>NC_142649.1:137625000-147625000 GCF_055504915.1 Nelumbo nucifera | reverse complement strand
AAAATAGACCTTTCATTCTCAAATAAATAAACCCAAATGACCAAAATACCCCTGATTTGTGTATTCTAACAAATAGTATAATGATTGCAAATGGTGTCTTGTCCAAAATTTTTAATCTTTATATTTAATCGCTTGGATAAGATATTTGCCAGGCCAGCATGGTCCCAGACTAAAGTTCTTAGCACAGGTGCTAAGCCTGGCCTGGCCCATAATCACCCCTAAATGATGGTTATTACCTTAATGTGTTTTGACAATAGATTGGTTATAATGTAAAATTTGCACCATGTCATAATATTCACTCCCCCCCAAAAAGGGAAAGAACAAAGGGGATATATTGCATTTTTTTTTAATTTCCTCGTTTCTGGATGACTGTTTTACGGCACTGTGATGTTGACAAAATGTGAGTGATTTTGAGTTGAAATAATTCAATACTTTCTTTTTTTTTTTTGATCAATGAATAAGTATTTTATTAATCCAGAAAATAAGAGTTACAGGCGACCCAAGGAAAGGCACGAGATGCAACCTTTCCTTCAAGATTGATTACAGCATTACAAGATCGGATGAACATGATTACAAGGTAGCCCAAAATAAAGAGTCCTGAGATACCCCCTGTTTAGCAAGTGAATCAGCCATAGAGTTTGCTGATCTGCCTACCCACTGGACTTTAACTGTCATATTTCTTGTTAGCCATTTGACTTTTTTAAAGAGGTCTCTGTAGCCCCAAATCACAGAGTTCGGATTCAGCAGCCATTCCACCACCACCCTGAGAGTCCCCTTCAATAAGAGCTTTATCCCCAACTGGTTTGCAAGCTGGATACCTTGTACTGCATTCAAAAGGTTAAATATTAAAGTTGTTACAAGGAAGCCCAAAAGTCTATCAGACTACCTTTTCTTGCTATTTATTTTATGATTCTTTTTAGTGAATATAGCTACATCAGTAGGAACTTATTTAAAAATCCCCCCCCCCCCCCCCAAAAAAAAAAAAGAAAGAAAAACTATGACTTACTTTCTTGTCAAAATGCAGAGCATCAGAAAGTCGGAGTGTCCAAAGGAGCTTGAACCAGCAGATAGGAGGTCTCCTGTTAAAGTTAATCTCATAAGGAGGGAGGAGAAGTGCCCTGTAAGGCCTTTCTTGACTTTAATTACTAAAGCTGCTCTTTTTCCAAACTGGTATTCTTCCTCTTAATTATTGTCTTTCCACCCCATCCCCCCAAATTTTCCTTGCAGGAACCAGAGAAGCGCCATGTTCCTTTTCAGGGTGTGGGAAGAACTCTAGGTAGCAGCTCCACTTCTCCAGCAGTCTCTGAACCAACTGTTGCTGCTTCTGCTCCATCCCCATTTATGGGTCTGGTTGTGGATGAAACATTGCCGTCAACCTCAATTCAGCTCAGATTGGCTGATGGCACACGTATGGTTGCACGCTTCAATTACCACCACACCATCAATGATATCCGTGCCTTCATAGATGCATCGAGGCCTGGAGGGGCAAGGACCTATCAGTTGCAAACTGTGGGTTTCCCTCCAAAGCAACTCACTGATGTTACCCAGACCATAGAGCAGGCAGGCCTTGCTAGTTCGGTTATTATCCAGAAGTTTTAGGGTAGCCGCACAAAGGTATTCCAATCTCTAGGCAAATACAATTTTTCCAACAGAGCCAGTTTTATATTGTCCTTAACGAGATAAAGTAATATGTAAGGAACTCTTGTGGTTCATTTTGAAAGCATCTCTCTAGCACAATATGATTCTAGAATGACAATTCTGCATACAATTGAGTGCAGGAAGTTGATACGATGAATGCTTTCATGTTGACTTGTTTTTTTGAGGTGAGTGATCAAACACTTGTTATAAAACTGCATGCGATGCTAATAGTTTAAAATGGATGGAAGCATTTTTGCCATTTCATTTGAGAAATGAATCTATTGACAGTGTTTCAATGAATATCTGGTTATATGCCAGTGCTCTTTAGCTATTCAAATTTCACAGATAAACGTACAAAACGATTTAGGGGGTGCTCGCCAATGCGTTTGATTTTAGTTTTGAAAACAAAACTGCAATGAGTAGAAACACGTTTGCTTCCATCCATTTTAATCTAATGGTAGATTGGTGGATCAAAATTTTGGTCATCAATGAGAACCAAAACATGGTCTTGTTTCATATTTGTTTAGATAAATGCTAGGCCGGCCGGAGGACATCATTTGGGAATTTGGGCCAGCCCTTAGTTTTTAAGCAGGATGTCTATATGCTCTGATGTGAAAGGTTCCAAGTGATGGTGCTTGGGATCAACGTAGCACTACCCTTGGGATCAAACGAGTTAATGATTCATGGTTTTGATAGCCTATCAGAAAAAGAAAGTCGTGGTTTTGATATATTCCTGTGTTAAGTGCTTGCGGGCCCAGATTTCGTCTAGGTTTAAAAAAAAGTCTTATTTATTTATTTTGATAGATAGACTACCATCTGAAAGAACAGCAACAGATAATTTCTCTCCAGAAATTAGGCAGGCTTTCTAGCCAAGGACCAAATGCCGTAGACCCACTTCAACCCTCATTCCGAGAGTAATGGGCGGTAATTTGATGCGCAAGCTGGTTAGCAGTCCTGCTAATCCGTCTGTCGAACACTCTAACTTGCGTGGTGTTCAATGGTGTGGATGGGCCACGATATATTGCTTTTCAATCTATATCACGTTAGTGCTGTGCGTTCGGTTGGTCTGTGATGCGGACCAATTCATGTTATCTTGTGGATCGATCCATACCATGGCCTATTTTCTCGACTACGGGTTTTTCTTGTGGAATCATCTATGCTACCCCATATTACCTATTGAACAATTGCATGGGATGTTTTATGCTAATACACGACTTCTTTTCTTTTCACCGTTGCAACACCTCTCGTTGTGTTTGCAGAAGTTGTATCTCATCTCCACTTAGATTTCCCCCCTCCCCACCCTCCTAGGTAATATAATACAATCTGTTTGTTAGTTTAGAAACAAGTTTAGGCCTAACTAAACTATATGTTTGTCTATGATTTTATGTAGGAAAGTACTATGTTATAGATTCTAGATTTCCTAGTGATGATGATTACATAATACATTTTTTTTTCTGTAGAGCAATATCATTTGAATGATTTTAGAGGACATCGAAGGTTTTAATTGAAGAAGGAATTATTCAATCACAGACATTCTTCACTAAGAAACATTATAGAGAGGTGTTTTGGTATATTGAAAGAGAAGTTTTCCATCCTACAAAGCATGATGTCGTTTGACTTCGTCATGACTTCCTTCATCACATACAATTTCATTAAGAGAGAAATTATTCATGATATAGAAATCGATACGTGATCAGAGGGGGACATGATAGTTGGGGATGGAGACTAAGATGATAATGATGATTCAGATGATGATAATAAACAAATGGACTTTGGAACAACTAATGTTAGAGATAACATAGTTGATAGGATGTAGGAGTAATATCAATCATACCAGCTTGATGCTTGGCTTTTATGTTGTTGTGTAATTGACTTTGTTTAACATTACATGATGTTGACTTTTGGCTTCATTGAAAAGAACTATCTAAAGTAGTAGTAGTATAAATTATGGACTGTTAAACATGATTTTATCTATCATATGTCATCACACATGGATTTTGTGTAGTTGTAAGTTGCTACAAGAATGTTCAACTATATATGAAAACTGATGTGCTTGTGTGACAGAGGGCCAATGGAACTAGTTATGGCAAAAACTAGTGCTAATTATGGTTGGTGGTTTTTCTATTGCCCAAAATGGGAGTATCACACCAATTCATTCTTTTGGGTAGATGAATTTATTGAACATGAGACACAATAGAAGCTTTGCATAAAATATACACCTCATCATCAACACATGGAACATTGTGCAGTACAAAAGCACATCCATCTATGTAAAACCGACATAACCTTATTAGCTTGATGTGATGGCATCTACTTTGCATTACCCTCTTGATATGTTTTGCTTTATTGCTCGTGCTATAATTAAAGAAAATTCCCGATCAGTACCTTGTACTTTGGCTCAAGTGACAATTTGATCCCCGAACTTTAAAATGCGACAATCTAGTACCTAAATTTTCAAAATGTGACAATCTAGTACTTGAACTTTAAAATTGTGACAATCTAGTACCTACGGTTAACCAGTTTGTTAATCAGCCATTAAATGATATTTGAAAAGTAAAAAATGCCCTAAGAATGTCATCTATTTCTCTTTATCAACCATCCAAACAGTTCCAAATTCTAGATTCTTCCAAACAGTCACCAACTTTTTTGAATAGAAGAGGCTAAGATTTGGGATTGTTCAGTTATTGTCAACGTTTGGATGGTTGATAAAGAGAATTAGATGGAATTTGAAGGGAATTTTTGATTTTTCAAATGCCACTTAACGGCTGATTAACGAAATGGTTAACGACAGGTACTAGATTGTCACATTTTGAAAGTTTGGGTACTCGATTGTTACATTTTGAAAGTTTGGGTACTGGATTGTCGCATTTTAAAGTTCATGGACCAAATTGTTACTCGAGCCAAAATATAGGGTCCTAATTAGGAATTTTCCCCTATAGTTATTTTTAGTGTAGTTGTAATTCCGTCCCTTAAACTCTTAAACTCTTAGATGTGCTTGGAACCATGTTGCTCTTAAATTTTATTTATGGTAAAACCATAGATTTAGATGAAATCAACATTTTTTGGAGTTGCACATATCATACTATATGAGCTTGTGTGAAAAAATAATAATATTTAATCGAATAAATGTATATTTTATTATTTATTATTTTACATAAATAAATAGTAGTAATGTCAATAACTTCATACAACAATATTAGTAATAATATTAATAATATTTTTATTAATTGATAAGTTTTGGGTATCACTTTTGATTAATATTATTAATCATTAACAATATTATTAATTATTATCAATTATTATTAATATTGTTAACATTTTTTTATCAATAATTAAGTTCAATATTATTTTATTAATAAAAATAATTATTTTTATTATTAAATATTATCAATATTATTGCAAATATTGTTAATTATTCATGATATTATTTTATTAATTATTAAGTTTTGAATATGACTTTTATTAATTTAACAATTAATATTAACTATTATTGATATCATGGTTTTTGAACCGCCGTTAACTCGGGTGGTTGGACCGTTTGGCTCAGGAACCGTCCAAGCAACCAGTTCCATTTTACCCAAACCCAGTCCCTGGCCAAAAACCATTGAATCAGTCAATGAATCGTTGATATCATGGTTTTGGCCTTTTGTTATTTTTAATTATTATTATTATTTTAATTTATTTGTTAGAATGGGTCGTCTATTCGAACCGGACGGTTGAACCATTGACCCAAAAATCGGTGGCTAGAACAGTTCTATTTCTGGGTCATTTTTTAAAACCATAATTGATATTATTAAATATTATTATTGTTATTGTTAATATTATCAATTATCATTAATATTAGCACTTGTTTTTAATTAATATTAATATCATTATTTGTTACTAAATATTATTAATCTTATTGTTAATATTATTTTTATTAGTTATTAAAATTCTTAGCAATTTGCTAATATTTTTCTATTGTGTATATTATTAAAGATAAAATATTGTTTTTAATAATTAACGACACATATCTTCTCAAATATTGTAATTGAGATGCATGGAATCAAACATAGGGTGTGGATTGAAATGTGCAACACTTTGGAGAACACCCGTATAGGTGTAGTATGGATTAGTATATACATCTTTGTCCACGATGCATAACAATTACTCTGTTGAGGTATAGTATCGATGAAAACACACCACCCAATTTCTCATATATGCTACAAAACACCCCTTCATCAGAGGGAGAGGGGGGAGTTGATATGCACATCTAATCGCCTTGGTTATGCCTCTTGATCTTTTTGTCATTGCTTTTAGAGTCAATAAAGAGGCATGATGAACTTCCGCATGCTTTGCTTTAGCCCCCCGACACCATAACTCTTGACATGACCTCAGGGGAATATAGCAAATTCAACTGCTCCTTCCACAATTAGTGAGTTTTAGCTTTCTCAAATATTTCCTAAGGGTTGTGACTTCCTTCAGTTTTTGTATAGGTATATCATTGCAGACATACTACAACCATTATGCATTTAAAATAAGGATTATTTATCTCAAACACCCCATTACTAACTTAACCTGACTTCTTCATACTTTCATTTCATTCGGAGACCCTCCTGTAAGACAAGATCAAATTGGTGCCCCACAAGCACCCCGACAGCATCTCCCACCCATGTATTGACTCCCTATGACAAATACATTAGATGTTTTCAATACATGTTGAGATGTGCATGTAGGGCGTTAAAAGTCATTTATTAAATGCTTGTAAGATTGATGCCCCTACTACCCAACCCCATTCTTTAAACCATAATATGCCTATCCATTCACTCAAATTCAGATGTTGGTGGATAAATTGAATTGTTGGTGATGAAGGGTGATTTGGCTCGACCTAGTGAAAAGGAGACACGTGGACACAATCTCACTAAGAGAAAACAGCTCAGCCCGACAAGATTAGTTCGCAACAATTGAGCTCGATGATTCAGTCACCTCGGCACAAGGGCCACCTCGGCACAAGGCTCACCTCGGCACGGGGTCACCTCGGTGTAGGATCACCTCGGCGTATAGTAACCTCAACATCAAGGCACCTCGGCACTCAATCCAGTTCGAAACTAAAAGACTGAAGTATCAGCTCGGGGCTACCAATCTGGACCGTCATGTAATGATTCCGGAAGTCTCTCCAACAAACTCCGAACCTCATGGGATCACACTGCGTAACGGCAGGCCTTATCTTCTTCTTGCTCGGTTTGGGCAGAATTGATAATTTTATTAATTGATAACGTTACTCCCCAATTAAAGCGGAAGCGGATCCCATCAGGACGAAGATCCCGGAACCGATCTGCAAAACCCGCGAGGGCTCAACTTTATAAAGGCACCAACCCCAATGACACAAGGTACGCGTGATTTTTCTACTATATAGCTCTCTAGCTCTCAAAGCTCTCAAAGCTTTTTAGCTCGCATCAGTTTACTGACTTAAGCATCGGAGCGACCTCGTCGGGTTAGCCACCCTGGGTTCTCTGATCCTTTCTTGCAGATTCACCTAGCTCGCTGCCCAACTGGAAGTTAGATCATCCTCTAGTAGGGAGTAGTCAGATCGCGCTACATCAATTGGTGCCATCTATGGGAACTTGATCAAAAAGGCATCCCTCTTACAACCTATCAACCTTCTGAATCAATGGCATCTTCTAGTCACGCCGTACAGAGCAGCGAGATTAATGTCTCCGAGGGGCAACCTCAACTTTCTTTAGTGTGCATTGGCTAGTTCACCATCCCGCTTACTGCGGCTAGGGTTCCAACATTGACCATGCCACCAAACACCACACAGGTGAACGCCCCACTTCCCCTAGTGGTAGGTGCAACCTTTTCTGAGCCGTCTGTGGTTCCTCCCGGAGTTGGACAGTCACAGTTTGACGACCTGGTGCAATGTGTGCGGGCCATCGAGGTCCAAATGCAGCAGGTTCAGCAGTTCCAGCATTACTAGCAGTACATGTTCTACCAGCAATACTAGCAGCAGTTCCCCCCACTGCCACAAAGCCAGCAGCCGGTTTCACCTCGGCACCCAGGGCCCCAGCAAAATCAGAACAGATCTTCCGTGAACCAGGACATCATTCGATCTCCCCACTGAGGCGAAGTTACTTTGCAAGTCCCAGTTCCTCCCAGGAGTCAGGTCTCACCCGCAAAAGGAGAGATGGTCAGATCACCCTACCTGCTTCGCAAGGGAACCTCGGAAACAGATCCAGGGATACTCAGCCTAATAGGGTCAATCTTCCTCGGCATTTGCAGCAAGAAGGTGGGTCGCTCGCAGGTAACCAGTTCGGGGTTTTGGGTATGAACTCAAGGCAAGGCCTCTTCGCCCATGATAGCTAGCCCCAGAATCCCATGAGGAACCATGAGCTACCTCGCAGCAGAACAGTACCGGAGCATACCGAGATCAGTAGCACCAATTCCAAGCCGATAAAGAAGCAACAACGGAGGCGTCGCAAGGCACACCGTACTTCAGCTCAGAACAGTCAACCAGTGAGACCAAATCAACAAAAAGAACATGCTAAAGGTAAGGAGGAGGCGAGCTCGGTAGCTACAAAGGCCGCTCCCCCTACTTTCCGGGTCATCTCCCTTGTCTCCCGAGCTCTTGGCGATCCCGATGCCCAAAGATTTCAAAATGCCTCCCCTGGACAAATATGACGGGTCTTTTGATCCTAATGATCATGTGGACTCCTTCCAGTCCTAGATGCACCTAGCTGGGGCTGATGAGTCTTGCATGTGCATGGCTTTCTCCACCACTTTCAAGGGGGTAGTTCGGACATGGTACCAGAACCTCGTGCCAGGATCGATCAAGAGTTGGACGCAATTCGCTGAATTGTTTACCTCGCATTTCATCACCAGCAAGAAATGCTCGAGGTCGCAAGAGAGCCTCCTCAACGTGGTTCAGAGAGAAGGGAAGTCGATTAGAAGCTACATCAAACGCTTCAACAACACCTACCTGCAGATCCCCGACTTAGACCCGGCGGTAAGACTCACGACAAGCATGAAGGCAATAACTCACAGAGAGTTCAAATGCCATGTGGTGGCCAATAAACCTAAAGGCATCACAGAATTCCTCAAGCTAGCCGACCAATTCATTGGAACCGAAGAGGAAATGAACCAGAAGACTGACAACCCGACAGAAAAAAGAAAAAGAGATAGTGACAACGCAGGTAATGATGGGCACAAAAGAAGAAAGAGTAAGTCCTCGAGAAGAGGAGGAAACAAGTCTGGGAGTCGATCTCCTTTGCGATCTCGCAAGTCAGGTCGGCGCTCCAGGACCCCACTTGTTGAAAGGACGAACTACACACCTCTCAACGCTAAGCGAGGAGAAATCCTAATGGCCATCAAGGATTCCTCCTTTGTCAAGTGGCCTCCTAGGTTGAGGGGAGATCCCGCAACAAAAAATAGGAACGTCTACTTTTACTTCCACAGAGACCACGAGCACAGTACGGAGAATTGTATAAACCTCTGCGACGAGATAGAGGAGCTCATCCGCCGTGGGTACCTGAAAAATTTTGTACAGTAAGAAGAAAGAAGCTAGGAAGATCGACAAGTAGACCGGTAGGGGAACCAGAGAAGGAATGCCCTCGAGTCCAGCAACAAGCAGAACGAGCAGCCGCAACGGCAGTTGCCCGGGGAGAGACCGATTTGCGAAGTAATCAATATGATTACTGGAGGGTCCATCATCGCAGGGTGTACTTCAGCAGCCGGACGAACCTCAATCCGCGAACTAGAAAACGAGGAGCAGAACCCGCCAAAGCGACCTCGACTTGAAGAGCCAATTTACTTCATGGAGGATGATGCACGTGGGATCCAGTATCCTCACGATGACGCTTTGGTGATAAAACTGAGGCTCAACGATTTCGAAGTCAAGTGCATCCTGGTGGACTCGGGTAGCTCGGCAGATATATTGTTCAAGGACAACTTCGACAAGCTGCAGCTCTAGAAAGCAACGTAAAGCCGACAGATACTCCCCTGGTAGGCTTCAACGGTGAGGAGGTCAGACCTCTCGGGCGAGTCTCAGTACCTATAGAGGTCGGCACGTGGCCAAATATCGTGAGGTTCGAGCACAAATTTCTGGTGGTCGCAACTCCCTCCCCTCACAATTTCATAGTAGGTCGACCCATTACGCACGCCCTACGTGCGGTAGTATCCACCTACTATCTGGCAATGAAGTTTCCAACGGACTATGGGGTAGGAGTTGTATGAGGTGACTGGCTCGAATCTCACAAGTGCTGCGTACCCGCCCTCTAGGGGAAAGCAAAGCTAGCGGCTGACATCGAGCTTAAGCGACCAACGGAGTATGCCGACGAGCGAGCTGCACCAACAGAGGAGACGATCCACATCCCGATCTCAACCGATGACCTAGCCAAGACTCTCCAGATCGGCACTTCAATCGAGGAGCCACTTCGCTCTCAGCTGGTAAGCTTCTTACTACAAAATTTAGATATATTTACTTGGTCCACGGCAGAGATGCCTGGAATAGATTTCAAGGTTCTAACTCATAAGTTAAATACCGATCCATTAGTCAGTCCAGTTAGATAGAAAAGGCGCAACCTCGCCCCAGAATGCTGGAGGATAGTCGATGAAGAGGTCGGAAAGCTCTTAGCGGCAAACTTCATCACGGAAGTCCATTACCCGAGCTGGGTAGCTAACCCAGTTCTGGTAAAAAAGGCCAACTGCAAGTGGCGCATGTGCGTCGATTACACCAACCTGAATAGAGCCTACCCGAAAGGCTTCTTCCCGCTGCTCAAGATCGACCGCCTAGTGGACACGACCTCAGGGCATGAGTTGTTGAGCTTCCTCGACGCCTATTCTGGTTACAACCAGATTAGGATGGACCCTGTCGATGAAGAAAAGACTGCCTTTATAACTGAGCTCGGGTTGTATTACTACAAGGTCATTCCCTTCGGACTAAAAAATGTCGGGCAACCTTTCAAAGACTTGTAAACAAAATTTTTGAGTTGTTAATCGGCAATAAAGTCAAATGCTATGTTGATGAAATGGTCGTGAAGACCTAGTATTCAAATTTTTTGTTAGATGATTTGCAAAGTGTTTTTCAAATTTTAAGAGAATATAATATGAAATTAAATCCCAAGTAGTGTGTCTTTGAGGTCACCTTAGGTAAATTTTTGGGCTATATAGTTAATCAACGTGGCATCGAAGCCAACCCAGAAAAAATAAAGGCCATCTTAAATATGAGACCACCCCGCAAACCAAAAGAGGTTCAGAGGCTGAATGGCCGGATAGCTGCCCTGAGCCGTTTTATGTCCAAGTCGGCAGATCGCTGCCTACCCTTTTTTAAAGCCATAAGAAAAGAATAGAGACTTCGAGTGGACTACAGAGTGTTAGCTCGCCTTCAACGAGCTAAAAAGATACTTAGCTAGCACCCCGGTTCTAACCTGACCCGAGGAAGGAGATTTATTAAAGTTATACCTCTCCGCGAGTGATGAGGTGGTCAGCTCGGTACTAATCAAAGAGGTAGATCGGGTCCAATGACCCATCTATTATGTTAGCAAAGTTTTGCAGGACATAGAAACCAGGTGCCCAGAGATCGAGAAACTAGCCTACGTGCTAATCATAGCAGCTTGCAAGCTTCGTTCATACTTCTAAGCCCACACCATCATCGTTCTCACCAACAAGCCTAAAAAATAGATCCTGCTCAAGCCCGAGGTGTCTGGCAGATTGACGAAGTGGGCTATCGAACTAAGTGAGTATGACATCCAGTATGAACCTCGGATGGCTATCAAAGCCCAAGCCTTGGCCGACTTTGTGGCAGAATGTACATTCAGTACCGCAACTCTTGAGCTGGCCGAGCTCGAACAGACGATGGAAGCATTAACCAATGCAGCACCGGTCCCGGTCAGAGCAGGTCCAACCTGGGAGGAGGAGCCCTGGATTTTCCAAGTTGACGGCTCGTTCAACCAACAAGGAAGTGGTGTAGGAAAAATTCTATGCGGCCCAAGTGAGGTGAAGCTGGAATACACACTCCAGTTTGGGTTCGCAACATCGAACAACGAAGCAGAGTACGAAGCATTGGTCGTCGGGCTCACCCTAGCAAGGGAAATGAAGGTAAAGCATCTCGTCATATGCAACGACTCTTAGCTCGTAGTCAACTAAGTCAGCGGCGAGTATGAAGCCCACAACTCCACCATGGCTGCTTACTTGGCCAAAGTTAGGGAGATCTTGTGCGGCTTCATTTCTTACTTCATTAGATAGATTCTGAGGTCTGAAAACACTGAGGCCGATGCCTTGTTCCGATTAGCCAGCACAAACTGCAACAACATGCGGACCATGTACATAGAGGACTTACCTCGGCCTAGCATTCTCGGGGGGGGGGGGGGGGCAAGAGAGGTCGCTCTTGTAGTACAAGCAGAACCGAGCTGGATCGATCCACTCGTGAGTTACCAGGTTCCCGACCCTCCCTGCAGAACGGAATGCAGCCCGAAGGGTAGAGCGCCAGTCGGCTAAGTACATCATTATAGACAGACAGTTATACAGAAGGTCCTTAACGCTCCTCTACTTGCGCTGCTGCTTACGACCCTCAGAAGCCGAGTATGTACTCCGAATTGGTGTGCTTCGAGGATATCAAGTTTCAAAATTGGTGTGCCGAAATGGGAATTCAGCAGTGGCACACCCCCAGGGGAACGGGCAAGCGGAAGTCACCAATAGAGCTATATTTCACGGACTGAAAGCTTGCTTAGCTCGAGCCAAAGGATTGTGGGTAGACGAACTGCCCAGTATACTCTGGGTCTACCAAAATACCATCAAGACTGCCACAGGTGAGACTCCTTTTAACCTCACTTATGACACAGAAGCGGTGATCCCAACAGAGATTGAGGTGCCTACACTACGCTTGGAGGCCTACGACGAAAAGACGAATGATGACGAGCTTCGTACTTACCAACAGAGAGTAGCTCAGTACTATAATGCCCAGGTCAAAAGCGACACTTCTGCGTCGACGACCTAGTTCTTCGGAAGGTTATGGTACATGAGCCTAGGGTCGGTGAGCTCAGACCGAATTGGGAAGGTTCGTACCGAGTAAGACGGGCATTTGGGGAAGGTACGTACGAGCTCGACACTCTGGAAGGGAAGCAAGTACCTCGAATGTTGAACATTGGCAACCTAAGAAGATATTACTTGTGATCACCGAACTGGAGAGAGGACTGCGAGTCACTCCCATGATGCCGAGCTAACATAAGACCTCGACACTACGGTAAGTCTCAGTCGCCTCTTCGGCATGGGCAGACAAGTCCTAGTTGCCTCTTCAGCATAGGCAAACAAGTCCTAGCCACCTCTTTGGCATAGGCAGACAAGTCCTAGTCGCCTCTTCAGCATAGGAAAATCAGTTCTCATGCCTAAGGCATAGACAGTTCTAGTACAAACCCTACTATGTCTAGCTCACCTCGGCATATAACGACAGGTTAATCCCATTGGAAGTCAGGCCCGACAGCTCGACACTGAAGGATAACCGACACTTAAGCGAGTAGCCCGTGTGCAGACAGGTCGGGTATATACCCTACAATGCCCGCCCACCTCGGCGTACAATAATGCGAAGTTACCCTTACTCGTAGTCCAGCTCGTTAGATCGACAGTTCGTGGTAACCAACACTTGGAAAAAATTTTCTCCTATTTGGTTTAGTTTGTTAATTCGAGAGTCATTTACACTTAGAAAGTTTCTTGCACAGTGATAGCCAAAATACTTGTATTTCATTGATGTAAAGTTGAGTACAAAAAAGAAGTAAAAAGATAAACTTTCACTATGAACCGAGCTCGAAGGCTCGGAGTATACATCATAAAGGATCAAGAAGAGGCTTCTAATCATTTCGAGACTCCTCACCCTTGTTGGAGGCTTCGGCAGGAGGATCTGTCTCCATGCGGCTCTCGCCAACACCGGTCTCCTCATCGTCATCGAACAGGCCGCTGTCGCTTTCTTCTTTGGGTCAGCCACCTGCTAAGTTTAAAGCCTTTGTGGTAGCTCGCTGTCTCCACCTCGACCATCTCCTTCCGGTACTCTGCCGAAGATTTATACTCCTCGAAGGCCTTGACCTTGGCCTCCTTTATTGCCTAAAGGAGTATCTTAGTTCGCTCCTTCACGTGAGCCTCGATGTTCTCCACCTCCCTCTTCAGCGCTGCTTCCCGCTTCGCGAGCTCCTTTTTCAAGGCCACCTCACGTTCTTTGAGCTCCTTTTTCTCAAACATTAGCAACATGATCAGCTCTTTCTTAGCCCGTGTGTCCTTCTTCAGTTGGTTATTATCGTTGTGGGCAAAGTTCAGCTCGGTGTGGGCCTTGCAGGAAGACTCCTCGGCTACGAGGGCCCGCTTCAAGTTCACCTCGGACTGATAAGTCAAGGCGTGGATGGCAGAATTCACCACCAAGAGAAGAAAACAAGTGTCAGCATATAAAAAGCGAAGTACAAGACAGATCAAAGAAGACAAGCCCGAAAACTTACCACCATGCAGTGAGTAGCTGCTCGGGCTTCGAGTTGAGCAACCGGCAGTTCGGCCCAGCTAGCAATCTCCTTGGCATACACTGCGCCTTTGCTCTTCAAGAGGCCGAATTTCGGAGTTAGAATGCTCTGAGCTGTATCATTGCTTCTTGAAGAAGTGGCAGCTGTTGGGGCGGGTTCCGAAGACATAGTCTCCTCGGGTGCGCGGGGCGGGGAGAGCTTGCCTGTTTCCTCCTCGACCAAGTCTATCACAAGAGGTTTATCGGCGGTTGATGGCTTCTCAGGCTCTGGGACGACAGCTGGTGGGGACTCAACGCGAGCTCTTTTTGAAGCTCGCTTCTTCTTCCCCTTCTTCATACTCCCGAAGAGTTCGGTCGCGGGGTTGTCCATGATAGCTGCAACAAAAACGAATTGTCATAAACAATATCGAAATAAAACAAAGGAAATACAATAAAAAGTGATCTACCAGGACTCAGACCGGTCTGCACAAGCTTCTCTTCGGTCACAAAGTCTACGAACTTCAAGCCGAGCTCCGCCTAAGATCGGAGTGCCTCCCTTGTCTTCAGGTCCAACTGGACACCGGGGTCTTGGATGGTTGCCCTCCAATGGGTCGAGAAAGGCCACCCCTTAGTGTTGCGGACCACAAAATAACGTCTTTTTCAGGTCGGAGCCTTGTTCGGGAGCTCGTGCAAGAGTTTGAAGCCAGGACGAGGTGACAGGTAATAAGTTCACCTGTGCTCGGGCAGAACACAGGACGAGTTCTTTTTAATGGAAAGAATAGAGGAAAAGATGTCGAGGTCGAGAGGAAGGTTATAGTCACGGAAAAGGGAGATAGTTCCTACTACGTTACGGATGGAGTTTGGGTGCAACTGGTCTATGGTGATGTTGAACAACTTTATGACTTCGACTATCAAAGGGTGAAGTGGAAGACGAAGACCAGCTACGAGCTGTTCCTCGAAAATCACGATCTCGTTGTGACCGTGCTCTCGAGGGAAATTACCTAAGGGGATACTGTGCACGAGGTCATTGGGAAGTCTGTACCGGGCTACTAGGGATAGGAGCCTGTCCGCCATCATTGTCGACGAGAAAGTTATCTGGTTGCCAACCTCGATGCGAGGTGGAAACCAGGTCACCAGAGGCCTCTCACTCCCCCTGGGGTGAGTCCACCTTGGGAGGACCGCGGACCACATCCTGACCCGAAGTAACCTCCTCGGTAGGATGAAGATCTACGGCCTGAGCAGAGGTACCCACCTTGGCTCCAGCGGATTCACCGCTCCCATCTAAAAGGCTATCGAAACTAAAGCTAGACATAATGGAAAGACGCGGAATCGAAAATGAGAGCTAGGGAAGACTCACCAAAAGAAAGATCGGAGAAAGGAAGATGACCTCGAAACAACACCGAACTAAAGGACTCGAGCGTGACCTCAAATTGAAGATTAGCAGACTTGTGGCGAAGAAAATGAGTCCCTTACCCCCTATTTATAGCCGGTGTGTCTGGGAATCGACGGTCGAGATCGTCATGATCCAACGACTCCTAGGAAAATCGGTTGCACAACCCCTGAGGTTGAAATCGGTTTAGCGCATGTTTTGACGTCCACGGAGTTTATAAAACGGCTTGACGTTCACGCGTACACCTGATGCGACCTGGGTTATTCCTGGTTGAGCCGAGTGGTCGAGCTGGTCTGACCAATAATTCGCTCGTCAAACCACCTAGACCTCGTGCCAAATCCACCTAGACTTGTCATGAACTCCCTGCATCGAGTTGAGACCGCTGGCTCGGGGAGTGGGGGGCAATTGATGAAGGGTGATTTGGCCTGACCTAGCAAAAAGGAGACACGTGGACACGATCTGATCAAGAGATGACAGCTCAGCCTGGCAAGATTAGTTCGCAACAATTGAGCTCGAGTATTCAGTCACCTCAGCACAAGGGCCACCTCGGCACGGGGTCATCCATTCGGAACTAAAAGACTGGAGTATCAGCTCAGGGCTACCGATCTGGACCATCATGTAACGATCCCGGAAGTCTCTCCAACAAACTCCAAACCTTACAAGATCACGCCGCGTAACGGCAAGCC
The DNA here is from genome assembly GCF_055504915.1 of Nelumbo nucifera. Taxonomy (NCBI): domain Eukaryota; kingdom Viridiplantae; phylum Streptophyta; class Magnoliopsida; order Proteales; family Nelumbonaceae; genus Nelumbo; species Nelumbo nucifera. The sequence goes on along the minus strand of NC_142649.1, from coordinate 147,608,838 downwards.
TTATCTTCCCCCACCCGGTTTGGGCGGAATTGATAATGTTACTCCCCAATTAAAGCGAAAACGGATCCCATCAGGACGAAGATCCCGAAACCGATCCACAAAACCCGCAAGGGCTCAACTATATAAAGGCACCAACCCCAATGACACAAGGTACGCGCGATTTTTCTACTCTCTAGCTCTCTAAGCTCTCAAAGCTTTTCAGCTTGCATCAATTTACTGACTTAAGCATCAGAGTGACCTCGCCAGGTTATCCACCCCGGATTCTCTGATCCTTTCTTGTAGATTCACCTAGCTCGCTGCCCGATTGGAAGCCAAATCATCTTTCAACATGGAGTAGTCAGATCGCGCTACATCAATTGGTACTTGATAGGTTCAAGATTGTGAGATTAGTAGACATGAAATAAGCAATAAAATAGGAAAGAGTTTGACTAAGAGTATTTATATCATATGAAAATTAATTAATAGAATGGAGTAGTTGGTCAAGGTTACATTTTTCATCAAAAATAAAAATGGCACATATTGAGCACTTTTATTATGGTCACTGACATTGATTTGAAGGAAAGGAAGTTATGTATCACATAAACAAAAACGTGTCTTAGGAGGTATCAAAAGTCAGGGTAATATTAGAAAGGTGAAGGGGAGTTTTAGATAATAATAATAATGACCATAGATTTTTTTCTAAGTGTGGTTTTCTCCTTTCTCTTTATTTTTCTTACATTTAACAATTAAAAGAGAACCTTTTTATTTTCTTTTGGGCTACAACTTGGGCAGATTATTTAGTATATATGAGGCTCGAGGCTCAAAATCTTCCGTAGAAATATTTAAACGAGTTTATATTATATTTTTAGAAAATTCTTCAAAATCTTTAGTGGGCTTTTGACAAATAGAGAAGCCTCTCGGACACTGAGTTGAAATCTCCTACGAACAAAACACATTCTAATACTCTACCAATAAAGATCTAACATGGCACATCTCACTATAAGACTCGAACCCACCATTTATAAAATGTGTGGTGTCAGATCATGTAAGTAGGGTGTTGGAAAGTATTTCGTTTTAACTTTTTCTTTAAATGTTGATCGACATGGCAAGACAAAAACCACACACATCACTTATGATGTCCTTAGTTGTTGTTAGCATGTAGCCATATACATAATTGTTAAATCCCAATAGTGACCCTAGTATTTTAAATAGACCAAAATGTTTATTATGGACCATTCCTAGGCACCTAACAATCTATCCATTCAAAGTCTCTAAAATGTAGTGTAGGCATCATTGCATGTCAATCTCTAATTGGACTCAAATTTTACAGGTGGCATGATTAAAGGATTAGTGTTGGATCGCTTTGATATGCAATGAAGCCGCTAATTTGATCACGTCAAAGATTAGGTGACTTATCTACGGGTAGGGTTGTCAATGGACTGGATTCTACTCCAATCCAATCCAATATATAGATGCGATAATGACAATTTTAGATCCAATCTCACATGGCAATCTTGAGGGGCATTTTTGGTGGCACATAGGGGTGGATTTCAAGCGGAGCTGATCAGAATAGTACAAGGTTTGAGTTAGAATCTTGAGTTTGAGCTTGGCTCAAGTTAAAAATTTGTAAGTTTAACCTTACCTCGGCTCGAGTTCGATTTAAAAAAAATATTTTATAAAAATAAAATATTATGTATAAAAAATATTTTTATTTGATATTTAAGATATTAAGAATTATAATATTTTTAATATATATATATATATATATATATATATATATATATATATATATATATATATATTTGAGCTTAGTTGAAACCGAGTGTAGTTGAGCTCGAGTAGCTCGTGAAGAGCTTGGCTTGTGAACACCCCTAGGCTCAATTTGGAAAGATTACAAATGCAATGTATTGTATAAATATATACAAAATAATATAAAATATAAACTTTTGCACCCTACATATTTGTATTTATATTCTACATATTAGGGTAAACCTCAGTGGACATTAAGAAAATTTCCCTATTTTAGATCGAAAATAAAAGAAAACTTCCCTATTTTAAAATATAGGAAGTATCAATGGATTCAAACCATACTTTAGAAAGAGCTGATTAGCTGAACTCATAGTTGTTTTACAAGTTACACAACTAATTTTGCTCTACTCCAACCAAAAGTAGAGATGGCAACGGGGCGGGTTCAGGAAGGATTTTGTAAATTCTAGATCCTATTTGTCTCCCTAAACCTCCCAACCTGTACCCGCCCCAAAACCTATAGAAGGTTGGATTTTGAGAATCCAAACCCTACCCGCATATGAAAACACAAAAACCCTTCCCCCACATTCAAGGGTAGAGTGGGTTGGATTTAGAACCTATATCTAATCTCCTATTATTCCTTGTCATGTACAAGCAATAAATAAGTAAAATAACTGAAATAAACAACAAAATTTCCAAATATTTGATTAAGAAATGTAAAAAACACATGAACTATATCAATTATATTTCACAAAAAATTTAAAATATTATTAAATTCAACACTTGATACATAAAATTTATGTGCTTTCTATCCATACCCGTATCCCTGGCCAAAAGTTCATATGGCGCATAATCACTCAATTTCTGACTTGCATTTATGGTTGATGCGAAACAAAATGGTTGTTTATACGGCCTGTGAAACAGCTATCAAGTTCATCATCATTATCATCTTTTTTGGTGCTCTGCTTTGGTTGGATTATACTTAGGTTTACATCAGGCTAGGTTTCTAGGTTTGGACTACATTTATAACATAAAAAACAAAAAATATAAAAGACTAGCTGATTCATCAACCCCGCCTGTCCCAAGGTTTCTGCTTATGTGGCACATAACCGTTAAAAAACAGTAGAAAAAATATTTATTAACCACTTTTTCTTAATCTTGAAGACAAATCAAATACAGTACAAAATCATTTTAAATAAATAGAAGTCATACCAAACATCCCTATATTGGTGGATTTCTGTTGCAACACTACAACTTAGACAGGGGCTGCGAAACTAATAAGGGCAAACACACATGCAACAATATGAAAGATGAATAAACGCCAAAATAAAGCAGAAAAAATAAAATCAAAGTAAAGGATTACTGCTGTGTTGTATTTGTAGGGTATTCTCAAGTTTAATAAATAAACTTAGTTCAGTTGGAGTAGTTGCTATCTAATTCAATATGTTCAAAGGATTCACATAGTATTTAAAAAATATATGAAATTAAACAGGATGGAATGATGACGTAGGATTCATGTAATCGACCCCATATCATTGGATTGAAGCTTAAAATGTTAATCATGATAATAATGATGGTAATATTACGGGATTTACAATATATTATAAAACATCCAATTAATATTCCTTGCTCCAATTTTTATCATAATCATCCAATTAATATTTTTTCTGTTATCATATTTTTATTAAAAATCCCATTAATTTAATAATATCACATTTACATGGGTAGAAACCACATTAACCATCAACATAATCGGATGGAAATATCATAATCGTCCATTTCGAACTCAAATGACTCTCTTTCGTCTAGACCCAAAGAAGAAATGGTTCAATTTCAAGATCATATTCCATCAAATACTGAGCCTTGGCTTTTCCATCTGAAGTTATCTTCCCAAAAGCCAATGATCTATCAAATAGAGTAAGCCACAAGTACTTTCTTCAGAAGTTAGATAAAATTTAGCCTTTTACTTTATTGTTGTTTTTCATACGTCTTGATGGTTGTTTTGTTGTTGTTGTTTGCTATCAAAGGTCATCTCATATCATGCAAAAGACAAGTATTTGTACATGTACTTCTCTCTCTCCATCCCTATTTCACACAAGACATTCTATGAAGAGACAGCGGTACGCCAGAGAAGTGATAAGTGATATGTTAATGACTTCTCTTCCAGTGTTACTTCATTGACCAATCAGATGATTCCATCTCAAAGTGGTCCACGCAAGATTAAAAGAGCAATTTAGTACAATGAGTAGGAAACAAATTCTCACTCACTAAGGCTGGGGCAAGGTTTAATGTATCTATACATATCTTATTGTATATATCATGTATAAGGTATTGGTATTCAGTACTAGAAAAATGATAAATAGGGGTCAATACTAATATTAAGTTTTTTCATGAGGTATTCAAGCCCAGTTAGTGGAAAGCTCAATTCAGTTTGGTCTACATTAAGCTTTGAGTTGAGTTCAAGCTCAATAAAGCTTGGTTCATGAGGCTTGCAAGTTTAATTAAGAGTATTCAGATTTTATATGTATAAAAATAATAAATATAAAAATATTATACATATAATATATATATATATATATATATTAAATAATTTTATTTTAATAAGGGAAAATTCTCAATTAGTACCATGTACTTTGTGCCTAGTACCACTTAAGTCCCCAAACTTTAAAATACAACAATTCAGCATCCGAACTTTCAAAATGTGACAATCTAGTACCTACCATTAATCAGTAGTTAACCTGTCGTTAAGTGACATTTGAAAAGAACACAAATGCCCTTCGAGTGTCATTTAATTTTCTTTATCAACCATCTAAGTGTTGACAAAAAATTAACAATCCCAAATCCTTGCCTCTTCCATTCAAGAAAGTTGGGGTTACCATGACTATTCATTTTTTTTGTCAATGTTTGGACAATTGATAAAGAAAATTAGATGACACTTGAAGGGCATTTGTATCTTTTTAAAATGTCATTTAACGGCTGATTAACATCTAGTTGACGGCATGTCAATGATTGTCACGTTTTGAAAGTTTGGGTATTAAATTGTTGAAGGTACTAATCGAGAATTTTCCCTTTTAATAATAACTAGTTTTTACTATATTTCTTATTTTTTTTTTATTTTTATAGAAAACTTGGCTCATAACCGAGCTCAAGCCTTGAGGTTTTTTTGGGAACCAAGCTTGAATAGACATACAGCTTGGTTTGGCTCAAATCCACCCCTTTGATAAATATTGGAAGTTAGGGAACTTTAATGATTTAAAATATCAATATTAGCCCTAACATTTTCTTCAATGAAATATCAAACTAAAAAAGTAGAGAGAGAGAGAGATTGAAAACTCACAGTTAATTCTCTCTTTTAATTTAATTTGAAAACCACTTGATGCGGGATCATATTATTGGTTGGTACGAGAAAACAGTTGCAGTTTAATTTCATTTGCTCTAGTACAGCTGTAAGGGAGTGCAAATGAAAAGAATGCAAATTCTGATTTAATTTTGTTTTGGGTTTTATTTTATTCTACTTTAGTTCTTATTGTACTTCATTTTTGTACTATAATCAAGCAAAGTAAAGTAAATTTGAAACAAAAATTAAACCAGAATTTGCATCCAAATCACTTGGACTATCATAATTTTGCATCAGTGCAAATTTAACCAAACCAAGTATCATGGATCTAGCCATGAGTTCACATTTTCAATTCTTATTTTCAGTATTTGATGATCCATATCAAGAAACTTTATTTCTCACAGATAAGTGTTGTTTCTCATGGAAATTTAGCATGAGATCCACATCAACAAACAAGCACTTAAATTTACTGTTATTCTAAAAAATAGGGAAAATTTTTTATTAGTACCCTATACTTTGGGCCTAGTGCCATTTTGGTCCCCGAACTTTAAAATGCGATAATTCAGTATCCGAACTTTCAAAACATGTTAATCCAGTACCTGACGTTAATTAATCATTAAATGGCATTTGAAAAAACGCAAATGCCCTTCAAATGTCATCTAACTCTCTTTATCAACCATCCAAACGTTGATTAAAAAAATGAACAGTATCAAATCTTTGCCTCTTCTATTAAAGAAAGTTGGAGTCACTATAATGTCCATTGAGACATGACCCCAACTTCCTTGAATAAAAGAAGGATTTGGGACTATTCAATTTTTATCAACGTTTGAATGGTTGATAAAGAGAATTAGATGATACTTGGAAGGTATTTGTGTCTTTTCAAATACCACTTAACAGCTGATTAACGGTAGATACTGAATTAATATGTTTTGAAAGTTTGACTACTGGATTATCGCATTTTAAAGTTTGAGGACCAAAGCGGCATTAGACCCAAATTACAGAGTAATAATTGGGAATTTTCCCCCAAAAAATGAAAACCGGTTAGGAATCTGGATGGCTAGCATTTAAAACTCCTTTGTCATTTCTATAAAAAAAAAAAAAAAAAGACTCCTTGGCATGATGCCCGTGATAGTAAAGACTAAGAGTTTGTTGCACAACTTTCCTCCACGTATAACATATATATAGCTTGAATCCTCACACTGATATCTTGCTAGAAACGATACATGGCATCTGCCTACACAACAACATTGATCGTGCCTTGGTCCAACAACAGCGTTGGAGTCTCCTTTATCTTTGTCTATCAAAGATGGTGTTTGGTAGCCGTTAGCATTTCTTCAAATGTCCCATAAATTCAAATACACATCAATTTAGTACTTTCTTTCAATGCCGTCCGAGGAGCCTGTTGATCACTGCATATTGTTAGTGATATTTTTATCCAATAATATCGGTTGTGTTATGGTCATTGATATTCTCAATATGCAGTTAAAGGAAGATGACCAACAATGTATTGTGATCAACAGATTCAAATTCGAAATAATGCTCTCCTCAATTCCTCATGTCAAGTTGAATTCGCTTTATCAATGCAAATACGTACGTTTTCTTAAACGTTAAAGTTGAAACAGAAGCTAGTGGGATTAATGCCACTTTACATTAGAGTCGCAGGACAATGTGGTGGCCCCACTCAAATTCAATAAAATGCCAACTTAATTACCCAAAAAAATAAAAACAAAAATAAGTATATGTAAAGAGAAAACTTTTTTTTTTTTTGTGCCGACGCGACCCAATGAAATGCAAACACACTAATGCTTGGAATAAAAACTGAGTTGATGTAATACTTTGAATTTATTGAATTAAAGCTTATCTAAATACCCTGTGAGAGGCTTTGCCATGCTTTTGGTTTGTGTTTTCTTTTTCTTTTTTGTGTGTTCGATCAGATATGACATTAGAAACATTTTATAACCACACAACTGGTATTGTAAAAGCGGTAATCAATCACATGATATTTATAAAAAATTCTATAAAGTATGCTTTACAAATCTCAGAACTTGTCACTTGAGAATTACTTGGAATTTACAATAAAAAATCTAGATATATAATTACTAGAAATTATAGATTTTTTTTTGGAAAAATACTGGGAATTGCCTGAAATTATAGAAATGTAAGAATTTACATTTCCATCCGAACGTTTTATCTTAATATATCAGAGTTTCCCATACATCGCACGGCCCCCGTTGGTTCTGATTGTAGTTCTGAGCAGTTTTAAAGTGAAAGAATTGAGTTTCTAGCCAGCATCAGCATCAGTTTTTTTTTTTTTTTTTCTTTCTTTCTTTCTGGCAGTATAGTTTATTCACCTTTTATATATAAACATAAACATAGATTTGACAAATTTGAATTAGTTGCGTTAGGAGTTGTACATGTAACCATTAACCAATGAGTTTTTAGATATACTCACAACAAAACATTTGGCACATGAAATCCACACTTTTAACCAATAATAACATCCCACATCAGTCATAAAAGTATATATATATGCCCCACAATCGCACTCAATCTCTCATTTCACTTGCATGGTTGCGTGGCCCCTAATACAGTTATTAAGTGCAGCTAACCCGAGCTCAAATTAAATTGGCCTTGACATTCTTCTTAAATTGATCTCTCTCTCTTCTCTTTTGGATTAGCGTTTTAGTGTGACAACTAAGGACTCAATATATAGCCACTACACGACTAAACTTATCTCCTATTGCATCCTCGTAAACCCCGTTGGTGGGGTGCCTAGCCATGTGGCTAGACACGGCTAATATATCTACTCATCATGTCATGCCTCTGTGTGTTCTCTCATCGATCATCATCACCAAGTAGGCCGCTAGAGAAATTAAAGGTGAGACTAGGCAACGGCAGTAGTGAGTATCCTCAGAGGATACAAACTTACAAACGAAGAAAATCAGGGCTAATTAATTAGGCCATCCATGTAGTATGTAGTATGTATTATGTACTATTCCACTGCTCAGAGTTAATATAGGAATGGCGTTCGTCTTTTACTTTAATTCGCTTGTTATCCATTAACTCTCTTTACATAGAAAAGAATAAGAGGGTTTTTTATTTTAGATTTTGAGAAGGGAAAAGTTGGACAATAGAATTTTAGTTTTCATTAACCAATAATCCCATGTTCATTTTTCATATTTATGTGGGGATCAGAAAAAGTTTATTTTCTAACTAGATGTCACTTATCCAGGTATGTGACACTCATCTCTTAGGTGGATAAATAATTTTTCTATCAAGAGAGAAAGTTACTAACACTTGAATGAGATAAAAATATCATTTTTAATAATAATTTTTTATGATTAAAATGATCGTTATCTTATTTATCTGAAAAATAAAAAAACATAAATTAATTTACCTATGTAGATAAGTATTTCTCAAGAAAAATTTATCTAAATAATTATATTTATCTGAATAAATAACTTATCGAAAAACGAACCAAGATATGGCCTAAAAGTGATGAGACTTGCATATACACAATTTAATGTAACCAACATGAGGGCCAGTCAAGATGATTTCATTTAAATAAGAGCTAGCAGGTAGGGTTTTGAAGTTTGAAACTGGGTATGGAAAGACAAGTGACTGAGTGAGGCATCTAATCTCAAGCCTCAACCTCCACAACTTCATCCAGCGATATGCGTGGATTAGACAAGAAAAAGGATATCCTGTCTGCCAAACTGTCAATATTGTAACCACATCGATCAAAGTGAAGTCTTGAATATTTTATTCGATTAAGGCCCCTGCTGGTTCAATTCAATGTTGATAATGAGGAGGGAGGGGGGACCCATGTATGCAATACAATACACACCCACCACTGCCCAAATGACAACGCTACGTTTAGCATTGCATCGATGGTGATGGATTGATGGCCAAGTAGTACCCATAGAATTATGATTATGCATATTTGTGGTTGTGGGGGGTGTCTCTTCAATGCTTCAAGGATGTGATATATCTACATAAATCAGTCACCACTTTTACTCAGTAGACTTGCTGAAGCTCCTGCTTTGTTTCTATATTATATTCCATGCAAACAGGTAGGAATTTAAAAGGGGTGTCAAGTCATGACTCATGAGACAGAATACTAAAGCAGTAGCCTCTACAAAGATGTTCCTCTATCGATCCCTTGCTGTGCAAACTCATGGAATGGAATAATTGAGATAAATCTAAAAAAAATGTAAATTATTTCTTCAAATACACAAATATTCGCCAAACATACAAGCATCCAACTAATATATATATAAGGAGCAAATGTGCTGTCAACCATCTGATGGGATTCCACATAACCTTCATATCAAACCCGTGCATTGTGTACAGATGCCCTTCAATCCAAATCCATCATTACAGAAATACTTTGGAAGTGCTTTCTTGAATCCCTCAAATATATTAAAAGAAGCAATAGCACCAAGAGGTGATAGATAGGATAGGGAGGAGTAGACCTTCCCAACTATCACGCGCACATACTTAAAAGTTTGTCTGCATCTGTTTGCATTGCACCCACTCCCCCTTCATAAATCAATACATACAATGTTTGTCATGACATTGCCCAATTTTATTTCACCTATAATTCAGGTTGATTTTGATCATATCCTCTTCAAATTTAGCTTATCAATGATAATTATGTAAATTAAGTAACTCTAATAAATTAAAAACTAAAAAAAAAAGGAGTCCGGATCTGTTGCACTTGCATTTCAGTCTCTCACAGGTGTCCCATTACATGTGTATAATGACATCTGTCACAGACCAAATGGAAATGCAGGAAAAAAGTACATTAGATCTCGACTTGCGGGTACCAAAATTTAATGGAAGATGGAAAATATGTCAAAGATACAACTTATATGTTAGTTATATATATATATATATATATATTCCTAGGCAAAATGGAATATATATATATATATATATATATATATATTTTAAATAATTAATAAAATTATTATTAAGTAATAGGGTAGTAGAATTTAATCTGACAACTATGTTATATTCTAATGGAGAGAGGGAAGATGAGACTTCTGTCTCCTTTTCCTCCTTTTTTATTTATTAATGCAAAATGTCATAATAAATGCTTTTTTTTTTCTTTTGATTCTTTCTGGTCATACAATCCCTTTTAACTTTGTCCATTAGTTTATGGTTATAGGATTCCTCTAACCTTCTAAGTTCTAACACAGGGCTTATTTATTAACACTTTTATCTTTCATTTGGGTATATTATAAGTTCAATTTTGAAAGAGCAATTATTATAGATATGTATATATAGCACGAATAATATTTAGACATGTTTGTGATGAATGTAGTCCCAGGTTATATTTTAAATGTGATCTACAGCAATAAGTAGATACACACACATGGGATGATGAACATGTTATTAAAGGTTGGATTGGTTTCAGTTTGAGTTGTTCTGGGCTTGATCTAACTAAGGCCTCAGCCAACTCCTATCTACCGGTAACAAGCAAATTCTATGGTTTTAATTCTTGTTCATCCTTTTCAATTAAAAATTGGATACTTAAATAACTAGAATTACTTTTCTCAAAATAAATAAATAAATTTTCTCGAGAAAAAAAAAAGTAGAATTACATGAAATTAGGGCTGTTGATAGTTCGGTTCTTCTCGACCAATCAAATCAAACTCTATTGGTTTTGGTTCTGTGGTGTTGTCCTAATTAATAATTGGATTAATTCTAGCTTTTGCTTGTTCCAAACTGATTCAGACATGAATAAATTATTTTTTATAATTTTTATTATATTTTATCTTTAAAATTATAAATTTGGTAGATAATATATAAAATAATTTTAGTTAAAAACACTAATTTACTATTTTATTGTCATTTTTATTAAAATTATATTATTAAAAATCAAGTCTTAAATTATTATTTATATAAATAATTATAACTGTCAGTATAATCCCAATCTTTCATCTCATTGACGATTTTAAGTATATGATTGTATCCCGATTAATAATTGGTTCAGTCGCCATGTCCCTGACCGTTGACAGCCCTAAGTGAAAGACTCATTAACATCTTATTTTTTATGATATAAAAGAACATTTCCACCTCAACTTATTGTAAGATTAAAATTCTAATTAACAAACTCATCTTTCTGGAAATGTTTTTATTTCTTTTATATTTTGTTGCAAATAGAGTGTCATGATCTTCAACATTTTATCTCAATGGTGCCATAATCAAAATAGTTCACCAAACGATATTTTTAAAACTCTTGAGTCTTTCTAATGGTGTCTTATCACCTTGTTTATGTTATCTAGATGAAATAAAACTACCACTGATTTTAAAAAGAAAGTCAATGGGACACAATTCCAGTTACTTTAGTGAAGGACCTTCTTTGACGATAGCTGATAGTGGCGTACCCGGCCCTCCCTCCCCCCCCCTCAAATGTAGAGAAAATGAAAAACTTTCCCTCCTAACACGCTTTGCATTGAATAAGAGAATCCACCTCTTTGATCAGTTCAATGATAACATCAGAGATTCAGGAGCCAAGTCTTACCAAACCTTTTTACAGTGTTAAAATTTTGAAAAAAGAATTGAAATTATCCCAACTCCTTTTAGGAACCTGTAAGGTTTATCCCAACTCTTTATTTAATTAGCCCATCCCCATAACCGTAACTCCCAACCCGGGTGTAAGGGGGGGGCAGCCCATTCTTCGTGCACTTAGATAATAGATCTGTTTATTAGGCTGCTTTTGTAATAGGGGAATTGAGGCAGAACTAGGGGCCCAATTCCCAATTCAATTTTAAGGAATTTGTAATTAAATCTTAACTAGTTATTTGAAATATTTGAATCATGGTGCATAATAATTCATTAGAAAATCTATCATCATTCAAACACTACCTTAATTATAAATTTGCTCCAATAACATCATACCTAGGCTGTGATTTAAAGAATTAAACTATCTTAATATAAATAATTACCCAGATTAAATCTCACATGAAAAAGAAATCTATCTAATAATTTTGCCTAATTAGAAGGTGATTCAGGAGAGGCACCATATAAACCTTCAAATAGTTGGGGCCACTGTACTAGGATGGGTGGAAATAGTGATTATTTAAATCATTCTTGGAAATGTTAGTAATTGATTTAAACGATTTTACTTATTGGATGGATATATATTAAGATTAGACTTGGTCTGTTCTTGAAACTAGCTAGTGCTTAGAATATTCACCATCCATTGCACAACTTGAGAGGCTATGACTACTACTTTCAGGAATCAATATTTGGTTTTGATTCTCCTAAGTTAGGTTTGAACTCGAGCTTCATATGAATTTTTTAAAATCATTTTGCATAATATATCACAGACACAAAAAAACAAAAAAAAAAACAAAAAATCAACCTTTATGTGGGTCCTCTTTTAATTTTCTTCATTCCTGCATTTCCTTTTTCTTGTAATCAGAGTACACATTTATATATCTCACTCACTAGCTTCTCATCTACCCAAAACCAATAATAATTCGAAGTAGTCTCTGAGTTGATTTGTATATATCATCCTTCGCATGTACTTCAATTAGTTGTCTCTGTTGCACTTTGCTATTACAATTTTATTCTGTGTTGTCCAATATTTTTTACCTTTAACTAAGAGTATTTCCTTTCTGTGGGTGGTACGTAGGAAGAGTCAACCCTGTTCTGAAATCATTCACTGTCATGGTTGAAAAGCAGGTAGATCGATAATTCTCTCAATTTACAAAGCATAATTCCTGGAAACCAACAGAACGCGACAATCCATTCCTGTGGAGGGTTCTAATTTGTCTTTGCAAGGGCTAATTTTCTGGACAATTTCCGGATAAAGAAGGGTTGTTAATGCAAGCTAGTGCTTGAGGGAACACGTACATTATTATTACTTTGTCTGCATTTGACAATTGTAGTCTTGCCTTTGTTTCAATGTTTGATGAAGGGAAAGGCTAACAGATGACAGAAATTGAAATATGAGCGGAGTCGGTAATCTGATTGGATACTTAACTTACCTGAGGAACGCTGGAACACCAACAGGCAACAGCATTAAAGGAACAGAAATGGTGGGTCTAGGTCCCCATTGAAACGCTGAACAGAAACGTTTATAAACCAAATCAATTAATGATGCATGAAACATCTAGCCATTAATTAATAATATAATGATATACATAAAAGACTGAGTTTTATGATACAAACATTCTTAATTAATTACTATATATTTATATATTATGTGTCTGCTCTAATCACGAGAGACCAAAAGTTGGACAGGCATAACATTATCAGTTAAACTAGTTAAAAAATATACAAACAAACACTTATCACTTACTGAGTTGGTTTCATAAACAATTGGCTTATGATTGGAAATGTTTTTAGATTAGTTTAGTAGATAGATTTTGAGGACTTGTATCCAGTGTATTGTCATTTTAAAAGGACACAAGGACCTAAGATTAAAAAAAAAAAATAAAGTGATCAAAAACTGTTGTCACTGTTTCCAGATTACTCAAATGGTTGCGAGAGATTTGAGGGTTTCTTTTTGTTTTGATTTGAGGGGTTTGTTTTGTTTTGTTTGGACCTGCTCTTAACCTTTACAACCCCCAGTAGCGATAGTGCCTGTTTACTGATTCCTTCCTCCATATTTTTATTCTCTCATGATCATGGATAAGACTTAAAGGCGAGCCAGAAAAAGCTTGGGCTGGCTTCACTCCCCATGTCCTCCACCTTCACAGCAGTGACGTCTCTCCAACTTTCTCTTCGTTTCTTTTCTTACGCAGCTCTGTCTTTGACGGATTCGCATCGTATACCCTCCCCCTCCACCTCTTCTCCCTAACCCTACCACCCTAGCTTTTGCCGTCCCAAACCCTAAAACCACTTAGACCTCAAAACCCTACTCACATATTCCATCTTCTCATCCCCTTTTTCATATTATTTTTTTTTTTTTGTTTTAATATTATTTTATTGCCTGTATATTTGCATTTAACGAGTACGGATGGTCAAACGTTCAAGACGGCGAAGCAACGGACGCCGTCAAATACCAAGAGTTGGAACTTGGAAGGCAATGAGCGTCGAGCATATATAACATCAACACCTTCAATCCCAAGCCCAAGCAGAAGTAGAAATTAACGGGAAAAGCAACCGATCAAATTTCTGGAACTGTTGAAAAACCCTGAAAATGTCACGTCAGATTACGTACTGTGACGTGGCAGAAAAGAGAATGTAGCTAATAGGTCGAGCGTTTTCAGGGTTAGCTAACTTGCCACGTGTAATTCCCAACTCGAGCATGGCTCGTCGTAAGCATGAAAGCTCTGAAGGCTGAAGAAACTAAACATGATAGTTTATGCTAGTCTGCTAGTCGAGTCGATCGTTTAGCTGAGAAGACAGAGGAGACGTCCAATTGTTCCCATCACCAAGCAGCCACGTGTTGCTGCACTAATAGATTAACAGTGTGTTGAAGTCTCTACGAAAGGAGAGGCCTCTATCTCCATTACTGTACTGTTATTCTTCTTATTAGTTATTTCTGAATTATTAAATGTTATAGGAAGTAGGAACATATACGGACCACATATACCTGAGTGAGTTGTTCACCTTTGTTTATTCTCATCGTTCATGAAAATTCATATTTCTCAGCAATGCAGGATCTCCGTATCTTAACAGTTCGTAGTAGACTAGTAGCGTCCTATCAATGGTTCAGATCTCTGAGGAGGTAGAGAGATTATTTTCAGATGGCTGTCGAAAAGTTATCGTATTTCCAATGGGGCTCCATTGATTGGATACTCGAACGGGTTTTTAGGTTTAGAAACAGCAAAAGCAACTTGCCTCATCACATTCATTTGTATTGATGAGTGATGATTGTGCAAGGAAGACTGAAGACTGAAGGTTTCTTCTTTCACAGACGACTGCAGGTAGAGTATGCACGTGGTACTACTGCTACTGCTAGTCTCCATTTTTTTTTTTGTTTTAAAGCTTCGAGCAAGACTAGTATCTTCAGAGGATTTTAACTTTTTATTATTGCTCTGACATTAATGGACGATAAAACTAAAATAAATACTGGTAATCATCAATTTCGCGTAGGTTGTAGGGTGCGAATAACTGAATATGTACCAAGTTTTATTTAGGTTATTTATCTATCTAATCTAATATCTAGTATTACTACTGATTCTACTGTTACCTTAAACCTATAAGTAGCTTAAGCTGGCAGCCTATCAAAAAAAAAAGGTTTAAGTTGGCTACGGATGATCAATTGCCTCTACAATCTAACTCGTAAAACTGGGCTAATTTGATAATCCATGCCAACTGCGTATACTTGGGTTTTTAGGTTGACGTGGCATATCGTGATTGGCAGAGCGTCCTCCGGTACCCGTAGAGGATTCGCAATCTGTGAGCAAAGGTGGGAGAGCGAGAGGGCGCACTATGGATGATAGATGAACCCAGAGTAGAGTTACAGAGGCCAGAGCAGTGATAGAGAGGGAGAGACATTCGGACTGTCCCACTACTTGGCCAGCTTTTCTTTAGCTTCTCCCACTTTTCCTACAGTGAATAATTACCGATTAGATGGGATGAGACTAATAATAGGGGTGGTGGAGAGAGAGAGAGCCAAAGGAACGGACGAGAGATGTGAGATCACCGATTGCAACTTTGCTTGCGAAGAAGGAAGGAGAAAAAATACTTTTTATGTAAAACGAGCGACGGAGAGATTGAGCGAGAGAGGGAGAGAGAAAGTGAGAGAGGAACACGACAATCCACGAGCGAATATTAAATGAATGGACGGATTTCCATCAACAGCACCGTGCCCCAAAAATCTTTCAGTCCACCGGTACTATAGACCATCCTCGATTTGATCGTTTATTTCTACATGTCTCTCTTCTCTCTCTGGTCTCTAGTTGGTCTTTAGGTCTTAGCCTGTTATAGCAGTGGATCAGTGGCAGTGCAAGAAACGAGGGAGAAGGGGTTTCATCTCGGGAAGGAAAAGCTTTGCTGCAGACGCCCAGGATAACATGGGGCGCCCTTTCTTCTTATTTCTTGCACCATCTGTAAACGCCGCGTGCTCCCTGCGTCGCTACTAGACACACACGCACACGCTCTCCCTCTCTCTCTCCATCTTTCTCCCCTCTTCTCACAGAACAGAGTCACAGTTCTTACTACTATTCTCTCTCTTCTCTCACTGTTCTCGCTTTTAGAGAGAGAAAGAAGAGAGAGAAACAAAGGGGGAACTGAAGTAGTGCTGTTAATGTACAGGAAATAAAAACACCCGTTTCCAAAGGAAGTCTGAAACCTGAATCTGCTTTACAGACCAGTAAACAAGAAAAAACCCCCCAAAACTGACTGCTACTACTACTTAGGATTTTCTGCAAAAAGGCTGAGTGTGGTAGCATAAAAACCGGGAGAGTTGGGGGGGGGGGGGCGGGGGGGGGGGTGGATAACAACCAAAAGAGAAAAGGAAAAAAATGAGAGTGAAAGAGAGTCAGAGAGAGATGTTCTAGTTATGGTTATTTAACTAGGGAAAGCAAACAAAATATCAAGTACAAAGGCAACAAGGCGTGGTGAGAGAGAGAGAGAGAGAGAGAGAGAGAGAGTTATGGAGGGTGGTCCTAGTAGTAATTCTTGTCTGATGGGTTTTGGAGATAACAGTAATGGACTTTCTTCCATGATGATGATGCCTCTCCTAACTTCTACTCCTAATGCAGAAACAAATAGTCTTTTTCTTCCTCTACCTTCCGGCAACAACCACAACCATATCGGCAGTACTGGTTCGTCTCTGATACTCGAGGATAATAGCAACAACAACAACAACAGCAATTCTGGGTGTTATTTCATGGAGAACAACAACAGGAACAACAACAACGATGGAAGCAGCTGCTCTATCAGGGCTAAGATAATGGCGCATCCTCACTATCCTCGTCTCCTGTCGGCCTACGTCAATTGTCAAAAGGTGAACGATAATTTACCATACAATATCAGAACCGACTTACTGAATGGACGAGAAAAGAAAAAGAACTGAAAATTTGTCAACGATCTCATCATATTATCTTCTTCCAATCGAGAGATTTTGATTCTAAGGAACAAAACCTTGTCTGTAACTGCAATCTTTTGCTTTCTTATTCTTCTATCCAAAGATTTGGTTCCACGAAGGGTAAAACCAAAAACCCATTAAACCAGGAAGATATAAGGGTAACAATCCTTTTCATGTTAATTTCCGTTTTCGTTGTTTGATCCTTCTTTAACATACGGCCGGACAGGTCGGAGCACCTCCTGAAGTGGTCGCGAAGTTGGAGGAGGCATGCGCTTCCGAGGAGGCCATGGGCCGTAACGGAAGGGGTTGCATCGGCGAAGATCCAGCTCTCGATCAGTTCATGGAGGCCTACTGCGAGATGCTCACCAAGTACGAGCAGGAGCTCACCAAACCCTTTAAAGAAGCTATGATGTTCCTCTCGAGGATCGAGTGCCAGTTCAAAGCCCTCACCGTTTCTTCTGTAGATTCCGGTGACGACCTTCTCTTCCTTGCCATTATTTCTCTCTTTAGCTATAATTTTAACTAATTTTGTACTGTTTACTGGGTTTGTTTCTTTAATAACTAGTATAATAACGTCCTTCAGCCATGCCCATGTTCATGCATGTCGACCTAAGCATTAGATAACTGACAGATTAGGTTTTTAATTTCTCTGCATAATAATTTATTAATTTGTGTAACGAAAAATACATGTTTATATATTTTCTATTTCCCTCTTTACATCCAAATAGAGCGGAGCGTAGACGGATAGGCAAGCAGCGGTGTTTTTGATTGTCTTCTCGTTGTGATCTGAGTCGGTCTTTTCTTGCTTGTTGTCTTGTGAAAATTTCCAGGCTCGGTTTCGTTAAAACCTGACATATTTCTGCAGTTGATGTGATAGAAAATAGCTGGTTGTGAAGGCTTTTGAAGGGCTTAATGTTTTCTGTATCTCCGAACCAGGTGAAGCGCGCGTATTTTCTTTTAAGTCTTGTCTATTTAACGACGCCAGTAAGTTGAGAATTGAGAGATGCACAGTTAAGGATGAACCTACTCATTTGGAGGGAGGGA
The DNA here is from genome assembly GCF_055504915.1 of Nelumbo nucifera. NCBI lineage: Eukaryota > Viridiplantae > Streptophyta > Magnoliopsida > Proteales > Nelumbonaceae > Nelumbo > Nelumbo nucifera. Next base: position 147,590,734 of record NC_142649.1, on the reverse strand, counting down.
GTACTTGCCCAGAAGATTTGAATGCTAGTCTGGAATGCATGTTTATAACTTAGTGCAAGTTTGGTTTGTGCTTTGCGTAGCCTTCGGAAAATGAATAGATGAGGCACAGGGTGAGCTATTTAAGATTTATCTGTGCATGAGTCGTTTGCGTTTTTTTAATTTCTTCGCTCGTCCCCACTGATAACATGGTAATTTACCCAAACTTCTGCTCCTTTTGTTTTCTTTTTCCTTGTCGCTTTTAAAGAGGTTAGTCATGTTTGAAGAAACATTTCACGAGAAAGATTTAATGTATTTATGATTTTGAGGAAAAAACCTACTAGCAGGATACCTGCTGAGCCATACAGTGATACAACTACAACAGAACATTATAATAAAGAAATTTCAAGTCGTTCTTTTCTGTGAAATCTGTATAGAGGCTAAACTTAACTAATTAATGCTGTTTAGTAGAAATTCTATTGTAAATGGTAGCCTGTTAACATGTACAAATAAGCAATCACCTTCTATCCTACCCTTCCATGCTATGTGCTTTAAATCTGAGAAAATTGAAAAAAGAAAGTAGTCCTGGAGATCTTTGTGCATATATCTTGTATACAGTTTTATTGGATGTATATCTTCCTACCTTTTATTAATTTAACTTATGTTCATTTTATTACTCAGTTAATGGCTTAATGCCATCTTAATCTATGATACTCCTTTTTTGTTATAATAATAAAATGATTTTGCTGATGATACATAATGTTCTGATCATTGAACAGACTGGTAGTCACTTCTGTTATAGAGCAGGAAAGGTTTTTTTTTTCCTGAAAGGATAGTGCAGGCTTCTGATGCTCATTTTCAGAAATTAATAGAAATTTCATCAATATGTTATTTTTTATAAGATGACTGAACTTTCTTTAAATCTTATCAAGGAACCTTTAATTTCAAATATTCTATGGCTTCTTGATTCTCATCTTGCATCTTTTGTTCTAAATAACCTATCAAATTACATTTTAACTATATATCTCAATTACACTAGGTATTATTTCCATATATTTGTGTAATATATTACTGTTCCATGCCTGAAGAGAGCATAGGTAGAGTTGAAATTGTGATTTGGATAGACAATATTTAGGTATCACAGTTTCACTCAATACATGTTTTTCTCTTAGGGAAATAAGAACATGTTGTTACACGAGTATGTGATGATAGTAAGCTGTCAAAGGAATATGGAACCTCGAAAGGGTCAATTAGGAATTTAGGATATTCTCAATGAACAATCGTTCCCCCCTTTTCATCAGCTGTTCTCAAGCTCAGTGTTCTGTCAACGACATTATAGATTCAGAGTTGGGTGAGAAAATGAAAAATCTCAAGCTCAGTGTTTCGTCAATGGCATTATAGATTCAGAGTTGGATGAGAAAATGAAAGGTTTCCCTACTTATATCTCAAGCTCTTCAGTTTAACTATTATATATTGGAAATCAAAAGGGTTGAGATGCATTGCAAGTGAGTTTAGGATGATCTCTTGAATCTGGATACAGTTTTGGCATTTGAAGTTTGTTCTTTTTTTTTTTTTATCTGAGACCTATGAAATAGATTTGGCTTAGTTTAGGAGGAAACTTATGTGCACAGAGTATATGTATTTTTGGCTGGTGTTTGAGTCTGATGTCAGTTGGTTATGATAAAATCGTACATCAGTTCTTAAGGCTGTGTTTGGTTGTAGTGCAATTTTATTTGCACTAGTACAAATGCATGGGAGTGCAAATGAAAAAAAAAATGCAAAACACTTGTTTAATTTTATTTTGGTTTTACTTTATTCTGTGTCATGTTTTAATTTACTTCATTTATACTACAATCAAACAACATAAGCTAAAATTTGAAACAAAAATAGGTCAGAATTTACACTCAAATCATTTGCACTGCCATAGTTTTGCATCAGTGTAAATTTATTTGCATTGCAACCAAACACAACCTAAGGAGCATCTATGAATCATTTGTCTTGGGGATTAGTTCCCCGAGAGGATTTGGAGTGTTTGGAACACCATTTATGTTTTTTTTTTTTATTACTTCTAATTCAATAAAGAGACTGATAAAAAAATAATCAGTTCTTAGGAAATCCACATTGCTGTTTTACCAATATATTTTCAAATGCATACAGGAAAATCTTTTCATTTACTAAAGAATGCAAAGCAATTTAGGCATTGTTGGATGGTAATGTAGATTTGGGCCTATTCACCCTCTTGATGCACTATGTTATGGTACCCAGATAGATTAATTTAAGGACATGGCGGGACATGTTTGTGGATGTGGAATTTACTCAAAAGGTTGAACCAACCAACACAATATGGAACCCTACTGCTATAGGTAACCAAGTATGAAAAAACTATGTTTTCATGGTAATAACCTAGAGGAAATTTTATGTCAAAATATGAAGGACTGCATTGGATATCACATAGAATTGCTGAGGGAGATTAAGAAAGAACAAATGTCTAAAGAGCTAGTAGGTTTCACCTGAGGGAATTTAGATACATAAGTTCATTTTCTTGAAGATGATTCTCAACCTATTATTTTGTAAAGGAATACAGAGAAGAAAGTCCTTGGCGATGGCAATACCCAATATCACTACTGGGAAAACCCTATTAAATTCCATGTAGGGAGGTTAGAACGTTAGAGAACCTAAAAAAGGCAATTACCAAATGTCAGTCCCATGTATATGTGTTCTTGGTAGGGTGGATTGGATATGAGACCTAACCTTTGGAATTTTTTTCCTACAAAGTGGAGAGGATTAGTGTTCTTGAACTAGTTTGAGATGGATCATTGACCTTGTATCCCTTGTTTTATCCATTTGATTGGTGACATTTGTTCCTCCAAATTTTGTTCCCTTGTCAAATGTAAAAGATGACATATATTATCCACTTCCATTTTTGCAAAATGTAAAAGATGGTTTTTCTTCATTTGAGTAATTATGTTACAATTGAAGGAAATCCTTGTATCCATGGTGACTTTTCTGTAAAGATTTGAGAATTCTAAGTTCAGGTTGCCATCCTTGGGTATCGACATTTACTTGTTTTTTTTACATTCATCCATGTGCTTTTCCCTGCTAGGTGGCTAATATATGTTAGGGCACATACTAGATCAGGTGTTACAGTGATGAATTGTACAAGTACACTGTTGCCACCTTTGACAGTCCCATCTTAATTTTTCACTTAGTACTATCAATTACAGCAAGTCTATATTAACACAGTTTATAGGAGGTGTATTAACAAACTGAAAGGATGATTCATTATTTTGGAAATTTTGTCTTTTAGATTCTTTTAATTGAGATATTCTGTCAAATTAATATAAGTAAGCCAATGGAAAATTTTGAAGTCCATTGTGATCTAATGCATAAAGTACTAAATACATGTGTGCATCTGAGAGAAGTTCAGTGGAATGATACCTTAGAAAAACGGCAAAACTTTTATCGTGTACCTTTTGGTATGCAAAATCTAAGAAATGCAAAAAAAGTTGAAGGCACATATTTGATATGAGAATTAGTAAATGGTTGTTGGGGATTTTGAGTTCTTAATTTTTTTCTTTGATTATATTAGTTTGCGCTATAATTTGGGGAGTGGGAACTGCTTATACGGTCTTGTTTGATTGGTAGGGCCATCCACTAGCGTGGCTTTTTTCCTGTTCTCTCACATTATAGTAGCTAAGATTTTCATTTGGATTAGGTTAGTTTGTTTTCTATTATTCAACACCAGCAATGGTCTTCAAGGTCTTCTACAGTGTGCTATGCATGTATTCTCTTATCATCAATTGTCTGTGATTCATTTCATTGTAGCAAGGTTCAAAGTATCGTATTGTATTGTGAGGTTTTGACACACCTGTTGAAAGGTGTTTTCATGAAACCCTTTATTAAATAATATAAAAATATCTATAAAAATGAAAGTTTGAAAAGAAAAGTAATAAAAATAAAATGTACATGGTTTGAAGTACCAATGCACCCCATCAATGCTTAAAACCATGTCTGCATCACTAGTTTGAAATGGCTTTGGCCATGATCTGTGTGTCCCCCATCCAATATCTTGTGGAACAAATTATATGAGGAAAAAAACAAAACGGAAGAAGCAAATAGGAGAGCAAAATCCAAGGCCAATTTTACTTGTTGATCATTTCTTCATATCTACATTAGAGTCTTGCATTGGTCTGTTTTTTTTTTATCCACGTGGTATAGAGAATTTTCGTGACATGTATATAATTTTTATACTTTCTTGTTTTGTGTCTGGATAACATTATCATGTCTCACTGTATACAATTCTATGATTAATTGCCTCGATTGGGATAATTGTTATGAAGAAAATCAAATTCTCTACTCTCTAGGGACCCTTGATATCTCAATTTTTCTAAAGGATTTTCAGATATGAGTTGCAATCTTGGTTGAATGTGTACGTCAGCATTGCATGTGTTATATGAAAAGTTAGTCCCCAAACATTTTTAATTATTTATTACAACTAACCATTCAAATGCATTTTAGTTAAAAGCTCCCACCAAACCCTTTTTTCCCTAGCTCCACCCCTGAACGTAAGATGATTTTTGTTTGGAATACTTTGGTGATGATGGTTTCAATATGTTGTTCAACTTGAATGTGGGCTTTCGGATGATTCAAGTATTTGACCAGCATCTGTATATCTCTTCTAATATCAAAGTCCATCTCAATCAAGAATACAGTTTTTACTGTGTTTGATATCATAGTTTGTTTTAATTTTATTTCCAGATGATGTACTTTTTTTTCTGAAGCTTGGACGCCCTTCCAAAAAGCATTTTAAACTTCATTACATGATTGTATAAAGTTTATAGGAATGTTCAAATTTCATTAATACTGGAGCTTCTCTCTTTAACTTGCATATGCCCTGCCATCAGCTTGTGGTGAGGGTACAGATCGAAATGGATCTTCTGAGGAAGAGGTTGATGCAAATGACAACTACATAGATCCTCAGGCAGAAGAAAAAGAGCTAAAAGGTCAACTTCTGCGCAAGTACAGTGGATATCTGGGCAGCCTCAAGCAGGAATTTTTGAAGAAGAGAAAGAAGGGGAAGTTGCCCAAGGAAGCCAGGCAGCAATTGCTGGATTGGTGGAGCCGACACTACAAATGGCCTTACCCATCGGTCGGTATCTCTATATCCTGCCATCTGTTTTAGTTAATTACCATGTTGACGCAGAGGCCCTGATCTGGGACACCCACCCCCCACCCCCCACCCCCAGACTGGGTCTAGATCTTCTCCCTTAACCCAACTCCATATCTATCTATATTGTGTTCATTGCCAATAGATGGTTAAATATTAATTGTTATTACAGGAGTCACAGAAGCTGGCACTGGCGGAGTCTACAGGTCTGGATCAGAAGCAGATAAACAACTGGTTTATCAATCAGAGGAAGCGCCACTGGAAACCATCGGAAGAGATGCAGTTTGTGGTGATGGATGCAGCACATCCGCATTACTACATGGAGAACGTTCTGGGCAATCCCTTTCCCATGGATTGCACACCCGCTCTCCTTTGACAAGGAGGATGACACTCCCCACATCGATAATCGATTGGTGGATGCGCTGCATTCCTGATTTCTGATTTCTGAAACCCCATCGTAGACGTAGATGATATTAATAATTAAATATTTAAGTGTTGTACTATGTTGTATGCATGAAGAAGTAGAAATGGCCATGGCTGCTCGCTGCTGCTACCTGGTAGTGAGTTTATGGTGTGGACTAGCTATTGGAGGTGATGTGTATCATGGATCTTTGGTTATCTATATTTATTAGTTAAAAGTACGTACTTTCTGTTGGCGATCCGTCCATCAATTCAGGGAGGAGGCCTTGTCTTTCATGGAATTGAATGAAATTGTGTTTGGTAATCAATCCCGTGATCTAGAAAATAGTATAGAATAAAGGATAATTTTTTTTTTGTCGTGGGACTGAAAACTGCATTAGAAACGCGACATGTTCGCAGTCTGCCTGACACGAGTATGTATTTCGGTTACTGGTGTTGAGTTCTTGCTTCAAATCGTACTATAGTGTAGAGAAACTCTGATCAGATCATACTGAAAATCTTAAATATTTATGCCAGGCTTGCCAGCGTTGTTTGCTATTTCTTACATCTTACAGCGAGAGCCAAGAGGTGGATGAGATGATGAGCATTCCTCTTTCAGTTGCACTGCCTTTGTATTCTCCAGGTATATATAAAATAACAATAATATCTGAGAACACAAATGTGATGATGTTCCACAGAGTTACAGAGATAAGAAACGTCGTGTTCTGGACTAATCGATTTGTATGTTTTTTTTTTTAATTGAATGCAGTTGCCCTTCGAAGTTGAAGTTGTTACCACAAATTGCTAGAAATGGGTGGAAATTTTTCTTGTTTCCTCGCTTGGTTGCAATAGGGAAAATAGTGGGAAAATCTATCCAAATAATTATTATTAATTAGGCAATTAGTAATATTTATATGATTTTATGTTTTATTATTAATATTTTTCTTACTTTAATATGTAATCAGTCCGCCAATTGTTAATTTTATTTTTTAAAATTAATCAATCATTTCTATTTTGTATTACTAATTTTTAATTAATCAAAATCTTTATTTTTATTTATTAAGTAAATTAATAATAAATAATTATTGTAATTATTTGATAATATATTATTTGTGTAGTATTTTATTATTCATTACTAATTAGATATTAATTTATATTAATAATTAGTTATTTAATTATATGCATTAATTAGTATTTTAATTTTTTATGAATTAATTAGGAGTATTTCTTTTATTTTATGTTTTATTATTAATCAATTGTTAACAATTTTTTGTTAACTATTAAATAGTTGTGATTTAATTAAAATATGTTCTATTATATAGTATTTTGATCATTAATATTTTATTTTATAATTAATTATAATTAAACTATTTTATTGTTGTCTTATTAAATAATTAATAATTTATTAATGGGCCATGCATTTGATCTAACATTAACTCTTAAAAACACTAAAAGGAAGGTGTTTTTTATGTTAAACAAGTTTCTCCCTCCTTTCCACCAAAATTATGGGATTCCATATTTCCCTTCCCATCCCACAAACCAAATGAAGCCTAATGAAGAGAGAGAGAGAGAGAGAATTGTTAATGGAGAGGTGCATGTATCAGTGGATGCACATCCAGAAAACCACTTCAAGATCATCTCTCTACTCAAGTCCTTGAACACCCCTAAAATCTCTGGCTTCCTTGGGTACTTCCCCTTCTGAGGGAAGAGGTTGATGCAAATGACAACTACATAGATCCTCAAGCAGAAGAAAAAGAGCTAAAAGGTCAACTTCCTAAAATCTCTTATGCCTTGAAGAGGTTGATGCAAATGACAACTACATGGATCCTCAGGCAGAAGAAAAAGAGCTAAAAGGTCAACTTCCTAAAATCTCTTCTGCCTTTTAGAGGAAAAATGTAATGGCTTCATATCTAGTTCTAGGGGTGTTCATTATACGGTTCAAACTGTAAAACCGACTGAATCAAATCGAATTTGTGGTTTGGTTTGGTCTGTAAAAAATGGTTTGATTCGGCTTCAAAGTTTTTAAAAATATGGTTTATGGCTTTGGTTTGGTTTATTAAATTTTATAAACCAAACCAAAAATTTCAAATATATAAAACAAAATATAATTTTAATTTTGGTTTATTAATTTTTTTATATATAAAACAAAATATCAAATATTTAGGCTTTAAATTATAAAATATATAATAAATGTATTTATTTTATAAAATTATAATAAAGAATAAAGACTAAAGACTTATAATTCTAATTTTAACTTTTAACTAATAATTGAATTAATCTCTTTATCTCTTCTCTTTGATGCCCTAGCCCCTTTTAGTTAATTAATTTTTTTGTTATATACCACTCCAAAGTCTCCAAAACATATCAGAAAATGCCAAACTGTAATAAAACTGTTTGATTTGATTTGGCCTGAGAAATTCTCAAATCATAATTTACTGATTTGGTCTGAAATATTCTCCAAACTAGGGTGAGCATGGATTGGTCTGGTTCAGTTCTATGGCAGAACTGGCCCAGAACCTACTTTGTAGGGTTGGTTCCAGGTTTTTGGAATCGGAACCTGCCCTGTGAAGGTTGGTTCTAACACTGGCAGTTATAGGGTCGGTTCTAGGGTCTACCTGTGGAATTTGTTCTTTCTTTAGTATCCCCCCTTCAAACAAAATAAAACAAAACATGTTCTTTAAAAGCTTGATTTTCAATAAATATAATTTATAGTTTAAAACTTGCATTATCTTTATTGAAGAAATTGAGTAATTGAATATGTAGGTTATCATGATATATTAATGTATGGTTTAAAACTTATTAATATAATATAATTTTTGTAAATATTAACTTTTATATTACTTATTATACACATTCAAATATTAAAATGAAAACAAATGACCAAACCACTTAAGCAACTCAGTGGTCAAGTGAGACCATGGCCTTTGTAACTATGAGTGCTTGAGTGTAAATCTTCTCATTGTCAAAAGTATTTTGAGGTTTATTTCAAGGCAAGTTCGGTTCCAAGGTCGACTCCAGCAAGGTCAACCAAGTCCAGTTTATCGGGCTAGTTCAAATAGGGTAAACCATAAACCCTTAGACCCTGGAACCGGCCTGGGTGGAGATCGGTTCCAAGAATTGAAACCAGTACCTACCTTGTAACAAATTGAATAGAGTCAGTTCCATTCAGTTCTAGAGAGAACCTACCTATTTGCTCACTCCTACTGTAAACCGCACCAAATCGGACCACGAACACCCTTATTTGGTTCAGGGGCCTCCTTGTATGTAATATGTAGAAGAGGTAATGATTCTCAGAGAGCTGCCCAGCTCCCCTACCAGATGGGCTTCACTTCATCCCAGGATATCTTTGGGGAGCTGGAATCCTGGGCCCATGATGTGGATCCAAGCTTCCCCATTTACTAGATAGTGTATTTGTCATAAGTGTGTCATCTTTTTCTATGTTTTTCACCAAGTGTGTCATTTTTTCCATGGTTAGGAAGGATCCTTCTGTTGAAGCATTTCTTTCGGTCAGTTTGTGTATGCATACAGGCTGTTAGAAAGTTCGAAAGGGTGATTCAAAGATGCTGACATGTTTAATTGGCCTTACTAGTAGTCTTCATTTTAAGGCCCTGTTCGTTTTTCGGTAAGTTATTTACCCGGATAAATGCAGTTAACTGGGTAAGTTGTTCCTGGGAAACACTTACCCGGGTAAGTGCATTTATCCATATTCTTTTATTTCTCATGTAAATAAGGCAATGACCATTTTAGTCATAAAAATTCATAATTAAAAGGGGCATTTTTGTCCCATTCAAGTTTTGGCAACTTTCCCTCTATGTGAGAAAGTTATTTATCCACCTAGGACCCAGGAAAATAAACTTTTCCTGATCCTCACATAAATTTGAAAAAATAAAATAAAAAACAAAAATATGAGATTCTTGATCAATAAGAACCAAAATCCGATTGACCAACTTTCACCCTTTCAAAATCTGAAAAAAGAATACGCCGTAAATGTAATTATTCTTTTATTGGATTCAATATACAATTAAGAAATAATTTCCTTGTTCAAGGCAATGTGGCCCCTCGGGATTTGGCGGGTTTTTCAGATAGTTTAACGGAGGTTGCCACAATGGCTGTAAGCTTCTATTATCTACCACTATAGCCTGTGTAATTCGTCGATAAAGGGGGGATCACACAGGCTTCAATCTATATAAATAGGGGCCCTTTTCTTTGGCATTTGTAAAGAGTGTAAATACAAATATGTACGAGTGCGATTACAAAGTTTGAAAATATGATATTTATATACAAGGTTTTCTGCCCAGCATATTTACAATCTCCCCAAACTGATTATTATGATAATTTCATGATTCTTGCAGGAATATGTGTGGCTATCTATCCACTTATTCTAATCCTCCAAAAGTGCAGCAAGCAACTGGTCTGAACGGGTTATATGAAGAAATAATTTGGAAAATAAATATTTTGGTCAAAAATAAAATTTTGGGCATTTTGAATAATTTTATATCTCTTGTTAGAGGATTTTAACGAAGTGGATCTACTCTGTTTTAAAAAATATAGAGAAGGCAATTGCAGTTATCAAATTTTAGGGGAGATTTCAACAATAATTAGAAACTTCAAAGGTTGTTTCAGCAATTTACCCAAATTTTAATAGATCTGGCTCAAAAACTCAGACCTTTCAAACATTGAATCTAGGGATGCAAATGGATCAGATCGGATTTGAATTAAGGTATGTTCGAATCTGATTTGACACTGTTCATGTTGGATCCGATCCGTACGAATCTGATAGGACTCAATTTGAATTCGAATCCTATCGATAAATCAGATCTTTTGATCCGATCTACTCTGACATGTTTTCTTTAAAAATTAATAAATTATTAAAAGAAAAATAAAATATAATAATTTAAATAAAGTAAAAAGAAAAAATACAAATATTTTTTAATTATTTTCATTATATGTATACATGTTTTTTATAAATAAATAAATAAATAAATAAATAATATAACAAATTTATAAATAAATAAATAACATATATGCATATATACTTATAATTATATAATATATATCAGACCGGATCTCTTGGGATCAGATAGGGGTGATCAGAAGTCGACCATATCAGATCGGACCCCTAATTAAATCTAACAATAGAATAAAAAGACAAAAATGACCTCCAATGTTCGAATCTGATCTGACACTGTTCATGTTGGATCCGAACCGTACGAATCTGATAGGACTCAATTTGAATTCGAATCCTATCGATAAATCAGATCTTTCGATCTGATCTAATCTGATATGTTTTCTTTAAAAATTAATAAATTATTAAAAGAAAAATGAAATATAATAATTTAAATAAAGTGAAAACAAAAAATATAAATATTTTTTAATTATTTTCATTATATGTATACATGTTTTTTATAAAAAATAAATAATAAAAAATATATTTATAAATAAATAAATAACATATATACATATATACTTATAAATATATAATATATATCAGACCGAATCTCCTCGGGTCAGATAGGGGTGATTAGAAGTCGACCATATCAGATCGGACCCCTAATTAAATCTAACAATAGAATAAAAAGACAAAAATGACCTCCAATGTTCATTAAATTTTCAAAACATGCCCCTAATTTTCTCCCTGATTCATTTCTTCTGTCCTGAGTTTCCTGTTAGTTGAGATTAAGCGATCTCCTCGAAAGCCGAAAGGCCCTGTGGCTGTGATGAACCAATTTTGCTAGTGTGCAATAACCAAATACCCAGTACAGTATCAAACATAAAAGAAAAAGAAAAGAGTAATAAAACAGAAAATCTCTGTAAAATATATGGAATCATCAAACGGTCCACATCGTACGCAAAACAAAAGAGAAAGAATATGCGTTAATGAATAAAGAAGAGGGACACATGAACTGTGCACGCAGAGGTTAGGGAGAAATGAGAATGTAATTATGACACCGCACTACACAATCAGAAAAATAAAAATAATAATAAATGAAGTCTAACGAGGAAAATCAGTCCCATAAGACTAAACCAAGTAGAGTAACCAAAAAAGTTACAGATGAATGCATTGAGAAAATGTTAATGTAATTGCAGAGAAGAGGACAACGAGAGAAGGATTATTTAGCATAAGCTAGAAGAGAGAAATCCAAAAAAAAAAACCATGAAAACCGGTCAAATATATCGATACGAATTCAATTTCCCGAAATGACATTAAAATCCAAAAAGCAAAAATCAATATAAGTTGAACAGAAAATCACAACTTATGACGTTCTCAGTTGAGTGGAACTGTAACTTCAAACACTTGTCTTACGGACCATATGAACGCTTTCACCTCTGTAAGCTGCAAATAACGTTAGGATTGAAAAGATGCATAGCAGCTTTTACAAGCTAGCTTTCAAAAAAAGCTTGAGAACACATACAATATTTTGAAATGAATGGGCGAAATTGGTATTATAGAAAAATCTAATAGGTATATGGTGTCAGTTATAAACGGACATAGACGTTTTATTAACGGAAGGTTTGTTTATGGTATATTTAAGTTATTTCCTAAAATAACAGGGTATACAAATAATTAACTCTTTACTTAAATAACCAATTGATTCGCAGATACTCAAGCCTGAACTCGCACTTGAGATGCCTTTGGCTTTCAGGCTTTTGAGTCCAGATCATTAAGAGGGTGCTGTTATATAGGCATCACTTCAGCAGTTTCTGTGCACGCCTAGCATTTGGTTGAGTTAATTTTTAAAGTTTCTTCAAACAGTCACATTTTTCACTGTTATGATGATGTGGTGGTTAGTGGCGCCTAGTTGTCATAAACAATTGTAATTATTATTCTTTTTTATTTTGTAAATAAATAAAATATAAACTTTGAATATAAACGAAACCAAACACATACTAAATGGATTGTTAAATGAGACTTACATTAGGATGTTCTCTGACAGTATATGAAATTACCATATGGATTTTGAGTCTGGATCTATTCATCACAGAGTATTCCTCATATTGACCTACATCATGTATCAGCTATACATCAAAAACATCCCCTCTACTTGTATGTTATCATTCATGGGAAATATTTTTAATACAGTAGGATGTGATTGTGAAGTTGGTATGAGAAGCAAGAACATATCCCAATTCCTGGATTTTAGACATCTTTCATTTTGTATTATTCTAAGACTTGATAGCAGTTATTGAGCTCCTATGTGATAATAAAGTAAAAGGGCAAAAGACTTAAAACATACCCTAAGTATTCATAAATTGACTTAAACATACTTGAGGAGTGGCCTTGGGGGACTTTTTTTTTCGAGAAGCACTAGGAGACTTAAACACACCCTTATTTGATAAAACCTTATATGCCTTTTTATAAACTTATTGTAAAACCAAAGCTTTTTTGGTTTATCCTTTTCTGTCAATTATTCATTGAGAATTCAAATATATATACATGAATACAACCACTGAACTCCTAAGCTTATGGCAACTAGAATTCCTAAGTTTACAGGGACTCAATCTTTCCTATCGTATCTGAACTATTCATGATTAGGAAAGAAGATATATACAAAGAGGATATATACGTGAACACCCCCCCCTCAAGTTGGAGCATGCAGATTGTGAATGCCCAACTTGCAGAGAAAGTATTCAAATTCTCTACGACCTAGTGCCTTTGTAAAAATGTCAGCCAGCTGAATGGTAGTCGACACATAAGCAGGACGAATGTAACCATTTTGAATCTCATCACGTACAAAATGGCAATCAACTTCAATATGTTTCGTACGTTCATGAAACACTGGGTTTGCCGCAATATGCAACGCTACCTAACTATCACAATATAATCGCATTGGGTTTGAATGCGTAACTCCAAGAGCCAATAACAATCCCTTCAGCCATTTTAATTCACACGTGGTCGTGGCCATAGAACGATACTCTGCTTCCGCTGAAGAACGAGCCACAATGTGTTGTTTCTTAGTTTTTCAAGAAATCGGCGATTTCCTAAGTAGAATAAACCATCCATACAGAGAACGTCAGGACAAATGACAACACGCCCAGTTTGAATCACACCATGCATATAATTGCAAGTCACAATCTGAGCACAAGAGAATTCCTTGACCAGGATTTCCTTTCAAGTAGCGCACCACTCGCAATGCAGCCTCCCAATGTTTTTCTTGCGGTTTCTGCATAAATTGGGATAGAACATGCATGCAATAAGACAACTCTGGATGAGTTGCTGAGAGATAAATAAGCTTGCCCACCAAGCGCCTGTATCGCTCAGGATCAGATAAGAGAGGCCCATCTGTCAAGGCGAGATTGTGATTCTGCTCCAGAGGAAAAGGAGCAGGTTTTGCACCAAGTAATCCAACTTCAGAGATAATATCCAAAGCATACTTTCGTTGAGACAGAAAAATTCCTGTTGAGTTTCGGGCAACTTCAATGCCCAAAAATTATTTCAATAGTCCCAAGTCTTTCATATGGTAGCAGTCACTTAAATATTTCTTGAAGACTTGAATTGCCATATGATCATTATCTGACACGATAATGTCATCCACATACACGAGAACAAGCACATGCACCCTGTCTCGGCGCTTGTTTCAAGCCATATAGAGATTTTCGCAACCGACACACCATACCTAGTTTATCTGACTGAAAACCAAAAGGCATTCGCATGTAGACTTCCTCATGAAGGTCACCATGCAAGAATGCGTTATGTACGTCCATTTGATGAAGCTCTCAACTTCTAGCTACTACGACTGTAAGAAAGGTACGGACAATAACAATTTTTGCAACTGGGGCAAAAGTTTCATTATAATCAATTCCCTCAACCTGCTTGTTCCCAAAAATCACGAGACGGTCTTTGTATCTTTCCACTGTCCCATCAGCGTTATACTTGATTCGATCCTATGGCTCGTTTTCCGGATGGCAAAGGCTCCACGGTCCATGTCTGATTATTTTCAAGTGCCTGTATTTCTTTCTGCATTGCATCCCTCCATTTTCCATCCTTTATGGCCTTAGTAAAAGAAGTAGGTTCAACTATTGCAGTAATAGCTGCCAAGAAAGCACGATGTCGACAAGAAAAATTGTTACAATTCACATAGTTATCTATGGGATAAGGACTACCTGCGAAATGTGATTGGCCGAATAAACTTGCAAAGGGACGCGGAGAGGGACTCAATCACTGTGTGGTGTGAAGCACATAATCTCTCAACCTTGTGGACTACTGTTTCTGCCGATGCCCACGCTCCCAATGAAATTCAGAGTGTTGCTGTTGCTCAACATCGCCACCCCCCTTTACGTCAGGGCTATCTTCGCTTACATTTTCTGTGGTGGCGTCACAAGAATGCATGGGTTCACCAGCATTTGCATTCGGGTCTACGCGGGTTCCTTCTTCTACGCAAACTCCTTCTTCAGCGAGTTCGCCTCGCTGGTCAATCTCCATCTCGCCATTTGTTTGTCCTGGTAAATAAGTGGACTGCACCAACACCTCATTTGTCCCACCTATTCCACAATGAAATTGGCCTTGTGCTTTGTTTGGTTGTTCATCCTCATTGCGTGCATAAGGGAATTCATCCTCTAAAAAAGTAACATCTCTTGATGCAAAGAATGTGCTGCACTCTAAATCATACAAGCTCCATCCTTTCTTTCCAAAAGGATACCCAACAAAAACACACCGTCTGCTTCAACTGACAAATTTATCCCCTCCATGTTCATGATTGTGCGCATATGCCAAGCAACCAAAAATTCGCACATTATCATAAGAAGGAGGTCGCCCAAATAAAACTTCATAGGGAGTCTTTCCCTTCAACAGAATGGACGGTGTCCGATTGATCAAATAACATGCGGTCAATACACATTCCCCCCAAAAATCAATAGGCATGCTAACTTGAAAACGCAATGCTCGGGCAACATTGAGTATGTGGCGGTGTTTGTGTTCAACCCTCCCGTTTTGTTGAGAGGTCCCGACACAAGTGGTTTGATGAATAATACCATGCTGAGCAAAATAACTAGCCAAGCAGACAAACTCAGACCCATTGTCAGTACGAATCACTTTGACAGGTTTGTTAAATTGCCATTAAACCATAGCAAAAAATTTCGAAGAACTTGTCCCACTTCCGTCTTATCAATCAAAAGATAAATCCAAACACCTCTAGAAAAATCATCTACTATTGTCAAGAAATAATGAGCACCACAAGAAGTTGTAGTTCTATAAGGACCCCATAAATCATAATGAATTAACTCAAAAATATCAGATGCTTTATTATTACTAGAAACAAACTCTTCTCAACATTGTTTAGGTCAGAAGCATACATCACAAACCCTTAATACTGTCATCCTTATTATTTTTAGTACTAACAAAAGGCAACAACTTAACAATTTTATGAGAATGATGCCCTAACCTTTGATGCCAAATATCACATGCCTTGCTCTCTGTAGTCTTCATTGCTCTTATTGATGCAATGCTCCAGAAATAATAGAGTCCCTCTCGCTGCTCACCCATTCCAATCAGTATCCTCGTAGTTCGGTCCTGTATCACACAGAATTTATTAGTGAACTGAACAACACAATTCGACTCCTCAATCAATTGTGACACAGAAATTAAATTGCAATTCAAACTAGGCACATATAAAATATTAGTCAGTTTCAGACGATCGTCCAGCGCAACTGTGCCTTCTTTTTCTGCTATTGTCGCTTTCCCATCTAGCAGCCCGGCAGAGCATGGAATGACGTTCTTTATGTCTCTCATCGATTCGAGGCTTCCTGTCATATGATGAGAAGCCCCTGTGTCTATTATCCATTCTGACAATTTTCGCTTACCACTTAATTGTTGAGTCCCCTCTTTCTATGTGTTCAAAAGGTTGAGTAACATGTTCCACTACTCACTACTTAGTCCATTTAACCCAGTCTTGACTGCATCGATTGATTCTCCTTGAGATGCATTGCCTTGCGTAGAGACTTTGGCTATATTGGCCCTGACTTGGCCGCCACGACCTTTTCCTCCTACCCCTGCTCCGTGATTCCCCCCACTCGCATCCACTCCGCCTTTTCGTTCGAATGGATTCGTTATATCCGAGATCGCGTTGTTGTTCCCGTCGGGCACTACTCCAAGGTCCAACGATGACGAAGAGATGCTCTAGCTAATTGTTGGAGTGGTGTAGCCGTAAGAAAGCTTGGATCGGCAGAAACCCATATCGAAGCAGTGATTGGAGGTGTTCATCAGTGGTGGCGGAGGGGGTTTCGTATGCACAGGAACTACACTATCAGCATTGGTGCTGTTCTGGTGGTGATACCTCGTCTCCATGGATGACCCGTAGTCGAGATCGAGATAAGGATCCACGTCGGAGAAGAAATAGTCGCCTGACTTCAAATCGGGTGTTTCCATGAGTTTGGCAAGGTTTGGGTTTGGAAGTAACCAAGAAGCAGCTTCGGCCTCCTTGCGGTAGGTGTCATTGTCTTCCTCTTTGTCGTTACGATCGTCATCGTCGTCCGAGGACTTGAGGAGGCCATCAGGAACAAGGAGGTTGGCTACATTAGATTTCATGGCGGAGGCAGCCGATTCGTAGAACGGAACGACAGGAATTCGCTCGTGCTGCCAGGTGGGTGGGTTTGCTGAGTGGATGTCTCGGTCGCAAGTGACGTAGAGGGCAGCAACGCCAGTCTTACAGGTGACACTAACCGGGGCTTGCTCACAGACCTCGCACATCCAGACTCGCTCGTGCCGGGAGGCGAGCTTGTTCGTGCCATGAACCTTGGCGTCGTAGTTGAAGCAAAGGAATGTCGAGTCTGCCCGGCAGAACAGTAGGTTCGACGCCGATTTGTAGAAATCACTGGGCTTTGCAGACAAGCTCCAACTCGCCGGGTATCCCTTACCGCTTTCGTTGTCAATGGCCATCTCTCTCTTCTTCTTCTTCGTCTTCTTCTTCTTCCTCTTCTTCTTCCTCTCTCTCTCTCTCTCTCTCTCTCTGTGGCTTTCAGTTGGCTCTGATACCATGTAAAACCAGAGCTTTTCTGTTTTATCCTTTTCTGTCAATTATTCATTGAGAATTCAAATATATATACATGAATACAACCATCGAACTCCTAAGCTTATGGCAACTAGAACTCCTAAGTTTACAAGCACTCAATCTTTCCTATCCTATCTCAACTATTCATGATAAGGAAAGAAGATATATACAAAGAGGATATATACGTGAACGGACTCCTAATCCTAACACTTATTTTAATATTAAAAAAATTTATATCTTACCCTCCATAAACAATAGACTGCTTTTGAAATAATATACCTTCTTTCTTGCTCTGTTTCTACAGCTACAACAGAACTTTGATTACCCCTTTTTAGTTGTAGGGTGCTAGGCTTACATTTGCTGTGATTTTGAAGATTTGGTTCGTTAATCAGATCGTATTAAGGACACTGCATTGGTTTTACGGCTTTGCTTGTGGATCAGTCTTGCTTTGCTATCAAATTTTGGTAGTATACGTAGATTTATTTACAATATTGTTTGGAATAAATTGTAGGCATTGGGAGTTTATATATAGATATAGATTTGTAAAAAGTGAATGTTATGGTTGTTTCGGTCATGATAGAATTTCTGTTTCTTTTTTTCTTTTTTGTCTTTTTTCGAGGTTCAGGCGATTGTTTATATTTCACGCCAGCATTGAACAAATAGAGCTCGGAGATTGAAGACTTCAGAGTAAATTGTAACTAATGGAAACTACCAAATTCATGGAATTCATGCTGATGATCAAGGAATAGGAATAGAAATGGTGGACCAGAGTTTAAGACATTCCATCTTTATGTAAGATAAAAAAAATGGCTTATAGTAAAATCTGTAAACAGTACGATTAAAATCTCATTTCTATTTGCTAATTCCGGACAGGGATGACCAATTGGCCAAACCCATCAAAAACTCCAAACCACTACAGACCTTCTACGATCTTAATAGCTTTTTGTCAAATCAAAATTTGTAAAAATTGAAAAACCGCTTCTTAACCTTTTACTTCATTCCTGGTTAAACCATTACTGAAGCTGAGGATGATCGAATTAAGGAGGTTCACTTGGGTAACATTACAAATGGGATGCCGCCATGCCGGAGCCCGGAAATTTGGCTTCAGTCCGTGTAAAGCCTAATCGAACAGTCTTTGCATTGTAAATATTTTTCTATTTATATATTTGGGTAAATTACAAAGACCCCTGTACTATAGGGTCAACTTCCCCTGTACTTTGTTTTGTGATAAAGAGTTCTTTTACTTTGACCGTGAGACAAAGATTTTCCTGTACTTTATTTTGTGACAAAGATCCCCTGTACTATGACCGTGGGACAAAGACCCCTTTCGGAGAAAAACATTGTTCATCTTCCCAACCTTACATACACGAACAGCAATGGCGGTAACTGTTGCAGCAGCAGCGGACTTCCGAAGTCCTCCCTCTCTCTCTCCCCTAATCTCTCAACTTCCCCTTCCCCTTTTCTCTCCTCCCCTTTCTTCTTCCCGATTTCTTCTATTTTCCGTTCCTTGCACTTCTAGGTGAGGAATTGGAATTATTCAAAAGAAACTTATTGAAATAGGAAAACTCAGACCAACTTGAATCAGAGGCTGCACTCTCCGGTACTTCAACAACACGAACACCCATATTCTCAATTTCCCCGACTCCACCAGATGTGGCAAAAGCAAGAAGTACATTGCAATCACTTATCTGTTTCTTAATTTCTGCAGGGCTACTGAGAGGATTCATGGTGGTGGCGATTTACTAGAAGAGTTAATCCCCTGCAGATTTTACTTAATCATGCATGCATAGAAATGAAAGAACCAAAGGGTTTGTGATTGATTCATGATCAATCCACCAACGTGTAAGGGAACCAAAGCCCATGGACGGTCGGGTTAAAGCCCAAGCAACCCAAAAGACCCTGTTTGTACGGCAAGAAGGTCTTCTTCTTCAACTCCTCAGATATCGCTAGTTCACCGTGTAATGTAACTCGTGAATTGAAACCGGCCCTCTTCTCCTTGAACCGGAGTTGTCGGTTGACCGGAAGCTCGAGTTCTTTTACGTCGTCTTGTTTCTTGGGTAAAACCACGAATTTTCTGAAAGGATCCTTGTCCGTCGCTCGACCTTCTGAAGCGCTTTGAAACAACAGAATTTTTTAGCCTCCATTTCTTGCTCCCTTTCAAAGATGACGACAATGTAGAAGAGGATTTTGAATTTGACGAAGCGGGTTCGGTGCTTTGCTGTTGCTCTTTTTCTTCCCATGCAAACGCAGAAACTCTAAAAGGCGACAGCGATCGGGTACCCCTACGGCTGGAATTTGAACCAGAGAACCTTTCTCTCCCTCAATCGCGTTCTGATCCTTTACACGCTTGCTCTATTGCAGCTGTGAATGGGTTGAAGTCTTTCTTGTGTTGCGGGGACAACGCTTCACGGATATCCTTTTCCCCTTCAAGATTGGTGATCTTAGGGACCTCGGCAACGAAACAACTATCTTCCGAGTAGCAAACTCGTCAACTCCGTTTGGAACCTGCTGTAACCGAGGAGGAAGTTTTAAAGGTTTAATGACGCCTCCGTTGAAGAGTTCATCATCGTCGTTCTGGGTGTCGCTGCATTTTGACTTTCTAGGCTTCTGTTCCCAGTCAAATGGGATGACCGAAGAAGAGCCACCCCTGCCGCTAGTGCCGTTGATGATGGAGAAGTCATTGAAGCCACGATAGTGCCGTTGACTCACCAAAACGTTTGGGGCTGGAAGGAGTGCTGATGTAGGGGGAAGAGCAGGCGCTGTCGAAGTTGAAATTCATGCCGTTGGGTGGTGTCGGTATCACCACTTCCATTATCAAGTCTGGAATTCTGTCCTTATGGCTCACTTAATTGAGAAGCTGAATTTCGGAGTTTTTATAAGAAAGAGGGAGAGAGAGAGAGAGAGAGAGAGGGAGAGGGAGGAAAGAGGGAGAAGGAGCAAATGGCAAATGCAGAGATGATTGACCAACAAATGAATTTAAGGAGAAGGTTGGTTGCTGGTGGTATAGAAAGAAACCGCCTTTTTTATTTCGTTATTATGACGTCCACAGCATCGTTGGCGACAATCACTGGATCAACTACGATGGTGTTGGGATTGAGCTTCGTGCTCAATATTTGTTGTGTTTTTCTCGAAAAAGAAAAAAGGGGAGGAGAAAAAGGAAAAAGGGGAAGGGGAAGAGAGATCGGGGGAGAGAGAGAGAGGGAGGAATTCGGAAGTCCACCACTGCTGTAATAGTTACCGCCGTTGCTGTTCGTGTATTGTGAGGTGTGGGAAGATGAATATTGTTTTTCTCTAAATAGTTATTACAAGGATAGTATTGGGATTAAAAATATTGTAATAGAGGATTTCAACGAAAACTAACAAAAAGAAGTCTTCGTTTCACAGTCATAGTATAGGGTCTTGGTCGCAAAATAAAGTATAGGGGGACCTTTGTAATTTATCCTATATTTTAGAGTAAATCTCTATTATTTATGAAATTGATACACTGTATTTTTACTGTTCAGATATTTTTTACAGTACCCTTAAATTTTTTGATAATTGTTTAATACCTCTTTTATCGTTAGTTTTCCGTCACACTCTAAAATTCTTAAAATACCCTAATTATTTTATTGGAACACGTGGTGTGCTCCATCTCCATCTGCTACTCCTGGGCTCTGCTCTCTTTAAGTAGAGGCATCAATTACGCCATTTGGACTTCCTGGTACGGACTGATACTATCACCGGAGATACGGACTCACCCGTCTTTCCATCCAATAGGTCATCGCCAACAGACTGATATCTGAAGGGTTTCATGAATTGGAGGGAGAAGAGGGCTGGTGTGGTGGTGAATGCGAAAAGTTTTTGTTTCGCTCACACATCTCGATCCCTGATTCACAATTATCGGCGGGAAAGGATGACGCACTAGACGCAGAGAGAGACAAGAGGGAAGACAGAGACGAAGAAGAGAAAGGAGGAGGAGGAGGAGGAGAAGAAGAAGAAGAAGAAGGAGAGAGAGAGACTAGAGGCGGAAGGGGTTGCTGCCGCCGGCACTCGGGATCGTGAATTCAAAGAAGATCAATAGTAATTTTGTTTGAATTCGAAAAAATGGATTTCAGTTTGACCCAATTTTACCCTATTGCCACCATAATATACTGTTCTAGTTTTTTCTCTTTGTTTGATTGTTCACAATCACCGGAAGTTGCAGCGGTAAGTGAAAATAACGGCCGCTATAATTGAGCTGGGGGGAAAACAACCTCTATAGTTGCATCATTAGGTTGGGGGATAACAGCCGTCGACTTGCATGCGAACCATGGCAACATAGCTGGGTTGCTGATGCCCGAAGACGGTTTGAGCGATTTTGATGGAACAACCGCAGCAGCATCTGCTCTCGCACTCTATTACAACTTCCTCCTGCTTTCTACCTCAATGTCACCCAAACCTTTCTTTATGCAAACAAGGAAGGATTGGCTCTAGTTAGAAGCGGGCATTACCAATGATAGAATACTTTGGCGTTTCATTTGGAGTATAGGCACTATCCCACGAATTAAACTTTTCTTATGGAGGGTTTGCCACAACAGCATTTCGGTATTTTCAAACCTCCACGTATCAGTCAGTCAGATACGTACCCTGTTTGGAACATGCTCTTCTCCATTCTGATTTAGCTGGGAGCCTGGAGCAATCTGGTTTGGATCCCAAATGGGCTGCCATTTCTTGACTAGAGAAAGCAGCACCATAAAATCCACTCTCATATCTTGTCTTGATGATGCGATGCTCTCAAGGCTGAAAAAACAATATCTGTGTTTAAACAGGGCTGTAATTATCTGGGTTTTCTGGAACAATAGGAACAGTCTGATTTTTAGTGGCATAAATCAGCGGTGTAGTCCAATCAATCGGAGACGGAGGTATAATCCAAGTTAAGGAGAGCAATGCTGAAAATCAGCATCTTCTTCCACGCAGAATAATGAACCGATCTACACAGTGAATTGGATTTAATTTTGAAATTTTGATGAACAATAAAGGGTAAATTCAATATTTTCTTTTTTTTTTAATGTTTAAGGGCTACCACAAGACAATATCTAAACAATATAAATAATAAGAATAATTTAAAAGATTTATCGTATATTTTATTTTACAAAAAGATATTTTAAATGCAAAATTACAAGAGACTGTTGAAAGGTGTAAACACAGGCTTCACTGACTGAAGTCGGACTCCAAGCCCGGAGGGATTGCTCACTTACTCGGCTGAGAGCACGGGGTGCAGTGACCCCGAAGAAAAAACGTGTATATATTTGTATATAACTGATAAGCAACAATAATAATAATTAATAAATATAGAGAAACCAATATGATGTGCATAATATACCATGGAACGTTTCGCATGGCCATGGTTTAAAAGCTGCTAAGCCCATACGAACGCTTGCATTTTAAAAGCTGTAATAATGAAACGTCTGTTTCACAACTTTTTACGAGGGAAGGGAAAGCTATAGGAAAACGTGGCGTACTTCCAGCCTTGCCGAGGAAAATGACAAAATATAGCAAATAAAAAGGATCTCAACGTCTCTTTCACCACATCGGATTTGCTGATCCGATGCTGTCTAGTGTGTGCTGTCGACCATGGCCCACAGGCCACAACACCATTCTCTCTCTCTCACTTGGCGTTTATCACTGTCGCCGTGGCGCGGGGCGTTGTAATTGGTTCCACAGTTTTGGCTACAGTTATTCGCATTCAATTCATCTGAATTAGTATTAAGTATTAACTGAACTGAATGCATTGACTGTTTAACAGGCTGTAGGCGTTATCATTGATTCCACAGCGGCACAGCCTACTTACTATACAAACATCACGATGTTGCAGAGCTCTCCATTGTTTGATTCACTGAGCTTAGGGCTTGTGTAATTGGTTCCACAACATTTTGTATATAAACATCTATAACCGAATTCGGGTTCAGTCCAATCTCTCTAAAACCATGCATCGAAACTGATAAGGGGCATTTTGGTCATCCACGTTGTTGACAATACAACGTCCAAGTTAGTAAAACATCTTGACAAGTCAATACGTGGCACCCAACATCAGGTGTGTGGCCGATCTAGGGTGAGTTCAGGCCATTGTCAACACAAGCTCGGCAAAATTGTTCCACGTGCCACACCCCTGCAAGTACCGTTACCGCGACCGTAGGAACGGTTCGCCAAACCATGCGCCACAAAACCCACGGATGACCTGTAACCGTCACGCGAATCCAGCAATTGACGCACCAGCACGCCTTAAACTACAGAAACAATTCCACGGGAGACTCAGAGACGTCACCTAATGACACATGAACCTCATATAACTATAAAAGGACTCCAGATCCACCCTAAAAGGTATGCGCACAAAAGCTCTTAAACTCTCTCACAAATTTTCACAAAATCTCCATTTTGACTTAAGCATCGGAGTGTTCTCCTGGGTAAAACCTACCCAAGCACTTAATCCTTCTTTCTTTACAGCTTTTTCCAACTCAGATGTATAGATACCAGCTCGGCCATGTAGTTCGGCACTGCCAGATCAGAACCTTGTTCAAGCCTAGTCATTGAACACGAGGGAGCGAGCGGACCGCGCATCATCAATTGGCGTCGTCTGTGGGAAACGCAGCAGAAAGCTAGAGTTTTCTTCTTTCATTCTTTCCCGAAAACTCATCCATGGCATCCTTAAACAATCCTTCTGCCAATAACAACATCAATGGCCAGATCCCCGCGGTTACCATAGACCAGATCGACATTCCCTTACCTCTAACTGAAGCTCAAGGCAACATAAATGTGCCTCCTTTAGTTGTTGACCCTGCAGCACCACCCGCGGCAGTCAACGTGCAGCAATTCAATGACCTAGTACGATGTGTATGGACCATGACCAAACAACTCAGGACCTGGGAGAACATATTTGTCTTTATTATTGGACAACAGCAACAACAACATCAACACCAGTAGCAACCGCTCAACAGTCAGCAAGTGCCGGCCAATGACCAGCAAGTACCACACAACAACCAGGAAGTACCCAGGAACAGCCAGTAGTTGCCTCCTCATAACAACGGCCTGAACCGTTAAGACCCACCTCGCCCAAGGATACGTAGCCAAGTTCAGGTCCCTGACAGAGTTGATGACCAGGACCATGCTCATGCCGCAGCCCGAAATGAATAGGTCCCAGCAGAAAGCCGAGCTGAGGCTCCTGTTGAGACCAACGTCGCCAGCTCGACAAAAGATACCAAGAAGAAGCACAAGAAGCGCATACACCATGCTGAAAGGAAGGCTCAACTCGCCCAGGCAAGCAGTGAATTCCAACATGGGGAAAATAGCATCGCTACTAGCAAGATGGTTTCCCTCTCTAAAGCATCCTGTCTGACACGAGAAACCCCCTGGCTCCTGAAATCCTTAAAGCGCCAAGACCAAAGAACTTCTGCACCCCGACCCTAGAGTCCTACAGAGGTAAGACAGACCCGGTAGAGCATGCGAACAGCCTCCAGGCCCTCATGCTCCTCTGTGGGGCAAACGACACCAGCATGTGTATAGCAATCCACACAACACTGAAAGAAGAAGCCTGGCTCTAGTACTCCAGGTTCACTCCTGGTTCCATAAAAAATTGGGCCAAGCTTTTTATCAACCAATTCGCCACTAGTAAGAGACTCTAAATCAGCAACCTACTTGTTTAACGTTGTCCAGAGGCCGAATGAAACACTCAGGGAATACATAAGGAGGTTCAACATGGAGCGTCTACAGATCCCAGATCTGGATCTCGCTGTACAACTTATAACAGCAAAGAAGGGAGTGAAATATCGCAAGCTAAATTGGGAACTTGAGCTACACCTACCAGCTATCATGGACGTGTTTCTTGATGTAGACCACCTATTCATCAAGGCAAAAGAAGCAGTGAGATAAGAGTTTGACCAGAATGGGAAGAGGAAGCGAATTGAAGAAGAGGCAAGTAGAACCAAGCGAAGAACCAAGTCTCCCAAAAGGAGCAAGTCACCAAGAGGTGGGCGTAGCAACTGGCCATGCCGAAGAAGCAAGTCTTCGGCCCGAGGGTGGAGCAGAAGATCAGCCACACCTCTAGCATATACCAGAACATTCACACCACTGAATACCAAGAGGAAAGAAATTTTGATGCAAATCAAGTCCAATGACTACATGAAATGGCCACCTAAGATGAGGGGGAACCCCACCACCTGAAACCCAAACAAGTATTGCCATTTTCACAAAGACGTAGGGCATGACATAGAAAATTGTTGGAATTTGAAGAATAAAATCGAAGATCTCATCAAAAGAGGCTACTCGAGGCACTTTGTCAAAGATGAACGGCGACCTGAAGATGGAACCAACGGACAAGTGCCCCAGGCCAGCAGGTAGCAGGAACCAACTCCCCATAACCAGCAACCGTAGTAAAGGCAGGTCTGAGGGACCATTAATGTAATCATAGGAGGCTCAATAGTTGTTGGTTGCACCTCATCAGCAGGTAGAAATGTAGTAAGGGAGATGGAGCAAGAAGATGGCAATCCGTCCAAGCGCCCTCGGAAAGAGGAAGTAATCTACTTCACTGAGGATGATATGTGTGGGATCCAGTACCCATACGACGAAGCCTTGGTAGTGAAATTACGAATGAATGACTTCAGGGTAAAGAGGATTTTAGTGGACTCTGGCAGCTCAATGGATATTTTGTTTATGGAAGCCTTCAAGAGAATGGAGCTCACTAAAGCAGACTTACAGCCTACAGATATCCCACTGGTAGGATTCAATGGTGAAATAGTTTGCCCAATTAGCAAAGTGAGAGTACCGGTTGAGGCAGGCTTGCCTCCCCACACAGTACACTTTGAGCATGAATTTCTGATGGTTGCCACATCGTCGCCATACAACGCGATCTTAGGATGACTAATCCTACATGCGTTGCAAGCTATTGTCTCCACATACCACCTCGCATTGAAATTCCCAGCGGACACAGGTGTAGAAGTGCTACAAGGAGACCAGCTAGAATGCAGAAAGTGTTATGTAGCATTTCTGAAAGCAAAGGGCAAGATTATTGCTGATACCGAGTTGGAGCCACCGCCGGAAAAATACAGAAGAAAGAGCTCACCCGACTAAAAAAACCATTGCAGTACCGATCTCCAGAACAGAGCCCGAAAAAATGCTCCAAATTGGAGCTCGCCTGGTAGAACCCATGTGATTTAAACTGGTAAGCTTCTTGCTAAATAATTTAGATGTTTTCACCTAGTTGGCAGTAGAAATGCCCAGCATAGACCCTAGATTGATAACTCATAGGCTCAACGTTGACCCTACAGTTACACTCGTCCAGTAGAGGAAGAGAAACCTCGCCCTGGAAAGGTGGCACATAGTAGACGAGGAAGTGGAAAAGCTGATAATAGCGGACTTCATGGAGGAAGTCCAATACCCAAGCTGGATAGCAAATCTAGTTCTAGTATAGAAGGTGAATGACAAGTGGCGAATGTGCAAAAACTATACAGACCTGAACTGAGCTTGTCCGAAAGACAGGTTTCCCTTACCTAGCATAGAAAGCTTAGTGGATGCTACCTCGAGATACGAGTTGCTGAGCTTCATGGATGGCTATTCAAGCTATAACCAAATCCTGATGGATTCAAGGTCATGCCCTTTGATTTGAGAAATGCTTGGGCAACCTTCTAGCGTCTTGTTAGTTCTGTATTTTCCAATTTAATTGGTGATAAAGTAGAGTGTTATGTAAATGACATGGTTGTAAAGACTCTTTTTTCAAGAAATTTGATTTCTGATTTAGACCTTGGGTTCAATGTTTTGAGAAAACGTAATTTAAAATTGAAGCCGAACAAGTGTGCTTTCGGTGTGGCCTCGGGTAAGTTCTTGGGTTACATCGTCAGCCAACGTGGTATAGAGGCAAATCCCGAGAAAATTTAGGCTATCCTAGACATGAGACCACCTAGCTCGGTTAAGGAGACCCAAAGACTAACTGGACGGGTAGCAGCTTTGAACCGATTTATGTCCAAATCGGTTGGGAAGTGTCTTCCCTTCTTCAAGGCTATAAAGAAAAACCAGGCCTTCAAGTGGATTGAGGAGTGTCAGATCGTCTTTGATGAGCTGAAGCGATACCTCAACTCGCTTCCTCTGTTAACCAAACCCAAGACTGGGGATGAGCTAAAACTCTACCTCTCCGTGAGTGACGAGGTGGTTAGCTCAGTCCTGATAAGAGAAGTGGATAAAATACATCGACCCTTGTACTACATAAGCAGAGTCCTGCATGTGGTAGAAACAAAGTACCCCGACATAGAGAAGCTCGCCTTTACGCTGGTGCTAGCCGCCCGAAAGCTAAGACCATATTTCCAAGCCCACACCATTGTTGTCCTAACCGATTAACCACTGAGGCAAGTCCTCCAGAAACCTGAGGTCTCGGGCAGACTGACAAAATGGTCAATAGAGATCAGTGAGTACGATATCTAGTATGAACCGAGACCAACAATAAAAGCGCAAGTCCTAGCAAACTTCATTGTCGAGTGCACCTTCATCTAACCACCCCCTGTGATGGCAAATCCAAAATCGGAAGCTTCATCCAGTGCTTCACCACCTCCAACTCGCGAGATAGTAGGCTGTGACAAGGAGCCCTTGATACTTCATGTTGATGGTTCGTCTAACTAGGGAGGGAGCAGAGCGGGGTTAATACTCTATGGGCCTTGTGAGGTAAAGCTGGAGTACGCACTCTGGTTTCAATTCCGAGCTTCAAATAACGAGGTTGAATATGAGGAACTATTGGTTGGCTTGGCACTAGCAAAGGAAGTAGGAGCTAAACACCTAGTAATTTGCATCGACTCGCAACTCGTCGTGAACCAGGTAAATGGGGACTACAAAGCCCGATAGCCCTCCATGGTGGCCTACTTGGCCAAAGTAAGAGAACTCCTCCCCAGTTTCGACTCTTGGTACCTCCAACAGATTCCGAGATCAAAAAATACAGAGGTTGATGCCCTTTCTAGACTTGCGAGCACGATTGACTCAACAAAACGAACAGTCTACATAGAAGAGCTACCTCGCCCCTCGATAGAAAAAGGGGGTGAAGAGGTCACCAATATAACTGACGTAGAACTGAACTGGATCGACCCGATTTACAACTACTTGAAACACAGAACACTACCGATAGACAGAAGTGCAACTCGGTGAATAGAATGACAAGCAACCCGCTACGTGATAGTAGGCGAGCTACTCTACAGGAGATCCTTCACACTGCCTTATTTGCGATGTCTACGGTGTGCTGAAGCAGACCAAGTCCTGCACGAGATCCATGAAGGCTTCTATGGAGGACACATAGGGGGCAGGGCCCTTGCACAGAAGGTTTTACGACAAGGATATTATTGGCCCACCATGAAGGCAGATGCAACCGAGCTGGTCCAGTGATGCGATAAATGTCAACGGCATGCCAACATCTTGCAGTAGCTAGCCGCCGACCTGAGGTACTTAACCAGCCCATGGCCTACAGGTTTGGCCTACCTAGAGTATTGATCTTAGACAACGGGAAGCAGTTCAAGGATATTAAATTCCAGAATTGGTGTGCACAGATGGAAGTAAGATAAAACTTCACCTCGGTGGCGCACCATCAAGCTAACGAACAAGCTGAAGTCACCAACAGAATCATTCTACGTGGCCTCAAAGCTCAACTCTCTCGAGCAAAGGGTTTGTGGGTGGATGAGCTACCCAACGTGCTATGGGCCTACAGGACCACCAACAAGACAGCAGCAGGTGAGACGTCCTTCAACCTAACTTACGGGACCAAGGCAGTGATACCAACTGAAATGAAGATCCCAACATTGTGATCTGAAGTATACGCTGAGGAATCAAGTGAGGAAGACTTGCGAGCCAACCTTGACTTAGTAGAGAAAGTTAGAAACCTCGCATATATTTGGACTACAACGTACCAACAGCGTTTATCTTGGTACTATAATGCTCGAGTCAAAAAACGCAACTTCAGGGTTGGAGACCTGGTACTCAGGAAGGTTATGGTACCTGAGCCCAGTGTGGGGAAGCTTGGCCCAAATTTGGAAGGCCCCTACAGAGTTTCTAAGACTATAGGTGGGAACGCATACGAGCTCGAAACACTTGATGGGAAGGTAGTGCCTTGGGCCTAGAATGCGGACAACCTACGTAGGTACTATCTCTGATAATAGGGTGTTTCAAGCTATGAGCTCGCCAGAATTAAGGTGTTTCAACATTATGAAAATAGACCAACCACGAATTATGCCCTACAATAGAAGCAAGTTGAACAATGAAAAGTTAGTCAAACAAACAGAAGGTACTACAAAGGATAACTACTTTTATTAAAAAAAAGGGGGGCCAAACGGCCTTACAAGAAAGCAGACCAAGTGGTTGCTAAAAACAAAAGAAGAAAGGAGAAAGAAAAGTTCAACACGTTCGGACAGTATAGGGCATGCAGGCCCTAGAAATCTTACAAGAGCATAAAACCCCCAGAACAGTAAGGGAAACCATCACCATCTCCACTAGACAACTAGCCATGCTGCAGACCGACCTACTCGTCGCTGCCGTCATCACCCAAGCCCCCCTTTTCACCGTCTTCCTCTTCCTCCTCTGGGGTCAAAGGCTCTTCATCCACCTGTGTGATGAGCTCGTGCGGGACCTTGCATGTTGTGACAAAGCTGACATCGAGATCAGGATACAAGGACTTCAGATAATGACGACACAACTTGAATCCCCTCTTCACCGAAGGGATACCGTCCACTACCCTCTGCGGGAGATTGCAAGTAAGAAGTAATGGCCTCCTCCCTAGCTCGATCAACCTCCTGGGCACACCTAGACCGTGACTCACTCAGCTCGTACTGGGGTTGGGTCAGATCGCATTGCAGACTCAGGTTCGCATTGTACAAGCGTTGGCATTCCTAACGCCCCCCCTCTGAATCAATCCTAAGTTTCTGTACCTCGACATTGAGCAAGCCGATGTTAGCATGCATGCTAGTCCTTTCCTTCTGCTCAAAGGGAGCACGGTCCAGCAGAACTTGGCTATAAGTGTTCGCCTGCGAAAACCATAAACAAAGTAAGATGCCTCGCAAAAAGAAACCAAGGAATTTTAGCGGGAAGAGAAGCAGACCTGGATGATACATTGGGTCAACTGGGCCCCAGTCTCAAGGAGATCCAGCTCGCTAAATCGTTGCATGTCTTCAGGAAGAAGTATGCCCCTGCCCAACCAAAGAGCTACGCGAGCATCGCTCGACTGGTCAATCATAGTTACGTCAGGAATACTAGGGATAAAGGGGGGAATGTCAAATACATAAGGGCCAGCCTCCCACTCCTCCTGGGCGACCTAGGGTTCAGGCGGGTGCTGCTCGGTGCACATCAGGTCCCCTTCCTCCTCTAGATCGACAACTGGAGGGGTCCCGGACAAAGAAACCTTCCCCTAGACGATCTACGCTCAGCTCAACGTTTCTTGCGAGAAAGCCTCAACTCCTCCTCGGCTGACATCATAGAAGACAAGCTCGCCATACCTGCAAACAAAAGATAGAAGCATCAATAGTCGAGCTAACAAGAAAAAGAAATAAGTAGATCTGCAACATAAAGAAAACATGCAACGCGCGATCCTGACATCTGACCCACCTATACGGCTCAGTCCTACCTGCACAAGCATCGTCTCAGCCAGAAACTCTCCAATCTTAACTTGTTCCTGGGCGAGCTACTGGACAGCAGCCTGTAGCTCGGTATCCTTGCACTCAGCAACTTTCTGGCAACTACTGTACTAGGCAGTGTTGACATCCCAATCACCATCATTCTCAAGGAAAAAGAGCCTCTGCTTCTAGTCCCTAACCTTGTTGGGAAAATTGAAAATCTTCCTCCCACTAAGAAAAGGGAGGTAAAAACAAAATGGGCAGGAAATCCTTTTCATCTGTACTAGAGCCAAGAAGGCCTCAAGACTCAAAGGGAAGCCCCAGTGGTGGCATAAATTAATCAACCCAACCAGTGTCCTAACCCCATTTGGGGCGAGTTGACCCAGTGATACCCTATAGTGCCTCAATACGGTAGTAATGAATGAATGAAGGGGGAAACAAAGGCTAGCCGCCAGTGACTCCTCGTAGACGCACAACCCCTCCTTACCGTGCTCCCAAGGATAATGACTGGTAGCAGGCTCAACCCAACGATACTCATCAGGAATTTCGTACTTCTGACAGATCTCCACTATCTCCTCCCCAAATAGTTGGGTCAGCCCAAATGAATCTATTACAGCCTCTACCTCCTCCCTCCTACCCACTAGGTCCCCGCCAAAGAAGAACTTGTATGAACCCTCACCAGAGGAGCTCGATTCCTCATTTGACCTACCATCAGATGACCTATCTTCGGCAAAACTATGAGGCATGGTGAAGAAGACAAAAAAAAATCACCAAGAAAGTAAAAGAGAACCAGAAACAACAATAACAACAATCGGGATAAGGAGAAAGTATAGCTCGCCAATGAAAAACAGAGCTCGCCTCAGCAGACCAGCGCTGGAGACCAACTCAAAGACCACCCTCCTCCTTCGGAAAAATCCAAAAACAGTGAATATGTAGGGATCTCACCAGAGGCACCCATATTTATAGCTCGCGAGAAACGGAACTGACGGTCCAGATGAAAACCATAGCTGGCAGAGGCGCTTTGCCAGGAATCCAATGGCACAAGTGAAGGATAGATTGGCAATAGCAAGGGACTGGCGCGCGGGCTCAACCTATGAGCGCGCCAATTCAAAAATTCAAAATTAAGCGCGCACGCTCAGTTTGAATTTAGGTGCGCGTTTAAATTCAAACCGCCCGCCACGAACACCACACGCGCGAAGCCACTTCCTTCTCTTCGAACTCTAGAAGGTTCCAAAAGAAGCGGTTCAGACCAAGACCAAACCGGGCGAGCTGAACCACCTACAAAGGTGAGTAGACCAAAAACGCTCTAGAAGATTCTACTCTCTTCACCTACTGAGCAGCGACTCGAGAGTGAGGACTCCTAAGCTCTCTCACAAATTCTTACAAAACTCCTATTCTGACTTAAGCATCGGAGTGTTCTCCTAGGTAAAACCTACCCAGGCACTCTAATCCTTCTATTTTTACAGCTTTTTCCAGCTCGATACTGCTAGATCAGAACCTTGTTCGAGCCCAATCACTAAACACGAGGGAGCGAGCGGGTCGCGCATCATCTGGAACCATCTCTTTTACTACTTAAGTATTTATTATCAATAATCATGGGAAGATGTTCCAATTCCAATATGTAGCTGAGGTGTTATATGCACACGGATGTGACAGTTTTGTTGTCAGCAGATCTGCACTCATCAGAATATGAGACCTAATTCACAATATGAGGTGTGGGCATAGGAGTTGTTAGTGTGTTCTGTTTTATTTGGATGGTCATACTGTGTTGTTAAAGTTCTTGTCCACTAGATTTCCTCAATAAGTGTTGCCACGATTTTAGAGGAATGTTAGCAAATGGTTCAGATGTACATCCAATGTTATATGAGTGGTGCTCATAAAACCCTTGTCTCCTATTTGCACCGGTACAAATGCGCATAGTGTCCTCTAGAGGGAGCCATCTATCTATTAACATAGAATGGATGGCAGCTGAAATACTATTGAATTCTCATCTGTTTGTATAATACTAGTTGAGTTGTACCTATGTATAAATGCATCAAAGAGGGGTGGGTGGATATGAACTAAGCTTGGCTCATAAGAAGCTTGGTTTAAATTGAGTTTTGAGTCAAACATGACTTGTGAAACTCACAAACCTAATTGAGCTTATATTGTATATAATAACATGTATAATTTTTAATTTTTATGCATAGTTTTTTTTTTTTTTTTTTTTTTTTTTTTTTTTTTTTTTATAAAAAGCTTGGTTCACCATCAAGTTTGAGTCAAGCCAAGCTCGAATATATGAACTTTTGAGTTAAGTCAAATTTAAGCTCATGTTTATAGTTCAAATCAAGTTTGAGCCCAAGCTCAAATTAAAGCCTTTTTTTTTTCCAAGCCAAGTTTGAATAGCCACATATTCAGCTCGACTCAGATCCGCCCCTAAGAGAGTGTGTGCAAGGAGAGAAAGATAAATGGAGAATGGGGAGAGGGGAGATAAGTGAAACCAAGGCAAGTATTGGCATCATATAGTAATTAAGATAAAAGAATTAGAAGGCGCGTAATACTATTTTGACCACTACAAATCATTCTACAAGTAGATGGGATAGGAATGAGAAGAAAAAAAAAAAAAGAATATACATGCATGCACCTACACATATATATCAATATATGTTTAGTATTATGGTTGTTTCTCAAAGAAATGCCATCTCATCAGCAATATAGGGGTGAGGGTTTCAGCTTAGCCTAGAAATTTCAGGTTTGGACTTAGGTTTTGTGTTCAAACCCATTTTTGGCTTAGGTAGGCATCAAGCCTACAAATTCCAGGATCGGGCCTAGGCCTAATATTTCAAGTCTAACTTGCACATATTTATTTTAGTATACATATTTTATATAATATATGCATATCAATACATGTTATTTTATGTTGTATTATATATTTTATGCATGGATATTATGATGTGACATGTATAATATATGCGGGTCAAGCCCAAAACATGGGCACCCCTAATCAACACAATGTAGATGTTTTCATTTTACTCAAATTAACTTCTTATTATTTTTTTTATTTTTTATAATTGAAAGTAACTTCTTATTTGGTTGGACTAATTAAAGTAGGTGTGGGTGATCAAAACATTTAACTAAAGTAATTATGCTTCCCTTCATCGCGTTATGTAAAAGTGACCTTTGATGTAAATATATTTTTGGTGTTTATTGTTCTCATAAAATGCTTTTCACCTTTCTTGTTGTGTGGTACTTAGTAGTACCTAATGGCATCTAGGAGTGTTAAAGTAATAATAAACAATTATGTACTAATTGCTTTTACAATTATAAATACCAATGTGGCCTTAATCTCTCACTTCACATTTATGACTGATGTGAGGTGTTAGCATTGGTCCCATTTACCCATAAATTAGCCATCAAATTTAGGGGTTTTCTATAACATGGATGAAAAATTCACGGGTGTGTATTGGTTTATACCACACTATGGCAAGAACCAATCCACACCAAATTACTATTTACAATTGTACTAAACTACAGACAAAACTATGTGAAAAGAAATTGTCTACACTCATAGGGGCGTTTTGCAGGTTAGTATGGATTTGTTCACACCACACCTATTGATTTTATATATTTCATGTACAACTTGTGAGATAATTTATACAATCAATCATATAGGGGTGCAAATGAATCGGATCGGCTTTGAATCAAGGTATATCCGAATTCGATCTGATAGAAGAATACAAGATTTAATCCGATCACAAATGGTGATTTGAATTTGAATCAATTAAGAATTTCAGATATCTAAATCTAATCCGATCCGATTCGAATTATGAAAAATTTAATAAATGATTAAAAGAAAAAACATACAAGTTTATAATGTGGTCTCTCCATGAAAAAATAATGTGGATGATAAATTGGGCTATGGCCCGTCCCTGTCCACACTATTTTGCAGATGTAGACTGTCCACACAAAGCAGAACACCACATTATATCATGGACAAGGCCAAAATGGTCTCGCCCTTGATATTTTCACGCTACCGAACACCCTCTTAGCTAACCCATTAGCTAAAGAAGAAAAAGGCCAATGAAAGAATTGATAATGGGTGTTATCTATTATCCACTTTGTCTTTTTACATTTTACTTTGATGACAATGTCATCTACATAAACTATAAATTGTGCATTCCCTAACCCCTCTTAATAAAGAGGATAATCAGACTAACTTTGCCTAAAACCGATCTATTAAACAACCATATGAAACCTACTAAATTAAGGGATTGTTTTAACCCATATAGAAAATTGTTCAATCTACAAACCTTGTCTTCACTACCTTTTGAGGAAATAAAAATTGATGAAGGACCTTGTAAAGAGGGCATGCCATTGATTACATAAACAACAACAAGCACAACATCTATCACAAAACATTTATGGCACATTCATGTGCAACATTATGCCACATGCTACTTCAAGGAGACGTTGCAAAGACACCATTTTGTTATGGTATCTTTGCACAATATCTACAAGGAAGAGATCCATGAGATGTAAAAAACAAACAAACATTTAAGTCGCCATGGTATTACAATCTATCATTGGTTCTCAAATTAATCGAAAAAAAAAAACACAAAGGAAATACGGTCTGTGCCAAAACTTCATGCCTTCTCAATTTTTAGCCAGACTTGGGCATGACACTTAGTAACAACTTGAGCCTGATCTGACTTTAGCCAAATTCAAGATTGGCACGACTTTACACATGCATATACATTTTCGTGCATACACAATAAATATAAAATATACAAAATTCTCGTATGGTGGTTTAAATTACTAATACTAAATACGCCCAGAGTAGCCAATGACCCAATAACTAACATGGTGTTTGAAAGTGTAGGCATTTTTTGGGACTGATTTTCAAGAAAAACACTCATGCTTTTAAGACCCGTTTTTCATAAAAAAACGTTTTTGCTACGTAGGCAGTGAGTAACACTATGTTATTTGGTAAGGTGATTTTCATCACTATTTTTTATATACGTGCTGACAAATAAGTACTACATAGGATACACATCAGTCAATATTGGCGTTTCATGCATCGGTGGGGTCCCGATTTTCAAGGCATGCCCGGTATTTTAATAATTGACTGAACCAAACAATAAAATACATTGAACATTTGTTGAAATGCTTATATTAATCCGACGTGACACTAATTTTTTTTTTGAAAAATGGTCACACTTCCAAACATCCTCTAAGATGGCCACTTGGCATTCCTCCCAAAATGGAAACATTGGATCATTGCTTTCTATGGTAAAGTTAATGGACCTTGTGTGCACTTTCCTTTGTCCCTACCCCTTAGTCCCTTGGTAATGTTGTATTATGTAATACTTAAAAAGCAGTTCAGGGCAACCTGTTAACATATTGGGCTTAAATAGACCCACCTGATCCTCATTGATCAATCCAAATTTAGCCTAAGTCTGAGCCTAACCATAAATGTCAAATTTCTATTTAAAATGGGCTTATGTATAACAAATCAAGCCTGATCTAGGCTGGCCCAATTCTTAAGATTGGGACTATGGTTTTATGTTGATCTTAAACCTTAACCCATCCTGCCTGACTCGTATCCCTGTTAACACCAAATTGAGCACCGTGTCCCACAAGATAGTAGCCGAGTATATGCGAATAATGTTTGGCCGACCTATATGACTTTATAATTTTGGGTTGGGTGGAGAATTGACAAAAAGAGAAATGAATTCATGATTCAGCCTAGAGGACTTTAAAATTTTATAACAAAACAAAATTTGTGTGTTTATCCTTGCCTGTTTTTGTTTTGCTTACAAAAAATAATAATAATTATTATTGTTGACAACTTGACATACGAGATTAGCTGTGAATATTAGGTGGATTCACTTAAAACCCAAAAAGTTTATAATTCCAGTTGATTGGTTATATGTTTTTTTATTTTTCCAATCATAATCAAACCCTTTATAATACATGTATTTGGCGTTGTGATTACCTCAAGTGAACGAAGAACCTCACAAATTGTCATAAATTTGCTACGTGGAGTCATGTAATGAATTATTTAAGCTGTCATCCTAGAAGAGGATCCTTTGACCTAAAAGAACACTAAATAAGAATTCACACCATCTCTTATTAATATTTTCTACAAGGTTCTATTTGTTTATAGTGCAAAATTTGAACAATACAAAAGAAAAAAAAATCAAAATAATAATAGTGTGGACTGTGAACAGTGGACATGAGATAAGTGTAAGCCCATCAAAGTTAATAACGAGTAAGGAGGCTTTGTGCACACGATTCGTAGTTCAACTTCAACCTGCTTTTTGAAATGCTTTTCCTTACCAACCTTGATCTGCGATTTATCTTATCCACTTTGAACGGTCCACATCACAAAGAATCAAACCAAAACACCGCATTGATCCCACAGGGAACAGGTACACTTTTATCAACAAAAGAAGCAGAAATCGTTTTCAGCCGTCCATTTTATTACCAATACGTCGCTCTCGTTGATCGTCATCATCTGTTGGAGATCTACGACCTGCTAAAAAAAAACCATGATACAATCGGTGGACAGTGATCCACTTGAACAACAGGACAAATTGTCGTCTCTCTACGTACAAAAATACGTATCAACGCCAAGGAAATACAGAAACATACGACACCATGGATGTGTATAATATGCATGTATGTATGTGTGGGTGCATGGGATGATGTGGCGAAGCTGTTCATACTCGAATGCGAACATAAGCCCCCGTCGGAAATTCTCTCTCTCCTCATACAGTCGTCAGTTGCCTCTCGGAAGAGTTCTAGTTCTAGGGTTTCTGCGTACTTCCTCTCCCAGAATCTAGGGTTTGAACAATCATTCCCATAATCATCTAACCAATGCATTCATCTTTTTGATTTCGCCTTTAAAACTGCTTCCGACTGGTAGTGTTTAATCTCTTTATCTATTCCTCTTTCTCGATTAAAAGAGCCTTGTTGTGAACGAAGCATAGAAGCTAATCAGTCATGGCGAAGACGAAACCGGGGAAGAAGGACTTAGATTCCTACACAATCAAGGGCACCAACAAGATCGTCAGACGTAATTTTTCTCTATTTCTTTCCTCTAGTAAACTTCAGCTGTTAGATTAAATGCTTGAAGATAGAGTTCTTTTTTCGCTAAGCTGGGTGGTTAAATGGATTTGGCAGCGGGAGATTGTGTTCTGATGCGTCCCTCAGACTCAGATAAGCCGCCTTATGTTGCTCGAGTGGAGAAGATCGAAGCAGATAACCGGAACAATGTGAAGGTACGGGTGAGATGGTACTACCGACCGGAGGAGTCGATTGGAGGGAGGAGGCAGTTCCATGGAGCCAAGGAGTTATTTCTATCGGACCATTATGATGTGCAGAGTGCCCACACTATTGAGGGGAAGTGCACTGTCCACTCTTTTAAGAATTACACCAAACTTGAGAATGTTGGTGCTGAGGACTACTTCTGCCGATTCGAGTACAAAGCTGCTACTGGGGGATTCACCCCTGACCGAGTTGCAGTGTGAGTTTAGTGCTCTATTTCTTTTCCTCATTGAATTTCTTATTCGAGTGAGTATGTATTTTGAAATTGATTTTAGCTTGCAGGTATTGCAAGTGCGAAATGCCTTATAATCCTGACGATCTCATGGTTCAGTGTGAAGGATGCAAAGACTGGTAACTTTGTTTTTGTTCCTTAGATTTTCCTTTAACTTTGTCTCACATTTGATTACACTAATCTGCACTATGCTGGATCGTTTGTGGGAGTTGCAATATTAAACATTACTTCTGGGGTCATTTAATATTTATGCCTTCATCAGAGTTCATTTTGCATCCGTCATGAATTTTAAGGAACATTACATTCACAATCTTAGATCTTAAGATTGCTAGATGGAATTGCATGGATATTGTTTCTGCCTTCTTTGTACTTAATGTCAATGGTGTATTTTGACGAGTCCCTGGGCAGGTGATGCCTAAGCGGTTTGGCTTCACATGTGTACAAGCATAGTGCAATTACATGTTTAATTGTAGACCACCAAACTACAAAATATACAAGGAAATAATTTAATAACAGATTACACATAATTTTCCAAAGAAATGACAATATTTTTAATAACCTCTCTGGCTCAATGTAAAGCACACATGCGTGCAGAAGGATTTAGAACCCCAAATTTTAGCTTCACATGCACTCATAATGATCCAAAGTGGGTTGAACACGCTTATATCAATGTATGCAAGATCCATAATTACTTTTTACCTCCACTAAGATGTTTGTATATATACCGCCTGCCTAGTTTGTCCCTTAGGTAATGGGCCTCTGAAGAGCCTAGGCAACACTTTGACCACATTGGTTGTAAATGATTTGTTTAGAAACTACTGCTTTTGGAGCTTGTTTCTTTTGGTTGATATCTAGGAGTTTTTCATAAAAATTCTGTAGCAATGGTAGAAATTTAACTGTGGAAGGCTGGGTGTTGCTGCATTTCTATATTTGATCTTACTGTTTTCTTGCACTTACTGCTACTTCCAATTGATTGTGCTTTAGATTTGGAGTATAAATCTCTGGGAGTCAGATATGGCTCCATTCATTGCACAGTCTCTGTTTCAGTTTTTTTTTTTTTTTTGGTGGAAAATTGGATATTACCCATCTATGATAATAATGGCATAGGAGGCTAAGAGTCCAGGTTATTCCACGCTTTCCAGCTTATTCAGCAATGAATCATGTAAATAAAGCATGATCCAGGTTCCAGCATAGTCCCTGAATAACCTATGGGCAATTCTAGTGTTTTAAAAAGAAAAAAAGCACAAATAAAGGGCAAGGAGTTCCTAGAGCCTTAGGTATGAGGTGTTGCCTGAATTAAATGAGATGCTGTTTATAAAAATGAAAAAATCAATATTATAACAATGTGCAAATCAAAATCCCGAAAGAAAATAAGATCCTGTTAGTTCAATTGAATAGAGTAATTTTGTACTTAACACAAAAGCTATAACCTATTAGGTTCAAGTCCTACATGTACTAACTTTAAATTCAGAGAATTAGATCTACAACTTATATATCTAATCAAACAGGTTCAGGTAAGGAACACCCTACAGAATGATTGTGTGCCTTTTAAAACACTGATGCTTCATTAAGAGAAGTTAGTTTTTCGCTAGACAATCTTCAGATTATTTGTTGTATAAGGCTGCAATTTTTTTTACTGTTGGGTTATTTTCTCAAGAATTTGTTTGACAATGCACATTAAAAAAATAAACAAAATAATTATGTGACATCACTCTACAATTATCTTTGGTGCAGTTGTCCTGGACAAATAACTGCAGCTTCCTTTTATTTGAGGAATGTGAATTATACATGCAGAATATTCTCCAGGTTTTTTTTCGTGTGACTACCAGCCCCCATCTATGGGTGGCATTTCCCTGAATGCAAGGGAACTGTAGAAAAGGTGTACTTGGAAAGGCGTATCTAATTGCTTTATTATTTATTCCTTTCAATGTGAATTTTGTATTTGTCTACTTACGTTTTAATTGTAGAATAATCTATTAGACAAATTCTTATTTTAGCCTACCCACACTCCACACCACCCCACCCTCCAAAATAATAACAAAATTTGCATTAGTACCTATAGTTTAAAATTACAATTCTATATCATAATGTCATGCATTCATTTAGAATGTTATCATGTTCAAGTATGGTAACTCATCATAGAATGTTGCATGGCATTGTGCATGTCTTATCTCTTATGATAAGTTAAGGTACATATGGATTGCAAGAGAACTATATTATAGAGCCCCAATAAAAAGACAAAACCAACTCAATCTTTATGTCAACCCCAATTCTTTTTCCTTAAAGCAGAAATTTCTTTTCAACCATCTTTCGTTGCATAAAGTGAATGCTAAATATAAGATGTTGTAAGAATCAAAACCACAAATCAAGGACCAGAAGATAGACTGAAAATTGAACCTCCACACTTTTGCCTTCGAGTAAAACTGTATATGGACTTCCTCTTTTTAGTGGGCCCCATTTGTTTTGTTTTTCTTGACCATACACGTAATATCCAAAGGTAGGAGTAGGGTACAAATGTATAAAATATTTATTAATTATATGGATCTGTTATCAATTTATAAACACATTTAACAAGATTAATTAGATTTTTCTTGATAAACCTTAAGAATTTGAAAAAGAAAATTTTCATATATTTAATCTAAATGAGTTTACCCAAGGCATCTCTAGTATACCCCATATAAGAAACAGTATCAGGAAATTAGTTTCTCCTTGATTTGTTAAGGAGAGTTTGCTTGTTCAGTTCTATAATATTATTAATTTATTATTGATTCTCCACCAACATCTAAGAGTAAGCGATCTATTGCAAGTTGAAGGGGCTAGAACCTATAAGGGTGAGGGGCAGACCAAAAGGGACATGGGGTTGAAGTGGTAAGAAATGATTTTAAGTGCTCATAATTTAACAATGGATGGTTTGACACTAAACAGAATGGAATGGTGAAACAGGATTCAGATAGCCATCCCCATATAGTCGGGACAATTTTGGGCCTCAAAGTAAATAATAATAGTACACAAGATAGCATCTTATATATCAGTGTAATGTTTGCTTTCTGATTATATTTGTTTTACAATTTTGG
This sequence comes from Nelumbo nucifera, assembly GCF_055504915.1. Classification (NCBI taxonomy): domain Eukaryota; kingdom Viridiplantae; phylum Streptophyta; class Magnoliopsida; order Proteales; family Nelumbonaceae; genus Nelumbo; species Nelumbo nucifera. The sequence continues at coordinate 147,549,011 of NC_142649.1, read as the reverse complement.
GCCTCAAAGTAAATTATGTAAATAACACATTACCTGCTATTATTTATAATGTTTTCCCATCTCTTCTCTTCATATTATGAATCTCCACTCATATACGTTTTTTTTTTTTTTTTTTTTTTTTTTTTTTTTTTTATAATTAGAGTGGATAATTATGATTCAGTGTAGAAGTTTTCAAAAAGGATAAAAAAGCACGAGGCTCTCAAAACCACTCACATTTCATACAACTTGATATCTTTATTTACTTATAAGGTGTGCATAAAATTGTTTATACAGTTGTGTGCCAATTTTTTATTTATTTAAAGAAACGTAAGTCCCCCTTTTCAGTTTAAACTGTCATTGCATTAATCTAGTCAGTTTATTGTGCATTTCTGGAGGCTGGTTCAGCAGTTTGTGTCCTTTTTGAGGTCAATTCAGATATGAGGATTGGATCACATCCCTGATTTGAGTGGTTTGTATGCTGCTGTTCCTATTATTATTTAATTCTTTCTTGTTCTGGTTCCCATCTAAATTGAGACATTCTGCTCTGTTTGCAATGCCTAATCTCTTTAAAATGTATTTTTTTAAATCTCTTTGAAATATGTTATTCTTTTTCTTTTTTGTCAAAGTTTTCTTTTGGGTTTGGAGTTGGTTCTTATATATTTGCAAACTCTTTTTTTTTTTTTCTATCTAAAAACCGTACTCTTGATTTTTTTCTACATATTTTTATGCATTACTATCGTCCTTGCAGGTTTCATCCTTCTTGTATGGGCATGACTATTGAACAAGCAAAGAAGTTAGATCACTTCTTATGTTCTGATTGTTCGTCTGATGATGATGCTAAAAGATCCCTGAACACATTTCCTCTCTCACCACCTGTTGAGCTCAAGGTGAGGAGGATGGTTTATTGTCTTGGACATGATTAGACAAGTCTTTTTGCTTCCATTTGTTATCAATTCTGTAAAATGTTACATATCTCTACATGATTCATTTTTTTTTTATTTGTTACACTTTCATTAATGAACTTTTAAGTTAAAATCTGTCAAATGGTATTGAGAAATAGGATGTTTGGTAAATACTTTTCTCTGTTAGGACTTTGGTTGTGTTTACCTTTACTTTGCCCTGACAGAATCTTTTCCTACTTGGTACAAATTAACTCAATAAAGCCTTGTCCCAGCTTGTTCTACTGTATTATGGATTTATTATTTATTTTATGTTATGAGAAATCGGACATTACTTTTTGAGTCATCCTTGTATTTTGTGTTGCTTGTTGATATGCAAGAACAGGGGAAGGTTGTTCTTTTGTTTCTCTCAATGATTTTGTATCACTCATTTTTTATTCTCTTTTCATTTTTATGAAAATCCTGCTTTAATATAAAAAAAAAATCTGACTTGAGGCCTCTTGGGTTTTATAGAATGGCACGATTTATGTTCCTTTGCATTTTGATTGCTTTTTTTTTTTTGGATTAGAGAAAGTCTAATTCAATATAACTACTAGACTGCAAGTCAACAAAAAAGTGATATAGGGTGTACAACTTCTGCTGAACTCAAGCTGCAGTTGCATGAGAAGGGGGATTATCTTTATTGACATTTGATCTACTCATCTTCAATAAGTATGATTCTGTATTTTGTTGTGTTGACTAATTTAACTTGGTACAAATGTTTTAGTTAAATACCATTTATTTTATTTGATTGTTTTGGACCTAGTTTAAAATAGTTTAAGCAGGATGCAGGGGTGACTGGAAATTTTCTTTTGGCAATGCCATAATGTAGGATGATTATTTTGTGGTGGTTGATTGCAGATTTCCTCCTTCAACTGTTCAACAATAGCTTAGCTCTTAGCTTACTTCGTTTTAGGACTTGAGTTCCAAGTCACTCTATTGAGATACAAACTCGTGAATGGGAGATGAACCATCCGAGTTATAAAACTGATCATGGTTAATAATAATTTTCAAAACTACTTCAGATTTATACCTGCTTCAGGCTATCACAAGGTCATATAAAAGTTAGATTTTCTGCGATGGTCATTGTTTCATGTGAATAATTTAGGCTGTCCAAAGATTGTGCATCCATGTGGAGTATTTCAAACTATATGGTTATTTGCTAATGAATGAAACTATCCTTTTTTGAAGGTAAATAGGGAAGACGTTCCTTTGCTGCTTTCCTGTTACAAGTAGAGAAATATTTACTAGAGTAGGCATCAGGGAAATTTTATCCATCTACTCTAATTTTTATGGAGGATAGTCTGGTAATGTTCATTGGAATGACTTGTCTAATATAAATAGAAGACTGTAGAGCTGTCATTAGATCGGATCTGGTCTGACCCACAGGGTAGACCCATGTAGTGACCCATTGAGTAAACATGCAGAACCAGTTCCAAAGTGGATCCTATAGGATCAGTAATTGGAACTATTGGATCTGATCCTATAAGATCCGATTATAATTGACAGCCATAATTTTAACCTGTAATTTGACAATGAACGCATTTACCATAATAGGTTTCCTTTTTGTTGAAAGAGAAAAAAAGGTATTAGACTTTAGGTATCTTTATAATATGCCAATATACATATAATAATTATGTATACAAGTACATGTATAGTTGGCGAGGTCATAATCGGTTTGAAGCAACCCAATCAATAGCCATCCAATTATAACTGGGATACATAATGTGACCTATACATAATTGGGTTGGTATGGTTTGGGTCTGTCCGACCCATTGACAGCCCTAGACTGGGCACAGGAGTTGGTATTTCTCTTCACTTCTTATTTCTTCTCTTTTATATAATTTTCTCTTCTCACCATAGATCACCTTGTCAACAAGAGCATGGCAATTGTGAACAGATGTTACCTTTGTGGTGGGGACTGAGTTTCTAACACTTTTGATCCATTGTGCTTTGACATATTAGATCTGGTCGCATTTCTTGACACTTTTCAGCCGTCAGTGGGTTACAGTGAGAATCTATCCAACCTTATTTCTTCTTGGAAGGTGACTGGTTTCTGTGTTAGGGGAAATTGTTTGATATTTGTTTCCTTTTGCTTTATATTGGTGCCTATGGAAAGAGAAATAGCAGGACTTTTTTAAACAAAGAGCTCTACAAGAGGGAAGCTATTGGCAAAATTGAAAGGACTCTTGTATGATGGGTTAACATTCTCAAACAATTTGCTGATATCAAGCAGGAACACTTCAATAGCCAGTGGGTCACCTTTTTCTTTGATATTTCTTAACTGTATAATGGGAAGCTTTCTCTCGTGTATTTGATTTTTTATTTGTCTCTGTAATGTTTTGAGGAACTTCAAATGTCTATCATGTAAAAAATTGAACTATTTTTTAAAAATATATGATTTGCATCCGAGGAAGTAGATGAAATCCATTAATAGGTTCCTTGATCCCTGTGACACTTCGTGTGTTCTGTGAGCGGTTGTTTTACTTGAAGGTGAAGCATAATTCACAACAAAAGAGGATTTAATGTGAGAGTTAATGCATACAGACAATTAGTGAATCCGTGGTTTGGCATTTAGAGATTGTTAATTTGTTTTAGTTTCATTTTCCATTTGAACCATCTAAAGTTCATTTAATTATCTTATATTTCTTTTATCCTTGACATTCCTCATAGGGAGTTTTCTTTCAGGTAGTCCCCATGTTCATATCGTGGAGTTATAGATCAATATAAATCTAAACATTCTAACTGGTCTTTCTTTTGGGTATTTTCTGATTTTTGAAGCCATTTTCCTTTCATATCGTATCGGGTCTCCTGTATTTGTCTTAAAAATTGATTTCAGTTGAACACAAAATCTGGATTCTCTGAGTATCATGGATAGGATCTCATAGCATTCCTTTTGTTGTATACAATGTTTTGCACCGATTCTTGATACTCAGCCAAAGACCTTGCTGCTAATCATTACATAGGGACGGGGTTTTACGTTGAGAAGTGGTTGGCATTGTATGTGGAGCAGCCTTGGTTTTAAATTGAAAATTTCATTCAAATTGCTAATGTTGATACTCATTTGCAATATATTATCACCTGTATTTTGTCTGTTCTGATTGCATTCCAATTACTGTTACAGGTGGAGCCAAAGCGCCGGAAGAGATGACCAATCAATGAAGAGGCTGTGGTGCATGATGAGGAGGTACTTGTTTTCTTGCATGTTTGCTCTTCATTGGTGTCTAGTGTCATGTGGAATTGTACAGTGCAGAGAACATACTGTGCTTGCACAAACTGGAGGCTTTTCTTAATTTATGTGCTTTTAACATTATATTGTATGTGTGTGCACCGTAGATTTTAGGAGCTGACTTTATGAAATTGTGTTGTCTCATGTGTACACTCTGCAAAGTATAACACTCTTATTTAAGGACAAGATCCCTTAATTTGCACCCTAAAAAGAAATTTAGCTGGAAAAAGGCATAGAATTTCTTTGTAGCAAGCATGATCACGTTCATGTTGGGTGACTATGCAACCTAACATATTAACATAAAGTTCCCCTGACCAGAACACCATGTTAGGTGATTGTGAAAACAAATTCTGTCTACGTTTGACAGCCTCCGCTGTCCACAGGGCTCTCACTGAGTGGCTGAACCGCTTGTCCATATAAACTTCACACAACGTGTCACGTTGAAACAGCCTTTTAACGTGAAGGCATGGTGTTTGGACTGACGTGTCACGTTGAGAGCCTGTGGGTAGCACAAACTGTCAAACATGGGCAACCACAATGGTTTTTTGATGGGTTAGGTTCACCCATGGCCGAACTCTTCTACATTAAAATGTGGCGTCCATCAGCATGCATGCTTTCCAGAATACTTGGATTGTCACCAACAGTAGTAATTTCATCAAGTAGCCCTACTTTGTTAGGTGAGAGTTTCCTATTGAATACTTGGTTGATGGTTGGTTTTGAGTCTTTTGACATGGAAACCATCCTATACATGTAGGAGTCGACAATGTGAAGGGTTTTCTTCCCGTACTCTGGTAGTGATGGTTGCCCTACTTAGTTTGGTACTTTACCTATATCCTTGTGTATGCGGGATCACATTGAGAATGCCGAGGACTGCTGCTGCTTAGTTCTGGTCATTCTCCTATTTGTTGATCCCCCCTCTTGAAGCAATATGCCATGGGACATTGGTAGAGACTAAAAAGACGTCTGAATTTCCTTTTTTTCTTTTTTTTTTTTTTTGTTAGAAGGAGAATATACTAACCAGAAAAAAGTGCAGCACATCAGGAGGGTCTATTGAGTCTCGGCATACAGCCTCCTCTAAACCACTTAGAACAACTATACGAAAAGGCATCAGACTCTACTGAACCCTTTTGCGCAAGCAAATGCGCCACACTATTAGAAAAGTAGAAAACCTATTAACAACAGAAGGCTAGTCTACAGACAAGGACTTATCTAGGATGTCTTTATGCAGTAGAAAAGACATCCCCCAGCCCCTACACTGTTCTTGCTTCCTGGAGTTTGAATAAGAGAGAAACAATCACTTTCCACTGTAACCTGGGCCACTCCACACCTTCGGGTGAGATCCAGTCCCTTGAGAACAGCAAAAGCATCCATCTGAATAGTAGATTCATCTTTAGCCGCACCAAATTCTGCTGTCATGAGTACACAACCAAAATGATCTCTCGTCACAGCCCCAATACCAGCTTTCCCTTGCCCTTTGAAAATTTCTTTTGGCTATGTCAGCTTCAGATCAGAATGCTAACATTATGGGCATGCAGCCATGGACCATGGAATGGATTTGATCCCAGCCGTCCAGAGGATTGGAGGTGTTCGTGGCGTACATGGTCCAAGGGTCTCTAGTCTCTATAGTATTACAGTAAAAATAGATACGTGAAGCATGATTTTCAAAACCAGACCGGACTGGGTGGTCAGACCATTCGAACCAGAAACTGGTCATGTCTCTGGGTCCGGTTTTGCCTTGGACCGTTAATTCTCAAAATACCGTTGAAATGGTCAAAGAACCACTGATTCGGGTGGTCAAACCATTAAATTGTTTGACCCAGGCAGTGGTTCACGGTTTTATTTAAAAGTGTAAATAGAGGAGATCTCAGATCTGAGAGATATTGGATCACAGATCTGAGATCAGAGAGAGAGAGAGAGAGCTGAGGTTGGATCTGCTCCCATCGGCTTGCTGTTGTCTAATAGCATCAATGTTCAGAGAATCGGATCGGGCATAGAATCGGGGAAGGGAGAGGTTGACGGGCCAAAGGTTCGATTGGGTTGAACTGGAGGTCAAACCGTGATGATGTGGCATATACATATATAATACGGGTCATATAAATGCTATGTAATATATTTTACAACTTTTAATGTACTTAAATATGGTGGATGGATGGTAAGCTTTTTAATTTTTAAAACAAATGACTAGGGTTTAAGCTTTTTAACTTATTTTTTTTTAAAATACATAGATAATAATATAATATGTATAATAAATAGTCATTAATTAACATAAGTAAAGAGGTGAATTAGTGGTAATTGAGTAATTTGTGAGAGTAAGAGGTCTTGAATTCAAATCTTGTTAATAACATTTTAAAATTTTACTTATTTCTTCTCTTTCCTTTCTCTTTTATCTTTCCTTTCCCAGTTGACATACATTTTCTCTATTTATATTTCTTCCTAAACTGACCTAATATACCAATTCAATGGTGAAGATACAAAAGTTACCTTGACCATTTTTACTTGTTCAATCCAGACAATCAAACCGTTGACCCAGGAACCAGTGGCCAAAGCAGTTCGATGTCCGATTTAATTTTTAAAACCTTGACATGAAGTGTTTTTCCCTTTAATAATAATTTTGTAGTTGATGAGGAGTAATTTGGTTCTCCAATGATATCACGACATGTGGTATTGCAGAACAACAAAGTGACACCTCGACACCACGTAAGTAGACCCCGGGAGCACTTTAGACAATGCACAATTGCATCAATTACCTCGGCACCACCCCAGTAGGTTGAACTACAAATAGCTAGGAAATACCTCAAGTCGGCGTAAGAGGCAACTTGCTTCCACGGATTTGACATGTTTTCGGTTAGCGTCCTGCCTGATGTGTTGAGCGACCTCCCTCTTAAGCGGGCCATCGCCCGAATTCCTCGTGACCATGACGCCATGTAGGAAGAGCTGGTTATCACCCTGCCCGCTTTGGGTGGGATTTGATAGACATTACCTACTTACACGGAGTCCACTTCCAAGCATGAAACCACCTCCGAACCAAATGGAACGGAGATCTCGGACACGTTTTGTAAGGCTCATGATAGCTCGCCTATATAAGGGCCTCACCTCCAACCTCATAAGGTACATGTGATTTAGCATTCAAGCTCTCTAGCTTTCTCTTGGTTTCTAGCTTTTGCAAAACTCTAGTTCACTGACTTAAACATTGGAGTGCCCACACTAGGTAAAGTAGCCCGGGTACTCTAATCTTCTCTCTTTCTTTATAGATTGACCAAGCGACCTACATAGCCCGACGGTTCAGAGTTGTCCTCTAGCAAGGAGCTACCAGATCGCACATTATCAATTGGCATTGTCTGTGGGAACGTTGTACGAAAGTCATACTCTCACACTTCCTTTCGAAGTATATCTTCAATGACATCTTCCAACAACACTCCCACCAACAACCCTGTTAACAACTCAGTAGGGGTAGGAACAACCAGCTGTGCACCCCAAAATCCCCTCTGTGACTATTGGACAGTTTACTGTGCCCTTGACCTTACTAGGCGTCCCCGTCATGCAAAATCCCAACTTCCCTATGCCCAATGTGAATGCGCCTCTCCCACCAGTCGAGCCCTTAATAGTTCCTATCGAGATCAATGTGTGCCAGTTCAATGAGTCAAGGTAGTACGTCCATGGGAAAAACCTGCAGATGAGGACATGGGAAGGACGCTTTGCTGCCCTAGCAAGGATGCAACAACAACAGTAACAACAGTAGCACCAACAAGATTAGGCCGTTGGGCAAAACCAAAACCAACAGCCTAGCAACCAGAATCAAATCCCAGTACCTGACCCACATCGTCGCTCCAACGACCAAAACCAAATCCTGGTTGAGGGAATGAGTTGGGCCACAACACCGATCGGGACTGAGGCCACCAGCTCGATCGAGGGGTCATGGAGAAAGTGTCGCAGACGCACATGTCATACCACAGGAAGGAGTCACCTCGCTCCGAATGATGAGGAGGCGGAAAGGGAACAGGAAGAAAAGAAGGAGGTGAGTCAGATCGGCACCTCGTCAGCACAACTGGTGTCCCGAACTTTGACACTAGCTATTGAGATCCTCATGGCCCCTCGGCCGAAAGACTTCAAGGCCCCTAGCCTGGAATCTTATGATGGGACAACTAACCCAGTCGACCATCTCGACAGCTTCCAGGCCTTGGTGCAGCTACATGGGCAAACGACGCGAGCCTTTGCATGGCCTTCTCAACCACCTTCTGGGGCACAACTCGGATGTGGTATTCAGGGCTGGCCGTAGGCTCCATCAAAAGTTGGAACCAGTTCGCTGACCTGTTTACTACACACTTCGCGACAAGCAAGCGGTGCCCGAAGTCAATGACTTGTTTGTTGAATGTCGTCCAACGACCTGACCAGAAGCTCCAAGACTACATCAAGTGATTCAACCTAGAGTGACTTTAGATTCCCAACCTCGACCCAATCGTCCAACTCATCATAGCGGTCAACAACGTCTGACATCCCAACTTGCACTAGGAGGTCGAGTTGAACCCTCTGGCCTCTATGAAGGATCTCCTCAACCAAGTAGCCAAGTTTACAAAGGTCGAAGAAGCATTCGGATCCTGGTTGGAGCTGAGCGGCAAGAAAAAGAGGTCAGAAGACGAGTCGGGGAGCAACAAACAACATCAGAAAAGCAAGTCCCCAAGGTGCAACAGATCCCCCTACAACCATCGTAGTAGGTTGCCTTAGAGAAGAAGCATGCCTCCGTACAGAAGTAGTAGGTCCTTGGGTCAGCGTTCTCACACCCCTCCTATCCAGAAGCGTAACTACACCACACTGAACGCAAAGAGGGGAGAGATTCTGATGTAGATCAAGACGACTAGGCATGAGATAGCCAGCTTAGATGAGAGGGGACCCTGCCAACAAGAACCCTAACAAATATTGTCACTTCCATCAGGACATTAGCCACACCACTAAGAATTTCTGTAACCTTAAGGACAAGATTGAGGAGCTGATCCATCGAGGTTATTTGAAGCAGTTCATCAAGTGGGAGGACCAAAGGCGGCCTGCTGACCAGATAAGATAAGTGCCATAGTCGAGTAGGGAACAAAACAGAGACCAGCCTCCCCGAGACCCACCACTAGCAGAGCGGCCCATCCGTGGTGTTATTAACAAGATCACGGAAGGGTCCATAGTGGTAGGATGCAGCACCTTGGCCAGAAAAAACTTAGTTTGGGAACTTTAACGTGAGGACAAGAACCCACCGAAGCGTTGTCATTTGGAGGAAGTGATTTACTTCACTTATGATGACGCTCGCATGATCTAGTGTTTACACGACGATGGCCTTGTAGTCAAATTAGTCATAAACGACTTTGAGGTAAAACGGATTCTGGTCGACTCTGGAAGCTAGGTCGATATCATCTTCTTGGAGGTGTTTGAGCGGATGGAAGTCGAGATGAAGGACCTGCAACTAACCAACATCCCCTTGGTCGGCTTTAGCGGAGAAGTGGTGAGGTCCCTTGGTCGATTGAGAGTGCTAGTAACAATGGGATCAACACCAAACTCAGTATGCATCAATCAAGACTTTCTAGTGGTCATGACCCCCTCGCCTTACAACGCCATTCTGGGCCAACCTATCTTGCACACCCTCCAAGCAGTAACGTCGACATACTACTTGTCGATGAAGTTTCTGATAGATTATGGAGTAGGAGTGGTGCAAGATGATCAGCTCGAGTCTTGCAAGTGCTACGTGACCGCGCTAAAGGGCAAAGGAAAGTAGGTCGTCGACATCGACTTAGAGTTGTCTCTAGAGAACGATGACGAAACAGCTCGCTCCATGAAGGACACTGTCTTAGCGGCGGTCTCAAATACCGACTCCGAGAAAATGGTGCAGATTGAAGCTTACCTCATGGAACTATTGCACTCTAAGATGGTAAGTTTTTTAATTAAAAATATAGATGTTTTTGCTTGCATAGACCCCTCTCATAGGCTAAATGTTGACCCATTGGTCAGACCAGTCCAGTAGAGGAAGAGGAACCTCGCCCAGGAGTGGTGGAGGATAATAGATGAGAAGGTCGGGAAGCTCCTCACAATAGACTTTGTTAGAGAGGTCCAATACCCGAGCTGGGTTGCCAACCCAGTGCTCGTGAAGAAAGCCAACGGCAAGTGACGCATGACCGTCGACTACACAGACCTCAACCGAGCCTGCACAAAGGATAACTTCCCACTCCCTAGGATTGGCCACCTGGTAGACACAACCTTAGGGTTTGATCTATTGAGTTTCATGGATGCATACTCTGGCTACAACCAAACCTAGATGGATCCAGTCGACGAAAAAAAAACTACTTTTGTAACTGAAATGGGCTTGTACTGTTATAAATTTATGCCCTTTGGTTTGAAAAACACTGGAGCGCCTTGTAAACAAAGTTTTTTTCTAATTTAGTTGGAATTAAAATTGAGGCTTATGTTGATGATATGGTTGTGAAAATCCAGTTTTCAAACACTTTAATTTTCAATCTTAATTGTGTTTATGACATTCTAAGAAAATACAACATGAAACTCAACCTGAACAAGTGTCTTCGGGGCCACGTCGGGCAAGTTCCTCGGGTACATAGTGAATTGATGTGTCATTGAAGCCAACCTGAATAAAATACAGGCCGTCCTAGATATGAGACCTCCTAGAACAATAAAAGAAGTACAAGGGCTAACGGATCAGATAGCCACCTTAAACCAATTTATGTCTAAGTTGGTTGGGCGGTGCCTTCCATTCTTTAAAGCCACCAAGAAGAGCCAAGACTTCGAGTGGACTAAAGAGTGCTATCTCACATTTGACGAGCTCAAGAGGTACTTTCAGTTCGCCACCTTTGTTAACCAGGACATTACCCAAGGACGAGCTCAAACTCTACCTCTTGGTGAGTGACGAGATAGTTAGCTCGGTCCTAATTCGCGAGATAGACAAGGTGCAATGACCTGTCTACTACATAAGTAAAGTCTTGCATGCTGTCGAGATGAGGCACCTGAATATCGAGAAGCTGGCATTCTCGTTGGTGTTAGCATCCCGCAAACCATGCCCTTACTTCCAGGCCCACACCATAGTAGTCCTAACTGATCAACCTCTGAGGCAAGTCCTTTAGAAGCCCGAGGTCTCAAGAAGGTTGAAAAAATTGGCAATTGAGCTTAGTGAGTATGACATCTGGTTTGAGCCGTGCCTAGCAATCAAGGCGTAGGTCCTGGATGAATTCGTTGTTGAGTGCATGTTCAGCATGCCGACCACTGAAGTTATTGAGCTCATGACCACCTTGAAGGCATCAACCAGTGCGACACCCAACCTGACTTGGGACGAGGAGCCCTTGATCCTCCATGTGGACGACTCATCCGACCAACGCGGAAGTGGAGCTGGGCTGATACTCTATGGACCTAGCAAGGTGAAGTTGGAGTATGCTCTCCGGTTCACGTTCCGAGCGTCAAATAATGAAGTTGATTCCAAGGCGCTGATAGCAAGGCTGTCCCTAGGAAAGGAGGTCGACACAAAACACATTGTCGTCTATAACGACTCATAGTTGGTAGTTAACCAAGTGAATGAGTAGTATGAGGCTCGAGAGCCCGCCATGTTGGCCTACTTGCCCAAGGTTAGAGAGCTCCTGCCCAACTTCCACTCTTGGTACATCTAGCAAGTTCTGAGGTCCGAGAACATCAAGGCTGACGCACTCTTGAAGTTGGCCGAGGCAACGGATGACCTAGCATAGAAATGATGGTAGAAGAAGTCACTCATGTTTTGGCTATAGAGCCGAGTTGGATGAATCTGCTCATTGACTATCTATGCCATGAGACCCTACTTATAGAGTGCAATGCAGCTCAGAGGGTAGAGCGGCAGTCAGTTCGCTATGTAATCATTGGCGAGCAACAGTATTGCAGGTCGTTTATGCCCCCTACTTGCGTTGCTTGTGCCCAACTGAAGCAAACCAACTACTAAGCGAGATCTACCAAGGTCTTTGCGAAGGACACTTGGGGGCAGGGAGCTCGCCCAGAAAGCGCTATGACTAGGGGTGAAAAAAAAAACCAATCGGTTCGGTTTCAATTCGGTGTTTTTAAAAAAATCGAAGGTACCGGTTTGGTTTCGGTTAACCAATATAGAAAACCAACGGTTAACCAAACCGACCGGTATACATATATTTCTATATTATATATATATTTATGTATATTATATATATTTTATATTTTTACATATTATAAATTAATAAATATGCATTGTATATAAATATATATATTTATAATATATGATATATCATTTATTATTTAAAATATAATATTATACATATATTGATAATTTTTTATTATATATTTATATATATTTTTTATAATATATATTTTAAAAATTAAAAAATTGAAAAACCAATGAACCGAACTGACGGTTAACCAAACCAGTCAACTGGTTAATCAATTGGCTTCGGTTTGGTTTCGGTTACTGGTTTTCCAAAAACCGGTAGTACTAGTTTGGTTACAAAAAAAGGCCCACGATCCCTAACTACGACAAGGCTACTACTGGCCCACAATGAAGTCGGACGCACTAGAAATAGTTCGAAAGTGCGACAAGTACCAGTGATATGCCAACATACTTCATCATCCCGCTACTGACCTGAGGTAACGTACCCGCATGTGGCCATTTGCATAGTGGGGGATAGATATCCCCAGTCCCTTTTCACCTACGATCGAGCATATGAGGTCTCTAGTCGTTGCGGTCGACTACTTTACAAAGTAGGTGAAAGTTGAGCCACTGGTATCCATTACAATTCAAAATGTACGGAACTTTTTCTAGAAGAGGATCATCTGCAAATTTGGACTCCCCAAGGTGTTGATATCGGACAAAGGGAAGTAGTTCAAAGACATAAAATTTCAAAGTTGGTGTGCCAAGATGGGAATCTAGCAAAATTTCACTATAGTGGCTCACCCTCAAGCAAACGATTAGGTCGAAGTGACGAAAAGGGCGATACTCCACAGACTCAAATCTCGACTCTCCCGAGCTAAGGGTTTATGGGTGGATGAGATGCCTAGTGTCCTTTGGGCTTGCCGAACTACAATCAAGACGGCGACCGACGAGACTCCTTTCAACCTAATGTACGGAACTGAGGCTAACATCCCAACCGAGATCGAGGTGCTGACCTTGCAGTTTGAGATGTACAATGAAGAGGCTAACGAGGACGAGTTGCGGGCCAACCTTGACTTGGTGGAAGAAGTTCGTGACTTAGCCTATATTCGGACCGCAACATACCAGCAACAAGTAGCTCTGTATTATAATGCCCAAGTTAAGAGACGTCAATTTTGAGTTGGCGACCTGCTACTCAGGAAAGTTATAGTACCTGATCCCAACGCGGGAAAGGTAGGTCCAAATTGGGAAGGCCCCTACAGAGTTCTCAAGGTGATCGGTGAGGGTACGTACGAGATTGAAATGTTGGAGAGGAGGTAGCTACCCCGTGCGCAGAATGTCGACAACCTAAGGAGATATTATCTATGAACAGTCCAGAAGTTTCGAGCTGCGTTCACAAATACTACAAATTTCATTAAGTGTGAAAAATGAAATTGCCCGCCCTAGCGACCAAGTCTAGCCCATCTACGCTATGAGTACTTCGGCTACGTTATATATAAGGGAAGCCAAACCTCTTTTAGGTCTAAGGCCTCTACGCCGACCCTAGAATACGTCGGCAATTCAACAACTCGACATCGTTCTGACTTAGCCGAAATCATAAGCTTAGTCACATTGGTACCTAGGCAGCTGGTGCACCTCAGCAACCTCGGATCATGCTCTAAGACTTAGCCTATTTTCTAGTAACTGAAAATACAAGACAAGAAAGAAGGGCATAGTATATGCAAAAAGTCAATTCCATTAAATAGAAGAAGGAAAGAGTACATCGCTACTCAAAAAAAAAAAAAAACAGTTTAAGGAAGCCGAGCTCGGAGGCTCGACATACAACGTATATACAGGGGGGTCCAAGAAAAGAGGCAAGAAATTTAGACATTGTGGGGCTCGTCTACCCCCATGCCCTCCACACCGGCACCTTCCGCGACAGCATCAAATCTGCCGTCCGCACCATTGCCGACCACATCGACCTCATCCTCTTCCTTCTCAGAGTTAGTCTCTTGATCGACCTGACCCATCATCTTGTTGGTGCACGCCAAGGACTTTAATTTGCTAGGTCGAATTCTAGGCACACCAAGGCCACTAGCATCCAACATAGCTTGAATCCCTGATGAAAAGTGTCGGACCCAAACTCCTTCCTTTCCTTCAAGAAGTCGGGCGAAGTCTTGAAATCTTCAACTGCACGGACCTCGACAACATGGACGTCGTCAAGAAACTTCAACTGTTGCTTAGTGAGCTCGGCTTCTTTCTCCTACAACTTCTGGTCCTTGAGCCCGAGCTCCTCGATCAGCTTCTCAACCTCCCTTATCAGGTCCGCAGTGTGGCTCCACTCCTCCATGAGCTCGTCCTTCAAGTCGCTGATGAGACAGACAACCCGCTCAATTCGGGACCTGTACTCCGCCGCTTCCTCTTCGACAGCTTAGGCCCTCACCAAATTTCCCTCAACCTACCCCAACAAGGATTTTGCCAAAGTGTTCGCCTACAAATGAGAAAAAGGGAAATAAGTCTTGAATGGAGATTGAAATGAATACGATGCAAAGGTCGGGAACATACCACCATGAGGCAATGTATAAGCTTTCCACTGAGCTCACTAGGATGTGATATGTGATGCGTCGTGACCTCGTCAGGAAAGATGGCCTCCTTGCTCTTCACTAGGGCGGTTCGGAAGTCCATGATGGTGTGCCTCTCCTCAAGATCGATCTCGGCATTCGAACCACTGGTTGCCTAGATCTTGGGTGGTGGAAGGGACTCCTCAGATGTACGAGCGGTCTCAGGCTCTAGCGAGGTCCTTTCTTGCTGGTCTCCCTTAGCCAAGTCAACTACCAGCACAACCTCAGTAGCACTTCACACAACTATTTCTAGAGCAGTGACATAAGGCTCCTCTTGGTGAGTGACCTTCCTCTTTTTCCTTTTCATGGCCTAGAACAACCCGAAAATTGGCATGCCTGACATGTTTACTGCACGAGAAATCTAAGGGTGAGCCAAACTATTAAAAAAAAGAGAGAAAGTAAAGAAGAAAAAGAAGGGAAATGCCCAAGCCTAAGATGACGACCTACCTGGAGGACTCAGCCTAGCCTAGATCAACTTCTCCTTGGCCAAGTGCTCACTTAGCATTGACTTTTCCACTAGGACCTGCTCCGTCATCTACATCCGCTCACTAAGAGTTTCCTCCCCGGTGTCCTTCACTCCCTTTCTCTAGGTTGTCAAGAACGACCATCTGCTACTTTGGTCAAGGAAGAAATACTTCCTCTTCTAGGCCGATACCTTGGAGGGGAAGCCGTTCAATAGCTTACACCTAGGGCAGTAAGACAAGTAATAATTGTACATCACGGGAGTATTGGAGGGGTTTTTCTTTATATGGCATATGCCAACGAAGGTCTTAATATCTAGGGGGAAGCCGACGTGGTGACAGAAGGATATGGTGTTGACCAAGGTCCTAATGGAGTTGGGATGAAGCTGACCTAATGTTATAGTAGTTTAGCACCTCGGGAATAAGTGGATGAAGGGGGAATTGAAGACCCACTTTTAGGGCCTCCTCGAAGATAGCGACCTTGTCTTCCTTGTGCTCTCACGGCTACTGCCCAAGGGGAGGGGAATATCTGAACTGATTCAGAATCCTATATTGAGATGTGAGCTCATAGACATTCTTTGTAGAGAACTCAGTGGGACCGAACTAGTCTGGTGCCTTAGCACTACAGGAAGACAGGGCCCTCTTATGAGAACCTCGTCAATCTTGAGCCAAGGTCCCTTCCTCGGCCTGGAAGGACGGACCCCTCTCTTTCTCGGACTCACTATCAGAAATTATGAATAAAGTAGAACTAAAGGAGATGACTCACCTAGGACGAGTAAACTGATAACTCTAACAATGCCATGCTCTACAATCTCACACGAACTCCAAAGATAGGGACAAGAAAAATGGGCCCTTGAGGGTCCTATTTATAGACAGATGAACCGAACAATGGACGGTTGAGATCGGTTGGATCTAACTGTTCGCAAGGGTGTGACGGTTCATACTTTGAGGCAAAATCAATTTAGCGTGTTTTTGACTTTTGCACATCCCTTGTATGCTACCTTGTGCATAGGTCGGACCGACCAAACCAACCCATTCCTAAACCACTAGTCGGACCATAAATGAGGATGGGAATCGGACCAAATAACTTTGGGTTAAGACTACCCTCTCGCCGGACTGATCACACCGAACTTGGGAGTGGGGGCAATTAATGAGGGGTAATTTGGTTCTCCAATGATATCATGACACATGGCATTGAAGAACAGAAGAGTGACACCTCGACACCACGTAAGCAGACCCCATGAGCACTTTGGGCACTTCACAATTGCATCGGCAACCTCAGCACCACCCCGATAGGCTAAACTACAAATAGATAAGCAAGACCTCAGGTCGGCGTAAGTGGCGACCTACTTCCACTGATTTGACTTGTTTCTAGTTAGCGACCTGCCTAATGTGCCAAGCGACTTCCCTCTTAAGTGGGCTTTCACCTCTAGATTCCCCGGGATCACGATGCCATGTAGGAAGAGTTGGTTATCACCCCACCCGCATAGACATTACCTACTTACACGGAGTCCACTTCCAAGTGTAAAACCATCTCTGAACCAAACGGGCCAGAAATCCCAGACACGTTTCGTAAGGCTTACGGAAAATTTCCTATATAAGGGCATCATCTCTAACCTCATAAAGTACGCGCAATTTAGTACTCAAACTCTCTGGCTTTTGCTTACTTTCTAGCTCTCAAAAAACTCTAATACACTAATTTAAGCATCGGAATGCCTATACCCAGTAAATTAACCCGGATACTCCGATCTTTCTTTTTCTTTACAGCCCAACCAAAGGACCTACATAACCCGGCGTTCGAACTGTACTCCATTATTACTTCTCAGTGAATCATTATTGCGACCGAAGTTGAACACCACCCAAGCAAATAACACCTTTTTTTTTATTTTGATTGATTTATTTATTTTTGGTAAACGAGGCAAACAAGATCAATACGTGTGATTTGGAAGCTATAGTAACTGACTAACTGACTAACTGTTGGACGTAGCAGCAAATCAGACGAATGTGATCCAAAGTTCATCATCATGTATGGATGTCAAATGGGTCGGGTTTGGTATAACATCACAAAAGTATCTAAACCAATAACTTGACAACACCCAAAGCAATATGGAAAAGAAGGGAAAAAACGAGTTGGTAATGCCAACAGGATACAGCCGAGCTGCCATTAATTGTCATTTGCCAACCTGACATAGTGGCATCCAATTAAATTGATCCATTTAACACCCCGACATTTATTGGGATTCAATTACAAGACTTTGACTGTTTTAGGTTGGCCAAAAAATTAATTTAATCAGAATAGGTAAAAGTAAAACATTTAAAGGTGTATCCGTTTTTATAAATAACAACCAAGTGGATATTCAGTATTTTTTAAATATTAATAAATATGTACTTGCATTTCTACGTGACAGTATCGCTAAGACAATTATTTATAATTCATGATTACTTTTTATAATTCATATGGGTTCCAACATCTTAACAATTTATGAATAGTTATAAGTGGGTAGTTTATGAAATGAGAGTAAAGGACATATATATCCTCTTTATACCTATTATATGCTAAAATAAAAGAGATAGAAAGTGTATAACGAAAATTTCAAAAAAAGGGTAAAATACAAAAACTTCTCCTGAAGTTTCTTACAATCATAAAAACTTACCCTCTAATTTCATTTAACAAATACCTCCCTTAAACTTTTGAGAAACTTGACAAAAACCTCCCTTCAGTCACCTTTTCAGACGGAAAACGTTAGACTGATGTAGCAGTTTCTTCCAAATACCCATTCTACCTTTTTATAAATTATTTTACATAACCATATTTTAATTCAACAAAAACATTAGAAGATTGTTAAAAGGAGATTTTTGTGAAGTAAAAAATGGAGTTATTTCAGTAATTTTATATGTAAAATAATTTATAAAAGGATAAAATAGGTATTTAGAAGAAATTGGTGCATCAATCTAACGTTTTTCATTTAAGAAAGTGATGAAAGTGAGGCTTTTGCCAAATTTCTTAAATATTCAAAGAAGGTATTTATTAAAATTAAACTAAAGGTGAGGTTTTTATAATTATTAGGAACTTTAGTGAAGGTTTTTATGGTGCACTTAACAAATATAATAAATACATGCATATACGCAAAGGAATGTTTAGCGGAAGAAAAGCGGAACTTTATGATATGAGAACGAATAGTGGGAGCAGTTGGATAAAAAAGGTAACCGTTCTATTGCCTGTCTTCATATTCTTTAATATTCTAGTCAAATCAGTTACGAACAAGAGAGCAGGATGAACCTCCTGGCTTAAGCCTAGGGTGTACCTTTACAATTCAATGTTGACGGTGCTGTAGAGGAACCCTCAAGTGGAGGAGGGTCAGGGTGTATTGCAAAGAAACCATATTGGTGAAGTCTGTTTTGCTTTCCACAGTTCTTACAGTTTAGGTATTTCCTTAAGAGCAGAAATATTTGCTATTTTCGATGACATTCATCTGTATATTGATCATGAAATTCATGATGTTGAGATAGAAAGTGGATAACAAAATTCTTCACCAGGGCATCTTTCTTGTATCCTTTCATGAAGGTAATTGTTGTGTGGATTTCCTTTGCAAATTGTGGTATTCATGGAAGTTCAGTTTCATTTATTCCCTAAGGAGTTAATGAGGTTGTTTCATGAAGACCTTATGGGACTTCCCCCTATTCATTATGGTTAATGCTTTGTAATGGTTTCCTTTTGTTTTGGGTGGTTTTGAATTGGAGATGCAGTGCTTTGTATGCTCGGGTTCTGGGGCAAAGCAGGATAAATACTACCTTGTATGGTTTAACCCATATTTGCTATGACGGTATCATAGTCCTGCGCTGAAAGCTGAAACAACTAGATCAAAGCCTTTTGATTTGTTGCCATGGTCCCACCTTGAATTAAACGAAGTAAGGTTTTTAAAATTGAATTGGACAATAAATCGTTTAGGGGTCTGATTCCCAAGCTGAACAATCTGACCAGTCTTTTTAAACAAAAATATTAAAAATTAAAAACCATTAAATGGTTCGAACGATTCTTCTGCTCAGGTCAAAGCTTTGCCGATCAAATCAGATTTTTGGCCAAAAGAGGAACCAATCAAGTGATCAGTTTTAAAAACCATAAAATGAAATGACTTCTTGGTGGGGTCACTGTAGTACATTTAAGGCTATGATTTTCTGTTTTAGCCCTGCTCTATCCTCTACCTATTGCAAAATTTGGGATTAAAAAAACAGAAAGAATGAACTGTGACGTCACAACCTCTTCTGTTGGTAGTATACTATGACACTCTTTCTCACTTAACCTATGAAAGAGTGATCTCCACATAATAAATAGTAAGACCCAATTAATCTAGTGCATGCATCATGAGACCACAAAGGAATTTACCAAAGTAGAGCTCTCGTTACAAAATGAAATATGCCAGCGTTTGCAATTTAAGGCATTACATAAACTCATTTATTATTTCAAACCCTGCCATTAAAGCTCAAATACCCTATTACTTGGTATATATTTTTTATTTCAAACGCTGTGATTGGTGTATTCGCATTTCATTGGGTGGACAGATTTACTACTCACATTCTCTACTATTACCCTACTCACAGTACATTGCAGCCTCATATCTACAAGATGGCGAAGTATGAGTTTGTTTCATTGGGGTCGCGGGAAATGTTTTCTCCAACTAAGGTCACATACAGCCTCTCTCTCTCTCTCTCTCTCTCTCTCTACGTGCATTAACTGAAAATTGATTAAATAAACGACAATAATAATAATAATAATAATAATAATAATAATAATAACGGTTACAAGGTTAACTTGCTTGACGATTCAAACAACCTAAATTCATACTGGACACGTGATTAGCTGATACTGCTTTTCCTTAAGTTGCTCAGCAAGTCCAGTAGCTTTATTCACACTAACCATGTGGCTAAGTATGAGATCCGATGATGGCATTGTTTATAACCGGAATTTCTCTTCTTCCCCACCTCCTCTAATGAACGAAACCTATCTGCGTAGTTGCACCTGTAATCATGGCAAGCACTGCAACTATCTTAGTTTCATGGAGGCATGTGGTTGTTCTTTTTCTCCCCATGATTCTCATCCTGGGTTTAGCAGCAGAAGAGCCAGCAATATACCTAGTCTTAATGGAAGGAGACCCTGTTGCCTTCCACCAAGGTTCGTCACCTGATCACCTCCATGGAAAGAAACTGGACCCAGACAGGTAGAGGAACTGATGATGAAGACTTCATGTTTTCTTTTTGGGTCTAAAAGATTTCATCGTTTGTCAATAGAAAATCTCAGCAGCAAGTGTCATAGATAGATGCTAATATTGTTTTTATTTGTAACATAATTAAATTAGAACTGTTGAGATAGCGTCCCTGGTAGGTATTCACTTACTTCATGTATACTACGTACTTTGAATGTTTTTAGTGAAGCTTTCAAGGCTCATGCAAAGCACTTGGTAGATTCGCATGACCAACTTCTACAGGCCACTCTGGAGGTCGGGAGCTATAGAAAGCTTTACAGCTTCAAACATATTGTTAATGGCTTTGCTGTTCACACCAGTCCTTCTCAGGTCATTAATATTCTACGTACTCAGTTTTGATCACTGTTTAATTTGCTTTCTTTTGTTTTGTTTTGTTTTTATGGGTGTAAATCAAATGTCGTCCGATTTAGGATGAGAAGTAAAGCCGGCCAATCCACACGTCTGAAGTTCATCTTTTGATTTGGCTGCATCCTCATTTTTGACAAAATGGGTGTGGGCACATTCTCATTGGGAAAGCAAGATAGCGGTGAAATTTTATTAATGCACAAGAGTAGCCTTTCTCTTTTAAAACATGCGTTAAGTTATGTTTGGTTTGATAGAAAATGAGAGAAAAGAGAATTCCTCCTTATTAAATTCTCTTTCTTATTTTCCGTCAAATCAAACACCCCATTAGGGTTTTGCGTTGCCCCTTCCCCCATAAACCAATGTTTTAAAATTGACCCGGAGGATCAGGCCATGCCACATTAGTTTGCAGCCTGTGGCCTGGCCAGAATCATGATTGGGTGATGCATGGTTCAAATGATTGGACCGGCCAGGTCAACTGAAGTACCAAAACTATTACCATATTCTTTGTGTAAAATGTCAGGCTAAGAAGCTCAAAATGACTCCGGGAGTGAAGTTGGTGGAGAAGGATAGAGGTGCCCAATTGATGACAACTTACACTCCTGAGTTCCTTTCATTACCTGAACGAGTATGGACTCAAGAAGGAGGAGAGCGAAATGCCGGAGAAGGCATAGTTATTGGAGTTGTTGATACTGGCATCGACCCAACCCACCCCAGCTTCGCCTATGATCCCTTAAATCCATTCACCACGAAACCTTCTCGATTTAAGGGTGCTTGCGAGACGGGTCCTCATTTTCCTGAGAGTGCATGCAATGGTAAGATCATCTCAGCAAGGTACTTCTCAGCTGGAGCTCAAACAACCGCGCCTCTCAACGCTTCGATAGACTTCCTCTCACCCACGGATGCAGTTGGTCATGGGAGGTAAATTTTAACATGTTTTCAGAGAACTACATTCACTTATATACGTCTTAACTTGACTGAAACTATAGGCATGATCTGGTTTTATGATATTATTGCCATGATCTGAAGTTCTGAACTATGAACTCTGGGTCTGTGGCATTGAAGAGGAACAGTACTATCTGATTTGTCCCTGATGGCAGGAAATGGGCTGAAGGATCATAATAGTTCTAGCTTGTTTCAAATCAAATATGGTTAGGATTACTACTTAGCTTTAGGTCATGGTTCCCCCAACGGATTCTAAATCAATTACCCAAACGTAACTTAGTATTCTGCGTATAGAATACACAAGAGCTTCCATATATAGTCGCATGTTTTATGAGACACTAGTATCAATCAATCTACTGTTTCAGCCATGTTGCCTCGATTGCTGCCGGAAATTTTGGAGTCCCAGTAGTCGTGAATGGCTTCTTTTACGGCCGTGCCAGTGGAATGGCGCCACGAGCCAGGTATGACTATAACTGGGTTGTTTCTGAATATATCGAAGTTCTCAGGAACCAGTGTGAACAACAACTGATGGCGTACGTGGAATCATGTCTTTGTTCCATGTAAACAGAATTGCTGTATACAAGGCAATTTTTCCTAGCGTCGGAACTCTAGCAGACGTGGTTTGTGCAATTGATCAAGTAAGAACATTCTTTAATTAATTCTATAAATTATTCTTCGTTGGATGGTTAAAACTAATTGATCAAGACGTATGTGGATGTGAGCTTATTCATTGTGAATTTAATTTCATACGCACATGAACTACCGGCATCCAATTCATCAGTTATTTCAAAAGAAGGAAAGGGTGTAACTTGTAAGATCAGAAAACGGCATTTCTGTGGGACCTCTGAAAGTGTTTAGTGCTCTTATTATGGTGGCAATATGTATTACTACTGCAGGCAGTTCTAGATGGAGTGGATGTTTTAGTACTTTCAGTTGGACCAGATGACCCTCCTGAAGATACACTCACTTTCCTGAATGTATTCGACATTTTCATGTTATTCGCACGACGAGCTGGAGTTTTCGTGGTGCAAGCTGCAGGGAATAAGGGGCCGAGTCCATCCACCGTTGTGTCCTACAGTCCTTGGGCAATGGGTGTAGCTGCCTGCACCACTGACAGAAGTTTTCCTGGCACCCTTGTTCTAGGTGATGGTCGAAGGATCGGAGGCGTTGGGTTATCAGGTAAATGTTAGCTTTAGCTCGTATATATTTTTTAAAAGCGAAAGAGATCAATCACCTGAAACTTAAAACAGCTCTGAGCTCTCTTAATATTTGGATTTCCTCATATATTGAATTTGCTTGTCTGTTAATAATCAGGACCCTCTTTTGGAGGTGGGATTTTTCTATATAAGCTGGTCTTGGCAAAGGATGCAATGAAGGCAAATAGAACCTTCCCAATGACCCCAGAATATATTGAGGAGTGTCAGCATCCAGAGGCATTTGACCGGACGGTTGTGCAGGGCAGAATTGTTATCTGCACCTTCTCAGCAGGCTTCGCCAATGCAACGTCGACTATCACCGCCATCATTGACACTGCAAGGGTGCTAGGATTAGCGGGTTTTGTTTTTGTAGCCAACCCAGATTATGGAGATTTCGTTGCACAGCCCCTTCCCTTCTCTGTGCCGGGCATCGTCATCCCCAAAATAGCTGATACACAGGTATATATGCTTCTGTTAACATTACTGATCAGGTCTCAACTGTAGAGATATATATAGCTCACACATCACTCTTGCTGTACTTCTTTATGTTGCATTTTGATTGTCCTAGATCCTCCTGGACTACTACCAACGGACAACAAAGAGGGATCAGTGTGGACTTGTCACTGAATTTGGTGGAAACGCAGCCATTAGAGAGGGAAGAATTGCTTCTTACCAAGGGCGGGCACCCATTGTTAGCTTATTCTCATCAAGAGGACCTGACATCGTTGACAAAAGTGGGAACCTAACAGATGTACTCAAGCCTGATATTCTCGCCCCTGGAGATCTCGTATGGGCAGCTTGGAGCCCTGTCAGCGCCTTGGATCCCATTCTTACAGGTAAGGAAAGGACTAAAGACTAAGGAATTAAGGAGCTAGCTAACGATTCAGAATATCCTGCTATGTTAAGATGCAGAAGACATGGGTTTAAATGCAAAACTATATTATTTTAATTAGTGAGTTGCCTCGATTTGTTTGTACTTTGTAGGATACAATTTTGCGCTGTTGTCTGGGACTAGCATGTCAACTCCACATGTAGGGGGCATTGCAGCACTCATCAAGCAAAGCAATCCTTCATGGACACCGGATATGATTGCTTCCGCTATCTCCACTACTGCGTCCAAGAATGACAACCAAGGGAAACCCATCTTGGCACAAGGACCGGATATCAATGGATTATATCCCTCCACTCCTTTCGATTTTGGCCCAGGTCTCATCAACCCAGCGCGTGCACTGGATCCAGGCCTTGTCTTCCCATCAGGTAGCTAGCTTGTTCGTTCAATTATCAAGGTGAAGACGTGAAGTCTAAAACTCTCTCTCTCTCTCTCTCTCTATATATATATATATATAGGGTTGATCGCTCTGTGGTCAAAGGTTGGAAGACAAGGCTCACCGATGCAGTCGTGCTTTGAACCTAATGACACAGCAACCCAATTGAGATAATTCTAACTCTAGGAACAAGCATAAGAACCCATAAGATTTCTGTCATTCATGATTTGAACTGTTGTAGCTTCAGTTCTTTTGGGAGCCCTTGAGCTCACGTTTGGCATAAAGCAGGTTTTGAAGACTATATCGGTTTCTTATGCTCCTTGCCCAATATTGATCCTGCTACTGTCAAAGCTGCTACTGGAGTATCATGCAATCACTCACTTGCCAAGCCATCTGATCTCAATCTCCCCTCAATAACCATATCGGCATTGGTCAGATACCAGTCAGTGCAACGAAGTGTCAAGAATGTGGCAAGCAAGACAGAGACATACTTGTGCTCAGTGAGACCGCCGAAAGGGGTTCTGGTCCATATAAACCCACCTTTGTTCACCATAGCTCCACAGGGAACCCAAGATTTGGAAATCGGGATCAGTGTGGTCCAAGCCCTCAAAACTTTCAGCTTTGGCGAGATTGTTCTCACGGGAAATTTAGATCACATAGTGAGAATACCCTTATCAGTTTTTCCCGTTTCAACATCTTTGTAAATGAGAGGCTAATGCATGCAAAAAGGAAAAATAAAAAAACCACCTATACAATTTAATATTTAAAAGAGAAATAAAAAAGAAATCGCCCAATGCTAAACAATGTAAACATTCAACCATGACTCTCATTTTCCTTAAATAAGAAGTGGTTTTTCCTCCAAGTGCAGAGACAATGTTACTATTACGAAGCACAATTACGGCATGAATGTTGGAATGCAGACTAGCACTCACTGTTCAGCCAGCCAAAAACATCTCTGGGCAAAATCGAATCCTTGAATTACTGAACAGACTTGACTCAACCGAACAGGATCGCCATAACATAATCTAGCAACTAAATTCAACTTTTAACCTACTAAAGGCTTTCATGTGGATCATTAGACCTCCAACCAGTATTGAAGAACAGTATGTAACAGAGGTCAGTTGGTGCATAAATAGGAACACCGGGTGGTATTCTGTCTAACAAGTTTGTGTATTGCAAATGCAACTAAGGTTGGAATTCAATGATGGAAAGATTGGTGATCATATGGATCATCTGGAATTCAATGATGCCAATCAATCAACTTTAGCATATGACGTTTTTAGGATGAGGTGGCCATCTGTGATCTGTGTTGAGTTCGCACAAGTAATTGATGTGAGGTTAGATGCAAACACGAGTGAGTTGATATGGACGGTGAGACACAGAGGAGCAGAAATAAAAACCATGAAGTGAAGGAGACGCCCACCCAAAAAAAAAGTGGAGACAAATGTAATTTTTCCCTCCCAAGTCCAAATAGCATAATCAAGAAACTATTAAAAGTAACAGTATTGAAACATAAAGCACGATTACTGGAGGAGAAATTGAAAATTAGGGAGTGTAATTGAAACAATAAGTCACTGCTCATCAGTTGATACTTGACAACAACCTTCAATTTTTTTCAGCCCAATGTGGTTAAATAAAACAATATGAAGGACAATCTTGTCAAGTAGAACACAGTAACAAGAAGCAACTCCATCTTGTTTTGCCCTAATGGCAAACACTTGTAATCGTTTAGTCCTTGAAAGAAATGTATTTCCAGATATGCTCCTAAAAGAAATATTTTAGATTATCATACCCATCTGAACTTGCGAATATAATAATAATCATAGCCTTCTAAATTATATTCTCAATTATCTATTATGTTCAATTCTGACCAGCCAAATTAGCCAAATGTTTGAGTTCAGGGCTCAGGCCAGCTGTTTGAATAATGTCTCTGCCAACTTGTGCTTGTAAATGGTGAAGGGGCTATGAACTAGTGTTATTGAAAGGGAAGTGGAAGAGGGTAACTTCCTTCAATAAACAAGTCAAGTAACTTACCATTCTGGGCATAAGCAGCATAAAGTGCGCAAGCATTGGCTAGCAAACAAAAAGAAAAGCATAAAGGATCCAGCATCCATCACCAGCCAACAAGCAGAAGCTTCAAAAGAGCCATCCGGATGTAGAGACCATTCTTTGCTTGTCTGAAGTAGGCAGCTCTAGGATCCACATCAACACCCACTGTAATCTACATAATATCATGAAAATAATTTGATAAGCAAACCAAATAAGGCATTTAAGAATGATTGTGATTATGATTATAAATGGTATCAATACATCATATGTTTACCTCATCCAGCCTTGGGAGGGGGTGCATGACAATAGCATGCTTTTGCATCATACCCAACACATCCAGGTCCACAATATACTTCCCTCGAGCTTCTTCATACAGGTCAGTCCTCTCACCAAACCTTTCTCGCTGAATGCGAGTCTGATAGACTACATCACACTTTGATGCCACTTCCATCAAATCTGCACTTTCTTCCCATTCAACCCCCTTAGATGAGAGATAGTCTTTTATATCATCCTACAGGAAACAAGAAAACCATATTCCTGATTTTTCCAAAGTTTATCTTTATGACAAGAAGTATTTCAAGTTATGATATCAGTGATCCTGAGGTGGGAATCACCACCAAAAAAAAACACTTGGTTTACTGAAACTTTTTTTAGTACCTTCATCTTTACCACATCTGGTGAGACAAAGTAGATCTTAACACCTTGGTACTTGGCAAGCAGATATGCCAGTGAACGGACTGTCCTTCCATTAGCAAGATCTCCAACAAGACCAACTTTGATGCCATCCAGTTTGCCTATCTCTCTCTCAATTGTGTATACATCCAAAAGTGCCTGAACAGTGAATACTGAAGACTTGATCAGTGACTTTCATCAGTTTAGCATTTCAACCGAGTAACCAACAATGGGCTTATAGCATAAAAATTCCAAACTAAGAAATGAATCCAACCAAAAGATAAGAAAAATGAAAGAGTGATGAGGCCAAAAAAAGAAAGAAAAAATGAAAAAAAAAGAGAAGAAAAAAATGAAATATATCCTATATTGATGAAAGAACCCAAGTTTGGTAACAAAAGCATATTTACTCTTATATGTCAACACTCTTCTGACTGCATTTTTATGGTAGTCATTCTGCTTTTGTGGTTGGTTCCTGGTGGGTGCTGGCATGAAACAAGATCCAACAGTTGCTACTTTCAGTTCGGAGCAGGCGTGGTACTTTTTTTTATTGGAAACATAAAAACAATTTTTATTAAAACATAAACCCAATTAAATGACAGCAGGTGTGATACTTAAATGAACTTGACAACTTCTAACGACGCATTAAAGTCATAAGACCAATTGTGTTCAGTTTACGATAGAAATTCCTTCCACATGGATTCACTATTGTATGTTTCAGGGTGTTTTGGCTACTGATGCCAAGGAAATGCCACCAAATGAGCTCCATCACAATCATAAGTGGGACATTGCAACTCTTTCTCCAAAGAGTGGTCCCAATAGGCAAGAACCCTTGGTATAAAAGTTCAAATACGGAGAGTCGATGTAGGATTAGGAAGGTAATCTTGTTTCATGCACATCAAATTTACTGCCCTGACTTCTCTGCATAAGCTCCAAACCAAGATAAAATTGCAAGAGCACTACTTCCATATGCTTTAAGGAAAAAAAGTACACGAAATGAATAACAGATCAGTACCAATAAATGCAACTGTTGAGATGGATCAGAGGAAAAAATAGAAAGCATGAGATCAGAAATGAACTTGTTGAAAGGAACCTAGGAGTCTCCAATAGGTGATAAAATGAAGGAAAGTGGACTAAGAAAAGTGTTATATTACAAGTTGAAGGGGTTAGAAGAGCTAGGGGGCAAGCAAAAAAAGGACATGTGTTGAAGTAGTAAGAAATGATTTAAGGACCCATAATTTAACAATGGATATGGCACTAAACAGCACAGAATGGCAGAACAGGATCCATATAGGCAACAGTATATAGTTGGGGCAAGGCTTGGATAATGATGATCAATACCAATAAATATGAATTTTGGTATCATGGATATAAAATGTATGAAATGCAAAGTCAATGACTATAAAAGAAAGACCTCAGACTTGATGGTTCTTCACAAATGTTAATATGGTAAGCATCATGAAGAAGATGCCCATCACGATTTTATTTTTGAAGAGGTAAAGTATAGTATTTCATTGATCTATAAAAGAAAGACCCATGTACAATAAGGGACTGTAACTGTACAGTAGGAATGTGCTAAAATAGAAACAAAGAGTTAAGCATTTCTATGCATTCTGTTTACAAAAAGAGATTCTCCATCAAAAAAAAAAAGAGCTATAAGGTATTCCTTGAAAGAGTTTGAGGATTCCAAGCCATGAACATAGGATGCCCACAAGCCTGTTCTTTCTTTTTTTTTTTTTTTTTGGGAAAGTGGTAATAGTTTCAATAGATACAGTGAACGAAAAGGCTGTAAAGGGAGAGATTTTACAAGGGAGCATACAGATGCCAAAGGAAAATCATAATACAAAGAACAACATCAACCAGAAAAGGAGTCATCCCTCAAAATAGAACCCCAATGATCAGTGAAATGACTATACTTTAGTCCCCTAAACATCTTGTTGATCGAGGCCCACTTTAGAACAGTCCTCTCGACCTTGCCACAAAGCTTCTTGATGGACAGGGAGACATCTTCAAAGATTTGGTAATTTCTTTCCCTCCAGATGCACCAATAGATTGCAAAAAGCACCACATGTCAGGAGCTATCCCCCTTCTACTGAAAGCGTGTATTCTCCAAGTAGAGAACAGAGACTCCACATCAGGAGGTTTGACCCAGGACAACCCAAACAATTCCAAAGCATGAAACCACAAGACCTTTGAGCAAGTGCAGTTTACTAGGAGATGCAGGATATTCTCTTCATTTATGCCACACAAATAACATTTATTGACAAGGTACAGATCTTTCCTTCTTAAAATATCAATGGTGGGAATCTTTTGCTTCCAAATCCAAATCCAAAGCAGGGTTTCAGCACCCACAGCCAAAAGGGTATGTAGCATCAAATTGACTGAAAATTCCAGAATTAAAATGCGGCCACCAAATCTGATCTTCCACACCTGGTTGGGGATTAACTTGTTCAAGGGACTGTAAGAAGGCTGTCAAAGAATCAAGGCTCCAATCATCAAAATTTCTTCGAAGTCTTCGGTACCAAACAACCTGATTTGCAAGCTCTTCAAAACAGTCAACAGATTTGGGCATCCTTATCTTGAGCCAAAACAAAAAATGCCAGAAAAGAGAGGCAAAAAGGGTTATCTCCACACCACCTATCTTTCCAAAACAGTATTCCTTCACCAGAACCTGGTTTGAAGGAGAATAGGCTGAAAAAGGAATCTCTGTTTTGCATGGTTTCCTTCGACAGACCTGTGCTGTAAGGTTCAGTAGGGTGTCCAGATTCCCACACAAAAGCTAGTTCACCATATTTGCTTTTAAACTGCCGAAGTTCATCTCTTTCAGTAGCAAATCTCCAAATCCATTTGATCAGAAGAGCCATGTTAACCTGCATGAGTGGTCTAATGACTACACCACCTTGATGCCTAGGCTTGCAAATATCACCTGCCAACCTGTTCATTACTTCCTCTTCTGATTTGGATTGACCTTTGAAGACTCTATCGTTTCTGTCACTCCATAGAATCCAAATATTGCAGCCAGGCACATTTTCCATAATAATTTGCTCCTTTTACTTAGCCCTCCGAGGTACTATCATGAAATAATGGACCACCAAAAACAAGAATTACCAAAAGTAAAAAAGAAAAAAAAAAATTGTTTTAAGAGACAAAACTAGGTGACTGACAAAAGAGCCACTTGCAAGAGCCACACCATACAGTCATGTGGGATTTGCTGAAATCCATGTTATTTGCTTAAGACAAGGAAAACAAGACATGAGGAAGGTTTTAGGTTTCTAACAGTTAAGAATTTAGCATTTTGCTTATCAATTCAAAGCTTAGAAATAAACTCCTAAGCCTTCTCACTAAAAAATTGTTATGCCTATACTACATAGAAAATGATGCTCATAAATCACTATGTTTGCTATATGCTACAAGATTAGATTTTTCGGTTCAAGGCTGGCTAAGATGGATATACACAGTTAGCACCCCAAAATATCCAAAGAACTCTAGCAGATAAACTCCATTGGTCAACATATTAGCAATACCTGTGTTGGATGCTGTCCTGGACCATCTCCAGCATTAATAATAGGAATATTAGCTGTAGCCGCTGCTCTTCTGGCAGCACCACTTTCAAAGTGCCTCATCACAATAATATCCGAGTATCCTTCAACAGTTCTTATGGTATCTGCAGATCAAGATCCCAAATGAAAACCCCACAGCATTAAAACCATTCCCAACTTCCCCCAACAATGTAAAATGTAAATAAATAAATAAACAAGTTAAAGAAAAAAATAAATAAATACAAGAATGCACCAGTACCTTCTAGGGTCTCTCCTTTTGCTGCAGATGAAAACTCACGTGCATTTTCTGTTGTCAAAACTTCTCCACCCAACCTTTTCATGGCAGACTCAAAGGAAAGCCTAGTTCTTGTGGAAGGCTCATAAAACAGGGTAGCCATTAGATAACCCTTTAAAATTTGGCTACCAGGGGAGTTCTTCTCAATTTTCTCCATCTCGCGTGCCACTTCAAATATGGCACTCAGAGTATCTCTATCGAACTGCTGAGCCTCTATCACATCATCAAGTTGAAACTTCTCTCCTACAGAAAATGGAGATGATTTCTGAACCTCCAGCTCCAAGGCATGACATCGGCCTTTGCTTCTTTGTGAGGTTCTTCCAGTATTTTGCTCAATGGAAAGGAACCCGCTTGAGCGAGTTGACACTGAAATTGACTGAGAAAGAAGTGATCGTTTAGATATCAGTCTTGAAGAGGAGTACCTACACTCCTGCTGGCATTGGTTTGCAGAAACAGCCGCTGCTCTTCGAACAAATACACTGTCATTGAGGGAACAAGTAGAGATTGAAGACGAAGAGACCATTGCAACGGAAAGAAGCAGCTAAATACTCCTGGGTGTTCTTCCAGAGCCTCTAGAAAATAATACAGAGTTCAACCTTAGACAGATTGTACTAATTAGGAATAGTGGTTCCAACTTCCGAATGATCAACCACCATTTCAACATACTGAATCAACCCAATTTAATCATCAAAGAGACTGGTAATTTCTATAACACTAAAAATCAGTAACTACAGAAGGAACTGGTTATCCTTAAACCAAATGAACAAATAAATGAAGAATACATGAAACAAGGTGCC
Source organism: Nelumbo nucifera (assembly GCF_055504915.1). NCBI lineage: Eukaryota > Viridiplantae > Streptophyta > Magnoliopsida > Proteales > Nelumbonaceae > Nelumbo > Nelumbo nucifera. The sequence continues at coordinate 147,517,330 of NC_142649.1, read as the reverse complement.
GTGAATCAAAAGAATCTGATCAAAATAAATTGACAGGATAATATCACAAAAAAAAAACAGCAAACAAAAACTAAAATATGTATAATCTCTGCCAGGCCTGTTGTGAAAAGTTCTAACAAGAAGAGTCGAAGAAGAAAAGTATTCAAGCGTCATCGGCCAATCTGTAACCTAAAACAAAGCCTGAAGCTCATCTCCTTCGAGATTCAACCCGTCAAATAGAGAAGAAAGAGAAAAAAAAAGGAAAATAAGAGGGGAAGAAAAAGAAAATAGGACCCAAGTGTTTGTAGTGAGGCTTGAATAACAAAATCAAACTAAGAACAGAAGGACGGTAGGGAGAAAACCCAGAATACGATACCTCTGCAAGATGAGAACGAGCTCGGATTAATGTCTATACGACTATACCCTATTGCTGCGAACAGATACAGGATTGAACTTGCAAAGATGGAACCTTCGAACAAATAATGCGAGAAAAAAAAAGTAAATAAATAAAAATGAATAAAAGCCTAAAACCTCGGGAAAAGGAAAAGAAAGGGATTTTGGAGGAAAAATCTGTGTGTTCTTTCGTTTACCAGTTGCCACTCGTCTCAAGTTGGTATTGCGCGTGCATGGGAATAAAGTAGAGTCGTCACCTCACCCTCACCGAGTGTAAATTGGGCCGGATTATATCGGGTCGAGAGAAACGCTAACTACGGGTGCAAGTCGGGCGAATTGGGCCGGGTTTTAGCTAGGGGTGAGCATAATTCGATAAAATCGAAAAATCGAACCGAAATTTCGATTTCGATTTAAATGGTTCAGCCTAATTGGTTTTTCAGTTGGGTTCGGGTTTTGTTATTCGATTTTTGTATATTTCGGGTTTTATTTTGGTTATCATATATGCTAAATCGATTAACCAAAAAAATCGATTTAATTTTATAATTATATATTCTTAATATTATTTATATTATAAGTTATAATTTTATATTAATATTTAATAAATTAATTAATTAATAAATATACTTATATACAATTATACATCGAAGATCGAACACGAAACATCCATAACCACAATAAGCAATAACGTTGACATAAAAGTTTGACTAATTTTGTATTAGACACGAAAAGTCAAAAACAAGAAAAATCTTCGTCTTCCACGGTCCGCTTCGGCACTTCCAGTTCTAGACTCTAAAGCAGACCAAAGACCAGACTCTAGAGTCGAGAGTCCTCCCAGTCTCAGCCCCAAGCATTCTACACTCAGGCAAACTTTCGACTGTCGTAGACCCAGACTCAGTTCTGTTGTGCTCTTTCAGTCTTCCTTCCTCAATCTCTTCTCTGAATTCTCTCGACTGCTGACTGCTATGTCGTGCTGCCATCGTTCTTCTTCGGTTCTTCTTCTTCTTCACTACCAGTTATAGGCCTAACAGGTTTACAACAGCCAACAGATAACTAATAAACTAATTTCTTCTTCTTCTTCTTCTTCTTCTTCTTCTTCTTCTTCTTCTTCTTTTGATAGAACACAGAATGACTGAGACCGACTAACAGAAAACTTGCTCCAGGCTCCAGGTTCTACTACCGACTGACTGAGACCGACTGCCAGTTGTCACTACATCAATGCATCTTCCTCTAACTCCAGGCTTGAGGCTCCAGGCTCATTCACCACTTCACGTTTTCACGTCCGGTTACAGGTAACTAATTAACTTCTTCTTATCAAAATCTTTTAAATATTTAGATTTTATATCGTATATGGTTTTTGTATTCTTTATTGAAACAAAAAAGAAGAGATAAAGTTCATTAAAATTTTAAAAATAATGGAAATGAAATGAAACCTCAGAATCTCATCAAAGTTCAAAACTTCGGTTCATGAAAACATTTTCAAAAAATGCTTAAGCCAAATGCTTTGTCATGGCCCTAACCATCATCTCAGTGAACACACAACACAAATTTATAGTGAATAATTCATTAGGAAAAAGCTATTCCATGGTTAGCAAACTCAAATAGTACATGGAAATTGACATTTTAAAGAAAATTTCCCAAATTGCATATTTTTCAAAAATATGGAAAAAGACAAACAAACCAGGGAAAAATAAATAAAGAAATATCAAATAATTCAGATTTTCAAAGATGCAGAACAAAAAAAAAATTGAGGATCTTTAATTTTATATATAACTAAAATTAAAAATATTTATATTTAACAAATGCATATCTTTAATGTATTATACTATACATATAAAGTATCCTGAATTTCTTACTTCAAGCTTTTTAAATAAGAACGTATTAATAAATGTAATGTATATATTTTTTGGTAATCAACAAAAATGTATATGTAGACAATCTTTTACCATAATATGTTTATTTGACCAAACTATTAGACATATCCCTTTTACTCTTGGTTCCCCAATTGTAAACAAAAATTTTGCAGACATGTATTTACTACCTATGGGCTATCATTGAAATTATAAAACTTATTAGCTAACTGATAATGCATTACAAATTAGAAATGCCAATTAAATCTATTTTTTTATAAGTAATAAATTGATTTATTAAGAATGATTAATATGAGCCAACAAATATGTTACTGAACTAACTAGAAAGCGAAATACCCTATTTGTAACACATATCCAAAGAATCAAACAATATCAATATATCCTATCACCCAAACAATCCGAAATTCACATAAACATAGGAATTGGAGATTTGGTTTATTTCCCCATGAATTATTTCCTTACTTTCACATATCATCACTCTCTATTGCTTTCCTCTACTTTCTGCACCTTTTCACAAGAAAATAAAATAAAAGAGATCAAAGAGAGTGGAAAAAAAAACTTCAAATTTTGTTACATTTTTAAATTTATCTTTTCTATTTCTGCCACTGTGTGGTTGTAACCTGCATAATTCTCACTTATTAATTCATTCAAACTATTTGCCCCTTGAGGAAGGTACACAATAGAAACTCACTCTTCTCAGATACTCATTAATTCATTCAAATTATGATTGTATTTTTTTAATTTCTATAAATTGTTGTTTTTATCTTGATAGGGATTTGGACTTAGATTCTTAGAGTATTTATTTAGTGTGCTATATTTTTTTAGCAACGACATCATCTACCTTATCGTGTAATGTAAGTTTGCTCTTACCTGGTTCTCTTTTTGTTTCTTAAGCGAATTATGATTGTAGATGTTCAAGTATTTTATTCCATTCGTTTGTTAATTTTAACATATATCTTATCCTTTGTGAATTGTGATTTTAGATGTCACAACAAACTGGAGACACTCCTATCAATATTACTGAAGTTGGAAGTCCACACCCCCGGCCCCGGCCTTCCAACCAAATGGATTTGATGAATGTAGTTGCTAAAGGAAAAAGAAAAGTGATGAAGCCAAGGTCAGAAGTATGGGACCACTTTTCAAAATTTATCTCATATAACGGTGAAGTAAAGGGTAAGTGCAACTACTGTGATAGAGAATTTTGTTGTGACCCTAAGAAAAATGGGACAGGCTCATTAAGGAACAACATGAACATATGTAAGAAAAGGCCCTATAACTTAGAGGCAAAACTGTCATAGTTAAATATGCAATCAACCTCAAGGGAGGGGGAGGGTGGAAACACTAAGAAGATGAGTTCCCTTAGTTGTTGGAAGTTTGACCAAGATGTTATGGGCCCGGGCGTAGGATCTCGTCACGGGTCGGTCCACGGGGAGAAAGCCCTGCTTTCCCTTGCGTGCCCCTTGCGTGTAGAACCTATTGTGGAAAACCGAATGGGTGATTTGTCCAAGAGACCAGCCGAACTCTCCTAATGGGTGATTTGTCCAAGAGACCACCCGAACTCTCCTTACTCTTCTCTTGACTAGGAAAACTGAATGCCTTTATTTCAATTCGTAGCTCCTTAAATAGGAGATTACAGAAGGAAATTCCTAATTAAACTCAAACTCCTAATTACATATTCCTAATGGTAACACAACTCTTACTTAAGATAAGATAAAGATAAGGATACGATAAGATAAGGGATGAGGGATAAGGAATGGTGTAGCTGGTGGCGAGTTGGCGAGCATAGCTGATGTGGTAAGATAAGTGTGGCCCCACCCTGATGAGCTGTCATGTGGGCCTCGCCCTGCTGCTGCTACCGGGTGGCGCGCGCGTCTCGCGATGCTGCTGCTACCGGGCGGCGCACGCGTCTCGCGATGCTGCTGTCGTGCGGTGCGTGCTGGTGCCGTGAGGTGCGTGCTGCTGTCGTGTGGTGCGTGTTGCTGCCATGCGGTGCGTGTTGCGCGCTGCTGGGCGGTGCGTGCTGCGTGCGGCCAGGCGGTGCGTGCAGCATGCTGTCGGGCGGTACGTGTTGCGCGCTGCCAGGCGGTGCGTGCTGTGTGCTGCCAGGCGGCGCGTGATGCGCGCTGTCAGGCGGCGTGTGCTGCTGCCCATGACTATGCCGTAGTGCGCTGCCGGTTGGTGTGTCCATAACATCACACCCCTCTTGGACCACGAGCTTGTCCTCAAGCTCGAATTCCGGATACGTGGCTTGGAACTCCACCAATGGATTAAATGGTTGTACACTATCCCTCAGTCCACCAACAGCATGAACAACAGGGACTACCCCGTAGCTCAGTGCATAAAGCCGGTTCAGTCCACAAGGCTCGAATCGAGAAGGCTTGAGTAGGATGTCTGCTTCCACAGTTATTCGATGGGCCATTTGCACAGAGGAACCAACCCAACCCCTGATTTTGTCATGGTGTTGACTCTCAAGATGTTTGAGAAGCTGTTCCCGATCAAGTCTCTCAGTGCCCAACATGACTAGTTGCACATCTTAGTCCACCATCCAAGGAATGGACTCAGCAACGAGATCAACACCTTTCTGATGGTCAGGCCTGCCAATGAACCCAATCAGAGGAACATTCTCCCGAAGAGGAAGACCAAGCTCCCAGGTGTAACCATGGCTTACAGTGACTACACGATCTGCTGCTCTCAGGCCCGCTATAAGGACATTGAAGTGTTCCCCACCTCCTGGGTCATATAGTTTGAAGTAGTTTTGTGGGAGATCCACGTAACAAAAATCGCATACTGGACCACGACCCCGGTGTGCTATGTTGTGGATCACAAGAATGCACCGGGTATGCTTACAGAAGAGAACCTCAAGAGCGGCCTCCATATCCTGTTCCTTGGTCTTCCGCACATTTACCATACCGTGGTGCCACGACCATAACTCTATGTCCACGTCGAGCCAAAGCCTTCGGTAAAGCCCCAGCAACATCGCCAAGCCCACCTATCTTCGACCAAGGAGCGCATTCTGCAGGTACCAATATAATGTTCGTGACATTGTCCTCGGCCAAAGGAGGAGACTTTACAGTTTCATCCTCCGTGCGTTGATCCTTGGGAATAACTGCGGCTGTAGGGGCAGCGATCTGCTGTTCACTGGATGCCTCTGCCCAGTTTGGACGGCGACTGTTTGTGTTGGCGATTCCCTTATAACTCCCTTCTTTGTTGGAGAGGAATGCTTCCAGCAGGCGTCGCATCTCCCGAACATCTTCCCTGACTTCACGACCTCCATGCTGGTTTCTGCTAGCTTATGTTCCAGTTTGTTGACCTTGAATGATAGCTGCTCCATATCGCCCGTGACATTTGGCTCTGATACCAAATGTTATGGGCCCGTGCGTAGGATTTCATCACGGGTCGGTCCACAGGGAGAAAGCCCTGCTTTCCCTTGCGTGCCCCTTGCGTGTAGAACCTATTGTGGAAAACCGAATGGGTGATTTGTCCAAGAGACCACCCGAACTCTCCTAATGGGTGATTTGTCCAAGAGACCACCCGAACTCTCCTTACTCTTCTCTTGACTGGGAAAACTGAATGCCTTTATTTCAATTCGTAGCTCCTTAAATAGGAGATTACAGAAGGAAATTCCTAATTAAACTTAAACTCCTAATGGTAACACAACTCTTACTTAAGATAAAGATAAGGATACGATAAGATAAGGGATGAGGGATAAGGAATGGTGTAGCTGGCGGCGAGTTGGCGGGCAGAGCTGATGTGGTAAGATAAGTGTGGCCCCACCCTGATGAGCTATCATGTGGGCCCCGCCCTACTGCTGCTGTCGGGCGGCGTGCGCGTCTCACAGTGCTGCTGCCGTGCGGTGCGTGCCGCGCGCTGCCGGGCGGTGCATGCTGCGTGCGGCGTGCTATCGGGCGGTACGTGTGTTGCGCGCTGTCGGGTGATGCGTGCTGCCAGGCGGTGCATGCTGCGTGCTGTCGGGTGGCGCGTGCTGCTGTGCGGCACCACCGGGCGGTGCCTGCTGTGTGTGCTGCTGCCCATGGCTGCGCCGTAGTGCGCTGCCGGTTGGTGTGTCCATGACACAAGAGGCCATTGGAAAGGGCTTAACTCAGATGCTCATTGTTGATGAGTTTCTATTCAAGTTTGTGGATGGTGAGGGCTTTAAAAAGTTTATGACACTTTTTTGTCCTAGGTTTTGGATTCCATCTAGATGGACTATTGCCAGAGATTGTTACCAATTGTACTTAGATGAGAAACTAGAGTTAAATAAATTCCTAAAAAAAATCATGCCAAAGGATTTGTCTTGCTATAGACACATGGTCTTCTTTGCAAAGAATCAACTGCATGTGTTTAACGGCCCACTTTATTGATAATGATTGGAAATTGAATAAAAAAGTTCTTAACTTTTGTCCAATTTCTAATCATAGAGGAGAGACCATTGGTAAGGCGGTGGAAAAATGTTTGATTGAATGGGGGTTTGATAAAGTCTTTACTATTACAGTTGACAATGTAAATTCAAATGATGTTGCAATTACATACTTGAAAAGGAAATTTTTTAATTGGGGAACTTGTATTCTAGATAGGATATTGCTTCATATGAGGTGCAATGCACACATTATAAATCTAATTGTGACTGATGGCTTGAAAGAAATTGGTAAGTCTATTAATCGTGTTCGGGAGGCTATGAGATACGTGAGGTAATCTCCAGCTAGGTTGCAAAAATTTAAAGAAGTTGTTGAGGTTGATAAGATTCAAAATAAGAGTTTGTTGTATTTAGATATTAGTAGTAGGTGGAATTCAACATACCTAATGTTAGATGCAAGTCAAAAGTTTGAAAGAGTCTTTGAGAGGTTTGAGGATCACGATCCTCATTTTAGAAGTGAACTTGAGATGAAGGATGGGATTCCTACTTGTTTTGATAGGGAGAATGTTAGGAGGCTAGTGCTATTTTTACAACATTTTTATGATTTCATAGTACTGGTTCCAAGCTCCTTGTATGTCACATCTAACAACTTTTTCCATAAAATTAATGCAGTTGAGTGCCTTTTACAAGAATGGGTAAACTGTGAGGACAAAAATTTAAGGGCGATGGCAGAGAGGATGAAAGCGAAGTACGATAAGTATTGGGGAAACATTGAAAAGATGAATAAGTTGATCTATATTATAGTTGTGTTAGACCATTGGAACAAATTAAAGTATGTAGAGTTTGTACTTAATGAAACTTATCAAGATGCAAAGGGTCAAGAATTTGCAAAAAGAGTCAGGGAAACCTTGTATGAATTGTATAATGAATACAAGAGTATGTTTGCACCTTAGAGTGGACAGATTACTGAAAAGGTCAAATGTTTAATTTCAAATAGACAGAAAGTGAGAAATTCTAACAATCACAAGCAAAGAAGATGATGATGTCTCGATTTAAGGAGTATAAGTCAGTAAGTGGAGGGGGAGATGCTAAATCAGAGTTGGATATATATCTGAATGAAGATACTGAAAAGGGACAAGGTAATGATGACTTTGATATTCTAGGATGGTGGAAAGTTAATAATAATCCCAAATTCCCTATACTTTTACAGATGGCTCGTGATGTATTAGCAATTCCCATTTCTACAATTGCTTTTGAGTCTACTTTTAGCACTGAAGGACGAGTGCTTGATGCATTTAGGAGCTCTTTGGCACTTAAGGTAGCAAAACCACTAATATGTACTCGAGATTGGACTCGGTCATTGCAACATGCAATTAATGTTGAAGATTTAGAAGAGATTGACAGATTTGAAAATGGTAATACTCTTTTTTATTTAAGTTTCATATATCAATTTTAATGATAATTGTTTAACCTTCGTAAATGATTAAATGATACATGTTTTTCTTCCTTTCTATATTTACCAAAGAATGCATTGGAGCAAACAATAGTGATTGATATTTGATCATTAAATTCATTCCTAGGCTTATTCTTGGGTAAGTTTTTAAATTCCATACTTATATTGTATAATGGACTATTTTGTATTTATTCACCTTAATTTTCTAACAATGGGCCTTTCTTTTAAATAGATATAGTAGGTGAGAGGCAAAGTCTTTGTGGAAATGTTGTAGTGGTAGAAGTTTTGGACTTTTAGTTGTCTTTGAAGTTCTGAAAGTATCTAAACAGGAGAAGTAGAAGAAATTTTTGGTTATGTTAGACAAAGTCTTGGCGACTTGGCCTCTTGGGTGCTCCAAAGAAGATTTGGACTATTAATACCTTTCTTTTGGATAATATTTCTTCTAGAAAACCTTTTTTTATTATGTAAATTTATGTTAATTCCTTAGTTTGTTAACATGTTAATAGGGCTACCCATCAGTTAGATATGTTTAAAACTTTAAATGGGCATGCCCTCTTCTTGTGTTGATTCATTTACATATGAAACCATTGAATTCATTTCTTATTTATAAATGAATCATATGAATCATATAAATCATCTAAATTATAAATCAGATTCATTTTGTCTCTTTGTTGTATTTGACCAATTGTAGAAATCAGAGATGCCATTATTGTTACCTTTAACCATTTAAGGTTTGTAGAGTGTTAAATCGAATTTGAAGTTGTTGAGGTGTTTTTTTAATGTATTGAACCTTGTGTCTTACTCTTAATTCGAATTTGAAGTTTGCTGGATTTCAGATTCTAAATCAAGGTTTGTAGAGTGTTAGATGGATACAATGGCTGAAAATTATGTTAGTTTTACTTGAGTTTAAAAGGATTCATGAAGGGACTGCAGGCTATAACTGGTTTTTCCATGCAGGTCCGAGCTCTGTTAGCTAAAATATGAGCTCATTTTACTCTGTTAGCTAAATCCGAGCTTTGAATAATGACTTCTCTAGGTACTTCCCAGAAACATATGTTGAATGCAAGTCACTGCTGAGGTTAGGGATCAACAAGAACCCTTATCTAGGTCAATTTCCAATGGGACTTGGAGATTACCCGATGCAAATATCATATATTTTGGAGATAATGGCTTTAGTGGAGGAATATCTTCAGATATTGGGATTCCCACTAGCTTAACTGAATTGTGGTTAAAGAACAATAAATTTTCAGGTGAGCTCCCACCAGAACTTGGTAAGCTTACTCAGTTAGGGAAGTTCTCTGCAAATAATAATACATTCTCTGGGCCAATACCTTCCCAAATTGGAGATTTAAAGCAACTACCATCTCTGCATTTAGAGGAGAACTTATTAACAAGATCAATACCAATAGAATTGGGTAAGTGTACCAGATTGGTGGACTTGAATCTTGCCAGGAATTCTCTGAATCTTTCACAAAACAAGCTTTCAGGTATAATCCTAAAGAATCTACAGAAGTTGAAGCTAAGTTCCATTGATTTTTTGAAAACCTTTTGGATAATATTTCTTCTAGAAAACCTTTCTTATTATATAAATTTCTGTTAATTCCTTAGTTTGTTAACATGTTAATAGGGCTGCCATCAGTTAGATATGTTTAAAACTTTAAATAGGCATGCCCTCTTCTTGTATTGATTCATTTACCTAAGGATGCAGCAAGGCCCACAACCCACTTAATTTTCCTTTGGGTTTTGGCTTTATTACCAATTTTTTTTCTTATTTTTTATTTTTTATGGAATTTGTGTTCAAAACACATATTCAATATTTTGGTTCTAACTGAAATAACTGAAAAAATTTTGGTTCAGTTTATTCAGTTTTGAAATATTTCAGTTTTGATTTAGTTTATCATATAGCTAAATCAGTTTTTAGAATTCCGTTTTTTTTTTGTTCGGTTTTAAACCGAAAAAACCGAATGCTCACCCCTAGTTTTAGCTCAACCTAGGCAACCCTAAGAGTTGGCCCTAAAGCCCAAGCCCAACCCGAGGTCAAGTCTGAATTATCCAACTTAAGCCCAACCTGAACTAAAATTTCAGGCACTCGGGTTGGGCCCAGGCTCGGGCCAGATTTGGATTGGTTAATTAGCCCAAAACCCCAAACTAAAAATTAATATACATTTATGTGTATGTGTAATACATTAGATCGGCTTCAAACAGTGCAAGGCCCATTCGGACACTCTTCGAATAGCCTTTACAGCCCTCCGCACCTATGTACTTTATTTCATGGGGAGATATTCCCAATGCAAGGCCATAAAGTATGTTTGAACGGGCTTTGCATTGACTGAAGCCAAGTTCGCAATACATATATTGCATTTAGAAAAGAAAAAATACAATATAATTTTCATCATAAAATTAAAAGGAATATTATTTTATTTAGAAAATATAAGATATACCTAGAATTTTCTTTGAATCATAAACTGAAAACTTTAATTTCAAAAGGGGAAAAAGAAAAGATACCTAGAATTTTGATAAGTTTAGTGTTAACTTCAACCATCAAGTATAAAATAAAATAATTCAATTAAGTTAAAGAACCGCCAACCTAAAACTTCACCCATCACTATTAGAAATTAATAATATCATGTAAATCTTGCCATACAACCATTAAGTAAAAGTTAACTTCCAAGTAAAAATATATAACCATTAAAATTAATTAAGTAGTCCTCCACAAAACAATAAAAGAGTCTAATATCATTAAAAAATCTTTAGCTACAAGGTTTAACATCTCTCAAAATAACTTCAATAGCAACCCAAGATCTTCCAAAATCCATTCAACTTCTTATTCCTAAAAACAAATTAATAAACTCATAATTTTAGTAAAGAAGTAATAGTATTTAAATGGATATAGCAATACACGCGTGTTTAAAAATTCTAATCACCTCAAGCACTCATTATGTAGTGAGATTAGACATTAATAGAACAAGATGTGTTAGAATTGAAGCCAGATGTAGCACCAATTTCATTTGACAAGGCTATTAAAAAGGAAAAAGAACTTCACATTATAAGTTTATATTAATAAAACAAAAGGAGAATACAATAAATAATTAGAAATTGAAGTACCTGTCTCTATCTCCTCAAAAACTTATAGTTTTTCCTCAATTTGAATTGGGTTTGATGGACCTTTTAACCAATCTTAGGTACATATCAAAGACTCAACAATCTTTGGTGTTAATGAACTACGAAATTGGTCAAGCACTCTACCCCCTACACTAAAGGCATACTATAAAGCAATAGTTGATACAAGAATAGATAAGATATCTTTTGCCATTTGAGAAAGTACACGATATTTGTAGTTATTCAATTTCCACCAAATCAAAATATCAAAACTTGAGCTCTCTTCTTCTAATGCATCCTCTAAGTAACGATCCAATTCTGATTTCACAATTGTTTCTTCATTTCTTAAAACCATATGATATTCTCTCTTGAAAGATTCGGATGATTTAATAGACCCCTCTACTCCATCATTATGAACTTCTTGTGAATGCTCAATTGCTAAGAAAGAAGATGAATCCATGACTTTATATTGCTGAAAAAGTTTTTCCATTGTATATTTAATTTTATCCATAATCTGATTCACCTTGTTAACATCATCATAAACTCGCAAATAACAAAACCTCACATAACCCAACTTATAACAAGGATCCAAAATCACTATAATGATCACATGTTAATCTTATCAATATCACCCCAATATTTGTCAAATTTTTCTTTCATTTGCTTGGCCATCTCATGCAAAAAATATCTTCACTTTTTTCATATTGCTTCAAACATTATTCAATGCTAATAATTTCATGAAATTAAGAGCTAGTTGTAACATAATTAGACCCTAACAAACGCTTTGTAGCTAGGGGTGCGACTTGGGCGGGCCTAGCCCGAGCCCGAACCGACCCATCTCGAAATTTTACACGGGTTGGGCTTGGATTTTCGGCCCCGAGAAGTCGGGTTTTCTATTGTTCGGGTCAAGCTCGGGCCTAGTCCTTAGGTAGCCCAAACTCGGCCCGACCTGGCCCAATTATATACACTTATACATATATATATATATACATATTTGTATATATAACATTTGTATAGATATTTTAGATACATACTTACACACATACAAAAATATATGTATATATATTTACATAAATACATTTATATATCTATAATTTTAGAGTGGGTTATTGACCAACCCGAGCCCAGCCCGGGCCCAAACCCAACCTAAGTGCATCAAATTACAAGGTGGGTTGGGAAAATCGGGCTTGACCACGGGCTCAGGCCATAAGCCCAAATTTTAGGGCTAGGCTTGGGTTGACCATAAACCTGACCCAACCCGCCCGACTTGCACCCCTATTTGTAGCATCATAAAAGGTCTCCAAAAATCTACACAAGCGCCTAGCCTTTTTCCAATCTTCTTCCATGGGAGGTCCCAATTTTATAAAATGCACATCTTGCTCTTATAGGCACTAAAATGCTTTTTGGAATTCTAAAGCATAAAGTAAGTGGAGTTCCATCGAGTACAAATATCCAAACAAATTGATTTCTTACTTTTTATTCTCTCCTCCACACATTTTTTGAATTGTTGCAAACATGATGGTGAATTCTTAATATACTTGACACTATCATGAATACGGCATATTAAATCTTGAGTCTCATCTAACCCTTTGTTCACAATGAGATTCAAAATATGGGCCGCACATCGTACATCAAAGAATTCACCATCTAACAAGAGATCATTTTTCTTACTTAATTTCCTCTAAAAGTCCTAACTGCAACGTCATTTGAAGATGCATTATCTACTGTTATAGTTCCAAATTTCTCTAAACCCCAATATATCAAACACAATTCAATTGCATGTGCAATGACCTCATCGATGTGTGGAGTTGGAACAACACAAAAATTAATAATTTTTTTTTTACAACTTCCAATCCTTATCATCATAATGAGCAATGAGGCACATATATCCAATATTTTGGATAGAAGTCCAAAGGTCAGTGGCCAAACATACTTGTAATGAACTTGTTAATTCTTCTTTCAATTTTTCTCTCTCACACATATATAAATCCATGCAATCCTTGGTTATAGTGGTCCGAGACACAATCTGAAATCTAGGTTGAATAGATCTACCAAAATTCTTAAAACCCTTATGCTCCACAAAATTGAATGGTAGCTCATAAAAAATTATCATTTTAGCTAGCTCTTTTCAACTTAAATCTTGATCAAATTTCCAAACCACATAGTCAAAACATTTGCATCAGACTCAAATAAAGGATTTATTACCTTGAATCAAGGTTCAAAGTATCGATACAGGCCTATACGTATCATTCTGGGACCCCACCGATACGCCCCTATAGTGGGTGTATCGGGAGTTTGACTGGTTCAGGGGATAGAAGAGACCTAAACCGGCCCCCTTGAACTAGTTTCAAAAAAAAAAATAAAAAAGTAGTATCAATTCGCTTAATACGCCCATATCGACGTATCAGGCGTATCGATATTTTGAACCTTGCTTTGAATCATTATTGCTGTAAGGATACCTTTTACATTTTTCAAGATGCCTTTTATATGTGCTAATACCATTTGCACTAGCACATGTAAGGTCCTTACCACAATATTTTCATGTTGCATGGTCAGGCTTTAAACCATGAGGTTTTGGAATTTTTTAAAAAAATGTTACCAAACATCATATCCAGATTTATTTCCCTTTTTACATTTAGAATCTACCTTTAGAATAACATTTCCTATTGTGTTGTTAGAAATTGGAGTTGGAGCTTACTCATCGTTTCCACCCATTGTTAACATATTCTTGAAGATTGGAAACTAAGTATAAAGATGTACCTTACAAAAAATTAAAACATAAAATATAATTAATGAAAGATTAAATAATGATTTAGATTATGTATTTTCATGCAATGACAACAAACAAATCAAAGGAAATCAATTAGAAAGCATTTGACATATTTTTATAAAGGGGATTCATCCCCACTTAGGAGAGAAAAACTCCAACATATGTACATGCTAAAGCAACCCAATATTGAATTCTATGGTAATAGAAAAATGGTTTTTCTTTTCATTAAAGATGCTCCCAAATCAATCCTTTAACAAAACTAAAAATTTACATTCAACATATGTACATTCCATGTGAATTACCCACAAACTAATTTTCCATATATTGTTTTTACCCTCTCCACAAGAACCTTGTACATCGGAATTAAATCTTATATCACATATCTACAAAGGATACTTCCACCACTAAATAATTGGTTTTCACTACCAGATCTGTTATTATAGAAGTTGACTCCCTATATTCCAATGACAAATTCCTATCATGGTCTTTTTTGGAATTAAAGGGTTAGTAAATTTAAGTTGATATTGACAAGATAAAAGCTATATCTTATGGGGCTTACTTCAGAAAAATCAAAATATCTCGACCTAGACAAACATTTCATATACTTCAATACAAAAACACCACAGTCATTATTCTTGCAAACACTTTAAAAAGTGATGGTAAGCTCAATCACAAATGAATGAATGAAACTTAGCGCACTAGATTCACTAATGATAGTGATAGGTAAACATACCCTTCTTGTTGTGGAGCCTACACATTACCCTCAAATTTCCAGTCTAATGTCAGTAATGTGAGTTTGCCGTAGAGATATATAAAAGTCACATTACATAATATGAAGGATTGAAACAAGGAATCAATACTCATTGGAAAATATATTTGTGCCAAACAAGAAAGAACTAACAAAAACTAGAAAAAGTACCATGTTTGCAGCGAAGGCTCTATGCACGGAGGATTTCATTGAGTCGTATACCCGAATATTCTTCTCACATACGTCAATGACAACAAGTTGCTAATGTGAGATACCATTAATTGGAATAAAAATCTTATCATACTTACCACTATTTAAGGGTTCAAACCATTTATTTAGTTTTACTGTCTTTTTCTAATTAGCATAACCCCGCATTATAAGTAATGGTGTTAATTTATTATTTAGATGGACTGCATTTAGTAAATCATAATGACAGATAAGACAAGAATAAACCTGTGCTAATGTAGGCACGTAATAAAAATAATACTTATTACGGTGCCTCGACTGCAATAGTGTCGCATAAGCATCTATGACCTATGGAATACCATAGATGGATTTGTTTTTAAGCAATTGACACACATATGTGGTATGGATAAGATCAAGAAATAATTTCACCACATTTACCTCTTCATATAATCATCATTCCATATCAAACAAAGTGCGAAAATGAGTCTGACATAAGTGTAAAGAGTCAATTTTCCATATGTATGTGTCACTGCAATTAAATCACAAGTAAAATAATGGTTAGATGAAATAAATAATAAAATTTTGAGAAATGCTAGAAAAATATTACTCTCTGATGGCTATATGAAGAGGTAAAGTGTTGTTTGTGTGGGAACTTCTCAATCACTTCAAGTTCCATTGAAGCAAAGTGTTGTTTGTGTGGGTAAGACCTCTACAATAATGGACCATTGATTTTCTACATTTGAAAAACTAGTTAGAAATATTCAACCACTAACTAAGGCATTATGGCAAGTATAAATATCATAATACAAATGTCAATATCAATATGGTAAAAGTAGAACAAAGGTGTTGTGTTACATGCCTTGGGCATTGTTGCCCTACCCGCTATTGCAATTTCCTTAGCAACTTGACCACTTGAGGATGGGGCACCAAAATGAGACTACACAAGATGATTAGGTTTTCTTTCACCCTTACTCCTAAGTTGATACATCTTCAAGTTCAGACTTGGTGCAACAATGATCTCACACGATAGGTTAGTGCTTTCAGTAACCGAGTTATTTGGGGAGTTGGGACACACATCATCAGTGGGTAAATCTAACACAGAATCAAGTTCAGGCCCTATCTCCATGTTACCATCTAAACTCAAGTGATCATTTACATGCAGACGATCTTCATTAACTTCTATAGATACACCATTAGAAGATATAAGCTCTTGTAGTCGCAAATTTTCTTCCTGAATCTGTCCCATCTCTTCTTCTAATTAATCATATTTTTTTCTCATTAATATGTACTCATTGGCCTGCATCTTTATATCTTGAATCTTTGTGGACTCTGGACATCGTAAACACATCGACTACATAATTAAAGCAAAAAAAGTCATGAGCCTTTGGATCATATTTTAACAATATCAAAACTTTATAATAAAAAAATCATTTATCTCCACCAACTACCGTTGTTATCTCAATCACATCATCCTCTTGCCCTCTGGAAATGGATATACATACTTGATTGTTTTGATCGGAAAGAATAATTTCCTACATAATAAAAAATGTAAAAAGATTAAATTATCATACGTCTAAATAGATAATAGAAGTGTCACATTGATTGCCATGGAATGACATGTACCCACCTCCTTAGTGTCATTGTCCTTTAGTAACAACAACTCTTTGTCTGATGGAAGCAGCCTTTCAACAATCTACAATATGGTGGAATTGTTAGAGGGGAACAAACTTAAAAATTAATAAAATGAGTTTGTTTTTCCAAGTTTATTCTTACTTTTTAATAAAAAATGAAGTATGTGATACATACCATTTCATTTGTCAAATTGGCCAATGAATCCACTTGCTTGGCTTTCCATTGTAATCCTACATTCCACCATTTAAATAATCGAGGAAGAGCTGTTAGATTTGATGGAGTTGTTAGGGAGGTGTGTTCAAACAACCAATCTTGCACAACATTACAACTATGTCAATAAGCACTACTCCATATTCATTGTTACATTTAAAAAAAAAATCTATACATATTCAATTTTAACATACCAATAAAGCAATGCTACAACCAAATAAATTCTTCGTAAATGTACTTTTTGCAACATGCTTTTTTTGACGAGACCCAGAGGTAATTGTATCCAACTCACTAACCATGAATGAATGGATGCACGTACCCCAAGCATGGTCACCCTAATGCTCCAAATCATCTACATACTTGGCCCAAAGTGGATTTATTCAGGCACTACTCCGTGGGAATAAAATTAATCAAAAAATATATAATAGTACCAATTTAACTATGTCAAGCAAAGCTTCATTTGAGTCTTCCTTCAAAAGCTTGTGTAATTTACGCTCTACCATGAGTAAGTCTACATGTAGTACTTTGTTATCATACTTTTTAAACAATCTTAGAAGTAGTTCCGATTTTGGATTTTATGGGACTAATTCCATTGGCTTTCCCACAAGACTTAACCCAGTGATGATTGCAACATCATTGCATGTGAATGGTATTGACTTACCACCCAACTGAAAGCAATGGTTTTTGCAGTCCCAAGCATAGAGAAAGACATCAAGAACTATAGTCTCCATTATGATATGGGGCAACCTAAGAAAATGCCCAAATGGAGTTGTAACAAGTGCATCTTTGTGTTCAGGTCATAGATCAAGGCTTGCTATTAGTTGTCATAATCATTTGGCCAAACATCTTGATCCAATTGATTTCTGAGACATTATTATTCACTAACAACCTACAATAAAATACAAACTAATTATGAGATTTGTGTACATAAACTTCCATTTCAAATGTGTGCATCATTGTACAAAACAAATAGGTAGTATAATAATAATACAAATGAAGATGTGAATAATTATTCATAATAAAAATAACCATTCATAGAGAAAATCCATACACAATTGTTGTGTTTATAAAAGAGGGTTAAGGCAAGGAGATCTTCACTCCCCTTTCTTGTTCACCTTAATTGTTGAGGTCCTGAGTTGACAAATCTTTAATAAGGTTTGTTTATAGGTTAGAGAATTGGTAGGGATGAGGTTGTAGTGACTCACTTTTAGTTTACAAATGGCATTATTATCTTTTGTTAGGATTGTAAAAAACCCGCCTTGAGAAAATATAAACTTTTAGTAAATGAATTCCAACGGGTATCAAAGTTGAAGGTCAATTGGGGTAAGAGTTATGTGGTAGCAATCAACTAGGAAAAGTATGTTGTCTAGTCCTCAGTAGATATACCAGGTTGTGAGGTGAACTCTTGGCCCCTAGAATATCTTGGTATGCCTTTGGGGGAAATATCAAATTCTAATAACTTTTGAAAACCAATCGTACAAATATTCACTAAAAAACTAGCCATGTGGAAGAGAAGCTACATTTCAATGGGGGTAGAAACACTTTGATTAGGTCCACTCTAACAAACTTGTCAACCTGCTTCCATTCCACCTTTAGGATCACAACAAAAGTAGGCAAACAGGCAGAGAAGATAATGGACTTTTTGTGACAACCAGTAGAGGAAAAAAAAGACCACTTGGTAAGATGGGAACAAGTCTATAAACCCAAGGAGAAAGACTTTGGGATAGGGTCATTGTAAGCATTCATGGTTTAGCCAACAATGGATGGGATGCAAAACTAGCTTCAAATACAAATTCAAGCTCCCTCTGGAAAGCAATCATTGAGGTATTGTCCACTTTCCTTAATTGCATTCATCTTAATGTTGGGAATGGGAATATAGTGTTATTTTGGGAAGACCTTTAGCTTGGGGATCAACCCCTTAATTTGCTTTTTTTAGACTTCTACTCCTTGTCAAATTTTAAGGCCGAACCTATTGCTAGGTTTGTTTTGTCCTCAGAAAGTAGCAAAATTGGGATATTGGCTTCAAGAGAGGTGTAAGACATTATGAGTACAATTCCATCCTTCATCTACTTTTACTTTTGGAAAAGGTCTACTTAGATCGATATGTCTCAGGTAAAAGAATTCGGCATCCAACACCCGATGATTTGGTTATTTGTGCATCATTTTTTAACCAACTTACCCATTCTAACCCTGAGGGAGTGACTTTTCCAATGAAAGAAATATTATGCAAACCAATCCCTCCTAAAGTTCAAGTTCTATGTTGGGAAGTATTCTTAGGGAAGGTAAACACTTCGACGTGCTACAAAAAGAAGGCCAAAATAAGTGCCTCTCTCCCCCATGTTGTGCATCCTATGCAAGGCTTGTGGTGAAACCCTTCCTCACTTACTGGTCTCATGTTCTTTTGTTTCTTATATTTTAGAATACTTCTACTATCTCTTTGGATGCAAATGGGCTTCACCTCAGGGCGTAGTAAACTTTTTCAGCTAAAATTTCCTATGGCAGCAGAAAAAGAGGAGAAGATGTATGTTGAAGTCATAAAGATCAGAACTGCACATTGGGTTAAAACATTGGACTTCTTTAAAAACATATCTACAGATAATATCCCAAGGAATTAGAGGAAAGTGGCATAGTAAAAAATGCATATAAAAAGGGTAGGAATGAGTTGGAAACCACTGGGACCAAACAAGCTAGAACTGAACTTTGATGGCAGATCCTTGCAATCTGAGGAGGGTTGGGATAGGGGGTTATCCATAACCATTAAGAAGAAGTTGTGGCAATGTTCTCTGGACCAATTGGCTTTGAAGAATAAATTCAGGTTGAAACTCAGTTTCTCCTACAAGTAGACTTGTTCATGGCCGGGCCAGGCTTTGTATATGTATCAATAGAATGCATTCAGGCCCGAGCCTGGCCCTTATATAAAGCCTGAAGCTTGGGCTTGAGCCCGAGCCCGACTAGAAATTTGAAAACAAATTTTTTTTATTCAGTAAAAAAGTGTTTTATTTATATTAAAAACATCTAAAACTCAAAAATAATAAATATCTCACTATTACTTGTTAAAAAAGAGAAGAAGAACAAAGAAAAATACTATATATATATATATATATATTTTATTAAATAAAATATATTTTTATTATTTAATATATAGTATCAAGTTGGGTTTGGGCTCGGGCTGGGCTTTTTTGAGGAAGCCCGAGCCCAGCCCGAAAAAAACTTAGGTTCGATGCTTTAGGCCCAAGCCTGAGCCCGCGGGCCTAAAATCATGTCCAAGCCCGACTTAATAACGGGTCGGGCCGGGCTAACCCATCGGGCTACCCGACCAATGAACATGTCTACCTACAAGGTCAAAAACTAAGTTGAGTAAGAGATCTAGAAATTGAAGGGGATTCACTATTAGTTATAAATTTGGAAAAAGAAAATTGACTTAACACTGTGGAATCTTAGATTCATCTTCGAAAAAAATGGCTCACTAACAAGAAAATTCAGTTCCAGCTTCGATTGGGTCAAAGGGGAAGCAAATATTGTGGCGGATGCTCTAGCAAAACAGTGAACAGATAGAGTTGCATAAAGATGAAAGAAAAAAACAATAATAGAGTTGTATAGAGATGAAGATACCTAAGATCAAGATGAAGATACGTGGGTGAAGTTTCTTTCTCTCTCTTTTGCCTCCTATTCTCGAGAGAAAGATAAAAATAGTGGAATGGTTTTAAACGTAGCATAACAACTTCAGTTAGCTTCGAAGAACAGCACATGAACAGTAAACTAGAAAATCATAAAAAAACTTCTCTTGCCTCTTGTTCTCGGGAGAAAGAAAAAACAGTAATAGAGTTGTATAAAGATGAAGATACCTGGGCGGATTTTCTTTCTCTCTCTCTCCTGCCTCTTATTCTCGAGAGAAAGATAAAAACAACGGAATGGTTTTAAACATAACATAACAACTTCAGTTAGCTTCGGAGAACAGCACATGAACAGCAAACGCAATTTACTTTCATACTTAACATACCAACCTGACTTTAAGATATGATGACATGGAATGTCTGTTAAGTAGAAAAAGGGGGGTGCATTGGGAATTTGAAATAAAGGGAGGTTTGCAGTGTCTCCAATTTTAATGATTAGGCACTCTTGGATTTAAAATTTATAAAATGGGCTACAACGTCATTCTCCTTTTTCTTTGTTAGAAAAACAGGAGAAACTATGCGTCATCCATAAATTGATCAGAAGAGTTCCGATTGAATCTATTAGATATAGGAGCTCATGAGTTGTTCCCACATTCTTACCCACAAGGGCTTGAATGTGCTCCCTTATCATTGATGGAGAGACGTTCCCAATACAATTTGTGGGTATAGATGTGGAAACAATTTGTGGGTAATAGATTTGGAGTGAATAGAATAACTAGCTTTTTATGCTATGTGCATGCTGGTTTTAAAACATGATCATATTTTACATGGAAATGATTAAGGTTTCTTAATAAAAAGAAATTGAATCGGTTGTGAATGGTCCATGTTTTATTATTATTTTTAAAATAAAAACTACAAAAAGCTAAAGAGAGTAAGGAAGCAAATGAAAGTAGGCTGATGCTTACTATATTTTAGAATCTAGTAATAGATATGAAACTCAAATTCCTAACTCAACAAGTTACCAAATTCCAAAAGAACTTTTTAGTGCTTAAGCAATGTTCAATGATAAAGAAGTAGGGACTCCTAGGGGTGAGCAAGAAAAACTGAAAAACCAATCAAAACCGAACAAAAAATTCAGTTAACTGAACCAGTTAGTTTGGTTTCGGTTGATCAAAATAGAAAACCGGCGGTTAACCGAATCGATCGGTATATATATATTTATATATATTTTACTTATATTTATGTATATTATATATATTTTATACATTATAAATTAATAAATATGCATTATATATAAATATATATTTATAATATATAATATATTATTTATTATTTAAAATATAATATTATATATATATATATATTTCTAGTTTTTATTATATATTTATATGTTTTTCTATAATATATATTATAAATAATAAAAAAATAAAAAACCGATGGTTAACCGAACTAGTCAACCGGTTATTAATCGATTGCCTTCAATTCGGTTTCGGTTTCCAAAAACTGGTAACCCTGGTTAGGTTTCAAAAATAAACGCAGGCACCCCTAAGGACTCCAACAGGTATCGTTGTATTGCTCAGTTTGCTTAAAAAATATAAGAAAATTATAAAGTGAATCAAAACAGAGAAATAGAAAAAGAAAATAAAGTAAAAGGAAAATATTTTTTAATACCTCTATTCTAAAAAAGAAAGAGAGAAGAATTAAAAAAGAAAGAAAGAAAGGTTGTTATCAGGTCCCATATATCCATTTTGCACATTCTTTGTATTTTTCAAACATTTCTCTCATATATAGTGGGCCAACCATTGTTTGTAACAATTATTTATTTGAAAAAAATATTCGCATTTGACAAGCTTTTTGGATTGACAATTATCAGGTCCCATCTATCAAGTTAATTCAGGCTGCAACTTACAGTTCTACTAGCAAGGCACTCATCAAGTTTTAGGCCTTCATAAATGGGACATGAAACAGGCCTAATCGGATTCCGGACTGACATTTGAATAGGGTTAAGCCTCTAGCTGGAATTGGGTCCGAATGAGATCCAGTCAAACGGATCCACACTCAATCAGTTTACATGTTCGAATTGGTTGGTATAACAGCACCCTAAATTCTGTTCAGGTCAACATTATCGAACCTGGATCAGGTCCATTTTGGAACATGGATCTTTCCTGAGTCAAGACACCAAACCCATTAAGGCATTAACTGTGGATATGATATGGACCAGATTGATGGCAAATGTGATCCACTCCATTTTATGCCTAGGGCATCAGATGCTCGTGCGTTGAATTGAATGACCATTTAGCTGATTGTGCGACAAAAAGGGGTCATTTGATGACAGCTGAATTTTAGGACCGTATGACAGTTGAAGTGGAAAGACTCTTTAGATATTTGTCAGTTTGTGCAACAAAGGAACCATTGTTTTGTCTTTCAGCAAAAAGGTTTTCAAGAGATGCTGTTTGGTCCCAACTGAATGGCCAGTCGACACTTTGACAACGAATACTAACACAAAGCAAGTTATTTTTCAATCAAAAATAGAAAATAGAAAGAAGTGATATGCATTCAGATGGCGAAGTTTCAATTGGGGCGTCACTGGCCCAAAAAAAGGCACATTCATTCAACAATCACAAGGTTACATCTCCTCCGCAACAGATGACCTAATTAATGAAGGGTCTATTTATCACGTTTTTTCATACGGTCTTTCGGCTGTTTATAAGTCAGCTAGATCGATTTTCGGTCTATTACCGTTTGGTTCACGGAACATCTAGTTATCAAAGTTGGGGTGCCGAAAAAATACGAGAAGCTCCAAATAAAGTTTTTTGCGTCTTTCATATTTTATTCTCGTGCAGAAAGACATGAAAAGATGCACAGAAAGACGTGTATATGCCAAACTAACTTCAGACTGTTCAGATCTTTATACAAAAGCTCAATGCATCTTTTGACTGTTAGAACTACCAGAAGATCTTCTTAGAAAGACTTGCCAAACCGGTCCGAAGTTAGAAATGATAGACCAAGTCATAGAACAGTTTCGCCTAAAAGTGAAATGGGCCAGCCCATGGGCTACCCTATTTATAAGAACAAGATGTATGATTAACCACCAAATTGTTATTTAGATGCCATTAAAGTAGCACAATGTTACCTAGGGCTGTTCATAAGAAGGCCCAACCCGACCAAACCGACCAACCCGATTTGGCCGGGTTTTCATAAGCACCGGTCGGTTTCGGTTTGTACAAATTCATAAATTGATAGTTCGGGTCGGTTTTGGTTTTCTTGTGTGAAAACCGAAACTGACCCGACCCGAATCGACTTAGTTCCTACTTAACTAAGTTGTCTTTGTCCTAATTCCTAATTACAACCTAACCTAGTCTTCTAGTTCCTATTTAACTAAGTTGTCTCTATCCTAGTTTCTATAGTCTTTTACACCAAATAGGCAATCAATTAGGCAATTACAATTAGAATTATGTGTCATTTTTTACTTAGATTAGAACTTAGAAAGTTTATTGAAATATACAAATTTCAGCCTTCTTTCTATAAAACAGTTTGACTTTCTATTTTCTTGATAACTTTTGTCTTCTATTCTAATTCTAACTTTTTAAATATATTTCCAGAAAATATTTTAAAAACTTCAGTTTTCAGAATAGATATTTTCTTTTAGCCTTTTATGTCATTTTTGTACAGGAACAAAATCAAAACCGATCCAAACCGACTCAAACCGACCAGGTTGGTTTTGCTTAACATTGGATCGATTTCGGTTTCCATCTCAGGTAAAACCACAATAAACCAACCCATAAACAGCCCTGATGTTACCAAAGCTTGATGGGGCCGGGACTATAATAATAAAAGTATTGGATGTAATATTGATTTTCATCTCCTCTACCATTGGCTTATGGAGTTACGAGATGATGTAATTCAATTGTTTTATTTCTCGTGAAATGAAATTTGGCTTAAGGGCTTTCAAAGAAATAATAAAAAGAGAAATTGGAGCTAGGGTGTGTATTAAATTAGGAGATGTCTAGAGAGATTTAGTACAAATAAAGTAATTTAATGAGAAAGAAAAAGACAATTGTAAAAGATCAAGTCAACACCTACTGCCTTGGTTTACTATTTCTTCTTGAATTAAATATAAAATATCTATTTCATAAAAGGAATTAATTCTACTATTGGTGCTACAAATGGTTCGAATTCTAACCAAACGGATACCATTTACAGCTCTAGAGTTTATGCAGTTTTTGTTTTTTAGACAAAGGGTGCATGAAAAAACGCATTGCAATACAAATGGTTTGACATGTTTTTCTTTTGCTTGGTGTATAGTCGGATTCAGAATCGAAATCCTCTAAAATTGGAATCGGAATCGTTTGTCTTCCGCCTATTTGATTAATGAAATCTCAAAAACTTGGAGATTGGTCATTGAAGTCTTGAAAAGTCATGAGCTCTACTCAAAAACTTGGAGTTCGATCAAGTTTTGAGTTTCATACTTGAATTCAACTCGAGTTGCTACTTGTAAGATATTCGAGCTTACTTGGCTCAAGCCAATTATAAGCACATTGTTATTACAATTATAAATAAAAATATATTAAAAATTTATATTTTATTAGAAGCTCAATTAGACTCGCAAGCTACTTCAGCTGAGTATTACGAAGCTTGAATTCGATTAAACTAATTATTCAACTTGAGTCAAGCTTGACTTGACTCGATTATCATGAAGCCAAGTTCGAGTATTTAGCGTGCCAAGCCCAAGTAACTTGCCAGTTGGCCCTAATGACAGATCACTTGTGTTGACAAAAAAAGTTAGAAAATGAAACAATGGTTGTTAGAGCCAAAGATGAAAGGAATTGGATGATTCAACAATCGGGGGAGGGAGCCAACAAAGAGACCTAACGATTGAAAAAGGAGAGAAGAATACACCTGGAAAAGGTAGATCCATGGGTTGGAGATGATCGATGGTGATTTAGGCTGTATTTGACATTTCTTATTTTAAGGATTTATTTCATTTTTTCTGTTAAAATGCTTCTATAAACACTAAACTTTTATAATTGTAAAAAGAAGATAAGTTCTTAAAATAAAGAATGCCAGATGCAGTCTTATATATTGTTTGAGTTTGAAGCTTCAACGATTTGTGGAGAGCGGCATTGGCAAAGATGGAAAGAGGGAGGATTGGAGTTGGGTAACGAGAAATAAGATTTCAGGGGTTTTGAAGTGTCATTTATCTCCTTCCCCCACTCCTCTAGGCTCTAGCTGATTGAAATGAGAATCTCATTTCCAAGGGAGAGGCCAGAAATGGCTACTCCCTCAATTTGGAGAATCCCATTTCACTAGAAATAGGAATCAAAATGTCATTATGCCTAACCAAATGGATGGGAGATTCCAATTCTATACCCCTATTCCTACAAGCCAAACGAACCCTAAAAACTGTGTCACTCATTCTTCCATGCATAATAATCCCATAACTTCGAAACCAACAGACTTTTTAGTAGAAAGGATGAATACAACCAACAAACAAATAAAGAACTACAAGAAAAAAACATCAAAACGTGATGAAAATCCTATATAATTTGTAGTTTAAGGGTGGAGCTCCAGTAAATATGCACATGACCTAAGTATGATAAAGGAAAAGTTATTTACAGAGTGAGATTTATGTTGAAAAACCAATCAAAAGTTACATAAATTTTATTTAAAAAATACAAACTGAAAATATGGCATATTTTATATGGAAACGTATGTGTATCTATTAAAAATGGATATAATATCTGAAAAACTTCAGAATTATACACATGGTAACTAATCAAATTGACATTTTCCAACCTAATCCAAAATCAACATGGTCTAAAATCAGTTTGCACACTAGACCGGTGATTAGGGTTGTTCACGGGTCGGATTGGGTTAGTTTGAGTCATTTTCTTCAACCAACCCGATCTAGTCAGTTTACTTATCGACAAAAACCGAAACTAACCAACTCTGAAGCAAAACCGACCCAAACATGAAGGATTGGTTTGGGTTGGTTTATCGGTTTAGTCCGTTTCTATATATATTTTAAACTAAAATATCTATTTATATTTAAGTTTATTTCTTTTTATTTTTTATGCAAAATCAAAATATATATTTAAGTCAATTAGTTTTTTATGCAAAACTGATTTTTTTGTCAATATATATTTAAATTTATACAAAACTGAATTAAATATTGTACCATTGTATTATATTTGTATTGGTTTTACTTTTTAGTTTTTATCATAAATAACCAATTTTTTTTTTCAAAGTTCAAATAAAACACAAATAAAAATATCAAAATTTAACATATAGGGTAAAGACTAATTAATAATTATTTAAACATATAAGATCGATTTGATTCGATTTGATTACATGAAAACCGAAACCGAACCAAGTTATCGGTTTATTTTCTCATCAAAACTGAAACCAACCAATGGTTTTAAAAAATCGACTAACTCGGATTGGATTGGGCCGATTTGGTAGGTTTGACATTTAATGTGAACACCCCTACTGGTGACATAGTTACACCCCTTAGCATTTTTTCTTTTATTTTCAGCAACTTTCTAATGTGAAAAGTCTCACATGCGGTATAGGTATACAACATGGCTTGTTTATTACACGTGCCATTACGGTGGAATTGTAAGAACACCTCCAAAAATTGCCACGTTATATTACTGATGTGGCAGTTACTTTTGTTTTGTAAAACAAAATCATATATATTAGTAAATACTCACTTAAATCTCACATCAAGTGCCAATTAAGTCATTATCTTCTCCACGTGGCATGAGAGTAAGTCGTTTGTCATACATTTCTCTGTTAGGAGGCAGTGGTATAAGCGGGTGAACTCGAGGAACTAAGGCCGAGGCAGCCAGCAACGTTCCACGTCGTCGGAAAAAGATTTTTCTTACTGGTCTGACTCAGAAATCCCAAGCCTCTGAATATTCAATTTATCGTTTAATTTTGAAAATATTCGTCATTCAGAGAGAGAGAGAGAGAGAGTTTATTTATTTATTTTCATTCTCATTACTATTGTTAATTTTATCTTTTTATTTGTCATTACAGCGCGAGAGGACTTGTGTTGTTTCCCTCGCGTTCACTCTCTCTCCCCGTCGATTTGCATCGTTGGAGGAGGAGAGCTTGTTCGTAAAGGTTATGACTAGACTAGAGATTATTAGGGTTTATGGATATCATTCGCAGAAATTACTAAGAACCTGAAGCTCGACTTCTAGGGTTTCTCGTTCATCTCAGATCATCGATCGAGCTATCAATGTAAGTCATTTTCTTCATTTTTTGTTATTTACCGAATTTTCATTGTTGTTATTATTTTGTCACTGCTTTTCACATTTCCGCACGCATCTCCGCTTCTCCAATTTCGATTACATTTGCTTCTTGGTTGATTCCGAGGGGTCGTTAGAATCCGAATTATGGGCATTTGAATAATTTCCATGCGCAGAGAGTCTTCCATTTTCCGATTTCGCTGTTTGGGCGAAGGGATAGGGTTCTGACGTCTAAATAGGCTTTAGTTCGAACACATGTTCTTGTTCAACAGCACCTTTCGGTGAATTTATAAGAATGCCTTCGTTCTGAGAAGTTAGAAGGTGGAAGCTTTGTTTACGCGTTCTGTCTGGAAGGGGGTATCTTGAAAAGAAGGGTGTTGAATGTTGAGAAAAGTTAGGAAGAGGATTAGGTGTTAGGGTCCGTAAAATATGATTAAGCAAATACTTGGGAAGCTACCTCGGAAACCCTCATCAAAATCGTCGCCTAATGACATTAACCATAGTGACGGAGGGGCTACTGTCCCTTCATCTATAAACTCTTCGCATTATCCAAACTCAGTTACTGGTGGCCTCAACAACTCAAAGGGTGGTTCGATTACCGGAAAAGCTCCAAATTCAGGTTCTGGTGCTTCCCGCACTAACAATGGAGCTTCTGCACCGCACTCGTCTGGTGTGAATAAATCAAACCAAGGGAAGAAATCTGGCTCTGCCACTTCCCAAGTGGGTCCGGTGTTAGCTTCTACTGCCTACGAGGCACTACCCAGTTTTCGGGATGTTCCAAGCTCAGAGAAGCAGAATCTGTTTATTCGGAAGTTGAACATGTGCTGTACTTTGTTTGACTTCACTGATCCCTCCAAGAACCTGAAGGAGAAAGACATTAAGAGGCAGACCCTGCTAGAGCTTGTTGACTATATTGCTTCAGTCACGTCCAAGTTCAATGAGATTTCGATGCAGGAGATTACTAAGATGGTAGCTGCCAATTTGTTTCGCACATTTCCCTCCTCAAACCACGAGAACAAGCTCCCAGAAACATATGATCTAGAGGAGGAGGAGCCTACAACGGAGCCTGGATGGCCCCATCTTCAGATTGTGTATGAATTTCTGCTGAGATTTGTTGCCTCGTCAGAGACAGATGCTAAGCTAGCAAAGAGATATATTGATCATTCATTTGTGTTGAGGTTACTTGATCTCTTTGATTCTGAAGACCAGAGGGAGAGGGAGTACCTGAAGACAATACTCCACCGCATCTATGGGAAATTCATGGTCCACCGCCCATTCATCAGAAAAGCCATCAACAATATATTCTACCGTTTCATCTTCGAGACAGAGAAGCACAATGGGATTGCAGAATTACTTGAGATATTGGGCAGTATAATCAATGGTTTTGCTTTGCCACTGAAGGAAGAGCACAAACTTTTCCTTGTTCGGGCATTGATCCCTCTTCACAAGCCCAAATGTGTATCGATGTACCATCAACAGCTTTCTTACTGCATCTCTCAGTTCGTGGAGAAAGATTTCAAGCTAGCTGATATAGTTATTAGAGGTCTTCTGAAATACTGGCCCATTACTAATAGTTCAAAGGAGGTTATGTTCCTCAGTGAGCTGGAGGAAGTTCTCGAGGCCACTCAGGCAGCAGAATTCCAGCGTTGCATGGTGCCTTTGTTCCGCCAGGTTGGACGGTGCCTCAACAGCTCACATTTCCAGGTATTAATTTCAGATTTGCAATTTTTTTTTGAGAAAAGAAACAGATTTCATTAAAGATCAAAAAGGGGGTGAGATGTACAAAGCCTTGTCAACAAAAAACAAAAGACAAAGCCCACTACATTGACAAAGTATGATCACTATACAAAAAATCCCTTCCCAGCCCAGATTTGCAAATTCTGATTATCATTTTCACCTTAAAGGATATGATTCCTAGATCATTCATTATCTTTATCAAATTATAGTTTTTCCATTATTGCCATTACCTAATATCTTTGTTCTAGCATATTTTTTTCTTTGGTGGAATTTGTCATTGTCTTTAATGTTTGTAGTTGGTTTTTGATGTGAACTTATTTTGGCTTTTCTGTTTCTGTTTGATGACTTTTATTTGTTAAACATTTATTTTTCAAACTCCTTCATATTGAACTTTGTGATACAGATTGCAATTTTTTATGGTACTCTTGAATGAATTAGAGGTGCTTAGTTATGTAGGTTTCTCTCTATACCTTTGTCAATTATCATGCAGATGCCCTATTGTGTTCTAATTTAAATTAGTAGATTATAAGCTAGTGATATGGCATCCAATATTGTTATGTCTGTACTTTCACTTGTATAACGTGAATCATAAACACCTCCATTTCATCTTCTGATAGCAGTAGGATCACTATCATGAAAACTAAGATTGATTGGTCGGTTACACATATTTATTGCATGTTTTAAGTTGGAGCAAGTTGATGTATCTTTTATCCATGGTTTCATTTTCTTTACCAATTGCACAGTTCACGGGTAAAATTAGACAATTTTTTATCTTAATTCTATTTTAGTTTCTTCTCTAAATTTGAGGAAAGATAAGCATAGCCATAAGACCTAATCTGCTGCTTTTTTGGAAGTGACTATTTGTGGTTTCATTTCCTTTACCTATTGCACAGTTCACAGGGAAACTTGGTTAATTTACTAATACCTTGTTTATTTTCTCAATTTGAGAAAAGATTGGTTTAGACTTAATATGCTGCTTTTTTTGTTTGGTATTTTCACCTTTCTAAGGGGGGAAAACATTTGGTTTGATGAGCCTAACCTAGCAACATGCCTTATATTGTAAGTTTTATCTAAAATTTCCTTTGATTAATAATGTAAGCATTCAATAAATGGGAAAAAAGAGGCTTGTAAAAAGTGTACAATGGGGGGGGGGGGTAGCTGTTACTTGGGGTGCTTGGCATATTATCTGCATTATTGTTCTTTCCACCCAATCAATAAAATTTTAACCATTATCAATAAAAATAATAATTGAAGATAGACTGACATGAGATGGTAGATTAGCATAAAACAATGCTTCTTGCACATTGTTGCCTTGGCAAGTGGAAGTTTAACAGATGGTAGAATGGGAAGGAATGAGAATTAGTACCAAAGTTAAAGGCAAAAAAGCAAAAAGAAAAAAGGATCTGATTTAGGTATGGAAGCAATGATAGAATCCATGGAGAAAGAAATCAGTTTTCTCCTAATTCCTCATCCAGTGGCAATTTTGTAATTTTGGATGTTTTAGATTTTATTGTTCTGAGTCTTTTCAAATTTATCTTCTTATTTGTTGGTGCCTTAGGGACAGGGTTTCTAAGTCTTATAGAGATTTATCGTTAGAATAACTACTTAGTGTTTGATAACCTTTGGACTTGCTATTTATAGTGATTCTCATAATTTCCATTTATAGTAAAATTGCAAATTACTATTTTCAGTAATTTCTGGTTTCTCTACATTAAGTTAGTTTTAGTAGGATTAGTAATGAGTCACTATAATTATTTTAGGAGTAAAAATGTATGGGTTACCCATTGGGTTGCTTTAAAGTGGTTAGAAGCTATTTTAGGCCAGCTTCCTAGTTGAAATTATCCAAGCTCGTGTTTAGTCAATGAGCCATCGTACTTGGAATTTTAGGAATTAGAGTCCATATTTAAGTGTGTATGGACTATATATTGGCTTCACTTTAATTTTATAACAATTAGGAGTTAGTTTAGCCTTTAGGTTATTTTTTGAGTCTAAATGGATTCTGTGAATATGAAAGGTTGAAGTTTGTATGGGGATGAGGGTTGGTGTTATTGTTCTTTTCTTTCCATTTTATACCTTTTCCCTATGATACCCGGATCCCTATTCATGCTTTGCATACTATTTTCGTTTTTTGGAAAATGTTAGGTAAGTATTGTATTTATGTAAAAAAGAAGTATACAGTATGCTATTTATACAGTGAGATTCTGTACAAAATAAACGAATAGGCAGCAAAGCAAGAGCTACAAAAGTAGTCAAAATCCAGCAACTCATTCCTATCGACATCCCCGAGTAATCTATGGTTTGTGAGCTATGAATAATGTTTTCCATAAGGTTGGTAAGTGCACACATCACTTCTGCTCAACACCTAAGGGAGTAAGACTGAGAGGTCATAGTTCAGAAATGGCATATCTGAGGATATTAGAATAGTGATAGAAATTAAGAAATAATGGTTCAGGACTCTGCAGAACCTCTCACAATTTAACTGTTGTGGTGTTTAAATTGTTTTTAAAATTATTTGATATTATTATGATATGAAACTACCATTTTTACATGATGTTTGATTCTTAGTTTGGCTCTATCTACTTTCATAGTTCTGTTTTTTTCCCTTCTGGTTTCTTACTTTTCAAAGTTTTGTTGATTTCATTTTTTTTCCATTTTTAATTATTTGAATATGAACTGTTATATTTTGAAGGGACAGTTTGGAAGAATATCCTTTTTGATGGTTTATAACATTGGAAGAACCACTAAAAGCATATTGTGCGTAGCAAATGGAGGAGGTTTATTAGTACTTTTCTGAAAGATGCATGCGATTTATCTTTGGAAAAACTGAAGCAGATCTTCATGTTAAAATTCCATTTTTCCTGATTGAGTTGTTGAATTAAGTTCCTTTGCTCAAAAAGTTATCATGGTTTAAGCAGATCTGCATGTTAAGATTCCATTACATTTTTCCTGATTGAGACCTTGTTGTTGAATAAAATTCCCGTGCTCAAAGCGGTAATACATCATCTATGGTTTTTGTCTGCAGGTGGCAGAGCGTGCATTATTCCTTTGGAATAATGACCATATAAGGAATTTGATCACACAGAATCGTAAGGTGATATTGCCTATAATCTTTCCGGCCTTAGAGAGAAACACCCGAAGCCACTGGAACCAGGCGGTCCAAAGCCTGACATTGAATGTAAGGAAGATCTTTTCAGATGCCGACCAAGAGCTCTTTGAGGAGTGCTTGGTCAGATTCCAGGAAGATGAAGCAAAGGAGAAAGAGACACGGGAAAAGCGGGAATGCACTTGGAAGCGCCTGGAAGATGTTGCAGCTTCCAAGGCTGTTAGCAATGAGGCTGTGCTTGTCTCCAGGTTTGCTTCCTCGCTGGCCCCTTCTGCTGGGACAAATCCACGAGCTACAGTGGGTAGTTAAGAGCTGTTAATCCATGAAACATGTACGAATTTTATTGAGTCTTGACTGATACAGGGGGCACAGAATTGGGGAGTCTACAGAAGGTTGGATTCCCCTTCCCATTGTTATGTACTTATGTTGCATACATTATAGTCAAGTCACACCTGCAGAGTGCAGAATATGAAGAAGGAGAAGGTGGGTTTATGTGGCTGTTAAGTGGTTGGTGTTTTTATTTTTGGTTATGTTAATCCTATTATCCTTTTTTTTTTTCTGTTTCAGCCATTAAAGTGTAAGTGTGTGTATGTATCATAAAGGATTTGGTTTATAGTCTTATTGAGGTCGTAATTCTGCGTATTTCCTACCTGATAATCTTTATTTTATGTAATGATGCAAAGATTCTGGCCTTCGCGCTAATGCCCGTTGTTATTTACTCATTTTCTATATTTTGACATTCATAATTTTGCTTAATTCTTACTGTATGATCTATGATGTATAGTTGGTCCAGTTCAAGGATGGGGCTGTCCGGTGTCCAAGGAGTCTCTCCCTCACTGATAATGAGATGGAATAACCCAAATCTATATCTATATCTATGTATTATTTACAAAAAAAAAATCTAAATCCATATCTATGTATTATTTTTTTTTAGTTTCTTCTTAGAGGTATTTATCTTTTTCTGTTTTTTTTTTGAATTTTTGAATTTTAAAATTAAATAAAATAACACAAATGTCCAATCACCTTTAAGACTTTTAACTCTCCTCATTAACTCACTATTAACTCTTTTTCTCTCTTTCAATAACATAATATTCATTAATTTTATCTATGTTTATATCTATTTCAATTTAACTATATATATATTTATATTAAATTGTAATTATTAATAAAGATTTTTACTAAAATGGAGGTATTCAATGATTTATTAGGCAAAATAATCTACTTTAATATAAAAGATAGTTAATTTTTAAGTTAATTAATCAAGTAATTTGCATTTTAGAATAAATATTATTTACTTCACCTAACAAATAAATTTGGTGTTTTAAAAACTAACTTTGAGGCTGAATAGTTTTTGCCTCCAAGTCATAGGCCAACATTTCAATTGTCCAGGTTGGATGAGTCAAACTATAACACATCAATGTAAAATATAAGATCTATTTGTTTTATAAATATAAGCGTCAAAAAATGAAATTTGAAGTCAATAATTGAATTAGTTACCAAAAAAGTTAATAATTGAGGGTTTATATATATATAGCGGGGCTGCAAAGATAGCAAAAAGTTATCTAAGATAAGAAAAAAAAGGTCATCCCCAATCAAACAACCAAGCACAAAGTTAAATCTTCTAGAAGTTTTCTTTTTTTTGGCCAAATCTTCTAAAAGTTTTCAGTACATTGTATTTTGTAACCTGTGATCCAATGGTTAGGTCAAAAGAGTCAATGGTTAAACCTCTAGGTTGAACAAGGTGGGTTTTAGGAAACCCAAAATTAGAAATATGGTTGAGTGATGGTTTGAATGGTTTAACCATTTGAGTCAATGACAAGTCAAAAACATTGAATAAAACATCATACAAATCATAATCCATTTATATTCTATTTGAAAACAATAAAAATTAATTAACCATAATAAAAGTAATTTAATAAGTTACTAAAAGAAAATAAAAATAATTATTAATTACTGTTATTGATAAAAGTATTTCTATTAATATAATAGTAATAATTTAATTAATAAAAAAAACAAGATAAACATAAAAACTAATATCAATTTAAAATTAATATAAAAGCTAATACAAAATTATCTAACAATTATTACTTTTATAATTAAGTTTTTACTAATTTAAAACCAACTTAAGTTCCATTGAAAAATAAAAACTTAATATAGTTAATTAAACTTAATAAGGATTAATAAAAACATTAATTTAAATATAGTTTAATTAATTTAAAATCAATTTAAATTCTATTTAAAAATAGGGAAAATTATAAAAGCCTCATTGGGTTTTCTAATAATCCTTTGAAACTCCCATGTGTTTAACTTAACAAAACCTCCCATATTGTTTTGAAAAAAAGGTGCAAATACCCTTCTTTCAATAGCATTCCAAATAAAAAATGCAAATGTAATGCATTATTCCTTGTTAAGTACCAAATTTACCCTTAACCAATTGCATTCATTGTGAATTTACTAAAATACCTTGAAAAAAAGATTTCTTTCCTTTTACTTCATTTCAACCTTTTTACCTTTGTCTAAGAAAAGTAGGGAGAATTACTCTTTGAAAGTTGTCTGGCAAAAAAAATTAGTGGAGGGTAAAGTTGAAACTTTAAATTGTGTACAATAATGCCTTAACAATGATAGGGGTATTTTGATAATTTCAATGTCTTTATTACTAAAATGAAAAGCGAAGGGAAATAATGTATTTGCACTTTTGTTTTTCAAAATTATAGGGGAGGCTTTTGTTAGGGTCAAAACAACAAATTGGTTTATACTTTATAGGGAAAATTCCCGATTAGTACCCTGTACTTTGGGCCTAGTGCCACTTTGGTCCCTGAACTTTAAAACATGACAATTTAGTACCCGGACTTTCAAAATGTGTCAATCCAGTACATGTCATTAACCAATTCATTAACTACCCGTTAAGTGACATTTGAAAAGACACAAATGCCCCTTGAGTGTCATCTTCAGTACTCAAACTTTCAAAACATGTCAATCTAGTGCATGTCATTAACCAGCCCGTTAACCAGTTGTTAAGTATCATTTGAAAAGACACAAATACCCTGTATGTATCATCTAACTCTCTTTATCAACCATCCAAACATTAACAAAAAATGAATAGTCTCAAATCCTTGCCTCTTCTATTCAAGAAAGTTGGGGTTACGTCTCAATGGGCATTCTGGTGACCCCAACTTTCTTGAATAGAAGAGGTAAGGATTTGGGACTACTCATTTTTTGTCAATGTTTGAATGATTGATAAAGAGAATTAGATGACACCTGAGGGGTATTTGTGTCTTTTCAAATGACACTTAACGAATGGTTAACGGGCAGATTAATGGCATGTACTAGATTGATACATTTTGAAAGTTTGGGTACTGAATTGTCACATTTTAACGTTCGGGGACCAAAGTGACACTAGACCCAAAGTACAGGGTACTAATCTAGAATTTTCCTTACTTTATAATTTTACTATAAGAGTTTTTCATTTTTTTTTTTTAATTTTACCTAAAAATAATACAAAAATAATAATAAACCAATAAAATTTAATAAAAAATAACATTAAGATACACAAAATAACAGAAATTTATATAAAAAATTGGCTATTCTCA
This sequence comes from Nelumbo nucifera, assembly GCF_055504915.1. Taxonomy (NCBI): domain Eukaryota; kingdom Viridiplantae; phylum Streptophyta; class Magnoliopsida; order Proteales; family Nelumbonaceae; genus Nelumbo; species Nelumbo nucifera. The sequence goes on along the minus strand of NC_142649.1, from coordinate 147,481,338 downwards.
CTAAAACTCAACTTAAATTGTGACTGGATAAAATAGATATACCAAAAAAATAATTCTTGAATTAAATTTAAATGAACACTGTTTAGTTGGAAATGTCATATAAGTCCATCCTTTGACATAACTCCATCCTCGATCTGTGGAGTGGAGCCAACCAGAACTCGATAAAAACCATATAACATAGAAATATAAGACGGACGTAAAAAAAAAATAAAAAGAATACGGGCGGTCAATAAAAGTTCATGAGGATCACGATAATTGGAAGGAAGCTTTAACGAAATAGAAAGGTCGTTAACGTGTCGCATGCCTGAACGCACGCTTCCGTTTATCCGAGATCAATACTTAGCCTTCGAATTTGATTTAAGAGTTAATACAGAAGGAAGAACGAAGCTTGTTCTGACTTCTGAGGTGCGGGAGCGGGCTCCATTTACCATTCATAAGTCGAAGACGCCACACCACAAACCAAACAGCCGGTCTCTTTGGACTATGTTGCTGCTCCAGCTTCGGCAGCTACAACCCATTAGTGGCTTATGTCAATCCCCATCTACAGCTCGAATTCAGGGACGAGGAAGAGTTCGTAGCGAAGCTTTGCAAACACAAACACTTTCCTCTAGAACCCAAGTAGATAATTTTTTCTTTCTCTCTTACTCTTTGTTGCTTGCATCTTCGTTGATTGTTTTTATTTCTTCAAATGTCGGTTCTGTTGGCACTTGGCAGCACAGGAAATAATACGAATTCAGCAAAATTCTAGCTAACAAGCTTATTTCAATTAAATATGTAGAGTGTCTACCCATATTAATATGCGTTTAGAATAAATATAGAAACAAAGACAAAGTTGAAATGGGGCTGGATTTGTGGTGGATTCGGCGTTCCACTTTGAGCGTTTTTTGATGTTTTATATACTCTCTTGAACTAAAATCTTGGTCACTTGCATACCCATAGTTGTGAAAGCATAGGCTTTCAACTGATCCAAGTGTTTTTTGCTTCACTCTGACACCTATCCTCCGTTAGTATTGTTCTGACTAAGCAAGAAAGTTTCACGAAAAATAATGCGCAAGCAGGACAACCATGAATTAGAGAACTTTGTTCTGCTGACTCATTTATAGGTGCCTAACAAATATAGGCTTTGTGTGTTTCATTCCTTTAATCATGGGGGGGGGGGTGCTTCTTCTTCTTTGCTCCTCAAATTGAAAAAAAAAAAAAAAATTCAATTGTATTTGTACCTCTGCTTTGGCAATTACAAATTTATTATGAACCATTTTGTTATTAATTTCTTCTTAGAATTTTTCTCCTAACCTCAGTTTTCCTATAGAATTTTGTAAGCTTACCGAATTTTTATGTAACAAACGAACAAACGTTATCATTCATAGAATTCAAAATTTTACATTCGTATATTAAACCAAATCTATTTCTATATGTGCACCTTGAGAGAAGTAGAAGTGACAGCACCTGTAATGGGTTAGGGTATTTAGCTTGGGCATATTCTAAATATGGAATATATGGACCTGAAAGTTGATTAAAATTTTGAAATAAATCTTGAGAAATTTATTTTCATATAGGCTCCATCTAAGGGGCAGTAAGTTATTCAATTTGAAAATTTCTAGTTATTGTTTGTGCACATAAAAATAAAGACTCCACTATAGAAAGTATTATATTGCATTAAATGATGGGATATGTAAAGAAATGTGCAAATATTCTAAAGAGAAGGCAGAAAAAAGTGCATGCGTATTATGCTTGCAGCCTAGAGGCTTTGTATAAAAAAAGATAGAATTCTTAATGCATGGATATACTAATTTTCGTACTGTAAGGGAAGAGAAAAAGGGATATATATATATATATATATCATCAATTCGTAAAAAGATGCAAGTTATTGTTTTGTTGATGTGGAATTCACAATGAAACAGGGAATAAAGACAGATAATTATCATTATCATTGGTAGTCTGACCATTACTGAAACAAGGGTTAATTTTTCAATAAAACTTCATCATGGTCATTCCCCTTCAGGCAAATGATATGCACTTGGATTGCCAGAATATTATTACTTGTATGCTATGTCATACTCCAAAGGGCTTTGGTACATTTATGATCAGAATTCTCTTGTTTTCCAAGTCTGGTAATTTGCATATTGGATGGGTTAGCTATTTCTGGGTGTTCTGGGTCCTTATGTGTTATGAGTACTCCTTTCTATAAACTCTTTCCTTTTCTTTTTCTTTTGTTTTTCTGTTGCATGCTTTGTGTTTTTCTCTGATCATACATTTTCTTTCTATTTGAATTGTTTTTTTTTTTTTCAGTTTGATAGATAGATAGATAGATACAGTTCGATCTTGCCAGTCTGTTGTTCTACATTGAATATGGCCTAAATTCTAGGCACGCTTTTTTCAATTTTGTAGAGAATAATGGAAGGTATTTCAATAAGTAGTGAAGTAGGGGGCGCTGGTGGGGCTTACTCATATAATGCTTTAAGAAGGTTGGACCAATTATGGTCAAGTATTTGCTCTGCACCTGCAGGTATATTCTTAACACATAAATTCTCTGAAATAGACTTGTAATTATATGAATGAATATGACTGAAACAATACAACCACTTTATATCAACTAATATGAATATTTTGGCAGCTCCGCAGGAACAGTGGAACGTAGTCTCTTGTATTCCAGGTTTATTTAGCCATTCTGATATGTCTGAAAGAGCAGTAGATACATTTGACATAATAGTCTGTGGGGGTACTTTGGGCATATTTATTGCTACAGCATTGAGTATCAAAGGCCTTCGAGTAGGCATTGTGGAAAGGAATCTACTAAAGGGGGTATACTGTGATATTTATTCTCAAAATACTTCATAACATACATCATTGCTCAAAAGTCTTGAAATGCACTGAGAGAGAACATTTTATTATGAAATACACAGAGAGAACAAGAATGGAATATCTCAAGGAAAGAGCTCTTAGAACTTGTTGAGGCTGGCATTCTAGTAGAAGATGAAATTGAACAAATTACAGCAGCAAAGTTTAATCCTGTAAGTTTTTGAACTTTATACACATTTATTAGGAGTTGGTGATGCAAGGTCAGATCAGATGTGCGGTGAATGCACGCATCTGCACATCAACCTCAGGAGTCCAAATACCACAACCAAATGGGCCATAGTTCAGAGACTGCACCAATGAAACAAATTCCTATTTGAATTGACTATCTTCACCAAGTTCTAGGAAATTCTTTCATTTACTTTGTGGAAAGTCTAGCTCCAAGAAATTATTGAACTTGAAAGTTAGTGCTTATTTACTTTCCAAGCCATTGGATGGCTGGAAGGGGACATTTGTGGTGCAATGGTAAAGTCCTGGATGCCAAGCATGAGAATGCTGGCTTGAGTCTTGTGCAAGAATGCTAAAGATTAGGTCCTCATCCAGTTCACTCCTCCCAAGTCCCAAGACTCCAGATAGCTGGGACCAATGTAAGGTAATGACCTTTATTGGATGGCTGGATAAGAACTTATGTCTTGCATACAGAAACCAGGATGCAGTGTAATACCCTGCAGTACTCTTCCTCATATAGTTTTCTGTATCCCATATGGGATATATTTGTAACTGTTTATGTTTTGTGCTTTCTACAGAACAGATGTGGATTTGAGGGGAAAGGTGAGGTTTGGGTTGAGGACATTCTTAACCTTGGTATTTCGTAAGTCACATATCTCATATCTCTGAATTTTCATGGTAGTGTATCTTCAATCTATAACTTACTTCATTCTGCCCCACCCTCTTTGGTTGTGGTTTTGGTATGATACTAGTCTCTCTCCCTCTCTCTCTCTCTCTCTCTCTCTCTCTCTCATGGTTTTTAAGTTAAATGCATAAGGTTTATAGTAACCCCAAAGAGTGTGCCAAAACCAGTGTTATGTTCCTACTTTTACCATTCAAGGTACTTGTGTGCCTTGAGTCTCTCAATTATCTTGTTTCCAGTAATAATGACCTGGTTTTGAATTATTTATTGGAACTCTCTTGGATCTGAGCAAGTTGCTGTACACATTTTAGGATAGTGAAGGTTTCTATGTATCTTTCTTTATTGACTTCTTTGTTTGGGTAGGAAGTATTAATGTTTCAGAGGGGAAATGCATTTTTTTATTTGATTATAATAGATAATTTGTTTCATGGGATTCTTTTGGCACTTTACAACCATTAACTAAATGGTGCAAACTCTAAAACCTTTATGTCAACAACTACTAAATGGAATAATTGTCATCAGATCTGTGGAATTTGCATGCATGGTTTTCTCATCTTGTGGTTTCTAGGAATTCCCATACTTGGTCCAATTTCAGCAATGCATTCACAAATTGTGTGCGCTGGGTGGAGGGGGGGGGGGGCGGCTTTTCTAATAGACCTTCTTGTGGTTTAACAATACGATCCATTTACCTGTATGATTGAACTGCTGACCCATTCAACCTGTTCACTTGGTTAGTAGTTTTTTTTTTTTTTTTTGAATTTTTTTATTGTCATGGTGTCGCATGTTGACCCATTGGCCCAGATGGTTGAACCGGTGACCCATCCACTTGGAGAGGAAAATGGTTCATCCTCCAGGCTGAGTTTTAAAACATTGCTTACAACAGATTCAATTCAAACCCATCTTCACATTATAATAACTGGAAAATTAACAGCTTAACCTTACTACCAACAAGAAGAGGGTGAAGAAAATTCACTTGAAATTAAATGATGTTTTTTTTTTTTTTTTTTTTTTTATTTACAGCATTTGAAAGCATTAGATTATCATCTAAAATTGTATTAGATAATATTTGAAATTAATTATTCTTGTTCAGCTATGTCCTTTCTACATCTCAGTAACATATTCCAAAATGGAATCATTATCAGGATGCTAATATAATATAAAAAATAATCATTTCTATTTCTATGATTTTTTTTTGCAATTGATCCATTTTTAGTCTTTTAGATGATGATCCTGTGCCTTCGCATGCCTTTTTCTTCTCTTGGTAGGTAAGCTTTGAAATGCTATGAAAGTCCAAAATGAAATGATATTACACCATATGTTTTCTAAACAATCTATAAGTGAATGGCTTATTCAGTCCTCAATCTTTATAAGCTTCATTAATGCTTTAAAAACTATTTTCTACATTATATATTATGATGCTATTACTTACTATCGGTTTTTGGTTAGCTTATTCCTGACAAATTCATGCCTTAATTGAGTATATATTTGTTCATATCTTATATGTAGTAAGAAAATTTGATACTGTTAGATGTAAATCAGTCCTCAAATATTAGGTGTAAATTTGAAGATTAGAGGGAAAAAAGGAAGAGAAGTAAGAGCAGCAGTACAAGAGAAGAAGATGGCAAAAAGAGAAGGAAGAAGAAGAAGAAGATTTGAATTATCTTCCCTTTCTCCTCTAATCCTTTTTTATTAAGAATTAATGTTAGAGTAATAACAAGTATGCCCTTAAGTGGGCAGCCAGCTAGGCAATAACATAAAGAGATTAAACAAAAAGAAATAACAGGCCCATTAGCCAACAAGAAAAGAAAAGATATTACAAGAGAAGATACTAGGACCCATTCGGCCCAGTCTCTTTACACTGATATGTAACATAGGTATCGGGTTTTCCTTTCTAAACCTTATCTCATCATTAGGAATATAATCACTACTTTTTTCTTCTCTATCTGTCAGCATAGGCCATTTAAGCTTATAGAGATCATGAAGAAACGTTTTACTTCCCTTGGCGGAGTAATTTTGGAGGGTTATAGTGTGTCTAACATATCCATATATGAGGATTCTGCGGTATGCTCATCAACTTTTGCTGATTAATATTATGCTATTATTCAACTGATGTTTTTTACTGTTTATCCAATCTTTTGTTTCATCAGCTGATTTCAATGTCATCCTTTTTCAGATGTATTAAAAGTATTTCTACAATTTATTTCTGTATTATTTTTCACATAAATTAGCATTCATTATTAGGGTAGCCATTGATTTGACTCTAAAATAATCTACCAATGGCAGAAACAGACAAACCTTCCACATTCTGGGTATTATTTTTGTGATGGTGAAAAATATTAGATCAAGTGGTAAATAAGATGGATTTAATTATGAAATCACATTTACTTTTATTGCTGATAAAATAGATCATATTAGCTTTTATTTCAGGGGATTGCCTAGGTGTGATAATTGTATGGTCTCCACCTCTCCCCATGTTAAGCACACTTATAGTTAATATGCAACAGGTAGAAAATACCTATTCTCAATTACTTTGTGGCAAGCTTCTTGTCAATCTTCTTGCTCAACCCAAACAGGATTTGTTTCAATACTGAACTGATTCAAGAGAACCCTGCCTAATAAGGAACATGATTAGAAGTTCCATGCAGCAACTAAGCAACTTAAACAATCATAGGGAGAATACAAATTTCAAATCATAATTCATAGGTGGTTTCGCATGTACAGTTAGAAAGTTAGACATGAAGGTCTTTATTGACCCAAATAGAATCTTCAAATCATTCTTCATAGTTCTCTATCAAACTATTTATTAGCTGAAATCAAATAACAAAACCCAAAATTTGAAACTTATAAAGTTGTGATTTTATTAATGTAATCAAATTGCCATTTTTCAACTTAAAACTATGGTTTCCTTTTCAATATTGAAACTAAGAGTATCAACATGTAAAACTTGTTTTGAACTCATAAATAGGGGTGAATTCGAGCTGATCTAAGCCGAATATTTGGCTATTTGAGCTTGGCTTGCCAAAAGAATATGAAGCTCAAGCTCGATTCGAGCTAGAGACTTGAGCTCGAATTCGGCTTGACTCAAAAGCTCATATGTTCAAGCTCAGCTCGATTCGAGCTCAACTGTGGTCCAAGCTTCATTGGGCTTGAGCTCGACTCAATTAGCAAACAAGCCTACATTATTTGGCTTGAAATCGGCTCGAAGCTCGGTTTAAAACAAGCCAAATTGAACTTTTCACAAGCCAAGCTCGAATAAATCGTAAAAAGCTCGATTCATGTCCACCCCTACTCATAAAGAAATAATAATAGAAGAGCCAGGGATATTTGCTCCCTGGCTGTTTGACCCTATGAATTTATTGGTGAATTGTTCCATGCATATGGGTGACAACAAACTGGATAGTTAATTAATAAGTCTACTGACACCAGAAGAAGTCCAATCAGCCCCATTTTATTGGGTATCTTGAAAATGGGGAATATTTTCTGATTTCAAGAGACACCAGAATGAAGTTCAGAAAGATATTTGCTTCACCAGATTGAACTTTGGTTTAGTACCAGAATTTAAAACCTTTGTTACAGAGACCTTATGAGACTGAATGAAGAGTTGAACCTCCAAAAGTGATCTGGAAGAACAGTAAGGGATAAAGAGAAAAATACATTTTAAAAATTTATGCAAATAGTTCAAGACATGACTAATAACTGAAAGTCATATTAAAATGACTTTAGGCACATACAGAAGAATGGCATCAGATATGCATAGAGATGGAATTCCTATATGCTTAAAGTGATTGACATCAATTTGGAATTGCTTTGGCAGTTTAGGAAATCAGATAGCAACAAATTTGGGGCATCCATCTAATCTCTGTTCAATATGTTAGCATAGAGGGTCCTGAAACTAATGTCAATTGTGTGAACGTTAAATTTTGAAGTTATGCATTCTTTGTATTCCTTTCAGATTTTTGCTGTTCAACCTGAATGTTAGAATGCTTAATATTCTATAAATGCATTGCTTTAAAAGTTTGAACACTAATGACTTTGTGCTTTATAAGGTTATGCAACTTACTGAGGGAAAAATTTTGTCATCGCGCCTCATCATTGATGCAATGGGAAACTTCTCCCCTGTGGTAAAACAGGTCTGTTTTTGTGGTTATTATTATTACATACATACAGTTAGGCATATATGCAGTTATTGTCATGATCAGTGGCTATAAATATAGCTTCTCTCTTTCTCTCTCACACCAATGGTGTGAATCCTTCTGAGAGCATGCACATGTAGGATTACCTATGCTCAACACTTGCATTTATTGAAACACATATTTGCACATGTTTGATTGAAGCCTTGATATGGCTTCTCTTTTTTATTAAATGATGCAGATTATTATCGCTGTCACAATTATGCAACAAACTGTATACATGCATGATGCATGCACAAAATGGTCCTACTAGCTTATGGATGCATGATTCTTCCATACATAGAGTTCTATATGCAATTTTTACATGTACTATATGTGAAGATGCCTAGCCTGTTATTTTGCAACTTTATGGATATTTTTTTGATCCACATATAATTGGATTTCTTGAATCATTAATTATGGATTTTATTAACAGATCAGATCAGGAAGGAAGCCAGATGGTGTTTGCCTAGTTGTTGGTTCTTGTGCTCGTGGTTTCAAAGAAAACTCAACAAGTGATGTAATTTTTAGTAGTTCATCAGTGAAGAAAGTTGGGAATTCTCAAGTACATTATTTTTGGGAGGTGAATTAATTTTATTCCGGAGGCTCTTAAATGCTTGAATCAGAGGTTTCTTTGTATATGGGAATTGAGATTATGAACTTTTCACAGGCATTTCCCGCTGGCTCAGGTCCCACTGATAGAACTACTTATATGTTCACTTACGTTGATCCTCAACCGGGATGCCCAAAATTGGAAGAACTACTGGAAGACTATTGGGATCTTATGCCTGCTTATCAGGTTATTAATTGTATTCTTCCATGCTCATTGCAATTATGCTTCCAAGTTATGGTATTGCCTCCTTTTATAATCTTTTTTTTTTTCATTCTTTTCTGCTGGGGGAGGGGGCTGGTTTGGACTATTTGCTTTCTAAGACCCAATAGACAGTATTATATTTTGTCTTTCTGTACATCAACATCCACAAATTTCAGGTCCTTAATTCATTCACCTTAATATAGTTTGGGGCTGCTTTTCCTAGTGATCATTGTTTTCCTGCTTTTAAATTTCAAATGAAATTAATTCAGTTTCTTATTGATTAGTAACTACAACAAATGCCTAGTTATGATAAAATAAACTCATTAAATTTATTTGTAAATTTTGTTCCTATTTCTCATAATTATTTTCTTAATTTTGTTATGTTAAAGGATATTAATCCAATTTCTTTGCCCAATTGGTTATAATGTCAGTCTCTGTAAATGTTAGACAGCCTATTGAAAGACTCTTGGTGAGTAAAAATGTTTTTATTGAACTATGAGAGCAAAAATCCTAGGGTCCTTGGTGCCTGGCAGCCAGAATTCAATTTAATTTGTCATATCCAGAGATATTAAAAGAAGGGAAACTAAAATACTCAAATCTGAGAGCAGCTTCTTGTTTTTTAATCGATATAATCATGCAGTTAGTATAACCAGTCAGGGAGAGAGGAGAAAAATGACCTTTAGGGGGGGGGGGGTTACTTTTACTTTTTTGAAAAAGACAAACACTTATTGATAACATTTTTTATTTCTCTGAGGTGTTTTTTTTTTTGTTGTTACTATATTTAACTACAAAAACTGTCTCTGATATGTGATGAAAGGCTTATAGCCATTGTGACTTCCATTAGCTTCCAACATAAATTGATAGCTCAACATTATTTCTTTCTAGGTGCACGTAAAGAAAAATGATAAACTTTTAGGAAGCCTTTTTTCTTACTGCATTTGTTTTTCGGAATGTAAACCCATGACGCATACGAATTCCAGATGAACATCAACTTTGGAGTACAAAGCTAAAATCCATCTTCAGTTTTAGCTGATAACCTCCTATTTAACAGACGTTTTGGCTGTATCCATGATTTTCAGGGAGTCTTGCTTGATGATTTGGAGATACTTAGAGTTATTTTTGGCATTTTCCCTACATATTGTGACAGGTAAAAGGTGCACCTGCTACACAAATTGCATTTAAGATTTTGTTTTGCTGAATGCTTGTAAGTTGCAACAGTGAGACAGTACAATATGCTCACTAGTTAACTGCGCAATGGCTTTTGCAAAGGGAAAAAAACTACTGAGCAGCCTTATTTTGAAAATCATTGAAAATCATCATTGAAGAATTGTATTAGTGGGTTCGTATTGAGTGCATGTCTTGGGACAACTCTTGCTGTTTCTGGGCTTCTATATGAATAATGTGTTCTATAAGTTTGAATTGTTACTGGCTTCTTGTAGCAGTTAAAAGAGTCTCATGGGCAGCCAGTAATTGATAAAGGACATTCATTTTTCCTTCATTCCCCAATCTTATATCATATTTATATTAATTTTTACTATAAGTTCCCAATGTCAAATCCTGTTATCCATTTGCTTACATAGTAAAATGCCATTACCGAATGTTGGTCCCAGCTATCTGGGGAGTCTTGGGAGGGGTGGACTGGGTACAATCCTAACCTTTGACATTTTTTGGCACAAAGTGTCTACCCTCAGATTTAAACCAGTGTTCTGAATTTCCAGCCTATGATTTTACCATTACACCACGTATTTGACAATAATTTGAACGTATACTACTATTATCATTTTAACTATATGTTTCTGTAACCAACAATAATTTTTATAAATAACAGTGAAATTATATTATCTGCCTTAAAAGAAACACCCATGCATGTCTAGGCTCGACAACAGGGGAAACAAAACAAACAACTTAAGCTGACCATACACAGATGTATAAAAAATCACTTTCAAGTTACAAATTCACCCCAGGCCTTGACATTCCCCAAATATATCCTTGTGCCATTACTCCAGAAGTCTGATATTGATCACCTTCGGCCTGTACTCTGTTTCAATTTCTGCACGAAAACACAGAAAGAAGAAGGAAAGACAGAAGAGAGGAGAGAAAGAGAAGAAGAGAAGAGGAGAGAAGAAGAATGAAAAGAAGGGAGTAGTTCAAACTATTCTACCGCCCAGATTTGATATTTATAGGTTTCTATCATAAAATAGGTTACGAAGACTACTATACCCCTGCCAACTAAGACATTACTTAACAGAATACAACAGTAACTAATGTAGGCCCAATTAACAGGCCCATGACAAGGCCCAAACAGATATAACAGAAGGTAAATAAAGAAATAACTAATATGGCAGGGTATAATTCTACTATACTATTTCTCTACACTCCTCCTTAAGTTGGGAATAGATATTGGTTATTTCCAATTTGCATAAATCTTCTCTAACTTGACCCTTGTAACTGTTTTGGTGAAGACATCAACAATCTGCATATCAGAGGCAATATACGGAAGGAAAACTTCTTGGGAGGCAATTCTTTTTCTAATAAAGTGTCAATCCACCTTAATATGTTTGGTTTATCATGCTGTATGGGATTATAAGCAATATTAATAGCAATCTGGTTATCACAATACAACATTAGTGGTCTTTCATATTCAACATCTAACTCCTCAAGTAGTGATCTCAGACATAACACTTCAGCCACCCCATTAGCCATAGATCTATACTCTGCTTCAACACTAGAGTGGGCAACTACATTTTGTTTTTTACTTTTCCAAGAAACTAGATTGCTTCCAATAAGGGCATAGTATTCTGAGGTAGATCTCCTATTATCCACATGGCTAATCCAACCTGCATCAATATACACTTATATCTTCATATGACCATTATTCTTGAAGAGTATACCTCTACCTAGACACCTCTTTAAGTAGGCAAGTATCCTTTCAACTGCAAGAAAATAGGATGTTCTGGGAGACTACATATACTGGCTGACTACAATAACAGTATAAAAAATATCTAGTCGTGTTAGGCAAAGGTAGAGAAGCTTTCCAACCAGTCGCTGATACATGGCTTTATCTTCAAGTGACTCACCTCCTTCTGCATTTATCCTATGATCTAGCTTAATTGATATGTTTGCTGATTTAATTCTTTCAGTAGGCAAATATCCTTTCAACTGCAAGAAGATGGGATGTTCTGGGAGACTACATATGCTGGCTGACTACATTGACAGTATAAAAAATATCTAGCCGTGTTAGGCAAAGGTAGAGAAGCTTTCCAACCAGTCGCTGATACATGGCTTTATCTTCAAGTGACTCACTTCCTTCTGCATTTATCCTATGATCTGGCTTAATTGGTGTGTTTGCTGATTTAACTCCCAATTTTCCAATATCTTCTAGGAGATCAAGGGCATATTTCCTTTGAGAAATGAAGATGCCATGCTTAGATCTAGCCATTTCAATTCCTAGAAAATATTGCAAATCACCCAAATCTTTCACTTCAAACTCCTTACTAAATAACTTCTTGAGGGAATCAATCTCATCACATCACTGCCTGTTACCATAATATAATCAACATATACAGCTAGGAGAGTTGGGGCTGAACTTGTTTTCTTAAAAAATAGGGTGTGATCTGATTGAGCCTGTACATAGCCAATTTTTTCCAAGGCACGTCTAAACCTGCCAAACCATGCCCTTGGGTAGGGGTGAGCATTATTCAGTTAAAACTGAATTACCGAATCGAAAATTTCTGTTTCAGTTTTTTCAGTTTTTAAGAAATTCGATTTTTAATAATTTTGGTTTTCGGTTTCGGTTTTCAGATTTAGAAATTCGGTTAACCAAAAGAACCGAATTAGCTAAAATTCATTATATAATATATAATATATAATATATAATATACAATATATAATATGCTATATATCTATATATTAGTATATTATATATAATCTATTATAATGAAATTAAATTTTATAATATATTATAGGTTATAATATATAACATTATATATAATAATAACTAAATTTGGTTTTTAACCGAAATAACTGAAAACCGAACCAAAAATTTCAGTTTTATTGAAAATCAGTTTCGGTTTCTGTTTTCATTTTAATATTTCGGTTTTAAAAAATTCAGTTTATTCGGTTCGGTTTTTAACCAAATAAACTGAATGCTCACCTCTACCCTTGGGGATTATTTCAAACCATACAAAGCCTTCTTAAGTCGACAAACTTTCTTTCCATTATCTTCATCATAAAAACTAGGGGCAACTGCATATATACTTCTTCCTAGAGATCACCATTCATATAAACATTCTTAACATTCATATGAAATAACGACTATGAGAAATTTGCAGCAAGTGACAACATCACTTTGATTGTGTTCATTTTGGCAACTGGTGAAAAGATTTCTACATAATCAATACCATAAGTCAGTGTGTATCTTTTAGCAACCAGTTGGGCTTTGTATCTTTCAATTTGAGCCATCTACATTGTACTTGACAATAAATATCTATCTTCACCCAACCGGTTTCTTTCCTCTTGGTTGATCTACTAGCTCCTAAGTATCATTTTTTATAAATGCATCCATATCTACCTTCATTACTTCTTTCCACTCAGATACTACCAGGGCTTCATGCACTGTTCTGAAAATGGGTACAACAACAATGAACACCAAAAAGGACTTGTATGATGGTGAGAGGTGGTCATAAGAAAGAAACTGAGAGATGCAATGGGTAGTTGATGAGGTGCAATAACGTTTCCCTTTGTGTATTGCAATAGGAAGGTCAAAATCATTTGTGGGTGGTTAAGGTTCAATGATGGTGGTAGGCATATCTTCTACAACAGTTGTGGGTACAAAGGGTGTAATATGTGAATATGGAGTCGCAGAAGTGACTGGAAGTGGCCTAAATTGCTCATGATTGGAACCAACCTGTTTCCACCATTGTCTGTGAAACACCCTCAACTCCTTGCACTTCTAACAACCTCCCTCATTACTCTTCCCCTCAGTAACAAGAATAGGCAAAGGGACTTATTGAGCAAAAGCACCCTGCTCACCACTCTCTCATTGAGAAGAAATCCTACAATAATAAGGGATATTTTCAAAACATCCATAGACACAAAATAAGTTCTAGTGATAGGATCATGACAACAATACCCCTTTTGATTTTGTACATATCCAAGAAAAATACACTTGGCTGCCTTAGAATCAAATTTGGAACAGTGAGGTCTAAGGATTTGAACAAAACAAATGCACCCAAAAGTCTTAAGGGGAATAGTGAATTGGTCCTTATCGTACAACAGGTTAAAAGTCAATGTAGAATATGATTTATTATAAAATTTAATAAACATTTTCTAATTTTAATAAATATTTAAAAAAAATACTAACTAGTTAATATTTTATTACTTGAAAAATCTTTTATGTTTTATATTATAAAGTAATTAATTTATTCTTTTGTTTTTATATTTTGTTAATTCTTTTTTATAAATATTTTATTTGAAATATTAAATAGAAATTATTAATGAAATAATCTTTATTAATATACTGTATTATATTAATATAATATACTAATATATTATATTTTTAATGTACATTAGTCGACATTGGTCGACATCTTGTCAGCAAAATAGGAAAAACTATATCTTTTTTTGGTTATTTGGACCGATTTGGTCGACCGACATAATGTAATTTTTATATTACCATCCATTTTCATGTCGGTGAGCCTCGACATCGACATGTGTTGGGCGACATCAGCGACATTTAAAACCATGGTCCCAATCGCCTTCCTTGTTACCAGATCCTAAAAGACATAATGATCACGGAAAAAGGTTATTGAGCAATTTTGGTTTTTAGTAGTGCTACTCACTGAAATTAGGTTAGTGCTGAGTTTGGGGACATGAAGGACAAAAGACAAGGAGATGGAATTAGAAACTCTGATATCTCCCTTGCCAGAAATAGGTACAAGGGAACCATCGGCAATAAAAACCTTGTCTCTGCCTGAAGATAATAAATAGGAAATAAATACAAAAGATAAAATAGTCATATGGTTAGAAGCTCCTGAATCAATAATCCATGGAGGACTAGAATTACCTAGGGTTGAAGCATGATAGGCAGTAGCTCTTGTATCTGAGTGAGCAAAAGTTGAAGTGAGAGTAGTAGTAGTAGTTGATCTGGATGATTGGGATGATCCTAAGGGTCCAACTTTACACTCTAATTGAGTTAAGGCAGCTCTGACTGCAGCTAAGGCATCTAGGGATGTAGATTTTGTAGTAGAGGAAGATGCACCATCAGAAGTAACAATTGCATTTGCACTACCCTTCTTATTCCTAAGTTTTGCTAGGATAAGATGGGGATACAGGTGTCCCTAGTGTGCTTTGGCTTCTTACAATAATTACAAACCATCTCCCTCGTGTCTTTCCTCTTTATTTCTTTCTCCTTATTACCAATAGGCTTTGGTTTCACTACTACCAAGGCTGATTCCATGGGTGGAATCTGCTCTACTCTCTTCACTATGTACTAGTGAATAGGCCTGAGACAAAGTAATACTGTCCCTAGTAAGTAACTGCTGCCTCACAATGTCATATTCTGAATCAAGTCCAATAAGGAATTCAAACACTCTATTTGTTTCAACCAGCTTCCTATATGTTGCTGCATCTTTTTCGCTTTCCCATTCAATAGTCTCCAAGTGATCAATCTCATGCCACAAATATTTCAAAGGGGAGAAATATACAGATACAAGTTGCTTCCCCTATTTAAGGTTATATTCACTTCACTTTTTAGCTCATAGACCCTAGCAACATTCAAGGGCTATGAGTAAGTTTCCTTCATATTCTCCCAAATTTCCTTAGAAATTTTCACCCATAAATAATTTCTACTGATGTGAGGCTGCATAGAGTTGCACAGCGAAGTCATCACTAGATAGTTTTCCTAAACCCATTTAGGATAAGTTAGATCTTTCTTTGCTGGTTGTTTTGTGTCTCTAGTTACATATCCCAGTTTCCCCCTTCCTCCTATGGCCATCATGGCCAATTGAGTCCATTCCAAGTAATTTGTCCCATCAAATTTAACAATAGTGATCTGAAAAGTGTTGCCTGACATACTTCTAGACCCCATAGATACTTCCCCAAGTGGTTTTGGTTCCTTCCCAACTGCCTCCATGCTAACCACACCACCAAGGTTCACAAATATTCAAAAAAAAGGAGGCTGAAAAAGAGTCTGTATAGCAGTTCATCCCAACAAAAAACAGTTCTAGAATGCTTAGAACCCTAGAGCTGATCTGTTCTCAGTAGTTTATAGCAGTCGAGCACAAAAAACAGTTCTGAAATACCCAGAACCCTAAACTAGGTATGTTTTCAGCGAAGTCTGGCACTATCCCTAGAGATTGTCAAGGAAAAAATTCTGTTGCACTCAAAAAACTGATATTTTTCATACCAAGATCCTAGAGATAATCAAGAAAGTTCAGCCGCACCTTTTTCAGTAAAAACTGGAACCAGCCCTAGAAATAATCAAAGAAAAAATCAACCACACCTTCCAGGAGAGCCCAGTCTCCTAGCTGCTGATCTCAAAAAAGATTGATTTCTACTCAGAAAACCCTAGCCGTACCTTCCTGAAATGCCCAGTCTCCTCCAAGCTGTTGGTCTCAGAAAAAGAGTTATTTTTTTTCTCAAAAAACCCTATGTGCCAGCACCAACTGAAGGTTTAACTCCTGAACCTTAATCTGATCCAAGACAACCCTGATGCTTCCTGTTTTGTTGATGATCTCCAAGATTCCAGATTTTGGGCAGCACAAACTCCAACAAACCTCCAAGAATCAGGTAAATCTGACTCAAAAATCCAGCCCTCGTCTATTTTCACGTAGCCGGCTGGAACAAGACTACATGAGAACCCTAGTAGGTCTTACACCTTGCTCTGATACCAAGAAGTCTGATATTGATCACCTTCGGCCTGTACTCTGTTCAGTTTCTGCAAGAAAACACAGAAAGAAAAAGGAAAAACGGAAGAGAGAAGAGAGGAAGAGAATAAGAGAAGAGGGGAGAAAAGAATGAAAATAAGGGAGCAGGTCAAACTATTCTGCCGCCCGGATTTGATATTTATCGGTTTCTATCATAAATAGATTACAAAGACTACTATACCCCTGCTTACTAAGACACTACTTAACAGATATAACAGTAACTAACGTAGGCCCAATTAACAGGCCCATGACAAGGCCCTAACAGATAACAGAAGGTAAATAAAGAAATAACGAATATGGCAGGGTATAACTCTACTATACTGTTTCTCTACAACTCCTGCTCTAGCTAAGCTATCTGCTAGGGTATTAGCCGATCTAGGGATCTACCTGAATGAGAAGTTCAGGCTAAATCCAATGGATTTGGCTTCCCTAACCAAAGCTCTAAACCACCATGGTGGTTCCTCTTCAACATCAAGCCAAGATATAACAACTTGGCAATCCCCTTCAATTAAGACATTTCTCCAACTTTGCTGTGCCAACAGCTTTAGAGGAACCACCACAGTGGTTTAGACCTTGAATTACAGCCACCATCTCTTATCTCAAAGAGTTTCCATAACCCACAGAACCTTAGAAGCTCAACATAATGGTGCCCCTATCATCCCTTACCAACCCTCCCATACCAGACTGACCAGGATTACGTAAGCATGAGCCATTGAAATTGAGCTTGGCTGCTAATTGATTACCCTCTGTGGTCTTCCTACTTGACACATTAGCAATAATGTCCCAGCCTCTTAATAGGTCATCCATCTTCACATCATAAAAAACTCCTCACAAGTTAAAACCCAATGGACAGTCTTTGATAATTCTGTTAAGCTTCCCACATCTTTTCGTTATTTTCAAACACCCTTGCATTCCTCTCCCTCCAAATGCTCCACAACTCTGCAGCCGTTACATGGTGCCATAATAGTTTCATTCTTTTTGTGTGGCATTCCAAGATATCTTGTGAGACAAGTCCATAATATTCTGTGGTGCAACCCAATTTTTTTTCCAAATAAAGCAAAGAAGTGACTCCATACCTGGCTGGTGCAATGACAAGAAAAGGAATAGATGATTAGCACATTCTCCACTTTTGAGGCAAAGAACACACATGTGGGGATAAGCACCGCGGTTTCCCTTTCTTTTGAAGTCTGTCACCAGAGTAGCTCTCTGTTTCATATCCATGAAACATTTAAGTTCTTACTGCATTTGATTATAATACTTGTCTATCTTTGGATGGTAAAATATTAAATCAATGTCAGCCTATTTCCATCCTGTAACATTAAGCCACTGTTTCAACTATAGTCATTAAATCTGACATGTTTCTCTTATTGGGGGAGGATCAACTTAACAGTCCACTGCCAGCTTCTTTCGATCGTATTCTACAGGTGATGTACTACCATATTATATAATTTTATGAGCCTCAGAATCATGGAACCATATGTCTAATCTGATGCATGTATGACAAATCATTTTGTGCAGTTTGGTGATGCTAGTGGCATACAATCCCCAGTTTCATTTGGTGGTTTTGGGAGTTTGACTCGTCACCTTGGCAGACTATCAACTGGTATATTCTGTTGTAAAATGTATAATATATATATATATATAGATATAGATATATATTGTGCAATCAAATGATACTTTATGGAGATCTTCCTGTATCCTAGATATATTATTCTCCAAGTTGCAACTCTTCAGTAGGTGATTATTGTGTAAATGAATGCTACTTGAGGTTATGGCTCATCCAAAAGTTGGCTGATTAATTGAATAGTTTCAACATTTTCTTTCTAGGTCAAAATTCACAGTTAAATGTCTGATGTATATAGACTGTTTATTATGTCTGAAATTCAACTAATATATTGTTTTCTCTTTGGAGGATTCAGGAATATATGAAGCATTTAATGGCAATTTTCTTGACTCGTACAGTTTATCCCTATTAAATCCTTACATGGTTGGTTTCCTTGTCATGTAAACAATAATGTAGCTTTATCTTTGGATATCTGAATTGAGTTCTTTCCTGTGCAGCCCAATTTAAGTGCATCCTGGTTATTTCAAAGAGCAATGTCCGCAAAACAACAAGCTGATGTCTCACCAGATTTCATTAATGAGCTTCTGTATGTTAATTTTCACTGTATGCAGGTAAATTGTGTTTTATTTTTCTTTTTTTTAATGACTCCAATACCTTTTCCCCAGTTTACATACTTGTTCCTTACAAAGCCCATTGATTCTCTCTAACCAGAGGCTAGGGGATCCAATACTAAGACCATTTCTTCAGGTAGCTTTCTATCTTTGCAATTTCTTTCCCTACTTACTGGCCAAGCATATCATCTTGATGGTCATCTTGAGTTTACCAAACTCATGTTCCGTTTGATACTCTGTATTCTGGCAGGATGTAATACAATTTGGGCCTCTGGTGAAGACATTGGGTTTAGTTATGCTCAGTAAACCTCAAATTATTCCATCAATATTCAAACAGGTAAAGTACTGCAGGAGTTTTCCTTTGCAAAGCTTATAAGATTAGTCTTATTTTACTATTGCAAAATTATTAATGCTCATAAAAGAAATATAATATTCCAGAACTTGGTATTTTATTTGTATTTACTACATGGAGTTTTTGTCTTTTTTTTTTTAATTTTTGGCATTTTATCTGCCTTAAAAGAAAAACAACCATAAGTTCCTAAGTCCTATGCTGAAAAATTGGAGAAGGAACATGTGAAAATGGATAATTAGAATACAATATCCTGGGTATGGTGATACATAACTTTTGAAATGGTCTGTAGTTCCCATAAACTGTGAAGTATCCTCCTGTCAGATGATCCGAACTGACAATTGAGGATCCCCCTGAAAAATTACGGGGGGCAAAACCTGCTTGAATGGATGATTCAGCTATGTGCTTTTTTAAAAAAAAAAAAAAATAAAGAGTGAATGGTCCAACCTGGTTATTATCTGTCTTTTCAGGTTGGAGTCTCTGTGCTTCTTGACTGGTTTGGACATTTTGTCATGCTGGGTTATTATACGTTTCTCTCACTCCTCATTGATCCTGTCATAAGGTAATAATGGTCTGATAATTTTCGTTTGGTTTAGGGTTTGTCTGAAGAGTAGGTTTATTCATAAGCAAGAAAAAAAGAGTAATGTTTGCTATGGAAGATCCATTAGAACAACTGTCATCTTACAACTTTCCAGTCATAGATGTTTTCATTTTGACCTCATATTTTATCTTTTACAAGGCCATGGCTAAACACACTTCCAGACAAAAGGAAGTATGAATGGAAGCGACACCTTGATGCTTGGAAGTATGGATCTGGTTTAGATTACAAGCAATAAGGATCAAGGAATTGCTCAACAGTGTTACGCAAGGGTGCATATACCTGCACTCGTAGCCTTAGAGATAAACAAGTATTATCTTTTGAAATGTTGTGATACAGATGCAGAAACATATAAAAACATGTATTCTATGAGTTTGCCCAGAAAGTGATATTGGGGGTGGTAGTCTTTGTTGAGGGTTACTAATGGAAGAATTTTCTATTATTGTTCATATTTTGTTACAAAAGAAAGTTCACGTGTGATCACTATTCACTAATATGTGAAGAGCCAACAATGAGGGTGTGGACTCATTACGACAATGAGGTGCAGTATCTTCACTTCAACTGCAGGGTTTCCATGTATAGAGGATCTGATTTATGAATTATTTTGGAATTCTAGTAGTAGCTTATCCACCTTTAGATACGGATCAACTGTCTACTCAAGATATTTGGAATTCCTTAAAGTTATATGTTCACTAAGTCCTCTCTTTATTGTGTCACCCTATCATTATGATTGAAAAATAGTTTGTTGGAATTACATCTTCGGAAACCCAAATAGATAAATGATTAATTAAATGAATATGATAAAGTAAAATAGAAAAGAAAAAGCGTACTCTGGTCTTCTACTAAATCATAAAAAAGAATAAAAAAAGGCCACTCCCTTGATGGAGCTTTTTCCTAAACAATGATAGGTTGATAGCATTCAATAAAAAGGGTATTTTGTATCTAAAAACCATTTTTGTGATGTGGTGGGGTATATGCTTGTCAGCATTTGGTTTTTGTTCGGTCCACTGTTTGAACCTCCAATTTACCCAAACACCTGATTGAGTTCTTCTAATCCTTCCGAAACGCCAAAAAAACCCCAAAGAACTCAAATTTTGCCCCGAGAGCCCTTAAATCTACCCGATACCAATCCAATGGCCTTGATTAACCCCCATTTACATCTCGACCCTCATATTAGACACCACCATCAGACTCAGAACCTCAAAAACACCTACCCATAGAATCTCAATTCAAAATTTCCCTATTTACCCTTTCATCAAACCAAGATTCCATTTCAGATCCATTCATTGGCCCAAATTCCTATGATCTTGACCCCCTTGAATCAATCAAACATTATCATCAGATCCTGGGTAACTTAAAATACCCACCTATAAAATTTCAGTCCAAAATACCTTTTTTTGCCCCTTTATTTCACTAAGATTTCATTTCAATCAAACCACTACCCCTCCAGATATGCCCAATTCGGGCCCAATTGACCCAATCCGACCTTACCAATCAATTATAATTCATAATGTCCAAAAAATCCACTTTATCAAATTTCAGCCAAAAATACCCCCATTTACCCCCTCATCCAAAAAAAATTCATTTCAACCAATCTCACTAGCCGGCAGCATACATAAAACCCATCTCTGGGTCAAACCGATCTTAACCCTATGATCATTGACACAAAACCCCCCACCATTGAACCAGAACCTCGGTTGACTCTCCTTGGGCCATTTTTGGCTTGAATTCATGAAATTACAAAATTACCCCTAATTTTCCCAAAACTTACAAGAATACCGTTGACCCCCTTGGAGTCTTGGACTGCAATCCACCTCAGCGAACAACAGCGGGGTTCGCAATTAGACGGTTCATCGCCACTATTCATGTCCTTCAGCGAACAACAGCGGAATACCAGCTCCCTCGTGTCCATTTCCCTCCTCCTACTCCTACTCCTTTCTCACCCTCCGAAATCTTTCCCCCTTCTCTTTTCCTCTCCTCCCAGTCTCCTCTCCTGCTCCCCTCACAGCCCATTATATCGTGAAACAGAGGAGTTGCAGCGAGCTCCTGTTCAGACGAAATCTAAACGCAACATCGACAACATCTTCGCCAGACAATCCAAGTCGGCTCATCACAACTGGTCAGTCTCGACAGCGTAGGTTGTTCCCTTTGGGGTCACATCCGTCAAGGAAGAGGTACCCGAAGCTAAAGTGGGTTGAACTTCCTCTATTTTTTTCTCGTTTCTCCGGTTCTCTGTATTCGAAGACGACGAAGAAAAGCCAAGCCTAGCTACCGCCGTCTGAACTTCATTGTTTTTCATCTTCTGCATTTCTACCGTCGATCGGGAATCACCCAGATAATCCTCTCTGTATTTTCTTTGATAGTGAGGATTTGAGGTTGGGGAGCAGGTCGATGGAGCAGGTTCCATCGAATTCACTCCCATAGACTTTCATCCCCAACCCAATCCGATCTTTGTTTCGTGTTAGATGTTAGTAGTGTTGGATGCAATTCGAATTTGTTTGTTTCAGAGATTGAATCATCATTGTTTTCTTTAATTTCTTTCCGAAACTGACCCCGTGCTCTGTTGAATATTGCCGACGAGGTTATCTCTAGTCTTTTTTGTCATTCTCTGATGAATATTACTGAATGCTAATAATGTTATCTTAGTCTTTTTTCTTTTTCCTGAAACCAATTTTATGAGCTCATGAATGTGGTTGATCATATGTCCATGCGTTTAATCTTATTCTAGTCTATTTCTGCTTTGAAGATCAAGTTCCGATTTGGTTTGATGAAAGAGTAGCAATGTTTAGGTCTCAGTATATAGTTTGAATCGTTAATTGCTGTGTGGTTGGGGTTCTCGTTAGTTAGCTATTCGATATGTTGTAATTCAGTAGTAATAAATGGGGAAACGTAGACAAATAATACAATAGTTGGAAAATTGACTGCAAGAAAAAAATTAAAAAAGAAAGAAAAAAGAGGAAGAGGCTAGGAAGAATTCGGGTGTTGCCATGCTTACAGGATAAAAGAATGAAGGCCTAGTTATAATAAATAAAGCAAACTAAAAAATAATAATGACAAGTAATAAATTAATTAGTAAAAAAGGAAAATACGAAAATGAATGAAATAATAATAATAAAGGATGAAAGATAGAATAGGAGAATGGAAAACTGAAATTAAAAAAAGTAGAAAATAGAAAATACTCAAAAAATAAAATAAAATAAAATAAAAATAAATAATTCAATGAAATAAACTATAAATAGGGTTTCATGCACAAGATAATATACAAAAGACAATAAACAATTGATGAAAATAAAAATAAAAGAAAATAACGAAAAACGATAAATAATAATAATAAAGAAAAATAAAGAAATGTAATCTAAAAAAGAAAAAGGAAATAAAAGTAAAAAATGAAAAAAACAGCAAAAAATAGATAAATAAAAATAAAGAGGATTTTTCTTTTAGCTTGCTCTTGTGATTTGCTTTTGGTTTATTGATTGCTTTTTTTTATGCTTATGCTTGTGTCAAAACCCCACGTAGGCCCTACATACTGGACCCAAGAGAGGTGATGCCTAACATCTTTCCCCTCCCATCTAAGTCTTATCCGGACTGGTTAGTTGATGCCTCGGGTTTTGGAGTCACTACAAAAATGAGTTTTGATGTTATTCTAGGAGGTCTCATGACTCCCTTCACTTCTATTTTCATAACTGATGGGTGGCGACTTCAAATTCAATCCAAGTGAACCGTTTTCCAACGCTCATAATACCGAATATAAAGATGAACTTGGATCATATATATTATCTGATTGTAAAGTGGAAATTTTTGAAATGTTTATACAAAATGCTGGCAACCCAAAACATTCTCTTGATAAAAAAAAGGAAATTTATGAGAAAAGGGAAAAGCATTCCTGTTTCTACCCGGATGAAATTCCATGCAGAGAATTACTGGTCCAAAGTTGGAGTATCGTTCTCACTAATAAAACCCTTCAATGGACAATTGGTTGAGCGGCCAAATCTGGTGGCTAACAGAAACCTGTCACATTGAATTGAGTACCCTAATCATAGTCACAGGAGGTGTTCACATTCCATGGCAACAACGCACCGGGGTCGGGGAATGGTGTATATGTGAATGTGATAGCTTAGCTTGTCGGCAATTGCGGGTATTCACAATTCACGAACTTTATTAATCTTTTCTCTACGATTGATTTAAATATTTAATTTGTTCGTTGAACCATAAATTTTGGAAATTTATTTTGCTTGCTTCTCTCTCTCTCTAAAATCTACGCTCCACCTACAAAGCTACAATATGGTAAATCAAGGACCTGATGGGGTCAACACATGCCCACGTCCATATAGATTTGGTCTGGACTTGGGCCCCGGGTTTCTTCTTTAGTGACATGGTTCGAACTGGAGGAAAGGGCTACTACAGACTACAGTTGACGTTGAATATATAAATGGGCCAGGCCATAGTTTCTCCCTTAGCATAGGTTGAGAAAATGCCACGCGTACACTTGAAGTTGTTATTGTATGCCTTTCAAAATTTAAATGGACAAATTAACGTATCATACACCGGATATCTATGGGATCCATATGTACTAATCCACTTGAGATGACAGACTGTTCCGAACAGCCCTATCCACTGTGAAGAGCTCTCCCTTTCCATTCATGGCAGATGTTCTCAATACACGGCAGTAGTGTGTTATGGGTGAAGATGTCCTGTGGGTAACGATATGCGAACAGTTGGGGTGTAGATCTGGAAAATTCTTGATAATACTTTGTAATTTAGGGGTTTTGTCAAGTCAGTCTTCAAACTTTAAAACGTGTTTTTGTAGTAGTCTGAACTTTTAAATTGTGTTTAATAGGTCTTTATCCCTTTAATGGATAAGTGAAATGACAGTAGTACCCATCAGGTGTCATCTAGTTTTCTTTATCTGCTACTTCCACATAAACCAATTCAAAACCTAAGCACTTTGAAATGGTAGCACTTCAAATGTGGACGACTGTGGTGGAGAATCATCATGTTCATTAATGTTGAGTTCCTGCGGTCTTTTGCATGTTCGGGGAGTAGGAGCTTTAACAGTTGATCAGTGTTTGGTTTTATAACCCTTCTTTTCCTTTCCTTCTTTTAACACACAAACGAAATGGGTAAAAGTAAAATGGTAAAAAAAAATATTATAAAGGGCAATTTTTGCATTTTGAAATTATTTAATACACACCTAATGTCACATGATGGTATTGACTGATAATCAACTAACAGTAGGAACCTATTAGACACAATTTGAAAATTCAAGGTACTGCTAGGACATATTTTAAAGTTTAGGAACTGACTAGACACAACCCCAAAAGTACAGGCCAGGTAGTCATTAGGAATTTTCCCTAAAAAAGGATTTCCTTCCTCCTTTTAAAGAGGAGAATTTTATGATCCTAGAAGAGAGGGAAGAACCCATCCAATCAGCAATTCTAATTTCTAAGCTAAGTTCAATACAATCAACGGATTACTGGTGTCTCTTTACTCAATCGCCATGTTCAGACTGGAAGGAGTGCAGCGGAAGAAAGCTTCAAGGCCTAGGATCTTGAGTGCGCGATTAAGTATGCCAACATCACGAAACAGCTTGATCCCCATTTAGACGGTATCAATATGGATTGGTAGGCGCTTCTTAACATTGTTGATGCTACTTGCTTCTGCACACAATGGTATTGATTGTTTAAAGTCGAATTCGATTCCAGGGTGATCCAATTCGATCCATTTATAATTGAATCAAATATGAATCCACCCCTATCCAAATATGATAAAATTCTATTTTATTCAATTTAAATATATATATATATATATATATATATATATATATTTACATATTTAAAATTTATCTTGTATCTATTAATAAAGGTGGCTTGCACATTGTGTTTGTATGAAGTGTCATAGATTCATACAAATAACTTTCAATTCATTTTGTTCACGAAATATGGAAATCAAAGTCATTAAACTATTTTATTAATAACATATAATATTTTGATTATTTTTAGTTTAATTTGATTCTATTTGAATTTGAATATAAACAAATAAAATTTGAATCTACCTATATCTGATTTCAATTCATTTGCAACCTTACAATCATGGTTTTTAAAACCGGATCGAACCGGACGGCCAGACTGGAAAAATCGGGAATCAGTTCCGTTTTTTCCCAAAACCGTTTTCTTCCTCAAAACCGTTGATTTTAGTCAATAAACTGCTGAACCGGTCGATTAATCGTTTGAACGATTTTGACTATTTTTCAATTTTTTTAATTTTTTATTTTTTTATCAGAACGGACCAATCATTCGAATCAAACAGTCAGACCATTTGACCCGATAACCGGACCCCTGACTGATTCGGTTACCGGGTCAGTTTTAAAAACCATACTTACAATAAAACTCCAGATTTCCTACCCACACTCTACCCGTCTTGAATTGCAGCCATTCATCTCGATGTTGTATTGTGAGATTTGCGGCTAAATGTTTGTGGGTAGAGCGTGGGTAGAAAAAATAGAAAATGTAGATACGGTGGCCTCATGATTCATCCAAGATTAATTCTGCTGTTGCCAAAGGCACTTCATTTTCTATGAAGACCGTAATGCCTTATCTCAACCCACCAAGTGGAATGCGTACAATGTTTTGATCTCGAGTATCCATGCACGTCCCACTTGACTAATCACTGGTTTCATAATCGAATCGATCAGTTCCAAGTTTTATTCTTTTCCAACGACGAAGTACCATGGCAGAAAGCGTGTCGTGCCCTAGTTGCAGTAGTAGGTTCTCCATTAGTTATGAAACCGGCGTAGGAATGTGGGTTTTGTTTCTAATACATCAGTCCAAATTATATTATATGATATCAGACAGAAAACAAAGGATAGGTCTATGAACTTCTCTTACACCATGGATAAAGGTGGTAGAGAACAAAATCTATTTGGGGACCACAACTAATGGTTAAATGATTAATTCTTTAAAATGGCATTATAGACTATTTGATCAGGTAAATGAGTAATCTAGTGTTCAATCTTTATCGCCTTATAAATTATTTAAGTTTTAGTACAAGATATGAATAGGCACTTGTCCACACTTCAAGTTTAATGAGTTTTTTAAGAAAAATTTTCTTGTATCCTAATAATAATATTTGTCAAAATTATCCCCAAATTATTACCATGGATTTATTTATTTTTTTTTTTAATTTTGATAACCAAATATTTGTAAAATAATCAATGAGAAAATTTCAATCTAATTAAATTTGTGGGTGCCCACGCAGTGAGGTATTCCGAATGTAAAGCCAAAAAGGCTGTGAGAACCGTGTGAATACAATTTGTGTGAGGACTGGCACCTAAACCATGGTTTTTAAAACTGGACCAGACCGGAAAAATCAGGAACCGGTCAGATCTGTTTTCCCTCAAAACTAGATTTTTTTCAAAATCGTTGATTTTGGTCAATGAATTGCTGAACCGGGCGATTAATCGTTCAAACCACTCAAATAATTTTGACCATTTTTTATTTTTTATCAAAACAGACTGAATGTTCAGTTCAAACGGTCGGACCATTCGACTCAATAGTTCGGTCACCGGGTCGATTTTAAAAGCCATGACCTAAACTATAGGGCCTTCAGCTCAAGCCTTTTGTTTTTGTACTTTTATTGAAGTTGGGGTTGACTTAGGGATGCGACTCTTGAGAATCTGAGCCCCACAAAGTGTAATGCTAATTTCAGTGGTTTCTACTTTCTACTTTCTACTTTCTAGAAATAAAAGACACAATCATCAGCGATTCTCATTTTCTATCAGCCAAAGTTCATCAGAAGATACAGGTCAGGTAGGACCCAGCAGAGAGAGGGGAACCACTAGTTATCCATTCATAAATAAAACAAAAAGGAAAGGGAAATTAAAAGAGTAAATTGAACCATGCAGTTCCAATGGATTCTTGGAACATTGATTGAAGATGATATTTTTTATTCTTTTCTCACAAGTCACAAACCACTGAAATTGGAGTCAATCATCATGTGGAGGACACCCGCTTCCCCTCCACTCTCCACCCATGTATTGGTCTCTGTCCCGGTCCCCTCTTTGGTAGATTGTCGGGACCAGCCCGGATTTTGCCACGACGAGGTTCCTTATAGGATCCGGCCGGCCGGCCGGTGAACAGTGAGCACTAGTGCATGGTGGTGGGTGCTCCAGTTGGCAATCATTTTATTCTTACCAGAGTAAAGATCGATCTTCTTCTTCTTCCTCTTTTTAATTATTTCATGCGGTGGATGAAGATGAACAAACAATTACGCACTCCACGGCTCCACTATGATCGCTGAGTCTCACAAGTATCCATTTAATGGCTCTGCTCTTCAACTTTCTATTATGATCTGATCTCGACTTTTCACAAACCAATGGCAGACGCTGGGTTGTCATAGGAAACCTATCCTTCAATCTTGATAAAGACCCCTCCCAGTTTACCACTGGACAGAGAAAGACCCATCTTTTTCAAATTGGATGGGGTGGCTGGCTGGCTGCAATGAAATTAATTTGTTATTATATATTTATCTTCTTCCATATTGATTTGAGACCCTCTAGCTCAAGCAATTGCTTATTTGCATTTATTTGAATTTCATCACCTCAGACCCAAACGATGCAATTGTGGACCACCTTCACAACCAATACATTTTCCTTTCCTAGTAAAGCCTTTACTCTTTGGTTGTTGAGTGAAATTATGGGAATTAATTTATACATTTCCTACAACTTTGAACTTGCTTCCAACTTCTTTGTGTGCTTAATGTGCCACCCTACAGCTTTTGTTACTCCATGGCAAACTCGGGTTTATGACTCAGTCTGCAGGGTGTGCCAACGCGGTGGTGGCTCGGCCTTTATCTTTGAGCTCCCACTAAACCAGAGGGATATATTTAATGATGAAGCCCGTGGAATAGCGCCTAAAACTCTGTAATGTATTGAAAACTAAGGTGGGTCTTGTGGTGAAAGAGATAAAGATTTCCTCTTATTTCCACTTCCTCCCCAATCGATCAGTCTCTTTTGCTAATCTATTTTACACTTCTGTTTCTTAAGCCATTCCCATATAAAACAAACAAGGAGTACTTGGGGAGGAGAATAGAAGAAACAATCCAAAATCTAATTGTAACAAACATTTACAAATATTTAGATCAAGAAAATGGTTCATGAAATCATGGTCTAGTAATAACTTTGCTGTAATGTTTGCTAGACTAAATTCCAATTTATCTAATGAAATTTCTAGGACAGGTAATACACACACACACGCACACTCTCTCTCTCCCTCTCTCTCTCTATAAATTCTTACAACTGAAAAGAAATTCACAAGCCTAGAAGGAAACAAAGTTACTAGATAACTAGAGGGACTAAGTAATATATATCCATGCATGATTTTCTTTTCTAACGAGTACCTGTACCTTCTGTACAACATCTCTATGGTGTATATCATGCAATCTACTCTGTGTTGTGCCCGAATTTCTGCTTCTGACTATAGAGAACAGTGGGACGAGATATTTCTAAATCGTCCCACTGTTCTCTACACCGAGCTATCGCCTAGAATCGATCAAACGATGAAGAGATTCTGAAGAGAGAAGGGTAGTGGATGAACTATCGCCTGTTGTGCAATGGGTTCGACCCTGTTGGTACCTTTCGCTTCTCGGACTCCATATCTCTGGTGGTTTGGCCAAATGCGTCTGGGGCTGTAATTGAAGTATCAAAGACCTGCTGCTGTTGCTTCCCAGTAGAGAGACTGGTGAAACTTGCCCGCAGGGCCTGAATTCTGGGAGATATAGAGAGGAGGAGAAAGGAGAGAAGAAGACAAAGATGAAAGCGATTCATATCTGAATAATGTGTTGGAGGAAAGACAGATACAATAGAGCTAATGAAAGAGAGGGGGAGGGAGTGCTAGCTAAGCTGTCCTTGGTGGTGGTGGTCGTGAAAAGTACAACAAGGCCCTTTTATGTTAATGGTGATGGAGGGTGCTTTACATTGTGGTTATTATAAATGGCTATGGTTTGCCCAAGTGCAGAGAGAGAGAGAGAGAGAGAGAGAGAGCCCACCACAGTACAAATATAGCTGGTAATTAAGTGGGATCAGCTATTCTGGTCAGGATCTGATGGGTGATTGGGTTTTCAAACGTCAAAATTGAGTGTAAAATTAATGGGTCACCTTCCTAGAAGAACAGTTGGAATGCAGAGGTTTGGTGGAGATCCCACTTCAACAATGGCGGTGACCTAAGACTTGCAGAAAAACCTGTTCATGTGAAACCTTAATTAATTAGTTAAAGAGTTCACAAGCTAGCACAACGACCTTGGATTTTTCCTTCTGAGATGACCAAAGCAGCCTTTGACTCAGAAACACATAAAAAAATGTCCTTTTAATCAAACCACTGCCTCCTCTTCCAATAAGTCCATTTTGGCCATGTACACAATTAAAGGTCAAACATCAGTTTCAGAAGCCAACGTACTGAATTGGCGTTGGCCAACAACAACATATATCCAAAATCATGGCTATTAATTTGTAGTTTCTTCCTTCCAAATAAACTTTTGATGAAACAAAGAAAAAGGCCAAAATAGATTGCTTTGGTCGTTGCAGCATATTTGGATTTGTTTTTTTCTGGTCCAACAACGCGTTAGTGAGGAACTAGCCACGGGTTGTCCGCCCGCACTTTGTATGTATTATGTGTGCTTTCACTTGCACAATGATGAGAATCACCGACTCTTGTTGCCAGTGGAATGGTAATAAGTTTATAACCTCCCTGGTGCTGCTGAGTCAACCGGCCTGCTCTTCCATTTCTGGAGTCATCAACTCATCATGTTGTTTAATTGGTTGATATCTAACCATCTGCTCTCTCTCTCTCTCTTGAATGCATGACTGACTATTACTAATAGGTGAACTGGAAAACCGTGGGTGAGATTATCTATTAATTCGTTATTCTATGTTTAGTTGACAAGCCAAACCAGAAGCTGGAAAAGGTATGAACAGACTTTTTGGGGGGAACCTTTTTGATGGGGAGAGAGAGTGGGGTGATAACTTGTTTCTCTTGCAGATTTCAATCCACCAATGGATACTTGGAATATTTATCTCTTTATTTCATTTCCTACCTTCCAAGCAGTTCTTGTGATATGAAAAATAGTGGGCTTTCACACAGGGCTAATGAAAATAATTTGCGTAAATTGAAGACCAAGAATGTAAGAAGAAGCTCTAAAGAAATATAGATTGGCTGGTCAGGGGCCGGCCGGTCATCAGTTGCTTTCTTTCTGCAGGAAATTAAGGGAGGATCGAACTTGAGGATGAAAATATATAGGAATTTGCCACGTTAGAATGTAAAGTTTTATATATAGGCGCGTGAGTAATCTTGCAGGACGATCTTTCAGTGTATAGTACTCAGCTCCGTCGAAAAAGAAAGAAAAATCATCACCAAGTTTGACATTGTTTTGCAACTTTGTCACCGACCCCAGCATTCTTTTTCTTCTTTATGCCAACCCTAATTAGTACTGTCACACTCACAATATATTCCAGTATTGATGCAATGACTGAGTCGATCCAAATGGGTGACTAACATTTGAAGTCGATGAGTGGACAGAGTACGATGCCAGTTGATCGTGGATCAGTACTCGGCGACTGGACCTCCATTCTTCCCGGCTTAGAATCAGAAACACTTGAGATCCACCATCTTTTTAAAGTTAGGAATGAGGGGACATTAGCAATTCGCCTCTTTGTGCCTAAAGACGAATTGAAAAAAAAGGCAAAAAAACTCCATTTAGAACTTTCAGAAAATAACTCAAAATGGATTTTACAATTAAATCTTTTTTTCCAACCAAACAAAAAAAATATCGAAACTGGACTGAATTAACGGCCACTGTCAAAAAACTAATTTTCCTTTTAGATTTCCATGAATATAATATATGCTTGAATAGGCCAAGGCCAAAGCACGTTATCTGATGGGTGTGGGTGTGTGAAATCAACACCCATCGACCTCTTTTGTTCTTATTACTGCTTGATCAACGAAGTGGTAGTACTCCAAATTTAAGATAAACAGTGACGACCTCTGACTTTTCTAAACAGAAGCTGGCACTTGAAAGGATTAATTTCTTTAACTCTAAA
This sequence comes from Nelumbo nucifera, assembly GCF_055504915.1. Lineage (NCBI taxonomy): Eukaryota > Viridiplantae > Streptophyta > Magnoliopsida > Proteales > Nelumbonaceae > Nelumbo > Nelumbo nucifera. Next base: position 147,449,514 of record NC_142649.1, on the reverse strand, counting down.
TACAGTAGTGCCAATGCCAATCATGGAGCTAGTCATATTGACCAGCTGTTCCGCAGCTATTAATTGCAACGTATAGTAGAGCTTGGGTAGAGTTGTCTATTCCCACTCAATTTGTTTCTTTGAAGAAGTCTCTTGTCTTCCATCTAGAGCAATAGAGCTGGAGGAGTTAGAATTGTTTTCAGCAATTTTTTATTATTTTTTTCCAGAACAACTTGTTCTCAATGTTTTTTAGTTCATTCTGCCATGTCCATATTGACAAAATCAATTATAGGATTATTATATTAAGAATTGATATATGATTTATGATTGTAATTATGTTTAAGATTAATTAATAAAAATAAAATTAATTATTTAGTTTAATAAATTTTAAATTAAAAGTAATTGATAAAAAAACAAAGCCCATCCAACCTAAAAATAATGTATGGGCTGGACTGACTGACTGGACCCAATTAGACATGGGTTTGCTAGTACAATCTACACTAGCAAATTTACATCAAAATAGTTAGTTTCTACAATCTACATTAGCAAGAGAACTCAATTGATGCATGGGCTTGAATAGATGTCTGGTTAGATTTGGGTTGACAAATTTGGGTTTTGACATCAGTTTATATAGGTCCGGGCAATGCTCATGTTTAGGGTTTATTTATAGCATGTGTTTTGTTTCATGCATGTTTTAGGATATGCGTTTATTAAAATGCCACTATGTTATCGTCAAATCAGTATTTTTCTCATCATGTTCATCTATACGAGTTGATATTTACAAAAGTGGGTTTTGATTTATGTGTGCATCTACCGTTGAGAGAGGCTTCATTTTAATGCTTCCCCCAATGACTGAGCCTTTATTCACTTAACTCCTGATGTGGTGCCATTAGGTGCCTAATGGTGCCTATTTGTCAATAAACAATTTATCAAGTACTTTCTCAGGTTTTAAAACAAATTAAATACAAACATTTATTTAATAAACGGAAGCTATATCAAATACATACTTAATCAAACTCACCCCATGAAATCATCTAATTAAAACATAAAAAAGTTTTTAATGTGATTTCTTATTTAGAAATAAATAACCCCATGTGTGAAAAATAATTTGAAAAATGAGAGAAACAAAGATCAAGCACTGAGGTGAGAGGATGTTTTTCGGCCTCCCTCTTCTGGATGGCAGTGGGCTCACTGAAGTGAGCGAGTGAAAAGCGATGGTTCTGGGCCCGTACACATGCAATGCGAAATGGGGTACGCGATTACATCCCTGCCGGATGTTTTAGTCCCTGCCGACGGTGAGCCCCACAAACTTAATACATGTATCTCCTTTATTCTTTCTACCATTTCCGTCTCCGTCAAGTTCTTATTCATCAATAACTGAACCAGTTTCTTCTTATTAGGTGTAATGTGTTTCATGTGTCCCAGATAGGCCCGGTGACCCTAATCATTCATTAAGATGAGATACAGTAAAGTTAAGCCAAACAAGCCATGTAAACAGATTCAAGGATCCATATATAACCATATAATTAGAGGTGTAAAATGGGCCATGCTGGGTCAGTATGGCATGGCCCATATGCGGTCTACGCAGAGTGCAGGTCAAGCCGTGGATCGGGTCAAAGTTATTTATTTAAAAAAATTGAAAAAAAAACTTAAAATTTTAATTGTATATGAATTTTGATGTATACAATTTCTTATATATACAATAATTAAATAAAATTGTTTATTTTATTAATATTATATACTATATATTATTATATAATTATAATAATTATAATTTATATAATATATATTATATATAAAATATATGGATCCTATCAATCCACGAGCCATGGGTGGCATGGCACAACAGTGCGGGCCATGCCGGCCCAGCCCACTGACTTAAAACCCCAAGCCCAGCATGGCCCATCAGCCCATACAATTATACCAGGCTGGGCCGGTTCAAAATCGTGCCGAGCCGATTTACACCTCTACGTGTAAAAAAACCTGTAGACATGACGCAATATAGAATACCTGCAACGCCCGTGCCATGTTTCCACCATGATTAGCCATGAAGACTTGGCTGTTGAGACAAACGACATAATCGATGGCCGCTAGAACAGAGGGTCGATGCTTAAGCTTAACGAGGTCAAGCTCTCCTTCTGCTGCTGCTAAGACCCATTTGTTGTACAAATGAGGGAACTGCGATCTAAGTGGTTCCAGAGCCTTATCTCCACCTAATGCCTCACCTCCAGCCATGTATATCCTTGTACCATTCGAAGCTCCAAGGGCCTTCAGCAGCCTGAATTATATTATATACATAACAAAAAAAACAAGTAAAGCTGAGTTAAGGGAAATTTCCGAGCCAGGCCAGGTTGGCCGGCTTAGGGCTTTCTTGGCCCGGGCCTGGCCCACCTTGTGTACATGCTTGATGTGGGTGTGAGTCGAGCCGGGCCTGGCAGAAATATGGTTGCCCAGGCCCGGAAATTTGCGGGCCGGGCCAGGTCATAAATGATCATGCCTATGCCCGTGACCAACCGCTATCTTTTTCCTTCTTATTCCAAATTAGATGGCAATCCAATGTAGGACCTCGCCATTCAGAAAATGATGTAAAACAAACTCCCAGACTACCAATAAATCCTTGTTGGGATTATGAAAACTGGATTCACAAGGAAAACCCATTGACTATATTATTTTCTCTGAAAATGACAAAATATATATATATATATATATATATATATATATTATTCAATGGCTCTTCCTTTCTCACTAGTTTGTTGACGTGCATTTAGTATTTACTGTCACTATTTTTATTCTACTTTATTACCAATTAATTGCTTTAGTTCTTCTTACCATGGTTTTCAAAACTGGACTGGAGGACGGTTGGACTGGAAAAATCGGGAACTCATCACCTGATCTGTTTTGTTTTTCCCCAAAACCATTTTTTTCCTCAAAATCATTGATTTTGGTCAGCAAACTGCTAAATCAACCAATTAATCATTCGAATGATTTTGACCATTTTTCAATTTTTTTAATTTTGTTTGTCAGAGTGACTGACCGTTCAGGTTGAACGATCGGACCATTCGAACTAGTAACCGGACCCCTGACCAGTTCGGTTTTAAAAACCATGCTTCTTACATCAGACGACGTTTTCTCTGTCTGTGTATTGGTCCATGACTCAACTGGAAGTCTGGAACCACCCTATCTACTTGCCATTTTAATTGAAAAATAATCATCAAACTCAAATAACAAACAGCTAGAGATAGAGAGCTCCATGCATCCTCCATGGTTTATTGACTGAATCTGAATGTGGCTACCTACTTTAATTACTTACCTAGTGACCTCAATGGCATTTAAGGGGCAAAGTCCAGCGACATATCGATCTCTGGCTGTCATATTTATTCGGCTTGTAAGCAACTCTGGATGAGCTAACCGATCCGACTGGACCAAACGGTCTACCTCCTCACCCAACCCAGGAAGGCAGCCCGTCCTTAACCAAACATCCTTCTCCAGCCGAAGGTGCAACGCCATGTATGGACCTCCCTCTCCCATTCTCTTTGCTAGCTTCTCTCCTATCTCCTCTATCCATGCCCTAAACTTCAGCGCATGAAAAGCAACCTATGCACACACTTTGCCCCTTATCAGTATCCAAACAAAAAGTGCCAACTCTGTAAATTAAACAAATAAAATTTAAGTAAGACCCCATTTACTGATTTACATACAGGCCAAATAAAACTCAAGACGCACGTCTAACCTTGCAACGCAGCTTCTGTAAATCAGGGCCGAGATCCTTGGAAAGCTTTGAGTCTAAACCACTAAGAATTAACGCTCCATGTTTGTTAAGCTGTCATTATATTGAAGGAGACATAAGAACCTGTCTCTGTATTATATTTTTTTTTCGTGGACCAAGTCTTTTACGTATATATTTATAGTTGTTTGAGTTTTATCAAAGCGCGTGCAGCTTGATCATACATATAGATATAAAAATAACAAAAATGCAAAAGAAAATTAAAGAAGCAACTCACGCGCCCCATGAATTGTTTCCGTATCCAGTCTTCGTTTACGTGTAACTGCTTGATGGATGAGCTGATTGATCTTCTTCTTCTTCTTCTTGTTCTTCCGATGTATGTGGTGGTCGGTGGCAATGTTGAAACGATATGTACATCGTCCTTGAGCGTCTGTTTGAAGTGTTGATCATCAAAGATATCGGAGAATTCACTGCATTGTTAATCAAGTAGTAAAATTAACGCCAAGAGAACACAAAACAAAAGAGAATAAATGATCGGACTGTTGATGGGTTGTTGAAGGGTCAATCAAGTTCCATTCTTATCGAAGAAGCCCCACCTCGAACACAGACAGAACTGACATAGTCCGAGATGTGATCGATCAAATCAAACCAAGGAAAATTGCCTCCATTTCCAACAAATATGATTCAAAAGGAAGGGGTCGCACCTTTCATCTCCCCACACTCGATTGACTTGTAGTACCGGAAGGACTAAGGAGGTATTGAGAATCCTAGCTATGACAACGGCGTCGATGATTTGGTTCCGTTGTTGATTCAGCCCTCCAGAAACTACGACCATCAAGAATGTCCTCCTCTTCTCTGTGCCACCATTTGACGCCCTGCGATACCCATCGCTGAAATTCAAACATGGACGGAAACCCAAATCGTCTGGCTGCTTCCAGAACTCTTGTGAGTAGGAGACGTTATGAAGAGAGCTCGAAAGTTCGACATTGTTGAATTCTCTGCCTGTCTCTGTCTGTAGCCGCTGATGATCAAATGTGCAAGGCACAGGGGGAGAGAAGCCTAGCAAGAAGACGCTTAAGCTCGTGCAAACAGCTATTACCAAAAGCAGATAACCTGATTTCCGAAGATTTTGATTAGAAATGAATGTTGATTTTGGGTTCCCAGAAGGCTTGAAAAGAATAGCAGGTTTCTGATAGACAGAGATATAAGAGAATGAAGAGATGTCTCCTCTCATAAGGGAGTGTGGTTTGTATCGAAGGAATGAATTAAAGGGTGAGAATGTTAGGAAAACAGACAACCAAGACATAATGGCAGATTTAATTCAAAACCTTATTTTTGTCTCTGTCTCAAATTTAATAAGGAAAGTAATTAATCACTTATGCAGAATAATGTATGTGACTCTTATGTCCTAATTTAAGTGGCAAGTCTCTCTCACATGATGACTTCAAATAATCTACCTATACTGTATATATAAAAAGCAAGGTTGTCTATGTCATCCTTCCTCTCCTTTCTCTCTCTTCTCCCTTTCCTGCTTCCTCTCTTTAACTCTCTCTCCTTCCTCTATTTTCTTCCCAAACCTCCTATTTAGCCATGTGGCACCCATCTCCTCTATATATATATATATATATGGGCTCCATGTGTATGGAACACTGAACAACTTGGGATTGAATCCCACCTTCACCACAAGGGTTAATGGGAGGGCTGCCTCAGTAATGTTGCATTACCTAGCGGGAAAAAATGTGAAAAAAAGAAAAAAATAGCCTCATTCTAAAAGATAAATACTATATTTGTATTTCCTCTTAAAGAAGATACATTTGTATTCTTGGATTGAGAAATTCCTCCATGATCTCAAGCTACTCTATCTCCAAAAAATTCAACTCCCACCAGCTTCATGTTGTCCATATTAGTTTTTCCTCATTCATTTCACCTAATCATCACCTACTTAGAGATCACAAAATACACATTCATCTCCATTGTCCTCTTTGCAGGATCAACAGATGTTGTGTTCTTTGTCAGAAAATAAAAAACCTACTCAAAAACCTCACCTTACAGCTTAAGCTTTTAGGTTGAACAATTCTTTAAGATGGTATCAAAGCCTGTTTGACTAAGTGGTCTAATGTCAAGCCCTCATCACCTCCATTATAATTAATTGGTGGGCTTGTACTTGTTCATGCTATCAAGCCTGGTAGACTTTCGTATGAGGGGGTGTATTAGAAAATGAAAGCATATTCAGGAATCTCATCTAACAGCTTAAGTTTTTAGGTTGAATGATTCCTCTAGAATTTTGTTAGAGGTTTGCCGGTTAATTTAGAAAATTTTATATTTAAAATCGAGAGTTGGAGTGTAAAAGTCAAAATGATTTTTTTTGAGTTTTTGGGGGTGTATGGTAATAAGAATGAATGTATTGTTACTTTTTTGAAATTTTTGGGAGTGTAAAAGTCAAAATGAATGTGTTGTTACTTTTTTGTGATGGAGATATAGTTAATTCTGACTATGGATCTTTTGATTTTGTTTGTTTTAATTATTTGGGTTGGCTGCAGCATGCAGCAGGAGGAAGATGCGACTTGACTCTTGAGGGATGGAGTGCTGGAGATTGAATTGTTAGCGATAAGAAAGGCCAAGTTGTTTGGAAGGATATAGATGTGCTATTATTAATTCGGACCCTCTTATAGTAGTTTCTTGTTTAGATGGACTTGTTAATAGTCTTCCTTGTACTTGTTCAGAGAATATTGATGGTATTTTGTATAATTCTAGTTGGTTGGAACATGGAACAGGTTTCCTTTTGCCGTGTAAATAGGGATAGAAATGTGGTGGCTCATATGATAGCTTTGGCTTGTTGGGCGAAGACTTTTGAGGAGGATAGGATTTGGTTTGAATTTGATAGCCCTCCTTTTTTTTATGGAATATTTGTATGATTTTACTATTAGTTAATGATATAGTTACTTTATCTATCAAAAAAACTAGGGATGATGATTTTCAGCCCGGCCCAGCTTGAAAATTTCTGGGTTTGGACGTTTTGTGTTTAGGTCCGGCCTAGGCCCAATTACGTAAAATACTTCAAATGAACACAGCCCTTGAAACTTGACTCATAGTGCCAATGGGATCCAAACCAAAACCCCAAAACTAGCCAAGGTCCATTTATGTACTGCCAGTTCCCATGAATATTAATCTTATTCAAATTCAAATATTGATACAATTAAATTTAAATTTTGACATTAGATCCAAATCAGACAAATGATAAATTTGATATATCCAAAGCCTATATCAGTATTATTGAAAGTTGTATTACTTTCTTTAGATAGAGATTGACGAGCAACACTGTGTTAGTTGAAAGTTGTATAACAGCCTTAGTTGAAAGTTGGCGAGCACACAAGCCAAATAGCCAATGCCTTCCAAGGAAGATCAACAATCGACATACCTAACCGTTGTGTTCAATGAATGATCAGATTGATCTTCAGTTGGCTGGCTGATTTTTGACAGCTTGGGCAATATGTAAACCAATATTTTGAACCACCGTTGAGTCGGATGGTCGGATCGTTCGGACTGGAAACCATTCAGACAATTGGTTTCGTTTTACCCTAAACTTGGTTCTTAGCAAAAAACTATTGAATTAGTCAAGACCCATTGACATGGACATGAATAGGTGAACGAGTCCGACCCAAAAACGCTTTCAACAGCACAGGCTGTTAGCCACCAAATGCCAAAGTTATCTCAATTTTTTAATTTCTGAAACCTCCCCTGCAGTTTTTAATGTTTCTGAAACATCGCCTCATGTTTAGTAATTGCAATCACCTCTCCTGAACTTTATGAAACAGTTGCAAGTAGGCCCTCACTGTTAGAATCTTCTAACAAGAGACACAAAAGGTCCAGAATACCCATGCATCAATCGCTACCGAAAAACCCTTCCAATCTCTTTTCTAAAATTGATGTATTTTTCTTAAAGATAAAACTGCAATTTTAAACTCTATTTTTTTTGTTGTTCATAAAATTTGAATTATTTTTTTCTACAAAAAACCAGTTTCAATAGTAACTGCATGGGTATTTTAGACATTTTATGCCTCATCTTAGAGGATTCTAAGAGAGGGGGTTTACTTACAAAACTTCGGGGGAGGTTTAAGCAACGGTTAAAAATTCAAGGCGAGGTTTCAGGAATTTACCCTTAGGCTTCGTTTGGAAAAGATGCAAATAGAGTGTAAATCCCAGTTCAGGGTAAATTTGCACTCTAGTTCACTTTTGCTTGTGTTTGGCAACATTACATTTTTGCATTGACAAATGACAGACTAATGCATATTTACATTGATAATAAGATGTAAAAGTACATCAATAAAAAAGAAATAAATTTGCATTCAAGTGAGCTTTTGATAAAAAAAAAGCATATGCTTTATTGGAATTTGTGTTTGCATCTGATGAGGGCAGATTTGGCCCTCCACTGACATCATAACACATGACATATCAAAACAGTTGGACTACATCCCAGCATCACCTAGGCGACAACTTGCCTTAGCCAAAATGGGGTCCTAACTAGCGACCTGCCTCTACCGCCGACTTGGTGACCTACTTCTACTGCCGACCTGGCGACCTGCCTCTGTCGCCGACCTAGCGACCTGGCGATTTGCCTCTATCGTTGACTTGGCAACCTACCTCTTTAGAAGCTTGCCAATTGTCTCCGAACCTTTCGGGATCACATCACATAACCGTAGGCCTTATCCTCATCTCGCCCGAATCGGAGTGAAACGGTAAGCCTTATTAACTAGCACATTATCCTCCTTCCAAAGCGGAACGGACCCCTATGTCATGGGCCGAGGATTCCAGGAGTGTTTCGCTATACCCATGGCAGCCCAACTATATAAGGGCGTCGGCCCCTGAGACCCAGGTAGATGCACAATTTAATTCTCGTAGCTCTCCAGCTCTCTCACATTTAGTAATTTTAAAATCTCGTATTCGCTAACTTAAGCATTGGAGTGCCCACCCCGGATAAAGCAACCCAGGTACTCTGACACTGTTTCTTTGCATGTCACATCAGAGCCCAGCTCGTCACCATTCAGCTAGGCATCAGAGCCACTTCTCCAACTCGTCACCATTCAGCTAGGCGTCCAAACCACCTTCCAGGTAGGAACCATCCAACTAGACATCCAAGCCACATTCCAGGTAGGGATTATTCAACCAGGCATCCGAGTCACCTGCCAGCCGGGAGCTGCCGAAATGCGCATCATCAGCATCTATTACAATTAAAAGTCTGTTTGGTAAGAAGGTAAATTTGTCAATGCAAAACTAGCCCAACTTTGCAATTTATATGAACCGTTTCACTCTACATATTTGCATCGTTTCCAAACGCAGCCTTAATAATGAAACAAAATGAATGTTACAAAAATTTAATTAACGCAGACCCAATTTCCTGCTAAATCCTGCAAACTAATCTCTAGTGCACATACACTCCTTGCAGCGAGGATGTCTGTAAACGCTCCTTGCAACAGGTCTCTCGTGAGCCTGCTTGGTTTGCTTGACTGCTTTTCTTACTCTTTTCTCGAACATCTTCCATTCAATTGTAGAGTTCTTCAGGAATATATTAGCAAGCCGGCGCTTGTTTGGCCTTATTGTTGGCATTCTCCCATCACCAAAGTATATCCGATAGCCTGAAACCAATGATGAAAGTTGACTCCCAGAGTCCGTCATGGAAAATGCATCAGCTGCCGCACAAGCTATGAAGTCCAGTGCTGCTAACTGCATTAAAAAAAAAAAATCGATTCATCCACCACCAATGTCAAATATAAATAATTTACAGGTATTTTAAAAACATGAAGGCTGTGTTTGGTTGCAGTGCAAATACATAGGAGTGCAAATGTAAAAAATGCAAATTCTTTTTTAATTTTGTTTTGGAATTTACTTTATTATGCTTCATGTATTAATTTACTTCATTTGAACTGCAACCAAACAAAATAAGTTAAAAGTTAAAACAAAAACAGATCAGAATTTACACTTGAATCATTTGCACTGCCATGGTTTTGCATCAGTGCAAATTTATTTACATTGCAACCAAACACAGGCGAAATGATTTAATGTGTTCCATTTTTCTAAATTAAGGGCCATTACTCAATGTTCTTCCCAGTAGGGGTGTCCGATCCAGTCCAATGTGAGTCCATTATAAATGGACCAAGCCCAATCCAATCCAATGAATGTTTTGGAGCAATTTGGACAGGTCCAATTCAATGTCTGGACCATCCAATTTGTTCTTGATTTCAACCCAAACCCGGTCCATTGATACATATTCTTATCTTATATCAATGGACCAGATATTGGCTTAATCCAACCCAATTCAATATAAATTTGTTATGGATGGACCAGGTCCAATCCAATCTAATAAATATTTTGGACCGGATTGGTCCAATCCAATGTCTTGTCGGTCCATCCAATCCGTCCAAATTGATTTTGGACTGGACGGGTCCAATCCAAAACCGGTCCACTGACACCCTTACTTCCCAGCTATCAGCATTTCACCAATTGCAACAAGCATTAGCCCCTTCTATTGTTCTAAATTGATTCTTGAAAGTAATTTTTCTTATTCTAAATAAACTATGCAACAGATTGTTGCAACAAAAAGTTACAACCATTAGCCTATGGACCGAGTGATTCTGAAAAGTAGAAACACAAACACATGTAGCTTTTAATAGTAACACAAGTCAACTCAACAAGGGTCTGGTGGGGCCACCCCAAAGTAGCCTGAAGCTGAAATTCAAACCTAACCCAAAAACTGGCTCTGGTCAAAGTTTAGGTTGAGCTGGATGAATAGTTTAAAATGTCTCAAAATATTAATTGCATTATGCACATAAGAAGTAAACTCAAAATATCTTATACCTGATTTGGTAATATTTCAACATCAAGCCAAATTACTTTTCTATTCAAATTCTGATATATATCATGAATCCAACTATGATACTGAAAAGGTACAACCCAATTGGTAACCAATCAACTGATACTCATTCAAATTCACTGGTATCATAGAAATTACCATAATCAAAAGTGAACAAAACAAACAACAGATTTTTTTTGAGTCGGGATGCCAGAGACCAAAAGACAAGCCCAACAAAGCAGGGTGGAGATTTTCCAACCCAAGTCCAATCTAAGGCCTAGAAAATGCATACAAAGTTTCACCCAAAATGAGATTACATTCAGCAAGTTAGGATGATCATGTAATGAGATGAAACAAGATGAAACACTACTTCCGTAATTGTAGAGATCCGATGTTGAGTACATCCATGACTCGTGTATAAACCCTTAACTGAATAAAAGGACCCCTATAGGGTATATATATGGCAGTTGCATCAACAAACTATATTGAAAGGTAAAAGAAAAGAAAACAAAAAACAAAATAAAACTGAACTATTACCTGTGATGAGAAGTTCTTAAATGGTTCAATTTCAGATGATGAAAGCAAATCTTCTTTAGTAACCAAATTGGGATATAAGACAGTCAAGGCAGCCAGACTGGACTTCCCGCCATAAATTTGTGCTCCTGCTACATATATACGTGTCTTCCGACTGAAACCAAGAGCAGCAAACATAAGTACTGCCTCTTCAGGTGTTAGTGGACACTGGCCCTCTGAACGGAGGGCTGCAGCAGAAGGTAGCCTGCAATATGTTAAGTAGTTTTCATAAATAAAAGTAACATGAAACATGCACTTTAATTAGTAACCAAGATCTATGAAATTCCATAGGGATCCATGGGCAGTCACATGATAACCATATAATGCATACTTGTGGGTCTTTTCACGATGTGCCAGTGCTGGGAAATGGTTCTTGCGAAATGCTTCCAACTCTTTTTTCTCTTTTTCACCACCACCAAAATCACATAAAGAATGAGCTACCATGTCAATTTCGAATCTCATGTGTAGAGCTAAATATCTGGAATTTTTTACAGAAAAATCCATTTGCCCTTTCAGATTTGGTTCCTCCACAAATGGACCAACCAGATTTGTATCCAATGAACCTTGACTAGGTATATACTGACGTATCCTCTGAATAAGCAAAGCACCAGTTTGTTGAATTTTGGGGATAAATTGGAGTGCATGAAAGTTGCATCTGCATCGAAGTCTCTGGATGAAGTCCCTCAATTAGGAAGCAAAGAAAGGGAAAAAAAAAAGATAAAACTTTGAGAAAACAGTATATTACAGAGGCACAATATAGATTTTTTATCAGTAAGAGGCACAATATAGATGTAGTCAACAAAGTATCATTGGATCAGAAACCAAGCAATTACTAAATTACCTGCAACTGAAATGGTATTGGGTCAAATGCCAAACGATGCCCAAACCCAAAAAGATGGACAACTCCATTCTGGTGTAGTATTGGAAGAATGTTTTCCAAGAAAAAAACTGGTTTGGCTTCTTTCATTATGTCATCATCTGTCACCTGGCAGGAATTCCCATTAAGTAATGCTAACCAAACACCAGGAAAATACATCATGAAATTCAAGTCAATAAGTTGGCAAAATAATCTTGATAACAGATGACTACTCACAAGGCTACCAATTGCCTCCAAATCCAATGATCGTAGTTCCACAGGTAGTTTCTTCACAATCCGAATATCAGGCTTCAAGTAGTTGATAAAATGCTTCTCCTGATAGATATCGCCAAATTGGCTAAGAAATAATAGAATACGGCTTTGTCACTTTTCCATCTTTAAAATATGGAGATGAGTGAAAAACTGATATATCAATAATGTAACATGTTGGTGGCATTGGGACTCATTTCTTTCTTTTTCTTATATTTTGCACAAGTGACTATCTCTATAACCCTAAACAGGTTATTAGGGCACTTATCTACATGAACTGACCTATTTCAGTTTACTTTTTCTTACATTTTGCACAATTGACTCTTGACATAAACATTTTGCACAATAACCCTAAACAGCTTATTAGGGCACTTATCTAAAACAGTAGCATCCTTTGATGGATAGCCACCTCAAAAAAGTAGCCCTTTGCAAGATAATAATAGTTTCCCTTCCCAATGTTCAAAGTATCGATACACCCCGATATGCAGGCAGGATGTGTATTGGTACTTTGAACTTCACAGTTCACACATCATTATTTTTTAGTTTTTTTCTCAAAATTTCAGAGGAGGCTCCTTTTAATGCCATTTAACTATTAAAAATAGTCTTTCCTTAAAATACCTTATAAAGGCTGTATCAGCCACCTATCAATATGATATGATATGCCTGATACAGGGCATATCGTGTCAAAATTTTGAACCTTGTCCCTTCCTCCAAGGAGTGATATAGCTGATCAAAACCATCCACTGGATAAGGATCCTTTAAATTTATGACACATTAAATCCACTATGTTCTTCCCAAGGACCCCAAATAGAAGATAAGAGGATAACTTCAAAGTATACATCCTCTAAGATAAAGAATGCTGTAGAAATGACCTTCAATAAGGTCAACGTACGTCCAATAATGACCCTAGAAAGCCCAAACAAACCCATGAGAAGCTGCTAAATACTCCAACATAACTTGCAAAGCAGATAGAAGTTAAATGTATCCTCTGGTCTTCCAGATTTGTACAGGATACAACAATTCATTGAGAACATTTCTTTTTTGTCAACATGCCAACCTTTAGAACTTTCATTCTAGAAATCCCATTAAAAAAAATACCTCTTATCTCTCCAAACGCCACTCTGCAAAAAATTTGGAAGGACAAGAGTCGAATTAAGTAACCGGGCAACTGCAACAGCATTACATACCTGTAACCAATAAAGCTTGACGGCATGTTGGCATCATATATTTGACAATAGAATCTACAACTTAGTATTCCCAACTCACAGAAAAGGATAGTCTTGAAAATAATTGCAAAATCAAGAAGTTAAGGATATTCTATAAGAACTGTATAATATAGGCAATTTTTCTTTTCAGAAATCAGAACATTACTTACAGCTATTCGCTGCTGGTTAATTCCACCATTTGCACTGACAAGAATGTATCCGTTATTCCCCTCTTGGATGTCATGTTTCACAAGCAAAGCAACATGATGAATCAGATTTCAAATATCATGTAAATATTTGGGATCAGCACCACACTGACATAAAAGCAGAAAGCAGGGGTCATTAACACCCCCTGTGGAACACTTTATTGCAGAGACATATATGAACAAGAAAATGGTTTAGGTGCTAACCTTGTGAAGCAGCAGCTTGAAACTTCAATTATAAGTTAAAAAAAAACAAATGAAAGGGACTCCAAACAGCAATCCAACCAGAATTCAGAAATGTAGTAAGATTTCCAACAAAGAGGCCCTTATTGATATTACCAGAAGGCTCCCGGTTGCGTTGATGAGCACAAGGTATCCAAGAGAAATTGGCAAGTTGTGGTTCTTCCCATAAATCATTAGGCTCAGGTTTGTCCTCTCCCTGAATATAGATATACTCAAAAGTAATGAATAACATGAAAGAATTCAACAAGACTGGAATACAAATTCCTGATCTCCACCTCATTCAGATGAAATCTTTTAGACAAACCCCACCTCTACTAAAGCATGGGCAGCCAAGGCCATCATTCTAGCATATCTAATTCCATGTGTCCTCTTGCCTTTACCAAACTTGTTCCATTTTACCTGATAACATTACAGAATAATTGAAAGGACTTTATTGGTGCCTTATGCAGTGCTGAATTTTATCTATAATAGCATATCCAAATACAACAATAGTATAAACTCCAGTTAACTCTTTCTATGAAATTCGTTTCCACCCCAATTGTGTATTATAGAAATAATTAAATGAGAATATGCTTCAATATATGACATTTATAGGGCAAAAAAAAAAGACATAAGGTTGAGACCTCAATGCCCTACATTTTTTTAGGAAAATGCCCCTAGTAATAAATGGCCTACTATGTTGATAAAAAGAACGAAAAGAGTATTATTATACTTGCTATAGTATGATATAAAAAATAAAAGAAAATGAAAGGGCAAAAAAAAAAGACATAAGGTTGAGACCTCAATGCCCTACATTTTTTTAGGAAAATGCCCCTAGTAATAAATGGCCTACTATGTCGATAAAAAGAACGAAAAGAGTATTATTATACTTGCTATAGTATGATATAAAAAATAAAAGAAAATGAAATGGGTACCCCTTTAAGTTGTTAGGAAGATTTTATTGATCAAAAAAAAAAAAGTTGTTAGGAAGATTCCTGCAATCACTAATTTTTAGCAAACTTTTATGGAAAAATCTATGATACCGGAAAGGCTTTGACCAATACCTTAGACATGAATACCTTTCAACACATGAATACCTTAGACATGAATACCTAACTCTGGCAACTGATAACTCCTGCGGTGAAACTAAATCTGGCGACTATTAACACTGGCAATCGGCGTTAACTTTCAGTTCCTCCGTCCAAAAGATTTTTAATCGTGGGAGAAAATGAAAAGGATTGCAGTAGTTGGATCAAAATCTATCGAAATAGAACGAAGAAACCATTGAGATGAAATTGCAGTAACAGAAAGAAGCAAGGGAGCTTGGACACGAATAGTCTTGACTCAGGAGGATTTCCTTTGGACCAGGAAGTTTTTCCAGGAGGTTTTGAAATGATAGAGTGTGCTAGAGTCATACATCTATCAAACTCTACCCTGTGCATCTCTATCCTGTACACCTGTCAATTTCTATCCTGTTCTAACTTACTGCATTCTTGTCCTGTACATACCTGTATGATGAAGACTCCTGTACACTAAAGACTCCTGTACTAGTACTCTTAAGAATCAATATAAATTCAAGTACAAGAACTCACCGAAATAATCAAGGTGAGATTACTAATTTTTGTATTCTGTGATATTACTATTTACAGTGTTCTGTTTTATGGTATCAGAGCATAGGTTGTTGGCCTCTTTTGCAACTCAATCATGTCGACTGTATCTGCAAGCTCAGGCACTACTGAAGCAGGAGTCACAACCATTGTGAACCTGAATTTTCCAACTACAACAAGCCATTTAATCTCCATCAAACTAAATCGCATGAACTACTTACTATGGCGATCTCAGTTTGTGGCTGCTCTCAAAGGTTTTAAAGCTATGGGTTACGTTGATGGTACTATCCAATGCCCACCTAAGACCATTGAGAAGGATGGTACTTATACCATGAATCCAGATTTCATTTTATGGGAACAACAGGACCAGTTGCTCCTCAGTTGGATCCTTGCTTCACTCTTAGAAGGTGTTTTGGCCCAGGTTATTGGGTACGCTACCTCAAGAAGCGTATGGAATGCCCTGTCAAGGCTGTTTGCTTCAAAATCAAAAGCTCATGTGATGCAACTCAGATTTGAATTGACCCATTTGAAGAAGATGAATCAGTCAATGGCTGATTATCTAGAAAAGGCTCGTTTGATCTCTGATAGTCTTACTTATGTTGGTGAAACAATCACAGACTCTGAACTGATTCAGTTTGTGCTAGGAGGACTTGGCCTAGACTATGAATCTCTTGTTACTACTCTCTTGCTGAAGGGAGAAAATCTATCATTTGATGACATACATGCTATTCTTCTCAATCATGAGATTCGAATGCAACACACTACATCTCTGTTTGATCCAATATCTCCCCAGGCCAATGTTGTAATGCAAAAGCAATCTCAGTCACTCAAAACAAATGGCTACAAGTCTAAGTCAAAACCAGGTAAGCAGAAAGTTAAGAAACCTAATCCCTATCAAGGGGTTAGGTGCCAGATATGTCTAAAATTCAATCATACAACTTACAAGTGCAGGGCTCGTTTTGATAAGAATTTTCGTCCTAATTCATCTCCTTCTGCATACACTGCTGCAACTGGTCCAGTCATTGATAACAGTTGGTACCCAGATTCGGGTGCAAGCCACCATATGACTGCAAACTTGGCAAATCTTCATCTTCAATCTGAATATATTAGACCAAATCAATTAACGATTGGCAATGAAGAAGGTCTATCTATTGCACATACTGGTACCTCTACATTACATGCTTCTGAACATTCCTTTATTTTGAAAGACATACTCCATGTTCCCAACATTACTAAGAATTTACTTTCTGTGGCTAAATTTTCTAAGGACAACAATTGTTTCTTTGAATTTCACCCCAATGAGTTCATTGTGAAAGACCGGGAGATAGGCAATGTTACTTCAGGGTCATAGTAAACACGGCTTGTATGAGTTACAGGGGATTTCAAGTGGAGTTACAAATAATGTCCCTCCTCCTACTGCATTCCTTGGGGTGCGAAATTCTATTGATTGCTGGCATGAAAGGCTTGGGCATCCTGCTGCAAGGCTGGTTCGATATGTCGTCACCTCCAATAATCTTCCTCTATCTTCTAATAAGCGGATGACATTTTGTCATTCCTTCCCTTTTGGCAAGTCGCATAAACTACCATTCTCTTCTAGTTCTACTACATATGCATCTCCACTTGAACTTATTTTTAGTGATGTATGGGGACATTCTCCTGTGAACTCCATTAATGGATTCAAGTACTATATTGTCTTTGTTGATGGCTTTAGCAGATATCAGTGGATTTTTCCTCTTGTTCACAAATCAAATGCACTTCCTACATTTGTCAAATTTAAACAATAGGTTGAAAATCTTTTCAATGTTAAAATTAAATGTCTTCAAACTGATGGTGGGGGAGCGTTCAGAAAATTTCAGTCTTACCTTCAACATTGTGGCATTTCTCATTGACTCTCTTGTCCACATACGCAAGAGAAAAATGGGATGGCTGAAAGACGCCATCGCCAAATTGTTGAAACAAGACTAACATTATTAGCAAAGTCCTCAGTGCCTCAAAATTACTGGTGGGAGGCCTTTTGTGTAGTAGTGTTTTTGGCTAATAGACTTCCCACGTCGACACTCAACATGCAATCACCATTTGAACTATTGTTCAAACGTAAGCCTGATTATGTGTTCTTAAAGGTTTTTGGGTGTTTATGCTTCCCATATCTTCAGTCCTATGCTTGTAATAAACTAGACTTTCGTTCATCAGCTTGCATGTTCTTGGGATACTATGATAATTACAAAGGATATCGGTGCTTACATTTTCCCTCTCAACGCATTTTTACATCTCGGCATGTCCTATTTGATGAAGATGTGTTTCCATTTGAATCTCATGAAACCAAACAACAATCTTCACCTTCACGGTTCTCTTTTGGACCACCTCCTATGGTAAGTCGTGTCCCTTCAGTGCCATGTTCCACTACTACTGCTGGTCCTCCTATTGCACATTCCGCCGACCCACCACTATCCTTACCACCCTCATCTGCATCACCTGATTTGGTACAATCGTGCACCTCACCTTCATCAACTGATTCTGCTCCATCTCCTTTACCTAAACCAAAAACCAGTACCAGTGAGCTTGTTTCTCCCTCCTCTACTAATGATGCTCCAGTGTTGCCCTCCTCTACTCCTCCGAATCGTCATCCTATGCAGACCAAGAGCAAAAGTGGGATATTCAAACCTAAAACATATATGGCTTCCACATATCCACTATCCTCTTTGTCTACTGAACCCACATCATTTGCTGAGGCCAATGCCAGTCCAGAATGGCGAGCAGCTATGCAGTCTGAAATTGATGCCTTACACCACAATCAAACTTGGGCGTTGGTACCACCCCCACCTAACATCAATTTGGTTGGATGCAAATGGGTTTTTCGCATTAAGCGAAACCCAGATGGCAGCATCAGTCGCTATAAAGCACAACTAGTTGCTCAAGGATTTCATCAACGTCTTGGCATTGATTATACAGAGACATTCAGCCCTGTTATCAAGCCAACAACCATACATGTTGTTTTAAGTATTGCTCTCTCTAGAGGATAGCCTCTTCAGCAACTAGATGTACAAAATGCATTTCTCCATGGAGATATTGAGGAAGATGTATATATGAAGCAACCTCCCAGTTTTGTGGACCCAACCCATCGTGACTATGTGTGTCATCTGCGCAAGTCCCTATATGGCTTAAAACAAGCTCCTCGAGCTTGGTATCAGAAGCTCAGTTCCTTCTTACTTGATGCTGGTTTCAAGATGTTGATCTCTGATTCATCTTTTTTCATAAGGCATTCACCTAATAGTATCATCTTTATTTTAATATATGTTGACGACATCATTGTGACCGGGTCATCTACTAAGGCTATACAGCTTATCATTCATCAAATGAGCAATGCCTTTGTAATTAAAGACTTGGGTCCATTACATTTCTTCCTTGGTGTTGAGGTCATTCCTGACAAAACAGGTTTAATCTTATCACAACGCCAATACATTGTTGACCTCCTTTGTCGTGCTTCACTAGATGGGGTGAAACCTGTTTCCACACCAATGGCTTCCACCACCAAGCTGGTCCAACATTCTGGAGAGCCTTTTGCTGATCCTACTACTTTTCGTAGTATCGTTGGTGCTTTACAATATCTGACTCTAACTAGACCTGACATTGCTTTCTCTGTCAACAAAGTTTGCCAATTCATTCATCAGCCCACTTCTGATCACTGGGAATCAGTTAAGTGAATTCTACGTTATCTCAAGTCTACGCTTCTTTTTGGATTGCGGCTATCTCCTTCTACATCTCTTGATCTCCATGCCTTTTCAGACGCAGATTGGGCTGGCTGTCCTGATGATAGGCGATCCCATTGTGGTTTTTGTGTCTTTATGGGTTCCAATCTCATTTGTTGGTCCTCTCGTAAGCAAGCTATAGTCTCTTGCTCTAGCACGGAATCAGAATACAGAAGCCTTGCTTGTGCTACATTAGAACTGATTTGGTTGCAGTCACTCCTTCGTGAATTGGGTGTTTCATCCACTACTTCTCCCACCCTATGGTGTGATAATCTTGGTGCGACCTATCTTACAGAAAATTCAATCTTCCATGCTCGCACCAAGCATATTGAAATTGATTATCATTTTGTGAGACAGCGGGTTGCTAAAAAGGATCTCCACGTTCGATTTATTTCCAATCATGATCAAGTGGCAAACATCTTCACTAAGCCCCTCTCTCTTGCTCGATTCAGCATGCTGCGTGACAAGTTGACTGTTGTTGACTTGAGGGGGGATGATAGAGTATGCTAGAGTCATACATCTGTCAAACTCTATCCTGTACATCTCTATCCCGTACACCTGTCAATTTCTATCCTGTTCTAATATTCTTATCCTGTACATAGCTGTATGATGAAGACTCCTGTACACTGAAGATTCCTGTACACATAGTACTCTTAAGAATCAATATAAATTCAAGTCCAAGAACTCACCGAAATCATCAAGGTGAGATTACTAATTTCTGTGTTATGTGATATTACTGTTTACAGTGTTCTGTTTTATGAAAGACAACCGAAGGCCATTCGCAGACAAAAGAGAGTCAACAAAGGAAGAATCTTTTGCATTCAGCTCAAGGAAACAGCACAACTAAATATATACAACTATTGTAGCTTGAATCTTTTGTAAGCATTCACAGACTGAAAGAGAGTCAACAATTCATATATTCAAGAAACTGCACAACTAAATATATACAACTATTGTAGCTTCAAGCGAATGCTTACAAAATTGGGTCTGTATTAAATTATTCCATGCTCTAACAAGGAAATATAAGTTATTCGTAGATATTCCCTAAACTGTCACCATTGTATATAATAGTTGGGGAAAAAAACAAAAGGAACCGGAGGTCCGGATCTAAGATACGACAGTACCTATTTATTTCTTACTTTCAGATTCATTTTTTCATTCACAACTAATTTTATTTGTCACTACTGCTAGGTAGAAACAAGTATAGATCTCACTTGTAGTGCAATGATGGTAATTATGACAACAAAAGGTTTCCAATTAGAACACATAAAATTAGATGCTTACACGAACAGAGGATGAATTTCTATTTACGAACCCATCTCTGGGACTGATAACTGTATGTTGAAGACGCGAAAGCAACAACCAGTTCATCAGGCAAACACACCCCACCAGTGCAGTTATAACAACAAGAATCCTCATTCGCTTCCAATACCACACTCCCCCAGCCTTCCCCTTCACTATTTGGTGCAGCTGCAGCTGCTGATGTTGCTCCTGTCTCGAGAAAAAGCCTATAACATTCCAACTAGTCCATGGCTTCCGCTTCCACCATTCACTAAAATCGAAGGAACTGAAGAGAGACTGAAAAGAGCCGGATCTTTGAAAGTTAGAGAATTTTCCATGGCAGGACCTATAGCCTGGTCCGAAATCGAAACCTGGAAAGGCAGTAGGATTTCTTGGCAAGCTCTGTCTGCTCCTTGGTCTTGACGAATGTAATCTGCTTTGGAAGGAACTCAACCATGCATTGCTATCAAACCGATGCGAAACCCTAATTTCTTCAAAGCCATATAAGCTAGCTTCTTCTGCTCCACCTCTGCCGTTGTCAGCTTCAACTAACACATTAGAAGCCATGACTGAGACTGTGCTTCTCCAACCTTCCTTTTTCAACGGAATGAAGAGAGAAGAACGGAAAGGAGATATGAATCTTGATTCACTACTTTGTGAACAGTTATTCAAATTCCCTTTGCATTTTCAGAGAAGAAAAGAAAAACCGACGAAAGCTAGAAGGGATTTTCTGCGAGTGAAAAGCCAGGTGCCAAGGGCCCAAGGCCAAGGGTGGTGGAATGTCCAAGTCCAAACGAGGCGGAATTGTAACTGACAGTTTTATTTGTCTCAAAATTACGAAGACGCTGACACGCTGTCAACAACGACTAAATGCAACTCTTGAAATTCTTCGCCTGACAGACAAGATGGGCCCACATGTAACATCACGTTATTGATTACTTTCTTAAAATTCTTAAAATACCTTATTTAACAAATTGTCTAAAACTTTAAATCCACTCCATCTCCTTTCAAACACCCCATTTATGCCATTTATGCCCTAGTTTCTGTTTCCGTTCCTCTCCAGCAACCCCAACTCCTCCGTTTTCAAGCAGAATTCTTCTTTGCGGACGCAATAGCTCCTCTACCTCCTACTAGGCGGAAATAAATGGCATCAACAATATTCTATCAATGGCCAACTGTGACTTTGCTAGGGGCTCTGCTCTTCGTCTTTCATAAAGCTCTCGTAGAGTTCAAGAAGAATCCCAGTACACACACAGTCAAAGAGAGCTTGCTAGAATCGAGAAAGCTAGCACAAGCACTAACTTGATGATGGAGAACCTTCATAAGATGCTGGAGACGATGGCCGGAAGATGGGTTTTGTCATCATAATCAGAATTGTTCAAATAGACGATGCAAGCCATCTTCAGAAGGTTCCAAAAAATATGCTACTGGAGCAGATAAGCTGGAGATTAATCCATTAAAATCGATTCCAATATGTTTGTCGTTGATATCACTGAATTCGGGGTTCCGGATTGTGTCCAGCTCGATGGCAACAACATGATTGTCTGGATTGTTAATGTTGGTGATATTGAACAAACCGAAAAATTGTTTATGCATGGCTCCAGGCAGATCTTTTGAAGGTGAGATGACAAAAGCAATTCATAGCCAGTTGGTTGTGAGCTCTTAGTGAATGCAACAACAAAAGTAGAGAAGGAGAAAACGCTACCATTGGAGGAGTTCCACCAACAGAGATTCTGCTTACTCTGTCCACATGTTAGGAGAAGATTTCGGGCTATTTGTTTTCTTTAGGGATAACAGAATTATAAGGATAACTTTTGGGCCTAATATCAATAAAAATAATATATTTAAAAAATTTTCAAAATTAAGTTAATTTTTTAAAAATAATATCAATTAAGGATAAAATCACTGTTTATCTTCTTTATAGTGCTGCCGCCGGCCGCCACCAGCGCCGCCGCCGCCGCCTTTACCTCCGCCTATATCCGACAACGTTGCCGGAGGTAGAGGTGGGCGAAAATACCCGGAGGCGTTGCCGGAGCGGCGGTCGGCGACGGCGCTGTTGAATAAATTAGAAGAAAAGAAGATGAACAGTAATTTTACCTTTAATTGATATTAATTTAAAAAATAATAATTTAACTTTAATATTTTTTTAAATATATTATTTTTATTGATATTAGAACCCAAAATCTATCCTTATATACTAATATCCCTTTTCTTTAAACCTGGTAATTTCTCCCCTTCTTTTCTCTCTATTGATAAATCAAAGGTACGATATTTCTCCGATGTTAATGGCAGGTCGTGGCATTCCCAATTCGGTTCCACTATCGGTGGGTCGTGGATGAAAACTCGAGGGAGGTAGTTCAATGGCGATTCATTGATAGCCTAAATTTGACTCTGTGACAACCCAACAGCCCTCTGAGCTACCGCTGGGTTGTTGGAACAGAGTACGAGCTGGAGTTTCACACCTCGAAGCTTTCCGTTGGCCCTCTAACTCTAAGCAGTGAAGCCGCCTCAATGAGCTGCCGATCAGATATCATCAACATTTGAGCTCACAGGACGATGAAGCCTGCCCGCCAACCGCCCTCTAAGTTGTAACGCCACGATACCGTAGGCGGTGGCTGCCATCTCCGGCGTTTCGAAGCTACCCAACCAAATTCTCGTTTTCTTCCCCGTTCATGTATCTCCGACACCCACGATTGGTGACGCCTATTTGAATACTTCTGATTATGATGACGAAACCCATTTTCCAGTCGTCGTCTTCGACATCTTCTGAAGTTCCCAACAAGAGTCAAGTTTTTGTTTGAATTGGTCCATTATCTCTATGAAATTGGCCTGAACCTCCAAATGTGGACTTTCTAACTAACAGATTACTGTCGATCCGGATGCTTTCAAGGTAATTTTGTTCGAATTGATATCCGACACAAAGGCAGTGGAACACAGAAGGGATAAGAGGGAGGTGGCATTGGCGGATCGATCCAGTTTTGATACGGGAAGAAGAAACGATGAGCACCGTGGGTGTGGTGGCAAAGCTGGCGTTCCGATGTGTTGTTACCGATAAGGGCGACCGATCAGACGCCGAGGAGGAAGTAGTTGGATTGGATTGGTTTCCATTTTCCACTTCCAATAATTTCAATAGGTGTCAAAAGTTTTATTTTAAAAATTAAAAAAAAATAATAATAATGAATAAAATAATTTTTTTAATCATTCTGTTTAACAAGTACTAATAGAAAGAAGATTTAACCAATTGTCAAAAATTTTAAAATTACTTAAAAAAATTGAGTTTCTAGTAGATGAGGACAACTTTTTGTCCAGAATATCAATAAAAAGTAATATTTTTTGTTTAATAATTAAAATAAAATAACTTTTTTAGAAAAATATTAATAAAGGACAGTGACACTGTTAATTGTCTTCCTTCGCTAAAAACCCAAAATTCTATCAACGTTTTCAAGAAAAACTGAAAATCCCTCTATTTTGTCCGTTGGTTGGTCGGGAGCTGATTATCGGCTACAGTAGGAAGATGACCACTGTTGCTCACCTTCCTACTCTCGATGGTTTTGTCGACACGTTGATATTAAGGGCAAAAAGTTGCCCTTATCTGCTAGAAACCCATAAAATAATGCTTCGGACTTTGGTGGATCTGCACTCTCATCTCGTCCCTACGTCTCCAACTCCGCAGATCGGTTTCTGAGTAACAGGGCGCCACGGTTTTCGAGCTTCGAATTCCCAACTCCAAAGTCATTTTTCCTGTTCAGCTCTTCCTCCACCCTGAGAGTGTACGGCGAGTTCTCATATCTCTCTCGCAGGTTTGACTCTTCTTCGGTCTCTACAATGAATCCTGCAACATTTCTCCAAGACGTCAATCGGCAAGCCATTAAGGGAGATTGAATTTTCACAGAAATTTAAAGGATTTGTTTTGCTAAATTTCCATGGATTTTCATTTCAACTCACATGAATCGGCAAGATTCTGAAAACGCATTATCAGTGGGAGAGCATGCAATGGGAAACTGCAAACTCAGCACAAACAATCTTATCTGCAAACTTCGCCTGCTAGAGAGATATGAGAGTGTCGTTTTCATGGATTGAAACAGAGTCGTTTCTGATGTAGCGCGATTCGGTCACTCCTACCTGGCACTCACGTGGTTCCTGGAAGGTACCTGAGATGAAGAAAAAGAAGAATCCCCGGAGAGTTTACCCGGTGGTGATACTCCGATGCTTAAGTTAGTACTCTGTAGGAGAAGCAAGAAGGAGACGAATGCTAAAAGTGCAGATAGCGCGTTCTCACTGTACTCGAGAGATTAGAGGTCTCAAGAAGAAGTTTCTCTTTTGCCCTGAGGGCTTTTATAGGGACATTCACGTCAGGTTGGGCATAACCGCCACTGGGCTCCTACCACAGCCGTTACCTGCCAGGGCTGCGCAGGTGGCCGTTGTGGCGTACATCTCGCCCGGGTGAATGACACGTCTCCGAAGTGACAGGCACGCCCTTGCCTACTGTGAGACGTGGACGCAGACTGCCGAAAGGACTGGGACTGCGCCGTCAGTAAGGGATATGGTGTAGTCTGACCGGTACGGTCTGTCAGTCGGAAGCTTCCTAGGGAGTGTTCGTGCGGTTCATTCGCGAGCTATTGTTTAACGAACTTGGAACACTCCAGGGTTACCCTTAGTAGAATTGGTCCTGGGGATGGCTTGTCTGCTTGGAAGCTCGGACGAGCTAATGATTTTAGCTCACGAGCTAAAAATGCCTCGGACTATCTCTTCAAAGGTAGCTCAGGGAGCTCGGGGTTCGCGTCGCGGAGAACTCCTCCTTTCGTGAGCTACAATGTAACGAGCTGCTTTGTAGGCCCGTCACTTGGTCGTACCAGGCTACAACGCTGAGCTGTCGCTCGTGCTGAGTCAGTGTCCATGTGTCACAGTTTCATAGGTTGGGTCAAATCATTTTCCATCAATTGCCCCCCACTCCTTGGGCTAAGAGCACTGCCTTAGCGCGGGGAGTTTACGAAGCGCGATGGATTAATTTGACCAAAATTCAAACTTGATTAACTGCCCACATTAAATGCATTTGCGGGAATCAAGAGATTTTCTGACTTTCTTGACTTTTCGGATTCTGAAAATGTGCTGAGGTGGCTTTTAACTCCAAACGTCGTGCGGCCGCGATTACCTTAATTACGGAAAACGTGTCGCCAATCACCTTCGGCTTTCAGAAGGTGTGCGGTCAGGGCGCCCGCAGGCCATTGGATTTGCCTTGATCCGGACTGTCAACTTAGAAGGGTGGAGACTATAAATAGGGGGGCCTCTTGGGCCTCACTTTCTCCCACACCATCTTGCTGTCTTCGGATTCTGAGGTCGCGCACTTCATCTAGTCTACCCGAATTCCTTAATTTGCTTCGCTTTGTCTCTTCTGGTGAGTCCCAATCGCTATTAGCCATGTCTGGGTACCCATGCCACACCTACCACAGGGGCGATAACCAGGACAACGATGCCCCCTCGAGCTCGGGGGGAGACTGGGAGTAGATCCCGAAGGCTCGGGAGGCCTCCGGCGACGTAGCATCTACTTCTAGGGGGAGGGAGCCTGACACATTTGGCCCTTCCTTGATGACAGCGGAGAGACTCAGGTCTCTAATCCGCTACTTTCGCCTCCCTGGGGACCTGGTTTACAGCCTCCCTACTGGCAACTTCCCTTGGGAGCATGGTCCCAATGACATAGTAATCTTCCAGGAACAACTCGAGGCTGTCTTGCGTCTCCCCCTACACCCCTTGATAGTGGAGGTGTTAAATCACTTTAATGTCACCATTGACCAGCTTCATCCCAACGCCATTCGAAACATGGTTGGGACTATATCTCTGTGTTACGAGTACTTCCTTCCTTTGGACCTTGATATTTTTGCCTTTATCCTTTGTATAAAAAACGCTGCTCCTGGGGTTCCTCCGGAGAGGCGCTTTTACTACCTCTCTCCCCGTCACGGCTATAAGCTCTTATACGAGCTGCCGAATAAGATTCCCACCTGGAAGCGGTATTACTTTGTGGTCCGTAACCCTGAGGGGTGGCCCTTCCCAACTGCTTGGAGGGGCGCCATCCAAGACCCCAGGGCTGAGCTGGACCCCGAAATTCGGAAAATGATGTTGTCCTAGGCATCAGTAGGCTTCCTTTGCTCGGACTACTTGGCCGAGGAGAAGCTCGTGCAGGCCAGCCTGAGCCCGGGTAGGTTGTCTTTTTAGGTCACGTGGTTTCTGTAACGATGTCGTACACACATTCGCATGCATATATTTCATTCTTGTTGGACTAGCATTGATGCTCTTCTTGGCAGCCATCATGTCTAGTGCCGATTCGTGCCGCCTTCTCTCGAGCAACCAAAAGCGCCATGCGAAGAGGACGCGCCCTGACCGGACTCCCCCCTCAGGAGGTACTGAGTTCGGGTCTTTCAAGCCGGTTTTATCCTCCCCTCCGCTTGAGATTCCAGCACCCCCACCCGAGGGAACTAGTGGGGTTGACTTCGGAGGGGACAAGCTTCCTCAGCAGGGGGAGGCTCCCTATAACCCCCTCCAGCCATGCCCTTACCCCTGGTTCCTAGTGGGGAAATGGGAAGGGGTGAACGACTACCACGTGGCTCGCCGGAGGAGCCAGAAGGCGATTACTAACGATGAGGTCGCTCAATGGGGGAATATGGAGCCCGGGGACCTCGCCGCATTCACCTCTGCCCACTGCATGGTGGTAAGTGACTCCTTTCCTTTTTCTTCTCTCGTTTTGCTCCTCTCCGCTATCCTCTGATCTTCTCTTCTGTCGGCAGGTGAATTCCGCCATCATGCCATGGCTCTCCAGACGCGCGTCCATCGTGTTGACGCCCTCGACCAGCGGGCTGCTAACAAGAAGTTCCAGGGCGAGCTCGACCGGATCCGGGGCGAGCTCCATTACACTCGCAAGGGGAGCGAGTCTTAAGAGCTGCTCGTCCACGACCAGGAGGCTCAAATCGCCCGACTTTCTGAAGAGAGCGCGCGTTACAGGGAGGAATCATCGAGGATGGCGGTGGAGAGGGAGCTCCTCAGGCAGCAAGTGCGGGACTTGGAGTCCACTCTTCTAAATCGGACTCGAAACTTTGATCAGATGGTGGAGGCTGAACGAGAGAAAGCGGTCTGGGATTTTAAAGACTCCTAGGAATACAGCGACCTCCAGGCGGAATATGGTTCGAGTTCGTACCGCTCTGGGTTTAAGCTTTGTCGGTGGTTGGTTCAGAAGAAGTTCTCCAGACTCAACCTCGACGGCATCACTATGAAGGGTCTGTCTCCTAAGATGGCGGACCAAGCGGAGGAAGAGGAGCCTGACTCCCCAGAGGATGAGGAGGCGGATCCCTGAGGCGGTGTTTCTCTAGACTTCTGGCGGCTTCCGGGTGCCGTAAACCCGGTCTTTCAAAGGTCTTTGGTTGGGCGGTTGTGCCCTGTGATAGTCAGACTTTCCCGAGCTGTTTAGCTCGGTTATTGCATTGTCATTTTTCTCACTCTCTTCTTTGTTTTTTTTTTTAAATGACAATGAAAGTTCTCGCTTTTTTCTTCCAAGTATGATGTGCTCTCTTTATCTTTGCTAAGGCGATCTCAACACCCAAGCTATTAGATCTACATACCCGAAGTAGGACTCCTCGATTATTGTTATCTCGAATTGTTCCATAAACCATTTAAGGCATCTTTATGGTGCACGACAAAGTGATTACCACGTGTGCCCGAACTATATGCTCGTTGGTTATTCTCTAGTTTGATCATCGTACTAGAACAATCTATGCTTGGTGGGGTTTAAGCCCGAGTTACTTACACTCCTCACTTGAAGTTCGCCCATGTCATGAAGACAACTAGGTCTGATTGCGCCGAGATCGTGTTAGCTCGGCATTTTGGCCCTTAGGCTCTGGGAGTGACTTATAGTTCACTTTTGAAGTTCGTCCGTGCCTCAAAGGCGACCGGGTCTTATTGCGCCAAGATCGTGTTAGCTCGGCATTTCGGCCCTTAGGCTTTGGGAGTGGCTCGTGGCCTACTCAGTTGTTATAGATAGTATTGTCTTAAGTTGACAATATTCCATGTCCGAGGTACTTGTTTCCCTTCGAGGATCTCGAGCTTGTACGTTCCTTCTCCGAGTACTCGTTTCACTCGGTAAGGTCCTTCCCAATTAGGTCCAAGCTTGCCAGCGCCGGGCTCAGGTACCATAACCTTTCGAAGAACCAGGTCGCCAACGCGGAGGTTTCGCTTCTTGACCCTGGCATTATAGTACCGAGCTACTCTCTACTGGTAGGCTGCAGTCCTGATATACGCGAGGTCCCTTACTTCGTCGAGTAGATCGAGGTTGGTACGGAGCTCATCTTCATTCGTCTGATCACAGTATGCTTCTAGTCGCAGCATAGGGACTTCGATCTCTGCGGAGATAACTGCTTCGGTACCGTAGGTAAGGTTGAAGGGTGTTTCTCCCGTGGCGGTCTTCTCCATGGTCCTGTAGGCCCATAGGACGCTAGGTAATTCATCTGCCCACAACCCTTTAGCCCGGTCCAGTCGTGCTTTCAGTCCGCGGAGGATGGCCCTGTTCGTGACTTCTGCCTAACCATTTGCTTGAGGGTGTGCGACTGAAGTAAAATTCTGTCGGATTCCCATGTCTTGGCACCAGTATTGGAATTTGATGTCCTCGAATGCTTTATGTTGTAAGAAATCAATACCCGAGGTAACCTGAAGCGGCACACGATGTTCTTCCAAAAGAAGTTTTGGACGTTCTGGGTTGTGATCATTACAAGGGGTTCAGCTTCTACCCACTTGGTGAAGTAGTCCACTGCTACTACTAAGAACTTCCTCCCACCCGTTTCTGGCGGGAATGGCCCGAGTAGATCGATGCCCCATTGTGCGAAGGGCCACGGGCTAGTGAGATACTTGAGATCGGCAGCAGGTTGGTGGTGAATATTGGCGTGCTTCTACCATTTGTCGCATTTTTTAACAAGCTAAATAGCGTTTGCCTTCATTGTTGGCCAATAATACCCCTGTCGAAGTGCCTTCTGAGCGAGGGCCCTTCCCCCCAAGTGTCTGCCGCATAATCCCTCATGAGTGTCGCGGAGTACGAGCTCGGCTTCGGTAGGTCGCAAGCAACGCAGATAGGGGAGCGTGTAAGATCTCCGATATAGCCGTTCGTCTATCATGACATATTTGGCTGCCTGGCGCTGCACCCTTCTGGCTGCATTGCGATCTGCAGGGAGGGTCCCATGTAGTAAGAAGCTCGCAAGCGGGTCAATCCAGCTCGACTCTGCTTGAACGATGGGAGCGACCTCCTTTGCCCCCCCCCCCCCCCGAGAATGCTAGGCCGAGGCAAGTCCTCTATGTACACGGTTCTCATGGTGATGTCACTGGCGCTGGCTAATCTAGACAGGGCATCGGCCTCAGTGTTCTCCGACCTTGGGATTTGCCTGACAAAGTGTGATTGGAAGTTGAGCAGGGCCTCTCTGACTTTGGCTAAATAAGCTATCACGGTTGGCTCGCGAGCTTCGTACTCACCGATGACCTGGTTGACCACGAGCTGGGAGTCGCTGCAGATAACGATGTGCTTTGCTTTTACTTCTCTGACTAGGGCTAGTCCAGCTATCAATGCCTCGTACTCCGCTTCATTGTTAGATGCCGCGAACTTGAAGCGTAGCGCGTACTCCAGTTTCATGCCACTTGGGTCATGCTGAACTATTCCGGCTCCGCTACCCTGTTGGTTCGAGGAGCCATCTACGTGAAGGATCCAAGGCTCCTCATCCCAGCTCGTGCTTCGCCGAACTAGGAGAGATACCACACTGGCTGCTACCTCACGGGGTTCAGACTCAACCAGTCTAGGAGCTTCGGGCTCACCCGAGCTGGGAGCCTCATGCTCAACCGGCCTGGGGACTTCAGAGTTGAATGTGCATTCGCCATGAAATCTGCTAAGGCTTGGGCCTTAATGGCAGTTCACGGCTTGTATTGAAGGGCGTACTCGTTGAGCTCAACGGCCCACTTCGCCAATCGACCAGAGACCTCGGGCTTAAGTAAGACTTGCCTCAAAGGGTTGTCGGTGAGAATGATAACAGTGTGAGCCTGGAAGTACGGGCGGATCTTCCGAGCTGCAATTACCAGTGCGTATGCCAGCTTTTCTATCTCTGGGTATCTCGTCTCTGCTCCCTGCAATACTTTACTAACATAATAGATGGGTCGTTGAACCCGATCTACTTCTTTTATTAGTACCAAACTGACCACTTCGTCGCTTGCCGAGAGGTACAGTTCTAAAATATCACCCTCCTCGGGCCGGGTTAAGATCGGCACACTAGCGAGGTATTTCTTGAGCTCGTCAAACGCGAGCTGACAGTCTTGAGTCCATTCGAACCCTTTGCTTTTGATTGCCTTAAAGAACGACTGAGAGCGGTCCACCGATTTGGACATGAAGCGGCTCAGGGCGGCTATGCGGCCATTCAACCTCTGAACCTCCTTCAACTTTCGGGGTGGTCTCATATCTAAGATGGCCTTAATTTTGTCCAGGTTGGCCTCAATGCCGCACCGGTTAATTCATGTGAGAATGCAAGTCTTGTATTAATTCATGTGAGAATTGAGTTTTGACGACCATGTCGTCTACATAGCATTCTACTTTTCTGCCAATTAGTGGCACAAACAACTTATTTACAAGCCTTTGAAAGGTTGCCCCTGCGTTTTTCTACCCGAAGGGCATAACCTTGTAACAGTATAGACCAAACTCCATGATGAAGGCAGTATTTTCTTCATCCGCCGAGTCCATCTTGATTTGGTTATAGCCCAAATAAGCGTCCAAGAAACTTAGCAACTCGTGCCTTGAGGT
Organism: Nelumbo nucifera; assembly: GCF_055504915.1. NCBI lineage: Eukaryota > Viridiplantae > Streptophyta > Magnoliopsida > Proteales > Nelumbonaceae > Nelumbo > Nelumbo nucifera. Next base: position 147,418,191 of record NC_142649.1, on the reverse strand, counting down.
CGTGTCCACCAAGCAATCAATTCTGGGGAATGGGAAGCAGTCTTTTGGGCAAGCCCAATTTAGGTCGGTGTAGTCGACGCACATGCGCCACTTTCCGTTGGCCTTCTTTACCAGGACTGGGTTGGCTACCCAACTCGGGTAGTGGACTTCTCTTATGAAGTCAGCTGTGAGGAGCTTCCCGACCTCCTCGTCGACCGCTTTCCACCGCTCCGGGGCTAGGTTGCGTTTCTTCTGTCTAACGGGCCTAACTACAGGATCAATATTCAGCTTGTGAGTCATAAGGTCGGGATCTATACCGGGCATCTCTGCCACGGACCATGCAAAAATATCTAAATTTTGGAGTAAGAAGCTTACCAGTTCGGATCGTAGAGGTTCCGGGAAGGAAGCACCGATCTGAAGCGTCTGAGTCGGGTCAGCTGCTGAGGTCGGGACTGCGACTATTCCTTCCATGTGTGCGGCTCGTTCCTCGCTTTGCTTCGTAGGCCGCTTAGTTCAAGGTCGTCGGCCACTTTGGTCTTTCCCTTCAGGGCGGCGACGTAGCACTTGCGGGACTCGAGCTAGTCACCCCGCGCTACCCCCACATCGAAGTCTGTTGAGAACTTCATAGCCAAATGGTAAGTGGAGACCACTGCCCGTAGGACATGGGTGATCAACCGACCTATTATGGCATTGTAGGGGGAGGGGGTCGCGACCACAAGGAAGTCGTGTTTGAATCTGACCACGCAAGGCCACGTGCCGACTTCCACAGGTACTGTTATTTTCCCAAGGGGCCGGACTTCTCCGCTGAAGCCCACCAAAGGAGTGTTTGCAGACTTCAGGTCACTTCTTTGCAGTTGGAGCTGCTCGAACGTAGCTTTGAAGAGGATGTCAACCGAGCTGCCCGAGTCGACGAGTACGCGCCTGACCTCGAAGTCGTTGATCTCAGCTTTATTACGAGTGCGTCATCGTGGGGATAGTGGATCCCTCGCACATCATCTTCTGTGAAGAAAATTGGCTCTTCTGTCCTCGGCCGCTTTGGGGGATTCTGCTCTTCCCGGGCGGCCTCACGAACTAACATCCAAGCTGCTGCTGAAATGCAACCCGCAATGATCGAACCTCACACTATCATGTGGATGGTCCCACGAACTGGCCTCTCCTCCAGAGGTTGCCTCTACGGTTGTTCGGTTGGCCTGCTACTGGACTCGAGAGCATCCTTACCGTGCTCCCCTTGTTGACCTATTTTATTATTACTACTACTATTATTATTATGTACAAAATTTCTTAAATACCCGCAACAGATGAGTTCATCAATCTCGTTGCAGAGGTTTTTACAACTCTCGGTACTGTGATCGTGATCTTTATGGAAACTGTAGTACAGATTCTTATTTCTTTCATTGGGATTCCCCCTCAGACGGGGTGGCCACTTCACGTACGAGGCATCCTTGATCGCCATCAGGATTTCGGCCCGCTTTGCGTTCAGTGGGGTGTAATCAGCTTGGTCCGCTACAGGAGCTCATAACAATTGACCCGGCTTTGCCCCCTGAGCTGTATCCTTTTTCTTTCGGCTGTCCCCTTGACTGGAAGGCTCTCCTTCCCTCTTTCTTTTTTTGGGCACGCCCTCGCCCTTTTGGTTGATCTCCTCTTCGGTGGCTATGAACCTGCCCGCAAGCTTCAGAAACTCGGTTATGGTCACTAGTTGGTTGACGACCATGTGCCATTTGAACTCTTTGTGTGTCACGCCTTTCTTGGCTGCTGCAAGGCGTACGGTGGGGTCCAGGTGCGGTATCTGCATACAAGCATCGTTGAACCGCTTGATATAGCCTCAGATGGACTCTCCCTCTCTCTGCACTATGCTGAGGAGGCTTTCTTTAGTTCGCGGGCACCGCTTGCTGGTGACGAAGTGGGACGTGAAGGCTTGTGCAAACTGCGCCCAACTTTTTACTGATCCAGGTGCCAGGTTCTGGTACCATGTACGGGCTGCTCCTCTAAAATTGGTGGAGAAGGCCACGCACATGCACGACTCGCTGGCTCTTGCCAGGTGCATCTGCGATTGGAAGGCATCTACGTGATCATTTGGGTCGAACGACCCGTCGTACTTGTCAAGAGGGGGGAGCTTGAAGTCTTTAGGCATTGGGACTGCTAGGAGCTCGGGAGATAGGGGGATTGAACCGAAAGGATGGGAGTCTTGATTTTGCCCGAGCTTAATTCTTCTTTGCCTTCGAGCTCGGACAGGTCATGGGTGGGAAACCGGCGAGCTCGGCGGCGGCGTCTCTGTTTCTTGGCAGGCTCGGCATTTGTACTGCTCACCTCCGTGCTGTCCGGGATGGTGTGTGCAGGAAGTAGCTCGGGCCGCTGGTGATGACTGCGGACAGGGGGATCTTGCTTAGAGCCTGCGGCCAAAATCTCGAACCGGTTCTCTAAGAATGGGGTATCGGGCTTGGAGGGCTGAGACTATGTGGACTTGGCGAGCTGGGGTCCTTCCGACCCGACCGCCCGTGGCGAGGCTGGAGTGGCCGATCTTTCCTATCTGCTGCGGGAGGAGGCCTGGCTCCTTGGAGGGTTCTGGGGGGCCTTTCCTTGGCGAGAAAGGTGTTCCTCTTAACGATGGGACCTAGCCCGCTGTGAGGCTGGGTGCCGAGGAGGGAGCTGCAATTGCTGAAGCTGAGGTTGTGGCAGCTGGGGAAATTGCTACTGATACTGGTACTGGGAGACCTGGTGTAGCACGTGCTGTTGATAGATCTGAAACTGTTGAAACTGTTGCATTTGAGCCTGCATGGCCCGCATGCACTGCACCAAATCTTCCAGCTGGTTCGGGCTGGCCGCTAGGGGCACAACCGAGGGTTCAGTGAAGGTTGTTCCGATTGTGGTAGGGAGTGGAGCAACGACGGGTGCCCCTGCAAGAGGCACGTTCAAACTAGGGATCCCGTCCGCTGAGAGGGGGATGGTGAACTGTCCGATACAGATAGTAGGGAGTTGGGGCTGTTCCGTGGAGTTATTCATCTCCGCGCTTCGTCCGATATTGCTTGAGGAAGCCATGAGTATTGAGTTTTTGAAGAGTAAAGTGATGTGAAAGTTTAGAGAAAGGCTTTTCGAAGCGTTTCCCACAGACGGTGCCAAATGATGTAGTGCGATCCGGTCACTCCTAGCTGGCACTCACGTGGCTCCTGGAAGGTACCTGAGATGAAGAAGAAGAAGAATCCCCGGGGAGTTTACCTGGTGGGGATACTCCGATGCTTAAGTTAGTACTCTGTAGGAGAAGCAAGAAGGAGACGAAGGCTAAGAGTGCAGATAGCGCGTTCTCACTATACTTGAGAGATTAGAGGTCTCAAGAAGAAGTTTCTCTTCTGCCCTGAGGGCTTTTATAAGGACATTCACGTCAAGTCGGGCATAACCGCCACTGGGCTCCTGCCACAATCGTTACCTGCCAGGGCTGCGTAGGTGGCCGTTGTGGCGTACGTCTCTTCCAGGTGAATGACACGTCTCCGAAGTGACAGGCACGCCCTTGCCTGCTATGAGACGTGGACGCAAACTGCCGAAAGGACTGGGACTGCGCCGTCAGTAAGGGATATGGTGCAGTCTGACCAGTATGGTCTGTCAGTCGAAAGCTTCCTAGGGAGTGCTCGTGCGGTTCATTCGTGAGCTATTCTGTAGCGAACTTGGAACACTCCAGGGTTACCCTTAGTAGAATTGGTCCTGGGGATGGCTTGTCTGCTTGGGAGCTCGGACGAGCTAATGACTTTAGCTCGCGAGCTAAAATTGCCTCGGAGTATCTCTTCAAAGGTAGCTCGGGGAGCCCGGGGTTCGCGTCGCGGCGAACTCCTCCTTTCGTGAGCTACAATGTAGCGAGCTGCTTTGTAGGCCCGTCACTTGGTCGTACCAGGTTACAACATTGAGTTGTCGCTCATGCTGAGTCAGTGTCCATGTGTCACCATTTCATAAGTTGGGTCAAATCATCCTCCATTAGTTTCCATGAACAATCTTCTCTGTTTCAATCTTCTAAATACTTATCCATAAACAATCTTCTAAATTTCTATGGATTGAAACAGAGTTTGCAGAGAAGAAAGGGCAATGATACTTTGCCGTTTGTAGAGAAGATTGTTTAAGATTGAAATAGAATGTCGTTTCCATGAAAAGTATCATTACTGACTGCCTTCTCATGATATTTTTCTAAAAATGTTATTTTATTTTAATTATTTTATAAAATATTACTTTTTATTGAGGGAGAAGTACAAATCAGCCCAGCTTAGAATTTATTAAGCCAAAGTACAAGGGGAATGCATCCTGACCGTGAATTGATGTCAAATTCACAGAAAGGATGTGGTTTATAGGGGGACAGGGCTACTTGTAGGGGGTTTGGAATTCAGAATTCTGCATCGTGTGTCTCCGTATTTTTCCCTTTTATTGATATTTAAAGCAAAAGATTGCCCTTAGAAACCCCAAAAAATTTACCTGCTATATAGGCCCACATGTTTGCTTTGCCTAATACAAATATGCGCTTATTCAAGTGTTGCGTTCGGCCTAGTGGATCTTGTCACACCATTCAATCTGATTGTGGGTCCAAACATCAGCAAAGTTTAACCTAAGGCCCAATTCCCAACACACACGATTTTGATAACGACAAGTAAGGAGGGCCTCACCGCAGTTTGAGCCAAGTGGGTTTGGGCCTTCAGAATCAAAGTCATCCCTGACAGCGCATTTTGCTGCAATTAGACGTTTATAAATGGGCTCGATTAATGAGGCCCCTCCCTTCAAGGATAAACGTGCCGCTGCAGGCAATGCAGATCGTAAATTAATTGCACAGGCATTTTTAACTTATATTTACGCTTGGGAAACTCAAATAGATCCTTCTAATTCATTATTAATGTTAATTTTATTTATAAAATTATTGACCTAAGGCAGTTTCAAATTTTTTTAAGTCGCAGTTTGGAAGAAGTACAAATACTAAAATCTTGTATTTTGTATTAATTTGTATTTATTTGCATTGTATATATTTGTATTTGTGCTCTTTTCAAACTGAGTTAGTGAAAACACATGATTGGTAATTTGTGAAGAATATGAATATTACATTAAATAAAAATAAATATAATAAATAATAATCACTTATATTAATGATAGAAATGAAATATAAAATGTAAAATCAACTTAGAAAATAAAACTATTTTTTTTCAGGTAATGGGTCAGTCGTTCAACCTTTACCTCAAATGGGTTAATATATGATGTTATAATTAGATAAAAAAAAGGGAGAATGACCGATCAGCCTAGGGTCAGAATTTATAGGCTCAAAGTACTGTCAGGGTAGGTGCCAATTCGGAATTGATGCCAATTCACGGGCGGGCATTGATGCATAGAGTGTGGGTTGTGGTCCTTTTGAATGTTTATAGCTTTGCAGTGTAAATCAGAAATCTGCATTGGGCAAATCCATACTTCTCCATAAAAAAAAAAAAGAAATCTACAAAAGATAAAAACACAAATACATTAAAAATATATTAATTTGTAGAAAATATTTGGGTACACCTCTAATAGTATAAATTTATCATATAAATTATACAAAAATAAATATGATAAATAAGAATATTTTTATGAGGAAATTAGAATAAAAAATTAACACTAACTCAAAAACAAAATAGTTTTTTTATCAAACTTGTATGCCATCAGCCTAGCCATTTGGGTGAAATGGATTAGTCAATGATGTTATAAAATATAAAAGTTTTACAAAAAAATTCGACATATCTCTAAAGTTTAATATTTAAAGTATCAATTCTCATTTTCTTTCATTGAACTCTATATCTAAGGTATATTATGGTTCTGTTTTGTGCCTCTTTCCGCACAAGCTGTCATCTTTTTAGAAGCCCAGCAGCTGGAATAAATTGACCAGTTGGAATAAATTCGCCAAAAGACCACATCCCGAAAAAAAAAGTGAGAAGCTCGATTCAATCTTATTTTGGGAAGTTAAAAATGGAGCTTCTCGCCTTTTTTTGTCTTGTCTTCACGCATAAAGACGTGCCTCCAACTAAACGATCTTTGGGCTGCCAAGATCGTTATGTAAAAGCTCACTATGGAGGCATTTGACAAATCTTTTTAGGAAAATCTTCCAAAAGCTCAAGACATCAAAAGAACGATGAGCTTTCATTTTCAAAGATCAACGACCGTTTGGTTGCAATATTTTTCAAAGATCTTTTCAAAAACTAGAAAGACCAAAAGACCTTTAGGCAAATGCATTTGTGGATCCCTCTTACATAAATGTAAAATGTCATGCATGGGATCCAATAACACTTCAAGCATATAAATAGTACTTACAGGTCCCACTTATATTTACTTTTTCAAAATATTAAAGTGGGCCCCACTCATATATTTCCCTAAACAAATAATTCAAGTAAATTAGATTTATATGAAAACTACAAGCAATCCTAACCCACTTAAACTAAAAACATCGAGGATTGGATCTGAAATTTCAAGTTGCAAGGAGTATTTAAAACTTTGAATTTCCCAAAAACTACAATCAATAGATAAACAAATCATTTCCCTTAATATCCATGTAACAAATCATTACAGAAAAGTAGATTTAAATATAAAACTAAAAGTAATCCCAACCCACTTAAAACCAAAAGCGTTAAGGATTGAATCTAAAATTTCAAGCTGCAAGTAAAAATTAGACAACTATACCCACTTAAGCACACATGAATTCAATCGAAAACCCCACGTACAATCAACTAAAACCGAATAAAATGGTTATTCAATTGGAAGACAGTCAAGTACAGATCATTGTTGAATCTGGATCACAACCATTACATAAAATCAACACTATCCCAGAGCTCCCACAGGAAGGTGGCTATCGTCATTGCATCCACACAGGATCGGTTTCAATGTTGCCAAGAGGTTTGACTTGGAAGAGGTTAAGTACAATTTCGCAACACAGGCTGAAGGTAAATCTGAAGGTTTAGGAGAAATGCTAGGTAGTTGTAGGTGATCATGCTCTATTTTAGATATGGAAACTTTTTGTGAAAATCACCTCCTGAATGACCAAAAAAGGTGAACTGTAGTTACTGGGACATGTTGTTGAAGCTCATTAGATGATGTGCAGTTGCAGGTCTTGAAAGCACTTGAGAGTATGTTTTGTTTCTTTTGATTGAATGGATCCAACAACGCTTCTCTTATAAATTCATCTCTCGAGCATATTAGGTCATCCTTTGTTGTATAATGCCTTACATTCTGGAAATGCTAACACATGAATTTATGTATACAATATATGTATTCTAAATGGAGAAACAACCGCTGCAGAGATAAACTTAAAGTTGATAAACAAGAAAATAGGGACTCAAACCTAACTAGTCCAAGGATATATACATATACTGTATATCATTTACAATCCTTTCTAGTTCATTTTCTGTATATCCTTCATATTTGTTATCATTTACACATAAGTTGAAGCAAAGATAAGGTAGGCAAAAGAGCCTTAGATTGATGAAATTGAACAAATCAAAAAAAAGTCCCACATTATACTCATGTGGGTACACCTTGTTAAAGATTAATGTAGAAACTATTTACTGTTGAGTTAGTCAAATAATGACTTAGTCCTTTCAGTTGGGCTGTATTTGCTATTTAGTAGGAGTCATATCAGGGTGTTTGGTACTAGAATCTCTGATAGTTTGTTATGTTTTCTTGCTATCTAAATGCTGGTTATGCAGTGAATAAAGATATGCCCTTTCTGCTAATTTCATTGTCTTGTTACTGTTCTTTTCATTGTGTTAACCATCCTTTATTCTTTTAACATCTGATATCAGAGATTCTAGTACCAAACACCCCTGATATGACTCCTACAAAATAGCAAATACAGCCCAATTGAAAGAACTAAGTCATTATTTGACTAACTCAACAGTAAATAGTTTCTACATTAATCTTTAACACCCTCCCTTAATGTAGAAATTTAACAACACCTAAAAGATCTCTTAAATCCATGAATTTCTTCAGTGGAAGTGGCTTGGTGAATACATCTGCAACTTGATCATTGGTACTGCAATATTCCATCTTGATGTCTCCTTTTGCAACTAGCTCTCTTATGAAATGATGACGTGTCTTAATATTCCTTGTTCTACTATGATAGACTGGATTCTTTGTGGGCCCATGACAACATATTCCCTCAACAACAACAGGTATTTTCTAGTCTTTGTTGATGATTTTAGCCGAATGATGTGGGTATATTTTTTGAAAGAAAAATCAGAAGCCTTTTCGGTGTTCAAGAAGAAAATCAGAAGCCTTTTTGGTGTTCAAGAAGTTTAAGGCCTATATCGAAAAGCAAAGTGAGCAGCAACTGAAAGTCCTGAGGACAGATCATGGTGGAGAATTTCTATCAGGAGAATTTGATAGTTTTTGTGAAGAGTTCGGCATCGAGAGACAGTTAACAGCTAGTTACACTCCACAGCAAAATGGAGTGGCTGAGCGGAAGAATCAGAGTCTTGTAGCAATGGCAAAAAGCATGCTGAAAGCTAAAAGTCTTCCAAAAAATTTTTGGGCAGAAGCAATCCATACAGCAGCCTACCTTCTCAATAGATCTTTAACAACAGCTTTGAGTCAAAAGACACCATTTGAAGCATGGCATGGGTGGGAAGCCTAAGGTAACTCATCTCAAAATCTTTGGATGTATTGCACATGTGCATGTTCCATCTCAAAAGAGAGGGAATTTAGATGACAACAGTATTAAATGCATATTTGTTGGCTATAGTACTGAAACTAAAGGGTATCGTCTCTATGACCCTGTCACAAAAAAGTTACTAATAAGCCGTGATGTTGTATTTGATGAGAAGAGTGCATGGAATTGGGAGATTGTGCAATCAGGTTCAATATTAGAACATGGCGAGTTCCTTAACTCTCCTACAAGGCAAGAAAATGAGAATGGAGGTTTTGGTTCCTCTACACCAGCAAACAGTCAATCACCGGTCTCAAGCTCACACTCACCAAGCTCGTCTTCATCAGAGACACCTCCAAGAAAATGGAGATCATTGCAAGAAATTTATGACAACATAGAACGATGTCAAATTGTCAAGATTGATGAACCAATTGTCTTTGAAGAAGCCATCAAGTCCAAAGAATGGCGTACAGCAATGGATGAGGAAATGAAAGCCTTAGAAAGAAACAAGACATGGGAGCTACTTGACATTCCAGATGGAAAGGAGGTTGTTGGGCTGAAATGGGTCTATAAGATCAAGTACCAGGCTGATGGTTCTGTTCAAAAGTATAAGGCAAGGCTTGTTGCACTTGGGTACATGCAGCGAGAGGGGATAAACTTCAAAGAAACCTTCTCTCCAGTAGCAAGGTTTGATACTATACAAACTATTTTATCTATTGCTGCTCATTTTCACTAGAAAGTTTATCAGTTTAATGTGAAGTCAGCATTCTTAAACGGAATCTTAGAAGAAGAAGTGTACGTACGACAACCGAAAGGCTATGAGATTGCAGGCCATGAAGATAAAGTGTACCGTTTGAGAAAAGCCCTTTACGGCTTAAAACAAGCACCACGTGCTTGGTATGGGAGAATTGATGGACATTTCAGTAAGAATGGATTTCAAAGAAGCCCAAGTGAACCAACCTTGTACGTCAAAGCCAGAGGTACATGTGATACTCTCATTTGGGGCTGGAAATTAAGCAGTGTGATAATGGGATTTTTATGACACAAGAAAAATATGTCAATGATATTCTTATAAGGTTTAGCTTAAAAGATTGCAATCCTGTGAGTACTCCCATGTGCACTAATCAAAAGTTCAGCTTGGATGATGGAGGAGAAAAAGTTGATGTTCAGCTTTATCGAAGCCTTGTTGGCAGTCTATTATATTTCACGAATAGCAGGCCGGATATTTCGCAAGCATCAAGTCTCTTGTCCAGGTTTATGCAAAGTCCAAGCAAGTATCACTTGGGGGCTGCCAAACGAATTCTCAGATACTTGAAAGAGATAAGTTCATTTGGGATATGGTACAAGCACAAATAACAACTTCAAGTTGTATGGTTTTTCTGACAGTGATTGGGGAGGCTGCATTGATGATCGGAAGAGTACTACAGGTTATGTTTTCACTATGGGCAATGGAGCTATTTCTTGGAGCTCAAAGAAACAATCATCTACAGCTTTATCATCCTCAGAAGTTGAATATATGGCAGTAACAGCAGCAGCTTGTCAAGGAGTTTGGTTGCGAAGAATCCTGGATGATATGAAGTAAACTCAAGTGGAGGCGACTACTATTTATTGTGACAATCAATCCACAATTGCTATGACAAAGAATCCAGTCTATCATAGTAGAACAAGGAATATTAAGACACGTCATCATTTCATAAGAGAGCTAGTTGCAAAAGGAGACATCAAGATGGAATATTGCAGTACCAATGATCAAGTTGCAGATGTATTCACCAAGCCACTTCCACTGAAGAAATTCATGGATTTAAGAGATCTTTTAGGTGTGGTTAAATTTCTACATTAAGGGAGGGTGTTAAAGATTAATGTAGAAACTATTTACTGTTGAGTTAGTCAAATAATGACTTAGTCCTTTCAGTTGGGCTGTATTTGCTATTTTGTAGGAGTCATATCAGGGGTGTTTGGTACTAGAATCTCTGATAGTTTGTTATGTTTTCTTGCTATTTAAATGCTAGTTATGCAGTGAATAAAGATATGCCCTTTCTGCTAATTTCGTTGTCTTGTTACTGTTCTTTTCATTGTGTTAGCCATCCTTTATTTTTTTAACACACCTTGTATTTTGTAGAACTGCAGAGAACTATCACTTGAGTTTCTTTATCCCTCACCAATTCAAAAATCATTAGGGGGAACACTAACCAAATGGAACTATTTGTATAGTTGCAAAGAACTATCAATAGCTCATAATCATTTCAATTAAATACTTTTCTGTGGCTAACATTCTGCCAATTTGGTGTGAATCTAGATAAGCTACAACCAAGGTACTTCCCTGCCATTTGTGATCTTAAGAACTGAGCTAAACCTTATTACAGGGTACCTCCCTGCAATTTTCCCTTTTAATAGGTTAGAATAGAAATATAGTGATGAGAGCATTTTACTACCCACCTAACTAGGTACAGACCTTGTCAACAACATATACTTTTTATGAGAGAATGATGTTAGTTAAATTATAAAAGCTAAATGGATCTAACAACTATTAATAGTGGGAGTTAATTATGAATAAGTGAAGTCAATAGGAGGAAACATAAAATATAGTTCTAATTCAATGAATTCTTATGAAAATGGGCTATTTGAGGCACATATTGTCAATCTATTACTAGATTGTCTTTATGGAAGCCCACCAATTGCTTGTTTGTTCTTGAATTCAAGTTCCTTTCTAAAAACATTCCCGTTTTAATTTTAGAGAGTATCCTGTCTAGAGATGATGATGACACCATGACAAAACATATGCAACTCAATCAGATACAGTCATACAGAAATAAATGTTTCTGTCATTTCAACAATTTGGATGGCTTTCAATTTTATGCAAAAATTTCTTGCAACAATTACCATGACATGCTGATTAAAAAAAAGAAAAATACAATTACCATGAAATGTGAATTCACAGCCCATCATTCCAATTTGTTCTGGCTTTCAAAGTTTTAGCAATTGACCCCTCTTCCATTCACTTTAGTGAAAAGAAAGTTAACAAATGAGCTAGCAGATTCATTCACTAGAGAAGTGGTCAAGTCCTATTTTCGTTGTTCAGCTCTGTCTTTTGTTGAGAAAACCCAAAGGCTTTAATTATTCACAAGATCATTTACTCTGTACCACCAATTCAGGAATGGTGGTTAAATCCGCATAACACAAAGACACAGAGAAGAAGAGGCGAGGTGACAACTCTAATTTGTTGGGTTATTCGAATAATAACTATTTCACATATCAAAACAAGAAAAAGAAATGACATACCTGGTGAAAGGAATAATCAAGTGGCCGCTTGATTCAAATGCAATCTACAAAACGAACAATGGAATCATAAAATAAAACATGAAAATAACAAATTTTAAAAAATCTAATAACTACGAGTTTTATAGTTGGATTATTCTAGGTAACCAGTGACAACTCTAATTTCTGACCTTGGACTGTACATACAATGATTAGATCTTGTAAAATGAAATGATATTCTCGATCGCTTGATGACTTTGGCGACTAGAAACCTAGAAACTTTAATGAACAGGAAAATGCACGAAGAATGCTAAAGTGAGAATCCTGAAGCAATGGTGATCAATCTAAAAAATAGAGATACGAATAGAGATTCAGATCAAAGAAGAAAGAAAAAAAAAAAAAAAAACTGAAGAAAAAGTAGGAAGGAAGAAGAGGAAGGAGTGCTCCATACGACCATACCTGGTGTCGATATTCGTTCGTTTAGGAGGCCTATGCGCTTTGAGCAGAATGTGAGAGTGAAATGAAGGTTTTTCAAATGACCCCTATCGAGATCCCATACGCTCGGAAAGACCAAAAGCTTCAAATGAAGCTTCTGGACAATTTTGAGCTTTTCGGGGGGATATCTTTTTAGCTTTTTTGTTTGCCAAACAGGAAAAGTTCACTATAGGTCTTCTAAGCTTTGAAATGCCTAAAAGATCCTTTAGAAAGATTACCCAAAACACCCCTTATTCTTTTAGCTGTTAGATTTTTCAGAATATTTTTCAAAAAAGACTTGTCAAACAACACTTAAACAAGTAAGTTTTGTGGACCTTTATTTAACTAAAATATCTCTACTTTTAAATTTGATCCCTCTCATTGTGAGGGCAAAAAAACATAATTTGAATTATTACATTTTACTTCATTCAATTCATTCTCATTAAGTTCTTTATTTAACTCCATTCACTTATTGATTTTTTACTAAAATAACCCTACTTTTGCATTTGGTTCCTCATAAAGGTAAAAGATGTAATTTGAACTACTAATTTTTCACTTTATTCAATTCCTTCTCATTTAACTCCTATATTTTAGATGTTAATTATTGTTCTCTTTCATTAAATCCTATAATTAAGATTTTAATAATATAATGGGTGAATTATAAAGACCCCATTGTACTATGGGGTCGATGACAAAGACCCCCGTACTTCAATTTGCGACAAAGACCCCCTTGGACTTTAGCCGTTAGACAAAGACCCCCCTCCCTCCATTAGCACTCTGTCACTTAACTTCAAAAAAGATTCTCATCCAACTATTTAAAGTTTTCCAAATGCCCAAACTACCCTTCTCTACTTTGTATTGTTCATTATCTTCTCCAATGGAGAAGATTCAAATATAGAAAGAGAAAGAAGAGATCAACAACAGGAAGCCAAATATTAATAAATCTATGGATGCATTGGAAAACAAAAGGAAACAAGTTCATGAAGAAGAGAAATTGACGGCTATGAAAACTAAAAGAGAAGAGTTATTGGTTTTGGAGGTAAAACCTAAGGAAGAAATTGATAGTATTGGGGCTAAAAAGCTGCAACTTGTAGTTGAATTTGATCAATTGAAAGCAAAGAAAGCAAAGTTTGAAACTGAGTGGGAACTGATTGATGAGAAAAGAGAAGAGCTTCAAAGAGAAGCAGAACATGTTGCTAAGGAGAGAAAAGCAATCTTGAAGTTCCTTAAAGATGAACGTGATAGCCTAAAATTAGAGAAGGATGTGTTGCAGGATCAATTAAAACATGATGTTGAATCTCTTTCTCGTGAGAGAGAGAGAGAGAGAGGCCTTCATTAGTAAGACAGAGCATGAACATTCTGAATGGTTTAACAAGATTCAGCATGAACGAATAGATTTTATACTTAACATTGAGATGCAGGAGTTGGATAGATACATTGATAAGAGGTAGGAAGAAATATAAAGTTATTTGAGGGAGAAGGAGGAAGCCTTTGGGCAAGAAAAAACCAAAGAACTTCAGCGTATCAGTTTTCTACAAGAGAAATTTGTAAAAAAAAAAAAAAAAAAAAAAGGAAAATGTTGCTTTGGGAATGAAAAGATTAGATGCTGAGAGAATAGGAATCAACATGGATCGTGATCGCAAGGAGAAATACAGAGAATTATTGCATGCAAATAGAAGGAAATTGATGCTTAGATAGAGCATCTTAAAATATTGGAGGATTTGAAAATTGTCTCAGAAACTATCTATTGCCCCATCCGAGAGGCAAGGAGACCTGAAGCCTAGCAAACCAAAAGTCGCTAGCAAAAACTTATCAAATCTTGAAAAAAAAAGTTGTAAAAGACTCTGATCTAGATTCACATCCATATGGAGGGGCTGCTCATGATGGATTGCATTTGGATTCTAAACAGGGGTGAGGTGATGTTTCACCTCCTAGCTCTACCCCTTTCTCATGGATCAAATGATGTGCTGAGTTGATATTTAAACATTCTCCTGAAAAGCTTATTAAGTATGGAGAAAGGGTTGAATTGAAAGTGAAAATATTAGTTTATCAAAGACCAAGGATTCTCAAAACTCCAAAAAAAAAAAAAAGAGTCAATATCGTTGGAAAACGTTGGCAATATATTTAGCACATTTGAAAGGTAGAGGTGCAATGAAAATGATGGGGCAGCGAAAACTTTCACTGAGACACAACCTAAAAGATCTGTTTTTGAAGATATGGCCTGAGACGACATCAAGGGATCGGAGGTGTTCCACAAGGATACATCCGGCACCTGGTGGAAATCATTTAATTACAAGGTGCCCGGCAAGGATATGGCCGGAGATGGCATCAAGGGAAGGGGGGACCGCCACGAGGAGATGCCGGAGATGGTGCTAGACATCGAACGGATGATTTCAGGGATCTGGTGGCTGAGACGATTTAATTTGCCCTGAAAGTCAGAGTATATTGTTTTCCCAATCGCTTTGTTGAAGCCAGGGGTGTCAATTGGACTGGATTTGGTCCAATCCGATCCAGTCCAATGTGAGTCCATTATAAATGGATCAGGTCCAATCCAACCCAATGAATATTTTGGACCGATCCAATTCAATGTTTGGACCATCTAATTTGTTCAAATTCATTTTGATTTAGATTGATTTCAACCCAAACCCGGTCCATTGACACATATATTCTTATCTTATATCAATGGATCAGATATTGACTTAATCCAACCCAATCCAATATAAATTTGTTACGGATGGACCAATCCAATCTAATAAATATTTTGGACCAGATTGGTCCAATCCAATGTGTCTTGTTGGTCCATCCAATCCGTCCAAATTGATTTTGGACTGGATGGGGTCCAATCCAAAACCAGTCCATTGACACCCTTAGTTGAAGCAACATATCTCCATTTGGTTTAGTTAAGTTTTAAGAAAAATGGCAAAAAAAAAGAAAATAGAGAAGGTTTAGCGGGGTATTTTAGTATTTTAACGCCTTCTATCATCTAACTTAATGGCCGAGGAGGTATTTGTCACAATGTAAAAATTCAGGGGGCCTTTGCCACTAACCTCATAGTATAGGGGGGCCTTTGTAATTTACCCTAATATAAAATCTATGTTTCTAAAACTCACCTCATAACAAAGCCATTCTTCCATTTGTGTGATGGGTTAGTTCAACTGTCTAGGTCATTGTTTTAAAAGGCTCAAGCCTTGAGGCATGGCACATTGATTTTGCCTCAAGGCTTAAGCCTTATAACTTTGTTGTGAAGCTTAAGTGTTTGTCAAAATGAGGCATAAGCCTCAACCCTCAAGGAGTGAGGCATAAAAAGGTGTAAGCCTCAAATATCAATGATTAATTAGCGATTTAATGCAAAAAAAAATATGTATTTTTATAATTTAAAAACATAGAAAAACACTTCAACAATTATGGACCAAATAAAAAAGTAAAAATGAAAAACTAATAAGGCAAATCAAATTCTATTAGTTTTTCTTAGTGTTTTAAGATAGTTTAATACAAAAATGATTAATCAAGTTTTTAGTTTCTTTTGAATAAATCAAGCCAAATTTTTCTTATTATCTAATTGTAATGTCCCAAGTTTGTTATTTTTCTCATTTCTTCTCCTAATTGTTTTTTCTTAATAATAATAATAATATTATTATTGTTGTTGTTGTTGTTTACATAAATCAAATCAACTAAGTTGTTTCCTTTCTTCTAAATTATTTTTACATGAAATATAAAATGTTTATAATTGTTAGTTGATTAGTTATTATTTTATTTAATGCTTAAATGCCAAAACTTATTGCTTATAAATTTTCTAATTTATAGATATGCATACTTTCTATCATTTTAATTTAATATATTACATGTTATTTTCATCAATTTATAAACTTTAATTAATTTTTTTCTTAAACTTTGAGACTTATGCCTTGCAACACATTGATGCTTACGCCTCACCTTTTTGGGCCATTATGCCTCAACTATGCCTTTAGCCTTTTAAAACCTTGGTTTAGGTCAATGTGTCAACTCATAATGTCACAGTTAAATAATAGAAAATGAATGAAGATCTAATAATTTAAAAAATTTACAAAAATTTCATGAAATTTTTTTGATACATCTCTAATATTATATGTTCATTGTATTAAACAAAAATAAGTATGCTAAATAAGAATCACTTATATTTATTGATGGAAATGAAGTACAAAATTTAAAATCAACCAAAAAAACAAAACTATTTTCTTATTCGGGTAATGGGTCAATGGTTCAACCTTTAGGTCAAATGAGCCAACCCGGCCACAAGGTTATAATTAGATAAAAGAAAATTCTACAAAAGATAGAAACACAGGTACGTTAAAAATACACATTTTGTAGAAAACATTTGAGCACACCTCTAATATTATATATGTATCATATTAATTACACAAAAACAAGTGTAATAAATAAGAAATTTTATGAGAAAACTGGAGTAAAAAATTAATACTAACTAAAAAACAAAACAGTTTTTTCATCCAGCTTGTGTGCCATCAGCCTAACTATTTGGGTGAAATGAGTTAATCAATGATGTTATAAAATACACAAATTTTATAGGAAAACTTGACACATCTCTAAAATTATTTATCTATCAAATTAAACAAAAATATAATAATAATAATAATAATAATAATAATAATAATAATAATAATAATAATAATAATAATAATAATAATAATCCACCTACTCACATGCTTTAATTACTTATCTTTGTTCCACAGATCTTAATAAGGACACTAAAATTAGTTGTTCAACACATGTATACATACTAATAATATTTAAGTGTAACAATAACATCCATGACATCCATAGGCATCTAACCAATTTTTTCTTTTCATTGTAATTTTAAAAGATATATTTTAAATGCAATTATCTACTTATTCAAGCATACAATTTATTTACTTTTTAGATTAAGTTAAACAAGTGTTTTTATTAATTAAATATATATTTTGGAAAGGACATTTTACATATAATATGACAAACTTTGGTTTATTGATAAATTCAGTTATGTTTCAAGGATAAGTACAAAACGGTCGGCAGGGAAAATTTTATTTTCTATGAACCAAATTACCCTCAGTTATATAAACCTATTCATAATCATTTGTACCCGTCTCTGCTAGGGCTGTCAATGGATCGAGTCTGGGCTAGAACCAATTAGAACCAGAACCAATCTGATATGAAATATTGAGGATCCGGAACTAGACCCAGACCCGATAGGTTTTGGACATGGAACCGAACAGATCAGTTCTCGGGACAATTGGGTCTGATTCGACAGATTCGATTATAATAAATAAAAAATAAATATTTATGTTTAAATATATATATTAAATATTCTATATATATTATGTATAGTATATATAATTTATATATATCAGGTCAGGTCTGAATCGATTTAGCACTAGATGAAACTGATTCCGGACTGATAATAATCAGGACCCTATATCAAGATCCGGAACCAATCCATTGGTTTCAGGAACTGAAACCAGAAACAGTCCAATCGGTTCGGGTCTGTTGGATTCGACCCGATCCATTGAGAGCCCTAGTGTCTGCTCCGCTACGAGATTGGAGCACTAGCTGCGTGAATGATGCTGGATCTATGAATTAAAGATTTTTTTTTTCCTGAAAATTTGTCCATTTTATTCTCAGTTTTCACTACCTAATTTTAAATAGGAAAACGCCTGCAACAAACTCCGCTCCACTCTCAACTATCGTCATCTGTTCAATTCTCCCAATCTCAAGGTAAGGCAGTAACCCATTTTGATACAACCCATTTTGATACATATTGTGCAATCAGTTTTTGAATCATTAATGATGAAAGAAGATTTGGCCCGACCTCGCAATCACTCCACGTGGCAAAAACGAATAGCTTGGCACTTAAAACAGCGTACCCAGGGCGCAAGCACCAAAGGGAAGAAATCAGCAGTCCGAACTCGATTCGAGGAGTCCGAACTCCTTTCGAGGGGCCCGAACTCCCTACGAGGAGCCCGACCTCCCTACTAAGAGCTCGAACTCCCTACGAAGCCCGAACTCTCCCTTAAGCCCCGAGCCACAAAAAGCAGTGACCCGAACTGGCCCGCCTCAGGGCAGTTCGGGACACTCCCCTATCCGAACTCAAGACTTCACCTCGCACACCACTCCAACACTTCGCCTCCAGGATGCCGAACTAGACAAACCACACCGTACCTGACACCGAAGGAGTCCGTATCCAGGGGCGGCGCACCTGACTGACTTGGGATCTGACGCTTGACAGTCGCACTTCAACGGCCACCTGCCACCGCCACCTGCCATCGCCATCTCCAGTTACAGAGACGGCTCCGACAAAAAGAGCAGTGGCGGTTCTGCCCCAGCAGAGGTGATGACACCCGAACTGGCAGAAGCACGGAAGTAATCATACCCGACCTGACAGAAGCTTAGGAGTGAGTGCGCGAGGTGGTTATAAAAGGCTCTCTACCCCCCAAGAACAAGGCATGCAAACTTTGCGCTATCTGGTTTTATCTTGCCTTTGAAGGATTCTAACTTGAGCTTCGGAGCCTTTACACCGGGTCCCCCCCCGGAGCTTCCTCATCTTCTCCGTTTCAGGTTCCCTACAATTCCGTTCAGAGGCAAGGTCGTTGACAGCTAAGACCGGCTGGATTGCGCACCATCAATTGGCGTCGTCTGTGGGAAACACTTCAAAAAGCCTTCCTCCAAACTCTCATAACCTCTTTTCTTCAAAAAAACCCAACACTCATGGCTTCTTCCAGCAACGCTGGACGTGGCACGGAGACAAACACCACCGGGGAACAACTTCAAGTCCCCGTGGTGTGCGTCAGAAGGTTCACCATCCCCCTTTCGGTGGATGGGATCCCCAGCTTGAATGCGCCACAAGCAGTGGCGCCCGTAAACCTTCCTGCCATGAGCATCCCCTTTCCTCCCCCTATCGAGACAACCTTTACTGAACCAACTGTCGTCCCCTTGGCAGCCAACCAAAACCGGTTGGACGACCTGATGCAGTGCATGCGGGCAATGCAAGCCCAAATGCAACAGTTCTAGCAACACTAGCTCCATCAGCACCAAGTACTGCACAACATCTCCTAGTATCACTATCAACAGCAGTTCCCCCAACTACCGCTGAACCAACCACTACTTCCACCTCGGCACCCTGCTCCGAGGCCGGTTAAGGCCTCCCCATAGGATGGACGCCCCCACCAGGGAAAGGCCTCTCGGCCCCAGAACCCCCCTAACAGCCAGGCCTCGTCCCCAGGCCGAAGAGAGAGAAAAATCATCCCCGCCTCGCAGCTCGCAGGCGGGTCAGGAACCTCGCCCGCAAGGTCGGCACCTCGGCGCTCCAAGCCCGAGTTCCCGCTCACGGAAAACCGATTCGACGCCCTGGCAGCAAACTACCAGCATTCCGGGCCCATCGAGCTCGGCAACACAGAGGCCAACAGCGCCAGTACCAGGCCCACTCAACAACGAAGGCACCGGCGAAGTCGCCGAACAGCCACCCGTGTCCTATCAGAGCTTAGAGGCAAGGAAGAGACGAGCTCAGATGAGGTAGGAGCTGCCCCGATTCTCTCAGTTCCTTCACCCCTCGCATCCGAACTCCTGGCGGTCCCCTTGCCTAGAGATTTCAAGCTCCCACCTTTGGACAAGTATGATGGATCCTTCAACCCCAACGACCACGTTGACGCTTTTCAGTCCCAAATGCACCTCGCCAGGGCCAGTGAATCGTGCATGTGCGTGGCCTTCACCACCACCTTCAGGGGGGTAGCCCGCACTTAGTACAGGAACCTGGCCCCCGGGTCGATAAAATGCTGGGCCTAGTTCGTGCAGGTCTTCACCGCACACTTTGTCACCAGCAAGCGGTGCCCCAGAACAGAGGAAAGCATCTTCGGAGTAGTCCAGAGGGAGGAGAATCCATCCGGGGCTACATCAAGCGGTTCAATGAAGCATGCTTACAGATACCGCGGTTAGACCCCGTGGTGCAGCTCACGGCGGCCAAGAGAGGAGTAACGCACAAAGAGTTCAAATGGCACATGGTAGCTAACCAGCCCGCAACCGTGGCCGAATTCCTCAAGCTCGCGGATAAGTTCATGAGAACAGAGGAAGAAATCAACCAACGAACTGAAAGCGGGAACGAGAAAATAAAGAGGGAAGGCGAGCCCTCCAACCCAATCGACAGGAAAAACCCGGCCCGAGAGCCAAAGCCGAACCAGTCGTTCTGAGCTCCCCTAGCAGTTCGGACGGATTACACGCCGTTAAACACAAGGCGGACCAAGATCTTAATGACGATCAAGGACGCCCCATACGTAAAGTGGCCACCTCGCCTAAAGGGAAATCCGAACGAGAGAAATAAGAATTTGTACTATAGTTTCCATAGAGACCACGGTCATAGTACCGAACAGTGTAATAATCTTCGGGACGAGATAGAGGGACTCATCCGTCGCAGATACTTAAGAAATTTTGTACAGCATGACAATAATAACAATAAGGCAAGTCAGCAAGGGGAGCACGGAAAGGATGCCCCTGAATCTAGCAGTAGACCAGCCGAACCATTGTAGCGACAGCCTCCGGAAGAGAGGCCAGTTCGGGGAACCATCCATGTAATTGTGAGAGGTTCGGTGGTAGTAGGGTGTACCTCGGCAGCAGCTCGGACGTCAGTTCGCGAAGCGCCCCTCGAGGAACAGAACCCCCCAAAAAGACCAAAGACAGAAGAACCGATCTTCTTCACAGAAGACGATGCGCAAGGGGTCCACTACCCCCACGATGACGCGCTTGTCATTAAACTAAGGATCAGCGACTTCGAGGTCAGATGCGTACTCGTAGATTCGGGCAGCTTAGCGGACATCTTCTTCAAGTCAGCATTTGACCAGCTACAATTACAGAGGAGCGAGTTGAAGCCCGCGAACACTCTTCTGGTGGGTTTCAGCGGAGAGGAAGTCAAGCCCCCCGGAAAAATAACAGTACCTGTGGAAGTCGGCACATGGCCTTGTGCGGTTAGACTCAACCATGATTTCCTGGTGGTCGCGACCCCCTCCCCATACAATGCCATAATAGGGCGGCCAATCACGCATATCCTGCGGGCAGTGGTCTCCACCTACTATTTGGCAATGAAGTTCCCTACAGACTTCGGTGTAGGGGTAGCGCGGGGCGACCAGCTCGAGTCCCGCAAGTGTTATGTTGCCGCCCTGAAGGGAAAAACCAAGGTGGCCGACAACCTTGAACTGGAGCGGTCTGTGGAGCAAGGCGAGGAACGAGCTTCGCCCACAGAGGAAACGGTCGCAGTCCCGACTCCGGCTACAGACCCAGCTCGCACATTACAGATCAGTGCTTCCGTCGAGAAACCACTACGAACCGAACTAGGAGCAGAGACAAGGTACCCGCAGATAGAAAAGTTAGCATACGCACTAGTGATAGCAGCTCAGAAACTCCGCCCGTACTTCCAGGCTCACACCGTCATCATCCTGACTGAAAAACCTCTGAGGCAAGTTTTATTCAAGCTCGAGGTTTCCGGTCGACTGACGAAATGGGCCATCGAACTCAGCGAGTACGACCTCCAGTACAAGCCAAGAACTGCTATTAAGGCCCAAGCCTTGGCAGATTTTATTGCCGAGTGCATGTTTAGCCTCGAAGCCCCCGAGCTGGTCGAGCCCGAGATCCCCAGTTCGGGTGAGCTCGGAGCTCCCAAGCCACTAGAGTCCGAACCCCGTGAAGTAGCAGCCAGTGTAGCATCTCTCCTGGTTAGGCCAAACACAAACTGGGATGAGGAGCCCTGGATCCTTCACGTAGATGGCTCCTCGAACCAGCAGGGCAGCGGGGCTGGAATAGTGCTACGCGGTCTGAGTGGGACGAAATTGGAATATGCACTATGCTTTGAATTTGCGGCATCCAACAACGAGGCGGAGTACGAGGCACTAATAGCCGGGCTGAACCTAGCGCACAAGGTCGGAGCAAAGCACGTAGTTATGTGCAGGGATTCCCAGCTCGTGGTCAACCAAGTTACAGGCGAGTACGAAGCACGCGAGCTCACTATGATTGCATACTTGGCAAAAGTAAAGGAGACTCTGCTCAACTTTCAGTCACACTTCATCAGGCAAATCCCGAGGTCAGAGAACACTGAGGTCGACACCCTGTCCCGGTTAGCCAGCATGAGTCACAACGCCATGAGAACTGTGTACATGGAAGACTTACCTCGGCCCAGCATTCTCGATAGGGCAGAAGAGGTCACTCCCGTTCTTGAAGTAGAGCTGAGCTGGATCGACCCAATCGCGAGCTTCCTACTAGATGGAACCCTCCCTGCGGACCGCAATGCAACCAAGAGGGTGCAGCGCCAGGCAACCAAATACGTCATAATAGACGAACGGTTGTACCGACGATCCTACACGCTCCCCTACCTGCGTTGCTTACGACCTGCCGAAGCCGAGCTCGTACTCCGCGACACTCATGACGGTCTGTGCAACGGACATCTGGGGGGCAGAGCCCTCACTCAAAAGGCACTTCGACAAGGATACTACTAACCAACGATGAAGGCAGAAGCCGTTGAGCTCGTCAGAAAATGCGACAAGTGTCAGAAGCATGCCAATATCCACCATCAGCCTGCTGCCGACCTCAAGTACCTCACCAGTCCATGGCCCTTTGCACAATGGGGCATCGACCTTCTGGGGCCATTCCCGCCAGCAACAGATGGGAGAAAGTTCCTAGTGGTGGCAGTAGATTACTTTACAAAGTGGATAGAAGCTGAACCTCTGGCAACAGTTACAGCCCGAAACATACAGAACTTCTTTTGGAAGAACATAGTATGTCGTTTCGGGCTACCTCGGGTACTGATCTCCGACAACGGCAAACAGTTCAAAGATATCAAGTTCCAAGAATGGTGCCAAAATATGGGAATTCGTCAGAACTTCACGTTGGTCGCACACCCGCAAGCAAACGGTCAAATAGAAGTAATGAACAGAGCCATCCTCCGCGGACTGAAAGCACGACTAGACCGAGCTAAAGGGCTGTGGGCGGACGAGCTACCAAGTGTCCTGTGGGCTCACCAAACCACGGAAAAAACCGCTATGGGAGAGACCCCCTTTCACCTCACCTACGACACCAAAGCGGTAATCCCGGCGGAAATCGAAATACCTACACTGTGACTAGAAGCATACGACGACCAGACAAACGCACCAACCTCGACCTACTGGATGAGGTAAGAGACCTCGCCCACATCCGAACAGCGGCCTACTAGCAAAAGGTAGCTCGGTACTATAACGCCAGAGTAAAGAATAGGAGCTTCCGCATCGGCGACCTGGTTCTCCGTAAGATCATGGTACCTGAACCCGGCGTGGGCAAACTCGGACCAAATTGGGAAGGACCCTACAGAGTAAAGAAAGCACTCGGGGGGGGGGGGCATACGAGCTCGAAACCTTAGAGGGTAAGCAAGTACCCCGAGCATGGAACATCGTCAACCTAAGGCGATACTACCAATAGACCGCCAAGCAAAGTGGATAAAATCACCCCCAAAATAGGCCGCGCAAAGTGCGGTAGCTCGGGCAGGAAACAGATCGGACGTATGATTAGTTCGGCAAATATGCTCAGTTCGGGAGAAAGAACAACCAACACTTAACCAAAAAAAAGTCATTCCATTTCAAAAGTAAGGTAGTACATAAAAAAAAAAAACTTACAAGCCCGGAGCTACTTCTTCATTATCAGAAGGCACTTCAACAATACCCGAAGGCCCCGCCTTGCCCTCGGAGTCTGGCTCACCATCAACAGCATTGGCCATCTCCTAAGTTATGCGCGAAGTGGATATGGCGCTAATATCGAGCTCGGGGTACGTATTCCGGATCATCCACCGGCTTAGTTTAAAACCCCTCCTGTATGAATCCACCATTAGATCATCAAAGCCCGGCGAAGCAATGTACTCATCGACAGCCTTCTTCTTGGCATCTTCGATACCTTGAGAAAAGATCTGCATCCTCTCCCTGATGTCCTCCTGAAGGTACTCAACCTGATGCTGCAGATCCAGCCTCAAGTCCACCATGTGCTTCACTACCACTCCCATGGCCTCGGCATCTCTCTGAGACCTCGCCTGCCTGATCCGTGAAAAACGAGCAGCCTCCTCGGCAGCACGAGCAGCCGCTTCAGCAGCTCGTGAAGTTGTCTTAGCAGCGCGAAGAGCCTCTTCGGTAGCTCGCGCCTGCCTCGAGCTCCTCTCCACCTGAGCCGCCAAGGCGTGAATAGAAGAATTCACCTACCAAAAAGAACCGAGTGATCAAAAGAACCAACAAAACGAAAGCCAAAGAGCTCTAAAAAAGGGAGAACACTTACCACTATGGCATGGGTAACGGCACGATAGGCCACTTGATGCAGAGAGAGATCAGTCCACGCCGCGACCTCCTTGGGGAAAATGGCCTCCTTACTCTTTTGAAGAGCAAGGGTCGGCGATAGCACACTCCTGAAATCTCCCGGGCCCCCGAGCCAGAGGGCCCAGTTCGCGTATGAGCAGACCCGGAGTTAGTAGGAGCACCGGAGTATGTAGGAGCCCCTGTGTAAGTAGTCTTAGCATAAGGGACCCCTGCCGGCTCCTGCATTGGAGGAACCATCTCGGGCTCCCTGGGCAAATCTTCTGATGGATAGTCTGGCACCTCGGGCTCCGCATCCCAGGGCATCTCGGCGTGAGTTTGCTTTGCAACCCGCTTTCTCCTCTTCATGCCTTGGAACAAGTGCCCACCACGGGTCCCTCAAGAGTCCATCACATCTGCGAAAAGAAGTTCGCCATCAGTAAAAAGCAAGAAAGACGGCAAGGCAGAATCTCTAAGTGAAGAACCTATCCGAGCTCAGGTCGGCCGCAATGAGCTTGGCCTCCGTCAGATATTGTTGACACTTCAGCCCAAGCCGTGCCCATTGCCGGAGACCCTTCGCCGTCTCTTTGTCAAGCGTGACCCCAGAGTCAGGAGTGGTCATCCCCCACTCAGTCTGAAATGGCCACCCCAGCACACTTCACACCCCGAAATAGTCCCGCTTCCATGCTGGGACCTTGTTGGGGAGTTCATCTAAAAGCTTAAAGCCCAAGCGAGGAGACAGGTAATATGCCCGCCTACGCCCGGGGAGGGGACCCACTTGCTTCTTAAGCATCAAGATTGAAGAAAAAATCTCCAAGTCCAAAGGAAAGCTCTCTTTGCAAAATAAGGAGATTGTCCCCACCAAATTTCGAATGGAGTTCGGGTGAAGCTGGCCGACCGTCACGCCGAAGTGGTTCAAGACTTCGACAAGGAGGGGATGGAAAGGCAATCGCAACCCCACGGCGAGCTGCTCCCGGAATATCACGATCTCATCAGGACCGTGTTCCCAAGGAAAACTACCCGAAGGTATGAAATAAGCATACTCCCCGGGCAAGTTATAGTAGGTAATGAGGGATTGGAGCCCCTCGGGCATCATGGTCGAAGGGCCAAACTTGTCTAACATCCGACCCCGACGAGAGGTGGACACCAAACTACCCGAAGCGCCTCGGCCTACGAGTTCGAACTCTTCCTCGAGCTCTACCTTTGGCTCGCTAGGGCTATTAGGGGATGCAACTCGGTTCGTAGAACCTGCATCAGACCCGCTGGAAGGACTATCTGAGCTATCCAAGCTAGACATCGGGGAGTAAGATGGATTCTAGGAAAGTACTCACCCAGAAAAAGGTTGTAGACCACAGGAGCTCGGACGAGCAAAAGACCTTGAACGCGAACTGAAAAAACCTGGACACGAACTGGAAAAACCTGGATGCGAGCTGAAACTTGAAAGAATGGTAGGATCCATCTAATGGACGCCATAAAGGTTGCGGAATGGGTGGGGCGAATTTCAAAAATTTCCTACCTTCTCCCAACTGGGAATCATATTCCCTGAATTTAGAATACAATATTCAAGGATCTACTTGAACCCTAATCAAACCAGATCTGTACCAAAAGATAAATGGGAGGATTATACCTGATCCGGAGAAGCAGTATCTCCCAAAGTTGGTGTTCACGCCCAAAGAATGCTCCAAGATCTGTCCCTGCTGAAGATGACACAGCTGTGGATGGAACAGAACCAGCAGGGTGCGTCCTACACATTGGATCCTTCACAAGAATCCCCTGGATGTACTAAACACTGAATTCTTTCAGTCTTTCTTGCAAGACTGATGTCAAGAACTGGTTTCTTGACTTTCTTTTCTGCAAAGATCAAATCTTGCAACAATGCAGATGGCGGCGGCAGGAGGAGATTTCCAGAAACGAAAAGGCTGAACTGTTTTCTTTTCTGGAGAGAATGAGATCTAATCTCAATTCGCAGGAACCTTTCTTGCTTACCAGAACCTCTTGGATCAAAATCTGATTTCCCTGTATTGGTTCATTCGAAAATCTCCTCTCTTTTCTTCTTGATTAAGAAATCTCCTAATTAGGAGTTATCCCAATCCAAATCAGTATTTGGATAGGGGATAATCTTAATCCCTTTCCCAGATAGAGTTAGCTTACTCCTGATCTTATCAGGAGGTTACCAGATTCAAATCTGATTTGAATTTGGTCTCTAAGAGTGGATAAGGCTAAGAGCCCAATCCTTTTTGCTAATTTCAATCTCAAATTCGCCCCATTGATGGGTGATCATATCAGCCCACTTCGAAATGGGCTTTTGGCCCATTAAGTATTCAGTGTTTAATTAGTTTCCAATCTGCTGCCCAGTTGGGCTTCTTTGTATGGCGTGGGACCCAAGCATTGATCTACACACCAGCCACATGGGTTCGGCCCAGCCTTTAATACAAGGCCCAGCCAAATTCACTGAAAATCTCAATGAACCCCTTGAGTCCATCGTATGAACCCTATGGGCCCAACACTTACATTAAGTGGTCCCTGGGCCAAGCCATCTTATAAAAACCCAGGGACTGTGGGCAGGTGCAAGATTAGCCCATCAGGTATTATCCTAAATGGTCTTACACTTAACCTCTCAGCCCTTAATGATCAAGCACTGCCCGACAAGAGAGGACCTCTCCCTCGGCTGCAAGGAACAGTGCCGCACTCTCCTCTCACATGGATCCCGGGAATGAAAACCATTTGCAAACATTTTGAAACCGTACATATATATGTAAATATATTAATTTTGCAAAAACAAAATTCCAACGATTGAAATCAACTGCCGGCAGTTTGGTTTCCATCAGAGAGAGTGCATTCCCGATCATTACCCTTTGTCCGAAAAAGTGGCTGATTCTGTCACTATGACCACCCACTCAGATGAATTCTCAAACTGCCCCAACATACCCAGGTTTTGATCCCCACTAAGGATCTCACTGATTGGCATATCAAAGGCAGCCTGATCCAACACCTAGTGAAGTGTCATAATCGAGTCTAGGGGTCAGGTGTAACTTTCCAGTTTTGCCCATCTATCTCCAAGGTCCAGGGCAAGACTGGAAATCTGGTCCGGTTCAAGGATTCAAGTAATCCCATGCTGTATGTGCCTCGGGTCTTACCCTGATGGCTGAGACAGGCCATCCCAACACTTGGTGGCACACCAGTATCAGCCTTGGCAGGATAAATCTCCCCAGACTTATCCAACGGCTGTGAACATTTAAAACTAACATGAGTCTCTACAAATGTCCAGTTTTAGGGTTTTACACAGAATTAAACCAAACAACATGAATCAAACATGCACTTTATTTATTTCCACTAAATAACAAAAGTACATCAAAATGATTGAAGCTAAGGGCATACAATACTGTCTAACAAAACTCGGACACGAGCTCGAGAGAAATACAGAAGTGACAGCGACTGGGGTCCCCCCCCCACTATTTATACTAAGTGATCGAAAAGTGATGGCTTAGATCAAAGCCAATCCGATGGCCCACAGCCACACTGACCGCACGTCCCCTGAGACCGAGACGTGATTAGCGCACGTTTTTCTGAAATTGACAGAGCACTGGCGCACGTCTTCCTGAAACTGACAACGCCGGCGCACGTCTTTTCGAAACTGATGGCGCCAGCGCACGTCTCCTCACAATAAAAGCGGCAGCGGCACATTTTTTCAAATTTGAAAAGACGCCTGCTATCGCGCCTCCCAAGTGGCGCGCTTTTTTGAAATTTCGAAATAAAGCGCGCGCCATCGCATCTATTAGCATCTAGGCAGGTCGGCACGTTTCCCGCCTTTTGGGCGCTCGAAGAAACCCAAGGAACCCTGACAACGCACCTCGCGCCATCAGAACCAAGATTCAAAGTATAGGGCAAATCCACCTGACGCCTTGCGAACTCCCCGCGCCAGGGCAAGACCCTTAGCGCGAGGAGTGGGGGGCAATTGATGAAGGAAGATTTGGCCCGACCTCGCAATCACTCCACGTGAAACGAATAGCTCGACACTTAAAACAGCGTACGCAAGGCGCAAGCACCAAAGGGAAGAAACCAGCAGTCCGAACTCCCTTCGAGGAGTCCGAACTCCCTTCGAGAGGCCCGAACTCCCTACGAGGAGCCCGACCTCCCTACTAAGAGCTCGAACTCCCTACAAAACCCGAACTCTCCCTTAGGCCCCGAGCCACACAAAGTAGTGACCCGAACTGGCCCGCCTCAGGGCAGTTCGGGACACTCCCCTATCCGAACTCAAGACTTCACCTCGCACACCACTCCAGCACTTCGCCTCCAGGATGTCGAACTAGACAAACCACACCGTACCTGACACCGAAGGAGTCCGTATCCAGGGGCGGCGCACCTGACTGACTTGGGATCTGACGCTTGACAGCCGCACTTCAACGGCCACCTGCCACCGCCACCTGCCACCGCCATCTCCAGTTACAGAGACAGCTCCGACAAAAAGAGCAGTGGCGGTTCTGCCCCAATAGTGGTGATGACACCCGAACTAGCAGAAGCACGGAAGTAATCATACCTGACCTGACAGAAGCTTAGGAGTGAGTACGCGAGGTGGTTATAAAAGGCTCTCTACCCCCCAAGAACAAGATATGCAAACTTTGCGCTATCTGGTTTTATCTTGCCTTTGAAGGATTCTAACTTGAGCTTCGGAGCCTTTACACCGGGTCCCCCCTGGAGCTTTCTCATCTTCTCCGTTTCAGGTTCCCTGCAATTCCGTTCAGAGGCAAGGTCGTTGACAGGTAAGACCAGCCGGATTGCGCACCATCAATTAACAAAAGCCCAAATTAAGAATTGAATAGCTTTTCATTAAACAATTTTAAGTATGTAAGTATGGGACCTCTGTATTTCAAGAATCTGGACCCACCCTTGCGTTGGGCCCACATGCACCAGTACAGGCCATTATGACCACGGCTTGGTCTAATACTTTTAGTTTAGGTCTTGGTGACTCGAAGGGGTCCGGCCCTGAACCGAGTTAAGTAGTGAAGTTGCTAGGTCAACTTTTCCTTTTTTTTTTCCTACATTGCTAGGTCGGTTGAAAAATGAAATAGTTTACAAAAATAAATAAACAAATAAATATTATTAAAATAGAAAGTTGACTTAAAGCATCCATTGGTCTGGGGATTCTCTCGATCGGCTAAAGTGACCACTCCCCAATACACAAAATATAAATAAATAATAATAAAATAAAAATTCTGTCATATAACCTGTCCCTTTTCCCTAGACATGGTTTCAACTTCACTGCTAATTTGATACTTTTGTGACATTTTCAATAGGTGGCAACAAAACCAAATACAAAAGGTATTTTAAACTAGAAAAGTTTCAAAATCTTGAAGTTTTACTAAATTTTGACTTCACTTAAGAGGAAAAGTATGAAAACGTTGAGAGCACAGAATTGATGTCAATTAGCAAGCGACATTGTTTGGAAAGTTCATAATTTGGCACTAACACTTCATTTGGAAAGTAAAAATTTAAATTTGTAAAGTATAAAATCTTATATTTTGTATGTATTTGCATTGTACCTATTTGTATTTATATTCTTTCTAAACTGGGCTTAAATGTTAGGGGTCAAAGCATTTTATCATTATTGAGGGTGATTCAAAGTCCGTTATTTCTTGTTTTAAGGCTCCGTTCGTTTTTCACTAAGTTATTTATCCAGGTAAATACACTTATTCAGGTAATCATTTCTTAGGAAAGACTTACCCGGGTAAGTGCATTTATCCATGTCTTTTTATTTTCCATGTAAATAAGGCAATGATCATTTTAGCCATAAAATTCAATTATTAAGATGGGCATTTTTGTTCCATTCAAGTGTTGACAACTTTCCCCATGTGGGAAAGTTATTTACCAACCTAAGATATGGGTATAACTTGCTCGGGTAAGTGGTACCCAAGAAAACAAACTTTCCCTCGTCCTCACATAAATATCAAAAAAGAACATGGGTTTCTTGATGGGAATCAAAATCCCATTGACCAACATTCTCCCCTCTCAAAATCCAAAAAAAAAAAGAACACCCCCCTAAAAAGGAGATAAACCCTTTTTGGAGATTGAAAAACATCATCAAGCACTACTTAGAGTTGGAGGATTGCTTCAAAAAGGGTATTGAGTATCGTCACATGTTCTGAGAAGCCAATCAAGCTGCTAGCTGGTTAGCCCCTCTTGTCTTTGAGGGAGATTATAAGGGTATATGAGCAAGGATTTGGTCCTCATAAAATCATCCTCACACCATTCTCACAGCCTTTTGCAGCTGTGCATTGAGAACATGTCCAAACATGTCCATGCTTGTATTTTTGTTTTTCATGGGAGATATTCCCAATGCACAGTTGCAAGGGATTGTGACTGTGAGGATGGTCGAATGACGACCAAATCCGAACTTGCATTCATTGACGTCTCATCCATTTCCCACATACCAACAAGCACCCTCCACCACAGCTTCCCTACTTGATAGATTATGGCCATGTTTGGAAACAATATCATTCCGTAAGAGAGGTGTTTTTTGAGAAATTAGTGCTGTACTGGCATGTCATTTTCTTAGAAAACGTTATTTATTTATTTTTTCTGTTTGGGACCATTATTGTTGCTGCCACATAGGCATGTTCAATGCCATGTCAGCATATTGTTGCTAACAAAAGTAAAAGAATGAGAAAACACCAAACAAAGTTCAAAGTATGGGAAATGCTAACTATATCAAAAAGACAAATTTAAGAGGCATATCAAAATACACATGGATATGGACAAAAAATTAAGATATGCATGGATAACGTATGAAAACACTATATATACTCCAATAAATCATAAATATACATAAATAACATTAAATATAGAGCCTAAGTGAGCTATATATTCATAAAAATCACAACCTTTAATGATCTTTATGAAAAAATATATCATAACTAACATTTCAACATACGAAAACATAAGGGTATTTTCTAATAAGGTTATAACTACAAAATACAAGCTTAATAACTATTTAATGAAACATTTTCTATACTTTTTAAAACAATTATTTATTTTTTATTCAAACAATTATTTTATTTTTTATTACAAAAATTAGAAATTAAAATGTAATAGAAAAATAATTTTATGTATGTGATAGATCATCCATAGATTTACAACATGGTAAATTTTATCGTTAGATCACACCAACAATTAGAAAAAAATAAATATTACAAAAAAATAAAAATAAATATTTTACAATAAATTTCAATAGATCTATGAATTAAAAATTAGAAAAAAAAATTATTCTAAAATTACAAAAAGTTTTAAAATAAATATTTTTTAGTTTTACAAAAATAAATATTTTTCATACTAAAAATGAAAAAATAAATATTTTTATTCAAAATATTACAAAATAAAATGAATATTTTAGAAATTTCAATAGATCTATGGATATGGTAAATCACCCATAGATCTATGACACAATAATACAAGGTTTTGCATTCTATATATTTGTATTTGTACTCCTCCCAAACTGAGCCTAAAAGTTTATTAACTGATTCTATATTTTAAAAAAAAACTTTTTTGATTTTTTAGATTTTCCAAATATTTTAGTAAAATTAGCCAAATATCTCCCAGATATCTCCATCTCTATTGGGTGAAATGCCCATCAATATTGAATTAGAAATCATGGTAATATGTAATACCAGAAAAAAGAAGACCTCGAATCAACTATTAATAATCAAATAAGACTCGAGATGCAAACAAAAGCCTTCTAAAATAGAGTTGGATCTGTTGGGTTAGATCGGACCATTAACGGCCTTACTTTGAATTATTAGAAGACTTTTTTTTCTCTTTTTTTTTTTATTTCTGTTTTTGGAGCATGAATGTAGTAAAATTGTTCGGTGTTTTAAATATTGGAACATCGAAAACATCTTCATCTTATAATTCTATCTGATGTAGCACAATCCGGTCACTCCTAGCTGGCGCTCACGTGACTCATGAGATGTACCTGAAACGAGAGGAAAGAGGAAGAACTCCCGAGGGGAGGTGCGGGCAAGGCGGCTTTCGGCGAGTAATTTACCTGCCGAGTTGCCGTGCTAAACTCAGTGGGACTTCCCCACCGAGTTGTGCTCACGTCCGTTGTGCTGTCATGCTGAGTCACTGTTTGAGCAAGGTCACGCCCACGTGTACCTGAGCTACGAGGTCGGGCCAAATCACCCTCCATCAATTGCCCCCCACTCCCTGTGCTGGCGGCGGTGACCCAACGTGGGGAGGTCAATGACGCGCCGGGTGGATTTGGCGTTGGTGTTTGTGCTGCGTTGTTGTGCGTTCCGTCCAGCTATACTGGTCTAGCGCCTGGCTCGACCGAAAAGAGATTCGAGTCGCGTCTGGATTACGCGCGGACTTCACGCGACTTGGACTTCGCGGACGTAAAAAACGCGCTAAATTATTTTCGCCTCAAAGAACCCGCGGTTGCGGCTATAAATAGGGGGTCCCTTGGCCATTTTCTTCGCCAAAAAGCTTTCATCGTTAGCGTTTGAGCTCGCGCCAGGGGTTTCTTAGCTCGGGTCCTCCAGTTCATTCTGTTCTTCCAGTCCGGTTGTGTTTCTTTGGTGAGTCCTCCTGAGCTTCCTTTTCCCATCTAGTTCATTTCTTTCTGTTAGTTTGGTATGTCGTCTAGTGTAGACAGTCTCATCGATGAGCCCGAGGTAGGTACCTCGGCTCGAGATGTCCCCTCTACTACCTAGCCGTCCGAAGCACGGGTGGCTTCGGGTCATCTAACGTCCACCTCCCACCGAGGTCGGGAACCAGATCAGTTTGGGCCTTCCATAATGACCTCGGAGAGGCTTTAGGACCTCATACAGAGGTTCCGCCTCCCTAGCGAGTACTCATATAGTCTTCCCACTGGCAACTTCCCATGGGAGCATGGTCCCAATGAGATCGTGATCTTCGGGGAGCAACTGATAGCCGGGCTCAGACTTCCACTTCACCCTTTAATTGTTGAGGTGTTGGTACACTTTAACATTACCCCGGACCAACTCCACCTGAACTCCATACGGAATGTGGTGGGGTCCATTTCTCTTTGTTTTGACCGTTCCCTTTCCATAGATTTAGATGTTCTTAGTACGATTTTGAATATAAAGAAGAGTGCTTCGGGCGCTCTCCCCAGGCATAGGCGGTCTTACTACCTGTCCCCCCGCCTGGGTTTTAAACTCATGCACAAGCTCCTGAGCAAAGTCCCAGCTTAGAAGCGGGACTACTTCGTAGTCTGGAGCAGCACGGGGTGGCCCTTCCCCACCGATTGGAGGACAGCCGTTCAAAACCCTGGTGTCATCCTAGACGGGAAGACCAAGAAGGAGCTCCAGTCACAGACTCAGCTCAGATTGCATTATAAAGACTTCACTTATGAGGAGAAGTTCGTCCGAGCGGGCTTGAGTCCAGGTAAGTTTTCCCCACTTCAGCTTTTTCGCTCATACATTTGCTTCGGGTTACTGATGTCGTATTTCACCGCAGGTCCCATGGAGGCGGAAAAGATAGACAACCAGAAGATCTTCCACCAGATGAAGAGGAAGAAGCGCATGGCAAAGAAGGCGCGCATTGGGTCCCCGCAAGCTTCAGTCGAGCCTCGACTTCCACAGACTTCTGCCTTGGGGCCCGAGGTGGCAGCTGTGCCCGTCATCGACTTGGAAGAGGGGGCTGTGCCTAAGGGGCCCAAGGTGATGGCGGAACCTGCCGTTAAGCCCGCCGAGCCCATTGCCAAGACCACCCGACTTTCCAGAGAAAGCGTTGCCGAGGCTAACGCCGCTGCTGTCGGGGCTCATCCACGCCGCTGCTGTGGAGATGACGACTTCCAGCTTGGAGGGTCAGGGGAGCCAAACCGTCCTGAACCCCCAACGCAGCATGAAGAAGAGTAAGCTGGCTGCATACTCGGGGGAGGTCAGCGAGTGGGCCGAACTCACTCCTGGTTAGCTCGGCGCCCGAGCTGCCACTCATACTATGGTGGTGAGTCCCCCTTCTTTTTTCTTTTTCTTTCCTCTCCTTTTTTTTTTGGTCTCCCTCTTACCCGGTTCTCTTTTTTGCAGGTGAACTCCGCCATTCGCATCTTGACCCTCCAATCAGATCGACATCTGAGGCGGGCTCTGGAGGCTGAGGAATCATCTCGCGCAGCCCATACTGAGTTGAGGGCAGCTCGTTGTCAGGTTCACCACTTGGAGAGCGACGCCTTGGCTCAAAAGAGTTTCATCGAGGCGTTAATGTCAAAGAAGGGAGAGCTGGCTCGAGATAAAGATAAGTTGAGGGCCGAAGTCAATGGTCTCAAGGTTGGTCAGGAGGCCTTAGGGCTCGAGGTGAGCAGCCTCAAGGCTGAGCGGGATGCTCTGAGGGTTGAGGTACAAGGCTTCAAGGAAGTGAAGGGGAAACTGGAGCACAAAATGGGGTACCTCCAGGAGGACATAAGGGAGAAGACTGCAATCTTCGAAGGTGCTTTTGAAGAGGCCAAGACCCAGGCCGTCATTGACTACGTCAACTCTTCGAGATTCGACGATGTGATGATGGAGGCCTACCGTAAGGGCTTTAAGCTCAGTCGGTGGCTGATCAGGCACCTCTACCCCGAGCTGGACACGAGCGCCATTACTACTTCGCGGATTACTGACGACATCATGCGTCAGTCAAAAGACGACCCCGATTCCGAGGATGAAGGTCCCGAAGATGGAGCAGAGGATGCCGGTCTAGACACTGTCTCCAAGGGGGTCCCTGATAGAGGCGGCGAGCCCCCGAAGTAGTTTGCTCTTTATATTTGTAACTTAATCCTTTCCCTTTTCTGAACTGTGAATGTACTATCCTGAGCCTTTGAGCTCGGGTAAAAATTCTTGTATCTGAACTCTCTTTTTAATGAAATATAGTTTCTTTCGAGTATCTCTGAGTGCAAAAATACTTCTAAGTGTGAGTGGACTCCAAGCTGGTCAATTTAATGTGTAGGTTACCCGAGTTGTCAAGCTACCGAGCTGGCGGTAAGGGTAACTAAGTGAAGTTGTGTTACTTCTGGTTGCGCGGGTTACCCCAGACTATCGAGTTACCGAAATGAGTAAGAACAGCAAGGGTATAAACATCGTAGGGTTCATACCCGAGCTGTCTTTCCCTTAAGGGTTAGAGATAACCAGGTTTTTGTCAGCTTGCCATGCCGAAGTGGAAGCTAGGGCTTTCTTGTCACCCTTAGGCTTAAGAAGGGACCCGTAGTCTGCTCTTGGATTTCACCCAGGCCAAAGTGGCGACTGGGGTCTTCTTGTGGCCCTTAGGCTTAGGGAGGGACCTGTAGTCCACTCCTGGATTTCACCCAGGCCGAGGTGGCAACTGGGGTCTTCTTGTGGCCCTTAGGCTTAGGGAGGGACCCGTAGTCTGCTCCTGGATTTCACCCAGGCCGAGGTGGCAACTGGGGTCTTCTTGTGGCCCTTAGGCTCTGGGAGCGACTCGTAGTCCAGTCTTCTTACCCTTGATTTTGCACATGCCGAAGAGACGGCTGGGTCTTATTTGCCGAGGTCATGTTAGCTCGGTATTTTGGCCCTTAGGCTTGAGGAGTGGCTTGTGGCCTACTCGATTCTTACAGATAATATTGTCTTAGGTTGACAATATTCCATGCTCGAGGTATTTGTTTCCCTTCGAGGGTCTCGAGCTCGTATGTTCCTTCCCCGAGCACTCGTTTCACTTGGTAAGGACCTTCCCAGTTGGACCCGAGCTTGCCAGTGCCGGGCTCAGGTACCATAACTTTACGAAGGACCATGTCGCCAACGCGGAGGTTCCGCTTCTTGACCCTAGCGTTATAGTACCAAGCTACTCTCTGCTGGTAGGTTGCGGTCCTAATGTACGTGAGGTCCCTTACTTCGTCGAGGAGATCGAGGTTGGTGCGTAGCTCATCTTCGTTTGTCTGATCACTATATACTCCTAATCGCAACGTAGGTACTTCGATTTCTGCGGGGATCACTACTTCGGTGCTGTAGGTGAGATTGAAGGGTGTTTCTCTCGTGGCGGTCTTCTCCGTGGTCCGGTAGGCCCACAAGACACTGGGTAGTTCATCTACCCACAATCCTTTAGCTCGGTCCAGCCGTGCCTTTAGTCTGCGGAGGATGGCTCTGTTCGTGACTTCTGCCTGACCGTTTGCTTGAGGGTGCGCGGCCGAAGTAAAATTATGTTGGATTCCCATGTCTCGGCACCAGTCTTGGAATTTGATGTCCTCGAACTACTTGCTGTTGTCAGAGATCAATACCCGAGGTAATCCGAAGTGACACACGATGTTCTTCCAAAAGAAGTTTTGAACATTTTGGGCTGTGATCGTCATGAGGGGTTCGGCTTGTACCCACTTGGTAAAATAATCCACTGCTACCACTAAGAACTTCCTTCCACCCGTTGCTGGCGGGAATGTCCCGAGTAGATCGATGCCCCACTGTGCAAAGGGCCACGGACTGGTGAGATACTTGAGGTCGACAGCGGGTTGGTGGTGAATGTTGGCATGTCTCTGGCATTTGTCACATTTTCAAACGAGTTCAATGGCATCTGCCTTCATTGTTGGCCAATAATACCCTTGTCGAAGTGCTTTCTGGGCAAGGGCTCTGCCCCCCAAGTGCCCGCCGCACAACCCCTCATGAGTGTCGCGAAGTACGAGTTCGGCTTCGGTAGGCCGCAAGCAATGCAGACAGGGGAGCGTGTAGGATCTCCTGTACAGCCGCTCGTCTATCATGACGTATTTGGCTGCCTAGCACTGCACCCTTCTGGCTGCATTGCGATTTGTAGGGAGGGTCCCGTGTAGCAAGAAGCTCGCGAGCGGGTCAATCTAGCTCGGCTTTGATTGAACGACGGGAGCGACCTCCTCTGCCCCCCTGAGAATGCTAGGCCGAGACAGGTCCTCTATGTACACGGTTCTCATGGTGATGTCGCTAGTACTGGCTAACTTGGACAGGGCGTCGGCCTCAGCGTTCTCCGACCTAGGGATCTGTCTAATGAAGTGTGACTGGAAATCGAGCAGGGCATCTCTAACTTTGGTCAAGTAGGCAATCATGGTTGGCTCGTGAGCTTCATACTCGCCGGTGACCTGGTTAACCACGAGCTGGGAGTCGCTGCAGATAATAATGTGTTTTGCTTTTACTTCTCTGGCTATGGCTAGTCTAGCTATCAACGCCTCGTACTCTACTTCATTGTTAGACGCCGCGAACTCGAAGCGTAGCGCGTATTCCAGTTTTGTACCGCTTGGACCGTGCAGAACTATTCCGGCACCGCTGCCCTAATGGTTCAAGGAGCCATCTACATGAATGATCCAGGGCTCCTCATCCCAGCTCGCGGTTGGCCGAGCTAGGAGAGATGCCACACTGGCTGCTACCTCACGGGGTTCGGACTCGACCGACCTGGGAGCGTCGGGCTCTCCCAAGCTAGGAGCCTTGTGCTCAACCGGCTTGGGGACTTCGGAGCTGAATGTGCATTCGACTATGAAATCTGCTAAGGCTTGGGCATTAGTGGCAGTTCGTGGCTTGTACTGGAGGTCGTACTCGCTGAGCTCAACAGCCCACTTCGTCAACCGACCAGAGACCTCGGGCTTAAGTAAGACTTGCCTCAGGGGTCTGTCAGTGAGGACGATAACAGTATGAGCTTGGAAGTACGGGTGGAGTTTCCGAGGTACAATTATCAGTGCGTATGCTAGCTTTTCCATTTTCGGGTATCTCGTTTCTGCTCCCTGCAATACTTTACTAACATAGTAGATGGGTCGTTGGACCCGATCCACTTCCTTTATTAGTACCGAACTGACCACTTCATCGCTCGCCGAGAGGTACAGTTCTAAAACATCGCCCTCCTCGGGCCGGGTTAAGGTCGGCACACTAGCGAGGTATTTCTTGAGCTCATCAAACGCGAGCTGACAGTCTTGGGTCCACTTGAACCCTTTGCTCTTGATCGCTTTAAAGAATGGCAAACAGCGGTCCACCGATTTAGACATGAAGCAGCTCAGAGCGGCTATGCGGCCATTCAACCTCTGAACCTCCTTCAACTTACGGGGTGGTCCCATGTCTAAGATGACCTTAACCTTATCCGGGTTGGCTTCAATGCCGTGCCGGTTAACGATGTATCCTAGGAATTTACCCGAGGTCACACCGAACACACACTTGTTTGGGTTCAATCTCATATTAAACTTATGCAAAATTTCAAAAACAGAATGCAAGTCATGTATTAATTCATGTGAGAATTGAGTTTTGATGACCATGTCATCTACATAGCATTCTACTTTTCTGCCGATTAACGGCGCAAACAATTTATTTACGAGCCTTTTGAAAGGTTGCCCCTGCGTTTTTCAAACCGAAGGGCATAACCTTGTAATAGTATAGACCGAATTCTGTGATGAAGGCAGTCTTTTCTTCGTCTGCCAGGTCCATCTTAATTTGGTTATAGCCCGAATAGGCGTCCAAGAAACTTAGCAACTCATGCCCTGAGGTCGCGTCCACCAAACGGTCGATTCTGGGGAGCGGGAAGCAGTCTTTCGGGCAAGCCCAGTTCAGGTCGGTGTAGTCGACGCACATGCGCCACTTGCCGTTGGCCTTCTCTACCAGGACGGGGTTGGCTACCCAGCTCGGGTAGTGGACTTCGTGCGAGGAGCTTCTCGACTTCCTCGTCGACCGCTTTCCACCGTTCCGGGGCTAGGTTGCATTATTTCTGTCTAACGGGCCTAACTACAGGATCAGTGTTCAGCTTGTGAGTTATAAGTTTGGGGTCTATACCGGGCATCTTTGTCGTGGACGATGCAAAAATATCTAAATTTTGAAGTAAAAAGCTTACCAGTTCGGATCGTAGGGGCTCCTGGACGGAAGCGCCGATCTGAAGCGTCCGAGCTGGGTCTGCTGTTGAGGTCGGGACCACGACTGTTTCTTCTGTGGGCGTGGCTCGCTCTTCGCCTTGCTCTGTGGGTCGTTCCAGTTCGAGGTCATCGGCCACCTTGGTTTTCCTCTTCAGGGCGGCAACGTAGCACTTGCAGGACTCGAGTTGGTCGCCCCGCGCTACTCCCACACCAAAGTCTGTTGGGAACTTCATAGCGAAGTGGTAAGTGGAGACCACTGCCCGTAGGATATGGATGATCGGTCGACCTACTATGGCATTGTAGGGGGAGGGGGTCGCTACCACCAGGAAGTTGTGTTCGAATCTGACCACACAAGGCCATGTGTCGATCTCTACAGGTAGTGTTACTTTTTCAAGGGGGTGGACTTCCTCTCCGCTGAAGCCCACTAAAGGGGTGTCTGTAGGCCTCAGGTCGCTTCTCTGCAATTGAAGCTGGTCGAACGCAGCTTTGAAAAGGATGTCGGCTGAGCTGCTTGAGTCCACGAGTACGCGCCTGACCTCGAAGTCGTTGATTCTTAGCTTTATTATGAGTGCATCATCATGGGGGTAGTGGACCCCTCGTGCATCGTCTTCTGTGAAGAAAATTGGGTCTCCCGTCTTCGGCCGCTTTGGGGGGTTCTACTCTTCCCGGGTGGCCTCACAAACTGACGTCCGAGCTGCTGCCGAAGTGCAACCCGCAACGATCGAACCTCCCACTATCATGTGGATGGTCCCCCGAACTGGCCTCTCCTCTGGAGGCTGCCTCTGCGGTTGTTCGGCCAACCTACTGCTGGACTCGGGAGCATCTTTACCATGCTCCCCTTGCCGACCTGTTCTATTACTATTGTTATTATTATTATTTTGTACAAAGTTTCTCAAATATCTGCGACGGATGAGCTCCTCTATCTCATCGCGAAGGTTTTTACAACTCTCGGTACTGTGACCGTGGTCTTTGTGAAAGCTGCAATACAGACTCTTATTTCTTTCATTGGGATTCCCCCTCAGACGGGGTGGCCACTTCACGTACGGGGCATCCTTGATCGCCATCAGGATTTCGGCCCGCTTCGCGTTCAGTGGGGTGTAATCAGCTCGGTCTGGTACAGGAGCTCGGAACAATTGACCTAGCTTTGCCCCCCGAACTGTTTCCTTTTTTCTTCAGGTGTCCCCTTGACTGGAAGGCTCTCCTTCTCTCTTTCTTTTTTTCGGGTGCGCCCTTGCCCTTCTGGTTGATCTCCTCTTCGGTGGCTATGAACTTATCCGCGAGCTTTAGAAACTTGGTTATGGTCGCGGGTTGGTTGACAACCATGTGCCACTTGAACTCTTTGTGCGTCACGCCCTTCTTGGCTGCTACAAGGCGTATGGCAGGGTCCAAGCGCGGTATCTGCATACAAGCATCGTTGAACCGCTTGATATAGCTCCGGATGGACTCTCCCTCTCTTTTTGCTATGTTGAAGATGCTTTCTTCAGTTCGCGGGCACCGTTTGCTGGTGACAAAGTGGGACGTGAAGGCTTGTGCGAACTGCGCCCAACTTCTTATCGACCCGGGTGCCAAGTTTTGGTACCACGTGCTGGCTGCTCCCTTGAAAGTAGTGGAGAAGGCCACGCACATGCACGACTCACTGTCTCGCGCCTGGTGCATCTGTGACTGAAAGGCATCTACATGATGATTCGAGTCGAACGACCCGTCATACTTGTCCAGAGGGGGGAGCTTGAAATCCTTGGGCATCGGGACTACCAGGAGTTCGGAAGACAGGGGGGACGGAACCGAGAGGAGGGGAGCTTTGGCTTCGGTCGAGCTTACCTCTTCTTTGCCCATGAGCTCGGGCAAATTGCAGGTAACAGATCGGCGAGCTCGGCGGCGGCGCCTCTGCTTCTTGATGGGCTCGACGTTCGTGCTGCTCACCTCTGTGTTGTTCGGGGAATGGTTTACGCAGGGAGTAGCCCGGTCTGCTGGTGATGGCTGTGGATAGAGGGGTCTTGCTTGAAGTCTGTTGCCAGGATCTCGAACCGGTTTTCGAGGATCGGGGTTCCAAACTTTGACTGTCGAGGTGACGTAGACCTACCGAGCCGGGGCCCTCCCGACCTGTTCGCCCACGGCAAGATCGGGGTAGCCGGTCTCTCCCGTCTGCAGTGGAGGGAGGCCTGGTTTTTTGGGAAATTTTGGGGGGCCTCTCCTCGGCCGGAGTGCTCGCTCTGGCGACGAGATTTGGCTTGCTGCGAGGCTGGGCACTGAGGCGGGAGCTGAGGCTGCTAAAGCTGAGGTTGGGGCAACTGGGGGAATTGTTGCTGATACTGATACTGGGAGACCTGGTGCAGTACGTGCTGTTGATAGAGTTGAAGTTGTTGGAACTGTTGCATTTGAGCCTGCATGGCCCTCATGCACTGCATCAGGTCCTCCAGCTGGTTCGGACTGGCCGTTGGGGGCACGACTGAAGGTTTGGTGAACGTCGTTCCGACTGTAGCAGGGAGTGGGGCGATGACAGGTACCATTGTGAGAGGCACGTTCAAGCTGGGGATTCCATCCGCTGAGACGGGGATGGTGAACTGTCTGATAGAGACAGTGGGAAGCTGGGGTTGTTCCCTAGAGTTATCCATTTCCGTGCTTCGTCCGACGTTGCTAGAGGACGCCATGAGCGTTGGATTGTTTCAAGGAAGAAGAAAGAACTGAAAGAGTTTAGAGGGAAAGGCTTTTTGAAGCGTTTCCCATAGATGGCGCCAAATGATGTAGCATAATCTGGTCACTCCTAGCGGGCGCTCGCGTGACTCTTGAGATGTACTTGAAATA
This sequence comes from Nelumbo nucifera, assembly GCF_055504915.1. Lineage (NCBI taxonomy): Eukaryota > Viridiplantae > Streptophyta > Magnoliopsida > Proteales > Nelumbonaceae > Nelumbo > Nelumbo nucifera. The sequence continues at coordinate 147,375,962 of NC_142649.1, read as the reverse complement.
AGAGGAAAGAGGAAGAACTCCCAGGGGGGAGGTGCGGGCGAAGCGGCTTTTGGCAAGTAGTTTACCTGCCGAATTGCCGTGTTGAACTCAGTGGGACTTCCCCACTGAGTTGTGCTCACATTCATTGTACTGTCATACTGAGTCATTGTTTGAGCAAGGTCACGCCCTCGTATACATGAGCTACGAGGTCGGGCCAAATCACCCTCCATCACTATCCTTCTAAATGAAAATTACATATTTTGCTAATTCATATTGAAAGACAAAAATAATAAAAACATTATTTAAAAATATAAAACACATTATATAAAATAAAGAATTAATACTTGTCAAGCAATTCCGACGGCAACTATCAAAATCACCAAATAAGTAAAACATTCTATACAGCATTTGACTTTTCTATTTTTCTTTGTTTGTTACTTTAGAGTAATGGGTATCAAGTACTTCTGGTATTATTTGATCGGTTCGAAGATGGGCTTGGTTTGCATCTTCCCGTCCCTGGGTTAATAAATAATTAATGGATAAATTTTTTGTACTATTCTTATTGTTTAATTGATTGACTAAATGTATCCACATTGTTTTAAAATTGATTAATGTCACCTCTGACTGACAATTGATTAATTCTATCATGATACCACGTTTAAATTTTTTTAAAATCCAATATTACCCCTTTCTCGTCCCCTTATAACCAGCGGCGGGAACCCCATCCACCATCGGCCCCTTTCGCCATTGCAACTTTAGCTCGGATACTGAAAAACCCACCGAAGATGTGGTCTCTCACCGAAATGCAGCCCTCGTCATCGTTGGTTTTTCATATTAAAGCTCCAGCTTTTTTTTGGTAATCAATATTAGAACCTCATTAAGGAGGTTGAAAATCAAGGCTGCGTTTCCTGGTAATAGATGACAACTCCACACAGTCACACACACAAACACCTAGATGTCAAAAATAAGTCTGAAAGTGAGCTATGTGTGTATGTAAGCATCTTCCTGTACAAAATTTCTAGAATCCGACCCGGATTCATTGTCTTCTTAACCCGTTTTCGCTATAGTTGCCGTTGATGCAACGACCATAGTAGCAAAACAGGGTACCTTTTTCTGGGATTTTCCCGTTGGAAAACAATGATCGGTTCCTGGAACTACGCCGGAGACCATGATTTCTGTAAAAATCAACGTCGGCAGCCAATATTTGTATAAAACCTGACCTATCTGCAATCTTTCTGGTCACTCGTTCTGCTCACTGTTTTCCATCTGTAAAAAATCAACGCCGGCAGCCAATATTTGTATAAAACCTGACCCATCTGTAAAAATCAACGCCGGCGACCATGATCGCGTCCTGAAACTACTCTGTTCTGCTCACTCGTTCTGAAGCTCCACCGCAGCCACTGCGACTTTCGGTATTGGTGAACCATCGCTCTCTCCCCTCTTCCTCATTCTCTTCCCTCTTATTCCCTCTCTATCACTCTCTTTGCTTACTCTCTCCCCTAGCTGGACTGGTTCTCTTCTGTAACCGGGAAACAAAGGTAGAGGATAAGTTGAACTGTCACCAACAAGAAGGAGAGGAAGAAGAAAGAGAAAGAGGGAGAGGAGGGAAGAGGAAAGAGAGAGAAGCGGGATGAAGGAGAGGCAGGAGAAAATGATAAAAGGAGACCGAAGGAGAAGGTAGGGACTGCTACCACCACTGGTTTGAGTTGCAGCGGCAGTGGCGGAATAGGACAGTGAACCGTAGTCTTGTAGCATCTCGTGACCAGCAGAATATCCAACGGAAAAAAGCAAAAGACGCTGATTCTTAGACTTAGACAACAAAGGTTTTATTTTGAAATTTTGAAGAAGAATAAAGGATAAAATAGTTTTTTAAAAATTTAGCCCATTTACTAATCCAGGTGCAAATTCATTATTTATATAACCTCGTTTCGGCGCTAAACTGCATTTTTTGTGTTGACTAATGAGTAAATCCATAGCCAGCAAGCTAATACTCAAACACCCATGTCTTTCTTCTCTTCTCGAAGCTTGCACCACCGTGGCGCATTAAAACAAATTCACGCTCAAATTTTCAGATCTGGACTCTCTCTGGATAACCTATATTTAACCAAGATCCTTGAAACCATTAGCCATCTGGATTCACCTAATTCCCATTACACCCGTCTTTTGTTCGATCAAATTCAGAAACCCAATACGTTCACATGGAATACTATGATCAGAGTTTATTCCAAAACAAGAGATTTTGAACTTTCAATTGCTTTATACAAAGAGATGCTGCTGAAGGGGGCTAAACCCAATTGGATTACTTTCTCTTTTGTTTCCAAGGCGGCTGCTGATCTGGGTACCTTAGAGGTTTTATTGGGTCTTCATTGTCAGGTTCTCATTCTCGGGTTTTGTTCTGATGTTTTTGTGTTGAATTCATTGATTCTTGGCTACTCTGGCTGCGGGCCTGTTGATTATGCAAGAAAGGTATTTGATGAACTACCCGAGAGAGATTTGATCTCGTGGACGGTGGTGCTCAATGGTTATGTTCGGAGTGGTCGTGCTAAAGAGGCTGTGGAGCTTTTCTTTCTCATGAGAGAGGAGCAAGTAATGTTTGACGAAGTCGTTGTTGTTGCAGTATTCACCGCATGTGCTCAATTGAGAGATTTACATCTGTCTAGGAGATTAGAATCTTTGGTTCGAGAATGTAAGGTTGGGTTCAACTCTTACATGAGCAATGCTTTGATTGATATGTACTCGAAGTGCGGGAGCATTATTGATGCCCGTAAACATTTCGACGAAATGGTAGACAAGGATGTGGTATCTTGGAATTCCATGGTCTCTGCGTATGGGAGGGCCGGCAACGCAGACGAAGCCAGGAAACTCTTCGACCAGATTCCAGTGAAGAATGAGATCTCTTGGAGTGCATTGCTTAATGGGTACGTGCAGAATGGTGCTTTCAAGGAAGCGCTGCTGCTATTCAGCGAGATGAAGGCTAAAGGGATCATCGCGAATGACACTGCAATTACAGGTGCTGTTACTGCCTGTGCCCATATGGGTTCTCTGGATTTAGGGCGACAGATTCACTCGAGCTTGGACAAAGAAAAGATCAAATCTGATGTTGTCCTCAGCACTTCACTTGTTGATATGTACGTGAAGTGTGGGTGTTTGGACACTGCGCAACAAGTGTTCAATGAAATCTCAAAGAAAAACCTAGTCTGTTACAATGTTACGATGTTAGGACTAGCAATTCACGGGAAAGCTTCAGAGTGCCTTAAGATCTTCTGCAATATGGCGAAAGGTGGGTTGGCACCAGATAGCACAACTTTTGTCGCAATTTTGTCTGCATGTGCTCATGCTGGGTGGTTGGAAGAAGGACAGAAGTGGTTCAGATTGATGACCACGGCCCATGGTATTGCTCCTCGAGCTGAACACGTTTCATGCATGGTCCATCTGATGGGAGGACTTGGATTTTTAGACGAGGCCCATGGTTTCATTAAGACTTCCTCTGTGAAGCCAGATGTGGTTATTTGGGGTGCTCTGCTTAGTGCCTGTAAAGTCCATGGTAATCTCAAGCTTGGCAAATTGGCCACACAACGGATTCTAGAGTTGGATCCATCTCATGGGGGTGCTTATATTCTATTTTCTGGAATGTTAGCTGCGGGTAACAAATGGGATGAAGTTATGGAAGTCCGAAAGAAGATGAAGGAGATCGGAGTTGAAAATCGTCGTGGATGGAGTTGCATTGACCTTCAAGGAAATGTGCATGAGTTCCATGTCGGAAAGAGTTTTCACCCAGAAATTAAAGAGATTTTACCCGTGTTGGGTTCACTGAACATCCAAACAGCATTGTCAGGCTAATCTAGAAAACCAGGCCTAATCATACAGAGCTAGAGGAAGTTTAAATAGCAGATGCTTGTAGATACCAAATTATGTGTAAACACCAACTTTAGATACACTATAAGTGACCCGTGCTATGCATGAGCTTGAGTTAAAGAAGATGCCCATGTTACATTCAGCTTCTTAACTGACTTGGTTGTGGGTTTACTTAAATAGCCATATAAGTAATTTTCTATTTTTAAAAATTCAAATAACCCACAAACTCCACTACTCGTAGTAGTGAAAGATAGACATGTTCACAGGTTGAGCTGGGTTAGGGCCAGGCTTTGACTCTTTATTAACAAAAAATAATCAGGCCCGAGCCTAAGTCTGGCCCCACCATCAGGCCTAGATCTTGAGCTCAAGCGCAGTCCTTATATAAAGCCTGAAGCCAATCTGGACAGATATATTATAATCAATGTTCAAAGTATCAGAAACGCTATGCGTATCGGAAGGGAAAATTTAAAAGGCATATCGGGATACGTTTTGGATACGCATGGATACGGACGAAAAATTAAGATACGCATGAGAACACATGGAAATGCTATAAATACTCTAATAAATCATAAATAAACATCAATATCACTAAATATAAGACTTAAATGAACTATTTATACATAAAAATCATGTGTTTTAATGGGTTTTTATAAAAAAAACATATTATAATCAACAAACGGGAACAAAAACATATTATTTAATAAAATACTTAATTCAGTTCCAATCTTCCGAGTTCCAACTTCAAATTTTAAATCTATTATAATTTACAAATTCAACATTTGAATCCCATTATAATGTTTAAAAGTTAAAACTTTACATGAAGTCATGAATCACATAAAAGTTCAATTATTATATAAATTATCCAATTTTAAGTGTTAATGTGTTAGTAAATTAATTTTCAATTGTTATTATGAAAATTTTTATTTTTTTAAATATTTTTCCATTATTATCTAGTACAAATATCCAATTAGACAAATAATAACTGTTTTCATATTTTCGAGGCCACAATTATAATCACATTCAAATTATAGATTATCATGTGAAATATATCAATGTCTTTTATTTTGTATTTTTTAACTATTTTTAAATATTACTAAAAAATATTTTTAATTGTTTTAAACATTTTCCAAGTGTTATCTAATCCATTTAAGCAATTAACAATCATTGAATCAAATAATTATGTAAAATTTGTAATTACTGAATCAAACATTTTTTCGTATTTTTTAAATAATTATTTATTTTTACTCAAATAATTATTTTGCATGTTTTATTCTAAAAGTTAAACAAATATTTTTTTTGATGGCTTCATGGACATCTATTATTTTTATTGTAAAACTAATAATTATTTTGCATGTTTTATTCTAAAAACTAAATAATTATTTATTTTTATTCAAATAAATATTTTTCATGTTTTATTCTAAAAATAAAATTAAAATTAAAAAAAGTATATATGTAACAGAAAATTTGAATGAATTTATGGGCATAATAGATGAAATACTTATTTTGTATATTTCATTCTAAAAACTAAATAATTATTTATTTTTATTAAAATAATTATTTTGCATTTTTTATTCTAAAAATTAAACTAAAATTTAAAAAATAAATATGTAACAGAAAAATTGAATGAGTTTATGAACATAATAGATCATCCATATATTTATTGTAAATATTTATTATTAGAATTTTATCATAGCAAAAAATTAGAGAAATAAATAAATATTTATAATCTAAAAACAAATTAAAATTTTCATATGATATTTCAATATATTGATGCCATTCTTAGCTCTACAACATACTCAACCTATAGAGTTAGATCACAAAAAAACTGAATAAATTATTTATATATTTTATATTATTCTAAAATTTAAAAAAATAAAAAAAATCAATTATTTAGAAGAAATTTAAATTGATCTATGGACATGATAGATCATCCATAGATCTACAACATAATCAATATTTAGCGGTAGATCACAAAAAAAAAAAACCTAAAATTTTCATTTCTTTCAGATTTTTAATATTCTAGAAAATTTTCAAATATTCACAAATATCTACATATAGGAGCAAAATAAATGGGATTTTTTGCACAAGAATAACATATCAACATACACAAAGATGTTTCTAAGAATCCAAACTAAAAAAACACAAAAACATTGGCCGAGATTGTAAAAAAATTGAAAAAACATACATATTTTCACTCATTTTTTAACAATTTTGAAAAACTTGTTGGATCTTGGAAATAGACTGATACTCACCGAAATAGGCCGATACTCACCAAAACGTTATCGATAAGGACACGATACATTTCCGGAACGACGAAAAGGAACGGTACTAAAGATTTGGTACCGTTCCCTGTGCCTGAACCTCAAAGATACGATATGTATCGGCCTATACGGGCCGATACATAATGAAATTTTGAACCTTGATTATAATATATTAATTATATATTATTAATAATATATTATATTTTTTATTATATATAATATTATCAGGTTGGTCTCAGGCCAGGCTTATTTGAAAAAAGCCCAAGCCTAGTCCAAAAAATAATCGAACCTAACGTTTAGGGCCCGAACTTGAGCCTAGGGCCAGTCCACCAGTCTATCAGCTACCTGACCCATGAGCAAGTCTAGTGAAAAATAATGTCTAACCAACATCTAATGAATGGGTTCACAAAATTCTAATGAAGTCAGATTGAGTTTGTCAAGGAGAAAAGACAAAGTATACATTGTATCTCTTTTTTTTAGGACACATGGATTCTTTGTCTAGCTATGTAAAATGGGCACATATCCAAAGTTCCAAACACGACATGGTGGCTGTATTAGGAGGAATAGTTACCAGTCAAGCTGAGCTGAATATTAGATTATTCAAGCTCAGTTTGACAAAAAAGCATAAGCCTTGAATGGAATTGAGCTTGAATCAAGCTTGACACTTCATGTAAAAAATTATTTTCTTATTATACATATAAAAAATAAATATATTACATAAATTAAGCTTATGAGCTTCATGTTGGCAAGTTACAAAAAACACCCGTATCAGAAGAAATGTAGGTATCCAGGTAAATTCAACAAAGGTTAAGTTAATGTAGGCTGATCAATGGTATGGAGGGTAGAGGCACGAGTAAGATTAGCATCTTATCCACAAAACATGGCACGACGAGCCGATATGCCGATAGGGCGTATCGGCCTGTGTCAGTGCTTTTTTTATGATTTACTTATTTTTTTTGAAATCGATTTAGAAAAATCGGTTTAAGACCTGACTACCCTTTGAACCAGTAACTGACCCGATATAATCCCTGTAGGGACATATCAGTGATATGTATCAATCGATACAGACCGATATATGTTGTATAGACCTAGAGTCCTAGACCATAATATATTGCATCTGGTGATCAAGTAGTTTTTATTATGTATTTCTTATTTTCAGTTTCATGTAGGATTAGGTTAGCGTGTCTGACGGGCAGGGGCGGGATCTGAGTCGGGCCTGGGAACTAAAATGCTACCAGACACCATCATAACCAAGTTGCCGACCAAAGGAATCTTTGACTTTGTATATTCTGAAAATCATGCTTTAGTCAACGATGTTATTTTACTCGAAAGTATGCAGAGACCAGAGTGTACATCCGAAGGCTCCAATAAAATTTAGATACAACCGAGGCTTTTGTTATTAAAATATACATCTTTTGGTTTGCATATTGGAACATTTGTTCATCGCTGTCTGCTCATCCATCTCACTGAGATCACGATCACCCCATCTCTGTCTTCGACCATTTGTTGTTTCTTCTTCATTTGCACTGAACTTTTGAATGTTTGTATACAAAATTGCAAATGCCACATGCTACCCACGTGGAATGGTTGCTGAGATACTTAAAAATTAAAATGACATCTCGACAGCCTCATAGTCTGGCATCTTATGGATGAAACCCGAATCATCACTTAATCGTCTCTTGACTACGCTTGCTCTTTGCATCAAACGGACCAGTGCTTGAACAACTTCGGACATGGGAGGCCGAAACTCTGGCTCAGGCTACAGAAAAGTCAGAAACCATGGTTAGATTATGATTTGGACAATGAGATACCAGATAGTCTAGTTGGTGGAGTCTTGGAGTTGGAGATAATGAGGCAAAGAGAGGTAACATAAAAATGAAAAGATACTGTAAAGGAAGTATTTAAAAGGAAATTTAATGCTTAATTTGCCAAAGAAGAATTCGGATTTGCTCCTCACAGACCTCACAGCGCATCGCAGCCATGCATTAAGAACATCTTCCCATGAATGACAACATTAAGTACCGGAATGTTTTTAATGCACAGCTGCGATGCACTGTGAGGTTGGTTTGAGGCGCACTGAGGAACAAATCTGACCGCCAAAGAAGGGAAACTGTAGGATGAATCTCAAGGACCTTTTTTCTGCATTCGATATAAACGTTTTGGGAGCATTCCACTGACAAACGCATAATCAGGCTTAACAAAAAAAAAGAAAATCAAACCTTAATACAGAGCTTGTTATGTGTCCAGTTCGGCAGTGGGGTGTTCCTAATGATGTCTGTGTCTTCATTCAAGTAGCAAAGTTTTTTCGTCAACCGCTTAAGTTCACAACTATCCTCACTCCTCTGTATTCACTATTCCCCTAGCACTAAACCATTTTTTCATCCAACCTAGCTTTCTATATACAGCGGGCAGTAATTTTCTCCTTGGGCTACAGCCTAAAATTCTACAAATCCATAACATCCATAAACCTTGATATCAACTCACTAGTGGAACATGACGTGACAGAAACCAAAAGTTACAACTTCGAGTTGTTAATAGAACTGTCTTTTGTTCAGAATGATCATAGTATTTGCACAGATATCTTCTATCATGTGTCAAGGCTCAGTTTGGAAGGAGTACAAATACAAATATGTAGAATGCAAAATCTTGTATTTTGTATCTATTTGTACTGTACATATTTGTATTTGTACTCTTTCCCAACTGAGGAGTGTTTATACAGAGCAGAAATGATTTTTTTTTTCCTTTAGTAAAATGATCTGGTAGAAATTTGTTGTGGATGCTTTTATTGGAAAGAAGTACAGCCGGAAACAGCAGCAGTAATGGGCGTTAAATTCAGTATTCCTATTGTATCTCTTAGATAAATTTTAAGATTTCCATTTTAAATATTTTTCTATTAATTAGGCAGTAGCATTATTATTTCCTATTTAAAGATAAATGTTTGTTAGGTAGTTTTCCTAAAGAAGGACTCTTACCTTCTTGTAATTCCTATTTAAAGGAGCAGATGATATTCAATAAAATCATCAATATTTTCAGTCAAGAAAGAGCAGAGGAGAGTTGGTTAAGGCTCTAAAGATAGGTTCCTCGAGAAAAGGGAAATCAAGAAGTTTTTCCCGTTAACCGACCTGTGACGAGATCCTATTCGCGGGCCCTTAACAAAATTAAAGTCACACCAAGTGTCATGAATGTAGAGATGAAGATGTTCACAGTAAGAACACAGGAATTCTCATGTAAATGGTATATTGAAATATCATTGAACTCTTCAGCAGAGAATTCATCATACCTGAACACATAAGGCAATGATATCAGCAAAGCGTGAGAGGGACTTCGCAGGGTACATGCCATTTAGTGCAGGATCAACCATTTTTGCTAAAGCATCAATATCATGAAGTTGAGGAGTAGCCCATCTGACAAGAGACTGTTCTGATCTTACCCTCGAACTAAACATGGAGAATACAGAGAGAGAGAGAGAGAGAGAGAGACCCATCAACAGATTGAAGAAAGCATGAAGATAATTCCAGAACAAACTTGGCCATGCAATGATGTCGGGTGAAATTTACCTATCCAGTGGCTTCCGACCTGTCAACAGCTCTAACATCACTACTCCAAAGCTATGCACATCACTTTTTACAGTGTAAATTCCGGACATGGCAAACTCAGGAGCACTATAACCAAATGAACCAACCATCTGAGTTGAAACCTGTCAAATACAATGATGGAATTTAAACTTCTGCAGACATTACTTCAGAAAGTCATAAATCATTACTTTGGAAAGTCATAAATAATCAGTAGGTAAAACCATAAAATAATCAGTAGGTTAATCCTCAAATAGACTCATCCAAGAGTTTTTCTCAAATGTTAAGGTCATTATGTCATTGTAAACAAAGATGTAAAGCTGAGAAATATGTATCAAGGGGACAATGCATCTATAATGACCAGGTACAGATATGGACACAGACACAGATACTGAATATGGATATGATTCTCCATGTCCTAAAATGCTGAACATAGACACAAGTATGGGAATCTCAGAAATGTGTTCAAGTATGACATTTAGTTTTGAAGCTAAATGTCATTTCTAAAGATTTATGTCTTTCCACATTTAATTAATTTCTAAGATGTGCAGATTTCTTCATAGTATAATTTGTTTAAACATACCATTTTACATATTCTAAAAGTGTCAATGCTATAGAGTGCATCTAGAAGCATTTAACTATCCATGCAGTATCCAGTATCATATCCTACAAGTATTGTATCCAACACTAGTACACTAGGCATATACAGGTATCCAGGTATCATATATAGCCATCATGGACAACAATGTCTAGCGCCACTTATCTTACCTGCCGCTCAGTGTTTGGTGTCAAGGCAGCCAGCCCACAATCAGATAAGTGGGGATTGAGCTCTTCATCAAGTAAAATGTTTGCTGACTTGAAGTTTCTATGTACAACTGAAGGTAGACATACTTCATGCAAATACCTAAAGAGAAGATTTCAAGATTTGGAAATGGAACTTTCAACAACAATATACAAACCACACAATAAATAAATAATTAAATATCCAAAAAAAGAAAAGGAAACTTACTCCAAGGCCCTAGCTGTGCCAAGTGCTACCCTAACACGTGCATTCCATGTGAGTCTCTTGCTGCCATCATCAGAAAAGTGCAACATATCATGCAGAGTCCCATTGCTAATGTATTCATAAACAAGAAGACGCTGCCCATGCTCCGTGCAGTACCCCACCAAAGTGGTAATATTTTGATGCCTCAAGCGTGACATGTTTGAGACAGCTTCAAGAAAATTATCTTCCTCCTGTAATGACAGTGCTGCACTGTCAATCTTTTTGATAGCCAGTACCTAGATCACCAAACACATTGCAGTCAATAGGTTATTGCTTGAAAAGATGAGCTACAAGAATTGTAAGTAAATGAAAGAGAATGGAATTGATTGTAAAGAAAAATAATCAAGGACAAAGATCGACACAGCATGAAGTAATTCAAAATTAGTTCAGATGGATACAAAGATCAGCAAATTCTTTAACCAATTCACTTGCTAGGGAGTGAACTGTAAGACAGGAACTATTTTGGCGGCCAAAACCCCTGGGTAAGGGTTGTAATTCTTCAGATATTTGAGCTTATTTTCCTGTGGATAGTGTAAAATGTCAGGACTAGCCCTCACTAACTCTAATCTTATTTGTTTTATTCATTATTTTGTATAGCTGTACTTCTTATCTTCTTCTCTATACCTTATTGCTGATCAGTTACCAATAAAAATGTTGCTAGCTACTTATTGCCTTATTTATTTATTTTATTGGTAGTGACAGGTAGCTTGGGCTTAACCAGTGACATCAAACTGGGGCATATAGCACCACCATTGCCAAAGTTGAATTTCATATGAAGTAATCAGCTTCCACAATATTGCATAAACACACAAAAATCCCCAAATAAAATTGCTTCCAAAACAATGCAGAACCACACTGGCTTCTTTTAATGTGCCCTTGGTTGCATATTTTTCCCTGCATTTAGGGATGTCAATGGGTCAGGTTCAGGTCAACCCACACCTGACCCAAAGACATTCCAATCCAACCCAATCAATTAGAACATGATTACTGAACCTGACCCAACCCTATAGGGTCACAACTGGTTCCAACCTGAATTGATCTGTGAACAGTAACCATATTCTTAGTGAAGGTTACATTTATAAGTTTTTCAATGTTACTATGTCACTTGTCATTGAAATTCATGAATATTTTATTGTAAATATCTGTCATCTGGTGTATATTCGCAAAGGGTTATGATAAACATAATTTTAGGATTCATTTAAAGGGAAAAACATAATTTGAAGTCTTCTCCTAACAAAGAAGAGAGATTTTCGTGGAAGAATATCACCAAAACATCAAAACTAGCAATATTAAGTTATTAACACTGACAACATGACTTAACAATGTAAATTGTGGTGGGTCTCCTTCAACCTAACCTGATGTGGATTGTGGACCAGGCCCACTTGACCTGAACCTGACTAGAAACCTAATCAAGGTTGACCAGAACCCAGGTCAAGGCAGCTTTACCATTTAACCCAACCCATTGACATCTCTGCCTGCATTTACCAATTTTCCTTCATGTTTCCCTGTTAAGTAACCAAGGAAGTTTCATCTTGAGCATAAAAGAAAATGTGTTGTTCAATCAACAAAACAAAGGAAAGGATAGAACATGCGTACTAGAGGAAGAAATGGCGTAAAATGATAGAAGATGTGGAAGGATAGTTGAAATGAAAGTGGAAGAGGAAGTTTTCAAACTTAGCTCCAACCATTTGCTATTGTCACATCAAATTATTGACTTATTATTAAGTATTGTGTAACTTGTTTCCTAGAGGTTCTTCTATGATCAATTCTAGAGAGAACAACAAAATGCAAAAAGAAAATTACCAATGAAGAACAACTCATTACCTTTCCATTAGGGAACTCTCCTCTGTAAACACGACCAAGGGAACCTTCACCAATAAGGTACTCCTGACTAAAGCTGTTTGTTGCTGTTTGAAGAGATGCCACAGTATAAGGAGTAGCAGTAATAGGTGATTTTACCCTCTTAATAGATCCATTTTGCCCATATACCCTGTCAGCTACCATTTTTTCTGCAGGTGGGGGCTTCAAATCTGTAACGCTAGCCATACTTCTGAACTTTTCCTCTTGAAGCTCTGTGTTAATTACTACAAAATCAAAAGGCGGGAAAATGTCAGGATGCATGTCATGAGAGAGTTTTCATCATCCTAACCTTTTGAAAATCACCATTTGTGTTTAGAGTTCCAGTTTTAATATGATAGATTGATTAAAATTTTTATAGTTTTTTCCCTTAATCAGATCATGTCCAAATTCATTCACAATATAACATTCTACCAATTTCCTGGTATCTACAATGGTGACAACTTGCACATTCTTATGTTGCATAGATACTTTAAGAATGCTGTTTTTTTATTGTTAGCTTTGAAAGAAAGAATAAAGAAAATGGTAATAGTACACAAGGTCTGAATGTGCCTGGCACCCCAGAGTGATTTAGGTTAGGATTTATTCCTAAGCCAAACATTTTCAATTTTACAAACAATCACCCATGATCCCCCACCATTGCAACCCCCCAAAGAAGCCGGCTTCTGTTTGCTCCCTACTTTGCCAAGGAATTGGCAAAGGTATTCACTGATTGCCGAGTCCAACTCCAAGTGAAGGATGTTCTTAGCTGTATAATCAAACTTCCTACCTCCCTTGATATACAATGTACTTTAAGATTGATATATCTTTATGTCAGCATTTACTTTTTCAAAATAATAAAGATAGTGCATGCAAATGTCTAACTGCAGACTTTTAGGTGAGTAAAGACCCTAATTTCAAGACTTTGGTTATCATAAAACTTCTTAGTTTCACCCATAGATAAGAACTATGGAACAAAAGTCACATAGCTATCCCTAAAGGCTCCAGTTTCTAATTGCCAAGGCCAGTGTTTCTAATTGCCATTCCTACACTCACAGGTGAGTCTCATTTTGTGGGGTGCACCTTACCTGACTTGCTTCCATATTTTAATGAATTATAAACAGGTAGGCCACTTTAGGACTTGAATGTTCAAGGTTACAACTTTCATGTTAATAACATGCTGCCATATGAGATCCAAAAAAAAAAAATACTGCAAATTGAGCCAACAGGCTTACCGAGATATATTACTTCTTTCAGAACTTAGATTTGCATATTCTTGTATATTAAGTTTTTTTTTTCTTTGGCTTCTTTTTTAAAGTGGCACCACATTTCATTCAAGCATGTGTAAGCCTTGTTACTTATGCCTCAAGCTCTAGGAATCCCTTGCAGTTACATTTCTCACTTCCAAAACACTGACCAAGGCAATGTCTCTCCTTTAATCTAGAAGCCTCTTCTTCTTAAAGAGTTAAAGAGCTATTGCCTATTGTCAGTCCTGGCTATACTGGGTCTTGGGAGGGGTGGACTACTTGACTGGATATGGACCTAAACCTTGGCATTTTCTTGCACTTAGTAACCGCTTTAAGAGTCAAAGAAATAGGATTAGGTTGGAATTTGGGTAAGCGAAACATACACTGCAGATTGTCTAAAAGCATTAGAGAAAATCAAAAAGCATCTTCCCAATTGAACATCTCAGGTTATTCTCTTGTAGGTCATGTGTCTGGAGACTCTTGTTATGGAGCAAGTGGACAGAATGGAAACGAATTGGGGCACCACTTTCTGAACTGATTGAGCAAGTCCCAGCTGAATATTCTGTATCTTTCATTCTTTCTTGTTGTTATTAATTAAAGAAGCTAATTCTATGGCGTGAGGCTACAGGGCTCATAAGAGGTCTGGACCCTAGGCCCAACAAAAACTAGAAAAGTTCCCTTGGTCGAAGTAGGTAAAACATACAAATTTCATTGCTGGTAAAGTATATGTCGTAAAGCTATACACAATAATCTGAAATATATAAAGAATCAATGATAAGAAAAAGTTCTAATTCGGGGTTGAGAGAAGTGGATATAAATGTTGGGTGGGTTGAGAGAAGTGCTAATTCTGTAGCGGATGCCTTAGCCAAGTAGGGGTGGGGAGGGAATCTCTGTTCTGGGCATAACTGTAATGGAATTGGATTGTTGGGGGAGAGAGAATAGGTTTTTATCTCTCATAGTCTTTGTTTGTATTTAATGGGTGGTACATTTTCTTCCTAGTTTAATTAATAAAATGCTTGAGTTATTGATAAAAAAAAGAACCAATGATGCTTAATCCAAAAATAAGTAAATAAAAGATCAATGACAAACTTGATATTCTTCATTTGTTCTAGGCTTCTATACTTAACCTTTATGTTGAAGACAACTCAATGGATAATCAGAATGCAGTTTCAATAAACTTTTCTCAATTAAAAGAAACCCACCATCCCCCATGCAAAAGAGAGGAAAAAACAACCACATGACAGAGAAAGATGGATACATACCCAATTGTACTAATTTTTCAAGATTACTGATTTTTATTTGATTGATTAAAATCGATGAATACCATTAAATTTATCTCAAGGGAAAACATGAAAATTTAGGAAGCCATATCTCTCATTCCTCTTCAATTCTTCTGTGCCGTCAACTCCGGGAAAAAAAACACTAGCTTCATTCGTTCTGCATTGGTGATATTGAGATCAAGTAGGGAAAGAAAAAATTGCAATTTAACATATATGATATAACCATACATATATTACTTACATTGGTCATGGTTCCCACTTAGTTCTGACAACCAAATTAAAAATCCAAAAGAAAACCCAAATTCCTTCAACAACAGTCAAGGTGGCAAATCAACATGATTCAGTTTACCAAACCTAGCATTCCAGATCCTTAGGGAACCAAATCCGCCAAAGGTCCTAGAAACACAAGAAAAATATTCACTTAAACCCTAAAAGCCCTAAAATAGGGAATTCAATGAAATACGACCAAATTGGAATCTAATTACTATGTAGTTGTCTAAGAAGAACAATGATCCAAAAACCTAGCAAAATCAAGGAGATTATCAAATTTTAGTCGTAGATTTCTCTGTCTAAGAGGTGTCTGGTGTCTAAAACCTTTTTGGCATCCAAAAAATGCGAATCCTAATCATGGAATCCAAAAAAAAGAAGAATATACCTGTGTCAATGCTCAGTCACTGGGGGTAGATCATAAATTTCACTTGTAGCTTCTCAGATATAGATCAATATGGGCTTTTATGGTCTTTTTTGGGGTCTGTCTTTTAGTCTAATGGGCTTTCATTAGCCAAACAATAAAAGACCGTTAAGTTTAATGGAATGTCTCTTGTTGGATGAGAAAGTTGAATCCTTTGCTAGAGTTCGTTAGAGAAATGGAGTTTGTGCAGGCAGGTCAGTGGAGGAGATCCTTGAAGATAGAAACAAAAAGTTTCCAGTTAGAAGAGATGAGAATCAAGGGGAAGGTAAGCCTGAAGGTAAGCGAAACATACACTGCAGATTGTCTAAAAGCATTAGAGAAAATCAAAAAGCATCTTCCCATTTGAACATCTCAGGTTATTCTCTTGTAGGTCATGTGTCTGGAGACTCTTGTTATGGAGCAAGTGGACAGAATGGAAACGAATTGGGGCACCACTTTCTGAACTGCTTGAGTAAGTCCCAGCTGAATATTCTGTATCTTTCATTCTTTCTTGTTGTTATTAATTAAAGAAGCTAATTCTATGGCATGAGGATACAGGGCTCATAAGAGGTCTGGACCCTAGGCCCATAACTTGTCACATAATGCATATTCACATGATTGGATCCAGCATTCAATGGATTTCACATATAGATCAATTGGGCCAAACATAAAGCAATATCAAAATGTTGTGTTTGAAATTTGAACTGTAACTGTATAGTTTTGAATGATAGACAAAAAGCTCCTAATATGAGGCATAACATCAAATTGTTAAAGGTCAATTCGACTCTCTGAACTGGATATCACCTAAGCATGGGTCATGAATACAAGTCTTAACAGCGTGCAAGAATTGGCAAGTTTTACAGGTATTAGACCACAAATATGAATGTGAAGGACCCAAGACATTCCTATTTCCCAAAAGATAAAGAGTTTGCCTAGTAACACAAAGCCAAAAAAGACAATGCCCTAATGAATAATATAGGCATGTCAGTTATTGTAGTTGATGATCTCGAAACACTTGTTAAAGCTACTTTCAAGAGTTATGTGTTGTATCATGAACACTCGTATCAACACTTCAACTTCCTAAGAATAATATGAAATCAAACTCATGGTAGATTTACAAAATATTCAATTAAATATTAGAAATTCTTAAATATTCCAATATGTTAGAATAGGCAATTGACTGAAATGATCTTTTAAGAAAAGGTACAAGTTGCTTTAGCCTTAAGACATGGTTGTAAAGGACAACTAATAAATTCTCCTTTAAGACATAAATAACATCAAAAGGAATCAATATTGCATGCTTTACATGTTAGGTTGGATCTCAAGCTAATATTGGATGGGGGTAGAAGCCAAATCATATAGAATTTCAGACTAAAGTGTAATCAATCATCCTTGTGTGGACAAAAAGGTGAGATTGTATTCGAGAAATGAGGAAATTTACTATCAATAAAAAGAAAGTAGAAAACATGTGGAAGATTAAAGTACCTGTATCTGTGCCAACCGGTGTTCCTGTAGAAGCTCTTGCACTACTTCCTTTCTCATTTTTTCCCTTCTGAAGGCAAAAGATTAAAGCCAGCAATGCACAAAGAGCCACCAATATTGAACCAAGAATTATACCTATTAAAGGTCCTGCCGCCAAACCCTTCTTACCATTTTGATTGTCACTGGATGCTCGTCTGCCAGATCCCCGTGGTGAATGTGTGCCTGATCCAGAATGGTTATGATGATTATGTGATCTACCAGGGGGAGGTGAGGTATATGGCGGTGGAGGAGGAGCAGGACCATTCTCAAATGAGTTCCCGTCATATCTGTTTTATTGTAATTGTTTAAATTAAAAGAAAAAAAAGTAAACATACCAAAACAAATATGAATGAAACAATGCTAATAGCTTACATAAAACTTGGGATTGAGGTAAATTCCCGTGGTATCCAGCCAGTAAAATGGTTATTTGCAACATTTCTGCCAAAAACTAGAAAATGTCAAAATAACAACCATCGAAAAAGCAAACACATTATTAAAAGAAAAGGATGAAGCTTACAGATTATCAAGAGGAAGATCTGCTAGAAGATTAATTGAACCAGTTAACTGGTTGTTCTGCAAATACCTGACACCAATTCACAAGTCATGAAATTTGGGAAAAAATAGAAATCTGCAAATCTAATCCCAAAAGTTGACTTCTTAGCCCTACACTCCTGGTCAAATATCAAAATCTGAACTCACAGAGTAGAAAGGTTGGACAAAGAACCAAAGGAATTAGGAAGATTTCCACTGAAGTTGTTGAAAGAAAGATCCCTGCATCCATGAAAATGTCAAATGTTCAATGATGACTTTTTTTTTCAAAAGGAGAAGTTACTTAAAGCCATAAATGCAAAACTAAAGAAGTATAATAAATATGATGCGCACAGATACCATAAATGCATTATATGAATCACTTCATTTCTCTACAAAGGCATAGATTTGTATGGATACCAGAAATACATTTACAACTGTTACCACATGATCCTCTTATAGCATAACTTTATAAAGTTATGTTTTACATGTCTTTAAATGTTTTGTTAAGATGCAATAACTCCAAGTATATCTCTGATGAAAAATGTCTGAGCATAAAGTAAGGTAAACGACTACTGGTTGATGCATCAAATGTGCAGCTAATTTCAGAAAACACATACTGAGGAAGATTATTTTGAGAAGGAAAGGCAGTTTCAATACTTGACCTCCAATAGAATTTTCAAGTGGTGTCATGCAATTGTTATACAGAATTCCTAATAGCTAATGCTTTCCAGAGTTTGTGTTTCTATTCTTCTAATGGCACTCATGACAACCATCATATCAAACATTAAACTGAACGATATCTATATCCATAACAAGAACACATCACAGCTGTTGGCCTCTAAAAAAGAGATGTAAAACACAGAGCCCCTTAGCAACGCAATGTTGTAACAAAGGTTGTTATTTACAAGTCCATGATTGTGAAGAAGCAATAAGCAGGAAAGAATGAAAATTTAAGGGAGAAAAAAAAGAGCTGGAATGAAATATCTTACAAAACTGAGAGACTTTGAAGATTTGCAAATATATCACCAATTGACTGGGAAATTGAGTTATGGCCAAGGTTCCTATAATCAAAGAGTTAAAGTAAGGCCGCGGCATTAGGATTTCAATGCCCACATTGTAATCCAAATAAAGATGAGCATATTAAATACAACAGCACCCAAAACAAGACACTTACAGGTAATTGAGCGAAACCATAGTAGAAATGGAGTAAGGAAGATTCCCACTTAAGTTATTATTGGCAAGATTTCTGCGTAATACAAAAAGAAAGCATTTGAACATCAAATAACCAACAACTTGCAAGCAGAAAAGAAAAGAATAAGGAATATTTAAATGGTTGAACATTACAGGCTCGTAAGATTTGGAGGTAATTGGTATGGAATTGAATCATGAATGTTGTTGCCGCTTAAATCTCTAAAATAATAATAAAAAAGAACAATTAGTCAAAATAAAAGGTTAAAATTTCAGTATGCCAAAAGCAGAAATAGAAATAAGGGACAGATTTGCTCACAGTGCTTTCAATGAAAAAAGACTCGAAAGCATGTATCCTAAGGTTCCACTGAGTCCAAGCCCGGAAATCTGACTGTTAGGGTCACCGAAAAAATAGAAAAATGAAGCAACATAAATAAAAATAATTGATTGAATAAAAAGTACCTTAATAGCTACATCAAATTCAGTGATGGAATAAAAAAGGATTAAATGCATGAAAAATACACACTCACATGGCAACAACGGAAGACCCCTGACAAGTAACGCCCTTCCATGATTCTCCACATGGATCACCAGCATTTGATTTCCACCCGGTTAGCAGAGGAGAACTATTCAATGAACTGTATAGAACCTGAAGAGCTTGAACTGCAATCAGACACCGATGTTTGAGTCCCCGTAAATTGATAAAAACTCAATTTATATAAAAGAATGAAAAGAGACAGATGTACAGGCAGACAGAAAACGAAACAGATAAGATCGGCAGAGACAACTATAACTCCTCTGCTTCCTCCATTAATAAATAAAAACCTCGCTACTGAAACATTGGGCTTCAAACCAGGCAATATCATCTCATTTCCGAATTAACTTCATCGAGACGGGTCGACCGCAAGCTGAAGATAAACGAATAATCCAACCACTAAAAGAAGAAGAGAGATTACCATCAGAAGAATCAGTAGCTGAACGAACGAGAGGCAGAGTGAAAATGACAGTGAGTGCCACTACGGCAATAGCATAAGTTACAACGAAGAAATGAGAGGTGGATAGCAAGGTCCCTCTATTCATCCCCATTTTGATTTACAGTGCTTTACAGATGACGCTGTGTTCTTCCACCGCACATGCAAGACAATCGGGGGAGAACAGACGAACAGAAGAAGTTGAGAAAGATCAGATCTTCTTCTTCCTCTCTGGTTTTCTCCATTAAACAAGAGAGTAAAGATTCGGCCGTGTCGAGAAGGATGACTAAGAAGGAGAGAGGGTGTCGGCAAAAGTAGGCTGAAGGCAGGAAAGAGTAAAAATATAAACAGCGAAGAAAATAATTAAGGTCAGAGGTTGGAAACTCGGAACTTGTATAAAGTTGTTTGTAAGCAAGTAAGAGCACTGTGGCCCTCTCTCTCTCGTCTCGTCTCGCAGACGCAGAGTCCTTACTCCACCTGAAAGTGTATCAATAGCACGAATGGCGCATTTAAATGCGGTACAGAAGTACAGAAATGCCCTTGGTGGCGACTGATTATTACGTGGAAGCCATTATTAATTTCTTCCATTAATGGGGACTGGAGAGTGGAGTCAATGACTGAATGGCAGGAAGGTTAGGAAGCAGTAGGAACCATGAGAAAATGACTAAAATGTCCACTTGCGTTAGTTTGCGATATTGTGAATCTTGTGATGTGGTCTGGTTTCCTTTTTTCCTCGTCCGTGGATGGTAGAACTCTCCGTGCTTTTTCTGACCGTAGTAGCGCGTTACGGTGGGGGCTGGTCACTAGTGAAATGTATTAGCTGTAGAGCTGTTGACTGTTGTAGCCAGCCTAGTACACTGTGGCTTCGAGTGGGGGCCCAAATAGAAAAGGACATAGATCATACTTTCCTGGAGTCATCCATGCAAAATTGCAAATAGTAGGTGTGAAGGCCCATTAGTAACGATTAAAAAAAGGACCATAAATAGTAATATAACGATTAAAAGGTACATACGTTAACACTATTGAAAATTTGCAATTCCACATTTTGTTACTACTACTATTCTCTTCATGTTCAGCGGTGCTGGTTGATGGTTGAAGCCCACGTTTGAGCCCATGTTCTAAGGCCCACAATTAAGAAAATAGCAAAAATAAATAAAATATTTTACGGCCATACTTTTATTTATTAAAAGCGTAAACTTATTCCGCACATAAAGTGAAAAATGTCCTTAGAAGGGAGTCATTCCACTGTCCTTCCCTAGATCTACGCTGGAACTCAATCTGTGTAGGAAGTAAATTGATTTGGGATTATTTCTAATTTTCTACATGTGGTAGCTAAAAGTTGTTGGACCAATCTGGGCCCACATGTTTCCCACCTACACCTCGAGTGAAGACCTCTGCCGCAGGGAAGATATGAAATAAATAAATAGGTAATCGCTTTGCTTATCCTTCCTTCGATGTGGTGGGCCAGGTCACAATACCCATCTAGGCCCCTACTTAATATACGATAAAGTAGAATTGTAGGCTTTCCGTTTTTCTATGAGTATGCCGTTTGGAATTTCATGATTCTTCTGTTATTGATTAGGGATGTCAAGGGATCGGACTCACACCTGAATCCAACTCCAGTAGTAACTAGTAATATATGTAATTATCCGTCAGGTCCCGTAAGTCAAGGTTTTAAAAACCAAATGCGACAACGAAGGTCCGGTTCCCGGTTGAACGGATCGATTATTCGAATCGAACGGGCCTAATTACATGACCAAGCCCGACCGAGGTGCGGGCCGGGCTATCGGGCTACCCGGCCCATGAATAGGTCTAATTTTAATAAAAAAAAATAAAAACCATACAAAATATTAGACAGTTCGAACAATTTAATTGCCCAAGTCAACGGTTTGCAAACCAAATCAATGTTTTTTTGCAAAATAACGGTTCTGAGATAAAATGGTGACCAGTTCCTGGTTTTTCCAGTCTGGTCTGGTCCAGTCCGGTTTTGAAAACCATGTTGTAAGGTATGTTTGATTTGAAGGAAAATGTAGGAAAACCTATACAAGGTTTGTAAAGGTTCCCTACTTTTTCCTTCAAATCAAATACAGTCGTACGATTTAACGTGATGGGATCTTTTCTTTACAGAACACTCCTCATACCAATCTCACAATCACATCCCACCTTGTATTGGGAACATCTCCTATGAATAATAACATACGAGTATAGGAGATATTCCCAATGTGTGGGTAGAATTTGCTATGAGGCTGGTGTGAGGGGTGCTTATGAGGAGGAAATTTAGACTTGGGCTTAACTCGGTATTGGTCCACCCATAAATGTCTTAACTATATAATACAGTTTGATAACCAAAGTTCTATTAATTTAAGATGGAATATAGATTATGGTATCCAAGTAAACTTGTTCATGGACTCGGTAGCCCAATGGGTTGGCCTGGTCTAAACTATTCAAAGTCAAGCTTAGACATGAATTTAGACATGTGGGCTTGGTTTGGGGCCCAAAACACCAAGCCTGACTTTTTTGTAGGTTGAGCTTAGGTTTTTTCAGAAAAGCATGGCTCGAGCCCAAGCCCAAATTAGAGTTATATTATATAACAAAAATATATTTTATATAATAAAAATAATGTGTATATATATATATATACAAATATGTTTTTTCTTTGTTCCTCTTCTCTTTTTTGAAATCATAGTGAGATCTTTCATTATATTTGGGCTTTGAGGTCTTTTAATATAAACAAAATGGTTTTAATGGAATAAAAAAGAAAATTCATTTCCCAATTTTTTGGTCGAGCTTCAAGCTTGGGCTTAAGACCTAGGGGCAATGGTCGGGTCAAGCTCGAGATTGGCCTGAATGTGTTCTATTAATACATAGACAGAGCCCGACACAAACTCGGCCCAGCCCAGCTCGTGAATAAGTCTAGCTCCAAGGTACTTCTCCATAGTGAAAGAAGAAAAACCAAAATAAATATGAAAATCAATCTTAAACTTTAGGAAAAATCTATGACACTAGAGAGACATGATACTAGAACAACTTTGTCCAATCACCCCCCCCCCCCCCCCCCCCCCGTTAATTTTTTATGAAAATCCACCTGATTGATACCACTTTTGTGATGCTGGTTGATTGGTTATAAGTTCTTTCAATATCACATCTTTCGGCATCATAATTGTTGAAATCCGTTAGTTCTCCTAGTAGTTTATTACATTTTCCTATTCTTTAGTGTCGTAGGGGCACTATTGTAATATCCCCCCTCTTTTATTTTAAGTTGGGTCACCCTAATATAAAAGGAAAAGAGAGCTAGAGCCGCCAGTTGTATGTTTTGAATCCAAACGTCTTTCTCTCTTCTCTCTTCCTATTCTTCCTTCTTCCTCTCTTCCTCTCCTTCTCTGATATCTCAGACCTGAAAACATGGTATCAGAACATGCCTTTTGAGATCAGAAAGAGTGCGATAAAGTTTCCTTTTTTGGACTCTTCTTGCTATGAATCGAATCTAATCAAGAAGCAGATCAAACTGATCTAAAGGGGTTTCAACTTGTCTTCTCTTCTTCCCTAGTCATGTGCCAAGAAACCCTTAAAAGGAAGGAAAAAACTAATGCTGCGAAGACAAATCTATCTTCTGTGCATCGAGTGAGCCTCTCTTGTACCCAAGTAAGTGTTTTTTTTGGAGGTCTAGATGACCTAAAACTACTAAGTTTCCTTGAACTTTGGATCGTGTGATCCTTATTTTTTTTACCTAGTCAATTGGGCGGTGTAGGTCAAAATGACCTATAACTAAAAGATAGTGGTCGGATACCTTCCTTGGAAACATTTCTAGTAGTTGTGTATCCAAGAAACGTGATAAAAAAGAGTACATACAAAGTCAACCAAATTATAGAATTGGGGACTAAACTGTAACTATGGCTAAACTGAATTAGGGTTTGAACTTTGACTGAACTGAATTATAGTTTGAACTTTGGTTGAACTGGGGACTAAACTGACTGAACTAAAACTAAACAGTGGCTGAACTATAAACTGAATTGTACCCTTCTTTGAACAGACCTGATCTGGAAACCTGAATCTTATAATATGTCTTCTGAAGATTCTATTATGTCTAGTGGGTCCTCTAGTCAAGGTGGAGTGAGTGGAGAATTTGACATGAGTTTTTCCATGGCTGTGATACCATTTGATGGTCCTAATTACCTAGAATGGTCAAGGGAAATCAAACTATACATAACAACTAGGGGAAGGTAGGTTATATTAATGGTAAAACTAAAGAACCAAAGTCTCAGGGGGCAGAAACATGATAGGTGGGATAAGGAAAACAGCATGGTGAAGTCATGGCTGTTACTATCTATGTTACCTCTAGTCAAGAAAAATTTCATGTGGGCTGAAACAGTTATGGAGATTTGGGAGCAGGTAAAATCTACTTATTTAGAGCAACACCACTATGCCAAAATATACCAGTTGCGAGCTACCCCATCTACTTGTAAGCAGGGGGAGAGGACCCTCTCAGCCTACTATTCAAATTTGACCTCAATTTGGAAGGAATTAGATCACTATCAGAATATTGATTGGAAGTGCAATGCTGATGCTAAAGCCTACAAGGTTGTTGGTTCCCAACAACGGGTCTTTGCCTTCCTCTTGGAACTGAACCCCATATATAAGTCCCTAAGAGTTCAGATATTAGGAAGTAAAGATCTTCTTTCAGTGTAAGAAGTGTATACTCTAGTACAGTCCAAAGAGAGTAGGCGCAGTATGATGAATAGCTCTGAGGGGGAGCAGATTGCCTTAGTGGCTAAAGGGAGTATAGGTGCAGGAAGCAATAATTCCTTTGAGAAGGATGACTCCCAAAAGAGAGTGGATGATAAAAATAAGTTGTGGTGTACTCATTGCTAGAAGGCCAGACATACTCGAGATACTTGTTGAGACCTTCATGTTAAGCCAAAGTGGGTCCAAGAGCTGAGTAAGAAATCATATCAGAATAAGAAGTCGGGGTAGCAAAGTAAAAAAAAATGTTTAATATAGCAAACATGGCCTCTCAAGAGCCTCTATCATCTACTACTATTCACTAGGACCGCCCATCCGTTGTCGATCCCTAGGAAGATATCATTAATTCTTTCCGTGACCACTTAGATCTGTATGGGAGAGCAATCTTTCAAATGGATTATGTTCTTCCTGCTTTGACTTCTTTTGCATCTACTTCAGGTAATGGTAATCTTACCACAGCTTTCCATGTGTCTTCCCATTCACCTGACTCCCCTTGAATAATTGATTCTGGAGCCTCAAACCATATGACAGGTAAGTTAAATTGTTTTTAGTCCTATCAACTTTTATCTATTAGGGACAAAATGAGATTAGCTTATGGTTCATTTTCCACCATAGCTGGTCAAGGAACCATAACCCTTCCTTTTGGACTTACCCTTTCTAATGTATTACATGTCCTAAAATTACCTATAAACTTGTTTTCTATTAGTAGCATTACAAATTCATTAAATTGTTCAATGACCTTTTCCCCTTCTTTTTGTGTTGTACAGGATTTGGACTCGGGGAAGATGATTGGTAGAGGTCGTATGGTGGATAGTCTCTATATGCTAGAGAACAAAGCTAGTCTTGCAGTCATTGAGTCTATGAGTCAGTCTAGTATGAGCCAAGTTTATTTATGGCATAGTCGTTTGGGTCATTTATCTTTTGAGTTGCTAAAAATGATACTTTTGGATTTATTTAAATCAGTGTCGGTGTCTGAGTTCAAATGTCAAACTTGTCAGTTGAGCAAACATTGTAGAAATCATTTTCCTTCAAGAAATAATAAATTTGATTTTCTTTTCCGTATTGTTTATTCTGATGTTTGAGCCCTGTTACTTACCATCTGAGCTTGCCTATAGATATTTCATTACTTTTATTAATGAACGGTCCAAGGATGAAGTACCAAAAATTGTAAAAGATTTCCAACACATGATATTCACCCAACTTCAGACAAAGATCCAAATTTTCCAATTTGACAATGCCAAAGAATACTTCCATAGTGATCTCATAAAGTTCTTTGCTTCGTATGGGTCTATCTACTATAGTTCTTGTGCCAAAACTCTTCAACAAAATGGTGTTGCAAAAAGAAAAAATCACCATCTACTTGAAGTGGCTTGTGGGTTATTCATCCATATGAGTGTTCCAAAACGTTTTTAGTTGGATGTTGTATTATGTGCTACCTATCTCATCAATTGTATGCCATCTCGGGTGTTAGGGTACAAGGCCCCTCATTAGCTGATATTCCCTAAAGCCCCCTTTTCTCTATTTCCATTCGGGTGTTTGGTTGCCATTGCTTTGTTCAAAACCTATGTCCTACCCGTGGTAAGATTGACCCTCATGCTCTCCCTTGTATCTTCTTGGTCTATCATTCTTCTTAAAAGGGTTATCGTTGTTTTGATCCCATTTCTCGAAAATACTATGTTTCTATGGATGTGTCTTTCTTTGAGAGTGATCATTTCTATTCAGTTTCTCCTCAAGGGGAGAATAGAGTGGAGAAGAAACAATTTCAAGTGCTACCTCCTCTACCTGACCCTCCATTCCATGTCTTCCTCCGTCACCGCAAGGGCCAGTTAGGTTCAAAAGCTGTGGAGCAACTTGAAACTGTACTGCCAACATCCAACATCATCATATTCACCGGGGATAGATCCCATTCCACCAGGTACCATTATTCCTATTGACATTTTTTACCCTACTGCTATTGATTCTTCTTCTATCAATGACCTTGACATCCCTATTGCACAAAGGAATGGAGTTAGGTCCTGTATCACCAAACATCGTATCTCCCACTTTATCTCATATGAGAACATCTCATACTCTTTTCATGCTTTTCTCTCTTCCATTGATAGTGTCCCTATCCCAAAAAATGTGGTAGAAGCTCTTTCAGTACCTGTATAGACAGATGCAATGAAAGAAGAAATAGATGCATTACATAAAAATGGTACATGAGAATTAGTGGACCTTCCTGTGGAAAAGGAACCGGTAGGGTGCAAGCTAGTGGGCTTTTGCAGTAAAGTATAAGGTTGATGGTACACAGCTCGGTTGGTGGTGAAAGGGTTTACTCAAGTGTATGGTGTAGACTATGTAGAGACATTTGCTCCGGTTGCTAAGATGAATTCCATTAGAGCTCTTTTTTCGCTTACTGCTAACCTTGATTGGGATCTCCACCAGTTAGATATTAAAAATGCCTTCCTAAATGATGATCTTGAAGAGGAGGTGTACATGGTGCAACCTCCTAGTTTTTATGCTCAAGACCAAGGAAAAAAGGCATGTATGTTAAAGAAGTCCTTATACGGACTAAAACAATCACCAAAAGTTTGGTTCAGCAACTTTCATATAGTCATTCAGTAGATTGGTTATAAACAGTGATAGACAAATCATACATTATTTGTGAAAAAAGGGGAGGGAAAAATTGTAGCCTTGATAGTGTATGTTGACGACATAGTGATCACAGGCAATTGGAAGGTGGAAATTCAAAGATTAAAAGAGTTCCTAGCCACTCAACTTGAGGTGAAAGATCTAGGTCCCTTGAAGTATTTTCTTAGAATTGAAGTGGCCCGCTCAAAAAGGGGGATCTTCATTTCTAAAAGAAAATACATCATAGATTTATTACAAGATACAAGAAACAATTCCAGAGACTATCAAGGATGTGAAACAATTCTAGAGACTTGGGGGCAGACTATTATATTTGTCTATGACATGATCGGACATTGCTTATGTTGTGGGTGTTCTTAACCAATTCATGCATGCTCCTAAGACTACACACTTAGAGGCAATTGATAGAATCCTCAAGTACCTAAAGAAGTTCCTAGGGGCTGGTTTACTTTTCTAGAAGAATGGTCACTTGAAGGTCTACTAGTGGGTATTGTACCTTTGCGGGAGGAAACCTAATCACATGGAGAAATAAGAAACAAAACATTGTAGCAAGGTCTAGTGCTGAAGTAGAATATAGAGTAATGTTCCATGGAGTAGATGAAGTTATGTGGATAAAGAACTTGTTGAATGAGTTGGGATTTCCTGTTAATGGCCCCATATCCTTATATTGTGATAACAAATATGCTATCAACACTGCTGCCAACCCTGTACTTCATGATAGAACTAAACATATTGAGGTTGACAAGCATTTTATAAGGGAAAAAATTGTAAATAGGGAAGTATGCACTCCATATGTCAGCTCCACAGATCAACTTGCAGACATTTTTACCAAGGGGTTACATCATTCGCAACACAATGATTGATATCAATGTCCCAACTTGAGGGGGAGTGTTGAAATCCGTTAGTTCTTCCAGTAGTTTATTACGTTTTACTGTTCTTTAGCGCTGCAAGGGCACTCTTGGAATTTCTCACCTCTTTATTTTAAGTTGGGCCACCCTAATATAAAAAGAAAAGAGAGCTAGAGCTGCCAACTGCATGTTTTGAACCCAAACGTCCTTCTCTCTTCTCTTTTCTCTCTTCCTCTCCTTCTCTGATATCTCGGGCCTAAAAATAATAGTTGATGATGCACAATCTGGCCGGTCTTAGCTGTTGATGATCTTGCCTCCGAAATGAGTAACAGGGACCTAAAACGGGAGGAGAAGAGAGGCTCCGGGGAGAACCCGGCATAAGGGCTCCGAAGCTTAAGTTAGAGTCTTTCAAAGGCAAGAATAACCAGATAGCGCGGAAGTTAGCATACCTCGTCCCTGGGGGGTAGAAGCCTTTTATAACCACCTCGCGCACTCACTTCCAGGCCTCTGTCAGGTCGGGTATGATTACTTCTGAACTCCTGCCAGTTCGGGTGTCATTTCCTCTGGTCGGACAGAACCGCCACTGTTCCTTTTGTCGGAGCCGTCTCTACGGCTAGTGACGACGGTTGCAGGTGGCGGTGGCAGGAAGCCGTTTGAAATGCGGCTGTCAGGCGTCAGATCCCAAATCAGTCAGGTACGTCGCCCTTGGATAAAGACGTCCTTGGTGTTGGGTACGTTTGGCTGGCCTGGTGCTTTGGAAGTGGAGTGTTGGAGTGGCGAGCGAGGTGCCTTGAGTTCGGTTTGGAGTGATCCGAGCTGTCACGGGTCAGCTCGGGTCAGCTTTGTGGGGCTTGGGGCCCAGTATAGTTCGTGCTCCTTACAGGGAGCTCGGGTTCTCAGTAGGGAGCTCGCTCTTAACAGGGGGCTCAGGCTCCTAGTAGGGAGCTCGGGTTCCTAGTACCGAGTTCGGACTTGGGGAGCTCGGACCTTTGACAGGGAGCTCGCTCTTAATCAGGGAGCTCGGGCTCCTAGTACCGATCTCGGACTTAGGGAGCTCGGGTTTTAGGGAGCTCGGGTTCTTAGTACCGAGTTCGGACTTGGGGAGCTCGGACCTTTGACAGGGAGCTCGCTCTTAACAAGGAGCTCGGACTAAGTACAACGGTCTGGAGTTTAGGCTTGGTAGTGAGTTTGGACTTGCTTCTGATGTTCGCTTTGGGTGCTCTACTGTCCTGAGCTGCTTGCCTTTGCCACGTGTCGGGCGATCGCGAGGCCGGGCCAAATTTCCCTTCATCAATTGCCCCCCACTCCCTGTGACAACGGTTCCGTCTTGGCGCAGGGAGTTTGTAAGGTAGTGGGAGGGTTTTGGTCCGTACTGAGCGCGCTCGCTCCAATTTTGATTTTCAAAAAGGGGCGCGCGTTCGGAAGTCGTGACGTCAGTTATTCGGGAGTTACGCTGCAGACGCTTTTATTGCGAGGGGACGTGCGCCGTTGCTCCGTCAGTTTCGGGAAGACGCGTGCCGACACCTGTCCTCTGACAAGTCGTGCGCGACGTTCCGTCAGTCTCTAAAAGTCGTGCGCCGATTGGTTTTGGAAGACGTGCGTCCTAGCGCGGTTGTGGGCCATTGGATTGGCTTTTGATCTAGGCCGTCGCTTTCCGTACGCTGTGGATATAAATAGTGCACAGGGGGGGCCCGTCCTTGCTATTGTCGTATATCTTGAGCTCGCGCCTTAAGTTTCAACTCGCGTCCAGGCATTTCAGTTCGCGTCCCAGGTCTTGCTTGTTCGAGTTCTTGCGGTCTGCTTCAGTCTTCTTCCCGGGTGAGTATTTTTTGGAATCCCGTTCCGTTTTGCGATGTCTGGTTTGGAGGGTTCAGACTGTTCAAGCGGGTCTGATGTGGGTTCTACGAACTAGTTTGCGTCCTACGGTAGTTCAAGCGAGCCCGATGTAGGTCCTGAGGGAGGGGTCGGGCCTACCACCCGAGGTGCTTCGGGTAGGTCGGCATCCACCTCCCGCCGTGGCCGGGTTGTAGATCAATTCGGCCCTTCGACCATGACGCTTGAGGAACTTCAAACCCTCGTAGACTACTATAATTTGCCCAGTGAGTACGGTTATTTTATCCCTACGGGGAGCTTTCCTTGGGAACATGGCCCTGATGAGATGGTGATTTTCCGGGAACAGCTCGCCGCAGGGCTGCGACTGCCCTTCCACCCTCTTCTTGTCGAGGTCCTAAACCACTTCGGTGTGACGGTTGGCCAGCTTCACCCGAACTCTATTAGGAACTTAGTGGGAACGATCTCTTTATTTTGCGACGAGAACTTCCCTCTGGATCTGGAGATTTTTTCTTCTATCTTAATGTTGAAAAAGCAAGTGGGTCCCCTTCCTGGGTGTAGGCGGGCATACTACCTGTCCCCTCGCCCGGATTTCAAGCTCTTACACGGACTCCCGAATAAGGTCCCGGCGTGGAAGCGGGACTATTTCGGGGTGCGAAGTGCGATGGGGTGGCCGTTTCAGACCGGCTGGGGAGTGGCCACTCCTGATTCTGGCATCACACTTGATGAGGAGACGGCGAAGGGCCTCCGGCAATGGGCGCGGCTTGGGCTGGATTGCCAATGGTATCTGACGGAGGCCAAGCTTATTGCTACAGGCCTGAGTTCGGGTAGGTTCTTTTCCTAGTGATCTTGTCTTGTTCTTCGCTTACGTCTTACTGATGCCGAACTCCTTTTCATAGGTACAATGGATTCTCGAGGGTCACGAGGTGCGCGCTTGTTCGAGGGGATGAAGAGGAGAAAGCGGGTGGCCAAGCGAGCTCGCGCCGAGCCATCCCGAGCTGCAGAGCCTGAGGTGTCGGACTGTCCGACAGAGGGGCCTGAGATGGTTCCTCCTATGCAGGGGCCGGCGGGGGCTCCTTATGCTGAAACCACACACACGGGGGCTCCCGCCTATTCCGAGTCCGCTCATATGCGAGCTGGGTCGTTGGGCTCGGAGGCCCCGGGGGATTTCAGGAGCGTGCTGTCGCCTGTGCATGCTCTTCAACGGAGTAAGGAGGCGATGTTTCCTGAGGAAGTTGCGGCATGGACTGAACTCCCTCTGCACCAAGTGGCCTGTCGTGCCGTTACTCATGCCATGGTGGTAAGTGATCCCTTCTTCAGAGCTTGGCTTCTATTTTTTCATTCGTTTCTCTGACCTCGTTTTCCTTTGACAGGTGAACTCCTCCATTCATGCCTTGGCGAACCAGGTGGAGAAATGCTCGCGGCAGGCGCGAGCTGCCGAGGAGGCCGTTCGGACTGCCGAGGAGAATGCTCGTGCTGCTGATGCTGCTGCTCGCCGTGCACGATCTAGGCAGGCGAGGTCTCAGAGGGACGCCGAGGCCATGGGGGTGGTGGTGCAGCGTATGGCGGAAATGAAGCTGGACCTGGAGCACCAGGTCGAATATCTTCAGGAGGATATCAGGGAGAGGACTCAGATCTTCTCTCAAGCTGAGTCGGTGGATGATCCGGAATACGTACCCCGACCTCGATACCAGTGCCATATCCACTTCGCGCATCACTCCGGAGATGACAAATGCCGCGGATGCCGAACCAGACTCCGAGGGGGAGGCAGGTCCTTCGGGCGTTGTTGGAGAGGCTTCTGATAATGATGAAGTAGCCCCGGGCTTGTAAAATGAAATGAAATGTACACATCTGTTTTGAAATGAAAAGTCTTTTTGTTCATGTACTGGTGTCTTCGAGCTATGTTTTTTTCCGAACTGACCGTTTCGGTCCCTCAGTTCGTTTTATGAAATGACTTCGGCGTACTTGCTTTGGTGGCCTACAGATAGTACCTTCTCAAGTTGACAACGTTCCATGCTCGGGGTACTTGTTTGCCCTCTAGGGTTCCGAGCTCGTACGCTCCCCCCCCGAGTGTTTTCATTACTCTGTAGGGTCCTTCCCAGTTCGGCCCAAGTTTCCCTACGCCGGGTTCAGGCCCCATGACCTTACGGAGAACCAGGTCGCCGACACGGAAGTCCCTCTTTTTTACTCGCGCGTTGTAGTACCGAGCTACCTTTTGTTGGTAAGCCGCAGTTTGGATGTGCGCGAGGTCTCTTACTTCGTCCAGTAGGTCGAGGTTGGTGCGCAACTCGCCATCGTTTGTCCGTTCGTCGTACGCTTCTAGTCGTAACGTAGGCACTTCGATTTCCGCCGGGATCACTGCTTCGGTGCCATAGGTGAGGTTAAAGGGGGTCTCACCCGTGGCGGTCTTTTCCGTGGTTCGGTGTGCCCATAAAACACTTGGTAGTTCGTCTGCCCACAAACCTTTGGCTCGGTCCAATCGCGCTTTTAGTCCGCGGAGGATGGCTCTGTTCATTACTTCTGTTTGGCCATTTGCCTGTGGGTGTGCGACCGATGTGAAGTTCTGACTAATTCCCATACTTCGGCACCATTCTTGGAACTTGATGTCTTCGAATTGTTTGCCATTGTCGGAGATTAGTACCCGAGGTAGCCCGAAGCGACATACGATGTTCTTCCAGAAGAAGTTTTGTATGTTTCGGGCCGTAACTATTGCCAGGGGTTCGGCTTCTATCCACTTTGTGAAATAATCTACTGCCACCACTAGGAATTTTCTCCCGCCTGTCGCTGGTGGGAATGGCCCCAGGAGGTCGATGCCCCATTGGGCGAAGGGCCATGGACTGGTGAGGTATTTGAGGTCGGCAGCGGGCTGATGGTGGTTGCTGGCATGCTTCTGACACTTGCCGCATTTTCTGACGAGCTCGATTGCCTCTGTCTTCATCGTTGGCCAGTAGTATCCTTGTCGAAGTGCTTTTTGGGCGAGGGCTCTGCCCCCCAGGTGTCCGCCGCACAAGCCTTCATGGATGTCGCGCAGTACCAGCTCGGCTTCGGCTGGGCGCAAGCATCGCAGATAGGGGAGCGTGTAGGATCGTCGGTACAACCGTTCGTCTATCATGACGTATTTGGCTGCCTGGTGCTGCACCCTCTTGGCTGTGTTGCGGTTCGCGGGGAGGGTTCCGTCTATCAAGAAGCTTGCGAGTGGGTCGATCCAGCTCGGCTCTGCTTCGGTGACGGGAGCGACCTCTTCTGCCCCACCTAGAATGCTGGGCCGAGGCAAGTCCTCTACGTACACGATTCTCCTGGCGTTGTGGCTCGTGCTAGCCAGTCGGGATAGGGCGTCGGCCTCAGCGTTCTCTGACCTCGGGATTTGCTTGATGAAGTGTGATTGGAAGTTGAGCAGAGCTTCCTTTACTTTTGCCAAGTACGCAATCATAGTGAGTTCGCGTGCTTCGTACTCGCCTGTAATTTGGTTGACCACGAGCTGAGAATCACTGCAGATAACCACGTGCTTTGCCCCGACCTTGCGCGCTAGGTTTAGCCCGGCTATCAGTGCCTCGTTGTTGGATGCCGCGAACTCAAAGCGTAGTGCGTATTCCAGTTTTGTTCTGCCCTGCCGTGTAGCACTATTCCAGCCCCGCTGCCTTGTTGGTTCGAGGAGCCATCCACGTGAAGGATCCAGGGCTCCTCATCCCAGTTCGCACTTGGTCTAACCAGGAGGGAAGCCACGCTGGCTGCTACTTCACGGGGCTCGGACTCGTTTGGCTTGAGAGCTCCGAGTTCGCCCGAACTGGGGACCTTGGGCTCGACCAGTTCAGGGGCTCCGCGGTTGAATGTGCACTCCGCGATAAAATCTGCCAAGGCTTGGGCCTTGATGGCAGTTCTTGGCTTGTACTGGAGATCGTACTCGCTGAGCTCGATGGACCACTTCGTCAGCCGCCCGGAAACCTCGGGTTTGAGTAAGACTTGCCTCAGAGGTTTGTCAGTCAGGACGATGATGGTGTGGGCCTGGAAGTACGGGCGGAGTTTCCGTGCTGCTATCACCAGGGCATACGCTAGCTTTTCTATCTGCGGGTACCTTGTTTCTGCTCCCTGCAAGATTTTACTAACATAATATACGGGTCGCTGGACCCGGTCTGCCTCCTTTACTAGTACCGAACTGACTACCTCGTCGCTGGCTGAGAGGTATAGTTCTAAGACCTCGCCTTCCTCGGGCCGAGCTAAGGTTGGTACTTTGGCGAGGTAGCCTTTTAGCTCGTCAAACACGAGCTGACAGTCTTGGGTCCATTCGAACCCTTTGCCTTTGATTGCTTTGAAGAAGGGTAGGCAGCGGTTTGTCGATTTGGACATGAAGCGGCTTAGGGCGGCTATGCGGCCGTTTAGCCTTTGGACTTCTTTTATTTTCCGAGGTGGTCTCATATCTAGGATGGCTTGTATTTTGTCTAGGTTGGCCTCGATGCCACGCTGATTGACAACGTAGCCCAGGAACTTGCCCGAGGTGACGCCAAAGACACATTTGTTTGGGTTTAATTTCATGTTATACTGACGCAGGATTTGGAAGACAGAATCTAAGTCTTGTATTAATTCTTGCGAAAACTGTGTTTTGACGACCATGTCGTCTACATAGCACTCTATCTTTGTGCCGATCAGGGGCCGGAACAGCTTATTTACAAGTCTTTGGAAGGTCGCCCCGGCGTTTTTTAACCCGAAGGGCATGACCTTGTAACAGTATATACCGAATTCGGTTATGAAGCTGGTTTTTTCCTCGTTGGACTGGTCCATCCGGATTTGGTTGTAGCCTGAGTAGGCATCCAGAAAACTTAGCAATTCATGTCCCGAGGTCGCGTCCACTAGACGGTTGATCCTAGGAAGGGGGAAGCAGTCTTTCGGGCAAGCTCGGTTCAGGTCGGTGTAGTCGACGCACATGCGCCACTTGCCGTTCGCCTTTTTCACCAGCACAGGGTTGGCCACCCAGCTCGGGTAATGGACTTCCCTTATGAAGTCTGCCGCGAGGAGCTTTTCGACTTCCTCGTCGACTGCTTTCCAGCGCTCCGGGGCTAAGTTCCGTTTCTTCTGTCTAACGGGTCTGACTAAAGGGTCAGTGTTAAGTTTGTGAGTTATAAGATTAGGGTCAATGCCGGGCATTTCAGCCGCGGACCATGCAAAAATATCTAAATTTTGGAGTAAAAAACTTACCAGTTCGGTCCGTTGGGATTCCTTGACAGAAGCACCAATCTGGAGCGCGCGAGATAGGTCCGTAGGCGAGGTCGGGATCGCGACTGTCTCTTCTGTCGGCGAGGCTCGTTCTTCGCCTTGCTCCGTAGGCCGCTCCAGGTCAAGGTCGCCGGCCGGCTTGGACTTGCCCTTTAGGGCGGCGACATAGCACTTGCGGGATTCGAGCTGGTCGCCCCGCACTACCCCCACACCGAAGTTCGTAGGGAACTTCATCGCCAAATAATAGGTAGAGACCACCGCCCGCAGGATATGCGTGATTGGCCGTCCTATTATGGCGTTGTATGGGGAGGGGGTCGCGACTACCAGAAAATCGTGGTTGAGTCTGACCGCACAAGGCCACGTGCCGACTTCCACGGGCACCGTTATTTTTCCAAGGGGCCTTACTTCCTCCCCGTTGAAGCCCACCAGGGGAGTGCTTGCAGGTTTTAGGTCACTCCTTGGCAGCTGCAGCCAATCAAATGCCGACTTGAATAGGATGTCCGCCGAGCTGCCTGAATCTACGAGCACGCGCCTAACTTCGAAGTCGCTGATCCTGAGTTTAATGACGAGTGCGTCGTCGTGAGGGTAGCGAACTCCCCGCGCGTCATCTTCTGTGAAGAGGATCGGCTCCTCGGTCTTCGGCCTCTTCGGGGGGTTCCACTCCTCGAGGACCGCTTCGCGAACTGAGGTCCGAGCTGCCGCTGATGTGCACCCCGCCACCACTGAACCTCCCACAATTACATGGATGGTTCCCCGAACTGGCCTTTCTGCCGGAGGCTGTCGTTGCATTGGTTCGGCAGGCCTGCTGCTAGTCTCCGGGGCGTCTTTTAAGTGTTCGCCCGGCTGGTCCGCTTTATTGCTATTATTGTTGTGCTGTACAAAGTTTCTTAAGTATCCGCGATGGATGAGCCCCTCTATCTCGTCTCGGAGGTTATTACATAGCTCGGTACTGTGACCGTGGTCCCTATGGAAACTACGATACAAATTCTTGTTTCTTTCGTTCGGATTTCCCTTTAGGCGAGGTGGCCACTTCACGAAGGGGGCGTCCTTGATCGTCATTAGGATCTCGGTCTGCCTTGTGTTCAGTGGCGTGTAATCCGTCCGAGCTGGGAGGGGAGCTCGGAATGACTGGTTCGGTTTCGGGTCCCGGGCTGGGTTTTTCCGGTCGGCCGAGCTAGAGGGCTCGCCGTCCCTCTTTCTTTTCTCGTTTCCGCCCTCGGTTCTTTGGTTGATTTCTTCCTCTGTCCTCATGAACTTGTCCGCGAGCTTGAGGAACTCGGCCACGGTTGCAGGCTGGTTAGCTACCATGTGCCACTTGAATTCCTTGTGCGTCACCCCTCTTTTTGCTGCGGCAAGCTGTACCGCGGGGTCTAACCGAGGTATCTGTAAGCATGCCTCGTTGAATCGTTTGATGTAGCCCCTTTTGGGTTCTCCTTCCCTTTGGACTACTCCGAAGATGCTCTCCTCTGCTCTGGGGCACCGTTTACTGGTAACAAAGTGTGCAGTGAAGACCTGCACGAACTGAGCCCAACACTTTATCGATCTGGGGGCCAGGTTCCTGTACCAAGTGCGGGCTACCCCCTTGAGGGTGGTGGTGAAGGCCACGCACATGCATGATTCGCTGGCCCTGGCGAGGTGCATTTGGGACTGGAAAGCGTCCACGTGGTCGTTGGGGTCGAAGGATCCGTCGTACTTGTCTAGGGGCGGGAGCTTGAAATCTTTAGGCAAGGGGACTGCCAGGAGTTCTGAGGCGAGGGGGGAAGGAACTGAGAGAATCGGGGCGATTCCTACCTCGTCCGAGCTCGCCTCGCCTTTGCCTCTGAGCTCGGATAAGACGCGGGTGGCGGTTCGTCGACTTCGACGGCGTCTCCGCTACTGAGTGGGCCTCGTGCTGGCGCTGCTGGCCTCCGTGTTGCCGAGCTCGATGGGCTCGGAGTTCTGGTAGTCCGCTGCCGTCAGTGCGCTGAATTGGTTTTCCACCAGTGGGGACTCCGGTTTTGAGACCCGAGGTGCTGACCTCGCGGGCGAGGTTCCTGATCCGCCTGCGAGCCGCAAGGCGGGGATGACTTTTCTTTCTCTCCGGCCTGGGGACGAGGCCTGGCTGTTTGGGGGATTCTGGGGCCTGGAGGCCTTTCCTTGGTGAAGGTGCCCGTCCTGCGGAGAGGCCTTTAGTGGCTTCGGGGCGGGGTGGCGAGGTGGAAGCGGTGGTTGGTTCGGTGTTAGTTGGGGAAACTGCTGCTGATAGTGGTATTGGGAGAGGTTGTGCAACACTTGGTGTTGGTGAAGCTGGTGTTGCTGGAACTGCTGCATCTGGGCTTGCATTGCCCGCATGCATTGCATTAAGTCGTCCAACCGATTCTGGCTAGCTGCCAGGGGGACGGCGGTCGGTTCGGAGAAGGTAGTCTCGATGGGAGGAGGGAAGGAGACGTTTGCGAAGGGCAGGCTTATAGGTGCCACTGTTTGTGGCGTAGTCAGGTTGGGGGTTCCATCCACCGTGAGGGGGATGGTGAACTGTCCTACACACACTACGGGGACTTGGGGCTGTTCCCCGGTGGTGTTTGTCTCTGTGCCGCGTCCGGCGTTGCTGGATGAGGCCATAAGTAATGAGTTCTTTAGAGAAGAAGGAAAGGGTATGAAAATTTTGGAGGGAGGCTTTTTGAAGCGTTTCCCACAGACGGCGCCAATTGATGATGCACGATCTGGCCGGTCTTAGCTGTTGATGATCTTGCCTCCGAAATGAGTAATAGGGACCTGAAACGGGAGGAGAAGAGAGGCTCCGGGGAGAACTCGGCGTAAGGGCTCCGAAGCTTAAGTTAGAGTCTTTCAAAGGCAAGAATAACCAGATAGCGCGGAAGTTAGCATACCTCGTCCCTGGGGGGTAGAAGCCTTTTATAACCACCTCGCGCACTCACTTCCAGGCCTCTGTCAGGTCGGGTATGATTACTTCTGAACTCCTGCCAGTTCGGGTGTCATTTCCTCTGGTCGGACAGAACCGCCACTGTTCCTTTTGTCGGAGCCGTCTCTGCGGCTAGTGACGACGGTTGCAGGTGGCGGTGGCAGGAAGCCGTTTGAAATGCGGCTGTCAGGCGTCAGATCCCAAATCAGTCAGGTACGTCGCCCTTGGATAAAGACGTCCTTGGTGTCAGGTACGTTTGGCTGGCCTGGTGCTTTGGAAGTTGAGTGTTGGAGTGGCGAGCGAGGTGCCTTGAGTTCGGTTTGGAGTGATCCGAGCTGTCACGGGTCAGCTCGGGTCAGCTTTGTGGGGCTTGGGGCCCAGTATAGTTCGTGCTCCTTGCAGGGAGCTCGGGTTCTCAGTAGGGAGCTCGCTCTTAACAGGGGGGCTCAGGCTCCTAGTAGGGAGCTCGGGTTTTTAGGGAGCTCGGGTTCCTAGTACTGAGTTCGGACTTGGGGAGCTCGGACCTTTGACAGGGAGCTCGCTCTTAATCAGGGAGCTCGGGCTCCTAGTACCGAGCTCGGACTTAGGGAGCTCGGGTTTTAGGGAGCTCGGGTTCCTAGTACCGAGTTCGGACTTGGGGAGCTCGGACCTTTGACAGGGAGCTCGCTCTTATCAAGGAGCTCGGACTAAGTACAGCGGTCTGGAGTTCGGGCTCGGTAGTGAGTTTGGACTTGCTTCTGATGTTCGCTTTGGGTGCTCTACTGTCCCGAGCTGCTTGCCTTTGCCACGTGTCGGGCGATCGCGAGGCCAGGCCAAATTTCCCTTCATCAATAGTCAAACCCTAAACTTTAAGGTTCAGTTTGGAAGGAGTACAAATACAAATATGTATAGTGCAAAACCTTACATTTTGTGCTGCTTTGTATGTATTTGTACTGTACATATTTGTATTTGTACTCCTTCTAAACTGATTCTAAAGTTAGATGTTAGAAGTTACATCAAATTATAAGAATACATTTTATATGTGTAAGGTATCATGATCCAACAAGATGGGTTAGCCAAATCCAAATAAAACTTTGTTGAAGAATCAAAACCCTAATCCAACCCTACTCCCTAATAAACCTAACCAAACCCAACTTGACAAGGTCAAGTCAAGTCAAGTTTACAATTTAGCTCAACCCATTGACATCTATTAACTATTATTAATTGATCATTGATCAAACTGGGCTTTTAAACCTACATGAAACTTTCAACAAATGTAGAAAAATGGATTTATCAAAATCTTCATTTCCTTTGAGAGATATAGGACTGTCAATGGACTCCAAAAGGCCGATGCCTGGTTCAACATCCAATCCAATTGTCTCAAATAGGGTTTTTCATTCAGTCGGTTCATTTCAAAAATAAAACCTAACTGTCATTTCGGTTAGGCCATTTTAAAAAACCGAACCGAACTAAATTAGGCTTAAAACTAAACCAAATCAAAGCAATTCGAATCGGTTCAGTTTGGTTTTAAGTTGGTTAATTAAAATATCTATGTATGTTACATTTAAATAAACATTAAAATATATCAACATTTATAATCAAAATACATATTATATATTAATACTAATATATATACTACTGTTAATATATAGTAATGTAAATATTAATGTCAATATTTATAATTAAAATATGAATATATGTATTTGTTTTGGTTAATTCGATTTTTGGTTTGGTTTGGTTGAATATTTTTCTCAAACCGAATCGAAAATCGAAGACCAATATTTTTAAAATTACTAAATTGAACCATACCAAAAATTGAACACACCAAATTTAATCGGCTTATTCAATTTAGTTCAGTTTCGTTTTTGGTTTGGTAACTAAATTTGAACACCCCTAATCCCAGATTTGGATATTAGAACTTGCATCCAATTAATAATCAAATTAGAAGTAGACTTAAATCCATTTGACTCAATTAAAATACAAATGTGATATATACACACAATTATACAAAGTTTATAACTAATAAAGTTACATTTTTATATTTATACCAATTTATTATACATGCATAAGTTAAAATTAAAAGTAAATAGGTTTTTAAATTTGTATTTTTTGTTATTTATTTATTAATTATCATGTTAGACCACAATAAGGCATGTAGATTAAATCTGAATCCAATCCATTCGATTACAACTAGGGGTGGATTCAAGCTCGAGCTCGATTTTGAGAAAAAGTATTTTATAAAAATAAAAAGTTATATATAAAAATATTTTCTATTTGATATTTAAAAAATTAAGAATTATAATATTTTTATTATATATATTATTTTTATAATTTTATTATATATATTGTATATATTATTTTATGCATATATATATATATATATTCAATCCGGCTCATGAACCTCACGAGCCGAGTTCTAATAGGCTCAAACTTAAACTCGAGCTCGGTTGAAATCGAACTGAACCAAGCTTTTCACGAGCCGAGCTCAAACAACTCGTGAGAATATCAGCTCGTTGCCACCCCTAATTACAACCCCAAATGTAGAGTATCATATCAATCTTGAAAACCAAGTCTAATTCCATAGTTATAGACTTTGAAGTAGGGCTTGTGTCATTCTCCTAACGAGCTTACCGGTCTATGCCTAAAGGCTGTTAGGGTTGTTAATTGTCCAGGTTAATCCATTATACCCGAGCCAATCCAACCCTGTAATTGGAATTAGATTTACTGGTTAATTTGTCATTTTATATGAGATATATAAGAAAAATAGAAGATTGAGAGAAAATTGTTAATAAGTTTTGTGAAATTTCTTAAGAATATTTTCTTAGTTTTTTTCTCTTATTTTCCATGGAACCAAACACAACTTTTTAATACATAAAAAAAAAACCACAGTTTTTTACTCTATCATGTCAAGACCAAATCGATCATGAATTGGTCGAAACCTGACCCATTGACAGTTGTACAAATTTTGCGTAGCAGATCATCATGATAATCTAATTCCATCCCAATTTTCAAATGCCTAGAAAAAAGATTCCAAATAATTCCATGCTCACATGGTGAACATTTCAGTAAAAAAGTTAAGGACAACCGTGATAGATTCGCATAAGAAAAGCGAATTAGAAACTTTGCCAGTATCCATGACTTTATAGTTGAAACTTGGAACGGTGACATTCGGCCATTAATATCAAGAGAAAATTATGCAATTAATACGTGCAAGAAAAATTGCAAAAACTTGACTAATCTGCAATGCGAGAAGTAAATTGACTCGTGAAGAAAAAGTTTCTCCATGCATATTAATTTGCCTGTAGCACCTTCTTTTGCTACTATATCTAGGGGAATTTGGGTTAATACACTCACAGTTACAAGTGTTATATTGGCTGTATATTAAATTCAGATCTCAATTAATTATTTATTTTTCATTTGTTTATAGTTTAATAAGATGCATTTACCATCATGTATAATCAATTTATCTCTTTTATTACATGGTGCAGCAATTGCATCATAGATTTTGCCTTAACCAATTACCTTACTTTAGAATTTTTCATGGTTAAGTGGCTAACTGACAACTGATTTGGGCTCACCAAACATGGCTTAAAGGGAACTGCGCCAAAAAAAAATCCCAAACATGAACTCTTTTGGGTTGTCGCTTAATCACCATGGTATCCATAAGCCTATTTGGGACAGAAAAATCCGTAACTAATTTAGGTACTAAGAATAAGGTGGCATAATCCATCTTTATTCTTTTCCCAAATAAGGGAGGAAGAACCCGTGACTGGCATGGAGATTCGTTAATGAACAAAACAACAAGAATCCTAATCCAATCTGTTGACTAACCTTTGTAATGGATGCCCCTTCTTTTTGTAGCTACCCAATTGTTTAAGAACAAGTCCAAAATTGAACAGTTTTTTTTGGAGGAAAAAAATAGATGGTGATCAACACTATGGCCCAACCAATGCGCAAATCTGGACCATTGAATCAATTTGGACAACCCAAGATGAACAATCTTAATTTCAAGAATAATGTCTTGAATTTGCCAATCTTTGTTGCTATTTGTCATGTAGCTCTTTTCTCTTTCTTCCAGACAAGTGATTTGAGCACCCTTTTTTTTTTATCTTTTTCATGTGGTTCAAGATGGTGATGAAGTTGACTTAACTTTGAATTACAACAAGGCTATGTTTGGTTTGGTTTAATTGGTTTGAAGGAAAAGATAGTGAAAAAGTTTGTATGGATTTCCCTACATTTCCTTTCCTTTCCTACTTTTTTTCCTTTAATACAAACACAGCCTAATGGGGTCAATCTCAGATGGAGTTGAATGTGTTATCGGGGTCCATTAATGTCATTGTGTAGAAACTACAGGCCCAATGAAGATTCCTGAATCATGGTTTTGTATTATAAATGGCAAGTTCCATTGTTTCTGGTAAATTCTTCTATAATGTAGCCAATGAACCAAACAAGTTGAGTCGGCTTTAAGTCCATTTAATAGTGATTCTAGTATGAATCCCTTGAGACAGGATCCATCTCTAAAAACAGGGCTTAATTTATTGAGAATTGTCATAATTTTTGGTTCAAATTTTAGAAAGCCTCTGTTGAGCTTTACATTTTGGAGAGCCCAACCTAACTAGCTACTTTTCAGCCACTAAAGCTTCTTATAGTAGCTTCCTTCAAATACCAAAATGGGGCCTTAATATCTAATTATGCATGGGAGAAAGAGGCCCTTCTTACCATGTGGATGATATTTCATCATCATCATCATCTAAGCCTTGTGGACCTTGTCACAACTATATGGGGTTGGGTACATGAACTTTGCCATGTCATTCCATTTTGTTCAATGTCATATATATTATTAAACCAGGACCACTTGAATAATTTCTTATTATTTCCATTCAAGCCCTTTTTATGTGCCCTTAACTCTTCTATTTCTTTTAATTCGTAAATTGTAATAAATTACACTTTTTCTAACTAGTGTTATAGATGGTTCTTTATGCATGTGACCAATCATCTCAATCTGCTTTCTCTCATTTTATCATCCATTGGAACTATTTTAGGTTACTTTTTATTTTGAGAAAAATAAGATAAAAATTTTATTAATTGAAAAAAAAATGTACAAGAGATATACGAAACAGGAAAGAAAAGCAAACACCAACACCTCCAATATGCCGCCTCAACCCAGAAAATCACTAAGCCAAGTCACAGAAGAAACACCTACACACCACTTGGAACAAAGCAAAGCGCAAACAACACCAACTGCTAAGGACCAGAGCCAAATGAGAGAGCAAGGAAGACAATGCCCCTAATGGAGCGAGATATTCCTGCCTCTTCTTCTTTTGCCTCTCCCTCTGGTGCTTCAGACCCCACGGGAGGGAGGACTAACCACCTTCACACACCGTAGCAGTCTTCCAAACCACAGACTTTTTATCTTTGAATCTTTGTCCGACCTGAAACAGGGGTCATCCTGGGGGCAAAGGGTCTTCATCTCGTCAGCACACCTAGCTTTCAGCCATTCCCTAGCATTCAACTCTTTATTAGCCGAAAAGGAGACCCAAAGAAACTTTCCAAAGCAAATCGCTTTATCCACCAGGTTTGCAACAACATGCTGCATGTAGCTTACTTCAACTACTTGCGAATCAGCAAAAGGAGTTCGGCTTCAGTCCAGGCACGTTGCGTCCAGGCAACGTTCGTGCATTCGGAGGATGCGTCACGTGTTTCTGAATCATGTGAAGGGTTAAGCAAAATGCGAGTTTTGCTCATCTCTTGTGATGAATCTCACTCTCTCTCTCCCCAATCCTCATCTGCCCGGTGGCGACTGCACAATCATCACCGCCTGGACTGAAGCTGAACTCAAACGCGAATTTTTCTTCTCTCCTCTCCTGTCGCAAACGAACCTCAATCTCTCTCTCTCCCCATCTGTCTGGTGGCAACTGCACAAGAGGCGAAGCTAATTTTAGTGGTGACCGAAACTCAAACGCGAGTTTTTCTTCCGCCATAGTTACCATGAATTCATTGAGTTTGGGATCCATTCCGATCTCAGTACTACAATCACCACTCGAATAACTTTCGCGTTCGATTTCTTCAAGAAGCGAAGCCAATTTTGGTGGTGCTCCGACTTGTCAAAATAGGACAAGTACTTAAAATCTCATCGGGAAATTCAAATGTAGATCAAACGAGTTCATGAGAGGACCGGTTACTTTTCGACATTCTATGTAAGCAAACACTAAGTTAGGATAATGAGGATGATTAGCTATCTGAGCTTTAATCAGATCGGACATCTCCAATCCACAGATCTCCGCCTCGCCCGGTTCGAATTGAAGTAGATTATCGAGCTGATAGTGAAACCTCGACAATAGAGCAACATTTCCAACTCCGACAATTTCATTTGAGCACAAAATCATTGGATTAGTACTGTACAAATTTTCCATGAAACCATAGAGCGAGATAGAGTAGAGTGCAGAATTAGTTCTCCATTTCTACAAGATTCCAAAGAAGAAAAAGGTCCTAATTTCAAAATCCAAAGAACTAACACAAGTGACGACACGGACTTGGAGCCGTCAACTGACTGTAACTCATCTCTTGATTCTTTTTCTCAAAGGAATTAAGATGTCTCAGTTATCCTAAGTAGATTATTAATGCTCGCAGATCATTACATAATCAAACCGTTCTGAACCTTCAAAGCAATAAAAAGGAAAATACGACAGTCGACAGTTCTACTGAAATCCTCAAACTTTAGTATTACCCAAATAATACTTCTGGTGAGCCTAGATGAACTATAACTTCATCGATAACTGAGTTTTGGGAAGTAGCACGATTAGCAAAAAAGAACTCAAGTTCTAAAATCAGAAAATCTTTTCTACAACGTATAAGACAATCTGAAGCCTTCTAAACTAAGGTTGATGATGTTAAAATTTCATGCT
Source organism: Nelumbo nucifera (assembly GCF_055504915.1). Classification (NCBI taxonomy): domain Eukaryota; kingdom Viridiplantae; phylum Streptophyta; class Magnoliopsida; order Proteales; family Nelumbonaceae; genus Nelumbo; species Nelumbo nucifera. The sequence continues at coordinate 147,330,972 of NC_142649.1, read as the reverse complement.
AATTGCTGAAATCCCGCTGCCGATGATGATTGTTTGTCGCCGATAGTGATGGTTGTGCAGTCGCCACCAAACGGATGAGAAGAAAGAGCATGAGGTTTGTGCAAAAAAAGAGGATAGGAGCAAAAAGACTAAAGATAGTAATAACTAACGGGGGCTGAAGGCTTCTCGCACGCTTCAGCCCCTCACACGAATGTATACACATTATAAATGGTGTGTGTATCGGTGTTTTTCTGTAGGCACTTAGGCAGTGGATTATGGCAGATGAAGCCAAAGACTTTGTATGACTTGATCAATGTATAGAGAACCAGAACCCATGGGTCACTCCAAAAGTCATCCTTTTTGAAAGCAAGGCTTAATTGAGGAAAAAGATTTTAATTTGCACGGTCGGTGTGTAGTCTCTGTCCAAGTCATCGAATATAGGTCCTATTAGTACGAATTCCTTTGGCTACTTGTTGGATCCTTGCACGTTGGACTTTTGGCTTGAGGATCCACCAATTAGATTCTCTTCCTTCCTTAGTAAATTCTATTGTAATGGAACGAGAATTATCCTTTTAAAATGTGACCCCCTTATAATACTTTTCTTTGGAATCTTGGGCGTTTATTCACTGAGGTTATGTTTGGTTTAAAGGAAAAAATAGGGAAATATTTACAAATTTTGTATGGGTTTTCTTACCTTTTCTTTCATTTTCCTTTCCTTTTCCTACTTTTTTCTTCGAATCCAATACAGAATAAATGTTTGTACTTGATTTATTTGCAAAACCAATAAAAGCAATAATGAATTCATTTATTGACATTTAGTCACCACATTAGTAAAAAAGTGAATAAACACCTATTCATTGGAGAAAGCGTTAAAATTAAGCCTCCATCAATGGTAGGTATGCACATTAATCAAGACTTGCCTTTACAAGTCTCTATGCATACAAATTCGCATAATGGGAGAATGCTGAAGTGGCGCCTATGTGACAACATTTATTCAATAAACGCTCATAGTTCCAAACAGGTGTCCATTTGATATTGCTTATTTTTAAGCACTTATTGGAATAGGTGCATATTTTAGGCTGAAAATATTCATGCCACATATAAGCACTTACATATGTTTGGAAAATGTGATTGAATAAATCCATCTTTAATAAGTTAAAAAATTTGTCTTTTTTAAGCATTTTTTGAAAAAATGGTGCTTGCATTTCTTGGCCATCTTGGTCCGCCAAGTAATTTTCAAATACATATACTACCTTGTTTAAAATAAATACTTTTTCACCATACACTTCTACTTCTACTAGGATAAGCACTTATTTATCCAATAAGTATTTTCAAACGAGGGGGCTTAATGTTTTATTATATAGTATGATCATCTATATATATAAAAGAGATTCTCATGCCCATCCCCTTTGCTTCAACTTTTGTATACCAACAATGCCCTTGTTTTTTGTCTAGTTTTCTAATCTATCATTTGTTTATGTCCTAATTTCTGCCATTGGTTTGGACTTTTGTATATCCTTATAACCTACTACTTCATTAATAGGTGTATATTCAAACTTTTATATGTATTTTTAAAATATCTCTGTTGTTTATATGATTTATATTCTTATTTCTTATTTATGCCTCAAGTTTAATCAATGATTTAAAGTTAATATATCTAAAATACCTTGTGATTTGCATAATTTTCGATTTTATCTTCAACTTTTGTTCACTTCACAACAATAGTCAATGATCAAACTACACCCAATACTTTGATACACTTATTTTCTTTCTCCAGTCCAGTATGGCAGTATCTCCTCTTATGCATACAAATGCACGTCATTACTCTGTTTTTTTTCATGTGTGTGTGTGAAAATGGTCCAATGGGGATTGAGGCAACAACTCCACATTGCTTCATTGTTTTAGTTTTAAAATTTAAAGCAAAAAATGAATCAAAATTTACATTCTTCCATACACTTGCACTAGTGCAAATGAATTTACATGGAACCAAATGCCCAACTAACTACTTAAATCCAATACATTCTGGCCTTCTGGGATTTTTTTCAACATGAATCTGTACCCATAATTGGAGGTAGCCAATCCGCTGTCCCCACAGGCCCACAACCAGGTTGGACTAATACTTTCCCCTTACTTTTGTCTTAAATAAATTGGACAAAGCGTCACGTTTCAGAGTACAAATACTGTATAGTAAATAATAGAAATTTAAAAAGTTGGAAATTGGTGAACAACTGTGAAGGTCCTCCCTCCACCTTCTGGAATTTGGACACCAGCAACGTGAGACAAGCTCGTGGGTGGGCCCGGATGGGCGACTAGTCGAGAACCTTCAAGATGGGTTTTAACCAGCCGTAGAAGTGCAGATTCATCCGTGGGCCAGAGGCCCAGGATGATCAATTAATTCTTCGACTTATGGACGCCCCTTGGATTGAAAACAATGGTTGTCCTTTCTTCTTGTTTTAATTCTTGCTTTTGTCTCCGAGTCCAAGCTGGCTTGAAAATTAGCAAGCAAATAATTAAAAACTATGGTATGAACTGGTTTGAACATTTGTAAACTAAGATGAGCTAATTTTTTAACTTTCAACTTTGTAAGAAGTTGAAAAAGAGAAGCTGTTTATAAGATATTAATATATTATAGGTCCGTGGTCCGTAGACTTACAAGTAGATAACAACGGCTGCTTTTTCTTTTTTTCTTTTTTTTTAATCTAGTCTTCTCATGTTTGTTTCAAGATTAGATGATGGCGATTAATGAGAATTTTGGAATAAAACTCTGCTTGACTAATTTTGTGGGCTATGGCCCACTAGAAAGTCGCTTCGCTGGCTGAGTAGTCTACATTAGAGAATTAAAAGAGCCCCAGGGCCCAGAACAAATATTTCCCAATTCTCATCAAGAAGAACTATATGCCTAAAATGTAAAAACATTTTTGCAAAGTTGGCAACTGGCACGCCACATGTCTCACATGATTGGAATCTCCAGCTATGAAAACAAAACAGTGTCCTAATTATCAACTCACCATATGGTGGGATTATTGTACAACGCAACTCATTCAAAATTAGATTAAACGGCATCATCATCATCACCATTATTATATTGTCATATGGCTCATTGGTCTGGATGATGTTGAGTTGATTACATGGCTTGGGCCTAATGTATTGGTGTCCCGTTTATTGGCTTTGACCGATCAGTTGATTATAAATTCTTCCGTTATCATCTCTTTCAGTATCATAGTCGAAAATATGTATTTATTATATATCTTATACACTATAATAAGATTCCTATTATTATGTTTTATATATATGATACATTTAAATTTAAGGTTGTAGGTCCAAAATCCCGGCCCATGGTCACCCCTGGCCAGAGGTAGTCCAGACATACTAATGTTCGGTTCAGATAGTGTTTAAAACGAATCTGTAAAACTGGAGTTTGAGATCCTCAACCAACAAAACACGTTTCAACCCTCTACCAATTTGATCTAGCATCGCACTATGAGACAAAGACCTACCATGCATGAGATATGCAGTGTAAAATCATGTTGGTAAAGGGTTGGAACGTGTTTTGTTGGTAAATGATCTGGATTCGTAAAACTGTGGGTCAAGATCAAACTTTTTTGCATTGAAAGAACACCATCTGTACGATTATGACCAATACACAAATCTCTTTTAAAAGGGATCTAAACCATTAGAGCCCAGCACGCTCATGAGATCGTTAGCAAACTCAATTAGCCTATTGGGTAGGGATCAATGTTTTAAAAATCGACCCGGAGGTTGAACTGTCTTTGTCTCTGAGTCGTGAGTCACTGGTTTGACCGGTCAAGTAAGATAGGTCAGACCGTGCCATGTCAACCATGTGAAAATTAATATATCTATACTACTTTAAAAAGCATGAATGGTCTCAAGAATATTTCTGGAATTTTTTGAGGACCAAATTTACCCCTCTATATTTAAGATTTTTTATAAAAAATGAGGGAAAATAGGGTAATCGATTATTGATATTAAATGAGTTGAAAAGAGTTAATTTTAAGATATTCAATGCATTCAATCATCTCATTAAATCCAATATTTAAGTTATTAACTTGCATTCATGTTCATTGAATCATATATTTAAGTCATTTGTGTTTTTTCTCATCATTAAGTTCAATTAATTAAATCCATATTTAAAAAATTAATAACTCCAATAACATAAAAGCTTATGCTTTTAAAATCTACTTAGAAAAAATAGTGTTTTCAACTAGGTGGTGGTAAGAAATTAAACCATTTGGATCAAATGGGTCAATCCATTTTGCCACGATTAAATAATAAAATTCAAAAATAGATAAAATTAAAAAAATGAAACATTTTTAACATACATATTAAACAATAATAAGTATGATAAATAAGAAATGTTTTTATTAATGATGAAAATGGAACGTAAAATTTAAAACCAATGGGAAATGAAAATATTTTCCCATTCTCTATCAGTAACTCCTATATTTAAGATATACTTTTCTCATCATTAAATTATTGAAATTAAATCCATAATATTAATTTTAATAGTATAAGAATAAATATTTTGAAAAGTAATTTGAAAACAAAACCATTTTCTTCCCTCCCGATGGTGGGCAAAGAATTCAATCATTTGTGGTCAAATGGATTAATAAATAATGCCATAATTTAAGGCCAAATTTAAAATCTACCTATAAATGAAATGATGTCATAGTCAAATAATTAAATTTTTAAAAATAGAAAATACAAAGAATCACAAAAAAAATAGAGAAATTTTTGGGCGCATATCTAATGTTATACATTTATAAATCTTTAATATTATGCATTCATTATATTGAACAAAAATAAGTATTATACATAAGAAATAATTTTATCAATGATAGAAATGTAATACAAAATTTAATGTCAATCTAGAAATCAAACTATTTTTCTTTTTGGGTGCTGAGTTAGTGATTTGGGTCAAATGATATCATAGACAAACAAAATCAAGTGTGATAAGTAAAAATTATTTATTTAATGTAAATGAAATATATAGTTTAAAGGAAAAATTATAGTCTTCTAGACAATCATAATGTATCCAAAATTAGTTTTATAATGAAATATATAGTTTTATAATAGACAATCATAATGTATCCAAAATTCTAGACTATATAGTTTTATCCAAAATTATACTCAATTCTAGACAATCATAATGAAATATATAGTTTTATAATGTTTATAATAGAAATAAATATAAAAATTAGTAGCATTTTTTCAATTCTAGACAATTATAATGTATCCAAAAGTGTTAATAATGTATCCAATTTAATTATTTTTTAATTTGATTAATAAAAATATCATAAATATGTCTAATTTAATTATTGCTATTATTATTATCATTTAGAATTGCCACATGTAAAGCGTGTTATATACATATATATACATATGAAATATTTTATATTTAATTTATTTTTTAATTCAGTTGTAAAGTTTTTATTTGTAAAAAATATTAAAATTTGTAATTTGAGGCAAAAAAATGGGGTTTTTTGGCAAATAAAATATATAATGGGGCAAGGCACCTAATGCATAGATCTCAAAAAGTTACCAAAAAAAAAAAAAAAAACACCTCAATCGGGCATCGGAGTGCAAAGTTAAGGTCTCTTGAAGTTTGCATACACAATTAGTAAGCAACCCGCATTTTGGTCATCGAGTCAAATGGGTCAATTGTCCAACCATCCGAATCAAACATGATTTTTACCAAATCAATGGTTTTTTACTATTTCCAGGTTTTACGTAAACCAGACCGGAATCTCAACCAGGTGACGGTTCAAGCAGTTCAACCAACCGAGCCAACGATGGATTGAAAACACTAGTAGGATGATCATGGGTTGAGCCAAACCAGGTTTTTACAAGGTAACGATATCATCTTGAGCTTCCTATCTCGGCTCAGGCTTGGTTCTTTGTTTTTTTTTTGGGGGAGGGGGTTTAAATTTGAAAACTTTTATATTTGGCCTTTATTTAAATTTTGTAATACATATTAAGAAAATATATGTTTGAAAATTACTTCATTGAAGTTTGAATTAGTAAGATCTTATATAATTGAATTTGTAATTTGATTAAATTCAATAAAAATGTTAGTCAATATTAATATATGTCACACCTGAATACTTTTTGAGAGGTGAGGTAAATAGCCAATTTATAGTAGATGTCTTTTCTTTTTTTCCTCCAAAAAGAGAGGTGGCCATGCATATGAAGGAGAAACCCTCTTCGAGACTTTAGAAACAATAGTTCAAAACTTCAAATCACTACTAAGGAATTGTGCAATTGAACTAGGGGTGATAATTTCAGCCAACCTCGGATAGGCCCAATTCAGAAATTATGGGCTTGAACCTAGGCTTTGTGTTCAAACTAGACCCGCAAATCTATCTATTTGATAAAAAGACACAAAAGTACTTTTATTCAATAATTGGAAAACAAGCTATATCAAAAAGGCCATTTTACATTTTTCATTTAATGTTTATTTATATTTACATTATATTATATTATACTTTTATTAAAAGTGTGAATAATGGTGTGAAACTTTTATTTGACTAAATTACCCAAATTTTTGAATTTGGTAATTGTCTAGTTTCAATGACAAAACTCTAATTTGAAAAACCACTTTTCTCATCTTTCAGATCCCTCCCATTAAGTATCATATTTAAAGTATTAACTTCTATTAACATTCATTGTATCTTATTCTTGACTAGAATACCAATATTTTTGAATTTGGTTCCTTTCTAATCTTGAGGGCACAAAATGTAATTTGAACTACTATACTTCTCATTCAATTCCCTCTCATTAAGTCCTATCTTAGGGTATTAACTCCCATTATTTTATTGAATCATGCATTTAAGACATTATTTTCACAAAATAAAAACAAACAAATTCTATCAATTAGATATACATCCAATATTTTTAACAATATAAAATACATGTTTTTAAAATTTACCAAAAAATGGAATTGCTTTTCCATCATGGTGGGGAGTAAGCAATTTAACCATCCGAGTCAAGTGGGATAATTCATGATGTCATAATTAAGTTAAAAACTTTTAAAATATAAATAAATAACAAATATAGATAAATTGGGCTCATCTCTAATGTTTTATGTATGTAATCATATTAAAGAAAAATAAGAGTGCATTTTCCGCTTTTAAAATATAAATTTAAAACCAATCCAAAAATAAAAATTAATTTTGTGGCGATGAGTCAACATTTTAAGTCTAATGTGTCAACACTTGATATCATAATCAAATAAAAATGGAAACATATAAAAATTACAAAAACAAATGTAATAATACAAAATTTTCTAAATAACATTTAGGCACCTATCTAACATTTTATATTAATCATATTAAAAAAATAAGTGTGATAAATAATAATTGCTTTATTGATGTTGGAAATAAAATATAAAATTTAAAACCAACCCTAAAATGAAATGGTTTTCCAAGTAATTATATATGTGTGCATGTTATTATATATATAGTAGTGTAATGGTAAGAGTATGTGCTATGCACATGCGCAAGACCAAAATCAAGACAAGAATTTGCCTTATGATATAGTATAGATGTTATAGTATGAAACATATAATACATATTTCATGTGATATTTTATATTATGTAATGTACAAAATAAATTTTATGCACATACCATATGCATATGCATGTAACATAAATTGAAAATCTATGATACTAGGAAAACATATGCAAAATATTATATATACTTCTTTTTTCCCCATGACACAATGGGGGTAGTCCATCCTTGAAACCCATGTCATGCCCAACCCTAGTATAAGTGAGAATTGATCCAAAGTCTCCACTACTACCAACCAAAGACCTTATCAACCAACTAGTTGGTATCTTACAAAATATTATATATATTTTAAATAAAAGTTACAAGCCCGGCTGGACCCAAACTCAGGGTGTGTCCCTTATCACAAGTGAAAGCCTAACCTAGCCATGATCACCCCTACCTAGATCCAATCGACTGAAAGTATCTTTCACAAATTAGGATTCGTTTGGTTCATAGTTGGAATTGGAATCTAAATCCTTCGCAATCGAAATTGGAATGGTCTATTCCCATAGTTTGTTTTGGTTCAGGCACAAATGAGAATGTGAATTGGAATCAGCAAGAATGAGATTTTATTCCCAAGGGATGGGCAAGAAATGGTCATTCTCTCAAATGGGGGAATGCCATTCCAGCAGGAATGGGAATGCAATTTTGATTTCCACCCAACCAAATGGTTGGAATCGGAATAGCCCATTCCGGTTCCGATTGCAGACCCCTGCGAACCAAACGGGGGCCTTATAAGTGAGGAATTCTCAAACTTGAATAACAACTCAACTAAAAATATCAAAAAAGGAGTCCAAATAATTCCATACAAAATGAATTTTCAATTTTCAAGAAGAAAATTATATAATTATTGAACAAAAAGAAAAAAAAGACCAATGGCAAACTAGCAAAGTACTTGATTAGCAAATCTATAATGACGAACAGAAGTGATGACAAAGCTGTGAAAACGAAAATGTGAGATCAATGCTAAAACCTAAGGAGAAGAGAACCAACAAAGGATTGATGCTTCAATTGTAGAACCACAATCTGACAAAGAGAAATTGTCAATAGAAAATCGTGTTTCAAGGAGTAATATAATATAGACCATACTGTAATAATTGTTAAGAGCAGCTCATCTGGGTGCTCAGAAAGCTAATGTAGTGTGAATCTCTAGAGGGAGTAAAGCTCAGTGCTCGGAAGGGCGTTTTCTTTTCTACGAATCTAATCGGCAATGCGAACCAGGAATCAATATCTCGATAGGATGGAATGATGGAGAACTTGCAAGAACAAAATCAAGAAGAAGAACGAATCAATGATAGAAAGAAAAAGATTGAGGAGGTTTGCAAGAAAGCACTATATGGGAAAGTTTTACCAGACAAGCCGATAAATGCTTTTGGAGTTGTACATGGAGCCAGGAATTTTTGGTTGAATAATAGATATGAAGTCATGTGGATAAATGATGAAATACCCTTTACTCCTGAGAAGATGGGAGCAAGGTAAAGTGTCGTAGGAGTTGGTGTTTTCTACTATGGGTATCTACGTTAGAATAGTGGACGATCTCATTGAAAAGCGTTTCTGGGAATAGGGTGCAGAATTGGTGGGACTTGCGGGCTAACCAGTATGAGAAGAGGATGAAGAATAGGAAGGAGAAGAGACAAATGAACCTCAAGGGGAAAGAGCTTATCGCATCAGAATGTTGTTGGACACTAGGAAACCCTTAGTCCTCGACAACTCAAACATTGAAGAAGATGGCGCAGAAATTTGATTCTTATTTCAATTTGAAAGACTCACAATATTCTACAATCGGTGTGGTTTCATTGGCCATAAGGAGATGAACTGCGAAAGGATCTCAGAGGTAGATTTTTTTAACCAACTAACTGAAAGAATGGCCATGCAAAGTATGGATCCCAGAAGGGGAAAAGGTTTCTTCAGGGAATGGTTGAGAGTCAACCTAGAAGATGATGCCTTCAAAGTCATAAATAAAAGGCAATCGAAGACAAGGCGGAGGCGAATAGACGAACTAGAAGAAAACCAAATAACAAGGGATGGAAGCCATCTGATCAAAAATAGGAGTAAGAGAGGAGATTTCACCAGAAAGAATGACAAAGAGACAAACTCTACCGTTGAAAAGCATCTCAGTTAGGCGACAACTATTTAATGAAGAGACTGTGCGGGAAGCAAATCCCAACATACCTTGGTTATAAACGAGCTCTGTTCATGTGACAATATCGCTGGCAAGGGGAGATCACCGAAAAACAGAGGGAAGAAACTCACATGACCGGAAAAGGCTTACTTGTTAGGGACTTTGAAAGTACGATTGTCACTGATGGAAGAGGTATGAACGAAGGTGGCAGAGGTCTATTCATAGATCAAATAGAAAAGGAAATCTAGGATGAGGTGGAAAACTCACAAAAAAAGCCAGTGAGCAAGGTCCGGATCCATGAGAGATACAGTTAAACAAAATAAGGGCAAAAACATCATTTTCAATGAGAATATGGCTGACATGGCAATTGAACTTATTTTGAAAAAAAAAAATGAAAATCGTCTAGAATTGTCATTCAAGAAATTCCAAATGAAGGAACAGGGAATGAAAAGGTAATTTCTCAACAAGGTAAATGGGCAAGAACTGAACCAAACCCAGATCCATCCCTAATTTCCTTGATGCAACTAACTGAACACCAGATGCTAAGCCCACTCCCAGCTTTCTCGATGGGATAGAGGATAATTAGTTTGGAAAGTGTTCTAAACAAGGTCTCAATGACGAGGGTGACAAAGGATAAACAACAAGAAGGCGTTGACTTTGATCTCGGTCAAGAGGCAATGGATACAGAGGAAAATGGCTCGGACTCGTTGTCTCAGGTAAATAGAGAAGACCAGACATTTTCAAATTACGAGGATGAGGTATGTCACCTTTCAATTTCTCATTTAGTTGGGTTTAATTTAATTTATTTTTTAAAACCTCAGGAAGAAATGTTTTCCATGAATAATGAAGGAATGTTGTCAAAACCAAATGACAAAAATATAAGTGGGGAAAGCCTTTTGGAAAATGGACAAAATAATTTTACCAAGCTAAAATTAAAATTGAAATCCACCACTCCAAAATTCAAAAGATATGGTCAAAATAAGGTCTAATTTAAAAGTAAACCCAAAGGAAATTTGGTTCTGAATAAGCAAAAATTGAGGACACCAAAAAATCTGAAAGAGGTGTGTAAAACAAAAATGAGGAAAATAGTCTGTCAATTTTAGTACATGGCTAAAGATCGACAGATGGATACGTGTTTAGAATTTTTTTTAAGGATCTAACTCAGGAAAGAGGAACATATCTAATCAATTTTTTTTCAGAGGGGAGTTAACTTATACATAAAGAGTGCTCAAGTCTGAATGAGCCTTCTACCTCGGGATTTAGGAAGTTTCTTCCACCAAGCCAAATTTTTGCTGAAAATAAAATCAATAAGTGGGGGACCTGTCCCGAAACATGCCTTGCGTCACAAATGAAAATTCTAAGTTGGAACTGCTGGGGAATAGGGTCCTCCTTGACAGTTCAAACTTTGAAAGAGACCATGAAAGCCACTAAGCCAAACATTATCTTTTTAATGGTAACAAAACATTCTCTTCTAAATTGTAAGAAATTGCTCCCTTTTCTGAAAACTTGGAATTGTTGGGGATGTGATGCGGAGGGTCGGGGAGGTGGTTTAACTCTTTTTTGGAAAGACAACATAGTTAAAAAGGTGTTGTATGCAAATCAGAACATAATTCACACAAAAATTTAGGAGCTGGATGATAAAGTTTGGTTCTGTTCTTTCATTTATGGGGGAACCAAAGAGACAAAAAGAAAGATTTTCATTAAAAAATGGAAGCACATAGCCAGCCTAGCAAGAGGACCATGGCTTTGTTGTAGTGGTTTCAACATGATTTTTAATAATCAAGAAAAACAAGGTGGAAAACTTGTAGTTATGCATACCTAAAAAAGAATAGAGATTGCCAAAATTACTGTGGTCTGCTAGATCTAAAAAGCCATGGTGTTAACTACACATAGACAAACAGAAGAGAGGGTGAGGAAAACATTCAAGCAAAACTTGACAGAGCTATATGTAATCAAGATTGGAAGAATCTCTTTGAAGAAGCCAATGTCAAAGTGCTAATCACTCTAGGTTCAGATCATCTTCCTATTTTAATCAACAATGAAAAAGTCACCAAATGGAGGAAAAGACCTTTCAACATGGAAGAAATGTGGTTATCCCATGATGATTTTGAAAATACTAATAAAAAATGTTGGGAAGGAAATCAGATAGATTTAGAAGAAAACAATTTGCAGTAGAAGTTAAGGAAATTGCAGTGTCATCTCCAAGTATGGAACAAAGAAGTTTTTTGGAATGTCAACAAAAATATTAGAAAGCTTAAAAAGGAGTTGGAAATAGAAAGGGATAAGGAAAAAGTCAGGATAAAAAAAAGATTAGAAACCTAGAGAAGGAACTAGGGATTTGGTTGAGAAGGGAAGAGCAAATGTGGGCCCAAAAATCCAGAATAAATTGGCTCAAATTTGGCGACCAAAATACCAAGTTTTTTCATGCGATGACAGTTTAAAGGAGGAACAAAAATAGAATCCTCAAGTTGGAAAAGGAGCAAGGTATCTGGGTTGATGAAGATGAGTAAATAGAGGAAACCATTTATGAACACTTTTGAAACATTTTCAAATCTTCCAACCCCCACATGGAGGATGATTTGATTAACTGCTTAAATTCAAGAATCTCAATGGAAGAAAAAAGCTGATTATAAAGAGATTTGGAAGAAGAAAAAGTCGAGGTATCTCTAGGACAAACAACTCCTTTAAAAGCTCCAAGCCCGGATGGATTTCAAAATGTTTTTTTTTTTTCCAAAAGTGCTGGGATGTGGTGGGAAGAGATGTTATGGAAACAATTAAAGTTTTCTTTACCCAAAACAAATTGGGAAAGGGTTTAAACTAGACCTATATAACTCTTATTCCCAAGGTTAAAAACCCAATCAATGCTAGCCAATTCAGACCAATCGGTCTCTGTAACACCATCTACAAAATCATAGCCAAAATTTTGGTTAATAGGGTAAAACCTCTCATTCACAAAATTGTAAGTGATGTCAAAGTGCCTTCACCCTTGGAAGGTAGATTCAAGACAACATCCTAATTTCTCATGAAATTTTACATTTCATGAACAAATCGAAGAGTAAAAAATCGTGGATGGCCCTTAAACTGGATATGAGTAAGGTATATGACAGAGTAGAGTGGAGTTTTCTAAAGACTAATGGAGAAATTAGGCTTCGGAAATAAGTGGATTGGCTGGATAATGGAATGCATAACAACTATTTCCTACCAAATCTTAATAAATGGAGCTCTAGGGAGTAGCATCAAGCCTGAAAGAGGAATCAGACAAGGAGACCCCCTATCCCCCTATTTATTCCTCTTTTGTTCAAAATCCCTCTCAACTTACCTTCAAGATCTTGTGAGGAAAAAAATCTCTCTCACATTAAGATAGGTAGAGATTGCCCTACGATTTCTCACATATTTTTTGTAGATGACAATTGCATCTTCACAAGAGCTAATTCCATTGAAGGTCAAACTCTATTGGAAGCAATCAGTCTCTATGAAAGAGACTCCGGTCAACAGGTAAACTTATCCAAATCAGAGGTATTTTTCAGTAAAAACCTGCATCCCAAATTACAAAAAATGTTAGCTAGAAGCTTTGGCATCAAGAAAGTATCTCAACCCTTAATCTATTTAGGCCTTTCTACAGTGATGGGTAAATCCAAGAAAGATCTTTTCAATTACCTCCTAGAAAGAATTCAATCCAAAACCTCCAGATGGCATGAAGTATTTCTTTCTAATGGAGGAAATGAAGTGTTTCTGAAATCTGTGGTGGCTGCCATGGCTACATATCCCATGTCATGCTTCCTATTACCAGAACTATTTGTGAGGAAATGACAAAAGCTAAAAGGAAGTTCCGGTGGGGTACAAAAGATAAGGGCATGAAGATTCACTAGGTAAATTTAAATTGGAATTCAATTAGTAGAAACAAAAATGATGGGGATTTAGGCTTTAGAGACCCACACTACTTTAATTTGGCTCTTCTAGCTAAACAAGCATTGAGGCTTTTGTCTAATGAAAATAATCTGTGGGTAGGGGTGAACATTATTCGGTTAAAACCGAATTACCGAACCGAAAATTTCGGTTAACCGAAAAAACCAAATTAACTAAAATTTATTATATAATATATAATATATAATATACAATATATAATATGTTATATATTTATATATTAATATATTATATATAATGTATTATAATGAAATTAAATTTCATAATATATATTATAATAATATACATTATAGGTTATAATATATAATATTATGTATATATTAATTAAATTTGGTTTTAACCGAAAATTGAATAAAAAATTTTGGTTTAGTTATTTTGGTTTTATTATAATTCGGTTTTCAGTTCGGTTTTTATTTTTTAATTTCGATTTATTCGGTTTGGTTTTTTACCAAATAAACCGAATGCTCACCCCTATCCGTGGGTTAAAATAATAAAAGGAAAGTATTTGAAAGGGAAGAATTTCCTAAATGACAATTTGCAAAAAAAAAGGCTTGTCGGGTGGCAAAGTTTGCTAGGAGGGGAAATTTTAAAATTGGGAGCTTGTTGGGAAGTCAACTTGGGAGCAAAAGTCAAAATTTGGGAAGATCCATGGGTAAAAGACCTACCAAACTTCAAAATGTTAGGGCTTGAACCCAGACCAAATGGTCCAAGAAGGGCTAGTGATTTGATTGACCAAGACAGGAGATGCTGGAATCTAAGTAGTCTGAGGAGCCATTTCTCAGAACAAATAATCAATCAAATCCTTAAGATAAATCTAGCTAGTGGGAACTGGGAGGATAGGTTCATTTGGATTGGGTCATCAAATGGGAATTTCAATGTTAAATCTACTTATTTCTTAGCAAAGAAGTCTAAATTTCAGGAATTTCTTGAACCCCAATCAAGCAGATCAGAGAAATAATAATAATAAAAAAAAAAATCTGTGTTAAAGTTTGACCCAAAAGTGAAACACTTTTTATGGAGATGTGCGTGGAATGCCTTGGCTGTGAAAGAAAATCTGTTCAAGAAAGACCTGACTGACTGTCCAATTTGTCCACTATGTGGCATTAAAGAAGAATCAATCCTTCATGCTTTATTTCAATGTGACCATGCTAAGTTGACTTGGTTCGGATCCATCTTCAGTCACAAAATAGATCAGAATTTTTCTTTCTCAGCTTTCCCTGATTGGCTAAATAATTGGGTTGACAGATGCTCCCTAGATAAATCAAGAAAAGAAGAACTTCTAAATTTCACTACTCAGATTCTATGGTCAATTTGGAAGAGTAGAAACAAATTCATCTTTGAAAATATTCATCCTGACCCAAATATTACTTTGAATTTGACCCACAGATCCTGGAAGGAGAGGATAAAGATTTTGTAGCCAAGATGGCGAGATTCTTCGTAAATCCATGACTCCAGGTAGAACTTTTTTTGGCAGGCCCCAAACGAAAATTTTGTGAATATTAACGTTGATGGCAGCTTTGAAGGAATAGGGAAAGCAGCTTTTGGAATAGTTACTAGAGACCATCTTGGAGACATTTTGGCACAGTTTTGGTCAATGTCAAAGCAACTCCCCGCTATAAGCTGAAGCAATGGCAACCTTAAAAGGTGTACAACTAGCCAAGTTTTGGTGAAGATTTTGCAGCCAAGATGGCAAAATTCTTCGTAAATCCATGACTCAAACAAGCAAAACTTTTTTTGGCAGGCCTCAAACGAAAATTTTGTGAAGATTAATGTTGATGGCAGCTTTGAAGGAATAGAGAAAGCAACTTTTGGAATAGTTATTAGAGACCATCTTGGAGACATTTTGGCAGTCAGTTTTGGTCCATGTCAAAGCAGCTCCCCGCTACAAGCTGAAGCAATGGCAACCTTAAAAGGTGTACAACTAGCCAAGTTTTGTGGTGACAAACGACTACTAAGGCCTCATGCTTGCGCTAAGCTCAAAGAACATGGAATCGACAAAAGAAACTTATTTCTTTTGCAAAGACATTTTAGCAAGTTGTGAAGATTCTAATTTCTCTATTGTGTATGTAAACAGAACTGTCAATATTCTGGCTCACAAATTAGCCCATAAAGGAATTACAGAGTGTGGTCTTCACACAGAAGCAATTCTGATATGGGTGGCAAATGGATCAACGAGATCCCTAAGTTGTAATGATCCTCCTTTTTCTAACGCAATCTAAGTTTCTTATTACCAAAAAAACTGTAATAATCGTTGGTTCGGATCAACTCTGGTTACTTGGCATAACCATAACCCAACGGTCCCAATCCGACCTAATCCAGTGTAACTTTCTTTTTGGTTTGGGTTCGGTCTAACCTGGCCAAAGTTGCATCCCATTAATGTTAAACCCCCCTTATAGTAGGTGCTGTGTGCAAAGCCCGGTCTGATCATGTTCAATGTTGAGGCTGAACACAGAGGTAGTGATATAGTCTACAACATGCACACATACTCCAAGAGCAACAGCATGCTTCTTCTTATAGTCTGCATTGTCATGACCATTGTTGTGTTGTTCAATGATTTGCACTTGAGGTTCGTCCGGTGTATAATTATCTGCCCACATGAAGTCGTATTCATGCGACTGAAATATAATAATAACAAAAACCGATTACACATTACTCATTTTTCATATTAGGTAGTATGATTCACAAATATTGACTTCTTGGTTTCATGCATCACCACTGAGGCACTTATAAAACCATCTTCCATAATTTTTTTTCGGTTTTTGCCATGAATAACCTCATGCGTCCTCGTCCGCATGCACACATAGGTCCCTTATGAATAGTGGCCATAACTACCATTCAACAAATACAATTAACTCATAACATCCGAACATTAGGAAATGCAAACAAGTAATTACCAACAATACACATATAAGTTCAAACTATAGCAAACAATGTGAAATAAACATACAAGTTCAAAGTGAAAATAAATAGTCCAAGTATCAAATCACAACCCATATAAGCTAAGTAGATTGTCTCCTATGTCTTGATCGATTACGATTAATACGTAACGTTGTAGTGATCAGCCATCTTGAATATAATTTCATCTCTAACTTGTTCCATCCGTCTAGTGGCCTGTGACCCAATGTCAATAGGAGTAGGTGCTACATTATGAAACATCCCTCCCTCTCCTTCAACGAGAACATCCTCTTATAGGAATCCATTCTAATACGGATCCTCTATCTGTGACATCCATATGAAATTGTGTAACACACAAAAAACGAACACAATCCTAATTTGCTTGTGAAGTGGGTAGGGAGGCATCAACTTCAAAATCGGGAAACATGCCTTCAGAACTCCAAAACACCGCTCTATGACATTCCTAAGTGAAGAATGCACATAATTAAAGTACTCTTCACCATTCCTAGGACGACCACCTCTCCCTTGAAAGTCTCTCAAGTGGTATCTCTCAGATTTGTATGGATATAGAAATCCCGACATATTTGTGTAACCCGAATCAACAACATAGTACTTTCCTATACAAAAAAATGCAACCATATTTATCAATGTATTGGTGACTTTCATACAATCATATAATTATTTATGGTTGTTTTGCTGACCTTCTGGTGGTAGAGGAAACATGTTATCTGGGTTTTGGATTGTTTCCAAAAATACCCTTGAATCATGAGCAGCACCCTCCCATCTTGTTACAACAAAAGCGAATAGCATGTCAAATGAACATGCGCACATCACATTATGGGTGGTGATTGACTTACATCCCCTAAATGAAACTTGTTCACTAGCTGGAACACATGCATGGACATGTGTACCATCTATAACACCAACACAGTTTTGCAAAAAAGAGAGGGAGAAATGCAACAGTTTTGTATGTAATGGTTCAAAAAGAAGAAAAACATCTGACAAATATAATGATTTTACCTCAAACCATGAAAAATACTTTGGATTATTTTGAATCTAGGGTGGCACAACCGTCATATCACCGAGTCGCACAATTTATTTCCCAAACTCACAAATGGCCTTCAAAGCAGTGTTAAAGTGTCGTGAAATTGTTTCACTAGAATGCTGAAAATGGTTTGCAGCATCCTAGTTTGATTTGTTATGCCCCATTACTTGCAATAAAATCCCAATTTGCTCATCAACTGATACATACTGACTGTCTTTCACTAACTCTCTCTGTCTCATCGAGGCTATTAATCTAAGAAACACTATTGGTGTGAGTCTGAACATATCTAAGCATCTACTACCACCACTGTAGATGACATTCTTTAAATATTCTGACCCGGTCAGTATGTCATCATGGTAAGGTGTCTTAGAGATCGACATCCCTTCTTTCTCCATTTCTCTCACAATGATGATATTTGTCAACATTCGTTGCTCTTCATCCTCAACTACAGCAAGTGCAATTGCTGAAAGCATTGCAATCCTAGTAGGGTTGTCAACCATTTTAATCTGGCATATGAATAATGAATGAGTATAGGATGCATATCAAAGTTGAATCACGATGTCAAATGGCAAATGCTTATGGTGGTGACCCATAAGCATACATTGACACCTACACCATGACAATCATCCACTTGCTATTCATTAATCACCCACCTGCCTCAAGCCCAACTCATACATACATCATACAAATAAGAGCAGATAAAATTGCATTCATCATACATATATCCCCAAATCCATCCATTCACCATGTACCTATATACTATTAACAACAAATGGGAGTAACTAAAACCTGCATTCACTAGCATCTACATCCATCCAACATGTAATTATAACCATAAAAAAGTAGGAAAAAATATATAAATCTATCTTCACAAATCACAATAGGTATCTATCAAACCATTCATTCACCATAAAAAGAAATAAAAAGCAACCCATCAAGTCATATGTGTTTCAAGGTTAATAATCTCACAAAGAAAAAAAAAGAGTCCAAAAAGGCAAAATACTAGACAATTTTTTAATCAAAGTTAGACAACCACCATGTTCAACGATCTATGCGACCCATTAGCCAACTCCTAATGGTTGGGGGCAGGTTCAAATAAAACTCTCTTGCTACTAAGTAATGGAAAACCTCGTATATCCTGTCATAGTCAGAAAGGTCAAAGTCCTTCAATGGTGTTCACCTCCACCAGCACAGAAGACATGGATGTTGGACTATCTGTCCTCGTTCACAATCCATTTATTGCCTTAACTAGCCTATCAAACCTCTTTTCAGCTAATGTAGACTGATCAACCACTGCATCACAAAATTCGGCTGATTTCTTCCTACGTGGAGTTTTGGTGCTTGTGGCTGAGACCTGGTCAGTATCACCATTCATTGGTTCATTAACTCCTACTGATGGATGTTGGGTCTCATCAATAGGTGGGTCAGTTGAGATGTTTCCCTCATATCGGGGTGGGGACTCTATGCCTCATGCCAATGATGCTGAAAACCTTCTAGTGGGTGTTGTTCCCCCAAATATGACCTCTAGGTTGTTATACTCCGAGCAACCCACAGTACGAAACATTTTGGCTTTAGGATTAGCCTATAAAAAAAAAAGACATTGGGACACCAATCAATTTGTATGCAATGTATTGAATTTAAATAAACAATCGTATATGTTATAGCAAATACCGTCAAATAGTTGTCCCATGTCTCTAGTGAGGCTACAACAATTTGCTTCTATTCATCTCGGTTTGCCCATATCTTAGCTTTGTAAACTCCTTATATCTACTCTTTAAGTCTTGTATCTTGTTACTAAACGATTTCGTATTGAACTTCAGGCCAAATTTTGTGAAAAAACTCCCCCACTTTGGACTTGTTGTACAAGTAAATCTATGAAAAAAGTTGTGTAGGTGTCCAGTTTGCATTTGTGACGGGGGTATTCTCAAAAGATGTGTTAGATACACTAGTTGGCATCTAATCATCATGAAACTTTGAGTTACTGACACAATATTGTTGAAAATTTATAGAATAATCATATTTTTTTTCCAATCAACTAAAAAAATAGAAAAAGGTTTGATGGTTGTATGAGTCGCTTGAAGTAGTTATTCCCTTTGAATGTTGTAAGTGGATAGAATCCTACAATCAATAACAAGGGTATGATAGCTTTAGCAAATTGCCGGTACAACCCACATCAACCAATGCACCGAATAACAAAGCAAAGAAGCTTGTGTGAATGTTTTCTTCCAAGTAATAACAAAGCAGTGAACTCTGCACCATCTTAAGAGCATCTTTGGTTCTTTTGATATGCCTCACATTGATTCCCATCACTTGTGCTCTCTTAAAAACTATTTGTTTATACAACCATAGTGTACCAAAAATCCATTTTGTTAGATGTAAAGCATCTAAAAACACAAAGAATATCATATTCAAATATAAGTTTTTTTCTAAATTTAATGAGGGAAAGCTCAGTAACAAAACCTATAGCACTAGCAATCAAAAGGAATGAAAAACAACCATTGATGATCCAGGTTAGCATAAAATGGGGCTAACCCAAATTGAACATATCATAATTAACCTCCTTTGTTCTTATAAAGGTTTGTAATGCTATTGATCTTGAAGGTCCATCATTACCAAGAGAAAGTTCCCTCAGATCATGAAATCTGTCAAAGTATGAATTTTCCATGCTACCATCTAGCATTAACAATAGTTTCTAAAAAGTTATAACAAGAGGGTAGGATGTAGGTGGAATATCATTGAAAGAATCAAGGATATCATTGAACTCAGCTGTGCCATCAATATCAAGCATATTAGCTAAACCATAAGGGTAGTTTAAGAAACTTACATTTTTTTTAAATAAGTTCTTCCAACTCATCCAATTCATTTTCCTTTTGTTTTCCTCCTCCCCAAAGAAGTTTCCTCTAAATTCTAACCAATTGATCTCAAAGCCATTTAAGAAATAAAAAGCATGACATTGCATATGTGGAAATGGCAGTGAACACTGCCTTAATCATAACTTCCTTTCTTCCAGTAGAAAAAATAGCCTCCTTCCAACCTATTTCAACTCTCATAGAGGTATTTTCTTGGCCCTTAGATCACTTGAATAATACACCCACATACCCAACAGCCTCGATCTTCCTAGCCACGAATACTCTAGTTACATAGTAGTTAGATGGATAGACAATTTCTATGTAATTGTTTTCTTGTTGGACTATGAACTAGATCAATGATTTTTGCTCATATGTATGGGTTTGATGATTATCTGAATCTTCCAATTAAGGGTGATTTCTTTTAATTGCCTTGTATGTTGAATTATATGTATATTGTATAAAAACAAAAGTATTCATCATCTGTGCTGGGGCAGCGAGATTTTTGGTACTGAAGTATACTGTAAACTGTACATACCTAATTGCATAATATTCAGAAGGAAATTATGTGTGGAGCCGATTTTTCTGTAGTTACAGGGAAAGCTTCTATAGTTCTACTAGCTATCTGCTACTACCCCATATTATTAATTATTTGTTGTGCCTTGTTATCAGAAATTTGATAAACGCAAGGTGAGCACAATCAATTGATCTGAAATTTTGGTAAACAGAAGAGAGCTCTATGTTTCATCAATTCAAACAATTGAGATACCAATTGCAGCCTTAGAGAAAGATTGTTGTTATCCCATCCAATCCATCTACACAAAATTGCATTCATCCAGATTAGGGGATCAAATCACCAATGTAAAGATTTAAATTGAATTAGGTTGTTAACTATATTCATGACTAAAGAAAATTATTTACAGATCTCTTGATAAAAATAAAAGATTATAGGCCTTTACACCCATAACTTGGGGTTTTCACCACTTTTATTTGAAAAGTTTCTTTTGATTAAATTTGTTCTAAGCCTATCTCCAATCATCAATTGTATAAGCTTGTTTGACACTCAACTTCAGTACCATGAATAATTGCCTTGTTCATTTTACACCAATAATATACAATTACTGAAAATTAAATGGATTTCTGAAATATTAGTTGGATTTTTCCCTATATATTGATTGTACCAAGCCTATCTCCAAGCTACAATAGCACAAGTTATTTGACATTCAATTTCAATTTTCAACCTCCACCTTATTGCAGTGCCATAAATATTTGTTATATAGCAAAGGTAATATTATGGATAATTTTCAGTATAAATTTAAAGTTTAACTAATTAAAATTATCACCCCAGAAGTAGCAAACAAAAACAAGAACCTATTTTTAGACAATCATGCAGAAAGGTGTGGAACCTTTGTAACTATCAAGCAGAAAGGTGTGGAACCTTTGTACTATCTTTTCTTTAACTGTGGACATGGGTTACACAGATTGAAATGAGAGCATAGTGCAAACCATGCCATTGTCCAATAGCCTGTACAAACATACAACCCATAGCACCATACAAAAGATAGGCTAAAAACAGCACTTTGTTTAAGTAATGATCCTCAAATGCTAATGTTTGATTTTCTTGTGGCAGCTCCTCCATCAGTCAGTGATGTTAAGATTATTGGAGATGCTATTGAAGGAAGTAGAATCAAAGGTATTGGGAAATACTTTGGAGGAAGGGAAGGTCCTAGCAAGTTTGAGTGGTTACGTGAAAATAAAGATTTTGGGTATGCTGCGTTTCCATTTTTGAACATTTAACTATTTAGAAGTTTGAGATTACATCATTTTACTTTTACTTGGTGGTTCATTTCGTCCTAAGTTTTCATTCAACTTTTTTGTTTATATATTTCCTTTTTGTGAAATTTATAGGAGACATTCGTGAAACATCAAATTTCTCGCATAATTTCTTTTTGTAGTATTTCTAAAATTGTTTAAGAAAAATACAAAAGAAAAAAAAAAGAATGAGGAAATCAGGTACACAACCGCAGAGGTTTCTTTGAGGGAAACAATAGAAAGATAGGTAAGGGAAAAAATAGTGGAAATCAGGTCTGCCCACAATTCTTATTACATGGGTATCTATAGCATTACAAGAGAATCATGTGTTCTTAAACCTAATAAGACATGCGCAAACCTAACATTACAAGTTTAAAAACCTAACAATTTTTAACTACATTAAAAAAAAAAGGGAGTAAACATATAGAAGTTTAAAGACAATCGCTGTTCCAAAAATACCCTAACAATAAATATTGGGATGGGGGTTGTACCTGTGCAAACCATCACCGAATAACAAGCTACCACTGCCGCAAGATTCATGAGCACCAAATGATTTGTAATCTCCTACAAAAGAGGGGAAAAATTAGTGGAACCACGGAAGAGAGACGAAGAAGAGGATGGTGACGGCGGAAGAAGAAGAATCAAAAGAGGAAGAAGAAGAAGAAGGAAAAGAAGAAGAAGAAGAAGGGAAGAGGAGGATGAAGGGAATGGAGGAATCGAACCTGTGGGAAGTATGAGCGAAGCAGTCTCGAGTGTGCGAATGAGAGGGGTTTGGGGGTTTAGCATCGGGGGTTACTGTTCATTTGTGTATCCGTAAGAGAAATCGCACCCGTATGGGGAAGCTCCGAAAGGGCATAAAAGCCCAGAAGCTACGATCCTAGCTTCCCAAAATCGGCCCAAATTGGGCTTCTCCGGGCTTTTCGGCGCAATGAGTTTTGGCGGCGAGATCTGATGCGAATCAAACGGAAATAAACCGATTTTCGGTCTTATGGGCTTCTAAACAAACAGAAGACGACGCGAAAAGACTTGCCAATACATATTTTATTTGTAATGTGGGCCGGGCCGTGCCGGCACGAGCCCTCACGGGCCACAAACCCTCGGCCCAGCCCGGCACGGGGTTCGTGTCGTGCCAGGCACGGCCCGCCGTTTTACACCTCTGAACACATGTATTTCCTCTCCGGCTCTCTCCTTGGAGAACAATCGTGGAGAAAAGAGAAAAGACATCTATAATCATGCGTGTGAGAGAGATTAGAGTCCAAATCTAAATTTTGCCTCAACAAGAGTTTTGACAACATGATTTCTTCTTTTTAGATCCCGTTTTCACCTGGTTTTGGTGCCATAGAGATGTATCAGTGGAGGAAATTCGAGTTCTTTGAAGAAAAATCTGCCGGGAAAAGCTCAATTCCCGACGAAGTCACCGGAAAAATTGAGTGCTGTTCCGGTGGGAGAGGGAAGATCGTGGTTGGTTGCGATGACGGCACGGTGAATTTGCTGGATCGCGGGTTTAAATTCATTTATGGCTTCCAAGCTCACGCATCTTCTGTTCTCTTCATGCAGCAGCTTAAGGTTGTATGGATTTCCTCGTCCCCCCTTTCCGTCGTTTTTTTTTGTTGTTTCTCGTTTTTTTCGCCTAAAAAAAACGACTATTTGTTCAAATAGTCGTTGAGCCCCCGCCCCTGAAACGGTTTAATCTATTCTAGATTTAATACATATTAGTTTCAAAGAATAGAATAAGAAAATCCTATTGTATTCCATGCTGATTGATTGAAGTAGATAATTAAATTACAGAGTTGAGTGGCCTTCCTTAAGCGGAGGCAATGACCTCTTGGTTTTGATTAGTTATTTATTTCTTCATCTTAAGTTGCTACCTTTACTGGTATTCATGGATCCGTTTGATTAGTCAACAAGTTGAAAACTCCTTGGTTCTATTATCTATGTGTGAAAGGTAATGCTTTCTCACTCAACTCAACTAAAGCTAAGGCTTAATCCCAACTATGTGTGCATAGTTGTCAAGGTGATGCTTAGGCAGGCGCCTAGAGAACAAGGTACCCATGGAGTGTTGCTTTGCTTAAGTGCCTAGCCTTTTTGTACAAGGCACTATATAATGTTTCTATGTTTTTTATTTTCTGATATTATAATAATAAAATAGACATACAATATATTATTTATTTACGGGTTTATATACTAGTTTCATTTTGTTGTTTCTTATTATGCTAAGGTCCAATCAGTGCACTCTTCTTATTCTTCTTCTTCTTCCACCTTTCTTTTCTTCTTTTCCTAGGAGAAAAACAGGGTCTCAGCCCCTATATTTTCTGATTTTCTATTCTTTCATGAATATGTTGATTTTCCATATTTTGATATAAAGTTTATACTTATTTGATGAAGATTATTGATAACTACCAGTGAAAGATGATTGCTGATCACTATAGAATCTAGGGAATTATCCTAGGATTTAGGCAAAGATTATAATATCGATACACACAATCAATATGGTCAATACTCTCTTATTTTATTTTTATTTTTTTGATTTAATAATAATTAGAGGGTTGGTGTCTATCTATGGAATGTCTTAAAAGTTCTAAAATACCTCTGTATCGGTATCCAAGCATATTTGGATACACTAAATCCATTTATCTTGGATTTTTATTTAAAAAAACAAATCGCCTAGGCCTAGGATTTTTGTTTCCCCTCTAAATCCATTTGTCTTGGTCCTATCCCACCCAAAATCCATTTGGTTTGGTTCTATCCCACCCAAAATTAGGGCCTTTTGTTGGGAGGTTTACCATTTGAAGATTGATACTTGTGAAACATTGCAAAAGAGGAGTCTAAATGGTGCATCTCACCACACACTTGTTCTCTTTGTGAAGCAAGTGGGGAATCTATATTGCATCTACTAATCTCCTACAACTATACTTTCAGTATATGGGGCTATCTCTTCTCTCTCTTTGAGAGTAGGTGGTTTCCCCCCTTACGACTAGACAAAGTCAGAAGTGAGATTGTGTTCCACAAGATTGCAGGGAGTGAGGCCCAACTCTATGAGGCCAGGTAGAACACACCCCATGTTGTTGCGGGATCGCAAACGCAATGAGATCGCAGACCACACCTACCTCGCGAGATCACACCTCCACAGCATTGTGGGGTTTCACCACAACCTCGCAAGATCACATTATCACAGCTTTGCAAGACCGCACCAGTAAGGCCAGGGGTGGAGCTAGAATTTTTTCTTGAGGGGGGCCAAAACCTAGAAAACATGGATAGGGGGGCCAAAATCTAGGAAACATGGGTAAGGGGGTCAAAATATAAGTGGAATTTAAATGGGTTTTATGGGGATTTTGAAGGCATAGAGGGGGGGGCATGGCTCCCCCCTGCCACCCCCTGGTTCCGCCCCTGAGTAAGGCCTCGCAGGGTAGCCTCTCCCATAGTTTGGGCCTTGTCCGTTGTGGCCAAGGGCTGGTAGTGAAGTTGACTACCAGCCCCTGGCCACAAGGAAACCGACCCACTAGTGAAGATCATGCTGAGCAACCACCAAATCTTGACAGCCAGATCGCGTGACCGATCCCACCAAGCTGCCAATTTCCATTTTTAGCTTTTGAGTGCTTGATCATTGTAACCACCTCTTTGTTGGTTCATTTCTATGTTTTTGTTTCAGGCGCCAAAATTGAGGCCAAAACCTTAGCATCTCCTACGTGAATAGAGACTAAGGTCACTCCCCTTGACAAGTTGCAAAACCAAGAGGTTAGTGCTACCCTTACTGCCTAGTCCCTGACTGTTGTAGTGTCTTTGTTGCAGTTGGCAGTTCTTGAGAAACTTACTCCATTTAAGGGCTACCGGATGCACCAGGTAGCTACTCTATGGTCTATTTTAGAGGAGAGGAATAACAAAACTTTTAATGAGGCTAAAAGATCCGAGGAGGCTGTCATTGAATCTATTCTCTTGAGGGTGGTAAATTGGGTGAAGACTTTAAAGATCTTTGAGCCTTTGTTTAAAGATGAAATTTTAAGGGGTTGGGGTATACATGGCAGAATCATCACACTTAAAAGGCCAAATATAATAAGGGAATTGTGCATCACCACCCATTGACCTTGTGAAACTTAATTTTGATGGCTGTAGCTTTGGCAATCCAGGACCCTTCGGTATTGGTGGAGTTGTTAGAGACAACTTAGGCTCCTTTATTGTTCTATTTTCAAGTCCAATTGGATTAAGAGACTCTACAAGAGCAGAGTTGCATAACTTGCATTATGTACTACAAAGTTTAAAGATTTGTAAGAGGTTAAATATGGTAAACATAATGGTTGAAGGAGACTCCAAAACTGTAATATGATGGCTGAAAAAAGGTCAGTGCACATGGGAACATCAACATCTTGAAACAAGCACAGCAGTTGGCTAGAGAAATGAGAGTGGTTTGGATATATTCACATAGAGCTGCAAACAAATGTTGCTAACTCATTCACAAGGCAAGGGGTTAAAAAAGACTATTTGGGGGTGGGGGGTGGGGAGCTTTAATAGTTTAATGTAACCAGAATCAGATTGTAAGAACAATGGGGTCGGGTAGCAGGTGCTAGCCTAACCTTGTTACTGTAACTTATGTACACATTCTTTTCTATATTTATAGATAAATTTCATGTTTACTGATAAAAAAACCCATTGACAAGGCATCCCACTGTTGCCTAGCCTTGCCTTTACACCTTGAAAACTATGTATGTGTGGTGGGCTAGTGGAATTCTGTCATTCCTTCTCACTATTATTAAGAGCCATGCCTTTTGTCAAATGATACAGAAGTAGCTGGTTCCTTATTCTTCTTTTTTTAATGGTTCCTTCTCTTAGCTTCATGACTTTTAATCATTTTCTGAAAGCATCCTCAAGTTCTGGAATGCTTTAAACATGCTGAACCCTTTTGACACTGCCTTCTGCATAAGCGACACATGAAGATGTCATGCCCAGGTGTTATTGAAATACTTGTGGAATCTACAGAAGCACCAGTGGAGTGAAAACCAATCCAACCTTTTTCTCATGCATCTTGCCTACCTTCTTGCCATGGATTTCTTGTTTTTTTTTTTTTTAATTTATAACTATTCTTTCTAGGATGGTGGTTTATGCTTACACCTCCTGAATGGATGACAATTTTTTGATATAATCCAGAAGGGAAGGTAATCTCTGTAATTAAATTCTGAAATAATGAAGTTTTTTTTTAATATTGTTGACTGTTCTGCTTTTTTCAGATACGCCAGGATTTCTTTATCTTTTCAAAGGGCTTCTTTTGAAAATTATATGAACTCCCTTTAAACTAGCTAAATGCTAATGATGCTAAATTGTGGTAACCCTTGTAGAGTTATTTTATGTTAGACTTGGCGTCTTGACCATTAATGCATTGCAACAAGTTTCTTCAGATTTTCTTGACCCTGGTAACAATGTAGCATTGGTTTTGAAAAGTCTAAGTGGAAGATGCATCTTGAACAATTAAATAAAAAAGAATGGGAAATAAGGACAAATTGAAAAAGAGAAAACATGACAAAGTGGTACAAATCTCAATGAGCAGGCCAACTTTATAGTGCTTGTATTTTCATACAACAGCCATAAAATATCTTGCATATTTCAACTATGAGAACTAATGGAATTTGTTGCTGCTCCAAATTGAAATACATTTAACTTGATACAGTATTTTATATTAGAATCCTAGTTCTTAAATGAGAAGCTTTCTTTGGACCTCAATCAGAGCCTATATAATCTTGTATTCTTCTCCATGGCATGCCAGTCATCTAAGGATAACTCTTCTTCCCTGTTGGCCTAGCTAATTTTTATCATGCACCAAAAGCATGGCATTTTAGCTAAATTTTCTCATACACCAAAAGCATGACATTTGTGGTAAATGGGCTGTACACTTACATGTTATGTGACCATTGACTTACTAGAGAATTGCATCAAGTATTTGAAATTACAGGTCAAATACTGATAACAAATGAATGTGCATGAGAAGGGGGAGGGAAGGTTTTGTGTGCAAGTTAGATTTAGAGAAGGCTTATGATATGGTGGATTGGGTCTTTCTTTTGGAAGTCATGAAGTGTAACAGGTTTGGGGAAAGACGATGCAGTTGGATTGAAGGGTGTTTGGAAACTTGTCATTATCAGTCTTAGTGAATGGTGTGGTAAGGGATTTTTTTCCTGCTACAAGGGGACCCCCTTTCCCCATTCCTTTTTACCATAATAGCTGATGTGTTTAGCAGACTCCTCCAAAGGGTAGACAAGTTGGACTTATTTAGAGGTTGGAGAGTAGGCAGGAATAACACGGTAGTGACACACTTACAGTTTGTGGATGATACAATCATTTTCTGTGAGAGTGGGGATCCTAGGAAAGCAAGGCACTTGAAGGAGGTGATAAAGTTGTTTGAATATATATCCAAATTGAAGATTAGTTTTGAGAAGAGTTGTGTGGTAGGGATAAACTTGGGGCAGGAGGAACTAAATGCAATAGTAGAGTCTCTAGGTTGTGCTATTGAGTGCTGGCCTTTGTAATACCTTGGGTTCCTTTAGGAGATAATTTGAAAGAAAGTAGGTTTTGGAACCTAGAATTGTACTAAGAGATTGGCAGCATGGAAGATAAATTATATTTCTTTGGGAGGTAGAATTACCTTGATAAAGTCCACTTTAGCAAACCTGCTAATTTATTTAGGATGCCAAGGAGGGAAGTGCAAAAATTAGAAAAGTTGATGAGTTTTTTTTTTTTTTATCAATAGATGAGAGATTTTCTCTGGGAGCCCAAGGAAGGTAGGAAGGATCACTTGGTCAGGTGGGATGTAGTGTGTAAGAGCAAAGAATAGGGGGAGGGGTAGGTATAGGAAATTTAGGAAGGAAGAATTTGTCTTTGCTAGGTAAGTGGTTGTGGAGGTGGCCTTTGGAGAGGGGGAGACTGTGGCAAGAGGTGATAGGTAGTATACATGGTGGTGCAAGCAATGGTTGGGACACTAGGGTATCTTCGAGGGCTACCTTGGCTTTTCCTTGGAAATCCATTTGTGGAGTTCTCTCTCAATTCCTAAGCTTAATCAGGTATGATGTTTGCTCTGGAGACGAGGTTCTTTTTTGGGAAGACCTTTGGATTGACAATTCAACCCTTAAAGACCTTTTTCCTTCTCTGTATTTCCTTTCTTTATTCAAAAAAAAACCTGTACATCGTTTTGTGTCCTTCTCCCTGTCAATTGGGTTAAGTTGGGACTCGAGACTAATAAGAAACTTGAGAGACTGTGAGCTTGACATGGCAATCTCACTTTTCCAAGTCCTTGACTCTGTAGTCCTAGATCCTTCTAAGCCTAATGGTAGTATTTGGACTCTTCACCCTGGGGGCTTGTTCTTTTGTGCATTGTTCTTCTCTTCTTTGTGCTCAGGCCTGAATCTATCTCTGTGCCCTTTTAAAGAATTCTGGTCTAAACCTATCCCTCCCAAGGTTGGGACCTTGTCTTGGGAAGTTTTTCATGGAGAAATAAACACATTAGAAACCTTGCAAAAAAGAAGAAGACTTTCTCCGTGTCTTTCCCCCAACTAGTGTACCCTTTGTAAACCAAGTGGTGAAATCTGTTACCACCAAATTTCCTGCACGTTTGTTGTAGGCCTCTAGAAAAAGGTTTTTGGTCCTTTTGGTCACAAGTGGATTGTGCCTCTGCAGATTGGAAGTCTCTTTGACTCTACGACTTTCAGCTGGCCGAAGAAGAGAGGTAAACTCATGTGGAGATGTGTTAGTTAGGGCTGCTTTGATATGGACGGTGTGGGAAGAGAGAAATGGCAGAGTCTTCAGTGATAAAGAAAGGAGTGAGGAGGCAGTGTCGGAATGTATCTTAAATAGAGCTATACATTGGGTTAAAGCCTCAAGCCTTTTTTCAGACTTCTCTATTGATGACTTGTGGAGAAATTGGAGTTGTAACAAGAAGTTCTACTGCAAGGAACAAACCAGTGATAGCTTGGAAACCTCCTGACGATGGTTTTATCAAGTTGAACTTTGATGGCAGCAGTCTAGGGAATCCAGGTCCGACTGGTTAACTGGTATAGGTGGAGTATTCAGGAATAATGAAGGACATATTGTTGCTGTATTCTCAGGCCCGGTGGGAATAGGGGATTCAGTTTTTGCTAACTTCCAAGCAGTCTTGCAAGGAACCGAAAACAGTAATTTGGAAGTTTAAGGAATCTATGAAAAGATTCAAATGGCTGGTTATAGATATGACAATAGTTCAATGGGAAAGGTGGTCAGCAAATGGGATGGCAGATTACTTTGCAAAAAATGGGGGTGCATAAGTCTGAACTCTTTTTTGGCTCAATTGTAATTTGTATTTTGTCTAGGGGTTGCACCTCATGTCCTTATTGGGATGTTTGTCTTGTAAAACTTTGATGTAATTCCTTCTCTTTCTTAATAAAACTTCATCATTTATAAAAAAAAAGGGTCCAATTTGGACCCCTCCCACTAATGGCTTTATAAAACTGAACTTTGGTGGTAGTAGCAGTGGAAATCCAGGGCCATAAGGTATTGGGGGAGTTCTAAGGAATGAAGAAGGGAATGTATTAACTCCTTTTTTCAAGCCCAATTGGAGAAGGTGGCTCTCTCAGGGATGAGATCCTAGCAGCTTTGGAAGGGATTCAAAGAGCTAAAGAACTGAATATTAGTAAGCTGGTAATAGGAGATTCTGAGGTGGTAGTGAGTTGGTTAAAGGAAGACAAGAGTGGGCTTTGGAACTACAGCAATGAAAAAAATAAATTTAAATGGCTGATAAAGGACATTAATGTAAAATGTAGTTGGGTGAAGAGAAGTGCAAATTCTTTTGCCGATGGGTTAGCCAAACAAGGGGTGAATAGGGAATCTTTATTCTGGGCTCATTTTTAATTGTATTTTTCATTTTTTTTTGGGTGGCTTTCAGTTTCTCTTGGGGGAGTTAGATAGTTTATCTCCCTCGTCTTGTACTTAAAGCTTAATTTTTAATGAAAGTTATTTGTTATCGATCAAAGAAAAAAAATGTAACCACTTAATCCATCTATAACCTTTTTTTATCAGCACCAACATCAAATTTTATTACTTAGATACCTCTAAGTAATAAATCAAAGGCAGCCTCAGCTACCTCAGCTGAGGCTACCTCTAAGAAATCAAAGAGAAAATACAAAGTTATTTTATTACTTAGATATCTCCCTCGATCAAAGAGAAATGTACAAATCAAAGGCAGCCTCAGCTACCTCTAAGAAAATACAAAGACAATTTAATATTCAGTCTCACAATTGAGCCCAGAAACACACTGCCCTGTTTACCCCTTGCTTTGCTAGTTGGTCAGCTAGACCATTTTCCGACCTATTCATTGAATTATCAGCTGCATATCCCTTTGAGAACCTCTTGAATTGTTTGATTTTGTTTCTAAAAAACCAAGGAGCCTTCTCATTCTGTTTTAGCCAACTTATTACTATTTTGGAGTCACCTTCAACTATTAGCTTTCTTACCCCCATCTCCATAGTTTTCTGCATCCTGTAAATCACTGCATTCAGTTCTGCTGTTACAGAATCACACAATCCAATGGGGCCTGAGTACATGCCCATGATCACTCCGCTTTCATTTCTTAAAACCCCTCCAATTCCAGACGGACCCGGATTCCCAAAACTACTTCCGTCAAAGTTTAATTTCAGGAATCCTAACTCTGGGGGATCCCAACCCTTTAGTGCCTTCCACTTGGCTGAAGTTGAGGCTGCAATTGTCTCCAGTTCCTTATTATGTCATCAATAGAGAAAGCTGAAAACAACTCCAGTGTCTTTGTCCAAAAAGCCACTTTTGCCATAATCCCTTCAATTAATGCTTCTTTTCTCCTTTTCTTTTCCTCGAATATACGTTTATTTCTCTCCTCCCATGAGGTCCAGATTATTGCTGCCCTTGTACACCTCCACATTAGTCTTCCCCTTCTTTTTGGCCAGCTGAAAGTAGAACCATCAAACAACCTGTCCAATCTGTCCAGAGTATTCCACCTGCACCCAAAAAGAGAGAAAAACCAATCCCATATACCACAAGCAAACGAACAGGAAATGAAAATGTGATGAGCAGATTCACCGTTAGATTCACACAAGCAGAACCAATTTGGGGAAAGGCACCATCTAGGTCTCTTTCTGTGTAGAATATCGCAAGTGTTGATTGCACCATGGAAGACCTCCCAATAGAAAGCACTCACTTTGGGGGGACTCGGATGACACCAAATCTCTTTGACTGGAAAGGGAACAATTGGTTGTCTGGTTGAGAAGGCAAAGACAACGACTTGAAAAAGGAAGCACAGCTGAAAACCCCAGAAGAATGTAGAGTCCAAATACTATCATCTTGTTTATTTAGGTCAAGGAAAACCCCTCGAGAATGTGTAGTAGGTTAGAAACATGGCCCAGTTCAGTGTCCCTCACATTTCTACGAAAGCCTAGATTCCACCTGAACCAAGGAGAAGGGAGCAAAAACTTAGAAATGGGTTTGCCCTTGAGAGCAGATAGGGTAAACAAGGAAGGGAAAGAATCCTTCAAAGGGACTTCGCCCACCTAAAGGTCCTCCCAAAATTTGATTTTGTTACTTGAATTAATATCAAGTCTGATGTGATTGAGAAAAATTGGGAGACATTGCTGAATCGCTTTCCAAGGTGAAGAGCAAGAGGCCTTGCTAGAAGTTCCAGCATCCTACCCATTCTCTGAGAGCCCATGAATACTAGCAACCGCTTTATGCCATAACCTGTCCGATTCTCTCGGCAATCTCCATAGCTACTTTCGAATAAGAGCTTGGTTCTTTTCTTTCAGCCTCCCTAACCCCAACTCTCCATATCCCTTCCTTCTAGAAACTATTTCCCATATGATTAAATGATCCTTCTTTGCCTCCCCCGGTTTCCACAAGAAATGATGCATAATTTTCTCCAGCTTCTTCACAATCGCCTGAGGCTGCTAAACACCGATAGGTAGTAGATCGGAATGTTAGCTAAGGTAGATTTGATTAAGGTTATCCTACCACCCAATGATAGGTAATTCCTCTTCCAAGCCGCTAACTTCTTCTCAAATCTCTCCACTACCGAGCTCCAGAAAGTCAAAGATCTAGGGTGTGCACCTAAAGGGAGTCCTAAATATTTCATAGGCCAATCATTGGACACACACCTGAGTTCCCTTGCTCACACCTCAGTCTCCTCCTGCCCCATATTTACCCCAACCACTACACTTTTATTGAGATTAACCTTCAGATTTGTCACCTTCTCAAACAAGCTCAATAACATCCTTAGATTCCTAGCCTCTTCCTCACCCTCCCCCTCACAAAAAATAATTATGTCATCTGCAAATTGAAGTTGGGATACCACCACCCTATCTCTCCCCACTCTCCACCCGTTTAAGAGACCCACTTCATCTGCTTTTGTGATCAATCTGCTAAACACCTTCACTACAATAGTGAATAGAAAAAGGTGATAGTGGATCCCCCTGTCTCACGCCTCTCATAGCACCAAAAAAATCTTTAACCATCTCATTCACCAAGACTGAAAAGTGGCAAGATTTTAGGCATCCTATGATCCACTTGCACCATTTTGCACCAAAGCCGCATTTGCTCAAAGCTTCAATCAAGAAACCCCAGTCCACAAGATTGTAGGCTTTCTCCAAATCCAATTTGCAAACAATACCTTTCTTCCCAACCTTCTTGAATTCCTCTACACATTCATTTGCAATGAGCAATTGATATGGAATCTGTCTTTCTTTAATAAAGGCTCCTTGATACTATGAGATAAATGATGGGAGGACCTTTTTTAGGTGGATGGAGAGAACTTTGGCTATGATTTTGTATTGAATTGTCACTAGGCTAATGGTTCTAAAGTCCTTGGGGTGACATGCTCCCAATTTCTTAGGAACCAATGTGATAAAGGTAGCATTAACCCCCCTATTGATAATCCCTCTGTGGTAGAATTCCTCAAAGACTTTCATTAAATCCTCCTTTAGCCACTCCCAACAATCTTGGTAAAATGCCATGATGAAGCCATCTACAACCTTGTCCTAAGTGAGGACCATATATTATCAACTGAATAGTTTGGTTGCATAGATTAGAAATAAGATTTTTTTTTTTGGTAAAAAATTAGTGAATTACCAATGCTATTTCTTATCTTATTGTCAATGACAACTTTAAACTTGATTGGTTAATTACTGCTTATATGACAACCTAACCAGTTTCTTATTTCTTGCTTAAATTAGCAACGCAACTTCCTGCTGACTATTGGAGAAGATGAACAAGCATCACCACAATTATCATCTATCTGCCTTAAGGTTTTTGACCTTGACAAGATGCAACCAGAGGGTTCCAGCACATCAAGTCCTGTTTGCATTCAAATATTACGGATATTCACTAACCAGTTTCCTGAAGCAAAGGTGCATGATATAACTTCTTTTATCTATTGTCACTTTAGAGCCATTCAATGTATCTTAATTTTGCATTATTACCAGTGAAGTCTCTAAGTTCTGAGTTTTTTTTTTTTTTCTTTTGAGTCTAAGACCTTGCACCTGATTGTCTGCAGATTACATCATTCTTAGTCCTTGAGGAAGCTCCGCCAATATTGCTCATCTCCATAGGGCTAGACAACGGTTGCATTTACTGCATCAAGGGGGACATGGCACGTGAGCGCATAACCCGCTTCAAGCTTCAAGTGGAGAATATTTCAGATAAGAGCCTTTCTTCTATCACAGGCCTAGGATTCCGAGTTGATGGTCAGGCCCTTCAACTCTTTGCTGTGACTCCCAGTTCAGTGAGTTTGTTCAGCCTGCAGGATCAACCACCTAGGAGGCAAACTCTTGATCAGATTGGGTGTGGTGCTAATAGTGTCACAATGAGTGATCGTTTGGTATGCAGTTTTGGTTTCTTTTTGTAGATTAGCTTTCTTGTGTTAAAGCTTCCTGAAGTACATTATATATTTCCATGCAATTGAGAATTTTGTCCTTGTCAACTAACCAGGAGCTAATAGTTGGGCGTCCAGAAGCTATTTATTTCTATGAAGTTGATGGGCGTGGCCCTTGTTGGGCATTTGAGGGGGAGAAGAAATTTCTTGGATGGTTCCGTGGGTACCTCTTATGTGTTATTGCAGATCAAAGAAATGGAAGAAATACTTTCAATGTATATGACCTGAAGAACCGACTCATTGCCCATAGTTTGATGGTTAGAGAAGTTTCATACTTGCTTTGTGAATGGGGTAACATAATCCTTATAATGAGTGACAAAACCACTTTGTGCATAGGAGAGAAGGACATGGAAAGCAAGTTAGATATGCTTTTCAGGAAGAATCTGTATACTGTTGCTATCAATCTGGTTCAAAGCCAGCAAGCTGATGCAGCAGCAACTGCTGAAGTGCTAAGGAAATATGGGGATCATTTATATGGGAAACAAGACTATGATGAAGCTATGGCTCAATATATAAACACCATTGGTCACCTTGAACCTTCTTATGTGATACAGAAATTTCTTGATGCACAAAGAATATACAACCTTACAAATTACCTGGAAAACTTACATGAGAAGGGGCTGGCTTCTAAGGACCACACCACTCTCCTTCTCAACTGTTATACTAAACTGAAAGATGTTGAGAAGTTAAATATGTTTATCAAAAGTGAAGACAGCATTGGAGAACATAAGTTTGATGTGGAGACTGCAATAAGGGTATGCCGTGCTGCGGGGTATCATGAACATGCCATGTATGTTGCTAAGAAATCAGGGAAGCATGAATTATACTTAAAGATCCTGCTCGAAGATCTTGGTAGATATCAAGAAGCACTAGAATACATTTCAAGTCTTGAACCCAGTCAAGCGGGTGCCACAGTAAAAGAGTATGGAAAGATTCTCATTGAGCACAGGCCCATGGAGACAATTGAAATACTCATGAAGCTGTGTACTGAGGAAGCAGAATCAGCAAAAAAAGGGAAGTCAAACAGTACATACATATCCATGTTACCTTCTCCTGTTGATTTCATCAACATTTTCATTCACCACCCTCAGTCTCTTTTGGATTTTCTCGAGAAATACACCAGCAAGGTGAAGGATTCACCTGCTCAAATAGAAATTCACAACACACTCTTGGAGCTCTACCTGTCTAATGACTTGAATTTCCCATCTGTCTCACAAGAAAACACTGTTGTTGATTCTAGAGCAACAAGTTCAATGGTAGCAGATAAGATGTCTATGGAAGATTCCAAGGAAAGATCAATTGTTAAGGGAAAAGATATTGACAAGGAAAAGGATCGCCTCAGAAGACTTGAGAAGGGACTACACTTGCTTAAAAATGCATGGCCATCTGACCTGGAACATCCACTGTATGATGTCGATCTTGCTATCATTCTTTGTGAGATGAATGCATTTAAAGAAGGGTTGTTATTTCTGTATGAGAAGATGAAACTTTATAAAGAAGTGATTGCTTGCTACATGCAAGCCCATGACCATGAAGGGTTGATTTCATGCTGCAAGAAGCTGGGGGATTCAAGTAAAGGAGGTGATCCATCTCTTTGGGGTGATCTACTGAAATACTTTGGTGAGCTTGGAGAAGATTGCTCCAAAGAAGTAAAGGAAGTGTTGACTTATATTGAAAGGGATGACATATTACCTCCTATTGTTGTTCTTCAGACACTGTCCAGAAATCCATGTCTCACTCTCTCCGTTGTCAAGGATTACATTGCTAGAAAACTTGAAGAAGAATCAAAACTGATTGAAGAAGACCGCCGATCTATTGAGAAATACCAGGTTTGTATTCATGCAGCTATTAGACATACTTTCCTCTTGTTTACTTTATTTGAAAACTGGCATCTTCCATGCAGTGAAACTTGGGATTCTTTTTTTCAACACAGCCCGAAGGCTGTGTTTGGCCAATGAGGTGGAACTGGAATGAATTTCATTCTGCCTCAATTCTAGGTGATTGAAGTGCCCCCTTCCCCAAGTAGAGGAATCTGGAATATTATGAGAACCACAGGTGACCAATCTGTTACCAACCCAAATTCCATCAATCTAACAACAGCTTAAAGAGTATTTTGTTGCATTTGTAAATCTAGGTGAACCTGCAGTGCTATGATAAATATTTCATTATATGGTTCAGATGGGCTTGTTTATTGTATTACTACACATACTAAAGCAAAGCTTGTTTGCAGCTATGCTAGCACTTTCTTTCATAAACTATTTGTTTTAATTTTGTATTCTGTCCATATTAATATGCTTTTACTTGATATTACTTGGAATAGCACATTTTTATACATTTACCCTCTCTCGATATATATACTTTATGTCAGTGACTCAGTATAGATCTAGTCTAAAGATTCGGTAATGTAGAGAGAGAAAAAAAAAAAAAAACAAGTGGTAACCCCTTAAGCCCAAAAAAACTCTGGGTTAAGGATACCAGAAATGGTACAATAAGAGTAATACCTGAAGTAATGATGAACCAAAACCAGAAATACAATGTAAGCCCATAGAAAAGACCTCATAGAACAAACCTCTGGATATGTCCTCTCAAGCTAAGCTTATCTGCAAAGTAACTGGCTGATATTTTGATCAATCTGAACTAGCGATTCATTATCTAGTGAAACGACATGTATACCATGGTCCCATCAAAATGGCATCCAACCTATGAACCTACTAAAACATTTTTTGAGAGAAAGAGTAACTGATTGTATTAAGAATCGAAAAGGGAAGTACATGGGATAATGTACAAGAAAAGCCCAACACAGTGGTTACAGAGGCAAGTTTCTGTCACTAAATAAAACTTCCCTGTGAGCACCAGACTTGGCTAAGTTATCTGCTAAAGAGTTTAGCTCCCTAGGAATCCAGATGAGCTTAACAAGCAAGGAATCCAAAAGGTCTCTTGCCTCAGTCAGGTGGTGAGCCAAGGGAAATCCAATCCTGCTGATCAAAAAAAAAAAAAAGAAAACTTGAGAAACTCCTATCCGAAGGTGCTTCCTCCTGATGGACATAGTTCATTCTTAGCCTTGAATAAAGGCCAGAATCTTGGCTCCAAGGGAATCTCTTTAACCTATTTGGCCTGAAATAAAAAAAAAAAAAAACACAACTAAGAGACCCTAGGTTAGTACTAAAACCAAACAGGTGATTAGTGTCCTTAGAACTAATAAAAAGAAGTTTTGTTCAATAATGAATCAATAAATGTTGACAATCATTTAAGGTCGAGATATTCTCTCTCTTTATTTATTTTGGTAGGCTGTGCAGCTTTGATCCCTAGTTGGACGGGATGCTTTACCATGCCCTTTGAAAAACTTGAGTGTAGTATTTGAGTTCTCCTTAGTTGGTCATTATGGATCTTTTTTATACGAGAAAAACAAATGTTTATAAATCAGCTGGTGGATAACAAATAATAGAACCACTCAATGCTGGTCCTGGCTATCCAAGATCTTGGGAGTGGTTGACTGGATACAGACCCACACCCAACATCCAATATTTTTAGCACAACGTGGCCACTCTCAGACTTGAACCTGGGCTTTCATGCTTGTCAGCCCGAGATTTTACCATTACATCAAGAAATGGTCCCATAACCAATAACTAAGGCCACATAGATTTTTCTTCTCCTTCAAGTTCGATACTCATGCTGTCTGCTTTTTTATTATTATCTTCATCTTCAAGGAAACAATTTCTCTACTTCAGGCTACTGAACGCTTATTATCAGCCTTTGATCTTTCTCCAGTTTTTGTTATGAAAAAAGAATAGGTGCAAATTGGAATTGACACATCATCATCATCAACTAAGCCTTGACAAGTGACTTTCAAATTATCTGTTTCATGGTTGTAATTATTTATCAACAGAATTGATACAAAGGCTCTAAAATTGATGCTTCCAGTGAAACATTTTTTGTGCAGGAAGACACCTCAGTGATGAGGAAAGAAATCCAGGATCTTAGGACTAATGCAAGGATTTTCCAGCTTAGTAAGTGCACTGCATGCACTTTTACCCTTGATCTCCCTGCTGTGCACTTCATGTGTATGCACTCATTCCACCAGCGTTGCCTTGGAGATAATGAGAAAGAATGCCCTGAGTGTGCTCCTGAGTACAGATCTGTCCTAGAGATGAAGAGAAGCTTGGAGCAGAATGCCAAGGACCAAGATCGGTTCTTCCAACAAGTGAAGAACTCAAAGGATGGATTTTCTGTGATTGCTGAGTATTTTGGCAAGAGGGTTGTGAGCAAAACTAGCAATGGCACTGCTGATGCTTTTAGATCAGGCAGCACTGCCCCCAGTAGTATCTTCTAACATGGCTTGTTTATTATGTTAGGTCATTTTTGTGGAACAACATTTTAGCTATTTCATTCTAATCTTTGGTGAATGTTGTCTGGGGCTTATATGGAACATGATTGGGGCTCAGTTGAGGGGTTGAATGGTGCACTAGTGCATTTGATGCTCTTGAGATTGAGTTGTATTTGTACCAGAACCTGATCCAGCCAATTGATCAGCTGATTAAGGAAGAGGGAGAAAGATACAAATCTCATTTACCGGTACATTTAAAAAGGCTTTTAGGGGTTGTCATATGTCATGGCAGGTAATCTGTTTCTCCTTGTGAGAATTAGTGGAAAAGACTGGTCTTTTATGTTCTCTTTTTACAATCAGAAAATTAAAATGGGTTGAGGATATGGTTTTTGTGGCACACTTTAATTCTTTCTAGTGTAATGAAATGAGGTTTGTAATTTACTTCTTACAACTAGTATCTCTTCGATCTTGTATTGGCAAAGAAATTTGAGTTCACAGGGGTAGCATGCTATTTCCAGACATTTTGAGTTTATCAAAAAGTCTAATTTAGTTTAAATTAATTCAATATATATAGATAAAGAAGAAGCTTCCTTTATAAACTATTGCAAGTGTTGGAAATAGTGTCTTGATTTCTGATATTGTAGCCCCTGTTAGACAAACTTACCTCTTGGAGCTTACCACCCTTAAAACAAACCACTGTGTTTTCAGTAGTTGCATCATAAATTAAAGACAAATCCATCTAAGAGTAATATAGTGGAAAAGAGGAATTAAATCCCACCTTCACCTACATGCACCTTGAGGCTATGTTTGGTTTGAATGAAAAGAAAGGAAATTTTGGAATATTTCAAAAGATTCTAAATCTTCCTCTGTTTGGTTTGATTTTAAATGAGGAAAAGAAAGAATATAAGAGGATTTAGTTTCTTAAAAAGGAGGAAACTGGATCTCTCAAAATTGATGCGACTCTGCTTCCCTTGAAAAGATAAATGAAACATGGAAGAAGAAAAATCGGGCTGAAGAAAGTGTAAATGCAGAATGATCACATGAGCTTGTGACTTACCAAGTTTGAAGGAAAAACAAAGCAAATCAGTGACCACTCCAGAAACTAGATGCAATGAGAAAAGTAAGTTATGGATCTAAAGTTGCAGTCAATGCTCTCATGCCTAAGGTTTTTTTTCTGTTTGGTTTTGTGATTTTAATGTTCAACATGGTTCTTCACCATGTCTATCCAATTTGAGGTGTCCCAGATCTAAAGTTTCAATTGTAAATGAAACTGAAAGAAGAAAACTTGGGCTGAAGAAAGTGTAATTGCAGAACGATCACATGAGCTTGTGTCTTCAGCCAAGTTCAAAGGAAAAACAAAGCAAATCAATGACCTACACTCCAGAAACTAGATGCAACAATCAAAGTAAGTTATGGATCTAAAGTTGCAGTCACACCTTTGTTTGTTTGTTTGTTTTTTCCTGTTTGGTTTTGTGATTTAATGTTCAACATGGTTCTTCACCATGTCTAGCCAATTTGAGGTGTCCCAGATCTACTGATAAACAAACCCTAACTCTCGGTCCATGTAACTCGAACAAAGTTTTATATATTTCCTTTTTAATTGAAAAACAGGATTACGTGGTTTTGCAGAAGGAACATAGGTCAAAGAGGCAGGTATATTTGATTGTCTTTTGCAATGGAGGTCCTACATCGTTAGAAAATCTTGACCAGATTCATTCAGAATGTATGTTCTGAAAATCTCTACTTGGGGTTGACAAGGTAGCTAATATGGAAATCCTTACATGGTTGCTTTGAATTCCATCATGAAACACTGGTTCTAGGTGTGATTTGTTTGCAGGTGAAATATTCTCTCAGTGGAGCAGTGGGGCAACATAAACATTTCTTTATGCTTCAGATTCATACAGACCAATTAGATATCCATCTTACAAGGTACTGGAAATGTTACTCGCAGAAGGTGCTCTGCGAAATGGTTCAGATAATTTGACTGCTTGTGATGGAGTTTGCAAGACTTAACTAATTGAAAGTGTTCTGTTTGTAAGTTACTTATTGCCAACGTTTTCTTACCAATAGGTTGTAGCATAGGGCTTTTTTCTTTTGGTTGGGCATTTTTATTGTAATGATGCCTTCAGAGGTAATTAAATATATAATAAAACTACAACTCATCATTCTCAGTGACCTGTCCATTCATACTGCATTACTGGTTGAATGATTTATCTGAACCTATATGATGATCTGTCATGTGTATACATTTAGCAGTATGACAATCAAAGTGAATGTGGGGACATCTAAATTCTTGGTCTATGATCAGATCTTTTTATTCCACAGATGCCAAATTTTGGTTCTAGAATAGGAGGTAAGCATCCTCCTCTTTGTGTTGGCTTCTTGGCTATGCTCATTATCAATCAAAAAGGTGTTCAATTCTGAGCACTCTGGATTGAGGCCCTTGGACATGGTGGAGCTGAACCTGTCATGCATCTCCTCTTAAGTTTAAACTCTTTTTTATGGGGTATTTTTGCTGCCACATTTTCTCAATCTTTCCAATCTGCTAAACATAATTATATAATGCTAGAAAATAGTGTATACCAAAACTATTTTAAAACTCATAATTAATAGTCATGAAGGACCTCTGTGTTGTGCATGTACATTATGCATATGGTCTCTTCTCCCATTAGTCAATGTATATTATTGTAAAATATATTATATTTTTTCCTTCTTATGGAGGAGAGTAATCTATATAACCATAATTATAGGCAAAGAGGTTATATAATATCCTTTTTTTTTTGAAAAGCATGGAGGATATTCTAATAGAAAGTAAGAAAAAACCTGATTTTATCGGCTTGTGGTTTAGGCAATCGGTAGAGGAGGGATGAAGTACAGAGTACAAGCTTGTGGCTCCAAGAAATGACTTGTCATAAAAGCTTATGAAGGGCTTTATTATGTTTTTCTTGCCCCCTTGGTCCTCTACACTCAATTTGGAGGGGAAGTAGATTGGAGTTATTAGGTTATGCTGAAGAAAATAACCAATTGAGGAAGATGGAGCCTTCTGTTGTTACAGTGTTCATTAGCTTGCCATTATCTGGTTGGCTAATGCTATGATTTATTTTTCTTTCTTGCTTTGATTTGTTTTTGTCAGAGGTCTCAGTGTTAATGAGATGGTTTTTGGCCATTTTTAAACTTCCATTAAGATAGTTTCTATATCTATATCCTAGATGTGAGGTATGGTGTTTAAATTGATCTTGATCTTATAGATAGCAGCAACAAATTCCTTGCAGATGCATAACTCCACTCCCAATGCAATCTGTAAACTAGTCACTGATATATTGATTTTTTAGTAGGTTCAACAGGAGAATACTCTCACTGTAAGTTTAGTGGTTCTGAAATTTAGCATAATCAGGTGATTCATCTCTAGATTACCTTCATGTCTCTCCACAATTTTCTACATCTGCTAAAATTCTGAGAATTCTGCATAGCCTGTCCCTGTAATGGGAAATCCTGCACAATTCTGTGTTTTAGTTATGCTATCAAGTTGACTAATTTCTAGGAGCCACAATGATCTAGATAAGGTAGCCCACATTAAAAGTTTGTCTTCAACCAGACATCAACCACAATGTCCATTAGAAGTTGAAACTTAGGCTCAGTTTGGAAGGAGTACAAATACAAATTTGTAGAGTGCAAAACCTTATATTTTATATTATTTTGTATGTATTTGTACTGTGTATATTTGCATTTGCACTCTTTCCAAACTGAGCCTTAGGCTCCATTTGGAAGGAGTACAAATACAAATAGCGCAAAACCTTATATTTTGTATGAATTTGTACTATATATATTTGTATTTGTACTCCTTCCAAACTGAGCCTTGTGCAAACAATGCTCAAAAATAAATAAATAAAATAAAATACCTCTTAGACCTCATGAAATGTGGGTTTTCTTAGTACTTTCATGTTTTTGTTTTTGAAAGATGTATTTAATGGAGGCTGACAAAGATGAGGGGAATCTTCTCTTTCAGTGTTGTGGCAGGTTGACAAGCATGTTGAAGGCATTATCTGATTGAAAGATATTTAATTTTGGATTAAAAAAAATGTGTTTAATTTTCTACTGAGCTAAAGTTCTCCTGTAAATTCCCTTCCCCTACCTATCAAAGACTTCAGATTCTTTGATTTGAACAAAAAAAGCTCTTACGAGGGCAGTTAATCTAGAAATCTTATATGGTTTATATTATTAGTAAATATTTTGCTATTATTTTTATTCAAGTATAATTATTAGTTTATTACATTGAACCAAGGTTCAAAATGTCACATTGTATCGGTGCATATCAACCGATAAAATACAAATATTATGGACATTTAATTGTTTCTACGGAATGGTCATATTAGACCTATTTTAAAACAATCAAGAAAAAAAAAAAAAAAGAAAGAAAGAAAATGTTGAGTATTGAAGCTTGAAAATGCACATACTCAACTTTGAACCTAAAATCGAATTATTACACCTACTAATTCAATTCAAGT
The DNA here is from genome assembly GCF_055504915.1 of Nelumbo nucifera. Classification (NCBI taxonomy): domain Eukaryota; kingdom Viridiplantae; phylum Streptophyta; class Magnoliopsida; order Proteales; family Nelumbonaceae; genus Nelumbo; species Nelumbo nucifera. Next base: position 147,287,056 of record NC_142649.1, on the reverse strand, counting down.
ATTGGATGCGTCTTACAACCAACATGGCATATTTTTCATATTGTGTTATCGATTAAGAGCCTACATAACACTACTGGTGTAGCTTGTCTTACATTGTGGGTTCAAAGCCCAGATAGAGTATGGGGCTGCGTTAGGTTGACAGCTAGTACTAGAACTTGTTGCCCATCTCATATAATTGGGATAAGGCTTGGATGATGGCGATGATGTGAGGGTCAACACGATCAATTTTTGCTTTGTTGGCGTAGGTTTCACATATTTCAATCTTGTGTATCTGCCAACGAATATACTATATATACATCTATAATTATTTATAAAATTTGATTTTCAAAATTGTGGGCCTTCATTGGTATTTTAAATGTGAGCTGCGTGTTCAAAATTTGGAAACATGGTGTAGATGACTCTCTTGCAAAACTGTCCGTCTTATGTCACTAAGTTGTTAGCAGCCCAATCATCGAAAGAAAAACTTCCATCTATTTTCCTTGCCTGACCAAACACGGAGAAATTAGTTTTTCCACTTTTTTTTTTTTTCTTTTGGCACCATAGGGCTACACTACCGTGTACCCCATCCCCCAACTCTGGTGCAGATGGGATTTGATCCCAAGTCTCTCTTACAACCAGTTGGAGACCTTATCAACTAGCCAGTTGGTACCTTGCTATTACTAGTTTTCTCTCCCTTATTCTCACGTTAACCAAACAATGGATTAGGAGTGCAATCTGGGTGGATTGGGGGTGGTATTTTGTCAAATTTTTTATAGGCTCAGCATGAAGGCCTGAGCCTGAAGCACCGTAAAATGCTAACTTGGGCCAACTCAAGTTACATCCCTAAAGAAAATTTGTGTTTTTCTTTCTCTTTTATCCCTCTTGATTTTTGAGGGGGGAAAGTTTCTCAATGGGATTTTGGTTTCTATTGACTAAGAATCCCATTTTTTTTTTTTCAGCTTTATGTGAATACCAGGGAAAGTTTATTTTTCTGGGTATCATTTACCTAGGAAAGTGATACCCATCTTCTAGGTGGATAAATAACTTTCCCACATAGGGGGTATGTGGAAAAGTTACCAATCGTTGAATGAGACAAAAATGCTCCTTTTAATAATAGATTTCTATGGCTAAAATGATGATTGCCTTATTTACCTGGGAAATAAAAGAACATGGACAAATGCACTTACCTAGGTAAGTATCTCACATGAAAAACTTATCCAGATAATTGCATTTACCCAGGTAAGTAATTTACCGAAAAGCGAACTAGGCCTTAAGTCATTTTCTTTCAAAGCAAACACAAACTCAATTGTATTTCTTCAAACAACTGCCAAAACATGGCAGTTGTTTTTGTTTGAAATAAAATCACGGTTGGTAGGTACCCCCTTGGTATTGGTAGGCCAGCCTGGTCTAGTTTTTTCCAGCTCAGCCCGGCTCCTTGGGCTCCAAACATATCCTTACGTTGTGATCCGGCTTACCGCAGCTTGATCCTTGTTCTACCAGCAAAAGAAGAAAAAGAATGATTCATGTGTTTTCAGTTTCACATGTTGCACATGGCCACTTCAAGAGAAGTCTTATTTGGTGTATAATAAGGCTATGCTGAGGCTGTTACACTTGTTATTTTATTGACACATTTCTAAATGAATGTGAGGTATTGAATTTGAATGTTGGTTGCTTTGGCTATCTCATATTCTCATCTACGAGCACTGCCATCTCTCTCTCTCTATATAGGATCAAGATAGGTACTCCAACTTCAATCCGAAGGTTTTTTGGACTGGGTTAAGGTTATGCTCGGGTTACCAAATATTCTTTTTTACTGGAATCCAGGGGGTTGATGTCAATTTGATTTTAATATATTATATATATATAACTCCCAAAACCTCAATCCTAATCCAATCTAAAGTTAAATCCAAGTCATTACTTTTCAACCCTAACTCTACCTAACCGGCTAACCCTAATCCAAAGTTCAATCCGACTGACAGCTAATCTGGTCCGAATTACAGCCCTAATCATTGCATCAGGCGGTAGTTCCCACGGCCACGGACTCCTTGTCACAGTCTCCGAAATGGGAGTTGGGAGAACGACACGAGCCTTTTTATATATAAAAATATTTTTGTATAGTTAATTCGATGAAAAAAGGTTTCTTCGGTCAACTCCAGCTCAGAATTTTAAATATTAAAGAGGCCGGTACGGAATTGGAAACCTCCTCGCCTCCACTTCTGAAAATATTTTCAACTCCACCCCCCACACCACAGCCAAAAAGTGTAAATTATTTTACCGTTATACCCTTGGACGCAAAAAAAAAGAAGAGATCGAATACATTTCTTCGCTCCCTTCTCCCCAAGCTTCGACCATCTTCCCCATTTTGATTTCTTAGAGCTATCTGCGTTCGCCGTCCGATAGAGGTCGAATTTGTCACGGGTCGAAGGAAGGTCGATTTACCTGCCGTTCAAAGAAAATGAAGACATTGATTCGGTCCTTTCGTCCCAAAGTTTCGAAGTTAGAAGGTTTCTCAGAGGCCCCTGTACTAGCTGTCCCATTTCAAACGGTGAAAGATTTCTCAGAGCTCCCTGCGTTCGTCGTCCGATTGAGGTCCCATTTCATCACCGGCTGAAGGAAGCTCAATTTTCCCGCCATTCAAAGAAAACGAAGATATTTACTCCTTACGTCCCAAAGTTTCGAACGTTAGAAGGTTTCTCAAAGGCCCCCTGTACTGGCTGTCGGAGGCAGCCGTTGTTCACCGTCGGATGTGAGATTTACGGGACATTGGAAGAAATATTTCCCGTCTGCTTCTTCTTCCATCACCTTCTTCCCCTGTCTTTGAACATTGGAAGGATGCTCAGAGGCCTCCTTTGTTCATCGGTAGAAGGTTTTTCAATTTACCGGCCATCGTGCACCCCCCATTACCTATTGTGTTGTCTGTCGATCTGGAGATGGAATAGCTCTATTCTGTTAGGCATTCAAGCAAATAGGCATTCTGTCCCACTATTGTTTCTATGTACAGACTATTTGTTTGGTGAATACCCTGTATTAAATGGTTTATCGTTGGGAGTTGATTTATTGGTTTTGTTGAGTGATATTTGAGTTCTGTCATTGCTAATATGAAATTGAAATATTACACTGTGCGGATTGTCTCTTAGGGTGTTAAAATAGTAAATGTCAGGTGACAAAGTTGGGACAAGGTACTTCATTAAACGTTTTAGGGAGATGGTGAATAGTTTGTCTCTTAGTTTAGAGCACAAGCAAAGGCTCCAACAGACTCCCTTTGGACACTTCTTGGATTTGCCACATGTGCATGTGGAGACGTCCCTCCTGTGAGATCAATGTTGCCTTGATAGTACAGTTGGACACTTCTTGGCCTGTCGGGTAGTACAGTTGCCCTATCGGAAGGCCTTCCCAATAGGAGATTGTTCATGGATTCATTTGGTTTGGATGAAAATCACTCTGCCTCTATAGATGGCATAGGCTGAAAAAGATTGTTTTGTTGGATGGTGAGGAGCACATTGAGGAGGTGGTGAAGTTGATTATTTTGTTCTTATTCAGTTATGTCTTGTTTCCCTAAGGCAGCTTGAGGGTGAGCTCCTTCTGGGCTGGATACGTTGACAATTTATAATGTATCAGTGATTATGCTTGGGGTAAATGTGTAATGAATACTTGGTTCATGGTTTTGACCAGTTTGTTTCTTGTTGTGGTGCTAGATCGAGTGGAGGCTCATCCTCCTTTAGCGGCTTCCTATTTGGATGTAGTGTTGTATTGATAGTTAGTATGGATGATATTCATTTTTTTTTTATTTATACTTTACGTAAATCTAATTCAATTAAGCATTGCTTATTGGTTGTTTGTTTTTTTGGTAATGGCTTTACGAGTACACGACACTTTTTCACTCCTTCAGTTCCCGAGGCTGGTCCTTATGGTGTTTGCAGCTTTTATATTTTTAGTTATGGGGAGACCTATGATCTCATATGGATTTCTAAACCCATTACAGGTTGTTGAGGTTTTAAACTCTATAAGTGAGGAGCTGGCTTTAGTGGAGGTTCGGTCAGAGGGTTATGTAAGTTGAATTAATGATATTATTTTTGTTTTTCGTGGAGTCCTTTATTTAACCCAAGTACATGGAAGTTGATGTATATAGAGTAATTAACTTTTAGTGTTCATATGTAGTTTGTGGATTCAGGGGGCCATAGCATGGGTAAGGAATCATTTTCTAATAGAGAGGACCCTAATCACGGGTGGGGTTAGAGGGGGCAAAAGATATTATTAGTGTAGCCTATATGTTTTGGGTTATATATAAGTTGACAAACTGCTAGTGTTGAGATTTGTTAACCAGCTCCTAATATGGATTCTACAAATCCTATATTGAACCTATGGAATATCAAATTCTGTGTATGGAGGCCAACGAGTACGCCTTGAAAATAATGGTTTGGATCCGGATGCAGTACCATTAAGTAAGGGGCTGATAGCTTTGGAAACTTGCATGCCAGAAGATGATGATTATGGTGCAGACATGCCTATTGGTTTCGTAGATGACACCACTAGGGCAGAGCAATCTTCTGAAAGGACTAGCATTGTGGCCCCGTTTTGTGAGATTGCTAATGTGTGCTTGTACCTACAAATGTAGGTTTTCCCAATCAAGGAGAGAGCAAAAGCAAAGTAGCACAATGGTGTCGCTTTACCTACCTCCTGGCCAACAAGGGCAAGTAGCGAAAGAGTTTTCCATCACTATAGGGTCCAAAAGAGTAGTGAAGGGGAAGGTGAAGTGGTAACTGTTGGTGTTGTCTTATTGTTGTTTGTAGGGTCGAGTTGTTTAGTATTTTAGTGACTAGTGGAGTATTTGTTGAAATTTGTGGATGCACGATCTTTGTGGACTTCTTTTAAGATGAAGGATTGCTCTCAAAGGAGGACTTGACAGTTGTGAAACGGTTCTTGAACAACTCCAAGAGAGGGCAAGTGCACATGATTGTATATTGGATCGTGCCCATTTAATTGATTTTCTTTAAACTGAATTTTGTTTATATCATTTTTCTTTCTTGTGTAATAAGGTTGATGAATGATTATTCTCATGGCAATGAACAATTAGTCTAGAGTGATGGTGTGGTGTTTTGAACCCTAGATTTCCTACTACCTCTCTTCAACCTGGAAGCATGGGTCTACGATGAGGTATTGGTTTGGTTTAGGGGGGTGTTGCAATGTACAAGGCCAATTGGCAATCTAGTTTCTGAGGTGTACCTACCCATAAAAATCCCTTTTACTTATTTTAATTTGACTTGATTGGTTGTATAGGTCATATATGTGTATGGATTCTTGCTAATGGCAAGACCCACCAAAACCATCAAGATATGTTATGTGTCTTCAATGACATCAGTATAGGTTGTTGCTTGCAATGTGGCTAAAATCCACACAGTCTGGCAATGCATTTTGTAATATAATCTCAAAGTTGTGTTTGTAATGCAACTTTATTTCTTGGACGCCCGACATGATGTTTTGTATTAGTGGCTGAAACCTTAAGAAATATTGATGTGCAATAAGGTTTTCATACCATTGTTGGATGGCTCACATTGACAGCTACTAGTGGTGGATATGTTACACCAAAAAACCGAAGCTTACATTTCCCTAAACAACAACTGCCACCAAGCTTATGCAAGAACCATGGTAAGTATCATTGAGTTGATTTTTACACCAATAATTGGGTATAAGATAATGAGTTAGTTTGCTTATGTGTCTGTTTGATTTCACATTATCTGGCAGGAAGCAAGTTTGAAAGAGAAATTGGTGTCATTTGTTGTCGGGATCACCGATTAGCCATTTGAATTCGTCGAGTCAGCCTTGGAACAAGTTGGGTATGTGTTATATGGTGAATGTTTAGGTTTTGAGGTACTTGTATGATGGTTATTACGAATGAATAAAAAAGTAATTTTTGTTTTCTACAGTTGTAGTGAGTGTAGTGTATTTGTGATGAAGTACATGGAGTGCATCGCCTAGAGCGTGGATTTTGATTTCGATCTAGTGAGTAAATATGAATTTCATGTATTAGCACACACATAAATGTATTCCGTTAGTACTAAAATATGATACCTTTGCTATAGGGAATGATTGATGTTATTAGGTGGCAGATAGGGGTTCAACTGATCTGAAACTGTATCCCATGATTTTCATATGTTATGAGGAAGGATGTTGGTTGGTATAACACGGTGTGATTACGATGAAATACAAAGATGATTTGAAATTTTTTTTTTTTTGTCTTTTTCTCATTTGAGTAGTGTGAGCAGATATTAACAATGCAAATTATTGTACAAAGCTAACGATTGAACATATCTAACTATGTAAATATACAGTTTAATGGCTTAAAGAAATGTAAAATTTTTTATATTGCCTAGTGAAACCTTAACTGTTTCCCCATTATGTGTGTGGTATGACTTGTGATCAAATTTTTGCTTCACAAGTTTTGGCATAAAGCAATGTAAACTATTTTTAAACAAATAGGAGGGTATGGGTTTGGTGGGCACAGGACATGTTCGCACCTGCCGGAGCAGCCAATGCGTAGTTTTGCCATTTCTAACACACTATCCCAGAGGAGGGTGCGGGGATAAATGGGTGGCGGTACCACCTGCATGGGGTGGGGTGAGGTCCCATGGACGTCACCGTAGGAGGTGGAGACGCCCCAGGCTAACGAGGAAGCCCAATGGGGAGAAACAAGGCTTTTTCAAAACCACCATTTCCCATCGTCAGTTCGGGCCATTGGGCCGATGGGTGGCCGAAAGATGTTGGGATGCTCGGTGGGCCAGTGGTAACAAGAGAGTGTGGGTTTGGTGGACATAGGACACATCCGCACCCACTGGATTGGCCAATGGGTTTTGCCATTTTTGACACGTCCCGAAGGGAGGGCGGGGGGAGATGGGCGACGATACCACCTCCACAGGGTGGGGTGAGGTCCCTCAGATGTCACCACTGGAGGCAGAGATGCCCCGGGCTAACGGGGAAGCCTGACAGTGGGAAATGGTGCTTTTGTAGAACCACTGTTTCCCACTATCGGTCCACGCCATTGGGCTAATTGGTGGAAGGTGTCAGGATGCTTGATGGGTCAATGGCATCAAGAGGGTGTGGGTTTGTTGGACACAAGACACATTCGCACCTGTTGGAGCGGCTAGTAGGTTGTTTTGCCATTTTTGATATGCTATCCCGAAGGGGCGGGGAGCGAGGGTATATGGGTAGTGATATCACCTCCACTGGGTGTGGTGAGGTCCCTCAAATGTCACCACAAGAGGTAGAGATGCCCTAGGCTAACGGGGAAGCCAGGCGGTAGGAAATAGTGCTTTTGTAGAAGCACCGTTTCCCACTTTTGGTCCGAGATGTTGGGCTGATGGGCGGTTGGAAGGTGTAAAGATGCTTGATGGGCAAGTGACAACAGGAGGGTGTGGGTTTGGTGGCCACGGGACACATCCACACCTACTGGAGTAACTAGTGGGTGGTTTTTGCCATTTCTGACACATTGTACCGGAGGGGGTGTGGGGGTAGGTGAGCAGCAATACCACCTCCACGGGGTGGGGTGAGGTCCCCTAGACATCACCGCAGGAGGTGGAGATGCCTTAGGCTAACAGGGAAGCTTGACAGTGCTTTTGTAGAAGCATCATTTCCCATTATCAGTCCAAGCCGTTGGGCTAATGGATGGCTGAAAGGTGTCAGGATGCTCGGTGGACTAGTGACAATAGGAGGGTGTAGGTTTGGTTGCCACGGAATACGTCTGCACCCACTGGAGTGGCAAGTGGGTGGTTTTTCCATTTTTGACACGCTGTCCTAAAGGGTGGGGGACGTGGGTAGATGGGTGGCAATGCCACTTACACAGGGTGGGGTAAGGTCCCTTGGACGTCATTGTAGGAGGCGGAGATGCCCTAGGCTAGCAGGGAAGCACCATTTCCCACTATTGGTCTTGGCTGTTGGGCCAATGAGGCGGATGAAGGTGTCGGGATGCTTGGTGGGCCAGTGGCAACTAGAGGGTGTGGGTTTGGTGGCCACGGGACACGTCCACACCTGTCAAAGTGGCCAACGGGTGGTTTTTCCTTTTTCTGACACGCTGTCGTAGAGGGGGTGCAGGGGTAAATGGGTGGTGGTACCATCTCCTCGTTCAATTTGAAAAGCCTCCTCATTAGTGACTCATACTTGTTAGTTGATCTTGCATACATGATTTTAAACGTTACAACATTGATTGCATCACACAACTCATTCGATAAATGAAGCCATGTCATGGACGCAACTCATACTTTTTCTGACATGCTATCGTAGAGGGGGGCACGGGGGTAAATGGGTGGTGGTACCACCTCCTCGTTCAATTTGAAAAGCCTCATCATTAGTGACTCATACTTGTTAGTTGATCTTGCATACATGATTTTAAATGTTACAACCTTGATTGCATCACACAACTCATTCGATAAATGAAGCCATGTCATGTATGATTTCAGATTTTCCATGAGGTGTCGACAACAGAAGGTATGTAGATCTAGTCAAAAAATCCACTGGAGTGCATCCACCAAGCTACTTCCCCTATCCAAAACAATCACAACATCTTTGTCATCACTGATTGTTGCTTTAAGATGCTTTATAAACCAATTGCAATCCTCAAGGCACTCTGTAGGATAATGACAAATGCCATGGGGAACATCCCATTGTTGGCATCTATCGTGATGGCAGCTAACAACTTCCCTCGGTACTCGCCATTTAAGTTCGCCCTATCTACCAATAATAGTGGTTGACACTTAGAGCAAAATCCGTAGAGATGCATGGAATGCTAAGAAGAGTTGCTTGAAACGACCATCTTCGTCGATGCTATACGTGACATACGAACATGGATTGGACTCGATAATCTTCTCACAAAACCATGGAATATGTGAGTAGGAGTCATCATCTATGCCGTTGATTAGAACCTTTGTGACCTCTTTCCCCCTACAAGCCTACTGATGCATTAATTGCAACGCGTAGTCACACTTGAAGCCCTTGACAATATCCTTTGCTCTGTAGGATGAACTGTTTCGTACCTTTTCAATAAGAAGATCTCCAACAAACTTATTCGACCTAAGAAGACTTACAGAGGATGATGCACCTGTGGTGTGGGAGTGTAGAGGTTGGTACTTTTGCACTCCGGCCATTGGCCCTCCTCCTAGTGCATTGGCTTCAATTTCACAGTGACAGTTGTCCTTACTACATTATGCATGAATGTGTGTCCAATCTTTCCTACTATACTTAAAAGGAAAATCTATGGGTTATAGAGTATTTAGACATAGCAGATCGAAATATAGTTGCATCTTCAAACACTTGGTTGACTCTATCAAAGTTACCATTTAAGCCAACACGCGTATTCATGCTCTAGTCGTCGTCGGAGTTAGGTTCTACGCCATCATTCGAGAAATCCACATCCCTCTCTTTGCACTGGATTGTGTACTCTATCTTCGCAATGCATGGGTCGATCCCAAAACACTCAAAGACGGTCGACATGAATGAATTTAATTCTATTCTCTCATTGATAATAATGCCAACTAATTTGCCATTAAAGGTGTAAATGCATAAGATTGACTTATCTGCTCCAAGGTCCATATGTGTTTGTGAACGGAGGACACGCCTGTAAAAAAGATAGATAACATCAGTCATAACTATTGTTGCTACGAGAAGATGAGGGAAGAAAACATTTTGATGAAAGAACTGAATAGTGTGAGTTAGCTGAATGACATGTAAACCGCCACCAACCTTGGTATAATCCCCCAATGTTCACAGGGTAGAAGCTTCGTGCCTATGAGCTAGGTGCATGAGAGAAGGCCTTTCGAATATTTTCCACCATGATGTTTAGAGGTGAGTTCCACGTCAAAATGGATAGCTATGGGGGTGGTGGTTATGAGTTAACGGGTGGGGATGGGGTGAGGGATTAAGGGAGAGGGGTAGGGGTGGGTGGACTATGGCAGTCAATGACCAATGGGCAATCCAATGTAAAGGAGATACATTATACATGGTGCAGTTCAATGACCATTGGGCAATCTAATGTAAAAAAGGCGCATTGTAGAGTGATGCATGCCATGTAGTTAGTAAATTGACCCATCAACAAACATCACCATGGATTGGAGGTATAGACCAGAGCTAGGTACTACTTCACACAAGTCTTGACCGCCCATGTACAAGGACCAAGGGAGACTTAGCATGGTGATGGTGCAGGTCAATGACCAATGGGCAATCTAATGTAAAGGAGATACATTATACATAGTGCAGTTCAACGACCATTGGGCAATCTAATGTAAAGGAGATACATTATACATAGTGCAGTTCAACGACCATTGGGCAATCTAATGTAAAGCAGCTGCATGTCAGTCAGTTAGTAGATTGACCCATCGATAGGACATCACCATGGGTTGGAGGTATAGACTAGACCTAGGTACTAATTCATACAAGTATTGACTGCCCATGCACAAGGACCAAGGGAGACTTAGCATGGTGATGGTGCAAGTCAATGACCAATGGGCAATCTAATGTAAAAGAGATACATTATACATAGTGCAGTTCAATGACCATTAGGCAATCTAATGTAAAGCAGGTGCATTGTAAAGTGATGCATGTCAATCAATTATTAGATTGACCCATTGATAGACATCACCATAGAATCAAACTTTGGAAATCACTCCAATATATTGCATCACAATGACCTTTGGGCCTAGCTAGGCTCCTAAACATCTATAAATGGGGCAGTTCATGCATCTGATGAACATACTTCACAACTACAAATATTGGTCACCTTTTAATCGAATTTCTCATCTATTTTTTAGGTGGATGATGGATTAAAATGACGTTACCACTATTATACCTCAACAGAGGGATCTGCTTAACTTGATCCTTCATGAATTGAACACCCAGGATGCATAGTGGATTGTAAGTTCTAGCAACAACCTCTACCAAGCAACCATGGCCTTCATCATATGCGAACACGAGGCATCATTTACTAGCGAGTTCTATCCATCGTTGGGAGCTAGCATACAATCAACGATTGCTATAGGAATCTGCCACATTAGAGAAGCCCACTGCATTTGTGTGGTGGATGTCACATACATAGAATATTGCCATGTTCTTAGGAAGAGTCAAAACCTACAGAGAGACATAGACGCTTTGATGCAAGAGAATTTGGCTTTGAGGAAGTAGATTATGGAACTTGACCACGGAGTTACACAAATGAGGGTGTGTACCGAAAGTTGTGCATTTGGTACCACAAAGGGGATTAATCATATCTAGTAGTTGTATATTTTGACCAATAGGTGTATCATCCCTACCACCCCCACCCACCCAACCTAAACACTATCCCAATAGCATGGAAGCACCCCCACTAGGGTTTTAGGAACCCTCCCTTTCCTTTATGCTAGTATAACATGTAAGTGGAAATCTTAAATAGCAATGGACGTATGGAAGTTTTAATGGAAGTGGATGTGTATTGCTTTTACATGCGTCTGTACTACACACATGCCAATTTGATTTATCTATATGTCTACGTGCCAAAAATATTGTATAGGCCTGCACGTCATACGTGCCAAATAGCATGTCAAAATTGGCAAAACCACCCAATGCCCACTCTGACGGTTGCGGACATGTCTCGTGGACACCAAACCCACACCCTCCTATTGCCACTGATTTACCGAACATCCCAACACCTTCCGGCTGTCCATTGGCCCAACGGTGGGAAACGGTGGTTCTACAAAAGCATTGTTTCCCATCGTCGGGCTTCCCCATTAGCTCGGGGCATCTCCGCCTCCTATAGGAACGTCTTGGGGACCTCACCCCACTCTATGGAGGTGATATCGCCGCCCATCTACCTTCGCCTCTCACAGGGACATCCAGGGAACCTCACCCCACCCCGTGGAGGTGGTACTGCCACCCATCTACCCCTACGCCACCATTTTGGGATAACGTGTCAGAAATGGCAAAACTACTCACTAGTCACTCCGATAGGTGTGGACGTGTCCCATGGCCACCAAATCTACACCCTCTTGTTGCCACTGGCCCATCAAGCATCTCGACACCTTTCGGTTGCCCATTGGCCCAATGGCCAAGACCGGTGGTGGGAAACTGTGCTTTTGCAAAAGCATTATTTCCTACCGTTGGGCTTCCCTGTTAACCCAGGGCATCTACGCCTCTTGTGGGGACATCCAAGGGACCTCACCCCACCTTGTGGAGGTGGTATCGCCACCCATCTACCCTCATGCCCCCCTCCAAGATAGTGTGTTAGAAATGGCAAAACCACCCACTAGTTGCTCTGGAGGGTGCGGACGTGTTCCATGGCCACCAAATCCATACCCTCTTGTTGTCACTAACCCATCGAGCATCCCGACACCTTCCGGTCGCCTATCAGCCCAATGGCCGGACTGACAGTGGGAAACAATGCTTTTACCGTCAGGCTTCTTCGTTAGCCTAGGGCATCTCTGCCTCCCGTGGGGACACCCATAGGACCTCATCTGACCCCGTGGAGGTGGTACTGCCACCCAACTACCCTCGTGCCCCCCCCCCCTAGGACAGTGTGTCAGAAATGGAAAAACCACCATTGCGCCCCCCTTGAGATAGCGTGTCAGAAATGGCAAAACCACCCATTAGCCGCTCTAATGGGTGTAGGCATGTCCCGTGGCCACCAAACCCACACTTTCTTGTTGCCATTGGCCCATCGAGCCTCCTGACACCTTTTGGCCGCTCTTCAGCCCAACGGCCCAGACCGACAGTGGGAAATGGTGCTTTTGCAAAAGCACTGTTTCCCACCGTCAGGCTTTTCCGTTAGCCTAGGGTGTCTCCGCCTCTCGTAGAGACACCCACAGGACCTCACTGATCCCGTGGAGGTGGTACCACCGCCCATCTACCCCTACACCCCCTCCAGGACAGCATGTTAGAAATGAAAAAAACCACCCATTGATTGCTCCAACGGTTGCGAACGTGTCCCGTGGCCACCAAACCCACACCCTTCTGTTGCCACTGGCCCACTGAGCATCCCAACACCTTCCAGCCGCCCATCGGCCCAATGGCCCAGACCAATGGTGGGTGCACTGTTTCCCACCGTCGAGCTTCCCCGTTAGCCCACCGTTTTCTACCGTCGAGCTCCCTTGTTATCCTAGGGCTTCTTTGTCTCCTACAAGAACATTTCTTCGATGGATTTATAAATATTTCTTAGTGAACAAAAAAACCTTATAAGCCATTATATTTATATTTAAAAGTCCAACATAACTACAAAAGATGCCAAAAAAATTCACCAATACGAAAATGAAGGGGGGTGGGGGAGTCTTCTAACACAATTGTAAAACAACTGAACCAACATAATGACCAGTTATGACAAACTATTTCCACAAGACAAGTGTGGGGAGAATAATAATAAAAAGAACAAAAACAAGTCACCTAACCATACCCATCCCTTCAATAGTTAGCTCATGGGATGATTTTATAGACTCAATCTGCCTTAGGCAAACACTGACAGCTCTTTTCACATTTTAAAGGCGTTCCACAACTTTGCTATGACTATTTGTCGATGTAACCTCATCCAACCAACCTCGAGGAATCGCTCACTCAAAAAATTTGCAACTGCCCTGCTCTTGCAAATGCAAGAAATGTCTTTTGCAATATACATGCCTTACATCAATGCTAAAAAATAATATCGTCCCCCTAAAAATATTACCCCATATTTTAATTGACAACTATAAAACAATTTATACTAGTTATTCTAAGTTGTTTAAATTCGAATGATGCATTTTCGCTTGCAATAGCAATACTTGGTATCATACTACAAGCTACTGGGGGATTGATCCCCGACACTCCATTGGCTACTCATACCTACAAATGTTCAATAACCCACTCCATATCTTAATCAACCTTAAACAATTCAATAACACTCAATTAAATAACATTAAATAATTCATTTACAGGTCCTTACCACACTCAATCAAGCAAAAAACAATGAAATAGAGTAAATGGGGATGAACGAAAATGCAAGGGCATCCAACGGTTGAAACCTAGGGATGTAGGAAGCCTATGAACAAATGGGGCCTCCAACGGCGGTTGAATGACCGCTAAACCGAGCTTCGAGCTTCCTTCCAAAGGTGAACACATGGTCCCTCCAATGGTTGGTGAATGGTAAAACGAGCTTCAAGCTTCCTTCCAATGGTGAACGAAGAATGTCATCGACGGTTGGTGAATCCTTCCAATGTCAAAACTTTGGAATAAGGGAGCGAACTTTGTTTTCTTCTTCTTTTTTGCGGCTCTAAGAAACCTTCCAACTTCTAAACTTTGGGATGAAAGAACCAAATCAATGTCTTTGTTTTCTTTGAACGATGGGTAAATCGACCTTCCTTCGGCCAGTGGCGAAACTGGACCTCTACCGGACGATGAACGCAACGAGCTCTAAGAAATCAAAATGGGGAAGACGGTTGAAGCTTCAGGAGAAGGGAGTGAAGAAATGTATTCAATTCCTTCTTTTTGCATCCAGGAGTATAACGATAAAAACAATTTACACTTTTTGGCTGATAGGGGGTGGAGTTGAAAAAATTTTAGAATTCTTAAGTGGGGACGAGGTTTCCAATTCCATATTGGCCTCTTTTATTTTTCAAATTCTGAATTGTAGTTGGCCAAAGAAACCTCTTTTTTATGAGAAATTTCCAATTTAGTACCCTGAACTTTGGGGGTAGTGTCAAGTTAGTACCCAAACTTTCAAATGTGTCATTGTAGTACCTAAACTTTAAAAAAATGTCAAGATGGTCCCTGTTGTTAACCGACCGTCAATTATCTATTGAAAATGTCAAAACTACCATTCAAAAGAAGACACCGTTCATTGTCTTCTACCTTACCAGTTATCTTTAAAGAAAAAAGAGAAAAAGCATGAAATATGATAGAGGGAAACAATAATTGAAAGCAAAAAAATAATTAGACAAGAATGCATTTTAGATCTAAAGGTAGAAGACAATGACTTCCTTAGTCTAGAATATCAAACACTTCAACTGGTTCAATCTCAGGGTTGAAAACAATGACCGAAGGATAGCTTTGACATTTTCAACAATAAGAGGACAATCAATTAAGGGTAAGGACCAAATTGACACTTTTTAAAAATTTAAGTACCGGAGCGATACATTTGAAAACTCGGATACTAACTTGAAAATTTCCCTTTTTTTATAGGTGGATTGTGTCAGTGACGTCCATGCTACCTACATTTATCAAAAAGGCCAATTTACTGACTCTATTACCAAACTTATTAAACTGTTTTTCCCGCTAGCCACGTTTTCCTTCTTGATAAAAGCTTCTCTCTCTTTCTCATTTCCCATTGGCACTCGGGAATGTTTCGCAGTTCACACAACGAGGAATTCGCAAATTTCCCTCGATCGAAGAGGTAACCGCCAGATTCTTTCACTTCTTCCACCGATTTAATATTCTAAATTTCAACCACCGTTTGTGTTCTTTGTATCTGTATAATTCGTATCTGCATCGAAGCTTCTCTCTCTCTCTCTCTCGCTCTCCCTTTGCCATTTTGATTCTGTCTATCGCTGATTGAACGAACTTCACGACAATTTTTTGCAGTGTGAAACAAACAGTTGGTGTGTTTTTATTTGGGTTTTATTCGAAAAGCTTCTGCAACCTCCTTTGATTTTAGGAATCCAATAAGTTTATTAATGTGTGTGTGTCTGTGTTCGTTTGGAAGCTTGGAGTTTTTCTGGTAAACTGGAAACATGGAATTTAAGTGGTGATCTTGGAGTTCTACAGAGGGAGGGAATCCTAAATTTTATAGGCCTGTAGGTGCCCAGTGCCCTGCCAGGATTCAAATTCTCTTCTATGGAGCAGCCAGGGAGAAGCCAAGCGGGGGAGAAGGCTATTGATTGGGATCAAGCGCTCCACCTATACGAAAGAATAATAGCTTCTGAGAATGAGTCCTTACAAATAATGGCTACCGTCAAGCTCGGTCGTCTCTCAAGTTCTGCACCTGAGACTGTCTTATCACGGACCCTTCCGATCCTCGTAGACCTTCTCGGTAGGCCTCTGAATGATTCCGGTCCTTCAATTCAATATGCTGCTGCGTATTGCTTGAACTGCCTTTCCCGTCGAGACGATGGTTCAATGGCTGTGGCCATTGGTCAATCGGGTGCTATCCGTTGCCTCCTGGGGTTATTACCACAATCTGAAGCCAGCTTCCGGAGAGTCTTGATGAAATGTCTTTGGAGGCTCGTCACGGTTGGTAGTGTTAACAATCGCGTCACTGTAGCTAGAACTGGTGGATTGGAAGTTCTTATCAATATGTCGGCATCATTCACTGATAATACAAGGCGTTACTTGTTAGAGATCGTGAGTGCATTGGCGTTGCTGAGAGAGGTGAGGAGGGTTATTATCAATCTGGGTGGCCTTCCTTTGCTTGTTGAGTCTGCTAGAAGTGGCAGCATGGTTTCTAGAGCCAGAGCTGCTCAGGCAATTGGGTTACTGGGGGTCACAAGAAGAGTTCGACCCATGCTTGTTAATCTTGGTGTGATACCACTGCTTATAGAATTGCTGCAGGTTGGAGATATCTCCGCCAAGTTGGTAGCTGGTAATGCACTTGGTATAATCGCATCCC
Organism: Nelumbo nucifera; assembly: GCF_055504915.1. Taxonomy (NCBI): domain Eukaryota; kingdom Viridiplantae; phylum Streptophyta; class Magnoliopsida; order Proteales; family Nelumbonaceae; genus Nelumbo; species Nelumbo nucifera. Next base: position 147,270,498 of record NC_142649.1, on the reverse strand, counting down.
ACATCGATTATATTAGATTGGTTGCTCAAGCTGGGGCAATTCCTTTATATGCAGAGCTTCTCCGAGGAACTGAGCCCCTTGGAAAAGAAATTGCAGAAGATGTGTTTTGTATCTTAGCTGTTGCAGAAGTAAATGCAGCATCTATAGCCCAACACTTGGTGGGGATTCTTAGAGGAGATGATGATGAAGCCAAGGCTGCAGCTGCAGGTGTCCTGTGGGACCTGTCGAGTTACAAGTATTCTGTATCTGTAGTTGGAATCTCTGGTGCAATTCCGGTCCTGGTTGAACTTTTGCAAGATGGAAATACTGATTTAAAGGAGAGGGTTTCTGGGGCTATTGCCCAATTGAGTTATAATGAGGGAGATCGAGCAGCTATGGCTGATGCAGGTGTCATTCCACTTCTCATTAGTTTGTTGCAGGGTGAATCTGAGGAACTGAAGGATAATGCAGCCGAAGCCCTGATAAATTTCTCAGAAGATCCATTACAACACGATAGTGTATCTGAAGCATTCAACAGTCCTTCCTTCCTGAACATACAAAATAGGCTCATTCGAATCCGTGCAACTGATGAGCATATGGTTAGATCTTTGAGACAGATTAGCACTGAACAATTCATATGGGACCCGGATCTTTTCTGACTTATATTTGAATACTCCTTTGTTTTTGTATATATGGTTGTTTATGCTTGATCTCATTTGGTTGGTACTTTGGAACAATAACGGGGAAGAAGGAGGCACTGAATGTTGGGGGAGGGGGAATAGTGCTGGGGTAGGAGAGAGAGAGGCAGGCTGGCCATCTGACATATTACAATTGCTCATTGTATATTGTTTGGGTGATGACTTTTAATGAATAGTTTTTTGTTCATCATTGGTTTTACATATTGTTGTCATGCTATATCATACAACTGTAGATATAAGGGATAAATACAAACTTTTAACAGAACTATGCATCAGGTTTATTAGAAAATGAAATGAGAAATCCTGTAATATGTTGGAATAGGGCTCCTAATAGATTCTTTGACACCTCAAGTTCAAGGGAGACAAACTTGAATGTGGACCAACATTTTTGCTATGTTGTATATTTCACTCTTCTATGGAATGAAATTATTTTTGATATCTTCTGAAGGACTACACAATGGGGGTAGCCCATTCCCCAACCCAGGTGCAGGCAGGATTCGATCCCAATTCTCTGCTACGACCAGAAGGAGACCTTACCAACCAGCTGGTTGGCACCTTGCTATGGAATGAAATTTTATTCTGTTATTTATCAAAAGAAAAAAGTTCAAGAGACACAAACTTGCAGCTCCCACTCCTCTTTCCCCTGCTGTCTTCCTCAATTCTTCATTCCAAATTGGAGAGTGGGGTTTGCCCATTCCCATTTCCTATTCCTAGCACTGAAACACAAAATGGGATGATGTCATGGAGTTCATCTCTGCTTGGTCATGCTCTTCCTTTTTCTGTCCTGTTTTAGAACGAGATGAAACGTCCCCTTCTCTTCTGCTATCAACCTTATAATGTCAATGTTTACAACCTCAAGCTCATAATTCCTATGCACGCTCGAGTTCTCTATTGGCCATCTGGCCAAAATCCATTGCTTGCTTGAGGAAGACATTGCAGTGACCTACAAACTCATAATTGGATCAGGCTTTTCTGTATACTCAAACTCATAATTGGAGAGTGAAATTGATGTTTGAAGCCAATGGGTCCATTCAAAGTATGAATCACTAAGGTTATCTAGAAAGTAAAGGTCACAATCAATTGGAATGAGCTTCACCTGATCAAACCTCCAAACCACATCAAGCTTCCTCACCTCTATCCTATGCATGGCTAAATGATAACCATACCCCTTCACCCAAAGTGATCCAAGTGAAGGGGACCAAAGATAAACAATTAAATTTCTGAAATAGTCACGTACAAGAACACAAAGTAGTCCTGCTTCTGTATAACAAACAAAGCCCTTATCCTCAACTGTTGGAGAACACAAAGTAGTCCTCCAAACCACATTGTTTGATGCAAAAGTTCAGCATGTGTTGGCATCAGAGCACTCTTACCCTCAACTGTTCCTGTGATAGTAAGCACCTTTGAGGCCACTGCATATGGGGATATCATATCAAAACCAATCTCTATCACCATTACAATATCCTTTCACCAGTTGTTTCATTTTAGCAGAGTCAATAAGCTTTTGTATACGAAGCTATTACATCAGTAGAAGGGGTTAATCATTTTGAACAGTGTTAATATTATTCCTCAGATTTTGTTTGGGAAGAGTGCATATGCTGGTTTGGTGCATATATGTACTCCGGTTGGATTTTTGCAAATTTGGAAGAGTGTAAAAACATGCTGAAGATTGACAAAACATGCATTCTTGTCAGAGAAGAGAGAATGCCTCAATTTTGAGGGTAAAACTTACTTCAATTTTTTCGAAGCAGACTTTCCTCTCTTAGTCGATCGAGGGAAGCAAGCCAACCATTTTCATTCGTCATTGTAGCTTCCTGCAGACTTTGACTGGAGTGTGTCAATAATGGTTAGTTCTGAGCTCCAATATCTGCTGTTGTCAACTTCTCTATATAGCCAAGAAATCTCAAATCTATACCCAGATCTGAGCTCCCGCCTTCCTCATCGCAACCAAACCCAGATCTGAGCCTGGAACTTTCCCATCACATCTCTATTGTCAATGGTAAGCTCAAATCTTGTTAAATCTGCTTCATTTTCCTCCAATCTGGAATATAGGCAGTGAAATTCCTTTTTTGGTTTTTTTCTTTATGTTTATTTCATTTATCCAAATTGGCCTTCCTCCTTGGAACACCTGTGCTTCCAATGGTAATATCTTACCTCAGATCTGCTTCTATTCTCAAATCTATCAATTGTTGTCTCAGAAAATGCATTTTTGATGTTTTCAGGTCGCATACACCACGGAAAATGATGTCTCTTCCTTATATGCTTCCATGGACGGAGGAGATCTGATACTGCTGGAGCATTTTTCTCAGACATTTAACATCTGAGGGTTCAGTCTTCTTGATTTTTTCCAGATCGGCGAAGTATGATCTCAATATATACCTGTATAAATGTTTTTCTTTCTCTTATCATATTATCTTGTTATGTTTGTTCTTCTCTGTACATTCACAGTTTTTTAGGCTCCGTTTCAAGTTTTTAAGAGTAATTTAATTAAGTATCATACCTTTATCCATATGCATAATTTAAGAATAGTTTTGGTTGATGCAGTATATGGGTTACTTTTCAAAAGGAATTGGTGTAGATGTTTGCTGTTGTACAACATATCTAGATTGGACCTTTGTCCATCCAGCACACTTAACTACATTTGCCTATGACAAGCCAATTTGAGCTGTTTATTGCCCCCTTACAGGATTTTGTAGTAAGAAATTTGACTCCTTGCTCTGCCCTTTTTATTGTTGAAAATTTGAAGTCTGAAATTTTAGTTGTAACAAGGAAGTATTTGATAGTGTAAGGTGGAGTTGTTCTGGTCCTTTTGTTAAAAGAAGGTATAGTTTTCTTTTTTTTTTTTGTTGACTTAGTTGAGAAACTCCCCACCAAAGATGCCCTAACCAGAAAACCTAATGCCTAAAGCAAGCCTTCTTGTAGGAATTTTTTTAACTAAAAAATATAAGCTTTTGAGGTGAAGGGGTGCCCAACCCACACCATTCCGTCTTGTGGATAGTTCAGATTTTCCATAGCATTCCTCCATGTGGCAAAAATAGGTGAGTCCTTTGGGGAATAAGAAACCTTTTTCTTTGTTCAATGCATGATTTTTCTAAATTTTGAGTAGCTTAATATCTGATATCTGCAAAATAAAGTTGTGCATTGATTGCATAAAAAACAATAGCTTGATTATGATAAGATGGTTGTTAGTTCACCTTTCTTTTTCTTTTTTATTTACTTTTTATTTATAATTTTGGATCAACATCCACTTGAATATTGTGAGTTATATGATCAATAGAAGCTTTAATGTACCTAGAACTATGTTTGGTCAATAACCTTGATCTAGGATATGTTGTGATGGTTCTGCCCAATGGAAATTGTTCCATGGATATTGTTCACCCAATAAATAAGGAAGATCAAGCTTCAAATTGTTCCACAGATGGAATGAATTATTATAGAGTATTTCGAAGTAGAAGGTTTGGATTAGAAAAAACCTTGGCTACTGAAACTCATGGATTGGATTAGAAAAGAAAGGGTTGTTCTCTAGATCCTTTAAATGTGTGCAATAAAAATCTGCTAAAAATATATTTGTCTTCAACTCATTTTATTTTAAAAGTTTGACATGAAGTATTAATTTCTGATTTTTTTGAACATCTCTCAGAAATTATGCAAAATTCACATCTCATGGTTTTTGTTGAGCAAGAGAAGAGAAGAGAAAGAGAGGAGAGGCGAGAGGACTGAGAGCCCAAAAGAACACAGCAGGTGTGTGCAGTATGTTATTATTTATACTAGGCTGGTCGTACAACATAAAGTATGAAGAAATTACAAAAGTACCCTTGCGGTACTAAACATGTGTACAACAATATCTATCAACACTCCCCCTCAAGTTGGAGCATAGATATCAATCATGCCCAACTTGTCACAACGATCATGATGCTTGGAATGGTGTAGCCCTTTTGTAAATATGTCTCCAAGTTAGTTCTCAAAGCTGACATAGGGAGTACATACTTCGCCTGTGATGACCTTCTCTCTGATAAAATGCTTGTTAACTTCAATGTGTTTTGTTCTATCATGTAGCACTGGGTTAGCAGCAATGTTTATAACTGCTTTGTTATCACAGAATAGAGTCATAGGCTTGTCCACTGGGAAACCCAACTCACTCAACAAATTCTTTATCCACATAATTTCAGCCACTCCATGAGCCATTGCATGATATTCAGCTTCAGCACTGGATCTAGCCACCACATTTTGCTTTTTACTCCTCCATGTAACAATGTTCCCTCCTATAAAAGTGCAGTAGCCACTAGTAGACTTTCTGTCACTTTGAGATCCAGCCCAATCTGCATCTGTATAAACTTCAACTTTCAAATGCCCGTGCCTTTGGAATAACAAGCCAGCACTAGGAAACTTTTTTAGATATCGGAGGATTCTTTCTGCTACTTCAAGATGAGTGGACCTAGGTGCATGCATGAACTGACTGAGGACACCAACAACATAAGCAATGTCTGGACGAGTCATAGAAAGATATAACAATCTCCCTACAAGCCTCTGAAACTGTTTCACATCCTTGAAAGGTTCACCTTGGCCGTCACCTAATTTATGGTTGGGGTTAATGGGTGAGTCAACTGGCTTCACTCCCATCTTTCTAGTGTCCTGAAGTAAATCTATGACATATTTCCTTTGGGAAATGAAGATACCCCTTTTTGATCGGGCAACTTCAATTCCAAGGAAGTATCTAGGAGGTCCTAGATCCTTCACTTCAAACTGAGTGGCAAGGAAACCCTTCAACCTCTGGATTTCATCATTCCAGTCACCAGTAACAATTATGTCATCCACGTATACTATTAAGGCAGCCATTTTACTTTCTCCTCTTTTCACAAACAGTGTGTGATCTGATTGACATTGCTTGTATCCTCTCTGCTGAACCGCAACATAGAATCTGCTGAACCAAGTTCTTGGTGATTGTTTCAGCCCGTATAAAAACTTCTTCAACTTGCACACTTTCTGTTCATTGCCTTGAGCCAGAAAACCAGGGGGTTGAATCATGTAAACTTCCTCTTCAAGGTCACCATTCAATAATGCATTCTTGATGTCAAGCTGATGTAGATCCCAATTCAGATTAGCAGTAAGAGAGAAAAGAACTCTAATGGAGTTCATCTTGGCAACAGGGGCAAAAGTTTATGCATAATCAACTCCGTACACTTGAGTAAACCACTTTGCCACTAAGCGAGCTTTATACCTCTCGGTCGTTCCTTCAGCCCTATGCTTGACAGTGAACACCCATTTACATCCAACTAGATCCTTTCCCTTAGGAAGATCTACAAGTTCCCATGTGCCATTTTTATGAAGGGCATTAATTTCTTCCTTCATGGCATTTGTCCATTCAGGTACTAAAAGAGCTACTTCAGTCCATCAACAGGGTAGCCGAACAACAGTAACACAAAAAGGAACACCACAGTCGAATATTAGGGCATCAACAGTCCATCAATGGGTGCAAAGAAACACACAAAAAAAAACTTCAGTTGAATACCAGGGCACCCGAACAGTAGATGAACAGTAGATAATACCTTCTTGAACATCAGATGACAGCCTCTCTATAAACCAAAACTTTCTCTACGAACATCAGATGATAGCCTCTCTACAGCCGAACAGTCAATGTTGGCAGACTTCTTTGAACATCAGATAGAAAACTCTCTATAACCAGAACTCTTTTCTGCGCTGGAAGATGAAAAGTCAGGCAGGCGTCTTCTTGCTTAAGGTCGAACAACAGATGGATACGGCTGGGAGATGAAGAGACTGACTGCTCGACATTGGAGGATGAACAAATCAGATTTGCTTGACATCACCCTTCAGGCCTGGACGACTTGCTCTGATACCATGTTGAGCAAGAGAAGAGAAGAGAAAGAGAGGAGAGGCGAGAGGACTGAGATCCCAAAAGAACACAGCAGGCGTGTGCAGTATGTTATTATTTATACTAGGCTGGTCGTACAACATAAAATATGAAGAAATTACAAAAGTACCCTTGCGGTACTAAACATGTGTACAACAACATCTGTCAACAGTTTTATTATACATTATTGTGCAAGTCTACATACCAAAATAAATTTCTCTATTTTGCTTGGGACAAATGTATTTCTGCTTTACATGATTCTAACAGAATTTACTTGTCAAATACAGAATTCCACCTGCAATTTTTATATTTGAACAAAATCTAGCATCATGAATACATGCCTAGACTCGATTTTTGGACAAACCTGGCCTTAAACCACTCTTATCTATCATTTTGTCCCTTTCATGCTTTTATATAATTTGTGTTAATAATGGTTCTTGATAGAACACAACAACATTAAGGCTGAGTTATTGAGATTATGTCTTATACATGGAAGAGGACAGGCATACATGAAGCACCTTATAGATATAATTCCAAATTTATATTGTTTATAGAACGTTAATCATCCAACAAGTATATAATTAAAAACCCACTGGAAACATCCATTTCAAAAGATTTAACAACAAAAATTTCAGCTGTCAAGATCATCGAATCCAATTTTGATGCCATTGGCCATTGAAGCACACCTCCCTCAATTTGAGATTGTGGCTCAGATATACCAACATATATCAGGTAGAAAACCAGAGTACGGTCACCTTCCTTGAACATTTCTTCAACTCAACTAAGCCTATGCCTCACCTATTTCAGTTGGCTGCATGAATCCTGTTCCACCATTCCATTCTGTTCAATGTCATATCCATTGTTAAATTACGGGCTCTGAAATCATTTCTCACTGGTTCAATCCATATCCTTTTTGGTCTACCCTAGCTCTTCTATACATGATTGATTGTCATGGGCTAAGCCCATGGCCTAGGCTATACACGAAAGGGTGGAGTTTCAACCTTAAAGAGTGTTGAGATTACTTAGACAGGGGTGTTTTTGGAACTTTTTCTCTTCCTTGTACTCTTTTTGTATTTCGGCGCCCAAGTAGGGGCTTCCTTGTAATTTACTATTTTCCAAGTAGAAAGATTTTTGAGGGTGTCAACAGTAACTTGAACACACCTCTGGACACATCTCTTCTTCTTCTTCTTCTTCTTCTTCTTCTTCTTCTCTCCTCTTGCTTTCTCTCTTCTAAACCCTAGATTCAATTTTGTTTGTCAACTTGGTATCAGAGCGGGTAAGGGAACTTGGGAGTACCTCTCCTGCTGATCCTCTCTCACGAGGTGAACTGTTGATGTCAGACTGCCGCCAAATGACGTCAGCAGTCCATACAGGTGTTGGCGGCAGTCAATGAAACTTACCTGGTTTGATTCACCCTGATTTTAGAGGAATTGGTATGACTCTTTCTCTCATTCGAAACTTCTATGATTTTTAGTGATTTTTTCAAGGAGAAAATCGCAGAAATTTCAGATCTGATATCGAGCCTTGTACATCATGTTTAATGGCTTCTTCTGCTGTAAAACCTAGACCATTCAGGTTGTTTTACTCTTTGGGAATGATAGAAAGTGGTCCCGTAATTTTCAGAGCCCTATATAATTTTTGGGAGTTTTTTTTTCTCCCTTTATTTTGCCGCTAATTTGTTTTTTTTGGCCTCCTTTTGTATCTTAACCATGTGGTGAACTTGGTTCTTGGGTCTGTGGCTTTGGTTAAGTATTGGGGGTCTTTTTTGGTTGGCGAGAAAGTGTTTTGATAGAATATGGAATCATCTAAGGATGTTCAGATGGTTTTCAGTGTGTTCCCGAGAAGTGTAGATATTGCTAGTGGGATGATAACTACAATTAAACTTGATGGAACCAATTTTTTGGAATGGTCTTAATCCGCTAAACTTACCATTACTGGGAGAGGTAAACTGGGATTCATCACAGGAAAGGAGGTGAAACCAAATCTTGAAGAACTGAAATTTGTAAAGTGGGAACAGGATAACTCCCTTGTTATGTCATGGCTGATTTGCTCAATGCAACATCATATTGCCTAAAACTACATGTTTCTTCCAACGGCCAAGGATATTTGGGATAGAGTTGTTGCCACTTATTCCCAAGTTAACAATACGGCTAGAGTGTACCAGCTTCAGAGGGAAGCTTGTAGTATGCGTCAAGGGGAGAGATCTGTGGCTATGTATTTCTCTTCTCTACAATCTATTTGGGAAGAAATGGATCATTTGAAAGCACTCGTATGGAAGGACCTTGAAGATGGTGAGCAATATCGGAAGTACATAGAAGAGAATAGAATCTTTGATTTCTTGGCTGGCTTATATCTAGAGTTTGATTTTACCAGGCAACACATTCTTAGTGCTGGCATTGTCTCTCTTGCTTCCGCTTACTCCCTTGTACAAGGGGAAGAAAGTCGAAGGACCGCCATGATGCTACCTCCTATGATTGATCACTCTGCTTTTATGTCATCTCGACCCAAGCAAAATACTAACAAGCACCGTATTACTGAGAAGGCTGAGGATGTTATTTGTGATTATTTCAAGAAGCCAAAACACACTAACGAAAGTTGTTGGAAGCTTAATCCTCATTTAAACCTGGAAAAGTACAAAACTGGGAAGAAGGGCACTGCTCACTTGGCTATAGTTGGTAATGGTGCTCAACCTTTTGATGTGCTTGATTCCTCTGACGTAATGGACAAACTTAGGAATATATTGTTGTAGCTGGAAAAGGGTGGTACATCCTCCTCATCTGGTTCTGGACCTAGTAATCCATCTAGTTCATATGCCAAAATAGGTATTGCACTTGCTTGTTCCACATCTTTTAGCCCATGGATTGTAGACTATGGGTCCAATGCCCATATGACTGGTATACCCTCACATTTTACCTCATATAAGTTAACCCAGGGAAGGGCAAGATTACTGTTGTTGATGGATCTCGGACCCCTATTTTGGGTCAGGGTGAAGTCAAACTCACTCATAACCTTTCTTTTGGATCTGTTCTTCATGTGCCTCAACTACATAAAACATTGTTGTCTGTTAGTTCTCTCTGAAACCCCATAATTGTTCAGTGACTTTTTTTCCTACCCATTGTGTTTTTCAGGATTTGAGCACGGGGAAGATGATTAGAAGTGGGCATGAAGTTGATGGAGTCTACCTCTTTGATGGACCTTCAAAGCATGAACTGTCAAGCCAGACTGAGTTTTGTTCAAATGAAAAAATGAGTCTTTTGAAATTATGGCATTGTCATCTTGGTCATATGTCTTTCAATTCTATAAAACTTTTGTTTCCAAACTTGTTTGATTCTATTCCAAAGTTGAATTTTGAATGTGAAGTTTGTCATCTGTCCAAACTAGAATCACATATTCTGCAAGCAGTAAAAGAAGTAATGTTGCTTTCCATTTGATCCATACTGATGTTTGGGGCCATATGCTATCCCTTGCATGGGTGGGTATAAATATTTCATCCTCTTCATTGATGACTACAGTCAGTATACATGGCTCTACTTGATGAAAAGTCGGAATGAAGTTTCTATGATTGTTCAAAACTTCATGAATATGGTCGAGACACGGTTTGAGAAAAGAGTGAAGATAATAAGATTTGACAATGCCAAAGAATACTTTGAACATTGGTTGCATAGATTTCTTGAAGATCAGGGTATTATTCACCAAAGTTCATGTAGTCGTACTCCACAACAAAATGGGGTGGCTGAAAGGAAGAACAGGTATGTCATTGAAGTTTCTTGTGGTCTACTATTTCAAACTCATGTTCTCACTCGTTTCTGGGGTGATGTTGTTGAGACAGCTGTGTATCTTTTAATCTACCCTCAAGATCTTTGGTTGTGTTTGTTTTGTTCATGATATGAGTCCTTTCTGATGTAAGTTTGATCCTAAATTAGTTAAATGTGTATTCCTTGGTTACTTTCCAGTCTAAAAAGGCTATAGATGCTTTGATGCTTTATCTAGCAAGAGATATGTCTCTAAAGATGTTACCTTTTTCGAGTCCTCTTCCTTTTTCCAGTCATACTGTCATTCTCTTCAAGGGGAGAATGCGAGTGAAGATCGGACTCCTTTCTACCTTCCTGTTCCTACCTCTATTCCTCCGTCTCTTCCTTGTAACGATAATATTCCTTCTCCTCCTCCTCCTCCTATGTATCAAACTCGGTTCTGGAAATAGTTTGTCATCAGACGTAGTAAGAGGGTGACTCTTGAAGTTGAATGCCCATCACAATCTGATTCCCCAGATTCAGGTAATCTTGAAGCTCCTGATAATCCTATTATTGATTTTGACCTTGATCTTCCTATTGCCATTCGAAAAGGGAAGAGGACATGTAGCAAGTATCCTATTACTAACTATGTGCCTTATGATGCTCTCTCAGCTTCCTATTGTGCCTATATTTTTGCCATCTCTTCTGTTTCCATCCTTCATAGTGTTACAGAGGCAATGCAGTCCCCTTACTAGAAGGAAGCTATGAACCAAGAAATGGAGGCCCTAATAAAGAACCATACTTCGGAGGTTGTTCCTTGCTCTAAAGATAAGATTCCTGTTGGGTGTAAGTGGGTTTATACTGTTAAGCACAAGGCAGATGGCTCAATTGAGAGGTACAAAGCTCGACTTGTAGGCAAAGGATACACTCAAACTTATGGCATTGATTATGTGGAAACCTTTGTTCTAGTTGCTAAAATGAACTCTATTCATGTGATCCTGTCTCTTGCTAGCCATTACTCTTGGCCTTTATATCAAATGGATGTAAAGAGTGCCTTCCTTAATGGGGACTTACAAGAGGAAGTGTATATGGACTTACCATCTGGGGTAAGCTTTCCTAACAGTGATGGAAAAGTTTGCCACTTGAAGAAGTCCTTGTATGGGCTCAAACAGTCCCCGAGAGCCTGGTTTGACAAGTTGAGAAATGCTATCTTAAAGATTGAGTTTGCTCAATCACAGGCTGACCACACCTTATTCATTAGAAGAGTTGATGATAGAGTAACAATGTTGATGGTATATGTTGATGACATTGTTGTGATAGGTGATGATATCACAGGTATCTCTCAATTAAAGTCCTTCCTCGTTTCTGAATTTGAGATTAAGGACCTTGGTGATCTCTGATATTTTCTTGGCATTGAAGTTGCAAGATCCAATAAGGGAATTTTTTTATCACAAAGGAAGTATGTACTTAATTTGCTTCATGAAGTTGGGAAATTAGGGTGTAAGCCTGCAAAAACTCCAATTGATCCTAACTACAAGTTGAGTTCCACTGAAGGAGAAGTTCTTCCAGACAAGGGGGTATATCAGAGATTGGAAGGCTGCCTTCTGTATCTCTGCTTGACTAGACCTGACATATCCTATGTTATTGGAGTGGTTAGCCAATATATGCATGAACCCAGGACATCTCATATGCAAGCAGTTAACAGAATTTTAGCCTACTTGAAAGGATGCCTTGGTAAAGGGATGTTGTATTCCAATCACGACCATCTAAAGATTGAGGCTTACACAGATGTTGATTGGGCAAGGTCCATTGATGATAGAAGATCTACATCTGGTTATTGTGCCTTAGTGGGAGGCAATGTGGTTTCATGGAGAAGTAAGAAACAATCTATGGTTGATCGTTCTAGTGCTAAGGTAGAGTACAGGGCAATGGCTCATGGAGTGTTTGAACTACTCTGGTTGAAGACCTTATTGACTGAGATAGTTATCCAAGCAGACATCCCAATGAGACTATTTTGTGACAATCAAGTGGCCATAAATATTGCCTTCAATCCTGTCCAACATGATTGTACAAAGCATATTGAAGTGGATAGACACTTCTTTAGAGAAAAGGTTGCTAGCGGAGAGATTTGCCTTCCTTTCGTAAGGCCGGAAGACCAACTAGCTGATTGCCTTACTAAAGGTGTCCACCATCCAAAGTTTGCTAAGAACCTTGACAAGTTGGGCATGATTGACATATATACTCAGCTTGAGGGGGAGTGTTGAGATTGCTTAGACAGGGGTGTTTTTGGAACTTTTTCTCTTCCTTGTACTCTTTTTGTATTTGGGCGCCCAAGTAGGGGCTTCCTTGTAATTTACTATTTTCCAAGTAGAAAGATGTTTTAGGGTGTGAACAGTAACTTTAACACACCTCTCAACACATCTCTTCTTCTTCTTCTTTTCTCCTCTTGCTTCCTCTCTTCTAAACCCTAGATTCAATTTTGTTTGTCAACTAAGAGAAAATATATAAGCACTAAACCACGACCATTTGGTTTAGAATTTGATCAAACTAGATAAAATATGCCTTCTTTGAAGGCTGGATTTGTTTATAATCATACTGGGTTTTATTACTATTACCTTTTGAATAGTTTAAAACTATTGCAATAAGCAAGTAGTCTAAAACTATTGCTATATACCTTTTGAATAGTTTAAGCATAGATCTCTCACTATCTCTGGTTATAAGGGCAATTCTAATTGATCATACCCCAATAATTGGAATCAGAGGAAATGTACTGCAGATACTGCAATAATATCTCAGTTGATAACAGGAATGCAGAGGAGATGTTGATTAAACTATCATATCCAACACTTAAGTCATGTTTGGTTGGTCTGATTGGACTTGTAATTGGAATATTCATAAGGGGGAAAATTGGTAGCCATTCATAATTGATGGTTGATAACCTAACGGAATTAGCTATGATCCCTGGTTTTGTAATGGACAGTTTAGGTTCATGCTTCCAACTTGGTTGTCTAGTAAACAGGGCTTCAAAAATATTATAGAAGATGTTTTTTAACTATGTTTTTGGGGTATACTTTGCTTACTCTCTTAAGCTGTGTCTATATATATATATAACTTGGTTGGGTATGTATTAGACTGTTTGAGTGCATGACTATATCTTGGTTATGTCTAGTAAATATATGGTATATGGCTCTATCAGGGATTCAAAACATATTAGGATATGCTTCAGTGTGTTAGACTTTGGTAGAGTATGAGCAAAGCCATTGGCCAATCTTGGGCTCCAGTTGAAGAGATTCATTCTGATTATTAAACCAGTATTAGACTTTTCATAATGGAAGGTGTGAGAGAGGAGAATTGTTACAAAAACCAGTTACCTTCCATGGGTGTGGGTATGATACATAGTTTGAGTTAAACCACTTCTTTCTATACAGGAAGGCCCTTCAACCAGTTACCTTACATGAGTGTGGGTATGACTGGCATTCTTTTTCTAATATAGTAGCTTTCCATGGTTGGGTTCCCTCTACACTGTTCCTACCTAGTTACTGGATTCACCATTTTTTTTCCCCTTGTTCTACTTTACTATCATACCCCAACCTGTATCTTGATGACTTTCATAGATTCAAAATTTCAGACCAGGTTATGACAGACGATGATGAACATCTTGTCTTCAGGAGGCTTAGAGGTAGAAATTAGTGAAATTAAACCTGCTGATATTAGTGGTAGGATGCAATTTAGGCCCTGCTTGGTGCGTCTTTCCGTGTGGTCTGTTGGCTATTTACAAGCCCAGTAGACCGCGATTTGGTCTTTTCCTGTTTGGCTCGCGGTAGATCTAGCCGCCAAAAGCCGACGCACCAGAAAGACATGAGAAGCCCAAAACAGGCGATTTTTGGGAAGCTCCAAATGGAGCTGCATTTTTTTTTCTACTCGTCTTCGCACGGAAAGACATGCCTTAACCAAACAGACTTCAGGCTGCTCAGATCTTAATGCAAAAGCTCAATGCGCCTTTTGACTGTCATAGCTACCAGAAGATCTTCCTAAAAAGATTTTCCAAATGGCCCCTTTGTTAATGCAGGAGCTGTTTGTTAAGGCAAATTTTTTTCCCAGGAAGTTGACTCATGTATTTGGACTTTGGAGTTGTAAAAATAGCTAGATTTCTTATTATAAGTAATATATTTAGAGTAGCTGGGATTTTTTTCCCAAGGAGCACTTAATTATGTGAAGAAAAAGGTATATTAGGTGGTCAGGACTAAATCAATTGGGGTCAGAGAATTTGGTGATGGTTTTGTTTGGGATCAGGTGTTCAGGACTAATATTTCTTTTCATGGGTCTTTTGGCTTTCATATATGAAACTATTATGCTTTTGGTGTGTATTACTATTACCCACTATGCAATAAATTTCAAGAGTAAACTGAAACTCTTAGGCCATGTGAGATGAAAAACCAAGAAGAGCAGTATAGAACCAATGGAAGATGTGATTTTTTATAGGTTAAAAGCTATGTCAATTGGTCTGTTTTAGTGGGCATTAACAAATAAGTTGAGAGTCATGTTACTTGGTTGATATCATGAATGGAATTTAGTTTGTGATGTTGTTACTTGTGTCAACAAGCAGATTCATAGAAGAACAATGATGTGTAAATATGTAATGGGTGGTAATTAGAAACATAGAAGGTTAAGTAATATTGTGCATTTTTAGTGGAGGGGGAAGTTAAGAAGGTGATCTGTGTTTCAATCGATAACACTGATGTGTTACTGCTCTTGTGATTTAAACTTTAATCATCGACAAGAATTTGTTTTTGGTAAGAACATATGCTGAGATCTGTTGCTCTTATGATTTAAGTTTGATATTTTATACTCGGGAATTTGTTCATAGGAAAAAAAACCAATATTACATGTTGAGATCGTGTTGCTCTCATAGCTTTCAAGGTCTTGACATGGGAGATTTCAATTTCATTTGTACCAATTGATATGAATCATAAATTTTCTAGCCGCCATAATTACTTATTCTTTAATTTGTGATTATATGTAGCAACCAATATCTGATTATTTAACTTGTGCAGCCACTTGATATTTTCTAGCCAACAATGGTTTTGAGGGTAAAAACCATCCCATGCGTTTGTAACGACACTTATGAAACAAACGACAGCAAACATGTATCGTCTATTTGCATCTTCTTCACAAACACGGATGATACAAATGCAATCCTCTGCTTGTCTATGTTTTGCATTTACCTGGACGGAAATAATTTGTATTTGTACCCTATAAATTTGTATTTACATTCTTCGTCTCAAATGGAGCCTCGCACCAGAGGCTTATAGCATTGAGTCCTTAGAAGTATATTACAAAAAAGTCGAATTACAAGGGGGGCGTTATCTGCAGAGATCAAGCTGGATAGACAATAAGGATTGATTCTCCATTTACTTAAATGTCAAAATCAATCAATCCTAAGATTTTTTTTTTTTTTTTTTTGGTATTTGATGATACGCACCAGTGTTTTTGAACCGTTGTTGACTCAGACGATTGGACCATTTGGTCTGGGAATCGTTCAAGCAACCAGTTCTGTTTCACCCTCAACCTGTTTCTTGGAAAACCATTGACTTGGTCAGCGACCCACTAACCTGGGTGGTTGAACCGTCGATCTATTTGATTTGGACAACAGTTTTGACCATTTTTTTATTTTTTTTTAAATTGGGACAGGCCGTCTATTCGAATCAGATGATCGAACCACTGACTTGGAAACCAGTGGCTAAAGTGGTTCCAATTCCAGGTCATTTTTTAAAACATTGATATGCACCACACTAACAGCCCCTTGTAGTGGTTGCGAGAATTGAATCTACATCTATACTAGAGCAAACCAGCTAATATACTAGTTAAGCCACCGCTCAGTTGGTATTAGGGGTGAGCAAAAAAAAAAAAACAAAAAATTGAACCGAAAAATCGATTAACTGAATCAGCGGTTCGATTTCGGTTCAGTATTTTTAAAAAGCCGAAGGTACTGGTTAGGTTTCGGTTAACCAATATAGAAAACCAGCGATTAACTGAACCGACCAATATACATATATTTTCATATATTTTATATATTTATGTATATTATATATATTTTATATATACTTTTTATATATTATAAATTAATAAATATGCATTATATATATATTTATAATATATGATATATTATTTATTATTTAAAATATAATATTTTATATATTTATAATTTTTATTATATATTTATAATATATATTGTAAAAATTAAAAATCTGAAAAACCGACGAACCGAATCGAAGATTAACTGAACCGATCAATTGGTTAACTGATAGGTTTCGGTTATCGGTTTTCCAAAAACCACTACTACCGGTTCAGTTACAAAATATGCCCCACGATTCGGTTAACCGAACCGTGAGCACCCCTAGTTGGTATCTAGGGGGTATTGAGAGTGAGAGGTCTAGTGGAGATAACCAACCAAATCAGATTAGACTAAGTTGGACTGGAGTGAGTCCCTTCTAGCTCTAGTCCATGCTTTTGTTTCCCTTGTTTTTTATTGGGTAAAAGAAAGGTTCAAAAAATTGTTACGTATCGATCAATGCGTATCGTATCACGCCCTTTCCGATATGCCCCTATAGGGATTGTATCAGGTCAGGGCCTGGTTTAGAGGGTTGCCGGGACTTAAACTGGCCCCTCTAAACCAAAATCGAAAAAAAGGTAAAAGTTAAAAAAAAAGGATTGATATTGGCGATGTATCAGCCAGTATCAATACTTTGAACCTTGGGTAGAAGACTTACACATACCTTAAGTTTTCAGCAATTGACTTAAACATACCCTACCCTATCCATGCTTGTTAGCTTTTGGCTCCCTTTAATAAAAAATCCTATCTCGGCCCCTGGCAGCCCTAAAATACATCAAAGATGACGAGCTGTGCATACTTAAATTGAAACCTCACAAATCAGCTATCTAAATTCATGGACATCCAGGATAAGGGTCGCTTGACTTTGATCAGCATTGATCCAAAAAAAGGTAAAAGTTAAAAAAAAGGACTGATATTGGCGATGTATCAACCAGTATCAATACTTTGAACCTTGGGTAGAAGACTTACACATATCTTAAGTTTTCAGCAATTGACTTAAACATACCCTGCCCTATCCATGCTTGTTAGCTTTTGGCTCCCTTTAATAAAAATCCTATCTCGGCCCCTAGCAGCCCTAAAATACATCAAAGATGACGAGCTGTGCATACTTAAATTGAAACCTCACAAATCAGCTATCTAAATTCATGGACATCCAGGATAAGGGTCGCTTGACTTTGATCAGCATTGACATTTCTCTATGTTGAGGTTGGTTTCAATAAAAAAATGTCTTAAATATCCATATAATTATTGAGGTTGGTTTCAATAAAAAAGCCATATAAACTTTTATAAACAATAAAAGAAGAGAATTTAAAGTTACAACTTTACCTTTGAATTATTAATATGAAGGGCAAATTTAAAAATGGAAGTGATTAGGGGGAAATTTAAGCAATTTACCAAAAAAATAAAAAGAATGTTCCAAGAAAGCGCTTTTGTTGCTAAAACCAAAACCCGAAAAGGACGACACAGATGAAAATGTCTGATCATCAACTGAAATTTCGAGGATTTTAAACTTTCAGTTAATTAGCTAAGTAAATTTTAAAATCTAGAGAAGAAAATTTGAGAAGTTGGGTCAACTCCACTGTGTTAAAGCTGAGAAGCCTGTGTCTCTGCTTATTTGCTTGTTTCTCGGTTTATCATTTGAGTTCCATCATCTGATGATTAGTCGTAGATTCGAAATTCTAGAGTTGGACTTCAAAGGGTTCCAAATTTCTATCTCTGAAACATGATTGCCGCAGGGACGAGAATACTTGAAATAGGGTTGGGTTTAGTGATTATGGTGGTTATCTTTTTTTGTGTTGGAGCAGAAGGCAAGTGCAAAAGTGGCTGCGATCTCGCGTTGGCCTCTTATTACGTTTGGGAAGGAACGAACCTCACATTCATTTCCAACGTCATGGGTGTTTCAATTAACGATACTCTTAGGTATAATCCTCAGGTACCCAATCAGGATAGTATTCTATCTGGCATTAGAATAAACATTCCATTCTCCTGCCAATGCTTGAATGGAGAATTCTTGGGTCATATGTTTAACTACTCTGTCATTCCTGCCGATACCTATGACAAGGTTGCTAAGAAACATTTTTCCAATCTCACAACTGCGGAGTGGCTGGAAAACCATAACAGCTACTCTGCCATCGATATCCCTGACACTGATGCCCAACTCAATGTCACCGTAAATTGCTCCTGCGGGGATAGCAGTGTCTCCAAAGATTATGGGTTGTTTGTGACGTACCCACTTCGTCCGAATGATAGCTTGCCGTCTATTGCATCTCAGTTCAATCTCTCTTCCAGTTTGGTGCAGAACTACAACCCCAATACCAATTTCAGCCTTGGGAGTGGCTTGGTGTTTGTTCCAGCCAAAGGTGATTCATTTGTTTGCTTAAATCACTTTGTTATCGAGTTCGTATCTAGACAATCATAATAACTGTACGTTGTTAGCTAAACTGAAAACACGTAAACAATCAATTAAAGTGAACATAGTTTTAGAATCATGATGAATATTCTGCCTAAAGGCAAATGTATACATAATAAACAAAGAGAAACAAGCAACTAAAACTCATGTTTATTGAATTTGCTCTACTCATTATATATATATATATATATATATATATATAAAGCTCTCTATTATAGGATGTTAATTCCATATGTTAGAATAATCTAGAGAAATAAGATTTTGAGGTACGATCTTATCAGTTTCTTATTAAAATTTTAATATTGCTCTGTAGTTGTTAAAACTTAAAATCCCCAAATGAAACACTCATTCTTATTATGGAATAATGATCATAATTTTTGGAAACCCCTGGAATTTAAGAATATGATGAAAAGGACGTTCTAAGAGCATTCAAAAGGTGTCATCTTATTAGAGAGATTAGCATCATGTTTTTGCAACTACTACTGCCCTGCTTATACAAATCAGTCAATGCATTGGTTGGGTTGCTTTTTCTGTAAAACGGCAAGTAGGTCTCAATTCTCAAAGGTTTCACTTAATCAAAAGCAATAAAGTAACATGACAAGTTATTTACCTTGCTAATACCATTTCTCTCCCTCTCTTTTCTGTTTTGTTTTGCCCAGATCAAAATGGAAGCTACCGTCCCCTAAATTTGAGGTAACCTACAATACCATCGGATCCTCAAAAAAAAGTGTTAATCTCTTACCTTTCTATCTTACCTCATCATCCTCTGGAGTTATCTAACATGGGTGTGAAATCCTCTTTTTCTGCAGTGCAGGTGGTTGTCTCTTCCTACTATTTTGGCTTTATTATGGTTGCTGATTTGTCATTTTGGGATACAAATGCGAATGTCAGGGTCACTACTTCATAAATATTTTAAGCAATTAAGCTTACGATGTATTGTTGTGAAACTTAAGCAGGAACTTCTAGTGGAGTAATTGCTCGCATATTGATTCCTATAGCAGCTGTAGCTTTGTCTTTGGCGGCAGTGTTTACATATCTTTATAGAAGAAAGAAGGTAAAGAAGGTAATGTTGCTAGCCGCAGCAACAGATGATGATTATTCTCAACATAGACGTGGTAAGCCTTCTTGTTTGATTAACATATATTTAATAATCCATGAATTTTCTCTTCTAAAGGATGCTGCTTCAGGAATTTCTAGACATATACTGTTCTACCTTATTGAAGAGAAAGAGATTGATTTGCCACAGATTTTCCATCTGAGGGTATGTCTTCAGAATATTCTGAGACTAGGAGATTCCATTCTTTTCTTTCTTGTTGGAGACAATAGAGACCTAACATATAGATGAGGGAACCTCTTTTGCATTGATTAGGATACAAAAGCCCTTTTTTTCTTTCATTGGTTTCTAAAATTCTCGTTCTTAATTTTAGTCTGTCTTCTTGATTGTTTTGATTCAAGATGACATGCCATTTAAGTATCTCCTTTTCAATATTAAGCAACCTTCAGCTTGTTTGTGATGTCAGTTTACTCTCAACTCTTTCATGGTCTTTACTGTTTTGGCTGTGATAGTAATGATTCCTAAGTTAAGAACTTGAGACCAACATTTAGAATACAAGGTACCAGTGCTGTTTGTGCCTTTATCCTGAAAATAATTTCATGGCACAGAACTTTACAGATACCTATTTTAACATTGTTCAGTAAAAGTCTTCAGTGAGTTTTGGGTTTTGATTTATTGTGACGTGAAAGGCCATTCTGTTTCTATGTTATGTTATTCCACCCCACTATCATATACTGAAATTAAGATACATTATGGTGTCATTGTTATGGGATCTGTATGATAATATATGATGCATATGAAGGGGGCATTTGGGATACCTTCTAGTCCAGAAGTCAGCCTGGTCTTCTGATTTTTAATCACCTGGTACATGGCTTTTTTTCCTTCTTATTATCATGCAGTATACAATTACATATCTAACTTACATATATAAATATATAATCTAAGAAATAAAACATAATAATGGTTTCTATTGTCCTATAGGTGGGTATGCTTAAACCATCTACATAAATGTACTGTACCCCCTCACTTGGTACCATAAGCTAGTGATAATATCCCATCATTTGCCTATTCAATTATGGGTACCATGCTGTAACTTTACATGGGTGGGTGTGAGGGGGTGGGACGGGGATTTTGTAAAATAGAAATTTCTTTCTTATTGAATATCATAACACAATATAACTTAAGAAAGCCTTATCCTCTAAGTATATGGGGTAGGCTACACATATCCTGTTTTACCAGTGCACTTTATTAAAGCACTTCCTGAACACTCTAATCTTCTTGATCAGACTTGTTCTACTTATATTTCCTTTTTTTTTTCTGAAGTTACTATGAGAAAAGAGACATGGTTTACAGTAGTTCATTTTTTGGGTTTAGGTTCTTTGGGTATCTTGGATAATACCACCGAATCTGTTGCTTTTGTTGGTGGTCCTTCTCCAAGGCTGACAGATATCACTGTGGATAAATCAGTGGAGTTCTCATATGAAGAGCTCGCAAAGGCTACAAACAATTTCAGTTTGGCTAATAAAATTGGTCAAGGTGGTTATGGATCAGTTTATCATGCAGAATTAAGAGGCAAGGTCTGTATTTCTGCATTTTTCCAAATATTGAAGGAAAACTCAGATTGGGTCCTACTATCATATTGTCTTCCACAAACTCTTTCTCTCATGCATAAAATAAGGCTGTTTATATTTTTCTTTACATCTTTATTTTTCTATGAAGGACATAAAATAATAGGGAAATTCTAGTTCTGTGATAAGCTTCTTACAGTAGCTTCTATGTATGCCACATAAAGAATATATGAGGTATATACTGGTTTCACAGTATTCCTAGTGCATGGTTTTGGTCATTCAAAATAGCTGTTCTAAGAAGCTCCAATAATTACAAGGTTACACTGCTTAGATTAAATTGGTAGTATGCTGTGTTAAATAAAGGAATTTGGTAAAAGAAGGTACTGATATCAGCTGATCTTGATGATATTTCCTTTTCTACTGTGACCATTTTTTGATCATCAGAAAATAAATTCATTAAATTAATTAAAAAGTAGTTAATACAACTTGATGATTAGAGATTCCCAAATTTCACATTCAGGTTACATAGAAGCCCCAAAATGCATCAGGTTACAGCTTTGCCCAAAATAAATTAGGCCTGTTAACTCCTTGCTTTGCGAAAACATCTGCCAACCCATTTGCAGTACTTCCTATCCAGCTAAAAGAAGAATTGAATCTCTTTGCTAGGATATCAATTTCCCTGAAAGCATGTCTGTATTTCCATAGACTGAACTGAGATTTTTGGTCCATGAGACGACTAATTGTGAATCTCCTCCGATTTTCAACTCTCTTACTTCTAGCTGTACCGTGAGTCTCAAACCTTGTAAGAGAGCCATGGTTTCATCTTGAATTGAATCTCCAAAACCAATTGGTCCTGAGAATAGGGCCAACACCACTCCTTGTTGGTTTCTAAAAACTCCCCCTATTCCTGCCCTTCCTAGATTACCCAATGAACTGCCATCAAAGTTCAACTTTAACTTATTTAAAGCTGGAGGTTTCCATACCAATCATATACTTTCAACAGGTCCTGTTTGTGCCACTTCAGTCCAGGATCTTAATGTCATTTGTTGAAAATTCTCGATAAATATCCAAAGCTTTTACCCAATGTGTCATTCTTACTGTTATGGCTTCAATTAAATCCTCTTTAGGTTTTCTCTTCTCATCAAAGATTCTCTGATTCCTTTCTTCCCATACAGTCCATATCATCACTGCTCTTGCTGCCCTCCACAAGATTCTTCCTTTTCTATTGTCTTAAGAAACTAGAGTTGAACAAGCCTACCACATTCTATGGGGGTACCCTTCTGCAACCAAAGATAGAACAGAGGTGTTTCCAAATACAAGATACGAAGGAGCAGGAGATTAACAAATGAGGGAGGGTCTCACCACTTTCCTTGCAAAAAACACACATATGAGGAGAGAAGCACATATTTGCCTTCTTTTCTGTAGCAAGTTACAGGTGTTGATCTTCCCAAGGAACACTTCCCAACACAAAGTTTGTACTTTGGGAGGCATAGGTTTGCACTAGATTTCTTTTACTGGGAAGTTCACCCCCAAAGGTTCTCTATTATTTCTTTCCAAGGGGTGCTTGAAGAAACACAGAGTGCCACATTTGCATCCCAACCATTTTCTGCGAAACCATGAATGACCTTGTGCCACAACCTATCTCTTTCTAGAGGAAATCTCTTAAACCATTTACCTAGCAAAGCTGTATTCCTCTTGGTTAGATTCCCAATACCAAGGCCTCCTAGTTCTTTAGACTTGCATACCTGTTCCCATTTGATTAGATGATCTCTTCTTTCATCGCTTGGTTCCCACAAAAATTCTCTCATAATTCTTCTAGATGGCCTCCTAGTATTTTACTGTGACCATTGCCCAATAATTTGATTGGTTCTTACTACTAAAAAACCAGATGATTTCTCTTTCCAAATTGTAACAAAAGGTGATTCTCTAGAAGGATAAACTAGTTCCACTAAAACAACTATGCATGTATGTAATCATTCTGTTAGACAGTTTTGTATGCCCTTAGCTTCAATCATTTTGATGTACTTTTGTTATTTAGTGGAAATAAATAAAGTGCATGTTTGATTCATGTTGTTTGGTTTAATTCTGTGTAAAACCCTAAAACTGGACATTTGTAGAGACTCATGTTAGTTTTAAATGTTCACAGCCGCTGGATAAGTCTGGGGAGATTTATCCTGCCAAGGCTGATACTGGTGTGCCACCAAGTGTTGGGATGGCCTGTCTCAGCCATCAGGGTAAGACCCGAGGCACATACAGCATGGGATTACTTGAATCCTTGAACCGGACCAGATTTCCAGTCTTGCCCTGGACCTTGGAGATAGATGGGCAAAACTGGAAAGTTACACCTGACCCCTAGACTCGATTATGACACTTCACTAGGTGTTGGATCAGGCTGCCTTTGATATGCCAATCAGTGAGATCCTTAGTGGGGATCAAAACCTGGGTATGTTGGGGCAGTTTGAGAATTCATCTGAGTGGGTGGTCATAGTGACAGAATCAGCCACTTTGTCGGACAAAGGGTAATGATCGGGAATGCACTCTCTCTGATGGAAACCAAACTGCCGGCAGTTGATTTCAATCGTTGGAATTTTGTTTTTGCAAAATTAATATATTTACATATATATGTACGGTTTCAAAATGTTTGCAAATGGTTTTAATTCCCGGGATCCATGTGAGAGGAGAGTGCGGCACTGTTCCTTGCAGCCGAGGGAGAGGTCCTCTCTTGTCGGGCAGTGCTTGATCATTAAGGGCTGAGAGGTTAAGTGTAAGACCATTTAGGATAATACCTGATGGGCTAATCTTGCACCTGCCCACAGTCCCTGGGTTTTTATAAGATGGCTTGGCCCAGGGACCACTTAATGTAAGTGTTGGGCCCATAGGGTTCATACGATGGACTCAAGGGGTTCATTGAGATTTTCAGTGAATTCGGCTGGGCCTTGTATTAAAGGCTGGGCCGAACCCATGTGGCTGGTGTGTAGATCAATGTTTGGGTCCCACGCCATACAAAGAAGCCCAACTGGGCAGCAGATTGGAAACTAATTAAACACTGAATACTTAATGGGCCAAAAGCCCATTTCGAAGTGGGCTGATATGATCACCCATCAATGGGGCGAATTTGAGATTGCAGTTAGCAAAAAGGATTGGGCTCTTAGCCTTATCCACTCTTAGAGACCAAATTCAAATCAGATTTGAATCTGGTAACCTCCTGATAAGATCAGGAGTAAGCTAACTCTATCTGGGAAAGGGATTAAGATTATCCCCTATCCAAATACTGATTTGGATTGGGATAACTCCTAATTAGGAGATTTCTTAATCAAGAAGAAAAGAGAGGAGATTTCGAATGAACCAAGAGAGAGAAATAAGATTTCGATCCAAGAGGTTCTGGTGAGCAAGAAAGGTTCCTGCGAATTGAGATTAGATCTCATTCTCTCCAGAAAAGAAAACAGTTCAGCCTTTTCGTTTCTGGAAATCTCCTCCTGCCGCCGCCATCTGCATTGTTGCAAGATTTGATCTTTGCAGAAAAGAAAGTCAAGAAACCAGTTCTTGACATCAGTCTTGCAAGAAAGACTGAAAGAATTCAGTGTTTAGTACATCCAGGGGATTCTTGTGAAGGATCCAGTGTGTAGGACGCACCCTGCTGGTTCTGTTCCATCCACAGCTGTGTCATCTTCAGTAGGGACAGATCTTGGAGCATTCTTTGGGCGTGAACACCAACTTTGGGAGATACTGCTTCTCCGGATCAGGTATAATCCTCCCATTTATCTTTTGGTACAGATCTGGTTTGATTAGGGTTCAAGTAGATCCTTGAATATTGTATTCTAAATTCAGGGAATATGATTCCCAGTTGGGAGAAGGTAGGAAATTTTTGAAATTCGCCCCACCCATTCCGCAACCTTTATGGCGTCCATTAGATGGATCCTACCATTCTTTCAGTGGTATCAGAGCCACAGGTTCGAATCTTGAACCAAAAGAAAATCAGATCTGACCCTGCGCAGATGGATAGAAGGTGTTCTTTCAAGATTTGCGCAGATTGTTTTCTTTTTTTCCAAGAAACTGTTTCTTGTTAAGGGCGATTGATCTGAAATTAATTTCTATTAAATCCAAAATTTATTTGGAATTGTTCTTTATTTATTTTGATTTAATGGACTGTTCAAACCTGGAGATCGCAGTGCAGTTTTAGCGCAAATGGTCTGCGCACCCTTTTTCTTTTCTATTTATTTATTTCATTCAATTCGGTCTGTAAATAATTTTTTTTATTTTTAGACTGAATGTATAGGATTTGATCAAGAATGTAATTAATAGAAATAGGATTTCTGTTATTTTTCTTGATTAAAGAAGATGGAAGAAGATGGCGGCGCTGGAGATTTGCAGATGGAGAAATCGTTTTCTGCGATTTGCAGTTTATGAAACTGCAACCCTTGTGATTAACCTCTGTTTTGCAGGTGGTGCGAACAGTCCATAATTGTTTTGTGTTTGCTAGAAATCAAAACTATTAATTTCAGATCATTCAATAATTAATTCTTGAATTGAAAATCAGTTTTGGACCATTTCGGACTAGATTGGACCAAAACTGTTTGGACCAAATCTGGGTTTCGAAAGGGGCTGTTCTCAGTCCAATTGTCTCACACTTTTGTTCCAAATCTGATGTTCAATTACAGGGATTAATTCGGCCCACCTGTAAAGCCCAGTTTTAAAGGGTTAAAACTGCAAAAGCCCATTATTGTGAGATAAGCTGTATGGGCCGAACTGCTATCTGCGATTCAGCCCATACACCTAGTGGACATTAATCGTTAATGACTTGGTTTTTAAATGGGCCGTTGAATGGGCTTTACAGCAATTAATTGATTGGATCAATTCCTCCTTTACATGTGATGTTTGGATGTTTGATGTGCTGCGACCATGGGCCATAAGTACTTGGCCCGTGATGACTCGTTAGTGGCTCTTGCGCACACCATTGCTGAATGCACATCATTGCCATGGTGTCCCTGAAGGTCATTGGATGACCCCCCTCTTTGCCTGGTGGGCCCCACAACCCTGAAAAGGGATGCGTACGGAACCCCTAGCCGATTAAGGCCCACCAGAAATCTGACTTTATGAAAGTCAGTGGGAGCCACTTTGGTTTGACCTAAATTAGAACTAGGCCGTGATTTTGTTCCCTCCAGCAAATATGAATGCAAGTGATAGGGAGATCCATATGATGGACTCTCTAAAGGCCTTCCGTCATTAGCACAATGATGGGTCCATCAGTAATGAGGAAACGCACCATAAAATTGGGCTATCCATTTGCTGTTGGATCTGTTAGAGTGTTTCATAAGATGATAGGGGCGTCATAGACCGATGTGGGAGGGGCTTCACCAGAAAATGGGAACTCTCTCACGGTACCTTGGCGTAACCTGAATATGATGGGTGTGCACTCACTGACAGAAGGGTTTACCTGAAAACGGCTCTGAACCTTGTCTGACAGAGGCCAAAGGGAAACTCATTTGATGAGTGGATATGATCCGTCACAGAAAGGTGGTGGGGTTATGCAGCTGAAACAGTTGGCTTCACACACCCCATGTGATTTCCCACATTTCCAGAGACATTTCGTCGTCTCCGTCACTGAGATAGGAGGGAAATCTCAGAGATGAACAAATGGGAATGGAACATAGATTAAAAGCCATATCTATGTAGGTAAACATGAATCAAACATGGGTTGTGGACTAATGATTTTGCTGTTTTATCAGAAAATGGCAAACGGTCAATTTGCAAAGCTTCTAGACGATAACAAGCTTAAGGGCCCAAACTATGCCGACTGGTATAGAAATCTTATGCTGGTCCTAACTTCTGAAAAGTTAGACAAGGTAGTGAAAAATCCTGCCCCGGAACGTCCGGGTGATAGGGCTTCTGAGGCCCGTAGGAGGGACTACCAAGATTGGGAGGATAAGAACTCCCTAGCCCGCTGCTTTGTCATTGCCTCATTAGACAACTCAATACAGAGGCAGTTCGATCAGATCGAACTTGCCAAGGACATATTGGACAGTCTAAGGACAATGTATGAGGAGCAGAACCGTTCTACTCGACAGAAGGTCCTGAAATTGTTCATGACCGCGCAGATGACCAAAGGGCAGAAAGTTCATGACCATTGTCTTCGGATGATGGGATACATCAACGAACTTGAAGCTCTTGGATCCGGGCTAGATCTTGGCACGCAAGTGGATGCCATCCTAAATTCTTTGCCCTCTTCCTTCAATGCGTTCACTATGAACTACAATATGAATAAGCTGAATGTCAGCGTCCAGGAACTCAGCAATATGTTGCAGAGGGCCGAGGATTTACTCAAGAAGGATGAGCCTGTGGTTATGCTTGCTGAAGCTAACAAATCGGGCAAGAGAAAGAGAAAGGCAAAGAAGCCCCAGAAGAAGACTACCAAACCCAAGAAGCAGAAGAAGAACAAGGCATCTGATGTCTGTCACTTCTGCAAGTAGACCGGCCACTGGAAGAGGAATTGTCCTACCTACCTGGAATCTAAGAAAGGTAATATCGAAACTTGTGTCATAGAAACTAATATGTTAGTTACTTCTGTGTCCTGGTGTGTTGACTCCGGGGCTTCAACTCATGCGTGTAACTCACTGCAGGGGTTCAAAGTTAGCAGAAGGCTGAGTGAAGGTGAAGTGACACTGTTCTTGGGAACAACTGCAAGTGTTGCAGCTGCGGCAATAGGAACCGTAGAATTGGTTTTTAAAGAAGGAGTCCTTGTACTTAAAGATTGTCTTTATGTACAGAACTTGAGAAGGAATTTAATTTCTGTTTCAAAATTGTGTGCTGATGGATATACTGTTTACTTTAGTAATATGATTACTGTTAAACGGAATAATAAATTCATCGCATGCGGGGAGCTAGAGAACGGTCTCTATGTTCTGCATCCTTCTTTGGAAACTAACTTAACCGAAACTACGTCGGTCGAAAATCCCAAGAAAAGGACTCGTGATACAGTAAATCTCACATGCCTCTGGCATTACCGACTTGGCCACATCGGTGTCGACCGAATCACAAGACTGGTAAAGGATGGTCCTTTGGATTTTCTAACCGTAGAAAATCTTCCCACTTGTGAACCTTGCCTCCAAGGTAAGATGACTAAGCGGCCATTTGACGGTAAGCCTGAAAGATGTGCAGGCACACTTGACCTAATACATACTGATGTATGTGGTCCCCTGAGTGTTAGGACACGGAATCAACACGTGTACTTCATCACCTTTACAGATGATTTTTCACGATATGGTTACGTGTACCTAATGAGACATAAGTCTGAATCATTTGAAAAGTTCAAAGAGTTCAGACAGGAAGTCGAGAAACAGTTAGGGAGAGAAATTAAGGCCCTTCGATCAGATCGAGGTGGCGAGTATCTCTCTGACGAATTCAGGGACTACTTAAAGGCCAATGGGATAGCGTCACAACTAGCTCCTCCTGCTACACCTCAACTCAACGGTGTTTCAGAGAGGAGAAATAGGACCTTATTGGACATGGTCCGGTCACTTCTCGTACGCTCAGAATTACCCACATCCTTTTGGGGATACGCATTAGAGACTGCTATCTACGTGCTGAATAGGGTTCCAACCAAATCAGTTCCGAAAACTCCATATGAGCTTTGGACCGGAAGGAAGCCAAGTGTGAGACACTTGAAGATTTGGGGTTGTCCTGCACACGTTAAAAGAACAAGTGCGGACAAGTTGGAATCTAAAACCAGCCGTTGCCTGTTTATAGGCTACCCAAAGGATTCGGTGGGTTATCTATTCTATGACCCAAGTGAGCAGAAAGTGTTCTGCAGTCGAAACGCCCGATTCTTAGAATCCGATTACATCCTGGACACCCATCGTCAGGAAATAGTTCTTGATGAGGAGAGCTCAGGAGCAGTGGGAGATGACCCACAAGTTCCAGGTAATGACCAACCTAGAAGGTCCACCCGGGTATCCAGACCACCAGTCCGATATGGTTATGACCAGGATAGTTACCTGGTGGAAGCCTTGACTAGTGAAGAGGATCCCGTGTCTTACGCGGAAGCTATGTTAGACATAGACTCCCAGAAGTGGGTGGAGGCCATGAGAGCCGAGATGGACTCAATGGAGACCAATGGAGTCTGGACTCTAGTGGATCCGCCCTCCGGGGTAAAAGCAATTGGTTGCAAATGGATCTACAAGAGGAAGAAGGGCCCCGATGGAAGGATTGAGACCTTTAAAGCTCGTTTGGTGGCAAAAGGGTATACTCAGAAAGAAGGCATCGACTATGAGGAAACCTTTTCACCGGTGGCCATGCTTAAATCCATTAGGATCCTGCTAGCTGTAGCAGCGTACCATGATTACGAGATTTGGCAAATGGATGTCAAAACAGCGTTCCTGAATGGAGATCTTAGTGAAGATATCTACATGCAGCAGCCGCAAGGCTTCATTGCTGCTGGTCAGGAACACATGGTATGTAAACTTAATAGATCCATATATGGACTTAAGCAGGCTTCTAGGAGTTGGAACATCCGTTTTGATTCTGCAGTCAAAACGTTTGACTTTGAGCAGAATCCGGATGAGCCCTGTGTTTACAGGAAATCCAGTGGGGATAAGATCACCTTTTTAGTCTTGTATGTGGACGATATCCTACTCATTGGGAATGATGTAGGAATGTTGACTTCGGTCAAGGTATGGCTATCACAGCAGTTCTCCATGAAAGATCTTGGAGAAGCTTCATACATACTGGGTCTTCGACTCTATAGAGATAGATCGAAGAGGATAATTGGATTATCCCAGGCTGCTTACATTGACAAAATTGTCAAAAGATACAGCATGGAAAACTCCAAGAAAGGAAACGTTCCTTTCAGGCACGGAGTCACTCTATCCAAGAAGATGTCTCCCAAGACTTCTGAGGAGATTGAGAGCATGAGAGACGTTCCCTATGCCTCAGCTGTGGGGAGCATCATGTATGCCATGTTGTGCACTCGCCCGGACATAGCTCAGGCGGTGAGTGTGGTAAGCAGATTCCAGGCAAACCCAGGACAGGAGCATTGGACTGCTGTGAAGAACATACTCAAATACCTTCGAAGGACGAAAGAGTTTTGTCTGGTATTCGATGGTAGTTCACTGCAAGTTCTAGGGTATACCGATGCCGATTTCCAGTCGGATCCAGATGATAGAAAGTCTACATCTAGGTAT
The DNA here is from genome assembly GCF_055504915.1 of Nelumbo nucifera. NCBI lineage: Eukaryota > Viridiplantae > Streptophyta > Magnoliopsida > Proteales > Nelumbonaceae > Nelumbo > Nelumbo nucifera. Next base: position 147,239,901 of record NC_142649.1, on the reverse strand, counting down.
GTTTTCACGATAGGATCGTGTGCTGTTTGCTGGAAAAGCAGCAAACAGGGGTCCACTGCAGACTCCACAACCGAGGCCGAGTACATTGCCGCAAGTGAAGCTGCCAAGGAAGCCGTGTGGATGAAGAAATTCATACACGAATTGGGAGCGATTCCATCCAGCACATCACCCATCCCGTTGTTGTGTGACAACAATGGAGCGATCGCCCAGGCTAAAGAGCCTCGGGCCCACTCGAAGTCAAAGCACATCGAGAGGAAGTACCATGTACTGCGGGAGATCGTTGGTAGAGGGGACGTCCTAATTCAAAAGGTAGCATCAGCGGATAATGTGGCAGACCCATTGACTAAGCCACTGACACAGAAGGTATTTGAGAAACACGTGGAAAGTATGGGACTCCGGCTTGTACCAGATTGGACCTAAGTGCAAGTGGGAGCTGTTAGACAGTTTTGTATGCCCTTAGCTTCAATCATTTTGATGTACTTTTGTTATTTAGTGGAAATAAATAAAGTGCATGTTTGATTCATGTTGTTTGGTTTAATTCTGTGTAAAACCCTAAAACTGGACATTTGTAGAGACTCATGTTAGTTTTAAATGTTCACAGCCGCTGGATAAGTCTGGGGAGATTTATCCTGCCAAGGCTGATACTGGTGTGCCACCAAGTGTTGGGATGGCCTGTCTCAGCCATCAGGGTAAGACCCGAGGCACATACAGCATGGGATTACTTGAATCCTTGAACCGGACCAGATTTCCAGTCTTGCCCTGGACCTTGGAGATAGATGGGCAAAACTGGAAAGTTACACCTGACCCCTAGACTCGATTATGACACTTCACTAGGTGTTGGATCAGGCTGCCTTTGATATGCCAATCAGTGAGATCCTTAGTGGGGATCAAAACCTGGGTATGTTGGGGCAGTTTGAGAATTCATCTGAGTGGGTGGTCATAGTGACAGAATCAGCCACTTTGTCGGACAAAGGGTAATGATCGGGAATGCACTCTCTCTGATGGAAACCAAACTGCCGGCAGTTGATTTCAATCGTTGGAATTTTGTTTTTGCAAAATTAATATATTTACATATATATGTACGGTTTCAAAATGTTTGCAAATGGTTTTAATTCCCGGGATCCATGTGAGAGGAGAGTGCGGCACTGTTCCTTGCAGCCGAGGGAGAGGTCCTCTCTTGTCGGGCAGTGCTTGATCATTAAGGGCTGAGAGGTTAAGTGTAAGACCATTTAGGATAATACCTGATGGGCTAATCTTGCACCTGCCCACAGTCCCTGGGTTTTTATAAGATGGCTTGGCCCAGGGACCACTTAATGTAAGTGTTGGGCCCATAGGGTTCATACGATGGACTCAAGGGGTTCATTGAGATTTTCAGTGAATTCGGCTGGGCCTTGTATTAAAGGCTGGGCCGAACCCATGTGGCTGGTGTGTAGATCAATGCTTGGGTCCCACGCCATACAAAGAAGCCCAACTGGGCAGCAGATTGGAAACTAATTAAACACTGAATACTTAATGGGCCAAAAGCCCATTTCGAAGTGGGCTGATATGATCACCCATCAATGGGGCGAATTTGATATTGCAGTTAGCAAAAAGGATTGGGCTCTTAGCCTTATCCACTCTTAGAGACCAAATTCAAATCAGATTTGAATCTGGTAACCTCCTGATAAGATCAGGAGTAAGCTAACTCTATCTGGGAAAGGGATTAAGATTATCCCCTATCCAAATACTGATTTGGATTGGGATAACTCCTAATTAGGAGATTTCTTAATCAAGAAGAAAAGAGAGGAGATTTCGAATGAACCAAGAGAGAGAAATAAGATTTCGATCCAAGAGGTTCTGGTGAGCAAGAAAGGTTCCTGCGAATTGAGATTAGATCTCATTCTCTCCAGAAAAGAAAACAGTTCAGCCTTTTCGTTTCTGGAAATCTCCTCCTGTCGCCGCCATCTGCATTGTTGCAAGATTTGATCTTTGCAGAAAAGAAAGTCAAGAAACCAGTTCTTGACATCAGTCTTGCAAGAAAGACTGAAGGAATTCAGTGTTTAGTACATCCAGGGGATTCTTGTGAAGGATCCAGTGTGTAGGACGCACCCTGCTGGTTCTGTTCCATCCACAGCTGTGTCATCTTCAGCAGGGACAGATCTTGGAGCATTCTTTGGGCGTGAACACCAACTTTGGGAGATACTGCTTCTCCGGATCAGGTATAATCCTCCCATTTATCTTTTGGTACAGATCTGGTTTGATTAGGGTTCAAGTAGATCCTTGAATATTGTATTCTAAATTCAGGGAATATGATTCCCAGTTGGGAGAAGGTAGGAAATTTTTGAAATTCGCCCCACCCATTCCGCAACCTTTATGGCGTCCATTAGATGGATCCTACCATTCTTTCACATTCATGGAGAGTGGGAGACGAGAGAGAGAGAGAGAGAAAGAGAAGAAGAGGGAGATATGATTGAGAAGGAAAAAAGATGCTACTGGCTTCTGCCAGTCTCTATTTATATTAACTTAATAAAAAGAATAGAAATTATAAGTATGCCCCTGGTGGCACACCCTAGAACCAAACTAATAAGAAAAAAAGACAAGTACCTAACTGACAGTATCTTAAGAAGTCAGCCTACTAATAGAAACTATAAAGTAACAATTAAATAAGCCTTACAACACTCCCCCTCAAATTAGGCTGAATATGTCTATCATGCCCAGCTTGTCACATAACTCATTGTGCCGCGAGTATAGAAGCCCCTTTGTGAGGACATCAGCAAGTTGTTCCTTGGAGTTGACATAAGGGATGCAAATTTCCCTTTTTTCCAATTTTTCCCTTATGAAGTGTTTGTCCACCTCAATGTGCTTGGTTCTCTCATGTAGGATAGGGTTGCTGGCGTTGTTTATTGTAGCCTTGTTGTCATAGTAAAGAGACATAGGACTATGAATAACAACTCCAAGCTCCCCTAGAAGATTCTTTAGCCAAAGGACTTCAGCCACCCCACGTGCCATAGCTCTATATTCAGCTTCAGCACTTGACCTCGCTACCACACTTTGTTTCTTGCTCTTCCAGGTCACTAGATTTCCTCCCACAAATGTGCAATACCCACTTGTGGACTTTCTGTCATCCACAGCTCCTGCCCTATCAGCATCTGTAAAGACTTCCACCTTTAGGTGATTGTGTTTACTGAATAGTAGACCTGTTCCGGGACCCCAACGGAATAGGCAATGTGTGGTTTCTTAGAATAGGCAATCCATAGCTCCTGCCCTATCAGCATCTAAGAACTCTCTCTGTTGCCTCCATGTGTGGTTTCTTAGAAAAGTGCATGAACTGGCTTAGGACCCCAACGGAATAGGCAATGTCTGGACGGGTCATGGACAAATAAATCAGCTTTCCCACTAACCTTTGGAACTGTTTCACATCTTTCAGAGGTTCACCAACACAGTCACCTAACTTGTGGTCAACATCCATGAGAGTATCTGCTGGCCTTGCACCTAATTTTCCTGTATCCTGTAATAGATAAAGGGTGTATTTCCTTTGAGAGATAAAGATACCCTTTTCTGAGCGGACAACTTCAATCCCAAGGAAATACTTCAGGGGACCTAGATCTTTCACTTCAAATTTAGATGCAAGGAATTGTTTCAATTTTTGTATCTCTGAGCTCCAACTTCTTGTAATGATGACATCATCCACATACACTATCAATACAGCAACCTTTGTTCTTGACATCTCTTCACAAAGAGTGTATGATCAGACTGACACTGTTTGAAGCCCATCTGTTGAACCGCCATGTGAAACTTACTGAACCAGGCTCTGGGAGACTGTTTTAAGCCATAAAGAGACTTTCGTAGCTTGCACACCTTATTTTCACTTCCCTTGGCACAGAATCCAGGGGGTTGAACCATTTATACTTCCTCCTCTAAGTCACCATTCAGAAAAGCATTCTTTATGTCCAGTTGATGCAATTCCCAGTCAAAATTAGCAGCTAAGGACAGGAGAACCCTAATTGAGTTCATCTTAGCTACTGGAGCAAAAGTCTCATCATAGTCAACCCCGTATACTTGTGTGTACCCTTTAGCTATTAATCTTGCTTTGTACCTTTCAACAGTTCCATCTGCCTTGTGCTTAACCGTGAACACCCATTTACACCCCACGGGGTCTTTCCCCTTTGGAAGATCCACCAATTCCCAAGTTTGATTTTTGTGAAGAGCATTAATCTCCTCCTTCATGGCATCTATCCATTCAGGGTATTTTAAGGCTTCTACAACATTTATGGGAACAGGGATGCAATCAACTGCAGATAGGAAGGCTCGGTATGAGGGGGAAATGTGATCATAGGAGACAAAATGGGTAATGGGGTGTTTGGTAGTGCATGACCTGACTCCCTTTCGTTGAGCAATAGGAATGTCAAGGTCATCCACAGTAGGAGTAGGGTTAGGGAGTGGACTTACCTCCTGGGAGTCTAACGGTGTTGGTTGCTCAGTGTTTGGCTGCTCCACATCTCTATCACATCGCTGATCTCTACGACGTGTACGTTGGAAGACACAAAAGGGAGCAAGGTCCGGAATAGAAGGAAGAGATACCTGAACCTGCTTCTCCTCTTCCACACTACTACTCTCCCCCTGAGGAGAAGCAGGGAAGAATGGCTCAGACTCAAAGAAGGACACATCCATAGACACAAAAAAACTTACGACTAACGGGATCAAAGCACCGATACCCTTTTTAAGAGGAGGGATACCCCAGAAAGACACAAGGAATGGACCGGGGGTCTAACTTACCTCGAGATGGAGACAAGTCATGGACAAAGGCACGACAACCAAAAACTCTCATGGGAATGGAAAATAAAGGAGACAGAGGGTACAATAACTGATGAGGGGCCATGTATTTCAGCACTTTGGAGGGCATGCGATTGATGACATAAGCAGCTGCAAGTATAGCATCCACCCAAAACCTTTTTGGAACATTCATATGTAGCATCATCCTGCGAGCTACCTCAAGGAGGTGTCTATTTTTTCTTTCGGCAACACCATTTTGTTGTGGTGTTCTGGCGCATGAGCTCCTATGAATAGATCCGTGGGAGACAAAGAACTCATTGAGCTCCCCATGGAAGTATTCTTTTGCATTGTTGGATTGGAAGATCTGTATTTCAACATGGAACTGCGTAAATACCATCCTCTGGAAGTCTTTCACAATCTTTGGAACTTTGTCTCTACTACGCATAGGAATTATCCATGTATAGCGAGAGTAATCATCGATCAATGTGATAAAGTACTTATATCCGCCCTCAGAGATTACATTAGTAGGCCCCCATACATCAGAATACACAACATGAAAATGAACATTTGATCTTTTATTACTTGAGTGAAAAGTTGTTCTACATTGTTTGTTTAACTGACACGTTTGACACCGGAACTCTGACACTGAACATGACTTAAATAAAACCGGAAACAAAGACTTTATTATTTCGAAAGAAACATGACCTAAACGACTATGCCACAAAAAAAATTGACTCTTATTTGACTGACTATGTGGCTTTGAGGATGAACCGAGAGACCAGCTTTGTTGTCGAGAATGTAGAGACCATCCATTAGGCTCCCTCTACCAATCGTCCTCCCAGAAGTTAGGTCCTGAAAAACACATGAGTCAGCAAAAAAGGTTATACTACAGTTTAAAGAGCTTGTAATGTTACTAATCGAAAGCAAATTTATAGGAAGTTGAGGGACATGCAATACACAATTCAGGTTAAGGCCATGTGGAAGAGATATTGATCCTTGGCCCGCAATGGAGGAAAAAGAACCATCTGCAAGTCTCACTCTATCCCTTCCTGACAAAAGGCTATAAGTCTAAAACAAGTTCGGCTTACCGGTCATGTGGTTGGAGGCCCCTGAGTCAATGATCCAAGGGGAATCCGTGGGAGTGACATGGAATGCATAAGCCGTATTACCTGAAGTAGATGCAAATGAAGTAGAGGAAGTACCAGTGACTGAGCTGTCCATTTTTCGCAAAGCCCTACCATAAGATTCCAGGTGCTCTCTGAAGGAATTCATTATCTCTTCCTTGGGGTCAGACTTATTAGGGTGGCCCCGAGTACTACCGACAACTTGAGTTTCTTGGGTTGCCACATGCGCTGCATTCTGTGTTGTGTTCACCATCTTCTGACCTTGACTTTTATCCTGTTCTTGATTCTTCACTACCCACTTGGGTTTCCCGTGGATGTCCCAACAAGTGTCACGTGTATGCCGTGAACGCCGATAGTGGGTACAGAACAACTTATCTTTATCATCAATCTTCTTAGTGTCACTTTTCTTCCCCGTGGAGTTGTTATTCATTGCAGCCAAAGCAACTTGTTGCTCCCCCTCAATTGTAACCATCACACTCCGCCTGCTTTCTTCCGATTGAACAAGGGAGTATACCTCGTGAACCGTAGGCAACTCTTTGCTTCCTAGGATCTGAACCCTCAACAGTTCATATGCAGGGTTCAGTCCCAACAAGAAGGCAAACACACGTTGCTGAGAGATCAGCTTCCTGTAGGCCTTAGCAATCATCATCATGTTTCCACTCTATAGCTTGATAATGATCCAATTCTTTCCATATGGAGGTAAGGGCTGAATAATATGAAGACAAACTACGGTTTCCCTGTTTACAGGTTGAAGATTCAGCTTGTAACTGGTAAACCTTGGCATAATGCCTTTGCTCGGAATAGGTAGTTTTGGCCTGTTCCCAGATATCACTAGTGGTGTTTGCCCACATAAAGTTCTTCTTCACATCAGGTTTCATGGTTGCGAGGAGCCAAGACATCACCATACTGTTTTCTTGGTCCCACCTATCATGTTCAGTTATCTCACCCTTGGGTTCTTTCACCCTTCCATTAATGTAACCAGCTTTACCCCTTGCCGTTACATAGAGTTTTACACTTTTAGCCCACTCCAGGTAGTTCAGACCATTTAAAGGGATAATTGGCATGGGAAAAATCATGTTTTCACCTCCCATACCAGCTGTGTTGCGGGTTGGTGTAACCCCCAATGAGGTTGATTCATAACTCACCATAGGATACTGCTGAAAACCAGTCCAAACACCACACAACTACACAGCAGCCACAAACAGAAAACCAACCCTCAAGGAATTTACTTCTAGGATGTGAGGAAGAGAACAAGACACTGCTGAAATCAACTCTGAGATGGCTCAGTCATTAAACCAGCCTGATAATCAGTTCAACACAACCAAGGCAGACATTGCTATCAGTCCGACTACAGTTCATATAGTCCAACAATCCAACATCCAAACAAGTATATAAAACCAAGGAATAAGCCCTTCATACCACTGGCCAAAGAAGACACAAACAAGAGCACACCTGTCCAGCACCTGTACGAAGATGCCAACCTGAAATCAACTTCACAGCATCGAACAGAGACGGAAGAGAGTCTCTATCGGCATCGCCCTTCTCCGACTAGGGTTTCCTTGGTATTACGACCAAGGAAAAAAAACCACAGGAAGTGCCGCCAGAAATCTGCTAGGGTTTCCGCCAAAAAAAACTACTAGGGTTTCTCTGTCTTCCACGTCCAAGAATTTAAAGAAGGAAACCTTGCTCAAAACAGGAGGGATCGTAGGTCTTTTGCAGCCCAGAAAATCTGCTCTGATACCATGTAATCATTCATGGAGAGTGGGAGACGAGAGAGAGAGAGAGAAAGAGAAGAAGAGGGAGATACGATAGAGAAGGAAAAACGATGCTACTGGCTGCCGCCAGTTCTCTATTTATATTAACTTAATAAAAAGAATAGAAATTACAAGTATGCCCCTAGCGGCACACCCTAGAACCAAACTAATAAGAAAAAAAGACAAGTACCTAACTGACAGTATCTTATGAAGTCAGCCTACTAACAGCAACTATAAAGTAACAATTAAATAAGCCTTACAACAATGTACATGCTAATAATCTAACTAAAAAGCAGATAACTTGTTGTGTAATATAAAACAAACAGAAAATGTATTCATGTTTGTTGTAACATGTAATGTACTAGCATAGGGGTACTTTTGGTTTTTTCTCTTTTATTTTGTTTCCCAACAGCGACTGTTTTCTTTCTTGTTAGGGATGAATCCTGTTTATGAACCTCTTTGGGTACAGATTTTAGGAAGTAGGGAACTTCCTTCAGTTTAGGATGTATATGCCTTAGTTCAATTTGAAGAGAGCAGAAAGAATCTAATGAATACTTCTAAGGGGGAGCTACCTGTTGCCCTGGTTGCAAGAGGAGGAAACATTGGAATGAAAAAGGGAGAATTAAAGAAAAATGAGGACAGGGACAAACTGTGGTGCACTCACTGCCAAAAGCCTAGACACACTTGGGAGACTTGTTGGGAGTAGGAAAATCCGGACTGTAATCAGTCCAATTCTTAATACAAATTAAAAAGAAAAAATTACTGAAGAGAAAGATGAGAGAAGCAAGTGCAGTACCTGTCTTGCCCTTCCCTGGGGTTAACTTATATGAGGTAAAATGTGAAGGAATACCAGTCAGATGGGCACTGGCCCCAGAATCTACAATCCATGGGCTAAAGGAGGTGGAACAAGCAAGTGCAGTACCTGTCTTGGCATATGAACTAGATAGATTACTAAGTCCAGAACCAGATGATAAGGATGTACCACCATTCTCTAGCTGCGACAATATATTCCTGAGTTTGTCCATCACATCAGCGGAGTCAAGCACATCTGAGGGCTGAGCATCATTACCAACTGTAGCCAAGTGAGCATTGCCTGTCTTCCCGGTTTTGTACTTCTCCGGTTTTAGATGAGGATTGAGCTTCTAGCACCTTTCTTTAGTGTGCCTTGGCTTCTTGTAGTACTCACAAATAACATCCTCGACCTTCTCTACAATGGGATGTTTGCTAGTATTTTGCTTGGGTCGAGATGACATAAAGGTAGAATGATCACTCACAGAGGATTGCATCATGGCGGTTCTTTGGCTTTCTTCCCTTTGTACAAGAGAGTAAGTAGTAGCAAGAGAAACAACGCCTACACTAAGAATGTGCTGTCTAGTGAAATCAAACTCTGGGTTCAAGCCAACCAAAAAATCAAAGACTCTATTCTCCTCTATGTACTTCCGATACTGCTCACCATCTTCAAGGTCCTTCCAAACTAGAGCTTTCAAGTGATCAATTTCTTCCCAGATAGACTGTAGAGAAAAGAAATACATAGCAACAGACCTCTCCCCCTGACGCATACTGCAAGCTTCCCTCCAAAGCTAATACACTCTAGTAGTATTGTTAACTTGGGAATAAGTAGCAACTACTCTATCCCAGATATCCTTGGCAGATGGAAGAAACATGTAATTTCAAGCAATATGAGGTTGCATTGAGCAAATCAGCCATGACATAACAAAGGAGTTGTCTTGTTCCCACCTTGCAAATTTCAGGTCTTCAGGACTCGGCTTCACTTCCCTTCCTGTGATGAATCCCAGTTTACCCCTCCTAGTAATGGTAAGTTTAGTAGACTGAGACCACTCTAAAAAATTAGTTCCGTCTAGCCTAATAGTAGTTATCATACCACTGGAAATATCTACAGTTCCCGGGAGCACACCGGGAATCATATAAAAATCCTTAGATGATTCCATATTCTAACAAGACACCTTTTCACCAACCAAAAAGGACCCCCAACACTTTAACTGAGGTTCCAAACCCAATAACACATTACCCCACGGTTAAGAACCAAAGGAAGACCCAAAAAACTAGGTTGGCGGCAAAAAAATTGTAGAAGTTTCATATAACGACAAGAGTCGTACCAAAATTTTTCTAAAATCAGGGCGAATCAAACTGTGTTGGTTTCATAGACTGCCGCTGGCACTTGTACGGACTGCTGATGTCATTCGGCGACGGTTTGACATCAGCAATTCTCCTCTGGGTAGGAGATCAGCAGAAAACTAATTCCCAGATGCTTCTACCCGCTCTGATACCAAGTTGCAAAAACTAGGGTTTCAACAGAGAGAGAAAAAAGAGAAGAAAAGAAGAAGAAGAGGAAGAAGAAAGGAAACTGTCAAGAGGTGTGTGAATTTACTGTTCACACCCTCAAAAGTTCACTTTATAATTGAAAATTAATAATTACAAGAAGGCCCCTATTTGGGTGCCCAAATACAGAGAAAGTATAAGAAAGGAGAAAATGACCAAAAACACCACTGTCTAACCATTCTCAACAGAATTTTCATGTCTAGGACCCGAGAAGGAACCTTGTTGATGAGGTATACGGCTGTATGGATAGAATCCCCCCAAAAACGTATAGGAACATTGGAGTTTAGCATAATTCTTCTAGTTACCTCCAATATATGCCTATTCTTTCTCTCAACAACTCCATTTTGCTGAGGTGTGCGGGGACAAGTGCTCTGATGAATAACCCCATGGTTAAGGAAATATGAGGTCAAGGGTTTTGCAAAATACTCTTTGGCATTATCTGATATGAAAATTTTGATTTCGACTCTAAACTAGGTTAGGACCATTTGATGGAAGTTCCGAGTCAGAGTAGGGACCTCATCTTGAGAGTGCATAAGATAAACCCATGAAAAACGAGTATAGTCATCAACAAACAGTAGAAAGTATCAGTATTCCCCCATAGCAGTGACATGATATGACCCCCAAACATTAGTATGCACAATTTCAAAAGAAATAGTACTTCTTTTATTGCTTAAAGAATAGGTTATTCTACAATGCTTTGCAAGTTCACAACTTTCACATTTTAAACTAAACATTTGGACTGACTCAAACAAACCGGGAAACAAACTCCTTAAAGACTTAAAAGACAAATGGCCCAATCAATTATGCCAAAGCATAATCTGACTCATAGACTAAGAAAGAAAAGACTTTCCAACTTCTTTATCTTCCCCATGTAGACACCCTCCAATCAAGTAGATTCCATTCGTCTCACGACCAATTCCAATCACCTTAGTTGGCACCAGATCTTGAAAAACACATCGATCGGGGAAAAAAGTCACTGAAAAATTTTGATTTTAGTGATGCTACTAATTAACAACAGGTTAGTACCATGTTTAGGAACATGCAAAACTGAGGACAAGGAGATGGCTTCCGATAGTCTAATGTTTCCCTTCGCAGAGATGGTAACAAGAGATCCATCAGCAATGGATACTCTATCTCTGCTAGAGGATAAGCAATAAGTAGTAAATAGAGAAGATAAGCCTGTCATGTGGTCAGATGCACCGAATCTTTGACCCAACAAGGTCCATTATTACTTGGGCCTGAAACATGATATGTTGATGCCCGTGTACTTGAATGAGCAAATGCCAAAGTAGGAGTAGAAGATGTAATCAGTGGCTGAGATGAGGGAGCTGAAGTACCAACGTCACTTTCTAACTGAGTTAGAGCAGCCCTGACAATAGCTAAAGTGTCTAGGGATGTGGCTCTTGTGCTGGAAGAGGATGCACCATTAGTAGTAATAGCCAGATTGGCATTCCCCCTTTTATTTCTGATCTTTGCTGGCATTAAATGTGGATATAACTTCCAACAAGTGTCCTTGGTGTGCTTCGGCTTCTTACAGTGGTCACAAAATAGGTCCTTCTTATCCTCCTTCTTTATGTCCCTTTCCTTGTCACCGCCAAATTTTGGTTTCACGACTATCAGGGTTGATTCCATAGGATGAAACTGCAACATAACCTTTCTCTTACTTTCCTGACCATGCACTAAAGAATACTCTTGAGATAAGGTCACACTCTCCCTTGTGAGTAATTGTTGTCTCACAATATCATACTCTGAATTTAGACCAGCTAGGAATTCAAAAACCCTATTGGTCTCAACTTGTTTTCTATAGGTTTTTGCATCCTTCTGACTTTCCCACTCAATAGTTTCTAGGTGATCAATTTCATGCCATACGGATTTTAAGGTGGAAAAGTAAACTGAAACTGGTTTCTCCCCTTGTTTGAGATTATTTACTTCACATTTCAGTTCATAGGCCCTAGCAACATTGAGTGGCTGAGAGTAGGCTTCCTTCATCACTTTCCAAATTTTCTTGGCTGTTTTTGCCCACAAATAATTGCGGCTAATACGAGGCTGGGTAGATTTACACAGCCAAGTCATGACCAAATAGTTCTCTTGAACCTATTTGGCATATGAAGGATCTTCCTTGACTGGTGTCTTTACATCTCCATTCACATAACCTAACTTCCCTCTGCCCCCAATCACCATCATGGCTGACTGAGCCCATTCCAAGTAATTAGAACCATCAAATTTAACAGTAGTGGTCTGAAAATTGTTTTCTCCCATGTTTCCATCCCCTAAAACATCTTCCTCTTGAGTCTTAAACTCAGCTCCTGCCATTTCTGTAATAGGTGTATCAAGAGAAACCAGTTCTCAGCAAAGGGATTCCCCCTAAAAAGGTTCTCACCCCCAAAAAACAGGTTTGGAAGCTGAAACAAGTCTAGATTTAGGAATCACCCAAAAGGTGATAATAATCAGGTCTGGTTGTAGGGTTAAGAAAAAGTTGGAGAAATATTTGTGAGAACAAAAGCAATTCTCAGTCACACCTTCCAAATTGGTTCACAGTCAAGTATGGTCATAGGGTTAATAACAAACCCTTGAAAAAACTTTGAGAAGGGAAAGATCAGCCGCTCCTTCTAGATAAGTCCAACCTATCTTTGACTGATGCTGGTCTCAAGAAAAGGTAAAAACTTACCCAGAAAACTCTGCTCGCCACCTCCAATCTTGGTCTGAACCCTAACCTTGATCCTTTTAACCTTCTCTGATTCTTCCTGATGACCAAAACACTTTCTAAGCCTCTACAAGCCTTTGGACAGCTGCTAAACCCTTCTGGTAACCTCCAAGAATCAGCCGATGAATAATTCTTTCTAAGCTTCTAGCCCTAGGCAATTTTTATGTGGTCGGCTGGATTAGACACACATGAGAAACCCTAGATTGGCCATGATACCAAATAGGCAAATCTGGACTGTAATCGGTCCAATTCTTGATGCAAATTAAAAAGAAAAAAATACTGGAGAAGAGAAGAAGAAGAAAAGAAGAAAGAAGAGAGACTCAGAGAAGAGAAAGATGAGAGAAAAGAGTGATTAGCCTTAGTTGTCGCCCCACTCATTTATTTATAGTAACATCAAAAAATAAGATAGCAATTACATTAATGCTCCTACTGCTTACATAAGAAAATAACTAATAAACTAACATTGTTAACAACAACCTAACAACAAATATAAAGAGAACTAACTAACAGCAGTAGTGGGGATCACAATAAACAAAATAACAACAATATAACAACACTAGTTATTGCTCTACATCTCTACAATGGGGAAGCCCAAGTGGGCAACCAAGAATCAAGACACTTCAAAGAAGCCTTCTTAGAAGAAATTTACTTTTGCAAATCTAGTTGCACAAGATTACTAATCAAATAATCTGATTACTGGAATTTCCCAAGAGCATCATAGTGGTTCTGATCCCAAGGAAGACATTATTAACTCCTTTAGAGATCATTTGGAACTGCATGGTAGGACTCTTGGACAAATGGATAGGTCGGCTCCTACCCCTTCTACTTCATTTGCTTCTACATTAGGTAAAGGTGCTTCTGCATTTCATGTGTGTACCTCTGCTCCTGAATCACCTTGGATCATTGACTCAAGGACATCAAAGCATATGATTGGTAAGTTAAATTTATTTCAGACCTACACTCTTCTCTCTGGGAGGGATAACGTGAGACTCTCTATCCACTATTGCTGGTCAAGGATCTGTATCCCTTCCTAATGGCCTTGTTTTACCCCATTCCCTTCATGTTCCCAAACCTCCTATTAATTTGTTATCCATAAGTAGTACTACTCAATCCTTAAATTGTTACATAACTTTTTTTCCTCGTTCTTGTGTTTTCTAGGATTTAACCTCGGGGAGGACGATTGGTAAAGGAGATATGGTTGATGGCTTCTACAGCTTGGATAATAAAGCTGGTCTTGCGGCATCACCTCCTGTTACTCTTATGAGTCAGTCTACAAAAAGTCAACTGTGGTTGTGGCATAATTGCCTTGGTCATTTGTCCTTTGAGTCTTTGAAAGTTATGTTTCCTGAACTTTTTAAGTCTGTGTCTATCACTAGTTTACAATGTCAAAAATGTCAAGTAGGTAAGCATTGTAGAACAACTTTTCCATCAAGTAATAAAAGATCTATTTTGCCTTTCCATGTTGATGTTGTATTTTTTGATGTTTGGAGCCTTGTGAATATACCTACTGAGGGCGTATACAAGTACTTTATTAGCTTTATTGATGATTATTCGAGATACATTTGGATATATCCTATGCATTCCAGAGAAGAAGTACCCAAATTTGTGAAAGATTTCCACCGCATAGTTTTTACTCAATTTCATGTTGAAGTTCAAATTTTCCAATCAGATAATGCAAAGGAATACTTTCATCATGACTTAGTTGAGTTTTTTTCCTCATGGATCTCTTCATAGAAGCTCGTGTGCCCGAATACCACAACAGAATGGTGTTGCCGAAAGGAAGAACCGACATCTTCTTGAAGTTGCCTATAGTAATGTTTCACATGAATGTTCCAAAACGATTTTGGGTTGATGTTGTGATGGTCGTAGCTTATTTATCAATCTTATGCCATCACACCTCTTGCAATACAAGGCCCCACATCAACTTCTTTTCCTTCAATCCCCCTTATTTTCTATTCCTCTACGTGTGTTTGGTATTTTGGTTGTAAGTGTTTTGTTCATGACCTATCTCCAAACCGGGGTAAGTTGGACTCCAAGTCGGTTCCATGTGTTTTTTTGGGTTATCCATCTTCCCAGAAGGGCTACAAATGCTTTAATCCTGTCACACATAAGTACTTTGTATCAATGGGCGTGTATTTTTTTGAATTTGAATCCTTCTTCCAAGCCTCTCCTCAAGGGAGAATAGTGTGGAGGAGGAGAGGCAAGCTCCACAAGTTTCTCTTCCCTTTATTCTTGACTCCTCTCCATTCTGTGTCTTCTTGAGGCGCCGCCGTAAGGGACAACTAAATCCAAAGGCTGTGGAGCAGATGGAGACTATACATCCAATACCATCTGACTCCTTGAAGGAAAATCCATGTACTCTTATTCCCCTTGACATTACTGAACCTATTGCTATTGATGATTCTACTAATGATCTTGATGTCCCAATTGCTCATAGGAAAGGAGTTAGATTATGTACTACTAAGCATCCTATTGCTCAGTTTTTGTCCTATGAAAACATCACACCCTCATTTCGTACTTTTCTGATTGCCATTGATTGCATTTCCATTCCCAAAAGTGTTGCAAAAGCTTTACCTATACTTGAATGGACAGATGTAATGAAGGAGGAAATTTGTGCTCTACACAAAAACAACACCTAGGAGTTGGTGAATCTTCCTGAAGGGAAGGAGCCAGTGGGGTGCAAGTGGGTATTCACAGTAAAGCACAGAGCAAATGGGTTGGTTGAGAGGTATAAGGTCAGGTTAGTTGCAAAAGGGTATAAACAAGTGTATGGGGTCAATTATGCAAAAACTTTTACCCCAGTTGCTAAAATGAACACTATTCGGATTATGCTATCATTGACTGTTAACTTTGATTGGGAACTCCACCAACTAGACATCAAAAATGCGTTCTTGAATGGGGATCTGGAAGAAGAAGTATACATGATTCAGCCTCTTGGGTTTGTAGCACAAGGGTGTGAAGGGAAAGTTTGCAAATTAAAAAAATCTTTATATGGTTTGAAACAATCCCCAAGGGCTTGATTCAGTAGATTTCACTTGGCTCTTCAACAAATTGGGTTTAAGCAGTGCCAATCTGACCATACTCTGTTTGTCAAAAGAAACTAGAACAATGTTGTGGTACTGATTGTTTACATTGATGACATTGTGGTTACAAGGAATTGGGACTCTGAAATTCAGAAAGTTAAAGAATCCCTTGCTGTGCAGTTTGAGGTGAAAGATTTGGGACAGTTACGCTATTTCCTTGGTATTGAGGTTGCTCGCTCTAAAAAGGGCATCTTCATTTCTCATAGGAAATATGTCCTAGATCTCTTGAAAGACATAGGAAAGTTAGGAGCAAAGCCTGTAGACTCCCCTATTGATGAAAACCATTGGCTGGGTGATTGTACTGGAGAACTAGTGACAAATGTCAAGAAGTTTCAAAGATTGGTTGGAAGACTTCTCTACCTATCAATGACTCAACCAGATATAGCTTATGTTGTTGGTGTCTTTAGTTTATGCATGCACCAACATCCTCCCACTTAGAGGCACTTAAGAGAGTACTCAGATATCTAAAGAAATATCTAGGAACTAGGCTACTATTCAAGAAACATGGTCATATGAAAGTGGAAGTCTACACAGATGCAGATTGGGCTAAAACAGTTGATGATAGAAAATCAATTAGTGTATATTGTACCTTTGTTAGACAGTGTATGCCTTTAGCTCCAATCAGAATGATGTACATTATGACATTTAATGTAAATGAATAAAGTACATATTTGATTCATGTTATTATGGTGTGTTTCTGTGTAAAACCCTTAAACTGGACACATATGAGACTTGTGTTAGTTTAGAATCTCCACAGCCGTTGGATAGATCTGGGGAGATTTATCCTATCAAGGCTGACACTGATGTGCCGCCAAGTTGGTTGGGGTGGCTTGTCTCAGCTGCCAGGGTGAGACTTGAGGTACATGTAGTGTGGGTTTTCTTGAAACCCTGAACCGGACCAGAATTTCAGTATTGCCCTGGACCTTGGAGATAGATGGGCAAAACTGGAATGTTACACTTGACCCCTAGACTCGATTATGATACTGCACTAGGTGTCGGATTGGGCTGTCTTTGATATGCCAATCAGTGAGATCCTTAGAGGGGGTCAAAACCTGGGTATGTTGGAACAGTCCGAGAATTCATCTGAGTGGGTGATCATAGTGACAGGATCAACCCCTTTGTCAGACAAAGTGAATGATCGGGGATGCACTCTCTCTGATGGAAACCTAAACTGCGGGCAGTTGATTTCAACTGTTGAAATTTGTTTTGCAAAATATATTTATATAGATATACATATATATATATATATATTATGGTTTCAAAATGTTTGCAAAAGGTTTTAATTCTCGAGATCCATATGAGTAGAGAGTGCAACACTATACCTTGCAGCCGAGGGAGGGGTCCTCTCTTGTCGGGCAGTGTTTGATCATTATGGGCTGAGAGGTTAAGTGTAAGACCATTGAGGGTAATACTTGATGGGCTAATCTTGCATCTGCCCATAGTCCTTGGGTTTTTATAAGATGGCTTGACCCAATGACCATTTAGTGTAAATGTTGGGCCCATTAAGAGCCCATGGTGATGGACTCAGGGGTTCACTGTTTCCTACAGTGAATTCGGCCAACCCCTGTTATGTTTTTTTGATGATAATGTTTGGGTCCCACGCCATACAAGGATAGCCAACTGGGCAGTAGTTTGGAGGTTAAGTGAGCACATAGACTTAATGGGCCTAAAGCCCAATTCGAACTGGCTTAGTGAGATTAATTAAAAGGAGGCGGTTCTGGGATTTAGATCAGCAGATAGGATAAGGGATTATCCCTATCCACTCAGAGAGCCCAAATCCAAATAAAGATTTGGATCAGGAAACTCCTAATTTGATTAGGAAGGCTGATCTTTTATTTGCAGATAAGATAAGGGATTATCCTTATCTCTTAAAGAGAGTCTAGATCCAAATACAAGATTTGGATTAGGAAACTCCTAATAGGATTAGGAGATGCTCTCTTTAAAGGCTATAAATAGAGGAGCAGGGCGAACCTCCAGGACACAATTCTCAGTTCAGAGATTACAAAGAGAGAAGAATCTGCAGTTCGACTACTTTTGTCTTCTGCTCTTTCTTGCTCTTGCCGCCATACCAGTTCGATCTCCACCTATGGGAGTGATTAAGAAGGGTTCTTGATATTACCTTTTGGCAGAAAAGGTAATTTGAAGTCGTGCTCACTAGCCCTCCATCAGATTCTTGTTGAAGAATTCAGTTCTTGCTGAAGAACCATCCTGTTGATTCTGCTTCATCCTACACCGTGTCATCTTCGGTGGAAGCAGTCTTTGGATTTTTCCTTGGGCATGAATACATTCATTGGAGGTTATTACTACTTCGTATCAGGTATATCCCTCCACTACCTTTTAATTTCAAATCTGGTCTGGTTTGGGTTCAAGATTGATCATTGAAAATGCAGTTTTCTAAAATAGGGAATGTGATTACCACATGGGCGAGAGAGAAATTTTTGGAATTTCGCCCAACCTTCCTGCAGGGTTCGGCCATCCATATGATGGATCTCTCATCCTTTCATATTGTACCTTTGTTGGTGGAAATTTGGTCACTTGGTTGAGCAAAAAACAAAGTGTAGTGGCCAGATCTAGTGCTGAGGTTGAGTATAGGGCCATGGCACATGGAGTTTCTGAAGTGCTATGGGTAAAAAATTTGATTGGATAGTTGGACTTCTCTGTTGTGAAGGGATGAGAGATCCATCGTATGGACGCCCGAAGATTGTGGAATTAGGGGGCGAATTTCAAAAATTTTTCTCTCCCTTCAACTGGGAATCGCATTCCCTATTTAGAAAATCATATTTTCAAGGATCATTCTTGAACCATAAACTGAACCAGATCTGAACCAAAAGGAGTAGGAGAGGATTATACCTGATACGGAGAAATAGCATCCCCCAATGAAGGTGTTCACGCTCAAGGAAGGATCCAAAGACTGCTCCCACTGAAGATGGCGCAGTGCAGAATGGAGTAGAATCAGCAGTGTTGTTCTCCAAGAACTCTGTCCTTTGCAAGAAACAACAGGATGGCACGTGAGCACAGCTTCCTATCAATTCTTTCTCAAAGAACTGATGTCAAGATCGAATCTTGACTTCTCCCACAACTGGAGATCGAACTGACAAACAGGGCGGCAAGAACAGGGAGGTGGCAAGAAAGATTTCTACAGGGTTGCTTAATTCTTTCTTCTCTGATTTCAGCACTCAAGAGGATCTGAATCTGTCTATGTCTGTCTATATCTTCTTAGGCTGCCACCCCTTTCTTCCTTTTGTTAACCTAAAAGATCAGCTCCTAATCTGCTTATCCAAATCATATTTGGATAAGACCTCTCTTTAGGCGATAGGGATAAACCCTTATCTTATCTGCAGATTAGATTAGCTTTCTCCTAATCTCATTAGGAGGTTTCTAGATCTGAATCACATTCAGATCTGGACTCTCTGAGTGAATAGGGTCAAGACCCTATCCTATCTGCTAATCCATCTCAGAATTCGCCCCATTATTAACTAATAAAATAGCCCAGTTCGAAAATGGGCTTCAGGCCCATTAAGCTTATGTGCTCTCTTAACCTTCCTAACTGCTGCCCAGTTGGGCTTCCTTGTATGGCGTGGGACCCAAGCATTGATCTACACATCAGCCACATGGGTTCGGCCCAGCCTTTGTTACAAGGCCTGGCCGAATACACTGCTAAGGACAGTGCACCCCCTGAAACCCATCGAATGGGCTCTATGGGCCCAACACTTACCCTAAGTGGTCCCTGGGCCAAGCCACTTTGTAACACCCAGGGACTGTGGGCAGATGCAAGATTAGCCCATCAGGTATTATACTCAATGGTCTTACACTTAACCTCTCAGCCCATAATGATCATACATTGCCCGACAAGAGAGGACCTCTCCCTCGGCTGCAAGGAACAGTGTTGCACTCTCTACTTATATGGATCCTGGGAATTAAAACCTTCTTGCAAACATTTTTAGAAACCATAGTATATATACTTTTATATCTCATATAAAATATATTTTGCAAAAACAAATCTCAACGATTGAAATCGGCTGCCGGCAGTCTTGGTTTCCATCAGTGAGAGTGCATCCCCGATCATTACCTTTGTTCGACAAAGGGGTTGATCCTGTCACTATGATCACCCACTCAGATGAATTCTCAGACAGTCCCAACATACCTAGGTTTTGACCCCCGCTAAGGATCTCACTGATTGGTATATCAAAGACAGCCCAATCCGACACCTAGTGCAGTATCATAATCGAGTCTAGGGGTCGGGTGTAACTTTCCAGTTTTGCCCATCAATCTCCAAGGTCCAGGGCAATACTGAAAATCTGGTCCAGTTCAAAGATTCAATTAATCCTACACTGTATGTGCCTAGGGTCTCACCCTGGTTGCTGAGACAGGCCACCCCAACCGATTTGGTGGCACCACAGTGTCAGCCTTGTCAGGATAGATCTCCTCAGGCCGACCCACTGGCTGTGAACATTCTAAACTAATAGGAGTCTCATTAAGTGTCCAGTTTAAGGGTATTACACAGAAACTTACCAAGGGAACATGAATCAAATATTTACTTTTATTCATTTACAATAAACTCAAAGTACATCATTCTGATTGAAGCTAAGGGCATACAAAACTGTCTTAACATGTTGATGGTCCAATGTCTCTCTATTGTGACAATAAGGCAGCCATTAATATTGCAGCCAATCCAGTTCTTCATGACAGGACAGTAGAAATCTGTTGAATTAAAAAATATGAAAGAAAGTAGTTTCTTGAAGAGAGAAGGAAGAGAGGAGAAGAAGAGAAGAAGAGAAGTTGAAAGAAAAGAGAGCAATAATCTGGCCACCCCCTTCACTTATTATTTATACTAAAATAATAGAACAGTACAAAGACAACTATGCCCTTATAGGGCGGCAAAACATAAAACAGCATATATAACATTCAAAAGACATAATAAAATTTGGACTCACATAACTACTGTGGTCCCCACCTCCTATCTAACAACTAACATAAAACATCTACTCAGAAAAACATCATAAAACTATTTAATCTTCAACACTCCCCCTCAAGTTGGGAGTAAATGTCACACATTCCCAACTTGCGTAGATCATGTTCAGGCTTGTTCCTTGCCACCCCTTTAGTGAGAACATCAGCTAGCTACAACTCTGAAGAGACATAAGGCAAACAAACTTCTCCGGTTGTTACCCTTTCTCTTATAAAGTGTCTATCAACTTCAATGTGTTTTGTCCTATCATGCTGAATTGGATTGTGGGCAATATTGATTGCAGCCTGATTGTCACAGTATAACATCATAGGTTCCTCTACTTTCACCCCAATCTCACTCAAAAGAGACCTAACCCAAAGAAGTTCTGAGACACCATGAGCCATGAATCTATACTCAGCCTCTGCACTTGACCTTGCCACAACCGCTTGCTTCTTACTCTTCTAGGAGTTCAAGTTTCCACCTACAAAGGTACACACTCTTGATGTAGACCTCCTGTCATCTAAGCATCCTACCCAGTCTACATCTGTATAGGATTCTAGCTTCAGATTCTCATGATTTAAGAAAATAATGCCTCTTCCATGGTGCTTTTTCAAATATGCAAGTATTCTCTCAATAGCTTCCCAGTGCTGAACCCGAGGTGCATGCATGTATCGACGACTCACAACACTAACAGCATAAGAAATATCTGGTCGTGTCATACACAAATACAGCAGTCGGTCCACCATTCTTTGATATCTCCCCACATCCTTTACCAATTCCCCATCCACACCATTAATTCTGTGATTTGGATCAATAGGAGTGTCTGCTGGTTTGGTCCCCAACTTCCTAGTCTCTCGCAGTAGGTCAAGTACATACTTTCTCTGTGAAATGAAGATCCCATGCTTGGATCTTGCAACTTCAATCCCTAAGAAGTATTTGAGCTCACCAAGATCTTTGATCTCAAATTCTTGCTGCAATGATTTTTTGAGATCATTAATCTCCTCTAGATCATTTCCTGTCACCACTATATCATCCACATACACAATCAAAATTGACACCAAAGCATCTCTCCTCTTCACAAAGAGGGTGTGATCAGACTGTGTCTGTGTGCATCCAAAACGGATGAGTGCCCCTCTAAACTTGTCAAACCAAGCCCTAGGTGACTATTTCAGTCCATATAGAGATTTTCTGAGTCTGCACACCTTTCCTTTACCAACATTTTCATAAAATCCTGCTGGAATGTCCATATATACCTCCTCTTGTACGTCACCATTGAGGAAAGCATTTTTGACATCAAGCAGGAACAAGGGCCATGAATAGGTGGCTTCTGAGATAAAAGGATGCGAACTGAACTCATCTTAGCTACTGTGCAAAGGTTTCCAGATAATCAACACCATAGGTTTGAGTATACCCTTTTGCTACCAACCTTGCCTTGTACCTCTCTATCTTGCCATCGGCCTTATACTTCACTGTGAATACCCATTGACATCCGACTTTCTCCTTGTCTGGGGGGAGATCAACTATTTCCCAAGTTTGGTTTTTGACCAAAGCATCCTTCTCATCTTGCATGGCTGTTTTCCACTCAGGTTTGGAGAGAGCCTCAGTAACATTCCTGGGTATAGACACAAAATCCAGGGAAGAAAGAAAAGCACGGTAGGAGGGTGATAAGGCACTATAGGAAAGATGGTGCAAAATACAGTGGGTTTTACACTTTCTCTTCCCCTTACGAAGTGCAATGGGAAGATCAAGGTCGGTGGGATCAACTGCAACAATGGTGTTAGGGGCAGAAACATTATCATCAAAAAACATAACAGGCTCAGGCTCAAGAGGAATACCTAGAACTGTATCTTCCGAATCTGGAGTTTCAGAAGGACTGACAAAGAGTGATGTGGGTCGAGGATGTGTGGAGTCAACCATCATCTGCCGGCACTGATATTGCTGTGAGGTTGCCCGTAGTGGCTCAGGTAATGAAACTGGAGGTGCAGGTGTTGGCTGAACTGATGATGCAGGTGGTGGCTGAACTGTTGGAGGCACCACAGAAACAAGAAGAGGAACAGATTGTGAGTTCTCCTCCCTAAAACTCTTCTCCTGAGGAGAACCACTCGAGAAGAAGAATGTAGATTCAAAAAAGGTAACATCCATAGTGACAAATCTACTCCTCGACACTGGGTCATGATAGCAATACCCCTTTTGGTTCTGAGCATAAGAAAAACACATTTCTTGGCCTTAGGATCCAATTTCTTGCGATGAGGGCCAAGAATGTGAACAAAAGAAACACAGCCAAAAACCCTCAGAGGTATATGAAATATCTCTCCATCTGGAAAAAGAAGGCTAAATGGGTCAAGTTTGTATCTTGAGGGGAAGAGTTTGTATCAGGTTTCTTCTCCTCCCTAGTGAGATACCTGTTTGCTAAAAGGTTGTAGCTGAAGTAGTAGAAGAGAGGTGAAGGCAAACAAGTGCTGAGAATGTTGAACTGTGTAACCCAGTTGACAGTACTATTATTTATAGTAGATTACAATACAATGTTACATGAAATGTCTGGAATGCCCCTGATTAGTGATGGGACACCCAGACTGCTTAAAACACTAAACATACTTAGGCTCAATAACAAAGGTCCAGTACCTAACAGCTTAAAACCCAATACTAACTAACATGTACACTTATCAGCCGAACCAACAATACATAAAAACAGTCAACTTAACACTCCCCCTCAAACTAAGCATGGATGTCAGTCATGTTTAGCTTGCCAAGAAGGTCCAAGAATTTTGTTGCAACCAACCCTTTAGTCAGCACATCTGCAATCTGCATCTCGGATGGAGTATAAGGAATGCAGAGTTCTCCCGAGACTATTCTCTCTCTAACAAAATGTCAATCAATCTCAATATGTTTCGTCCTGTCATGTTGCACTGGGTTATTTGCAATGTTGATGGCAGTCTTGTTGTCACAGTACAGCCTGAGAGGACCCTCAGCTTTTATGCCAAGCTCACCAAGAAGGGTCCTAAGCCACAGAAGTTCAGCAACACCATGAGCCATAGCTCGATATTCAGCCTCCGCACTTGATCTAGCAACCACATTCTGCTTCTTACTCCGCCATGTAACCAGGTTCCCTCCAACAAATGTACAATATCCCGAAGTTGATTTTCTGTCCCCAGCAGAACCGGCCCAATCTGCATCAGTATAAGCTTCAATTTCAATTTTATTGTGTTTTCTAAACAGAATTCCCTTTCTTGGGCAAGTCTTCAAGTACCTGAGAATCTTTTCAGCTGCTCTCATATGAGGGATCTTTGGTGAGTGCATGAACTGACTGACAACATGCACAGCATAAGCAATATCTGGTCGGGTGAGAGATAGATATATCAGCTTCCCTACCAATTTTTGGTATCTCTCTTTATCACAGTAGTCCTCCCCTACTGATTCCTGTAGACCATGGTTCTATTCTATTGGAGTATCTGCTGGTCTACACCCTATCATGTCTGTCTCTTCTAGGAGGTCAAGTACATACTTCCGCTGACATATATAGATCCCCTCTCTTGACCTAGCAACTTCAATCCCAAGAAAGTTATCTCAAATGGCCTAAGTCTTTGATCTCAAATTCAGAAGCTAAAAGCTCCTTTAGTCTTTTGATTTCTTCCATGTCATTCCCAGTAATCACCATATCATCCACATAAACAATGAGTGTTGTAAGTTTGCTATCCTGTCTCTTTATGAACAAGGTATGGTCTGCACCACTCTGAGTGTACCCCACTTTCTTCATGGCCCCACAAAGCCTCTCAAACCATGCACGAGGAGACTGCTTTAGGCCATATAATGCTTTCCTCAGTTTACACACCTTTCTATCAAAGTCGTAGCTTGGTGGAGGGTCCATAAATACCTCTTCATGAACATCACCATTTAGGAAGGCATTCTTCACATCCAGCTGATGGAGTTCCCATGAAAAAATTTGCTACTAATGACAGTAAAACCTGAATTGTGTTGAGCTTCGCTACTGGAGCAAAGGTTTCTTTGTAGTCAATCCCTTCTTTTTGAGTAAACCCCTTTGCCACAAGCCAGGCCTTGTACCTTTCAATGGACCCGTCCTCCCTATGCTTTACAGTGAACACCCACTTGCATCTGACAGTGCTCTTCCCTTCTTGCAGATCCACTAATTCCCAAGCCCTTGCTTTCATTAAAGCTTTCATCTCTTCATTCATAGCTTCTTTCCACCTTGGGTCAGACATAGCCTCTAAGTACCTAGAAGGAATATGTACAGAGGAAAGAGCAACACAAAGGAGTGATAGGATGGAGATAAATGTGAGTAAGAAACAAAATCAGCAATGGGGTGCCGAGTAGTACAAGAACGGATAGATTTACGAAGAGCAATAGGAAGATCCAAATCAAAAGTATGTGTGTTGGGATTACCTTGGATTGCGGAGACAGATTGATCCGAGTCCAACTGGTTGCTATCATGAGTTTGAGGGCCCTTTTTTCTTTTGTTGTAGGTGATTCTTATATCTTTCTGTTGCCTACTAGAGCCCTCAGGAACATCTGCAATATCAGGAGAGGTAGTAGGCACAGTGAGAGCCTCACTAGGTTCACCCGGGATGCCACAACTAGGAGGAGTAGAAGGAGAGGATGGAAGGCCCGAGGCAGATAGAGGAACAAAAAAGAAGGTAGAATAAGAATCCTCTTCCATCCCACTAGTCTCTCCCTGAAGAGGATTCTGGGAAGACTGAAAGTAGGGTTGAGACTCAAAAAAGACCACATCTCTGGTGACATACTTTCTCTTGGTGACAGGATCATAACACTTGTAACACTTTTGTGTAGGAGAGTACCCCAAAATAATTCCTTTCGTAGCCCTAGGATCTAGCTAGGTCTTCTTTGGATCCTTTACATGTATAAAACATACACAACCAAAGACCCTAGGAGGAAGAGGAAAGTCTGGAAGGTTAGGACACAGAACAGAGAAAGGGGTTTTCATACCCAACACCTTAGATGGCATTCGATTTATCAGATATGATGCAGTAAGTACTGCATGAGACCAATAGTGCTTGGGAACCTTGTGCTGGAATAGTAAGGCCCGATCTGTCTCCAATAGATGTCTATTCTTGTGCTCAGCAACCCCATTCTATTGAGGGGTATTAGCACAAGATGATTGATGTAGCATGCCAACATCTTCCATGAACACGTTCAAGGATTTTTCAAAATATTCAGCAGCATTATTTGACCGGAATTGCTTAATCTTCTTGTCAAATTGTGTTTCAATCATTTTGCAAAATGCCATGGTTATCCGTGGCACTTCATCTCGTCCTTTTAATAGGTAGATCCATGTGCATCGAGAGTAGTGGTCAATAAAACTGATAAAGTAACAAAATCCATCAATAGAAACAATAGGTGAAGGACCCCAAACATCAGAATGAACCAAATCAAAAGGAGCTTGAATTTCATTACTGGAAACTAGATAAACAGTTCTACATTGTTTTGACAGTTGACATACTTCACAAGCTAAACTCTGACTTGAAATGCCCTTAAACAATTTGGGAAACAACACTTCTGAAAGCTTAAGTGTTGTAGCTGAAGTAGTAGAAGAGAGGAGAAGACCAAGAGATGCTGAGAATGTCGAACTGAACTAACTCAGTCGACAGTACTATTATTTATATTAAAGTACAGTACATAACAACTTAAAACACTAAACAGACTTAGGCCCATTAACACAGGCCCAGTACATAACAACTTAAACTCAAATATAGGCTAATAAGAACTCTTAACAGCCGAACCATCAATACATACAAAACCTTCAACCTAACACTCCCTCTCAAGCTAAGCATGGGTGTCAATCATGTTTAGCTTGCCAAGAAGGTCCATGAACTTTGCTGCAGCCAACCCTTTAGTCAATACATCTGCAATTTGCATCTCATATGGAGTATAAGGAATGCAGAGTTCTCCCGAGACTATTCTCTCTCTAACAAAATGTCGATCAATCTCAATATGTTTTGTCCTGTCATGTTGCACAGGGTAATTTGCAATGTTGATGGCAGCCTTGTTGTCACAATACAGTCTGAGAGGACCCTCAGCTTTAATGCCAAGCTCATTAAGAAGGGTCCTGAGCCATAGGAGTTCAGCAACCCTGTGAGCCATAGCTCGATATTCTGCTTCCGCACTTGATCTAGCAACTGCATTCTGCTTCTTACTGCGCCATGTGACCAGGTTCCCTCCCACAAATGTACAATATCTTGAAGTTGATTTTCTGTCTCCAACAGAACCAGCCCAATCTGCTTCAGTATATGCTTCAATTTCAATTCTATTGTTTTTCCTGAATTGAATTCCCTTTCCTGGGCAAGTCTTCAAGTACCTAAGAATCCTTTCAACTGCTTTCATATGAGGGACCTTTGGAGAGTGCATGAATTGACTGACAACATGTACAACATAAGCAATATCTGGCCGAGTAAGAGATAAGTATATCAGCTTCCCTACCAATTTTTGGTATATCTCTCTGTCACAGTAGTCCTCCCCTACTGATTCTTGTAGGCCATGATTCTGTTCTATTGGAGTATCTACTGGCCTACACCCCATCATGCCTGTTTCCTCTAGGAGATCAAGAACATACTTCTGCTGGCATATGTAGAGTCCTTCTCTTGACTTAGCAACTTCAATCCCAAGAAAATATCTCAAATGGCCCAAGTCTTTGATCTCAAATTCCGAAGCTAAAAACTCCTTCAGTCTTTTTAACTCTTCCAAGTCATTCCCGGTAATCATCGTATCATCCACATAAACAATGAGTGTTGTAAGTTTGTTATCCTGTCTCCTTATGAACAAGGTATGATCTGCACCGCTCTGAATGTACCCCACTTTCTTCATAGCCCCACAAAGCCTCTCAAACCATGCACGAGGAGACTGCTTCAAACCATATAATGCTTTCCTCATTTTACACACATTTCTACCAAAGTCATAGCCTAGTGGAGGTTCCATAAATACCTCTTCATGAAGATCACCATTTAGGAAGGCATTCTTCACATCCAGCTGATGAAGTTCCCATGAAAAATTTGTTGCTAGTGACAATAGAACCCGAATTGTGTTGAGCTTTGCTACTAGGGCAAAGGTTTCTTTGTAGTCAATTCCTTCTTTTTGAGTAAACCCCTTTGCCACAAGTCTGGCCTTGTACTTTTCAATGGACCCGTCCTCCCTGTGCTTTACAATAAACACCCACTTGCACCCAACAGTGCCCTTCCCCTCTGGCAGATCCACTAATTCCCAAGTTCTTGCTTTCATTAGGGCTTTCATCTCTTCATTCATAGCTTCTTTCCACCTTGGATTAGACACTGCCTCTAAGTACCTAGAAGGAACACGTACAGAGGAAAGAGCAAATACAAAGGAGTGATAGGCAGGAGATAAATGTGAGTAAGAAACAAAATCAGCAATGAGGTGCAGGGTGGTACAAGAACGGATAGGCTTACGGAGAGCAATAGGAAGATCCAAATCAGAAGTATGTAAGTCAGAATTACCTTGGATTGCAGAGACAGATTGATCTGAGTCCAACTGGTTGTTGTCATGAGGTTGAGGGCCCTTTTTCCTTTTGTTGTATGTGAGTATCTCTTTTTGTTGCCTACTGGAGCCTTTAGAGACATCTGGAGCATCAGAAGAAGTAACCGACACAGTGGGAGCCTCAGTAGGTTGACCCAGAATGCCACAACTAGGAGTAGCAGAAGAGGATGGAAGGCCCGAGCCAGATAGAGGAACAAAAAAGGATGGAGAATGAGAATCCTCTTCCATTCCACTAGTCTCCCCCTGAAGAGGATTCTGAGAAGACTGAAAATAGGGTTGAGACTCAAAAAAGACCACATCTCTGGTGACATACTTTCTCTTGGTGACAGGATCATAACACTTGTAACCCTTTTGTGTAGGAGAGTACCCCAAAAATATTCTCTTCGTAGCCTTAGGATCCAGCTTGGTCTTCTTTGGATCCTTCACATGTAGGAAACATATACAGCCAAAGACCCGTGGAGGGAGAGGAAAGTCTGGAAGAGTGGGACACAAAACAGAGAAAGGGGTTTTCATACCCAATACCTTAGATGGCATCCGATTTATCAGATATGACGCAGTAAGTACAGCTTGAGACCAGTATTGCTTGGGAACTTTGTGCTGGAATAGTAAGGCTCAAGCTGTCTCCAATAGATGTCTATTCTTGCGCTCAACAACCCCATTATGCTGAGGGGTATTAGCACAAGATGATTGATGTAACATGTCAGCATCTTCCATGAATAAGTTCAAGGATTTTTCAAAATATTTAGCAGCATTATCTGACCGGAATTGCTTAATCTTCTTATTAAACTGTGTTTCAATCATCTTGCAAAAAGCCATAGTTATCCGTGGTACTTCATCCCGTCCTTTTAACAGATAGATCCATGTGCATCGAGAATAGTGGTCAATAAAACTGATAAAGTAACGGAAGCCATCAATGGAAACAATGGGTGAAGGGCCCCAAACATAAGAATGAACCAAATCAAAAGGAGCTTGAATTTCATTATTGGAAATTGGATAAACAGTTCTACATTGTTTTGACATTTGACATACTTCACAAATTAAACTCTGACTTGAAATGCCCTTAAACAATTCGGGAAACAACATTTCTAATGAATAGAAAGACAAATGACCTAGCCTAGCATGCCACAGATGCAACCTAGCTATTGACTCCACACTCTCCAGACTACTAGCAGCAGATGCTTGTAAGGCTGAACCGATGTCTGCATCAAAATAGTAGAGGCCTCCATACTCATGACCGCTCCCAATCGTTCTCCTCGTCAATCTGTCTTGAAAGACACAATGAGTAGGAAAAAAAGTTATACTACAGTTCAAATTTTTTGTAAGTTTTGAAACAGACAAAAGATTTGAGGTAAGATTGGGAACATGTAGAACTGATTTAAGAGAGAGGTCCTTGCTTAGGTCAACCACCCCTTTGCCAGAGATGGTGGAGAAAGACCCGTCAGCAACTCTCATCTTATCCTGACCAGACAACAAATGATATGAAGAGAATAAGGAGGACATATGTGTCATGTGGTCAGTTGCACCGGAATCAATAACCCAAGAAGTAGAATCAATAGAGCTAGTTGCACTAAAGGCAGAGACTGTACCTGATCTGGCAAGAGAGGTGGAAGCAAAAGAATTATTCCTTAGACGGGCTAATGCCCGGCTAAGGACCTCTACCTCACTAGTAGTGAAGCCCAAAGCACCAGCTCTAGAGGAATCAACAACTTGCCCCATAGGAGAAGAAGACACTGTTGGTATATTTTGTGAGTTGTCACCATTGTTGTTGGTAACAAGATTCCCACTTGCCGCATGACCCTTTTGTTGTTTCTTGTCCTTTCTCAATGCAGCTGGCTTCAGGTGAGGATACAGGACCCAACACTTTTCTTTTACATGTCTCTCACCACCACAATGAGTGCACTTAAGGTGCTTCTTGTCTGGATGTCTGTTTCCCTTAGTGGAGACCAGGGCTGAATGTTCTCCAAATTGTTCAGTTGGTTGAGTCAGAGAGTCAACTTGCATCTCCTTTCTCCTGACTTCTTCATTCCTCACCAGATAATAAACATGGTGTAACTCGGGCAATTCATCTCTCCCTAGAATTTGTGACCTTATACCCTCATACACTGGGTCCAGGCCAGCCAAGAACTTAAAGGCTCTGCTCTCTTCAATCTGCTTATCATGTCTCTCCTTGTCCTTGGAATTTTCCCAATCCAATATCAAGTGATGGTCAAGCTCTTCCCAAAGGCCTTCCAGGGTTGCAAAGTATGTTGCAACTGTCATATCCCCTTGCCTTAAGGCCGCAATGTCTTGATTCAATTTGTAGATTCTAGCATTGTTTCTCTTCTGTCCATAGGTTTTAGATACCTTTTCCCAAATCTTGGTTGCTGTAGGAAAGTGATGAACAGTCCTGGCAACCCGAGGAGTCATAGAGGCAAGCAACCAGGACATAACTGTGGCATTCTCCTTGCGCCACACAGCATACTCAGCACGGCCAACCTCAGGTTCCTTCTTGTTCCCATCTAAGTAGCCTGTGAGATCATGGGAAGTAATAAAAAGCATTGCAGACACGGATCACTCCCTGAAGTTGTACTCATCCAGCAACACACTTGTAATTTGCAAGCTGTGCAGATTAGGGTTTTCCAGATTTGAAGACCTTGCAGCAGGTCTGTTGTCCCTAGAAGAAACCTCTCCGGATACTGAAGACATCTTGACTGCAGCCTCTGTGTAGATGGCACTGTTTAAGACTAGACGAAGTGATCACAGTGCTGAGAGAGAAACTAGTTGCAGAGCTGAAGAAGGTTTTGACAGCTCACAACACTGTTTCAGACTTGCCGAGACTGTCACAGTTCTGAAGCAGTTCAGTTACAGCAGCAAATGAGGTGTTATGGGCTGGTAACCGACCTGAAACTAAGGGCTCTCCACCACTATGCTATGCAGACTTCACTTGAGCTTCGAGTACTGCAACTGTAAAGGGAGTTCTCCCAACTGTGGTATGCAGACTTCACTTGAGCTTTGAGTACTACAACTGTAAAGACAGTTCTCCCCCTTACGGCTACTGCTAGGACTGCTGAAATCAGTCCTCAACTAGGTCTGTCCTATACAGACCTCTCTTAGTAGCCGAATAGCTACTATCTACTAGAAACAGTCTAGTAGGACATCAGCGTCTGGGTCTTACTTCCCTTGCGCCCTACAACCAAGGGAAACCCTAGGTTCGAACCTTGTTTTGTTCTCCTACAACCCTAGGGTTTCACAACAGCAACCCAGAAAAAAAAAAAAGGAAAAGAAAGACAGCAAGAGAGAAGGGATGGCGTCGGCTGTAACCAGGAAGGTGCTTAATGCTCTGCTACCATGAAAGCTGAAGTGTTGTAGCTGAAGCAGTAGAAGAGAGGAGAAGGCCAAGAGATGCTGAGAATGTCGAACTGAACTAACTCAGTCGATAGTACTATTATTTATATTAAAGTACAGTACAATGTTACATGAAATGACTGGGATGCCTCTGATTAGTGATGGGACACCCAGACAACTTAAAACACTAAACAAACTTAGGCCCATTAACACAGGCCCAATACATAACAACTTAAACTCAAGTACAGGCTAATAAGAACTCTTAACAGCCGAACCATCAATACATACAAAACCTTCAACCTAACAACTTCCAATGAAGAAAAAGGTAAATGACCTATCCTAGCATGCCACAGATGCAACCTAGCTATTGACTCCACATTCTCCGGACCACTAGCAGAAGATGCTTGTAAGGCTGAACCGATGTCTACATCAAAATAGTAGAGGCCTCCATACTCATGACCGCTCCCAATCGTTCTCCTCGTCAATCTGTCTTGAAAGACACAATGAGAAGGAAAAAAGGTTATGCTACAGTTCAAATTTTTGGTAAGTTTTGAGACAGACAAAAGATTTGAGGTAAGACTAGGAACATGCATAACTGATTTAAGAGAGAGGTCCTTGCTTAGGTCAACCACCCCTTTGCCAGAGATGGTGGAGAAAGACCCGTCAGCAACTCTCATCTTATCCTGACCAGACAACAAGTGATATGAAGAGAATAAGGAGGACATATGTATCATGTGGTCAGTTGCACCGGAATCAATAACCCAAGAAGTAGAGTCAATAGGACTAGTTGCACTAAAGGCAGAGACTATACCTGATCTGGCTAAGGACCTCTACCTCACCAGTAGTGAAGTCCAAGGTACCGGCTCCGGAGGAATTAGCAACCTGCCCCATGGAAGAAGAAGCCACTGTTGGTATACTCTGTGAGCTATCACCATTGTTACTAGTGACAAGGTTCCCACTTGCCGCTTGACCCTTCTGTTGCTTCTTGTCTTTTCTCAATGCAGCTGGCTTCAGGTGAGGATACAGGACCCAACACTTTTCTTTTACATGTCTTTCACCTCCACAATGAGTGCACTTAAGATGCCTTTTGTCTGGATATCTGTTCCCCTTTTGATTTGTAGAAATCAGGGCTGAATGTTCTACAAATTGTTCAGCTGGTTGCATTTGAGTGTCAACTTGCATCTCCTTTCTCCTGACCTCTTCATTCCTTACTAGATAATAAACATGATGTAACTCGGGCATTTCATCTCTTCCAAGAATTTGTGACCTTATGCCCTCATACACTGGGTCCAGGCCAGTCAAGAACTTAAAGGCTCTGCTCTCTTCAATCTGCTTATCATGTCTCTCCTTGTCCCTGGCATTCTCCCAATCCAGAATCAAGTGATGATCAAGTTCTTCCCACAGTCCTTTTGGAGTTGCAAAATATGTTGCAACTGTCATATCCCCTTGCCTTAAAGCAGCAATGTCTTGGTTCAACCTGTAAATTCTAGCATTGTTTTTCTTTTGTCCATAGGTTTTTGACACTTTTTCCCAAATCTTAGCTGCTGTGGGAAAGTGTTGAACAGTCCTGGCAACTCGTGGAGTCATAGAAGCAAGCAGCCAGGACATAAATGTGGCATTCTCCTTGCGCCACACTGCATACTCCACACTGCCAACTTCGGGTTCCTTCTTCTTCCCATCTAAATAACCTGTGAGTTCACGGGAAATAATAAAAAGCATTGCAGAAACTGACCACTCCCTGAAGTTGTATTCATCCAGCAACACACTTGTAATCTGCAAGCTGTGCAGATTCGGGTTCTCCAGATTTGAAGACCTCCCACCAGGTCTGTTGTCCCTAGAAGAGACCTCTCCGGAAATTGAAGACATCTTGGTTGCGGACTTTGTGTAGATAACACTGTTTCAGACTAGCCGAAGTGGTCACAGTTCTGAAGTGGACCAGTTACAACAGCAAGAAGAATTCTGTGAGCAAGTAACCGACCTGAAACTGAGAGATCTCCACCACTGCACTATGCAGACTTCTCTTGGGCTTCGACTTCTGTTACTGTAGAGAGTGTTCACCCCTACGACTAATGCTAGGACTGCTGAAATCAGTCCTCAACCTAGGTCTGTCCTATACAGACCTCTCTTAGCAGCTGAATGGCTACTAACTACTAGAAGCAGTCTAGTAGGACATCAACTTCTGGGTCTTACTTCCCTTGTGCCCTACAACCAAGGGAAACCCTAGGTTCGAACTTTGTTCTGTTCTACGGAAACCCTAGGGTTTTTCTGCAGCAACCAGGATAAAAAAAAAAAGAGAGAGAGAAAGAAAGCAAGAGAGAAGAGTTGGCGTCGGCTGTAACCAGAAGATCGCTCAATGCTCTGATACCATGTTTGCTGAAAGGTTGTAGCTGAAGTAGTAGAAGAGAGGTGAAGGCAAACAAGTGCTGAGAATGTCGAACTGAGTAACCCAGTTGACAGTATTATTATTTATAGTAGATTACAATATAGTGTTACATGAAATGTCTGGAATGCCCCTGATTAGTGATGGGGCACCCAGACTGCTTAAAACACTAAACAGACTTAGGCCCAATAACAAAGGCCCAGTACCTAACAGCTTAAAACCCAATACTAACTAACATGTACACTTATCATCTGAACCAACAATACATAAAAACAGTCAACTTAACAATACCCTAATTTTCCACGGGCACCAATAGCCATCTTAGCTGATTGTGCCCACTCCAAATAATTTGTACCATCAAGTTGTACTGTAGTAATGATCTCAAACCCAAAATATCACTACTACCTCCAACACCCAGTCCCACAGTACCGGTAGATTTCATCTCGGTATTCCAACTCTCCATTTTACTTCAAACAGTTCAACAGTAAGAAAAAAATAGATTGGAGACCTTCAAAAAATAATTTAATACTACACACACAGAAACCAACCCTTCTGGAAGAAGAAAACCCTAGTTGGAGGGAAATCTCTCTCCTCCCCACGCCTCCCAACAGAGAGAAATGTGAATCGATCACTCCGGGAGGCCTAGAAAATTTTAGAAACCAAACTGCTCTCTTCAGAAAATCAAAAGAAAACTAACAATACCTGGGTGCCCAAGATCAGATCAAAAACAAAGAGTCCAACTTTTCTGGGACTCTTCCCCGTACTCCAGTTCTTCCTGATTTTGATGCCGAACAGTAGATCACCTTCCTAATGTCTAGATCCCACCAAAAACTCGAAGAACTGGGCAATCTATAGCAGATCGATCAGCCCTTTACTACTTCATGCAGTCGGCTGATCTAGGGCTGCATGAGAATGCTTCAAGAAACCCTAGCTGATGCTCTGATACCAAGTAGAAATCTGCTGAATTAAAAAATATGAAAGAAAGTAGTTTCTTGAAGAGAGAATGAAGAGAGAAGGAGAAGAAGAGAAGAAGAGAAGTTGAAAGAAAAGAGAGCAATAATCTGGCCGCCCCCTTCACTTATTATTTATACTAAAATAATAGAACAGTACAAAGACAACTATACCCTTATAGGGCGGCAAAACATAAAACAGCATATATAACACTCAAAAAACATAATAAAATTTGGACTCACATAACTACTGTGGTCCCCACCTATCTAACAACTAACATAAAATATCTACTCAGAAAAACATCATAAAACTAATTAATCTTCAACAAGGACCAAGCATATTGAAGTTGACAAGCATTTCATAAGGGAAAAACTTGAAAAGGGGGAAGTCTATACTCCTTATATCAGTTCAAAGGAACAATTAGCTGATGTCCTTACAAAGGGTCTTCACTGTTTGCGACATAATGAATTGTTTGACAAGTTGGGCATGATTGACATATATGCTCCAACTTGAGGGGGGCGTTGTAACATGTAATGTAATAGTGTAGGGGTATTTTTGGTTTTGTCTCTTCTAATATGTTATAAGTCGTCGCCCTAAGGCCCCATTCACTTTTCGATAAGTTACTTACCCAGGTAGATGCAATTATCTGGGTAAGTTTCTCCTGGGAAACACTTACTCGGGTAAGTGCATTTACTCATGTTCTTTTATTTCCCAGGTAAATAAGGCAATGACCATTTTATCCATAGAAATTCATTATTAAAAGGGGCATTTTTGTCCCATTCAACTGTTGGCAACTTTCCACCTATGTGGGAAGTTATTTACCCATCTAGGAGATGGGTATCACTTTCCTGGGTAAGTAGTACGCAGGAAAATAAACTTTCCCCGGTCCCCACATTAAGCTGAAAAAAGAACATGGGATTCTTGGTCAATGGGAACCAAAATCCCATTGACCAACTCTCCCCCCTCTCAAAATCCAAAAAAGGAACGCCCCCTAAGTATAAATATAAACTTAGGCGCCACCAGCCTAGAACAATAGAATAGAACTCTTCTTCTCCCTTTCTTCTCTCTTCCTTCTTCTATTCTCTCTTTTATCTTTGCTGGACTACAATGCTTTATTGGGAAGTTGCAAGAATTTGTATGATGATGACTGTAACATATGTGAGCTCAAATAGGATTGCTATAGCTGCAAAAGAGGCACTAAAGTAATATAAGAAACCAGGATTTAAAATAACAAATCATAATTTACTATAAATAATAATGGGAATTACTATATATAGTAAATCTCCACTCACAAAAAAGAGATAATAAATTCTAATTCAAAATAAAAATATGTGGAATTGTGTGGGTCCTGCTCTAACTCTAAAATCATGTCGTTTCCTAATTCAAATTAAAAAAAAAAATCCAGCAAAAATGCTTTCAAGATGTTCCATTGGTGTGGGTCCCATTCTTCTAGATTATGTTATTAAATCACAAATCAAGCATAATTTAGTCTCCTAAATCAATTAAAAACCCAGGTTACCCAGCCTAAATGCTTACCTCATGGATAATGGATCCTAAGCAAAATATGCTTGTATTGTTTCCTGTCCTGAGGACTACGTTATTTACTAGTTACTATAAAGTAAGTTCTTAGTAAAAAATAGTAAATCTGTGGAAGACTGAAATTTAGCACTCTGCCAGTACCCTAGGTGTCTAGGACCTTCTAATGAACTTCCTTTTATGGGATTATGAACTTGTGGACTGCATTGAATCTCTATGGGCCCCAATATGTAAACTCCTGATTTCCCATTAACTTCCCAAAATTGCAAATAGTCCACTTTTCTTCTTTTTAACCTGCATCAACAGTGGAGGAATTCTTTTAGATCTTTCTTTCAATCAGTGCTTTTCTGGTAAGGAGTTGCCACAAAAGCTATGAGTTCCTATCTCTGCCTATCAATCCATCTTTTTATGTTTGCAAAACGAAGACTGACTATATTTTTTTGTCAACTCTTTTATTGCATATTTGAAGTCTATATTAACTGGTGTTAAGATTACGTTCAATATCTTAAATTTAGACTGTATCTTTTTTGTGGTCAGTTAGTTTAGCACCTATGTATCAACTAGTCATTGCATTAGCTAGGGAGGCCAAATGACTAGTCACCACTTTATTCAATTGACAATGCTGATGGACACTGCTGCATGTTTTCACATTCTCCATGCTATGTCCTTGCCATTTTCTATGTGACATAGTTTGATTCTTTTGTTTTTACTTTAAGAGTATAGAAATATAAGCATTCTTCACATTAAGAAAGGTAAATATACTAGTCATGTTTCTGTCATTGTGATTCTAACCATCAACAATTAAAGGATCACCAAGATTCAATATGCGAAGGGGCATTTTGTTCTAGCACTTGAATTGGATCTAAGGGTGAGCAGATATGGTTTTGGGCGGAATCTAATATTCTTATTCATGGTACACGGAGTGCCTTTTGTTGGATGTATTTTTAATTTTCGTTTACATCATTATATAAACTTCATGACTTTGCCTTGTGCCCCTCTGTTTGAATTTTTGGGTTAAAAAAAGAAAAAAGGGAATATGTTTTACCCTCCTAACTCTTTTCATAGTTCATTTTCTCTATGTCATGTGGGGAAATCTGATAGGTCCAATATTAGATTATCAGCCTCCAAAGGATCTTGCTTGTACTGATTTTTCTTGAAGCTGAATATATTTGCTTCCTGCTCTTTTCTTTTTCTCTGACAACTCTTTTTTGCAGAAAGCTGCAATCAAGAAGATGGATATGAAAGCAACAAGGGAATTCCTTGCTGAATTGAAGGTTCTGACACATGTTCATCACTTGAACCTGGTATAGGATTCCCCCAGTGGTTGTATAAAATATTCCTAATGTTATGCCATTGATGATTTACACAAG
This sequence comes from Nelumbo nucifera, assembly GCF_055504915.1. NCBI lineage: Eukaryota > Viridiplantae > Streptophyta > Magnoliopsida > Proteales > Nelumbonaceae > Nelumbo > Nelumbo nucifera. The sequence goes on along the minus strand of NC_142649.1, from coordinate 147,202,117 downwards.
AAAATCCCATAAGTCATTGTAGTTATGTTGTGAAAATCTGGCTAAGTCATGCTGAAATGTCACAATAGCTTAGTTCTTAGCAAGGAATCATAGCTGACTGAAAGCAACATACATTCATCTGTAATCATCTGACCTACATGGACACCTAAACTAATTAGTCAATTCATCATTCTTCTTGTATATTTCTTATCTTTCCCACTGAATAATGCATTTGACTTGGTAAAGTTTCCTGTCTTCATGTGTCAGGCATCTATTCTGAAAGATAACCTTTTCCCTTTTGGTTCGCCTCTTTCTTATCATTTAATCTTTGTTGTTGCAAGCCTCTTAATTTATATAGCTGCCTTATTTTAGTACAGTCAATTCAACTTGGAATACTCAACCATGGAGGACCCTTGTCATTCCAAATCAAGAAATCCAATATTTGTCAATACACTGCAAAACTTAGTTCTTCTTTGGTTCATTAAATTTTAACTTACCATTCTATACAAATTCTTTTTTCTGAACAATCAATAGTGTTTGTAACAAAAGGTACAGTGTCATTTTGCCAAACTTGATTATTGGACTAGTAGTCAATGGCTAGTTCTTGCTGTCAAGGCAACTAAAGCATTTAGTTTTCTTTTCAAAAGCCAAAATACCATATTTTTTATGTGAAAAATGAAAAACTGGTAAAATGTGAATTTCAGAATTGATAAATGGATGTGCATCTCACATGGTTGAACTTAGTTGAAAAGTTTGATTAATTTGATTTGCATGGTTGTACGGAAGCTATTTTGCATTGATGATCCTTAAGAGGTCTAGTATTTATTAATAATTTGTTAAATGATTCAATGCAGGTGTGCTTGATTGGATATTGCACTGAGGGTTCTTTGTGCTTGGTCTATGAGTTCATTGAGAAAGGAAACTTGAGCCAAAATTTGCATGGATTAGGTGAGACTCAATAGTGCACAACATAAAACCATTGCCTCAAATTTATGTTTTCTCAACTGCCCATGGTGCATTATTTTCTCTGCTTTTAGGGAAGGAACCACTATCATGGTCTACTAGAGTGCAAATTGCCCTTGATTCAGCAAGAGGTCTTGAATATATCCATGAGCATACCGTTCCTGTGTATGTCCATCGTGATATTAAATCAGCAAACATTTTGATAGACAAGAACTGCCATGGAAAGGTTTGCATGATCCCTTTCACAATCTAGCTGGATGTTGATAGTTCATATATTTTATTTTTACCAATACTTGTTTATTTTAGGTTGCGGATTTTGGACTGGCAAAGTTGACTCAAGTTGGAAGTGCTTCATTACAATCACATCTAGTGGGAACATTTGGATACATGCCTCCAGAGTGAGTTTTCTCCTGTTTTCTTGTTTAATCTTATTGGTACTTCTATCAGCCAGTTATTATTTTTATCGTCTTTTTTTTCCCGAGTCTCTTGTTCTATCAGCCATCTGAATGTTCTTGGTTGCATGGCCATCAAGTCTGTTGGTATATCTTTTCTCTCTAAATGGGAAGATATGTCATGATTGTCAATATCTAATGATCTAAAGGTTCATGGTATAGATAAGTATGACTAAGGCTGCAAACAATAAACATTTGTCCAAATATGAATCTGAATCTGATGCAGTTAAGGGTGATCTGAATTTGATCTATCTATAATTGGATCAAAGATAATGTTTAAGTACATGTGCTTATATCTACATGAAGCTTATATTGTATCTATTAGTAAAATTGGTTTGAATTTTGTATGTTTAGTGAAAGAGTCATAAGTTCAAGTCTCATAGAAGTTATTTCTAGTTCATTTTATTGATAATGTATAATATTTTGATAATTTTAGTTTAATTTATTAATGGTATTTAATATAGACCATGTCCCTTAGTGGAGTCCAGCATTGGGTAATGTCCTTTTATGTCAACCAACTTAAAATAGAATAGAAAATCAAGAAGAAAATAAGAAGAAGAAATAGAGAAGACACCAAGATTTAGTGTGGTTCCGCTTGGTAGCTTACATCCACGGGAAAAGAGGAAAAATATCTACTATGAGAACAAGAGATACATAGCTTATCCGCAAGCAGAAGGGGGGAGAGGACTCAGGCAGGGCCAAGATGGTGGGTCGGATGATCTTAGCCCGATGGGGAGTTTTGGGGTTAGTGGTATGGGCCAGTGGGGATCGGGTGACCCGGTAGGAAATGGTAGTCAACATACGCCTACCCAATTTCAGACATAACTTATTAGAAAAAGAAGTTCAGGGGACGGGAGCTCAGAAGGGGCAAGCAGAACAAAGACGACAACTCCCAGAAGGGAGAAAGGTCGAATGGAGCTTGGGAAAGAGAGGAAGACGGATTAGGGAGGAAACAGCCAGCTGTGTGCAGCTATCCCTCCTAGTACAACTGAGTTTTCAACGCCCAGGCAAACTGTGGGAGAGGAACAGGGAGAGGCGGCGAAAGAAAAGGAAGTTCTATCCTCAGAAGAATCTGAACTAGAGGAGATCATCCCTTTGGCGATAATTGAAGAAAGGGAGTTAGTCACTCTGCCGATGCTACCTCCGGCTAAGACCCCAATGAACAGGCATGGTATGCACAGAGGGGAGGGAAGGGACAAAAGAGGGCGGGAAAGGAGGGGGAGGAAGGAGTAGAGGGTGGAAAGGAGGTGGAACCAACCTCTGCATGGGTAAACTCAAAATTGCTGGGGTTAGGAAAATTTCTGGGAATTTCGATGTCAGGAATAGAAGAAGAAACCATTAAATTTTTGGAGGAGATAGAGAATAGAGTTCTGTTTGAGAGAGGAAAAATGAATGCTAAAAAAGGGGGAGTTCGATGAAAAAAAACAGGGAAATACTCCGTCTGGCTTGGGGTTTAAATGATAGGGCAGGAAAAGGGGAGGGGGGAAATGGTTAGGAGGAAAGGGAAGAGAAGGGAGTTAGGGAGCTTATTGTGTTAGAGTTATGGAATTAAAAGTTTTGACTTGGAATATAGGGATTGGGGTCGGGGAGAAGAAGAATGGTAGTGTGCGATTTGTTGAAAAGGTGGAATTCTGATGTGGTGTTCATTCAAGAATCAAAGTTGGAAAGGGTGGAGGCAACGGTAATTAGAAGTCTTTGGGGACAAGGGGAAGTTAGGTGGATAAGCAAGGTGGCAAGAGGTACTGCAGGGGAGCTGATAACAATGTGGGATCGATCAAGATGTAAGCAGTGTTTTAAAATGCGGAGGCGTGACGCGAGGCGTTCCACTACCTAGAGGTGTGAGGCGTAATTCAGAACGCAAGAGGCGTAAGCCTCCCAAACACAAGGAGGCGTAAGCTTCCTTAAGAGGAGGGAGGTTATGAGGAGGATGAAAAGGAAGGGGGGATCTCATTTTTTCTTTATTTTTAATAAAAATCTTTTATATTAAGAAGAATAAAGATGCATAAAAATCTTTATTTTTATTTATATTTTTAATAAAAATCTTTCCCCTTATCTTTTCTTCCCTTCCCTTACTTTTCTTTTCTTTCCTTTTCTCTTTTTTTCTTCTCTTTCCTTTCCTTTTCTTTCCCTTTCTTTTCTTTTCCTTTCCTTTCCCTTCCTTTTTTTCTTTTTCCTTCTTTTTTCTATATTTTCATATCAGATGTGCATGAGGTGCAAGAGGTGTATGCCTCTAGCACACCTCTTGCACCTGAGGCGTACGCCTCAGAGGTGTCAGCGCCTCTGGCATACGCCTCAGGGCGTTTTGGGAGCGCCTCGCCTCCAGGCGTACGCCTCCCACACCTTTTAAAACACTGGATGTAAGTTGGTTGACTCTCATGTTGGGGCTTTTTCAATATCAGTTGTTTTAGAAATGGAGGGAGGGGTTAGGGGTCTATTCACTAATGTCTATGGGTCATCAGAAGAAGCGGAGAGGAGAAAACTTTGGGAGGATCTAACTGAGGCGAGAGGATCCTCCACCCTACCCTGGGTGCTGGGAGGTGATTTTAATGTCACTAGATTTTTAGAGGAGAGGAATGGGGGCAGAAGAGGGACTAGGGAGATGAGGAGCTTTTCTGATTTTGTTAACCAACATGATCTGCTGGATTTACCATTATTGAGAGCTCAATTCACTTGGACGAACAACCAAGAGTCCCCAACGTTAGTTAAGTTAGACAAGTTTTTGGTAAATATGGAGTGGGATTCGTTGTTCCAGACTTTTTAGTTTAGGAGGCTTTGCCAGACTGGTTTCAGATCACTCTCCTATCCAGCTCAGGTGTGGTGTGTTGGGTCAGAGAAAATCTACATTTAAGTTGGAACATGCCTGGTTTGAGGAAGAAGATTTCCCTTCTTAAAAACTACTTGGATGGAGACAGGTAGAGGGAACAAGCTCCTATGTCTTAGCCAAGAAGTCGGGAGCTTTTGAGGAGGCAATGAAAATCTGGAAGGAAGAGAGGTGGAAAGAATCAGAGGCAGAAAAGAAAAGGTGTCTAGAGGTTATTAAAGAAATTGATTCAGCTGAAGAGAAGGATCCCATCTCACAGGTAGAAAGGATTAAGAGGCAGGAAGCTAAATTACTTTTTGATAATCTGGTATATAGAGATGAGTTGAAGTGGAGACAAAGGGCAAAGGTGAAATGGCTTAAGCTGGGGATAAGAACTCCAGTTTTTTTCACAAGATGGCAAAGGAAAGACCTAGAATAAACACAATTGAAAGGCTAGAGTTTGAAGGGTTAAGTGAAGAAACTAGGCCGGGGTTAAAGAAATTGTTAATTGACTTCTTCTCAGGTTTGTTTAAAGAAAAGTGGAAAAGAAGACTGGTGCTGAGGGGATTAAACTTCAAAAAAATTTTTGAAGTGCAGACAGAAAATTTTGTTAGAGGCTCCTTTCTTGGAAGAGGAAATCTGGAAAGTAATAAAAAACATGGAGATAGAGAAATCCCCAGGTCCAGACGGGCTCACCAACTTGTTTTATAGAAGTTGTTGGGATGTGATTAAGGCTGATGTGATGCAAGTTTTCCAAGATTTTCATAGGAATGCATCTCTGGAAAGGAGTCTGAATGCCACATTCATCTCCCTGATTCTGAAGATTGAAGGAGCTACTAATATTAAGGATTTCAGGCCAATTATCTTGTTGAATAGCTTTTACAAAATATTAGCCAAAGTCTTAATGAAGAGAATGAAAAAGGTCCTTGCTGATGTGATCTCTCAAAATCAAATTGCGTTTGTCCCAGGGTGCCAAATGTTGGATAGTGTCTTGGTGGCAAATGAGATAATTGATTCTAAGCAAAGAGAGGGCTCTCCAGGGGTGATTTGTAAGTTGGATCTGGAAAAGGCTTACGACAATTGTTAATTGCAGGTGTTTGGACTTTGTCCTAGAGAGGATGAGTTTTGGCCAAAAGTGGAGGAATTGGATAAAAGTCTGTATTACCTCTCCTAAATTCTCTATTCTGGTTAATGGACAGTCAGTGGGTTTCTTTAAAAGCTCAAAGGGACTTCGGCAGGGAGACCCTCTCTCCCCCCTACTATTCATGTGTAATGGTCTTACTATGTTCATAAAGTCAGTGAGGGAGGGGGGACTTTGGAAAGGATTTGAGGTGTCTCCAGGTGGGGAAAAGGTACAAGTGTTACAATTAGCAGATGATACATTATGTTTTGTAGAAGCAAAGGAAGATCAAATTGAGATTTTGGCTGGGGTGGTCAGTTGTTTGAAGTAGTATCAGGTTTGAAGGTAAATTGGAACAAAAGCAGTTTGTTTCCAGTGGGACAGGTGGAAAATTTGGAGGGTTGAGCAGAAAAGCTTGCCTGTCAGGTGGGATACTTACCAACTAAGTACTCAGTCTCCCTTTAGGAGCTAAATGTACTTCTGCTTTGATTTGGGAACCAGTTCTGAAGTGTTTGGAGAAAAAATTGGTCTCTTGGAAAGCCAAGTACTTGTCATTAGGGGGCAGAATTACACTTCTGAAAAGTGCTCTGACTAACCTCCCTGCTTTCTATCTTTCTCTTTTCCCTATCCTGGGGAAAATAGCCCATAGAATTGAGAAGTTACAAAGGGAATTTCTGTGGAGGGGGTGGGAGGATAAGAAGAAAATTCACTTAGTAAGCTGGGAGCAGGTGTGTTTACCAAAAGATAAAGGAGGTTTGGGTATCAGAAAAGTAAGGAACTTTAACACTGCACTTATTGGGAAATGGATCTGGAGGTTTGGATTGGAAAGAAAAGAATGGTGGAGAATATTAATGGCAGCCAAATATAATACCGACAGGGGAGATTGGATCACTAGCCCTCACTTCAACTCTCTGGGCTGTTCAATTTGGAAAAAAATCATGGACACTCTTCCTACCTTTAGCAGAGGTTTGAGACCCAAATTGGGGAAAGGGGATAGATTGCTCTTTTGGAAGGATCCTTGGTGTGGGCAATTCTCTCAGATCAATTCTCACAGCTTTTCCAGATCGCAGAATCCCAGGATGCGTTTACAAGGGAGTGTTATGAGGTGAATGAAGGTTCTGTGATCTGGTGCCCTTCCTTCAGAAGGAATTTTCAAGATTGGGAGATTGAAAACTTCACCGAGCTTCTGGAAATAATATCACTTCAGTCCCTGGATGGGCTTGTAGAGGACAGTTGGGTTTGGAGTTGGAGTTCGGATGGTCAATACTCTGTCAGATCTTTTGTTAGACACTTGTATAACCTTAGACCAGTGGAGTTTCTGGCTGCTAAAGTGTGGAATTCTGTAGCCCCCTCAAAGGTTAATGCTTTAGTTTGGGCTGCGTCTTTGGACAATGTTTAACTAAAACACATTTGTTAAAAAGAGGTATGCAGATCCAGGATTTAGATTGTGTGCTCTGTGGACTAAAACAAGAGGACAGCAGTCATCTGTTCATCCATTGCCCTATCTCATCAAAAATCTGGAACCACTTTCTTGCAGCTCTGGGTACTAATTGGGTCATGCCAAATACTGTGAAGGAACTGCTGAATTTCTGGGAATTACAAGGACTTCCAAAGCTTGCAAAAATCATATGGGAGGTCATTCCAACTGCTATTATACAAATATATCCTTGTAACCTCCAATGCCCTCTCTGAAAGAAAACCCAAATACAATATATTTTGTCTACATTTTAGACCATGGTCTTCTTGTTCCTACTTGGGCAGGATCTCTTGTTACAATTCATCGAAGGACATCTAATTAATTTTATGAAACAAATTAGCTGAATTATATATTTTTGATACAGACTAGTTGAATCATTAAATAACTGATAAATCAGGCTGGGGGTATTCACATGAATATAGAGAAAATTTGAAGGGTTAGGAAGTAGATAACTCCAATGGGGAAGTCACACTTTTTGAGAAGAACAGATAGAGCTAACTTAATAAAGATTTGTTTAATGAACCCAAAAGGTTTTGCTAGTAAGATAATACTGAGCAATTTAACCAAAGGGGGTTAATGGTTTGCCAATTCTTCATATTTTTTTATCTTCTTCTCCTTTGTTTTCTCTTTTCTTTTTTAAGGAAAGTAACAGATAAATTGTATTAAATATGGTGAAAGATTTGCATGATATGGTTTATAGAGGTATTCAGACAAAGAACTAGAGCCCCATCCCAAAAACAAAAGGCTATTAAGGCATAGAGCTGTCTCTATGCAAAAAGACTCCATCCCCTTGGATAAACCATCTGCAATTGATCTCCATTGATGTTTAAAAACACAAAGGTATGAAGAGAAGCATCAGTATTTTTTGATGCGTGAAGCATAAGCCTTGAGGCATACCATTTTTTAAGAAACAACATAGAACTAAAATGAGAAAGATTTGACAACATACAGAAGAGGAGCATATTTTTATTATAGATGATCACATAAAAACGATCTAGAGAAAACCATTATATTCTTAGTCATTTAATAAATACTTAAAAGCTTGGAATGTAAAATACTACCTTTACAAATATGTTGAATCATGGATACAAGCACAAATATATAGATATACATACACATAAATACAAAAGGCAATTATCCAATGTTAGCCTATCTATTTGGGGTCTTGGAAGGGTTGATTGATGCCGACCTAACCTTGGCTTTTATTTTTCTGGCACAAAGTGTGAGGAATGTGAATGACCCTTGTACACATATACATGTAAGTTTACACATGAATAGGGCTTCTCAAGGTGTGAGGAATGTGAATGTCCCTTGTACCTTGAGGCATGAACATCAAGGTGTGAGCATCATATGCTTTTCTTAAAATACTGGTATCTAGGAATCCATGTAATTTGGTCAGTAAGGGTCCTTATTGCCTTCTATGCTGTTTGGATCTTTCTCAAGGAACAAAAGAAAAAGAAGAAAAGAAAGGCATTGTTGTTATCACAAAGAAGAAACCAAAGTTAGTTTTTATTAGAGAACTAAGAAGACAATACTCAGTCTAGTGAAAACAAAACATGATTAATTGATATATAGAGCCCCTAAGCACCAATAGTATCCTCTTACTTTTCATCACAGATTCAGTATCTTGGGGCCTGTGCACTTTTATGTGGTGGATATTCTCTGAGAATAAACAAGTTCTTGTTGGTGCAACATAGCTTTTTCTTGTGGGTTGTTTGGTTGCCACATCTTTCTACTTGGAAAGTAGGATAATAATGATAGATGTAAAGATGTTATGTTTGCTGGGTATAAGCATATGCTGTAGACTAGGCCCAATCTAAGCACCCTGGTGTGGTATAAAATAAACTCAGGATTGATGTTATTTCAACAAAATATGAACTTACCAGTAACTATCTGTGCTTACATGTAGGTATGGTCGATTAGGTGATGTTTCTCCCAAGATAGATGTTTATGCTTTTGGAGTCGTCCTTTATGAACTTATTTCAGCTAAGGAAGCAATAGTCAAGCCAGATGGATCCAGTGCTGAACCAAGGACTCTTGTTGCTATGGTTATTTTTCCTACTTTACCCTAATTTATAAACTAATAGCCAATGATGCTACTATTACTTAATGCCAAAAAAAATAATTAAAAAAAATCTACTGAAGCTTGACACTTAATTGTATACTTCGATAATACTATGCAGTTTGAAGATGTTCTTACCCAACCAGCTCCAAAAGAAGATCTCCGCAAACTTGTCGATCCAAGGCTTGGGGATGACTATCCACTTGACTCAGTTCATAAGGTGGAAGCATTACTTAAGAAAGGTATTGCCAAGGTTAACTAATTATAATAAACTATTGTGGCTACTTTGGATGCAGATGGCGCAGCTTGCCAGAGCTTGCACACAAGGGGATCCAAAGCTAAGGCCTCGTATGAAGTCCGTTGTTGTTGTATTGATGACACTTTCATCCTCATCTGAAGACTGGGATGTTGGCACCCTCTATGAGAACCAAGCTCTGGTCAATCTAATGTCAGGAAGGTAGCAGGTGTTCCATCCTTGTTACTGATGCCTCTGCAGGTACGTATATCTAATTGTGGTAGAAATCAAATGTATCTGCCTTGAGTCCATCCCCTTGTAGATGTGTTTCAGCAACAACTTTAGGTGAATTTATAGGTTGATTCATGTGAAAAGTTGCCGGATATAGTCGTGCCTGAAAAGAAACAGATAAGAAAATGGATGAAAAACAAACAATATGCTTCTTCTGTATCATGAAGTAAATGGAATAATTCCAGAGGTTTTATTGTGCTGTCATCCATGATGAAGTTTTTATTGTAAAAAGTTAAAGCTGTTCTTCCTGTTTATCGATTTATATTCAGGGCTACCAGTAAACAAAATAGTACAATCTGCAATTTTGGTTGGGTATGGTTTTCTAGGAATGCAAATGAGTCGGATTGGATTTTTATAAGGGTATATTCGAATAGGATCCGACACTATTCATGTTGGAGCCTATTCGATCCGAAAATTCGATCGGATCTGATAGGCCTCGATTTGAATTTGAATCCTGTCGGTAAGTCGGATCTTCAGATCTGATCCGATCTGACTTGTTTTTTTAATTAATAAATTATTAAAATAAAAATAAAATATACCAATTTAAATAAAGAAAAAACAAAAATATAAGCATTTTTTTAATTATTTTCATCATACATGTTTTTTATAAAAAATAAATAATATAACAAATTTATAAAAATATAATATAAATAATATATTTATAAATAAATAAATAACATATATATGTATTATATATATAACATATACCGGATCTTATAGGGGTGATTTGAATTCAACCAAATAAGATCAAATTTCGGATCAGATAGGATCATGATCCGATCCATTTGCACCCTAATGGTTTTCTTTTGGGGTGTGGACGGATTGGCTTCTGGCCTAAGGAGGATTCTTAGAAACATGGAGAAGTCATATAGTTCGCACCTTCCTTAAGCTATAAGAGTTGCGTTGCCAGGATTTCCACCCTCACCGGGCTTCCGGGCCTAACATATTACTTTTCAATGTATCTAGATTTTTTTTTTTAACCAATTGATGCTGCTATATAAACCCCCTTACTCCCGCCAAATAACAAAACTATGCTATTGAATCCCATTTTGATCACAGTTTCAGAATTATAATACATGGTTTTGGTGTTTATAATCTATGGAAGTGGAAACGTCCCAATAAAAGAATGATTCTGCCCCCCCCCCCCCCCATATCCATTAAATTCAAATCTGTGCCCCGTGTCCATTTGGGAGGGCTGTAGCACAGCGGCTTCTGGCAGTCCGTATGGGAATCCAAAAGATCGGCTGTCTGTTCAGCGAGTTGAACTGTTGAAGGGTTACCTGCTTCAGCCTCTTTGAATGGCCAAGATTATCTGACTTAAGCAGCTAATCCAGTTGTCAACAAATATGGCTTATGATGGCTTATGTTATTTATGAAGCTGAACCAATGCTTATCTTCAGTTCAGCTATCCCAAACGAACCCTATATGCATTTAATTGACTTACCTTTACAAATGGATCCATTATCCATGCCCGTGGAATTGCTATGTTTTTCTTTACAATTGGACTCTGTTTCCTCTTTTAGAGAAGACTACACATACTGCAATGGTTTTCAGGCTTTGAGCGAGTATGTAAAATTCTCATGGAGTAGCTTTTTTTTCCTTTTTTTTTTTCTTTTTTTGGTTTCCTCATAGGAGAAGACTACACATACTACAAGAAGAAAAATTCTTATTGTATTTCATTAATGAGTGGAGAGGTATAAATAGAGATTGATCCAACTAATTGAAGTTGGCAAGAGAGCAAGTGGGCCTAGTTGTACAAGTAGGAATATAACAGTTTAATAGATCTTTAACAAATTCCAGGTGGAGTTAATACTCCCTCTCAAGTTGGTGCGGGAGGAGGCCAAATGTCCAACTTGGGTAATAGGAAAGTAAATTGGTCCCGACCTAAAGCCTTAGTTAAGATATCAGCCGGTTGAAGCTTGGATGAGATGTGAGCTGTAGTAATGGCGCGGGATTGAATATGAGTGTGAATAAAGTGGCAATCAATCTCTATGTGTTTTGTTCGCTCATGAAACATTGGATTGGCAGTAATATGAAGAGCAGCCCGATTATCACAAAAGAGTTTCATGGGCTGAGGATGTTGAAGCTCAAGGTCTGCAAATAAACATTTGAGTTATAACAGTTCACTAGTAGTTGTTGCCATAGATCTATATTCAGCTTCTGCGGAGGAGCGTTAAACAGTTGATTGCTTCTTGGACTTCCACGATAAAGGTGAAGTCCCCAAGGCTACAATGTATCTGGTAGTAGAGCGGCATGTAGTTGGACAACTAGCCTAATACGAATCGTAGTAAGCCCGAAGCATAAGATCAGATGACGAAGGAAAAAATACTCCATGGTCAAGAGAAGACTTGAGAAGAATGTGCATAGCTGCATCTAGATGACATTGTCATGGATCACTTAGGAATTGGTTAAGGATGTGAACTGAGTATGTGCTCTCTAGCCTGGTGATAGTCAAATATATGAGACGTCCAACTAATCTCTTGTACTGATCAGGCTGAGTTATTGGTGGACCAGAATCAAGTTCAAGGTGATGTTGTTGTTCCATAGGAAAAGAACTTGGGCAACAACCAAGCATGTTGACTTCCTTAAGAATGTTGAGTGTATACTTTTGTTGGCTTAAAAAGATGCTTGAGGAAGAACGAGAAATCTCAATGGCCAAGAAATATTTAAGGGGTTCCAAATCTTTGATGGGAAAACAATTGTTGAGATATTGTTTGATAGAAGCAATGTCACCAAAATTACTGTTGGCGATGATCAAGTCATCTATGTAGGCGAGAACAATAAAAATGCTACAAGTCCTTGTAAGAGTGAAAAGAGCATCATCTACAGAAGATTGAGAAAATCTTCGTTGCTTAAGAGCATGGGCCAAAGTTTCTAACCAATTACAAGAAGCTTGTTTGAGCTCATATATTGATTTATGGAGTTTACAAACACGCTTATCGCCATTGGGAAGGAGGCCTAGAGAAGGCTGCATATAAACTTCTTCATGAAGAGCACCATGGAGGAAGTCATTGTTTATATCCATTTGGTGTAAATGCCAATTTCTTGTTGCAGCTAAAGCCAAGAGGCACCAAACAATAACAAGTTTGGCTATTAGTGCATACGTCTCGGTGTAGCCCACATCCTCATTTTGTGTGTAGCCCTTAGCTACAAGACACGCTTTATAGCGCTCTATGCTACCGTCTAGATTGATCTTAATTTTATAGACCCACTTACATCCAATTGGAGTTTTGTCGGGGGAAGATTTGTCAAAGTCCAAGTCTTAGTGAACTCAAGGGTGGCTAATTCAGTTGCCATGGCCTTGCTCCAATAGGAGTGTTGTTGGGCTTGTTGGTAGGTGATGGGTTTAGAAGGTGCTATATGGTCAATTGGATTTAATGATGGGTCAGGGCGAGAGAAGTTACAAATGGGATGTTGTGTGCTACAAATCAAATCTGGTCTAGCATTTGAACCCATCTTTAAGGTAGGACACACAAAGTCATTTAGTTTGGGTGGTAGTCGACACACTCTAGTAGGCCTAGGCTCAAGGATGGTTGTGTCAGTATTGTGGACAACATCTTGCAATGGAGATGGGTCTAGAACATGAGGCTCTATGTTCTGATTCTATGTATCATAGATAGAATTTGTCAAAACATTGTTTGAAATCTAAGAATTAGTTTGAGCTTGAAGTGGGCCCAAAGTGGAGGATGACTGATCATCTATTGGTCCTGTGTCACGTAATGTGGTTGATTCCAAGGGAGATGACTGGTCATCTGTAACTGGTAGAAGGTACCATAGCTGTAGAAGTATTTTCAAAATTCAAAAGAGGGAATTTACCCTCAAAAAACACCACATCGCGAGATACAAATATCTGAGTTGTGTCCAACTTGTAGACATGATAAACTTTTTGGCCTTGTGGATAAACCTGTTCATGGGCCGGGTGACCCAACAGGCTGGCCCGGCCCGGCCCGACCCCCGAACGGGCTTGAATAGGCTTTTTGGCCCGCGGGCTTAACCTCAGGCGAAAAAGCCTGACCCGCATAAAATTTGAGCCGGGCTCGGGCTTTGCCAAAATAGCCCAGCCCGACCTATAGTTAAACCTAAGTAAAAACCCTATGTGATGTCCATTTGAATAATTTTTTTGATTTGAGAAGGTTGTTGATTCACTTGTAGGCCCATTATTCATTTAAATAGGGGAAAAAAACATTTGAATTAAAATAGATAATGTCTATTTGAATAGGGAAAATTTTGAATTTCTTTTATTAGGTCGGGCTTTGGGCTTTTTATCAGGGCCAGGCTCGGGCCCAAGTTGTAGGCCCGTTGGCCAGGCCGGGCTTGGGCTCAGGCCTAACATTTTTCTGTTAATAAAGAGTCAAAGCCCGGCCCGAGCCCGACCCGGCCCGGCCCATGAACAGGTCTACTTGTGGATACCCTACAAAAATGCAACGTTGAGAATGGGAGTTGAATTTGTCCCTTCCATGCTTTTGTGTGGCAGCATAACAAAGGAACTCAAATGTGCGCAAATGTGCATAAGATGGAGGTTTCTGAAACAATAATTTGTATGGTGACTTTCCTGAGAGATTTGGGGTAGGCAGGTAATTAATTAGATATGCCGCTGTTAGGACACATTCACCCCAAATTTGGATAGGAAGTCCAACATGAAATCGTAAATCTCTAGCCATTTCAAGAAGATGACAATGCTTACGTTCGATCACTCCGTTCTGTTGTGGAGTGTCGATGCAAGATCATTGATGAACAATGTTATTTTCAGTGAAAAACTACTGCATAGGTCCAAAGAGGAATTCCAACCCATTGTTGGATCGTACACACCTAACTTGGGAACCAAACTGAGTGCGTATCATAGTAAAAAATATGAGCAAATAACCATAGGCATCAGACTTACATTGTAACAAATAAACCCAGGTGGCATGAGAGTAATCATCCACAATGGTGAGGAAATAGCGAGCTCGAGAAAGAGATGGAGTATGATACCCACTCCAAATATCAATATGCACTTGTTCAAAATAACTACTAGTGTGTGTAAGGCTATGGGGAAAGCATAAATGTGTTTGTTTATATCTCATACAAATGTCACAACAAGCATTATTGGGAATGCTAATATGTAAGTCAGAAGTCAAAGCCAATTGATGATAAGAGGCATGTCCAGTCTAGAGTGCCATAGCTTAGATTCAACTTCATGCACAGTATGTAAGGCCATTGATGATATACCAACTATGAGATGGTATAGTCCATTATGCTTTTTATCATCAATTGGCTTTGATTTCTAATTTTGGTATAGTCCATTATGCATCGAACTGAGTCCAATCACCTTCTTGTCGCTCAAGTCCTATATTACACAAAAAACTCGAAAAGAATATGACCACACAATAAAGCTCTGAGGTTATCTTACTTATGGATACCAGTTTACATTTGAAATTTGGTATGAATAAATCATCCCATAAAGGTAAGCTAGAAGGTAATTTTAGATCATTGCATGATTGGACTAGTAACATGGTACCATTAGGTAAATGAACTGGCTTAATAGATGTGGAAAAAGTATGAGTGATGTGATCTTCAATGGAAGGCGCCATATGATCTGATGCTCCACTATCTAGTATCCAAGATCTTGATTCCAGTATCGAATGTAAGGGAGAAGCCTTACCAACAAAGTTGGATGAAGCTATAGACTCAAAAGCTGTTGTTATATTTGTTGATATTGCTCCATTGATAAACCAACTATTGGAGACGAATTTGTACGTAGCTACTGTTGAAGTTTGTGAAGAAGAAAATTTCGGTGGATTTGGTTTCTCTGGAGCACCACCGTTCTTGGAATTAGTTCTACCTCATATCCTAGCCTGGAGGATAACCAACAATTCCATAGCAGCATTCTTTAGTAAGTCTTGTCTTTTTACAGTGGTCACATCGTAATTTTGGTCAATCTTTAGAATTCTTGGTTCCATTCTTGGATTGACCTGTCACATGAAAGGCCATTGCTTCTATTGAAGGGGAATGTTGACCAGCTACCAACTGGTGTTTTTCTTCTTATAGAATAAGGTTGTATTGAAGGGATGAGAGATCCATCATATGGATGGCCGAACCCTGCAGGTAGGTTGGGCGAAATTTTAAAAATTTCGCTGTTTTATAAAATCTTCCATGTGGGAATCACATTCCCTGTTTTATAAAATCTACATTTTCAATGATCAATCTTGAACCTAAAACCACACCAGATCTGAAACCAAAAGGTAGGAGAGGGATATACCTGATACGGAGTAGCAGTAACTCCCAACGAAAGTGTTCACACCCAAAGAAAGCTCCAAAGATTGCTCCCACTGAAGATGACACAATGTAGGGTGGAGCAGAATCAGCAAGTGGTTCTTCACAAGAACCGAATCCTTTAGCAAGAATTCGATAGAAGGTATGTGAGCATGACTTCAGATAAGTTTTTCTCCAAAAACTGATATCAAGAACCCTTCTTGATCGCTCCTACAGTGGAGAACGAACTGGCAATGGCGGCAGTAGAAGGAGGGCGCAAGAGCAGAAGATGGCGCAGTATTACTGTTACTGTCTTCTCTCTTTCTGTGATCTGAGATCTGATTGAGTTGAGTGACTAGAGGTTCGCCCTCCTCCTTTTATAGCCTTAAAGAGATCAGCTCCTAATCCCATTAGGAGTTTCCTAATTCAAATCCTTATTTGAATCTGGACTCTCTTTAAAAGATAAGGATAAGCCCTTATCTTATCTGCAGATTAGATTTGCCCTCCTAATCTTATTAGGAGCTTCCTGATCCAAATCTCTATTTGGATCTGGACTCTCTGAGTGGATAAGGATAATCCCTTATCCTATCTATTGATCCAAATCCCAGATCCGCCCCTGTTTAATTAATCTAACTAAACAAGTTTGAATTGGGCTTTAGGCACATTAAGTCCATGTGCTCACTAACCTTCCAAACTGCTGCCCGGTTGGGTTTCCTTGTATAGTGTGGGACCCAAACATTGATCTACACATCAACCACATGGATTTAGCCTAGCCTCTATTACAAGGCTTGGCCGAATTCACTATAATGGACAGTGAACCCCTGAGCCCATCACCATGGGCTCTTAATGGGCCCAACACTTACACTAAGTGGTCCCTAGGCCAAGCCACCTTATAAAAACCCAAGGACTATGGGCAGATTCAATATTAGCCCATCAGGTATTACCCTCAATGGTCTTACACTTAACCTCTCAGCCCATAATGATCAAACACTGCCCGATAAGAGAGGATCTCTCCCTCGGCTGCAAGGAACAGTGTTGCACTCTCTACTCACATGGATCCCGGGAATTAAAACATTTTGCAAACATTTTGAAACCGTAATATATATGTATATCTTAATATAAATATATTTTGCAAAAACAAATTTCAACGATTGAAATCGGCTGCCGACAGCTTTGGTTTCCATCAGATAGAGTGCATCCCCGATCATTAGCTTTGTCCAAAAAAGGGGCTGATCCTGTCACTATGATCACCCACTCAAATGAATTCTCAGGCTGTCCCAATATACCTAGGTTTTGACCCCCTCTAAGGATCTCACTGGTTGGCATATCAAAGACAGCCCAATCCGACACCTAGTGCAGTATCATAATCGAGTCTAGGGGTCAGGTGTAGCATTCCAGTTTTTCCCATCAATCTCCAAGGTCCAGGGCAATACTGGAATTCTAGTCCAACTCGGGGTTTCAAAAAAACTCACACTACATGTACCTCGGGTCTCACCCTGGCAGCTGAGACAAGCCACCCCAACTAACTTGGCGGCACATCAGTATCAGCCTTGGCAGGATAAATCTCCCCAGACTTACCCAACGGCTATGAACATTCTAAACTAACACGAGTCTCATATGTGTCTAGTTTAAGGGTATTACACAGAAACACACCACAATAACATGAATCAAATATGTATTTTATTCATTTACAATAAATGTCATAATGTACATCAATCTGATTGAAGCTAAGGGCATACACTATCTAACAAGTATACCTTGCTAAGTGATGGAAGATGATTCATTCCAATGATGTTATCGTGAATGGTGTTGAATTGATCACCAAGCCCCATAAAGAATTGTTAGACACGATCCCTTTCACCTTCTGTGACAAGATCTTTAGCCATATGGTAGGAACAACAAGAACAAATTGGTGTTGGTGCACAAGCTTCAAGTTCATCCCAAACTTTCAGCTTGGTGTAGTAAATTGAGACAGATTATTCTGTTTGAGCAGTGCTAGCTCCTGCTTTAGTTGAAAGATACGAGGTTCATTTCCTTGTGAGAATCGCTCCTCCAAGACCAACCAGATTGCCCGAGCATCATCCATGTAAGTGACACTATCATGCAGTTCCTTAGCCAAAGCGTTGTAAATCCAAGAAATGACCATTGAGTTGCATTTCTTCCAGGCAAGATGCTCTATTTTCTTGGCTGGATCTGGTTTCAGGATCGTGCCATCAACGAATGCTATTTTATTCTTTGCCCAGAGCGCATTGATTATCGCTCTCCTCCATGTTGGATAGTTCTCACCGGTTAATGGTGACGAAATGAGAAACTCCGGGATTATCAGAGGAATTAAGGAAATACGGAGAAGAAGAATCAGACATTATCAGCCGCACTACCAATACTTGCTTCAGCCATCAGCCACTATCTTGCGAAGTTACCAAAAAAACGAAGAGACCGAGTTAAAGAGAGAAAACACAAGGAGACACCAAGGATCTAAGCGAACCTGACATAACAGAGACCCAACTAAGATCTTTAACAAACTCCATGTGGAGTTAATAAATATGTTTGCAGCTTTCATCACGGCTTGCTCACTAACCCATATTCTTCAGCCGTTCAGGTGCTGTCACGCGGTTAATTGATAATTTCCCATAGAGATGTATTATTGTTCCTACCTACATGCTTCACAGGTTACACATGTTAATTAATGACTTGCTAATTTATGAATCCATCTGTCAAACACTGGGCCACCTTTTGATTTTAATGGATTAGGTATCTCCAACCAACTATTTTTGTGCAACATCAAATTGAATCAACTGAGTCCACCTCCATGGCAGTTCGATGTTTCAACAGTTCAACCTGGTTCTGTCATTCTTGGCTGCAGAATCGTGGCGGCAGCCAAAGACCAAAAGTTGGATGTTTCAACCTGGTCAAGCGAACCTCCATTTTGCTTGTTAGGCCTAGGAGTTTTTGCTTTCTGAACAATCTCATAGGATAACTCACGTTATAGCACAAGAAATACATAATTTCATTTATTCTCCACGCATTTTCCAGACCAACAATGGAGGAACTCTCATGGGTGAGAGATTTCTTATCTGATCACCACTCTTCGCATAATGATTCCCCTGCAAGTTTTAGCTTTAGCCATGGAATTATATTATTTTTCCCTGCCTTAAAGAGGGCAAAATTTGTTCCTTTGCTGGGTCATTTATCTGGATTCTGTGGTTGTGATTTACTACTATCAGAACCTTGGTCCTCTAATTCCTTCCATTATGAGAAAACTACAGCAAAAGATGCCAAATTGATAAGAAGAAGAAGAAGCATACTAATGATACTAGAACAGATGAAGCATACTAATGATACTAGAACAGATGAAGCATACAGTTATTTCACACAAACTAAACTGATGTGCAAGACATCCATGACACTCCAAGTACAATAACAACAACGGCCAAGAGCAAACACTGTTTGCTTTATTTAGGGCAGTTTATTGGTTGGCCAAGACACAAGACCATATTCACTTAATCAACGAACAAACTTAACTGCATAAACCATCATCAAACAGCGTCACCCAATTATTCGCAGAAAGATCAACTAGCTAGTGCAGACCGCAGAGCTAGGCATTCTTGCTTCCCAGGAACCATCATGGGGTGGGTGCCACTTTCTCCCTCTGCTTTCTCTCCCATGCCCAGAGCCGTATTTCCATTTGCATCAATCTTGCAAGCAATGGCTTCAAAGATTAAACCCATCACCTCCTGGAACCTCTCTTCAGAGAGAGACACCTCTGCGAGGAGCCTCCAAGCATTTTCCTCGGATGCTTCTTCATAGTCCTGTTTCCTTTTCAACACCATGTGCCCACTAATTTCCCATACAGCCGGGTTCACTTGGGTGTCCAGAAGCTCTGGGCTTACTTCCCCAAGAGCCTGTTTCTCGGCATAGCACTGTGTATTTGTTCCAAGCAAGAAGGTAGAACAAAATGACAGATAAAATTTGTTAGAGAAGATATCAATGGAGCAAAAGACACATTTACGACTGATCATCGACTGAACCAAAGTCATATTAGAAATAAATACAAGGGTGGCAAATTTTGTTACCTGAGGGAAGAGGAAGATCAGCTTCCCGGAATCAGAGATAAGGACATTGTAAGGAATGTTGTTGTCTTGAAGGCAAATGCAGGAGTCTGATACGGCATTTGATAAATTGATCAGAGTATTTCCGCCCTCGAACACAAGACCCCTGACCGGATAATTTGACAGTTCAGAGATCTTCACGCCCTCATCAGTTGTGGTAATTCTTCGGGTAGGAGCCTTCTCAATGGGAAACGGCACAGCCAAATAGTAAGCCTGTAACCATAGAACAAGAGGGCTTACAGTTAAAGGGTAACATAAACAACCACAACCAAAACTTGAACTACTAATCCAGTGTAAGATGAACAGAGTTGAAGCAAGCAAGGACAAGGACCTGGAAGTGAAGGTGATTGATGGTCGCAAATGCACCCAAACTGTTGTAACCCAACCTGAAGTATGGGTTCCCTGCTTCTGCTGCCATATGGAGGGCAAGCAAGAAGCTCTCGCGATCAATCCTTTGTGGCAAGCAGTCGAGAATCCGCGGGATTAGCAGTACATGCCCATACTCAATTGGGCTCACCTGTTTTAAAATCAAAGTAGAAGTTAGAACAGAAATCAAGGTTATCTCAAACTCTGTAAATCACCATCTAATTATCACAACAAAGGAATGGAAGGAGACTCGGGGTATCTGCTTACGTTAATTGCTACAACGCTGGGGGAGTCGCCAACGTCAATTGGAGCGTAGGGGAAGAAATTAGCCTCATCGTCATCACTGGCTCCGAATTGGAAGAGCACCTCCTCCTGCCCGACTTTTGTGAAGTTGAATTTGTTGGCATCGAAGGGCTGGAGGACCTTGTCGACTCGGAATTCTGTAGGGCGCTTCTTAAGGTGGCGTCCCTCGTTCAGCTGGGCAATGAATCCGTACTCTCCCGGGATCACCTGCAGAGATATTAGCAAAAGAAATCGGGGGTAGAACCCATATCCCCAATTGGACAAAACACTCTGCTGCAACCCTGAGGTCACATGTTTCGATCCTAACTTACCTACAGATAAAACCTAAAACAGAACTAGTGAATGAAGAAAAGAATCAATGGAAAGAACAGAGATGAAACCTTGGTTTCGCAAGCAGTCACGTCATATCGAAAGAGCCCTCTCTGCATGCGATCCTCCCACTGCGATCAAGGAGTAACAGTTGTTGAGGAAACAACAGAAGAAGCAGAAGAAAGATTTTTATGAAGAAAATGTACCTCTCCAAGAACGAGGGAGTCCAAAAAGGCAACGGGTGGCTCTTTCTTCTCATCACCGATCAAGTCCTTCTCATTGACGTTCTTGTTCACGCTCTTGAAAGTATACAAAGGGAGCCTTGCCCCTGATCAGACATTCAGACCCAACCAAAGAAAACCCAGTGAAAAACCAAGCTCATACACTCCATGGAGAAACATACTTAAGGTTGAAGAAAGACAAAAGTGCAGAGCTAAAAAAAAAGTACCTTGAATGCAACATTTGTTAAGGCAATTCCGGCCGCACCCCCCTCCGTTACGGCGGGCCTTCTCCTCCTCCTCCTCCCTCTGATGATTGGAAACCAAAGTAGGAACCCTTTTTATCCTCAACATCATGATTTAATTCAGAACCTCCCCCAAGCACCGGATGATGGAGCAGCTAACAATCAAAGTAGTCTTCTTTTCTTGGCTAATGGCTAGTCTATCTTCTACTATTATTTGTCTAATTAACAAATACTATCCTAGTAAAGGAAGAAATTAAAGGAAAGAGGAGGAGACGTAGCGAAGACCACCACCAGCGAGGAAGAGGAGATCGGAAGGGCTACCGCCTTCGGAAGGCAAAGCACCACGTCCGCCGTGCAGCGAAGGCTTGCTCTCGGCTACACAGCCGCCCTTGCGTCGCACCGCTCGGACATGAATGAGAGACCGGTTAACTCTATGTATAGCCGTGATGTCTACAACGTGACGACCCTGGGTTTTACCCCTTTCCTCTCTTCCAGTGTATCGCCGGGATCTCCCTCCGATCAGTCAGAGGATATCAACTGTAACGAAGCTGAAAGCAAAACCAAACGCTGCGAAGAAGAAGGGCTTCTGAATTTTTTTCTTTGTCTAGGACGACAATGAAAGAGTGGTAGGGAGGGTATAAATAGATGATAAGAGGAAGGAAGGACGAGTGGTTGTCGTGGTGCCGGAGTTCAGGGACAAGGTGATGACTAGCATCCAGGGTGAAAACTGAAAAGAGTGATGGAATCCAAGAGTCTTGGATTTGAATCTAACGGTCTCAGATGGATGTACTGTTGTTACATCCTTTCAACTTTCCGCGAAATTGGTTGGTTTAGTAGGGACCAACCGTATGTACGGACGGATGAAATGGACAGAGGAAGAATCTAGTGGCTCGTGTCCACTGCCGACCGGGAGTCCGGCCGAGACAACACCAATGGCTCGTCCCTTTCTATTATAAATAAATAAATAAATAAATAATAAAGTTGCAGTAAAAATAAAAAAAAAAACAAAGAAAATTTGACTGAGCAATGAGGACCTTTTCTCTTTCTCTTTTTATTATTTTATTTTATATTATATTTTTAATTTATTTTATATTTGTGCATGATCTCATGTATTGCACATGATTGGCAATAGGAACTGTTTTTGATAACGACTAAAGAAAGTATTTGAAGGAGAATGGCTGTTCAGCCCACCCAGAATTCTTGGCATCACGGTACAGGTGGGATGAATCCCAACTGTGGATGGATGCTAAGCGGTTTATAAGGAGGTTTATTAGTAGAATATAGGGGCTGTAATTTTAGCTTTCAGCAGTGGAGTGAAATGTACTTCACCAAATATTTTATTGTTTTGTCCTTTAGTAAATAGGTAGGGAGAATAATCAATCAGCCCATGTGAATTGATGTAAAATTCAAGTGCTGGATGTGGTTTATAGGGGAGAGGGGGTTTGGAAGGAATACAAATGTAAATATGTAGTGTGTAAAACTTTATATTTTGTATTATTTTGTATGCATTTGTATTCTACATATTTATATTTGTATTCTTTCTAAATTAAGCCTAAATAGATTAAGGAAGAGTGCAAATGCCCATTGCATATACGTGTTTGCGTACTGGTTCAATTTTGCTAGTTTTTGGTAAGAATGTATTTGCTCCCAAACTTCTTTCCTTTCCTTCTTTTAACAATTAACACTTAGACGAAATGGGTAAAATGGTTAAAAAATACCATAAAAGGAAATTTTGTCATTTTGAAATTATTTAATACACACCTAATGTCATGTAACGGTGTTGACTGACAATCAACTAAAGGCAGGGGCCTATTAAACACAATTTTAAAGTTCAATGTACTACAGAAACACATTTTGAAGTTTGGGGACTGACTTGACATAACCCCTAAAGTACAGGGTACTAATCAGAAATTTTCCCTAAAAGGTATATTTGGGTCTATGAATTCATGTTTGTATCCTTTATAACTAAAAATCATTTGGCAAAAGAGTTTTTTTTTTTTTTTGCTTCAGATTTAACAAGAGAGTAAATTTATCAATGCAAAACTAAACCAACTTTACATTTGCATGAACTAGAATGCACTCTACATATTTGTATATGCACTTTACTTGTACTCTTCCCAAATGGAGCCTAAGGAGCTCAGAACCTCCTTAATAGCTTTTATTATGACCCAACCAATATGATACCCTAATGGTCCAATAAAAAAGTCGTCTTTTGTTAAGCACCCTCTTATAATTACACGTAAATACTAAGACCTACCTTATAGTTTGTATATTACTAGAACACTTTATTAAACACCCCTTCTATCAAGACTATTTGCACGTTATTTGGGAATAGTGATAATTACCTCTTAAAATAAGTGAAAAATGTGAAAAGGCATAGGTTCAAGGGTTTTTATTTAAAAAATACCCATAACAGTTCTCATATAACACACATTCAGGGGTACCTCTGAAATAAATCCTAAACTCATGCTCCTTCACATTTGCCACCCATTTTAAAAGGCCACCTGTCTAATTCTTAGACGAAAACATAAATGGTTTTTGAGAGGTGGTATTAAGTAATGTGGTCGGAAAAAAGTGTGGTGCGTAATATGCTTGGTGTTCTACAAATTGTGGTATTGTATTTTTCAGAATTTGAAAAATAATTAAATATAATAAAAAATGATTGTCAATTATAAATATTGATAACAAGTAGAGTTGAAAAGTACAGAATCAAGGATACCACAACTATTGAAGTATGGCTCACTCCAGGCCATGATATTTTACGAAATGCAAAATCCTCATGGCTTATTCTAAAACCAAACGAATTATATACAACGTTACCAAAACACCCCCAAGTAAATGTTATTAGAAAAAGATAAATATCATATTCACCCATCACATCAAGCTTTATAAAAAAAAAAAAAAAAAAAAAACTCTTTCCTCGTAGAAAACATTAAGGCCCCCAGTTTGGTTACTGAGATTAATTAAGAACCTAAAACCGGAATCAGAATCCATCATTCTAATTTCAACTGTTTGACTGCGGTAGAAGTATAGAACCTAAATCCCACTCCTATTTCTAGTGGAATGATTATTCCCTCAAAGAGAAAAATTATAGGAATAGACCATTCTGATAGATTATTGATGTTCAGTCAAGCCTCTACTTTTCTGATCATAAAATATTCATAAAATATAGGCATATATGTTAAAGATGCTAAAATAAGAGGTGTGCGTTAGCATGGGGATTGGGGGCCCAGCATGTGAAATGCTGCTTTTGATAGATACATGAAATCTGTCCCTTGTTGAACAAAAAAAAAAAAAGGAAAAATTCTGAACCAATATCCTGTATTTTGGTTTCAGCGACAATTTAGTCTCTAAATTTTAAAATGTGACAATTCAGTATTTGAACTTTCAAAATGTGACAATTCAATACTTGAAGTTTTAAAATATGACAATCTAGTACCTATCGTTAACTAGTCTGTTAATCAGCCGTATCAATGTTTGGATGGTTGATATAGAGAATTAGATGGTATTCGAAAGGCATTTTTGACTTTTCAAATACCACTTAACGGCTAATTAATGGATTGGTTAACAGCAGGTATTGGATTTTCACATTTTGAAAGTTTGAGTACTAGATTGTCACATTTTGAAAGTTCAGGTACTGCATATCGCATTTTAAAGTTCGAAGAACAAATTGTCACTTAAGCCAAAGTACAAGTACTGATCGGGAATTTTCCCAAAAATAAATCCAAGAACCTGCATAATTAATGGATGACTTTAATTTTACTTTTTATCCAAGGTTGAAGCTTGGCATAAGTAGTTGAATTCAATATTATCTTTACTCTCAGAGGAACAAATAAAGCCATATCATTACCCATGGTTCAAAGTATCACCTAACAGGGCATATGAACCATGGTTTTTAAAATCAGACTGGATCGGATGGTCAGATTGGAAAAACCAAGAATCGGTTAGGTGACTGATTCCATTGTATCTTAGAATCATTGTTTCTTCAAAAACCATTGCTTTGATTAACAAGCCGCTGACCTAGGCGGTTGAGCCATTCGAACCGTCCAATAATTTAGTCTTTTTTTATTTTTTATTTTCTTTATCAGAGCGGGCCATCAGTTCGATTCAAATGATGGGACCATTCGAAGGAGAAACCGGACCCTAACCAATTCATTATCCGATACGGTTTTAAAAACCTTGATATGAATCTTATCATATCCATGATGGGAAGCTCTTGAGTAGAGTCATTATCCGCTAGAGAACATGCATGTAATGGGATATCTCTCTTACGTACAGGGACCGAAAAAAGTACCTCATATTTCTAAATGGAGGAATGTTGTTAAGCAGCTGTAAACAATATGACTGAATCTGCTCAACTGAAAGACTTATTGCTTTATCTATTCATAAAATAATTAAAACATCATTTACTAAAATACCTCCTATACTTTGCCATAATAATTAAAATATCCCTTTAGTTTAATTAAAATACCCCTTTAAATTGCATTTTACTGGTTGCACCCCGTTTACTTATTGGTTGATCAGTTAAGAACCTTTTTTTCTTTTTTTTGGAAAAGGTCACGTGACTCTTAAATGGTGAAAGGGCATTGGCCCTTAATTTTTCACCCCTAAATTGTCCCTATCAACTACATATTATGATTTTGGCAAAAAACCATCTTCAAATTAGTTCCAGTATGCTATCTGAAAGATGTGATATCTGAAAATTTTGTGATCAATCAACAGGTGAAGTTTATCAAAATTCAGAGGCAGGTTTTGATTGATCAAAAACTCTTTGGATACCATATCTTTTCAACATCATAGATTTTCTCTCAATTAAATAATCCAGTCAGTCGCTCTCATTTCCTCCTATTTCTTTTTCTATTGGGCATCATCTGCACATCAAAGCCAGATCTAGTAAAAGCATCGTTACAGTTCCTGTTTTTTTTTTGTTTTATTTCAGCTTTGTTTTGAGTTCAGTGTAGTCATCATGGTTTTCAAATTCGGACCGGACCAGATGGTCAGACCAGAAAAACCGGGAATCGGTCACCTGATTGGTTTCATTTTCCTAAAAAGCTGGATTTTTCCCCAAAACCATTGATTTTGGTCAAAGAACTACTGAATCGGGCGATTAACCATTCGAACCGTTCAAACAGTACGGGTCGAACATTCAGTTTGAACAGTCAGGTCGTTCGACCCAATAACCAGACCCCTGACCAG
The DNA here is from genome assembly GCF_055504915.1 of Nelumbo nucifera. NCBI lineage: Eukaryota > Viridiplantae > Streptophyta > Magnoliopsida > Proteales > Nelumbonaceae > Nelumbo > Nelumbo nucifera. Next base: position 147,175,761 of record NC_142649.1, on the reverse strand, counting down.
TTCGATCACTAGGTTGGTTTTACCATGGTAGTCACTATTAGACCCTCCGAACCTCACTCTATTTAATATTTATAGATGGTTGTTTGTTTCTATAACAGTAGACTATTGGGACACTTTTGTCTTTCTCAATTTCTTCTACTGTTTCTCACTCCCAGGCCCAATTCCCCTCTTTAACTCTAACATTCTGCTCTTCTCCTATTCATCTATTGTTTTCTTACATAATCTCTCATCACATCACCATTTCCCACTTAATTTGTCTCCTACTTAACCACCCTCTCAACAGTCTCTCCTCTTTTTATTATCCCCTATTGAATGCTATTCTTCAATGTCTCTCCCATCATCTCTCATCTCACGACTCCCTCAAAACTTTCTCTTCTTAACACCCCGGCCGGTGACATTTTTCACTCACTTTGTCCCACCATTCCCTCTATTATTAACGTTTTCTTCACATGCAACATCTAAGTGGCAGCCCTCCCATGCACACTCTTCTTCAATCCCTTATTTTCCCTTCATTTGTCTAGACCAAACCACTCAACTCCACCGTCTATTCTCTTCCTCCTGTTATTCTTCCCATGTCCGTTTTTAATTTTGTTCTACTCTTAATGCTACCTCATAGCCACATCCCATTGTGTATTAGGTACATTTCCCATGAATAATAATATATAGATATGGGAGATGTTTTCAACGTGTGGTTAATACATGCTGTGAGATTAGTGTAAGGAGCAGATCTCTGGACTCCACACTTCCAACAAGAGAACGAGTTGGTGCTTCCTCGTATTCATTCAAAAAAGAATTCAGATTTATTCCTCACACCAACCTCAGCCCATTGCAACCATGCATTGGGAACATCTTTCTATGAATGATAACATAAATAGTATAAAAGATGTTTTCAATGTACGTTTATGATGCTCAGTAAGGTTGGTGTTAGCTGGGTAGGCTCTCTGACTAATCTCTTCAAAGAGGGGCAAAGTAGGCATTTTAGTTTTTTATTTTTTTGGGCAAATATGATTGAATAGATAGATGTCTAAGGTTAAAATTGTCAGATTTTACTTCCCTTGAAGCTCAGTTTGGAAGGAGTATAAATACAAATATGCATGGTTTTAAAAACCGGACCAGAAATGAAACCATTTTAGCCACCAGTTCTTGGGTCAAACAGTTTGATTGCACTCCAAAGCCAGGTTGGATGGTTTTGGGGTCCAAAATTGGACTCGGAGCCATGACCGCTTTCTAGATCAACCAGTCCAACTATTTGGTCTGGTCCGGTTTTCAAAATTATGCAAATATATAGAATACAAAACCTTATATTTTGTATGTATTTATACTCTTTCCGAAGTTAACTTAAAGAAAAAGAGCAATAGTAATATGGATGCAAACTAAAAAGGGTGTTTTAATAATATGTGAACTATAAGGAGTGTTTTAGTTAATACGGTAAATTACAGTGTCTAAGCAAATGACTCATAATTACATATAAAAATTTTATTACCCAATTTCAATTTTAGCTATTAAGAACCCTACAAATTCCTTAAAACTTATTCGCTAAAACACAAAGCAGCAATAAGCTATTTAGTTCAGCATCTTCGGCTATTATTAAACGGCCCTTAACAAGTTAAATTTACTTTGGTATTAATGGGCTTCCACTTTACCAACAATACTCAGTTCAGTTGCCTCTCAATGTTATTAGAGTTGAAAATGGCATATATACCTTCTATTGATTTTGATTTCGCCGTTAGGTGCAAGTTGTGTTGCGTGGCGTTATTTCAAATGAAACTCATAATAAATAAAAAACAATGGTCCCAAAATCATTTGGTGTTTTTGTAACTCTCCATCTTTCGATGGGACTGCAGGAAACAAACAAACAAGGAAATTGCTTCGAAATTTCCTGCTGCAACAACAGTTGTTGCATTCATTTCTACAAGAAAACAAGCTGATTCCGGAATAGTCATTGTCATTGAAGCTATCGTCCTTCACAATGGATTCATTTCCCCTTTTCTATTAATATAACGCATTTTTTTACAATCCATTTAATCAACAGTGAGTTAAGTTTTACATTAAAAATAAAAGTTTATACATATAAAAAATAAAAACAAATTATTTTTTATTATAAATATAAAAATTAAATAATATTATATATAATACAAGTTCAATTAAATTTGCAAGTTTTACTAGTTGAGCTTTATGGGCTCAAAATTGATTTATAGTTTGGTTAAAACAGATTGAATGAACTTTTTATGAGCCGAATAACTTATGAAATGCTCAATTCCTGTTCACCCCTAGCAACTGACACAAACACATCATAGTAATTAAGAAATTGAGGTGGTTACTATTACGAGTAAAACCGTAGGCCATTAGTACATGCGCTGTTGCTTTCAAACGGTCATACTCACAAATCACAGCCCACCAGACCGGCCTACCCCATTGTCCTTGTGTTTATCGTAGCGTGGCGTGGTCGCGTGGAGTGGTGTGGACTGTATACTGAGTAATGACCAAGATATACAAACCGGCAGATCCATGTGCGTAAGCTTGGATCTCTTGTAAGTTGTAAGTAGACCTATTCATGTGCTGGGCTGGGTTGGGTTCAGGTCCGTGCCTGAGCCTGGTTTGACCATTGAGATCTAATCTTGAGTTTGAATTCGAACTCGAGTTTGAAATCTGACCTGTACATAAAATGTCTTATTTTCAATGTACATTTATAAATTAATATTATATTAATTTAGTAATAATTTAATAAATTAATTTATATTTTCTAATAGTAAATTAATATTTATTAATAATTTAAGAAATGAATATATATTATATATTTATTATATATAACATAAATGTTTTTTTATTATATGTAATAGTATCGGGCTGGGCTTATTTAAAAAAACCTGAACTAATAGGCCTGAAGTTTTGTTCAGTCCTAAAAAATAATAGATTGAATCAGGTCGGGCCTTCAAACTATCCGACCCATGAACAAGTCTACTTGTAAATAGGGGTGCATGTACTTGGGTGAGCTTAAATCAATCTATTTTATATGGGTTGAGTTTGAATTTTTGGTCCTCAGATTAAATTAGGCCCAAAAGTTGGGTTTTTTTTTTGTTTATTTTCATGCTAGGCCCAGGCCTAACCCTTACATATATGCATATACAAAAATATATATGAATTTTTCTTATAAACCATACACATTAACACATATACATACATGTATATGCATAAATATAAATATACCATTTATATTAAAATTTAATGTGAATTGACTGAGCCTGGGTCCAAACCCAATTCAAGTACATTAAATTTCAGATTGGGCTTGACGTTAGGCTTGAGCCTTGGATATAATTAGGCTTGAGCCTTATATATATATATATATATATAAATCCCGTCGCATCATCGTGCATATGTGCCTGTTGGCCTCACAATACAATGCTCCTTGCGCCTGGACATCTCCAAAGGCCACATCCACGTTAACTGGGTACCCACCACTCCAAGTGAAAGAAGTCAATCATGGATTCACGGGTAGGAAGTTCAAATATGTGCGTCCTGATGCTCTTTCACTCGCCCGTTTCAGTGGGCCCACCGTCCATCCAACAAAAAGGACTACTGCCTGTTCTAAATGAAGTTTTTGTTTTTTTTTTGGTACAGATAGCTTGTGAAGGAAGTTAATGCAACGATTTGGATGATGAAAAACAGAACCGATGGGATGTAGCCTGTAAAAGGATCCAGATGAATCATCCAGATGTCCAAATTTAATTGGCTCTTATTTGAATCTTATTCATTGGATTCAGATATGATTTATACTGAATTCGGATGTTGATTTTTTTGGTATTCGGTGTTATGCTCTATTAATAACCTTTTTTTCTTATCATCTGTATAAAAATATATTGATAATGTTTTACACTGAACTGTCAAAGTGACAGTTACTTTTTAAAAGTTTTATATCGATAAAATTGATATAATTTTTATATGAATTATCGTTATAAAACTTTATGTTTGATGAGGTTTTATATGGATTATTAACATAAAACTCTATTCCATCCAAAGGCATACAAAATTGAATCAGGATAAAGTTTTACATCGATCATAATTATATCCTCTTTCCAAACGCCTACAAAACTAAATTGATGTAAAATTTACATCAATTATTGATTTACATTACATCCAAATGCAGCCTAAGAATTAATTGAATTTGATTTCGTATCAACACTGAAACGAACCAATTAAACACCAACGATCCAACCCTCGATTGAATACTTCGGATGTTGAATTGAATATTTAGAATCTCCCACCCCACTTTTGGTGAAGGCGGGATTCCATGTCAAATCTCCAATGCAACCGGCAAGAGGCCTTATCAACAGACCATATGTTCCGCCAGCTGATAAAACTCTACGCTAATAATAAAATATATGGACCATAATTATTTAGTAGGTTCCACATAATCTATTATTGGGGTGGGCCGTGGGCATTATTATTGATTCCACAACTTGTTGAACAGTCCTTCCGATCCAAATTCTTATCTATAGTTGGTACCTTTTATTACTATTATTCACGTTTTTTGCTATTCTTTTTATAAATAAAGTAATAAATCATTTATTATTGAAGAACAAATATGAGGCTGAATTCAGTTCTCACATCTATGCTCACAGCTTTTTACATTTATGTATTAGAGACATTTTTATATTTATAAATTTTTGTTTATGGGGAGATATTTCTAATACACAGCCACAAGTAGCTGTAAACACGGTATGAAAACAGTTTTATGAGGACTTAATCCAATTTCAACAAACACTAAACAGATACAAACATAAACAGCTACAAACAAAAGAAAATAAAATAAAGACCACTATAAAGAAACAAACAAAGAAACAGCCAAGCAACGAGTTAAGGAGGATGAAGACATGTACCACCCAACAGCTTCTCTTGATCCTACTTGAGAAGAGCTAGCAACCACTCAAGAGGGTTAGTCAAGACATAGCAGAACTGTTAAAACCTCTTCTACTAATTTCAAAACTCAGAAAACTTCCATCAACATTTGCTTTAATAACACTCAAACCTAAACACCTCCACTTCACTTGATCTTGAACCATGCTATGCTCCTAAACAAGAGCCTACTGTTTTTGTTGGGGAAGCTTTTCCTCACTTCCTTTGTCAACCTGTTCAACATGTAGAATAGATAGACCTAGATTAGGATCAAATCAGTTGAACACAAAATTATTTGGAGTTTTCCATAAACACCACAATTAATAAATTATTAAGATCATTTTATTCCTATTTTAGTTTCCAAGGAATGTTAGCCAACCTCCAATATACATATATACTATAAAGCTATATTGTCTTGACTTTGATGCAAGTCATCAAAAGTTAAATTTGATTATATAATGTAATGTTTTCAAAATTAGACTGAAAATTTTGAGAATCGGTTCTGTTTCACCCCAAAACTGCATTTTTTGCCAAAAACCGTTGATTTGGTTAACGAATCGCTGACCTGAGCAGTTAAATCATCGACCTAGACAATGGTTTTGGATTGTATTTTGTTTTTTTATGTTTTTTATTTTTTAATTTTTTTTGTCAAAATGGATCATTCATTCGGACCTGACAGTCGGACCGTTTGACTTGGGAATGGTCCCCAGAACGGTTCCCTATCTGGTCTGGTTTTAAAAAACTTGGTATAATGTTAACTTATATTTTTATCTTTTAATTGCACACATGCCCTTACACTAGCCTTTTAGAATCAGAAATACACTTGTTGCTTGGTGTTTAGTAATCAGGTCTTAATATGTTTTCCGACTTTCTGGTATCGTAGATTTTTTTCTAATATTTAGGCCCTGTTTGGTTCATGGGAATAGTGGTCTGGAATCGGAACTGAAATGGTTCCAATTATTTGCTTGGGCGAAATCGAAATCCTAATCCCATTCCTGTTATAGTGCCATTCCCCCATTTGAAGGAATGGCCATTCCCTGACCCTCTCTTGAGATTTGGGAATAAAATCCCATTCATACTAATTTCAATTCTCATTCTCATTCTTGTTTGAACTAAATAGACTATAAAAATAGAAGATCCTGATTCCGATCTTGAAGAATTCCAATTCTCTTTATGAATCAAACGAACCCTTATTATTTATTACTGTAAAATAGATATTTACCTTAGTTTTGGTGCATATCATAAAATTTAATTTTGATTATATAATATTACCTTTTATTTGCACATGTGGCCTTACTATTGCAATAATGGGGCAATAGTGGAGATTCTTTCTCCACTCTCTTCACTTCTTCTGTTTTTTGTTTTTTTTTTCATATGTAACCGTTATTATTATCAATCATCATATGTGAAAAGAAATTATCTCATTTTACACATATACAGGTGCCATTCAGAACTCGCCATCAGATGGGTCCAACGAGAAAGATCAAATCACCTCATTCAAATCGATGGTGGACAAATATTTCTCCTACCTCATCTCAGTTGGGTCCTATTCAATGTATGGTCTTGACTCATAACGTGCTAACTCAGATCCTCCGGCAGTTCACTGGGTGAGTCGAGTTTCATGATGCTTTAAAACACTGCCGACAGTTTGGTTGATGGAGCCACATAAACTGGGCTTAAAAATTGGTCTTCTGATGATGGTGAGGATATTAAGTTTCTATTTTGGGCGCGTTGGACAAGGAATTATGAAACTTGGGATGAGTTGGGCCTTGGCCCAAAATGGGTTTACATAGAGAGTGGCAACGGGTATACATGGGCCCTTGTGTCCTTTCAAGTTTCAACTAATCACCCTGGCCCAATAAAGGTTGAACTAAAAATATTGGATCCAATCAACATCCATTTCATTAAACTTTGTGAATCTGATCAAACTCAAGAGTAGCGATCATCCTATGGACTATGGTGATGCTCTCATTGAGTATACTTCTGCTGATTCTGGTTGTGCTTAAATTCGATGTTGGCATTTATGGTAGAAATATCAAATTTAGCGTTTTTTTAGATAAACATCAATGATTCCAAACATTGTATTGATACTTTAAAGCATTTATAAAAAAAATTATTTTCATAAAATTTAGACCAACCTAAAACGTTAGTAAAAATGATAATGGTATCAAATACAACATTTATGACCGATTGGCTCAAATATCAAAATAATTAAACTAAATAAAATCTTACTGACTCCCTTGTCAGAAGTTTCAAACCCAAGAATGATTGAGAATAGTATTAGTTCTGATCTAATTGACTCTTATGGATTTTGTGCATTCATTAATTATGGTTTTTTGGTGGCTATGGGTGGTGTAAGATAGGAAAGGCAACGGGGCATGTTCGGGGTGCATGGGAATCATATTCTCTTATTTTCAAACTCCGATTCTTAAATTAATTCCCAATGCTATTTTTTTCTTTGATATTTAGACCATTTTTTTCTAATGATGATGGGCCTTTACTTGGTTTGGATTTTAGTTACCTCAAGAGATAACTCGCTTTTCAGTGAGTTCCACATTAGAAAAGGAAGAGAGGGACATCACTGAACTTATTTGGAGATGTTGGCACGACCACGTGGCCTTGGTGCAATGTAGACGTTGGAGAAAGTACTTTTTATGTTTTTAAATCAAATAGAATATCGCCTTCTACTTGCTTTGCTTAATAAAGACCCACAATTCAAAAGACTCGCTCTTTTTTCGTATATTGTGTTTGTTCACTACCCCATCCCCACCCCCCTCTACGTGGCTTTGAGTAATTAAAGACACTCAAAATCCTTACCACTCACAAATGGATCTGCAAATTAAAGCATATCTCTTTTTCATCACTACTATGTAGTGTGTTGATGAAGAGGGTTGTACAACTGAAATGAAAATACCATGAAAGCAGATTGAAGCTTGCTCCAATAAATTGGAAGATAAATGCAAGAACACCGGTACGTTTCTTTAGATGTAGAGCTGGCCCATCGGCCATCAGATCCTAGACTACTGTTGTGTGACCATTTACACACTGCTTATGAGGCACAAACGCAACCATCTTTGGTGTTTTGCTTTGTCCAGCTAGCTTTACCTTTTAGAACTATGTTTTATTTGCACAAATGCTAGTTCTTTTCCTGGGTGTGATGTATGAATGTATCTCAACAAAAAAACAATAAAAGAAAAAAAAAAACTAGTTAAAACGTTTTCTTTTGTGCACTACCAAAAAGCCATAAAGCTATTTCACTTCCTTCAATCTTTACTAGAATGCATTTCTGAGTTGTTCACATGGTACACCATATATTGCCTTGTAGGAGTATGGTGGAGATGAGTTGTTTGTTAAATCCTGAAAGTAGGACGCCAGTAAACCATTTTGCCCCCAGATGGGTTGTTGATTGTTGACAAGCCTACAAAGGTGTTTAGGCTATACAGTACACACCTAAATTGAAAATGACAAGTCTACTTGGCTTCCTTTTACCAGAAGGTGCCCATGTCTCGCTCCTCCCAAATGGGCGTTAAATATATATATCCACCGTGTATTGAAAACATTTCTCGTGAATAATAATTAAAAAATTCGGGAGATGTTCCCAATGCATGATAGGATGTGCATGTGAGGCACAAGTGTAAGGAACAGATCTGGTCTCGCCCATGCTCTCTTACAGTTTGGATTCCATACCCACAAAGACACTATCCATACTTGAGATCTGTTAAATAGCAAATAAATAATTTGAGAAATAAATACTTATTTTATAATTACTTATTAGTGTTTGAAGGTTCCTATCCTAATCACTTACGTACACTTATTTTAAGTAATTATTTGGGCTACAGACGTACAGTGTTTGTTGCACCATGTAACCAATAAATATTTATTTTACTGAAATAACAATCGTAGCCTTAACAAATACATATTGTATGTTATTTTATAAATATTATATTAAAATTTTTTGATGAAAATGACAATTCTAACTCTCATGACACATATGAGCCGACATGACACTATAATAATAATAATAATAATAATAATAATAATAATAATAATAATAATAATAATAATAATATTAATATTAATATTAATATTAATAATGCAAAATGGGTTTAGAACCCACCAAACCAGAGAAATGTCCACATGAAAAAGAAACATAAAAGAAAATGGGAGGTTTTGCATACCTGGAGCATGAACGGGTTGCGGTTTGCAGAATTTTCACCTGGATTGCACACCACCACCGCCGTTGGAGCTTCTAGTGCAAAAAAGTATCTCTCTAAGCAGGGGAAATGGTAGAAATCTTGAAATATTGTGGGGACAGTTTTGTCCCACAAAAAAAAGAATAAGCACCTATTGAATAAATGCTTAAGATAAGCTGGTCTAAGCTGCTTTTTTAAGCACTTATTTTTAAAATAAGTATTTATTCTAGGTTTTTTTTTACCAAATATGAATAAGTGCTTATTTTCCATTTATTTTATTCAAATAAGTGATCCCAAACAGAGCTTAATCCATAGAACACCACAGCAACACATTGGGAACATCTACCGCCCTATATGTTGTTATTCATAGAGAGATATTCCTATAGGTAAGTGTGAGTAGCGTTCTTGTGGGTATCAGATCTGAATACATTTTTTGGGGAATGATTACATTCAATTTTTTGATAAAAAAGGAAATTGGGGTGGCTGTAATTAAGTTTAAATGGTGGCATGTTTCATCTTTTAATTTTTTTAAATAAAACAATGACAAACTTCTAAGGGTGTTGGAAAGCAACTTAAGGAGGAGAGAGAATAAGCCAATCGATGTAGAGTTGTAGACAAATGCATTCTTTGGGAGTGAAAATAAGTGCTTATTTAAATAAGCACCTATTTGCATTTGGCACCCAATATTTTCAAGTGCTTATTTTAAAAAATAAGCAATTATTTCATATTGGGTGTTTGGTAGTCTTTTTCTCCAATAAGTACTTAAATAAGCATTTGTGACTATTTTGTCATTCATTTTTTTGTCAAATTTTATGAAAGTACTTTTATGATAGCACTTTAATAAAATCACTTTTATGAAAGCACTTTTACAAAAAGTACTTTTATGAAAGCATTTTAATAAAAGAACTTTTATTAAAATGGTTTCACAAAAGTACTTTTATAAAAGTGTTTTCATTAAAGTGCTTTCATAAAAGTGATTTTATAAAAGTTCTTTTACAAAAGTACTTTTATATAATTCAACTAGGGATAGTTTTATAAGTGGTATTTTATTAATTCAACTAGGAATAATTGTGGAAGAAAAAATGAATAAGTGCTTATTATATAAGTACTTAATTGTGGAAGAAAAAATGAATAAGTGTTTATTATATTAGTACTTAAAAAAAGCTGGAAACTTGGGCTTAAAAAAATAAGCCCTTATTTTAAAATAAGCACTTACATTGGGCCTATTTCCCAAACACCGATAAATGCTTAATAGTGTGGTCCTGGCCTAAATAAACACTTATTTCGAATAAGCACTTAGGGTCTGTTTGGTTTGCAGCCAAATTTGGAATTAGAATTAAAATCGAAATCTTTCGGAATCGGAATCAGAATGGTTTATTCTCATAGTCTATTTGCTTCAAACAGGAATGGGAATGAAAATTGGAATCAACAGGAATGAAATTTCATTCCCAAGAGAGGGGCAGGGAAGGCCATTTCAGCAGGAATGAGAATGGGATTCCAATTCCACTCAACCAAACAGTTGGTTGAAATTGGAATAGCAATTTTTTTTCCATTTACCTTTATTTCTTTCTTTGTTTTATCTCTACTTCTATTCCTCTTTTTATTTCAGTTTGTTCAATTAATTTGTTAATCTAAACCAATAACCCATAATCCAAGGTACATAGCTTGATTCGAGAATATTAACCATCAAATAAATGGATCATTTCAAAGAATATCATTTTTTTTTCTGCAATCATCCTTGTTGTTTGACCATCAACTTTTAGGCTGTATTTGGTTTGAAGGAAAAAGTAGGAAAAAGGAGAGAATGTTAGAAAAACCTTTACAAACCTTAGGTTTCCTACCTTTTCCTTCAAATCAAATATAGATTGATTTATTCAAATAGACTGCATAGTTTGATTAATAGATTTCATGATTTTAACGGTGGCATCTGAAGTTTAGTTCCCCAGGCATTACAAGAAGCATGCATCGTGCATACCTTATTTATAATACCTAATTAATTGACTGTATAAACACTATGAAACATGTTTAGAATACCTAGTGAGCAGGTAACCCGGTTATCTGCACCCACTATGAAAAAATATAGTTAATAATAGCGTGTGTTATATATGTATCTTTTTTTTTATTTGAGTTTTTAACTATAAGAAATTGGATGCTGAATTATGCAAAAATACCAAAAAAATATGGAAAGTTTTATAAAAAAAAGTGTGTAATACGTGAATAATATAAATTTTAAAAAATATGAGACAAAAATAGAGGAAAGCTTTATTTCTAATATCTTTTTTCAATACTAGTAAGTGTGTACATGCTTTTTACATGGCAATTTTTTATGATAATAGTAAATAATATGTTTCCATTTTTTTTATTTCTATATCTATAAAAATCAAATGGGATGATACATTTGGCCTAATAGGATGAATTGTTGACTCGCCACCAAACAGTAAAACAACTACATTTCTAAGTTAGTTTTAAATTTGTATTTTATTTATATTGTCAATAAAAATATTTTTTCTTTAATATGGTTAATTAATATAGGATTCTATGAAAGGATGAGAATTAACATCCTAAAAATAAAACTTAATGAGAGGGAATTGAATGAGGAGAAATGTAGTAACTCAAATTACATTTTGTGCCCTCACAATTAAAATGGACTAGGGGTGCAAATTAGGCAGGCCTAGCCAGAGCCAACCGGCCCAACCCGAAATTTTACATGGGCTAGGCTTGGATTTTTAGTCCTCGACCCCAACAAGTCAGGCTTTTTAATTTTTTGGGCTTAGGTAGCCCGAACCCGGCCCAATCCCAACTCAACTATACACAGTATACATACATACATACATACATACATATACATATACATACATATATACATACATACATACACATATATATACCCCCTATCTAAGGTTTAATTTGGAGGAGCAATGGTAAAAATGTAATTTTACTTTATCATTTAATACTTAATAGGAAATGACTCATTTCTCATTTAATGCTTATCCATATACCTCCATATATACATATAATAAAAATATCAGTTTTCACGTTCTTTAGCCTTTCTTCCATGGTCGATTTTTTTATTTCCACTCTTTACTCCTATTAATGGTATAATGATACTTCTTTCAATTAAGGCTCTTCTTAAATCCCTAAACACACTTGAAAAGAAATGAGGCAACGTACGTTGAACACTAGCTGCCACATACCTATCTCGGTGATTCCATCTCCATTTATTTATTTTTTATCAATACTAGCAGAGACCCATGCAATGCACAGGATTTATTAACGAAAGCTAAATAGTATAAATAGTCATTTACTAAAATACCCCTTATAGTTACATGGATTTACTAAAATCTACCCTATAGTTAAAATTTTACTAAAATACCACTTATAATTTACAATGGATTTAATCAATCTTCCATTAGATGATAGTAGAAAATGACAATGTTGACCCTAATGTTCATTTAAATAAATTTGATCAAAAGAAAATAAAAATAAAAATACCATTTTTGCCCTTTATAAGACATTGGCAACCACTCTATTGGCTATATTTGGTTAATTTTGTTTTTTGTACAAAAAAAGTGTTAAGGGTATTTTTTGAATAAAAAATCATGGGCCCAATGGCAAAACAAACACTCCTTAATGAAATGTTGATTAGGTAAATAAGTTGTAAAATATATGGGATGTTTTAATAAAATGAAAACTGTAAGGTAGTTTTAAGTAAATATGTAAAACTATAAGATGTATTCTAATAAATGACCCTAATAGAATCACATAAGAGTATACAATTGTTTTAAATTTTCAACTTTTTAAATAATTAATAATTATTCATATTTTATATACTACTTATAATAAATTTTTTATAATACAAAAATAACAATAATTAATTTCAGTTAGGTTTATTCATCAAACTGATGAAACCGACCAACCCAATCAACTCGACTCAAGTTAGCCAGTTTTCTAGTATTTTAGGTTGGCTTTGGTTAAAAAATTTCCCAATTCAACCAAGTTGGATCAATTTTACTTTGGCCATTTGTAAACCAATCAAAATTGAATGACCTAACTATGGATATATATTAATATTTTATATTTTAAATATAATTTTTAATATGGAAAAGTGGGAAATTTCCCATATTTTTTAGTCTAAAATGTTTTATATCATAAATCTAATTTTTAAATTTATATTTTAATAATTTCATTATAGTTTTTAAAATTAAATTTAATTTTTAAGTTTAAATATTTTCAACCGACTAACCAAACAAAAAAATCGACCCAAACCGATACAACTTGAGTGGGTTGATTTTCACAAAAGGCCAGTCAGTTTCAACTGACCAACTCCCCAACCTGACCAGGTCAATTTGGTTGGCCAAATAGCCTACGACCAAACCAAACCAAGTCATGAACACTCATAATTTCAGCTAAATTAATAGTCTCATCTCAAATAATAGTTTAATCTCTAATAAATATTAATCAATGTTATAACAAAAATACAATGAATACAATAAGTACAATAAATTAAATTTAAAATCTTCACTAATAGTAGTTTAATTTCCAATAATTACTGAAAGTTTCAATTAAATAACAAAACAAAATAAATTTATACATAATAATTGAAAATACATTTATCGCAAAAACAATAAATAATTATTGAAATACAATAAATATTAACTTTAGTATATATAATTACATAATAAATATAGATTAAGAGTTTAAAATTATTATTAATAAATATTAATTTTTTTGAAAGTCATTTCCTCGAATTATTACTTGATATAAGTGAAATTAGTTAGTTACAATATTATGTAAAAATATTAAATTATTATTAATTTCAATATTATGTTCTAATTATTTTTCTACTTTTCATAAATTTTTAAAATTTATTACATAATTTCTTTATTTTAACTATTTAAAATCTAGTTGTGTTAAGTACTTTGTTATTTAAAATACCCAGTTATTCAAATACTTAAATAATATGTAAAATATTTAAATTTTAAAATATTAGTTATTTATGGAATTTAATTATCTATAAAATCATAATTTATACTATTATTACATAATTTCATTGTTAATTTTGTAATATATTAAAATATTATTAATTTCAATATTATGTTATAATTATTTTTCTGCTTTAAAGAAATTTTTTAAATTTATTACATAATTTTGTTATTTTAACTATTTAAAATCTAGTTATGATAAATATCTAGTTATTTAAATATTTAAATCATCTATAAAATATTTAACATTTTTTGTTATTTGAATTTTATTTATTTAAAGCTATTACATATTATTAAATATTTGAAAAACATTTAAATTTATGATATGGAAAAACATTTAAATTTATGATATGGAAAAACATAATTTAAATTGTTAGTACATAATTTTGTGATATATTTTGTAAAAAGGTAAAATTATTTATTAGATAATTTTTTTTATTTTAACTATTTAAAATATAGTTATGATAAATATTTAGTTATTTAAATATTTAAATAATCTATAAAATATTTAATTTTTTTTGTTATTTGAATTTTATTTATTTAAAGCTATTGCATATTATTAAATATTTGAAAAGCATTTAAATTGATAATCCAGAAAAACATAATTTAAATTGTTAGTACATAATTTCATGATATATTTTGTAAAAATGTAAAATTAGTTTTGTGCTTTTAATAAATATTTTAAAGTTATTATATAAATTTGTCAGAATATTTAAATTATTCTTAAATTTTTTAATCCAAACATGTTTAGATAGATATAAATAAAAAGTAGGGGAGAGGATAAATAGGAATCAGTGATAATTTAGGAGAGAAACTCTCTACTAAATTAGAGATAATTGTAGAGATAAATAGGAATTAGAGATAATTTAGAAAATAAATAGGAATTAGAGATAATTCTGAAAAAGTGGGGAAGGTAGTTTAGAATAAATTTTAGAAAAATAAATTATTTAGGTTATTGGAAAAGTACATTTCATTGGTTGTTTAAAAAATACATAGAATAAAAAAATAAAAAATTCAAAAACAGAAAAAAAAATTATTAGATAAATTAATATTTGTGATTGAGAGATCTGTAGAGTGAAACCGAAAGAACTGTGGATTTCTATCTACATGCCCAGAGACGTTTGATTTAAATATTTTAAAATGACGTGTCAAAATCAATGGATACAACAACTCGATGTACGAACACGACCAAAAGCGAGGAGGTCCTATAGAGAGACGTTTATTGGTTTTGTATGAAATATGGATGAAGTGGTTGAACGACACCATGACTCCAGACTCCTCTAGGTGATTAGATCGATTTTTCTGGTGAGGATGGAATCGATAAATGTAGGTTGATCAAAACCATCTTCAAAACTGGTGACTTGACCACCGTGGATCTATTGAAATCATGCGGACCCCAGTTTTTTTCATCAAAATTGTAATAAAAAATTATGATATAACATAAATAATATATTTTATTATTTATATAATATATAATATATAATATATAAATAATATATAAAATATATATATATATATATATAATGTTTCATAATTAACGGATCAGATTGGTTCATTTTAAATTGGATCGGGGTATATCCAGATTTGATCTATTAATTAAATGGATCAATTTTTCCGATCCGGTCCGATTTATTAGGATCAAGGGAGATATCCAAATCTGACTCTTATCGGATAGGATTTGGATTCAAATTAGATGTTATCGGACTTATTTGCAGCCTTAAACAGAATTTCCCAAAAACAAAGTCATCCGAAATTTCCAAAAAACATGTTTATTCCATATATCCATATCTATCTACTTACTATCTATCTATTATATATAAAAAGATTTTGGAGTTTAACGCTCTCCCTCCTTTTAGTCAATGTTTTAAAGTTCCCTTTAGAATTTGTTAATACTCTACTTTGTTATCTCTTTTCTTTTAAGATTATAAATGTATTTGATTCAGCAAAATCCAAATCTGATCCTATTGGATTCAAATTTGAATCCTTAAATCCAACTCCATTTTAATTTTAAAAACACAAAAAAAAGTTGAATACTTTTCAACTTTCTGACATGTAATTGGATTTGAAGACTGATTTGAATTCAAGTCCTAATGTAATTGGATCGGATTCAAATTTAATTGGACTCTGCTTTAATTGTTTAAAATACATACGAAAAATAATTTTTTTTCATCAATTGTCGACTTTTTATTTCCTTGAAGTGCCCCTTTTGACTTTGTTAGTACTCCACTTTGTTATTTCTTATCTCGTAAGGCTATAAATGAGTTAGATTTGGATCAGATTCAAAAAAAAAAACAAATCCAATCCAATTATTGAATTCGAATTCAAATCCTAACAGATTCGAACTAAATTCAGATTTAATCCGACTCTGCTTCAATTTTTTAAAATACAACAAAATTAAAAAGTTAAAAAAAAATTAGTTAATTACTTTTCATTTTTCAGCTTTCTAAAATCCAATTGGATTTGAAGACCTAAAATTCGAATTCTAATCCTAATAGACTTAGATCAGATTTGGATTTAATCCAACCCTACTTTAATTTTTAAAAACACAAAAAATATAAAATTTAATTATTTTTTAATTTTTCAAAATCTGATTGAATTTGAAGACCTCGGGTTCAAATTCAAATCCTGATGGACTCGGATCAGATTTGGATTTAATCTAACTCTGTTTTAATTTTTAAAATACATAAAATAAAAAAGTTAACTACTTTTATGTGTAATAAAATAATGCAAATATAATATATTGAATTTGTTATATGTTTATATTCACATATCTATCTACTATATAAATTCATATATAATACAATATATACAAATGTATTTTTTATTATTTTAAACATAACCATATAAATTTAATCAGATCAAATGGAGTCGAATCCAAATCTCACTCAATTACATAAACACCTCATTCGAATCCAATATAATTGAAAAGTGTTTGGATCGAGCAATGCATCTAAATCCATCTAAAATCCAATTGGATTTGAATACCATGGATTCAAATTCGGTTCAGATTGGATTCAAATTTAATCTGACACCCCTTCAATTTTTTAAAATACAAAAAATTAAATTATTAATTACTTTTTAACTTTCTGAAATCTGATCGGATTTAAAGACCTCAAATTTTAATTTAAATTAGAATTCACCTAAGTTTTGGACTTTAACAATCCTCGCATTGGGATTGATTATTGGTTTAGTGTTTAATAATCAATCTACTTTCTAAAGATGAGAATCTTTTTCACATTTTCTTTTGATAAAGAAAATAATTTTATTTAATTTTTTTACATAATAAACTGGTCAAACCTAAAACGCATACAACATCAATATATTTTTAATGTTATATTTTTAATGTGTGTGTGTGTATAATTTTAGAGTGGATTCATTGATTAGCCTAACCCAGGCTTGAGCCCGAGTCCAACTCGAGTGCATCAAATTACAGTGCAGGCTAGGCTCTAGTTGAGAAGATCGGACTTAACCTCGAACTCAGGACTTAATCTCAAATTTTAGGGTCGGGCCTGGGTTGACCATAAACTCGGCCCAACCCGCCTGACTTGCACCCCCAAAATGGACCAAATTCAAAAATATAATGTTCTAGTTTAGAATTTAATGAATGTTAATAGGACTTAATACCTTAAACATTAAGAGTTAATGAGAGGAGTTTTAATGAGAAAAAAAATAGTTATTCAAGTTATATTTTTATCTTTACAATTAGAGAGTAACCAAATTTAAAATTAGGGTATTTTAGTCGAACAAAATTTCAATGCTCTTATAGATTTTATTGTGTAGACTTTATAATGGTAGGATGAGGTGACTCATATATGTGACTTTTACAATGATGAGTATTACGGCCTTAATCATCTCAATTAAGGTTTCCTTATTAATATACAAAATTACCCTTAAAGAGACCTTGATATGAAGGGGCAAATCTTGTCCAATAAAAATTCTAGAAAAGTAAACCTTGCACTTTATAAATAGTATAGATATAAATAATATGCATATTTTAAACTTGAAAGGATTATACATACATTTCATATAATTCATATAGATACACCTACAGTTGGAAATTGAGAGAAATTTAAATTATTAAATATTCAATAATCAGACACGGGGATCCAGATTAAGATGGTGTTCGGAAGCGTGGGCATTTATTGGAACCGATTTTAAAAAAAAAAACACCCATGCTTCCAAGACCCGTTTTTCACAAAAAAAATGTTTTAATTTTGTTTGGGAGTGTTTCTACCACGTTGGCAGTGAGCAACACTATGTTGTTTGGTAAGGTGATTTTCATCACCGTTTTTCATATATGTGCTGACAGGTAAGCACCACATTGGATACATATAATCATCAATTAGTCAACCGTTGGGGAAAATGATTCACCGATGCATGAAACGGTTCCCGATTTACTAGACATGTCCGATTTTTCAATAAACGCCTAAACCAAACAATGAAATATATGGGCATCTGTTGAAACGCTTATGTAAATCTGATGTGGCACCCTTTTTTTGAAAAACGGCCATAATTCCAAACATCCCTAAGATTGTGGGCTTAAGGAACCTACCTCAAACTCACAGTTCAAAGTATTAGACGTACGAAACACAAACCTACCTCACACTCACAGTTCAAAGTATTAGACGTACGAAACACAAACCTACCTCACACACTCACATTCAAAGTATTAGACGTACGAAACACAATTTCAAAAGGGCCATATGATACTATTTTTTTAATAATTTGAATATGCAATTTAGAGTTGGAAACGTTAGGAGGGACTATTATTAGGCAATGTTTGGTTTGAAGGAAAAAGTAAAGAAAAAGTAAGAAAAAAAAAGGAAAGATAAGAAAGTCTTTCTCTTCCTTTACAAATCTCCATATAGATTTTGATTTTGACATCTTTCTCTTCCTTTCCCTACCTTTTTCTACAAACCAAACATAATCTTACTTAAAAAATGATCGTATCACGATATGCATTAATATATTATAATTTTTTGAATTTTATTTCAAAGGTATTAATAAATAGAGTCCAGAAAATATGAAATTCAGTAAATCTCTAAAATGGAATATCAACAAAACACACTTTATATAAATGCGTATTATTACATTAATCTTATTAAATGACAAGGGAATATCACGTAGAAATTATTAATTTCTAAATTCATAAAAAAACAAATCAAGAACTTCTTTCTTAACAGCTCTCTCTTGCCCCTTGCAGTGGTACATTGCAAGTAGAATTGCCACCTCGTAGCCCCTAATCACATTTATGGAAGCTTAAATCCTTGAATTAACTAACTCACATACTACAAGGTACTATACTTTTAAGGACCCATAATTATATTTCTCAATCTGCACAAAACAGAGATTAAAAGCAATTAAACCAATAAGTCAACTTCATGCAACCAAACGCGGAACTGACTTATTCTCCAAGTTTCCGCTTGTCAAGTTGTCAGACTCCTATATCTGTTATATCATAAAAGAATTAAGTTATGTTTACTATAGACACCGAAGATTATGTTCCCTAATCTCAAACGCTGTACACGTGTCCATCCAAAGCCACGGAGCCACTGTTGGTAATTAAGTGGGCCATAGTAGTTCAATGATCCATGTGACACAGCGGTGAAAGCACTATAGTTTGATGATCCACAAATTATTTGGATGGTTATTTTTTTTTTTATAAATATGAACAATTTAAGACATATTGTAGATGGGAGTGGAGACAAATTGAACCAACCTTATAAAACGCCATTAAAACTTCGGAGTTCAGAGTTCATAAGGAGCGACCACTCGGACCAGTGTTTCCGTGTTTCCATCTCGCTCTATATTCTCTTTCTTAGAAGCGTCTGAGTACTGTTTAGGAGTTGTTGAGAAAGAAAAGGAGAGTTGTTAATTGTTTCTTCTCTAATCTCTATCTATTGGTAAAAGCTTGATTCGAGTGAGAAGGATGAGATTAAAAGAGGAAGAAGGAGAAGGAAAAGAGTCGTCTACTTCCCTCTGTTCCCTGTTAGAAGAAATTTGTTTGGGAAGAATGAGAGAAAAGGAACGAACTGAGTCGGAGTCTCTGCTACCGAGTCTCGATGGTGTGGAAGATATTTTGCGTTACAAGTTTAATAACAGGAGCCTATTAGAAGAAGCATTCATCCACCCTTCGTACCACTATCCAGAGAAGCCGTGTGTATCCTACGAGCGGCTGGAGTATGTGGGAGACTCCGTGCTCAACTTGCTAATGGCGAAAGAGCTGTTTCTGTTGTATCCCGACCTATCGCCGGGGCCGTTAACAAAGCTACGAGCGGCGAACGTCGACAACGAAAAGCTTGCACGGGTGGCGATCAAGCACGGATTTCATCGCTATATACGCCACAAATCGCCTTCTCTCGAGGAACAAGTAAAAATCCTACCACCTGTAACTCTTTCGTCCTCTCGATTTGTGTCTTTAGTTTTCTTTTCAAACCTTATATAATCAGCTAACTACCACCCTGCTTTCTTATGTTTTTTTCTTCAATCCGATCAGATAATATAACTCTTATTCAGAAAAAGTAATCAAGATTTCTGGGTTTTCTTTCTCTGGGTCGTGATAAGTGAACTCGTGATGTTTCAGTCGAGAGGGGGGTGTTTGTTTTAGTTACGTTTCGATCGGTAAAAGTATCCCTCGTTGTCTCAAAAGCTAAAATCTTTCATAGGGGACCACTGGATGGTGGGCCCTGGGCCATTAATATATGAAACGTGGCAAGTTGGAGACTTTAATCTGTGGGCTTCTGCCTGGGCTGCCTATCTTCGGAACCACCGCCTAGTTTAATTAATCGTCCATTCGTCCTCACTCCTCACGTTCAACCTTCAACCGTCTAGACAGTTCTATAAAGCAACTTGAAGATGCCGTCTCTCCGGTTTGTCAATTTATTAGCGTCAGCCGTAAGCCCATGCCATCAGGCCCATCAGTCCATCACCCCCTCGAATTTCGAATTGGCTGAGTTTATTTTCGTTCATTCTAGGAAGGTAGCTCTCGTCCTTAATTGAAGTAGCGATTTTTTTTTTATCCTTCTTCTTCTGGGTGGACACCCAATCCATGATCATATAATCCAAGTTTGAGCTTGGAATTTGAAGAATTGTCCAACATCTGTGTCTTAATTAAATGCAACTTTCATCGGTTCCATCCTTGGATCAGTGGGTTCTCACCGACCAGATTAAAAGAAAAAAAAAAAAACATTTGATGTTGCTTTCCTCTTTCCTTTATCAAATCAATATCAATTGGTATGCATTGAAGTTGAAACTTGAAACGTCTCAGCATGCAGACGTAACTATTATCTTCTCTTCCACATGGAGGTGACTTGTAAGGTGGGCAAAAATCAATTAGTTTTTTCTTTGTTTTTGATAGAAAGCCCAATTCAATTGGTTGCATAGACTGTAGACCCATTTGGTTCATATGTATGAGCTTCTTTTTTTTTTATTACTTGGTCATTATCTTGCTGATTTCATGTAGTATAAAGCTCCCAATTTCCTTTTTGTTATTTACTTTGGTAGGTATCTAGTGATTTCATACAATAGAAAGCTGCAAACTTACTATTGTTTGATTTTCGATGGACTTGTTCAGATCCGAGAGTTCAATGAGGCAATTTTGGCATACCCAGTACACTCCAATGGCCTTATTGACACACCCAAGTTCCTTGCAGATATCGTCGAGTCTGCAATTGGGGCTGTTTATCTTGACAGTAATTTCTCCCTGGACAGTGTGTGGAAGGTATCTCTATCTTTCTCTTTCTCTCTCAAATTCATTTGGGTTTTCTTTATCTGTTCAAATGCGTTGTTGGAGCCTCCCTCTCAAATTCATCTGGATTAAAAACAGGTGTTCAAGGGTTTGCTGGAGCCGATGATTAGTCCACAGACATTAGGTATGCATCCAATGACGGAGCTCATGGAGCTATGTCAAAAGAAAGGAATGCGGGTACGGTTCGTGGATGCGTGGCAACAAAATACAACCATCGATGTTTTAGTCGATGGCATTTTGGTCGGGAGTGCCAACTACAGCTTAAAGAAAGAAATTGCCCAAAACCGTGCTGCCAAGGCTGCCCTGGACAACCTCAAACGTACATTATTGAATTAGCTCAAATAACCACCAAACTCACCGTATAATATTGCATCCCCCATTTGAATCTGTTTTGTTTTGTTTTGTTTGTTTTTTTTTTTTTTCATGTCCTTTAGGGAACAAAAGAAGAATTTGATGAAATTCTAATCTTATGTATATCCATATTGTAATTACATATGCTTCTCTACAATGGTGACGTGATAAACCCGCATCCATCACGGCATGGTTTTCGAACTACCATTGATCCGGACGGTGGGATCATTCAGTCCGGAAACTATCTAGGCAATCAGTTTTGTTTTATCCTAAATGTGGTCTTTGGCAAAAACCGCTGAATCGGTCAACGATTCATTGACCTGGGCAATCAAATCGTTGACTTGTTGACCCGTTTAATGGTTTTAGTCATTCATTTTTTTTTTTTAATTTTTATTGTCAGAACAGACCATCCGTTCGAACTGGACGGTCAAACCGTCAACCCGAAAAACAATGGCCAGAACAGTTCTGTTTCCAGGTTATTTTTTTAAACCATGCATCACGGAGGCCATCACGAACTTGTCATACACTTGCAATGAGCTTGAAGCCATTGCGGACACCTAGTGGACTAGCAGAAAACGTCAAATTAGCTCTGATGTCACCCACGCCATGTCGATGCAAGAAACAAACGAAGGGAAGTAGTGCATGTGCACTATGAGAATCCTTGGATGAAAGGAAACTTTGTCCTAGGAAGATCTTGCATGACACGTGGTGAACCCTCAACAATGTCTACTTAACATCTGACATCAAATCGAAAATCCCCTTTCCAAGTAAGAGTCAAACCCCTTTTGGCCCCTTCCCTTTAGGGCCTTGGGATCTTCCCTTATAAAAGGAGCATAGATCATAACAAACACACGATTCTATCAATATATATAAGATCCTTGCCTACCTCTGCTACTAAAGACCTCTAGCCTTTTTTCATCCTTCAAGGAGACCATTGCACTCCGCTTTACCACACCACTTATGTTAGAATCTCTGGTTCTTGCCCTTGATCACGAAGAATGGCCACCCGAAGAATCGATCTTTCCCCTATCCCAAAGGAGCAACACATAAACCCCAACAACTCTAATATAGAGCTTGAGGAGCAAGACAATCAAGAGATGGCATAGCAGACAAACATCTCCATCCTATCCCATAAGGTCTATAGCATTGAGTCCCACTTCGATCGAATAGAGCAAATGTAAGCAAAGATGCGAAGAACCTTGCAGCTACCATTACAAAGGTTGATGACTCCCCAACACCCTCCTTTTGTCTCTATAGAACCATCTGCATTCACTCCTTCCAGTCGTCATGTGGCTTCGGCTGAGCAGTACTCACTCAAAACCGACCACCCATCTATGCCCATCATAGTACAGAGAACCCAGTGCTCTACCGCCAAACAAGCACAAACAACAACACGTAGCCTAGCCATCATTGTTGCACCGGTTAGCCGGATGGAGATCAGAGAATACATGCAAGGCCTGAGATTCATGAGCGGAGCTCAAAAAGAAGTTTTTATCCAAATGGTTCACCCTAGAGCGAAGGCTAACCATGGCTGACCTTCGCAACACAGAGCAACGTGCTGAGGAGGATCTCTTGGCCTACGTCATGTGATTCTAGAAGTTGACCCACTCAATCTTCGAGGAACATGCGACAGAGAAAGGATTTTGTGGAACAATGCATGCAGGGGATGCATCTTGCCTACAGAATTGAATGTGGAGGTGGAAACCTTCAACCAACTATGGAAGTGTGCCGAGAGAATAGCACGGACAATAACTGCCCCCGGAGCAACTACCACCACACAGAGAATACTTTACAATAAGCTTGAAGTGTATGCGGTGGATCACAAAACCCGTGGCACAAGAGGGCCTAATCAAGAACCATATTATTGCGGTAGTAGTCGACGGGCCAACTCACTCCAACCACCCCCACCAGCATTACCCTGCAACAAAAGCAAAGTAATCATGATTATGAACAAGCTAGTGGAGGATCAAGTAATCAACTTGCCACCCCCACCAGCCAAAATTGACCCGAAAAGGACAGACTCGGACCCCGCTTGTGCAACTTTCATCAATAAACAAACCATGGATCTCATGGACTGTTTCACCCTATGACAGTTTTTTGTACAAAAGGTCAAGTTAGACAACTACATCAACAAGAAGCCCGCTCAAATGGAAATCGATCCCTTCCCATCACACTCACTAGGGCAGCATTAACATGGTCGGGGCAACCACTAACGGAGACAAGGATATGCTGATCCAGCTTTTCGAACAAAGCATAGAACTCCAACAGTTCTTCAGCAAGCAAGGGGTGAACAACACAGTTCAAAGACTCACTGTTAGGGCACTTGCAAAAGCATTCAAAAGGTCTCTTGAGCCACATCGCATGGATAAAATCAAAGTGGAGTTCACACTAGAGGACATGCTTGCGACAGACCCACACTACAATCATCCCCAATACATAACAACCAAGATAGGGGCTACGAGATGCGATGGTTGCTGGTTGACCAGGGAAGCTCTGTCAACATGATCTCTGTCCATACATTGTGACTAATAAGCATACCCCGTGACACTATGAAGGGCCTACCTATAGAAGTCATTGATTTTAACGGAAATGCGTCTGTCACAAAAGGCTCACTGATGCTGCTAGTAGTCATCGGCCCTTTCTCTATAGAACAGGAATTCCAGGTTGTGTTAGGAAAGACTTTGTATCATGCAATACTCGGCTGGCCACTAATACATGGCCTGGCACTAATCCCCTCTACTTGCCACCAGTGCATAAAAGCAAAATACAAAGGAAGAATGTCAGGATCCCTACCACCATGTCCCGTTTGAAAGGTCCGCAGTGCACCTACAAGACATGACTTATTACACCGAACTCGCTGTGAACAGAGAAATGGAAGTGACTAAAGTCGAAACACTGCGATTACCGGAGCATCAGAGTGGGCCTCACACGACAGTAGAGCAGAAGAAGCGATCCATATGCATTAAGAAGACCGACGAGTATGGGAAAATCTATTACACGATTATTGAGGAATATGAAGAGGTCGGTCCTTTTGTCACAAAGAAAGCTATCATGGATGTCTGATTTACAAAGCAATTTGTGTACAATAATTGTTGTAATATCTCTTTTTCTTATCAATGAATCCACCGCATTCCTACACTCAAAACTACTTCATGAACATCATACCAATTGAATCACAATACAACAATGTCACAATGCTCACATCGCAAACAGAACACAACTCATCACAAGAGAGCACAACAAAACAAGAGGTACATAATGCAATATCTACTCTCACCAAAAACAAATAATCATGAATAAATAACTAAAACCTCACCCACAACAGGAGCAACATGAAGAAACAATAGAATATTATGATGAAATCCATGCGCCTCCTAAGCACATGCAAGACTCACATAGCACAGTAGAAGAATCGTTAGAAGAAATCAACATGGCCACAAGAGAAGGAGATAAGAAGCCATTATACATATCTACCAAATTAGATCAGAAGGAAAAGACGAATCTGATCAACCTTCTGAAAGGTACTAAACTTGTTCACCAATTGTAGATTTAGCAATTCTATTAGGAAACTTACTAAACCATCTCCTCCTCCACGATTGATAGAATTTCAGGATGTACTCGCATGGTCATATAACCAGATGCCAGGACTAGAACTGACACTGGTCAAGCATTCACTCTGCATCGACCCCAAATCCAGACCGTGAGGTAGCCACAAAGGGTGTTCAAACCAGAAGTTGCCCTAAAAATCAAAGAGGAAGTTGAATGACTCCTAAAAGTAGGCTTCATAAAACCCATTGCACATCCACAATGGCTGGCTAATGTTGTCCTGGTCAAAAAGTAGAACGACTAACTAAGGTTAGTATACACACCTGAACTCTACTCCATTAGCACTACTATATCTAGTACATGACAACTCCTCACCTCCCGAGTTCCCTAGGTACTGTGTGGACTTCAGAGACCTCAATAAGGCTTGCCCAAAGGATGAATTCCCGTTGCCCAACATGGAAATTCTCATTGATGCCACAATTGGGAGTCAATTGTTTTTATTCGAAGATGCCTATAGTAGTTACAACTAGATCTACATGGATCTCGTAGGTGCATCCCACACAGCATTTAGAACGCTGATAAGCAACTTTTACTACAAGATGATACCCTTCATCCTAAAGAACATTGGAGCCACCTACTAGAGAGCCATGATAAGCGTCTTCTACGATATGATGCATAAGAAGATATAATGTTACGTGGAAGATATTGTCGTGAAAGCCATGTAAAGAAAGGACCATAGTGAGGTACTGAGGATAGTGTTCATATGGTACCGATCCTTCAACCTGAAACTCAACCCCTCAAGTGTGCATTTGGAGTGTTATTGGGAAAGTTCCTAGGATATTGGGTCAATCACACTGGAATCCACCTAGATGAAAGCAAAGTGAAGGTTGTCCTAGACCTACCTCCCCCAAGAAATGAATCGCAACTCAAGACATTCTTAGAGAAGGTGTCCTACCTAAGGAGATTCATTCCTGGTCTCGTTCATGCCGCATCTCCCCTCCTAAAACTAACCAAAAAATCTATAGAATATAGATGGTCATTATAGCATCAGAACACCTTTGACTGCTAGAGTATCAGAAGCCATAGGGTGCCTGCTAGCACAGGAAAACGACGAGAAGGTGGAATGCCCCATTTACTACGCTAGTAGGACATTGGAGCCAATAGAAAAGAACTATTCACACATGGAACAATAATGCCTATCACTTGTCTTCGCAACCCAGAAGTTCAGGCACTACATACTAGGTCAAAAGGTGGTCTTGATAGCAAGAAATGACCCTATCAGATACTCCATAGACAGACCACCGCTCTCCGGGTGGCTAGCCAAATGGATGATGCAACTGAGTGAATATAGTATTGATTACACCCAGCCCTGAGCAATCAAATGCCAAGCCATTGCCAACCTACTAGCAGCTTTCCCATCCAATAGTGATTTCCCCATATATAATGAAATACCAGGCAACCTTCCCCTGATCACAATAGTAGAAGATCTCGAATGGACTCTGACCTTCAACGGTAGTAGCACCGACTCCTCTGCAGGTGTAGGAGTGACTTTAACCTCACCCACTGGCGAAACCTCAACATACTCTTTTAAACTACAATTCCCCTGCTCCCACAATATCATAGAATACGAGGCCTTGGTGTTAGGTTTAATAGTCATAAGGAAATCTGAAGCGAGGAAAGTGGTGATTAAAGAATTAAAGCTGGTAATAGGACTAATGAGGGAGACACTACAGTGAAGGAGTTGATGATCCTTCCATATAGAACCTTGATCCAAAACCTGACCAAGGACATGGACATGATCTATGAAAACCAAAATAGAGACAAAAAATAGGTATACAAATGCCTTAGCCACACTAGGTTCCAAAATTCAATCAAGTGAAAACCCAGTTAGCATAATCATTCAAACACAAGGCGAACCATCAATAGAAAGACAGGCGCACTGGGTCAAATCTAAGGACACTATCGAGAAGGATGATTGAAGATAGGCCATTGTCGAAAAACCAAAAAATCCCACAGTGCAAGATAATAGGGTGCTATTACGATACCAATTAGTAAACGAGGTATTATATGACAAAATGGTAGACGGAGTCAGAGCTTGGTGCTTAGGACTCGTAGAAGCAACTATAGTGCTAAAAGGAATGCACAACACTTACTGCAAAGACATTACAACCCCACTGTATCGTAGACTATAGAAACTAGGGTACTACTGGCCTAATATGAAAAAGGATGCGGCCAAGGCACAGAACAACTATGATTAGTGTATACCGGAGACTGACAAAAATGCCTTACCATAGTCGATGTAGACTACAAAGAAGCAAATATAGCCTTCCTCAGAGATGGAGTCCTACCTCTTGATCTCCCATCGCGGAAAAAGATCTTGTCCAAAATCAAAAGGTTCTGTTTACAGGACGACATGCTTTATAGAAAGTCTTACACAAGAAAGCCTTTGTGATGCCTACCAAGCAATGAAATAGAAGAGGCCCTAGAAGCAACCCATAACTCTGAGCTAGCCGCCCATCAAGGGAAAATGGCTCTACACAACCACCTATTACATTTGGTGGACACTTAGAAACATGTAAGGCGATGCCATACATACCAAATACATGGCCTGAAGATACATTGGCCTGCCAATATGCTCCACCCCATCATTGCACCATGGCCTTTTCACACCTGGGGTGTTGACCTAATAGGCAAAATTTACCCACCCTCTAGGGGGTACTACTTCATAATAGTTGCCATAGACTACTTCACCAAGTGGCCAAAAGACATACCCTTAAAGAGGATTTGTACAAAGAATGTGGCCAATTTTCTAAGGCAACACATCATCCACAAGTTCGGAGTCCCAATAAAATTCCTCATGGATAATGGTTATTAATAAAAACCAGGAAGTCTATGACTTATTAGGACAATATGGGGCATGTTTGGGAACCTCAACAACTTATTACCCACAAGGAAATGAACAGGTAGAGGCGATTGACAAAACCCTGTTAAAGATGCTTAACAAAATGGTCATCGAGAATAAAAAAGACTAGGCTAACAAGTTATCTGAAACACTATGGGTCTACCGCACATCGCTCAAGAAGAGCACATAGGCAACACCCTATTTCTTAGTTTACAGATACGAGGCAGTCCTACCAACAGAAATACAAGTAGTTTCAACTAGAGTAGCTTATGCGATGGGAGAAAACTGTTTCATACCAAAGAAATGAATCAACAACTCTGCGATAAGCTGGAATTTGTAGAAGATCGAGAAAAGTCCCTCCAAAGATAGATTGTGTTATGGGATCCATGCACCAACGAACAGGACGAAACAATGAATGGTCACTGGCCCAAACTGTATAATGAATAATGTCTTCTTTTGTACAATGAACCATCATGCAATTATTAATGAAATTTTCTCTATTCTCTAATGTGTGTGCATCAAATCACTAGAATTTGCTCCCCTTTAGTCATATGAAACTCCACTATTGATCTATTATACTTGATTCATTAGGTCATTGTTCTTTTATACTAATTATTTAACATGTTTGGACTTACAACCATTTTACATAACCTAGCAACCCCAAGCACGATCTTACATACCTTAGCAACCATAGGAAGGCCCTGGAAACCCAAGATGCAATTTTACAAACCCTAGCAACCCTAGGAGCGATCTTACATACCTTGGTAACCCTAGGAAGGCCCTAGCAACCCCAGGTGTGATCTTACATACCCTGGTAACGC
Source organism: Nelumbo nucifera (assembly GCF_055504915.1). Taxonomy (NCBI): domain Eukaryota; kingdom Viridiplantae; phylum Streptophyta; class Magnoliopsida; order Proteales; family Nelumbonaceae; genus Nelumbo; species Nelumbo nucifera. Next base: position 147,146,326 of record NC_142649.1, on the reverse strand, counting down.
CAGGTGCAATCTTAAGCACTCTAACCCCAAGAAGGCCTTGGCAAACCCAAGAACAATTTTACATACATTGGCAACCCTAGGAGCAATCTTACATACCCTATCAACCCTAAGAGTGATCTTACATACCCTAGCAACCTTAGGAAGACCCTAACAACCCTAGGAGTGGCCTACATACCTTGGCAACCCTAAGAAGACCCTGACAACCCCAAGAAGATCCTAGCAACCCCAAGAAGGCCTTAGAAACTCCATGAGCGATTCTACATACCCTAAAAATGCCAAGAAGGCCTTAGAAACTCCAAGAGTGGTTTCACATACCCTGGCAACCCCAAGAAGGATCTGGCAATCCCAGGAGCGATCTAACATACCCTAGCAACTCCAAAAATGCCTTGGAAACCCTAGGAGCGGTTCTACATACCCTAGCAACCCCAGAGCGATCTTGCAAAGCCCTGACAACCCAAACACTACACATTACTTATGAAGCTCAAGGTAACTAATCCCAGGCGCTAGTAATCTACCTTATCTTTGTCTATATTGCAAATAGACACAAAATAGTAGACTGTAAAACTTACTATAATCAAACAGTTGCACAAGAATAAGACACTAGCAAGCTTCGACACCACCCATCTCATGCCAAAACCAACAAAGAAAGCACTGTTTCCATTGATTGTTAATCTTTTATTACATTAACCAAACTACGTGACTATATATCTTGCATGTAGTGCAAATAAAACTACGTGACTATATAACTCTGCAATATTACCGTATGTTGTAACAAAACAATTGCAAAAAATGCTCAAATCACATCAAAAGAGTAATATTATGTTCCTTCCAAAATTCTGCACACTAAATGAGAGGCTTCCTATCACCCCTGTACCTTATACTCATTGATAGTGTTGTGCAACCATTTTGGTGTTCTAGTGATTTTAGGCACGTATCCATGCGATTGAGGTTCTATACATATACACCTCAACAAAACATGCTTAACCCAACACCAGGAAATTTAACTAGGGGCCACAAACCAGACTCAACCTTCCCCTTCATCGCCTGAAGTTTCCTATTTTCAGAAACTCACCAGCGACTCTACCAACAACATCGTGAATAGCTACACAACATTTACTTATTCAACGGAGATGTTCAATCATTTGAGTATTGAGACTACTCTCGACAAACAGAGTTGTTTACAAATTTTGGAGCAAGCGTAACACATCAAGCAGTATAGTCCCATCTTATGCGAATCACCCATCGTAAATATATATATATATATATATATATATATATATATATATATATATATATATATATATATCAAAGCATAATCGATGACATCATATAGGTTACGACTTGACTAGTGGGGGGGCTTAAGTCATAGCCCAAGACAGCGAGTCGATCCGCTTGAGACCACTCTGATGCGACGCTCACGCACCAAGTTTGTCATGGACTTACAACACTACTAAACACTTAGCACAAGGTTCATGCAATGATCACAAACACCAGTACTCTGCATTTCTCAAATGCATTACCGACATGATACCATACCTTAGTTACCCCTTTAACTTATAAATTACCACTCACATAATCCGAGACTATGACAAGTTCCCATCAAATAACAAACCTAATCAAGGGGAATAACAAAATACATATTAATAGGAGAACAAGATGGTCGCGTAAAATGGATTACATTCATTAATATTATTAATGGTTAAACATTTACATAGAAAAACAATACACAAGCCCTCTATTCATTAAACGACTCTTTACACATTTTGGTGATCTTCTCCAAACTCTCTCTCTACTCTTGAACCCCAATAATCTCCTAGCACTCTTCTTGCAGCTATGATAATACCTTCTGCTGACGAGCAGCTTCATCAAGAAGAGCTGCTACCTTCTCTTCAATCTTCGAGATACAGGCGTCCACAACCTTTAAATGCTTGTGAAGATCATCCAAAGCCTATAAAGTTAACGGACTAGTTTCCTTATGTCTAGTCTTCCAAAACATGTGAGCCATGCAAACCATGTGATCTTGAATCATCTCCATCGCAAAGCCCATTGCGGCAAATGAACACAGGTCTTCAGCTAGTGAGCAAAGGGAGACCACGATAACGTTTTGATAGGTTGGTACATCACGAAATTCATCAAGTTGGCCACGATGTTCAAAGAAGCACTCTTAACCATGGACGGGAACTTGACAGTAGGAAACCGCCCCTTCTAGATAATCAAGGACATTGTATCCGCGACATTGCAAGAAATAATAAACTACTCTTGCCTATGAACACCCTGAATAGTAATAGGATCAAACACCACAAAGCCAATAAGCACCATGTCCTCCTAGTAATAGTTCGTCAGGTCCTAGTGCACTACCGCGAGTTCCACAGAAATATCCAATTCGTCGCAATGAGTCTTAGACACATCATCCCCTACATGCTGAACATTTGCCACAGATCCTTCTGAAATGTTGTCATCTTCCATGACCAACAAGGACTTATGAGAAAGACAAACTTTCCCTTGCGCCAAACCAGAGGGAGTGACAACCTGTGCAGAAGCGTTAGGAGCCACACACTCTACAAAGACACCAGGGGGCCTCGAGGGCTAGATAATAGGATTGTCAACAGACCCAACACTTTCTTGCGGTTTACCAACTTGAGACCTTGACACCTCTAATGGATGTTGTACCGGATGAATGTCACCACCAACTCCATTCTCCCCTACAGCCTCAGGGCAGAGAGCACCCAACTCCACAACCAATCGTTGGATAAGTGGTGATACAACGACAAATGAGGGGATGGAGCCAAAGGACACCTGAAAGAAACACAAAGTCAAAACAACCATAATACGTAGCAAACACACACTGATAACACAAACATACCTCATCGCACTTAACGCAGCCTTCGGTCAACCATGGGCCTATGAAATCAAGACGCTTGTCCTCCACTTCCACGCTCTTCAAGACAAAAGACTGTAAATAAACAATAACGATCAACTACACAACAAATAATCAAGAAGTGACATACGAAACATAGTAACAATGAAAATTTACTAATTTGGAAGTCTTTGACTCCTTCTTCTGGACGTGAGGAGCTATCTTTTTAACCCCCACTACACACACATGGCACCTCGGAACAAATAGGTGATACCCGGAACTGATGAGGGAAAATTTGGCCCTCCAATGATATTGTGACACATGGCACCTCGGAACAAATAGGTGACACCCGAAACCACTTAGGCAACAACTTGCCTTAGCCAAGTTGATGGTTTCCCACCTAGCGGCCTGGCCCAGGTGCGACCTGGCGGCCTGGCACGGGCGCGAACTGGCAGCCTGGCCCAAGCACGACTTGGTGGCCTGGCCCTGGCACGACTTGGTGGCCTGGCCTTGGCATGACCTGGCGACCTTGCACGGGCGCCGAACTAGCAGCCTGGCATAGGCGTCGACCTGGTGACCTGCAAGACGTGCTTGCCAACAAATTCGGCATGCATATCCTAACACTCCCACGATCCTTGGAAGTTGTTCCACGTGCCAAACGATCCGGAGGGTGGTCAATGTGCATGGCGGTTGCCTCAGGGAATCTCGGACCACTTAGATGACTTCTCAGAAATCTCGGATGAGGTGATGAAACCCACGCCTAACAATGCCTATATACAAGTACCAACCCCAATGGCATAGGGGGCAAGTAAGCATATTCTAGCTCTCGTACTTTGTGATTTTTAGTTCGCAGTCTACTATGAGAGTACTGACTTAAGCATCAAAGCGACCTCACCGGGTTAGCCACGCTAGGTCCTCTGACATTGATTCCTTGCATGTCTCTAAAGAACTACGAATCTCAACAATCAATCCAGCTCGCCACCAGGCAACTCGGCCCTCTGGTCAGCTCGACACCTAATAGGCAGCTCGACACTCTAGTCAGCTCGTCACCTAACCTGCCTAGCTCAGCTCAGTCAGTTCGATACCTAACCTGCCCAGCTCAGCCTAGTTAACTCGGCACCTAATTTGCCCCCAGCTCGGCCTGGTCAGCTCAGCATCCAGGTCCTCATCCAGTAAAAGTTCACTTCGGCCTCTGAGTCATCGGCCACTTGGAAGCAAACCAAATGACGAGGTTCTTAGCACAAAAAATTGATTCATCAATTGGCGTCGTCTGTGGGAAACGCTACAAAAAGCTAAGTTCTCATCCTCCGAAAGGCTAAGTCCTCTTCTTCCAGAAAGCTAAGTTCTCACCTTTTAGAAAGTAAAAGCTCTCACTTTCTAGTTTTCATTTTTTATGAACTCAAAGACAATGTAGGAAGTTGATGGCCAATAGACTAAGCAGCTTTACCAACTTTATTTGAACTCGGATAAAGCCTCATCAATCCTCTTCGTGGCTTCCGTGGGAGTAGGCGGCCAACAAACTGCATGGACGCCCCTGTCGGTCGAGCCTTCCAAGGCTCCCGTGCGAGCTGGTAACCTAAAGTCAGTAGTGCTGCCCTCGTAGGTCGAGCTCCTAGTAGCTTCTTATATGAGTGGGTAACTGACGTCACTAACAAGGCTGATGCAGCACAACCGTAGCTCTAAGGTGTCGAGCTGATAAAAGACCTCGGCACCACATAAGACCTAGTCGCCTTTGGCATGGGAAAAATCAAAATCAAGGAGAGTGAACTACGAGTCGCTCCCAGAGCCTAAGGGCTAAAGTATCGAACTGTAAAAGACTTCGGCACCACATAACACCCAGTCACCTCTTCGGCATGGGTAAAATCAAGGGTAAGGAGAGTGGACTACGAGTCGCTCCCAAAGCCTAAGGAATTGAATTGACGCTTATAAGCTCATCGAATTAGTCATTTCAGGCCAAAAGGAGCAATCTACTCCCTTCGCTGAGTAACTTTCAGCTCGAGAGTGGGGGGCAAATGATGAGGGCAGATTTGGCCCTCCAATGATATTGTGACACATGGCACCTCGGAACAACTAGGTGACACCTAGAACCACTTAGGCAACAACTTGCCTTAGCCAAGTTGATGGTGTCCCACCTAGCGGCCTGGCCCAGGCACGACCTAGCGGCCTGGCACGGGCGCCGACCTGGCGGCCTGGCATGAGCGCGAACTGGCGGCCTGGCCCAGGTGCGACCTAGCGGCCTGGCCCAGGCGAGACCTAGCAGCCTGGCCCTGGCGCGACCTGGCGGCCTGGCCCAGGCGTCGAACTTGCGCTTTGGCTTAGGCGTCGAACTGGCAGCCTGGCACAAGCGCCAACCTGGTGACCTGCAAGACGTGCTCGCCGATAAATTCGGCATGCATATCCTAACACTCCCACGATCTTTGGAAGTTAGCCCACGTGCTGAACGATCCGGAGGGTGGTCAACGTGCATGGCGGTTGCCTCAAGGAATCTTGGACCACTTAGACGACTTCTCGGAAATCTCAGATGCGATCCGTGTAGCCCACGCCAAACAATGCCTATATAAAGGCACCAACCCCAATGGCATAGGGGGGGCAAGTAAGCATATTTTAGCTCTCATACTTTATGATTTTTAGTTCGCAGTCTACTATGAGAGTATTGACTTAAGCATCGAAGCTACCTCACCGGGTTAACCACCCTGGGTCCTCTGATATTGATTCCTTGCAGGTCTCTAAAGAACTACGAAGCTCAACATTCAATCTAGCTCGCCACCAGGCAGCTCGGCCCTCTGGTCAGCTCAGCAACTAATAGGCAGCTCGGCACTCTGGTCAGCTCGGCAACTAATAGGCAGCTCGACCCTCTGGTCATTTCGGCACCTAATAGGCAGCTTGACACTTTAGTCATCTTGTCACCTAACCTGCGTAGCTTGGCCCAGTTAGCTCATCACCAAACCTGCCTAGCTCGGTCCAATCAGTTCGGCACCTAACCTGCCCAGCTTGGCCCAGTTAACTCGGCACCTAATCTGTCCCTAGCTCGGCCTGGTCAGCTCGGCACCCAGGTCCTCATCCAGCAAAAGTTCACTTCGGCCTCTGAGTCATCGGCCACTTGGAAGCAGACCAAATGACAAGGTACTTAGCACAAAAAATTGATTCATCAAAAACCACCCTTCAGCAGACCTCCCCAAGACAGAGCATACACATGCAAGTCATTAGAAGGAGAAAACACCTCACCAAGATAGAAGGGGGTTGAAACTACTGTCCCCAGATACATAGACACTCAAGGCATTTCCCGATAGAAAGCACTTTGCCAAAACATAGGGGGGCTGAAAATCCAAATGTAACCCAAGTTGTCTTTGGACAAAATGCTTCTTATCGAGAAGTAGGGGGCTAATAATAACCATACAGAAATCAATCGATCCTAACAACAACTAACCCTGAATCATGCACCCTAATAGCAACATCCTTTCCCAAGACATGATCAAAATTTCACGACCCCCCTGAACAACTATAATCAACAAAAGCACGCATGCAACACCAAACCCCAAGAGATAACCGGCGAATATGAGCTCAAAGTCACCTTCCCTCATGTGTTGACCATAATAATCTAACCAATACTAAAACGTACGATGAAAAAAGCAACACGCGATAAAGAAAGAAAAGAAATTACACCAATCATAAAAATGCTTATTGATAAGAATACTCTTACCAATAAGCAAGGGTTCTAATAAGTACATATGTTTCTCTACAATGGTGACTGCAATAAGGGCATCAAAATAGCCTTGCGATGGACCTGCAACCATCACGAAGGCCATTGCGAACCTGCAATGAACCCGTAACTCAACATACACTCGTGATGAGCTCGAAACCATCACAGACATGCAACGGACAAAAGGACCACCACACAACAGCAATGAGTCAAGATCACCCATGGCAAGACACCTAGCAGACTAAGTGGAACACATCAGATTAGCTTTAACGTCACCTACGCCACGTCGATGCAGGAACCCCACAAAGGGAAGTAGCATACGTGCTCTATAAGAATCCTCGGATGAAAAGAAACTTCATCCTGAGAAGATCTTGCATGACACATGGTGAGCCCCCAGCAATGCCTTCTTGACAACTGACATCAAATCGAAGATTCCCTTTCTAAATAGGAGTCAAATCCCTTTTGGCTCCTTCCCTTTATGGCCTCGGGGTCTCTCCTTATAAAAGGGACATAGACCATAACAAACACATGATTCTATCAATATATAGAAAATCCTTGCCTACCTCTACTATCAGAGACCTCTAGCCTTTCTTCGTCATTCAAAAAGACCACCGCACTCGGCCTTACCATACAACTTACACATACATACTATATAAAGTGGATCCTTGTCTTGGTTTTTATTCAGATTATAATATAATTAATTTTTTGAGAAATGTTTAAAAACTGATCCATTCAACAAATTACTCACATGAAATTCCAAATAAAGAATCAGAAAGTTAGGTGTATAGAGGTGAATTACAAGATAAAAGCAAACTAGGCGAATCGATGAACAACCCGATTACAAAGACGGGAGTAAAGAAAACTAAATAGTATGTAAAATTCTCTTGCAATCCATAATAAGTGTGTAAACACTCCAAGGAAAAAAAAGGGTTATCATCAAATAAGAGATAAGTCAAGACTTGAGCATGGCCTTCATTAACAGCACAAGTAACTCCAAGAGATGAGGCAAATAGTAATATATATATATATATATATATATATATATATATATATATATATATATATATATATATATATATATATATATATATATATATATATATATATATATATTGCAATATAAACTCAAATTACTATTTCGCCCAATATTTCAATTGGACGTATTGTAAATGGCAACACATGAAGCTTACGGCGTTAGTTTCTTGAAGATGGCATCAAGTACTTTTGAAAATGATCAAATACCATGGACCAATGGGATCATGCCACATGGTGCACTCCAGAGGGCATTTTTGACAATTCAGACCTTGGAGAGATCATGCCACATGGTGCACTCCAGAGGGCATTTTTGATAATTCAGACCTTGGAGGGCACTCGTAGGATTTTCTTTGGGTAATTGAGGATGATAATTTACTCCCAATTGTTAGGAGCAAGGTTTAGTTGAAGTGCTCAACGCTTTAGCTGTTCAGGGAACCAATGATAAGGTTCCACGTCAGTATTAAATACATGGGACCTATATCTTTTATAGTGGGGCCATGAATTTATTATTGGTGTGGAACCTTATCATTGATTCCACAGTCTGTTGAACAGCTAAGGTATTCAGCTAATCCAAATTCGTTGTTAAAACCTCGGTTAAGCATTTTATCTCATTTAATTCCTAGGCAACATTTAGCCACATGGTGTACAAGCAACAAATGCAATCCAATGTGGGAGGATGTTATGACTTATGAGGTTCATCAATCTAGCATTCAATTGCCACATACTTATAAATATGCAAGGCAAAAGGAGGTATGAGTATGACTCTCTTACACACTCTTACTCACTAAAACAGGTCTAGATCTATTAGGCACAATATAATAAATACCTTCAATGAGCACTTGGTAAATATTCTGACAACCATAAAAAAAAAAGTGTTCTTTAATATTTTTTAAGGGTGGGCTAGAGATATTTTAAAGGATAGGTGTTAAAAAAGATTTTAAGTGCTCATTCAATCTGCTTACAATTTAGTGCCTATCTGATCCGGACTGCACTAAAACATCTTCCCACCTCAACACACCTCGGCCTTCTTGTTTATCTTTAACCAAGGTTCAAAGTATCGATACAATACGAGTTTCGGTCGTATCGTATCGGTACTTAGAAACAACTGATACATACTTATTTTTAGTTTTTTGGGAAGCTTATAAGATATTTTTTATTATTAAAAAAAATTGGGAATCCGAAACACCTGAAAACAGGTATTTCAGACTGTATCTTTTTCAAAAAATACAATACGATATGCTATCAATACTTTGAACCATGCCTTTAACTTACTCGAGTGTTGGAATGACTGCCCCTGGGATCACACATTCACACCACGAGGCCTTTAACGTGTTTTTTGTATTTAAAGGTTGTGGACCAACCTCAACTTTGAATTCCAATTTTACCCTTGTTACAAGATATAATACTAACAATAAAACTTATAACATTTCTAGAGCATTTTATGGAAAAGACTTGAAAATTTGGTTTGGTTTTGATGGGATGATCTAAATCATAAAATAAAATATAAATTGGAGATGCATGCACTCATGAATCAGCTACGTGTACAGATTAGTTCCATTCCATTGGTTTGATACTATCAAAAACCAACTTGCTAATCCTACCATTATTAAATATAAACTTCTCCAATTTTAGGCCCTATAGGATGAATCTGTGCTTCTGCAGCATCATATATAATATGTTTCTAAGCTTAGGATAATATTCAATTTTTTAGGAATTAAACAATGTGCCGCATTATTTCAGACAATTTCCTAAACTCCAGTGTACTCCAGTTTAATGTATTTGCAACTGTCAATGTTATAAATTCTTTTTAGAGTCCAAAGTGCATTAATTCTCAACATGTGATGTGATACATACTTGTTAGTGTAACTAACACTTGTTTTTTTAAGCCAACTCACACAATTATTTTGCTATAGGCATTAATTATCAACTAAAATCAGAAAATCTTCGTGGGATATCAGACAACAAGACATAAACAAATGGTAATTAATTAGCTAATGCATGCCACACGTCCCGACTTCCCACAAATAGTTTGGCATCGCACAGGTTCAATTTTGCACTACAAAATATAAACAAATGGCTCGAATGTCAAAGCCTCCTTAGTTTAATTTTACTTAATAAAGTACATGCATCGCACACACACGATTTCTGATTTTAACAGTTCTCTAAAAAAATTCCCAAAAGTTTACATAGGTTGGGCCAAAGCCACTTATACCATATACAATCTACAATCATACATATATAACCCAGGCTTGAGAAAAATCTAAATACATCAAATTGTAATGATTACAGGCTGAACTCCGATTAAGAAGATAGGGCCTGATCCCGGGCTTGATTCCGAGTTCGGATCGACTATAAACCTGTCAATTTGCACCCTTAGTCTTAATGCATATCTTAGAATTCAAGCGTATATCCAGAATTCAAAATATATTCAATATATTATGGGTAGGGGTGGATTTGAGTCGAGCCAAGTCAAATATTTAGACATTTGAACTTAGAAATAGTGTCAGACTCGAGCTCAGCTCGGTTTGAGTTCAACTGCAAGATAAGATTTTTCTAAAAAATAAAAATTATACATATAAAATAATTTTTATTTAGCATATAAAAAATTAAGAATAATAAGAATTATTTATTATTTTACATACAAAAAATAATTATAAAAATTATTTACTATTATACACAAAAACTAAATACATAAAATATATTATGTATAATAAACATTATTTATTGTATATTTATATGTATATGTATATATATATATATATATCATATATACAATAAAAATGATTTATTTATTATATTAGGCTCGATTAGGCTAGCGAACCTCACGGGCCAAGTTTCACTGGGCTTGAATTTGGCTCAAGCCTATATATCAGACTCGATCTTAGCTTAAAAGTCAGTTTAAACCGAGCCGAATTGAGCTCAAATAACTCATGAAAAGCTTAACTTGTGACCACCCCTAATTATGGACTAGGGTAAAACTATTGGACCAGGTCTAGTCCAGGGCAGGGTGAACCAGTCCCAAACTATTGGTAAGGAGTTCTTAAAATAGATTCATAACTGAACCCATTATTAATGAGCATGATTGTTGGGTCTGGCTCATTTCACACAATTATGTTTTATACCTAAACTTGCCTATGATACTAATAATTTGGAACTTCATTTTTCTTAATATAATTTTAATAAAAATGGAGTAAATGCTAAATTGTTTAGAAGTTGATAAAACAAGTATTTTCAAGCAAAATTATCTTAAATTCTATTTATTAAATTTACCCTTTTAAATATAAAATGGCCTCAATCCAATTATTAATTGGACCATTCGGACACAGACCGCATAATCATAGTCAACATAATCCATTTGGTCAGTTTGGCTCTATGGGTACACCAAATCCAGTTACTCTCGAAGCAAGGGTATACACATGACATACAAAAAAAAAAGTGATATTAGATAATTATTCACAATTTTTATGTACTCATTATTAGGCAGAATAATTATTGTATATTATTAGGACGAGCCACCCCTACACTCTATAACTAACAAGAAAGGTAAAAATGGAAAAACAAAAAATAATGTGTTGCAAAAATGCAGATTTTTCTTTTTCTTTTTTTTTTTGCCCGGTCAACGGGACTATATAATGGATTCGATCCAAAGTCTTCGTTACAACTAGCCTGAAACCTAAGGGCTAAGGCTGTATTTAGTTTGATGGAAAATAAGAGAAATAAACAGCTGAGGCTTAAACTTTAAACTATGGGCCCTCAGTAATGCTTGTATTTAGGCAGTAGACGAATATCAACCAAAATATCTTAGTACATTTTAGCGGTGTCAACGGTATTTAAAATTTTGATTTTGAATACGAGATTTGATATAATTGAATTGAATTTGGATAATTTGAATATCTAATCAGTCAGTTTCGGATATGACCTGGTTCAATTCAATAAATATCCGAATTCGGCCGATTACTTAATTCTTATATAAAATATTTAAATGTTTTATATAATTTATATATATAATAATTAAATTATATAAATAATTTATATTCATATACTTTATGTAATTAAAATATTTATTACCTAAAATGATTAATTGATCAAATTCGAATCAAATCGAATATTAATTTTTAATATCCGTCGGATATAGGATTTCCTAATTGGATTCAAATTTGGGTATTGCCTTATTCTATTCGAATTCAATCTGTTTACACCGCTAAGCCCGGCCCACATCCATATTGAAATTGAATCAAATCAAATAATGGGTCGGTTAAATCGGATGCAATAGAACCAAAAATAAGGCCAGCCTAGAACAAGGAAATACAGAACATTGAACAAAATGCTAGGTTCAGGCATCGAGTCCAGATCTCCTGTCAACAAAATGCATTTCAACATCCTATCAAAACGATATGATACCATACATCCTATATACAATGGGTCCCATTTTCATAGTGAGATGTTTTTACTAGCAGGAGATCACAGCTCTCTCATATTATGTTTTATTGTTTTTTTTTTATTTCCATATTAGTACCTAGTACTTTATGGATAGTCTCACTTTAGTACCCGAACTTTAAAGTGGGTCACTGCATACCTGAACTTTCAAAAACTATCAATTTAGTACGTATCATTAGCAATCAGTTAGTTATCTAATGCACGTAATGTCACATGCAATTTGAAATATTTCAAAATTCCAAAAGTACCATTTAGAAGAATACACTGTTCATTGTCTTATTCTTTGAGATTAAACCAAAGCAACAAACTAATGGTGAATAGAAACCAAATTATAATCTCTAAGGCTGCGTGCAAATATTTAGAGTGTAAATCCATATAAATTGCAAAGTTCATTGTCTTATCAAAAGTTCACTTGAATACAAATTTACTTCTCTTTTATTGATGTACTTTTACATTTTAATATCAATCAAAATATCAAATATGTATTAAAAATGTATTTTTTGTCATTTATCAATATATAAATGTAATGTTGCCAAATATATACAAAAATGAATCAGAATACAAATTTACGCTGAACCAGAATTTATACTCCGTTTGCACAGTTTCCAAACGCAGCCTAACGAAAAATCAGGCCCTAAATATGAATGTTAAATTCTCGAGCAATAGAGGAACAGGATATCAATCCCACACATCCTCCACCGATATTGACTTGCATAAACGTCTGAATCTGACGACGATAATTTTTTGCACCTGGGTATTTGAGATATTGTTTGATATTTTTGTCATTGCATGGCTACTTTTTCTAAGCAACAACATCGAACTCAAGTGGAGAAGATGATTTCCAGTGGTTGTCATTTGAGGCTTTCTCATGTTATTCTTAGATACTTTTTTGTTGATTATAATGTGATTTTCAACATAAAAATAGAATCCAATGCTAATTTCTCCATGATTCCCAATCCATGTTGGGGACTTCAAGGTTCAGGAATTTGCTCAGAGCATCTTTATTATACCAGCCCACCACCTGTTTAGCTTTATTACTGGACAAAAACATAGCAGAAACATTTCTCTAGGAATTAAGCCTGATTGATGGATTGGTTCTATCAGATCATAAGAGGATCTAAAAGGATTCCTAGTTGAACGAAGACACAAAGAGACAAAAATGAAGAAGGAAACTGGTATGAAAGAGTGTGCCAGGAGAAAAAGGAGGAAAATAGGAACGAAAGAAAACCGGTACCTTGGGGAACTCATCCCTACTAATGATTCTCTCGCTTGCTTGCTTCTTGCTATGTTACGATTTAGGAAAGACGAATTTCAAACTTGAGGGAAGGCGGTATATTTATAGAAGGTGTTGCTGCTAACGATGGGGCTGAGGGAAACACGGTAAATCTGCTTCTCCTTAGCCGAGTCCCATGTATCCAATATGAGAATAAGAGTATGCGTCAGAGGCCCCGGGTGTCATCTCAGGGACAGAGACTCCGACAGTCAAGTTAGTTAAGCGTATGAGAGGGGTGGGATGAGGCCTGAGACAAGGGTTGAGACGAAGCCACTCGAGAGCTAATGAGTAGGAGAGCAAGAGCAAGCAAGATGGTTTTACCTGGAGAGGGGCACCCCTATTTATACTTGACCTTGCTTTGAGAGTAGTTGGAGGTAGTTAGCAGTGGGCGGCCAGGATTGCATCCGGCTGATGCCACGTGGTGCCATCTTGGGTCTTGCCACGTGCGCTTATATCAAAAGGAAAAACCTAGGAGAAAGAGATCAAGTGTAAGAAAACTTACTTTTGTATTTGGGAAAGAGAGAAGAGTTAGGATCAAAGTTTAAAGTATCGGAAATGCCAAGTGTATCGAAAAGGCAATTTTAAGAGACGTATCGAGATACACTTTGGATATGCGTGTATCGGAGAAAAACTAAGATACGTTTGAAAACACTATAAATACTTCAATAAATCACAAAAATGCATCAATAACACTAAATATAAGACCTCAATGAGGTGTACATAATTAAATTAATATATTTTAATGGTTTTATGAAATAATATATTTGATGGTAAGCAATCCGGTCACTCCTAGCTGGCACTCGCATGGCTCCCAAGAGGTACCTAAGATGGGGAAGGAGAAGAATCCTCGGGGGGTTCGCCCGGTGAGAACGCTCCGACGATTAAGTCAGTATTCTGAGTAAGAAGCAAAGAGAAGATAAAAGCTAAGAGTGAGGTAGCGCAAGAGATTTCAAGATACTCGTCTTCTGAGAATAGGCTCCTTATAACAGAATTCCGTTGCACCGAGCCTACTGGCCTTTGACAGGGCAGGTACAACTGCCACTGTCAGCCTGCCACAGCCGTTATAGGCAGGGCTGAGGTGGCACGCGCGGGGTTGTTACTGATGGGTTTGTGCCTGTCAGGTGTACGATACCCTCTAAAGGTGGCAGGCACGACCCTCTCTGGCAAGGGACATGGCGGCTGTCCCAGATTTGTCGGGTACGGTGGTTGGGCAGGAGATCTTCCTGCAGTATGCCGTACTACCCCTTCGCGGGTTACCTTGTGTCAGGCTATCCTGTAAGCGGCGAGCTGCCTGTGGCAAGCTATGCCGAGCTGTCTGGCCCGAAGTGTTTTCACCCCGGGGCATCTAGAGATGGGTCGGTGTGTTCCCGTCTGAGGGTGGCCCGAGGTCCATCGGGAGGAGCTCGGGCATCAAGAAAGGTCAGGGTACCCCGAACTCGGGGCACCCCGAAGTGCCTTAACCCCGGGGAGGAGGTGGAGGTAAGGTGGCTCCCGACGAGTAGTTTATCCACCCAATTGCCGAGCTGAACTCGGTGGGACCTTCCCTCGGAGTTGTGGTTGCATCCGTTGCGCTGTCACGCTGAGTCACTGTTTGAGCAAGGTCACACCCACGTGTACCCGTGATGCGAGGTCGGGCCAAATCCACGCGCTGGGTGGATTTGGCAGCGGTACTTATGCCACTCCGTTGCGCGTTCCGTCCAGCTGGACCGGTCTAGTGCCCGGTTCGATCAAGAGAGACCCGAGTCGCGTCCAGTTTACGCACAGACCTCACGCGATTTGGACTTCGTGGACGTCAAAAACGTGTTAAACCGTTTTCACCTCGAGGAGCCCGCAACTGTGGCTATAAATAGGGGGACCCTTGGCCATTTCTTCACCACAAAGCTTTCGCCGTTAGTGTTTGAGCTCGCGCCAGAGGTCTCTTAGATCGGGTCTTCCAGTTCGTCCCGTTCTCCCAGTCCGGTCGCGTTCCTTTGGTGAGTTATCCTGAGCTTCCTTTTCCCTTCCAATTTGTTTCTTCCCTTCAGCTCGTTATGTCGTCTAGTGTAGATAGCCTCATCGACAAGCCCGAGGTGGGTACCTCGGCTCAGGGTGGCTCTTCTGCCGCCCATCCGTCCGATGTACGGGTGGCTTCGAGTCATCTGGCATCCCCCTCCCATCGAGGTCGGGTGCCAAATCAGTTCGACCCTTCCACCATGACTCCGGAGAGACTCCAGGACCTCATATAGAGGTTTCACCTTCTTGGGGAGTACTCTTACAGTCTTCCTACCGGCATCTTTCCATGGGAGAACGGTCCTGATGAGATCATGGTCTTCAGGGAGCAGTTAGTAGCCGGACTCCGACTCCCTCTCCACCACTTGATTATCGAGGTGCTGGTGCACTTCAACATTACTTTGGACCAACTTCACCCGAATTCCATACGGAATATAGTTGGGACCATTTCTCTTTGCTTTGACCGATCTGTCCCTATCGACATGGACATTCTTAGCACCATTTTGGCCATAAAGAAGAGTGCTTCGGGCACTCTCCCCGGGCACAGACGGTCTTACTACCTGTCTCCCCGCCCGGGTTTCAAGCTTATGCACAGACTCCCGAGTAAGGTCCCGGCCTGGAAGCAGGACTACTTTGTAGTTCGGAGTAGCACGGGGTGGCCCTTCCCTACTAACTGAAGGGTGGCTGTTCAAGACCCCGGTGTCATCTTAGATGGGAAGACCAAGAAGGCACTCCAGATGCTGGCTCAGCTCGGGTTAAATTATAAAGACTTCACATCCGAAGAGAAGCTCGTCCAGGCCGGTTTGAGCTCGGGTAGGTTTTGCTTTACTTCGGCTTTTTGTATGTATGTTTACTTTGGGATTGCTAATGCCGTGTTTTACTGCAGGTCCCATGGAGGAGGAGAGGATAGACAACCAGAGACTCTTCTGCCAGATGAAGAGAAAGAAACGTGTAGCCAAGAAGGCACGCGTTGAGTCTCCACAAGCCTCAGCCGAGACTCAACCTCCGCAGGCTTCAACTCCGAAGCCTGAGCTCCTAGGCACTCCACCTGGAAGGAGAGGCGGTGCCTCAAGGGCCCAAGGTGGTAGCGGAACCCTCTGCTAAGCCCACCAAACCTGCTGCTGAGAGCACCGCCGAGGCTTGTGCTATAGAGGCTGCTACCAGGGCTCATCCTACTGAAGCTGCCGCTGAGGCTTCTAAGGAGTCCACTCGTGATGTAGAGATGACAGCGTCCAGCTCGGAGGGTCAGGGGAGCCAAACTGTCTTGAATCCCCAGTGCAGCCTGAAGAAGAGCAAGCTGGCTGCATACCCGGGGGAGGTCAACGAGTGGGCTGATCTCACTCCTGGTCAGCTCAGGGCCCAAGCTGCCACCCATACTATGGTTGTGAGTTTTTTTTTTAACTGGTTTCCCTTTTGCAGGTAAACTCTGCCATTCACGCCTTGACCCTTCAATTAGATCGGCATCTGAGGCGGGCTCTGGAGGCTGAGAAGTCATCCCGTGCAACCCATACCAAATTGAGGGCAGTTCGCGGTCAGGTCCACCGCCTGGAGAGTGACGCCTTGGCTCAGAAGAGTTTCATCGAGGTGCTAATGGCGGAGAAGGGCGAGTTGGCCCGAGACAAGGACAAGTTGAGGGCTGAGGTGAATGGGCTCAAGGTCGGCCAAGAGGCCTTGGGGCTCGAGGTGGACAGCCTCAAGGCTGATTTGTGTTTATGCATGATTTTGATGTTGGTTTGTGTGAATTCTTACCCCAATTTAGCTTGATTTCAGGAAATTGTCAAAGGGGACAAGTCTAGGGAAAAAGAGCATAAAACCATGCTAAAGGAGGCCAAATAGAAGGTGATACAGCCCAGCTGGGAGCAAGGCCTAGCCGAGAGGTCAAAGGAAGGCCATCCGGCCCATGCAGCACATGCTGCACTCATTGGGAGAGCCCAAAGAGAGAGGACAACTGAAGCTCTCCAATGGAGCCTATTCGGCCCAGCAATGAGGAGGCCCATTTGCAGCTCAAGAGCAGTCCAAAGTGCAACCCAAGGAGCCTAAAGGTGGGAAACTTTCTAGAAGAGAGAAAGGAGACATTAAGTGAAAAACAAGGCTAATCGGGTAATTCTGGACAATTTCGGCACTGCATAGTAATTTGGGCATAACTCTCTCATCCAAACTCCGATTGAGATGATTCAAGATGAGTTGAAAAGAGAAGGAAAAGTTCTAGACCTTTCATGTTTTGAGTTTTGATAGACACGGACTGAATCGGGGTCAAAAGTGAGCCCGAATTATTTGGAACCGCATTGTAGAACTTTCTAGATGAGAGAACTTTCTAGATGGGAGAACTTTCTAGAGGAGGAAAGGGGCTGAGGAGAAGGCTATAAAAGGAGAAGAGAGCCAAGGGAAAAGAGGTCCAATACCTGATTTCAAACTCTCCTTGAGTTCTTGTTCTAAGAGAGAAGAAGAGAGAGATAGGCACAAGAGAGGAGAAGAGAGGAGGAACAAGCAGCTTCAAGAGAAGAAGAAGCTGAATTCGAAGGGGGAGAAAGCAATTGGAGATCAAGGTTTCATCCTCACTTGATTTCTGCACAAATTGGTAATCGAATTCAGCTAAGATTACATCAAATTTTCCTTTCTTGCTGTAATCAAAGCATGTATTATGCAAATTCAATTCTATAATTTGTTTTCTAAGTTCATTCGAGTAAAGTAGAATCAATCTTGAAGTTTCTTGTTTGGAATATCAATTGTGGATTGTTGGCCGAACTGCTATTCTGAAATCTCATATTTAAAATTTCAGATCATGAATTTACAAGGTCTGAATTGCTATTTTCCAATCTCAGATCTATAAATTCAGATCATGAAATAGTGAGATCCGAACTACTATTCTATAAAATCATATCTGTGATTTCAGATCATGAACTTGTAATACCTGAATTACTTGAGAAAGAATTCAGGTAGCTTTAATTCAGTCTGGCCGAATTGTTCCTCTTTCTTGGAATTCCTAGAGTGCTTGAGAAATACTCTAAATTTTCAGATCTGCCAATCAAGAGCCGAATTGAGTGCAAGGTTAGAGATAACTTGCACAATTCGGTTGGTGTTCATTCAGCTAAGTTGATGATCATCCAGCTGAAATGAAGCCCTAGAATTGCTAGATCTGAATGCATGCATAGTGATTAGATCCTTGATAGAGATATAAGGACCATCACTCATGCATAGATTGAACATGCGCTCGAGAGAGGCTGTTCATTGCTTTGGGATTTCACCAAACCAAGGCTGAATCCTATTCTACTCGAATTGCCTAAAAAACTAGTTGTTGAATTTATTTTTCTATGCATCTTTAGCTTGTCTCCTCACTTGCATACAAGGTGTTTGGTCCAATGTGTTAGAAATAACTTTGTAGTTAGAATTTCAGATTTTCATTAGTTTTACATTTCGGCTGATCAGATAACAGTAGATTGATTTATTACTAGTAGTTGCTACACAAGTCCTCGTGGGAACGATACTCTACTCACTACTCTATTAC
This sequence comes from Nelumbo nucifera, assembly GCF_055504915.1. Lineage (NCBI taxonomy): Eukaryota > Viridiplantae > Streptophyta > Magnoliopsida > Proteales > Nelumbonaceae > Nelumbo > Nelumbo nucifera. Next base: position 147,127,530 of record NC_142649.1, on the reverse strand, counting down.
TTGAGTGGCTAGTGCACATGCTAATGTCACAATGAGCCACACATCAAGTTTTTGGCGCCGTTGCCGGGGACTTGTATCAATATTAGGAACTATTAGCCACTGTTAATCTGATTTTCAATTCTGTGCATTATAGTTCAGATTAGTATGCATGAAACTCCATTGTTGATCTAGTTAGTTCTCTTTCCCATTGATGATCTACTTCATCTTCTATTGTTGATTTAGTCTTAGTAGTAGAGCTGCATTCTAGTTTGCATATTTCATAAAAATAGTGTGGATCAGATCTGTATACATTAACTGTCATGGCTAAAATAAAAAAAAAAAATCAGATCTGAACACACTAAAAAAAAAAGATTTTTGATCTTCATTGATGATTGTTGTTTTAGTCTCAGTAGTATAGTCTTGCATATTTCATAAAATAATGTTCTAGTTTCAGTAGTGGAGTTGTGTTTTCTTTTGTTCTGTATACTTCATAAAAATCGTGTGGTTCAGATCTGCATACATTCACTATCATTGCTGAAATCAGAATGCAGATTTGAGCACACAAGAAAAAATTTAAGTCTGCTTTTCTAGTTTCAGTAGTGTAGCTGCATTCTAGTCTTGCATATTTGATAAAAAGGGTGTGGTTCAGACCTGTATACATTACTTTTCATTGTTGAAATCAGAATTCAGATTTGAACACACACAAAAAAAAAACATACATAGCTATTCTAATTCAGTAGTGTAGCTGGTAGATGTAGTTCTTCAGATCTGCACACACTCAATTATTGATTTAGGTAAGCTTTTCTTTTAGTTCTGCACTGGTTAATCTGAATTCTCATTCCGTTGTAGTAGGATTCAGATCTGTATTTTATGATATTTGTAGTATGATTCAGATCTGAATTTTCCTATTATTGCTTTGCCTAGTTCAGATCTAGTTAGTTTCAGTAGTTTCAGACTTTTCTCCTTTTCCCTTGCTGAATGCATCTAGGTTAGGTTGTTGTAGAGTATAGCTTATTAATTCTATAGGTCTAATTCTGATTTAAAGTAGGTTTCGGAGTTGTGTTTTCTGATTTCTGTGGTGTAGTTCAGATTTGTATCTTCCTATGACTGATTTGCTTGGTTCTTTGCAGCTGTTTTAGTTCAGATCTGCATATATTAACTATCACTACGGAAATCAAAAAATCAGATCTGAGCTCACTGAAAAAAAAAAAAATCTTTTGATCTTCATTGCTGATTTCTTTAACTGTTAGCTAATTTCAGTTCTGTACAAATCTGCATATAGTATTCTTCATTACTGATATTAGTACTCTATTTTTTTCTATTGCTGATTTGTTTAGTTTTGATTACTGTTTTAGTGCTACTAGTTTAGTTGGTTTTTGGGTCTATATAGCTCATAAAAACAGGGGAGTTCAGATCTGTACACAGTAGATTTCAGTGCTAAAATAAAAAATTAGATCTGAGCACACCGAAAAAAAAAGAAGAAATTATAGCAGTTTTATTTTCAATAGTTAACTAATTTGAGTTCTGTATATTGACTTTAGTGTAGTAGTTCAGACCTGTATACATTGTTTTATGCCTTTTTGACTTTAGGCCTGAGTTGATAGATTGCTGATTTGATAGAACTTTATAGGTTGCTTTTCTTTTTAGACTTTGGTTGTTGTTTTGTTCTTGGTAGTATAGCTGATTTGAAGTTCAGTGTACTTTATAAAATTCTTATAGTTCAGATCTGTGTAAATTACTCTTCATTGCTGAAATCAGAAATCTTAGGCTGCTATTCTTGTTTCAATATTGTATATCAATTTGGTAGTGTGCAATATTCTTGATTTCAGTCTTGTATATCAGATTTCAAATCTGTCTATATTAGTTTTCAACCGGCTGATTGTTCTTTTTCTTGAAGCTTTTCTTGTTAGGTAGCATTCAGCTTTCTTTGCTTTTTTTATTTCTACTCTCTTAGTGTTTAACAGTTCCTCTTTCTTAGGATTGCTGCTTGTTTGATAACTTACATTCCTTGATTAGTGTACAATAGTTTCTTTACTATTTTGATAGAGGAGATGGAAGCAACCAACCATCAATGGCATTTCGAAAGAGCATAAGTTAGAAGGCAGCAAGGTCTTCACAATGTGGACACATATACAGCTTTATCTACACAAATAAGTGCAATCAGCAGGAAAATAGATGAAATGCAGATGGAAGCCATGCATGTGCAGTCCATGACTTGTGATTGGTGTGGGGGAGGCCACATCAGCATTGCATGACAAGTTGGCAATCAGTTTATGCAGCCTCCAGAACAGGTAAACTTTGTTGGCCACTTTCCAAGGCAGCAATACAGTCAATATCCTTGTGCCTTTAACCCCGGATGGGGAGGATACCCGAATCAGTCATGGCCAAATCAGCATGTGCCGAAGCCCTTCCCCCAAAACTTCCATCGGCTGGAATAGAAATCTAACCTAGAGGAGCTGATGACCAAGTTCATGGTTAGTGCTGAAACCAAATTTCAGAATAGCGAAGCAGCAATAAAGAACTTGGAGAAGCAAGTCAGGCAGTTGGCACAATTGTTTTCAGCAAGCATATCAAACACTCTACCAGGGAGTACTGAAGTGAAGGAGAAGGCAAGGGCTGAAAACAAGGTTAGCAAGTTGGCCAACACCCTTGAGCTTTGCATACAAGAGGGAGGAGCTGCAAGGGAAGAGAATGAAAAGATGCAAGGCATGGCAGCATACTTGAATGCCAATCCACATTTTCAAAGGAATGAGTGTCTCAAGTTGGATGGCTTGGATACCCCGCCAATACCCATAAGCAAGCCTTCAACCCAAGAGCCACCCTCCCTTGAGCTGAAGCAACCCCCTCCACCTCTAGAGTATGCTTTCTTAGAGGCTCCATCAGCACTACCAGTAATCATATCAGCAGATTTGAGCCCTTTGCAAAGAGAAAAGCTGTTGAGGGTGTCTCGGGAACACATGACAGCTTTAGCTCGAAAGGTGTCATTGATGATGAGGTTGGTGGATGTTTTTAGGCCAGCGGTCAGTACCTAACTAGAAGGTTGAGCTTTAGACAAAAAACAAGCGCTTGTTGGAAGGCAACCCAATTCAGATTTTTAGTCATAAACTCTCTTGTTTTTGTTTCTGCTTTTCTTATTCATATCAGTTGAGTTTAGTTAGTATTTATGTATGATGTTAATTAAATAAGTTGTTGATCTCTCTCTTTAGTTTTATGTAATTCTTAGCAGCTAGAGGATTCCCATCACAAGAGCTATTGCAATATTCAGAAGAAACTTCAGGGAAGTCCTCTAACCCCTCTCATTGATTGATAATGCTCTTCATGCAATTACCTCCATTGCTGTATTTTTTTTGTTACTCTCTAACACTAGAAATATTGAGGACAATGTTCATCTTAAGTGTGGAGGAGTGAGGCTGTAGCCATGCACCTCAATCATCCCAACACACACATGTTTGCAATGACATAACCAAATAAACTGGAAAGCCCCTTAAGATCATTGTTGTTTATTAGGTGAATTCAAAGAGGGAATACAAAGGGAGACCACTGTATGTGTTTGCATTTATTCTTGTGAATGATCCAACTTAGCACAATGCATGAGGTTAAGGGAGCTGAATATGACTTTCAGCATGACCGACCCTAGCTACCCTCATGTGTAGAATGCACTTAATTGATGATCATTCGAGCTAGTTCACATCTGAACTGTTAATGCATGAGGTTCAATAACTGAAAAATAAAAAACAAAAAAAAAAGTGTGAGATGGAGCATAAAATGCACTCACACCAAAATTAGAAATAACCGTAGTTAGAATTTCAGATTTTCATTAGTTTTACATTTCGACTGATCAGATAGCAGTAGACTGATTTATTACTAGTATTTGCTACATAAGTCCTCGTAGGAACGATACTCTACTCACTACTCTATTACTTGAGCGGTTAGTGCACTTGCTAGTGTCACAATGAGTCACACATCACTAGTGCGTATGCTAGCTTTTCTATCTCTGGGTATCTCGTCTCTACTCCCTGCAACACTTTACAAACATAATAGATGGGTCGTTGAACCCGATCTACTTCCTTTATTAGTACCGAACTGACCACTTCGTCGCTTGCCGAGAGGTACAGTTCTAAAACATCGCCCTCCTCGGGTCGGGTTAAGATCGGCATACTAGTAAGGTATTTCTTGAGCTCGTCAAACGCAAGCTGACAGTCTTGGGTCCATTCGAACATTTTGCTCTTGATTGCCTTAAAGAACGGCAGACAATGGTCCGCCGATTTGGACATGAAGCGGCTCAGGGCGGCTATGCAGCCATTCAACCACTGAACCTCCTTCAACTTCCAATGTGGTTTCATATCTTAGATGGCCTTAATTTTGTCCGGGTTGGCCTCAATGCCGCGGCAGACAATGGTCCGCCGATTTGGACATGAAGCGGCTCAGGGCGGCTATGCAGCCATTCAACCACTGAACCTCCTTCAACTTCCAATGTGGTTTCATATCTTAAATGGCCTTAATTTTGTCCGGGTTGGCCTCAATGCCGCGCCGGTTAACAATGTATTCTAGGAACTTGCCCGAGGTCACACCGAATACACACTTGTTTGGGTTCAGTCTCATATTAAACTTATGCAAAATTTCAAAAACAGAAAGCAAATCTTGTATTAATTCATGTGAAAATTGAGTTTTGACGACCATGTTGTCTACATAGCATTCTACTTTTCTACCTATTAATGGCGCAAACAACTCATTCACAAGTCTTTGGAAGGTTGCCCCTGTGTTTTTAAACCCGAAGGGCATAACCTTGTAACAGTATAGACCAAACTCCGTGATGAAGGCAGTCTTTTCTTCGTCCACCAGGTCCATCTTGATTTGGTTATAGCCCGAATAGGCGTCTAAGAAACTTAGCAACTCGTGCCCTGAGGTTGCATCCACCAAGCGGTCAATTCTAGGGAGCGGGAAGCAGTCTTTTGGGCAAGCCCGGTTCAAGTCAGTGTAGTCGACGCACATGCGCCACTTGCCGTTGGCCTTCTTTACCAGGACGGGGTTGGCCACCCAGCTAGGGTAGTGGACTTTTCTTATGAAGTCAGTTGCGAGGAGCTTCTCGACCTCCTCATCGACCGCCTTCCACCGCTCCGGGGCTAAGTTGCGTTCTTCTGTCTAACGGGCCTAACTACAGGATCAGTATTCAGCTTGTGAGTTATAAGGTCGGGGTCTATACCGGGCATCTCTGCCACGGACCATGCAAAAATATCTAAATTTTGAAGTAAGAAGCTTACCAGTTCGGATCATAGAGGTTCTTGGACGGAAGCACCGATCTGAAGCGTCCGAGTTGGGTCGGCTGCTGAGGTCGGGACTGCGACTGTTTCTTCCGTGGGCACGGCTTGTTCTTCGCTTTGCTCCGTAGGCTGCTCCAGTTCAAGGTCGTCGGCCACCTTGGTCTTTCCCTTCAGGTGGTGACATAGCACTTGCGGGACTCGAGCTGGTTGCCCTGCGCTACCCCCACACCGAAGTCTGTTGGGAACTTCATAGAAAAATGATAGGTGGAGACCACCGCCCGTAGGACATGGGTGATCGGCCGGCCTATTATGGCATTCTAGGGGGAGGGGGTCGTGACCACCAGGAAGTAGTGGTTGAATCTGACTACACAAGACCATGTACCGACTTCCACAGGTACTGTTATTTTCCAAAGGGGCCGGACTTCTTCTTCGCTAAAGCCCACCAAAGGAGTGTCCGTGGGCTTCAAGTCACTTCTCTGCAACTAAAGCTGGTCGAACGCAGATTGAAGAGGATGTCGGCCGAGTGCGTCATCGTGGGGGTAGTGGACCCCTCGCGCATCATCTTCTGTGAAGAAGATCAGCTCTCCTGTCCTCGGCCGCTTCGGAGGATTCTGTTCTTCCCGGGTGGCTTCACGAACTGATGTCTGAGCTGCTGCTGAAGTACAACCCACGACAGTCGAACCTCCCACTATCATGTGGATGGTGCCCCGAACCGGTCTCTCTTCCGGAGGCTGCCTCTGCGACTGTTCGGCCGGCCTGCTGCTGGACTCGGGCGCCTCCTTACCATGCTCCCCTTGCCGACCTGCTTTATTACTATTATTATTTTGTACAAAGTTCCTTAAATATCCGCGACGGATGAGCTCCTCAATCTCATCGCGGAGGTTTTTACAATTTTCAGTGCTATGATTGTGATCTCTGTGAAAATTACAATACAGATTTTTATTTCTCTCATTGGGATTTCCCCTCAAACGGGGTGGCCACTTCACATACGGGGCGTCCTTGATCACCATCAGGATTTCGGCTTGCTTCGCGTTCAGTGGGGTGTAATCAGTTCAGTCTACTACAGGAGCTCGAAACGACTGACCCAGCTTTGCCCCCCGATCTGCATCTTTTTTCTTTCGATTGTCCCCTTGGCTGGAAGGCTCTCCTTCCCTTTTCCTCTTCTCGGGTGTGCCCTCGCCCTTCTGGTTGATCTCTTCCTTCGTGGCTATAAACTTGTCCGCAAGCTTAAGAAACTCGGTTATGGTCGCCGGTTGGTTGACGACCATGTGCCTTTTGAACTCTTTATGCGTCACGCCTTTCTTGGCTGCTGCGAGGCGCATGGTGGGGTCCAGGTGCGGTATCTGCATGCATGCATCGTTGAACCGCTTGATATAGCCCCGGATGGACTCTCTCTCTCTCTACACTATGTTGAGGAGGTTTTCTTCAGTTCGCAGGCACCGCTTGCTGGTGACGAAGTGGGACGCAAAGGCTTGCGCGAACTGCACCCAACTTCTTATCGACCTAGGTGCCAAGTTCCGGTACCATGTACGGGCTACTCCTCTGAAAGTGGTGGAGAAGGCCACGCACATGCACGACTCACTGGCTCTCGCCAGGTGCATCTGTGACTGGAAGGCATCTACGTGATCATTTGGGTCAAACGACCCATCATACTTGTCAAGAGGGGGGAGCTTGAAGTCTTTAGGCATTGGGACTGCTATGAGTTCGGAAGACGGTGGGGATGGAACTGAAAGGAGGGGAGCCTTGACTTCACCCGAGCTTACCTCTTCTTTGCTTTCGAGCTCGGGCAAGTTGTGGGTGGAAAACCGGCGAGCTCGGCGGCGGCGTCCCTACTTCTTGGTGGGCTCGGAGGGATCCTGCTTGGAGTCTGCAGCTAGGATCTCAAACCGATTCTCAAGGAGCGGGGTTTCAAACTTCGACTGCCGAGGTGATGTAGACCTGGCGAGCTAGGGTCCTCCCGACCTGACCGCCCGCGGCGAGACCGGGGTAGCCGGTCTCTCTTGTCTGTCGCGGGAGGAGGCCTGGCTTTTAGGAGGGTTTTGGGGGGCTTCTCCTTGGCAAGAGGGGCATTCGTCCTGGCGGTGAGACCTAGCTCGCTATGAGGCTAGGTGCTGAGGCGGGAGCTGCGGCTGCTGAAGCTGAGGTTGAGGCAGATGGGGGAACTGCTGCTGGTAGTGGTACTGGGAGACGTGGTGCAGCACTTGCTGCTGATAGAGCTGGTGTTGCTAGAGCTACTGCATTTGGAATTGCATGGCCCGCATGCAATGCATCAGGTCATCGAGCTGGCTCTGTCTAGTCGCCAGAGGAACGACAGTCGGTTCAGCAAAGGTCGTTTCTACAGAGGAAGGAAGGGGAACGCCCACAGGCGCCGTTGCTCGCGGCACGTTCAGGTTGGGGACTCCGTCCACCGAGAGAGGAATGGAGAACTACCCTATGCAGACCGTGGGAACCTGGGGTTGTTCCCTGGAGTTATCCATCTCCATGCTTCATCTAACGTTGTTTGAGGAATCCATGAGTGTTGAGTTTTTACAAGGAAGAAAGAACTGTGAAGGTTTAGAAAAAGGCCTTTTGAAGCATTTCCCACAGACGGCGTCAAATGATGGTGCGCAATCCGGTCACTCCTATCTGGCACTCGCGTGGCTCCTGAGAGGTACCTGAGATGAGGAAGGAGAAGAATCCCCGGGGGGGTTCACCTGGCGGGAACGCTCCGACGATTAAGTCAGTATTCTGAGTAAGAAGCAAAGAGAAGATAAAAGCTAAGAGTGAGGTAGCACAAGAGATTTCAAGATACCCGTCTTTTGAGAATAGGCTCCTTATAACAGAATTCCGTTGCACCGGGCCTACTGGCCTCTGACAGGGCAGGTACAACTGCCACTGTCAGCCTGCCACAGCCGTTACAAGCAGGGCTGAGGCGGCACGCACGGGGTTGTTACTACTAGGTCTGTGCCTATCAGGTGTACGATACCCTCTAAAGGTAGCAGGCACGACCCTCTCTAGCAAGGGACATGGCGGTTGTCCCAGATTTTTCGGGTACGGTGGTTGGACAGGAGATCTTCCTGCGGTACGCCGTACTACCCCTTTGTGGGTTACCTTGTGTCGGGCTATCCCGTAAGCGGCGAGCTGCATGTGGCAAGCTATGCCGAGCTGTCTGGCCCGAAGTGATTTCACACTAGGGCATCTAGAGATGGGTCAGTGTGTTCCCGTTTGGGGGTGGCCCGAGGTCCATCGGGAGGAGATCGGGCATCAAAAAAGGTCAGGGTTCCCCGAACTCGGGGCACTCCGAAGTGCCTTAACCCCGGGGAGGAGGTGTAGGTAAGGCGGCTCCCGGCGAGTAGTTTATCCGCCCAATTGCCGAGCTGAACTTGGTGGGACCTTCCCTCCGAGTTGTGGTTGCATTTGTTGCACTGTCATGCTGAGTCACTGTTTGAGCAAGGTCACGCCCACGTGTACCTGTGCTGCGAGGTCGGGTCAAATCACCCTCCATCAATATTGTAATTAATTATAATTTCATTAAAAATCTCATGCTTAACTATAATTTATAAATTATAATTCTTAAGTTTTAATGTTTTATGGAATGAAAAAACCCAACTCTCCTATCCAACCATAAAACATGCATTGGCACAACTTCTAAGTGAAAATAAAATTAATAATTATTTATTATTTATTTCCAAAAATCATAAAAAATAAATAAGCATTATATAATATATTCAAAAAATAGTTATTAAAGAAGAAATTTCAATTGCTTTGTGGATATGATAGATGATCCATACAATTATAGTATATTCAACCATTTTGATAAAATGATAAAATATAATTAATTATTTATTTATTTTTTAATTATAAAAATATAAAAATAAAAAATAACTAGCAGGAACCTGTGCGATGCACGGGAAAAATTGAAAGATTTAATAATAATTTTATTTTTCATTTAATGTTGATTTATAAAAAATAATTATTGTTAATTTAACATGAACAAATTATTTTAATAAATTAATTTTATGAATAATTTGTAGTAATTTTAATAATTTTTATTCTTTTATTATTTTTAAATGAAATTTTGATTAACTTTAAATAAATAAAAATAATTATAAAATCTAACATTTTTATTAATTCCACTAATAACTAACAATTATATAGGAATGACAACGAAGAGAGTTCAGGGCAGGGCACCCCATCCCTTTTCCTACCCCATAGTTAAGATACTCTACCCCATCCTCGCCCTGTCCCTAATGTCACACGGGTTCAAGGCAAGGTAACCACTCCTCAATGTCGGACGAGTTCAGGGGCAAGGCACCCCACTCTTCATCAAGGATGGAGAATCCTCGAATTTCCCAGCCCCGTCCCCAATATTGGGCGGGTTCAAGTAGAGATGTAAATTAGGCCATACTCGGTTGGCAAGACACTACCCGCATGTGGCCCGCACAAAGTGCGAGTTGTTTTGTGTTGGTCCACAAGGCGTCTCGGGCCACGCCTCCCTCCTCTAGGATAATTTGGGGGGTCGGTTTGGCACGGCCCATAGCCCCAGACCGCACGGGCTCGTGTCGTGTCGTGGGACGGTCTGGTCCATGGGCCAAGCCTTGGGCTAGGCCATGCCACACACCAAGCCAAGCTCAAGGTGCGGCACCTACTCCCTGTTCAAGGTTTTTAAAATTGGACTAGATAGAGAACCAACTGTTCTAGGGTCAAACGGCCCGATTGTTCGGTCCGAATGGATGACCCTCTCTAACAAAAAAAAAATAAAAAATTTAGAAAAACAAGAAAAGGCCAAAAACTGTTGTCCAGGTTGACGGTTCGACCGCCCAGGTTAGCGGTTCGCTAACCAAATAAACGATTTTTGGACAAAAAGCGGTTTTGAGGTGAAACGATGTTTGGTTCCTAATTTTTCCGGTCTAGCCATTTGGTCTGATCCAGTTTTGAAAACACTATCCCCGTCAACCCAATATTCAATTTGATGATAGAAATTACCAAAAGGACATATTGAGTATCAACCACATGGTAAATTTCTAAAAGTACACTAAATTGTCTTTAATATTCAAAAATGTAATTTTATGAAAAATTTGGAAAATTTATTGTACTTGTGTAATTTTGAAAATTTATTCAAATTTATTTAAATTTTTATTAAATGATTTATTTTCTTTTTAAATGGTTTACTTACAGAATTATACTAATTTATCTTATAATTTCTAATATAAACTAACCAATAATTTCCTTTTTCCAATATTATTCTAATTTATCTTAATAATTTGTGTAATTATTTGTTCAAGTTATAGTTTTCCATTTCCCATAGTCATTTATCTTTAATAATTTTCAATAATTTACAATGAAAATTACATAATTTTTCAATGGTTTTCCAAAATCAATCAAATGTAATAAATTTTCATAAAATTTCTAAAAGTTAAATAATAGTTGTTTAATATCCAATAATTATTGATAATTTTCTATTAAATAAAAAATAAAAATAGATTTATAAATAATTATTGAAAGCATATTTATAAAAAACAATAAATAATTACTAAAAATAAAATAAATATTAATTATAATATATCTAAAAATTTAATGAATATACACTATTATTGTAAAATTATTACTAATAAATATAAGTTTTTGATAGTTATTTTCTATAATTATTAATTGATATAAGTGAAATTAGTTATTTACAATATTATTTAGTTATTGAAATAATATTGTTATTTAAATTATTAAAATATTAATTATTTATTGAATTTAATAATATATAAAATTATAGTTATACTATTATTACATAATTTGTTATTAATTTTGTTAAATATTAAATTATTATTAATATGAATATTATGAATTCTATTTTAATTATTTTTTTACTTTTAAGATTTCTTTTAAATTTATTACATAATTTCATTATTTTAACTATTTAAAATTTTGTCATGTTAAATATTTTGTTATTCAAATATTTAAATAATTTGTTAAATATTTAAAAATTTTCATTATTTGAACTTTATTTATTTTAATGTTATTACATAATATTAAATATTCTGTTATATTATTTATCTATTTTTTATGTTTTTATTTAATATTTTTAGTTATTGAAATATTTAAGTAATGTTTTACTTTTTAATGTTAAATTTTTATTATTGAATAATTCGCAAAATTATAATTTATAGTTTCTACATAATTTCATGACGAATTTTGTAAAAATATTGAATTATTAATAATATGAATATTATTAAATATATTAATTTTTTGTGTTTTGAATAAATATTTTAAATTTAGTATATAACTTCATTATAACATTTAAATAGTTCTGAATTTTTTTAATTGAAACTTTCTTTAGATAATAGATAAAAAGTGGGGAAGAGGATAAATATGAATTAGAGATAGTTTAGGAGATAATCTCTCTACTAAAATTGAGATAATTTAAGAGATAAATAGGAGTTAGAGATAATTTAGGAGATAAATATGAATTAGAGACAATTTAGGAGGAAGTGGGGGAAAGTGGTGCCACTTGGCTAAACATTAGAAAAGCTTTATGGTTGTTAGACATGGTTAGATATATGTGATTTACTTATTGGTTTAATGGGTAATTATGTAGAGTTAAAAATAAATAAAAATTTCAAAAAAACAGAAAATTAGGAAGGGGGTTTCCTACAAGGAGAGCTATGCTGACATGGTAGGACTAGTTTTAATATAAATATATAGATTATTAAAGAAGAAATTTCAATTGGTCTATGGATATGATAGATCATCCATAGAATTATAATATACTCAATTGTTATGATCAAATGATAAAATATAATTAATTATTATTTATTTTTTAATTGTAAAAATATAAAAATCAAAAAAAATATTAAGGAAGAAATTTCAATTGCTCTATGGATATGATAGACAAATCCATTGATCTAAAACATATTTAGTCTTTATAGGTAGAGAAAAAAATTACATTTTCAAATTGTTTGTTAATTTATATTTTCCCTAAATATCTTCATGAAATTTCCCTAAATCTACTGGTAACCCAAAAAAATTGTGATTTTGAATGTAAGAAAATATAGATCAACATAAATTTAAACATTCAAGAAAAAAAAATCACAACATATTATAAAAAATATAAAAAAACTTACCTATTTTTCCATATTTTTCAAAATTTGAAAAATTTTCAAAAAAATTAACGATTCAGACTTGTTTTTTTGCAAATTTAGCACTCTTGGAATGAGGTTTGGAGTTTTAGAGTCATTTGTGGGTGAAAGAATGATTATTTTAGGGAAAAGAAGCTTGCTTTCTCCCTTTATTTTTTCATTTTTTGGCTGTATATTTTTCTTCGATACACTACCAATACGCCCCCAATACACCCCCGATATGGTCCGGTACACATGAAAAAAGACGAGACGCCCAATTTCCATGTGTATCCCGTATCTGTTTTTCAAAGATATGATACCATACACCCAGTATCGTATCGAAATTTTAAACCTTGGTTAGGATAAGGTGAGTTTAATATTGTTGGTTGATAAAGAAAAGGGAAAATTCTTGATTAGTACCATGTATTTTAGAGGTTGTCTCAAGTCAATCCCCAAACTTTAAAATGTGTCTCTACAGTACCTGAACTTTCAAAATGTGTCTAATGGGTCCCTACCATTAATAGTTTGTCAGTTATCTATATCACATAATGACATGTGTCACTAGGGGTGAGCACTATTTGGTTCAAACCGAACAAAAAATTTTGGTTTTGGTTTTTCAGTTATTGGTTAAATCGGTTTGGTTATTTCAATTTTTGGCTAATTCGGTTTTCAGTTTCAGTTTTTAGAATTAAAATTTTGGTTAACCGAATTAACAAAACTTTTTATTATTATATGTAATATACAATATATAATATGTAACATTTAATATACAATATATTTAAAATTTGGTTTAAATCGAAAACCGAATAAAAAATTTTGGTTTTTATTTTTTAATTTGGTTTTTAAAATTTCAGTTTATTCGGTTTGGTTTTTAACCAAATAAACTAAATGCTCACCCCTATGTGTCACTTAAAACTTTTCAAAATGTCAAAGCTACCTTCAAAAGAAGATATTGTTCATTATCTTGTACTAAGAATCAAGAAGATTTCCCTAAGATAGGGTTTCTTCTTTATCTCCCTCAAATATAGAGCAATCCCAGTTGCAGGAATCACTAGCAAAATCTAAAAATAGAACTTAGATTACCATGAGTAAAAACCCGATTCTGGAACACCAAATTAAGAGCACGAAATGAATTTGGTAACTGGTATGGAGAAAAATGTAGCTGAGAGAAGCAAAAGGAAAAGAAAATACTTTTTATAGATTCTTCTTTCTTTTACCAGTTTCTTAGAAATTCTAATCACTCCTTTTGCAAACAAATCTAACCAAGAAAAAATTACTAACGAGAATTGGGAAGAAGAGCGAATTCAATTAGCAATCCCCAAAACTAAACCCAATTTCATAACCCACACGACCAAAACCACAAAGATGAAAAAGAAGCCATAGAATTTCAAAGTGTGCAAATCCTTCAAAACACTAAGATGGGTATTAATTAGTTTCTTAAGTTATTCTCAGGGAAAGATGTCCTACTACCTCTAGCCATTTTATTTTAAGAACTGAAAACAAAGAATCCATAGAACTTGTTAGATGGGTAACAATCTTTAACATTTTTGTCTTTAATCTCAAGGTAGAAGACAATGAATAGTGTTTTCTATCGAAGGGTAGTTTTGACATTTCCAAAATTAATTGATGGACTGTTAACAACAAGGACCTATTAGGCACATTTTGAAAGTTCAAGTACTACAAAGACATGTTTTGAAGTTCGGAGACTGACTTGAGACAACCCCTAAAGTACAGGGCAAGGATTAAAGTATCAATATCGAGCAACTTAGATACGAATACAGATACACTTTGGAAACACATAGATATGGACGAAAAATATGGAAACGCTTGGATACGCTAGGGAAACACGTAAAAATTTTCATAATACATTAATAATATTATATTTAAGGTCAAATAACCATAAATAATGTATAAATACATAGAAAATATATTTTAATAGTACTAGTGGGGACCCACGCGATGCATGCGATTTATTAAGAAAAACCTAAATAATAGAAAGGGTCATTTACTAAAATACCTCTTATAGTTTCATGGATTTACTAAAATGGGTGGAAGACGACCCGATTAGATCATCTTCTTCACCCGCATGCTCAAACGGGTCCTACGATGACCCACTTATTTTTTTTACCATTTATTCACTTTTTACAGTTTTTTTACATTTTAGTGAGTTGGTTTTGGACATTTACAATAGGAAATGATTGAACCAACTTGAAAGAATTTTAATTGTACCTGTTTATTGCGACTGTTTCTTTAAGCTTTCAAAGGCCAGAACCGACTTGAATGAAGTGTTTCTTGGTGGATTTACTTTTAATTGGCGAGAGCTGCATATTACGTGGATTTTTTTTAAAAAAAAAAGAAAATTCAAAAATTTGAGAAATTAGGAAAGGGGTGGGGGAGAAAGGAGAGACATGCTGACATGTCACGTTCAATTTTAATATATATATATATATATATATAGTTAATTACTGTGTTTTATTTATTTAACAATATTAATTACATTGTTTTAAAAAAATACTATATTTATTAACTAACAGTATTTTATTTTAATTACAGTATTATAATTATCTGATAATTATGTGTAATTCAATTATCTGATAATTATAATTATCTGATAAATACTATTAAAAATAATTGAATTACAGCTTAAAGATAAATACTGTGAATTATATTACTGTTAATTAATACAATCTTAAATTATTATGTTAATTAAAAACACTATTAATAGTATTAACAGTATTATAATACAGTAATAACTGTTAATACTATATTAATTACATTGTTTTTAAAAAATACTATATTTATTAATTAACAGTATTGTATTTTAATTACAGTATTTTATTAACAGTATTATAATTATCTGATAATTATGTGTAATTCAATTATCTGACAAATACTATTAAAAATAACTGAATTACAGCTTAAAGATAAATACTGTGAATTATATTACTGTTAATTAATACAATCTTAAATTATTATGTTAATTAAAAATACTATTAATAGCATTAACAGTATTATAATACAGTAATTAATATATTTTAAATAAATACAGTAATATAATACTGTTTATTTTTAAGCTGTAAATCAATTATTTGATAATTATGTGTAATTTTATGCTATTTATAGCTTAGATTATAATTACTGTTTAATACTGTGAATTATACTACTGTTAATTAATAATTAGTGTTAATTAATTAAATGTAATTTTCTGGTAATTACTGTTAATTATAATTTATAGCTTAACTTATAATTACTGTTAATTACAATTTATAGCTTAACTTATAATTACTGTTAATTACAATAATTAGTGAATTACTTTTAATTAAAAATATATTATTTTTTAAATAATAATGTATTTATTAATACTGTAATTATTAAAAATACTGTAATTATTTATGTGTAAATAAATGTAATTTTTTGAAAATAATTACTTTTTATTAGAATTACTGTTAATTATTAATTACCATATGTTGATTTTTGTTAATTATATAAATAATTATTGTTAATTATACAAAATAATTACGGTTAATTTTGTAATAATCACTGATTATTATAATTAAATAGTATATTCAATACTGTTAATTAATAGATACAGTATTTTTTAGAATAATGTTAATTATTAAAAATTATGAAAATACTGTTAAATATAAACAATAATTACTGTTAATTTTATTTTTTTTGAAAATACTGTTATTTAGTAAATACAGTACTGTTAACTGCAGTTTATTTTTGTTACTTTGTTTTTGGTTATTTTTTGAAAATACTGTTATTTAATAAATACATTTTTATTAAATTACTGTTAATTAGTAAATGCATTATTTATAAATACTGTATTTATTAAAATACTGTAATTATTTAAATGTCATTAAATGTAATTTTTAAAAATAACTACTTTTAATTAGAAATACTGTTAATTTTCTGATAATTACTGTTAATTACAGTTAATTTAATTAAATACTGTAATTAATACTGATGATTAATAAATACTGTATTTTTTTAAAATAATGTAATTTATTAAAAATTGTGAAAAATTACAGTTAAATTTAATTAAATACTGTTAATTAACAATAATCAATTATGTTGTATTAACAATAATTGATTCATTAAAAGTAATTAACAGTAATTAATCATTGTTAATGTTAATCAACATTAAATTTGTTGACGCTAATTATTGTTAATGTTAATCAACATTAATTATTGTAATTAACCGTGTAATGTATGGTTGGTGTGAACCGTCTGTAACACGGTTTGGGTTCAGACGTACCCGGTATTCTATAAAAAACGGATCATGAAAAACCCATTTTCGTTGTCTTCTTCGCCCGACCATTGAAATGGGTTCTGTGATGACCCAGTTATTTTTTTTTTCATTTTTTTGCTATTTTCTCTACTTTTTAATGAGTCGATTTTATTTTTAATACTCTGCATCAGAAAAACACTTAATAATGCACCCAATAATGCAAACAAAAATAATCACCTAATCAAATATGTTTTTCGCAAAAAAAAAAAAAAAAACACCTAATACCTGGTATGAGCAAGCAAATTGGAGAATGCAAAATAATGTTGAGATGCTTCTTCCAAGATAAATCACATCTGCTCGAGTGAATTCAAATTTGAGACTTGACTAAAGTCATACTGAAAAAAGAAAAGAGAAAACATGCTTGGGAGTCCAAGGATTTTTGTAGAAAAGCTTGGAAGTCCAAAGTTCCTAGGCTTCCTATAAGATATGATTTAATGGCAGACATGAGCGGGAGGGGCTTTGGAAGTCCAAACGTTCCTAGGCTTCCTATAAAATTGGTTGTGAGATAATTACGTGGATTAAAAAATAAAATAAAAAAATAAAAAAAAAATAAAAAAAATAGAATTGGGGATTTCCTACTAGGAGAGACATTCTCACAGCACGTCCAGTTTTAATATATATAGTTATGAAAAAATATATTACAATTAGTATAATAGGATGCATAGATATCATAAAATTTTATTGATAATGTACCAATCAAGAGTCTAAAATGCAAAGCATATTTTCCTATTATATTTTAATAACTATATCAATTGTTTTCAGTTTTACTGGTTTTACTATTTTACTTTAACAAAGAGGTCAACCGAATATTAAATTCTCTATGTAAATTAAAATATCAATTAGTATTTTATAAAATGTATAATTAATTTTCTAAAATAAAAAAAAAAAATTGGTATAATGTAGATTAGTAGATTTGATAGATTCAATTTAATACTATATTCTTGAATATTTTGTAAACATTTTTTTTTGTTTTTATAAATAATAAATACCTTGGTATTTAATGTAAAATAAAACATTAATTAATGATTTTAAAAATATATAAAAATTTTAAATGCATATCATGTGTAAATTTATAAATTTTAGTTACTAAAATAATTATTCTATTATTAATATTTTATTTGTATAACTTTCTTGAGACTCAAATAATATTTTGATATAAATTTGGATTCGATATATTATTTATTCCATTACTTTATAAAATACTAATTTTGAATATTATTTATATCAAATCTATTAAAATTTTTAAGATACATATCACATGCAAAGTCATAATTTTTAATTACTAAAATTACAATTCCAATATTAATATTTTTATTTCTATAAATTTTTAAAGTTAAAAATCTTTTTTATATGAATGTGAATTTGATATATTATTTATTCTATTATTTTATAAAATACTGATTTTTAATATTACTTTTTTTATTTTTTAGTTGAAATTAACTTTAATATATTACTTGAATTACATTTAAACAATAAATTAATAGAAGTTATTTTATTTTACTTATAAATACAAATAATGGATTAGCATAATGGCTTAGGGGAGTGAGCGTATCTTGTATATCGAACCGATATGTATAGGCCAATACAATGTGATACGGATTGCACGATCAGTATGATACATTTAGCAAATTCCGTGCCTAATAATAATGGGGTGTATCGTCCATCTCAATCCTTGATACAGGATATTGATCAATAGTTTTCCTTATTTTTATCCAAGTATTTGGCATCTATGCCATTACTTAAGAACTGTTTTCTCAAAAAACAGTGTTGTGTGTAAGGTTTAAAGCATTGTTTTCTCAGGTGCTTATTTTTTGCTTGGCATCGATGTTGCCACCTGGGTCTGATCCCGCTGTTCTTGCTGCTTCTTCTTCATCATTTTTCTTACATGTTCCTTCTCTTCTCCGTTATCACTACGTTTTCATATCAACAGAAGTGAAGAACCGAAGTTCGACACTGCACTAAATGAAGAAAAAGAGAGTTTCAGATCAGGACCTGATCTGACGCTGGTGTAAACAGGGAGTTTTTAGACCAGCTCTATGAGCCGCTTCTAGGATTCTTAAGGCTGCATTTTGAATCGGTGTAAATCAAGAATAGTGTAAAAGTTTATATCGGTTCGATTTTGTCCACGTTTGAAAGGAGAGTGTAATCATGATCAACGTAAAACTCCACTTCAGTTCAATTTTGCATATGTTTGGATGGAGTAGAGTTTTACATCAATAATCGATGTAAAATTTATTAAACGTTAAATTTTATACCAATTATCGATGTAAATACTAAATCGATTTTATCGATGCAAAACCTTACACTCTTCACCCATTGCGTTTTTCAAAAAGCAATGATCAATTTTACAGTTCAGTGTAAAATGTCATCAATGTAAAAGTACACAAATGATGTTTTACACTGATTCCAAACACAGCCTAAAGGAAAAGAGAAAAGCCGATATAACCAATTTTTTGGGGCAACGCATCAATGCCAAGCAAGCCCTGATCTCCTGTTTACAAGAACTCTGTCAATGTTTACCTACATAACATTGCAATTACACAAAAAACATCTCATCCTCCTACGTAATATTATGCAAAGACATGATTCGAAATCCCAATACATGTGAGTAGAGTTTTTTATGGGCAGGAGATTCCGAGTCATGCCAAACACCGCCTAAATGGTCTTCCGTCCCACATTACACATTAGAGCTCGAAAAGCTCATCAACTCGTAAAAAATTAGATATTTTTCGGTTTCTCTTCATTGGTTTCTACTGGAATTGAAAATCTGAACTCATTTGATCAAACCCTCTCCTTCGAATAGGAAGAAAGTTCGATCATTTACTCCAAAGACTCCCGAGAGAGAAATAGAATGGATTTCGAGTTAAGAGGCGCAAGAGAGAAGCTTGAGAGAGAACAGAAGGAGGGGAAAGAGAGGGCGAGGCTAAGACTCCAAAAAGAGAGGAAAGCCAAGCAAGAAGCCATTCGCCAACGAGAAGCCATCGAAGCCGCTCAAAGAATTCGTAGGCTTGATGCTGCAGAAGCACAACTCAAGGTAAGACCTCCCTCATTATTGCTTTTAGTTTGGTTTGATTGGTCGGTTTATGCGTGTTTACGATCTTTTGTTTATCTTCATCTATTGATTCCATCTATGGATGATATTCTTCCTCCCTCGCTGAGAGCATAGGTCGTGTTTTATTGTGAAATAGGTACATTTGGATTTATTTAGGGGAAACTCTGATTATGAACTCTATTGATAGTGGAATCGAATATAGTATCTACCAATATGATATTGGAATTTTAACTACAACCTTCCATTTTGCATCAACTAAGTGAAGATTACTTTTGGAGCTTGTTTGTCTCTACCTGAGTGGAATTGTTTTTGTTATCTAGTCAGCTGAGCTGTTACTGCAGGTTCCCAATTTAATCTGTGTAAACCATATATCATGTTCCATGCGTTTGAAATCAACTTAATTGATATTGTCGATTGTCGATGCCTCCTTGGGCAGATATTTTTTCCACTTGATTGATTTTAATTTCGAACTTGTACCAGAAATAATAGTTCTCCAACTTATTGGCTGGGTCCATAAAGAAAAATCAACGAACTGCATTGATTTTGTAAAGTTCTATAAAAATGCTGCTACCTGTTAAAAGAAAAGGAGAATAAATGGAAGCAAAGAAACAAATAAACCCATATATAACCTTTGTTCACTCAATTGGATGCAATCTATATTTGTTGGAAGCCCATAAATGATTCTCTAAGACTAGTTTGTTTATTGATGCTTTCTTTTAGGGGTATTCAGTCGCCATTTTTTTTTTTGAAACTGTAAGGTAAAGTATCTCATTATATGCCAAAAAAAGTTACAAGGATAACCCCTATACAATGAGATTCTGTACAAGGAAAAACCGAACTGACCCAATTACAATAAGCCCAATAACAACAAAAAATCTTACAGATTCCTTACAAAACGAAAATTCTGATAAAAAAAGAATTTGTGTGTCTATTCTTGAACAGAGAGTGATTTGCCAACCAAGAAAACACCATGCCCAAAACTTTTTTGAGAACCTCTTCTTTTGAACCCTGCCTCCCCTAAAAAATTCTGCTATTTCTTTCACAACACAGTGCCCAGAAGACTGCTGTAGGGATGATGCTCCAAGCTACTCTTTTAACCTTGCTTAACCCCCCTTAAGAACCAAGCACCTATGAAGTCACATCAGCTGGGAAGCACATCTCCACCCCAATCAAATCCAACATTCTTCCCCAAATCTAGTACACAAACTCACAATGCAAAAAAAAAAAGACTAGTGTGTTCCACACTCCTATTACACATGATACCAAAAATAGTGTATTCCACCCTCATTCACTCACCAAAAATAGAAGTTGTGTTCAGTGTCCTATTAAAATATATGGAGGAAAGAAAGGAAAACCAAAAGAAAAAGGAAAGCCAAAGCAAAGTAGTAAGGCAAATTTTATCTTTGACCTGTTTTGTTTTCTCTCCAAAAAGGAAAACAGTGGAGCATGAGAGGGAGCAAATCTGGCTTGGCTCTCCTAAGAAAATCTTTGTTTCTTTTCCTTTCTCTTTTATTTTATTATTTTTTGCTTGTTAAGTTGACGATACACATTAGAATTAAGTACAAGCTTTCTGCTTAGTGATTTAAAAACTGATTTTCTTTTAGAACCAAAGCCCCTATGAAGTATTGTACTATAAATTTCGAAGGATGCCTCATCTTTTCATTCACCAGTGCCAAATGGCAATATGGCAGGAAAACTCCACATCTTACATAAGATTATCCGAAATATCCATCAACTAGGAAGGTGAATGAAAATCTCCCCTTCTAGGTTTTCATCGAATCCTGAAGAAACTCTGCTGGATGGTAGAAAGAGGGCAAAGGCCTTTTTGCTTAGGCTTTATATGGTTAATAAAAGAACATTATGATAAGAGTGAAAAACCACTTGCTCATGGTTGAAACCTTGAAAATCCTTAAGAAATAAAACCTAAAACACCTACTATCTTTCCTATGAATGTGGACTCTGCACAGGATTTCCCGTCAAAGAATTTATGATTCCACTCTTCCTTGAAGCTCCAAAGAATGGAGTGAACTTCTACAATATTCAGGAAACAAAAGTGTCTTTTCAAGATCCATGGCTTGTATTGGTCTTGTTTATTTTGTTTCCAGGTTGCTATCCTTATTTATACATTCAACCTCTGAATGTATTTAAAATGTTCTTGTTGATAAATTTCACCACCATTTATAAATGATTTAGGCTGCATTTTGCATTGGCTATTGCATATCCAGTATCCACAACACATCTCTCCTTATGGATAAGGAGGCTTTGTGCCTTGTGGATAAAGATGGATATGATGGGTAATAAATTTTGAGTAGAATCAGGTTCTTAAAAGTTCTACCTAATCATTTTAAAATTGGAAAGGGTAGTCTAGTTTAATGAGCTGATACTTGTTTTAAACCATGGTCTGGAAGGTATAATGGGTACTACTGAATTTCATTAATGCTTTTAATTGAACATGTATGCTTGTAAAACTCTTCAAAACTCATGGTCTGAAGAAGATATAGAGCAATAAGTAAAAGAAGCTTCTTTCATTCTTATCTCTTACCCGACAAAATAGTTTTTTCTCTGTCTATAAGGATAAGAGCTTTTATTTTATTAAATGCTCCAAAATCAGTCGTTTCTCCTTATGCCAAATACAGTCTTAATCCTCCAATACAAAAGTTCCATCCTGTATACCTGTCATTAATCATGTAATTTTTAATGGGTCAAATTGTTATTAAATAGTATATGGTAATGCCCATTATCACTACAAAAATAAATAATTAAAGAAATAGCAAATAAGAAGAAAACAAGGCAACCGTTTAAAATAGAAATTTCAATCTCTAAATGGTAGGATGCTGCAATGCAATGCAGCCATTAATCTTTTGTGGTAGCATAAGGACCTCAATATTTGTCATTGGCTTCAACAAGAAACATGATGTATTAAGAATATTAGGGTTAATTTGTATTAAGGACCTCAATAATCAGTCACAATTGAACTGCAAAGATCCTCTCTTGGGCTAGTACTTCCGACATAACAGCTGAATCATTATTTTGTAACTAGCATACTTTCAAAATTATGTGAAATCATATATGATGTACCAGTATATGTTGCCTTCCCCCCTCCCCCAAAAAAAACAGAATATTTGAGGAAACAGAACCTAGAACAAGAGAAATCCAATTATCACACTGGAAATTAACTGAGGCACTTATTCGGGTGTTTTGAAATTGAAGAACTGTTGAACCTTGAACAATCACCTATAATATCCAAACTGCTGTTTGTTAAAGGACATTCTTTGAAACATAATATAATAGGCCAAGAGACTCCATTTTGAAAAATTGTTGTCATTCCCTAAGATCCCCTATATATGATGGTTATTAAATTGCAAACATGTTTAGATACATATACAAACTAATTTTATCACCAATAATTGTTGATTGACCAATAAGCATATCATGCCTTGTGACATTGAATGCTTGAGAATAAATTTAAATAGTTCATAATTGAACTCCCCCCCCCCAGCACGCGCATGCACGTAAAAAAGGAAAATAGCACATATTGCATAAATTTGTATGGTTAGAAGGAAGGTAGATGGAAATTACCATCATAATTTACACGGACTTTTTTTTATATTTCCCCTCCAATCCGTAGTATTTTTATGGATAATTTCATGAATACAAGTAATTAAAAATTTTTTCATTTTTACCTCAGGCTAATCAACAAATGGAAGAAAGTATGCTTGCTGGAAAAGGAGTCATACTTTTTCGTATTTTAGAAGCTGTGCCTTATCAGGGTTATGGAGATAAAATTAAATTGCCACCTTCCTGCTTCACTGAATTGTCTGATCAAGGCGCCCTTGATAAAGGACCCATGTACTTTCAACTTTCAAAAGTTCAACAAGATGGTTCTCCAACTACAGAATCCACTGAACAGCAAAATCATGGTACTACCCACTCAGGTGTTCTGGAATTCACTACAAATGAAGGATTTGTTGAACTTCCTCCTCATGTATGGAACAATTTATTTTCCTCTGAGCCTCCAAGCACTCCCTTGATTGAGGTTCGTTATGTTAGGCTACCAAAAGGAACCTATGCCAAACTACAACCAGATGGCATGGGATTCTTGGACATGCCTAACCACAAGGCAGTCCTTGAAACAAGCCTTCGGCAGCATGCTACTCTCTCGCAAGGTGATGTGGTCACAGTCAACCATGGTGAGCTAAGCTATAAATTGCGAGTTCTAGAGCTAAAACCATCTTCTAGTGTATCTGTACTTGAAACAGATATTGAGGTTGACATAGTGGGACCTGATTTGGCTTCAGGGAGGGCAGATCAGCATGTCTTGGTCCCACTCACACTAGGAAAGGCTGAATCTGGAATTGTCAAGGAAGGGAAATATAACTATTACAAGTTCACGGTAGATACTGACGTTAGTGAAAAAATAGCCTCTGGCTTTGCCAATATTGAGGTTAGGATAGAAGCAGAAACAAGTAGTGGGGACACTGATCTCTATGTCTCTAAGCATCCTGTCATATTCCCAAACCAACACCAGCATGAATGGTCTTCCCATGATGTGGGTTCAAAGGTTTTGTTCCTTGGTTCCAAGGATGAGAACCTTGGTGCAGGTACCTATAGTATTGGTGTCTTTGGCTTCAAGGGAACAACAAAATATCAAATTGTTGTAGGTATTGAAGATAATAATAGTCTTAAGGTAGGCGAACAGGCTGCAGCTTCCTCGTCAAAACTGGATTCAGACTCCTTGGCATGTCGGAATTGTAAACATTACATCCCTAGTAGGAGCATTGCACTGCATGAAGCATATTGCTTTAGGCACAATGTCATCTGTCAGCATGCTGGATGTGGGATTGTACTCAGAAAGGAGGAAGCTGAAAACCATATGCATTGTGAGAGATGTGGGCGAACCTTCCAGAAAGCAGAGATGGAGAAGCACATGAAAGTGTTCCATGAGCCACTTCATTGCCCTTGCGGGGTAATCCTTGAGAAGGAAGAAATGGTAAGCATATCAATTCCACCACGAAATACATATTCAGTGGCAGCATCTAAGAGCATGAAACATGGTTGCCTCCTTGTTTTTTTCTTTTTTCTTTTTTATTTTTGAAGGCAAAGGCAAGTATATTTCATTCGATCCAGAAACTTGAATACAAAGAATTGGTAATAGTACCAAGCAAGAAAACCCAAGACAAATTCTTAGAAAGAACAAAATATACATGAATAGTGGATAAAGGAGAAGAAATTAACTTCTGCAAAAGACAAAAGGTGAGTAAAATCACCAACAGAAGAAACAGCAATCCATCCAAAGTGAGAGAAAGAAACAGGAGGGACGCTCAAGAAAATGGCGAGGAGGCAGTAATAGTGCAACCAGGAAAGCCGCAAAAGGCGGTAGAGTCCCAAAAACTTGAACCATTTCCAATAATGCAACTGCCACCAAAAAAGCCACCAAGAAATTGCAACTGCAACTGCCACCTAGAGACTGCAACCGCCACCAAAAAACTGCAACCGGTGGCGAAAACGACCTTCGTACCAAATCGACAAAGGATTTGGGCTTTAAGAAACAGCCAAGGATGGCAACCAAAGAAGCAAATGTGGCCAACGCCCGACAAGAAAAGATTGAATAGTGCATCCCCTTCCCTGCGCAACAACAGCAAAGAAAAAACAAAAAATAACAAAGGAACAAAAAAGAAAAACAAGTAAAGGGAAAAAATAACAGAGGATGGAAGAAGGGAAGAAAAACGACAGATGATGAAAGGAGGAAGAAGAACGACAGAGGATGAAAAAAAAGAAAAAAACAGAGGATGGAAAACAAACACACAGAGGAGTGAGAAAAAGAGGGAAAACTAAGACTAGAGAAAGGGAAGAAGAGAATAAGAGAACCCAGTGAGAAAAGGGAGATGGGGGGCTCCCTTGGGGAGCCACCCCAGAGGATCGAAGGCGGAAGAGGAGACGAAGCAAGGCTGAGAAAGTAAAACCTCGAGGAAGTCTCGAGAGGGAGGCTCTCTCTACAGAGAGAGAAACGAAGCCTCTGGAAATTGGAGGCAGTCAGTTACTTGGTAGATTGAATATGTATTTTCAATTAATCTAAATCTGTTTCATGTTTTTGACCAGGTTCATCACCAGTCCACTGTCTGTCCTCTACGCTTAATTACATGCCAGTTCTGCGGGGACATGGTTCAAGCCGGGACCTCTGCAACAGATATCCGAGATAGATTGAGAGGACTTTCCGAGCATGAGAGTGTCTGTGGATCTAGAACAGCACTATGTGACTCATGTGGGCGCTCTGTCATGTTGAAGGAGATGGATATCCATAGAATCGCTGTGCATCAAAAGAACTGATAGTGAATTCTTGGTTTCCACTTTCAACTTTATTTGTCACTGATTGAAAAGGCCGATTGTTATCATACAATCCATGTTCTCACTGGACATCTATATTTATTCAACTTTGTCGTCAGTTGTAATAGTAATGCAAGTGCTGGTTACTATTGTATTTGAAAGGTGAATCGATTCACCAGATCTGGTCGTTTCTGGACATGTACACGTCCATACTGCATATATGCTCATGGATCCGTAACAGGATTGTTTCTGTTCCGCGTACATGTCAAAAGGAAACGGCCTCAAAATTTGGCTGAAGTTGCTTTTGCAGCAATTTATGGCTGTTTAATGATCATCCGAAGAAAAATTTGATCAGGGCCTACAGAAGAATCACCCATTATCAGCCCATGATGACCATAGGTTGACACTTTAACCAGTTGACGATTCTCTACTGCCACACACCTTGATATGTACCACAAATTGGAAGCGGATAACTCAGGCGCAACAGCAATCATACAGGGTCAGTTGAGTGGGCGAGGACTTTGGGTCCGTTTGGTTTGCTGGAATAGGGGTCTGGAATCGAATGGGCTATTTCGATTCCAACTGCTTGGTTGGGCGGAACCGGAATCCCATTCTCATTCCTGCTGGAATGACATTCCTCCATTGCCCCTCCTTTGGGAATGAAATCTCATTCTTGTTGATTTTAATTCTCATTTTTGTTTGAACCAAACAGACTATGGGAATGGACCATTCCAATTCCTATTCCGACTATGAACCAAACGGATCCTTTGTTCTTGATCTGTCAAATCTTAGGGCCCCATTTGATTTGCATGAATAGAGGTCTGGAATCGGAATCGGAATGGGCTATTCCGACTCTAACTGTTTGGTTGGGCGGAATCGAAATGAATGGGATTTCATTCCCCCATTTGAGGTAATGACCATTCTCTACCCCTCCTTTGGGAATGAAATCCCATTCATGTTGATTTCAATTTTCATTACCATTCCAGCTCCAAACCAAACGGACCCTTTAGACCAAATTTTGATGAATCTCCCACCCCCACCACCACCATAAGAGCAGCGAGCAGCAGCAATTTATGGGGGCCCACGACCCATCTACACGTCTTGTTTCCCCAAAGGCCCAAACCCAAGAATACAGGATACGTTCGTGGTAGAAAGCGAGTCATCTTGCAATTTAGATGTATTTTACAGGTTTACACGACCCATCTCTCACCGCTCGATGTGTGGTGAAAATGATGGGCTCTCCCTTAACTAATTTTGGATTAATTGGTAAAGATCATGATGAGAAGTGTGTTGCTCTTCTTTTTAGCTCAAACAATGCAGTCTCTAAAATGCAAGTAGAAGCAATGGCTATAGGGATGGCAATGGGACAGGTTCCGTGAGGGTTTTGTAAATTCTAAACTATACCTGTCCTAAAACCCGTAGTGGGTTGGATTTTGAGAATCCAAATCCTCCCCGCACATGAAACTGCAAAACCCTCCCCAATCCTACTCTTCTCACATTTAATGATAGGGCCGTAGGGGCGGGTTTGGTTTAAAACCCGCATCTAGTTTTTTATTATTTCTTATAATATATAACCAATAAATAAGTAAAATAACACAAATAAACATCAAGATTTCTAATTATTTGATTAAGAAATATAAAAAATATGTAGATTATCAATTATCTTTCACATAAAATTTAAAATATTATTAAATTCAACACATAGTACATAAAGTTTATATACTTTCCAACAATATGTGGATCAAGGAGGGTCAGGCTTAGCATAATACTGTATCCTACCCATATCCATATGGGTTGTAAAATTCCAAAACCTGTACCCACCCTAAAACCCATAATTTAAGCAAAAAAAAAAAACCACCCCATCAGTGAGGGTAAGGGCAAATACCCACCAGGTAGGCTAGAAATTGCCATCCCTAAATGGCTACCAAAGAATGCTTATAAAGTCAAAGTGGTCTAGGATAATTCTGGATCCAGATTGCCTTCGTTTAAGTTATGTTTGGTTTGAACTTTCTAACCAAACGCAGCGTTAATTCAGGCTGTGTCGAGCCCGAATACAGTTGGTGCTGCTAATGTTACGTTTCTGTTAAAAGATATTGACTATTGTTGAACTCTCTTCTGGACTTTTTGTTACGTTTAGGTTTGTTTGCTGTGATAAGAAATTAAGAACACTGTTGTGCATTCAGTTACCCAAAGAGGTCTTTGGGACAAGGGAGAGTTTATTTTCTTTTTTTTTTTTTTGACTGAATAGCTGAGATGGTCACTGAGCATTCCTCCAAATATGGAGGTGGAAAAGACTTAAAGGCTGAGTTTGAAAGGAATAGAAATGTAAATATGTAGAGTGCAAAATCTTATATTTTGTATTATTTTGTATGTATTTATGTTGTCTATATTTGTATTTGTACTCTTTCCAAAATGAGCATAAATACATACAAAATATAAGGTTTTGCTCTTTACATATTTGCGTTTGTATTTCTTCCAAACTCAGCGTAAAGGGTCCATTTGCTTTGCAGTCAGAATCAGAATCCTATAATTTGTTTGGTTCGGGCAGGGATGGGAATGGAAATTATAATAAACAAGAATGAAATTTCATTCCTAAGTGAGAGGCAGAGAATGACCATTCTCTCAAATGGGAGAATGTCATTCCAGCAGGAATGGAAATGGGATTCCAATTTTTCTTAATCAACCAGTTGGAATTGGAATACCATTTTGATTCTGATTTCAGACCCCTATTCCCCCAAACCAAATGGAGCCTAAATCTGTGTAACTGCATGTTCCTTATGGTAAGATTGGTAGGTCGGTAGACCTCACGTGCACACCACTTTGTCCCTACCCTTTAATCTAGAGTTTGGATATCTTCTTCACACTAGGGGTGTCCATGAAAAACCGAAAAGCCAAACCAAACCGAGAAAACCAAACTGAAAAATGCGGTTAATCGAACCAATTGGTTCGATTTTGGTTTGGTATTTTTGAAAAATGAAGGATCGGTTCAGTTTTCGGTTAACCTACAAAAAACCGATAGTTAACTGAACCGATCGGTATATATATTTATATGTATATTTTATATATATTTTTAATATATGTCACATATTTTCTATATATTATATATAAATATATTCATTATATATAAATATATACATATAAATCTCTTAAACTACTACTGTTCATGAAATTGACAAAATGTATCCTTATTGTTTATATATTGTTTTAAAGTATCTTTAAATTTTCTAATAATTGTCTAAAATCTTCGTTGTCATTAATTTTCCATCACACTCATGTATCATCACATGAATGGTAATTGTTTTAAAATTCCTAAAATACCCTTATTATTCACCGCCGCTATTGGAACCAGCACTGGCCCCCGACACTCAGCTTCAACCCGGCCAGCTCTACTTCGTATAACCTTTCTCCGTGTTTCAGTCCGATGCCTCTCCCGTCGACCTCGTCTCTCTAGCCACAAGGCTCACAGCGATCGCCAAACGCGGCGTCTCCGCATCCGACGCTAGACACGCAGAAAGCGGTCCTATATCGAGGCTTAATAGCTCCGACCGAGTCACAAGCAGTGTGACACAAGAGGCAGAGCTAGTGGCTTATCGGTGTCAAACGTCAACTACGGCTCGGTCGTGGAAACCCATCCTTGAGACCATTTTATGTGAGCCTTTTTCCTTCTCCAGTCTCGATCGGAGCTGTCTCCACTTCTATTCTTATCCTCTCCACCTGCTTAGCCTCTGTGCTCCGTTTTATGCTTCACCACTTCTTTTGGACCAATTAGCTTATCCTTTATTGCTCTTGCTACATTTCCAATGGGGCTGAAAATGTTGCCCCTCCCTGCTGAACCAGTACCCTTGTTTTTGTTTTCAGAATGAGAAGATTATCCTTTTATCGCTCCTAATACATTTCCGATGGGGCTGAAAATGTTGCCTCTCCTTGCTGAACCCGTTCCCCTGTTTTCTAAATAAGAAGCTTTATCGCTCCTGCTACATTTCTTATGGGGCTGAAAATGTTGCCCTCTCTACTGAATCCGTCCCCTTATTTTCAGAACAAGAAGAAAAGAAGCAGAACCCATCAACATCTCTACATGGTTGATTAACAGCTTCCTTCACCCATCATCATCTCCACATGGTTGATTAGAAATTCCTTCCAAGCAATTAACTGTTAATGAAGCGAACAAATGAAAGCAACTTGTTGGGAGTTACAGTTGCAAAGAATCCATGAAAGACAAGCAAGTAACACATGTCAAGAGGAATCTGTTGTAAAGTGATGAATCAGAGATGAAAGCGAGAGGTGTGTTTCTGAAGTTTATATTATGTATTGTCTGTTGTTCGATTCGAGTGTTATCATCTTCTATAACGTACGTCACTAGGTTCTGCTTCTTTTCTTGTTCTGAAAATGAGGGAGATGTCTTAAATACCGTTTTGGGTTTTGGAGGTTCATTTGGAAAAAATTGAAAATCAGGGGATTTTTATCAATTGGGTTTTATTTTTGAAAATTTGATATAGTGAAGGGCAAATTTTATAATAATCTATTTATAAATATATTATATATTTTTATAATATATTATATAACATTTATTATTTATAATATAATATTATACATATATTTATATAATATATATTATAAATATAAAAAACCAAAAAATCAAAGAACCGAACAAGTCAAAAACCTAAACTGACGAACCAATTAATTGGTGGTACTGGTTCAGTTTTGGTTTGGGGAAATGGAAAAACCGGTGGTACCGGTTTGGTTAACCAAACCGTGGAAACCCCTACTTCACACCCACTTCACAGCATGTTAATGCTGCACATCAGGTTTAGTTTGGAAAGAGTATAAATACAAATATGCAAGGTTCAAAGTATCGTAAACGCAAGATGTATCGGAAAGACAATTTGAAGAGATGTATCGGGATACACTTTGGATAATATGGATGTGGACGAAAAATCAAGATACAAATAAATATAGTAGAAAATTCAAATAAATCCTAAAAATACATTATTAACAATATTTACAAATTTTATATGATTGTAAATAAGTCATTTAAATGTAAAAAAAGCAATAATTTAATGGTTTATATAAAGTGTGACATATCAGGACACAATTAACAACTCTTGAAAAATGATGGAATAACTAAAATATAAAAAACAAAAAAAAACTGAAATGTGAATGTCAATTTAAAAAAAAAAACAATATAATTAATCTTAATATTTATTAGTATATAAATTTTAATAATTAATTCTAGCATTTATTAATAAACACTTGTCACTCATTAAAAAAAAGTGAAAATTTACTTAAAATTAAAAATACATATGATCATAGCAAATAAATATGTGTGGTTCATTGGCAAACGTGTAGTTGTTAAAATCAAGTGACTAAGGTTTAAACCTTGCTATAACTAAAATTTGAAGTTTTTACACTAACGAAATAAAATTAATGAGAGGAAATCATTAATTAAAGGAATTAATGAGAGAATTTGAATCAGGCGCTAAAATTCAAATTTAAATTTAAATTTGCTTTGGAGTAATTGACTAATTAATGAAAGAGAAATTAGACTTAAATACAGGAATAACAACATTAATGAGAGATTCGGTATTAAATATTGATTAATGAAATTAATGATGAATCGAAATGATCAAATGTAGTATCAGACTATTTCTTTTCTGATACATACGAAAAGAAACGAAACAAAGGATTTATACACGTTTCATGTATCGGGTTTTTGTCGGAACGATACGTATCGGCTGATACGGCCCGATACGTTGTGATATTTTGAACCCTGCAAATATGTACAATACAGGTACATACAAAATAATATAAAATATAAAGTTTTGTAATCTACAAATTTGTATTTGTACTCCTTCCAAACTGAGCCTTTGGGAGATGTTCCCAATGCATAGCTGCAAATACTGTCAGGTCCAAGTGGGCATGAGTAGGATTATGTGAGGAGAAAATCCCATGTAATGCCTAATTTGTAATACCAAAAAACAGTGCAGAGAATAGTAAAGGACACTCTTATCTTATACTTTTCACTAATTCATTTGTGTGTAGTGCAATTTCATTTTCACTAGAACAAATTCATGAGAATGCAAATAAGAATAATCTCTGACTCATTTTGCTTTGGGTTTTATAATAGGAAAAATCATAAAAACCTCTGAAAGTCATATAAACCTCCCATGTGATTTGATCAACATAGCAACCACTATAGGTTTCATCTAATAATTATGTTGTTTAAGAGAAGAAAAAAAAAAGTGATTGTAATTCTCCAAAGAACATTGAGGTTGCGTTTGGGAAGAATATCGAAAATGCATATATGCATTTTAGTTCAGTTTTGCAAGCATTTGATAAGAATGCATTTGAGTATTGAAAATGCATATATTCATAGACACTAGTTCAATGATATATGCATTCTTGTTCAGTTTTGAAAGCATTCGATAAGAATGTATTTGATTATTGAAAATGACAACAATCAGGTGAGAAGATGGTGTTTGATCGTAAAACTCATTTGCAGAATTGTCATCCCTAAGCCTGAAGAAACATATTTGTATTTGGTTGATAGGGTACTGCTTAGTATTTAATTTGTTCATTTATAATGAGAACAAAGTAAATGATGACTAGATAGATGTTGGATATGAAGAAACTTCAAATAATATGAATTAGTGGAATCAACACCAGCATTTGAAACTATTAACATTGAATTGAATAACTGATTTATTGGTATTTCTTTAATACTTACAAGAGCGTTGGTGAGAGAAACTTTGCACGCTACTACTGATGAGAGGAGCTTCACACACCACAGGTAAGATGTGTCGTGAGTTTTACGATAGAGGAAAAGAGGAAGACCAAAGAAAAGTAAGGTGGAACCGATGATAATGTCCAATGCCAGTTAAGTGAGAGATTGAATGGTTATGCAGCATATGTAATTTATGACTTGTGGGGTTGGGTTGGGTTAGCCTAAATCTAACCCAAACACAGCCTGAAAAACTAGGGTTGGGTTGGGTTGAAGTTTAAGTCAGGGTTAGGGTTGAAAAGTATGAATTCAACTAAATTTTGGGGAGGTTGAAGCGTTGACTAACTTGATCCAATCGAAAACCCAACTTAACTTCATATTTGCATGTATAAATATGTATTTATGAATGTAAGTACTTACTACATGCAAATCACTATTTATGCATGTATGCAAATGCAACTATGCATCCATGTGTGTGTGTTTTGCTATGAGTATTTATGTATATATGTATTTATCCATCTTTATATGTACGCATGCACATTGTATGTAAAGAATTTTTATTTTAAAGGCTAAAATGTGATAATTATATTTTTTTACACATAATAATGCTAATATTGAATTACTATGAATCCTTAGAATCTAAGAAATAAATAGATTTGGCAAAAGGAAAGTATAGAAGTTAGGCCAACCCGAAACCAACCCAAGCCTAACCCAAATTTTGAGGGTTGGGTTAGGGGTTCAACAACTCAGGTTAGGTTTAGAAGTGGCAATTCTACAAGAATTTTTTGGGATGTGTTTGAATTTTAACCTTAGGGTACCTAGTATTTGAACCCAATTATATTATATTTAACGTGGGTACCCATTCGCAACACCCAATTATAAATCCATATATATATATATTAAATATATCTTATTTATTTTATAAGAAATAATATATCTAGCAAAAAGAGTTAAGAGAGGATTGAAACCCTTGTCCTTGTATCCTATTAGAGGTATCTTTTGCACGAGTATATTATACCATTTCACATTTTGTTTATATGATGTAAAATCAAGTGTGAGGTTCAAAGTATCAAAAAATGTAAAGAATATTGAAGAGGCACTTTAAAGAAATGTATCTAAATTTTGGATACGCTTTGGATACACTTAAATATAGTGGAAAAATTAAGATAGGCATGGATATACAATGGAAGTTAAAATATATATTAAAAATTGAATTATACATAATGTATAGCTCTAATAACTCTATACATAAAAACATGTATTTTAATAGTTAGCATAACAAATAATGTAATTTTACCATGTATAGCTCTATAACTTTATATGAAGTGTAATTTTACCATAAAAGCGGAAAGTGTAAAACCATCTTAATGTCAAGGAAAAGTTAGCATAACAAATAATGTAACTAATATGGTTAGTTATTTATGCCAATTTAGTAAGGCATTGATGTTGTGGAGTAGTAGGTTAGAATACGTATGGTCGGAGTAAGCAATTTGAGTTCACTCAAGTCCCTTTAGCAGTATACTATTTTTATAAAAGATTGGTTTCAAAATAGACTTAATAAAATTAATTATATAAAAGAGAGAAATAATGTAACTAATTAATATTATAAGTAATGCCTTAAATAATAGGGTCCTACTATGATATGGAAAAGATATGATATCCAAAAAAACAGCTAACCAATAAACTCGAATCATAAGGGTGGTAATAAATCATGTGTTATTTATCAAAATTCATGAGTGGGTTTTGATCGATCAAAACTAGTGTTTTAAAAACCGACCTGAAGGTCAAATCGTTTTTGCCTCTGGGTCATGGGCCACTGGTTTGACCATCTAAGTTGGACCGATCAGACCATGCCACGTTAGCCATATGGAAGTTCAATATAGATAGATAGATAGATAGATAGATAGATAGATAGATAGATATGTGTGTGTAGGTATATATAAATCAATGTTTTTAAACCATCGTTGACCCGTACAGTCAGACCGTTTGGCCCAGAAACCGTCCAAGCAACTGGTTCTGTTTCACCCCAAACCCGTTCTTGGATCAAAAAACGTTGACTTGGTCAGAAAACCGTTGACCCGGACAATGGTTCTAACCCAGGAACTCCCTTCTTCGTCAGAAAACATATGAACTCAGATCTGAGTTCGTGTCTCAGTTGTCTCATATCTGAGTCTGTCTCAGATTTGAGGAAGAAGAAGAAGAAGAGAGAGAGAGAGAGAGAGAGAGAGAGAGAGAGAGAAGAAGAAGAAGAAGAAGAAGAAGAAGAAGAAGATCTGAGAACTCAAATCTGTGTATGTTGCCGCCACCTCGCCATTGCCATTATTGTCGCCAGTGAGCGTCAAACCACCCTCCTCTTCCTTCTTCTTCCCTCCTTCCTTTCCTTTCTCTTCTTTTCTTTTTTCCTTTCTCCTTTTGCCGACAACATCTCCTCTCCTTTCTCAAATCTCATAACTCATATAAAATAGTTGCCCTAAATATACAAATCGTCCGAACCGTTCGACCCAGACTAGAACAATTCCGTTTCCGTATCAGTTTTTAAAAACCTAGATATAAATACGTATTTTATCAATAAATAAT
This sequence comes from Nelumbo nucifera, assembly GCF_055504915.1. Lineage (NCBI taxonomy): Eukaryota > Viridiplantae > Streptophyta > Magnoliopsida > Proteales > Nelumbonaceae > Nelumbo > Nelumbo nucifera. Next base: position 147,092,237 of record NC_142649.1, on the reverse strand, counting down.
ATATAATTATATTTTGCATATAATATATGAAATATTTTATATTTAGTTTATATATTTTTTAATTCAGACTTCAATTTTTTATTTGTATAAAATATTAAAAATTATAATTTGAGGTAAGAAAAGTTTCTTTTTTCGAAAAACAAAAAAAAACAAAAGAAGCAACGCCGATCTCGAAAAATTGGCCTCCTGAAATTTGCATACATATTTAGCCCATGTTTGATTCGCTGCCAATCATCTCATTCTTTTAATTCTTGCCGATTCTGAACAGGAATGAATGAGATGTAGGTGTTTGGATATTTATTTCTTGCCGCAAGACTCATTCCTACCAGAAAAGTTTGTGGCACGAATTTCGTGCCCCATCTCTCGACTTGAAGTCTCTAAACCCTCGTCCCTCTCTCTGTACAAGGTAAACCTCGTCCCTCTCTCTGTACTAGGTAAACTCTCGTCCCTCTCTCTGCTGAGGCATCTCGATCTGGTAAAGTCTGTACAAGGTAAAACTAATCGACTCTCTCTCTCTCTGTACAAGGTAAATTCTCTCTCTCTTCGTCTTCTTCTTTTTCTTTCTCGTCTTCTTCTTCATTTCCTTCTCAAGCTGCGCACCGAAGATGGATACCTCTTCCTCCTCCTTCTTATTTTTCTTCTTCGTTTTCTTACTCTGTTTTTCCCCCTTTTAGGTTGACCACCAATACCATCCCTCTAAGCATTAAAAAAAAGCACCATCTATTTGATCAATTTTGTCTCTTCATTATTTTACTTATTGGTATTTGTGTGTTCGAATTATTATGGAATTTATACATTTTTTAAGTATAAATTATTGTTGTTATTTTCCTTATTGCTTTGCTGTTATTTTTCTGCCATTGTTTATCTTGATCTTATTGCTTTGCTTTTTTATGTTTGACGTTTTCCATAGTTAATTTGCACTAATACAATTAAGAGTTTCTTCGATCGCTAACCATCCATTTAGAAGTTGGAAAGACAACTCCTGGAACTAGAAGCTTAAGATACCCATGGTTTTGGGTTGGCCGCTGAAAACTGCTAATCCATTATTTTGCCATTAATGACATACTTAAACAGTTAACGCTTATTTCAAGTGGTTTATCAGTTAAGCAGTCTGCTCTGAGCTGACCGCTGAGCTAGCTTTGTCATTAGGCAGCCCTGAGATTAATTTATGGTTAAAAAGTTGACCGCCCTTTAATTTAGAGTCTGGTATGGTTGAATGAATTTGATCAGCTGAAAACTAAGGTAAGCTTCGCAAATATTTTATTGCCGTATAAAGAAATTATTTAAAAAAAAAACATTTGATTCTAGTAATATTTTTTCATTCTTTTTATTTTTATTTTTTTTTATCTTGGAATTTTATCATGAATAAGAATGAAAAAGAATAAAAATTGAACCAAATAGGATTTTTGTATGCAACCTACAACCCCGTCACCAGCAACAATCTAATCGTTCAGATCAAGTGATTTTTTAACCTTCTTCAAGTTTTACTCAAACCGAATCCAAAATCTTGATGGAATAACGATTCGAACGATTCAATCAGCCGAATCAACAATGGGTTGAAAAACTGGTGAAAACTGTTTCCATACGATATCTTTACCGGATCATAGATTTTTATGGAGTCAATTTGGGGTTTGATATCAAGGGTATAAGACGGGTTTGGCGATGGAAAGGAAAATTTTGGCGGGTATCCTACCCATTGCCATTGCTGAGTACAGAGTACCCAAGTGATCTAACCCGACCCGACGTGCACTTGTAATCGCAAGCGTTCACGAATGGAGGTGTGCGCACCGACCCACACGACCTGCAGCAGGCGTGCATCGGGAAACATCAAACATCTACCAGTGTGAGGTGTGATCAGGGAGCAGTTCCGGATTCTCTCGGATGCTTGCTCATCTAACACTGTCATTTCTGGGGTCGCACATGAGATGTGCGGCTGTAACGTCTTGTGGGTTCCAGATCCTTACACATGCACAATGATGAAAGCCAGTGAGGTTATCACCCTACGTCATTCCGAAGATCTTTCTTTTTTAATGACCTCAGAGGAGAGCCAAAGCCAATATCCTCGTGTGAATAAAAAAATGGTTCCAATCTGACGACTTTTAACAATGGCATTTTACAGAAGAACAGAAGTGCCCTCGTGGATAGGAGATACAAAGAAATCGGGGGCGCCCCCAGGTTTTGCCGTTTTGGCAAAGTCTTCCTGTTTTTTTGAGTAAACTGGAGAATCGTTCGGATTTCGGGAATCGGAAGTCGAAGGGAGACGACTGACAGCACTGCAGCTGCACAGGCTTTGCCCGAACGAGTGGGCCCCAGCAAATCCACGAGACGAGAAACACCATTTCTCTTTCTTTCTTTCTTTCTTTCCCTTTTGGACGATGGATTGGTGGTGATTCCGCCACATGAATTTTCCGGCAAGTACGTAACGTAATTTTCCGCCAACGGTATTTACACGTGCAACACACTGCCCCCACGTTTTTTTCCTGAAACCCTAGGGGTGACCGACAACTTACGATCAGCAGTGGCGCAACATCGCACAATGAATTAATAAATGATTCCAGAGATTGGCAGATTGCCCCGCTCTCCTTGCGGGTCACTCTCCGGTTCCCTCGTCGAATCTTTGTTAAACCAGGCGAGTTTTCATTCCATCCCTGGACCCTGGTTAACTGGTTTGTTTTGTTGGTTTCGTTTTTATAAAGACCACAGAGTTCTTCCTTTATTGTTTTGATGTTTGATGGGATGGGAATGGGTTGGGATACTCCCTTCCTTCCAACCTCTGACAAATAGCCGTTTTTGTACTTTTCTTACCTTTTCAAGGAAACCACAAACCTACTTCTTTGCTCTCTCTCTCTCTCTCCGTCATCCACATCCAATCTACCTCTAATCGAGAATAACGGGCATTGGGGATTCCGCTTTCCAGATCAATTTCTCGGAATATCGTTGTTCAGGTAATTCTCCTCGTCTTGGAGATTTCTTTTATTTATTTATTTATTTAATTCTTCTGTTTCTCAATTGTCTGTTCATTTGGGGGTTTTGTTTGATGTAACAGTCCTGATTCCCGAAGTCTTGATACAGGATATGATCTCCTCAAACTCGACAACCTGACTCAGTCTTGTTGGGTTGAGTCCCCAGTTCGAGGTAATCCTCTTCCAAGTTTGCATAATCCTAACTCGCTGTACATTGTCTTCTGCAGCGGTTGATCAGGCCGAGTTGAGTTGAGTCAACTCCTCTTTTTAGTCTTATACGTATTCAGTCGAGTTTATAAACACTTTTTTCTTGATCTTGCAATGTATGTTGTACCTTTTGACGGAGAACAAGGACATTGAATGGTGTGTGATATTCCGGATTCCGGATGGGATCCACCATTCCTGGAAATTAGGAACCAATTGATGTATTAAAGCTCATATAGCTCGATATCCATTTTTTTAGCATTAAAATCATCTCTATGCCAAACAATGTGGCCATCTTATATAACTTCATGCCTTTTCACTGCTAATAATTCTTTGTTAGATGCTCCGAAAAAGAAACAACGAAGAGAGAATAAAATAGAAAATATATTGATCATGATAGCAACTTTGAAGTTTGAAAATGCAGAGCAGCTCGATGACTTGTATAGATTATAAACTTAATCAGGATAGGAACTTTGGAAACATTAATTTTGAATTGAAATTTAAGTTGTTTCGACTGAAACTGTTACTTTGATCTGTATATTATATTAAGTGACTTTATGATCCAAACCCAACCTATATTAGGCACCAGAAGATCACACATTCAAACGTTCTGTTGTATTAGATAGATCATGTTAAACTTGAGCTCTCCACTGGTTGGTTTAACTCCCCCCACCCACCCAAAATTGTGTGTTTTGAATTGCCAACTGTTATTCATTACAATGAATCCCATAGTTGACAATGTAATGGTTGTGATCTGGGTACAAAATTAGTCAGGTGGATATAGGAAAAAAAACTAGCATAGCTATTATCCCAGTGCTGCTGTTTTCATAAGAATCTTTTTGGCTTTTTCTGTCCAGTTACGATGAAAACTGTAAAGGGAGCACGCTTGGAGCAACATGGTATAAAAGGTCAAATGAGGAGAATCCGAAAAATCTCAAGTTCTGTTGGGTGTTCAACAAAGAAAACATTACAGGAACTCTTGGAGGCTGAAGGTAAAGAAAAATCACTAGAAGAACAATTAAAAGAACAGAATTTAGTTAAGAAAAAAGCCAGAACCCAAGTAATCAGGTTTTCAGCTGTTGATAGAATTCTGGATAAGAAAATGTTTCGAAGAAAGAGGACCATCAATAAGAAGAAAGATCTCTGTGATGAATATGAAGAGGATATAGTTTTGATAAAGAAGAGAGCACGTAGGGGCTATAGAGGTTCTCATGTTGTGAGAAAGGCCAGAAGTTTGAAAGAAAAAGTAGAGAGAGATTCTGATCCCAGAATTTTTTCATATGTATCTTCTTCACCATCATCTCCATCCTCTTCTCCTTCATCCTCAGTTACAGTTTTGAATGGTTATGGAAGTAATGCCCAGAGATACGCTTCATGGCAAGAAAAGGCAAGCAACCACTCTTAAGTCTTTTACCATTCTTTTGTTTCCATGTGGTTTGCTATGTATTTCCCTTCTATTACTGAAGGTTCCTGGTTCTAGGATTTGTTCCAAAAGCGGAGAAAGAAACAAAAGGGCATAAGATGCTGCCATCAGTGCAAAAGAAAAGATAGACTAATGTTCATTCCGTGCTACAAGTGTAAGGAGAAACTGTACTGTCTCCAATGCATTAAAAAATGGTGAGCTTCTCTAATCATTTTCCTTCTTCCCCTCTAGATACAAGTTTTCAATTCTAGGAATCTGTCAACATCATTCCACTTTTACAAATTATGCGCAATATCACCTGTATGATCTTTATTATGCTCCCGTTGTGATTTTCTTTTTCCTCTTAACAGGTATCCTCAGATGTCATCCAAAGAAGTTGCAGAAAATTGCCCTTTCTGCCGTGGGAATTGCAACTGTACTGCATGTTTGCATATCAGTGGAAATCTTAAGGTATGTTCTTGTTTTACTCTACCAAAAAGAGAATTTTGATTTCCATGTTCTTGGGCAATGTTCTGATACTATCTCTTTCATTGTTTATTTTTTTAGATCTCACAGAGAGAGATTACACATCAAAAGGCCCACCGCACTCAGTATTTGATCCACTGTCTCCTTCCCTTTCTGAAAAAAATACACAGTGAACAATATAAGGAAATGAAAATCGAGGCTAGAATTCAAGGTGTTGATTTTACAACATTGAATTTTAGTGGTCTTCTGAGACTCTTTAATTATTAACATATCATTTGCTTACTCAGGGTTAACCTTATCTGAAATTGAATTGCCACTAGCCAATTGTCGCAATGATGAGCGTGTATACTGGTATACATTTCTTCTTTGCTTGGAGTATCTCATTCTATATTTTGCATTCTCTTGTTTTATCCAGTTTACAGATTCATTCCTGATTGTGCAACAGTGACAATTGTGCCACTTCAATTGCTGATCTTCATAGAAGTTGCCCGAACTGCTCTTATGAACTCTGTCTTAGTTGTTGCCGGGAACTCCGTGAGGAAAACCTGTTAGGAGGTCCCCAAGAAGTTTTTATCCATTATCCGAACAGAGGATATGATTACATTCATGGTGGAGACCCTCTTCCAGGTTCTACTTTTGTGAAGAGATCTACAGATCATCTTGATATGTTGAATGAATGGAAAGCCAATGATGATGGAAGCATTGCTTGTCCCCCAAAGGAATTGGGTGGCTGTGGATATGACAGAATGGACCTTAAGCAAATTTTTCCAAAAGATTGGGTTTCAGATTTAGTAGCAGAAGCAGAAGAAATAGCAAGGAGATACAGGGTTGAACAACCTTACAAGAAAAACTACCACAGGGGTGCCGAGATGTTAAGGAAAGCAGCTTCCAGAAAAGACTCCAAGGACAATTATTTATACTGTCCATCTGCAAGAGACATTCTTAAGGAGGAGGAACTAGTAAACTTCCAGATACATTGGGTCAATGGTGAACCTGTTATTGTTCGAAATGTGCTTGAGCAGACATCTGGCTTGAGCTGGGAGCCAATGGTCATGTGGCGTGCATTATGTGACAATATGGATACAAACAATGGATCAAAACTGTCTCAAGTAAAAGCCATTGACTGTCTAGCTGGTTGTGAGGTTAGCTTTCCCAACTTTTGACTTAAACAATGTTGGATGATTGTAGTGTAACTGCGTAGGCTTTGGTGTGTAATATGAATCATTTAAATTGTCATTGTTGTACACTGAATTTAGTAATGTTCTGCAGGTTAAGATTAACACCTACCAGTTTTTCAAAGGGTATATGGAAGGTAGAACATATGATAATTTATGGCCTGAGATGCTCAAGCTAAAGGACTGGCCTCCATCTGATAAATTTGAGGATCTCTTACCACGCCATTGTGATGAATTTATCAGTGCATTGCCTTTCCAGGAATACACAAATCCTAAATCTGGTTTACTTAATCTTGCTGTAAAACTACCACAGGATACCTTAAAGCCAGACTTAGGGCCAAAAACTTATATAGCTTATGGGATTGCCGAAGAGCTTGGAAGAGGGGATTCCGTGACTAAGCTTCATTGTGATCTATCAGATGCGGTAATGTTTAATTGCAATTTCACATGCCTATGCCATCTGATATTTCGATGTTTCACAAAACTTCCTGTTGCTTAAGCATGACTTTGAATTTATCTAATTGAAACTGCATTTCTAGCAGACTTGTTTCCTGTCATCAAATGAATATAAGTAAGCGTTCTATACAGGTCCCTATCTTGCTTTTCTCTATGTTTAGTGCTCATTGTAACCCCTAGCACCACTAGAGCCAGGCTTGGTGCTGCCTGAGGATCTTCATTGAAAAAGAAATAGAAAATAGATAAAAAAAAAACTCAGATACATCCCCCCCTCTCTCTCTCTCTATGCATGCACACCCAATGTACTAACATGCTTAGGCATGGGTCAAGGACGAATATCATATACATACTGAAAAATGTTCAATTAGATATACAAAAGGTGCCATCAATATAGGTGTAATGTAGGTCTTGTTGCACGGCACGAAAGTGCAGGGAGGGGCCCAGCACAGGCCTGGGCCAGCATGATTTTTCTTTTTTTATGAAGAAAAAATACAGAATATGTGGGTTGTGCCAAGCACAGTCCATGGGCAGCCTGGCCTGTTTTACACCTATAGCCATCAAGCAATTAGATGACATCTTGATTTCTCAACAACAATGTTGCCATCTAAACCAGTAATATTATTATTGCTTCTCAATATTGTTGCCCTTTTAAGCAAGTAGTACATCAAATAGGGCCCAGCACAGGCCTGGGCCAGCATGATTTTTCTTTTTTTATGAAGAAAAAATACAGAATATGTGGGTTGTGCCAAGCACAGTCCATGGGCAGCCTGGCCTGTTTTACACCTATAGCCATCAAGCAATTAGATGACATCTTGATTTCTCAACAACAATGTTGCCATCTAAACCAGTAATATTATTATTGCTTCTCAATATTGTTGTCCTTTTAAGCAAATAGTACATCAAATACCAGATTATTTATTAATACGATATGGATTCTACTCATAAATGTGTTACCCATAAACAAAAATGGAAATATTAGTGCTATTATTTATAAAAATTTCCCCATCTATTATCTGTTTAGATTCTGAAATTTTACCTCTTTGTAGTGGATAATTATGATTTAGTTTGTAAGTTTCCAAAAGAATTGAAACATTATAAACCTTCCACCTGCAAGAAGAGTTTAACAAGTATTCTAGAAATGCAAACATATCATAAATATGTAGCATATGCATATATACATAGTGCAAATACACAAGGGTTCATATTATGTTAAAAAGGTCAAATGGGCCTGGGTTGGGTTTTATTGGTCTGGGCATGTGCTAGGATCAGTCTACCCAAGCCAAGGCCTCAATCCAAGCACAACCCGAGCTAGGTCAAGCCTGATCTCAGGCCTAAGCCCATTCAAAGGCCCAAAATTCAAGCCCAACCCATGCAAATTCTCAGGTTGGTCAAGCTAGGCATGGTTTAGTCCAAGGCCTCAATCCAAGCACAACCCAAGCTAGGTCAAGCCTGATCTCTCAGGTCCAAGCCCAACCCATCCAAATGCTCAGGTTGGTCAAATCTAGGCATGGTTTAGGCCCACCAAAGTTGCAGATTCTACAAGTCTAAATAGATGAAATAGTTTACCCATGGCTGGCGAGAGGGTGCTAGTTCTATTTTAGATGTCAAAAATTTTAAATGCTGATTCCATTTTTAGTCCATAGCTGCTCAAATCATGTTAGCTGAAAAGGCAAAATGATTTTATTTTTTGGTAAGAAAAAAGAGGGGGATATGAATGCAATTCCAAGGCCCTTCATTTTGGTATGTTAAGGGATTGTTGCCAATTATCCAAAGTTGGTGCTTATAAATGATTTTGTTATGTGATTTTGGATTTGTTCAAACAAATGTAATTTGTTGTCTCTTGCTAAAACCAAAATGTGACACAACATCTGAATAGTTTGGGTTATGGTCGGTCATATGTAGAATGTATAAAGACACCATCAAAGTTAATTCTTTTGCAAGTACAGTACATTCACTGAAACATATTTGAACTTGTCTTGACAAGCTTATACTCTGTTTAAGCACCAAGTATTTTATTACCTTTATTTCTAATAAATTTTCTAATTGATTCAGGTGAATATTCTAACACACTCATCAGAAGTAGTGCCAACTAAAGAGCAGCAATCTGCAATAAATAAGTTGAAAAAGAAGCATAGAGCTCAAGATGAAAGAGAGCACCTGAGTACAATTCACTTAGATCGTGTTAGTGATGAATGTTTTGAATTTGAAGTATACACCAATAGAAAAACCTCTTATGCTACATCCAAAACTGCAAATGTTGGTAGCATGACAATCGAAACTAGTGAAGCAACTGGAATTTCAAAAGAAGATAATGAGGAAGAGAGTCAAGAGACAACCTTTCCTGGCTTCCCCCCAGAAGGAAGCAATGAGGAAACAGGTGGTGCTCTGTGGGACATCTTCCGGAGAGAAGATGGTGGTAAGCTACAGGCCTACCTTAGAAAGCATTCAAAAGAATTTAGGCACATTTATTGTTCTCCAGTTGAGCAGGTAATGTTGTAATTACTTGTAATGCTGCAGATATACAAGAATACGAGTTTCTGAAAATCCCTGTTTATTTTATTATTATCATTTATTCAGGTTATTCATCCTATTCATGACCAAGCTTTCTATTTGACACTGGAGCACAAAAGGAAGCTAAAAGAGGAATTTGGTATGTATTCACATTATTTTTGTTAAATTTCAGACACATTTTTGGATTCTCATTAACTTATGGGGGTCCTTAAATTTTGCAGGGGTTGAACCATGGACATTTGAGCAAAGAGTTGGGGAAGCAGTATTTATTCCTGCTGGATGTCCACATCAGGTCCGAAATCTCAAGGTACTAAGCAAAGCAATTTATCTTCAAAAAAAAAAGAACAGATTTTGACCCGCATTAGTTTCTTGCTTATTGGGCAATGTTTTGATTCTTTTGTTTCTCAACCTGCAACAGTCATGCACCAAAGTTGCTCTTGACTTTGTCTCACCTGAAAATATCCACCAGTGCTTCCTTCTGTCTGATGAGTTCCGGCAACTTCCCAAAAATCACAGGGCCAGAGAAGATAAACTAGAGGTAAAGAACCTTTGCATGTTCTTCAGCCAAGGAAAAAAAAAACTCTTTTCCATGTTTCAGCCGCTATAGTTTGCCCCTACTGTAGCAACCCTTACCAATCAGACAAATCACAGTATCAAGTATGTTGATACTCAAGGGTCACTTTGGGCTAGGGCCTAGGGGTGATCATGAGCTGATCCAGCCCAGACTTCTGGACCTACAACCTTAAATATATTTCATATTATTTTACAGGTTGGGTTGATTCATTATTTTCTTGATTCTCTCATGTTGAACAGGTAAAGAAGATGATTCTTCATGCGGTTAACCAAGCTGTGAAGGACTTGCAAGACTTGGTGCCCATTTTACACTGATAGTCTGTTTCAAACCGGGGAATCTGTATAAACTATCTAAATGAGAAATTATAAGCCAATCTTCACCCCAAATATTTACTGTTTATACCACCACTAACACCTCGGTTTTCAACCTGACCCTATCCAAAGGATCAACTTAAACATTTCTTGTTTTACCTAAATGTTTAGTTTTCCTTCATTTTATTTAGGAGGTCAGGGAGTTGATCCAATCCTGCGGTGAGATTGTAATATATAGATAAATCCAGAGGCATTTTTGTAACTAACGACATTTCAAATTAGGCATAGTAAAACCCATATCTTATTTCCTACTTTCTTTTCTTTCTTCATTTTTGGTTGGTAGAAACTCTCTGCTTTCTTACTTTTGAATTTGTCACATGCCACTTAAAAATTTTTAGCATGATGTGATGATAAAATTCAGAACCCAACCCTTAGAAAAAAAAAATAGCAAATAAATCTAAGGATGATCTTAATCCCGTAAATATACGAATAAAGAATTGGTTAAGCCCTCTAACACTCTAAGTCTATACTTCTAAACCAAGTCTGATGATACTTAGAGGCCTGATTAGATCTTATCTTTGAATATTGGCGTGAGGGGTATTTTTGTTATTATGAAAGTTTTAAAATGTAAAAGGTATAAAGAAAAATACTCATGTAAACAACTAATGAGTGATAAATGATGATTTACTCATTTTTAAATCAAAAGCAGAATTTCAAATGTAAATCAGTAAATGGGCTTAATAAACAACCAATTGGACATAAATGAGATTGAAGAAGGCCATCAAATTTACACAAGGAATATCACCTCAAACTAGCAATAGTATTGAAGATTAAGGAAAAAAAATAAGAAGTCATAATAGATTCCAGAATAAAGAAAAGGATTTTTATGGATAAATAAACTTGATTTAGATCATAGTACCTTACAAGTTACAACCCTATTTCTAACACATCCACAAACACATTGCTATTTATCACCAACACTCGGCAATCTTGGTTTGAAGAAGCACAAATTTTGGTTAGGTTGCTTTACTGAGCTGCACTAAAGAAGCCACTAAATGAAGGTTAAAGAGAGATAGCACGAGTTGTTTAAAAAAATCAATTTCGGCCTCTCCTGTTATACCAAACATTGCTTATGGGTTGGATGCGGGCCCCACTTCACAAAGCCAAGGGCAACGATGTTAAAGCCCTTTCAAACGGGTGCATAATATTTAGGGAAAAATACTCTGCAGCTCACTGCAGAATTCTAATTACAGCCCCCATAGTCTACTAGTATCCCCCTATAAACCGCATCCTGCCTATGGATTTGGCATCAATCCATGGGCAGATTCATGCCCCCTGTACAGTGGGCCTAAAGAATTCTGAGCTGGGCTGATCAGTCATTCTCCCTAATATTTACCTGCAGCCACTATATTGCAATAATTAAACAGACCGCATTAACATTTTTTTTTTCTGAAGGGTCATCTCATTTGCAATTTTACACTAGTGTAAATGTATGAAAATGCAAATGTTACTTCTTTTACTTCATATTTTACTTTTCTCTTATTTGTTTTTGATATACAAAATAGAAAGTAAAATGATGTGATTTCTACTTATATGAAATAAAATAGGGGTAGAGGAGGGTTGTTAATTTGGTAGCGAGGTAAGAAACGTGGTCAAACTATAAATAAGAGAAAATTGATGGAGAAAGGTGGTGCAAATTTTGCATCAATTTACACCCCCTGAAAGTGCAAATGAGATAAAAATACAGTTTTTTACGAAGAGCGCAAATCATAATTACAAGCAAATAGATGCTAAACTGAACCGGCTGCAAAATTTGCATTTGTTCAGATTTGCACTACAAACAAATAGAGCCAAATGGACAAAATCATATTTTGTTAATGTCCCTTGATGACATTCCACAGCAATAAGTGCATATCTAGAATTTTGTCCACAGAGAAGGGACATTGCATTACTATAACGCCCCCGGAGTATCCACATTTTGTCAAATTAAAAATGTTAACACTTAAAAAATAGTTAATTAAAAAACCTTAAATGATTAGGCCTCCTTACTAAATTAGTAAATTATACTTAAAAACCACAAATAAACACCATTCGGTTACAAATTCAGCTGATGTGAACTCGCTCTCTCGCAATCTAATTTTGCAATTTTCTGTCTAAATTAGTAAATTATGCTTTTTTTTTTTTTGAGAATAAACTACAATGCATTAATCAACCAGAAATATCACAAACAAGCAAGTCCTCCACAAACGTTGGAGGCTCATGCCAGATACAAGGATTAACGAAACGACAAGAAGCCCTAGCTAAGCTGTGGGCCACGGTGTTAGCTTGCCTTTTGACACAAGCCACCAAGAAGTTTACACCTTGATGTAACAACAAGGAACACTCATGAACGAGGGAGCCAAATTCGGATAGGTCCGAAGCTGTAGCATGAAGGGCTTTCCATACTACTAGGGCATCGGTTTCAAATATCACATTCTGGATATCCATGCTGGTCACCCATTTAATTGCTGCTATAAGGGCCATTACTTCCCCTTCTTTCGAGACGAATAGACCAGGAACTGTGGACGTGTAACCTTTCACGAAAGCACCAAGCTCATCACATATAACTATCCCAAACCCAATGAGGTTACAAATCGTGAAAGAGGCAACATCAACATTACACTTGAAGGAACCAGGAGGGGGAGCACGCCAATTACCGTTACCTTGGTGGTTAAGATTAATAACCATGCCCAACCGCTTCTGTATTTGAGCTTGCTTCCAATCATGGAGAAGCTGCAAACTCCCAGTAACAGCATGATCAGGCAGCTTAAAATTATTCCTCCACAGCTTGGAGTTACATTGAGACCAGATGCTCCACAAAACCATGCAAGCACGTCTAGAATTGTCATAATCAGTTTTTGCTAAAAACTCAAGAAGACAATCAGCAAAAGAGGCGTGATTTGACACATTTACGCTGATGCTAGCCTTAGACCAACAAGCTTGAGCATACGGACATGATAACAAGACATGGCTCAGACTTTCAACGTTAGTATTACAGAGGTGACATGAAGTATCTAACTGGATGCCACGCCTAACAAGCTGGTCTTTACAGGACAAACACTCCTTACAAACCTGCCAAACAAAGCTCTTCACCTTAGGCGGAATAGGAAGTTTCCACAGCTTATCCCATCCACTCGAAATAACAGCTTGAGAGATAGTGGTATTAAGATCCCTTGCAACCCTATATCCTGACTTTACTGAATATGCCCCATTTGGTGAGAAATGCCAAATTAGTCGGTCCTCTTGACTAGCATAAAGACAAGGGTATATTCAAAATTGCACTAGCATCCCTTGGGCCGAAAAGCTCATGAATCATTTCGACATCCCATTCCTTGTGGCCTGGAATCCATAGGTCTGAAACCACAATATCTTCAAGCCCCTCAACTCTAGGCGAATCAACCTTAAAATTGCCCATCTCCTTAAGCCACGGATCATCCCACACACGGATATGCTGCCCATTCCCAATTCTCCACCTATAACCCTTCTCCAAAATAATGCGAGAATGTCAGATGCTTTTCCAAGTATAACTTGGATTATGCCCACATTGGGCTGCTAGAAAATCCCCCCTGGGGAAGTATTTAGCCTTGAAAACACAACAAACAAGAGCATCTAGGTTGGAAAGGATATTCCAACCTTGCTTCGCAAGCATTACTAAGTTGAAATCTTGCATATCTCTAAACACCATACCACCTTCTTCCTTCCTTACACAAAGCTTCTCCCATCTAAGCCATTTAATGCCCCTGCCATTAGAGTTGGAATTACCCCACCAAAATGAGTTCATCATTCTCTCAAACTCTTTGCTAAGAGAGACAGGAATCATAAAGGTACTCATGCAATAGGAGGGGACAACTTGAGCCATAAATTTAATTAAAATCTCCTTACCTGCATGAGACAAAAGCTTATTCTTCCAACCCTGCAATCTCTGCCATAGACGATCCCTGATAAATCTGAAGACTTCCTTCTTCTTCCTACCTATCAGAGAAGGCAAGCTTAAGTACCTCCCTGTCTTAATAGGACTAACAACCCCCAACACGATAGTCACTCTAGCCTTCACATCCTAAGGCACAATTGAGCTGAAAAACACACCCAACTTCTAAAAATTGATTGCTTGCCCCGATACTTCTTCATAGACTTTTAGGATATTCTTCATGGCATTACATTCCATTTGGTTACAAATTCAGCTGATGCGAACTCACTCTCTTGCAATCTAATTTTGCAATTTTCTGTCTACCCCATGGCTTTGTTTGATTTTTCTTTTTTGGTAATTCCAATAGGAAAAGCAGAACGCAAAATAAAAAATAGATAATATTTTGTTTGATCTGACTTGGTTGGGTTAGTCTGGTTTTAAAGGTTTGTACCATATAATTTATGTATTTTAATTTCTTCTAGACCACATAATCCAATTCAGTAACAAAATATAGATAATACACATAATAACATGCATATTATAGTTGTTTTGTACATATTTATGCATAGATGTGAGTTCGGTTTAGTCATATACATATCATAAATAAATAAATATACTCCAAAATGTTTTTTTTTTATGTCAAAAGTCATATTTCATTCAATCTAAGATACTTGTATGAATATAGAGAAGTAAAAACAATACCAAAGAAAAAACTGCTAATACAATTCCTTAGAAAGAACGAAATAGACACAGTGGATAAAGGATAAAAAAAAAGAACTTTTGCAACCAACATAAAGTGAGACAGAATCATAACGTGAGGCAGAATCACCCACAGAAGAAACAAGTGAACGCATCTCCAATCACTGAAAGTAAGGGATAAAGATGGTAGTGCCTCGCAAAAGTAAAGACAGAGTCTGAAAAGGCATGAGAGATGAAAAGCAATGACCACCAAGAAATTAGAATCACCCAGAACCGTAACTACCGTAACGGTTAATAAAGGGCAACCTAGAGCACAAGGTTCCCACCAATATTGGGTTTGTTGGTTAGAGGAAAGACATAGATTATAATTTATAAGTACAAGTCCAATCATTGATGATGACTTAATAGTTGAGATGGTCATTGGGCACGCCTCCAAAAAGAGCTCACATCTCCTCCCCACTAGGGGCCGCTCCACGTCCCACAGCACATCCCTGCTGTGTATCGGGAATATCTCCCGATAATAACATCATCGGTTTTTGTAATATCATTGGGAGATGTTCACAATACACGGCGGGGATGTGCTGTGGGACATTGTGGGGTGGCCCCTAGTGGGGAGGAGATGTGATCTCTTCCAAAAATGGATGCATGGGATCAAACCTACACAACAACATGCTCTCTAATAAGGTTAGCGGACTACAAAATGCACTGGTAGAGACGTATGAGGTGTACACCTCCATTACTCTTTATACAAGAGGCATAAGCCTCTTATGCTTTTGTTTTTAAGCCATTTTTGTATAATAAAGTGTTATTTAGAAAAGTGGGATAAAATGCTATACTACCTATTCGCAATAAAATCATTCAAATAAGCAACTAAGTATAAATTGCATATAAAAACATAAAAATGCCATCATGTATACACCACTTATATGTTAATTTCAATATTTAATAACTTATTTTAGGCCAACAAAAAATAGGGAATGTAGCAAGAAAAAGATAAAAAATAAAGGAGTGGAGCCCCTATTTCGTTCCAAAAGATATTTCTTAAAAAAAAGTAAGAAAATAAAAATACAAGAGTGCAAGATTGACTTGGACAGTGTGTAAGCGGGTGGAGACCCTCTTTCAAGCCAATTGTTCCCTTTCAAAAAAAAACATTATTAAAAATAGTTCACCAAATACAAGGAAAATTTAGAAAGTCAGGATGTAGCCCTTATTGAAAAAAGGAAAACCAACTAATAGGGTGTTTTCTAATAAATAAAACCAACCAATAGGATGAGCACCTAATAGGAAAATCATCTTAGATTAGGTGAAGAGACTAGTGTTTTAAAAGGCATGGGAGGTGTATGCTTCATGCACACCTCATGCAAAAAGGCAAAGAAAAAGAAAAAGAAAAGAAAGAAAAAAAAAGGAAAAGAAAGGGAAGGAAAGGGGAAGATAAGGGAAAATAAAGTGGGTCGGGTGAGATTTTTCTTAATATAAAAGATTTTTATTAAAAATAAAGAGAAATGAGATCTTTCTCCCTCTTCTTCCTCCTCCTTCGTCCCCATCCCCTTCCTCTCAAGGAGGCTTATGTTTGGAAGACTTACACCTCTTACATTCTGAAATACACCTTACGCCTCTAGGTAGTGGAATGCCCCGCATCATGCCTCCACATTTTAAAACATTGGAGGAGACCTCTAAAAATCACCTATGTATCACCTTGACAACTATGACTATATATGAACCGAACCACATAAAACCATAACAAACATGTAAAACATCTAGACATCTCTTGTGCCTCCTTGCGCTGATGAGGCATTACACCTCTTGTGCTCTAAAACTATGTGCCATGCCTCTAAATAGTGGAATGCTTTGTATACGCTTTCTTCACTTTAAAATTTGACCTGAATTTAGGTTAAGGCCCAATTTTTCAAGCCTATTCCTAAATCACATCCTATAAACTCAAATCCAACCCATCCAAAATGTGATAGATCACAAGTTTCTTACATGACTTTGTCACAAGACTCACAACCCTGCACGGAACGATGGAATGAAGAAGATAAAAGAGATTTAATGATGAAAAGTCTAGAAAATTTTACGAGCCCCATGAGCATTTCAAAAGACTGATGAAGTCTGACCAACATTGTACATACTTATACATTATTTTATTCTTGTAGAAAAATCTAGAAGAATACTAAAATGATTCTAACCATTGGATGTATGGCACTTGTAAAACCTAAACCGTTCATTTTATTGCCAAAAGGCTATACAAGGATGAGCCTCCCATTTTGTGGGGCATCTAAGAGCTGTAATCTCTCTCCTAACTTCTTGACCAATACAAAGTGTGTGCTTTGTCCCTAAGTTGTCTATATGTGCCCCTAATTGTGAGTTGAGCGTGGAGCCTGATTTCTTCTTAAAGAGCCAAGTGTGCGCTCTACATAGGAAGGCTGACTTGTGAAGTAATAAATTGCCATGTAAGTGCTGCATGAGACACTTGACAAAAAGCTCAAGTTAGTTTGGGTCAAGCCCACCCCAAATCGTAGCTAATCCAAAGGTCCCAAAAGAGACTCATTTTTAGCGCATTGAGGAATATCCTATTCCATTCCTGTTCACTGCAACTATGCTTTTCAATTCTTCTCCAATCATCCACCTTACTCCACTTCAAAAGCAAATGTTGCTACCTATATCTTCTTTGTACAAATCAAAGAGATTCATTATTAAACAAATAGCAAGCACAAGGTAATAGAGACACATAATCAAACACAAAGAAAGCAATAATAAGGGCATCAAGAATTACCTATAAAACCTTACAATGTGTGCATAAAAAGTTAAAAACCATGAAACTGAAGTTTGAATAACTTGTACCATCAACCAAATGGTAGGTTAGATGATAAATATCAAGAAAAAAAATACTTGGTTGGCAACAAACATCATCAACATAGATAAATAACAAATAAAAAGAATTTCACCAAAAATAGACATAATAAAGAAACAAGAATAGATCCCATACTGTGTTTCCATTTTCTTAGTTACAACCCTTGTATTGCCTGCCTTCTTTCCCAACAAATGGGTAATTAATAAGAAAAACCTCACTAAGATGAATCTCACCAAGAATGAAGATGGTAAAAACTAAAATCTTTTGAAAAGATTTGTTATTCTTTACCTCACTTGTATTGCCTTCTTCCCCTAATAATAACAATCTTGAAACAACAATAGATGTTTGCTGCCTTCTTTTCCTACCCAAAGCCATTTTCCAAAACCCTATTTTATACTTTAGTAGCAAGTGCCCAAAGACGTGTTGGTTTCAGTCACCACCAAATTCAAAACAGTACGTCTCATTTATACGGAGGGAATCACCTTTTGTGATCTTATTTTTGTCATTATTGTATGGACCCCATCTAATAAAGAGATCTTCATTGGGCAAAAGATGTGGTTGTTTCAACCGACTCCGGATCTCCTGACGCGTTAGTCCTCTTCTCTGTTAATAGCATATATAACGACAACTTTTGAGGTTTAATATCAATAAAAGTAATATTTAAAAAAATAATAAAAAATAGGTTAATTTTTTAAAAATAATATCAATAAAGGGCAAAACATTGTTCATCATCTTCTTCTTGCCATTTGTTCATCAGCACCATCGCCCACCACCATTGTCCACTGTCGCCCACCGCCTCCTCCGCCCATCTCCACCTCTGCTTCCGGCAATGTTGCTGGAGGTGGCCAGAGGCAAAGGTGGCAGCGGCGGTGGTGGTGCTGGTGGTCATTCCTCTGCCCAGCGCCGCCACTGCCACCTCTATCTCCACCCACCTCCAACAATGTTGCCAAAGGAAGAGGCGGAGGTGGTGGCGGCGGCGAACGGCAGTGCTGGTGAACAAATGGCAAGAACAAGATGATGAATAGTGTTTTGCCCTTTGTTGATATTATGTTTAAAAAGTTAACCTATTTTTGATTTTTTTTAAATATTACTTTTATTGATATTAAACCCCAAAAGTTGCCCTTATATGCTATTACCCCTTTTATCTTCTTCTTGCAATGATCCTCCAAACAAGTAGGCCTATAAATGGATCGAATTCGAATTGAATCAGGCTAGATTTGATTTTGAAACTGATTATGAACACTAATATTCGAATTCGATTCGATATCCGACGGATATCAAATCTTTGAGTTCAAATTCGATTTCGATTATCAAATCGAATATCCGATTCGATTCGAATTCAACTAAAAAATCTGAAATTTTTAGCATAGAAACCATTCTCTAATACTATAATCAAATTACCTTGGGAAAAGAGGCAAGGGGTGGTGGTAAACGTGGGTTCCCGACGGCAGTCGTGAGTTGCAGCACAAGAAGGTGATGCTGGCGATTCACATTGAGATTGAGAAAAGAAGATGATGGGTCCCGATAGCAATCGAGGGTTGCAGGGCGATGACTGAGAAAAGAAGATGATGATTCTCAGTCTCATTGTCAGTGAGACTGAGAAAAGAAGGTGAATAGTGATGGGTTCCTGACTTCCCAACAGCGATTCAACATCTCACTATCACTGAGACAAAGACTGAGAAGAGAGAGAGAGAGAGAGAGAGGTGACGAGATGAGTGACGATGGCGATGACGGACCGGCGATGGTTGCTCGGGTGGTGTTCGGCGACGGCGAAGGGAGTGACGGAGGTCGTAGGGTTATGGTTTTACACTTTTAGGGTTTTGAGAAGATGAGAGAGAGGGGGTAAGGAGGTTCAGGTTCGAATGAAATGAAAGAGTTTGATGAGATTTTTGAACTCATTAGTCATTATTTGTTATTTTTTATTTTCTTTTTATACTTTATATTATATAATAATATAATATATATAATCTTTATATTATATATATATATATAATCGGTTCGGATATTTAATGGATCGGATCAATGCATATCCAAATTCGATTCAATTATGCTGAATCTCGAATTCGAATTCGGATTTTTGAATACCGTTTATAGGCCTACAAACGAGCGAAGAAGAGGCCATATTCATTTCACGATTTTTTCGGATTTTGAGAGGGAAAAGTTGGTTCATACAATTTTAGTTATGGGAATCAGGTATAGTTTTTTTTCATGGGTATCACTTACTCACCTCATAGGTAGATAAATAACTTTCCCACTAAGGGAAAAGTTTTCAACATGGGACAAAAATGATCCTTTTAATAATGGATTTTTATGGTTAAAATGGTCATTTCTTTTTTTATTTGAGAAATAAAATAACATAGGTAAATACACTTACTTGGGTAAGTGTTTCCCAAGAAAAATTTACCCAGGTAATTGCAATATTTACGCAAGTGAGTAATTTACTGAAAAACGAATGAGGCCGAAATTCATCGGTGTTGGCAACTTAATGGCATTGGGTTGTAAAATTTCTACAACCAAACCACACTATGGTTGTATTTGGTATCATTGCATTTTTACTTTCAATGCTTTAGATTAGTTGTCCAATGGTGGTGGGTAATTAATTCAATCATTTATGTTAAATTGGTTGATCAATGGATTTTTTATTTGACTAAAATACCCTAATTTTTTGAATTTGGTCCATCTCTAATTGTAATGACAAAAATTTAATTTGAATAACCACTTTTCTCCTCATTCAAATCTCTCTTATTAAGTCTTATATTTAAAGTATAAACTCTCATTAACATTCATTAAACCATTTTTACTAGAATACTCCTATTATTGAATTTAGCCCTTCTTTGTTTTTGAGGGCAAAAGATGTAATTTGAAATACTACATTTCTATTCATTTAAATCCCATCTCATTAAGTCTCATATTTAAGGTATTAACTCAAATTCTCTCATTGAATCCTATATCTAAGCTATTCTTTTCACCAAGGTTTTTAAAACCAACCCGGATAACGAACCGGTTAAGGGTCCGGTTCCCAGGTCGAACGACCAACCCGTTCTGACAAAAAAAATTAAAAAATTAAAAACCGGTCAAAACCGTTGAACGGTTCAAATGATTCAACCGCCCGGGTCAGCGGTTTGCTAACCATATCAATGTTTTTGGCAAAAATCTAGTTTTGGTGAAAAATGAAACTGGTCATTTGATTGGTTCCCAGTCTTTCTAGTCCGACTGTCCAGTCTGGTCCGGTTCTAAAAGCCATGCTTTTCACCAATAAATCCTATATTTAAGTTATTCTTTTCAATAATAAATTCTATCAAGTAGATCTATATCCAATACTTTTAAATAAAAGTGGAACCAAAAGTGAAACCATTCTTCAGTTCTTACATCTTGGGGGTGAGTAAGCAATTCAACCATTTGAGTCAAAATGGGTCAATCTATGATGTCATAATTAAATAAAAACTTTTAAAATATAAATAAATAATACAAAAATTTAGCACATCTTATGTTTCATATTAATCATCTAAAAGAAAAATAAGTGCAATAAATAATTATTATTTTTATTGATGTTTGAATGAAATATAAATTTAAAACCAATCCAAAGAAAAAATTTGTTTTTGATTGTGTGTGATTTGGAAGCTCCTAGCTGGAAGATGGCTTGGACCTTAGTCGCGTGGCGAGCTGGACCAAGATACAAGATAGAGGATCAGAGACCCGAGGTGGCTAACCTGACGAGGTCACTCCGGTGCTTAAGTCAATACTATATTATGGTTGCGAGCTGAAACCTTGAATTCTAGAATGCTAGTGAGCAAGTAATTGTGCGAACCTGAGTCTTAGGGGTTGATGCCCTTATATAATTGGGATATTGTAGGTCTCTCAAAACGTTCCTAGAATCTTCGGCCCATGACATTGGAACCCTTTCTGCTTTGGTAGGAGAGTAACACATCAATTAATGAGGTTTATCGTTTCCTCCAATTCGGGCGAGGAGAAGATAAGGCCTACGGTTACGCGATGTGATCCTGAGAGGTTCGGAGATAACTAGCGACCTTCTAGGTTTGGTTACGTGACACCTCAGTGTATGTGGGTACCGAGGTGCTCTGGTTTCGAGGTCTTACAATATGCTATCGTGGCACCACACACTGATCTATCGTTTGGCTAGCAGGCCGCATCCACGTGTCCCTTACTCATTAGGTCGGGCCAGATCACCCATCATCAATTGCCCCCCACTCCCCATGCCACGGGTCCTGACCCGATATGGGGAGTTCATGGTGAGCCCAGGTGGATTTGGCACGACTTTCAAGTGGTTCAGAAGGGGAATCTTAGGTCGGACCTGTCTGACCTGTTTGGCTCGACCAGGGAATACCCAGATCACATACCGGGTACACGTAGACGTCACGCCATTTTTAAACTTTGCGGACGTCAAACACGCGCTTAACCGATTTTGACCTCGGATGGTGTGTAGCCGATTTTCATGGGAGTCGTTAGATCGTATAGATCTTGACCGTTTTGCTCCGATTGGGGTGGCTATAAATAAGGGCTAGAGGGACCCATTTTTTTCACCACATATTCCGTGGTCGAGTTTGTTGAGGTCACGCTTCAGTTCTTCCAGTTCGGTGTTAGTTGCCTTTACACTCGAGGTCTTTTCACTTCCTTCGGTCTTCTTGGTGAGTTCGTCTCTCCTCGTTTCCAATTCCTGATGTCTTCTTCCTCTCTATTCAATATGTCTCGTATTAGTTTGGGTAGCCTTTTTTATGAGAGCAGAGAGTCCGCCGGGGCCGAGGTGGGCGCCTCAGCACAGGCCGTAGAGTCCCACCCTGCCGAGGTGGATACCTCAGTGCGGGGTGCAGACTCCAACCTGTCCGAGGCGGATTAACCTCAGCAAGAGCACAAGGTCTCTGGCAAGGGGCCTCCACTTCGCATCGGGCTCGGGGACCGAACACTTTGGCCCTTCTACAATGATGGTTGATAGGCTTCTACCCCTGGTAGCTTGGTACAGGCTGCCCGGTAGCCTTGTATATAGCATTACGGTAGTTTTCCTTGAGATCATGGTCATGACGAGATCATGGTGTTCAAGGAGCAGTTTGTAGCCGGGCTGCAATTCCCAGTTCACCCTTTCATCATTGAGGTCGTCAAATTTTTTGACATCGCCATAGATCATCTCCATCCCAACTCGATTCGTAACATTGTAGGTACAATCTCCCTTTACCACGACTATAACTAACCTTTGAACCTCCACATCTTTTCTTCAATCTGCTCCATTAAAATGAATTCCGCTTGTGTTCTCCCCGAGCACAGGCGAAGTTATTACATGTCTCCCTGTCCTGGCTACAAAATCTTGAATGACCTCCCAAACAAAGTCCCGGCCTGGAAGAGGCGATACTTCGTAGTTCATAACACTGCGAGGTGGCTGTTTCCAACTCATTGGAGACCTTCCATTTAGGACCCCGGCATCAGGTTGGACAAAGAGACATAGGAGGAAGTCCAATCTTGGGTGAAGCTCGAGTTGAAGTTCGAAAATTTTGTGACCGAAGAGAAGCTCATACAAACTGGGCTGAGTCCTCTTGGTAGGTCACCATCATGATTGTCGTACTTGCTTTCTTATTCATGGTTTATCTGGATCTTGCAAATTAACCTGATCGTTACTTTTTGAAGGAGCCATGGTTGATATCCCTGTTTCCAAGCTCTTTGGAAGTATGAAGAAGGGGAAGAAGAGGAGGGCCTCCAAGAAGGCCCGTCTCCATGAAGTCGCCACCACTTCGAGTGTCGATACCGCCGTCCCCGAGCACCCTTCGGTTATTGACTTGGTCGAGGAAGACCAAGGTAGGGATTCTCCGTCTCACCTACCCGAGGAAGCCTCGGTGTCCGAGTCCCAACCCACATAGGCGGCCACTCCTTCAAGAGATGACACATCCTAGGAAGCTCGAAGCATTTTGACTCCAAAGTTTGGTCTCCTCAAGAGTAAGGACACGGTTTTCGCCGAGGAGGTCGTGCATTGGGTTGATCTGCCGATGGCTCAACTTGGGGCCAAAACGACAACTCACTACATGGTGGTACGTACCTATTCTTTGGACTGTACTCTCTATTGCTTTTTCTTGGTACTTAGATTTTGTTTCTTCCTTGGCAGGTGAACTCCGCGATCCATGCTCTTGCCTATCAATCCGAGGTGTAGCTGAAGCGAGCCCTCCAGGCTGAAGAAAGCTCCCAAAGTGTTCAGCGCGAACTGGACTTAGCTCGCGGCGAGATTCATAAGTTGGAGAAGGATGCGCGAGCCCAAAAGGAGATGATCGTGATATTGAGGGAGGAGAAGAAAAGGCTCAAGGAGGAAAGGGAGGCCCTCTAGAGGGAAAAAGAGAACCTCGAGGAGCTCGTGAAGGAGCGCACATAGATCTTCGAAGACACGATCAAGGACGCTAGGGTTCAGGCCGTCGAGGAGTACAAGTCTTCAGTGGAGTAGCGCGATCTATTGATGGAGACCGGAACGACTACCTATCGCAAAGGCTTCAAGCTCAGCAGGTAGCTAATGAGGTGCGAGTTACCTGGGCTCGACCCTCAGCGCTATCACCACATCCCAGGTCACCAAGGAGATGGCTAGGGAGGCTTCTAATGACCTGGACTCCAAGGAGGAGAGTGGTGATGACCTCCTCGACGAAGAGACGGCGGAGGAGGGAGATGGAGATGCTGCCGCCGAGGACCACATGGAGACTGGCCCACCTGTCGGAGTTACTATTGGGGACGAGGAGCCCCATGTCAATTGATGTCTATCTGCCTCTTTTCTTGGACCCCTTGTACATACATGATGTCCCGAGCCACCGAGCTCAGTTGAGTACTTGTAGATTTTTTTTTGTCATGTACTTCGAACTTCACTTTATTAATGTAATGCAATAGTTTCAAAAGTCCTTGTTGTGCAAAATTTTCTAAGTATAGATTACTCCCAAAGTGCCATTCTGATGAGCTAGGCCCAAGTAGGAATAACCCAATTTCATTGTATGCTGAAGTGAACAGACACTGTAGGGTATATGCCCGACATGTCTATCTACAAGCTACTTTATTTACCCATGCCGAAGCAACTGGGTTTTTGGTTGCCCATGCCGAAGAGGCGACTGGGTCTTAGTACACCTATGTTGAAGAGGCGAATAGGACTTATCTGCCCATGCCGAAGAGGCAACTGGGTCTTATATTGTGTCGAGGTCATTTGTCAGCTCAACACCATAGCCCTTAATTTCTAGGAGGGACTGCGGTTCTCTCTCCAGTTAGACGTCCTTTTTTACCAGCTCGGTAGTCTTATGGACTTGGTAATTTTTTTGGTTGCGTTAGAGTTGGAGTCACGAGCTCATAGATAATATCTCCTCAAGTTGTCAACGTTCCAAGCTCGAGGTACTTGTTTTCCTTCCCATAGTCTCGAGCTCATATGTGCCTTCGCCAAACACTCGTCTCACTCGGTATGGACTCTCCCAGTTCGGTCTGAGCTTACCCACATCGGGCTTAAGTACCATTACCTTGTGGAGCACTAGGTCACCGACTCGAAACTGTTGCTTCCTGATTTGAGCATTTTAGTACCGAGCTACTCGTTGCTAGTAAGCTGTAGTCCAGATATAGGCCAGGTCGTGTACTTCTTCGATTAGATCCAAGTTAGTCCGGAGCTCATCATCGTTTTCCCCTTCGTTGTATGCTTCAAGCCGCAATGTTGGCACTTCGATCTTTGTCGAAATCATGGCCTCCGTTCCATACGTCAGGTTGAAGGGCGTTTCACCAGTCGTAGTCTTGATGGTCGTCCTATAGGCCCAAAGGACACTGGGCAGCTCGTCCACCCACAACTCTTTAACTCACGCTAGGCGAGCTTTCAGCCCGCGAAGGATAGCCCTGTTTGCCACTTCGACCTGTCCATTCGCTTGGGGGTGTGCCACCGAAGTGAAGTTTTGCCGAATCTCCAACTCGACACACCAATTCTGGAATTTGATGTCTTCGAACTGCTTCCCATTGTCCAATATCAGCACCTTGGGTATTCCGAAATGGCACACAATGTTCTTCTAGAAGAAGTTCTGCACGTTTCGAGTTGTAATGCTTACCAACGGTTCAGCCTCCACCCACTTTGTAAAGTAATTCACTGCAGCAATCAAGAATTTCCTCTGCCTAGTTGCCGACAGAAATGGACCAAGGATGTTGATACCCCATTCCACGAAGGGCCACGGGTTGGTTAAGTACTTCAAATCGACAGGAGGTTGATGGAGGATGTTGGCGTGCCTCTGACATTTGTCGCATTTCTTGACGAGCTCGAGTGCGTCTACCATTATGGAAGGCCAGTAGTAGCCCTGCTTCGATGCTTTTGGGGTGAGCACTCAACCCCCCAAGTGTCCTCTACATAGTCCTTCGTGGATGTCGCGAAGTACTAGTTCAGCTTCTGGAGGTCGCAAGCAACGTAGGTAAGGGAGCATGGAGGACCTCCTGTACAGATGTCCATCGACGAGGATGTACCAAGTTGATTGACGCTCTACCCTCTGAGCTGCATTACGTTCTACTGGTAGAGTCATGTGGAGCAAATAATCAATGAGCGAGTCAATCCAGCTCGGTTCCGCTTGCAACACGGGAGTGACCTCTTCTGCCTCCCCCGAGAATGTTGGGCTGAGGTAGGTCTTCTATATATACAGTTCGCATTGTGTTGTGGCTGGTATTTGCCAATCGTGACAGGGTGTTGGCCTCAGCGTTCTCGGACCTCAAAATCTGCCTGATGAAGCATGAATGAAAGCCTGGTAGGATTTCTCTAACCTTGGCTAGTTAAGTTTCCATGGTGGAGTCTGAACCACCTGAGTCCACCAGAATCCGCTTCACTTCGAAGTCATTGATGACGAGCTTCACCACAAGAGCAACATCATGAGGGTACTGTATCCTACGTGCATCGTCCCTAGTGAAATAGATAGGCTCTTCTATCTAAGGTCGTTCCGGTGGGTTTTCTAATTTGTAACTTAGCTCTCTGACTGAGGTCTTCCCTGGTGCTGTAGTGCACCCCGCCACAATGGGCCCACTCGTGATTATTTTAATCACCCTGCCGCAATGTGTTTTCTTTAGACAAGGTTTTTCCTACAATCCACTCGTGATTATGGAAGTAAAGACTAACGTGAGTATACAATAGACAAGGTTTTTCCTACAAATATGAGGTGGTGGTTGGACTAGAAAATTTTCGCCTTTCCCTTTTTTCTCTTTCCTATGATCAAATTAAATATCAATAAATATTAGACATTTCCCTTTTGAAAATTTAAAGAATAGTTATGAACTAAGGAAGATTTTGCAGGAATAAAAGGTGAAACATCAAATGGTACTATGTCTATGTGTTTTATTTGATTTAGAATAAGGAGACAGAATCCATAGCAATTAGACTTGGCAAAAAGTTGACCCAACCCGTGAACTTGACCCAACCCAACTTGGAAAAAACTGGATTGGGGTCGGGTTGGGTCACAGATCAACCCATTGACCCGATTGTTAGGTCTAATTGGGACTATTTATGCATTGCTAAAAGTTTCCACTCTTTAATTTTTACTATTTAGTCTTTACTCTTTACCGTTTACTCTTTAAATAGTTAAATGTTCAAGTTTTTTTATTTTATTTCTAGAATTTTAAGGTAAATTCCTTTAATTTTGACACTTTCATGTATTTTTTCCTTTGTTTTTTAAAATTTCAATTATTTTTTGGGATGGCTCGAATTGATCCATGGTCAACCCTAACCCGAGCATTTAGGGTTATGGTCTAGCATTTGACAACCCAACCCGAAATTCAACTCGACCCAAAATCAACCCGAAGTATCTTGACCCAACCTGAACCCAACCCAATTGCCATGTCTAATAGCTATTTATTGCTTATTTTCTAATGAAATTTGGTAAAAAACCTTGCAGATTTTGCCTTTAGGGTTTATTGGTTCATTGATAAAATTTTTGAGTTGTTTAGATATGTTTAAGAGAAAATCTATGGAGTATGAGTAAAAGGTCAAACCCTAGCCCAACCCTAAGTTCTAAACCCCCAATCCTAACCCTAACCCAACCCGACCTTTAACCCGATCTACCCAACCTGAAGTTGACTTCGGATTGGGCCCAACCCAACCTTCTTCCCATCCCTTAAAATCTCATAAAATTATTTAATCTCAAAATTTAACTCACTTTTCACTATATGTATTAATCTTGTGTTTTATTAGTATTTGTTTGTTGATGTTTTTATTAATTCTTTTAGTACAAAATCAGAAAAATAAGTGTTTGAAATGACTATAGTTTATTATGAGTTATGACTTATGATAGATCTTTTATGGGTGCCAAACATTAGAGAGGAGATGTAGAATAAAATATTCAAAAAACATAAAAATATGTTATTGAGGTTTTAATCTTTTCATTTGGGATTAAGTGAAGTGATTGTTTTAAAAGAAAGACATGATAGTATGTAATGAGGGCTATACAACTATTGTACATCTAAAAAATTCAAGGGATTTTTATAGTTCAGTCCACCCCTAGGGTGGAGCTAAGATTTCTAGGGGTGGACTGAATCCTGCCTGTGGATTGATGCCAAATTCACGGGCAAGATGCAGTTTATAGGGGGGGGAGCTACTAGTAGACTAGGCCAGGATTGCAATTCAGATTTCTGAGGTGGATTGCAGTCCACTTATCCCAAAAATCAATGTATGATATAATATATAAAACATATATTTATATATGACATATATTATAAAGTCGGGTTTGGGTTGGGTTGAGTTGCCCAAGGGGTCAACCCTAACCCTAATCCGAGCATCAACCTGACCCAACCCAACCCTACTTTTTCAGGTTGCCTTCGGGCCAACCCAGCCCAAGTTTCATCCATAAGAGGAACACACCAAGTTAGGAGGCATTAGGGGTGAATTAGCCTCATCAAAGCCCGACAATGGCTCAAGCAGGCAAGAGAGTTGCTGCTACGACTTCCTTTTGACAGCAAGGCCCTATTTGGTATCACTTCAAAGAATCAACTCTAGTGATTCTCTTGATTCTCTGGATGAGAATGCCGTTTGGGAGTGAGATTTTCAAAATTGAAATTCATTTCTAGATGGAAAATCTCATCCAAATAGCCATTTCTCAAAAGTGAAAAAAATAATCTCAAATTGAGAATGTCATTCTCTCAATTCTCGATATGTTTTTTTTTTAATTAAAAAACACGTCTGTTCATATTACACATCAAAGTGGGGGCAAAGTTGTAAGATGCCTTGTCATTGATAACACCTATCGAACGAACAATAACACTAAAACCCCTTTCTTCTTCTCATAGCCTTCCCGGTGTTTCACGATCGTAGTTCATTAGACAAGCTTTTCTAGTGTTTGATCGTCGAGACTGACAATCAAGGTTCAAAATTTCGTCATATATCAGCCAATACATATTATATTGGACCCTTCCTGATACGCCTCTACAGGAGGTGTTTTAGGTCAGCGAGTGGTTCAGGGGGTAGACCGATCCCTCTGAACCAAATTCGAAAAAAATAAAAAAAATAATAATAATACCAATATAGGTCGATATGCCCTACCAATGTATCGCCCTGTATCAATATTTTGAACTTTGTCGGCAACCACTCTAATGGTGACTATTGTTGTGAATGATTTGTTTGTGTTTTTTCTAGTTAGTTTTTCATTTGATATACATCAGTCATCAGTTACAATTGGTGGTCCATGTTCAATCCAAGGAGTGGTGTCCAATCTATGTCCGAACAGAGTATTGTGATTAATGGTTTGCGTTGAACGAAAAAAAGTGGTCTGTGTTTGAATGGAAGGGGAGGGAGAGAGGGATGCTCATCAAAAGAACCATTGATTCTGTCAATGGTCGATTCATTATTATTATTATTATTATTATTATTATTATTATTATTATTATTATTATTTTGAAATGGTGTCGATTCATTAATTATTTTCAATTGCTCCATTTTCTTTATGGTTTGAATATTCTGCGTTTACAGTCATCATATATGATGATTGGTGTTGTCCAAAAGGTGAACGGTGTTGGCATTTTCTCCACTTTATTTCCCATTGTTGCTTATGAAAACCCACTACCATTCTCCATTGTTGTCTTCTCACTGTTTCAAGGGAGAAGATTTCACCCATTGAAGTGGATGCAGTCCTTTTATCTCATCTAGACGTTGTTGAGGCAATTGCTTGTAGTAACCAAACATCATCCTGAGTTTGAGAAATAAGAATCAAAATTATATGCCAAACACCCCTAATATTTCTCAGAATGTGAAAAAATCTTAGAGTCCATTATTTTCTAGAAGGATCGTGAGAATGAGAATTTTCAGAATTGATATCGAAAGAGGGCCTAAGCGACTAGAGTCCCAATATCTCCTGATGCTTGTTGATTCTCCTTCCAATGGCATTCTTCTACTTTAAGAGATGTCATAGATTTATTAAGTACACAAATAACATACTTCCCATAAGAAAAAGGAAAAGAACTTCATTGCCCCATTTGAAGGAAAAAGAACTAGTGAGATTAACATTTCTTCATCTTCATTCTATTGCTATTATTTATTCTATTATTTTCTACAGAGTATTTAATTATTGGTCGAAACTCTTTCTATACCATATCTTTTCCGCATCATAGATTTCCCCACATACATATATATATAAAGAGAGAGAGAGAGAGAGAGAGCTTGGTAGTTGTTGTTCCTTGGTTTGTTTAGCCATGAGATTGAAATGGCGATGATAAAAATAAGAGGGGTAAAAATGGAGTTATACAACAATTTAATATCCATGTTTAAGGGGCCTAAACATTTTCCAAACAAATGGGCTATTTGTTTCATGCGGAGTCACCTTGGAACTTATAAGGCATATATAAGTGGTTTTTTTGAAACTACAATATACATTTAAGTAGTTTCCTAAATACACAATACATAATATATATATATATATATATATATATATATATATATATATATTTCTGTGTGTGTGCATAATTAATCCTTTTGTTTTTATTTTTCATTCCTTCTTTTTTCTTTTTGTGCGAGGCATGCATCATGCATGATGTGGATAAGGTGTACACTTCTATTTAAAGTTCAAAATTTTGCAACATATTGACCAATATGTATCGTATCTTTAAGGGGTCAACACAGGAAATACTACAAAGTCATTTGTTTCATGTCCTTTCAATGTGCTGACCACGTATCGTGACCGTACGTATCGGGGCGTATGAGACCTATATTGGGGTGTATCGGCCGATATAGTACAATTTCCTGTAAGCAAAAAGTGAACTAAAAATGTTTGAGAAAAAAAAACACTTCTAACTCTTTCCAGAAGCCTTATTTCTCTCCAAACTCACTAAATCATCCCTACACATTATTGGATTGTAAAATCTTAAAAGAAAAAACAAAAATAACCTTCAAAAATCAAGATAAATTACAAAAATTAATATTTTTTTCAATTTATTTGATATGTTTATATATATATATATATACACACACACTCTCCTTATGTTGAAAATCCTATACTTATTGTGCTATAAATAAACCTATTTAATTTTTTGTAGAAAATTCAGGAAAAATATAAAACAACAACAAAATATAAAATTTTATATTTTTGGTGTAATATGCCAAGTAGACTAATTGTGTCATAGATCTACAGGTGATCTACCATATCCATAAATATATTGAAACTTCTAAAATATTCATTTTTTATGTTTGTAACTTTTGGAATAAAAATATTTATTTTTTTCATTTATAAAAATGAAAAATATATACTTTGTAAAATGAAAAATATTTTTTTTGTAATTTTAGAATAAAATAATTTTTTCTAATTTTTAATTCATATATCTAATGAAATTTATTGTAGAATATTAATTTTCTTTGTAATATTTGTTTTTTTCTAATTTTTGGTGTGATCTAACCATAATATTTTCCATGTTGTAAATCTATGGATGATATATCACATCCATAAAATTATTTATCTGTTACATTTTATTTTTTAATTTTTGTTACAATTTTTATAATAAAAAGAAAATAATTGTTTGAATAAGAAATAAATAATTATTTAAAAATATAGAAAATGTTTCATTAAATAATTATTAAGCTTATATTTTGTAGTTATAACCTTATTAGAGAATACCCTTATGCTTTCGTATGTTAATTATGATATTTTTTCATAAAAAAATACTTATATGATGTGATTTTTATGTATATATAGCTCATTTAGGCCCTATATTTAATGTTATTGATGTATACTTATGATTTATTGGAATATTTATAGTGTTTTCATGTGTATCGTTATTTTTTGTTTGTATCCATGCGTATCCAAGGTGTATCCTAATATGTCTCTTAAATTTGTCTTTTTGATACACTTAATATTTTTGATACTTTGAACCTTGCTTTTATTACGCCTCATGCAATAGGTGTTTTAGGGCATACACCTCATGGTCTAAAAACAATTGTAATAAAAACCAACCAGCCAAGTTGATTAGTTTGACCTAAGTGGTTGATTAATGACCCAAAACTAAAAAAAGGATAAAAAACGTTTCAACCTTGAGGTGAATTCTTTAAACATTGCTTTAAAGTTTAAATCACTATTGTTAAGCTACTAGAATATGAGATCAGATTATTTCCTCACAAAATTAGTCCTTAAACGGTTCTCACAACCTTTATAGGCATGCGTTACATCTCCATACTTGTATGTTTCCAATCATGAGAAGATGTTTCTAATGCATAGTGAAGTGTTATGAGATTGATGTGAGGACCAATTTTGTGAGGATGAAATCTAGATTCCTAGAATACATTGCTTAAATATGCAAATTTGAAGGATTGGTTTTAAATGAGTACAAGTTGGAGCATGGGTTCCGATTTGATGTGCTTTGTGTATCTCTTGATTGAATTAAAATCATCCTTGCCTTCACACCTTCTTATTTATCCCTCCCTTTCTTCTTTAAGCCATGTTATGACTTACAATGACTACAACAATGGCACCCTTGTTACTGCAATGTGGTACACACTCATATCGCCATCTATATAGGTCACATTTATAGAAGATTTGGTCCAACCATCAAATAGGACCTAAACCATAAAGATCAAATGACCTTTCAATCATCTGAACATAGTAGTTTTGATGAGCTCCCTCATTTTAACTCGTCTCTTTATGACACGTGGATTTATTATATCTATTGTGGGCCAATCCCTAGTAGTTTGGATCTCCTCACACAAAAAAACATCCCAACACATTTCAACATGATCTGTGTCTACACATCCCATACATATTGGGTCCTAGTCCAATGGTGAGATGTGCAAATAGATTTGGGATTTGCTTCCCAACACACTTCCAAGATGATTTGTGTATGCACATTTCATCATGAGATTGTGGTCCATTAGAGGTGAGCACGGATTGATTCAATTCAGTTTCAAGGTAGAACCCAATACCTATTCTATAGGGGTCGCTTCTAGTTTTTGAATCCAGAACCCACCTTGTCAACATCAATTCCATGATCTACCTATGTAGCCTATCCTTTCTTTAGCATCCCCCTAAAAAAAGAAAAAAGGAAATGGAACATGCTCTTTGAAAACTTGATTTTCAATAATAATAATAATAATAATAATAATAATTATTATTATTATTATCAGAACTTATATTACTTTTGTTGATTAAATTGAGTAATTTAATTTATAGATTACCATATAGTTCAGAACTTATCATTGTAATTTAATATTACCTTTTATATTACCTATTATACAAATTCAAATATTAAATTGAAGAAAATGTATAAAATTGCTTAAGTGACTTAATGGTAAGTGAGACATGGTTTTTGTAAACATGAGTTCTTAGGTTCAAATCTTTACATCCTATATGTTTTTTATCATTTATTCCAAGGCAAGTTTGGTTGCAAAGCTAGTTTTAAGTTCCACCAAGGCCAACCAAGGTCAATTTTTCAAATCAGTTCAAGTAGGGTATACCTCTAGATCTTGTAATTAGCCTACATGGGGTGTTGGAAATACCATTACCATGTGCTCATTTAAATTCATTTTGCATCTTTGTACAATATCCTTGATTAATAAATTGACACCTTTTGAGACAACCTTGACATTGCTTGTTTGTAATTCTTTGATATCCAGCCCAAAGGTTACATTACAGCATTTAGGTGTTGAGTGAGACTCATCATAGGAGATCTAGATGACTTGATTCATTGTATACCTATAATACCCCAACTAAGGGTGGAGTTGGGCAGTTCACTTTATTAACACATGGATAATTAATGGTGATGTCTTAACCCCTAGGGTGAGTCTCTAGGGTGTAGGTGTGTATCTTATAACATTGATACTAATCCAACTAAGTTTGATCCATTACATGATTTATTAGTCACTATTAGTGAATAGGATCACTTGGATGTAAAGACTTTTCTACCCTTGAACTTGGGGAATCCTTAGGGTTGCTCTACCATGATCAATCACTTTGATGTACTATAAGTGAGGTCACTATTGGATTGTGATTGACATACTATGTATGTTGTGAGGCTGAAAGTGATATTGCAATTCCTATGATTGTTAATAAGTCATTTACACCCTCGGATAAGAGGAGAGTGTCACAACTAAGAAGCTAGTTTGCATCAAGACTATAGCAATAGAATCACAATGAGAGTATGGATTATATACAAGTCTCTAGGTAACACCAAGATGAGTATGTGAGAAATCCTAATTGAACTAGAACTCTTGTAGAGGAAACTAGTTGCACTAAGACTTCAATATTATATATGGTCCTAGATCACCCTTGGATAGGTGTAGAAAAAGCCCTTGTAGCAAGGGGAACTCATAAGATAACTTTTTGGGCTTATCCTATAATATCCTAATTAGTTAGAAAATCCTTGATATACCCGAGTTACTATATGCTAATAGTTGCTTCATAAGTGTTTTTGAGCAAGTTTGACTTATTCAAGAAATTTTCAATCTTAGCAACACTCTTGGTTGTGTGGAGGGGTAGAATTAGAATTATCTTTGCATGAGAGGGCTTAAGTGATAATTTTTAGAGACTTGAGAGCAATTATAGAATAGTTGTTGGACCTAAACACAATATCAAAGATGTTTTAATCTTGACCACAGGGTGATTTGGATTTCATGCCTCCACACACTTGAATAACTGTAATTCATATTAGGATTTCATGCCTCCACACACTTCAATTTCTACTCTCTATCCCATATAGTTGTTGGATTTCACACCTCCTATACACTTGCCTCTATACATAGGATAGAGAGCTCTGGAATTACAGTTATTCAAAACACTAGAGTGGAAAAACCTATAGAGTAGAAATTGAACTACAACTTCTGGTGCTTAATAGATTATATACAAATAGTGGGACCAGTGTGATGTATATTAAAAAGACTTCTCCAGTTAATTGGATCATTACATACAAAGGAGAATTTCATATTCAACTTTAACCAAAAGCGTAAAGATCAACTTCTTACAAATATGATTTAAAGAAAATATAAATAGTTAGATTTCCATAGAGATCTCAGGTTAATTGCGATTTGTTACATTTAATGCAATTTCACTTTTAGAGGGTTGGTTCTAAAAAATTGGAACTAGACCCTACCAACATGATCACATTCAAATCTGGTCCCAATACACTATCCCAACATAGGTTTTCTTGATGCTTGGGTGATTTGGAGGCTAGGTTTTTTATTTTTGACTCTTCATTTGTAGCTTTGTCATACTATGTTCTTACAATCTATATATACAATATAAAGAGTTTTGGAGGCCAAGGTTTATCACCATAAGCCTCACACGAAGTCCCCCCTTCTCCTTCGCACATATGAAATATTAAAATTCCTTTTATTTCTCCACATAAAACCCTTTCACGTCTTAATTTTCTCTATTAAAATCTATCATTACTCTTCTTTAGTAAAAATATTCTTAATCACATATCTTCAATAGTCAATGTTGTAACATCTATCTTCCACTAAATCACTTATTTACTATTAAATGTCTTTGAAACTCTTTTGTCATTTATATAAATAAAAGGGTTAAATACTTAAACTCCCCCTATGGTTTAGTAAATAGACAAGAACTTACCCTACTGTCTGTATGATCACTAAAAGTACCCCTATGGTTTCTGACAATGGACCACAATCACCCATTGAATATCAACTCGTCGTTAATATCCGCTACCATGTGGTGTCATGTTGTCACAGGGGTAGTTCTACAGCGAAAGAAACCCGTGCGGCATCCAGGCCAAGGTAGGCCAGGACAAGCCTTTGTGCGCTTAGAGGCTAGGAGTTGCCCGATGGAATGGCTCCACCAAAGTCAGTAGCACTAGATCATGACCTCAAGTCCAATGGTCGGGGCACTCTGCTGGCTCAGACCGGTCCATGGGAGGTGCCGCTTACGTGCTAAAGGGGGACGACCATAATGCAAAGCGACCATGCGCCAGAGAGGTGACTGGGAACCGATGTGATGGGTCTCCTGTATGTCGATGATGACAGGCACCTGTGTGCCATGATGATAGGCAACTGCTTGGGCCGGAACACACCCGTGCGCTAGAGGCAACGAGGTAGCTCACTCAGCTTGGGCAAGGGGATGGCGTGGCGAAGGGTCATGTTTGAGCCAGGCCCGCATGCCAAGCCTCCCTTGAGTGTCGGTAGTGCAGTGCCGGTCCAACACTGTCCCCATGAGCATGTGTGCACCCATGAGGAACCCTGGTAGCCATGCTAGCTATTAACCAGGGCCGCCCCCGCAAGGGATGAAGGTCTAGGAGTGCCAAGGTTAGGCACCCAAGGAGGTCGACCACCCCTCCTCAAAGAGTACGTTAAGCTTTTGGTGGTCTGCCTAAAGATAACATCAATTCTCCCAAAAATCTTATGGGCAAAAATGATGGTGATATCCCTAACGTAAGCCTGCCAAGCGTAGGCAAGGCTAAGCCTGTGTCAGACCGTAACAATGTGGCACTTTTATTTTTTTCAGAATGCCTAAACTACCCTTTATGGTCAAAAATACCATTGGACCTTTGGTGGCAGTTTCTCTTCAAATAGGAAAGAAGAAAAAGAAAAAAAAAGTAGGCTTTGGAGGAGAAAAGGTATGGCTTGAAGACTGGTATGAAGGCTACAACAAGATAGTCTATTATGCAACTGCTCATTCCAACATTTTCGAAAAACTCCAATCTCCTCAACTTTGTAGATTGCTTTTTATTTTACTATTATAGCTTCATAATTTGGTAGTCAACACATATGACTCAGTTTCAACATCGAGCCCAAACTGCTTTGGCCAATATATCACTACAAAAATTTTTCTCCTCAGAAAAGGAAGAAACAGGTCCATCTTCCTGTTTGGGTTGGTGATGGAGAATTTGCCATGCACTCTCTCTATGGGAGTTCATACGATTACAAAGTTGCCATCTTTATCATTTTGTATGTCATAAAAAGGTTTTCAGTTTTAGTTCGGTTTGTGGTTATGAACCCTAGAATTTAGTTTTTTTTTTTCTTTTGAAATCGATTTTTGTATATCTTTTTTATTCCTCTCTCTATTTTCATGATGAATATTGTCGAAGTTAAATTGTTTATCTAGGTTTCATCCCTGTTATATATCTTGGGCATGTATTTCTGTTGGATGTACTCCTATGGACAATTACCTCATAGATTATGGATCACTCACTAATACATCGGTGGGAAATCATGTATTTGTGTTCAATATATCCAATTCCCTATTCCTTTCGACCTCTAGGAACATTTTTGCCAACACCACCGCTTCTTCCACCACCAGTTCACCTCTGTGTCAAACAATTCAAATCCTCGATGGGACCTCTAATAAGCACAACTTTTCAATCCAAAAGCAAGGGATGCATTGGATTCGGCTATATTTCTTCCCATTTTTCAACCAAAGCTACAATATGAGCACAACAAGCTTCTCTATTTCAACTTAAGATTTTGTCCTACTTAGTAATTATCAAATACGAAATGGTTCTCTAATGAAAGAGTATTTTATGAACATTACTTCAGACAAGCCCACCCTCACTTTGTTGGCAGGGTGTGTGCCCTGTAGCTTCTTTTCTATTCCATCTTAGTGAAAATCTCATTGTGATTTGTAGTGGTCACCTTTTTTGGTGTGTTTCATAATTTTTACCTCTTTACTTAAAGGAAGGGAAACATGGTCATTTTATATTTCCTATCAATATTTAAGGGTTTTGTCCATCATCATAAACTATGGGGATACTTTAACTGACTAGTAAGTGTGCATGTGCATTGCACGTGGTAATTCTAGATAATGATAATGATAGTAATACTGCATCCAAATTCTTCTATAAATTTTATGTATTTTTTTTATTTTTTGTTTTTTATTATTAATTGGATGCGGGTTGAAAATCCAAATCCGATTATGTAAACACCTCATCCAAATATGTGATAATCGGATCGAGTTGTGAAGTTTCAAAGATCATTGATAAGCCTACTTGCTTGGTTAGATTCTTCTTTTTGTAATATTTAATCTTTTTTGTGTATCTTTTTTTCTTCACTTATAAAAAATGTAAGATTTAAATAGAGCAATGGGGTGAAAAGTAGTAGTTCAAATTACAATTTTAAACCTCACAATTAAATAGGAACTAAATTCAAAAATGAGTATTTTAGTCAAAAGAAAGTTCCACAATCTTATTCATATTTTTAATAGTAGTGAAAATATAGAATTATAGTTGTGTTCATTTTTTTTATATATTTTTTTTGTATTTTTGTGTGTAAAAATAATTCTAATATGTCACACTTACTTTTTGTTTAGTATGATAAATACATGATATTATGCATGTGCCTAAATGTTTTTTTGGAAAAATTATGTTTTTCTTTAATTTTTTATTTTATATTTTATTAACTTTTATTATTTATTTATGACATTAAAGGTTAACATGTTTGACCCAAAATTTGAACTATTGATCTTTACCAAACAATAAAATAATTTCATTTTGGTAAGTTCTAAATTATGTATTTCATTTTCGTTACTAATAAAACTAATTATTGTTTATTACACTTATTTTTTAATTTGATTAATAAAAATATCATAAATGTGTAAATTTTTCTACATTTTTGTAAGTTTCTATATTTATTTTTATTACTTAACTATGACTCTGTAGGTTGATCAATTTGATTTGGATGGTTGAATTGCTTAGCCACCACTTGGATTAAAAATGATTTTGTTTTTGAGTGAGTTTTAAAACATATAGGTTTATATTGTTAAAAATATTGATACATATCTAATTTAATAAGAGAAAAAGAGGGTTAATGAGAGGGGATTAAATTAGGTGGGAACTAATAATTGAAGCTACATTTTCAACATTAACATTAGAAATGTACTAAAAATACAATTATGAGCATTTTAATAGCTATTAAAACTGGTATAAAATAGCTTTTATACAACAAAGAAATAGAAAAAAGTTTCACATTTTTATATATAATAATATAGATTATACAAACATAAGCTCTATGTTTAATAAATATATGGATAGTTTAAGTATTTAACCCTAAATAAAATATAAATTAGATGAATTGGATGGATTAAGTATGTTAAGACACCGCAGGGGGAGAAGAAGGAACGAGGAGTGGGGAGTGCACATGCACGCAAGGGGGTGACGTCATTCTATCCCGCAGAGACTCCGATAATTGTTGTTGTAACTTGTTAGAGAATATGTTTGGTCATTTCGATCCTTAGGATTGATTTGCGCGGGGGAACATGGATGAGGTGATACCGTGACAAGTTGACAACTGCCGCCGATGCGTCATCCTACTCCCAGTCGGCGTCATCGTCATCTTCTCTTCTCCCCGTGAACCTCCCTCTCCTCCCTGCATTCTTAGCCTTCGCTCTCGCCCAATTTCCGAAGCTCTTGGCCACCCGGTTCGTATTATCCATCTCTGCTTCCTTCTTATTCTTTTCATTTTTGAAATATTTCAGATTGGGTCACATGCTTGGAATGAGAATGCCATTATACCTTTATTGCCAATTATTTACTTAAACCGGTGTTGGACATTATGTTTTGTTTGATGGATGGATTTATCGATTTAGAATACGAGATGCGTTTTTTTTGTTTTCTTTTCAGAATAGTGAATTACTGGAGATAACCATGAATTGTACTCAAGTTTTTTTTTTAAATCAGTAATTCAGTTTATTGATTATGGGGTGATGGGGCTATCTGGTGCTGCCTCCGGAGGACAGTTCCGATGATAGGTCGAATGGCCGAGCTGCAAGAAAACCATAAGAGTACCCGGGGTGCTTTACTCGGGGTGGGCAATGCTTAAATTATGGATTATGTACTGTGAGAGTTAAAATGTCAGAAAGCAAGAGAGGTCTTGCGCATACCTTTTCTAATCAATGGGGCGCCATATAGGCATAGGTAATCATGTGCTTCACTTAGCGCATCCGAGATGTAGGAGGACGTGGCTTTCCTGCCTGTCACGCTTCGAGATGGTTTATGCGTAAAACGATAGGACTTATCCGATTGCCACCAAAGCGGTGGTGCAGAAATCAGCTCCATCGATGGGGCAATGTGATCCCAGAGGATTTGAAGACGATTAAGCGCATGCTGAAAAAGCCGATCACCATGTCAGGCGGGTCACCAGCTGGGTGGCGTCAGCACGTGATGTGCCCGAGGTGTCATCTAGGCGAAGGCAAGTCATTGCCTATGTGGCGCTAAGGTGTTAAGAAATGGTTCGGAAGTGCCATGTGTGTGATGTCACTAGAGGGCCAAATTCCCCCTCATCATGGGGGTTTGGAAATTGTGTCTAGATTTTTTTTCCTGGTAGCGACTTAGCTGGTAGTACAAAAATTGTTTCAAGATATTTTTATCAGATTCCCTGCTCACGGTTGTTTTAGGTTTGTTATGTTATGCATCTGTGGTTAGTCCAAAGGGAAGGCAGATATAATCATGATATTTCAATGAGCTATAACTGTTTGTCTAGACCCGTCCATTCTTACTGTAGGAGATTTGGATTAGAATGTTGAAAACAGAAAATTCAAAAGAAAAGATAACTGAAAATTTGGAACTTTTAGTCAAGTAAATTAGCTAGGTTGGTATTATTTTAGTTTGATCTCCGGTTTCTTGATCATTATTTTTTCTGATCATTAAAAAGCATTCTGTTGCATGTATTTTAACCAAGTGTTTCATTCTTTTATGTGTACATGGTCATTTCATATAATTGTTACCCATTTCTCTGAAACAAGTGTTTTAATAAACGACATAAAGCTAATTTCAAATAAATTCTTGTTTGTTGATATTTTTTATCTAATTGATTTCGTTCACCATTGTTTTTCATGGAGCTTGTTAAAGCTCCGAACTAATCTATCCATTATTACCCAGTGATTTTTCTTTTGTTCAATCTGCATTTGGTCTAGTGTGTAGAGTGTGAAGCTCTTAATAGTTATGCCTTCACAAGTTTGATCATAGAACTGGTGTTCATGAAATCAATTGCTCCTTCTAGTTAATACTAGCAATCCATAGCACCAACAGAAAGTGCTTATGGACTGGATTTATTTTCTGAGATTGGACACTTCATAAAGCCATTGCTTTTTGTTAATTAGAGAACTTGGTTTGTATTTTATCACTTACTTCACATCATCCTGTGATTGTAATCTTTAGATACTATTACTACCATTTATGGTCCCCCATATTTTTGCTGCTAGCTCTCATCTTAATTCCATTGTTTTGTAAGTTTTCTGTCATGCATTTATCTTAGATATGCTGTCAGGATTAATTGTTGTGGAATTTTAACAGGTAATGTATGATGCTAGTGGGATTAGACTTCATGCTGGCCAGCAAGTTGAAGTAAGATTTTGTAGCTTAACATTCTCAGATCTTTTGGTTGTGTTCTAAGTCTCTTAAACTTAAAAAGGTCCTTAAGTCATAGTAATCGAAGAAGTAAATCATTTGATTTCGACTTAATTTGTAATTTGCTGATGAATTTTTTTGGGTGGTTTTATTTATACCATTTTATTCATTGTTATTCTTGTTTTCACTTGATAATTTGTGAATTGTGAATTTGTATTGTATGTATTTGTCTGTATTCAGTTCTATAGAAGAAGAAGAGAATAAAAGAAAAAGAGGTTTAGAAGAAATGGGCAACCCCTCTCTCCAGCCCTCCAAGATAACTTTTATACTAGGGCAATAAGAAAGAGATACAATGACAAATATGCCCCTGATTAGTAGGCAGTAAGAAAGCATAAAAACAAAGTAGGCCCAGGCCCATTTAGCCCAGGAAGGAAGTTACACAAGTAAATGTTATGACATAACATAAATAGGCCCAAGCCCACAATGCTATGCTACACAACACTCCCCCTCAAGCTGAGCATAGATATCTATCATGCCCAGCTTGCATAACAGCTCCATAAATCTGGATTTTGTGAGTCCTTTAGTGAAAGCATCAGCTAGCAGTTTTGTTGATGGCATATAGGGAATACAAGGTTCTCCAGAGACAATCCTTTCACGTACAAAATGTCTATCTATCTCGATATACTTTGTTCTATCATGCTAGACTAGGTCATTTGCAATGTTAATTGTAGCTTGATTGTCACAACAGAGCTTGAGTGGTCCAGTTATATCGATCCCCGTTTCCTTTAGGAGGATTCGAAGCCAAAGAAGTTCAGCAATACCATGAGCCATGGCTCTGTATTCAGCTTCAGCACTTGATCTTGCCACAACAGCCTGTTTCTTGCTTCTCCACGTGACCAGATTCCACCCACAAAGGTGCAATATCCTGATGTAGATCTCCTGTCTCCACGGGATCCAGTTGAATCAGCATCTGTGAATGCTTCAACTTCTATTTTGTCATGCTTCTTAAATAGTAATCCTTTCCCGGGACATGACTTGAATATCTCAAGATTCTCTCTACTGCTTTCATATGTGAGACTTGTGGATTATGCATGAATTGGCTAACTACATGGACTGAATATGCAATATCTGGTATAGTGAGAGATAGATACAACAGTTTTCCAACCAACCATTGATATCTTTCTTTGTTAGGGTAAGGTTCCTCATTACCTCCTTGCAATCCATGATTTTGCTCTATGGGAGTGTTGGTAGGTTTGATTCCTAACTTTCTAGCCTCCTTCAACAAGTCAAGAGCATATTTCTCTGACAGATGTAAATCCCTTCATTGGATCTAGCCACTTCTATTCCCAAGAAATATCTCAAATGCCCTAGATCATTGATTTCAAATTTTGAGGCTAAGAAACCTTTTAATTCCATAATTTCCTTTGCATCATTTCCAGTAACCACCATATCATCAACATAGACAATCAAAGTTGTCAACTTCTCACCATCCCTCTTATAGAACAATATATGATATGCACCACTTTGTTTGTACCCTATTTCCTTCATTACCTTGCACAATTTCTTAAACCCACAGTGTTCTTCCTATCTGGTAGATCCACTAGCTCCCAAGTGTTTGCTTTCAATAATGCTCTCATTTCTTCATCCATAGCTTCCTTCCATTTGGGGTCAACAACAGCCTTTAAGAACCTAGGAGTAGAAACAAAAGACAATGCACAAACAAAAGAGTGATAGGTAAGGGACAAATGAGAATACGAGACAAATCTATTTATAGGATGGAGAGTGCAGGATTGAACTGGTTTCCGCAAAGTTACGGGAAGATCAGGATCAAGACTAGTGGATGTAGTGGGAGGAACCATACCTTGACTGGCTTCAGGATCATCCAATTGGTTGCAATCATGAACTAGCAAGTCTCTCTTTCTTTTCCTTTGATAAACACATCACAATGGTTAGGACCAGTTGCTTCTTTGGCTTCTTCATCACAATGGTTAGGAGCAGTGACTTCTTCATCAACTGGGCAAGCAAACTCAGTAGGTTCAAAAGGAACTGGATAAAGAGAGCAATTGGAAGAGGAGTAGGAGCAAGAACAAGAGGATTAACCCCCGAGGAAGTCTCTTCCACCCCATTAGTCTCCCCCTGAAGAGGATTCTAAGGAGGGT
Source organism: Nelumbo nucifera (assembly GCF_055504915.1). Taxonomy (NCBI): domain Eukaryota; kingdom Viridiplantae; phylum Streptophyta; class Magnoliopsida; order Proteales; family Nelumbonaceae; genus Nelumbo; species Nelumbo nucifera. Next base: position 147,048,773 of record NC_142649.1, on the reverse strand, counting down.
CAAAAAATGACTGAGACTCATGAAAGGTGATGTCTTTTGTAATGAACTTCCTCCCAGTAATTGGATCTAGACACTTGTATCCCTTTTGTGTAGGAGAATAGCCTAAAAACACCCCCCCCCAGATTGCCTTTGGATCCAGCTTTGTCCTTTTAGGATCCTTGATATGAATGAAACACACACAACCAAAGACCTTTGGGGGTAAGGAAAAGGCAGGTTGATCTGGACACAAAAGAGAAAAAGGAGCCTTCATACCCAAAACTCTAGATGGCATCCTGTTTATGAGATAAAATGCAGTGAGAACAGTATGAGACTAGAATTTCTTTGGCACCTTGTTTTGAAACAAGAGAGCACGAGTAGTTTCTAGTACATGTCTATTTTTCCTCTCAACAACTCCATTCTGTTGTGGAGTGAAGCTGCAAGAGGACTGATGTAATGTTCCCTCATCTTCAAAAAACACATTTAGAGAATTCTTGAAGTATTCTCTTGCATTATCAGAATGAAATTGTTTAATCTTTTTCCCAAACTGAGTTTCATCCATTTTATAGAAAACCGTGGTGATTCTAGGTACTTCCTCTCTTCCTTTCATCAAGTAAATCCAAATACATCTTGTAAAGTGGTCAATAAAACTGATAAAGTAACAATAACCATCCATAGAAGTAATGGGTGAAGGACCCCACACATCGGAATGAACCAAATAAGAAGGAACATTAACTTCATTACTAGAGCTGGGATAACTTGTTCTACAATGTTTAGACAACTGACACACTTCACAAAATAGACTCTCAATTGACACATTTTGAAACAACTATGGAAACAAGACTCTTAACAAAGTAAAAGATAAATGACCAAATCTAGCATGCTTAAGATAGATAGTAGCACTAGACTCCTTGCATTCCCCAATGTGACTTGTTGAAGCTTGATGAGCTGAACTGATATCTTCATTGAGGTAGTAGAGACCACCAGCCTCATGACCACTCCCAATCGGTTGCCTCGTCAACTGATCCTGGAAAACACAATGTGTGGGGAAAAAGGTGACAATACAATCCAAGTCTTTGGTGATTTTAGAAATTGAAAGCAAATTTGCAGTAAAGTTTGGAACATGCAAAACAGATTTAAGAGGAAGATCCTTTCCAAGTTGGATATCCCTTTTTTCATGAATAAGGGAAAGAGAACCATCAGCCACTCTAACTTTATCTTGCCCAAAACCAAGATGATAAGATGAGAGATAGGAGGAATTGTTTGTCATATGTTCAAAGGCACCCAAGTCAATCACCCAAGGGTCATTCGGATGAGGCTTGTTAAAATACAACTTTGTTCTAGGGTTATTTTAGTCTTTTGTCTTCTTTAAATCAGTGTTTTTTGTCTTTATTCTCAAGCATTTGTATATAGGGGTAGTATTGTAATTTCACTTTTCATTATGGATTAAACATACAGGGTGGTAGTTCTCTCTTTCGTATGAAACTGTGAAGCCCTATTTTGTTCGACTTCTTCTTCTCCATCTCTTCCTCTTCTAGGCTCATATCAGAAGCTTCTTTTTATTTATTTAATTAAATACAAGCCTGATAACATGGTATTAGAGCCTGGTTGATTGGTTTTCTCGACTGCATCAGTGAAGGATGCCTGGAACTGGTTTGGCTGAAGTTTTCTACTAATACAAGAAGAAAGGAAAGGGAAGAACCAAAAAGGACTAATTGCCCAAAAGGTTAGGAGCTTCTATGCCTCAAGTTGCTTTGTTGGTTGATTGTTTGATGGTGTTTTAGATCCTCTCTACTCCACAGATCGAAGAGGAATTGTGAATGTGAAGTTCGGTTGATTGATGTATGTGGGTGATGTGTTTGGTGGGTAGTTCTCTGTGAACTGTGAGGTTAGTTGACTCGTGGAAGGAGTTCCTTTACTGATGTTCCAGGTTTAGGAGTTGCGACTATGCTGTTGAAGTTTCAGAACCATTAGATAAGTCGGTTGAGTGCTGTTGTTGAGTCAGGAAGGTCTTCGTCTTGGGAGAGTGGTGCAAAACTAATTGATGGCAGCTTCTGGCAGTGAATACAAAACAAGTGTGATGGTACAACCTGATTTCGTGGCTGTACAAATGACTTCGGTTAAACTTAATGGTACCGACTACGTATCATGGGTAAAGTCGGTGGAGGTAAATTTGATGGCGAGAGGAAAGTTAAAATATATTAAAGAAAACAAACCAGACCCAGGAGCTGCAGGGTATAATGATTGGATCCAGGAGAATGCACAAATTATGACATGTCTTTGGAACAGTATGGAACCTCATATCAGTGTGAACATGATGTTCTTTGATACTGCGAAAGAAATTTGGGAACATGCTAAGCAGTTGTGTTCTGAACAATACAATGTAACTAGAATCTATCAATTGTATCAAGAGTATTTTCAACTACAGCAAGGTGATAGGAGTGTAGAAGAGTACTATGCTTGCTTGAAGAGTTTGCAGAATGAGTTGGATTCGTATCAGCCTCTTTCAATTGATCTCAAAGTGCAAAAACAATAGAAAGATTAGTTGGATGTGGCACATTTTCTTTCTGAATTGAGGTCTGAATTTGAAGTAGTGCGTGCCCAGATTTTAGGTAGCAGTGACATACCTACACTATCAAAAGTCTTCTCCAGAGTAAGAAGGGTTATGAGTCCACATACAAATAGCTCTCCAATATTAGAGAAGTTGGCTCTAGCTACAAGCAAAGGTGGTAGAGATGGCTCACATGGTAGAAGTAGCTATCCCAGAGGGAGTAATTGTGGTGTGAAAGGAGGTCGCAATGGTGGTAGAGATGGGAATTTTAGAGGTCGTGGTGTCAGTGTTGCTGGTCCAGGAATGATCAAAAAATGCAACTATTGTGGACGGGAAGGACATACTATGAACTATTGTTATGATCTGCATGGCCCACCTTCTACTTGGGCCAATCATGCTACTGTAGAAGGAGATAGTGGTACTACGGGAGATGACTCCACTGCTTTAGGTACTGGGAAGGAGAAGGAAATGGTTTCCATCACCCAAGAAGAGTATGAAAAACTTTGTCTGTCTTCTTCTTCTTTCGATAATACTACAACTCTTGCAAAGTCAGGTACAACATGTCTTGTTTCTTCTTTTAAACCATGGATTATTGATTCTGGGGCCTCAGATCACATGACTGGGTCCTCAGACCTATTTGCATCTTTATCCCCTCCCTCTACCGCCCAACCGGTTACTCTGACCAATGGTACTACCTCCTGTGTTTCTCGTACCAGTGATGCTTATTTACATTTTGATTTTACTTTATCATCGGTCCTATATGTTCCTAAATTTCTTTTTAGTCTTATGTTTGTTAGTAAGTTGACAAAATCTTTGAATTGCTCCCTCTCATTCTTTCCATTCTATTGCATCTTTTAGGATCTCGAGACGGGGAAGACAATTGGTGGCGGGCATGAAGCTGGAGGATTGTGTTATCTTGATGGTGGTGGATCACAAACAACTCTTCATTCCTCGATTACACTGTTACAGTGGCACTATCGGATGGGTCACCCTTCTCTTCCAGCTCTCAAGAGTCTTGTTCCAGAGGTTGTGTCTATTCGTGAGTTATAGTGTGAAGTTTGTCAGCTTAGTAAACATCATCGTGTCTCTTTTGTTCCAAGGGAACCTACTAGAGTCTCGAGTCTTTTTGAACTTGTTCATTCAAATGTTTGGGGTCCTTGTCCAGTTAAATCTTACAATGGTTTTAAATATTTTATTTCCTTTGTTGATGATTTTTCAAGAATGACTTGGATTTATTTAATGGAATCTCGTACATAGGTGTTTGATGTATTTCTCTCCTTTTATGCTGAAATTAAGAATCAATTTGGTATCTCCATTAAATACTTTCGATCTGACAATGCAAAAGAATATTTCCAATGCCCATTTCGTATGTTCTTTGAATCTCATGGCATAATACATCAATCATTCTGTTCCTCCACTCCACAACAAAATGGAGTAGTCGAGCGAAAGAATAGACATTTACTTCACATTGCTTGGGCACTTTTGATTCAAATGTCAGTTCCAAAAAAATATTGGAGTGATGTTCTTACTTCTTGCTTTCTCATTAATCGTGTGCCATCTTCCATGCTAAGTGGCTCCTCTCCTTTTTTGTCTTTCCTTTTCAATCTCCATTCCCTTTGCCTCCGTGTGTCTTTGGTTGGGTTTGTTTTGTTCATCGCTTGGGATAGGCATTGGATAAGTTGGATGCTCGTGCTCTTAAATCTGTCTTTTTAGGGTACTCTTGGACCCAGAAAGGATATAAGTGCTATAGCCCTTCCTTTTGGCACTCCTTTATTATTCCTGATGTGACCTTCTTTGAAAGCGTTCCTTTTTTTCCTCAACTGAGCCTACTTCTCTTGATACTCTATCCCCACCTCCTCTTCCCTTACCAATGGAGGAGGTGTCTATGCCTGCTCCTATTGTTAAAGAGTCAATGCGACCACTGATACATCGAGTGTATGCTCATGGCCCTCAGTCGACGGATCCATCTCAGCCATCAACGACTCCTCAGTCGACGGATCCATCTCATTTCGATCTTCTCATTGCGCTTTGCAAGCGTGCTTGTACTGAACATCCTATATCTCGTTGTATTTCATTTGCCCATTTATCTCCATCCTATTGGAATTTTGTATCCCTTCTATCGTCTATGTTTGTTCCTAGATCTCTTCAAGATGCTCCTCTCTCTAGAATGGAAAAGGTCAATGGATGAGGAATTTCATGCTCTTCAATCTAATCATACTTGGGACCTCACTTCTCTGCCTCCAGGAAAGAATGCAGTTGGTTGTCGGTGGGTTGACACTGTTAAGAATCATGCCGATGGTAGTGTGGAGAGATATAAAGCACGCTTAGTAGCCAAAGGGTATACACAAACCTATGGTGTTGATTATACTGATACCATTTTACCTATAGCTAAAATGGGTTTGGTCCGGGTGCGTATTTCACTGGCTGCACATTTTGATTGGTCGTTGTTCCAGTTGAATATTAAAAATGCATTTCTTCACGGTGACCTAGAGGAGGTGTATATGGAGCAACCTCCAGGGTACATTGCTTAGGGGGAGGAAGGTAAGGTGTGCCAGTTGAAGAAACCAATTTATGGGTTGAAGTAATCTCGAGGGCCTGGTTTGGGAGATTCAGTAGTGTAGTACAATAGTTTGGGGTGACACAATGTAGGGTTGATCGTTTAGTGTTCAGTAGAGATACTACCTTTGGGAAGATTATGTTGTCAGTCTATGTTGATAACATCATTATAACAGGAAGTGATGAGCATGACATTGAAAAGCTCAAACGATACTTATAAAACCAGTTCTAGACTAAGGACTTGGGGCACTTCAAATATTTTTTGGGCATAGAAGTAGTAAGGTCAAAGTGGGGAATCTCTTTCTCACAAAGGAAGTATGTGCTTGACTTGTTGGAAGAAACTGGTCATTTAGGGGCAAAGCCAGTGGATACCCCTATAGATCCGAATGTGAAGATGTCTGATAGCGAGGGGGAGCCCCTAGCTGATCCTAGACGGTATAGGAGAGTAGTTGGAAAACTGATTTATTTAACCATTACAAGACCAGACATTTCCTTCAGTGTTGGATTATTGAGCCAATTCATGCAGAACCCAAGGACAATCCATTGGGAAGGTATTGTTAGAGTTCTACGCTATTTGAAGGGTGCTCCAGGTAAAGGGTTGTTGTATAAGAAAGAGAGAGAACTTTCCTTGGAATGATACATAGAAGCTAATTGGGCAGGGTCGGTTACTGACAGGAAATCAACAACTGGTTACTGCACATTTTTGACAGGGAATTTGATTACTTGGAAGAGCAAGAAGCAAAATGTGGTGGCCAAGAGTAATGCTGAGGCCGAGTACAAAGCCATGGCCCACACTACATGTGAGTTGGTGTGGTTGAGACAATTGTTACAAGAGATGGGAATATCAATCACAACCCCCATGAAGCTATTTTGTGACAACTAGGCAGCCATTCATATCTCTTCCAATCCAGTGTATCATGAGAGGACTAAACACATAGATGTGGATTGTCACTTTGTTAGAGAAAAGGGGGTCAGTAGAGAAATCATTACCCCATACGTGAAGTTTGAAGATCAACTAGCTGATTTGATTACCAAAGGCTTGAGTGGTGCTTGGATGAAATACATTTGTAACAAGTTGGAGTCGTATGATATATAAGCTCCAACTTGAGGGGGAGTGTTAAAATACAGCTTTCTTCTAGGGTTATTTTAGTCTTTTCTCTTCTTTAAATCAGTGTTTTTTGTCTCTATTCTCAAGCATTTGTATATAGGGGTAGTATTGTAATTTTACTTTTCATTGCGAATTAAACATATAGGGCGGCAGTTCTCTCTTTTGTTTGAGACTGTGAAGCCCTATTCTGTTTGACTTCTCCATCTCTTCCTCTTCTAGGCTCGTATCAGAAGCTTCTTTTTATTTATTTAATTAAATACAGGTCTAATAACAAGGCTGAATAGCACTAAGGGAAGAAAAAATACCTGTCTTGGCAAAAGATGAGGAAGGAATAGTGGATTGTTTCAATCGAGCCATAGCCCGGTTTAGAATGTCTACCTCTGCTGCTGTAAATTTAGGGAAGCTACTTGGGGAAGTAGTGGTCTGTCTCACACACGAAGAAGCACTCGAGGTGATAGGCTTTTGCACTCCATCCACCAGATTTGGACTTGCCACATGTCCATAAGGTCCTGGACCTTTATTCAGCTTTTTCTCCCTCCTAAGAGCTGCTGGTTTAAGGTGAGGATGCAAGATCCAACAGGTATCTTTGGTATGTCTCTCTCCCCCACAGTGAGAGCATTTCAAATTTCTTTTACCTCCCCCTTTCTCTCCTTTTTGTGTGGCTGGAACAAGTGCTAAATGTTCACCCAGCTGTGGAGGGGCTTCTACCTTCATTTCTTTTCTCCGGATCTCCTCATTTCTAATTAAGTAGTAAACATGCTACTAAGAGGGAAGTTCATCTCTCCCCAAGACCTGAGAATTGATGCTTTCATAAAAAGAGTTGAGTCCAACAAGAAATTTGAACACTCTCATTTCCTCAGTTTGCTTTTGGTGCATTTCTTGGTCCTCAGAATTCTTCCAATCAAGAACAAGATGATGATTAAGTCCTTCCCAAAGCCCCTCAAGAGTAGCAAAGTAAGTTGCAACTGATAAACTTCCTTGAGTCAAGGCTGCAATGTCTTGTGTCAGTCTAAAAATTCTTGCATTATTTTTCCTTTGTTCATAGGTGGTAGACAATTTCTTCCAAATCTTATGAGCTGTAGGATAGTGTTGGACTGTCCTAGCAATTTTTGGTGTCATGGAAGATAACAGCCGTGCCATAACAAGTGCATTTTTTTTTCTGTCCAAGTTCCATATATAGGTTCTTCCTTCTTAAGTTCTTTGACTTGTCCATCTTGTGGAGACTCTGTAACTTGATGTATCTTATTAGTATAATCCTTGTTGTATATTACTTATACATCTTATTCTTCTTTTCTCTTCCAGCCCTATATGGGCATTCTTGTAATTGTACATATCTTTTAATATATAAGAGACTCTTTGAGGTGGGGGTCGATTATTCTTGACACCTCTAAGATTATTCTTGTTCTTTTCTCTATTCAGTCAAGAGTGTTGACACATCTATATACCCTAGTAAACCACGACTTGTGATGCGAAGTTTTGCAATGAACCACTCCTTGAAGTTGTATTCATCTAGTTTCACATTAGTGATCTGAAGATTTGGGAAGCTAGTGTTCTCCATGTTGAATAAGCTTTCACTTGGCTGACTTTCCTTGGAGGTTACCTCACTAGAGTTTGAGGACAATGAACTGTTTCTGATGTGAAATTTCACCCAAAAAACAGAAGAGAACAATCAGTACTACCAGCCTGTAGACTAAAGAATACTCCAACACAAAACAGCAGGACAAAAATAGAGGAACTTGGGCTGCAACACAAAACAAACACCTGGTCTGCAACCAGACACTGTTCAGCTTCTAAAAACAAGTAGAGGGCAATAACCTGTACTCCACTCCCAGTCCGATGGAAGCCTCTAACCGAACACAAAAAGTCTTCCACAAAGATATCTAAAAACCTTCTTGGGCTGCACCTTCCTGCAGTTAAAAATCTTAACCTGCTTACTGCAAGTTACTCTACTAGTCCAGAGACTACTCACAGCTTGTCTTGCCCTATTGGAGCATTACCGAACCTCTTCTAGGTTCCTTGGATCTTCTCCCAAGGGAAAACCCAAGAAAGCAATTGGGTTTAGAGCACCACGAGCAGAACTAGGGTTTCATTAACACCCTAAGTAAAGAAAACTGTTGAGAATGGCTAGACAGGGGTGTTTTTGGTTTTTTTCTCCTTTCTTATACTCTCTCAGTATTTGGGCACCCATATAGGGGCCTTCTTGTAATTATTATTTTCTCAAACTATAGTGTATTCTTTTGAGAGTGTGAACAGTGAAAAAACACACACCTCTTGACACTCGCTCTCTTCTTCCCCTTCTTCTTCTCTTTTCTTCTCTTCTTCCTCTCTCTTGAAACCCTAGTTTCTACAACTTGGTATCAGAGCGGGTAGAAACATCTGGGAGTTGTTCTCTGCTGATCTCCTACCCAGAGGCGAACTGCTGACATTAGACCATTGCCGGATGACGTCAGCAGTCCGTACAGGTGCCGGCGGCAGTCTATGAAACCAACACAGTTTGATCTGCCTTGATTTTAGAAAAATTTTGGTACGACTCTTGTCATCATATGAAGCTTTTATGATTTTTGGTGGATTTTCTAAGGAAAATTTGCAGAAATTCCAGATCTGATGTCGAGCCATGTACAGCAGGTTTAATGATATTTTTCTGCTGTAAAACCTAGACCATTCAGGTCGTTTTTCAATTTGGGATTGACGGGAAGTGGTCCCGTAATTTTCTGAGCACTGTGTGATTTTTGGGAGTTTTTTTTTTCTCCTTCTATTTTGCCGCCAACCTAGTTTTTTCGGGCTTCCTTTGGTTCTTAACCATGTGGTAACCTGGTTTTTGGGTCTGGAACCTTGGTTAAAGTGTTGGGGGTCCTTTTTGGTTGGTGAAAAGGTGTCTTGCTAGAATATGGAATCTTCTAAGGATTTTTAGATGGTTCCCGGCGTGCTCCCGGGAACTGTAGATATTTCCAATGGTATGATAACTACTGTTAAACTAGATGTAACTAATTTCTTAGAGTGGTCTCAGTCTGCTAAACTTACCATTACTGGTAGGGGTAAACTAGGATTCATCGTTCATCACAGGAAGGGAAGTGAAGTCAAGTCCTGAAGACCCGAAATTTGCAAGGTGGGAACAAGACAACTCCCTTGTTATGTCATGACTGATTTGCTCAATGCAACCTCATATTGCCCGAAATTACATGTTTCTTCCATCTGCCAAGGTTATCTGGGATAGGGTGGTTGCTACTTATTCCCAAGTTAACAATACTGCTAGAGTGTATCAACTTCAGAGGGAAGCTTGCCGTATGCGTCAAGGGGAGAGATTTGTTGCTATGTATTTCTCTTCTCTACAGTCTATCTGGGAAAGAAATGGATCACTTGAAGTCTCTAGTTTGGAAGGACCCTGAAGATGGTGAGCAGTATTGGACAAACATAGAGGAGAATAGAGTCTTTGATTATTTGGCAGGCTTAAACCCAGAGTTTGATTTCACCAGGCAAAACATTCTTAGTGCAAGCGTTGTCTCTCTTGCTACTGCTTACTCTCTTCTACAAGGGGAAGAAAGTCGAAGAACCGCCATGATGCAATCCTCTGTGAGTGATCATTTTGCCTTTATGTCATCACGACCCAAGCAAAATACTAACAAACATCCCATTGCAGAGAAGGTCGAGGATGTTATTTGTGAGTATTGCAAGAAGCCAAGACACACTAAAGAAAGGTGCTGGAAGCTCAGTCCTCATCTAAAGTCGGAGAAGTACAAAACTAGGAAGAAGGGCAATGCTCACTTAGCTACAGTTGGTAATGATGCTCAACCCTCGGATGTGCTTAACTCCTCTGATGTGATGGACAAACTCATTAATATATTGTTGTAGCTAGAGAAGGGTGGTACATCCTCTTCATCTGGTTCTGGACTTAGTAATCTATCTAGTTCATATGCCAAGACAGGTACTGCACTTGCTTGGTCCACCTCCTTTAGCCCATGGATTGTAGACTCTGGGGCCAGTGCCCATATGACTGGTATGCCTTCACATTTTACCTCATATAAGTTAACCCCGAGGAAGGGCAAGATTACTGTTGCTAATGGATCTCAGACCCCAATCTCGGGTCAGGGTGAAGTCATAATCACTAATAACCTTTCTCTTGACTTTGTTCTACATGTGTCTCGACTACAAAAAAATTTATTATATGTTAGTTCTTTAACAAAATCCCACAATTGCTCAATGACCTTTTTTTCCAACCATTGTGTTTTTCAGGACCTGAGCATGAGGAAGACGATTGGAAGTGGGCATGAAGTGGATGGAGTTTACTTCTTGGATGGACCTTCAGAGCATGGATTGTAAGCCAGACTGAGTCTTGTTCCAATGAGAAAATGAGTCTTTTTAAATTATGGCATTGTCGCCTTGGTCATATGTCTATCAATTCTATCAAGTTTTTGTTTCCAAACTTGTTTGATTCTGTATCCAAATTGAATTTTGAATGTGGAGTTTGTCATTTATCCAAACAATGTAGAAATACATATTTTGCAACCAGTAAAAGAAGTAATGTTACTTTCCACTTGATCCATACTGATGTTTGGGGCCCATATGCTGTCTCTTGTATGGGGCGGTACAGATATTTCATTTTCTTCATTTATAACTACAGTCGGTATACATGGCTTTATTTGATGAAAAGTAGAGATGAAGTTCCTATGGTTGTTCAAAACTTCATGAATATGGTCGAGACACAATTTGAGAAAAGAGTTAAGATAATAAGATCTGACAATGCCAAGGAATACTTTGAACATCACTTGCATAGATTTCTTGAAGACTGGATCACTATTCACCAAAGTTCATGTAGTCATACTCCACAACAAAATGGGGTGGCTGAAAGAAAAAATAGGCATGTGGTTGAAGTTGCTCGAGGTTTATTGTTCCAAACTCATGTTCCAACTCGTTTCCGGGGTGATGCTGTTGAGACAGTTGTATATCTCATTAACAGACTCCCATCAAGGGTCCTTAACCTTCATTCTCCTCATCAACTACTCTTCCCTGATGAACCTCCATTTAATATACCCCTTAAGGTCTTTGGTTGTGTTTGTTTTGTTCATGATACGAGTCCTTTCTGGCGCAAGTTTGATTCTAAATCAATTAAGTGTGTATTCTTTGGTTACTCTCCACCAGAAAGGCTATAGATGCTTTGATGCTCTCTCTGGCAAGAGATATGTCTCTAAGGATGCTACCTTTTTGGAATCATCGTCATTTTTCTAGTTACCTCGTCCTTCTCTTCAGGGGGAGAATGCAAGTGAAGATTCGACTCCCTTCTGCCTCCTTGTTCCTACCTCTATTCCTTCCTCTCTTCGTACCTCTATTCCTTTTCCTCCTCCTCCTCCTCCTGTGTATCGACCTTGGTCCTGGCAGCAATTTTTCATCAGGCGCAGTAAGAGGGTGGCTCCTGAAGCAGAATGCCCATCACAATCTGATTCCCCGGACTCAGGTAATCTTGAACCTCCTAACAATCCTATTATTTATTCTAACCTTGATCTTCCTATTGCCATTCGAAAAGGGAAGAGGACATGTAGAAAGTATCCTATCACTAACTATGTGTCTTATGATGCTCTTTCACCTTCCTATTGTGCCTATATTTCTGCTATCTCTTCTGTTTCCATCCCTCGCAGTGTTACAGAGACAATGCAGTGCCCCCACTGGAAGGAAGATATGAACTAAGAAATGGAGGCCCTAATAAAGAACCAGACTTGGAAGGTTGTTCCTTGCCCCAAAGATAAGATTCCTGTTGGGTGTAAGTGGTTTTATACTATTAAGCACAAGGTAGATGGCTCAATTGAAAGATACAAAGCTTGACTTGTAGCCAAAGGATACACTCAAACTTATGGCATTGATTATCTGGAAACCTTTGCTCTAGTTGCTAAAATGAACTCTATTCGTGTGATCATGTCTCTTGCCGCCCATTACTTGTGGCCTTTATATCAAATGGATGTAAAAAATGTCTTCCTTAATAGGGACTTACAAGAGGAAGTGTATATGGACTTACCACCTGGGGTAAGTTTTCCTAACAGTGATGGAAAAGTGTGTCACTTGAAGAAGTCTTTGTATGGGCTAAAACAATCTCCAAGGGCATGGTTTGATAGGTTCAGGAATGCCATCTTAAAGATTGGTTTTTCTCAATCTCAGGCTGACCACACCTTATTTATTAGAAGAGTTGATGGTAGAGTAACAATGCTGATAGTATATGTTGATGACATTGTTGTGACAGGTGATGATATCACAGGTATCTCTCAGTTAAAGTCATTCCTTGCTTCTGAATTTGAGATTAAGGACCTTGGTGATCTCCGATACTTTCTTAGCATTGAAGTTGCAAGATCCAAGAAGGGGATTTTTCTGTCACAAAGGAAATATGTACTTGATTTGCTTCATGGGGTTGGGAAATTAGGGTATAAGCTTGTAAAAACTCCAATGCTGTTGAACTCTACTGAAGGAGAAGTTCTTCCAGACAGGGGGTATATCAGAGATTGGTGGGACGCCTTTTGTATCTTTGTTTGACTAGACCTGACATTTCCTATGTTGTTGGAGTGGTTAGCCAATATATGCATGAACCCAAGACATCTCATATGCAGGCAGTTAACAGAATTTTAGCCTACCTGAAATGATGCCCTGGCAAAGGGATGTTGTATTCCAACCATGACCATCTAAATATTGAAGCTTACACAGATGTTGATTGGGCAGGGTCCACCACCGATGATAGAAGATCTACATCCGGTTATTGTGCCTTAGTTGGAGGTAATGTGGTTTCCTGGAGAAGTAAGAAACAATCTATGGTTGCTCATTCTAGTGCTGAGGCAGAGTACAGGGCAATGGCTAATGGAGTGTTTGAACTACTCTAGTTGAAGACCTTATTGACTGAGATGAGCATCCAAGCAGATTTTCCAATGAGACTATATTGTGACAATCAAGCAGCCATAAATATTGCTCACAATCCTGTCCAACATGATCGTACAAAGCATATTGAGGTGGATAGACACTTTATTAGAGAAAGAATTGCTAGCGGAGAGATTTGCCTTCCTTTTGTAAGGTCAGAAGACCAACTAGCTGATTGCCTCACTAAAGGTGTTCACCATCCAAAGTTTGCTAAGAACCTTGCCAAGCTGGGCATGATTGGCATATATGCTCAGGTTGAGGGGGAGTGTTGAGAATGGCTAGATAGGGGTGTTTTTGGTTTTTTTCTCCTTTCTTATACTCTCTCATTATTTGGGCACCCATATAGGGGCCTTCTTGTAATTATTATTTTCTTAGATTATAGTGTATTCTTTTGAGGGTGTGAACAGTGAAAAAACACACACCTCTCGACACTTGCTCTCTTCTTCCCCTTCTTCTTCTTCTTCTCTTCTCTTCCCTTCCTCCTCTCTCTTGAAACCCTAGTTTCTACAACTAAAACGAAAAAGAATAGAAGAACAGTATATAAGATTTTGAATCAATGATAGTATCGATGCTCTGATACCATGTATGTACTTGTCTATATTCAGTTCTATAGAAGAAGAAGAAGAGAATAGAAGACAAAGAGGTTTAGAAGAAATGGGCAGCCCCTCTCTCCAGCCCTCCAAGACAACTTTTATACTAGGGCAATAAGAAAGAGATACAATGACAAATCTGCCCCTGATTAGTAGGTAGTAAGAAAACATAAAAACAAAGTAGGCCCAGGACCATTTAGCCGAAGAAGGAAGTTACACAAGTAAATGTTATGACATAACATAAATAGGCCCAAGCCCACAATGCTAGGCTACACAACGTGTATGTCTTTTTTCCTTCATAAATTGACCTTAGTATTACAGTATAAGAGTGGGACTCAAGGAACCTGGCAGCATTGACACACTTTGAGACAAGCTAGACAACTCACAAGGAAGATAGGAGTGATACGGCTATAGACTCACAGAGCAGCAAATGGTGTGGCCAATTCACTGTCTAGGCAAGGGGTTAGTAAAGAACAATTTTATTTGGGGGTTACAACTTAGCTGTGATTTGTTAAAACAGATAAGAATTAGGTAGCATCTTCTAGCCTAACAAGTCAGATCTTTAACCACTCATAAATACAGTTCTTTCCTCACAATCAATAAATTTTTTTCACTATAACCAATAAAAAAGAAAATTTGATAGGAGCCAATTGTAGAAGTGAGTTACATAAACTTGATGGTTGATGGACATTCAAGAGTGGTTGTGAGCTGGTTAATGAAAAACAGCCTAGTATCATGGCAATATCAAAACCAGTGTTTTAAAAGGCGTGGGAGGCGTACGCCTGGAGGCGCGCCTCCAGGTGAGGCACTCCCAAAACGCCCTGAGGCGTATGCCAGAGGCACTGACACCTCTGAGGCGTACGCCTCTTGCGCTTTTTTCATGAGGCATGCTAGAGGCATACGCCTCATGTGCCTCATGCACATCTGATATAAAAAGACAAAAAAAGGAAAAGAAAGAAAAGGAAAAGAAAGGGAAGGGAAAGAAAAAGAAACGAGCTCGCTTCGCTCGCTTGCCTCTGCTTCGACAAGACCCCCCCTTTGAACTAATGTTATGCATCTTTATTCTTCTTAATATAAAAGATTTTTATTAAAAATAAAGAAAAAATGAGATCCCCCCTTCCTCTTCATCCTCCTCCTAACCCCCCTTGTGCATTCTGAACTACACCTCACGCCTCTTAAGTAGCGGAACGCCTCGCGTCACGCCTCTGCGTTTTAAAACATTGATCAAAACATCATGAGGGAAATAAGAATTTTGGAAAGGGAAGTAATTAGCATTTTCAGTTGAGTTCATACATCAGCTAATTGTATGGCTGATGCCTAGATATGGATACTAAGATAAACAGATACGTAAAATGTGACATGATACTTCCTTTCCTAGATTGTGGATACTGTTATAGGTAGGGATTCACGATCTAATATGCTTAAATCATGCTTTTATATCTAATTTATGAAGCCAAATGTCATTTCTAGGACTTGACTCTTGCCAGACTTAATTAAATTTCTAACATGTACAGAATTTTTATGCTATAACTTGTTAAAACATACTTCAAAAGTGTTAATGCTATAGAGTACGTCTGGAAGTATCCATGCAGTATCCAGTATTGTATCTGAAACCGTTATGCCTACAGCAGGCATGTATAAGTATCCAGGTATCAGAGTTTATTCCATGGAAAAAAAGGGATAAATAGGATATAGTTATTTTGGGGATAATTAAAAGACTAATTTGTGAAACAAAAGGGAAACAAAACATCTCCCAGCCTAATCTGTAGGGATGTTTGGAACTACTTCATTCTTATTCTTTATCCCTTTCAAAAAAAAATATTTAAATAATAAAATGTTTGAGGGTACAGTAATCAACTCGACTTCACTTCAGCCATTAAGAAGCTCACAACTTAAAAACTTAATTACTAAATGACAAAGCAATAAATGATTCAGTTCAGCCACTTCAGCTGTTATCAAACAGTCCCTAAGGGCAGAACTGTCAGCTCTTATTTATGGACTGAGATTTGCATAGAAGAGAGACTGGACTGGCTTGCTTTGTTGAAGGAGATTATCAAGTTATGATTATTTGGTTTCTATTGGTTGAAGGGACATGGTGTTTAAGATGTGAAACCAGGATATTATTGACTTTCTTTCCCGTCTGTACTGCTCATTGAGTTGGATACTAAGGTCCTGCTAATGACGAACAGATATACTAGCCAGGTTGGGCTTTAACAAGAAAGAATTAGGGGTGCCAACCAAAGTGGTGTTTAACTTGGGCTGCAATCTTAAATAAAATCCAAACCATTGAAAATTTAAGGGCAAGGGGTATTATACTGGTGAACCAATGTCCACCTTGTGAGGAGGACTAGCAATCAGTATAGCACTTACTTCTTCACTGCCCTTTTTTCTTTCAGAGCTCGGGCTCATTTTGTCAAGCTCTTTGGCAAATCTTGGGTGTCTCTTAAGGATTTGTGCTTTATTCTCAGCTTGGCCTGAAGGGAATTTCAGCAAGAAAGGGAAGCTTCTTTGTCTTCCTCTCCTCTTGTAATCTGCTGGGTTTTATGGGGGAAGGAGCAACCAAATCTTCAATTGTAAAGCTTCACAGGTGGAGATAGTGATAAGGAAAGCAGAAAGGCTACTTATCTCATGGGCATCCCTTAAGAAGGAATTCAGCATGCTATCTTTTCAGCATTTTTGTAATAAGTGGGGTCAAATTATTGGTCACAACCCTGGCTGGCATTTTTATTTACTCTCTTTTTTTTGTATATGTTGTGAATAGCATACTCTGGGAGCCCCCTCTTCTCATTGTGGCTTTCATATAATTTCTGGGTCTATAATGGGGGGAGTGCCAGATCCAGGATAACATTTGTAATCTGCTTTATTCTTAGATTAGCTGATGCTGCCAACAATGGCTATTGATATTGTTTTGACTACCTCTCTAAGTATCTTAGAGAGTAGGGCTTCTCTATATATTCTCCTCGCTTTCAAAAAAATTACCATTAATGATCAGAAAAATTGTTGAAAAATGCCTAGACATGTTAAAAGGAGGTACTTCTCTGCACTGTTGCTTCACATTAGTAGCCAGAGCAAAGAGAGATGGTATGGTTCCACTGGTGCTGAACATTTGAAGAATGTAACAAATAGGAAAAGTGGTTACATAGTTTAAAAGATAAATCTCAGCATTAGTTCCCACAAACAAAATGCACTGAAAATTTGGAAAAGTGATCAATAATATTTATATTGAGGAAAATCAATGGATTCTGCTCAATAGATGAAGTGAACTTGAAACTTGAAAGGAACTATTAAGGAGATTATTTCCTCCTAATCAGTATTTGGTGAGGTTGTGTTGTTATCCCTGCTTTAAGGACTCAACTTTCTGTTTGTATGGGGCCTATGGGCTTTGAGAGAGTCATTGAGGGGAGATTCTTAGAAGTCATATAGGTTGAATCATTGACGAAAGAAAGATCCTGGGGATCTTTGAGCTCAAGGTTGATTCCCTTGTTTGTCTGGGTCCAAATATCTACTAATTTGATGGCTGACTCACAGAAGAGGGGACATTAAAGAGTGATATCAAGTGCAAAATGTACAAATAAAACCCAAAGGATTTACTTTTCTTCTCTTAATGGCCTTATCAACCTTCTTGAAAATTGGATATTTTAGAAAATTGTGAAAGGTAAGCTAGACATATCTTTATTTCAAAATTTATGACTTATGAGCATATTCTTTCAAGTTTCTTCTTCATGTTTGTCCATTTCAAGTATTAGCTAAATGTGTCTGAATAAGGTAAGAAGTTGTTAATGGCATTATTAGAGCTGGAACTTTTTCTGGAACTAGTAGCATTAAAAGTTTCCAAAACTATTGCTATTTTCACAAGGTACATGAATCTAACGTGCAGTCATTGGATTGGACCATTAAAGCTAAAACTATTTGTCCAGGTAATTTGCATTGAATTGTTTGGGAGTACAATCTCAGTAATTAATGCTACAGTTTATAGACAAGGACTTGTTTCATGCGATTCAACTCAACCCAACTATTGTCCATATGGAGTTGGCACTTTGTTTCATGCATTTCACACATTAAATTTCAACCTTTGCTTGTTTCATTTTAGGAAAGGATTTTGTGATGCAGACCATGTTTTGTACAAAAGTTTTGAGTAGCATTTCAATTGAGGAACTGAAATCAAGTCTCCTTAGTTTTTCCAAATCTTTCTAGATTTTATCCTGACCAAGCATTGGTTGTGGTTGTCTATTTCATAGATCAGATTTACAAATTGTTGTTTTTTTAAAGATAAGTAGCATTAGAATGTTAGTGATCAAATAAATAAATAATTATGTGGCATTGAAAGAAATCCTGTGCAATGAATTTCTCTGTGATCATGTTGATTGACCTTGAATGGCTTGGGATACTTGTATTTTCTGTTGTTGAATTTATTGTATTTGGTGATCTTTGCAGTTGCTGAACCAAATGGTTTGTGAATTCCCTCCAGGACACCCTTTATATAATGCTAGGCCTCTACATGATTCTCTTGGTCATACTCCACTTCAGGTCAGTGACAAAGATTCATATTTGAGTGAAGATGAATTCTATTTTCAAGTAAATGAATGTCTATTTGTATGAATTTTTTTATTTAATTTTGAATAGATTTTTTTTAACTGGATCAGAACGTTGCTAACTCAATGGTTAGAGTTTTTCTTTCTTTCTATTTTTTTTTTCTGAAAGCAAACTCAACGGTTATGTTTGATGATTAATTCACGTTACCTTCACATTTTTAGGCTCATTTAGCATGAGTGGACATGATTGGACAGGGTTGTTTATTGTAAGCATGGATGGCACAAATCTTAATCCATTCCAAGTAGGACATTGTTAAACATGGAAATTTGCATAAGATGGTTTGGATAAATGTCATTATTGTGAAATTTAGGCTGAAGAGAAGTATATTTTCATACTGGCACTGTCCATGATGTCTGCTTCCCAATCCCCAAACAACACATACACAAATTGGACCCCACCACTAACTGTTTTCTGGTGTTGCTTGTTTTTCAATTACTGAAATTAGCACATAAAGATGTTATAACATCGACACCAAGCAGGGGAAGTGTCCCTCTTTGCCGTACACTGTGGGGATCCATGTTAGTTTGATATCAGGGTAGCTCCACTCGATTGCTTGTACATTACATGAGGATATGGGTTCCTATATGCAGCAGATGGAATTCCAATTGAAGGCCCATAAAATAGTAATGCAAGTTGAGAACCAGGCAAATTTGTTTTTTATTAGTTGACAAGGCCTTGTTCTGTTTGTTGGATTGCAGGTTGTTGCTGGTGCCTTCCTGGTATTTATTATAGCGTATCTGATGAAGAACTCCAGTTAATGACATTGCCAAGCCAACATCGTAAACCTTTGGGAAGAGAACAAAGAGCTCTCACTTTCCCATTTATTGAAAGGTTATAAAACGATACAAGATCATGGTTTCGGGGACCAATACTGGCTTCTTCCTTTTTGACATTGGACCAAATGGGTGCAGCCCGGTCAGCCCCACACTGCTATCCCCTATGCATAGATTATTTCACAGCCAACAGTCTAAACGTCAATGTAACTTACGCTTCTCTATCTTTTTAACTTTGTACAGAATAGCTGGATTGAAGATTTGGGGCTCCCATTTGGAGGGCTTCTGTGTTGATTGAACTGCGTTGACTGGAGCGGCTTCGGAGTTCGGAGAAGTTACCTAATGTAGCTTCAAGGAAAGTCAATTGTTTGGCTTGTATAAACCTATTTTTGGTTTTTTCAGTTTTTTTACGAAACATGGCTTAACAGCTTGCTAGCATGTAACGCCCGAGGCCGCCGCAAGAAAGCCCTTCCAAACGAACACTTGCTTACCAACTCTCTCTCTCTCCTTAGTCCTTCCTTTTAATTTCTTCAGTGGGGCCAATGGACGAATGGGTCCAAGGTGGTAGACACCGCCATCCTCTGGTCTCAACCAAATCAACAGCCCAAAAGCCAAAATATTTCGAACTTGGAAACGCGGGGCGGCGGGGGGTAGACTGGCCTGCCCCGCTGCCGCTGGCCGCAAGGGAAGGTGATTGGGGTAGGTTGGAAACACGCTAAGCGTTGTCGTCGTCATAACGACCCCGAAGTTCCAACTTCCAACCGATCTATCCATGCTGGACGGAATTTCGTAACGTCTACTGAATACACAACAAAAGCACTAACGGTTTTAACGGTTATGCTGTGGGGGTGCGGACCACTTTCAGATCTTCCCCTATCCATTGGATAATCTTAACCATCCATCCATCAATCATAGATCATCGATGAGTTGCAGTTTAGTGATAAAAAAATATTAATTAAATGAATAATGTTAATTAAGCTCTATTTTTGTTTATTTATGTTTTAAATTCTCCGAAAGGGCCCTTCTCAAGCCTCTGTTTTTACGCTTTCACTGAATGCAAAAGCCTTACGCAACAGCCATTTAAATGCTTCGTTGGCTTCTTCGCCTCTCCCTTACTACTTTCACATGAGGGAGATCTGGAACTAGAAGAAGCCATGACGAAGAAGAGACCTCCGTCTACTCTACGCCACGTCTTCTGGTTCGGGACGAAGCTCGTAATCTCAATATCCATCGTGCTCTGCGTTTTCGCTCTTCTCAGACTCCACTCTCAGTCCAAGCTCCAATCTTCCATCGCTTCCTCTCGCAGATCTCGTAGCTTGGATGAGCACTTCGATGGCCCTTCCAAGGTTGCTTTTTTGTTTCTCGCACGAAGAAATCTTCCCCTCGATTTTCTATGGGAGAGCTTCTTCGAGGTCCGTATCTTTTCTTTCAATTCTTATTGCTTTCTTCTTCTTTAGGAAAAAGGAAAAACGATGTAGGAATTATGTTCATTGAGTTTGGGAGTTTACAGAATGCAGATGCCGCAAATTTCTCAATTTATATTCATTCAGAGCCTGGTTTTGTGTTTGACGAATCAACAACGAAGTCGTCTTTCTTTTACGGTCGGCAGTTGAGCAAGAGCATTAAGGTAATGCATTTTGGAAGGATTTGACTTGGTTTATTCCTTCAGCTAGTTCCTAGTTTCATATCATTTCGTTTCTTTTTAGTTTTTCCTTCCTTTGAATTGTTTGCCATTATTTTGTTATGATTGAATTGACTCATTTGCATGCAGGTTATGTGGGGAGAATCGAGTATGATTGAAGCTGAGAAGTTATTACTTGGAGCAGCTCTTGAGGATCCAGCAAATCAGAGATTTGTTCTCCTCTCAGATAGGTTGGTTACTTATTTCTAATATAGTTTGCTTTCCACTGCGACTACAAGATTTTTCTTGAAAAAAATTTGCTGAACCTGGGAAAGATGTTTGGGATAGTCATTTATTCTTGTAGCTACCACATGGAGGCTTTCAAAGAAAGCTTGAGGTTTTAAGCAGAGCTAGGCAGCGGTTAAATGTGGCTTCTATTAAATCAACTCAGAGGACCTTGATAGTCAAAATTGAGTTTGTTGATTTGATTCCAGTACGGAAACCAAACAACTCCATTTTACTCAACACTTCTGCTCGCCTTCCTTATTAGGAGGTTTCTTGTGAAACTATTCCTTTAGTTAGTCCAGGAGCTGATATTGAAGATACTTTCCTGAATGACAGCCCGCTAGGATATCTTAGTGGTTACAAGTCTTCCCAAAGAATTTCCTTTGCATAGTTTCAAGGTGCTGAGCAAGGCTAGGCGATGGGAGGCATCTTGTCACCTAGTCAGTAGGCACCTTGGCATTGCGTAAAGCAGTGGGATTTTTTTGAATAAAAACTATGAATCCTAGGGCAATTCCCTAGGTTCTATAGCAAGGAGTAACCATCTTTCATTATTAATTATCTATAATCTTCATAAAAAAAGATTATGAAGTGTTGCAAGAAAGTTTAGTTGATCTGGTTTTTCATTTGATTGATATCATGTTTGTGTTTTATTGGAGAGTTTCATGAAAGTATCATGGTCATTTGAACTAATCACTCAACATGTTAACCTACCTTGATATTTCTAAATTGTTATAATAAGGTAGTAGAACCTAGAAGCAATCTCCATTTTTCCATATGTTAGCAGGTTGTCAGTGTGTCATTTGGAGTAGCAACAAGAGGGTGCACTCATTGGATAATTTGGTTGATAGCATGTTGTGTTTTATTGGAGGGTCAAAATAAAGTGTTGTGACCATGCGAACTCTTTGTTCCACATGTTAAGCTATCTTTGTATTTCTTGATTGTCAAAGTAAGGCAGTCAACCTTAGAGGCAGTGTTTTAAAAGGCGTGAGCAGAAAAGAAAAGGAAAGGAAAACAAAGAAAGGGAAGGGAAAGAAAGAAATAAAGAGGTTAAAGAGGAAGATAAAAGCTTGGAAGAAAGATCTATTTGGAAAAGTGGAGGAGTCTAAGGAAAGAATTACCTCAAGGTTAGAGGAGTTTGATAAGAAGGAAACACTTGGGATTCTTAGTGGGGGAGGAAAGGGAGGAAAGGTGGACGTTGAAGTGTGAGCTGGAAGTTCTAAGGAAGGACGAAATTTCTTAGAGACAAAAATCTAGGTGTAAATGGCTTCTGAAAGAGGATGGTAATGCAAAGTTCTTTCATTCTTCAGCCAGTGGTAGAAGGTGAAAAAAAACAAATTGCCAAGTTAGAAGTGAATGGACAAGTGTTAACCAGGGAGGAGGAGATTGTTAAGGTGAATTCAATAAGAAAAAAAAGAAAACAGAGAATAGAAGAAGAGAAGAGAATGTAGTTAGGCTAGAGTTGCCGCCCCACTCATGACTCAACTATTTATATGTTTGCAATTTAAAACATAGTGTAGTTCCACTAATGCCCTTGCTGCTTACATAAACAACACAACTAACATAAACACAGTAATACAAATAACATAAAACAAAACAAACATGCAGTGGGGACCACATTAATAATTACTGCTCTACATCTCTACAGGGTCCATAGGCAGCAGCTGTTTTGGGCTGTTCTGTAATCTTTTTGGGCTTGTTTCCAGCTGTTTGTTGTAATTTGTAACTTATGTAACTTGTTTCTCACTCATTAATAAATTGGTTCCTCCTTGCTGATCATAAAAAGGGAAAAGAAAGAAAGAGGAGAAAAAAGAGAAAAGGGAATGGAAGGGGAGGGGAGGGGAGGAGAGGAAAGATAAATGAAAGAAGGTTTGGGTCGGGAATGGCTCACTTCGCTTGATTGCCTCCGCTTTGACAAGACTCTCCCTTTCATCTAGTGTTAGGCATTTTCATTATTCTTAAGACAAGACATCTTTCATAAAAAAAAAAAAAAAAAGATCCTCTTTCTTCTTCTTCCCCCATAAGGGGGTTTATGTCTCCTGCTCCTCTTATGTTTTGAACTACACCTCATGCCTCCAGGAAGATGCCTCCTGTCATGCCTCTGTGTTTTAAACATTGCCTAGAAGTATAGTTTTCAAGGTGACAAGGCGAGGCTCAGTGATGGTTTATTTATTTATTTATTATTTTTTGAACGAAACCTGTCTTTCACCATTATTTATGTCTAGTTGGATAATGTCATAGGTGATGAGTTTTTTGAATAAAAACCATGAATCTTAGGGTAATTCCTTAGGTTCCATAGCAAGTAGCAACCATCTTTCGCTATTAATTGTTTATAATCTTCATAAAAAAATGTATAAGCTTCATTTGAAACATAGAAAATCAATATATTCATGAAAAAGCTGAAAAAAAAAAGAAATTTCAAAAAATAGAGGGCTGAGCCTCTATTTTTGTTGTAGGAAAAGAAGAAAAGAAATGAAAGGGTGGAAGAGGAAGAAGAAGAAGGTGATGATGATGATGATGACAATAATCAATATGTGTTGATTGGATAAAATTTTGAGTTCTTCCATGCTTATCAGTTCAAGTTTTGAAGTCTTCGAGGGTTCAAATCAGTATACATGTTGATTGAACTCTAACAAATGAGAAATAATAAAAAGAAGCTAGTATTTTAACTAAACTGAATAGTTTAGTTTAACAATGTCTATTTTATTATTATAATCTCAAAAAGTTATGAATATAAAAGTATCCAAGAGCACTGTTTAAAAATGTCTTGGCAATTACCTTGACAACTATGTTCCCTTGATACCATCTTGATTTACCTTTCTGTCATGTTAAACTGGTTCCACCTTTTTTTTATCAGTAACAGAAACATTTCGTTAAAGAAAAATGAGAGAGAGGTACAATGGGAGGGGGAAGATAAACTCCCTTAACTCCCCAAAAAGCAAAAAAATTACATATAAGATGCCTTTGGTTCAAGTAATATTGAATCACTTTGCATGTTAAGATGGAACAATATTAAATGGCAAAGACAAGCTCATTCAGAAACCTTACCATTTCCCATAAAAAAAGCTCATTCAGAAACCTTTGTTTCAGTAATATCTGCTCCCATTTTTCCTAAAATCCTATTAATTTAGCATTTTTTTCTTAAATCCACATGAAATGTTTATGAGATATATACTTTAGACATGAGGTATGAAAATGAAATGCACCTCTTCATGAAGCTTATGCCTCATTTGAGGTATACATAACAATTTCTTTTTTCGCCTTTCTTATTTGTGACATAAATGAACAGCTAATGTACATAATAAATTCCATTTTTCTAGAGAATTTTGCCAAGTGAAAAAATTACTTTTAAACCTTTTTCTATATGTATAAAATGTTAGAATTCAAATATATGGACTATTTTAATATCATATGCTTTTTTTTGGTTGTATCCCCAAGTCCATGTTTTCATCTTACTAAGTAGGACTCCAAGACAAGCATTGGATTCCAATTCTCATGTCTGTGTCCATGTAATCAGTGATTTGTTTATTTCTCCTCACCTTAAGGCATGATTCAAGCCTAATGCCTTGAAAACTTCTGAAATTTTAGTTTAAGCCAAGCATGGCCTAATAGTGGAACTCATTCATAGCTGTGGTAAGTGGTTGTATGCCCAACTAACTAACCCAAGCATGTCCTGTTTTAACGTCTGTTTTTTAAACGACCTGTTATCTTTGTCTATTTTTGTGTTTTGACATCATTATTTAATTGCATGTATGTATATTTAATTTTTCAATTTTGTCTGCAGCTGTGTTCCTTTGTACAACTTTAGCTACATATATCACTACGTGATGTCTTCTCCAAGGAGTTTTGTTGACAGGTAGTCAGAATTGCAGGATCATATTTGGTTAATAAAATTTCCTTTTTTGATTACTTCGTTTTACTGTAAAGAGGGCTGAGTTTTGTATAGCCTATCTATGACAACTTGTGTTCTTTCCGTATGCAGCTTTCTTGATAAGAAAGAAAGTCGGTATAATCCAAAGATGTCACCTACCATACCAAAGGATAAATGGAGAAAAGGATCACAGGTTTTTATATTACTTCCTTTATTTTCCAATTTATCATCATTTTGATGCTAGAAATCTCATGACTTGGAATTGACCATAGAACTGAACTTGATCTAGTCTGCTTGGCCATTCCATGAGTCATGAGTTCCATATTTAAGATATGTAATAAATGCAAAATGGCTTTGAAAATATATAGAGTAAATTTATCATTGTGGTTTTTATATTAGAAATGCATTGATGGGTCATTATTGCTTGGAATGCAACTTGGGCAGGCCCAACCCAAGTATTAAACAGGCCAGGTTTGTCTCTTTAGGCCTCAGAGGGTCTGGAACCTTGGGTTTTTGCCCAAGGTCAGGTCAGATTTGGGCATAAGGTTTTGGGTAATCTGAGCTAGGACTGATCCAATCCAACTCAATCCCTGCTTGGTCTTCAGTCTATGGTATATAATATGCATATATATTTTGTACTTATATATGATATGATAAGCTATTCTGAAGGGTAGTTCAATTAGAGTTGCAACTTATTAAGTTACAATGGCATGATGGCGTCATCTGAATACCATATATAAATCTGACTTTCTCTAAGACTCAACAGAAATATATCTACATCTTAATTGCTGCAAAAGATGCAAGTGGAGCCCAGCAGCATGCCTCTTCTAGCTAGGTTGTCCAAAGTAAGCATTTCTTCCAAGTAGCAGTCCAAGCAAAGAAGGAAACCATAGAAGGGGTCACTGATTTCCACATAGCCTTGTAGTGGAAGTCATTAGGGAGGGAATTTTGGATCATATAGAGGAAGGACTTCAGGGTGAAAATTCCAGATTTGTCACCTACTCAAATTCTTCTGTCAAGAGAAGTAGGTTCCACCTGAGTGTTATGAACCATGTGTAGCAGAGAAATAAATCATCTAGCTCCCAGTCATTCAAATTTTTATGGAACCTCACCTGCCAAACAATGACATCCTCCAGCTTTTTGGGTTGGTAAAACTAATAAACGACTTTAGTGCCATGCTCAATTGCAATGACAAACTATCCACATCAAGGAAAGGATGAGGACCACTGGTATTGTCTTCTTTTGTTGTGTTGGGAGAAACAAAACATCCATGTATAAAGATTCTTTAAGATGCCTTAGTATTATAAAGGCTTTATAGTGAGACAGGCAGAAAAGTTATTTTCTACTGCATAGAGAAAACTGCTTTGAAATCCTTCCTGTCTTGTAACAGAACTCCCACTTAGCTTTTTAACATGCATAAAAATATCTTTCTTGGATCAAGATATAATTGTGCTTTTTTTCTTTTCAATTAGTTATTTTGAAATCTAAACACCAACTTGAACTGGTCTGGCTATTTTAGTGGATTACATTAATTCGGGGGCATGCAGAGGTGGTTGCAGATGACAAAAATATCTTCTCAGTTTTCAAGAAATTTTGCAAGGTATGCACTGAGGAATTTCATCTATATTTTCAACTAGTTTCAATTTATTGAAGGCTGCAATTTCGTTTTCTATCTACTACCATACAAATATAGTTGTATGTAAAATGTGGATCATTATTTTCCACAGTTACTGTATGGCTGCATCTTAACAAAGAAAATGCAATTTTTTATATTCAAGTTTTATTCACAATAACTTTAAGTTGCTTTCATGTTCATTCTCTTGAAAATATTTAGTAATTTGTATTGGTGCTTTTCACCTGCAGCGCCGACCACCCATCGATCCCAACAAGGGGAAGCAGAATATTGTGAGTGACATTCCTTATTTATTCCAAGAAAAGGAAGTGTCTGTTCCTTTTTATATATATTCTAACATTACAATAATCATTGAAATGGCTTCTGCTATTGCCAATATAAATTTGTTTTTTTAACATTTACTGATTTCTGAAGTACATTTTTATACATCATATCTGGCTGATTTCACCATTTAGTTCACATTCTAGAAGTATAGTGAATGTGCATGAACAGTGAGTCATGTAAAATTTGCAGTTAATTAGGCTGTGTTTGGTTTGAAAGAATAGGGAAATGTAGGGAAACCTATACAAACCTTGTACAGGTTTCCCTACCTTTTCTTTCAAAGCATTTAGTCTTATTATCTTTATTACATTATTCCAATACATGTGGAGCATCATATAACAGGTTTGCTTGTAGGGTCGTTTAGTGAGCTTCCTTAAACAATTCAGAGATGTTGAATTTGGCAAGTTAGTTTGAAGCTCATAAGGAGTCTCCATGTTCTCCACATCCTATACCTATGGAAGAAAAGAGGCACACAATGCCCAAGGAAACAAGAAGGGAACCCAACAACAAAGGGCTCCCATGATCTCTAACCAATATGATTATTTTTACTTTTACTTTTCCCCCAGAGAAGAATTCAATTTCTCCTCTCACTTCCTCATGGCATCTTCCCTTAAAGAATCAGCAGGAAGAAATTCCTTTGGAAATACATTGCAACCTCAAATCCAAAGAGACGGAAGAATGTGCTACTGGTTTTAGAAATTCCATATGTTGGAATTATTGTTGCAATTGAACTAGCTAATAGTCCACCTTCCATATTAGTATCTCTATTAATTCAGTTGTAAAACTAGGGTTTGTAGAAGAAAGAAAAGAGAAGAGAAGAAGAAGAAGAAGAATGTGTCGAGAGGTGTGTGTGTGTGTGTGCTCTACTATTCACACCCTCAAAAACTCTTTATATTTTGAAACAAGAATTTATAAGGAAGCCCCTACTTGGGCGCCCAAATACAAAGAGAATACAAAGAGACGAGGAAAAGACTAAAAACACCCTTGCCTAAATATTCTCAACACTCCCCCTCAAGCTAAGCATATATGTTAATCATGCTTAGCTTGGCAAGGTTCTTGGCAAACTTTGGATGGTAAACACCTTTAGTGAGGCAATCAGTTAGTTGGTCTTCCAACCTTACAAAAGGAAGACAAATCTCTCCACTAGCAACCTTTTCTCTAATAAAGTGTATGCTTTGTACAATCATATTGAACAGGATTGTGGGTAATATTTATGGTTGCTTGATTGTCATAATATAGTAGTCTCATTGAGATATCCTTTTGGATGCCCATCTCAGTCAATAAGGTCTTCAACTAGAGTAGTTCAAACAATCCATTGAGTCATTGCCCTGTATTTTGCCTTAGCACTAGAATGAGCAACTACAAATTATATCTTACTTCTCCATGAAACCACATTGCCTCCGACTAAGGCACAATAACCAAATTAGATCTTTTATCATCAATGGACCCTGCCCAATTAGCATCTGTGTAAGCCTCAATCTTTAGATGATCATGATTGGAATACAACATCCCTTTACCAGGACATCCTTTCAGATAGGCTAAAATTCTATTAATTGCTTACATATGAGATGTCCTAAGTTCATGCATATATTGGCTAACCATTCCAACAACATAGGATATGTCAGGTCTAGTCAAATAGAGATACAAAAGGCAGTCCACCAATCTCTGATATATCCTTCTGTCTAAAAGAACTTCTCCTTCAATAGAACTCAACTTGTGGTTGGGATTAATTGTAGTTTCCACATGCCTACACCCTAATTTTCCAACTTCATGAAGCAAGTCAAGTACATACTTCCTTTGTGATAGAAAAATTCCCTTCTTGGATCTTTTCACTTCAATGCCAAGAAAGTATTGGAGAGATACTTGTGATATCGTCGCTTGTCACGACAATGTCATCAACATATACTATCAATATTGTTACTCTACCATCAACTCTCCTAATGAATAAGGTGTGGTCAACATGCGATTGAAAAAAACCTGATCTTTAAGATAACATTTCTGAAATTGTCAAACTAGGCTTTAGGGGACTGCTTGAGCCCATACAAGGACTTCTTCAAGCAGTAAACTTTTCGTTCACTATTAGGAAAGCTAACCCCAAGTGGTAAGTCCATATACATTGCTTCTTGTAAGCCCCCATTAAGGAAGGCATTCTTTACATTCATTTGATATAAAGGCCAAGAGTAATGGACAGCAAGAAACATTATCACACAAATAGAGTTCATTTTGGCAATTGGAGCAAAGGTTTCCAAATAATCAATGCCATAAGTTTGAGTGTATCCTTTGGCTACAAGCCGAGCTTTGTACCTCTCAATTGAGCTATCTGCCTTGTGCTTAACAATGTAAATCTACTTACACCCAACAGGAATCTTATCCTTAGGACAAGGAGCAACCTCCCAAGTCTGATTCTTTATTAGGGCCTCCATTTCTTGGTTCATAGCTTCCTTCTAGTGAGGGGACTGCATTGCCTCCGTAGCACTGTGAGGGATGGAAACAAAAGAGATGGCAGAAATATAGGCACAATAGGAAGGTGAAAGAGCATCATAAGACACATTGTTAGTAATAGGATACTTGCTACATGTCCTCCTCCCTTTTTGAATGGCAATAGGAAGATCAAGGTCAGGATCAGTAGTAGAATTATCAGGAGGTTCAAGATTACTTGAGCCCAGGAGATTAGATTGTGATGGGCATTCTGCTTCAAGAGCCACCCTTTTTACTGCACTTGGTGAAAATCTGTTGCCAGGACCGAGGCCGATACACAGGAGGAGGGGGGGAAGGAATACCATCATTACAAAGAGAGGAAGGAGGAGGAACAGAGATAGAGACAGGAAAGCAAAAGGGAGTTTGATCTTCACTTGCATTCTCCCCTTGAAGAAAAGGACGAGATGATTGGAAAAAAGAGGACTCCAAAAAGGTAACATCCTTAGAGACATATCTCTTGCCAGAGAGAGCACCAAAGCATCTATAGCCTTTCTAGACTGGAGAGTAATCAAGGAATACACATTTAACTGATTTAGGATCAAACTTATGTCGGGAAGGACTTGTGTCATGAACAAAACAAACACAACAAAAGATCTTAAGGGGTAAATTAAAAGGAGGTTCATCAGGGAAGAGAAGTTGATGATGAGACTAAAGGTTAAGGACCCTTGATGGAAGTCCATTAATGAGATACACGGCTATCTAAACAGCATCACCCCAGAAATGGGTGGGAACATGAGTTTGAAACAGTAAACCTCGAGCAACTACAACCACATGCCTGTTCTTCCTTTTAGCCACCCCATTTTGTTATGGAGTATGACTACATGAACTTTGGTGAATAATGCCCCGATCTTCAAGAAATCTAGTAATTGATGTTTAAAGTCTCTACCATATTTATAAAGTTTTTAACAATCATAGAAACTTCATCTCAACTTTTCATTAAGTAGAGCCATGTATACCAACTGTAGTCATCAATGAAGAGGATGAAGTGTTATACCCACCCATGCAAGGGATAGCATATGGGCCCCAAACATCAATATGGATCAAATGGAAAACACCATTACTTCTTTTACTACTCGCAAAATTTGTGGTTTTACATTGTTTGGGTAGATGACAAACTTTACATTCAAGGTTCAACTTTGGCACTAAGTCAAATAAGTTTGGAAGCAAAAGTTTTACAGAGTTAAAAGACATATGACCAAAGTGACAATGCCATAATTTCACAAGACTCATTTTCTCATTTGAACAAAACTCAGTCTGGCTTGATAATCCATGCTCTGAAAGTCCATCAAAGAGGTAGACTCCATCAACTTCATGCCCACTTCCAATCATCTTCCCCATGCTCAGGTCCTGAAAAACACAATGGGTAGGAAAAAAGGCTACTGAGCAATTATGGGATTTTGTAAGAGAACTAACAGACAACAAATTTTTATGTAATTAGGGCACTTGAAGAACAAACCCAAGAAAAAAGGTTGAGTGAGTTTGGCTTCATCCTAACCCAAAATAGGGGTCTAAGATCCATCAACAACAATAACCTTGCCCTTCCCTAAGGTTAACTTATATGAGGTAAAATGTGAAGGCTTACCAATCATATGGGCACTGGCCCCAGAATCTACAATCCATGGGCTAAAAGATGTGAAACAAGCAAGTGCAGTACTTGTCTTAACATATGAACTAGATGGATTACTAGGTCCAGAACCAGATGAGGAGGATTTTCCACCATTTTCCAACTGCAACAGTATATTCCTGAGTCTGTCCATTACATCAAAGGAGTTAAGAACATCAAAAGGTTGAGCATCATTACCAATTGTAGCTAAGTGAGCATTGCCCTTCTTCCCGATTTTATATTTTTCCGATTTTAAATGAGGATTGAACTTCCAACACCTTTCCTTAGTATGCCTTGGCTTTTTGCAATAACCACAAACAACATCCTCAACCTTCTTAGTAACAGGGTGCTTACTAGTATTTTGCTTGGACTGTGATGACATGAAGGCAGAGTGATCAATCACAGGAGGTTGCATCATGGAAGTCCTACTCTCTTCCCCTTGTACAAGGGAGTAAGCAGAAGCAAGTAAAATCAAACTTTGGATTCAAGCCAGCCAAGAATTCAAAGACTCCATTCTCCTCAATGTACTTTCAATATTGTTCACCATCTTCAGGGTCCTTCCACACGAAAACTTTCAAGTGATCCATTTCTTCCTAGATAGACTGTAGAGAAGAAAAGTACATTAACAACAGATTTCTCCCCATGACGCATATTGCAAGCTTCCCTCCAAAGTTGGTATACTCTAGCAGTACTGTTAACTTGGACTAGGTGGCAACAACTCTATCCCAAATATCCTGGTCATTGGAAGAAACATGTAGTTCCGAGCAATATGAGGTTGCATTGAGCAAATCAACCGTGACATAGTTATCCTGTTCCCACTATGCAAATTTCGGATATTCAAGGTTTGGCTTCACCTCCTTTTCTGTGATGAATCCCAGTTTACCTCTCTCAGTGATGGTAAGTTTAGCAAATTGGGACCACTCTAAAAAGTTGGTTCCATCAAGTTTAATAGTAGTTATCATACAACTAGAAATGTCTACATTTCCCGAGAGCACACTGGAAACTATCTGTACATCCTTAGATGATTCCATATTCTATCAAAATACTTTCATGTCAACCAAAAAGACCCCCTATACTTAACCAAAGCTAAAGACCCAAGAGACTAGGTCACCACGCGGTTAAGAGACAAAAAGAGGCCAAAAAATTAGGTTGACGGCAAAATAGAGGGAGAATAAAATCTCCCAAAAGTTGTACAGGGCTTAGAAAATTACAGGACCACTTCCCGTCACTCCCAAAGTGTAAAACAACTTAAATGGTTTAGGTATTAGCAGAAGAAATAATTAAACATGGTGTATAAGGTTCAACATCAGATCTGGAATTTCTGCATTTTTTTCCTTGAAAAAACCACTAAAAATCACAGAGGCTTCGAATAGGAACAAGATTCATACCAAAAGTCTTCTAAAATCAGGGCGAATCAAACCATGTAGGATTCATTAACTGCTGCCGACACCTGTACGGACTGCTGATGTCATCCGATGGCAGTCTGATGTCAACAGATCACCTCATGGGAGAGGATCAGCAAGAAAGGTATTACCAAGTGCCTTTACCTGCTCTGATACCAAGTTGTAAAACTAGGATTTGTAGAATAAAGAAAAGAAAAGAGAAGAGAGTAGAAGAAGAAGAAGAATGTGTTGAGAGGTGTGTGTGTGTGTGTGTTCTAGTGTTCACCCTCAAAAACTCTTTATATTTTAATACAAGAAATTACAAGGAAACCCTACTTGGGCACCCAAATACAAAGAGAATACAAAAAGATGAGCAAAAGACTAAAAACACCCTTGCCTAAACATTCTCAACAAATTCAAACGGTTTTTCCTTTCTTTAGGTTTTAGGGCCTAAAGTTGCAATACCCTGGCTAAAGTTGAGAAAGTTTTAGGTTGAAATTAAGATAATGGTAAGTGCGGCCAACTGCTCTCTAGAGTTTGTAGGGCTAAGGGTTTTAGGGAGACTAAAGAGTTGGTAAAGCATGGGATTGTTACGAATTTTGTAGAGATACTTGGAGGGGGAAAAAACTGATGATAAAGATAAATTCTTTCATGTAAATGTGAGTGGAGAATGGGTGCTGAAATAGAGGCCTAGTTGAATAGTTTTGGAGGGAGAAACTAAAAATCTGCACATCTGATTTGATCTTTGGTGATCAGTGTTGCTGCAATATTTTTTTATCTCTTGTTTTAGTCTAACATTTTGAATAAAGGACTTGTAAACCTATTGAAACTCATAGGACAGTTAGTAACAAAAACCATAGGATAACTATGACATTGAAATTTTGTCATTTCTTATGAAGTCAAAAACAAGAAATTTCATCATGGGTCTGTATATTTTTTATTATCTAGTATCTGTTGCTCAAATCCTGTCTGTATTGCCGATCTTGGTTTAAAAAACTTTATAATGTCTCTACAATGGAGGCCTAGTTGACTTTGGAAATGATGCCAAAAGGTGTATATGTAATTGAATCCTTCTATTCAATAGCTAAAAGAAAACTAAAAATTTGACATGTTGGATGATCCTAGTTAAAGAAAGTACTTCATTTTTCTTTTAACTGTCACAGAGAATAGGGTAATTGGCAGAAAAAGATGGAAATATGGTGTTTGTGACCATCCTGTGAACATCTTTTATCCAAAATCACCTGTGGCACCTTATTAAATGGAAGGTCCTACCTCCTTAGATGTTTCAGTGTTTCTAACAAGCAGAGGAGGGCCTCCTGTTCTGTTTTTTCTTTTCTTTTTCTTTTTTTTTTTCTTTTTTTTTTTTGTGATGTGAGCACTCTTTAATGTCATGGCTAATGGAGTAGATTCAGATTTTGCACAGTTCGAGTTAAAAAAAAATGCACAGTACTTCTGGAGATATATTCTGTTTTCTAGCAATCTAGATTTATCGTCCTTGATGTCAATTCTTCCCCTTTGTTCTGATTTCCATCTCAATATCAAATGCAGAAGCTTCAGAAACAGCACAACTGTATCCCTGACGAACACTATGTGCAGACATTACTTGCAGTAAGTAAATATGTTACTACTATTGTTTTTGTTTATCATGTTGTTCTCATTCTGTATTGTTATTGTTGTTGCTCTTCTTGTTGTCATTACTCATTATGTTATCATTAAAAAAGGCCATTACCCAATGTTGGTCCTGGGTATATAGAATTTTAGGAGGGGTGAACTGGATATGGACCAAATCTTATGCATTTTCTTGCATGTCTGCTATCTGCTTTGGACCCATCTTCTCCCACTTGCCATTGTTAAGATTTTACCACTATACCAAGCAACAGCCCATATCATCATCATTACTGTCCATGAATTGTAGTTTACTTATTCCAACAGAGATTCATAATTGTATTGATTTATATGGTCCTTTCAGATGAGCAACCTTGAAGGTGAAGTTGAACAAAGAACCTTGACCTACACCTTGTGGAACCAATCTACATCAAAAATGGAAAGGAAGGGTTGGCATCCTATCACATTCAATTATGCAAATGCAGGTCGTGAACAAATCAAAATAATCAAGGTAATGATCTTGCATCATTCCAGCTAATTGACTCTATACCTTGACATATGGGCCATATGATGCATCACTAGGCACATTTGTCATGATATGTGATCACTCCCATATGCATCATTTTTCATTTAGACATATAGAGATGAGATCTTATTGAATGGTCCATTGAAACCACATCATGTATGTGAATGAATGAATCAGAAATTTCTGGCATGCTTTCTTTCCTTAATTCCCAATACAGACTTGTTAGGCTCTTCTTTCTTATTTTCCTTTCTTTTTCCTTTTTTTTTTCTTATTTGATCATTTCGGCACATGAAAAACTACTTGATCCTCTAGCATAAAAAAAGAAGATAATTAGTAGCATGGTAGATTGCAATTTAGATGCTGTCTAATCACTCTGCATGACTTGTCAAGAAATGCCACTTCCCTATTTCAACCCCCTTTTGCAAGGGTCCAAAAACAGTTCCTTAAACTTGGAACAACCTTGATGGAAATGCGTTGCTCTTTCTTCAGAGAACTATAGGATCCATCCTTGTCTCACAGTGTTCCTCTGCTATATATTTTTTCTTAATGTTTATTACACAGGCCTTGTGTGTTATAATTCTTTCTCTCATTGTGTGTCACTGTTTTCTTTCAGACGACCCCATATAGTTAGCATAAGGCTTTTTGACTTGACTTTGACTATCACTGTGTTCCTTTTTTTTATTTATAGATTTATTAATCTGGAGATACTCATTACTAACAATTCATTCATGTGTGCAGGATATCAACCATGTGTACTATGAAACTGAGTACCGGACAGAGTGGTGCCGTACCAATTCTGCATATGTCTCCTGCTTCCTCTTTGCAAGGAAGTTCTCAGAGGCTGCAGCCATGCGCCTTCTGAGTGAGGGGATAGTAGGTTCCTTTGATGCCACTGCCTTGTTAGACAACCACTCATAATTGCCTTAGTTATACCAGTTCTCATCTTCTAACAGCACACCTGACCATGTTAATTAGTTCAGGGAGAGGATATTTTGCAGGGTGACATGAGGAGGCACCCAAGAGGAATTAACACAAAAATTCTACGTACAAAGAACAGTTTTTGACCGGTAGCTGTTCGGCACAATATTAACACAAACACAAAAGATGACAAGTAAAGGAGCAGATGGTAGCTTTTAATTGAACTATCACAGTATGTCAAGAAGTGGAGGTTTGATTGCTAGGAGAACAGTAGAAATCACCACGATATGTTGAGGCGTCTGTAGGGAATCTATCCCAAAATCATATGCGCATAGAAACAATTTTTTATGATGTATATCCAAATAGGAAAAAGTGGCTATTCAACAGGATATTGACACAAATACAAAACGAGGAGACATGAAAGGAGCATATGGCAATTCTTTATCAAGTCATCAGAATATATTTAGAAATCTGTAGGTATGATCGTTGAGAGTTTCTTCATTGTCTTTTTAATTTGATCTTTCATGATAGTTCTTGCGAGTTGTATCCCATTTTGTGTGTGTTCTCAATTAAGAGTAAGGTTCAAGTTACCAGTATGGCTAAGATAATGGAATGGCAATTTTAGGATATGTATGATGGAATGATTAGAATATGCATAGATATTGCAGAGAAATGCAAATTCCACCAAAATCAATATTACTAAGTGTAAGGCTCAAAAATGACTAAAAAAGGTATGAAGACGCAACAAAACGTAATTTAATGGCTTATGTGAAGTGTCAACAACTAGGATGTGCTTGAAGAACGTTAAGGAAAAAGTGGAAGAATTAAGATGTGTATGGGCACTTAGGAAATAAATCTCATAAAATAGCTAAATAATGCAGATTCAGTATTCAATTAATTTTGAGAAACATAAAAAAGTGCGATAACATTCCTTGTTAAGGTATGCATTTCGTAAAACAGGCGCATAATGTATTAAATTGTATATTTATATATCCATTAAAAAAAAACAATCTAGATACAATTCTCCCATTCAATGGTCATTGATTCTTAGGTTTATGTTGTTCTAAAAAGGGTCTAAGGTTTATGCCTTTCTAACAAGGATCTAAGGTTGCATCCTGTATAGAGACATTTTAAGGATTTATCTCCTTTTTGTAGTTAAAAACTCAGTCTTCATAGGAGCATTTTAACTGCAAAAGAGGTAAGTCTTAAAATAAGAATGCCAAATGCAGCTTAAGTCTCCAACAAAGTTGGATACATCAAGCGTGTGATACATCACTGGTGTGTAAAATGCAATCAAATCAGCATGTGCTTCGTAGGTAGCATTTGATAAAACTGAAGTTGGATATCTGAAAAGCCAAAAAAAAAAAACTCTTCTTAATTATTGATCCGACATATGAGAACAACAGATATGCTTTTATGTTTTTGAAAGCCTTTGCGATTTAAAAAAAAAATGGCATTGTAGTTATTATGAACCATCTTAAACATATTTAAAAAACACATTTGACGTATGAACTCTTACCAAATCAAACTTATTATCACATTTTAATGGTATAATTTATATTCTAACACACAAATGAATTTCAACCTCTGAAAAGTTTGTTAAGCAAGTAGATTACTAGATCTCGTTTCAGTGTCATCAAGTGCGGAAATGCCAGTTTAGTGTATTTATCCCCAATAAAGCTTCTCCAATTAGGTAAAACCATATGTCCAGCCACCAAAACCAAAATATGACACATGACATTGGTATGACATGAATAAATTATACATCTTTAGAACTCAGATTCACTACAAAATTTCCAAAATACTTGTTCACCTTAAAGTTAAAATAATAGAAATGATTCGATGCCCTTGGTACATTTTGGTTTTTTTTGGTAGAAAAGATGATAATATTATAAAAGGCTAAGAAAACCAACCAGTACAGGCAGACAACACGGACAAAGACCAAAAACTCCAAACACACTAACCAAACTCAAAAGTAAAATAAAATTAAAAAGAAAAAACTAAAAAAAAAACAAGAAAAACAAACTACAACTCAGTCATTGGTAGTATTTTAGTTATTATCTATCGGTATTAAAATTTTCCAAAATACTACCAAAAAGGGTCTGTTTGGTATTGGAATTGGATTCGGGTGCTCACGGTTCAGTTAATCGAATCATGGGATATTTTTTCAAACCAAACCAATATGTTGGGTTTTTTAAATATGTAAACCGAAGCCAAACCAATGCAATCGGCTGAATTCAGTTTTTCGGTTTTTTTATGTCTTCAAAAAAAATAAAAAATAAAAACTAAAACCATCAGTGGTTGTTGTCGATGCCGGACTGGTTGGTGCCAGTGTTACCGCTTATCAGAGACGCAGAGAGCCTAAAGTGAGAGCTTGAGAGTTTGTCAGAGACGCAGAGAGAAGAGGTGAGAGAGAAAAGAGAAATACAGAGATCAGTCCTTGCTTGCCAGTGAGGTGGCGACCATCGGTGTTGCTGTGTTTTCAATGAAAAGTTCGATTTTCAATGAAAGTCTCAGCTGAACATTCAATGAAAGGTTCAAATTTTAAAAGAAAGGCTAAAGTCTTTGCCAACTCTTTTATTCGATTTAAAAATAATATATATATTACTATTTGTATGAAAATTGAAAAGGCGCCAGTAGGCTAACCTGGGGCACAAGAGCTAGGCGGACAGACCCGGGTTATTCAGTTTAAAAAATATATATAAATATAAATATAAATATAATATATATAATATATATCGGTCGGTTCGGTTAACTGTTGTTTTTTGTACAAGGTTAATCAAAACCGAATTGATCGGTTCGATTAACCAATTTTTTGGTTTGATTTTCTGATTTTTTTTGCTCACCCCTACCTATTTGGATCAAATAGAAATTGAATTAAATTTTGATTATTGCTATTTGATTCAATTGGAATCAACCAAATTTTCCAGTTCTGCTCCTATTCGTAGTGACGACGACAAAGATTTAGAAGAAGAAGAAGAAAAAGGAAAGAAAGAGGGTGGATTCCAGGTTTATTCGGTTGGATAGAGATTTGGAAGAAGATGGGGAGAAAGAAGAAGGGAAAAAGAAAGGAGATGGGAAGAAGAAGAGGGATATGCTAATACCTACCATCAACGGTATTAGTACTTTAGTAGTAGTGGTGGCCGGCAACAGAGGGGAGGAGAAGAGGGAAAGGAAGAAGAGAGGGGATGCGGGGGAAGGATGACCAAGCAGCTGCTGGTCTTATCTCATTGGAAATGGCGGTTGGCAGCGGCTAACTTAGATGGAGGAAGGCCTATGAGATGAAGACTTGAGGTCGAGTGGGACTTTGGATCGAAATGGGTTTTTTTTTTTTTTTTGTCAAAAATAAATAAAAAGTAGAGAGGCGGAATGGGAATCACATTCCTAGGGAGAGGAATGACCATTCTCCCATTAGGGGAATCCCATTCTGCCTAGAATGGGAATGGGAATCCCGTTCAGATCAACCAAATAGTTGGAAATGGAATGGGTCATTCGGATTCCAAGT
Source organism: Nelumbo nucifera (assembly GCF_055504915.1). NCBI lineage: Eukaryota > Viridiplantae > Streptophyta > Magnoliopsida > Proteales > Nelumbonaceae > Nelumbo > Nelumbo nucifera. Next base: position 147,009,993 of record NC_142649.1, on the reverse strand, counting down.
GTCTATTTCTATGAACCAAATAGACCCTTAGTTCTTATATATTAGTAGTAATTGCCATGAGATGATTTGATGCAAAGAGGAAAAAAAAAACATATCATTGGTATCTTTGCAAGTGCAACAGAGGTACAATTCGGCTTATTTCGGTGGTGTTCATAATTGTGGTTAGGGGTGGATTTGAACCGAGCTAAGCTCGACTTGCCAAGACAATATGAGGCTCGAGCTCGGTTCAAATTAAAGACTTGAGCTCGAGTTCGGTTCGAGTCAAAAGCTCATAAGCTCGAGTTCGATTATGAGTCAAATGATTTATAAAGGTAAAAAATTGTACATAATTTTTTTATTTCATATTTAAAAATTAATAATTATAATAATTAGTTATTATATATAAAAATATTATAAATATGTATGTATGTATAGATATATGTAAAAGCTCGATTGAGCTTGTGAGCCTCATGAGCTAAGCTTTATTAGGCTCGACTTCAGCTCGATTAGTAGACAAGCCTATAAATTGGGATCGAGCTCGGCTCGAAGCTCAGTTTAAACCAAATCAAGCTCGAATAGCTCATGAAAAGCTCAACTTTGCTACCCCTAATTGTGACATTGCATTTAGTTTTAATTAGGGGTGAGAAAATGGGTCAATTCTACTCAAAATTAAGTAGACCTAAGGTTGCTCACAAGGAGAACCAAACCAATCAAACCAGCCCAACCCAACCTGATTTGATCGTTCTTTTAAAGGTGTCTATTGGTTTCAGTTCTTAAACTAAAACAACCCGAGAGTTTGGTTCCATTGCGGTTTTCACATTTGAATACCGAAATCTACTCGACCCAAACATGTATGCTTATATAATTATTATCTTTAGTTTAATATAGGTTATTACTTATTGGTTTTGGTTTAATATAGGTTATTAAACTTAGTAGCTTTGATCAACTTGTTTTCATCTTTTTGAAAGCCAACAAACCCTTGGGTCATTCTAACTCTATACTTATTACATAACCACCTCTTGGCATTGTTGGGGTTGGAAAACTATACACATAAAGGAAAGATGGAAAAGTGGGATTAAGGAAGAGTTGTTTACTGTTTGGGATTTCAACTTAGTATAATATAAACTATTCCACATTTACACTTTAAAGCCTAAAAACACACAATGAGGGAGAGGGATTGACAATCTTTGCTTCTTTGGGATACCTCGGCAAGGTTGCCAAGGTAAATCCCCCAATTCTCACAGAGTCACAGCCTCTTTTCTTGGACATTGGACCTCTTGTTCCTCTTGTTCCTCTTAGATGTCATGACTCATGACCTCTTCAGGTTTTCCTCTCCCTTAGTCCTCTCTAGGCTCTCCTCTGCAACTCTCGCCCACCATAACCAATGAAGCAACAACGTTTTCTTCTTATTTTATTTGAAACTCATCATTGTGAAGGCGTGTTACCACTGCTAACATTTTCCTCTCTTCGGGTGTGAAGGTGATTTAGTTATTTTGGTAGGTATTTCATAGAGTAAAGTTGCTAGAAATGGTTATAGTTCTCTTTTATTTGAGTCATCCCGCCAATTGCCCTAATTTCTTCTCTTTGTTGTTTTTGTTTTCTTATCAAGCTGAACGCTGGATGGTCATCCCCAAACCAACTTAGCCAAACCAAGGAACTGACCCAAACCAACCCTTCACGTTTGGGTTGGCTCCCCCTCGTGGTCAGTCAGTTTCAATTCCTTATATGCCAAACCAATCAGGTCAATTTGATTGGTCAAAAAGCTTTCAACTGACCCAACCCAACCCATGAACAACCCTAATTGGAACTGACCTCAAAACAACTTTGGTAATACTAGTTCAAATAGGTTTTCAAGTAGCCTCAATTTCAAATTATCGATATTAATTCCTATTTGGGCTTAGTTTTAGGGTCTAAGGGTTTACCCTATCCAAACTAACTTAGAGAACCAGCCCTAATTGGGCTTGGTAAGTTGATAGAACCAACCTTGATTTTTTTTTTTATTTTTTTGGTAAAAAGGATAATCATTCATTAGAGCAAAAGGCTGAAACAAAGTTTATACAAGAAGTTTGATTGTCACTAGTCCAGTTCAAAGTCAGGAAATTAGCAAGGCAAACTGGGGGATCACCAATCCAAACCCCTTTTGGAGTCTTGATGCTAGCCAAGAGGGCCACCAAGTTTTCCGATCTATTAATTAAATTCCACACAACTGAATCAACGGATTTCACTTCTTGCAGAACATCATCAACCAATAACCACACTTCAGAAGATATGTGTTCGAAACTAGAATGAAGGGATGTCAAAAAGGATTGAGCTATCACTGTTAACAATAAAAGACCAAAGTCCCAAACTGTTTGCTAGTCTTAGGCCTAATAGAACCGCATAAAGCTTCTAAGAAAATTGCAGGTCTTGGAAAATCAGGTTTGGCTTGAGCTGCTAAAAAATTGCTTCTTCCATTTGAGATAAAGACACCATAACCAGCATAGTTGTTCTTCAAAAAACTGCCATCAAACCAAAGCTAATTAAAATTAGTTGGATGAGGTTCCCTCCCTTGGTGGGGCCGAATAGTTGATTTTTGATTGAAAGAGCTCTTCAAATCCAAGTTTCTTGAATTCATCAAGATCCTATGAACATGAGAGAGAACATCTTGACCATTACCGATTTTATTTTCAAAAAGGATTTCATTTCTGCTTAACCAAATGCACCAGCAAACAGTTACAAAATATGAATAGTTTTTTTTTTCTTCAGCTTTCTCTCTTGCAAACCTATAGTCCAAACACCAAAATAATCACCAAGAGATTGAATGGACCCTGAATCAGGCCTCATACTCATGGATGATGTAAAACCAAATTGGTCTAGTTTCTTCACAGTACAAAAGAGCATGGGATATAGACTTTACCTCCTTACCACAGCCAGGGCATATACTGTCAACAATAAGCCCTTCGCTAACTAGTTTTTCCGACACTGGAAGACTACTATGTAAAGCCCTCCAGAAAAACATTTTTATCTTAGGTCGAAGCTCAAGGCTCCAAAGGACCTCCCAGCAGTTCCTTTGGTCATTAGTAGAATTCAAAGATTTAGCAGAACACCCATCCATCTCGGCCTCCTGGGTTCTATACGCAGATTTTATTGGAAAAAAAATCCTTTTCCTATTGAGAATCCAACACCATTTTATCCTCCTTGCAAGAGAAGGGGATATAAATTTTCTGGATTTCATTAGCAATAGCTAGAGGGAAAGGGTACTAATGAGACTGGAATTCTAGGACTGATCTCTATGTTTAATCAACTCTAAAACCTTACTTACTAAGGGCCTGTTTGGCATGTCTTTCCCCATGGTCTTTTGGCTGTTTACAAGCTGAGAAGACCGATTTTTGGTCTATTCCCGTTTGACTCGTGGAAGATTTAGTCGCCAAAAGATGGTTCCCGTGTCTTTCACGTTTTAATCTCGCGTGGAAAGACGTGGACAGATGCACGGAAAGACGCACATCTGCCAAATTGTCTTCGAGCTGCCCAAATCTTATGTCAAAAGCTCAATGCGTCTTTTGACTGTCAGAGCTACAAGAAAGTCTTCTCCAAAAGGCACGCCAAACGGGCCCTAAATAATCCATCAGCTATCATGGGGAATTTTAAATTTGGAAAGGCTGGGAAGCCAATGATCCTTCCAAATATCCACATTCTCTCCCCTAACTATTTTATAGACAAAACCTTCCTTTAACACCTCTCTACCTGCACACACACTCCATCCCCAAGAACTGCATTGGGAGATCTTAGCCCTTAGAAATTGTTCCTAACCAAAGTAACGAGCTTTGTAAATTTGAGCAAGTGAGTTTGCGAGATTAGTTAGAATCCTCCAAGCCTAATTAGCTAGTAAATCTAAGTTGAAGATGTACGGGTCCCTAAAGCCTAAGCTACCGTCCTTATTTCTATAGAGGATAGTCCATTTGAGCCAGTTTATCTTCCTTCAAATATTTGAAGCACCTCACCAGAATTGCCTTTCAAGTTTTGAGATGGCTTTACAAACACCCTTAGGAACTAAAAAGCAAGACATTGTGGATACAAGTAAAGTAGAAGCTACAAACTTTATAAGAATTTCACTTTAATGACTTGTAGCTTTCTCATAATTATTGAAAATTCTTAGAATTTCCTCAGCTTTTTCAAAATTTGCCTTAGCAAAGACATATCTGTCATCCAATGATTAAAGTACCGATATCGGGTATCATATCGGACAAATCGGATACAAATATGCTTTAGAAACACATGGATATGGACGGAAAATATGAAAACGCATGGATACACTAGGAAAATACATACAAATTTTGTAAATACATTAATATCATTAAATTTAAGATCAAAATAATTACAAATAGTATATAAATACATAGGAAATGTATATTTTAGTGGTATATATGAATAAATATATTAGAATTAATATATCAGGATGCATAGATATCATATAATTTTATTTACAATGCATCAATCAAGAGTCTAAGACACTAAACATATGCACCTATTATATTTTGATTATTATATTAATTATTTTATTTTATTTTTTAAATTTGTTGACATTAACAAAAAGTCAACTAAATATTAGGTTCTCAATGAAAATTAAAATATTAATTAATAATTTATAAAAATATTAACTTAAAGTATATCAAATTTGTTAAAATTTATAATATACATATCATATAAAAATTCATAAACTTTAATTACCAAAATAATTATTCCATTATTAGTATTTTATTTATATAATTTTTTTAAAATAAAAAAAAAAACTCATTTTTTGAAATAAATGTAGATTAATGGGTTTGAAAGATTCAATTTAATGTTATATTCTTAAATATTTTATAAACAATATTTTTTTTATAAATAATAAATATACTGTTATTACTTATTAATATAAATTAAAATATTAATTAATAATTTATAAAAATATATAAAAAATTTAATATGCATATCATGTGCAAATTTATAAATTTTAAGTATTAACATAATTATTTTATTCTTAATATTTTATTTATATATTTTTCTTGGTATTAAAAATCATCTTTTATATAAACATGGAATTGATAGATAATTTATTGTACTAGTTTATAAAATACTGTTTTTGAATATTATTCTTTTGAAATTTTAGTTAGACTTGTTAAATATAAACATGTGCTTATTGTTTAAATTGCATGTAGAGAAAAAATAATTTTTATTTTATTTTATTTATTTTCACAATAAGAAACGTGGTTTAGTGGTTCATAATCGCATTCAAGGTGCAAGGCTTTGTGCACACTCTAGTGACCCGAGTTTGAATCATCATGCTTGCAATTTTTTATGGAGAAACACAATGTATCAATGTGCATCGACCTATATCGGTGTGTATCGGTTGATACAGTGCGATACAGGACGATATGCATCTGTATCGCTACGATTCATATGACTCACAGGATATGCTTTTGTTCGTAGCTTATCCTGTACCGCCATAGGTCAATACCGATATGATGCCAATATTTAAATCCTTGTTGTCATCAACAAATAAGAGGTGACAACTATGGGTGCTTTTTTGCAAAATTTGATTCCTTAAATTTTCTTTTCTTCTAAACTAGTAGAGATACTTGCAGAGAAAGCTTCAGAGATCAATAAGAAGAAGGAGAAAGTGGGTCTCCTTACAAGTCAATATGCATCTGTATCGCTACGACACATACGACTCATAAGATACGCTTCTGTTCATAGTGTATCCTGCACCGCCATAGGCCGATATCGATACAATGCCGATATTTAAATCCTTCTTGTCATCAGCAAATAAGAGGTAACTATGGGCACATTTTTGCAAAATTTGATTCCTGGAATTTTTTTTCCTTCTAAACTAGTAGAGATACTTGCAGAGAAAGCTTTAAAGATCAATAAGAACAAGTAAGGAGAAAATGGGTCTCCTTGACGGAGACCCCTACTACAGACTATTGTGCTACTTTGGAGAGCCATTGATAATGATTCTCTAGGTGACTATGGACACACATTGAATAATCCATATTCTCCATTTCAGACCAAAGCCCATTTTTTCTATGATTTTGTCAAGAAAATCCCATTCCGCCATATCATATGCCTTTATCATGTCAGGTTTAAGAGCCATATACCCCTGTTTTGCCTTTGAGGATTTCATTGTATGAAAACATTCATGAGTTATGAGAATATTGTTTGAGATGGATCTCCCTTAGATGAAAGCACTCTCCATTGACCTTGATTGGCCTTTGTAGAAATGACCTTGGTAGGACAACCTTAATTAACCTTGGTAGAGTTAGCAGCTTTGGTGGAATTGAAATTACCTAGCCTTGGAACTGAAGTTGATTAACCTTAGCAAAACTAACCTCAATTGTTAATTGTATTCCATTTGCATTATGATTGCATTTAACTATAGTGTGGGATTTGTGTAAAGTTAGATTATGGATTAGTAATGATTATGTGATATTATTTAGGTAGTTTATGGATTATGCTTTATTTTCTTTTGAGATAGAATGACTATGTGGGTTTGAAACTTAGAATGTTTATGACAAATTTCTATCCAAGGTTAATAATGATTTAAAAGGAAAAAAATAAAAAAGCCCACATATTATTATTATTGTATCGTAAATAATGGGTTCTATGCATGGTTAAACCCTAAAATTGACCTTGAAATTTCTAAGGCTATAACCAATCTTGATAAAGTAGGTTATGGACTTTATGGTCCTAAAAACATGGAGCCGACACTTACAGGGTAGATTCCAAGCTTTGCCATACAACTAACTTGGTCCATGTTGACTCTACATGCACCATATATCATTATATCATATGTATGAATTAACTAAAACAATGCATCATATTTTGCAATCTATCATATGCATGGTGTTGGAGGAAAGCGTCAATATATATATATATATTATAAAGCCCAATCTGGCCCGATTTAGCATTATATATTTTATAAAATATATAATATGTATTTTTATATTACATAAAATATATAAATAATATAATATTTATTAAAATATATATTTATAATTTAATATATATATTTTTTATTTTTTTCTTTATAATATCTCTTTCTATTCAGCTGCTAACAGTATGGGTTAAGTTTCGGGTTCGGGCCCAGGCCCGGGCTTCGGGCCCAAATTGTAGGTCCGATGGTCGGGCCAGGTTCGGGCTCGGACCTTAAAAAATTCTGATAATCCAGAGTGAATGCCCGGCCCGGCCCGGCCCATGAACAGGTCTACTCGTATACTTGGACGATTAGTAACATATAATACTGTTTTATGAAACTGAAGCGATGCACCAGATCTTTTCCCCTGGATTCAAACAAAAGCCAAGAGGAGGGAAAACAAATTCATTTTTTCGTTGTTGGAGCAGAAAAAGAGAACCCCATGTCCATGGACACCGACGATCTGATCGCCTAAACCAGAAACACAGAGAAACCTCCCCCTCCCTCTTTCTCTCGCAATCATTTTTACCTCCAGAGAAACCACAGACACAGAGAAGATTTGTAAAGCTCCGGAAGCCCTAATTTCCGTATCAGTCAGGACCAGAAACAATGGCGGAGGCAATAATGAGCCCTAATCCACCCACCGCGCTGAGGCAGAGAGCACCCATGGCATCTCGTCTCCAATCTCCGACTAGTCCGTTCTTCTTGGGTTCCAACGATGATCAGCTGGAACGTGCCCAGGCTCGAGCGGCCAGGGCAGCCGCTATTCGCCGCAAGTCCATTGCCGCTGCTGTTGCCTCTGCTGCTCCTCCCCCTCAGTCTTCGGATCTTTGCCTTGGTAAAGAGCAAATTTTGGAGTTGTTCCAGAACTGCATTAAGCTTGCAAGTGAAAATGTTCGTAATTTTCTTTCTTTTTTTTCTTACAATTCGTAATTTTCTTTCTATTATGCAAGTGACAAATTTCTGTTATTATAGTGATATTTTTTATTTCTGTGGTTCAGAAAATCAACCAGAAGAACACATGGGAGCTCAGCCTTATAGATCACCTCAGCGAGATTATTAAAGTGGAAGCAGAAGATGATGTGGAGACCAATTTTCAAAAGGTTTGAAATATTTGCTGCTGCAATTCATCGATTAAATAAAGAATACCTTTTTCTTATTCTACTAATTATTGTTTTACTATTATTCCTTCAAAGGCAAGCTGCACTTTGGAAGCTGGAGTAAAGATATACTCATTGAGGGTGGACTCTGTACATTCCGAGGCATATAAGGTTCTCGGGGGAATAAATAGAGCTGGTCGTGAAGATGAACAACAAGGTAAGTTCTTTTGTTTACTCACTAAAGTTCAATTTGTTGGATTATTATCCACTATTGGTTATATTTGAAGTTACATTGGTTTTAATTTTATAGATATTTTCCTCTTTTACGGCAAGTGATTTCGTGATTAACCATTGGTAGAGGAATACGTGCCTTGAAGAAAATGGCTCATGTAATTATTATTTTTTTTGATAAATATGGCTTATGTAAACTATTCGGTGTTGAGAATAAAGCCAAGATGCCAACTGGGGACAAAAATATGGGAATATGTCTACTCTAAGTGGTTAATATTTTTTTCTTGTTTCTAGAAAATGCTGTCAGAAAAAAAAACAATCCCAAATACGACCATCCACCTTTTTAGATCAAGGAACACCCCTTCCAGGATATACAAGAAACTAGAAACAGGAGTAATTTCAGAATCGCTAAGGTTCCTTCTGAGCCCCGAGTTCGAATCAAAACTAGGAAAGGAGGAAGGCACAACAAACTAGGAAGTAGGAAATAGGCTTACCTTTAAGGGAAGAGGCAGAAAAGAGAGGGAAACAGGTCCTTTAAGGGTAGCTCCCCAATCCAAAGATCTTCCCAAAATCTAATTTTATTTCCAGAGGAGAGATCATACCTGTTGTTATTGAGAAATATAGGTAGGATACTATGGGTGGCTTTCATGTAAGGGATGGACATGCCCAATGCAATTGAGTCATTGACTCATTGGAGTACCCTGTGAATCCATGCCTTAGGCATGTGAAACCAGCATACAAATACCCTAGGACTTGTGAAGTGCAGCCATCTGTGATTCAGAAGCAGGCCTAACTTGCAAATCCCATTACTTAACACATGATAGTACAATGGCTTTAGTAAGAGTAGCGAGGTGCAAGACGGTAACACACGACAGGATCAAGTGAGAGATCAGAAAAACTGCACAGGTTAGTATCAGATCCTCTCACATTATTGTCCATAACCACTTGTGCTAAGCTGGCATAACTAACTAGAGAACTTTCCATTGAAGGAATATTCTAGAACTACCTTTGGACATGCAGGAACTGCATTGGTAGCCTTTTCCTATATATAGGGCACCTAAGACCACTCTCGGGATCAACAGAATCAGATCCCATTACTTTTTGTCTCATTCTGCTAGTCCAACTTTGTCTTTTTGCCTAATCTTTCCATTGGCACCTTTTCTCCGACTCTGATCCTGAGACCAGAAACCCTAGATTGGAGTTTGTCCATTCTTGTCCAACTTTCAGAAGTCCATAAACCACAGCCCCAGCACCGTCTTACACCAAGAGTAGGCAAGAATAGCTCTGTTTGATAATCCAGCATCCCAATCATTATCCATAAGCCCATGAATACTTGATACAACTTTATGCCATAACTTTTCATTCTTTATTGGTAGTCTCCACAGTCATTTCCCAATGTGTTGTGGAAATATGTGGACATTTTGAACCATGATTCCAGAAAACTATCTCCCTCAGCTTTGAGATTTTGAGGAATAAACTTATCAATATGATTTCTCAGAGTATTTTGCTGAATTGAATGATGTGGCAAGATGAGAAGGCAGAATTAGCAAATTGATTCCTCTTACAAGAGACTGGATAATTTACTGCATTATTTTTGGATCAAGATGCAAACTTGCTTAACTTTACAAGCTTGACTCACAGTTTTCAAGAACAAAATCCATTCAGATATGAGGTCCTTTTGTAGTCGGATCAGCAAGATAGTGTTTTTTTTTGTGATTATTATACATGTTCCAGCACATTGAGTGGAAAGAAGTATACAACCTGGATGTTCCTTTCAATATGTTTCAAATTTCCAATGATGTGTTTTAAATACATAATAACTCATGTAGTATTGAAACAGCTTCTGACATGATGAGGTCCAATAATATGGTTGGACTATAAAAACCGGATTGTGGGTTCTTGCTTGTAGGAGTGGATTTAGACATTCAAATCATGCAATAATTCATTCTTATCTTTCATTTGTGGGTGGAGAATGTAATCTGCATGGTTAAGGCATTGACTTTGCATTGGGATGCTTACAGCTAGTTGGATTACCTGGCATTTAGAACCAAACAGTCTCTAGTTGATCAACTAAGATGGTGTTTGATAGCATCTCCGAACTCATCCTCTACATTATGAAAATTCCTCAGAATGATTCAGCGGGTCTGCTACCTCTGAATGCGCTCAGAGGTAGCGGATGACATTTTGTTCTCCAAAATACCCATTTATAATTTTTGAAAAACCCATTTCATCCCTATTAATCATCTTTTTCTTCCCTCCTCTCTCTCTCTACCCCTCTCTCCCTTTCTCCTTTCTGTTTCTCTTTCCACTGTCTTCACTGAATCAATGAACCAGAATCATCGCCACCACCAGTTCACATTTTCATCCCTCTTTCTTCTCTCTCTCTCTTTCTCTCTCTCTACTATCTTTCTTCCTCTTCTCTCCCCACACTCTTTCCTCATCTTTCTATCCCTCCAGCGAGCATTGGACCAATAGCCACTGCAACTCTAGGGAAAAGCTTCTATCACGACAATGACCATCTAGCCAAGAAAACAAAGACGACCTGAACAAAACAGGTATCAAGGACAAACCGTCATTAGCAACAGCTGGACCCTTGAAAAAATAATCATTGTAGCTCTAGGGAAGAGCATCCATCATGGCAATGATCATCCTCTGATGGTTAGCAGCAGCTGGAACTCACGAATATTGTTGAATCGAACCAGGAATCCATCACCCTTGTGACTTGTGTTGCAGAGGAAGAAACCCCAGCTCAAACTTGCTTCACTAGTGATTATCACATCACCAAATTTGGCTTCATCACCGTCTTGTGAACTTTCTCTCCTTTCCAGATTGGTTTGAATCTAGACACATTACAATCTTTCACCCCTGCTGTACATTACCATTTTGTGTTCACACTCAGTAATATGTCCCCATTGCAACCTTGTCACGATCTTGTAGTTATCGCTAAGACCACCTAATTTTTGTAATTCTAATTATTTTATAGTGTTTTAATTATTTTATTACAATAATTGTTATATTCTAATCATATCAGTTTAATAATATAAGCTTGAATCGTTTTTTAGTATTTTATGTGTGGAGTAATGTGGCTTTAATCATTAGTTTGTGCGTGTAGCTGGTTGCTCTTTGTTTTACATTATTGTTTACTTTTTATTAATACTTTTTATTGCTTTTAAAATTTTCTATTATTTTTATTGTTTAATTTTTTAATCTTTTGTTTTTATTATTTTTATAATATTAATCTTTTAATATTATTTATTTTATTATTTTTATTTTTAATGGTTTATCTTTTTATTATTTTATAATATTTTCTATAATATCATAATATTTTAGTCATTTTCATTTATTATTATTTAAATAACAACTTGAGGGATAAATTTGTAAAATGCAAAACTTTCAGACCTTATAACATTCAGATTACCGAACAACTCCACTACATTCAGATGTCTGCAAAAGCAGAAAGCAAAATTTCCACTGAGTGCTTTCCGAGCTTTTCCAGAGGTTTTTTTTTTTTTTGCTTTTCAGATTTCAGACTTCAGATTTACCAAATGCCACCTAAGTCTATTCTTCTTTCAGTATTTTGAAATACTAAACAATGCTTTCATTTATGATATTAATGTTTATTATTTTTTTGAAGAGTAAATAAAAAGAATTTATTAAAAAAGATAGGCACAAGGTGTCTAGATAACACCCTGCAAACCAAAGCAAACATACATCAAAATTCAGATCAGACTAAACTGAATCACATTACAAATTTGAATCTCTAATAATCCCAGAAATTCTCAGCAAAGTCTGAAGGACTGATTTGCTCAATTTGAATCATATGCTTTTACAAATTTAGTCTTTATTAACATACAAAGATGTCTGTGGTTGTATCACTGTCTTTAGTTTTTTAATTATTTTTTATTTTTTAAGAACCATAATTCCTGCCAACCAATGGTAACCTATGCACCTACTACTGGATGCAACTACTCCTAGGGGCTAGGGAGGTAAAACAACTAGCTACTACCTTGGCCCCTTGTCTGTGTTGAGTAGGACCTGAAGTTTAAACCCATGAAAAAAATACTACTTATCTCAAACAGGTAAATTGGCTATAAATTTCTAGTACTGCCCATTTTTCATCTTTGTGCTGCAAGTAAGAAATTTCTAGCCAAATTGCAAGCTCTTGACTTGAGTTTGCCTTAAATCAAATGATAAGAAGAAAGATATCTCTTAAATCGTATGACCATATTGCATTTCGGTTCATATCCTGCTCATGTTTGCTAGTGTTTTTATGTTATGGTTTATCATGACAGAAACTGTTGTGGAGGGTGACAGCATCAATGGACAAGAAGAGGGCTGCACAAAGAAAGACTTAGAGAGGAAGGTTGTTAATTTTATCTTCTTTTAAATGTGATAATAGGGATGGTCAGCTCACAGCGTTAAATATATGCAGGTGTCACCTATATCAACTTTGGAGTCATCTTTTGATAGTCTTAATGTGAAGAAATTTGATGGTAATTGTACTTCCTAAACCGCTTTTTATCATTAAGTGATTGAGTTATTGGCATTATAATTTTTTTCTTGTTTTTCTTTTTCAGTTGCATTTTCAGTGGATCCTCTATATCATCAAACATCTGCACAGTTTGATGAAGGCGGAGCAAGGGGTCTCTTACTGAACAACCTTGGAGTGTATGGTGGCTGTCGAGTAATTTTTGATTCACAGGAAGCACCTGGGAAGTGTATGTCATGTGAAGCTCAATGTGATAAATCAGATGTTATTGATCTTTCTTTTGCCAGAGGTGTGTTGTATTTATTAGTAGCACGATTCATCTTTCTATTCACATCTTTTAATAGCAAATTAAATTTTTTTCTTGTTCTGGTAATTTTTTTTTGATTTCATTACAGAATGTATTGAGGAGATGGTAACTAAAATGCCTACAAAAAATGATATTTCACCAACACTCGGAGATATTATCAATCAGTTTGATGAGTGCAATAGAAGGCCATCAAATTTGTTTTCTACTGGCCAGAAAAATGTTGAGCATGCTGAAGTAATTAGTGATAACCAAGATGAGTTTGAAGATGATACATTTGAGAACTGTACAGCCTGGAGCTTTGATCATGATGATCAATCAACTGCGATTGATGAGAGTTCTACTTACACAGATCCTATTTTTCCAAGTCAACAGGTGGTAGTCACCTAATGCTACACATGCATTCATTTGAGTTCTATAACTTTATTTGCAAATTTTCTGTTAATCTGTTGTTTATTAAAATAAAATAAAAATTATCCAGGGGATTGCTTACAGAAGCTTTTGGTTTGCTTTTGCAGGAGAATGATCCATACATAGTTCAGGAATCTGACTTGACTGATTCGGATGACAGATTTGAAAAGGTTGCCGGTTTTCTATTTCCAGGCTTAGGATTTACTTCAATACAAAATGCTTGGGCTGGTCCTGACCATTGGAAATATAGGAAAGCCAAGGGTAGGGACTGGGAGAACTTGCTTTATCATGTTCATGTATAGTCTTAGTATGACGATACATGGTTTATATATTTTGGGATTGATTTTACAGATCCAGAGAATGCTCCTGTTTCTGAAGGTGGATCTCCCTTAACAAGTAAGAAAACCAGAAGCAAGAAGCAGGTAGAAGTTGATATCAATTTCACAAAATCATTGGAGAAAGAAATGCCAGATATCTTTGTAGCTCCAAGAAATCCAAAGTCTTTACTGCTACCTGCAAATAGAGTGCCTTGTAATACCACACTTCCAGAAGATTGCCATTATCAGCCGGAGAATCTTGTCAAATTGTTTCTTCTTCCTAATGTTTTGGTAAGCTTGATCATCAAAAGAACAGTAAGGTTCTAGGACCTACCATCAAAGCGGCTCCTAAGCCCTTGCTTTTTTCTAAATACTTGTTGGGGCCATTTGATAACAGCTGGAGTTGCTGAACTGAAAGACTTATTGTTTTGTCTTTTAGTTAAAATAATTAAATAATAAAATTTTCAAGAAAATAGTGGTCTACCACTTCAATTTCAGTCACTAAGGAGCCTACATCTCAAAATCTTATTCACTAAAAGACAAATTAATAAGCTTTTCAGTTCAGTATCTTCAGCTGTTATCAAACGGCCCCTTAATATCTTTGCTGTTGCATTCAGTGACAAACTGTCTGTTTTCTTTTAGTGTTTCGCAAGGAGGAGAGGAAGGAAATCCTCTGGTATGTTGCTTTTCACAGTGGTGGTCCTTTGAGTATTTTCTTAGGATTGTAAGATTTAAAACCTGCAATCTAGAATTCTCTGGATCTATCTAATGTTTCAGTATATAAAATAACATAATCCTAGATTATCATTTTTTTGATCAATATTCCTAGATTATCATTCATGGAGTTGCTATGCTAATTCAGGATATGAATCGTAGTTTTTTAACCTTATTTTTTATTGAAACTTTTGACAACCTTCTTTTCCATTTGTTCTTATCATACAAGGTCTTTCTCATTAATGAAAAATGGATTCTATTAGGGCTTCTGCCCTTCATGTATAAATGGTTTCATTTTCTATTTGTTGTTTTTGTATGTGGCTTTTCATCGTATCTTTGTTTTTTTTTTAATGAGGCAGGGATTGTACTTTCTTGTTTTTTACTTCAATAAATCTCCTCCAATCTATTAATGAAAAATTCTGCTTGTGTATACTTGAAAAAATCATAGTTCATTAATCAGTATTTCAGTATAATTTGATATGTAATAAATGAGGGGATAAATAGTGTTTTTGGATGTTAATTTCCAACCCAAGTTTTATGATGTCATGGTTCTATTTTTGTTTTGATAATACTATTTTGTTGATATTTTTTGCACCAAGATCGTACTGAAAACTGATTATCCTTGGCATTTCTAAGACATTTATAACAAGGTCAAATGGTAGGGCATTTTTCTGAAGTTAGTTTCTTTTTATTTTGTAGAATTTAAAATGCCAATGCCTTTTCAAATCCCCAATTACAACACGGTCTTTTTTCCCCATTTTCTTCTCATTTCTCAATGGCTGTCTTTGTGATTCCTTATCTACAACCTCACAAGATGTATAAGATAAATATTAAGTTGTGATTATCATGATTATTTACTCCATCAGATGAATCAAGGCAGCAAGGCCATGGTTTTGAGCCATCTCAAGAATGGGAAAATGATAGTGTGTTCAATGGTAGTTTTGATGATGGGAATGTTCATAGTGATGTGGAAGACTCCAACTCACTTGTTTCTCAGCCCCGCCAGGTTTGTTTGCAGATATATTAACTTTGTATAATTCTCATGTTCAGTTAATAGGTTTTCTTGCATTTATTTTTAATCGTTTTTGTTTCCTTTGGCTTATGCTTTTGGTGAAGGGGATCTGCCACTTGGGTTTGCTAAGATTATTGTTCTATTTTAAGCATAGGGTAGTTTAAGACAAAGAAATGGTTGAAGGAAGAAATATATCTTGCTGGTCTGAGAATTATATAATCAAGGAGATTCAAAGGTATTGGTGAGCTGGTTCAGAAACAACAAAAGTGGTTCTCTGCATTACAGGGACACAACAAGGGAGATATTATCGACATGGATCCATGGATTAGTCAATAGTCAATAGCCTTGCTGATGCACTAGTAAAGCAAGGGGTTAATAGAAAATGATATGTTGGGGGTTATGTCCATGAGTGCCTGTTTGGGAAGGCTTTCACGAAGCAGCTTCTGGCTCTGTGAGGTGGGCCCCACCCGGACAGCCTAGAAGCCATGCTTGGTGAAAACCCTGGGGAGTTCAAAATGACTGTTGGCAAGCCAAAAACATGGCTTTCTGCTGAAGCTTCTTTTAGTGGCTTCTCCAAAGCAGTTCAGTCAAAGTAGCTCAACCAATGCTTTAGCCCTCTCAAATGGGTCCTGAATGTGAAGATACAATCATACAAAGCCAGGTGACAAGACATGACCAAATAGAAAATGGAAAGAACAATACATTCCTTTCTCCCCTACATGGTGTACCTCCCCCTTCAAATCTAACAAAAGAAAAATCCCTATGTTTAAACTGGCGCGCCAACAATTAAGCTCCTTGCCAATCCCCAACAAGAACAGACCAATATTAACCACCTTCCAAAATTACATCTAACACCCAACTTAATTCCTTCTTCAGGATAAGTCTTGTCATCTGTAATCACTCTCATCCTCATGAAAATGCTACCCTTTCCACCTTATTACTCTTCCTCAAAACACCCAAAATCCTCAATAATGTCTATAAAAACTAATAAAAAGTTATATAACTAAGAATATAATTTTAGCGACAAGATCTCTATAATAGATAGAAAACATGGTTATTTTGCTGTCTTAGAAAATCAGAGAAATAAGAGTATAGAGAAGAGAGAAATAGAACAGAGAAGAAAGTACATATACCAACTTGGTACTAGAACAAAAGAAATAGCATTTACTAACCTCATACAAAAGGGAGCTTCAAAATAAATATCTTTTGTCTGATAAAAAACTGAATATTGCTTTATTATTCAAAAATTAATTCTCTATTACAAAAATTTCTTATTTGTTGAGTGAAATGAGGAGGTTGCAATGCTCAAAAGATGTTGTATTGCAAGTTTAAAACACTAAGAAACAAGGACTTATGATTTCTTTGAGCACAACACAACTAGTCCTATAAAGAATTTTCCTTTTTCTGATTGTTAACTGATAAGAGATTTTATTGAAATATAAAGAGGAAAGAAGAAAGGGTGGTATGGCTGTAAAGTTAGAGAGGAAAAACCAAGGGAATAAGAAAGTGGGGGATAGCACCAACATGCTACCATCCCCTGTTCCCCACTAAAAGACTAATGCAGGAGCTGAAGAATCAAATTTGGAAATTTCTTAATTTTTTTGTATCTTTGTATATTTGGACAGCATGGGTATTTTTGTCATTTTAACTAGTCTTGTCTGTATCCTTAGGAAGGCACACTAGGCTTATGGAATGGATTTGCTATCTCCCCAGGAAAGGAGAAAGTTAATATCCTTCAGTTTGCAGATGATACTCTTTGTTTTGTGGATGCCTCTCTGCATCAATTGGACACAGTGCTTGGAATTCTGAGTTGGTTTGAAGTGGTATTGGGTCTCAAAGTCAACCTGAGTAAAAGTAAGATCATCCCAGTGGGCCAAGTATCAAATTTGGATGATTGTGCACAAGTGATGGCTTGTCATATTGAGTTCCTCCTGGTAAAGTATTTGGGGCTGCCTCTTGGGGTCAAATTTTCTTCCTCAATTTGGTGCCCAATCATTGAGAGAATGGAGAAGAAGTTGGCCTCTTGGAAGGCAAAATATTTATCTTTTGGTGGTAGGGTTACATTGATTAAGAGTACCCTTTCCAACCTCCCAACATATTTTCTCTCTCTTTCCAATCCCAAACAAAATAGCAAAGAGGTTGGAACAGCTCCAAAGGAACTTCTTATGGAGGGGTTGGGAAGATGAGAAGAAAATTCACATTGTCAATTGGGAGCAAGTGTGCATTCTTAAGGATGTGGGTGGTCTGGGAATCAGGAAATTGAAAGAATTTAATTATGCTCTTCTCAGTAAATGGATATGGAGATTTGCTTATGAGAGGAAAGCATGGTGGAGGAGTCTTATTGCGGCAAAGTATGGTGTGGTATGGGGTGATTGGAGAACTCTTGATCCCCTTCCATTTGGGGGTAGCTCTCTTTGGGCAGGCATCTCTAAGTACAACACTCTTTTTATGAATGAGATCAGTTTTAAAGTTGGTAAAGGGGATAGAATCAAGTTTTGGAAGGACCCCTGGTGTGTGGAGGGTCCCTTAGCTGAAGCCTTTCCTCGTCTGTTCCAAATTGCAGTGAATCAAGATTCTTTAGTTGCTGATAACATTTGCATCTCTGGGGATTCTTTCACTTGGACTCCTCTCTGCAAGCAGAACTTGTTGGATTGGGAAGTGGATGAGTATGTGGATCTGTTGGGGCTGATTTAAAATCAGAGAATTGATTTGTGTGTGGAAGATGAATGGTCTTGGAAGTGGAATGAAGATGGTAGCTTCTCAGTTAAATCCCTTTTTCTTAAGATGTGCAGTTCAGGTCAGGATAACTTCCCTGCTAGGAAAAAACTATAACTATTAAAAATAAAAAAAACTTCCCTGCTAGGCAGATTTGGAATCCTACCTGCCCCTCCAAGGTTAACTTCCTGGTTTGGACAATGGCTCTGGATAAATGTTTAACTAGGATTAATCTGGAGAGAAGGGGTGTTCAGATTCTTGATCCCTCCTGTGTTTTATGTGGAAATTTTGCAGAATCTACAGAGCATTTGTGTATACACTGTCCGGTTTCCTCTTCAATTTGGGGACATTTTTTCAAGAAATTGGAGGTTTATTGGTCTATAAGTCTGTGAAGGAGCTGCTAATGAGTTGGAGATTGGAGGGTCTTAGCAAGAAAGGTAATCTTATTTGGAATACCATTTTGTATGCTGTTCTTTGGTCCATTTGGACTGAAAGAAACAACAAAATCTTCTGTAATCAATCTAAAAGCCCAGAAGAGGTAGTGCAGAAAGCGGTGGGGAAGATTTGTTCCTGGGTGTCGGTGAATGAGGAGTTTAAAAATCAGAATGTATCTCACTTATTTTGCACTAAATCATGGATGTACTTGTAATCTGTTTTGGGCCCAAGTAGACCTAGTGGTCTGGGCCTTGTTGTAATCTTCATTCTCTCTGAATAAATTACTTTACCTTTTTCGAAAAAAAAAACCTTGTTCATCTAGTTTAGTGGGGCTTATCTTTCAAATTTCAGTTTATTTGCATTAGTAGATAGAAAGTTATTGTGTTTCTTGATGCACAAGACAAAGAGTGGCACTTTTTGTAATTATGGTGAACAGTGTTCCGGGCCACATAAGTCACTCTATAAATAGATGTATTCTCTTTTGAGGAATGAATGAATGAAGATTTCTTAAGAGCTCTCTTGCTGTATGGAGTGATTCCTACAAACCCTAGAGTGATTCTAGGACCCCTTGGAGTGATTCCTTGGGATTTCTCTCTTTTCTCTTTCTCTACCCTTTCTACTCTCTCTTCCTCTCTCTTTCTGTCTTGTGTTAGTTTGTTCCAGCCCTACTGCATCAAAGACACTCTGTATCATGGGGATTTTGGCCAAAGATCTAGCTTCCTAGATGTAATGTGGTAACTTCCATAGCCTTCAGGTGTGGTATCATTCCTAATCCAACCGACAAGTACCTCTGATCTCATTTGGCTTCTAGATTGTTACAGTTCAGAGAATCTCGAATTAAAACCCTTGGAGAGGAGTTCAGACCTGATGGTGTGTCAAATTCCTATCTAACCTGAGCAAACTATCAAGTTTTCTCCTTGATGGTTCCTGGAAGCTCCACCAATGCCTCACTACCTAAACTTCAGAGTTCAGATGCTACATCCATCAGTGTTCAATTCAATGGATTTTAAGGGAAGGGAAAACTAGGTCTACAGTGCTGGTCCTTGTCAAGGACTATGCTACATTTACTCTTCCGAAGTAACTAATACTTCACCATACTCTTCCTGAGTATTCAAATACCATAACCAACAGATAACAAACTGAGAAACGAAAGTATTGCTGCAGGCCTCCTTCCTTTGTATCTCCCACAAAACCTAAAGTAAACTCTTGTCATTTCTCAACCTGCATCAGTTGGTTTAGAAACTACCTAAGGAATACCATGCACCAAAATATATGTTGAGAGAAAAAAGAACAAAAATAATATTTTTATAGCTAAAAGCCAGGGTTGCCAGATTCAGACCAGAGTAGATGGTTGAACCAATGACCCAGTGACCTTTCTGAATCCTGTTTAAATGACAAGTGAGCATCTGTTTTCTGTCTGGTATAAGTCTGACAACATTGCTATATGGTCTACAAGGGGTGCTTGTCTGCTAGAAACATATTCTATCCTGTTAATAGTTCTTTTGCACAATTTTCCACAGTATTAATAATAATAATAATAATATAATATATACATTATCTTTTTTTTTTCATATCACTTGTCTTATCTTTTCACCTTGATCTTTGACTCTATACAGGAGGACGATAAATTCATTTTTATCTTATTATCCAAAACAAAATTTCTTTTCTTTTTGGGACTAATGCTTGTTCCTGTCTTGATAAATCCAGGTAAACAAAATTGAGGTTCAGTATGACAAAACCTCTAAACAAGTTGATGTTCATGTGTTAAAAGAAACACTTTGGGATCATATACAGGATTCTACCAATATGCCTGAAAAGGTAAGCCATTCTGTTTTACTCTTGTTTGACCTGGGTGTTGCTTACATTATTATTAATCCTGAATTCCTGATGAAATGTTTAATGGGTGAAATATCATTTTATTGGAATTATTAGTATATCTGAGAATTGAATTCATAAAAAAGGAATACTGAGAGAATCAAATGAGTGAAGTAAATGTACCAACGGAACCGAACCATTAAGAACATTTGTGAGACTGATCTGAAATGTTTGTTTTCTTTTTTTATTTAAGTTGAATTTGTCTTCCTACTTTCGCTAGTGATGGCTATGCTCATGTTTTTTTTTTTTAACTCCTTAAAATAATCTGAATAATATTATTTATATTCTAGATTCAATTGATGGACCTAATTCTGATTTCTATAGCCTTTTCTTCTTATTGTTAATCATCATCCTCATCTATAGAACCTTTTCCCATGTACTTGGAAGTTGGAACATCTACATCAATTTAGTTTTGCAATTTTATTCCACCAAGGGCTATATATTTTAAAGCATGCCTCTATATCCTTTCCTGCCATCTGAATCCATGCCCTTGTTGAACTTTCTAATCTCTTAGGCTCTGTTTGTTTTGTGGGATGGGAAGGGAAAATAGGAATATTTTTGAATATTCTTCCCTTCCTATGTTTGGTTTGGGATGTCATGGATGGGATGGGAAAAAGGTGGGGATCATAGTTCTCAATTCTTGGGAAGTGGGATCTCACATCTCAGCATTTTAATGAGAAACAAGTAAACAAGTGGGAAAGGTGGGGGGAGACTTATTTAACATGAAAAAGCACCTTCCTTATAGAATTTCTGAAGAGTTAATATTAGACCCATGATCCATTAATAAATTATTCATTATTTAATCAAAATTTAATAAAACAATTTAACTAGATTCATTAATAAATAATTAATGAAAACATTTATTAATTAATAGTAAACTATTAAATTTATTAATTACTTAATAAGTATAGTAAAATAAAGTATTGATAATAAAAATATTATTAATTAGTTAATAACTATTTAATATTTAACAAAAAAATTAAATAGTTAAGTAATTAATAATAATAAAATAATAAGTGTAAAATATAATCTATTATTAATTACTTGATTAATGAATTAATAATTGTTATTGGGGCTAATTTTCTCACTATTTTCTCTTTTGCAACCAAGCAATGGAATGTGAAAAATTTCAACCCATTTTCCTTTTCTCATCCCATCCCATCCCTCCTTTTCCATTCCACAAAAATCTTCCCTCAAACTAAATATAGCCTTAGCGCATTCACCCAGGATACCTAATAGGCCTTTAGTGTTTTCTAAGTTACCTTGATTTGGTATTTTTCTTTTTTAAAATCTAATTTTCCTATACTCGCTGAAAAATGTGTATTGGTCCTTTTTCAGTAAAGCCATATCTTATCCACATCTTCCTTGTTGTCTTGGAGCATTTTTTATTGTAAAAATGAAAATATCACCGGAAAATGAGGAAGCACAAGAAGGGGTGATGAGGCATCACCTTGGAAACACACACACATACACACACAACCTTCTATTAGTTTTGATTACAATGAATATTGAAAGCTTCTCAAACATCATCAGGAAATAGATCCAACATAACTAAATATCAGAATTAGAAAGATGCTCCGTCCACATTTTCATAGTTTGGTGAACAAATAACCAGTCCAGCATAAGAAAGCAAACATCAGCTTCAGTAATGGGTTTGTTAGACAAGTTCGAAGGCTGGATGTTGGCCCACGAAACATTTTTGCCACATTAACCCTTCTCATGTGGGAAGCAGAGGTTTTCATGTCTGGATTTCCTTTTCCTTTTCTTTGTTAAAATTTTGAAACTTCAAATTTTCTGTTGGTGGTATAGAGTCCAAGTTGGGTGTGGATAAGTATCCTATATGATAGACAGTCTGAATAAACTACATAACAATCATGACTTGTGTTTTGAAGCCATTGTTGTTTTGGGTTCTAACATACTAAAACACTGTGTTCCACCTTTTGTTTGCAATTAACTTCTTAGATTTAAAGTTACAGCACATTCTTGGAGAGGGTCATCTATTTCTTTCCCTTAATAAGATATAAGTTAAGGTGATGTTGATCATATTAAATTGTGGTCTGACCTCTGGTGGGGTGATGGGTCTCTGACTGAATACTACCTTTAAGATTTACCATCTCTCTTGTAATGAGGAGGCTTGTGGCGTCCTCTTTTCTTATGAGTGGAGAACATGGCCTGTCTTGGATTTCCTTAGACTGTGTTTGTTTGTGGTTCAAATCTGAACCAGATACAAATCTTGCGCTCGGTTCAGGTTTTGCATCTATTTCTTTGTTAGCTATGGTTTGCACTCATACTTGACACAAAATTTCTACCTCGTCTCCTTTGCACTCACTGGCAGTGCAAACTTTGCTTCCCAAAAACTAATGTAAAATTTGCCCTTCCCTCCTGCATCAATTCTCTCATATAAAGTGGGTCCCACATCACCTTGCTTCTTACGTCACTTTCAAACAAATAACCCTCCTATCTCCATTCTCTTTCATATAAGGTGGAGACATTATTTTACTTCTCACAAACAAATAAGACAATCAGATCTGAGGCAAAGGTAAACCAGAATTCACACTCCGCTTATCTGCACAGCTGCACTCCCATACATTTACACCAATGCATTCATTTGCACTGCAAGCAAATTGAGACCTAGTTTTTTTTATGTTGCCTTAGACATCCCAGGCCCATTTAGTCCCCCATACCTTCTAAGGTTTTTTGGTTACCTTCTACCCCTAATGCACCTCTTGAGTAAGTGAACTTGGCTTTTCAGAGTTCCCTTTTTAACTATGGTAGGCTTTATGTGGAAAGATAAACAGCTTCGGTCTTCTATAAAGAAAGAACTTGGAGGCTAAACTATTTTTGCCTGTAAAGGCACGTGCTATGCACCAATGTTTTGAAAACCGACTTGGAGGCTAAACTATTTTTGCCTGTGCTTTGTGGATCACCGGTTTGACCGTTCAGGTTGAATGACCAAATGGGTCAAACCATGGCATATCAGCAAATTATATTTTTTATTTCAATTTTTTATTTTTTTATTTGTAAGAAATGTTAACAATTGGGATTTGGGACCATAAAGGTTTTTTTGGCGAAAACAACAGGGCAAGGCACCAAAATGTGCCTTAGGAAGCATAGATCTTGAAAAGCTACCCAAAATAAAAAGGATCACCACAATCATGATTGTGACTGGGTTGAATGGGCCAACAATTCAACCGCCTAGGCCAGATGGTTTTTGACCAATCATTGGGTTTTAAGAGAATTGGATCTGGAATCATGGCTGGGTGATGGTTCGAATGGATTGACTGTTCAGGTCAATGGTGGGTTGAAAACACTACTATGCATGTCTACAAGTAAGGCTGCGTTTGGAAACGATGCAAATATGTAGAGTGTAAAACGGTTCATATAAATTGCAAAGTTGGGTTAGTTTTGCATTGACAAAGTTACCTTCTTACCAAACAAACTTTTAGTTGTAATGGATGCAAATAAAGCATATGCTTTTTTTTTATCAAAATCCCACTTGAATGCAAATTTACTTCTTTTTATTGATGTACTTTTACATCTTATTATCAATGTAAATATGCATTGGTTTGTCATTTGTCGATGCATAAATGTAATGTTGCCAAACACCGGAAAAAGTGAACCAGAGAGCAAATTTACCCTGAACCGGGATTTACACTCCATATGCATTGTTTCCAAACGCAGCCTAAAGAATAAAGATATGAGTTAATATTAAATAATCAATTTTACTTTTATGACCTGCACCAAACCAAGGCAAGTATTTGTTTTATAGAGTATAGGTTATATATATATATATTATAAAATATCCATTGTTAATTTGTAGGTGCCAAGTTTTAAAAAATTGCAATGTATCGGTGCATATCGACCGATATGTATCGGTTTTAAAAACCACCGATACTGTGATATGCTAAATATTAAGAGTTAGGAGGAAAACCAATTTTCAATAATTAGCACCCTTCCTAAGCATCTCTGGTTCAAATCTTGAAACCTGAAACTAAATCTAACCATGAGTATCACCCCTTTGAATCGCACAATATGAACCTTGGTGGGCTCTTGCATCATTTCTCACTAATTCAATCCATGTTCTTTTAGACCTGCCCCTAGCTCTTCTTAGCCCCTTCAACTTGTAATATATCTCTTAGTCTTACTTGTATTGTAGAGAGTCTTCTTTGCACATACCTGAACCATCGTAGTCTATTTTCCCTCACCTATTGGAGCCACTCATAGGTTCTTTCAAACAAGTTAATTTCTGTTTAATCCTTTCTACTTTTCTGGCTCATCTATCTTAACAATTGCGTTTCTGCCACTTTTTTTTTTTTTTGAAATGTTTCTTGATTGCCCAACATGCAAAAAGCTAATGCTGCTACCAGCTATCTTATCTGGGGTCTTGGGAGGGGTAGACTGGATATGATCCTAACCTTAGGCATTTTTTGCACAAAGTGGCCATTACCCCTGGTTAAGGGGAGTTGGCTATTCACCTTCTTCATTGCTTGAAGACAAGGCAATTTTATTTGTTTATTCATGTATTTGGTCTGCCTTAATTGGGAGGTCCTGGGGCATGCCTGTTGCATGCTCCGTCAATGGAATGTTGCTGAGGTTGGGTACTTGGTCAATATGGTGTGTGGGAATTACTAATACAATCTTTGCATTTAAAGAGTATTTTTTGGGGTTCCACATGGATGACCCTATATGTTGGAAGGCTTGGAAGTGCTCCAATCCTCTGCTGATGGGCCAGGCTGGTGTGCAGTCACCCTCCCTCTATAGGAAGGCAAGTTACTGAAGTTTTGTGGCAGTTCTATCCTTAATAGCAGGCATTATAAGTGTAATTTTTAGAGATGGATAAGTTTATCCAGTTATTAGATGAACAGCAGCCTTGAATTCTCTTGTTTAATACAATGAGTGTAAAATTAAGGACTGCCAATTTGGATGAATGGGATTTACTGTTATCTCATTTGTCAATTCATATCCCTTGGTCTCTGAATCTTTAGAGTTTCATTTATGATTCATCGTCTTGTTTACATTCATATACATCATGATCCTTTTCTCTTTGAATTCATTTAAGACCATACTGTGCTGTATGACCTGAAAAAAATATGCTTAGTACTTTATTCTGCTCTATTTATTTTATTTTACTTCTTCCTGGTTGGGGCATACACTGTAATTATGCTGATTGATATTCGGATATTCCTATTATCACGATAAGTTTTTTAACACCTGATACTTCTAATCCAAAGGGGAAAGAGACTACAGTATCTTTCAAGCAATTGTTGGCCAGCTTTCCTGATGACTGTCAAGCAGCAGCTCCTGGGGATATCTCTCCTCATTTGTGTTTCATATGCCTTCTGCATTTAGCTAATGAGCATGGGTTGAGTATCCGTGATTGCCCAAGCCTGGATGATCTGCAAATAAATATTCCTTATGTGGAGAATTGTTTGGTCAATTGATCTAATCAACACCATGGCCACATTTCTACTTGTGTTTGTCCATGTACGTGTTTACAGTTGATTGGAGAAGTATCTCACATCTTCATGTGGCATTAAACAGAACGAACTGTTGGGATAGGATTCAATGTAGCCGACCCCATATAGTTGGGAGAAGGCTTGGTTGATGATAATGATGATCTGATATCTTCACGTGCAAAGTTTTTTGCTACATTCTTTGATTCCTATCCTTTCTCACTAACCAGGTGTAAACGTGATTGATATGTGCCGTCATGCGATTTTCTTGTACTTCTGCACCTAATACCTGAGTTTTCTGCATTTGTCTAATGTTCAATGTTCAATTGTGCATTGCCTGAGCATGAACAAATTCTCACTAGAACTTGACATATCAGATTGAACTTTGAAGTATTGACCATTTCGTATCTGTTTTCATCTTGGGACAGCCAATTCCGTCCTCATTATTAATCAATCATAGATCTAAAGCTGTCCCGATTAATAATTGGGTCTCACCCGATTAGACTTGGTTATACATTAGGGATTTTGGACTGTAATGTATGACCATCCTGTCTGAATGGATGACCTGCTTTGATAAAAAAAAGAATTAAAAATTAATAAAACAAACAGCCAAAAATTGATGTCTGGGTTGATAGTTTGTTAACCAAATCAACGGTTTTTTTGGCCAAAAGATGGTTTTAGAATGAAATGGATCTGATCATTGGTTCCCGGTTTTTTTAGTCCGATTGTCTAATCCGATCTGGTTTTGAAAACACTGCCAAACTTGACTTGCAAGAGATGCTGGCATTTTTAAATTAGAGGCCTTTGAATCAATGCAATGCCATTATGCATTTCTATGTCCAGTTGAATAATGTATTAACCTGGTTATTCTATGAATAGTGTTGCACCTCTAAAACAAATCTCTTCCACATGCAGTTAGAAACCATCGCTAGGATATCTCAAGGTCAATGCCGATGCTGCAGTTGGGCTCCACTCTGTTTCACTTGGGTTAGTTGTATGGAGTTCAAATTGGTGTCCCATAGAGCGTTGTGCCCCACACATCCACATGCACATTTCATGTCCATTGGGAACATTTCCCGGTTCTTATCAGTTGCCATAAGGTGTTCCTAATACATGGTTGGGATGTGCTGTGGGGCGCCTATATGAATTCAGGCTCCATTTGATTTGTAGGAATAGGGGTCTGAAATTAGAATTGGAATGGGTTATTCCGATTCCAACTGTTTGGTTGGGCGGAATCAGAATTCCATTCCCATTCCTTCTGGAATGGCATTCCCTCATTTGAGGGAATGGCCATACTTTGCCCTTCCATTGGGAATGAAATCCCATCCCTGCTTATTTTAATTTTCATTCTCATTCCTGTTTGAACTAAATAGACTATGAGAATAAACCATTCCGATTCTGATTCTGATTCTGAAGAATTTTGATACTGGTTCTGATTCCAACTGCAAACCAAATGAATCCTCAGTTGTACATGACCATAAGGGTGACTACATGGTTGCTCGAGCTAAAGGAATAGACCTTGCTGTCCTTTCGATTTTCACATGCTATTTTTTAAGGAGTCTGGATCTGTTTCTCAGAGTGCACCTCACGATGACCTTGTATGTCTTGGCCACACATTGGGAACATCTCCCATACTTCTATTTATTACTAGTGAGTATGCATGTGTTTTGCACGTGGCATTTTTTTATGATGATGGTGATAGTAATTTTTTTCTATATTTTTTATATTTCTATATCTACAAAAATTATTCTTATTTTGTCACATTGATTTTTGTTTAATATGATGAATATACAATATTATAAACATTTTCAAAAGTTTTTAATTTTTTTTGTATTTTTATACCTTTGTGTATTTTCATCTTTTTTTAGTTTTTATTATTATTTAATCATGAATTAAGGATTGACACATTTGACCCAAAATGTTGAATTGTTGACTCACCACCAAATAAGAAAACAATTCCATTTTTTGGTTGGTTTAAATTTGTATTTTATTTTTATCATTAATGAAAATAATTATTCTTTGTGACACTTAATTTTTTTGTTAATGTGGTTAATTAATATAAAATATTAGAGTGCACAAATGTTTTATGCATAATATATATTATTTTTTATCTTTTTAATTATGACTTTATGGGTTAACACATTTGACTTAGGTTGAATTATTGATCTACTACGCCAAACAGGAAAACAATTTCACTTCTGGGTTAGTTTTAAATTTTGTATTTAATTTTCATTATCAATAAAAAGTTAAAAAAATCTTGTTTATTGTGTTTGATTTTTAATGTGATTAGTAAAAAATATTTGAGATGTGTACAAATGTTTTCTATAGAGTTTTATATATTTATCTATCTTTAATTTTTTTTATTTAATTAGGAGATCAAGGGTTAATACATATAATCCGAAAGGTTGAACCATTGACTTGACACAAGGAAAACGATTTCATTTTTGGGTCAGTTTTAAATTTTATATTTTATTTACAACATCAATAAAAACAATTATTATTTATCACACTTGTTTTTCTTTAATATGATTCATATACAATATTAGATAAGTACCTAAATAATTTCTTTACAAAATTTCTGTATTATTATTACATAATGTTTTTTTTTTGTATTTTTTATCTATTTTAATATTTTACCTGATTATGATATCAAGGGTTGACACATTTGACTCAAAAGGTTGAATTGATGACCCTCTACCACGAAAATAATTTTTTTGGATTGGTTTTAAATTTATATTTCATTCCAACATTAATAAGAGTAGTTATTATTTATACACTTATTTTTCTTTTATATGATTAATATAAAACATTAGAGGTATGCCCAATATTTTTATATTTTATATTTATTTTTATTTTAAAAGTTTTTATTTAATTATGACATCATGGATTAATCCATTTGACCTGAAAGGTTGATTTGCTTACTTTCCACCAACATGGAGAATAGTTCAATTTTTGGGTTAATTTAAAAAAAAACATGTATTTTAAATATTTAAAAGTATTGGAGATAAATCTAATTGATATAATTTATTGGTGAAAATAATAGCTTAGATATAGAATTCAATGAGAGAGTTGAAGTTAATACCCTAAATATAAGACTTAATGATAAGGAATTGAATGGGGAAAATGTAGTGGTTCAAATTACAGTTTGTGCCCTCACATTAGAGAGAGACTAAATTTAATTCTCATTTTTTTAAAACATACTTTTGTTTAATATGAAAAATGCATAATATTAATGCATGTTCAAATTTTTTTAAAATGTATAAAACATTCTATATTTTTATTTTTTATTATTTAATATATGACTTAATAAAAGTTACTTATTTATTAGGTGGAAATGCAATTCCAATATATTGTTTGGATATTGGTTTTTAATATTGTAGTCAAATCAATTGATTAGAATGACAAATCCACTAAACCACTTGCTACAGTGACTTAACTAATTAAATCATTGAACCATTTGACATGGTTAGTGGGGTCCTTTGTACAATAATGCCTTTTTTTTTCCTCTTAAATTTTATCCCATTTCTATCATTAATGAAAATAATTCTTATTTATCACACTTTTTTTTTTGTATGATGAGTATATAATATTATAGAATGTGCCTACATTTATCTACAAATTTCTACATTTTCTAGAAGTTTAAGTATTTTATTGTTTAATTATAACATCATGTGTTGATCCATTTGATATGGACAATTGAACCACTAACCCACCACTTGGATGGAAAAACCATTTTGCTTTTGTGGTTAATTTTAAATCATGCATTCAATTTTCATCATTAATAAAAATAATTCTTATTTTCACATTTATTTTTGTTTAAAATGATGAATATATAACATTAGAAATGTATCAAAATTCTTTATACAAAGCTTATATTTTTCTTTGAGTTTCTATATATATTTTTAATATTTTTTACTTAGTTATGTCATCATATTGACCCATTTAACCCAGAAGGTTAGATCGTTGAACTACCATCTAGATATGTAAATGGTTTCATTTTCAGATTGTTCTAAAATTTTACATTTCATTTATATCATTAATAAGATAATTATAATTTCACACCTATTTTTGTTTATTGTACTATTCTATATTAATTTTTTTATTTTTTAATTATACATCATGGGTTAACCCGTTTGACCTAAAAGGTTGAACCGTTAACCCACCCTCTAGATAAGAAAATAATTTCATTACCCATCGGTTTTAAGTTGTATATTTCAAGTCCATAATTAATAAATTTATGTCTATTTTGTCATACTTATTACTTTTAATATGACAAGTATATAATAATAGAAATGTGTCCATTTTTTTCAAAATTTCTTTATTTTTTAATATTTTTTTTTATATTTTTATATGTCTAAATTTATATTATTTATTTATAACATCATGGAATTATCCATTTGACCCAAATGGTTGAACTACTTACCCACCACCTAGATGGAAAATATAGTTTCATTTGTAGGTTTATTTTAAAATATAAAATTTCATTCAATTAATAATTATTGTGTATGAATTTATTAGTGGAATTTAATGATGAGAAGCAAAAGTAAAAACGTTGCATTCAATGTGAGAGAAAATGAGATTTATTTAATGACTTAAATGTGAGATATAATGAGAGGTAATTGAATCTACTTAATAGTATTATTTTAATTTCATTTTCTGCTCTCTCAATGAAGATGAACTAAATTCAAGAGGAGGGGTATTTTAGTAAAAAATTCCAGGAAAAAGCAATACCTCAATCACACTTTTATAAACAGTATAGATATAGATATAGTTTCATGGGAGATATTCCCAATATAGGATAGGGTGTGGCTGTGAGATCAATGTGAGGCGCACACTATGAGGAGCAGATCCCAATTCTTTTTTAAGATGATGCTCTATCTATTATGGACCTTCTGTGTTGGGGGTTGATTCTACACCACTGTGGAGATTAGTGATAGTCAATTGCAGAGATTGTATTTTTTCACTAACTTTCATTCTCAGTTCACCTTGTTCCCTGTACTACACTGATTTGAAGTGAGAATGAATACAAAGCCTATGGACTGCCTTTTTTCTAAAGCCAGAAGAGATCCAGAGTCCCCTGATCATGCCCCTAACAACAGCCAGAAGAGACAAAACGCCATGATGTGGTCATGGCTGACCATTACAAAATTGTAACAATTCCAATTCCAAGTTCACCGGAAATGGTAATGCCAATTAAAACCTGGAGGAAAAGTTCCTACTTCCTAGCCGTTATTATTTATTTCCGATCGATGTCATTCACTACATCATCACCAGTACCTCGTTTTCTTCCAAAAAGAGCAGATCTGAGTAACAATAACCAGATCCACAGCGAGGATGATTGATAGACGCACGAACAATGTACGTGGAAACTACATCTACACTAATATAATTGGATCTGTTGTAACAATTCCACCACCCACACGAAAAACAGGACGCATAATAGGAAAATTAATGAGGAGACAATTAGGGCTGTAATCCAATTACTGATAACATACATTCGAATCCAATCGGATTTAAAGGCTTGGATTTAAATCCGAATCTTAACGGGTTTGGATTTAATCCAATTTCACTACAATTTTTTTTTTTTAAATATACAAAATATTAAAAATTTATTTATCTTTTAGTATTTATATATAATAAATTAATATAAATATAACACACTATATTTATTATATACATAAATTTATATATAATATAATATATAGAATATATTTTTATAATTTTAAATATAATTATATAAAATTTATTTATATTAAAATTAATAAATATTATATTATAATTGGATCGGATGAGACATCCAATCCAATTAGATTATAACATCCGAATCCAATCCAATTATATATATATATATATATATATATATATATATATATATATATATATATATATATATATATATACTAATATACATCATCCGAATCCGAATATGAGAAAGATAGTCGCAAAAGGCGAGAGAAAGCCTCGCATGAAGAGAGCGAGAGGAAGACCGACCCATCATCGAAAGATGTGAAGGGGTTGTTCAAAATTTTCTGCATGTTTTGTTATTGATTTAACAAAGCTCCATGTTTAGCGTATATACATGCATTAGGATTTAGGAGCATGCCCTCGTCATCGTCACAAATTCACAATATAAAGCAAAAAGCACTGTTGGACTTGATAGTGTTGTTCTCAGCATCAGGGAATAATAATAATATGTATTGTCAAGGAAATCTTTTCCCTCTTGCTTTGTATGGTGTCCTGGATAAAAACCCAGTCAAATTAATCCAACAATGTCATTGTCACTTATACGTCTGCCTGTACTCTACTCTGTAGTCATAAACATCAATACCCTCCACTACCCAACTCATTTCGACTATTGATCGTTGGGTTGGCATTATCACTGAACCATACTCACAAGTCAGAATATGAATATCCAAACTCTTCAGCACCATCTCTAAGTGTTTAGTGTTTAGGGCATCACCATAAACTCAGACCAAATTAGTTGAACGCCACTGCCACAACCAGAACCAGAACAAAACCCTTATTACTACCAGCAGTGGACGAAGAATCTTTTAGTTAGTAGGTGGAAATTAAAGGTGGATTAGGGTTTTAAGTACAAGCTAGAGTGTAGTAGTTGATAATATATTCATAAAATGTAGTCCAAAACAATTGTTTCATTCAAATTCACGTGGATTCTTTTCCATTTGCCAAATTAATAAGGAAGGGAAAAAGAGTGGAAGACTATTTCTTGCAGGGAAGGACTTGGACCGGACTAAAAACCGGAATGCTCGATGAATCATCGTTTTTTTTTTGGTTAGACAGACAGTTGGCCCACTCAATTTGTAAAACTGTCATTTAACCAGGACCAGAAAAAGTCATCGGCTCCTAACTTTCATGGTCGAACCGTCCGGTTCGATCTGAATCTTACAACACTGAGAGTCTGAGATAAATAAACCCCCAACTCCCATTAGAATATTAGATGACTTAAAGATGATTGGGCTGTATCAATGATCATAAAAGCCCAAAGAGTTGGTTTCTCTAGGCCCTAGGGTCTTCAGAGTTCAGACCAAATAAGATGGACACTTATATAGTAGGGCCCAGTCCATGACATGAAATCCAGAGCTTTGAACCTTAAAGCATTTTAAGTGAAGTTAGTATTGGGGACATCATATGATCATGTTCTTCACTGTTACCCATTAGCGTTAGAAATATCTGGAAGTCAAGAAAATGGGAGATTATACAGAGAGGGATATTCGGATAAACTCGGGTTGGACGTAACGAGTCTTGTCAATGCTTTGTGGGATATCTGAAATTAGTTGCGTTAGCAGCAGACCTCTAGATCATTTTGATCCACTTTTTTGTTTTTTTGAGTCTAAATTCTTCCAACAGGAGAAAAAGGCGTTAGAACACGACGACCTTTGAACGAGAAAAAGGTTGCCCAAATCAGATGAGTATTCCAATTCTATTAATGAATATCTCTTTGGACTCTGCTGGTGGGGAAAGACCCAAATAAAGTGCTGACGCTTTGGCTTTTGGGCCGTTGTGATGACTTTCCGGTCAAGAAAAATTAGGGCCCATACATCATTTTCATTTTTCACCGACTGGTAACTTTTTAGCCCATGGGTTTGCCTTCAGTTTAATCAGTTTTTGTTAAAGCCTCGGAATTTCAAAGGTTGTGTTTGGTCCCTTTGGTGTTTCAATTCGTAGTGTTTAGAAATTGAACATTGTTTACACTTGTAGTACAAACTACAAACATCACTGTTTGGAGTTCAGCTTCAGTCAGGGAAAAACCTGTTTGAGCAGTCTTTATTGAATATCTCTGTATTTATGTGCTTTATTTTATGGGGAGATATTCCTAATGCAAGATTGGAAAATACTGTTAAAACAGTGTGCCCTGATGGAAGCCGATCTATGAATCCTGTTGGGTGAAAAATAAAATGTAAACGCTACATCAGTGTCAGATCAGTCAGGGATTGATCCTCTTGACTTAGTATTTTTCATTCAAAATGTTTTATAATTGTTTTAACTCAAAACAGTCTCCAACCAAACAGAAAATTGACCATTTAAACTCAAAACTCTTATATGACACTGATGTAGTGGTGTTTATAGACCGAACAGTCCTTAAACTATTTGATTATTTATGAGTGTAATGTTTTATAATAACAAACAACTAATGATAAAATATATTTTATATATGTCCTTCATATTCTTAAAGCAATAAAATTGTGTAGATTTTATTTCTAAATCAAGGGTAGAGGTGAAAATAATTAAGCAAAATATCCTATTTAGTTGAGCCTTAGGTGATGGGTTCTTGTGGGTTGTGGCCAACTTGAAATAGGTCCGCACATTGGGCCAAGTTATTGGACCTATTTCAAGTTGGGCACTGATGGGTTGTGGCCCATAATATTGGACTTTGGTTTACTCACTGTTGCACGGCAGAGAGAGAGATGAGTCTGAGACTTTGGGTGTACATACGGGTCGAGTGGGGGGTCCACAAGCGCACAAATCCAAGTGGAAGTTGGCGGACGAGATTCGCTTTTTTGCTCTCTCTCTCTCTGACTCACTCTGACTCTCTCTCTCTCTCTTCATCTCAGGAGTCAGGAGTCAGGACCCCAAACAAAGATCCTACCTAAAAAGGGGCTTTAGTGGGTCCCGGCATTGGGACCCACAGACCGAAACCTAGCACCAGCCACCGCACGTTCCAGAGGCAGAGCTTTCAGCAAAAGCGAGGGAATATACTCACTATACACACACCGACCTTATCTGCTGTTGCACTTGCAGTTGCACCCCAATTAAATTTGAACTACCCTACCCTCCTTCCGTTGTCTATGCGTTCCCGTACGTTTCTTTCCATCTATCAACCTTCCTCTCTCCAGTCTCCCCCACTTCCACTTGCATCATTTTGCATGGTACACAGTCTCCCACTGTACCTGTTAGGCTGTTACTATACGTCATTTCCCATCTATGAACTTTCCTTGATCTTCCTAACCAGACTCTCTCTCTCTCATCCTTATCCGGCCATCTCCATCTTTAATTCTATATATACGTACCCAGGTCTTGACATGGGCTACTACAACCGCCATTAGTGAAAGTGATTAGTCCATCCCTTCAGGCTTCATTCGTTTACTCAACCTCATCAACCCTGGAAGCTTAAGAGAATCCGCATGGACAAGTTTCAGAAGTCTCAGATTGCTAAGGTTTCTTTCATTGCCATCCTCCTCCTCATCACTCCACTTTTATCGACGTCGATGAGGCCTCCTTATCTCTATTTCCTCATGAATCTCCTTATTATCGCACTGGGTGCCGAAGCTGGCCTCCTCTCTTCTTCCTCCACTCCCCAACAAGACAAGAAACCTGATCATTATGCTGTTGTTGCACCAAAGCCCTCTGCTGTCTTCGCTTCAGTCGTTGCTGCAGAAGCCTCTCCTGAGAAGATGACTTCCATCAACACCAATAGCAAAGTCGCCATTGGTGGCAAGGAAGTCACCGATTGTACAGAACGGAAGTCTTATAAGGCGATCGAAAAATCGGCCTCCGAGAAGATCGTCACAGTTGTGACGGTGCAGAAGGTGAAGAAGTGTCCCTCCATGCCAAGCCTCTTCTTCATAGGAGGCGGGGAAGCCGAAGCAGAAGAGATGACAGAAGACGACGAGGAAGAAGATGAGGTGGGGGGTCTCAGTGGACAAGAACTGTACACAAAGGCGGAGACTTTCATCAGTAATTTCTATAAGCAGCTCAAGATACAGAGGGAGGAGTCGTGGAAAAAGATTCATGGGTTCTACCAAAAGGCCTTCTGATGATAATAGCTATATATTAGCTCTAGCTAATCTTTCTTAATTTACTACTCAAACATGTTTCATATAAATTATATCAGTCGATGGTCCATTAATGGGGGTCAGAGAGGTGTTCCATACCATTTAAATCTATGGTTCGCCTCATTGGGTTTGTGTACAGTTTGTGTTCTTTGGTTAATAGAGGGTTAATTGATATGCCAGAGGTCGTTGATCTGGCCTGATCACTAAAGCTTAGAAAACGTTGATGCAGGAGAACAGAGAAAGAAAAGGATCATGTGTAAGCTGATATGATTCTTTTAAACATGTATGTATTTGCATATATTATATACATATGTAATACCGTGGTTGTAAGAATCTTTTTACAAATGCTACTTAATTATCACTTATTCTAGCTATATTATAAGAATTCTGTGCTAGTTGCTAGTAATTCCACAATGGGGCTAGCTACTCCATGAAATTAAGTACTTTGTAATTATATATGCTTTCATCTTCCTCCTAGTTATATTTTGATGTACAGACTGATAGTGTTACGTTCAACTTTGCTTGCTAAGGCTCAAGATTCAAGAATCAGTGATGGACAATGGAGAGCAGGCAAAATTTTTCTACAGTGTACCGAGGAGATGTGTTTTTCATCTAAAATCCAACCAAAAAGTTTGGTTTGAAGTTTCTCTTACGGTTGAGGTAAAAAAATATGAACCCTATTTAACTTCGGGCTAGGAATAGAGATGGGAAAAGTTTAATTGTAGGGGCCAAAACCCCCACCCAATAACTTGGCTCCGCCCCTGTGAAGAAGTAAGTTGTTTGGGATGACAAATTAAAGGCGGCACGAAAAAATTCTTCTGACTGGTTGTGGAGAAAGTTGGATCTTGATCCTTGAATATTGACCATATTACCTATGAGCCATGAATTGATTCTCCTGAATTATTTCTTGGTTAATGGCGTGCAAATTCAGAAATTGGGTTAAATCAAGCGATCATATACTAGGCCTAAAATAAAGACCCAGTTTCCATTCTTTTTTTTAAATCACTGATGATAGGATCAATGAACTGGGCAAACTAAATGCTCATATCATCCTCTGCCAGGTTCAAGAAAATTGAATTAAGAAGCAAACTGAAGTAACTGTAACTACAAATCATGAGCAAAACGGAGCGCTGGTAGGAAGCTTTTCAGTCCATTTCCTTCACTTTATTCCTCGGATTGTTAATGGGTATGAGATAGGTTGGTCATAGCAGTATCTGGTCTCAAATCCTTTAGAAGATTTTTGGCTAATAATTAATTTGGTAAAGGAAAACTGCTTCAGTGATTCCTATCTCATACCCATTAAGAAACTGAGGAATGTCTGATGCAATTGTCATGTTCTGACCTTGAAGGGTTCGGTGGATGGGTTATGAGGAATGTGCAATCCACGAAAGAAATGAACATCTGTATATGTTCACTAGCGATCGAATTATTGAATAGGGAAACTTATCTTTTTTTTTGGGTAAAATACAAAAACCTCCTCTAGAGTTTTTGACAATCATAAAAACTTTCCTTGCAGTTTCAGTTTAACAAAAACCTCCCTTTTGTAAATTATATATACTTTTATTGAAATCTCCCTATCAATGCCTCAATCCCGCCACCTACGACCAAAATGGTCACTTCCAGTTCACGAATTTGCTCTCGCATCTCTCAAACCTAGCTTTTCCTCCGATTTGTGAGAATGGGTGGGGTGGTTGGGATTCATGGGCCCTTTACTACATACCAGTTAACCGAGTTTAAGTTTTGCCCTCGTAAAGAAGATCACAGATTGCTCCAGTTGTCACAGCGTTGGTCGGTAATGTTGCTTTATTATGGTTTTCACTTTTAGACGGAAAGGTGAAGGGGGTGGTGGTGCATTCCTCCGTAGAAGGAAATTCAACTAGATTCCCATGTAGAGAGTAAATAGCATGAACTGTAATTTTGGATCATGCTGCCCAAATGAAAGGTTGAAAACAGAAACCCATCCACAGATATCTACATTCTGCTTAAAACTCAAAAAAGGAGGATTCCTGATATGATTTCACCCCTCATTCGCAGTAAGTATTTCAAATCCATTGAAACCCCTAGTTTTAACCCATTTGATTTTTCATTAAATTAAATTTGGGATTCCACTTTTGCCTTTAATGGTGGCAAATAGAAAATAAGGAAATTGAACTTTTATATTAAGTTAAAATTATCACTTTATCACTTGGCTTGTCCTAGACAATTGATTATCTTGATTGATGTGATGACGAGTTTATTAATTTGATGAGCTTTTTCTCTAGCTTTACCACAACTTTTTTTTTTTCTTTACCATCCAGATAATGAATGTGGGTGCTTGTTTTACACAAAGCAGCAAGCAGGTAATAGACCATATACCACGTGTGTAACAAATCGAATTGCATGAGAAAATCAGTTCGCTCCCTTACTCGTCTTCTCTAGAATACTGATTTTACTACTCAGTAGTCAGTTGAGTTAGTTCCAGTAAGGAGGAATTTTTGTTGGAAATGAGTTGGTTCCAATCTGATGGACAATTCCATATATTTCAAACAAAGTGTAAAATAGCCTTAGATATTTGAGCTGAAACGTGGAAGGGAGGGAGAGAGAGACGGAGACAGAGAGGTTTGTCAAAGCGTGGACATCGAGTATGAATATAAGGCCACAAGTGATAATTGCTATATAAGTTGCAGTTGTCAGTCGCACTCCCTCAACTCCCGGTCCCAAGTTTCAATCTATAGGAGAATGAGTTAATTATTCATGGATATAAAAGATTTGAATGAAACAAGTGGTTTAGTAATAGCAGTTGTTAATGAACATGAGAGGAGGAATTCTGGTCCGAGAGGGTTTCTGCTACCAAGAGGAAACCTAGCTTACGGTGCTTAAGACATCTCTTTTCTTCGTTGGTGATGACTTTTCTATCTACGATTCCAAAGCCAAGCTTCTCTTCTGTGTTGACTCTTACTGAGGAAAACCAAACAACTTATGATGGATTGGCTTTTGATCAAGATTAGAGGAAGACTTAGGAGAGGGTGGATCGAGGGGAACATCATTAATGCCAGATCCCTGGGACAGCTGTTGCTCTACCAAGTGTAGAGAGATTTTTTTTTTTGTCGATCTTCAAACATGGGTATTTCAATAAAAAATATATATGTAAATTAATTTATAAAAAGGCAAAATGGGTATTTGAAAGAAATTGATGCAACGGTTTAACACTTTTCGTCTGGGCTCAAGGAAAGTTTTTATTAAAGTAAAACTATAGGAAAAGTTTTTATGATTTTCAAAAACTTCAGGGGAGGTTTCTGTATTTTACCTTTTTTTTAAATCATAAATTTTCGACATTGTATTAATGTAAATTAGACATCATCTGTATCATCTCCGATATATTGTTATCCTTATCAAGTAAGTTGTAGCATTTACTAAAACTACAACAATCAACTCTTCCAGAAAACTAATAAAAGATTTTTGTAGCATTTACTTACTATTAGTAGATAGTGGTCTTTAACTGGTCTAGAGCTAAAAGAAAGAAACAGAAATAGAAATGGTGTTAGAATCCAGCTATCCTAAATTAGCTTCCTTCAAGAAGAAGATTATTTTATTTCTGGTAAATCCTCAAGAAGTAGATAAGACGGTAGCAAAAGATGCATGGTAAAGTAAAGCTACCAAAGTTTCAATTATATTATATATTTCAAAATTGCCCATTGAAAATAACGAGTGTTTTGGGTGAAGCTTGACAAATCCATGGTTCTACATTGAAGCCTGAAGGCTGATGGTCTTTTAAGAAAGGTTGCATTTTATCAGACAGTCAATAAATGTGCGCACTTTATTTTTATAAACTACAAACACATACCGCTTCCCTGATCAACAAACCTCTTAATTTTTGTTAATCAAGGATTGACAACATAGTGATAGGCATCTCTCTCTCTCTCCCTTCTCTCTGAGAGAATGTTTATGTGTGCACGACCCCACAATCCAACATAAACATGGGCTGTCTGTCTGTGTTAGAGGAACAAAAATAGGAAAGGATATCCCACCTACTTATTGGTGCTGTGTGTAGTC
This sequence comes from Nelumbo nucifera, assembly GCF_055504915.1. Classification (NCBI taxonomy): domain Eukaryota; kingdom Viridiplantae; phylum Streptophyta; class Magnoliopsida; order Proteales; family Nelumbonaceae; genus Nelumbo; species Nelumbo nucifera. The sequence continues at coordinate 146,970,201 of NC_142649.1, read as the reverse complement.
TCTTTGAGAGGAATGTTATAGTCTGAAATATTTTTCTAGGATTACGTGTTTGGATGTTTATGTTAAAAGTCGAATCCCTTTTTCTCTTTTTTTCTCTCTGTGGTGGTGGTGAGAACATTCCTTTTCGCTCTTTGACATTGAATACGAGCATAGAGAGAGAGAGAAATCAAATGAAGAAAAAAAAAGGGGGAATTGAGGATAGAAAGGAGCAGAGGGCTTGTGGTCCACATGACGGAGAGCCTGCATAGACGACTAGTCACATCGTTATCTTCATTGCCAACCATGAGACCACACTTTTATGGTTCCCACTTTTGTTCTTAGTAGTTGTGACTTTAACATTGACACTGCCGTTTTAATTCCAGGCTTCATGGTGGGTTAATTCGTCCTATCTGATGAGATCAATGTTTTCCTGTACGCGTCCTGAAATTGCATATGAAGAAGGCTCATTGTTCGCATCTATATATGAACACTCAATCTTTAAGATAGAATGGACGCTAACGATTTAACTTGATTGACACCCGAGCAAACCCCGTTATAGCATACCTGTGAGACTGTCGCCCCTTGCCACGTGGCTAGAATTAACTTTATTCTTTTAGAAACTTTATAGTATCTGCTAAAATGTTGAAACTTTCAAATACTTACTAAACGGTGGAGCAGAAGGCTGCCTCATGCCTGCAGATATGTATAGGAGGATTGAATGGATGATCCAACTAGAGGATTCTTTATTTGGTGAATCAGTTTGGATGAATAGCCCCTCAATGTGGCAAAAATATGAAAGAGCTCTCTCTCTCTCTCCTCCCAAAGGATTCCTTTCCAGTTTCCATGTCCATGTCTCTCAGGAAGTCGGTAGAGCAAAGTAGCAGACCATATAATAGGGCCCGTTTGGGTGGGCTTAACTTATCTTTGCTTGAGTAGAGTTGTAAACAAATAATATGCAAGGGTTGCCCGGTAAGCCCACATTCTTAGACAGAGAAGCATAACCCAAGAATCCCAACAATGTTTGATAAGGGCAATGAGAAATCGAGAACATGACGTGCTTGAATCTTGATTGGAGCAAGGCTTCTCGCACAGTACAGAGAGAGTACAGACTTCTCTAATATGGTGTGCAGGATTCAAATGAATCCCATATATACTAGGTTTTGTTGGACTCCTTTTCTAGCAGAATCGTTATTCGTTGTGACCTTAAACATAGGATTTCCTGTGTCAGTTTCTGAATTCTGACTTTCTAGTGGGCCGGGCCAAGTTTGGGCTGAAGTACATTAAGACATTTTTCATATTTGACATCCAAAGCAGCTTTCCTCACTCTGGTATTAAGAGAGAAGAGTTTTTGGTCCATAACATGATGCTGTGAGTCTGTGACTAGTTGGTCAGATTGATTAATCTTCTATTGTAGAGAGAATTTGAGGGGCAAAATGATCAAATAGGACGACATATATGGGTTCCTTGGCAAAGAACCTTCATGGAGTGGGCTCAGGTAATACATAGGGGTGAGCTTCTAAGATTAGTCTTTTTTTTTGATGGAGAAAAACTAGGGTTACACTTGGATGAAAATTTTAAAGCCCAAAACCCCAAAGTCCAAATTGCCAAAAAAAAAAGCCCAAATTCCAATCCATGAGACTTAAAAAAGTGTTTTCGCTTTTAGATTTGTTATGTTTTTAAAAGCAACTATAATCAAATGCTTAAAACATTTTTTGGCCTGTTTTTCACAGATCAATTGCCAAAGCTCATAAGCAAAAACTATCGAAAATGGAGTGTAAATTAACATACTGATGGGAACATAAATTAATCAAAAGTTAATACATAGAACGTGTCAAAATAGAGTTCACATCTCCGCCCCACAGCACATCCCTGCCGTGTATTAAAAACATCTCCTAATGATAGTACCAGTCGGGAAATATTCCCAATACACGGCGGGAATGTACTGTGGGGCATTGTGGGGCGGAGGTGTGACAACACAGGGCATAACATTAGTGGGGCATTTGATAATGGCACCGGAATTGCGATGTGCTTTTATAAATAAAATAGGAATAACAATTAGGGCTGATAATATTTAATGCTGCACAAGGATATAATACGAAATTAGTGGATTTCGATTTATTTTCATTATGTTTGTGTGAAAATTGTATTAATCTGTTTAACACGGTTAAGTAATATGTCAATTTTGGGTTGGTTCACTTAATTCTAAAATGATCTGTTTATGATACAAAGTTTCACTTATTATATGGTGAATGTATATTTGGATGAAATACTAGTACGGTAGGTAAAGATGTCATTAATGATTGTTATGAATTTATTTAAGAACAGGTTAATTGATGTTTATTTTATTATTTAATTTAAACAGGTTAATTGTGTTGAATGTTTATGGATCGTGTTGTGTTACCGGTGTTTTATACTTAAAAATTTGACATGAACAATAATTAATTGTATCAATTTATATATCCGAATACCTTAACCTAACACAGAAACAAATTATTACCCTTAAATCCTTAATAACAATCAAACCCACCATGTTATTTGACCACCAAAAAGAATATCTTTTTTTATATTAAGCCTAAACTTTACCCTAATGCTATGTTTGGTTTAAAGGAAAAAGTAGGGAAAGAAAGGAAAAGATACCAAAACTTATACAAGTTTGTAAAGGTTTCTGATGAAGGGAAATTTGGTCCGATCTCGCAATCATTCAGCACGTGGCAAAAGCAAACAGTTCGGAACAACAGCGCGCCCAAGGCGCAAGAACCAAGAGGAACCAGCGATCCGAGCTCCCTACTAAGGACCTGAGCTTCCTACTAAGGACCTGAGCTCCCTACTAAGGACCTGAGCTCCCTACTAAGAGCCCGAGCTCCCTACTAAGGACCCGAACTCCCTACTAGGAGCCCGAGCCCCACAAGGCAGTGACCCGAACTGGCCCACCTCATGGCAGTTCGGGACACTCCCCAAACCGAACTCAAGACTTCACTTCGCCTCGCCACTCCTGCACCTCACCTCCCAGATACCAGGCTGACTGAACGTACCACCCCTGACACCGGGGGTGTCCGTATCCCAGGGCGGCGCACCTGACTGGCTTGGGATCTGACGCTTGACAGCCGCACTTCAAACGGCTTCCTGCCACTGCCACCTACCACCATCGTCACCAGTCACAGAGACGACCTCGACAGAAGGAGCAGTGGCGGTTCTGACCAAGTCAGAAGAAATGACATCCGAACTGGCAGGAACTCAGAAGTAATCATGCCCGATCTGACAGAGCTTGGAAGTGAGTGCGCAAGGTGGTTATAAAAAGCTCCCGACCCCCCAAGAAGAAGGTATGCAAACTTTGCGCTATCTGGTTTCATTTTTCCTTTGAAGGATTCTAACTTGAGCTTCGGAGCCTCCACACCGGGTCTCCCTCGGAGCGTTCTCACCCTTTGGTTTAAGGTTCCCCATAGCTCCGTTCAGAGGCCAGGTCATCGACAACTAGGACCGGCCGGATTGCACACCATCAATTGGCGCCGTCTGTGGGAAATCGCTTCTAAAAGCCTCCCTCTAAAACTCTCAATCCCCCAACCCCCTCTTCTTCCAAAAACCAACACTCATGGCTTCCTCCAGTAACGTCGGACGTGGCATAGAGACAAACACCACCGGGGAACGACCCCAAGCTCCCGTAGTATGCATCGGACAGTTCACCATCCCCCTTCCTGTGGATGGAATTTCTAGCTTGGATGCGCCTTAAATAGTGGCGCCCATGAACCCTCCTACCATGAACATCCCCCCTTCATTCCCTATTGAAACAGCTTTTGCTGAACCAACCGCCGTCCCCCTGGTCCCCCTGGCGACCCGCCCGAACCAGTTGGATGACCTGATGCAATGCATGCGGGTGATGCAGGCCCAAATGCAGCAATTCCAGCAACATCAACTCCAACAGCACCAAGTGCTACACCACCTATCCCAACATCATTATCAACATCTGTTCCCCCAACTACCCTTGAACCAGTCACTGCTTCCACTTAGGCACCCAGCCCCGAAGCAGGTTAAGGCCTCCCCTCAGGGCGGACGCTCTCACCGGGGAGAAACCTCCCAGCTGCAGAACCCCCTAACAGTCAAGCTTCATCTCCAGGCTGAAGGGAAAGGAAAATCACCCTTGCCTCGCAGCTCGCAGGCGGAACAGGAACCTCGCCCGCGAGGTCAGCACCTCGGCGCTCTAGACCCGAGTTTTCGCTCACGGAGAACCAGTTCAGTGCCCTAGTAGCAGACTACCGGCACTCCGGGCCCGTCAAGCTTGGCAACACAGAGGCTAGCAGCGCCAGTACCAGGCCCACGCAACGAAGGCGCCGGCGAAGTCGCCGAACTGCCACCTGCGTCCTGCCCGAGCTCAGAGGAAAGGAAGAGACGAGCTCGGACGAGGTAAGAGCTACCCCAATTCTCTCTGTTCCTTCTCCCCTCGCATCAGAACTTCTGGCAGTCCCCATGCCCAGAGACTTTAAGCTCTCACCTCTGGACAAGTATGATGGGTCCTTTGACCCCAATGATCACGTCGATGCTTTCCAATCCCAAATGCACCTCGCTAGGGCAAGTGAATCATGCATGTGCGTAGCCTTCACCACCACCTTCAGGGGGGTGGCCCACACCTGGTATAGGAACCTAGCCCTAGGGTCAATAAGAAGCTGGACCCAGTTCGTGCAGGTCTTCACGGCACACTTCGTCACCAGCAAGCGATGCCCCAGAACGGAGGAAAGCATCTTCGGGGTAGTCCAGAGAGAAGGAGAGTCCATCCTGGGCTACATCAAGCGGTTCAATGAAGCATGCTTGCAGATACCGCGTTTAGACCTCGCAGTTCAGCTCGCCGTGGCCAAGAGAGGGGTGACGCACAAAGAGTTCAAATGGCACATGGTAGCCAGCTAGCCCGCGACCGTGGCCGAATTCCTCAAACTCGCAGACAACTTCATGAGAACAGAGGAAGAAATCAACCAAAGGACTGAAGCCGGGGTCGAAAAAGGAAAAGAGAAGGTGAACCCACCAACCCAAGTGACAGGAGAAACCCAGCCCGAGAGGCGAAGCCGAGCCAGCCATCCCGAGCTCCCCCAGCAGCTCGGACAGATTACACGCCGTTAAACGCGAGGTGGACTGAGATCTTGATGACGATCAAGGACGCCCCGTATGTGAAGTGGCCACCTCGCCTGAAGGGGAATCCAAACGAGAGGAATAAAAATTTATATTGTAGTTTTCACAAAGATCATTGTCATAGTACCGAACAGTGTAATAATCTCCGGGACGAGATAGAGGGACTTATCTGTCGCGGATACTTGAGAAATTTTGTACAGTACGATAACAATAAAGCAGGTCGACAAGGGGAGCATGGGAAGGATATCCCTGAATCTAGTAGCAAACCAGCCGAAGCGCCGCTACAACAGCCCCTGAAAGAAAGGCCAGTCCGAGGGACCATCCATGTGATAGTAGGAGGTTCGGTGGTGGCAGGATGTACTTCGGCAGCAGCCCGAACGTCAGTTCGTGAGGCAGCCCGAGAAGAACAGAACCCTCCAAAGAGGCCGAAGACAGAAGAACCGATCTTCTTCACGGAAGACGATGCGTGAGGTGTCCATTACCCTCACGATGACACGCTCGTCATAAAGCTAAGGATCAGCGACTTCGAGGTCAAGCGCGTGCTTGTGGATTCAGGAAGCTCGGCAGACATCCTCTTCAAGTCAGCATTTGAGCAGCTACAGTTGCAGAGACGCGAGCTGAAGCCCTCAAATACCCCTCTAGTAGGCTTCAGCGGAGAGGAAGTCAGGTCCCTCGGGAAAATAACAGTACTTGTGGAAGTCGGCACATGGCCCTGTGTGGTCAGACTCGACCACGATTTCCTAGTAGTCGCGACCCCCTCCCCATACAATGCCATAATAGGACGGCCATTTACGCATATTCTGCGGGCAGTGGTCTCCACCTACTATCTGGCAATGAAGTTCCCTACCGACTTCGGTGTGGGGGTAGCGCGGGGTGACCAGCTTGAGTCCCGCAAGTGTTATGTTGCCGCCCTGAAGGGAAAGACCAATGCAGCCGACGACCTCGAATTGGAGCGGCCTACGGAGCAAGGTGAGGAGCGAGCTTCGCCCACAGAGGAGACTGTCGCAATACCAACCTCGGCTACGGATCCGGCTCGAACAATACAGATCGGTGCTTCCGTCGAGGAACCTCTATGAACTGAATTGGTAAGTTTCTTACTCCAAAATTTAGATATTTTTGCATGGTCCGCAGCCGACATGCCTGGTATTGATCCTGGCCTTATAACTCACAAACTTAACACTGACCCTGTAGTCAGACCCGTTAGACAGAAGAAACGCAACTTAGCCCCAGAGCACTGGAGGGCGGTCGACGAGGAGGTCGAGAAGCTCCTCGCAGTAGACTTCATAAGAGAAGTTCATTACCCGAGCTGGGTGGCCAACCTAGTACTGGTGAAAAAGGCAAACGGCAGGTGGCACATATGCGTCGACTACACCGACCTGAACCGAGCTTGCCCAAAAGACTGCTTCCCCCTCCCCAGGATCGACCGCCTAGTGGATGCGACCTCGGGACATAAGCTGCTAAGCTTCTTGGATAACTACTCGGGTTATAACCAAATCAAGATGGACCCATCCGATGAGGAAAAAACCAGCTTCATAACCGAGTTCGGCCTATACTGTTATAAGGTCATGCCCTTCGGACTGAAGAATGCTGGGGCGACCTTCCAAAGACTTGTAAATAAACTGTTTTGGCCTTTAATTGGCACGAAAGTAGAGTGTTATGTAGACGACATGGTCGTCAAGACGCAATTCTCACGGGAGTTAATACAAGACTTAGATTCCGTTTTCCAAATTGTGCGTCGATTCAGCATGAAACTAAACCCCAACAAGTGTGTCTTCGGTATCACCTCGGGTAAGTTCCTATGGTACATTGTCAACCGACGCGGTATTGAGGCCAACCCAGACAAAGTAAAGGCTATCCTAGACATGAGACCACCTCGAAAAGTAAAAGAAGTTTAGAGGCTAAACGGCTGCATAGCCGCCCTGAGTCGCTTCATGTCCAAATCCGCGGACTGAAAGCACGACTGGACCGAGCTAAGGGGTTGTGGGCAGACGAGCTACCAAGCGTTCTGTGGGCTCACCGAACTATGGAAAAGACTGCCATGGGAGAGACCCCCTTCAACCTCATCTACGGCACCGAAGCGGTAATCCCAGCGGAAATTGAAATACCTACATTACGACTAGAGGCGTATGACGATCAGGCTAACGGAGACGAGTTACGCACCAATCTCGACCTACTGGAAGAGGTAAGAGACCTCGCGCACATCCGAACTGTAGCCTACCAGCAAAAAGTAGCTTGGTACTACAACGCCAGAGTAAAGAAGCGAAGCTTCCGTGTTGGCGACCTGGCTCTTTGTAAAATCATGGTACCCGAGCCCGGCGTGGGCAAACTTGGACCAAATTGGGAAGGGCCCTACAAAGTAAAAAGAGCACTCGGAGGGGCATACGAGCTCGAAACCTTAGAGGGTAAGCAAGTACCCCGAACTTGGAACATCGTCAACTTAAGAAGGTACTACCTATAAATCACCAAGGCAAGTACCCCGAACATACCGAGCTAACAAGGCAAAGGCGAAGCAGAGGTAAAAAACAAGTTAGCAGGGAAGACCGAAATGGTCAGTTCGGCAAAAAACACAGCTCGAAGACAGAACAACCAACACTTAAACAAAAGAAAAGCCATTTCATTTCAGATGATGAAGTGTACATTCAAAAAATAAAAAATAAAAAAGCCATTTCATTTTTACAAGCCCGGGGCTACTTCTTCATTGTCAGAAGGCACTTCGACGATACCCGAAGGCCCCGCCTCCCCCTCGGAGTCTGGTTCACCATCCGCAGCGTTGGCCATCTCCTGAGTGATATGCAAAGTGGATATAGCGCTGATATCAAGCTCAGGGTACGTATTCCGGATCATCCACCGGCTTAGTTTGAAACCGCTTCTGTAAGAGTCCACCATCAGATCATCGAAGCCCGGCGAAGCAATATAATCATCGACAGCTTTCTTCTTCGCATCTTCGATGCCTTGAGAGAAGATCTAAGTCCTCTCCCTGATGTCCTCCTGAAGGTACTTGACCTGATGCTGCAGATCCAGCCTCAAGTCCGCCATATGTTTTACCACCACTCCCATGGCCTCAGCATCTCTCTAAGACCTCGCCTGCCTAAACCGCGCGAAACGAGCAGCCTCATCGGCAGCACGAGCAGCCTCCTCGGCAGCACGAGCAGACGCCTCAGCAGCATGAAGTGCCTCTTCGGCAGCTCGCGCCTGCCTCGAGCTCCTCTCCACCTGGGCCGCCAAGGCGTGAATAGAAGAGTTCACCTACCAAAAAGAAACACAAGTGATCAGAGGGACCAGTAGAATAAAAGCCGAGGAGCTCTAAAAAAGGGAGATCACTTACCACCATGGCTTGGGTAACGGCACAAATGGCCACTTGGTGCAGAGGGAGATCGGTCCACGCCGCGACTTCCTCAGGGAAAATGGCCTCCTTACTCCTTTGAAGAGCGTAAGTAGGCGACAGCACACTCCTAAAGTCCCCCGGGGCCCCCGAGCCTGACAGCCCAACTCGCGTGTGGGCAGACACGGAGTAAGCGGGAGCACCGGAGTAGGTGGGAGCCCCTATGTGAGTAGTTTCAGCATAAGGGGCCCCCGTCGGCTCCTGCGTAGGAGGAACCATCTCGGGCTCCCTAGGCTGATCTTCCGCCGGATAATCCAGCACCTCGGTCTCCGCACCCTGGGGTAGCTCGGTGCGAGTTCGCTTAGCAACCCATTTCCTCTTCATGCCCTGGAATAAGTGCCCACCTCGGGTCCCCTTAGAGTCCATCACACCTGTGAAAAGGAGTTCGGCATCAGTAAAAAAGCAAAAGAAGAGCAAGATAGAATCGCTAGGGGAAGAACCTACCCAAACTTAGGCCGGCAGCAATAAGCTTGGCCTCTGTCAGATACTGTTGACACTTCAGCCCAAGCCGCGCCCATTACCGGAGGCCCTTCACCATCTCTTTGTCAAGTGTGACGCCGGAGTCGGGAGCGGCCATCCCCCAGCCGGTCTGAAATGGCCACCCCAGCACATTCGCACCCCGAAATAGTCCCACTTCCATGCCGGGACCTTGTTAGGGAGTTCGTGTAAGAGCTTGAAGCCCGGGCAAGGAGACAGGTAGTATGCCCGCCTACGCCCAGGGAGGGGACCCACTTGCTTTTTAAGCATTAAAATGGAAGAAAAAATCTCCAAGTCCAAAGGAAAGCTCTTCTCATAGAATAGGGAGATCGTCCCCACTAAATTCCGAATGGAGTTCGGGTGGAGCTGGCCAACCGTCACACCGAAGTGGTTCAGAACCTCGACAAGGAGAGGATGGAAAGGCAGTCGCAGCCCCGCAGCGAGCTGCTCCCGGAATATCATGATCTCATCAGGACTGTGTTCCCAAGGAAAGCTACCTGTAGGGATAAAGTAGGCATACTCCCCGAGCAAGTTATAGAAGTTTATGAGGGATTGGAGTCCCTCAGGTATCATGGTCGAAGGGCCAAACTGGTCTAAAGCCTGACCCCGACGAGAGGTGGACGCCAAACCACTCGAGGCGCCTCGACCTATGGGTTCAACCTCTTCCTCAAGACCTACATCGGACTCGCTAGAACTACCGGGGGATGCAGCTCGGTTCGTAGAACCTGCATCAGACCCGCTTGGACTATTAGAGCTATCCGAGCTAGACATCGGGGAGTAGAAGATAGGTTCCAGGAAAAGCACTCACCCGGGGAGAAGATTGGAGTAGACCACGGAAGCTCAAACAAGCAGAAGGAACCTGGGACGCGAACTGAAAAGCCTGGACGCGAGCTGAAACCTGGACGCGAGCTCGAGAGGTACAGTAGTAGCAGCGACTGGGGTCCCCCCCAGCTATTTATATCCATAGTGACCGGAAAACGATGACCCAGATCAAAGCCAATCCAACGGCCCACAGTCGCGCAGACCGCACATCCTCCGAAGCCGAGACGTGACCAGCGCACGTCTTCCTGAAACGGACGGCGCCGACGCACGTCTTTTCGAAACTGACGAGGCGTTGACGCACGTCTCCTCGTAACTGACGGGGCGTCGGCGCGTGTCTTTTCAAAACTGACAGGGTGTCAGCGCACGTCTCCTCGCAATAAAAGCGGCAGCAGCACGACTCCCGAAATTTGAGAAAACGACGGTCGTCACATCTCCCAAACGGCGCGCTTTTTGAAAATTCAAATTAAAGTGCGCACCATCAGTTGAATAAAATTCAAAGTGCGGGCAAATCCACTTGCCACCTTGCAAACTCCCCGCGCCAAGGTAGGACCCTTAGCGCAGGGAGTGGGGGGCAATTGATGAAGGGAAATTTGGCCCGACCTCGCAATCACTCAGCACGTGGCAAAAGCAAACAGCTCGGAACAACAGCGTGCCCAAGGCGCAAGCACCAAGAGGAACCAGCGATCCGAGCTCCCTACTAAGGACCCGAGCTCCCTACTAAGGACTCGAGCTCCCTACTAAGAGCCCGAGCTCCCTACTAAGGACCCGAACTCCCTACTAGGAGCCCGAGCCCCACAAGGCAGTGACCCGAACTGGCCCGCCTCATGGCAGTTCGGGACACTCCCCAAACCGAACTCAAGACTTCACCTCGCCTCACCACTCCTGCACCTCACCTCCCAAATACCAGGCTGACCGAACATACCGCCCCTGACACCGGGGGTGTCCGTATCCCAGGGCGGCGCACTTGACTGGCTTGGGATCTGACGCTTGATAGCCGCACTTCAAACGGCTTCCTGCCACCACCACCTGCCACCATCGTCACCAGTCGCAGAGACGACCTCGACAGAAGGAGCAGTGGCGGTTCTGACCAAGTCAGAAGAAATGACATCCGAACTGGTAGGAACTCAGAAGTAATCATGCCCGATCTGACAGAGCTTGGAAGTAAGTGCGCAAGGTGGTTATAAAAGGCTCCCGACCCCCCAAGAAGAAGGTATGCAAACTTTGTGCTATCTGGTTTCATTTTGCCTTTGAAGGATTCTAACTTGAGCTTCGGAGCTTCCACACTGGGTCTCCCCTGGAGCGTTCTCACCCTTTGGTTTCAGGTTCCCCGTAGCTCCATTCAGAGGCCAGGTCATCGACAACTAGGACCGGCCGGATTGCGCACCCTCAGTTTCCTTTTATTTTCTTTTATTTTCCTACTTTTCCCGCAAACCAAACATAGCATAAGTAAAGAGGTGATTACATTCGAATTTTATTAATTAACTATGATCAGAATAGGAAAGAAACTTAAATATAGGGTTGGAGATAGCCTTTTGCTCCAGACCATTGTCAAGCATATACTTAATAATGAGAATTATGATGATTCAACCCAATGTTTTTGAACCGTCGTTGACTCAGATGATCAGACCGTTCAGCCTAGGAACCGTCCAGGCATCCGGTTCTGTTTTACCTAAAACCTGGAGTCTAGTAAAAAACCGTTAAAAAAGTCAACAAATCATTGACCCGGGCAATCGAACCTTCAACCCATTCAACAGTTTTTGACCATTTTTTATTATTTTAGTTTTTTTAATTTTACTGTCAGAATGAGCCATCCGTTCGAACCAGACGATTGGACTATTAACCCAAAAACCAATGGGCAGAATGGCTCCATTTCCGGATATTTTTTAAAACGTTGATTCAACCTATGACAAAGAGGCTCCTGCCGATCAAGACATTAATTATGGATACTTGATCCATCGAATGAAGAAAGTTAAAAACCCCTATACCCTTTTTTCTTGATAACTTTTTCAACTCCTTACATTGCTTTCTTAAAATATTGGGACTTTTTGAATTTAAAAATACTAAAAACCAAATATTGGAGAACTATTTAAATTCATCCACAACCATTTTGGTTTTTAAACCGAATGTAATAATTTCCCTATAAAACATGAGCATCTTTTAACACAAGCCGATGCATTGCACATGTCTCTCTGTCTTCCTCTTTTTGCTTCATAGGGCTACACTGATACGGAAACACAAAAGATGTATGAAGAAAATAATATTTCTTAATTGTTTAATTCAACAGGTTACAACCTATTTATAATAGAGCTAGGGATACAAGGTTGGCTACCTAACTTAGAATACAAAAAGGATATGTACAACTAATTTCGATAGGACTATTTCTCCTTAATTCTAGGATACTAAACGCTAACATCCTCCCTCAAACTCAAGATGGTAATGTATCAGTCATCTGGAGTTTGCCAACTAGAGCATGAAAGCGGAGAGGAGAGTGAGCTTCGGTAAATATATCTGCAGACTGATCCTGGGAAGAGATAGGAATAAGGTGAATAGTACCATCGAGCACATGATGACAAATAAAGTGACAATCAGTCTCAATATGCTTAGTGCACTCATGAAATACATCATTGTGGGCAATTTGTATGGCGCTACGATTGTCATAGTAAAGTGAGGTTGCAGATGAATGAGTAAGTCCCATGTCATGGAGTAACCATTGTAACCATAACAACTTGGAGGTAGTGTCAGCAAGAGCTCGATATTCAGCTTCAGTACTGGAATGAGAGACAACCGTTTGCTTCTTACTACGCCAAGATATAAGAGAATCTCCAAGAAAGAGGCAATAACCAGTAGTGGAGCGTCTATCAGTAGGATCACCGGTCCAATCAGCATCAAAATATGCGATCAACTGAAGAGAATAAGAACTAGAGTAGTGAAGTCCATGAAACAAAGTGCCCTTGACATAATGGATGATACGAAGCACAACAACATAATGAGCAGTGCGAGGGGCAAACATGAACTGACTCACAATATGAACAGCATACGCAATATCAGGACGAGTACAATAAGGTATACAAGATTGCCAACTAGTTGCCGACATAAGGTGCAGTCACTAAGAGGAGTACCGTCAGTGGCTGAAAAATGGGCATTAGGCTCAATCAGAGAGTTAACAGTCTTAGTATCAGTGAGTCCTGCACGAGAAATAAGATCAGTTGCATACTTGGCCTGAGACAGATAATATCCCGATTGGTCGGAGGAGACCTCAATGCCTAGGAAATAATTTAGTCGATCAAGATCTTTCATTTCAAATTGTTTGCTAAGAAAAGTCTTAAGAGCGGAAATGCCCTACAAATCATCGCCAGTAATGATCATGTCATCCACATAAAGGAGGAGAAGTACACAACCCTGAGATGTCTTTCGGATGAACAAGGCATGATCATAAGTGCTAGATTGAAAACCAAACCGACAAACAGTAGATCTGAATTTGGAGAACCATGCTCGAGGCACCTGCTTAAGTCCATATAGAGCCTTACGGAGACGACAAACCTAATTAGGGAGATGATCATAACCAGGAGGGGGCTGCATATAAATCTCTTCAGAAAGTTCACCATTGAGAAAAACATTCTTAACATCCATTTGAAATAGCTGCCAGTGCTTAGCTGCAGCAATCGCAATAAGACTGCGAACAGAAGTGAGACGGGCTACGAGGGCAAAAGTCTCCTCATAATCAATGCCATACTCTTGTGTGAAACCTTTAGCTACCAATCTAGCTTTATACCTTTCAACTAAATCATCTGCCCGAGTTTTGATTTTGTAGACCCATTTGCAACCAATCACCGAATTATCTAGAGGCCGGTCAACTAAATCCCAAGTATGAGTGCTTGTAAGAGCTTGAATTTCTTCTGCCATTGCTTTCTGCCATAGAGGGTCAGTACTAGCCTCACGATAGGTACAAGGCTCATATAAAGATACAATGGTAGAATAACAATGAAAATCACGAAGAAGAACGAAAGGTTTAGTAACCCTACCAGAGTGACGGAGTGAAGCATCAGAATGAGCAGGGTCTAATTCATCAGAAGGAATCAAGGGCTCAGAAGATGGCAGAGCTGGAGGATCCATAGCCAAGGTAAATGCATCAGGAGAGGCTGCAAGTTGTGCAGTACTGTTAGAGCTATCAGATGAAGGAGTAGTCAGACTTACAGGTAAATCATCAGGAAAAAGCGAGATAGTAGGATTAGTAAAAAGATGTGAAGATGTCATGGTAACTCGAAATGGGGAGAGACTGGAGAACATTTTGTGTTCCCAGAAGGTAACATGACGAGATATGCGAAGTCGTTGGGAAAGAGGATCCCAACACCGATATCCTTTATGTTCAATACCATACCCGAGAAAACAACATAGACGCGCTTTTGGTTCCAATTTGGTGTGTTCATGAGGTTATAATAGAACAAAACAAGCACAACTAAATACGCGAAGAGACTGGTAATTAGGGCAATGGCCATACAATCGTTCATAAGGAGAAATGTTACCAAGAACAGGAGAAAAAATGCGATTGGTGGTATAAACAACGGTGATGGCTGTTTCCCCCCAAAAACATTCAGGATAGGAGGAAGAGATTAAAAGAGCTTGAACAGTATCAAGAATATGCCTATGTTTTCGTTCTGCATGCCCATTTTGTTGAGAGGTACCGGGACAAGATCTATGAATGATAGTTCAATTCTGTGAAAGAAATTGGGTAAGGATAGAATCTCTATATTCCATGGCATTATCAATGCGAAAAATTTTGATGATAGAGGAAAACTAAGTTTTGATCATGGTGGCAAATTGAATATAAATTGCAGGCAATTCAAATTTATTATGCATGAGATAAATCCATATATATCGAGAGAAATCATCAATGAAGAGCACAAAATAACGCGAACCACCCATGGTATTATGAGGCGAAGGTCCCAAAATATCAGAATGAATAATATCAAAAGGTGCAGAAGAAACAAAATCACTTATATTAAAAGGCAAAGCATGATGTTTTGAAAGAGGACATGAAACACAATCAAAGTGTGTTGTTTTAACAGGACCCAAACATCCATTAGAAATTAAGGATCCTAATCTAGAGGTAGAAATGTGACCAAGGCGAGAATGCCAGACACTAGAGGTGACAACAGCAACAAGAGATGGTAATTGAAGAGATGATAGTTCAAATAGTCTCCCAACCTTATGGCCTATCACAATGATCTTCTCTGTTCGTGGATCCTGCACAGTACAACCACGACTTGAGAAATGTATTTCAAAACCAAGTTCACATAATTGTCCAACATATATAAGATTTAGAGATAATTGAGGTACCAAAAAGGTGTTAGGAAGTGACAAACGAGATGTTGAAACAGTTCCTATACTTTTGACAGTTAAGGTGGAACTATCGGCAGTATGAACAATTGGTGCAATAGAAGGATGTGACTTAGAAGTAAACAATGATGAATTGGATGTCATATGATTGCAACAAGCAGAATCAAAATACCATGATGAGGTAGTACCTGGAGTGACAGACAAGACTGAATTAGAAGGCATACCAGAATTAGGTTGGAGTTGGTGAAGAAGAGCTTGGAGTTCTCTAAGAGAAAATTTTGGAGAAATGTTATTAGAAGAATCCTCTGTGGCAGTAGCTGCAGTAGAACTCGAAGCCTGAGAACCCATGGATGAGGACTTCTGTCCAGATACCTTTTTGGCTTGCAAGTGCTCATTAATAAGGATCGCTCATCTCGAAGTGTTTTTAGACGAGTTTCTTCAGAAAGCAAATCATTGATCACAACTTCAAGAGAAGGCAATGGGCTACGATGAAGTAGAGTACCACTAATAGGTTCATACTCATCCCTGAGAGTCATCAGAAGATGCCAAACACGTTGGCGATCGCAAAGCTTGGAATAAGTAGTAGCTGTAGAGGTACTATTCCATTCAGGTTCACACTGTGCTAACTGATTCCAAATAACTTGTAATTCAGAGACATAACTGTGAATGGTCTGTTCAGGTTGCTGCTTCATACGGTGAAGACGCCTATAGAGCTGAAACTGATGCATATCATCAGAAATAGAATAACGGGCTTGTAAGAAATCCCATACCTCTTTAGGAGAGTCATATCTGCGAAATTCCAACTTGGTGCTTGCAATACAAGTATTGCGAAACCAGGTCAATATTTGATGATTTTTCCCGTCCCATTTTTCTATTTGTTCAGCAAATTTATCCTCTGTTTCATCAGCAATTTTAGTAGGTTTGGGAATCTCACCAGTCACATATCGCCATAGAAGGCGTCCCTTGAGAAAACTGCACATCTCTTGGGACCATAAATTATAATTTGAGCCATCGAAGGTAACAGTGATGGGATGTGAGATATGTTGAGCAGCTTTAGATGGATCCATGAGGAGAAACACAGATCTTTGGAGCAACACGAATCACGGGAAAATACTGACCTTAAAAGAATTTTGCAGATTCCCTAATGTCTTCTTTGTCGGGGCAGCCTCAGTTCTGGTACACGTAGACACCGTCAAAGGTTCTGCACCTACGTAACCTTCCTTGGGAATTCGCAGACCACAAGATGTAAACCATGTTGATCGGGGGTCTCTGAAGGGACAACCACCGGTGTCAAGAAGCTTCACCAGATGCAAGCCGCTGGAACTTCGCTCTTTCCTACTATCAACGTTAACGGCTCTGTTTGAACACCGATGTGAGTTACTTCAACTATGACGTGCGAGACGAGTTTGAGGAGTCAGTTGCACAGTCTCGACTGAGGAATGCTTTCCGCAATGGAGAAGAAGTTTATTGGAAAGGATGTAATCCTCATTGCAATCAGTTCGCTAGGCAATTGGGGTTTAATCAGTTTAGAACAGTGAGGCCGGTCGGTTCGTGGGCGAAGGTCTCGCCTTTGTTTGAGAACCGGATTCGGTTGCCAAGGACTGATGATAGAATTGTGCTGTATCACCAGTTTGCGGGGAATCCGAAGGACTTATGAGGATTGTTGTGCTGTTCGAGCGGTCTTCAAGGGGCTCAGAGTTCTGGTGGACGAATGAGATATTTCTATGGACTTGGCGTACAAGATGGAGCTGTAGAGAGTGTTGGGAGAGAAGATCGTGAGCTTGCCCCAGGTTTTTAACCAGAAGGATATTGAGGCCACCAAAGAAGGGCTCTACGGTTCAACGTATAAAGATTTTCCTGGATCTAGAGGCACAGAACAATCTAGATGTCGAGGAAGGAGTAGAAGACGTATGAAGAGCGGTTTTCTTCGATGGGGAGGCCTGTGTTTCTGTGTTTTGGAAGTTCCTGAATGAAACGATGCAGAAAACCTCACAGGCGAGCGGGAGGCCTGCATTTCGGAAGTTCCTGAATGAAACGATGAAGAAAACCTCAAAGACGGGCAAGATTTTCGTATCCTCAAAAGAAGCGCGATCCAGAGAAGAACGCAACAAAGGAAACAAGGATAGCAACCGTGAAGGATGGAGAGGCGGCACCAACTGCCGAAGTGGGGCTGGGTGTTGGAGCATCAGTGGCGAGAACGTCTCCGACGATAGAGAAGAGACATGATCATTAGAGCGACGAAAGAAGCTTTGATACCATGATACGAAAACACAGAAGATGTATAAAGAAAATAATATTTCTTAATTGTTTAATTCAACAGGTTATAGCCCTATTTATAATAGAACTAGGAATACAAGGTTGGCTACCTAACTTAGAATACAAAAAAGGATATGTACAACTAATTTCGATAAGACTATTTCTCCTTAATTCTAGAATACTAAACGCTAACATACACAATGAGAGTAGCCAGCCCATCATACATTATCCATAACCCCAAATAGGTTTTGGTCTCAAATCTCTACTACAACCAGTAGGTGAACTTACCAACCAAGCCATTATGAGTTGATATCTCAAGCGTGTAAAAGTTTTTTTTTTTTTTCATATAAGATGTTTTTATTTTGGAAATTGATATAAAAACTTCAAGTCAAATGGTAGTATGCGAAAAACAATGTAAGACTTTATGCCATGGGAATGAATTAATATAATCTCTTTCTCTCTCTGTTTAGAGAGAGCTCCTCTCTCGGGTTTCTCGAGGTTTCCTCGATCTCTCTGTTCGTTGTCCGTGTTCCGTCCTAAAAGTTTGTTTTGGGGTGTCCCCCTTTCCACTATCTCTCCATTCTTCCCACTGTTTTTCCTCCCATCTTTTCCCTCGCCTTTTCCATCTGGTTCTCTTTATTATTCATCTTTTATTGTGCTTTTTTTATTCTTCTTTCTACAGGTGTTTTAATAAGGGGGTTATTTTCTCTTGGATCCTGTATTAGGTATTTAATACCAGTGGATGTTGCTTTACATTTTATTGTCCATGGTAAAGTCCATTCGTGGTTTTCCGGTAGATGCAATTCATAGTCAGTTCCATTCGCAGTTCTCCGACAGATGCAGTTATGGAAGGCAGTTCTAGTCTCTGGTAACGGTTGCAATGTTTGGGCTTTGCCGTCTTTTGTGGTTTTACCCCAACCATCTTATACCGGCTCTTTGCAGTCTCTTTGGGAAACCTCTCCTGTCATTTCTTTCACCGTTTGTGGTGGATTGGAGTTGTACTTATCTACTTCTATTGGTGATTTAATTCACCTTTGTTTGATTGTAGAAGTTCGTTATATTCTCCTTAATCCATTTATATATTTTGCTCTTCTTGAGAAATTGTATATGGGTTTTGATTGGCATTATTGGCATTTATTTGTACTTGTATCAATTTCTTGAATGATTGAAATATACTTTAAGCCTTCAAAAAATCCCTTGTATAGGCATGTGTGTCACTTTATGATAGTGGGTCCCATGAACTTAGAGCCTTAGAGGCTGAGGTGGGTCAGTTTGATTGTCAAGTTGGCCAACCAAACCGACCCACTCGGGTTGATGAATAGGCCATCCAAAACGGATTGAACTTGAGTGAACACTAGTGCAACTGGTCGGGTTGGTTTTTCTGTTTTTTTTTTTGCATATATATTATTGGTTTTTTATGCAACACAGAAATTAATCTAAACAAATAGATGAAACGAAATAAATAAAAAATAAAAAATAAAAAAAAATCAAATGAACCGAAATTAAAAAGTAATCAGACCTGTTGGGTTGTTGCTTGTTGGATAATGATTGGAGTTCTATAGTTCTTCAATCTTCAATCTTAGACTTCAGTTCTTTAATCTTCGATCTTTTTAACTTTGAAAATGAAAAATTAAGAGAGTTTTTTTTGGACTTTGAGAGTTATTTCACTTCTAATAAAAGAGAGTTTGGAGACTTCTTTGGAGCTTCCAATTTGGCTGGTTGTTCAAATTTTTTTGGGAAACTACAACTCTACTAGGATTAGAACAACGGAAATTAATTAGTCGGACAGGACATGTAGGAGAGAGATAAATAGATTATAAAGAGATTTAAGAGATGTTTTCAATTCCTTACTAGGAAGTTCTTAGTTCGTACACCCAAGAGAGGGAATGAGGGACGCTTTCACTCCCATATCTATCTATCTATCTATCTATCTATCTATCTATCTATCTATCTATTTATCTATCTATCTATATATATATATATATATATATATATCTGTCTATCTATCTATCTATCTATCTATCTATATATATATCTATATATATATATATATATATATATATATATATATATATATATATATATATATATATATTAAAATACGGCGGTCAATAAATTTTTCCTTTTTCTCCTTTTTGTTTTTTTATTTCATATCATTTTTTTAAAGAACCAATAAGATGCTTTTTTTCTCCAACAATCCATTATCCTAAAATTTATCCTAAACTACCTCCCTCACTTTTTCCTAAATCATCTCCAATTCTTATTTATCTCATAACTTATCTCTAATTTACTAGAGAATTTCTCTCCAAATTATCTCTAATTCCTATTTATCCTCTATGCCATTTTTTATCTATATCTATCTAAAGAAAGTTTAAATTAAAAATTTAAAAATTATTTAAATATTTTAACAAATTATATAATAACTACAAAATATTTATTAAAAACACAAAAAATAACTATAATAGATTTAATAAAATTCATATTATTAATAGTTTTATATTTCTACAAAATTCATCACAAAATAAGGTACTAACAATATAAATTATGATTTTCCAGATTATTCGAATTAAATATTATTCAAATAATAGAAATTTATCATTAAAAAATAAAATATTATTTCAATATTTCAATAAAATATCTTAAATAGTAAAATCCTAAAAATAGCTAAATAATTACATAGAAAAAATATTTCACTATTTAAATATTCCAATAACTAAATATCTTAACTAATTATTTTAAATAACGAAATATTTAACATAACTATATTTTAAATAGTGAAAATAACGAAATTATGCAATAAAAAAAATCATAACATAATATTCAAATTAATAATAATTTAATATTTTTACAAAATTAATAATTAAATTATATAATAATAGTATAAATTTTAAAACAATTATTAAAAACACAAAAAAAACAATTATAATAGATTTAATAATATTTACATTATTAATAGTTTTAAATTTTTACAAAATCCATCATGAAATTATGTACAACAATATAAATTATGATTTTCCAGATTATTCAAATTAAATGTTATTCAAATAATAGAAACTTGACATTAAAAAATAAAATATTATTTTAATATTTCAATAACTAAATATCTTAAATAATAAAATACAAAAAATATCTAAATAATTACATAGAAAAATATTTAATTACTTAAATATTTCAATAATTAAATATCTTAAATTCAAATAATGAGTATTGTTAAATATTTCATATATTATTTAAATATTTAAATAACTTAATATTTTAAATAACAAAATATTTAACATAACTATATTTTAAATAGTTAAAATAATGAAATTATGCAATAAAATAAAAAAATCTTAAGATAAAAGAACTCATAACATAATATTCAAATTAATAATAATTTAATATTTTACAAAATTAATAATGAAATTATATAATAATAGTATAAAATTTAAAACAATTATTAAAAACACAAGAAAAAATTATAATAGATTTAATAATATTCATATTATTAATAGTTTTATATTTTTACAAAATTTCATGAAATTATGTACTAACAATATAAATTATGATTTTCCAGATTATTCAAATTAAATGTTACTCAAATAATATAAATTTAAAATATAAAATATTATTTCAATATTTCAATAACTAAATATCTTAAATAAAAAAATACTAAAAAAGGATAAATAATTACATAGAAAAATGTTTAATTATTTAAATATTTCTATAACTAAATATTTTAAATTCAAATATTGAGTATTTTTAAATTTTTATATATTATTTAAATATTTAAATAACTAAATATTTTAAATAACGAAATATTTAACATAACTCTATTTTAAATAGTTATAATGAAATTATGTAATAATAGAATAAATTATAATTTTATATATTATTAAATTCAACTAATAATTAAAATTATAAAATTTAGATAATGATATTATTTAAATAACTAAATAATATTTTAAATAACCAATTTCACTTATATCAATTAATAATTCTAGAAAATAACTTTTAAAAAAATAATATTTATTAATAATGATTTTAAAATCTTAATCTATATTTATTATATATTTAATATACTAAAATTAATATTTATTGTATTTTCAGTAATTATTTATAGTTATTTATGAATATATTTTAATAATTATGTATAAATCTATATTTGTTTTGTTACTTAACATAAAATTTTTATTAATTATCGGATATTAAACTAGTATTATTTAACTTTTTAAATTTAATTTAATATACTTATTGTATTTATTGTATTTTTGTTATACATTATTCATTGATATTTATTAGAGATTAAGCTATTATTTGAGATTATAATATTTATTGACTAAGAAATATGGGAATTTCCCCACTTTCCCGTATTAAAAAATTATATTTAAAATATAAAGATATTAATATATATATCTATGATTGGGTCATTCAATTTTGGTCAATTTACAAATAGCCACAAAGAAACTGATCCCAATTTCAACCAAAAATATTACAAACTGAGCAATTCGGGTTGAGTTGGTTGGGTTGGTTGGTTTCATCAGTTTGATGGACAAGATTAGCTGAAATAAATTATTGTCATTTTTGTATTGTAAAAAGTTATTAAAAGTATTATAAAATATAAATAATTAATCATTATTTAAAAAGTTAGAAATATAAAACAATTGTATACTGTTATATGTTTTATTTTTTAGCTTTCCTTAACAAATCCCGTGCATCGCACAGGTCCCCGCTAGTATATATATTAAAACATGGAAGTCTAAAAACTTTCTCCTTTTTTGAATTTTCTATTTTTTTTAATTCCATGTCATTTTTAAACAACCAATGAGATGAACTTTCTCAATAACCTAAATAATCTCTTCTCTTAAAATTTCCCGTAAACTACCCCCCACTTTCTCCAAAATTATCTCTAATTCCTATTTATCTTCAAAATTATCTCTAATTTAATAGAGAGTTTCTCTCCTAAATTATCTCTAATTCCTATTTATCATCTCCCCTACTTTTTATCTTTATTTATCTAAAGAAAGTTTGGATTAAAAAATGTAAGAAATATTTAAATATTCTAACGAAATTATATAATAACTTTAAAATATTTATTAAAAAAATAATTTTATATTTTACAAAATATATCACAAAATTATGTACTAACAAATTAAATTATGTTTTTCTAGATTATCAATTTCAATGTTTTTCAAATATTTAATAATATGTAATAACTTTAAATAAATAAAATTCAAATAACAAAAAAATTTAAATATTTTATAGATTATTTAAATAGTTAAATAACTAAATATTTATCATAACTAGATTTTAAATAGTTAGAATAAAGAAACTATGTAATAAATTAAAAGAAAATTCTTCAAAGTAGAAAAATAATTATAGCATAATATTGAAATTAATAATAGTTTAATATATTATAAAATTAATAATGAAAGTAGGTAATAATAGTATAAATTATGATTTTATGGATAATTAAATTCAATATATAATTAATATTTTAAAATTTAAATATTTTACATATTATTTAAGTATTTAAAATATTTTAAATAAGTAAAATATTTAACATTACTAGATTTTAAATTGTTAAAATAAAGAAATTATGTAATAAATTTTAAAAAAATTGAAAAGTAGAAAAATAATTATAACATAACATTGAAATTAATAATAATATAATATTTTTACATAATATTGTAAATAACTAATTTCACTTACATCAAGTAATAATTCGAGAAAATAACTTTCAAAAAATTAATATTTATTAATAATAGTTTTAAACTCTTAATCTGTATTTATTATATAATTATATATACTAAAATTATTATTTATTGTTTTTTGTGTTAAATGTATTTTCAATGATTATTTTGAGATTATACTATTTATTGACTAAGTTAATATTTTTTAGTATTTATTGTATGTTTGTAATTATTGTAATTGTTGTATTTTTTTCATTATCAATATATTTTCAATAATTATGTATTTTCGCTATAAATTTTCAATAATTATTGGAGATTATAGTATTGTTATTTATTAAAGATGTGACTATTAATTCAGATGAAATTATGAGTGTTCATGAGTTGACTTGGTCAGTTGAAATCGACTGACCTTTTATGAAAACCGACCCACTCAAGTTATATCAGTTTGGGTCAATTTTTTGGTTTGGTCAATCGATTGAAAATATTTAAACTTAAAAATTAAATTAAATTTTAAAAATTATAGTGCAATTATTAAAAAATAAATTTAAAAATTAGATCTATGATATAAAATATTTTAGACTAAGAAATATGAGAAATTTTCTACTTTTCCATATTTAAAATTATATTTAAAATATAAAATATTAATATATATCCATGGTTAGGTCATTCGAATTTGGTCGGTTTACAAATGCCAAAGTGAAACTGATTGGTTGAATTGGGAAGTTTTTGAACCAAAGACAGCCTAAAATACTAGAAAACTGACTAACTATAGTCGAGTTGATCGGGTTGGTTGGTTTCATCAGTTTGATGAATAAACATAACTGAAATTAATTATTGTTATTTTGTATTATAAAAAAAATTAATAAAAGTAGTATATAAAATATGAATAATTATTAATTATTTAAAAATTTGAAAATATAAAACAATTGTATATTCTTATGTGTTTCTATTAGGGTCATTTACTAGAACACACATTATAGTTTTACATATTTGCTTAAACCTTCTTTATAGTTTTTATTTTACTAAAACATCCCATATATTTTACAACTTATTTACTTAATCAACCTTTCACTAACGAGTGTTTTGCCATTAGGCCCATGTTTTTTTATTCAAAAAACCCTTAACACTTTTTTTTGTACAAAAAACAAATTTGACCAAATATAGCCAATAGAGTGGTTGCCCATGTCTTATTAAGGGAAAAAATAGTATTTTTATTTTTATTTTCTTTTGATTAAATTGATTTAAATGAACATTAGGGTCAATACTGTCATTTTCTACTATCCATTGCAAATTATAAGTGGTGTTTTAGTAAAATGCTAACTATAGGGTAGATTTTAGTAAATCCATGAAACTATAAGAAGTATTTTAGTAAATGACTCTTTCTATTATTTAGCTTTCGCTTAATAAATCCTATGCACCGCATGGGTCCCCACTAGTTAAAATATATAGGGAAATTGTTTAAAACTCTCCAAGACTTTTTATGAATTATCTTAAACTCACCATAACTTTTCAAAACGTCCAAAACTCCCCATGTCAGTCAGTTTTTATTTTCTAAAAACACACCATCTGTTAGAGCACCGTTAAAGTTCATTGACCCAAGTTGTCCACATCAACCTAAATGCAAGTTTCATGACCAAACTGTGCCTGAATTGTGAATCAGCTTGTTAAACAATTTTTTTGACTGAAATACCCTTAAACAACCAAACTTCTTTCATATATATGATTTCCGCTCATTGAGAGTCTTTCTTGCTCTCAGCATCCAAGGAAGAGTCTTTGCTCTAAACGTCCAAGAAAGAGTCTTCTTGCTCTCAATGTCCAACGAACCTCTAAAGCTACCTGCTAAAGGAATTGAATAATTACTAAATGATAGTTTTTTTTACAGTAAAACAAACTTCTTTAAAGCTGTGTTTGGTTGCTGTTCACTTTTATTTGTATTAGTACAAATACATGGGAGTGCAAATGCAAAAATTGCAAATTCTTGTTTAAGTTTTGTTTTGGATTTTTCTTTATTATGCTTCATGTCTTAATTTACTTTATTTGTAATGCAATCAAACAAAATAAGTTAAAATTTGAAACAAAAATAAGACAGGATTTACAATCAAATCATTTTCACTGCCATGGTTTTGCTTCAGTGCAAATTTATTTGCATTGCAACCAAAAACAACGTCAAAGAAAATTGGAAATTTGCATTGCAACCAAACACAACGTCAAAGAAAATTGGAAATACAAGATTGCTCAACACAGAAATTTGCATTACTTGTATTCTGTGTTATTTTTGCTCAACACAGAATCCCCTCCATGGCTCCATCTGATACCCCCATTCTCTCACTACCTATTTGATTTGCGCTTTCATGCAACTCTTTTCATTTTTATTCCAACTCCTTAAAAATTCATCCAACTGCCTCTTCTCCACCTACAAAGAAAGGTACCAATGCCTTGCCCACTTTGTACTCCTTTATCGACAACATTATCCACATAAACTAAATTATTTGACTTATGGACAGTTGGACCTCATCAACTACCTCTTCTTTATCATCTTCTTTTCATCTAATCTCACCTTCCTCATGAAAAACCCAATGAATCAAATCAAATCTGCTAAAACTGTCTTTAATTAGATTGTTAAAACCACTTATAACAATGAATCAAATCAAATCCTCCTGTATTGAATCTGGATAAACTTTTGCACTGTGAAAACCATCACTTTTACTGATGTAAAGGGAGGAAAACATGTTTTCTTACTGTTCTGTAACAGAGTACTTGGTCTGGAAAAGATCAATACAGTGTGGCACAGCTCTGTTCATTTACCTTGAACACGAAAGCTTCTATATTTTAAATATACTTCTTTGTTGAATGTGTTATTCACAGGAAACAGATAAGCAACCGGTATACTTGCCACCAATCAGACAATTGTCGCCGCTGGAGGTCTCAGCAACAATGGTTTTCACGTTCTCAGACAGTGGAAGAATCAACGGCGATGGTTTTTATGTTCTCAGACGGTGGAAGAAGCAAGCAACAACAATGGTTTTCTCTTTCTTAGACGGGGAAGAAGCAGTGGCAAATGGCAATGGTTTTCTCTTTCTCGAATGGTGGAAGAAGCAGTGGCAATGGCTTTCTCTTTCTCAGACGGGGAAGAAGCATCAGCAAATGGCAATTGTTCTCTTTCTCAAAGGGTGGAAGAAGCAGCAGCAATGGTTTTCTCTTTCGTTTAATTATTAGGGTTCTGGTGGAAGAATGACGGAGTAATTTTGAGATATTATAAAATGGGTCGAGGTAAAATAGTAAATTAGTACCATCATTTTATCTCACTGACACGGAGAGTTTTGGACGTTTTGAAAAGTTATAATAAGTTTAAGAGAATTTGTGAAAAGTTATACTATGTAATATATTACCATAAGATTATAATCGGTCGATTTATACACGTTCAAACCGGAGTTGGCAAAATTACTAAAAGAAAACCAAAATTGGCCCAACTTCTTGGGTTCTCCTATCTAAAGAACCAAAGCCGATTGACATTGTATGAAGACCGACCAATATAAATCTGAGTTGGGTCGAGTGGATCAGTTTGGTCGGTTTGACATGAACAATCCTAACATAATGCACATACTGATATGATTCAATTTTCAAAGTCATGGTGACTGTAAGGATTTAGGTAACTATATATGTTATACATGATATATCTCTGTCTGTACTTTTTTAGGTAGATTTCATGGCTGTACTTTTATTTTAATCACTAAACAAACTACTTCATTATAAAATATTATCAAACATAGAGCGAGGCAAAAACAGAGGAGGATAATTAATACTCCCAACTAAAGTAGCGAGGCAAAAACAGAGGAGGAGAACTAATCCTCCCAACTAAGGTCCTGACTCCTGATCAAAAGATTTAGCCTCCCTCGCCATGATATGGGCAGGCAGAGATCCATGTCTGTACTTACTGCATGCTATGGCACCAATATTTAATGCCCTGTGCCATATATAAATGCTAGTGGATATTGAGTGGTTGTGGGTCGTATGCACCACCTATGGGCGTGGGGCCCACCTAACATGACTTTTGAAACACAGCCATCAAGCTGATCCAATCTATTCTGGCCAGTGAGGCCCACCAAATATGGAGGCATCTCCAAACTCAAAGAAAAAATCTCCCTTATCCGTACCGTGGGCTTGTATTCTAGTGTCTTGATTAAATGCCGGTTCAATGTAAATATATATTCTAGTTCAGTTTTCTGGTGATTAATAATAATGCATTTATGCATTGATAATGACAGAAAATACAATTTTTAAAGCATGACTATATCGAAAATGAGATGTAATTTTACATTTGCATTTAAAGTGGGTTTTTGTTAAAAAAGATATATTATTTTATTGAGATTTGTATTTGTATCTATTACAACTAAAAGTTATTTGGTAAAAAAGTAAGTTTGTCAATTTCAAATTAATCCAACTTTGCATTTTTCTTATATCTTTTGAAAGGCTACACAATGGGGGGTAATTCATCCCCCAATAGGTGCAGGCTGGATTTAATTCCAAATCTTTGCTACGACTAATAGGAGACCTTATCAACCATCTTGTTGGCACCTTACTATCCAATTTTATATTTGTATTATTTCCAAATACAGCCTATAGTTTATAGTTTGATATATTAAACACAGTTAATACATAGAACATGCCAAAATATAGTGTACCCCATAATATTGTTAGACAGTTTTGTATGCCCTTATCTTCAATCAGAATGATGTATATTATGAGTTTATTGTAAATGAATAAAAGTATATATTTGATTCATGTTCCCTTGGTATGTTTCTGTGTAATACCCTTAAACTGGACACTTAATGTGACTCGTGTAAGTTTAGAATGTTCACAGCCAGTGGATTGGTCTGGGAGACCTATCCTGATAATGAAAGAATGGTAGGATCCATCTAATGGACGCCATAAAGGTTGCGGAATGGGTGGGGCGAATTTCAAAAATTTCCTACCTTCTCCCAACTGGGAATCATATTCCCTGAATTTAGAATACAATATTCAAGGATCTACTTGAACCCTAATCAAACCAGATCTGTACCAAAAGATAAATGGGAGGATTATACCTGATCCGGAGAAGTAGTATCTCCCAAAGTTGGAGTTCACGCCCAAAGAATGCTCCAAGATCTGTCCCTGCTGAAGATGACACAGCTGTGGATGGAACAGAACCAGCAGGGTGCGTCCTACACACTGGATCCTTCACAAGAATCCCCTGGATGTACAAACACTGAATTCTCTCAGTCTTTCTTGCAAGACTGATGTCAAGAACTGGTTTCTTGACTTTCTTTTCTGCAAAGATCAAGTCTTGCAACAATGCAGATGGCGGCGGCAGGAGGAGATTTCCAGAAACGAAAAGGCTGAACTGTTTTCTTTTCTGGAGAGAATGAGATCTAATCTCAATTCGCAGGAACCCTTCTTGCTTACCAAAAACCTCTTGGATCGAAATCTGATTTCTCCCTTTTTTTTTTTGATTAAGAAATCTCCTCCCTTTCTTCTTGATTAAGAAATCTCCTAATTAGGAGTTATCCCAATCCAAATCAGTATTTGGATAGGGGATAATCTTAATCCCTTTCCCAGATAGAGTTAGCTTACTCCTGATCTTATCAGGAGGTTACCAGATTCAAATCTGATTTGAATTTGGTCTCTAAGAGTGGATAAGGCTAAGAGCCCAATCCTTTTTGCTAACTTCAATCTCAAATTCGCCCCATTGATGGGTGATCATATCAGCCCACCTCGAAATGGGCTTTTGGCCCATTAAGCATTTAGTGTTTAATTAGTTTCCAATCTGCTGCTTAGTTGGGCTTCTTTGTATGGCGTGAGACCCAAGCATTGATCTACACACCAGCCACATGGGTTCGGCCCAGCCTTTAATACAAGGCCCAACCGAATTCACTGAAAATCTCAATGAACCCCTTGAGTCCATCGTATGAACCCTATGGGCCCAACACTTACATTAAGTGGTCCCTGGGCCAAGCCATCTTATAAAAACCCAGGGACTGTGGGCAGGTGCAAGATTAGCCCATCAGGTATTATCCTAAATGGTCTTACACTTAACCTCTCAGCCCTTAATGATCAAGCACTGCCCGACAAGAGAGGACCTCTCCCTTGGCTGCAAGGAACAGTGCCGCACTCTCCTCTCACATGGATCCCGGGAATTAAAACCATTTAAAAACATTTTGAAACCGTACATATATATGTAAATATATTAATTTTGCAAAAACAAAATTCCAACGATTGAAATCAACTGCCGGCAGTTTGGTTTCCATCAGAGAGAGTGCATTCCCGATCATTACCCTTTGTCCGACAAAGTGGCTGATTCTGTCACTATGACCACCCACTCAGATGAATTCTCAAACTGCCCCAACATACCCAGGTTTTGATCCCCACTAAGGATCTCACTGATTGGCATATCAAAGGCAGGCTGATCCAGCACCTAGTGAAGTGTCATAATCGAGTCTAGGGGTCAGGTGTAACTTTCCAGTTTTGCCCATCTATCTCCAAGGTCCAGGGCAAGACTGGAAATCTGGTCCGGTTCAAGGATTCAAGTAATCCCATGCTGCATGTGCCTCGGGTCTTACCCTGATGGCTGAGACAGGCCATCCCAACACTTGGTGGCACACCAGTATCAGCCTTGGAAGGATAAATCTCCCCAGACTTATCCAACGGCTGTGAACATTTAAAACTAACATGAGTCTCTACAAATGTCCAGTTTTAGGGTTTTACACAGAATTAAACCAAACAACATGAATCAAACATGTTTTTTATTTATTTCCACTAAATAACAAAAGTACATCAAAATGATTGAAGCTAAGGGCATACAAAACTGTCTAACAGCTCCCACTTGCACTTAGGTCCAATCTGGTACAAGCCGGAGTCCCATACTTTCCACGTGTTTCTCAAACACCTTCTGTGTCAGTGGCTTAGTCAATGGGTCTGCCACATTATCCGCTGATGCTACCTTTTGAATTAGGACGTCCCCTCTACCAACGATCTCCCGCAGTACATGGTACTTCCTCTCGATGTGCTTTGACTTCGAGTGGGCCCGAGGCTCTTTAGCCTGGGCGATCGCTCCATTGTTGTCACACAACAACGGGATGGGTGATGTGCTGGATGGAATCGCTCCCAATTCGTGTATGAATTTCTTCATCCACACGGCTTCCTTGGCAGCTTCACTTGCGGCAATGTACTCGGCCTCGGTTGTGGAGTCTGCAGTGGACCCCTGTTTGCTGCTTTTCCAGCAAACAGCACACGATCCTATCGTGAAAACATACCCAGATGTAGACTTTCTATCATCTGGATCCGACTGGAAATCGGCATCGGTATACCCTAGAACTTGCAGTGAACTACCATCGAATACCAGACAAAACTCTTTCGTCCTTCGAAGGTATTTGAGTATGTTCTTCACAGCGGTCCAATGCTCCTGTCCTGGGTTTGCCTGGAATCTGCTTACCACACTCACCGCCTGAGCTATGTCCGGGCGAGTGCACAACATGGCGTACATGATGCTCCCCACAGCTGAGGCATAGGGAACGTCTCTCATGCTCTCAATCTCCTCAGAAGTCTTGGGAGACATCTTCTTGGAGAGAGTGACTCCGTGCCTGAAAGGAACGTTTCCTTTCTTGGAGTTTTCCATGCTGTATCTTTTGACAATTTTGTCAATGTAAGCAGCCTGGGATAATCCAATTATCCACTTCAATCTATCTCTATAGAGTCGAAAACCCAGTATGTATGAAGCTTCTCCAAGATCTTTCATGGAGAACTGCTGTGATAGCCATACCTTGACCGAAGTCAACATTCCTACATCATTCCCAATGAGTAGGATATCGTCCACATACAAGACTAAAAAGGTGATCTTATCCCCACTGGATTTCCTGTAAACACAGGGCTCATCCGGATTCTGCTCAAAGTCAAACGTTTTGACTGCAGAATCAAAACGGATGTTCCAACTCCTAGAAGCCTGCTTAAGTCCATATATGGATCTATTAAGTTTACATACCATGTGTTCCTGACCAGTAGCAATGAAGCCTTGCGGCTGCTGCATGTAGATATCTTCACTAAGATCTCCATTCAGGAACGCTGTTTTGACATCCATTTGCCAAATCTCATAATCATGGTACGCTGCTACAGCTAGCAGGATCCTAATGGATTTAAGCATGGCAACCGGTGAAAAGGTTTCCTCATAGTCGATGCCTTCTTTCTGAGTATACCCTTTCGCCACCAAACGAGCTTTAAAGGTCTCAATCCTGCCATCGGGGCCCTTCTTCCTCTTGTAGATCCATTTGCAACCAATTGCTTTTACCCCGGAGGGCGGATCCACTAGAGTCCAGACTCCATTGGTCTCCATTGAGTCCATCTCGGCTCTCATGGCCTCCACCCACTTCTGGGAGTCTATGTCTAACATAGCTTCCGCGTAAGTCACGGGATCCTCTTCACTAGTCAAGGCTTCCACCAAGTAACTATCCTGGTCATAACCATATCGGATTGGTGGTCTGGATACCCGGGTGGACCTTCTAGGTTGGTCATTACCTGGAACTTGTGGGACATCTCCCACTGCTCCAGAGCTCTCCTCATCAAGAACTATTTCCTGATGATGGGTGTCCAGGATGTAATCGGATTCTAAGAATCGGACGTTTCGACTGCAGAACACTTTCTGCTCACTTGGGTCATAGAATAGATAACCCACCGAATCCTTTGGGTAGCCTATAAACAGGCAACGGCTGGTTTTAGATTCCGACTTGTCCGTACTTGTTCTTTTAATGTGTGCAGGACAACCCCAAATCTTCAAGTGTCTCACACTTGGCTTCCTTCCGGTCCAAAGCTCATATGGAGTTTTTGGAACTGATTTGGTTGGAACCCTATTCAGCATGTAGATAGCAGTCTCTAATGCGTATCCCCAAAAGGATGTGGGTAATTCTGAGCGTACGAGAAGTGACCGGACCATGTCCAACAAGGTCCTATTTCTCCTCTCTGAAACACCGTTGAGTTGAGGTGTAGCAGGAGGAGCTAGTTGTGACACTATCCCATTGGCCTTTAAGTAGTCCCTGAATTCGTCAGAGAGATACTCGCCACCTCGATCTGATCGAAGGGCCTTAATTTCTCTCCCTAACTGTTTCTCGACTTCCTGTCTGAACTCTTTGAACTTTTCAAATGATTCAGACTTATGTCTCATTAGGTACACGTAACCATATCGTGGAAAAATCATCTGTAAAGGTGATGAAGTACACGTGTTGATTCCGTGTCCTAACACTCAGGGGACCACATACATCAGTATGTATTAGGTCAAGTGTGCCTGCACATCTTTCAGGCTTACCGTCAAATGGCCGCTTTGTCATTTTACCTTGGAGGCAAGGTTCACAAGTGGGAAGATTTTCTACGGTTAGAAAATCCAAAGGACCATCCTTTACTAGTCTTGTGATTCGGTCGACACCGATGTGGCCAAGTCGGTAATGCCAGAGGCACGTGGGATTTACTGTATCACGAGTCCTTTTCTTGGGATTTTCGACCGACGTAGTTTCGGTTAAGTTAGTTTCCAAAGAAGGATGCAGAACATAGAGACCGTTCTCCAGTTCCCCGCATGCGATGAATTTATTATTCTGTTTAACAGTAATCATATTACTAAAGTAAACAGTATATCCATCAGCACACAATTTTGAAACAGAAATTAAATTCCTTCTCAAGTTCTGTACATAAAGACAATCTTTAAGTACAAGGACTCCTTCTTTAAAAACTAATTCTACGGTTCCTATTGCCGCAGCTGCAACACTTGCAGTTGTTCCCAATAACAGTGTCACTTCACCTTCACTCAACCTTCTGCTAACTTTGAACCCCTGCAGTGAGTTACACGCATGAGTTGAAGCCCCGGAGTCAACACACCAGGACACAGAAGTAACTAACATATTAGTTTCTATGACACAAGTTTCGATATTACCTTTCTTAGATTCCAGTTAGGTAGGACAGTTCCTCTTCCAGTGGCCGGTCTGCTTGCAGAAGTGACAGACATCAGATGCCTTGTTCTTCTTCTGCTTCTTGGGTTTGGTAGTCTTCTTTTGGGGCTTCTTTGCCTTTCTCTTTCTCTTGCCCGATTTGTTAGCTTCAGCAAGCATAACCACAGGCTCATCCTTCTTGAGTAAATCCTCGGCCCTCTGCAACATATTGCTGAGTTCCTGGACGCTGACATTCAGCTTATTCATATTGTAGTTCATAGTGAACGCATTGAAGGAATGAAAGAATGGTAGGATCCATCTATTGGACGCCATAAAGGTTGCGGAATGGGTGGGGCGAATTTCAAAAATTTCCTACCTTCTCCCAACTGGGAATCATATTCCCTGAATTTAGAATACAATAT
This sequence comes from Nelumbo nucifera, assembly GCF_055504915.1. Lineage (NCBI taxonomy): Eukaryota > Viridiplantae > Streptophyta > Magnoliopsida > Proteales > Nelumbonaceae > Nelumbo > Nelumbo nucifera. The sequence continues at coordinate 146,936,798 of NC_142649.1, read as the reverse complement.
TCAAGGATCTACTTGAACCCTAATCAAACCAGATCTGTACCAAAAGATAAATGGGAGGATTATACCTGATCCGGAGAAGCAGTATCTCCCAAAGTTGGTGTTCACGCCCAAAGAATGCTCCAAGATCTGTCCCTGCTGAAGATGACACAGCTGTGGATGGAACAGAACCAGCAGGGTGCGTCCTACACACTGGATCCTTCACAAGAATCCCCTGGATGTACTAAACACTGAATTCTTTCAGTCTTTCTTGCAAGACTGATGTCAAGAACTGGTTTCTTGACTTTCTTTTCTGCAAAGATCAAATCTTGCAACAATGCAGATGGCGGCGGCAGGAGGAGATTTCCAGAAACGAAAAGGCTGAACTGTTTTCTTTTCTGGAGAGAATGAGATCTAATCTCAATTCACAGGAACCTTTCTTGCTTACCAGAACCTCTTGGATCGAAATCTGATTTCCCTCTCTATGGTTCATTCGAAAATCTCCTCTCTTTTCTTCTTGATTAAGAAATCTCCTAATTAGGAGTTATCCCAATCCAAATCAGTATTTGGATAGGGGATAATCTTAATCCCTTTCCCAGATAGAGTTAGCTTACTCCTGATCTTATCAGGAGGTTACCAGATTCAAATCTGATTTGAATTTGGTCTCTAAGAGTGGATAAGGCTAAGAGCCCAATCCTTTTTGCTAACTTCAATCTCAAATTCGCCCCATTGATGGGTGATCATATCAGCCCACTTCGAAATGGGTTTTTTCGCCCATTAAGCATTCAGTGTTTAATTAGTTTCCAATCTGCTGCCCAGTTGGGCTTCTTTGTATGGCGTGGGACCCAAGCATTGATCTACACACCAGCCACATGGGTTCGGCCCAGCCTTTAATACAAGGCCCAGCCAAATTCACTGAAAATCTCAATAAACCCCTTGAGTCCATCGTATGAACCCTATGGGCCCAACACTTACATTAAGTGGTCCCTGGGCCAAGCCATCTTATAAAAACCCAGGGACTGTGGGCAGGTGCAAGATTAGCCCATCAGGTATTATCCTAAATGGTCTTACACTTAACCTCTCAGCCCTTAATGATCAAGCACTACCCGACAAGAGAGGACCTCTCCCTCGGCTGCAAGGAACAGTGCCGCACTCTCCTCTCACATGGATCCCGGGAATTAAAACCATTTGCAAACATTTTGAAACCGTACATATATATGTAAATATATTAATTTTGCAAAAACAAAATTCCAACGATTGAAATCAACTGCCGGCAGTTTGGTTTCCATCAGAGAGAGTGCATTCCCGATCATTACCCTCTGTCCGACAAAGTGGCTGATTCTGTCACTATGACCACCCACTCAGATGAATTCTCAAACTGCCCCAACATACCCAGGTTTTGATCCCCACTAAGGATCTCACTGATTGGCATATCAAAGGCAGCCTGATCCAGCACCTAGTGAAGTGTCATAATCGAGTCTAGGGGTCAGGTGTAACTTTCCAGTTTTGCCCATCTATCTCCAAGGTCCAGGGCAAGACTGGAAATCTGGTCCGGTTCAAGGATTCAAGTAATCCCATGCTGTATGTGCCTCGGGTCTTACCCTGATGGCTGAGACAGGCCATCCCAACACTTGGTGGCACACCAGTATCAGCCTTGGCAGGATAAATCTCCCCAGACTTATCCAACGGCTGTGAACATTTAAACTAACATGAGTCTCTACAAATGTCCAGTTTTAGGGTTTTACACAGAATTAAACGAAACAACATGAATCAAACATGCACTTTATTTATTTCCACTAAATAACAAAAGTACATCAAAATGATTGAAGCTAAGGGCATAAAAAACTGTCTAATAGCTCCCACTTGCACTTAGGTCCAATCTGGTACAAGCCGGAGTCCCATACTTTCCACGTGTTTCTCAAACACCTTCTGTGTCAGTGGCTTGGTCAATGGGTCTGCCACATTATCCGCTGATGCTACCTTTTGAATTAGGACGTCCCCTCTACCAACGATCTCCCGCAGTACATGGTACTTCCTCTCGATGTGCTTTGACTTCGAGTGGGCCCGAGACTCTTTAGCCTGGGCGATCGCTCCATTGTTGTCACACAACAACGGGATGGGTGATGTGCTGGATGGAATCGCTCCCAATTCGTGTATGAATTTCTTCATCCACACGGCTTCCTTGGCAGCTTCACTTGCGGCAATGTACTCGGCCTCGGTTGTGGAGTCTGCAGTGGACCCCTGTTTGCTGCTTTTCCAGCAAACAGCACACGATCCTATCGTGAAAACATACCCAGATGTAGACTTTCTATCATCTGGATCCGACTGGAAATCGGCATCGGTATACCCTAGAACTTGCAGTGAACTACCATCGAATACCAGACAACACTCTTTCGTCCTTCGAAGGTATTTGAGTATGTTCTTCACAGCAGTCCAATGCTCCTGTCCTGGGTTTGCCTGGAATCTGCTTACCACACTCACCGCCTGAGCTATGTCCGGGCGAGTGCACAACATGGCATACATGATGCTCCCCACAGCTGAGGCATAGGGAACGTCTCTCATGCTCTCAATCTCCTCAAAAGTCTTGGGAGACATCTTCTTGGAGAGAGTGACTCCGTGCCTGAAAGGAACGTTTCCTTTCTTGGAGTTTTCCATGCTGTATCTTTTGACAATTTTGTCAATGTAAGCAGCCTGGGATAATCCAATTATCCGCTTCGATCTATCTCTATAGAGTCGAAGACCCAGTATGTATGAAGCTTCTCCAAGATGGAGAACTGCTGTGATAGCCATACCTTGACCGAAGTCAACATTCCTACATCATTACCAATGAGTAGGATATCGTCCACATACAAGACTAAAAAGGTGATCTTATCCCCACTGGATTTCCTGTAAACACAGGGCTCATCCGGATTCTGCTCAAAGTCAAACGTTTTGACTGCAGAATCAAAACGGATGTTCCAACTCCTAGAAGCCTGCTTAAGTCCATATATGGATCTATTAAGTTTACATACCATGTGTTCCTGACCAGCAGCAATGAAGCCTTGTGGCTGCTGCATGTAGATATCTTCACTAAGATCTCCATTCAGGAACGCTGTTTTGACATCCATTTGCCAAATCTCGTAATCATGGTACGCTGCTACAGCTAGCAGGATCCTAATGGATTTAAGCATGGCCACCGGTGAAAAGGTTTCCTCATAGTCGATGCCTTTTTTCTGAGTATACCCTTTCACCACCAAACGAGCTTTAAAGGTCTCAATCCTGCCATCGGGGTCCTTCTTCCTCTTGTAGATCCATTTGCAACCAATTGCTTTTACCCCGGAGGGCGGATCCACTAGAGTCCAGACTCCATTGGTCTCCATTGAGTCCATCTCGGCTCTCATGGCCTCCACCCACTTCTGGGAGTCTATGTCTAACATAGCTTCCGCGTAAGACACGGGATCCTCTTCACTAGTCAAAGCTTCCACCAGGTAACTATCCTGGTCATAACCATATCGGACTGGTGGTCTGGATACCCGGGTGGACCTTCTAGGTTGGTCATTACCTGGAACTTGTGGGTCATCTCCCACTGCTCCTGAGCTCTCCTCATCAAGAACTATTTCCTGACGATGGGTGTCCAGGATGTAATCGGATTCTAAGAATCGGGCGTTTCGACTGCAGAACACTTTCTGCTCAATTGGGTCATAGAATAGATAACCCACCGAATCCTTTGGGTAGCCTATAAACAGGCAACGGCTGGTTTTAGATTCCAACTTGTCCGCACTTGTTCTTTTAACGTGTGCAGGACAACCCCAAATCTTCAAGTGTCTCACACTTGGCTTCCTTCTGGTCCAAAGCTCATATGGAGTTTTCGGAACTGATTTGGTTGGAACCCTATTCAGCACGTAGATAGCAGTCTCTAATGCATATCCCCAAAAGGATGTGGGTAATTCTGAGCGTACGAGAAGTGACCGGACCATGTCTAATAAGGTCCTATTTCTCCTCTCCGAAACACCGTTGAGTTGAGGTGTAGCAGGAGGAGCCAGTTGTGACACTATCCCATTGGCCTTTAAGTAGTCCCTGAATTCGTCAGAGAGATACTCGCCACCTCGATCTGATCGTAGGGCCTTAATTTCTCTCCCTAACTGTTTCTCGACTTCCTGTCTGAACTCTTTGAACTTTTCAAATGATTCAGACTTATGTCTCATTAGGTACACGTAACCATATCGTGAAAAATCATCTGTAAAGGTGATGAAGTACACGTGTTGATTCCGTGTCCTAACACTCAGGGGACCACATACATCAGTATGTATTAGGTCAAGTGTGCCTGCACATCTTTCAGGCTTACCGTCAAATGGCCGCTTAGTCATCTTACCTTGGAGGCAAGGTTCACAAGTGGGAAGATTTTCTACGGTTAGAAAATCCAAAGGACCATCCTTTACCAGTCTTGTGATTCGGTCGACACCGATGTGGCCAAGTCGGTAATGCCAGAGGCACGTGAGATTTACTGTATCACGAGTCCTTTTCTTGGGATTTTCGACCGACGTAGTTTCGGTTAAGTTAGTTTCCAAAGAAGGATGCAGAACATAGAGACCGTTCTCTAGCTCCCCGCATGCGATGAATTTATTATTCCGTTTAACAGTAATCATATTACTAAAGTAAACAGTATATCCATCAGCACACAATTTTGAAACAGAAATTAAATTCCTTCTCAAGTTCTGTACATAAAGACAATCTTTAAGTACAAGGACTCCTTCTTTAAAAACTAATTCTACGGTTCCTATTGCCGCAGCTGCAACACTTGCAGTTGTTCCCAAGAACAGTGTCACTTCACCTTCACTCAACCTTCTGCTAACTTTGAACCCCTGCAGTGAGTTACACGCATGAGTTGAAGCCCCGGAGTCAACACACCAGGACACAGAAGTAACTAATATATTAGTTTCTATGACACAAGTTTCGATATTACCTTTCTTAGATTCCAGGTAGGTAGGACAGTTCCTCTTCCAGTGGCCGGTCTGCTTGCAGAAGTGACAGACATCAGATGCCTTGTTCTTCTTCTGCTTCTTGGGTTTGGTAGTCTTCTTCTGGGGCTTCTTTGCCTTTCTCTTTCTCTTGCCCGATTTGTTAGTTTCAGCAAGCATAACCACAGGCTCATCCTTCTTGAGTAAATCCTCGGCCCTCTGCAACATATTGCTGAGTTCCTGGACGCTGACATTCAGCTTATTCATATTGTAGTTCATAGTGAACGCATTGAAGGAAGAGGGCAAGGAATTTAGGATGGCATCCACTTGCGTGCCAAGATCTAACCCGGATCCAAGAGCTTCAAGTTCGTTGATGTATCCCATCATCCGAAGACAATGGTCATGAACTTTCTGCCCTTTGGTCATCTGCGCGGTCATGAACAATTTCAGGACCTTCTGTCGAGTAGAACGGTTCTGCTCCTCATACATTGTCCTTAGACTGTCCAATATGTCCTTGGCAAGTTCGATCTGATCGAACTGCCTCTGTATTGAGTTGTCTAATGAGGCAATGACAAAGCAGCGGGCTAGGGAGTTCTTATCCTCCCAATCTTGGTAGTCCCTCCTACGGGCCTCAGAAGCCCTATCACCCGGACGTTCCGGGGTAGGATTTTTCACTACCTTGTCTAACTTTTCAGAAGTTAGGACCAGCATAAGATTTCGGTACCAGTCGGCATAGTTTGGGCCCTTAAGCTTGTTATCGTCTAGAAGCTTTGCAAATTGACCGTTTGCCATTTTCTGATAAAACAGCAAAATCATTAGTCCACAACCTTAGTTTGATTCATGTTTACCTACATAGATATGGCTTTTAATCTATGTTCCATTCCCATTTGTTCATCTCTGAGATTTCCCTCCTATCTCAGTGACGGAGGCGACGAAATGTCTCTGGAAATGTGGGAAATCACATGGGGTGCGTGAAGCCAACTGTTTCAGCTGCATAACCCCACCACCTTTCTGTGACGGCTCATATCCACTCATCAAATGAGTTTCCCTTTGGCCTCTGTCAGACAAGGTTCAGAGCCGTTTTCAGGTAAACCCTTCTGTCAGTGAGTGCACACCCATCATATTCAGGTTACGCCAAGGTACCGTGAGAGAGTTCCCATTTTCTGGTGAAGCCCCTCCCGCATCGGTCTATGACGCCCCTATCATCTTATGAAACACTCTAACAGATCCAACCGCAAATGGATAGCCCAATTTTATGGTGCGTTTCCTCATTACTGATGGACCCATCATTGTGCTAATGACGGAAGGCCTTTAGAGAGTCCATCATATGGATCTCCCTATCACTTGCATTCATATTTGCTGGAGGGAACAAAATTACGGCCTAGTTCTAATTTAGGTCAAACCAAAGTGGCTCCCACTGACTTTCATAAAGTCAGATTTCTGGTGGGCCTTCATCGGCTAGGGGTTCCGTACGCATCCCTTTTCAGGGTTGTGGGGCCCACCAGGCAAAGAGGGGGTCATCCAATGACCTTCAGGGACACCATGGCAATGATGTGCATTCAGCCATGGTGTGCGCAAGAGCCACTAACGAGTCATCACGGGCCAAGTACTTATGGCCCATGGTCGCAGCACATCAAACATCCAAACATCACATGTAAAGGAGGAATTGATCCAATCAATTAATTGCTGTAAAGCCCATTCAACGGCCCATTTAAAAACCAAGTCATTAACGATTAATGTCCACTAGGTGTATGGGATGAATCGCAGATAGCAGTTCGGCCCATACAGCTTATCTCACAATAATGGGCTTTTGCAGTTTTAACCCTTTAAAACTGGGCTTTACAGGTGGGCCGAATTAATCCCTGTAATTGAACATCAGATTTGGAACAAAAGTGTGAGACAATTGGACTGAGAACAGCCCCTTTCGAAACCCAGATTCGGTCCAAACAGTTTTGGTCCAATCTAGTCCGAAATGGTCCAAAACTGATTTTCAATTCAAGAATTAATTATTGAATGATCTGAAATTAATAGTTTTGATTTCTAGCAAACACAAAACAATTATGGACTGTTCGCACCACCTGCAAAACAGAGGTTAATCACAAGGGTTGCAGTTTCATAAACTGCAAATCGCAGAAAACGATTTCTCCATCTGCAAATCTCCAGCGCCGCCATCTTCTTCCATCTTCTTTAATCAAGAAAAATAACAGAAATCCTATTTCTATTAATTACATTCTTGATCAAATCCTATACATTCAGTCTAAAAAATAAAAAAAATTATTTACAGACCGAATTGAATGAAATAAATAAATAGAAAAGAAAAAGGGTGCGCAGACCATCTGCGCTAAAACTGCACTGCGATCTCCAGGTTTGAACAGTCCATTAAATCAAAATAAATAAAGAACAATTCCAAATAAATTTTGGATTTAATAGAAATTAATTTCAGATCAATCGCCCTTAACAAGAAACAGTTTCTTGAAAAAAAAAAGAAGACAATCTGCGCAATCTTGAAAGAACACCTTCTATCCATCTGCGCAGGGTCAGATCTGATTTTCTTTTGGTTCAAGATTCGAACCTGTGGCTCTGATACCACTGAAAGAATGGTAGGATCCATCTATTGGATGCCATAAAGGTTGCGGAATGGGTGGGGCAAATTTCAAAAATTTCCTACCTTCTCCCAACTGGGAATCATATTCCCTGAATTTAGAATACAATATTCAAGGATCTACATGAACCCTAATCAAACCAGATCTGTACCAAAAGATAAATGGGAGGATTATACCTGATCCGGAGAAGCAGTATCTCCCAAAGTTGGTGTTCACGCCCAAAGAATGCTCCAAGATCTGTCCCTGCGGAAGATGACACAGCTGTGGATGGAACAGAACCAGCAGGGTGCGTCCTACACACTGGATCCTTCACAAGAATCCCCTGGATGTACGGAACACTGAATTCTTTCAGTCTTTCTTGCAAGACTGATGTCAAGAACTGGTTTCTTGACTTTCTTTTCTGCAAAGATCAAATCTTGCAACAATGCAGATGGCGGCGGCAGGAGGAGATTTCCAGAAACGAAAAGGCTGAACTGTTTTCTTTTCTGGAGAGAATGAGATCTAATCTCAATTCGCAGGAACCTTTCTTGCTTACCAGAACCTCTTGGATCGAAATCTGATTTCCCTCTCTATGGTTCATTCGAAAATCTCCTCTCTTTTCTTCTTGATTAAGAAATCTCCTAATTAGGAGTTATCCCAATCCAAATCAGTATTTGGATAGGGGATAATCTTAATCCCTTTCCCAGATAGAGTTAGCTTACTCCTGATCTTATCAGGAGGTTACCAGATTCAAATCTGATTTGAATTTGGTCTCTAAGAGTGGATAAGGCTAAGAGCCGAATCCTTTTTGCTAACTTCAATCTCAAATTCGCCCCATTGATGGGTGATCATATCAGCCCACTTCGAAATGGGCTTTTTGGCCCATTAAGCATTCAGTGTTTAATTAGTTTCCAATCTGCTGCCCAGTTGGGCTTCTTTGTGTGGCGTGGGACCCAAGCATTGATCTACACACCAGCCACATGGGTTCGGCCCAGCCTTTAATACAAGGCCCAGCCAAATTCACTGAAAATCTCAATAAACCCCTTGAGTCCATCGTATGAACCCTATGGGCCCAACACTTACATTAAGTGGTCCCTGGGCCAAGCCATCTTATAAAAACCCAGGGACTGTGGGTAGGTGCAAGATTAGCCCATCAGGTATTATCCTAAATGGTCTTACACTTAACCTCTCAGCCCTTAATGATCAAGCACTGCCCGACAAGAGAGGACCTCTCCCTCGGCTGCAAGGAACAGTGCCGCACTCTCCTCTCACATGGATCCCGGGAATTAAAACCATTTGCAAACATTTTGAAACCGTACATATATATGTAAATATATTAATTTTGCAAAAACAAAATTCCAACGATTGAAATCAACTGCCGGCAGTTTGGTTTCCATCAGAGAGAGTGCATTCCCGATCATTACCCTTTGTCCGACAAAGTGGCTGATTCTGTCACTATGACCACCCACTCAGATGAATTCTCAAACTGCCCCAACATACCCAGGTTTTGATCCCCACTAAGGATCTCACTGATTGGCATATCAAAGGCAGCCTGATCCAGCACCTAGTGAAGTGTCATAATCGAGTGTAGGGGTCAGGTGTAACTTTCCAGTTTTGCCCATCTATCTCCAAGGTCCTGGGCAAGACTGGAAATCTGGTCCGGTTCAAGGATTCAAGTAATCCCATGCTGTATGTGCCTCGGGTCTTACCCTGATGGCTGAGACAGGCCATCCCAACACTTGGTGGCACACCAGTATCAGCCTTGGCAGGATAAATCTCCCCAGACTTATCCAACGGCTGTGAACATTTAAAACTAACATGAGTCTCTACAAATGTCCAGTTTTAGGGTTTTACACAGAATTAAACCAAACAACATGAATCAAACATGCACTTTATTTATTTCCACTAAATAACAAAAGTACATCAAAATGATTGAAGCTAAGGGCATACAAAACTGTCTAACAAGGAAGAGGGCAAAGAATTTAGGATGGCATCCACTTGCGTGCCAAGATCTAGCCCGGATCCAAGAGCTTCAAGTTCGTTGATGTATCCCATCATCCGAAGACAATGGTCATGAACTTTCTGTCCTTTGGTCATCTGCGCGGTCATGAACAATTTCAGGACCTTCTGTCGAGTAGAACGGTTCTGCTCCTCATACATTGTCCTTAGACTATCCAATATGTCCTTGGCAAGTTCGATCTGATCGAACTGCCTCTGTATTGAGTTGTCCAATGAGGCAATGACAAAGCAGCGGGCTAGGGAGTTCTTATCCTCCCAATCTTGGTAGTCCCTCCTACGGGCCTCAGAAGCCCTATCACCCGGACGTTCCGGGGCAGGATTTTTCACTACCTTGTCTAACTTTTCAGAAGTTAGGACCAGCATAAGATTTCTGTATCAGTTGGCATAGTTTGGGCCCTTAAGCTTGTTATCGTCTAGAAGCTTTGCAAATTGACCGTTTGCCATTTTCTGATAAAACAGCAAAATCATTAGTCCACAACCTTAGTTTGATTCATGTTTACCTACATAGATATGGCTTTTAATCTATGTTCCATTCCCATTTGTTCATCTCTGAGATTTCCCTCCTATCTCAGTGACGGAGACGACGAAATGTCTCTGGAAATGTGGGAAATCACATGGGGTGCGTGAAGCCAACTGTTTCAGCTGCATAACCCCACCACCTTTCTGTGACGTATCATATCCACTCATCAAATGAGTTTCCCTTTGGCCTCTGTCAGACAAGGTTCAGAGCCGTTTTCAGGTAAACCCTTCTGTCCAGTGAGTGCACACCCATCATATTCAGGTTACGCCAAGGTACCGTGAGAGAGTTCCCATTTTCTGGTGAAGCCCCTCTCACATCGGTCTATGACGCCCCTATCATCTTATGAAACACTCTAACAGATCCAACAGCAAATGGATAGCCCAATTTTATGGTGCGTTTCCTCATTACTGATGGACCCATCATTGTGCTAATGACGGAAGGCCTTTAGAGAGTCCATCATATGGATCTCCCTATCACTTGCATTCATATTTGCTGGAGGGAACAAAATTACGGCCTAGTTCTAATTTAGGTCAAACCAAAGTGGCTCCCACTGACTTTCATAAAGTCAGATTTCTGGTGGGCCTTAATCGGCTAAGGGTTCCGTACGCATCCCTTTTCAGGGTTGTGGGGCCCACCAGGCAAAGAGGGGGGTCATCCAATGACCTTCAGGGACACCATGGCAATGATGTGCATTCAGCCATGGTGTGCGCAAGAGCCACTAACGAGTCATCACGGGCCAAGTACTTATGGCCCATGGTCGCAGCACATCAAACATCCAAACATCACATGTAAAGGAGGAATTGATCCAATCAATTAATTGCTGTAAAGCCCATTCAACGGCCCATTTAAAAACCAAGTCATTAACGATTAATGTCCACTAGGTGTATGGGCTGAATCGCAGAAAGCAGTTCGGCCCATACAGCTTATCTCACAATAATGGGCTTTTGCTGTTTTAACCCTTTAAAACTGGGCTTTACAGGGGGGCCGAATTAATCCCTGTAATTGAACATCAGATTTGGAACAAAAGTGTGAGACAATTGGACTGAGAACAGCCCCTTTCGAAACCCAGATTCGGTCCAAACAATTTTGGTCCAATCTAGTCCGAAATGGTCCAAAACTGATTTTCAATTCAAGAATTAATTATTGAATGATCTGAAATTAATAGTTTTGATTTCTAGCAAACACAAAACAATTATGGACTGTTCGCACCACCTGCAAAACAGAGGTTAATCACAAGGGTTGCAGTTTCATAAACTGCAAATCGCAGAAAACGATTTCTCCATCTGCAAATCTCCAGCGCCGCCATCTTCTTCCATCTTCTTTAATCAAGAAAAATAACAGAAATCCTATTTCTATTAATTACATTCTTGATCAAATCCTATACATTCAGTCTAAAAATAAAAAAAAATTATTTACAGACCGAATTGAATGAAATAAATAAATAGAAAAGAAAAAAAGGGTGCGTAGACCATCTGCGCTAAAACTGCACTGCGATCTCCAGGTTTGAACAGTCCATTAAAACAAAATAAATAAAGAACAATTCCAAATAAATTTTGGATTTAATAGAAATTAATTTCAGATCAATCGCCCTTAACAAGAAACAGTTTCTTGAAAAAAAAGAAAACAATCTGCGCAAATCTTGAAAGAACACCTTCTATCCATCTGCGCAGGGTCAGATCTGATTTTCTTTTGGTTCAAGATTCGAACCTGTGGCTCTGATACCACTGAAAGAATGGTAGGATCCATCTAATGGACGCCATAAAGGTTGCGGAATGGGTGGGGCGAATTTCAAAAATTTCCTACCTTCTCCCAACTGGGAATCATATTCCCTGAATTTAGAATACAATATTCAAGGATCTACTTGAACCCTAATCAAACCAGATCTGTACCAAAAGATAAATGGGAGGATTATACCTGATCCGGAGAAGTAGTATCTCCCAAAGTTGGTGTTCACGCCCAAAGAATGCTCCAAGATCTGTCCCTGCTGAAGATGACACAGCTGTGGATGGAACAGAACCAGCAGGGTGCGTCCTACACACTGGATCCTTCACAAGAATCCCCTGGATGTACTAAACACTGAATTCTCTCAGTCTTTCTTGCAAGACTGATGTCAAGAACTGGTTTCTTGACTTTCTTTTCTGCAAAGATCAAGTCTTGCAACAATGCAGATGGCGGCGGCAGGAGGAGATTTCCAAAAACGAAAAGGCTGAACTGTTTTCTTTTCTGGAGAGAATGAGATCTAATCTCAATTCGTAGGAACCCTTCTTGCTTACCAAAAACCTCTTGGATCGAAATCTGATTTCTCCCTTTTTTTTTTTTTGATTAAGAAATCTCCTCCCTTTCTTCTTGATTAAGAAATCTCCTAATTAGGAGTTATCCCAATCCAAATCAGTATTTGGATAGGGGATAATCTTAATCCCTTTCCCAGATAGAGTTAGCTTACTCCTGATCTTATCAGGAGGTTACCAGATTCAAATCTGATTTGAATTTGGTCTCTAAGAGTGGATAAGGCTAAGAGCCCAATCCTTTTTGCTAACTTCAATCTCAAATTCGCCCCATTGATGGGTGATCATATCAGCCCACCTCGAAATGGGCTTTTGGCCCATTAAGCATTCAGTGTTTAATTAGTTTCCAATCTGCTGCCCAGTTGGGCTTCTTTGTATGGCGTGGGACCCAAGCATTGATCTACACACCAGCCACATGGGTTCGGCCCAGCCTTTAATACAAGGCCCAGCCGAATTCACTGAAAATCTCAATGAACCCCTTGAGTCCATCGTATGAACCCTATGGGCCCAACACTTACATTAAGTGGTCCCTGGGCCAAGCCATCTTATAAAAACCCAGGGACTGTGGGCAGGTACAAGATTAGCCCATCAGGTATTATCCTAAATGGTCTTACACTTAACCTCTCAGCCCTTAATGATCAAGCACTGCCCGACAAGAGAGGACCTCTCCCTCAGCTGCAAGGAACAGTGCCGCACTCTCCTCTCACATGGATCCCGGGAATTAAAACCATTTGCAAACATTTTGAAACCGTACATATATATGTAAATATATTAATTTTGCAAAAACAAAATTCCAACGATTGAAATCAACTGCCGGAAGTTTGGTTTCCATCAGAGAGAGTGCATTCCCGATCATTACCCTTTGTCCGACAAAGTGGCTGATTCTGTCACTATGACCACCCACTCAGATGAATTCTCAAACTGCCCCAACATACCCAGGTTTTGATCCCCACTAAGGATCTCACTGATTGGCATATCAAAGGCAGCCTGATCCAGCACCTAGTGAAGTGTCATAATCGAGTCTAGGGGTCAGGTGTAACTTTCCAGTTTTGCCCATCTATCTCCAAGGTCCAGGGCAAGACTGGAAATCTGGTCCGGTTCAAGGATTCAAGTAATCCCATGCTGCATGTGCCTCGGGTCTTACCCTGATGGCTGAGACAGGCCATCCCAACACTTGGTGGCACACCAGTATCAGCCTTGGAAGGATAAATCTCCCCAGACTTATCCAACGGCTGTGAACATTTAAAACTAACATGAGTCTCTACAAATGTCCAGTTTTAGGGTTTTACACAGAATTAAACCAAACAACATGAATCAAACATGCACTTTATTTATTTCCACTAAATAACAAAAGTACATCAAAATGATTGAAGCTAAGGGCATACAAAACTGTCTAACAGATAAGGCTGACACTGATGTGCCACCAAGTCGGTTGGGGTGGACTGTCTCAGCCGCCAGCGTGAGACCCTAGGCACATGCAGTGTAGGATCAATTGAATCTTTGAACTGGACCAAATTTTCAATATTGCCCTGGACCTTGGAAATTAATGGGCAAAACTGGAAAGTTACACCCAACCCCTAGACTCGATTATGATACTGCACTAGGTGTCGGATTGGGCTGTCTTTGATGTACCAATCAGTGAGATCCTTAGCGGGGGTCAAAACCTGGGTATGTTGGGACAGTCTGAGAATTCATCTGAGTGGGTGATCATAGTGACAAGATCAGTCCCTTTGTCAGACAAAGGTAATGATCGGGGATGCACTCTCTCTGATGGAAACCAAGACTGCCGACATCTAATTTCAATCGTTGAGATTTTTTTTTGCAAAATATATTTTATATGAGATATAAAAGTATATATATTATGCCTTCAAAATGTTTGCAAAATGTTTTAATTCCCGGGATCCATATAAGCAGAGAGTGCAACACTCTTCATTGTAGCCGAGGGAGAGGTCCTCTCTTGTCGGGCAGTATATGATCATTAAGGGCTGAGAGGTTGAGTGTAAGACCATTGAGGATAATACCTGATGGACTAATCTTGTATCTGCCCACAGTCCTTGGGTGTTATAAGGTGGCTTGGCCCAGGGACCACTTAGGGTAAGTGTTGGGCCCATAGAGCCCATTTGATGGGTTTCAGGGGGTGCACTGTCCATAACAGTGTATTCGGCTAGGCCTTGTAACAAAGGCTGGGCTGAACCCATGTGGCTGATGTGTAGATCAATGCTTGGGTTCCACGCCATACAAGGAAACCCAATTAGGCAACAGTTAAGAAGGCTACATGAGCACTGGACCTTAATGGTCCTAAAGCCCATTTCGAACTGGGCTATTTAATTAGTTAAATATGGGGCAAATTTTGAGATGGATTAGCAGATAGGATAGGGTCTTAACCCTATCCACTCAGAGAGTCCAGATCTAAATGTGATTTGGATCTAGAAACCTCCTAATAAGATTAGGAGAAGGTTGATCCAATTTGCAGATAAGATAAGGGTTTATCCTTATCACCTAAAGGGATGTCTGATCTAAATATGATTTGGATCAGCAACTCTTAATTGGATTAGGAGTTGATCCTTTAGGATAACAAAAGAAGGAAGGGGCGGCAGCCTTTAGAAGACAGATATTCACATCATCTTTAGTGCTGAAATCACAGAAGAAAAAATTAAGCAACCTTGCAGAATTCTTTCTTGCCGCCTACCTTGCCAGTTCGATCTCCAGTTGAGGGAGAAGTCAAGATTTGATCTTGATATCTGTTTTTTGTGAAAGGACTGATAGGAAGCTGTGCTCACGTGCCATCCTACTGTTTCTTGTGAAGGAATAGGTTCTTGGAGAAGAACACTACTGATTCTGCTCCATCCTACACTGCGCCATTTTCAGTGGGAGTAGTCTTTGGATCCTTTCTTGGGCGTGAACACCTCCATTGGGAGATATTACTTCTCCGTATCAGGTATAATTCTCTCCCACTGCTTTTGTTCAGATCTGGTTCAGTTTATGGTTAAAGATTGATCCTTGAAAATATGATTTTCTAAATAGGGAATTTGATTCCCAGTTGAAAGGGAGAGAAAAATTTTTGAAATTCGCCCACCTTATTCCGCAAGATTTGGGCGTCCATACGATGGATCTCTCATCCCTTCAAATACAAGGCAAGTTTTTAAAACTGTTGTTGCTCGGAGGGTCCAAATGTTTGATTTGAAAACTGTATATGTCATGGTTCTGTTTTGGCATTAAATTGTTTTCTTTTTTTGGAAAAACCATTGAAATAATAAAGAAAACCAATTCGCATGAAAGCAAAAAGTTAAAAATAAAAATATTAAGAGAGACAATTTTGTCCTAAAATCTTATATGCAAGATTAGTTTCACTTAGGCCTTGTTCATTTTCTTAGAAGTGAGGGTGGCTAAATTAGTGGGTCCCATGGAATATAAACATACCCACATTCATATATTTCAGTATTAATGGGTCCCATGGAATATAAACATACCCACATTCATATATTTCAGTATTAATGGGTTCCATGGAAAAGAATAATTTCCAAGCGATTTATTTACTTGGGCAAGCAAGTAATACCCTCTTGGGACTTGGGTAAATATCACTTTTTCTTTTTGGATAAAATGATCATTATAAAACATTATCTAGGAAATAAAAGAATATTGATAAATTCACTTATTCGATAACTATTTCTAAGAAAGCACACGACAAGAAAAATAGCCTGACGTGGCGGTCTAGGGCCAGCGGTCCTTATGACCGCCGCTATAGGAATAAATGAGGCTCCTACACATTTTAAAAGCTCACGCGATGGTCTATAATATTACATTCGGCGGATTTTATAGAGAACTAGAATTAAAGTGGAATTAAACGTAGTGTGGAGAAATGCAGGGAGACAAAAAATTCTTTCTCCTACGCGAAGTTCCTTCTGTTCGACAAGACAAAAGGTTCTTTTTCCAGCAGAGAACCAGTGTTGTGCAAGAATCTCAGTGTTGTGCAATTAAAGCTTTTTTCTTCTTGAAGAGAAATTTTGAAGAAGACAGAAGATTCTCTTTCCTTGTAGAGAAATTTTGAAGAAGAGAAACTTTTTTCCTTCACGAGCAAGATATATATTGCAGAGTAGAATCAGTGTTGTGCGATTCAAGACCGATTTCTGGGCAGCAAGCAATGACGACCTGTTCGTTGAGAAGGGGAAAGAAACCTGTTGTTCGAGAATCTTAGTGTTCGTTGAGAAGGGGAAAGAGAATCAATGTTGGTTTTTTTTTCTTCACAAGCTTTTTTTATTCGTTTGAGAAGGGGAAAGATCCCTTTGTGATTGAGAAGGGGAAATTTCTGGGCAGCAAACAACGATGACCTCTATTCGTTCGAGCAAGAAACCCTTCTTTGAATAGTTTTTCTTCCTCCTCTATCATTCTCTCTGATGAAGGGTGATTTGGCCCGACCTAGTAATAGGGGGACACGTGGATACAACTTGACTAATAAATGATAGCTCAGCCCGACATATCAAGTCCGCAACAGATCGAGCTCGGATAATCAAACCACCTAGCACGGGTCACCTTGGGACGAAGTTACCTCGACACAAGGTCGCATCAGGACCACCTCGGTCCCAAGGCACTTCGGCGTTCACTCAAGTTCAGAATTAAAGAGTCTCAGTTTGGGGATACTGACTCAGACCACTACATGGCAACCCCAGAAATCTCTCCATCAGATTCTAAGCCTCACGGAATTGATAGGCCTTATCAGTTGGCAACATCATCCCTCAATTAACGCGGAAACGGATCTCATCGTGACGGGGATCCCGGAACCGTTCTGCGAAACCCGCGAGGACTCAACTATATAAAGGCTCCAACCCCGAGGGCACAAGGCACGCGTGATTACTCTGCTCTCTAGCTCTCTACATTCTTAAGCTTTCAACTCGCAATAGTCTACTAATTTAAGCATCGGAGAGACCTCGCCGGGCTAGCAACCCCGGGTTCTCTGATCCTCCTCTTGCAGATCAACCTAGTCTGTCGTCTGATAGGAAGCCAGGTCACCTCCAGCGGGGAGCAGCCAGATCGCGCTACATCATTTGGCGCCGTTTGTGGGAAACGCTATAGAAAGCCTTTTCCACCATCAATAACAAACTCAAATCCATGGCATCTTCCAGCAACGCTGGACAAAATAGTGAAATGAACGTCTCCAGGGGGCAGCCTCAGTTCCCATCTGTCTGCATCGGTTAGTTCACCATACCGCTTATCGCGACTAGGGTCGCAACGCTAACCATGCCCCAAGCGACTACACAGGTAAATGCGCCACTCCCTCCTGTAGTTGGCGCGACCTTCGCTGAACCATCTGTGGTTGCCCCTGGAGTCGGGCAAGCCCAGTTCGATGACCTGGTACACTGCGTGCGGGTCATTTAGGTCCAAATGCAACAGGTCCAGCAATTCCAGCACTATTAGTAGCAAGTCTTCCACCAGTTATACCAACAATAATATTAGCAACAATTTCCTCCGTTGCAGCAAAATCAGCAGCCGGTTCCACCCCAGCACCCAGCAGTACAGCAAAATCAGCCTTGTTTGCAGAACACTCGCTCTCCCCGTCGAGGCGAGACTCCCCAAGTTCCACCTCCTCTTGGGAGCCAGGTCTCACCTCGCGGTAGGAGGGATAGACATGTCACTTCGCCCACTTCACAGGGCAACGATGGAAGTAGATCAGGAGATACTCAGCCCGCCAGGGATATCTTACCTCGTCCCTCGCATCAAGAAGGTTTGCTCGCGAGAAACCGGTTTGGGGTTCTGGCCGCGAACTCAAGGCGAGGCCCTTCCATCCATGGCAGCCAGCCTCACCATCCAGAGCCACTCCGCACCAGAACAGTTCCCGACCACACAGAGGTCAGCAACACCAATGTGGAGCCAATCATGAAGCAGCAGTGAAAGCGTCGCAAAGCACGCCGAACCACAACTCAGAATAGCTAGCTCGCCAGGCCCAGCCAACCAGAGCAAGTAAAGGGTAAAGAGGAGGCGAGCTCAACAACTACAAAGACCGCTCCCCTCCTCTCCGGGTCATCCCCTCTGTCCTCCGATCTCCTGGCGACCCCAATGCTGAAGGACTTTAAAATGCCTCCTCTCAACAAGTATGACGGATCCTTTGATCCGAATGGCCATTTGGACTCCTTCTAGTCCTAGATGCACCTAACTGGGGCTGACGAGTCCTGCATGTGCATAGCCTTCTCCACCACATTTAAAGGAGTAGCTCGCACATGGTACCGGAACCTCACGCCAGGAACAATCAGAAGTTGGGAGCAGTTCATAGAGATGTTCACCTCGCACTTCATTACCAGCAAGAAGTGCCCGAGGTCCCAAGAAAGTCTTCTCAACGTAGTCCAAAGAGAAGGGGAGTCTATCAGAAGCTATATTAAACGCTTCAATGACACTTGCTTATAGATCCCTGATCTAAATCCAGTTGTGAGGCTCATGGCAGCGAAGAAAGGTATTAGCCACAGGGAATTCAAGTGGCAGGTAGTGGCCAATAAGCCTAAAGACATCACCGAATTCCTCAAGCTCGCCAACCAGTTCATTGAGACCGAGGAAGAAATGAACCAGAAGACTGAAAATCCAGTGGAAAAGAGAAAAAGAGAAGGTGAAAACACAAGTAATGGCGGCAAAAAATGAAGAAAAAGCAAGTCTCCAACCAGGAGAGGAAACAAGTCCGGAAGTCGATCTCCCTCGCGATCTCATAAGTCAGGTCAGCATTCCAGAACTCCACCGGTTGAAAGGACGAGCTACACACCCCTCAACGCGAAGCGAGGAGAAATCCTTATGGCAATCAAGGACTCCTCCTATGTCAAGTGGCCACCTCGGTTGAGGGGGGACCCCGCCACCAGAAACAGGAATGTGTATTGTCATTTTCACAAAGACCACAGTCATAGTACTAAAAATTGTAGAAATCTCCGCGACGAGATCGAAGAGCTTATACGTCGTGGATATTTAAAAAACTTTATACAAAAAGGAGATAGGAACCCAACTGATCACCAAACAGACCGGCAGGGGGAGCAAAGAAGAAATGCTCCCGAGTCCAGTAGTAGACAAAGTGAGCAGCAGACAAGGTAGTTTCCAGAAGAAAGGCCGAGCCGTGGAGTAATCAACATGATTA
Organism: Nelumbo nucifera; assembly: GCF_055504915.1. Lineage (NCBI taxonomy): Eukaryota > Viridiplantae > Streptophyta > Magnoliopsida > Proteales > Nelumbonaceae > Nelumbo > Nelumbo nucifera. The sequence goes on along the minus strand of NC_142649.1, from coordinate 146,917,374 downwards.
CTAGCGGGTCCATCATCGCAGGCTGCACTTCGGCAGCAGGTCAAACTTCAGTTTGCGAAATAGAGAATGAGGAGTAGAACCCACCGAAGCGACCCAGGCTCGAAGATCCCATCTACTTCACAGAAGATGATGCGTGCGGGATCCAATATCCTCACGATGATGCCTTGGTAATAAAGCTGAGGATAAATGACTTTGAAGTCAAGCGCGTCCTAGTGGATTCGGGCAGTTCAGCTGACATTCTGTTGAAGGATGCCTACGACAAGCTCCAGCTCCAAGAAAGCGATCTCAAGCCGATAGATACCCCCTTGGTAGGCTTCAGCGGCGAAGAGGTCAGACTGCTAGGGCGAGTTTCAGTACTTGTAGAGGTCAGCATGTGGCCCAATATTGTAAAGTTCGAGCACACTTTCTTACTGGTCGCAACTCCATCCCTGTACAACGCCATAGTAGGTTGGCCCATTACGCACACCTTACGTACGGTAGTATCTACTACTACTTGGCGATGAAGTTCCCTATGGACTATGGAGTAGGGGTTATGCAAGGCGACCAACTCGAGTCTCGCAAATGCTACGTTGCCGCCCTCAAAGGGAAAACTAAACTAGCGGCTGACATCGAGCTCGAGCGACCTGCGGAGTATGCCGACGAGTGGGCTACACCAACAGAAGAGACAGTTCACATTCCGGTCTTAATAGAAGATCCAACAAAGACTCTCCAGATCGGCGCTTCGATCGAGGAACCACTTCGCTCTCAGCTGGTAAGTTTTTTATTTAAAAATTTAAATGTATTTGCATGGTCTGTGGCAGAAATGCCCGGCATAGATTCCAAAGTCCAAACTCACAAGCTAAACACTGATCCCTCAGTCAGGCCCGTTAGACAAAAAAAATGCAACCTCGCCCCAGAGCGCTGGAGGTTAGTTAATGAGGAGGTCAGGAAACTCTTAGCAACCGATTTCATTAGGGAGGTCCATACCTGAGCTGGGTAGCTAACCCAGTTCTGGTAAAAAAGTTCAATGGTAAATAGCGCATGTGCGTCGATTATACCGACCTGAATCAAGCCTACCCAAAGGATTGTTTCCCATTGCCCAAGATCGACCGCCTAGTGGATGCGACCTCAAGGCATGAGTTGCTGAGTTTTTTGGATGCGTACTCGGGATACAATCAGATTAGGATGGACCCTGCCAATGAAAAAAAATGGCCTTCATAACTGAGCTCAGACTGTATTGTTATAAGGTTATGCCCTTCGGACTAAAAAAATGCCGGAGTGACCTTTCAAAGCCTTGTAAATAGGATTTTTGAGCTGTTATTCAGCAACAAAGTTGAATGCTATGTAGACGATATGGTCGTTAAAACCCAATTTTCAAAATTTTTATTGGATGATTTACAAAGTGTCTTTGAAATTTTGCGTAAATATAACATGAAATTAAATCCCAATAAGTGCGTCATCGATGTCACCTCGGGTAAATTCCTGGGCTACATAGTCAACCGACGTGGCATTGAAGCCAACCCCGAGAAAATAAAGGCCATCTTAGATATGAGACCACCTCGCAAACTAAAGGAAGTTCAGAGACTGAATGACAGGATAGCCGCTCTGGGCCGCTTCATGTCTAAGTCAGCAGATCGCTGCCTGCCCTTCTTTAAGGCCATAAAGAAAAGCAAAGACTTTGAATGGACAACGGAGTGTCAACTCGCCTTCGACAAGCTAAAAAAATACCTAGCTAGTATCCCGGTTCTGGCCCGACTCAAGGAGGGAGATATTTTAAGGCTGTACCTCTCTGCGAGTGACGAGGTAGTCAGCTCGGTACTAATAAAAGAGGTAGATCGGGTCCAATGACCCATCTACTATGTTAGCAAGGTTTTGTAGGATGCTGAGGCAAGGTATCCAGAGATCGAGAAGCTGGCATATGCGCTAGTCATAGCAGCTCGGAGCTTCGTCCCTACTTCCAAGCCCACCCTGTCGTCGTCCTCACCAACAAGCCTCTAAGGCAAATCATGCTCAAGCTTGAGGTTTCTGGCAGACTGACGAAATGGGCCATCAAACTCAGTGAGTACGACATCTGGTACGAACCTCGGACAGCAATTAAGGCCCAAGCCTTAGCCGACTTCGTGGCAGAATGCACATTCAGCAACGTGACCCCCAAGTTGGCTGAGCTCGAGCACATGGAGGGAGCATCTACCAATGGGACACCAATCCCAGTTTGAGCAAGTCCGACTTGGGACGAGGAGCCCTGGATCCTCCATGTTGACGGCTAGTCCAACCAGCAAGGAAGCGGAGTAGGTATAATTCTGTACGGTCCAAGCGGGGTGAAACTGGAATATGCGCTCTGGTTTGGATCCACATCGTCCAACAACGAGGCTGAGTAATAGGCATTAGTAGTCGGGCTTACCTTAGCGAAAGAAGTAAAGGCTAAACATCTCATCATCTGCAGCGACTCCCAGCTCATGGTCAACCAGATCAACGACGAGTATGAAGCCCGCAACCCCACCATGGCTGCTTAATTGGCCAAGGTTAGAGAGGTTCTACGTGACTTCCTATCTTACTTCATCAGGCAGATCCCGAGATCCAAGAACGCTGAGGCCGACGCCTTGTCCCGGTTAGCCAGCACAAGCAGTAACACAATGAGGCTAGTGTACATAGAGGACCTGCCTCGGCCTAGCATTCTCGGGGGGGAGGGGGGCAGGAGAGGTCGCTCCTGTAGTATAAGCAGAGCCGAGCTGGATTGACTCACTTGTGAACTATTTGCTTCACGGGACCCTCCTTGCAGATCACAATGCGGCCCGAAGGATAGAGCGCTAGCCAGCTAAATACGTCATTATAGACGAACAACTGTACCAGAGATCTTGCACACTCCCCTACTTGCGCTGCTTGCGACCCTCAGAGGCCGAGCTCGTTCTCTGCGACACCCATGAGGGCTTGTGTGGCGGACACTTGGGGGACGGGGCTCTCGCCCAAAAGGCGCTACGACAAGGGTACTATTGGCCCACAATGAAGGCAGATGCACTCGAGCTCGTCAAGAAGTGCGACAAGTGTAAGAGACATGCCAACATCCAACACCGATCTGCTGATGACCTCAAATACCTCACCAGCCTATGGCCCTTCGCATAGTGGGGAATCGACATTTTTGGCCCATTCCTGCCAGCGACAGGACAGAGGAGATTCTTGGTGGTAGCAGTGGATTACTTCACGAAGTGGGTGGAAGTGGAACCCCTAACGACGATCACAACCCGCAACATACAAAATTTCTTTTGGAGGAATATAGTATGTCGCTTCGGGCTAACTTAGGTACTCATCTCTGACAACAGAAAGCAGTTCGAAGACATCAAGTTCTAGAATTGGTGCGCTGAGATGGGGATACAACACAATTTCACCTCGGTGGTACATCCCTAGGCAAATGGGCAAGCGGAAGTCACCAACAGAGCCATACTCCGTGGACTGAAGGCTCGCTTAGCCCGAGCCAAATGATTGTGGGTAGACGAACTGCCCAGTGTGCTATGGGCCTACCGGACTACTGTCAAGACCACCACGGGTGAAACCCTCTTCAACCTCACCTACGACACATAAGCGGTGATTCCAACAGACATCGAGGTGCCAACACTACGCTTGGAAACCTATAACGAGGAAACAAATGAGGACGAGCTTCATACCAACCTCGACCTGGTGTAAGAAGTACGAGACCTAGCATACATTCGAACTGCGACCTACCAGCAGAGAGTGGCTCGGTACTATAACGCCCAGGTCAAGAAATGACACTTCCATGTCGGCGACCTGGTTCTTCGGAAAGTTATGGTACCTGAGCCCGGTATCGGTAAGCTTAGGCCGAACTGGAAATGTCCATACCGAGTAAGATGAATACTCGGGGAAGGTACGTACAAGCTCGAGACCTTGGAAGGGAAACAAGTACCTCGAGCATGGAACATCGGCAACCTGAGAAGGTACTACTTGTGATCGCCGAACTGGAGAGAGGACTATGAGTCACTACCAGAAGCCCAAGAGCCATGGTGCCGAGCGGACATAAGATCTCGGCACTACGACAAGTCCTAGTCGCCTCCTCGGCATGGGCAGATAAGTCCCAGTCGCCTCCTCGGCATGGGCAGATAAGCCCCAGTCGCCTCCTTGGCATGGGCAGACAAGTCCCAGTCGCCTTCTCGGCATGGGCAGTCAAGTCCCAGTCGCCTCCTCGGCATGGGCAGACAAGTCCTAGTCGCCTCTTCGGCATAGGCAAATCATCCCCCACGCCTAAGGCATAGACAATTCGGGTATAAACCCTATGACGTCTAGCCCAGTTCGGCGTATAATAATAGGTTGGACCCACTAGCTGTAAGGGACAACCGACATCTAAGCAAATAGCCTGTGTGCAGATAGGTCGGGTATATACCCTACAACGTCTGCTCACCTCGGCGTACATTATGCGAAGTTCCCCCTACTAGTAGTCCAGCTCGGCAACTTGACAGTTCGGGGTAACCAACACTTAGAAAAATTTTGTTAGATATTCCTACTTCTGTCTGGTTTAGTTCGCTAGTTCGGAAAGTGCTCACACTTAGAAAATTTTACACAACAAGTCAAAGTGTTTTTTATTTCATGTAAAGATGTTGAGTACAAGAGGAAAAAAAATGCAAAAAATTTTCATTATAATCCGAGCTCAGAGGCTCGGGATGTACATCAAAATGGTCTAAGGAGAAAAGCAAGGATCACACATTCGGGCTGCCAGGCAGGTCGATCTCCATATGCTCCACCTCCGCGTCCTCTTGACCTGATGAGCCCACCTCTGGGACTTTGTCGTCGCTTTCCTCTTCGGAAGAGCCGGGCTCTTCATTTGCCGCCTTCGCCACTTCCGAGGTGAGATCGGACATAGAAACGACTCCGAGGTCTAGCTCGGGGAACTTCTGACGCATCAGATACTTGCACAATTTGAAGCTGGAACGGTAAGAGCTCGATCCATACTTGACTTGGAGGTTGTGGAGCTCCAAAGACTCCTTGAAGTTTTCGATGGCGTGCTCCCTCTCTTCAGCTCGCGCCTCTTGAATGGCGGTCTTGAAGATCTTGGCGCGCTCTCGGATCATAGCTTCGAGATTCTCGTTCTCACATTGAAGCTTCTCCTTCTCCATGGTCAATGCCAGGATCAGCTCCTACTGGCTCCGAGCTCCTTTCTTGGCTCGAAGAACGTCGCCCCGAGCTATGTCCAACTCCCAGTAAAGTTTTCGTGCCTCTTCCTCGGCTTCCTGAGCTTGCTTCAGGCGGACCTCGGACTGGTAGACCAATGAATGAATGGAGGAGTTCACCTAGTAAAGGAAATAGTGGTAAGTACATTTGAAAGGCTGACAAGGAAATGAAACGTAAAGTAAGGTACTTACCACCATGCAGTAGCTGGCAGCCCGGCCTTCGTGCTGGCTCGTAGGCATGTCAGCCTACTCCGCGACCTTAGCTGGAAAAACAACATCCTTGCTCTTGAGCAGCCCGAGCCGAGGGGTCATTATGCTTTCCTTTGGGAGTTAGTGCTTGGGTGCCGAAGTGCTCTTCGGTTCATGAGGTAGAACACCTTCCTCCTGGTCTTCGTCCAGGTCTACAACGGGAGGCTGGGGGTGGACCTCCTCCTCCAGGAGCTCGGTAGAGATCGGCTCCGACGCAATGACCTCGGATGGAACAGGGGCGGAAGGACTAGCCTCCTAGCGAGACTTCTTCGTAGCCTTCCTCTTCTTCCCTCCTCTCTAGAAGCTCTTGAGAAGGTTCTCAGCATCGACCTCCAACGTGGCTATTGCAAGAGGAAAAGAAAATGTTAGTCACGAATTAAGAAAAATTTAAAGTAAGTACCGAGGTGAAGACCTACTAGGAGGGCTCGGTCCAGCTCACACAAGCTTCTCCTCGGCCAATAAATCTTTCATCTCCAAGCCGAGGTCCCTCCAAGAGTTAAAAACTGCCCTAGTCTCCACATCTAAGCTCACCCCGTGATCTTTGATAGCCACCCTCCAGTGAGTCGGGAAAGGCCATCCCTCGGGATTCTGAACAAAAAAGTATCTTCTCTTCCAGACCGGTACTTTGTTCGGGCTACCGAACAGGATTTTAAACCCGGGCCAAGGAGAGATGTAGTTCGGACATCCCCGCGCAGACAAGTGGAATTCTTTTTGATTGAGCATGCCGAGCTAAAGATGTCTAAAGACAGAGGTCGGTTGTATTCGTGGAACAGGGAGATAGTACCTACTATGGTCCAGATAGAGTTCAAATGTAGTTGGTCGATAGTGATGTTAAAAAACTTGACTATTTCTATAATAAATGGTTGGAGCGGGAAGCGCAGCCCGACGACGAGCTACTCTTCGAAAACCGCGAGCTCATGGTGATTGTGAGCCCAAGGATACTGACCTAAAGGAACGCTAAAAACTAAGCTGTCAGGGAGACGATAGCGAGCTAGCAAAGACAATAACCTATCCGAGGTCAGGCTAGAAGGACCGAAGTCATCTAGATCCCAAACCCGAGAAGAAGATGTGACCTCCTCTCTGGAGGTCGGTTCCTCCTCCCGAGCTTCGGGCTCCCCAGGCTGAGATGGCCTAACTTCAGGTAAGGAAGTCTCCTCTAAAGAGCGAAGAGGGGAGTGGGAGTCGAGAACTGCACCTCGGCACCCTCGAACTCACTAGAATCACCTAAGAACCTATCTATGCTAGCACTGAACATGATTAAAACAAGAACAACAAAGGAGAACAAACTAAGAAAAGACGAACTCACCAAAAGAAGAACGACATCGGAATACAAAGAAGGAAGTAGTGAGCTGAAAGACTCCAGCGCAACCTCGGGAGAACTCACTCACAGAATTTTTGGCGAGGAAGAGGGGTCCCTCGGCCCCCTATTTATAGTTCAACCGCAAGGTGATCAATGGTTGAGATCTGCTTGATCCGATGGCTCTCATGAAAACCGATTGCACGACACTCGAGGACGAAATCGGTTGAACGCGTTTTTGACGTCCGCGGAGTCCATAAATAGTGTGATGTCCACGCATACACCTAACACAACCTGGGCTATTGCTGGTTAAACCGGAAGTTCGAATAGGTCCGACCAACTGATCCGCTTAATAGACTGCCTAGACTTCGTGCCAAATCTACCTGGACTCGTCATGAACTCCCCGCACCAGGTCGGGACCCTTGGCTCGGGGAGTGGGGGACAATTGATGAAGGGTGATTTGGCCCGACCTAGTAATAGGGGGACACGTGGACATGACCTGACTAATAGATGACAACTCAGCCCAATATACCAAGTTTGCAACAGATCGAGTTCGGATAATCAAACCACCTCGACACGGGTCACCTCGGGACGAGGTCACCTCGGCACGGGTCACCTCGGGACGAGGTCACCTCGGCACAAGGTCGCATCAGGACCACCTCGGTCCCAAGGCACTTTGGCGTTCACTCAAGTTTAGAACTAAAGAGTATCAGTTCGGGGATACTGACTCGGACCACTACATGGCGACCCCGAAAATCTCTTCATCAGATTCCGAGCCTCACGAGATCACGTCTCGTAACGGTAAGCCTTATCTTCCTCCTGTCCGGTTTGGGAAAAATTGATAGGCCTTATCAGTTGGCAACATCATCCCTCAATTAACGCGGAAATGGATCTCATCGTGACGAGGATCTCGAAACCGCTCTATGAAACCCACGAGGACTCAACTATATAAAGGCTCCAACCCCGAGGGCACATGGTACGCGTGATTACTTTGCTCTCTAGCTCTCTACATTCTTAAGCTTTCAACTTGCAACAGTCTACTAACTTAAGAATCGGAGTAACCTCGTCGGGTTAGCAACCCCGGGTTCTCTGATCCTCCTCTTGCAGATCAACCTAATCCGTCGTCTGACTGAAAGCCAGGTCATCTCCAACGGGGAACAACCAGATCGCGCTACATCCCATCTTCCATCTATAAACTGGAAAAATATTCACACTAGCTAGCTACAACTCTATCTCTCATGGCTGCCATCTAGTCCATCAAGTTGTTGGGGAAATGCCAGGTCTCTCCACCTGCAACTTCAATCGAGCAAAAGTCTCTTCAGCTTACTTTCTTCGATGCCATGTGGCTGTACTTCCGTCATCCCTCCCGTGTCTTCTATGAATTCCCTCATCCAGTTACCCTCTTCACAGAAAGCATCATTCCCAATCTCAAAAACTCACACCTTTTAAGAACACTGTTTTTGACTGCAGAGATTTCTTATTGGTGGTTATGATTTTTATTTTCACTCTTGTTGGCTGGAGCACCTCATATGCAACCTATTTGCTTGTAACAATTGAAAACACCATTCATTCTAAGGTAAAAAATAGCATTACTGATAATAATTCCTGGATTTGGTTATGCAACTTTTGTTAAGACATGATTATTTGATTACCGTATGAACTGAATATTTTTATTTTGTTTATATGTAAGTTTGAAATATTTGTTAGAAGGAAGGCTTTATTAAGAATTGCTGAATCTTGTATTGCTATTATGTATATATTAATGCATCTAACATACCAGTTGTCAGGCTATCTTCTCTTATCAAGAAGAGGATTTAGCACAATGAACAAAAACATATCTTATTTAGCAGTGAAAATATATTAGAACAAAACCTTTCCCCCCTTTAGAAAAAAGATTTTACATCTAAAAGAAAATGAAACATGTGTTTTCAGAAAGAAACTGAAATTGACAGTAACTATCCCCTTTGTAAAACAATGCTAAAATTTGTTTATAGCTTAAAACAAAATTGTGTATTAACTCTTTCTTTGTGATTAGATATTCATTTAGCATTTGATTAAGTGATGCAAAAATTTTATTTTGATAAAAATGGGTGTTTATACTATCTAAGGGTTAATCTTGTGCCACCACTATATTTCCTTTTGGATAAGATTTTGGGTTATCAAGTAGATGTTAGACAGTTTTTGTATGCCCTTAGCTTCAATCATTTTGATGTACTTTTGTTATTTAGTGGAAATAAATAAAGTGCATGTTTGATTCATGTTGTTTGGTTTAATTCTGTGTAAAACCCTAAAACTGGACATTTGTAGAGACTCATGTTAGTTTTAAATGTTCACAGCCGTTGGATAAGTCTGGGGAGATTTATCCTGCCAAGGCTGATACTGGTGTGCCACCAAGTGTTGGGATGGCCTGTCTCAGCCATCAGGGTAAGACCCGAGGCACAAACAGCATGGGATTGCTTGAATCCTTGAACCGGACCAGATTTCCAGTCTTGCCCTGGACCTTGGAGATAGATGGGCAAAACTGGAAAGTTACACCTGACCCCTAGACTCGATTATGACACTTCACTAGGTGCTGGATCAGGCTGCCTTTGATATGCCAATCAGTGAGATCCTTAGTGGGGATCAAAACCTGGGTATGTTGGGGCAGTTTGAGAATTCATCTGAGTGGGTGGTCATAGTGACAGAATCAGCCACTTTGTCGGACAAAGGGTAATGATCGGGAATGCACTCTCTCTGATGGAAACCAAACTGCCGGCAGTTGATTTCAATCGTTGGAATTTTGTTTTTGCAAAATTAATATATTTACATATATATGTACGGTTTCAAAATGTTTGCAAATGGTTTTAATTCCCGGGATCCATGTGAGAGGAGAGTGCGGCACTGTTCCTTGCAGCCGAGGGAGAGGTCCTCTCTCGTCGGGCAGTGCTTGATCATTAAGGGCTGAGAGGTTAAGTGTAAGACCATTTAGGATAATACCTGATGGGCTAATCTTGCACCTGCCCACAGTCCCTGGGTTTTTATAAGATGGCTTGGCCCAGGGACCACTTAATGTAAGTGTTGGGCCCATAGGGTTCATACGATGGACTCAAGGGGTTCATTGAGATATTTAGTGAATTCGGCCGGGCCTTGTATTAAAGGCTGGGCCGAACCCATGTGGCTGGTGTGTAGATCAATGCTTGGGTCCCATGCCATACAAAGAAGCCCAACTGGGCAGCAGATTGGAAACTAATTAAACACTGAATACTTAATGGGCCAAAAGCCCATTTCGAGGTGGGCTGATATGATCACCCATCAATGGGGCGAATTTGAGATTGAAGTTAGCAAAAAGGATTGGGCTCTTAGCCTTATCCACTCTTAGAGACCAAATTCAAATCTGATTTGAATCTGGTAACCTCCTGATAAGATCAGGAGTAAGCTAACTCTATCTGGGAAAGGGATTAAGATTATCCCCTATCCAAATACTGATTTGGATTGGGATAACTCCTAATTAGGAGATTTCTTAATCAAGAAGAAAGGGAGGAGATTTTCGAATGAACCAAGAGAGAGAAATCAGATTTCGATCCAAGAGGTTCTGGTAAGCAAGAAGGGTTCCTGCGAATTGAGATTAGATCTCATTCTCTCCAGAAAAGAAAACAGTTCAGCCTTTTCGTTTCTGGAAATCTCCTCCTACCGCCGCCATCTGCATTATTGCAAGATTTGATCCTTGCAGAAAAGAAAGTCAAGAAACCGGTTCTTGACATCAGTCTTGCAAGAAAGACTGAAAGAATTCAGTGTTTAGTACATCCAGGGGATTCTTGTGAAGGATCCAGTGTGTAGGACGCACCCTGCTGGTTCTGTTCCATCCACAGCTGTGTCATCTTCAACAGGGACAGATCTTGGAGCATTCTTTGGGCGTGAACACCAACTTTGGGAGATACTGCTTCTCCGGATCAGGTATAATCCTCCCATTTATCTTTTGGTACAGATCTGGTTTTATTAGGGTTCAAGTAGATCCTTGAATATTGTATTCTAAATTCAGGGAATATGATTCCCAGTTGGGAGAAGGTAGGAAATTTTTGAAATTCGCCCCACCCATTCCGCAACCTTTATGGCGTCCATTAGATGGATCCTACCATTCTTTCAGTGGTATCAGAGCCACAGGTTCGAATCTTGAACCAAAAGAAAATCAGATCTGATCCTGCGCAGATGGATAGAAGGTGTTCTTTTAAGATTTGCGCAGATTGTTTTCTTTTTTTTTTCAAGAAACTGTTTCTTGTTAAGGGCGATTGATCTGATATTAATTTCTATTAAATCCAAAATTTATTTGGAATTGTTCTTTATTTATTTTGATTTAATGGACTGTTCAAACCTGGAGATCGCAGTGCAGTTTTAGCGCAGATGGTCTGCGCACCCTTTTTTTCTTTTCTATTTATTTATTTCATTCAATTCGGTCTGTAAATAATTTTTTTTTTATTTTTAGACTGAATGTATAGGATTTGATCAAGAATGTAATTAATAGAAATAGGATTTCTGTTATTTTTCTTGATTAAAGAAGATGGAAGAAGATGGCGGCGTTGGAGATTTGCAGATGGAGAAATCGTTTTCTGCGATTTGCAGTTTATGAAACTGAAACCCTTGTGATTAACCTCTGTTTTGCAGGTGGTGCGAACAGTCCATAATTGTTTTGTGTTTGCTAGAAATCAAAACTATTAATTTCAGATCATTCAATAATTAATTCTTGAATTGAAAATCAGTTTTGGACCATTTCGGACTAGATTGGACCAAAACTGTTTGGACCGAATCTGGGTTTCGAAAGGGGCTGTTCTCAGTCCAATTGTCTCACACTTTTGTTCCAAATCTGATGTTCAATTACAGGGATTAATTCGGCCCACCTGTAAAGCCCAGTTTTAAAGGGTTAAAACTGCAAAAGCCCATTATTGTGAGATAAGCTATATGGGCCGAACTGCTATCTGCGATTCAGCCCATACACCTAGTGGACATTAATCGTTAATGACTTGGTTTTAAATGGGCCGTTGAATGGGCTTTACAGAAATTAATTGATTGGATCAATTCCTCCTTTACATGTGATGTTTGGATGTTTGATGTGCTGCGACCATGGGCCATAAGTACTTGGCCCGTGATGACTCGTTAGTGGCTCTTGCGCACACCATGGCTGAATGCACATCATTGCCATGGTGTCCCTGAAGGTCATTGGATGACCCCCCTCTTTGCCTGGTGGGCCCCACAACCCTGAAAAGGGATGCGTACGGAACCCCTAGCCGATTAAGGCCCACCAGAAATCTGACTTTATGAAAGTCAGTGGGAGCCACTTTGGTTTGACCTAAATTAGAACTAGGCCATAATTTTGTTCCCTCCAGCAAATATGAATGCAAGTGATAGGGAGTTGGGTCCATCAGTAATGAGGAAACGCACCATAAAATTGGGCTATCCATTTGCTGTTGGATCTGTTGGAGTGTTTCATAAGATGATAGGGGCGTCATAGACCGATGTGGGAGGGGCTTCACCAGAAAATGGGAACTCTCTCATGGTACCTTGGCGTAACCTGAATATGATGGGTGTGCACTCACTGGACAGAAGGGATTACCTGAAAACGGCTCTGAACCTTGTCTGACAGAGGCCAAAGGGAAACTCATTTGATGAGTGGATATGATCCGTCACAGAAAGGTGGTGGGGTTATGCAGCTGAAACAGTTGGCTTCGCGCACCCCATGTGATTTCCCACATTTCCAGAGACATTTCGTCGTCTCCGTCACTGAGATAGGAGGGAAATCTCAGAGATGAACAAATGGGAATGGAACATAGATTAAAAGCCATATCTATGTAGGTAAACATGAATAAAACTAAGGTTGTGGACTAATGATTTTGCTGTTTTATCAGAAAATGGCAAACGATCATTTTGCAAAGCTTCTAGACGATAACAAGCTTAAGGGCCCAAACTATGCCGACTGGTACAGAAATCTTATGCTGGTCCTAACTTCTGAAAAGTTAGACAAGGTAGTGAAAAATCCTGCCCCGGAACGTCCGGGTGATAGGGCTTCTGAGGCCCGTAGGAGGGACTACCAAGATTGGGAGGATAAGAACTCCCTAGCCCGCTGCTTTGTCATTGCCTCATTAGACAACTCAATACAGAGGCAATTCGATCAGATCGAACTTGCCAAGGACATATTGGACAGTCTAAGGACAATGTATGAGGAGCAGAACCGTTCTACTCGGCAGAAGGTCCTGAAATTGTTCATGACCGCGCAGATGACCAAAGGGCAGAAAGTTCATGACCATTGTCTTCGGATGATGGGATACATCAACGAACTTGAAGCTCTTGGATCTGGGCTAGATCTTGGCACGCAAGTGGATGCCATCCTAAATTCTTTGCCCTCTTCCTTCAATGCGTTCACTATGAACTACAATATGAATAAGCTGAATGTCAGCGTCCAGGAACTCAGCAATATGTTGCAGAGGGCCGAGGATTTACTCAAGAAGGATGAGCCTGTGGTTATGCTTGCTGAAGCTAACAAATCGGGCAAGAGAAAGAGAAAGGCAAAGAAGCCCCAGAAGAAGACTACCAAACCCAAGAAGCAGAAGAAGAACAAGGCATCCGATGTCTGTCACTTCTGCAAGCAGACCGGCCACTGGAAGAGGAACTGTCCTACCTACCTGGAATCTAAGAAAGGTAATATCGAAACTTGTGTCATAGAAACTAATATGTTAGTTACTTCTGTGTCCTGGTGTGTTGACTCCGGGGCTTCAACTCATGCGTGTAACTCACTGCAGGGGTTCAAAGTTAGCAGAAGGTTGAGTGAAGGTGAAGTGACACTGTTCTTGGGAACAACTGCAAGTGTCGCAGCTGCGGCAATAGGAACCGTAGAATTAGTTTTCAAAGAAGGAGTCCTTGTACTTAAAGATTGTCTTTATGTACAGAACTTGAGAAGGAATTTAATTTCTGTTTCAAAATTGTGTGCTGATGGATATACTGTTTACTTTAGTAATATGATTACTGTTAAACGGAATAATAAATTCATCGCATGCGGGGAACTAGAGAACGGTCTCTATGTTCTGCATCATTCTTTGGAAACTAACTTAACCGAAACTACGTCGGTCGAAAATCCCAAGAAAAGGACTCGTGATACAGTAAATCCCACGTGCCTCTGGCATTACCGACTTGGCCACATCGGTGTCGACCGAATCACAAGACTGGTAAAGGATGGTCCTTTGGATTTTCTAACCGTAGTAAATCTTCCCACTTGTGAACCTTGCCTCCAAGGTAAGATGACTAAGCGGCCATTTGACGGTAAGCCTGAAAGATGTGCAGGCACACTTGACCTAATACATACTGATGTATGTGGTCCCCTGAGTGTTAGGACACGGAATCAACACGTGTACTTCATCACCTTTACAGATGATTTTTCACGATATGGTTACGTGTACCTAATGAGACATAAGTCTGAATCATTTGAAAAGTTCAAAGAGTTCAGACAGGAAGTCGAGAAACAGTTAGGGTGAGAAATTAAGGCCCTTCGATCAGATCGAGGTGGCGAGTATCTCTCTGACGAATTCAGGGACTACTTAAAGGCCAATGGGATAGTGTCACAACTAGCTCCTCCTGCTACACCTCAACTCAACGGTGTTTCAGAGAGGAGAAATAGGACCTTGTTGGACATGGTCCGGTCACTTCTCGTACGCTCAGAATTACCCACATCCTTTTGGGGATACGCATTAGAGACTGCTATCTACGTGCTGAATAGGGTTCCAACCAAATCAGTTCCGAAAACTCCATATGAGCTTTGGACCGGAAGGAAGCCAAGTGTGAGACACTTGAAGATTTGGGGTTGTCCTGCACACGTTAAAAGAACAAGTGCGGACAAGTTGGAATCTAAAACCAGCCGTTGCCTGTTTATAGGCTACCCAAAGGATTCGGTGGGTTATCTATTCTATGACCCAAGTGAGCAGAAAGTGTTCTGCAGTCGAAACGCCCGATTCTTAGAATCCGATTACATCCTGGACACCCATCATCAGGAAATAGTTCTTGATGAGGAGAGCTCAGGAGCAGTGGGAGATGTCCCACAAGTTCCAGGTAATGACCAACCTAGAAGGTCCACCCGGGTATCCAGACCACCAATCCGATATGGTTATGACCAGGATAGTTACCTGGTGGAAGCCTTGACTAGTGAAGAGGATCCCGTGACTTACGCGGAAGCTATGTTAGACATAGACTCCCAGAAGTGGGTGGAGGCCATGAGAGCCGAGATGGACTCAATGGAGACCAATGGAGTCTAGACTCTAGTGGATCCGCCCTCCGGGGTAAAAGCAATTGGTTGCAAATGGATCTACAAGAGGAAGAAGGGCCCCGATGGCAGGATTGAGACCTTTAAAGCTCGTTTGGTGGCGAAAGGGTATACTCAGAAAGAAGGCATCGACTATGAGGAAACCTTTTCACCGGTGGCCATGCTTAAATCCATTAGGATCCTGCTAGCTGTAGCAGCGTACCATGATTATGAGATTTGGCAAATGGATGTCAAAACAGCGTTCCTGAATGGAGATCTTAGTGAAGATATCTACATGCAGCAGCCGCAAGGCTTCATTGCTACTGGTCAGGAACACATGGTATGTAAACTTAATAGATCCATATATGGACTTAAGCAGGCTTCTAGGAGTTGGAACATCCGTTTTGATTCTGCAGTCAAAACGTTTGATTTTGAGCAGAATCCGGATGAGCCCTGTGTTTACAGGAAATCCAGTGGGGATAAGATCACCTTTTTAGTCTTGTATGTGGACGATATCCTACTCATTGGGAATGATGTAGGAATGTTGACTTCGGTCAAGGTATGGCTATCACAGCAGTTCTCCATGAAAGATCTTGGAGAAGCTTCATACATACTGGGTCTTCGACTCTATAGAGATAGATCGAAGCGGATAATTGGATTATCCCAGGCTGCTTACATTGACAAAATTGTCAAAAGATACAGCATGGAAAACTCCAAGAAAGGAAACGTTCCTTTCAGGCACGGAGTCACTCTCTCCAAGAAGATGTCTCCCAAGACTTCTGAGGAGATTGAGAGCATGAGAGACGTTCCCTATGCCTCAGCTGTGGGGAGCATCATGTACGCCATGTTGTGCACTCGCCCGGACATAGCTCAGGCGGTGAGTGTGGTAAGCAGATTCCAGGCAAACCCAGGACAGGAGCATTGGACCGCTGTGAAGAACATACTCAAATACCTTCGAAGGACGAAAGAGTTTTGTCTGGTATTCGATGGTAGTTCACTGCAAGTTCTAGGGTATACCGATGCCGATTTCCAGTCGGATCCAGATGATAGAAAGTCTACATCTGGGTATGTTTTCACGATAGGATCGTGTGCTGTTTGCTGGAAAAGCAGCAAACAGGGGTCCACTGCAGACTCCACAACTGAGGAATGCTATGAACTCAAGAACAAGATCGGGTCCCTCATTTGCCTCAAGCACTTAAAGGACTTTGTTGAAGGTGATGCCTCAATGTCGTCTTCCCAGCAGCCACAGGCCGAGCCTTGCAATAATTGCCTCATGGCCAGAGTCATTGAAGTCATATCCGGAGGCTCAGCCTCAGGGGGAGTATCCAGCTCATCTCGGAAGGCATACGCTCGTCAGTACAACATCTAGGGCCAAGAAGCAAAAAATCTGAGGTCGGAGGACCTCATTTCCTTCTCGGATGATGACCTACGAGGGGTATTCATGCCCCATGACGATGCGTTGGTGGTGTAGATGACCATCCCCAACTTCATGGTGAAGAGGATCCTCATAGACAACCACCCCTTAGCCAACATCCTATTTCATGAGACGCTCAAGAAGATGCAACTAACACCAGACCAGCTACAACTCATTGACATGCTACTCGTCAGCCCTGAAGGAAAGATAACCCTACTGGTTATCGTAGGGACTGAACCTTGGCACGTCACTTGGATGACTGAGTTCTTGGTCATGAAGATAAGCTCACCCTACAATGCCATCATAGGGAGGACGACCCTTCATGCACTCAAGGCGGTCGTCTCATCTTACCACGTCGCAATGAAGTTTCCCACGAAGCATGGTGTAAGAGAGGTTAGGGGGAACCAACAAGCTACTAGACAGTGCTACATGGCAATGCTAAAAGTCAAGAACAAGGAAGCCCTACCCCTGGAGGGGCTTGACCTCAGGGATGAACCATCAAGCCGAGGCCAGTCGGCCAAGGACCTCATCTTGGTTCCCCTAGACGAGGCTAAGCCCCAAAAAATGGTATGCGTTGGGTCTCGCCTCCCTCATGATACATTTTTCGAATTGGTAAGCTTCCTCAAAGCCAATACCAACGTGTTTTCTTGGTCCACTACTGATATGCTAGGAATTGACCACTCGGTCGCTACTCATAGGCTGAGTATGGACCTAAGTTGTAGGTCGGTTCGACAAAAGAAGAGGAACTTTGCAATGGAGCATTTGAAAGCCATCAGAGAGGAGGTAGACAAGATATTTGGCAGCGGCTTCATAAGAGAGATCTCAACAAGGTCTACCCCAAAGACAACTTTCCTTTTTTGAGGATTAATTAGCACCTTGATGCCACCACAGAGTATGAGCTGTTGAGCTTCATGGACACCTTCTCCGGCTACAACTAGATAAAGATGCAATCGGACGACGAGGAGAAGACCTCATTTATCACCGAGCACGACACCTACTGCTACTAGGTGATGCCTTTTGGATTGAAGAACACCGGGGCCACCTACTAGGGGCTGGTGAAGAAGATCTTCAAGGAGCAGATGGGAAGAAACATCGAATCCTATGTCGATGACATGGTTGTAAAGAGCCTTATGGCTAGCCGGCACACCTCGGACCTTGGCGAGACTTTTGCGGTACTAAGAAAATACAACATGAATCTGAACCCCACCAAGTGTGCCTTTGGGTTACCTTGGGAAAATTCTTAGGTTTTGTAGTCAGACAACGAGGCATAGAGGCCAATCTTGAGAAGATACAAGTCATACTAGGCATGGAGCCCCCTTGGTCGATCAAAGAAACCTAGAGACTCACCAACCGAGTTGCGGCCCTAAGCTGATTCATGTCAAAATCGGCCAACCAGTGCATACCCTTCTTCTAAGCCATCAAGAAGTTGAAGGATTTCCAATGGATAGAAGAGTGCCAGAAAGCCTTTGAAGAGTTAAATTCCTACCTTGCGTCACCACCCTTGCTTATGAGGCCCCTTCCGGGGGAGACATTATTCTTGTATCTTTTGGTTGGGGATGAGGCCGTTAACTCAGTATTGGTTCGGGAAGATGAGGGGGTTCAGAAGCCAATATATTACATCAGCAAGGTGCTCAATGAGGCCAAGACCATATATCCGAAAGTAGAAAAAGTAGCCTTTGCGCTAGTGATCTCAGCCAAGAAGTTGAGGCGTTACTTTCAAGCCCATAGTATCTCGGTGTTAACTGACCAAGCCCTCAAATTGGTACTCTCTAAGCCCAAGACCTCAGGTCGGCTAACTAAATGGTTTATCAAACTATCGGAGTTTGACTTACACTACTAGTCGAGACCTATTATAAAGGCGCAAGCATTGGTAGACTTCTTGGTTGAATGCACCTTCAACCACGACCGCAACTAGGCCCTTAACCATGAGAAAGAGCAATTGCCGACCTGGACTTTGTTCATAGATGGATCCTCCAATGCAAGGGAAGCAGAGCCGACCTCAAACATCTCACCTCGAATAGCAGCGAGCTAGAGTATGCATTGTGGTTTGGTTTCCCCACTTCCAACAATGAAGCCGAGTATGAGGCCCTGCAAGTTGGCCTCTAGCTCACAAAAGCCCTCAAAAGCAAGCGCATCAAAGTCTTCAACAACTTATAGTTGGTTGTGAATCAGGTGAATGGAGAGTATGAAGCTAGAGAGCCAAATATGGCCAGGTACTTGAACAAAGTTTGAGAGCCAACTAACCACTACCAACACTTTGCCCTGCACTAGGTCTCATGGGCCGAAAACACACGAGTTGACGCCCTGTCAAAACTTTCCAGCTACTCAGGGTTGGCCCTCGGTCGTAGCGTGCACATGAAAATCTTGACACACCCTAAAACGATCCAAAGCTTCTTCTAGAAGAGTATCATTTGCCGGTTTGGCATCCTATACGTGTTCGTCATTGACAATGGCCAACAGTTCGACAACGCCAAGTTCAGAGAATGATGTGGAAGCTTAGGGATAAGGCAATAATACACCTTGGTCGGCTACACTCAAACTAACGGGGTAGCCGAGGTCACCAATAGGACAATCCTAGATGGACTGAAGGCAAGATTAGATAAAGCCAAAGGGCATTGGGCGGATGAACTGTACAATATCCTCTGGGCACACCTATCGACATCTCGGACTGCCACAGGTGAAACTCCCTTCAACCTGACATATAGGACGGAGGTTGTCATTCCAATAGAAATTGGTTAGTTGATGCTCCAAACCGAGGCATAGTAGGAACCTGAGAACAGTGATGAGTTAAGGACCAACCTTGAGATAGTGGAAGGTGTCCAAGAAGAAGCCCAAATCAGGGTCACGACATACCAATGAAGAGTTGCAAGGTACTACAACTCCCGAGTCAGAAAGCATCACTTCAAGGAAGGCAACCTCATCCTTAGAAAAGTCATGGTCCTTGATCCCAGCGTCAGAAAGCTTGGCCCAAATTGGGAAGAGCCCTATAGAATCAAGCAAGTAGTAGGACCCGACACCTTTTGGTAGGAACACATGAGTGGAAGACCGGTGCCTCGTATTTGGAATTCTGAGAATCTCCGAATGTACTATCAATAGAGTTGTAAATACCTTAGTTAAAATTTTTGAATGAAAAGTGCAAAGTTCCTCTCATCTCGGATGATTTTTCATGATATGGTTACGTGTACCTAATGAGACACAAGTCTGAATCCTTTGAAAAGTTCAAAGAGTTTAGACAAGAGGTCGAGAAACAGTTAGGGAGAGAAATTAAAGCCCTTCGATCCGATCGAGGTGGCGAATATCTCTCTGACGAATTCAGGGACTACTAAAGGCAAAATGGGATAGTATCACAATTGGCTCCTCCTGCTACACCACAACTTAACGGTGTTTCAGAGAGGAGGAATAGGACCTTATTAGATATGGTCCGGTCACTTCTCATACACTCAGAGTTACCCACATCCTTTTGGGGTTACGCATTAGAGACTGCGATATATGTGCTGAATCGGGTTCCAACCAAATCGGTTCCGAATACTCCATATGAACTTTGGACCGGAAAGAAACCAAGTGTCAGACACTTGAAGATTTGGGGTTGTCCAGCACACGTTAAAAGAACGAGTGCAGACAAGTTGGAATCCAAGACCAGCCGTTGCCTATTTGTAGGCTACCCAAAAGGCTCTGTAGGTTACCTTTTCTATGACCCAAGTGAGCAGAAAGTGTTCTGCAGTCAAAATGCAGAATTCTTGGAAACCGACTATATCCTGGACACCCATCGTCAGGAAGTTGTTCTTGATGAGGAGAGCTCAGGAGCAGTGGGAGATGTCCCACAAGTTCCAGGTAGTGACCAACTTAGAAGATCCACTCGGGCATCCAGGCCACCAGTCCGTTATGGTTATGACCAGGATAGTTACCTGGTGGAAACCTTGACTAGTGAGGAGGATCCCGTGACTTACGCGGAAGCTATGTTGGACATAGATTCCCAGAAGTGGGTGGAGGCCATGAGGGCAGAGATGGACTCAATGGAGACCAATGGAGTCTAGACTCTAGTAGATCCGCCCTCCGGGGTAAAGGCAATCGGTTGCAAATGGATTTACAAGAGGAAGAAGGGCCCCGATGGTAAAGTTGAGACCTTCAAGGCTCGTCTGGTGGCGAAAGGTTACACTCAGAAAGAGGGCATCGATTATGAGGAAACCTTTTCGCCTGTGGCCATGCTTAAATCCATTAGGATCCTGCTAGCTGTAGCAGCATACCTTGATTATGAGATTTGGCAGATGGATGTCAAAACTGCATTCCTGAATGGAGATCTTGCTGAAGATATCTATATGCAGCAGCCGCAAGGCTTCGTTGCTGCAGGTCAGGAAACCATGGTATGTAAACTTAACAGATCCATATATGGACTTAAGCAAGCTTCTAGAAGTTGGAACATCCGTTTTAACTCTGCTGTCAAAACGTTTGACTTCGAGCAGAATCCGGATGAACCCTGTGTCTACAGGAAGTACAGTGGGGATAAGGTTACCTTCATGGTTCTGTATGTAGATGACATTCTACTCATTGGGAATGATGTAGGAATGTTAACTACGGTGAAAGTATGGCTTTCATAGCAATTCTCCATGAAAGATCTTGGAGAAGCCTCCTATATACTGGGTCTTCGACTCTATAGAGATAGATCGAAGCGGATAATAGGATTATCCCAATCTGCTTACAATGGCAAAATAGTCAAGAGATACAGCATGGAAAACTCCAACAAAGGAAACGTTCCTTTCAGGCACGGAGTCACTCTCTCCAAGAAGATGTCTCCTAAGACTTCTGAGGAGATAGATGGCATGAAAAACGTTCCTTATGCCTCAGCCGTAGGGAGCATCATGTATGCCATGCTGTGCACTCGTCCTGACATAGCTCAGGCAGTGAGTGTAGTAAGCAGATTTCAGGCCAACCCAGGGCAGGAGCATTGGACTGCTGTGAAAAACGTACTTAAGTACCTTCGAAGGACAAAAGAGTTTTGTCTGGTGTTCGACGGTAGCTCACTACAGATCCAGGGGTTTACAGATGCCGATTTCCAGTCAGACCCAGATGATAGAAAGTCTACATCTGGATATGTTTTCACGATAGGATCGTGTGCTGTTTGCTGGAAAAGCAGCAAACAGGGGTCCACTGCAGACTCCACGACCGAGGCCGAGTACATTGCCGCAAGTGAGGCTGCCAAAGAAGCCGTGTGGATGAAGAAGTTCGTTCACGAGTTGGGAGTAGTTCCGTCCTGCACATCACCCATCCCATTGTTGTGTGACAACAATGGAGCCATTGCTCAGGCTAAGGAGCCACGAGCCCACTCGAAGTCGAAGCACATCGAGAGGAAGTACCACGTATTGCGGGAGATTGTTGGTAGAGGGGACGTCCTGATTCAGAAGGTAGCGTCAGCGGAAAATGTAGCAGACCCATTGACAAAGCCACTATCACAGAAAGTGTTTGAGAAACACGTGGAAAGCATGGGACTCCGGCTAGTATCTGATTGGACCTAAGTGCAAGTGGGAGCTGTTAGACAGTTTTGTATGCCCTTAGCTTCAATCAGAATGATGTACTTTATGAGTTTATTGTAAATAAATAAAGATACATATTTGATTCATGTTCCCTTGGTATGTTTCTGTGTAATACCCTTAAACTGGACACTTAATGAGACTCGTGTTAGTTTAGAATGTTCACAGCTAGTGGGTCGGTCTGGGGAGACCTATCCTGACAAGGCTGACACTGTAGTGCCACCAAGTCGGTTGGGGTGGCTTGTCTCAGCTGCCTGGGTGAGACCCTAGGCACATACAGTGTAGGATTAATTGAATCTTTGAACTGGACCAGATTTCCAGTATTGCCCTGGACCTTGGAGATTGATGGGCAAAACTGGAAAGTTACACCCGACCCCTAGACTCGATTATGATACTACACTAGGTGTCGGATTGGGCTGTCTTTGATGTACCAATCAGTGAGATCCTTAGCGGGGGTCAAAACCTGGGTATGTTGGGACAGTCCGAGAATTCATCTGAGTGGGTGATCATAGTGACAGGATCAGCCCCTTTGTCGGACAAAGGTAATGATCGGGGATGCACTCTCACTGATGGAAACCAAGGCTGCCGGCAGCCGATTTCAACCGTTGAGATTTGTTTTGCAAAATATATTTTATATAAGATATAAAAGTATATATGTATGGTTTCTAAATTGTTTGCAAGAAGGTTTTAATTCCCGGGATCCATATAAGTGGAGAGTGCAACACTGTTCCTTGCAGCCGAGGGAGAGGTCCTCTCTTGTCGGGCAGTGTATGATCATTATGGGCTGAGAGGTTAAGTGTAAGACCATTGAGGATAATGCCTGATGGGCTAATCTTGCATCTGCCCACAGTCCCTGGGTGTTACAAGGTGGCTTGGCCCAGGGACCACTTAGTGTAAGTGTTGGGCCCATAGAGCTCATTTGATGGGTTTCAGGGGGTACACTGTCTTCAGCAGTGCATTCGGCCAGGCCTTGAAACAAAGGCTGGGCTGAACCCATGTGGCTGATGTGTAGATCAATGCTTGGGTCCCACGCCATACAAGGAAGCCCAACTGGGCAGCAATTTGGAAGCCTTTTGAGTACATAACCTTAAATGGGCCTTAAGCCCATTTCGAACTGGGCTGATTTGATCAGTCATTTAAAGGGGGCGAATTCTAAAGAGGGTCAGCTGAAAGGATTGGGCTTAGACCCTATCCACTCAGAGAGTCCAAGATCTAAATGGGATTTAGATCTGGAAACCTCCTAATTAGATTAGGAGACAGCTGATCTTATCTGCAGATAAGATAAGGGTTATCCCTTATCACTAAGGGACTTCTAACCCAAATATGATTTGGATTAGCAGCTCCTAATCTGATTAGGAGCTGTTCCCTTTTGAGATTATAAAAGGGGAAGGGGGCGGCAGCCTACTACACAACAACATCCATAGCATTCTTCTCTTTGAAGAAAGAGAGATTGAGAGATTTCCTGCATACTGCGAATTCTCTCCTGCCGCCACCTTCCTGCTTTTGCCATTCCTTCAGTTCGATCTCCAGTTCTTGGGAGCAATCAAGATTGGATCTTGATTTCAATCTTTTAGGGAAAAGATTGGTTGGAGCTGTAATCAAGTCGTCCAGTTGATTCTTGTGAAGGGTCAAGTTCTTTTGAAGAACATTGCTGATTCTGCTCCATCCTTCACTGCGCCATCTTCAGTGGGAGCAGATTTTGGATCCTTCCTTGGGTGTGAACACCTCCATTGGGAGAAAGTATTTCTCCGTATCAGGTATAATCCTCTCCCACTCCTTTTGGTTCAGATCTGGTTCAGTTTATGGTTCAAGATTGATCCTTGAAAATATGATTTTCTAAATAGGGAATACGATTCCCAGTTGAAGGGAGAGAAAAATTTTTGAAATTCGCCCCTTATTCCGCAATCTTTGGGCGTCCATAGGATGGATCTCTCATCCCCTCACTTTTTGTGTAAATGTTCTCGTTCTCTCTAGTTGCCAAGACACATCGATCGACCGATCGTAGCATATGACCTTCTTTAAGGTTATATGCTTGGACCAGACATTAGCCCCAAAGCATATGACCTTCCTTAAGGTTATAAGCTTGGAGCAGACTTCGGACCCAAGGGATACGACACCTTGCAAGTCATACGCCTAGTTGCCTTTTCACTTTTTGTGACTAACGCAAGGACTTCCGAGACTTCGGCTACTATTGATAAGTTAAGCCATGACCCTGGCCTCGGCCTCAAAGACCCTTAAAGAAGCGAGTCTTTGGAGGCCAACAAGCCGATGTCGGCCAATGACTTAATAAAAAACACACGACGAATGATGAACTAAGTAAATAGCGATTCTCCACTAAGGAAACCACTTGTGAACTCGGTCACAAAGCGCCTGCGCAATAATGCATTGATCATGATGTTGGCCTCAGCCACAATCAACTTCCTTCATTTTCACTAAGGCAAAGAGTTCCAAGCCTAAGTAAAGAATGACTTGGATACTCCATGTCTGTCAAAGGATCCGATAAGCAATGAGCGGCTTGTTGTCTCGCAGATCAGATGACCAAGGATCCGCGTGATGTGACTCACCCAACGTCCCCTCAGGCCGACGATGCTCGCACAGTTGAAGCCTTTTGGACTAAGGGTCTCGGGCTGTTTTGGTAGGGCGCTTCTTCGCCAGTGTCTTTCGACAAGCCGCCTCAGCCTCGACCCGTTGTCTTGCATCCTCCTCCTCCGATTGATGTCAAGGCGTGCTCCTGGCAATTTCCTTCCTAACGACTCTCTTAGACACCACTGCGAGAAATTTTGCCTTCTTGCCACTCTCCATTTCTATGAACAAGAGAAGCAAACAAGTTAGAAGAATACCAACAAAACTCAACCAACTTCACAACTGGCAGACAATGGGAGTGCCCATACTGAGGGGGCAGGACTAAGGCCGGCCATCACCAAGGCCTCCTCCTTCACCAAGGTTCTGGTGTGAATCATCCCACCCAACTGAAGCTGAGTCACCATGGCCTTCTCCTCACGTTGCTGCATGGCTTAATCCTCTCGGTCAATGTATCTAGTCTCCCCCAACCAGACCGAAGAAGAATTTCTTGTTCCAGTTGTGGACAGACGACGGGTTGTCCACCACCCTTCCCCGTCGGCCTTGAAAGTAAAACAAGCCCTCCCTGTCAGGGTCCTTCCTCAATGCAAATAGACACCAAAATATATTCAGCATCAATGTCACCTCTCAGAGATTGGCCAGCACCAATACGACCACTATCATCCTAACAACATTGGGGGCGAGCTGGCTAAGGGTGAGGTTGTTTAAGTCAGAGCAGGGGTAACACCCCAGTGTTACGCCTCTACGCTCAACCTCGGCTCTCCCCTTGACATCTTCAACATCCACCACATCAGGGTGTCCAAGAACATTCCTTGGGGCGTCGGCCCTCGGTCGTGTGCAACCGGTGCTCTCATTGGCAGAGCCCACACTCTGCTAATCGTGCTCAGTCTCGTGGAATGCAACTCTCTCCCTCAGTGCTTGGGGTCTATGAAAGAATGGTAGGATCCATCTAATGGACGCCATAAAGGTTGCGGAATGGGTGGGGCGAATTTCAAAAATTTCCTACCTTCTCCCAACTGGGAATCATATTCCCTGAATTTAGAATACAATATTCAAGGATCTACTTGAACCCTAATCAAACCAGATCTGTACCAAAAGATAAATGGGAGGATTATACCTGATCCGGAGAAGCAGTATCTCCCAAAGTTGGTGTTCACGCCCAAAGAATGCTCCAAGATCTGTCCCTGCTGAAGATGACACAACTGTGGATGGAACAGAACCAGCAGGGTGCGTCCTACACACTGGATCCTTCACAAGAATCCCCTGGATGTACTAAACACTGAATTTTTTCAGTCATTCTTGCAAGACTGATGTCAAGAACCGGTTTCTTGACTTTCTTTTCTGCAAGGATCAAATCTTGCAATAATGCAGATGGCGGCGGCAGGAGGAGATTTCCAAAAACGAAAAGGCTGAACAGTTTTCTTTTCTGGAGAGCATGAGATCTAATCTCAATTCGCAGGAACCCTTCTTGCTTACCAAAAACCCTTGGATCGAAATCTGATTTCTCTCTCTTGGTTCATTCGAAAATCTCCTCCCTTTCTTCTTGATTAAGAAATCTCCTAATTAGGAGTTATCCCAATCCAAATCAGTATTTGGATAGGGGATAATCTTAATCCCTTTCCCAGATAGAGTTAGCTTACTCCTGATCTTATCAGGAGGTTACCAGATTCAAATCTGATTTGAATTTGGTCTCTAAGAGTGGATAAGGCTAAGAGCCCAATCCTTTTTGCTAACTTCAATCTCAAATTCGCCCCATTGATGGGTGATCATATCAGCCCACCTCGAAATGGGCTTTTGGCCCATTAAGTATTCAGTGTTTAATTAGTTTCCAATCTGCTGCCCAGTTGGGCTTCTTTGTATGGCGTGGGACCCAAGCATTGATCTACACACCAGCCACATGGGTTCGGCCCAGCCTTTAATACAAGGCCCGGCCGAATTCACTGAAGATCTCAATGAACCCCTTGAGTCCATCGTATGAACCCTATGGGCCCAACACTTACATTAAGTGGTCCCTGGGCCAAGCCATCTTATAAAAACCCAGGGACTGTGGGCAGGTGCAAGATTAGCCCATCAGGTATTATCCTAAATGGTCTTACACTTAACCTCTCAGCCCTTAATGATCAAGCACTGCCCGACGAGAGAGGACCTCTCCCTCGGCTGCAAGGAACAGTGCCGCACTCTCCTCTCACATGGATCCCGGGAATTAAAACCATTTGCAAACATTTTGAAACCGTACATATATATGTAAATATATTAATTTTGCAAAAACAAAATTCCAACGATTGAAATCAACTGCCGGCAGTTTGGTTTCCATCAGAGAGAGTGCATTCCCGATCATTACCCTTTGTCCGACAAAGTGGCTGATTCTGTCACTATGACCACCCACTCAGATGAATTCTCAAACTGCCCCAACATACCCAGGTTTTGATCCCCACTAAGGATCTCACTGATTGGCATATCAAAGGCAGGCTGATCCAGCACCTAGTGAAGTGTCATAATCGAGTCTAGGGGTCAGGTGTAATTTTCCAGTTTTGCCCATCTATCTCCAAGGTCCAGGGCAAGACTGGAAATCTGGTCCGGTTCAAGGATTCAAGCAATCCCATGCTGTATGTGCCTCGGGTCTTACCCTGATGGCTGAGACAGGCCATCCCAACACTTGGTGGCACACCAGTATCAGCCTTGGCAGGATAAATCTCCCCAGACTTATCCAACGGCTGTGAACATTTAAAACTAACATGAGTCTCTACAAATGTCCAGTTTTAGGGTTTTACACAGAATTAAACCAAACAACATGAATCAAACATGCACTTTATTTATTTCCACTAAATAACAAAAGTACATCAAAATGATTGAAGCTAAGGGCATACAAAAACTGTCTAACAGCTCCCACTTGCACTTAGGTCCAATCTGGTACAAGCCGGAGTCCCATACTTTCCACGTGTTTCTCAAACACCTTCAGTGTCAGTGGCTTAGTCAATGGGTCTGCCACATTATCCGCTGATGCTACCTTCTGAATTAGGACGTCCCCTCTACCAACGATCTCCCGCAGTACATGGTACTTCCTCTCGATGTGCTTTGACTTCGAGTGGGCCCGAGGCTCTTTAGCCTGGGCGATCGCTCCATTGTTGTCACACAACAACGGGATGGGTGATGTGCTGGATGGAATCGCTCCCAATTCGTGTATGAATTTCTTCATCCACACGGCTTCCTTGGCAGCTTCACTTGCGGCAATGTACTCGGCCTCGGTTGTGGAGTCTGCAGTGGACCCCTGTTTGCTGCTTTTCCAGCAAACAGCACACGATCCTATCGTGAAAACATACCCAGATGTAGACTTTCTATCATCTGGATCCGACTGGAAATCGGCATCGGTATACCCTAGAACTTGCAGTGAACTACCATCGAATACCAGACAAAACTCTTTCGTCCTTCGAAGGTATTTGAGTATGTTCTTCACAGCGGTCCAATGCTCCTGTCCTGGGTTTGCCTGGAATCTGCTTACCACACTCACCGCCTGAGCTATGTCCGGGCGAGTGCACAACATGGCGTACATGATGCTCCCCACAGCTGAGGCATAGGGAACGTCTCTCATGCTCTCAATCTCCTCAGAAGTCTTGGGAGACATCTTCTTGGAGAGAGTGACTCCGTGCCTGAAAGGAACGTTTCCTTTCTTGGAGTTTTCCATGCTGTATCTTT
The DNA here is from genome assembly GCF_055504915.1 of Nelumbo nucifera. Classification (NCBI taxonomy): domain Eukaryota; kingdom Viridiplantae; phylum Streptophyta; class Magnoliopsida; order Proteales; family Nelumbonaceae; genus Nelumbo; species Nelumbo nucifera. The sequence continues at coordinate 146,889,206 of NC_142649.1, read as the reverse complement.
TGACAATTTTGTCAATGTAAGCAGCCTGGGATAATCCAATTATCCGCTTCGATCTATCTCTATAGAGTCGAAGACCCAGTATGTATGAAGCTTCTCCAAGATCTTTCATGGAGAACTGCTGTGATAGCCATACCTTGACCGAAGTCAACATTCCTACATCATTCCCAATGAGTAGGATATCGTCCACATACAAGACTAAAAAGGTGATCTTATCCCCACTGGATTTCCTGTAAACACAGGGCTCATCCGGATTCTGCTCAAAATCAAACGTTTTGACTGCAGAATCAAAACGGATGTTCCAACTCCTAGAAGCCTGCTTAAGTCCATATATGGATCTATTAAGTTTACATACCATGTGTTCCTGACCAGTAGCAATGAAGCCTTGCGGCTGCTGCATGTAGATATCTTCACTAAGATCTCCATTCAGGAACGCTGTTTTGACATCCATTTGCCAAATCTCATAATCATGGTACGCTGCTACAGCTAGCAGGATCCTAATGGATTTAAGCATGGCCACCGGTGAAAAGGTTTCCTCATAGTCGATGCCTTCTTTCTGAGTATACCCTTTCGCCACCAAACGAGCTTTAAAGGTCTCAATCCTGCCATCGGGGCCCTTCTTCCTCTTGTAGATCCATTTGCAACCAATTGCTTTTACCCCGGAGGGCGGATCCACTAGAGTCCAGACTCCATTGGTCTCCATTGAGTCCATCTCGGCTCTCATGGCCTCCACCCACTTCTGGGAGTCTATGTCTAACATAGCTTCCGCGTAAGTCACGGGATCCTCTTCACTAGTCAAGGCTTCCACCAGGTAACTATCCTGGTCATAACCATATCGGATTGGTGGTCTGGAAACCCGGGTGGACCTTCTAGGTTGGTCATTACCTGGAACTTGTGGGACATCTCCCACTGCTCCTGAGCTCTCCTCATCAAGAACTATTTCCTGATGATGGGTGTCCAGGATGTAATCGGATTCTAAGAATCGGGCGTTTCGACTGCAGAACACTTTCTGCTCACTTGGGTCATAGAATAGATAACCCACCGAATCCTTTGGGTAGCCTATAAACAGGCAACGGCTGGTTTTAGATTCCAACTTGTCCGCACTTGTTCTTTTAACGTGTGCAGGACAACCCCAAATCTTCAAGTGTCTCACACTTGTCTTCCTTCCGGTCCAAAGCTCATATGGAGTTTTCGGAACTGATTTGGTTGGAACCCTATTCAGCACGTAGATAGCAGTCTCTAATGCGTATCCCCAAAAGGATGTGGGTAATTCTGAGCGTACGAGAAGTGACCGGACCATGTCCAACAAGGTCCTATTTCTCCTCTCTGAAACACCGTTGAGTTGAGGTGTAGCAGGAGGAGCTAGTTGTGACACTATCCCATTGGCCTTTAAGTAGTCCCTGAATTCGTCAGAGAGATACTCGCCACCTCGATCTGATCGAAGGGCCTTAATTTCTCACCCTAACTGTTTCTCGACTTCCTGTCTGAACTCTTTGAACTTTTCAAATGATTCAGACTTATGTCTCATTAGGTACACGTAACCATATCGTGAAAAATCATCTGTAAAGGTGATGAAGTACACGTGTTGATTCCGTGTCCTAACACTCAGGGGACCACATACATCAGTATGTATTAGGTCAAGTGTGCCTGCACATCTTTCAGGCTTACCGTCAAATGGCCGCTTAGTCATCTTACCTTGGAGGCAAGGTTCACAAGTGGGAAGATTTACTACGGTTAGAAAATCCAAAGGACCATCCTTTACCAGTCTTGTGATTCGGTCGACACCGATGTGGCCAAGTCAGTAATGCCAGAGGCACGTGGGATTTACTGTATCACGAGTCCTTTTCTTGGGATTTTCGACCGACGTAGTTTCGGTTAAGTTAGTTTCCAAAGAAGGATGCAGAACATAGAGACCGTTCTCTAGTTCCCCGCATGCGATGAATTTATTATTCCGTTTAACAGTAATCATATTACTAAAGTAAACAGTATATCCATCAGCACACAATTTTGAAACAGAAATTAAATTCCTTCTCAAGTTCTGTACATAAAGACAATCTTTAAGTACACGGACTCCTTCTTTGAAAACTAATTCTACGGTTCCTATTGCCGCAGCTGCGACACTTGCAGTTGTTCCCAAGAACAGTGTCACTTCACCATCACTCAACCTTCTGCTAACTTTGAACCCCTGCAGTGAGTTACACGCATGAGTTGAAGCCCCGGAGTCAACACACCAGGACACAGAAGTAACTAACATATTAGTTTCTATGACACAAGTTTTGATATTACCTTTCTTAGATTCCAGGTAGGTAGGACAGTTCCTCTTCCAGTGGCCGGTCTGCTTGCAGAAGTGACAGACATCGGATGCCTTGTTCTTCTTCTGCTTCTTGGGTTTGGTAGTCTTCTTCTGGGGCTTCTTTGCCTTTCTCTTTCTCTTGCCCGATTTGTTAGCTTCAGCAAGCATAACCACAGGCTCATCCTTCTTGAGTAAATCCTCGGCCCTCTGCAACATATTGCTGAGTTCCTGGACGCTGACATTCAGCTTATTCATATTGTAGTTCATAGTGAACGCATTGAAGGAAAAGGGCAAAGAATTTAGGATGGCATCCACTTGCGTGCCAAGATCTAGCCCAGATCCAAGAGCTTCAAGTTCGTTGATGTATCCCATCATCCGAAGACAATGGTCATGAACTTTCTGCCCTTTGGTCATCTGCGCGGTCATGAACAATTTCAGGACCTTCTGCCGAGTAGAACGGTTCTGCTCCTCATACATTGTCCTTAGACTGTCCAATATGTCCTTGGCAAGTTCGATCTGATCGAACTGCCTCTGTATTGAGTTGTCTAATGAGGCAATGACAAAGCAGCGGGCTAGGGAGTTCTTATCCTCCCAATCTTGGTAGTCCCTCCTACGGGCCTCAGAAGCCCTATCACCCGGACGTTCCGGGGCAGGATTTTTCACTACCTTGTCTAACTTTTCAGAAGTTAGGACCAGCATAAGATTTCTGTACCAGTCGGCATAGTTTGGGCCCTTAAGCTTGTTATCGTCTAGAAGCTTTGCAAATTGACCGTTTGCCATTTTCTGATAAAACAGCAAAATCATTAGTCCACAACCTTAGTTTTATTCATGTTTACCTACATAGATATGGCTTTTAATCTATGTTCCATTCCCATTTGTTCATCTCTGAGATTTCCCTCCTATCTCAGTGACGGAGACGACGAAATGTCTCTGGAAATGTGGGAAATCACATGGGGTGCGCGAAGCCAACTGTTTCAGCTGCATAACCCCACCACCTTTCTGTGACGGATCATATCCACTCATCAAATGAGTTTCCCTTTGGCCTCTGTCAGACAAGGTTCAGAGCCGTTTTCAGGTAAACCCTTCTGTCCAGTGAGTGCACACCCATCATATTCAGGTTACGCCAAGGTACCGTGAGAGAGTTCCCATTTTCTGGTGAAGCCCCTCCCACATCGGTCTATGACGCCCCTATCATCTTATGAAACACTCCAACAGATCCAACAGCAAATGGATAGCCCAATTTTATGGTGCGTTTCCTCATTACTGATGGACCCATCATTGTGCTAATGACGGAAGGCCTTTAGAGAGTCCATCATATGGATCTCCCTATCACTTGCATTCATATTTGCTGGAGGGAACAAAATTACGGCCTAGTTCTAATTTAGGTCAAACCAAAGTGGCTCCCACTGACTTTCATAAAGTCAGATTTCTGGTGGGCCTTAATCGGCTAGGGGTTCCGTACGCATCCCTTTTCAGGGTTGTGGGGCCCACCAGGCAAAGAGGGGGGTCATCCAATGACCTTCAGGGACACCATGGCAATGATGTGCATTCAGCCATGGTGTGCGCAAGAGCCACTAACGAGTCATCACGGGCCAAGTACTTATGGCCCATGGTCGCAGCACATCAAACATCCAAACATCACATGTAAAGGAGGAATTGATCCAATCAATTAATTTCTGTAAAGCCCATTCAACGGCCCATTTAAAACCAAGTCATTAACGATTAATGTCCACTAGGTGTATGGGCTGAATCGCAGATAGCAGTTCGGCCCATATAGCTTATCTCACAATAATGGGCTTTTGCAGTTTTAACCCTTTAAAACTGGGCTTTACAGGTGGGCCGAATTAATCCCTGTAATTGAACATCAGATTTGGAACAAAAGTGTGAGACAATTGGACTGAGAACAGCCCCTTTCGAAACCCAGATTCGGTCCAAACAGTTTTGGTCCAATCTAGTCCGAAATGGTCCAAAACTGATTTTCAATTCAAGAATTAATTATTGAATGATCTGAAATTAATAGTTTTGATTTCTAGCAAACACAAAACAATTATGGACTGTTCGCACCACCTGCAAAACAGAGGTTAATCACAAGGGTTTCAGTTTCATAAACTGCAAATCGCAGAAAACGATTTCTCCATCTGCAAATCTCCAACGCCGCCATCTTCTTCCATCTTCTTTAATCAAGAAAAATAACAGAAATCCTATTTCTATTAATTACATTCTTGATCAAATCCTATACATTCAGTCTAAAAATAAAAAAAAAATTATTTACAGACCGAATTGAATGAAATAAATAAATAGAAAAGAAAAAAAGGGTGCGCAGACCATCTGCGCTAAAACTGCACTGCGATCTCCAGGTTTGAACAGTCCATTAAATCAAAATAAATAAAGAACAATTCCAAATAAATTTTGGATTTAATAGAAATTAATATCAGATCAATCGCCCTTAACAAGAAACAGTTTCTTGAAAAAAAAAAGAAAACAATCTGCGCAAATCTTAAAAGAACACCTTCTATCCATCTGCGCAGGATCAGATCTGATTTTCTTTTGGTTCAAGATTCGAACCTGTGGCTCTGATACCACTGAAAGAATGGTAGGATCCATCTAATGGACGCCATAAAGGTTGCGGAATGGGTGGGGCGAATTTCAAAAATTTCCTACCTTCTCCCAACTGGGAATCATATTCCCTGAATTTAGAATACAATATTCAAGGATCTACTTGAACCCTAATAAAACCAGATCTGTACCAAAAGATAAATGGGAGGATTATACCTGATCCGGAGAAGCAGTATCTCCCAAAGTTGGTGTTCACGCCCAAAGAATGCTCCAAGATCTGTCCCTGTTGAAGATGACACAGCTGTGGATGGAACAGAACCAGCAGGGTGCGTCCTACACACTGGATCCTTCACAAGAATCCCCTGGATGTACTAAACACTGAATTCTTTCAGTCTTTCTTGCAAGACTGATGTCAAGAACCGGTTTCTTGACTTTCTTTTCTGCAAGGATCAAATCTTGCAATAATGCAGATGGCGGCGGTAGGAGGAGATTTCCAGAAACGAAAAGGCTGAACTGTTTTCTTTTCTGGAGAGAATGAGATCTAATCTCAATTCGCAGGAACCCTTCTTGCTTACCAGAACCTCTTGGATCGAAATCTGATTTCTCTCTCTTGGTTCATTCGAAAATCTCCTCCCTTTCTTCTTGATTAAGAAATCTCCTAATTAGGAGTTATCCCAATCCAAATCAGTATTTGGATAGGGGATAATCTTAATCCCTTTCCCAGATAGAGTTAGCTTACTCCTGATCTTATCAGGAGGTTACCAGATTCAAATCTGATTTGAATTTGGTCTCTAAGAGTGGATAAGGCTAAGAGCCCAATCCTTTTTGCTAACTTCAATCTCAAATTCGCCCCATTGATGGGTGATCATATCAGCCCACCTCGAAATGGGCTTTTGGCCCATTAAGCATTCAGTGTTTAATTAGTTTCCAATCTGCTGCCCAGTTGGGCTTCTTTGTATGGCGTGGGACCCAAGCATTGATCTACACACCAGCCACATGGGTTCGGCCCAGCCTTTAATACAAGGCCCAGCCGAATTCACTGAAAATCTCAATGAACCCCTTGAGTCCATCGTATGAACCCTATGGGCCCAACACTTAAATTAAGTGGTCCCTGGGCCAAGCCATCTTATAAAAACCCAGGGACTGTGGGCAGGTGCAAGATTAGCCCATCAGGTATTATCCTAAATGGTCTTACACTTAACCTCTCAGCCCTTAATGATCAAGCACTGCCCGACAAGAGAGGACCTCTCCCTCGGCTGCAAGGAACAGTGCCGCACTCTCCTCTCACATGGATCCCGGGAATTAAAACCATTTGCAAACATTTTGAAACCGTACATATATATGTAAATATATTAATTTTGCAAAAACAAAATTCCCACGATTGAAATCAACTGCCGGCAGTTTGGTTTCCATCAGAGAGAGTGCATTCTCGATCATTACCCTTTGTCCGACAAAGTGGCTGATTCTGTCACTATGACCACCCACTCAGATGAATTCTCAAACTGCCCCAACATACCCAGGTTTTGATCCCCACTAAGGATCTCACTGATTGGCATATCAAAGGCAGGCTGATCCAGCACCTAGTGAAGTGTCATAATCGAGTCTAGGGGTCAGGTGTAACTTTCCAGTTTTGCCCATCTATCTCCAAGGTCCAGGGCAAGACTGGAAATCTGGTCCGGTTCAAGGATTCAAGTAATCCCATGCTGCATGTGCCTCGGGTCTTACCCAGATGGCTGAGACAGGCCATCCCAACACTTGGTGGCACACCAGTATCAGCCTTGGAAGGATAAATCTCCCCAGACTTATCCAACGGCTGTGAACATTTAAAACTAACATGAGTCTCTACAAATGTCCAGTTTTAGGGTTTTACACAGAATTAAACCAAACAACATGAATCAAACATGCACTTTATTTATTTCCACTAAATAACAAAAGTACATCAAAATGATTGAAGCTAAGGGCATACAAAACTGTCTAACAGTCTAGATGTCCGAGAGGAGCTCTTGGAGTCACTACCATCACTACTAAGTGTGTTGGTAGGAGTACTCCAGTCAAGAAGGTTATATTCCTCACAGCCCGAATCTGAGGCTGACATGTTGAGGATAGCAATCCTTTACTTAAATTGTTTGTTAAAGAAAGTTTAAGGGAATTGGTTATTGATAGCCGAGGTGTTCTTAGTAGCTCCCAAGCAGATGGTTTCGAGCAAATGGTGGGGAGTCGTTCAACCAGCCTCCCTATTTAAAGAAAAATGTAGGGCTCAGATCCAATTGATCCAACGACCACGAACTTGCCAACCTGGCAATCTGAACTGACGGGCTCCACGTGGCATGGACTTCAGGTGACAAAACGATGCCAAGAGACAGGGCTAGTTGACCCATCAACTCCGACTCAATGATATGCCGAACTGGACCCCCAACACCATCTCGTGCATGACCTCATTCAGTCAACCCCGATGCCCATCCTGCATACGGACATGTGACGCCCATCCTGTGTATGGACATATGATGGGAGACATCAACACTTGTGCAAGGCATGGATAGTGGACGTGGACAGCCTATGGCCACGTGGGCCACGATTATGACCCCTCGACCCAAGATGGTCCTTTATTGATGCAAAGGGAGAATGGAGGAGTAGTTGCCGCACAACCCATGAGAAGAGCTCTACAGCTGAGGCCAACACCACCACACAAGTACACTATACTTTCTTTGGCTGAAGCCTGCTCCCAAAGCAACTTGCCAAACAACCTCGATCGCTACGACCTCGAGAGTGGGGAGAAAGTGATATAGTGGTATTCGACTGACCCGCAGATCTTGACACATAGCGTTGGTCGGACGCATCCCAGCCATCTAGCAAACCCTAACACCTGATGTTGGTCGGACGTATCCTAGCCACCCATCACCAACCATTGCCAACTGCCACCACCTGCTCTCAAATACTCCTCTCAGGTGACTCCAACTATAAGAAGGGGCTCCCACATTGAGGTAAACACACATTGGAACTTAAGCTTTGAGTCTCCTCTCTTGCTTGGTTCGACCCCTCATAGCTCTCGGCTAACTTGACCGTTGGAATCTCTGCCCCTAAGATAACTCCCGAGACCTCTAACATCTTCTTTCTCTTAGCAGATTGAACTCGTCAACCTCGAACGCTGAAAATTACATTGTTGCACTCGACTCCATATTTGACGACAACAACTATAATTCAGTTAGTCTCCTCACCCATGGCCGATACAACACAAACACATGATCGTTGATTACAGAGTTCTTCAAAAATTTCCTCTGAGATCAATGATCAGTTTTATCCCAAAGAATGCTAATCAGGCAAGCCATGCATTATGCTGACTGAATACAAGGTGGGGATCATATTCCCCATCCCCAAGCTCGATTCTAAAATTAGCCCCCATCCTCGATCCTCGACAAGGATAGTTACCCCGTAGGGACCTGAATCCCCAAAATGTTTTCAAATAATAGAACTTTTTAAATTAATTAATTTAAAATAAATAAAAATTTTAAATTATAAATAATGTTTTAAATATGTTTTCATATATATAATATAAATAATATAAAAGTATATTTAATATAAATAACATTGTATATATATATGTATAATCAGGGTTAGGGTGGGACAGGGATCTCAATCCCCATCCCCGACCTCGACCCTACCCTGCCAAAACACTAGCTCCATCGGGTCCCCGTTGGGGAAAGGGAAAATTGCCATCCTTGAAAGTGTGTTCTAATGAAATTTTTATAATACAAAAATAGCAATAATTAATTTCAGTTAAGTTTATTTATCAAACTAATGAAACCAACCAACCCGATTAACTCGATCCGAGTTAGTCGGTTTTCTAGTATTTTAGGTTGGCTTTGGTTAAAAAATTTCCCAATTCGACCAAGTTGGATCAGTTTCACTTTGGCTATTTGTAAATCGACCAAAATCCAACGACCTAACCATGGATACAACTTGAGTGGGTCGGTTTTCACAAAAGGTTAATTAGTTTCAACTGACCAATTGACCAAGTCAATTTGGTTGGGCAAATAGCCTATAACCGATCCGAACAAACTCATGAACACTCATAATTTCAGGTAAATTAATAATCTTAACTCTAATAAATAACAATAGTTTAATCTTCAATAATTATTGAAAATTTATAGCAAAAATACACAATTATTGAAAATATATTGATAATGAAAAATACAATAGTTACAAAAATTACAAAAATATAATAAGTACTAAAAATATATTAACTTCGTCAATAAATAGTATAATCTCAAAAAATAGTTTAATCTCTACTAAATATTAATCAATAACTTATAACAAAAATACAATCAATTAAATTTAAAAATTTCAATAATAATAATTTAATCTCCAATAAAATTGTAAAATATTGAAAATACATTTATCACAAAAGACAATAAATATTAATTTTAGTATATATAATTATATAATGAACAGATTAAGAGTTTAAAATTACTATTAATAAATATTATTTTTTGAAGGTTATTTTCTCGAATTATTACTTGATATAAGTGAATTAATTATTTACAATATTATGTAAAAATATTAAATTATTATTAATTTCAATATTATGTTATAATTATTTTTCTACTTTTTAGAACTTTTTTGTAAATTTATTACATAATTTATTTATTTTAATTATTTAAAATCTAGTTATGATAAATAATTAAATAATCTATAAAATATTTTAATTTTTTTGTTATTTTAATTTTATTTATTTAAATCTATTGCATATTATTAAATATTTAAAAAAGATTTAAATTGATAATCTAGAAAAAAAATAATTTAAATTGTTAGTACATATTTTTGTGATATATTTTGTAAAAATATAAAATTATTTTTTGTGTTTTTAATAAATATTTTAAAGTTATTTTAGATTTTTTTAGAACATTTAATAATTCTTAAATTTTTTAATCAAAATTTTTCTTTCGATAGATATAGATAAAAAGTAGGGGAGAGGATAAATCGGAATTAGAGATAATTTAGGAAAAAGTGGGGGAAGTAGTTTGGGAGTAATTTTAGGAAAAGAGATTACTTAGGTTATTGGGAAAGTGCATCTCATTGGTTGTTTAAAAATGACATGGAATTAAAAAAATAAAAAATTCAAAAAAAGGAGAGAATTTCTAGACTTCCTTGTTAATATATTAAATTATTATTAATTTGAATATTATGTTATAATTATTTTTCTACTTTGAAGAATTTTTTAAAATTTATTACATAAGTTCTTTATTTTAACTATTTAGTTATTTAAATATTTAAATAATCTTTAAAATATTTAAATTTTTGTTATTTAAATTTTATTTATTTAAAGTTATTATATATTATTAAATATTTGAAAAACATTTAAATTGATAATCCGAAAAAAATATAATTTAAATTGTTAGTACCTAATTTCGTGATATATTTTGTAAAATATATATTTTTTGTGTTTTTAATAAATATTTTAAAGTTATTATATAATTTTGTTAGAATATTTAAATTAAAAATGAATATTTTAGGTTATTGGGAAAATGCATCTCATTGGTTGTTTCAAAAATGACATGGAATTAAAAAAATAAAATAGAAAATAGATAAATAGCTTCTTTCAAAGGAGAACTTTGCTGACATGGCAGGACCAGTTTTAATATATAGATAGATAGATAGATATATGGGGCCCATACAGTTGAGAGTTTGAATGAATGTGGACCTCACGAATTTTCTTAAATTCATAATAACTTTTCAAAACATCCAAAACTCACCATGTCAGTCGGTTTTTATTTTCCAAAATTCACCATCTCTTAGAGCATTGTTAAAGTTTATTGACCCAAGTTGTCCACATCAACCTAAATGCAAATTTCAGGACCAAACTACCCTTGAATAGCGAGTCAGCTTGTTAAACAATTTTTTTAACTGAAGTTCCCTTAAGCGGTCAAACTTCTTTCATATATAAGGTTTCTGCGTGTTGAGATGAGACGAACCTATAACCAATTAACCTTCATTTTTTTTTTCATTTTTGCTTAATTAGGGCACTCGTTTTTTCATTGAGCATGGGGGTGGATTTTTGTTCCAAAACCACATGTTACTGTTTCCCTAACCAGAAGGGGCTGACGAACACATAGAAAAAAACAAAATTTCCAAAGCACCGATCACCCACTAAATTCTAAAACGAACAACTTAATTGATTGGGTCTCCATTAGAATATTTCTGTTATTTCTTCCTTTTGAAAAAAATGTGGTGGAGAAATTTCATGTTTCAGGACTGAGGAGTGAGTGGATTAATTCCTTTTGGTATGAACAGGAATTTGATGTGGTGGGAGATGTAACAATCATTGTATGTGGATTTTAGATTGCCTTACACTGAATCAAGAGAAGCTATGGTGATGCCAATCAAAGATGATCATAGGAAGAATACTTATTTTTTTCAAGCCTTTGACTTGAGATTTATAGCTGACGGTTTGTAGCCTTCATCTTTACTGGAATTGTGGTTTGGGTTCTTGAACACCGAATAAACACAGAGTTTAGGGGATCACCCGGACAACAGCTTGGAATGATATTCTAGTTCTCCTTCTCTCTCTCACTAAAGATGCAAATTAACTATAAAATCTGAAGATGAAGTTAGGTCTAATATGCTGAAAAAATATGATCTAAAATTAACAGGTAAATAAAGAGCGTCCTTCTTCTAATCTATATTGGTTTGGCCACATCATCATTCCATGTGGATGAAGCAGGAAAAGCTTTCTACAAAAGAAACTTAAAGTTCCTAGATAATTCTTTTATCATCGCCTCTAATAGTATTAAACAAAGGAACTAGGATTGGTATGTTCCTGTAAATCTCTTTAATCAATAACTTCTGTTGAAACCGTCTTTAATTAGTTTCATTCATACCCAAACACCGATCAGACAACCGCCGCCAGAGGTCTCAACGGAAATGTTTTTCCCTTTTTCAAATGGTGAAAAAAACAACAGCAATCGTTTTCACATTCTCAGACGGTGGAAGGATCAATGGTAATCGTTTTCTTTTTCTCAGACGGGAGAAGCAGTGGCAAATGGCAATGGTTTTCCCTTTCAAAAACGGTGGAAGTAGCAGCGGCAATGGTTTTCACTTTCGTTCAAACTATTAGGGTTTTCAGTCTGATGTGGTGAGTTTTGGATGTTTTGAAAAGTTATGGTGAGTTTAAGAGAATTCGTCAAAGTCATGATGAGTTTTAGACAACTTCCCTGTATTTTATGACTGATGTAGAATGTTATTATTGGTTTCATAGCCTGCTGAACAACAACTAATCCTATTTTTCCCTAAAAGATATATGACTGTAGGGCTGAATCTGGATCTCCTGCGCAATATGCTACACTTCCAATTCGCAAGACACCATGTCCGAGTAAGATCATATGGGAATCTCGTGTGATGAATAGTAAGCTGGTGTTTGGTATCGATGTAGCTTTTCGGAGCAATGGTGCCAGCTTAGTATCATAGACGTGTTTAACAAAAAAATAAATGCCGAAAAAGTCATTTGGTTGATAAACAACACTCTCAAAAATCGTGAGAGTCATTTATAAAAAAATCGCAAAATCTGATGTTTTTCATCTTCAAGACCTTTTCTTTACTGTTTGGCTTATGATGAGAGTAGAATTTATCATATTTTTATCCCCAATTTTTATGTCTTTTATACCAAATTAGCATCTAATTGGACTCATATTTCTATTCAGGGCATGAAAGAAGGCATCAGGAGCAATGAAAGACAAATCGGATGATTTTTCATAGTTTTGACATCATTCAGTAATCTGGGCCTAACTTGCGTATCCGAACTCCGAATGGGCTGATTCAAGATCCATTGGAAAGATAAGAGAAAAATCCACAACTTTCATGTTTTAGTCTTTCACAGATTCGGCCTACATCGAAGTCAAATCCGGGCCCAAAGTTGGGGAAAATTCGTAGGAAGGCCCAATCCGTAGCTGAAGCCCAACTTGCAGAAAAGTCTGGCTGAAGCTCAATTCGCAGAGGAGGTCTAATACGAATCCAAGAACAAGAAACTAAGAAGAATCCTTCTAGATCTAAATTCTTGATGTAATCTTAGAGAGATAAGAGGATTGAGTTTATTAGATAAAAATATAATATTAGAATTAGGATAGGACTTTCTATTCTTGTAAAGATCAACTTCAAGAGGAAGTAGGAGACCACCCCCTCTCCTTTAAGCTATATAAAGGAGGGGGCGGACCAGCTTTAGTATCACACAATCACTCAATCTTGGGGATTGAATCAAGAAGAAAGGAGCAATCAATCAAGAAATGAGCAAGAAATCTCAAGAAGAAGGTGGCGGCAAGAGGAGGAGATCTCAGCATCATGGGCGATTCCAAGAGTTCTTTCTTTCCCTTTGTTTGCTTTAATTCTTCTATCATGAACTGATTTGTTTATTGTTAGGGCTGTGGAAAGCCTAACCATGTTAATAAAAATATTTTTATCTTTATGATTTATCCAAGATTGTGATTTTCATATAGTCTATGAATTATTGTGCTTAATGCAATTAAGAGCTTGGCCACCTCTTAATTGATTTGAGTTATGTGAATGAATCGAGAGAGGAATTCACATAATCGACTGAATAATTCATGGTGTGAATTGAATGATATATAGAGATATATATGCATGATTCATCTGAATTTAATGGTTTTCTTGGACTTAATGCACTCCCATCTTGAGAGCTCTACTCGAGAGATCGAAGGGCTACCTGATGGGTGTAGATTTAGTATATCTCGAGAGAGAATATTAAATAAAATTGGAAAGACCTCAGCTTATGGGAATGACAAATAATCTTGGTTAATCGAACCCATTAATACTCATTACATTGGTTAGGTGGACCAAAAGTCCTAGCGATTCCATCCATTGTAGATTCGATTAGTGATCACCTTCGCTTTTATTTTCTTATGCTAATTTTTATTTTCAGTAATTCTTGCTCTCTCAAATCTGAATTTCGATTGTCCAAATAATTAGGGAAGATTGTGGTTCTAATACTTATTTTGTTAAATCCCCGTGGGAACAATATTTTTATACTACTTGATAACCAGTGCACTTGCTAGGGTTATATTTATAGCTATCAGCTTATATGGTGCCTAATGACACTGTGGTAAAAAAAATCGTACAAAACGTTTAAAGCAGATTTTGTCTAATTTTTTTAACAAAATCATACAAAACATTTATTAATTTATAAATGCCATTGATACTTGATGGTGTGCAATCTGGCTACTCCTAGCTAGAAGGCGATCCGAACTCCAACTGGGCGGTGAGCTGGACCGGTCTACAAAACAGTGAATCAAAGAACCCGGGATAGCAAACTTGGCAAGGTCGCTCCAATGCTTAAGTCAGTACTTATGCTGTGAATGCGAGCTGAATGCTTGAGAGCTTGAGTGCTAGTGAGTAAAATAATCACGCATACCTTTGCCTTGAGGTTTCATGTCTTTATATACTAGGGTAGTCGTAATTGATGGTGCACAATCTGGCTTCTCCTAAATGGAAGGCGATCCGAACTCCAAATGGGCGGTGAACTGTACTGGTCTACAAAACAGTGAATCAGAGAACCCAGGGTAGCTAACCCGACAAGGTCGCTCCGATGCTTAAGTCAGTACTTATGCTGTGAATGCGAGCTGAATGCTTGAGTGCTAGTAAGTAGAATAATCACGTGTACCTTTGCCTTGAGGTTTCATGTCTTTATATATTGAAGTAGTCATGGGCCTTACGAAAGAGCTTTGGGATCTCCGGGCTGTGGAGATAAGGTTTATTCCATTTTTGAATCCAGTTAGGAGTAGCCAGATCGCACACCATCAATACTAAACAACAACTAAATGGGTGTTAATTTTAAACATTTTTCTCTCTTATTTTAACAAAGATATATTGAAAATTAGATAAAAATTTATTAAATAAAAGAAAAAAGGGAGAAAGGTTAATCCAGTCAAGATGTGAGACGATGAGAAAAACTTTGGCTGTTGGGGCCAACAACCTACATTTTTGGGAATGCCACATTATCATGAGAGTGGGGTAAAATAGTAATTGCCCTTATTTCCTTTTGACCAAAAGATAGACATGGACATGAATGGGTGAATGTATCTAGCCCATAAACACTCTCAACATCATAAAGGTGTATATCGGGTCGGGCCGTGGGCAGACCGACACAGAATTGGACTGGCTCAGTCCGGCACGACACGACAGCCCGCGGGTTGTGCCAAGCATGGCACGATGGTCCATGCCGCCCGCGGCCCATAGGCCAGCATGACACGGTCCTCAAGGCCTGTAGTGGGCCATTCTCGGCCTGTCCGAAAACTAGCCGTTGGGCCCCCCAATGGCTAGTTGTAACTTTTTGGAGGTTTTTCACATAAATACCCACCTTAACTATAACAACTAGTTTAGGGGGGATTTTTGGGTAAAATTATAAATAACTTTACAATGATCAAAATACCCCTCACAACAACTAAAAAATAACTAGTTCTTAGGGTATTTTGGGCAATTGAATTATTTTCAATTCCTATAAATAGCCTTGTCCTCCACTAATCTCATCACACCAATTCAACATTTGTCTTAATCTCTTCTCTCTCTCTCTCTCTCTCTCTCTCATACTCATACATTCTTAATTCTCTGCAATCTGAATAATTCTAATTGGCTGATTGTCTGATTCTCCAATTCTCAAGTATAACTAGTTTAGGGGGGATTTTTGGGTAAAATTATAAATAACTTTACAATGATCAAAATACCCCTCACAACAACTAAAAAATAACTAGTTCTTAGGGTATTTTGGGCAATTGAATTATTTTCAATTCCTATAAATAGCCTTGTCCTCCACTAATCTCATCACACCAATTCAACAATTGTCTTAATCTCTTCTCTCTCTCTCTCTCTCTCTCATACTCATACATTCTTAATTCTCTGCAATCTGAATAATTCTAATTGGCTGATTGTCTGATTCTCCAATTCTCAAGTATAAACTTTGTTGAAGTTTCAATAAGAAAAAGGCTTGCTCAACCAGCTCAAGTATCTTAATTTGGGAGACTTGGATATTGAAAGGCTTTAACCATTGAAATCAAGTTGGGATTCTAAATCGGCAATCTGGGCAAGTCCAATTAAATTAATTTTTATCTTTTTAGAATTAAAAAAAATGGCTGGCTCTTCCGGAAAAGAGGGCTTCTAAGTTGAGTAGCCCAGTTTGGAAAATTTTTAAAGTAGAGGATATTGAGGGGAAGAGTGACGGATTGTCGAAGCCCTCAAAATTAGTACTAGTCCCACAATAAGATATTTGCAGTAAAAGTGGTGCTAGGTCGAATCCCACAGGGAGCAAATCAGTAATCTCTTAGCCGAATGGATACTATAATTGAGTGGGGAAATTTAATAACTAAAATTCAAAGAATAAGAAAGCACTTAAACAAACAAGAGAAAATCAGTCTTACCGAATTCTGGTTCAAGGGTTCGGGTTGAATCGATTGGCCATCGATCCTAGGTAAATTTCAGCATTCTTGCAATTCAAGCATTTAACCTTAGATTTATTAGGATAGCCATAATAAACCTTTTGTTTTCCTAATTCAGTTGACCAAACCCAGCATTCAATCAACACTTATCACCACTCAACTGGGTACGATAGCGTTCCATGTTAAACAGTGATAACATTAAGATTTGTGAAAATAGTTAAACCAAAATAACAATAATTGAGATAGCTGCAATTATTGAATCTTGTTCCATTGATTCCCTTAGGTTGAACCATGTTAAAACATTGGTCAAAGGCTGTCACGAACAATTGACCCAAAAAGATATCAACCTAATTGCTACTTGTACCATTATTCATGACAATTACGGATCACCGAAATCATGGATAGCAGTAGGAAAATCAATATTAATTTAGTTTGTCAAACTAATTAACATTAACATCCACTAAAAATATGCTCAAGAATCAATGAATACTTGAATTAAAAAGCAAGAAAATAAATTAACTACAGAACCTCACAATGACACAATTGAACCTCCCCCCTTGAACTAGAAAAAGAAGCTTAGCTGCTCATGTTTCGCGCAATCTCCATGCTTTGCTTCTCCATAGCCGACCTGCTTTCTTGAGCTTCTTGGCCTCTTGATGATCTCTTGGATCTTGGAATGAGTGATGCTAGAGCTGGTTCACCCCCTTCTTTATATAGCCAAAGGAGAGAGCTGTTTTCCAACTCCTTCTAGGAGATCATCTTATCTTTAGGGAGTCTTGATATTCTTTGAACTAATCCTATCCTATCTCTTATCTAATCCCCAACCTTCTTATCCTTATAGGATTACATTCAAGACTTTAGATCTGATAAGACTCTATCCTTGGAGATTACATTCGAAATTTGGACTCTTAACTCTTGAATTCGAGTTGGGCTGCTTCAAGGTATTTCTGCAAGTTGGGCTTAAGTTGTGAAATGGGCCTGACTACGAACTTGCTCCGACTTCAGGCTTGTTTCGTACTCAATTCGGGCCGAATTTGTAGAAACCCAAAACATAAACATTGTGGGCCTTCCTTTCATCTTTCTAATGCTTCTTGAATCGTCCAATTCAGAGTCCGGAATTGAGAGTTAGGCCCAGATTACGGACTGTCACCGAAACTGTGCAAAATCACTCGATTTGCCCTGTTTTCTTCCAATTGCTTTCTTTATTGCCCTGAATCGAAATACAATAGTAATGAATGCATTTAAGTGCTAAATTAGTGTAAAAATGAATATTAAGGGATAAAAATAGGGTTCTTTTTGGTCTCATCAAATCCCCCCACACTTAAACTTTGCCCGTCCTCAAGCAAGGCAAAAACTCAAGTAACACAAAAGAAACCAACTACTGATTTTCAATCTTTCTTTTTCTCTACATGAGGCCTGGTTCATTGCATGCTTTAGTCCAGACTTGGTAACCTTTCCCTTTTCATCTCTTTCTCCCCTTTTTCTTGTCCAAGAGTGATTGCAAATTACCATTCCTCATGGTCCCAAGTTAAATCGATAGTCAAGGAGACAAGCCTTCTAGGGCTGAAACTCCTTGGATTGCACGAGTGCTCATTGCTTTTAACAAACCAATTCTGCCAAATGCAATTACTTTTCTTTGAATCAAAACAAGGTGTGCTTATTGCCATAAGCTTGCTATGTATCACATCTCCACCACTTTGTGTGAATTCCTAGGATCTGAAGGTGAGAATGGGGTTGGGGTTCTAGGGTGAGTGCATTTTATGCTCCATCTCACCCTTGCCTTCTTTTCAAGATGTGAGTGCATTTTATGCTCCATCTCACATTTGCTTTCATTTCAAGATGTGGGTGCATTTTATGCTCCATCTCACACTTGTTTTTGTTTCTAGATGTGAGTGCATTTTATGCTCCATCTCACATTAGTTACGATTTTATTTTCAAACTCCTTTTTTTTTTCAAGAATCACAGGGTTTCACTATCTAATCCATGAATTCATTGATTATGGTCTCTATATGCCTAACACAGCAAGTTCTAGAATAATCAACCCATGTTTGACAGATAATTATGTGAAAATCAATCAAACCCTTATGCATCTTGCCTATTGATCGATTAAAATCATGAGGTACCATATGCAGCCAAGAAAGATTCAGTTAGTCATGCTTGCATCCTATCTTATCTATTCAGCCTAAGCACATGATTCCTGATAAGTTGAAATCGTTCAAGGATAAGTTTCCGGGAGCAGAAATTTTAAGAAGGTAAGGTATCCCAAATTTCCATCAGATTTCCCTAATCCCCCCACACTTAAGTTATACATTGTCCCCAATGTATGTGATTATGCATAAAGTAAAAGGATTTGGGGGTACTTCCTTGTTTGTCTTGTTGGGTTCTTGCTAAACACAAAAATCAAAACCAAACAAAATAACGAAATTAACTAAACACAATGGGTTGCCTCCCACAAGCGCAATTGTTTAACGTCGTTATGCTCGACGTCCTCCTTTGCTACTTTAACACTCATGGTTGCCGCTTTCGGTGTGCTCCCCTTTCATCCAACATGGGTGGGTTCAAATATGGAATAGGGGCCTTGGTATCCAATTGTGCACTCGATTCTAACTCCTCATTCATATCTTTTTCAAAAATTTCCTGCACAGTTGGATCAAAAGTGTCAACAAAATAGATCGAATGGTCTTCAATTGGGTACTTCATAGCTTCAAAAATATTAAATTTAACAGTCTCTCCGTCACATTCGACGGAGAGGGTACCCTCATCCACATCTATTTTGGTCTTGTTCGTTTTCATGAATGGCCTACCTAATAGAAGTGGGGCTGAACCTTCGATCGTGTTCTCCTCCATCTTCAGAATGTAAAAATCAGACGGAAAATTTAAATCGTTAACCTGCACCAATCTCAACAATCCCTTCTGCGTCGGCATTAGAACGATCAGCTAATTGGATAACAACTTTAGTTTCCCTTAAAGGACCTAATCTCAAAGCATAGTAAATCGAGTATGGCATGACATTGATAGATGCACCTAAGTCTAGCATGGCATGCTCGATTCGCTTATTGCCAATCACACATGGTAGGGTGAACATACCTGGATCAGCATGTTTTTCTAGTAAGGTCCTCTTGATCACGGCTGAAACGTTCTCTCCAACTCTTACCTTAATGAGGCTCTCGTTTGAGTCCTGTACCTCATCTTTTTCCTATCCTTTATCTGCCTTCCTTGGTGAGGTAGGTTCTAGCTGCAGTTCCTTCCCACTTCTTAGCACCACTGCACTTACATTCTCCTTGGGGTTGACTACCATTTGTGATGGTAGTTTCCCAGAGCTCTGCGCCTCCAACTTGCTAATGGAAGTGGCAAGTTGGCTGATTTGGTTCCCCAAATTCTGAATGCTGGCTCTTGTTTCCTGCTGAAATTGCTAAGTGTTAGTAGCAAGAGCCTTAACGATTTCCTCTAATGACATACCTGAACTTGAGGGTTGACTTTGTGCTGTGATAGGTGCTGAATATTGGGGCTGATATTTCTACTGTCCTCCTTGATTCCCATAGCTTAGATTTGGATGATCCCTCCACCCTGGATTGTAGTAATTGGAGTAGGGGTCATAATTTTGTTGGGGCTGCCCCGGGAATCCTCCTACGGCATTGACTTGCTGCATCGAATCATCTTGCAATGATGGGCAGATATCCGTAGGATGCCCAGGAATCGAACAGATACCACACACCCTGGCTGTTTGTAATTGTCCTGCAGCGAGTTGCTTAACCAAAGTAGTTAAATCTGAAATTTGATTTTCCAAGTTAGTATGACTTACCTCATTTACATGCCTAATGGTACCATCTATCCTTGCACCGAACTGCGGTGAATTTTCGGCCATGTTGGAAATTAATTCCCTAGCCACTTCAGGTGTCTTGTTCACTAAAGCTCCTCCACTGGCTGCATCTACCATACTTCTATCCATGGGCTGGAGCCCTTCATAGAAGTATTGGATTAACAGTTGTTCGGGTATTTGGTGGTGTGGACAGCTAGCAACAAGTTGTTTAAATCTTTCCCAATATTCATATAGCGTCTCACCACCAAATTGCCGAACTCCACATATTTCTTTTCTTATATTTGCAGCCCGGGATGCAGGAAAATATTTGTCAAAAAATATCCTATTCATCTCATCCCATGTGAGTATTGAACCGGGAGGAAGAATATACAACCAATCATTTGCTTTATCATGTAAAGTAAATGGAAAGGCTATAAGTATTACCTGGTTCTCAGTCATACCATGGGGCTTCATGCTCAAACAGACGGCATGGAATTCCTTTAGATGCTTATGAGGGCCCTCATCTGTAAAACCATGAAATATAGGCAGTAGTTGAATCAAACCAGATTTGAGTTCAAAAGCTACCTCAAGAGTGGGATACGTTATACATAAGGGTTGTTGGTTCATAATCGGTGCAGCCAACTCCCTTAATGTCCTCTCTCTGTCAGCCATTCTTTCTTCTTCTTCGAAGATGGGTAGATCACAAGCAGGTAAATCGCAATCTGGGTTCACCCTTAAACGACGGGTGGTCCTCTCAATTTCGGGGTTGTATTCAAGTTCACATCGTTGAGAAGCACGAGTCATAAAATAAGAAGGTTAACAAAAAGAAGGTAATAGCTAAGAAATTAAAGTTGCTCCCCGACAACGGCGCCAAAATTTTGACGGGTTGTTGAAGCCCTCAAAATTAGTACTAGTCCCACAATAAGATATTTGCAGTAAAAGTGGTGCTAGGTCGAATCCCACAGGGAGCAAATCAGTAATCTCTTAGCCGAATGGATACTATAATTGAGCGAGGAAATTTAATAACTAAAATTAAAAGAATAAGAAAGCACTTAAACAAATAAGAGAAAATCAGTTTTACTGAATTCTAGTTCAAGGGTTCGGGTTGAATCGATTGGTCATCGATCCAAGGTAAATTTCAGCATTCTTGCAATTCAAGCATTTAACCTTAGATTTATTAGGATAGCCATAATAAACCTTGTAAACCCAGCATTCAATCAACACTTATCACCACTCAACTGGGTACGATAGCGTTCCATGTTAAACAGTGATAGCATTAAGATTTGTGAAAACAATTAAACCAAAATAACAACAATTGAGATAGCTGCAATTACTGAATCTTGTTCCATTGATTCCCTTAGGTTGAACCATGTTAAAACATTGGTCAAAGGCTGTCACGAACAATTGACCCAAAAAGATATCAACCTAATTGCTACTTGTACCATTATTCGTGACAATTACGGATCACCGAAATCATGGATAGCAGTAGGAAAATCAATATTAATTTAGTTTGTCAAACTAATTAACATTAACATCCACTAAAAATATGCTCAAGAATCAATGAATACTTGAATTAAAAAGCAAGAAAATAAATTAACTACAGAACCTCACAATGATACAATCGAACTTCCCCCCTTGAACCAGAAAAAGAAGCTTAGCTGCTCATGTTTCGCGCAATCTCCATGCTTTGCTTCTCCATAGCCGAACTGCTTTCTTGAGCTTCTTGGCCTCTTGATGATCTCTTGGATCTTGGAATGAGTGATGCTAGAGCTGGTTCGCCCCCCTCTTTATATAGCCAAAGGAGATGGCTGTTTTCCAACTCCTTCTAGGAGATCATCTAATCTTTAGGGAGTCTTGATCTTCTTTGAAATAATCCTATCCTATCTCTTATCTAATCCCCAACCTTCTTATCCTTATAGGATTACATTCAAGACTTTAGATCTGATAAGACTCTATCCTTGGAGATTACATTCAAAATTCGGACTCTTAACTCTTGAATTCGAGTTGGGTTGCTTTAAAACTTGGGCTGCTTCAAGGTATTTCTGCGAGTTGGGCTTAAGTTGTGAAATGGGCCAGACTACGAACTTGCTCCGACTGTGGGCTCGTTTTCGTACTCGATTTGGGCCGAATCTGAAAGAATGGTAGGATCCATCTAATGGACGCCATAAAGGTTGCGGAATGGGTGGGGCGAATTTCAAAAATTTCCTACCTTCTCCCAACTGGGAATCATATTCCCTGAATTTAGAATACAATATTCAAGGATCTACTTGAACCCTAATCAAACCAGATCTGTACCAAAAGATAAATGGGAGGATTATACCTGATCCGGAGAAGCAGTATCTCCCAAAGTTGGTGTTCACGCCCAAAGAATGCTCCAAGATCTGTCCCTGCTGAAGATGACACAGCTGTGGATGGAACAGAACCAGCAGGGTGCGTCCTACACACTGGATCCTTCACAAGAATCCCCTGGATGTACTAAACACTGAATTCTTTCAGTCTTTCTTGCAAGACTGATGTCAAGAACTGGTTTCTCGACTTTCTTTTCTGCAAAGATCAAATCTTGCAACAATGCAGATGGCGGCGGCAGGAGGAGATTTCCAGAAACGAAAAGGCTGAACTGTTTTCTTTTCTGGAGAGAATGAGATCTAATCTCAATTCGCAGGAACCTTTCTTGCTTACCAGAACCTCTTGGATCGAAATCTGATTTCCTTCTCTATGGTTCATTCGAAAATCTCCTCTCTTTTCTTCTTGATTAAGAAATCTCCTAATTAGGAGTTATCCCAATCCAAATCAGTATTTGGATAGGGGATAATCTTAATCCCTTTCCCAGATAGAGTTAGCTTACTCCTGATCTTATCAGGAGGTTACCAGATTCAAATCTGATTTGAATTTGGTCTCTAAGAGTGGATAAGGCTAAGAGCCCAATCCTTTTTGCTAACTTCAATCTCAAATTCGCCCCATTGATGGGTGATCATATCAGCCCACTTCGAAATGGGCTTTTTTGGCCCATTAAGCATTCAGTGTTTAATTAGTTTCCAATCTGCTGCCCAGTTGGGCTTCTTTGTATGGCGTGGGACCCAAGCATTGATCTACACACCAGCCGCATGGGTTCGGCCCAGCCTTTAATACAAGGCCCAGCCAAATTCACCGAAAATCTCAATAAACCCCTTGAGTCCATCGTATGAACCCTATGGGCCCAACACTTACATTAAGTGGTCCCTGGGCCAAGCCATCTTATAAAAACCCAGGGACTGTGGGCAGGTGCAAGATTAGCCCATCAGGTATTATCCTAAATGGTTTTACACTTAACCTCTCAGCCCTTAATGATCAAGCACTGCCCGACAAGAGAGGACCTCTCCCTCGGCTGCAAGGAACAGTGCCGCACTCTCCTCTCACATGGATCCCGGGAATTAAAACCATTTGCAAACATTTTGAAACCGTACATATATATGTAAATAAATTAATTTTGCAAAAACAAAATTCCAACGATTGAAATCAACTGCCGGCAGTTTGGTTTCCATCAGAGAGAGTGCATTCCCGATCATTACCCTTTGTCCGACAAAGTGGCTGATTCTGTCACTATGACCACCCACTCAGATGAATTCTCAAACTGCCCCAACATACCCAGGTTTTGATCCCCACTAAGGATCTCATTGATTGGCATATCAAAGGCAGCCTGATCCAGCACCTAGTGAAGTGTCATAATCGAGTCTAGGGGTCAGGTGTAACTTTCCAGTTTTGCCCATCTATCTCCAAGGTCCAGGGCAAGACTGGAAATCTGGTCCGGTTCAAGGATTCAAGTAATCCCATGCTGTATGTGCCTCGGGTCTTACCCTGATGGCTGAGACAGGCCATCCCAACACTTGGTGGCACACCAGTATCAGCCTTGGCAGGATAAATCTCCCCAGACTTATCCAACGGCTGTGAACATTTAAAACTAACATGAGTCTCTACAAATGTCCAGTTTTAGGGTTTTACACAGAATTAAACCAAACAACATGAATCAAACATGCACTTTATTTATTTCCACTAAATAACAAAAGTACATCAAAATGATTGAAGCTAAGGGCATACAAAACTGTCTAACAGAATCTGTAGAAACCCAAAACATAAAAGTTGTGGGCCTTCCTTTCATCTTTCTAATGCTTCTTATATTGTCCAATTCAGAGTCCGGAATTGAGAGTTAGGCCCAGATTACTGACTGTCGCCAAAACTGTGCAAAATCACCCGATTTGCCCTGTTTTCTTCCAATTGCTTTCTTTATTGCCCTGAATCGAAATACAAGAGTAATGAATGCATTTAAGTGCTAAATTATTGTAAAAGAGTGAATATTAGGGAATAAAAATAGGGTTCTTTTTGGTGTCATCAAAGAGAAAAAGAGTAGTTTGCAAAAAATGTAGAAAAGACTTTAGCTATTGTAGCAAGGGTGGTACAGGTCATTTGAGCAGACATTTGCTCATACATGAGAAGGAATAAGAAGAAGGGAGAGAAACAATACACACAAATTGGGAGAGGGAGTTTTGGTACATTTAAATATTCACAAGAAAAAATTAGACAAGAATTAGCAAATTAAATTGTACATGCAGAACAACCATTTATATTAGTTGAAAATCCTAAGCTTGAAAAATGGTTGCATACTTCTGTAAATCCACAATATAAAAAAAGTTTCTACGAATACTATTAGATCGGATGCTTTAAAAATTTTTTATTCATATAAACAAAATCTATTTTATTTGTTATCAAATCTTAATTCTAAAGTTGCAATTATTTTTGATGTTTGGACATCTAAATTTAACATAAGTTATATTTGTGTTACTGACCATTTTATTGATAAAAATTGGCTTTTAAATAAAAGAATTTTAAGTTTTACTAGGCTTGAATGGCTACATACTGGCCCAACTATTGCTGCGAGTATTTTAAATACTTTGCACGCTTATGGAATAGAAAATAAATTATTTACTCTTAGTTTTGATAATGCCAGTAATAATGATTCTGCAATAAATATTTTAAAATCTCAATTAAAACAATGTTTAAATGGTAAATTATTTCATATCAGATGTGCATGTACATCTTAAATTTATGTATTCAAGATGCCTTGAATATTATTTTTACTCATATTTCTAAAATTAGAAATTGTATTGTATATATTAAAAGTTTTGGGGCAAGAAAACAAGAATTTAAATATTTATGTCAAAATTATGGTTTAAAATATAAACATTTTATATTAGATGTAAAACATATGTGGAATTCTACCTATGCTATGTTAGAAAGCTGTATTTCTATTCTTATTGATTTTTATAATGCAAAAATGCCTAATGCTATTATATTTGAGGAAGATTGGGAAATGACAGTTTGTATAAGAGATTTTTTAAAATATTTTTATGATGCAACAATGAATTATCAGGTGTTTATTATCCAACTAGTTGTAATTTACCTTATCAATTAATTGTAATTAGTGATTGTTTTGTAAAATATAGAAATAATCCACAGTTTCAATGTATTGTTGAAATAATGGAAAATAAATTTAAAACATATTAGGAGAACATTTCTCCCCTTTATTGTTTAGTTACAATATTAGACCTTAGGATTAGGAAAGATGGTTTAGATATTTTACTTGAAACATATTATGAAAATATGAATATTGAAATTGGAAATAAAATAGAATTAATAATTTGTTATTTGAAATGTACAACTTATATGAATCTGAAACAGTAGTAAATATTCCTATAACTTATATAGCATCTTCTACTTCTGATCTTGAGTCCAATATTAGAAGAGAAAAACTTTTTTATTTAATAAGTAGAAGGCAGAAATCTACTATTTCTACAACAAGTTCATTTATTGAACTTAATTTTTATTTACGAGCAAATTTTTCTATTCTAGGTGAGGAAACAAATAATTTTGATATTTTAGCCTGGTGGAGTGAACATTCAAAAAATTATCCAGTTCTCACCGCCATGGCACGTGATCTACTAACCCCTCCGATGTTTACAGTTCCATCAGAGTCATGTTTTAGTGCAGGTACAAGGGTGTTGGATGACAAGAGAAGCTGCATGAACGATGAAAGTATAGAGATATGCATTTGTTTTAAGTGTTGGCTAGATGTAGAAGATAGATTACAAGACAAAGGAGGGCATGATATTACATCGGATATTTCACCTGAAACAAATGATGAAAGTCATGATTCTTGAAGTTTACTAGTTGTATAGAATTTTTTATTTTTTCAAATTATTGTAATTTTTTAAATTTTATTTAATTTATTTGCTATTTTTTAATTTTTTAAAAATGTAATTTTGTATTTTCAATTTGTTACTATATTGTATTTTTTATATTTTATTAATTTATTCCATTTCCATATTTTATTCATCCAAGTATCCAATGATCCAATCATTGTATTTGTAATTTGTATCATTCAAATTTAAATGAAATAAAATTCCTATTTTTCTTCCAGTTTGTTATTCCATCATTCTTATTTCAATTTGGTTAAGTATGTTTTTTTCATTTATGTGTTAGATAACTTAGATTTCTCATTTCTCATTTCTTAATTTTTCAAATAGCTCCCAAAGTTCAAAGGAAAGTTAAATATTTTAGTTTTACACTTTTACTTAGAAAAGAAATAAAAAATTAAAAAAAAACAAAAAAAGTCAAAAAAATCAGTCTAGCCTGGTTCGGCCCAGGCCCAATGCTCGCCTTGTGGCCCAGCTCGGCGTAACCCAAACCTACGGCACGGCCTACAGCCTGGCCCAACCTATAGCTCGACCCGGTCCAAGCTTGCGGAATGACACGACACAGCACGGGCTCGTACGGGCCTGGGCCATGGGTCGTGCTAGGCTAACTATCAAAATTTTCACCGAAGAGGGCAACACATCCCGTGTCGGCCCGCAGGCCAGCACGGCATGGTCCACTTTACACCTCTACAACAGCATAAGCTGTTGGCCCCCAACAGCCAAGGTTATCTCATATTAAACCCCACTCTCATGATAATGTGGCATTCTCAAGAATGTTGTCAATAGCATAGGCTGTTGGCTTTGGGAGGAGAGAAGTGCCCATTAAAGAATCTCATCACTAAAATGAACAACAAATAATTGGATTTACGCTATAAGCCTACGTTTTGCACTACGGCCGGGCTTTGATTTTCAATTCCAAATCCCCTGTACTTGGGGCTTACACAATATTCTGCAACATTAATTGTTTGGGGCCTTTGGGCTGTAGAAATATGGCTACAAGTTGGGATATCTGATTTGAAGATTTTCGACTATGATGTAGCACGATCTGACTACTCCTTGCTGGAGAATGATCTGGCTTCCTGTCGGGCAGCAAGCTAGGTGAATCTGTAAGAAAGGATCAGAGAACCCGGGGTAACTTACCCAGCGAGGTCTTTCCGATTCTTAAGTCAGTAAACTGATACGAGCTGAAAAGCTTTGAGAGCTTAGAGAGCTAGAGAGCTAGAGAGTAGAAAATTTACGCCCTCGCTGGTTTTGCGGACCGGTTCCGGGATCTTCACCCTGATGGGATCCGTTTCCGATTTAATTGGGGGGTAACGTTATCAATTAATAAAGATTATCAATTCCACCCGAACCGGGTGGGGAGAAGATAAGGCCTACCGTTACGCGGTGTGATCCCGTGAGGTTCATAGTTTGTTGGAGAGACTTCCAGGATCGTTACTTGACGGTCCAGATCGGTATCCCCAAGCTGATACTTCAGTCTTTTAGCTCCGTACTGGATTGAGTGCCAAGGTGCCTCGATGCCGAGGTTACTATATGCCGAGGTGATCCTGCACTGAGGTGACCCTATGCCAAAGTGAGCCTTGTGCCGAGGTGGCCCTTTTGCCGAGGTGGCCCTTTTGCCGAGGTGACTGAATACTCGAGCTCAATTGTTGTAAACTAGTCTTGCCAAGCTGAGCTGTCATCTCTTGGTCAGATCGTGTCCACGTGTCCCCTTTTCGCTAGGTCGGGCCAAATCACCCTTCATCAATTGCCCCCCACTCCCCGAGCCAAGGGTCTCAACCCAGTGCGGGGAGTTCATGACAAGTCCAGGTGGATTTGGCACGAGGTCTAGGTGGTTTGACGTGCAAATCATTGGTCGAACCAGCTCGGCCGCTTAGTTCACCAAGAATAACCCAAGTTGTGTCAGGTGTATGCGCGAACGTCAAGCCATTTTATAAACTCCGTGGACGTCAAAACACATGCTAAACTGATTTCAACCTTGGGGGTCGTGCAACCAGTTTTCCTAGGAGCTGTTGGATCATGACGATATCGACTGTTGATTCCCGGACACACCGGCTATAATAAGGGGGTAAGGGACTCATTTTCTTCGCCACAAGTCCGCTATCTTCAATCTGAGTTCGCGCTAGAGTCCTTCAGTTTGGTGTTGTTTCGAGGTCGTCTTCCTTTCTCCGATCTTTCTTTTGGTGAGTCTTTCCTAGCTCTCCTTTTCAATTCTACGTCTTTCCATTATGTCTAGCTTTAGTTTTGATAGCCTTTTAGATGGAAGCAGTGAATCCGCTGGAGCCGAGGTGGGTACCTCGGCTCAGGCCGTCGATCTTCGTCCTACCGAGGAGATTAATTTGGGTCAGGATGCGCTCCGTGGTCCTCTTGAGGTGGACTCACCCCGGGGGGAGTGAGAGGCCTCTGGTGACCTGTCTTCCACCTCGCATCGAGGTCGGCAGCCAGATAACTTTGGCCCATCGACAATGACAGTGACATGCTCCTATCCCTAGTAGCCCGGTACAGACTTCCCAACGACCTCGTGTACAGTATCCCCTTAGGTAATTTCCCTTGGGAGCACGATCACAATGAGATTGTGATCTTCAAGGAACTGCTCATAGCTGGTCTTCGTCTTCCACTTCACCTTTTGATAGTCGAAGTCATAAAGTTGTTCAACATCACCATAGACCAGTTGCACCCGAACTCCATCCGTAACGTAGTAGGAACCATCTCCCTTTTCCATGACTACAACCTTCCTCTTGACCTCGACATCTTTTCCTCTATTCTTTCCATTAAAAATAACTCGTCCTGTGTTCTGCCCGAGCACAGGTGAACTTATTACCTGTCACCTCGTCCTGGCTTCAAACTCTTGCACGAGCTCCTGAACAAGGTCCCGGAGTCCAGGACCCCGGTGTCCAGTTGGACCTGAAGACAAGGGAGGCACTCCGATCTTGGGCAGAGCTCGACATGAAGTTCGTAGACTTTGTGACCGAAGAGAAGCTTGTGCAGGCCGGTCTGAGTCCTGGTAGGTTACTGTTTATTGTATTTCCTTTGTTTTATTTCGGTATTGTTTTAGACAGTTCATTTTTGTTGCAGCTATCTTGGACACCCCGCGACCGAACTCTTCGGGAGTATGAAAAAGGGGAAGAAGAAGCAAGCTTCAAAAAGATCTCGCGTTGAGTCCCCACCGGCTGCCGTCCAAGAGCCCGAGCAGCCATCAACTGCTGAGCAACCTCCTGTGATAGACCTGGTCGAGGAGGAATCAGGCAAGCTCTCCCCGCCCTGCGCGCCCGAGGAGGCTATGTCTTCGGAACCCGCCTCGACAGCTACCGCTTCTTCAGGCAGCGACGATGCAGCTCGGAGCATTTTGACTCCGAAATTCGACCTCTTGAAGTGAAAAGGCGTAGTGTATGCCGAGGAGGTTGCTAGCTGGGCTGAACTACCAATTTCTCAGCTCAGAGTCCGAGCGGCTACTCATTGCATGGTGGTAAGTTTTTGGGCTTGTCTTCTTCGATATGTCTTGTGCTTCGCTTTTTGTATGCTGATGCTTATTTTCTTCTCTTGGCAGGTGAATTCCGCCATCCATGCCTTGTCTTATCAATCCAAGGTGAACTTGAAGTGGGCCCTCGTAGCCAAGGAATCTTCCCTTAAGGCCCACACCGAGCTGAACTTAGCCCGCAACGATAATAACCAACTGAAGAAGGACACACGGGCTAAGAAAGAGCTAATCACGTTGCTAATGTCTGAGAAGAAGGAGCTCGAAGAGCGGGAGGCGGCCTTGAAAAAGGAGCTCGTGGAGCAGGAGGCAGCGCTGAAGAGGGAGGTGGAGAACCTTATGGCTCATGTGAGGGAGCGGACTGAGATACTTCTTCAAGCAGTGGAGGAGGCCAAGGTTAAGGCCGTCGAGGAGTACAAGACTTCGACGGAGTACTAGTGGGAGATGGTTGAGGTGGGGACAGCGAGCTACCACAAAGGTTTTAAACTTAGTAGGTGGCTGATCTGACCCGAGTTCCCCCAGCTCAACCTCAGTGTCATTACTACCCTGAGGATCACAAAGGAAATGGCCGATGAAGCTGTTGAAGATTCGGACTCCGAAGCAGAAAGCGATAGCAACCTGTTCGATGACAATGAGGAGACTAGTGCTGGCGAGAGCTGCATGGAGATGAATCCTCCTGCTGAAGCCTCTGACAAGGGTGGGGAGCCCCGAAGTGATTAGAAGCCTCTTCTTGATCCTTTATGATGTATACTCCGAGCCTCCGAGCTTGGTTCATAGTGAAAGTTTCTCTTTTTTCTTCTTTTTTGTACTCAACTTTACATTAATGAAATACAAGTATTTTTGCTATCTCTATGCAATAAACTTTCTAAGTGTAAACGACTCTCGAATTAGCAAACTAAACCAAATAGGAGAATTTTTTCCAAGTGTTGGTTACCCTGAACTATCGAGCTAATGAGCTGGATTACGAGTAGGGATAACCGGAGTAGATCTTTTTCCATTGTTGGTTACCCCGAACTATTGAGCTAACGAGCTAGACTCCGAGTAAGGGTAACTTCGCATTATTGTACGCCGAGGTGGGCGGACATTGTAGGGTATATACCCAACCTGTCTGCACACGGGCTACTAGCTTAAGTGTTGGTTATCCTTAAGTGCCGAGCCATCGGGCCTGACTTCCAATGGAATTAACCTGTCATTATATGCCGAGGTGGGCTAGACATAGTAGGGTTTGTACCTGAACTATCTATGCCTTAGGCATGAGAACTGATTTGCCTATGCCGAAGAGGCGACTAGGACTTGTCTGCCTATGCCGAAGAGGCAACTAGGACTTGTCTGCCTATGCCGAAGAGGCGACTAGGACTTGTCTACCTATGCCAAAGAGGTGACTAGGACTTGTCTTCCCATGCCGAAGAAGCGACTGGGACTTATCGTAGTGCCGAGGTCTTACGTCAGCTCGGCATCATGGCCCTTGGGCTTCTGGGAGTGACTCACAGTCCTCTCTCAAATTCGGTGATCACAAGTAATATCTTCTTAGGTTGCTGATGTTCCACACTCGAGGTAATTGCTTCCCTTCTAGAGTCTCGAGCTCATACGTACCTTCCCGAATACCCGTCCTACTCGGTACGAACTTTCTCAAACTTCTTCCACCAGGTCCAGGTTAGTACGGAGCTAGTCATCATTCGTCTCTTCTTCGTAGGCCTCCAAGTGTTGTGTAGGCACCTCGATCTCTGCTGGGATCACCACTTTTGTGCCATAAGTGAGGTTAAAAGGAGTCTCACCTGTGGCGGTCTTGATGGTAGTCCGGTAGGCCAGTTCGTCTACCCATAATCCTTTGGCTCGAGCTAAGCGAGCTTTTAGTCCGCGAAGTATAGCTCTGTTGGTGACTTCCGCTTGCCTGTTCGCCTGGGGGTGTGGCATTGTGGTGAAATTTTGCTGAATTCCCATTTTGGCACACCAATTCTGAAAGTTGATATCCTTGAATTGCTTCCCGTTATCGGAGATGAGTACCCGAGGTAGCCCGAAGCAACACACTATGTTCTTCCAAAAGAAGTTTTGTATGTTGCGGGTTGTGATTGTTGCTAGAGGTTCAAGTTCCACCCACTTTGTAAAATAGTCTACTGCTACGACCAGAAACTTCCTCTGTCCTGTCACTGGTGGGAATGGGCCAAGTATGTCGATTCCCCACTGTGCGAAGGGCCACGGGCTAGTGAGGTATTTCAGATCGGTAGTAGGTCGGTGGTGGATGTTAGCATGCCTCTGACACTTATCGCACTTCTTGATGAGCTCGAGTGCATCTGCCTTCATCATGGGCTAGTAGTAGCCCTACTGTAACGCCTTCATGGGTGTCACAGAGCACATACTCAGCCTCTGAGGGTCGCAAGCAACGCAAGTAGGGAGCATGAAGGACCTTCTGTACAGCTGTCCATCTATAATGACGTACTTAGCCGATTGATGCTCTACCCTTCGGGCTGCATTGTGTTCTGTAGGGAGGGTCCTGTGAAGCAGGTAACTCACGAGTGGGTCGATCCAGCTCGGTTCTGCTTGTACTACAGGAGTGACCTTTCCTGCCCCCCCGAGAATGCTATGCTGAGGTAAGTCCTCTATGTACATGATCCACATGGTGTTGCAGCTTGTGCTAGCTAATCGGGACAAGGCATCGGCCTCAGCGTTCTCAGACCTCGGAATTTGTCTAATGAAGTAAGAAATGAAGCCGCGCAGGATCTCCCTAACTTTGGCCAAATAAGCAGCCATGGTGGGGTCGCGGGCTTCATACTCGCCGTTGACTTGGTTAACTATGAGCTGAGAGTCGCTGCATATGACAAGGTGCTTTGCCTTCATTTCTCTTGCTAGGGTGAGCCCGGCAACCAATACTTCGTACTCTGCTTCATTGTTCAATGCCACGAAACCAAACCGGACTGTGTATTCCTGTTTCACCTCACTTGGGCCGTACAGAATTATTCCTACACCGCTTCCTTGTTGGTAGGACGAGCCGCCAACATGTAGAATCCATGGCTCCTCATCCCAGGTTGGACCTGAAGGGATGAGAGATCCATCCTATGGACGCCCAAAAGATTGCGGAATAAGGGGCGAATTTCAAAAATTTTTCTCTCCCTTCAACTGGGAATCGTATTCCCCATTTAGAAAATCATATTTTCAAGGATCAATTCTGAACCATAAACTGAACCAGATCTGAACCAAAAAGAAGTGGGAAGGATTATACCTAATATGGAGAAGTAATATCTCCCAACGAAGGTGTTCATGCCCAAGGAAGGATCCAAAGATTGCTCCCACTGAAGATGGCGCAGTGCAGGTGGAGCAGAATCAGCAGTGTTCTTCTCCAAGAACTCTGTCCTTCGCAAGAATCAGCAAGATGGCACGTGAGCACAGCTTCCTTTCAATCCTTTCTCAAAGGACTGATGTCAAGATACAATCTTGACTTCTCCCACCAGTGGAGATCGAACTGGAAAGCAGGGCGGCAAGAACAGGGAGGCGGCAAGAGAGTATTTGCAGGGAGCAGAATTCTCTCTTCTAGATTTCAGCACCAAAGAAACCTGATGATCTGTGTGTATTATGTCTCTAAAGGCTGCCGCCCCCTTCTTCTTTTATAGTCTTAAAGGGATCAGCTCCTAATCAGATTAGGAGTTGCTAATCCAAATCATATTTGGTTTAGAAGTCCCTTTAAGTGATAAGGGATAATCCTTATCTTATCTGGAGATCAGATCAGCCATCTCCTAATCTGATTAGGTGGTTTCCAGATCTAAATCTTATTTAGATCTTGGACTCTCTAAGTGGATAGGGTCTAATACCAATCCTATTAGCTGATCCACTTCAGATTTCGCCCCTTTATTAACTAAACAAGCAGCCCAGTTCGAAATGGGCTTTAGGCCCATTAAGCTTATGTGCTCACATAACCCTCTTAACTGCTGCCCTGTTGGGCTTCCTTGTATGGCGTGGGACCCAAGCATTGATCTACACATCAGCCACATGGGTTCGGCCCAGCCTTTGTTACAAGGCCTGGCCGAATACACTGTTAAAGACAGTGCACCCCCTGAAACCCATCAAATGGGCTCTACGGGCCCAACACTTACCCTAAGAGGTCCCTGGGCCAAGCCACCTTGTAACACCTAGGGACTGTGGGCAGATTCAAGATTAGCCCATCAGGTATTATCTTCAATGGTCTTAAACTTAACCTCTCAGCCCATAATGATCATACACTGCCCGACAAAAGAGGACCTCTCCCTCGGCTGCAAGGAACAGTGTTGCACTCTCCACTTATATGGATCCCGGGAATTAAAACCTTCTTGTAAACAATTTAGAAACCATACATATATAATTTTATATCTTATATAAAATATATTTTGCAAAACAAATCTCAACGGTTGAAATCGGCTGCCGGCAGTCTTGGTTTCCATCAGCGAGAGTGCATCCCCGATCATTACCTTTGTCCGACAAAGGGGCTGATCCTGTCACTATGATCACCCACTCAGATGAATTCTCAGACTATCCCAACATACCCAGGTTTTGACCCCCGCTAAGGATCTCACTGATTGGTACATCAAACACAGCCCAATCCGACACCTAGTGTAGTATCATAATCGAGTCTAGGGGTCGGGTGTAACTTTCCAGTTTTGCCCATCAATCTCCAAGGTCCAGGGCAATACTGGAAATCTGGTCCAGTTCAAAGATTCAATTAATCCTACACTGTATGTGCCTAGGGTCTCACCCTGGCAGCTGAGACAGGCCACCCCAACCGACTTGGTCGCACCACAGTGTCAGCCTTGTCCGGATAGGTCTCCCCAGACCGACCCACTGGCTGTGAACATTCTAAACTAACACGAGTCTCATTAAGTGTCCAGTTTAAGGGTATTACACAGAAACATACCAAGGGAACATGAATCAAATATGTATCTTTATTCATTTACAATAAACTCATAAAGTACATCATTCTGATTGAAGCTAAGGGCATACAAAACTGTCTAACAGCTCCCACTTGCACTTAGGTCCAATCAGGCACTAGCCGGAGTCCCATGCTTTCCACGTGTTTCTTAAACAGTTTCTGTGATAGTGGCTTTGTCAATGGGTCTGCTACATTTTCCGCTGACGCTACCTTCTGAATCAGGACGTCCCCTCTACCAACAATCTCCCGCAGTACGTGGTACTTCCTCTCGATGTGCTTCGACTTCGAATGGGCTCGTGGCTCCTTAGCCTGAGCAATGGCTCCATTGTTGTCACACAACAATGGGATGGGTGATGTGCTGGATGGAACAACTCCCAACTCGTGAACGAACTTCTTCATCCACACAGCTTCTTTGGCAGCCTCACTTGCGGCAATGTATTCGGCCTCGGTCGTGGAGTCTGTAGTGGACCCCTGTTTGCTGCTTTTCCAGCAAACAGCACATGATCCTATCGTGAAAACATATCCAGATGTAGACTTTCTATCATCTGGGTCTGACTGGAAATCGGCATCTGTAAACCTCTGGATCTGTAGTGAGCTACCGTCGAACATCAGACAAAACTCTTTTGTCCTTCGAAGGTACTTAAGTATTTTTTTCACAGCAGTCCAATGCTCCTGCCCTGGGTTGGCCTGAAATCTGCTTACTACACTCACTGCCTGAGCAATGTCAGGACGAGTGCACAGCATGGCATACATGATGCTCCCTACGGCAGAGGCATAGGGAACGTCTTTCATGCCATCAATCTCCTCAAAAGTCTTGGGAGACATCTTCTTGGAGAGAGTGACTCCGTGCCTGAAAGGAACATTTCCTTTCTTGGAGTTTTCCATGCTGTATCTTTTGACTATTTTGTCAATGTAAGCAGATTGGGATAATCCTATTATCCGCTTCGATCTATCTCTATAGAGTCGAAGACCCAGTATATAGGAGGCTTCTCCAAGATCTTTCATGGAGAATTGCTGTGAAAGCCATACTTTCACCGTAGTTAACATTCCTACATCATTCCCAATGAGTAGAATGTCATCTACATACAGAACCAAGAAGGTAACCTTATCCCCACTGTGCTTCCTGTAGACACAGGGTTCATCCGGATTCTGCTCGAAGTCAAACGATTTGACAGCAGAGTTAAAACGGATGTTCCAACTTCTAGAAGCTTGCTTAAGCCCATAAATGGATCTGTTAAGTTTACATACCATGTTTTCCTGACCTGCAGCAATGAAGCCTTGCGGCTGCTGCAAATAGATATCTTCAGTAAGATCTCCATTCAGGAATGCAGTTTTGACATCCATCTGCCAAATCTCATAATCATGGTATGCTGCTACAGCTAGCAGGATCCTAATGGATTTAAGCATGGCCACAGGCGAAAAGGTTTCCTCATAATCGATGCCTTCTTTCTGAGTGTACCCTTTTGCCACTAGACGAGCCTTGAAGGTCTCAATCCTGCCATCGGGGCCCTTCTTCCTCTTGTAAATCCATTTGCAACCGATTGCTTTTACCCCGGAGGGTGGATCTACTAGAGTCCAGACTCCATTGGCCTCCATTGAGTCCATCTCTGCTCTCATGGCCTCCACCCACTTCTGGGAATCTATGTCCAACATAGCTTCCGCGTGTCACGGGATCCTCCTCACTAGTCAAGGTTTCCACCAGGTAACTATCTTGGTCATAACCATAACGGACTGGAGGCCTGGATGCCCGAGTGGATCTTCTAAGTTGGTCACTACCTGGAACTTGTGGGACATCTCTCACTGCTCCTGAGCTCTCCTCATCAAGAACAACTTCCTGACGTTGGGTGTCCAGGATATATAGTCAGTTTCCAAGAATTGTTTATTTCGACTGCAGAACACTTTCTGCTCACTTGGGTCATAGAAAAGGTAACCTACAGAGCCTTTTGGGTAGCCTACAAATAGGCAACGGCTGGTCTTAGATTCCAACTTGTCTGCACTCATTCTTTTAACGTGTGCTGGACAACCCCAAACCATCAAGTGTCTGACACTTGGTTTCTTTCCGGTCCAAAGTTCATATGGAGTATTCGGAACCGATTTGGTTGGAACCCGATTCAGCACGTAAATCGCAGTCTCTAATGTGTAACCCCAAAAGGATGTGGGTAACTCTGAGTGTATGAGAAGCGACCGGACCATATCTAATAAGGTCCTATTCCTCCTCTCTGAAACACCGTTAAGTTGTGGTGTAGCAGGAGGAGCTAATTGTGATACTATCCCATTGTCCTTTAAGTAGTCCCTGAATTCGTCAGAGAGATATTCGCCACCTCGATCTGATCGAAGGGCTTTAATTTCTCTCCCTAACTGTTTCTCGACCTCTTGTCTAAACTCCTTAAACTTTTCAAAGGATTCAGACTTGTGTCTCATTAGGTACACGTAACCATATCTTGAAAAATCATCTGTGAAGGTGATGAAATACACGTGTTGATTTCGTGTCCTAACACTCAGGGGACCACATACATCAGTATGTATTAGGTCAAGTGTGCTTGTACATCTTTCAGGCTTACCGTTAAATGGCCGTTTCATCATCTTGCCTTGTAGGCAAGGCTCACAGGTGGGAAGATCTTCTACAGTTAGAAAATCTAAAGGACCATCCTTTACCAACCTTGTGATTCGGTCAACACCGATGTCGCCAAGTCGGTAATGCCACAGACACGTGGGATTAACTATATCACGGGCTCTCTTCTTGGGGATTTCAGCCGACGTAGTTTCGGTTATGTTAGTTTCTAGAGAAGGATGTAGAACATAGAGACCGTTCTCCAGTTCCTCGTATGCGATGAATCTGTTGTTTCTTTTAATAGTAATCGTATTACTAAAGAAGACAGAATAACCATCTGCACACAGTTTTGAGACAGAAATCAAATTTCTTCTTAAATTTTGTACATAAAGACAATCTTTCAGTACAATTATTCTTTCTCTAAAATATAATTCCACGGTTCTTATGGCCGCGGCTGCAACAGTTGCAGTAGTCCCCAAGTAGAGTGTGACTTCTCCTTCACTCAGCCTTTTGCTTACCTTGAACCCCTGCAGTGAGTTACACGCATGAGTTGAAGCCCCGGAGTCAATACACCAGGACACAGAAGCTACCAATAAATTGGTTTCTATAACACAAGTTTCGAAGTTACCTTTCTTGGATTCCAGGTAGGCAGGACAATTCCTTTTCCAGTGGCCGGTCTTCTTGCAGAAGTGACAGGCATCCGATGCTTTGTCTTTCTTCTGCTTCTTGCTTTTAGTGGCTTTCTTCTGAGGCTTCTTTGCCTTCCTCTTTCTCTTGCCTGTCTTGCCAGCTTCAACAAGCATGGCTACCGGCTCATCCTTTTTAATCAGTTTTTCAGCTCTTTGCAACATATTGCTGAGCTCTTGTAAGCTGACATTCAGCTTGTTCATGTTATAGTTCATGATGAACGGATTAGAGGAAGGAGGAAAAGAGTTAAGGATAGCATCTATCTGGGTTGCAAGGTCCAGCCCGGATCCAAGAGCCTCCAGTTCGTTGATGTATCCCATCATCCGAAGACAATGGTCGTGAACTTGTTGACCCTTGGACATTTGTGTGGTCATGAACTGTTTCAAGACCTTTTGTCGAGTAGAACGATTCTGCTCTTCATACATTGTCCTGAGACTGTCCAATATGTCTTTGTCAAGTTCAATCTGATCGAACTGCCTCTATATCGGATTGTCCAAGGAGGCAATGATGTAACACCGGGCAAGGGAGTTTTTCTCCTCCCATTCTTGATAGTCTCTCCTTCGGGCCTCAGAAGCCCTATCTCCCGGACGCTCCAGGGCAGGATTCTTTGCCACTTTGTCAAGTTTTTCAGAAGCAAGGACCAGCATAAGGTTCCTATACCAGTCAGCATAGTTTGGGCCTTTCAACTTGTTGTCATCAAGTAGCTTTGCAAATGATCCGTTTGCCATTTTCTGATAAAAGAGCAAACATCAGTCCACGACCTAATTTGATTCATGTTCATATCATAGATATGGATTTTAATATACGATCCATTTCCATTTATTCATCTCTGAGATTTCCCTCCTTTCTCAGTGACGGAGACTACGGGTTGTCTCTGGAAATGTGGGAAATCACATATGGTGCATGAGGCCAACTGTTTCAGCTGCATAACCCCACCACCTTTCTGTGAAGGATCATATCCACTCATCATATGAGTTTTCCCTTTGGCCTCTGTCAGACAAGGTTCAGAGCCGTTTTCAGGTAAACCTTTCTGTCCAGTGAGTGCTTACCCATCATATTCGTGAACGCCAAGGTACCGTGAGAGAGTTCCCATTTTCTGGTGAAGCCCCTCCCACATCGGTCTATGACGCCCCTATCATCTTATGAAACACTTAGACAAGCCCAACAGCAAATGGAGAGCCCATTTTCTGGTGCATTTTCTCATTACTGAAGGACCCATCCTCGTGCTAATGATGGAAGGCCTTTAGAGAGTTCATCATATGAATCTCCCTATCACATGCACTCATATTATCTGGAGGGAACAGATAATTACGCCCTAGTTTTATCTTTAGGTCAAACCAAAGTGTCTCCCACTGACTTTCATAAAGCCAGATTTTGGTGGTCCTAAATCGGCTAGGGTTCCGCACGAGACCTCATGATGAGGTGTGGGGCCCACCATTGAGGGAGGTCATCCAATGACCAAAAGGGACACCATGGCAATGATGTGCATTCAGCCATGGTGTGCGAAAGAGCCACTGTCGATTGAGCATGGGCCAAGTACTTATGGCCCATGTACGTAGCACATCACACATCCATACATCACATGCAGGGATAAATTGATCCAATCAATTAATTATCTGTAAAGCCCATTCGAAGCCCATTTTAAATCCATAATATTAACCATTAATATTATCTAGGTATATGGGCCGAATGGTTCAACCCATATAGCTTTTAAGGGTTAGGTGGGCTTTTAGCAGTTTTAACTGTTTAAAACTGGGCCTTTACAGGTTGGGCTGAATTAACCATTTAATTAAATATCAATCCTTAGGCCCATTAGTGGGAAATTAGGGCTGACTTTCAGCCTTGATTAAACCCTAGATTCGGTCCAAACAGTTTGAACCAATCTTGGTTCGAATGGGTCTAGGGTTTGATCTTTAATTAAATCTTTAATTCAAGAAAATAATCTGAAATTAATTACTGATAAAAGAAAAACAACAATCAGTAAATCAGGGCTGTTCGCACAATCCATCCTGCAAAACAGAGGTTAGATCACAGAATGCAGTTTCACAAACTGCAAATCGCAGATAGCGATTCTCCCATCTGCGAAGTCTTCTTCTCTGCGAAATCTCCCTTTCTGTGCTGCCATCTTCGATCCAAAATTAAAATAAATAGAAATCCTATTTCTATTAATAATTACATCAGATCGAATACCTATACATTGAGTCTAGAAAAATAAAAAAAATTATTTACAGACCAAATGTAATAAATAAATCAAGAAACTGCAAATCTTGTAGGTTCCCTGCGCAAACCAAGATTTCGATCTCCTCTTGTACGAACAGCCCATAAATCAAGAAAATCATAAAGAACAATTCTAAATAATAATCAGATTTATATAAAATTAATTTCATATTATTCGCCCATTAATTTTGGGAACAAATTTCCCAAAACCCATATCTGCGCAAATCGGGTAGAACACCTTCTGCCCATTTGCGCAGGTTCAGATCTGAAACAAACTGGTTCAAGATTTGAACCTGGCTCTGATACCACTAAAGGGATGAGAGATCCATCCTATGGACGCCCAAAAGATTGCGGAATAAGGGGTGAATTTCAAAAATTTTTCTCTCCCTTCAACTGGGAATCGTATTCCCCATTTAGAAAATCATATTTTCCAGGATCAATTCTGAACCATAAACTGAACCAGATTTGAACCAAAAAGAAGTGGGAAGGATTATACCTGATACGGAGAAGTAATATCTCCCAACGAAGGTGTTCACGCCCAAGGAAGTATCCAAAGACTGCTCCCACTGAAGATGGCGCAGTGCAGGTGGAGCAGAATCAGCAGTGTTCTTCTCCAAGAACTCTGTCGTTTGGTTTATTGGCCACCACATGCCATTTGAACTCTCTGTGAGTTATTCCCTTCTTGGCTGCAGGGAGTCTTACCGCTGGATCTAAGTCGGGGATTTACAGGCAGGTGTCATTGAAGCATTTGATGTAGCTTCTAATCGACTCCCTTCTCTCTGAACCATGTTGAGGAGGATCTCCTACGACCTCGGGCACTTCTTGCTGGTGATGAAATGCGAGGTAAACAACACTATGAACTATGCCCAGCTCTTGATCGATCACGGCGCGAGGTTCCATTACCATGTCCAAACTACCCCCTTGAAAGTGGTAGAGAAAGCCACACACATGCAAGACTCGTCGACCCCAACTAGGTACATTTGGGATTGGAAGGAGTCCACATGATCATTAGGATCAAAAGACTCGTCGTATTTGTCCAAGGGAGGCATCTTGAAATCTTTGGGCATCGGGGTTGCCAAGGGCTCGGGAGACAAGGGGGATGACCCGAAAAGTAGGGAGGAGCGGCCTTTGCAGCTACTGAGCTCGCCTCCTCCTTAACTTTAGCTTGTTCTTGTTGGTTCGGTCTCACTAGTTGACTATTCTGAGCTGAAGTATGGTGTGCCTTGCGACGCCTCCATTGTTGCTTCTTTATTGGATCAGCATTGGTGTTGCTGATCTCGATATGCTTTAGTACTGTTCTGCTACGAGGTAACTCCTAGTTCCTCGTGGGATTCTGGGGCTGGCTGTCATGACTGGAGAGGCTTTGCCTTAAGTTTGTTAGACAGTTTTGTATGCCCTTAGCTTCAATCAGAATGATGTACATTATGAGTTTATTGTAAATGAACAAAAGTACATATTTGATTCATATTCCCTTGGTATGTTTTTGTGTAAAACCCTTAAACTGGACACTTAATGTGACTTGTGTTAGTTTAGAATGTTCACAGCCAGTGGATCGGTTGGGGTGGCCTGTCTCAGCCGCCGGGGTGAGACCCTAGGCACAAGCAGTGTAGGATCAATTGAATCTTTGAACTGGACCAGATTTCCAGTATTTTCCTGGACCTTGGAGATTAATGGGCAAAACTGGAAAGTTACACCCGACCCCTAGACTCGATTATGAAACTGCACTAGGTGTCGGATTGGGCTATCTTTGATGTACCAATCAGTGAGATCCTTAGCGGGGGTCAAAACTTGGGTACGTTGGGACAGTTTGAGAATTCATCTGAGTGGATGATCATAGTGACAGGATCAGCCCCTTTGCCGGACAAAGGTAATGATAGGGGATGCACTCTCTCAGATGGAAACCAAGACTGCCGGCAGCCGATTTCAATCATTGAGATTTGTCTTATAAAATATATTTTATTTGAGATATAAAAGTTTATATACATTATGGTTTCCAAAATGTTTACAAAAGGTTTTAATTCCCGGGATCCATATAAGAAGAGAGTGCAGCACTGTTCCTTGCAGCCGAGAGAGAGGTCCTTTCTTGTCGGGTAGTGTTTGATCATTATGGGCAGAGAGGTTAAGTGTAAGACCATTTGGGATAATACCTGATGGGCTAATCTTGCATTTCCCCACAGTCCCTGGGTGTTACAAGGTGGCTTGGCCCAGGGACCACTTAGGGTAAGTGTTGGGCCCATAGAGCCCATTTGATGGGTTTCAGGGGGTGCACTGTCCATAACAGTGTATTCGGCCAAGCCTTGTAACAAAGGCTGGGCTGAACCCATGTGGCTGATGTGTAGATCAATGCTTGGGTCCCACGCCATACAAGGAAGCCCAACTGGGCAGCAGTTAGGAAGGCTAAGTGAGCACATAACCTTAATGGGGCTTTAGGCCCATTTCTAACTGGGCTAATTTAAGTAGTTAAATATGGGGCGAATTCTGGGAATGGATTAGCAGATAGGATAGGGTCTTAACCCTTTCCACTCAGAGAGTCCAGATCTGAAGATAAGATAAGGGTTTATTCTTATCACCTAAAGGGATGTCTGATCCAATTATGATTTGGATCAGCAACTCCTAATGGGATTAGGAGCTGATCCTTTAAGGTTACAAAAGAAGGAAGGGGCGGCAGCCTTTAGAAGACACATTATTCACATCCTCTTTAGAGCTGAAATCACAAAAGGAAGAATTAAGCAATCCTGCAAAATTCTTTGTTGCCGTCTCCTTCTTCTTGCCGCCTACCCTGCCAGTTCAATCTCCAGTTCAGTGGGAGAAATCAAGATTCGATCTTGATATCAATTCCTTGTGAAGGGACTAATAGGAAGTTGTGCTCACGTGCCATCCTGCTATTTCTTGCGAAGGACTAGGTTCTTGGAGAAGAACACTACTGATTCTGCTCCATCTTGCACTGTGCCATCTTTAGTGGGAGTAGTCTTTGGATCCTTCCTTGGGCGTGAACACCTTCATTGGGAGATATTACTTCTCCGTATCAGGTATAATTCTCTCGTACTGCTTTTGTTCAGATCTGGTTCAGTTTATGATTCAAGATTGATCCTTGAAAATATGATTTTCTAAATAGGGAATACGATTCCCAGTTGAAAGGGAGATAAATTTTTTGAAATTCACCCACCTTATTCCGCAAGATTTTGGCGTTCATACGATGGATCTCTCATCCCTTTAGTGGAATCAGAGCCATGGTTCAAATCTTGAACCAATTTGTTTCAGATCTGAACCTGCGCAAATGGGCAGAAGGCGTTCTACCCGATTTGCGCAGATAATGGTTTTGGGAAATTGTCCCAAAATTATGGGCGAATAATTTGAAATTATTTTTTATATATATCTTATTGTTGTTTAGAACTGTTCTTTATGATTTTCTTGATTTATGGGCTGTTCGTACAAGAGGAGATCGAAATCTTGAT
This sequence comes from Nelumbo nucifera, assembly GCF_055504915.1. Classification (NCBI taxonomy): domain Eukaryota; kingdom Viridiplantae; phylum Streptophyta; class Magnoliopsida; order Proteales; family Nelumbonaceae; genus Nelumbo; species Nelumbo nucifera. The sequence goes on along the minus strand of NC_142649.1, from coordinate 146,845,623 downwards.
TTGCGTAGGGAACCTGCGATTTTTTAATTTCTGGATTATTTTATTACATTTGGTCTGTAAAATATATATTTTTTTTATTTTTAGACTGAATGTATAGGTATTCTATCTGATGTAATTATTAATAGAAATTAGGATTTTTATTTATTTTATTTTGGATCGAAGATGGCGGCGCAGAAAAGGAGATTTCGCAGATGGGAGAATCGCAGTATGCGATTTGCAGTTTATGAAACTGCAAATAATGATCTAACCTCTGTTTTGCATGATGGATTGTGCGAACAACCCTATTGGACTGATTCTTCATTTTCTTTTATCAATATTTAATTTCAGATTATTTTCTTGAATTAAAGAGTTAATTAAAGATCAAACCCTAGACCCATTTGAACCAAGATTGGTTCAAATTGTTTGGACCGAATCTAGGGATCGATCAAGGCTGAATATCAGCCCTATTTTTCCCACTTATGGGCATGAGGATTGATAATTAATTAAATGCTTAATTCGGCCCAACTTGTAAAAGCCCAGTTTTAAGTTGTTAAAACTACTAAAAGCCCACTCTACGGAGAAAGCTATATGGGCCGAACCCATCAACCCTAATTCGGCCCATATACCTAGATAATATTAATGGTTAATATTATGGGTTAAATATGGGCTTCAAATGGGCTTTATAGATAGTTAAATGATTGGATCAATTTAATCCTTGCATGTGATGTATGGATGTGTGATGGTGTCCCTTTTGGTTGAATGCACAACATTGCCATGGTGTCCCTTTTGGTCATTGGATGACCTCCCTCAGTGGTGGGCCACACACCTCATGGAGAGGTTACGCGCGGAACCCTAGCCGATTTGGGCCCACCGAAATCTGGCTTTATGAAAGTCAGTGGGAGCCACTTTGGTTTGACCTATATCAAACTAGGGCGTAATTGACTTTTCCCTCCAGCTAATATGAGTGCATGTGATAGGGAGATTCATATGATGAACTCTCTAAAGGCCTTCCATCATTACCATGAGGATGGGTCCTTCAGTAATGAGGAAACGCACCAAAAAATGGGCTATCCATTTGCTGTTGGGCTTGTCTGAGTGTTTCATAAGATGATAGGGGCATCATAGACCGATGTGGGAGGGGCTTCACCAGAAAATGGGAACTCTCTCATGGTACCTTGGCGTTCACGAATATGATGGGTAAGCACTCACTGGACAGAAAGGTTTACCTGAAAACGGCTCTGAACCTTGTCTAACAAAGGCCAAAGGGAAAGCTCATATGATGAGTGGATATGATCCTTCACAGAAAGGTGGTGGGGTTATGCAGCTAAAACAGTTGGCTCCATGCATCCTATGTGATTTTCCAGATTTCCAGAGACAACTCATAGTCTCCATCACTAAGAGAGGAGGGAAATCTTAGAGATGAATAAATGGGAATGGAACGTAGATTAAAATCCATATCTATGTAATGAACATGAATCAAATTAGGGTGTAGACTGATGTTTGCTTTTTTATCAGAAAATGGCAAACGGACAATTTGCAAAGCTGCTTGACAACAACAAGCTGAATGGCCCAAACTATGCCGACTAGTACTGGAACCTTACGCTGGTCCTAACTTCTGAAAAGTTAGACAAAGTGGCAAAAAATCCTGCCCCAGAGCGTCCGTGTGATAGGGCTTTTGAGGCCTGAAGGAGAGACTATCAAGACTGGGAGGAGAAAAACTCCCTTGCCCGGTGTTACATCATTGCCTCTTTGGACAACCCAATACAGAGGCAGTTTGATCAGATCGAATTTGCCAAGGACATATTGGACAGTCTCAGGACGATACATGAAGAGCGGAATTGCTCTACTCGGTAGATGGTCTTGAAATAGTTCATGACCGCACAAATGTCCAAAGGGCAACAAGTTCATGACCATTGTCTTCGGATGATGGGCTACATCAATGAGCTTGAAGCTCTTGGATCCGGGCTGGAACTTGCGACCCAGATAGACGCTATCCTTAATTCTTTGCCTCCTTCCTTTAATCCGTTCATTATGAACTATAACATGAATAAGCTGAATGTCAGCTTACAAGAGCTTAGCAATATGTTGCAAAGGGGTGAAGAACTGATTAAAAAGGATGAGCCTGTAGCTATGCTTGTTGAAGCTAACAAGACAGGCAAGAGAAAGAGGAAGGCAAAGAAGCCTCAGAAGAAAGCCACTAAGGGTAAGAAGCAGAAGAAAGACAAAGCATTGGATGCCTGTCACTTCTGCAAGAAGACCGACCACTGGAAAAGGAACTGTCTTGCCTACCTGGAATCCAAGAAAGGTAATTTCGAAACTTGTGTTATAGAAACCAATTTATTGGTAGCTTCTACGTCCTGGTGTATTGACTCCAGGGCTTCAACTTATGCGTGTAACTCACTGCAGGGGTTAAAGGTAAGCAGAAGGCTGTGTGAAGGAGAAGTTATGCTCTACTTGGGGACTTCTACAATTGTTGCAGCCACGGCCCGTGGAGTTAATTTTTAGAGAAGGAATTATTGTACTGAAAGATTGTCTTTAGGTACAAAATTTAGGAAGAAATTTGATTTCTGTCTAAAAACTGTGTGCGAATGGTTATTCTGTCTTCTTTAGTAATACGATTACTAGTAAAAGAAACAACAGATTCATCGCATACGGGGAACTAGAGAACGGTCTCTATGTTCTGCATCCTTCTCTAGAAACTAACATAACCAAAACTACGTCGGCTGAAATCCCCAAGAAAAGAGTCTATGATACAGTTAATCCCACGTGCCTGTGGCATTACCGACTTGGCCACATCGGTGTTGACCAAATCACAAGGTTGGTAAAGGATGGTCCTTTGGATTTTCTAACTATAGAAGATCTTCCCACCTGTGAGCCTTGCCTACAAGGTAGGATGACCAAACGACCATTTAACGGTAAGCCTGAAAGATGTATAGGCACACTTGACCTTATACATACTGATGTATGTGGTCCCCTGAGTGTTTGGACACGGAATCAACACGTGTATTTCATCACCTTTATAGATGATTTTTCACGATATGGTTACGTGTGCCGAATGAGACACAAGTCTGAATCCTTTGAAAAGTTCAAGGAGTTCAGACAAGAGGTCGAGAAACTGTTAGAGAGAGAAATTAAAGCCCTTCGATCAGATCGAGGTGGCGAGTATCTCTCTGACGAATTTAGGGACTACTTAAAGGACAATGAGATAGTATCACAATTGCTAGGTACACTTCAGCATTCTCACAATTCAAGCATTTAACCTTAAATTTATTAGGATAGCCATAATAAACCTTGTGTTTTCCTAATTCAGTTGACCAAACCCAGTATTCGATCTGAAAGAATGGTAGGATCCATCTGATGGACGCCATAAAGGTTGCGGAATGGGTGGGGCGAATTTCAAAAAATTTCCTACCTTCTCCCAACTGGGAATCATATTCCCTGAATTTAGAATACAATATTCAAGGATCTACTTGAACCCTAATCAAACCCGATCTGTACCAAAAGATAAATGGGAGGATTATACCTGATCCGGAGAAGCAGTATCTCCCAAAGTTGGTGTTCACGCCCAAAAAATGCTCCAAGATCCGTCCCTGCTGAAGATGACACAGCTGTGGATGGAACAGAACCAGCAGGGTGCGTCCTACACACTGGATCCTTCGCAAGAATCCCCTGGATGTACTAAACACTGAATTCTTTCGGTCTTTCTTGCAAGACTGATGTCAAGAACTGGTTTCTTGACTTTCTTTTCTGCAAAGATCAGATCTTGCAATAATGCAGATGGCGGCGGCAGGAGGAGATCTCCAGAAACGAAAAGGCTGAACTGTTTTCTTTTCTGGAGAGTATGAGATCTAATCTCAAATCGTAGGAACCTTTCTTGCTTACCAAAAACCCCTTGGATCGAAATCTGATTTCTCTCCCTCTTGGTACATTCGAAATCTCCTCCTTTCTTCTTGATTAAGAAATCTCCTAATTAGGAATTATCCCAATCCAAATCAGTATTTGGATAGGGGATAATCTTAATCCCTTTCCCAGATAGAGTTAGCTTACTCCTGATCTTATCAGGAGGTTACCAGATTCAAATCTGATTTGAATTTGGTCTCTAAGAGTGGATAAGGCTAAGAGCCCAATCCTTTTTGCTAACTTCAATCTCAAATTCGCCCCATTGATGGATGATCATATCAGCCCACCTCGAAATGGGCTTTTGGCCCATTAAGTATTCAGTGTTTAATTAGTTTCCAATCTGCTGCCCAGTTGGGCTTCTTTGTATGGCGTGGGACCCAAGTATTCAGTGTTTAGGGAGTCTTGATCTTCTTTGAACTAATCATATCCTATCTCTTATCTAATGATCTAATCTCAATCTTCTTATCTCTCTAGGATTACATTCAAGACTTTAGATCTGATAAGACTCTATCCTTGGAGATTACATTCGAAATTTGGACTCTTAACTCTTGAATTCGAGTTGGGCTGCTTCAAGGTACTTCTGCGAGTTGGGCTTAAGTTGTGAAATTGGCCTGACTGCAAACTTGCTCCAACTTCAGGCTCATTTGCATACTCGATTAGCACCGAATCTGTCAAAAACCAAAACATAAAGGTTGTGTGCCATCCTTTCATCTTTCTAATGCTTCTTGAATTGTCCAATTCGGAGTCCGGAATTGAAAGTTAGGCCCAGATTACTGACTGTTGCCGAAACTATGCAAAATCACCCGATTTGCCCTGTTTTCTTCCAATTGCCTTCTTTATTGCCCTGAATCGAAATATAAGAGTAATGAGTCCATTTAAGTGCTAAATAAATGTAAAAGAGAGAATATTAGGGGATAAAAATAGGGTTCTTTTTTGTCTCATCAAATCCCCCCACACATTAATCCCCCCACACTTAAACTTTGCCCGTCCTCGGGCAAGACAAAAACTAAAGTTACACAAAAGAAACCAACTACTGATTTTCAATTTTTCTTTTTCTCTATATTAGGCCTGGTTCATTTCATGCTCTAGTTCAGACTTGGTTGAAAGAATGGTAGGATCCATCTAATGGATGCCATAAAGGTTGCGGAATGGGTGGGCGAATTTCAAAAATTTTCCTACCTTCCCCCAACTGGGAATCATATTCCCTAAATTTAGAATACAATATTCAAGGATCCTACTTGAACCATAATCAAACCAGATCTGAAGCAAAAGGAAAAAGGGAGGAATATACCTGATCCGGAGAAGTAGTATCTCCCAAAGTTGGTGTTCACGCCCAAATAATACACCAAGATCCGTTCCTGCTGAAGATGACACAGCTGTGGATGGAACAGAACCAGCAGGGTGCGTCCTACACATTGGATCCTTCGCAAGAACCCTCTAGAAACACTAAAAACTGAGTCTTTTCAGTCTTTCTTGCAAGACTGTTGTGAAGAACTGATTTCTTAACTTCCTTTTGCTGCAAAGATCGAATCTTGCAACAGTGAATGGCGGCGGCTGGAGGAGAACTCCTGGAATGAAGATGGCTAAAAAAAAATGCTTCTCTTCTCTCTGATATTTTTCTACCTCTCTTGATTTCTTCCTTTCTTCTTGATTAAGAAAACTCTTAATTAGGAGTTATCCCAATCCAAATCAGTATTTCGATAGATGATAATCTTAATCCTATCTACAGATTAAGTTAGCTTACTCCTGATCTTATCAGGAGGTTACCAGATTCAAATCTAATTTGAATTTGGTCTCCTAGAGTGGATAAGGTTAAAGGCCCTATCCTTTTGCTAACATTAATCTAAGATTCGCCCCATATGGGTGATCATATCAGCCCACCTCGAAATGGGCTTTTGGGCAATTAAGTGTTCAGTGTCTAATTACTTTCTAACCTGCTGCCCAGTTAGGCTTCCTTGTATGGCGTGGGACCCAAGCATTGATCTACACACCAGCCACATGGGTTCAGCCCAGCCAAATTCACTGAAGAACTCAGTAAACCCCTGAGCCCATCATATGGACCCTATGGGCCCAACACTTACATTATGTGGTCCCTGGGCCAAGCCATCTTATAAAAACCCAGAGATTGTAGGCAGGTGCAAGATTAACCCATCAGGTATTATCCTAAATGGTCTTACACTTAACCTCTCAGCCCTTAATGATCAAGCACTGCCCGACAAGAGAGGACCTCTCCCTCGGCTGCAAGGAACAGTGCTGCACTCTCCACTCACATGGATCCCGGGAATTAAAATCATTTGCAAACATTTTGAAACCGTAAATGAATATACATATATATATATATAAATTTTGCAAAACAAAATTCCAACGATTGAAATCAACTGCCGGCAGTTTGGTTTCCATCAGAGAGAGTGCATTACCGATCATTACCCTTTGTCCGACAAAGTGGCTGATCCTGTCACTTTGATCACCCATTCAGATGAATTCTCAAACTGCCCCAACATACACAGGTTTTAACCCTCATCTAAGGATCTCACTGATTAGCATATCAAAGATAGCTCGATCCGACATCTAGTGAAGTGTCATAATCGAGTCTAGGGGTCAGGTGTAACTTTCTAGTTTTGCCCATCTGTCTCCAAGGTCCAGGGCAATACTGGAAATCTGGTCTGGTTCAAGGATTCGAGTAATCCCATACTGCATGTGCCATGGGTCTTACCCTGGTGGCTGAGACAGGCCATCCCAACACTTGGTGGCACACTAGTATCAGCCTTCGCAGGATAAATCTCCCCAGACTTATCCAATGGCTGTGAACATTTAAAACTAACACGAGTCTCTATAAGTGTTCAGTTTTAGGATTTTACACAGAATTAAACCAAACAACATGAATCAAACATGCATTTTATTTATTTCCACTAAATAACAAAAGTACATCAAAACGGATTGAAGCTAAGGGCATACGAAAACTGAAAGAATGGTAGGGTCCATCCAATGGACACCATGAAGGTTGCGGAATGGGTGGGCGAATTTCAAAAAATTTTCCTACCTTCTCCCAATTGGGAATCATATTCCCTAAATTAAGAATATAATATTCAAGGATTCGAGTAATCCCATACTGCATGTGCCTCGGGTCTTACCCTGGTGGCTGAGACAGGCCATCCCAACACTTGGTGGCACACCAGCATCAGCCTTGGCAGGATAAATCTCCCCAGACTTATCCAACGGCTGTGAACATTTAAAACTAACATGAATCTCTATAAATGTCCAGTTTTAGGGTTTTACACAGAATTAAACCAAACAACATGAATCAAACATGCACTTTATTTATTTCCACTAAATAACAAAAGCACATCAAATCAGATTGAAGCTAAGGGCATACATAAACTGTCTAACAAAAACTGTCTAACAGCTCCCACTTGCACTTAGGTCCAATTTGGTACAAGCCGGAGTCCCATAGTTTCCATGTGTTTCTCAAACACCTTCTGTGTCAATGACTTAGTCAATGGGTCTACCACATTATCCGCTCATACTATTTTCTGAATTAGGACGTCCCCTCTATTAATGATCTCCCGCAGTACATGGTACTTTCTCTCGATGTGCTTTGATGTCGAGTGAGCCCGAGGCTCTTTAGCTTGGGCGATCGCTCCATTGTTGTCACACAACAACGGGATGGGTGATGTGCTGGATGGAATCGCTCCCAATTCGTGTATGAATTTCTTCATCCACACGGCTTCCTTGGCAGCTTCACTTGCAGCAATGTACTCGGCCTCGGTTGTGGAGTCTGCTGTGGACCCCTATTTGCTGCTTTTCCAGCAAACAACACACAATCCTATCGTGAAAACATACCCATATGTAGACTTTCTATCATCTAGATCCGACTGGAAATCAGCATCGGTATACCCTAGAACTTGCAGTGAACTACCATCGAATACCAGACAAAACTCTTTTGTCCTTCGAATGTATTTGAGTATGTTCTTCACAGCAGTCCAATGCTCCTGCCCTGGGTTTGCCTGGTATCTGCTTACTACACTCACCACCTGAGCAATGTCCGGGCGAGTGCACAGCATGGCATACATGATGCTCCCTACGGTTGAGGCATAGGGAACATCTCTCATGCTCTCAATCTCCTCAGAAGTCTTGGGAGACATCTTCTTGGAGAGAGTGACTCTGTGCTTGAAAGGAACGTTTCCTTTCTTGGAGTTCTCCATGCTGTATCTTTTGACAATTTTGTCAATATAAGCAGCCTGGGATAATCCAATTATCCGCTTCGATCTATCTCTATAGAGTCGAAGACCCAGTATGTATGAAGCTTCTCCAAGATCTTTCATGGAGAACTGTTGTGATAGCCATACCTTGACCGAAGTCAACATTCCTACATCATTCCCAATGAGTAGGATATCGTCCACGTACAAGACCAAAAAGGTGATCTTATCCCCACTGGATTTCCTGTAAACACAGGGCTCATCCGGATTCTGCTCAAAGTCAAACATTTTAACTGCAGAATCAAAACGGATGTTCCAACTCCTAGAAGCCTGCTTAAGTCCATATATGGATCTATTAAGTTTACATACCATGTGTTCCTGACCAGCAGCAATGAAGCCTTGTGGCTGCTGCATGTAAATATCTTCACTAAGATCTCCATTCAGGAACGCGGTTTTGACATCCATTTGCCAAAGCTCGTAGTCATGGTACACTGCTACAGCTAGCAGGATCCTAATGGATTTAAGCAAGGCCACGGGCGAAAAGGTTTCCTCATAGTCGATGCCTTCTTTCTGAGTATACCCTTTCACCACCAAACGAGCTTTGTAGGTCTCAATCGTGCCATCGGGGCCCTTCTTCCTCTTGTAGATCCATTTGCAACCAATTGCTTTTACCCTGGAGGGCGGGTCTACTAGAGTCCAGACTCCATTGGTCTCCATCGAGTCCATCTCAGCTCTCATGGCCTCCACCCACTTCTTGGAATTTATGTCTAACATAGCTTCCGTGTAAGTCACGGGATCCTCTTCACTAGTCAAGGCTTCCACCAGGTAACTATCCTGGTCATAACCATATCGGACTAGTGGTCTGGATACCCGGGTGGACTTTCTAGGTTGGTCATTACCTGGAACTTGTGGGACATCTCCCACTGCTCCTGAGCTCTCCTCATCAAAAACTATTTCCTGACGATAGGTGTCCAGGATGTATTCTAATTCTAAGAATTGGGCGTTTCGATTGCAAAACACTTTCTACTCACTTGGGTCATAGAATAGATATCCCACCGAATCCTTTGGGTAGCCTATAAACAGGCAACGACTGGTTTTAGATTCCAACTTGTCCGCACTTGTTCTTTTAACGTGTGCAGGACAACCCTAAATCTTCAAGTGTCTCACACTTGGCTTCCTTCCGGTCCAAAGTTCATATGGAGTTTTCGGAACTGATTTGGTTGTAACCCGATTCAGCACAGAGATAACAGTCTCTAATGCATATCCCCAAAAGGATGTGGGTAATTCTAAGCGTACGAGAAGTGACCTGACCATGTCCAACAAGGTCCTATTCCTCCTCTCTAAAACACCGTTGAGTTGAGGTGTAGCAGGAGGAGCTAATTGTGGGACTATCCCATTGACCTTTAAGTAGTCCCTGAATTCATCAGAGAGATACTTGCCACCTCGATCTGATCGAAGGGCCTTAATTTCTCTCCCTAACTGTTTCTTGACTTCCTGTCTGAACTCTTTGAACTTTTCAAAGGATTCAGACTTATGTCTCATTAGGTACACGTAACCATATCGTGAAAAATCATCTGTAAAGGTGATGAAATACACGTGTTGATTCCGTGTCCTAACACTCAGGGGACCACATACATCAGTATGTTTCAGGTCAAGTGTGCCTTCAGATCTTTCAGGCTTACCGTCAAATGGCCGCTTAGACATCTTATCTTGAAGGCAAGGTTCACAAGTGGGAAGATTTTCTACGGTTAGAAAATCCAAAGGACCATCCTTTACCAGCCTTGTGATTTGGTCAATACCGATATGGCCAAGACGGTAATGCCAGAGGCACGTGGGATTTACTATATCACGATTCCTTTTCTTGGGATTTTTGACCGACGTAGTTTCAGTTAAGTTAGTTTCCAGAGATGGATGTAGAACATAGAGACCGTTCTCCAGTTCCCCGCATGCAATGAATTTGTTATTCCGTTTAACAGTAATCATATTACTAAAATAAACAGTATATCCATCAGCACACAGTTTAGAAACAGAAATTAAATTTCTTCTCAGGTTCTGTACATAAAGACAATCTTAAAGTACAAGTACTCCTTCTCTAAAAGCTAATTCTATGGTTCCTATTGCCGCAGCTGCAACACTTGCAGTCGTTCCCAAGAACAGTGTCACTTCACCTTCACTCAACCTTCTGCTAACTTTGAACCCCTTTCTTAGATTCCAGGTAGGCAGGACAATTCCTCTTCCAGTGGCCGATTTGCTTGCAGAAGTGACAGACATCAGATGCCTTGTTCTTCTTCTGCTTCTTACGTTTGGTAGTTTTCTTCTGGGGCTTCTTTGCCTTTCTCTTTTTCTTGCCCGATTTGTTATTTTCGGCAAGCATAACCACAGGCTCATCCTTCTTGAGTAGATCCCCGGCTCTCTACAACATATTGCTGAGTTCTTGGACGCTAACATTCCGCTTATTCGTATTGTAGTTCATTGTGAACGCATTGAAGGAAGTGGGCAAAGAATTTAGGATGGCATCCACTTGTGTGCCAAGATCTAGCCCGGATCCAAGCGCTTCTAGTTCGTTAATGTATCCCATCATCCGAAGACAATGGTCATGAACTTTCTGCCCTTTGGTCATCTGCGCGGTCATGAACAATTTCAGGACCTTCTATCGAGTATAACGGTTCTGCTCTTCATACATTGTTCTTAGACTGTCCAATATGTCCTTGGCTAGTTCGATCTGATCGAACTGCCTCTGTATTGAGTTGTCTAATGAGGCAATGACAAAGCAACAGGCTAGGGAGTTCTTATCCTCCCAATCTTGGTTGTCCCTCCTATGGGCCTCAGAAGCCCTATCACCTGGACATTCTGGGGCAGGATTTTTCACCACCTTGTCTAACTTTTTGGAAGCTAGGATCAGCATAAGATTTATGTACCAGTCGGCATAGTTTGGGCCCTTAAGCTTGTTATCGTCTAGAAGCTTTGCAAATTGACCGTTTGCCATTTTCTGATAAAACAACAAAATCATTAGTCCACAACCTTAGTTTGATTCATGTTACCTACATAGATATGGCTTTTAATCTATGTTCCATTCCCATTTGTTCATCCTGAGATTTCCCTCCTTTCTCAGTGTTCATGCCCAAAGAATGCTCCAAAATCCGTTCCTGCTTAAGATGACACAGCTGTCGATGGAACAGAACCAGCAGGGTGCGTCCTACACACTGGATCCTTCACAAGAATCCTCTGGAAGTACTAAACACTGAATCTTTTTCAGTCTTTCTTGCAAGACTGATGTCAAGAACACATTTCTTGACTTTATTTTCTGCAAAGATCTAATCTTGCAATGGTAGATGGCGGCGGCAGGAGGAGATCTCCAAAAACGAAAAGGGCTGAACTGCTTTTCTCTTTTTTTGGAGAGTATGAGATCTGATCTCAATTCGCAGGAACGTTTCTTGCGATTTTTCTTGGTTCGAAATCTGTTGTATTTCTCTCTCAATTGGTTAGGGTTTCTCCTCCTTTCTTCTTGATTAAGAAACCTCCTCAATCAGGACTCCTCCCAATCCAAATCAGTATTTGGATAGGGGATTATCTTAATCCTATCTGCAGATATAGTTAGGTTACTCTTGATCTTATCAGGAGGTTACCAGATTCAAATCTAATTTGAATTTGGTCTCTAAGAGTGGATAAGGCTAAAGGCCCAATCCTTTTACTAACTTCAATCTCAAATTCGCCCCATGGATGGGTGATCATATCAGCCCACCTCGAAATGGGCTTTTGGCCCATTAAGTGTTCAGTGTCTAATTACTTTCCAATCTGCTACCCAGTTGGGCTTCTCTGTATGGCGTGGGACCCAAGCATTGATCTACACACCAGCCACATGGGTTCGGCCCAGCCTTTAATACAAGGCCCAGCCGAATTCACTGAAAAACTCAATGAACCCCTTGAGTCCATCATATGGACCCGATGGGCCCAACACTTACATTAAGTGGTCCCTGGGCCAAGCCATCTTATAAAAACCCAGGGACTGTGGGCAGGTGCAAGATTAACCCATCAGGTATTATCCTAAATGGTCTTACACTTAACCTCTCAGCCCTTAATGATCAAGCACTGCTCGACAAGAGAGGACCTCTCCCTCGGCTGCAAGGAACAGTGTCGCACTTCCCACTCACATGGATCCCGGGAATTAAAACCATTTGCAAACATTTTGAAACCGTACATATAAATATAAGTATGTTAATTTTGCAAAACAAAATTCCAACGATTGAAATCAACTGCCGGCAGTTTGGTTTCCATCAGAGAGAGTGCATTCCCGATCATTACCCTTTGTCCGACAAAGTGGCTGATTCTGTCACTATAATCACCCACTCAGATGAATTCTCAAACTGCCCCAACATACCCAGGTTTTGATCCCCGCTAAGGATCTCACTGATTGGCATATCAAAGGCAGCCTGATCCAGCACCTAGTGAAGTGTCATAATCGAGTCTAGGGGTCAGGTGTAACTTTCCAGTTTTGCCCATCTATCTCCAAGGTCCAGGGCAAGACTGGAAATCTGGTCCGGTTCAAGGATTCAAGTAATCCCATACTGCATGTGGCTCTGGTCTTACCTTGGTGGCTGAGATAGGCCATCCCAACACTTGGTGGCACACCAGCATCAGCCTTGGCAGGATAAATCTCCCTAGACTTATCCAACGGCTGTGAACATTTAAAACTAACATGAATCTCTATAAATGTCCAGTTTTAGGGTTTTACATAGAATTAAACCAAACAACATGAATCAAACATGCACTTTATTTATTTCCACTAAATAACAAAAGCACATCAAATCAGATTGAAGCTAAGGGCATACATAAACTGTCTAACAGCTCCCACTTGCACTTAGGTCCAATCTGGTACAAGCCGGAGTCCCATACTTTCCACGTGTTTCTCAAACACCTTCTGTGTCAGTAGCTTAGTCAATGGGTCTACCACATTGTCTGCTGATGCTACTTTCTGAATTAGGACGTCCCCTCTACCAACGATCTCCCGCAGTACATGGTACTTTCTCTCGATGTGCTTTGACTTCGAGTGAGCCCGAGGCTCTTTAGCCTGGGCGATCACTCCATTGTGGTCACACAACAACGGGATGGGTGATTTGCGGGATGGAGTCGCTCTCAATTCGTGTATGAACTTCTTGTTAGACAGTTTTGTATGCCCTTAGCTTCAATCAGAATGATGTACTTTATGAGTTTATTGTAAATGAATAAAGATACATATTTGATTCATGTTTCCTTGGTATGTTTCTGTGTAATACCCTTAAACTGGACACTTAATGAGACTCGTGTTAGTTTAGAATGTTCACAGCCAGTGGGTCGGTCTGGGGAGACCTATCTTGACAAGGCTGACACTGTAGTGCCACCAAGTCGGTTGGGGTGGCTTGTCTTAGCTGCCAGGGTGAGGCCCTAGGCACATACAGTGTAGGATTAATTGAATCTTTGAACTGGACCAGATTTCCAGTATTGCCCTGGACCTTGGAGATTGATGGGCAAAACTGGAAAGTTACACCCGATCCCTAGACTCGATTATGATACTACACTAGGTGTCGGATTGGGCTGTCTTTGATGTAGCAATCAGTGAGATCCTTAGCGGGGGTCAAAACCTGGGTATGTTGGGACAGTCTGAGAATTCATCTGAGTGGGTGATCATAGTGACAGGATCAGCCCCTTTGTCGGACAAAGGTAATGATCGGGGATGCACTCTCACTGATGGAAACCAAGACTGCCGGCAGCCGATTTCAACCGTTGAGATTTGTTTTGCAAAATATATTTTATATAAGATATAAAAGTATATATGTATGGTTTCTAAATTGTTTGCAAGATGGTTTTAATTCCCGGGATCCATATAAGTGGAGAGTGCAACACTGTTCCTTGCAGCCGAGGGAGAGGTCCTCTCTTGTCGGGCAGTGTATGATCATTATGGGCTGAGTGGTTAAGTGTAAGACCATTGAGGATAATGCCTGATGGGCTAATCTTGCATCTGCCCACAGTCCCTGGGTGTTACAAGGTGGCTTGGCCCAGGGACCACTTAGTGTAAGTGTTGGGCCCATAGAGCTCATTTGATGGGTTTCAGGGGGTACACTGTCTTCAGCAGTGCATTCGGCCTGGCCTTGTAACAAAGGCTGGGCTGAACCCATGTGGCTGATCAATGCTTGGGTCCCACGCCATACAAGGAAGCCCAACTGGGCAACAATTTGGAAGCCTTTTGAGTACATAACCTTAAATGGGCCTTAAGCCCATTTCGAACTGGGCTGATTTGATCAGTCATTTAAAGGGGGCGAATTCTAAAGAGGGTCAGCTGAAAGGATTGGGCTTAGACCCTATCCACTCAGAGAGTCCAAGATCTAAATGGGATTTAGATCTGGAAACCTCCTAATTAGATTAGGAGACAGCTGATCTTATCTGCAGATAAGATAAGGGTTATCCCTTATCACTAAGGGACTTCTAACCCAAATATGATTTGGATTAGCAGCTCCTAATCTGATTAGGAGCTGATCCCTTTTGAGATTATAAAAGGGGAAGGGGATGGCAGCCTACTACACAACTACATCATCAATAGCATTCTTCTCTTCAAGAAAGAGAGATTAAGAGATTTCCTGCATACTGCGAATTATCTTCTGCCGCCACCTTCCTGCCATTGCCATTCCTTCAGTTCGATCTCCAGTTCTTGGGAGCAATCAAGATTGGATCTTGATTTCAATCTTTTGTGAAAAGATTGGTTGGAGCTGTACTCAAGTCGTCCAGTTGATCCTTACGAAGGATCAAGTTCTTTTGAAGAACGTTGCTGATTCTGCTCCACCCTGCACTGCGCCATCTTCAGTGGGAGCAATTTTTGGATCCTTCCTTGGGCGTGAACACCTCCATTGGGAGATAGTATTTCTCCGTATCAGGTATTATCCTCTCCCACTCCTTTTGGTTCAGATCTGGTTCAGTTTATGTTTCAAGATTGATCGTTGAAAATATGATTTTCTAAATAGGGAATACGATTCGCAGTTGAAGGGAGAGATAAAATTTTTGAAATTCGCCCCTTATTCCGCAATTTTTGGGCGTCCATAGGATGGATCTCTCATCCCCTCAGTGGTATCAGAGCCATGGTTCAAATCTTGAACCAGTTTGTTTCAGATCTGAACCTGCGCAAATGGGCAGAAGGTGTTCTACCTGATTTGCGCAGATATGGGTTTTGGGAAATTTTGTTCCCAAAATTAATGGGCGAATAATCTGAAATTAATTTTATATAAATCTGATTATTATTTAGAATTGTTCTTTATGATTTTCTTGATTTATGGGCTGTTCATACAAGAGGAGATCGAAATCTTGGTTTGCGCAAGGAACCTGCAAGATTTGCAGTTTCTTGATTTATTTATCACATTTGGTCTGTAAATAATTTTTTTTTATTTTCTAGACTCAATGTATAGGTATTCGATCTATTGTAATTATTAATAGAAATAGGATTTCTATTTATGGATCGAAGTTGGCGGCGCAGAAAGGGAGATTTCACAGAGAAGAAGATTTCGCAGATGGGAGAATCGCTATCTGTGATTTGCAGTTTGTGAAACTGCATTCTGTGATCTAACCTCTGTTTTGCAGGATGGATTGTGCGAACAGCCCTGATTTACTGATTGTTGTTTTTCTTTTATCAGTAATTAATTTCAGATTATTTTCTTGAATTAAAGATTTAATTAAAAATCAAACCCTAGACCCATTTGAACCAAGATTGGTTCAAATTGTTTGGACCAAATCTAGGGTTTAATCAAGGCTGAAAGTCAGCCCTAATTTTCCCACTAATGGGCCTAAGGATTGATATTTAATTGAATGGTTAATTCGGCCCAACCTGTAAAGGCCCAGTTTTAAACAGTTAAAACTGCTAAAAGCCCACTTAACCCTTAAAGCTATATGGGTTGAACCGTTCGGCCCATATACCTAGATAATGTTAAAGGTTAATATTAAGGATTTAAAATGGGCTTCAAATGGGCTTTACAGATAATTAATTGATTGGATCAATTTATCCCTGCATGTGATGTATGGATGTGTGATGTGCTACGTACTTGGGCCATAAGTACTTGGCCCATGCTCAATCGATAGTGGCTCTTTCGTACACCATGGCTGAATGCACATCATTGCCATGGTGTCCCTTTTGGTCATTGGATGACATCCCTCAGTGGTGGGCCCCACACCTCATCATGAGGTCTCGTGCGGAACCCTAGCCGATTTAGGCCCACCAAAATCTGGCTTTATGAAAGTCAGTGGGAGCCACTTTGGTTTGACCTAAAGATAAAACTAGGGCGTAATTATCTGTTCCCTCCAGATAATATGAGTGCATGTGATAGGGAGATTCATATGATGAACTCTCTAAAGGCCTTCCATCATTAGCACGAGGATGGGTCCTTCAGCAATGAGGAAACGCACCAGAAAATGGGCTATCCATTTGCTGTTGGGCTTGTCTAAGTGTTTCATAAGATGATAGGGGCGTCATAGACCGATGTGGGAGGGGCTTCACCAGAAAATGAGAACTCTCTCACGGTACCTTGGCGTTCACGAATATGATGGGTAAGCACTCACTGGACAGAAAGGTTTACTTGAAAATGGCTCTGAACCTTGTCTGAGAGAGGCCAAAGGGAAAACTCATATGATGAGTGGATATGATCCTTCACAGAAAGGTGGTGGGGTTATGCAGCTGAAACAGTTGGCTTCATGCACCCTATGTGATTTCCCACATTTCTAGAGAAATCGGCATCGGTATACCCTAGAACTTGTAGTGAACTACCATCGAATACTAGACAAAACTCTTTTGTCCTTCGAAGGTATTTGAGTATGTTTTTCACAGCAGTCCAATACTCCTGCCCTGGGTTTGCCTGGAATCTGCTTACGACACTCACCGCCTGAGCTATGTCTGGGCGAGTGCACAGCATGGCATACATGATGCTCCCTACGGCTGGGGCATAGGGAACGTCTCTCATGCTCTCAATCTCCTCAAAAGTCTTGGGAGACATCTTCTTGGAGAGAGTGACTCCGTGCCTGAAAGGAACGTTTCCTTTCTTGGAGTTTTCCATGCTGTATCTTTTGACAATTTTGTCAATATAAGCAGCCTGGGATAATCCAATTTGAAGGGATGAGAGATCCATCCTTTGGACGCCCAAAGATTGCGGAATAAGGGGCGAATTTCAAAAATTTTATCTCTCCCTTCAACTGGGAATCGTATTCCCCATTTAGAAAATGATATTTTCAAGGATCAATCTTGAACCAAAAACTGAACCAGATCTGAACCAAAAGGAGTGGGAGAGGATTATACCTGATACGAAGAAATACTATCTCCCAATGGAGGTGTTCACGCCCAAGGAAGGATCCAAAATCTGCTCCCACTGAAGATGGCGCAGTGAAGGATGGAGCAGAATCAGCAATGTTCTTCAAAAGAACTTGACCCTTCGCAAGAATCAACTGGACGGCTTGTGAGTACAGCTCCAATCAATCTTTTCCCAAAAGATTGAAATCAAGATCCAATCTTGATTGCTCCCAAGAACTGGAGATCGAACTGAAGGAACGGCAATGGTAGGAAGGTGGCGGCAGGAGAGAATTCGCAGTATGCAGGAAATCTCTCAATCTCTCTTTCTTTAAGAGAAGAATGCTGTTGATGATGTAAAAGGCTGCCGCCCCCTTCCCCTTTTATAATCTCAAAGGGATCAGCTCCTAATCAGATTAGGAGTTGCTAATCCAAATCATATTTGGGTTAGAAGTCCCTTAGTGATAAGGGATAATCCTTATCTTATCTGCAAATCAGATCAGCTGTCTCCTAATCTAATTAGGAGGTTTCCAGATCTAAATCTTATTTAGATCTTGGACTCTCTGAGTGGATAGGGTCTAAGCCCAATCCTTTTAGCTGACCCACTTCAGAATTCGCCCCCTTTAAATGACTGATCAAATCAGCCCAGTTCGAAATGGGCTTAAGGCCCATTAAGGTTATGTACTCAAAAAACCTTCCAAATAGCTGCCCAGTTGGGCTTCCTTGTATGGCGTGGGACCCAAGCATTGATCTACACATCAGCCACATGGGTTCAGCCCAGCCTTTGTTACAAGGCCTGGCCGAATGCACTGCTGAAGACAGTGTACCCCCTGAAACCCATCAAATGAGCTCTATGGGCCCAACACTTACACTAAGTGGTCCCTGGGCCAAGCCACCTTGTAACACCCAGGGACTGTGGGCAGATGCAAGATTAGCCCATCTGGCATTATCCTCAATGGTCTTACACTTAACCTCTCAGCCCATAATGATCATACACTGCCCGACAAGAGAGGACCTCTCCCTCGGCTGCAAGGAACAGTGTTGCACTCTCCACTTATATGGATCCCGGGAATTAAAACCTTCTTGCAAACAATTTAGAAACGATACATATATACTTTTATATCTTATATAAAATATATTTTGCAAAACAAATCTCAACGGTTGAAATCGGCTGCCGGCAGTCTTGGTTTCCATCAGTGAGAGTGCATCCCCGATCATTACCTTTGTCCGACAAAGGTGCTGATCCTGTCACTATGATCACCCACTCAGATGAATTCTCGGACTGTCCCAACATACCCAGGTTTTGACCCCCGCTAAGGATCTCACTGATTGGTACATCAAAGACATCCCAATCCGACACCTAGTGTAGTATCATAATCGAGTCT
This sequence comes from Nelumbo nucifera, assembly GCF_055504915.1. Lineage (NCBI taxonomy): Eukaryota > Viridiplantae > Streptophyta > Magnoliopsida > Proteales > Nelumbonaceae > Nelumbo > Nelumbo nucifera. Next base: position 146,826,871 of record NC_142649.1, on the reverse strand, counting down.
AGGGGTTGGGTGTAACTTTCCAGTTTTGCCCATCAATCTCCAAGGTCCAGGGCAATACTGGAAATCTGGTCCAGTTCAAAGATTCAATTAATCCTACACTGTATGTGCCTAGGGTCTCACCCTGGCAGCTGAGACAAGCCACCCCAACCGACTTGGTGGCACTACAGTGCTAGCCTTGTCAGGATAGGTCTCCCCAGACCGACCCATTGGCTGTGAACATTCTAAACTAACACGAGTCTCATTAAGTGTCCAGTTTAAGGGTATTACACAGAAACATACCAAGGGAACATGAATCAAATATGTATCTTTATTCATTTACAATAAACTCATAAAGTACATCATTCTGATTGAAGCTAAGGGCATACAAAACTGTCTAACACAATTATCCGCTTCGATCTATCTCTATAGAGTCGAAGACCCAGTATGTACGAAGCTTCTCCAAGATCTTTCATGGAGAACTGCTGTGATAGCCATACCTTGACCGAAGTCAACATTCCTACATCATTCCCAATGAGTAGGATATCGCCCACGTACAAGACCAAAAAGGTGATCTTATCCCCACTGGATTTCCTGTAAACACAGGGCTCATCCGGATTCTACTCAAAGTCAAACATTTTGACTGCAGAATCAAAACGGATGTTCCAACTCCTAGAAGCCTGCTTAAGTCCATATATGGATCTATTAAGTTTACATACCATGTGTTCTTGACCAGTAGCAATGAAGCCTTGCGGCTGCTGCATGTAGATATCTTCACTAAGATCTCCATTCAGGAACGCTGTTTTGACATCCATTTGCCAAATCTCGTAGTCATGGTACGCTGCTACAACTAGCAGGATCCTAATGGATTTAAGCATGGCCATGGGGGAAAAGGTTTCCTCATAGTCGATGCCTTCTTTTTGAGTATACCCTTTCGCCACCAAACGAGCTTTAAAGGTCTCAATCCTGCCATCGGGGCCCTTCTTCCTCTTGTAAATCAATTTTGAACCAATTGCTTTTACCTCGGAGGGCCGATCCACTAGAGTCCAGACTGCATTGGTCTCCATTGAGTCCATCTCAGCTCTCATGGCCTCCACCCACTTCTGGGAGTCTATGTCTAACATAGCTTCTGCGTAATTCACGGGATCCTCTTCACTAGTCAAGGCTTCCACCAAGTAACTGAAAGAATGGTAGGATCCATCTAATGGACGCCATAATGGTTGCGGAATGGGTGGGGCGAATTTCAAAAATTTGTCCCTGCTGAAGATGACACAGCTGTGGATGGAACAGAACCAGCAGGGTGCGTCCTACACACTGGATCCTTCACAAGAATCCCCTGGATGTACTTAAACACTGAATTCTTTCAGTCTTTCTTGCAAGACTGATGTCAAGAACTGGTTTCTTGACTTTCTTTTCTGCAAAGATCAAATCTTGCAACAATGCAGATGGCGGCGGCAGGAGGAGATTTCCAGAAACGAAAAGGCTGAACTGTTTTCTGTTCTGGAGAGAATGAGATCTAATCTCAATTCGCAGGAACCTTTCTTGCTTACCAGAACCTCTTGGGTCGAAATCTGATTTCCCTCTCTATGGTTCATTCGAAAATCTCCTCTCTTTTCTTCTTGATTAAGAAATCACCTAATTAGGAGTTATCCCAATCCAAATCAGTATTTGGATAGGGGATAATCTTAATCCCTTTCCCAGATAGAGTTAGCTTACTCCTGATCTTATCAGGAGGTTACCAGATTCAAATCTGATTTGAATTTGGTCTCTAAGAGTGGATAAGGCTAAGAGCCCAATCCTTTTTGCTAACTTCAATCTCAAATTCGCCCCATTGATGGGTGATCATATCAGCCCACTTCGAAATGGGCTTTTTGGCCCATTAAGCATTCAGTGTTTAATTAGTTTCCAATCTGCTGCCCAGTTGGGCTTCTTTGTATGGCGTGGGACCCAAGCATTGATCTACACACCAGCCACATGGGTTCGGCCCAGCCTTTAATACAAGGCCCAGCCAAATTCACTGAAAATCTCAATAAACCCCTTGAGTCCATCGTATGAACCCTATGGGCCCAACACTTACATTAAGTGGTCCCTGGGCCAAGCCATCTTATAAAAACCCAGGGACTGTGGGCAGGTGCAAAATTAGCCCATCAGGTATTATCCTAAATGGTCTTACACTTAACCTCTCAGCCCTTAATGATCAAGCACTGCCCGACAAGAGAGGACCTCTCCCTCGGCTGCAAGGAACAGTGCCGCACTCTCCTCTCACATGGATCCCGGGAATTAAAACCATTTGCAAACATTTTGAAACCGTACATATATATGTAAATATATTAATTTTGCAAAAACAAAATTCCAACGATTGAAATCAACTGCCGGCAGTTTGGTTTCCATCAGAGAGAGTGCATTCCCGATCCTGGACGCTGACATTCAGCTTATTCATATTGTAGTTCATAGTGAACGCATTGAAGGAAGAGGGCAAAGAATTTAGGATGGCATCCACTTGCGTGCCAAGATCTAGCCCGGATCCAAGAGCTTCAAGTTCGTTGATGTATCCCATCATCCGAAGACAATGGTCATGAACTTTCTGCCCTTTGGTCATCTGCGCGGTCATGAACAATTTCAGGACCTTCTGTCGAGTAGAACGGTTCTGCTCCTCATACATTGTCCTTAGACTGTCCAATATGTCCTTGGCAAGTTCGATCTGATCGAACTGCCTCTGTATTGAGTTGTCTAATGAGGCAATGACAAAGCAGCGGGCTAGGGAGTTCTTATCCTCCCAATCTTGGTAGTCCCTCCTACGGGCCTCAGAAGCCCTATCACCCGGACGTTCCGGGGCAGGATTTTTCACTACCTTGTCTAACTTTTCAGAAGTTAGGACCAGCATAAGATTTCTGTACCAGTCGGCATAGTTTGGGCCCTTAAGCTTGTTATCGTCTAGAAGCTTTGCAAATTGACCGTTTGCCATTTTCTGATAAAACAGCAAAATCATTAGTCCACAACCTTAGTTTGATTCATGTTTACCTACATAGATATGGCTTTTAATCTATGTTCCATTCCCATTTGTTCATCTCTGAGATTTCCCTCCTATCTCAGTGACGGAGACGACGAAATGTCTCTGGAAATGTGGGAAATCACATGGGGTGCGTGAAGCCAACTGTTTCAGCTGCATAACCCCACCACCTTTCTGTGACGGATCATATCCACTCATCAAATGAGTTTCCCTTTGGCCTCTGTCAGACAAGGTTCAGAGCCGTTTTCAGGTAAACCCTTCTGTCAGTGAGTGCACACCCATCATATTCAGGTCACGCCAAGGTACCGTGAGAGAGTTCCCATTTTCTGGTGAAGCCCCTCCCACATCGGTCTATGACGCCCCTATCATCTTATGAAACACTCTAACAGATCCAACAGCAAATGGATAGCCCAATTTTATGGTGCGTTTCCTCATTACTGATGGACCCATCATTGTGCTAATGACGGAAGGCCTTTAGAGAGTCCATCATATGGATCTCCCTATCACTTGCATTCATATTTGCTGGAGGGAACAAAATTACGGCCTAGTTCTAATTTAGGTCAAACCAAAGTGGCTCCCACTGACTTTCATAAAGTCAGATTTCTGGTGGGCCTTCATCGGCTAGGGGTTCCGTACGCATCCCTTTTCAGGGTTGTGGGGCCCACCAGGCAAAGAGGGGGTCATCCAATGACCTTCAGGGACACCATGGCAATGATGTGCATTCAGCCATGGTGTGCGCAAGAGCCACTAACGAGTCATCACGGGCCAAGTACTTATGGCCCATGGTCGCAGCACATCAAACATCCAAACATCACATGTAAAGGAGGAATTGATCCAATCAATTAATTGCTGTAAAGCCCATTCAACGGCCCATTTAAAAACCAAGTCATTAACGATTAATGTCCACTAGGTGTATGGGCTGAATCGCAGATAGCAGTTCGGCCCATACAGCTTATCTCACAATAATGGGCTTTTGCAGTTTTAACCCTTTAAAACTGGGCTTTACAGGTGGGCCGAATTAATCCCTGTAATTGAACATCAGATTTGGAACAAAAGTGTGAGACAATTGGACTGAGAACAGCCCCTTTCGAAACCCAGATTCGGTCCAAACAGTTTTGGTCCAATCTAGTCCGAAATGGTCCATAACTGATTTTCAATTCAAGAATTAATTATTGAATGATCTGAAATTAATAGTTTTGATTTCTAGCAAACACAAAACAATTATGGACTGTTCGCACCACCTGCAAAACAGAGGTTAATCACAAGGGTTGCAGTTTCATAAACTGCAAATCGCAGAAAACGATTTCTCCATCTGCAAATCTCCAACGCCGCCATCTTCTTCCATCTTCTTTAATCAAGAAAAATAACAGAAATCCTATTTCTATTAATTACATTCTTGATCAAATCCTATACATTCAGTCTAAAAAATAAAAAAAAAATTATTTACAGACCGAATTGAATGAAATAAATAAATAGAAAAGAAAAAGGGTGCGCAGACCATCTGCGCTAAAACTGCACTGCGATCTCCAGGTTTGAACAGTCCATTAAATCAAAATAAATAAAGAACAATTCCAAATAAATTTTGGATTTAATAGAAATTAATTTCAGATCAATCGCCCTTAACAAGAAACAGTTTCTTGAAAAAAAGAAAGACAATCTGCGCAATCTTGAAAGAACACCTTCTATCCATCTGCGCAGGGTCAGATCTGATTTTCTTTTGGTTCAAGATTCGAACCTGTGGCTCTGATACCACTGAAAGAATGGTAGGATCCATCTAATGGACGCCATAAAGGTTGCGGAATGGGTGGGGCGAATTTCAAAAATTTCCTACCTTCTCCCAACTGGGAATCATATTCCCTGAATTTAGAATACAATATTCAAGGATCTACTTGAACCCTAATCAAACCAGATCTGTACCAAAAGATAAATGGGAGGATTATACCTGATCCGGAGAAGCAGTATCTCCCAAAGTTGGTGTTCACGCCCAAAGAATGCTCCAAGATCTGTCCCTGCTAAAGATGACACAGCTATGGATGGAACAGAACCAGCAGGGTGCGTCCTACACACTGGATCCTTCACAAGAATCCCCTGGATGTACTTAAACACTGAATTCTTTCAGTCTTTCTTGCAAGACTGATGTCAAGAACTGGTTTCTTGACTTTCTTTTCTGCAAAGATCAAATCTTGCAACAATGCAGATGGCGGCGGCAGGAGGAGATTTCCAGAAACGAAAAGGCTGAACTGTTTTCTTTTCTGGAGAGAATGAGATCTAATCTCAATTCGCAGGAACCTTTCTTGCTTACCAGAACCTCTTGGGTCGAAATCTGATTTCCCTCTCTATGGTTCATTCGAAAATCTCCTCTCTTTTCTTCTTGATTAAGAAATCTCCTAATTAGGAGTTATCCCAATCCAAATCAGTATTTGGATAGGGGATAATCTTAATCCCTTTCCCAGATAGAGTTAGCTTACTCCTGATCTTATCAGGAGGTTACCAGATTCAAATCTGATTTGAATTTGGTCTCTAAGAGTGGATAAGGCTAAGAGCCCAATCCTTTTTGCTAACTTCAATCTCAAATTCGCCCCATTGATGGGTTATCATATCAGCCCACTTCGAAATGGGCTTTTTGGCCCATTAAGCATTCAGTGTTTAATTAGTTTCCAATCTGCTGCCCAGTTGGGCTTCTTTGTATGGCGTGGGACCCAAGCATTGATCTACACACCAGCCACATGGGTTCGGCCCAGCCTTTAATACAAGGCCCAGCCAAATTCACTGAAAATCTCAATAAACCCCTTGAGTCCATCGTATGAACCCTATGGGCCCAACACTTACATTAAGTGGTCCCTGGGCCAAGCCATCTTATAAAAACCCAGGGACTGTGGGCAGGTGCAAGATTAGCCCATCAGGTATTATCCTAAATGGTCTTACACTTAACCTCTCAGCCCTTAATGATCAAGCACTGCCCGACAAGAGAGGACCTCTCCCTCGGCTGCAAGGAACAGTGCCGCACTCTCCTCTCACATGGATCCCGGGAATTAAAACCATTTGCAAACATTTTGAAACCGTACATATATATGTAAATATATTAATTTTGCAAAAACAAAATTCCAACGATTGAAATCAAATGCCGGCAATTTGGTTTCCATCAGAGAGAGTGCATTCCCGATCATTACCCTTTGTCCGACAAAGTGGCTGATTCTGTCACTATGACCACCCACTCAGATGAATTCTCAAACTGCCCCAACATACCCAGGTTTTGATCCCCACTAAGGATCTCACTGATTGGCATATCAAAGGCAGCCTGATCCAGCACCTAGTGAAGTGTCATAATCGAGTCTAGGGGTCAGGTGTAACTTTCCAGTTTTGCCCATCTATCTCCAAGGTCCAGGGCAAGACTGGAAATCTGGTCCGGTTCAAGGATTCAAGTAATCCCATGCTGTATGTGCCTCGGGTCTTACCCTGATGGCTGAGACAGGCCATCCCAACACTTGGTGGCACACCAGTATCAGCCTTGGCAGGATAAATCTCCCCAGACTTATCCAACGGCTGTGAACATTTAAAACTAACATGAGTCTCTACAAATGTCCAGTTTTAGGGTTTTACACAGAATTAAACCAAACAACATGAATCAAACATGCACTTTATTTATTTCCACTAAATAACAAAAGTACATCAAAATGATTGAAGCTAAGGGCATACAAAACTGTCTAACAGCTCCCACTTGCACTTAGGTCCAATCTGGTACAAGCCGGAGTCCCATACTTTCCACGTGTTTCTCGAACACCTTCTGTGTCAGTGGCTTGGTCAATGGGTCTGCCACATTATCCGCTGATGCTACCTTTTGAATTAGGACGTCCCCTCTACCAACGATCTCCCGCAGTACATGGTACTTCCTCTCGATGTCCTTTCTGTAGCTGCCAGACATCCAGTTCGATCTCCAGTTGTGGGAGAAGTCAAGATTCAATCTTGACATCAGTTCTTTGAGAAAGAATTGATAGGAAGTTGTGCTCACGTGCCATCCTGCTGTTTCTTGCAAAGGACATAATTCTTCGAGAAGAATACTACTGATTCTGCTCCATCCTACACTGTGCCATCTTCAGTGGGAGCAGTCTTTGGATCCTTCCTTGGGCGTGAACACCTTCGTTGGGAGATATTATTTCTCTGTATCGGGTATAACCCTTTCCTACTCTTTTTGGTTCAGATCTGGTTCAGTTTATGGTTCAAGATTGATCCTTGAAAATATTATTTTCTAAATAGGGAATGTGATTCCCAATTGAAAGGGAGAGAAATTTTTTTTGAAATTTTCCCCTTTATTCCGCAAGATTTGCGCATCCATACGATGGATCTCTCATCCCTTCAAGATCTCATATCATTCTTTCAAATACTATCCTTTATCAACATCCATCAATTGCAGCATTTGAATTCAGATCCAATTCAGTTCAGACCTACAACTCTTTGGTAGTGTTGGTTCAAAGTAATTCAACAAACAATAATAATTGAAATCTGAATTGAATATACAATTATTGTAATGCATTGTACACTATTGAACAAATCCATTCACATCTTCTAGACTGAGGGCTGTTTATCAAAGTTGAATTCTCAAGGTGCCTTCAGAGGACCTAAATTGAGCTATAACCAGACCTGAGCCAGGTTTGGGTTTAGGGTTGTAAGCTATGCAAGTGTATGGCTTCAAAATCTTGAAGAATTCTTATGACCTGAAATCAGGTCTGATATTGACCTGTATATGCTGTTGCTATTGAAAGCAGTTCAGTTCACAGTTAATTCATTCAATATCTTGGTTCAGACTTCTTATGAATCCATACAAATGCCCATAAGCCAAAATTATCTATAGCTTACAAGAATATCTAAGACAAAACATTCATTCCATACACTTTCGAATTCAGGTCTGCTGATTTGTAAGCTATAGTGCAGCAGTAGTAGGCCTGAATTGAATCCAAATCTTTGGACCTTTTGTTCATTCACATCCGTAAGCAAAACTAGCTATTTTGGAAAAATTTAAGGAACATCCAAGGAACATCCATACCCGAATTGGTATTGCTTAATTTAAAAGATACATGTCCTCAAACCTGTCCTGATTCAGCCTTGCTGTAGCAGCCCTGCTACAGGTCTGAATTTTAATAGAAAAATCTTTTGGAAGTGTTCTTTTCATTAAATCTCTTGAGGCATCAAAATTCTCAACCCAAACATACATTCCCTCAGCTAAATTAGCTTGGATAGAGCAGAGTACAAGTTATCAAAAACTACAAAGTATACCCTGCATCCTGCTCTGTTCTCAACCACAGTTCAGATTTGTGTCATTTCAGATCTGAATTTCATCAACCATGGCTAACCAATTATTCTTGGGGGATAGCAGATGTATCCTAGGGCGAATTGGGGTGGTGATGACCCCCAATTCTCCTCAAATTTGCATCAGTTCAGGTCTGAGTTCAGAGGAACTCAGATCTGAACTGTTGTAGATCTGCTATAGCAGAACTCAGATCTGAACTGTTGTAGATCTGCTATAGCAGAACTCAGATCTGAGTTCTTATCCGAATTCTTACTTTTCCTTCTTTTGTTTATATGAATCTTTTTTTTTCTTTTCATTTTCTATACTTTTTTCTTTTTGTAATGAAAGAAAAAATAATAAAAGGCTGAAACACAACAAAATCTTTTTGGCTGAGTGCTGCAGGTCTGAGTTCTATTGATCTGAGTGCCGAATGCAACTCAGATCTGCAACACTCATGTTTTTGTGAATTTTTTTTCTTTATTATTATTATTATTTTTTTAGAAGATAATAACTTCAAGATAGAAAGGAAATCAGGTCTACTTTTATTAAAATGAAACTAAAATAAGAAAAAGAAAGAAGAAACATAATTACAGTAGTACAGCAGTTGCATTCAAAGCTAAAATGTAAAATTAAGTAAATTAAACCAACTATGAATGCAATGCTGAATGGGACCAGATTAAGAATGCTCAATGTTTTCTAATATTGTTTCTCTAAATCCCCGGCAACGGCACCAAAAACTTGACCTAGCTCATTGTGACACTAGCAAGTGCACTAGCCGTTCAAGTAGTAAAGTAGTGAATAAAGTATCGTTCCCATGAGGATTTAGGAAACAATTACCAATACTAAATTGGGCAATTCTTATCTGATCAACAATAAATCAAAACTTTATTCAAGAGCTTGACCTGAACTCCTTCAGCCCTTCTTCTTCTCCTCCTTGCGCCTAGCCCTTCTTCTCTTCTCTTCTCTTCAAGGTGTTCGAACCTCTAGGAGTGGGTGAGCCTTGATCTCAAGCAATTGAACACCTCTCCCCCCTCTAGAGGCCTCCTTATATAGATTTTCAAGGGGGCTCTTGCCCCTTCTTGAAGCCTCTAGAATGGGGTGTATTACACCCCTTTCTTCAACTTTCTAGAGTTCTCTCTTGAAAGCCTTCTAAGGGTTGCCGCCCCTAGCTCTTTGGGCTGCTATTTGGGCTGCACTTAGGCTCCCTCTTAGCACATGATAGCTGCACTCTAGGCTGCTCTTTTGGGCTAAGAATGGGCCTTCTCTGCTGGGCCAAATTTTACTCTTTGCTAGGCTTTCTTTTCTTGGATTTTCTCAAGGAATCAACTTGTACTTCTTGGGCCGAAGTGTGCTCTCTTGCTTCCATAACCGGACTGGGCTGAATTTGGTCTTTTTGGACCTTCTTTTCTTACCTTTTGCCTTCTTTTTCTTGGATTAATTACCCCTGAAATCTTTTCTTAGTATTAAGCTAAATTAGGGCAAAATTAAATAAAATTGGCATAATAATCCATGCAAAGACCTCATAAATTATAGATTATTTGTATGTTTAACACTCCCAGAAAGGGAGGAAGAGGGGCGTGAAGAGACCATGTCTGGAGGCCGAGCAATCTTCCGAGGTCATCATCATGGAACCGTCTTTCTTACCTCAGGAGGAGGCCTAGTCTGCTGCCCATGAGACCTCGGCTGAGGTCCCGCGTGAGGAAGTTCGGTCCGAAGAGCCGGGGAGTTCGTCTATACCTGTGGATGGACCAGAAGGTTATCTTTCGGCTGTGAAGGACAGCATCATGGACCATGTCAAGGCCATGCAGAAAAGTCGGGAGGCTGTCTTCGAATAAGAAGTCTCGAAGTGGGCCGAGCTAAGTCCGAGCGCTCTCTCGGGACTAGTTGCTAGCCACTGTATGGTGGTGAGCCTTCTACCTTTCCTCTCCCCCTTTCTCTTCTCTTCTCTTTTTTTATATTTTATATATTTTTTTTTACCTCGGCTTTCTGGTTTGCAGGTTAACTCCACTGGTCGTGCGTTGGCTTGCCAGGCGGCGATCCGCACGAAGGAAGCTATTGACGCCAGAACACAGATGTAGAGTCTCCACTGCGACTTGAACCATGATCGGGGCAAGGCGTTTAGGGCTAAGAAGGGGGTTGTGGCCCAGAAGGAGCTTATCCTAACTCAGGAGAGGCTGATTTCCTCACTGAGCGAGGAGAAAATGCGTCTGGAGTGGGAGATTACAGACTTCGAGGCTTCTATCCCGCAGGAGAGGGTCAAGGCCGTGGAGAGCTTCAAGGAGTCTGTAGAATTTGAGGCTTTGCAGGTTGAATATAGATCGGACTCCTACCGCGCAGGGTTCAAGAAGTGTCGCTACTTAGTTCGTTAGAAGTTTCCCGACCTTGATCTTGGTGGGATCACGATGGCGGGCTTGGACCCTAAAGTGGCCAAGGAGGCGAACACAGAGCTCGACTTTTCAGGGGAGGAGGGCAACACTGAGGCCAAGGTGGCAGACCCTTCTGAGTGACGGCTCCTTTCTTTTTCCCTTTCTGAACTATGAATGTATTGTCCCAAGCCTTTGAGCTCGAGTAAAAATTCTTGTATCTGAACTCTCTTTTTAATGAAGTATAGTTTCTTTTGAGTATTTTTGAGTGCAAAAATACTTCTAAGTGTGAGTGGACTCCGAGCTGGTCAATTTAATGTATAGGTTACTGGAGCTATCGAGCCACCAAGTCGGTGGTAAGGGTAACTGAGTGAAGTCGTGTTACTTCGGATTGCGTGGGTTACTCCAGACTATCAGGCTACCGAGCTGAGTAAGAGCAACAGGGGTGTAGACACCGTAGGGTTCATACCCGAGCTGTCTTTTCCTTAAGGGTTAGAGATAACCAGGTTTTTGTCAGTTCGGCATTTCGTGGCCCTTAGGCTTATGGAGGGACCCGTAGTCCGCTCTTGGATTTCACCAGGGCCCAAGTGGCAACCGAGGTCTTCTTGTGGCCCTTAGGCTTAGGGAGGGACCCGTAGTCCGCTCCTAGATTTCACCCAGGCCGAAGTGGCAACTGGGGTCTTCTTGTGGCCCTTAGGCTTAGGGAGGGACCCGTAGTCTGCTCTTGGATTTCACCCAGGCCGAAGTGGCAACTGGGGTCTTCTTGTGGCCCTTAGGCTTAGGGAGGGACCCGTAGTCCACTCCTAGATTTAGTTGCTCCTTGGAGACCTGTAAGGAACTAGCTGTCAGAAGACCCGGGGTACTAACTCGACGGGGTTGCTCCGATGGCTAAGTTAGTACTTCCATATTAGACGGCGGGCTTAGAAATCACAATCTGAGAGTTAGAGCCTGCTTACTTGTTTTTGGGGCTGATGCTTTGGTTCATAATTAGAGATAGTATCGCCTTAGGTTGCTGATGTTCCGTGCGCGGGGCACATTCTTTTTATCGAGGGTTTCAAGCTTGTATGTGCCTTCTCCTAGTATCCGCTTCACTCGGTAGTGACCTTCCCAGTTCGGTCAGAGCTTACCTATACCGAACTCGGGCACCATGACTTTTCGGAGGACTAGGTCTCCAATGCAGAAGTGTCACTTTCTGACTCGGGCGTTATAATACCGGGCTACTTTTTGTTGGTTGTCTGCGGTTCGGATGTACGCAAGGTCCTGTACTTCTTCTATTAGGTCGAGGTTGGTGCGGAGCTCGCCGTCATTTCCCTCTTCGTCGTAGGCTTCTAGACGTAGTGTGGCTATCTCAATTTCGGCTAGGATTACTACTTCCGTGCCATAGGTGAGGTTGAAGGGGGTTTCTCCTGCGGTGGTCTTGGTTGTAGTTCGGTAGGCCCATAGTACGCTGGGCAATTCTTCTATCCATAGCCCCTTAGCTCGGGATAAGTGATCTTTCAGCCCGTGGAGTATGGCTCTATTGGTGACTTTTGTCTGCCCATTCGCTTGGGGGTGTGCTACCGAAGTGAAGTTCTGTTGTATCCCCATTTCCACACACCGATTCTGGAACTTGATATCTTCAAACTGCTTACCATTGTCGGAAATGAGCACTCGGGGCAATTCAAAGCGGCATACTATGTTCTTCCAAAAGAAGTTCTACATGGTTTGAGCTGTGATTGTTGCTAGGGGTTCTGCTTCTACCCACTTTGTGAAGTAATCTACTGCTACTACAAAGAATTTCCTCTGTCCTGTCGCTGGTGGGAATTGTCCGAGGATGTTGATTCCCCATTGTGCGAAGGGCCATGGGCTGGTGAGGTACTTTAGGTCGGCAGCAGGTCGGTGATGGATGTTGGTGTACCTCTGACATTTGTCACATTTCTTGACGAGCTCTAGTGCATCTGCCTTCATCGTGGGCCAATAGTACCCTTGACATAGTGCCTTTTGTGCGAGAGCCTTGCCCCCCAAGTGTCTGCCGCATAGGCCTTCATGGGTGTCATGGAGAACGAGCTCAGCTTCTGACGGTCGCAGACAGTGCAAGTAGGGGAGAATGTAGGATCTTCGGTACCATTGCCCGTCTATCATGACATACTCGGTTGCCTGTCGTTCTATCCTCTTGGCTGCATTGTGATCTGCAAGTCGGGTTCCGTGAAGTAGGTAGCTCACGAGTGGGTTGATCCAGCTTGGTTCAGCTTGTGTAATAGGAGCGACCTCTTCTCCCCCCTTGAGAATGCTGGGTCGAAGCCAGTTTTCTATGTGTATGGTCCTCATGATGTTATTTCTCGTGCTGGCTAATTGGGACAGTGCATCGGCCTCAGCGTTCTCAGACCTTGGAATCTGCCTAATAAAATAAGACCAGAAGTCTTGCAGGATTTCTTTGGCTTTGGCCAAATAGGCGGCCATGGCAGGATCACGGGCTCCGTAGTCTCCGGTGATCTGATTGACCACGAGCTGGGAGTCACTGTAGATGACAACGTTCTTTTCTTGTACTTCTTTCGCTAATGCGAGTCCGGCTAGTAGCGCTTCGTACTCAGCTTCGTTGTTGGACGCCGCAAACTCGAACTAAAGTGCGTACTCTAGTTTCACTTTGCTTGGTCCGTGTAGTATGGTGCTGGCTCCATTTCCTTGTTGATTGGATGATCCGTCCACATGAAGGATCCATGGTTCTTCATCCCAAGTTCATCGTGCTTTGGCCGGGATCGGTGCCATACTGATTGAAGCCTCTTCTCTATGTCCAATCTCTAGTAGTTTGGGGATTGCGGTGCTGAAGGTACACTCTGCTATGAAGTCGGCCAAGGCTTGGGCCTTAATTTCCATCTGAGGTTCATATTGGAGGTCGTATTCGCTGAGTTCGATGGCCCACTTCATAAGTCTGCCAGATACCTCAGGCTTGAGTAAGACTTGTCTCAGAAGCTTGTTTGTGAGGACTTCAACAGTGTGGGCTTGGAAATACGGGCGGAGCTTTCGAGCTATCATGACTAGTTCGTACATCATCTTCTCGATTTCTGGGTACTTGGTTTCTGCATCCTGCAAAACTTTACTTACGTAGTAGATAGGTCGTTGGACCTGATCTACTTCTTTTATTAGTACCGAGCTGATCACCTCATCACTCGCGGAGAGGTACAACTTTAAAATATCACCCTCCTCGGGTCAGGTAAGAACCGAGATACTAACTAGGAAATTCTTTAGCTCGTCGAAGGCGAGCTGGCACTCTTTAGTCCATTCGAAGTCTTTACTTTTCTTTATTGCCTTAAAAAAGGGGAGGCAACGATCTGCCGACTTGGACAGGAAGCGGCCTAAGGCAGCCATGCGGCCATTCAGCCTTTGAACCACTTTCAACTTGCGAGGTGGCTTCATTTCTAGGATAGCCTTGACTTTTTCGGGGTATGCCTCGATTCCGCGCTGGTTAACTATGTAACCCAGGAATTTTCCCGAGGTGACACCAAAGACACACTTACTAGGATTCAAATTCATATTATACTTGCGCAGGATTTCAAAAACGCACTACAAGTCACTTATTAAACTGTCTGAAAATCGGGTTTTGACGACCATGTCGTCTACATAACACTCAACCTTATCGCTGATCATGTTAGACAGTTTTGTATGCCCTTAGCTTCAATCAAAATGATGTACTTTATGAGTTTATTGTAAATGAATAAAAGTGCATATTTGTTTCATGTTCCCTTGGTATGTTTTTGTGTAATATCCTTAAACTGGACACTTAATGAGACTCGTGTTAGTTTAGAATGTTCACAGCCAGTGGGTCGGTTTGGGGAGACCTATCCTGATAAGGCTGACACTATGGTGCCACCAAGTCGGTTGGGGTGGCCTGTCTCAGCTGCCAGGGAGAGACCCTAGGCACATACAGTGTAGGATAAATTGAATCTTTGAACTGGACCAGATTTCCAGTATTGCCCTGGACCTTGGAGATTAATGGGCAAAACTGGAATGTTACACCCGACCCCTAGACTCGATTATGATACTGCACTGGGTGTCAGATTGGGCTGTCTTTGATGTACCAATCAGTGACATCCTTAGCGGGGGTCAAAACCTGGGTATGTTGGGACAGTCTGAGAATTCATCTGAGTGGGTGATCATAGTGACAAGATCAGCCCCTTTGTCGGACAAAGGTAATGATCGGGGATGCACTCTTACTGATGGAAACCAAGACTGCCGGCAGCCGATTTCAATCGTTGAGATTTGTTTTGCAAAGTATATTTTATATGAGATATAAAAGTATATATATTATGGTTTCTAAAATGTTTACAAGAAGGTTTTAATTCTCGGGATCCATAAAAGTAGAGAGTGCAACATTGTTCCTTGTAGCCGAGGGAGAGGTCCTCTCTTGTCGGGCAGTGTATGATCATTATGGGCTGAGAGGTTAAGTGTAAGACCATTGAGGGTAATACCTGATGGGCTAATCTTGCATCTGCCCATAGTCCCTGGGTGTTACAAGGTGGCTTGAACCAGGGACCACTTAGGGTAAGCGTTGGGCCCATAGAGCCCATTTGATGGGTTTCAGGGGGTGCACTGTCCGTAATAGTGTATTCGGCCAAGCCTTGTAACAAAGGCTGGGCCGAACCCATGTGGCTGATGTGTAGATCAATGCTTGGGTCCCACGCCATACAAGGAAGCCCAACTGGGCAGCAGTTAGGAAGGTTAAGTGAGCACATAAGCTTAATGGGCCTAAAGCCCATTTCGAACTGGGCTATTTTATTAGTTAATAATGGGGCGAATTCTGAGATGGATTAGCAGATAGGATAGGGTCTTGACCCTATCCACTCATAGAGTCCAGATCTGAATGTGATTCAGATCTAGAAACCTCCTAATGAGATTAGGAGAAAGCTAATCTAATCTGTAGATAAGATAAGGATTTATCCCTATCACCTAAAGAGAGGTCTTATCCAAATATGATTTGGATAAGCAGCTCCTAATTGGATTAGGAGCTGATCTTTTAGGTTAACAAAAGAAAGAGGGGGCGGCAGCCTTTAGAAGACACATAAATAGATCCTCTTCAGAGTTGAAATCACAGAGGAAAGATTTCTGCAATCCCTGCAAAAATTCTTTCTTGCCGCCTCCCTGTTCTTGCCGCCCTGTTTGCTAGTTCGATCTCCAGTTGTGGGTGAAGTCAAGATTTGATCTTGACATCAGTTCTTTAAGAAAGAATTGATAGGAAGCTGTGCTCACGTGCCATCCTGCTGATTCTTGCAAAGGACAGAGTTCTTGGAGAAGAACATTGCTGATTTTACTCCATCCTACACTGTGCCATCTTTAGTGGGAGCAGTCTTTGGATCCTTCCTTGGGCGTGAACACCTCCATTGGGAGATATTACTTCTCCGTATAATCCTCTCCTACTCCTTTTGGTTTAGATCTAGTTCAATTTATGGTTCAAGATTGATCCCTGAAAATATGATTTTCTAAATAAGGAATGCGATTCCCAGTTGAAGAGAGAGAAAAATTTTTGAAATTTGCCCCCTTATTCCGCAAGATATGGGCGTCCATACGATGGATCTCTCATCCCTTCAGATCAACGACTCAAAAAGTTTGTTGACAAGTCTTTGAAAGGTTGCCCTGGCATTTTTTAGTCCGAAAGGCATAACCTTATAACAATACAAGCCTAGCTCGGTTATAAATGTTGTTTTTTCCTCGTCGGAGGGGTCCATCTTGATCTGGTTGTAGCCCGAGTACGCATTGAGAAAACTCAGCAACTCGTGCCCTGAGGTCGCATCCACTAGACGATCGATCTTGGGGAGAGGGAAACAATCCTTTGGGCAGGCTTGATTTAGGTCGGTGTAATCGACGCAGATGCACCATTTACCGTTGGCCTTTTTTACCAGAACGGGGTTAGCCACCCAGCTCGAGTAGTGGGCCTCCCTGATGAAATCGGCCACGAGGAATTTCCCGACCTCCTCATCGACTATCTTCCAGCGCTCCGGGGCTAGGTTGCATTTTTTCTGTCTAACTGCCCTGACTAAAGGATCAGTGTTCAATTTATGAGTTATAACCTTAGCGTCTATATCGGGCATTTCTGTTGCAAACCAGGCAAGTACATCTAAATTTTCAAGTAGAAAACTTACCAGCCGAGAGAAAAGGGGCTCCTCGATCGTGGTTCCCATTTGGAGAGTTCTGGTTGGGTCTTCCGCTGAGGTCGAAATGTGGATTGTTCCTTCGGTGGTCGTGGCTCGTTCTTTGAAGTATTCCGTAGGCCGCTCTAATTTGAGGTCATCTGCCAGTTTGTCTTTTCCTTTGAGAGCAGCAACATAACACTTTCAGGACTCGAGCTGATCGCCCCAGGCTACCCCTACCCCAATGTCCGTGGGGAACTTCATTGCTAGGTAGTAAGTTGACACCACTGCGCGAAGGGTGTGAGTGATGGGCCGCCCTACAATGGCGTTGTATGGGGAGGGCGTTGCGACTACTAGGAAGGCATGCTCGAACCTCACGATGTTGGGCCATGTATCGATCTCCATAGGTAAGGAAACTCGTCTGAGGGGTCTGACGTCTTCTCCACTGAAACCCATTAAAGGAGTGCTGGCGGGCTGGAGGTCACTTTCCCGGAGTCGTAGTTTGTCGAAGGTGCTTCTGAACAGGATATCGGCCGAACTTCCCGAATCTACCAGGATGCGCCTGACTTCGAAGTCGTTGATCTTCATTCTGATGACCAGTGCGTCATCGTGGGGGTATTGAATCCCTCGCGCGTCATCCTCGGAAAAGAATATAGGATCCTCAGTTCGTGGCCGCTTTAGAGGGTTCTGCTCCTCATGTTCTAGCTCGCGAGATGAAATCTTTCCCCCTGCCGTGGAACAGCCCGCAACAATCGACCCACCAGTGATTGTATTGATTACTCCGCGAACTGGTCTTTCCTCAGGCAGTTGTCGTTGTTCACTTGGTCTACTGCTAGACTCGGGAGCATCTTTCTTTTGCTCCCCTCTCTGGTCTGTCTGGCCTTTATTACTTCTTTGTACAAAGTTCCTCAGGTACCCGCGACAGATGAGTTCCTCAATCTCGTCGCGGAGGTTCTTACAGTTTTCGGTGCTATGACCGTGGTCCTTGTGAAAATGACAATATACATTTTTATTTCTATGGGTCGGGTCGCTTCTCAACCTGGAAGGCCACTTTACAAAGGAGGTGTCCTTTATGGCCATGAGAATTTCCCCACGCTTTGCGTTGAGGGGCATGAAGCTCGTTGTTTCAACCGGGGGAGCTCGGGGGTGGAAATCTGACCTGTTCCCCCTAACAAGGGACCTACTTTTCTTTCTTTTGCTGACTCCGTTGTTCGAGCTGTGGTCTTCCCTTTTCCTTTTCTCCGCTGGGGCTTTGGTCCGCTGGTTCATTTCTTCTTTAGTGCCGATGAACTGATCCGTGAGCTTCAGGAACTCTGTAATGTCCTTGGGATTTTTCGCAACCACGTGCCATTTAAACTCTTTGAGTATCCCCTTTTTGGCTGCCGCAAGTTTCACAGGTGGGTCTAAGTCTGGGATCAGCAGGCAGGTGTTGTTGAAGCGTTTGATGTAGCTTCTGATTGACTCTCCTTCCCTTTGGACTATACTAAGGATGCTTTCTTGTGACCTCAGGCACTTCTTACTAATGATGAAGTGTGAGGTGAATAATTGTACGAGCTACGCCCAGCTTTTAACCGTCCCAGGCATAATGTTTCTATACCAAGTGCGGTCTACTCCTTTGAAAGTTGTGGAGAAGGCGACACACATACAGGCCTCGTCAGCCCTGGTGAGATGAATCTGGGACTGGAATGAATCTACATGGTCATTGGGGTCGAAAGACCCGTCATACTTGTCTAGAGGAGGAACCCTAAAGTTTGTTGGCATCGGGGAAGCTAGGAGCTTGGGGGATAGCGGAGAGGGTACAGAAAGGAGGGGAGCGGTTTTGGTGACCTGCGAGCTTACCCGTGCTCTACCTTTAGGTTGCTCAGGTCAAGTGGATGCTTCTATAGGCCTTCGGTCCGCTCGAATGGTTCCGCAGTGGTGCTGCTGACCTCCGTACTGTCGGATGGTGCTTTGGTCGGGTGTGACTCGAACTGCCGGTTGTTGCGGGCTGAGAGGCCCTGCCTAGAGTCCTCAGCTAGGACTCTGAACCAATTTTTTGCAGGAAGGCCTTTAGGTCGTGAAGGCTGAGGTGGGCTGACTCTAGTGGGTCGAGTATCTTTTGACCTGGTCACTTGGAGTGAGGTGGGGTGGACTTGTTTCTCTTTTCTTCCGTGAGATGAGGCCTGGGAGGTTTCCTCCTGGTTAGGGCGGCTGCCTTGGCGGTGAGGCTTGCTCAGGGTGATTGGGCACTGAGCTGGGGTAGGTTGCTGGTTTAGCCACAGTGGTGGAAACTGCTACTGGTACATGTGGTGCAGAACTTGTTGTTGGTATTGTTGGAACTGTAGGACCTATTGCATTTGAGCTTTTATAGTCCGTAAGTAGTATACTACGCCGTTTAGTTTGTTTTGTCCTGCTCCTGGTGGAGCTACGGACGGTTCCGCGAAGGTTGGGATTACTACAGGAGGGAATGGGGTGCTCCCAGGCCCAAATGGTTGGGGCACCACAGGTGCTATGATCCCATCAGCGGGAAGCGGTATGGTGAACTGGCCTACACACACAGTTGGGGACTGAAGTTGTCCCCCGGAGGCGTTCGTTTCCCTAAGTTGTCCGGCATTGCTGGAAGAGGCCATAGGTTTGGTTTCTAAGTTTGATGTGGTGTAATCTGGCGACTCCCTGCTGGAGGTGACTTGGCTTCCAACGACGACGAGAACAGGTTCCTGA
The DNA here is from genome assembly GCF_055504915.1 of Nelumbo nucifera. Taxonomy (NCBI): domain Eukaryota; kingdom Viridiplantae; phylum Streptophyta; class Magnoliopsida; order Proteales; family Nelumbonaceae; genus Nelumbo; species Nelumbo nucifera. The sequence goes on along the minus strand of NC_142649.1, from coordinate 146,807,437 downwards.
AAGAGAGGAGCTCAGAGATCCCGGGGTGACTCACCCGGCGTGGATACTCCGATGGCTAAGTTAGAACACAGTGATAGTGTAGAGCTTGGAGATGATAACAATGAGAGCTCAAAGAGTAGAGATTTCACACAATCAATAATAGTAATAGAAAATACCTCTTCCCCAGGTGAGTGTGGGGTCTTTTATACATTGGCTCAGGTGGGTAGGTGGAACAGTCACTGAACCCCTGTTAGGATGGGACCTGTCGCGTGTTAGGTGGTTGAAGCGCCGCCAAACGGTGATACTGTCACATCCCGTTAGAATGGGGAGTTGGTGAACTAATGTTACCGTTATAATTACGGTCCAGCAGGGTTCAGGAAAAAAGGGGGTGCATTCCTCGAGGTGGCCATGCGGAGATCTATACGGTAGATGGGCTATCTGCGGGATACCCGGCTACTTGGTAGCGAACTAGTGGGTAGCGAGTTTCTTGAGCTTGCGTCTTGATCTGCCTTTGTGAATGCTGAAGTGTTCTTGGGCTGAGGTGATCCCGGTTCGGAGTACTAGCATACCCGAGCTCGCTTTATACGGAGCTGGCTTATGCCAGGTTGTCACTTGTGTTGAGTCACGTACACGCGTCGTCGGTCTATGAGGTCAGGCCAAATCACCCTTCATCATTGGTATACCTACTATGGTTAGCACGCAAAAAGAAAATATTTAATGGAGTTGAGATGATGTCTTTTGATATAATAAGAAAGCCAAGATTATAATAAGCAAAGCCAAATACTACCTCTCCAGTGACAACAATCTATTGGCAAGGGGTATGCAAACACAACACATTAACATGATAGGTATAAGGGATTGTGCTTCTCTTCACATAGATGACTCATTTGACCCAAACACAGGCATTGCAGGACAGGCTTTCAATCTTCAAGACACCGGTAGAAACCTCACAATAGCTGAAGGAAGAATTTTTTGGTCATAAAAAGTTATGATGCAGAGCTTCATGCCTTAGTTAGTGTCTAGAAGCAACTTCAACAGCCAATATAGTTGATATAACAATATATTCTGATTGTCAAAATCTTGTTAATCTCTTCACAATTCATATCAAACCAAGTTCATGGGTAGAACAGATGCATTGGGCTCACATTTGGAGGCTGCTGCTTAGTTTTCAATCCTTTTTGTTTATTCATGTAAATAGACAGTTAAATCCAAAGGCCCATCTTTTTGCTTACTTTCCTTGTAAGGGCAAAGTCACTCTAGCATATCATTCTACTACCCACAATCATGTACAATTATTTTCTAATCAATGAAGCTGCTTTTGTGTGCCAAAAAAAAAAAATATATGATGACTTCAACAGTCTTGACTTTGTGTGTGGAGGAAGCTTTTCCACCGTGGCCAGTCAAAAACCTCATGGCCGAAATAGTGAGTTCACATCAGTGCCCCACAAGCGGGCACACCACAATGCACGACAACATTCCAACTGTATATTGGGAACATCTCCCGAAAACAATCACAAGAGATAATGAAACATCACCGGAGATAGTTCCCAATACATAATTGGGATGTGCTGTGGGGCATTGTGGGGCACCCCTTGTTGGGCACTGATGTGAACTCTGAAATGGTGGAGGCATCGCAATTGTTTGAAATCTCAAATTAGGGGTGAGCAAATAAATAGGTTCTACCTGTAACCAACCTTGAATCAATCCTATCCGATTTGTTACAGGGTAGAGTTTGATTCCAAATTCTTGGAACAGACCCCCATCCGGTTCGGATCCAGGGTCTAGAGGTGTAACCTACCCAAACCAACATGATGAATCAGCCTTGGAACTGAACTAGCTTTAAAATAAACCACAAAATATTTTTAATGATGTGAAGATTTAAGCCAAGCACTCATGGTTATAAAAGCTCTGGTCTCATTTGACCATCGAGTTACTTAAGTGATTTGATCATTTATTTTCATTTTAACATTTGTATGTGTATAATAAATAATGTAAAAGGTAATATTTACAAAATTAAAATTATAATGACAAATTTTCAACCATATAGTAATATATTGTGATAATCTACATGTGAAATTACTCAATTTAATCAATAAAAATAATATAAGTTTTAAACTATATATTATCATTACTAAAAATCAAGTTTTTGAAGGATATCTTTCATTTTTTTTTTCTAAAAGGGGGGAGTAAAGAAAGAACAGGTTCCATGGGTAGACCCTGAAATCGACCCCAGAACCGCCAGGGCCAGAACTGACCTTGGAGCCAACCTTCACAAGGTAGGTTTCGGTTCCAAAAGCCTGAAACCGACCCCTACAAGATAGGTTCCAGGTTCTTCCATGAAACAAAACCGTACCAACCCATGCTCATCCCTATCCAAAACTTTCCCAGGCGTGAGATTGTAAACTTGGGGGAGGCTCTCCTTTCCAATCAGACACACTTGCATCCCTCTTCACTGACCTCACATTTTTCCTTTCTATTACTTTGTATCACCAAAATGCTTTCATTAATTCTCAATGCAACCGCAAGCTATTTTTGTACAAGGCATGCTTGCAGCGAGAACCAGCTCTTGACAACCAAATAGCAAATTGTTCCTACAAAAAGCCAATGTATTTGTGCTTTTTCTGTTGCTAGTATGCATTATGTACTCCACTCTCTTGCCTATTGGCCATTCACCCTAAATCAGCATATATAATCCCCTCCATTTTCTCTGCCCAACGACTGTAGAGCCAGTCTCCTAGTCAATGGAACCAGAAACAAGAGATGGCTTAGGCTTATTGCACGATTACATGCGCAAACTCTTTTGGAATAAGGGATTTGTACTTTAGATTATATTGAAAGGTTGTAACTTGTAAACAATACATCACAAACAACTATTATTGTTAAATGGAATTTGAAACTCAACCATTTTATACTCTTTCAAATTCCAGATTATGGATGTTAGACAGTCTTTGTATGCCCTTAGCTTCAATCAGAATGATGTAATTTTGACATTTATTGTAAATGAATAAAGTGCATGTTTGATTCATGTTCTTGTGGTTTGTTTCTGTGTTATACCCTAAAACTGGACACTTAATGAGACTCGTGTTAGTTTAGAATGTTCACAGCCGGTGGGTCGGTCTGGGGAGACCTATCCTGATAAGGCTGACACTGATGTGCCACCAAGTTGGTTGGGGTGGCCTGTCTCAGCCGCTAAGGTGAGACCCAAGGAACATGTAGTGTAGGATTAGTTGAATCTTTGAACTGGACCAGATTTCCAGGATTGCCCTAGACCTTGGAGATTAATGGGCAAAACTGGAAAGTTACACCTGACCCCTAGACTCAATTATGATACTGCACTAGGTGTCGGATTGGGCTGTCTTTGATATGTCAATCAGTGAGATCCTTAGCGGGGGTCAAAACCTAGGTATGTTGGGACAAACTGAGAATTCATCTGAGTGGTGATCATAGTGACAGAATCAGCCCCTTTGTCGGACAAAGGTAAAGATCGGGGATGCACTCTATCTGATGGAAACCAAGACTGTCGGAAGCTGATTTCAATCATTGAGATTTGTTTTGCAAAATATATTTTATATGAGATATAAAAGTATATATATTATGGTTTCTAAAATGTTTGCAAAAGGTTTTAATTCCTGGGATCCATATAAGCAGAGAGTGCAACACTGTTCCTTGCAGCCGAGGGAGAGGTCCTCTCTTGTCAGGCAGTGTCTGATCATTATGGGCTGAGAGGTTAAGTGTAAGGCCACAGAGTATAATACCCGATGGGCTAATCTTGCATCTGCCCACAGTCCCTGGGTCTTTATAAGGTGGCTTGGCCTAGGGACCACTTAATGTAAGTGTTGGTCCCAATAAAAGCCCATGTGATGGGTTTCAGGGGGTGCACTGTCCACAATAGTGTATTCGGCCAGGCCTTGTAACAAAGGTTGGGCCGAACCCATGTAACTAATGTGTAGATCAATGCTTGGGTCCCACGCCATACAAAGAAGCCCAACTGGGCAGTAGTTTGGAAGCAGTTTGAGCACATAGACTTATTGGGCTTAAAGCCCATTTCGTACTGGCCTGTTTTAATTAGTTAAATAGAGGGGGCGGATATGGGATTAAATCAGCAGATAGGATAGAGTCCTACCCTATCCACTCAGAGAGACCTGATCTGAATTTAGATCTGGAAACCTCCTGATAAGATTAGGAGAAGGCTGATCTAATCTGCAGATAAGATAAGGGTCTTATCCTTATCACTTAAAGAGAGTCTGAATTCAGATAATGATCTGAATTAGGAAACTCTTGATAGGATCAGGAGCTGATCTCTTTAAGCCTACAAAAGCAGGAGGGGGCGAACCATCAACACCATCCCAGAAATTCCAAAGATACTAGATCTCGAATCATAGAGAGAAGAATACATAGTGTGACTGCGCCTTCTCCCTGTGATCCCTTCCTGCCGCCGCCATACTGCCAGTTCGTTCTCCAACATTGTAGGAGTGGTCAAGATTGGATCTTGACATCAGTCTTTGCTAAAAGGCTGATAGGAAGTTGTGCTCACTGCCTCCATTGGATTCTTGCTGAAGAATTTGGTTTGTGGGACGGACCCTACTGATTCTGCTCCTCCATCCACAGTGTCATTTTTAGTGGGAGCAGTCTTTGGTGATCTTCTTTGGGCGTGAACACCTCCATTGAGAGATATTATTTCTCTGTATCAGGTATATCCCTCTCCAACTGTTTCGTTTCAAATCTGGTTCGATTAATGGTTTAAGATTGATCCTTGAAAAATATGATTTTTCTAAAATAGGGAATACGATTCCTAGTTGAAGGGAGAAAATTTTGAAAATTTCCCACCCTATTTCGCAACTTGTAGGCGTCCATGTGATGGATCTCTCATCCCTTCAGTGGTATCAGAGCCAGGTTCAAGTCTTGAACCAAACAAACCAGATCTGAAACTTGCGCAAATACACAGAAGGTGTTCTACCCGATTTGCGTAGTTTAAGGGTTTTTCTGGGAAATTTGTTCCCAGTTAATGGGCGAATGATCTGAAATTAATTTTTATAGATCTGGAATTTATTTAGAATTGTTTTTTATTATTTTTTTTATTTATGGGCTATTCGTACAACTGGAGATCGAAATCTTGATTGGCAAAGTGAACCTGCGTTTTGCAATTTCTATTCATTAATTCTGGTCTGTAAATAATTTTTTTTTTATTTTTCTAGACTGAATTTATAGGATTCGATCTGATGTAATATTAATAGAAAATTAGGATTTCTATTTATTTTATTTTGGATCGAAGCTGGCGGCGCAGGAAGGAGATTTCGCTGATGGGAAAATCGCTATCTGTGATTTGCAGTTTGAGAAACTGCAAACTGGGATCTAACCTCTGTTTTGTAGGATGGAATGTCCGAATAGCCCTATCTGACTTATTCTTGTTTGATCTTTTATCAGTAATTAATTTTAGATTAATTCTTGAATTAAATCTTTAATTAAAGATCAAACCCTAGACCCATTCGAACCAGATTGGTCCAAACTGGTTGGACCGAATCTAGGGTTCAATCAAGGCTGAATGTCAGCCCTGTTTGTCCCACTAATGGGCCTGAGGATTGATAATTAATAAAATGTTTAATTCGGCCCAACCTGTAAAGGCCCAGTTTTAAGTTGTTAAAACTGCTAAAAGCCCACTTCGCAGATAAAGCTATATGGGCCGAACTGATCAACCCTAATTCAGTCCATATACCTAGATAATATTAATGGTTAATATTATGGATTAAAATGGGCTTCAAATGGGCTTTATATATATTTAATTGATTGGATCAATTTATCCTTGCATGTGATGTATGGATGTGTGATGTGCTTCGAGCATGGACCATAAGAATTTGGTCCATGCAGTTTCGACAGTGGCTCTTGCGCATACCATGGCTGAATGCACATCATTGCCATGGTGTCCCTTTTGGTCATTGGATGACCTCCCCCGGTGGTGGGCCCCACACCTCCTAGAGAGGATACGTGCGGAACCCTAGCCGATTTGGGCCCACCAAAATCTAGCTTTATGAAAGTCAATGGGAGCCACTTTGGTTTGACCTAAACCAAATTAGGGCGTAATTACTGTTCCCTCCAGCTAATATGAGTGCATGTGATAGGGAGATTCATATGATGAACTCTCTAAAGGCCTTCCATCATTAGCATGAGGATGGGTCCTTCAGTAATGAGGAAACGCACTAGAAAATGGGCTATCCATTTGCTGTTGGGCTTGTCTGAGTGTTTCATAAGATGATAGGGGTGTCATAGACCGATGTGGGAGGGGCTTCACCAGAAAATGGGAACTCTCTCACGGTACCTTGGCGTTCACGAATATGATGGGTAAGCACTCACTGGACAGAAAGGTTTACCTGAAAACGACTCTGAAGCTTGTCTAACAGAGGCCAAAGGGAAAGTTCATATGTTGAGTGGATATGATCCTTCACAGAAAGGTGGTGGGGTTATGCAGCTGAAACAGTTGGCTCCATGCACCCTATGTGATTTCCCACATTTCCAGAGACAACTCGTAGTCTCCGTCGCTGAGATGGGAGGGAAATCATAGAGATGAATAAATGGGAATGGAACGTAGATTAAAATCCATATCTATGTAATGAACATGAATCAAATTAGGTTGTGGATTGATGTTTGCTTTTTTATCAGAAAATGGCAAACGGACAATTTGCAAAGCTTCTTGATGACAACAAGCTGAAGGGCCCAAACTATGCCAATTGGTATAGGAACCTTATGCTGGTCCTAACTTCCGAAAAGTTAGACAAAGTGGCTAAAAATCCTACCCCGGATCGTCCGGGTGATAGGGCTTCTGAGGCCCAGAGGAGAGACTATCAGGATTGGGAGGAGAAAAACTCCCTTGCCCGGTGTTACATCATTGCCTCATTAGACAATCCGATATAGAGGCAGTTCGATCAGATCGAGCTCGCCAAGGACATATTGGATAGTTTAAGAACGATATATGAAGAGCAGAATCGTTCTACTCATCAAAAGGTCTTGAAACAGTTCACGACCGCTCAAATGTCCAAAGGGCAACAAGTTCTTGACCATTGTCTTCGGATGATGGGCTACATCAATGAGCTTGAAGCTGTTGGATCTGGGCTAGATCTTGCAACCCAGATAGACGCCATCCTTAATTCTTTGCCTCCTTCCTTTAATCCGTTCATCAATAATTATAACATGAATAAGCTGAATGTTAGCTTACAAGAGCTCAGCAACATGTTGCAACGAGCAGAAGAATTGATTAAAAAGGATGAGCCTGTGGCTATGCTTGTTGAAGCTAGCAAGACAGGCAAGAGAAAGAGGAAGGCAAAGAAGCCTCAGAAGAAAGCCATTAAGGGTAAGAAGTAGAAGAAAGACAAAGCATCAGATATCTATCACTTCTGCAAGAAGATTGGCCTTTGGTGAAAGAATGGTAGGATCCATCTAATGGACGCCATAAAGGTTGCGGAATGGGTGGGGCGAATTTCAAAAATTTCCTACCTTCTCCCAACTGGGAACCATATTCCCTGAATTTAGAATACAATATTCAAGGATCTACTTGAACCCTAATCAAACCAGATCTGTACCAAAAGATAAATGGGAGGATTATACCTGATCCGGAGAAGCAGTATCTCCCAAAGTTGGTGTTCACGCCCAAAGAATGCTCCAAGATCTGTCCCTGCTGAAGATGACACAGCTGTGGATGGAACAGAACCAGCAGGGTGCGTCCTACACACTGGATCCTTCACAAGAATCCCCTGGATGTACTAAACACTGAATTCTTTCAGTCTTTCTTGCAAGACTGATGTCAAGAACTGGTTTCTTGACTTTCTTTTCTGCAAAGATCAAATCTTGCAACAATGCAGATGGCGGCGGTAGGAGGAGATTTCCAGAAACGAAAAGGCTGAACTGTTTTCTTTTCTGGAGAGAATGAGATCTAATCTCAATTCGCAGGAACCTTTCTTGCTTACCAGAACCTCTTGGAGCGAAATCTGATTTCCCTCTCTATGGTTCATTCGAAAATCTCCTCTCTTTTCTTCTTGATTAAGAAATCTCCTAATTAGGAGTTATCCCAATCCAAATCAGTATTTGGATAGGGGATAATCTTAATCCCTTTCCCAGATAGAGTTAGCTTACTCCTGATCTTATCAGGAGGTTACCAGATTCAAATCTGATTTGAATTTGGTCTCTAAGAGTGGATAAGGCTAAGAGCCCAATCCTTTTTGCTAACTTCAATCTCAAATTCGCCCCATTGATGGGTGATCATATCAGCCCACTTCGAAATGGGCTTTTTGGCCCATTAAGCATTCAGTGTTTAATTAGTTTCCAATCTGCTGCCCAGTTGGGCTTCTTTGTATGGCGTGGGACCCAAGCATTGATCTACACACCAGCCACATGGGTTCGGCCCAGCCTTTAATACAAGGCCCAGCCAAATTCACTGAAAATCTCAATAAACCCCTTGAGTCCATCGTATGAACCCTATGGGCCCAACACTTACATTAAGTGGTCCCTGGGCCAAGCCATCTTATAAAAACCCAGGGACTGTGGGCAGGTGCAAGATTAGCCCATCAGGTATTATCCTAAATGGTCTTACACTTAACCTCTCATCCCTTAATGATCAAGCACTGCCCGACAAGAGAGGACCTCTCCCTCGGCTGCAAGGAACAGTGCCGCACTCTCCTCTCACATGGATCCCGGGAATTAAAACCATTTGCAAACATTTTGAAACCGTACATATATATGTAAATATATTAATTTTGCAAAAACAAAATTCCAACGATTGAAATCAACTGCCGGCAGTTTGGTTTCCATCAGAGAGAGTGCATTCCCGATCATTACCCTTTGTCCGACAAAGTGGCTGATTCTGTCACTATGACCACCCACTCAGATGAATTCTCAAACTGCCCCAACATACCCAGGTTTTGATCCCCACTAAGGATCTCACTGATTGGCATATCAAAGGCAGCCTGATCCAGCACCTAGTGAAGTGTCATAATCGAGTCTAGGGGTCAGGTGTAACTTTCCAGTTTTGCCCATCTATCTCCAAGGTCCAGGGCAAGACTGGAAATCTGGTCCGGTTCAAGGATTCAAGTAATCCCATGCTGTATGTGCCTCGGGTCTTACCCTGATGGCTGAGACAGGCCATCCCAACACTTGGTGGCACACCAGTATCAGCCTTGGCAGGATAAATCTCCCCAGACTTATCCAACGGCTGTGAACATTTAAAACTAACATGAGTCTCTACAAATGTCCAGTTTTAGGGTTTTACACAGAATTAAACCAAACAACATGAATCAAACATGCACTTTATTTATTTCCACTAAATAACAAAAGTACATCAAAATGATTGAAGCTAAGGGCATACAAAACTGTCTAACAGCTCCCACTTGCACTTAGGTCCAATCTGGTACAAGCCGGAGTCCCATACTTTCCACGTGTTTCTCGAACACCTTCTGTGTCAGTGGCTTGGTCAATGGGTCTGCCACATTATCCGCTGATGCTACCTTTTGAATTAGGACGTCCCCTCTACCAACGATCTCCCGCAGTACATGGTACTTCCTCTCGATGTGCTTTGACTTCGAGTGGGCCCGAGGCTCTTTATCCTGGGCGATCGCTCCATTGTTGTCACACAACAACGGGATGGGTGATGTGCTGGATGGAATCGCTCCCAATTCGTGTATGAATTTCTTCATCCACACGGCTTCCTTGGCAGCTTCACTTGCGGCAATGTACTCGGCCTCGGTTCTAGAGTCTGCAATGGACCCCTGTTTGCTGCTTTTCCAGCAAACAGCACACGATCCTATCGTGAAAACATACCCAGATGTAGACTTTCTATCATCTGGATCCGACTGGAAATCGGCATCGGTATACCCTAGAACTTGCAGTGAACTACCATCGAATACCAGACAAAACTCTTTCGTCCTTCGAAGGTATTTGAGTATGTTCTTCACAGCAGTCCAATGCTCCTGTCCTGGGTTTGCCTGGAATCTGCTTACCACACTCACCGCCTGAGCTATGTCCGGGCGAGTGCACAACATGGCATACATGATGCTCCCCACAGCTGAGGCATAGGGAACGTCTCTCATGCTCTCAATCTCCTCAAAAGTCTTGGGAGACATCTTCTTGGAGAGAGTGACTCCGTGCCTGAAAGGAACGTTTCCTTTCTTGGAGTTTTCCATGCTGTATCTTTTGACAATTTTGTCAATGTAAGCAGCCTGGGATAATCCAATTATCCGCTTCGATCTATCTCTATAGAGTCGAAGACCCAGTATGTATGAAGCTTCTCCAAGATGGAGAACTGCTGTGATAGCCATACCTTGACCGAAGTCAACATTCCTACATCATTCCCAATGAGTAGGATATCGTCCACATACAAGACTAAAAAGGTGATCTTATCCCCACTGGATTTCCTGTAAACACAGGGCTCATCCGGATTCTGCTCAAAGTCAAACGTTTTGACTGCAGAATCAAAACGGATGTTCCAACTCCTAGAAGCCTGCTTAAGTCCATATATGGATCTATTAAGTTTACATACCATGTGTTCCTGACCAGCAGCAATGAAGCCTTGCGGCTGCTGCATGTAGATATCTTCACTAAGATCTCCATTCAGGAACGCTGTTTTGACATCCATTTGCCAAATCTCGTAATCATGGTACGCTGCTACAGCTAGCAGGATCCTAATGGATTTAAGCATGGCCACCGGTGAAAAGGTTTCCTCATAGTCGATGCCTTCTTTCTGAGTATACCCTTTCGCCACCAAACGAGCTTTAAAGGTCTCAATCCTGCCATCGGGGCCCTTCTTCCTCTTGTAGATCCATTTGCAACCAATTGCTTTTACCCCGGAGGGCGGATCCACTAGAGTCCAGACTCCATTGGTCTCCATTGAGTCCATCTCGGCTCTCATGGCCTCCACCCACTTCTGGGAGTCTATGTCTAACATAGCTTCCGCGTAAGACACGGGATCCTCTTCACTAGTCAAGGCTTCCACCAGGTAACTATCCTGGTCATAACCATATCGGACTGGTGGTCTGGATACCCGGGTGGACCTTCTAGGTTGGTCATTACCTGGAACTTGTGGGTCATCTCCCACTGCTCCTGAGCTCTCCTCATCAAGAACTATTTCCTGACGATGGGTGTCCAGGATGTAATCGGATTCTAAGAATCGGGCGTTTCGACTGCAGAACACTTTCTGCTCACTTGGGTCATAGAATAGATAACCCACCGAATCCTTTGGGTAGCCTATAAACAGGCAACGGCTGGTTTTAGATTCCAACTTGTCCGCACTTGTTCTTTTAACGTGTGCAGGACAACCCCAAATCTTTAAGTGTCTCACACTTGGCTTCCTTCTGGTCCAAAGCTCATATGGAGTTTTCGGAACTGATTTGGTTGGAACCCTATTCAGCATGTAGATAGCAGTCTCTAATGCATATCCCCAAAAGGATGTGGGTAATTCTGAGCGTACGAGAAGTGACCGGACCATGTCTAATAAGGTCCTATTTCTCCTCTCTGAAACACCGTTGAGTTGAGGTGTAGCAGGAGGAGCCAGTTGTGACACTATCCCATTGGCCTTTAAGTAGTCCCTGAATTCGTCAGAGAGATACTCGCCACCTCGATCTGATCGAAGGGCCTTAATTTCTCTCCCTAACTGTTTCTCGACTTCCTGTCTGAACTCTTTGAACTTTTCAAATGATTCAGACTTATGTCTCATTAGGTACACGTAACCATATCGTGAAAAATCATCTGTAAAGGTGATGAAGTACACGTGTTGATTCCGTGTCCTAACACTCAGGGGACCACATACATCAGTATGTATTAGGTCAAGTGTGCCTGCACATCTTTCAGGCTTACCGTCAAATGGCCGCTTAGTCATCTTACCTTGGAGGCAAGGTTCACAAGTGGGAAGATTTTCTACGGTTAGAAAATCCAAAGGACCATCCTTTACCAGTCTTGTGATTCGGTCGACACCGATGTGGCCAAGTCGGTAATGCCAGAGGCACGTGAGATTTACTGTATCACGAGTCCTTTTCTTGGGATTTTCGACCGACGTAGTTTCGGTTAAGTTATTTTCCAAAGAAGGATGCAGAACATAGAGACCGTTCTCTAGCTCCCCGCATGCGATGAATTTATTATTCCGTTTAACAGTAATCATATTACTAAAGTAAACAGTATATCCATCAGCACACAATTTTGAAACAGAAATTAAATTCCTTCTCAAGTTCTGTACATAAAGACAATCTTTAAGTACAAGGACTCCTTCTTTAAAAACTAATTCTACGGTTCCTATTGCCGCAGCTGCAACACTTGCAGTTGTTCCCAAGAACAGTGTCACTTCACCTTCACTCAGCCTTCTGCTAACTTTGAACCCCTGCAGTGAGTTACACGCATGAGTTGAAGCCCCGGAGTCAACACACCAGGACACAGAAGTAACTAACATATTAGTTTCTATGACACAAGTTTCGATATTACCTTTCTTAGATTCCAGGTAGGTAGGACAGTTCCTCTTCCAGTGGCCGGTCTGCTTGCAGAAGTGACAGACATCAGATGCCTTGTTCTTCTTCTGCTTCTTGGGTTTGGTAGTCTTCTTCTGGGGCTTCTTTGCCTTTCTCTTTCTCTTGCCCGATTTGTTAGCTTCAGCAAGCATAACCACAGGCTCATCCTTCTTGAGTAAATCCTCGGCCCTCTGCAACATATTGCTGAGTTCCTGGACGCTGACATTCAGCTTATTCATATTGTAGTTCATAGTGAACGCATTGAAGGAAGAGGGCAAAGAATTTAGGATGGCATCCACTTGCGTGCCAAGATCTAGCCCGGATCCAAGAGCTTCAAGTTCGTTGATGTATCCCATCATCCGAAGACAATGGTCATGAACTTTCTGCCCTTTGGTCATCTGCGCGGTCATGAACAATTTCAGGACCTTCTGTCGAGTAGAACGGTTCTGCTCCTCATACATTGTCCTTAGACTGTCCAATATGTCCTTGGCAAGTTCGATCTGATCGAACTGCCTCTGTATTGAGTTGTCTAATGAGGCAATGACAAAGCAGCGGGCTAGGGAGTTCTTATCCTCCCAATCTTGGTAGTCCCTCCTACGGGCCTCAGAAGCCCTATCACCCGGACGTTCCGGGGCAGGATTTTTCACTACCTTGTCTAACTTTTCAGAAGTTAGGACCAGCATAAGATTTCTGTACTAGTCGGCATAGTTTGGGCCCTTAAGCTTGTTATCGTCTAGAAGCTTTGCAAATTGACCGTTTGCCATTTTCTGATAAAACAGCAAAATCATTAGTCCACAACCTTAGTTTGATTCATGTTTACCTACATAGATATGGCTTTTAATCTATGTTCCATTCCCATTTGTTCATCTCTGAGATTTCCCTCCTATCTCAGTGACGGAGACGACGAAATGTCTCTGGAAATGTGGGAAATCACATGGGGTGCGTGAAGCCAACTGTTTCAGCTGCATAACCCCACCACCTTTCTGTGACGGATCATATCCACTCATCAAATGAGTTTCCCTTTGGCCTCTGTCAGACAAGGTTCAGAGCCGTTTTCAGGTAAACCCTTCTGTCAGTGAGTGCACACCCATTATATTCAGGTTACGCCAAGGTACCGTGAGAGAGTTCCCATTTTCTGGTGAAGCCCCTCCCACATCGGTCTATGACGCCCCTATCATCTTATGAAACACTCTAACAGATCCAACAGCAAATGGATAGCCCAATTTTATGGTGCGTTTCCTCATTACTGATGGACCCATCATTGTGCTAATGACGGAAGGCCTTTAGAGAGTCCATCATATGGATCTCCCTATCACTTGCATTCATATTTGCTGGAGGGAACAAAATTACGGCCTAGTTCTAATTTAGGTCAAACCAAAGTGGCTCCCACTGACTTTCATAAAGTCAGATTTCTGGTGGGCCTTCATCGGCTAGGGGTTCCGTACGCATCCCTTTTCAGGGTTGTGGGGCCCACCAGGCAAAGAGGGGGTCATCCAATGACCTTCAGGGACATCATGGCAATGATGTGCATTCAGCCATGGTGTGCGCAAGAGCCACTAACGAGTCATCACGGGCCAAGTACTTATGGCCCATGGTCGCAGCACATCAAACATCCAAACATCACATGTAAAGGAGGAATTGATCCAATCAATTAATTGCTGTAAAGCCCATTCAACGGCCCATTTAAAAACCAAGGTCGCAGCACATCAAACATCCAAACATCACATGTAAAGGAGGAATTGATCCAATCAATTAATTGCTGTAAAGCCCATTCAACGGCCCATTTAAAAACCAAGTCATTAACGATTAATGTCCACTAGGTGTATGGGCTGAATCGCAGATAGCAGTTCGGCCCATACAGCTAATCTCACAATAATGGGCTTTTGCAGTTTTAACCCTTTAAAACTGGACTTTACAGGTGGGCCGAATTAATCCCTGTAATTGAACATCAGATTTGGAACAAAAGTGTGAGACAATTGGACTGAGAACAGCCCCTTTCGAAACCCAGATTCGGTCCAAACAGTTTTGGTCCAATCTAGTCCGAAATGGTCCAAAACTGATTTTCAATTCAAGAATTAATTATTGAATGATCTGAAATTAATAGTTTTGATTTCTAGCAAACACAAAACAATTATGGACTGTTCGCACCACCTGCAAAACAGAGGTTAATCACAAGGGTTGCAGTTTCATAAACTGCAAATCGCAGAAAACGATTTCTCCATCTGCAAATCTCCAGCGCCGCCATCTTCTTCCATCTTCTTTAATCAAGAAAAATAACAGAAATCCTATTTCTATTAATTACATTCTTGATCAAATCCTATACATTCAGTCTAAAAAATAAAAAAAATTATTTACAGACCGAATTGAATGAAATAAATAAATAGAAAAGAAAAAGGGTGCGCAGACCATCTGCGCTAAAACTGCATTGCGATTTCCAGGTTTGAACAGTCCATTAAATCAAAATAAATAAAGAACAATTCCAAATAAATTTTGGATTTAATAGAAATTAATTTCAGATCAATCGCCCTTAACAAGAAACAGTTTCTTGAAAAAAAAAGAAGACAATCTGCGCAATCTTGAAAGAACACCTTCTATCCATCTGCGCAGGGTCAGATCTGATTTTCTTTTGGTTCAAGATTCGAACCTGTGGCTCTGATACCACTGAAAGAATGGTAGGATCCATCTAATGGACGCCATAAAGGTTGCGGAATGGGTGGGGCGAATTTCAAAAATTTCCTACCTTCTCCCAACTGGGAATCATATTCCCTGAATTTAGAATACAATATTCAAGGATCTACTTGAACCCTAATCAAACCAGATCTGTACCAAAAGATAAATGGGAGGATTATACCTGATCCGGAGAAGCAGTATCTCCCAAAGTTGGTGTTCACGCCCAAAGAATGCTCCAAGATCTGTCCCTGCTGAAGATGACACAGCTGTGGATGGAACAGAACCAGCAGGGTGCGTCCTACACACTGGATCCTTCACAAGAATCCCCTGGATGTACTAAACACTGAATTCTTTCAGTCTTTCTTGCAAGACTGATGTCAAGAACTGGTTTCTTGACTTTCTTTTCTGCAAAGATCAAATCTTGCAACAATGCAGATGGCGGCGGTAGGACGAGATTTCCAGAAACGAAAAGGCTGAACTGTTTTCTTTTCTGGAGAGAATGAGATCTAATCTCAATTCGCAGGAACCTTTCTTGCTTACCAGAACCTCTTGGATCGAAATCTGATTTCCCTCTCTATGGTTCATTCGAAAATCTCCTCTCTTTTCTTCTTGATTAAGAAATCTCCTAATTAGGAGTTATCCCAATCCAAATCAGTATTTGGATAGGGGATAATCTTAATCCCTTTCCCAGATAGAGTTAGCTTACTCCTGATCTTATCAGGAGGTTACCAGATTCAAATCTGATTTGAATTTGGTCTCTAAGAGTGGATAAGGCTAAGAGCCCAATCCTTTTTGCTAACTTCAATCTCAAATTCGCCCCATTGATGGGTGATCATATCAGCCCACTTCGAAATGGGCTTTTTGGCCCATTAAGCATTCAGTGTTTAATTAGTTTCCAATCTGCTGCCCAGTTGGGCTTCTTTGTATGGCGTGGGACCCAAGCATTGATCTACACACCAGCCACATGGGTTCGGCCCAGCCTTTAATACAAGGCCCAGCCAAATTCACTGAAAATCTCAATAAACCCCTTGAGTCCATCGTATGAACCCTATGGGCCCAACACTTACATTAAGTGGTCCCTGGGCCAAGCCATCTTATAAAAACCCAGGGACTGTGGGCAGGTGCAAGATTAGCCCATCAGGTATTATCCTAAATGGTCTTACACTTAACCTCTCATCCCTTAATGATCAAGCACTACCCGACAAGAGAGGACCTCTCCCTCGGCTGCAAGGAACAGTGCCGCACTCTCCTCTCACATGGATCCCGGGAATTAAAACCATTTGCAAACATTTTGAAACCGTACATATATATGTAAATATATTAATTTTGCAAAAACAAAATTCCAACGATTGAAATCAACTGCCGGCAGTTTGGTTTCCATCAGAGAGAGTGCATTCCCGATCATTACCCTTTGTCCGACAAAGTGGCTGATTCTGTCACTATGACCACCCACTCAGATGAATTCTCAAACTGCCCCAACATACCCAGGTTTTGATCCCCACTAAGGATCTCACTGATTGGCATATCAAAGGCAGCCTGATCCAGCACCTAGTGAAGTGTCATAATCGAGTCTAGGGGTCAGGTGTAACTTTCCAGTTTTGCCCATCTATCTCCAAGGTCCAGGGCAAGACTGGAAATCTGGTCTGGTTCAAGGATTCAAGTAATCCCATGCTGTATGTGCCTCGGGTCTTACCCTGATGGCTGAGACAGGCCATCCCAACACTTGGTGGCACACCAGTATCAGCCTTGGCAGGATAAATCTCCCCAGACTTATCCAACGGCTGTGAACATTTAAAACTAACATGAGTCTCTACAAATGTCCAGTTTTAGGGTTTTACATAGAATTAAACCAAACAACATGAATCAAACATGCACTTTATTTATTTCCACTAAATAACAAAAGTACATCAAAATGATTGAAGCTAAGGGCATACAAAACTGTCTAACATTTGGAAAAGGAACTGTCCTGCCTACCTGGAATCCAAGAAAGGTAATTTCGAATCTTGTGTTTTAGAAACCAATTTATTGGTAGCTTATGTGTCTTGGTGTATTGACTCTGGGGCTTCAACTCATGCGTGTAACTCACTGCAGGGGTTCAAGGTAAGCAGAAGGCTGAGTGAGGGAGAAGTTACACTCTACTTGGGGACTTTTGCAAGTGTTGTAGCCACGGCCATAGGAACCGTGGAGTTAATTTTTAGAGAATGAACAATTGTACTCAAAGATTGCCTTTATGTACAAAATTTAAGAAGAAATTTGATTTCTGTCTCAAAACTGTGTGTGGATGGTTATTTTGTCTTCTTTAGTAAGATGATTACTATTAAAAGAAACAACAGATTCATCGCATATGGGGAACTAGAGAACGGTCTCTATGTTCTACATCTTTCTCTAGAAACTAACATAACTGAAACTACATCGGCTGAAATCCCCAAGAAAAGAGTACGTGATACAGTTAATCCCACGTGCCTGTGGCATTACCGACTTGGCCATTGATGAGACCAAAAAGAACCCTATTTTTTGAAGAGATGAAAGATCCATCGTATCGACGCCCAAAGATTGCGGAATAAGGAGACGAATTTCAAAAATTTTTCTCTCCCTTCAACTGGGAATCACATTCCCTATTTAGAAAATCATATTTTCAAAGATCATTCTTGAACCATAAACTGAACCCGATCTGAACGAAAAGGAGTGGGAAGGATTATACCTGATCCGGAGAAATAATATCCCCCAATGAAGGCGTTCACACCCAAGGAACGATCCAAAGACTACTCCCACTGAAGATGGTGCAATGCAGGATAGAGCAGAATCAGCAGTGTTCTTCACCAAGAACTCTGTCCTTCGCAGGAATTAGCAGGATGGTACGTGAGCACAGCTTCTTATCAATTCTTTCTCAAAAAACTGATGTCAAGATCGAATATTGACTTCTCCCACAACTAGAGATCGAACTGGTCAAACAGGGCGGCAAGAGAGTATTCGCAGGGTGCAGAATTCTCTCTTTTTGTGATTTCAGCACTGAAGGAAATCTGATTAAGTGTCTTCTAAAGGCTGCCGCCCCCTCCTTCTTTTGTTAACCTAAAAGATCAGCTCCTAATCCAATTAGGAGCTGCTTATCCAAATCATATTTAGATAAGACCTCTCTTTAGGTGATAGGGATAAACCCTTATCTTATCTGCAGATTAGATTAGCTTTCTCCTATTCTCATTAGGAGGTTTCTAGATCTAAATCATATTCAGATCCAGACTCTCTGAGTGGATAGGGTCAAGTCCCTATCCTATCTGCTAATCTATCTCAGAATTCGCCCCATAATTAACTAATTAAATAGCCTAGTTCAAAATGGGCTTTAGGCCCATTAAGCTTATGTGCTCACTTAACCTTCCTAACTGCTGCCCAGTTGGGCTTCCTTGTATGGCGTGGGACCCAAGCATTGATCTACACATCAGCCACATGGGTTCGGCCCAGCCTTTGTTACAAGGCCTGGCCGAATACACTGT
The DNA here is from genome assembly GCF_055504915.1 of Nelumbo nucifera. NCBI lineage: Eukaryota > Viridiplantae > Streptophyta > Magnoliopsida > Proteales > Nelumbonaceae > Nelumbo > Nelumbo nucifera. The sequence goes on along the minus strand of NC_142649.1, from coordinate 146,788,827 downwards.
TATGGACAGTGCACCCCCTGAAACCCATCAAATGAGTTCTATGGGCCCAACGCATACCCTAAGTGGTCCCTGAGTCAAACCACCTTGTAACACCCAGGGACTGTGGGCAGATGCAAGATTAGCCCATCAGGTATTATCCTCAATGGTCTTACACTCAACCTCTCAGCCCATAATGATCATACACTGTCCGACAAGAGAGGACCTCTCCCTCGGCTGCAAGGAACAGTGTTGCACTCTCTACTTGTATGGATCCCGGGAATTAAAACCTTTTGCAAACCCTTTTAGAAACCAAAATATATATACTTTTATATCTCATTTAAAATATACTTTGCAAAAAAAATCTCACCGATTGAAATCGGCTGCCGACAGTCTTCGTTTCCATCAGTAAGAGTGCATCCCCGATCATTACCTTTGTCCGACAAAGGGGCTGATCCTGTCACTATGATCACCAACTCAGATGAATTCTCAAACTGTCCCAACATACCCAAGTTTTGACCCTATCTAAGGATCTCACTGATTGGTATATCAAAGACAGCCCAATCCGACACCTAGTGCAGTATCATAATCGAGTCTAGGGGTCGGGTGTAACTTCCCAGTTTCGCCCATCAATCTCCAAGGTCCAAGGCAATACTGGAAATCTAGTCCAGTTCAAAGATTCAATTAATCCCACACTGTATGCGCCTAGGATCTCACCCTGGCAGCTGAGACAGGCCACCACAACCGACTTGGTGGCACCATAGTGTCAGCCTTGTCAGAATAGGTCTCCCTAGACCGACCCACTGGCTGTGAACATTCTAAACTAACACAAGTCTCATTAAGTGTCTAGTTTACGGGTATTACATAGAAACATACCAAGGGAACATGAATCAAATATGCACTTTTATTCATTTACAATAAACTCATAAAGTACATCATTCTGATTGAAGTTAAGGGCATACAAAACTGTCTAACAGCTCCCACTTGCACTTAGGTCCAATCTAGTACAAGCCGGAGTCCCATGCTTTCCACGTGTTTCTTAAACACTTTCTGTGATAGTGGCTTCGTGAATGGGTCTGCTACATTTTCCACTAACGCTACCTTCTGAATCAGGATGTCCCCTCTACCAACAATCTCCCGCACTACGTGGTACTTCCTCTCGATGTGCTTCGACTTCGAGTGGGCTCGTGGCTCCTTAGCCTGAGCAATGGCTCCATTGTTGTCACACAACAATGGGATGGGTGATGTGCTGGATGGAACTACTCCCAACTCGTGAATGAACTTCTTCATCCACACGGCTTCTTTGGCAGCCTCACTTGCGGCAATGTACTCGGCCTCGGTCATGGAGTCTGCAGTGGACCCCTATTTGCTGCTTTTCCAGCAAACAACACATGATCCTATCGTGAAAACATATCCAGATATAGACTTTCTATCATCTGGGTCTGACTGGAAATCGACATTTGTATACCCTTGGATCTGTAGTGAGCTACCATCGAATACCAGACAAAACTCTTTTGTCCTTCGAAGGTACTTAAGTATGTTTTTTACAGCAGTCCAATGCTCCTGCCCTGGGTTGGCCTGAAATCTGCTTACTACACTCACTGCCTGAGCTATGTCAGGACGAGTGCACAGCATGGCATACGTGATGCTCCCTACGGCTGAGGCATAGGGAACGTCTTTCATGCCATCAATCTCCTCAGAAGTCTTGGGAGACATCTTCTTGGAGAGAGTGACTCTATGCCTAAAAGGAACATTTCCTTTCTTGGAGTTTTCCATGCTGTATCTTTTGACTATTTTGTCAATGTAAGCAGATTGGGATAATCCTATCATCCGCTTTGATCTATCTCTATAGAGTCGAAGACTCAGTATATAGGAGGCTTTTCCAAGGTCTTTCATGGAGAATTGCTGTGAAAGCCATATTTTCACCGTAGTTAACATTCCTACACCATTTCCAATGAGTAGAATGTCATCTACATACAAAACCAAGAATGTAACCTTATCTCCACTGTACTTCCTGTAAACACAGGGTTCATTCGGATTCTGCTTGAAGTCAAACGATTTGACAGCAGAGACAAAACGAATGTTCCAACTTCTAGAAGCTTGCTTAAGTCCATAAATGGATCTATTAAGTTTACATACCATGTTTTCCTGACCTGCAGCAATGAAGCCTTGTGGCTGCTGCATATAGATATCTTCAGTATGATCTCCATTCAGGAATGCAGTTTTGACATCCATCTACCAAATCTCATAATCATGGTATGCTGCTACAGCTAGCAGGATCCTAATTGATTTAAGCATGGCCACAGGCGAAAAGGTTTCCTCATAATTGATGCCCTCTTTCTGAGTGTACCCTTTCGCCACTAGACGAGCTTTAAAGCTCTCAACCCTACCATCGGGGCCCTTCTTCCTCTTGTAAATCCATTTGCAACCGATTGCTTTTACCCCGGAGGGTGGATCAACTAGAGTCCAGACTCCATTGGTCTCCATTGAGTCCATCTCTGCTCTCATGGCCTTCACCTACTTCTGGGAATCTATGTCCAACATAACTTCCGCGTAAGTCACGGGACCCTCCTCACTAGTCAAGGTTTCCACTAGGTAACTATCCTGGTCATAACCATAACGGACTGGTGGCCTGGATACCCGAGTGGATCTTCTAGGTTGGTCACTATTTGGAACTTGTGGGACATCTCCCACTGCTCCTGAGCTCTCCTCATCAAGAACAACTTCCTGATGATGTGTGTCCAGGATGTAATCGGTTTCCAAGAATTGCGCATTTCAACTACAGAACACTTTCTGCTCACTTGGGTCATAGAATAGGTAACCTACAAAGCCTTTTGGGTAGCCTACAAATAGGCAACGGCTGGTCTTGGATTCCAACTTGTCTGCACTCGTTCTTTTAACGTATGCTGGACAACCCCAAATCTTCAAGTGTCTGACACTTGGTTTCTTTCCGGTCCAAAGTTCATATAGAGTATTCGGAACCAATTTGGTTGGAACCCAATTTAGCACGTAAATCGCAGTCTCTAATGCGTAACCCCAAAAGGATGTGGGTAACTCCGAGTGTATGAGAAGCGATCGGACCATATCCAATAAGGTCCTATTCCTCCTCTCTGAAACACCGTTAAGTTGTGGTGTAGCAGGAGGAGATAACTGTGATACTATCCGATTGTCCTTTAAGTAGTCCCTGAATTCGTCCGAGAGATATTCGCCACCTCGACTTGATCGAAGGGCTTTAATTTCTCTCCCTAACTATTTCTCGACCTCTTGTCTAAACTCTTTGAACTTTTCAAAGGATTCAGACTTGTGTCTCATTAGGTACACGTAACCATATCGTGAAAAATCATCTGTGAAGGTGATGAAATACACGTGTTGATTCTGTGTCCTAACACTCAGGGGGCCACATACATCAGTATGTATTAGGTCAAGTGTGCCTGTACATCTTTCAGGCTTACTGTTAAATGGCCGTTTCGTCATCTTGCCTTGTAGGCAAGGCTCACAGGTGGGAAGATCTTCTACAATTAGAAAATCCAAAGGACCATCCTTTACCAACCTTGTGATTCGGTCAATACCGATGTGGCCAAGTCGATAATGCCACAGACACGTGGGATTAACTGTATCACGGGCTCTCTTCTTGGGAATTTCAGCCGACGTAGTTTCAGTTATGTTAGTTTCTAGAGAAGGATGTAGAACATAGAGACCGTTCTCCAGTTCCCCGTATGCGATGAATCTATTGTTTCTTTTAATAGTAATCGTATTACTAAAGAAGACAGAATAACCATCTGCACACACTTTTGAAACAGAAATCAAATTTCTCCCTAAATTTTGTACATAAAGACAATCTTTCAATACAATCATTCCTTCTCTAAAAAATAACTCCACGGTTCCTATGGCTATGGCTGCAACAGTTGCATTAGTCCCCTAGTAGAGTGTGACTTCTCCTTCACTCAGCCTTTTGCTTACCTTGAACCCCTGCAGTGAGTTACACGCATGAGTTGAAGCCCCGGGGTCAATACACCAGGACGCAGAAGCTACCAATAAATTGGTTTCTATAACACAAGTTTCAAAATTACCTTTCTTGGATTCTAGGTAGGTAGGACAGTTCCTTTTCCAGTGGCCGGTCTTCTTGCAAAAATGATAGGCATCTGATGCCTTGTCCTTCCTCTGTTTCTTGGGTTTGGCTACCTTCTTCTGGGGCTTTCTCTTTGCCTTCCTTTTCTTGCCCGATTTGCTAGTTTCAACAAGCATGGCAATGGGCTCATCCTTTTTAATCAATTCTTCGGCCCTCTACAACATATTGTTGAGTTCCTGCAAGCTGACGTTCAGCTTGTTCATGTTGTAGTTCATGATGAATGGATTAAAGGATGGAGGTAGAGAGTTGAGAATAGCACCGATCTATGTTACCAGATCCAGCCCAGATCCAAGAGCCTCCAGTTCATTGATATAACCCATCATCCGAAGACAATGGTCGTGAACCTATTGGCCCTTGGACATCTGCGCGGTCATGAACTATTTCAAGACCTTCTACCGAGTAGAACGATTCTGCTCTTCGTACATTGTCTTCAGACTGTCCAGTACGTCCTTAGCTAGTTCGATCTGATCGAACTGCCTCTGAATTGGATTGCCCAAAGAGGCAATGATATAGTAGCGGGCAAGGGAGTTTTTCTCCTCCCATTCTTGGTATTCTCTTCTTCGGGCCTCGGAAGCCCTATCTCCCGGACGATCCGGGGCAGGATTCCTGGCTACCTTATCCAACTTTTCAGAGGTTAAGACCAACATAAGGTTCCTGTACCAATCGGCATAGTTTGGGCCCTTCAACTTGTTGTCATCAAGCAATTTTGCAAATGATCTGTTTGCCATTTTCTGATAAAAGAGCAAACATCAGTCCACAACCTAATTTGACTCATGTTCATTTCATAGATATGGATTTTAATCTACGTTCCATTTTCATTCATCTTTGAGATTTCCCTCCTTTCTCAATGACAGAGACTACGGGTTGTCTCTAGAAATGTGGGAAATCACATAGGGTGCATGGAACCAACTGTTTCAGCTGCATAACCCCACCACCTTTCTGTGAAGGATCATATCCACTCATCATATGAGCTTTCCCTTTGGCCTCTGTCAAACAAGGTTCAGAGCCGTTTTCAGGTAAATCTTTCTATCCAGTGAGTGTGTACCCATCATATTCGTGAACGCCAAGTTACCGTGAGAGAGTTCCCATTTTCTGGTGAAGCCCCTCCCACATCGGTCTATGATGCCCCTATCATCTTATGAAACACTTAGACAAGCCCAATAGCAAATGGATAGCCCATTTTCTGGTGCGTTTCCTCATTACTGATGGACCCATCCTCATGCTAATGATGGAAGGCCTTTAGAGAGTTCATCATATGAATCTCCCTATCACATGCACTCATATTAACTGGAGGGAACAGTTAATTATGCCCTAGTTCTAATTTTAGGTCAAAGCAAAGTGGCTCCTACTGACTTTCATAAAGCCAGATTTCGGTGGGCCTAAATCGGCTAGGGTTCGACACGTAACCTCTTCAGGAGGTGTGCGGCCCACCATTGAGGGAGGTCATCCAATGACCAGGAGGGACACCATGGCAATGATGTGCATTCAGCCATGGTGTGCGCAAGAGCCACTATCGAATCTGCATGGGCCAAGCACTTATGGCCCATGTACGTAGCACATCAACATCCATACATCACATGTAGGGATAAATTGATCCAATCAATTAATTATCTGTAAGGCTTAATTGAAGCCCATTTTAAATCCATAATATTAACCATTAATATTATCTAGGTATATGGGTCGAATGGTTCAGCCCATATAGCTTTAAATGTTAAGTGCACTTTTGGCAGTTTTAACAATTTAAAACTGGGCCTTACAGGTTGGGCCGAATTAAATATCCAATTAATTATCAATCCTTAGACCCATTAAACAAAATTAGGGCTGATATTCAGCCTTAATCGAACCCTAGATTCGGTCCAAACAATTTGAACCAATCTTTGTTTAAATGGGTCTAGGGTTTGATCTTTAATTAAATCTATTCAAGAATATAATCTGAAATTAAAAAATGATAAAAGAAAATCAAGAATCAGTCAATCCAGGGTTGTTCATACAATCCATCCTGCAAAACAGAGGTTAGATCACATAATGCAGTTTCACAAACTGCAAATCGCAGATAGCGATTCTCCCATCTACGAAATCTCCTTTTATGTGACGCCATCTTCGATCCAGAATAAAATAGATAGAAATCCTATTTCTATTAACAATTACATCAGATCGAATACCTAATACATTGAGTCTAGAAAATAAAAAAAAAATTATTTACAAACCAAATGTAATGAATAAATCAAGAAACTGCAAATCTTGCAGGTTCCCTGCGCAAACCAAGAATTCGATCTCCTCTTGTACGAACAGCCCATAAATCAAGAAAATCATAAAGAACTATTCTAAACAATAATCAGATTTATATAAAATTAATTTCAGATTATTCGCCCATTAATTTTGGGAACAAATTTCCCAAAACCCATATCTGCGCAAATCGGGTAGAACACCTTCTGCCCATTTGCACAGGTTCAGATCTGAAGCAAACTAGTTCAAGATTTGAACTTGGCTCTGATACCACTGAAGAGATGAGAGATCCATCATATGGACGCCCAAAGATTGCGGAATAAGGGGGCAAATTTCAAAAATTTTTCTCTCCCTTCAGCTGGGAATCGCATTCCCTATTTAGAAAATCATATTTTCAATGATCATTCTTAAACCATAAACTGAACCAGATCTGAACCAAAAGGAGTGGGAAGAATTATACCTGATCCGGAGAAATAATATCCCCCAATCAAGGTGTTCACGCCCAAGGAAGGATCCAAAGACTACTCCCACTGAAGATGGTGCAGTGCAGGATGGAGCAGAATTATTAGTGTTCTTCTCCAAGAACTCTGTCCTTCGCAGGAATCAGAAGGATGGTACGTGAGCATAGCTTCCTATCAATTCTTTCTCAAAGAATTGATGTCAAGATCGAATCTTGACTTCTCCCACAACTAGAGATCGAATCTTGCCCCATAATTAACTAATTAAATAGCCTAGTTCGAAATGGGCTTTAGGCCCATTAAGCTTATGTGCTCACTTAACCTTCCTAACTACTGCCCAGTTGGGATTCCTTGTATGGCGTGGGACCCAAGCATTGATCTACACATCAGCCACATGGGTTCGGCCCAGCCTTTGTTACAAGGCCTGGCCGAATACACTGTTATGGACAGTGCACCCCCCGAAACCCATCAACGGGCTCTATGGGCCCAACGCTTGCCCTAAGTGGTCCCTGGGCCAAGCCACCTTGTAACACCCAGGGACTGTGGGTAGATGCAAGATTAGCCCATCAGGTATTATCCTCAATGGTCTTACACTCAACCTCTCAGCCCATAATGATCATACACTGCCCGGCAAGAGAGGACCTCTCCCTCGGCTGCAAGGAACAGTGTTGCACTCTCTACTTGTATGGATCCCGAGAATTAAAACCTTTTGCAAACCCTTTTAGAAACCATAATATATATACTTTTATATCTCATATAAAATATACTTTGCAAAACAAATCTCAATGATTGAAATCGGCTGCCGGTAGTCTTGGTTTCCATCAGTAAGAGTGCATCCCTGATCATTACCTTTGTCCAACAAAGGGTCTGATCCTGTCACTATGATCACCCACTAGGATGAATTCTCAAACTGTCCCAACTGAAGGGGTGAGAGATCCATCCTATGGACGCCCAAAGATTGCGGAATAAGGGGCGAATTTCAAAAAATTTATCTCTCCCTTCAACTGGGAATCGTATTCCCTATTTAGAAAATCATATTTTCAAGGATCAATCTTGAACCATAAACTGAACCAGATCTGAACCAAAAGGAGTGGGAGAGGATTATACCTGATACGAAGAAATACTATCTCCCAATGGAGGTGTTCACGCCCAAGGAAGGATCCAAAATCTGCTCCCACTGAAGATGGCGCAGTGAAGGATGGAGCAGAATCAACAATGTTCTTCAAAAGAACTTGACTCTTCGCAAGAATCAACTGGACGGCTTGTGAGTACAGCTCCAACCAATCTTTTTCCAAAAGATTGAGATCAAGATCAAATCTTGATTGCTCCCAAGAACTGGAGATCGAACTGAAGGAATGGCAATGGCAGGAAGGTGGCGGCAGGATAGAATTCGCAGTATGCAGGAAATCTCTCAATCTCTCTTTCTTCAAAGAGAAGAATGCTATATTGATCATGTAAAAGGCTGCCGCCCCCTTCCCCTTTCATAATCTCAAAGGGATCAGCTCCTAATTAGATTAGGAGTTGCTAATCCAAATCATATTTGGGTTAGAAGTCCCTTAGTGATAAGGGATAATCCTTATCTTATCTGCAGATCAGATCAGCTATCTCCTAATCTAATTAGGAGGTTTCCAGATCTAAATCTCATTTAGATCTTGGACTCTCTGAGTGGATTGGGCTTACCCACTTCAGCATTCGCCCCCTTTAAATGACTGATCAAATCAGCCTAGTTCGAAATGGGCTTAAGGCCCATTTAAGGTTATGTACTCAAAAAGCCTTCCAAACTGCTGCCCAGTTGGGCTTCCTTGTATGGCGTGAGACCCAAGAATTGATCTACACATCAGCCACATGGGTTCAGCCCAGCCTTTGTTACAAGGCCTGGCCGAATGCACTGCTGAAGATAGTGTACCCCCTGAAACCCATCAAATGGGCTCTATGGGCCCAACACTTACACTAAGTGGTCCCTGGGCCAAGCCACCTTGTAACACCCAGGGACTGTGGGCAGATGCAAGATTAGCCCATCAGGTGTTATCCTCAATGGTCTTACACTTAACCTCTCAGCCCATAATGATCATACACTGCCCGACAAGAGAGGACCTCTCCCTCGGCTGCAAGGAACAGTGTTGCACTCTCCACTTATATGGATCCCGGGAATTAAAACCTTCTTGCAAACATTTTAGAAACCATAATATATATACTTTTATATCTTATATAAAATATATTTTGCAAAACAAATCTCAACGGTTGAAATCGGCTGCCGGCAGTCTTGGCATCCCTGATCATTACCTTTGTCCGACAAAGGGGCTGATCCTGTCACTATGATCACCCACTCAGATGAATTCTCGAACTGTCCCAACATACCCAGGTTTTGACCCCCGCTAAGGATCTCACTGATTGGTACATCAAAGATAGCCCAATCCGACACCTAGTGCAGTATCATAATCGAGTCTAGGGGTCGGGTGTAACTTTCCAGTTTTGCCCATCAATCTCCAAGGTCCAGGGCAATACTGGAAATCTGGTCCAGTTCAAAGATTCAATTAATCCTACACTGTATGTGCCTAGGGTCTCACCCTGGCAGCTGAGACAGGCCACCCCAACCGACTTGGTGGCACCACAGTGTCAGCCTTGTCAGGATAGGTCTCCCCAAACCGACCCACTGGCTGTGAACATTCTAAACTAACACGAGTCTCATTAAGTGTCCAGTTTAAGGGTATTACACAGAAACATACCAAGGGAACATGAATCAAATATGTATCTTTATTCATTTACAATAAACTCATAAAGTACATCATTCTGATTGAAGCTAAGGGCATACAAAACTATCTAACACCAACATAGCCGGGTTTTGACCCCAGCTAAGGATCTCACTGATTGGTATATCAAAGACAGCCCAATCCGACACCTAGTGCAGTATCATAATCGAGTCTAGGGGTTGGGTGTAACTTTCTAGTTTTGCCCATCAATCTCCGAGGTCCAGGGCAATACTGGAAATCTGGTCTAGTTCAAAGATTCAATTAATCCCACACTGTATGCGCCTAGGGTCTCACCCTGGCAGCTGAGACAAGCCACTCCAACCGACTTGGTGGCACCACAGTGTCAGCCTTGTCCGGATAGGTCTCCCTAGACTGACCCACTAGCTGTGAACATTCTTAACTAACATGAATCTCATTAAGTGTCCAGTTTAAGGGTATTACACAGAAACATACCAAGGGAACATGAATCAAATATGCACTTTTATTCATTTACAATAAACTCATAAAGTACATCATTCTGATTGAAGCTAAGGGCATACAAAATTGTCTAACATTTTTATCCCCTAATATTCACTCTTTTACATTAATTTAGCACTTAAGTGGACTTATTACTCATGTATTTCGATTCAGGGCAAGCAAGAAGGCAATTGGAAGAAAACAGGGCAAATCGGATGATTTTGCACAGTTTCAGCGACACTCAGTAATCTTGGCATAACTCTCAATTCCAGACTCCGAATTGGACAATTCAAGAAACATTAGAAAGACGAAAGGAAGGCCCACAACTTTTATGTTTTGGGTTTTGACAGACTCGGCCCGCAAGTTCGCAGCCAGGCTCATTTCACCACTGAAGCCCAACTCGCAGAAGTACCTTGAAACAACCCAAGTTATCAAAGTAGCCCAACTCGAAATCAAGAGTCAAGAGTCCCAATTTCGAATGTAATCTCCAAGAAGAGAGTCTTATCAGATATAAAAATTTGAATGTAATCCTAGAGAGATAAGAAGATTGAGATTAGATCATTAGATAAGAGATAGGATAGATTAGTTCAAAGAAGATCATGACTCCCTGAACATAGGATGATCTCCTAGGAGTTGGAAAACAGCCCTCTCCTTTGGCTATATAAAGAGGGGGGCGGACCAGCTCTAGCAATCACTCACTCCAAGATCCAAGAGATCACCAAGCAACTCAATTAACTCAAAAGAGCAGTTCGGCCTTGGAGAAGTAGAGCATGAAGGTTTTGCAGATCATGAGCAGCTAAGCTTCTTTTTCCAGTTCAAGGGGGGAGGTTCGATTGTGCCATTGTGAGGTTCTATAGTTAATTTATTTTCTTGCTTTTTAATTCAAGTATTCATTGGTTCTTGTGCACATTTTTATTGGATGTTAATGTTAATTAGTCTGACAAACTGAATTAATGTTGATTTTCCTACTGCTATCCATGATTTCGGTGATCCGTAATTGTCACGAATAGTGGTACAAGTAGCAATTAGGTTAATATCTTTCTGGGTCAATTGTTCGTGACTGCCTTTGACCAATGTATTGACATGTTTTAACCTAAAGGGAATCGGAACAAGATTCAATAATTGCAGCTATCTCAATTATTCTTATTTTGGTTTAACTGTTTTCACAAAGCTTAATGCTATCATTAATTAATATGGAGCGCTATCGTACCCAGTTGATTAAAGATAAGTGTTGATCGAATGCTGGGTTTGGTCAACTGATTTAGAAAAACACAAGGTTTATTATGGCTATCCTAATAAATCTAAGGTTAAATGCTTGAATCGCAAGAATGCTGAAATTTACCTAGGATTGATGGCCAATCGATTCAACCCGAACCCTTGAACCAAAATTCGGTAAGATTGATTTTCTGTTGTTTGTTTAGTTGCTTTCTTATTCTTTTAATTTTAGTTATTAAATTTTCCCACAAAATTATAGTATCCATTAGGCTAAGAGATTATTGTTTAGCTCCCTGTGGGATTCGACCTATTACCACTTTTACTACAAATATTTTATTGTGGGACTAGTATTAATTTTGATGGCTTCAACAACCCGTCAAAATTTTGGCGCAGTTGCCGGGGAGCAACTTTAATTTCTTAGCTATTACCTTCTCTTTGTTAACCTCTTTTGTTTTATGACTCGTGTTTCTCAACGAGGTGAACTCGAGTACAACCCCGGAATTGAGAGGACCACCCATCGCTTAAGGAAGGAGGCGAAACAAAGGAAGGATCGTTCACCTAAAAGGGTGAACTCAGATTGCGATTTATTTGCTTGTGATCTACCCATCTTCAAGAAGAAGAAAGAATGGCTGACAGAGAGAGGACATTAAGGGAGTTGGCTGCACCGATTATGAACCAACAGCCCTTATGCATAACGTATCCCACTCTTGAGGTAGCCTTTGAACTCAAATCTGGTTTGATTCAACTATTGCCTATATTTCATGATTTTCCAGGTGAGGGCCCTCATAAGCATCTAAAGGAATTCCATGTCATCTGTTCGAGCATGAAGCCCCAAGGTATGACCGAGGACCAGGTACAACTCATAGCCTTTTCATTTACTTTAAGAGATAAAGCAAATGATTGGTTGTATATTCTTCCCCTCGGTTCAATACGCACATGGGATGAGATGAATAGGATATTTTTAGATAAATATTTTCCTGCATCCCGGGCTACAAATATAAGAAAAGAAATATGTGGAGTTCGGCAGTTTGGTGGTGAGACACTATATGAATATTGGGAAAGGTTTAAACAACTTGTTGCTAGTTGTCCACACCACCAAATACCCGAACAATTGTTAATCCAGTACTTCTATGAAGGGCTGCAGCCCATGGATAGAAGTATGGTCGATGCAGCTAGTGGCGGAGCCTTGGTGAACAAGACACCCGAAGCGGCCAGGGAGTTAATCTCCAACATGGCTGAAAATTCTCAACAGTTCAGTGCAAGGATAGATGGTACCATTAGAAGGGTTAATGAGGTAAGCCATGTAAATTTAGAAAATCAGATTTCTGACTTAACTACTTTGGTAAGACAACTCGCTGCATGACAATTACAAACTGCCAGGGTGTGTGGTATCTGTTCGATTCCTAGCCATCCTACGAACATGTGTCCATCATTATAGGATGGATCGATGCAGCAAGTGAATGCCGTAGGAGGATTCCCGAGGCAGCCCCAACGAAAGTATGATCCCTACTCCAATTATTACAATCCGGGGTGGAGAGATCATCCAAATCTAAGCTACAGGAACCAAGGAGGACAGCAGCAATATCAGCCCCATTTTTTCAGTCGACAGCCCCAGTTTTCAACACCCATCACAGCACAAGGCCAACCCCGAATTCAGGTACGTCATTAGAAGATATAGTTAAGGCTCTAGCTACTAATACTCGGCAATTTCAATAGGAAACTAGAGCCAGCATTCAGAATTTGGGGAACCAAATCAGCCAACTTGCCACTGCCGTTAGCAAGTTGGAGGCGCAGAGCTCCGGGAAACTACCATCACAAATGGTAGTCAACCCCAAGGAGAATGTAAGTGCAGTGGTGCTGAGAAGCGGGAAGGAACTGTAGCTAGAACCTCCCTCACCAAGGAAGGCGGATAAAGGACAGGAAGAAGAGGAGGTACAGGACTCAAACGAGAGCCCCATTAAGGTAAGAGTTGGAGAGAAAGTTTCAGCCGTGATCAAGAGGACCTTACAAGAAAAACATGTAGATCCAAGTATGTTCACCCTACCTTGTGTGATTGGTAATAAGTGAATCGAGCATGCCATGCTAGACTTAGGTGCATCTATCAATGTCATGCCATACTCGATTTACTATGCTTTGAGATTAGGTCCTTTAAAGAAAACTAGAGTTGTTATCCAATTAGCTGATCGTTCTAATGCCTACCCAGAAGGGATTGTTGAGAATGTATTGGTGTAGGTTAACGATTTAATTTTTCCAGCTAATTTTTACATTCTGAAGATGGAGGAGGACACGATCACAAGTTCTACGCCACTTCTATTAGGCAGGCCATTCATGAAAATGGCCAAGACCAAAATAAATGTAGATGAGGGTACCCTCTCCATCGAGTTTGACGGGGAGACTGTTAAATTTAATATTTTTGAAGCTATGAAGTACCCAAATGAAGACCATTTGACCTACACTATTGATCCAACTATGCAGGAAATTTCTGAAAAAGATATGAATGGGGAAATAGAATCGAGTGCACAATTGGATACGAAAGCCCCTATTTCAGATTTGAACCCGCCCATGATGGATGGAAGGGGAGAACACTGAAAGCTGCATCCACGAGATTTAGAGAATCCGATTCAGGATTATTAAAAATAGGGAAGTTTGTTTTTCCTTTTTCTTTTTTTTGTTTTTACATTTCTAGTTTAATTTTTCTGCCCTCCTTTGCATTTAACCTCACATTGGGGACAATGTAAGTTTTAAGTGTGGGAGAGGGGATTTAGGTTAGAATTTAGGTTGCATTTTAAATTTGATTTAGGTCATTTTTTTCTGCATTTTCTTTTTGAGCAAAAAAAAAAAATCAAACCCTCAACCCTTTTGAGATCAATTGAACCAATTCCCTTTTAAGCTAGTCCTAAATCCAGGTTTAAATAAATAGGGCAAATACTTCACCATTGCCACAATTGGTAGGATGGATCATAAAATGCACCTACTGGTCAATTAATCCGATGGTAGGATGGAGCATAAAATGCACCTACCAGCCAAGTCATCTGATAGTAGGAGGGAGCATAAAATGCACCTACTAGCTAGTAAATCAAACAGTATGATGGAGCATAAAATGCACTTACTAACCAAGTAATCCAAAAGTGAAATGGAGCATAAAATGCACTCACTTCTTCAGAGGAGAGAAAAATAAAATAAAAAGAGAGAGAAGAGAAAAAGAAAATAAAAAGAGAGAGAAGAGAAAAAAGTTTTCCCTGATTTACTACTTGATTTGTAGTAGCAAAAATTGGATTGACTGATGAATGAGTCGTGTATGACTTGGTTGTGTTGATTTAATGGTTCACAATATTTAACCTATAATATTTGTGGAGAAAGATGAAGGAGAGTTGAGTTTAAAAAAAAAATCAGTAGATAGTTTATTTATTTTTGTTTGAATTTTGTCTTGCCCGAGGACGGGCAAAGTTTAAGTGTGGGGGGATTTGATGAGACCAAAAAGACCCTATTTTTATCCCCTAATATTCACTTTTTTACATTAATTTAGCACTTAAGTTGACTCATTACTCATGTATTTCGATTCAGGGCAAGCAAGAAGGCAATTGGAAGAAAACAGGGCAAATCGGATGATTTTGCATAGTTTCGGCGACAGTCAGTAATTTTGGCATAACACTCAATACTGGACTCCGAATTGGACAATTCAAGAAGCATTAGAAAGAATAAATGAAGGCCCACAACTTTTATGTTTTGGGTTTTGACAGAATCGTCCAGCATTGAGTACGAAAATGAGCCCAAAATTGGAGCAAGTTCGTAGCTAGGCCCATTTCACCACTGAAGCCCAACTCGCAGAAGTACCTTGAAACAGCCCAACTTATCAAAGCAGACCAACTCAAAATCAAGAGTCAAGAGTCCCAATTTTGAATGTAATCTCCAAGAAGAGAGTCTTATCAGATCTAAAGTTTTGAATGTAATTCTAGAGAGATAAGAAGATTGAGATTAGATCATTAGATAAGAGATATGATAGATTAGTTGAAAGAAAATCAGGACTCCTTGAAGATAGGATGATCTCCTAGAAGGAGTTGGAAAACAGCCCTCTCTTTTGGCTATATAAAGAGGGGGGCGGACCAGCTCTAGTAATCACTCACTCCAAGATCCAAGAGATCACTGATGTGTGGCTCATTGTGACACTAGCAAGTGCACTAGCCGCTCAAGTAATAAAGTAGTGAGTGAAGTATCGTTCCCACGAGGATTTAGGAAACAAGTATCAATACTAAATTGAGTACTTCTTATCTGATTAACAAATAAATCAAAACTTTAATGAAAGCAAAAAAATCCTAAATTAAAATCTATCTAAATAATTGGTCCAATTGCCTTCAAATCAGGTTAGAAGAGTAAGTAGTAAATTTCAATCTCAGAATTCAGCAATCTATCAATTTGGATCATTTGAATAAATCATAATTGAGCCTTGGTTTGGTGAAACCCCAAGGTCATGAATAGCCTCTCTCAAGTGCATGTTCATCCTATGCATGAGTGACGATTCTTCTATCTCTAGCAAGAATCTAATCCCCATGCATGCATTTCTTCAAACACTTCTAAGGCATCAATTCAAATCTGAATTGATCACCAACTGAACTGTGCAAGTTATCTCTAACTTTGCACTCAATTCAGTTCTTGAATAGTAGATCTGAATTCCTAGAGTCTCTCTCAAACACTCTAGGAATTCCAAACTTTGGATCCATTCGGCCAATCTGAAATTTGCAGATCTGAATTCTCTTTCAAGCAATTCAGATCTTGCAAACTCAGATCAGAGAATTCAGATATGAGTTTTGAAGGTTAACTGGCCGAATTAATCTACAATTTAACCCCTATTCAAGAAACTTCAAGTACAATTCATAACCATTCGAATGAATCAAAAAGAATTTGATTGCTGAACTGAAATTTTACAAGTTGAAATACATCAAGAAAGAATGGAAGAAGGAGAAAGAAGAAAGAAAATATAACAAAGAAACTGAATTCAAATTAAAGGAGAATGAAACTACAATTGAATTATTACAAGATCTTTGAATCACAAACCCCCAATTTCGAACTCACCTTCTTCTTCTTGCTTGCTTGACTTGAACTTCTTTCAGCCCTTCTTGTTCTTCTTCCTTGCACCTAGCCTTCTTCTCTTCTCTTCTCTCAAGGTGGCTGAACCTCTAAGAGTGGGAGAGCCTTCCTCTCAAGCAATTGAACACCTCTCCCCCCTCCTAGAGGCCTTCTTATATAGTTTTTCAAGGGGGCTCTTGCCCCTTCTTGAAGCCTCTAGAATGGGGTGTATTACACCCCTTTCTTGAACTTTCTAGAGCTCTCTTGAAAGCCTCCTAAGGGCTGCTATTTGGGCTGCACTTAGGCTCTCTCTTAGCACATGATAGCTATACATTGAGCTGCTCTTTTGCACTGAGAATGGGCCTTCCTTGCTGGGCCGAATTCTACTCTTAGCTAGGCTTTCTTTTCTTGGGTTTTCTCAAGGAATCCACTTGCTCTTCTTAGGCCAAAGTGCTCTCTCTTGCTTCCATAACCGGGCTGGGCTGAATTTGGTCTTTTTGAACCTTCTTTTCTTGCCTTTTTCCTTCATTTTCTTGGATTAATTACCCCTGAAACTTATTCATAGCATTAAGCTAAATTAAGGCAAAAATTAATAAAACCGGCATAAAAATCCATGCTAAAGTCCTCAAAAATTATAGATAAATTGTAGGTTCATCAATCACCAAGCAACTCAAGAAATTCAAGAGAGCAATTCGGCCATGGAGAAGCAGAGCATGGAGGTTTCGCAAATCATGAGCAGCTAAGCTTCTTTTTCTGGTTTAAGGGGTGAGGTTCGATTATGCCATTGTGAGGTTCTGTAGTTAATTTATTTTCTTACTTTTTAATTCAAGTATTCATTGGTTCGTGTGCACATTTTTATTGGATGTTAATGTTAATTAGTCTGACAAACTGAATTAATGTTGATTTTTCTACTACTATCCATGATTTCGGTGTTCCGTAATTGTCACGAATAGTGGTACAAGTAGCAATTAGGTTAATATCTTTCTAGGTCAATTGTTCATGACAGCCTTTGACCAATATATTGACATGTTTTAACCTAAAGGGAATCGATGGAACAAGATTCAATAATTGCAGCTATCTCAATTATTGTTATTTTGGTTTAACTATTTTCACAAAGCTTAATGCTATCATTAATTAATATGGAGCGCTATCGTACCCAGTTGATTAAAGATAAGTGTTGATCGAATGCTGGGTTTGGTCAACTGATTTAGGAAAACACAAGGTTTATTATGGCTATCCTAATAAATCAAAGGTTAAATGCTTGAATCGCAAGAATGCTGAAATTTACCTAGGATTGATGGCGAATCGATTCAACCCGAACCCTTGAACCAGAGTTTGGTAAGACTGATTTTCTCTTGTTTGTTTAGTTGCTTTCTTATTCTTTTAATTTTAGTTATTAAATTTTTCCACTCAATTATAGTATCCATTCGGCTAAGAGATTACTGTTTAGCTCCCTGTTGGATTCGACCTAGTACCACTTTTACTACAAATATTTTATTGTGGGACTAGTATTAATTTTGAGGGCTTCGACGACCCGTCAGCCATATCGGTATTGACTGAATCACAAGACTGGTAAAGGATGGTCCTTTGGATTTTCTAACTATAGAAGATCTTCCCACTTGTGAGCCTTGCCTTCAGGGCAAGATGACAAAGAGGTCATTTAACGGTAAGCCTAAAAGATGTGCAGGCATGCTTGACCTTCTACATACTGATGTATGTGGTCCCATGAGTGTTAGGACTCATAACCAGCACGTGTATTTCATCACTTTCACTGATGACTATTCTCGGTTTTGGTTACGTGTATCTAATGAGACATAAGTCTGAATCCTTTGAAAAGTTCAAAGAGTTCAGACAAGAGGTCGAGAAAAAGTTAGGGAGAGAAATTAAAGCTCTTCGATCAGATCGAGGTGGCGAGTATCTCTCTGACGAATTCAGGGACTACTTGAAGGACAATGGGATAGTATCACATTTGGCTCCTCCTGTTACACCACAACTTAACGATGTTTCAGAGAGGAGGAATAGGACCTTATTAGATATGGTCTGGTCACTTCTCATACACTCAGAGTTACCCACATCCTTTTGGGGTTACGCATTAGAGACTACGATTTACGTGCTGAATCGGGTTCCAACCAAATCAATTCCGAACACTCCATATGAACGTTGGACCGAAAAGAAACCAAGTGTCAGACACTTTAAGATTAGGGGTTGTCCCGTACATGTTAAAAGAACGAGTACAGACAAGTTGGAATCCAAGACCAGTCGTTGCCTATTTGTAGGCTACCCGAAAGGCTCTGTGGGTTACCTATTCTATGACCCAAGTGAGCAGAAAGGCTCTGTGGGTTACATCCAGGACACCCATCGTCAGGAAGTAGTTCTTGATGAGGAGAGCTCAGGAGCAGTGGGAGATGTCCCACAAGTTCCAGGTAGTGACCAACCTAGAAAATCCACTCAGGCATCTAGGCCACCAGTCCTTTATAGTTATGACTAGGATAGTTACTTGGTGGAAACCTTGACTAGTGAAGAGGATCCCGTGACTTATGCAGAAGCTATGTTGGACATAGAGTCCCAGAAGTGGGTGGAGGCCATGAGAGTTGAGATGGACTCAATGGAGACCAATGAAGTCTGGACTCTAGTAGAATCGTCCTCCGGGGTAAAAGCAATTGGTTGCAAATGGATTTACAAGAGGAAGAAGGGCCCCGATGGTAGGGTTGAGACCTACAAAGCTCGTCTGGTGGCGAAAGGGTATACACAGAAAGAGGGCATCGATTATGAGGAAACCTTTTCACCTGTGGCCATGCTTAAATCCATTAGGATCCTATTACCTGTAGCAGCATACCATGACTATGAGATTTGGCAAATGTATGTCAAAACTGCATTCCTGAATGGAGATCTTACTAAAGATATCTATATGCAGCAGCCACAAGGCTTCATTGCTACTGGTCAAGAACACATGGTATGTAAACTTAACAGATCCATTTATGGACTTAAGCAAGCTTCTAGAAGTTGGAACATCCATTTTGACTCTGCTGTCAAATCGTTTGACATCAAGCAGAATCCAGATGAGCCTTGTGTTTACAGGAAATCCAGTGAGGATAAGGTTACTTTCTTGGTTCTGTATGTAGATGACATTCTACTCATTGTGAATGATGTTGGAATGTTAACTACGGTGAAAGTATGGCTTTCACAGCAATTCTCCATGAAAGATCTTGGAGAAGCCTCATATATACTGGGTCTTTGACTCTATAGAGATAGATTGAAGCGGATAATAGGATTATCCCAATCTGCTTACATTGACAAAATAGTCAAAAGATACAGCATGGAGAACTCCAAGAAAGGAAATGTTCCTTTCAGGCACGGAGTCACTCTCTTCAAGAAGATGTCTCCCAAGACTTCTGAGGTAATTGAGGGCATGAAGGACGTTCCCTATGCCTCTGCCGTAGGGAGCATCATGTATGTCATACTGTGCACTCGTCCTGACATTGCTCAGGCAGTGAGTGTGGTAAGCAGATTCCAAGCCAACCCAAGGCAGGAGCACTGGACCACTGTGAAAAATATACTCAAATACCTACGAAGGACGAAAGAGTTTTGTCTGGTATTCGATGGTAGTTCACTACAGATCCAAGGGTATATTGATGTCGATTTCAGTCGGATCCAGATGATAGAAAGTCTACATCTAGATATGTTTTCACGATAGGATCATGTGCTGTTTGCTAGAAAAGTAGCAAATAGGGGTCCACCGCAGACTCCAGAACCGAAGCCGAATACATTGCCGCAAGCGAGGCTACCAAAGAAGTCATGTGAATGAAGAAGTTCGTTCATGAGTTGAGAGTAGTTCCATCCAGCACATCTCCCATCCCATTGTTGTTACACAACAATGGAGCAATTGCTTAGGCTAAGGAAACACGATCCCACTCGAAGTCAAAACACATCGAGAGGAAGTACCACGTATTGTGGGAGATTGTTGGTAGAGGGGACGTCCTGATTCAGAAGATAGCGTCAGCGGAAAATGTAGCAGACCCATTGACAAAACCACTATCACAAAAAGTGTTTGAGAAATATGTGGAAAGCATGGGACTCCGACTTGTACCAGATTGGACCTAAGTGCAAGTGGGAGTTGTTAGACAGTCTTTGTATGCCTTTAGCTTCAATCAGAATGATGTACTTTTGACATTTATTGTAAATGAATAAAGTGCATGTTTGATTCATGTTCTTGTGGTTTGTTTCAGTGTTATACCCTTAAACTAGACACTTAATGAGACCCGTGTTAGTTTAAAATGTTCACAGCCGGTGGGTCGGTCTAGGGAGACCTATCCTGATAAGGCTGACACTGATGTGCTACCAAGTCGGTTGGGGTGGCCTGTCTCAGCCGCCAGGGTGAAACCCAAGGCACATGCAGTGTAGGATTAATTGAATCTTTGAACCAGACCAGATTTCTAGTATTGCCCTGGACCTTGGAGATTAATGGGCAAAACTGGAAAGTTACACCTAACCCCTATACTCGATTATGATACTGCACTAGGTGTCGGATTGGGTTTTCTTTGATATGCCAATCAGTGAGATCCTTGGGGGTCAAAACCTGGGTATGTTGGGACAGTCTGTGAATTCATCTGAGTGGGTGATCATAGTGACAGGATCAGCCCCTTTGTTGGACAAAGGTAATGATCGGGGATGCACTCTCTCTAATGGAAACCAAGACTGCCGGAAGCCGATTTCAATCGTTGAGATTTGTTTTGCAAAATATATTTTATATGAGGTATAAAAGTATATATATTACGGTTTTTAAAATATTTGCAAAAGGTTTTAATTCCCGGGATCCATATAAGCAGAGAGTGCAACACTGTTCCTTGCAGTCGAGGGAGAGGTCCTCTCTTGTCGGGCAGTGTTTGATTATTATGGGCTGAGAGGTTAAGTGTAAGGCCACTGAGGGTAATACCTGATGGGCTAATCTTGCATCTGCCCACAGTCCCTGGGTTTTTATAAGGTGGCTTAGCCCAAGGACCACTTAATGTAAGTGTTGGGCCCAATAGAAGCCCATGTGATGGGTTTCAGGGGGTGCACTGTCCACAACAGTGTATTCAGCCAGGCCTTGTAACAAATGCTGAGCCGAACCCATGTGGCTGATGTGTAGATCAATGCTTGGGTCCCACACCATACAAAGAAACCCAACCGGGCAGTAGTTTGGAAGTAGTTTGAGCACATAGACTTTTTGGGCTTAAAGCCCATTTCGTACTGGCCTGTTATAATTAGTTAAATAGAGGGAGCAGATCTGGGATTAAATCAGCAGATAGGATAGAGTCCTACCCTATCAACTCAGAGAGACCAGATCTGAATTCAGATCTGGAAACCTCCTGATAAGATTAGGAGAAGGCTGATCTAATCTGCAGATAAGATAAGGGTCTTATCCTTATCACTTAAAGAGAGTCCAAATTCAGATAATGATCTAAATTAGGAAACTCCTGATAGGATCATGAGCTGATCTCTTTAAGCCTATAAAAGCAGGAGGGGGCGAACCATCAGCACCATCCCAGAAATTTCAGAGATACTAGATCTCGAATCACAGAGAGAAGAATACACAGTGTGACTGCGCCTTCTCCCTGTGATCCCTTCCTGCCACCGCCATACTGCCAGTTCATTCTCCAACATTGTAGGAGTGGTCAGGATTGGATCTTGACATCAGTCTTTGCTAAAAGGCTGATAGGAAGTTGTGCTCACTACCTCCATTGGATTCTTGCTGAAGAATTTGGTTTGTGGGACGGACCCTGCTGATTCTGCTCCTCCATCCACAGTGTCATCTTCAGTGGGAGCCATCTTTGGTGATCTTCTTTGGGCGTAAACACCTCCATTGAGAGATATTATTTCTTTGTATCAGGTATATCCCTCTCCTAGTATTTCGTTTCAAATCTGGTTCGATTCATGGTTCAAGATTGATCCTTGAAAAATATGATTTTTCTAAAATAGGGAATACGATTCCCAGTTGAAGGGAGAGAAATTTTTGAAATTCTCCCACCCTATTCTGCAACTTGTGGGCGTCCATGTGATGGATCTCTGATCCCTTTACTGGAACTATCCGGGATAGAAGAAATGCTTACCAGATGAATATCAGACTTTAACAAACCAGGTACATCCATGTAAGTCATCCTTAGGGAGGAAATACCTACTTTTCAATGCTTTCAAATGTGCCATTGGACTCAACGTGAGGACCATGATAATATCTAAAGCTCGATAGTTAAAGGGAAAAAGGCTAGTAAGTAATAGGGGGTTGTGCCGCTGTGGTGCGATTGCAATCTCAAAGCTGCTGCTGGTACAAAAAACAATTAATGGTTCATTTGGTTTGTAGTCGGAATCGGAATGATTTATTCCTATAGTCTGTTTGGTTCAAATAGGAATGTGAGTGGGAATTGGAATCAGTAGGAACGAGATTTCATTCCCAAGGGGCAAGGAATGACCATTCCCTCAAATGGGGGAATGTGTCATTCCAACAAGAAAGGGAATGGGATTCCAATTCCACCTAACCAAATGGTAGGAATTGGAGTAACCCATTCCGAATCCGATTCTAGATCCCTATTCCTGCGAACCAAACGGGGCCTAAAATAAATCCTCGGTTCCTCGCTGCAAAAAATAAAAAATAAAAAATTAACTAAATTCCATAGGAATAAGTATTTTGTAAAACTAATCCATAATAACAAGGACGGAAAACACTAACCTAGTCAATCAACAGAATCGAATGACAGATTCAAACCAATGAGAAATTGTTGTTGTTGTCGCTTTCTTATTCTTCTTCATCTTTCAATGGGGAAAGAGATTTGGGTTCCTCTCTTCATTTGAAAAAACACGTATATATGAGTTGGGATCACCTACCAACAAAACAAGTTCCAACCCCTGTCCACTTGATCCGACACCGTACATCTTGTTAGGAAACTAGGGCCCACCATAAAAGTGGGACCTGCCATGTATGAGATGTGTAATGTTAGATGTAGTGATAGGGTGTTTGAACATATTTTGTTAGGAGGTGATCCTGATAAAGAGGAGGAAGATGCTTGTTTGTCAATTCGGATTTCCTGCTAACCTCTTCCTCCCCTCCTCTCTACTAACCCACTCAAATCAGGCCACCTGTCCCTATCTGTCTAACCTCCCAATAAATGTTCAACAAACATTAACCCTCTGTTAACTAAATTATTTTTTAGAGGGAAACCTCACTTTCTTGAAGATTTTGCAAATTTTGATTGCAGTTTTTTCTAAACTTCAATTGTACTGTTATAAAAGATGAAGATCTCTTTCTTGTCTTCAATATTTTTTTTCTAAGATATTATTAAATAGAAATCAATAATACATAAATAACACATCAAATAATTAAAAAAAAAATAGAAATTATTTCAAAAGTTGATCCTACGATTACTAAAGATGAAGAAAATACCTTTGCTTTTCTTCAGGGAGAATAATGGTTCAGCCTAGAGTCAGAATTTTTAAACCCAAAATATAATTGGAGTGGGTGTCAGCTTGGAATTGATGCGAATTCACAAGAAGCATAGATGGGAGTTTTTGACATTTTGAATATTTATGACTCTATAATAGAAATCAAGAATCTGCATTGGGCCTCTCCGTATTTTTCCATTTGTTTTAATCTTGTAAAACTTGTTTCTAATCCACTGAAAAGAAAAGTTGTCTTATTTGCAAGTGTCAGACTTGCAAAGTTGTCTTATTTGCAAAGTACTATTCAGATTAGGTTTCCAATGACCATCAATAGGGAGAAAAAGGGAAAATGTATGGTGCGGTAAAGTTCTATAGAAAAAAGGAAAATGTGTGGCGTGAGAAATTTCTATTTAGTTTAGATTTCCTATGACAATCAATAAAGAAAAAAAGGAAAAATGTGTGGCGTGGGGAATTGCAGTCTAATTAAAATGGACTGCCACAAGCCCTCAGCATAGTGGTAAGCAAACCTAAGCTCCAGATAAAGCAAGGCTGATTCTGGTGTCATGAAGCAACTTGAAATTTGTCAGCAGCCATCAGCACATCCAACAAGGTAGGGGCTGTGGTTGTTATCAGTGTATTGCTATACATGAAATTCAGGAAGCTCCAAGAGTGCAGCTTCCTCTGTCCGGGAAAGAGAAAAGGTATTCTGGTGAGGTTACTTTATCTACCTTTGTTTCTATATTTTCATACTGATACAGCAATTCTCACCAAAGACATTGATTCTCAGTGTTACATGTCGCTGCTATTATTCTCTCATCCCATTTGAAAAAAGCTACAAATATCAGTGGAATGATATGCAGTGGACTCAAACTCTTTTCGTTTTTATTAAGAGCAGCTATTGGGGGTATCAAATAGCTAGTGGTAACTCTGAATATGATAATATGATAGATAAATAGCGGTAACAATCATTCGTTGAATCTTCTTTTCCCCTTCAGCATCGTTTGTCTGTAAATTGAAAAGGAATAGGCTCTGACTTCAGTCACGGACCTGGATTAGGAATAGGCTTTGGATCCATAGGCCCTGGATATTCTATGGATGACTTCGGAGTAGCATTCGTCGTTACAGGTTGTAGACCGGTTTCAGACGGAAGTTGCAGCAGAGTGGAGCGGAAGTTGTAGCAGCACTCCTCTGTTTTCGTTTGAAGGGGGTCATCGCTGCCGCCGCTGCAACTCATTGCAGCGACGGATCTGAACACGGGCATATTGCCTTCTTGCTCTCACTTTCAATACCGACCTCTTTCTCCCTCTCTCTCTCTTTCTTCCCCTCTCTCCCTCATCTTCCCGATCTTTTTTCCCACCCCTTCCCTCATCTATTTTTTGCATTTTGGATTATTGTGCAGCATAGTCTTCAAACTCCTAAACTCGAGTTAGACGTCATAGCGGCAGCAAACGGTAGATTCTCCGACAGGCAGAAAAAGAGGAGAGAAACCAGAGAGTGAGGTGGAGGGGAAAGTCTGACAATGGAGAGAGTGGGGGTTCAAGCCTGAGGGGACAAGGGTAATATTGGGTTTTCAAAAAATTTTATGTGACATGGGGTCACATGTGCAAAAATTGTAAGAAGCATTAACGGATGTTAACAACAGGGGAAGAATTAGTCAATTGTTAGAAACAGTAGGGGTAGTATTAATCAATTTTCAAACAGTAAGGATACACTTAGTCAATTAATTAAATGATAAGGATAGTTTAAGAAATTTACGCTAAGTTATAATAAAAGAATTTCTCGAGTCCGGATCTAATAGGCGCAACATTGTAAGTGATCACACAATAAATCAAAAGTTGATTTGATTTTAATCTTTTTCAAGAATATATAAGATGTAGGTATTGTTAAAGGACAAGTGTTAAAAATACTTCCAATCAAGGTTCATAGTATCAATACGTAGGGGTGTCAATTGGACTAGATTTAGTCCTGATGGTGGACAATCATGCTGCTCCTAGCTGGAGGTGACTTGGCTTCCAGTAGATGATTTGGCTTCCAGTAGATGACGAACGTGGAGATCTACACAAAGAGAATCAGAGAACCCAGAGGTGCTTATCTGGCGAGGTCGCTCCAATGCTTAAGTCAGTAATGTGCGAGCTGAGAGCAATTAGAATGCAAGAAGGCTAGTAAGCAATAGTTGTGCGTACCTCTGCCCCCGAAAGGTTGGGGACTTTATATACTGGAGTCCTCGTGGGTTATTCGGAGTGGTTCTGTGATTCCTGCCATGATGAGGCCCGTTACCGAATTAATAGGAGATAATGGCGCCAGCCGATAAGGCATATCGCTGTCGTCCGAATCGGTCGGAGGAGATAAGACCAGCTGTTACAAGGCGTGGAATCCAGTGACGAGATCTTCGGGGTTATCACGTGGAGGTCGGTCAATAGTACTCGAACTAATGCCCCCTAGGTCTGATCTGGTATGAATGCCGAGGTGCCTAGTAACCGAATTGATCCTGACGCAATCATGCCCCGAAGTGAAACCTGTCCTGAGGTGGATTCGCTTCCAAGGTGGGCTTGTCCCGAGGTGGTTTGGTTATCCGAGCTTGGTCCATTTCAGACTTGGGTACATCGGGATGAGTTTTCGTTCTGTCAGTTAGGTTGTGTCCATGTGTCCCCCTATTACTAGGTCGGGCCAAATCACCCTACATCAATTGCCCCCCACTCCCCAGGCCAGGGGTGCTGACCTGGTGCGGGGAGTTCATGACGAGCCAAGTGGATTTGACCCAAGTACCGGGCAGCTAGTCATATGACTCACGGGTCGGACTTGTTCAGCTACCCGGCTCAACCAGGAGGATGCAGGTTGTGTCTGGTTTACGCGTGGACGTCACACGAATTATAAACTCCGTGGATGCCAAAAAACGCACTAAACCGAATTTACCCTCGGGGGTCGCGTAGCCGGTTTTCCTAGGAGCCGTAGGATTGCTTTAATCTCGATCGTTAGTTTTCGGGCATTGTGGCTATAAATAGGAGGGTCCGCGACTCACTCTTCGCCACAAATCCTGCGATTGAGCTCTCTTGAAATCGCGTCAGAGTCCTCCAGCTTAGTTTTCTTTCTGCTTCCCACTTCGTCTCTTGTTTTCGGTGAGTCTCCCTTCTTTAGCTTTTTCCTGTTTTCCAGTTATGTCGAGTTCTAGCACAAATAGGCTTATAGATAGTGTTAGCGAGGAGGGTGCCATTGTTCATGTCGAGGAAACCAGCCCACGCAGGGCGCCTTCCCTCATCGGTCTACAGAGGGAACCTCTGACCCCGAAGCTGGGCTACCTCGGCTCGGGGAGACCGAAGCCCAGGAAGAGGGTCCGTCCTCCAGGTCAGAGGCCCCAACTTCTTCTCAAGGTCGGGAGCCTGACGACTTCGGGCCTTCCAAACTGTCTTCGAATAGATTGCTGTACCTAGCGTCTCGATATCGCTTTCCCGACAACTTAACCTTCAGTCTTCCACTAGGCCAGTACCCCTAGGATCATGACCACAGCGAGCTCGCTGTTTTTGAGGAGTAGCTCGCGGCAGGGCTGCACTTCCCTCTTCACCCCTTTTTGATAGAAGCCATTAAGTTCTACAACATCACCAGTGACCAGCTTCATCCGAACTCTATTCGGAACATAGTTGGCACCATCTCTTTGTTCCATGCCTATAACCGACCCTTATCTCTTGATATCTTTAGCTCGATCTACGTGATCAAGCGAAATTTGGCATGTCTACGCGGGGACGTACGACAGAGCTATTACATCTCCCCCCAGGCCTGGATTTAAAATCCTGTCCGGCTGCCCGAACAAGGTTTTGGCCTGGAAAAGGCGGTACCTCATCGTCCGTAACCCGTAAGGGTGGTCTTTCCCAACCCACTGGAGGGTGGCTACTTAGGACCCCGGGGTGATCCTGGATGCAGAGACCAGGGCGGTAATCAACTCCTAGAGGAACCTCGGCCTCGAGATGAAGAGCTTCTTGGGCGAGGAGGCACTGGTGCGAGCTGGCCTGAGTCTTCTTGGTAGGTTTCCTCTCAGATACTTGCTCAAAGCCACTTTTAAGCTTTTGGACTAACTGACTGTTTTTTGTAGCTACGGTGCCAGAGGTTGATGCAAGAAGCCTTTTGATGATCTCCCGGAAGGGAAAAAAGCGAAAGGCGGCGAAGAGACCCCGTCAGGAGGAGACTTCGACGTCTGGGGCAACCGAGGCCCAGGCCGCTGATCCGATTTCCACCGAACTCCCAAGGGAAGAGGCCCAACCTGTGGACCCCGAGGGGGTCGCAATGGAGGGATGCGAGGAGGAGGCCCATCCTCAAGGGCTGGAAGATACACATGCGCCAGTAGGGCCTGCTGTCGAGCCAGAGCTCGTTCTTGCTACCGGGGAGGAGAGTATTATGAACCACGTGCTCGCGATGCAGAAGAGTCGGACGTGGTCTTTCAGAACGAGGTCGTGCGGTGGGCTGAGATGCTTCCAAAATGGCTCCTAGGAATAGCTGCCGGTCATTGTATGGTGGTAAGCATTCTGCCTTTGGCCTCGCTTTTTCTTTCTTCTCTCCCTCTTTTTTTACTTACCTCGATCTTCTTTTAATAGGTGAACTCCGCCCTTCACGCATTGGCTTGCCAGTCTGCGATCCAATCGAAGGTGGCTCGGGATGCTAAGGTAGAGACACAGAAGCTCCATCGCGAGCTGGACTTGGCCCGAGGTGAGGTACTTCAGGCGAAGAAGGGAACTGAGTTCCAGAAGTAGCTAATTATGGACCAGGAGGAGCGAATCTCCTCGCTGACCGAGGAGAATGCCAAACTCAAGGAGCAGATTTCCGCGTTGGCCACGAGGGAAGAGGAGTTGATGGCGAAGACGACCGCGAAGAAGGCACAAATTCAACGAAATATTGAGAACCTTGAAGCCCTAGTCCAAGAGTGAACTCAGATCCTTGAGACCGCCATCGAGGAGGCACGGTCAGAGGAGAGAGCTAAGGCCGTTGAAAGCTTCAAGGAGTCCTCGGAATTCCACGCTCTCCAAGTCGAGTACGGTTCAAGCTCCTACCGCTCTGGGTTCAAGCTCTGCAGATATTTAGTTTGGCAAAAGTTCCCTGGTCTTGACCTCGGTACCATCACAATGGCGGCCTTGGCTCCAGACGCGGCAAACGAGGATCCTAACTCGTCAGAGGAGGAAAGCGATGACGAGGTCAAAGTACTGGACCCCTCAGACGTGGCTGGCAGTCCTCCTGCTTAAGAATTTTCTCTTCTTCTCTATGTTTTTTCGAATCATGAATGTACATCCCGAAGCTATTGAGCTCGGGTCACTTAGAAAGTTATCTGTACTTACAATCATTTTGTCAATGAAATACATCTTTTTTGTCTAATCTTTGTATAAAATATTCTAAGTGTGAGTAACTTCCGATCTGGGCAGCAAATGTATAGGTTACCCGAATTTCCAAGCTATTGAGCTGGGCAATAAGTAAGGATAACCAACCGTAAGAATTTTCTAAGTGTAGACTACTCCGAATTCTCTGACTAGACTACTAGTAAGAGTAACTCGCGCACGTATTACTCATTTAAATGTCGGTTGTCCCTAACGGGTCTAACCTGTTGTTATTTGTCGAAGAGGGCTAGACACCATAGGGCTTGCACCTGAACTGTCTATGCCTTAGGCATTTAGAGGTATTTTGCCTATGTCGAAGAGGCGACTAGGACTTATATGCCCATGCCGAAGAGGTGACTAGGTCTTGGGCACCCATGAAGAGGAGGCGACTGGGACTTATATAATGATGAGTTCGTCAATTTGGTACCTCAGCCCTTAGGTCTTGGGGACGACTTGTTGTCCACCCTTCTTGATTTTGCCCATGCCAAAGAGGCGACTGGGACTTATACAATGTCGAGATCTTTTAGCAGCTCGACACTTTTAGTCTTTAGACTTCTGGGAGTGACTTACGGTCCGCTCTCCAGTTAGGCAATTTACAGATAGTACTGCCTTAGGTTGCTGACGTTCCACGCCCGGGGCACCTGTTTCCCTTCTAGGGTTTCGAGCTTGTACATACCTTCCCCGAGCACCCGCTTTACTCGATAGGGGCCTTCCCAATTCGGTCCGAGCTTACTGACACCAGGCTCAGGCACCATGGCTTTACGAAGCACCGAGCCACTCTCTGTTGGTAGGCCGTAGTCTGGATGTATGCAAGGTCACGTGCCTCTTCAACTAGGTCGAGGTTGGTGTGCAGCTCGTCATCATTTGCCTCTTCATCATACGCCTCCAGGCGTAGCGTAGGCACCTCGATCTCGGCTGGGATCACTGCCTCCGTGCCATAGGTGAGGTTGAAAGGCGTTTCACCCGTGGCGGTCTTCATAGTGGTTCGATAGGCCCATAGTACACTAGGCAGCTCGTCTACCCATAGACCTTTAGCTCGGGCTTGGCGTGCTTTCAGTCCGCGAAGGATGGCCCTGTTCGTGACTTCAACTTGTCCATTTGCATGGGGGTATGCCACCGAGGTGAAATTCTGTTGTATCCCCATCTGACCACACCAACTTTGAAACTTGATGTCTTCAAATTGTTTGCCGTTATCGGAGATAAGCACTCGAGGCAGTTTGAAGCGGCACACTATTCTTTTCTAGAAGAAGTTTTGGACGGTTCGGGTTGTGATCGTCGCAAGAGATTCGGCCTCCACCCACTTTGTGAAGTAGTTTACTGCTACCACTAAGAATCTCCTTTGTCCTGTCGCTGGCGGGAATGGTCCAAGGATGTCGATTCCCCACTGCGCAAAGGGCCATGGGCTAGTGAGATACTTCAGGGCAACAGCAGGCTGGTGATGGACATTGGCATGCCTCTAACACTTGTCGCATCTTTTGACGAGCTCGAGCGCATCCGCCTTAATCGTTGGCTAGTAGTAACCCTGTCGTAGCGCTTTCTAGGCGAGAGCCTTGCCCCCCAAGTGTCTGCCACACAAACCTTCATGAGTGTCGCGGAGAATGAGCTCGGCTTCTGAGGGTCGTAAGCAGCGCAGATAGGGGAGTGTGTAGGATTTTTGGTATAGCTGTTTGTCTATTATGACGTATTTGGCCGCCTGTCGCTCTACCCTTCTAGCTGCGTTATGATCTGCAGGGAGGGTCCCGTGAAGCAGGTAGCTCGCGAGCGGATCGATCTAGCTCGGCTTTGCTTGTGCAACAGGAGCGACCTCTTCTGCCACCCCGAGAATGCTAGGCTGAGGCAGGTTCTCTATGTACACTATCCTCATGTTAGACAGTTTTGTATGCCCTTAGCTTCAATCAGAATGATGTACTTTATGAGTTTATTGTAAATGAATAAAGATACATATTTGATTCATGTTCCCTTGGTATGTTTCTATGTAATACCCTTAAACTGGACACTTAATGAGACTCGTGTTAGTTTAGAATGTTCACAGCCAATGGGTCGGTTTGGGGAGACCTATCCTGACAAGGCTGACACTGTGGTGCCACCAAGTCGGTTGGGGTGGCCTGTCTTAGCTGCCAGGGTGAGACCCTAGGCACATACAGTGTAGGATTAATTGAATCTTTGAACTGGACCAGATTTCCAGTATTGCCCTGGACCTTGGAGATTGATGGGCAAAACTGGAAAGTTACACCCGACCCCAAGACTCGATTATGATACTACACTAGGTGTCGGATTGGGCTATCTTTGATGTACCAATCAGTGAGATCCTTAGCAGGGGTCAAAACCTGGGTATGTTGGGACAGTCCGAGAATTCATCTAAGTGGGTGATCATAGTGACAGGATCAGCCCCTTTGTCGGACAAAGGTAATGATCAGGGATGCACTCTCACTGATGGAAACCAAGACTGCCGGCAGCCGATTTCAATTGTTGAGATTTGTTTTTTGCAAAGTATATTTTATATGAGATATAAAAGTATATATATTATGGTTTCTAAAATGTTTGCAAAAGGTTTTAATTCCCGGGATCCATATGAGTGGAGAGTGCAACACTGTTCCTTGCAGCCGAGGGAGAGGTCCTCTCTTGTCGGGCAGTGTATGACCATTATGGGCTGAGAGGTTAAGTGTAAGACCATTGAGGATAACACCTGATGGGCTAATCTTGCATCTGCCCACAGTCCCTGGGTGTTACAAGGTGGCTTGGCCCAGGGACAACTTAGTGTAAGTGTTGGGCCCATAGAGCCCATTTGATGGGTTTCAGGGGGTACACTGTCTTCAGCAGTGCATTCGGCCAGGCCTTGTAGCAAAGGCTGGGCTGAACCCATGTGGCTGATGTGTAGATCAATGCTTGGGTCCCACGCCATACAAGGAAGCCCAACTGGGCAGTAGTTTGGAAGGCTTTTTGAGTACATAACCTTACATGGGCCTTACGCCCATTTCGAACTAGGCTGATTTGATCAGTCATTTAAAGGGGGCGAATTCTGAAGTGGGTCAACCTAAAGGATTGGGCTTAGACCCTATCCACTCAGAGAGTCCAAGATCTAAATGAGATTTAGATCTGGAAACCTCCTAATTAGATTAGGAGATAGCTGATCTGATCTGCAGATAAGATAAGGATTATCCCTTATCACTAAGGGACTTCTAACCCAAATATGATTTGGATTAGCAACTCCTAATCTGATTAGGAGCTGATCCCTTTGAGATTATAAAAGGGGAAGGGGGCGGCAGACTTTTACATGATCAATAGCATTCTTCTCTTTGAAGAAAGAGAGATTGAGAGATTTCTTGCATACTGCGAATGCTCTCCTGCCGCCACCTTCCTGCCATTGCCATTCCTTCAGTTCGATCTCCAGTTCTTGGGAACAATCAAGATTTGATCTTGATCTCAATCTTTTGGGAAAAGATTGGTTGGAGCTGTACTCACAAGCCGTCTAGTTGATTCTTGCGAAGGGTCAAGTTCTTTTGAAGAACATTGTTGATTCTGCTCCATCCTTCACTGCGCCATCTTCAGTGGGAGCAGATTTTGGATCCTTCCTTGGGCGTGAACACCTCCATTGGGAGATAGTATTTCTCCGTATCAGGTATAATTTTCTCCCACTCCTTTTGGTTCAGATCTGGTTCAGTTTATGGTCCAAGATTGATCCTTGAAAATATGCTTTTCTAAATAGGGAATACGATTCCCAGTTGAAGGGAGAGATAAATTTTTGAAATTCGCCCCTTATTCCGCAATCTTTGGGCGTCCATAGGATGGATCTCTCATCTCTTCAGTGGTATCAGAGCCATGGTTCAAATCTTGAACCAGTTTGTTTCAGATCTGAACCTGCGCAAATGGGCAGAAGGTGTTCTACCCGATTTGCGCAGATATGGGTTTTGGGAAATTTGTTCCCAAAATTAATGGGCGAATAATCTGAAATTAATTATATATAAATCTGATTATTATTTAGAATTGTTCTTTATGATTTTCTTGATTTATGGGCTGTTCGTACAAGAGGAGATCGAAATCTTAGTTTGCGCAGGGAACTTGCAAGATTTGCAGTTTCTTGATTTATTTATTACATTTGGTCTGTAAATAATTTTTTTTATTTTCTAGACTCAATGTATAGGTATTCGATCTGTTGTAATTATTAATAGAAGTAGGATTTCTATTTATTTTAATTAAGGATCGAAGATGGCAGCGCAAAAAGGGAGATTTCGCAGAGAAGAAGATTGCGCAGATGGGAGAATCGCTATCTGCGATTTGCAGTTTGTGAAACTGCATTCTGTGATCTAACCTCTGTTTTGCAGGATGGATTGTGCGAACAGCCCTGATTTACTGATTGTTGTTTTTCTTTTATCAGTAATTAATTTCAGATTATTTTCTTGAATTAAAGATTTAATTAAAAATCAAACCCTAGACCCATTCGAACCAAGATTGGTTCAAACTGTTTGGACCAAATCTAGGTTTTAATCAAGGCTGAAAGTCAGCCCTAATTTTCCCACTGATGGGACTAAGGATTGATATTTAATAAAATGGTTAATTCGGCCCAACCTGTAAAAGCCCAGTTTTAAATAGTTAAAACTGCTAAAAGCCCACTTAACACATAAAGCTATATGGGTTGAACCGTTCGGCCCATATACCTAGATAATATTAATGGTTAATATTATGGATTTAAAATGGGCTTCAAATGGGCTTTACAGATAATTAATTGATTGGATCAATTTATCCCTGCATGTGATGTATGGATGTGTGATGTGCTACGTACATGGGCCATAAGTACTTGGCCCATGCTCAATCGACAGTGGCTCTTTCGCACACCATGGCTGAATGCACATCATTGCCATAGTGTCCCTTTTGGTCATTGGATGACCTCCCTCAGTGGTGGGCCCCACACCTCATCATGAGGTCTCGTGCGGAACCCTAGCCGATTCAGGCCCACCAAAATCTGGCTTTACGAAAGTCAGTGGGAGCCACTTTGGTTTGACCTAAAGATAGAACTAGGGCGTAATTATCTGTTCCCTCCAGATAATATGAGTGCATGTGATAGGGAGATTCATATGATGAACTCTCTAAAGGCCTTCCATCATTAGCACGAAGATGGGTCCTTCAGTAATGAGGAAACGCACCAGAAAATGGGCTATCCATTTTCTGTTGGGCTTGTCTAAGTGTTTCATAAGATGATAGGGGCGTCATAGACCGATGTGGGAGGGGCTTCACCAGAAAATGGGAACTCTCTCACGGTACCTTGGCGTTCACGAATATGATGGGTAAGCACTCACTGGACAGAAAGGTTTACCTGAAAACGGCTCTAAACCTTGTCTGACAGAGGCCAAAGGGAAAACCCATATGTGAGTGGATATGATCCTTCACAGAAAGGTGGTGGGGTTATGCAGCTGAAACAGTTGGCTTCATGCACCCTATGTGATTTCCCACATTTCCAGAGACAACCCGTAGTCTCCGTCACTAAGAAATGAGGGAAATCTCAGAGATGAATAAATGGAAATGGATCGTAGATTAAAATCCATATCTATGAAATGAACATGAATCAAATTAGGTCGTGGACTGATGTTTGCTTTTTTATCAGAAAATGGCAAACGGATCATTTGCAAAGCTACTTGATGACAACAAATTGAAGGGCCCAAACTATGCTAACTGGTATAGGAACCTTATGTTGGTCTTAACCTCTGAGAAATTGGACAAGCTAGCAAAGAATCTTGCCCCGGATCGTCCGGGAGATAGGGCTTCTGAGGCCCGAAGAAGAGAATACCAAGAATGGGAGGAGACAAACTCCCTTGCCCACTGCTATATCATTGCCTCCTTGGACAATCCAATTCAGAGGCAGTTCGATCAGATCGAACTTGCTAAAGACGTATTGGACAGTCTTAGGACAATGTACGAAGAGCAGAATCGTTCTACTCGGCAGAAGGTCTTGAAACAGTTCATGACCGCGCAAATGTCCAAGGGCCAACAAGTTCACGACCATTCTCTTCGGATGATGGGTTATATCAACGAACTAGAGGCTCTTGGATCCGGGCTGGATCTGGTAACTCAGATCAATGCAATTCTCAACTCTCTGCCTCCATCCTTTAATCCATTCATCATGAACTACAACATGAACAAGCTGAACGACAGCTTGCAGGAACTCAGCAATATGTTGCAGAGGGCCGAAGAATTGATTAAAAAGGATGAGCCCATTGCCATGCTTGTTGAAACTGGCAAATCGGGCAAGAAAAAAGGAAGGCAAAGAGAAAGCCCCAGAAAAGGGCTGCCAAACCCAAGAAACAGAGGAAGGACAAGGCATCAGATGCCTGTCTTTTTTGCAAGAAGACCGGCCACTGGAAAAGGAATTGTCCTGCCTACCTGGAATCCAAGAAAGGTAACTTCGAAACTTGTGTTATAGAAAGCAATTTGTTGGTAGCTTCTGCGTCCTGGTGTATTGACTCCGGGGCTTCAACTCATGCGTGTAACTCACTGCAGGGGTTGAAGGTAAGCAGAAGGCTGAGTGAAGGAGAAGTCACACTCTACTTGGGGACAACTGCAACTGTTGCAGCCGCGGCCATAGGAACCGTGGAACTATATTTTAGAGAAGGAATAATTGTACTAAAAGATTGTCTTTATGTACAAAATTTAAGAAGAAATTTGATTTCTGTCTCAAAACTATGTGCAGATAGTTATTCTGTCTTCTTTAGTAATACGATTACTATTAAAAGAAATAACAGATTCATCGCATACGGGGAACTGGAGAACGGTCTCTATGTTCTACATCCTTCTCTAGAAACGAACATAACCGAAACTACGTCGGTTGAAAACCCCAAGAAGAGAGCCCGTGATACAGTTAATCCCACGTGTCTGTGGCATTACCGACTTGGCCACATCGGTGTTGACCAAATCACAATGTTCGTAAAGGATGGTCCTTTGGATTTTCTAGCTGTAGAAGATCTTCCCACCTGTGAGCCTTGCCTACAAGGCAAGATGACGAAACGGCCATTTAATGGTAAGCCTGAAAGA
Source organism: Nelumbo nucifera (assembly GCF_055504915.1). Lineage (NCBI taxonomy): Eukaryota > Viridiplantae > Streptophyta > Magnoliopsida > Proteales > Nelumbonaceae > Nelumbo > Nelumbo nucifera. The sequence goes on along the minus strand of NC_142649.1, from coordinate 146,752,766 downwards.
TGTACAGGCACACTTGACCTAATACATACTGATGTATGTGGTCCCCTGAGTGTTAGGACACGAAATCAACACGTGTATTTCATCACCTTCACAGATGATTTTTCACGATATGGTTACGTGTACGTAATGAGACACAAATCTGAATCCTTTGAAAAGTTCAAAGAGTTTAGACAAGAGGTCGAGAAACAGTTGGGGAGAGAAATTAAAGCCCTTCGATCAGATCGAGGTGGCGAATATCTCTCTAACGAATTCAGGGACTACTTAATGGACAATGGGATAGTGTCACAATTAGCTCCTCCTGCTACACCACAACTTAACGGTGTTTCAGAGAGGAGGAATAGGACCTTATTAGATATGGTCCGGTCGCTTCTCATACACTCAGAGTTACCCACATCCTTTTGGGGTTACGCATTAGAGACTGCGATTTACGTGCTAAATCGGATTCCAACCAAATCGGTTCCGAATACTCCATATGAACTTTGGACCGGAAAGAAACCAAGTGTCAGACACTTGAAGATTTGGGGTTGTCCAGCACACGTTAAAAGAACGAGTGCAGACAAGTTGGAATCTAAGACCAGTCGTTGTCTATTTGTAGGCTACCCAAAAGGCTCTGTAGGTTACCTTTTCTATGACCCAAGTGAGCAGAAAGTGTTCCGCAGTCGAAATGCGCAATTCATGGAAACCGACTATATCCTGGACACCCATCTTCAAGAAGTTGTTCTTGATGAGGAGAGCTCAGGAGCAGTGGGAGATGTCACACAAGTTCCAGGTAATGATCAACTTAGAAGATCCACTCGGGCATCCAGGCCACCAGTCCGTTATGGTTATGACCAGGATAGTTACCTGGTGGAAACCTTGACTAGTGAGGAGGATCCCGTGACTTACGCGGAAGATATGTTGGACATAGATTCCCAGAAGTGGGTGGAGGCCATGAGAGCAGAGATGGACTCAATGGAGGCCAATGGAGTCTGGACTCTAGTAGATCCACCCTCCGGGGTAAAAGCAATCGGTTGCAAATGGATTTACAAGAGGAAGAAGGGCCCCGATGGCAGGATTGAGACCTTCAAGGCTCGTCTAGTGGCGAAAGGGTACACTCAGAAAGAAGGCATCGATTATGAGGAAACCTTTTCGCCTGTGGCCATGCTTAAATCCATTAGGATCCTGCTAGCTGTAGCAGGATACCATGATTATGAGATTTGGCAGATGGATGTCAAAACTGCATTCCTGAATGGAGATCTTACTGAAGATATCTATATGCAGCAGCCGCAAGGCTTCATTGCTGCAGGTCAGGAAAACATGGTATGTAAACTTAATAGATCCATTTATGGACTTAAGCAAGCTTCTAGAAGTTGGAACATCCGTTTTGACTCTGCTGTCAAATCGTTTGACATCAAGCAGAATCCAGATGAGCCCTGTGTTTACAGGAAATCCAGATGAACCCTGTGTCTACAGGAAGTTCAGTGGAGATAAGGTTACCTTCTTGGTTCTATATGTAGATGACATTCTACTCATTGGGAATGATGTAGGAATGTTAACTACGATGAAAGTATGGCTTTCACAGCAATTCTCCATGAAAGATCTTGGAGAAGCTATACTGGGTCTTCGACTCTATAGAGATAGATCGAAGCGGATAATAGGATTATCCCAATCTGCTTACATTGATAAAATAGTCAAAAGATACAACATGGAAAACTCCAAGAAAGAAAATGTTCCTTTCAGGCACGGAGTCACTCTCTCCAAGAAGATGTCTCCCAAGACTTCTGAGGAGATTGATGGCATGAAAGACGTTCCCTATGCCTCTGCCGTAGGGAGCATCATGTATGCCATGCTGTGCACTCGTCCTGACATTGCTCAGGCAGTGAGTGTAGTAAGCAGATTTCAGGCCAACCCAGGGCAGGAGCATTGGACTGCTGTGAAAAACATACTTAAGTACCTTTGAAGGACAAAAGAGTTTTGTCTGGTGTTCGACAGTAGCTCACTACAGATCCAAGGGTTTACAGATGCCGATTTCCAGTCAGACCCAGATGATAGAAAGTCTACATCTGGATATGTTTTCACGATAGGATCGTGTGCTGTTTGCTAGAAAAGTAGCAAACAGGGGTCCACTGCAGACTCCACGACCGAGGCCGAATACATTTCCGCAAGTGAGGCTGCCAAAGAAGCTGTGTGGATGAAGAAGTTCGTTCACGAGTTGGGAGTTGTTCCGTCCAGCACATCACCCATCCCATTGTTGTGTGACAACAATGGAGCCATTGCTCAGGCTAAAGAGCCACGAGCCCACTCGAAGTCGAAGCACATCGAGAGGAAGTACCACGTACTGCGGGAGATTGTTGGTAGAGGGGACGTCCTGATTTAGAATGTAGCATCAGCGGAAAATGTAGCAGACCCATTGACAAAGCCACTATCACAGAAAGTGTTTGAGAAACACGTGGAAAGCATGGGACTCCGGCTAGTACCTGATTGGACCTAAGTGCAAGTGGGAGCTGTTAGACAGTTTTGTATGCCCTTAGCTTCAATCAGAATGATGTACTTTATGAGTTTATTGTAAATGAATAAAGATACATATTTGATTCATGTTCCCTTGGTATGTTTCTGTGTAATACCCTTAAACTAGACACTTAATGAGACTCGTGTTAGTTTAGAATGTTCACAGCCAGTGGGTCGGTTTGGGGAGACCTATCCTGACAAGGCTGACACTGTGGTGCCACCAAGTCGGTTGGGGTGGCCTGTCTCAGCTGCCAGGGTGAGACCCTAGGCACATACAGTGTAGGATTAATTGAATCTTTGAATTGGACCAGATTTCCAGTATTGCCCTGGACCTTGGAGATTGATGGGCAAAACTGGAAAATTACACCCGACCCCTAGACTCGATTATGATACTACACTAGGTGTCGGATTGGGCTATCTTTGATGTACCAATCAGTGAGATCCTTAGCAGGGGTCAAAACCTGGGTATGTTGGGACAGTCCGAGAATTCATCTGAGTGGGTGATCATAGTGACAGGATCAGCCCCTTTATCGGACAAAGGTAATGATCAGGGATGCACTCTCACTGATGGAAACCAAGACTGCCGGCAGCCGATTTCAATTGTTGAGATTTGTTTTTTGCAAAGTATATTTTATATGAGATATAAAAGTATATATATTATGGTTTCTAAAAGGTTTGCAAAAGGTTTTAATTCCCAGGATCCATATGAGTGGAGAGTGCAACACTGTTCCTTGCAGCCGAGGGAGAGGTCCTCTCTTGTCGGGCAGTGTATGATCATTATGGGCTGAGAGGTTAAGTGTAAGACCATTGAGGATAACACCTGATGGGCTAATCTTGCATTTGCCCACAGTCCCTGGGTGTTACAAGGTGGCTTGGCCCAGGGACCACTTAGTGTAAGTGTTGGGCCCATAGAGCCCATTTGATGGGTTTCAGGGGGTACACTGTCTTCAGCAGTGCATTCGGCCAGGCCTTGTAACAAAAGCTGGGCTGAACCCATGTGGCTGATGTGTAGATCAATGCTTGGGTCCCACGCCATACAAGGAAGCCCAACTGGGCAGCAGTTTGGAAGGCTTTTTGAGTACATAACCTTAAATGGGCCTTAAGCCCATTTCGAACTAGGCTGATTTGATCAGTCATTTATAGGGGGTGAATTCTGAAGTGGGTCAACCTAAAGGATTGGGCTTAGACCCTATCCACTCAGAGAGTCCAAGATCTAAATGAGATTTAGATCTGGAAACCTCCTAATTAGATTAGGAGATAGCTGATCTGATCTGCAGATAAGATAAGGATTATCCCTTATCACTAAGGGACTTCTAACCCAAATATGATTTGGATTAGCAACTCCTAATCTGATTAGGAGCTGATCCCTTTGAGATTATAAAAGGGGAAGGGGGCGGTAGCCTTTTACATGATCAATAGCATTCTTCTCTTTGAAGAAAGAGAGATTGAGAGATTTATTGCTTACTGTGAATGCTCTCCTGTCGCCACCTTCCTGCCATTGCCATTCCTTCAGTTCGATCTCCAGTTCTTGGGAGTAATCAAGATTTGATCTTGATCTCAATCTTTTGGGAAAAGATTGGTTGGAGCTGTACTCACAAGCCGTCCAGTTGATTCTTGCGAAGGGTCAAGTTCTTTTGAAGAACATTGTTGATTCTGCTCCATCCTTCACTGCGCCATCTTCAGTGGGAGCAGATTTTGGATCCTTCCTTGGGCGTGAACACCTCCATTGGGAGATAGTATTTCTCTGTATCAGGTATAATTTTCTCCCACTCCTTTTGGTTCAGATTTGGTTCTGTTTATGGTTCAAGATTGATCCTTGAAAATTTGATTTTCTAAATAGGGAATACGATTCCCAGTTGAAGGGAGAGATAAATTTTTAAAATTCGCCCCTTATTCCGCAATCTTTGGGCGTCCATAGGATGGATCTCTCATCCCTTCACCTCATGGTGTTGTCACTTGTGCTGGCTAACCGGGACAAGGCATCAGCCTCAGCACTCTCGGATCTCGGGATCTGTCTAATGAACTACAACTGAAAATCACGCAAAGCCTCTCTGACTTTGGCTAGATAGGCGACCATGGTTGGATCGCGAGCTTCGTACTTGCCGGTGACCTGGTTGACCACGAGCTGAGAGTCGTTGTAGATGACGATATGTCTGGTTCTTACCTCGTTTGCTAGGGCAAGCCCGGCTATCAATGCCTCATACTCCGCCTCATTGTTAGACGCAACGAACCCGAAGTGAAGCGCATACTCCAGCTTCACCCCGCTTGGCCCGTACAGAATGATACTGGTTCTGCTACCTTGCTGATTTGACGAGCCATCCACATGGAGGATCCCGGGCTCCTCCACCCAGGTTGGCGTTGCTCTAACCGGGGGAGGTGCCGCACTGGTAGAAGTTTTTCCTCTATGCTCGGGATCAATCGGCTCAGGAACTGCAGTGCTGAAGGTACATTCCGCTACGAAGTCAGCTAAGGCTTGGGCCTTGATTGCTGTTTGGGGCTCATACTGGATGTTGTACTTGTTGAGTTCAATGGCCCACTTCGTTAACCTTCCGGAGACCCCAGGCTTGAGTAAAACTTGCCTTAGGGGCCTGTTGGTGAGGACGATGACGGTATGAGCCTGGAAGTACGGTCGAAGCTTCCGAGCTACGGTGACTAGCGTGTACGCCAGCTTTTCAATTTCTGGATATCTCGTCTCTGCGTCCTGCAAAACTTTACTAACATAGTAGATGGGTCATTGAACCCAATCTACTTCTTTTATCAGTACCGAACTGACCACCTCGTCACTCGCGGAGAGGTACAGATTCAAAATATCTCCCTCCTCGGGTCGGGCTAAAACCGGGATACTGGTCAAATACCTTTTCAACTCGTCGAAAGCGAGAGGACACTCTTTGGTCCACTCAAAGCCTTTGCTTCTTTTAATGGCCTTGAAGAAAGGTAGGCAGTGATCTTCCGATTTAGACATGAAGCGGCTTAGAGCGGTTATGCGGCCGTTCAACCTTTGAACCTCCTTCAACTTTCGGGGCGGTCTCATATCTAAGATGGCCTTGATTTTGTCGGGATTGGCCTCGATGCCATGTCGGTTAACGGTGTAACCTAGGAATTTGCCCGAGGTGACACCGAAGACACATTTGTTAGGGTTTAATTTCATATTAAACTTGCGCAAAATTTCAAAAACAGAATGCAAATATTTTATTAAATCATTTGAAAATTGGGTTTTGACGACCATGTCGTCTACATAGCATTCTACTTTTTTGCCGATTAACGGCTCAAACAGGCGGTTTACAAGTCTCTGAAATGTTGCCCCGGCATTTTTCAGTCCAAAGGGCATGACCTTGTAGCAGTACAGGCGTAACTCGGTTGTGAAGGCCATTTTTTCCTCATCGGTAGGGTCCATCCTGATCTGGTTGTATCCCGAATAAGCATCCAAGAAGCTCAGCAACTCATGCCCTGAGGTCGCGTCCACCAAACGGTCGATCTTGGAAAGTGGGAAGCAGTCCTTCGGGCAAGCTCCATTCAGGTCGGTATAGTCGACGTACATGCGCCACATACCAAAGGGCAATGCCCTTTGGACTAAAAAATGAAAAATTATTAAATCATTTTTCAGTCCAAACAGGCGGTTTACAAGTCTCTAAAATGTTGCCCCGGCATTTTTTAGTCCAAAGGGCATGACCTTGTAGCAGTACAGGCGTAGCGTGGTTGTGAATGCCGTTTTTTCCTCATCGGAAGGGTCCATTCTGATCTAGTTGTATCCCGAATAAGCATCCAAGAAGCTCAGCAACTTGTGCCCTGAGGTCGCGTCCACCAAACGGTTGATCTTAGGAAGTGGGAAGCAGTCCTTCAAGCAAGCTCGATTCATGTCGGTATAGTCGACGCACATGTGCCACATACCATTGGCCTTTTTTACCAGAACAGGGTTAGCCACCCATCTCGGGTAATGGACCTCCCTGATGAAATCGACTGCGAGGAGCTTCCCAACTTCCTCGTCGATTGCTCTCCAATGCTCCGGGGCTAGGTTGCGTTTCTTCTGTTTAACGGGCCTAACTACAGGATCAGTGTTCAGTTTGTGAGTGATTAATCTAGGGTCTATGCCGTGCATCTCTGCCACGGACCATGCAAAAATATTTAAATTTTGAAGTAAGAAGCTTACCAACTGAGAACGTAGAGGCTCCTCAATCGACGCGCCGATTTGGAGAGTCCTGGATGGATCCTCTGCGGAAACGGGTATAGGGACCGTCTCTTCTATTGGTGAAGCTCGCTCCTCATGATATTCCGTAGGTCGCTCCAACTCGAGGTCGTCTATTGCCTTGGCTTTCCCTTTGAGGGCAGCGACGTAGCACTTGCGAGACTCAAGCTGGTCGCCTTGCGCTACCCCTACTCCAAAGTCCATGGGGAACTTCATGGCCAGGTAATAGGTGGACACCATTGCGCGTAAAGCGTGGGTGATAGGCCAACCTATTATGGCATTGTATGGGGAGGGAGTTGTGACCACTAAGAAAGTGTAGTCGAATCTCGCTATGCTAGGCCAGGTACCGACCTCCACAGGTATTGTAACTCTTCCCAGGGTTCTGACTTCCTCTCCGTTGAATCCTACCAAGGGAGTGTTCCCGGGCTTGATATCGCTCTCCTGGAGCTGCAGCTTGTCGAATGAATCTTTGAAGAGTATGTCCGCCGAGCTGCCTGAGTCAACCAGGATGCACTTCACCTTGAAATCATAAATTCTTAACTTTATGACGAGCACGTCATCATGGGGGTACTGGACTCCGTGCGCGTCATCTTCAGTGAAGAAAATGAGCTCTTCTAACCTTGGCCGCTTCGGAGGATTCTGTTCTTCTCTTTCTATTTCATGAGTTGATGTCTTTGACGGGGCTGAAGTGCAACCCGCAACAATCAATCTGCCGGTGATCATGTGTATTACTCCTCGAACCGGCCTCTCTTTGGGCAGCTGTCTCTGCGGCTGCTCGTTATGCCTATTGCTAGACTCGTGAGCATCTCTACTTTGCTCCCCCTTGCCGACCTGTCTGATTTTTATTATCACTTAATACAAAATTTTTCAGGTATCCGCGACAGATGAGTTCTTCTATCTCATCGCGGAGGTTCTTACAATTTTTGGTGCTATGATCGTGATCTCTGTGGAAGTGGCAGTACACGTTTCTATTTCTAGTGTTCGGATCTCCTCTCATCCGAGGTGGCCACTTCACGTAAGAAGCGTCCTTGATCACCATGAGGATTTCTACTGGATCGGCAAGGGCACGTAATTTGTTATTTCTACTAGAGGGGCTCGGAGAGGCTAATCAGGTTTGCTTCCTCCTCGAGCTGGTTCATCCTTCTTCCTTTTGTTGTCCCCATTACTTGAGGTCTCACCTTCTCTTTTCCTCTTCTCTGGTGGGTTCTCACTCTTCTGGTTCATCTCTTCCTCTGTTTCGATGAACTGGTCGGCGAGCTTGAGGAACTCGATAACATCTTTGGGTTTGTTGGCAACCACGTGCCACTTAAATTCTTTATGCATGATACCTCTTTTGGCCGCTATGAGTCTCACGGCGAGGTTTAGATTAGGGATCTGCAAGCATGCATCATTGAATCTCTTGATGTAGCTTCGGATGGATTCTCCCTCCCTCTGGACTATGCCGAGAAAGCTTTCCTGGGACCTCGGGAACCTCTTGCTTGTGATAAAGTGCGAAGTAAAGATCTGCACGAATTGCACCCAACTTTTGATTGTCCCGGGCGCTAGGTTTCCATACCATGTGCGGGCTACCCCTTTGAAGGTGGTGGAGAAAGCCACGCACATACAGAGTTCACCTGCCCCAGCTAGGTGCATCTGTGACTGAAATGAATCCACATGGTCATTCAGATTGAACGACCCATCATACTTTTCTAGGGGAGGTACTTTGAAGTCCTTGGGCATTGGAACTGCTAGGAGCTCGGGAGATAGGGGAGATGGTACAAAGAGGAGTGGGGTAATCTTCACTGTTCCCGAACTCGCCTCTTCCTTTCCTTTGGGCTGGTTGGGCTGGCTTTGGACTGCAGCTCGGTGAGCCTCGCGACGCCGCCTCTGTTGCTTCTTCACCGGCTCCACGTTGGTGCTACTGGCCTCGGTGTTATCGGGCACGGTCCTTGTAGGGAGCTACTCAGACTGTTGGTGGCGGCTGTTGCGAACTGAGGGGCCTGGTCTGGAATCTGCGGCCAAAACCCCGAATCGGTTCTCCGCGAGTAGAACTTCAAACTGGGAGGGCCGAGGTAACAGGGCCCTGGCAGGCTGGGTATCTCTCGATCTGTTCACCTGTTGGGAGGCGGGAGGAGTAACCTGTCTTCCCTCCTGCCGTGGGACGAGACCTGTCTCCCAAGAGGGTTTTGGACTTGGGAGGTCTCTCCCTGACGAGGAGGGCGCTTGCCCCGGCGGCGAGGCTTAACTTACTGTGTGGCCGGATGCCGAGGTGGAACTGGTTGCTGAGTCTGCTAATTCTGCAGCTGTGGGGGAAACTGCTGCCGGTACTGCTGCTGATAAACGTGGTGTAGGACCTGTTGTTGATACAGTTGAAACTGTTGGACCTGTTGCATTTGGGCTTGAATAGCCCACATGCAGTCAGTGCATTAGGTCGTCCAACTGATTCTGTCTGACCACCGGGGGGATGACTGAAGGTTCGGCGATGGTTGCACCCACCGTCAAGGGGAGTGGGGCATTCATCGGTGCAAGAACCTGAGGTACAATGAAAGTGGGGATCCCATCTGCAGAGAGAGGCACGGTGAACTGTCCGATACAGATAGTTGGGACCTGGAGTTGCCCCCCGGAGGTGTTCATTTCGGCGTTGCTAGAGGATGCCATTGAAGATGAGTTTAGGATGCTTGGAGGAAAAAGGCTTTTCGAAGCGTTTCCCACAGACGACGCCAAATGATGGTGCGCAATCTTGCTACTCCTTGCTGGAGGTGACTTGGCTTCTAGTAGACGACGGACGTGGAGATCTACACAAAGAGAATCAGAGAACCCGGGGGTGCTTACCCGGCGAGGTCACTCCAATGCTTAAGTCAGTAATGTGCGAGCTAAGAGCAATTAGAATGCAAGAAGGCTAGTAAGCAATAGTTGCGCGTACCTCTGCCCCCGAAAGGTTGGGGACTTTATATACTGGAGTCCTCGCGGGTTATTCAGAGTGGTTCTGGGATTCCTGCCGTGATGAGGCCCGTTACCGAATTAATAGGAGATAACGACGCCAGTCGATAAGGCATATCGTTGCCGTCTGAATCGGTCGGAGGAGATAAGACCAGCTGTTACAAGGTGTGATCCCGTGAAACATGGAATCTGGTGACGAGATCTTCGGGGTTATCACGTGGAGGTCAGTCAATAGTAACCGAACTAATGCCCCCTGGGTCCGATCTGGTACGAACGCCGAGGTGCCTATTAACCGAATTGATCCTGACGCAATCGTGCCTCAAAGTGAACCTGTCCCGAGGTAGATTCGCTTCCGAGGTGGGCTTGTCCCGAGGTGGTTCGGTTATCCGAGCTTAGTCCATTTCAGATTTGGGTACATCGGAATGAGCTGTCGTTCTGTCAGTTAGGTTGTGTCCACGTGTCCCCCTATTACTAGGTCGGGCCAAATCACCCTACATCAAGTCCAATCCGATCCAGTCCAATGTGAGTCCATTATAAATAGATCAGGTCCAATCCAGTCCAATGAATATTTTGGACCATTTCAATTCAATGTCTGGACCATCCAATCTATTCAAATTCGTTTTGATTTCGATTGGTTTTAATCCATACCTGGTCCATTGACACCTATATTCTTATCTTATATCAATGGACCAGATATTGGCTTAATCCAATACAATCTAATATAAATTTAATATAGACCGACCAGGTCCAATCTAATCTAATAAATATTTTGGACCGGATTGGTCCAATCCAATATGTATTGTTGGTCCGTCCAATCTGTCCAAATTGATTTTGGACTTGACAGGGTCCAATCCAAAACCTGTCCATTAACACCCTTATTGATACGTATTAGCCTGTATCGGCCGATACATATCATGCTGGGAGCTTCCCGATACTACAGGGGTTGTATCGGATCAGGCCATATCATGCTGGGAGCACCGACAGTCGATATTTAAAACGTTGCTTCGAATAGCTTACTCAGCCGGCTCATAGTGTGTGTGCTACATGATCGATCCGGATTGGTTCATCTGTGTGGTAAGGATTGGAAGCGTATATATATATATATATATACTCGTACAAAACACAGCATAGTAAATAAAAGATCATAAGCAATGGCAATGACGATGTTGAAGATGATGACTCCACCGCCGGCATCCTCCATGCCCTCGCTAACTCCAACGCCTCCGATGCCGCAGATCAGAACGATTCCCGGCACCCATGGCTTGCCGTTGATCGGCCCTCTGTCGGACCGTTTGGACTACTTTTGGTTCCAAGGTCCCGAGACGTTTTTCCGCAAGCGAATGGAGAAATACAAGAGCACTGTCTTTCGTACTAACATTCCTCCGGCCTTCCCTTTCTTTCCATCCGTGAACCCGAATGTCATCGCCGTCCTCGACTGCAAATCTTTCTCCCACCTCTTTGACATGGACCTCGTCGACAAGAAAAATGTCCTTGTTGGTGATTTCATGCCTAGTGTTAGCTTCACCGGCAACATTCGCGTCAGTGTGTATCTCGATCCGTCGGAGTCCAAACACGCTCTGGTTTGTTAATTAGTTAATTTTCAGAATTACCGCCCTTAATTTGAAATACATTTTTGCAATTGGATCATTTGGCAGCTGCCAAACACCAAACAATATAATTATCGTCTTCACTCAGGTCAAGAACTTTGCCACTGACATCCTCAAAAGGAGCTCCGGCATCTGGGCCTCCGAGTTCGTCTCTAACCTCGACGTCATGTGGAATACCATCGAGAAGGATATCACGTCGAAGGGGAGTGCAAGTTTCCCTGTACCATTGCAGCGGTGCATTTTTCGGTTTCTCATCAAGTGCCTGGTTGGAGCCGACACGTCAAACTCACCTGAAATCGCCGATAATGGGTTTGCCATGCTGGATGCATGGTTGGCGCTTCAGCTCCTCCCGACTGTGAAGATTGGAATTTTGCAGCCTCTGGAGGAGATTTTTCTCCACTCTTTTGCTTACCCATTCTTCTTGGTGAAAGGATCTTACCAGAAACTCTACGACTTCGTAAAGAAAGAAGGGAGGGAGGTGATAGAAAGAGGTGAGACACAGTTCCAACTGGGTGAAGAAGAAACCATTCACAACTTACTCTTCGTCCTAGGTTTCAACGCCTTCGGTGGCTTCTCGGTTTTCTTGCCTTCTCTGATAACCACCCTTGGGAGTGGTAAAACAGGGTTACAAGATAAGCTAAGACAGGAGGTGAGGGAAAAGGTTGGGTCGTCGTCACTCGGTTTTGACTCGGTGAGGGAAATGGAACTCGTCCAATCATTTGTTTACGAGACACTCCGATACAACCCACCGGTTCCTCTGCAATTTGCCCGAGCTAGGAAGGATTTCATACTGAGTTCGTATGACTCGTCCTACGAAATCAAGAAGGGTGAGCTCCTGTGTGGATACCAACTACTGGCCATGAGAGATCCAAAAGTGTTCGATGAGCCGGAGACATTTCAACCAGAACGGTTTACAAAAGAGAAAGGGCAACAGCTTCTGAACTATCTCTACTGGTCCAATGGACCGCAGACGGGCTCACCCAGCACGTCCAATAAGCAATGTGCAGCCAAGGACCATGTGGTTGTGACGGCATGCCTGTTCTTAGCGGACTTGTTTCTGAGGTACGACTCATTCACCACCGATGGCTCCTCCATCACAGCCGTTGAGAAGGCAAAATAAGGGTGAGGACAGAGGAGGCATTCTCAATTACGTATACAAATTTGTACCGGTCCATGGCATATGCCTTTTCTTTATTTCAAAACATCGACACAATATGCTCAATGGTCAATATATGGGGTTTATCTTATCTTATCTTTTATAGGATATATGGGGTTCTCCCACGTGCGAACACCCATTTCTAATAATTAGAATAACAATAATTACTAATTAATTATATTATAATAATAATTATTGATTATTACAATAATTTAATAAAAAAAAATTGTCTAAAACCCACCATCAGTTTTTCCGAAATCTATCCATCACAATTTTTCAAAACGTCAACAACTCACCGTCTCAGTAACTTCACTAACGAATATCATTAATTTATCACTTTACCCTTTATTATTTTCGGCCCATTTTGCAATACCAAAATTACCCCCGTCGTTATTCAACCCAAAATCCAAGCATTAGCCGCTGCTTCCTTCAGTCGCTGCTTCCCCTTTATTTGAAATTGAATAACAGGATGCGTCTCTGAGAAGAACAATCCGCAACTCCCCCGTCATTATTCAACCCAAAACAGTCGCTGCTTTCTTCCTTCATCAGCCTCTGCTTCCCCTTTGTTTGAGATTGAAGAACAGGATGCGTCTCTGAGAAGAACAGTCCACAACTTCTGAGAAGAACTCTCGTACCTTCGTCTGATAAGAAGAGCAGTCCGAATACAGTCCGCAACTTCTCACCGGCCGCTGCTTCTCTCATCGTCTAAGAAGAAGAACCGTCGGATTACTGCCTCTCTCATCGACATTCGGAATATTGCTTCTCCCATCTGAGAAAACCAAAAACCCTAACTGTTTGAGACAACTTCTCACCCAAGAGCACACCCGTGAGAACACATTCGACACAGGTATTAAAAACATTCGACAGGTGTGTCCGTGTGAGCATAGGTCACCAGTGAGCAATCCCTTCCCCAGCCATCAACAATCAAGATAAGGCATAGGGTTATGAACTCTTGTGCTTAATTAGTAGTTAAGGCTTTAAAAGATCATTAAAACATTAGAACGTATTCTTCATTCAGCTATTATGAATTGAAGGATTAGCATCTCTGTTTAATTAACTAAAACGATCGATACAAAACAAGAGGCAAAAGGATGAACAATAGAGGTAAAACTCATCTCAGACTCAGAGTGTTTTTCACAGCAAGCCTCCACTCCTGTGGCAGGTAACCAATAGTCACCTACTACAAAATTAGAGACAGTGAAATCGGCTGCGTCTGTTGTTAGACAGTTTTGTATGCCCTTAGCTTCAATCAGAATGATGTACTTTATGAGTTTATTGTAAATGAATAAAGATACATATTTGATTCATGTTCCCTTGGTATGTTTCTGTGTAATACCCTTAAACTGGACACTTAATGAGACTCGTGTTAGTTTAGAATGTTCACAGCCAGTGGGTCGGTCTGGGGAGACCTATCCTGACAAGGCTGACACTGTGCTGCCACCAAGTCGGTTGGGGTGGCCTGTCTCAGCTGCCAGGGTGAGACCCTAGGCACATACAGTGTAGGATTAATTGAATCTTTGAACTGGACCAGATTTCTAGTATTGCCCTGGACCTTGGAGATTGATGGGCAAAACTGGAAAGTTACACCCGACCCCTAGACTCGATTATGATACTACACTAGGTGTCGGATTGGGTTGTCTTTGATGTACCAATCAGTGAGATCCTTAGCGGGGGTCAAAACCTGGGTATGTTGGGACAGTCCGAGAATTCATCTGAGTGGGTGATCATAGTGATAGGATCAGCCCCTTTGTCGGACAAAGGTAATGATCGGGGATGCACTCTCATTGATGGAAACCAAGACTGCCGGCAGCCGATTTCAACCGTTGAGATTTGTTTTGCAAAATATATTTTATATAAGATATAAAAGTATATATATGGTTTCTAAAATGTTTGCAAGAAGGTTTTAATTCCCGGGATCCATATAAGTGGAGAGTGCAACACTGTTCCTTGCAGCCGAGGGAGAGGTCCTCTCTTGTCGGGCAGTGTATGATCATTATGAGCTGAGAGGTTAAGTGTAAGACCATTGAGGATAATACCTGATGGGCTAATCTTGCATCTGCCCACAGTCCCTGGGTGTTACAAGGTGGCTTGGCCCAGGGACCACTTAGTGTAAGTGTTGGGCCCATAGAGCCCATTTGATGGGTTTCAGGGGGTGCACTGTCATTAACCGTGTATTCGGCCAGGCCTTGTAACAAAGGCTGGGCCGAACCCATGTGGCTGATGTGTAGATCAATGCTTGGGTCCCACGCCATACAAGGAAGCCCAACTGGGCAGCAATTTGGAAGCCTTTTGAGTACATAACCTTAAATGGGCCTTAAGCCCATTTCGAACTGGGCTGATTTGATCAGTTATTTAAAGGGGGCGAATTCTAAAGAGGGTCAGCTGAAAGGATTGGGCTTAGACCCTATCCACTCAGAGAGTCCAAGATCTAAATGGGATTTAGATCTGGAAACCTCCTAATTAGATTAGGAGACAGCTGATCTTATCTGTAGATAAGATAAGGGTTATCCCTTATCACTAAGGGACTTCTAACCCAAATATGATTTGGATTAGCAGCTCCTAATCTGATTAGGAGCTGATCCCTTTTGAGATTATAAAAGGGGAAGGGGGCGGCAGCCTACTACACAACAACATCCATAGCATTCTTCTCTTTGAAGAAAGAGAGATTGAGAGATTTCCTGCATACTACGAATTCTCTCCTGCCGCCACCTTCCTGCTTTTGCCATTCCTTCAGTTCGATCTCCAGTTCTTGGGAGCAATCAAGATTGGATCTTGATTTCAATCTTTTAGGGAAAAGATTGGTTGGAGCTGTACTCAAGTCGTCCGGATGATTCTTGTGAAGGGTCAAGTTCTTTTGAAGAACATTGCTGATTCTGCTCCATCCTTCACTGCGCCATCTTCAGTGGGAGCAGATTTTGGATCCTTCCTTGGGCGTGAACACCTCCATTGGGAGAAAGTATTTCTCCGTATCAGGTATAATCCTCTCCCACTCCTTTTGGTTCAGATCTGGTTCAGTTTATGGTTCAAGATTGATCCTTGAAAATATGATTTTCTAAATAGGGAATACGATTCCCAGTTGGAGGGAGAGAAAAATTTTTGAAATTTGCCCCTTATTCCGCAATCTTTGGTTATCCATAGGATGGATCTCTCATCCCTTCAGTGGTATCAGAGCCATGGTTCAAATCTTGAACCAGTTTGTTTCAGATCTGAACCTGCGCAAATGGGCAGAAGGTGTTCTACCCGATTTGCGCAGATATGGGTTTTGGGAAATTTGTTCCCAAAATTAATGGGCGAATAATCTGAAATTAATTTTATAAATCTGATTATTATTTAGAATTGTTCTTTATGATTTTCTTGATTTATGGGCTATTCGTATAAGAGGAGATCGAAATCTTGGTTTGCGCAGGGAACCTGCAAGATTTGCAGTTTCTTGATTTATTTATTACATTTGGTCTGTAAATATTTTTTTATTTTCTAGACTCAATGTATAGGTATTCGATCTGTGGTAATTATTAATAGAAATAAGATTTCTATTTATTTTAATTATGGATCGAAGATGGCGGCGCAGAAAGGGAGAAATCGCAGAGAAGAAGATTTCGCAGATGGGAGAATCGCTATCTGCGATTTGTAGTTTATGAAACTGCATTCTGTGATCTAACCTCTGTTTTGCAGGATGGATTGTGCGAACAGCCCTGATTTACTGATTGTTGCTTTTCTTTTATCAGTAATTAATTTCAGATTATTTTTTTGAATTAAAGATTTAATTAAAAATCAAACCCTAGACCCATTCGAACCAAGATTGGTTCAAACTGTTTGGACCGAATCTAGGGTTTAATCAAGGCTGAAAGTCAACCCTAATTTTCCCACTAATGGGCCTAAGGATTGATATTTAATTGAATGGTTAATTCGGCCCAACCTGTAAAGGCCCAGTTTTAAACAGTTAAAACTGCTAAAAGCTCACTTAACCCTTAAAGCTATATGGGTTGAACCGTTCGGCCCATATACCTAGATTGTTAATGGTTAATATTATGGATTTAAAATGGGCTTCAAATGGGCTTTACAGATAATTAATTGATTGGATCAATTTATCCCTACATGTAATGTATGGATGTGTGATGTGCTACGTACATGGGCCATAAGTACTTGGCCCATGCTCAATCGACAGTGGCTCTTTCGCACACCATGGCTGAATGCACATCATTGCCATGGTGTCCCTTTTGGTCATTGGATGACCTCCCTCAGTGGTGGGCCCCACACCTCATCATGAGGTCTCGTGCGGAACCCTAGCTGATTTAGGCTCACAAAAATCTGGCTTTATGAAAGTCAGTGGGAGCCACTTTGGTTTGACCTAAAGATAAAACTAGGGCGTAATTATCTGTTCCCTCCAGATAATATGAGTGCATGTGATAGGGAGATTCATATGATGAACTCTCTAAAGGCCTTCCATCATCAGCACGAGGATGGGTCCTTCAGTAATGAGGAAACGCACCAGAAAATGGGCTATCCATTTGCTGTTGGGCTTGTCTAAGTGTTTCATAAGATGATAGGGGCGTCATAGACCGATGTGGGAGGGGCTTCACCAGAAAATGGGAACTCTCTCACGGTAACTTGGCGTTCACGAATATGATGGGTACAAATTAGGTCGTGGATCGTAGATATGGCGTTCACGGTAACTTGGCGTTCACGGTAACTTGGCGTTCACGAATATGATGGGTACAAATTAGGTCGTGGATCGTAGATATGGCGTTCACGGTAACTTGGCGTTCACGGTAACTTGGCGTTCACGAATGGAAATGGATCGTAGATTAAAATCCATATCTATGAAATGAACATGAATCAAATTAGGTCGTGGACTGATGTTTGCTCTTTTATCAGAAAATGGCAAACGGATCATTTGCAAAGCTACTTGATGACAACAAGTTGAAAGGCCCAAACTATGCTGACTGGTACAGGAACCTTATGTTGGTCTTAACCTCTGAGAAATTGGACAATGTAGCCAAGAATCCTGCCCCGGATCGTCCGGGGGATAGGGCTTCTGAGGCCCGAAGAAGAGAATACCAAGAATGGGAGGAGAAAAACTCCCTTGCCCGCTGCTATATCATTGCCTCCTTAGACAATCCAATTCAGAGGCAGTTCGATCAGATCGAACTTGCTAAGGACGTATTGGACAGTCTTAGGACAATGTACGAAGAGCAGAATCGTTCTACTCGGCAGAAGGTCTTGAAACAGTTCATGACCGCGCAGATGACCAAGGGCCAACAAGTTCACGACCATTGTCTCCGGATGATGGGCTATATCAACGAACTGGAGGCTCTTGGATCCGGGCTGGATCTGGTAACTCAGATCGATGCAATTCTCAACTCTCTGCCTCCATCCTTTAATCCATTCATCATGAACTACAACATGAACAAGCTGAACGTCAGCTTGCAGGAACTCAGCAATATGTTGCAGAGGGCCGAAGAATTGATTAAAAAGGATGAGCCCATTGCCATGCTTGTTGAAACTGACAAATCGGGCAAGAAAAGGAAGGCGAAGAGAAAGCCCCAGAAAAAGGCTGCCAAACCCAAGAAACAGAGGAAGGACAAGGCATCAGATGCCTGTCACTTCTGCAAGAAGACTGGCCACTGGAAAAGGAATTGTCCTGCCTACCTGGAATCCAAGAAAGGTAACTTCGAAACTTGTGTTATAGAAACCAATTTATTGGTAGCTTCTGCGTCCTGGTGTATTGACTCCGGGGCTTCAACTCATGCGTGTAACTCACTGCAGGGGTTCAAGGTAAGCAGAAGGCTGAGTGAAGGAGAAGTCACACTCTACTTGGGAACTACTGCAACTGTTGCAGCCGCGGCCATAGGAACCGTGGAACTATATTTTAGAGAATGAATAATTGTACTTAAAGATTGTCTTTATGTACAAAATTTAAGAAGAAATTTGATTTCTGTCTCAAAAC
Organism: Nelumbo nucifera; assembly: GCF_055504915.1. NCBI lineage: Eukaryota > Viridiplantae > Streptophyta > Magnoliopsida > Proteales > Nelumbonaceae > Nelumbo > Nelumbo nucifera. The sequence goes on along the minus strand of NC_142649.1, from coordinate 146,734,467 downwards.
TGTGTGCAGATGGTTATTCTGTCTTCTTTAGTAATACGATTACTATTAAAAGAAATAACAGATTCATCGCATACGGGGAACTGGAGAACGGCCTCTATGTTCTACATCCTTCTTTAGAAACTAACATAACCGAAACTACGTCGGTTGAAAACCCCAAGAAGAGAGCCCGTGATACAGTTAATCCCACGTGTCTGTGGCATTACCGACTTGGCCACATCGGTGTTGACCGAATCACAAGGTTGGTAAAGGATGGTCCTTTGGATTTTCTAGCTGTAGAAGATCTTCCCACCTGTGAGCCTTGCCTACAAGGAAAAATGACGAAACGACCATTTGACGGTAAGCCTGAAAGATGTACAGGCACACTTGACCTAATACATACTGATGTATGTGGTCCCCTGAGTGTTAGGACACGAAATCAACACGTGTATTTCATCACCTTCACAGATGATTTTTCACAATATGGTTACGTGTACCTAATGAGACACAAGTCTGAATCCTTTGAAAAGTTCAAAGAGTTTAGACAAGAGGTCGAGAAACAGTTAGGGAGAGAAATTAAAGCCCTTCGATCCGATCGAGGTGGCGAATATCTCTCTGACGAATTCAGGGACTACTTAAAGGACAATGGGATAGTATCACAATTAGCTCCTCCTGCTACACCACAACTTAACGGTGTTTCAGAGAGGAGGAATAGGACCTTATTAGATATGGTCCGGTCGCTTCTCGTACACTCAGAGTTACCCACATCCTTTTGGGGTTACGCATTAGAGACTGCGATTTACGTGCTGAATCGGGTTCCAACCAAATCGGTTCCGAATACTCCATATGAACTTTGGACCGGAAAGAAACCAAGTGTCAGACACTTGAAGATTTGGGGTTGTCCAGCACACGTCAAAAGAACAAGTGCAGACAAGTTGGAATCTAAGACCAGCCGTTGCCTATTTGTAGGCTACCCAAAAGGCTCTGTAGGTTACCTTTTCTATGACCCAAGTGAGCAAAAAGTGTTCTGCAGTCGAAATGCGCAATTCTTGGAAACCGACTATATCCTGGACACCCATCGTCAGGAAGTTGTTCTTGATGAGGAGAGCTCAGGAGCAGTGGGAGATGTCCCACAAGTTCCAGCTAGTGACCAACTTAGAAGATCCACTTGGGCATCCAGGCCACCAGTCCGTTATGGTTATGACCAGGATAGTTACCTGGTGGAAACCTTGACTAGTGAGGAGGATCCCGTGACTTACGCGGAAGCTATGTTGGACATAGATTCCCAGAAGTGGGTGGAGGCCATGAGGGTAGAGATGGACTCAATGGAAACCAATGGAGTCTGGACTCTAGTAGATCCGCCCTCCGGGGTAAAGGCAATCGGTTGCAAATGGATTTACAAGAGGAAGAAGGGTCCCGATGGTAAAGTTGAGACCTTCAAGGCTCGTCTGGTGGCGAAAGGGTACACTCAAAAAGAAGGCATCGATTATGAGGAAACCTTTTCGCCTGTGGCCATGCTTCAATCCATTAGGATCCTGCTAGCTGTAGCAGCATACCATGATTATGAGATTTGGCAGATGGATGTCAAAACTGCAATCCTGAATGGAGATCTTACTGAAGATATCTCTATGCAGCAGCCGCAAGGCTTCATTGCTGCAGGTCAGGAAAACATGGAATGTAAACTTAACAGATCCATTTATGGGCTTAAGCAAGCTTCTAGAAGTTGGAACATCCGTTTTAACTCTGTTGTCAAATAATTTGACTTCGAGCAGAATCCGGATGAACCCTGTGTCTACAGGAAGTACAGTGGGGATAAGGCTACCTTCTTGGTTCTGTATGTAGATGACATTCTACTCATTCGGAATGATGTAGGAATGTTAACTACGGTGAAAGTATGGCTTTCGCAAGCAATTCTCCATGAAAGATCTTGGAGAAGCCTCCTATATACTGGGTCTTCGACTCTATAGAGATAGATCGAAGCGGATAATTGGATTATCCCAATCTGCTTATATTGACAAAATAGTCAAAAGATACAGCATGGAAAACTCCAAGAAAGGAAATGTTCCTTTCAGGCACGGAGTCACTCTCTCCAAGAAGATGTCTCCCAAGACTTCTGAGGAGATTGATGGCATGAAAGACGTTCCCTATGCCTCTGCCGTAGGGAGCATCATGTATGCCATGCTGTGCACTCGTCCTGACATTGCTCAGGCAGTGAGTGTAGTAAGCAGATTTTAGGCCAACCCAGGGCAGGAGCATTGGACTGCTGTGAAAAACATACTTAAGTACCTTCGAAGGACAAAAGAGTTTTGTTTGGTGTTCGACGGTAGCTCACTGCAGATCCAAGGGTATACAGATGCCGATTTCCAGTCAGACCCAGATGATAGAAAGTCTACATCTGGATATGGTTTCACGATAGGATCGTGTGTTGTTTCCTGAATGTCAGCAAACAGGGGTCCTAAGTAGCAAATTAATAGTTCACAACCCAAGCCGAAAGCATTGCCGTAAGTGAGGCTGCCTTCTGAATGAAGGTGTTCATTCCTGAATTTGGAATTCAGCACATCACCCATTCCACCGTTGTATGACAACGCTGGACCTATGGGAGGATAGTGTAAAGAGGTAGCATCAGCGGAGAATGTGGTGGACCCATTGACTAAGCCACTGTCACAGAAAGTGTTTGAGAAACACGTGGAAAGCATGGGACTCTGGCTAGTACCTGATTGGACCTAAGTGCAAGTGGGAGCTGTTAGACAGTTTTGTATGCCCTTAGCTTCAATCAGAATGATGTACTTTATGAGTTTATTGTAAATGAATAAAGATACATATTTGATTCATGTTCCCTTGGTATGTTTCTGTGTAATACCCTTAAACTGGACACTTAATGAGACTCGTGTTAGTTTAGAATGTTCACAGCCAGTGGGTCGGTCTAGGGAGACCTATCCTGACAAGGCTGACACTGTGGTGCCACCAAGTCAGTTGGGGTGGCCTGTCTCAGCTGCCAGGGTGAGACCCTAGGCACATACAGTGAAGTATTAATTGAATCTTTGAACTGGACCAGATTTCTAGTATTGCCCTGGACCTTGGAGATTGATGGGCAAAACTGGAAAGTTACACCCGACCCCTAGACTCGATTATGATACTACACTAGGTGTCGGATTGGGCTGTCTTTGATGTACCAATTAGTGAGATCCTTAGCGGGGCTCAAAACCTGGGTATGTTGGGACAGTCCGAGAATTCATCTGAGTGGGTGATCATAGTGACAGGATCAGCCCCTTTGTCGGACAAAGGTAATGATCGGGGATGCACTCTCACTGATGGAAACCAAGACTGCCGGCAGCCGATTTCAACCGTTGAGATTTGTTTTGCAAAATATATTTTATATAAGATATAAAAGTATATATATGGTTTCTAAAATGTTTGCAAGAAGGTTTTAATTCCCGGGATCCATATAAGTGGAGAGTGCAACACTGTTCCTTGCAGCCGAGGGAGAGGTCCTCTCTTGTCGGGCAGTGTATGATCATTATGAGCTGAGAGGTTAAGTGTAAGACCATTGAGGATAATACCTGATGGGCTAATCTTGCATCTACCCACAGTCCCTGGGTGTTACAAGGTGGCTTGGCCCAGGGACCACTTAGTGTAAGTTTTCGGCCCATAGAGCCCATTTGATGGGTTTCAGGGGGTGCACTGTCATTAACCGTGTATTCGGCCAGGCCTTGTAACAAAGGCTGGGCCGAACCCATGTGGCTGATGTGTAGATCAATGCTTGGGTCCCACGCCATACAAGGAAGCCCAACTGGGCAGCAATTTGGAAGCCTTTTGAGTACATAACCTTAAATGGGCCTTAAGCCCATTTCGAACTGGGCTGATTTGATCAGTCATTTAAAGGGGGCGAATTCTAAAGAGGGTCAGCTGAAAGGATTGGGCTTAGACCCTATCCACTCAGAGAGTCCAAGATCTAAGTGGGATTTAGATCTGGAAACCTCCTAATTAGATTAGGAGACAGCTGATCTTATCTGCAGATAAGATTAGGGTTATCCCTTATCACTGAGGGACTTCTAACCCAAATATGATTTGGATTAGCAGCTCCTAATCTGATTAGGAGCTGATCCCTTTTGAGATTATAAAAGGGGAAGGGGGCGGCAGCCTACTACGCAACAACATCCATAGCATTCTTCTCTTTGAAGAAAGAGAGATTGAGAGATTTCCTGCATACTGCGAATTCTCTCCTGCCGCCACCTTCCTGCTTTTGCCATTCCTTCAGTTCGATCTCCAGTTCTTGGGAGCAATCAAGATTGGATCTTGATTTCAATCTTTTAGGGAAAAGATTGGTTGGAGCTGTACTCAAGTCGTCCAGTTGATTCTTGTGAAGGGTCAAGTTCTTTTGAAGAACATTGCTGATTCTACTCCATCCTTCACTGTGCCATCTTCAGTGGGAGCAAATTTTGGATCCTTCCTTGGGCGTGAACACCTCCATTGGGAGAAAGTATTTCTCCGTATCAGGTATAATCCTCTCCCACTCCTTTTGGTTCAGATCTGGTTCAGTTTATGGTTCAAGATTGATCCTTGAAAATATGATTTTCTAAATAGGGAATACGATTCCCAGTTGGAGGGAGAGAAAAATTTTTGAAATTCGCCCCTTATTCCGCAATCTTTGGGCGTCCATAGGATGGATCTCTCATCCCTTCATCTGTGTCATCTATCTCATGGTAACCGGGCCAAGTAACTCTGTCTGTTGTTACTGCTCCGGGTCCTGTATTGTTGTATTCTGCGTAGTAGAGTGTGCTCAGTGCAAAGTCACCAGACCATTCTCTCCAACCAGTGGGATCTATAAAACTATCAATGAAAGATTGCATATACACAATCCTGGAGTATTCTTTCCATGGCCGCCCCAGATAATATCTTGTGGTGCCATTGCTAGAAGCCAAGTCTGGAGCTGCCATAATTTTACAGTTGTGAATGGAAATTCCGGTGTTTTGATTTGGGTCTGTTCCTCCTTGGTTCGTGAGAGCATTGAACTGGCTTTGCATCGGCAGCCGAGCATATATGTTGCAGTCTTGGAAAACAGCGGCAGTGTTTCCGAATATGAAGTCCACAGTTCCACATATATCACATTCCCTGTAGAACTGCCTAAGGGAATGGGTGTATAATGTATCCTGGTAGCCTTCGAAGCTGCAACTGAACTGTAGAAGGTCGACATGTCTCCTCCATTCCGAACCACCACTGCCTGGTGCTTGATTGCCCCTGCAGTGTTGCGAACCGTTATATTTATAGGGACGAACCCCTGTCCAACTACAGCTGCTTTCGCTCTGGCCTTTGCTTCAATAACCAGAGATGGACTTGCTTTCGCTGCTACGAATTTGGGTCCAAGAGTGAGTTGTTGTGAAGGAAGGAAAGATGATTTCTCCTCTCTCTCTCTCTCTCGCTCAGAGTACACTCTCCGGTCTCGACACTCTCGCTCATTCGGCTTGCTGTGCCATTTTGGGTGCCTAAGGGCATTTCAGTCAAAAAGAATTGTTTAACAGGTTGAGTCACCATTTAGGGGCAGTTTAGTCATAAAATATTCATTTGGGCTGACGTGGACAACTTGGGTCATTCAGCTTTAACCGTTGGTGAGTTTTGGAAAATAAAATCTCACTAACATGTAGGGCTGTTCACGGGTCGGGTTGGGTCGGTTTACTATGGTTTTTCTAATTGACCCAACCTGGTCGGGTTACCTGACATAGAAATCAAAACCGACCCAGTGTTAAGCAAAACCGACCTGGTCGGTTTGAGTAAGGTTGGGTCGGTTTGGGTTGGTTTCGGTTCTAAGTTCATCCCTATGATAAAATCTTGCTAATTTTAAAAACAATCATAAATTGAACATCATTTCAGCCATCTACTATGATAAAATTTAAATGAAAAGTTAATCACAAAAGTTGTTCATTAATCACTATTCACTAATCCAAAGTTTTTTGCAACCACTCAAAAACTAGGTGGCCTAATGGGCTTTGGAACTTCATGTTTGAACTAGGAACTAAGTTGGTTCAGTTCGGGTCGGTTTTGATATTCTTGTGTGAAAACCGAAACTAACCCGAATCATCGGTTTAGGAATTTGCACAACCCGAAACCGACCCGTGCTGATGAAAACCCGGCCAACTCGGGTTGGGTCGGTCTGGGTTGGTCGGTTTGGTCGGGTTGGGCCTTCTTATGAACAGCCCTACTAACATGGTGAGTTTTTGACGTTTCAAAAAGTTGTGGGTTTAAGAGAATTCGGAAAAACTGATGGTGGGTTTTGGACATTTTCCCTTTATTAAATATATAATTAGTGATTATAATTAATAATTACTGTTATTATAAATATTGTTAATAACTAGATATTTACTTTAATTTTACTTTAAATTAAAACTATAAATATTGTTATTAAAAAATATTGTTAATAAATTTAGTAACCCAATTTTAATAATTACTGATTATTATAGTAATTTAATTAATATATAATTAGTGATTATAATTAATAATTACTGTTATTATAAATATTGTTAATAAATAGATATTTATTTAATTAAAATTATAAATACTGTTAATAAATATAGTAATTATTGTTATATTCAAAATAATTAAAAATGTTATTAAAAGTATTGTTATTGATTATTTAATAAGATATTATAATTATTGACTATTACTAAAAAATACTATTAATTTAATTTAATTTTGGTAATTATTAATTTAATGAATATTGTTAATAAATCCTATTCATAAATTTAATAATTATTGTTATATTAAAAATAACTAAATAATATTATTAAAACTATCATTAATGATTATTTAATTAAATAGTATAATTACTTACTATTATTGATAAATGTTGTTAATAACGTTCTGACAACCGACTCTTCAACCATTTAGTTCGAACGGATGGCCCGTTTTAACAACAAAAATTACAAGCAAAAAATTACGGAAGCATTCTGGCCACCGGTTTTCAGGTTGACGGTTCGATCATCCGGTTCGAACGGATAGTTCATTCTGACAACAAAAATTATAGGCAAAAAATTGAGTTTGTGAGGTTCATTAAGTAGTATCATACGTGTTATGTCATTTGAGTGTGTTACTCATACGACCCGAAAACGGAACCGTTTTGGCCACCGATTTTTGGATCGACGGTTTGGTCGTTCGATTCAAACGGACGGCTCATTCTGACAACAAAAAATTATAAGAAAAAATATACGGAACCGTTTTGGCCACCAGTTTTCAGGTTAGCGGTTTGATCGTCCAGTTTGAATGGATAGTCTGTTCTGACAACAAAAATTACAAGCAAAAAATTGAGTGTGTGAAGCCCATCGAGCAGTATTATACATGTTATGTCATTCGAGCGTGTGATTCATATGACCCAAAAATGGAACCATTCTGGCCACTGGTTTTCGGGTCGACGATTCGATTGTCTAGTTTGAACGAACAACCCATTCTAACAACAAAAATTAAAAAAAAAACAACCAAAAACCATTGAATGGGTCAATGAGTTGACAGTTCGACCACTGAGGTCAATGGATCGTTGACCGATTCAATGGTTTTTGGCCAGGGACCAGGATTGGGGTAAAACGGAACTGGTTTCCTTGAAAATTTTCAATTAAAAAAAAAATGAATGACCCATGCTGACAACAAAAATTACATGCAAAAAATTGAGTGTGTGAGGTCTATTAAGCATTACCATACATGTTATGTCATTCGTGCATGTGACTTATACAACCTGAAAACAGAACTATTCTAGCCACCGGTTTTTGGGTCAACAGTTCAACTGTTCAGTTCGAACAGATGGCCCATTCTGATAATAAAAATTAAAAAAAAAAATGAAAAAACGACCAAAAACCATTGAACGGGTCAATGGTTCAACCGCCTGGGTCAATGGGTCATTGACTGATTCAACGATTTTTGGCTACGGACCGAGATTAGGATAAAACGGAACCGATTGTCTAGATGGCCGATTAAAAAAAATAAAAAACAACCAAAAACCATTGAACAAGTCAATAGATCAATAATTCGACTGCTTAGATCAATAGATCATTGACCGATTCAATGATTTTTGGCCAAAGACCAGGTCAAGGGGTCGACAAGTTGACGGTTCCATTCCAACCCCTCGAACCAGGGCCCCTCTCCTAATTATATTTATATCAAGAGGGATTAGGTGGATAAATGCATGGTATCAATGGAGTGGACACATTTGCATAAATTCTACCCATGCCAATAGGCCCAGTACCACATGGACCACGTTGATGCAAACTATTGGTGGGTGAGGATGGATACTGATGAAGGATGATTTGACCCAACCTATGAGACGGTGACACGTGGACGCTGACTCAGCGTAAGTGATAGCTCAGCATTGTGGTCTGGTACGACTAGGTGATAGGCCCATAAAGCAGCTTGCTACATGGTAGCGGGGTAAAGAAGGGGCTCGCCACAATGTGAGCTCCGAGTTCCCCGAGCTACCTCAAGGGATATTCCGAGGACCAATTCTACTAAGGGTACTTCTGAAGTATTTGAAGCTCGTTGCAAAGTAGCTCGCGAATGGGCTGCACAAGCTTTCCTCAGGAAGCTTCTATTTAATGAGCCGTACCTATCAGACTGGGCCACATCCCTAACTGACGGCGCAATCCATGACCTTTCAACAGTCTGCGCCCACGTCTCTCAGTAGGTGGAGGCGTGCCTATCACTTTGGGGACGTGTCACTCGCCTGAGTAAGGAGTACGTCCCAACGGCAACCTGCGCAGCCCTGGCAGGTAATGGGTTTGGCAGGGACCCAGTGCCGGTTATGCCCGATCTCACAAGAGAGCTCCTATAAAAGCCCTTAGGGTAGAGGAGAAACTCTCTCTTGAGACCTCAAAACTCTCAAATATAGTGATAAAGCGCGACCTCCACTCTTAGCTTTCATTTTCTCTTTACTCCCCATACACAATACTAACTTAAGCTTCGAAGTATTCCCATCGGGCAAATCCCCGAGAATCCTTCCTTTCATCTTCTCAGGTGCCGCTCGTTGCCAACAAGGAGCCAATCAGCCGCCAGCTAGGAGTGTGCGGATCGCGCCACATCATTTGGCGCCGTCTGTGGGAAACGCTTCAAAAGGCCTTCCCCTTTAAATTCTTTCAGTTACTTCTTCTTCCTTGAAACAACTCAACGCTCATGGCTTCCTCTAGCAACGTCGGACGAAGCACAGAAATGGGTAACTCCAGGGGCAACCCCAGTCTCCTACTGTCTGTATCGGACAGTTCACCGTCCCCCTCTCAGTAGACGGAATTCCCAGCTTGAACGTGCCTCTCACAATGGAACCTGTCATCACCCCACTCCCCGCTATAGTCGGAACGACATTCACCGAACCCTTGGTTGTGCCCCCAGTGGCCAGCCCGAACCAGCTGGAGGACCTGATGCAGTGCATGAAGGCCATGCAGGCCCAAATGCAACAGTTCCAACAACTTCAGCTCTATCAACAGCAGGTGCTGCACCGGGTCTCCCTGTACCAATATCAGCAGTAGTTCCCCTAGCTGCCCCAACACCAGCTTCAACAGCCTCAGCTCCAGCCTCAATTCCAGCCTCAGCACCTGGTTTCACAGCAAGCCAAATCTCACCGCCAGAGCGAACACTCCGGCCGAGGAGAGGCCCCCCAAAATCTCCCAAAAAACCAGGCCTCCCCCCACGACAGACGGGAGAGACCGGCTACCCCGATCTCGTCGCGGGTGGACAGGTCGGGAGGACCCCGGCTCGGTAGGTCAACGTTGCCTCTAAGCAGGCCCCTTCTGTCCGCAGCCATCACCAGCAGACCGGGCTACTCTCGGCGCAAACCATTCTGGACAGCGCGGAGGTGAGCAGCACGAACGTCGAGCCCACCAAGAAGCAGAGATGCCGCCACTGAGCTCGCCGATCTGTTACCCGCGATTTGCCCGAGCTCATGGGCAAAGAAGAGGTAGGCTCGGCCAAGGTCAAGGCTCCCCTCCTCTCGGTTCTGTTGTTAGACAGTTTTTGTATGCCCTTAGCTTCAATCAGAATGATGTACTTTATGAGTTTATTGTAAATAAATAAAGATACATATTTGATTCATGTTCCCTTGGTATGTTTCTGTGTAATACCCTTAAACTGGACACTTAATGAGACTCGTGTTAGTTTAGAATGTTCACAGCCAGTGGGTCGGTCTGGGGAGACCTATCCTGACAAGGCTGACACTGTGGTGCCACCAAGTCGGTTGGGGTGGCCTGTCTCAGCTGCCAGGGTGAGACCCTAGGCACATACAGTGTAGGATTCATTGAACCTATGAACTGGACCAGATTTCCAGTATTGCCCTGGACCTTGGAGATTGATGGGCAAAACTGGAAAGTTACACCCAACCCCTAGACTCGATTATGATACTGCACTAGGTGTCGGATTGGGCTGTCTTTGATGTACCAATCAGTGAGATCCTTAGCGGGGGTCAAAACCTGGGTATGTTGGGACAGTCCAAGAATTCATCTGAGTGGATGATCATAGTGACAGGATCAGCCCCTTTGTCGGATAAAGGTAATGATCGGGGATGCACTCTCACTGATGGAAACCAAGACTGTCGGCAGCCGATTTCAACTGTTGAGATTTGTTTTTGCAAAATATATTTTATATCAGATATAAAAGTATATATATTATGGTTTCTAAAATGTTTGCAAAAGGTTTTAATTCCCGGGATCCATATAAGTGGAGAGTGCAACACTGTTCCTTGCAGCCGAGGGAGAGGTCCTCTCTTGTCGGGCAGTGTATGATCATTATGGGCTGAGAGATTAAGTGTAAGACCATTGAGGATAACACCTGATGGGCTAATCTTGCATCTGCCCACAGTCCCTGGGTGTTACAAGGTGGCTTGGTCCAGGGACCACTTAGTGTAAGTGTTGGGCCCATAGAGCTCATTTGATGGGTTTCAGGGGGTACACTATCTTCAGCAGTGCATTCGGCTAGGCCTTGTAACAAAGGTTGGGCTGAACCCATGTGGCTGATGTGTAGATCAATGCTTGGGTCCCACGCCATACAAGGAAGCCCAACTGGGCAGCAATTTGGAAGGTTTTTGAGTACATAACCTTAATGGGCCTTAAGCCCATTTCGAACTGGGCTGATTTGATCAGTCATTTAAAGGGGGCGAATTCTGAAGTGGGTCAGCTAAAAGGATTGGGCTTAGACCCTATCCACTCAGAGAGTCCAAGATCTAAATAAGATTTAGATCTGGAAACCTCCTAATTAGATTAGGAGACAGCTGATCTGATTTGCAGATAAGATAAGGATTATCCCTTATCACTAAGGGACTTCTAATCCAAATATGATTTGGATTAGCAACTCCTAATCTGATTAGGAGCTAATCCCTTTGAGATTATAAAAGGGGAAGGGGGCGGCAGCCTTTTACATCATCAACAGCATTCTTCTCTTAAAGAAGGAGAGATTGAGAGATTTCCTGCATACTGTGAATTCTCTCTTGCCGCCACCTTCCTGCCATTGCCATTCCTTCAGTTCGATCTCCAGTTCTTGGGAGCAATCAAGATTGGATCTTGATTTCAATCTTTTGTGAAAAGATTGGTTGGAGCTGTACTCAAGTCGTCCAGTTGATCCTTACGAAGGATCAAGTTCTTTTGAAGAACGTTGCTGATTCTGCTCCACCCTGCACTGCGCCATCTACAGTGGGAGCAGATTTTGGATCCTTCCTTGGGCGTGAACACCTCCATTGGGAGATAGTATTTCTCCGTATCAGGTATAATCCTCTCCCACTCCTTTTGGTTCAGATCTGGTTCAGTTTATGGTTCAAGATTGATCATTGAAAATATGATTTTCTAAATAGGGAATACGATTCCCAGTTGAAGGGAGAGATAAAATTTTTGAAATTCGCCCCTTATTCCGCAATCTTTGGGCATCCATAGGATGGATCTCTCATCCCTTCATCTGTCCCCCCTGTCCTCCAAACTCTTGGCAGTCCCGATGCCCAAGGATTTCAAGCTTCCCCCTCTTGACAAGTATGACGGGTCGTTCGACCCGAATTATCATGTAGACGCCTTTCAGTTACAGATGCACCTGGCGCGAGCCAGTGAGTCATGCATGTGCGTGGCCTTCTCCACTACTTCCAGGGGAGCAGCCCACACGTGGTACAGGAACTTGGCACCCGGGTCGATAAGAAGTTGGGCGCAGTTCGCACAAGCCTTCACGTCCCACTTTGTCACCAGCAAACGGTGCCCGCGGACTGAAGAAATCATCTTCAACGTAGCCCAAAGAGAGGGAGAGTCCATCCGAAGTTATATCAAGCGGTTCAACGACGCTTGTATGCAGATACCGCGCCTGGACCCCGCCGTATGCCTAGCATGGCCAAGAAGGGCGTAAAGCACAAAGAGTTCAAGTGGCACATGGTCGTCAACCAACCCGCGACCATAACCGAGTTTCTAAAGCTTGCGGATAAGTTCATAGCTATTGAAGAGGAGATCAACCAGAAGGATGAGGGCGCACCCGAAAAAAGAAAGAGAGAAGGGAACCTCCTAGTCAAGAGGACACCCAAAGAAAAAAGGAAATAGTTCAGGGTGCAAAGCCAAGTCAGTTGTTCCGAGCTCCTGCACCAGACCGGGCTGACTACACTCCACTGAAGCAAAGCGGGCCGAAATTCTGATGGCAATCAAGGATGCCCCATACGTGAAGTGGTCACCCCGCCTAAGGGGGAATCCCAATGAAAGAAATAAGAGTCTGTATTGCAGTTTTCACAAGGACCACGGTCACAGTACCGAGAGTTGTAAAAACCTCCGTGACGAGATAGAGGAGCTCATCCGTCGCGGATACTTGAGAAACTTTGTATAAAATAATAATAACAATAATAATAGTAATATAACAGGTCGGCAAGGGGAGCACGGTAATGACGCTCCCGAGTCCAGTAGCAGGCCGGCCGAACAACCGCAGAGACAGTCTCCAGAGGAGAGGCCAGTTTGGGGAACCAGACACATGATAGTGGGAGGTTCGATCGTTGCAGGCTGCACCTCAGCGGCAGCTCGGACGTCGGTTCGTGAGGTCACCCGGGAGGAGCAAAACCCCCCAAAGTGGCCGAGAATGGAAGAGCCAATTTTATTCATAGAAACGATGCGCGAGGGGTCCATTACCCCCACGACGACGCGCTCGTAATAAAGCTGAGAATCAATGACTTCGAGGTTAGGCGCATACTCGTCGACTCGGGTAGCTCGGCCGACATACTCTTCAAAGCCGCGTTTAACCAGCTCCAGTTGTAGAGAAGCGACTTGAAGCCCGCAAACACTCCTTTGGTAGGCTTCAGTGGAGAAGAAGTTCGGCCCCTTGGGAAAATAACAGTACCTGTAGAGATCGGCACATGGCCTTGCATGGTTAGGTTCGAACACAACTTCCTAGTGGTAGCGACCCCCTCTCCCTACAATGCCATAGTAGGCCGACCGATCACCCACGTCCTACGGGCGGTGGTCTCCACTTACCACTTGGCTATGAAGTTCCCAACAGACTTCGGTGTGGGAGTAGCGCAGGGCGACCAGCTCGAGTCCCGCAAATGCTACGTTGCCGCCCTAAAGGGGAAAATCAAGGTGGCCGATGACCTTGAACTGGAACGGCTGATGAGACTTAGAAGAACCTTATTTTGTCCCCTTAATTTCATCCTTTTACACTACTTTAGCACTTAAATGCATTCATTACTCTTGTATTTCGATTCAGGGCAATAAAGAAGGCAATTGGAAGGAAACTGGCCAATTCGGGTGATTTTGCACAGTTTCAGCGACAGTCAGTGATCTGGGTCTAACTCACAGTTCTGGACTCTGAATTGGGCAATTCAAGGAGCATTAGAAAAAAATAAAGAAAGGCCCACAACTTTACTGTTTTGGGTTTTGACTGATTCGGCCCGCATCGAGTACGAAACCGGGCCCGAAGTCGGAGAAAATTCGTAGCCAGGCCCATTTAACAGCTGAAGCCCAACTCGCAAAAGAACATGGAAGCAACCCAAGTAGCAGAGAAGCCCAACTCGGATACAAGAGTCTAGAGTCCTAATTCGAATGTAATCTCCCAAGAGGGAGAGAGTCTTATTAGATCTAAACTTTGAATGTAATCCTATAAGGATAAGAAGGTTGGGGATTAGATAAGAGATAGGATAGGATTAGTTCAAAGAAGATCAAGACTCCCTAAAGATAAGATGATCTCCTAGAAGGAGTTGGAAAATAACCCTCTCCTTTGGCTATATAAAGAGGGGGCAAACCAGCTCTAGCATCACTCATTCCAAGGTCCAAGAGATCATCAAGAGGCCAAGAAGCTCAAGAAAGCAGTTCGGCTATGGAGAAGAAAGGCTTGGAGATTGCGCAGATCATGAGTAGCTAAGCTTCTTTTTCTGGTTCAAGGGGGGAGGTTTGATTGTGTCATTGTGAGGTTCTGTAGTTAATTTATTTTCTTGCTTTTTAATTCAAGTATTCATTGATTCTTGTGCATATTTTTATTGGATGTTGATGTTAATTAGTTTGACAAACTGAATTAATGTTGATTTTCCTACTGCTATCCATGATTTCGGTGATCCGTAATTGTCACGAATAATGGTGCAAGTAGCAATTAGGTTGATATCTTTTTGGGTCAATTGTTCGTGACAGCCTTTGACCAATGTTTTACCATGATTCAATCTAAAGGAATCGATGGAACAAGATTCAGTAATTGCAGCTATCTCAATTATTGTTATTTTGGTTTAACTGTTTTCACAAATCTTAATGCTATCATTGCTTAACATGGAACGCTATCATACCCAGTTGAGTGGTGATAAGTGTTGATCGAATGCTGGGTTTGGTCAACTGAATTAGGAAAACACAAGGTTTATTATGGCTATCCTAATAAATCTAAGGTTAAATGCTTGAATTGCGAGAATGTTGAAGTGTACCTAGGATCGATGGTCAATCGATTCAACCCGAACCCTTGAACCAGAATTCGGTAAGACTGATTTTCTCTTGTTTGTTTAGTTTGTTATTCTTTTAATTTTAGTTATTTAATTTTCCCACACAATTACTTTACCCATTCAGCTAAGAGATTATTGATTTGCTCCCTGTGGGATTCGACCTAGAACCACTTTTACTGCAAATATTTTATTGTGGGACTAGTAATAATTTTGAGGGTTTCGATCAAAATTTTGGCGCCGCTGCCGGGGAGCAACGTTAATTTCTTAGCTATTACCTTCTTTTTGTTAACCTTTTTGTTTTATGACTCGTGCTTCTCAACGAGGTGAACTTGAGTACAACCCCGAAATTGAGAAGACCACCCGTCGTTTAAGGAAGGAGGCTAAGCAAAGGAAGGATCGTTCACCTAAAAGGGTGAACTCAGATCTCGATCTACCCACTTGTGATTTTCCCATCTTCGAAGAAGTAGAAAGAATGGCTGACAGAGAGAGGACATTAAGGGAGTTGGCTGCACCAATTATGAATCAACAGCCCTTATGCATCACATACCCCACTCTTGAAGTAGCCTTTGAACTCAAATCTGGTTTGATTCAATTATTGCCTCTGTTTCATGGTTTCCCAGGTGAGGACCCTCACAAACATCTAAAGGAATTTCATGTCGTCCGTTCAAGCATGAAACCCCATGGTATGACCGAGGACCTGGTAAAACTCATAGCCTTTCCATTTACTTTAAGAGATAAAGCAAAGGATTGGTTGTATATTCTCCCTCCCGGTTCAGTACGCACATGAGATGAAATGAATAGGATATTTTTAGATAAATATTTTCCTGCATCCCGGGCTGCAAATATAAGAAAAGAAATATGTGGAGTTCGGCAGCTTGGTGGTGAGACATTATATGAATATTGGGAAAGGTTTAAGCAACTTGTTGCTAGTTGTCCCCACCACCAAATTCCTGAACAATTGTTAATCCAATACTTCTATGAAGGGCTTCAGCCCATGGATAGAAGTATGGTCGATGCAGCCAGTGGAGGAGCCCTAGTGAACAAGACACCTGAAGCGGCCAGGGAATTAATCTTCAATATGGCCAAAAATTTTCAGTAATTTGGTACAAGGACAGAAGGTACCATTAGAAGGGTTAACGAGGTAAGCCATGCAAATTTAGAAAACCAGATTTCTGATCTAACTGCTTTGGTTAAGCAGCTCACAACAGGACAATTACAAACTGTCAGGGTGTGTGGTATCTGTTCGATCCCTGGACATCCTACGGACATGTGTCCATCACTACAAGATGGCCCAATGCAGTAAGTCAATGCCGTGGGAGGATTCCCGGGCCAGCCTCAACGAAAGTATGATCCTTACTCCAATCATTACAATCCGGGGTGGAGAGATCATCCAAACTTTAGCTACGGGACCCAAGGAGGATGGCAGAAATATCAGCCCCAATTTTTCAGTCGACAGCCCCAGTTTTCAACACCCATCACAGTGCAAGGCCAACCCCCGAATTCAGGTATGTCTTTGGATGAAATAGTTAAGGCTCTAGCTACTAATACTCAGCAATTTCAGCAGGAAACGAGAGCTAGCATTCAGAATTTGGGGAACCAAATTAGCCAGCTTGCCACTTCCATCAGCAAGTTGGAGGCGCAGAACTTCGGGAAACTACCCTCACAAATGGTAGTTAATTCGAAAGAGAATGCAAGTGCGGTGGTGTTGAGAAGCGGAAGAGAGTTGCAGTCCCAACCAAGTTCACCATCAAAGGTAGCCAAGGAAGAGGAAGGACAAGGGTCAAACAACAGCCCCATTGAGGTAAAATCGAACCCCCCTCTCCCTAAGGTTACTAATGTTGTACCACCTTTTCCTAGCAGGTTGGCAAATTCAAAGAAAGAGGAATATGAACAAGAAGTGTTAGAAACCTTCAGGAAGGTGGAGATCAACATTCCCTTGCTAGATGCAATAAAACAAATCCCTAAATATGCAAAATTTTTGAAAGAGTTATGCACTAACAAGAGGAGGCTGCGAATTGATGAAAAGGTAAGAGTGGGAGAGAACGTTTCAGCCGTGATCAAGAGGACCCTGCCAGAAAAGCGTGCTGATCCAGGTATGTTTACCCTACCCTGTGTGATTGGCAATAAACAAATCGAGCGTGCCATGCTGGACTTAGGTGCATCTATTAATGTCATGCCATACTCGATTTACTGTGCATTGAGACTAGGTCCTTTAAAAGAGACTAGAGTTGTTATTCAATTGGCTGATCGTTCTAATGCATACCCAGAAGGGATTGTTGATGATGTATTAGTGCAGGTTAACGATTTGATCTTTCCAGCTGATTTTTACATCCTGAAGATGGAAGAAGTGAAAGAATGGTAGGATCCATCTAATGGACGCCATAAAGGTTGCGGAATGGGTGGGCGAATTTCAAAAATTTCCTACCTTCTCCCAACTGGGAATCATATTCCCTAAATTTAGAATACAATATTCAAGGATCTACTTCAACCCTAATCAAACCAGATCTGTACCAAAAGATAAATGGGAGGATTATACCTGATCCGGAGAAGCAGTATCTCCCAAAGTTGGTGTTCACGCCCAAAGAATGCTCCAAGATCTGTCCCTGCTGAAGATGACACAGCTGTGGATGGAACAGAACCAGCAGGGTGCGTCCTACACACTGGATCCTTCACAAGAATCCCCTGGATGTACTAAACACTGAATTCTTTCAGTCTTTCTTGCAAGACTGATGTCAAGAACCGGTTTCTTGACTTTCTTTTCTGCAAAGATCAAATCTTGCAATATTGCAGATGGCGGCGGCAGGAGGAGATCACCAGAAAACGAAAAAAGGCTGAACTGTTTTTCTTTTCTGGAGAGTATGAGATCTAATCTCAAATCGCAGGAACCCTTCTTGCGATCTTGCTTGGTTCGAAATCTGATATTTCTTCCTCTTAGTTGGTTCGAAATCTCCTCCTTTCTTCTTGATTAAGAAATCTCCTCCTTAGGAGTTATCCCAATCCAAATCAGTATTTGGATAGGGGATGATCTTAATCCCTTTCCCAGATAGAGTTAGCTTACTCCTGATCTTATCAGGAGGTTACCACATTCAAATCTGATTTGAATTTGGTCTCTAAGAGTGGATAGAGCTAAGAGCCCAATCCTTTTACTAACTTCAATCTAAAATTCGCCCCCTGGATGGGTGATCATATCAGCCCACCTCGAAATGGGCTTTTGGCCCATTAAGTGTTCAGTGTTTAATTAGCTTCCAATCTGCTGCCCAGTTGGGCTTCTTTGTATGGCGTGGGACCCAAGCATTGATCTACACACCAGCCACATGGGTTCGGCCTGGCCTTTAATACAAGGCCCAGCCGAATTCACTGAAAAACTCAATGAACCCCTTGAATCCATCGTATGGACCCTATGGGCCCAACACTTACATTAAGTGGTCCCTGGGCCAAGCCATCTGATGAAAACCCAGGGACTGTGGGCAGGTGCAAGATTAGCCCATCAGGTATTATCCTAAATGGTCTTACACTTAACCTCTCAACCCTTAATGATCAAGCACTGCCCGACAAGAGAGGACCTCTCCCTCGGCTGCAAGGAACAGTGCCGCACTCTCCTCTCACATGGATCCCAGGAATTAAAACCATTTGCAAACATTTTGAAACCGTACATATATATGTAAATATATTAATTTTGCAAAACAAAATTCCAACGATTGAAATCAACTGCCGGCAGTTTGGTTTCCATCAGAGAGAGTGCATTCCCGATCATTACCCTTTGTCCGACAAAGTGGCTGATTCTGTCACTATGACCACCCACTCAGATGAATTCTCAAACTGCCCCAACATACCCAGGTTTTGATCCCCACTAAGGATCTCACTGATTGGCATATCAAAGGCAGCCTGATCCAGCACCTAGTGAAGTGTCATAATCGAGTCTAGGGGTCAGGTGTAACTTTCCAGTTTTGCCCATCTATCTCCAAGGTCCAGGGCAAGACTGGAAATCTGGTCCGGTTCAAGAATTCAAGTAATCCCATACTGCACGTGCCTCGGGTCTTACCCTGATGGCTGAGACAGGCCATCCCAACACTTGGTGGCACACCAGCATCAGCCTTGGCAGGATAAATCTCCCCAGACTTATCCAACGGCTGTGAACATTTAAAACTAACATGAGTCTCTACAAATGTCCAGTTTTAGGGTTTTACACAGAATTAAACCAAACAACATGAATCAAACATGCACTTTATTTATTTCCACTAAATAACAAAAGTACATCAAATTAGATTGAAGCTAAGGGCATACATAAACTGTCTAACAAGAAGACACAACCATGAGTTCAGCCCCACTTCTATTAGGTCGGCCATTCATGAAAATGGCCAAGACCAAAATAGATGTGGATGAGGGTACCCTCTCCGTCGAGTTTGATGGAGAGATTGTAAAATTTAATATTTTTGATGCAATGAAATATCCTAGTGAGTGTCATTCGATCTGCTCTATTGATACTATCTATTCGATTGTACAGGAAGTCTTTGGAGAGGAGGACATGGATGATGAGCTAGAATATAAGGCACAATCGGACAGGGAGGAGGAGATCGATGCATCCTATGATACTCCGGAACCTGAACAGGAGGTAAGTACTTCTGATATTCAATCAAAGGTTTCTCACACAAGGCTGTTGCCCTCTGTTTTGCAGGCTCCGGAGCTGGAACTAAAGACCCTACCTGATCACCTAAAATATGCCTACTTGGGCGAAAAAGAGACACTGCCTGTGATCATTGCAAATGGGTTGACTGAGGAGCAAGAGGAGAGGCTCATCAAAGTCCTAAAGGACCATAAGGAGGCGATTGGGTGGACCCTAGCCGACATAAAAGGGGTCAGCCCCTCAATTTGCATGCATAGGATCCTTTTGGAAGATGATGCCAAACCAGTTAGAGAACCACAAAGGAAACTCAATCCGGTAATGAAAGAGGTAGTAATGAAAGAGGTGCTTAAACTATTAGATGAAGGGATAATTTATCCAATTTCAGACAGCAAATGGGTAAGTCCTATTCATGTTGTGCCTAAGAAAACTAGGATGATGGTAGTAAAAAATAAAAATAATGAACTAATTCCCATGAGGGTACAAGGTGGTTGGCAAATGGTAATAGATTTTCGAAAACTCAACTTGGCCACTCGAAAGGACCATTTTCCCCTACCCTTCATTGATCAGATGCTAGAGAGGCTGGCAGGTAAGGCTTTCTTCTGTTTTCTCGATGGATTCTCTAGGTATTATCAGATTGTTATTGCGCAGGAGGACCAAGAGAAAATGACATTCACTTGTCCATTTGGCACCTTCGCCTACAAATGAATGCCCTTTGGTTTGTGTAACGCTCCGGTCACTTTTCAAAGATGCATGATGAGCATATTTTCTGATTTTATTGAAAAATGCATTGAAGTGTTCATGGATGATTTTACTGTTTATGGTGATTCGTTTGATGATTGTTTGAATAGTTTAAGTAAAATTCTAAATAGGTGTGTGGAAACAAATCTTGTCTTAAACTATGAAAAATGTCATTTTATGGTGAAGGAGGGTATTGTGTTGGGACATGTAGTTTCAGCTAGAGGAATAGAAGTCGACAAGGCAAAAATTGATTTGATTGTGAGTTTACCTTACCCTACAAATGTTAGGGAGGTTCATTCTTTTCTTGGACATGTAGGTTTTTATCGCAGGTTCATCAAAGATTTTTCAAAAATTGCCCTGCCATTGTCCAGTTTGCTGCAAAAAGATGTGCCTTTCGATTTTGATGATGAGTGCAAGGAAGCTTTTAACAAGCTTAAAAATTTATTAACCATTGCACCCATCATTCAACCACCCGATTGGAACTTGCCCTTTGAGATCATGACAGATGCAAGCAATTATGTAGTAGGGGTTGTTCTAGGGCAGCGAATAAATGGGAAGAGCCATGTCATTCACTATGCTTCCAAAACGTTGAATGCTGCACAGAGCAATTACACAACCACTGAAAAAGAGCTATTAGCTATTGTGTTTGCTTTAGACAAATTTAGGTCATATTTGCTTGGCTCTAAAGTGATTGTTTTTTCTGACCATGCAGCTTTGAGATACCTACTAGCAAAGAAGGAGTCGAAACCGAGGCTGATAAGGTGGATACTCTTGCTCCAAGAGTTCGATCTAGAAATCAAGGATCGAAGGGGAGCTAAAAATTCGGTGGCTGATCACCTAAGTAGGTTGGTGAAAGACAAGGACCCCTCTCCCATTTGTGAGTTGTTTCCTGATGAGCAGTTGTTCCACATGAGAGGTATGACTCCATGGTATGCTGACATTGTGAATTACTTGGTCACGGGAATTTTGCCTAATGACCTTAGCAGATCCATAAAGAATAAAATCAGGTATGAGGCGAAATATTATGTATGGGACGAACCCTACCTATGGAAATTTTGTTCTGACCAAATGATTAGGAGATGTGTCCCTGAGGAGGAGTAGATGTCGATTCTAAGGTTTTGTCATAATTATGCTTGTGGGGGCCATTTTGGGCCAAAGATGACTGCTTGAAAAGTTTTGGATAGTGGGCTGTATTGGGCCACTCTATTTAGAGATGCCTACTTGTTTTGTAAAAACTGTGAAAGATGTCAACAAACAGGTACACTATCTCGCAGGAATGAGATGCCCCAAACCCCCATTCTTATATGTGAAATATTTGATGTTTGGGGCATTGATTTCATGGGACCCTTTCCCCCCTCTTGTGGTTTTTCTTACATACTTTTGGCAGTTGATTATGTCTCAAAATGGGTGGAAGCCAAAGCCACAAAAACTGATGATTCTAAATGTATTGTAGGGTTTATAAAGTCTAACATTTTCAGTAGGTTTGGCATTCCTCGAGCCATCATAAGCGATCAAGGGACCCATTTTTGCAATAGAACAATTGAAGCCTTGTTGAGAAGATATGGGGTGCATCACCGAATTGCCACTGCTTATCATCCCCAGACTAACGGGCAAGCTGAAATTTCCAATAGAGAGGTAAAGTCCATCTTGGAAAAGACGGTGAGTCCAGGAAGGAAGGATTGGAACCTATGTCTAGATGATGCTCTCTGGGCATATCGGATAGCTTACAAGACCCCAATAGGTATGTCCCCTTACAGGTTAATTTTTGGCAAATCTTGCCACTTGCCGGTGGAAATTGAACATAGGGCCTATTGGGCAATCAAGCAATGCAACATGAATATGGAAGAAGCAGGGAAGGAAAGGAAGCTCCAGTTGCAAGAGCTGGAAGAGTTGAGGTTAGAGGCATACGAGAATTCAAGAATCTACAAAGAAAAGACCAAATCATTCCATGACAATGCACTCTTAAGAAAACAATTTAAAATTGGACAAAAGGTCTTATTGTATAATTCTCGACTTCAACTCATGCCAGGTAAGTTGCGTTCCAGGTGGATGGGTCCGTTTACTATGACTAATGTTTTTCCCTATGGTGCAGTAGAGATCAAAAGTCTTGACACAGGTAAGATCTTCAAGATGAATGGACATCAATTGAAGTTGTTCCATTAGGATGCAAATGTCCCCTCTACGGTAGACATCTCGTTGGACATTCCACAGTATTCATTGGATTAAAGAAGCAAAAAGAGGACGTCGAGCATAATGACGTTAAACAATTGCGCTTCTGGGAGGCAACCCATTATGTTTAGTTAATTTCGTTATTTTGTTTGGTTTTGACTTTTTGTGTTTAGTAGGAACCCAACAAGACAAACAGGGAAGTACCCCCAAATCCTTCTACTTTATGCATAATCACATACATTGGGGACAATGTATAACTTAAGTGTGGGGGGGATTAGGGAAATCTGATGAAAATTTGGGATACCTTACCTTCTTGAAATTTTTGCTCCCGGAAACTTATCCTTGAACGATTTCAACTTATCAGGAATCATGTGCTTAGGCTGAATAGATAAGATAGGATGGAAGCATGACTAACTGAATCTTTTTGGCTGCATATGGTACCTCATGATTTTAATCGATCAATAGGCAAGATGCATAAGGGTTTGATTGATTTTCACATAATTATCTGTCAAACATGGGTTGATTATTCTAGAACTTGCTGTGTTAGGCATATAGGGACCACGATCAATGAATTCATGGATCAGGCAGTGAAACCCTGTGATTCTTGTGCAAAAAAAAAAAAAAAAAAAGAGAAAAAAAGGAGTTTGAAAATAAAATCGTGACTAATGTGAGATGGAGCATAAAATGCACTCACATCTAGAAACGAAAACAAGTGTGAGATGGAGCATAAAATGCACCCACATCTATGAAGGAAAACAAGTGTGAGATGGAGCATAAAATGCACCCACATCTATGAAGGAAAACAAGTGTGAGATGGAGCATAAAATGCACTCACCCTAGAACCCCAACCCCATTCTCACCTTTAGATCCTAGGAATTCACACTAAGTGGTGGAGATGTGATACATAGCAAGCTTATGGCAATAAGCACACCTTGTTTTGATTCAAAGAAAAGTAATTGCATCTGGCTGAATTGGTTTGTTAAAAGTAATGAGCACCCGTGCAGTCCAAGGAGTTTCAGCCCTGGAAGGCTTATCTCCTTGACTATCGATTTAACTTGGGACCATGAGGAATGATGATTTGCGATCACTCTTGGACAAGAAAAAGGGGAGAAAGAGATGAAAAGGGAAAGGTTACCAAGACTGGACTGAAGCATGCATTGGACCAGGCCTCGTGGAGAGAAAAAGAAGAGAGATTCATTAGTTAGGTTCTCCTGTTTTGCTAGAATTTTGTCTTGCCCGAGGACAGGCAAAGTTTAAGTGTGGGGGGATTTTATGAGACTTAGAAGAACCTTATTTTGTCCCCTTAATTTCATCATTTTACACTACTTTAGCACTTAAATGCACTCATTACTCTTGTATTTCGATTCAGGGCAATAAAGAAGGCAATTGGAAGGAAACAGGCCAATTCGGGTGATTTTGCACAGTTTCGGCGACAGTCAGTGATCTGGGCCTAACTCACAGTTCCGGACTCCGAATTGGGCAATTCAAGAAGCATTAGAAAGAATAAAGAAAGGCCCACAACTTTACTGTTTTGGGTTTTGACTGATTCGGTCCGCATCGAGTACGAAACTGGGCCCGAAGTCGGAGCAAGTTCGCAGCCAGGCCCATTTAACAGCTGAAGCCCAACTCGCAGAAGAACATGGAAGCAGCCCAAGTAGCAGAGAAGCCCAACTCGGATACAAGAGTCTAGAGTCCTAATTCGAATGTACTCTCCCAAGAGGGAGAGAGTCTGATTAGATCTAAACTTTGAATGTAATCCTATAAGGATAAGAAGGTTGGGGATTAGATAAGAGATAGGATAGGATTAGTTCAAAGAAGATCAAGACTCCCTAAAGATAAGATGATCTCCTAGAAGGAGATGGAAAATAACCCTCTCCTTTGGCTATATAAAGAGGGGGGTGAACCAGCTCTAGCATCACTCATTCCAAGATCCAAGAGATCATCAAGAGGCCAAGAAGCTCAAGAAAACAGTTCGGCTATGGAGAAGAAAGGCTTGGAGATTGCGCAGATCATGAGTAGCTAAGCTTCTTTTTCTGGTTCAAGGGGGGAGGTTTGATTGTGTCATTGTGAGGTTCTGTAGTTAATTTATTTTCTTGCTTTTTAATTCAAGTATTCATTGATTCTTGTGCATATTTTTATTGGATGTTGATGTTAATTAGTTTGACAAACTGAATTAATGTTGATTTTCCTACTGCTATCCATGGTTTCGGTGATCCGTAATTGTCATGAATAATGGTGCAAGTAGCAATTAGGTTGATATCTTTTTGGGTCAATTGTTCATGACCTCCTTTGACCAATGTTTTAACATGATTCAATCTAAAGGAATCGATGGAACAAGATTCAGTAATTGCAGCTATCTCAATTATTGTTATTTTGGTTTAACTGTTTTCACAAATCTTAATGCTATCACTGTTTAACATGGAACGCTATCGTACCTAGTTGAGTGGTGATAAGTGTTGATCGAATGCTGGGTTTGGTCAACTGAATTAGGAAAACACAAGGTTTATTATGGCTATCCTAATAAATCTAAGGTTAAATGCTTGAATTGCGAGAATGCTAAAGTGTACCTTGGATCGATGGCCAATCGATTCAACCCGAACCCTTGAACCAGAATTCGGTAAGACTGATTTGCTCTTGTTTGTTTAGTTTGTTATTCTTTTAATTTTAGTTATTTAATTTTCCCACACAATTACTTTACCCATTCGGCTAAGAGATTATTGATTTGCTCCCTGTGGGATTCAACCTAGAACCACTTTTACTGCAAATATTTTATTGTGGGACTAGTAATAATTTTGAGGGTTTCGACAAACCCGTCAACGGCCCACGGAGCAAGGCGAAGAACGAGCCACGCCCACGAAAGAAACAGTCGCGGTCCCGACCTCGATAGCAGACCCAGCTCAGACGCTCCAGATCGCTGCTTCCGTCTAGGAGCCCCTACGATCCGAACTAGTAATTTTTTACTTCAAAATTTAGATATTTTTGCATGGTCCGCGGCAGAAATGCCCGGTATAGACCCCGAACTCATAATTCACAAGCTGAACATTGATCTTGTAGTTACGCCCATTAGATAGAAGAAACACAACTAGCCCCGGAATGGTGGAAAGCGGTCGACGAGGAAGTCAAGAAGCTCCTCGCGGCGGACTTCATAAGAGAAGTCCACTACCCAAGCTGGGTAGCCAACCCCGTCCTGGTAAAGAAGGCCAACGGCAAGTGGTGCATGTGCGTCGACTATACCGACCTGAACTGGGCTTGCCCGAAAGACTGCTTCCCTCTCCCTAGAATCGACCGCTTGGTGGACACGACCTCAGGGCATGAGTTGCTAAGTTTCTTGGACGCCTACTCGGGCTACAACCAGATCAAGATGGACCCGACGGATGAAGAAAAGACTGCCTTCATCACTGAATTCGGCCTGTACTGTTACAAGGTTATGCCCTTCGGGTTGAAAAACGTAGGGGCAACCTTTCAAAGGCTTGTAAATAAATTGTTTGCGCCGTTAATCGGCAAAAAAGTAGAATGCTATGTAGATGACATGGTCGTCAAAACTCAATTCTCACATGAATTAATACAAGACTTGCATTCTGTTTTCGGGATTTTGCATAAGTTCAATATGAAATTGAATCCAAACAAGTGTGTGTTCAGTGTAACCTCAGGCAAGTTCCTGGGATATATCGTTAACCGGCGCGGCATTGAAGCCAACCCAGATAAGGTTAAGGCCATCTTAGACATGAAACCACCCCGGAAGCCGAAGGAGGTTCAGAGGTTGAACGAACGCATAGCCGCCCTGAGCCGTTTCATGTGTAAATCGGCGGACCGCTGTCTGCCATTCTTTAAGGCAATAAAGAGCAAAGGGTTCGAATGGACCCAAGATTGCCAGCTCGCGTTCGACGAGCTCAAGGAATACCTTACTAGCGTGCCGACCCTAACCCGGCCCGACGAGGGTGATGTTTTAGAACTCTACCTCTCGGCAAGCGACGAGGTGGTCAGTTCGGTACTAATAAAGGAAGTAGATCGGGTCCAATGACCCATCTATTATGTTAGTAAAGTATTGCAGTGAGCAGAAAAAAGATACCTGGAGATAGAAAAGCTAGCATACGCATTGATAATTGTAGCTCGGAAACTCTGCCCGTACTTCCAAGCTCATACTGTTATCGTCCTTACCGACAAACCTCTGAGGCAAGTATTGCTTAAGCCTGAGGTCTCCGGTCGGTTGACGAAGTGGGCCATTGAGCTTAGCGAGTACGACCTCCAGTACAAGTTGTGAACTGCCATTAAGGCCCAAGCCTTAGCAGATTTCATAGCCGAATGCACATTCAGCTCCGAAGTTCCCAGGCTGGTTGAGCGCGAGGCTCCCACCTCAGGTGAGCCCGAAGCTCTCGGGTCGGTCGAGTTCGAACCCTGTGAAGTAGTAGCCAGTGTGGCACCTCTCCTAGCTCGGCCAACCGCAAGCTGGGATGAGGAGCCCTGGATCCTTCACGTAGATGGCTCCTCGAACCAACAGGGCAGCGGTGCCGAAATAGTTCTGCACGGCCCAAGCGGCATGAAACTGGAGTACGCGCTACGCTTCAAGTTCGAGGCGTCTAACAATGAAGCAGGATACGAGGCGTTGATAGCCGGACTAGCCTTAGCCAGAGAAGTAAAAGCCAAGCACATTGTTATCTGCAGCGACTCCCAGCTCGTGGTCAACCAGGTCACGGGCGAGTATGAAACTCATGAGCCGACCATGGTCGCCTATTTAGCCAAAGTCAGAGAGGCCCTGCCCAACTTCCAGTCACACTTTATCAGATAGATCCCTAGGTTGGAGAACGCCGAGGCCGATGCCCTGTCCAAGTTAGCTAGCACTAGCGACATCACCATGAGAACCGTGTACATAGAGGACCTGTCTCGGCCTAGCATTCTCGGGGGGGTAGAGGAGGTCGCTCCCATCGTTCAAGCAGAGCCGAGCTGGATTGACCCACTCATGAGCTTCTTGTTACACGAGACCCTCCCTGCAGAGCGCAATGCAGCCAGAAGGGTGCAACGTCAAGCAGCTAAATACGTCATGATAGACGAGCGGCTATACAGGAGATCCTACACACTTCCCTACCTGCGTTGCTTGCGACCTACCAAAGCCGAACTCGTACTCCGCGACACTCATGAAGGTCTATGTGGCAGACACTTGGGGGGCAGGGCCCTCGCCTAGAAAGCGCTTCGACAAGGGTATTACTGGCCAACGATGAAGGCAGATGCCATTGAACTCGTTAGAAAATGTGATAAATGCCAGAGACATGCCAATGTTCACCACCAACCCGCTGCCGACCTCAAATACCTCCCAGTCCGTGGCCTTTTGCACAGTGGGGCATTGATCTACCCGGGCCATTCCCGCTAGCAACGGGTGGAAGGAAGTTCTTAGTGGTAGTAGTGGACTATTTTACCAAGTGGGTAGAAGCCGAACCCCTCGTAGCAATAACAGCCCGAAATGTCCAAAACTTCTTTTGGAAGAACATCGTATGCCGCTTTGGATTACCTCGGGTATTGATCTCCGACAACGGCAAACAGTTCGAGGACATTAAATTTCAAGACTGGTGCTGAGACATGGGGATCCAACAGAACTTTACTTCAGTCACGCACCCTCAGGCAAATGGTTAGGCAGAAGTCACGAATAGAGTCATCCTCCGTGGACTAAAGGCACGGATGGATCGAGCTAAAGGATTGTGGGCAGATGAACTACCCAGTGTTCTATGGGCCTACCGGACCACGGAGAAAACCACCACGGGAGAAACACCCTTCAACCTCACTTACGGCACCGAAGCAGTGATCCCTGCAGAGATCAAAGTACCTACGTTGCGCCTAGAAGCATACAGTGATCAAACAAACGAAGATGAGCTATGCACCAACCTTGACTTACTCGACGAAGTAAGGGATCTCGCGTACATTAGGACCGCAGCCTACTAGCAGAGAGTAGCTCGGTACTACAACTCCAGGGTCAAGAAGTGGAATCTCCGCATTGGCGACCTGGCCCTTCGTAAAGTTATGGTACCTGAACCCGGCTCTGGCAAACTCGGGTTCAATTGGGAAGGTCCTTACGGAGTGAAACGAGTGCTCGGGGAAGGAACATACGAGCTCGAGACCCTCGAAGGGAAACAAGTACCTCAAGCATGGAATATTGTCAATCTGAGGCAATATTATCTGTAAGAAGCGAGTAGGCCACGAGCTACTCTCAAAGCCTAAGGGCCAAAATACCGAGCTAACATGACCTCGGCACAAGAAGACCCCAATCGCCACTTCGGCTTGGGAGAATCCAAGAGCGGACTACGGGTCCCTCCCTAAGCCTAAGGGCCAAAACACCGAGCTAACAAAGACTTTGGTGTGAAGAAAGACAATTACCTCAATGGCGAAGGCAAAGTATGAAATATTAAAGGCGTAAGCAGCTCGGGTTCAAACCCTATGAAGCATAGCTTGCCTCGATACGTCGGTCGAACTAAGGGATAACCAACCAATGCTTAGTTCGGACGTACGTAGTAATCACTTCGCGGTATGCCACGGAGGCCCTAAACGTGACAAATAGGGAGAATGCCTACTGAAGAGCCCTACTTTGGGTAGGCAACTTCAATAACCCAAATGATGAGATCACTTTAGCAAAAATAAAAGGAGTTCATTATGCTCAGAAGAGGGGAGAAATTTTCATTGTCAAAAAAAGAAAAAAAAAACAACAAACAAATGCAGCAAAGGAAAATAACAAGTGCAGCAACCGAGCTAAGCAGCTCGGGAAAGGTTTTGATCATCATAGGGCACAACCGCCCAACCGAAAAACTGGTGAAAGACTGGGTTCACGGCACCCGGAAGCCACAGAAGCCCAGAGAAACGCCACCTCAAGGATCCGCCTCCTCATCCTCTAGAGAGTTAGGCTCCTCTTCATCCGCTTGGTCTGCTATCTCAGGGGACAGACCTTTCATAGTAATGCCGTCGAGGTTAAGCTCGGAGAACTTCTTCCGAACCAACCACCAGCAGAGCTTAAACCCTGAGCAGTATGAACCCGAGCCATACTCCGCCTGGAGGTCATGAAATTCCTGGGAGTCTTTAAAATCCCAGACTGCTTTCTCTCGCTCAGCCTCCACCATCTGGTCAAAGTTTCGGGTCCGATTCAGAAGAGTAGACTCCAGGTCCCGCACCTGTTGCCTAAGGAGCTCCCCCTCCCCCGCCATCCTCAACGATTCCTTCCTATAGCGTGCGCTCTCTTCAGTAAGCCAAGCAATTTGAGCCTCCTAGTCGTGAATGAGCAGCTCATGAGACTCGCTTCCCTTGCGGGTGTGATGGAGCTCGCCCCAGATCCGGTCGAGCTCGACCTGGAGCTTTTGGTTGGCAGCACGCTGGTCGAGGGCGTCGACGCGATGGATGTGCGTCTGGAGAGCCATGGCATGGATGGCAGAATTTACCTATCGGTGAAAAAGAAAGATCAGAAGACAGCGAAAAAGAGTAGAACAAGAAAGAAGAAGGGAAAAAGGCCACTTACCACCATGCAGTGAGCAGAGGCAAACGCGGAGAGATCCCCGGGCTCCATGTTTCCCCACTGAGCGATTTCATCGTTAGTGATTGCCTTCTGACTCCTCCGACGAGCCACCAGATAATCATTTACCCCTTCCCAGTTTCCCACTGGGAATTGGGGGTAAGGACGGGGCTGAAGGGGGTTAGAGGGTACCTCCCCCGGCTGAGGGAGCTTGCTTCCCCCAGGGTTAATCCCACTAGTCCCCTCAAGAGGGGGCGTCAGAACCTCAAATGGAGAGGGCAGGACCGGCTCGGCAGACCCGAACTCAATGCTTCCCGAAGGAGGGGTCTGGTCGGGGTGCGTCCTCTTCACCTAGCGTCTCAGGCTGCCCGAGAGAAGGCGGCGCGAATCGGCACTAGACATGATGGCTGCCAAAAGACCACAAGATATTAATCCAACAAGAAACAAAATGCATGTGTACACAATAGACACAAGGCACTGCACAAACTAAAAGACCGACTACCCGGGCTCAAGCCTGCCTGCACGAGCTTCTCCTCGGCTAAGTAGTCCGAGCAAAGGAAGCCTACCGACGCCCAGGATAGCATCGTTTTCCGAATCTCAGGGTCCAGCTCGGCCCCGGGGTCCTGGATGGCGCCCCTCCAAGCGGTGGGAAAGGGCCACCCCTCGGGGTTACGAACCACAAAGTAGTCTCACTTCCAAGCGGGAATCCTATTCGGCAACTCGTATAATAGCTTATAGCCGCGACGGGGGGAGAGGTAATAAAAGCGCCTCTCCGGAGGAACCCCAGGAGCAACATTCTTTATACAAAGGATAGAGGCGAAAATGTCAATGTCCAAAGGGAGGCAGTACTCGTGACATTGGGATATAGTGCCAACCATGTTTCGAACAACGTTGGGGTGAAGCTAGTCAACAGTGACGTTGAAGTGGTTCAGCACCTCCACTATAAAGGGGTGCAGGGGAAGATGCAGGCCAGCCTCGAGCTATTCCTGAAAGATCACTATGTCATTGGGACCATGCTCCCAAGGGAAGTTGCCAGTGGGAAGGCTGTAAACCAGGTCCCCAGGAAGGCGAAAGTAGCAGATCAGAGACCTGAGTCTCTCCGCTGTCATTAAGGAAGGGCCAAAGGTATCAAGCTCCCTCTGCCATGTCGCCAGAGGCCTCCTGAGCCTTCGGGATATGCTCCCTGGCTCCCCCCGAGCTCGAGGGAGCATCATCATCATCTTGACCATCGCCCCTATGGTAGGTATGGCGTGGGTACCCAGACATGGCTGACAGCGATTGGGACTCACCAGAGTAGACGGAACGGAGCGGACTAAGAAACTCGAGTAGACTAGGTGAAGTACGCAACATCAGAATCCAAAGCAAGATGGCGTGGACGGAGGTAGGGCCGAGGGGGGCTCCCCATTTATAGCCCTCGCCCTCTCAAACCGACGGCCCGGATCAAAACAGATCCAACGGCCCGCGGGCACCCTGACCGCACGCCTTCTGAAAACCAAAGGCGATTGGCGGCACATCTTCCACGATTAAGGTAGTCGCAGCCGCACAACATTCAGAATTAAAGGCCACCTCAGCACGTTTTCAGAATCCGAGAAATCAGAGAAGTTAGAAGATCTCTTGATTCTCGCAAATGCATTTATTGAAGACAGTCAATCAAGTTTGAATTTCGGTCAAATCAGTCCATCGCGCTTCATAAACTCCCCGCGCTAAGGCGGCACTCTTAGCCCGAGGAGTGGGGGACATTTGATGAAGGATGATTTGACCCAACCTATGAGACGGCGACACGTGGACGCTGACTCAGCGTAAGCGACAACTCAGCATTGTGGTCCGGTATGGCTAAGTGATAGGCCCATAAAGCAGCTCGCTACATGGTAGCGGGGTAAAGAAGGGGCTCGCCACAATGTGAGCTCCGAGTTCCCCGAGCTACCTCAAGGGATATTCCGAGGACCAATTCTACTAAGGGTACTTCTGAAGTATTCGAAGCTCGTTGCAAAGTAGCTCGCGAATGGGCCGCATGAGCTTTCCTTAGGAAGCTTCTATTTAATGAGCCATACCTATCAGACTGGGCCACGTCCCTAACTGACGGTGCAGTCCCTGTCCTTTCGACAGTCTGCACCCACGTCTCTCAGTAGGCGGAGGCGTGCCTGTCACTTTAGGGACGTGTCACTCGCCCGAGTAAGGAGTACGTCCCAACGGCCACCTGCGCAGCCCTAGCAGGTAACGGGTTTGGCAGGGACCCAGTGCCGGTTATGCCCGATCTCGCAAGAGCACTCCTATAAAAGCCCTCAAGGCAGAGGAGAAACTCTCTCTTGAGACCTCAAAACTCTCGAATATAGTGATAAAGCGCGACCTCCACTCAGCTTTCATTTTCTCTCTTTACTCCCCATACACAGTACTAACTTAAGCATCGGAGTATTCCCACCGGGCAAATCCCCGGGAATCCTTCCTTTCATCTTCTTAGGTGCCGCTCGTTGCCAACAAGGAGCCAATCAGCTGCCAGCTAGGAGTGTCCGGATCGCGCCACATCAGATACTCATGGATATGATGCATTCATTGGTATAATTTCTGCTTTCTGAATTTATTTTATCAATTTTTCCAAGATTTCAAAATTTATCATTAATGTTAATTTGTCCTAAGTACAGTTGGAATTTTTTCTTCACTCCCAACCTGCACAGTTGGGGCTAGTTTTATTTTTTTATTTAACCATCATATTCATATTTTTTTTGCCTGAACAATCATTCATGTTCAATTGATATACATATTTTGGGATTTAAAAAATAGAAAAGTTCAAAATTATAAATATAATTTATTTTATGTCTTAAATGATATTTATATTACTAAAATAATTTCTTTTAGTAGATTGAAAGTAGGGTGCTCATGATTTGGTTAACTGAATTAGTATTACCAGTAATCGAAACCAAACCAAAGAAAATCGATTAACCGGTTGATCGGTTCAGTTAACTACCAATTTATTTTGTCAGTTTTTTGATATATATAATATATATTATAAATAAATATTTAATAAAAATACTAGAAATACATATAAAACATTATATTATAAATAATAAATAATATATTCATATATATATATATATAGCGAGAGAGAGAAAGATGCATGTATTGTATGTATATTCATTCATTTATGCATATACCAGTCGGTCATCATTAGTTTGGTTTTTTGATTTTTCAGTTTTTGACGATCACCCCTAATTGAAAGCTTAAAATATTGTTAATTTGATGTATTCTTAGTAACGTTATTGATGATTGTAATGCATCTCTTCATATGAACTACTAGTGGGGACCCATACGATGCATGGGAAAATATGAAAGATTGAATAATTTTATTTACTATTAATTAATTGATAAATTAATAATCAAAATTTGTTGTTAATTAACAAAAAGTATTCAAGGTTATTGTTAATATTTAAAATTTTAATAATTGTGTTTTTATTTAATGTTGATTTACAAAAAATAATTATTGTTAATTTAATATGAACAAATATTTTGAATAAATTTAATTTTATTAATCATTTGTAGTAATTTTAATAACTATTATTATTTTCATTATTTTTAAATAAAATTTTGATTGACATTAAATGAATAAAAATAATTACAAAAGGTAACATTTTTATTAATTTCATTAATAAATAACAATCATATAGGAATGGCAACGGGGTGGGGCACCCATCCCTGTCCCCGCCCCATAGTCAAGAGACTCTACCCCATCCCTGCCCCGTCTCTAGTGCCAGGCAAGTCCAAAATGTTATTTTATGAAAATGTAGTTTGTGAAAGTTTTTGAAAATTTTATTATGTTTGTGTAATTATGGAGATTTACTGAAAATTATTTTAAATTTTTATTAAATATTTATTTTTATTAGGTAGTTTACTAATAAAATTACACTAATTTTTCTTTTTTTCCAATATAAATTAATTAATAATTTCATTTTCCAACATTATAATATTTGATTCCCCATCTGCATTCGGTTATTAACTGTAATAATAGCAATAACTAAAATTTTATACTTTTTGATAATTGTTAAATATAATTCTCAATTTTATAGAAACTAGTTAAAGAGTTTTTAATTTTTATAAAATGTTGTTAATTAACATGAATACAACAATATGTACACAAAATACTTTAAAAAGTCATGATGAGTTAATTAATAACAATATTTATTAATTTTGGTAATTTACTAACCGTATTTATTAACTTTTGATAATAACACTATTTAATACTCATTGAGTATGGGTTGGATTAAATATTAACCGTATTTAACTATTTATTAATTAATATGATTTTTTTTTTATAAGAGAGACTAGATATAGATTAGGAGGAGACATTTTAGGAATTGATTGGGGAGTGGGGTAACATGACATGTTCCTAATGGCTTAGAGGAGATACCTTATGAGAGAGATTCCAGGAATATTTTTAGGTAGTTGGGTTGGGAATGGTGACATGGCTTAATGGGAGTGGTGGAAAGGGGAGAGGAGAGAGAGTCAAGGAGAATACATAAGAGTATATAATTGTTTTATATTTTAACTTTTTAATAACCAATTCGATAGAACTCGATCCGAGTTGATCGGTTTTCTAGTATTTTCCGTTTGACTTTGGTTTAGCAACTTTTCAACCCGACCAAGTTAGGTCAATTTTGGTCTAGCCATTTGTAAACCGACCAAAATTGAACTGGCCCGACCATAGATATATATTAACATTTTAATTTTAAATATGATTTTTTTAATACTGTAAAGTGGGAAAATTCCCATATTTCTTAGTATAAAATATTTTATATAATAAATTTAATTCTTTTTACTTTATTTTTAATAATACCACTGTAATTTATTAAATTTAAATTTAATTTTTAAGCTTAAATCTTTAGAACAAATAAACCAAATCGAAAATAGACCCAAACCGATACAACCCGAGTTGGCGGGTTTTCACTAATGGTGAGTTAGTTTTAGGTGACAAACTCATGACCTGATCAAGTCAATTTGGTAAGCAACACAGCCTACAACCGAACTGAACCAAATCATGAACACTCCCAATTTTAGCTAAATTAATATTTTAATCTCCAATAATTACTAAATATTTATAGCAAAAATACACAACTATTGAAAATAAATTTATAATGAAGATACAATTACTAAATTTTAATTAATAAATTATAAAACATATATAATAACTAAAAATAAATTTATAACAAAAATACAATAAATTAAATTTCAAAAGTTAAATAATAATTGTTTAATCTCCAATAATTATTGACAAATTTTTGTTAAATAAAAAACAAAAATATATTTATAAATAATTATTGAAAATATATTTATAAAAAAATACAATAAATAATTACTAAAAATAAAATAAATATAAATTTTAGTACATATAACTATACAATAAATATACACTATTATCGTAAAATTATTATTAATAAATATTAAATTTTTGAAAGTTATTTTCTATAATTATTAATTGATATAAGTGAAATTAGTTATTTACAATATTAAAATATTAAATTATTATTAATATGGATATTATAAAATCTACTATAATTATTTTTCTTCTTTTAAGAAAATTTTTAAATTTATTACTTGATTTCTTTATTTTAACTATTTAAAATTTAGTCATATTAAATATTTCATAATTTAAATATTTAAATAATATGTAAAATATTTAAAATTTTCATTATTTGAATTTTATTTATTTTAAAGTTAATACATAATATGAAATATTTTGTTATATAATTATTTAGCTAATTTTGATGTTTTGTTATTTATGATATTTAGTTATTGAAATGTTTAAATAATGTTTTATTTTTTTAATGTTAAGTTTTTATTATTTGAATAACATTTAAATTGAATAATTCAAAAAGTTATAATTTATATTGTTACTACATAATTTCATGATGAATTTTGTAAAAAATATAGTTATTAATATTATGAATATTATTAAATTTATTATAATTAATTTTTGTGTTTTGAATAAATATTTTAAAGTTTGTATATAATTTCGTTATAATATTTAAATAATTCTAAAATTTTTTAATTGAAACTTTCTTTATATAGATGTAGATAAAAAGTGGGGGAGAGGATAAATAGGAATTAGAGATAGTTTAGGAGCTAAATAGGAATAAGAGACAATTTAGGCGAAAATGAGGGAAAGTAGTACCACTTAGCTAAACATTATAAAAGCAAATCCCACTTTCTTTATGGTTGTCAGGAATAGTTAAACCTATGTTCTTTCCTTATTGGTTTAATGGGTAATTATGTAGAATTAAAAATAAATAAAAAATTCAAAAAAACAGAAAATTAGGAAAGGGGGTTTGAAGCAGGGAGAGACATGGTGAATAGATAGATTAAAGTATGCATTTATTATGTGTTTATAGTTTATTCATAATGCTTTTTTGAAAAAACTATTCATAATTTAGTGTTACTAATGTATTTATGGGTTTTATGAGAGTTTCCCAAATGTATCTAACATTATCCATATATTTCCACTGTTTGTATATTTGCTTGAACCAAAGTAGGGTCCATGTAATAATTACACGTTGAAGAATTACTACTAAGTAATATCTACTCTCCTCTATACTACATTAAAACATGCCACTTGTCCCCACCCCATGTGAGTAAGTGTTTTAAAACTTCGCAGTTGCTAAGCAAGCATTAATCCCTAATTACATACTATGTTTTATAAAATACATATTTTTATGCATAAGTTAAACTTTTATTTTTGAACAATAAATCTTGTATGGTTACCCTTACCCACAAAAGACATTTCTTCCCCTTTTATCTCCTCTTTGTGGTGTAAACCAGTTCACCAGTTGCTGTTTAGTGTTCACTGCGTTTCTTTAGCAGAGAAAAACGACAAAACTAGTTGCTGTTTAAGCCTAAGATCCAGGGACTCAAAACTGTATAGTGGGAGACGGGATCTGCTCTCACAAATGGGTGCCTCACATATACATTCACCGTGTATTGGGAACATCTCCCCTAAATAATAATTAATAAATATGGGAGATGTTCCCAATGCATGATAGGATGTGCATACGAGGCATCTGAGGCGCCAGGTGTGAGGAGCAGATCCGGTCTCATACAGTGGCCCAAGCTTGAACAGATCCAATGACTTAGGCTGAATGGCAAATCAAATTAGTAACTCTGGTGGCTTCTTCTTCTTTTTTTTTTTATTTTTTGGTATCGAATAATCGCCTTTTGCCCCCCATAGGGACCACATTTCATTTTTACTTGACATAATACATCACTTTCAGCAACAATCTGGAAACTCTTCTTAATGGTAGAGTGGTGGGAGCCAAACATTCGAATCGAATATTTATATATTTATTTATTTTATATATAAATAATTTATATATTTATATACTTCATGTAAATAAAACATTTATTAATTACCTAAAATAATTAATTTATCGAATTCGAATTAAATCAAATATTCAAATATTTAATCGAATTTAAATTCAAATATTAATTTTCAATATTCGTGAGATATCGAATCGAATTCGGATATTAAATTTTCTAATTAGATTCAAATTCGGATATTGCCTGATTTAATTCAAATATGATTCATTTACACCTCTAAGAGGATAAAAGGAGAAGAATAATGTTTTATATTTTCAGAAAAGGTTTATATGTAAAAATAATTACCACCTATAAAAATTGATGAAAGAATAGATGTGTGTAAAAATAGGTGGATTATTAATTACTGAGGCACGGGTGAGTGGTGAGTGGTGACGAGTCACCCACATGGACAGTATTAAACATTAACGGGC
Organism: Nelumbo nucifera; assembly: GCF_055504915.1. Classification (NCBI taxonomy): domain Eukaryota; kingdom Viridiplantae; phylum Streptophyta; class Magnoliopsida; order Proteales; family Nelumbonaceae; genus Nelumbo; species Nelumbo nucifera. The sequence goes on along the minus strand of NC_142649.1, from coordinate 146,696,821 downwards.
ATTTGCCATTTGGTTTATTGGCGGGTTGTAATAGACCAGCAGCTTTTATACTTTATTTTTACCAAAAAAGTATAAAAAAAAAAAAAAAAACTGTACTTAGTTTCTTATCTGTAAAATAGCCTCCATAAATTTCTTATAATTGACAATAGGTCTGATGGGAGCTACTTTTTCATTTTCATGGCTAACTTGCAATAAATCCAATCCATACACATGGTGACATGGATGGTACGTAATTGGTATGACCTATGTTTTCATTGTTTTAATAGAGCTAGCATAACATACGGTCATGGACAAGCAAGTCATAGGTGGTGAGGCCCAGATGGTGTGTGTCAGATGGAAACGGACAGAAATGCCAGACTTCCCTAGGGGGATGCATGTGGAATGGATTAATGGATGGGGCCTTCACCTTTTACCAATATAGATATTTTGCTCCAAGTGTGGCTCTTAGGGGGGGGTAACGAGCCGAATTCCAGTCTGGTAGAGCTCGACTCGTGAGGCTCACGAGTCGACTCGAGTATATATATAGGATTGTTCTCTTGAAGAAAAAAAAAAAAAGTGTGGACTATGGTTTTTATTTAGGGTTCAACTTTTTTACCCGTGTTTTATATAGATCTTGTTGGATTTAATATTTCACACTACTGATTGCTGGAAAATGGACCAAACCCAACAAGAAAACATGTCCTCTTGAGTGCTGTTGTATTGATATGGTTCGTTTGGTGGCATCGGAATAAGAAGGTATTTGAACATCAACCGTTTAGTCCCCTGTCGGTTCTTCTCAGAGCGCAAGCCTATATCAACTTTATTCTTCAGTCAAGCTGAAAATCATCTCCTCCACTTGTTGAACGGCAGCTGCCTGAAAATGTATCAAGTCGATGGACTAAAACCTCCCCACAACTGCATAAAAATTAATGTAGATGGAGCTACTAGCACTGAGGCTGCTGGTGTTATTGTACTCCGTGACCATAATGGTTCTCACTTGTTTTCACGAGCAATTCCCCTGTCTCCATGCACATCATTTGAAGTGGAAGCTCAGGCTTTCCTCTATGGTTTGTAGTTTGCAATGGAATTAAATCTTCACCAAGTGGTTATACAAGGTGTCAGTTATAGTTCAGCTTCTGTTGGTGGACACAGTACAACCACCGTGGCAAATGAGCTCTATAATAGCTGACTGCAGAAGCTATTATGCATGCCTTCCTTCTATCTTGATATCTTTAGTTAGGAGGACTGCTAACAAAGTGGCTCATTGCTTAGTGCTTTGGGCATTATATTGTAATAGACCCTGTACTTGTCTCTTTGTCCTGATGTGATTACCCTTTTTCTGTCCTCTGATATTTTTTATTTGAGATAATTGAATTGATGCAACGGCACTTTAAAAAAAAAAATCATCACAGTTATATGAGTTATATGAGAATAACTTTTTTTTTCACAATGCATAAGCAAACAATTAAGCTTTTTGTGTATATCTTTACAAATTACTTTATTTCTTCCCTTAAGGCCTCGTTTGCTTTTCGGAAAGTTATTTATTCGGGTAAATATAGTTACCTAGGTCAGTTTTTTTAGGAAGCACTTACCTAGGTAACTGCATTTACCCGTGTTCTTTTATTTCACAGGTAAATAATGTAATGACCATTTTAGCCATAAAAAACCATTATTAAAAGAGGCACTTCTGTCCCATTCAAGTGTTGACAATTTCCCCCCTGGGTGGGAAAGTTATTTACCCACCTAGGAGATGGGTATCACTTCCCCACATAAATCTGAAAAAAGAACATGGGGCTCTTGGTCAATGGGAACCAAAATCCCATTGACCTACTTTCCCCCCTCTCAAAATCCAAAAAAAGAATGCCCCCTAAAGATAAACAATTGAGACAAAGCCATGAGGAAAAGAAAGGGGTTCAGTCATCTATTGGTGGAATCTAGGGGTGGCCACGAACCGAGCTTCTCATGAGCTATTCGAGCTCGGCTCGTGAGCCTAGTATAATAAATAATAATTTTTTATTACATACATATAAATATATAATAAATAATTTGTATTATATATAATAATATTTTTATTTTTTATGTATAATAGTAAATAATTTTTATAATTCTTATTTTTTTGTATGTAAAATAAAAACATTATTTATATGTATATTTTTACTTTTTATAATTATAATAATAAATAATTTTTTATAATTTTTAATTTTTGTATGTAAAATAAAAAATATATTTATATATGTATATTTTCCTATTTTTTAGAAAAAAAACTTGACTTGTAATCGAGCTCAAACCGAGCTCGAACTTGTGAGCTTTGGACCAAGCCGAGCTTGAACTCAAGTCTCTAGCTCGAATCAAGCTTGAGCCTAACACGGTTTGAACGAGCCGAGCTCGAGCTCAAGTCTCTAGCTCGAATCAAGCTTGAGCCTAACACAGTTTCAACAAACCGAGCTCGAATAGCCATGTATTCAGCTCGGCTTGAATCCACCTCTAGTGGAATCTATAGAACCACCATGTTGCATTTGTTCATTGATTGTGAAAGTTGGGCTATGTTTGGTTGTAGTGTAATTTTATTTGCACTAATACAAATGCATGGGATTGCAAATGAAAAAAAAATGTAAATTCTCATTTAATTTTGTTTTGGCTTTTACTTTATTCTACTTCATGTCTTAATTTACTTCATTTGTAATGCAATCAAACAAAATAAGCTTTTAAAATAAAAATAAGTCAGAATTGCACTACCAAAGCTTTGCATCATGCAAATTTATTTGCATTGCAACTAAACACAGCCTTGGTTACATTTAAGAAGGTGTAATTAGGTAGTTCACAAACTTGCAAGATATGCCACATCTTATACTATTTAGACTTAGTTTGGAAGGAGTAAAAATGTAAATATATACAGATATATAGAGTGTAAAACCTTGTATTTTGTATTATTTTGCATGTATTTGTGCTCTACATATTTGTTTTTGTACTCCTTCCAAATTAAGCTTTTAGCAACTTTTTGTCCCCCCCCCCCCAATGTTTTAAAAAAATGACCAAGAATTGAAATTGTCCTTGCCACCGGTTTCTGGGTCAATGGTTAGACCGTCTGGTTTGAATGGATAACCCACTTTAACAAAAAACAATAAAAATAAAAACAACAATCAAAATAAGAAAGGCCAAAAATCATTGAATAGGTCAAGTGGGTTGACGGTTCAATTGCCGAGTCAACAGGCCATTGACCAATTCAACAGTTTTTGGCTAGGGACTAGGTTTAGGGTAAAACAGAACCAGTTGCGTGGACGGTTTCCAGGCCGAACGGTCTGACCATCCGGATCAACAAAGGTTCAAAAGCATTGCTCCCCTCTTTCATTCAAATTAATAACTTTGACAACCCTTTTATTATTTAAGAAAGGCAATTTTTTCCTTGAACTATAAAAAGGGTCAATTTAGACCCTAGACTTCAAAAATAAGGCCAATCATAAGCAGATAATGCCCAGCGTTAGTAACGTAATTCACAATCCACTAAACTATTTTACCCTAAACCCGGTCACACCAACATTTCCTATTATTTTATTCATTATTTAATGGATTGTCAATGGCATTACTAACACTAGATGTTCTCTGTTCACGGTTAGCCTTGCTTTTAAAGTCTAAGTTCTAAATTTGCCCTCTTTTAATTTGAGAGCAAAGTTACCTTTCTCGAACAATACAAGGATTGTCTAAGTCGAGCGATTAACCCCCTTTCATTCATACATCTTTTTGGGGGAGTGATTTGTAACTTTGTTCTTACATTCTATAAGTATGTGAATATGTTGAGGGCATTCAGTCGCATATCAGAAATATTTTCCTAATTTAACATATAAATTTGGAAAATATTGTTAAATATAAACATGGAAAATCTCTTGAGTTCGGTACACGAGGAGTTTTTTTTTCTATTTTAATTTTTTGGGTTAAGTATACTGCAACTCAATGCAGAATTCTAAATTATAACCCCCCATAGTCTACTAGTAGCCCCCCTATAAACTGCATCCTACCCATGGATTTGGCATCAATAGCTAAATATTTTAAAGAACAAAATATTTAACATAACTAGATTTTAAATAGTTAAAATAAAGAAACTATGCAATAAATTTAAAAAAAAAAATCTAAAAAGTAGAAAAATAATTATAACATAATATTGAAATTAATAATAATTTAATATTTTTACATAATATTGTAAATAACTAATTTCACTTATATCAAGTAATAATTCAAGAAAATAACTTTCAAAAATATTAATATTTATTATTAATATTTTAAACTCTTAATTTGTATTTATTATATGATATAATATACCAAATTTAATACTTATTGTATTTCAGTAATTATTTATTATTTTTTGTGATAAATGTATTTTTAATGATTATGTATAAATTTATTTTGTTTTGTTATTTAACAGAAAACTTTCAATAATTATTGAAGATTAAACTACTATTATTGAAATTTTTAAATTTAATTTATTGTATTTATTGTGTTTTTGTTATAACTTATTGATTAATATTTATTAGAGATTAAACTATTATTTGGGATTATAGTGTTTATTAACTAAGATAATATATTTTTAGTACTTATTGTATTTTTGTAATTATTGTATTTTTTATTATCAATATATTTTCAATAATTTTGTATTTTTGCTATAAATTTTCAATAATTATTGGAGATTAAACTATTGTTGTTTATCAGAGGTGGGACTATTAATTTAGTAGAAATTATGAGTGTTCATGAGTTGGTTCGGTTCAGTCGTAGGCTATGTAGCCAACCAAACTGACTTGGTCAAGTTGGGGAGTTGGTCAGTTGAAACCAATTGACTTTTTATGAAAACCGACCCACTCAAGTTGTATCGGTTTGGGTTAATTTTTTTTTGTTTGGTCAATCGGTTCAAAAGATTTAAACTTAAAATTTAAATTAAATTTTAAAAATTGTAGTGCAATTATTAAAAAAATAAATTTAAAAATTAGATTTATGATATAAAACATTTTAGACAAAGAAATATGGGAAATTTTCCACTTTTCCATATTAAAAAATATATTTAAAATATAAAATATTAATATATATCCATGGTTAGGTCATTCAATTTTGGTCGGTTTACAAATGGCCAAATTGAAATTGATCCAACTTGGTCGAATTGAGAAATTTTTTACCAAAGCCGACCTAAAATACTAAAAAACTGACCAACTCGGGTCGAGTTGACCGGTTTCATCAGTTTGATGAATAAACCTAACTAAAATTAATTATTATTATTTTTGTATTATAAAAAACTTATTAAAAGTAGTATATAAAATATGAATAAATATTAATTATTTTAGAAGTTGAAAATATAAAACAATTATGTACTCCTATGTGTTTCTATTAGGGTCATTTACTAGAACACATCTTATAGTTTTCATTTTACTAAAACTTTCCATATATTTTACAACTTATTTACTTAATCAACCTTTCATTAAGGAGAGTTTGTTTTGCCATTAGGCCGATGATTTTTTATTCCAAAAATACCTTTAACACATTTTTTGTACAGAAAACAAAATTGACCAAATATAGCCAATAAAGTGTTGCCCATGTCTTATTAAGGGCAAAAATGGTATTTTTATTTTTATTTTCACTTGAAAGAAGAAGAAGAAGATGTATTAGAGAAGTAATACAGGTTCGAAGAGAAGAAAAGAGAGGGAGAGAGAGAGAGAGAAGAAGAAGAAGAAGAAGAAGAAGAAGAGTGAAGAGAGGAGAAAAGAAAGAAGGGGTTCAGTGGTTAATGATCTGCCGCCTCATTGACGGGTTTGTCGAAGCCCTCAAAATTAGTACTAGTCCCATAATCAAATAATTGTAGTAAAAGTGGTACTAGGTCGAATCTCACAGGGAGCAAATCAGTAATCTCTTAGCCGAATGGATAAAGTAATTGTGTGAGAAAATTTAATAACTAAAATTAAAAGAATAACAAACTAAACAAACAAGAGAAAATCAGTCTTACCGAATTCTGGTTCAAGGGTTCGGATTGAATCAATTGGCCATCGATCCTAGGTAAATTTCAGCATTCTTGCAATTCAAGCATTTAACCTTAGATTTATTAGGATAGCCATAATAAACCTTGTGTTTTCCTAATTCAGTTGGCCAAACCCAGCATTCGATCAACACTTATCACCACTCAACTGGGTACGATAGCGTTCCATGTTAAACAGTGATAGCATTAAGATTTGTGAAAAAAGTTAAACCAAAACAACAATAATTGAGATAGCTGCAATTATTGAATCTTGTTCCATCGATTCCCTTTAGGTTAAACCATGTCAATACATTGGTCAAAGGCTGTCACGAACAATTGACCCAGAAAGATATTAACCTAATTGCTACTTGTACCACTATTCGTGACAATTACGGATCACCGAAATCATGGATAGCAGTAGGAAAATCAACATTAATTCAGTTTGTCAGACTAATTAACATTAACGTCCAATAAAAATGTGGACAAGAACCAATGAATACTTGAATTAAAAAGCAAGAAAGTAAATTAACTACAGAACCTCACAATGACACAATCGAATCTCCCCCCTTGAAGCAGAAAAAGAAGCTTAGTTGTTCATGATCTGCGCAATCTCCATGCTTTTCTTCTCCATAGCCGAACTACCTTCTTGAGCTTCTTGGTCTTCTTGATGATCTCTTGGATCTTGGAATGAGTGATGCTATAGCTGGTTCGCCCCCCTCTTTATATAGCCAAAGGAGAGGGTTATTTTCCAACTCCTTCTAGGAGATCATCTTATCTTTAGGGAGTCTTGATCTTCTTTGAACTAATCCTATCCTATTGAAGGGATGAGAGATCCATCCCATGGACGCCCAAAGATTACGGAATAACGGGGGCGGATTTCAAAAATTTTTCTCTCCCTTCAATTGGGAATCGCATTCCCTATTTAGAAAATCATATTTTCAATGATCATTCTTGAACCATAAACTGAACCAGATCTGAACCGAAAGGAGTGGGAAGGATTATACCTGATCTGGAGAAATAATATCCCCCAATGAAGGTGTTCACGCCCAAGGAAGGATCCAAAGACTGCTCCCACTGAAGATGGCATAGTGCAGGATGGAGCAAAATCAATAGTGTTCTTCTCCAAGAACTCTGTCCTTCGCAAGAATCAGCAGAATGGCACGTGAGCATAGCTTCCTATCAATTCTTTCTCAAAGAACTGATGTCAAGATCGAATCTGGACTTCTCTCACAACTGGAGATCGAACTGGCAAATAGGACGGAAAGAACAGGGAGGCGGCAAGAGAGAATTCGCAGGGTGCAGAAATCTCTCTTCTTGTGATTTCAGCACTGAAGAAAATCTGATGTGTGTGTCTTCTAAAGGCTGCCACTCCCTCCTTTTTTTTAACCTAAAAGATCAACTCCCAATCCAATTAGGAGTTGCTTATCCAAATCATATTTGGATAAGACCTCTCTTTAGGTGATAGGGATAAACCCTTATCTTATCTGCAGATTAGATTAGCTTTCTCCAAATCTCATTAAATAGCCCAGATAAGATAGGGATAAACCCTTATCTTATCCACTCTCTGAGTGGATACGGTCAAGTCCCTATTCTATCTGCTAATCTATCTCAGAATTCGCCCCATAATTAACTAATTAAATAGCCCAGTTCGAAATGGGCTTTAGGTCCATTAAGCTTATGTGCTCACTTAACCTTCCTAACTGCTGCCCAGTTGCACTTCCTTGTATGGCGTGGGACCCAAGCATTGATCTACACATCAACCACATGGGTTCGGCCCAGCCTTTGTCACAAGGCCTAGCCAAATACACTGTTATGGACAGTGCACCCCCTGAAACCCATCAAATGGGCTCTATGGGCCCAACGCTTACCCTAAGTGGTCCCTGGGCCAAAACACCTTGTAACACCCAGGGACTGTGGGCAGATGCAAGATTAGCCCATCAGGTATTATCCTCAATGGTCTTACACTCATCCTCTCAGCCCATAATGATCAAACACTGCACGACAAGAGAGGACCTCTCCCTCGGCTGCAAGGAACAGTGTTGCACTCTCTACTTGTATGGATCCCGGGAATTAAAACCTTTTGCAAACATTTTAGAAACCATAATATATATACTTTTATATCTCATATAAAATATACTTTGCAAAACAAATCTCAATGGTTGAAATCGGTTGCCGACAATCTTGGGTTCCATCAGTAAGAGTGCATCCTCGATCATTACCTTTGTCCAACAAAGGGGCTGATCCTGTCACTATGATCACCCACTCAGATGAATTCTCAGACTATCCCAACATACCCAGGTTTTGACCCCAGCTAAGGATCTCACTGATTGGTATATCAAAGACAGCCCAATCCGACACCTAGTGCAGTATCATAATCGAGTCTAGGGGTCGGGTGTAATTTTCCAGTTTTGCCCATCAATCTCCAAGGTCCAGGGAAATACTGGAAATCTGGTCCAGTTCAAAGATTCAATTAATCCTACACTGTATGTGCCTAAGGTATCACCCTAGCAGCTGAGACAGGCCACCCCAACCAACTTGGTGGCACCACAGTGTTTGCCTTGTCAGGATAGGTCTCCCCAGACCGACCCACTGGCTGTGAACATTCCAAACTAACACGAGTCTCATTAAGTGTCCAGTTTAAGGGTATTACACAGAAACATACCAAGGGAACATGAATCAAATATGAACTTTTATTCATTTACAATAAACTCATAAAGTACATCATTCTGATTGAAGCTAAGGGCATACAAAACTGTCTAACAGCTCCCACATGCACTTAGGTTCAATCAAGTACAAGCCGGAGTCCCATGCTTTCTACGTGTTTCTCAAACACTTTCTGTGATAGTGGCTTCGTCAATGGGTCTGCTACATTTTCCGTTGCTGCTACCTCTCAACATCAACCGCATGTTGTCACACAACAGTGGAATGGGTGATGTGCTGAATTCCAAATTCAGGAATGAACACTTTCATTCATGAGGCAGCCTCACTTACGGCAATGTGTTCGGCTTCGGTTGTGGACTTTTAATTTGCTACTTAGGATCCCTGTTTGCTGCTTTTCCAGCAAACAACACACGATCCTATCGTGAAAACATATCCAGATGTGGACTTTCTATCATCTGGATCCGATTGGAAATCGGCATCTGTATACCCTTGGATCTGTAGTGAGCTACCGCCGAATACTAGACAAAACTCTTTTGTCCTTCGAAGGTACTTAAGTATGTTTTTCACAGTAGTCCAATGCTCCTACCCTGGGTTGGCCTGAAATATGCTTACTACACTCACTGCCTAAGCTATGTCAAGACGAGTGCATAGCATGGCATACATGATGCTCCCTACGGCCGAGGCATAGGGAACGTCTTTCATGCCATCAATCTCCTCAGAAGTCTTGGGAGACATCTTCTTGGAGAGAGTGACTCCGTGCCTGAAAAGAACAATTCCTTTCTTGGAGTTTTTCATGCTGTATCTTTTGACTATTTTGTCAATGTAAACAGATTGAGATAATCCTATTATCCGCTTCGATCTATCTCTATAGAGTCGAAGACCCAGTATATAGGAGGCTTCTCCAAGGTCTTTCATGGAGAATTGCTGTGAAAGCCATACTTTCACCGTAGTTAACATTCCTACATCATTCCCAATGAGTAGAATGTCATCTACATACAGAACCAAGAAGGTAACCTTATCTCCACTGTACTTCCTGTAGACACAGGGTTCATCCGGATTCTGCTCGAAGTCAAACGATTTGACAGCAGAGTCAAAACGGATGTTCCAACTTCTAGAAGCTTGCTTAAGTCCATAAATGGATCTATTAAGTTTGCATACCATGTTTTCCTGACCTGCGGCAATGAAGCCTCGCGGCTGCTGCATATAGATATCTTCAGTAAGATCTCCATTCAGGAATGCAGTTTTGACATCCATCTGCCAAATCTCATAATCATGGTATGCTGCTATAGCTAGCAGGATCCTAATGAATTTAAGCATGGCCACAGGCAAAAATGTTTCCTCATAATCGATGCCCTCTTTCTGAGTGCACCCTTTCGCCACTAAACGAGCTTTGAAGGTCTCAACCTTACCATCGGGGCCCTTCTTCCTCTTGTAAATCCATTTGCAACCGATTGCTTTTACCCAGAGGGCGGATCTACTAGAGTCCAGACTCCATTGGTCTCCATTGAGTCCACCTCTGCTATCATGGCCTCCACCCACTTCTGGGAATCTATGTCCAACATAGCTTCCACATAAGTCACGGGATCCTCCTCACTAGTCAAGGTTTCCACCAGGTAACTATCCTGGTCATAACCATAACGAACTGGTGGCCTGGATACCCGAGTGGATCTTCTAGGTTGGTCACTACCTGGAACTTGTGGGACATATCCCATTGCTCCTGAGCTCTCCTCATCAAGAACAACTTCCTGACGATGGGTGTCCAGGATGTCATCAGTTTCCAAGAATTGCACATTTCGACTGCAGAACACTTTGTGCTCACTTGGGTCATAGAATAGGTAACCTACAGAGCCTTTTGGGTAGCCTACAAATAGGCAATGGCTGGTCTTGGATTCCAACTTGTCTACACTCGTTCTTTTAACGTGTGCTGGACAACCCCAAATCTTCAAGTGTCTGACACTTGGTTTCTTTCCGGTCCAAAGTTCATATGGAGTATTCGGAACTGATTTGGTTGGAACCCGATTCAGCACATAAATCACGGTCTCTAATGCATAACCCCAAAAGGATGTGGGTAACTCTGAATGTATGAGAAGCAATCGAACCATATCCAATAAGGTCCTATTTCTCCTCTCTGAAACACCGTTAAGTTGTGGTGTAGCAGGAGGAGCTAACTGTGATACTATCTCATTGTCCTTTTGAATGGTGAGAGATCCATCCCATGGACGCCCAAAGATTGCGGAATAAGGGGCAAATTTCAAAATTTTTCTCTCCCTTCAATTGGGAATCACATTTCCTATTTAGAAAATCATATTTTCAAGGATCATTCTTAAACCTTAAACTGAATCAGATCTGAACCAAAAGTAGGTGGGAGGATATACCTGATACAGAAAATCAATATCTCCCAATGGAGGTGTTCACGCCCAAGGAAGGATCCAAAATCTGCTCCCACTGAAGATGGCGCAGTGAAGGATGGAGCAGAATCAGCAACGTTCTTCAAAAGAACTTGACCCTTCGCAAGAATCAACTGGATGGCTTGTGGGTACAGCTCCAAGCAATCTTTTCCCAAAAGATTGTGATCAAGATCAAATCTTGATTTCTCCCAAGAACTGGAGATCGAACTGAAGGGAATGGCAATGGCAGGAAGGAGGCGGCAGGAGAGAATTCGCAGTATGCAGGAAATCTCTCTTTCTCTTTCTTTGCTCTAAAGAGAAAATATGTTGTGAATCATGTGTATAAAGGCTGCCGCCCCCTTCTTCTTTTATAATCTTAAAGGGATTAGCTCCTAATCAGATTAGGAGTTGCTAATCCAAATCATATTAGGGTTAGAAGTCCCTTTAAGTGATAAGGGATAGTCCTTATCTTATCTGCAGATAAGATCAGCCATCTCCTAATCTTATTAGGAGGTTTCCAGATCTAAATCTCATTTAGATCTTGGACTCTCTAAGTGGATAGGGTCTAAGCCCAATCCTATTAGCTGATCCACTTCAGAATTCGCCCCCTTTAATTGACTGACTAAATTAGCCCAGTTCGAAATGGGCTTAAGGCCCATTTAAGGTTATGTACTCAAAAAGCCTTCCAAACTGCTGCCCAGTTGGGCTTCCTTGTATGGCGTGGGACCCAAGCATTGATCTACACATCAGCCACATGGGTTCGGCCCAGCCTTTGTTACAAGGCCTGGCCGAATACACTATTATGGACAGTGCACCCCCTAAAACCCATCAAATGGGCTCTATGGGCCCAACGCTTACCCTAAGTGGTCCCTGGGCCAAGCCACCTTGTAACACCCAGGGACTGTGGGCAAATGCAGGATTAGCCCATCAGGTATTACCCTCAATGGTCTTACACTTAACCTCTCAGCTCATAATGATCATAGACTGCCCGACAAGAGAGGACCTCTCCCTCGGCTGCAAGGAATAGTGTTGCACTCTCCACTTATATGGATCCCAGGAATTAAAACCCTCTTGCAAACATTTTAGAAACCATAATATATATACTTTTGTATCTCATATAAAATATACTTTACAAAACAAATCTCAACGGTTGAAATCGGCTGCCGACAGTCTTGGTTTCCATCAGTGAGAGTGCATCCCCGATCATTACCTTTGTCCGACAAAGGGGCTGATTCGTTCACTATGATCACCCACTCAGATGAATTCTCGGATTGTCCCAACATACCCAGGTTTTAACCCTTGCTAAGGATCTCACTGATTGGTATATCAAAGACAGCCCAATCCGACACCTATTGCAGTATCATAATCGAGTCTAGGGGTCAGGTGTAACTTTCTAGTTTTGCCCATCAATCTCCAAGGTCCAGGGCAATACTGGAAATCTGGTCCAGTTCATAGATTCAATTAATCCTACACTGTATGTGCCTAGGGTCTCACCCTGGCAGCTGAGACAGACCACCCCAACCGGCTTGGTGGCACCACAGTGTCAGCTTTGTCAGGATAGGTCTCCCCAGACCGACCCACTGGCTGTGAACATTCTAAACTAACACGAGTCTCATTAAGTGTCCAGTTTAAGGGTATTACACAGAAACATACCAAGGGAACATGAATCAAATATGTATCTTTATTCATTTACAATAAACTAATAAAGTACATCATTCTAATTGAAGCTAAGGGCATACAAAACTGTCTAACACCTTTAAATAGTTCTTGAATTCGTCAGAGAGATATTTGCCACCTCGATCTGATCGAAGGGCTTTAATTTCTGTCCCTAACTGTTTCTCAACCTCTTGTCTAAACTCTTTGAACTTTTCAAAGGATTCAGACTTATGTCTCATTAGGTACATGTAACCATATCGTGAAAAATCGTCTGTGAAGGTGATGAAATACACGTGTTGATTCCGTGTCCTAACACTTAGGGGACCACATACATCAGTATGTATTAGGTCAAGTGTGCCTGTACATCTTTCAGGCTTACCGTTAAATGACCATTTCGTCATCTTACCTTGTTGGCAAGGCTCACAGGTGGGAAGATCTTCTACAGTTAGAAAATCCAAAGGACCATCCTTTACCAACCTTGTGATTCGGTCAACACCGATGTGGCCAAGTCGGTAATGCCACAGACAAGTGGGATTGACTGTATCACGGGCTCTCTTCTTGGGGATTTCAGCCGACATAGTTTCAGTTATGTTACTTTCTAGAGAAGGATGTAGAACATAGAGACCGTTCTCCAGTTCCCCGTATGCGATGAATCTGTTGTTTTTTTTAATAGTAATCGTATTACTAAAGAAGACAGAATAACCATCTGTACACAGTTTTGAAACAGAAATCAAATTTTTCCTTAAATTATGTACATAAAAACAATCTTACAGTACAATCGTTCCTTCTCTAAAAAATAACTCTACGGTTCCTATGGTCGTGGCTGCAACAGTTGCATTAGTCCCCAAGTAGAGTGTGACTTCTCCTTCACTCAGCCTTCTGCTTACCTTGAACCCCTGCAGTGAGTTATATGCATGAGTTGAAGCCCCGGAGTCAATACACCAGAACACAGAAGCTACCAATAAATTGGTTTCTATAACACAAGTTTCGAAGTTACCTTTCTTGGATTCCAGGTAGGCAGGACAATTCCTTTTCTGGTGGCCGGTCTTCTTGCAGAAGTGACAGGCATCCGATGCTTTGTCTTTCTTCTGCTTCTTGCCCTTAGTGGCTTTCTTCTGAGGCTTCTTTGCCTTCCTCTTTCTCTTGCATGTTTTGCCAGCTTCAACAAGCATGGCTACAGGCTCATCCTTTCTAATCAGTTCTTCAGCTCTTTGCAACATATTGCTGAGCTCTTGCAAGCTGACATTCAGCTTGTTCATGTTATAGTTCATAATGAACGGATTAAAGGAAGGACGCAAAGAATTAAGGATAGCATCTATCTGGGTTGCAAGGTCCAGCCCGGATCCAAGAGCCTCCAATTCGTTGATGTATCCCATCATCCGAAGACAATGGTCGTGAATTTGTTAGCCCTTGGACATTTGTGCGGTCATGAACTGTTTCAAGACCTTTTGTCGAGTAGAACGATTATGCTCTTCATACATTGTCCTGAGACTGTCCAATATGTCCTTGGCAAGTTCGATCTGATCGAACTGCCTCTATATTGGGTTGTCCAAGGAGGCAATGATGTAACACCGGGCAAGGGAGTCTTTTTCCTCCCATTCCTGATAGTCTCTCCTTCAGGTTCTTGTACCACTTTGTCTAGCTTTTCAGAAACTTGGACCAGCATAAGGTTCTTGTACCACTATTCGTGACAATTACGGATCACCGAAATCATGGATAGCAATAGGAAAATCAACATTAATTCAGTTTGTTAGACTAATTAACATTAACATCCAATAAAAATGTGCACAAGAACCAATGAATACTTGAATTAAAAAGCAAGAAAGTAAATTAACTACAGAACCTCACAATGACACAATCGAACCTCCCCCCTTGAACCAGAAAAATAAGCTTAGTTGTTCATGATCTGTGCAATCTCCATGCTTTTCTTCTCCATAGCCGAACTGCCTTCTTGAGCTTCTTGGTCTTCTTGATGATCTCTTGGATCTTGGAATGAGTGATGCTAGAGCTGGTTCGCCCCCCTCTTTATATAGCCGAAGGAGAGGGTTGTTTTCCAACTCCTTCTAGGAGATCATCTTATCTTTAGGGAGTCTTGATCTTCTTTGAACTAATCCTATCCTATCTCTTATCTAATGATCTTATCTCAATCTTCTTATCTCTCTAGGATTACATTCAAGACTTTAGATCTGATAAGACTCTATCCTTGGAGATTACATTCAAAATTCGGACTCTTAACTCTTGAATTCGAGTTGGGCTGCATTAAAACTTGGGCTGTTTCAAGGTACTTCTGCGAGTTGGGCTTAAGTTGTGAAATGGGCCTGGCTGCGAACTTGCTCCGACTCTGGGCTCATTTTCGTACTTGTTACATGCCGAATCTGTCAAAACCCAAAACATAAAAGTTGTGGGTCTTCCTTTCATCTTTCTAATGCTTCTAGAATTGTCCAATTCGGAGTTTGGAATTGAGAGATAGGCCCATATTACTGACTGTCACCGAAACTGTGCAAAATCACCCGATTTGCCCTGTTTTCTTCCAATTGCCTTCTTTATTGCCCTGAATCGAAAGACAAGAGTAATGGGTCCATTTAAGTGCTAAATAAATATAAAAGAGTGAATATTAGAGGATAAAAATAGGGTTTTTGGTCTCATCAAATCCCCCCACACTTAAACTTTACCCGTCCTCGGGTAAGGCAAAAACTCAAGTAACACAAAAGAAACCAACTACTGATTTTCAATCTTTCTTTTTCTCTACATGAGGCCTGGTTCATTGCATGCTTTAATCCAGACTTGGTAACCTTTCCCTTTTCATCTCTTTCTCCCCTTTTTCTTGTCCAAGAGTGATCGCAAATCACCATTCCTCATGGTCCCAAGTTAAATCGATAGTCAAGGAGACAAGCCTTCCAGGGCTGAAACTCCTTGGACTACACGGGTGCTCATTGCTTTTAACAAACCAATTCTGCCAGATCCAATTACTTTTCTTTGAATCAAAACATGGTGTGCTTATTGCCATAAGCTTGCTATGTATCACATCTCCACCACTTTGTGTGAATTCCTAGGATCTGAAGGTGAGAATGGGGTTGGGGTTCTAGGGTGAGTGCATTTTATGCTCCATCTCACCCTCGCCTTTTTTTCAAGATGTGTGCATTTTATGCTCCATTTCACACTTGCTTTCATTTCTAGATGTGAGTGCATTTTATGCTCCATCTCACACTTGTTTTTGTTTCTAGATGTGAGTGCATTTTATGCTCCATCTCACATTAGTCACGATTTTATTTTCAAACACCATTTTTTTTTCACAAGAATCACAGGGTTTCACTGCCTAATCCATGAATTCATTGATCGTGGTCTCTATATGCCTAACACAACAAGTTCTAGAATAATCAACCTTTGTTAGATAGATAATTATGTGAAAATCAATCAAACCCTTATGCATCTTGCCTATTGATCAATTAAAATCATGAGGTACCATATGCAGCCAAGAAAGATTCAGTTAGTCAAGCTTGCATCCTATCTTATCTATTCAGCCTAAGCACATGATTCCTGAGAAGTTGAAATCGTTCAAGGATAAGTTTCTGGGAGCAGAAATTTTAAGAAGGTAAGGTATCCCAAATTTCCATCAGATTTCCCTAATCCCACCACACTTAAGTTATACATTATCCCCAATGTATGTGATTATGCATAAAGTAGAAGGATTTGGGGGTACTTCTGAAAGAATGGTAGGATCCATCCAATGGACGCCATAAAGGTTGCGGAATGGGTGGGCGAATTTCAAAAATTTCCTACCTTCTCCCAACTGGGAATCATATTCCCTAAATTTAGAATATATTATTCAAGGATCCTACTTGAACCATAATCAAACCAGATCTGTACCAAAAGGTAAGTGGGAGGAATATACCTGATTCGGAGAAGCACTATCTCCCAAAGTTGGTGTTCACGCCCAAAGAACGCTCCAAGATCCGTTCCTGCTGAAGATGACATAGCTGTGGATGGAACAGAACCAGCAGGGTGCATCCTACACACAAGATCCTTCACAAGAATCCTCTGGAAGAACTAAACACTGTAACCTTTTCAGTCTTTCTTGCAAGACTAATGTCAAGAACAGATTTCTTGACTTTCTTTTCTTGCAAAGATCCAATCTTGCAATGGCAGATGGCGGTGGCAGGAGGAGAGAACCAAAACCAAAAAGCTGAACTACTTTTTCTCTTTTCTGGAGAGTATGAGATCTAATCTCAAAAATCGCAGAAGGTATCCCTTGTGTATCCAAAGGATGGTTCGAAATCTGATGAATTTTCTTAGGGTTTCTCCTCTTTTCTTCTTGATTAAGAAACCTCCTAATCAGGAGTTATCCCAATCCAAATCAGTATCTGGATAGAGGATCATCTTAATCCTATCTGCAGATAAAGTTAGTTTACTCCTGATCTTATCAGGAGGTTACCAGATTCAAATCTGATTTGAATTTGGTCTCCCAGAGTGGATAAGGTTAAAAGCCCCATCCTTTTCACTAACATTAATCTCAGATTCGCCCCATCTTTTGGGTGATCATATCAGCCCAGTTCGAAATGGGCTTTTGGCCCATTAAGTATTCAGTGTTTAATTAGTTTCCAATCTGCTGCCCAGTTGGGCTTCTTTGTATAGCGTGGGACCCAAGCATTGATCTACACACCAGCCACATGGGTTCGGCCCAGCCTTTAAAACAAGGCCCAGCCGAATTCACTGAAAAGCTCAATGAACCCCTTGAGTCCATCGTATGGACCCTATGGGCCCAACACTTACATTAAGTGGTCCCTGGGCCAAGCCATCTTGTAAAAAACCCAGGGACAGTGGGCAGGTGCAAGATTAGCCCATCAGGTATTATCCTAAATGGTCTTACACTTAACCTCCCAGCCTTTAATGATCAAGCACTGCCCGACAAGAGAGGACCTCTCCCTCGGCTGCAAGGAACAGCGCCGCACCTCCCTCTCACATGGATCCCGGGAATTAAAACCATTTGCAAACATTTTTGAAACCATACATATAATATAAGTATATTAATTTTGCAAAACAAAATTCCAATGATTGAAATCAACTGCCGGCAGTTTGGTTTCCATAAGAGAGAGTGCATTCCCGATCATTACCCTTTGTCCGACAAAGTGGCTGATTCTGTCACTATGACCACCCACTCAGATGAATTCTCAAACTGTCCCAACATACCCAGGTTTTGATCCCCGCTAAGGATCTCACTGATTGGCATATCAAAGGCGGCCTGATCCAGCACCTAGTGAAGTGTCATAATCGAGTCTAGGGGTCAGGTGTAACTTTCCAGTTTTGCCCATCTATCTCCAAGGTCCAGGGCAAGACTGGAAATCTGGTCCGGTTCAAGGATTCAAGTAATCCCATACTGCATGTGCCTCGGGTCTTACCCTGATGGCTGAGACAGGCCATCCCAACACTTGGTGGCACACCAGCATCAGCCTTGGCAGGATAAATCTCCCCAGACTTATCCAACGGCTGTGAACATTTAAAACTAACATGAATCTCTATAAATGTCCAGTTTTAGGGTTTTACACAGAATTAAACCAAACAACATGAATCAAAACATGCACTTTATTTATTTCCACTAAATAACAAGTACATCAAATCAGATTGAAGCTAAGGGAACATAAACTGTCTAACAACTTCCCTGTTCATCTTGTTGGGTTCCTTCTAAACACAAAAATCAAAACCAAACAAAATCACAAAATTAACTAAACACAATGGGTTGCCTCCCACATGCGCAATTGTTTAACGTCGTTATGCTCGATGTCCTCCTTCGCTATTTTAACTCTTGTGGTTGCAGCTTTCGGTGTGCTCCCCTTCCATCCATCATGGGTGGGTTCAAATATGGAATAGGGGCCTTGGTATCCAATTGTGCACTCGATTCTAACTCCTCATTCATATCTTTTTCAAAAATTTCTTGCACAGTTGGATCAAAAGTGTCAACCAAATAGATTGAATGGTCTTCAATTGGGTACTTCATAGCTTCAAAAATATTAAATTTAACAATCTCTCTGTCACATTCGACGGAGAGGGTACCCTCATCCACATCTATTTTGGTCTTCGCCATTTTCATGAATGGCCTGCCTAATAGAAGTGGGGCTGAACCTTCAATCGTATTCTCCTCCATCTTCAGAATGTAAAAATCAGCTGGGAAAATTAAATCATTAACCTGCACCATTACATTCTCAACAATCCCTTCTGGGTAGGCGCTAGAACGATCAGCTAATTGGATAACAGCTTTAGTTTCCCTTAAAGGACCTAATCTCAAAGCATAGTAAATCGAGTATGGCATGACATTGATAGATGCACCTAAGTCTGGCATGGCATGCTCGATTTGCTTATTGCCAATCACACAAGGTAGGGTGAACATACCTGGATCAGCATGTTTTTCTAGTAAGGTCCTCTTGATCACGGAAGAAACGTTCTCTCCAACTCCTACTTTAATGGGGCTTTCGTTTGAGTCTTGTATCTCCTCTTCTTCTTGTCTTTTATCTGCCTTCCTTGGTGAGGTAGGTTCTAGTTGCAGCTCCTTCCCGCTTCTAAGCACCACTGCACTTACATTCTCCTTGGGGTTGACTACCGTTTGTGATGGTAGTTTCCCGGAGCTCTGCACCTCCAACTTGCTAATGGAAGTGGCAAGTTGGCTGATTTGATTCCCCAAATTCTGAATGCTAGCTCTTGTTTCCTGCTGAAATTGCGGAGTATTAGTAGCTAGAGCCTTAACGATATCTTCTAATGACGTACCTGAATTCGGGGGTTGGCCTTGCGCTGTGATGGGTGTTGAAAACTGAGGCTGTCGACTGAAAAAATGGGGCTGATATTGCTGCTGTCCTCCTTGGTTCCCGTAGCTTAAATTTGGATGATCTCTCCACCCCGGATTGTAATAATTGGAGTAGGGATCATACTTTCGTTGGGGCTGCCCCGGGAATCCTCCTACGGCATTTACGTGCTGTATCGATCCATCTTGTAATGATGGACACATGTCTGTAGGATGGCTAGGGATCGAACAGATACCACACACCCTAGCATTTTGTAATTGTCCTGCAGCTAGTTGCCTAACCAAGGGAGTTAAGTTAGAAATCTGATTTTCTAAATTTACCTGGCTTACCTCATTTGCATGCCTAATGGGACCATCTGTCCTTGCACCGAACTGCTGTGAATTTTCATTCATGTTGGAAATTAATTCCCTGGCCGCTTCGGCTGTCTTGTTCACTAAAGCTCCTCCACTGGCTGCATCGACCATACTTCTATCCATGGGCTGAAGTTGTTCGGGTATTGGATCAAAAGTTGTTCGGGTAGTATTGGATCAAAAGTTGTTCAGGTATTTGGTGGTGTGGACAGCTAGCAACAAGTTGTTGAAATCTTTCCCAATATTCATATAGCGTCTCACCACCAAATTGCCGAACTCCACATATTTCTTTTCTTATATTTACAACCCGGGATGCAGGGAAATATTTATCCAAAAATATCCTATTCATCTCATCCCATGTGCGTATTGAACCAGGAGGAAGAATATACAACCAATCCTTTGCTTTATCACATAAAGTAAATGGAAAGGCTATAAGTTTTACCTGGTTCTCAGTCATACCGTGGGGCTTCATGCTCGAACAAATGACATGGAATTCCTTTAGATGCTTATGAGGGTCCTCACCTGGAAAACCATGAAAAAGAGGCAATAATTAAATCAAACCAGATTTCAATTCAAAACCTACCTCAAGAGTGGGATACGTGATGCATAGGGGCTGTTGGTTAATAATTGGCACAGCTAACTCTCTCAATGTCCTCTCTCTGTCAGCCATTCTTTCTTCTCCTTCGAAGATGGATAGATCACAGATTAGTAAATCATAATTTGAATTCACCTTTTTTAGTGAATGATCCTTCTTTTGTCTTGCCTCCTCCCTTAAACGACGAGTGGTCCTCTTAATTTCGGGGTTGTACTCGAGTTCACCTCATTGAGAAGCATGAGTCATAAAACAAAAGAGGTTAACAAAGAGAAGGTAATAGCTAAGAAATTAAAGTTGCTCCCCGGCAACGGCGCCAAAATTTTGACGGGTTTGTCGAAGCCCTCAAAATTAGTACTAGTCCCACAATCAAATAATTGTAGTAAAAGTGGTACTAGGTCGAATCCTACAGGGAGCAAATCAGTAATCTCTTAGCCGAATGGATAAAGTAATTGTGTGGAAAAATTTAATAACTAAAATTAAAAGAATAACAAACTAAACAAACAAGAGAAAATCAGTCTTACCGAATTCTGGTTCAAGGGTTCGGGTTGAATCAATTGGCCATCGATCCTAGGTAAATTTCAGCATTCTTGCAATTCAAGCATTTAACCTTAGATTTATCAGGATAGCCATAATAAACCTTGTGTTTTCCTAATTCAGTTGGCCAAACCCAGCATTCGATCAACACTTATCACCACTCAACTGGGTACGATAGCGTTCCATGTTAAATAGTGATAGCATTAAGATTTGTGAAAACAGTTAAACCAAAACAACAATAATTGAGATAGCTGCAATTATTGAATCTTGTTCCATCAATTCCCTTTAGGTTAAACCATGTCAATACATTGGTCAAAGGCTATCACAAACAATTGACCCAAAAAGATATTAACCTAATTGCTACTTGTACCACTATTCGTGACAATTACGGATCACCGAAATCATGGATAGCAATAGGAAAATCAACATTAATTCAGTTTGTTAGACTAATTAACATTAACATCCAATAAAAATGTGCACAAGAACCAATGAATACTTGAATTAAAAAGCAAGAAAGTAAATTAACTACAGAACCTCACAATGACACAATCGAACCTCCCCCCTTGAACCAGAAAAATAAGCTTAGTTGTTCATGATCTGTGCAATCTCCATGCTTTTCTTCTCCATAGCCGAACTGCCTTCTTGAGCTTCTTGGTCTTCTTGATGATCTCTTGGATCTTGGAATGAATGATGCTAAAGCTAGTTCGCCCCCCTCTTTATATAGCCAAAGGAGAGGGCTGTTTTTCAACTCCTTCTAGGAGATCATCTTATCTTTAGGGAGTCTTGATCTTCTTTGAACTAATCCTATCCTATCTCTTATCTAATGATCTTATCTCAATCTTCTTATCTCTCTAGGATTACATTCAAGACTTAAGATCTGATAAGACTCTATCCTTGGAGATTACATTCGAAATTCAGACTCTTAACTCTTGAATTCGAGTTGGGCTGCTTTAAAACTTGGGCTGCTTCAAGGTATTTCTGCGAGTTGGGCTTAAGTTGTGAAATGGGCATGGCTGCGAACTTGCTCCGACTTTGGACTCATTTTCGTACTCAAAACCCAAAACATAAAAGTTGTGGGCCTTCCTTTCATTTTTCTAATGCTTCTTGAATTATCCAATTCGGAGTTCGGAATTGAGAGTTAGGCCTAGATTACTGACTGTCGCCGAAACTGTGCAAAATCACCCAATTTGCCATGTTTTCTTCCAATTGCCTTTTTTATTCCCCTGAATCGAAATACAAGAGTAATGAGTCCATTTAAGTGTTAAATAAATATAAAAGAGTGAATATTAGAGGATAAAAATAGGGTTCTTTTTTGTCTCATCACTCATACACCTCTTTATTTATAGCTTTAGGTTCCTTACAAGAATAGGAAATAAATAAAAATTAGAAATAATAAGGCCAGCCAGCCCAACTTAAAAGAAATTTGAAACTTCTAATAAAAGAAATTAGAAACTACTAATAAAAGAAATTATAAATAACTTGGGGTGGGTGTAAAACCACATACACTAGAGCTTGAGTGTGGGTATGGAAATCCACACTCATGGCTAACCAATTATTTCTTCACTCCCCCTCAAATTGGGAGTAGATATTTGTCATGCCCAATTTGCGTAGATATGTCTCCAATCTGCTTTTTGTGGCTGCTTTGGTGAAGAAATTAGCTAACTGCATGTTTGAGGCAATGTATGGAAGGCATACTTCTTGAGATGCGACTAGCTCTCAAATAAAATGTCTATCAACTTCGATATGCTTAGTCCTATCATGTTGTATTGGGTTGTGGGCAATTTTAATTGCAGCTTGATTATCACAATACAGCATCAGAGGCTTCTCATAATCAACCTCCAACTCATTAAGCAAGGATCTCATCCATAACACTTCTACAACACCATTGGCCATGGATCTGTGTTCTGCTTCTCCACTGGAGCGAGGAACGACATTTTGTTACTTGCTTCTTCAAGAAATAAGATTTCTCCCCACAAATGCACAATATCCAAAGGTGGACCTATCATCAACACATCCAGCTCAATCCGCATCTGTATACACTTCTATTTTCATATGACCATTATTCTTGAAGTGTATACTTCTCCCTGGATATCTCTTTAAGTAGGCAATGATCCTTTCTACTGCAAGAAATCGGGTGGTCCTAGGAGACTGCATGTATTGATTGACAACACTGACAACATAAGAAATATCTAATCGGGTTAGACAAAGATAAAGAAGTTTCCCAACCAACCTTTGGTATATAGCCTTGTCCTCAAGGAGTTCTCCACTTTTTGCACTTATCTTATGGTTATGCTCAATGAGAGTATCAATGGGTTTTGAAGGGATGAGAGATCCATCGTATGGACGCCCATATCTTGCGGAATAAGGGGGCAAATTTCAAAAATTTTTCTCTCCTTTCAACTGGGAATCGCAATCCCTATTTAGAAAATCATATTTTCAAAGATCAATCTTGAACCATAAACTGAACCAGATCTGAACCAAAAGCAGTAGGAGATGATTATACCTAATACGGAGAAGTAATATCTCCCAATGGAGGTATTCACGCCCAAAGAAGGATCCAAAGACTGCTCCCACTGAATATGGCGCAGTGTAGGATGGAGCAGAATCAGCAATGTTCTTCTCCGAAAACATTGTCCTTCGCAAGAATCAGCAGGATGGCACATGAGCACAGCTTCCTATCAATTCTTTCTCAAAGAACTAATGTCAAGATCGAATCTTGACTTCTCCCACAACTAGAGATCGAACTAGCAAACAGGGTGGCAAGAATAGGGAGGCGGCAAGAAAGAATTTTGCAGGGATTGCAAAAGTCTAACTTCTGTGATTTCAGCTCTGAAGAGGATCTGATTATGTGTCTCCTAAAGGCTGCCACCCCCTCCTTCTTTTGTTAACCTAAAAGATCAGCTCCTAATCCAATTAGGAGCTGCTTATCCAAATCATATTTGGATAAGACCTCTCGTTGGGTGATAGGGATAAACTCTTATCTTATCTGCAGAATAGATTAGCTTTCTCCTAATCTCATTAGGAGGTTTCTAGATCTGAATCACATTCAGATCTGGACTCTATGAGTGGATAGGGTCAAGACCCTATCCTATCTACTAATCCATCTCAGAATTCGCCCCATTATTAACTAATAAAATAGCCCAGTTCGAAATGGGCTTTAGGCCCATTAAGCTTATGTGCTCACTTAACCTTCCTAACTGCTGCCCAGTTGGGCTTCCTTGTATGGCGTGGGACCCAAGCATTGATCTACACATCAGCCACATGGGTTCGGCCCAGCCTTTGTTACAAGGCCTGGCCGAATAAACTGTTATGGACAGTGCACCCCCTGAAACCCATCAAATGGGCTCTATGGGCCCAACGCTTACCCTAAGTGGTCCCTGGGCCAAGCCACCTTGTAACACCCAGGGACTATGGGCAGATGGAGGATTAGCCCATCAGGTATTACCCTCAATGGTCTTACACTTAACCTCTCAGCCCATAATGATCATACACTGCCCGACAAGAGAGTACCTCTCCCTCGGCTGCAAGGAACAGTGTTGCACTCTCTACTTATATGGATCCCGGGACTTAAAACCTTCTTGCAAACATTTTAGAAACCATAATATATATACTTTTATATCTAAAATAAAATATACTTTGCAAAACAAATCTCAATGATGGAAATCGGCTGCCGACAGTCTTGGTTTCCATCAGTAAGAGTCCATCCCCGATCATTACCTTTGTCCGGCAAAGGGGTTGATTCTGTCACTATGATCACCCACTCAGATGAATTCTAAGACTGTCCCAACATACCTAGGTTTTGACCCCCGCTAAGGATCTCACTGATTGGTACATCAATGATAGCCCAATCCGACACCCAGTGCAGTATCATAATCGAGTCTAGGGGTCGGGGCTAACTTTCCAGTTTTGCCCATTAATCTCCAAGGTCCAGGGCAATACTGGATATCTGGTTCAGTTCAAATATTCAATTTATCCTACACTGTATGTGCCTAGGGTCTCACCCTGGCAGCTGAGATAGGCCACCCCAACCGACTTGGTGGCACCACAGTGTCAGCCTTATCAGGATAGGTCTCCCCAAACCGACCCACTAGCTGTGAACATTCTAAACTAACACGAGTCTCATTAAGTGTGCAGTTT
The DNA here is from genome assembly GCF_055504915.1 of Nelumbo nucifera. NCBI lineage: Eukaryota > Viridiplantae > Streptophyta > Magnoliopsida > Proteales > Nelumbonaceae > Nelumbo > Nelumbo nucifera. The sequence goes on along the minus strand of NC_142649.1, from coordinate 146,671,742 downwards.
AAGGGTATTACACAGAAACATACCCAGGGAACATGAATCAAATATGCACTTTTATTCATTTACAATAAACTCATAAAGTACATCATTCTGATTGAAGCTAAGGGCATACAAAACTGTCTAACAGCTCCCACTTGCACTTAGGTTCAATTAGGTACTAGCCGGAGTCCCATGCTTTCCACGTGTTTCTCAAACACTTTCTATGATAGTGGCTTCGTCAATGGGTCTGCTACATTTTCCGCTGACACTACCTTCGGAATCAGGACGTCCCCTCTACCAACAATCTCCCGCAGTACGTGGAACTTCCTCTCGATGTGTTTCGACTTCGAGTGGGCTCGTGGCACCTTAGCCTGAGCAATGGCTCCATTGTTGTCACACAACAATGGGATGGGTGATATGCTGGACGAGACTACTCCCAACTCGTGAATGAACTTCTTCATCCACACGGCTTCTTTGGCAGTCTCACTTGCGGCAATGTACTCGGCCTCGGTCGTGGAGTCTGCAGTGGACCCCTGTTTGCTACTTTTCCAGCAAACAGCACACGATCCTATTGTGAAAACATATCCAGATGTAGACTTTCTATCATCTGGATCCAACTGGAAACCAGCATCTGTATACCCTTGGATCTGTAGTGAGCTACCGTCGAATACTAGACAAAATTCTTTTGTCCTTCGAAGGTACTTAAGTATGTTTTTCACAGCACTGCAATACTCCTGCCCTGGGTTGGCCTGAAATCTGCTTACGACACTCACTGCCTGAGCTATATCAGGACGAGTGCACAGCATGGCATACATGATGCTCCCAACGGCAGAGGCATAGGGAACGTCTTTCATGCCATCAATCTCCTCAGAAGTCTTGGGAGACATCTTCTTGGAGAGAGTGACTCCGTGCCTGAAAGGAACATTCCCTTTCTTGGAGTTTTCCATGTTGTATCTTTTGACTATCTTGTCAATGTAAGCAAATTCGGATAATTGACGGGTTGTCGAAGCCCTCAAAATTATTACTAGTCCCACAATAAAATATTTGCAGTAAAAGTGGTTCTAGGTCGAATCCCACAGGGAGCAAATCAGTAATCTCTTAGCCGAATGGATAAAGTAATTGTGTGGGAAAATTTAATAACTAAAATTAAATGAATAACAAACTAAACAAACAAGAGAAAATCAGTCTTACCGAATTCTGGTTCAAGGGTTCGGGTTGAATCGATTGGCCATCAATCCTAGGTACATTTCAGCATTCTTGCAATTCAAGCATTTAACCTTAGATTTATTAGGATAGCCATAATAAACCTTGTGTTTTCCTAATTCAGTTTACCAAACCCAGCATTCGATCAACACTTATCACCACTCAACTGGCTACGATAGCGTTCCATGTTAAACAATGATAGCATTAAGATTTGTGAAAACATTTAAACCAAAATAACAATAATTGAGATAGCTGCAATTACTGAATTTTGTTCCATCGATTCCTTTAGGTTGAACCATGTTAAAACATTGGTTAAAGGCTGTCACGAACAATTGACCCAAAAAGATATCAACCTAATTGCTACTTGTACCATTATTCGTGACAATTACGGATCACCGAAATCATGGATAGCAATAGGAATATCAACATTAATTCAGTTTGTCAAACTAAATAACATCAACATCCAATAAAAATATGCACAATAATCAATGAATACTTGAATTAAAAAGCAAGAAAGTAAATTAACTACAGAACCTCACAATGACATAATCGAACATCCCCCCTTGAACCAGAAAAAGAAGCTTAGCTACTCATGATCTGCGCAATCTCCATGCCTTTCTTCTCCATAGCCGAATTGCTTTCTTGAGCTTCTTGGCCTCTTGATGATCTCTTGGATCTTGGAATGAGTGATGCTAGAGCTGGTTCGCCCCCCCTCTTTATATAACCAAAGGAGAGGGCTGTTTTCCTACTCCTTCTAGGAGATCATCTTATCTTTAGGGAGTCTTGATCTTCTTTGAACTAATCCTATCCTATCTCTTATCTAATCCCCAACTTTCTTATCCTTATAGGATTACATTCAAAGTTTAGATCTAATAAGACTCTCTCCCTCTTGGGAGATTACATTCGAATTAGGACTCTAGACTCTTGCATCCGAGTTGGGCTTCTCTGCTACTTGGGCTGCTTCCAGGTTATTCTGCGAGTTGGGCTTCAGCTGTTAAATGGGCCTGCCTGCGAATTTGCTCCGACTTCGGGCCCGGTTTCGTACTCGATGCGGGCCGAATCAGTCAAAATCCAAATAGTAAAGTTGTGGGCCTTTCTTTCTTCTTTCTAATGCTTCTTGAATTGCCCAATTCGGAGTCCGGAACTGTGAGTTAGGCCCAGATCACTGACTGTCACCGAAATTGTGCAAAATCACCCGAATTGGCCTGTTTTCTTCCAATTGCCTTCTTTATTGCCCTGAATCGAAATACAAGAGTAATGAGTGCATTTAAGTGCTAAAGTAGTGTAAAAAGGATGAAATTAAAGGGACAAAATAAGGTTCTTCTAAGTCTCATCAAATCCCCCCACACCTAAACTTTGCCCGTCCTCGGGCAAGGCAAAATTCAAGCAAAACAGGAGAACCTAACTAATGAATCTCTCTTCTTTTCCTCTCCACGAGGCCTGGTCCAATGCATGCTTCAGTCCAGTCTTGGTAACCTTTTCCCTTTTCATCCCTTTCTCCCCTTTTTCTTGTCCTAGAGTGATCGCAAATCACCATTCCTCATGGTCCCAAGTTAAATAGATAGTCAAGGAGACAAGCCTTCCAGGGCTGAAACTCCTTGGATTGCACGGGTGCTCATTGCTTTTAACAAACCAATTCGGCCAAATGCAATTACTTTTCTTTCAATCGAAACACGGTGTGCTTATTGCCATAAGCTTGCTATGTATCACATCTCCACCACTTAGTGTGAATTCCTAGGATCTGAAGGTGAGAATGGGGTTGGGGTTACAGGGTGAGTGCATTTTATGCTCCATCTCACCCTTGCCTTCATTTGTAGATGTGAGTGCATTTTTGCTCCATCTCACACTTGCTTTCGTTTCTAGATGTGAGTGCATTTTATGCTCCATCTCACATTAGTCACGATTGTATTTTCAAACTCCTTTTTTTTCACAAGAATCACAAGGTTTCACCATCTGATCCATGAATTCATTGATCGTGGTCTCTATATGCCTAACACAGCAAGTTCTAGAATAATCAACCCATGTTTGATGGATAATTATGTGAAAATCAATCAAACCCTTATGCATCTTGCCCATTGATCGATTAAAATCATGAGGTACCATATGCAGCCAAAAAGATTCACTTAGTCATGCTTGCATCCTATCTTATCTATTCAGCCTAAGCACATGATTCCTGATAAGTTGAAATCATTCAAGGATAAGTTTCCGGGAGCAGAAATTTCAAGAAGGTAAGGTATCCCAAATTTCCATCAGATTTCCCTAATCCCCCCGCACTTAAGTTATACATTGTCCCCAATGTATGTGATTATGCATAAAGTAGAAGGATTTGGGGGTACTTCCCTGTTTGTCTTGTTGGGTTCCTGCTAAACACAAAAAATCAAAACCAAACAAAATAACAAAATTAACTAAACATAATGGGTTGCCTCCCAGAAGCGCAATTGTTTAACGTTGTTATGCTCGACGTTCTCCCTTGCTACCCTAACTCTCTTGGTTGCAGCTTCCGGTGTGCTCCCCTTCCATCCACCATGGGTGGGTTCAAATCTGGAATAGGGGCCTTCGTATCCAATTGTGCACTCGATTCTAACTCCTCTTTTTCAAAAATTTCTTGCACAATTCGATCAAAAGTGTCAACCGAATAAACCGAATGGTCTTCAATTGGGTACTTCATAGCTTCAAAAATATTAAATTTAACAGTCTCTCCATCACATTCGACGGAGAGGGTACCCTCATCCACATCTATTTTGGTCTTGGCCATTTTCATGAATGGCCTACCTAATAGAAGTGGGGCTGAACCTTCGATCATGTTCTCCTCCATCTTCAGAATGTAAAAATCAGCTGGGAAAATTAAATTGTTAACCTGCACCATTACATTCTCAACAATCCCTTCTGGGTAGGCGTTAGAACGATCAGCTAATTGGATAACAACTTTAGTTTCCTTTAAAGTTGTCGAAGCCCTCAAAATTATTACTAGTCCCACAATAAAATATTTGCAGTAAAAGTGGTTCTAGGTCGAATCCCACAGGGAGCAAATCAGTAATCTCTTAGCCGAATGGATAAAGTAATTGTGTGGGAAAATTTAATAACTAAAATTAAATGAATAACAAACTAAACAGACAAGAGAAAATCAGTCTTACCGAATTCTGGTTCAAGGGTTCGGGTTGAATCGATTGGCCATCGATCCTAGGTACATTTCAGCATTCTTGCAATTCAAGCATTTAACCTTAGATTTATTAGGATAGCCATAATAAACCTTGTGTTTTCCTAAACCAAAATAACAATAATTGAGATAGCTGCAATTACTGAATTTTGTTCCATCGATTCCTTTAGGTTGAACCATGTTGAAACATTGGTCAAAGGCTGTCACGAACAATTGACCCAAAAAGATATCAACCTAATTGCTACTTGTACCATTATTCGTGACAATTACGGATCACCGAAATCATGGATAGCAATAGGAATATCAACATTAATTCAGTTTGTCAAACTAAATAACATCAACATCCAATAAAAATATGCACAAGAATCAATGAATACTTGAATTAAAAAGCAAGAAAGTAAATTAACTACAGAACCTCACAATGACATAATTGAACATCCCCCCTTGAACCAGAAAAAGAAGCTTAGCTACTCATGATCTGCGCAATCTCCATGCCTTTCTTCTCCATAGCCGAACTGCTTTCTTGAGCTTCTTGGCCTCTTGATGATCTCTTGGATCTTGGAATGAGTGATGCTAGAGCTGGTTCACCCCCCTCTTTATATAGCCAAAGGAGAGGGCTATTTTCCAACTCCTTCTAGGAGATCATCTTATCTTTAGGGAGTCTTGATCTTCTTTGAACTAATCCTATCCTATCTCTTATCTAATCCCCAACCTTCTTATCCTTATAGGATTACATTCAAAGTTTAGATCTAATAAGACTCTCTCCCTCTTGGGAGATTACATTCGAATTAGGACTCTAGACTCTTGCATCCGAGTTGGGCTTCTCTGCTACTTGGGCTGCTTCCAGGTTATTCTGCGAGTTGGGCTTCAGCTGTTAAATGGGCCTAGCTGCGAATTTGCTCCGACTTCGGGCCCGGTTTCGTACTCTATGCGGGCCGAATCAGTTAAAACCCAAAATAGTAAAGTTGTGGGCCTTTCTTTCTTCTTTCTAATGCTTCTTGAATTGCCCAATTTGGAGTCCGGAACGGTGAGTTAGGCCCAGATCACTGACTGTCGCCAAAACTGTGCAAAATCACTCGAATTGGCCTGTTTTCTTCCAATTGCCTTCTTTATTGCCCTGAATCGAAATACAAGAATAATGAGTGCATTTAAGTGCTAAAGTAGTGTAAAAAGGATGAAATTAAGGGGACAAAATAAGGTTCTTCTAAGTCTCATCAATAATCCAATTGTCCGCTTCGATCTATCTCTATAGAGTCGAAGACCTACTATATAGGAGGCTTGTCCAAGGTATTTCAAGTCCATAAATGGATCTATTAAGTTTACATACCATGTTTTCCTGACCTGCAGCAATGAAGCCATGCAACTGCTGCATATAAATATCTTCAGTAAGATCTCCATTTAGGAATGCAGTTTTGACATCCATCTGTCAAATCTCATAATCATGGTATGCTGCTACAGCTAGCAGGATCCTAATGGATTTAAGCATGGCCACAGGCAAAAAGGTTTCCTCATAATCGATGCCCTCTTTCTGAGTGTACCCTTTCGCCACCAGACGAGCATTAAAGGTCTCAACTCGACCATCGGGGCCCTTCTTCCTCTTGTAAATCCATTTGCAACCGATTGCTTTTACCTCGGAGGGCGGATCTACTAGAGTTCTAACTCCTTTGGTTTCCATTGAGTCCATCTCTGCTCTCATGGCCTCCACCCACTTCTGGGAATCTATGTCCAACATAGCTTCTGCATAAGTCACGGGATCCTCCTCACTAGTCAAGGTTTCCACCAGGTAACTATCCTGGTCATAACCATAACGAACTGGTGGCCTGGATACCCGAGTGGATCTTCTAGGTTGGTCACTACCTAGAACTTGTGGGACATCTCCCACTGCTCCTGAGCTCTCCTCATCAAGAACAACTTCTTGAGGATAGGTGTCTAGGATGTAATCAGTTTCCAAGAATTGCGCATTTCGACTGCAGAACACTTTCTGCTCACTTGGGTCATAGAATAGGTAACCTACAGAGCCTTTTGGGTAGCCTACAAATAGGCAACGGCTGGTCTTGGATTCCAACTTGTCTGCACTCATTCTTTTAACGTGTGCTGGAAAACCCCAAATCTTCAAGTGTCTGACACTTGGTTTTTTTTAGGCCCAAAGTTCATATGGAGTATTCGGAACCGATTTGGTTGGAACCCGATTCAGCACGTAAATCGCAGTCTCTAATGCGTAACCCCAAAAGGATGTGGGTAACTCAGAGAGTATGAGAAGTGACCAGACCATATCCAATAAGGTCCTATTCCTCCTCTCTGAAACACCGTTAAGTTGTGGTGTAGCAGGAGGAGCTAACTGTGATAATATCCCATTGTCCTTTAAGTAGTCCCTGAATTCGTCAGAGAGATATTCGCCACCTCAATCTGATCGAAGGGCTTTAATTTCTCTCCCTAACTATTTCTCGACCTCTTGTCTAAACTCTTTGAACTTTTCAAAGGATTCAGACTTCTGTCTCATTAGGTACATGCAACCATATCGTGAAAAATCATCTGTGAAGGTGATGAAAGACACGTGTTGATTCCGTGTCCTAACACTTAGGGGACCACATACATCAGTATGTATTAGGTCAAGTGTGCCTGTACATCTTTCAGGCTTACCGTTAAATGGCCGTTTCGTCATCTTGCCTTGTAGGCATGGCTCACAGGTGGGAAGATCTTCTACAGTTAGAAAATCCAAAGGACCATCCTTTACCAACCTTGTGATTCGGTCAACACCGATGTGGCCAATTCGGTAATGCCACGGACACGTGGGATTAACTGTATCACGGGCTCTCTTCTTGGGGATTTCAGCCGACGTAGTTTCGGTTTTGTTAGTTTCTAGAGAAGGAAGTAGAACATAGAGACTGTTCTCGAGTTCCCCGTATGCGATGAATCTGTTGTTTCTTTTAATAGTAATCGTATTACTAAAGAATACAGAATAACCATCTGCACATAGTTTTGAAACAGAAATCAAATTTCTCCTTAAATTTTGTACGTAAAGACAATCTTTTAGTACAATCGTTCATTCTCTAAAAAATAACTCCACGGTTCCTATTGCCGCGGCTGCAACAGTTGCATTAGTCCCCAAGTAGAGTGTGACTTCTTCTTCCCTCAGCCTTCTGCTTACCTCGAACCCCTACAGTGAGTTACACGCATGAGTTAAAGCCCCGGAGTCAATACACCAGGACGTAGAAGCTACCAATAAATTGGTTTCTATAACACAAGTTTCGAAATTACCTTTCTTGGATTCCAGGTAGGCAGGATAGTTCCTTTTCCAGTGGCTGGTCTTCTTGCAAAAATGACAGGCATCTGATGCCTTGTCCTTCCTCTGTTTCTTGGGTTTGGTAGCCTTTTTCAGGGACTTTCTCTTTGCCTTCTTTTCTTGCCTGATTTGCTAGTTTCAACAGGCATGGCAATGGGCTCATCCTTTTTAATCAATTCTTCGGCCCTCTGCAACATATTGTTGAGTTCCTACAAGATGACGTTCAGCTTGTTCATGTTGTAGTTCATGATGAATGGATTAAAGGATGGAGGTAGAGAGTTGAGAATAGCATCGATCTGTGTTACCAGATCCAACCCGGATCCAAGAGCCTCCAGTTCGTTGATATAGCCCATCATCCGAAGACAATGGTCGTGAACTTGTTGGCTCTTGGACATCTGCGCAGTCATGAACTGTTTCAAGACCTTCTGCCGAGTAGAACGATTCTGTTCTTCGTACATTGCCTTCAGACTATCCAGTACGTCCTTAGCTAGTTCGATCTGATCGAACTGCCTCTGAATTGGATTGTCTAAAGAGGCAATGATATAGCAGCGGGCAAGGGAGTTTTTCTCCTCCCATTCTTGGTATTCCCTTCTCTAGGCCTCGGAAGCCCTATCTCCCGGACGATCCGGGGCAGGATTCTTGGCTACCTTATCCAACTTTTCAGAGGTTAAGACCAACATAAGGTTCCTGTACTAGTCTGCATAATTTGGGCCCTTCAACTTGTTGTCATCAAGCAATTTTGCAAATGATCCGTTTAACATTTTCTGAATAAAAGAGCAAACATCAGTCCACAACCTAATTTGATTCATGTTCATTTCAGAGATATGGATTTTAATCTACGTTCCATTTCCATTTATTCATCTCTAAGATTTCCCTCCTTTCTCAGTGACGGAGACTACGGGTTGTCTCTGGAAATGTGGGAAATCACATAGGGTGCATTGAGCCAACTGTTTCAGCTGCATAACCCCACCACCTTTCTATGAAGGATCATATCCACTCATCATATGAGTTTTCCCTTTTGGCCTCTATCAGACAAGGTTCAGAGCCGTTTTCAGGTAAACCTTTCTGTCCAGTGAGTGCTTACCCATCATATTCATGAACGCCAAGGTACCGTGAGAGAGTTCCCATTTTCTGGTGAAGCCCCTCCCACATCGGTCTATGACGACCCTGTCATCTTATGAAACACTCAGACAAGCCCAACGGCAAATGGATAGCCCATTTTCTGGTGTGTTTCCTCATTACTAAAGGGCCCATCCTCATGCTAATGATGGAAGGCCTTTAGAGAATTCATCATATGAATCTCCCTATCACATGCACTCATATTAGATGGAGGGAACAGTTAATTACGCCCTAATTCTAATTTTAGGTCAAACCAAAGTGGCTCCCACTGACATTCATAAAGCCAGATTTTTGTGGGCCTAAATCGGCTAGGGTTCCGCACGTGACCTCTTGATGAGGTGTGGGGCCCACCACTGAGGGAGGTCATCCAATGACCAAAAGGGACATCATGACAATGATGTGCATTCAGCCATGGTGTGCGCAAGAGCCACTGTCGATTGAGCATGGGTCAAGCACTTATGGCCCATGTACGTAGCACATCACACATCCATACATCTTATGTAGGGATAAATTGATCCAATCAATTAATCATCTGTAAGGCCCATTCGAAGCCCATTTTAAATCCATAATATTAACCATTAATAGTATCTAGGTATATGGGCCGAATGGTTCAGTCCATATAGCTTTAAATGTTAAGTGGACTTTTAGCAGTTTTAACCTTTTAAAACTTGGCCTTTACAGGTTGGGCCGAATTAACCATTTAATTAAACATCAATCCTCATACCCATTAGTGGGAAAATTAGGGTTGACTTTCAGCCTTTATTAAACCCTAGATTTGGTCCAAACAGTTTGAACCAATCTTGGTTCGAATGGGTCTAGGGTTTGATCTTTAATTGAATATTTAATTCAAGAAAATAATCTGAAATTAAATATTGATAAAAGAAAATCAAGAATCAGTCAATCCAGGGCTGTTCGTACAATTCATTCTGCAAAACAGAGGTTAGATCACAGAATGCAATTTCACAAACTGCAAATCACAGATAGCGATTCTCCCATCTGCGAAATCTCCTTTTTTGCGCCGCCATCTTCGATCCAGAATAAAATAAATAGAAATCCTATTTCTATTAATAATTACATCAGATCGAATACATAATACATTGAGTCTAGAAAATAAAAAAAAAATTATTTACAGACCAAATGTAATGAATAAATCAAGAAACTGCAAATCTTGCAGGTTCCCTGCGCAAATCAAGATTTCGATCTCCTCTTGTACGAACAGCCCATAAATCAAGAAAAACATAAAGAACTGTTCTAAATAATAATCAGATTTATGTAAAATTAATTTCAGATTATTCGCCCATTAATTTTGGGAACAAATTTCCCAAAACCCATATCTGCGCAAATTGGGTAGAACACCTTCTGACCATTTGCGCAGGTTCAGATCTGAAACAAATTGGTTCAAGATTTGAACCTGGCTCTGATACCACTGAAGGGATGAGAGATCCATTGTATGGACGCCCATATCTTGCAGAATAAGGGAGCGAATTTTAAAAATTTTTCTCTCCCTTCAACTCGGAATCGCATTCCCTATTTAGAAAATCATATTTTCAAGGATCAATCTTGAACCATAAACTGAACCAGATCTGAACCAAAAGGAGTAGGAGAGGATTATACCTGATACGGAGAAGTAATATCTCCCAATGGAGGTGTTCACGCCCAAGGAGGGATCCAAAGACTGCTCCCACTAAAGATGGCGCAGTGTAGGATGGAGCAGAATCAGCAATGTTCTTCTCCAAGAACTCTGTCCTTCGCAAGAATCAGTAGGATGGCACGTGAGCACAGCTTCCTATCAATTCTTTCTCAAAGAACTGATGTCAAGATCGAATCTTGACTTCTCCCACAACTGGAGATCGAACTAGCAAATAGGGCGGCAAGAACAAGGAGGCGGCAAGAAAGAATTTTGCAGGGATTGCAGAAATCTTTCTTCTGTGATTTCAGCTCTGAAGAGGATCTGATTATGTGTCTCCTAAAGGCAGCCACCCCCTCCTTCTTTTGTTAACCTAAAAGATCAGCTCCTAATCCAATTAGGAACTGCTTATCCAAGTCATATTTGGATAAGACCTCTCTTTGGATGATAGGGATAAACCCTTATCATATCTGCAGATTAAATTAGCTTTCTCCTAATCTCATTAGGAGGTTTCTAGATCTAAATCACATTCAGATCTGGACTCTATGAGTGGATAGGGTCAAGACCCTATCCTATCTGCTAATCCATCTCAGAATTCGCCCCATTATTAACTAATAAAATAGCCCAGTTCGAAATGGGCTTTAGGCCCATTAAGCTTATGTGCTCACTTAACCTTCCTAACTGCTGCCCAATTGGGCTTCCTTGTATGGCGTGGGACCCAAGCATTGATCTACACATCAGCCACATGGGTTCGGCCCAGCCTTTGTTACAAGGCCTGGCCGAATACACTATTATGGACAGTGCACCCCCTGAAATCCATCAAATGGGCTCTATGGGCCCAACGCTTACCCTAAGTGGTCCTTGGGCCAAGCCACCTTGTAACACCTAGGGACTGTGGGCAGATGCAAGATTAGCCCATCAGGTATTACCCTCAATGGTCTTACACTTAACCTCTCAGCCCATAATGATCATACACTGCCCGACAAGAGAGGACCTCTCCCTCGGCTGCAAGGAACAGTGTTGCACTCTCTACTTATATGGATCCCGGGAATTAAAACATTCTTGCAAACATTTTAGAAACCATAATATATATACTTTTATATCTCATATAAAATATACTTTGCAAAACAAATCTCAACGATTGAAATCGGATGCCGACAGTCTTGGTTTCCATCAGTAAGAGTGCATCCCCGATCATTACCTTTATCCGACAAAGGGGTTGATCCTGTCACTATGATCACCCACTCAGATGAATTCTCATACTGTCCCAACATACCCAGGTTTTGACCCCCGCTAAGGATCTCACTGATTGGTACATCAAAGACAGCCCAATCCGACACCCAGTGCAGTATCATAATCGAGTCTAGGGGTCGGGTGTGACATTCCAGTTTTGCCCATTAATCTCCAAGGTCCAGGGCAATACTGGAAATCTGGTCCAGTTCAAAGATTCAATTTATCCTACACTGTATGTGCCTAGGGTCTCACCCTGGTAGCTGAAACAGGCCACCCCAACCGACTTGGTGGCACCACAGTGTCAGCCTTATCAGGATAGGTCTCCCCAAACTGACCCACTGGCTGTGAACATTCTAAACTAACACGAGTCTCATTAAGTGTCCAGTTTAAGGGTATTACACAGAAACATACCAAGGGAACATGAATCAAATATGCACTTTTATTCATTTACAATAAACTCATAAAGTACATCATTCTGATTGAAGCTAAGGGCATACAAAACTGTCTAACAGGTTTCACTTCTAATTTGCCAATTTCTTCCAATAAGTCTAGAACATACTTCCTTTGGGAGATGAAAATGCCATGCTTAGATCAAGCTACCTCAATTCCTAGGAAATAATGTAACTTTCCAAGGTCTTTCACTTCAATTTCCTTGTGAAGGTGCTGTTTAAGGGTTAATTTCACTAGTGTCACTTCCTATTATCACAATGTCATCTGCATAGGCTACAAGTAGAGTTAGGGAATGACCTATCTTCTTAAAAAAGAGACTATGATCTGACTGAGCCTGTATGTATCTGAATTTGTCCAAAGTCAATCTAAACCTATCAAACCAAGCTCTCAGGGATTGTTTCAACCCATACAAGGCCTTCTTCAAAAGGCAAATTTTCTTTCCTGCTTCTGTACTATAAAAACTAGGGGTAATTCCATGTATACTTCCTCTTGCAAGTCTCCATTGAGGAAGGCATTCTTAACATCCAACTGAAATAGTGGCCATGAGAAATTTGCAACAATGGATAATAGAACTCTGATAGTGTTCATTTTTGCAATAGGTGCAAAGGTTTCTGTATAGTCTATGTCATATGTTTGTGTGAATCCCTTTGCAACCAATCTGGCCTTATACCTCTTTACAGTACCATCAACATTATATTTCATAGTAAACACCCATCTGCATCTAGCAGGTTTCTTCCCTTCAAGCTGGTTAATTAGTTCCCATGTGTTTTTCTTGACAAGAGCATCCATCTCCACTTGCATTGCTTCCTTCCATTCAGGTATCAAAAGAGCTTCTTGCACTTTTCTGGGTATAGGAATAGTAGAAATAGATGCCCAGTAATATTTGTAGGATTCTAATAGACAATTATAGGAAACGAACTTGGAGATGTAATGGGCAATAGATGAGGTGCAATGGTGCTTCCCTTTACGAATATCAATTGAAAGATCAAGGTCATCTGTCAGTGAAGGCTGAACATCTATATAACAGTGGGATCAATAGTGGAAGTAGTAGTAGTAGTGTCTGGATCTGGAGCTATAGAAGATGTTGGAACTGGCCTGGATTGTTGTTGAGTACAAGAATCAACCTGCCTCCACCACTTTATGTGATACACTCTCAACTCCCTGCATTTTTGACAACCTTCTTCGCAACTCCCCCTAGTAATCGGGACAGGTAAAGGAACTCTTGGAGCTGAAATTGAAATCCCTTCTTCACTATTCTCCCCCTACGGAGAAGCCTTATGATAGAACGACATATCCTCAAAGAAAGTGACATCCATGAACATAAAGCGCTTCCCTGAAATTGACTCATAACAGCAATATCCCTTTTGATTTTGTGCATACCCAAGGAAAATACACTTAGTGGCTTTAGATCAAACTTGGAGCGATGAGGTCCAAAAATTTGAACAAAAGAAGTACACCCAAAAGATTTGAGGGGAATTGTGAATAGGTCCTTATCTGGATATAGAAGACTGAACAGGGTTTGCATGTTTAGGACCCGTGAAGGAACCCTATTAATGAGGTATATGGTTGTACGGATTGCATCTCCTCAAAAGCGTATAGGAACATTGGAGTTGAGCATGATGCTTCTGGCTACCACTAAAATATGCTTGTTTTTTCTCTCAGCAACCCCGTTTTGTTGAGGTGTGTGAGGACAGGTGCTCTGATGAATGATCCCATGATCAAGGAATTAGGATGCCAAGGATTTTGCAAAGTATTCTTTGGCATTATTAGATCTAAGAATCTTGATCTTGGTTTCAAATTGACTTAGGATCATCTGATGGAAAGCTTGGGTCAGAGAGGGAACCTCATCTTGAGAATGCATAAGATAGACACATGAAAAATGGGTATAGTCATCAACAAATAATAAGAAATATCTGTACCCCCCATGGTGGGAGTATGGTAGGGCCCCAAAACATCGGTATACGCAATCTCAAAAGGTTGCTTCTTTTATTACTTAAATGATAAGATGATCTACTATGTTTTGCAAGTTCACAACTTTCACATTTTAACTTAGACATTTCTACTAACTCAAACAAGTTTGGAAAAAGACTCTTTAAAGAGCCAAAAGATAAATGGCCTAAGCGATTATGCCAAAGTATAATCTTACTACAAGACTGAGAAACAAACAATTTCCCTGCTTCACTTTGCTCCCCCTATGAATGTTCCAGTAGGTAGACTCCATTCATCTCATGGCTAATCCTAATTGAAGGGATGAGAGATCCATCCTATGGACGCCCAAAGATTGCGGAATAAGGGGCGAATTTCAAAAATTTTATCTCTCCCTTCAACTGGGAATTGTATTCCCTATTTAGAAAATCATATTTTCAATGATCAATCTTGAACTATAAACTGAACCAGATCTGAACCAAAAGGAGTGGGAGAGGATTATACCTGATACGGAGAAATACTATCTCCCAATGGAGGTGTTCACGCCCAAGGAAGGATCCAAAATCTGCTCCCACTGAAGATGGCGCAGTGAAGGATGGAGCAGAATCAGCAATGTTCTTCAAAAGAACTTGACCCTTCGCAAGAATCAACTGGACGGCTTGTGAGTACAGCTCCAACCAATCTTTTCCCAAAAGATTGAGATCAAGATCAAATCTTGATTGCTCCCAAGAATTGGAGATCGAACTGAAGGAATGGCAATGGCAGGAAGGTGGCGGCAGGAGAGAATTCGCAGTATGCAGGAAATCTCTCAATCTCTCTTTCTTTAAGAGAAGAATGCTATTGATGATGTAAAAGGCTGCCGCCCCCTTCCCCTTTTATAATCTCAAAGGGATCAGCTCCTAATCAGATTAGGAGTTGCTAATCCAAATCATATTTGGGTTAGAAGTCCCTTAGTGATAAGGGATAATCCTTATCTTATCTGCAAATCAAATCAGTTGTCTCATAATCTAATTAGGAGGTTTCCAAATCTAAATCTTATTTAGATCTTGGACTCTCTGAGTGGATAGGGTCTAAGCCCAATCCTTTTAGCTGACCCACTTCAGAATTCGCCCCCTTTAAATGACTGATCAAATCAGCCCAGTTCGAAATGGGCTTAAGGCCCATTAAGGTTATGTACTCAAAAAACCTTCCAAATTGCTGCCCAGTTGGGCTTCCTTGTATGGCGTGGGACCCAAGCATTGATCTACACATCAGCCACATGGGTTCAGCCTAGCCTTTGTTACAAGGCCTGGCCGAATGCACTGTTGAAGACAGTGTACCCCCTGAAACCCATCAAATGAGCTCTATGGGCCCAACACTTACACTAAGTGCTCCCTGGGCCAAGCCACCTTGTAACACCCAGGGACTGTGGGCAGATGCAAGATTAGCCCATTAGGTGTTATCCTCAATGGTCTTACACTTAACCTCTCAGCCCATAATGATCATACACTGCTCGACAAGAGAGGACCTCTCCCTCGGCTGCAAGGAACAGTGTTGCACTCTCCACTTATATGGATCCCGGGAATTAAAACCTTCTTGCAAACAATTTAGAAACCATACATATATACTTTTATATCTTATATAAAATATATTTTGCAAAACAAATCTCAACGGTTGAAATCGGCTGCCGGCAGTCTTGGTTTCCATCAGTGAGAGTGCATCCCCGATCATTACCTTTGTCCGACAAAGGGGCTGATCCTGTCACTATGATCACCCACTCAGATGAATTCTCGGACTGTCCCAACATACCCAGGTTTTGACCCCCGCTAAGGATCTCACTGATTGGTACATCAAAGACAGCCCAATCCGACACCTAGTGTAGTATCATAATCGAGTCTAGGGGTCGGGTGTAACTTTCCAGTTTTGCCCATCAATCTCCAAGGTCCATGGCAATACTGGAAATTTGGTCCAGTTCAAAGATTCAATTAATCCTACACTGTATGTGCCTAGGGTCTCACCCTGGCAGCTGAGACAGGCCACCCCAACCGACTTGGTGGCACCACAGTGTCAGCCTTGTCAGGATAGGTCTCCCCAGACCGACCCACTGGCTGTGAACATTCTAAACTAACACGAGTCTCATTAAGTGTCCAGTTTAAGGGTATTACATAGAAACATACCAAGGGAACATGAATCAAATATGTATCTTTATTCATTTACAATAAACTCATAAAGTACATCATTCTGATTGAAGCTAAGGGCACACAAAACTGTCTAACACTAATCACCTTCTTCATTTCCAAATCTTAAAAATACACCGATTAAGGATAAAAGTTACCAAACAGTTTTGATTTTTAGTAATACTACTAATTGAAAGTAAGTAAGCACTAAGATTGGGAACATGCAAAACTAAGGATAGGGTGATGGTATCTGATAATCTGATGTCTCCCTTGCTAGAAATTGGTACAAGAGAGCCATCAACAATAGAAACTTTGTTTTCTCCTAGAGGATAAACAATAGGTGCTAAATAAAGTAGATATGCTGGTCATATGATCTGAAGCACCTGAATCTATTACCTAGGAAGGTCTAGTATTACTTGGGATAGAAGCATGGCAAGTAGAAGCTCTTGTACCAATATGAGCAAGGGATAAAGTAGGCTGTTGAGCTGATGTAGGTTAAGCTGAATTACTAAATTCATTTTCTATTTGAGTTAGAGCAGCTCGGACTACAACTAGGGTATCTAGAGGAGTGCCTCTTGTGCCTGATGAAGTTGTACTATCAGTGTTGACAACCATATTAGCATTTCCCTTTCTTATTTCTAAGCTTTGCTGGAACTAGATGAGGGTGAAACTTCCAACAGGTGTCCTTAGCATGTTTAGGTTTCTTGTAGTGTTCATATACTAAGTCCTTCTTAGCTTTTTTCTTCTCCTTATCCCCCTAGGTTTAGGTACAACTGCTGCCAAGGCTGATTTGGAGGCCTATTGCTGCAACATAACCTTTCTCCTAGTTTCTTCATTGTGCACTATGGAATAGGCTTGTGATAAAGTCACGCTATCTCTTGTCAACAACTACTGTCTCACAATGTCATATTCAGAATTCAGACCAGCTAGGAACTCAAAAACTCTGTTAGTTTCAACCTGCTTTCTATATGTTTGTGCATCTTTCTGAATCTCCCACTCAGTTGTTTCAAGATGATCAATTTTATGCCACAGGGATTTTAAGGTTGAAAAGTAAACAAAGGCTTGTTTCTTTCCTTACCTCAGATTTTTAACCTCACATTTTAGCTCATAAGCCCTAGCAACATTAAGGGGCTTAGAGTAGGTTTCCTTCATAACATCCCATATTCCCTTAGCTATTTTGGCCCACAAGTAGTTTCGGTTGATGTGTAGTTGCATAGAGTTGCATAGCCATGTCATCACCAAAAAGTTTTCATGGATCCACCTAGCATAAGTAGGGTCCTCCTTGGAGGGTTCCTTCACATCCTCTAGAAAGAAGTTCAATTTTCCTCTATCTCAAGAGCCATCATGGCTGATTGGGCCCATTCTAAGTAGTTTGATCCATCAAACTTAACAGTTGTAATCTGAAAGGTGTTTTCAATGATATTACCTGAACCACCAGTCCCAAAAGCACCTTCCCCCTGGTTCTTGTACTCCACTCTAAGTTAAGAAGAGGCTTTAAACTATTGTGACAAGAAAAAACTGTATTTCAAGGCTGATAACATCCGACCTAGGACAATGATTTTGTAGTTAGATAATAGTCAACTACTGTCCTGCGATTGATATCAGTCTTGTACTAATTGATATTAGTCTTGAGGTTTTCTATCCGTACCTCTGAATAACAAAGTCCTTTTGAGTATCAATCTCAAGAAAAGGTACTTACTTTATGAAGAAAAATGCCCAAAAAACTAATTGCTACGTTCAGTCTTCAAACTTGATTAATCGATTACTGTCAACACCTTGAATCTTGATCAAAGAACCAAGAAAAAGCTTATCGACACCTCTAATCTTGATCAAGAATCGATTTTGATCACTCAATTCTTGCCTGATTCTTCCTGATTACAAGAAGCTCTCTCCAATCTTAGGACAGCTACTAAAGCCTTCTTGCAACCTCCAAGAATCAGCCAAAGTATGGATCTTTCTGAATTTTCAACCCTAAACAATTCTCATGTGGTCGGCTGAATTAAATCCACATGAGAAACCCTAGATCAAAGGCTTTGATACCAACTTGAAAGAAGAAGAAGAAGAATTGTTTACTGTATTAGAGAAGTAATACAGGTTTGAAGAGAAAAAGAAGAAGAAGAAGAAGAGAGAGAGAGAGAGAGAGAGAGAGAGAGAGAGAGAGAGAGGAGAAGAAGAAGAAGAAGAAGAAGAAGAAGAAGAGTGAAGAGAGGAGAAAAGAAAGAAGGGGTTCAGTGATTAATGATCTGCCGCCCCATACACATTTATTTATAGCTTTAGGTTCATAGGAAATAAAAAAAAATTAGAAACAATAAGGTCAGTTGGCCCACTTAAAAGAAATTAGAAACTTCTAATAAAAGAAATTAGAAACTACTAATAATAGAAATTAGAAACAACTAGGTGTGGGTATGAAACCACACACACTAGAGCTTGAGTGTGGGTATGGAACCCTATACTCGTGGCTAACCAATTCGAAATCGGATTTTCGAATACCATTGACACCCCTATTGGTAGGTTTTAAAAGTTCAGGTATTGAATTGTCAGATTTTAAAGTTCAGAGACGAAAATGGCACTAGTACTAATTGGGAATTTTTCCCTTTTTTGGGCTACTAAGATTGTTAATTGTTCTAAAAAAGCAAATAGGGTGGAAGAGAGAAGTTAACATCCTTGAATAGACGTCTGTGAAGAAATATCCAAAACCCAAGACAAATTTAATTTGAAAGGAAGATGATGAAAAGGGAATTGGAAGGAGGGGGAGAAGAAGAAGAAAACAGAAAAGCACTATAGTTCCTATTTTTAGTTTCCATCTATCCAATCTAAACTTCTTTTTATTGGGAGAATCCAAAATCATTTCCTATAATTTCGGCTAAGTGGCTAAGAATCCAAAATAATATCTCTTTAGCCTAAAAAAAAAAAAAGTCAAATCTGTTTTATTATTAGAACAACTCCTTTTAAGGGTTGGTTCATTAGAGAAAACAAAGCAACAAAGAAGACGTTTAGGTGTATTACGTTACGTTCATTACTCATTGGTGTGAAAAAATTAGGGTAAAATACAAAAACCTCCCCTGAGTTTTCTTACAATTATAAAAACTTCCCCTGTATTTTCATTTTAACAAAAACCTCCCCTGTACTTTTTACAAAATATGCAACTATCTCCCTTTCTTAGTTGAAAAGCCGATTTAATGTGCTTGCTTTTTCTAAATGCCTATTTTGCCCTTACGCTAGATTTATTAAAATATCCTTCAAAACACTTTATTTTTTCTCGAGAACCCAGGACCAGAGTCGCCAGTCTTCTCTCATGTAAAAGACTAAAATGTCCTTACTTATTGATTAAATTTTCAAAACATGCCCCTCTTCATCACCCATGATCTCCATCATACATTATGTATTCTTCTTCTTCGTCCTTTCATTTGCCCTCCATTAGAGATGTTTGCACCATAAAGAAAAAGCAAAGTTACGATTTTGTTCGTTTTTAGTATTATTGGATGGATGGTTCAGGGATGTAAGTATAACGAATGCATTATAAATGAAAGGCGTGTGTGGTGGAATCACTCTGGGTTTATTTGATTTTGATATTTGTTTCTCTATCTGAACCAAATATGTGCAGAGAAGCTATCATCTCCGATTTCATTGATGTGAAGCATAGTCATAATTTGGCATTGCAAGACCTCTAATCGGAATTCGACACCATCTCCAATCTCATGGGCTTCGACTTCAGCGACAAAGGTTCTTCTTCTTCGACCCATCAACCGAGCAAAGGTGAGAATCATCTTCTAAACAGTTAGACTTTGGTTGGTTTTGAGTGTTTTTAACAGCAAAATGTATTTTCTCTTGGAATGTAGGAACTGGTGATAAGACTAAAAAAATGAGCATAATTGGAGCAGATCAAAGCAAGGGTAAAAACAGCTAGAAATAATATTTACAAGTTGGTCCAGAGCTGTAACAAATACTTATGCTAATGGTCTAATAGACGTTGTAGTCGTTAGACTACGCCATCTATTAGAGAAATGACAAAGCTAGTTTCTCAAGTTTGGTGTCAAGGCTTGTGGTTGCAATGGTTTGTCTTATACTCTCAATTACACGGGTAATTCAAAATTTTTTAATTTCACCTATATGTGTTAATTTGATTATGGTGTTCTAAATTTTGACGAAACATTGATTACAGAGCACAGAAGGGATTTAGATCTTGCTTGAAAAGTAGAAAAGATGCTCGAAGCACAGAGGAGATTTAGATCTTCATTACTGCCTACTAGAAGCACAGAAGATACTTAATTACAGAGCACTTGATCTCCAAAAATTCTACTAAAATGCTTCCGTTTACTATAATGGTGGGTTTCGTACCGTTGCCAATCCACTAAAACATTTTCAAGACACGCTAAGGAGACTCTAGAATTGATTAAGGCCAGGGGTATGCGATGGATATGGCAAACAAAAGACAGTGAAACAAACTTGAGAGAGAGAAGGCTGGCGGATTTGGTTCTAAGAAAATGAACAGTGTTTTGGTGGGTATTTTAATAAATTTATATCTAAATAGATACACATAAGGGCAAAATAGGCATTTAAAAAAGCATGCACATTAAATCGGCTTTTCAACCAAGGAAGGGAGGTAGTTGCATGTTTTCTAAAAAGTATAGGGGAGGTTTCTATTAAAATGAAAATACGAGGATTTTATGATTGTCAAAAAAAACTCAGGGAAAGTTTTTGTATTTTACCCAAAAAATTATAAAAGAAATCGAGAAAGTTAGAATGGGGATCTTGAAAGAAAATGAGGATGGATGAAACGGAAGGTGGGTAACACGTGGAATGTTTTACTAGTCAGCACTCGTGTGTGATGCATGGGCATTGTTAAGAGAATTAAAAGCGGAAAGAAGCTTGTAAGTGGAGATCCGTATGGGTAATGTTAAAAGATTTTGACACAAAAGGAGCCAACATTGCAATTTTGATAGGCCCAATTCAAGCCCTACCAGCTGGCCCATAAAACTCAGGCCTAACCCAAACTTAGGTTAGGCATGGGGTTGAGACCTTGGGTAGCCCGAACCTTAACATTGCAATTTTGAAAAAACCAACTGAAACCAAATCGAAAATTTGGTCAGTTCGATTTTGGTTTGATATATTTAAAAAACGGATAGTTCCGGTTTGGTTTCTGTTAACCGAACCGATCAGTATATATATACTAATATATATTATATTATATATTATGAATGAATGTTTATATTTCTTTCCTAAACAGTAGTATATTTTTCATTTTTTCGGATTGTTAAGACATAGAATAAATGAATGATTAAATGCTTTTTTTTTTTGGAATAAATAGTAGTCTAGTTTTGGATTTTCTATTTGCATAAATAACAAAGATGATTCTTGATTTAACATGGAAAATTAGAGATGAGATGATTCCTGATTTTATGTTTATTTTAGGCTTAAATAGACATAAATCGTATGTGTATTTTTTCTGATTTTATGGAGAATTTGGATTTTTGGCTTAAATAATGTCTATTTTTTCTAATTAAACATATGCTTTTTTTATTTATCAGATATGTCAAGTATGGGTGATAACAATACAATGACATAGAGTCAAAGTGCCAATCATCTAATTAAAACCACAAGCATAAACCCATCTCCTGCACTTTCAAGTAATGCAGGCAATTCATCTTTTCTATCTAGTTCAGAGATTGATTCAAAAGTTTATACCACTTCTAGAAAAAAAATCTTGGGTGTGGGATCATTTTACTAAACTTAACTGTAAGAACAAAAGTGAACAAAGGGCAGAGTGTAATTATTGTGGTAAAGACCTAACTTGTCCATCTACAAATGATACTAGTTTCTTAAGTAATCACTGTCTAGATGTAAACAGTATCCCCTTAATAATATAGATAAGCGACAAGATTTTGGAAGCTTTATTTCAAAGTTCTAAAGAGGGGAGCAGCACACCATCACTTATGTCTTACAAGTTTGATGAAGATGAATGTAGAAAGAAACTTGTTATGATGCTTATTGTAGATGAATTACCTTTTAAGCAAGATTTGTAGTTCCTTCACGCCACATAGTAGCTAGAGATTGTTATAGTCTTTATGTAGAAGAAAAGAAAATGTTAAAATGATTTTTTAAAAAACTATCATCAAGGGTTTGCCTCACTACAGACACACAAACATCATCTCAAAACCTTAGTTACATGTATGCCACTGCTCATTTCATTGACGATGAATGGAAATTGCACAAAAAAATTTAAAATTTTGTCCAATTTCTAGTCATTCAGGAGAGATAATTGGTAAGGCCACTGAGAGGTGCTTATTTGATTGGGGCATTGAAAGAGTGTTCACTGTAATGATGGACAATGCAAGTTAATGATGTAGGGATTCAATATCCGAAGAAAAGACTTAATAATTGGAAGTGAAGTGTCTTAAAAAGTAAGTTCTTACACATGAGATGTGGTGCACATATTTTGAACTTAATTGTCAAAGAAGGGTTGTCATAGGTAGATGATTTTATTTGCAAGATTCATTTTACAATGAAATATGTAAGATCTTCACCAGTAAGGTTGCAAAGATCTAAGGATTGTATGGAGAAAGAAAAGATAGTGAGTAGGGATCTTGTTTGCCTAGATGTTGAAACTAGGTGGAGCTCTACTTACTTAATGCTGGAATTTGCTTTGAAACTTCAAAAGGTGTTTGATTTATTAGAAAGTGTTGATAGTAGGTATTTAGATTATCTTACTCATGTTAAAAGCAAGGATTTGTCTACTGATGAAAATTGGGAATATGCTCGTGATTTGCTACCTATTCTTAAAATTTTCTATGAAACTAGCTCACTTTATGTAACTAGAAATGAATACATGAAAGAAATTTATGGTATTGAAATTGTTCTTTTTCAAAAGTATAAGAGTGATGATTTCTCTATTAGTTTTATGACTTCCAAGATGAAGAGGAAGTATGACAAGTATTGGGGAAATGTCAATAATATCAACACCATGTTATTCATTACTATTATTCTTGATCCCCTATGTAAATTGGAAAATGTGGATTAGGTTATTAGTGAGTCATATGATGTTAATACTGCTAAAGTGCTAAATGAGAAGGTGAAACAAGTTTTGATTTCTATGCATGAGTTTTATAATTTAGCAATGAGAAGGTGAAACAAGTTTTGATTTCTATGCATGAGTTTTATAATTTAGCCCAGTCATTTTCTAATATTCACTCAAGTAATCAATTTAAGGATCCAAATGATATGGAAGTTGAGAATGTGGAGGATGTTGTTGATTTCATGAATTCATTATTAGCAAGCAAAAAGCAGGCCAAGGAGATGTAAAGAACAAAACAGAATTGGGTAAATATTTAGGGGAGGAATGTGAAGATCCAAAAAGTAAATCATTTGACATATTTGCTTGGTGGAAAACTAATTTCTCTAAATATCAAGTGCTTTCTTTGACGGCTCAAGATTTATTAACTATTCATGTGTCAACAGTTGCATCTAAGTAAGTTTTTAGTATTGGAGGTCATGTGCTTGATTCATTTCATAGTTCTCTAACTCCAAGAATGGTAGAAGCTATCGTTTGTGGACAAGATTGGTTGTGAATGTCACGTGGTTATCTTTATATAGAGGAGAGCTTAGATGAGCTTGAAAATATGGAATCAGGTAAAGTTTGTGTTTTTCAATTTTGTTTTTCTTGTTCATGTTTATTTTGCTATAGTAATTATAATTTGCATTTGTCTTTCTATTGAAGAAATGTTATCTTTGATCGAGGAGCATCTTCTTGTCAACATTGATGATTAAGTGGTTGAGTGGTTATGGAACTTGTGTTTGTAATTGTGAAGTGTGAAGTGTGAAACTATGAACCTGTTTTTTTATAGTTGTGGTCCTTGTAGACTTGTGGTTGTGAACCTTATGTTCTTAATTTTTTTATAGTTATGAACTTGTGGTTGTGGTTTTTATGATGCAAATTGCATGGTTGTGGTTGTGGTTTGAACTAGGGATGCAAGAGAAAGAGAATATATTTACTATAGGACTGATTTTGTCTTGGTTAATTCTTTGACAGTCATACAAGTTTGTTTATTTATTTTAATTCTTTGACAATCATACTTGTGTTTGGTTCTAACTCTATTAATTAAGTTTTTCCCCTCCAAAGTTTGAACCATTAGAGAAGAAATTTTGATGGGAGATGGAGAGGGAAGGGCTTGGAATAGTAGGCTTCAAAGTTATTACTATGCTGCTCCATGGAATGATTAAGTGGTGACAATTTTATTTCATATTTTGGCTTGGATATCTAAGGTGAAGCACATTGTCATTTAAGTTGCTTTTTGCTTTTAATTACTAAGAACATGACTATAAATTCTTTTATAGACCATGGGACTGACCTAATGATGTTTTGATCAAGGTTATAGTAGTAGATGACAAAATTTTGATTTAATGTTGTTGGTGGGTAATTTCTTTTAGTAGCTATTTTAAGCGTTCATCTGGATATATCTACTTTATATGAGAACAAGGACCATCTTCAGTTATCAAATTCTGCTCTATCTGGTTTTTTATTGTATAGATGGGGCAACCTTATACTCTACTTGCACGATCAAAATCAAGGAAGATGAAGGTCTCAGGTACACTCGTTGTGCCAATATTGTAAAATCATACTTGTGTATTATACTATAAATATGCACTGTGCAGGCATTTATTGCTGGAGCTACTGCTCCACAGTCTAAATGGGAAGAAGATGGTTTAAAGCTTCGCTCTGCTGCCATATCGATATCGATCTGTCCTATAATCAATCACCCATAGGGAACATCTATTCAACAGGTTGTGAAATTATCCATCTCCTATTTCTTTTTTTCTTTTGAACAAAGGTTTAGTATGATTATGGCATTCCTATCTTCCTTTGTTTGTCTTGAACAAATTATTGTCTTCGAGAAAATTTAAGTGCTGACTATTTTTGATAATTTCAGCTGTGGAAGGTCAAGTCTAAGGACCTGAAGGTCTGAAATCCATGTCTAAATGGGAAGAAGATGGTTTAAAGCTTCGCTCTGCTGCCATATCGATATCGATCTGTCCTATAATCAATCACCCACAGGGAACATCTATTCAACAGGTTGTGAAATTATCCATCTCCTATTTCTTTTTTTCTTTTGAACAAAGGTTTAGTATGATTATGGCATTCCTATCTTCCTTTGTTTGTCTTGAACAAATTATTGTCTTCGAGAAAATTTAAGTGCTGACTTTTTTTTGATAATTTCAGCTGTGGAAGGTCATGTCTAAGGACCTGAAGGTCTGAAATCCATCCCTTTGGAAGAGACTCGAGATGTCTTCCTCCCATCACAGATACCCAATTTTGCAGCACACTGCCATGTCAAAGATGCAGCCAAGTGGCTGTGCTTTTCAAGGACTTCTGCTTAATCATGGGATCAAGGCATTGGAAATTTTGTAAACAAAACAACCTGAACCGGTGAACCCTACTATGATTCATATAGGTGACATTTGCAGAGCACGCTACTCATTAGCATTTTTATTCTCCCATGCATGAAATGGTTTTGGTTGTCTGTATGCTTCTTTTGCTGATAAATAAGTAAAATCATCCACATCTTCACTAGGGCTGTTGGGCTTTATTGACATGTTTCTATATAGATAGAAATCATTTGTTTTGAGGATACAAAAGAAAAAAGAAATAAAATGAACGAGGTGGATTGGGTATTCAAAATTGAACTAACTAGGGATGCAAGACTGCAAGAGGGAAGGCTTTTTCCCTTTTTTTTTTAATTTTGAGTGCATTGGTTCGGTTTCAGTTCAGATATTTAAAAAATTGATCAGGTTGGTTTGGTTCAAAAAACTGAACCATGAGCACCCCTAATATATTCTACTTAATCGGGATCTGCTCCTCACAAGGACCTCACAGACCTATCCCACTGTGTATTGGGAACATATCATCATTTGTGTCGTTATTCATGGGGAAATGTTCCCATTACACGGTGGGATGGGGCTGTGACATCCTGGTAAGGTGCGCTCTACAAGGAGCGGATCTGAGCTTTGAAAATTGGGCTACAAAGTTCAACACACCCAAACCCAAACCTAGCTTGAGATGTTGAGTTAAGCTCAGGTTGGGCTTAGGTTGATAAACTTGCACTTAATCTTGAATCAGACTAAGCCTAAACTTGAGGTTGGGCTTTGGTTGACCCTCAACCTGACCCAACTCAGCCTGTATTTATGTATTATTATTCATGGGAGATGTTCTCGATACACGGTGGAATGTGTCTGTGAAATCAGTGTGAGATGCTCTCTGTGAGGAGCAGATCCCAACGTGATGAAATTTCATTTGTATTAATACAAATGCATTAGAGTGCAAATAAGAAGAATGCAAATTCTGGTTTACATCTGTTTTAGATAATATTTACTTTGGTTCAGGTTTTATTTTACTTTATCTCCAATGTAAATAAATAAAATAAAAATAGGTAACAAAAATAAATCAGAATTTACACCGGCCTACGTTTGCATCAGGGCAAATGAGATATCACTGCAAACAAAAATAAATCAGAATTTACCCTTCGAATTCACTTGGTCAATTACTTGAAATATGAATTTTGATGCCACTATTATTGGATTACATTGGATTCTATTTCCAACTCTTATTAGGTCAATGGTCAATGAAAAGGCCATTTGACTTGGTGTAGGGACCGGATGATCAAGTAATGAGATCCCTCCTCAATGAAACACTTGTCTCAATTCGAAGGAGCTTGAATTGGTCTTGTTTCCGATGTATAAATTTATTATGTTTTCGCCTCAAAAGTAGGGAAAGAAGCATTGGACTAACCTCTATTTAATGGCATCTCATCTTAGGGAAATCGTATAAGAGAAAAGAGACCTTGACACAGGATTAATAACCCCCATTTTATTCAGTTCAATCGGATTTAGCCATTCCATTCTATGCATTGCTCAAGTGGATTCAGTGTCTTGGGTCCTTTATTGTATTGCTGCTCTCACTTTTCTTGTATGCAGATTTGGAGCATCTAAATACTAAGCCGTCTATCACCGGAAAGGCACAATAACATTGAGACTCTTTCAATTAGAAGAAGGATCAAGGATCTGAAAGTACAAGGTATCTTGTTGTCACAAATGAAAGTTGAAGCCCTTAAGTATCAATACAAATATCTTAAAAAAAATATATATATATATATATATCGTTACTTCCAAAATAAAACACCCTGTAATTTTACCTTAAAAAAATAAAATAGCAAAGTTTGTCATGGAGAGATGTTCCCCACGTTTGAGATATTTTGTGGGGTGCATTTTGTGGGGGAGTCAATTTCAACTTATAATCATGTTTGCTCCCACCTAGCATACCCACAGGACATCCCACAGAACACACCCCCATGGCACATCCCAATTGTAATTAGGGCTGCAAATAAATCGGATCAGATCTTATTCGAATCTGAATTTGATCCGATAAGAACTGGATTCGGATATCTTCCTTGATCCTAACAAATCGGATCGGATCAGAAAAGTTGAATCGTTTAGTTAACAGATCGAATTCAGATATGCTCCAATCTGATCCGATCCATTAATTATAAAATATTACATTATTTATATAATTATATATTATTATAGTATACAAATTTATATCATAATTTTTTATTACAATTCCAATTCAATCAAATTCGAATCAGATATCTGATAAGATATTTGAATTTGAATTCAAATCATACACTTGAAAACTCAACCGATTTTTATCAGATTCAGATCAGTTGGATTTTTTATCAGATTGGATCAGATATACCCTTTACCAAATTCCCCTTAATCCGTTTACAGCCCTAATTGCAATCACTTCTACTACACCTTAGGCTCCGTTGGGAAGGAGTACAAATACAAATATGTAAAATGTAAAACCTTATATTTTGTATAGATTTATACTGTATATATTTATATTTATACTCCTTCCAAACTGAGCCTTAGATAATTTTAGAACTGATTCTGTTTTTTTAGAGCTATTTTCTTTTTCTTTGGTAAAACCAGTGTCATTTTCTAAGAAAGTTTTTTTTTTTTCCTTTTTGAAAAAACGCCCACCCAAACAGACATCATTTTCCCCAGCACCGAATCTCCTGTATTGGCACCGATATGACTCCATTTTCCGAGGAAACGGCATCAGTTCCAAAGATGCCCTTAATTAAAATTGAATGCATGGCCAATCCGTTATCTGATGAACCATCCAGATTAGCCACCTGGTTAGTTCACCTGAAGAAATTAAACATGTAGGGCCATCCAGCTAAGAGGCCTTGTCGACCTGATGAGTCATGAGACTACCTTTTCCTAGTTGTAATATCGTATTCTTTAGATAAATATAAAAATTAGTTGTAGAATTAAAAAGCCCCAAGCTGTTTACCAGTCACCCTTCACGTTTGATGAATATGTATGTAATATCAAATCGTATTTCTAATCGTTTTGTTCTTTTCCCTTTTCATTATTGATTTATTTCTGCTGTCTCACCAATATTTAACAAAATAATCTCTGTCACTTCTACCTAATTTGGAAATAAATATGATACCCATCATTTTTCAAGGTTTAATTATGATGATATCACTTAGTTAAGGCCAATAAAAAATTATTATTTATGCCTAAAATTTAAAATATTGAGGATGACAATTATATAGTTGGAAAATACGAAATAAATACAAACATATCAGGTTGTGGGCCCCAAATAAGAAGTCAAATTCGAAATTCCAAAATCCTAAGCCTAAATGGTAAGCTTGTGTTGTGTTCTATTAATTCTCCTTGGTATAAATTTTTCTACAAGGATTGACCCATGGTTATTGACCTATTTCATCACTTTTGGGGATTGAAAAAGAATGGCGTGTAGGCTCAATTGAGTTGCTTGTAAAATTAAGAAAAAAAAAAGGAATGATTGTCTGAAATTTTTTATTTCTTATAGTGTTTGGTTTCAGGTAAAATGATTGTTGGAAAACATTGAGCAAAGACTGATTCATTGTCAAGAAAGAAGAAAGAAGGGATCACCTGGCTTGTCATTTTTTTAACCTTTTCATCTATCACAAAAACTGATGCAAAAATTTATAGATAATTGCAGATAGGTACCCTATATTTTAGAAAAAATTCTATTCTTAATTCCTGAGCTTTCAAATGTGCCACTTTAGTATTTGAATTTCCAAAAAAAATATACATTTAGGCTTAGTTTGGAAAGAGTGCAAATAAAAATATGTACATTTTATTTTACATTTCTTAACCTATATACATATTTATATTTATACTGCTTCCAAACTGAGCCTTTAAATCCAATTCCATTAAACTAACATTAAGGTGAGGGTAAAATTACAAAAATACCCATATTTTGATTCTACTTTTTTACCGTTCATCTTTCTTTTACCTATAGACTTTGAACACAAACCACAATGGCAAAGTAAGTGTCCAAAAGTGAGACTATCCCCAATGAATAGTCTGGGTGAGCTTGCTTTGCTGCCACTGGTTTGTATCTGAAGTCCATAGGCATAAGATGCATTTGGCGTTCTTTATTTTAAGAACTTTATCTCAGTGTTCATAGGACCATTTTAACAATAAATAGGAGATAAGTCCTTAAAATAAGAAATGCCAAATGCAGCCTAATATTGAAAATAGAAAATCAGAATATGGATATTTTTATAATTTTGCCTTTCCCATTAACACGAGTTGGACTTAAATATATATTTATGAAAGTTTAGGTAATAAATTGACACATTTAAAAATTCAGGCAGGAAATCCAGGATACCCCTAAAACTTTGAGGGTACCTATCTACAATTTACCAAAATTTTATTCCTTTTTTGCTTGATGAACCGAATAAGCTGGTAAGGAGCCACCAACTGCAACTCCAGATTGCTCCTGGTGAAGGTTGGATTCAATCCCAAGTCTTGAAGAAGAAACGAATTCAAAAACCTCATTAGCACGTTAGCAGGCAGTTTCTGCAACACTAAACAAAGACCAAGTAAATGATCTAATAAAAGAGAACCAGCAGAAACAGGGTAGCAGGGAGCGTGGACTTCCCACCATGTTCTTTGTTTTTATGATTTATTTATTGCTGTACTTCCTGTACGTAGTTGTATTAGGAGATTCTTCCACATCTGCAACTTCCTCTTCTTTTAACAGCTGAGATGATCACCATGTTCTCCGGGTCAGTGGAGAATGGCGAATGAATCACCAAGGCTGGCCTTCTGTACTGTATCTTGCTTAGCCTTACTTCTCCTTCCTCTGCTCTACGCCGTGCTCTTCCAATCTGATATCTCCTCCGTCGATTTATGTAATTCACCTGACTCTTTTTTTCCTCTTTCCTTTGTTTCTGATGTGGTTTATTATGGGTACCCCCCATTTCTAATTTTCTGATCTTCTTGATCGATTACGATGATTAAATAAAATATGGATTAATCAAATTAATTACAGGAGGATATTGTTCAGAGAAATAACTTGGTTGTTAAGCGTTGGTTAGTACTAAAATAGAGCTTACTTTGTTATAAGTAATAGTGTTCAGTACTTCAAGTTGATTGATGAAAACTAGAAACGGGTACCCCATTTCTAATTCTTGTTGTTTTGATATGAAGGGGAGCACCGGCTAGCAGGTTGGGGTGAGAGATTCGTCGTCAGTAGCAGAGACGTCGACGGAGACACAGGAATCATCGAAGAGGAGGATCCTCTGAAGTTCTATCTGAGAAGATTAGTACGAGGTTCTCTGTGTGTGTGTGTGTGTGTTTAGTTTCTATACGAACGGAAAATGAAACTATATATAGTTGCAAACAGGAAGAAATCGAGTGGAGCTCGATACCATCGGATTCTCATGCGACTCTGATCTACATTCTGATGTCTGCGTTGCCAACCAGCCTGTGAAGATTGACCTGCGTACCATAACAGTTCATCTGGAGTCATCCAATCAGATTCTTCCTAATTTGCGTCATACTGTTCGACCATACGCGAAGAAGGGAGACGAGAACAGCATGAAACAAGTAACTCCAGTGGAGATCAGAACACCGAACAGCTATAGCCCTCCGCGGTGTGATATCACCCACGAGGTCCCTGCTGCTATATTCTCCTCCGGCGGTCTCACCGGCAACCTCTTCCATGAATTCAACGAAATCATCATCCCCCTATTCATCACATGCCGCCATTTCCGGTCCCGTATCAGGTTCATCATCACTGATTTCAAGCCTTGGTGGGTCAGAAAATTCGGTCCCTATCTTTCCAAATTATCGCGGTATGGGATCATCAATTCAGGCAAAGACGACAGGGTGCATTGCTTTCCCGGAGCTGTGATTGGGCTCAAGTACCACGACAACCTCTCTTGCAACACTAGTAGTATTCCGGGTGGATACTCCATGCTAGACTTCAAGAGGTTCCTTCGAGAGTCATTCAACCTGAAAACAAAGCATGAATTCGAGATAGAAAAGCTCAATCTCATCATAATTTCACGCAGGAATTCAATGAAGTTCTTGAATGAAGGTGATATGGTGAGGGTGGCGAAGGAACTAGGATTCCGAGTCACCGTGATTTCGCCTGGCCGGAAGTCCAACTTACAGAAGATGTCTGAGTTGGTGAATTCATGTAGCGTTCTGGTGGGGGCTCATGGGACGGGACTCACAAACGCCGTGTTCTTGCCTGCAGGAGCCGTGCTGGTGCAGGTGGTGCCATGGGGTCTGGACCGCCCTTCCAACGCTCACTTTGGTGGGCCGGTCCGCCAGATGGGTCTACATTACATAGAGTACCGGATCAGTCCGGACGAGAGCACACTCGTGGAAATATACGGTCGAGATCACCCCGTAATCACCGATTCAGCGTCTCTATACGGCCAGGATCTTAGGCTCAAAATTGATAGATTTAAAGAGACCCTTGAACACGCACTTTATCTTCTGGGACGCTTATCACCTAATTAAAGTTCTGATAGAGTGCTAGTGCTAGATGGGTCAAGCATCATTTGTGAATTGCGACATTATTCATACTAAAAGTCCAGGCCTAGCCTTGGTTTTCGGCCCACAAGGCCCATCAAAACCAAGTACAACCTTTTATAATTATGTTTTCTTTGAACATAGTGATTGGTCCTGGTCCTGGAGAGAGTGTTGTTGTCACTTGTCAGGCATATTGCTTCTTTATTAAGTTAGCTACAATAGGGGGGCAAAATATCATTGGTCCTGATGCAAATCATGTACAGGCTAATCCTGATTCAGTCATACTGTATCATTTTGTAATGTAAAATCAACTAGAACAAAATTTGCGGAAATTTTCATAAAAGGTAAATTCTAAATTCCCTGTGCCAATTACATATTATTATTGGATGTAAAATCAACTCCCAGATGGCTTGTTGATCTTTTGGATGAGGACCTTAGGATGGCTTCAGACTCTAGAGGCTCACAAGTCAGTCACATCCTCCTTGATTGGTCTTTGTTTGTATTTTGTTGTTTTTGTTAGTTTTCTTGTCTCGCTTTGTTTGCGTTTTTCCTTCTTTTGCTGATTCATGAAACTTCCTTACCAAGGCTTTATATAAAAACATTAAAAGAAGACAGATGACCCTTGCTCTTTGTAAACTTAAAAGTAAGAAACGTGCTGAACACTTTTGGAGCCTTGGCTCTTTTACATATAACAAGCTTCTAGAAGCCAAACTGACTAGGAGATATTACTATGCCAACCAGAAAAAAGATAATAACCAATAATTCGGATTGAGTGAACCAATTGTGATTTGTGAGATTCACTAATCACAATATAGCCTACAACCTCTTCCATGTTAGCCCCCACCAAATTATCATCTTTGGTGTGCTATTGAGAATGTTGTCATTCATCAATAAGAGTAGGTAATGTTGACGAAAGAGGCCCTTGAGATCATCCTAATATATTTCCCTTGAATAGCCTATACATCACCTGGACATCCATTCAAGACTGAGCATGAGACTGTGTGCTTCCTTCCTTCCAACCTCTCTGCCGTGCCCTAAGCTCCCACATTATAGTCAATTTCTTCTGTGCTACTAATGCAGCTTCAGCTTTCTCCCTCGCCTCTTCACAGGTTTCCATCCCTGAATTGCACTTGTCTGCTTCCTTTTGATACTGAGATGCCATTTTCTTAGCCTCAAGTAATGCCATGTCTGCACGTTGTTGGTTTTCCAATGATTCAGCTTCCCGTAACTTCAATTCCTCTGACAATAGATCTGTAAAGTTCTTCTCCATGTCTTCGTTTACCTCCTGATCATGCTTTGCACAGTCTGCACAAAATGAGAGATGCTACAGTCAAAGAACTGATTGCAACATCCAAAGTTTTTTTTATCAGAAACATCCAAATAATTTAATAAAATCAACAAGTTTATGGTTATATATTCACTCACATCACAGCCAAATTCCACTAGGTAAAAAGTTTTATAACAAGCATGAGTTAGTCCATCGAGTTTGTGGAGTAATCACTAGAAATTTATGAGTAGAAGTTTCCTATATATGACAGCTTTCCACCAATGTTTTGGAAACTATTATCAGATATCAAACAGAAAGGAATTTACCAGGTTTTCCTGATTTAGCTGGGTTTTTAACTTCAGAACCTCCAAAACCGGCCAGTTATCATTGAACCATAATGGGGTGTGTTCCCAGTACATCCAGTCAGCCCAGTCTGGATTTCAAAACATTGGTTCCCACTCTATCTGGGACATTTCTTCAACTAAGGGAAGATTATATGGAGATAAATTTGGGCAATTTTGTTGGTCTCTTCTATTCTTCTCAAGGATATAGACCATATGGGTTTCCTGTGTAATTACCACTCTTATACCATATTTGTAAATTATACTTTTTCTTTTCTTCAAAAATGTTATCTACCTGAAGTTTAATTCCATGAGCATTTACCACCTCCCTTCTCTTGCTTTTGCATTTTCTTCGAATCTTCTTATCTCTGTTTGCATTTGTATGTAAATAAATAAACAAAGAGTGTGTGTATGTGTGTGAATGAGAAAGAGAGAGAGTTCTCTTTCATCTCATGGATAGTTCTGTTCATGGTTTTGAAAACCGGACCGGAAATGGAACTGTTTTGGCTACCGGTTCCCAGGTCAAACAGTCTGACCATCTGGTCCAAACCCAGGTTGGATGGTTTTGGGGTCAAAAACCAGACCTGGACTCATGACTGGTTCCTGGGTCAACTGGTCCAACCGTCCGGTCTGGTCCTCTTGACAAACCCACAATAATGAGATATCAATCCATTGGTGAACAGTGCTTTAGACTTTAGGTATAATTTTGTGTATTACACCCCTTTTATTTTATCAGTAATAACAACATTTCATTAATTGTAATTTACAAAAATATACCACTTTGGAGATAAACTATACAAGAGACAACCCATTGGAGCATAGTGCCAGCTCTCTCCCCCATTGCACATTTTAGAGTTCAGCCCCGAAAACCAGGTTTCTATTTGCCCTTTGCTTGGCTAAGATATCAACCATACCATTTGCCATTCTACTACCAACTCATTGAACCTTGATTTGTATGTTCCTAGTCAAGCACTTCATCAGATTGAGCTTATAGGATGGTCATACCATGGACAGTCCATCATAAATAAATTCCTAAAGCTTTATCTAATTAATAAAGTAACAGATTGAGCTTACCATTACTGATAAATATTAAGAGGATATCTCAGTAACCTATACTTAATAACTCCCACAAATGCGTCATTAATATTTTTAAGCATGTGTACCCTGTCAAAAAGATGAAGTTTTACACATTGGACATGTATATACAGAGGCATACATACAAGAAAAAACTGTCTGTCCATATTCTTCAATCACGCCTACCTACACATATGGTGAAATATACTAACACAAAAAAGGTCATTACCCAATGTCATTCCCAGCTACATCGGTGCTTGGAAAAATATCCTACTATATCAAATAAGAAATGTTGCTATAAATATGGAACTAAAGGAATTATAGCAATAGCATAGAAAGACTACTCTCCCAGTCTCCCCCATCTTAATAGAACCCTTTATGTCAGAGGGAAAAAAGGCCTAAAGAAGAATCAAGAAGTCAAAGGTAATTAAATATTTCCTGTCTTTTCTCCAGATACGTTTCAATAAAGAAAAAAGTCTATCTGACGCGACACTATGCAAATTTAGAATAACAGGAGTAAAAGATACCTCAAAGCATCTATTTGTATTATATTAGTTTGATAATTTATAGGGAGAGATTGAAGAGGAGGTTGTTCATATAGTTTGATTGGGATGAAATTAGTGCCAAGGCATGTCAGCCATGTCTAGAGTGGTGTAATAGGGAAACTAATCAGATCAAAAGCAAAATTATGCATGAGACCTGTAAGACCAACAATGTTATAGGGGCAGAGCATAGGGCAATCAAAAAGCACAAAATTTATAGAATAATATAGTAGTGATAAGAGTGTCAAGATAAATGAGAGGCAATACTAGAATCATAGAACTAGAAGCCACCTAGAGGTATAACAGTGTAACGTCTAAAGTGCAGGAAAATCACCTACTGCACAGTAAGGAGTAATCTAATGCAAGTTGAAGGTTTGCAAAAATGCTAGAGAGCGATCAAAAAGACCTGAGAACATACAATTTTACCCATACCCCCCTCCAAAAAAGAAAAGAAAGAAAAAAGAGAGAGGAGGTAAAGTAAGAATCATAGTTTTCAAGACACCAAGGTGAGGCTGGGCGTCAGGGGGGCGCCTTGTCGCCTAGGTGATGGATTTTTTTATATAGAAAACATAAATCCTAGGGTAGTTCCCTAGGCACCATAGCAATATTTCCTTAATAATTATTCATAATTTTCATAAGAAAAGTATAGAGTTGATGTTAAAGTATAGTAAATCAACATATTCATGAAAAGAAAAAAAAAACGAAGGAAAAGAAAATTCAAAAAATATAGGGGGGCTGAACCCTTATTTTTGTTATAGGAAAAGATGAAAAGAAAAGGTCATAGTAGTAGTAATAGTAGTAGTAGAAAATGTGTTGATTAGACAAAATTTTAAGTTCTTCCTTATTGGTTCAGGTTTTAAAGTCTTTGAGGGTTCAATACAGCATTTAGCAATGTTTGTATTGATTAAATCTTAACAAATGAGAAAATAATAAAAAGAAATTAGTATATAAACACACAAAATGAATATTTTAGTTTAATAGTGCCTATTTTATAATTATAATGTCAAAAAATAAAGTATAAAAAAGTATTTTACAATACATAGACCATAGTACAAAACTGCTTGGCGATTAGACGAGGCGAGCCTCAAAAGGGCGCCTCGAAGGTGGTGGTTAATTGGTTGAAGACAGAGGACAGTGGTTTGTGGAACTTTAACAATGAGAAAAAACAGTTCTTATGGCTGGGTAGGGACATTGAGATTCAGTACAGCTGGGTGAAGAGGAGTGCCAACTCATTTGCGGATGGGTTGGCCAAGCAAGGAGTGAATAGGGAGGCTGTTTTTTGGGCTAGTTTTTAATTTTCTTTGCATTCCCTGTGTTTTCTGTTTTTGGGGAGATAAGTTATTTTATCTCCCTTTCTATTCTTTTCCCTCTATTCTCTTAATTTAATGAAGTTGATGTTATTGATCAAAAAAATAAAAAAGGGCACCTTGTCGCCTAGGCATCACCTTGACAACTATGGTAAGAATATATTAAGAAAAACAAACATGTACAACAAGATGATGTACACAGGGACTAATAAAAAAACTGCCCTGGCAGCCCCCAACCTGCTTTACAAACAGATTTTCATATATAAAAAGGGAATTGAAACATATATTCTTAAAAAACGAATGTGCCATTAGCCAGGAGTGTATTTTCCCCAAAACTTTCTGAAAAACAAAATCTGAAGAGCAAATCTTATTTTTGAAGATTCTTGCATTTCTCTCCTGCCATAAGCACCGAAACACCACCACTGGGATTATGTTCCAGATGAGTTTTCCTCTTTTTCTCAGACCTTCCACCCTCCATCCTTTTAAAAACCCCGCTACTGATCCTGGGCAACAGCTTTGCACCTCAAAAGGTTGAGCTACTCTGGACCACCATATATCACAGCAGAAAAATGGCAATGTAACAGCAGGTGGTCCAGAGATTCTGAGTGGCCTTCACAAAGAACACAATCTGATGAGTCCAAAAGCATTCCCTTCTGCAGGAGATTACCTCTGGTTAGGATTTTGTTTAATTAAGCAGTCAAGACAAAGAAAGCAATTTTTGAGGGAAAATTCTTGCACCAAATGATGTTCGCAGGAACTAACTGCTCTTCTCTGAAGGTTAAAGCATTGTGAAAAGATTTGACTGTGAACTTTCCTGCCTTGTCCCATTTCCAAACTCTATAGTCAGCCCTCCCAATTTCTACTTGTGTTGTATAGCAGATGCAACATTTCCATCAATGCGTCCACTTCCCAGTCATTTAAATTTCTTCTGAAATGAGGAAGCCACACCACACTTCCATCTTGCAGCTACATACAGTTGGCTACTTTGGATTCTTTATCCACTGCCACCTCAAAGAGATTAGGGAAAGCTTCTGCCAATGGCCTTTCTCCACATCAAACATCCTCCAAAACTTCACCCCTTTTGCAAAAGCACCAAAAACCTTTTCAGAGCATCCATAGGACTGGCTAGCAGCTCCTGGGTGCCACCCTAGATTTCTGTCGCCATACTTGGCAAGGATCACTCTTCTCCACGAACCCCCTTGATTTTCCCCAAAACAACAAAACCATTTTCCTAGAAGGGAAGTATTGAAATCCTTGACTCTTCTCACCCCTAAACCACCCTGGGTTTTCAGTCTGCATACTTTGCTCTAATTAACTAGATGAAACATCTTTTCTTCTTCCCAACCTCTCCGAAGGAAATCCCTCATTTTCTTTTCTAGGATTGGCCATTCCTGAGGATATCAGGTACATTGAGAGTAAATACAAAGGGAGGACAGCACACTTTTCACCAAAGTAATGTTACCTCCATAGGAGATGCATTTTGCTTTCCAGGAGGCGAGTTTTTTCTCAACTCTTTCAATAATTGGCTCCCAAATAGATTTGGAGTTGCACCTTGCACCCAAAGGCATCCTAAGTATTTTAGAGGTAACTTTCCCATCTTTTTTGTTTTTGATAAATAACTTTCCCATCTTACATCCCAATTCATCTGCCCATTGGGATAGTTCCTACACCTCTTAAGGGGAAAGAAAGTGGGAAAGAAAAGGTGAACTAACGCCCCCTTCCTCCTCATCCCCCCCCCCCTCTTAAGGAGGCTTACGCCTCTTACATTCTAAACTACGCCTCATGCCTCTAGGTAGTGGAACGCCTCGCATCACGCCTCTAGGTAGTGGAATGCCTCACATCACGCCTCCACCTTTTAAACATTGTTCAAAACCTTCTATAAAACCACCTGTAGCAGCCCTTTTCACCATTCTACTGAGAGCCTCCATAATGCAAATGAAGAGGAAAGGGGATGTGTTAACACACTTTCATCCAATTTCTCCATTTAGGTCCAAGGTTCATTCTTCCAAGGATATAATCTAAAAAGTTCCAGTTCACATAATCAAACGCCTTTTCCCAGTCCACTTTGTAAAGTAGTCCAGCCCTACCACTTCTCAGCCTTAGTCTAAAAGTTCATTTGCAATCAGGACCCCATTCACCATCAATCTCCTTCCACAAAAGCACCCTGACTCTCAGAAATGATGCAGTTCAGAATGAATTTCAGCCTCTTTGATAACACTTTGGCTATGATTTTGGACATACTCCCTATTAAACTGATTGGCCTGAAATCCTTAAGCTCTTCTGCTCCTTTTTCTTTGGAATAGGAGAAATAAAAGTTGGGTTTAAGTTCCTTTCCAAAGCTGCAGAAGTGTGAAATTCCTTTAGTACCATCATTATATCCGTCTTCAAGAAATCCTAACAGCACTTGTAAAAAGCCATGGTGAAACCGTCTAGTCCCACAGCCTTTTCCCCTTTCATTTCCATGATTGCTTCTCTCACTTGCTCTTCTTTAAACTCCTTTTCCAACTCCCTTGCCTGCTCCTCTGAAATCCCCTCAAAATCCAGGTCATCAATATTATGTCTAATTTTCCAATTTACTTTATAGAGATTTTCAGAAAAACTCTACTGCACATGTTTTAGTTTCTTCTCTGAGCCAAAGACATTTGTCTCTTTGTCTCCATTTAGTTTCTTCTTGGAAGGCCACCATATCAAATTCTAACTTAGCAAATAGTCTTGTGCTCTTCTGCTCTTCTGATATCTGACCTTCCTCCTCTACCCTTTCTACTTCTTGTATTGCTTCCAAAAACTTGCTTTTTTCTTCTCCAGCCCCTTGAAGACTTCAAATTTCTACACTTATATTTTTCCTTTTAGAGCTTTCAGTTTTTTGCTGAAAATGTGGCTAGCCGAACCTTCCACTTGTGTTTCCCCCCCACCACTTTGTCAACTGGTCCACAAAGCCTTCTTCTTGTAGTCATAGGTTTTCAAACCTAAAAGGAGATGCTTTTGCTTGAATTCCTAAACAGTCCAGACAAATTGGTGTATGATCCGATAAGGGTCTTGGAAGAGCCTCAAGAGAGAGGTTTGGAAACTTTTCCTCCCACTCTGAAGAGATCACAAAACAATCCAGTTTTACTAAAGTTGCTTGTTTTTGGTTATTTGTCCACACGAACTCGACTCCTATTAAAGGCAAATCCACCAGTTCCCATGATCCCATCTAGTCATGAAATCAGCAAAACCAATCATTCCCCTATTCACTCTGGACTCCCCCCCCCCCTTTCTTTATCTAACTCCATCAAGCTCTGCCCAGAAACTTTCCCTCAATCTATCAATCATTTGGCCATAGATAGAGGTGAGAAAGAACTCCCAGCCATCCTTTAATAAGTAGCACCATAGAGAGATGGAGAATTTCCCCACTTCTGTGTCCTTCACTCCAATCAGATCTATCCCAGATGACTACCAAACTCCCTTAAGTCCCTACAGCTCGGTAGAGATACCCAGTCACAGCTACAGTCGCACCAAATACTTCTGATAATGTGGTCTTCCACAAGTTCCATCTTAGTTTCTTGCAAACAAAGAATAGCTGCCTCCCAAGGTTTCACATAAGAGCTTGCCACCATTCTTCTGCGACCAGAATTCAGGCCCCGTATATTCCAAGAGACTATCTTCATGGCTGACTCCCGGATTTTGTCTAAGGGAGAAGAGATCGACTTCTTTAAGGGGCGGTCCTCCCCCCTCCTACCCTCCTTTCCAACTCTTGCCACTGCTCTTGCGATATCATTTAACCCCCACACAAGCCTAAAAAGTTCTCTTTGTGTTTTCCTGCCCTTCCTGCCTTTTTGTTCCAACATTCTTTCCACATCCATTAGGAAGGCTAAAGTTTCTTCCTCCATACCCCTGATTGACAACCCCAGAAACACACCAAATTCCATGAACTTAGAAAAAACCCAAGAAGAAGGCTCAGCAATAGATCCACCTCCTGTTAGAGCCAAGTTCTCCTATCCATTCTTTGATCTTCCTTTCTGTGAACTATTTGAAGCCTCTCCCACCATGAGCCAGTTGGCTGAAACTAATGACAAGGGGACTCACCTCTATCATTTCAATGTTGTCTTCCAAATCCTTCGTATCATCTCCATGAAGTACTAAGGCCAAATCTGCTTTATTACTCATTGGGACCCATCAGTTCTCCATCTATCAAAGAGGAAGCCTCTAATTGTTGGGTGCCCTGAGTAGCATTCTTTTCCATAATGGTGGCTCTCAATGGTAGCTCCCTTTGAAAACCTCAAGCAATTTGTTCAGTCATCAAAAGGCTGGCATTTGTCATAGCTTCTTCAACTAGGGGAGGCGAAGGTTGAAATCGGGATGAAAGACCCTCTTTTTGATTAATAGAGTTACGAGGTTGTGGGTTGGGCTGGTTGTGGATTGGACTGAGACCTGAGCTGGTTGGACCACCGAGCTCTTGGGTTGACCCCAACTTGGTCATTAGAACAAGGTGTTCCCCCTCAACAAAGAGTGGTTCGGTCTCATGAGCACACGTCCCCAATTTCTTATGCCCATCCCATATCTGATGCACAAATAGGGTTAAGGCCAGGGGCAAGATCTAGTCTAGGGTTAAGCTCCCTTCTTGCCACGTGTTCAGATCGGCTCCAATTCCCTATCCCCATTTCACCAAGTATTTCCAAGCATCAGTTAAGTGTCCTCTCCACAGGCCGGTTCGATGGTCATCCTTTCTTTTACAGAGTCAAAGCTCTTAGAACCCACAACATCACCCCTGAGCTTGGCCTAGTGGGTCCCTTCATTCACCTCCACCACCTGCTTCACCATGTCTCTACCACCTTTCCCGACCTTGACCACCCATCCCAACTTTTCCTCTCTAAGCACTTCCTTTCCCTTTAATCTTCTCCCCACATCCACTGAGATGTCTAAGCCTGCCAGTGACTTTCAAATCCACTCCTGCAATACAGGCATGGAGTCAATGCAACTAGTTGGTTTTGCCCTTCGCTCTGGGAGTATCTTAGGCCATATGGTTACTTCTACCATCGTGTCCCTGTCTAACACCTTTATCGAAGTTGGGGGATAGCCTT
The DNA here is from genome assembly GCF_055504915.1 of Nelumbo nucifera. Taxonomy (NCBI): domain Eukaryota; kingdom Viridiplantae; phylum Streptophyta; class Magnoliopsida; order Proteales; family Nelumbonaceae; genus Nelumbo; species Nelumbo nucifera. The sequence goes on along the minus strand of NC_142649.1, from coordinate 146,630,142 downwards.
GCATTTTGCTCTAATTTTGATCCATTAAGATGTTTCTTTAGCTGAATCTGAGTTGTCAGTCTCTAGATAGCCTCCATAGTGATCCCCAGTCTTCTCCACCACCTTAGTAATCCAGAGATAAAGAGGTAAACTGAAGATTCTTAGCTAGTATGCCTTCCTTCTGCATTCCAATACAATCTCCCCATGTCTCACGAGACTAGATGAAGCAATTCTCTGTCAAAATTCCTATCTCTGGTGGAAATTCAATGTAGGGTTAAGTTGGAGGGATATGGTGATATGAGTTAAAGGGATGATGAGAATAATTATATGATTTATCAGCAAAATTGTCTAATAGGTCCTTGCATGGTGGTTTTCCATCCTCATTTGGCTACAGACAACAAAGATGCCGTAGTCATGAGTCTTACAAGAGATCCTAAGTCCTAATCAAGGGATTGTATTGAACTTAAGGTTCCTCCAAGACTTTAACAACTGGGGCATCAAAAATAAGGGATATCAAAACCATCCCCTAGATGTGAACCAGCTTGATGCTAGAAGCTGGATGGATCATCCTTTATCCTTCAGGCATGTTTACAGGTCACTCACTCTTTTCTAGGTAGCTACACTGCACCATGGGAACTTCCATTATTACCAAATTTTGTGTACCATCAGTCCTCTCCAAAATTCCATTCATAAATCATAAAGGCAACTGTTTTTTTCTGAATACCTCACTGTTGACAGGTTGACTGGATGAAGTATGACCTTCAATGATCATACATGCAAGCTATGCTTAGAGGCTGAAAGGAATGGGTGATGCCTAAATGCATAACATATAATCCAAACAAGGCTGAAAGTGACCACATTGGCTCTAGTTTATACATAATAATTTAGAAACCTCAATGTTAAGCAAATTTAACCCCCAAATAGAAGGGGAAAAGGCTTTCCACTTTAAAAGAAAATGTACATAATGGCGGACATGTATCTTATTACCTAATGCTTATAATTGTGAAAGTTCCAAATTAAATACACAATAACTAAAAAAAGAAAAACTAACTACATGATAATGCTGATAATATATCTGACATTACTTGCATTTGCAATGGTGCATATGAGATTAATAAATATCAGCCAAGAACTAATAGAAAATCTGGTTTCGTATATCAAATCAATCCATTTTACCTCCCCAGGTTTGTACAAGGAACACTAACCTGTAAAGGAGAAGTTGCTTAACCCTGCATGGAAAGTACAAACACAAAACATAAAATAAAATGAGCACATGCTGACCAAGTGAGAAGCAATTAAAATACAAAAAAAAAAACAATAAGTGGAGAAATGCAATTCTCAAAAATACAAAAAGGAAGCCTTGGATAGGCTTTGCATTGGTGGTTTATATAAAGAAGCCCAACGTACAAAATAATATCTTTGATGATGTTAACCAAGTACATTAAGAATATATAATTTTTACATCAATCAGCAAAGAAATGAAAACACAATTTCCATGCATTTTGTGCATGTTTTGAGATTATATTCCGAGATATGTCAAAATTGATTCCATACCAAGACCTAACACACTCCATGTTTAACAGCACTTACTTCATCCATGACATGTAATTGTTTTGTTCATGTTTGGACAAAAAAGAGATGTTATAAAAAAGTAAGAAAACAAAATCCAGAGTCATAAATCTTTAGCACGAGCATGCGCTCCCATGCCTCAGAAAATAACTAGCCGGAATAACTACATATGAAGAAAACCCGTCATCTGAAAGAATAGCTTAGCTCTACTATTTTCATAAATAAGGGGCCGTGCAAATCAAAATGGTAAATGCATAGTTGCCCTCAAAATGGTTCCAAAATAAGTTTCAGTTTACAACAACGATATTGAGGTCAAGGCTCTCGATTATAGCAATGAGGCTTCTCGCAGACTATGGGGTACGAATTAAAATAAATTATTACCAAATCGAAATTTACTAATACCATCGGCTCTCGATTTTAGATTGGAAAAGACTGACTTATACTCGATTAGACATCGAATTAAAAAAAAATTATGGAAGGAACCTAAATGGTTTTAGAGATTAAACAAATAAGAACTATTATAAACAGATCTACTGGGTTAGGGAAGATCACCTTCGGGCAAGGAGAGAAGGGGCTGAGAATTGCAATCACAATTGCAAGGAGGGCAAGAAGCGGAAGAAGAAGAAGAGGCGTGGCGAACTGCAGCCAAACCTTCGGTGACGTGCCAGTACAGTGGCGGACCCACTATGTATCCGGCCAAGCACATAGCCATCACAGCTAAAGCCACCTTCAACACGCCGGGGCTACATAAACCAGTCCGATTCACAGCCATTCTCTCTCTCTCTGTAATCTGGTAAGCGAAGAGGATATTGACCGGAAATTTCAGTTTCAATGGCGTATTGAGAGTAGTGCCACAGATCTAAAGACTGCGAAAGCCAATGTATAGCGATCACCGACGGCCCTTCTTGGCAGTCGACTTCACTGCCGTAAAAGCGTCCTGGTAATGGTGGGAAATTTTGAGAAACCAAATTACGTGATTGTTTGGATATTATATATATATCCACTTCAGCGATAATTAGTTCAGGATCAGGGCCGAGCCCAACCAATTAATGCGCATAAAGCGAATTGGGATCTGCTCCTCACATAGGGCGCCTCACACCGACTTTACATGTTCATCTCATTATGCATTGATAACATCTCCCATGAATGAATAATATTGTATAAATATGGTGGGATGTATAAGATCGGTGTAATGCGCCCTATGTGAAGAGTTGATCCCGTCTCGCTTAAACCCATTAGGTTGAAGAAAAGCCAATTGCCATAATGCATCCACACTCCACAATCCACGCATAAATAAATCTGTAGATGGGACCCAGATTGGAGGAAATTTTGGGATATCGTCGACTGGTGTAGAGGTGAATGCCTAATAAAGTTACTTGACTCACCCAATGGCATGGGGATTCAGACGGATAGTGAGAGCATTCCCATTTATCTATTATACTATCTATAATATATTAAAGTGCGAACAGCGTATACTGGCTTTTGGAATTTTCATTGGACAGAGAATACCCTCATTCTAAACTTTGAATAGGAAAAGCATAAATGGTAAATATGTCATTCTCACATTTTCATTTACTCTCACTGTAATAGTGTAATAGAAATAGGAAAAAAACGGTTGTATCTCCCACGAGCCACGATCCAGCAATTTTATCTCCACAAACTGTTTCATGCAATTGAATTCCCACTCCGATTGCAACTGTCCACCAACGGTTTGTCTCCCGCAAAGTGAACGTGTTCCCTGGAACATCTGAGTACCCTGCAATATTAAGATTGCCGAGTTGTCTATCTGAGGAAGAGACTGAAGGTTTGAAGAAGAAGGAAAACAAGGCATGCGAAGAATCATCTGTTATTTTTTAAACTGTCTTTCGCTCAATGAACCGCCCAAATCGATCAGTAATGTAAAAGATGAAGTCCAGGAAGACAGATGTATGCTGCTTCAGTGGTGTAAAAGATGAAGTCTAGGAAGACAGAGGTATGTTGCTTAATTTCTTTTCTTTCGAACGTATCGGCAAGTATGCTGCTTGCCATCGGAATGTAATGTTGCTTAATTTTCAGGGAGCCTGGCCGATTTGGATCGCTCCTCTGACGATACCTCTGTGGATTCTCGGGGTACCTATTTCAAATTTACTCATATTTCTTTCCTTCATCTGGTTCTAAACCAACCACTCTTTTTCATTGGTCATTTGCTATGACAACCGGGTTTTATTTCCCGGGCTGTTTCCTGCATTGACCGCACTAGATGTCTGTCTATAGAATGTTTGTTGTCATTTAGTACTGTACTCATTAAGCAAGCATTTCTTCTTCAGCTTGGTTTCTTTTATTATGCGTTCCTGGCTTCACTACCTCTTTCTTCTCTACTCGTGACATGAGACCCTATTTGTATTCCTTGAATGTGTAGTCCGGAGGCAGAGAAAGAGAAGTATTGGCCAGCTTCGGATACAGTGGCTGAGGAGTCTACTGCTATTATTGGTGAAATTTCAGCAACCAAGGAATGCATCCCATGTTTGGTTGAGGCTCCAACGTCCCTTGAGATTTCAGCTACTGATCAAACTCTCGCCAATGTTCTAGCAGGCTTAAGCCTTGGAGCACCTGGATCAGATTCCAGGCATCATTTACCACTTCAGATTCAAATGACATTGAGGAAGTCATCGAACAAGAAGCAAACACCAATTCGAAAGGCAATCAAGATTTTGAAGGATGACAAGGAGAACATTGACAAATAACAACAGCACCAAGAAACTGGAGTCGGGTAGTGGACTGAAAAATGCCAAGTTATTAACTGTCATTGCAGAAGAGAAGGAGAACAATGCCAAGTTATTAACTGCATAGAAGGGATTCAGTAGCACGGGTCTAGGAAAGCTGAGGAAGTCTCATAAAAAGAAATTGCAGAACAACAATGATAAGGTCAGAAGACATCTATTAGTGGTCGGGGAGTGGTTCACATTGGCTTTGTTTTGGTTTTAATCTTGATATGCATAATTGGCTCACATATTTGTTTGGTAATTGCAGGAACAAGAGTAGCAACAGCAACAGTTTCAAAAGACGAGAACAGCTCTGCAAACTCTAACAGAGAACCGGTTGATGTTGGGAGATACAAAAAACCAAGTCAAGATACTTGCTATTGGCGTTGGTGTGGTTGTCATGGCAGTTGCAATTATGGGGTTAAAACTTTGCTTTGCCCCTGTTTTTTTTTTTTTTCTTGTAGTAACATTTTCATGGGACCGTTAAGTGGTTAAGAGTTGCATGTTTTTATTTCCTTGCTTTCTTTTTTAGTGTTATTAGTGTTTAGAAACAATGAAAGGGGATATTTCTGAAATGAGATAGAGAGAGATAGAGAGAGAGGATGCTTTTCTACAGGATAGTAAATAGAATTGAATAATTTGAATGAAATCTCAAATCAGAAAAATTCAAAGTAGTAAGCACTTTTCTTCTTTTTATGGCTTGTAAATCCATCAAGAATACCAAGTGTGGAGGACCTACCTATTCTGTCAGCAAGGAAAGTAACCCCACTGAATTCTATAGGTTTAGTTTTGCTCTAAAACAGTATAAATGTTGGACTGTTCTTCTCATAATCTATTATCAAATTTACAGTTGCCTCGAATTTAACACCATTTGGGTGATTTTGGCACTATATCAACTCTGACTGAGAGTAGCACTCAGTTTTCTTTGGGGTAACCTCAATTTCATTGTAACTAACCACTAACCAATAAACCATTTAATATAATCTTATCCTAATTTTTTTTTTCATCATTTTATGAGTTAAAAACGAAAAGTTACTATCTATACTAAAAGGAAATGTTGTACAGTCAAGGCCTGAGTGTGCGATAAATGGAATCACTCAGTAACCTCTCTTTTCAATTGTTGCTAAAATGCCCATTATTTGCAAACATGCCACCACTAAGTAGCCTCTCTTTACAATTCTTGAAGTTGATACTATAGAAATATTGAGGGGTTACTAAATTTTGAATCCGACCTTTTAATTGTTTCTTTAATTACATTACTGTAGGGATTGATGTGTCCAAATTATTCAATCTCAACTGCTTGTGCATCAAGCAACTTTTGTATACTTAATGCTACAAACCATATTACCAGAGGTGAAGCTATAAGTGGCCCATTTCATTTCACAGACTTTATTCACTGGAGGTCTTATGCTGGAAATGCCTCTTTATTTTTTCATTTTCTTGTGTTCATTTAAAGTAAATATGATAGTAAAATTCTGATGGTTACAGTTTGGGCAACTGATGTTAGTTATTGAGGGTATAATTAGAGATGAGAGGGGAAACATTGTTTTGAGCTTTTCAAGACCATCGGGGTTAGAAATTCTTTAAGAGAGAAATTTTAGCAACTCTATAAGGGCTAAAATTTGACTGCTGTCTATATAGGAATGCAAGTTGAGGGAGAATGTTAAGTCGTCGTTAACTGGTTGAAAATTGGGGATGATGTGCCATGGATACTGCATTTTTCTGATTAGACATGCTAGATCTTTGGGATCTAACCTGAACTGCTCATTCATTTGGGTTCCTAGATCAACAAATAGTATGGATGACTCATTAGCTAGGGCGGGTGTCTTGGAAGTATTTTTGTTGGGGTAAGCCAGGAGCAGGGGGATCACTATACAGATTCAGCATTATTCTTATTATTAATAAAATTATATTTTCAGTTGCATCTAGAAAGAGTTTACCTTATAAAACTTGAATAATTTTATTATTTGCTATTAGCATGCAGGACATGATACTTTGTGGTGGCTCTGATGCAGCAGTCATACCTATAGGTATATGTTATTCTTTTCTCATTCTTGATGTGTACAAGGGTTAAGCTTTGTGAAGAATAGAATCATTATGTTCTTTGTGGTGGTTGTCATTGCAGGCTTGGGGGGGCGTTGTTGCAAGCAGAGCACTTTCACAGAGACGTAGTGACCCAACTAAAGGTTTAAATGAAAACTTATAGTACACTTTAAGTTATGTTTGAAACTCACGAATGTGATATAACTGGGCCTATCCAAAAAAGAAAATAAACATCCATCACCAGCCTACTGCTGATTTGAAGTACCTCACCAGCCCGTGGTCTTTCGCACAGTGGGGGATTGACCTCCTTGGACCAATCCCACCAGTGACAGGACAGAGAAAATTCTTAATCGTCGCGGTGGATTATTTCACCAAATGGGTAGAAGCATAACCCTTAGCAACAATCACAGCTCGAACCGTGCATAACTTTTTTTTGGAATAACATAGTGTGCCGCTTCGGACTGCCCCGAGTGATCATTTTCGACAATGGTAAGTAGTTCGAAGATATCAAGTTCCAGAACTGGTGTGCCGAGATGGGGATACAACATAACTTCACTTCGGTAGCACACCCCCAAGCGAACGGGCAGACAGAAGTCACGAACAGAGCCATACTCTGTGGACTGAAAGCTCGCTTATCCCAAGCTAAGGGGCTATGGGTAGAAGAGTTGCCCAGCGTAATATGGGCTTACCGAACTACCGTCAAGACCGCCATAGGAGAAACCCCCTTCAACCTCACCTATGGCATGGAAGCAGTGATCCCAGCCGAAATCGAGGTACCAACACTACGCCTGGAAGCCTATGACGAAGGAAACGATGACGAGCTCCGCACCAACCTCGACCTAGTAGAAGAAGTACAAGATCTCGCATACATTCGGACCGCAGCCTACCAACAAAAAGTAGCCCAGTATTATAATGCCTGAGTCAGGAAGCGACACTTCCACGTTGGAGACCTAGTCCTCCGGAAAGTTATGGTACCCGAGCCCGGTGTAGGTAAGCTCGGACCAAACTGGGAAGGTCCCTACCGAGTAAAGCGGATACTAGGGGAAGGTACGTACGAACTCGAAACCCTAGAAGAAAAGCAAGTGCCACGGGCATGGAACATCAGCAACCTAAAGCGATACTACCTCTAATTACGAATTGAAGAGGCACCAGCCTCAAAAACAAGTAAGCACGCTCTAACTCTCAGATTGTGATTTCTAAGCCTGCGATCTACTATGAGAGTACTAACTTAGCCATCGGAGCGACCCCACCGGGTTAGTACCCTGGGTCCTCTAACATTTAATTCCTTACAGGTCTCCAAGGAGCAACTAAATTCAGGAGCGGACTACGGGTCCCTCCCTAAGCCTAAGGGCCACAACAAGACCCCAATTGCCACTTCGGCATGGGTAAAATTCAAGAGCGGACTACGGGTCCCTCCCTAAGCCTAAGGGCCACAAGAAGACCCCAGTTGCCATTTTGGCATGGGTGAAATTCAAGAGCAGACTACGGGTCCCTCCCTAAGCCTAAGGGCCACAAGAAGACCACAGTTGCCACGTCGGCATGGGTGAAATTCAGGAGCGGACTACGGGTCCCTTCCTGATGCAGCGTGGAAGCAATGAGAAACCGGGCTGGCTATGCAAGCACCGGGCGATCGCTAGCTTCTAGCGAAGAGCACCGAATTCTCTAGGAGAGAGAAAAGGTGGCGAAAATAGAAAGAAGAGAACTTGAAGAAATTCTGAAAATCTGAAGTATGAATTGATGAATTCTGAGAAATAGCAGTATTTATAATACATTTAGAAATTGTAAAAGAAACATGAATCTTGATCTTGATCTTGATCTCTTGGGCTGTCTTGATAAGGTCGAACCCACTTGGAATTCTTGGGCTTGATCTTCCACCATCCGATCTCCTTGGTAGTCCTCTATGCTTAAATCTAGGAAGTCTTTGGAAATCTTGATGATGCTTGGAGTCTTGCTAATCTTGATAGTCTTGGGAGTCTTGAGCTGTTCTTGCTTATCTTTCTTGGACTAATCTTGATAATCTTGGGTTCTTGGTTCCTTCTTTATCTTGACTTCTTGCCTTATCCTTATCCTAGAGCTGCCGCCCCTAGGGGTGAGATGGGCTTTCTTGTGATGGGCCTCCATCATTCTCCCCCACTTGGAGAGAACTCGACCTCGAGTCGTGATTAGGATAGGCAAGTGTGATCTCTGGCAAATACCGATGAAGGTCAACAACGTTGAAGGTCTTGGATATACCCATCTAATCTGGTAATCCACTACATAGGCATTGTCATTAATCCTCTTCACGATCTTGTATGGACCATACTTCCGAGGCTTCAACTTGTTGTAAGTACCTATGGGAATCCTTTCCTTCCTTAAGAAGACCATAACCTCATCACCTACATCAAACACTTGAGGTCGGTGGTGCTTGTCTGCGGCCATCTTGTACTTGGCGTTGGATTGCTCTAGCTTTTGCTTCATGGCCTCTTGGACGGACTGGATTTGTTCTGCCATTTGCTCTGCTGAGATACTGGCGCTGGGTACTTTGGGTAGTTTCACTAAATCCAGTGCATGGTTAGGGACCTTCATGTACACGATGGAGAATGGGGATCTGCCTGTAGAACTGTGTACTGCATTGTTGTAGGCGAACTCAGCCTGGGCTATGGCGAAATCCCATTGTTTTGGCCTCTCCCGGCATATGCTGCAAATTAGATTCCCTAAGGTCCGGTTTACTACTTCTGTCTGTCCATCTGTCTACGGATGGACTGTACTGCTGAAATTAAGTGATGAATCAAACAACCTCCACAGGGTCATCCAAAAGTGACTGAGGAATCATGTGTCACGGTCTGATGTGATGGTCTTGGGTACCCCATGTAAGCGGACAATCTCCTTGAAAAATAATTTGGCTGTTGCGGATGCATCTGCTATTTTCTTGCATGGGAGGAAGTGAGCCATTTTTGAGAATCTATCAACCACCATGAAGACAGAGTCCATGTTCCTCTGGGTCTTTGGCAAGCCTAGCACAAAATCCATGGACAAGTCTTCCCATATAGCAGTAGGAACGGGTAGGGGCATGTAGAGACATGTGTTCTGGGTTTGTCCCTTAGCTGTCTAACAAACATAGCACCTGCTTACGATGGTAGAAACGTCCCTTCTTAATTTCGGCCAGTAATATCGCCCCTTAACTGCTTCTACTGTTTTGTCCCTTCCCAAGTGTCATGCTAATCCACCCCCATGCAAATCCCTGATGATCTTTTCACGGAGGGAGGTGCAAGGGATACACAGTTGTTCTCCTTTCATAAGGAACCCATCATAAATAAAGAAGTTCTCTGTTGGCTGCTTATTCACACATTTCTCCCATACCTGTTGGAAGTCTTCATCCTGGGCATATAAGTCTTTTAGGCACTCAAAACCCACAATCTCAACACTGAGGGTCTTGATGAGAGCTACACGCCTGCTAAGTGCATCAGCTACTTTATTTTGTTGTCCTGCCTTGTACACAATTTTATATGGGAACTTGTCTAGGAAAGCAGACCATCTAACATGCAAATCACTTTTAATTGCTTTTGCCCACTAAGATATTTTAGGGCCTGGTGGTCAGTGTAAAGAACAAATTCTTTTGCAATTAAATAGTGTTCCCAAGTTTTCAGGGCTCTAATCACAGCATAAAATTCTTTGTCATAGGTGGATCACTTTTTTCTGGCTTCACATAATTTTTCACTGAAGAAAGCAATGGGCCTCTTTTCTTGGGACAATACAACCCCTATGCCAACTCCACTGGCATCACATTCAACTTCAAATAGTTTATTAAAATCTGGCAAGGCAAGAACAGGAGCAGAACATAATTTTTCTTTTATGAGAGAAAAACTTTGCTCTTGTTCTTCTCCCCATTGAAATTTACCATTTTCAAACATTCAGTAATGGGAGCCATGATACTACTAAAATTCTTCATAAAGCACCTATAGAAGGTTGCCAACCCATGAAATCGCCTGACATCTGTGACAGTGGATGGGGTCGGCCACTCCCTAATGGCTTTTACCTTTTCTTCATCTACTTTCACACCATCCTTGCTTATAATAAATCACATGAATAATAAATTATCATTCATAAAGATGCATTTCTTCAAATTAGCATATAATTTATTTTCCCTCAATGTTTTTCAGGACCTCCCTAATATGTCACACATGCTCAGTGATAGATTTGTTGTATATCAAAATATCATCAAAATAGACTACCACAAATTTACCAATGAAGGGCGCAATACCTGGTTCATCAGCCTCATGAATGTGCTGGGTGCATTGGTTAGTCCAAAGGGCATGACCAACCACTCGAACAAACCATCTCTAGTCTCGAAGGCTGTCTTCCATTCATCTCTGGGATGGATCCTTATCTGATGATAGCCACTCCTGAGATCAATCTTTGAGAAAACTATAGCTCCATTAAGCTGGTCCAGCATGTCGTCCAGCCTGGGAATAAGAAATTTGTACCCAATGGTGATCTTGTTAATGGCTCTGTTGTCGACACACATTCTCCAATTGCCATCCTTTTTAGGTGTTAATAAGGCAGGTACTGCGCAATGACTCATGCTGATTTGAATGTGTCCCTTTTTCAATAATTCTTCTACATTTTCCCTTAAGATTTCATTCTCCTTAGGACTCATCTTGTAATGTGGGAGGTTAGGTAGACTAGCACCTGGAACAAAATCAATATGGTGTTGTATGTCTCTCATGGGAGGGAGTTCATTTGGTAATTCCTCTGGAACTACATCATTGAATTCATCCAGTAGTCCCTGTACTTCTGCTGGGATTTTACTTTCATCATTAACATCTTCTCCTTTTACTACTAGCAAATGTATTTCATGAGTATCATTACATTCTTTAACAAATTCAGCATGATGATGGGTGATGGTAAGAAAATTCTTCTCATGTGTTTTTGGAACATTTGTAATATTTTTTTTTGCTATGGGTAACAAAGTATAACGTGTACCTTCTTTTTCAAGTTGGTAGGTATTCTTCCTACCCATGTGCCTTGCATCTGTATCAAATTGCCAAGGCCTCCCTGACAAAATATGGCAAGCATCCATATCTACAATATCACAATATGCTTCATCATGGTACTTACCAATTGAAAAAGGTACCTTGCAGCGTTCTTCCACTCGTACGCCGCCTCCTTCCTTGATCCACCCAATCGTGTATGGGTTGGGATGTTTTTCAGGAATCAGCTGTAATTGTTGGATGACATCCCTGCAAATAATATTTTCCTGACTACCACTGTCAATAATTAAATTAAATAATTTTCCCTTGATAGTACATCTGGTACGAAATAATCTGTGCCTTTGAGAAGTATCCTTATTTTTCTGGGACAACATTAATTTTCTTACCACACAAGTATACTCCTCATGTTCATATGGACCCTCTTCATCCTCCCCATCAGGTCCACAATATACTTCCTCCTCAATATCTTCTTCCTCCTCCCTTTCTACCATATTAACTGTCTTCCTCCTGGGACAGTCACTGGATATATGTCCAACCTCATTACATTTAAAACATTTAATAGGAGCAGACCTCGCATAAGGGTTACTGGGTTTAGGAGGGTTGGAAGGATTACCTCGAGTATGTCCTCCTGTAGTAGCCTTACCAGCGTTACTTGTGTTTGCCGGGTGAGAGGGTTGCACTGCCGGGACTGATTTGTTCCTGTCGATAGTTGCTAGTCTGTTGTCGCTCCCGCTGTAGCGGCGGTAATTATCACTGCGTGCCTTATCTTGGAACATTAATTCTGCTTTCAAGGCTAGGTTCCTTGCTTCCTGCACACTAAGAACCATTTGTACACCAATTTTATCTCTGATGGATAGTCTCAAACCGCTTAGATAACGGGCTGCCTGCTGGTTATCACTTTCAGATAATTGATTTCTCTCAGCTAATCGCAAAAATTCAGATGTATATTCATTAACACTGCGAAAACCCTGCGCACACCTCTAATAAGATTCGAACATATATTGTTCGTAGTTAGGAGGTAAAAATCTACCTCTGATTAATTGTTTCATGCGCCTCCAGGTTCGAACAGGACCCCTTCCTTCTCTCATCCGTTCCCACCAAACAGATGTGCCTCCCTTTAATCGGAAAACTACTAGTTTTACCCTTCGTTCCTCTGGTATTTCCATGTAATCAAAGAACCTATCGACTTCTGTGATCCAATCCAGAAGTCCCTCTATACCAAGATCTCCACTAAAAGTAGGAATATCTACCTTGAGTTTAAATTCATCATTATTCCTACGAGGATTGAAATCACCTTGATTGTGCCAATTTCTACCATTTCTGTCGTTGCCGAGAAGAATTGGAGCACCACCAAATTCCAGATCATCATCACTATCGTCATCCAGGACTGGTCGTCGTAGCGCAGTATGGACGGGTGGTCTGTCGTGGTCGTCTCCCTCGATTTGTTATGGATGTTCCCGGTTCCGTGGAGCAACCTCCCGTAGCAAGGTTCGCAGTTGTTCAACCATCTCTGCCAACTGCTGCTCGATGTTACGTGTGGCTATACGCTGTTCTTCGATTGCTCTCCAAGCAGCTAGAAACCCCTGATCTCCGTCACGGGGTGGGTTGCGACTACTACCGTCTGGGTTGGACATGACTGGGCGAATTCCCTACTCTGATACCACCTGACGCAGCGTGGAAGCAATGAAAAACCGAGCTAGCTATGCAAGCATCGGGCGATCGCTAGCTTCTAGCGAAGAGCACCGAATTCTCTAGGAGAGAGAAAAGGTTGCGAAAATAGAAAGAAGAGAACTTGAAGAAATTCTGAAAATCTGAAGTATGAATTGATGAATAATTCTGAGAAATAGCAGTATTTATAATACATTTAGAAATTGTAAAAGAAACATGAATCTTGATCTTGATCTTGATCTCTTGGGCTGTCTTGATAAGGTCGAACCCTCTTGGAATTCTTGGGCTTGATCTTCCACCGTTCGATCTCCTTGGTAGTCCTCTATGCTTAAATCTAGGAAGTCTTTGGAAATCTTGATGATGCTTGGAGTCTTGCTAATCTTGATAGTCTTGGGAGTCTTGAGTTGTTCTTGCTTATCTTTCTTGGACTAATCTTGATAATCTTGGGTTCTTGGTTCCTTCTTTATCTTGATTTCTTGCCTTATCCTTATCCTAGAGTTGCTACCCCTAGGGGTGAGATGGGCTTTCTTGTGATGGGCCTCCATCACTTCCAAAGCCTAAGGGCCACAAAATGCCGAACTGACAAGGACCTGGGCGCTACGTGAAACTTGGTTATCTCTAACCCCTAAGGGAAAGACAGCTCAGGTATGAACCCTATGGTGTCTACTCCACCCCTGTTGCTCTTACTCAGCTCGGTAGCTCGATAGTCTGGGGTAACCGCGCAACCCGAAGTGACAACTTATGCTTTCAGTTATCCTTACTCATTGCCGGCTCGGTAGCTCGACAGTTCAGGTAACCTATACGTTAAATTGCCCAGCTCAGAGTCCATTCACACTTAGAAGCATTTTTGCACTCAAGAGTACCCAAAAGAAAGACTATATTTCATTAACAAGAAGGAAGTTCGGATACAAGAATTTTTACCCGAGCTCAAGGGCTCGGGACAGTACATCCACAGTTCAAAAAAGAGAAAAAGAAAGCAAGGAGCCATCACGCAGAAGGGTCCACCGCCTCGACCTCAGTATCACCCTCCTCCCCTGAAGAGTCAGGCTCTGCATCCGCTGCCTTGGCCACTTCGGGATCCAAGCCTGTCATCGTGATCCCACCAAGATCAAGGTCAGGGAACTTTTGGCAAACCAAGTACCGACACAGCTTGAACCCAGCGCGATAGGAGTCTGATCCATATTCGACCTGTAGGGCCTCAAACTCTGGGGACTCTTTGAAGCTCTCAACGGCCATGGCCCTCTCTTCCACGATAGAGGCCTCGAGGTCTGCGATCGCCCGCTCAAGACGCGCCTTCTCCTCGGTCAGCAAGGAGATTTGCCCCTCCTGGGTCAGGATCAGCTCCTTTTGGGCCTTGGCCCCCTTCTTAGCCCTGAGCACCTCGCCCCGAGCCAAATCCAGGTCCCGGTGGAGCTTCTGCATCTTCGTCCTAGCATCGATGGCTTCCTTCATACGAATCGCCGCTTGGCAAGCCAACGCGTGACCAGTAGAGTTAGCCTACCAACATGAAAGCCGAGATCAGTCAAAAAAAAAAGGAAGAGAGGCAGAAAGCTCACCACCATACAGTGGCTGGCAACTAATCCCAAGAGAGTGCCCGGAGACAGCTCGACCCACTTCGAGACTTCATCTTGGAAGATGGCGCCCTGACTCTTATGCATGGCCTTCACATGATCCATGATGCTATCTTTCACAAGTGGAAGATAGCCCTCTGGTCCATCCATGGGTACGGACGAACTCCCTGGCTCTTGAGGGCGAACCCCCTCACACTGGACCTCAGCTGAAGTAGCCTTAGGAACGGTAGGCTGGGCCTCCTCCTGAGGAAGTGCATAGGAAACCGGCTCCACGATTGAGACTTCGGGTGAATAACTGGCCTCCAGCGCAGTCTCTTCGCGGCCTTCTTCTTCCCCTTCTGGGAGCTCCTCAGAAGGCTTTCGGCGTTGACCAGCATGATAGTTGCAAAAAAAAAAAAAAGATTAGCCACGAACTAATCAGGATCTTAAGAAGATAAAAGCCCAAGGCGACCTATCAGGACTCAAGCCGACCTGCACAAGCTTGTCTTCGACAAGATAGCCCGAGCAAAGGAAGCCGAGCTCCACCCAAGACTTGAGCGTCTCCCTTGTTCTCAGGCCTAGTCTAACACCAGAAACCTGAATTGCCGGCCTCCAATGGGTTGGGAAAGGCCATCCCTCGGGGTTATGGATCACGAAGTAATCCCGCTTCCAGGTCGGGATCTTATTGGGGAGCTTGTGCAATAACTTGTAGCCTAGATGGGGAGACAAGTAATAAGTTCTCCTATGCTCGGGGAGAACGCAAGAAGAGTTTCTCTTGATGGACAAAATGGTGGAAAAGGTATCGAGGTCAAGGGGAAGACATTACTCATAAAAAAGTGAAATGGTCCCTACCACGTTACGAATAGAGTTCAGGTGTAACTGATCTATGGTAATGTCGAAAGACTTAAGGACCTCAATGATCAAAGGATGCAAAGGAAGGCGAAGACCAGCCACGAGCTGCTCCTCAAAAATCACGATCTCACTATGATCATGTTCCCAGGGGAAGTTACCGGAAGGAAGGCTGTAGGAGAACTCCCTCGGGAGGTTGTACCGGCGAACTAAGGCCTGAAGCCAGTCCAAAGTCATTGTCGAAGGGCCAAAGTGGTCCGACACCCGACCTTGGTCAGAAGTGGATGCCAGACTACCCGAGGTCTCTCGCGCCTCCCGAGGTGCCTGAACCTCAGGAGGGCCGCGAATAGCCTCTAAGCCCGAGGTAGCCTCGTTCCGACTACCAACCTGGGCCGAGGTACCCTCCTCGGCCTCATCAAGAAGGCTATCGAAACTGAAGGAAGACATGGAATTAAATGGAACTGAACAAAACTGAAAGGAAAAGCAAAGGGAGACTCACCAAAGAGAAATGACCGAACTAGGAGAGGATGGCAAACTAGAGAACCCGAGCTAAAGAAGCCAAGCGCGACTTAAGATCGAAGACTAGCAAGCTTGTGGCGAAGAAAATGAGTCCCGGGTCTTCCTATTTATAGCCATTGTGCCAGAGAAGCAACGGTCAAGATTCAAGCGATTTGACGGCTCCTGAGAAAACCGGCTGCACGTCCCTCGAGATCAAAAACAATTTAGATTTAGCGCATTTTTTGGCGTCCGCGAAGCCTATAGATCACTTGACGTCCACGCGTAAATTGCACGTGATCCATCCGACATCAGCTAGACTTCGAGCCAAATCCACTTGGCACACCGTGAACTCCTCAAACCAGGTCAAGACCCCTAGCTTGAGGAGTGGGGGGCAATTGATGGAGGATCTGGCCCGACCTCCTGGTAAGGAGACACATGGACTTGACTCTGCGTGAGGGACAACTCGACGTAACCAGATCGGCACGTGGACGTGACTCGACACAAGTGACAACTCAGCATAAGTCAGCTCAGTACAAAGCGAGCTCGGGTACGCCAATACCCCGAACTGAAGTCACTTCAGGACGAGCACACCTCAGCACAAGATTACACTGAGATCACCTCGGCCCGAGGGCACTTTGGCGTTTATGACAAGGGCAAACCAAAGCATGAGCTCGAGAAGCTCGCTACCAAGCAGCCTGATATCCTACAGGTAGCTCGCCTACCGTACAGATCTCTGCATGGCAACCTCGAGGATTACACCCCCATCCCTGAACCCCACAGGACCGTACTTATAACGGTAACATTAGTTCACCAACTCCCCGTTTTGATGGGAAATGACAGTGTTACCGTTTGGCGGCGTTTCAACCACCTAACACGCGACAGGTCCCATCGTAACAGGGGTTCAGTGACCGTTCCACCTACCCACCTGAGCTTGTGTATAAAGACCCCACTCTCACCAGGGGCGAAGGTACGTTCGATTATCATTGTTGTGTGTGTAATCTTCACTCTCTAAGCTCTCTCACTATTATCATCTTCAAGCTCTCTACAGTCACTGTATTCTAACTTAGACATCGGAGTGTCCACGCCGGGTGAGCCACACCGGGACCTCTAACTCATCTCTTTCAGGAACCCATTCTTATCGTTGCTGGAAGCCAAGTCATATCCACCAGGGAGTAGCCGGATTACGCCACATCAGGTATTAACTCTCATTTTCTCTTATTAAATATTATATTTAAGTTATTTTCTACTAATCGATGTTATCATCTTCAAGCTCTCTACGGTCACTGTATACTAACTTAGACATCGGAGTGTCCACGCCGGGTGAGCCACCCCGGGACCTCTGACTCATCTCTTTCAGGAACCCATATCATCGCTGGAAGCCAAGTCATATCCACCAGGGAGTAGCCAGATTATGCCACATCAGGTATTAACTCTCATTTTCTCTTATTAAATATTATATTTAAGTTATTTTCTACTAATAGATGTTATTAATTAGATTTATGTCAATATTTTTAATAATATAAACTCATATATTTTAAAATTGGCTCAAAAGCAAAATCATTTTTATTTCAGTGGTGGCTAAGCAATTCCATCATCCAAATCAAATTGATCAGCTTATAAAGTCATAGTTAGGTGATAAAATTTATAAAATATGAATAAAAATAAAAAATTACAAAAATGTAGAAAAAATAATATACATTTATGATATTTTTATTAATCAAAATGAAAAAAAAAGTGTAATAAACAAGAATTATTTTTATTGATAATGAAAATAAAATACATAATTTAGAACTAACCAAAAAAATAAAATCAATTTACTGTTTGGCAAAAATCAATAGTTCAACTTTTGAGACAAATATGTTAACATTTAATGTCATAAATAAATAATAAAAATTAATAAAAAATAAAAATATATAAATTCTAAAAAAATCCAAGCACATATATAATATCATATAATTATCATATTAAACAAGAAGTAAGTGTGACATATCAATATTATTTGTACCCATAGAAATACAAAAAAATTATTGAAAAAATTGAACACATCTATAATTCTACATTTATACTACTATTAAAAATATGAATAAGATTGTAGAACTTTTTTTTGACTAAAATACTCATTTTTTAATTTAGTCTATATTTAATTATGATGTTTAAATTGTAAATTGAACTACTACTTTTCACTTCATTCAATTCTTTATTTATTTTTTGATAAATTAATAAAAAAAGATACACTCAAAAGATAAAACATACAAAAAGAAGAATCTAGCCAAGTAGGTAGGCTTGTTAATGATATTTGAAACTTCACAACTCGATCTGATTATCACATATTTGGATGAGGTATTTATGTAATATTTGGATTTTGCAACCTGCATCCGATTAATAATAAAAAATAAAAAGTTGAAATACATATTTATAAAAATTTTTGGATATATTATTAATATCATTGTCATCATTTAGAATTGCCACGTGCAAAACACATGCACGTTTATTAGTTTCATTAAAAATTGAGTGGAATAAATCGAAATAATTGATTGAAATTTGAAATTGAATAATTTTTTATTAATATTGAGTTTCATTGCATATATTGAATATAAGAAAAATCTATGATGAGAAAGGCATGATATCGGATAGGCTTTTTATCAATCAAAAACTCCCCATGAATGAAAATCCATGTGATTATTAATTAAATTTTCAATTCTAAAAACCAAATCCAAAATATCTAAAAAATGAATTAATTGAACTGAAATTTCATAATACCAAAATAACAGAACTGAAAAACCTAAACTGAAATTTTCAGTTCAATTTTAACCAAATAATAGTATTGCAAACAAAAATGAGGATCCTATTATCAAAAAATAAATAAATAATGGGGATTTTATTTTCAATGTATTGTCAAGGTCATATTTGCTCACAATAAAAAACTGCTCCAACACATTTCAACATGATTTGCATCTACATATTGTAGACACGGTAGCCGGTAGGTCCCAGTTTCGTGGTGGTTCTGCATTATCATAGTAGATTTGGATAAAGATCTACTACCAACAAAATGTTCTCAACACTGTCCCAACAAATGACTGCAGTTGCATGTTAGTAACATCTCCTTTGTTATTCTCGGGAAGATATTCTCAATGTATGGCTGCAAATGGAATGTTGTTGGCACTGTGTATTAATAACTTCCAAGCAGATTTGAACGTTTTCTCTTTTCCTTTTTTTTTCCTTGGTGTGCTTTTTTTTTGTTTTTTTTTTCCTCTTACATTTTGTTAAAGAATTGGACTTTATTAGCAAAGCTCTCGTATTGGCAAGGTACAGTTTGCGAAGGATTTGCTTATTTGACAATAAGCTCATTTAGACAGATTGTTCATTTGACAATAAGCTCATTTAGACAGCACTAGTCTGATCCTAACAACTAGTTAATAACCCATAGGGATGAAAATGGACCAAAGTCCGATCCTAGATTCTCAAATCTTTGGATCAGATAAATAATAGAATTATAGAAATATTATTATTTATAATACATTTTTGTAAATTTGTTATATTATTTATTTGTTTTTCTTTATTTAAATTGTTATATTTTATTTTTCTTTTAATAATTTATATTATTTTTAAATCAAATTGAATCGAATCAGATCCATAAATCCAACTTCCTCATCAATTTCAAATCCAGATCCATGCTTATCAGATTCAATTAGATCTTCAGATCAGATTGGATCTACATTTAACAGTGTCAGACCATATTCAAATATACCCTGATTCGAATTTGATATGATCTATTTGCATCCCTAATAACCCGTTTACATGGCAACTGTAGCATGTGAATGCATTTTCTATTTGACATTGCTATTCACGTAATAAACCTTGGAAGATTAAGTTAGCTTTTTTTTTCTTAATTTTATTTAAGGCTCGGTTTGGAAGGAGTACAAATACAAATATGTAGAGAGCAAAGTCTTGTATGTTGTATTATTTTGTATGTATTTGTATTGTATATATTTATATTTATACTCTTTCCAAACTGAGCAAAGGAACTAATTCGTAGGACTGTCAATAGATCAAATTCAATTAGGTCGAATTTGGACACCATGATTTGATTTAAAAGAACACGCACTGTTGGATTGAATTTGATAACCCATAACCATCAAATACAACAAAGAGAAGGTTTTGGTAGCTGATGTATGGTTTTTTCTTTATCTAATAAAATAACAAATACAATTGTCATGTATAAAACTTAATTACTCTACTGATAATTACCTACCATGCTGATCTCAATTTGGTAGGTCCCACCATGAATTTCTTTCTACTCTAAGGATCATTACCTAACAATAATAATAATAATGATGTTAGCTTGATACTAAATTGAATCCAATACTAAAACAAACAGGATTTGATTTTCCAATACAAAACTGGGAATGGATTGGATTCTATCATACTTTGGGTTGAATTGTAATCGAAATTCAATCCATTGGAACTCCTTGTTACAATCCATTTGTTCCATGTTGGTAGTATGGGATGCTAATGTGAGATATCCCACATCGGTAGAATGAGATGCTGTTGTGGGGTATACATGTACTTGGGTTCCCTCCCTCTAACAGCTAGCTTTTAGGGGTGAGTTCTCTTAAGGCACATAACAAATGGTATCATAGCCTACACTATGCCTCCCAGTTGCAATCGTGTGGCACAGGTGGTGACGTCGGTATTGCAATTCTCGGCCGGGACTAAGTGGACTAGTGCAAAGCCAACTTGCATGGGTGCCGGGACTGCGAAAGCGTAGTGGGATGTTACGATCCATTTGTCCCATGTTGGTAGTATGGGATGCTAATGTGAGGTATCCCACATCGGTAGAATGGAATGCTGTTGTAGGGTATATGTGCTTGGGTTCCCTCCCTCTAACAGTTAGCTTTTAAGGGTGAGTTCTCCTAAGGCACAAAACAGTCCTACCATCAAAAGGCTAATCAATGTCTACAATGCAGAGAGCATCAATGGTGAGTCATCATGGGAGACCTCAAAAGTACCTAGCAGTTCATATTTCAAGACAAACACAAACATACAGGCAAAATGGTTGAAGGTCTCAGATGACTTGTCCCACCCCCTGTTTGGCATATTCTAAACCGTGGAGCAACATTGAAGCTGCAGAATTCTCTGCATCCTTTACTCTTGTCTTTTCATCACCTGATGTAACAAACATGCCATCGGCAATTTCAACTTGGACGGAACAGATGAATCTCCTATCATGGGCAGGACCAACTACCTTCTCGATGCTGCAAGTTCAACCAAATAAGAAACAAGAACCAACTACCAACTGTTATTTCTTGTATGACCAGAAGATGAAATAAGCAAGCAAAAAACTAGCGAAAGAAACGCACACCCAAAAAGATGGGGATCAAAAGGGTAAATTGCTTAAACCTCCCTTGTGTTTCATGGATGGTAAAAAACTCCCTTCTGTTTTCAGGGGTCAGTAGTGTCAGAGTCGGATCGAAAAGTCAGAAAGAGAGAGAGAATAGAACACAGCCGAATGGTGGGTGTGACACCTTGTTTCAGTCCACACCCTAAAAAATATATTTATATTAAAAGGTAAAAGGACAGAACTGCCCTTAATGTACAAAAGAGAGACTACAAATAATAGTTATACAACCAAGGAAAAAGTACAAAAAATAGCCCTGCGACTAGATTTCAGTATCTACAAGTAGCATCCATACCTTTTGAATTTTGATTATTTGTTTAGTACGTTACATTTTCAATTTTCAAAGTTACCCCGCAAATCACTTTACTCTTTCTTCACATCGTATTTCGACAAAGCAGGCTCTCACATTGCCAATTTTTTGGCAGCAGATAAAACATTCTCATTTTAAGAACAAATAATCCCCACCTCAAGAACCTCAGCTACGCTTACAAACTCTTCACTCCCATGGGTTGTCCCTACAAATATTTCATCAGAGATGCTGTGTATGTTTTTTATATCAAAGTTTAGAAGGCTGTACAGCATATCCCAACTTATCAAAATGTTTCATCGATTTTGGCTAAGATCTTAACATCACACCAAAGGGGTATATATATGCTACTAACGTTGAAAACTGAAGGGCATGTTTTTACCACACGTGAAATGTAGGAGGTTAAAGCAATTGTCAGAAAACACGGGAGGTTTGAGCAATTTATCCTTAAAAAAGGATTCATTTATTTCAACCAATGAACTCTAGTTGTTGAGTTGATTCACACACGTGAAATGTAGGAGGTTAAAGCAATTGTCAGAAAACACGGGAGGTTTGAGCAATTTATCCTTAAAAAAGGATTCATTTATTTCAACCAATGAACTCTAGTTGTTGAGTTGATTCACCTGTGAATCAGTATACTATAAAATTTAGAAGGAAAAGCGAAACATCATCAAGACATCAAGTCAGAGTCAGGTGTATGTTGAGAATATCAGAAGTCCCAGCAAGTTGAGAAAGAAGGCATTTCGACATTAACAAATGCTTAGCATGTCATATTTTAAGTTCTCCAAGTCAACATACAGACAATGCAGTATCTTACAATATGCTTATCCATTTATCCAATGTGTCTAATGAATTTCAACATTCTTGATGCCATGTAAAGCTAATAAAAACTGCTACCACAGAGATAAATTAAAAGCACGAAGATGGAATCATTTAATTAGACAGACAAGCTTCAACCTTTAATAATGTTCAGTTCACTAAAACATTTGGAACAGACATGGGGAAAATTGAATTCTACAAATAAATAGAATGACTAGTACATAATATTTTAATTAGGATTTGAAAAGACAGACTCCAATTATTGACCATATCTGCATGTGAATCTCTAAGTTCCAAATGGATTATATTAAATATTAAATAAGCATTATAGGAAATTTCATTATGGTAATGTTAAGCCATCAAAATGGGTGACTAATATCCAGCAGAATCCATTTGCATATTCACACACATATATCTTTTGGAAATTTCAATATTTTTGACAAACATGCACAGATCCAGGACAGAGTCATATATGCATAAATATCTCTTTCTAGATCCAGCATTTTATTTTTTTAATGGTATCCATTTCATTATACTAGTGCACCCCAAAAATATTGAAAATCTATAAGATTGAAAGCATAAATTCAACACAGTTTTTTTTTAATTGCTAATAAACAAAGAGATATGCAACCTATGCTACTATCTTAAGTGAAGCAATTTTCCCCTTTTGGTGAGTCTGTACACACAATTTGCCAACATTTTTCATTTATTATCCTTACTCAAGAAGCAGTCCCCCCATCCACACACACTCCCTCTCTCTAACCAATTCCACTCCCAAATCCCATGTTACATATGAAGTATTGCGTGTAAAGAAGGCCATTACCTAATGTTGGTCCCAGCACTTTGGGGTCTTGGGAGGGGTGGGTTGGATATGGTCCTAACCTTAAGTGCCCATGGCCCCATATTCTCACACTTGTCAGACACGGGATTTTACCATTACATATGAAGTAATGCACACACCACCCTCTCAAATACTGGACATATATTATCATGGACATTAAGTTAAATGAATGCTGGAAACAATTGCTTATCTTATTAATGGATCATAATTAAAACAGCAGTCATGTGTTAACAGAAAATGTCCAAATATAATATATTTAAGGCAATATGAAAAAAATATGCACAAAATGAAACCAAAGATGCACCAGAATAAATGGAAACAGTAACTTGTAGTAGACCTGTTCATGGGTTGGGTGGCCCGACGGCCCGGCCCAGCTCCGGATGGGCTTGGACATATTATTAGGCCCATGGGCCCGGGCTTGGGCCCAATGACCTAAAGCCCAACTTAGTTTCAGGCCGGGCTCGGGATTTTACATGAAAGCCTGGCCCGACAATATTATATATATATATATATTATTAAAAATATAATAATATACATATTTTCTAAATTCTAACCCTAATTTTCATTCAATACTCTCCCCCAACCTGTTTCATTCGATAGACTCTCCCTCCTCAACCCTTCCACATCACAACCGGCGGTAGGTACCAGTGAGTGACTAAGGCCATGTTTGGTTCAATTCTCATTCTTACCCAAGATGAAATTCTAAAAATGGACAAGAATGGGTAAAAATAGGCTGAATGAGAAAATATTGCTATGAACCAAACAATGTTTTCCTAAAAATGAATTATTTTCAAACTAACAAGTGTCCTATGTTGCTCATTTTCATTCTTAAAAAAAAAAAAAAAAAAAAAAACTGTGGCGGTATTCATAAACCGCTAGCCTATGTCTTCAAAACTGTTGGCATAGATGGTTATCGGTGGATGGCCGACATTCAATGTCTGTCAAGGTGAGTTTCCACAGTAGTCCACTACTAAATAGGGCTGCCAATTGGATTGGATTTGGTCCAAATCTGGTCCAATCCAATATTGGTCCATTTACAAATGGAGTGGACCAAATCCATACAAACCAAGTCCAATCCAATCCAAATAAAATGCAAATGGACCGAATTGGGTCCAATCCAATCCAAATTGAATCAAACACCAAAATAACATGAGAAATCTAGAAAACATATAAAAAAACTACAACACCTACTGCAATCCAATCTAATCCAATTAAAATGCAAACGGATTGGATTGGGTCCAATCCAATCCAAACTGAATGAATAAAAATACTTTTGTAAAAGTGCTTTCATAAAAGTACTTTGCTAAAAGTGCTTTGATAAAAGTACTTTGCTAAATGTGCTTTGACAAAAGTACTTTGCTAAATGTGCTTTGATAAAAGTACTTTGCTAAATGTGCTTTGATAAAAGTACTTTCATAAAAGTGCTTTTGTGAAAGTACTTTTATAAAAGTACTTTCGTAAAAGTGCTTTTATAAAGGTACTTCCGTAAAAGTGCTTTTATGAAAGTACTTTCGTAAAAGTGCTTTAATAAAAGTACTTTCATAAAAGTGCTTTAGTAAAAGTACTTTCTTAAAAGTGCTTTTATGTGCTTTCACAAAAGTACTTTTATGTGCTTTCGCAAAAGTACTTTTGTAAAAGTGCTTTCATAGAAGTGCTTTCATGTAAAAGTGCTTTTGTAAATGTGCTTTTATAAAAATGCTTTCATAAAAGTACTTTCATAGAAGTGTTTTCAGTTTTGATCGATTTCAAATTGGACAAGGTTTGGCAGAGTTTTGTAGGCAAAGTTTCCTCAAAGAATGAAAATGAGCAAGATGGGGCATGATTATTTTTCATGCTGTAGGCTACTCAATTTTTGTACTATGGGGATGATTTTTCATTCTAAAAAGAATGTGACCCATGGCAAGAATTTTATAACCAAACACCCTAATGTTATTCATTCTTGCCCATTCTTGCCCATAATGAGCAAGAATTAAAAGAATGAGGCCCAAAGTAGTGAACCAAACATGGCCTAAGCGCATTAGCGGTGACCAACAACTGGCGAAGCAGCGGACTCATCTCTTCGGTAAGGCGACGCCCCATCTCCCATTCTTTGAACCTGATATACATTAACAGAGTCAGAGGCGGCATCCCCATCCCCAATAGTGGTCGGCAGCAAAACAATCCTATTTAGAGTTGGGATTACACAGGTGTTTCGGGCTTCGGCCTTGGGCTCAAGCCTCGGTAGGGGTGCTCACAGTTCGGTTAACCAAACCGTGGGCCTTTTTTTTGTAACCAAACCGGTACTACCAACTTTTGGAAAACTGGTAACCGAAACCGAACCAAAGCCAATCAGTTAACTGGTTGACCGGTTCGGTTAACTGTCGATTCGACTCGTCGTTTTTTCGATTTTTTAATTTTTACAATATATATTATAAAATACATATAAATATATAATAAAAAATTATAAATATATATTTATATATAATGCATATTTATTAATTTATAATATATAAGATTTGGTTTGGTTTCGGTCATTTTTTCTGTTTTTTTTTTGCTCACCCCTAGGCCTCAGGCTTTTATGAGGGCCAGGCTCAGGCCTAAGATCTAGGCCCGATGGGTTGGGTTGGGCTCGGGCCTGAGTGTTTTATGTTCACAACAGGTGAAAGCTCGGCTCGAGTCCGACCTGACCCATGAACAGGTCTAACTTGTAGCAAGCATCCAATTAAAAATTAACCTTGAACAAAAAATAAAGAACTAGACTAGGGGTAAATTTTATCAGAGAAAAAGCAATTGCTTTGTGCAAACAATATGGGTGTGAATTCAACCAGACAACATTTATTCAAATGTAAGGATCATCATCAACAACATACAAGCATTTCGTTTTTATCCAAGATATCACCTAAATGAATTCTACCATGCCATTCTAATATGTGGGCATAGCTCACTTGGAAGTCTAAGTCATAAAATCTTTTCTTACTAACCTGTTCTATGGTCATTTCTCCTTTCCTTCTCAAGTTCTTTAATTTGCACCATATCACTCCTCACATTTAAGGGATTGATTTCACTTTCACAAGATCAGACATCAAGAAGTCATCACTCAATGGATCTCATTGGGGTTACCACAAGTTTTCTGAGTGCATTTGTTCTCATTATATTGTCAATTCTTTATCTTGCAACTTACCCATCTTGGCATCCTTATCCCAGCTACACTAGTTTATGTTTCTTTCTTTATCCCTTTTCATGTAATTTTTATTTGGCACATTCAGCATTTCTTTTGATGTACTGGGTTTGGGATTTTTTGGAAACCTTCTGTATAGGGAGCAAGGGTCCATTGCTTGGTGAGGGTAAAATCTTGTGTTGGAGAAGTATGAGAATGCAGGTCCAAAGACCTAGAGAAGCCACTTTATGTAAAATAAGCAGGAGGTGTTAGACAGTTTTTGTATGCCCTTAGCTTCAATCAGAATGATGTACATTATGAGTTTATTGTAAATGAATAAAGTACATATTTGATTCATGTTCCTGTGGTTTGTTTCTGTGTTATACCCTTAAACTGGACACTTAATGAGACTCGTGTTAGTTTAGAATGTTCACAGCCGGTGGGTCGGTCTGGGGAGACCTATCCTGATAAGGCTGACACTGATGTGCCACCAAGTCGGTTGGGGTGGCCTGTCTCAGCCGCCAGGGTGAGACCCAAGGCACATGCAGTGTAGGATTAATTGAATCTTTGAACCGGACCAGATTTCCAGTATTGCCCTGGACCTTGGAGATTAATGGGCAAAACTGGAAAGTTACACCTGACCCCTAGACTCGATTATGATACTACACTAGGTGTCAGATTAGGCTGACTTTGATGTACCAACCAGTGAGATCCTTAGCGGGGGTCAAAACCTGGGTATGTTGGGACGGTCTGAAAATTCATTTGAGTGGGTGATCATAGTGACAGGATCAGCCCCTTTGTCGGACAAAGGTAATGATCGGGGATGCACTCTCTCTGATGGAAATCAAGACTGCCGGCAGCCGATTTTAATCGTTGAGATTTGTTTTGCAAAATATATTTTATATGAGATATAAAAGTATATATATTATGGTTTCTAAAATGTTTGCAAAAGGTTTTAATTCCCGGGATCCATATAAGCAGAAAGTGCAACACTGTTCCTTGCAGCCGAGGGAGAGGTCCTCTCTTGTCGGGCAGTGTTTGATCATTATGGGCTGAGAGGTTAAGTGTAAGACCATTAAGGGTAATACCTGATGGGTTAATCTTGCATCTGCCCACAGTCCCTGGGTGTTACAAGGTGGCTTGGCCCAGGGACCACTTAGGGTAAGTGTTGGGCCCATAGAGCCCATGTGATGGGTTTCAGGGGGTGCACTGTCCATAACAGTGTATTCGGCCAGGCCTTGTAACAAAAGCTGGGCTGTGTGGCTGATGTGTAGATCAAAAGTTCTTTACCTGTCTTCAGAGCTGAAATCACAGAAGAGAGAATTCAGCACATCTGCGAAAATTCTCTCTTGCCGCCTCCTTGTCGCCGCCACACCTGCCAGTTCGATCTCCAGTTCAGTGGGAGAAATCAAGATTCGATCTTGACATCAGTTCCTTGTGAAGGGGCTGATAGGAAGTTGTGCTCACGTGCCATCCTACTAATTCTTGCGAAGGATTAGGTTCTTGGAGATAACACTGTTGATTCTGCTCCGTCCTACACTGCACCATCTTCAATGGGAGCAGTCTTTGGATCCTTCCTTGGGCGTGAACACCTTCGTTAGGAGATATTATTTCTCCGTATCAGGTATAATCCTCTCCTACTGCTTTTGTTCAGATCTGGTTCGATTCATGGTTCAAGATTGATCCTTGAAAAATATGATTTTTCTAAAATCTCGGCTTTTGAAAACTATGATGAAAGCTTCGCCAAGCTACGATAGACTGGCTCCGTCCAAGATTATATCGGATGGCGTTCAAGAGGTTAGCTGTGCGCGTGCAAGGGTGGCCAGAAAACGCACTGGTCGACAGTTTTGTTGGTGGACTAAAAGAAGAACTGCGGCTGGAGGTTAAAGCCATGCAACCCACCACCATTCTTGACGCAGCAGCCTTAGCCTGACTCCATGAAGACAAGCTGAATCGGGCAAGAAGGATTAATCGACCCTTGGGAGCTCCGGGACGCAGCAACCTTAGCCTGACTCCATGAAGACAAGCTGAATCGGGCAAGAAGGATTAATCGACCCTTGGGAGCTCCGGTCAAACCAGGTATACCAAATCTAGAACCTGGTATCTTGGGTAAACATTGGTCAGACAACTAGGGATTCCAGTCCAACCATATACAGCATTCCAGGTGCACGTAGCTAATGGGAGCAATCTGGTGTGTGACAGTACATGCACAGGATTAAAACTGAAGATACAAGGACATGAGTTCGAGGTAGATCTACATCCCTTGGAAATCAGTGAAAGAATGGTAAGATAGGCCAAAAAGGTTGCGGAATGGGTGGGCGAATTTCAAAAATTTCTTGCCATTCTTCCAACTGGGAATCATATTCCCTGAATTTCCAGGATTTATCTTGAATCAAAACCGAACCAATTCTGAACCAAAAGAGAAGGGAAGGGATATACCTGATCCGGAGAAGCAGTTTCTCCCAACGTTGGTGTTCACGCCCAAAGAAAATCCTAAGAACTGCTCCCACTGAAGATGACACAGCGATGATGGAGCAGAACCAGCAGTGTTCGTCCCACGAACTAGGTTCTTCTGAAGAACTCGATGAAAGCAGAGAGCACCACACAAAATCAAGAACTTTTCTTGATCTTCCTTCACAGAGAACTCGAACTGGTAGTAGAATGGCGGCGGCTGCTGGAGGAGAAAGCTAGAGAAGAAGATGGCGAACTGCTTTTTCTTCTCTAGGGTTTCTAAGATCCTATCTCAAAGTTGCAGAGTGTTCTGCGAAATCCTTAGGGTTCGAATTCTTGTAATTCGAATTAGGGTTTCTCCCCTTTCCTTTGTGATTAAGAAACCTCCTAATCTCATTAGGAGTTATCCTAATCCAAATCTTTATTTGGATAAAGAGTCTCCTTAATCCTATCTGCAGATTAGATCAGCCCACTCCTGATCTTATCAGGAGATTAACAGATTCAAATCCTAATTTGAATTTGGTCTCCATGAGTGGATAGGGTCAAGACCCAATCCTTTTTGGCTTAACCTAATCTTAGATCCACCCCTTTAAGTGACTAATCAAATCAGCCCAGTTCGAAATGGGCTTTAGGCCCAATATGTTTTAAGTGCTCAATAGGCTTCCAAACTGCTGCCCAGTTGGACTTCTTTGTATGGCGTGGGACCCAGCATTGATCTACACATCAGCCATATGGGTTCGGCCCAGCCTCTGTTACAAGGCCTAGCCGAATTCACTGGAAAGCCCAGTGAACCCCTTGAGCCCATCACATGTGTTAGACAGTTTTGTATGCCCTTAGCTTCAATCAGAATGATGTACTTTATGAGTTTATTGTAAATGAATAAAAGTGCATATTTGATTCATGTTCCCTTGGTATGTTTCTGTGTAATACCCTTAAACTGGACACTTAATGAGACTCGTGTTAGTTTAGAATGTTCACAGCCAATGGGTCGGTCTGGGGAGACCTATCCTGACAAGGCTGACACTGTGGTGCCACCAAGTCGGTTGGGGTGGCCTGTCTCAGCTGCCAGGGTGAGACCCTAGGCACATACAATGTAGGATTAATTGAATCTTTGAACTGGACCAGATTTCCAGTATTGCCCTGGACCTTGGAGATTGATGGGCAAAACTGGAATGTTACACCCGACCCCTAGACTCGATTATGATACTGCACTAGGTGTCGGATTGGGCTATCTTTGATGTACCAATCAGTGAGATCCTTACCGGGGGTCAAAACCTGGGTATGTTGGGACAGTCCGAGAATTCATCTGAGTGGGTGATCATAGTGACAAGATCAGCCCCTTTGTCGGACAAAGGTAATGATCGGGGATGCACTCTCACTGATGGAAACCAAGACTGCCGGCAGCCGATTTCAACCGTTGAGATTTGTTTTGCAAAATATATTTTATATAAGATATAAAAGTATATATATATGGTTTCTAAATTGTTTGCAAGAAGGTTTTAATTCCCGGGATCCATGTGAGTGGAGAGTGCAACACTGTTCCTTGCAGCCAAGGGAGAGGTCCTCTCTTGTCGGGCAGTGTATGATCATTATGGGCTGAGAGGTTAAGTGTAAGACCATTGAGGATAATACCTGATGGGCTAATCTTGCATCTGCCCACAGTCCCTGGGTGTTACAAGGTGGCTTGGCCCAGGGACCTCTTAGGGTAAGTGTTGGGCCCGTAGAGCCCATTTGATGGGTTTCAGGGGGTGCACTGTCTTTAACAGTGTATTCGGCCAGGCCTTGTAACAAAGGCTGGGCCGAACCCATGTGGCTGATGTGTAGATCAATGCTTGGGTCCCACGCCATACAAGGAAGCCCAACTGGGCAGCAGTTAAGAGGGTTAAGTGAGCACATAAGCTTAATGGGCCTAAAGCCCATTTCGAACTGGGCTGTTTATTTAGTTAATAAAGGGGCGAAATCTGAAATGGATCAGCTAATAGGATTGGGCTTAGACCCTATCCACTTAGAGAGTCCAAGATCTAAATAAGATTTAGATTTGGAAACCTCCTAATCAGATTAGGAGATGGCTGATCTGATCTCCAGATAAGATAAGGATTATCCCTTATCACTTAAAGGGACTTCTAACCCAAATATGATTTGGATTAACAACTCCTAATCTGATTAGGAGCTGATCCCTTTAAGATTATAAAAGAAGGAAGGGGGCGGCAGCCTTTAGAGACACACTACACACAGATCATCAGGTTTTCTTTAGTGCTGAAATCAAGAAGAGAGAATTCTGCTCCCTGCAAATACTCTCTTGCCGCCTCCCTGTTCTTGCCGCCCTGTTTGCCAGTTCGATCTCCACTTGTGGGAGAAGTCAAGATTGGATCTTGACATCAGTCCTTTGAGAAAGGATTGAAAGGAAGCTATGCTCACGTACCATCTTGCTGATTCTTGCGAAGGACAGAGTTCTTGGAGAAGAACACTGCTGATTCTGCTCCACCTGCACTGCGCCATCTTCAGTGGGAGCAGTCTTTGGATCCTTCCTTGGGCGTGAACACCTTCGTTGGGAGATATTATTTCTTCGTATCAGGTATAATCATTCCCACTCCTTTTTGGTTCAGATCTGGTTCAGTTCATGGTTCAGAATTGGTCCTTGAAAATATGATTTTCTAAATGGGGAATGCGATTCCCAGTTGAAGGGAGAGAAAAATTTTTGAAATTCGCCCCTTATTCCGCAATCTTTTGGGCGTCCATAGGATGGATCTCTCATCCCTTCAACATGGACTCTATGGGCCCAACACTTACACTAAGTGGTCCTTGGGCCAAGCCATCTTATAAAAACCCAAGGACTGTGGGCAGATGCAAGATTAGCCCATCAGGTATAACCCTAAATGGCCTTACACTCAACCTCTCAGCCCATAATGATCAAACACTGCCCGACAAGGGAGGACCTCTCCCTCGACTGCAAGGAACAGTGTTGCACTCTCTGCTCACATGGATCCCGGGAATTAAAACCATTTGCAAACATTTTGAAACCGTACATATCTATATATCTTATATATAAATTTTGCAAAACAAAAATTCCAACGATTGAAATCAACTGCCGACAGTTTGGTTTCCATCACAGAGAATGCATCCCCGATCTTTACCTTTGTCCGACAAAGGGGCTGATCCCGTCACTATGATCACCCACTCAGATGGGTTCATGAACCATCCCAACATACCCAAGTTTTGACCCCCTCTGAGGATCTCACTGACTGGCATATCAAAGATAGCCCAATCTGCCACCTAGTGCAGTATCATAATCGAGTCTAGGGGTCAGGTGTAACTTTCCAGTTTTGCCCATCAATCTCCAAGGTCCAGGGCAACACTGGAAATCTGGTCCAGTTCAAAGATTCAAGTAATCCCACACTGCATGTGCCTTGGGTCTCACCCTGGCGGCTGAGACAGGCCACCCCAACATTTGGCAGCACACCAGTGTCAGCCTTGGCAGGACAAATCTCCCCAGACTTATCCAACGGCTGCGAACATTCTAGGCTAACACGAGTCTCATTAAGTGTCCAGTTTAAGGGTCTTACACAGAAACATACCACACAACATGAATCAAACATGCACTTTATTCATTTACACTAAATGTCAAAAGTACATCAAAACTTATTGGAGCTAAGGGCATACAAAACTGTCTAAGAATCAGTGGAGCATGTTAGACAGTTTATGTATGCCCTTAGCTTAAATCTAATTTGATGTACTTTTGTTATTTAGTGGAAATAAATAAAGTGCATGTTTGATTCATGTTGTTTGGTTTAATTCTGTGTAAAACCCTAAAACTGGACATTTATAGAGATTCATGTTAGTTTTAAATGTTCACAGCCGTTGGATAAGTCTGGGGAGATTTATCCTGCCAAGGCTGATGCTGGTGTGCCACCAAGTGTTGGGATGGCCTGTCTCAGCCACCAGTGTAAGACCCGAGGCACATGCAGTATGGGATTACTTGAATCCTTGAACCGGACCAGATTTCCAGTCTTGCCCTGGACCTTGGAGATAGATGGGCAAAACTGGAAAGTTACACCTGACCCCTAGACTCGATTATGACACTTCACTAGGTGCTGGATCAGGCTGCCTTTGATATGCCAATCAGTGAAATCCTTAGCGGGGATCAAAACCTGGGTATGTTGGGGCAGTTTGAGAATTCATCTGAGTGGGTGATCATAGTGACAGAATCAGCCACTTTGTCGGACAAAGGGTAATGATCGGGAATGCACTCTCTCTGATGGAAACCAAACTGCCGGCAGTTGATTTCAATCGTTGGAATTTTGTTTTGCAAAATTAACATACTTATATTTATATGTACGGTTTCAAAATGTTTGCAAATGGTTTTTATTCCCAGGATCCATGTGAGAGGGAAGTGCGGCACTGTTCCTTGCAGCCGAGGGAGAGGTCCTCTCTTGTCGGGCAGTGCTTGATCATTAAGGGCTGAGAGGTTAAGTGTAAGACCATTTAGGATAATACCTGATGGGCTAATCTTGCACCTGCCCACAGTCCCTGGGTTTTTATAAGATGGCTTGGCCCAGGGACCACTTAATGTAAGTGTTGGGCCCATAGGGTCCATATGATGGACTCAAGGGGTTCATTGAGTTTTTCAGTGAATTCGGCTGGGCCTTGTATTAAAGGCTGGGCCGAACCCATGTGGCTAGTGTGTAGATCAATGCTTGGGTCCCACGCCATACAAAGAAGCCCAACTGGGCAGCAGATTGGAAAGTAATTAGACACTGAACACTTAATGGGCCAAAAGCCCATTTCGAGGTGGGCTGATATGATCACCCATCCATGGGGCGAATTTGAGATTGAAGTTAGTAAAAGGATTGGGCCTTTAGCCTTATCCACTCTTAGAGACCAAATTCAAATTAGATTTGAATCTGGTAACCTCCTGATAAGATCAGGAGTAACCTAACTCTATCTGTAGATAGGATTAAGATAATCCCCTATCCAAATACTGATTTGGATTGGGATGACTCCTGATTTAGGAGGTTTCTTAATCAAGAAGAAAGGAGGAGAAACCCTAACCAATTGAGAGAGAAATACAACAGATTTCGAACCAAGAAAAATCGCAAGAAAGGTTCCTGCGAATTGAGATCAGATCTCATACTCTCCAGAAAAAGAGAAAAGCAGTTCAGCCCTTTTCGTTTTGGAGATCTCCTCCTGCCGCCGCCATCTGCCATTGCAAGATTAGATCTTTGCAGAAAATAAAGTCAAGAAATCTGTTCTTGACATCAGTCTTGCAAGAAAGACTGAAAAAGATTCAGTGTTTAGTACTTCCAAAGGATTCTTGTGAAGGATCCAGTGTGTAGGACGCACCCTGCTGGTTCTGTTCCATCGACAGCTGTGTCATCTTCAGCAGGAACGGATCTTGGAGCATTCTTTGGGCGTGAACACCAACTTTGGGAGATAGTGCTTCTCTGGATCAGGTATATTCCTCCCATTTGTCTTTTGGTACAGATCTGGTTTGATTATGGTTCAAGTAGGATCCTTGAATATTATATTCTAAATTTAGGGAATATGATTCCCAGTTGGGAGAAGGTAGGAAAATTTTTGAAATTCGCCCACCCATTCCGCAACCTTCATGGCGTCCATTGGATGGATCCTACCATTCTTTCAGAGCAAATGTAGTTCTCGGAGTCCAATGGTTAAGGCAACTGGGGCCGGTGATATGTGACTGGGCCCGGCTCACAATGGACTTTCAAGTGGGCAAATCGCAGGTGCATATTCAAGGGCAGATGTCCAAGGATCCAAGGCCCATTAGCCTCACCACCCTAAGAAAACAGGCAGTAGACCCAGCCCACATCATTTTAATATAGATAGACTCCCACGAGAACGGCCCAATTCTAGCCCAAGGAAGTAACTCCAGCAGATTTGAAGAAGCCCACATACAACTATAGCAGTTACTTCAGAAGTTTTCAGTGATCTTCCAAGAATCTAAGGAACTACCACCGAAACGTGCCCATGATCATTGCATTCCCTTGCTGCCCAAAACGGCACCCACAAATGTAAGGCCCTATTGTTACCCCTATTTTCATAAACTAGAAATTGAGAGACAAGTGCAAGATATGCTTGATAAAAAAATTATACAACCCAGCCATAGCCCATTCTCCACACCGGTATTACTTGTGAAAAAAAAGGATGGGACAAGTGTACAAGAAAAGACCACGTCAGCCTTTAAGTAATGTGACTGAAAGCCAACCACTCGAACAAACTACATAACAAACTGGACAAGTGGAGAGGTTGGGATAACAGAATTGTAACTGAGTGTTATAAATAAAGAAAGGAAGTCCAGAAGGGAAGACATTGATTCTGGGAATTCAGTCTCTCTCTCTCTCTCGTTTCAGGAGGCAGGCTTCCTCGAAAAGCCCTGAGTTAGGCAGTTACCTAACAAAAGTACAGGGGGGTCTTTGTCACAGACCCCATAGTACAGGGGGGTCTTTGTAATTTACCCTAAATTTAAGGAGCCTTCAACCCGACCATATGAATCTTGCCCCATTCCATTAGATAAAATTTCATCTCCTCATTCAGTCCATCCAACAAAAAAAAGTACTTCTTTCTTTTCTATGACTTTAGCCACTGATGCTGGTAAGGAAAACAGTGACAGGTAATAAATAGGCAGGTTTGAAAATGCAATTCTGATGAGTGTTAGGTTACTTTCTTTGGAGAGAATTCCTTATTTCCAAACTACTAACTTCCTCCCAAATCTTTCAATAACCAAATCCTATACAGAAAAGCATGGGTGGTTAGTGGTCAGTACCAAGGATGCTGAAGATGGGACCTTAGTGCCCCAATCCATGAGATGGTAATGACAAATTGGTGTTTGGGACACAGGTTTACAGGTAGAGAGAAAAACTTCTTTGTACACTTTCTAAGTTTTATATTGCAACTTGTAGTATGCTCTAACCATGTTGCCGCTGAGAAAAAAGTTCAATTGCAGCCTTTTCCTGGTTCTTCTTCCAACCGATGGCATTTTGGTCTTGTGACAAAGTTAACTTTAAGTGGGTCCCTGCAACTTTTATTTATTATATGTACTACCTAAACTAATCAACATCTTTTCTCCTAACATCTATTTTCCAATACCATGTGTGAACTGTGAAGTCCTATTAACAGAAACCACAGGTACCTCTGTTATCAAAAGATAAAAAAAAAAACTCTCTCTCTTCTTTGTAGATAAAATGCATTGTTTTTTTTTTCAATCAGTTATATAAAATACATTGCTATTAACTTAAGTAGAAACACACACACACACATACATTGCTTTTAAGACTTTCTTGCTCTTCAGAAATTTTTAATCCCATGTCTGGGGCATGATTTAAAATGTCTATAGATTCCTAATAGACATGATTACAACTTTGAGCCAACTCAAAATTCTTTTCATATATGAAGTTAAAATCTTAGTTTTTGTTTGTGCAATAGATTATTTGGTTTCTATATTAGAATCATTTGCACTTCCTATGAGTTTACGTTTTGTTCAACTCAAATCTCAATCATGTAGTTTGACTCCTAAGTTTATAACACAACTTTACAGCATATTATTTTCTCTATTAACCTTATTCCTTAGATTTATTTGATGGCTGGGAACAAGATAATAATTTAAAAAGGTGTACCTTGCTTCTTTTATCATTTCATAATATATCATTATATGATTTTTGCATATTTCAAAATGTTTCCACCATTCTATACTTTTTATAATGTTTCCATATGACATTTCCAACATTTTGCATATATTTGGATGACTGATATTTCCATCAACACTGGCATTTTAAACCTTGGTTTAGGGTTCAAAAAACACCCCAACCAAAAAAAAAAATAAAGGACTACAAAATAATCTAGTTGGCACTCCAAATTTTCAATGATTCCTCTGACTATACAAAGTTGAGGAATTACTTCAGATTTCAGAACCTTACACACCAAGGTTGATAAGACTTGATAAAATTATGCATATACAATCATACCAAGTTTTAGCTTCAACTTTTTTGTTTTCATGGTTGAAATTATAAATCCTTAAATGAAAGATAACAAAAAGTTAGGAGTGCAGAATTTATTCTCAAAAGTACCCCACACTAGCATCCATATTTATTGAGTTTCAAGGAAATGGTGCATGAGGGAAATTTAATAGTCATCATTATGTTGCTTTCAATTAAGGACAGAATTTATGGAAGCACAACGAGAACAGACCTTTTTTCTTAGTTGATTTACTTAACAGGACCTATGCTTTTATTTCTATTAAGCTATTCAAAAGTAAATGTATCTGTCAATTCCATAATTAAAAAGTCCATTTTTGTCCTTCAGTTTCATAAATATCCATTGGCAAACTACAACTCCCATAATGTACATGTACATATAGGTAAATCTACAAGCAACAAAGACGATACTTTTTTTATAGGAAACGGTAACTTTCATTAGATAATTGAAAAGATTACAGGCTTACCACCCACAAAATGGATGGAAAAAGAAAATCAAAAACTTACAAACAGGCCCAAAACAAAGCCTCCCTAGTAACTCCTTGCTTAGCTAAAGTGTCGGCCATTCCATTTGCTAACCATATTACCCAATTAAAGTGCACCCCAATCTCCCTTGCTAAGCTAATAATCTCTCTTAGAGGCTGTCTAAGAGACCACACTCCCAGGTTTCCAGTTTGCATCCACCCTATTACCAGCTTGGAGTCTCCTTCCACTTCTAATTGCTGCATGCCCCATTGTTTCGCCAGTTTCAAACCTTGAAGTAAGGCCATTACTTCTGCCCTTAACGAATCTCCCACACCAATTGGGCCCGAGTAAAGGGCCAAGACTTTTCCTTCCTCGTTTTTGTACACACCCCCAACTCCCGACTGACCTGGATTACCCAAGGAGCTTCCATCAAAGTTTAGCTTCACCTTGAACTGAGGCGGTGGTACCCAACAATCTTGTACCACAGGGAAGGAAGGCGAGGATATAGCTATAAATCCTTGAAGAGATGATGTACTTTAAACGGTGCATAACCTTGATGGTGACAACCTCCACAAGTGTTTCCTTGGATTTTTCTTGCCCTAGGAAGATCCTATTGTTTCTCTCTTCCCAAATTGACCATAGAATGGCAGTTCTTGTTATTCTCCACATTACCCTGCCCCTTTTCCTTGGCTGTCAGAAGAAGCTAGAGTCAAAAAGATTCAGCACACCTGAGAGGGGGGGGGGGGGGGGGGGGGGTTCCATCTGTAACCAAACAAAAAAGAGAACCAATTCCACAAATAATAAGCAAAAGGACAAGAAATCAAAAGATGAGTCGTTGTCTCACCATTTCTTAAGCAAAGGTAATAGACATGTGGGGAAAGGCTCCAATAGTATTGATCTTTTGAAGAGCCACTTCCCAACAAAAAGCCCTAACTTTTGGCGACACAGGAGAATACCAGATTTCTTTAGCAGGAAAAGAGACAGACACAAAAGAAGACTGAACTAAGGCATTGAAGAAAGATGAACAAGAGAAAGTCCCTGAAGAGGACTCTTTCCAAATTCTACTATCCGGGCAGGAAAGATCTAGGAAAACTGAATTCAACACAGTGAATAACTCATCTGCAGAAGCCAATTCTGAATCCCTCAACCCTCTTCTCAAACCCAAATCCTAAGTCCCCTCAGACACACGAAGTGAGGAGATGGTTTTGAATTTATTTAGGGAAAGAGAATACATTACTGGGAATCTATCCTTAAGGGGGGTGTTCCCAAGCCAAAGGTCCTCCTAAAACAAAATTTTATTACTTGAACACACATCAAATCTGCTGAAAGGCTGAAAGGAAGACGAGACTCCAGCAATTGCTTTCTAAGGGGAGAAATGAGAAGCCCTAGGGTCAACGCCAGCATCCCATCCATTAGCTGCCATCCCATGAATACTTTCCACCACCAAGTGCCACAAATTGTCCTTCTCCAAACGAAATTTCCACAACTACTTTCCTAACGAAGCAACATTTCTTAATCTGATATTGCCAATGCCTAGACCTCCCGCTTCCTTTTTCCTAGAAACTACTTCCCACTTCACTAAATGGTCCTTTTTTTGAGTCACCCGGTTCCCATAGAAAATCTCTCACGAGCTTTTCTAACTTATTAGCAACCTTGGTAGGAAGCTTAAAGGTAGACAAAAAATACACCGGAAGGTTGGCCAGAGTGAACTTGATTAAAGTGATTCTACCCCCTAGTGAGATATAATTTCTCTTACACCCTACTAACTTCTTAGTGGATCTTTCTAAAACTGGGTACCAAAAATTTTCTGTTATAGGATTTCCCCCCAAGGGCAGACCTAAATATACCAGAGGCCAACCACTTACCTCACAACCTAAAGCCCTAGCCACAAACATGACAATAAGGCCACTAGTGCTCTTCAGCAAAGCATTGACAGCACAAAAATGGGCATTGACAGCACAAGTAAGTCTGGTTTGTGGAACAAAAACTCAAAAAACAGTTAATCTTAACTGAATCCTATATTGTCATGTTTAAGTATCCTTTGTCAAGCTTGGTCTCTTGGGAGGAATCGCTAGTTTTTACTCTTTTGGTTTAAGGCAAAATAGAATTTTGAACACATCAGTTTGTTTTATGTTTGGTTCTTATTGAAATTTTGAAAGGATATGAAGGACAAAAGAGTAACAAGGTATGTTTAAGTCCTCTTGAAAAGCCCAAGGTATATTAAGTCAATTAATGAAAATTCGGGGTATGTTTAAGTCTTACCCTTTTATTTTTCTTCTGATTGTCAGTTGATATCAGTAGAAAGGCTACTTATCTATACTGAACCAAACACCCCCTTAGTGTTACTCTGTAAGAATTTCATCCAATACACTTGTTTGGGTATTCCACTGAAGCTTTTGTGATAGCCAAGCCTATGTCGCTTGGATATTTTTTTTTTGGATCAATAACACTTTCATTAAATCATCAATAGAAGATTTACAAGAGGAAGACAAACACACTTATCTTCCAAGAGAAACAAAGAACCTCAAGAAAAGCAAAAAAAGAAAAAAAAACACTAAAGTTATAGCTTAGCCCAAAACAGTGAATCCCTTTCTGCCCCTTGTTTAGCTAAACCGTCAGCTAGGGAATTAGTCGATCTTTTAACCCAACATGTCTTGACTTCCATCTCCCGCACCAGCCACTTGAATTTCCTCCTCTCATTGTTGTACTTCCATAAGCCATTGTGATCTTTAATCAGTCACCCTATCACCACCTTTGAATCCCCTTTAATTATGAGTTTCCTGATGTTCAACTCCTTAGCCTTCCGGACTCCTTCCATAACTGCAAAGATCTCAGCTCTAAGGGAGTCACCCACTCCAATTGGGCCTGAGAAAATGGCAAAAATGACCCCATTTTCATCCCTAAAAACACCCCCAATCCCCGATTGTCCCGGATTGCCCCTACTACACCCATCAAAGTTTAATTTCAAGAATCCATCAGGTGGAGGGGTCCAAGCCACACACATTACTGACTTAGTCTGTGTGCAATTTGCAATTTCGCCCCACTTCCTCAACATGTCATCCACAGTGTAATCTGTGAATAGCTCCACAAATTTCAGCCACTGTACTGCCCTAATATGTATGATAGCCCTCAAATCTGCTGCTCCTCTCTCAGCTTCTGAGAATATCCTGGAGTTTCTTTCTTCCCAAAGTGTCCAACATACTGCAACCCTTAGTCCTCTCCACATAGTCCTTCCCCTTTTTATCCGCCACCTGAAAAAAGAAGGGGAAAAAAAACCCTGCAAGTCTGATAGAGGATTCCAGCTACATCCAAATAGGGAGAAAGCCCAATCCCAAATTGACCTCGCAAAATGGCAAGACACCAGTAGGTGAAAATTAGTCTCCCCATCCGCTTTACAAAGAACACACCACTGAGGTGACAAGCAAGTATTGGGTCTCTTCTTTTGGAGTAGATCACCAGTGTTGATTCTTTCCAAATAGGCTTCCCAACAAAAGCTATCAACCTTAGGAGGTATTGCTCTAAACCAAACCTCATCAACAGGGAAAGAGGGGAAAGTAGGACTGGTGGACTGACTTAAGACTTTGAAGAAAGAAGCACAAGAAAAGATGCCATTGGGGGTAGGTGTCCAAATTCTAGAATCTGCCCTAGTGGGGTCTAAGACAACGTTATCAAGAAGTGCAATAAGGCTCAAAATACTGTCGAAGTCTGAGTCCCTCAAATCCCTTCTTAGACCCAAGTTCCACCCAATCCCAGAAGTGGAAGACGACGGGGTGGTATGTCACTTGGATATGACAAGGATATAGCTTGACAAGGTATCAAAACCTGAGTTTTCAGTAAGAATTTAAGTATCCATATGTTACCCTTGTACCATAGCTACATACAGGATTGGAACTCAATAATTCCTCTCTATAGAAGGGCCATCTTGAACCTAAGGAGATAGTAAATGCATATTCCTTAGGCTATCATATAGTGCTACATCTGACAACTCTAGGGATTTTAATGTATGTGCTATGTAAAGGTGCAATTGTACATAAAAAACCAAGTACTAGTATAAACAACCAAGGAAATATATAATAGACAATGTATTCTGCTAATTTTCTGCTGTAGATTTCATATATATATATGAAGATGAGGACTCTCAGCAATATGAAAAATGGAATGCACTTTAGAAAGAAGTAATTTAGAAGCAAGTATCAGTTAACAAGATTATGATTTGTACAACGAGGAAATTAATACCTGTATTTCGGCGGATGCCACCGCCTCTTGCTACAGAGCTCACTCAACTTCTGTTTGGCCCCCTCGATTTCCTCAACTCCAGGACCTTCTATTTCCATGTTAGTTGGCTCCATACGCACCAACTTCTCCACAGCTACCTTTGCCGCATTAAGCTTCGCAATCTCCTTCTGATCCGAAGAACCCGAGGCAATGAGCTTTCCGTCCACAAAAACACTAGCGATATTACTCGATCCCTTCCTCCAATGCTTGATGTCAACTTGCTTCCCCCGCTTCTGGCAGAGCTCGAAAAGCGTAGTCACAGGCTGCGGTTGCTGCTGTAATGTCCCTTGCGTAATAATGGGCTCCAAAAGACCCCTAAAGACCTGAAAAAACAGAGAAACGAACAAAATTAGAAAGAAAAAGAAAGAATTTCGATCAAAATAAGAGAAAAAAAAATAAGAAGGTACCATCCACAAAGCTTTCAAATCAAAATCACAATCGACGTAAATAGCTGCAGCGATGGACTCAACAATGTCTGCTAAAACCTTAGGCGCTTTTACCATTCCACCATAAGGAACAGCACCATCTTCTTCTTGAACCACACGAGTGAACTCCTCAACCTTA
This sequence comes from Nelumbo nucifera, assembly GCF_055504915.1. Classification (NCBI taxonomy): domain Eukaryota; kingdom Viridiplantae; phylum Streptophyta; class Magnoliopsida; order Proteales; family Nelumbonaceae; genus Nelumbo; species Nelumbo nucifera. The sequence goes on along the minus strand of NC_142649.1, from coordinate 146,588,031 downwards.
AACAGAAACTCGAGTTTTAAATTTAAACAGATATACTAGAAAGAAGAAAAAAAAAGAAACAATAATCGAAGTGGATCAACAAGCTCAGTACCTTGACATCAAGAGAAGGAGCATTATGTCGGACATAGCGATAGAGGCCGTGCCTAACAGCGACGCGGGCGAGCTTCTCCGTGCTAATGTTGGCAGCGCGGAGGACAGAGAGTTGACCAGGGTCGAGATCCGGGTACGAAATAAAGAAAAAGTTGGTGAGAGCAAGACCCAAAGCTGCGTCCCCAACGAACTCGAGACGTTGATAGGAAGGCGACCGGTTGCAAGACGAGTGAGTCAAAGCTTCCTCTAGGAGATCCTTATTCTTGAATCGGTAGCCAAGGAGGTCTTCCACGGCCAAAATAGAGGCTCTCATGTTCATGTCCACTGCTCCTGCGTCTTCGGACTCGCCGTCGCCCACGGCGCATGTCAAATCGACGATCTCGTAAGGCTCCGTCATCTTCATCGACGGATCAATCTCATACAACAGAAGAAGCAGAGAACTTGGTTCCGGGCTTTCAGCTTGTCTTGTTCTACACTTCTACTGCTTCAGAGAGAGGACACCCAAGTGTCCCAAGTCCATTGGAATGTCCAAATGGACAAATGCCAGCTTGGTTCGTTTCATTTTCATACGGTAAAGCCGCCGACTATAAAAACATGGGTATACGTTGACACGATTCTCCGAGTCCGGATCTGCTCGTTAACAGAGAGATCACATGCTTTCATACGGTAGAACCGCAGATTATAAAAACATGGGTATTACTTTCATACGGTAGACTTGCGCAACAGAGACAACATCAAGACCATAATCAGAAGACTTGCGTCCCAGAAGCCTGGGACGAACCGGAAACCGGAAACATCAACACCAGATTTCAGAGTAAGCAACTTCGAGTTCATACCATTTGGATTGGGTCGGTGTTCAGTGTTCTTGCCCTGGTATGCAACTGGGTGGGACTCTACCGTCTACACGTTAGAGTTAGCCATGGCTCATTTGCTTCATCAGTTCATTGCTTTGTGTGGAACTACCAGGTGGGATGAAACCCAGCGACCTCGACATGAACGATGTCTTCGGGCTCACCATTCCCAGAGCTGAATGACTAGTTGTCATATCGATGGACTTCTTGCCTTGCAGTATCCCCTCTTTTGAGATATGACATCTGGTTCACATAATCAAGAAACCAGCCATTCGTCTTCCATTCTGTCACGATCGAATTATTTAAGTGAAATATTTTTCCTTTCCTTAAATAGCTCATAGTGCATGCTTTTAGATTTATTCTGCAATTCTTCTTAAGACCCAAATCGACCAACCCGGTCCAATCCAATCCGAGTTGGCTGATTTTCTTCAGTATCAATCGATTTCGGGTTACAAAAGAGCATAAATTGATGGTTTGGTTCGGCCGAAATCAAATCGCTTCTTAGACTTGAATCTTTTACCGTTTACACGAAAAGAATCATTCACAAAATCGACCCAAATCGACTCAAATCGATCAAGTCAGTTTTATTTAGTACAGGATTGGTTTCAGTTTCATTTCTAGGTAAACCAACCAGGTCAGGTCGATTGGAAAAACGCTAGTAAATCGACCCAACCCAACCCGTGAATAGCCCTATCTTCCAATTTTGATATTATACTTGACATCGATGCACTATATATAAACTTAGTTTCCTTCCATCTCTCTTTGAACAGACTAGAGAGGTCGAACCCCCCGTATAACTAGGCAATTCGGATTCTAGTTGCCTCTACACCTCCTCTAGGTCTAACTTAGTTTCCAATATTGATGCATTGGATTCAAGTATTCGACATTGTCATTATCCTTGACACCGTAGAACTAGTCATTTTCAATGTAGAATCTAAGCCTATGGCTGTTCACGGGTTGGATTGGGTTGGTTTACTGATGTTTTTCCAACCGACCCGACCTAGTCGGGTTACCTGAAATTGAAACTGAAACCGATCCTGTGTTAAGCAAAACCGACCTGATCAGTTTGGGTCGGTTTCGGCTCTACGTAGTGGTGACTCAGTTGCTGTTCATTTCTGGCTCTACATTCCCAAAGGAAACCAACATTTCCTTAATGTTTTGTGGCCCATCTATGGATCCAAATTTTGTGGAGGGACCAAAGTTTGAGAGTACTATTTGTTGGAGTAAGATTTCAATCTGTAGGAAACTATATAATGGATGGATCAAACTATCAAAGCCGGCCGGATCCAACAAAAGCTAAGAAGATGCTCTCTGCTACTATAGATAAGTAGTGGTGAAATACTGAAATTTAAGGCAAACATTTATTCATGTACTCTTTTTTTATTCACTGATGGAGTGATGGGTCTTGGGTCATCTTTAATGTTTACAACATACCTCCTGATGAACTCGGTAGTGAAGAACTAAGTAGGTTGTAACTACTAACTAGGAACTAACTACTAAGTCGGTTCGGGTCGGATTGGTTTCGGTTTTCATGTGATCGGTTTATGATTTTTTATAACTCGAAACCGACCGGTGCTAAAGAAAACCTGGCCGACTCGGGTTGGGTCAGACCAGGTTGGTCAGTTTGGTCGGGTTGGGTCTTCTTATGAACAACCCTATCTAAGCCCATGTTTGCTTGAATTCTCATTTTTTATTTAGAAACTTTAAAATGAATAAGAATGGATAAAAATAGGTAGAATGAATCAAAAGTTTTTTCTTAAATAACATTTTTTTTCAAACTGACAAGTGTCATATAATATATTGCTCATTGTATTCTACAAAAAATATTCTGTGTCGGCAGTCATAAATTGTTGGCCTAGGTCTTCAAAACCATTAGCATAGATGTTTATTGGTGGATGGCTGATGGTCAATATTCATTGGCATAAGTTTCCATGGCAGTCCACCAGCAAACATTTATAGCCACAGTTTTGTAGAGTTTATTTAAAGAGTGAAAATGAGCAAGATGGGACATGATTATTTTTCATGTTGCAAGCTAGCTCAATTTTTGTGCAATAAGTTGGTTTTTCATTATAAAAGAATGAGGCCCATGGCAAGACTTTTGTAACCAAACACTTTAATGTTATTCATTCTTGTGCATTTTTTGCTCAGTATGAGAAAAAAAATTAAAAGAATGAGGACCAAAGTAGTGAACCAAACATGGCTTAATGTGCTTGAATCCTTTCTTGAGCCAATGATTCTCCATGATTTACAGAATTGATATTTTGGTCAAAGGGTTTGTGTCCAGAAGACGGGAGAGGAAATGAATAAGCTTAGGGGTGAACCAGCGAGAGCACCAAAACTCGCCCTTATAAATCTTCTTGTACGTGGCTATGATGTTCTTATCATGGAAGGGAAGATAACCAGCCATCAAAACAAACAAAACCACTTCACAAGACCAAATATCCATCATAGAGGTATTTTCAAGTTAGTAGGTTTTAAGAGAAAAAGGGAAAGAAAAAGAAAATAGAGAAGCTTTAGTGGGGTAATTTGGTAATTTAATGCTTCTGTCATCTGACTTAACGGTCGAGGGGGTTTTTGTCTAATGGCTAAAGTTCAGGGGGGGCCTTTGTCACAAAAAAAGTACAGGGGGGACTTTGTATCTGGCCCCATAGTACAAGGGGGTCTTTGTACCCACGGGGAGATGTTCCCCACTATGGCTATAAGGTCAGTGTGAGGAGTGCTCTGTCAGAAGCATATGCCAATTTTGATTCTCCACTCTCGATCTCAAGAAAATTTTTGTCGACTAACTGTTAGGTCCTCTGGTCTCTGACCTCATTAACCAGACTGCTCTTCATTAGTCATTGTATGTCCTGGGCCTCTTGGCAGACAATATATTCAATTTCAGAATGTTATTATAGAATTTAAACAAAAATTTATATTTATAGAAAATTAAAAGAATAATTTCTCCTTGTGCAAATTAAAAGAATAATTATTTTTCCTAAGATTTTGCTAGACATCCCTACTTATAGGTAATTACTCCTTTTTTTTCCTTGTAATTTGTTGCTTATCTATACCCAACCTTTAATTGAATTTACCAATTTATTAGCAAGGTTCAAAATATTGCAACATATTGATCCATATTGTACTTAATGGGTCGTGTAATTAAAAGAAAATGCATATGTATCGATATTTTAAACTAAGAAATGAAGGAGAGGAGGGAAGAAGGAGGATCTGACGTTCAGCGGTGATGGTGATGATGACGGAGATGGCGGTGACAATAAAAGTGCAGCAACAAGTCGATGTCCATTCTTCTCTCTCTCGTCTCAGATATGAGATCTGAGATCCCTCCACTCCAATCTTTTTTCTAGTCTTTCTCTCTCTCTGGATCTTGGTGATCTCTGAATTCTGATATGAGAGTCTCTCTCCATCGTTTAACGTTATTTTTGTTATTAAATGAAGAACCGCTGTCTGGGTCGAATGGGTCAACAGTCCGACTGCCTGGGTCAGTGGTTCTTTGACCAAATCAACAATTTTTGGCCCAAAAACAGGTCAAGGGTAGAATGGAACCGATTACCTAGATAATCTCTGGGTAATGGATGGAACACTGAAAATGTTGCTTTTCTTAATGGATGGAGGTCGAAGGTAGAGGACGAAATCTCATTTCTTTGGCTGTATCCTTCTTTAAGTTTTAAAACCCCAAAATTGGCAGAACCTTACGCCCCCATTACACTGATTACAGTACTCATCTCTGCACCATCATCGTTGCGCTCTTCCTCCTCTCAGTCTCAGTTCTCTAAAGTAAAAGCTTTGATCGATGGTTAGGATTTCAGTTCTCCTCTTCAAGACTAGGGTTAGGATTTCCTCCTATTCCAAATCTAGTTTTTTCACAAGATTCCTCCAGCAACCTTGATGAACTCGTTGCCAATCCGTTACCAAAAGATGTAGACGGCAATGGTGCTAATAACAGAAATGACGATCAGATCTATGAACTGGATGATATGGAAGAAGAGAGTGAGAAGTGTAAGGTTTTGAATGAAGGGGATTCTGATTTCTGAGAGGATTAAAAGGAATCAGAGTCTGAGGGTGCAGATTGGAATAGAAACAAGAGGTTTGGTTACTACTGGGATCATGTTCAAGGAGTGACGAGGTGGGCGTTTGATAGGTGTTCGATTGCTGAACAGTGGGACGATTATTCTTATTCTAGTTTTGGTTTGGATTCCAAGGATCAAAGTAAGATTGTGTTTACCTTTGGATGAGGACATTAAGGCTCAGTTTGAAATGAGTACAAATGCAAATATATAGAATGCAAAACCTTATATTTTGTATGTATTTATGCTGTACATATTTACATTTGTATTCTTTTCAAACTGAGCCTCAGGGTAAATTGAATAAAATTAACAGAATTGAAGACGCATTGATGTTGGTACAGAGGGATAAACTTACGCAGAGAGTAATGTGGAATGAGCTTAAGACGATTCCCTTTGGTGTAAGAAAACCATTGGGAATTTTGGAGAAGCCCCATGATCATGAAGTGGTGGGAAGAGTAATTTATTATTATTTATCAATTATTTTAATGTCATTTCTTAAAACTTTATATTTTTTATTATTTTATAATAATTTCTTAATCATTTTCATTTATTGTTATTTAAATAAAAACTTTAGGGCTTTCTCAGATTTTTTTTTACTTTTCAAAACCCAGACTTTAGATTTACCCAACGCCACCTAAAATCCGCATTCTTCCACTTTAATTCAACAAGCAATGACCCCAGTACAATGGTTTGAGAGAGAGAGAGAGGGAAAAAAGCAATACAACTCAAGGCAAATGAATCCGGCGCTAGGCATCAATAAAGTAGCAAGTCCAGAGGGTCCTCATCTGGGCAACAGTTGGAATTGGAGATGGCACATCTGAGTCCGCGTTCTGTGCACCCATGGGTGCATTAGACGAGTGAACCCACAAATGGCAAAACGATACGTCGACCAGGCCAACATTAACGCGCGTTCTGATCGTTAACGTGGTCTGGCCAGTTCAATCAGACGATTCACGCGTCCATGAACCAGTTCGTGTCCGGTCTAGAACACAGACAAAAATGGCCTTTCTTCGATTTTGTTTCCCCTGGAGAGCTTCTCCTTCCACCGAACCCTACCCATACACAGAACGCGTACTCGGCACATCTGGCTCTAATCAGGGAGCAGCATGTCCAAACTTATACCAACTTAGTAAGTGGTCTCATGCATGAGGAAGCTCCTACTACAGATTTCTTGTTAACACCCCGATATTTAAAGCCTAACGATGACTTCAAACTTTCAGTGGCCAGCAACGCTTGAGAAAAGACAGATAATAATCCTAAAAATCATCACCAGAAAGGCCTGAGCTAAATTTCTCCAAATGACAGAAATAAGTAATGTAGCCAAGTTACAGGTCTACAACTACCCATTTAGCAGGATGTATATAAAAACCGTCCCATGAGACGTGATTCAATGACAAAGTATATAGAGTGATGATAAGATAGACGCCTACCGAGAAACCAGCTACTATATCTTTCTCAAAATGGTTTCAAGATCGATAAGATAAGAGGATGACAGACATGTTGAATTTTCAAGAAAATGAATGACAAACACAACGAAGGGTTCTAAATTCTAATCATGATAGCGTTCCCATCCAATCACCACAATATTAAGTAACAGAGTGCTGAGCGCTCACGAAAACTACCAACACCTTGGCGGTAAAAGCATAGAAGATTCAAAACGAAAGAAGAGCAGCCCATCTATAATGACCTAGAATAAGGAGAGTTTAGGGAGGTAAATGGAAATAGACAGCAAAGAATAGATGGAACATACATTCCGCATAGGAATTGTCCAAGGAACGGCAGGGATAAATAATCATAAACCATCTTTTTGAGTATCAATCAATACAACTTGTAAGCAGCAAATACAGAATTACATGAGGGGATCAAACTTACAAATATGGAAACTGTGCCAATATGTCAAAAGCTTACAACAGATAGATCTATAAATAAAAAAGAGGTAAATACTTGGAGTCTTCATATGGTACTCTGCCTTCCCTGTATGGCCAATTGTCACAGACCTGTATAGCCAACACAGTTGAGGTCTGCCAGAAGCAATAAGAAATGCAGTTAGAACAATGTTGCTAAACTTATCTAATTTCCTAGCATATGTTCTAGTCCTCCGCCAGTTTGATATGCTGCAGCCCGGTTTCCTCCTGCCACATTATTAATCAGTTGTTGCAGCCAACGCTTTGTTGTTGGATCTTCCTGTATGGAAATAGAGAACATGAAACATGATGGTATCAGGCAGAGGGCGGACAATAGCATAACCCTAGGTTATGTCATAACAACAGACAAACTCCACCAATAAGTTCAAAAATAAACATGGCAGGCTATGAATTTGTCTAGTAGTATTGGTACTACAATAATATTAGATCTGAGAAGATAATATAAGATTCTGTTCTTATGTGCCAACTCTAGAGAGTTGCCAGGTTATTCTGTTCAATTCTCTCAGGGTTATTAGATACTTTTAAGTCCTTTCCCCAACCTCTCCACATTTAGTTTTCTATATACAGTAGCAAGAACCAAATACTGCAGGAAGACTAGAAGTCATGGGGGACTTTAATTTTATGATCACAAAAAGTGCACTTCATAGAAGATATCTGTGATACAGGATTACTCTGAAGGAATTATATGAATTATGTATCTGGAAAGAACAGACTGGCTAGAACAATAAAGGATCAAAACAACCTGGGACTGGAAGACACAGTAATGGGTGGTAACATACACTGAGGAACTTCATAAGATGAAATCCCATAAACTGATCAATTCAAAAGATACTAAATCACTGAATTTAGAAGTAACCAAACAGGGATTTTATGGGCTCTAGGTGGATCCCATTGCCTTGGAGAAATGAAATTCTGACTAAAGTTTGCCAAGGAATCAACTGATAGTAAGCTTTGCCCAGTTTGGTTCAAGTATGCAACTCTAGGTTTGGCCAAATGTCGTCGAGATAAATTTAGGAGTTTGGAGGCCTAAATCAAGCCTAGGCCATGATATCTCAGTTAGGCCCAACTACCTGGAAATGGAAAGGACAGACAAATCATTTGCAATCCAAGATTTTTATATGTGATAGAACAAACCAGAAAGATACCCAACAAGATGATCAAATGACTTAAAAAGACCTGGTAGGAAGCTGGAAAATTGCCAAGAATGATAGAAGCAAGAAGCAGTTACATATTTCTCATGTAATACTTACACGAAGACAACTACTGAAGGTTGCATCTCTTAGCATTTCAGGCAGACAATTTCTTAATGCTTCACAAGCTCTGTAACATGAAAACCCAATAGCAGAATCACATTACTAAATGCTACATATAAACATAAAGGAAAAGTGCTAACAAGGAGCAGAGGAAAAGGAAAGGAAAGAAAAACCAGAAAGGTTGGCATTGATAAATTAGAATTTGTATCTCAAATGATTTGATTAACAAACCTTGGATTATCAGATAGTCTAAGGTAACACCGAATGATATGCTTTAGTAGCCGAGATGAGGGTTGTTCAGCAAGTGAGTTAACCATGGTTCCCAACACACGGCCTACAGCAAAAAACCTCTCTGCTGTAGCACAAATATAACGCAGCCCCACATCATCCAACAGTATTTTTTGAACAATAAATGTAGCCACCTGCTTTGGCAAACAAATTAACAAAAGCTTCCATGGAAATAGCACATGTATAGATCCAAGCTAGCCCTATCTCACAAAACCAAAGGAATATGATACATAAGAAATGATAACAGAGGATGCAACTGACAGGTGATGGTTTGCTGAAGCTCATGAATTGAACTTTAAACCCTACCTGCCCTGCCCCACCATGTCCCCCCCTCCAAAGGTCAATCCTGCCTTCCCACTCGCAGTGAATATTAATTAAATACGATAAATCTCTTTGTATAAGATAGAATTTACAGAGTTAGGAGACATGCAGTATGTGTATGTCATGAAGAGCTTTTTCTGTGAGAAATAATTATACTATTTTTTCTAGGCAAATAGACTGCACAATGGGGGTTGAATTATTTTGATAGGCAACTTTTCTAAAACCATTAGATGGTTTTGAAGCCTTCAAGGGTTCAAGGCAGTATACATCTTGAATGGTCCCTAACAAATAAGAAAAATAATTAAAAGAAACTAATATTTTAACTCAAACTGAATAATTTAGTTTAATATTGTTTGTTTCATTGTTATAATCTTAGATAGTGTAGCCAAAAGCAATCAATGCCTTTTTGAATCTGTCAAACCATGCTCTGTGAGATTGTTTCAAGCCATAAAGTGACTTCTTAAGTTTGCATACCTTTCCCTTTTCAGTATCATTGTAAAAGCCCGCAGGAAGATCCATATACACTTCCTCTTACAGATCCCCATTTAGGAAAGCATTCTTCACATCAAGTTGAAACGAGGGCCAAGAGTATGAGGCAACAAGAGAAAGAAGTATCCAAACAAAGGTCATCTTTGCAACTGGTGCAAAGGTTTATAAGTAATCAATGCCATAGGCCTGTGTACCCTTTAGCAACAAGTCTTGCCTTGTACCTTTCTATACTTCCATCTTCCATATATTTTACTGTGTAAACCCATTTGCATCCAACTGTCCCCTTGCCTTCTGGTAGATCCACAATGTCCCATGTCTGATTCTTAATCAAAGTTGCCATCTCTTCCTGCATAGCTGTCTTCCACTTAGGTATAGACATTGAGTTAAGAGAGGAAAGAAAAGCACGATAGGAAGGAGAAAGTCCACTATAGGATAAGTACTGTGAAATACAATGAGCAGTACACTTTCTCTTCCCTTTTTTGAGAGCAATAGGGAGATCAAGGTTATTTGTAACAGGATTAGTAGAATCAATGGGAACTGAAACAATAGCGGGACCAAGAGGAATACCTGAATCCATGTCAGCTGAATCTGGAGTATCCAAGGATGTGAGTTCTGCTGTAGTAGAATCAACCTCCTTGTGAAGTCTCTGTCGTAAGTAATGCTGAGAAGCAGAACGCAAAGGAGATGGCAAGGTAGGTGACACAGGGTGGTGGTCAAGCATAGGATTACACAAGGACTGGAACTGGGAGAGGAATAGACTGCTGACTCACTTCCCCAAAACACTCCCCCTGAGAAGGATTCTTTGAGAAGAAGTATGTGGATTAAAAAAAGTGACATCCATGGTAATAATATCGGCTCCCAGAGACTGGATCATAGCAGCAGTACTCTTTCTGATTCTCTACATATCCAAGGAAGACACACTTCTTTGCCTTGGGATCAAGCTTTGAGCGGTGAGGACCAAGGATATGTGCAAAGCAGACACACCCAAACACTCTGAGAGGAATATGAAACATCTCCCCCTGAGGAAAAAGGAGACTGAATGGGGTGCTGAATCCAAGTATACGAGAGGGCACCTTGTTAATCAGATATACTGCTATGAGAATTGCATCACCCCAAAACCGAACTGGAACTGTAGATGTGATCATCATGCTTCTTGCATCTCAACAATGTGTCTATTCTTCCTTTCTGCAACACCATTCTGCTGTTGACTGTAGGGACAACTACTATGATGGACAACACCATATTCTAACAAATATGAGGCAAGGTGTCTTTCAAAATATTCCCTGGCATTGTCGGATCTGAACACCTTTATTCTTGTTCCAAATTGTGTTAGCACCATCTGATGAAATTGTCTCACCAAGGATGGCACTTCATCGTGGGATCTCATCAGGTAAATCCAAGAGTATCATGAGAAATTGTCCACAAAAAAGAGAAAATATCGATAGCCTCCCATAGAAGGAACATGGTAAGGGCCCCACACATCCGAATGAATAACATCAAAAGAAGAATAACATCTTTTATTACTAGGTTTAAATGAATGTCTACAATGCTTTCCAAGTTGACAACCTTCACACTCCAGACTAGACAAACTAACAGACTTAAAAAGTTTTGGAAACAAAAAACTCAAAGAAGAAAAAGGTAAATGGCCCAAACGATTATGCCAAAGCATAATTTGACCCATAGACCCTGACTCACTATCCCAGCTGACATGATGACTTTGTTGAGGAGGAAGTACATCCAGAAGGTAGATTCCATTCACTCACGACCACTCCCAATCGTCATCTTTGAATCTAGATCCTACAAAATACAATGACCAGGATAAAAAATTACTGAGCAGTTTAGGTTCTTAATCAAACTACTAACAGATAACAAATTAGCGCTCAATCTGGGAACATGAAGGATAGAGGGTAGAGAAATAGAATCACTAATCTTGACAGATCCCTTCCCAGCATAAGAAACATGGAATCCATCAGTTGTGGAGACCCTATCTCTGCCAAAATAGAGCTGGTAAGTTGAAAAAATAGTAGAGCTCTGGGTCATGTGCTCTGAGGCTCCAGAATCTATAATCCAAGGAGGTCCCTCCTTACTTGAAGTAGAAACGTAATTTGCAGTGACCTGTGAACTACCTGTGTGAGCAAAGGAAGTAGAGTGGACTCCACCAGTGTCACCTGTACCTTACTGTAGCAGTTGCAACAGACTCTAGAGCAGCTGTAGTAGGAGGGGCCGGAATGTCACCAGTAACTGCCATGTGTGCATTTCCCTTATTATTTTTCATCTAGTCAGCACAAGATGTGGGTGAAGCTTCCAGCAAGTATCTCTTGTGTGTTTAGGCTTCTTACAATAGTCACAGATCAAATCTCTTTTATCTTCCTTCTTGATTTCACTGCCACCCCGATCTCCACTTTGTTCAGGTTTCACAACACTTACCACGACAGACTGATCAGAAATAAGATTTTTCATCATCACATCTCTCCTGCACTCCTCCCCTGACACAAAGGCATATGCCTGGGAGAGAGTAACACTGTCCCTGGAAAGGAGATGCTGTCGTGCAATATCATACTCAGGATTAAGGCCAGCAAGAAATTCAAACACCCTATACTTCTCTAGATGTTTCTGATAGGTAGCTGCATCCTTAGTGGTTTCCCAAGCAAATGTCTCTAAATGGTCAATCTCCTGCCACAGGGTTTTAAGGGCTGAAAAATAGGCTGCAACAGGTCTATCTCCTTGCCTTGTAGAAATAATCTGATTTCTCAACTAATAAGCCCTAGCAACATTTTCCCTTTGTGAATAGGTTTCTGCAACCCCATCTCATATTTCCTTAGTTGTATTTGCCCATAAAAATTTTTTACTTATATGGGGCAACATGTAATTACACAACAAAGGCATCACCATATAATTTTCCTGTGCCCACCGAGAGTTGCTAGTTTCGGGTTTCACCTCTTCACTAGTGATATACCCTAATTTCCCACGAGCACCAATGGCCATCTTTGTAGATCGTGACCATTCTAAGTAATGCACCATCCAACCTAACTATAGTAATCCTAGAGGTAGTCTCTATTTTACACGATAGTAAGTTGTTTTCTATCATTTGGTGTAGCAATAGCAAACATGCCTTCATTGGGTTATTTGGTTTTTCATTTGATTGATACTAGTATGTTTGTGTTTTATTGGATGGTTGCAAGAAATTGTTGTGACTATGTGAACTCATGAAAACCAAATCACCCAGGCATGCACTCACTAGATGATTTGGTTTATTCTTTTGACTTATAGCATGTCTAGGTCTTCTTAAACATACTATAACTCAAAGGATGAGGTAGTATTTCTTGATATTCCTAGTAATGTAGTAGATCCTAGAGGTAGTCTCCATTTTATCATATGATAGCGGGTAGTTCATGTATCACTTTGGCTAGCAACAATAGGTATGCATTCACTAGGTAATTTTATCTTTCATTTGTTTGATAGAATGTTTCTTTTATAGGAGGGTTGCAAAAAAGTGTTGTGACCATGTGGTCTAATCGAATCAAATCACTTTTTTTTTATCAGAAACGATAACTTCCATTAGAGATAATTTAAAACTGAAATACAGAAGTCATCCCTTACTAGAAAAGGTTGATTCAATAAACAGCAAACATTACAGCACTGCACAGTAAAGCCTCTCTCTTACAGTCCCTTGTTTTTCTAGGGTGTCAGCAAAAATCCAATCAAATCACTTAGGCATGCACTCACATGGTGATTTGGTTTTAAATTTGAATATTAGCATGTTCATGGCTTATTGAAAGGTCAAAAGAAAGTGTCGTAACCATGTGAATTCATCGAAATCAAATAATCCATTGAAGGTTCAAGAAAAAGCTAGAGGAAGGACAAAGGACATGGTTGATGTAGTTGACAGAGGAAATGGCTCCCAATACAAAAATGGCAAGATAGGATTCCTGTAACCAGCTTTATACAAGTCAAAGATATATATATATATATATATAAAGAGAGAACAACAGAATCAAATGATATGAACTTGGGAATTCTCATTACTACAAAAGTGATACAGGAAAAGTCAATCACTTACTGTTTTCGAAAGTTCACTACCCATCTCCATCGTGCGCAAACACAAGGGAATTATTTCAGTTGAGAGAAGAAAACTGATAACTTCCGTATCATCAACCTGCAAAAGAATGTTTCAAATTTAACTTCATTAATAAAAGATTATCTTGGGGGTAGAAGTCCCATAAATAATGAAAAATGAATTATAATTAGTAGAAATTAAAACTAATCTTATGGGCATTACAGAACCAAGTATATGTGGGTGGATGTGTTTGTCCCCAGCATGCATGCATGAACCGTACAAGTAAAAAAATAAGAGCGGCTATCTTATGGTGTGTGTGGGAAGAAGAGCAGCTATCTCCATCAAGGTGGCACATTGAGTCAGAACCATGGAGCTTTTTCACTTCCTATACAACTAATCACATCATCGGAAGTTGGAGACATAGTTTTCAAATTGCCAAGGAAACAAGGGGCGCTTTGTCACCTAGTCACCTAGGTGTCACCTAGGCAAGGGATTTTTTTAAGCAAAAAACATATTTCTTACGTTTCCTTAATCATCCATAATTTTCATAAGATAAGTGTAAACCTCATGTTTTTTTTGATAATTAACTTTCATTTATCATTAGAATCGAAGGATTACATCTGTTACAAGCATCCCAGTGTAAGGCACGATTTGCAGCCTCACTCTTCAACAAAAATATATTGCAGATTTACAAATGGACCCAGTACATCTGATCCCTAGTTACCCCCTGCTTATCTAGAGAATCAGCCAATTCATTGGCCTCCCTTTGTTGTGTGGGCCATTTGAACTTCTTCATTTCATTTCTGTAACACCAAATCACTGAATCTAGGTTCTTTAGCCAACTTCTTTATTTCATCTTTTGCAATCTGAATGCCTTGTAGGGCTGCATATAGTTCTGCCTTTAAAGAGTCTCCATGTCCCATTGGTCCTGAGAAGATGGCTCTTAAATTTCCTTCCTTGTCTCTTACAGCCCCTCCTATGCCAGATGGACTTGGGTTGCCTTGGCTGCTCCCATCAAAGATTAGTTTCAGCCAATCTTCAATGGGAAGATTCCAAACTGACCCTGCTTTAATTTTTTGTACTGCACCAAAGGCTATGAAGCTCCAATTCCTCCAGATATCATCAAAGGAGAAATATTTGAAGAGGTCCAATGTTTGCAACCAATGTAAATCCTGGTCATAACACACTCCATAATTTGTTGTTTACTTCTTTCCTTCTCTTTGAAGATTCTTGCATTTCTTTCTTCCCATAATGTCCAGATCACTGCTGCTCTAGTGCATCTCCACAATATTCTTCCCCTTCTCTTCAGAAATCCAAAGGTTTATGGATCAAAACAACATTTTAATCTCTGTTGGCATATTCCACCTACACCCAAAACAAGGAGAAAACCAATCCCAGATTTCTTAGCAAATGAGCAAGAGATTAGTAGATGAAAGCAAGATTCACTGTCGGATTTACATAGAGAGCACCAATTTGGGGAAATACATAGAGGTTTTTTCTTTTGTAATGAATCAAGAGTGTTAATTCTCCCAACAGACACTTCCCAACAAAAAGCCTTAATTTTAGGGGGAATCGGCTGAACCCAAATTTCTTTCCAAGGAAAGGACAAAGAGGAGGGGGATGCACATGAAAAGAGGCCTTTAGGACTTAGGCACCAAAGTCTTCTATCAGGATTAGAAGGCTCTAAGCAGACTTTATCAAGGAAAAGGAGAAGCTCTGATAAATGATTAGCCTCCTCATCCCTCAACCCCCCCGATCGGACTGGTTCAGTCCGGTCGGACTAGACCCCGACCGGGCCGGTTTGATCCGGTCGGACCAGACCAGACCAGTTCAGCCAGATGGTGGATTGACTTGGGTCAGATCATATCAGGTTTGTGCACGGGTTTGGGGCCGAACCGATTGGCCCAAAGCGGGCCAAAAGAAGTAAATCGGACCGGGCCAGATTCGGATCGGGTAGTACGAATATGATCCAAACCGGGAAAGCAAGTGGAGCGGTTTAGGGTTTGGACCCCACCTGGTCCGGCTCGTTTCGGATTTGGGTCGACCCGAATCAGCTTGTGTTGGGTCAAGCAGGGCTGTGTGAATAATGGTTGGACCGGACGACTCGAACCGGGCAAAGCAAGCGGTGCCAAGCCATCCCGTTCGAGGTCTATTTTGAATTCGGGTCGACCCGGATCGGTATAGGTTGGATCAGGTCAGACTGTGTTGAATTGGTCCGGACTTGGGTCAAATTGATTTGGATTTATGTTGGGTGAAGTGTGTTGATTCAAGACAACTAAATTTAGTCAATAATTAATAGAAAATTAATGCATTAATTATAAATTATGTAATTCAAATGAAGAAAATAAAAAAAAGGCTAAGGAATTAATACTAATGTTTGTAATGGTTAACCCAACGGTTATCCACAACCCAACCCATTTGAATGGGCGGGTTGATCACACAACCCGCTAAGTAAATGAGCGGGTTAGATTCTGCGTGGGTTGGGTGGGTTCAGCGGGTTGGGTGAAAAATTGCCACCCCTACCCATCACAATTTAGTTTTATGAAGTTTAATGGTGGTTGAGACCAGTTACATAGCATTATGCTACTCAATGAGAATGACGATGCAACCTATTGCCAATATCTAAGAATGCCATCTACCCAAGGCTCAAATAGAATTTTCACTTTGACCCAAAGAACCACTCTCAATATTATGTTTTCAATTAAAGCTTCTTATGAATGATCCACCTCCTTGAAGATTCTTGCACTCCTTTCTTCCCAAATTGACCATGTCACAGCATCCCTAGTTGATAGCAATTAGTACCAAGGGCATGGAGGCCTTAATTCACAAATGGATAAGAAACAGCGCTCCTGTAATCAAAAGTGTTTACACAAAAGCCCCTATTGACACTTAGTCCTTTTGTGATGTAATGGGATCTGTAGTACAGAGTATGTGATGAATTGCTCCAAGGCAAGAAATGAAAGGGACAAAAAAAGTTATCAATAGAAAAGTTCTAAATCAGATGCATAGTGTCCAAAACTTCCTTTACTTCCAGAACTTAATTTCAGTCAAAGGGCTAATGCACTAAAACTGCAATACCAAATCCTTCAATGGTTAAACTATTGTCCATAACATATTCTCAAACTCAGTTGCTGATCAGCAGGAGGGATATCTCCCAATACCTATTTTCCCTTGCAAGTTGTTATAACTGCTGAATCAGATGGATTATGGATAGAGTGTCAGAAACTTCCATTACCTCCATAACTTGGTTTCAGTCTTAAGGAGCCAATGCACTATAACTGCAATTAAAAATCCCTTAATAGTTATTTTTATCCAGATTATATTCCCAAATAAGGTTTCTGGAATAGAGGGAGGGATATTTCCCTAAACCTGGTTGCCCTTGTTAAGTTGCTATTGATTGTTTTCAGACATAATGATCAAGTGTGTGGGAGAAATCGCATTAGAACCCCACCTCAACTACAGCTTTACATCTTACATTTCTGTTCCCAAATAACATTATTTCTCCTGAATGATATCTTGATCATCATGAATACTGATAAACAATATATCCAAATTTAAAAACTTTGTCTATTTTTTTATTGGTAAAGGGCTTTCTTTAATTGGTAATGAACAAAAAGGATAGCACTAAAACATAAGACTATACAAAGCAAAGAAGACAGTGAATATGGGCTATATTTTTTGGATTGAAAACAGCGAATGAGTTTCACCAGAACAAAACTACATATATTTTATCTATATGTCCTCACAATGTTATAAAAAAGAAAAATAACTTTTTGGGGCAAAGTTATAAAAAAGAAACCAAATAAGACTGACAAAAAAAATTGACTCCACCATCCAAAATTTCTTTTTCCCTTGAATTACTTATGGATACAATAAGACTTTCTGAAGGACTACTGAAAATGACTAACAGGGATCCTTTGAACATAATCTCTAGAAATGTGGTGGTTCGGAACCTGAACCAGACTAGCCAATTGGATAATTGGAAAACTTGGAAAGGGAGCTTCTTGGATAGGGTTGCAACTTGGGCTGGGTTAGCCAGAAACAACCTGAAAAGGTTTGGTTGGATCAAAATTCCAGTTACGGTTAGGATTGAAAAGTATGAACCCAATTTAACTTTGAGTTGGGATGGGGTTGAGGTATTGAGCAACCCAAACCCAACATGTATTCATATTTGTATGTATAAATTATTATATATATATATATATATATGTGTGTGTGTGTGTGTAAATTTGTATGTATGTATTAAAATGTAACTATGCATCTATGAATACATGTTTATAAACATATATTAAACAATTTTACTTTGAATGAAAAAAAAAACAAATCTAGTTGAAACAAATGTACTCCAAAAGCACCTTAACTTTGTTCCTGTCCATATAACAATGCTAAAGCCAGTTAACCTTATTCCATTAATCTTAAGTCTAAGAAATAAGAACATTTTAACAAAATGTAATGAAGAAACCAGGACAACCCAAACCCAATCTAGCCCAACCTGATCATGACTTTAAAAGTCAGTTTGGGTTAGGGTGGACCTAAATCCAGCCTGACATGCACACCTATTCTTGGCTGCTGAATTCCTCTACCAACTCAGCATAAGCCCTCAAGTTTATCCTTTGCTCCCAAAATCAGGTGGATTATGGAAATGTTGCCCTTTTTTTGAGGGGGGAAGAATTATAACGGAGATTAAAAATTTTGAAACATTGGTTATCCAGGACCCAACCTCCTCATGGTTCAAAATTTAGGAGGTTTTCATTTCAAAGTGCTGTTACCTAGGAAAGGTGGCTTTTATATGATAATAAAAGTAAAAGAATTTTTAATAGACATAGCCACTATGAGAGTATAATGCCCAGTTGCCATCATGATAGGGCATGGGAGCTCTTTTGAACTCATTTTGCACATGACACAGGCTTGACACTTTTGACCCAGAAAAATCAGGGATTGATCACTCTTCCAGGTCATCTAAGATTAAAATTTAGATGGGTATGGGAACAGGATAAAACCAGATGACTCAATGGTTTTATGGCATAACCTGGACACAATTTGCCCATGTCAATCCAATCTACAGAAGAAAAAAAAAAGTAGGTTAAGGTCAGGAAATGGATGTGGTTTGGAATCAGAGAGATAAAAAAAGGGCTATGAACACAAAAGCAAAAGAGGCAAAAGAGAGAGATAAAGGGAAGAGAAAACCTAGGAGCAATTAAATGTTCTATGTATTTGTGTCTAAGAGAGAGAAGAGAAAGAGGCAAAAGAGAGAGATGAAGGGAAGAGAAAACCTAGGAGCAATTAAATGTTCCATGTATTTGTGTCTAAGAGAGAGAAGAGAAAGAGGTATGGGTGGAACCTGTGCCTGCGAAGTAGGGGTGTAAACGGATCGAATTCGATTAGGATCAGGCAATATTCGAATTCGAATCCGATTAAATATTCGAATATTCGATTTGATTCGAATTTGATTAATTAGATATTTTGGATAATTAATAAATATATAAAATAAATATTTTATGAATATAAGTATATAAATATATAAATTATTTATATAACTTAATTATAATATATATAAATTATAAAATATTTTATATGTTATATATAAGAATTAAATAGTTGGTCGAATTCATATATTTATCGAATCGAATCAGGTCATCCAAATTCGAATCTGATTAACTATTCGGTATGAATAGGATATCCGAATTCGACTAATTAGATATTCGAATTATCCGAATTCATTTCGATTATATCGAATATCGAATTCGAAATCGGATTTCCGAATACCGTTTACACCCCTACTGAGAAGGGCAGTCAGGGACATAGACCTTGGGAGTACTTCAATCTTGTTAACCATTCTTGAGAATGTTTTCTTGGATCCCTCTCAGGAAGATATCAGAATTTGGATCCCATTCCTCCTCGGGTTGGTAGTTTTTGTTGGGAAGCATTCCTAAAAAGAATTAACACAGGTGACCTACAAAGAAAGAGACCCAATCCTGTCTATTCCTACATAGGTGTATTCTTTGCAAAGTTAAAGGGGGCTATTTAGGAATGAGTTTTCTCCCTTTTTGGGTGTAGATGGATCCCTCCCTTGAATGTGCAAAGCCTCTTCTCTCCTTCTTACTTTAGTTGGCCTTTAAAAAGAGGGAGAGTTATGTGGAGATGTATGAGGGCTGCAGTCTGCTGGTCTATCTGGGAAGAAAGAAACCCATGTACGTTCTCAAAAAAGGAAAGAACCATTGAGAAAGTAATGGAGTTGATACATTTAAGGGTGGCTCACTGGCTGGATTCTCCGAACCTATTCACAGTTTTTTCCTTGGATGACTTGATGAGAAATTGGTCAGAGAGAGCTAATTCTGCCCAGGTTAATATGGTTTCTTCTCCCTCTTGGACCTCTCCCCCACCTGGCAAGCTGAATTTTGATGGAAATAGTTTAAGGAACCCAAGGCTCTCTAGTATAGGGGGAATGTCCAGGAATGAAGAGGGGCTTATTATAGCCATGTTCTCAGGCCCTATTGGAGAAGGAGACTCTTTTAGGGCTGAGATCCTTATGGCTCTGGAAGGTACCTAAAGAGAAAGGGAGATGAACTAAGAAAACTGGTTTTTGAGGGTGGCTCGAGATGGCTAAAGGAAGATAACTCTGGTATCAAGAACTACAGCAATGAAAAGAAAAAAATTAAGTGGCTGACTAGGGACATTGAGGTGAAATACAGTTGGATAACGAGAATTGCTAACTCACTTGTTGATGGGTTAGCCAAGCAAGGGGTGAATATGGGATCTTTCTTTTGGGCTCATTTCTAGTCTTGTATTTTCTGTTTTGCTAAAATGGGGGAGTTAAGAAAGTTTACATCCCCCTCTCTTGTAATTAAAGTTTCTTATTCTTAATAAGTTTTGTCGTTACCAGTGTTTTAAAAGGCGTGGGAAGCATACACTTGGAGGCGCGCCTCCAGTTGAGGTGCTCCCAAAACGCCCTGAGGTGTATGCCAGAGGCGCGCCTCGCGTCACACCTCTGCATTTTAAAACATTGGTCGTTACTGATAAAAAAAAAAAAAAAGAAAGAGGTGATTTGATCTGCTGCCTGTTGTAGCTATCATTTACTGCTCTACAATTACACTTTCCATGGATTAGGAGTGGTTTTTCTCAGTAAAGAGATTTAGAGAGATAATAGAATTCTAGGACCAAAATGAGATAAGTTTGAACCAAGGAGTGCCATAAGCTTTGATAGGTTGATGATGAAATTATAGGAAATGCAGAATACACTGGCATGCAGAGCAATAGGTAACATGATGCATGTTTTTTTATAAGAAAAAGGATTTCATTAATAAGTAAAGATTTAAACTTAATACAACTATTGGCAAAATCCAATACTCATTGTTGGAAAGTAGAAGATTGACTCTCTGATTGATTCTCCATAATTTTAGGTCCATCAGTTTAGGAAACTTAATTTCCTAGAATCATGGGATATTAATTGGAGAATCCCACTGATATAGAAATTAGTTTTTTAGGAAAAGTTAGTTTCCTATTTTATCACCCTGTAAATTAGCTCTGTAATTCTATATAAAGTTGTGTATATGCTCCTTCCAAGACAATACAATCAATTCATTTTTTCCCTCAAATTTTCACATGGTATCAGAGCCAGGTTACGACCTCATCCACTCATAGTATCTCTTTGGTCATCTCTGCTGCGTTCAAGAACTCTCAAACAGTATTTGGGAGATTCTTGAGTGTCCTTGATTCTTCTTCGAGATCGGCTACAGATCTGAATTCTACATTTTTGCTTCTTCTTGATTGTTGCGCCATTGGATTCATCCTTTTTTTCTTTGATCTCTTTGTAGAGACATCAGATCAGTCTGAAATTTTAGATCTGGTGTTGCCCAGAGCAGATTTACTGAATCCCTTTGGTTTCATTTGGATCAGTTTTGATTTTGAGTGGTTTCGATCCACTCTTCAGTTTGGTGGAGCATTACAGTTACCTTTTTTTTTTTACATTGGCTGAAAGATTCTTTAGGCCTTCATCGCCAATCCTTACTAAGTTTTTCAGACCTTCATTGTCTGTTTTTTTCTCTCTTTCTTGAAGCCCACCCAATATGTCAGAAGCCACCGTATCAAATACTACTGCACAATCGGAAGAAGTTTCCTCACATCAAGCATCTGGCGACCTGCAAAACATTCAGGCAGCATATAGTTTGTTCGAACATATTTAAAGGGAAAAGGAAAGCTTAGCCATCTCTTAGGGACGGGACCGAAGGAAGGAGATCCAAGATTTGATGCATGGGACGAAGCTGACTCCATGATCATGTCATGGTTATGGAATTCAATGAATCCTGAAATCAGCGATACGTGTATGTTTTTATCCATGGCTAAAGAGATCTGGGATGCCGTCCAACAAACATATTCAAAAGCACGTGATGCAGCACAAGTGTACGAAATCAAAGTCAAGACTGGAGCAACTAAACAAGGCAGCAAGACAGTTACCGAGTATGCAAATTTACTGCAGAACCTGTGGCAAGAACTCGATCATTATCGGTGCATTGAGACTAAATGTGCAGCGGATGCAGCAATCCTAAAGAGTTTTATCGAAAAAGATCGCGTTTATGACTTTCTTGCAGGACTCAACGCAGAATTTGATCAAGTTAGGGTCCAGATTCTCGGCAAAGAAGAGGTACCATCTCTAAATGAGACTATTTCTCTGATTCGTGCTGAAGAAAGCCGTAGGGGGGTTATGCTTGAACCCCAAGTACTAGAAGAATCAGCCATGACTACAAGGATGGAACAACCGAAAATACTGGAAGGAATGAAGACAGATTTGTCCTCTGCACGGGACAACAAGGAGTCTCTTTGGTGTACCTATTGCAAGAAACCAAGGCACACTAAAGAGAAGTGTTGGAAGCTGAATGGTAAACCATCGAATAGGGAATGGGGCTACCGAGGAGGACAACAGAAGAGTCGAAGTCAAGCTAACTTCACCACAAATCAGCCGAGCCAAGAAAAGCCTCCAGACAAGACCGAGTTCAATAAGGAGGAGATCGAAAAGTTAAAGGGGCTTCTGGGATCGTTGGAGAAACCTAGTGGTACAGGCTCTCTTGCAATCTCAGGTAAGTTTTCTATTCCTCACGGACTAAATGTCTCAGATGAACCTATTAGGGATTTATGGGTGATTGACTCAGGTGCCATAGATCACGTGACTCACTCCTCACTACATTTTAGCACTTACACCCCCTGCCCAAGCAATCGAAAAATAGCCATTGCAGACGGTTCCCTTACTACCATAGCTGGCCTTGAGGATATCCATATTAATCCATCACTTACACTAAAAAGTGTCCTTCATGTTCCAAAATTGTCCACTAACCTGATATCCATCCAAAAACTCACCCATGACATGAACTGTAATGTGCTTTTCTATCCTTCTTACTGTATATTTCAGGACCAGGATTCGGGGAAGAGGATTGGACTTGCTAAGGAGAAGAATGGACTCTACTATCTTGAAGAATCATGCAAATCAAATATTGTCCAGGATAAGTTATCTCTGCCATTCCTTTCATCATCCAACAAAGACACCATTTGGCTTCATCACTTTAGACTAGGACATCCATCTTTTGGAATTCTGAAAACTATGTTTCCCTCCTTGTTTAAAGGATTGAGTGTTGAATATTTTCATTGTGATGTGTGTGAATTTGCAAAACACAAGCGTGTGCCCTTTCCAATCAGTAACAAGAGAAGTTCAGTCCCATTCTTTTTGATCCATAGTGATATATGGGGACCCCCCACAGTTCCAAATGTGTCTGGCTCACGATGGTTCGTCTCTTTTATTGATGATTGCAGTAGGGTCTCTTGGATCTTTCTTCTTAAATCTAAATCAGATGTAAGTAGTGTACTCCCAAATTTCCATAACATGATCCAAAATCAGTTTGGGGTCAGAATCAAAAGATTTAGATCGGATAATGCACGGGATTATTTCAACCAAACTTTATCCCCATATTTTCAAAAAGAAGGGATTATCCATGAATCCTCCTGCATTAATACTCCACAACAAAACGGAGTAGCAGAAAGGAAGAATGGTCATCTACTAGCTGCAACCCGAGCCTTACTTTTCCACCAGCATGTTCCAAAAACCTATTGGGGGGAAGCTGTGCTTACAGCCGCATACATTATAAATCGATTACCTTCAAGGTTTTGGGATTTAAAACACCAATGGAAATACTTTCTCAATTTTATCCCGATCTACGTACAACAAATAATCTCACCCCAAGAATCTTTGGATGCACTGCTTTTGTCCATGTTCATACCCATAATAGAGGGAAGTTAGATCCAAGAGCCATCAAGTGTAATTTTGTGGGTTATTCGTCCACCCCAAAGGGTTATAAGTGTTACCACCCACCTACTAAAAAATTCTGTCTCTATTGATGTCACTTTTGAAGAAAAAACACCATATTTCACTCAACCTTATCTTTAGGGGGAGTCTTTGTCATTCATTGAAGATAAGGACAGAGAATTGTTCCCTCTTGGTCTACCTACGGTTTCTCAACACCCAAACTCAGCATCTATACCAGTTCAATCCGTATCTGCACCTATCGAACCACCTCAAACCAAACCAACTTCTTCACCCATTCATACCAGACCCATGACAGAGAATGATGAACTTTGTGACTCTATGAGATTGCAGGTATATTCAAGAAGAAGAAACCAGGATCCTAATCTTGTGCAGGTTCAAGATTCAACTCCTAATCCTGAGAATGATGTAAATACAGTTCCAGAAATTTCTTCTGAATTAGCATCTGACCAAGATCTTCCTATTGCCCTTAGGAAAGGCACAAGAGAATGCACTAAACATCCCTTATATCCCTTAGCAAATTTTGTGTCCTTTAAAAAATTCTCACCATCACATAGGAGTTTCCTAGTTAGTCTAAACACCATTCATATTCCTAATACTTTATCTGAGGCATTATCTGATGAGAAATGGAAAGATGCTATGAGAGAAGAGATGCAGGCTCTAGATAAGAATCAAACATGGGAAATTGTTGACCTACCACCAGGAAAGAAACCCGTGGGCTGCAAGTGGGTTTTCACAGTAAAGTACAAGACAGACGGCTCTCTAGAAAGATACAAGGCAAGACTCGTGGCAAAAGGATATACACAAACCTATGGTGTTGACTATCAGGAGACATTCGCTCCAATGGCTAAGATGAATACGATAAGAATTTTGTTGTCACTAGCAGCTAACTTCGACTGGTACTTGGAGCAATTTGATGTAAAGAATGCTTTTTCTTCACGGTAATTTAGAGGAGGAGATATACATGGATATTCCTCCGGGCTATATAAAGTTTGCAGGTTGAAAAAGGCACTATATGGTCTCAAGCAATCACCTAGGGCGTGGTTTGGAAGATTTACTAAAGTTATGCTTGCCATTGGATACAAACAAAGTCAGGGAGATCATACACTCTTTATAAAGCATTCGGATGTAGGGGGAGTCACGGCTCTTCTGGTATATGTCGATGACATAATTGTCACAGGAAATGATGAAAAGGAGAAGGAAGCCTTGAGAAGATGCCTAGTCAAAGAATTCGAAATAAAAGAACTTGAGAGATTGAAGTATTTTCTAGGGATTGAAGTAGCTCATTCCAGAGAAGGCATCTTTATCTCACAACAGAAATATGTAACAGATCTTTTAAGAGAGACAGGAAAGTTAGCATGCAAACCATCCTCCACACCGATTGAGCCAAATCACAAATTGGGAGAAGCAAATGAAGATCCAGCCGTGAATAGGGAAATGTACCAAAGCTTAGTAGGAAAACTTATATATCTTGCCCACACAAGGCCAGACATAGCATATGCCGTGAGCGTGGCTAGCCAGTTTATGCACAACCCGAAAGAGGTTCACCTACAGGCGGTCTATAGGATACTACATTACCTAAAGGCTAATCCTGGCAAAGGAATCTTGTTTAAAAGAAATACTGGATTAACCCTAGAGGCATAAACCGATGCAGATTATGCAGGCTCTCCCATGGATAGGCGGTCCACTACAGGTTACTGTACATTCCTTGGAGGAAATCTTGTGACATGGAGGAGTAAAGAAGTAGAATGTGGTAGCTAGATCAAGTGCGGAGGCAGAATTCAGGGCAATGGCTTAGGGAGTATGTGAATTACTATGGCTCAAGATAATTTTGGAAGACCTAAAGATCAGATGGGAAGGTCCAATGAGATTATTCTATGACAACAAGTCAGCTATTAACATTGCTCACAATCCCGTCCAACATGACAGGACAAAGCACATTGAGATAGATAGGCATTTCATAAAGGAAAAGCTGGATAGCAGATTAATTTGCACTCCATACGTCTCAATGAATGGTCAACTGGCAGATGTGCTGACAAAAGGGCTTTGCAGTGTGGCATTCCAAGGACTTATCTCTAAGCTGGGAATGAAAGATGCATATTCACCAGCTTGAGGGGGAGTGTTGGAAAGTAGAAGATTGACTCTCTGATTGATTCTCCATAATTTTAGGTCCATCAGTTTAGGAAACTTAATTTCCTAGAATCATGGGATATCCTAGAATCATGGGATATTAATTGGAGAATCCCACTGATATAGAAATTAGTTTTTTAGGAAAAGTTGGTTTCCTATTTTATCACCCTGTAAATTAGCTCTGTAATTCTATATAAAGTTGTGTATATGCTCCTTCCAAGACAATACAATCAATTCATTTTTTCCCTCAAATTTTCACACTCATCAGTACACGTTTACAAGTATGCCCAGAAAATACTTTGCCTATTTACTCCTTGTTTAGCGAATGCATCTGCTACCCCGTTTGCAGTTCTTCTCACCCAGCTGAAGTTTGCATTCAAATTCTTTGCAATCACATCAATCTCCCTAAATGCATGTCTGAATTTCCATGGTGCTTTGCCAAATGAATTACTAGCTGTGAATCACCTTCAATTTCCAAATTTCTGAGACCATGCTGGTGCTAATATCAACCCTTGTAGCAGTGCCATTGTTTCTGCCACGACTGAATCTCCTATACCTGCTGAGCCTGAATACATCACAACCACCAAGCCTTGATGGTTTCTAATCACTCCCTCAATACAAGCTCTTCCTAAGTTAGCCAAAGAGCTACCATCAAAGTTCAGTTTTAGTTTACTTTCAGTTGGTGGCTTCCAATCCTGTCTTACCTTTTCAGGGTGGTTTCCAGTTTGTGCAACTTCAGGCCAGGATCTGATAATATCATTGAATGAAAAGATTCTGAAAGTCTCCAAAGTTTTTACCCAGTGTGCAGCTCGGAGTAGGTAACATGATGCATATTAAATAGATTCTATTATTTCTGCTCTTTTCATTGAAGATTCTATTATTTCTTTCTTCCCATATTGTCCACACAACAGCAGCTCGGAGTAGGTAACATGATGCATATTAAATAGATAAAATTGCTTGAGCCAAATTAACCCAAGATAACCCATTAACCTATACTCAAATCAGATAAACTGTAAAGTCCCACCCTTCCCTAGTTGATGTATGATTTTGACTACAATCTTTGATCATAAATATCATCCTTAAAACACAATAGAAGTATTTGTCAGTGTAGTGCTGCATAGTTGAGCAGCATTGGGCTGAACAGCTATGTAAACACCACTAGCCATTAACTTTCAAACAGTGAGATTCCTGAGAAGGCCATGTCAGATGTCATAAGTCTCTAGTTCAAATGACATTAAACTCAGAATGCCAATGTGGTGCCAACCTGGTAGCATTTTTTGATCAGCAAAGGAAAGCTTTATTAATGAAACTTAAATCATGTGAATTATATATACAAGTTGGGAAGAATCCAACAACCAAAATAAAACAGATCGATTACGACTCTGCCCAGGACAGTTGCTCCCTATTAACCTCTTGCTTTGTTAAGGAACCTGGCATCCATATGTGGTCCTTCTCACCCACTTGGATGTAAAATTAGTTTCCTTAGCTAGGCAATTAATTTCCCTTTAAACGTTCTTGTACAACCAAACCCCTGGAGAGTTTTCATTCATCCAACAAATTACTAGTTTTGAATCCCCTTTGGCTGTGCCACCTTGGCAGCATTCTAACCAGAAACACATGCAACATTACAGTGCCAAAAACCACCACTATTTTCCATGCAAATAGTTGCTTACATGTGATTTAAATACATAGATATGTACAGAAACCTTAACTATGCATGAAACTTTAAAATGCAAAACTGTACCTTTACAAGTGCACCAATAACACCCAAACTGGTAAGCCTCAAATATTCAAAAGGTCTTGTTTTGCTTGTAGTGTTAAGGAAAGGATATAGATATAAAGGAATATGTGCTGCAAAAGGATGGAATTTTCCTATATTAATAAACTCCCAGCCTGACTAGCTATAATACATGTATCTTCATGGAACAAACTTCAAAGAATAATTGATAGGTAACATAATATCATTAACCATAATAACAAAATAAAAACCATTAAAGTTAAAAGTAAATGAATTTGATAATTTGATAATTTCCAACCATAAAACATATCATGTAAAGTTCTTCCTCTAGTGTTACTTAGAGGAAAGAACATAACTTAGTTAATAAGAAAAATCACTTGATATATCCAAGAGAAAAAAAGACCACCCCATGTGCCATAGCTCTATACTCAGCTTCTGCACTTGATCTTGCTACCACACTTTGCTTCTTGCTCTTCCAGGTCACCAGATTTCCTCCCACAAATGTGCAATACCCACTAGTGGACTTTCTATCATCCATAGCTCCTGCCCAATCAGCATCTGTAAAGACTTCCACCTTTAGGTGATTGTGTTTACTGAATAGTAGGCCTGTTCCTAGATGTTTCTTCAGGTATCTAAGGACTCTCTCAGCTGCCTCCATGTGTGGCTTCTTAGGAGAGTGCATAAATTGGCTCAGAACTCCAACTGAATAGGCAATATTTGGCCGGGTCATGGATAAATAAATCAGCTTTCCCACTAACCTTTGGAACTGCTTTACATCTTTTAGAGGTTCACCAATACAGTCACCTAGCTTGTGGTCTGCATCCATAAGAGTGTCTGTCGGCCTTGCACCTAATTTACCTGTATCTCGTAATAGATCAAGGGTGTATTTCCTTTAAGAGACAAAGATACCCTTTTTGAACGGGCAACTTCGATCCAAGGAAATACTTTAGGAGTCCTAGATCTTTCACTTCAAATTTGGATGCAAGGAATTGTTTCAATTTTTGTATCTCTGAACTCCAACTCCCTGTAACGATGATATTGTCTACATACACTATCAATACGGCAACCTGCTCCTGACATCTCTTCACAAAAAGTGTATGATCAGACTGTCACTGTTGGAACCCCATCTCTTGAACTGCCATGTGAAACTTACTGAACCAAGCTCTGGGAGACTTTTAAGCCGTAGAGAGACTTTCGTAGCTTGCACACCTTGTTTTCACTTCCCTTGGCAGAGAATCTAGGAGGTTGAACCATGTATACCTCTTCTTCTAAGTCACCATTCAGGAAGGCATTCTTTATGTCCAGTTGATGCAATTCCCAGTCAAAGTTAGCAGCTAAGGATAGGAGAACCCTAATCGAGTTCATCTTAGCCACCCTAGCAAAAGTCTCATCATAGTCAACTCCATATACCTGTGTACCCTTTGGCTACTAGTCTTGCTTTGTACCTTTCAACTGTTCCATCTGCCTTGTGATTAACTGTGAACACCCATTTGCACCCCACGGGTTCTTTCCCCTCTAGAGCATCCACCAATTCCCAAGTCTGATTTTTGTGGAGGGCATCAATCACCTCCTTCATGGCATCTATCCATTCAGGGTATTTTAAGGCTTCTGCAACATTCTTGGGAACAGGGATGCAGTCAACTGCCGATAGGACGGCTCGGTACGAGGGAGAGATGTGGTCATAGGAAACAAAGTGGATAATGGGGTGTTTGGTAGTGCAAGACCTGACTCCCTTTCGTTGAGCAATAGGGATGTCTAGGTCGTCCACAGTGGGAGTAGGGTTAGGGGTTGGACTTACCTCCTGGGATTCTGATGATGTCAGTTGCTCAGTGTTTGGCTACTCCACATTTCTATCACACTGCTGATCTCTCCGACGAGTACGTTGGAAGACACGGAAGGGAGTGAGGTCCAGAATAGAAGGAAGAGACACCTAAACCTGCTTCTCCTCTTCCACACTACGACTCTCCCCCTAAGGAGAAGGAGGGAAGAACGGCTCGGACTCAAAGAAGGACACATCCATAGACACAAAATATTTACTACTAACTGGGTCAAAACACCGATACCCCTTTTGAGAGGATGGGTACCCGAGGAAGACACAAGGAATGGACCGAGGGTCTAACTTACCTCTAGATGGAGACAAATCATGGACAAAGGCCCGACAACCAAAGACTCTCATGGGGATGGAAAATAAAGGTGACTGAGGGTACAGTAACTGACAAGGGGCCATGTAATTCAATACTCTAGAGGGCATGCGGTTGAAGACATACGCAGTTGTAAGTATAGCATCCCCCCAAAACCTTTTTGGGACATTCATGTGTAATATCATCATGCGGGCTACCTCAAGGAGGTGTTTGTTTTTTCTTTCTGCAACCCCATTTTGCTGTGGTGTTCTGGCGCATGAGCTTCTATGAATAGACCCATGGGAGGCGAAGAACTCATTTAACTCCCCATGGAAGTATTCATTCACATTATCGGATTGGAAGATCTATATTTCAACATGGAACTGTGTAAACACCATCCTCTGGAAGTCTTTCACTATCTTTGGAACCTCGTCTCTGCTACGCATAGGGATTACCCATGTATAGCGAGAGTAATCATCAATCAATGTAATAAAAAACTTATATCCACCCTCAAAGATTACATTTGTAGGCCCCCATACATCAGAATACACAACATGAAAAGAAACATTTGATCTTTTATTGCTTGAATGAAAGGTTGTTCTACATTGTTTACTCAACTGACACATTTGACACATGAACTCTGACACTGAACACAACTTAAATAAAAGTGGGAACAAACATTTTATTACTTCGAAGGAAACATGACCTAAACGACTGTGCCACAACAAAATTTGACTCTTATTTGACTGACTATGTGACTTTGAGGATGACACGGAGAGACCAGCTTTGTTGTCGAGAATGTAGAGACCGTCCACCAGGCTTCCTCTACCAATCGTCCTCCTAGAAGTTAGGTCCTGAAAAACACATGAGTTAGCAAAAAAGGTTACACTACAGTTTAAAGAACTTGTAATGCTACTAATTGAAAGCAATTTTTTGGGAAGTTGTGGGACATGCCATACACAATTCAGGTTAAGGCCATGGGGAAGGGATATCGATCCTTGACCTGGAATGGAAGAAATGGAACCATCTGCAAGTCTCACTCTATCCCTTCCTAACAAAAGGCTATAAGAATGGAATAGGTTAGGCTTACCGGTCATGTGATGTGAGGCCCTTGAGTCAATAATCCAAGGGGAATCTGTGGGAGTGACATGGAATGCAGAGGCCACATTACCTGAAGTAGATGCAAAAGAGGTAGAGGGAGTACCAGTGACTGAGCTGTCCAATTGCCGCAATGCCCTACCATAAGATTCCATATGCTCTCTGAATGAATTCATTATATCCTCCTTGGGGTCAGGCTTATTAGGAGGGTCCCGGGTACTACCGGCAACCTGAGTGTCTTGGGTTGCCACATGTGCTGCACTCGTTCTTTTCAAGTGACATTTACCCTATTCTTGATTCTTTGCTGCCTTCTTAGGATCACTTTTCTTCCCTATTGAGCTGTTATTCACCGCAGCCAAGGCAACTTGTTGCTCCCCCTCAGCTATAACCATCACACTTCGCCTGCTTTCTTCAGATTGGACAAGGGAGTATACTCCGTGTACTGTAGGCAATTCTTTGCTTCCTAGGATCTGCACCCTTAATGGTTCATATATAGGGTTCAGCCCTAACAAGAAAGCAAACATCAGCTTCCTGTAGGCCTTAGCATCATCATCGTGCTTCCACTCTATGGCCTGATAATGGTCCAACTCCTTCCATATGGAGGTAAGAGCTGAATAATACGAGGACAAACTACGGTTTCCATATTTACATGTTGAGGACTCAGCTTGTAGTTGGTAAATCTTGGCATAATGCCTTTGCTCAGAATAGGTAATTCTGGTCTGTTCCTAGATCTCACTGGCGGTGTCTGCCCACATAAAATTCTTTTTCACATCAGGTTCCATGGCTGCGAGGAGCCAAGACATCACCATACTGTTTTCTTGGTCCCACCTATCATGTTCAGTCGTCTCACCCTTGGGTTCTTTCACCCTTCCATTGATGTAACCAGCCTTACCCCTTGCCGTTACATAGAGTTTTACACTCTTAGCCCACTCCAGGTAGTTCAGACCGTTCAAGGGGGTAATTGGCATGGAAAAAACCATGGTTTCACCTCCCATACCTGTTGTGTTGCGGGTTGGGGTGTTCCCCGTGAGGTCAGTTCATGACTTGCCATTGAATATTACAACCAACCAGTCCAAATGCCACCAAACAGCACAGCTGCCACAACTAGAATGTGGCAACTCAGGGTTTACTCCTAGAATGTGAGCAACAAGCTATTGAATATTGTTGAGAGCACAAAAACTATTGCTGAGAATAAGAGATTAGTCACTACAACGTCCAAACAGAACAATAAATAGTCCGGTCATTGGTTCAGCACCACCAATACAGACATTACTGTCAGTCTGAATGTGGTTCCCCCACTCTAACCATCCAATTATTCAAACTAATAATCATATAATCAAAGCATAAGCCCTACGCACCATTGGATAAAGAATACTGAGATAAACTAAAACAAAACCACACCTGTTCAGCACTAGATCAGAACCTGCTAGGGTTTCATTGCACCATCAACACCCTCCTTCGATTAGGGTTTCAGCAGACCAGCACCATCCCACGGCCAGACACAACTAGGTGTTTTTCAGTAACTGTCGCTTGGAGCCACTAGGGTTTCAGCAGAAGTACAGCCGCCAGAGAAGATTGAAAACACAAGCCGCCGCTAGGGTTTCTGTAAGTGCAGCCGCCAGAGAGAACTGAGACCAATCGCCGCTAGGTTTTTTTTTTTTGATAGAAAAGTAGCCATGTCCAATCCTCTTTAGAAAGGCTGATGCTAGGATCACAGGTCTTCTCCAGCCCATAAATCCCGCTCTGATACCATGTTGTTGCTTATGGTGATTGAGAGAGAGAGAGAGAGAGAAAGAAAGAGAGGTTCGGATGATAGAAAGAAAAGCAAACTCAGTACTGGTACCCGCCAGTCTTCTATTTATATTAATCTTTATAAAAAAGACAAAATTACAAGTATGCCCCTGGCGGCATATCCTAGGATAAGAACAATAAGAAAAAAAAGAAAGAAAGGACTAGTAGCTGAAACTGTCCCACTAACATCAGTTACAAGGAACACTTGAGCCTTACAACAAGAACAAAAGGATAATATCTGTTACAAGCATCCCAATGGGAGGCGTGAGGTGCAGCCTCACTCTTTAACAAAGGAATACAATAGATTTAAAAATGGGCTCAGTGCATCTAATCCCTTGTTACCCCTTGCTTAGCTAGAGAATCAGCCAGTGCATTGGCCTCCCTTCCAACCCATTGTATAGTTAAAATCATCTGTTGTGTTAGCCATTTGAATTTCTTCATTTCATTTCTGTAACACCAAATCACTCAATGGGAGTCCCCTTCTATCACTAATTTCTCCACACCTAACACTTTTGGGATTTGGGTGCCTTGTTGGACTGCATATGGTTCTGTCTTTAAAGAGTCTCCATTTCCCATTGTCTCTTACAGACGCTCCTATGCTACATGGACTTGGGTTGCCTTGACTGTTCCCATCAAAGTTTAGTTTCAGCCAATCTTCAATGGGAGGTGTCCAAACCACCCTTGCTTTAATTCTCTACACTGCACTAAAAGCTACCAAGCTCCAATTCCTCCAAACATCATCAAAGGGAGAATGATTTGAATAGGTCCAATATTTGTAGCTGTAGAGAGACTGGGCCGAATGGGCCCTAGTCCATTACTATCTTATTGTTAATTCTTCCTTGCCGTTTTGTTTCTCTGTGGACCTTCAATTCTTTTTATGCTTTCGTTAAGTATGTTGATGAGTTGGATGCCCACTTAAGGGCAGACTTAAGTGGAAGACGAGACCATTGAACTCCTACTTTCTCACTTCTTCTCCATTTTCTTCTTCTTCTTCTTCTTCTTCTTCTTCTTGCTGTTTCTTCTTCTTCTTCTTCTTCTTCTTGCTGTTTCTTCTTCTTCTTCTTTCTCTTTTGCTATAACCTGAAATGTTTTACAATTTTTTATTGGACTGAATCACATCTTAGTATCAAAGTGGGTCTTCCTTTATTGTTTTTCCTTTCTTTTCCCATACACCCTTCAATTAGAAGAGTGCATGGAGATAAGTTGGTGTTTATTCAAAGGACTTTTATGCCTAGTTGGTAAAGGGTTTGGAGAGTCAAAATATGGCAGTAGATAGATTGCCAAGAAAGTGGGGCTGTTGTTTTTTGCCCAAAACCCTATCCAAGTAGAGAGTTTGTAGTTACAGGTTAAAGAGACTATTTGGGTGTGGCGCTCAAGGCTTTGGGGGTTCCTTTTGATCTCCAAAAGTGGGTGGTTGTAGTTGGAAGAGGTTTGGGAAGCATTGGTAGGAGTGATTACTTATTCTCTCTTTCTCCCCAAAAGTCGGGTGCAGTGAACTGAGCTCAGTTAGGTCTATAAAGACTGAAAACCTTGTTTTTTTATTTTCGTTCAATGAAGCAATCTGGGAGTGAGATGAAGCAGATCCTGGTGTTCGAGGTTGGTCCAGTAGGTTCCATTTTGATTGGAATGACTACAATCAAACTGGATGGAACAAATTACCTAGCTTGGGCACAATCTATAAATATTTATGTCTGTAGAAGAGGTAAATTGGGGTTTATCACAAACAGTAAGGAGAAACCAGCAGAGACTGATCCTACATATGAGAAATGGATATAGGAGAACTACACAGTGATTGGATGGTTAGTCAACCCTATGCAGCCTCGCATAAGCCAACATTATCTCTTGATGACTTCAGCCAAGGAGATTTGGGATAGTGCTACAGAAACGCATTATCAAAAATTGAATGTTGCAAGGGCCTATAAGCTAATGATATGAACAAACTGAGACAGGGGAGAAGAGTGTAGTTGTCTACTACTCAATGTTGAAGTCACTATGGCAGGAGATTGATGTTATGCAAACAGTTGTATGGAAGAGCACCAAGGATGCAGAGACATTTAGAAAATTGGTGGAAAGAAATAGGGCGTTTGAGTTTTTATAGGACTTAATCTAAGTTTGATATTACGAGACAAAATATTCTGGCCAAGGATGAAGTAACACTTGTTCAAGCATATTCTATGGTGAGCAGTGAAGAGAGTAGGCGGCAAGTACAGGTACAGGGACCAACTTCAAAACATTTTGCACATGCTAGAATAAAACCAAAGGTGTCGACTGAGAAGAAAGAGGTGATATGTGAGTACTACAAGAAACCGAAACATACTAAGGATACTTATTGGAAACTTCATCCAGATATTCTTCTAGAAAGGATTCAGAACAACTTTAACAAAAATGGTCAGCTTGGAAAGCCCAAGAATGCAAATGTTGCTACAGCATCTAAAGAAGGAAATAGAGAAAGCGAAGAAAAATCTACTATAGAGCAACTGGCAATAGTGAAGGCAGAATTTGAGAGATATGGGAGGTTAATTAATCATTGGGAGACTACTGTTGCAACTTCATCCTCAGGCAGCACCTCTTCATCCGCATTTGCCCACTCAGGTACTAGTGCTTCTACAAATCATGCTATGACTTCAGGTAATCATAAAATCCCTTGGATTATTGATTCTGGTGCATCAGACCATATAACCAACATATGTAACTGTTTGTGAAAGGGTATTTTGGTCTTTGTACCTGTTGAGAGTGCTGATGTGTACTATTATGTTAGTTCGAGTGCCTCTTACTTAAATAAGGGCACTTATGTCTTTTCCAATTACATTAATAATATAATAACAGGTCTGGCCAAAACTAGGGATGACTTTTCCTAATTTCGAACCAGACTTTTTCTCTTCTCCTTCCCCTTTCTTCCTTCTTCTTTTCTCTCTTCCGTCTT
Source organism: Nelumbo nucifera (assembly GCF_055504915.1). Lineage (NCBI taxonomy): Eukaryota > Viridiplantae > Streptophyta > Magnoliopsida > Proteales > Nelumbonaceae > Nelumbo > Nelumbo nucifera. Next base: position 146,552,581 of record NC_142649.1, on the reverse strand, counting down.
GCTGTTTACTTTACCTTTCAGCTAACAAACAAAATAGACTTCTACAGCAGGCTGAACTTTAACATGGTATCAGAGCAACATCAAACAAATCAGACCTGCTAGAATTCTGTTTTTTGCGCATTCGAACTAGGGTTTCTCTTGGATTTCTCGGCCGTTCGTTGGAGACTGAGAAAAGGGCTGAAAAGGAGTGATCGCCCTCTTCCCTTGGAGGTTTCTATGCCTCCGGTGGTGTCGTTGGTGATTGGTTGCTGTGGTTTCTAAGCCCTCCCCTAGTTAATGTAGGGCTGGTGTGTGTGGTGCGTGTGGTACAGTGGTGTTTCATTCCTTCGTGTGGTTGGCCTTCAGGCGATGAGGTAAGGAGTTTTTTTATGCATATTTTCTGTTATGGAACACATGAGAGGTGTGGTACAGATCGTATGATGGGTTTTCAGATTGCAGTATGCTAGGGTTTATGCTAGGGTTTATGCTGGTTTGTGTGTGATTCAAAGGGAAGTAGTGTTTACTTAATGGTGAAACTTCTGGTAGCTGTAGAGTAGGGTTTGTGGTGTTACAAGTACGACTTTCAGCCTTTGTTATTGCTGAAATCAGTGTGCTAATTTCGGTGAAGTGTCTGTGTGCAATGTGCAGTGTGTAGTGCTCAGGGTTCACTGATAAGGGAATTCGGCAATGGCAGATAACAGTGATAGTAAACCTAGTGTGATGATATCTACTGACTACCTGAATGTCCAAATGACCTCCATTAAACTGAATGGAGAAAATTATGTCCCTTGGGCCAAGTCTGTAGAGGTTTATCTGAAGGCGAAGAAGAAGGTAAAGCACATAAGAGAGGAGAAATCCCCCACTAATTCTCAGTAGTATGAAGACTGGGAACAGGAAGATGCAAAGACTATCACATGGTTGTGGAACAGTATGGAACCAGAATCAGTGTGAACTTCATGTTCCTTGACACAGCCAAAGAGGTGTGGGATCATGCTAAGAAATTGTATTCTGGTCAGGATAATACAACTAGGGTATATCAACTGTATCAGGAATTCTTCAATCTGCAACAGGGAAATCAGAGCCTTGAGGAGTAATATGCCAGTATGAGAAAAATCTGTAATGAGCTAAATGTCTATCACCCTCTCACTTCTGATGTCAAGGTTCAACAACAACAGTGAGAGGAGCTTGATGTGACTCGGTTTCTAGTGGGGCTGAAGTCTGAGTATGAACCAGTACGAGCCCAGATACTAGGAGGATCTGCCCTTCCATCTTTAGAGGAGGTGTTTGCTCGTCTTCAGAGGACTTCCATTGGATCTATGGAAAACTCTAATATCTCAGATAAATCAGCATTTGCAGTGTCGAGAGGACGAGGTGGCAAAGTGGGGCTCGAGGAGCCCAGCCTGGTCATGGTGGCAGTAGTGGTCCAGTGTATGGCCAGAGTGGTAGTGGTGGATCTACACATATCCGTGGTGGTGGTCGTACTGGAGGCAGAGATTCAGGGGGAGCTCGTGGTAGAGGACGTGGCTCGGGTCCACGAAGGTGTACTCATTGTGGTTTGGATGGACATAATATTAACTACTGCTATGGCTTACATGGTCCACCCTCGACTTGGGCCAACCATGCCATGACTAGTGACACCAGTTCTAGCTTTAGACAGGAGAACCGGTCAGCTGACCAGATGCCTTCTACCTCTCCAGATGGTCCAGGAAAGGAGATGCTGAGTGTTCCTCGTGATGAGTATGAAAGGTTTGTTCAATCCACGTCAAAGCAGAACACAACTACCTTTGCACACTCAGGATTGGCTTGTTTGGCATCCACACCCAACCCCTGGATTATTGACTTTGGAGCCTTCAATCACATGACGGGAACTCCAGGTGTGTTTTCATCTCTCACTCATTACTCAACATCACAATCCGTTACCCTTGCTAATGGCTCCACATCATCTATTTGTGGTGTTGGTAATGTTGACCTAGACCTTGTGTCCCTATCCTCTGTTTTAATGTACCTAAGCTTTCATTTAATCTTATGTCTGTTAGTAAGCTGACCAAGTCCCTTAATTGCTTCGTTACATTTTACCCCTCTATGTGTGTTTTTCAGGATCTCAAGACGGGGATGAAGATTGGTGGAGGGCATGAAGCCGGTGGACTGTATTATCTTGATGGTGGTGGAAGAACGTCAACGGCCCTTCAGTCCTCTATTTCTCCTCTCCAGTGGCATTGTAGATTTGGTCATCCCTCGTTGAAAGTGCTGAAGTCCTTGGTCCCTTCATTGAGTCAACTGTCTGTTCTTGATTGTGAGTCGTGTCAATTTGGGAAACACCATCGTGTTCCCTTTAGTTCTAGGGTTGATAACCGTGTGTCGAGTCCTTTTTCTTTAATTCATTCAAATGTTTAGGGTCCTTATAAAATGATGTCATATAATGGACACGGATATTTTGTTATTTTTGTTGATGACTTTTCAAGAATGACGTGGCTCTATTTAATTAAAGAAAGAAGTGAATTATTTGCCACCTTCCAAAAAATTTATGTTGAGATCCACAATCAATTTGGCGTTCACATCCAAATTTTCCGTTCTGATAATGGTCGTGAATACTTGTCTTCATCCTTTCAAGAATACTTGGACCAACATGGCATTATACACCAAACTTCATGTACCTACACCCCACAACAAAATGGGGTTGCTGAGAGAAAGAACCGACATCTTGTAGAAACGGCACGCTCACTCATGCACCACATGAATGTTCCCAAACCCTTTTGGAGTGATGCAATGCTCACCTCTTGTTTCTTAATTAATCGGATGCCCACGTCTATTCTTGAAAGTCGTTCTCCTTTTAGTGTCTTTTTCCCCAACATGTCTCTGTTTCCGCTTCCTCCTCGGGTATTTGGGTGTGTCTGCTTCGTCCATACTATGGGTCCCGGGACTGACAAGTAAGATGCATGATCCCTTAAGTGTATCTTCCTTGGCTATTCCTGGACTCAAAAAGGATACAAGTGTTACCATCCCAGTTCTCGTCGTTCTTTGGTATGTGCTGATGTCACTTTCTTCGAGTCTACTCCGTTCTTCGTGGGGTCCGGTGATGCTACTTCCTCCACATCACCTCCTCCTCTTCCCCTTCCTGTAGCTGATCCTCCTCCTCTGGTTCCAGTTGTGCCTACGTCCTTGCCTCCGGTGCCACCGTCCACCTATCCGTCATGTGTATTATACACATCGCTCACGTGTACCGGCTGTGCCTCCTCCGGCTTCATCACTGTCGAAAGATCCGACTCCAGATCCGACACCAGCCTCCGACTTTGATCTTCCTATTGCCTTACGGAAAGGTAAACGCACCTGCACCCTTCACCCTATTTCCAATTTTGTTTCCCTTACTCACCTCTCCATCTCCCATCGCCAGTTCATCTCCTTGTTATCCTTAGTGGTTGTTCCTAAGGATGTCCAGGAAGCCCTTACCTCTCCAGAGTGGTGCCGTGCTATGGAAGAAGAGATCTCTGCCCTACATCATAATCACACTTGGGACCTCACCGCTCTTCCTCCTGGGAAGTAGGTTGTCGGTTGTAAGTGGGTGTATACCGTTAAGTAACTTGCCAGATGGTCGTGTTGAGCGCCTGAAGGCGCGACTGGTTGCAAAAGGGTACTCCCAAACCTATGGCATTGACTACACAGAGACATTCTCCCCGGTTGCTAGGATAGGGTCAGTTCATGTTGTCATCTCCCTTGCAGCTATGTATGATTGGCCTCTACATCAACTAGATATCAAAAATGCCTTTTTTGCATGGTGATTTGCTCGAGGAGGTCTATATGGAGCAACCACCAGGGTTTGTTGCTCAGGGGGAGGATGGTAAGGTAAGCAGACTTAAGAAGGCTATATATGGACTTAAACAGTCCCCTCGAGCATGGTTTGGTAGGTTTAGTGAGGTGGTCAAGAAGTTTGGTATGAAACAGTGCCAAGTTGATCACTCTGTCTTCATTCATGACTCTCCGGCAAGTAAAATACTACTGGTGGTGTATGTAGATGATATCGTTGTGACTGGGAATGATAAAATGGGCATTGACAGATTGAAGGCATTCCTACAAGAACACTTTCAGACAAAGGACCTTGGCAAATTGAAATAATTTTTGGGCATAGAGGTAGCAAGATCTAAGGATGGCATTAATTTGTGTCAGAGGAAATATGTGCTTGATTTACTGGAACAAACAGGTTTGTTGGGTACTAAACCGAGTGAGACACCTATGGAAACAAATACGAGGCTGAGCAGTGATATAGGTGAAGTATTTGAAGACCCTGGCAGATACTGACGTCTTGTAGGCAAACTAAACTACCTAACCATTACTCGGCTAGATATTTCATTTGCGGTTAGTGTGGTGAGTTAGTTCATGCAGAAACCTTTGGTCCCACATTGGAATGCAGTGCTAAGGATTGTGAGGTACTTGAAAGGAGCTCTTGGTCGTGGTTTGTTGTACAAAAGTGGTGGAAAACTGGAAGTAGAAGGATACACCGATGCTGATTGAGCAGGTTCTATGTCTGATAGACGGTCTACCACAGGCTATTGCACCTTCCTGGGGGTAACCTGGTAACGTGGAAAAGTAAGAAGCAAACAGTTGTGGCGAGAAGCAGTGCAGAAACAGAATATAGGGCCATGGCACATACTGCTTGTGAATTAGTGTCTAAGGAACTTTCTATAGGAGATAGGATATGACATCAGTACTCCAATGAAGCTCTATTGTGACAATCAGGCAGCGGTTCATATCTCTTCCAATCCGGTGTTTCATGAAAGAACCAAGCACATCGAAGTTGACTGTCATTTTGTGAGAGAGAAGGTGCTGAATGGAGTGATAGAGACTGCATATGTTAATACAGGAAATCAGTGGGCAGACTTGTTTACAAAAGGTTTGAGTCGGGGGAGAGTAGACTACATATGTAACAAGCTGGGATTATATGATATATACTCACCAGCTTGAGGGGGAGTTAGTGAAGGGGTATTTTGGTCTTTGTACCTATTGAGAGTGCTGATGTGTACTATTATGTTAGTTCGAGTGCCTCTTACTTAAATGAGGGCACTTATGTCTTTTCCAATTACATTAATAATATAATAATAGGTCTGGCCAAAACTAGGGATGACTTTTCCTAATTTCGAACCAGACTTTTTCTCTTCTCCTTCCTCTTTCTTCCTTCTTCTTTTCTCTCTTCCTTCTTGCTGTTTACTTTACCTTTCAGCTAACAAACAAAACAGACTTCTAGGGTAGACCGAACTTTAACAGTAACCATTCTGGTGCATCAGACCGATGGGTTTCTTGCTCCCATCTCTGGAAAAGGGAATATTAGAGCCTCTGACTCCTTTGTTTTGTCCGTTGTCCTTCATGTTCCCAAACTTAACACAAACCTTTTATTTGTTAGTAGCTTGATTAAATCAATGAATTGTAGTGTAACCTTCTTTCCTACTCATTGTGTTTTTTAGGACCTAAAAACTCAAAGAACGATTGAGAGTGGCCATGAGGTGAATGGAATATATTTGTTGGATACCACTTATTGAAGCTTTGGACCACCTAGTGGAGTTGCTTTGGAGTCTATTTCAGAGTCAGTTGATAGAGTCATATTATGTCATTTAAGATTTGGTCATTTGTCTTTTTCTGCATTGAGTTATTTGTTTCCAGAAATGTTTAAGGGAATGTCTCTATCGAGTCTTCATTGTGAGCTATGTGAACTTGCAAAACATTGTAGACTATTTTTTCAGTGAGTAAAAGAAGATCATTTTCTCCTTTCCATATTGTGCACTCTAATGTGTGGGGGCCATATCATTTATCTATTATAGGGGGTTACAAGAATTTTATCCTTTTCATTGATGATATCTCTCGTTTTACTTGGATTTACCTTATGAGGTCCAAGGATGAAGTGCCAACAATTGTGCAAAAATTTCATGAACTTAGTCTTACCTACTTTAACATGTGGATCAAAACATTTTGATCTGATAATGCTAAGGAATATTTTAAGAAGAGCATTTCCTCCTACTTTGATACTTTTGGGGCTATTCATCAGAGCTCTTGTTTCTACACTCTACAAAAAAATGGAGTGGCGGAAAGGAAGAACTGACATGTGGTTGAGGTTGTTGGGAGCCTCCTTTTTACTAAGTTTGTTCCTTTCTTTAGTACTTCTCATGAGGGGGAGCATTCAGAGGAGTTGTTTGCTATGTCACCGATTATTCCTCTTCTGGTTCCTCTTGAGTCTTCTATTGGGTCTCCTCTCATCGAGTCTTCTATTGGGTCTCCTTCACGTGTTCCTACTCCCCTTCCTCCTCCAACTCATCTCCCACATTTGTTTCCCATCCAATTGTCCAAAGGTGGTGCCAAAGACAAAGACACGTGCATGAGCAATTTGTTTCCACACCTTCAATTGAGCCTCTTGCTCCTCCCATCACTACTGAGGTAACAGGTTAGCTCTCCTCCACCACTTTTGATACCTTCTCAGACCTTGATCTCCCTATTATTCCTTTCTTGCCTCTGTTTCTATACATGTGATTCCCAGGTCTGTCCCAGAAGCTTTATCCAAACTAGAATTGAGAGATGTTGTGGTGATTCCCAGGTCTGTCCCAGCCTTATTTCCCCCACCTGAATGAGCAATTCAGGTTAGTAGCCAGAGTTCTCACTTCTCTAACAAAACATCTTAGTAATAAAGGCACTTCTTCCCCCAATGTCATCTAGTTTATCACTATTTAGCAGTCCATTTCCACCTGTATATCTCTCAACCAGTTGCCCAGACTAACTTCAGCACTTTGAAAGGGCCAAAATTCTGCTTTCAAAGAACTTCCAATCCCAACATGCCCAAAAAAGCTAAGAATAACATTTTCTTTATCATCTCTTACCACCCGTCAAAAACATTATGCAATTGGGTTACTTGGGCTGCACCATCAAAGATTAATTTCCTCCCACCTTGGTCCGGAGCCACCCATTCCACCATTTTTTCTTGTCTACTAATAGTGTCACATCAGTCACCATGATAAGCTCAATCAAAACATGTTTATTATTGTTCTTTGTTTTCAAAGATTCTTGCATTAAAGACAAAAGAAATCTTTACAAAATGGATAAATTACACTTTCTTGTATGATATATCTCAACTACATTGATCAGAAAATTATACATGTAAGAGAATATTAAATCACTCCAAGGAAAATAAAACATACAATATGCAACAAAGAACAGAAGCTCCAAAACGTTACCTCAGAATCCATTAATGATTTTTTTATCAATTGAATCCATAAATTGTATTTAAGATGCATCAATTCACAACATAAGAATATCTTCCTTTCTATAATCTGAATAAAAATATAAACTAAGCTTTCCATCCAACTCCAAATGGAGCACCCTTATATGTCAAAGGTGATTATGAAAAGTACCATTCAAGAATAGAGTTCTGGTATCTGGATGAGAAGCCACACACTGCAAAAATAAATAAATATAGATAAAGGAAAAATGAGCAACACAAGCAAAATAGAGAATTCGCAACTATTAAACAACATAAAATAGCTCTGACACCATGTCAACTAACATAAAACAGAATAGGAACTCAAGGAGGAAACAAGAAGAAGGAATAGAGAAACACAAGTTTAACATGGTTCGGCTTGCTAGCATACATCCACGGGAGGAGAGGAAGCATATCCACTACAAGAACAAAAGATACAACTCTTTCTCTCTATCTCCCCCTAATCTCACACAACCACTTGCTTAAAAAAGCAGACCGAAATACATCATAATTACACATAAGCCCCTTTTTCTAACCTAAATACATATAGGTCCTCATAACTTATCAATATAACAAATACAACCAAATACAATATATCTCTCAACAGCAGCAATTTTTTTATCAATAGAGAATTTGCAGAATTCATAAATCCATTTCTAAAATCCTAAGAATTTATTTAAATTGGAAAAGAATTAGTACTAAAGTTACACAAATATCACATAAAAAAGAAACAATTGATCAAATGGTTTCTCACTTGTAAAAGCATCACCACTTATCAAGAAAAAAATAAAAGATATAAGCATTTTTATAAGCAATAAAATATATAAGCATTCATTATCTAACCTCTTTATGGTAATATGGTTATAATGGAGCACTGTAAGAAGATCCTCTCATTGTGCTGTGTTTTTTTTTTTGATAAATGAGTGAAATTTTATTAAACCAGCAAATAAGAGTTACATGCAACCCGTGGAAAGGCACAAGGTGAGACCTTTCCTTTAAAGCTAATTACAGAATCATAAGTACAAAAGAAATTACGAAGCCCAAAATAAAGTATCCCGGGAAACCCCTTGTTTTGCAAGTGAATCAGCCAATGAGTTTGCTGATCTGCCTACCCACTGAACTCTGATTGTCATATTCCTTGTTAACCATTTAACCTTTTTGAGAAGATCTCTAAAACCCCAAATCACAGTGTTTGGATCCTTCAGCCAACCCACTATCACCTGGGAATCCCCTTCAATAATCATATGCTCTATGCCTAGCTGATTTGCAAGCTGGATTCCTTGTACAGCAGCCAGTAATTCGGTCCTTAAAGAGTCTCTTACACCTGCTGGACCTGAGTACAAAGATAACACGTTACTATCTTTGTTTCTCAGCACTCCTCCTATGCCTGAAGGTCCTGGATTTCCTCGGCTACTTCCATTGACGTTCAGCTTGATAAACTCCTCCCCTGGTGGCATCCATTCAACCCCATTCTGTCCTTCCTGGTAGAAGTATTAGCCACTGCTAACCAGCTTCTCCATAGGTCATCAAAAGAGTATGCATCAAAGATCTTTAGAGTTTTCAGCCACTGAATTGCCCTTGTCAAAATACATTCTTTGACTTCCAAGAAGCTCCTTTCTTTATCACAAAAGATTCCGGTGTTCCTTTCTTCCCAAACTGTCCACAACAAAGCTACTCTTATGCACTTCCACATAAGTCTCCCTCTCTCATTGTGCTGTGTTCATGGGACAATTTCAGCTTATCAGGCACCTCCCAATGCACCATGGCCCGAAGCAGTGAGATTCAGATTGAATCCAGGCAAACGGGGAAATTTGATGAGAAGATGAAGGTTTTAATGCAAGTTTGGCTGGAAGGTTTCTTGGATTGGATTTGGAGGAGAAAATGACAGCTTAGGTGGCATTTGAATGGGGTGAAAGAGTCTTCAGAATAAAAAGGCTGAATGGGGACTTGTTTTTGTTCATGTTTCAGTGTAAAAAGGAGGCACAATGGGTTCTACAGTTCAAAGGTAAGATGAGTAGGGGATGCGACTTACAGTAAAGCTGGTGATATCGTGGCTGGTCTTATTCAAGAAGGCCGAAGGAGGAGAGCAACGTGGATTGTGGTTTTGGGAATCCCTTTGCATGCATAGTGCCTATTCTCTTTTAAAGGGACCATGGATTCTAGTGGTAAAAGGTTCTGAAAGTTGACGATAGGAATAGGAGTTGGGAGAAAATAGATTTTAAAAGAATTTTGATGGACGTTGAGGATATTTATGTTAACTTGGAAATTGTGTCCTAGAGGGCAGGCAATTAGTTGAGGCTACCAAAGGGTCGCAAGCGGTTAAAGATGTGCCTAGCTGTGTGAGTGGGGACCATGGTCCAATAAAGAGGCTTAGGAGTGTTTAAAAGTGGTATTCAGTTTAATAAGATAAAGGTTTTCAAAGGTAGAGGTTCCAGGCTTAAGCCATTTAAACATAAAGGAAAAAGAGATACTCTATTCTCAAAAAGGTAAGGAAGAGGAATGGGTTTGGGGTTGCCAAATATGACAGCTATGGAAAGAAGAGTGTGTGCCTGAAGGATGAGATAGTTGGTGTTGGTTCTGAAGTGCATCGATGCTTTGGTATCTACGAGGTTAAGTCTAATCAAAGGGATAGGAGAGATGGGAGATTGGAGAGAGAGAGAGAGGACACTACTTAACCGGCAGGCAGGTAAGTTGATTTGTTTTGGTTCTTTCGTGGTCGAGGTTCCTTCGGAATCGGCTCAGGAGAGAAGGTTGGTTTTGTCTGACCAAGGTTTTAATCAGTTAAGGGGAGAAAGGGAAGGAAAGGAGGCATGCTTGGGGAATGAGAGGAGGAAATTATAAGGGGGGAAGGAAGTGTGAAGGAAGGAGAGGAGGGAGAGGACTTAAAAGAGAGCAAAAACAAGAGTTTGGAAGAGAGCTATTGTTGAGGCTGCGGACAAAAATGTGGACAGTGGTCTTCAAGGAGTTTGTGAGGATTTTCTAAAATTGGAAGGCTTAGAGTTGAGATAGGTCAAAGATAAATTCCGTGAGCAAAGAAGGGGATGATGACATTTCAAAGGTGTTGAAGAAAGTCAAAGATTCAAGTAAGCTCCATATTGTTCATGTTTCTAAAGTTTTTTTTTCAAGATTAAAAGATGGTCTGATTGGTGTTGGCCCCACAAATAAATTTAAGAAGGTTTATAAGAAGAGAGGAACAAAGGTCAAAGGCTCAAAGAAGAGGGTTGTTGAGGTAGTCAATTCCCGAGTTTCAAAGCAGGGGAGACTCAACAGTTGTCTTCTAATGAGAAAGGATTGGAGGCAGGGTCAGGGCCAGAGGAAAAAAAGGACAGTGGTAGAGATTTTGACAAGAATATGATTGAGGCTTAGTCAGTCTGTGTGGAGAAGGGGGAGAAAGTGGAGATTGGCTGAACAAGATGTTAGGATTGGCAGGAGCTTAGGCTTGTTTTTGTCAGAAGGAGACAAATTTGCTAGAAGGGCTTTTGAAACATTTGAAAGGAGCAAGAGGGAAGAGAGTTTGAAGAAGACCACTGTAGGGGGAGTATGGACAGGAGTGAGGTGAGGAATGAGACAAGAAAGATGAAGTGTTTGAAGGAGATGACTAAGTTGCTTTTGGCTGGGGAGGTTTATCTGTTTCTTTGTGTTTTGTGTTTTTGAAGTTTCTCTATTTGGTTGCTGGCGTGGGTGCTATCTTAGCACCCTATTTGTTGTTTGTAATTAGCTCCTTTTTTTCCTTTTTAATAATTTTTTTCTTTTACTTTTCAAAAAAATGGAGCACTGTAAGAAAGGCTATAGGATGGTTAATGGAACACACCTTCAAACTTTTATTCTTGTGAAATTTTCTGTCTTCCTATGGAAGCTCTTAAAATGTCTCTTTGTCTTTGTTTTCCTATCCCACCTTCTGATATTCTTATACCTCAACAAATAAATGCAAAAAGAAAAGGGACTAACAAACTCTTCACTGACCTGAAGAAGAGCAAGTGCATTGCAAACTCGGTTTGATGCAACTGGAGTAAGGGTTGGTGGTGATAAAACAGGATATATGGACACTATTTCCTGCAAATAATGACAAGTTCCAGCACTAATCATCAGTCGCTGAACCAGGTTAGAGTATATACAATTCTTGCTTAGTAATATAACCATTAAGAATAGGAAAATTAATGGAAGCTAGGTGAAAAATTTAAAGAGTGGTCCACAAGACAACAAGATACAAATGCACAAAATAACAACAAACAATAAGAAAAAGATTTATATTGTACTAATACATAAATTACATCTATGAGAGTATTTTAAAAGCATGAAGTGCAATTATTACACAAGGGGTTCCTAGAATTGAGGTACAAGTCACATGGTGCAATGTGCACCAAAACAAAGTAAGGTGCCACTTTTGAGAATATGCAAATCTGAATTCTAAAAGAAATAAAATATTTCAAAAAAGCTCTCTGGCTCAATTGGTTAAAGCATTGTGTTATTGAAATGAAGGTTGTAGACTTGTATGTCAAAGTCCCACATGTGCTAAACTGTTTAGATTTAAAAAGTTACAGGTACAAACTACACTATAGTATCTAATCACCATCAAATTCAAGGTTAATTTATCAGAACATGGTAACAAGTGAATTCATCCCACAAAATAAGCTCTGCTTGTAACCCTAGATAGTCCCATGGTGCACCTTTTAAAAAAATGGCAAGATGTACATAATTTAAACTTTAAAGGAGGTAGAAGAGCACATATGGAACTCCCATGACAACCACAACCCAGAGCATAAAGAATATATAGATAGGATTTTCCCCTTGAGCCTCCTCCCTTCATGCTCTTTCCTCATCCCCTATCTCTTTGCAGCCTATTTCAATTACATAAAATATGGAGGAGAACTATGCCCCCAGATATAAGGATTTTTTGCTTAAAGGGTGTTCATGAGAAAACTAACACTTCTGATACTCTTCAGAAGAGGAGACTGAACTGGTGCCCATCCCCTCACATGTGCATTTTTTGCAATGCATGTGAAGAGACTACTTATCATTTACTAATCTCTTGTTTGTTTGTTTCTAGTATTTGGGAAGAGGAGACTACCTATCACTATCTACTCTTTCTTTCTCTCTTGATGCAGGTCGACACCACCAACAAATATGGCTAGTTTATTCAACCTAGTTACTTTCACAATGCGGAGGAAAAGAGAGAATTATGTGAAAATGCACTAGGGTAGCAGTTCCATTGACTATATTAGAAAAAAGGAATACAAGGATTTTCAACAGACAAATTCTATGGAAGGAGAGGCAGTCATAGAGCATAACAATGAAAGTGATGTGATGCATTGGATAAAGAACATGGATATATGTGTTCTGTATTCCATGGATAACATTTTCAGAGAATGGTGAATGGTGGATAATTCATCAACCACAACATTTGCAACTCAAATGCATAGGATATCACCAAGCAACGACTAAATGGTGTTAAACATTGATGGAAGATGCATTGATAATCCAAGGGCTTTCATAATGGCGGAGTCCTTAGAGATGGCAATTCTATTAATATTATCTATTAAAAAATGGCAGTGCTAGTATAATAGCATTTTACACTAGCTCAATTGATCAAGGAGACTCCCTAAGAACTGAGTTATCAGCAGCACTACAAGGATTGAGGCTATTCAAGTCATTAAACATCATGAAGATATTGGTTAATTTTGGGTTTGGGGAAAGATGGTGTAAATGGATCAAGATGTGTCAGGAATTGTCACTATTCAGTGCTGGTAAATGGGATACAGATCTAAGCAGCACCTTGACTCTTCTAGGTGTCGGTTCGAGTGATTAAGTGTTAATGGGCTTAGTTTAACTCTTATGTTTAAGTTTCTTAGTCTTTTATGGGCCTTTGTTAATGGGCCTAAACCTGTTTTATGTTTTATTTATCTTTATTATGTCTAGGTGTCCCATCACTAATCAGGGGCATTCTAGTCCTTTCATGTATCTTCTTATTGTAAATATTTATATTAGCTTCTAGGGCCGGATGAGACATTATTGCCGCCCATTCTCAGATCTGTTCTCTCCTCTTCTTCCTCTTTTGCAACTGCTCTCCAGCAAACATGGTATCAGAGCTCCATTCGGCCTGACTGGTTACAGCTAGCGTCTCTCATCTTTTTTTCCTTCTTTTCTACTCTCTTTTCATTCTCTTTTTCTGATACTGTGTAGAAACCCTAGGACTGACTGTAGACAACAGCAAGGTCTGTATCAAGGGGTTTCTCTTGGATGTAGGGCCCAAGAGGAGTTTTTTCTCAGAAGCTTATAACCTACTAGTGGTTCTGCAGCAGTGAGTAGCCATTCGGCTGCTAGAGAGATCTGTGTAGAACAGATCTAGCCTGAAGGACTGAGTAGACAGTCCTAGTTGGTTTCTAGGTGCTTAAACAGACCGTAGGAGTGGTCACAGTCCATGTTCGACTTCCAGAAAGGGTGCTTTTTTTCCTTCAGTCCAGAATCTGCTTTCTACTTGGTGGACACAGTCCAGGTTCGACCTCCAGAAGTAGTGTTGTTTCTTCAGTCCAGAATCTGCTCTCAGCCATAAGTGGTGTTGTTTTTCAGCCCATAAGAGCTTCAGTGCAGTCTTAGAGGGTCGTTTTTTGCCTTGCAACAGCTCCGGTATGTGTGAAATCTAGTTTCTTGTGTTGAGGTTTCAGCTGTGATTTCTGTAAGAGAAGGAATATGTCCTCGATATCAGGTGAAGGGTCTTCTAAAGACAATAGGACTAGTGGGAGGTCTTCAAACCTAAAAAACCCAAATCTGCATAGCTTGCAGATAACCAGTGTGTTGTTAGACGAATACAACTTCAGAGAATGGTCTGTTTCAGCCAATCTTTTCATTACTTCCCGGGAACTTATGGGTTATTTAGATGGACAGAAAAAAGAACCTAAAGAGGATGATGCTGAATACTCAGTTTGGTGTAAGGAAAATGCTATTGTTATGTCCTGGCTGCTTGCACCAATGACTCCAAGAGTGGCTAGGACTGTTCAGCACTTCCCTACTACCTCTAAGATTTGGGAGAAAGTGTCTAAAACCTATGGACAGAGAAAAAACAATGCATGAATCTATAGGCTAAACCAAGATATTGTTGCATTGAGACAATGAGATATGTCTGTTGCAACTTATTTTGCAACTCTAGAAGGACTGTGGGAAGAACTTGACCATCATCTTATACTTGATTAGGAAAACATTAGAGATAAGGAGAGGCATGATAAACAAATTGAAGAAGATAGAGCTTTTAAGTTCTTGGCTGGCCTAGACCCGATGTATAAGAGCATAAGATCCCAAATCTTGGGAAGGGATGAAATTCCATATTTACATCATGTCTACTGTCTTGTAAGGAAGGAAGAGGTTAGAAGGAAAGAAATGCAAGTTGACACACAAGTGCAACCTATTGAGCATTCAGCCTTGACTACTTCAACCCAAAAAGGGAGCAAGCATTCAGACAAGAAGCATCATAAGTGCTCCCATTGTGGAGGTGATAGACATTTGAAAGAGACTTGCTGGATTCTCTATCCTCATCTGAAACCAGCTGCATTAAGGAAAGACAAGAAACCTCGGAGGAGTCAAACAGCAAGCAGGAATGTTGTCATAAGCAACAATAGTGAGACCCCAAAGAACACATCTACAGTTGCACCTCCTCCTATGGGACTGACTACTAATTCTCACACATCTAGGTCCTTTGATTTCACTGCTGATGAGGTAAAAGTCCTTAGTCGAGCCATGGCTCGTCTAAGGAACAACACCCTTGCTTCCACCTCTCTTGCCAAATCAGGTACTGTCATTGCTCACAGTGTAACTAGTCCTATAGAGTCTAATTCGTGGATTATTGATTCCAGTGCTATTGACCACAAGACACACATGTCTTCTTTATTTTCTTCTTATCACTTGATGTCTGGCCAAGATAAGATGACAGTTGCTGATGGTTCCCTCTCCACCATCTCTAGGAAAGGGGAGGTTGACCTAAGTAAATATCTCTCTCTTAAATCTCTTCTACATGTTCCCAATCTTGCTTCCAACTTCTTATCTGTTTCTAAGCTTACCAATAATTTAAACTGTAGCATAACTTTCTTTCCTACTCATTTTGTCTTTCAGGACAGATTGACGAAGAGAACGATTGAGAGCGGTCATGAGTCTGAAGGCCTCTATTATTTTGATGCAGATATCAATTCAACCTTACAATCATCTACTGTCAGTGGTCGAGATAATGAGGAGTCAACAGCTAGGTTACATTTGTGGCATGCTAGACTAGGTCATTTACCTTTTTCGTCAATGCAAGGATTGTTTCCTGAGTTGTTCAAGTTTGTTTTGAGTCAAAGTTTAGTTTGCGAAGTGTGTTAGTTGTCAAAACAATGTAGAACTCTTTATTCAGTTTCAATTAATG
The DNA here is from genome assembly GCF_055504915.1 of Nelumbo nucifera. Taxonomy (NCBI): domain Eukaryota; kingdom Viridiplantae; phylum Streptophyta; class Magnoliopsida; order Proteales; family Nelumbonaceae; genus Nelumbo; species Nelumbo nucifera. Next base: position 146,536,982 of record NC_142649.1, on the reverse strand, counting down.
AAATTCAAGCTTCTTTTGATTTGGTTCATTCTGATGTTTGGGGCCCTTCACCTATTGTTTCTATAGATGGCTTTTGTTACTTCATCAGTTTCATTGATCATTATTCATGGTGCACCTGGATCTACTTGTTAAAAGGACGTGATGAAGTACCACGGATAACCATTGCATTTTGTAAAATGATTGAAACTCAGTTTGGCAAGAAAATTAAGCAATTCTGTTCGGATAATGCTGTTGAATACTTTGAAAGCTCCTTGAATCTGTTCATGGAGGATGCAAGCATGCTGCATCAGTCATCTTGCGCTAGTACCCCTCAAAAGAACGGGTTGTTGAGCGCAAGAACTGATATCTATTGGAGACAGCTCGAGCCTTACTATTTCAGCACAAGGTTCCCAAGTACTATTGATCTCAAGCAGTCCTTACAGCATCGTATATAATAAATCAGATGCCATTTAGGGTGTTGGGTATGAGAACTCCTTTCTTTGTTCTTTGTCTGAACCTTTCAGATTTTGCTCTACCTGCTAGGGTCTTTGGTTGTGTGTGTTTCATTCATGTCAAGGATCCTAAGAAGACTAAGTTGGATCCAAGGGCAGCAAAAAGGGTTTTTCTAGGGTACTCTCCCACACAAAAAGGTTATAAGTGCTATGATCCTATTAACAAGAAAAAATATGTCACCAAGTATGTGGTGCTTTTTGAGTCCCAGTCCTATTTTCATTCTTCCAGGGATCCTCTTCAGGGGGAGACTAATGGGATGGAAGAGTATTCCTCTTCTCCCTCCTTTTTTGTGCCTCTTTCAGTCTCGGGTCTTCCATCTTCTTCCCCCGATCCTCACATTTCTAGCAGCCCAAGTGAATCTATGTGGATGACATGGTGATTACCGAAAATGATCCAAAAGAGATAAGAAGATTGAAGAAGTTCTTGGCATTTGAATTTGATATCAAAGATTTAGGCCATCTGAGATACTTCCTTAGAATCGAGGTTGCAAGGTCACAAGAGGGCATTTATATATGTCAAAGGAAGTATGTCATTGATCTTCTGGAGGAGACAGGTATGATGGGGAGTAAACATGCTGATACTCCAATAGAGCATAATCATTGTCTACAGGAATCGATTGGAGAGGACTACCCTGGTAAAGAAAGATACCAAAAGCTAGTGGGGAAATTGATTTATCTATCTCTTACTCGACCTGGCATTGCTTATGCGGTCCATTTTGTCAGCCAGTTCATGCACTCTCCAAAGATTCCTCATATGAAAGGAGTGGAAAGGATCCTCAAATATTTGAAAACATGCCCGGGAAAAGGAATTTTGTTCAAAAAGCACAATAAAATTGAAATTGAGGCATTTACTAATGCAGATTGGGCTGGTTTTGTTGGAGATAGGAAGTTTATTTTTGGATATTGCACAGTTGTTGAAGGGAATTTAGTTACATGGCGAAGTAAAAAACAGAATGTAGTAGCTAGATCAAGTGCAAAAGCTGAATATTGGGCTATGGCTCATGGTGATGCTGAACTATTGTGGCTTAGGACTCTCCTTGGTGAGCTCGGGATAAAGGTTGAATGTCCTCTCAAGCTGTATTGTGACAACAAGACTGCCATTAACATTGCAAATAACCCAGTGCAACATGATAGGACTAAGCATATTGAGATTGACCGACACTTTGTTAGAGAGAGGATTGTCTCAGGTGAACTTTGCACTTATACTCCTTCAGAGATGCACGTTGCAGATGTCTTGACAAAAGGACTATCTTCAGTGAAGCTCTTAGGCTTAGTTGGCAAGCTAAACATGACTGACATCCATGCTTAGCTTGAGGAGGAGTGTTGGTTCGAGTGGTTAAGTGTTAATGGGCTTAGTTTAACTCTTATGTTTAAGTTTCTTAGTCTTTTATGGGCCTTTGTTAATGGGCCTAAACCTGTTTTATGTTTTATTTATCTTTATTATGTCTAGGTGTCCCATCACTAATCAAGGGCATTCTAGCCCTTTCATGTATCTTCTTATTGTAAATATTTATATTAGCTTCTAGGGCTGGCTGAGACATTATTGTCGCCCATTCTCAGATCTGTTCTCTCCTCTTTTGCAACTGCTCTCCAGCAAACACTAGGTATTCTTGATAATGCGTTCTTAGACCCTACAAAAGAAGATACCAGAATTTGGACTCCCTCCCCCTTGGGCTCATTCTCTTGTGCCTCATTCTTTAAAATCTTAACTCAACCACCCGGTCCCATTGGATTTTCCTTCCATGTTAAAGAGATTTAGTGTAAGCCAATTCCTCCTAAGGTTGGGAAGTTTTGTTGGTAAACTTTCCTAGGTGCATTCACGCATAGGTGCATTCTTTGCACCAATTAGTTAGCCACACATAGGTGCATTCTTTGCAAAGATGATGGGGAGACTGGTTTTCACCTATTAGTTACTTGCCATTTTGCTAAAACTATTTGGGAATGGCTCTTCTCCCTTTCTGGGTGTAGGTGGAATCCCCCATTGAATGTGCAAAGTTTATTTTCTTTCTCCTTCTTTAGGTGGCATTTTAAAGGAGGTGGGATTATGAGGAGATTTAGGGTTGTTGTATGCTAGTCTTTGTGGGAAGAAAGAAACTCAAGAATCTTCTCGGAAAAGGAGAGGAGCATTGAAAATGTAATAGAACTAATCCATATAAGGGTGGCACATTGGTTAAAATCCTTGGAATTATTCACAGAATTTCACTTAGGATGATTTGCTGAGAAATGGGCCTAAGTCCTTCTTGGATCCCTCCCCCCACTAGTTTTGTAAAGCTAAACTTTGATGGCAGTAGTAATGGGAACCCAGGGCAATCTGGCATTGGGGGAGTATTCAGGGGTGAGAATGGGACTGTTTCAGTCATGTTCTCAGGCCCAATTGGTGTATGTGATTCCCTCAGGGCTGAGATTCTTGCGGCCTTGGAAGGAGTCTAAAGGGCAAAAGAAATGAACATAAGGACGCTTGTAATTGAAGGTGATTCGGAGGTGGTAGTAGGGTGATTGAAAGAAGATAAGACTGGTTGTGGAGCTACATCAATGAAAAGAAAAAGAATTCAAGTGGCTTAAGGATATGGAAGTAAAGTACAGTTGGGTGAAGAGATTTGCTAAATCATTTGCTAATTGATTAGCCAAGCAAGGGGTGATTAGGGAATCTCTGTTCTGGGCTCAATTGTAATTCTGCTTTCTTTTCTTTTTGCGGCTTTAGCCTCTGCTAGGGGAGTTAAGATAGTTTATCTCCCCCTCTTTGTACTTATTTTTTCTAATTGATTAATGAAAATTCTTGTTATTGACAAAAAAACATCATGAAGATAGTGATAGAAAGGGATTCAAAAGTTGTGTTAAGCTGGATGTAGCATAAAACTGAGAAGGGAAAAAAAACGTTTTGTTTTCCCTTTTCAGTTTTGGAGAAACAAGCATGTTCAAACAAAACAATATGAAAGAGAAAAGAAAAGGTAATATAAACTGAGAAGGGAAAAAATACTTGAAAACCTCCAAAAACTGGCTTCAACAAGATTTGTTTTAATACAATGGGTAAATGCTATCCACATAATATCTATGGCACAACCAGCATTAGTGAAAGGATATATATTTACCTGTAAGAGTGCAGCAATGGTACCAAAAGAATTCCATAATAATGGTGCTAAATCTTGAAATATTTCCCTCTTCTATAAATTGAAAAAGGAAACTTGTTACTCATCAAGAGAGAGAGAGAGATAACACATTCATAGTTGTTTCACATAAATCCTAGGACTTTTTTTGGTATTTACATTCCCTAAATCTTATGACTTGAAACATCTCCAATGGTACAAAAACATGAAAGAACAATGCTAACAGAATTGACACCAAAAAATATAGCACCCCTAAAAAAATACAGCACCTCTAGTTCTCAAAAGGAGAAACTCTAAATGCAATATTTTGTGCTGAATGACAATGTAAAAGGAATTTCCCGCATGCGTGATTTTGTAATAAGACATATCACGCATCTAGCAGTAAGCACTGGCATCTTGTGATACTAGTGCAGTTCTCTTATCCAATAGAAGCCAATCCTTTTTGTGATTTAATGGCTCAGGGGATATTATTATTGATCTTATCCAACAGATTTTCTTTTAATTTTTTCACCTAGTAACCATCTCATTACCCAATTTTGGCAATATAAGGTCGTTTTATTGCTATAAAACCTAAAAGCAATCGGAAAAACTATCCCAACCAAATTTCCTTATGGCGATTCATGACAATTTGTATGTTAAAAATAAACAAATTTTATCTCGTGAATTTAACAATAAGAAGATAAGATCTGTAGACATATTTTGTTACTTTGTTTGCATTAAGTATATACTAATTGACATGAAATATAAATGTAAACCTTCTATTGCCATAAAATATAGCTTTGTAAATCCTTTATTCAATTTCCCTCGAAGCAACTCGGTCATCATAAAAATTCAAAATAAAATCCCATTCTTGGCAGATAAAAAAAAGGGAATTTCGACAACCGAAAATAAAGGCTGATCCTTTTCTTCTTATATCAAAACAGAGCAAACACTAGTGGATGCAAAAATGAACAAACCCAATAAACGGAGCTTACCTTGGAGAGATCAAGAAGAGCATTTTCTCTGAGATCAGGGTTACTGAGCTCAAGCACCAACTGCTCGGCCGAGGCCATCTTCCGGTCTTTGCTGGCCTGAACAGCGTTTGCGTTAACGGAAGAAGCGCTGGGACCGCCATAAGGAGGGTTGAGCGAAAGTGCTGGGGGAAGATTCGCCATCAGCGGTCGTGTATCGTTTCTGATACTTGTGTTTCTTCTCGGAGCCGGAGGAGGGAGAAAGACGAGAGATGACGATGCTCTTTATTACTTTTTCCTTTTCCTCTTATGCCTCTCATGTTAATACCAAAAAACAAAAAAAAAATTCTTGAAGATGAGGAGTTAGTTAGAACCTAAAACCAGTACCGAGGATCTCTTCCGCCTTCGCTTCCCGAGTCCGGTTTATTATTTCCAAGGGAGGCGCCGAGGCGGAGGCGGGGCCTACGTAGTACGTATGGGAGGACCGGGGAATCAGTTAAAACGTTTAAATGATGTGACCTGCATTTACTGTCATAACAGAGGAAACTTTGGAGTTTGGATAAGTGTGGGGGCCACCTTCCTCTCTCTCCTAGTCCTACGAGAGTATACTGTATACGAGTTACACTTAACACACCCGAAGACTGAAGTGCTGAACGAGTTGGTTCATGAGTCATGACTCGCCCGGCATTTCATTTTCCTTCTATGTTTTTGGGAAGTGGGAGCATGTCTCCCCCATTGCAGATTTGCAGTCGTACATCGGGAATATTCCGCCATAAAGGACAGGGAGACGTTCTTGTTGTTGGACGTTTTGTTGGGATCATGTCCGAACTCCATGTCTTAACTGTTGAATTGGGCTGAATTGAATTGTTTGTTGTATTTTAGTGGAAACAGTGATCATGCAGTGAAATATTTGGGGTAGATAAGAGTTGGATCGGCTACCTACAAGACTCTACAACCGCATATCAGGAACATCTTCTGTATTTGTCGTTCATAGGGAGATGTTTCCCTGTAGTGTCTTCTGGGTATGGCGTGGGTAGTAGATATGATCAAATGAGCTTTCCCAACAATGTCATCGAGCAGTTATAGAGCTCCTATCCTCCTCAATTGCTTGTCCACTAAAAAATAACTAGTAAATAATTCAGTTGTTAATAAATGACTCCTTAATGTATTCTTTTATGTTTTTCATGTTTTACTTAGCAGTTATCAGTTGAGTAAGTATTTTGAATAGGGATTATTCTCACCGGTGTAAATGCTTGCGAATGCAAATTGGCTGTATAGATTCTAGCTTACTTTTGAGTTTTGATTCAGATTTTACCTTGTCTTATTTTGTTTGTGGAAAGTGAATTAGTAAATAAAATGGTGTCGTCCCACCTTATATAAGAGAGAATGAAAGTAGGGGCGGGCCGCGGGACAATATGATATGGTCTCCATTTTATACAAAGAATTGAGATAGGAGGAAGGAAATCTTACATCAGTTTTTGAGATGCAAAACTTGCACCGCTAGTTATGCAAATGAGACAAAAAAGTGCAAATTTTATATAAGGTAAAAGTGTAAATCATAATTGCAAACAAACATATTCAAAAGTGAATTGGATGCAAATTTTATATGTAGTTCAGATTTGCACTAAAACTAAGGGTGTCAATGGACCGGTTTTGGATTGGACCCTGTCCAGTCCAAAATCAATTTGGACAGATTAGATGGACCAACAAGACATTGGATTAGACCTGGTCCGCCCATAACAAATTTATATTGGATTGGATTGGATTAAGCCAATATCTGGTCCATTGATATAAGATAAGAATATATGTGTCAATGGATTGGGTTTAGGTTGAAACCAATCCAAATCAAAATGAATTTGAACAAACTGAATGGTCCAAACATTAAATTGGACCGGTTCAAATTGGTCCAAGACATTCATTGGATTGGATTGAACCTGGTCCGTTTATAATAGACTCACATTGGACTGGATCGGATTGGACCAAATCCAATCCAATTGACACCCCTAACTACAACCAAACACAATCTAAAAGAGACAAATTGACAAAGGCAACCAAATATTGGGGGTCTCAAAAGCGAGTTCAAATTGGCTCCCCGCAGAGCACACCCCACGTGCCCCATAACACATCTCAAACATCTCCCTATGACAAGTACAAGAAATGTTCCCAAGGCATGATCAGGATGTGTTGTGGGCTAGGCTTTGTATAGGGATGTCATCTTTTCCCATTTTCTCGATCCCTATAGGGATCTACCCGAATGGGGATGATTTTCCTCCCGTGAGGACAAGAAGAGCACTCCCTACCCCCCATGAGGCTTCCAATCCCCACCATGTGGGGGACCCTACCTATATATGTACATTAATATATGTATGTATGCATGTATTTATATATGTATATGTGTGTATGTATATTAATAGTTTTAATAATATGGGTGAATATGTTTGAATGTATTTGGATTTTTTTAAGGGATTATAGCTGATAAGGGCAAATAGGCCCTAATATCAATAAAAGTATTACTTTTAATAAAATTTCAAAAATAGGTTAACTTTTTAAAAGTAATATCAAATAAAGGCAAAAACATTGGTCATCTTCTTCCTCTTGCAAATCATTCATCAGCGCCATCGCCCACTACCGCCTTCGCCTCTACCCAATGTTGCCACATCTGCCCAATGTTGCCACCTCCGCCCACCTCCACCTCTGCCTCTAGAGGTTCTTAGAGTGACGCTGTAGAAGTCCCCAATCAATGATAAGGTCCCAGTATGTGCTTCCCGCAGCTGAAATGGCTGAAGTCATCACCGCCAAGATTTTCCAAATCTCTACCTTTTGCAGGTTGTAAGTCGTTCTCATGATGACGGCCACAATCGTCGGTAGGTACTTGAGCGCATTGTATGCTTGCATTCGGTCATTTTCTTCGTAAAAGCATTGAGAGCACTAATTAAATTTAAATATATAGCTTCAGAATGTCAAGTGTTGCCGCCCGTCAACATTATATTGTGATCGGAAAATATAAGGAAGTTACTGATGATGATTCTGCAAGTTCAACTCCGGCAATGCCTTTACCTACCTCTACTGCCTCCACCTCTACCCAACGCCGCTACCTCCACCTCCACCTCTGCCCAACGCCGCCATTTCGCCCACCTCCACCTCCGTCTCCAGAGGTTCTTAGAGTGATGCTATAGAAGCCCCCAATAAATGACAAGGTCCTAGTATGTGCTTCCCGCAGTTGAAATGGCTAAAGTCGTCACCGCCAGGATTTTCCAAATCTCTACATTTTGTGGGTTGTAAGTCGTTCTCATGATGACGACCACAATCATCGGCAAGTACTTGAGCGCATTGTATGCTTGCATTCGGTCTTTTTCTTCATAAAAGCATTGAGAACACTAATTAAATTTAAATATATAGCTTAAAGTGTCAAGTGTCGTCGCCCGCTGGAATTATATTGTGATCGGAAAATATAAGGAAGCTAATGATGATGATTTTGCAAGTTCAACTAATATATATTGGGATAACAATAACCTACCTGAAAGAAGCGGCACCAGTATGGAATTACGACCACAATGAAATAGAAAGTGTTGTAAACGCCGTTGACGTTGCATTTGTGTTCTCTCTTTTCGTAGTTTCCCCAGCCATAGTAGCAGGTGTACAGCTCTAGGCTTTTGGTTGCTTGGACCTATCAAAATAAGCATAACAACGTACATACCACTCGTTAATTAACCAGCCAACTAGAAGATGTCGCTATAGTACTACTATTTTAGATATCAGACCTGGCTGGTTAGTTAGTCAACCAAGAAAAAATCCGGGAGGGTAACCTATAAGAGAAAAGAAAATTATCAAACACATTCATGAAAAAATCCAAAAGGGTAACCTATAAGAGAAAAGAAAATTATCAAACACATTCATGAATCATTATCAAACACATCATAAAATAATCACAATGACTAGGGATCCCCGTTGGGACAAAGAAGGGGATACCCTTGTCCCTCTGGTCCCCATCCCTGCCAGTGGGGGTGGTGACAAAGATGGGGATAGGGGTTTTTGGAGGGATGGGGATGGGAATGCGGAGTGTCTAAGAAAGTCTGGTTACACATTTTTAAGAAAAACATTTTCTCAAACCATACCTTATAAATAAAAAAAGGTGTGTTATGACATTCTGATTTGGTGTTTTCTCAAATTTTTACTGTTGCTAGCGATAGGATGTTGATGTGGCACTGAAAAATGCCTATGTGGCAATAAAGGCCCAAAACGAATTTCTGATTTAAATGGCATACCAATGCAACAGTACCATTTTCTCAATAAACACTTCCAAGGAAACAGCATTGGTTCCAAAGATGGCCCTTTGTTTTCATCTACTTAGTATAAACACATCAGCTACCAAATGCAGATATCAGATGTACCAACAGCTTATATGTCTTCACTCGTTGCCTTGAGGTCAACTGCCAGCTTCCCCCCACGGCCCCACCAACTTATATTTACCCATCGGAAAGGAATTCGTCGGGATGGAAATTCCCGACTGAAGTTTAATAGATCGTAGCCGAAACAGAAATCTAATGTAAACAAGTATTAGTGGTTTTTGATATGGCCATTCATTTGATAAATGGTGTCATGTTATCATCAAATCAGCATTTATCCTATCATATATGTTCATTTATAGGCATATGTTTTGATAAAAGTTGATCTTTATTTATGTGCATGCACGCCAACCGTTGGAGGAAGTTTCATTTTAATGCTTCTCCCAACGATTAAGCATTTGTTCACTGTTCCACTTATGTGATACTTAATTATTTAAAAAAACGTTTACCAACCATTTTTTTTAAGACAAATCCAGTACAAACATTTATTTAATAAACCATAACTATGCCAAACATATACATTATTGTTGGGATACTCACAAGTGTTCATATATAAGTATTGTCTTCCTATCAGATGTAAAATGGGAAAGCTGACAAAACCCACGGGGAGAAAGAGAGCTGTATGGGTAGGTATCAACAAGAAACAAAATCATGATTTAATTTTCTGATTAATCAATAGGTCCCTTGCCGTGAAATTCCTAAACTATATCATAATTGATTTCATTGTCCTTGAGAAATACATGAATAATTTATCAAATATATTGAGTTGTCTTGGAGCTTCAATAATGGGTAGAAATAGTAGGCAATTGCACAAAGTATGAATATTCAGTTCTTTGAAGCCCCCAAAGATAAGTGCACGAACAGTAACGCCAGAGCAGCTGATTTGTATATGGTAGAGGTGGGAATTCCATAGATTCCCTTCCTGAAGAGACCTTTCAAGAATGGCAAGAAAGAAAGCACCACCCATATGCTGCAAATGATCTCTCCTAGCCCATACCCAGCTGACCCATTAATATTGAGCCATGACTGCACCCTTAGCAAACCAACTGCAAGTGCAGTCATGTGCACCAACAAAAGGGCCGTGCCGGGCACGAAGATCGGTGACTCGTCGAAGGTAAAAACACCGGCATCGACCTCTGTGTCACTATCGTTGGGGGTATCCTGGTCTTTACGTGTAATTTCAAAGGTGGTCTCTGATAACCCTAAGAGCTTCAAAATGACACCTAATAAACCAAATAGCCATGCAGTTGCAGATATTATCCTCGCCATTCTCTGATTGTTCCACCAAGCACGGATGGTCAGGCCACAGCGGAGGAACTCGGATAGAGTGTAGAGGTTGAAGGTGATAAAAAGAGCAACAGGGAGAAAAAATGCTGCTTCAGAGACCTGCATTCATGTAATAGTTTTCAATGATACGTGTATAGGAATTTCAATTACTCTTGGAGATGTTAGAATCTGTTTGATGATGGCTGAAGTTGTGAAAATGTTTTATTGTTTTTCCTTTTGATAAATAAGGGTCATTTAATAGAACACCTGCTATAGTTTTATAGATTTACTTAAACCCATCCTATAGTTTTTATTTTTATTAAAACACACCCTATAGTTTGTAACCTATTTACTTAATCAATCTTTATACTAAGAGGTGTTTGTTTTGCCATCTAGAAATAGTAACTGAGTGAAAAATGCTCATGTACATGAGCCTATGATTGTTTATTCCAAAATCACCCTTAACACTTCTTCATACAAAAAAAAAAAAACAAAGAGAGTCAAATAGAGTGGTTTCTTGTGTTTTATTAGGGGCAAAATGGTATTTTTATTTTCTTTTAATTAAATTTATTTAATTGGAAATGAGGGTGCAAATTATCATTTTCTATAATCACTTAATGGAAGGTTGATTAAGTAAATTGATTGCAAACTACTACAAGGTAGGTTTTAGTAAATCCCTATAGTGGTGTTTTAGTAAATTACCTAATAAATAAAATAATTATTTAACAAAATATTGTAAGGCATTATAGTCAACCCAACTTCAGCTTAAAGTCTTTAAGCCATTAATTAAGTAGCTTGCAACAACCTAATTAATAAGTAATCCACTGAAAAGCAAAGCAATAAATCATTCAGTCCAGCCATTTCAGCCAGTATCAAATGGCCTCTTCAAGTTATTGTTAGAATGAGACGGGTGGTACCAGAGTGGGTTAGTCCAAAGTCCGATCCATTTTTTAATCTAGATCTTAGGAAATTAGGCTATGTTTGATTTGAAGGAAAAAACAGGAAAAGGAGAAGAAAGACAGGAAACTTATACAAGGTTTGTAAGGATTACCCTATTTTTCCTTTTTTTTTTCTACCTTTTCCTTCAAACCAAACATAGAATTAGTGTAAAGTTGAAATGAGATGGTTGATTGGTTGAGTAGTATATAAATTTGAGACAGTAAGTAAAAGAGCTATATATATGTATACCGTGGGCAGGAATTGTTTGTTGGCGAAGATAGCATAGGAGGGCAGAAGTGCGTAGCATAGCTCAGGGACAGAGCGAATAGACCACACGTTTAAGTAGAGATAGGCTAGACGTTGCCGAAACATGAGTCTTGTCGTTCTGAAGGGGAGAATGGGACTATAGTTGTTGAAGAGAACCTCGAAAAGACCGGTGGCCCATCTCTTCTGCTGAGTCATGCATGCGGGCCCACCGGAAGGTGCGCTGCCCAGGAATGCGGGTGGGTCCGGCGTCATGTAGACGGAGTTCCAACCCTTTGAATGGATTTTGAGTCCAGTGAGGACGTCTTCAGTTGTGGAACCGTATACCCAACCTACCTGCATAAAACAAAACAAAACAAAAGAGAGGACTACCACCGTTCACATTAATTTTCATACTGTCTAGTGTCTAGTGAGGATGTCTTTGGCGTGCCGTTGGTTCACCTTTGTGCCCCAGTAGGTGTCACGCTCATAGCCGCAACTAGCAACTTGAATTGCTGCCTCAAGTGTGGTCGAATCATCGAGTGCTGGAGGATCATCCATCTTTTCTTTGACCCCCGCCAGTATCTCAGATGCCGACTTCATGAATTCCACTGAATTCCCAAAGTTTGCCTTGAGTGATTTCTCTACCAAAACGATCGAAATGTCCAAATAATGACACAAAAGAAAATGGTTTTCATAGATGAAAACGGGATGGGAGGGCTTCTTTTCTACCATTCAATAATAGACGACTAAGCTTTCTTCCTAGGTTAATGTCTGCTTCATCCGGTGATAGTCCATATATTACTTTTCTTCTATGAAAGCATCCTGTTCCAGCATAGAGTGGTCCTTGGATTCCTGCTATTCCACGCCCAGCAAACTGCATGCATGCATGCATGCATGTCACAAGCATATATAACAATGTACGTATTTAGAGCAATTTCCAGCGATAGATCAATTAAGTAATGAGAAATTAACAAATGCGTTTTCAGCTGAGCTTGTTGTTATGTTAGTTCAGGTAATTAGGAAGGTTGAAGTTGAAATTTAGTTACTCACTTCTTGTAAGACTACGAGTTGATTTCCAAATGGGTCATCCTTTAAGGTACCATAGAACGCCTGCGGAAACTGAACGTATGCACTTTCTTTTTCTTGTTGGAAACCGAACAGTAGGCAGACTGCATGAAGAACAGTCTGGGGGTCGTTGGCGAACATGTCACAGTCGACGTTCAGCATGAAAGGGGAGTTCGTCATGACTCCCGATACTCTAGTCTGCTCATATATATGTAAGTAAGATGGCTAAAGAAACCCATATCCGAAAGAATTATTTATGCACCTCGATCAGGAATTCAGGATCATCCTAGCTAGATTTCTAGCAATTAAGGATTAATCAAGCTCTGTTTCTTAAAATCCAAATTATTGGGCAACAAATATAAAACCAAAACAATTCACCAGATGAATAAATTTCTTATTAATTTTATGTTTAAACGTGCGTCAAGGTCCTTTGGCTATTCATCTTGAGAGGGAGATCCAACTTATTTCATCTTACCAATACATTCATAGCTCCTGCTTTGTTGTGATGAGGATGCTTTGGCCGCTTCTCTCTGGATACATAAACGAGATGTGGTAACCCATCCGGAAGATTTCCCTTATTCTCCCATATAACCTATAAACGATCTACCAGGTAAGGGCCACCTATATATATATCTCAAGAATATATAATTTACTACAGAATTTGATGACCACAGGAGAACATACATAAAAAGATTTACCTTCACTATGCTTGGATGGTTTCTGCGATCTATTTTAGAGAAAGCTGCAAATTCCCCTGCTAGATCGCATGGAATGGGGCTTTCAACTACCTCTTCAATTCTTTGCTTAAGTTGTTCATATTCAATCTACACATGTGAAGATAAAAACCACGTTAATTTGTTCTCTTAACAGACAGCCTTTTTTTTTCCTTTTGCTTATCCCATTTGACCCCTTTATACACCGTTTGCTGAAATTAAAGATGCAAGTGCAACATCATTAGCCAGGTTTGCCAAAAACCTGAAAGCGTTTCGGATTTGATTGAAAATCGGGTTAATGGATCAAAGTTAGAAAAGTATAAACCTGCAGATTTTGGAGCAATGGATCTCCTGCACACAAGAACTCTACCCACACCTACGCCCACTAGGCACCACAGCCATGTGTGGCAGAAATGTCTTGTGGTTATAATTCTTGACCCGAGAGAGATTTTTGACCCAACCCAAACTTTTTTTTTTGATAAAAGTATAAAACCCAACCCAACCCGACCTAAAATGGTTCCATTAGAACCTTGATTGAAAGATTACTGTTAGCACTTAGCAGTATCCATGAAGATCACGCAACCTCAGTCGACTCAAAAGGATAATAATCATCCTTTAAAATAAAATAAAATAAATCAAATAAAAACAGAATCCACAAAAAAAAAAAAAAAACTTAATCGAAACATTCATGGTGCTGCTGTGTGAAGTGGTGATACACACATACCTTCATCCTCTTCCAGTCGCCCCCGAAATCTGATGAAAGATCAACCGGTGATGCCTCAGGCTTGCCGGAAAAATATACAGAAGGGGCTCGTACTCGAATGTCATACTTCTTACAGAAAGGAACCCAGAGCTTGGCAAACTTAGATGCTTCAACGAGAGCAAAGAAGGTGAGTGGAGACGCACCATCATCCGAGATATAGCAGGCAAGCTTGTTAGCTGGGTAATCGAGAGCCAACAAGGAGAGTACAGTGTTTACAGTGATGATAGGCGGTTCGAGCACAGGATCTGCTGTTGTAACAAAAATATCTACCGGAGGAAGAAGCTCAACGCCCCTATTGAGGCATGACATAGATATTAGTTCGTTGCAGCAAGAAGAGTGGCTTAGCTTTAGCTCTCAGGTCTCAGCCAAAGCAAAAACATAACATACTACTAAGTTCTAAGTACTAACCTGCTCCTGCCTGCACACTTTAGTAATGATGAAATGATAAATATAAATGAAATTATTGAAATATTACTTAGTACCTTTGTAAGAGGCGCTCAGGATAAGTTCTGTATTCGAATTGATTCCATTTGATGTTCATATTAAGGACCCAGATGAAGGTAAACCAAGACTCACAGAGGAAAGCAAGAAGCCAAGGGACTCCATGGTTTCTGAGCGTTAGAAACCGATATAGGAGGAGGGAAAGCAAGAGTAAGAAGATGATGAGATCTTTGACTCTCTGCAGAATGTTCTTGCGAGGGATTCTCTGTTGGAGGGGAAGAGAGATGGGATTGGCCATGACCGTAAAAGAGAGTAGCTAACTCTTGGCTGACCTCATTATTTGGGCTTCTGTGTGTGGTACTCTTATAATGCCAGTTAGTATGCAGAAATTTGGAAAAACCATGATATTGAGATTTGAGACCGCACGTCCGTCATCATGTATTGTGTTGGTAAAGCATCGTCATCACTACTGGGTCCCACCGCGTGCCATGAAGGTTCCTCGCGAGGCTTTGTTAAAAGAATAGGTGTAATTGTGTAAATCGGGGCGTGCCGGGGGCCGTATCAGGTACGGCACGATTATGTGCGACATGCTGTGTTGGGGGTTTTAGGTCCGTGGGTTAGTATGGTACGATACAGTGGGTGGAACCTATATATATATAATAAATAATTGTTTTTAATTTTGTTATATATATTATTTTATTTAATTATTGTATATATAAATAATTCTATACATAGCTTTGGCCCGGTTCATGCCCAGGCCTAATTCAAGGCTCAACCCACATACTAGTCTAGCCCATGGCACAGGCCCATGCGGGTTCAAGCCATTGGTCGTGCTAGGCTGACCCTCCAAAATATCCCAGGGGAGGGACAACCCGTTTTATATCTCTAGGCAAAAGTAGCCAAATACTCGGGTGGACCTAACCCGATCACAATCTAGCTCAACCAAAGTTTTTACACAGGTTGGACTTGAGTTTTTAAAATTCAAGTTTGGTTTAGGTCAAATAAACAATCTTAACTTAAACAAAGGTTGGGCTTGGATTGAGCCTGTTCAACATTTTATGATATAATACATATTTACATGTTATCAATCTATTCTACCTAGAAATTGGGCTATACAGATCAACACGTTCAAGCCCAAGCCTAGCCTGAAATGTTGGATTAAGCTCGGGTTAGGCCTAAATTGGTAAGCTTGGGGCTAACCTTGAATCAGGCCAAGCCTGAACTTGAGGTTTGAAACTTAGGGTTGGGTTTGGGTTAATCTTTAACCTGACCCAACCCACCCAAGATACATCCCTAAGGAGCATTGTAACATTCTTAATTGTATTAGTTTTTATTTTTTATAAATTGTTTTAGTTTTTATTATATTTTAATTTAGTATTTATTTTTGTTACTTTTAAAGGGGTTAGGGGATTTTAAATTTATAATAATTAAGTTTAAAACTAATAATATTGTTAACTTTTTAATTTTATCAACAAATTTTTAGTATCGTTTTATTCTTAATGAATTTCAAATGGATATCAAATTACAAGATTTAATTTTGAAACTAAAATTTTCTTACTTTTTTGTTGTTTTGTTAATAAACATGTATCGTTTTATTCTTAATGAATTTCAAATGGATATCAAATTACAAGATTTAATTTTGAAACTAAAATTTTCTTACTTTTTTGTTGTTTTGTTAATAAACATGTATTAATTTGTAATAATTTATTTTTAAACAAAAACTTGTATTGATAAACAAATTATTAAAATATTTTTTGTTAATTTATATTATTTTTTATCTACAATTTTTATTACATTATTAACTTAATTAGTTAACTAATTTATTATGTTAATTAATTAGTTAACTAATTTATTATGTTAATTAATTAGTTAACAAATTAAATATGCTTTAGTAATTAAGTTATAATTAGTTAATTAATTATATAATTATTATGATTTAATTAATATTTTTAATTATATAATCATTTTCTAAGTTAACTAAATTTGTTAATTTAATTAATGTAAATAAAAAACTTAATTTTAAATTTCCTACTTTAATTAATAAAAATAAGTTAACTAAATAAAAGTAATTGACTAAATAACCATGTACACGTTAGGCATATATAAAGTTAACAAATTAATTAATCTTAGATAATTAATTTAATTTAATTCAATTGACGTAATGACTTTTAGCAAGTCAATGCAATAAATTGAATTAAAACTTAATTATTTTTGCAATGAACTAATTGAAGAATTATGTGATTAAAGGCTTAATTATGTTATCATTAATTAACTAAGTAGTTTAATACTTTGAAAATTGTCAAAAAGGCCACTTGAATGGGTACCGTAGGAAAAAATGACTTTTAGCGCAGTCAAGATTGCGGCTAAAGGTCCCCAAAACTGCCGCTAGAAGCTTTATTGGCAGTTAAAAAATGCCGTTAAAACAGGTGCCCCTAGTAGATCTAACGTCAGTTTTTGCATTGTCGGTAAAAAAAATTGCCGCTAAAATTAGGGGGCATTTAGCGGTAGTCGTAAACTTCCACTAAAGACCAACTTCCAAGTGACAATTTTATCTTTAAGTAGTCCCGGTAAAGGGATGAATCGACTGCCGCTATATAAGTTTGGTGCGCTTTTCTTGGCATATTTTGTTTAACCACAGTCATGACTACCACAAATTCTCTTTGATTTTTTGCAAAGGTTATATATAGTGGTAGCTGTGATTGCCGCTAATTCTATATTTTTTTCATATAACCTATAATTATTTTCAATTATTTCTAATTTGCTTCAAATAACTTGTTTTCTCTACATTTATCTAAATTGAAATGAAATACAAAAATTAAAACATCAATTAGAAATAAAATTTAAAAGTTCATTCTACATTCAAAACATTTGAATCACAAATATATCTTAGTTTCAAATTGATAAACCCTTTAATACAAATTCCATCATCAATTCTCAAAATTCAAAATACTTGATTTACAAAAACTTCTCCCAAAATCCAAGGAAGATGAATACCTGCACAAAAGATGAAAACAATAATAAATAAATTTACATAGAAAACCATAAAAAAGCTATCAAAGTTAACAATAAAAGGGCATAAATAAGCTATCAAAGCACATGTTTAAGTAAAATGGTAAAGATTTAAAAGTCAAACATTTGCCAATACCCAAATAACAAGATGATAAATTGTTCAGAGTTCAATGCCTCCAACAAGTATAGTATAAAGACCTGAATAAGGAACGAAAAAGAATTACACTTCAGATTTTACAAGGAGATATAGAATAAAAAAGCAATAGAATATTATTAAAATACCACTATTTGACCAAAAGATACTACAAAGATATTTGTACATGAATGGGTATTTAATTAAAAACTTAAATGTAGCAAAAAGTATAAGATATAAGTTGCTAGAGACAGCAAATTAAGCATCACAAATGTAAATAAAAACAGAAATAAATCAACATTTATATGTAAATAACAAAAGAAAAAAGATACCAAGAAACAGTTGATAAAAACCAAGGTTAAATTCATGGTCATCTGCCATGATAACGTCAGGTGAAGTATGAAACATGAGAATCCATGCTCCATTATGAAATAATGATTCAAAGATTACATTACACACAATATTATCTTAATTATTTTATAAAAATGTATTAAGTAGAACTGTTTCATAAACGTTGATACATATATAGTTGTCTTCGTGGATGTTGCTCTTGCAGCAGCCATGGCTTATTGATTTCCTCCTTTCCCTCACCCACTCTTTAGTTAGGCTTTTAGATCTGATTGATTTTCAACATTTTTGCCTGAATTCTATCGAGTGCTCTCTAATCTCTTCCAAATAGTTGGCAACACTTACCACTTTACTACAAACCAAGGTTTTAAAAATCAATTTGGACAATGAACCGGTCAAGGGTCCAGTTCATGAGTCGAATGGTCGATCCGTTTTGATAAAAAAATAAAAAATAAAAAATGGTCAAAATTATTGAATGATTCAAACGGTTCAACCGCTCGGGGTCAATGATTTGTTGACCAAATCAATATTTTTGACAAAAATCCAGTTTTAGAGAAAAACGGAACCGATCACTTTATCGGTTCTCAGTTTTTCAGATCCGACTGTCCAGTTCAATCCAATTTTGAAAACCATGCTACAAACACAAACTTGGGTTTCCAAAAATGAAAATATCCCGTGGAGAGCCATATTACCCTATTTTTTTTTTTTAGAAACAAGCCTGAAAATTTGCCATCATAGGCACATTTTACCCTAATTGAGTTACACAAGGAGCAAGAAAGCTACACCAACCAAAATAAGCACACTTTGGAACGGTGGTCCTATCTCCTAACATAGCCAATTCAATTGCTGCTCTTTCTTTTTTCTAAATTTCATTTTTCTGTGGTGAGTGTTGATCCTCACCACACCTCTCGAGATGAGTCTCGTTTAGCAGTTTTTTTCACTTTTTTTTATGTAAATATTGCACATTTGCACTCAACTACCCCCTATATAAGTTGGGTGAAAGGGAAGGAAGGAGGGCTATTCTATTTGTTGTTTTCTGTTTACGGGTGGGAGAGTTTGATTGATGTGGATTGAAATTTGAGCTAGTTTCAATTCCGGATTTTCTTTGCCTTCTCCTGCTGTTTGTTAGTTTACAATTGATTATTTTCCTTCTCCGTCCAACATGTAATAAAAGAAAAAAAGATTTTGGAACAGAGGGAGAGAAGAATTCTTACTGTATTGTGGGGAGTTGAATAACTGGCCTGCTTGCGTGATTATTGATGTAATGCAATCCGGTTGTTCCCTCTAAGAGATGATTTGGCTTTCAGTAACGACGGGCTAGATGGACCTGCAAGAGATGAATCAGAGAACCCAGGGTTGTTTATTCAGTGGGGTCGCTCCAATGCTTAATTTAGCACTTACTTGCGAGCTTGAAGATGATAATAGATTGTGAGAGAGCTAGAGAACAAAGATCACGCATACCTTTGCCCCTGGGGGGGTGAGGTCTTTATATACTAGATTCCTCGCGGGTTTGGTGGAGTAGTTCCTGGATCCCCGCTGTGACGGGATCTGTTTTCGTGTTAGTTGGGGATAATGCCACCAACCGGTAAGGTTTCCCATTTCCGCCTGAATCGGGGAGTGGGTGAGCTAATATAGCCATTACAAGGTACGATCCCGTAAGACGCGGGGTACGATGGTGAGATCCTTGGAATTACCACGCAACGGTCGGTCTGACTGGGAAGCGAGCTGTCTATAAGGTGCCAGGCTGCACGGTGGCGAGCTGCCTAGTGGAGACATGCCCGTAAGGTGCTAGGCTGCATGGTGGAGAGCTGCCTAGTGGCGAGCTACTTATGAGGTGCCGAGCTGCTTGGTGGCGAGCTACCTGTGAAGTGTCGAGCTGCTTGGTGGCGAACTGCCTAGTGGCGAGCTGCCTGTGAAGTGCTGGGCTGCTTGGTGGCGAGCTGCCTGTGAGGTGCTGGGCTGCTTGGTGGCGAGCTGCCTGTGAGGTGCCGAGCTGCTTGGTGCCGGGCTGCCTGTGAAATATCGGGCTGCTTGGTTGCGAACTGCCTGTGATGTGCCGGATTGCACCTATTTGTCATGAGGTACCATGTGTCATAATGTCATTGGAGGGCCAAATCCGCCCTCATCAATTATCATTCTGAATTATTACACTGGCGGCACTTAGATGTTGTTTTATTCTTAAGGCAAATATGGAATGAGTATAAATACAACTTTGTATAGTGCAAATATCTATAAAATAATACGAAATTTAAGGTTTTTCGTTCTACATATTCGTATATATATTCCTTCCAAACTGAGCCTAAACTTCTTTTCTTTCTCTTTTTATCTTTTCATTAATTGCGGTTTTTCATTTAGGTTGTGTTTGGTTTTAAGAAAAAATAGAAAAAAGTAAAAAAAATGTGGTTTTCTACCTTTTCCTTCAAACGAAACATAATCTTAAATAAACTTTCATACTTGCAATATATACACCTATATTTACATTCTTCGTATCTGTGAGTTTTTGGTTATGGGTTTGAAAACCAATTGGTTCTGTTCACATAGACTTGTCTGTTATGTGGTGAGTGTTGATCCCCTTTTCAAGGATCAACCGACCACGTCAATCATGCCCATGGGGATACTTTTGCAAGTGAAGAAATTAATAAATAATTCCTAACAGATAAGACCATAAGAATGGGACCCATGAAGGAAAACATTGGCAACTGATAGGAGGTGAATCTGTGTCTAATTTGGTCAAATTATACATTGAGTACTTTTGGATTGTTTTTTATCTTTAATACAAGTTAAAAAATAGTAATGTGAAAATTGAAATAAATAATTTAAGATTTAATTTTTCCAAAAAATTTAATAAAAACTAAATATTATAAAAATAATATATTTCATCTACCTTAGCTGATTTATATATTTTATTTTACACATAATTATATGTTAAAAATGAGAACATAGTTATTATTTGAAAAAATAGAGTTATTATATAAAGATACTAGATAAATAATGGAAAACAAAAAATTATAATTATAAAAACTGAAATGAATAATTTAAGATTTAATTTTTCCAAAAAAAATAATAAAAACTAAAAAATAAATATAATTTGTTTTAAAAATGAAAGCATATTTATTATTTAAAAAATAGTTGTTATTTAAGTAAAATACTAAATTAATAAATATTCCCAAAAATTAATAAATATTGAAAATTATAATTATAAAATTGAAAGAGTGATAATTATTGTACAATGTTTGAATGTTCTAGAGTCCCGGTATTGTTTATTTTTATATTTCTCTTCATATAACCTATTAAAGTATGCATTTTTCATGTGTTTATATCTTATTCATAGATAATTCAACTTTTGGTTTAGTATGATTAATGTATTTATGTGATTTGTATGCATTTCGCTAGCGTATCCAATAATTTTTATATCTTTTGTTCGTATCTATGCGTATATCCATATCCATATCCGTATTCATATCCGTATCCAACTTATCCAATACGATACTCGATACCAATACTTTGATCCTTAGTTACCTAAACAATGTTGAGGTTGTGTCTTGAAGTAGCATCCTGTTAATGGACATGTTGCGATGCTTTATGAGGTGCACTCAATCGATCCCAGTGATCCAGATCAAGGCAAACCAATAACGTAGATCAGGCGCCGCCCTCTGATAGCTCAGGAAGACGAAACGACTCCACCGCCCTACGCACGCGCATGCTCTTGGGAGACGAAATGACGCTTCCACTGACTTGTCTCAAAAACGGTACGAGCTCCGCACTACCCAACTCACCCAAAACCGATTGCACCCCGGGTCATTCAGATCAGAGAAATACACTTAAGGAGTTCCTCAGCCAAAGACTTTAGAGCTCTTCCATGCCACACCATGGCCGATCACCACACTCCTTGCCTTCGGAACTAGGGGAGTGGTGTTTGGGTTATGGTTGAATTGGCCCTAGGTGCCATGTGTCACCTCCGCGGCCGTCTTATCTCTTTGGCCATGTCGACACCACGTAAGATGGATAAGTGCGACCAAGAAAGGAGAACCCCATATAGATAAGGAGGGCAACTTTTTCGGGGATTAGGTCTGATCCCGAAGACCTCGGCGGGCAACCTCATCCCGACAACCCTAGAAGGCTCATCCGAATCAAACACAGATCTTCAGCTATAAGTAGGTAACCTCTGCTCAAGGTAAGGGACTTTGGACTCTCCAGCCTTCACACTGTTACTTTGCCTCTGCTCCGACCAATAAGTTTCTCTTAATTGCTCGACCCGACCACCTATTCTTCTTATTGACTTGAACATCAAAGTGTCTACCCAGGGAATAAAAAGTCGGGCCTCTTATCACTTCTTGTTTCAGATCTTACTGCATGGCTTCGTCCTTCCACCTTGGCCTCACCAGTTGGCAAGATTATTTGACTGTGACCTTAGTTCGGGATACCTTGGATTGAACAACATCAACATACATATAGGAAAAAGCCTTGAGTGAGATCCAAGTAGGTTATAAATTAAGAGGTATGGGACCAATCAAATTTTGACTATTTTATTTTTGTCATGGAAAGACAATGGTTGAACCAAAAGGTTGATATTGAAGTAATGTTACATGTATTGTGCAATAAATGATGTTCTGAGTTTTATTATCTTTTCTCATGGAATCAAGGTTTAAAGTATCGAAAACACAAAATGTATCAAAAAGACAATTCTAAGAGACATATCAGGATATGCTTTGAATAATACAGACTAAAATCACCATGATTAGGCATAAAACAAACCCAAGAAAAACACCTTATTCCGTGTTGCCTAGACACCTTGACAACCATAAGTACTACTAGTAAGAACAAAAATGCAGAAATATTATTTTTCTTTTCAATTCAACATTTGTGCTGCATGTAAATGAATTGCCACTTAAAAATCAAAACATGTTCCAAAAACATCAGATTATGGCTATTTTCAGAGGACAAGTTACATTAGCTGCATAGAAACCACCAGGTTCTAGCTGAGTTGTACTAATCTCAATGACTTGCAAATTCATCCCACCTAGCATTTGGCATCTTACTTAGACTCATTAAATTCAGCAAACTAGAGGAACATGCCTATGAACTTATGTATATATGCATGCAAGCTTAAGAAACTAACAGAATATCTAAGAAACCAAAAAGGCAATGCAAAATAAGTCCTCCTTGTTTTTTCGTGTGGTAGGAACAGGATGAGTCTTAGCCTTAGGCTCGAAGCTCAGTTTAGATTAGACCTGTTTATGGGTCGGGCTAGGCCGAACTCGGGGCGGGCTTTTATTCTGTATTAACAGAATTTTCTAAGGCCCGAGCACAATCCCGGTCCGACCATCGGGGCTACAACTTGGCCCCAAGCCTGGCTCTCATAAAAAGCCCGAAGCTCGAGCCTGGGCCTGAGGCCAAAATTTAGCCCATATTGTTAGCGGGTGAATAGAGAGAGAGAGAGTATAAAGAAAAGAATAAAAAATATTATATACTAAATTATAAATATATACTTTAATAAATATTATATTATTTATATATTTTATAAAATATATAATACTAAATCAGGCCGGGCTTTTTTGACAAATCCCGAACCCGGCCCGAAACATAGTCAGGCTTACTGTGTTAGCCCCGAGGACAGGCCCGCGGGCCTAATTACATGACCAAGCCCGACCGAGGTACGGGTCGGGCCATCGGGCTACCCGGCCCATGAACAGGTTTAGTTTAGATCAAGCCGAATCAAGTTTTTTATGAGCTGAGCTCAAATAATTCGTAAAAAGCTCGGCTCGTAGCCACCTTACAAAGTCTATGTTGTATGTTCTCATACCTAACCATGTTTTTGTTTTGAGAAGCAAAAACAAGTTGGGTTTTAAAAAAACAATTCATGTTTTTAAAACCACCAAAATGATTTTTCCTTTTAAATAAAAGAAAAGTTGGAATGCATATATTGTATGATTTATGAAAGATTATGAGACACATTGTATGACTTAAAAAAAAAAAGATGTTCTTCAAACTAGAAATTAAAGAGCACGCTTTTTGTTTGAGTTTTAGGGTCTGTTTGCGAAGAGTCCAAACACTAGTCCGTTTCATATATGCACCCTAATTTAGTTTTGTAGCTGTTTAGGAACGATGCATTTGTGCATTAAACATGACAACAAAACACAAATTCCAATACATGTACATTCAAAATGAGAGTAAGGCTGTGTATGGTTGCACTGCAATTTTATTTATAATAGTACAAATGCATAGAAGTGCTAATCTAAAAAATACAAATTCTTGTTTAATTTTATTTTGGGTTTACTTTATTCTGCTTCATATCTTAATTTACTACATTTGTACTGCAACCAAACAAAATAAACTAAAGTTTAAAACCTAAATAACTCATAATTTACACTTAAATCATTTGCACTGCCAATGACAGGAGCCTGTATTTGCATTTTGTGGGTTGTGCTCTCTCCCTTTTTGGAGGAGTTGTAGGATCTCCCAGCGTATACTCCTTGTATACCTTCTTTATTTTTTTTTCTTCATTTTATAAATCATACTTTATCCTTTTCAAAAAAAAACAGCTTTACACGTCAATTGCCAATTGTGAACAAAGAAATTCCGATGTAAATTCCCATCAGCCAATTGTCATTTAGAAACGTAGCCCAATCTAGAAAATGAAGAAAAAATCTCATCCACTCATGCCAAATTTTATCGAAACTCAATCTAGAAACGTAGCCCAACTGATTCAAAAAAGTGAAAAGGATGAGATACGGCAAAGGATGACATAAGGAGTGATGTCCAAAATTTTGTCCAGTTACAAATGGCTGAATTGTACGAGTCCAGATCTCTTCACATCCGACCAAGAGCTCCTCATACATCAAATCAAAGAGTCCTATATGAGCACTCTCTCATGCTTAAATTTCTCATGTGAAAGTGGGTGTAATATATTTTATAATTGTTCTCCCATCCTATTTTTAATATATTAAATTTTATAAAATTCTAAAGCAAATAAAAAACAGGGGTTAGAAGGGTTTCTTCTTCCTATTTTATTTAAATCTTTCTCCAATGAAGAAACCAAATAACATTAGGGGGCGTTCCTTTTTTGGATTTTGAGAGAGAAGATAGTTGGTCAATGGGATTTTGGTTCCCATTAACCAAGAATATCATGTTCTTTTTTTAGATTAATATAGGGACCAAGGAAAGTTTATTTTCCCTGGGGGGAAATATACCATGTTTCTTTTTTCAGATTAATGGGATTTTGGTTTCCATTATTTTCTTGGGTAAGTGATACCCATCTCTTAGGTGAGTAAATAACTTTTCCACCTAAGGGGAAAGATTCCAACACTTACCCAGGTAAAATGGTCATTTAATAATGGATTTTTATGGCTAAAATGGTCATTTTCTTTTACTTGGGAAATAAAAGAACATGGGTAAAATACACTTGCCTAAGTAAGTGTTTCCCAAGAAAAACTTACCCAAATAACTGCATTTACCGAGGTAAATAACATACCGAAAAGCAAACGGGGGGCCTAGAAGAAAAAAAGGAATAAGGGTTCAAAGGACCGAACGCCTAACTAGAATGACTTTCTCTCATATCTTTCACTCTGCTATTAAGTATCAACTATCAACCAAACCTCAACTGGGATCACAGGATTTCCTGTACATTCATCCTTATAGAGAATCATTCAATAACCACCGATTTTCATAAGATTTGAAACTCAAATAAGCTTTTTGTTTCAATTGTTTTTTTTTTCTTCTGGATTTCCATCGCCTTAAGGGTTTAGATAATCAAACGCCTGGCTGAGATAATTCTCTCTCATATCTCACTCGATGTTGTTAAGTAAATCAAACACCAACTGGGATCAATGAAATACAGAGCATATGTCATTGCTCCTAATTTTCTATTCCACTCAATACCTTACCTCAATTGTTGATCCCAGTTGATAATCGTGGGATCAATGAAATACAGAGCATATGTATTGCTCCTAATTTTCTGATCCACTCAATACCTTACCTCAATTGTTGATCCCAGTTGATAATCGTGTAAAATTTAGGGAATTGTCTCAGTCTTAGGCATTCAATTCTTAGAAGTCAAAACTCTTATTAGTGGTTTTTTCTTCTTAGTGATATTCAATTCTATAAATTCTTATTTTTTATTTGAACGAAGTATGAAGAAGAAACCCTAACTTCTGTTTTTTATTTGTTTTAGAATTTTAATATAAGTTTTAATATATTAAAAACATGATGGAAGGAAGTTTAAAACGTTGCTACCCCCACTCGCACATGTGAGATTTAAGCATGAAAGGATGCTGACATGACACATTCTGATTTGATGTTCAGGAAGTTCTAGAGGCACGAATGTGTAGGAGATCCGAATTCGAATTGTACAATGTACAATTAGACGAAGTCTAAACCAATCTCTGTAAAAGACAAATAACATTATGTTTCATAATGAATCTACTATAAATGGACCTGTTGCATTGTCATCACTTTCTTAGTTGTTATGGCTAGATGTAAGGCCTAAGTTTGTAGTTTCATTTCATTGTTTCCAATAATAACATAATCGGATGCTCAAGCATTTTAAACTTGTTATGAAATGTCCGATGTGCATGAGACAGAGAAGGCAAATGGAATCAAGGTTTTAAAAACTCATTGTAAACTAAAACCATTATGGCCACTAGTTTTTGGGTCGACAGTTTGACTGTCTGGTTCAAAAGAATAAATAGCCTATTCAATGAAAAATAAAAAATAATTAAAATGAAAAATGGTAAAAAATATTAAACAGGTCGAATAGGTTAGCGGTTTGACCACCTGGATCAGTATGTCATTGATCAATTCAATAGTTTTTGGTCAGAGACCAAATTTGGGATAAAACATAACCAATTGCTTGGAGAGTTCCTAAGCTGAATGGTCCGACTGTTTGGGTCAATGACAGTTCAAAAACAATGAATAGAATACATGTTTCTAATGTTTTAGAATAATACAACTTTTTTTAAATGATTACTAAAACTCAAACAACAAAACTTGTTGGTTGTTGCCAAAATCAAGATGTTTGTATATGCATATAAGATTTACACAGATTCAGACATCACCTCTAACATAAAAGTTGAAGTCATTAAATTGGGCCAATGCTTGTATTCAAGTCCCTAACATTTCTTTTCTTTTTGGCCTATTTTTAGTTCAGTTAGGGAACCTTGAGCCAATCCTTACAAGTGGACAAGCCTATGGCCTAACAAAGACACAAAGAGCTTTACAAAGTGGAGGGTCTCACATCCCTCAGCAAAATGTTGGCTTAGGATACCATCGAAATCCACCAACTCAAATTTTACAGAGGAAGGCGCCATCCAACCACATCACCGTAGAAGTGGTGGACAAGAAGGAAAGAAGCATACACAATGGAGTTCAATCTTCGACCGGCTAGGAGAACCGAGAGAAAGACAATCAGTGTTCAACAGGCTCGAAAGACAAGATGCTGTTCCAACATCATCTGCTCAACCACAAAGGACTTCAGTACTCTCCCGCATAGGTCCAAGGGTGCCCATATGAAAAAAAGGACCGACAACAAAGTCAGCCTACAATGAACCATTTCTACAAAGGAAAAGTTAGAGCCTCGGAGTGTTGTTCCTTCTCGTATGAAGAGGGTGATGAACTTGGAAGTTTCCTCTAATGAGACATTGATAATTAGACAATAGACTATTGTCATCACATCTCCATCATCTTCTCAATCAAAGTTCAACTTTTAACTAGGACAAGACATAGAAGAACAAAGTGAAGGACTAACTGAGGATGAAGACATTGTCTCGGTTAATCACATCACTATTGAGGAGAAAGATGACGAATAACTATCAAGCACTTCTTCATACGAAGAACTTGAACCTGTTCCACCTACCTTTGAAAAAGGAGGCCAAGCAACAGTGGATGACCTGAAGCAGTTGAACCTTGGCATTGAAGAGGAACCTAGACCTATCTACATCAGTGCACTCCTTAGCCCTGAAAAAGAAGCCAAATACTTTAAACTACTTCAGGAGCATAAGGATGTCTTTGCTTGGACATACAAGGAGATGCCCAAGTTAGACCCAAAGGCTGTTGTCCACCACCTCTCTATTAGGCACGGGGTACGACCAATCAAGCAAGCACAACATCGATTCTCACCCGAGTTGATTCCACAAATTGAAGCAGAAATCAACAAGCTCATTGAAGATGGTTTCATTCGGGAGGTGAAGTATCCAACTTGGATTGCAAACATTGTCCCTATGAGGAAGAAGAATAGTCAAATTCAAGTCTGTGTTGACTTCCGAGACCTAAATCAAGTTTGTCCAAAAGACGACTTTCCTTTGCCTATCACTGAACTCATGGTAGATGCAATTACAGGCCATGATGCATTATCCTTCATGGACGGTTCATCTAGATACAACCAAATTATCATGGCACCTAAGGATGAAGAGCTCACGGCCGTCCGAACACCAAAGGGGATCTACTATTACAAAGTGATGCCTTTCGGGCTTAAGAATGCCGGTGCTACGTACCAGCGCGCGATGTAGCGGATCTTCGATGACATTCTTCCCAAGAAGGTCAAGTGCTACGGCGATGACTTGGTTGTTAAGTCTAAGAAGAGAGAAGACCATCTCGATGATCTGCGTAACATCTTCAATAGGCTAAGGAGGTATCAACTAAAGGCGAACCCTCTCAAGTGTGCATTTGGAGTCACCTCAAGCAAGTTCCTCGGGTTCATTGTTCGCCATCGGGGGATTGAAATTAATCAATCACTGATTGACGCCATCCAAAACATGCCAGAGCTGCGGAACCTACAAGAGTTGAAGAGTCTCCAAGGACGACTGACTTACATTCAATAGTTCATCTCCAACCTGGTAGGACGTTGTCAACCGTTCAACAAACTGATGAAAAAGGATCCCATTTGAGTGGGATAAGGCTTGCAAAAATGCCTTAGAAAGCATAAAGCAATACCTTCTCAAACCTCCAGTACTTGTCACACCAATCCCTGAGAAGTCGTTCATTTTATGCATCGCTACACAAGAGTAATCATTGGGAGCCTTGTTGGCACAAGTCAATGAGGAGGAAAAGAGAATGCACTCTACTACCTCAGTCAGACACTAATAGGTGCTGAGTTGAACTACTCACTCATAGAGAAGACTTGTCTTGCTCTCACCTTTGCCACAAAGAAGTTACGGCATTACATATTGGCAAATAATGTCCACCTCATCTCAAGGGCAGACCCCCTCAAGTACATCATGACACGACCTATACTTTCAAGGAGATTTGATAAATGGGCTCTCCTCTTGTCAGAATTTGGCATCACCTATGTCTGACAGAAGGTTGTGAAAGGACAGGCACTGGCAGACTTCCTTGGAGATCACCCTATTCTAGCAGATTGGGAACTCTTCGAAAACCTTCCTGATGAAGAGGTTTTCTACATAGACATCTTACCAGCATGATTGATGTTTTTTGATGGAGCAGCACGCAAAGATGGTGCGGGTGTCGGTGTTGTATTTGTCTCGCCACAAAGAAAAATCCTCACATACTCATTTGTCTTAACTGAGCTTTGCTCTAACAACATGGTAGAGTACCAAGCTTTAATCACTGGCTTAGAAATGGCTCTTGACTTGGGAATTCACTACCTCACAGTCTATGGGGATTCGAAATTGATAATCAACCAATTGTAGACAGAGTATGCAGTCTTAGAACTCACGGGTGATGAAGCAACAACAATACCCGTTTGTGCAAAATGGGTTCTGCCCCCTAAGTCACCTGAAGGAGAGATAAAGCAAAAAGCAATGTGGCTTCTGTATTCACTATAGATGTCGAGGACTAGAGACAACCCTTCATCGACTATTTGCAGCATGGAAAGTTGCCTGAAAATCCTAAGCGTAGAGCTGAGATACGACGTCGAGCAACTCGTTTCCTATTTTACAATGACATCCCCTACAGACGCTCCTTCAATGATGTCTACATGAGGTGTATCCACGGACACAAAGTCCAAAGTGCATTCGACCAAGCACACTCTGGAGTTTGTGGTGCTCATCAATCAGGACCTAAGCTCCATGATCGCCTTAAGCGAATGTGCTTCTATTGGCCAACAATGGTACAAGACTCAATTGAATATGCCAAAAAATGTCAGGCATGCCAAATTCATGGGGATTTTATTCGCCAACCACCAGAACCTCTACATCCCATAGTTGCATCATGGCCATTTGATGCATGGGGACTTGATGTGGTTGGTCCTTTGCCTAAGTCTTCTCGCCAACACCTCTTCATCCTAGCATTAACGGATTACTTTTCCAAATGGGCTGAAGCGGTTCCTCTTCGAGAAGTAAAGAAAGAAGATGTTGTCAACTTTCTCCGAACTCACATTCTCAGCAGCATTGGTGACACAGATTTGTGACAAGTTTGGCATTAAGTAGAGGTTTTCAACCATGTACAAGGTAGCGGCCAATGGACTTGCAGAGGCCTTCAACAAAACTCTCTATAAGTTACTTGAGAAGATTGTGTATTGGCATGAAAGTTTGGATGAGGCCTTATGGGCTTATCGAACATCTTACCACACCGCTACAAATGCAACTTCTTTTGCTTTAGTATATGGTGTAAAAGTTGTACTTCCCTTAGAGAGACAAATGGACTCCCTAAGGATGGCTATCCAAGTGGGAATTACAAAAGATGAGAATGCAAAGCTACAACTAGCTGATCTCGAAGCACTAGCTGATCTCGAAGCACTAGACGAGAAGAGGTTAGAAGCTCAACAAAGAAAAGAGTGCTACCAAGCTCGTTTGGCTCGTTTGTTCAACAAGAAAGTTCGTCTTCACTCCTTTAAGAAAGGAGATCTTGTCCTTGCTGTTCGACGACCTATTGTTCTCTCACACCGTTTAGGGAGGAAATTTGACCCTAAATGGGATAGGCCTCACACAGTGAAAGAAGTCTACACTAATGGTGTTTATCTCTTTGTCACACCAGAGGGTCTACGTCTTGGGCCCATTAATGGAAAGTACCTTAAGAGGTACTACCCATAGTCTTTTTCATTGTAACGCTTTTGGCCCGCATGAGCCTAAATTGTGAATGGATTAAAATAAATGTCAAACATAAATGTTTCTTCTTTCTTTTAAAGATAGAAAATGGGAACTTTAACTTTATTTTCTCAAATACGTCATTTACAATGCAAAAAAAATGAAGAAATTGGAAAATTCTCTCCAAAACATTCTATTGCTTGGGACCTTGGTGAATCCAATTGGCTTTCGAGAGAGACTCAAATGGCTCTAGAAGTTAAGTCCTCATCTTGTCTATGTCCTGCACTTCTTTGTTTGAAACTTTCGCTTGCCTTAGCTCATCATATCGAGCCTTAGCAGCTGCAAGTGCCACCTCAGCCTCTTGTTGGTCTTGGGAAAGGACACTATCTTGGGATAATAAGGAAAAATGTTTCTCCTCTATTTTTTGCCTCTCATCCCCACGTCCTTGAAACTTTTCCTCGATTTGACATCGCGCATATTCGACAATGGCAAGATCTGCTTTAATTTGATTCCTTTGACTATTGATAAAAAATGTGTTCTTCGCATGTGCAACTACCTTTGTTGATAAATTTGATAATTTTTCTCCTTTTGCTTTTTGATTGGAGAATTCTTAATGATATCTTTCTGAGCAAGATAATCCTCTACGCATGATAACAATGAATCAACTTTTTGAATCAAGAGAGAAGTATCAAGGTGGAAAACATCCTCAAGGACCTCTATAATCTAAGGAAACTTGGTTGTCCGCCAACCCTTCATGTAATTGAAACCTTTCTTGCTTATAGGCTCCAACTCATCTTTTAGGAAGCTTTTTATTCCTTCCATGTTAAGGAAGTGTGCACATGCCACAGAATCTCCAAAAGGACTAGTAGACCTCTTGGAGTAACTTGAAAACTCTGGCACTGTTTTATTTGTAAAAGGACCCCTTGAACAAGGAGAGGAAGAATTATGAGAATTGGAAGATATGGCACTATGAGAATGGTGGGATGAAAGGGATTGTGCTTCCTCAGTGTGCTCTTTGCTTTGCATATTAGAAAATGCATGCCCAAGTGCTTCATCATCAGGAGGAGAAAAGTCATTGATGCTATCTCTCAGTACATCCACTATATTCTCTATGACATCTGTGCCAATAGTATCGTCATAAGGTATCTCTGGGAATGGCTTCAAGTGATGATCCTCTGGCACAGATGGCTGTGAAAGGACAGGCACTGGCAGACTTCCTTGGAGATCACCCTATTCTAGCAGATTGGGAACTCTTCGAGAAGTAAAGAAAGAAGATGTTGTCAACTTTCTTCGAACTCACATTCTCAGCAGCATTGGTGACACAGATTTGTGACAAGTTTGGCATTAAGTAGAGGTTTTCAACCATGTACAAGGTAGCGGCCAATGGACTTGCAGAGGCCTTCAACAAAACTCTCTATAAGTTACTTGAGAAGATTGTGTATTGGCATGAAAGTTTGGATGAGGCCTTATGGGCTTATCGAACATCTTACCACACCGCTACAAATGCAATTTCTTTTGCTTTAGTATATGGTGTAAAAGTTGTACTTCCCTTAGAGAGACAAATGGACTCCCTAAGGATGGCTATCCAAGTGGGAATTACAAAAGATGAGAATGCAAAGCTACAACTAGCTGATCTCGAAGCACTAGACGAGAAGAGGTTAGAAGCTCAACAAAGAAAAGAGTGCTACCAAGCTCGTTTGGCTCGTTTGTTCAACAAGAAAGTTCGTCTTCGTGATGTTGCTTTACTTGTGTATATGTTGGAAAGACCCTGATAAATGCTTGCTAGCACAGGAGGAACCAAGCTATATGTAATGCCATGAGCTATTCGTGATGTTGCTTTGAATGTTCTAGGACGAAGAACGTTAAGGTCATTTGAGGGCAAGACAAAGCAACACAACCACAAAGCTAAGTAGGCTGCTATCTAGGCTTCATTCTCAACTACTTGATCCCTAAGAAATCCTAACCCAACAAATGGATTTTCTTTGCACCTCTTAGAACTGAGCTGCTTTCTTCTCATTTACAAAGGCCTATAGATTTTCCTGATTAAATAATATTCCTTGGTCTTCTTGTTGAAATCATATCCAAACTTGGCATCTTTATAATCCTGGAAAAAGTGAGGATTCAGAATTCTTTCATTTGTTGTATACCAGAACTCGAGCCAATCTGCATGAGTAACTCAGTCAGATCCTTTTTTGAAGGCAAGCTGAGCATAGGCTTCGAACAAATTTTGGCATGAACGAGGCAAACCATCTGGACTAGAAGACATTAGCTCCTCTAAGCTGGGAATCACTTCCTCATAATATTCTCCACCAATGGAAAGGCCTGAGATCTATCGAATGTCCCAAAGAGATATTCCGATTTCACATCGACTGGTCACAAAGGTGTTCGTTTCAGGGCACCAAACCTCACATAGGGCTCTATAAATGTTGTCGGGCCGACTATACACACAAGTAGCTGTATGGACCACTCGACTCAACTCTCTCATGTTCCCTATGTCTCGAAGATGGCTGAATACTTCACGACCCCAATCCCAAAATCCACTAAGATATTGAATCTCCCCTCTTGGGTTCAGATTAAAACCCCATTTCGTGGACCCTTGTCATATCTTCTCTACAATATAGAGAAATGGGCGATTGTTTGTAGTGGTATGGTGGAAGGGATGTTTTAAGCATGGGTGCCTAGACGTGGTAATATGATCCCCTTTGTGCATTTCATGGCTTCCGGGGTACCAACTAATCTCTGTCATCCTCAAAAGAGGTTCTGATTCAACTCCACTTTGACCATAGGGACCTTTCAGCGACTCGTCAACGACAACTACGAGCTCTGTGTAATGAGCACTCCTCGACCCATGAGCCTTTACCAGTACGTTAGGAAAGCGAAGGAACTATCCCTTCAATGCGGGATCCACATGCTCCATCATCCACCCTTCTTGAGGCACTCCTTGGCAGAGAAGGTGTAGGAGGTGATGAAGAGACATTGTGACAAGGTGAAACAGAAAAAGCCATTACCTGCTTAAGCAAAAATAAGAGTGCCAGTACCATATGAAATATTCATTTTAAACTAAAGAAACAAGATATTTATGGTACTCTTTGGTAAAGAAGCTCTATGCAAGCTAATCCCTAAACCCAAGAGACTTCAAGCCCAAAAGTCTACGAAGCTCTGGACCCAGGGACTCCGGACCATTGAAGGTCTACGAGGGCCTGTTGCTGATGAAGTACAGCATGCTATAACTCTTTGGTGAAGAATCTCTATGCAAGCTAATCCCTAAGTCCAAGAGACCTCAGACCTGAAAGCCAACGAAGCTCTGGACTTAGAGACCTCAGACCATTGAAAGTCTGCGAGGGCCTGTTGCCGATAAAGCTCTACATGTCGTGACTCTTTGGTGAAGAATATCTATTAGGCTAATCCTTAAATCTAAGAGACCTCAAACCCGAAAACCAACGAAGCTCTGGACCTAGAGACCCCGGACCGTTGAAGGTCTGCAAGGGCCTACTGTTGATGTGCCAATTGGTGAAGTTCTAACCCGTCAAGTCTTATAGAAATGAAGTGAAATTCATGATACCTTGATAATAGATGGCGCTTTGACAACGGATGACACATAGTTGACTTACCAAATCTGTAGTCCTACATGAACAAGATTACAACTATGAAATTCCATACCGACAAAAAGAGACAAATGTGGAATTGAACTAATTCGAACATCAATGCTTAAAGTGGCTGCAAGTAAATAAAAGAAGAAAGGAATTTGACACTCCATGATAAAGTTCAAATTACTCTCGATGTCACAAAGAATAATTATATGATCAAGATGGTCCAGTCAATGGTTTCACAATTTTATGAACACACAATTAGTTAAGTCATGCCACAGCAAGAAGAGAAAAAACAAATTACCCCACAAGAAAAAGGGGAAGGGAAATTCGGGGAATTATCTCTGGCTTCATTCAGAAGTCTTTATTAAAGGTGATATATTGTTGCAATACCAACTTAGCCACAAGCTTTGTGACTCTTAATTGGAGCTTTAAACCATGATTTGCCGATGGAGGAGAATTACAGAAAAGTACAATGTGAGAAAGGTTGGAATGATGTAAGTAACTAGAACTACAAGGCATTTAACTAGTTGGCTAAGAGTGAAGTACTCGAACTCGTGTATCAAATTCTGGTGAATGTTTTTATGAGGAGATCATAAATTGAAATCTACCGACAGCAGGGAAAATCCTTCTTATGGATTTCATTCCAAGCAGGGAAATCTACCGACAGCAGGGAAATCTACTGACATTCTGGCAAATGTCTTAATGGCCTAAGCATTCAAGTGTATCAAGTCCAATCTAGCCCATCTCCTATTGTAATAGGGTGGTCTCATTAGCAAGACCACTAACTCCTACATAATGGTGCATGTATACGAGTTAATTCAAACCCAACACCCCACTCACATGGGATTGGTTAGATAAGTAGGCTGAGGTGGCAGCCTTAACCCTTGGCTATAAATAGCCTTGCCTAGGAAGAAAGAAGGCCATTTTTCTCCCTTTTGAGAGAATCACACTACAAGAATCTCTCAGACACCAAAACTGAATATTGCAAGAAACCACAAGCTCCTGCAACCTCCAGCAACAATAAGATCAAGAGAGAAGAAAGAAGGGAAAAACTTATTCGTTCTCTACAACGCACTTGGATTCAAGTTCTCCAAAGAAAATCAAGCCACCACAAAAGGCCATTCTTAGAGAAGCACCTTCTTCATAGCCGATCAAGCACAAAGCCCGGAGTGAAAAAATCTACACCAAATCTCCCAAATCACCATAATCAAGAAAATCTACAGTAATAGTTTAAGAAGTACGAGAAATACACCAACGCCCTTGTCTTCACCAAATTTGACCGTTAATCAGATGTTGCTCACATCATTGAGCAGAAATCAAAGAGAGTTCATTCCCTTGTTTGTTTTCTTCATTTTGTAATTTGTCTCCATATTTTGTGTTAACTGAAATATACGAAATTTGTATCGACACTCATAAGGAAGTAATTAACCTAACCATGTTTTTGTTTTGAGAAGCAAAAACAAGTTGGGTTTCTTTAAAAAAACAATTCATGTTTTTAAAACCACCAAAATGATTTTCTTTTTTAAATAAAGAAAAGTTGGAATGCATATATTGTATGATTTATTAAAGATTATGAGACGTATTGTATGATTTAAAACAAAACGATGTTCTTCAAACTAGAAATTGGAGAACACGCTTTTTGATTGAGCTTTAGGGTCTGTTTGGGAAGAGTGCAAACACTAGTCCGTTGCATATATGCACTCTAATTTAGTTTTGTAGGTGTTTAGGAACGATGCATTTGTGCATTGAACATGACAGTAAAACACAAATTCCAAGAACATTCAAAATGAGAATAAGGCTGTGTTTCGTTATACTACATATGCATGGGAGTGCAAATATAAAAAATGCAAATTATTGTTTAATTTTATTTTGTTTTATTTTATTCTAGTTCATGTCTTAATTACTTCATTTGTACTGCAATCAAACAAAATAAGCAAAATTTAAAACAAAAATAACTCAGAATTTACACTCAAATCATTTGCACTGCCAATGACAGGAACTTGTATTTGCATTTTGTGGGTTGGGCTCTATCCCTTTTTGGAGTTGCAGGATCTCCCAGCGTATACTCCTTGTATACCTCCTTTTTTTTTGTTCATTTTATAAATCATACTTTATCCTTTTCAAAAAACAAAGAAAAAAAAAAACTTTAAGAGGAAGGAGAGCGTTTTTTTTTTTATGTATAGGTAGAGAGCTTTGACAACCATGGTTTTTAAAAACGAACCGGTGACCGTTCGACCCGAATGGCCAGCTCATGCTGACAAAAAAATAAATTAAAAAATAAAAATAAAAGAATTGAAAAACGGTCAAAATCATTCGAACGGTTCAAACAGTTAACCGGCCTGTTCAGCAGTTTGCTGATCAAAATCAATGGTTTTGGAGGAAAAAACAATTTTAGAGGAAAATAGAACCGGTCAAATGACCTGTTCCCGGTTTTTCTGGTCCGACTGTCCAATCCGGTCCGGTTTTGAAAACAGTGTTGACATCTATCTAATATTTGTGAACAAAGAAATTCCGATGTAAAATCCCATCAGCCAATTGCCAATTCTCTTTTAAACACGTAGATAACCTTTGCTCCTTATATACACGCAAACCTGTAATTTGTTAACACGTCAACGTTCCCACCATTTTCACTTTGAGTGCTCCAAGCTCCTGAAGACTATTGGACCAAGCAGTCCAGGACCACCATATATATCTTTATCCTCCTGAGCCCATTCGGTGGGGTGTTCGTGTCGACAGAGATGGATTGAGATTGTGTGGAGATGGATGAACTACCGAACTGGTTCCATATATGTATGCAAATGCAACAATCTCATCCAATCATGCCGATTTTTATCGAAGCTCAATCCAGAAACGTAGCCCAACTGGTTCAAAAAAGTGAAGGATGGGAGACGGCAAAGGATGACATAAGGAGTGATGTCCAAAATTTTGTCCGGATTACAAATGGCTGAATTGTACCAGTCCAGATCTCTTGTACATCCGTCTAAGAGCTTCTCATACATCAAATCAAAGGGTGCTATATCAGTACCCTCTCATATTTAAATCTCACATGTGAAAGTGGGTGTAATATATTGTTCTCCCATCCTAATTTTAATATATTAAATTTTATAAAATTCTAAAACAAATAAAAAACCGGGGTTAGAAGGGTTTCTTTTTTCTATTTTTTCAAATCTTTCTCCAATGAACTAACAGGGTTATTCATTTTTTAGATTTTGAGAGAGGAGAAAGTTGGTCAGTGGGATTTCGGTTCCCATTGACCAAGAATATCAATTTCTTTTTTCAGATTAATGTGGGGATGAGGGAAAGTTTATTTTCCTGGGTATACCCATCTCCTAGGTGGGTAAATAACTTTTCCACCTGGGGGGAAAGATTCCAACACTTACCCGGGTAAAATGGTCATTTAATAATGGATTTTTATGGTTAAAATGGTCATTTTCTTTTTTACTTGGGAAATAAAAGAACATGGGTAAATGCACTTGCCTGGGTAAGTGTTTCCCAAGAAAAACTTACCCAAGTAACTGCACTTACCTGGGTAAATAACTTATCGAAAAGCAAACGGGGCCTAAAAGAAAAACAGGAATAAGGGTTTGGAGGATCGAACGCCTGGCTAGAACGACTTTCTCTCATATCTTTTACTTTGCTGTTAACTATCAACTATCAACCAAACCTCAACTAGGATCACAGGATTTCCTGTACATTCATCCCTGTAGAGAATCATTCAACAACCACCGATTTTCACAAGATTTTAAACTCAAATAAGCTTTTTGTTTAAATTGTTTATTTTTTTCTTCTGGATTTCCATTGCCTTAAGGGTTCAGATAATCAAACGCCTGGCTGAGATAATTCCCTCTCATATCTCACTCGATGTTGTTAAGTAAACCAAACACCAACTGAGATCAATGAAATACAGAGCATATGTCATCGCTCCTAATTTTCTGTTCAATTCAATACCTTACCTCAATTGTTGATCCCACTTGATAATCGTGTAAAAGTTAGAGAACCGTCTCAGCCTCAAGCATTCAATTCTTAGAAGTCAAAACTCTTATTAGTTGTTTTTCTTCTTAGTGATATTCAGTTCTATAAATTCTTATTTTTTATTTGTTTTAGAATTTTAATATATTAAAAACAGGATGGGAGAAAGTTTAAAATGTTGTTACTCCCACTCACACATGTGAGATTTAAGCATGAGAGGATGCTGACATGACACATTCTGATTTGATGTTCAGGAAGTTCTAGAGGCACGAATGTGTAGGAGATCCGAATTCGAATTGTACAATGTACAATTAGACGAAGTCTAAACCATTCTCTGTAAAAGACAAATGACATTATGTTTCATAATGAATCTGCTATAAATGGACCTGTTGCATTGTCATCACTTTCTTAGTTGTTATGGCCAGATGTAAGGCCTAAGTTTGTAGTTTCATTTCATTGTTTCCAATAATAACATAATCGGATGCTCAAGCATTTTAAACTTGTTATGAAATGTCCAATGTGCATGAGACAGAGAAGGCAAATGGAATCAAGGTTTTAAAAACTCATTGTAAACTAAAACCATTATGGCCACTAGTTTTTGGGTCGACAGTTTGACTATCTAGTTCAAAAGAATAAATAGCCTATTTCAATGAAAAATAAAAAATAATTAAAATGAAAAATGGTAAAAAATATTAAACAGGTCGAATAGGTTAGCGGTTTGACCACCTAAATCAGCATGTCGTTGATCAATTCAATGGTTTTTTGCCAGAGATCAAATTTGGGGTAAAACAAAACCAATTGCCCGGAGAATTCCTAGGCTGAATGGTCCGACCGTTTGGATCAATAACGGTTCAAAAACAATGAATATAACACATGTTTCTAATGTTTTAGAATAATACAACTTTTTTTTAAATGATTACTAAAACTCAAACAACAAAACTACCCCTATCTTACACCCCCGCCGGTGAATTGTGATAAATTCCTCTTTTTAACTGTTCCGATCTGTACGAATGCATTAGGATTTCTGATTGCGATTGAATAATAAGCCCCCTTTTTTGTAATCTTCATTCCATATACTACACGTGCATTCCAATTCATTGGATTTAAGAAAAAGTTTGTCAACTATTTGTCAAGTTATTATTAGGTTTAATATATTTGACAAAGGAATTTCAAGTAACTAAAATTCATGATGTTTAGTTATTAATGCTTAGTTTGGAAAGAGTATAAATCAAAATACATATAAAATATAATGTTTTGCACTCTACATATTTGTATTTGTACTCCTTTTAAATTGAGCCTAATATAAACCTGGCATATAACTTAAGGTCTATTTGGTTCAAGAGAATAGAACCTTGGAATCGGAATCAAAATGGGTCATTCCATTTTCGGATGTTTAATCGACCAGAATGGGAATGAAAAGAAGGATGGGGAAATGACCATTCCCAACCCCTCCCCCGGAATGGGAATCACATTCCCAAATTGTAATTACACAATAGAGGCTGAGATCCTGGGAGTTCAAAGTTCGAACATAATTGATCAACGCCATCAACACTACTTTTGGGAATGTGATTACATAATAGAGACTGACTTCTTTATCATTCCCAAAACCGTGTTTATGTCAACACGGTTTTGGGGTTTGCTCACCACCTAATGTGTATGTATTGTATTTGACACACAAACGGTTTTAGCCTCTTAATGAACCAAACAACATCAATTGGAATCCGATTCCAATTCCTGTCTGAACCAAACAGGTAGGGGAAATAGACTATTCCCATTCCGATTCTAATTCTAACGGATTTCCATTCCGGTTCCGATCATAAACCAAAGGGACCCTTAGTTTCCAATATTTTAATTGGAAGTTGTTTTCCAAAAATGAGGACATGAGAAAGAATACAGGGTTCTTATTATATTCTTTGCCAAGATGTTTTATTGTTCAATTGTCCTCTCCTCTCCTACTCCCAGTCCCAGCAATGAGACTGGGTCCACATTGAAATTATTGCCTTGAGAGGAATCTTTATTTCTCAAATTGTTCTCCAAAACTAGAAAACAATGCAACATTTGGTAACTTTCTTTCTAGTGTTGTTTCTGGAGCGGTGTTACCAAACATTGCCTAAATTTCCAACGAAATCCTAAACAATGAATGGGACCTAAACATCCTTTCAATTAGAGATGGCAATTTTCCCCATTTCTTCGATTCCCGTGGGGATCCACCCCAAA
Source organism: Nelumbo nucifera (assembly GCF_055504915.1). Classification (NCBI taxonomy): domain Eukaryota; kingdom Viridiplantae; phylum Streptophyta; class Magnoliopsida; order Proteales; family Nelumbonaceae; genus Nelumbo; species Nelumbo nucifera. The sequence continues at coordinate 146,496,415 of NC_142649.1, read as the reverse complement.
TGGGGCGGGGATGGGGATGATTTCCTCCCGCAGGAACGGAGATGGGGAAATTTTCATTCCCGTTAGCGGGGACAGGGCAGGGACGGGGAGAGCACTCCTCGCCCCGCGGGGACTCCGATCCCCACCCATGGGATCCCCACTAATATATATGTATATATATATATATATACATATATATGTATACGTTATATATGTACGCATACGTCTATATATTAATATTTTAAAAATATAGTTGAATATGTTTGAATCTTTTTTAATAGATTATAATTTTTAATTATTATTTTTTATTTTTTAAATAAAATAAAAAACAAAAACAAAATTATTAACATTATAAAAAATTACAGAGAATGGGGATCTCGCAAGGATGGAGATCCCCGTGGGGATGGGAATGGGGATAACCTTATCCCCGTTAGCGGGGATGGGTATTTTCGCGGGGACGGGGATGGGGAGAGGCTCCCCGTCCCTGCCCCGTTGCCATTCCTACTCTCAATCTCCCATGATTGATGGTATGGGGCCCTCAAAACTTTCAATGAGTTTTATTTTCAGTGGATCGTTAGATTTAATAAATTCTTGACTAGCTATAAGATTGAACTGAATTTTTGTTCAGCACCCAAAATTTAATTAGGTCCAAATGAATATTTTGAAACATATAGAGACATTTTTGACATCCCAAGGCAATTTACATATAGTAATATTACATATACAAATGTAGGGATGTCAACAGATCGGGTTTGGCACAGGTTTGCCTCAACTCTAACACAAATATGACCTGACCCGACATGACCCGCGTAATATTTCAATTATATTTTTTAACACATTTTAAAGACCTAAAATCTATTAATTTAAGTTAGGAAATTGTTTTATAGAATCTAAAATGTCACTTGTACCATTAAAAAATCAAAACCAACATGTAAATAAATCTTAACTTTAAAGCTATAGAGTTGAAAGTCAAAAAATTATAAGAATATTTTATATATATACAGGGTATCATGATCCGACAGGTGGGTCAGGCCAAATCCAAATCCAGATCAGGTTGAATAATTAAAATTCTAACCCAACCCTAAAATCAAATATATTGACCCTAACCTAACCCACTGACATCTAAGCCAAGGTACTCTGTTCTTCGGTTGATATATCCAGGGGGATCAATTAAGAGGAAGGATGTTTTAGGAATCATGAATTCAGTGTATTGATCCAAATATACTGCTTTAATTTGTCTACTATATATAAAGTCCATGGCATGGCATGGCCATGTATATACATCAGATCTTAACCAGTAGGCTGGCTAACAGCTAGGATTTTAATGGCAGCGTAATTACCATACTCCCTGGGAGTACGGAATCAAGGAGAGCAGGTGCCACGGCCATCTTTGGAAGATGAAAACATAATCCGTGTTTTTACGAGCTTACATGTGATTATACCCGGGTTTCATGCCAATTCAACAGCCTTGACTGCGAGCTTTCCATTTCTTTTTTGTTGCTTTGAAGTAACACCAACTTAACGCTAGCTGGGTAATTAGTTATTGTTAAAGCTGGCTTTAAGCTTTTGCTTGCAAAGCTGGCAATTAACAATTAAATACTAGCTAGTACATGAAGAAGTCTAGTTTTGAAACAAATTAAAAACGAAGCGATCAGAGGCCTGTGGGCTTTGAATTCCTGACACCTATGCCCTTCAGGCTGGGTTTTATTATTAAGAGGCGTTAATTCCAAATACTAAAATATGGGGATGGTCCAAAACTATTAATGTAGAAAGATCCTAATCTCACCGTTTAATCGAATATATTATATGCATTTTTTTTATGGATTATTGACCATAGTTATAATCTCATATCCAATGAACTGTAAAGCTAATGAGGATCGATCCGCTATGTTGGATCCAGGAGCGATGATTCATGTTAGGTTTTAGAAGGGTATATAGGGAACAAAAAAGAACTTCCCTACAATTTGTTCAACCAATGAAACTGCTGCACTTACATGAATTAAGGGTCTCTCTCTCTCTCTAGTCCTACAGAAAGTACATAGTCTATACTATACATACACCAGGCACTTGTAGAAAGAGCTGATACACTGTGATACATATTAATTAATTACTTAAAAGCTATTAAAAGCAGCATTACAATTGAAGAAGCTCTAGTTCAGGCATAATAGATAGTAGTAATTAATTTTGACAAGATGCACCACCATGACATATGTGGTGTTTTTATTGTATACGAAAGAATATTGACGAACCTGCGGCGAGTCAATACGGTTTGATTAATTAAGCGTAGTCGCACATCCCGTATATACAGTAGCCACCAGGCATGCACCTGTTGTTGCAACGGCCGCAGTGTCTCTTGTCGAATGACAAGTTCACGCACTCACCGCTGCAACATGCCTCTGTGTACTTGCACTTGTTCTTGCAAGCTCCACAGTTGTTGCTGTCTATCGTCACGTTCACACATTTGTTGTTGCAACAGCTAGGCCCTGGTCTGCCTTCCGCCAGACACACTGAGATATCCTTGTTGCACTGGGACGACGATGCAGCCCTTGCCTTTGGGTTGTTGTTGTTGTTTTGAGCGAGGAATCGACTCACCACCTTTTTATTTCTGCTTGCAATTGATTGATCATGATGCAATGTTTCAGATGAAGAAAGGTCCCTAGGTGAAGTTTCTGAACCATTATACGCAGCAATCGGTAGCTCCTCTTCCTGTTGTTCTTGTTTCCCTTTGGTAGCTGCAGGAGTCATGATCGTCAGGGTACTGATGACTACGGCCGTGGCTATGGCTATGGTGAAGATTAGCTTCATGGTCTTCATGGGTTTGACTGTGGAAGGGGCGGAAGGGAAGGGAGATGAGAGAGGGAGGGAGGGAAGACGAAGATGGATCAGAAGACTATAGAAGGAGTCTTGTTCTTGGTTATTGCCTAGGAGATAGGTAGTGAGAGTAGCATCTACGAGAGTTTTATAGGGCGGCAATCGCCAATCGGCATGGAGAGGGAGGAGGGGAGAGTTGACGCGGGAGAAATGCTTGAAAGGAAAGGCCTTTGGGGAATGCTGCCATGTGTATGATGTAATTCAAAGGAGGGTTTGAAAATTAAAGCTTTAAGTTATAGCTTACGACAAATAGGTGGCGATTTTGTTGGTTCAAGTAAAGGGAGATGTAAATCATGTAGGCAACACTGATTAAGCACTTTATGAAATCAGCAAAGGAGGAGTTTCTTGATTTTAGCTCATGACAATTGTAGTAGTTTTTGTAAGTAAACGTACAGTCCACACTCCAACCGTCGTGATCAGCTCGATGCGTGAGCTAAAAGAAGGCCACCCAAACAGCTGATGATCTCTACAAAGTACAAACTATAATTTTTTGCAAGTTAATTGCCACTGAAGAATGGGCGGCCTTAACGTGGTCACACTGAGTAGTACTGAATAATTTAATGCAAGATATTGGGTTGAAGCATCGAAAATGTTGCCAAATTAAATATTGAGATATTAGAGGTGTTAAAGTTGTTAACTTACTTACAGTTGATGAATATGGGTTTTTTTTTTTTAATTCATATGGTTCCATGGGCACGGTTCCTAATGTAAGTAGACGTTTGAGAGAGACGATCTCCTCTGATGCCAGTCTTATTGCATTTAATTCAAGCCTATGAAATCCAACAATTGTAGGTGGGTTCAAAGGTAGGGAATTGGAGATACTGGTCCCTTAGATCCTTGGTAGTTTAATTAATTAAGCAAAGATTCATTAGTAGGTCATATTCTTAATAGAGTTTAATTAGCTAGGTATTGATGAGATCGCTTAAAATAATAAATCTTAGGCAGAAAAAAGAATTTTCTGATGTTGATTGAGCGAGTCATATTGGAAAAGGGCAAGTAAATAACAGAATCAAATTTTGGGTCAACTTTTTCACATATTCTACCTTGTACCCTTTACACGTTGTAGGGTCAAGACCCACAATATCAAGGTCCACATAAAAAGTCTTTTAGCCCGTCAAAAGTAAACAGATTTATGACCTTTTGAGTAGGGGTGTCAATTGGACTGGATTTCATCCAATCGGTCCAGTCTAATAATGTGAGTCCATTATAAATGGATTAGATCCAATTCAATCCAATGAATGTTTTGAACCAATTTAAACCGGTTCAATTCAATGTCTGAACCATCCAATCTATTCAAATTTATTTTGATTTAGATTGGTCATTTCATTGACACATATATTCTTATCTTATATCAATAGATCAGATATTGGCTTAATCCAACCCAATTCAATATAAATTTGTTACGAACAATCCAATCTAATAAATTTTTTGGATCAGATTGGTCCAATCCAATATTTCTTGTTGATTCGTCCAATCCATCCAAATTGATTTTCAACTCTATAGGATCCAATCCAACCGGTCCATTGACACCCTTACTTTTGGATGATGTTTGATAACATGACTGTACTAGAAATATAAACCTGGGAGTGATGAGAGAACATCAAAATGGTGTTTCCTCCATCAGCTGCCCATTTAGGCATAGGGATGTATTCCGGTGCATTATTGAATACTGATAATGCATGATAGATGGATATACACCATCAAATACTCAAATCCCACCTCTAAAATAGTTCTTTTTTGGTTCTAGCTATTCTTCTAGAACCATCATATCTGCATCTAGATGCTAAACATTTATTTTTAATTTGATTATTGGATGATCAGAGTCCATATAATTGGGTGGTGTTAAATTGAATATAAATTAATATTTCTTTTTTTTTGGCTTCAAGAATATAAACATTTCATTTAAACATCTTAGGTAGCAAGAAGGGTGCCAATGGACCGGTTTTGGATCGGACCCCATCCAATCCAAAATCAATTTGGACAAATTGGATAGACCAACAAGACATATTATATTGGATTGGACCAATCAGGTCCAAAATATTTATTAGATTGGATTAGACCTGATCCATCTTTAATAAATTTATATTGGATTGGGTTGGATTAAGTCAATATCTGGTCCATTGATATAAGATAATAATATAGATGTCAATGGATCGAGTTTGGATTCAAACCAATCTAAATCAAAATGAATTTGAACAGATTGGATGGTCCAGACATTGAATTGGACCAGTCCAAAATATTCATTAGATTGAATTGGACATGGTCCATTTATAATGGACTCACATTAGACTGGATCGGATTGGACCAAATCCAGTCCAATTGACACCCCCAGTAGCGGGCAATAGCAAAAGTAATATTATTCCAAAAACTTGTTCAATGACTAGTAAAAATAAGTAGTTAAGTAGCAACCAAACAAGTTTCATTAAAAAATGCCTGTATTGGCATTTTAACATGAAATGTAATTGCCTCTCTAAACGTTTAAGCCTGAATTAGCAATGGTACTTAATTAAAACCTTAATCACTTGATCTTTTTTATTCTTCATAACAAGTTTCACTTAAAAATATGACCAGTTCTACATCATTAGATCAGTTTTGGTTTAATTAGTACTCATCATGCAAACTCGAGCTGTGGTTATGCCTTCAATTGCACTCATAGAGAAGCACGTGGAAATGCACATGCAAGAGGAGAGAGAGGAAAATGGGTGCCGGAGGGAAAAGGTAAACGGACTTATATTAGATTTTTCATATGGTGATCTGGATGTGAAGCCAAGACAAATATTAACATTTACAATAAAAATTAATAAAGATAAAGCTGAGTGAACATATATAAAACCATAAACATTGATAAACACCTCTAAAAGGCTATGTTTTTATCTCTTATTTTCTATCACCAAACACAGAGTAATGGACCTAAACTGAATACTAGCTAGTTAGCTAGAACGGAACATGCATGGAGAAATTATATGTCATGTGGAGAATAAATCACTAATAGCCAGTGACTCGTCAAAATACTGTGGTCACAGAGAAGGATCTCCAATATCACAAGGTTAAGTTAATTTACTCCATAATCTAGACACTATAGTTTCTTAGTTATAATATGCCACGTGTCTTAATAAACCATGCATTTGCCCAGTAGGAATATACTCCTACCATATCACATGCCTTAGTAAACCATTTGCCCATCGAGCTAACAATCCAGGTCGTCTGGATAGAGACTGCTCAATAGAGAATGGTAGTTATGCTTGAAAATATAGCTATGTGTACATGTTAGGTCTATAACATTATTGACTATTCGTCCCATTATAGCATCCATTTCAAATATCAAACTTCTTGTTTGGCTTTTCTTATGAGAAGACATACTTCATGATCATGGTATTCGATCCAATGTGGCTTTAGCCCCCACAGAGGTGGAAACGACTGTCTTCTAGCTATAGACAATGGCATGGGTGCAAATAAGGCCCATTGGTGCAATATTGCGTAGAAGCCTGTGCATCCATTCATGTATTGAGGGATGCCCTTATCATCATTTCAACTACAAGTGGATTGGCAATGACTCAACATCCCTCCGAAAATGGAGGCCTGGTATGCAATGTGCCAACCAACTGGGTCTCTGCTTGTCGTAATGGAGATTTAGGATCGAATCCCGCTGCATCTGGGTTGGGGGATGGGCTACCCCATTGTGTGGCCCTTCAAAAAAATATTAAAAAAAAGAAAATGGAGGCCTGGTATCAAGTACACAGAACTGTAGGCTCCCCATGATAAAGGCAGTGGACTTTCACATGCACTAGCCCGAAATTTTACATGGGCTGGGTTTAGATTTTTGGTCTTCGGGTTAGGCTCGGGCATAAGAAATCAGGCTTTTTTTATTTTTTGGGCTGAGTCCAAGCCTAGCTCTTAAGTAGCCCGAGCCCGGCCCAACTATACACATATGTATATATGTTAATTTTTCATACATATTTACATATATGTATGTATGTATGTATGTATATCCATACATATTTGTGTTTTTATATATATTTACTTATTTACATACATATTTTGCATAGATATATACATAAGTATATGTATACATATTTGTATAAATACATATATGTATAATTTTAGAGTGGATTCATTGACCAACCTAAACCCGGCCTAGGCCCGAGCCCAACCCAAGTGCATCAAATTACAATACAGGCTGGGCTCAGGTTGGAAAAATCAGGCTCAAGCCTTAAACCCAAAATTTAGGGTCAGGCCCAGGGTTGACCGTAAACCCAACCCAACCCACCCGACTTGCACCCCTAGGGCTGTCAAGCATGAGAACTTTGCCCAAAAAAGAATTTAGCTAGGTATTTATCCATTCTACTCCAATGAAAAAGATTCCAAGATCATGATTGGGTGTCCATCAACTAATACTCTTAGGCACTGTTCACTTTTAAAAAAGTTACTTATCTATGTTCTTTTATTTTCCAGATAAATAAGATAAAGACCACTTTAGTTATAAAAAGTCATTATTAAAAGGGACAATTTTGTCCATTCATGTGTTGGCAATTTTTTCTTTAGAATGGGAACGTTATTTACCCACATAGAAGATTGGTATCACTTACCCAAACAATTGATACTTAGAAAAAACAAATTTTCCATAAACTTTACATAACTCTGAAAAAAGAATATAAATATCTTGTTCAATGAAAACCAAAATCCTATTTATCAACTTTCCCCTCCACCCAAAATCCAAAAAAAAAAAAAAAAACGAGCATGACCTTGTTAGCAATTAAGCCAAGAGTCACCTACAGGTGCAATGGACTCACACCAATACACTCAGTTACAACAGGATTCATTTGATAACGCTGTGAATACATACATAGATCATATATATGGTCAAATATACACCCCTCCACCACATACAATCCTCTCAATCTCTAATCATATAATTAATAAGCTAGCCTTCTTCTAAACCCTTGAATATGTATGCATTTTACTCCCCTGAAACCCTATCCCGTAGGCCGTAACCGTGGCCATCAGCTAACTTCTGGTTTTGACTTCTTGGCAGCGAACACTTGAAATTCACTTCGTGTTCCTCTTTTCGTTGCCGACAGTTTACTGCCTTACCTTCAGGATTTGGACTTGAGTGCATTTCGGGACATTAATTACAGGATTTGCATTTCTAATTTGATTAAAGCAAAAGTTCTCTTATGCTGACTTAGAGGATACTATATATGCCAGCCCTATTTATTTCATCATATTCTTTTCAAAACTTTCGTATCCCTTTTTAAATGTTGAAACGTTGCTAATAAATTAGCCAATGTTGATACTATATATTATATATCTTTAATACTCCATCAAGATATCCCATACAATCAGAGAAGCTTAACCTCAAAAATCAAAAACAAAAACAAAAACAAAGGGAAGCAGCTGCTTTTTATCATACGCATTATTGCCTCCTTGTTTTTGTATGGTTCTTTGTGTAAGTTAAGGGCTTTGCAAGCGAGAAGCTTGGCATTGAAACTTTTTATGTTGTATTTTAGTACTTTAGGCTCTGTTTGTTTGCAGTGTGATTTTATTTGTACTAGTAGAACTGCATGAAAGTGCAAATGAAAAGAATACAAGTTTTGGTTCAATTTTGTTTTGAGTTTTACTTTATTTTCATCTGCATTGCATTCAAACATAATAAGGTAAAAGTTGAAACAAAAATAAATCAGAATTTTCATGCAAATCATTAGACATGCACTACTTAGGCTTCCATTAGACATACAAATCTCCTACACATGCACTACTACGGCATTAGTGCAAATGAAATTGCACCACAAACAAACCACGCCTTAGGCTTTCCTTGCCACGACCTTTTTCCTTTTGCTTAGGGGATTTAGACCAATATAATATTGTAGAAGATTAGATGATACAATATGAAGTTATTGTATCTAATGGTAGATTCTCCTCTACATTGATATAAATCCATGTCTAGGGGTGGCAATTTTCATCCTACTTGGAAGCCCCTACCCGCCTTGATGGAGTGTTTTTTTTTTTTTTTGGAAAACAGATTTTGAGCTGGCAGGACAGGTTTAGGGATTTTACAACCCACATAGGTACAAGTAGGGTATGGTATTAGGCTGAATCCAAACCACCCCAACCTAAAAGGCATATAAACTTATGTATTATTTGTTGAATTTAATAATGTTTTGAATCTTATGTGAAAAATAATTGATGGTTCATGTTATTTCTACATGTTTCATTCTTTTTTTTTTTTTGAAAAACAGATTTTGAGCTGGCGGGACAGGTTTTGGGATTTTACAACCCATATAGGTATAAGTAGGGTATGGTATTAGGCTGAATCCAAACCACCCCAACCTGAAAGGCATATAAACTTATGTATTATTTGTTGAATTTAATAATGTTTTGAATCTTATGTGAAAAATAATTGATGGTTCATGTTATTTCTACATGTTTCATTCAAATAATTGAAATTGTTTATGTTTATTCAGGTTATTTTGCTTGTATATAACAGAAACTTAAATAACAAGAAATTATTAGATGTGGGTTTTGGACCAATCTGCCCCACCCTCAAATTCAGGGAAGGGTCAGGGCAGAGAGGTTTAAATTCAAAAAATCCAACCCATTGTGTGTTTTGGGGAGTATGGGTTGAGAGGTTTTGGGAGACAAAGAGTGCCTAAAATTTACAAAACCCTCACCAACCCTGCCCCATTGTCATCCCCATCCACATCATTTAGATACGATGACTTCTTTTTCTTCACACCTTTATTCTTTGATTCTTGGAGAACAGGTCTAGAATATAGATGTTCCATGGATTAGAGAGCCTCCAAGCCCCATTTCATGATTGTTAAAAGAGTTCAACTATTGTGTATTTAAGACTATTTATTGCACGTCAAATCAAGATTTCAACCTATGGCATTAAATACTTCACATGATCAACTTGTACCATCAAGACTTTCACAATGTCAAAGATAGTTGTGATGTGTTGTTTTATCACCGGTTCACATGTTTCGCTTCATGGTGCAATTCATGCACAATAGATTTTCCTTGTTGTGAAGAGATTAATTCCCAATTTGATCTATGTGTGTATTTCTAATTTATAGCCAAAAGGGCATGATCCTCTTTTGTGTCATTTTTTAAAAATAAAATATTAAAAAATTGGATAATTTATATGTATGGTTTAGTTTAAGATTAAGGCAATGGCATGCATACAGGAGATACCATGATATGGTGGAATAATTAAGATAATTGTAGGGAAGTCTATATATACCATCATATAAGCCTACTTCCAACTATATGGGGCTGGCTACATGAATCTTATTTCACCATTCCATTCTATCGAGTATTAAATCCTTGTCAAATTATGAGCTCCTAAATCTTTTGTTATTACCAAAATCCATGTCCTTTTGGGGCTTTCTCTGGCTCCTTTATCCCATTATACTTGTAAAAGCTAATTTCTTATAGGCAGTAACACAACTATTTACCATATAATGTTGGCACTTTCTTTGGCCTTATGTCAATAATAACCATTCCAAAATTTTGTCCATTTTTTCTTTCCCTACTAGTAATCTCTTTCTCTTGTCACACTTAACTAGTACATGCATGGGAATGGACGATGGTGCTTGGATATCATATTATAGTAAATGTCTTACAATAGAACACTATTAATCATCCTCTCTTCCCATCTAACATAACCATTTGTGTATGCATCATACATAATGCACAAGAATATACAATTAGACATGTTGGATTTGAATAATTGAATGGTCTAACCCAACTTGACTCTATATTGGATTGGCATTTCTTATCTCTAACCCAATCTTCAATTCAACCCAAATTGCACCCCTAGTTAAAATAGGGATTTTTTTTTTTGAACTTTGAAGCCTAAGAAGGAGAATTCATTACTAGGTGCTCAAAGTACAATCAATTTGAATACAAATCAATAAAATCAGGGGTTGTGCAAGTCTAAACCCAAGATATAGAGCATGTTTTGCCACAAGATCAGCTCCTACTCTATTGACAACTCTTGGAACAAGGCCCACTGAGCACCAGGAGAAATTAACTAAAGCAGTTGTGCACTTGGCAAGACAATGTCAAACGAGATAAGTTGTTTCCATTTTGTTTTGATATAAATGGAAAGGAAACCAAAGTTTTCATCGTAAATTGAGTGAGACTGGAGATCCAAAACTATGGTGAGATGAGAGGAATCCGATTAGACGAACTCCAGTGAGGTTTTACAAATCTTTGATGAAGCAAGAAAGCTATGGTGTGCGATGCACATATGTTTTGTAGGGGATTTCCAAGGATGTCTCTGATGGGAAAAGGAGATGAGAGGCTAAAAACTGGTATTACAGATGAGGATCACATGCGAGAATCAAGAAAGACTTCTCCTATAATAAAGCAACTGCGGCTGGTGCGTGGCCAAGATATGGAGCCTCAGAACTGAGAAAAGTTAGGGACAATTTGGTGGTTGTGACAAAGACCCAAGGGGCAGAATATAGAAAGTTGTTTTTGCAGGGTTGTCTAGTGGGAAGATTTGGGTGGGGAACCGGGACTAGAGAAGTGGAGAGTTGGGCAAATAAAGCTTGGAGGGAAGTGGGAGGTGTTAAAGTGAAAAAAATGGCAGATAAACTATTCTTGTTCATCCTCTCATCAAAGGCTGAAGTAGATAGGGTCCTCAAAAACGGTCATTGGTGGATGGGTAGGAACTCACTGTTGCTCGATTGGTTGGGGCAAGTGCTGGTTGTTCTATCCTCAATCGGAGTTAGATTCCAACACGAGTGACTTAATCTAGATAAGAATATTTGGTCTCCCTCTAATACTTTGGTGTCCAAGTATCAGAGATAGGTGCAGAGGCTTTTTAGAGACAAACAACTCTCCACCAGAACTCCAAACTTGTGAATGGGTCCATACAAAGGTGAGATGAGGAAGCTCTATTACGAAGAAAGTAGACATCGTAGTGGGGGAGATCCTTTTCTCGGTCATAGTATGGCCATAACACCTTTTGAGTGCAAGCAAATGGAACCCAGGTCTTGTCGAAGAGGAGTCAACTAAAAAGTAGGGGAAATGGGCTCAATGGTCTTGAAAACTCTGGTGTTAGAATAGAGTCAACAATCAAATTTTTTTCAAAAAGAAGGAACCTCCAGCTTTCCTTGGCCGCAACTTTGCTAGTCAGAGAACTCCCTTGTGCAAGTGACCGGGGATGGGGACGATGGCAACACAGATGGGCCGACCCATTTGGTTGTTAGTCCAATGCGAGGTAAGGAAATATAACAAGCAAAAAAAGCCCAAAGTGAGACCTAGAGCTGAGCCGAGTATACCAAACTTAAACCTAGTTCACCCAGGTCCTTGGGTGGCAGAGCCAACTTTTGAAGAGAAAGGAAACACCTGTAGAGCCTAATGAACGGAAACACACTTATGTCAACCAGAAGGAGATGGAAAACAAAGGAAATGGTATTTCCCCTCCTTTGGTTCGATTCTCTGTCATTGGAGATGATGTAGTTGGAGTCCCCTCACTCACGCTGATAAAAAGTGGAGGATGATCATGCATTGTTGTGAACCCCCTTAGTTGTTGTTGTGAATGACAACCAAAATGTTTTTCAAAGAACTGATTAGCAATCAATCAGACAATTGACAATTATACCTCTTGGTGAGAAGTCCAATCCGTTGATCAGTAATAAGGGCAAAGTAGTAGGACCGTTGGAGCAAGGGGGTAAGTCTTCTAAACCCCTTTCTTCTTCTTCCACTTGGGTCTCTTCAAAGCTGATTGGCCTAGGAAAGTTCTTAGGAGTTTTGCTGGAGGTTTAGAAGAGGAGACCATTACTTATTTGGAGGGCTTGGAACAAAGGATACTTATGGAGAGGGGGGAAATTGCAACAAAAAAGGGGAGTACCTCTACAAAAAAGAGTAGGTGGTGCTCGTTTGTGAAGCCAAATAAATTTAAATGTAGTTAAAAATCTTATTGTGGAATGTTAGAGGTTTAGGGTCGGGAAGGAAGAGGTTGGTGGTGTGTGATGTATTGAAAAGATCCAAAGTAAATATTGTATTGGTACAAGAAACCAACCTAGAAGTCTTGGATGCTTCAATAGTTCGAAGTATTGAAGCGTAGGTGGTGCTAAATGACAAGGTTGGGAGTAGTGAAGGGGGACTAAGGGGGAACAAAAAAAATTGAGAAGAGTAGGTGGTGCTCGTTTGTGAAGCCAAATAAATTTAAATGTAGTTAAAAATCTTATTGTGGAATGTTAGAGGTTTAGGGTCGGGAAGGAGGAGGTTGGTGGTGTGTGATGTATTGAAAAGATCCAAAGTAAATATTGTATTGCTACAAGAAACCAAGCTAGAAGTCTTGGATGCTTCAATAGTTCGAAGTATCTGGGATGAAGTCCATGTGAGATGGAAAGCAAAGCCGACTAGGGGTAGTGCAAGTGGTCTAGTAGTTCAATTGCATCCTTTGATATGTAGGGTTGTGTCCCACAAAATCGGGGTTCTATTTCTCTTTTGTTAGAGCTTGCTAATGGAAGTGTATGTTAGGTAACAAATGTATATGGGTCGTTGGAAACAAACTAGATGAGTGTTTTTTGGGAGGAATTAGTGGTTGTGAGAGGCACTTCTACTTGCCCTTGGGCAATAGGAGGAAATTTTAATGTTATCATGTCAACTGAGAACACTAGAAATAGAAGAACAAGATCTATGAATCTCTTTGCTGATTTTGTCAGTAATTTTGAACTGCTTGATCTTCCTCTTGTGGGTTGTAATTTCACTTGGACAAACAATTAAGTTGCACCCACTTTAGTTAGATTGGACAAATTTTTTGTCTCCTCAAACTAGGATTAATTATTCTTGGATTTTAAGCAAATGATATTGCCTAGGCCAATTTCATATCATTCTCCAATCCAGCTAACCAGTGGAAAAAGGGACAAGGTGAAAACCCCCTTTTGGAAAATGCATGGCTCGAGCAAACTAGTTTTTATCCTTATGGTTAGGGCTGCATGGTGTGACCATCGAGTGGTTGGATCCAACTTGTTTATCATAGCAAAAAAGCTAAAGATAGTCAAAGAAAATATCAAAGTCTAGAATCTAGAGAGCAATTTGAATTCAGAAACTAAAAAAAAAAAAAAAACTTATTTGAATTTGATCGAGGATACTAACAGATTTGAAGAGCTTGGGCTAGTTTTAGAGGAGTTAAAATTGAAAGGACTTCAAGATAAAGCCTTATATGACAGATTAGCAGTCAAGGAAGAGCTGAAATAGAGGCAAAGAGCCAAATCTACTTGGCTTAAAGTAGGGGATAAGAATTCCCAAATTTTTTCATAAAATGGAAAATGCCTGAAATAGAATTTCCTTAATTATTAAGCTAGTGTGGGAGGAAACAATGGCAAAAATCAAGTTGATTACAACATCTTTTTATAAAAATCTGTATAAAGAAAATTGGAAGAGTAGACCTCTTCCTATGGACCTTTCCTTCAAGCAGCTTAGTGAAGAGAAAAAAACTTTCCTTGAAAGGTTGTTCACTAAGGAAGAAATCAGATCAGCAATTAGTAATATGGAGGTTGAAAAATCTCCAGGGCCGGATAACTTTTCAAACCTCTTTTATATTAAGTGTTGGGAGGAGGTGAAATCTGACATGCTCAATGATTTCTAGGAATTTCACTCAAATGCATTCTTGCAAAGAAGTCTAAAAAACACTTTAATCACTCTCATCCCGAAGGTTGAAGGAGCAGTAAATCTAAAAGATTTTAGACCAATAAGTTTTTTGAACAAATTCAATAGAAGTTAGTAAAAGTATTGGCTGAAAGGATGAAGAAGGTGGTGAACAGTGTAATATCTAGCAACCAGAGTGCTTTCATACTGGGGAGACAAATGCTTGATTCAATTCTAATTGCTAATGAGTTGATAGATTCTAGAAAGAAAGAGGGAACTCCAGGACTAGTTTGCAAACTAGATATTGAAAAAGCCTACGACTATGTCAATTGGAGATGCTTGGATTTTGTGTTGGAAATGCTGCACTTTGGGAAAATATGGAGAAATTGGATGAAATTATGTACATCTACTCTCAAAATTTTTTGTTCTTATTAATGGACAATCAACAGGTTTTTTTGAGAGCTCCAAGGGATGAGGCAAGGAGACCCTCTTTCTCCTTTGTTGTTTATTTGTGTTACTAAAATTCTCACTCTTTTTAGCTTGAGGGCTACGGAATTTGGTTTGTGGTAATGTTTTGCAATCAAACCAGGGGTGAAAAGGTCAACATTCTATAATTTGTAGATGATACACTTTGTTTCATTGATGCCTCCCCTATGTAATTGGAAGCACTTCTTGGAATTCTCAACTAGTTTGAAGTTGTCACAAGGCTGAAGGTTAACCTTAATAAAAGTCTGATAATTCCAATAGGACAAGTGCCTAATGTGAAGTGTACTAGTTTGATGGTCTATCAGGTGGAATTCCTTCCTATCAAATATTTGGCTCTTCCCCTAGGTACTAAATGTATGTCCTTTGCTATTTGGGATCCAATTGTTGAAAGAATGGAGAAAAACTCTCTTATTGGAAAGCCAAATATTTTTTCTTTGGGGGTAGAGTTGCACTTTTGAAAAGCACTCTAACTAATCTTCCCACTTATTTTCTGTCCCTTTTTCCCATTCTAGCTAAAGTTGTTAAGAAATTGGAAAAGTTACAAAAGGATTTTCTCTAAACAGGTTGGGAGGAAGAGAAGAAAATGCATATGATCAAGTGGGATCAGGTATGTCTTCCCATGAAGGAAGGAAGGCTAGGACTAAGGAAAATCAAAAACTTTAACCTAGCTCTCCTTAGTGGATTTTGGAGATTTGCAAAAGAAAAAAAATGCCTAGTGGAGAAATCTAATTGCAGATAAATTTGGAGTGGCCAGGGGAGATTGAGGTCTTTGGACTCCCTCCCAAACTGTGGTTGTTCCATTTGGAAGGGCAATATGAAATGCTTCCCCTTTTTCGGAGAAGGTCTAAGCTTCAAAGTTGGTAAAGGAGACAAAACCAAATTCTGGAAGGACTCTTGGTGCTAGGAGAATCCAGTGTCTGACTCCTTTACTTTTCTATTTTATTGTGCTGCAAATCAAGATGCCTTGGTTGTTTATTCATACTCCGTCTCGGAGAATAGGGTAACTTAGGCTCCTCAGTTTAGAAGGAATTTGTATGATTGGGAATTGGAAGAGGTATTGGGCCTGCTAGCTACATTATAAGATCAATGTATTGATACCATTTTGGAGGATGAATGGAAATGGAAGTGGAATAGAGATGGGTGCCTTTCGGAAATTTATGGCTCTCAAGCTTAATAGTTAGGTGTTGTGAACTTTCCAAACAAATAGGTTTGGAATCCAATTAGCCCTTCAAAAGTCAACTTCTATTGTGGTTTATGGCCTTCAACAAAGAGTCAATCTTGTAAGAAGAGGAGTCAAGTATCAAACATCTCTTGTGGTCTGTGTGGTCAATAGCCTGAAACTATAGAGCATCTATGTTTACACTGCCTAGGTGTGGCTTCACTTTCTTAGTGTTGTGGGGGTTTGTTGGGTTATGCTGAATTCTATCAAAGATCTCCTATGTTGCTGGAAGATCAAGGGTTTGAAGAAAAAAGGAAAACTAGTGTGAAAGGTCATTCCCGCAGTTGTGACTTGGGCTATTTGGAATGAAAGAAATAGTAGAGTTTTCAACAACAAAAAGAAAAATCCTGATGAGATTATGTAGTGTGCAATTAGTAAGTTGGTGTCTTGGGTTGTTGTTTATTTAGCGTTCAGTCATGTAAATGTAGTCCAAGAGCTCAGATCTCAATCCCTTTGGTGGCTGTAATTTCTGTTATTTCTAGTCATTCCCATTGTGGATTGATTTATTCTTTATCTTTTTTTTTCATTATTCAATAAAATTATTTTACCTTTTCAAAAAAATATATATAAAGTTCCTCCAACAAATTAAGCTTTAATTACAATCATTACATCTACCTCATATGCTAAAGACTAAAGAATGGGTATCCCACTGCAAAAAGCAAATACTTTCAAGAAGTGCACCGACCTCCGTTTCAACTCATAAACAACTTCAGACTATAAAATCTATTCCTGACCAAAAAGAAATTCACATCGAATGTGTGACTCCACAATGTAAACCTTTTCTACCTCCCATCTTCTAGTCCTCGATCCTGGATTACACATGGGCCGTCAACTCATTTATTTGAGCCCAATTTAGTCATGACAAAATGGAGACTTTTTTTTTATAAAATCAGGAGGCACTACGAGATAGCCCCATACATCACTCCCATGGATACACCCATGGACACTAAAGGAAGAGAAAAGACATTGAGAAGGGGAGGATAAAAACAAGAAAAGAGAGCTTAACGTACCATCCAATTTATAACTTGATTTACTTGCCTTTTATGACACATTTCATTCTAGAATACCAGCCAATAGTTTTGAACAATGGTCTTGAATTGCCACGTAACTTCAATATTCTTCTTAAGATATGAGAAGTTATCATTTTGGGTGCTTTGTCAGCTTTTAACCCAGATGTTATCATTTTCAGTTGAATATATGGTCATGTAAAATTTCAATTGATTGAAGTTATCGATGATATATAATATCTGAATCTCATCAAATTTGAATGAAATGTGATCATTCAAATTCCTTTAGAATATGAATAATAAAGCAAAAATCCTATATTTCTGGCCTAGAATCTTAATGGACAAATCATTTATTTGTATCTTCAAGCAATTAATGAATTTTGTGTTAGACAGTGTATGCCCTTAGCTCCAATCAGATTGATGTACATTATGACATTTATTGTAAATGAATAAAGTACATATTTGATTCATGCTATAGTGGTGTTTCTGTGTAATACCCTTAAACTGGACATTTATGAGACTCGTGTTAGTTTAGAATGTTCATAGCCGTTGGATAAGTCTGGGGACATTTATCCTACTAAGGCTGACACTGATGTGCCGCCAAGTGTTGGAGTGGCCTGTCTCAGCTGCCAGGGTGAGACCCGAGGTACATGCAGTGTAGGTTTACTTGAGACCCTGAACCGGACCAGAATTCCAGTATTGCCTTAGACCTTGGTGATTAGTGGGCAAAACTGGAATGTTACACCTGATCCCTACACTCGATTATGATACTGCACTAGGTGTCGGATTGAGCTGTATTCAATATGCCAATTAGTGAGATCCTTAGAGGGGGTCAAAACCTAGGTATCATTTGAGTGGGTGATCATACTGACAGGATCAACCCCTTTGTTGGAAAAAGGTAATGATCGGGGATGCACTCTCTCTTATGGAATCCAAGACTGCCAGCAACCGATTTCAATCGTTGAAATTTGTTTTGCAAAATATATTTATATACGGATATACATATGTATATATATATATATATATATTATGGTTTCAAAATATTTGCAAAAGGTTTTAATTCCTGTGATCCATGTGAGTAGAGAGTGCAACACTATTTCTTGTAGCAGAGGAAGAGGTCATCTCTTGTCTAACAGTGTTTGATCATTATGGGCTGAGAGGTTAAGTGTAAGACCATTGAGGGTAATACCTGATGGGCTAATCTTGCATCTGCTCACAGTCCCTAGGTTTTTATAAGGTGGCTTGGCCCAGAGACCACTTAGTGTAAGTGTTGGGCCCATTAGGAGCCCATGTGATGGGTTTCAGGGGGTTCACTGTCTTTCCAGTGAATTCGGCCAGGCCTTGTAACAGAGGCTGAGCTGAACCCATGTTGTTGATGTGTAGATCAATGTTTGGGTCCCACGCCATACAAAGAAGCCCAACTGGGTAGCAGTTTGGAAGGTTAATGAGCACTTAGACTTATTGGGCCTGAAGCCCATTTCGAACTGGTTTAATTGGACTAATTAAAAGTGGGGGGCGGATCTAGGATTGGATCAGCAAATAGGATAGGGTCTTACCCTATCCACTCAGAGAGTCCATATCTGAATTTGGATTTGGAAACCTCCTAATGAGATTAGAAGAGAGATGATATAATCTACAGATAAGATAATGACTTATCCTTATCTCTTAAAGAGAACTCTTTATCCAAATACATATTTGGATTAGGAAACTCCTAAGGAGATTAGGAGCTTTGTTTAAGCCTATAAAAGGAGAAGGGAGTGAACCATTCAGCCCATCCCAAAAATCTCAGAGATCAGATCTCAGAGCACCCAGAGAGAAGATAGCAACAGTGTGACTACGCCATCTTCTCCCTGTGTTTTCCTCCAGTTGCTGCCACAGCCAGTTCGATCTCCATTGTTGTAGGAGCGATCAAGAAGCATTCTTGATATCAGTTTTGGTGAAAAACTGATTGGGAGTTGTGCTCACCTACCCTCTAGCGAATTCTTGGTGAAGGATTTGGTTCTTTGGAAGAATACTACCGATTCTACTCCATCCTACATTATGTCATTTTCAGTGGGAGCTGTCTTTGGATCCTTCCTTGGGTGTGAACACCTCCATTGGAAGATATTATTTCTTCGTATCAGGTATATCCCTCTCCTACTATTTTGGTTTAGATCTGGTTCGGTTCTTGGTTCAAGATTGATCTTTGAAAAATACAGTTTTTCTAAATACAAGGAATGTGATTCCCACATGGGAGAGAGAGAGAGAGAGAATTTTTTGAAATTTCGCCCTACCTTTCTGTAGGGTTCGGCCATCCATATGATGGATCTCTCATCCCTTCATTTTGATGGATTATAAACCCAAAACACTTATGGAACTTAAAAAAAATCCATCACACTTATGGATTATTCATTCACTGATATATCAAATTCAACCCCAAAGTGTAATCGAAGAGAGATTACTCATGAGCTATTTGAACTCAGCTCGCTAAATACTCAAACTCAACTTAGATAGACAATTTTGAGTGAATCATAGTTAATCAAGTTAAGTTTGATCTTCTTAATACCTAGCTCAAGTAGCTTGCAAGCCTAATCAAGTATATAATAAAAATATTAATTTTTAGTATATTTTTACTTATAATATAAACAAATATTAATTTTTTAAATTTGTTTATAATATAAATAAATAAATTTTTAATCAATTCAAATCGATGCTCAAGTATGTTGAATATCGACTTGAGTCAAGTTAGAATAGAAAATTCGAATCTTGATCAAACTCAAATTGAGCTTCAAACTCCAAACTTTTCAATTGAATTAGGCTTAAATAACCCAATACTCAACTCAACTCGGCTCGACTCGACTAAAACTCTATTGAGTCTAGCCTGTTTACATTCGTAGTTGTGCACTGCAAACATTTTTAGTTTTTTGAAGTCTCAAAATTTACTCCCAATTAGACCTGTTCATGGATCGGGCTTTGGGCCTAACTTACACTGTGTCGGGCTTGGGCTTTGGGTTGGGCCCCATTCAAATTTTAACAAAAGGCAAGCCCATGCCCGGCCCATGAATAGGTCTACTCCTAATGGAGGATTGGTCACCATGGTTATATTAATAATTAAAAAATGTATACCTAGGACTAGGAGGGGAGGACATAGAAGCCTTACCCCTCAAAAAATCTATACATGGGACCACTTGCATCACTAAGCAAGAATGTCTAAACATGACATGGTAGATCCATAACCGAATTATAGAGAGTCCGTTGGGCAACCGTGCAACCAACTCAAGCTAGAGCATCCCACTACCTAATTAGCTTCTAGAAAGATATGCACAATGCTAATATCTAATTAAGTTCTACATTACCTCAAGCAACTCCAAGTTCCAATACCACAATTGCCAAAGGGAGAACCATTGATCCATGCATTATATTATAAGTCAACATTGAGCCTTGATGTGGCATAATCCGGCTGCTCCCTGCTGGAGACGATCTGGCTGCCAGCAACGACGGAAACTGAGGTTCCTGCAAGAAAGGAGTCAAAGATCCCAGGGTGGCTTACCTAGTGGGGACACTCCGATGGCTAAGTTAGCACTTGGTAGTAGAGAGCTTGAAGATGATATCAGAGAGTTAGAGAGATAGAGAGCGAAGATTACGCATACACACACATACCTTCGCCCCTAGGGGGTGAGGTCCTTATATACCTGAGTCCGCGCGAGTTTGGTGGAGTGGTTCCTGGATCCTCGCTGTGATGGGATCTGTTTGCGTGTTAGGTGGGGATAATGCCACCAACCGGTAAGGTTGCCCACTTCCGTCTGAATCGAGGAGTAGGTGAGCTAATATAGCCGTTACAAGTCATAATCCCGTAAAATGCGGGGTACGGTGGTGAGCTCCTTGGGGTTGTCACGCGGAGGTCAGCCTGACTAGGTAGCGAGCTGCCTATGAAGTGTCGGGCTACTTGGTGGCGAGCTGCCTAGTGGCGGGTTGCCTGAGCTCGTGTTCTTCAGATCGACCTGCTTTGAATGCTGAAGTGCCTTAGTACTAATGATCTTGGCTCGAGGTAGGCTTGTCCCGAGGTGAACTCTTTTCGAGGTGGGCCCAGCTGTTTGAGCTCGGTCTACAGCGGACTTGGTACCGCTATCCTAGTCACGAACTGGTACCGAGGTGTTCTTAGTTCGGGATGTCCTTCACTTTGAAGTAACTCTAGTTCGGGGTAGCAGGGCACCCGAGGTTGCTTTGTAGCTAATTGATCGTGCTGAGTTGTCACCTTTGTCAAGTCACTTCCACGTGTCTCCTTGTTACGAGGTCGGGCCAAATTTCCCTTCATCAAGCCTATCTCCACAATAATTTTTGACAAGGCCAAACATTTAGCCAATCTCAAGCCATCGTGTAAGGCTTGAGCTTCTACTCAAACATTTGTAACCATTCCATAACCATCACAAAACGCATCAATAAAAGCAATTATTCCCATACCTTATAGTGCCGCCACCACCACCATTGGGCCTTGGATTTCTTTGAGAGGCTCCATCCACATTCAGCTAGCTTTACAAAATCTTGGGGAATGGGATTCAGGTGAACAACTTCAACAATCCTTGATTTTGGTGAGATAATTAGAAGTCCCAAAGATTGAATGGCAAGTTTCTTCTACATATTTAAAGCTCCATTGAAGCTATCAAGGAGACGGTTTCATGTAACCATTTAGTGATATAGAGAATCACAAACTATGAACTTCTATAAACACCTTCCATTCGCCTCCTATTTCTCTCTTTGTGATCTCCCAAAAAATAAAGAAAGCTATATGTGTCATTATCCAAGCCCATTGGTTCCTAGAGTGGAAAGCCTTATGTAGCCATTTATAGCATAGCTCCCGATTAGTTTTTAGTGCCTCTGGATTCAATCACCAAGCATCTACTAAAAAACATCTAGAGCTTCTTTGCTAGGAAGCTATGAACAAATAGATGATCACAATCTTCAACTGAATGAACCTTACAACAACACTGGGAAATAAGTGAAATACCCAACTATTAAATATCTTTATCTTCAAAATGAAGAAAGAAATTTTAAAGGGGAGAGCTCTATTCCAGATCATCGTACTCTAGTCCACTCGACGTCTCGAGATGTAGACACAATTCCAAGCACTTAAACTTGTGAACTCTTCATTCAATGAGTGTAGCAAACGACTATCCTTTTTTGATGAAACTCGGACCCCCAAGTTTTTGATAACATTTATGATATCAGGAGAAAGAATAACCGAAACTTCATCTAAATGTCAAATGCCATCCTCACTAAAAATGTCCTAAACCTGTAAATCAATACTCAAACTATCCATATTGTTGACAAGGTCAATAAGAGGACCTACATCGACCCATTTGTCCAAACAAAAGGTTACTATCCCTTGACCAACCAACCATTTGGATGCGTTGACCATGTCTTCCATTAAAACCGATTTTTTTTTCACATCTTTGAAGTTTTTGGTGGCAAAATAGCAATATACGGTGACCATATATGAGAAATTTAGCCTTTAAAAAAATCAGCCCAAATAAAACCTTCATATATTGCTTTCTAAAAGGCCTTAATTCTAAAAACTTGCTTTTTTAATCTATAGCTCTCCTTCCTCAAGAGGAGTTATTTTATCTAGGCCATCCAGCTATATGTTTCCTCTCAAGGTCTTTACTCAACCAAAGGAAAGAATAGGGGTGGCCATGAGCTGAGCTCTTCATGAGCTACTCATACTCTGCTTGGCTCGGTATCAATCGAGTCCGAGCCCAATTTATAGGCTCGATTAATAAACGAGCCAAACTCGAGCCTAATAGCCTCACGAGCCGAGCGCGAATATATATATATATATTATATGTAATAAAATTATAGAAAATGATATATATATAATAAAAATATTATTATTCTTAATTTTTTAAATATCACATAAAAATATTTTTTATATATAATTTTTTATTTTTATAAAACCTTTTTTCTCAAATCGAGCTCAAGCTGAGCCGAGCTTGAGCTTATGAGTTTTTGACTCGAGTTGAGCTCAAGCTCAATGTTCTAGCACGAACCAAGCTCGAACCTTATACAACCTTGGCGAGCCGAGATCAAGCCTCGTACTATTCGGCTCAGCTTGGCTCGAATCCACCCCTAGGAAAGATGTATGGGATAAGTTGTTCTATCCTTTTTTTTTACTTTTTTAGGTACATCAACAGTTGTCATAATATGCAAAGGAATACTATTCAACACGTCTTATAAGGATATATTCGTCTCCACCCAATAGGAGCTTCCCTTTCTAGCCTGCCACTTTTTTACTTACTTTATCCACAATGTCTCTAGAACATATAGCTTTCTTTGACCTTTCATAATTGAACCTCTCAATAACCTATAATCTACTATGAGATGCTTTTGAAGAGGTGAGAAAGCAACTTTTGTCTGTATTAACTAATTGACCTTATCACCTCTCATATGTGTATGCAATCCATCACTCTCTGAGTGAAAACTAGAGTGTCATCTGCGTATAAGCAATAAGTGATAATTGGGTAACCACTTTGCATTGTCCATACACTATTTTGTATCTAACTACCTAGCTTTGTCAAGCTTCTACTTAACACCTCCTCGGATAAGATAAGTAGTATGGACTCAAGGGGTCCGCAATCCTCTTGTCGATTTGAAGAATCTTGTGATTGCATCATTCCAAAGCAGAGAGAATCAATAATTCTGTAAAGTTTTTTGAACCATATGTATCCACCTCTCACAAAAACCAAACATGCACAAAGCTTCCACAAAAAAAAAAAAATCCCAAGATAGGGTCATATGCTTTGGCCATTATCTAATTTAATAATGACATTACCATATGGAATTTTCTTTTCAATGTCCATCACCAATTCCTTAACCAAGGCTATATTGTCCATTATACTTCTACCTTTAACAAAAGTTCCTTGTTCTTTCACAACCCAAACAAGGTGGAATTTTGGAAAGCTGTTTGGTCATAATAAAAGAGTATCCCTATTCATAATAAAAGATTTTAGCTACTAGTACATGTAACAGGTTAGATCCAACTAATCCAAATCCAAAAAGCTTTAGGTTTCACTTAACTTGGATCTAAACTTGGTTTATTCAGATTATTTGAAGTTTGGATGAGTTAACTACGACTGTGCAATCAATATAACGCTCAATGAATGCATAGGGTCCACCATGGATTTCAAACCATTGTTGACCTAGATGGTTGGACTGTTTGGCCCAAAAACCTATAGGCAACTGGTTCCATTTCATCCTTAAACCATTCTTTTGCCAAAAACCATTGACTTGGTTAGTGGCCCATTGGTGCGGGCTATTGACCATTGACCCACATAACCTAGACAATGGTTTTAGCCATTTTTTTTTATTTTAATTATATTTTGTTTTTAAATTACAACATATTGTCTATTTAGACCCGATGGTCGAGCTGATAACCTAAAAATTGGTGGCACATTATTATTGGTCATAGATCCTAAATATTTTAGGGCAAATTTCTTAAAAGGATGAAAAATCAATTTTACCCTTCCATTAAATCTTTTCTCAAATGTCTGTACCTCCTTCCTGGTTCATGCCTATCATAGTCACTGTAACCCAGATCCCCATCTTGAACCATCAATGCTAATCTTGTTTGCACTCTGCGTCCTGTTGGTGTTCGTTGCCACTGCCCGTCCTACCAAAAACCCTTTTACAATCTTCAACTACATCTATTGTGATTGATGGTACGACTGATTGTGCGGCAAAAGGTAATAAACCCACTCCTCCATCCTCATATCCCAACTGCTTCACAGCAAAAGGCAAGAAGAAAACAAAAAATAAGGAGGAACAAATCAGAAAAAAAGAAAAGAAAACAATGCAAATAAAATTGTCCTTTATTTGATTTCGGTATGCACTCAATAGGTGAAACAGGGGAGCTTCATTCTGATCCAATATCGGGTAGCTTGTCTTTGATGGGGTAGCTTTCGTGGGATGCAACCGAAGGACTATCGGAAGCCTGATGAACTCTTGAAGACGTGTTTCTCCAGCTGGTCGGAATCACCATTAACCAGGTAAAGTCTAGAGGAAGTGGTGGTGGGGTTGGAGGATTCCGTAGCGTGTACAGTTCCTCTACAAAGACAATAGACGCTTTCAACATCACAATCTAACTTCTTCATGATTTCATGCCATGGTGAATGAACAAAACCAAAAAGAGCCATCTTAGCGGAAGGAGAAGGACATGCAATGGCAAAGACTATTGACCCTACTCTTGTTTCTAGCCGTTTGTTACAAGTTTAGTAAGTCTAGAATCATTAATATGAGGGATCTCTCAAAATAGAGAAGGACGGGCAGGGCTTCTGCAAGAGGCTCCCCCTCTTCTTAGTCAAGATAGATGGGAAGGAGATGGACATAACTAGACATACACCTTTGTTTCAGGGTGGGGCCGCCCTCCCTCTTGCCATTTCCAAACATGTCTTTCCCACCCCATTCAATTTAATGGAGGACTTATCAATTCTTGCGATTCCCAGACAAAGGGGAAGAGAGAGAGAAACTCAATCTCAGTGCATTTTGGTTTGAAATACTGTAACATCACCGCCATCTCATCCGATTTGCCACAAGAAGAAGACGGTAAGGAAGAAGAAGGAGAGGAGAAGGGAGAGGGAGAGGGATGAAGGGTAATATTGAGTTTTAGAAAAATTTATAAGTCACATATGTGCAGATTTTGATAGGACCGGATCTAGTAGGCACAACAAAGTAAGCACGTTAAATGAGCACTCACAAATTTTTATTTTGTTGTGCCACTAGATCTGATCCTGATTTTGACGAAACATTAATGGACCCCAACGACAAGGGTAGAGCTAGTCAATTGTAAGAAATAGTAAAGGTGGTTTAAAATAATAGTTAAACAACAATAATATAGTTTGTCAATTAACTAAGGCCGCGTTTGGCAAGTATTTCAATGTGGGCTTCGGGCTGCTTAGAATCTCAGAAGCCTGAATTCTGGACTTTTCCCGTTTGGCAATAGAAAGATCTATTCAAGAAAAGCTCCCACCCATAAAAGACGCCATAAACCTAAATTTGGGCTTTTTTAGGAAACTTCAAATAAAGCTTTTATAGTCTTTTAGTGCCCTGTCTTCTTCGAACGTGTGATACGATGCACACAGTTGGGAGAACATGAGTTATCTTTCCACAAAAACTATTTGAATGTGTAAATGAGACCTATCAATGGTATGTGGGGCCCACATTAGGTATTATGTAGGATCTACATTGTAAAAATGTATGTAGGCCCCACATACATGTCCACACATGCGTATCCACCAATGGCATGTGGGGCCCACCTTGTAAAATGTATGTGGGCCCCACATATATGTCCACACATGGACCCTACATGCATGTCTACCAATGGTATGTGGGGCTTACCTTGCAAAATATATGTGGGCACCACATACATGTCCACCAATTATATGTGGGGCCCACATACATGTCTACACATGGGCCCACATGCATGTCCACCAATGGCATGTGGGGCCCACCTTGTAAAGTGTATGTGGGCCCCACATACATATCCACACATGAACCCCACATGCATGGCCACCAAGAATGTGGGCCCCACATACATATCCACCAATGGTATGTAGATTCCACCTTAGAAAATGTATATGAGTCCCACGTGTTAAATAAAAGGTTTATTGGCCCACACACAAGACATTCATATATACATAACACATATTTTCATCACATTAACAAACGGTCTTTTAGCTTTTATAGTCTTTTGTGAGATCTATATAAAATATTTCAACCAAACAATCTTTGATCTTCCAACATCTATTTGACAAAACTCACCTTATCTTTTAACCATCGGATCTTATAATACATCTTCTGAAAAAGAATTGCCAAAGCACTAAAAAATTTGCCCAATATTTTATTATGGTGTGGGGCATTATTATTGGTTCTACGGCTTAAAGAGTTACTACTGGTTTAGCCAATCCTTACTGACCTAAAAACTGCTTCAGTTCAGCCACTTCAGCAGTTATCAAACAACCAGCGATCCATTAACGACGATCCAGTAAGGAAGTATCAAACAACCTCGATGCTCATCAATTCGTTAAGTTCCAGTAAGGAAGTATCAAAATAATCGAATGATCTCAACCATCTGATATTTCGAAGTCTGCACGATTCACTTTTCATGATTCTGTAACTGATCCAGATCCATGCATGATCACAGTTCCTTCACACGTTCACACGAGAGATCTCATTGGCAGATCGAATCTGCATTTTCTCCAGCCGCTCCACAACACATCTCGTGCGTGTGAGCGCACGCACATGGCGAGTGATGGTCTCTCAATAGACATAGACGGTTAGTTCTTGCCTAGATAGTACTCAGAACGAGGTTTCAGTGTTTCACTGAGAATCAGAGAAGCATAGAACACAAAAAACATAAGCCAGGAGAGAGATAGAGAGAGAGATCGAAGTGCTTTCGCACTCCATGGAATTCAGGGAGCGGGATTACGGTGCCGAAGAATCAGCATACTCACTTCCTCGCGTGCCCGCAAAGAATCATCCTCTCTTCGCTCGATCTCTCCCATACCAGGTTCAGCTATCATAGTCGTTATTTAGTTCTTCTTCGCATTCGTCCTTCATTATAGGTTTATTTTTTTTCTGCGAAGTTCTGATTATTTTTGGGGTAAGAGGTAGCTAAATTCTGAAAATTGCATAATGTCAATCCTAACAATTTGAGACATGGAAGTAGTATTAAACGTTGTATAGTTTTATCATTGATATATAGGTTAATTCAACAATTCCAATGATTAACCTAACGAGCTTGTGCCGAAAAGAATATCCATGAGATCATTAGTAACTGCAAAGGCTAGAAAAGTAGCAGGTTAGTTGAAGTAATAATTTATATATCTTCCTTGTATAGTTGTAAACAGTAAGCAAAGAAGAGGAATTACTAGTTTCCAATAAAGGCAGCGAATGGTGGTCATAAAATTTCCTATTTTAGGAAAAGAAGGATTATGAGGGCATGTAAAACATTTTTTTATCAATAACCAGAAATTCATTAATTGAAATAAAGTAAGAATACAGCATCCAAGGGAAGGGGTAAACTCTCTTAACCCTCCCCAAGGATAGATAAGGTACAGTCAATGATTTACAGGCATGCCCAAAATGAATGAACCCTTCCCACCCCCTGTTTAGCTAAGGCATCAGCAAAGGAGTTAGCACTCCTTTTAACCCACTGAAACCTTAAGACCATACCCCTTGACAGGCACTTAAATTCCTTTTTTTCATTTGCTTATTCCCAAAGTCCATTCTCTTCTTTATCCAGCCAGCAGATAACTAACTTGGAGTCACCTTCAATGATTAGATTCCATATATTTAGTTCTTTTGCTCTTCTTACCCCTTCCAACACAGCCAAGACCTCAGCCCTGAGAGAATCACCTCCACCCACTGACTCAGAGAATAATGCTAAAACCTGTCCTTCCTCTTTCCTAAAGACCCCTCTAATACCTGAAGGTCCTAGGTTACCTTCACTGCTTCCATCAAAATTTGGTTTAGTAAACCCTTCAGGTGGTGGGGGCCACAGTGGGAAAGGAGCACCTTTTCCTTGGTGCTGATTTGACCACTTCCTCCCAGTTATTAAGCAGCGAATCTGTTGAGATACCCTCAAATACTTTCAGGGATTTCACCCAATGTATTACTCTAGCTGTAACCATCTCCACAATTGCACTGAAGCTCCTTTCTTTATTCTGAAATACCCTTTGATTCCTTTCCTCCCAAACTGTCCAGCAAATGGCAGCTCTGGTACACCTCCAAAGTATTCTATCCCATCTCTTCATCCCACTAGAAACCCAGGAAGTGAACAAGCTTTGTAAGTTCGGAGGAGAGTTCCACCTGCAACCAAACAAAGAAGCAAACCAAACCTAAATAGAAAGAACGAAAGGGCAAGGTATCAACAAGTGATAGCAGTTCTCACCATTGGCTTTACAGAGAGTGCACCAGTTAGGAGACAAGCACCAAGACGGTCTTTTCCTTTGAAGTATGTCGCAAGTATTGATCTTCCCCAAAAGAGTTTCCCAACAGAAGGCCCCTATTCTTGGAGGATTTGGCCTTCCCCACACTTCTTTAACAGGAAAGGTTGACCCCAAATTTGCTAAAGGTTGAGACAAGGCTCTCCTAAAAGAGGCACAGGAAAAGGAACCAGAAGGGGCAAGGCTCCATAATCTACTACTGTCTGGCTTAGAGGGGTCCAAGAAGATTCCTTGTAATAGTTTGATTAATTCCAACCCAAAATTCAACTCAGAATCTCTTAACCCCCTCCAAAACCCCAAATCCCAACAAACCTGGAGTTTGAGTCAGAAGGAATCAAAAAGGAAGAGACAATCTCATCCTTCTGGTTAGAAATGGAGAACAACATGGGAAACTAGACTTTCAAAGGTGTATCCCCCACCTAAACATGTTCCCAGAATTTAACAAGGTCTCTTGAACAAAGATTGTACCTGACAAAGGGACGAAAGAGTGGAAGTATAGTGTGTATAGCCCACCAAGGAGAAGCATTTGTAGCCCTATTCAGCACTCCAGCATCCCAACCGTCAGTCGACAGCCCATGAATACTTACAATTACTTTAGCCCATAACTTATCCTTCTCCAGAGGCAGTCTCCACAATCACTTCCCCAAGAGAGCTTGATTCCTTGTCTGGACCTTCCCAAGACCTAAACCCCCATCCTCTCTGCTTCTACAAACAATCTCCCAATTGACTCTATGGTCCTTCTTCTCCTCCCCTGGCTCCCCCAAAAAATCCCTCATCAATTTTTCTAGACTTCTGCCCACTCTGGAATTCTAAATACAGAGAGAAAATACACCGGTAAGTTTGCCAAAGTAGACCGAATCAAAGTGATTCTCCCTCCCAAAGAAAGGTAATTTTTCTTCTATGTGGCCAACCTTTTGGTAAATTTGTCTATCACAGGGTTCCAAAAACTGGTACTTCTAGAGTTATCACCCAAGGGGAGTCCCAAATATTTCATCGGCCACTAAGAAATCTCACAACCCAATACGGAAGCACATTCCTGCATCTCTCTGTCATTCATGTTGACCCCCACCACACAATTCTTGCTGAAATTTATTTTGAGATTTGACACCCTCTCAAATAACTGTACTACCAACTTCAGATTCCTAACCTTGCTAATGTCATCCCCTTCACAAAACAAAATGATATCATCAGCAAACCGAAGATGTGTAAAATATTCTCCTAGTATGCATTTGGATTGGGGTGGAATTGGTAAAGTGGGACAGAAACAGGTTATGAATCTGATATTATGTATTATGAGGGCATGTAAAACATTCTCCTAGTATGTATTTGGATTGAGGTAGGATTGTGAATCTGCTATTCCTTGATCTTACCATTTGGGGGTCATCTAATCGCATTGTCTTAAATATTTTAGAAAATGGTGCTTAATCTTCAACACATAAGGCGCATGCCTAAGTGACAAGACAAGTGCCTAGGAATTCATAAAAAAAAAGACAAGTGCCTAGGAGTCTAAAAATACTAGGTGGCACTTTACGACCTTCTCAACATATTTTAATTGGTTAACAACTCTCTCTCTCTCTCTCTCTCTCTCTCTCTCTCTTCATCTACTTCTGTTTTATACTTGAACATTTTCCCCCTTTTCAGTCTTTTTATACTCTAAATTCTAAATTAAGATAATGTAAACAGACAATACTAATGTTTTAATTGAGGAAAAATTATGTGGAAACTTATCTTGGGGAAAGGATGATAAAATGGCTGAATCCAATGGTTTACCAGCTTATGGCTATTGCTTTTTTCTTTTAGTGAACATCATGTTCTTGGAAATGTTTGTAGAAAAATTATGTGAAAACTTATCATAGGGGCTAATTGGTACAAACTATGAAGGTACTTTTAATGTGGAGAGCCACAAGAGCAGCTATCTTATGGTCAGTTTGGGAAGAAAGGAACAATAGAATCTTTAAAGGAGTGGAGAAATCCAAGGAGGCAATTGTAGAAAGGATAATCATTATGACTATTCAATGGTTGAAAACTTTGGATTTGTTTCAAGACTTCTCAGCTGAAGACATTTACAGGAATTGGGAAGTGGTGGAATCTACAACTTCCATAAAACCTATTGTGCAGGAATTGTGGTCCCCACCAACACAACAAGGAGTGAAATTGAACTTCGACGGGAATTCTAGAGGTAACCCGGGCTCTTCAGGTATAGGAGGAGTATTCAGAGATGAAAATGGCAGAATTGTAGCTATGTTTTCAGGACCAATAGGAGTGGGGACTCATTGAGAGCGGAGGTGATGGCCTTGCTTCAAGGTGTAAGATATGCCAAACAATTGGTGTTACACCAAATTGAGATAGAGGGAGACTCTAAATTGTTGATTGAGTGGCTGTAATCTGGTAAGTTGGGAGTCTGGATTTATAGACAGCCCATAAGGGGGAAATACTCAACAAAATAAGGGAGATGGTGCATGCTTCAAATGGACAAGGAGATCAGCTAATGGTTTAGCTGACACATTGGCTAAACAAGGAACTGTGAGGGAGAGAATGTTCTGGGCAGTTTTGTAAGAAAGCTTACTGGGGGCTCAACACCTGTTTAGGGGTTGACAGCTGTACTTAACTCTGGAAAGTTATTCTTTAGTTGTATTAATGAAGTTACCATTTCCAATAAAAAAATATTCATTAGTTTAGTTTTTTAATATAGTTACTTTATTGAATTGCTATTATTATTTTCAATATGATATTTACAATATTGAAATTAGGATTTAGGTGTTTTTAACTTGCAAAACTCATTGCATAGGTGCCCGCCTAGGTGTCTCCTAGCAATGCTGCATGGACACAAACACAAGAGTTGGAATCTGACACATGTTCAAGAGTTTGACTTGGCATGATGAGAAAACGTGGACTCATGGCATTGTTTGTTGGGTTAAGGGCCTGTGTATTCTAGGGTGCTTTTCTTTGGGGGGTTTTGATTTGATCTTTGATTGGAATGGGTGGGGTAACCTCATGTTTGTAAAGTGTGAAGTTAGCGGATCTGTTTAGGGGTCTTGAGGATGTAAAGTGTGAGGTTTGAGGGTCTGTTTGGGGGTGTTGAGACCATTCTTCTCCTGGTGATGACTTATCACCTCTCTGATGTAATTTCTCTTTTCTTTTAATAAACTTTTTTCTTGATATATATATATATATATGTATGTATATATTGAATTGTACATTAGCTGTTCATTTATGTCAAATAAGCTTGGAGATAAAAAGGAAATATCACATAGAAGTGCCCTCAAGAATTCATGGAGTGTTGGAATCTGATCCATGTCTGACACAGTCCATTTAGGAGACTCCATACAACATGCTCCCTAGTTGCTTGAATTGTACATTAGCTGTTCATTTATGTCAAATAAGCTTGGAGATAAAAAGGAAATATCACATAGAAGTGCCCTCAAGAATTCATGGAGTGTTGGTATCTGATGCATGTCTGACACAGTCCATTTAGGAGACTCCATACAACATGCTCCCTAGTTGCCTAGCTTTTCCTTGAAGCCTTGAAAACTATGCTGCTTGGAACTGGGAGAGGAGCTGATTTCTTGTTGCTGCATTTCCACCATTTTAGTGGATTTTTGAATCCACAGGGAGGTGCTAGTGGTTCCATATTCCATATATCATTTGTTTGGCCATTTCACATGCCTTGTCATTATGTTCTTCTAAATGGTGGAGTTGTCATTATTGGAAATACTGTAGGTTCCTATACTTCATGGATTCCTAAGTGACACTTCAGCATTTTTATTTGTTTCTTCCTTATTTTCGAAGCTAAAAGAAAGGGACCACTGCTTGGTCTGATGGTGAAATCTTGGGATGAAAAATTTGAGAATGTGGGTTTGAGTCTCATAGCTGCCACTTAATTCAAAGATGTTGGAGGTTAGGTTGACATCCAATCCACCCATCCCAAGAGCCAAGACCTTGGATTAACTGGGGTCAGCATTGGATAATGACCTCCTTTTCAGAGTTAAATGTACACTTATTGTACATGAAAAGTATCATCTTTCCTTTAGAAAGTTTTTAGGTGGCAAATGAAACTTTTACATTCTTTTGTGCCATTCCATAGAATTCCAGTGTTGGAATTCACAAGATATCTGGTTGTTTAATGTTTATTTTTGCTTTTTCCTTTGTTTTCCTTTCCTTTCCTTTCTGTTATCTCCCATTTTTTTGATCAATAATAGAAAAGAATTTTATAAATGGAATATCATAATAGAAAAATACAAATGATTCCCCAAGGGGAGGCACAGGATGCAGCCTCCCCAAAAGCACCACATTACAATTGATCCTAGCAAAGATGATCCCTATGCACCTGTTGCTTAGCTAAAGAGTCAGCTATTCCATTAGATGACCTCCTTTCTCACTGAAATCTTACTGTTTGGAGGTCAACCATTTGACTCTTTTTATAGCTTCCCTGTAGGCCCAAACAACGGTATCTGGATTCCTTAGCCAAT
The DNA here is from genome assembly GCF_055504915.1 of Nelumbo nucifera. Taxonomy (NCBI): domain Eukaryota; kingdom Viridiplantae; phylum Streptophyta; class Magnoliopsida; order Proteales; family Nelumbonaceae; genus Nelumbo; species Nelumbo nucifera. The sequence goes on along the minus strand of NC_142649.1, from coordinate 146,462,802 downwards.
CAATTATCAGCTTCAAATCCCCTTCAATTAGCAGTCTGTCAATGTTCAGCTCCCTAGCAAGTTGTGCCCCCTGTAGAACAGCTTGAAGCTTGGCTTGAATAGAGTCCCCCACACCAATAGGCCTGAAAACAAAGAAACTATACTGCCATTTGCATTCCTTACAACACTCTCAATTCCTGAGGGTCCTGGGTTCCCCAAACTGCTACCATCAAAGTTAAGCTTAATGAAACCTTCGTCAGGAGATACCCAAGCTTTAGCCGGCTTTACCTTTAGTTCCAAGCTCCTTACTACAACTCCCCAATTCCTCCAAATATCATCATAGGAAAACAAAGAAATAATATCCATAGTTTTAGCCCATGGATTGCCCTACTTAAGATGCAGTCCCAGATAGAATCCTCATTCCTCTCCCTATCATTGAAAATTCTAGCATTTCTCTCCCCTTGAATCCATGCTTTTTTTTTTTTTTAATTTTTTTTTACAGCTTAAGGAGTCTGAGTTCCCAATATCTTTCAGATTTTGATCTTGAATAAATATCTATGTCACAGTGATTTCTGAAAATTTAGTGGATATATTCTATTTCAGGTTGATGTTACTGACAATGGGAAGGATGATTTCTGTGATCCTTTGAGAGGATTGGGTGCAAATATGGCAATGCATATTGGGGATGTAGAAGATGTTCAGAGTACTTATAATAGAAAGCTTTCTAATGAAGCTGCTCTGCAGCTGTCAGAAAAAGAGTGGGCCTCTTTTAAGAGATCACTGATGCAGAAATTTTCAGCCACAAAGACAGTCTCAATTTCGTCGGTGAGCTTGTAATTCTTTGTCAGATAATATTTCATCAAATTTTCACCTGGTTATAATGTGCAGGATATGTATTAATTCTCTAATACCCAAATTACTTCATCATACTTAGTGTAGTATTGACTTAAAAGGATTCTAATATGGGTATTGTATGATTTATATATATCTGTAGAATATAATTATATGAGTTTCCTGTTGTGCCACATCTTACCTTAAGTATGATGAAACTAATACACTGTAGTATGTCTTATTTTGTGAAAACCTATTACTATTTGAGGCTTCATCAAATATACCATGACAATTTTTTTTTTTTTTTATAATTTTAAACATGCGATGGTTGAAGGGGCCTGTATAGTAGTTGTGGGCTGGCTAAATGGTGGCAGTCAAGAATTTTATTGTAACTAAGTCTTTTCTAACAATTAATAATGTTCAGAGTTACCATAATAAAAAAAAGAACCTAACAGACAAGACATGATACCATCATAGAGGTGATGATGAAGCAAGCACTTACACTAATATCTCCTGTAAGCCATTTTTGCCACTCATTTTCTAGCCAATGAGTGGTATACATGTTATGGATGACTTGGCATGTTATTCAGTGTGAACACTTCTTAATCATCACTAATCATTATATTGTATATACTCATATTCACATTGATATTCTAGATTTTGGGGAATGACAAGTCTTATTCTTGTTTTGTTTATTAGTCCTTGTCTGAGTAGTGAGCATCCTAGTCAGCTAGTCTTTAACTATGTCAAGAGTGGAAAGAAACATAGTTTTTTATACCTTTCTACCTGTAACTGTTCCGATTGTTTGCAATTATAATTAATACAAATATGCTTTCAAAGTCATTTTTTATTCTATGAGGGACTATATCTCTATCTTGTAAAGAGACTTCTATTTTTCTGTTTTCTGCTTGAGACACTGAGATCTTGTTTCTATTACAGATGTCTGATGTAATAGTAAAAAGTGGCAAGGGTATGTTTCCCCTACATTTTTTTTTTCTTATTTTTAACTCATTCTGGACATTAGGAAGTATTAATTCATTTATTGCTGCTTCCTGGTACATAGATTTCAGTAAATGTACAATATAGTTTCTTAGTTCAGTTTTTCGATGAGGAATCTTGCAGCACATGATAAGTCTTCAACAAGCATGCATCTAGAGGAACTTGATGATCCACAGAAAATTGCGGAGGAGGATGTCAAAGTCATTACATGCCAGGAGTACGTTTCAAGATTACATGAACTTAAAGATGAAATATGCCATGCCTGGCAAGCCGATGATCGTGTAACATCTTTGAAATTATCCATCAAGGTAACAATTTATGTGTTTGTATCATAGTATTTTGAGGTTTACTACAATGTTAAGTCAGGCATACAAAGTATGGATTTCCATTTAAGCATTGAAATGTTACCAGTCAACTATCATCATGTGCTTATGATTGGAAACAGAATGAAGGTTTAGTAAAAAACTGAAAAGTAAAAAGGAAAGATAAAATATGAGGTAATAGGGGTAAAAATCTATACAAGGATGGTCAAATTTAAAGTTAGAATGGAGTCTCAGTATCACAATGGGAAGAGTTTCCACTCCCTGTTCAACAAGAAAGCTCATCCTTCAATTTGTGCCTTCAGATATAGAACTTGGGAGAAGGTTGATTTTCAGTGTAGTTGACAACTCTCAAATATAATAGTGATTTGTAAGAGCATATGTGACTTGATTCACTGGACAAGTTGGGGGGGCACATGGTCCAGAGGATTGTCATATGATTCAATTGTGTAGTTTTGTGAGCTACAATCATTTCTGTACTACTTTCCTCCTTTCCAAACAATCTGTTATCTTTTTTTTTTTTTTTTAATTATGTTTCTATAATAAAATTTCTGATTGCTATTGCTGATAGTAAAGAAAATCTTTTAAGCAGCTGAGGTCCTTCTTAGAAAATAATAATTGTTTATACTCAATAATTATTTATACATAATATTACTTCTTTTTTTATGCAGGTTGCTAGGCTTCTGATGGACACATCTGTTTTGCAATTTTATCCTACATTATTTGTTTTAGTTACAGATGTAATGGATATGCTTGGAGATCTTGTGTGGGAACGCATAAAAAGGAGGGCAAAGTATGCTGATGATGGAACTATAATCTGCTCTTTGCCAGGTTAATATGTCTATTTTGTTTTATGAATCGAGGCATAATTCTTTTTGTGAATGGCCTTTGGCCCTATGAGTAGCAATATCCCAATATAGGAAACAACCACTGATTTTGGAGGCGAGAAAGTTACCTGTACAAATTTGATTTTGTATTTTCATAATCATATTTTTCTCTTAGAATTTAGATGCTTGCAATATGTTGCCTCTGTTGTTTGTTTTTGTTATACTGAAAACTAACAATTTGTAGTGTCTCCTCCTGAATTTATTGCAGAGAACTTTAAAGCCATAGATGTCTGCCCTGATGCAAAAGAAACCTGTAATAACTGGTTTTGCAAAATAGGTTCAATCAGCGAGCTTCTTCCACGCATGTAATCTCTCTCTCTCTCTCTCTCTCTCTCTCTCTGGAGATTGGTTACTGATTTTGTGAAAAATGCATAGTTCTAATAGTCTAATAGATTTATTGTTCAAAAAAAGGTCTAATAGATTGTGAAATCACCATCTCGAATATCAGCTCACCATTTCTGTCTTGTTATTTCACCCCTATGTGGTTGATGGATGGCTTGTTAGGGTCAGAGTGATGCCTGTAGGAAAGACCAAGAGTGTTTCTTTTGAACATAGAGGATGGATCAGAGTTTTTTTTTTTTTTTTTAATTTTTTCTTTGTTAATGAAGAAGAAAAGGGTGACAACTGACAACTATACAGAAGTTATCTATGAATCCCGGATATGTATATTGACATTGATACATGCAGGAAATGGGGATATGACACTCCATTTCCTAAAATTACAGATTGATCAAAGAAGGCTGACTTAAGATTGTCTAGCAGTTGAATAAGGGTCTCACACTCATTATCCCTCAACCCCTCCCAAAACGAAAGTCCCAACGCCCAACACAAGCCTGATTGAGAGAAGGTAACAAAGTTTGAAATAGGTTGAGGCTTATTATTCAGACACTGAATAAAGTTCAGGGAATAGAGAACAGTAAGGAGTTTTACCCAACCAAAGATCTTCCCAAAAGAGAACCCTAGACCCACATCCCACATCAAATCTGATGAAGTTAATAAAGGTTGGATATACCTCTTGAATTGCTTTCTAAGGAGAGATTGAGGTTGAAGAAGAAGCTACCTTTGCATCCCAACCACTGTTCATCTACCTGTGAATGTGTTCTATGACCTTGTGCTATAGCTTGTCACTTTCCACCAGAAACCTCCAAAGCTACTTTCCTAACAAAGATGTGTTCTTGTGGATTAGGTTTCCCATTCCTAGACATCCCTTCTCCTTTGTTTTACTCAATGTTTTAAAAACCGACCCGGAGGTCGAACCGTTTTTGCCTCCGAGTTGTGGGTCACTGGTTCGACCAGCCAGGTCGAACGGTTCAGACCGTGCCAAAGCTACTTTCCTAACAAAGATGTGTTCTTGTGGATTAGGTTTCCCATTCCTAGACATCCCTTCTCCTTTGTTTTACTCAATGTTTTAAAAACCGACCTGGAGGTCGAACCGTTTTTGCCTCCGAGTTGTGGGTCACTGGTTCGACCAGCCAGGTCGAACGGTTCAGACCGTGCCACGTCAGCATATATATGTATTAAGTATATATATACATATATATATATATATATATATATATATATATGTGTGTGTGTGTATATAAATATATATTTTGGCAATAAATAATGTATAAATATGTTCTAGATATGTTATATGTATTATTTTATATTTAACATATGTTTTTAATTCAGTTTTTAATTTTTTATTTATAAAAAACATTAAAAATTGCAATTTGAGGCCAAAAAAGGTTTTTGTTTTCGCAAAAATAGTGGGCTACAGTGCCTTGGAACACATAGATCTCGAAAAGTTACCCAAAATAAAAAAAAATCACCCCAATCGGACATCGGAGTGCAAAGTTATGGCCTCCGAAAGTTTGCATGTATTCAGTGTGCAACCCGTGACCTTGCCATTGGGTCAAACGAGTCAATGGTTGAACTGGCTGGTTCGAACAGTTCTTGCCCAAGTCAATGGTTTTTGACCATCTGATGGGTCTTGACTGAACCGGACCTGGAATCCTGGCCGGGTGACGGTTCAAATGGTTCGACAGGCTGGGTCAATGCCGGGTTGAAAACATTGGTTTTACTAACTTGTTCCCATTTTACTAGGTGGTCCCTTTTTTCATCTGTAGGCTTCCAAAGGAAATCCCTCATAATTTCTCTAGCTAGCTTGCTATCTTAGTTGGAATTCTGAATGTTGAAAGGAAATAGGTTGGTAGGTTGGCTAAAGTAGCTCTAATCAAGGTTATTCTCCCACATAGGGACAAATAGTTCCTCTTCCGCAAGGCCAACTTCTTTGTTAATCTCTATACCATTGGTTTCCAAAAAACCTCTGATCTTGGGTTTCCCTCCCAATGGAAGACCTAAGTACTCCAATGGCCACTGTTAACCTCACATCCCAGGATCTTAGCTAACACTCTCATCTCATCTATCAAAAAAAAAAAAAAAACACTCTCATCTTTTCTTCTTCCAGGTTGATCCCTGCTATACAACTCTTTCCCCAATTTATCTTCAAGTTGAAGGCAGATTCAAAGGAACTCTTCCTTCCTCATCCCTAAAAGCTCCTCCAATGCTGGAGGGACCTAGGTTTCCTTCCCTGCTACCATTGAAGTTCAACTTTATGAAACTCTCATTAGGTGGGGACCAAGAGGGCCTGGTGACAACCTTACAAGAAGAAGAGCAAGCAATTTCAAACCACTTCCTCATCAAGTCACCAGCAGCAAAGTGCCTGAATAGGATTAGGTTCTAGTAAGATGTTTGGATTTGGGGAGTCTCCTTTGAAAGATGTGTTTTCTTCTTTGTTCTCTCCAACCTTAAAGAAAGACCTGTGTCTGAGTTCATTCAATTTCTTCCTTCCTCTTTAGGGCTGAATTGGAATTTGAGTTTAACAAGGATTCTTAGAGAGCCTGAAATTTCCTCTATGTCTAACTTGTTGAGCATCTTGGATAATTTAGTCTTTGATGATACAGTGAAGGATAATTGTGCGTGGTCCCTTAATCCTACTGGGTTGTTTCTTGCAAATCTTTTTTCACTTCTCTTGTAGCCACCTCTTCTCCTCCCTTTCTTGTGAATGAAGTTTGGTGTGTTCCTATCCCCCCAAAAGTCAATGCTTTTTGCGGGGAAGTCTTCCATGCTTGTATTAATACTTGTGACTTATTGCAAAGGAAAAGACCAAATTGGATCTTGTCCACTAATTGGTGTTTTTTTGTGTAAGTTGAATGGCGAAAGTGCCTTCCATCCCTTAATCTCTCGCCCTTTTGTTTGCTGTATTTGGGAATGGTTCTTTTCTCTTTTTGGTTGTAGGTGAAATCCCCCTGCTAGTTTGGACAAGTTGTTTTGCCATCTGTTTTGAGGAGCACAAAAAGAAGGGATGGAGTTATGTAGAGATGTACAAGGACAGTGGTGATTTGGACAGTTTGGGAAGAAAGAAATACAAGAATTTTTGGGGAGAAAGGAGTAAGGAGACATTTGTTGAGATCATAAACCTAAGAGTTGCACATTGGGTGAAGACATTGAAACTTTTCTCAAACTGCACAGTGAAAGATTTCTTCAGGAACTGGGGGGCAATAGCTGGCTCTTCCTCTAGGAAACAAAAAGTCCTTGAGGCTTGGTCACCACCAATTGGTGGCTGGATGAAATTGAACTTTGATGGCAACAATTTGGACAATCCTAGTTCCTCAAGAATTGGGGAGTGATAAGGGATAAGGGTGGTACTATTTGTGCTTTGTTTTTGGGTCCAACAGAATGAGGTGATTCAGTAAGGGCAGAACTTTTAGCAGTAGTTTTTGGGGTACCAAAAGCTAAAGAAATGGGAATTGGAAGATTGGTTATTGAAGGGGACTCAAAGATTGTAGTAGGGTGGTTGAACAAACATAAGTGGGTTGGTTTGGCAATTTTGAAATGAGATTAGACGCTTTAAGTGGCTCTCAAAAGACATGAACATTCAGATAGTTAGGAGATTTGCTAATAACCTGGCATATGGTTTGGCTAAAGGAGTTCACCAACAGCAAATGTATTGAGCACAATCGTAATAGGGTGGTGGTTGTGTATGTTATGTCATGGGTTGTTTCAAATTTTCACAATCTCTTGTTGTAACCTTTTTTATTTCAATTAATTAATGAATGACCTGCTTTGCTGATCCAAAAAAAAGTGCCTGCATATGGAAGGCCTGGGTAATTCAACTTGCATAGCTTACCCATTCCATTAGGATGTGGTAGAAACACTGGTGTACTTTACTGCATGCAGTGTGGGTACTTATTTTATTCAGTTTGTTTGTAGCCTTGTATCCTCTTTTTGTTATTGATTATTTTCTCTAGTCTTGCTGTTGTCTTATTTGATCCTAGAAGAAAGAATTAACATATTGGCTGAGTTACTTGTGTTTGTATCAACCTTTGATTTTAAGGGAAGAAATAATGATAATCCTTGCTTCCAATGTCTGTGTTTGCATCCTTAATACTGGGGGGAACTTATGCTTTTTCTGTTTCCATTACACATTTTTGTCTACGTGTTTTCATTCTTTCATTTATATGTAATATAACTCCTGGCATGGAGATGTTTGATTTTAAGTATTCTGAAAAATCTTTTTATTTAACTCCAAAAGCAATATAATAAAGAAACATATGTATTTGAATACAGTGTCGATTTCTACTTTGATATTTCATGCATGTATTTGACTAATGTAAAGTTAGTTAAGAATTTTTTCATGCTGTTATTCTTTAAATGGTGTTGTATTTCAGTTACTCGGAACTGGCGATATTACATTGCTGGCGTTTTCTGCACGATCAACCTTGTGAAAGTCTTCAGCGTCTGGTTATGATGATGAGAGGATTAGCAGATCCATTGGCATCAGTTTATTGTCATCTTTATCTGGTCCGGTGTGCTCAAAAATTGCTTCCATGTGATAGAGGTATAATTATCATATACAATGCTTGCTTCTCACAAATATATACACTTGTATACAAGCATTGCACATGATGCAGAAAGTGTTAAAACATTGCATGCATGTATTTGTAAGAACTAAGAACATAAGCAAGCTTTTCAACTCTGTTGCATGAACACTTCAAACTGGGTCTGTTGATTGTGTTGGACACTTCAATTTTTAGTGAAATTATGTGTCCAGACATCCTCTCCATGACTCCATAACCTGCCCTTGCTGTATCTGGGTAATGTAGCTTTCAATGTTGGTCACTCTTCCTTCTAGATCTCTCTCATTGATAGTTCTACCAGTAGGCAGTCAAACTACCTGCCATATTTATTCTTACCTTGGTCACTTTTTCAAATTGTCTTAATATAATGTTTTTTTAACAATCTTGTTACAGGATATCTTATTACTTGTATTAATGACATCAGTATTATATTGATGCGGATTATTTCGGGAAAAGAAACCATAAGCAGATATTCTTCAGGAAATAAAAAGTTGCTTATCAGCCTAATTGAACCTACTATTGAGTGGTCTGTGAAATGCATGTTTACGTATCAGGTCAGTGGAGGAGTTGGATATTAAAACTTTTCCTTTCCAGCTTTGATACTTTAATGCTGTATCTGTATTCCATTGCATGTTTGAAAACATATGTTTTTCCCATATGTCATTCTTAATGTGGAAAAAGGAGAAAGTAGAAAGTAGATATCCCTCCTTTCAAATTGGATAATAATATATCTACATGTACCTATGTCAGAGGGAGGCAATTAGAAGACATCTTTTCCCTCCTTTTATTGGATATCTTTAATCCTCAAGGCTGCAATACCATCCTTTTTTTATTGTTAACTTGAGTTTTTTTTTTTTTTTTTAATATGTGAAAAAATGATTTGCAATAGAGTGCAAATATGCTTCACGCCATTTATATGATAGGCCAGACCACCAGACCCAGCTACCTATTCCCTCATTAAATTTGTAATTCATGATTCATGTGAAATGGTTCCTCAACATTATCCTCCTTTTCCTCATTCTCTCCATGGAACTTCTTTTATATGTGTGAACAAAATACAATTGTTTTTTCTGCTTGGCACCTTAATATTCCTGCACTTCAAAAGCTAATGAATCTAACCAATATATATATATATATATGCATATGTCTGTGTAGGAGGGAGGGAGGGAATTAAAAGACATTATACTCTTCCTTTAGCAGATATCTTTAATCCTCAACACTGCGATACTATCCTATTTTTTTCCCTTATTTTCCCTCCCTCACTGTAACTTCTTTTAGTAATGTGAATCAATTCATTGCTTTTTTCTGCTTGGCACCTCAAAATCCTGCAATTTAAAAGCTAATGAATATTATTACCATTTCTCTGGACAAGAAGTTAAGGTCTCAGTTATCTGAACAATCTTAAATTAATTTGTGTTTCAGAAATCTAGTGTAGCTATAGTTGAGTTACCATGTCACTGTAGAAATGCCTTGTGCATCAGCTAATGTGTTCAGATCCTAGGCTGAAATATATAGTTTCACACTTTCACTCTTTGATGAATTGACAGTTGACATGAGTGCTTACAACTTAAAATTAGTGCTTCTAAAGGTATCAAAGTTAGATTCATGTGATGGGACAACCTGGCTTTGATAAACTAGTACCTTATCTATCAAACCAAAGGAAGAAGGTATTCATTAACAATGGTCTTTCCTAGTCAATGAAATTCCTTTACCTGGGATATGGAAAAAATGACTGCACATGCCTCTTTCTGATAGATATTTCAGTTTTATTTATAAAATATAGAATTTATTTTTTTCCTTCTTTCATTTTTTTCTTTCTTTTTCTATTTTTAAGGGAAAGGGGAAGGATACACAACTTTTTTATCCAATTATCGTTCCCCCAAAATAGAGAAATCTTTGCATGATTCTTCTTGGTATTGTATAAATTAATTCTATTGATCCAAGTTACATATCACTGCAAACTGCTGATCATAATTATTTGTAATACTGTCAAAAAGTGGGAAATAGGTAACCTATTTGCAGAACTGGGTTTAGGGGGGAATCTATCAGAATCATCTCAGAATCCCCCCTGTATATCAATTGTTCTACATCATATTATCAAGGAACTTCCTGCTGAGATTGTCAGCTCTGATGCATTAGAGATTGTGCAGCTTATTGAGTCTAGCAAGGATTTTTCTTTTGATCAGGTATTCTTCATATAGCCCTTGTGTCATATAAACTTCTCTATATAGACCACTGCTTATTGTGATTTCTTTTGACAATTGTACTGCCTTTTTTGACAATGTGCAGCATTTGAATTATACATTGCTTGGATTTAAGCTGTGTGAAAGGAGACCTCAAATGGATTCTGTCGATGCTGTATTGGTAAAAGTTTTTCAGGTATCCAGATTTCTTCCTTGTTATTTAAATAAGCAATGTCCACGGTTTGTCTTTATTGTGATCTGCCCCTCTTAACAGATTCCAAGTCTTTCCTTGTTTCTTTCTTTTTTTTTTCCTTTTTCTGCATTACAGTTTTGTACTTCTTTCCACACGTGCTATGAATATTTTGATTTAATAGCATTTTAAGTTGTTTGTTTGTTTGTTTGTTTTGGGATTGTGAATTAGCATTTTTTCTAGGTATTTGTTGTTTTTCTTTCCATTTTCTGAAAGACATGTTTATTTTAACTATTTTCTGCATGCATCCTAAACACAATTTCTATTTTGGTGTTTGTAAATATGCCACATTATTTTAATTGCTAATTATGAATGTAGCAAGAGTAGCAGAGTTTTTACTTTGGAAGAAAAAGGGGAAAATATCAACCACCGTAAAGGGAAGTCATATCCATCAAACAAGAATAACGCTTCCCTAGTCATTCCACTTCTAGGCAAAAGTTCAACTAATACATTTGCTGATTGTGGAATCTAAGAGATTTTTTTTTTTTTTTTTGAATTTGGATGTCATGAATAGAGCCTCTTGAGTACTTGGATAACTTACCAAGGAACCTCTGGTGACTAGCAATCTAACCAAATGACACTGCTGGATTTTGCTTGTCCCTCTAGTCTATCAAATCCAAGTGGGGCCATAGTTGTCAAGGGGTTGCTTAGGTGATAATGCACTCATGGAGGGTCACCTTGCTTAATCACTAAGAGATTTTTTACACAGTGCTCTTGGATATGTTTATATTGTCTAGTGAAGTGGGAAGTTGTCTCTAGGAAGTGAGAACTCGGGGGCTTAGGCATTGGTAATATTAGATTAAGAAACTTAGCCTTGTTAGGGACATGGTTATGGAGGTTTCCCCTAGAGTAGGATAGCTTGTGGCATCAAGTGGTGGTGAGTATTCACGGCTTGGCAGCAAATGGATGGGACACTGGTATTGACCCCATGGCTTCTCACTTCTCCCCTAGGAAATCAATCGTCAGAGTCCCACCTTCTATTCAACCTTTTATTAGGTATGATGCTTGCTCAGGTAACAAAATTTTGTTTTGGGAGGACACTTGGGTAGGGAACATCCTCTTAAGGATAGGTTCCTGGTTGTCTCTTTCTTTAAATAAATTTAAGGTTATTTCCTCTGTGTGAATAAGGGCTCTTGGGATTTGGGACTGAAGAGAGGGTCGAGGGACTCAAAAGTGGCATTTGCAGATGAATTGTTCTCTCTATTGATTACTGTTTTTTCTAGATCAGTCTTGCCCATATAATAGAGTTTGGTCAGCGTCCCCCTTAGGTGTCTTTTCTTGCTCTTCATTTTTCAATGCTTTACTTTGTTATGATATTGTGCCTAACCTGTTCCTTGCTAAACAAGTGTGGTGTACTCCTGTTCCACCAAAGGTTAGGGCTTTCTGTTGGGAAGTGGTTCTCTAAAAGGTCAATACTTTGGATGTACTTCAAAGAAAAAGGCCAGATTGGTGCCTTTCCCCACATGTCTGTTGTCTTTGCCTGAGTCTCCTCTCTCTTTGGTTGCAGGTGGACTCCTTCGTGTGTGTGGAACCTCTTTGACTCTAGTTTCTTCCAGTTACCAAAGAATAGAGGTAGGGTGATGTGGCAAACTACAAGAGCAGCTGTCATTTGGTTGGTGTGGGAGGAGATGAATAATAAGATCTTCCAAGGAAAAGAAAGATCTAAGGAAGCACTCGTTGAGGGCATTACCATCAAGTTTATACATTGGCCAAAAGTTTTGGAACTGTTCAAAATGGCAAGAAAGTAGGAGAAGTTGATGAGGGACTTCCTATGGGAACCAGGGGAGGAGAAGAGATCATTTGGTGAAATGGGAGCTGGTTTGTAGACCAAAGGGCAAAGGGGGGCTTGGGATAGGAAACCTAGTCCAGAAAAATTCAACCCTCTTAGGAAAGTGGCTTTGGTGATTTCCCCTGGAACGTGAAAGTTTCTGGCACAAGGTGATTGTAAGTATACATGGGTGTTCGGACAATGGCTGGGATGTAAACGTAGCCCCTAATGCCTCTTCTTCATCACCTTGGAAAGCTATCTAAGAGGTGTTTCCTTCCTTCCTCAATCATATTCGATTTGATGTGGGAAACAGGAACAAGGTCCTATTTTGGGAAGACCTATGGCTGGGAGAACAACCACTAAAGACCCAATTCCTCATACTTTTTTACTTTGTCAATCTATAAATATGAACCCATTTCAAAATTTGTGACTCTCAATACCTTAGGGTTGAACTGGGATTTTGGGTTCAGAAGGGGTCTTAGGGACTCAGAATGTGAGTCTCTGACAACCCTTTTGGCCAAGTTAGATTCTGTTTTCCTAGACCAAAGTATAGAGGATACAAGGGTGTGGGCTCTTTCTACTGATGGCAGCTTCACGTGTGCTTTTTTCAATAACCTAATTCAGCCCACCACCTTGGGTTTGAACCTCCCGGTTAAAGAAATCTGGAGTAAGCCAATTCCCCCAAAAAATTCAGGCCCTTTGCTGGGAGATCTTTCTTGGGAAGATAAATACCTGTGACTTGCTGCAGAAGGGAAGGCCAAATAAATGCCTTTCCCCACATGTTTGTTGCCTCTGCAAAGCTAGTGGAGAGAATATTTCCCATTTGTTTATTCAATGTACCTTTGCACTTGGTGTTTGGGAGCACTTCTGTTCTCTTTTTGAATGCAGGGGGGACTCCTCCCCAAGATGTGGTGGGTCTCTTTGACCCAACTTTCCTGAGGCAGGCAAAGAAAAGAGGTAGGATTCTGTGGAAAGCATTGAGAGCAGCACTGGTTTGGACTATTTGGGAAGAAGGAAATGGGAGGATTTTCAATGAAAGGTGTAGATCAGAGTTGGAAGTCATAGAAGCCATAAAGATAAAAGTTGCACATTGGGTAAAAACTTTGGAAATATTCCATGATTTCTCCTTCAATGATATTCTGAGATCATGGAAGGAAGTGGCAAGCTCGGGTCAAGAGAAAGAAAGGGTTGTTATGGAGTGGAGGCTGCCAGCACCTAACTCTGCAAAATTAAATTTTGATGGAAGTATTTTAGGAAATGAAGTGCCGGTCTAGGGGGTGTATTCCGAGGTTCAGGAAGGTGAGGTACTAGTGCTCTACTCGGGTCCTGTAGAGCAAGGGGACTCACTGACAGCAGAATTAATGGCTCTTCTTCAAGGGCTGAAAATTGCAAAACAGCTTGGCTTCCAAAGGTTAGAAGTGGAAGGGGAGTCTGTGGTGGTGATTTCCTGGACAAATTTTCATTGCCAAACCCCTTGGATATACAGGCAAAGGATTAGAGAAATTGAAATGGTAACAAGGGAACTGAGTGTTACATTTAAATGGGTGAGAACTGCAAATGGCATGACAGATACATTAGCTAAACAAGGGGCAAAGAGGCAACACTTTTTGGGTTATATTTGTAAGGATGAATTTGGGGGATTGCATCTCTAGTTTTATCTATTTACATTATGGGTGTGGGTAAACTACCCGCAAATTTGTAAGCTCATCTTTCTCATTATGATTAATAAAAGTTACCTTTGCTGATCAAAAAAAAAAAAAAAAAACGTTCAAAGACTTATTTTATACTGATTTCACTAGAGGATGGAGTGCCATAGCTGGATCCTCATCCTTTTCTCCTATAGTACAGGAAAGTTGGCCCCACTGTCTTGCTTTAGAGTGAAACTGAATTTTGATGGAATCTCTCTAGGTAACTCAGGCCCCTTAGGTATATGGGATGACTTTAGAGATGAGGAGGGCTAGAGTGTTGGTGCTTTACTCAGGCCCTTTAGGGGTGGGAGACTCCTTAAGGGCAGAAGTTTTCGCCTTACTCCAAGGTCTCAGACTGGTAAAGCAATGGAGAATGCAACAGTTAGAAGTGGGGGGAGATTCCAAACCGGTAATAGGCTGGATGCAAGCAAGAAGCTTGGGTATATGGCTTTTCAGACAATAGCTTAGAGAAATCTTGAGCTTAGGAAGAGACTGGGGTGCAGTTTAAATGGGCAAGAAGATCAGTAAATGGGATGTCTGATGCTTTAGCTAAGCAAGGAGTTAATAGGCAGGAGTTGTTTTGGACTTGTTTGTAAGTCTGATATTGTCAAAGGGCTTTTCGTCCGGCCTTTGGATGGTGATAGTTGTATCCTCTAACTATTATTATTGATGAAAGTTACTGTTTCCCATAAAAAAGGCTTGAAAACATGAATTGATAAGCATGGAAGAATTCAAAATTTTATCCAATCAACACGTTGACTATTTCTATCGTCATCATCATCGTCATCTCTTTCATCCTTTCTTTTCTTCTTTTCCTAGGACAAAAATAGAGGCTCAGCTCCTCTATTTTCTGAAATTTCTTTTGTTTCATTTATTTATTTTCATGAATATGTTGATTTTCTATGCTTCAAATGAAGCTTTTACATTTTCTATGAAGATTATAGACAATTATGTGAAAGATGGTTGCTATTTTCCATGGAACTTAAGGAATTACCATAGGATTCATGACTTTTATTCATAAAAACCCATCGCCTAGGTGATTAGGCAACAATTAGTAGTCTTTTTTGAGAACAGGTAAAGTAAAATAACATTAAAAAAGAGATGGTTAATAGTAAAAGATGGGTTTTATTAAAACGAAGTCATCACCTAGCCTCGCCTCAAACCTTGAAAATTATGCCTCTAGAGTCCATTCCCTCACTTTGACAATCAAGAAATACAAAGATAGCTTAACATGTGGAGCAATGAGTTTTCATGGTTACACCACTTTCTTTTGACCCTTCAAATAAAACACGACATGTTATCAACCAAGTGAAAAACCAAATCACCCAATGAGTGCTTTCTTGGGTGATTTGGTTTCAATGTGTTCACATGGCCACAACACTAACTTGCGACCTTTTAATAAAACATAGACATGGTATTGATCAAATGAAAATCCAAATTAACTAGTGAGTGCATTCTGTTGTTGCTACCCCAATGAAACAGAAGCATGCTACCAATCAAATGAAAAACTAAATCACTAAATGAGTGCATGTCAGGGTAATTTGGTTTTGATGGGTTGACATGGTCACAACACTTTTTGCAATCCTACAATAATACTCAGAAATGCTAACACTCAAATGAAAAATCAAATCACCTAGTGAGTGCATGCCTTTTTCCTACCCCAAATGATACAAAAACAATCTGGTAACATGTGAAAAAATAGAGACTACCTATAAGGTCTATGTTCTACTACCTTTTTATGACTATCATGAATTGCTAAGGTAACCTAACATGTGTTGTGATGTGTTCACGTGGTCATAATACTTTCTTGTGACTCTTCAATAAAATAGTAACTTGCTATCAATTTAGAAATATAGGCTGTGCTTCGAAACGATGTAAATGGACTGTAAATCCCGGTTCAGGGTAAATTTACACTATGGTTCATTTTTTCTTGTGTTTGGTAAAAATGCATTTATGCATTGACAAATGACATAAAACACATTTTCCAATGCATGTTTACATCGATAATGGGATGTAAAAGTACATCAACAAAAAGAAGTAAATTTACATTCAAGTGGGTTTTTGATAAAAAAGGCATATACTTTATTGGAATTTGTGTTTGCATCCATTGCAGCTAAAAGCATGTTTGGTAAGAAGTAAATTTGTCAATGCAAAACTAACCCAACTTTGTATTTTCACGAACCATTTTACTAG
This sequence comes from Nelumbo nucifera, assembly GCF_055504915.1. Taxonomy (NCBI): domain Eukaryota; kingdom Viridiplantae; phylum Streptophyta; class Magnoliopsida; order Proteales; family Nelumbonaceae; genus Nelumbo; species Nelumbo nucifera. The sequence goes on along the minus strand of NC_142649.1, from coordinate 146,446,803 downwards.
GGTTGTCAATGGTACCCAAAAATCCGAGACCCGATCCAACATCTGATCCAATTATCTCGGATTCGGATGATGTATATATGTAATTGGATCAGATTTGGATGTTACAATCTACATCCGATTAATAATCGGATCGAATAAGGATTTGACCCCATCCGATCCGATTAAAATCCGAATCCGATTATAATATAACATTTATTAATAAATTTATGTATATAATAAATTTAGTGTGTTATATTTATATTAATTTATTATATATAAAGGTTAAAAAATAATAAAAAATTTCAATATTTCAGATATTTTAGAAAATTTGTAGTGGAGTCAGATTAAATCCGAATCCGATCCGAGTCCATTAGGATTTGGATTCGAATTCGAGTCTTTAAATCCAATCGGATTCGGACACTATTTGCATCGTTTCCAAATGCAGCCATAAGGGTAGTCTAACATGTTTTGATGTCTACTACCTTACTATGACAATTTAGAAGTGCAAAGTAGCCTAACATGTTGAATGATGAGTTTACATGAAAGGAACACTTTCAAGTGACCCTCCAATGAAACACAAGCATTCTATCAATCAAATGAAAAACTAAATCACTAAATGAGTGCATGTGTGGGTGACTTGGTTTCAATGAGTTGACTTGGTTACAACACTTTCTTCCAACCCTACAATAAAAAACAAAAATACTAACAATCGAATCACTCAATGAGTGCATGCCTTTTTTCTAATCTGAAATGATACAAAAAAATAATAAACTAACATATGAAAAAATAGAGACTACCTCTAAGGCCTACTACTAGGGGTGCAATGAAGTCGAGCCGAGCCAAACTTCTGTATGTCTTGGCTTGGTTCAACTAAAATACTGCTAAGCTCAAGTTATATTCAAACTCTATTTCTTGATTTGAGCTCGGTTCGATTAAATATTCGATGAGCTCGACTTTGGCTCGAAAATGAATATATTTTTATATTTTATAAATATATTATAATATATAGTATATTCTTATATTATATAGAATATAAAAATATATTTTATATTATATTATATATATCTATGTATTTATATGTTAATCGAGCCTAGCTCATGAGCTTCCGAGCCAAAGTTGTTATTACCCGAGGTCAAGTTCGAATAACTAGTCGAGCTTGCCTTGAGATTTGAACTTGATTAGAATCAAATTCAAACGGAACATAATCGATCTCGAGCTTGATCTATTCAATTAGAGCTCAATTCAATTGCAGCCCTACCTACTACCTTACTATGACAATCAAGAAATGCCAAGGTAGCCTAACGTGTGTTCTGATGTGTTCACATCGTCACGGGTCAACACTTTCTTATGCTTGGGTGACTTGCTTTCGATGAGTTCACAACTTAACATGGTCAACACTTTCTTATACCAAATCACCTTGTGGATGCATGCCTTGGTGATTTGGTTTCAATTAGCCCACATGGTCACAAAACTTTTTTACAATGCTCCAATAAAAGCATGCCTTTTGTTGTGGGTCTATGGGAAAAGTTTTTTAGTCTCTTTGGGCATAGGTGGACAATGCCGATGTAGGTTAGAATCTATTTGAACCTACAACTTTCAGATGGCCCAAGAAAAGAGGTAGAGTCTTGTGGAGGTGTGCTAGGTAGGGGTGTCAATTGGACTGGATTTGGTCCAACCCTATCCAATCCAATGTGAGTCCATTAGAAATGGACCAGGTCCAATCCTGTCCAATGAATGTTTTGGACCAATTTGGACCGGTCCAATTCGATGTCTGGACCGTTCAATCTGTTCAAATTCATTTTGATTTAGATTGGTTTCAACCCAAACCTGGTCCATTAACACATATATTCTTATCTTATATCAATGGTCCGGATATTGGCTTAATCCAACCCAATCCAATATAAATTTGTTACGGACGGACCAGGTCCAATCCAATCCAATAAATATTTTGGACCGAATTGGTCCAGTCCAATATGTCTTGTTGGTCCGTCCAATCTGTCCAAATTGATTTTGGACTGGGTGGGGTCCAATCCAAAACCGGTCCATTGACACCCTTAGTGCTTGGGTTGCACTGGTTTGGACTATCTGGGAGAAAAGAAATGCCAGGATTTTTGACGAGGAGAAGAATGAGGTAATTGTATGGGAGTGTTTAATTAATAGAGAAATCAGTTGGGTGAAAACCTTGGAACTATTTTCTCCTTTTTCCTTTGATGATTTATGGAGAAATTGGGAAGTGGTGGCCAAAAGTTCTAGCATGAGACCTAAACCGTCAATAGAGTGGAAGCCTCCTCAAGAGGGTATCATTAAGCTCAACTTTGATGGTAGTAGTTTAGGCAATCTGGGTCCTTCTGGTGTTGGGGGAGTGTTCTGTTAGCGTAGGGGTATTTCTGTCTTTATACCTTGATTGATGTTGCTGATCTGTAATGTTGTGTTGAAACATGTGCTCTTAACTTAAGTAAGGGCACATAGGTCTTTTCAGTCATGTTTAATAATAATATAAATACTTACTGGCCGACTGGGAGAAGTCAAGTTGACTCTTTCAGTTTGAACCAGAATTCTCTCTTCTCTCTTTCTCTCTTTCTCTTTTTCTTTATCACTTTTTCTTCTTCTACATAACTGAACTCAGTCAGGCCGAACTCTAAGGCAGACCTGAATTATAACATGCCAGGTTAAATCTGCCTTCGTTTCTACTTGCCTAGGGTTCATTCTCTGCGCACCCTATCTAGGGTTTTCCTCTTTTTTTTTGTGTTCAATTGGAGATAAGGGAAAGGGCTGAAAAGGAGTGATCGCCCTCTTCCCTTGGGGTCTCTATGCCTCCAGTCAGGTCGTATGTGGTCAGTTGCTGTGATTTCTGAGATCGCCCTCTCCTAGTAGAGGAAGAATAGAGGGCCAAACTGTGTGGGTAGTGGCTGTTGTGTGAAGCGGCTGTTGTGTGTGGACTGCTCTCCTGCTCGCATGGGTGTTACTTCAGCGATAAGGTAAGAGATTTCAGTGCATGATATTTGTTATGGATTAAATGGGAGGTGTGTTTCAGACCATTTGCTAGGGTTTCAGCCAGTAAGTACTAGGGTTTATCTTTGTGCATTTTGAAGGAAGAGATATGATCATATAGTGGTGAGATTTCAGGTAGTTGTAGGAGTAGGGTTTGTGGTGTGAGCACACTTTTCACCAACAACAAGTGCTGAAATCAGTGTGACAGGTGTGATCTAGGGTTTGTGGTGTAAAGAGCACACATTCCAGCAACAATTAGTGCTGTAATCAGTGTGACAGGTGTGACCTAGTGGTGTGTAGTGTGCAGATCTCAGTGATAATAGAATTCAGCAAGTGTGCAGAATTGGTGATTACATAATGGGAGACAATAATGATTATAAACCTAGTGTGATGGTGCCTACAGACTACCTGAATGTTCAGATGACCCCCATTAAGTTAAATGGAGAGAATTATGTGCCTTGGGCTAAATCCGTTGAAGTCTTTCTGAAGGCAAAGAAGAAGGTAAAACACATCAGAGAGGAGAAACCCTCCTCTGACTCTCACGAGTATGAAGACTGGGAGCAAGAGGACGCTCAGATCATCACATGGTTGTGGAACAATATGGAACCCAGGATTAGTGTGAAGTTCATGTTCCTTGATATTGCCAAAGATGTGTGGGACCATGTGAAGAAATTGTATTCGGGGCAGGACAATACAACCAGGGTTTATCAGCTTTATCAAGAGTACTTTAATCTGCAACAGGGCAATCAGAGTCTTGAGGAGTACTATGCCAACATGAGGAACATACGTAATGAGTTGAATGTCTATCATCCTCTCACTTCTAATGTCAAGATTCAGCAACAATAGAGAAAGCAGCTTGATGTGACTAGATTTTTGGTGGGACTAAAGTCTGAATATGAACCAGTACGGGCTCAGATATTAGGGGGATCAACTCTTCCGTCCCTAGAAGAGGTATTTGCTCGACTTCGGAGGATTTCTATTGGATCTACTGAGAACTCTAATATCTCAAATAGATCTGCCTTTGCTGCATCGAGAAGTTGTGGTGGTAGAGGTGGAGCTCGAGGAGCTGTCTGGCTGTGGTGGTGGTAGTGGTTCTGCATATGGCCGAAGTGGCAATGGTGGGTCTACTTATAATCGTGGTGGTGGTCGTATTGGGAGCAGAGATTCAGGGGGAGCCCGTGGTAGAGGACGTAGCTCAGGCCCGAGGAAGTGCACTCATTGTGGTATGGATGGACATACCATCAACTATTGTTATGATTTACATGGTCCTCCCTCAACCTAGGCCAATCATGCCGCGACCGGTGACTCAAGTTCCAGCTTTAGACAAGAGAATCATTCATCTGACCAGTTGCCTCCTACATCCACAGATGGTCCCATGAAGGAGATGGTGAGTGTTCCCCGTGATGAATATGAGAGGTTTATCCAATCACAGCAGAACACGGCGACTTTTGCTCACTCAGGTATGGCTTGTCTAGCATCTACACCTAATCCCTAGATCATTGACTCTGGAGCATCCGATCACATGACTGGAACTCCAGGTGTGTTTTCCTCCTTATCTCATTGCTCAACATCACAATTTGTCACCCTTGCTAATGGTTCCACATCCTCAATTTGTGGTGTTGGTAATGTTGACCTAGATCCTGTATCCCTCTCATCAGTTCTGTATGTTCTGAAATTGCCTTTTAACCTTATGTCTGTTAATAAGCTGACCAAATCATTTAATTGCTCCATTACCTTTTATCCTTCTATGTGTGTCTTTCAGGATCTCAAGACGGGGATGAAGATTGGTGGAGGGCATGAAGCAAGTGGACTGTATTATCTTGACGGTGGTGGTGGTAGAACTTCAACAGCTCTCCAGTCATCTCTTTCTCCTCTCCAGTGGCACTGCCGATTTGGTCATCCGTCGCTCAAAGTCTTGACGTCCTTGGTTCCGTCCTTGAGTCAGCTTTCTGTTTTGGATTGTGAGTCGTGTCAGTTTGGGAAACACCATCTTGTTCCTTTTAGTTCTAGGGTTGATAACCGTGTGTCGAGTCCTTTTTCTTTAGTTCATTCAGATGTTTGGGGTCCTTATAAAGTAATGTCATATAATGGATACAGATATTTTGTCATTTTTGTGGATGATTTTTCAAGGATGACGTGGCTCTATTTAATGAAAGAAAGAAGTGAATTGTTTACCATTTTTCAAAAAATTTATGCTGAAATTCGTAACCAATTTGGTACCCACATCAAAGTTTTTTGTTCTGATAATGGCTGCGAATATTTATCCTCATCATTTCAGGAATACCTGGACCAACACGGCATTATACATCAGACCTCGTGTACCTACACCCCACAACAAAATGGGGTGGCTGAGAGAAAGAATCGCCATCTCCTTGAAACAACAAGTGAAAGAATGGTAGGATCCATCTAATGGACGCCACAAAGGTTGCGGAATGGGTGGGCGAATTTCAAAAATTTTCCTACCTTCTCCCAACTGGGAATCATATTCCCTAAATTTAGAATACAATATTCAAGGATCCTACTTGAACCATAATCAAACCAGATCTGTACCAAAAGACAAATGGGAGGAATATACCTGATCCGGAGAAACAGTATCTCCCAAAGTTGGTGTTCACGCCCAAAGAATGCACCAAGAATCATTCCTGCTGAAGATGACACAGCTGTGGATGGAACAGAACCAGCAGGGTGCGTCCTACACACTAGATCCTTCTCAAGAATCCTCTGGAAATACCAAACACTGAATCTTTTTGGTCTTTGTTGCAAGACTAATGTCAAGAACATATTTCTTGACTTTCTTTTTCTGCAAAGATCAAATCTTGGAAGGGTAGATGGCGACGGCAGGAGAACTCCAAGAGCGAAAAAGGGCTGAACTGCTTCTTCTTTTTCTGGAGTATGAATGAGATCCTATCTCAAATCGTAGGAGATATCCTATATCTCTTCAAAAGGTGGTTCGAAATCTGATGATTTTTCTCTCTTAGTCTTTCTCCTCCTTTCTTCTTGATTAAGAAACCTCCTAATGAGGAGTTATCCTAATCCAAATCAGTATTTGGATAGGGGATTATCTTAATCCTATCTGCAGATAAAGTTAGTTTACTCCTGATCTTATCAGGAGGTTACCAGATTCAAATCTAATTTGAATTTGGTCTCCAAGAGTGGATAAGGCTAAAGGCCCAATCCTTTCACTAACATTAATCTCAGATTCGCCCCATGGATGGGTGATCATATCAGCCCACCTTGAAATGGGCTTTCGGCCCATTAAGTGTTCAGTGTCTAAATACTTTCCAATCTGCTGCCCAGTTGGGCTTCTTTGTATGATGTGGGAACCAAGCATTGATCTACACACCAGCCACATGGGTTTGGCCCAGCCTTTAATACAAGGCCCAGCCGGATTCACTGAAAAACTCAATGAACCCCTTGAGTCCATCACATGGACCCTATGGGCCCAACACTTACATTAAGTGGTCCCTGGGCCAAGCCATCTTATAAAAACCCAGGGACTGTGGGCAGGTGCAAGATTAGCCCATCAGGTATTATCCTAAATGGTTTTACACTTAACCTCTCAGCCCTTAATGACCAAGCACTGCCCGACAAGAGAGGACCTCTCCCTCGGCTGCAAGGAACAGTGCCGCACTCTCCTCTCATATGGATCCCGGGAATTAAAACCATTTGCAAACAATTTGAAACCGTATATATATATATATTAATTTTGCAAAACAAAATTCCAACGATTGAAATCAACTGCCGGCAGTTTGGTTTCCATCAGAGAGAGTGCATTCCCGATCAATACCCTTTGTCCGACAAAGTGGCTGATTCTGTCACTATGATCACCCACTCAGATGAATTCTCAAATTGCCCCAACATACCCAGGTTTTGATCCCCATCTAAGGATCTCACTGATTGGCATATCAAAGACAGCCTGATCCGACACCTAGTGAAGTGTCATAATCGAGTCTAGGGGTCAGGTGTAACTTTCCAGTTTTGCCCATCTGTCTCCAAGGTCCTGGGCAACACTGGAAATCTGGTCCGGTTCAAGGATTCAAGTAATCCCATACTACATGTGCCTCGGGTCTTATCCTAGTGGCTGAGATCTGCCATCCCAACACTTGGTGGCACACCAGTATCAGCCTTGGCAGGATAAATCTCCCCAGACTTATCTAACGGTTGTGAACATTTAAAACTAGCACGAATCTCTATAAAAGTCCAGTTTTTGGGTTTTGCATAGAATTAAACCAAACGACATGAATCAAACATGCACTTTATTTATTTCCACTAAATAACAAAAGTACATCAAATCGGATTGAAGCTAAGGGCATACAAAACTGTCTAACAGCTCCCACTTGCACTTAGGTCCAATCTAGTACAAGCCGGAGTCCCATACTTTCCACGTGTTTCTCAAACACCTTCTGTGTCAGTGGCTTAGTCAATGGGTCTGCCACATTATCCGCTGGTGCTACCTTCTGAATTAGGACGTCCCCTCTACCAACGATCTCCCGCAGTACATGGTACTTTCTCTCGATGTGCTTTGACTTCGAGTGAGCCCGAGGCTCTTTAGCCTGGGCGGTCGCTCCATTGTTGTCACACAACGGGATGGGTGATGTGCTGGATGGAATCGCTCCCAATTCGTGTATGAACTTCTACATCCACACGGCTTCCTTGGCAGCTTCACTTGCGGCAATGTACTCGGCCTCGGTTGTGGAGTCTGCAGTGGACCTCTGTTTGCTGCTTTTCCAGCAAACAGCACACGATCCTATCGTGAAAACATACCCAGATGTAGACTTTCTATCTGGATCCGACTGGAAATCGGCATCGGTATACCCTAGAACTTGCAGTGAACTACCATCGAATACCAGACAAAACTCTTTTGTCCTTCGAAGGTATTTGAGTATGTTCTTCACAGCAGTCCAATGCTCCTGCCTTGGGTTTGTCTGGAATCTGCTTACCACACTCACTGCTTGAGCAATGTCCGGGCGAGTGCACAGCATGGCATACATGATGCTCCCTACGGCTGAGGCATAGGGAACGTCTCTCATGCTCTCAATCTCCTCAGAAGTCTTGTGAGACATCTTCTTGGAGAGAGTGACTCCGTGCCTGAAAGGAATGTTTCCTTTCTTGGAGTTCTCCATGCTGTATCTTTTGACAATTTTGTCAATATAAGCAGCCTGGGATAATCCAATTATCCGCTTCGATCTATCTCTGTAGAGTCAAAGACCCAATATGTATGAAGCTTCTCCAAGATCTTTCATGGAGAACTGCTGTGATAGCCATACCTTGACTGAAGTCAACATTCCTACATCATTCCCAATGAGTAGGATATCGTCCACGTACAACACCAGAAAGGTGATCTTATCCCCACTGGATTTTCTATAAACACAGAGCTCATCCGGATTCTGCTCAAAGTCAAACGTTTTGACTGCAGAATCAAAACGGATGTTCCAACTCCTAGAAGCCTGCTTAAGTCCATATATGGATCTATTGAGTTTACATACCATGTGTTCCTGACCAACAGCAATGAAGCCTTGTGGTTGCTGCATGTAGATATCTTCACTAAGATCTCCATTCAGGAACGCGGTTTTGACATCCATTTGCCAAATCTCGTAGTCATGGTACGCTGCTACAGCTAGCAGGATCCTAATGGATTTAAGCATGGCCACGGGCGAAAAGGTTTCCTCATAGTCGATGCCTTCTTTCTGAGTATGCCCTTTCGCCACCAAACGAGCTTTGTAGGTCTCAATCCTACCATCAGGGCCCTTCTTCCTCTTGTAGATCCATTTGCAACCAATTGCTTTTACCCCGGAGGGCGGATCCACTAGAGTCCAGACTCCATTGGTCTCCATTGAGTCCATTTCAGCTCTCATGGCCTCCACCCACTTCTAGGAGTCTATGTCTAACATAGCTTCCGTGTAAGTCACGGGATCCTCTTCACTAGTCAAGGCTTCCACCAGGTAACTATCCTGGTCATAACCATATCGGACTGGTGGTCTGGATACCCGGGTGGACCTTCTAGGTTGGTCATTACCTGGAACTTGTGGGACATCTCCCACTGCTCCTGAGCTCTCCTCATCAAGAACTATTTCCTGATGATGGGTGTCCAGGATGTAATCAGATTCTAAGAATTGGGCGTTTCGACTGCAGAACACTTTCTGCTCACTTGGGTCATAGAATAGATAACCCACCGAATCCTTTGGGTAGCCTATAAACAGGCAACGGCTGGTTTTAGATTCCAACTTGTCCGCACTTGTTCTTTTAACGTGTGCAGGACAACCCCAAATCTTCAAGTGTCTTACACTTGGCTTCCTTCCGGTCCAAAGTTCATATGGAGTTTTCGGAACTAATTTGGTTGGAACCCGATTCAGCACGTAGATAGCAGTCTCTAATGCATATCATCAAAAGGATGTGGGTAATTGTGAGCGTACGAGAAGCGACCGGACCATGTCCAACAAGGTCCTATTCCTCCTCTCTGAAACACCGTTGAGTTGAGGTGTAGCAGGAGGAGCTAGTTGTGACACTATCCCATTGTCCCTTAAGTAGTCCCTGAATTCGTCAGAGAGATACTCGCCACCTCGATCTGATCGAAGGGCCTTAATTTCTCTCCCTAACTATTTCTCGACTTCTTGTTTGAACTCTTTGAACTTTTCAAAGGATTCAGACTTATGTCTCATTAGGTACACGTAACCATATCGTGAAAAATTATCTGTAAAGGTGATGAAATATACGTGTTGGTTGCGTGTCCTAACACTCAGGGGACCACATACATCAGTATGTATTAGGTCAAGAGTGCCTTCAGATCTTTCAGGCTTACCGTCAAATGGCCGCTTAGACATCTTATCTTGAAGGCAAGGTTCACAAGTGGGAAGATTTTCTATGGTTAGAAAATCCAAATGACCATCATTTACCAGCCTTGTGATTCGGTCAACACCGATATGGCCAAGTCGGTAATGCCAGAGGCACGTGGGACTTACTGTATCACGATTCCTTTTCTTGGGATTTTCGACCGATGTAGTTTCGGTTAAGTTAGTTTCCAGAGAAGGATGTAGAACATAGAGACTGTTCTCTAGTTCCCCGCATGCGATGAATTTGTTATTCCGTTTAACAGTAATCATATTACTAAAATAAACAGTATATCCATCAGCACACAGTTTAGAAACAGAAATTAAATTTCTTCTCAAGTTCTGTACATAAAGACAATCTTTAAGTACAAGTATTCCTTCTTTAAAAACTAATTCTACGGTTCCTATTGCCGCAGCTGCAACACTTGCAGTTGTTCCCAAGAATAGTGTCACTTCACCTTCACTCAACCTTCTGCTAACTTTGAACCCCTGCAGTGAGTTACATGCATGAGTTGAAGCCCCGGAGTCAACACACCAGGACACAGAAGTAACTAACATGTTAGTTTCTATGACACAAGTTTCGATATTACCTTTCTTAGATTCCAGGTAGGCAGGACAATTCCTCTTCCAGTGGCCGGTCTGCTTGCAGAAGTGATAGACATCAGATGCCTTGTTCTTCTTCTGCTTCTTAGGTTTGGTAGTTTTCTTCTGGGGCTTCTTTGCTTTTCTCTTTTTCTTGCCCGATTTGTTAGCTTCGGCAAGCATAACCACAGGCTCATCCTTCTTGAGTAGATCCTCGGCTCTCTACAACATATTGCTGAGTTCCTGGACGCTGACATTCAGCTTATTCATATTATAGTTCATTGTGAACGCATTGAAGGAAGAGGGCAAAGAATTGAGGATGGCATCCACTTGCATGCCAAGATCTAGCCCGGATCCAAGAGCTTCAAGTTCGTTAATGTATCCCATCATCCGAAGACAATGGTCATGAACTTTCTGCCCTTTGGTCATCTGCGCGGTCATGAACAATTTCAGGACCTTCTGTCGAGTAGAACGGTTCTGCTCTTCATACATTGTTCTTAGACTGTCCAATATGTCCTTGGCTAGTTCGATCTGATCGAACTGCCTCTGTATTGAGTTGTCTAATGAGGCAATGACAAAGCAGCGGGCTAGGGAGTTCTTATCCTTCTAATCTTGGTAGTCCCTCCTACGGGCCTCAGAAGCCCTATCACCCGGACGTTCCGGGGCAGGATTTTTCACCACCTTGTCTAACTTTTCGGAAGTTAGGACCAGCATAAGATTTCTGTACCAGTCGGCATAGTTTGGGCCCTTAAACTTGTTATCGTCTAGAAGCTTTGCAAATTGACCGTTTGCCATTTTCTAATAAAACAGCAAAATCATTAGTCCACAACCTTAGTTTGATTCATGTTACCTATATAGATATGGCTTTTAATCTATGTTCCATTCCCATTTGTTTATCTCTGAGATTTCCCTCCTTTCTCAGTGACGGAGACGACGAAATGTCTCTGGAAATGTGGGAAATCACATGGGGTGCATGAAGCCAACTGTTTCAGCTGCATAACCCCACCACCTTTCTATGACGGATCATATCCACTCATCAAATGAGTTTCCCTTTGGCCTCTGTCAGACAAGGTTCAGAGCCGTTTTCAGGTAAACCTTTCTGTCCAGTGAGTGCACACCCATCATATTCAGGTTACGCCAAGGTACCGTGAGAGAGTTCCCATTTTCTGGTGAAGCCCCTCCCACATCGGTCTATGACGCCCCTATCATCTTATGAAACACTCTAATAGATCCAACAGCAAATGGATAGCCCAATTTTATGGTGCATTTCCTCATTACTGAAGGACCCATCATTGTGCTAATGACGGAAGACCTTTAGAGAGTCCATCATATGGATCTCCTTATCACATGCATTCATATTTGCTGGAGGGAACAAAATTACGCCCTATTTTTAATTTAGGTCAAACCAGAGTGGCTCCCACCGACTTTCATAAAGTCAGATTTCTGGTGGGCCTTAATCGGCTAGGGGTTCCGTACGCATCCCTTTTTCAGGGTTGTGGGGCCCACCAAGCAAAGAGGGGCCATCCAATGACCTTGAGGGACACCATGGCAATGATGTGCATTCAGCCATGGTGTGCGCAAGAGCCACTAACGAGTCTTCATGGGCGAAGTACTTATGGCCCATGGTTGCAGCACATCAAACATCCAAACATCATATGCAAAGGAGGAATTGAACCAATCAATTAACTACTGTAAAGCCCATCGAATAGCCCATTAAAATCTAAGTCATTAACAATTAATGTCTACTAGGTGTATGGGCTGAATCGCAGTTAGCAGTTCGGCCCATACAGCTTATCTCACTGTAATGGGCTTTTGCAGTTTTAACCCTTTAAAACTGGGCTTTACAGGTCGGCCGAATTAATCCCTGTAATTGAACATCAAATTTGGAACAGCAAGTGTGAGAAATATGGACTATAGGACTGAAAAATAGTCCCTTTCGAACCCCAGATTCGGTCCAAACAGTTTTGGTCCAATCTAGTCCGAAAAGGTCCAAAACTGATTTTCAATTCAAGAATTAATTCATGAAAGATCTGAAATTAATAATTTTGATTTCAAACAATCACAAATGAATCTATGGACTGTTCGCACCACCTGCAAAATAGAGGTTAATCACAAGGGTTGCAGTTTCACAAACTGCAAATCGCAGAAAGCGATTTCTCCATCTGCAAATCTCCAGCGTCGCCATCTTCTTCCTTCTTCTTTAATCAAGAAAAATAACAGAAATCCTATTTCTATTAATTACATTCTTGATCAAATCCTATACATTCAGTCTAAAATAAAAATAAAATAAAAAATTATTTACAGACCGAATTAAATGAAATAAATAAATAGAAAAGAGAAAGGGTGCGCAGACCATCTGCACCAAATCTGCACTGCGATCTCCAGGTTCGAACAGTCCATTAAATCAAAATAAATAAAGAACAATTCTAAATAAATTTTGGATTTAACAAAAATTAATTTCAGATCAATCACCCTTAACAAGAAACAGTTTCTTGAAATACAGAAAGCAATCTGCGCAAATCTCGAAAGAACACTTTCTATCCATCTGTGCAGGGTCAGATCTGATTTTCTTTTGGTTCAAGATTCGAACCTGTGGCTCTGATACCACTGAAAGAATGGTAGGATCCATCTAATGGACGCCACAAAGGTTGCGGAATGGGTGGGCGAATTTCAAAAATTTTTCTACCTTCTCCCAATTGGGAATCATATTCCCTAAATTTAGAATACAATATTCAAGGATCCTACTTGAACCATAATCAAACCAGATCTGTACCAAAAGACAAATGGGAGGAATATACCTGATCCGGAGAAGCAGTATCTCCCAAAGTTGGTGTTCACGCCCAAAGAATGCACCAAGAACCGTTCCTGCTGAAGATGACACAGCTGTGGATGGAACAAAACCAGCAGGGTGCGTCCTACACACTGGATTCTTCTCAAGAATCCTCTGGAAACACTAAACACTGAATCTTTTTAGTCTTTGTTGCAAGACTAATGTCAAGAACAGATTTCTTGACTTTCTTTTTCTGCAAAGATCAAATCTTGGAAGGGTAGATGGCGGCGGCAGGAGGAGAACTCCAAGAGCGAAAAAGGGCTGAACTGCTTCTTCTTTTTCTGGAGTATGAATGAGATCCTATCTCAAATCGCAGGAGATATCCTATATCTCTTCAAAAGGTGGTTCGAAATCTGATGATTTTTCTCTCTTAGTCTTTCTCCTCCTTTCTTCTTGATTAAGAAACCTCCTAATGAGGAGTTATCCTAATCCAAATCAGTATTTGGATAGGGGATTATCTTAATCCTATCTGCAGATAAAGTTAGTTTACTCCTGATCTTATCAGGAGGTTACCAGATTCAAATCTAATTTGAATTTGGTCTCCAAGAGTGGATAAGGCTAAAGGCCCAATCCTTTTACTAACATTAATCTCAGATTCGCCCCATGGATGGGTGATCATATCAGCCCACCTTGAAATGGGCTTTCGGCCCATTAAGTGTTCAGTGTCTAAATACTTTCCAATCTGCTGCCTAGTTGGGCTTCTTTGTATGGCGTGGGACCCAAGCATTGATCTACACACCAGCCACATGGGTTTGGCCCAGCGTTTAATACAAGGCCCAACCGGATTCACTGAAAAACTCAATGAACCCCTTGAGTCCATCACATGGACCCTATGGGCCCAACACTTACATTAAGTGGTCCCTGGGCCAAGCCATCTTATAAAAACCCAGGGACTGTGGGCAGGTGCAAGATTAGCCCATCAGGTATTATCCTAAATGGTTTACACTTAACCTCTCAGCCCTTAATGACCAAGCACTGCCCGACAAGAGAGGACCTCTCCCTCGGCTGCAAGGAATAGTGCCGCACTCTCCTCTCATATGGATCCCGGGAATTAAAACCATTTGCAAACAATTTGAAACCGTATATATATATAAATATATTAATTTTGCAAAACAAAATTCCAACGATTGAAATCAACTGCCGGCAGTTTGGTTTCCATCAGAGAGAGTGCATTCCCGATCGATACCCTTTGTCCGACAAAGTGGCTGATTCTGTCACTATGATCACCCACTCAGATGAATTCTCAAACTGCCCCAACATACCCAGGTTTTGATCCCCATCTAAGGATCTCACTGATTGGCATATCAAAGACAGCCTGATCCGACACCTAGTGAAGTGTCATAATCGAGTCTAGGGGTCAGGTGTAACTTTCCAGTTTTGCCCATCTGTCTCCAAGGTCCAGGGCAACCCTGGAAATCTGGTCCGGTTCAAGGATTCAAGTAATCCCATACTGCATGTGCCTCGGGTCTTACCCTGGTGGCTGAGATTGGCCATCCCAACACTTGGTGGCACACCAGTATCAGCCTTAGTAGGATAAATCTCCCCAGACTTATCCAACGGCTATGAACATTTAAAAGTAGCACAAATCTCTATAAAAGTCCAGTTTTAGGGTTTTGCACAGAATTAAACCAAACAACATGAATCAAACATGCACTTTATTTATTTCCACTAAATAACAAATGCACATCAAATCGGATTGAAGCTAAGGGCATACAAAACTGTCTAACAACAAGATCCCTAATGCATCACATGCATGTTCCCAAACCTTTTTGGAGCGATGCAATGCTTACCTCTTGTTTTCTGATTAATCGGATGCCCACGTTCATCCTTGATGGTCAGTCTCCGTTTCAGGTCTTGTTTCCCACTTTGTCTCCATTCCCTCTTACGCCGAGAGTTTTTGGGTGTGTCTGTTTTGTCCATAATCTGGGTCCCGGGAACGACAAGTTTGATGCCCGTTCTCTTAAGTGCATCTTCCTTAGCTATTCTCGGACCCAGAAAGGGTATAGGTGTTACCATCCTGGTTCTCGACGGTCCTTTGTGTGTGCTGATGTCAGTTTCTTTGAGTCCACTCCGTTCTTTTTGGGGTTTGGTGATGCTTCTTCCTCCTCATCACCTCCTCCTCTTCCACTTCTCGTTGTCGATCATCCTCCCTTTGTTCCAGTCGTGACCAAATCCTTGCCTCTGGTGCCACCACCTGTTGAACGCCCACCTATCCGTCATGTGTATACACATCGCCCACGTGCACCAGCTACTACTCCTCCGGCTACATCTCCGTCGACGGATCCGGCACTAGACCCCCACTTAGCATTTGAGATTGATCTACCCATTGCTTTGCGAAAAGGTAAACGTACTTGCACCCTTCATCCCATTTCTAATTATGTTTCTCTTACTCACCTTTCCGCTTCCCATCGCCAGTTTGTTACCTTGTTATCATCAGTTATTGTTCCTAAAGATGTCCAGGAAGCCCTTGCCTCTTCAGGGTGGTGCCATGCCATGGAAAAAGAACTCTCAGCCCTTCATCATAATCATACTTGGGACCTCACTGCTCTTCTTCCTGGGAAGCAAGCTGTTGGTTGTAAGTGGGTTTATACGGTTAAGTATCTGCCTGATGGTAGTGTTGAACGCCTGAAAGCGCGATTAGTTGCAAAAGGGTACTCCCAAACCTATGGCATTGACTACACAGAGACCTTCTCACCGGTTATATCAGCTTGATATCAAGAATGCCTTTTTGCATGGTGACTTACTCGAGGAGGTCTACATGGAGCAACCTCCAGGGTTTGTTGCTCAGGGGGAGGATGGTAAGGTGTGCAGACTAAGGAAGGTTATATATGGGCTTAAACAGTCTCCTCGAGCATGGTTTGGTAGGTTCAGTGAGGTGGTAAAGAAGTTTGGCATGAAACAGTGCAAAGTTGACCATTCTGTATTTAGTCATGACTCTCCAGGAGGAAAAATACTGTTGGTGGTGTATGTAGATGATATTGTTATTACTGGGAATGATAACATTGGTATTGACAGGTTGAAGACTTATCTACAGGATCACTTTCAGACAAAGGATCTGGGTAAACTGAAATACTTCTTGGGGATAGAGGTAGCGAGATCCAAGTATGGGATTAACCTGTGCCAGAGGAAGTATGTGCTTGATTTGCTGGAAGAAACAGACTTGTTGGGTGCCAAACCAGCTGAAACACCCATGGACACAAATACCAAGCTAAGCAGTGATATGGGTGAAGTGTTTGAAGACCCTGGCAGATACCGACGACTTGTGGGCAAACTGAACTACCTAACCATTACCAGACCAGACATCTCATTTGCAGTTAGTGTGGTAAGCCACTTCATGCAAAAACCTCTGATTCCTCATTGGAATGCGGTTCTGAGAATTGTGAAGTATCTAAAAGGGGCCCCGGGTCGCGGTCTGATATACAAGAGTGGGGGAAAACTTGAAATAGAAGGGTATTCTGATGCTGATTGGGCTGGTTCTATGTCTGATAGGCGGTCTACTACAGGCTATTGCACGCTTCTGGGAGGTAACCTGGGGACATGGAAACGTAAGAAGCAGATGGTTGTGGCAAGAAGCAGTGCAAAAGCAGAATATAAGGCTATGGCGCATACCGCTTGTGAATTAGTGTGGCTAAGGAACCTTCTATAAGAAGTAGGGTACAACATTAATACTCCAATGAAGCTCTATTGTGATAATCAGGCTGCAGTTCATATCTCCTCTAATCTAGTGTTTCATGAAAGAACCAAGCACATTGAGGTTGACTGTCACTTTGTGAGGGAGAAGGTGCTGAATGGAGAGCTAGACACTACACATGTTAATACAGGAAATCAGTGGGCTGACTTATTTACAAAAGGCTTGAGTCGGGGAAGAGTGGACTACATATGTAATATATACTCACCAGCTTGAGGGGGAGTGTTAGCGTAGGGGTATTTCTGTCTTTATACCTTGATTGATGTTGCTGATCTGTAATGTTGTGTTGAAACATGTGCTCTTAACTTAAGTAAGGGCACATAGGTCTTTTCAGTCACGTTTAATAATAATATAAATACTTACTGGTCGACTGGGAGAAGTCAAGTTGACTCTTTCAGTTCGAACCAGAATTCTCCTTCTCTCTCTCTCTTTCTCTTTTTCTTTATCACTTTTTCTTCTTCTACATAACTGAACTCAGTCAGGCCAAACTCTAAGGCAGACCTGAATTATAACATGTTCAAAAATACAGACGGACTAATCATTGCTTTATATTCTGGACCTATAGGAGTAGGGGATTCAGTTAATGCAGAAATTAAAGCTATGGTACAAGGTGCTGAGTTGTGAACAGCTGTTAATCGAAGGTGATTCCAAGCTGGTGATTCAGTCGTTAAAAGAATCAGAAACAACAGCCTGGTCCTATAAAGGGGCTTTACGAAGGTTTAAATGGCTAACTACAAACATGTTAGTCAATTCCAATGGGAAAGAAGATCAGCAAATGGGTTAGCAGATTCACTAGCTAAACAAGGGGTGCATAGGAACCAGATGTTTTGGGCTAAATTGTAATTCTGTGTTTTATTCTGAGGCTGCATCTCATGCCTCATCTTGGGAACTTTCTCTGTGTATCTTTTTGCCTCTAATCTATTAATAAAATCACTCATTATTCATCAAAAACAAAAAACACTCCAATAAAAACATAGGCATTCTATCAAGTATCAATCAAATGAAAGATGAAATTACTCGGTGAATGCATGCTTGCTATTGTTACCTGAAGTGATAGATGCAATGCTTTAAAAGTGCAAGGGACATTTTGTGCCTGAGGCGCAAGGCGCAAGGCGCAAGGTGAGGTATGCATCTTTTTGAAGCAAGGTGCAAAAATGCTAAAAAAATTGAAAAAATGCCAAAAAATTCAAAAAGTGCAAAATATTAAAAATATTAAACACAATATTAATTAAAAATATAAACTTAAATTTTAAAATAAATGTTTTATAAAACCAATTTATCTCAAATTAAAATGCATAAACATAACATGTTAAACATATTTAAAAAGAAAGTTTAAAAATAAAATCAAGCATAACATATAAAACATATTCAAGCATGAAAACTCTTAATCTCTTTATTTTCTTTTGATAAATGAGAAAATTTTATTTGAAACAAGAGAATAACAAATACAAGAGATCCATGGAGAGGCAGGAACTGTAACCTCTCCAAACAATCAAAAATTAAAAATTAAAACAGATTACGGTTATGCCCAATATAATTGTTTCCTATTTGCCCCTTGCTTGGCTAAACTATCAGCCTTAGCATTAGCTGATCTCCCCACTCATTTCATTCTTAAAACACCGAACCAAAGTCTCTGGGTTCTGTAGCCACCCCACAACCACCTTGGAGTACCTTCTATTGCTAGCTGTTCCATTCCTAGTTGTACTGCAAACTGTACCCTTTGGAGGGCAGGTAGTAATTCCGCCCTAGTGGAGTCCCCTTCACCTAAAGGGCCTGAGTATAAGAGAGCCACATTACCACTTTCATTCCTTAGAACCCCTCCCATCCTAGAGGGACCTAGGTGACCCTGACTGCTACCATCGAAATTTAGTTTCATAAAGCCTTCAGAAGGGGGTACCCAACTCATGTGCACCTTGTTCTTTAGAGAGGATCAGAGGAGTTGCATGCCACTACTACCCAATGCCTCCAAAGATCATTAAAAGAAAATTGATGAAACAAGTCCAAAGATTTCAGCCACGAGATAGCGCTATACAAGATACACTCTTTCAGTTCTTGTTGGCTTTTCTCCTCTTGGAATATCCTGGCATTCCTTCCCACACTATCCATAGCAATGCTGCTCTTGCACACCTCCACATTATTCTCCCTCTTTGTTGATGCCAAGTGAAGGTGGATGGATCAAAAAGCATGCTTACTTCTGCTATCCTATTTCACCTGCACCCAAAAATCAAGAAGAGCCAATCCTACAACTCTGCAGCAATAGGATAGGAAATTAGTAAATGGTAACAATCCTCACCGTGAGACCTGCAAAGAATACACCAGTTAGGTGAGAGGCAAAGATAATGTCTTCTCTTTGTAGATTATCCAAGGTGTTTACTTTCTCATAAAACACTTCCCAACAGAATGCCAAGACCTTGGGGGGAACAAGCCTGCAACAAAACTCCTTAAAAGGAAAAAAACTATTGAGACACAGAATGACAAAAGGCCTTAAAGAAAGAAGCACAAAAGAACTAACTCGAGGGCAGAGGTGTCGAAATCCTTTTGTTCGACTCCATGGGATCCAAACAAACTTTATCAAGAAGATTGAATAATCTCTTCATCCCTTAAGCTTCTTTGGAAACCAAAGTCCTAGATAAGTGCCGAAGGAGTTTCCTAAGGGGAAAATAATTTTGAAACATGCTCCTTTTTTTGATAATTAAAACAAGAAAAGAGAAATAGTGAACAAGGACAGAGAGAGGTCCTTCAAAGGAGCCTCTCCAACCCAAGTATCTTCCCATAAAAGGACCGAATTACCATTGCACACATCATATCTGACAAAGTTGTGAAATTGAGGGAGAATATTGTGAATTACCTTCCAAGGTGTTGCCAAAGTTGCCTGTTGAGATACCCTAGCATCCCATCCGTTCTATAAGTGACCATGAATGCTTCCTATGACCTCATGCGATAACCTCTCTCTCTCTCTCTCTCTCTCTCTAGTGGCCACCTCTACAACCACTTCCCCAATAATGACATATTCTTTTGCATTATATTCCCCTTTCCCAACCCTCTTTCCCCTTTACTTCTACACACCACCTTCCACTTTAACAGATGATCCTTCCTACTTTCCCTCGGCTCCCAGAGGAAGTCCCTCATCAACTTCTCCAGTTTCTTAGCTTCCTAGAGGGGATCCTAAAGACAGACAAAAAATAGGTTTGTAGGTTAGCTAGAGTAGAGATCACTATTTGCTGATTCGATCAAGCTTCTTGTGAAAGAAAGAGGAGGAAGATGAAGATTTCAGTAGTAGAGAGGGAAGGAGAAGAAAAGAGTAGGAGGTCAACTAGGATTATGAGAAACTTAACCCTAGCCGCCAGCCCGTCATTATATTTATATTTAACTTAAAGATGAGATTTTACAAAGATGCCCTTAGTAGGGCGGCTACTAAAACTGAATAGTCACAACTTTAAAAAATAAAAAACTAATGGGCCTAAGGCCCAACAACTTCCTAATTAAATAAAAGCAAACTAAAGACAAACCGGGCCACTCAACACTCCCCCTCAAGTTGGGAGTAGATGTCACACATTCCCAACTTGCGTAGATCATGCTCCAGTTTGTTCTTTGCAACACCCTTTGTGAGAACATCAACGAGCTGCAGATCAGAAGCAATGTATGGAAGACAGACTTCTCCAGAAGTTACCCTTTCTCTGATAAAATGTCTATCCACTTCAATGTGCTTAGTTCGGTCATGCTGGACTGGGTTATGGGCAATGTTAATTGCTGCTTGGTTATCACAGTATAGCATCATGGGTTCTTCTGCCTGTACACCAATTTCTTCTAACAGAGAACGGATCCAGAGAAGTTCTGAAACTCCATGCGCCATGGCCCTGTATTCAGCTTTAGCACTTGATCTTGCCACCACAGTTTGTTTCTTACTCTTCCATGAGACTAGGTTACCTCCAACTAGGGTGCACAATCCTGAAGTTGATCTCCTGTCATCAAGGCATCCTGCCCAATCGACATCTGTATAAGCCTCTAGTTTCAACTGTCCATGATCAGTAAACAATATGCCTCTGCCTGGGTGTCCCTTCAGATAAGCAAGGATCCTGTCAACTGCCTCCCAATGCTGGACTCGTGGGGCATGCATGTATTGACTTACTACACTCACTGCATAGGAGATGTTTGGTCTTGCCATACACAAGTATAGCAGCCGACCCACAAGTCTCTGATATCTCCCAATGTCCTTTACTGGTTCACCTTCTGTTGCACTGATTTTATGGTTCTGATCAATAGGGGTGCTAATTGCCTTTGTTCCAAACTTCCCTATCTCTTGAAGAAGGTTCAACACATACTTCCTTTGAGAGATAAAAATTCCATGTTTCGATCTTGCAACTTCAATGCCTAAGAAGTATCTCAGTTCTCCAAGATCCTTAATTTCAAATTCCTTATGTAGGTTCCTCTTCAGACTATCAATCTCACTCAAATCATTCCCAATGACAACAATATCATCCACATAAACAATTAGGACTGACACCAAAGATCCCCTGCGCTTCACAAACAAAGTCTGATCGGATTGAGTTTGAGTGTAGCCAAAATCAATCAAGGCCTTTCTGAATCTGTCAAACCATGCTCTGGGAGATTGTTTCAAGCCATATAGTGACTTCTTAAGCCTGTATACCTTTCCCTTTTCAGTATCATTGTAAAAACCAGCAGGAAGATCCATATACACTTCTTCTTGCAGATCCCCATTTAGGAAAGCATTCTTCACATCCAGTTGAAACAAGGGCCAAGAGTATGAGGCAGCAAGGGAAAGGAGTATCCGAATGGAGGTCATCTTTGCAACTGGCGCAAAGGTCTCTAAATAATCAATGCCATAGGTCTGTGTGTACCCTTTTGCGACAAGTCTTGCCTTGTATTTTACTGTGTAAACCCATCTGCATCCAACTGTCTCCTTGCCTTCTAGTAGGTCCACAATGTCCCATGTCTGATTCTTAATCAAAGCTTCCATCTCTTCTTGCATAGCTGTCTTCCACTCAGGTTTGGAGAGAGCCTCACAAACACCCTTGGGTATAGACATTGAATCAAGAGAAGAGAGAAAAGCACGGTAGGAAGGAGAAAGTCCATTGTAGGATAAGTACTGTGAAATACAATGAGTAGTACACTTTCTCTTCCCTTTTCTAAGAGCAATAGGGAGATCAAGGTTATCTGTAACAGAGTTAGTAAGATCAATGGGAACTGAAATAGTAGCGGGATCAAGAGGAATACCTGAATCCATATCAGCCGAATCTGGAGTCTCCAAGGGATCGACAGGAAGTGGTGTGAGTTCTGCTGTAGTGGAATCAATCGCCTTGTGAAGTCTCTGTCGTGAGTAACGCTGAGAGACAGAACACAAAGGAGGTGGCAAGGTAGGTGGCACCGGGTGGTGGTCAAGTACAGGAGATGACACAGGGACTAGAACTGGGAGAGGGATAGATTGCTGACTTACTTCCCCCAAACACTCCCCCTGAGAAGGATTCAGTGAGAAGAAGTACGTGGATTCAAAAAAGGTGACATCCATGGTAACATATCGGTTTCCAGAGACTGGATCATAGCAGCGGTACCCTTTTTGATTCTCTGCATATCCAAGGAAGACACACTTCTTTGCCTTGGGATCAAGCTTCGAGCTGTGAGGACCAAGGATGTGTGCAAAGCAGACACACCCAAACACCTTGAGAGGAATATGAAACATCTCCCCTTGAGGAAAAAGGAGATTGAATGGGGTGCTGAATCCAAGTATACGAGAGGGCACCCTATTAATCAGATATACTGTTGTGAGAACTACATTACCCCAAAATCGAATTGGAAATGTAGATGTGATCATCATGCTTCTTGCAATCTCAACAATGTGTCTGTTCTTCTTTTCTGCAACACCATTCTGTTGTGGACTGTAGGGACAACTGCTCTGATGGACAACACCATATTCTAACAGATATGAGGCAAGGTGTCTTTCAAAATATTCCTTGGCATTGTCGGATCTGAACACCTTTATTCTTGTTCCAAACTGTGTTAGCACCATCTGATGAAATTGCCTCACCAAGGATGGTACTTCATCACGGGATTTCATCAGGTAAATCCAAGAGTATCGAGAGAAATCATCCACAAATAGGAAAAAACAGCGATAACCTCGCATAAAAGGAACATGGTAAGGGCCCCACACATCCGAATGAATAACATCAAAAGAAGAAGAACATCTTTTATTACTAGGTTTAAAAGAATGTCTACAATGCTTTCCAAGTTGACAATCTTCACACTCCAGACTTGACAGACTAACAGACTCAAAGAGTTTTGGAAACAAAGAACTCAAAGAAGAAAAAGATAAATGGCCCAAATGATTATGCCAAAACATAACTTGACTCACAGATCCTGACTCACTGTTCCTGCTAACATGATGACTTTGGTGAGGGGAAAGAACATCCAGGAGGTAGATTTCATTCACTTCACGACCACTCCCAATCATCATCTTTGAATCCAGATCCTGCAAAATACAACGTCCAGGAGAAAAAATTACTGAACAGTACAGATTCTTAGTCAAACTACTAACAAATAACAAATTAGTGCTCAATCTGGGAACATGAAGGACAAAGGGTAAACAAATAGAATCATTAATCTTGACAGATCCCTTTCCAGCAATAGGAACATGGGATCCATCAGCTGTGGAGACCCTATCTCTGCCAGAACAGAGCTTGTAAGAGGAAAAAATAGTGGAGCTATGGGTCATGTGCTCTAAGGCTCTAGAATCTATAATCCAAGGAGGTCCCTCCTTACCTGAAGTGGAAACATAATTTGCAGTGACGTGTGAACTACTTGTGTGAGCAAAGGAGGTAGAGTGAGCTCCACCAGTGCCACCTGTACCTTGTTGTCCGCTTGCGGCTGAACTGGAACTAGCTGTATCCCGCTGGTTCAAAAGTAGCCCATACCTCTCAAGTTCGGCCCTTACTGTAGCAGCTGCAACAGACTCCAAAGCAGCTGTAGTAGGAGGGGCTGGAGTGTCACCAGTAACTGCCATGTGCGCATTTCCCTTCTTATTTTTCAATCTAGTTGGCACAAGATGTGGGTGAAGCTTCCAACAAGTATCTCTTGTCTGTTTAGGATTCTTATAGTAGTCACAAACCATGGCAGACTGATCAGAAATTTGGGTTTTCATCATCACATTCCTCCTGCACTCCTCCCCTGACACAAAAGCATATGCTTGGGAGAGAGTGACGCTATCCCTAGAAAGAAGATGATGTCGTGCAATATCATACTCAGGGTTAAGGCCAACAAGGAATTCAAACACCCTATACTTCTCTAAATGTCTCTGATAGGTATTTGCATCCTTGGTGGTTTCCCAAGCAAAGGTCTCCAAATGGTCAATCTCCTGCCACAGGGTCTTAAGGGCTGGAAAATAGGCTGCAACAGATCTATCTCCCTGCCTTGTAGCAATAATCTGATTTCTCAGTTGATAAACCCTAGCAACATTCTCCCTTTGTGAATAGGTTTCTGCAACCCCATCTTATATCTCCTTGGCAGTATTTGCCCATAAGAAATTTTTACTTATATGTGGCAACATGGAATTACACAACCACATCATCACCATATAATTTTCTTGCACCCATCGGGAGTTGGTAGTTTCGGGTTTCACCTCTTCACCAGTGATATACCCTAATTTCCCACGAGCCCCAATGGCCATCTTTGCAGATTGTGACCATTCCATGTAGTTTGCACCATCCAACCTAACTGTGGTAATGGTTCCAGCCCCGAAGGGGTCTCTAGCACCCCCTCCCACTGGTCCCATTTCACTCCCGGGCTTATTTTCAACTCTATGGCCCTCCATGCTTCTCAAAAAAGCTAAAGAAAATAACTAAAAATTGCAGCAAGATCAAACAAGACAAAATTGAATCGCCCTCTCTAGAAGCCTCCAAACCACGTAGGACTTGAATCGCCCCTTACAAAAAACTCCAAGGAACCCTAAAAATCTAGGGCACCTCTTCCTAAGTCAAAATTGAAGAGTCCAGCAAAACCATGACTCTTCCCCTTTCTCCAGTTTTTCCTAATTCTGATGAGAAACCCTAGACTAGCTACAGGGCACACAGATCCATCAAGAAAATCCAAAAACTGGGCTTACCTGAGAGTTTCGATCAGCCTCTTAAATCACCATGCAGTCGGCCGATCAAGGGCTGCATGAGAGAACAACTTCAAGAACCTTCAACCTGCTCTGATACCAAGTAGAGATCACTATTTGCTTATTTGGTCAAGCTTCTTGTGAAAGAAAGAGGAGGAAGATGAAGATTTCAACAGTAGAGAGGGAAGGAGAAGAAAAGAGTAGGAGGTCAACTAGGATTATGAGAAACTTAACCCTAGCCGCTAGCCCCTCGTTATATTTATATGTAACTTAAAGATGAGATATTACAAAGATGCCCTTAGTAGGGCGGCTACTAAAACTGAATAGTCACAACTTTAAAAAATAAAAAACTAATGGGCCTAAGGCCCAACAACTTCCTAATTAAATAAAAGCAAACTAAAGACAAACCGGGCCACTCAACAAAACAAACCGGGCCACTCAACAACTAGGGTGGCTCTAATCAAGGTGATTCTACTCCCCAAAGAGATGCAATTATTCTTCCACGAAGCTAATCTCTTTTCAAACTTCTTTACAACTAGGCACTAGAAACTACTCTCCCTAGTAGGGGTGTCAATGGTATTTGAAAATCCGATTTCGAATTCGAGATTTGACATAATTGAATCGTATTCAGATAATTCTAATATCTAATCAGTCGAATTTGGATATCCTATTCATACCAAAAAGCTAATCGGATTCGAATTCGGATATGACCCGATTCAATTCGATAAATATCAGAATTTGACCGATTATTTAATTCTTTTATATAATATATAGAATATTTAAATGTTTTATATATAATTATATATTTATATATTTATATACTTTATATAAATAAAATATTTATTTTATATATTTATTAATTACCTAAAAAATTTGTCGAATTCGAAATGAACAAATACTTGAATATTTAATTGAATTAGAATTCAAATTCAAATATTAATTTTCAATATCCGTCAGATATTGAATCGAATTTAGATGTTTAATTTTCTAATCATATTCGAATTCAGATATTGCCTGATTCGGTTTGAATTCGATCTGTTTACACCCCTACTCCTTAGGGTTTTTCCTTAATGGAAGTCCCAGGTAGGTCATAGGCCAAATAGAGATATAACACTCTAAACACCCTGCAATAGCCTCCACCTCTCTAGTTTATAAATTTACCCCTACTACACTACTCCTTTCAAGGTTGACTTTCAGGTTGGAGATCCTTTCAAATCTTTTTTTTTTATCAGTAAAGTAGAATTTATTAATTAATTTAAAAGTAGATTACAGTTACTTTGCTACTCTTCTTCTAGAGTACATCACTTTACAAAAACTCCCATATTACATAGATAAACACCCCTCTGTTTGATACAGCTAGTTACAGTTTTGCCCAAAATAAAGTAGTTCTATCAACTCCCTGTTTTGCTAGAGTATCTGCCATTCCATTTGCTGTCCTTTTAACCCACCCAAATGTAGTGTTAAAACTCTTAGCAAGAATGTCGACCTCCCTAAATGCATGTCAGTATTTCCGTGGTGTTGCTTTTGCTTGCTTAGCCCAAGAGATGACCAAAAGTGAGTCCCCTTCCACTTCCAATTCTCTTGCTTCTAATTGTTCTGCTAATTTCAGGCCTTGTAAGAGTGCCATTGTCTCTGCCTGAACTGAGTCTCCAAACCCAATTGGTCCTGAGAATAAGGCCACAACATCTCCATGATGATTTATGAAAACTCCCCCTATTCCTGCCCTCCCAGGGTTTCCTAGGGAGCTTCCATCAAAATTCAGCTTCAATCTATTTGGCTCTGGTGGTTTCCAAACCATCTTTATAATTTCTTTATGTGTTTCCATTTGTGCCACTTCCTTCCATTTCCTTGTTATATCATTTGTTGAAATGTCTTTGAAGATATCAACAGTTTTTACCCAGTGGGAAGATCTGATAATTTTCTTTTCAAATCTTTTTACCAATGTCTTTAAATTCCTTACCTTCTCAAGATCTCCTCCTTCACAGAAAATTAGTAAAATCATCTGCAAATTGAAGATGAGCCACTAACACTCCAACCCTGCCTATTTTCCACCCATTTACTAATAAGGTGAAAAAGGAAAGGAGAAAAAGTATCACCTTGTCTTATACCCCTACAAGCTGGGAAGAAATCCTTTACCACTCCTTTGACCAAAATAGAGAAGTGACTAGAGCTGACACAATGATGAATCCACATAGACCACCTCTCTCCAAACCCACAGTTCCTCAAAACTTGTAAAGGAGTTGCCAATCCACCAAATCATAGGCCTTTTCCATATCCAACTCCCAAGAAAAACCTTTGTTCTTAGATCTTCTCATTTCCTCCAAGCACTCATTAGCTACTAGGATTTGGTTTGTAATTTGTCTCCCTTGTACAAAGGCCCCTTGGGATTTGTTGATCAAGGAAGGGATAACTTCTTTTGTCCTCAAGGACAATACCTTAGCTAAAATTTTGTAGATACTAATCACCAAGGTGCTTGGTCTAAGGTCCTTAGGGTGAATAGCACCAATCTTCTTAGGGATTAAAGCCAAAAAGGTAGCATTGACTTTTGGACTTACTATGTGATTGTCTATGAACTCTCTAAACACCTCCCAAAGATCATCCTTTAGAATCTCCCAATAATCTTGATAGGAGGCCATTGTAAAATCATCTGGGCCTGGTGCCTTAGACCTATCCATAAAAAACACTGCCCTTTTAATCTCCTCTTCTTCAAAACTTCTTTCGAACCAGCAAGCCTTCTCATCTCCCAAACTTGGCCACACCAGCCCCTCCAAAGGTAACTTCTCATTCAAAGGTCATCCATAAAAGGATTTGAAATGATTGACATGGGTTTTGGCTATTTTCTCTTGGTTAGTGATTACTTCCCCTTCTAATTCTAATTTGGCTACAAAGTTCTTCTTTCGATGTCCATTTGCCAAATCATGGAAAAATCTGGTGTTCCCATTACCTTCCTTAATCCATTGATGCCTTGATTTTTGCTTCCAACAAATCTCCTCCCTTAGCAACACATCTTTTAGGTCCTTTTTCAGCCGTCTTCTCTATTCTCTCTCTTGTTCATTCAACAATCCTTAGGATTCCTTCTCATCCAGCTCTTCAACTTGAGTGATAAGGTTCAACTTTTGTTCCTCCACTCTTTTGAAATGGTCTCTATTCCACTACTTTAATTTGAATCTTAGCCTTTGCAGTTTCTTATGGAATCTCACTCCCTTCCATTTACTCTTCCTTCCACCACTCCTTTGTAGGGATGGCAACGAGGCAGGTTCATGGAGGGTTTTGTAAATTCTAGACCCTACCCACCTCCCTAAACCTCCAAACCTGTACCTGCCCCAAAACCTATAGTGGGTTGAATTTTGAGAATCCAAACCCTCCCAGCACATGAAAATGCAAAACCCTCCCTGACCCTACCCTCTTCGCATTCAAGGGTAGGGTGGATTGGGTTTAGAACCCGCATCTGATTTCCTATTATTCTTGTTATATATAAGCAATAGATAAGTAAAATAACACAAACAAACAATAAACTTCCCAATTGTTTGATTAAAACATGTAAAAACACATAAACGATCAATTATCCTTCACATAAGATTCAGAATATTATTAAATTCAACACCAAATACATAAAGTTTATATGCTTTCCAACAATATGCGGGTCGGGGAGGGTTAGGTTTAGCCTAATACTGCACCCTACCTGTACCTGTATGGGTTGTAGAATCCCAAAACCTGTGTTAAGCACATGTTTTCAAATCTCAAGGGTCTAGGACCACTGGTAAAGGATTCTACACCTATTCCTTCGCTTTAGCCTCAAACTCTGGATGTGTTAAGCACGTGTTTTCAAATCTAAAGAGTCTAGGACCAGTGAAAAAGGATTCTCAACCTATCTTAATTGGACAATGGTCAGATGTAACCTTAGGCAGTGCTCTAGAAACCAGGTTACCCCAATGATTTTCCCAAGCTAAGTTGAAGAGGAACCTATACATCTTCGAATACAAAGGATTTACCTAGAGGTTAGATCAAGTGAACCTATTTTGCAACATTGGAATCTCTTTCAATTCGCATTCAGCTATAAAGTCATTAAATTTCCTCATGCTTGTTGTAATTGACTTTTGGGAGGTACTAGTTTCATCTGAAAACCTTATTACATTGAAATCCCCTCACACACACCAAGGATCATCCCATAAACCTTTAATTGCAAACAACTCCTCCCACATTTCATCTCTTTATTTATTTTTCATAAGTGCATTACTTCAAATAGCTAATATGATGTTAAACACTATGAATTCCTGATTCTACGAGTTGCCTTTGTATCAAGCCCCTTGAGGCATGCCCAAACAAGTCTATATTAGGGTCTTAAATTCTTAATCCCTATAGAAAAGGTTTTATAACTTTGTGTCTTTTATAGGACCCACTACCTTACTAGGAATATCAAAGAAATATGAAGGTAGCCTAATATGTGGAGCGGTGAGTTCACATAATCACAATGCTTTCTTGTTGTCTCTAGGAAAACCTGGACATGCTATAAGTCAAAAGATAAACCAAATCACTAGTGAGTGTATGCTTGGGTGATTGTGTTCTTATGTGTTCACACAGCTGCAACAATTACTTGTGACCATCCAATAAAACACAAAATTGTTGCTATCAATCAAATGAAAAACCAAATAACCCAATGAAGGCTCAGCTTGGAGACTCACTTAAAAGCAGAGTAGTTGGCTATAATTCAAAGATTAAAACTTGCTTGAACAACTGGCTGCATGGATCTACTTGTTGAAGGGAGCTTTCTAAGTAGTCATAAATTGGTTAAAGGCAAGGGAAGAGGCAACTTAGATACTTACATTTCTAGTCAGAGAAGATATGTTTTGGTGGCTTCCAATCTGAGTGCCTTGTTCAGGTGGATTCCTAGAGCAGTCAGTAATCTAGCTGATTTTCTGCTAAATCTGGAGTTCAAGAGACATTCTTGTGTGGGGAGTATGTAGGCCAGAGTATTTCCTACTTAGGAACTAAACAGGGTAACTAGCATTATTGCCATTTTTGTTTATTTCTGGCTGTCCAAAACTCTGGATAGGATGGAATTTCTTTTTACAGCAACGGATCATTTTTTAACTGTTGCTTATAAAATTTATTTATTTTATGTCCATACATGCTTGGGCATCTTTCCTTCCATCCCTGATAGGTGAAATTTATTCTATCAACATGAAGTCAAAAATAACTTACTGTAAGATTGGAATGATGGGGGAATGCAAACAGTGGGTCCCTAAGGCACTTGGGCCTGGCCTATTCAAAATTTAATAGAACCTAAATCTGATCCCACCCAAGTTGCACCCTTAATGTTTGACATTTACTTCCCTGGTGATATGTGATGACTTTTTCCCTTTATCTTACAGTAATACAAGGTTTAAAATATGTGAACATCTTTTCCCTTCAAATAGGCATTAGTTTTGAGTTGCCCATTGGTGCAAGAGTTTTAATTATATTGATATGATATAAATGTCCCTTCCCTTCTTTTGCACTGTAGGCGGTTTCTCAATATGATAGCCTTGATGAGTACTTAAAAGTTGTCGATGCTTACTTGGATATTGTTCTTCAATATCAAATGGTAAGTTTGAAAGGACTTATCATTTTTAATTACATGATTTTTTTTATTTCCATCCTTTTGATCTAAATTATTTGTCTTTCCTATTTTGCAGTTTGCTTTATGTAATTTTCATTTCTTGGTGTGTACTTTAACCAGATACTTAAAACGAGTTTCTTATCTGTTATTATTATTTCTTTTGTAAATTCCATATCCATGCATCATTCTTGCCATATCTGGGTAACAGAGCTTCATGGACTACAGCATCCTCCTTTTCTCTTTTCCAAGATATGGGATTTGTTCTATTATTTGAGATTGTCATTGGTTAGATTGTTGGGGAGATTTCCATTCTGATTAAGTTGAAAAAGGTATTGTTCAATCACATTTCTTGTAGTTATGGATGGCATTTCTATATATGCTTCTTCTTAATTATCAAAAAAAAAAAAGAGTAAAGCATTTGAGGTTGTCTAACAGCTGTCAACCTAATTCAGTTGGTAAGGTTCCTTGATAACCATTAACCCAAGACATAAGCCACAAGTCAATCTCACCTGTGCATTTTTCATACCTCTGACGGGGTACAATTTGCTCACAAAGAACAATAAAGGAAAACAGCCATGGTTGGGATCTATTGTACAGAGAAGGCTGTAAACATTGATATGCACATCACTCCATGATGGTGTTAGTTTGTGAGAAAGTGAAGAGACAAGAGGAAGAATAATAGTCCAGATCTGTTAGGGTTGATCAATCTAATCGAACCAACCCAAAAAGAGAGTATTTATATTAAAGAAATATGAATGGACAAATTTGTCCTTACAAAAGAATTAAAGGTGTTGTGCACTAATGTACATGCCTACTAAAATACAATAAAGAAAGATAAAATTACATAACTACCCTCCATCTTCTCTACACTCCCCCTCAAATTGATGTTGGGGGATAAGAATCAGTTTGTCTATAAGAAAATTATGTCGGGCTTTGGTCATAGCTTTGGTGAAGAGGTCTGCAAGCTGTAAGCCTAAGAAGACATGTGGGAGAGAGATATAACCCATAAGGAGAAGATCACGAATGAAGTGGCAATCCACCTCAATATGTTTAGTGCACTCATGAAATACTGGGTAGGATGCAATCTTGATCGCACTCATGTTGTTAGCAAACAGGGGGATGGTAGGTGAGTGATAATGTCTAAGTCATGAAGTAGATCTTTGATCCAAACTATTTCACTGCATACTGAGGACATTGCTCTATATTTTGCTTCTATAGATGACTTGGAAACGGTTTGTTGTTTCTTGCATTTCCAAGAAATCAGAGAGTCACCAAGATATACAACAACCAGTAGTGGAACAACGAGTGTCCGGACAACTTGCCCAATGATGGAGGCATCTGGAGGATGAATGACCAACTCCCAAGTATCATTCTCCAATAAGGCCTGAACCTCAGAGTCCATAGCATCTTTCCAATGCTTAATTGCTACAACTTGGTTGTAAGACTTCGGAATATCTGTAGATGATAGAATAGTGAGAAGGAGTTATGGCTAGAAAAGAAGCCATAGTGGTCAGGTGAACGAGAAACACGAGATGATCGACGCAAAGGAACGGATGAAGGCAAATCAACAGGATGGGAAGAGAAACTTACAACAGTGATGGGTGGAGAGGAATCACAAGTCACTGGTATTGGAGGTGGAGGAGGCATAAGTGATGGGCGAGTTGGATGCTTCCTGAAATAAACCTGAAGTGGTAGCGATGTGGGAGGAAGATCACCTGTAGAGCCAAAATGTTGTAGAACAGAAAAGGATGGTGTAGGTAATTTACTAATATGTGCAAAGAATGAAAGGTTATCAAGAAAAATGACATTATGAGAAATGCGTAGTCTTTGGACTTCAGGATCATAATAGAGAAACCCCTTGTGTTCCATACTATTTCCCATGAATGCGCACATAGCTGATTGAGCTGTTAGCTTAGTGTGTTCATGAGGAGGAAGATGGACAAAATAGACACAACCAAAGACACGAAGCATGGATAGATTAGGGGGACGATGAAACAAGGATTGATGGGGGGAAGAATTTTAAAGGATAGTAGTAGGAAGAATGTTGATGAGATGAACAGTAGTGTGGGTCGCCTCCACCCAGAAGGTAATGGGAACATGGGAGTCTTGTAACAAGGATCTCACCATACTAGCAATGTGATGATTCTTGCGCTCAATTACCCCATTCTGTTGAGGTGTACCTGGGCAAGATCTCTGTGACCGAATGCCATGTTGTTTGAGGTAGGTTTGAAACTCACCATTCTCTCCATCTAACTACTTCCCCCTTGAACCTGACCTCAAAATGTTTATAGTGCTTTTAAACAGGGTCATAATCATAGCATGGAAGTTCTTAAAATGGGAAAGACCTTTGATTTCTTACGAAGGAAGTAAACCCACGTATGTCGAATACAGTCATCAATAAAAATACAAATATTTATAACCCAAATGTGGAATAATTGGAGATGACCACACATCACTGTGAATAAGATAAAAAGGTGTAGAAGCATGTTCAGTAGAAGATGGAAAAGGAAAAACATGGATTTTACTATTGCAACAAGTTAAACAAGATTTATCTGAAGGGATGGGAGATCCATCATATGGATGGATGAACCATGCAGGGTGGCTGGGCGAAATTTCAAAAATTTCTTTCTCCCCTCTAGGAATTCTATTCCTTGATTTAGAAAAACTGCATTTTTCAAGGTTCGTTCTTGAAACAAATCGGACCAAATCTGAAACCAAGATTGGGGAGAGAGTAGTACCTGATACGGAATCAATGTAAAACTCCTAACGTAGGTGTTCATGCCCAAAGAGGTTACCAAATCCGCCTCCATTGAAGATGACACAATGAATGTTGAGGATTCTTCAGCAAGAATCGTGTAGGGTTGTGTGAGCACGACTTCAGATTGTTTCTTCACCAAGAAACAATATCAAGAACAGTTCTTGATCACTCCAAGGGGTGGAGATCAAACTGGGTAGGGCGGCAAGAGTAGAGGAAGAAAAAGATTGCAAAGAAGAAGTGACCTCTCTATAGAATTTGCCCCCTTATTTATAACCTTCTTTGGATCAACTTCCTAATCCAATTAGGAATGAGTTTCTTGATCCAAATCTAATATTTGGATCTGGACTCTCAAGTTGGATAAGACTCATCTTATCCATTTGCTAATCCTAATCAGGTTATAAACCCAAATTCGCCCATTTAATTAAATCACTTAAGCCCAGTTCGAAATGGGCCTTAGGCCCATTAAGTCATAGTGCTCACTTTACCCTTTTAATGCTGGCTAGTTTGGCTATCTTTGTATGGTGTGAAACCCTAGCATTGATCTACACATTAGCCACATGGGTTCAGTCCAACTTTTGTTACAAGGCCTGGCCAAATTCACTGCAGAACACAGTGAACCCCTGAGTCCATCAATATGGGCTCCTAATGGGCCCAACATTTACACTAAATGGTCCTTGGGTCCAGCCACCTTATGAAGGCCCAAGGACTGTGGGCAGATGCAAGATTAGCCCATCAGGTATAACCCTCAATGGTCTTACACTTAACCTCTCAGCCCATAATGATCAAACACTGCCCAACAAGTGAGGACCTCTCCCTCGACTGCAAGGTACAGTGTTGCACTCTCTACTCATATGGATCTCGGGAATTAAAACCTTTTTGCAAACATTTTGTGAAACCATAATATATATGTATGTCTCTATATAAATATATTTTGCAAAACAAATCTCAACAATTTGAAATCAACTGCCGACAGTTTAGGTTTCCATCAGAGAGAGTGCATTCCCTGATCATTCACTTTGTTCGACAAAGGGGCTGATCCTGTCACTATAATCACCCACTTAGGTGAATTGTTGGACTGCCCCAACATACCCAGGTTTTGACCCGGTTAAGGATCTCACTAATTGGCATATCAAAGACAACCCAATCCGATACCTATTGTAGTACCATAATCGAGTCTAGGGGTTAGATGTAACATTCCAGTTTTGCCCATCTATCTCCAAGGTCCAGGGCAATACTGGAATTTGGTCCAGTTCAGAGTTTTAAGCAAACCCACATTGCATGTGCTTCAGGTTTCACGTTGGCAGCTAAGACAAGCCACCCAACCCACTTGGTAGCACATCAGTGTCAGCCTTGGCAGGATAAACCTCTCCAGGTCTATCCAATGGCTATGAAGATTCTAAACTAACACGAGTCTCATTAGTGTTCAGTTTAAGGGTATTACACATAAACACACCATATAACATGAATCAAATATGTACTTTTATTCATTTACAATAAATGTCATAATATACATCAAGCTGATTGGAGCTAAGGGCATACACTGTCTAACATTATCAACATTCTTAAAAGAAGTAACAGTCATGGGCAAACAACCAGAAGAAAATAAATAATCCAAGTTTTTAGCATGACTGTGACCCAAACGTCTATGCCATAAATGCCACAAATTATTACAAAAGGTAGAAGAAAAACTAGAAGTAGTAGATAGCAAACAAGAATCTGGTGGAGCTTTCTTATTCTCAAATTCCAGAGCAAATAGTCTTCCAAGCCTATGCCCCTTCCCCTTCAGTTCCCCAGTGTGCTAGTCCTGGATAAAACAACCATCACGAGTAAACAAAACATTATTACCATCATCAACAAGTTGTTCAACGGAAATAAGGCTAGTAGTCAACTTAGGCACAAAAAAGGTTTTAGGAAGATGTAAGGGTGTAGACTTCGAAGTGGATAGAAATAAATCATCACACCCACCCACATATAGGAAGAGAATCACCATTAACAGTAGTAATGTGGTTGACAGAGGTGTAAGGTTAGAAGATTGACCAAAGGAGGCCCCAATCATATGGTTTGAGGCTCCAGAGTCAATGATCCACATGTGTGGAGAAGAACACAAATAAGTAGACTTACCAGCTAGCCCAATAGCAGAAAAAGCAGAGGAAATAACTGAGGATATGAGCTCACGAATCTTATATTCAGTCAAATTTCGCTGTGCATTTGGTTTGTGAGCTGATGAGGATGATGCAGTATCAGTTGGAGTTGGTTCAGCTGAGGCTTGATAAGCCTTATGTTGTTCTTTCTTGGGGGGCCTGACTGGGCATTCCACAATAACGTGTCCCTGCTATTTGCAGTAGGTGTAGAAAATTTTCTTCTTGCAGTGGGATGCCACGTGTCCATATTCCTTGCATTCATAACATTGCATCTTCGAGAAATCCTTCTTCCCCTTCTGTTTGGTGGCCAAGAAGACAGTATCTATTCCATGTTCCTTCTTCTAATCAAGTGCAAACTGAGTGAAGAGACGAGTTTCCTCTCTTAATAACTCACCAAGTATAATATCAAGATCTAGTATAGGCTCTCTGCCGAGTATAGAGCATAGGGTTTCATAATCAGATCTGAGATGCATAAAAAAAACGCAGTCTTTCTCTTATTGAGATGTTTCTTCATAGTTTTCACACAATAGTCCGTAGAGAGATCCCCAAAGTGAGCTAATTCATATTCAGCCCAAAGGTTCACAAACCCAGCGTAGTATTCCTGAATCCGCTTCTCCCCTTGACAATAAGAGAAAATATTAACTTTAATCTGATATTGCCTAGAAATATTCGATTGCTGATAAACCTTTTCAAGGTATTTGAACATGTCATGGGCAGATTTATGTCCCCTCATTGGAATACTGACATCCATAGTAACAGAATCGAGAATCCATGAAACAACCTGTGCATTCTCAGTTTTCTACTGTTTCATCCCTTTGATATCATCGACTTCGGGAATGGATGTGGAACCATCAATATAACCCTACATACCCTTCCCTTGAACAAAATACTGAAAGTGAAACTTCCAGAGAGCATAGTTGCTTC
Source organism: Nelumbo nucifera (assembly GCF_055504915.1). Classification (NCBI taxonomy): domain Eukaryota; kingdom Viridiplantae; phylum Streptophyta; class Magnoliopsida; order Proteales; family Nelumbonaceae; genus Nelumbo; species Nelumbo nucifera. The sequence goes on along the minus strand of NC_142649.1, from coordinate 146,410,374 downwards.
CATCAAACATAACAAAAATAATCTCATTCTTTTCTAGACCCATGTCGAGTAAGAACACAAAACAAAAAAAGCAGTCGAAGTAAGGAATATAAGCAGAAAACCAATTCAAGATAGTCAAAACCAACAGAAAAAATCTCTTACAGTTGAAAGAAAGTGTCCAAGATACAACAATAGTTGAAAACTGAGAAGACAGTCCAAAAAAGGAAAGACTGGTTGCTGTCGCCCAGAAGAGATGTATAGATCTCTCTCAATACTTCTCTGATCTCGCTGAAACTTTCAAGGGATGAAGAAGAGGACCAGGCGACACTTCCTTTTAATTTTCACTGCAAACAGATGTCTTCTGAGAGAGGTCCAATGGAATCTCTCTTGCTGGATGCACAAAACACAGAAAATTGGTTCCTAGAATGATCAGAACAGTCTAGAACCAATCAATGATGAAGATAGCTCTTGTTTTGATCATAATTCACAAAAAAAAAAGAACTTGAGTAGAATTAGGGATTCCCTATTCAGGGTGTATAAGTATGCACTATGTTTGCTAAAACCCCTTAATTATATCCCTTGGAGGAAATACCCTTTTATTTTGATTTTATATGAAAGAGCTACTTTGTAAGGGTTAAACCCAATAACAGGTATAAGCATTGCCATCAGCTTGGGCTCTTAGCGGGTTATACCATGAGTGGGCCCCACAGTTGGTAGATAGGTCATGGGACCCATACACCATTGGGTACTTATGTATTTAAACTTATACATCTTAACAGTGAGTCCTGTTAATTGGTAAAAAGTGGGACCCATTATACTGATTTGGTGGTGGGCATGACCCACCTTAATATTTTAAACTTAAATATTTTGACAGAGGGCCCCGCTGATAGGTGGGACCCACTAGTTTGATTTGATGGTGGGCATGGCCCACTTTAATGTTTTGAACTTAAATATTTTGATAGTGGGCCCCACTGACAGCAGGGACCCATAGTTTGATTTGATAGTGGACATGACCCACTTTAATGTTTTAAACCTAAATATTTGACAGTGGGCCCTGTTGATAGGTGGGACCCACTAGGTTGATTTGTTAGTGGGCATGGCCCACTTTAAGATTTTAAACTTAAATATTTTGACAGTGGGCCCTGCTGACAAATGGGACCCACTAGTTTGATTTTATAGTGGGTATGGCCCACTTTAAGGTTTTAAACTTAAATACTTCGACAGTGGGCCCCGCTGACAAGTGGGAACCACTAGGTTGATTTGTTAGTGGGCATGGCCCACTTTAAGATTTAAAACTTAAATATTTTGACAGTGGGCCCCGCTGACAGGTGGGACCCACTAGGTTGATTTGTTAGTGGGTGTGGCCCACTTTAAGATTTAAAACTTAAATATTTTGACAGTGGGTCCCACCTGTCAGTGGGACCCACTAGTTTGATTTGATAGTGGGCATGGCCCACTAAGATTTTAAATTTAAATATTTTGACAATGGGCTCCGCTGACAGGTAGGACCCACTAGTTTGATTTGATAGTGGGCATGACTCACTTTGAGATTTTATACTTAAATATTTTGACAGTAGGCCCCGCTGATAGGTGGGACCCACTAGTTTGATTTGTTAGTTGGCATGGCCCACTTTAAGACTTGAAACTTAAATATTTTGATAGTGGGCCCCACTAGACTGGTTTGATTGTGGGTGTGGCCCACTTTAATGTTTTTATATTGAACATTTTAACAGTGGGCCCCACTGACAGGTGGGACCCGCTAAGTTGGTTTGGTAGTGGGCATAACCCACTTGAATATTTTAAAGTAAAAAAAAAATTCCATAGTTGGCCCACTTATAGGTGGGACCAACTGTTAATTTGGTAGTGGGACCTACTATGCTGAATGGGACCCCACTAAATCATGTTATTTAAAACAGTAGATGGTCCATTTTTGACTTTCTTTTGAGGTGGATAAGATCCACCGAATGTGACAATGGGTCCCCCTAATTATGGGTGGGACCCATCCAAAACAGAATTATTTGCATTTGAGGTGGATGAAATCCACCGAATGTGGTGTGCTTCATATTGACCTTTTTTGTTTTGTTTACAGGTATTAATACACCTGTTGAAAACTTGACAGCCGGATCACAGTGGGTCCCAAGCATGAGATTTTGTTTTCTTTCTTTTGTTTTTATCTGCTGTAATAGTGGGCAATCCACTAAAAGTTCTGTTCTTTTGAGGTGGATAAAATCCACCGAACCACAGTGGGTCCCAGGTACAGCTTTATTTATAATCTGCTGTTAACAAACTGAGAAATTCACTGATAATCCTGTTCTTTGAGGTAAATAAGATCCACCGAACAGGGTAGTGATTCCTAAGTGTTAATTAATTTTTTTTTATCTGTTTTAATATTTCTTTTGTGGTGGATAGAATCCACCGGATATAATACAATTAATTAAAGAAAGAGTGAGAGAAAGAACTCTAATAAAACTATAGTAATAAGATTTATAGTTCTAATAGAACTCTAGAGAGAGAGCATAAGATAAGGATTAAAGTAGATAAAATTTTAAAAGGATAGAAGAAAAGGATATGATTTATACCTGTGTAAGCCTATCCTTACACCTCAATCAGTCGAACTTCAAATTCCCTCCTCTATTTATTTTCTTCCTCTCTCTTCTCTCTTTTTTTTCTCTTTCTTTTTTTTCTCTTTCTCTTCTCTCTTCTATATGCCGCCCAATTCTCTTCTCCTCTCCCTCTTATATAGAGGGAGACAGTTATGGGGTAGGGAGGTTAGAGCAACCTCCCCACTCTTCATACGTGGAGTGGTTGCTTTTAACTTCCGCCCATAACCAGAACTTAAAATTTGAACTTATGTGGAGTGGGCCAACTGTCAAATTTGCCCCCCCCCCCTCAAGCCTTATATTTATCAGTGTTTTAAAAGGCGTGGGAGGCGTACGCCTGGAGGTGCTCCCAAAACGCCCTGAGGCGTATGACAGAGGCATTGACACCTCTAAGGCGTACGCCTCTTGCGTTTTTTTCATGAGGTGTACGCCTCATGCGCCTCATGCACATCTTATATAAAAAGACAGAAAAAAAAGAAAAAAGAAAAAAGAAAAAAAAAGGGAAAGGAAAGGAAAGGAAAAGAAGGGGAAGGGAAAGAAAAAGAAAGAGAAGAAAAAAAGAGAAGGAAAGAAAAGAAAAGGAAAGGGGAGGGAAGAAAAGATAAGGGGAAAGAAAGTGGTTTGCCCCCCCCCCCCCCCCGCCCCTTTTACTATGCAGCCCAATTTGTTTTTTTGAGTTAGGGGGCTCTTGCTCCGTTTCGACAAGACCCCCCCTTTCAACTAATGTTATGCATCTTTATTCTTCTTAATATAAAAGATTTTTATTAAAAGTAAAGAAAAAATGATATCCCCCCTTACCCTTCATCCTCCTCCTAACCCCCCCCCCCCTCCTCTTAAGGAGGCTTACGCCTCTTGCGTTCTGAACTACGCCTCACGCCTCTAGGTAGTGAAACGCCTCGCAGACGCCTCCGTGTTTTAAAACATTGATATTTATTTATATTATTTTTCTTACATCATATATTTTTAGTCCTAAACAGCTCTCAAACAGATTAGAAGAACAAGTAATGGATCAGAGAACAACTTGCTCTGATACCATGTTAGTTTGTGTGAAAGTGAGGAGATAAGAGGAAGAACAATAGTCCAGATCTGTTAGGGTCAATCTGATTGAACCAACCCAAAAAGAGTATTTATATTAAAGAAATATGAATGGACAAATTTGTCCTTACAAACTAATTAAGGAAGATGTACACTAATGTACACGCCTACTAAAATATAAGAAGGAAAGATAAAATGACATAACTACCCTCCATCTTCTCTACAGATGGATGCTGTTCCACATTTCATGGCCCTTGAATAGTGATGGGCATAGCAGATCCAAACTTTTGTGTGTTGTAGGCCAGCCCGTCGATGTCATGATCTATTTATATTGTGACATGGTGTTGGTCAGCAAGAGTAGAAGATATAAATACCTATAAAATGATGTTTTAGAGTTTAGAGTCCAAAAACGTAAAGAAGCTAGAGCAAGACAAAGTATATGGAATGTGTGTTTGTAACAAGCATGAATGGCTGACTGCATGAGTAGAAACTAGGCTATAGTGAAGCAGTATTTGGATTGCAGTGGATACAGAAATGTGGGATGGAAAGGAAAAGTGGATTTTATTACTTTTTTTATTTTTTATTTTGCTTTTTGTCAGATTGTCTGTGGAAACTCTATCTTTGCCAGACACCAAGGCATATGCCTGAGAGAGAGTGACTGTCTCGATAAAGAATATGCTGTCGTGCAATGTCATACTCGGGGTTAAGTCCTACTAGAAACTCAAAAATCCTATTCTTCTCTACCAACTTCTGATAAGTTGCTGCATCTTTGCTACTTTCCCAAACCATAGTCTTGAAATGATCTATCTCTTGCCATAAGGTTTTGAGAAGTGTTTTCGAACTGCCATTGACCCGGACGGTCGGACTGTTCGGACCGGAAACTGGTTAAGGTACCGGTTCTGTTTTAGTTCTGAATTGTTATCTTATTTGTTATGAAATTATAGGCTGTAAATATGTAGTATTAGCCCAATTAGGAATAGCTTGATTATAGGAATTATTCTTTCTTTGATTTTCTTCCTATTTAGTATCTACAAGGCTGTATGATTTTCTTCCTTTTTTGTATCTGCAAGGCTGTATGATTTTCTTCCTTTTTAGTATCTACAAGGTTGTATATATATGTACTACTTTCTCAATAGAAAGACATCAATTTCTTCTAATTCTTGTTCTATCACATGGTATCAGAGCTGGAGACACCAATTCCAGTCTGAAACTAATTTCTGGTTTTCTTCCCTCTGCTGCCTGAGTGAGCAGCTTTGAATTCTTTACGTTGCCCAAGTGAGCAGCAGCTGCGATCTCTAGGTCACCCATTCCGAGTGACATCTGCATCTCACCGCCCCTACCAGTGGAAGTGGAATCCCAGATCGGCCTACCCACCTTCACCCATCTCTTCTTCACTTCAATCGGGAGAGGGCTTTCAAGTCTGCAACAAGTCGGAGAGTAGCACAGCAGCCTCGGTGTTACTCCTGTGGTGTTTGTTTGCCCATTAGGAAAGTCTTTCTTCTCTGTTCTTTTTTATACAGTTGATATTTCGGTGCTGCCAGTTGTGGTTTCTTGCTGTTTGGGTGTTGCATCTGCTGCCGATTCTGTTTTATTGGCTTTGCTGGTTGTTAAAAGTTTATTTTCCTATGTTTATGATGGCGGTTGAACAAAAGAACTTGGCTATGCCTAGTGTTATCCCCATTCTGTCTAAGATCACTGAACAAAAACTAAACGGAACTAATTATTTAGACTGGAGTAAGACTGTTCGTTTGTATTTACGGAGTATCTCTAAGGACAACCATCTGACTAAGGACCCTCCTACTGATGAGACCCACACTGAATGGCTAAGGATTGATGCTCAATTGTTTTTGCAAATCCGCAATTCTATTGAGAATGAGTACGTCAGTCATGTCTCTCACTGTGAGTTTGTAAAAGAACTAATGGAATATTTGGCTTTTCTGTTCTCTGGTAAAGAAAATATTTCCCATATTTTTGATGTTTGCAAGACATTTTATCGGGTTGAACAACAGGATCAGTCTCTTCAGACCTATTTCATGAATTTCAAGCACACTTATGAAGAATTGAACGCCTTGTTACCTTTCAGTACTGATATCAAAGTTCAGCAGACTCAACGTGAAAAGATGGCTATTATGAGTTTTCTGGCTGGCCTTAATCCTCAATTTGATGGTGCTAAGTCACAGATTTTGTCTAATCCTGAGATTACCTCTTTAAAAGAGGTCTTTACTAGGGTCCTTCGTACAGATACTGGTTCCCATACCTCACCTGTACAACAACCTAGTGCACTTGTCAGTCAGAATAATGGATCAACTGGCCGGTCTCGTTCTCAGAATAGTAGCAAAGGTGGCAGTAATAGTGGTTGGAATGCTGGAACTCAGGCCACAGGGGGAGTAGTTTGCTACTATTGTCATGAACCAGGACACACTAAAAGGACTTGCCAGAAATTGCTAAGGAAAAACCAGAAGACTTCTGGGTATCAGTCAGCTCATGTTGTAACTACGAGTGATGCTCCTCATCCATCGTCAAATCAGACCATTACAATTTCTGCAGATGAGTATGTAAAATTTACCCAGTATCAAGAGGCATTAAAGAACTCCTCTCAGTCCATCATTGCCCTTGCTGAGTCAGGTAAAACCAATACATGTCTTCTTTCTTCTTCCTCTCAGTGGGTCATTGATTCTAGTGCAACAGATCATATGACAGGTAATCCTAGTCTATTTTCCACTTTCCAATCACACACTTTTCCTTCTTCAGTCACCTTAGCAGACGGTTCTATTTCTTCTGTCCTTGGTTCTGGCACTCTCAATCCCACACCAACACTTTCTTTGTCATCTGTATTGAGTTTACCAAAATTTTCTTTTAATTTGGTATCTAATAGCAAACTCACTCGTACTCTTAACTGTTGTATCTCATTTTTTCCTGATCATTGTCTGTTTCAGGATCTTATGACGAAGAGGATTATTGGTAAAGGACGAGAATCAGGAGGTCTGTACATTTTGGATACTCAGGAACCTCAGACCATTGCCTGTTCCAGTACTTTATCTCCTTTTGAAGCTCATTGTTGGTTGGGGCATCCATCTTTACCTTTGTTAAAGAAGTTATCTCCTCAGTTTCATGATGTATCTTCTTTAGATTGTGAGTCTTGCCAGTTTGCAAAACATCATCGTCTATCGTCTGTTTCTCGAGTTAATAAAAGGGCTAGTTATGCTTTTGAGTTAGTACATTCAGATGTTTGGGGACCTTGTCCTATTATGTCTAAGACTAGATTTCGATATTTTGTTACATTTGTGGATGATTTTTCTCGTATGACTTGGCTTTATTTAATGAAATCTCGTTTTGAGTTGCTTTCACATTTTAAAACCTTTTGTGCTGAAATAAAAACCTAGTTTGATGTGTCTGTACAAACATTGCGAAGTGATAATGCCAAAGATTATTTCTCTGTCTCCTTCCAGACTTACATGACTCATAATGGAATTCTCCATCAATCATCTTGTGTTGATACTCTATCTCAAAATGGAGTGGTTGAGAGAAAAAATAGACATCTTCTTGAAACTGCCAGGGCTCTTTTATTTCAAACACATGTTCCTAAACAGTTTTGGGCTGATGCTGTTTCTACAGCGTGTTTTTTGATTAATCGCATGCCTTCCACTGTTCTGAATGATCAGATCCCTTATAAGATTCAGTTTCCTAATAAATCTGTGTTTCCTGTTGAACCTCGTATCTTTGGATGTTCTTGTTTTGTTCGTGATGTTCGTCCGCAGGTTTCCAAATTGGACCCCAAGTCATTAAAATGTGTCTTCCTGGGATACTCTCGTCTCCAAAAAGGGTACATGTGTTTTTCTACTCTCTTGAACAGGTACCTTGTGTCAGCTGATGTTACATTCCATGAACATCTTCCTTTCTTTACTGCTCCATCTACACCTGTGTGTCCACAAGAGGATGATGATCTACTAGTGTATCATGTCACCAGTCCAGACGCTAGTGTTGTTCCAATACCCCCACCACCACCTTCTCAACCAAATTTACCTATTACTCAAGTCTATTCTCGACGACCTAATCCTCCTGTGACAAGTCCGACACCGGTCTCTTCTTCGTCATCAGATCCAGTGCCCAGTGATATTGATCTACCTATTGCTCTTCGGAAAGGTAAACGCTAATGTACGTATCCAATTTCCTCTTATGTTACCTATGATCGTTTGTCCTCTACTTCTTGTTCGTTTGTTGCCTCTCTTGATTCTGTAGGATTCCCAAAACTGTTCACCAGGCTTTATTCCATCCTGGGTGGCGTGATGCCATGCTTGAGGAAATGAATGCCTTGACTGAGAATGGTACTTGGGATCTGGTCGATTTACCTGCTGGTAAGAAAGCGGTTGGATGCAAGTGGGTCTTTGCAGTCAAATTTAATTCTGATGGATCAGTGGCTCGCCTAAAGGCTCGCCTGGTGGCCAAAGGCTATGCACAGACATATGGAGTGGACTATTCTGATACTTTCTCCCCTATGGCAAAATTGACTTCAGTTCGATTATTTATTTCTCTGGCAGCTACATATGATTGGCCACTTTACCAGCTTGATATTAAAAATGCTTTCTTGCATGGAGTTCTTCAGGAGGAGGTTTATATGGAGCAACCACCTGGGTTTGTTGCTCAGGGGGAGTCTGGGAAAGTTTGTCGTCTTCAAAAATCGCTGTATGGACTAAAACAAAGTCCTCGAGCTTGGTTTGGAAAATTCAGTCAGGCAGTAGAGAGGTTTGGGATGAGGAAGTGCAAATCTGACCATACTACTTTCTATAAGAAGTCCACATTTGGCATCATTCTACTTGTTGTATATGTAGACGATATTGTTATCACTGGGAGTGACACAAAGGGAATCTCATCCTTGAAATCCTTCTTGCAGAGCCAGCTCAATACTAAAGATTTGGGGCACCTAAAATACTTCTTGGGGATTGAGGTGGCAAGGAGTAAAAGAGGCATTTTCCTGTCTCAGAGGAAGTATGTTTTGGACTTGTTAACAGAAACTAGGAAACTGGGAGTCAAACCATGCAGTACTCCAATGCTTCCTAACCAGCAACTCACAAAGGATGGAGATGCTTTTGATGATCCTGAACGATATAGAAGATTAGTTGGAAAGTTGAACTATCTCACAGTGACTCGTCCAGACATTGCTTACTCAGTTAGTATTGTAAGTCAATTTATGTCCTCTCCTACAGTGCACCATTGGGAAACCTTAGAACAAATCTTGTGTTACTTGAAAGGAGCTCCTGGAGGGGGATACTATATCGAAATCATGGTCACAGTAACATTGAGTGTTTTTCTGATGCGGACTGGGCAAGTTCCAAGATTGATCGAAGGTCCACTACTAGCTATTGTGTTTTCGTTGGTGGTAATCTGGTTTCGTGGAAGAGTAAGAAGCAAAATGTGGTGTCACGATCTAGTGCAGAATCTGAGTATAGAGCAATGGCGCAAGCTTCGTGTGAGGTTATGTGGGTTTCTCAACTCTTAACTGAGGTCGGTCTTAAAGTCTTAGTTCCAGCGAAGCTATGGTGCGATAATCAAGCTGTGATTCATATTGCTTCGAATCCAGTTTTTCATGGACGAACTAAACATATCGAGATAGACTGTCATTTTGTTCGTGAGAAAATTCAACAAAACTTGATCTCTACAGCATATGTGAAGACTGGAGAGCAGTTAGGAGATATCTTTACAAAAGCTCTTAATGGAGCTCGGATTTCTTATATTTGTAATAAGCTGGGCATGATTGACATCTATGCTCCATCTTGAGGGGGAGTGTTACGAAATTATAGGCTGTAAATATGTAGTATTAGCCCAATTAGGAATAGCTTGATTATAGGAATTATTCTTTCTTTGATTTTCTTCCTATTTAGTATCTACAAGGCTGTATGATTTTCTTCCTTTCTTTGTATCTGCAAGGCTGTATGATTTTCTTCCTTTTTAGTATCTACAAGGTTGTATATATATATACTACTTTCTCAATAGAAAGACATCAATTTCTTCTAATTCTTGTTCTATCACATTATTAATAATCGTTGAATTGGTCAACAAACTGTTGACCAAGATGGTCTAACCATTGAACCGTTCGACCCTGGCAACAGTTTGCAGTCCAATATGTTTTATTTAAAATTTTCAAAAAAAAAAAAACCAAAAAACAAAGAAAAACATAGAGAAGCAAGATCAATCTCAGATCAGAGAGAGAGAGAAAGAGAGTTGGGAAGGTTCGACTTCATCCCAGGTGACCCAAACAGTGGATGAGGTACGAATTCCTGAAAGCTCAGTTCCTTCAGTCTCTAGGTTGGAGGGAGAGCACCAATTGGGGGAGAAGAGGAAGGCAGGGGAATGGGAAGGAGGAGGAGTCGGGGGAAGGAAAAGAAAGTATCCTACAGGGGGGGGGAAGGGAGAAGAAATGAGGAAAGTGTACAATAGAAAGAGAAGATTGGAGGGAGGCAGCCTAGGTATTGAAGAAGGAAAGGAGCCAAGGGAAACAGATAAGGAAGATGGGCAGGAGATTCGAAGAGGGGAGAGGGAGGAGGAGGGGAGAAGGGGTGAGAAGCCGGGTGGGTTGGAGAGTGCTCAAAAAGGTGAAGTGGAGATTAACAAACTTGCAGAGAGGGAGGTAACAATTGGTAAGCCTCTAGGATTGTTTTTCTGGGGAGGAGAGGAATTTGCAGGAAGAGCCTTCACACAATTTGAAAAGGACAGGAGGGAGGAGAAGGGTAAGAGAAAGGAACTAAATGGGCTGAACAAAGAGTGGGATGAGGAAGGGGGCGAAGAGGAAATGTTAGAAGAGGATTTGTGAGAGGGGAGTAAGAGCTGATCAAGGAGGGGTAGAAGAGGGAAGTGAGGATGAGGATACTGAGCTGGAACGTTGGGGGCCTTAGGGAAAGTAACAAGAGGACATCAGTGAGCAACCTGATTCGGCACTACCGTCCAGAAGTAGTCAAGCTGCAGGAAACAAAGTTAGTTTCCTTCAACATGAGTATGATGGAGGAGATTTGGGGAAAGGGAAGCGGGGAATGGGTGGAGAAGGATGCTGAAGGGTTGTCAGGGGGTTTAATCATTTTTTGGGATCTGGGGGTTTTCAGAAAAATTGGTGAAGAGGTGGGTAAGTATTCAGTCTCAGTCTGCTTGAAGGAGGTGAATGGAGATTGGTGTTAGGGGGTAACAAATGTCTATTGGCCAAATTCAGAGGGGGAAAGAGCATAATTTCTAGATGACTTGAAGAGTCTAAGGGGGGTTTGGGAGGGACCTTGGTGTGTGGGAGGTGATTTCAATATAGTAAGGAGGGGGGAGATGAAGGGAGGCAGGGATAAGTGAAGAATCTGTTACTTACATTCCACTTGCAAGAATGCAAGAATCATGTGGAGTTATTACACTTCTTTATTTGGGAAAAGTGCAATTTAGCCAAGCTCAGCAGCAGAAATTTTCTCCACCTGGCCAAGATTTGGGGGAGGTAGGAAAGCAGGGATAGTTTGGAGTTGCATCCCATTTGCTGTGTGCTGGACACTATGGAACAAAAGGAACAGGAGGATCTTTGAAGACAAACTCAAGAACACAGAAGTTCTGGTGGCTCTGGTAGGGAAGTTGATTGCAGATTGGGTTTGGGTGTTACCATATTTCAGTCAAGTAAACAGATTAGATTTGGGGGGAAATTTCTGGAGTTTGCTTAAGATTCAATGATGCACGCGTACCAGTCTTAGTTTTGGACTGTACCCAGTTCAGTTTTGCTCTGTTTTGTAAGCTAGATGTCATCTTGTCACCTACTACATGTAACTGATCTTTTTCTTTTAATAAATTTCTATTTTACTCTTCAAAAAAATCACCTGTCTATTGCTGTTATCTTGTTATGCAGTATGGTTTTTACCTAATGTAGGGGTCCTTTACAATGTGTACCTATGGGAAGATTGATTAGTTGCCAGAGGATGGAGGTGGGTGATGACTAGGAAGAGATAGGGAAAGAGAGGAAAATCATCTAAGGACAGGACTAGTATTCTTAAAGACAACAGTCATCCAGTGTTGTGTTTACATGCATGTTAATTGTCTGTATTTATAGCCTACTTAAGGTCCAGTCTTTCAGACTCTGGTAACCATACCCGATCAAGCGTGCCACATCTTTAATGTGCACCCTATTGGGTGAAGTGTGTTTGGCATGCTTGTAGCTGACCATAATCCCTAGTCAGGATTTATTTGTTGGCTGCATTGATCAGTGAATGTACTTGGTCCTAACCTTGGCTAATTGAATGACTGCACGTTTGTCTCCTCATTAATGCCTATTGATGCTGTTCGATCCGAGGTGTCCCAAACCGAGGTTGCAGTCAGATAATCCTACCAACTGGCGAAGCCGAGGTGGAAGGACGAAGCCGTGCAGCAAGATCTGAAACAGGAAAGTGATTAGAAGCCCGAGGAGTTATTCCCTAGGTAGGCACTCCGATGCTCAAGTCAGTAAGAAGAATGGGTAGTCGGGCCAAGTAGTTGAGAGAAACGTGCTGGTTCGAGCAGAGGTAGAATAACAATATCAAGGCTGAAGAGTCAAAAGTCCTTTACCTTGAGCGGAGGTTACCTACTTATAGCCGAAGATCCATGTCCTATTCGGATGAGGCTTCCAGGGTTATCGGGATGAGGTTGTCCACTAAGGTCTTCGGGATAAGACCTAATCCCTGGCAGAGCTGTCCTCCTTATCCGTATGGGGTTCTCCTTTCTTGGTCGCACTTATCCATCTTATGTGGTGCCGACGTGGCCGAAGAGATAAGACGGCCGCGAAAGTGACATGTGGCACCCTGGGCCAGCTCAACCATAACCCAAACACCTACCATGCTGAAAAAGGGTTTCTCAGAGATGAACACATTTCTTTAGTAAGCACTTGTGAACCATCCACTTACTATTAAATGCTTAGGTAAGGTCACCTTAACACACCTCCCTGTCCACGAAACCACTGTCTTATCTGATTGGCTGAGTCATGAATATATCATCACAAACACCTACTCCATTGAATCATGATCTGTCTTTGCATTCATGTGAATGCTGTGTAATACTTTCTCATAAGTAGTTTCATTTGTTGCTTGATGCATGTTGAGCTTGAACCAGGAAAGTAATATTCTTTATTTGATTTAGATCTTTAAGCTTTAGTTCTTATGATAGACCTGGGCTCCAGAGTATGTGGTTCCTTGTTCTTTTCAAGTTCTTTATTTGGGTTATATATCTCAAAGTTTTCAATGCACATTTTCAATGGAGAGTCATATTTTTGTCAAATTTCAATACTGTTCCTATCTTGATAGCTACCTTAAAAGTTGTCTAATCTATCCCAGGAGAATTATTTAACTATAATTCTAGATGGCATCTCAAAACGAGCATCTGATAAAGTGGTTGCTGAAAGTGAATTGGGCAGCTTGCAATCCATTTTTATAAAGCTTCTTACTCATTTTAATGACTTGGAAGATGCATTTGCATTGGTAAGTGTGAGTCATGCAACAATACCTTTTCTTCCCTTTTTCCTGAACTATTTTAGTAATGTAATATGTTTTCAGTAGCCTTTACCTGTAAAGTATAAACATGTTACTTTTTCTCTATTATGATTATAATGATTTGCTCACTTGTTCACCATGATAAATGATTTAGATGTGGATTCCAAATTGGCTGTGACTTGCCATGCTTGTTTTGTAGAATCATTTTGTTGAGATCTTAGATGTGATGTATGGGACTTCGCGAAACACTGTCAATATGCATATCCTTAATAAGGCAACCAGGTGCGTTTATTGATTTAGATGCAATCATCTTTGAACTAGTGCAAGTTATAGAATTGTTTGTCATTGTTCTAAAGATGTACGAGGGTTCAGATGTCAGACCCATTTTAAGATGATTCACTTCCACTGGAGTCATTTAACATAATTCTATTAAAAGATATGTCAGCTGTTAGGAACTAAGATTACTAAGTTGTCTGAGAAATCACGAGGTTATGAATTTAAATTTGGGTTGAGATGATAATTGTTCCTGTTTGTATTTCTTCAGAAGTACATGTGTGTGTGTCTGTGGCAAGATGTGTTGCCTTTTATATCTCCCAGTGAATTTATATACACCCACTACCATATGTTACAATTCATGTTGGTTGTTGGTGTGTTAAGTATTCAATATCGATCATATTTGATCCCAGTTTCATTTGACAGGAATGGTTATATTCGTGATCCAACAACCATACAGTTGCTTTTTGAAATTTCTCAGGCTCTTCATGACGGTATAGATTTTTCAAGTATCAAAGATGATGATAATCAACAGTCAGCACGCCTCATTTCTCATTTTATCCAGATGGTATGTTCTTATTGACTAGATTTATCTGTTAGTTCAGATTCTAAATCCTTATCATGCTATGAAGATAATTTGTTTGCATTCATGCACATTACTTTGTAGGTTGACTATGGTACAGAGATGGATCGCCATTTAACATTTTTAGTTGAATGCCGTGGAGCCTTTGGTAGCATTAATGAGCTAAAGGTTTGCACAATTTGTGGTCTTGTACTTGGATAACCCATTGATTTTTTTTCTCTGATGCCCATTTTGCTACATGTCTCAATAGTATGTAATGATTACTTAATAACTACTGCTTACTAGTATAAAGGAATGAACTGGCAGGGAACCCTTGTACACTCAAGCAATTCTTTAGCAATTAAAGCTATGAAAGGCACGAACAAACATGTCAGTTTTGTCAAGTCTTGCATAGCATTTAGTGAAGTTACAATACCTTCTATTTCAGCTGGCATTAGACAGATGAATCTCTATCTTGAAACAGCAGAGGTAATTTTTCCTTTTATTTTTATCCACATTTTGTTTCTCAAATTTCTTTTTTTTCTTTGGGTTGTTCAACTTAACCTGATATTTGGAAAATTGTATGGGGCCAGCCAGTTGAACTGGACTCATTTTTGGTTCAATGAAAACTCAGACAACTGGGATTTTTGTGGTTGATTTCTTGTTAAGCTGAGAAAACCAGACTGGTTTGATGTCCAATCTGGTTTTCAGAAAACAGAACAATGATTTAACCTTACCCTTTACACTCGTTGACACTGTTATGATCCTACATATCAGGTTGCTTTATTAGGTGGCTTGGTTTCTCATACAGATGGGCTAATTGAATCGGCAATCAGCTCTTTACAAAGTTTAGACATAACCAGAGGTTGGGATTCATTACTTTTTTCTAATGCCAGCACTTACATGACATAAATACTTGCATCAATATTGTTGCTTACAGATCTATTGATTAATAGTTTTTGGAGTTGTATTTTCTTTTCATGAAAATGGTCTTTCACTATTCAAAGAAGTGGTTTTTCTTGGTAATTGAGTATTTGATATAAGACATTTAAATTGATTTGTCGTTCCATTTATTAAATAGAAAAAAAAAGAGTTTGGAAAATGGGGTTGTCTTCTAGAAACTTCCAATGAGGTTGATTTCCTTTCAGTTCAAACTCTCTTAATTTCTTTAATATTTGTTGGAAGCTATTTCCATAGTTTTCAAGGTGCCAAGGCGAGGCTAGGCAACCATGGGGCGCCCAGGCACCTAGGCGGTGAAATCAAAAAAATAGGAAGCCTACATGTTTCTACCCGTCATGAGCTAGTTACTTGGTTTTATACATTAACCTACAAACCTCTGAACCAAATTTTCTGCTTATGATTCTTTCAGTCATGCTTAAAGTATGCAACACAGAGTAGTAGAAATAGAAATCCGGACTTAAAAGAAGAACTGAAGAGGGAGTAGCTCCTGTGTGTGACCAAGAAAAGAAAAATAACTTAAGGAGAAAACAGGGAGGCAGAGAGCCTGTTTTAGACCAAAAAAAGAAAAAGAACAAGGGGCTCCACTGCTGTTTTAGACCAAGAAACCGGGGAAACACATAAAAGAAGAAAATGAAAAGAAGGGGGCAGAGCCCCTGTTCAGACCACCAATGAAGAGGGAAAAAAGATGAAAAAACTCAGAGAAATGAAGAAGAAAAGGGGGCGGGACCCCTGTTCCAGATCACCTTCGAGGAGGAAAAAAAGTGCAGGTAAATGAATAAGATCAAAAGGGTGAAAAGATTGCAGGAAAATGAAGAAAAGAAGGGGGCGGAGCCCCTGTTTCATTCCAAAAAAAATCATGCAAAAAAGGGAAAAGACAAAAAAAAAGAAGAGGAAAAAACCAACAAAAAGGAAGAAAAAAAGGCTGAAAACGAAGAGGGTAAGAAGAAGAATAAGTGGTCCAAGGCGGAAAGAAGAAGAAGATGATGATGATTCATTTGATGTACCTGGCATATTTGAAATGGTTTAGATTTCCTTCTTGGTTATGCAGCATTGCAGCAACAGGTTGGAGTTGCACTGTGATTGAAACAAACCTGACCGGACAACTCTCCCTCTTCTATTCAGTTCTGAAAATAAAACCTTAAAAAGACAAAATGTTTGCTATCATTCTTCTAATAAAAAGAGTGATTATGTGTGATATGTCCTATTATAATAACAAAAACAAACCAATAAAAATTATTTGCAGCAAAAAAAAGTAAAAAAACAATATAAAAATATTAAATGATCAATGTATTAAGGGCTGTATTAATGTGTCTTGCAGTTGCATCTAGGCGCCCACCTTGGAGTTAAGCGCCCACTTAGTCGCCTAGGCATGCGCCTTATTCAAATTTACATGGCATTTGGGTGAGGCGAAGTTTGAAAAGCACCTAGTAGCCTAGGCACCGCCTTGACAACTATGGCTGTTTCCATGAACTTCAAATTAATGATATAATCAATCATGTATATGATTAAGAGGAGGAAGTCTTCTTGTGGACAATACATTTTTTTTTTTTTTTGAGAAAGGGTAAGGTAAATTTTATTAATATAGACATAATTGAATACAGGGACCCCCCAAGGAGAAACCTTGGCCAGGGAGCAGCCAAATCAAAGCAAGATTACAAATGCCATAAGTTCCTAGAATTCAGCCTATCTCCCAACTGAGAGGCCTGAATCCCCTTTGATGCCAAGACCCAAGAGATCAACTTTCCAAATGAAATGGATTAAGATCCTCTGGGTCCTTGTAGATGTTGTAAAAAAGCCTTTTGTTCCTTTCTGCCCAAATGGTGCTGATTACTGCAGCTGAAATGGACACCCGCACAGCAGTAGTAAGCTTTGACAGCCCTTGACCCAACACCACAACATCTCTTTCACTGAGGCAGGCATAACCCAAGCAAGGCCCAGCGCGGAGAGATAATGGTTTCAAATCCTAGCAGAGATAGGGCAGTGAAGAAACAGATAGCTGTTATCCTCCACATCTTGACCACACATCACACATCTCTGATCCTGGAGTTGCATGCTTCTCTTAGATAGATGGGCTTTTGTTAAACACCTTTCTAAAGCTGCAGCCCACACCAGGGCATTAGTTTTTGAGGGAGAGGTCGGGTTCCAAATTCCGGAAGCAGGCATGTCTTCCAAGTTACTTTCCAACAGGTGAAGGGAAAAAGTCTTGACTGAGAAATGGTCATCTGTACTCCAAGTCCAGATCCAACTATCTTCTTTTAACAGGTCCAGGGGCTGGAGGGAGATCAGCTCAAGTAATTCAGCTAAGCTTGCAATTTCCCAATCCTGAAAGTTCCTTCTAAACGAAGGACACCAAATCACAGAATTACCAAATACCTCAGAACAGTCTGCAACCACTGCATCTTGGAGTTCAGATAACTGAAATAACTCTGGGAATAAAGCTGATAGAGGGGTATTTCCGCACCAAGGATCTTTCCAAAAAGCCAGCCTATCACCCTTCCCTAGTTGAAACTTGGAAGAATGTCCATTATTTTCCTCCATAGGGAGCAACCTAAGGAGGGGAGAGAAGAAATGGTAATCCAGTCTCCTCTGTTTGTGTTGTATTTAGCTGCAACAATATTCCTCCACCAATTGTTTCTCTCCATTCCAAATCTCCAGATCCACTTCCTAAGAAGAGCCTTGTTGAAAATCCTCATCTTCTTGATACCCAAACCTCCTTTTTTCTTTCAGAGAGCACACCTTATCCCGGTTCACCAAGTGAATTTTCTTCTTTGGACAATACATGAGTTTTGACTTCAGCACAAAATCTCATGGGGCAGCCAATAAACACATAGATAACCAGCTTACTATATTCTTTAAATCACCCTTGATGAGCAGAGTAGTGATGTTTATTTGCTTTGCCAAACTGATACCCTGAAACTAGCAGTTCTGCTCTAATGGAATCTTCAATCCCTATTAGGCCTGAGAATACTGCCTTAACTCCATGTTCATCACTGAACACACCACACACTCCAGATGGACCTGGGTTCCTCAAACTACTTCCATCAAAGTTGAATTTCATAGTTCTCCTATTGAGCAATTTCCATGAATTTTTCGCCACCACATTCTTAGAGGAAGAACATGCTGCGTCCCTCATTTCCACACAATATCATCAAAAGAGAAAGGATAAAAGATACTCAAAAACTTTATCCAATGAGTTACTGTCTGTTATGGTTTCAATGATGGTCGTTATACTTTTTTTCTTGATCTTTGAAGATCCTTGCCTTACTTTCTTTCCATACTGACCACATAGTTTTCAAGGCATCTAGGTGTTTCTGGGCAACACTGAGGCGCCTAGTTGCCGACGCCTAGGCGATAAAAATTTTATAATATGAAAAACTGACTTTTGGCTAGTTTCCTAGTTTTATATACCATTCAGCATGTATGTTAATTGAAAAATAGCAATTATTAAGAACATTAAATTTCCTCTAAAAATGTGGCAAATCATCACTTCTAAAAGATAAAAATCTTTTACATATATTAATTTCATTATTTTCAAAAATAATACTACTATAATAAGTATTTAATAGAGCAAATTCATATTAATTAGCAGCTAAAGAAGGTTATTAACTTTATATGATAAATATTCAAGATGGAAAGTAAAATAGAAAAAAAACAAGGATAGAGTTTCTGTTATATTTAATTAGAGAGAGAATAGAAAAAAAGAACTTTATTATTCTATTGTTTCTTTCCCCTTTCTTTTCTTTCTTTCATTTTCTCTTCTCAAAACCCATTGATCTTTTAAATTTCAATAGTAAAACATTAAAACAAAATATAATTGATATATATATATATATATCATATAATAAAATGTATGAGCACATACGTTAATAAGATACAGCAATATAAATGATATTATTAAAAGGCATCCGCCTTGTCATTTTTGTTGCCTAGGCAGGCACTTAATCGCCTAGAAGGGCACCTAGTTGCTAAAAGTCAAGGCGTTTTGCATCTCCACATAATGATCCCCCTCTTCTTTGGCGAACTAAAGGTAGAGGAAGCAAACAAACTAGCCACATTTGAAGGGGGAGTCTATCTGCAAAGAGAAACCAAATTCCCAAATACTAGTGGCAAATGGACAGGAGATTTGTAAGAAAGGGCAAGAAATTAACTCCCTAGAGAGAAAAAAAATGTAGGTGGTCCTTAAGTTGTGATTCATATGTAAAGACATACATCTATACATCAATGTTTTTACTTTTTTTTTTTTCTTTTTCTCGGTAAGTTCTATACATCAATGTTGGAAGCAAAAATATTACTATTCCAATTGTTCATGTGGCATGTGGTTTTTACTGATGCTGAATTGCATTATTATCCTTGTTTAGGCTCTCAAATAAATGTTGATGTTGATGGAATTATCTCCTCAATACGGAAACTATGCAGCCTCCTGATCATGGTTCCAGGTTATTCATATATTTCATTACTAATTAACTTGTATTATAAATTTATAATCTGTGTTTTGTGGCCAGAAGCAAGTTTTTTTGATAGCTTTTTAAAGAGAGTTGGAAATTTGATCCCTTTCAATAGTTTTATTGCTTCTTGTTTGAGACAACTTTTTAGCAAGATAACAACTGATTGCCATTGGCTTTAGGTGCTTGCTTTATTTATAATTTTTGAGTGTAATATTGATTGCATTAGTTTAATATTGAATGCTTTTTATGTAACTTGGGATTTGAGGCAGCAACTTTTTTGGGCTTCTATGTAACTTGAGGTTGAAAGTGGTAATATTTTGGGGATGAAAGTTGGGAATGACACTCCCACTACCAAGTTGTACTAATTTCTGTTAGCAAGTATAATAAAATAAAATATATTTTCTACTGAAAAAATATATTGAATGCTTTTTATCTTTTCCCGGTTCTACTTTCATGCATTTGGGCCATATCCATCCTATCCTATATCTTTTGTTTACTAATGGTAAACCTGAGAAACCTGGAAATTTATGATCACGTATATGGGAGGAGACCTCAGCATGATCCATTTGCTAGGGTGTATTTTCTTAACCTTTGATACAGTGCAAATTAATGATTGTAGCCATGGTTGACATGAAATAAGAATTTATCCCATTGGCATATTCCTAGTTCATTTTATATCAGAGTGCATTTGTGTGTTTTGTTCTGACATTTTCTTTCTTCGAATTTGAAGGTAATCCTACAGAAGGAATTTTTTACATTCCGAAGAGCTTATTATCCCTTGTTACTTCTGATCCAGGGTTAGCCTTCACTGCATCTTTTAACATTGATAACTGCATGCATTTGTTTATTTTGGTATTGGCTTAACATTTCTAAAATGTTGTAGGGTAACACCAAGATTGAGGGCAAGGACGCTTTGTGCTATTATTTCTTTATCAGCAACATTCTCTCAAAATACGCTGCCATACCATGTAAAAAATACAGAGGTAAAAATGATGTCTTCATTAACACCTTCTTACACAAAAGATCTCAGCCTCATTCAATGACAAACTTACAGCTGTCCATCAACCTAGAATTAATTGCCAATCTTATCTGATCTTCATCCATAGAATACTTGTCTAATAATTCTATTATTTATTTAATTTTCCAATTGAGGTGCAATTCTACTGATCTTTCCTTGCATACTAACCAAGTACATTCTCTTACAAATGTTGATAGTACATCCATTTTTGTGCTTGAATTTCATGAAGTACAATCTTCTTTCTGTTCCTAGTTTCATCTATTATCAACTTACTATACTTGTATTACCACTGAACAATCTCATATTACCTCTTGTTGCTCAAAATATCTCTGTTCCATCCTATTCAGGTTATGGGTAATGACATACTATTCTTTGGCGATCCATCATATAACCAAGAACTTTCATCCATTTCCAGCATTTCTGTGCAGAACCTGGTTGAAGGAATTCAAGAAGAGGTATACAAAGTAAGTATTGAACTTTAGACTTAATTTCTTAGAATATGGTTTTAATGGACTGATTATAATTTCAAAAAATGTCATGGTGGCACCAAGGCTGCACGAGGAACTATGGCACTTGAAGCTTGTAACTGCATCATCTCATCTTTCAAGGTAGGTTTGATGCTTCCTAAAAAATCTGAACAGATAAAATAAAATTTGACCAAATTGGGAATTATGGATGAGCCATTGGTGCTGTCCCTGAGAAGTATGGGAGGATTTGGAAGAACCATCTGTATCTCTGGAAAGAGTCAAAGAGGTAAGGCACATGGATGGATATGCATAGTTGTTGAATCCACCATTATGTCCACCTCAAAGATACTTGTTATTTGCATTCTATTGGATGGCCAAAGGAGAATTTACTGACAGTGAGAAAATGCATCTGTGGGATAAGCAGAGAAAATGGCTCCTCTGTTGCTGTTATCTCTGATGCACATCTTTCTTATAAAGATGAATACTGGTATGCACCTGCAAATAGTTCACGGCTCTCTCATTCTCCATTATTTCTTGTATGTTTGGCAGGCAAATCCAGAAATCTCTCTAATCTGCTCTAGGCTAATGGAGATTGCAAAGTCCTGTTTGAATGCTAACGACAAGTATCTGCGATCAACACTGAACATCTTGGATAAACACTTAGCCTGTTCGAGAGATGCGTGTGTAGTTGTTGTCTGAGGGACATGTTAGTGAAAGGCTTGTAAGTTATTCATCTGTAATATAACTGACGGTTTCATCTTATAATTTGGTAAAATATCAATACAAAGGCTTGTAAAGTAGTCATTTGATCATCAAGAATGTCGTTTCTTCATCACAACGCCTATGCAATGTAACCTCACTTCTAATCGTAGGGATATACAAATAATGGGTCTCCTTCCATTGTCATTCTCAATAGAATCTGCTAGAGTTGGATACTTATTCTCACTACGTTTTTTTGTTGATGGTACAAGCGATAGACTCTTTTGGTAGTTGATATGAAAATCCAGAGTTCGAACACCAATGTATTGGAATTTGGAATTTGGAAATATGATATTTAAGGAATCGAGATCATTTCCTGCTGGCTGCTGCCTTTGTCATTCTATTCTCGTTATATATATAGAAAGAATTCTACTTCTTCGTAAGCTTTCTAGTTTCTAGAATATTTTTACAATGCTATACAATTCGAAGAATTCCGAATTTCCGATAACTAAATTTGTTTGAGAACTAGTTTAAATGTTAAATGGTACATGTACAAGTTGCTCTAGAATACATTCTCAAAATCTCCTACAATATATTATCACTTATTCATTTTGGGCCACATAAAAGCACAAGGGAAATTTTCACTCAAAATCTTGACGTCCATTGGTATGAGATGATCCGTCAATAACCATACTCCGTGCTGACTTTATAAGCCGACTAAAAAGAAGGAAATAAGAGCAAAGAGAGAGAGAGAGGAACCTGAAAAAATGCAGTAAAAGTTTGTCTACCCTCAAAAGTCAAAACTGCTGAAAAATCAAAATAGCCTATTTTCATTGCTCTGAACTCCACATGTTACTGGTGCTTTAGCTCTCACTTTTCTAATATACCACACAGCAGCTGCAACCCCCACAGCAGCGACAGAAACTGCAGATGCCGTCCCTGCAATAACGTAGACATAGCCATAAGCCCATTTTGGACACTACTCGTTACATCAATTCTATGTATAATTTTTCTTTTGGCAAATTTCTTAAACTATCCTTATAGTTTAGTTAAGTAACTCTATCCTTATTGTTTATGTATTGTTTTGAAGTATTATTGTTTTTGACAATTGTCTAAATCCTCTCTTGTCATTAATTTTTTATCACTCGTTCACATGTTATATCACGTGACTGGTAAATTTTTTAAAATTCTTAAAATACCCTTCCTGTGGACTGTTCATCGTCCTCAACCTTAAGACGAAGAGCAAGATGACAATAACCCCTTCTTCTTCTGATTCCTCTATGTCCTCTCACCGTCTCCATCCCCACCCAAGCATAGGGCAGAATGTACCCCACAATGGACGGGAACGTGAAGTAATGAAATCCACAGGCGGCATGTGATCAAGGTTGGAAGCATGATACGGTTGAGCTTTGATGAAGAAATACTCCACATTTCTGGATCCCAGATTTCAGGTTAACACCGGAAGCATCAAATGGTTACATAAACATATGGAAGAAGGTTCAATGGTGGACAGTAAATAGAAAAGAAAGGACGACAGAGGTGAAATGCATGAGCATTCTACTGAGCTACTTGACGATGTGTGGGATTTTCTTTGAAAAATGAAGGTCGACCAAAGAAGTCAAAGAGCAGAGACATGTTGAACAGTCTTAAACCAATCTGATAAAGGATCCAGGTGTTGTTTAAGGAGCCATCCTAGAACCTATATTTTCCTTTTTTGACCGTTGTTCACCTCTAAATTTCTTTGTAGAATGTTTGGAGTTAATCATTTATTGTTGGTGCCTCGTATCATCAATTTTACCTGAAAAAAAAGGCTGAGAAGGCTCGTGTGAAACGAAATAATGTGTTATGGCTACGAGGGTATGGGGCTGGCGTATGGTGGTGGGTTATGATGAGATGACGAAGATAATAGCTAAACCAGCCAGCAAGCTATCCCATTCCGATGAACGTCATTATATTGGAGGGAGGGTCGGAAGAGAACGGCCAACTTCCACCCAAAAATTGAAGTAGTTGTGGAATGAAATCTCATTCCATGTCCTCCTTAATTTGCAGGCTGTGGCTGAGGAGGAGCTGCAACACACAAAGGCATGGCTGTATTTGTATTAAGAAGATGTCAAAGACCATCGATCAAATAGTGGGAAAAGAAGCTGGAAGGAAAGAGGGGAGGGCAAAATTTTCATCAGGGGTTTTATTTTGAAAATTTAAGGAATAGTGAAGAGTAAATTAGATATTTTGTTTCTTTCTAACTATAAGACAATATGTAAAGTTTAATTAAACTATAAGAGTAAGGATAGTTTAATAAATTTGCCCTTTTATCATTTTGAGAAGGGATTCTTACCAGCAATTACTCCTATCCTTTTACTATGCCCGGAAATTCCATGATCTGCCATAAAAAAAAAAAAAAGAAAATATAAATCAGTTTAATAAGATCATGTAAAGTCTACCACTACCAGGGCCACTGTCTTCGGTCATACCTCTACCCACCCCACATAATGTCATGGATTCATGGGCTCATCAAAATGGTGGGGTCTGTGGATATGAGTGATCCTACATAAATTAAAAGTGCACAAATAGAGAACCAAGAAAGAATGCAAAGCTAAAAACTATGATGTTCTTCAGACCACAGATCATCTGTCAGATGATTTTAGACCTAAGAAATCTTCTTGTTGGGCCTTGATCAGAAAATTGGGTTGGCTCTTGGCATTATTGTATGTTCTTGAATCATTGAATATTCATTATTCAAAGCTATAGCTGATGAGCTATATATGGGTCAGGGTGACATACCTGTACAGAAAGTGGTGGCATTTCCTTCATGACAGAGGCACAAGAAACTCTGCGACCGGGTATCAAATCCACAAGTCCCACCTCCCTTGGAGTTATCCTGACACTGAAGGCAACGGGTGGTCACCGGAATATCAAAATCTACCCGAATTCCGTACTCGGGGACTTGATCATAAGGCGGAGCTGCACCGCTGGTTCTCCAGTGAACACTTGTGTAAGATGCGCAATACTGCAGCATCAGCCTCAGAGACTCCGTTGCCTTGGGGTAGTAAGAGCAGCACGAACTTCTCCCACTCAGTTCCGCGGGGCAGTCGGGTAGATGCCGGCAGAGATAGCTAGCACTGTCACACGACGAGTCGCACCGTTCTGGGAACCGCTCGCAGAAGCTGGGCTTGGGCTCGATGAGCACATCGTCCTCGCTACAGTTGAAGAAGAGGTATTCATTCTGGGAGGAGAGGGAGAAGGGATTGCTGGTGTCGAGACTGAACGGCCTGGTTGGACGGAAGTTGTCGCCATCGTCGCAGTTCCACATGAATGGATCAGAAACTAGAATGTGGGGATCGGAGTAGCTCACATTCCGAACTGGGTATCTCCCGGAAGGGGTTCTCAGTTCAAGGTTTCCAGAATCTGAGCAGATGAAGACGTGTCGGTAATAAGGGCTTCCACAACCATCGTCGATGCCGAAAGGGTAGTTGATGGGGATATCGCCACAAGAGGTCCTACAGAGGCTTGACTGAGCAAATGTGGATTTGAAGAAGGAAAGAGCAACAATGGTGATTATAGCAACCCAATAACCAGAAGGTGACCCTGTTTCTGATATCAGTCTGTGGCTCAAGAGAGAACCCATTAGAGAGATAGCGACAGAACTCAGAAGTGAAAGTGATCATGGTTTCTCAAGTTAAAGACAGATGGAGAATCTCGGTCAAGTCTTCTTTTTCTTTTTATTCAACATCTTTTGCTTTTTGCTTTTGCTTTTGCTTTTGCTTTCTAATGTGGCATAAATTATGCTTTTACACCTCTGCTTTCAGTTTCGTCATTTCGTGTAGAGTAGAGTAATAGACAAGACATTGGGCGGGAGTGGGACCCATGAAATAACCCTATTTTGAGTCGGCCTACTGGGTCTAGGCCCAGCTTGTTTAACATAAACCACTGGAGTTGGACCAGCTCCAAGGCCCAACTTCAGCAACTACTCGTTACGCCTGCCACGTGTTTCATATGATCTAACTATTTTATGCTCAATCCGTCGATCATAGGGACCGATGGAAATTTTAGTCATCCCTTTATACTATTAGAAATTTTTGGGAATAAAAAAAGATGGCGTTACGAGGAGTTGGAGTAGCTGTTAAAACCCTCGCTTCAAGAACCTTCACCCACCCCCGAGCACTCTCTGCTTCATCTTCTTCTTCTTCTCGTTGCCGATTCCAAATCCGCTCGATGGCGGGTTCTGCGACCTCCGAATTGAAGAAAATTCAGATTCAGAGAGACGATATTGTGAGTTACAGGACCTCTCATTTTGTTTCTTTTTCATTATCTGTAGCTTAGTTATTCTTGTCTCTTGATTTTTTTTTTTTTTTTGTTAACTAAGGTACACTTTTTTTCGGTGTTCATTTCATGGATTGTGATATCGATTTTGTGCGGTTTTCTAAATAATAGTATTCTGCATCGATTTCTCGATTTTAGTTCTTCAATGGCGCTTTGTTTGTTTGTCAGATGTGTCCTATCATGTCCATTTTAAGGAAATGCGCCAAAATGAGAGTTTTTCCTACAAATTACACTCCATAAACTGGGGTTCAGTGCTTTCGATTTTTAAGTTTCATCAGGATCAGGTGTTTTTTTTTTTTCTCTTTTCAGATAAAGAAGCCACATCCTATCCCTCTTTTTGCCTTCTTTCTAATATAATCACTTATCTTCCAAGAAAAATAAAGAGCCACATCCTAAACTCATGGAAAGCTCAAAAAAGAAATTGATCAAAAAAATTTTTGATAAAAAAAAGCTCAAAAAGAAAATGAAAAAGAAATTTTATTTGAGTTATTACTGGGTACGAGGTGGTCTATGACTAAAGAGCTGACATGGGCATCTACCAAATGAATGTGAAAGAAAAACGAATTAAAAGAATAGTTCTAGAAGTTCAGAAAAAATATTTCAAAGTATAATTGCAAAATTAAAGCTGTAAGATATGCATCTTTATATTGAGGAGAAGAAATTTACTGCTTGCCTGCTTGGTATTGGTTAGAAATTCCTTTGGAAGCTGAAATAAAGATCCCACGTTTTTACCTTGGAAGTGAATAAGTTATGTTGGTTTTAGAGAAAAAGCCCGGGCCTTAGTAATAAGTTAAATGTGATTCTACCAATAATGAGCTATTTTGATGAGATCGCATTAACTAAGACTGGTGGCAGGACAATCCGGGGACCCCTCAATAAATTGCGAATACGACAGGATTTGCAATAAGTTCAAGGAATCACATTTTATTTAGCGTGTTTGCATTTCATTGGGGTCGTATGCAACAGTCACAGAAAATGCTTTCTGTATTTTGATTTACTAGGTACAAGGTAGTTCATTCTAGAAATGTAATTGACATGACTGAATTGAACATGGCAAGCTTTTAAATGATGGGGTAATTTGAGTTCAGTCCACCTCAGAATTCCTAATGTGATCGTACAATTCGGGTCAATGTCAAGGGGGAACGATTCCCAATTCACGGGGAGATGGCTGTTTATATGGGTGGGCATAAATACATTTGGGAAACCAATAAAACAATTCTGTGGTGGACTGAACTCTAAAAAGGCCTTAAATGATTTTTCTGATTTTCTATGCTTTTATGTCAAATTCTATATACTATATTTGTAAAGAAGGTTCTCCTGGCATAGTGGTGTTGCAAGAGAATACCCTATGATTATTTGTAAAGAACATACCTTCTAATTTTCATTTTTGTTTCAGACATTTGATGCTTATGTGGTGGGCAAAGAAGGTGCTCCTGGCATAGTGGTGTTGCAAGAGTGGTGGGGGGTTGATTATGAGGTCAAGAACCATGCTTTGAAAATTTCCCAGATGGATCCTGGTTTTAAAGCACTCATCCCAGAGTAAGATTTCTTTGTGCCTATTGATATTGTCTTGCTTTTGCACAAAAGTTAGATTTCAGTGATGAATGATACTGCATTTTTGTTCTTTTTCCTGTGTTTGGAAGGTGGCAAACTTATCTTCTGATATGTAAAAGTTAGGCTTCTAATAATTATCAAAGAAAATAATGAATCTTCCGGTATTGGCTACCATCATACCCAATTTTTGTGTCTTGTTGCTGTTTGCAGTTTGTATCGTGGAAAGGTTGGTTTAGATGTTGCTGAAGCACAGCATTTAATGGATGGTCTTGATTGGCAAGGTGCTGTTAAGGATATTCGTGCTTCAGTTAGTTGGCTCAAGGCAAATGGTTCACAGAAGGTATGATAATTCTTTCTGTTATTTGATGGACCTCTGCTATTACTGTTATACTCATTATGAATCTTGTAGACATTTTGATTCTATTCTCAAGGCCTTATTGTTCTTCTTTTTCTTGTAGAATGGTAGATCTGTTAGGGAGTTTCCTTTTATATCTTCCTTTGTAAGGACTTGTTTAGTTTGTGGTAATAGGGATCTGGAATCGGAATCCCATTCCCATTCCTGGTGGAATGGTCATTCCCCCATTCCTCCCCCTCAGGAATGAGATCCCATTCCAACTGGTTCCAATTCTGATTCCAACTCCTGTCTGGACCAAACAGGCTAGGGGAATAGACAATTCCGACTCTGATTCCGAAGGACTCTGATTCTGTATGTGAACCAAACAGACCCTATGTAATGTATAATTTATGTCGTCAAGAAAAAAAGTGCACTTTCAACCTAACAACAAACTGGTGAAAGGGTGCTTACAAAAGGCTTAGATGTTATCAAACATTATAGCATTGCATTTGTTAACAAATACAGAAACCAAAAGAAAATAAAAGGATAACCCCTTAGAAGTTTCCATCAGCTCCCATTCAAATTAGTTTTGATGTCATGATCAATTAGCATAACAACGTTATGCATTGAACTAAACCCTACATGTAACCATCTTGCTTTACTGTAATAGGTAGGTGTGACAGGATTTTGCATGGGCGGTGCTCTCTCAATTGCAAGTTCTGTTTTGATTCCTGAAGTTGATGCTGTCGTTGCTTTCTACGGAGTTCCTTCCTCAGAGCTGGCTGACCCTGCACAAGCTAAGGCTCCAGTGCAGGCTCACTTTGGGGAGCTTGATAACTTCGTTGGGTTTTCAGATGTCACGGTAAGATCATTTATTAACATTTATCAATTTCGTTCTGTTCATTTCCTAGTATATTTAGTTGTCACATATTTGTCATTGAGTACTTCTCATTTTCATAATTATTTAAAGGGTGTATGTATGTGAAATATGCTCATGGAATTAAATTTTTGCCCCAAAGATCTTAGATCACCATAGTATCCTTATATCTTCCAATTTGAACAGAAAATCACTGGAAAATAATCAAAAGCTATGATGCTTAGGTATGAATGTAGACATGAACCTGGACACAGGAAATACGATACAACTCTCCATTTCCTAAAATTTTGGACAGGGATATGGTTACAGGCATCCCATATAATATTTCTTATATCATGTGTTTATCTAGTTTTTGAAGAAAAATGTCATTTCCCAGACTTATGTCTTGCCAAATTTATTTAAATTTCTAAAACATGCAAATATTTTTATAGTATAATTTGTTAAGGCTAAGGTTCAACGGATTGCATCACACTGGTATCAAGGGTCACCAAAATGATAAATACTTAGAGTTGGAGCATTTTAATGATTTCAAATGTTAATGTCCATCCTAACATACTTATCTGTGAAGTATCAAACTGAAAAAGTAAAAAAAAAAAAAAAAAAAAAAAAAAGAAAAAGAGAAAGAAAGGAGCATTGCTTGTTGAAAACTCATGATACACAATTTTTACATATCTCTAATAATTCAACATGGCTTTAAATAGAAAGGAATGGCAAAACAAGATTCATTTAGCCAACCCCATATAGTTGAGTTCGGATGGGCTCCCACAGAGCACACCCCACAGTCCACCCCCCTGGTGCATTGGGAATAACTACTGTGCTTGCCATGGGGAGATGTTCCCAATTCATGGGAGGGATGGGTATGGGGAGTCCATCCTGTCTCCCATATAGTTGGGTAAGGCATGGACGATGACGATGGCGAGTATCAATGTTTTGAACCTTGGTTAAAGCATAACACTTTATGTATGTTAGAAGTGTTAAATGCTACAGGGTACATCTAGAAGTATCTATTGTAGTATCCGGTATCATGTCCGAAGAGTATCAGATATGATATTGGCACGCTAAGCATGTATAGTTATCTGGGTATTATAGATCAAAAGCTCAATAAGAGAGTGATATGGAATATTTTGTCAGGCCCTCTTGTTTAGTTTCTGATTCACTCTTGAAGGAATTTTGTATGAAATAAGCATGTGGCATTGCATTGTTGTTTTGGCGTTTTCTGCTAGGCCTGTAAAATGCCCCAGCTTCCTACGTGGAAGATGCATCCAATAGAATCTTTTCCCAGTTGCTTTGTTTTGGTAAATACGGAGAAAAAAAATGACACATTTTTTTAAAACAAATGCATATTGGAGAATTGCTTTTTTTTCGATAAAATATTGTAGAGATTGCTAGATAATATCAAATTCACTCCCCATTCCTGGCCTTCCATTTGAAATTATTTTAGGAGTATCAACATCTTGAGTCCAGATCTACTCCTCACGGCACGTTTCAACCCCACATCGGGAACATCTCCCGTCCATGTGTGTTATTATTCATTGGAGTTTGGAGATGCTCCCAATAGACGGTGGGATGTGGGATGTGCCTGTGAGGTCGGTAGGAACAAATCTCAATTCCAACATCAGAGATTAGAAGTTACATGTGTATTTACTGATCCCCCCCCCCCCCCTCAAACTTTGAAATCTCAGGCTGCTAAATCCTTGGAAGAGAGGCTTAAATCATCAGGAATTCCATATGAGGTGCATATCTATCCAGGCAATGGGCATGCTTTTTTGAACACATCTCCTGAAGCTGTGAAGAGGAGGAAAGGAATGGGACTGACAGATGAAGACAGTGCTGCAGTGGAGTTGGCATGGTCTCGCTTTCAATCGTGGATGAGTCGCTACTTGCGTGCATAATTTAAGAGCTTCAATATAAAACAACTGGTTAAAAGATGCATTTGACCTCGTTATCCTGTCACTATGTTACCTAGGATCTCTAGTGTTAGATGGACCGATGGTTGATGGTTGAGAATTGAGAAATCTTAAAATAATGCATCCATCTTTAGATAGAGAATTGAAGGTCTAGTGGTTGCATTTCATAACCCATGTTTGCTTTTCGATATTTCTGCATTCTACACACACTCACTCGTTCACTCTGCGTCATCGAAAATATCATCTGATTTGCGGATGCTATAAAAATAATTTGTATCGAGGGACTCTGCTAAGTAGGGCTGCAACTTGGGCTTTAGCTTGCTGAAGCCTTGATTAACTTGGTCCAACCCTAACCTGATTTGCATGTATAAACATTATATAAACGTATCAATCTATGATGCTGGAAAGAAAAGATATATACTGAAAAGACTAGGACCAATCAAAACTCTTGAATAATTCATAGCCAACAACCAACGATAACTCCATGAAATGAAACCACATGTATGTTTTTCACATCTTATTGAACAAAGCCTCACCGACATCTGCTGTGACCATGGTTGCAGTATTTTCAAATAATACAGGAATTATCTTATTTTTGTTTAATAGTTGTGTGTATGTGTATGTGCATGTGCGCCAACGTTTATTGGGGGTCACAAGAATTGCCGTGACCATATGTGAACTGGGAATCCAGATCTGATGTAGTCTAACGGCTGTAGATTTTGCTGTAGACCCAATAGAAAGGCACCATAAAACATTCCATTATCCTTCTCCTTTTTCCCCCTCTTTCTGTTTCTGTTTCAATTAAAATGCTGATAAACCAACCAGAAACAATGTGACGATGCTTCTAAAAGAAGAGTGCTTGCATCTTTTGGGGTGAAAATGAGAGATCATGAAGGTTTGTTTATGGGAGTCATGAATGGGCTGAGTTCTGCAGTTTCTCCACAGCATTCTAAAATTTTAGCGCTTCTTGTTGTTATTGTTGTTTGGTAGAAAAACGATTCCATTCAACTAACCCAAAACAACAGCATACGAAGAAACTACACGACCAAGCAACTCTGAAACAGAACATAGCATACAATCCCCTTCAAAACCTGCATTCCTAATGCTTTGGATTTTAGGAATTTTAAACACTCCAAAACTCAAAAACAACATTAGATTTCTTAACATTTCCATCCGAATGGGTTGGTTTCCATTTCACGGCTAGATCTTATTGCATTCTCATGAATCTATTTACTGGGTTAAATTAATCTCGTTTTGCCCACTCCCTTTTGATCTGATTAGCGATGCAAATGTGCTTGCTTTGTTTGAAAAACCTTAGTGACAGGTGGGTTGTGGTTCGGTGAACTGGGAAAGGAGAGGGTCAAGTCTGATGAGAAGGAGATGCCGAGATGGGACTTGGGAGACAGGTTCAGGATGTTTAAAAAACATATGAAAAGGTTAACACATGACATGATGCTTATAGTGTCCATTGCTTATCACACGAGAGGAAACCACAAGCATGTAGAGAACAGGTGGTGGGCTTTCATTGAGTCTACAGCATAGTCTATTGGCTGTTTGAAACAAAAAATGCAGTTTTCCACATGTTACCAAACATGTGCCTTTTTCAGGGTGGGCTTCTTCATACAGACAGCCCATAAGCTTTGGTGAAAAATCCGGAGTGGAAAACCCATACAGACTGTCAATCAGTTATTTGAAGGGCTGTCCACTTAAGCTCTTTGAATAGTTTATGGAAAGCACTTTAAAGCAGCTGAACCAACTTAGTTGAATCTTCTTCAATTTAGCCCTCTCTTCCTTAAAGATTTATTGTTTGACACTGGAAAGCATTCCAGTGGGAGCTAAAGTTAAGCAGCCAAACACCTCACCTAAAAATAACATCTTAGGACCAAATTTCTGAAGGGTCTGAATTTCAAAGAAAAAGAAAAAAAAAATGTTGAAAGGTTCCAAATGATGGTATTTGTCAAAGGAATCACTGAGGTAGAGATTGGCATATTCCATCCAAGTCTAATTAACAGTTCAATGTGTGGACCAAGCGTTTGTTGCACATACATGATATATCCCTTCTTGCATTGATTCTTTGACCAACAAAGGATGTTTGGTCAACAAGAGTGCCCATATTATATATTGGGGCAAATTGGTTTCATGTGCCGGTCATATTTGTACCAAGCTACATTTCTTTCGATTAATTTGGCCTAATCTGTCGGGTCAAACGTTTCAAACTTTGATTAAGCAGATCCCATTTCCCAATGTGATGTTTGCTTTAGGCTGCGTTTGATTGTAGTGCAAATTTATTTGTATTGATGCAAAACATTGATAGTGTAAATGATTTGGGTGCAAATTTTGATTTATTTTTATTTCAAATTTTACCTTATTATTACAGTACAAATGAAATAAAATAAGACCTGAAGCAGGATAAGTTAAAACCCAAAATAAAAATTAAATCAAAATTTGCACTCCCATTCATTTGTATTAGTGCAAATAATGTTGCACTGCAATCAAACACAGCCTTAGTTTAATCTTCTTTTAATACAAGTCCGGTCCACAATTTGATTTGCTAAGTACGCCATATGTTTTGTTTTGGGGGGTGTAAGTCAGTCCAGGTTAGGTTTGGTTCGGGTTGGTCTAATTTCTCTATTTTCTTTTGTTAAATGTATTTATTTACTAGATTATAAGGGTTCATGTTATTCAATATTAGCACTACTATGTCTAAAAAGATCATATTTATCATACTTAGAAAAAAAATGCCTTTAAACCTAAAATCTTTGAAATACAATATACATGCATATACATATATACATAGATAAATATGTACATACATAAACATGTAAATATTTGTAGCAAAAAAACATAAATATATAAATATATACATTTATTGATGCATGGTTGCATGTACATACATGCATCAATATATATATACAAATACATATTTATATAACATTTATACATGTAAATATGAAATTATTTAAGTCAGGTTCAGGAATTCTAATCCAAGCCAGAGAGAGATACAACATGTGAGCAAGAGGGAAACGGGCAAGTCCGTCCGCTGCCTGATTGCCTTCACACTAGATATGAGAACGAGGGGCCTTCAGCTCATTCTCTTCCACCATCTTTCTGCATTCTTCAACTAAAGTTTCACATCTCCACAGTGCATAGTGCATGGGGTCGATCTAGTCCCCTTAATTCATAGTGTTGTTCCTTTTTCCCCACGTTAATGTCTAAAACTTGTTGTGGCTTAATCTATCAGGGGATTAGGCCAGACCGAACCGAACCCAACCTACAAGGGTGGGTTTAGGGTTGGGTTCAACCGGTAAAGGTTGGAAAATGCTAATATGATATAAAAGTTGTATTGGGTTTATATGTAAAATACGTGCTAATTGATAGATAATGTTTAAACCTAGTTGAAAGTTGAAACCCTTGAGTTGAAGATTTTAATACGTTGGATTGGACTAGGGTTCACCTAGCCTACCCAGTCCTAATTTGCACCAATATTCTGATTGATTGATATAACTTCTAAGTCGTCTAGGCAAAAGGGCTGTGTGAAGCTTTCCATGCACCTATTTTCCAAATTACCTTTATCGGACGTAGAGGGTTTGGGTCAATGTTATGAGACTTGAATTCAATATCAATACATTATTGATTGGTAGGCCACTTAGGGTTCAAACAGTCCCAATATTGTTCTACACTTCTAGCCATTAGGAGATCAAGCAGATGCCAGAAAAGGTATGATATCAGAAGAAGGGCTTTGGCCAGTCAAAATCATCCCTGGATTTTGATCTGATTAGCTACTATCATAGTCAAATTCATTGAACAAAATGTCTCTGCTGGTGCATCAATATTGTCGTTATTGCAGATACATTGACAAAACTATAAAGAGAGGTTGGGCAATTAAGTGTTTTCAACAATTGGTTTGAAAATTGGAACCAAAACACTTTCAACTTTTAAGCCTTAATGCTTCATTTGGAATTGGTTTTGTCCGTGTTTGGAAAGAGTATGTAATAATAATTATTGACATAAAATTCTACTCCAGTTCAATTTTGTACATATTTTACGTCATAA
The DNA here is from genome assembly GCF_055504915.1 of Nelumbo nucifera. NCBI lineage: Eukaryota > Viridiplantae > Streptophyta > Magnoliopsida > Proteales > Nelumbonaceae > Nelumbo > Nelumbo nucifera. The sequence continues at coordinate 146,375,821 of NC_142649.1, read as the reverse complement.
ATCAGTGCAAAATTTCATCATACGTAAATCGATGTAAAATTTTACACTAATTATATTACGTTTTTCAAAAATACAACGATCACACTTAATGACACTTAAGCATAAAACATCATCAATGTGCTTTTACACATAACATTTTACACTGATTCCAAACGCAGCCTAAAGAACAAAGCCTAAGTGCTAATTTGGGAGATAGCACTGAATTGCAATAATTTCAACCTTTCCGAGATAGGTTCTACATCGATAGCCTTTAAGCTATGATCGGTGAAAAATCCGGAGGGCCCAAATGTAATAATAAGGTTTTGAACTGTCTGCTTCAGCCTCTTTGGATAATTTAATCGGAGCTGCTGAACTAGTTTATCTTTTTTTTTTTTAAAGACAACTTAAGTCACCACTCAGACCACCCAAAAGGGCACTTAAATTGCGGTATTGTCTATTTTTTGAGGGTTTTAAAAATATAAATCCAGATGTTTATCCAAACGCAACCTAAATTTTCTTTGCTTTCTCAAAGTATTTTCATACACAAAGTAATTATAAATTATAATTGAGTACAAGCGACCCAGCAAGGGTATTCCGGGGCGGGAAACCCTCCCAACCCACCAAAGAAAGGTCCCCGGACCGGGCCTAAAATTATAATTTTGATAAACAGATCACATCCCCAGGCGGCAATGAAATGAAAATGAAAGCATTATTAGTTATGATAAAGGTCAAGACATGTTAGCGTATTTAGCCTTATAAAACAGGTACATGATCAGAGGTAGCATATCTATCAAAAATGGAATGTGCCAAGATCACTCTCCCAGAGTTTATGTGAGTAGGGCTGTCAATGGATTTTCAAAGTTCATAACCCAATTCAACACTTTGGATTTTCGTAATATGCATCCAATTGATAGATCACGTCATATATGGGCTTAACTCATCCAATCCAATTAAGGTTTGAGTCTGGTTAAATTTATAAAGATAAAGTTTATAATAATAAATTCTCTATTAGTACCTGTATTTTAGGCCTAGTGTTACTTTGGTTCTGAATTTTAAAATACAATAATTCAGTATTTAAAATTTTCAAATGTGTCAATTCAGTACAACCAGTCATTAAGTGACATTTGAAAAGATATAAATGTCCTTTGAGTGTCTTCTAATTTTTTTTATTAACCATTCTAACATTGAAAAATAAAATGAACAGTCTCAAATCCTTGTCTCTTCTATTCAACAAAATAGGGGTAACCAGAATGCCCACCGAAGGATATTTGGATGGTTGATAAAGAAAATTATATGACACTCGAAGGACATTTGTGTCTTTTCAAATGTCACTTAATGGATGATTAATGGCAGGTATTAGATTAGCACTTTTGAAAATCCTCATACTGAATTATTTTGCTCCATATAATGATCAGATATGCTTGCTAATATATACAGAGAGAACAATTGAACATGCTTTATAGTTGATATATTTATACCAGTGGTTGGTTGTTGGTCTGGTCAGTGATCATCAGGAGCATTGCTATCCCTATTTATCACCTTTACAACTATATATGATCATCGGGATTGATTGAATTATCAGGATTTTTGAAGAGTAGGTCATATTATACACCCACTGTCTTGAAGTTGAAATTGAAAGATGCAAATGGGGGGTAGGGCAAAAAAAAAATCGCTTTATGAATCCATATCTCCATCACACCAAGTAACTCGGTGGTTGGGATGACCCATCAGCGTCCAATGTCTCTCTCTTTATACAAGTCTCTTTTCTTTGTTGAATTCTACATATTGAGTTTATTGAAACTCATAGAAAAAGTTGTCTAAAAGAAAGACAATAATCCTCCTACTTGGACAGAGCCATTTGTGAAAAATCTTGTGGCTGTCCATTTCCAGACCTAAGTCAAGTTCTAAGAATTATAGAGAAGGAAAACAGATATGGGTTTTGTGATTTCTAACGAGTTAGGTCATAAGAGGGTCTCCGGTCAATGACTATTCATCTACATCGATCGTGAAAGGAAATCGTGAAGATCCAAAGATGTTTTCTTTGAGTAGGAGAAAAAGACCACCATGACTCTAATGCTTAAGTTTGTACTTGTGCAATTTTGGTGCATTCGTTAGGATGCAAATTAAGTTACCAAAACACCCCTCCAGCTACTTTAAAACTCTCTCACATCAGTATGTGTCGTTTAGTTATCAGTCATTGTCTCATATGGTGTAGCTTTGCATAAGTGGGTGTAGCATGGAGATGACAAATAAGACCAAATGTATCCCTTTCAATGCCATCTAAGGTCATGAATATATGTATAATATATGCCAACACTTTGTCCAAATTGTCCACCAATAAAACAAAAGAAAGTGAGTTTTAGTATAGCTTGATTTTTTCAGTTCTAATATCAAGGAATATCAATTGGGCATGTATAAAGCCTATTCCTTCTATCTCCTTAATTTCTCTATAATTTATTTGTCTATAGTTCCCCAGGTCCCTTCTTGCTAATTAATAAGAAATATCTGTTCATTAGGGCAATAGTTTTCTACAACTTTTCATTTTTATTTGAATGTGTATCATTGTTTAGAGCATAATAAAAAATAAACATTTCTTTCAAATAATTATTGCTTGTATGAAGCCATAAAATGAATTCTAGGCTTCCATGCAAACTATTTCCTATAAGGAACTAGAGGGAAAATAAAAATATGCAATTAGGAATTTGGCATATATATCACGGAAAATAAAAATAAATAATCAAGATTTGGTCAAGCATAAGCTTAAGATAAATGTCTTTGCAACATGTTTTCATAATATATAAAGTTCAGGATAATAAAATCGTATATTTTACATGTAAATTATGTTATTATAATTATGAATATATTGAATTATTTGCATCTAAATATTTCATATATTATCCCTTTTCATGATCTAAAGATTTATATTAAAATATATCATATAAATTTGCCAAACTTTAGTTGTTTATGCAAAAATTCGAAATTTGTTTATAACACCTGAATCTGCTAACTCAAAAAGAGTAGTGGGTAACAGAACCAACAGTGTTTAAGTGGGCATTGAGACTTCAGTTCTTCTGTTCATATATATATATATATATATATATATATATGCAAAAGGATAAAAGTGTCAATTGCAATAGTTAATATGCCATGTATTAAACCAACCAACATGTAAGATTTATTTATTTTTTTCTCCTTCTTTTCATGCATGATGTTTTGAAAAAATCCTTCTCATCCATATGTTGTAGGGGACAAAGCCAGCGGGGACTGAGGAGTGCCTTAGCTTGGTCCCCATATGCCTCAAAGTTCCCCTACCCCTAGAATCTCCATAGACTAATTCCCAATTTCCCCCTAAATCTGATGTAGGATCAAGCATGTATGTAGATAAATGTACAAACAACTGTTATAAGTCTTAAATTTACTCTAGAGGAAAGGATCCACCTTAATTTTAGGGATGTTTGGAATAGTTTTCATTTATTTAAAAAACATTTGTATTTGATTTATCTTTAAAATCGAGAAAGAGTAGTTGGTAAACATTTTTCTACTGTTTGTTGATAGTTAGGCATCATTCAGCATCACATAAGTAGAACAGTAAATAAACACCTTGGTGCTGGAAGAAACGTTAAAATGAAACTTCCCTCAATAATAGGCCTACACATAAAATGAGATAAATGTTTATTAGATAAAAACGATTACTAAATAATATTTTAGTACAAACGCCTACATGGCAACGAACTGACACTGCTTATCCACCTGGAAGCCTTGCCGTTAAAAAGGACCTAAACAGAAGTGCAGAACTCCCTTCTAATGCTGTGGAGGTGAATATTATTAAAGACGATGGAGATACTCTTTTCACTAGGGAGTTAGAGGTATTAAGGGTTATGTTTGCCAAAGAATCAACTGGTTAGTTAATCTCGCAAGTGATCCAACTCATCATAGCTCCAGGGAGTTGCAGACATAACTTTTAGGCAAATTAAAATTCAAGCAATATTGGAACACATATTTTTGGCCAGCTAATTAATTCAGTCAAATAATTGTCCTATCATATGAGTTTCCTTCTTTCAATGGGTATTTCAATAAAATAAAGTTTATCTGGACTGCTTTTTCCTAATTAATGATGACATTTCTAGACGGTAGCATTTGGTAAACTTTAAAAGAGGTGCATGAAACTGGCAATGACACGATCAAGATGACTTCTCTTACATGCTATATACTTGTACGAATGCCTAAAGTCACCAATTTTTCTAAATAAGCTTATCAGCATTTTCACTAACCTCCAGAACATTCAATTTGAAAATCTATACATATTTTTAAGTTTTTTTTTAGAATTTTATTTTCATCACAAAGGCGTTACTACTTGCTTTTATGGTTTAATCTCTTGCCGACAAGCATAAGAATTTGGGTTCGAGTTTTAAAGTGGCTACTTTGTAAAAAAACAAAAATAAAAAGGCAAAATCTACGATGCTCTGTGAACCAATCAATGATAAAGTGATTGGCATCTTTAAACATTGTTAAAGTTTTTTAGGTAAATATATGATGTTTTTTATGCGTTTGATATCGTTTATTATATTATAATTATATATAATTTTTTATTTTTTCTTTTATTTTATAATTTTTCAATTTCATTTTATTATTTTATATATAAACAATTGTATACATCAAAATTTATATAAAATAAAATTTTGTGATTTCTCAATTTTTTAAATATGCTCTCATGGTCTGACCTGGCCCAAGACTCGGCTGTGCCTAACCTCTGAAATATCTCTGAGGAGACAAGCATGGCCGGGCACGACCTCTAAAGTATCCAAAAGAAACAAGAATGGCCCAACACGGCTGGCCAAAGCACAGGTGGCCTGCAAAGTTGTGTCATGCCAATCCGACCCAAACCGATTCGTACTTCCAATTTTTTTACACGGTAGCAGGATTTAAAATGAAATGGCAAAGATTAGGTCGTTAACTAACCTTACAAGGACAATTCAAGTAAATAAGTGCAACCTAAACCCTACATGGGATCCAGGCCTTTTCTGATGGGCATATATGGGGTCAAGGTTACAGCACCATTGGCCTCCCTCACATGTGCCTCAGCTGCTTAACTTAACAGATTATTGAGTCACACTATTAACCGGTACTGCTATCATAAGATTCGGGTGCAAGTTGGGTGCCCGATTTTAGGATTTCACATCACATCTGGCCCGGGTTTTCAGGCTAGTCCATTCAATGTTTGACAAAATCTGGGCCCAAGCAGGCCAAGTCTGCCCAAGTTGCACCTCTAATCTAAGAGGTTAATAATTATACTTAATAAGATAGAAATTGGAGTAAATAAATTTCTACCACAAATGCTTATTAAATTATTAATACAACAGTTGGTATCATTGCTGTTTCTTCAGGAAAGGTTAAGTTTGATGTTTCTATTATAAATGTTAACACCCAATTTAATTAATGTTTATATTTTTCTAATGAAAATAATTATATAATGTGATGTAATAAGACAATTTCTCAAAAATTTATATTAACCAATCTAAAAACGTTATAAGTAAAAATTATAATGGTACCAAAGACAACCTAAACATTCTATGTTCATATAGATATCATATATGACACTTATAAGAAGAAATGATGTATCACAATTTGAAGAATCTAAAAAAGCCTGGGGTAGGGGCAGGCTATAAAATGAAATGGGTTGAGATAGGGGTCATTGATGGAGATGACATTAAATGATTTAAGGGATCATAATTTAATGATGGAGATAGCATTTAATAGAATGAAATGGAGAAACAGGATTCAATGTAGCTGACCCATAATAGTTTGTATGATAAATGATGATGATGATGATATTCACATGGATGATAGTATAATTCACTGTTAAATGTTAATTAATGCATGCAATCTCTTCCATGGAACCCAACCCATTTTGTGGTGGTGGATCATGGTTCTTGCCCCAAACCCAAGATCCCGCTTTCATGAAAAAAAAAAAAAAGTGACGATCTATGCAGCTATATATTAAGTAATAGGATGACAACAAACCATCTTGAATTGTTGAAACTTTGAGATGAGTTGCATTTTCATTTCCTTATCGCCTTCTAAGTTCCAACCAAATGCACTGAATGTAAGTCATCTTCGTAGCCAGCCAGGGACCAGCGTGTGACAGGTGAGGTGAGGGCGTGAGGGTACCGCTCCCTCATTGAACTGGAACCTATTCACAATGCATGTGTAGCTGTTGCACTTCACTGTGAAAGTGTGAAGCTGTGTATGTGATTGTCTCCAAAAGGACAAGAATTAAAATTATCAAAAACTTCCAATTCTGTCTCTGCTGGTTGAAAACCAAGGCCGGGAGGTCCTCCTTTTCTACTTTTCGTAGGCATTTGTTAGCGATTAGGTTTGAGTTCTCTAGATGGATATACACTCATTATGTGAAGCCAAATCAAAAGTCATTCATTGTGGACGACGACCACCAAGAAGAAGCTTGAAAAGCCGCATGTGACACATCCCAACCCAACCAACCAATGCCTTGGACCAAAACCGATCACTACGTACTTCTGGGGGGCCCAACTCATGAATTCAAGTCACACTTAAATAGGCCCGCGCTTTTGGACCATTTATCAACGTTATTCCTCACTTTTCAGCAAGGATGGACCAAGTAGTGGTTGGAGAATAGAGAAGTGAGAAGAGGATGGCTGGGCTTGGGCCACGCCAACGGCAAAGCCCAAGACTCCCCCACCACGCGCTCTCAGTCTCTGCACCGGTCCCCGACACCCCACGCAAAAGCAAAAAATAGTAAACAAAGGAAGAGGATGAGCCAGAAAGTCGATTTTCTACTGTTTGGTTTCACATGTTTCACGAGTCCCTCTACTATGCCTAGGGAAAGGAAAGGAGTTTCAAACTTGTTTGATTATCTCTGCAGCTGCTCGTACGCAAATCACCCCCAATTGGTACAAACATCTTCGTTGAATAGTTGAGACGCGTGGATGACTTCCTCGCGGTGCCGTCTGGCATTTTCCATGCGTGTGTTGTTTCATCGCAGTATGATTCATCCCACTACACTTGAATGAATGGATCATCCTCATCCGTCCGATCAAACAAAACGGGGTTGATATACTAAATTATTAATAGCCACATCAAGATCGGCAATCGTCACCACAAACCATAATTAATTAAAACATGATCTGATGAACCATTACAATTAACGAAAGACCTATGAGGCAGGCTATGAGCTGAGAACTATCGGATCATCTCGTACACTGAGGGTGAGGCACTCGGCAAAAAGCCTTTTCTTCCCAAGTCCCAAACTCCCAAGTAGTCCCAACTATACTAGCTACAGTACTACTCTCACCCTTATCTACTACGCCTCTGATTAGGGCCTTAAATCCAGAGTTCGGATCGTCTGTCACGGCCAATACTATTGAACATGTCACATTCTCTCACTCATTTCGAAACTAACGGAATTAGGATGCTAACGGCATATGTAGACGTCAATTTTTATTAAATTTGTTTAATTCCTCCTTTTCATTCCACCGTTCCTGTCGAGAGTTCTCTTCCTCTTCTTCCCCTCTCCATCCACCGTCCTTTCATCTTCACATATGTCTAAAAGCGAATATCTCACTGTCATTGGAAACGAAGCTGCATCTGAGCCCCACTGCAAGTCCCTCTCTCTTCTCTTCTCTTCCCTCTCCACCAACACACTGCATTGCGACTTGAATCGCAACCCAACCCCACCGCCGCAACCCTGCCTCGCCCCTTCAACTCTCATAGTTCTTATTTCGGCCACTTTAGGTTTAATGTGTTGTATTCCGGCCAGATTTTTTATTTTTGATTTATTTCGGCCATTTCAGGGGTCTATTTTCTAAACAACATGGTGACACAGTTATCTGTCAAGATCGTAGAAATTGGGAAGAGAGTCGTTCCCGTTTGTTTCTCTTCAATCCAGTTCTATACGGTGTACATAGAATTTATGGCCTGTAACTCTGTAAGGTTTCAATTATCAATTTTGAGATTTTCATCCCGTCTGCAATACAGAGACCATGTCGATATGATATTTCCCAAACTTGAAAAGAAGATCCAATCTTCAATCTATGTTAGATTTAATATTCTTCCAAACAGAAAGACTGAAACATAAATAAAGCAAATCAAAGCATATATTGTAATCAGCACCAACGAGGGTTATGGAGCTGGTCGGAATTCAGCATCGGCGAGGAGGGTTCCTGAAAAGGCCAGAATACAGCACCGGAGAAAGTTGCAGCGGCAGGGTTGAGTTGCGATTTACATCGCGATGCAACGTGTCAGTGGGGAGGGAGGAGAAGAGAAGAGAGAGAATTGCAGCGGGGCTCAGATGCAGCCTCGTCTCTGATGACAGGGAGAGAGAGGAAGAAAACTCTGGACGAAAACGGTGGAATGAAAAAGGAGGTATTAAACAAATTTGAGAAAAACTGACGTCCACACTGCGATTAGAATCCTAATTCCGTTAGTTTCAAAATGAGTGAGAGAATGTGACGTGTTCGAATAGTATTGAACGGGATAACAAAAATTTTGGGGTTTTTTCTGAGGTGGATTGTAGTCCACTTATCCCAAAAATTTTCTGTCAGTAGGGGACAGACCCGTAATCGCAAATGGGTGACGATATGACAGCATAAGCACAGCATCAGTGTTTAACTTGCACAAGCAACCAACAGCTTTTCCTTTTCCATCAGACTACGGGGGCGGATCAATCTCTTCTTATCCGCTTTATGGTCGTCCATCCGGGTAGTTAGTTCATGGTTTGTTATCGAATCCTTTGATGTCAGACGATTAATTAATTACACCGACTGGCGTTATGAGTCAGGGACCTTTGACATTGTTAATAAATCTGTTTGGCATGAATTTTGACTTAATGAGACGATGACGCTCTAATAAAACCATGAGTTAGTTGCTTACAAGTTACAACTAGAAGGGCCCAAGGCCCAACCCATGGTTTCGCACCGTCAAACCTCATACATGGGTAGCCACTTCTTGACCCGACTCGACAACCCGCGAAGGAGATGGCGGTTTACGACTTACGACTTACGAGAAAGGGAGAAAAGCAGGAACAAAGTTGGTCCAGTGTCGTCTCGTACTAGTAGGCGTAAGGTGTGATGGCTGATGGCGATGGGGATTTATTTTCGTTTTAAAGAAAAGGAGCAGCAGCCAAACAGAGTGTAAAGCTTGGGTGATTTTTAATTTGAGAGAATGACCAAGCAGTCCAGATCAGAATTTTATAACCCTAAGGGAATGCATCCTGACCGTGAGTTGATGTTAAATTCACGATCAGGATGTGATTTATAGGGGAGATGGCTAGTAGTAGGGGGGGCTGGAATTTAGAATTCTGCATCGTGTGTCTCCCTACTTTTTCGTTTTAATTTTGGGGTCACGAAGAGTTTGAAAAGTAGAGAAGTCTGTTTGAACGTTGAAACCTATGACTGACCGTTTCTGGTATTAATCTTTTTTATTTATTTAATTTCGAAGTTCTTGCCCTGTCCTTTTCTTTTGCGTATAAAAAACAGGATGAACTTATCACAGTTGTTGAAAACAAGGTGTTAAAAATCGATCCGAAAACGGAATCGTTTTGGGCACCGTTTTCCGGTTTGACGGTTCAACCCGTTCGGGTCGAACGGTTCGACGCGTGACATCATAAATAAATTAAAAAAAAAACAAAAAAGTATTTATACATAACAAAAATTAAATAAAATACAGAAAATAAAACAATATATGAAAGAAATAAAAATATTTAAATATAAAAATAATAAAATACAAAAAAAAACAGAAAAAATTCCAAAAATTACAGAAAATTACAAAGCATTAGATAAAATTTACCAGTTGAACATACCTTCCACCACCTAGCATCCAAGGCTTTTTCTTATTTCATTAAAAATATTAAAAAAGTACAAAGCCCTGAACAACGAAGATCTGTACAAGGAAAACCAAATCCGAACCTATAGGTCCTATACTCATTCTCATATATAACTTTCTGTAGCTTTACAACATGATAATTCCAATCAAAAAAGTATGAGTTGCTTGTTTTTTCACTTTTTGTTTAATACAATGAAGAGAAGAGGTAAAACGAACTGAGAAATAAAACGCTTAACAAAGTTAATGGTTCAGAACTGAACAGTGGTAACTGGCTCACTTAGTTACCTGAAAAATCACACTGTTCGCCGGCAGCTGCAGTGAAGAATTGAAGATAGTCATCGAAAGTTGGAGTCAACAGTGTTCGCCGGTAACCGCCGCGAAGATAATTGCCGGAGCCGTTCCTTTCAAGATGTTGTTGAAAAAGAGTGAAAGCTTTTGGTTTCACAGTGTCCGCCGGCAGCCACAATGAAGCTTTAGTCGCCGCCTGCCGCTGCAACTTTGGTCGCCGGCAGGTGTTTGCTCGGATTCTGGGAGGGGTGGTTTCGGTGTATCGCCGCCTGAAGGCTTTTCGTTTTGGGTTTGGCAAAACAAAACCCTAAGAGGCTAACCGGATAAGACTTTCGAAGGTTAGATGTTAGGATAGATTTGGCATTTTATTTTTGTTTTATTTTTATTTTAAAATAAAAAAAAATAGAATTTATAAAATACCGAACCGCTAACCGTTGGCCGGTTCGACCGTCCGGGTCGACAATTATTTTACGTTGTCAACATTTTTTCGCTAAATGACAGTTCGAGGTAAACCCGAAACCGTTCAAGTGACCGATTTCCAATTCGAACGGTCCGACCGTCCGAATCAACAACGGTTCAAAAACGTTGGTTGAAAATGAAGAATCACTATCTAAATTAGGAAAGGAAGTAAGAAAGAACGGTGAAGAAGGGCAGGCTCGGTCGACATGAAACCATGTCAACGTGTGAAAAGTATCGTACGGCTGAATTAGCTGAACAGAATAATTTGTCCTTCAGCCAACAACTCAACAAGTCATCAAATAGGTTGTGATTTGTCAACTCTCCTTAATGACTGAACGGAATTTTGGGCCAATGTTTCAAAAATCAATCCAAAAACGGGGCCGGTTTTTTCCTCCGATTTCAATGTCAGTAATATAACCATCTGGTCCAAACAGATCAACCATCCATTATATGGATTTATTTTGAATTTTTTATTTTTTAATTCATATCATTTTCGAAGCTACCAATTAGAAACTATACTTTTTTCAATAAGTCTTCCTAAAATCTCTCTCTTTCTCTCTATCTCTCCCCAAGATGTTCCGATAACTTAAATAATCTAATATCCTAAAATTTCTCCTAAACAACCTCCCCCACTATCCCCAACTTTCTCCAAAGTTATCTCTAATTTAGTAGAGAGTTTCTCTCCTAAATTATCTCTAATTATTATTTATCTTTTCCTCCACTTTTTATCTACATCTATTTAAAGAAAGTTTGAATTGCAAAATTTAAGAGTTATTTAAATATTCTAACAAAATTATATAATAACCTTAAAATATTTATTAAAAAGACAAAAAATAATTATAATCGAGTTAATAATATTCATATTATTAAAAATTATATATTTTTACAAAGTTCATTACAAAATTATGTACAAACAATATAAATTATGATTTTCAAGGTTATTCAATCTAAATGTTATTCTTAATAAAAATCTAACATTAAAAATGAAATATTATTTTAATATTTCAATAACTAAATATCTTAAATAACAAAATATTAAAATTAATATTTTAAATCAATTAATAATATATTTTAAATAGTTATTGAATAACTTTCAATTATAATAAATAGATTAAGATTTTAAATATTTAGTTAAATAACTAAATATTTTAAATAATGAAATATTTAACATAGCTAGATTTTAAATAGTTAAAATAACAAAATTATGTATTAATAGTACTATAATTTTATGGATTATTAAATTCAACGAGTAATTAATATTTTAAAATTTAAATAATGTTATTATTTCAATAAATAAATTATATTGCAAATAACTAATTTCATTTATACCAAATAATAATTCTAGAAAATAACTCTCAAAAAATTATTGTTTATTAATAATTTTAAAAATATATATTTATCTATAATAAAATTAATATTTATTGTATTTTAGTAATTATTTATTGTTTTTTGTGATAAATATATTTTCAATAATTATGTATAAATTGATTTTTGTTTGTTATTTAATAGAAAATTTTCAATAATTATTGGAGTTGAAACAACTATTATTTAGCATTCTAAATTTAATTTATTGTGTATTTTCACTATAAATTTTTAATAATTATTGGAGATTAAAGTATTATTCACGGGTTGGTTCAGTTCAGTTGTAGGTTGTTTGGCCAACCAAATCAACCTGGTCAGGTTGGGGGTTGGTCACTTAGGTTATATCGGTTTGGGTCAATTTTCAGTTTGGTCAGTTGGTTCAAAAGATTTAAATTTAAAAAAAAATAAAAGTTAAAAGTTAAGTTCAAATTTAAAAAACATTACAATGGCATTATTAAAAAATAAATTTAAAAATTAAATTTATGATATAAACTATTTTAGCCTAAGAAATATTGGAATTTTCACACTTCCCGTATTAAAAAAAATTATTTAAAATATAAAATATTAATATATATCTATGTCCAAATTTAATACCAAAATAGTTCTTAATGTCCAAATTTGATACCAAAGACATAGGTGAAGCTGATGTGATCTTGGGGATTAAAACCTATCAACAATGAAATTTTATTCTCTCCCAATCACACTATGTAGAGAGTATTCTTAGAAAGTTTAAACACTATAACTGTAAACCTATTAAAACATCACTTGACTATACTATTCACTTAAGGAAACATATAGAAGAACCTATTTCACAAAGAGAGTATGCAAGCATAATCGGGTATGTGTCTTAATGAATTGCACAAGACCGGATATAGCAATAGTTGTTGGAAAATTAAGTCAATATACTCATAATAAATCCTAAAAATGAACATTGGGATGTTCTAATAAGGCTATTAAAATATTTAAAAGGGAACCATAAAGTTTGGTTTACATTACTCAGGTTTTCCTCCTGTTTTAGAAAATTTTATTGATACAAACTGGACTTTATATTTAAAAGATAGTATTTCCACCAGTGGATATGTCTTTACCTTAGGAGGGTGTGCAGTATCGTGGAAATCAGTAAAACAATCATGCAATACAAGTTTGACAATGGAGGCTGAATTCATTGCATTAGAATTAGCAAGGTCCGAGGAAAAGTGGCTAAAAAACTTATTGGTGGATATACCACTTTGGCCACGGTTGGTTCTATCTATATCTCTCCATTGTGATAGTTAAGAAGTGATAGATAAAGCCAAGAACAAAACTTATAATGGTAAAAGGAGGCACATTCGCCCAAGGCATAACCTGGTAAGACAATACCTCAATGAATGTACAATCGCTCTGTATTTTGTGAGGTTTGAAAAGAAACTTGTAGATTCGTTAACCAAACCACAAACTTCTAAAGTGGTTTATGAGGCATTGGTAGGAATGGGGCTGAAGTCCATTACATAAGTCATTAGTGATGGACACCCAACCTATGTAAAAGGAGATCATTGGAATTAGGTTGAATGGGTAAAAACAAGTTGCTAGATGACTTGGGAAAGCATTATCAATTTATAACCCATTACTAGATGCTAAAGTAAGATGGTGTTGACTGCAAAATGAGGAGGTTGAGTATAAGACTCTTAATCGATTAAAAACAGTGTGTGTAGTACACGCTAAATAATTGACTTAAGTGAGTGTGAAGTGTGGTCGTTTCTAGGAGATATCTAAGGGCTAACTCTCTAAAACACTCATGATTCCAAGAGGGGAACAAGGCCAAAATGTTTCAAAACAAAAGAACCACTAAAAAAATTGTGAGTTGAGTTGGTTGGCAGATTAGTTAGTTATGACAAAGAGGAAAGGTTGAAGGAGTCTAACTCCACTTGTACTTTGTAACATAGTCTGTCATACCTAAGTGTTGATTAAAGTCCAAAAGACGTCACCACGAAAGCTTTTCTCATTATGATGCTTAGGATGTCTGATATTCTTGTAATTTTGAATCTTGTGGGGGATTGTTGAAAGGAGATTCAAAATTTCAAGAATCTCTCCTCTCCTTTATGTTCTCATTTTGTCTTTTTCTCATTCCTCCTTTAAATGCATGGAAAAACTCCTTGTTCCACATTGCTTAGGAAAGGAGTTGTGTTTGAGTATATCTATAGACTTGCTCTATCTAGGGGTGTCGATGGTTTGGTTAACCGAATTATGGGCATTTTTTGCAAACCGAACTAGTACCACATTTCTTCTTTTTCTTGTTTCTTCTTCTTTGTGTCTCTTCGATTAGGTGCACTGTTATGAAGAGACATCTCTCTGAAAAGATACTTTTGTGTCCATTCAAGTGACTAAGAGCATTCTATAAAGAGAGTGTTAATCGACCTAGAAACACAGATCAATGCACACAATACAGTTCTATTCTCTATCGAGTGTCAGATCTCTAAGCATCACTCCTAATGGTTCGTGGAGGTCTAGTAAGCGAGTGCATGCCTACTAGTGGCTTGCGGGTTGTTTTATCTTGGCGATCTGCACCGTAGGGGGAAATGCGGTTTTAAGGAGAGTGACCAAGTGGCATGACTCAGCCCTCATTCTCTCTACAATTTCTTAGATTCATCACTGCATTTCTGCAATACTACCATCTCTCGGTTTGGAAAGCGATTACTGATAAGTTTCATTTTGCCTATGTTATTATTATTTTACAACAAAGATAAATACCCAAATAATGTTTTGGCCAATATTTTCATCAAAAAATGATTGTAAACCAGTGCGAAGACATACCTGAAAGTTTGTTTTTCGTTTAGAACAATGAGTGAACTAGCTCTACCCTAGCTTCGTGGTGAACAAATCTGCCATATTTTTTCATCCAAAATGGTGAGCGAAGATAGGAAGAAAAAGAAGAGGTGAGGGAAGAGAGATAGAAGTAACCAACGTTGTTTATTTTGTCCAAAAAAAAATGAGTGACAATGGAAAGTTAGGGACGATGGGAAAAAAGTTCCTTCCTAGGTACCTTTCTTCAATAGGACAGTGAAGTTTGGTTCGTGGTGCAGAGACTATATTTGACCCTGTTTCCTATCATATTGCAACTATGAATTGTGATCTCCCTATACATAATGATATCTTCCTAATTTGAGAGAGAATATAGAGAGAGTAAAGTCGAACATATCATTCTTTCACGATGGTGAATCGTGATAGATTAAGTTGCTATTTTTTTTAGGGCAACTGCTTTGTCCAGAACAATTGGAAAAATATGAACTTCCTAGTTGGAAGCGATGAGAGGTGGGAAGACCTACTTTGTCAAGACTTCTATCGCGCTGAGTTGTTGATATGAGAGAGTGAGAAAGTCGGGAGAGGAGACTGATAAGGTGGGACGACTCTTACTCTGTCAAGACTCCTATTACGTTGAGGTGTGGATACGAGAGAAATGAATATTCCTGTTAGGCTGAAGTGTCAATATGAGAGATGAAGAAGGGAGTGATGAGATGGCTTCATGAGAAAAACAAGAAAGGCAAAAATGAAAGGGGCTGAGAGTTTTCTATTGAGGTAAAGGAGACTGTTGAGGCCACACTTTAGTATATATATATATATATATATAGATTAATATTATTGTTAATATATAATACGTATTTTAACTATAAATGTAACATATATTTGAATTTCAATATTCTAAATTTACCAATTTAAAACCAAACCGAACTAATTTAGATTCGATTTAATTCAATTTTAAAACCTAATTCAGAGGTTTCATTTTGAACCGAACCAAACCAAACCAAACCAAACCGATCAAATGGACACCCCTACTCAATGATGTTAGCTAAGCTACAACGTTAACCTTTAAAACAGGTAACCTATAATTGGCCAAATCTTCCCAACTACTACCGAATGTAAGGATACCATTTACCTGATATTTTATTATATATGATTAGTTCAGCCACTTCAGCCTTTTCCTATCTCTCTCTCTCTCTTTCATAGTATTTATATTTCTGTTAATTATATTAATATTTAAAATAAAAAGTCCACCTCACGGGAAAGAGATGGGGGCCTCAAAAGGTCCAACCCATTTCTCCATTTCTTTTTTTAATTTAATCTTAACCGTGTTCGACCTATCCATACTTCCCTTTTCTACATTTGTAGGTTAGCAGGTAGAGTAGTCAATCTCGAATTCGCCCGCTCTTTTCTTCTATCCAAGGAAGCCCTAAACTTAGTTCAATAACTCTTACGTATATAGTGCCAAAGTATTCTTCACCAATGGCTGCGATTACGTCAATGACAAAAAGAAAGAAACAGAATTGCGTTTATTTCGTCATTTGAGGACTTTCGTGGAACCAAGACCCATTAAATAATAAATAATGGAGGCTGGGTGGTGGATTATTTAATTAATTAATATGATAGTTCCATATAACCATCTGATCTTGATGGCTTTGATTAATTGAGGTGTCTCGGTCCCACACGTAAGCGTTGATGGTTGGCCCCAGGTGGGCCCTCCCCTACCTGGCACTCTTGGCGCCAATTAGTAGGTTCTGGATCCACAAATTTTGGACTACCCATTTCCCAAGCATAATTTAATTGGGTTCTTAACTTCTAAGTCCAACTCAGGTCCACAGGTTTAAGAGCTGTTAAGAATTGATCCAACCCCCAGACCCCCAATTAACAAATGCCTAATAAAAACATTGTTGACGTTATAATTTGTCACTACCCTGTACTTGTGAATCCTTTGTCTTTAGCTTGCACTTATTTTCAACTGCTGACGACCAAAACTTATCTTCGTCCATCGGAGAACATTGACGAACAACACTTGTCACTTGGAAAAGAGTAGGAACAGAAAATGAAAAGAAAAGATGTCAGTCTAATAAGATTGATTTAAACCAAAATCAATATTATTAAAAAGTGAATTTATACGTGTTCTTTATCGTGAAAGTAGAGAGAGAAAAAGAAAGAAAAATGCTTTGAGTTTAAACCAGCTGGTTGATTTGAACTGTCCGTGAATGAAATGAAACCTTTCTTTCCATATTCTGGGAATTCTTTTTTTTTTTTTTTCCTGTTGAATAGCATCTATTCTTTGGACTTCTAATTCCTCTTCGTGCATCAACATTTTACGTTGGGCGCCGTTTGTTTGAGTGAAGCATATTTCCTTTAAGTTTCCCGGATCAGGTGGTGGGAACACCGTAAACATCGACCTTCTTCACATGGAAGAGAGAGAGATTGCTGCCGAATTAATATTTCGTCTGTGTTGAGCAGTCAAAAGAGAGATGGGAGGAGGGATCGGTCGACGAAATTGAATATTAGATGTTTGAGAATATCGCTGACTGGAAGTTTCTCTGCAAGAGAGGGATTAATTGGTCGTAGATAAGGAAAAGAAGCTACCTATACCATTAGTGTTGTGTTACTATATATATACTATATACGACGATTACGATTCAGTCATATATATTTTTTATTTTTTACCCCTAAATCCTGCCCGCTCCGAGTCTTGTTCATGGCGTCCAAACTTTTACTTTTTATTTTCCCATGCGGATTGATGGAGAACTCGTGAGAGAAAGAAGTCAAACATTGAAGCAAATAAAAGAAGAGAGCTGTAAATGAAGCAATAAAAGAAAAGGCGGAATTGGTGATAGGATTAGACAAAGAAAAAAAAAAAAAGGTGAAATTATAAAAGTAAGGAACCTGACTGGAAGAAACTGGTGGTAATCGTCCTAATCCCATCATCACATGACATGGTCCATGGGGGGAGACGACGCAGACTGGAGACTTATCCTCTCTACTAGGGACTAGGCATATATCTCCATCCCTCAGTACTCTGTCACTTTGTTGATTGTTGGTTTGACTTCTCTTCCAATAATATGGCTCATCTCACCTCTTCAGTTTCACCCCTCTCTCTCCTTCATTTTCTTTCTTTCTTCTTCTTCTTCTTCTTCTTCTTCTTATTAATGTATGGTATGGCCAACTAATAATCACAATCACATACGCGTTTTGAACACTAAATGCAATGTACTTTTTGAGTAATGATCCTTGACGGAAGTAGGATATCCATCAATACTCACCCGTCAATTGGGGTATGTCAAATTTTATCCAATCCATGTTACCCACTTACTCTTAAGTCTTAACCCATCATTTGCTCTGTGGGTTGACCAACCCATTTTGACTTCTAATGGGCATGGGTCATACCCATTTAGGCTCTACTACAAGTACAAAGTATATAGATGATACATAACTGGGTTGACCCGTTGAATTAATGGGTGGGTTGTAGTACTTTTGTAGCTCGACTCACATATCCAATCCATGCATCCATACCCGCCCCATGTATATTATCATGCAACAAGAAATCTGGACTGCACATCTCATGTGGAACAGGAACAAATTAATGCATGTCTGATTATTTTATTTGCCATTTAATTTGAGACCACATGGCTGGACCTGGATGACGCATCCTGAACCTCTATCTCCCACCAATTGATGAGGGTCCAGGCAGATCAAATGAATTTCCTACCTTGACATCTCATGTCATCAATCATATGGACTAGTCATGGACATGGACCCACCTAATTACATGGGTTTAATTAGTATTTCGTGTACAAGATAATTCAACCCTAGTAAGTTTTGTTCTGTCTGCCTTTGAATGAATCAAGGTTTTAAACTTTGAACAATTTAGCTATTTCAGACTTTTTGCCGATTATGAGGATAAATTTTCTTTCAAAATTCTAAAATTTTGATATAAAAACCAAATCAATCTCTCCGATAACGATTAACAAAATCCCAAAACGAGCAAAAACCATTGATTCATTCGTAGGTCATATAGGTCATAGGCTCATAGCTTTTCTGGGGACTGGGATAGCAAGTTTATAAGGTAGGCTAAAACATAGCAGATCGAGAACAAGTTTAGAGTAGGGATGTATGCATGGGGTTGGAAAACTCGAAGCAGTAAGCAGGGGACTCGGTCCCACAAGTTGGAACCGAAAGAGTCAACTTTGCATCCTCCGGCCGATCTGAAACGTGGCGCCAGTCAAAAGGGGACCGGGCCCCGCCTAGTAGTCGTCACAGAGCCGGGCCGTCAAATTCGTTGACTCGGCTCCCCTCTGGCTTTCCTCACGTGGAACGCGCCGGGCCAATCGGGGCGGTGGATTTGTGGAACGAGTCAAACCCAGTTTTGACGAAAAGTAGACGAGACGATCTGTCGAACGAACGTAAGAACCCCCCCCCACTCCTCTCCTTTCCTGGTCTTCTAATGCCAGCTGTCCCATCTGACGCACCACCTGGCGTCACTTCTTCATTCCACTTTCATTTTTCTTCTCAAATCTACTGCTTGTTTGGTCTTCGTCCGAACCCTTTTTATTGCCGAGCCCATTGCACCGGTAAAAGACTTCAGACTTCATCACACCCTCTCTCTCTCTCTCTCTCTCTCTCTCTTTCTCTCTCATCTCCCATCCCTTCTCACTCTTTCTTATTTCCTTCATTGATTTATGGACAAAGGAGGTGGACTCACTATTGATTCTTCCGAGATTGGGTTCTTTGTCACCAAGCCTACTGCGATCAAGTCATTCCTGACAACCAATCATCCCAAGTGGAAGCACGATCCCATGGATTTTCCGGTTAATCTTAATTGTAGAGATGATCAAGATTCTCCAGTGCCGTCCGACGAGAAGCGGGTCGATGAAATGGACTTCTTTTCCGATAAGAATCGGTTGAAAGATTTCGATGCCAAAGCATCCATTATCGATGTTAAGAAGGAGGATTCCCATGGTGGGGTGGCACCAAGACTCGATTTGGCTGTAAATGTAAGCAGGAACAGCTCAAATTATACTGTAAACAATCTTTTCGATATATACTCTTTCATGTGTGCTTGAGATACGTACTCAATTCTCACTCGCTATTAGTATATTATCAATTAACATCCTTTTTTCTTGTTTTAATTAATTACAGACTGGTTTGCACCTTCTTACGGCAAACACCGGCAGCGACCAATCAACGGTGGACGACGGGATTTCACCTAATGCCGACGACAAGCGAGCCAAGAGTGAGGTAAGAAGGCGAAGTCCTGTAATTCAATATCGGGGTTTTCAATTCTTGTGGTCTCTAGCTAGGTCTGGATCAATTAATCGTTTTGGTTAAAGATGGTGTTCTAACTTTTAAGATTACCCACTTATATTGTTTCAGCTGGCGGCCCTTCAAACCGAGCTAGACCGGATGAACGAGGAGAACCAACGGTTGAGAGCGATGCTTAGTCAGGTTACCAACAACTATAGCGCACTACAGATGCATCTCGTAACATTGATGCAGCAACAGAACCGCAAGGCTGAAAGCGCCCAAGATCAGGAGGTATATATATATATATATATATATTTTTTTTTTTTCTGTTTTTTATTACTCAATTCAGATTCAGATCTAGGGCCTTTCATCTAATTAGAAATCGAGTTTTGATAATTTAACTTAATTTTTTAGTGAATTAGCAATTAACTTCCTCTCTCCATGGGTGTCTTGTTCTGTTTAGATGTTAGATGGAAAGCTAGAAGAGAAGAAACATGAAGCCGGCGAAGGGTTGATAGTTCCAAGACAATTTATGGATTTAGGCCCGGCTGCGACAGCTGAGACTGATGAGCCTTCACAGTCATCCTCTGAAGGGCGGAGCCGTGATCACTCTGGATCCCCTCATAATAATGCAGAAGTGGTCTCCAAGGAATACAGGCAGCAGAAGAATAGCAGCAACAACGAGATTGTTCTATTCGATCAGGACAAGAGTGATTTTGGAGAGGATAGAGGGATTGGCAGGGAAGAGAGCCCTGACCAAGGATGGGTTGCTAACAAAATCCCAAAACTGAATCCCTCCAAGAACGTTGATCAAACCACAGAAGCCACTATGAGGAAGGCTCGGGTCTCGGTTCGAGCACGGTCAGAGGCTCCCATGGTAAGCAGTTATCGCATGTCATATTTTCTCTGTTTAAGTTTATTGAAATTATTGAAGTCACAGCTCAATTAATCAAAACTCGATCGATTTCAGATCACTGATGGGTGCCAATGGCGAAAGTATGGACAAAAGATGGCAAAAGGGAATCCTTGCCCCCGAGCTTATTACCGCTGCACCATGGCTGCTGGTTGTCCAGTTCGGAAGCAAGTACGTTTCCCAATCTAATTATTTACTTAAATGGGCGTTCCTGTTCGTTGATCATTCGCAATATAATCCAGTGTGTATATGATATTAATCCGGATTATGGTGTTCAACAGGTTCAGAGATGTGCAGAAGATCGATCAATCCTCATAACAACCTACGAAGGAAACCATAATCACCCACTCCCTCCAGCAGCTATGGCGATGGCATCGACTACATCAGCAGCAGCTTCTATGCTTCTCTCTGGATCAATGTCCAGTACTGATGGGCTACTGAACTCAAATTTCCTGGCAAGGACTCTTCTGCCTTGCTCATCAAGCATGGCAACGATCTCTGCTTCGGCTCCGTTTCCCACCGTGACGTTGGACCTTACCCACACTCCCAACCCTTTGCAGTTCCAAAGGCCACCCAGTCAATTCCATGTTCCATTCCCTAACCAAGCCCAGAGCTTCCCTTCTCAGCCAGCTCCCCCACTGACTCAGGTCTTCGGACAAGCTCTCTACAATCAAACAAAATTCTCTGGACTACAGCTCTCTCAGGATGTAGAACCTTCTCAATTCGTCCACCAATCGCCAGCTCCAGCACCACACCAGGCACAGCAGCCCTCATTGGCTGACACAGTTAGCGCAGCGACGGCGGCCATCACCGCTGATCCAAACTTCACTGCGGCTCTTGCTGCTGCCATCACCTCCATTATTGGAGGAGCCCGTCCGACCAACAACAGCAGCAGCAACGACAATAACAACAACAGCAGCAACAACAATGGAAACACCACCACCACAAGCAACAGCAATGGCAATAACAACAAAATTAGCAACTCAACTTTTCCAGGGAATTAAAACCATAGTCCATCTTCATCTCTTCTTATTCTTTGATGGGTTTTTTCCTTGTTTTTTTTTGTGGTGGGGAAAAAAGCAAAAGATGAGATTATACAGGTCTTTTTTTTTCTTTTTTTTTTGGGTCGGGAAAAGAGCATATTACAATTTCATTCTTTCTTTATATTGTTTAAATTCAATAATTTGATCCTAATTATCTGTGAATACAGAAAAAAAATTGCATATTACTTGTTTTGAATCAAAGTAGTTAGAATTTTGAAGAAAGCAGCTGTCTTGTTTCACTCGAATTTGTCTCCAATTCAATCCAACACAAGAAAAGAAAGAGAATTATTCTTCTTTTTGGTTTATTCTGACATGTGCAGCCCGAGCCAGTCAAGAAAACCGTCTGTAAGCAACAAGAAATGAGACGACTTTGAACTTTGAACACGGAAAATGGTCGATGGGATGAGGTCGAGGAATAGCTACACGGTGATAACAACGAGAGAACTAAGGAAGCTGCATGAGATTACTCTCTCTCTCTCTCTCTCTGTGTGTGTGTGTCGTACGTATAGTCGTATTCCTGTTGGCATTGAATTTGTTCCTGTAATTATGGTCCAACGTTGCAACATTTCCAGGAAACCGCAACCACAACGACTAGATCCGATCCATCCATGCATGTTGAAGTTGAATTTCTAGAAGCGTTAAATCCATCAAAATATATTAATGCAATGTTTATTTGTTGTACTTTTAATCTTGTTTTATTAGACAACTGAGATTCGTCTGTTGACTTCCGTGCAACGAATCCGATGCCATGTCAAGAAAATATTGCACGAGCAACGTGATATGTAGGGTCACAGTATATCTCTTCCACCGTACACAGAATTCCCTCATCTAAGATATCGATAAAGGGGCGAAGAAATTCAACCAACCCCAGAGGTCAAGTAACGGCATCCTGATACCGAGGAGGAAACAGCGGGAGCATCACCGATACTGCACTTACGTATCGGGATTAGGGACAACATTCAGTGGTCTTGGTTTATGGGCTTTTTAAGTTATTATATCTCCAACTAATCGATCTCTGTTATTAAAAAGAAAAATGATTAATTCTATTTGTCCTCGATCAGTGTCTGGAGTCTGACCTCTGAACTCTGAACATTTAAACTATTTACTGGGGAAGTTTTATACGTTCCAGTTGTTCTTATTCTCTATCTCAATCAACCATCTTGCGCATTAAATGGCGGGATGATCTCTTTTTTTCTTCTCAGAGCAGAAAGTCAGAAACCCTTTATTGATTCGAGGAAAGACACAGGACTGCAGGAGGATTGAAATACAATCTGCTGGAAACTGCTTCCAGCATTAGCCATGAGAGAGTTGAGACGAACATTACAAAATAGTTTTCTTTGATGACTTTGGCTGAGGGATACTCAGTTTATTCAAGTATACAATGGACTAGTGACTTTTAATTAGTATCCTGTATTAAACTGAACTTGGAATAGGAATACCTTCAAACAGGTGAGAATTAATGAGCCTACTAACTTTTGATGTAACCTCACGGATTTTGATAATTAATATATATTATTCCTGCTTATCTGGTCTAGTTAATGACATGTCTCCCAGATTAATTGAGGCCTCTAAAACCTCACCAATCATGTTGACCAAAACCATAAAACTAGTGCAACAATCAATTTTAATAGTAATTATAATAATAAAGCAATTAATCAAATTGCTGGGATCATTCAAATACATTGTATTTTGAGAAAACTACCGACATTGTTACTCCTTGAATTTCGCTTAGAAATTAGTAATGTGGACCTACTCCACAAACATCTCCCACCAATTCGCTCAGTACTTGTGTCCATTAGGTCCTCTTAGCGTTCAAACTTGCTCCAACTACTTACTTATAAGTTGTGAAATGGCTTTCAGCTATCTAATGTAATTGGTCTCTCAAAGTCTCAATTGTTATCATTGTTCAGGAGAACTCCATGAAAAATTACTGTTTTCCCTTTAATTTGTTTGCAGTGCAAATCTGAACTGGTTATAAATTTTGCATCTAGTTGTTTGTAACTATGATTTTATGATTTTTCCAGTTGAAACATTCTGGGTTGATCAATTGGTTAGAAATATACATTGTCACATCATATATATAAGAGATGCTTTAACTAAAAAATTGCATATGTGGAATTGATTTTATGGTTGAAATGACAAATTTGAGGAAGACTATATATGTGGCTCTCAGTCCTTCGGTTAGACTGATGCTTTATCTGATTTGTGCATTTTTCTTTGTTTTGTCTTTTTAATATTCTTGGGCAGGGTTGAGTATGGAATAAATTATTAGGTGGCTCTCAGTCCTTCGGTTAGACTGATGCTACGCCCTCTCCTGTAATTCAATTTTCTTTTGATAATGGCGTATCAATAAAATTATTAGGTGGCTGTCCCTCCACTTGGAATAAACTTTGGGGGTAAAAAAAAATAGAAATAACAATTTGTATTGATCAACCCGAAATATTTCATACAGAAACAACAATTGTAACAAACACAACCTAATATATATATATATATATATATATATATGACTATCACAGTTTACATGTGCCTTAGGCTGTAGCCTGTAAGGGAGACCATGGGCTGGGCTGAGCCCAGAGTGAGGTTAGCACTTCGCAGCTATGATAAGGATCATAGCGCATGCCTGGAGGCAGAGTTTATGGGCCTAACGAAAGTTGGATTTTTTTGGACTGATTTTTTCCCAAGAATAGGGAGGTTGGAGAGGGACTCAGAGACTGATTTTGAAACTCCAAGTTAATTTTCTGCTGGATTCGATTGTTTTTGGAAGCTTATTAATATATGAGTGTTTCTCTTTGGATGTAGGGGTATGAATTGGACTAGATTTGGTCCAATCCAATCCAATGAATATTTTGGACCATTTTGGATCAATCCAAATCAATATCTGGACCGTCCAATCTGTTCAAATTTGTTTTAATTTAGATTAATTTCAACCCAAACCTTGTCCATTGACACTTATATTCTTATCTTTTATCAATGGACCAGATATTGGCTCAATCCAACCCAATCCAATCTAAATTCATTATGGATGGACCAAGTCCAATCCAATCCAATAAATACTTTGGACCATTAAATCTGGACTGGTCCAATTCAATATGTCTTATTGGTCCATCTAATTCGTCAGGAGTTGATTTTGGTTTGGACGGGGTCCAATCCAAAACCAGCCCATTGACACCCTTATCCGGA
The DNA here is from genome assembly GCF_055504915.1 of Nelumbo nucifera. Lineage (NCBI taxonomy): Eukaryota > Viridiplantae > Streptophyta > Magnoliopsida > Proteales > Nelumbonaceae > Nelumbo > Nelumbo nucifera. Next base: position 146,350,708 of record NC_142649.1, on the reverse strand, counting down.
TGTTTGACAACCTGGTTGGTTTTGTTTTAGAAAATAAAAACAACTGACAAATGGGCTAGATTATGGGCCCGTTTGGCAAGTCTTTTTTGAGAAGATCTTCTGGTAGTTCTGACAGTCAAAAGACGTATTGAGATTTTGCATGAATATCTGAGCAACATGAAGCTAGTTTGGTAGATACACGTCTTTACATGTGTCTGTCCAGCTTGTAAACTGAAAGACGAGAAAATCTTCATTTGGAGCTTCCCAAAATCAGCCCAAAATGGGCTTCTCGCATCTTTTCAGCGCTCTGGCTTTTGGTGGCAAGATCTTCCACGAATCAAACGAGAATAGACCAAAAATTGGTCTGCCCAACTTATAAACTGTCGAAAGACCGTGCGGAAAAACGTGCCAAACGGGCTCTATATTGTTTTTGTAATGTGGCAGTTGTTTTTGTTTCAAAAACAAAACCAACCGCCTTAAAAAAAAACATATTGTCCAAAAACCCCTTATTTAGTTGGAACATTTAGAGGGATGCAGTAGATGGACAATATGCAACGTATTCAGTTGTTGGTAGTAAATAAAAAAAAAAAAAAAAAAACATAAAAGATTTAGGCTTCATTAGGAAGACTAGAACCAACCATTTTTGGCTGTTGATGGGGTACATCTCATAAACAATTTTTGGAGGCATAATTTTCTAATGCAATTATTGTTCTTAATTCTCAAATAATTTTCTCTATATATACTAAAGTAGAAACATGCCATGTCAGAGCCTAATCTTTCTCCCTTACCCAAACTGATAACTCTTAGCCCCTCTTCGTTTTAGCCTTCCTTGCTCCCACATGAAGCCACTTCATCACTCCCTTCTCCCTCTCTCACTTTGACATCTCAGCATGCCTGGCCCATCCCTCTTTCCTTTATGTTTATCCCTTTGGATTTCCCTTCCTAAAACTATTTCTAAAATCTCTTTCTACCAAAATCTAATCTAATCTAGACAAATGGCACGCACCACTATCCCATTGGGGTGAGCAAAAAACTGAAAAACCGAACTGACTAAAAAAAAACTGACTGAAACTGAATTGAAAAATCAGTTAATCGAACCGGTCAATTCGAATTCGGTTAACCAATATAGAAAACCGATGGTTAACCAAATCGATCGGTATACATATATTTCTATATATTTTATATATATTTATGCATATTATATATTATATATTATAAATTAATAAATATGCATTATATATAAATATGTATTTATAGTATATGATATATTATTTATTATTTAAAATATAATATTATATATATATATTTATAATTTTTTATCATATACATATTTATTATATATTGTAAAAATTAAAAAACCAATGAACCAAACTGATAGTTAATTGAACTGGTTAACCGGTTGGCTTCGGTTCAGTTTTGGTTATCGGTTTTCCAAAAATTAGTAGTACCGGTTCCGTTACAAAAAATGGCCCGCAGTTCAGTTAACTGAATCATGAGCACCCCTACTAGTACCCTCCACTTTCTCCTAAATAATCTATAATTCCTATTTATCTCCTAAGTTATATATAATTCCTAATTATCTCCTAAATTATCTCTAATTTAGTAGAGAGTTTCTCTTCAAAATAATCTCTAATTCCTATTTATCCTATCCCCCATTTTTCATATATATATATATATATATATATATATATCAAAAGAAAGTTTGAATTAAAAAATTTTAAAATTACTTAAATATTATAATGAAATTATATAATAACTTTAAAATATTGATTAAAAACACAAAAAAAATTATCATAGATTTAATAATATTCATATTATTAATAACTTTATACTTTTATGAAATTCATAACAAAATTATGTACTAACAATATAAATTATAATTTTGTGAATTATTCAATTTAAATACTATTCAAATAATAAAAATTTAGAACTAAAAATATTATTTAAAAATTTCAATGACTAAATATTAAAAATAGATAAATATTATATAACAAAATATTTAATATTATGTAACCACTTTCAAATAAATAAAACTTAACTATGAAAATTTTTAAATATTTAACATTTTATGTAAATATTTAAATAACGAAATATTTAACATAACCAAATGCAGCATGTGGTCTGTTTTATTATTTTTTTTCCTGGGTACAATGCAAAGGCAAGGGTATATAACATGGTATACCACAACATGCTTTTTTTGGTACCAAGACGTTTTTGTGATGGTTATATCTAAGGCAGCATATTTTTAGTTTTTGGCTATGTTATTTGTAATTTCTTAAGAGTACAATACTTAACATTCTCTTTAGAAGAGTGTAAGTTGAAAGGATTAAGAGGTTAAGCAATAAACTTTAAGGCTGTGTTTGTTTCAACATAAACAACTGTAATTTTTTCAGTCTGAAATGCTTGAGCTATATTTTCACCACTTTTATGAATAGAACATTATTTTCCTTGTCATTTTCATCAAAACAATTTAGAAAAGATGGAAAACAATGTTTTCCACATTTAGACCAATTTGATTACAGTACCATGATTGTTTGATCTTCCCATCATTTGAAATAGTTTCAGGTTTTTCCACATTTCACCTCATGTTACACATTTAGGATAAAAGCTGAGTTCTTTTATAATACTTAATTGCTCTTTGTGTAAACAAATCAAACCCCATTTTTTATTCAAAGTTTGAAACTGGCATTGACAAAACTACAGATTTACTTGAGAATAGTCATACAAATTCACACATGCTATCAGATGCAAGTCTGTATCTTGACAAGGTACCTTATGTTATTTTTTTTTTTTGGATCATTAGAGGGGATAAGGTACCTTATGTTATATGAGAAGTCTCTTTCCAGTATGGGTTGTAATACTATGTTTTACTGTGCATTTGTACTAGATAGGGCAGTGAGGAAGAGTTCTGAATATATCTGAAATGTTGTCTATATGGGAAATTTCCTTATTGATTAATTATGAAACAAAATCAAGTATAAGATATAAACGCTGAAACAACATATGTTTGTGAATCCTGCAGATGACATCTATTTTGAGTATGTTCACTACTTTGAGCATAGAACAAAGATGGAGGAGATTGGAGCTGGAAGAATTAAGAAACTGACCACTCAAAACTCTATTGGGGGCCTATTCATGCGTGTAATTGGGAAGGAAGCAGAGCCACTGCACCTTCCATCAGCCAATCTGACCATCAACCAGAGCCCATCATCAGATTTTAAACGTACTCATGGGATTCACCAATGGTGGAGGATGAATTTCAATTTGGAATGTAAAATATGTAAAAAAAAAACTTACTCTATTTTAGTACAGTACTTTTGCATACATGAAATTGAAAAACTAGAATCACAGTCACATTGGTAGAAGTTTTACGATTTGTAGGATTGTGATAGGTTCCTATGTATGAGGTTAATGAATTAGCAGACATATATAGGTTGGACAAAAACAAATAGAGTATCAGTTTTTGAAACCCCAAAACTGTTTGACTACAGAAGAATTTGTCAGTCAATTCAGTGGCATCATACAGAGGTTCAACATCCACACCACTGAATTAGCTGGAATTTGATCTATGGTTTACAATAGAGCTAAGACAATGATTCAGGTTGCCCATTTTCCAATTTGTGTAAGGAAGACAATGGGCAACCTGAATCATTAATTCATGAAAACGTCATACAGAGGTTCATTGGAAAATTTGGTTTATAATAAGGAAGACAATGATTCAGGTTGCCCAGCTGAATCCTCCAGGGTAGAGATGTCAATTGACCCGTCCATCACCAGGGTAGAGGTGTTATCCAAACACCCACAAAACTGAAACTTTTAATTTTTCTTGATCCTCCAAACATGATCAGTGTAAATGGGACCAACAACCGGTTCCCATTTTACATTCGTTGTAAATTTGCTTTTACACCTCAAACAAGCATAGCCTTACAAAATCATCAGATATGGATTTGACCATATCTCAGATCTAATTACTCATATATATATATATATATATATATATATATATATATGTTTTAAAAAAGTAATTAGCTTATTAAAACTTTTTAGTGGATTTTGGGTAGAATTCAGATTTTAGTGGATCCTATCTGAATTTTACCTAATTACAGCACTAGGTATACCTGATTTATAAATTGGTTGGATTCCCACATGATCAACTTGAAGTAGTTGTTGTCTAAATTGGCAGGGGAAGCAAAATATATTCCATTGGACACTTTGCCAAGTGTTAGGTGGTTCAACATATAGATAAACCAAATGAAAGCTGATTTAACTTGTTTAACCAAATTTTGCACTCCCAACAAAAGATCAGCAGCAAGCCAGGACAGACTTCTTTCTGCACCATCTCCTAAACCTATTATGTCTAATCTTAACTCATATGCCTGCTGGCAACAAACAAATGGGATGTACACTGACTCTATTTCTGTGTACTGGAAGCTCAGAAGCTGGATCAGTCAGGATAATTATGTTACTGTGGCATTGACACCTGCAAGAAGTATGTAACGGATGAAAAGAGTAAGGACTTGAATCAGTTCCCAACTTCTATAGGACTATGACTTAAATGGTTAAATTGTATAAATCATTTTTTAGTTTCATGTAAGTTTGGATTATCTGCAAAGGTATTTGCTCTATATAAGAGCTTATTAGAAAACATTTTGCTTTAACAAAAGAAGTACAAAAGGAAAGCCCAGAAAAATTGTATTCCAAACATTGGTTACTGTTGAAATCCAATATATTTATAGAACCATTGGTTACTGTTGAAACCAGGTCGGATTCAGATCAGCTAGCTCCAGCTACATCCAATTATGATCCAATTATTAAAAACATAATCCAAATTAGGGATGAAAATGAGATATAAGTTGATGAGTGACACAACGGGATGGGTGTCCAAGTCTGTTATGCCATTAATCTACAGAGATAGATGTGCCTACCAAAGCAGTCGGTCCACGCAATTTATTTTCTGACTTTATGACTACTTGAAGTTGATAAAGTCCAAGTATAAGAGGTCCTTGTAAAAGGGTTCTCCCCGACGTACGATCCTTCACAGTAAAACCAGAGGATTCAAACTCAAAATGTGTATCATTATCTTTACAGAATTGAGCAACTAACAACAAGTTCTTGGCAATCTCAAGTACATGAAAGATATTGTTTAGATGAAAAATACGATAATTGTAAGAGAACAAAGAAGAACCAATATGTTGAATGCACAGACCTGAGCCATTGCCAACGTACACTTGATCAGGGCCACTATACTCACACTGAAATTGTTTGTTGTTAAGGCTAGAAGTCATATGAGTGGTAGCTTCGGTATCTGGGTACCAGTTGGGATCAGGGACTATGGAACCTCCAACATGATATGTAGCGGATTGAGAGTTAGAGGAGAATTGGTCACCATTAAAGGATGCATCAAACCGCTTATTGCATTGCAAGGTTGTGGGATTATATCGATTGCAAAGTTGACAGTGCACGCCATTGTTGGGGTTATTAGTGGACCCATGACCATTACCATGGCCTCTCCCATGACCACGATTTCCACCCCTGTCGTAATTGTTATTGTCAGTACACTGTTGAGTGGGTTGTTGAGTATGATAGCTATCGCTTCGAGAGTTGGAGTAGGCTAGATTGGTGGAGGGAGCAACAGAGTCTATAGATGTTAGTGGATGCTGGTGTTATGTCCAAATTTCATGACTGACAAGCAGGCTATGAAGATCTTCCTCCTTGAGAATGGAGGTATCTATTCTAATGGTTAGAGCCATAACAAAGGCCTATAATCAGCACTGAGACCAGAGAGGATGTAGAGGACAAGGTCCTCATCAGTCATAGGGGCATCAATTGCTGCAAGGGTATCTGCCAAATCCTCAGCTTTTTAAATGTATTGAGAAATAGGGGAGGATCCCTTTTTGAGATGTTGTAACTGAAGCTTAAGTTGTAGAACTCGGTCTCGAGAAGTGGAGGCAAAGGACTATGGCAATAAAGCCCAAACATTTGACAAGGTCGTATATCTAACAACCTGAGCCAGAACTCCTTCTGTCATAGAGGAATACAGAAAACTGAGGATCCATTGATCAACTTTGACCCATGAGTCAAAATCTGGGTTGGGTATATTTTTGGTTGGATCTTGAGGTGAAGGGATCTGTAGTGATGGACACTTTAGAGTGCCTTCAACAATACTGAGAAGGCCATAGGTTTTGAATACAAAAACATAGTGGGACTTCCACATCATAAACTTGTCTCCATTGAGTTTCACTGGAGTGATATTTGGTAGTGTTGGAATGTTTGAAGTTGAAGCAACAGTGGTTGCGATGGAAGTAGTGAAGGATGCCATGGGGAAGGTTGGTGGCTCTAATACCATATAAAAGCAGGGGAATCACAAATCTGAGAAAGCTTTATATCTTATCGAGTCGGGGAAGATTATATTAATACATGTATTGAATATACAGATTGAAACAGAGTTCTAATGAGTATACAACACTGATAGTGCTTATCAGAATATATAGATAGCTATTATGAGAGAGCTATCACAAAAACCTATCTACATGGAGCTATCTATAACACACGTGGAGATATCTTCAAGAATGCCCAATTTAAACTTTCTATTGCTCTTGATGATAATAGTGTTTCTTTTATGATGCATGATGTTCAAAACCCTCGTTGTCGTGATGCCATCTATTTTGGTGATGCAATCTCCATAGAAAAGAGATGTCTGACATGGTGTATACTCTCTTGTTCATTAAGCACATGCGTTGTATGTATGAAATTTTTTTTCATATTAATTACTTGAATTTTAGATATATCATAGTTAATATATAAATTGAAAATTAATTAAAGTAACAATATGACTAAAAATAAACTTAAATACTTGTACTAAATGTGCACATGCAGAAATTTTAAATTACAATTATTATTATTATTACTATTACTATTATTATTAGTAGTAGTAGTAGTAGTACTACTACTACTACTACTACTAAATTTTGTGTTCCATTTCTGTCTTAAACAAATAATTTTTATTTTAACAATTATTTTTATTTAATATGATGATTGTATAACATTAGAAATGCTTCAAAATGTCTTTGGCAAAACTTTGTACTTTTTATTTTTTGTGTTTGATTTTTTTTAAATATTTATTACAATTATGACATCATGAATTTATTTGAAAAGTTGGATCATTGGCCCATCATTTAGATAAGAAAATAACTTTTATTTCGGATCAATTTTAAATTATATATTCCATCTACATTATATAAATAATTTTTACTTATCACACTTAATTTTTGTTTGACATAATTAATATATAATTTTTTTATATATTCTTTTGATTAAATATTTATTATTTAACTATCATATCATTGATTAATCCATTTGACCTAAAGCATTAACCCACGACCCAAAAAAAGTTTGATTTCTAGGTTGACATTAAATTTTGTATTACATTTTCATTATGGATAAAATTATATCTTATGTATAATATTTATTTTTTTTTCAATATAATGAATGTATAATATTATAGATGTACCCAATATTTTACTTTTTTTTATAAATATATCATTTATTTTTGTGATTTTTATGTATTTTCTATTTTTAAAAGTTTTATTATTTGACTATGACATCATTTCATTTCTAGGTTACTTTTAATTTTGAATATACAATATTAGTGATGTGCCCAATTCTTTTTATTTCTTTTGTATTATATATTTTATTTTTTTATTATTTAATTATGGTATTATTTATTAACACATTTGACCCCAAATGGTTGAATTACTTACCCACCACCGAGAGGGAAGAAAATGATTTTGTTTTCAAAATGGTTTTAAAATATTAATATTTTGTTTCCAAAATGGTTGAATTGCTTACATATATTATTAATATTTTGTTTTCAAAATATTAATGTTGTAGATTTAATTAGTAGAATTTAATAATGAGAAAAATATATCTTAAATACAGGATTTAATAAGAGAATATACCTTAGTTATGAAATTTAATGAGAGATAATAGAAAAATGGTTTTACTTCCAATTAGTTTTAATTTTACATTCCATTTCCATCATTAATAAAAATCATTTCTTATTTGTCATCAATATTTTCAACCATTTGTTGACATGGACGATTGAACCTTTCAAACTGTCACTTGGCCTTGATCTTGGATTTGGTTCTATTGAAACTCCCCCTTTTAGTTAAGAACCGTATAACTCAGGTAGTTCAACAATTGCCCCTTTCGACCCGATAACCAAGTTATAGGTTGCACACTTAATTATGTGCAAACTTTTGGAATCCATAACTTTGCACTCTGATGTTTGATTGGGTTATCTTTTATATATATATATTGAGTAACTTTTCAAGATCTATACGTCCCAAGGGGCTTAGGTGCCTTGCCTTACTATTTTCACGAAAAACCCCTTTTGGCCATAAATTGAAATTTTAATATTTTTAAAATAAAAAATTAAAATCGGAATTAAAAAACATAAACAAATGTAACATAATACATATATTATATGTAATACATGTAAAACATAATTAAAAATATATGTAAAACATAATTATACTATTTATTGATAAAATTTGTATTTTTACATGCACACACATATAGTGTTGATGCAAAGTTGTTTGACTCTTTGACCTTGATAATCGAACCAGTGGCCTGTAACCCAAAGGCAAAAGCGGGTCGGCCTCTGGGTCGATTATTAAAACATTGTTTATCATACTAATTATTGTTTAATATGTCAAATATATGATGTTAAAAATGTTCCTATTTTTTTTAATTGCTATGTTTTCTTGCATTTTATATATTTTTGAATTTTATTATTTAATTGTGGCAACATGGATTGGCCCATTTGGCCCAAATGGTTTATTTTCTTACCACCGCCTAGATGAGAACACTATTTTTTTTTTTCAGGTAGATATTAAAAGTAGGGGTGGCAAATGGATGGGTTGGGTTGGATAAAGGTTGAATACCAACCCACCCATATTGACCCACTAATCCACCATGACCCATCATCAATCCTTGTTAAAGGGTCCTAACCCACCTTGACCCACTTGACCCATCCATATTGACCCTTAACTACCCTCACCCATACTAACCCACCTACCCCCACAGCCTCACCTATAAATACAAAAATGGGTCAGGACGGGCCATATACACGGAATAATAACTTTTGAGAGTATAATCTTTCTCAAAACTGCCACGTGACAAAAACGAGTCAGGTCAACCCATATACTCGAAAATGCAAAAAATGTAGGTAAATACAAAAAAAATAGTAGAAAATTGCAAAAAAATACTAAAAAGTTACAAAAAAAATACTAGAAAATTATGAAAAATGCAAAAGCAAATACTAAGAATTGTAGAAAATTTAGAACTTTTGTAGGAAAAATAAGAAAATATGCAAAAAATACTAGAAAATTACAAAAAAATGAATGAAAAAACCAGAAAATGCAAAACATTATGTAGAAAAGCACAAAAAATTGTAGAAAATGAAAACAAATACCAGAAAATTTCAGAAAATATAGAAAAATATCAGAAAATTGCAAAAATGTAGAAAATACCAAAATTATAGAAAATAGCTGAAAAATTGCAAAGAATGCAAAAAAATGCATAACTTTTATAAAAGTGCTTTTGCAAAAGTACTTTTATAAAACTACTTCTATAAAAGTGCTTACATAAAAGTACTTTTGTAAAAGTGCTTTCATAAAAGAATTTTATAAAAGTGCTTTTATGCTTTTATAAACGTGTTTTCATAAAAGTGGTTTCATGTAAAAGTATTTTTGTATAAGTGCTTTTATGCTTTCATAAAAGTACTTTCATAAAGTGATTTCGTGTAAAAGTGCTTTCATGTAAAAGTACTTTTATAAAATTGTTTTTATGTAAAAGTACTTTTGTAAAAGTGCTTTCGTAAAAGTCCTTTTCATAAAATTACTTTACAAAATTGTTTTTGTAGAAGTGCTTTTGTGTAAAATTGCCTGTGAACACGACCTGACCCTTTTCCACTAACCCTAATGGGTTACTCGACCCATATTGACCTGCCAATTGATTGGGTGGGTGGGTCAAATGGGTTGGGGTTAAGATTGTCAGTCCTAATTAAAAGTATAGTTTTTATGTTATTGAAATTATTAATTTATTATGTATGGATTTAATTATAGAATTTAATGATGAGAAAAAACAAAAAATCCTTAAATATATATTCAATGAAGGTGAATGCAAATTAATACCTTAAATGTTGGATTTATTGAGAGAGAATTAAATGCATTGAATATCTTAGAATTACCTCTTTTCAACTCATTTAATATCAATAACCAACTACCTTATTTGCCCTCATTTTTTATCAATAAGTTTAAATATAGAGGGGTAAATTTTGTCATCAGAAAATTATAGAAATATTCTTGAGTCTATTCATACTTTTTAAAATAGTATATATATATGTGATGAGGGTCCTCTCATCAGAAAGCTCACATGCATGTTCTACCTCTCTCATTTTCCACTCATGTGGTTATTTATTTTCAAATTAAATTTATAAAAAATATTAGAAGTTACAATAAAAACCTCCTAAGTATTATTTTTTTTCTAATAAAATCTATCATTACTCTCTAATAAAATTGTGGAAATCCCAGTGAATTTTGTGTTCCACTTCTAAGGCAACATGAAAACATGTAAGAGCCGCCACCCATCATGAACCTAGACAAGGGAGTGATGGGCCTCCCTTATTGGATAGAAAGCATCGACTCCAAACTGATGTCAGGCGAGATTCTAGGCAGTCAAGGGAGGGAGAGGGAGTATTAAGCACCCCTCTCCCATTCTTGTATTATGAATGCCTGAAGAAGAAAAAAGAAAGAAAAAAATGATAATAAGAATAATAATAATAACAATAATAGGAAGAAGAAGAAGAATAAAAGCAAAGGTGTAAGAGTGTTCTTCCGAATCCAATAAGGGTTATACTATGAGGAGGATATCTTCTCATGAGAGCCAATCCCCTCCCCTTCTTATTCTCGGGCATGGGAGACTCTTAGAGGAGCAAAGGGGCGGTTGAACACACGACCACCCCTCCTTTACCCAAAGTCTTCCATGTTCCTACTCAAGTAGGGGAGGAAGGTTAACTTCTTATGAAATCTATCCCATGGTCATCCCTTTTATATGGATTGGAGTGGGTCAAGCATTATAAAGACTAAATAAAGAAGTAAATAAATGAGAACTAGCAATGCTAATAAATAAACACACCTAGTTCTATGACCAAAAGACTAGAGGAGAACTTAGAGTTTAGCACACACGAGTTCAAGAGTAAACTTCCTAAACAACAACCTAACCGGCTTTACCCAACATTACATAAAGGAGAAGAAAAGAAAAGGAAAAAGAAGGAAAAAAAAATCTATACATACATTCAGTCAAGTGCCATTGGTTAGTTATCAAAGCTGAAACAAAGGAAGCCAAAAATTAAAAAAAAAAAAAAAAGATTTAAGACTGTTTGTTTCAAATGGTTTTTCTTGCAAAAGAGACATGAAGAAAAAAAAAAGAAAACCAAAGGAAAAAAAAAAAAGGTCTAAAAAGAGACTAGATGACTGCGGCTGATCTTAAAATACTGAGGGAAGATTACCTTTGTACGGCTTTTTTCTTATAGCTAAGGGTGAAGATGTTAGGAGTTCTGATGGACAATGTGGCTAAAACGAACTCCTTGCTTCTTGCGTCATACAATCTTCCATTCCTTGTGCCTACATCTGTCATAGAGCATCATGGTAGGGCATTGTCTCTATCCTTTTGGGCTTGACTTTGGATGAAGAATGTGAAGGGGAAAGAGGGTAGAGTGATGGTGGGTTTCAATGAGTACGGAACCACCTTGAAGCTGTTTTTTATTATTTTTTTTTTTTGTGCTTTCTCTTGTTTTCACTAAAAAAGATTAGAGAATAAGAAAGAGTTAGGATGGAGATTAGGGAGAGTGGTGTATTTTCTGTTGAAAAAGGAGGGGAGAATCAATGGAGTGAAGAGCCTTTGGTTGAAGATGTATTAGTGTCGAATCTTGGGAGAGAGAGCTTTAGAGAGGGGCCATAGCTCTTTTTAAGTGAAGTGGACTTCTAATTTTGGTCAAGAAAAAGCCATTCAGTTGGGAGCTAGTTACAATGGATTCAAAGGAGGGGGAGCACCTAGAGACCCTTTGGGTTATTTAGGAGCCCCCCCATATTGATCTCACACGAATGGATCTTCTTTCTTTTCTTTTCCAAAAAATCTCTCAATTTCTTAAAGAACAAGAAACATACTTTCTTTGTACACGGCTTTGCTTGGAAGGAAAAGCAAAAAAAGCTCTTTAAAAATGGTAAAGACGCCTAGATCTTGCCAAAAAATAAACAAGCAATCTATGGTTGGGATTACACAAAGCTAGAAACAAGGAGATCCAATGGTTGGGGTTTCAACACATGGAAATGATTCCCTTGCAAATATTTTGAAACAAGATTACAAGTAGGGACTAGGCTGTAATTGTCAAAAGCCAAGAAAGGACATGGACGTCCTTGATTGAATTTATGAGTTTTTAGAGAGATCCAATGGTTAGGTGGGTGACAAGTGTGAAGGGGGTTCTTGCAAAAAAGAAAACAAAAGGGATTTAGTGGGGAGGGGCTAGAAAAGTAATTTTGGAAACTTGAGAGGAGTGGAAACGAATGGACGTTTCAGATTTAACCCGACAGATGAGATCGCGGAAACGTCCTCGATGGAAGGGTGAAATGAGCATTTTATGGATTATGTTTTCCAAACCGTCGATGAAAAAGGTGACAACGTGTTTGACCAAGTTTGGCGGTGACGGTCGGTGGCGTTTTTCTTAGATGGAGCGCAAAATGGTCATTTCAAGGTTCCAAGTCGGACTGATCATCAATCGGGAGGCTGATAAAGGTTTGGGTATTGTTTGATGGTGTTTTGTAGTGCCGATCTTGAATTTGGAAAGTATCGAGTGGGTGGTTGATTTGGAGTCTTTCTAGAAGGGAAAAATCGTCTTTTTAAGGTCCAAAATTGGACGGATCATCGATTGGGGTTGATAATGATCTAGATGAGGTTTGATGGTGGAGAATGGTGTTTCATAGTGTAGATCTTGAGTTTGGCGGGTATCAAGCGATGTGAGTAATTCATTCGGAATCTTTTTGGATGAAGGGTAAAATCGTCATTTTGAGGTTCAAAATTGGACGGATTGTCAATCAGGGGTTAATAAGGGTTTGGATGAGGTTTGGTGGTGTTTCATAGTGTAAATCTTAATTTTGGAGGATATTGTATAGTTGATTCGGAGTCTTTCTAGATGAAAGGTAAAATCGTCATTTTAAGGTCCAAAATTGGACGGATCGTCGATTAGGGGGTTGACATAGGTTTAGATGAGGCTTGATGGTGGGTAATGGTGTTTTATAGTATAGATCTTGAGTTTGGCGGGTATCGGGCGATGTGAGTGGTTCATTCAGAATCTTTTTGGATGAAGGGTAAAATTGTCATTTTGAGGTTCAAAATTGGACGGATCGTCAATCGGGGGTTAATGAGGGTTTGGATGAGGTTTAATGGTGTTTCATAGTGCAAATCTTGATTTTGGAGGATATCGTGTGGTTGATTCGAAATCTTTCTAGATAAAGGGTAAAATCGTCATTTTAAGGTCCAAAATTGGATGGATCGTCAATAAGGGGGTTGACAAAGGTTTAGATGAGGTTTGATGGTGGGGAATGGTGTTTCATAGTGTAGATCTTGAGTTTGGCGGGTATCGGGCAATGTTAGTGGTTCATTCAGAATCTTTTTGGATGAAGGGTAAAATTGTCATTTTGAGGTTCAAAATTGGACGGATCGTCGATCGGGGAGTTAATAAGGGTTTGGATGAGGTTTGGTGGTGTTTCATAGTGTAAATCTTGATTTCGGAGGATATTATATGGTTGATTTAGAGTCTTTCTAGATGAAGGGTAAAATCGTCATTTTAAGGTCTAAAATTGGACGGATCGTCGATCAAGGGGTTGACAAAGGTTTAGATAAGGTTTGATGGTGGGGAATGGTGTTTCATAGTGTAGATCTTGAGTTTGGCGGGTATCAGGCAATGTGAGTAGTTCATTTGGAATCTTTTTGGATGAACAACAAAATCAAAGAATTTATGGCTGAAATTTGGTGTGATTGGTTGTTTGAAGATTTGGTTTCATGTGAAGTGGTCTGATCGGGTAATAGGTATGGTGATGTGACATAATCAGGACCATCAAAAGAGAATCTTATGGATTTAACAATGGATTTGAGGGTATTTGAGTTAAAATTTGGTTTACTGGGGGTTTTGGCATGTTTTGAGGAAGTTGGTGAGGTCTGATCAGGCATTTAAAGTGTGAAAAATGAGTTAAAGAGGGGGGACCAAGCAAAAATTGGGTGCTAACAAAAATCATTCTTCAAACTCTCCCCAAATTGTTAATGTTTGTAACATCTCCCCCTCCCTTATTAAATCCCTTTTCCTCTTAAATGATCCCTTTTGGTTCTCTTAATAAATAGGGGTATACATTGGATGATTTTGGGTTAGGTTAAGAGCCAACCCAACCTTAATTATGGAACCTTGCTTGGATCCAACCTTAAGGGTCCTCTCACCACAAAGCTCACATAGATGTTCTCATCTCATTTTTCATACACGTGGTTATCTATTTTTAAATTAAATAGTAAAAAAATATAAGTCATGACAAAACCCTTTTATGTCTTAATTTTCTCTAATAAAAAAATTGTCACAACAAAACCTTAAGGGTCCTCCTCTCATTTCTAACAAGATTATTTTGTGGCACAAAAAAAAAAAAAAAAATCTTAAAACTCCCTTTCCTCATCCCCAATAATGAATCTTTGTTACATTTTCCCTCCCCATTAAATCTATTCTTTCCACTTGAAATATAAATTGGACCAACTAGGTCGAATTAATAACCAACCCAAAGCTAACCCTAGACATAACTGTGACCAAGACCCAAAATGACATCAAAACCCACAATTCTATTCAACTCTATGCATTTGCATGGATTTACTTGCTAGTATAAATAATGCTAAAAGTGAATTGACTTCAATCGATAATAACGTTAGTAAAGGAAGTAGAGAACTTTGGATTGGATTAGGGGGGATAGTTGGGGTTTCACAGTGGGTTGGTTTAGGGTTGACCTCAACCCGACCTAAGCCAGCCCGTGGTACACATAAAACTTACGGTAGAGATGGCTATGCTCATATGCGCATCTGCGGCAACCCCCGATATTGCATGGCTGAGTCCAGATCTGCACCCCACAAGGGGGTGCCCCACAACATCCCACAGCACATCCTACTGTGCATTGGGAAATCTCCCGATGATGACATCATCGACTCTGGTATTATCACTGGGAGATGTATACAGTGGGAATATATTGTGGGACATTGTGGGGCGTCTCCTTGTAGGGTGCAGATCTGAATTCCGCATGACCCGGCAACCTCCACTAACAACAACTTCCGTGAAATTTAAGGGAGATGTCTAACTTAACGGGCGGATTTGTGAAACAATTCAGCGCGCCCTTTTGAGTTCCGCCATACACAGACTATTCTTCTCCTTCTCCTGAACCCCCTTCTTAGAACACTCCAGTGATAACAATTCAGGCGGGAACTCTCTTCTCCGGTGATGATCAACTCTCCTCACCTTGAGTTTATTTTCAAGATTCATATTTTACTGCCCGTTTGTATAGCTGCTACAAGGTATTTATCATCTGAATCTTAAATATTTTGAAATTATAAAAATATATTCTTATGTGAATTTATTTATATAATAAGTTTAATGTGTTATATTTACGATTCGGATTTGAATTTGAATATATGCTACCCACAATCAAATTGGATGCGGGTTTTACTGCATCCGATCCGATTACATCCCTAGATGAAAGGGGAGGGAAGACTTTCAGTTCGATTTGGATTTGGCGGAACTGAAAAGGGTGTGCTGATGAATTGTTTCACAAATACGCCTGTTAAGTTTAGGTATCTCCGGGAAAATTCCTAATAGGTATCAAGTACTTTAGGCTGAGTGTTAATTTAGTATCCGAATTTTAAAACACGATAATTTAGGATTTAAACTTTCAAAATACACAATTTAGTATCTATTGTTATGGAACCGTCAGTTATGTATATTACATGACTTCATATATGATTTAAGACTTTTAAAAATGTCAAAATTACTCTTAAAATAAAACATAATTTTCTTGAAACAAGCCCAAACTCTCAACAGTCCGGACCATATGCTAAACTGCGGATATTGTTGTGAGCGCTGCATCCCTTTTATTATCATCGGTAATGTCTCCAATTGTCTTTTCGATGATTTTGGGTTTGAAGGTTGTGTTATTCTGAACCGGATTGACTTCCTAGAGAGGATCAAACCCGACGTCTACAGAGTGGGAAGTGGTTACCGGTTCAATCGGCTAGGCGTGCAGTGCACTAATGAAGGATTTTCTGGTCTTGAATTTGCTTCTGGTATTCCTGGGACCGTAGGTGAAGCTGCTTACATGAACGCTGGAGCCAATGGACAGGTAATCCTGCTCCGACTTGCTTGGAATTGTTTGTCAAGAGACCACACCAGTGAGGGTCTATGATCTTTTATATGTTATATAGGAGACTGTCGATGCCATTGATATAGTTGAGATCGTTACAGTGGATGGGAGGCATCAAATTTTGTATAGAAGTGATCTTGCCTTTGGGTACCGCGTGTCACCCTTTCAAGCGATGCAAGATTTGGCAGCTATTGTGGATGTAACATTTCGTCTGTTGCCTTCAGCATCAGCAAAGGAGCGTCAACAAGCATACTTGAGAAAGTAACAAGGATTTCAAATTATGCTTCTTGAATTCTTCATTGTTCTCCTTAGAGATGCCAATGGGATATAGTTTTATTTACAGGAAGCGATGGTCTCAGCCTATGCGGGAACAAGCTACTGGATCGGTGTTCAGAAATCCTCCTGGCATGGGAGTTTCAGCAGGGGAGCTTATTCAGAAGGCTGGACTGAAAAGCTTCAGAGTTGGCAGTGCAGAGGTTTCCAAAGTTCATGCCAACTTCATCATTACCGCAGCTCAAATTCCCGAGAGATGCTTGAACTCATTGGCTTGGTTAAAGCAAGAGTTAAAAAGGAATTTGGAATATAACTCAGAAAGCTTACCAACTCAGCTTTAGGTGCTAGAACTATGAGGGTATAAAATAACAAAACGACAATTGTTCTGGATGTAGGGTGATCTGGCCTGACCTCGTAGCACAAGGACACGTGGACATGACGTGGTATAAGTGACAACTCAGCACGATAGCTTGGCCACAACTCGGCGTAACAAGCTCGCCGAGGCCCGACCAAGCAACTCGGCGGGTGCGACAACTCGCCGAGGAGCAAGGCCCAACTCGCCCCAAGCCTGAGGGTGGAGCGCCCCGAGCTCCCTCCGTGCAAAGGGACCCGAGCTCCCCTTGAGACCCGAGCTCCTCCTAAGGGGCTCTGAGCTCTCCCTCCCTAAGAAGGGAGCACCCCAGCTTTTGGCTAAGTGTCTCGAGGGGAAAACACCTCAAGACAACACCGTCGAGACTCTTGTTCGTACTTGCTTAAGGCTCGCCTCCAGTGTGAGCACCTCGGTGTACCTCGACACCTCGACACCGAGGCAACCCAGCCCTGGGCAGTTCGGTGCAAAGTAGCTCGGATGCTTGTAGGGAAGATCCGCCTGACATCCATACCTGCCGGATCTGGTGGCAGCGCCCACATTTCTTGCCAGGTAGTGTTGTGCCTGCCGTATCTGAAAAGCATGGCATGCCTGACAAGTCCGTACCCTGCAGCAGCAGCCTGCACCTGCCACCTCAGCCCTGGAAGTAACGGCTAGGGCAGTGGCGGTTACACCTGATGTGACTAAGCTCCGGTATAAGAGGACCCCGACCCTCATGAAGCAAAGGTATTGAAGTTAACACTTTCAACACTCATAACTCTCTGTATTTTCCTTGAGTTTTCCTCAGAGTTCTAACTTAGCCATCGGAGTGTTCCCGCCAGGAGAGCTCCCCGGGAACCCTTCACATTCCTCTTCATCTCAAGTGTCGTCTGTCACAGCTAGGAGCCAAGTTTCAGCCAGCTAGGAGTGCCCAGATCGTGCTGCATCATTTGGCACCGTCTGTGGGAATGCTTCAAAAGGCCTTCCTCTAAGTTCTGTGCAACTCTCTCCAAAGAACTCATCAGCATCACCGACACCTATGGCTCCCTCCAGCAATGCCAGACGTTGGAACACCCCTGAGGAACAACCCCAGTTACCCACCGTATGCATCGGAAAGTTCACCATTCCCATCTCTGTGGACGGGGTTCCTAGTCTGAATGTGCCTCAAACGGTGGCACCCGTGACTGTTCCACTACCCTCTACAGTCGGAACAACCTTCGCTAAACCCACCATCCTCCCTCCGGTGGCCAGCCAAGGTCAGCTTAAGGATCTGATGCAGTGCATGTGAGCCATGCAAGCTCAGATGCAACAGTTCCAGCAACTCCAATTCCACTAGCAGCAAGTGCTGCACCAGGTTTCCCAATACCAGTATCAACAACAGTTTCCTTCACTCCCTCCTCGACATCCAGCTGCGCAGCCAACCAAGCCTCACCGCCGAAGTGAACTTCTTTCCCGCCGAGGAGAGACCTCGGTATCATCCCATGGAAGGAAGGAAAGACCCCCTACCCCCGCCTCACGGCCTATAGTTAGGTCGGGGGCCTCTCAGCTGGTTAGGCCAGTATCACCTCAGCGTTCGTAGTTCGAACCTCCACTTGCCGAAAACCGGTTTGAAGTGCTGGCCAACGACCTAGAACAAGGTCCCTCTGTTCGCAGCTACCGACAGCCGTCCGAGCCTTTCCTTGGGCCCATCGAGCTCAGCAATACCGAGGCCAGTAGCACCAACACCGAGCCGGCTAAGAAGCAACGAAGGCGTCGCTGAGCTCACCGAGCTGTCACCCATGACCTACCCGAGCTCAGAGGCAAGGTAAAGGTAATTTCGGGCGAGGTAAAAGCTACACCTCTTCTTTCAGTTCCCTCCCCCCTGTCACCAGAGCTCCATGTTGTCTCCATGCCAAGGGACTTCAAGCTCCCCCCCTGGACAAGTACGATGGGTCCTTCGATCCCAATTACCACGTGGACGCCTTTTAGTCCTAGATGCATCTGGCCAGAGTGAGCGAGTCTTGCATGTGCGTGGCCTTCTCCACCACTTTCACGGTCATAGTACCGAAAATTGTAAAAACCTCCGCGACGAGATAGAAGAACTCATCCGTCGCGAATATCTGAGAAATTTTGTACAGAACAATAATAATAATAAAGCAAGTCAGCAGGGGGAGCAGAATAAAGAGGCTCCTGAGTCCAGCAGACAAGCAGAACAGCTGCAGAGGCAGCCTCCCGACGAGAGACTAGTCCGGGGGACCATCCATGTAATTGTTGTTGGATCAATAGTCGTGGGCTGCACTTCGGCTGCAACTCGGTCATCAGCCCGCAAGGCCGCCAAGAAAGAGCTTAACCCCCCGAAGCGGCCAAGGGTGGAGGAACCGATCTTCTTCACAGAAGATGATGCACGAGGGGTCTATTATCCCCATGATGACGCGTTGGTCATAAAGATAAAGATCAATGACTTCGAGGTCAGGCGTGTCCTAGTCGACTCGGGTAGTTCGACAGACATTCTCTTCAAGGCAGCCTTCGATCAGCTACAGCTCTAGGAAAGCGACCTGAAGCCCGCAAACACTTCACTCGTGGGGTTCAGCGGTGTGGAGGTTAGGCTTTTAGGGAGAGTCGTTGTACCTGTGGAGGTCGGCACCTGGCCTAGTGTGGTAAGGCTCAGCCATGAGTTCCTAGTGGTCGCGACCCCCTCCCCATACAACGCAATAGTAGGTCGGCCTATCACCCACGCCTTACGAGCAGTAGTCTCCACCTACCACCTGGCGATGAAGTTCCCCACAGACTTCAGAGTCAGAGTGACGCGAGGCGATCAGCTTGAGTCCCGCAAGTGCTACGTAGCTGCCCTCAAAGGAAAGGCCAAAGTAGCAGACGACCTCGAGCTAGAATGACCTGCGGAGCAATTCGCGGAGCGAGCCGCACCTATCGAAGAGACCACCCCCATCCCGGCTTCGGCAAAGGACCCAGCTCGGCTAATTCAAATCGGTGCTTCTGTTGAGGAACCCCTGCGGTCTCAACTAGTAAGTTTCTTACTCAAATATTTAGATGTTTTTGCGTGGTCAACGGCAGAAATGCTTGGCATAGACCCCATCATTATAACTTTTAGGCTCAACACTGATCCTGTAGTTAGGCCCATTAGACAGAAGAAACACAACTTAGCCCTAGAGCAATGGATGGCAGTCGACGAGGAGTCGGGAAGCTTCTTGCAGCCGATTTTTTCAGGGAAGCTCATTACCCGAGCTGGGTGGCCAACCCCATTCTGGTGAAGAAGGCTAATGGTAAATGGCGCATGTGCATCGACTACACCGACCTGAATCGAGCTTGCCCAAAGGACTGATTCCCACTTCCTAGGATCGACCGTCTAGTGGACACGACCTCGGGGCACAAGTTGCTGAGCTTCCTGGATGCCTACTCAGGTTACAATAAGATCAAGATGGGCCCAACTGACGAAGAGAAAACTGCCTTCATAACCAAGTTTGGCCTGTACTGTTACAAGGTCATGCCCTTCGGGATGAAAAACGCTGGGGCCACTTTTCAAAGACTTGTAAATAAATTGTTTGAGCCACTAATTGGCAAAAAAGTAGTGTTATGTAGACGACATGGTCGTTAAAACCCAATTTTCACATGATTTAATACAAGATTTACGCTCAGTTTTTGAAATCTTGCGTAGATTTAATATGAAACTAAATCCGAACAAGTGTGTCTTCGGTGTCACCTGGGGTAAGTTCCTAGGGTACATCGTTAACCAGCGAGGCATTGAGGCCAACCCGGACAAAATCAAAGCCGTCCTAGAAATGAAACCACCTCAGAAATTGAAGGAGGTTTAGAAGTTGAACGGCCAGTTAGCCGCTCTGAGCCGCTTCATGTCCAAGTCAGCAGATCGCTGCATGCCCTTCTTTAAGACCATAAAAAGCAAAGGCTTTGAATGGACCGAAGAGTGCCAACTGGCATTCGACGAGCTCAAAAAACACCTCGCCAGCATCCCAGTCTTAACCCGACCTGAAGAGGGTGATGTGTTAGAGCTATACCTCTCGGCAAGTGACGAGGTGGTCAGCTCGGTACTAACAAGAGAAGTAGATCAGGTCCAACGACCCGTTTATTATGTTAGTAAAGTATTGCAGGGAGCAGAGACAAGGTACCTAGAGATAGAAAAGTTAGCCTATGCACTAGTCATAGAAGCCCGAAAACTCTGCCCATACTTCCAAGCTCACACCATCGTCGTCCTTACCAACAAACCTCTGGGGCAAGTCTTGCTCAAGCCTGAGGTCTCGGGAATGTTGACAAAGTGAGTCATCGAGCTCAGCGAGTACGAACTCTAGTACAAGCCGCGAACTGCTATCAAGGCCCAAGCTTTAGCGGATTTCATCGCAGAATGCACCTTCAGCTCCAAAGTCCCCAAGTTGGTGGAACGCGAGGCCCCTAGTGCAGGCGAGCCTAGGGTTCCCAGGTCGGTTGAGCTCGAGCGTCGTGAAGTTGCAACCAGCGCAACATCTCTCCTAGTTAGGCCAAGCGCAAACTGGGATGAGGAGCCTTGGATCCTTCACGTGGATGGCTCGTCAAACTAGCAGGGCAGCGGGGCTGAGATTGTTATGTACGAACCCAGCGGTGCGAAACTGGAGTACGCACTGTGCTTTGAGTTCGCGACACCCAACAACGAAGCAGAGTACGAGGTGCTACTAGTCGGGCTGGATCTGGCAAAAGAAGTAAAAGCCAAGCACATTGTCGTCTATAGTGATTCCTAGCTTGTGGTTAACCAAGTTACGGGTGAGTATGAAGCTCGCGAACCAACCATGATAGCTTACTTAGGCAAAGCAAGAGAGGCCTTGCTCAACTTCCAGTCACACTTCATTCAGCAAATCCCAACGACAGAGAACGTTGTAGCCGACGCCCTATCCCGGTTAGCCAGCACTAGCGATAACACCATGAGAACTGCGTACATAGAGAACTTGCCTCGGCCTAGCATTCTCAGGGGGGCAGAGGAGGTCGCTCCCATCGTTCAAGCAGAGCCGAGCTGGATTGATCCGCTCACGAGCTTCCTACTACATGGGACCCTCCTGCAAATTGTAATGCCGCCAGGAGGGTAGAGCGTCAGGCAGCTAAATACATCACGATAGAAGAATGGCTGTACCGAAGATCCTACACGCTCCCCTACCTGCGCTGCCTGCGACCCTCTAAAGCCGAGCCCGTCCTCCGCGATACTCAAGAAGGCCTGTGCGATGGACACTTGGGGGGTAGAGCCCTTGCTCAGAAAGCACTACGACAGGGGTATTACTGGCCAACGATGAAGGCAGATGCGACCGAGCTCGTCAAAAAATGCGAAAAGTGTCAGAAGCACGTCAACATCCACCACCGGCCTGCCGTCGACCTAAAATACCTCACCAGCCCATGGCCATTCGCACAATGGGGGATTGACTCACTCGGGTCATTCCCACCAGCGACAGGGCAAAGGAGGTTCCTGGTGGTGGCAATTGACTATCTCACGAAGTGGGTCGAGGCTGAACCCCTCACAACAATCACAATCCGGAATGTGCATAACTTCTTTTGGAAGAACATAGTGTGTCGTTTCGGATTACCTCGGGTACTGATCTCCGACAATGGTAAGCAGTTCGAAGACATCAAATTCCAAAACTGGTGCCAAGACAGGGAATTCAGTAGAACTTCACCTCAGTAGCACACCCTCAGGCAAACGGTCAGGCGGAAGTCACGAACAGAGCTATTCTCCACGGACTAAAGGCGCGCCTGGACCGAGCTAAGGGACTATGGGCAGACGAGCTGCCCAGTGTATTATGGGCCTATCGTACCATGGAAAAAACTGCCACAGGAGAAACCCCCTTTAACCTCACCTACGACACCGAAGCAGTCATTCCAGCCGAGATCGAAGTCCCCTCACTGAGACTGGAAGCGTATGATGACAAGGCAAATGAAGACGAGCTACGTACCAACCTCGACTTACTTGATGAAGTACGAGACCTTGCATACATCAGGACCGCGGCCTACCAGCAAAGGGTAGTTCGGTACTATAACACCAGGGCCAAAAAGTAGACTCTCCACATTGGCGACCTGGTCCTTCGTAAGGTTATGGTGCTTGAGCCCGGTGTTGGTAAGCTCGGTCCGAACTGGGAAGGACCCTACCGAGTAAAGTGAGTACTCGGGGAAGGAACATACGAGCTCGAGACCCTAGAAGGGAAACATGTACCTCGGGCATGGAATATTGTCAACCTAAGGCAGTATTACCTATAAGTAACTGAGTAGACCACGCATCACTCTCAGAGCCTTAGGGCCAAAATGCCGAGCTAACAAAGACCTCGGCGCAATAAAACCCATTCGCTTCTACATCATTGGCGAACTCCAAGAGCAGACCACGAGTCACTCTCGGGCAAGGCAAAAACTCAAGTAACACAAAAGAAACCAACTACTAATTTTCAATATTTCTTTTTCTCTACATGAGGCCTGGTTCATTGCATGCTTTAGTTCAGACTTGGTAACATTCTCTCTTCCATCTCTTTCTCCCCTTCTTCTCATCCAAGAGTGATCGCAAATCACCCTTCTTCATGGTCCCAGGTTAAATTGATAGTCAAGGAGACAAACCTTCCCGGCTGAAACTCCCTGGCTGAACAGGTACTCATTGCTTTTAACAAACCAATATAGCCAGATTCACTTACCTTTCTTTGTTTCTTAAGCCAAAGCAAGATGTGCTTATTGCCATAAGCTTGTTATGTATCACATCTCCACCACTTAGTATGAATTCCTAGGATCTGAAGGTGAGAATGGGGTTGGGGTTCTAGGGTGAGTGCATTTTATGCTCCATCTCACCCTTGCCTTCTTTTCAAGATGTGAGTGCATTTTATGCTCCATCTCACACTTGCTTTCGTTTCTAGATGTAAGTGCATTTTATGCTCCATCACACATTAGTCACGATTTTTTTTTTGCACAAAAATCAATGGGTCTCGCCGCCTGATCCATAAATTCATTGATCGTGGTCTCAATATGCCTAACACAGCAAGTTCTAGAATAATCAACTCATGTTTGACAGATAATTATGTGAAAATCAATTATGCATCTTGCCTATTGATCGATTAAAATCATGAGGTACCATATTCAGCCAAGAAAGATTCAGTTAGTCATGCTTGCATCCTATCTTATCTATTCAGCCTAAGCACATGATTCTTGATAAGTTGAAATCATTCAAGGATAAGCTTTCAGGGAGCAGAAATTTCAAGAAGGTAAGGTATCCCAAATTTCCATCAGATTTTCCTAATCCCCCCACACCTATACATTGTCCCCAATGTATGTGATTATGCATAAAGTAGAAGGATTTGGGGGTACTTCCCTGTTTGTCTTGTTGGGTTCCTACTAAACACAAAAAATCAAAATCAAACAAAATAACGAAATTAGATAAACACAATGGGTCGCCTCCCACAAGCGCAATTGTTTAACGTCGCTATGCTCGACGTTCTCCCTTGCTACCCTAACTCTCGTGGTTGCAGCTTCCGGTGTGCTCCCCTTTCATCCATCATGGGCGGGTTCAAATATGGAATAGAGGCCTTCGTATCCAATTGTACACTCGATTCTAGCTCCTCATTCATATCTTTTTCAAAAATTTCCTACACAGTTGGGTCAAAAATGTCAATCGAATAGATCGAATGGTCTTCAATTGGGTACTTCATAGCTTCAAAAATATTAAATTTAACAGTCTCTCCGTCACATTCGACGGAGAGAGTACCCTCATCCACATCTATTTTGGTCTTGGCCGTTTTCATGAATGGCCTGCCTAATAGAAGTGGGGCTGAACCTTCGATCGTGTTCTTCTCCATCTTCAGAATGTAAAAATCAGTTGGGAAAATTAAATCGTTAACCTGCACCATTACATTCTCAACAATCCCTTCTGGGTAGGCGTTAGAACGATAAGCTAATTGGATAACAGCTTTAATTTTCCTTAAAGGACCTAATCTCAAAGCATAGTAAATCGAGTATGGCATGACGTTGATAGATGCACCTAAGTCTAGCATGGCATGCTCGATTTGCTTATTGCCAATCACACAAGGTAGGGTGAACATACCTGGATCAGCATGTTTTTCTGGTAAGGTCCTCTTGATCACGGCTGAAACATTCTCTCTAACTCTTGAGTCCTGCACCTTCTCTTCTTCCTGTCCTTTATCCACCTTCCTTGGTGAGGTAGGTTCTAGCTGTAGTTCCTTCCCGCTTCTTAGCACCACTGCACTTACACTCTCCTTGGGGTTGACTACCGTTTGTGATGGTAGTTTCTCGGAGCTCTGCACCTCCAACTTGCTAACGACAGTGGCAAGTTGGCTGATTTGGCTCCCCAAATTCTGAATGCTGACTCTTGTTTCTTGTTGAAATTGTTGAGTATTAGTAGCTAGAGCCTTAACTATATCTTCTAATGACGTACCTGAATTTGGGGGTTGGCCTTGCGCTGTGATGGGTGTTGAAAACTGGGGCTATCGACTAAAAAAATGGGGCTGATATTGCTGCTATCCTCCTTGGTTCCCGTAGCTTAGGTTTGGATGATCTCTCCACCCCGGATTGTAGTAATTGGAGTAGGGATCATTGTTGGGGCTGGCCCGAGAATCCTCCTACGGCACTCACTTGCTGAATCGACCCATCCTGTAGTGATGGACACATGTCCGTAGGATGGCCAGGAATCGAACAGATACCACACACCCTGGCAGTTTGTAAATGTCCTGCAGCGAGTTGTCTTACCAAAGTAGTCAAGTCAGAAATCTGATTTTCTAAATTTACATGGCTTACCTCATTAACCCTTCTAATGGTACCGTCTGTCCTTGCACCGAAATGCTGTGAATTTTCGGCCATGTTGGAGATTAACTCCCTGGCCGCTTCGGGTGTCTTGTTCACCAAGGCTCCTCCACTGGCTGCATCGACCATACTTCTATCCATGGGCTGCAGCCCTTCGTAGAAGTATTGGATTAATAGTTGTTCGGGTATTTGGTGATGCGGACAGCTAGCAACAAGTTGTTTAAATCTTTCCCAATATTCATATAGTGTCTCACCACCAAATTGCCGAACTCCACATATTTCTTTTCTTATATTTGCAGCCCAGGATGCAGGAAAATATTTGTCCAAGAATATCCTATTCATCTCATCCCATGTGCGTACTGAACCGGGACAGGAAGAATATACAACCAATCCTTTGCTTTATCTCTTAAAGTAAATGGAAAGGCTATGAGTTTTACCTGGTCCTCGGTCATACCTTGGGGCTTCATGCTCGAACAGACGACATGGAATTCCTTTAGATGCTTATGAGGGTCCTCTCTTGGAAAACCATGAAATATAGGCAATAGTTGAATCAAACCAGATTTGAGTTCAAAGGCTACCTCAAGAGTGGGATACGTTATGCATAAGGGCTGTTGGTTCATAATCGGTGTAGCCAACTCCCTTAATGTCCTCTCTTTGTCAGCCATTCTTTCTTCTTTTTCGAAGATGGGTAAATCACAAGCAGATAAATCGTAATCTGAGTTCACCCTTTTAGGTGAACGATCCTTCCTTTGTTTCGCCTTCTTCCTTAAACGACGGGTGGTCCTCTCAATTTTGGGGTTGTACTCGAGTTCACCTCGTTGAGAAGCACGAGTCATAAAATAAGAAGGTTAACAAAAAGAAGGTAATAGCTAAGAAATTAAAGTTGCTCCCCGGCAACGGTGCCAAAATTTTGATGGGTTGTCGAAGCCCTCAAAATTAATACTAGTCCCACAATAAAATATTTGTAGTAAAAGTAGTACTAGGTCGAATCCCACAGGGAGCTAAACAATAATCTCTTAGCCGAATGCATAATATAATTGAGTGGGAAAATTTAATAACTAAAATTAAAAGAATAAGAAAGCAATAACAAACTAAACAAACAAGAGAAAATTAGTCTTACCGAATTCTGGTTCAAGGGTTCGGGTTGAATCGATTGGCCATCGATCCTAGGTAAATTTCAGCATTCTTGCCATTCAAGCATTTAACCTAAGATTTATTAGGATAGCCATAATAAACCTTGTGTTTTCCTAATTCAGTTGACCAAACCCAGCATTCGATCAACCTTTATCACCACTCAACTGGGTACGATAGCGTTCCATGTTAAACAGTGATAGCATTAAGATTTGTGAAAACAATTAAACCAAAATAACAATAATTGAGATAGCTGCAATTACTGAATCTTGTTTCATCAATTTCTTTAGGTTGAACCATGTTAAAACATTGGTCAAAGGCTGTCACGAACAATTGACCCCAAAAGATATCAACCTAATTGCTACTTGTACCATTATTCGTGACAATTACGGATCACCGAAATCATGGATAGCAGTAGGAAAATCAACATTAATTCAGTTTGTCAAACTAATTAACATCAACATCCAATAAAGATATGCACAAGAATCAATGAATACTTGAATTAAAAAGCAAGAAAATAAATTAACTACAGAACCTCACAATGACACAATCGAACCTCCCCCCTTGAACCAGAAAAAAGAAGCTTAGCTACTCATGATCTGTGCAATCTCCATGCTTTGCTTCTCCATAGCCGAACTGCCTTCTTGAGCTTCTTGGTCTTCTTGATGATCTCTTGGATCTGAGAGTGAGTGATGCTAGAGCTGGTTCGCCTCCCTCTTTATATAACCAAAGGAGAGGGCTGTTTTCCAACTCCTTCTAGGAGATCATCTTATCTTTAGGGAGTCTTGATCTTCTTTGAACTAATCCTATCCTATCTCTTATCTAATCCCCAACCTTCTTATCCTTATAGGATTACATTCAAAGTTTAGATCAAATAAGACTCTCTCCCTCTTGGGAGATTACATTCGAATTAGGACTCTAGACTCTTGCATCCGAGTTGGGCTTCTCTGCTACTTGGGCTGCTTCTAGGTTCTTCTGCAAGTTGGGCTTCAGCTGTTAAATGGGCCTGACTGCGAACCTGCTCCGACTTTGGGCCCGGTTTCGTACTCGATGCGGACCGAACCAGTCAATGCCCAAAACATAAAAGTTGTGGGCCTTTCTTTCTTCTTTCTAATGCTTCTTGAATTGCTCAATTCGGAGTCCGGAATTGTGAGTTAGGCCCAGATCACTGCCTGTTGCCGAAACTGTGCAAAATCACCCGAATTGGCATGTTTCCTTCCAATTGCCTTCTTTATTGCCCTGAATCGAAATACAAGAGTAATGAGTGCATTTAAGTGTTAAAATAATGTAAAAAGATGAAAATTAGGGGACAAAAATAGGGTTCTTTTCAGTCTCATCAAATATTGTCAACCTAAGGCAGTATTACATACAAGTAACTGAGTAGACCACGTGTCACTCTCAGAGCCTTAGGGCCAAAATGCCGAGCTAACAAAGACCTCGGCGCAATAAAACCCATTCGCTTCTACATCATGGGCGAACTCCAAGAGCAGACCACGAGTCACTCTCAGGGCTCAAGGGCCAAAATGCCGAACTAATAGACTCTGGCGTAATAACCAGCCGCCTCTATGTCACTCTCAGGGCTCAAGGGACTAAAACACCGAGCTGACCAAGGAGCTCGGCACCACAGTACATAATGTATCGAGGGTGCAAGCAGACCAGTAGGTTCCACGACGCTTAGCTCACCTCAATGTACAACCAGAAGACAGTTCGGGCATATGCCTTAGTATGCCTTACTATGTCAATCACTTCGCACACTCAACTATGATAGCTCAGATAAAACAACACTTGGAAAAGAAAAGTCAATTTCATTAACAAGTAAGTTTTGTACAATGAGCTCGACACAAAAAAAAAACAACAAAGACTGAGCTCGCAGGCTTGGAATACAAAAACAATCACTTCGGGGGCTCTTCATCTCCGCACGGGACCTCCTCGGGAGCTTCAGGCTGGTCAGGGGCGTTTGCTTCTTCATCACCATCCTCCTCCTTTGAATCCGGATCCTCTGTGGCTTGATGAGCTATCTCATCCGTGATTCGCGAGGTGGTGATGGTGCTCGTGTCAAGCTCGGGGTACGTGTGCCTTATCAGCCACCTGCTGAGCTTGAACTCCTTGCGGTAGGCCTCCCCCAGAACGACATCAAATTTGTCAGACTGGATGTACTCCACGATAGCCTTGATCTTCGTCTCCTCTGTGGCTCGAGTAAAGATCTCGGTCTTCTCCTCGATGTCAGCCTTGAGGAACTCCACCTTGTGCAAGAGGACCTTTTTGCCCTCCTTAAGGCCTTCCGCCTCTGCCTTGAGGGCATCCAGCTCGCCCCTCAACGCACCCTTCTCGCGTGCCAGCTCCGCTTTGAGGGCCTCCACCTCGCCCCTCAGCACGTCCTTCTCGCATGCTAGCTCGTCCTTCAACACCTAGCCGTCAGCATCGTAATAACTTCCCTCTGGGCCCTGGCGCCGCTCTCCAACTGGTGGATCTGCTCGCGAGCTGCCCGCAGATCGGTATGAGTTGCGTGGGATGACTCCTCGACGGTCAGAGCCCGCTTCAGGTTCCTCTTGGACTTAAGAGTTAGGGCGTGCACGGCGGAGTTCGCCTGACAAAGAGAGTTGGTTAGTACCGAAGAAACATACATATAAAAGAAAGGGAGGAGAAAGAAAAGAGAACTTACCACCATAGTGTGGTTAGCAGCTCGGGCTCCGAGCTGATCAGGGTTGAGCATATCGGCCCAGACCGAGATTTCCTCGGAGTAAACAACCCCTTCGCTTTTCCGAAGGCCGCACTGGGGGACCAAGATACTTCGGCCCTCATTCGGGCTCCCCGAGCTGGAGACCGTCGTCTCAGCTGTACGAATGGGATCGGCGGAGACCTCAGCTGTTGCGTCGGCAGCCCTGGTGACAATCTTAGGCTTAGCTATTGCCTTCGTAGTAGGCTCAGCCAAGGTTTCGGGCTCCCGAGGTGGTATGGACTCCTCCAAATCAATGATCGGAGGAGCACCAGGGAGCTCGGGCTCGGAAGAGGGAGCTAGTGGAAGCTTGGGATCGGGAGTGGGGGCCGGCAATGACTCGACGCGAGCTCTCTTAGCAGCCCACTTCTTCCTCCCCTTCATGTGTTTGAAGAGTCTATCCTCCTTTAGCTTATCCACTTCCATGGGACCTGCAATAGAGCTCGACATTAGTACTCGAGTAAAAGAAAAGGAAGGAGCAAGCCAAACAACTAAGGTACTAAGACTACCTACTCGGGCTCAAGCCGGCCTGGATGAGCTTGCTCTCGGTGATGTAATCCTTGTAACTACACCCGATCTCAGTCCACGACTAGAATGTCTCCCTTGTCTTCTTGTCAAGGATGATACCGGGGTCCTAGATAGCCGCCCTCCAGTGAGTAGGGAAGGGCCATCCTGTAGGGTTCTGGACTATGAAGTAGTCCTGCTTCCAAGCCGGGATCTTGCTCGAAAGCTTATGCATTAACTTGAAGCCCGGGCGAGGGGACAAGTAATAGGCCCTCCTGTGCTCGGGGAGAACGCATGAAGCACTCTTCTTTATTGTGAGGATAGAACAGAATATGTCCAAGTCCAGGGGGAGGACATACTCATAGCAGAGGGAGATGGTCCTGACCACGTTACGGACCAAGTTCGGGTGGAGCTAGTCTATCGTAACGTTAAAATGGTTCAGGACCTCCACTATAAGTGGATGGAAGGGAAGGCGGAGCCCGTTTATGAACTGCTCCCGGAAGATCACGACCTCGTCAGGGTCGTGCTCCCATGGGAAGTTACCTGTAGGTAAACCGTAGGTGTACTCCCCGGGCAGGTTGTACTGCCGAATAAGATAGCGGAGCCTCTCCAGGGTCATGGTAGAGGGTCTGAACCTGTCCGGCATCCGACCTTGGTGGGAGGTGGATGCCAAGTTACCCGTGGTCTCCCGCGCCTCGGGGGACTGGACTCCAGTGGGGTCACCCTGAGTCGAGGTACCCACCTCGGGCTCATCTAACTGACTATCGAAGGAAGACATAACTAAACTGAATTGAAGAGGAGTTAGGGTGACTCACCAAAGAAAGATGAACCGGACTGGGGAGAACTGACTCGAGCTGGAGGCCTTAGACGCGACCTCAAGACTACGGTTGAGGATTTGTGGCAAAGGAAAATGGCCAGAAGCCCCGCTATTTATAGCCACTATACACGGGCATCAACAGTTGAGATCGAAGCGATCTGATGGTCCTCATAAAAACCGGCTGTGCGAACCTCGAGGCCAAATCGATTTAGCGCATTTTTTGACGTCCGCAGAGTCCATAAGTCACGTGACATCCGCGCGTAGACCGTACGCGACTCGAGCTGCGCCTGGTAGAGCCAAGCTGAGAACCGGTCCAACCAATGAGCTGGCGGACAAGAAAGCTTAGGCCCCGAGCCAAATCCACTCAGCAGACCGCAGACTCCCCGCACTGGGTCAGAACCCCCAGCACGGGCAGTGGGGGGCAATTGATGTAGGGTGATCTGGCCCGACCTCGTAGCACGGGGACACGTAGACATGACCTGGCATAAGTGACAACTCAACGCGATAGCCTGGCCACGACTCGACGTAACAAGCTCGCCGAGGCCCGACCAAGCGACTCGGTGGGTGCGACAACTTGCCGAGGAGCAAGGCCCAGCTTGCCCCAAGCCTGAGGGTGGAGCACCCTGAGCTCCCTCCGTGCAAAGGGACCCGAGCTCCCCTTGAGACCCGAGCTCCTCCTAAGGGGCTCCGAGCTTGTACCCCAGCTTTTGGCTAAGTGTCCCGAGGGAAAAACACCTCGGGACAACACCCGTCGAGACTCCTGTTTGTACTTGCTTAAGGCTTGCCTCCAGTGCGAGCACCTTGGCACCTCGGTGCTGAGACAACCCAGCCCCGGGCGGTTTGGTGCAAAGTAGCTCGACTGCCTACAAGGAAGATCCGCCTGACATCCGTACCTGCCGGATCTGGTGGCTGCACCCACATTTCTTGCCAAGCAGTGTCGTGCCTGACGTCTCTGAAAAGCATGACACGCCTGACGAGTCCGTACCCTGCAACAGCAGCCTGCGGCAACAGCCTGCACCTGCCACCTTAGCCCTGGCAGTAACATCTAGGGCAATGGCGGTTACGCCTGATGTGACTGAGCTCCGCTATAAGAGGACCCCGACCCTCATGAAGTATGATACCCACCGGGATTTATCCCTTAAATTTAAAAAAAGTTAAAAAGGACAACGTTGTTGGTAGTGGAGCTCGCAGATGCGCGTTGGTATCCTTCTGCAGCAGGGTGTACCATTCACCAACAACCAAAGAAAGTCGAAAAGAGAAAGTAAGGAGGGCAAAGCGTTTGAACAATCGTCGCGTGGGAAGTGAACCAAAATGCATGCTTGACACGCACGTAAAACTTCGTCGGTTATAACCAAAACGAGAGAATCCGGGGCGTCGTTTTCCTGCACGTACCGTTCCATCTGTCCATTAAGTCATTATTATACTCAACGCTGTTGTAGTTTTTTAATGGGACGTACTAATTTAAGTTGCTTCCCGCCTTTCTTCCATCCTTACCGTTGATTCAGGATCCTTGGTTTCCAAGGCATTAAATCAATAACCTCGCCTCCGACTGTTATCGGAATTTGCTTAAGGTTTTCCGTTGAAAACAACTGGATTTAAAGAATCAGACGGCTGAGATTCTGAGGCACTTAAATCTCTCTTCGACGCAGTTTCGAAGTTCGACGACTGGTTGCTAAGCTGAAGGAAAAGCTTTCTGAATGGTAGTTTTTAGTTTTTCTGTCGCTCTCCCTGAATCGTTCTTTTCTATTTCTTCTCTTTCTTGGTTTCTTCGAGTCTCTCTTCGTTGTCCACTCTCTTCGTCTTCTATGCGAAGTTGATCCATTCCGTAAGTTGTCGCCTTCGATTCTGTTTGAATTTTGTTCTGTTTTCTCAATTCTTATTTAGTATTAATTTAGATTCTTTTGATCCTATTAATTTGGTTGAATCGATAGGGTTTATTAATGTGACATATATGGTCATGGAGTAAAAACCAACGGATTTCCTTCTAGATTTCCCGGGTTTCTTCACTTCCGGTCCATCTTTCCTCAAAATTTTGCAGTTATTTGCCATGGTCGTGGCCTGTAGTTAGGCTTCCGGCGTTTTCCTGGTCCTTAGTCATTTTCATTGCGCTGCATGGTGATTTTTTTATTGTTTTTTATTCTCTCTGCAATATTGATGTCCATGGAAAATTGGAAACCATTTTATGCTATTTTGGGTGTCTTATGTGCTTCTCCTGGAAACTGTTTATGCTTCTCCATTCTCATTTATGATTATGCACCGGTCGATCTTCTTAGGGTTTCATAATTTGTTTAGAAAATTTTATCGATAAATTCTGTTTTTGTTCTGTTGCTACAATGGTGCGGGTATATTTTCTTGCATTTCGTGAGCTCTAAACAAAAACAACAACTTTTTGGCAGGTCAATATGGGAATCAAATACAAAGCTACTGTGCCTTCTCTTTTCCTTTCGTTCCTTTTGTTTTCTCTGGTCCTTTCTTCGCCCAATGATGGGCTGTTTAGAATTGGGCTGAAGAAGATGAAACTCGACCAGAATAACCGGCTTGCTGCTCTACTTAAACCTGAGGGAGAGGAGCCTCTAAGAGCTTCTACACGGAAGTATCATCTTGGCGGGAACCATGAGGACTCTGGAGCTACTGACATAATATCACTTAAGAACTACATGGATGCCCAGTATTTTGGAGAGATTGGTATTGGAACTCCCCCTCAGAAGTTCACTGTGATATTTGACACTGGTAGTTCTAATTTGTGGGTACCATCTTCAAAGTGCTACTTTTCGGTGGGTCGCAAGTAACAGGATGTTTGATGGATTTTCTCCTTTGGAAGTTTTTCCATATTTGATTGCGTAAAAATGAACATAGTGTTTTTTCTATCATGACACAGGTCGCTTGCTATTTCCATTCCAAATACAAGTCTAGCCTGTCTAGCACCTACAAGAAAAATGGTTTGCTTTTGTTTCCTTATCCCATCATTCGCACGATGACATTTTTCTTCAGTTCAGCTTATTTGTTATTTGTCAGATTCCTTAGAGTTTAAATTTCTTGTTGATGTCTTGTTAATTTTTTTTTCTCAGATAAGGGAAACTAGAAAAAAAAAGAAAAGCTTGAATTCAATAGATTGAAAAAATATTCTGGGCCAAGCAGGCAAGCAGTTACACAGACCTAGTAGGCATTTTTTTAGGCACTAAATTTTTGGGGGGGGGGATTTTTCATGATGTGTAATGGTTTTCTGGTTTTAGGTGTGCAAACTCATGCTACATGCAATATCTTAACATGCGAAGTTACATAAATTATTCATGTGAGGAGGGTTTTGCCCCCTTGTTTATTTGTATTAATTTATTATGAAAAAAAAAAACTTTAAAAATCTTCAACAGATCTACAGCGATCTAAAAGGTTATTCTGACCTCTTCTATTACGCTCCTTCATTCTTGAGGTTCTGTTTCCTGTTTAGGAAGGGTTATTTCTATTTGCATGTGGAAGCTTGAAATCATCAATCAGGGTCCAGGAATCTGTATCTGAGAAAGATCCTTCCTGATTGGTTGCTTGAAGGGATCTCTTGGCAAAATGGCTCTTACGTATATCTGTTTCTATGTATACCCATTAACTAGCAGTCATCCATTGTTTGATTTTCATTTCTATATATTTGGTAAAAAACAAAAGCAAAGAATCTAAAAGGTTTTAACCATACAGTGGGCTGTTAGGCTGATGACCTCCATGTGTAAGTGTCTTGACAGCAAGGAGGTCTATTATGCGATCATGTTCTTATATGCATGCTGACTTCATAGTTATGAACTTAAGATCATGGCATTATGCTTAGAGGATGCTTCAACTTTTGAATGTGGTGTTATCCCATCCATCTTGCAGGGAAATCAGCAGAGATTCAATATGGCACTGGAGCTATTGCTGGTTTCTTCAGTGAAGACGATGCCAATGTTGGTGACCTCGTTGTGAAAGATCAGGTAGGTACATGTGTCCTGTCTTGTCAAATCCTGTAGTTTGTTAAGAGTCTTTGTGCACTCATACATGCCATCGTTTCCAGGAATTCATTGAGGCAACTAGAGAGCCTGGTCTTACGTTTTTGGCTGCCAAGTTTGATGGCATACTTGGGCTTGGATTTCAGGAGATTTCAGTTGGAAATGCTGTCCCTGTTTGGTATGCTGCTGTATCTTAGCTATTGAGGTGCTAATAGTTTCTTGATAAGGGGGAAGTCAAAGATAATTTACAATGTTCTAATTCTTTTTTTAACTACAGAAATTGGATTGCAGACCAATAATTTAAATTTTGTCAAGAATTTTGAAGTTTCAAGATTTTGTTCCATTTCCAAGAATCGCAGGAGCAGAATATTTAGGGAATACAAGATTCTTAAAAATATTTGATACTAAAGGGAGAAAAAAAAGAAAAGTTAGATAAATATGTGATAAAATGAGAAAAGGTGATGAGAAAAAGAAAAATAATTAATATCTATAAAATACATTATGTGCTGACTTAAATGCACTAACTCTAGGTACAACATGGTTAACCAAGGACTTATTAAAGAACCTATTTTCTCATTTTGGTTCAACCGAAATCCACAAGAAGAAGAAGGGGGTGAAATTGTGTTTGGTGGGGTTGATCCAAATCATTACAAGGGCCAGCATACATATGTCCCGGTGACTCGGAAAGGATATTGGCAGGTAGGTAGATTACTTGGTTGCTATTTGTAGTTAATAAAATATTTTACTATTATTGCTCTTCACTTCTAATCTTCTATTTATTTTTCTCTTATCATCAGTTTGATATGGGAGATGTTCTGATTGGTGGTAAAACAACTGGTAAGTAGAGAACTCTCTTCTATGTTTATCTTTCTTGTAGCCAGGGAATGCTGTCTTTTATGTTCACCACTAAAATTTATGATATAAGTGTACTGGTTTCAGGATTCTGCTCAGGTGGTTGTGCAGCTATTGCTGATTCTGGAACCTCATTGTTGGCTGGTCCATCGGTATGTATCAGTGTTTTAAGTTTTTCCATTGATTGCTAACTTTCAGGTTTTATGTATCAGTGTTATAATTTCTTATTCTCCAAATGATGCTGACATGAAAGACCAGTCTTCACCAAAATGCACAGGCATGCAGAGCTGACACATGAAAAGTTTAAACGCAAATTGAATGCATATAACTATTCTGCACCAATGTTCATAAATGGTGTAATACATATAAATATCACAAAGACCTGTAAAGGCTATGTCCTTATTCAATTGATAGAAGATCTTGGTTTTGACTTGTTTACAAGCTGTTAATCTTTCTTGAGGCTTATCCAGAAAATGCATTGTTAACAATCAGAAATTCAAAGTTATTGTTATACACAAACACACCCAAAAACTTCTTTGCTAGTCTTATATGAAATAAATGAGTAGAATGAGAAGTACA
The DNA here is from genome assembly GCF_055504915.1 of Nelumbo nucifera. NCBI lineage: Eukaryota > Viridiplantae > Streptophyta > Magnoliopsida > Proteales > Nelumbonaceae > Nelumbo > Nelumbo nucifera. The sequence continues at coordinate 146,314,287 of NC_142649.1, read as the reverse complement.
TCCAATTAATATTTTCCTGATTTTCTTGTTTGCAGACTATCATTACTGAAATCAATCATGAAATTGGAGCTTCTGGGGTTGTTAGCCAGGAATGCAAGACAGTTGTTGCACAATATGGGCAAGTAATATTAGAAATGCTATTAGCAGAGGTATTCTCATAACATACCCCCACTCATCTACATACAAACAAAATGAATGATAATTTCTTCTGTTTCCCTTGCTGTATGTCATATCAAGATCTTAAGATGTTTTTGAGTATGAACCATCTCTGTTCCGTTGGCTGTCTTTACAGGCACCACCAAAGAAAATATGCTCCCAGATTGGTTTATGCACTTTTGATGGGACTCGAGGTGTTAGGTTAGGGAAGCCTTTCTCTTTGTTATTATTATCTTCATCAATTAATGATTCCATGAATATTTTCCAATCAGAACTTGGTAAATTGGTCATATGTCTTTACAGTACTGGCATCAAGAGTGTAGTAGATGAGAGCAATGACAAGTCATCTGGTGGTCTGCATGACACCATGTGCTCTGCTTGTGAAATGACAGTTGTGTGGATGCAAAATCAACTTAGGCAGAACCAAACACAAGATCGGATATTGAACTACGTCAATGAGGTGAATGGCCTTGCATTATGTTTAATTATTCTTTGATAAGATAGAGTTGGAGTTTGCCTCATGCCATCATTTGTAATTGCAGCTTTGCGATCGTTTGCCTAGTCCAATGGGACAATCTTCTGTTGATTGTGATAAGCTTTCTTCCATGCCTATTGTTTCCTTTACTATTGGTGGTAAAGTGTTTGACCTTACTCCACAAGAGGTATGCCATTAGACTGCTGGGTAGAAGTAAATATCTGCCAATTTGACTTTTGATTTCATCTGTTGGAAGTATTCATAATTTATCATAAAATTTATATGGTAGTTACCACAAAGTGAAATGATATGAAGAATATATTAAAGGTATTGCCTGTGGCATATGATAAAAATATCTGGAAGAATTAACATCATGCATATTTTTCATTTTGTGGCAACTTTATCCTGTACTGGAAGGGGTCATGGCACAAATAAGTGGAAATTAGAGATTCCTAACGTAGTAGTGACCTTGTTTGTCATTTTACCCACTTCTTCCATCTGCCCTTCCTACTAGAACCTCTACTCTATTTACTTCTGTGCTTGGATTAATTACAGAAATTTATTTCTTATAGAAGTCTCATGCAATTTATTTTTGCCTGTACTGAGTTTACATAACACATGGAACATATAGGTGACAGTCTAGTTTGGTGGAATCTTGGGATGTATTAGAAGGGTGTCGAACAAAATTTAGGTGGTCATTCTATTATAAAGATCAGACATTTAAAGAACTTGTTTCTTGACAATGAAATTTGGTATCACCATCTGCAGAAGTTCATTCAAATAAAGCATGGGGGTACTAATCATTCTTCATATGCACAAGATAAAAACTGCTGATGAACATGGAGCAGTTAGTAATCCAAAAAAAAAAAAATGGGGATGGCATAATGAAGTGATAAGGTTGTCTGACATACCAATTGGGATGACAATTCTTCTACAATTGCAAGTTGTATTCTGTTTGTTCAGACCTTGGGAAGGTAGTTGGATTTAAATTCCACCCATGATTTGATTCGCTTGAATTGAAATGATTATTCCTACATTTTGATCAATGGTAAAATGCAAAATTGGAAGACACCATCTGGCTAAATTTATGTCCAAATGCAAAATGGGTCTATATTACAGAATTTATAGGTTTATAAGATTTATACCCAGCCACAGTTTGTCACTCTACAAGATTTATGACCCATGGGTTTACAAGATTATCTTCTAGTTTACTCGTAAAAAAGAAAAAGAAGGCCATAGGACTGAGAAGCAAGATTCAAGGACCTTTTTATTTTTTGCTTTAATACAATTATACTTCACCTTTTCTCAAAAAGAAGCAAAATTTGAGGATGTTCAATTCTGGGTCGAGAGATTGATTGAGCATTTGGAAACTATGTACAAATGATTAAATTCTGAACTGGCACAGATTCATTATAGAAATGTATTCGTTGCAGTGGTATTGATTCAAGTAGAAGGCCATAGGACTGAGAAGCAAGATTCAAGGACCTTTTTATTTTTTGCTTTAATACAATTATACTTCACCTTTTCTCAAAAAGAAGCAAAATTCGAGGATGTTCAATTCTGGGTCGAGAGATTGATTGAGCATTTGGAAACTATGTACAAATGATTAAATTCTGAACTGGCACAGATTCATTATAGAAATGTATTCGTTGCAGTGGTATTGGTTCAAGTAGAATTAAATTTGTCATAGGATTCAACGCGACCCATCTATCATTTCTTTGTGGTTGTGTTTCTGAATTTTACTTTGAAATGTTTCCTTTATAGTGCAGTACATCCATGTATAGTTTTAATTTCTATAATGTACATGTTTTGCTTCTGCTTTATTGCAGTGCGCCTGCCTTAATATTTGTTGATTTATTTATATGTTGATATGGTCAGTACATCCTCAAAGTGGGCGAAGGGCCTGAAGCTCAGTGCATCAGCGGATTTACAGCTTTGGATATTCCTCCTCCTCGTGGACCTCTATGGTATTGTTTCTAGCTCTTGTAATCTTGAGTTTCTTTCTCTTTTCCCTACTTGCATATGTTCTGGTGATGGTTTTTGATGGTGCATTTAGTCATAATTTTGTGTGGGTTCTCTAGCATAGAATGCTCAAAGTGGTAGTAATGATGATTCTGAATTTTTAACCATGGAAATTATGAAATGCAGGATCTTGGGGGATGTTTTCATGGGCAGCTACCACACGGTGTTTGACTATGGCAATCTAAGAGTTGGATTTGCAGCAGCAGCATAAATGAATATTATGAACCCAACTTGCTCCCCTCTTCCATCTCTCTCTTTTTCCCTGCTGTCCACACCTCTGATCCACCTTTCAATACAAACTTAAAAAATGGGGTTTGTTGTCTATATTGGCTCTTGAATGATATGCTTAAATGTTCACTTGTCTATGCTGTCATGTCTTCCCCTTCCCTGCTCTTATGAGCCGTTTGATAACGCTGAAGTGGCTGAACTGAATGACTTATTGGTGTGTGAACTCCTTGATACTTATCACTTGTCTATGCTGTCATGTCTTTGCCTTTTCTGCTTTATGAGCCGACACCGTTGATAACGGCTGAAGTGGCTGAACTGAATGACTTATTGGTGTGTTTTTAGTGAATGCTTATAAGGTAGGTGTGAACCTCCATGACGATTGGAGATGTAATTGGACTTGTTGCCAATACCTTGAATATTTTATTCAATTATTTTAACCTCTAAAATAATAATTATTGAGTTCAGCCACTTAAGCCATTGTTAAACTCATTAAAAAACTTAATTCACTAAAAGACAAAACACAAGATCGAATATGAAATGACTATAAATTAGGTATAAGCACATACGAAACACGTTTTTAGTGGTTTATGTGAGGTGTGAACCTTGATGATATACTTTGGAAGGTTAAAAACGGTGGAAGAAATAAAATATGTATTTGTCTTTGGTAGAAAAGGGCATTTCATTAAACAAAGAAAACCAACGAACTACAACCAAGAGAAAACAGTTCCAGAACAAAACCAGCAGACCTATATCATTGGTAAGATGGTATGTATGTACTTAGAAAGCTATTTTAATTTCATCGTTCATTAGCAATTTGGCATAGCCCTTCATGGTTCACCGCCTGCTGCTCCACTAATCCAATAGTTGATTTATGGGGTGTTCAGCAATATGACTGGTTTTGTTTTTTAAAATAAAAACAATTGCCATATCAGCAAAATCTGTCACACCTTTTTATGCTTTTGGGGTTTTGGTCTATCTGGCCATCTGGGTTTGGAAATAAGGGTGTCAATTGGTCGGTTTTAGGTTAGATCCAATTTAATTCAAATCTTATTAAATCGGATTTAGACGCTCCATATTTTTATTGGATTGGGTCAATCCAAAATATATTGGTCCATATTCTTATTGGTTTTAATTAGACTTAAGCCAAATTTTCAATAATACGAACATGAGGTCAAACTCTTGTCCAATTTAGAACCGATCAAAACTGAAGTCGGCATAAAATCACTATTAGAAAGTACTTTATAATAGTAATTTTATGAAAAGTACTTTTACGAAAGTATTTTCACAAAAGCGTTTTTATGAAAGCATTTTTATAAAAGCACTTTTACGAAAGCACTTTAATATAAGCACTTTACAAAAGTACTTTTATACCTAAGCATTTTTACAAAAGAACTTTTATGGAAGTACTTTTATAAAAGCACTTTTACAAAAGCATTTTTATGAAAGAACGTTTACGAAAGTACTTTTATAAAGCACTTATACAAAAACACTTATAAAAATATTGTTATGAAAGCATTTTTACAAAAGCACTTATACAAAAGTACTTTTATAAAAGCACTTCTATGAAAATATTTTGATGAAAGCACTTTTATGAAAGTATTATAAAAGCTTTTTTATGAAAGTATTTTTACAAAAGCACTTTTATGAAAGCACTTTTACAAAAGTGTTTTTTCAAGCCAAAAGGATTATTTTTGTAATTTTCAGATTTTTTCATTTTAATGTATTTTTGTAATTTTTATATGTTATATTTTTTATATATAATTTTTGATATTTCATTTGGTTTGGATTGGATCCAATTTAGTCCATTTACATTTTAATGGATTGAATTGGATTTGATTTATTGGGTCTAGCCCATTTGTAAATGGACTCACATTGGACTGGATCGGGTTGGACTAAATCCAGTCCAATTTGCACCTCTAGTTTGGAATTGGAAAGCGTTTTATTTTTTGACAAGTTGCCAATAGGGGTGCAACTTGGGTTAGGTTAGAACAATATAATTTTGGTCCAAGTTAGGTAGAACAATATAATTTTGGTCTATTTGGGGTCGGTGCTTATGTCATTGTTTTCAAAATCAGACCGGACCAGAAAAATCGGGAATCAGTCACCTGACCAGTTCCGTTTTCCTCCAAAACCGATTTTTCCCTCAAAACCGTTGATTTTGGTCAGCAAACTATTGAACTGGCTGGTTAACTGTTCAAACCGTTTTGACCGTTTTGTAATTTTTTAAATTTTTTGTCAAAACGGGCTGCCCATTCGGGTCGAACGATCGGCCGTTCGAACCAATAACCGGACCCCTGACCGGTTTGGTCACCAGTTCGTTTTTAAAATCCATGGCTTATGTAGTCTACGATGTTTTACAACTTTAAAGGTTGACTTGGAGGCTGAAGTGCTTTTCGTCCAATTAGACGGATGGATAGTTTAACCATCTTAGTCAATAGATCAATTCGACACAATGAAAAAGTTTTAAATGAACAAAATAATAGAAATAACCCAACAACCCGTTGAACGGTTTAATGTTTCAAATCATTTGGATCAATGGGTTGTTGATAAAATCGATGGTTTTTTGTGATATGGTGGATTGGATGTTGTTCTAAATCATAATTGTGAACAAGTTACCTCGTCACTGGTATGGTAAATTCGGTCAATTAAAAACACTGGTTTATTGTAAGGTTCAAAATTTTGCAATATATATGTCGATATGTATTGTATCTTTAAGGGGTTGGTACTGGAAACACTACAAAATCATTTATTTTGTGTCTTTTCATCATGCTTACTCTGTATCATGACCGTATTAAGGTGTATTAGACCTGTATTGGGGTGTATCAGGATTGTATCATAATTGTATTGGGGTGTATCGGCCAATATAGTTCGATTTTCTATAATCAAAAAATGAATTAAATTTTTTTGAGAAAAAAAACCTTCTAATTCTCTCCAAAAGCCTTTTTTCTCTTCCAGACTTGCCAAATCATCATTGCACATTCTTGGATTGTAAAATCTTTAAAATATCCTAAAAACAACCTCTAGAACTCAAGATTTTTGAGTTTTTTTTTCAACTTTTTGCAAAAACTGCAAAAATAAATACTTTTTTCAATTTATTCAATAGTATGTTACAATATTTTTTATTATATATATATATATATATATATATATATATATATATATATATATAATCTCCTTATACTGAAAACCCTATACTTTTTGTGCTTTAAATAGATCTATTTAATTTTTAAAGAAAATTTAGAAAAAATAAAATTTGATATTTTTGGTGTAATATGCCCATGAAGAATAATTGTATCATAGATCTATGGGTGATTTACCATATCCATAGATCTATTGAAAATTTTAAATTATTTTTTTTATTTTGTAAATTTTAATAAAATATTTATTTTTTAATTTTAGTATGAAAATATTTATTTTTAAACTTTTTGCAATTTTAAAGTAATTCTTTTCCAGTTTTTAATTCATATATCTATTGAAGTTTATTGTAAAATATTTATTTATTATTTTTTGTAATATTTATTTATTTTTTTTTCTAATTTTTGGTGTGATCTAACCATAATATTTACCTTGTTGTAAATCTATGGATGATCTACTACATCCATAAAATTATTTTCTATTACATTTTATTTTTTAATTTTTGTAATAAAAATAAAATAATTATTTGAATAAGAAATAAATAATTGTTTAAAAAATTATAAAAAAAATGTTTCGTTAAATAATTGTTAAGCTTATGTTTTGCAGTTATAACCTTATTAAAGAATACCATTATGTTTCTATATGTTGGTTATGACGTTCTTTTTCATAAAAATCACTAAAGGATGTGATTTCTATGTATATATAGCTCATTTAGGCTCTATATTTAATCTTATTAATGTATATTTATGATTTATTGGAGTATTTATAATATTTTCATGTGTTTCCATATATCTTAATTTTTCGTCCTTATCCATGCATATGCAAAATGTATTTTGATACATTTCTTAAATTTGTCTTTTTGATACACTTAGGCTATGTTTGGTTTGAAGGAAAAAGTAAGGAAAAGTAAAAAAACCTTTATAAATCTTGTATAAATTTCCTTACCTTTTCCTTCCTTTCCTTAACTTTTCTTTCAAACCAAACATAACCTTAATGTTTCCCTTAATTTGAGTTTAGACTAAACTTACAAAATTTGTAGCCACATGCATAATTGCAGATACACTCTTACATCTACTTATGTCAATTGTGCATACTCGGAAGAATGCGTTAAAATCTAGTTTTAGAATCATGCATTGGGAAAAGAACTGTAACATTGAACATTTCTAGGTATATGACAGAATTATCATGGCTGCTTTGGAACGCTAAATCAAATTTTCAACTCTGTTTTTTTTTTTTTTCCGCCAAAATGTTTATGATGCTGACAGGTTCAGTCAAGAGAAGATGTATTCAACTCTCGACTTTTTTTTTTTTTTTTTTCTCTTTTATGTGGGGGAATAGTCATTAGAACCAGGATGGTCATTTTATAGCAGCAAAGTGAGGACAGATTAAAACCGTTTTGTGGAAGGTTTTAATCTCTTGTTTTGAAGTTGAAGTTGCTTGTGAAGGTTTTATCAACCTTTTGACCCTAAATCAGCAACTCTGAAGCGGAAATCCAACTTTTGATGCAATCATGATTTTCAAAATCCAATCGGATCAGAAAAAACGGGAACTGGACCAATTGGTTACCTGGCCAGTTCTATTTTATTCCAAAACCGTTGATTTGATCAACAAACTGCTGATCTGGGCAAGTAAGCTGTTTGAACCATCTAGCGGTTTTTGGCTATTTATTATTTTTTTTGTCAAAACAAACCATCCATTTGATTTGAACAGTCAGATCATTCGATCCGGGAACTAGAACCCTAAACAGTTTGTTGTCCGAATCGATTTTATAAACCTTGCATGCAAGATAGTAGATGGGGTGAACAACAACACTATATATATTTAGTTTTGTTAGAAGAGAGACAACTGAGCAGCTCATCAAGTGGCGGCCCATCAAAGTCTATCTGGATCAGACGGATGGCTGGAATTTCCTTCAAGTGCTGTATGCCATTTTTCTCACACTGTATCCTCATTATGCATTAGATTCGAATTGGGTTGGGTCGCCCAGGAAGTAAGATATCAACCCAACCCAACTTTATATTGGGTAAGCATTTCCCAAACCTCATCCTAACTCTGGCCCAATCTTCCTACTCAAACAATCCAACACTTGGGTTGGGTTCAGGTTAGTCTAGCTCAAACATCCATTTAATCATAATTGCCATTAAAAACGTTTCAAGTTTAGAAAGGACAGGAATCGACCTGATAAGAAATAATGTATCCGAACCAGAACTTGCCCAATCAATTAGAGTCCATTGAGCCCAGCCCGATTCATTGGTAGCCCTGCCTAGCTGGACGGTTAAGAAAAAAAAAGAAAAACGTTTGCCTTGACTGGAGAAGGTTTAGGTGCGTTGCCAGATACAACCACCATTCCAAACTCTACAACGTAGGAAACGTGTTTCCTGCTTTCCTTGGTTTCCTTGTTTTCTTTTCTTTTTTTATGTGGCGGGTTCTAAGCGTAAACACAAAAGGCATCATCCATCATCAATTTATCATCATCTTCTCTTTATATTCTCTACTACCCTTTATTGAATCAAACTTGACAAGCGAACGAACCGTTGGCTGTGGCTCCCACCCGCCATTTCTCGTGGGAGTCAAGCTACCTTATAAATGATTGGCATGGTCTTCCTTCCAAGCAACGCATCATCTACGCTCTATGCATGTACACATCGTGAGTAGTGACTGTTTTAAAACCATTTTGACCTGCGTGGTTGAACCACTTAACAAAGAGCCGGTTATTTATTTGGTTCTAATTTTTATTTTATAAAAAAAATCGTTGAATTGATCAACAAACCATTTACCTAGACAGTTGAACTGTTGAATCATTTGACTCAGATAGTAATTTTTGAAATTATTTTTATTTTTTTAATTTTAAAAGCATCATAAGCTGATCATTCAGATTGAATAAATGCATTTGTCTAGATAAGTATTACCTAGAAAAACGTTATCCTTCATTATCCATGTTCTTCCTGCTATATGGATAAATGAGCATATTTTCTAATGGATCATTTTTTTTTTCTGCATGGGAACATTCTAGTCTCATATAGTTAGGTCAATTTCTCCCCTGCACAGATAATTAACTTATAACATTACTCACTTTCGAGAAATTGCCAAAAAACTTATCCAAAGAAAATATTGTTTCCATAAGACCCACACTCCAAGGCAATCCTTCTTCCAATAGATCAATAATAAATGAAACGGATTCAAATTAAACCAATAATAAATTATTAATTCTATGTAAGGTTCAAAATATCGTTTCGTATTAATCTATATCAGTCAATACGTATCGTATCGGGGCCTTTTTGATATACCCTTATAGGGGATGTATTGGGTCAAGCCATGATTCAAAGGGTAACCGAGACTTAAACCAACCCTTCTAAATCAGTTTAAAAAAAATAAATAAAACACAAAAGAAAATACCGATACAAACCGATACACCGGTATTTAGAACCTTGATTCAATGGAGTGACATTGGATTCATTAAAATTGAAAAGGGTATCAGTCATATTTGTTTCAAATGTGAATTGGGTTGGCCTTTGCTTTCCTTTACAACCAAATTCCACCTGTTTGGTTTGTCCCCCACTCCTGTGTGTGTGATTTTCGGAATAGAGAAGTGGGAGGGTTTGGTTGGTAAACAAAGTCTGTGGTTTACCTTTTTCTCATTACTTGCCTTTGCTTTCATTCTTCTCCCTCTTTAAGCCTTTTAACTTCCTCCCAAAACCAACTCCCACGCCTGACTACCTCTTTAATTATCACCCCCCCCCCTGGCCGCCCATATTCCGAATGTAAAATATTTTCTCAACTAATATCAATATAATTATTCAGTATTAGCTGCTACCTAAGTTCTTCAATCTTTGTATTTCATCGTTTCCCACCCTACTGACCATTCGCTTTTTCTATTGCAACTTGGAAATTGGAATCAATTTGACCCAAAACATCCTCGGAATCAATTTCATCCAGCTCTAAAAGAAAAAAAAAAAAAAAAAAAACTCAGAGTTGGAACCCTAGGTATAGGTATAAGGTATTGATTCAAATCTTCTATACCGAACCGGATTATCTGTTATTACTCTGTGGGCGACTCATAATTTTCTTAATCCAAAGACTTGAGATTTGACAGGAACTGCCCAAATCAACCGTATTTTGATGTTCCACTCCACCCCAATTTGACTATATGCCACTTTGCCTTAGTTCAAAGTTCACTGATTCATTGTTGAGGTAAGAAGAATAGGAGAGGAGAGGCATCTAAACTAAACTGAAGTCTAAAATCTAATTCCAAAGTCAAGAATATCCAAATCCATCGTATCTGAAGCTAACTTGCCAAATCATGAATCATCAGAGCTTGCAGTTGCCCAAATTTCGCCCCAGAAATCTTGGCACGTGCTCACGTGTCTTCATGTGGGTGGTATCATTCTAAGCCAAGCAACCGCCGTCCAGTCGGAGTCGGCCAAAGCTGTCAACGCTATTTCCTTTTCCACGTGGCTCACTGTGATAAAGAGAGGGAGAGAAGAAAAATGGCCGCCCTTCTCCCTTCTCTTTAGAGCAAATCACAGGAATACTTAGAAAAGAAACCAAAGAACCTCCTCTCTCCACTCTCCAACCAACCAAATTTATAAGAAACAGATCATCTTCGTCATATTAATCCCTTTCTTTTTTTTTTCAAATATAAAGAGAAAAAGAGAAAAGAGAGGTGTCGTGTGTCGTCTTACCTTTCAATTTCATCCTCCTTTGTATATATAAGAGCTACCCAGCCAACTAATCCAACCACAATCCAACTCAGACTCCTCCCTTCTTTCTCTCCCTCTCTCTCTATTCCCCCATCTCTCATGGACTGGACAAGAGGCCGCACCCTCGGTCGTGGGTCGTCGGCCACGGTCTCTCTCGCTACAGCTGTTCGGTCCGGGGAGACGGAGATCTTTGCTGTTAAGTCCGTCGAGCTCTCGCGGTCTGAGTTCTTGCAGAGGGAGCAGAGAATTCTTTCTTCTATCAGATGTTCTCGTATTGTTGGGTATAGAGGATGCGACATCACCTCCGAAAATGGTCAGCTTTTGTACAACTTATTCATGGAGTACGTACCCGGTGGCTCACTTACGGATGCAATTCAGAAGCAAGGCGGCCGGCTCGACGAATCTGCAATTCGATTGCATTTACGCCAAATTCTGGGGGGGATACATTATCTTCACACCAGTGGTTTGGTCCATTGCGACATTAAGGGTCGGAATGTTCTAATTGGAAAGGATGGTGCCAAGATTGCAGACTTGGGTTGCGCCAGATGGGTCGATCAGGTGTCTGAATCGATGTCCATTGCCGGGACGCCGGTCTTCATGGCACCTGAAGTCGCTCGTGGGGATGAACAGGGGTTCCCTGCCGACGTCTGGGCTATTGGGTGTACGGTGATTGAGATGGCCACCGGACGTCTCCCGTGGTCGGACGCTTCCGACCCGGTCTCTGCCCTTTACCGAATTGCGTTTACGGAAGATACGCCGGAATTGCCGAATTGCCTGTCCGAACAAGCAAAGGATTTCTTAAGCAAGTGTCTAAGGAGAGATCCAAAAGACCGGTGGACGATTAGTCAACTTCTTAAACATCCGTTTGTGGATGAACCCAGTTCCGGTCTCAACCAAATTCAGGACTCTGCTTCCAAATCTCCAACGAGTATATTGGATCAAGCCTTCTGGGACTCACTCGAGGAGCCGGAAACACCCCGGAGCCTTCGCTCTCTGAATTCTCCAGCTGAGAGGATCCAGCAGTTATGTGGGAACATTTCATCATCGTCATCTCCAAGGCTACCCGACTGGAGCTGGGACAATAGTTGGATCACAGTCAGAAGCAACAGCACCACCACAACTAACAACTGCTTCCAGGAGGTGGAACAAGATAATTCCTTGAGCCGGGACCAGAGTATGACCCCAGCCGATGAACCCACAACGGTTAATGGGTCATTTACAGTTAGCGACGAAGAGCTCAATTTTTATGGAAGCTCTGGCGTCAATGAGGATTCTATGAATTACTCTGTTAATGATATTAGTGGTAGGATAGGATCTGATATTGACTGTAAATGTGATAACGTTTTATCTAGAAACAATATCAATTACGAGAATTTGTTTCCTTCAATCAAAATTCTCTTCAACGATATAAAAATATAGTATAAGTCGATCAGGCCATCTCTCTCTCTCTTTCTCTCTCTTCTTCCTTTTCTTTTCTCCTTCTTAAAATCTATTTTAGTAAACCCATCTTTCCCCAATTAATTTTCTTTGGGTCTCAAAGCCTCCATGGTTTAATCCTCCTCGACGAAGCAACGGTCCCAGACGGCGAGCAGTGGTGGAGGCGGGGGGAGGGCCGATTTGTCGATCTGAAGTGATGGGCGAAGACTTTGAAAGAAAGTCGTCGGTGGCAGGTCAACTTCTCATTCCATAATCTAAATGGTAGTGAGCTCAAGTCAATCTTTAGAGCTCCTATTCTCTACATTCCACTCTGTTTTCGTCTATTTGGAGTCGGGGAATTTGGAATATCGTATAAGTTATAACCCAAAGCCAAGACCGAGTTGACGAGTTTAGCCCAATTAAGGTGCTTCTTGATAAGATTTGGGTGGGGGCCCAAGCCCAACAAAGGCCCCTAATCTACTATTGTTTAGTAGAAATCCCCAGATCGTAATTTGTAAGTTTGTTACCATCTGAGATCTGACTGGGTTGTTCTTAGGAAGATCAACTTTTGTTGGTGAAGAGAAAGGATGAATTGGACCAACTAAAGACTTTATGGGGTCTACGTCTATTCTATCATCAAAACCCATCTATCTCTTTATCAAATCTGGTATTGGCTTTTGAGTTAGTTTTCTCAATTCATCACTTAAAGCCCTGAATCATAAAAAGGTCTCAAAGCTTTTTTTTTTTTTTTAATTTTTTCTTGGGTACGTAATAAGTAGTTGACATTGTTATGCCTCCAAATTGCAGAGAGTAAGCAAAATGGGTGAATAGGGAAGGTTAGGGAATCCAGCCGTTGGAATTCAGAAGCAATGGTTGTTTAATGGAATGGGTTGACAAGTGGGAATGGAGATGGGATGATGAAAATCAGTTAAATAGGTGACGTGAAGGGTGACGACTGACGATAGTGAAGGAAGTCAGCGACGAGACAACAATGAGTGGTAGGAGGTCAACCTCTCTCTCTCAGATAGAGAGAGATAGTGTGAACAGGCACGACTTTTAATTGGGTGGTTTGGTCAACTGAACCGATTCTGCCTTTTGGGTAGGTCTTAGCGTTGAACCCACGAGCGCCTTTAGTTACAAGGCCCACAGACACATGCTACATAAGTAGTAGATAGTACATACAAAATTAAGATAGATGTATTAATTAGGTCGGTCATTCATCTTCGATCGATTGGCAAATGGCAAGCAGTTAGGAACTCCACTAAAATACTGATGATTTAATGAGAACCCGCCTCCTTGAATAATTTATCCACTCTATATACACGTTTACGTGTTTTTACCAATTCAAAAATAATAATAATAATTGCCACATCTCAAGGAGGGCACGTGGAATTAAGTTGAAAAAAAAAATCTAAAACCAAATCAGCAATTGGGGTGTGGGGGTGGAGCCCTCACGATGGTACGGATCTAATTCAGATTTGTCTTTATTTTGAGATTTAGGGTTTTCCACGAGACAATTCATTGCTGATTTTATGAATTTATGCTTCTCTTTCGCTTGTGAATGTTGAACGACATAAATCTATGTGTCCTCTCTCTTCACTTTTTTTCATCTTTATCCAAATCTGCATTTCTGGGTTTTGCGCAACACATAACCATAGCTTAGTTTTAAAACAGTTGTTGATGACCTGGGTGATTTAACCATTTGATCCAAACAATAGTTTCTAGGTCATTTTGTTATTGTTTTTATTTTATTTTTCTAATTTTTAAAAATATCATGAGCTGACCATTCAAACTGAACGGTTGAACCCTTCAACCCAAAATCCGGTGGCCAAGGCAGTTTCATTTTGAGAAAGATTTTTAAAACCTTGCTACAAACACAGGTGGCATTCCAATTCTCATTTGATCACCCACTCTACCCTGAAAACTTGCGTTCCTCATCCTTTTGAGCTATAATTTGGAATCAAACAATTGCATTTAACATATCCCAAACAAAGTTCCAAGACAATATATCTTTTATTTTATTCCATTCAAAACTTTCTCATGATGATATTGTATAGGATAAATCTATAATGTTAGAAAAATATGATAGATCAAAAACCCCTCGTGAATTTTGATAAATAACATTTGATTGGTTGACACAAAATACAAAATTTGTGAGTTTTAACAACCCACGATTTATTTCAGTGTTGATGAAAATCCTTGTGAATCACAAATATCGTCTTCAGTTTTGGAGAGAATAGTAGAGAGATAAGTGATGAAGAAAACACGTCAGAATTCAGAAAACGTGAAATGCATTAAACGAGCATAGGTAGATAGGTTGCATGATGAATCTACTGTTTGGAAAAACAAATCATTACAAGAAGGAAAAGAAAAAAAGTAAATTACTATGGATATGTATGAGTACCACTTGCCAAAGTTTTCAAAGGATGTATGCTAAACCGGAGGGTGAGATTTATTTCAAGCAGTGTTTTCCAACCGTTGGTTAACCCGGATGGTGGGACCATTCAGCCCGGGAAGCATCTAAGCAATCAGTTACATTTTATTCTTAACCTGATCCTTGGTAAAAAATCATTGACTTGCCCTGCAATTCGCTGATCTTTGGGCGATTGAATCATTGATCCGTTTGATCTGAATAACAGTTGTGGCCTTTTTATTTTAGTTAATTATTTTTTAAATTGGAATGGGCCATCCTTGAACCGAACAATTGAACCACTAACCCAAAAACCGATGGCCAAAGTGATTCCAGTTCCAGATCAATTTTTAAAACCTTGATTTCAAGTTATATTTCCAAAGGTTTAATGGTTATTCTCCTAGCACACAAGGAGCCTTTCAACAGCAGGAATACTTCTTTTATCTCCTAGCCTATTTATATTTGCACAAGTATTAAGTAGAGGTTTAAAGATCATCTTTCAAAAAGGATATGTTCCATTTTATTCTTTTTCAAGGGGCTATAATTTAATCTCCCATAGTTTGTTTGCAGATGATGCAACCATTTCTCTAGTTACATTACAAGAAAAACGGTCTAAGGCTGCCGTGTAAGTAGCTGCCAGCCTAGATTAGTACCGCCGCTTTTGGTGGTCCGTCCGAGGTGGTCCAAACTTCATTAACGCAATGGTCTGTCTGAACCGCCGGCTTAGTGTTATTAAAGGTGGCATTTTGGACATCCCATTCTAAGAACACCAGAACCCTTCATCCAAAAATCTGCAATCTTATTGGTACAAGGGGTATTGTTCATCCAAGACCCATTCGCCTTTAAACAAATCACACCCTTCACCATCCTCTCCTAGGAACCCTGTCTTTTCATCTTGAGCAGTAACATCGAAACCCAACCACCTGAACTTCTTCAACTGTCAACGAATGCGAAGCCCTCTAGTGATACATAAAGCACAAGGCTGTAACAGAGAAAAACTCAGGTGTCCCAAATGATGGCTCATGCAGTTTCAATCGCTTGACCCTCTTCAGAATCTCCCAGCAAGGCACGGTTTCTGGGTCTTGAGCAAGTGGAATCTTAAACATTTGGAAGGGAATGACCGATGAAATGGGCTATTCTTCAAGAAACTTGAAATGGGTTTTCAAAGGGACGACTGTCTTCCCTTATGCAAGCCTAACACAAATGAAACATTTCTCCACCAATGACTCGAAGAGAAATGAAGAAGAAAGATTGTTCAGAATCAATGGCTTCCTCCGTGAAGAGCGACCGAGAAGAAAGATTTTTGGAATCAAAGTTAGATACTCAGATTCCCTCACTTTGGACTTGAACGCAAGGCGTGAAGGAGCAGAACAACGTGGGATTCCCTCTCTTTGGCGTTTTACCAATATGTCTATTGGAATAAAGTAGGGATGGATCGGTTCAAATCCGGTTCAAAGTTACAAACTTTAGAAAGACCTCCGCCCAATACGCGTCTGTAAATGTTTTGGTTTTCTAGGCAACGGCCTTCTCGAAACCGCCACCTTAGTATTCTTTGTACCGGCAGTCTTAAAGACCACCGGCTCTAAACGGCTGCCTTAAACCATTTTTCTTGTAGTTCTAGAAGGAACAAGAAAGGATTGGCAAATCTCATGGAGTTTATTTATTTCATTGTCCATCCTATAACGAGAAGGGAATCCGTCAACATGATCAAACAAGTTGACTGGTTTTATTCAAAAACAACTACTTCCTTTTATTTATCTTGGTGCTCCCATTGGCAATGAAAGCCCTCGCATTAGAAATTTTGAATATTTTGTTGAGAAAAATAGAAGGTTGGAAAGCTAAAATTTGGTGTTAGGCTTCACTAGATTGGTTTGTGTAAGGTGTACAAACCTATACATGAAGGTGGCGTTGGAAATTGGAATAAGGTCCTTGTTTGATGTGATAAAAGTTTTCCATCTCAAGGCTTGGTTTAATCTTATGAAGAAGATATCTTGATGGGCTCAATTTATGATCTCTAAATATGTAAAAGTCATCCTAATCCCACTTCTTTATTCGCCTCAATCTGTCACCAGATTTTGGAAGGTAACACTGGATTTAAAGGTCTTCACTCTCTCAATTCAATGGATGATAGGAAGAAGTGACTTATCTTTTGGGCATCGTAATTAGTTGGGCTTTGACACTCTTATCATCAAGGGGGTGTTCTTTTTTTTTTATTTATTTTGAGAGGAGGAAAGTTGGTCAATGGGATTTTGGTTTCCATTGACCAAGAATCTCATGTTCTTTTTTCAAATTAATTTGGTTTCCAACACTTGAATGTGACAAAAATGCCTAAGATTGATAGTAGGATGCCGAGGACATCAAGTTTAACCGGGTTCCAAATCAAAATGGTTTTTGGAATTTGGTTTTAGCGCACATCCCTAGAAAAATTGAAAGATCAGATTTTGGATTCTCATCTTATGTTAGATAGTTCTAATGATTTTCTCTGGGGACCCAATACAAATGGTCTCTTCTTTGCGGTCTGGGCTTGGGATTTGGTGAGTGATTGAGATCTGATCATTTTCTGGATAAATTTGCATGGGTGCAAGGTCTCCAGTCTAGAATATCCATGTTTATGTGGTCATTCTGATGTTCTTATAGAAATATAATTACGTGGATTATACATACATACATATATATATATATATATATATATATATATATATATATATATATATATCAAGAATGCATTAGTAAGCAAATATCAAGAATGCAAGCACAAACAATCATGTCCTTTAAGCTCTCAACATTCTGATCAAAGCTATTAAAAGAAGGTGGATTATGTGGTCTTTTGTTTTTTGGAAAATTCCTATTTTAGGCCATGTTTGGAAGTGCTTAAGTTAAAAATAAGTGCTCATTCAGATAAGCACTTATTAGCATTTGGCATCCAAAATTTTCAAGTGCTTATTTTAAAAAATAAACATTGATTTCATATTGGGTGTTTGATAGTCTTTTTCTCCAATAAGCACTTAGATAAGTATTTGTGACTATTTTGTCCTTCATATTCTTTTAAAATTTTAAAATGTACCCTTATGAAAGTACTTTTATTAAATTGATTTTATAAAATTTATGAAAGTATTTTTACAGAAGTGCTTTTATGAAAGCATTTTTACAAAAGCACTATAAAATTCAATTAGGGAATTTCATAAGTGGTATTTTAAAGATCAACTAGGGATAATTATAGAAGAAAAATTTGAATAAGTATTTATTGTATAAGCACTTAAAAAAAGTTGGAAATTAGACTTAAAAAATAAGTACTTATTTTTAAAATAAACACTTATTTTGGACTTATTTTCCAAATACTAATAAGTGCTTAATTACCCAAATAACACTTATTTTAAAGCATTCCCAAACATGGTCTTAGTTTCTGGTTAAATTAACTGTAGTTGGCGCTAGTTGGAGTAATCTGGGCTCTGGTGGGATTGGCGGCATTGTGAGAAACGTGTCTAGGGTTTGTCTCTTTGCCTTGTAATTCTATAACCCATTATGGCCATACTACATGTATGCAAGCTGAATTTTTGGCTTTTCATGATGGCCTTCACTTATGTCTTACAACTGGCTTCATTTCTGTAGAAGTGGAAAGTAACAATGACACTCATGAATCGAGGCTTCCTACCCTTGGTTGGTGTATTACACTTTAAAGGAAATTAGAAAAGTTCACATCTCAGATGTCATTCATGAGGAGATGGTAGGTATAAGAACAATCCAGGCCCGATTCTAAAGCTTGGGCCCAAGGTCCGAATCTGAACTGAGCCTAAATCAAGTCCGACCTGTTCCATTCACTAAGGCTGTGTTTGGTTTGAAAGAAAGGAAAAGGTAGGGAAATTGTAAAAGTTTTTTTACCTTTTCTTTTAAACCAAACACAGAATAAACATCTATTCAATGAGAGTCTCTATCTAAATATTGTGTTCTTTATGAACCATTTGTTATTCACTTTCGGAAACAAAATAAAAACATACATAATCAAGGATGTGTTTATGACTTTATGTGATTCTGTTAGAAATTACAACAAAGAAAACAATATTCTGAAGTCTTGATGGTCCACGGTACCATATGGGTATATTTGGTGGAGCTTTGTAGCCGCATTTAAGATGGGCCTAGTTTGGGCTTTAACATATCTTGCCCAGCATATTCACTGATCCAATTTGGGTAGGTCTTAGCATTGAACCAACCAACCGAGGGTTGACTCATTGGTGTGTTAGCTGATTTGTTTCAGTGTTAACGTGAAATTAATCCCGCAACCAGAACTTTGGGGAAGTAGGGGTTAAGGGTGCATGGCACCGAATACCAAAACGCGTTGAACCCACAACCACAATCGCTTTTAGCTAGTTTTATTGCCTTTGGTCCACTGGCATATATGCTAGGTACTAGGTAGAAGATGGTATCGAGTCATCTTTAATTGACTAAATGGCTAGTGGCTTATGAACTTCCCTATAAGAGTAAAGATTTAATGGAAGTTAGCACCGAGTTGATGAGGTCGGCAGGATGAAATCAGAGAAGGGATGTGGATGAGAACCAACAGGCAGTAAGTCAGAGCAGAGTGTTAGTATGCAAAAGAGTGAGCATACGTGCATGACGTTGTGGTGGCCCTTATCTGGTTTCCAGCGAAGCAGACGGAATCGGGCTTATCGTTGCCATGTGGGTGTCGTGTCCGTGCACATTTTGGGAGCATTAAGTGGTGCAAATGGATAAGGAGAGATGTGCCACCTAGGTTGGAATCATCTTGAGATCAATGTGATCCCTCAAGTCGCGGGTTGCCCAGGTTCGTGTTCAGGACAATCAATGGACGTGAGTCCTGGTCCTATAAGCCAATCTGACGGTTTGTTCTTAAGCGAGGTCGGATTTAGTTTGGGCAGCATAAGCTGATCTTCTGAGATGGTTTGGGCGCATGTGATGCCGAGGTGTCATAAGATAGTTTTGGCGCACACGTGGTAGATTGTGATTGGAGGGTTAATTCATCCCTCGACAATTGTCCCCCACTTTTGATGTTGAAGTGAATAATTTGGGCAAAGAGAGCAGTTTGGCTAGAGGCGATTTAGTTTGATGCTCTAGAATTGAATTCTTGTTTGGTTGTGGATTCATGCTGGTTCGGTTCGCCAAGTTGGAACCATTTGATAGGTCACATGACGGGTACGCATGGACTTGATGCAAAACTATGGCAGTGCAAATGATTTGAGAGTAAATATTGACTTATTTTTGTTTCAATTTTTTGCTTAATTTTGTTTGATTATAGTAAAAATAAAGTAAATTTAGACATAAAGTAAAATAAAGTAAAACCCAAAACAAATTAAAGGAACATTTATATTTCTTTTGTCATTTTCACTGCAATGCATTTGTACTAATATAAATACAATTGCACTGCAACCAAACACAGTTTAATCAAAGGTAACAAATGTTTAAAACCCATAACCAAACGAGACTTATCACCATATACCTACAGGCTAGAGCTCACTTTTGGTCTAGCGCCAGGGACATCTTGGATCAATCGAGTAATTTTTTTGAAAGGTAAAAAAAAAAAAAAATTGAAACAAAAATAAGTCAATATTTTTGAAAATATTGACCTTTATTCTTTCGGCAATGGAGGGAGTTCCTCCACTGACTCCAAGCTTTTGAAAATATTCACACAATCATCTCCATGTGGAGACAAGGTCAAATAAGCCAAAAAGGTTTCCCTTTCAAAAGATCTTGAGCAGCCGTAATTGTTGCTGCCCACAGACCCTCTCTCCCCTTTCCCCTTGCTCATAATCAAATATGACAATCAAATCAAACTCAGATGAAAGCAGCCTCATAGATTGAAATAGTAGAAATGAATAGAGGAGTAAATAGGGCCGCGGGCGGCCTGCGGCCCGGCACAGCACGGCACCACAGCCCACGGGCCGTGCTAGGCCTGGCATAATGGTCCGTGTCGTGTTGAGCCTGGGGTTTGAAGTCCACATGCCATTACAGTACAGAACAATCAAGCAGGCCGTGCCGCCCATGTGCTGGCACAGCCCAGCACGGCCCATATGTATATATATACATAATATATATATATATATATATATATATATATATATTCACTGTAATTGCATATATATATAATATAATATATTATATAAATTATAATTATATAATAATATATAGTATATAATATATTAATAAAATAAATAATTTTTTCAATTTTATTATACTAATTTATTTAATTATTGTATATATAAGCAATTGTATACATCAAAATTCATATAAAATTAAAAGACAAAAATAACTTTGGCCTGGTCCATGGCCCAACTTGGGCCAAGGCTTGGCCCACGGGCCAGCCCGACCTGTGGCACGGCACGGGCCCATGCGGGCCTAGGCCGTGGGCCGTGTTGGGCTGACCCCCAAAATTTTCACTAGGGAGCACGACATGGGCGCATGGCCTGTGACGGCCCGCACTTTGCGCGGGTCGTGCCGTGCCGGCCCGCACTTTGCGCGGGTCGTGCCGTGCCGGCCCGGCACGATCCACTTTACACCTCTAGAAATGAAATGATCACTGAATCAATGGTCTAAAAATATGTTATGAAGAGGACCGAATGATAGAACATGAAAGAATTTAGCGGGGCTGAATAGAATTGATTGATCTTATTAGTAGGATTTATGAAAAAACTTACATGTCCACTAGTAGTATGTGGGACCCGCCTTGAAAAATGTATGTGGGTCCCACATACATGTCCACACATGGACCTTACATGCATATCCACCAATGGTATATCGGGCCCATCTTGTAAAATGTACGTGAGCCCCACATACATGTCCACCAATGGTATGTAGGGCCCACTTTGAAAAATGTATGTGGCCCCATATACATATCCACACATGGACCCCACATGCATGCCCACCAATGGTATGTTGAACCCACCTTGTAAAATATATGTGGGCCCCACATGCATGCCCATCAATGGTATGTGGGCCCACCTTAGAAAATGTACGTGGATCCCACGTGTTAAATGAAATGTTTGTTGACCCACACATAAGACATTCATATATACATAACACATATTTTCATCACATTACCAAACGGTCTTCTAACTTTTATGGTCTTTCTTGAGATCTATGAAAAATATTGCAATCAAATAGTCTTTGATCTTCCAAGATCTATTTGCAAAGGATCACCTTATCTTTTAACTATCAGATCTTATAATAGATCTTCTGAAAAAATTTGCCAAATAAACACTTAATTGGAAATGCTGAGCTAGAGAACAAATCAAGTGCTCACAACCAATTGTTACTTAGAGCACTTTGCAGAACTTTAGAAGAGGGGTAATATTGAGATTATGAAAGTACCTAATGGGCATCTGAAACGGCCTTAAACATTATGTTCGTTGATGGTCTATTTGAGTTATATTATATATTATATGGGGCCATCTTACTAGGCATATCCGTATATGTTAATTTTCAAATTCAGGGTATATATAATAAATATATAGTTTTCTTAAACCTCAAGGTATATATAATTATTTTTTTCGGTAAAAGAAAATTTTCATAAATTGACTTAAACATACCCCGTGTTTTTAAAATGGACTTAATCATATTTTATGGCTATAAAAGACATTTTCACTCTTAATCAAACTTTAAATTTTCAAAAAAGAACCAAAAAGTCCGGGATAATGTTCATCATTGCCCAAACATTACTGTTGGAATATAGAGAGCTCAAATGCCTCATCTTCTCCCCATTCTCTTCCTCCTCCTCTTCCATCTTTCTTTCTTTCTTTTCCTTTTATTTTCTCCTTCCTCCAACCCTTCAGTCCATCGCCGAACATAATAGAGGTGGCAAAAAATAAAAATAAAAAAACCTCATTGCCACACCTCTAATTTTTTCTCTCTGCCTCTCTTTTTCTTCTCCTTCTTCCTCTTCCCTCTTCTTTTGTGTCCGTTCCTTCAACTTGCAACTATTGCAACCATCCACCATCACTGAGTTGTTAGTTCAACCACTGGTCCCCCCTACGTAAGTTATCCATCCACCAGCCCCTATTTTAATCTAAAATCTGTTGCAATTGCAATTGCGGAAAGTCAGAAAACAGAGCAAGAAATATTGTTTTAAAAGAGTAAAATACGATTTTTTAGAGTATAAAAGAGGTTGATGAAATGAAAGAAACAAATAAGGGTATATTTAAGTCCAATGGGGACAGACCACAAGGTATATTAAGTCTACTAACAAAATTCAGGGTTTGTTTAAATCTTTTTCCCTTATTATTTTTTTTTTCCATTAAAGGCTCAGTTTGGAAGGAGTACAAATATAAATTTGTAAAGTGCAAAACCTTAACATATTTCTATTTGTACTCCTACCAAACTGAACCTAACTCACAATGCTAAAAAAATTAGGGAAATGAATGACCACTGCACAAAAGAAAAAATCAAACACTATGTTATGACGATATTTTATATCATAGTTCTAATTGACTGCAGTTGATGGTTACAAAAAAATTGTTTTAGCAGAAAATTTAAGAAGAAACAATGGTTCCATTGAATTCAAGAACTTATATATATATATAATTCTTCCATATAAGGTCTGTCGTCTGTGAAATAATTGAGCCCAATGAAATTTTTTCAAAGGTCGTCTTAGTTACAAATGCATAGACAATATTCAAATATATAGCGATTTTCAACAACCCATGATTTGTTTTAGTGTTGATGAAAATCCTTGTGAAGCATATTATACAGATGGAGTCTTCAGTTTTAGTGTTAGAAGTGCATTAATTAATCAAGTATGTTTGACAGTACTCTAATTTCGTTGTACTTCACTTTTGTTTTAAAATACCTCCAACTACCTTGAAAAAGATTAATACCTATTTTTAATCGTTGTCAAAATATTTAGGGAAAATTTCGGATCAGTACTCTGTACTTTAGCTTGAGTGATAATTTGGTCTCTGAATTTTAAAATGCGACAATTCAATATTCGAATTTTCAAAATATAACAATCTAGTACCTGCCGTTAACCGTTAATCAGCCATTAAGTGACATTTGAAAAGTCAAAAGTGCCCTAAGAATGCCATCCAATTCTCTTTATCAACCATCCAAACATTGACAATAAAATGAACGGTCCCATTTTCCAAATTCTAGATTCTTCTAAATAGTCACCAACTTTTTTGAATAGAAGATGCTGGGATTTGAGACTGTTCAGTTTTTTGTCAACGTTTGGATGGTTGATAAAGAGAATTAGATGGTATTCGAAAGGCATTTTTTGACTTATCGAATGTCACTTGACGGCTGATTAATAGACTGGTTAACAACAGGTACTGGATTGTCACATTTTGAAAGTCTCATTACTGAATTGTCACATTTTGAAAGTTTGCATACTAGATTATCGCATTTTAAAGCTCGAGGACCAAATTGTCACTCGAGCCAAAGTAGAGAATACTGATCCAGAATTTTCCCAAAAATCAAGTGCTCATTTAACGAGTTTATTTTGTTGTGTTTACTAGATCCGATCCACTGTCAAACATGCTTTTTTTTAATGCATAACCTTTTGTGAATTCTGATGTATTTACCGTTATACTGATGAAGATTATATTTCTTTTCATCAACACTAAAAAACAAATCGTGGGTTGTTGCGTTCTCGTGAGAAAAAAAAAAAAAAAGAATGTGAATTTTCCCAAATTTTCTTAGAGGGTGGGTAAATTGTTTATCGACCTGTTAAAAACATTAATCCTCTCCCACCTACCTGACTACCTCTTGTTATCCAAGTGAAAGTGTGTAAGAACACTGACATGTCAAAGTTATTTGGGCAACTTTATTCTCTCAGGTATCAAAAAATGAACAAGGCCAAAATTCTACTTATTAAACAAATTATTCAAACGGGTCAAAGTCGTATATATTAATTTTGCATCATCTCTTTCAAAAATAAAATTGCATCATCATTACCTTGAATTGAAAATAATAAACTGAATTACAAAAAAAATTGAAAAGGCTTCAAACACATCATATTTCATCCCTGCATGGGCTTAACTGGGCCAGATCGAGCCCAGTCCCCGTTGTATCTCGACCAACCCCCCCCCTGTACAAAGCAAGTAGCTAGAAGCGACAATCTTGTAATATCAATTTCTATCTTCCTCCTTGCTTTTTTAATTTCCTTCACCTCAAGAAATGACCAACTTGGTTAATCTTCAAAGTGAAATATTAAGATCAACAGTAATATTGATTGACCTCTTTCATATCATACCCATTGTTTATTAGGACATGACAATCCTTGATAACCCATATAACAGACTGAGAATCGTGCCTTCTTCAGTTGTTTCTGAACCCATTATGATCAACAAGAGTTGCAGTGGAGTATGCCTGCCCTAGGTGGATAGAATAAAGTGGCCAAAACTGCCTGAAATCCCCCTGCTTGAGATGAGGTTTTGAATCTCTATCACCTGCGGGACGTATATTCTATGAATTGGGAGAAAATACTACACTGGTTTATAGATCATTGAACTTGATAGCGCATACTGTAGCTTCTAAAACAATGTCTTTTTTTCGACTTATTGTTGTATAATTCTTTGCTTGCTTGCTTGCTTTATGAATTTTGTTTTTACATTAAAAAACAAAATATATCTTCATAACTATGAATTGAGAGAAAATAATTGAAAGGCTTTTGTAAACGTGAGCTGCGGCTTAGATCTTTGAAAGGACAGCCTCAGCTATTCACGTGAGGTAGGCGCTGAACCCATCACCTAGCGCTGATCCTCCGTGAATGGGGGGGTATTTTAGCATTGAAATATGGATATAGACCTAACTTTTACTATTTGTTTTTTCTTGAGAAAGACGGTTCAGCCTAGGGTCAGAATTTTTAGGCCCAAGGTACACTTGGGGTAGGTGCCAGTTCTCGGAATTGATATAAATTCTCGGGTGGACATTGGTGTATAAAGTAGGGGTTTTTTGACATTTTGAATATTTATAACTCTGCAGTAGAAATCAGAAATCTGCATTGAGCTTGTTCGTATTTTTCTGTTTTATTTTTTATTTTTGGGTGGGGGTTTATACTAGCATGTCAATACTGTAATTTCTCTAGGGCATGGAGAGACTAGATTAGCCGAAGACAACATCATGCATTGTGCTGGGCTACCTATCATCAGTGACTACGCCAATATTTAATTCACATGGGGCGCAAAGTGAACATTGGCGTGTTTACTTAGGATAGATAGCCCAGCCCTGTTTATACAATTTTGGTGGCGTTCGGTAGTGTGTAAATATCGTGGACGGAACCATTTTGATCATATACATAGTAAGATATGGTGTTTTGCTATGTGTGGACGGGAACCGTCCACGAAATAGCATGGACAGGGACGGGCCACACCCCAATTTATCATCCACAGTATTTTTTTGTAGATGGTCCACACTATAGTGTGGACAGTTTGTGGGAAAACTTCAGTGTAACGTTTACATTGATCCAATTACTCTCGTTTTATTCCACACTATAGTGTGGACAGTTTGTGGGAAAACTTCAGTGTAACGTTTACATTGATCAAATTACTCTCGTTTTATTTAATTTTTTAATAAATTTTAAATATTTTATTAATAAAATAATAGTTTTTAATGTTAATTCTAGCACAAATCTAACATTCTCATTCTCAACTCTTTTTATCATTATTTAAATATTAAATTTTTAATATTTTTATTAATAATTAATATTTAAAATATTCATTTTTTTAAAAAATGCAATTGGTGTCTACATATTGAAGCCTTTTTTTCAATTTATTTACCATATAAAATACAAAAATTAAACATTTATGACCAATTGTGTAGATCTCCCATGAAATGTATATTAGATACATGGAATAAAAAAGTGTGGTGTGGACTAATCCGGTCCACACAATTTATACATAATTCAAAATAGCTGTGGATTGTGATATGATGTGGTGGTCCTTGTCACATGGTGTGATATGGACTAATCCACACTCACCAATTTCTCATCCACACTATAAAACACTCCCTTTGTCTACGATTCACCTCAGCGTTTAATTTTATGGCAGCTCAGATCAGTGGAACCTGAATCATACAGTAACACGCATGTCAATAGAAAGAGGGTTGTCTTGTCAAATCTTTTTGAGTCCCAAGTTTTCCTATCCACGCTGTTTGATTTATAATAGAATAACAAGTAACAGTCGTGCATGAGGAATAACTCCCATGAATGTTCCCAAAGTGCGACTCAAGTGCTGCGATTTTGGTGTGAGGATAGGCAAATCCAGATTCGGCCCTAATCCTATGGGAGACCAGAATAGGTTACTTATAGTTATAAACAGGTTGGGCATGAAGAGTCATCTTTGATGATGATGATGAATAGTATCTAAACCTTGTCCTAGTTATATTATAATTCAAAAGTGGAATTCTCTCCATCTCTAATGTCCCATTTTTGAAATTCTCTGTATCATGTCCGCATTTTATGAATTTTCTTTTATTCTTTACTTCATAGTTCCAACAAAATTAAATGCATTAAATGTTTCCTTTTCTCCTTTTCATAACTTTTAAATGTTTTTTTCTCTCTTTTGACAACTTTTGGTTTGGTATGTTATTTGTTCTCAATATAATTGATCACCGAGAATCAGACCAAGTCGACTCTTCATGTTTAATGTTGGTTTTCCTGCCTAGTCGATAAGTTTCATCACTTGAAAAACTTTTGTGCAACCAAACTGAAAAGGCGCGTGTATAATCCTAGATTTGGGAGTTTCATTTACAGATAATTATAAAAGGAGACGTTAGTCTCTTTCTTCATTTTTGACTTTGATTTCCCAGCAATATAAATTGTGTGTTGAGAGTATTTAAAGCTATTCATAATTTAATTACAGGGAACAATCAGACAAATGCCTGGTAGGTTTTTGACAAGAGAGATTCTTAATTTTTCAAAATCTGAAGAATTTTTTAGTATTAAAAGACAACAGAGAGACTTTTGAATAATTCCGCGCATTAGAAGTTAGAACTTTGATAGGCGAGGTAAAGATATGATATCTGAAAAACTTATGACAAGTCAATTGAAATCCTAAACGTAGTAGCCAATCAGGTGTTATTTATCAAAATTCATGGGTGGGTTTTGATTGGTCAAAACTCTTTCTATATCATATCTTTTTCACATCATAGATTTTCCTGAGGTTTTAAATATTATTTATGAAAAAAAAATTATAGGTTTAGTATCAAATCAACCGTGACAAGGAGCATTACCTACTCTAGGGGTGAGAAAAAAACAGTAAAACTGAATCGACCGAAACTGAACTAAAAAATCGGTTAACTGAATTGGTCAGTTCGGTTTTGGTTCGGTGTTTTTAAAAAACTGAAGGTACCTATCCGGTTTCAGTTAACCAATATAGAAAATCGGCGGTTAACCGAACCGACTAGTATACATATATTTTATATATATTTATGTATATTATATATAATATACTATTTATTATTTATTATTTAAAATATAATGTTTTATATATTTATAATTTTTTATTATATATTTATATATTTTTATAGGGAAAATTCTTGATCATTGCCCTATGGATGCTCAACCATGCTAGGGCTTTAATTTTTTTTTTTTTGGTAGAAATAGGAGGAACTACACAAGATGGGGGCAGCTTGGCCCCTAGCATCACAAAAACAAATAGAACTTAAGTCTCTAGGGATAGAGAGAGGGCAAAAACTGAGAGTGCTGAGAGGAAAGAAAGAGCTTAGTTTGCCATCCAGTCCGCAATTTGATTGGCCTCTCTATAGACATGGTTGTAAGTGACACCACGTTCCAAATCTCCAGCCAGCTTCAAACACTCCTCGATGATGGTCTTTAATCTCCACGGGAAGTCCATTTTGTTCTTTAAACACGAAATCACAAGAAGAGAGTCTCCCTCAATGAAGATGGGGGGACCCCTATAGTTAAAAGCAATATTGTGGGTCTCCCACGCAGCTCAAGCCTTCGCTACATTAATTGAGGAATTCTCGATAAAATAAGCTTTGGTCTCAAGAACAATCCCCCATTGATTTCTTGCGACGCAACCAATTGCTCAATCACCTTTATCATTTTTGGATTTGTCAAAATTAATTTTGATAGAACTCCCTTTTGGAGTTTTCCATTTGATTGGCTTCCAATCTTTATTCTGTATAGTACTAGATTTAGAACAATTTCTAACATTATGATTAAAATATAGAGACAAAATTCTATCAATGATGACCGAAGGGTGGTTACAATGGTTTTGGAAGGTATTTTCGTTTCTATTCTTCCAAATCTACCACAAGATAATGCAGGATTTTACAGGATCGGAAAATAAGCCATCCCACCACTCCCAAAGTGAGGAATTATTTTCACTAGACCCTTTAATATTTGGGTTTAAGATATTCCAGATTTGTTTAACAATAGTAAAATTTTTTAAAATATAATCGATTTCTTCCATTCCATGACCAACATTTTAAATCCTACCATCACATCTAAACCTTCCATTTTAAACCCTAATAAATCGCTCTCTCTTTAGCTCTAAATTCTAAAATTCACATTGAAAATGTGTGGTCGGCTTGGGATACATATCCCACGCCGATGGTCCCACCATACAATCAACAAAGTCAAATATAAGTGCGCGACTTCTCTCTCTTTCTCTCCACGCTTCTCTAAATTATAAGGGCACAATTCAGACTCCTCTCCCCCTGCTTACTCCTTTCTCTGTATAAACGGGTAATTTCTCTGCATAGGTTTCACCAACCAGAACCAGAAACAAAGGCCATTCTCTCTGTCACCACTGTTAACTCCAGTCACCGATGGATGACAAGAACTCCCAAACCCAAACCCAGATCAACCTAGTGGTCGCTGAACCTGTCATCGACATCCCAACACTAACACATCGGGGTCCTGTCAAGCAGCGTTCACCACCGCCCATCCTAGCTAGATTTCATGCTGGTTACTTCAGGATTAGCCTCTCTCTCTGTGGCCAAGCCTTTCTATGGAAGACGCTAGGCAAGCCCGCTAACGATTCCTTCGTCATTCGGAGACTGCTTCGCTTGCTCCCCTCTACGGCCTTCCTTCTTCTCTGGTCTATCGCACTTTTCATACTCATGACACTATCCCTTCTCTACCTACTCAGATGCTTCTTTCACTTTCGTATGGTGAAGGGTGAGTTCCTGCACCATGTAGGCGTCAACTACCTCTTCGCCCCGTGGATCTCGTGGCTCCTCTTGCTGGAATCTGCACCCTTCGTCTCTCCCAAATCCGTTCCTTATCTAGTGCTCTGGTGGGCGATTGTGATCCCGGTGGTGGCTCTCGACGTAAAAATTTACGGCCAATGGTTTATTAAAGGGAAGCGATTCTTGTCGATGGTAGCCAACCCCACGAGTCAGTTATCGGTGATCGGGAACTTGGTGGGTGCCAAAGCCGCAGCTGAGATGGGGTGGAAGGAGAGCGCGTTGTGTATGTTCTCGATAGGAATGGCACACTATCTGGTGCTCTTCGTCACACTCTATCAAAGGTTTTCAGGGAGAGAAAGAATCCCGGCGACGCTACGTCCCGTCTTCTTCTTGTTCTTCGCGACACCCAGCATGGCGAGCTTGGCCTGGGAGTCCATCTCTGGAAACTTCGACACCCCGTCAAAGATGTTCTTCTTCCTCTCCCTCTTCATGTTCATGTCTCTGGTAATTTTTTTTTTTTTTTGACGCCATGTCTCTCGTAAGTGGTAACTGACCATTCTAAAATTAGGTTTAAAAGAAGCGATTAAGATTGAAAGCGACAGTGTACGCGATGGAAATTACTGTCATGCTCAAAAAGGGAAAGATCCCATTGACGAGTGGATATGCACGACAACGCCGCGGTTCCCGAGGTTCACGAGCTCCTCTGACTCGGTTTGGTCTAAACTAAACTAAATTTAGAGAAAAACTTGAGCCTAGGGGTGGGGTGTTTACGGCAAGCGCGGTAAGCGAACCGTGGGGTGATTTTCTAGACGGAACCGACATATTCGATTTTTAAATTTAATCGAATTGAAATCGAACCGATGCAACCGGTTAACTAGTGTACGGTTCGATTTTTCGATTTTTTTTATGTATTGAAAATTAAAAAAAGGGAAAAAGACCTTTTCTCTTGCGATTGAGAGAATAAAACTAAGACTGAGATGAGACGAGAGATTGAGAGAGATGAGTGATTAAGACTCAGAGAGAAGAGGAGGACGTTGGGGAAGAAAAAGAAGTCTGAGAGAGAATAGAGAGTGAGACAGTTGGTCGCCTGGTCAAACGTTGGTGATTCGATCGGAGGGTGAAGTGCTAGAGGCCAATGGTCCATTGGGGAAGAAGAGAACTGAGAGTGAGAGTGACAAAGAAAGCTTAGAATCTCAGAGAGGAAAAAAAGGGGAAACTAGAAACCGGAAAGGCACGGCGGAGGTAGGAGGCTTACTAGGGACGAAGAAAGAGATTGCCAGTCTAGCAGTGTTTGCCTGTTTGCCAGTCGCCAGTTTGGTTGCCGGTCTGCAAACCTTTTGAAGAGAAAGACTGAAAGCCTAAAACCTGAAAGTCTTAATTCGGTAGTTTGACACTCTCAGATTGTCGAACTTTTGCAATTAGATTTTCAAAAAAAATAAAAGGATAATATATATATATATATATATATATATATATATATATATACATATCGATCCATTAGTTAACCACTAGTTTTTTAAATGGTTAACCAAAACTGAACCGAAACTATTGGTTTTTCAAAAACATCGAACCAAAACCAAACCGACCGGTTTCGTTAATTGATTTTTTGGTTTGGTTTCGGTCGATTTTTTTTTTTTTTTTTGCTCACCCCTACTTGAGCCCAATATATAAGAGTGTTTGCTAATCGAATCAAATTTGAGCCTAATAAAACTCGATTCCGAGGCTCGTACATATAATATAAATAAATAAAAAATAGAAAATGTTATAATATTTTATTTTTCATATATAATAATAATAACAACTAGTTTTTGTAATTCTTATTTTTTTTTTACTTTTATAAAACATTTGGCTCACAGCTCGAGCCCAATATATAAGAGCGTTTGCTAATCGAGTTGATTTTGAGCCTAATAAAACTCGATTCATGAGGCTTGTAAGAATAATTTATATATAAATAAAAAATAAAAATGTTATATATAATATTATATTTTTCATATATAATAATAATAATAATAATAACTAGTTTTTGTAATTCTTAATTTTTTTTTTACTTTTATAAAACATTTGGCTCACAGCTCGAGCCCAATATATAAGAGCGTATGTTAATCGAGTTGAGTTCAAGCCTAATAAAACTTGATTTGTAAGGCTCTTAAGAATAATATATATAAATAAAAAATAACAAATATTATATATAATATTTTATTTTTCATATATAATAATAATAACTAGTTTTTATAATTCTTATTTTTTTTTTACTTTTATAAAACATTTGGCTCACAGCTCGAGCCCAATATATAATAGCTAGATATTCGGATTGGTTCGACTCGAATCCACCCCTACCTATATACCCTTTCTCATAGAATCTTCTAAAAAAAGGCATAAAATGTCTAAAATACCCATATAATTATTATTGAGGCTGGCCTCTAGAAAAAAAGAAAAAAAAACAATGCAAACTTTATGAAGAACTAAAACAAAAAAAAAATTAAAATTATAGATTTACCTTTGAGAGATTGATATACAGGGCAAATTTGAAAAATAAATCAATTTAAGAAAATATATTAAAAGGGTATCGGCAGTAATTTTTACCAAACTTTAATAGCTGTTTCAAAAGCATGGGGAAAGTTTCAGCAATTTACCCTAAGTTTTAACAATTAACATTCACCGTTATTAGGACAATAAGACAAATTCCTCTTTAATTTATTATTAGCATTATGGGAGCGAAAGTCAAACTCGTGGTGGTGGGACTGAAAGACCCAAGAAAATGTCAGGACTCTCTGAATTAATAGAGTTCGTTCCAATGAAGAGAAGTTTAATTCTGATCTGAGAGATTCTCCTTCTTTCCTTTCTTGCTTCGTCTCACTTATAGCAAACGAACCCATTCAAATTAACAAGAACATTCTTCCAATATTGTATATGGTGACCGATTTTAGCGTAGATATTACCTCTCCAGCAAAGATAATAAAAGAAAAGAAAAAAAAAAAGCGCAGACGATTCCAACATATATGATTTCAAATTAACAATATTAATAGTGGATTTTATCATCTTCTAAACGTTCTTTCTCTTTTAATGGGAAAACATGCAGGTTTTCAGGCCAACCTTATTCAAGAAATCGATGAAGAGGTTCAACGTCGCATGGTGGGCTTATTCTTTCCCGTTGACATCGCTGGCATTGGCTTCGTCGGAATATGCACAAGGGGTGAAGGGAGTGGTCGCACACGGGCTAATGATGGTACTACTGATTCTCTCCGTCCTGGTTTTACTATCTCTCATGGTGTTCACCGCGCTGAATACTAGTACACTCTTGCATTACCACGATCCCGTGTTTCGGATGAGCACCTCACCGATAGACTTACAGACAAGACAACCAGATAAAAACTAATCAAGAACATTAAGCTTTGTAGCTGTATATTTAATTCCTGCCAATGATCTCTTCTGATTTGACACGGCTAATGTACTAACATATTTCTCATAGACGTTGGGTGAATGATTTGCAGTATTTTCGAGATGGGGATGTTGAGCGAATTGAGTCTAAGGGTTTTATATGTAAATTTAAAGTAGACGATCGATCGCCGATGCATGTTATACTAATCTATAAAATAACACAGTGGCGACGGTGACGACGGCGGTGCCGCCGACGAAAAATCTTGTCAAGAATGGGGAGTTCGAAGCAGACGTACGTAGCAAGAAAAAGAAGAAGGTTCTCTCAGTCTTGGTTTTGGGCGGAAATTCTGTGGGAAGGACGGTTTTTAACGATGAGGGGAAAAGGAGCCATGTCCAAGGTTGTCGGAGCAACTATAGAGATCATTAATGGACAGGGAAACAAATCCCAGCTTAAGGATGGACTCAACAAATCTTTGTATCAATTAAACCGGACTATATAAGGGCAGTAGAAGCCTTCGGTATATATGATTGTTCCATACCCAAAATGGAAGACCAAGGCTGCCTTTGGGGTAGGTGGTGTAAATGCTAAAACACACGCGCTACAAATCATGACCACCTCGCTTGCAAGCTGGGATCAGGTTTTACACACCATTTGCATTGTTTCCAAACACAACCTTATTTTACATTCTTCTCGTTTGACAAATAACAATGCAAAACATGGTTGTTTTCCCATGGGAGGAGTAAATTTACTTGGAAATCAAAGTAGTTTTCACCCTAAGATCCAAGCAAACTCTGATAAGTTTGCAAATTTACTTTGACCTTAGGTATTTTTACAATGTTTTCCTAAGATTGTGTTTGGTTTGAAAGAAAAGATAGGGAAAATAAGGAAAAAGTGGGAAAACATTTACAAACCTTATGTAGCATTTCTTACATTTCCCTTCTTTTCCCTACCTTTTCCTTCAAACCAAACACAGCGTAAGGCATGCAGATTAGGATCAGGGTATAATAATGCATTGAACCAGCATTTACACTGTTCCGAAAATGCAACCCTTAATAATGCAATGTACCGACATTTACACTGTTCCCAAATGCAACCCAAGGGATGAGTGTTTAAACCTTGTAATCCTTGTTGGAACACCTAGAGAAAAAATTGATGTAGACGTATATGATCCAAACACAAAAATGATCAGTAAGGTGCCAATTAACTGATTGGTAAGGTTTCCTGCTGATCGTGAGAAAATTTGGGATCGAATCCCATCTACACCTGGGTTAAGGAATGGGTTACCCCCGTTGTGTAATCCTTAAGGCTATATTTGGTTTGAAGGAAAATGTAGGGAAAGAAAAGGAAAGGTAGGAAGACCTTTACAAATCTTGTATTAATTTCCCTATCTTTCCCTTCTTTCCATACCTTTTCCTTCAAACCAAACATAACCTAAGTAGATACAAAAAAATACACAAAAATAATCACAAATCTTTGAGAACAAAACACAATGAAAAGGTTTAAATGCAATTATCGGTGCTAGAGAATAATAAGCTATTAATCAAAGACCTCAACTACCAACTTAAAAGTTTTATGCTGAAAATGGTATCAGTATGACCTACTTTAATGCTGAATACTTCTTTGAAAATGTTATCAGTTTGACCTTTGCTTGTCCCACACTTCAAGCCCAATGCGTGAACGTGGGGATTAAGGATATAAGCGTCATTCCAAACACTGCACTCCCACTCCTATGATCATATCACGGTACGATTGCGCCTATTTTTGAGACCGAACCCCTATTATTCGGTTTATGAAAAATCGGTAACCGAAGCCGATTGGTAACTAATCGATTGATTCGGTTCGTTGGTTTTTTTTTTTATAATATATATTATAAAAAATATATAAACATATAATGAAAATTTAAAATTATATATAAAATATTATATTTTCAATAATAAATAATATATTATATATTATAAATATGTATTTATATATAATGTATATTTATTAATTTATAATATATAAAAAATATAAAAATATATATAATATACATAAATATATTTAAAATATATGTATACCGATCAATTCGGTTAATCATCAGTTTTCTATATTGATTAACCGAAACCGAACTAATATTTTTGGTTTTTTTAAATTATACTGAACTAATCGTCAGCCATGCATATACAAGAATTTGGTAGATGGTGCATTTGACCCTCTACTATATACTCATTTCCTAATATTTGAAGTCTAAAAACAAAATAAAAATAATATCCGAAAAATTTGTGACGGATCCAATGATATCAAAAACATGGTAACTAGTCAGTACCATATCTTTCCAGTATCATGAATTTTCCCGTGTAGAAAATAAAATCAAGGAGTCATGAATATTGCAAATGCTTGGACATTTTTCCCCTTTTCCCTTGTGCGGGAAACATTGTTTTTTCATTTTACTTTGACTTTTCAATTAAAAAAAAAATGAAAAACAAGACCGTGTTTTAATGAATTCATACAAGTGAATCCAAATTTCCGTACTTTGCTGATGTGTTAACATTTGAATGGAAGTGTACCACAGAATACATGTGCAGGAAATCGGACTTTGTGTTGAACAATTGTTAATTCTTTGTATCTCATCACCCAAAGCATGGACTATTAATGTACTAGGAATGACGACTTGTTCAATGTTAAGGGGAGATTTGATACAGTATGGGATTCGGACTAATTAAGTAAATATATATAATATTGGCTTACGAAAACCCGTTTTAGTACATATTGGGGGAGGATGATATAATATAGAATGAAGTTAATAAGTTATATGTAAGTTGGGTCCACTATAAGATATGTAAGAAGTAGAGGTGATGTCACCGACCTAATTTAGTGTCAATTTTTATCTTAATTCGTAATTACCAATTTTGCATTATAGTAGGATTTCAAATTTGTATTCAATTAGGACTTTCTTTTATTGAAGAGATTTAGTATGATTATAATAAGAAGTATTTTATTAAATAAGGAAACTTCCTTATTGGTATCAAAGAGTAGATAAGGAAAAGCTAGGTGAGTTTATGTTGATTTTCTCTAAAGTATTCAGTAAAGAGTTGTTCTTCCTATTTATTTCGGCTTTTGCTCTTTTCTTTGAAGCTTCTCTAAACATTGTTTATTTCTATACTACGCCAATTGGTATCAAAGCTCATGTTTGATCTTTCTTTGGATTATGACTCTTAAAAAGAAACAAGTGGCTCACATCATGGAATAGAGAAACTCAATAACAAAACACAAAAAGATGTGGTAGAGTTGAGAAAACAAGTCGATGCACTTGCTTAAGAGTTGAGATCCCTACGTTCTCGTTCCAAAATAGGGAATAGCAATTCCAATGCCAAGTGCCTCTAGTTGTTTCTTTTCATCATTAAGGCAAGAATTCAAGTCGGCTGTAGTTGTGGATGATAGCAAGAAACAGTTGGAAACGAGTTTCAATATTGAGATTCTAAAATTTCATAAAGGTTTCTCTACTCGACATGCAACCAAATTGGTTGTAATTGCGGGTGGTGAACAGAAGTGATAGGAAATAGATCTCAAGTTTGAGTTCTTGGAGTTTAATGGATGTATAGCCTCAAATGAATTCATAGACTAGAGTTCTATGAAGGAGTTAGTAATTTTCGAGTCTAAAGATAAAATCAAATCTTATGACTTTTTTTGATTGTTTTAATATTATTAATCAGGATTGTGACAAAAATCTTGTGTGACCATTCTCCTCAACAAACATCTAATCTATGATGAAGAACCTTTGCTCAAGAAGAATATGCTATCCTTCATTATGATTTTCAAGAGGATGGAAGCACTATTTATCATACTAGAAGCTTTAATAGCATTGTCTTTATATAAGTCTACAAGGATCCATATTGTCAAGCATTTTTATGAAATTTAGAATAGTTAGTAAAGGGAGAACTAAATTATTTGAAGATCAAGAAATGTATTTTAAAAGTTAAGAGATGTAATGAAGATATTCCAATTTGTATTGGAGGATTACACCACCAGCTATCTATTAGAAAGTTGGAAATAGAGAAGCACAATACGTCACTATGTATAAGGTCTGATCGAAGGGCTTTAATTTCTCTCTCTGACTGTTTCTCAACCTCTTGTCTGTACTCTTTGAACTTTTCAAAGGATTCAGACTTATGTCTCATTAGGTACACGTAACCATATCGTGAGAAATCATCGGTAAAAGTGATGAAATACACGTGTTGATTGCGTATCCTAACACTCAGGGGACCACATACATCACTATGTATAAGGTCAAGTGTGCCTGTACATCTTTCAGGCTTACCGTTAAATGGCCGTTTTGTCATCTTACCTTGTAGGCAAGGCTCACAAGTGGGAAGATCTTCTACAATTAGAAAATCCAAAGGATCATCCTTTACCAATCTTGTGATTCGGTCAACACCGATATGACCAAGTCGGTAATGCCACAGGCACGTGGGATTAACTGTATCACGGACTCTTTTTCTTGGGGATTTCAGCCAATGTAGTTTCGGTTATGTTAGTTTCTAGAGAATGATGTAGAACATAAAGACCGTTCTCTAGTTCCCCGTATGCGATGAATCTGTTGTTTCTTTTAATAGTAATCGTATTACTAAAGAAAACAGAATAACCATCCGCACACAGTTTTGAGACATAAATCAAATTTCTTCTTAAATTTTGTACATAAAGGCAATCTTTCAATACAATTGTTCATTCTCTAAAAATTAACTCCACGGTTCCTATGGCCGCGGCTGCAACACTTGCAGAAGTCCCCAAGTAGAGCGTAACTTCTCCTTCACTCAGCCTTCTGCTTACCTTGAACCCCTGCAGTGAGTTACATACATGAGTTGAAACCCCAGAGTCAATACACCAGGACGCAGAAGCTACCAATAAATTGGTTTCTATAACACAAGATTCGAAATTACCTTTCTTGGATTCCAGGTAGGCAGGACAGATCATTTTCCAGTGGTCGGTCTTCTTGCAGAAGTAACAGGCATCTGATGCTTTGTCTTTCTTCTGCTTCTTACCCTTAGTGGCTTTCTTCTGAGGCTTCTTTGCCTTCCTCTTTTTCTTGCCTATCTTGCTAGCTTCAACAAGCATAGCTACAGGCTCATCCTTTTTAATCAGTTCTTCTACTCGTTGCAACATATTGCTGAGCTCTTGTAAGCTGACATTCAGCTTGTTCATGTCACAATTCATGATGAACGGATTAAAGGAATGAGGCAAAGAATTAATGATGGCGTCTATCTGGGTTGCAAGGTCCAGCCTGGATCCAAGAGCTTCAAGCTCATTGATGTAGCCCATCATCTGAAGACAATGGTCATGAACTTGTTGCCCTTTGGACATTTGAGCGGTCATGAACTGTTTCAAGACCTTTCGTCGAG
Source organism: Nelumbo nucifera (assembly GCF_055504915.1). NCBI lineage: Eukaryota > Viridiplantae > Streptophyta > Magnoliopsida > Proteales > Nelumbonaceae > Nelumbo > Nelumbo nucifera. The sequence goes on along the minus strand of NC_142649.1, from coordinate 146,275,874 downwards.
TAGAACGATTCTGCTCTTCATACATCATCTTGACACTATCCAATATGTCCTTGGCAAGTTCGATCTGATCGAACTGCCTCTATATTGGATTGTCCAAGGAGACAATGATATAACACCGGGCAAGGGAGTTTTTCTCCTCCCAATCCTGATAGTCTCTCCTTCAGGCCTCAGAAGCCCTATCACCTGGATGCTCCGGGGTAGGATTTTTAGCCACTTTGTCTAACTTTTCAGAAGTTAGGACCAGCATAAGGTTCCTATACCAGTCGGCATAGTTCAGGCCCTTCAGCTTGTTGTCATCAAGAAGCTTTGCAAATTGTTTGTTTGCCATTTTCTGATAAAAGAGCAAACACCAGTCCACAACCTAATTTGATTCATGTTCATTACATAGATATGACTTTTAATCTACGTTTCATTCCCATTTATTCATCTCTAAGATTTCCCTCTCATCTCAGTGACGGAGACTATGAGTTGTCTCTAGAAATGTGGGAAATCACATAGGGTGCATGGAGCCAATTGTTTCAGCTACATAACCCCACCACCTTTCTATGAAGGATCATATCCACTCATCATATGAGATTTCCCTTTGGCCTCTGTCAAACAATGTTCAGAATTGTTTTCAGGTAAACATTTCTGTCCAGTGAGTGCTTACCCATCATATTCGTGAACGCCAAGGTACTGTGAGAGAGTTCCCATTTTCTGGTGAAGCCCCTCCCACATCGGTCAATGACGCCCCTATCATCTTATGAAACACTCAGACAAATCCAACAACAAATGGATAGCCCATTTTCTGGTGCGTTTCCTCATTACTAAAGGACCCATCCTCATGCTAATGATGGAAGGCCTTTAGAGAGTTCATCAAATGAATCTCCCTATCACATGCACTCATATTAGCTGGAGGGAATAGTAATTACGCCCTAGTTTGATCTAGGTCAAACCAAAGTGGCTCCCATTGACTTTCATAAAGCCAGATTTCGGTGGGCCCAAATCAGCTAGGGTTCTGCACATATCCTCTCCATGAGGTGTGGGGCCCACCACTGAGAGAGGTCATCCAATGACCAAAAGGGATACCATGGCAATGATATGCATTCAGCCATGGGTGCGCAAGAGCCACTGTCGAAATTGCATGGACCAAGTTTTTATGGTTCATGCTCGAAGCACATCACACATCCATACATCACATGCAAGGATAAATTGATCCAATCAATTAAATATCTGTAAAGCCCATTTGAAGCCCATTTTTAATCCATAATATTAACCATTAATATTATTTAGGTATATGGGCTGAATTAGGGTTGATCAGTTCGGCCCACATAGCTTATTCCGCGAAGTGGGCTTTAGCAGTTTTAACAACTTAAAACTGGGCCTTTACAGGTTGGGCTGAATTAAACATTCAATTAATTATCAATCCTCAAGTCCATTAGTGGAAAAATAGGGCTGACATTCAGCCTTGATCGAACCCTAGATTCGGTCCAACCAGTTTGGACCAATCTGGTTCGAATGGGTCTAGGGTTTGATCTTTAATTAAAGATTTAATTCAAGAATTAATCTGAAATTAATTACTGAAAAAGAACAAACAAGAATCAGTCAAATAGGGCTGTTCGCACAATCCATCCTGTAAAACAGAGGTTAGATCACAGGTTGCAGTTTCATAAACTGCAAATCGCAGATAGCGATTCTCCCATCTACGAAATCTCCTTCTCTGCGCCGCCATCTTCGATCCAAAATAAAATAAATAGAAAACCTAATTTCTATTAATAATTACATCAGATCGAATGCCTATACATTCAGTCTAAAAATAAAAAAAAATATATATTTTACAAACCAAATGTAATAAAATAATTAAGAAACTACAAAATCGCAGGTTCCCTGCGCCAATCAAGATTTCGATCTCCATGTGTATGAACAACCCATAAATCAAGAAAATTATAAAAAATAGTTCTAAATAATAATTAGATTTATAAAAATTAATTTCAGATTAATCGCCCATTAACTGGAAACAAATTTTCTAGAAAAACATCATATCTACGCAAATCGGGTAGAACGCCTTCTACCCATTTGCGTAGGTTCAGATTTTGATCCAATTTGGTTCAAGACTTGAACCTTGCTCTGATACCATTGAAGGAATGAGAGATCCATCATATGGACACCCAAATCTTGCGGAATAAGGTGGGCGAATTTCAAAAATTTCTCTCCCCTCATCTGGGAATCGCATTCCCTATTTTAGAAAAATCATATTTTTCAATGATCAATCTTGAACCATGAATCGAACCAGATCTGAACAAAAGCAGTAGGAGAGGATTATACCTGATACAGAGAAATAATATCTCCCAATGAAGGTGTTCACGCCCAAGGAAGGATCCAAAGACTGCTCACACTAAAGATGGCGCAGTGTAGGATGGAGCAGAATCATCAGTGTTCTCTCTAAGAACCTAATCCTTCGCAAGAAATAGCAGGATGGCACATGAGCACAGCTTCCTATCAGTCCCTTTACAAGGAACTGATGTCAAGATCGAATCTTGATTTCTCCCACTGAACTGGAGGTCGAACAGGCAGGTGAGGCGGCAGCAAGAAGGAGGCGGCAAGAGAGAATTTTCGCAGGTGTGCTGAATTCTCTCTTCTGTGATTTCAGCTCTGAAGACAAGTGAAGGACTTGTGTTGTGTGTCTAAAAGCTGTCGCACCCTCCTCCTTTTATAGCCTTAAAGGGATCAGCTCCTAATCCCATTAGAAGTTGCTGATCCAAATCATATTTGTATCAGACTTCCCTTTAAGTGATAAGGGTAAACCCTTATCTTATCTGCAGATTGGATCAGCCTTCTCCTAATCACATTAGAAGGTTTCCAGATTTGAATCACATTCAAATCTAGACTCTCTGAGTGGATAGGGTTAAGACCTAATCCTATCTGCTAATCCAATCTCAGAATTCGCCCCTTACTTAACTGATTAAATTAGCCTAGTTCGAAATGGGCTTTAGGCCCATTAAGTATGTGCTCACTTAGCCTTCCTAACTGCTACCCAGTTGGGCTTCCTTGTATGGCATGGGACCCAAACATTGATCTATACATCAGCCACATGGGTTCAGCCCAGCCTTTGTCACAAGGCCTGGCCGAATATACTGTTATGGATAGTGCACCCCCTGAAACCCATCACATGGGCTCTATGGGCCCAACACTTACCCTAAGTGGTCCCTCGGCTGCAAGGAACAATGTTGCACTCTCTGCTTATATGGATACCGGGAATTAAAACATTTTGCAAACATTTTAGAAACCGTAATATATATACTTTTATATTTCATAAAAAATATATTTTGCAAAACAAATCTCAACGATTGAAATTGGCTGCCGGTAGTCTTGGTTTCCATCAGAGAGAGTGCATCCCCAATCATTACCTTTGTCCGACAAAGGGGTTGATCCTGTCACTATGATCACCCACTCAGATGAATTCTCTGACTGTCCCAACATACCCAGGTTTTGACCCCCGCTAAGGATCTCACTGATTGGCATATCAAAGACAGCCCAATCCGACACCTAGTGCAGTATCATAATCGAGTCTAGGGGTCAGGTGTAATTTTCCAGTTTTTCTCATCAATCTCCAAGGTCCAGGGCAATACTGGAAATCTGGTCCGGTTCAAAGATTTAATTAATCCTACACTACATGTGCCTTGGGTCTCACCCTGGCGGCTAAGACAGGCCACCCCAACCGACTTGGTGGCACATCAGTGTCAGCCTTATCAGGATAGGTCTCCCCAGATCGACCCACCAGCTGTGAACATTCTAAACTAACACGAGTCTCATTAAGTGTCCAGTTTAAGGGTATTATACAAAAACACACCACAGGAACATGAATCAAATATGTACTTTATTCATTTACAATAAACTCATAATGTACATCATTCTGATTGAAGCTAAGGGCATACAAAAACTGTCTAACAAAATTGAAGCATGATCCATTCAATTTCTCACTATAATAGGCTATGGGCCAGTCACCTTGACTGAGAACAGCACCGATTCTAACATTAAAGGCATCACAATCAACCTCAAGGGATTACTCAAAGTTGGGAAGGGCTAGCACGAGTGCAACTATCAACCATGCCTTAGCCTCAATGAAGGCTCTCTCTACTTTAGTGGTAAACACAAAATTGTTTGTAACCTTCATACAATTTGTATATGGTGCCATAACAGTGTTGAAGTTGCTAATGATTCGCTAGTAGAAGCTTGCAAGACTATAAAAACTTCGTGCTTCAATAAGTGTTTTGGGGACGGGCTACTCAACAATGGCACAAACTTTCTCTAGGCTTACAGAAACTCCTTCCCTTGAGATGATATACCCAAGGAATAAGACCCGATCTTTGCAATAATACACTTCTTCATGGTTTCATAAAGTTACTCCTTGCACAAAGTCATAAGTATATCTCGAAGATGCAACAAATGGAAGTTCATACCAGTGCTATATATGAGAATATCATTAAAGTATAACACAACACACTAACCAATAAAAGGCTTTGGAAAAACCAAATGGCATCACTAGCCATTCATACAAACCATCCCGCGTCTTGAATGTTGTCTTCCACTCATCACTAGGACAAATTCTGATTTGATGATAGTTTGATTTTAAGTCCAATTTAGTGAACACTAGGGGTGGCAATGAGTCGAGCTTTTCATGAGCTACTCAAGCTCGACTCAGCTCGGTTTCAACTGAGCTTTTTAATTAATTATTATAATTTTTAATTTTTTAAATATCAAATAAAAGATATTTTTATATATAATTTTTTATTTTTATAAAACATTTTTTCTCAAAATCAAGCTAGAGCCGAGCCGAGCTCGAGCCTCGAACTATTTGGCTCAGCTCGGCTCAAATCCACCCCTAGTGAACACATTGGCCCCAGAAATCGGTATTTGACAGTTATCTTATTAATTGCCTAGCTGTCAATGCATATAATCCAAGTACCATCCTTTTTTGGTACTAATAAAGAGGGAACCGCGCACAGACTCATAGTATCTCGTATGAACCTTTTATTAATCAATTCATCACATTGCTTTTGCAACTCCTCATGTTCAGTGGGACTCGTTCTGTAATGGGCCTTGTTGGGGAGACTAGCACTCGATGTTAAATCTATGCACTAATGAGTATTCCTTAATGGTGGTAATCCTATCAGTAAGTCCTTAGGAAACACATCACTAAATTCATCAAGCAAAGGCCTCACCTCCTTTGGAGCCTCCATACCTTTTAGGTCAAGCCCCTTGTTAATTGAAGCATACACAACACCAATATCTTTTAGGGCACTAGTGAAATCTGTTAAGGCAAAAAGGCTAGAACCTTTCCCGAGTTTTGGTTTAGTCTCTTGTGATGGACATAAGGTCAGCCTTTTGCCTTTAAACTGAAGAGAATAAATGTTCTTCCGTCCGTCATGGACTATGTAGCGGTCAAATTGCCAAGGGCGCCCAAGTAGCAAATGGTAGGCATCCATGCATACAATATCACACCACACAGGATCACTATAATTGTTGCCAATAGAAAAACTCACTAGGCACCGTTGTGTGACTGAAACCTCATTCTTTCTTTTTAGCCATGTAAGCTTGTAGGGCTGAGGGTGTTGTTGAGTTTTTAGGTTCAGCTTATGAACGACTACTTCCGCTATAACATTCTCACAACTCTCGCTATCAATTACAAGGCTTGTAACTTTCCAACCCATAGTACACGTAGTGTGGAAAATATTATTTCTTAGCCAATCCGATGATTCATCCCTAGGAGTTAGGAATGATTACTGCATCACTAAGGCCTCTTCTACATCCCCACACACCATTTCTCCCTCTAAGGTTTTTTCATTATATGGGTCAAAAATAGTTGGGGCTGAACAGTCAAATGCTTCTAATTGGGCTTCACTCTCATCTTCTACAAACATCGCCCCTTTTCTTTTATCACCCCTCACACATTCAACAGATTTATGGCCTGCTTCACCACATTTAAAACACTTCAGTCTAGGTGGACCCACCTGGCTTGGATTAGGTCCACATCCTTTGTTTTGATTCAGCCCACGGGACAGTGGCTGATTTGAATGCGGGTTAGGATTATTACATGGAAGTGGTCTGGCCACATTAGTTTGGGTTCGACCCAATTGGTTAGGTCGGATGCTTTGTTTCTCTATGGTTAGAGCATGTTGATGTGCCATAGAAACATCATAGCAGTCAAATAGATCTAATATATTGTTTATCTTAAATGTAATCTAAATCCTAAAGAATGTTTTGGATGATTTGGGTGGTAGAGGACCAGCTAGAAACGATGGTCCTCATGACCAGTTTGGCATTATTCGAGTGATCCGTACCAAAACCTGTGTCGATCACTCATGTATTCACTCTTTAATAGTATTACATAGCCTAATCCATAAGAAATTCGACTTTGGTCAGGGTAAAGCCCGTTCGAGCAGCTTTTACAATCTTGTATCGAAAATATCTCCATGCTTTATTTCTTGGCTTAGGGGTGGATATGAGCCAAGCCAAATATTTGATTATTCAAGTTCAGCTTGAGAATAAAATACCAAGCTCGAATTCGGGCTCGATCTCGATTCTAACTTGGTTTGACTCGAGCTCGATAATGAACCAAGCCTACTTGAGGTTGAATCCGAGCCCCAAATACGTGCCCAATTGCTCTGCTTGTTTAACACTTAACTTTGTTCTTAATTATTGACCTGGGACTATCAAAAACATTTACAAATCCTTACAAATCCAGACCCACTACTATCATAATTAGCTATTCTAAGTCTCTAAGTTTAGACCCAACGCATTATGGGCCTTCTACAAGCAAGCATACATATACAAAGATAAATCCTGCAAAATTTTTTAGATTAAATTTAAAAGATGATTGAAGCATTGTAATAAAAATTTTTGTTTATAAAGAGACAAAAAATTTATATAGCTGTCAAATTTTATCCACATAAACAAAAAAAAGACTAATGCACAAACCCCCTTTCCCTGGGAAAGCTTTCAAAGCATTATTTGCATATGGAGAAACAAAAACATCCTCTAGCTCACAACTTTGTCTTCCCTTTTTATGTCATTCAAAAAGAAACAAAAACGAGATTAGGATAACCTTTCCTATTTAAAGTAGAATGCAAATTCAATGGCCTACAGCTACAAGTTTCAGCCCCATTTGACAAGATCATGACAACCTACCATCTTGACAAATGACAACAAGATGAAACAAGCATGTGTTTAAAAGAAAATATTATCTTACTTTCTCCTATATAAAATTGAAAGCTCCAAGTTGACTTCAACCTCATTTCTCTCTCTCTCTCTTATCTTCATAAACTATTTATAGAGATAGTTTATTGGATATGTACAGAAAGTGGCGAGAACTTTGATTTTCCTTAGAATTTATTTAAGTTCTTATTCGATCATAATATTTTTAATGACATTTGATTCTCGGTTCGTATCCACCCCAAGATATTTCCAATGCAAGGTTGAAATGCTCAATTTGTATTCGCCCCTAGATAGTCCCAACGCAAGGTTGAAAAAGGCAGTTGGAACGGTTAGATACGCATGCATATCAGAGAAAAACTAAGATATGCATAGATACACTTGGAAACACTATAAATGCTTTAATAAACCATAAAAATACATCAACAATACTAAATATTAGACCTCAATGAGGTGTATATACATTAAATTAATATATTTTAATGGTTTTACGAAGAAATACATTGTACTTAATTGTAATTTCACTAAAAATCCTATGCTTAACTATAATTTATAAATTATAATTCTTAAGTTTTAATGTTTTATGGGATGGGAAAAACCCAACTCTCCTATCCAACCATAAAATATGCATTGGCACAACATATAAGTGAGAATATAATTAATAATTAATTATTATTTAAATATTTATTATTTATTATTTATTTTCAAAAAATAAATAAAAACTATATAATATATTCAAAAAAAAGTTATTAAAGAACAATTTTCAATTGCATTGTGGATATGATAGATCATCCATAGAATTATAATATATTCAACCATTGTGATCAAATGATAAAATATGATTAATTAATTATTTGTTTTTTAATTCTATAAATATAAAAATAAAAAAAATAATTATCAAAGAAGAAATTTCAATTGGTGTGTGGATATGATAGATCATCCATAGAATTATAATATATTCAATTGTTGTGATCAAATGATAAAATATAATTAATTATTATTTATTTTTTAATACTAAAAATATAAAAAATAAAAAAATATTAAAGAAGAAATTTCAATTGCTCTATGGATATGATAGATAAATCCATAGATCTAAAACATATTTATTCTTTATAGGCAAGGAAAAAATTACATTTTTAAATTTTTTGTTAGTTTATATTTTCCCCAAATATCTTCATGAAATTTCTATAAATCTACCCATAACACAAAAAAAAATTATGATTTTGAATGTAAGAAATGTATATTAGCATAAATTTGTACATTCAAGAAAAAAAGAAATCATAAGATATTATAAAAAATTGAAAAAAATTTACCTATTTTTACCATATTTTTTCAAAACTTGAAAATTTTTCAAAAAAAAAAAAATTAATGATTCACACTTGTTTCTTGCAATTTTCTTTTTTCAAATTTAGCACTCTAGGAATGAGGTTTGGAGTTTTAGAGTCATTTTGGGGGTGAAAAAAGACTTATTTTAGGGAATAGAATTTTACTTTTCCCTTTATTTTTTTTTTAGTTTTTTGTCGTATCTTTTTCATCGATACGCTACTAATATGCCCCAATACACCCCGATACGCCTTGATACGCCCCCGAGATGGGTCTGATATGCATGAAAGAGACGATATGCACAATTTCCATGCGTATCCTGTATCTATTTTTAAAAGATACGATACGGTATGCCCCATATCGGGCGTATTGTATCGAAATTTTAAACCTTGACAGCGAGATATGATAGTATGATACCAAAGTCTCCTCTACAACTAGCCAGACGAATTGGATCGTATTTGGATAGGGTTTATCCAAATCCGATACAATAAGAATTTGGGACATCCAAGATCAATTTGATACCCAATGAATACATGAAACTAGCATAAATTCAAATTTGATTCATTTATATATCAAAATATCCAATTTTAATCCAATTCAATACTGAATAAACTTCTGCAAAACTATCATAAGGCTTAGTTTGGAAAGAGTACAAATACAAATAAGTGTAGTACAAATACATATAAAATAATACAAAATATAAGGTTTTGCACTCTGCATATTTGTATTTGTATTCCATCCAAACTGAGCCTAAATCTACAAAATTAAATAAAAAAAGTAAAAAAAAAACATATATTGTAAATAAACAGAAATAGGTTTATCTATACCTATGATCCCACTTGATCCTAAAGAGTCGAAAAATAAACAAGATACTAACAAGATTGGGTCGAGAAAAATCTGAATTCAATTCAATTAATAAATGGATCATATTTTCAAATCCAACTTATACATATTTGAATTTAAGGGATAAGTAGACTGCACTCCACTTTAGAAATCTGAAATTACAGCCCCCTCCTAGTCTATTAGTAGCCCCCCCTTATAAACCGTATTCTACGAAATCCACGGTCAGGATTCATCCCACCTGTACAGTGGAGCTAAGATTTCTAGGGATGGATTAAACAGTAAAAATCCCTTGATTCAAATGAAGTCAAGGTTATTTTTCAAAGTATTTTGAATATACACATAATTAAATTTTTGGTTCCTTTTTCACTCCCTTCTAAAACATGAGATATTTTTAGTACCAACTTTTGACAAAGCTTTTCGGTCATAAATCATAATTATAACTTTCTACTACTAAATATGATCATTTTTAACATTGGCTTGTGCATTGCATTAGTTCCTACTAATTGCCTAAAAGATTTTAGAGCTCCTCTCGTAAAAATTAATTGAGTTTGGTCCTAGTGGCAATTGGGTGGGTTGGGTTAGGTTTGGTTTGGGTTGAGCTTCAACCCAACCCATCTAACTTGCCAACCCATTAATGACCCAATTACATAAAATTAAATGGGTTGGGTTCAATCCAAACCCGCTTTAACCCAATCCAATCCATCCAAATCCATTAATCTTATATTTATGGACTTAAAAAACTCTCTCTCTCTCTCTCTCTCTCTCTCTCTCTCTTAACAAATAAGTTGTCATAGCTTGGTGGTAATTGTAGTTACTTTTTACACAAGTGGTGAAGGTTCAAATCACATTACATGCATGTTATTTTTACACAAGCGGCGAAGCCATTTTGACTATGTCTAGATTTCAGGTTTGACTGAACCACTTAGGTTCAAACTGGTCAGAGCAACTTGAACTATCTAATTAGATTATCTTCGAGCTAATCACATCAAGGGTGGTTAGACCATTTAGATCTAGATCAATCCGGTCGGACCAGACCGGACCAGTTCAATCAATGGTGGATTGACTTGGACCGAACCATATCAAGTTTGTGCATGGGCTTTGGACCGAACCAACTGACCCGAAGCGAGTCAATGTAAGTAAATCGGGTCCGTCCGGATTCAGGTCAAGTTGTGTGGATATTGGTCGGTCGGACGGTCCAGATCAGGAAAAGCACGTGGACATCGAACCATCCCGCTCGAAACTGTTTCGGATTTGGGTTGACCCGGATCGGTATATGTTGGATTGGGTTAGACCGCATTGAATTGGTCCAAACTTGGGTCAAATGGATTTGGATTTATGTTGGGTGAAGTGTGTCGATTCAAGACAAAACTAAATTTAATCAACAATTAATAGAAATTTAATGCATTAATTATAAATTATTTAATTCAAATGAAGAAAATTAAACACAAGGCAAAGGAAAGAATTAATACTTATGTCTGTAATAGTTAACCCAATGGTTATCCCCAACCCAACCCATTTAAATGGGCGAATTGGGTGATGGGTTGATCACACAACCAACCAAGTAAATGGGCGGGTTGGGTGGATTAGATACTGGGTGGGTTGGGTGAAAAATTGCCACCCCTATTTGGCCCAATGGAGTACTGTATGTGTAAAAAGAAAGAGATTTTCTGTTTAGATTATTTGTTTGACTAATCTTCTTAGGAAAGAGTGAAGGACTATGGCTCTGAGATTAGAGTGAAGTTCTATCTGACTAAACTGAACCAAACGGAATTGATTATGCTGGTTTTCGTTCTTGCTTGTTCTGAATCAATTATGATCCAAACTCATTATGTTGTTAATAATATATAATTTTTTTTATTTTTTTGTAATTTTTATTATATTTTGTCTAGAAGATAATTTTGGTTAAAAATCTTGATTTGTTAATATATAAATAATTTATTATTTTGCTGTCTTTTTTATTAAGATTATATTATCAAAAATCAATTTTAAATTATTATTTTCATAAACAATTATATATGTTAGTCTAATCATGTCAGATGCATTTATTAATTGGGACAGGTCTGGGTCTATGTTTTGTCTTGATTAAATAATTGGAGAAGTACAGATTTGCCCAATGCAGATTTCTCCCTTAAATAATTGATTCAGAATTGGTACAAGCTGTCTTGAACCAAACCTGACCCATTGACAACCCAAAAATAATCTGGATCTTTAATCCACCAAACATTACAACCATACATCAGGAACATCTCAATTGTCATTCATGGAGTGATTTCCCAAGGCTTAGTTTCGGAAGACTGCAAATACAAATATATTCAATGCAAAACCTCCTATGTAGTTCTAAACCTTGTATTTGGACAGATAGCACCAAAATAAATTTTCTATTTTCTCGAGGTTTAGAGATACTGTATATAAATTTGTACTGAACACTCTTCCCAAACTGAACCCAATGCACAAGCATCTGCATTGGCAATAACATAAGGAGAACATGAGCACCTATGCCTTTTTAAGCTTAGGCTTGTCAATGGTGTCTAATTATCTGGATGCAAACTTGACCAAATTAAGTTGGACATGGATCTCAAACTCCAAATCTGTTTATAGTCGAATTGAATCCAGATCCATCCCAGTCCGATTCATAATTTGGCATGAAATGCAATAAAGCAATCTTTGGAAAAGCCTTTTACAGTAGAAGGATCACTAGTTTCAAATTCTTTACTTTCTCCTAGGATTAATAAAGGGCTTAGCACTATACTTGTAAACAATCAATCCGCTAGTCTCTGGTTCAGTGATGCGTCTTTGTATTTTCTTGTTGATTTCGGATTTAGTTCCAATAGGACCAGACCCATTGATAACTCTAGTCTCCCGACTAGGACTTAAACAGCAGCCAACAACTTGGGGGGAGGAGGTGGCAAAGAGACGATAGAAACAGCAGCAGCAGCAGAAGGTCGCGAAATTTCATTACTTCTCGTCATGGGCTAATAGGTAGTGCTTTATGAACTATGGTACCTCTGTAGACTGAAACAGATATGGCAACTAATGTGAGTTCATTTACTAATTGGCTACTGATACTACTAGTCAACTAGAACTAGGGATAGAGTATCTTCTCATTACCCCTGTTCTCATAATTTTGATATTTTGCGAGAAGTTGACTTGCCATGCACCATTGCTAATTAGGACTAGGACTTGACATGGGGCCCAAGACCAGAGCTGTGGCAGCATATTGGCACCTCTCGTTTCCATCGTCCAAAGTCATCACCTCAAGAACAAAGCAAGCAAAATGAAAAGCAGAAGCTTCTTTCTGCTTCTGCACCATCCATAAAAACCTATAAAACCAAAAAGAGAACTCCATCTGGAAAATCCAGGGTAGATATGGCTCTAAATCTAGAAAGCCCCAAATATTTAATTATAGCATATTGATTATACTGTGCAATTCATATATCCGATCTCATATTGTTGGATTGGAATTAAAAAAAAAAAAAAACAAGGTTTAGATGATCATGATTTTCGCTATTCCATTTTGTTTAATGCCATATCCATTATTAAATTATATGCACTTAAATCATTTCTTACTACTTTGACCAATGTCCTCTAGGTCTGCCCCTACCCTTTCTACCTCTTTCAGGTTCTTAACTGATCGTTTTTTATTTAAAGTGCTGTAAGTGGTCTCCCATGCACATCCCTGAACCATCTAAGTCTGCTTTCTCTCATTTTATCACCTACTGGAGTTTTTCTTCTTTTTTTTTTTTTCTTGGAAGAAAAATCACCTATTGGAGTTATTCCTAAGTTCCATGAAATGACTTCGTTTGTGACCCTGACCTTTTTAGTTTTTCTACTCAACCATCTCAACATACGCATTTCCAGTCAAACACTACCATAAGTAGGTGTATAACTTGGGTCAGGTTGAATTGGGAATTTGTCAAATTTTCAACGGGCCTGAACCCTAACCTGAGCCTGATGTAGCTCAAATTAAGTCAAGCAACCCAACTTGCATCCCCAACCATAAGAAAAGAAAATCCTTCTACCAACACAAAATCAATTGTTAAAGCACACTGTATTACCTAAACTGCAATTATACAAAGTAGAGAATCATTTGCCTGTTTTCAACTCTTTCAGTCCTTTAGGTTTCACATCACGGTTACAATGGTCGCTCTAATCAATAGACCAAATACAGATATCAAATGACAAAAATAAAAAGCAAAAGGGTGGGATTGTTTGACACCTGGTATTTGGTTCGTCAAGTGTTCTTCTTGCTGTCAGAACGTGACAGCCTACGGTCAATTGACTGCAACTGGTTCCGAAGGTTTTGGTTGTCCTCCATCAAGCGATCATACTCAAGAAGGATCCCTTCTGACTGCTTTCTCAGAGCCACTGTATTGGCTTCTGCTGTCTTCAACTCCTTTGTCTGTACCTCGCATTCAGATTCCAGTTGTTTAACTTTTCCCCTCAAGTTGGCCATCTCTTCTTCTAAAGCTTTGGTCTCCTCTGCAACCCCATTTTTCCCATCTTCAAATCCTCGGTTTTGTTTCTTTATGGCTTCCATGCCCTTTCTTAGCAAGCGGAGTTCTCTGATATAATGGTGTAGTCTGTCTATCATCAGTGCAAGGAAAAGAGAGAATCCTGCATATAGTTCAACCCCAAAATTGAGTTACATTTACAGGCTACGAAGAAGCAATCCTTGGGATAGTGGACTAAAATATTGACAGTGAATGGAAGTTTTAGGAAATTCAGCTCATATTAGTGAAACAAAATAAGCTTCAAACATAGTCAAACATTGAGATCCAACACCACATTAGCATTTTATTTTATCTCTACAATTTACTGAAACAAAAAGAAAGAAAAAATCAGAACCTGCCATCAAATTGACATTTATTTTCCTCATTGTGTGGCCTTTATGGTAGCTGCAATGTTTGAGAATAACAATAAGTTCCAAAACAAGAAAACGGTGGAAAATGTTTCCAAATACATTTAATGAAAATTATAGTCAAGTGCCTATTCCATCAGTTATAGAACACATAATCATGTGATTTTGTGCACATACAGAGGAGGTCATCTGGTGTTTAGGTATGTCCTTTTCTGATTTAAGGGCTGCTTGACAGACAAAGTCCATGATATAGCATGGCCTTCCATCACCTGGTTGTACACTTGTACCTCAACATTCTGCATCTCCACATAATGACATCCTAAAAGAAATAAATATCACTCCACTACCACCCCAATAAAAGGTACAAGAGTATGCAAAGGGTATGAAAACTCTCAGCACAAGCATCCTACAGGAAAAAGAACTTGGAAGGCCCACAAGTCTAAAGCAGAAAAACAATGCAGCATATCCGGAACAGTTTCCTTTGTCAGAAAATACCAAGCAACCCAATATAGTCAATGAGACAAGGTAATGCTTGGGTTTTTTGAACTACCCAGGTTAGACGTGATCTAGGTGATAAGGAAACATAAAACTTGATAATTTGGGACACAAACCAAAAAAATAACACAAAATGGGGAACACAATAGATGTGCAAAGCACTTTGTCATGTTATATATAATAGGGTAAATTGCTTAAACCTCCTCTAAAGTTTCAGACCATTGCTAAAACCTCCCCTGAAGTTTGGTAATTGGAATCACCTCCCCTGAACTTTCTGAAACAGTTGCAAGTAGACTCCTGTTAAGAAAAAGTTAACAACTAGTAGTAGAATTTTTCCCTTAATGATGATGATAACCTTTTAGCTCCAACAGGTGTTTTACACATTACCAAGATTTTTCAGAAGAACATGTGATGGAGAAGCTGATGGTAAACATCTGGAATTATCCAGGTTGTTAAGGAACATTCAGATAAAATAAGTAAAGTGCATCATATATTTCCACAAGAGAAACATGAATGGACTGTTATAGACAAAAATGAAGCAAAAGAAATGTCAAAATATAGACAAAAAACAGTTGTCCAAACAAAAGGGAACCACATTCACCAAAATAAGTATAAATAAATAAATGATACAATCCAGTGCAAACTTATAGAGTAGGATAGAATAGATTGTAGTAGTATCTTCAGTAACTAGACAACCAAGGTAAGAGAGAAGAGGAAGTTATGCATGAATATAAAGAATAGGCAAAAATAAATAAATGATAAAATCCAGTGAAAAGTTAGAGTGCAAGATATATTGTAGAAGTGTCTTCAGTAACTAGACAACCAAGGTAAGAGAGAAGGGGAAGTATGCCTGAATATAAAGCTACAAGTGAACACCACAATGACCAACTGAGAATATGGAAATATTGCCACAGGTTGCTCCAAAAATGTTTCCATTTCACTGGGGTCTACAAAGTTCCAAAGATATTCAAGAACCATATTCCAAGTGGCAATATCATGATCAATACATGTACTGGGAGTAGTTCTTATTTCTATTTCAATACTTGGCAGAGATCTGGAACTTTGCTTTCCCTACAGCTACCTAGCAGTCCCATTGGGTTCCTCAATTTTTATTTAAATTTGTTGGCTTCTAAAGAAACTCTTCGCTTAGCTATTTGAGAACCACATTCCTTTACAAAGAAGACCATTTCCTTTTGGTTAATAGCTGTTTCTCTATATTAATCTTCTGCTTCTTTCACGGTTTCACCAGATGCAGTTTTCATAGTTTGCATTCTAAGCATTGTTCATCAATTCAAGCTACATTTGTATATTGTCACATTCTTTAATCTAATATTCATTGCTCAGAGCAAACAATTAGTTAAAGAAAAATTATTACTCAATTAATGTATATCTTTGATCCCACAAATTCACATACCCTGCCTCAAAATTGTGCATTGTACCATTTTTTTTTTACTGTTAAGTCATACTTCTGCCGTTAAACAGCATAAACCTTCTGTGGTTATTTTGAACAGAAAATGTATATTCATCCTTTAAACAAGTGGTCAATAAGTTGGTAATTATTTGTTTAAAGGAAAATAATGAGTGGAGAAATAGTTGTTAAAAGGGAGTGCCGACAATTCTAGATAGAGGAACGATAAACTTTCAATTCTCTAGGTGTGAACGAACTACATTCCACCGGATCAAGAAAAACAGAACTAACTTCATTCATCTAATTCGCGATTAGAAAAATTAAAATTATTTCAATAGAATTGCGGAAAAAAGAATAGTGATACCTCCAATCTAATAAATAGAACAGTAGTCCAGCGATAACTACTCAAATCAGAACCAAACAACACATGAAAGATCAATTGAGTCGCATATAAACCAATGGCCAACCAGAGCCCACTTAGTGCTCGCATAATTCAATCTAGAATATCAAATAGACGTGTTTACATTGTGAACCCGATCAAAATAAAGTAAACCCAACAAGGTTGTCAAGAAGAATTACCCATGAGAGACGCTTCAAGAAGGTGCTTCGCCATGAGAACCTGATCCGTGGGATTAACGACAACGGCGGCATCCATCGAACGTTTCTGGATCTTCATCATACTGTACACACTTGAAAGCAAGACCACAAACACAGTCCCAGCGACGGTCTTAACCATCACAGGGCCCCGTCCCCGCTTCACGCGATCCAAACCCATTATCACAAGTTTTCTTAGAGGGGTTTTGAACAAGAAGAGAAGAATCAGAGCCATCTCGGAGAATATGATCGTAAACAGAAGCTGAATCATCTCGGAAAAAACGAAGGGGATCCTTGACGTCTCAGAGAAAAATTAGAGAATTTAAAAGCGTCCTGGATGAGAGAAGAGGTGGGAGCGCAAAACGTGAGGTATGATAATTACCACGAGACGAGATTGTTGTGGGCACTGAGCAGCAACGAAAAGGCAAGATTGAAGAAAGCAGAAGAAAAGTATAGAAAAAGAAAGGAACAGCTAAGGAAGAGGATGACTTTCCATCATCATTCCTTTACTGCCATTGCTCTGCCTCCTGTCCTCCTCTCTCTCTCTCTGCTGTTTTTCTTTGGAAATGACTACTTATATATTTATAGCTATATAATATCAATAACTTGAAGGTGAAATGGGCCAGACCAGGTTTCCATTATTAGTGAGTAGTGACTTGGAGCTGGAGGAGTAAAGGGAACCTCAAAACTGGACCAGTTTTTTATGGTCTGCGCAGATTAGAAGAAAACGCTCCAAAAACAAGTCTAGCCTAGTAAGTACATGGGCATGGCCGCGTTTGTTTTTCGTGTAAACTCCATCCATGTAAAACTCAATCGATAGATTTCAATATGCTGATGGGTTTAAAATTTTAGTGAACTGTTGGATTTTTTTTTACATGATAATCAATCTAAAAGTATATTGATAAAATTAATGTATTATATTATAAAATACAGATTGGGAGTGAAGTTTTACACTGATCTATATTTACACCGAAAATAAATATAGATAAATACAAAGGAATGGTAAAATTTTCCATTGATTCTCATTTGCACCAAAAACAAGCACAACCTTAGAAGAGAGTTGAACTGTAGTATTGCATTGCTCATGATCTATTCTATTCAAGCATCACTCACATGGGATGTGTGTTTTCCTGAGCCAGTTAGGACCAAGTGAAAAACTAGCAATCAAGCACAATTTTATCCTTGGCCCATATTGGAGTATTGGTTGTTGGATATCTAGCCCGTATTACATGGTCATGGGCTTCATCAAATTGATTTTATATGACTATAGCTTTGATCAGGGCAAAACCCGTTTCTTGGATTGAGAATATCTTCATACTTATTGTGCTTTATTTGTCAAGAAGATATTCCAAATACAAGATTACAAAAGATAGTTGGAACGTGTGGGCAAGGACTTACCCTGATGGAAGCCTATCTCCTCCATACCCATAGCTACATTTTATTAGAGCAAGTAGGGCCCAATTGAAGGAACCAAATTCCTACCAACCACTCATCAATTCTGACCCTTTCTTTACTTTTGAACGGCAGAGGATACAGAATTCGTACTTGTCAGTTCAAAAGGGATTAAAGAAAGACCAAGTATAAACTAAAATAAAACGGATCAAGTCATACGGCCAGAGTGACATTGGCATGTGCTGATATGCATGTTGAGAGGTCTCAGGCTCCTCCTTCAAATCTCTCTCTTTCTCCCTCTTTAGGGCAGATAATAAGCTATGTTGGTGGTGTGTATTATGCAATATGCATTTCTTTCTCTATTGGGATTTCTGCACCTTACTATTATATGCAAAAGAATTCAAACCATTTGTGTAGTGAAAGTGAAGAATGGATGATGGATGATTGAGTTGAGCCAACGTGAGGAGTGAAGGAAGAGAGGAAGAGAATGAGATGGTAAACTATATCAATTAATTAACTAATTAGTCGGTTAATTAAGAAACAATTACCAATAAATTATGGCCTTATGGGTATGTTTATCAAAGTACGCAGCACCCCAAAAAGAAAATAATAATAATAATATCACCGTCCATCTAAATTTAGCTCTGGCAACGTACTTCCCCAGGTTTTCATTTCCCTACTTGGCAAGGCAAAAGCCCAAGAAATAGAGATTTGAAATCATCTACCTTACATCAACATAAACAAACAATACTTGGAAAAAGTTGAAACCACTACTGTCAAGTGTTAACTAAAAATTACTAATTAATTAGTCTAGAAAGCAAGCTATACGCTAATTTAGTTTCTAGGCAGTTAGTGAAAGCAAGCCACCAACACACCTACTACCCCAACTGCCTGTATTATAAAAGCCCACACCATATCACATTTCACAACCAACCAAATGTTTTCATCTTGTACTCTTCCAAACGTTATTGGATGAGAGTCCACATCTGTTAATGTTAAGAGTCGCTGAGCTGATGCTGAATAACTGCAAGCACGTACCAACTAGTGATTAATTGTTTGATAAGAAATGCAAATTGTTGGATGGATTATTGAGAAAGAAGGTGAGAAATGAGGCAGAAACCCTGTAGTTTAGATGGTCACTCGGCATCCCTCTAAATATGAAAGTGCCAGATCAAGTCTGTGTAATTGCAGACTCTCTATGATAAGCTTAATGGACCTCAAGTGCACTCTCCAATGGATAAGATCTATCTGATGATTTGAATTCGAATAAAAACAAAAGACAAGATTCACATTTTTAACTAATTAGATGATACCATACGGATGGTCTATTAAAAAGTATTTCCCATCATACGAGAAGCTAGGCCGGCCGGTTAGTAAAGGACCTGTCATGTTTAGTCTCACATATTCCACAATGTCATTTAATAAGATGACAAAGATAATAATCAAGGATTTGAGATGTACTATTTTTGAAATGTTAGTTGTCCTTGTTTAATTAGTGAATTGAATTTCCCATTAATTAAGATGGAGATTAATTGGCTTCCAAGATACAACCAAGTATTTGTTTGTTGAACCAAACAGGCAGGAGGAATAAACCATGCATTTTGATTCTAACTTTTGATAGATTTTGATTCCAATTCCAAATGTGAACCAAACAGGCCCTAAACTGTAGCTGTTAAATCACACTTTATCACTCTTAATCCTTAGGCTTTGTTTTACACTCAACTGTATAATAGGTGACTGTTACATTTTGAAAACCGTGATAAAAAATTTTATGCTTAATAAGGTTTTATATCGATTCACAATGTAAAATTCTATTCCATCCAAACGCCAACAAATCTAAAACGGAGTGTAATTTTATATCGACCTTCATTTACACTCCTTCCAAACGCCAACAAGACCGAACCGGTGTAAACTTTTATATCGTTCTTGATTTATACTGAGCAGTCTTAGATTTTAAAAGAGAGAGAGAGAGAATTGCACTTTAAAATACCATCACATGTGTGCATGTGCCTTTTGCAATAAAGAGCCCATATAATTTATGCCACTAAGAGGTTTCTGAAAAAAGGAAATCTATGAGAAATCTTCTATTCTTTAGATTTAAGATTCGAGGAAGAACATAAAAACTTAAAGCTTTTGATAGAAAAACCAAAATTAAAAAAAAAAAAAACACTTTTTTTAAAACATGAAAAAAAAACAAGCAAAAGATAAATAGAATTAAGATGCCAATAAATATCTAAACAAACCCTATGAAACCTAATTTCTATCGATATTAAATCTCAACATTTCCTCTTCTAACTTTACACCCATTTGGCTCTCTTTTCTCACTTTGCCCTTGTGTAATTGCCACCATTGTTGGTGCCACCGAACAGCAGGCCCTACATTTTGGTGTAATTTGTTCACCCATCTCTCTCTGACTCTCTCACTCTCTCTCTCTGCCCATGAAGCTGCTGCGTTTATTGCTCTTCGACAAGTTGAGATGGCAGATCGAATTTTGTTCATCAGCATAGCAACATCCCAGTGGCTGCCGGATATATAACAAAGTAGATGGGTAGAGTTTGAGTGGCACAATAGTCTTGTCATTAATTGGGGATATTGCAAAAGGTCTGGCCATAGTTGCAGCGGCCATGGTCATTGCAGATTGCATTGATGAATGTGGTTCAAGTTTATTCTTCAATGTTAGCAGGCATCTTCGGTCAGCAATATTGCATATAAAGCTCAGAAATCACAAATCTAATTGAAAGTAAGTCATCGTCTCTCCCGATACGTAGTAGTAGCAATTGCTCTCTACTACCAGTTGTGGTTGTGTAACCATGCATTTCTGAGGTTCAATTCCTCCACTAAGTCCCTGGTCAGGACTTGGGAAGAGTAAGACAAGTGTCGGTCAAATTTTTGGGGCATTGAGAGCAGCATTTGTTCCTCTTTGAAGTTTGAAGGGCTGCCATGTTTAACAGTTAATTGGTTCTCTTTACTCTTGTTTTCCATGTTGTTCCATTTGATCAGTGTGCTCATAGACTTTTTTATTATTGGCTGATCTGATCTAATGAGATGATCAAGATGGAGCAGAATAAGGTATCATCAATCTCTTTCATAAAGATTGGAGAGAGGAATGAAAACAATTGAAAGTCTTATAATTAGTCTTGTCAACAATTTTGAATATTGGATCAGAGGATGGACTACTACTGTTCCTTGTCTTCTTTCTTTTTTGGGTTATTGGCCGCCCCTTCTCCCCTGCGTCCACATCTTTGACTTTCAAAGAAAACCAAACTGTTGTCTTGACTTTCAATGGGTCTCAATATATTAATGTGACCATTGTCACACCAAATGTCAAAATAATTTCGCTTTCTGATTCGGACTGTTTTCTCCCTGTTTTCTGTGGAATTTATATCCATCCACTGGGCCCCAACAATTTCTATGGGTCCCTTTTAAATTTGCAAAATTTTGGATAATGTGCAATCTACGGATGGAATAGGTGTTGGATCGAATCAACCCCGATGGGTTGGAGAACAGCATAATTAATCCATGTTTCTTTTCGTAAATTTTTTTAGACAAGATAGCTGGTCTGAACAGTCGAAAGCACTCAACCATTACCCGACCCGGATTTAGAGGCCCACATCAGACTCTAATCTCATGTCCCATCAAATTGCTTCCCTATGGCTATATGGGCTATGGCTTTTGCTTTAATAAATATAATATTTTATTTAAAACCCATTTTAGAAAAATAATTTAGTTTACTACAGTACTTGTATCAGTCAGTAATGTATAACTTACAAGGAATAATAATGTCATGGGCAACAGCGTCATGTTAATGTTATGTTAAGAAACCTTCAAATTTACCATTACAATGAATGAACAAATAAATTATGAACAAAGGTGAGAGGTTCTCTCTTCTCACAATCTCACTTCTGTGTTGAACCATGTAACAACAATGCTAATCGTCATACAAGAAATATATCTAGAAAACCGCATCAACTCAGCGCTGCAAGGTCAAGATGGATAATAATATAGTACGGTTCATCGATCTTTGACAAATCAGAAGAGCTTGCTTCCAAACTCCTCTGTGGCTTCCCCATCTCTGGAACTTGAAGTTGCACCGAGGTGTCTAAGCTCTGATAGGCTCCGCCCCAGTTGTAAAGCCACTTTCATCTCAAACACCAGAGATGTATCGATCGCTAGGATCGGTCCTATTAATTATTTTGAGGGCTATCTTACCCAGTCTCAAGTGCTCTACTGTGTCCTTCCTCTTCAGCACCCCGACGATCTGCTTCCTTTGATTTCCTTTTCTAGCTTTACGTCCCACCCTTCCCCTCTACTTTTCCACGGCCAATGTGTTTCTTTGCGTTGTTTTGACCACCACTTGGCAGGCTCCACTCCACAGTTGCAGGGAATTTGTCAAGCAAGGGAAGTGGGTAGCTAGGCTTAATTTGTCAAGAGCCAAGACCGTTTCCATCCACAGGATCCGTAGGAGTAGGAGTAGGACTGCCTAGAGAAAGGGTTGCTTGGATCTGCTTGAACAGCCTTGCTGCGTTAAGTGGTGGTTGTGTTTGCTGTGTATTAATTATCACTTCTCAACCTCAATTCCTCGAGTACCAAGTCGCTAGCTAGTAGGGATCGATGTTTGGAAAAAGAAAGGGAACTGGGTTGGAGTTTTGGGGCGTTATGTGAATAATGAGGTCCCTTTAATTACTCTCTGACGACGTGACGATGAGGACAAGGAGGAAGAACAGAAGATGTAATGGATGTGAGAGGCTAGCTTTTCGATTGTTGGCAGTGGTGATGGCCGCTGATGAGATGCAGGCAGAGGCCAGGCCTCTGCTATATATATTATATACAAGATAAGATAGAGACAAGTAGAGAAGGAACTGAATGAAACTCTCTCCTTCAACATATATATTTGAACCGGCTCTATTAATTTAATTGGACTAATTCGTATTCATCAGCTTGGCATTTATATATTATATTGACTTTGAACAAAGCTTGAAAAAGGGCAAAATTGACGAATTGGGATCTGCTCCTCACACCGAAATCTTTTTCTGTGTTGGGACATTTTCCCCACGAATACTAAATATAATTTCTGTACGGTCAATACATGCTGTGAGCTCAGAGTGAGGGATGACATTACTTCCCATTTATAGGGTGTCTTGGCCTTTTCCCCATGAATAATAAATTGACCATGTCTTGGCCTTTATTGAATTTCTTGTTTGTTGTTGGGATGACATTACTTCCCATTTATAGGGTGTAGATACAAATTTTGTGTATTTCAATTAGCATAAAATATGGAGACAAATTATAAAAAAATAAATTTGTAATAAAGAAAACAAATAAGGGAATGAACTCTCTTTGATTTCTACTCGATGACGTGAGCAACTTTTGATTGACGGTTGAATTTGGTGAAGACGAGGGCCATTGGTGTGTTTCTCGTACTTCTTGAAGTGTTGATGTAGATTTCTTTGATTTTGATGCTTTGGGAGATTTGATGTAGATTTATTCACTCTGGACTTCGTGCTTGATCGGCTGTGAATGATGCTTTTCTAAGAAGGGCCCTTTTGTGGTGGCTTGATCTTCTTTAGAGAACTTGAATCCAAGTGTTGTAGAGAACGAATAAGCTTTTCCCTTCTTTCTTTTCTCTTGATCTTGTAGTTGTTGGATGTTGCAAGAGCTTGTGGTTGCTTGCAATCTTTAGTGTTGGTGTCTGAGAGTTTCTTATAGTGTGATTCTCTCAAAAGGAAGAAAAATGAACCCTCTTTCTTCATAGGCAAGGTTATTTATAGCCAAGGGTTAAGGTTGCTACCTCAGCCCACTTAGCTAATCAATCCCATGTGAGTGGAGTGTTAGGTAATCATTAACTCCTATATATGCACCATTATGTAGGAGTTAGTGGTCTTGCCAATAGAACCACCATATTACAATAGGAGATGGGCCAGATTAGACTTGATACACTCAGATCCTTAGGCCACTAAGACATATTTATGTAGATTTGGGCCTTGGGCCCATGGAGGCCCATATTAATTCAAAGGCTGTCATGTAAATTAAGCCCATTTACTTGGCTTAAAAATTCACGTCTACAAATGCCCCCTCGAGGATGAGGTGACGGACCTCCATACGGTGCCGATATCCTCGATGACGTTGATTTCCATATTGGATGATTGTTCAATTTGGCCATTTAGGATGATTCTCATATAACCCACAACCATTTGACCACTTGCAAAGGCCTCTAGCCTGCCAAGTTTTTTTCCTTCTGCTTGGCAAGGTAAGCCAATTATTCTACACGAGCCTTGAATTTCTAGCCTATAAGACTAAACATTGAACATTGTTGCCTTATATTCACTGACAGAGAGGTGGGACACTTTGAATTAAATTTCAGATCTCACAGTACGAGCTGATGGTGATTACTTTTGTCCATGCATTTGGATTCGGAGCTGCTTCAGAAAAAATCGTCAAAGTGAGTAAGAAGATTGAGTTCTTAACAAATTAGAACTGACCCTTTGATTCCTTTCTATTGCTAATGCGTTGTCTTGCATGCAGCAGACGCCCATCATTCCCTAAATGATCATTATCGAGTCCTCTACAAGCCACCGTCAATACACCAGGTATTTCTTCTCGAACTGTATTTTCTAGTCGGTGAAGCAATATGCAACCAGTTCATGTTGTAAATAGAGATGTCGTCTCGAGTCTTGGATGTAATGAAGGAGTTGTGCTTCTTGGTTTTCTAAGCAACTATAATTGCAATATGCAATTAATAAAATAGACCCAGCTGGTTATAGTAGAAGTCATTATTTTGAAGTAAAATAGGGCCCACCATAATGAGTGTTCTGTTCTATCATCGTCCCTTCTGCAATGGAAGGCAATAGATCTCTTTGTCTATGTTGTAAAAATTGGATTTATATGGCTAAATCTGCATGCCCTCTAAATTGAATATCAGTGTGCTCATATATTTTGCAGCATCGATGATCCAGTAACCACTAATCCAAATAGGCCGCTTCGACTTTTTCAAGGACTAAATCTGCATGGACGACTGTATGGACTGTAGCCCATCAAATAGTTGATCTTCGTATAATAAACACACACCAACAGTAAGGACCCTTGAACAGGGTCCAATGTAAATGAGCAACGCCATCCCAAGTCCCCCTTTGAATCTATGGGCTGTAATTGACATAAGCATCAGCCTCACACGTATGCATCCTCATTCTTTTTCATTCCATGTATATGCATTTTACTGATGTTATCTCCCCACATTGCATGATATACAACTGATAAAAACCACTTGATGATGAATTCATTATCCCCAATTCCCTCATTGCTTCATCATCCCACCGACTTAGTCACCAACTCACAAGTGTAGGTGAAGTTTGATGAGAGGTTATGCAGCCCTCATTGACATGTAAGTTAACGGAACAGTGGGATGACCACCTACAGATTTGGCAGCATCTTGAACTCGCCTTTGCATGATACCCCATCGGTTAGAAACATCATGGCCTGAATCGCCTCTGTTTAGAAATCTGTGGAGCAAGGGCCTTTGCTCTCCGTTCTCTTCTTACCCTCTCCTGAAAGGGATAGGGTTTATAGCTACGTTAACATCTGAATTGGCCTTGTGTTTGACAATGTAATCAAAGTCAACATGTTGCTATGAGTGCAAGATAGAACTGATTTTCTTAAGCCCGTCCACTAAAATGTATATGGGTTTTTGGAGGGATCCACTCCACTGCAAACATCTCTTTGTTGAATTTTGTTTTTTTTTTTTTTTCTCTCTCTCATCTATTGTTTGAAATTCATCCACATGAATATTGTGACTAATGTTGCACTTACTTTCTTTATTATAGAGAGATTTGCGAAGTGCTCTATTTGGTGGCAGCACAACTCATTTCAGGTATCATGAGATCCATTTGCTTCTATGGGTTATGCTGAGCTAGGGCTTCACCACTTGGCACATTTTTATGGCTTCATCAGCAGCGAGCCCTCGTAGACCTTCAATGGTCCGAAGTCCCTAGGTCCAGAGCATCATAGGCTTTTGGGTCCGATGTCTCTTGGATTTAGGGATTATCTTATACAGATCCTTTTCACCAGCGAGACACAACATGCGGAGAGCTTCATCAGCAGCGAGCCCTTGCAGACCTTCAATGGTCCGGGGTCCCTAGGTCTAGAGCTTTGTAGGCTTTCGGGTCTGAAGTCTCTTGGATTTAGGGATTAGCTTGTATAGATCTTTTTCACCAGTGAGACACAACATAAGAAGATTCATCAGCAGCGAGCCCTCTCAGACCTTCAATAGTTCGAGGTCCCTAGGTTTAGAGCTTTGTAGGATTTCGAGTCCGAAGTCTCTTGGATTTAGGGATTAGCTTACATAGAGCTTCTTCACCAGAGAATCACATCATGCAAAGCTTCATCAATCGCAGGCCCTTGCAGACCTTCAATGGTCTAGGGTCCTTAGGTCTAGAGCTTCGTAGACTTTCAAGTCTGAGGTCTCTTGGATCTAGGGAGTAGCTTGCAAAGAGCTTCTTCACCAGAGGACTTGATGCACGAAGCCTTCT
Source organism: Nelumbo nucifera (assembly GCF_055504915.1). Taxonomy (NCBI): domain Eukaryota; kingdom Viridiplantae; phylum Streptophyta; class Magnoliopsida; order Proteales; family Nelumbonaceae; genus Nelumbo; species Nelumbo nucifera. The sequence goes on along the minus strand of NC_142649.1, from coordinate 146,249,248 downwards.
CTTTTTCGAGGTAATGTACTTTTTTTTATTTTTTATTGTATTAACACTTCTCTTTTTCTTATGCAGGTGATGTCTTCTTTTGGTTCATTTGGTTTTGAAGCTTCATCGCCATCTTTGATACATCATTTGCCAAAGAAGAAATTACCTCACGGAAAAAGATTAGCAAAGCCTGAAGACCTAACTATGAAGGGGTGATATCTCTACTTTCCTTGCAGAATGATCAACACACTTATGGTTGTTATTGATGAACTTTTGACAAGTCCTTGTTGTCAACACAAAGTTGAGTAAGAGTAGCTCTTTGATTAACACACTTAAGGCATAAAAGATGTGTTGGAAGACAACAATGATGATTTCTCTCCTTGGTGATGTGATGCTTAGGAATGTGTCATGCTGAGGAACAATCTTTCGCTTATCTCATGGTATCGACTTTTTAATTTCTCTAGATTCATCTCTACCTCTCCAACATAGAGGAGTTGTCATGGTTCACATAGCGCTAGAGTCCTCTGTTGCTTATAGAGAATTTGTTCGACTTCTATGAGATCATATGGGATAAGCGCATTCCTTTAACATGGGAGGGAGAAGATTCTTCGTACCCTTTCTAAGGAAGCTTGTTGTGAAAACCTTTACCCATATGAACGAATGGGTGAAGATCAACTGACATGTCTTCCATTGATAACAAGAAACCCTAATTGATGTAATGTCTTGTACCTTTGAGGAGGAATGGCAAGGACTAGAGGAGCAATAATAAAAGCAGGTGGAACAACACTTTTCCTTAACATCCAAAGACAATACTCTAGCAAGAAGCAATAGGAAGATAGTGAAGCACTTGTAGCGGAAAAGCTCTGCATGACAAGTTGAAACAATTGAAAGCATCCAACAAGCACGAGATGCAAATCAATGTTAAGTGACCACATAATTTATAGAAGCATCCATTGCTCTTTGTAAGAGTGTGCTTATATATACAAAACTCCAAAAAGTGGTATTTCTCTTGTAAATGAAACAACTTCTACATTGTAGTCAAATGATGTTGGAAATGGACTTGATATTTCTTTATTTTTCTTCTAAGAGAGAAATTCTCATATTTGACATTTGGTTTGATGTTCACAATTTAGGCTCATGTGGGCCAAGAGCAGTACAATGCCAAAAGACTTTTTTTTTTTTTTTTGTCGTTCACAGTTTAGGCTCATGCAGGCCAGGAGCGTTACAATGCAAAAGACCTGCTTTTTTTGTTTTGTTTTGCCGTTCATAGTTTAGACCCATGTGGGCCAAGAGCGTTACAATGAAAAAGAGTTGTTTGTTTTAATTTTTTTATCGTTCACAGTTTAGTCTGATGTGGGCCAGGTGCGTTACAATGCAAAAGACCTATTTTTTTTTTGTTTTTTCGTTCACAGTTTAGGCTCATGTGGGCCAGGAGTGTTACAATGAAAAAGACTAGGGGTAGTACCTCTTAAGGTACTTTCCATTAATGGGCCCAAGACGTAGACCCTCTCGCATTACAAAGAGATAAGAATCATTAGTGTAGAATTCTTCCACCACGTGAAGCCTAACCCATTTAGGGTTAAAGTCCTCCTTGAACGGTGTGAGAGAGCGATATGTCGTCGAACAGCAAGGACAATATCTCCTTTCTAAAATGATCGAAGACAAACCTTCTTGTTGAACGAACGAGCAAAACGAGCTTGGTAGCACTCTATTCTTTGTTGATCTTCTAATCTCTTCTCTTCTAGTGTTTCGATCTCATGTAATCGCAGCTTTGCATTCTCATCTTCTGTAATTCCCTCTTGGATAGCCACGCTCAGGGAGTTCATTTGCCTCTCAAGGGGAAGTACAGCTTCTACACCATATACTAAGGCAAAAGGAGTTGCATTTGTAGTGGTGCGGTAAGATGTGCGATATGCCCATAAGGCCTCATCCAAGTGTTCATGCCAATCTCTCTTGGACTTTGACACAATCTTCTCAAGTAATTTACATAGAGTTTTGTTAAAGGCCTCTACAAGTACATTGGCCGCTGCATTGTACATGGTTGAAAACCTCTGCTTAATGCCAAACTTGTCACAAATGCTGCTTAGAATGGCTTCTCATTATCTGTGATTATGTAACGAGGAACACCGTAGCGATAGACAATGTGAGTCTGGAGAAAGTTGACAATATCTTATTTCTTTACTTCTCGAAGAGGCACCGCTTCAACCCATTTAGAAAAGTAATCCGTTGTTGCTAGGATGAAGAGGTGCTAGCGAAAAGACTTAGGCAAGGGACCAACCACATCAAGTCCCCATGCATCAAATGGCCATGATGCAATTGTAGGATGTAGAGGTTCTGTTGGTTGGCGAATAAAATCCCCATGAATTTAGCATGCCTGACATCTTTTGGCATATTCAATTGAGTCTTGTACCATTGTTGGCCAATAGAAGCCATTCGCTTAAGGTCATCATGGAGCTTAGGTCCTGATTGATGAGCACCACAAAGTCCAGAGTGTGCTTGGTCAAGTGCACTTTGGACTTCGTCTCCGTGGATATACCTCATGTAGACATCATGAAGGAACGCTTATAGAGGTTGTCATTATAGGAAACGAGGTGCTCGACGTCGTATCTCAATTCTACGCTTGGGATTTTCAGGCAACTTCCCCTACTGCAAGTAGTCGATGAAGGGTTGTCTCCAGTCCTTAACATCTATAGTGAATATAGAAGCCACATTGCTTTCTTGCTATTTCTCTTCTTTAGGTGACTTAGGGGGGAGAACCCATTTTGCACAAACGGGTATTATTGTTGCTTCATCACCCGTGAGTGCTAAGACTGCTGCTAGATTGGCAAGGACATCTGCTTGCTTGTTTTTGCTTCTGGGTACATGTTCAATGGTAGCATGCTCAAACTCCTTCAGTAATTGGATTGCATAATGGTGATAGGGAACTAGGTCGTGAGGTAGTGGATTACCAACTCCCTCATTGCTTCATCATCCCACCGACTTAGTCACCAACTCACAAGTGTAGGTGAAGTTTGATGAGAGGTTATGCAGCCCTCATTGACATGTAAGTTAACAGAACAGTGGGATGACCACCTACAGATTTGGCAACATCTTGAACTCGCCTTTGCATGATACCCCATCGGTTAGAAACATCATGGCCTGAATTGCCTCTGTTTAGAAATCTATGGAACAAGGGCCTTTGCTCTCCGTGCTCTTCTTACTCTCTCCTGAAAGGGATAGGGTTTATAGCTACGTTAACATCTGAATTGGCCTTGTGTTTGACAATGTAATCAAAGTCAACATGTTTCTATGAGTGCAAGACATAACTGATTTTCTTAAGCCCGTCCACTAAAATGTATATGGGTTTTTACATCTCTTTGATTTAATGTAGTTGAATTTTGTTTTTTTTTCTCTTTTTCTCTCTTTTACAATCATCTATTGTTTGAAATTCATCCACATGAATATTGCGACTAATGTTGCACTTACTTTCTTTATTATAGAGACACTTGCGAAGTGCTCTATTTGGTGGAAGCACAACTCATTTTAGGTATCATGTGATCCATTTGCTTCTATGGGTCATGCTGAGCTAGGGCTTCACCACTTGGCACATTTGTATGGCTTCATCAGCAATGAGCCCTCGTAGACTTTCAATGGTCCAAAGTCCCTAGGTCCAGAGTTTCATAGGCTTTCGGGTCTGAAGTCTCTTGGATTTAGGGATTATCTTGTATAGATCTTTTTCACCAGTGAGATGCAACATGCAGAGCTTCATCAGCAGCAAGCCCTTGCAGACCTTCAATGGTCCGGGGTCCCTAGGTCTAGAGCTTCGTAGGCTTTCGGGTCTGAAGTCTCTTGGATTTAGGGATTAGCTTGTATAGATCTTTTTCACCAGTATGACACAACATGCGAAGATTCATCAGCAGTGAGCCCTCGCAGACCTTCAAAAGTTCGGGGTCCCTAGGTTTAGACCTTTGTAGGCTTTCGAGTCCAAAGTCTCTTGGATTTAGGGATTAGCATACATAGAGCTTCTTCACCAGAGAATCACATCATGCAAAGCTTCATCAATCGCAGGCCCTTGCAGACCTTCAATGGTCTAGGGTCCTTAGGTCTAGAGCTTCGTAGACTTTCGAGTCTGAGGTCTCTTGGATCTAGGGAGTAGCTTGCAAAGAGCTTCTTCACCAGAGGACTTGATGCACGAAGCCTTCTCTTTTTCGAGGTAATGTACTTTTTTTTATTTTTTATTGTATTAACACTTCTCTTTTTCTTATGCAGGTGATGTCTTCTTTTGGTTCATTTGGTTTTGAAGCTTCATCGCCATCTTTGATACATCATTTGCCAAAGAAGAAATTACCTCACGGAAAAAGATTAGCAAAGCCTGAAGACCTAACTATGAAGGGGTGATATCTCTACTTTCCTTGTAGAATGATCAACACACTTATGGTTGTTATTGATGAACTTTTGACAAGTCCTTGTTGTCAACACAAAGTTGAGTAAGAGTAGCTCTTTGATCAACACACTTAAGGCATAAAAGATGCGTTGGAAGACAACAATGATGATTTCTCTCCTTGGTGATGTGATGCTTGGGAATGTGTCATGCTGAGGAACAATCCTTCGCTTATCTCATAGTATCGACTTTTTAATTTCTCTAGATTCATCTCTACCTCTTCAACATAGAGGAGTTGTCATGGTTCACATAGCGCTAGAGTCCTCTGTTGCTTATAGAGAATTTGTTCGACTTCTATGAGATCATATGGGATAAACGCATTCCTTTAACATGGGAGGGAGAATATTCTTTGTACCCTTTCTAAGGAAGCTTGTTGTGAAGACCTTTACCCATATGAACGGATGGGTGAAGATCAACTGACATGTCTTCCATTGATAACAAGAAACCCCACATTGATATAATGTCTTGTACCTTTGAGGAGGAATGGCAAGGACTAGAGGAGCAATAATAAAAGTAGGTGGAACAACACTTTTCCTTAACATCCAAAGACAATACTCTAGCAAGAAGCAATAGGAAGATAGTGAAGCACTTGTAGCGGAAAAGCTCTGCATGACAAGTTGAAACAATTGAAGGCATCCAACAAGCACGAGATGGAAGTCAATGTTAAGTGACCACATAATTTATAGAAGCATCCATTGCTCTTTGTAAGAGTGTACTTAATTATGTAAAACTCCAAAAAGTGGTTTTTCTCTTGTAAATGAAACAACTTTTACATTGTAGTCAAATGATGTTGGAAATGGACTTGATATTTCTTTCTTTTTCTTCTAAGATAGAAATTCTCATATTTGACATTTGGTTTGATGTTCACAGTTTAGGCTCATGTGGGCTAGGAGCGTTACAATGCCAAAAAGACTTTCTATTTTTTTTGTTTTGTCGTTCACAGTTTAGGCTCATGCAGGCCAGGACCGTTACAATGCAAAAGACCTGTTTTTTTTTTTTTTTTTTGTCGTTCACAGTTTAGACTCATGCGGGCCAGGAGCGTTACAATGAAAATGGCTTTTTTTTTTATCATTCACAGTTTAATCTCATATTGGCCAGGTGCATTACAATGCAAAAGACCTATTTTTTGTTTTGTTTTCTTTTGTTGTTCACAGTTTAGGCTCATGTGGGCCAGGAGCGTTACAATGAAAAAGATTAGGGGTAGTACCTCTTAAGGTACTTTCCATTAATGGGCCCAAGACGTAGACCCTCTCGCATTACAAAGAGATAAGAATCATTAGTGTAGAATTCTTCCACCACGTGAGGCCCAACCCATTTAGGGTTAAAGTCCTCCTTGAACGGTGTGAGAGAACGATATGTCGTCGAACAGCAAGGACAATATCTCCTTTCTAAAATGATCGAAGACAAACCTTCTTGTTGAACGAACGAGCAAAACGAGCTTGGTAGCACTCTATTCTTTGTTGATATTCTAATCTCTTCTCATCTAGTGCTTCGATCTCATGTAATCGCAGCTTTGCATTCTCATCTTCTGTAATTCCCTCTTGGATAGCCACGCTCAGGGAGTTCATTTGCCTCTCAAGGGGAAGTACAGCTTCTACACCATATACTAAGGCAAAAGGAGTTGCATTTGTAGTGGTGCGGTAAGATGTCCGATATGCCCATAAGGCCTCATCCAAGTGTTCATGCCAATCTCTCTTGGACTTTGACACAATCTTCTCAAGTAATTTACATAGAGTTTTGTTAAAGGCCTCTACAAGTCCATTGGCCGCTGCATTGTACATGGTTGAAAACCTTTGCTTAATGCCAAACTTGTCACAAATGCTGCTTAGAATGGCTTCCCATTATTTGTGATTATGTAACGAGGAACACCGTAGCAATAGACAATGTGAGTCGGGAGAAAGTTGACAATATCTTATTTCTTTACTTCTCGAAGAGGCACCGCTTCAACCCATTTAGAAAAGTAATCCGTTGTTGCTAGGATGAAGAGGTGCTAGCGAAAAGACTTAGGCAAGGGACCAACCACATCAAGTCCCCATGCATCAAATGGCCATGATGCAATTGTAGGATGTAGAGGTTCTGTTGGTTGGCGAATAAAATCCCCATGAATTTGGCATGCTTGACATCTTTTGGCATATTCAATTGAGTCTTGTACCATTGTTGGCCAATAGAAGCCCATTCGCTTAATGTGATCATGGAGCTTAGGTCCTTATTGATGAGCACCACAAACTCCAGAGTGTGCTTGGTCGAGTGCACTTTGGACTTCATCTCCGTGGATACACCTCATGTAGACACCAATGAAGGAACGTTTGTAGAGGTTGTCATTGTAGTATAGGAAACGAGGTGCTTGACGCCGTATCTCAGCTCTACGCTTGAGGTCTTCAGGAAACTTCCCCTGCTGCAAGTAGTCGATGAAGGGTTGTCTCCAGTCCTTAACATCTATAGTGAATATAGAAGCTACATTGCTTTTTGCTCTTTCTCTTCTTGAGGTGACTTAGGGGGGAGAACCCATTTTACACAAGCGGGTATTGTTGTTGCTTCATCACCCGTGAGTGCTAAGACAATGATTAAAGATTGGTACTCTGCCATGTTGTTAGAACAAAGTTCAATTAAGACAAATGAGTATGTGAGGATTTCATTTTGTGGCGAGACAAATACAACACCGGCACCCGCACCATCTTTGCTTGCTGCTCCATCAAAAAACATCATCCTTGCTGGTAAGATGTCCATGTAGAAAATCTCTTCATCAAGAAGGTCTTCGAAGAGTTCCCAATCTGTTGGAATAGGGTAATCCTTTCATAGCCTTCTGTGGGACATAGGTGATGTCAAATTCTGACAAGAGGAGATCCCAGTTAGCCAATTTCCCTGAAAGTACAGGTCGTGTCATGATGTACTTGAGGGGGTCTTCCCTTGAGATGAGGTGGACAGTATGTACCAACATGTAATGTTGTAACTTCTTCGTGGCAAAGATGAGAGCAAGACAAGTCCTCTCTATGGGTGAATAATTCAACTCAACTCCTATTAGTGTCCGACTGAGATAGTAGAGTGCATTCTCTTTCCCTTCCTCGTTGACTTGTGCCAACAAGGCTCCCAATGACTACTATTGTGCAGCGATGTATAAAATGAGCGGCTTCTCAGGGATTGGTGCAACAAGTATTGGGGGTTTGAGGAGGTATTGTTTTATGCTCTCTAAGGCATTTTTGCAGCCCTCATCCCACTCAAATGGGACATCCTTTTTCATCAGCTTGTTGAATGGTTGACAACGTGCTGCCAGGTTGGAGATGAACCATTGAATGTAAGCCAGTCATCCTTGGAGACTCTTCAACTCTTGTAGGTTCCGCGGCTCTAGCATGTTTTGGATGGCATCAATTTTTAACTGATCAATTTCAATCCCTCGATGGCGAACAATGAACCCGAGGAACTTGCTTGAGTGACTCCAAATGTACACTTGACAGGGTTCATCTTTAGTTGATATCTCCTTAGCCTATTGAAGATGCTACGCAAATCATCGAGATGGTCTTCTCTCTTCTTAGACTTGACAACCAAGTCATCGACATAGCAATCGACCTTCTTATAAAGAATGTCATCAAAGATCCGCTGCATCGCGCGCTGATACGTAGCATCGGCATTCCTAAGCCCAAAAGGCATCACTTTGTAATAGTAGATCCCCTTTGGTGTTTGGAAGGCCGTGAGTTCTTTATCCTTAGGTGCCATGCGAATTTGATTGTATCCAGATGAACCATCCATGAAGGATAATGCCCCGTGGCCTCTAGTTGCATCTACCATGAGTTCAATGATAGGCGAAGGAAATTTGTCTTTTGGGCAAGCTTGATTTACGTCAAGTCAACACAGACCCGAATTTGGCCATTCTTCTTCCTCACAGGGACAATGTTTGCAATCCAAGTTGGATACTTCACCTCCCAAATGAAACCAGCTTCAATGACGTTGTGCTTGCTTGATTGGTTGTACCCCGTGCCTAATTTCTTGTATGCCCAAGCGAAGACATCCTTGTGCTCCTGAAGTAGTTTGAAGTATATGGCTTCTTCTTCAGGGCTAAGGAGTGCACTAATGTAGATAGGTCTAGGTTCCTCTTCAGTGCCAAGGTTCAACTCCTTCAGGTCATCCACTGTTGCTTGGCCTCATTCTTCAAAGGTAGGTGGAGCAGGCTTAAGTTCTTCATCTGAAGAAGTTTTTGACAGATCATTAACTCTTTCAGGTCATCCATTGTCTGCTCCTTGTGAACGTCGGAAAAAATTGGCAGTTCACTTCCTGTTTGAATGTTTAGAGTCACCACCCACCAAAATCACAAAGTAGGGAGTGATGGGTCTCCCAAATAATTGCAATTAAACCACAAAAAAAAGACTCCAAGCCTTGCCACCATAGATGTAGGAAAGATGAGAGAGAGAGAGAGGGAAGGGGTTAGGCACCGCTCTCTCTAATCAATGCAAATATTATTTCCATTCCCTAAAATCACATGAGAAGAAGATGATAGAAGAAGAAATTTGTCTTCCACCTGCAAGGGAAGGGAACTTCTGTAACCGGGCATCTCTCCTTCCCATTTAATCCCCTTTTAGGAGCAGAGGCCTGAGCAAAAGGATGAGACTACATCCCACCCCTTTTCTATCAAAACCCCCCACAATCTTATTCGGTTGACTAGCTAAAAAAGGGAGAGAGCCCTTGAACTGCTTCCTTCGATTGCAAGAAGAAGCAAGCATTCTTGTCTTAAGAAAAACTCAAAAAAATAAAAAAATAAAATAAAAATAAATGAATGAAACTGAAAAGGAGATGAGGTCTTAATCTCACCTCTTGTAGCCTTCAAAGGAAGAAATCGATGCTAGTTTTTAAACTTAGAGGATGTTAAGGTGTTGATGATGAGATAGTTTGGTGGTCTTACAAAGACACTGTAATGGCTATTGTTGGAAGATGGCCTTTCCTTGGCACTCTCAAGACACTCTCCTTCTATTTACTAGGCCACTCTCGTGTCTCCCTTTCTTCTCTCAGCTCCATCCCTTTTATTTCTTCGGCTCCCTTCCCCTCTGACCTCTCTTTCCTCTTAAAACTCCTCTTATTCGACTGAGCTCTCTCTTCCACTCTCTTGCCCGATCGAGCTCTCTCTTCCACTCTTCTTGCTCGACCCCCTTTGCTTTGGAAATGGACACTCCTATTTATAATAAGAGGGAAGGGATTTTCAAGGAAACTTCATAGTGAATGAGACTTGTCAATTAGGGTTTGAAAGGACTGATTTGGAGTGCTATTTGGGCAATTTGGGTTCATGAAGGGTATTATTGTAATTTAAGGCTTGGGGGTAAATTGGTAATTTGGGATAAAAGGGTAATTGGGTAATTTTTTAGGGTCTAAAGGGGTAGATTAGGAAGGATAATTGGGTAATTTGGGTGAATAAGGGCATTTTGGTAATTTTGGTTTAATGGGCAATTTGAGAATTTGGGATGGAGGGTATTTTGGGAATTTGGTCAAGGGGTATTTTGGGAGATTTGGAAAAAATGGGTAATTTGGAAATTAGCTCAAGGGTATTTTGGTAATTGGTCCAAGGGTATATTTTAGGAATTTAGGAGTAATTTAGGAATTAGGTTTGGGGTATTTTGGTAATTTGGAAAGAGGACAATCTTGGTAATTTGGTCAAGGGGGTATTCTAGCAATTTGTTGTGAGGGTAACTTTGGTAATGTGGTCAAGGGTAATTTGGGCATTTGGTCAGGGGGTATTTTGGTAATTTAGAAGGTGGGTAACTTTGTTAATCTAGTCAAGGGTATTTTGGGCATTTGGTCAAAGGTATTTTGGAAATTTGGTCAAGGGGGTAATTTTTGTAATTTAGAATGGAGGGTAATTTTGGTAATCTGGTTAAGGGTATTAAGTGGGTTTAACGATGGATTTTAAGGATTTGGGGGTTTAGATTTGGGTTCTTTGGATTCTTTGGGTTTTGGTAGGGTCGGAATGGTTTGGTCAGTGTTCGAGGGTGAGTTGGGGGTTTTGACAGAGGATTGAGCAAAAGTCGGGTGCTAACACTCCTGCACCTGTGTTTATGCCTATTCATCAATACAAAATTTTTTATTTCATTAGCTGAAGAAAACACAATAGTGGCATGCAGAAGAATCTAATAGATCCCTAGACCGGGTATGATAATTCCTAACTAAGAAGGAACCAAAGAGTGAAAGATAAGAATCAAATTATCGAAGGAGATCGAGAAGAGATGAACATCTTGATGGTTAGATTGGTGCCATATCTCTTGTGAAACTGGACCAACTCTTCTTTGGATGAGTCATTGCCCATCACTGAACAAACTTCCAGAACAGAGTCTTGTCGTTGTCTTTCTTTCTCGTACTCAAAAGAGATCAAAGTCAGCTCCTAAGCACACTTGAATTTCCATTTCTGATGGTTAACAAAAAACCCATTATGACCAATCTCTGAACCTGATATAGCTCAAGGGATTTCAGAGCCACGTGGCTATTGAACAAAGCACCCTCGACTAACTAATGGGGATGCCAAAAAAGTTGTTGGAGGGGATGTGACCGTTAGCAAATTATAACCGAAATGATTCCTTCAATCATTGTAACACAGCTGTAGCATGACATGTGTAAGCCTCTATAAAATGAGATGAATCAATAAACGAGTATCATCTTCTCCAATTTTTACTCTGTTTAGTCACCTCTATGAGCTAGTGCTCGGCACCATAGCTCAGGGCAAGGGAAAATCCAAGGCCTCTTCTCTTCTAAGAGAAGAGTTCAATATCAGCTTGATATCAGAGTGGCACGGTTTCTCCACTTCCACCATGGCTGACTTCAACGATTGGATGAGTAGCTTGGAAAGGCGTCAGGATGGGTCCGAAACCAAACTTATTGAGATCCTGGAAAGCCTGCGAGCCCTATAGTAGTAGAAACAGAGTAACTGAGACACAAGCTACCAAAGGGGGGGGGGGTCTAGTGAATGGAGTAGGGACCAAAAAGGGATGAGCAACTTGGGTAACTCGATGGCTTCATCCATTAGGCCGCTAAAAATCGAGCTTCCTAAGTTCTTAGGCAACAATGTTGTTGGGTGGTTACTGCTGATCCAACAGTACTTTTCGGTCCAAGAAGTTATAGAGGACCAATGGATCTCAGTAGCCACTCTGGCGTTCCAAGGAGTGGAGGTGGAATGGTACGGGTGGTTCAAGGACCATCACCCACAACCGAGCTGGTCAGAGTTTGTTGAGGCTCTCGATAACAGGTTCAGTGGGCTTCAAGGCTCCAACATTGTTGGGCATTTCTCTAAGCTCACTCAGACCACTGGAGTCCAGAGCTACATGGAGGAGTTTCAACAATTGTCGACTAGAATTAAGGGGTTTGCCAAAGATTACCTCATTGGTTGCATCGTAGATGATTGGAAACCTGAAGTTAGGATTGGGGTAGAGAAGTTTGAGCCAATCATGATCCAGAGGTCTTTCATGCTAGCATTACTAGAGGAGGAGGAATAGTGGGGTAAAGAGGATAATTGTGCATAATGAAGATACTAAGCTATGGCCTACATCAGTTGTAGTTGGGACCATTTCTACACAGGTTGCTGTTCAATGCCCACCAAACATTAAAAGAATCACTCCGACTTGACTCAAAAGAGGCATGAAAAGGGTCTTTGTTTCCATTGTGATGAAAAATACACTCCCCAGCACAAGTGCAGGTTCTAGAAATTGTTTTGGATTTCAGGTCTTACTGAGTAAAAAGGAGAGGAGCAGGCATAGGTTGAAGATTCGAATGAGAAGGGAAGTGCAGATGACCTTGAGATCTCATTCCATGCCATATCGAAAACCCATTCACCTAAGACCATGAGGGTCTTGGGTCACCTGCAACAACAACCACTCACCATCTTGGTGGACAGTGGACCCACCCACAATTTCCTCGACCCTAGAATTGTCAAAAAAGTGGGGATGGAGTCATCACCGGATCACCCTCTCCAAGTCCAAGTAGCCGACGATGAGAAACTTTAGGGGCACAAAACTTGTAAGGGAGTGGAGATTAAGTCACATGGGACCTTGATTTCAGCATACTTCCACCTCCTACATTTACTAGGCTATGATGCGGTTTTAGGTGCTCAGTGGTTAGAGACTTTGGGGTCAATTCTCTAGGATTTTGCTACACAGTCACTACAATATACAAACACCAAGGGAACACATACTCTGAGAGGTATTCCTACTCCTGAACTTCTATTGATAGAAGCCAAGGAAGCCACCAAGGCCATTGGCAAGACTACCCAGCTCTTCTTACTGCAATTAGTCCAGGCTAAAGCCAAGACAATTTCCTCAACAGAAGACCCTAAAGTATTGCCCATGCTATTGGAATTTGGAGATGTTTTTAGAGAGCCTACCGGCTTTCCTCCTAAACAACTATAGGACCATGCTATATCACTGATTCAAGAAGGAACAATAGTGAATATTCGGCCTTATAGGTATCCCTTCTTCCAAAAAAGAGAAATTGATAAGTTAGTCCATAAAATGTTGCAAGAAGGGATAATTAGACCAAGTAGCAGTCCCTTTTCTTCACCTATATTGCTAGTTCAAAAGAAAGATGGAGGTTTGTGTATGTGTCAATTGTAGAGCCCTAAACCAAGCCACGGTGAAGGACCAGTTTCCTTTTCCGATCATAGACAAGTTAATTGATGAACTCAATGGGGCCTAGATTTTCTCAAAGCTAGAGTTTAGAGTGGGGTATCATCCGATGCATGTGAAGGAATCAGACACTCCCAAAACAACATTCAAGATTCATGAAGGACACTACGAGTTCCTTGTGATTCCTTTCGGACTATGCAATGCGACAGCCACTTTTCAGGCCTTGATGAATCAAGTATTCAAGGACTATCCAAGGAAGTTTATTTTAATATTTGTTTTATGATATTCCGATATATAGTCGTAGCAAGGAAGAGCACCTCATGCATTTAAAGTTAACACTTGACTTACTAAGAACTCACCAATTATATGCAAAGTAGAGCAAGTGCAGTTTTGTGCAGGATAGGATCAGCTATATTGGGCATATTATTTCAGCCCAAGGAGTGGAGGTTGACCCAGAAAAAATGAAGAGAATGTAGAACTGGCTGAAGCCCACCTTAGTTAAGGGATTACGAGGTTTCCCAGGCCTTACCATATACTACAGAAAGTTTGTAAAAAAATTATGGAACCATTGCAAGGCCCCTTACTCAGTTACTTAAAAAGGGAGCTTAGGGTTGGGGAGAAGAAGCAGAACTAGCTTTTCAGGCCTTTAAATGGGCTATGACTATCACACCTGTGTTGGCTATTGCAAACTTTAGTAAGCCCTTTACAGTAGAGTGTAATGCAAGTGGAAGCAGTATTGGGGATGTACTTACTTAGGAAGGATGACCATTAGCATTTTACAGCAAGGGATTACAGGACAAAGCTCTCAGAATGTCAACCTATGACAGAGAATTTTATTGGTTGTGACAACAGTCAACCATTGGAGACCATATCTGTTAGGAGGGCAGCTTAAGATATTAATAGATTAAAGGAGCTTGGGGTTCATTCTACAACAACAGATAACTACCCCAATTCAGCAGAGGTTACTTAGCAAGCTCTTGAGTTATGATTTTGAAATTTTCTACCGGAGGGGCCAGGAGAACATCGTAGCAGATGCTTTGTCACGAAGGGAAGAGAAGGAATTCTTAGCTCTATTGTTTTTACTTCTTGGGTGGATAGAAGAATTAAAAAGTGAAATGGCAACTGATTCTTACATACAAAAAACAATGCAAAACCTTTCGGAAAAGGGAGCAGGCTAGTCAAGGTATCTATAGCAATAAGGGATCCTATGGGAGAAGGGAATGTTAGTTTTGAGCCCTGACTCAGCTTTTAGGCGAAGGATCTATGAAGAAGCTCATTCCACACCAATGGGAGGTCACTCAAGGTACTACAACACCTTGTACAAACTAAGAAAGATCTGTAAGTGGAAAGCATACCAAAAGGATGTCAAGGATTGGATCCAAGGGTAAAGGAATAAAACAAAAAGCGTTCTTACCCCTGGACTCCTATAACTATTAATCATTCCCAACCAAGCATGGGTGGACATTTCATTAGATTTCATTGCAGGACTGCCAGTGTTCCACAGGAAGTCTACTATCCTTGTCATTGTCGATAAACTGACCATGTATGATCACTTACTTGCTCTTTCTCACCCTTATACTACACAGATGTGGCCAAAACATTCATTAATGGATTCTTCAAATTACATGGACTGCCCTGCTCCATCGTAAGTGATCGCGACCCCACGTTTACTAGCAAGTTTTGGAAGGAGTTATTCTCACTGTAGGGAACCCAACTCAATATGGGGTCTTCTTATTGTCCCCAATCAAACGACCAAACAGAAGTTTTTAATAGGAAATTGGAGACTTACTTAAGGTGTTTCTGTAGCTCCTAGCCTCACACTTGGTCTCGATGGCTGTTCTTAGCTGAGTGGTGGTACAACACCACCTATCACTCTACCACTAAGCCACTCCATTTGAATCTCTATATGGATACCCAACACCTGCATTACTAGAGTATGTGCCTGGAACTACCTAGGTAGAAGCAGTAGACTTGAAACTCAAAAATTGGGAGGCTATTTTAACATAGCTCAAAGACAATATGAAAATAATGCAAGCTCGAATGAAGAAGATGGTAGATAAGGCAAGGACCGAGCATTCATTCAACGTGGGGGATTGGGTTTTCTTGAGTTTACGACCTTACATACAGACCTTAGTTGCATTCAAGAAGAACCAAAAGCTGGCAGCTCTTACTATGTGCCCTTTGAGGTAATTGAGAAGATTGTCACCTGCACTCAGTGTTCCGCATTTCTTGTCATAAGGCCAAGGTGGGGAAAAACAGCCAGAGGGTGTCCTCTATCCCATTACAAAGGTAGTCTTCGACCACAGGATGGTCAAGAGTTGTAACAAAGCCTCTACAGAGTGGTTGATTCAATGGGAAGGAACTACCCCTGTGGATGCCACCTGGGAGAAGCTTAACTCCCTCCGTCAACGCTATCCAGGGACTAGCCTTAAGGACAAGGCTGATCTTGAGGGGGGAAGAATGATACAGCTCAAGGGATTTCAGAGCCATGTGGCTACTAAACAAAGCACCTTGGCTAACTAATGAGAATGCCCAAAAAAGTTGTTGGAGGGAACGTAACCGTTAGCAAATTATAACCAAAATGATTCTTTCAATCATTGTAACACAGTTGTAGCGTGACACGTGTAAACCTCTATAAAAATGAGATGAATCAATAAATGGGCATTGAATATCTTCTTCTCCAATTTTTACTCTGTTTCAATCACCTCTATGAGCTAGTGTTCGACTCCATAGCTTGGGGCAAGGGAAAATCCAAGGCCTCTTCTCTTCCAAGAGAAAGTTTGATATCATAAACTTGTAGAAGATTGGGACCCTTTTCAGAAAAACCAATTTTCCCATCTAGGTTCTCGAGGTTTTGCATAGAGACGTGATGTTTTAGTGTGCTCAGAGATCTCGCTAGGATTTCCAGTGGTTATTGGAGATCTTGTCAGGATTTGCAATGGTTTCACATATTCACTTAGTGGAAGGATAGTAAAGTCTTTTGCCCTTTTCTGTCAATATTTAACAAGTTTGTCCGTGAGAAATGTCTAGGGTACTTTAAGTAATTCTTAAATAGTATGGTAGGTTTGTGTCCATTTCCTAAAGCATAAGGGTAGTTTAAGTATTTAACCCTATTTTAAATAAAAAAATTGAGGTGATATTTCAATTTTTTAGGGATCTCTAAGTTGTCCTTAGTTAATATGATAGAGTTGACATGTTTTTGTTTACTAAAGAACCCATGTCTAGGAGGTGTTAATTGGACTGGATTTGGTCTAATC
This sequence comes from Nelumbo nucifera, assembly GCF_055504915.1. NCBI lineage: Eukaryota > Viridiplantae > Streptophyta > Magnoliopsida > Proteales > Nelumbonaceae > Nelumbo > Nelumbo nucifera. The sequence continues at coordinate 146,233,004 of NC_142649.1, read as the reverse complement.
CGATCTAGTCCAACGTAAGTCCACTACAAATGGACCAGGTGCAATCCAATCCAATGAATATTTGGACTATTTTGGGGCAGCCCAATTCAATGTCTGGATTGTCCAATCTATTCAAATTTGTTTCGATTTAGATTAGTTCTAACCCTAACCTGGTCCATTGACACTTAAATTCTCGTTGATACACACACATCTTTTGTCTTGTTTAAAAAAACGCTCTTATGAAGATCCGAACATAAGTCTTAGCACCCATGCCACTATGTGCTAACATTCTAAGCCACTATGCCATCATTTAACTTGTGATATTAAGTGAAATAAAATACTTTATTAAATTTATCATTAACATGAACCTATAAAAATACTATATGTTTATGTTCAATATTTCTAACTTAAAATAAAAAATAATATTAAAAATTACCATTTTATAAATATTAACGAAGTAGACAATCTATCAAATTTACATTTATATCAAAAATTGTTTTTTCTCTCTATGACTATATACAAATAAAAATGTTAATAATAGATAATTATTTTAGTACTTAAATTTCATAAATTTGTACATCATATGTATCTTCAAAATTTAATATTTGTTTATAAATTCGTCATTGATATTTTAATTTAGACTAAAAAATAACATATTTATTATTTACAAAAATGAAAAATTCTGTTTACAAAATATTCAAGAATATAATATTAAATTGAATTTATCAAATTCACTAATTTAAATTTATATAAAAAATGATTTGTTATTTCAGAAAAAACAATAGAAAATAAAAATGTTAACAATGGAATCATTACTTTAATAATTAAAAATTATGAATTTCATATGATATGTGTCTTAGAAATTTTAATAATTTAGATATACTTTTTGTTAAGATTAAAAGTAAAAATATGATAATAATATATGTATCTTAGAAAAATTATAAATTTTATATGATAGTAATTTTGATATTATCAAACATTTCAAAATTTAATATTTAATTGACATTTTTGTTAATGTTGAAAAGTAAAAATAGAAAATAATTGCTATACTAATTAAAATATAATAATTCCGTATGTTTTATGTCTTGGACTTATAGAATTTAACATAATAATGGTTTTGTGCATGTTTTACTTTGTAAAAACTATATAATAAGAGTCTTGTACTCTTGATAGTTGGATTATCAACAAAATTGTATGATATTTATGTATCTTGTTGTATTAGTAATATATTTATTTATGTATTTATTCTTTATTTGTGGCTATTTTGACATTTAAAATTAGTGTAATTGATGTATTTACAAAATTTCTATCATTTTCCTAGCGTATCTATGCGTTTTCATATCGTTTGTCTATATTCATGTGTTTCGAAAGCGTATCTGCATCTGTATCCATATCCATATCCAAATTGTCCGATACGATACTCAATACTGATACTTCGATCCTTGCTTGAGATATCCAACATTTACGAAAAAACTTTTGGTCCTAGGTGAAATCGATTTTAATGGTAGAAGATGATAAATCCATGCCTTCTTTGTTTTTTGTCAAAATTTGTGAATGCTCCATAAGATGGCTTTAAATCCATAGTAAAAAGGGTATCTCATTCCAGCTAGCACAGTCTTGGACTGAATTTTGCTCCCACGAGGAGTGGGAGATTGTGGTTGTGGCTTTATGAATAGGGTAAGTATGGATAGGTTTGATTTGATTCTAGGATTTTAGATCCAAAACCTATCCTTAGGATCGTTCATCAAGCTAATGAAACCAACCAAACTGAACAACTCGACCCAACTCAACTTGAGTTGGTTAGTTTTTTAATATTTTCAATAAGCTTCGGGTCAGTTTGATCAGTTTAGCCAATTGTAAACAGACTAAAATTGAACCAACCTGACTATATATATATATATATATATATATATATATATATATATAACTTTTTTAATATGAGAAAGTGGGAAAATTCCCATATTTCCTAATTTAAAATATTTATATTGTAAATATAAAATTGTTTAACTTATTTTTGGGATTATAACTAATAAGGACAACTTTTGGGCCCTAATATCAATAAAAGTAATACTTTTAATATAATTTCTAAAATAAATTAATTTTTTAAAAAATATATATATCAAATAAGGACAAAAACATTATTGAGCACCCGCTACTCCAACCCTGTAAATCTCTCTCTATGTATGTATCCACAACTCTGTTCCTCTAATGGCTCTTGCCTCTATTTCTCCTTCACCTTGATGCCTTGTTGGGTATTGTTTATTAAGTCCATACTTGATTATGGTTCAAGTTCACATAACTACGTCGGCTCTACTGGTTGGTTTGAAGAAGAACCACAAGAATGACAACCAGAACGGTAGACCATATATCTAATAAAACGAAACCACCTGTAACCTGTTTATTGGTAGTTGGATCCGCGATAATACATACCCGATATACCAGTCCACCAACTGTCCCATCATCAACCTTGAATTCAACTGTCAAATGTACGGTTGACCAGACACCGATTACCAAACGTATCATTGGAAGCCTCTTGACTGTGAGCTCCCCAGGTACGTAAATGTTTATCTCCACCATCCCATTTTACTTTGATCATGCATGAGATATTGAGACGATGCCTCTTTAATTTCTACCTTTTGATGATGAGTACGTGGCGGTTGTAGGTTCAATGGGCTTGATTTTCTGGTGAGGATGAGAGGGAAGACGGTGATGTTCGTGAGGGATTCACTGGGGCGGAACCAATGGCAGTCTCTGATTTGCATGATATCTACGGCAGTTCCACGGTCACTGACCCAATTGGTGAAAGGAGATCTTCTGTCCACGTTCAAGTTTTTCGTAAGTTAAAAGACTGCTGTTGCTCTAGACGCCAAATGTTCAAGCTTTCTCCTATTTTGTTTGCATTAGGCATTAGCGATAGAAATGACCTGAGAGCTGGCGGAGCATCCAAACAAATCTTTAATCCAACTCATATTTCTCGGTGATACAAATATGGAGTGTCTGTATCGTTCTACAGAGCTCCATATCTGGTGGACATAGTCACATAGACGCCGTGCAGGGGAGGAGAATTATGAAGCTGGACGACATTTCCGGTAATGCGTATGCCTGTAGGGGTGCTAACGTTTTGTCTTTTAATTCCAGACATTGGTGGACTCACAAGGGAGCTCTTCAAGGTTATGTTAGCATTGTACTAATTATAACAATACAATTCCTTCCAAATTAAATTATGGGATTTGTCGGAGACGGAGGCAGAGGTGGGCAGAGGTAGCGGAGGTAGGCTAAGGCATTGCCAGAGGCGGCACTGATGAATGGTTTACAAGAAGAAGAAGATGAACAGTGTTTTTGCTCTTAATATTTTTTTAAAAACTTAACCTATTTTAAAAATTATAATAAAAGTATTACTTTTATTGATATTAAAGTCCAAAATATGTTTAATTTCTAAACATATATTTTTTTTTGAGTTTAAATCTTTTGAATCACTGATTAAATAAAAAACCAATACAATCTGAATTAGATGGTAATGGGGTGATTTGACCCGACCTCCTAACCAGGTGACATGTGGACATGACTTGACGTAAGCGACAGCTCAGCATGACAGCTTGGCTACAATTCGGCGTAATGAGCCCGCTGAAACCCAGCCTGAATAGCTCGCCACAAGACAACTCGCTACAGAGCGGCTTGCTGCAAGGCAGCTCGCTATTGGAGCTCGCTACGAAGGAGCTCGCTATTGAGTAACCCGGAGTGTTCGGGAAACTTCTTATCCAACAAGATTGTGCCTGTTAGACTGCTCCCATGTCTCTTGTTTGGCGGTGCAGCACCTGCCAATTCAGAGGATTGCACCCACGTCTCTTGTCAGTCGGCGTCGTGCACGCCAGCTCTGCATAACATCTCTCAACTGACAGGGCCATACTTTGCGACGGTTACCTGCACCAGTCGAATAAGCCTGGCGAATAACGACTGTAGTAGAGAATCAGAGGCGGTTACACCCGATTTGACAGAGCATCAATATTTAAATGCCCCGATTTCCAAGGGGCAGGGGAATAATTTTTTTTTAGTAAGTGCGCATCTCCACTCTTAGCTCATTTTCCTTTACAACTCTCTAGGCTCTTCACCGAGTTCTAACTTAAGCATCGGAGTGTTCTTGCTGGGCGAGCTCCCCGGGAATCCTTCATCTTCTTCTCCTTCTCAGGTGTCGTCTGTCGCCAGGTAGGAACGAGGTCCCTGCCAGCTAGGAGTGACTAGATCTCGCTACATCATTTGGCGTCGTCTGTGGGAATCGCTTCAAAAAGCCTCTCACCAAGCGACTTCAGTAAGACTTCAATGGCTTCCTCCAGGAACGCCGGACGAAGTGCCGACCAAAACACCTCCGGGGAACGACCTTAGCTCCCTACCGTCTGCATTGGCCAGTTCACTGTACCCCTCTCCGCGGACAGAGTCCCTATCCTGAGCGTGCCTCAGATCATGGCGCCAGTAAGTGCTCCACTCCCCTCGCCGGTAGAGACAACCTTTGTAGAACCGTCAATTCTCCCGGGGCTGGACAGAACCAGCTGGAAAACCCGGTACACTACATGCGAGCTATGCAAGTTCAAATGCAGCAGGTCCATCAGTTCTAGTTGTACCAGCAGCAAATGCTTCACCACATCTACCAACAGCAGTTCCCACCGCTGCCTCAGCATCAACAACAAGTTCCACCTCAACACCCCGCTGGACAGCAGATCCAGCCCCGCCGTCACAGTGAGCGTCTCCCCCACCGAGGAGAGACCTCCCGAACTCAGAACCTTCTCGGGAATCAGGTCTCTTCCCACGGCATGAAGGAAAGGCAAGTTACTCCCCCCACCTCTCAGCCTGTAGTCAGGTCGGGGGACTCTCAGCCGATCAGACCCGCGCCGCCTCGGCCCTCGTAGTTCAAGATTCCGCTCTCTGAAAATCAGTTTGAGATTCTGGTCGCGGACTATAGACAAGGCCCTTCAGTTCATAGCCATCGACAGCAGTCTGAGCCCCTTCCTGGGCCTACCGAGCTCGGCAACACGGAAGCAAGCAGTACTAATGTCGAGCCAGCGAAGAAGCAGCGGACCGCTGAGCTCGCCGAACTGCCATTCACAACCTGCCCGAGCTCAAGGGTAAGGAAGAGGTGAGCTCGGACGAAGTGAAAGTCGTCCCTATGCCAAAGGACTTCAAGCTTCCTCCCTTGGACAAGTATGACAGATCGTTCGATCCAAATGACCACGTCGACGCCTTCCAGTCACAGATGCACTTGGTAAGGGACAGTGAGTCCTGCATGTCTGTGGCCTTCTCCACCACTTTCAAAGAAGTAGCCCGCACGTGGTACAAGAACCTCATGCCAGAGTTAATAAGAAGCTGGGCGCAGTTCACGCAAGTCTTCACCTCTCATTTCGTCACCAGCAAGTGGTGCTCGAGAACCCAAGAGAGCCTCCTCGACAGAATTCAGAGGGAAGGAGAGTCCATCCGGAGTTACATCAAGCGGTTCAATGACGCTTGTTTGCAGATACCCGACTTGGACCCCGTAGTGCGACTCACAGCAGCCAAGAGAGGCATCACACACAAAGAGTTCAAGTGGCACGTGGTGGTCAATTGGCCCAAGACTGTAACCGAATTCCTCAAGCTCGCGGACCAGTTCATAGGAACGAAGGAGGAGATCAACCAAAAAAATGAAAGTGTGCCCAAGAAAAGGAAAAGGGAAGGTGAGTCCTCGATCCAAGGGGACAGCAAGAAGAAAAAAGACTCAGCTCGGGGGGCAAGGTCGGGATAGCCTTTCCGAGCTCCTACAGCAGAAAGGACTGACTATACACCCCTGAACGCGAAACGGGTCGAGATCCTTATGGCGACCAAAGATGCCCCGTATGTGAAGTGGCCACCCCGGCTGAAAGGGGACCCTAATGTAAGAAATAAGAATCTGTATTGTAGTTTTCATAAAGATCATGGTCATAGTACCGAGAATTGTAAGAACCTCTGCGACGAGATAGAAGAGCTCATCCGTTGTGGATACTTAAGAAATTTTGTACAAAACAGTAATAATAAAGTAGATCGGTAGGGGGAGCAAGGTAGAGATGCTCCCGAGTCAAGCAGCAGGCAAGCAGAGCAGCCGCAAAGGCAGTCCCCTGAAGAGAGACCAGTTCAGGGGACTATTCATGTGATCGTCGGAGGTTCGATCGTCGCGGGCTGCACTTCGGCTACAGCTCGAATTTCAGCTCGAGAGGTCAGAAGGGAGGAGCAGAACCCCCCAAAGCGGCCAAGGACAGAAAACCCGATCTTCTTCACTGAGGATGGCACGCGCGGGGTCCACCACCCCCACGATGATGCGCTCGTCATAAAGATAAGGATTAATGACTTTGAAGTCAAGCGCATCCTCGTCGACTCTTGCAGTTCGGTAGACATTCTTTCAAGGCGGCATTCGACAAGCTTCAGATCCAGGAGAGCGATCTCAAGCCCGCAAGTACTCCCTTGGTAGGCTTCAGCGGAGAGGAGGTCAGGCCCCTGGGGAGAATTACAATACCTGTGGAGGTCGGCACTTGGCCTAGCATAGTAAGACTCAACCACGACTTCTTGGTGGTCGCAACTCCCTCCCCATACAATGCCATAATAGGTTGGCCCATCACCCATGCTCTTCGTGCGGTGGTCTCCACCTATTATTTGGCGATGAAGTTCCCCACAGACTTCAAAGTTGGGGTAGCATGAGGCGATCATCTCAAGTCTCGCAAGTGCTACGTCGCCGCCCTCAAAGGGAAAGCCAAGGTGGCCGACGACCTTGAACTGGAGCGACCTGCGGAGCAATACGAAGAGCGAGCTGCACCTACGGAAGAGAATGTCTCTGTCCCAACCTCGATAAAGGACCCAACTCAGACAATCCAGATCGGCGCTTCAGTCAAGGAGCCTCTGCGATCTCAACTAGTAAGCTTTTTACTTGAAAATTTAGATATTTTTGTGTGGTCTACGACAGAGATGCCCAGCATAGACCCTAGCATCATAACTCACAGGCTAAATACTGATCCTGTAGTTAGGTCTGTTAGACAGAAGAAACGCAACTTAGCCCCGGAGCGCTGGAGAGCAGTTGACGAGGAGGTCGGAAAGCTCCTCGCAACCGACTTTATCAGAGAGGTCCATTACCCGAGCTGGGTAGCCAAGCCAGTCCTGGTAAAGAAGGCCAACGGTAAATGGTGCATGTACATCGATTATACCGACCTGAATCGAGCTTGTCCAAAGGATTGCTTCCCACTCCCCAATATTGACTACCTAGTGAACGCGACCTCAGGGCATGAGTTGTTGAGTTTCTTGGACGCTTACCCAGGCTATAACCAGATAAGAATGGACCTTGCCGACGATGAAAAAACAACTTTTATAACCAAACTAGGCCTGTACTGTTACAAGGTCATGCCCTTCGAACTGAAAAATGCCAGAGCTACCTTCCAAAGACTTGTAAATAAGTTGTTTGAGCCGTTGATCAACAAGAAAATAGAATGTTATGTAGACGAAATGGTCATCAAAACTCAGTTTTCAAATGATTTAATAAAAGATTTGCTTTGTTTTTGAAAATTTGCGTAAGTATAACATGAAACTAAAACCAAACAAGTGTGCCTTCGGTGTCACATCGAGTAAATTCCTAGGGTACATCGTCAATCGGCGTGGCATTGAGGCCAACCCGGATAAAATTAAGGCTATCCTAGATATGAGACCACCCCAGAAATTGAAGGAGGTTCAGAGGTTGAATGGCCGTATAGCCGTCTTGAGCCGCTTCATGTCCAAATCGGCAGATCGCTGCCTGACTTTCTTTAAGGCGATTAAAAGCAAAGGCTTTGAATGGAATGATGAGTGCAAGCTCACGTTCGACGAGCTCAAAAGGTACCTCACCAGTATCCCAGTCTTAACCCGACCCGAGGAGGGTGATGTTTTGGAGCTGTACCTCTCTGCAAGTGATGAGGTGGTCAGCTCGGTACTGATAAGAGAAGTAGACCGGGTCCAACAACCTATCTACTATGTTAGCAAAGTGTTACAGGGGGCAGAGATGAGGTATCCAAAGATCGAAAAATTGGTGTATGCTCTAGTTGTTGCAGCTTGGAAGTTTCGCCCATACTTCCAAGCTCATACTGTCGTCGTCCTCACTAACAAGCCTCTGAGGCAAGTCTTTCTCAAGCCCGAGGTCTCTAGTAGGTTGACAAAGTGGGCCATTGAGCTCAGCAAATACGACCTCTAGTACAAGCCGTGAAATGCTATCAAGGCCTAAGCCTTATTTGACTTTGTCGCGGAATGCACTTTCAGCACCGAAGTCCCCAAGCCGGTCAAGCCCGAGGCCCCCAGGTCAGATGATCCCGAGGTTCCCAGGCCGGTTGAGCTCGAGCACCGTGAGGGTGTAACCAGTGTGGCTTCTCTCCTAGTTAGATCAAACCCGAGCTGGGATGAGGAGCCCTGGATCCTTCACGTGGATGGCTCGTCCAACCAGCAGGGCAGCGGAGATGAAATCGTTCTGTATGGGCCAAGCGGGGTGAAACTAGAGTATGCGTTATGCTTTGAGTTTGTGGAGTCCAACAATGAAGTGGAGCACGAGGCGTTAATAGCCGGGTTGGCTCTAGCAAATGAAGTGAAAGCCAAGCACATCGTCATCTGTAGTGATTCTCAGCTCATGGTCAACCAAGTTATAGGTGAATATGAAGCTCGCGAGCCAACCATGACCGCCTACTTAACCAAAGTAAGAGAGGCTCTGTTCAACTTCCAGTCTCACTTCATCAAGCAAATCCCGAGATCTGAGAACGCTGAGGCCGACGCCCTATCCTAGTTAGCCAACATCGGTGATACGGTGATAATACCATGAGAACCGTGTACATAGAGAACTTGCCTCAGCCTAGCATTCTCGGGGGGGAAGGGGAGGTCAGTCCTATCGAGCAAGCAGAGCCGAACTGGATCGACCCGCTCGCGAGCTTCCTACTGCACGGGACCCTCCCTGCGGATCATAATGCCGCTAGAAGGGTAGAGCGCTAGGCGGCCAAATACGTCATGATAGATGAACGGCTATACCAAAGGTTTACACGCTCCCCTATCTGCGCTGCTTGCGACCTTCCGAGGCCGAACTCGTGCTCCGCGACACTCATGAGGTCCTGTGCGATGGACACTTGGGGGGCAGGGCTCTCGCCCAGAAAGCGCTACAATAGGGATACTATTGGCCAACGATGAAGGCAGATGCGATCGAGCTCGTCAGAAGATGCGATAAGAGCACCTTTGGGTCCAAGTCAACGCCCAGATCCTGAATGGTGGCCCTCCAGTGGGTCGGAAAGGGCCACCCCTCGGGGTTGCGAACTACAAAATAACCCCACTTCCAGGCTGGGATCCTGTTAGGCAGCTCGTGGAGGACCTTAAAGCCCAGACGGGGGGAAAAGTAATAAGAGCACCTTTCTGGAGGGGCTCCGGGGGAGGCATTCTTGATCGACAGTATAGAAGCAAAGGTGTCGAGGGAAAGAGAAAGACAGTACTCAAAGAACAGGTAAATAGTCCCCACCAAGTTCCGAACAGAGTTCTGGTGCAGTTGGTCTATGGTGACATTGAAGTGGGAAAGAACCTCCACTATCAGTGGGTGTAGAGGGAGTTAGAGACCAGCCACGAGCTGCTCTTCAAAAATCACAATCTCGTCGTGATCGTGTTCCTAGGGATAGTTGCCAGATGGGAGGCTATAAATAAGACCTTGGGGGAGATTGTAATGAAAGACTAGGGCCTGAAGTCTCTCCATAGATATGGAGGAAGGGCCAAAGCTATCCGGCTCCCGACCCTGGGAAGTGGAAGCCAAGTTACCGGAGGCTTCCCGAGCCAACAAAGACCGCCCTTCGGGGAAACCCCAAGCTCCCCCTGAGCTCGAGGGGACCTCGCCCTGGTTACCGTCCCACGGGTACCCATACATTATTGGACAAGATAGGGGACTAACTAGAAAAAAATGAACTGAGAAAGTGACGCGAACGAGGAGAGCTCGAGCAAACAAGGCGAAGGCGCAACCTCAAAACCAAAAGCAACGCAAGTTAGCGTAAAAAAAATGAGGCTTGGGGCCCTCCTATTTATAGCCACTGTGCCCGAAAGCCAACGGCTCCGATTGAAGCGAATCCAAAGGCTCACAATAAAGACGGTCGCACATCTTCCAAAACTGAAGGCAGTTTGGTGCGTTTTTTGGCGCCCGAAAAACCTGAAAACCACGTGCGGTCGGTCAGAGTAATTTGAATTGTGGGTCAAATCCACCCGTCATTTCGTGAACTCCCCGTGCTAGAGCAAGACCCTTAGCCCAAGGAGTGGGGGGCAATTGATGGGGGTGATTTGACCCGACCTCCTAACCAGGTGACGCGTGGACATGACTCGACGTATGCGACAACTCAGCATGACAGCTTGGCTACAACTCGGCGTAATGAGCCCGCTGAAACCCAGCCTAAATAGCTCGTCACAAGACAGCTCGCTACAGAACGGCTTGCTGTAAGGCAGCTCGCTATTGGAGCTCACTACAAAGAAGCTCGCTATTGAGTAACCCGGAGTCTTCGGAAAACTTCTTATCCGACAAGACTGTGCCTGTCAGACTGCTCCCACGTCTCTTGTCTGACGGCGTAGCACCTTTCAGTCCAGAGGACTGCGCCCACGTCTCACGTCAGGCAGCGTCGTGCACGCTAGCTCTGCATAACGTCTCTCAACTGGCAGGACCATACTCTACGACGGTTACCTGCACCAGTCGAATCATCCTGGCGAATAACGGCTGTAGTAGAGAATCAGAGGCGGTGACACCCGATTTGATAGAACATCAGTATATAAAGGCTCCGATTTCCAAGGGGCAGGGGAATATTTTTTTTTTTTGAGTAAGTGCGCATCTCCACTCTTAGCTCATTTTCCTTTACAACTCTCTAGGCTCTTCACCGAGTTCTAACTTAAGCATCGGAGTGTTCCCGCCGGGCGAGCTCCCCGGGAATCCTTCATCTTCTTCTCCTTCTCAGGTGCCATCCGTCGCCAGATAGGAGCGAGGTCCCTGCCAGCTAGGAGTGACCAGATCGTGCTACATCAGATGGTTTTCACTATTGATCGGTCGGTTTTGGGTGACCAACTCCCCAACCCGAGTAGGCCAATTTGATTGGCCAAATACCCTGCAACCGGACCGAACTGACCCGTAAAATCCCCTACCTACCCTGTAAAGATCAATTCTACCCACCAATTCTAAGGTTGTTCTGGTCTTGGAAGGGTTCCCTTTCGAAGCTTTGACCATGGAACCATGCACAATATTTTACATAACAAACATGATTTTGAAGTGTGGAGCCACATCGCAGACCATGATTCCAAGGAGGGGCCATAGCATACAAGGACATGGAAGACCATGATTCATGGTTTTATCCACCTGTTAGTTGTCGAAGTAGATGAACCTAGGTTGAGAAAGAAGAAAGACAATCGAATTTTCTGGAAATAATGTAATGATGAGAAGGCCTATTTATTTATTTTTGGTAGGCGGTGTCTGTACAAAATTGAGGATTAAAACACCAGAGGAAGCTTTGTGTAGCCACGTACGTAGGTATCAAAATCGATCCGGTGAAAATTAAAAAATTAGAAGAGCTTGCTTGCAAACTCTCTTGATGAAGATGCCGACGACGACGCAGCGAGATCTCTAAGCTCTGAAATGCTCCTACCAAGTTGTAAAGCCACCCTCATTTCAAATAACTCTGCATTCTCTCTTCTCCCCGCTTTCCCTTCCTTAAGAGTGGACTTTATGTACCCTTCCACGAGTCTAAAGAAGCCAGCAGAGCTCCGGTACATCTCAAACACCATTCCTACTTGCCCACCATGCTCCAAGGTGTTCACCACGCTTGCCATAACTCCAGCAACCACACCCAAAAACACAGCCCAAGATCCATGCAACGGCGATCCCACTCCCACCAAAGCAGACCCAACGGCAGCCAGGCCAGTGAGTAAAGGACCAGTAATTGCTAAGATCCTGCTAACTTTCAAAGCTAATTTGCTCAACCTCACATACTCTTGGATATCTTTCCTCTTCAGCACCTCTACAATCTGCTTCATTTCCTCTTCCAGCTTCCCACTCCAGCCGTTCTTCTCGGCTCTCCGATGGCTGCGGCGTTTCTGCTGTTGCGGCCACCACACAGAAGGCTCTACAGTTGCAGGGAACTTGTCGAGCATTGTTCCAAGCAGGGGAAGGGGGTAGGCCTTGTCAAGCGCCAATACCTTCTCCATGGCGTCCTTGACATCCATAGCAGTAGGATTGCCAAGGGCAAGGATTGTTCGGATCTGCCCATTAAGCTGCTTGAACAGTCTAGCAGCGTTACGTTGTTCCTCCGCTAGTTGAGATGGCTGGATCTTGTTAATCACCAGCAGCATCCCAGTGGCTGCCGAATACAAAAGAGTGGATGAGAGCTTGAGCGCAACAAGTGGTGTTCCCACTTCTCCACATGTTGCTGCAAGTGCTGCCATGGTTGCAGCGGCGATGGTAATTGAATTAATGGATGTGAGGAAGAGGTTGTTCCAGTTGTTCCGTTGCTTTTCGATGTTGGCGTGCATCTCCGCCCTGTCTGCCGTGGCCTCCATGATCTCATAGAGCTCGGCAATCACCGTGAAGTTGGGGTGGTCATCAGCATCCACGTCGCCTCTTTTGGTAGTGGTAGCAACAGTTCTGGCCTGCCTTACTAGTTTGGGCTGCAGCTGTGTGGTTGTCGTCGTGCTTGTATATCCAGCAGCTCTCATGTTCATTAATTCCTCCACCAAGTCCCGAGCTGGGAGTTTGGGGATAGCTGCAGATCGAGGTTTTGGAACATGGCCATGGAGAGTAGCTTGTATTACTCTTTTACAAGGAGATGAAGACAGGAATGTTGAAGCTTGGAGGGTGGACATTTGGTGTTGTTATTATTACTTTTGTATTCGGGTTGCAGAAACTTTGGGAGCTGGAAGATAGTGATGAGGAATGAGTAGGCACCGGAGGTCTCACATTCACCACTCTCACTCTCACCTCTGCAGATTTTATAGAAAGGGAAGAAGGGGACATACAAAAATATTATATCCAACGTGCCAACTGACTTTGTAGTTCTTTGGAGGAAAAAAAAGCAAAGGAAATAAGAAAGAGAAATTAATACTAATGGAAGTGAGTCTTGTTTTTATTTTAAAAGTGGTTTGAAAACTTTGAACGAGTATGATGAAGAGTTGACGACGATGACATATGACTATTTTGCTCTGTCCTCACTCATCTGTGGTAGGTACCCGGGGGTTCACGCGATTCACTATTGACGGTCAATGGCAATTACCGGTAAAACCCTGAACTCTTACACGCTATTCCTTGTTGTTACATGTTGACGATGGGAATCAAAAGTGGGCCGGGGACACAGACACAGGAAGGCAAGGTGTACGTGAGGAGACCGGATTTGCTCTCACAGAATTTATCTATTAATTTGCTCACCCTTAACTAAAAGTACTTACAAAAATAAGGTGGGTGGGTGTTTGGCATTGATGGCGTCACATCAGAAAAAGCGGTTTTTTAGAAAACGGCTTTTTATTTGGTACCGTTTATTCGTAAAAAAATTAAAAATGTTACTTCAGAATGTATCTTGGAAATTGGGAAAATATGATCTGAAGTAATGTTAAATGCATCATTTTGGACGTTGGATAATATGATCAATGCTGAAAACGGTTCTATAACACCGGTACCAAACAAAACTAATGTCGTTTTCCCAAAAAAATTGCCTATGTGGCAGCAGCACCACTTCCAACAAAAAAATAACCATCATTTTCTTACAACTCATACATGCCCAACACCATTTTTATGAAAAAACAGTACCATACAGTGCTCCCAGAACCAATGCCAAACACCTATAAGGTTTCTTTAAGGTACATGAATTATTTCCTTACTTGCTATCTTATTTCCACAAATAAAAGAAAAGGAAAAAATAAATAAATAAATTTACTCGGAGAGTGAACTAATTACTCAGAAGTTATGTAAATTAAAATCGGTCATATATAAAATCTAAAAGGAGAAAAATAGGGTTTAGATGAATTTCGACTCTCCTTTGTTTATGTAGACTTTAGACTTCGTGAAATGAATGAATGGTGATGTAAAAGGAACGCGTTTAAGTTTATAAGTTGTGCTTCACATTAATCATTATTATTTTAACATTCACGAACTTGGCATATATATAGTGCAAGATCAAGATATGATAAATAAATACAAATGAACGATTTCTGTTGATGATGTTGGAATTGTACTACACGCTAAGAGACAAAAAAATGAAGAAAGGACTGGTTTATTTGCTTGGATATATAGAAGAAATTAAGTGCATATATATAATAATGGAGTGAGCGGATCATACATGAGAGCCATGGTGGGAGCAGATCATCGTCACCCCACTCCAACCAATTTTTCCGACTTAAGTTGCTTGCGTACCTTAAGGCTGTGATTGGCTTGAAAGAAAAGGTAAAGAAATTAAGATAAGGAAACCTATACTATCACAGCCTAAGATGATGATCCATCTTCCTAAATGGATCAAATATGGAAATGAAATAATGGATCTAGATCTAATAATTATGGTCAGAACTAAGTGCAACTAGTTGACCCTAAGTCCTTACACGATGAAGGGCAGCCCATCTCTCATGTTTATTTATAGTTCCCTCCAAAATATCATAATGTATCAATGCATGCTATATGATACATATTTATTTTTATGGTCATTGATAAGTGCCTAACTGGTATGGAATAGAGGGTTTCAAGCGATCTTATAGGTTTAATCATTAGATTTCTACCTATTTTACTTAATTATAAAACTAGTGGAGGGGCCCAGCTTCGCAGGGGTTAGAATGGATCTGTCGACCTGTTGATTTGTTGATCCGGTCTTCGGCCAAAAATCGTTGAAATGGTCAATGACCCATTGATTTAAGTAGTCGAATTATTGATCTGTTGACCTATTCAATGGTTTTTGGCAATTTTTTATTTTTTTAATCGGCCATCTAGGCAATCGGTTCCGTTTTATCCTAATCTTGGTCCGTAGCCAAAAATCGTTGAATCAGTTAATGACCCATTGACCCGGGCGGTTGAACCATTGACCCATTCAATGGCTTTTGATCATTTTTCTTATTTTTTTAATTTTTATTATCAAAACGGACCATCCGTTCAAACTGAACAGTCGAACCATTAACCCAAAAATTGGTGGCCATAACAGTTTCGTTTTCAGGTTGTATAAGTCACACGCTCGAATGACATAACACGTATGGTAATGCTTAATGGACCTCTCACAAACTCAATTTTTTGCATGTAATTTTTGTTGTCAGAATGGGTCGTCCGTTTTTTTTTTTTAATTGGAAACTGTCCAAGCAAATAGTTCCGTTTTACCCCAATCTTGGTCTCTGGCCAAAAACCATTGAATTGGTCAACAACCCATTGACTTGAGTGGTCAAACCGTCAACCCAATGACCCGTTCAATGGTCTTTGGCTATTTTTTTATTTTTTTTTATTTTTGTTGTCAGAATGGGTCATTCATTCGAACTGGACGATCGAATTGTCGACCGAAAAACCGGTGGCCAGAATGGTTCCATTTTTGGGTCGTATGAGTCACACGCTCAAATGACAAAACATGTATGACTCCTCTCTTTGCTGTGGCGAGTCTCATCGTGGGGTCAAAGTTCGGGATCAAGAGGCAGGTGTCATTGAAGCGCTTGATGTAGTTCCAGATGGACTCTCCCTCTTTTTGGACTATGCCGAAAGGCTTTTCTGCGACCTCAGACATTTTTTGCTAGTAACAAAGTGCGAGGTGAATGCTCGTACGAACTGCGCCCATCTCTGGATTGCTCTGGATGGGAGGTTTCTATACCACATGTGCGCTACTCCTCTGAATCTCGTGGAGAAGGAGTCTACATGGTTACTCGGGTCAAACGACCCATCGTACTTGTCTAGAGGAGGTACCTTGAAGTCTTTTGGCATGGGAGCTGCCAGGAGATCAGGAGAGAGGGGAGATGACACTAAGAGAAGAGGGGTGGTCCTTGCGACTCCCAGGCTCGCTCCCGTCTTACCTTTTGGTTGCTCGGGTTGACTAGGCCCCGCGAGCTGTTCAGGAATTATCGCACGGCGAGCCTTGGGATGCCGCCTTCGTTGCTTCCTAGCAGAATCTGCGTTGGTGCTGCTTGCTTCAGTGCTATCAGGCAGGGTCTTGGCCTGGTGAGAATCAAGCTGGTACTGGTTTCTGCAGACTGAAGGGTCTTGTTCAAAGCTCGCGGCCAAGACTTCGAATCGGTTGCCCGTCAATGAGGTTTCCGGTTGCATGTGCTGGGACTGACCGACCTTGGTGGGACGAGCGCTTTCTGATCCGCCTTGTAGCCGCGAGGTGGTGGGAGCTACTGGCTCCCTCCTACTACGGGATGAGGCTTGAGAGGTTTCTCCTCGGTGAGGACGGTTGCTTCGGCGGCAATTGAGAGGCTGCTGGTTCTACGGCGTTATTGGGCACCGTGGCTGGGCTGGTTGTCGGCTTTGTTGCAGCATTGGGAACTGCTGCTGATAAAAATGACACAGGACTTGCTGTTGAAGCTGCTGGACTTGCTACATCGGGGCCTGAATGGCCCGCACGCACTGCACTAGACCACCCAGTTGGTTTTGCCCCATGGCGGGAGGAACCATAGAGGGTTCAGTGAAGGTGGTGTTCACCGCAGGAGGGAACAGGGTGTTCACCGCCTTGGCGACCTAGGGTAGGTCCAGCGTGGGGACTCCGGAGGTGCGGAGAGGTACAGTAAACTGGCTGATACGCACGGCAGGGGCCTGAAGGTGCCCCCAAAAGTGTTCGTTCCGTTGTTCTGCCCAACGTTGCCAGGAGACACCATTAATGCTGGTGAAAGTTTGGTAGAGAAAGCTTTTTGAAACGGTTCCCACAGACGACGCCAATTGATGATGCACAATCCGACCACTCCTAGCTGGAAGTGACTTAGCTTCTAACTGGCGTCAGGCAAGAGATACCTACGTTAAGAGAAATGAAGGAACCCAGGGTTGCTCACCCGGTTGGAACACTCCGATGCTTAAGTTAGTATTCGACTACGAGCTGAAGAAGAATAAGTTTGCAAGAAGATGAGAAAGCTAGAGAGTAGTGAATATGCAATACCTTGGCCCCTAGGGGGTTGAAGTCTTTATATACTAACATCCTAGCAGGTTCGGAGGGGCTGCTCCCAAATCTCTGCCGCGGTGATCTGCTGTCAGACAATGGTTCGGAGTGATTGGCTATCGTCATCAGGACTGGGGAGTAGGTGGGCTAATGTGACCGTTGTAGGGTACGGTCCCGCCAGGCAGGAGACAACCTCCGAGGTTGGCAGGTACGACGCCGCCAAGTGAGAGACAATGAGTGTAGTCCTCAAAATTGGCAGACACTGCGTCGCCAGACAAGGGGCGTGGGTGCAACTTTCAGGGTTGACAGGTACGGTTGTCAGATAGGGAGCTTCTCGCGGGATTCAGAGCTACTTGATAACGGACCCTATAGCGAGCTACCTTGCGGCAAGCTACTTATGTCGAGCTGCTGGTGGCATGCCGAGGTGGTTCTACCCGAGGTGAGTTGTCTTCGAGGTGGCTTATTTGCCTGGTCTGCTGTTGTGAACTTGGTTGTTTTAGTACGCGAACTGGGATGGACTTGACCCGAAGTACCTTCAACTCGGGACATTATTGTACTTGAGCTCGTTTAGAGGCGAGCTTATACTTGTTGAGTTGTCTTCCATGTCGTGTCATGTCCACATGCCGATCTGCTCATGTCGAGCTGTCATTTATGTTGAGCCACGTACACGTGTCACCTGCTTATGAGGTCGGGCCAAATCACCCTTCATCAGTAACCGCTGTATGGTATTGCCGTAACCTTCATTGCAGGAAGAGGAGAAACAAATAGTTGAATACTGGGTTCTGATAAGATATGATCGGAATTCCCAATGTTTGGTAAGTTATGCTCTATCATTCATCGCAAGATGGAGGAATTTCTCTTCGAAGAACTTGGAGCAAAGACGCCTAACTATGGCTGGAAACCACCCGAGGACCAAGTTCTATGGAGAGTTTTTGAGCCTGGCGAAGGCGGTTTGGCTCCTGCACTTGCTGGCTTTCGCACTCAAGCCGGTGCCTTGTCATTTTCAAAAAACCGAAGGAATAGAGTTTCACCTCAGTACATGGAGAGTGTCAGTCATCGACAGTCGATTTCTTCTTCAGCCGGCAAAAGCTCTTCTTAAGATTGGGCAAAGGGTTTTTTTTTTTTAATAAAAATAGGTATATAATAACTCATATAGGGGTAAAATAGGTATTTAAAAAAATTATCATCGGTTTAACGTTTTCTATCTTGGTCATTGATGGAAGGGAGGTTTTTGTTGATTTTTTTGAAAATAGAAGGAATGTTTTTGCTAAAGTGAAACTATAGGGGAGGTTTTTATGATTATTGTTAGAAACTTTAGGGGAGGTTTTTGTATTTTACCCTATTTATTATATAAATATATTTTGTCTGTTATATAATATGTTATCAAGTCGGGTTTAGGCTCGGGTTGGGATTTTTGAGAAAACTTGAATCCAGCCCGAAAAAAATGTCCGATTTGATGTTTTGGGCCCAAGCCTGAGCCTTCAGGCCTAAATTCATGTTCAAGCCCGATTTAAAATGGGCCACGCCAAGCCAACTGCCAACCCGGCCCATGAACAGGTATAGTTACACCTCTAAACCAGGCCCATAAAGGACATTTAGTGGCTTACCCCTACGACATTTACCAGGGTGGGGTAACTATGGACAATAATAGAATTTTTCTTTTTTTATTTTTGTTTTATTATTATTTTTTTTTGCTTAGCTGCTAGTGAATACATGTTTGGAATTAGCACTGTCCGGTTCCATGATTTTATAGACTTTCGTAGGCCACAGTCACACCCCAGTAGTCCATAACCACATGCATATGCATTGTTCGGAGAAGGTAAGGAAAACACCTTCTCTAGTCTCTACTCTCTAGTACAAGGAACAGCCCACATGAAGCACGTGCGAGTTCCAGATAGGTCCCAACGATGATCCCAGCTTTCCATGTTAACATATCCTCCAAATACAACTATGATCAGGATTATCATGATCGTCAATTTTTGATTGATTCAAAATGGAGCCCATCTTCACAAATGACAAAACCATTAGCACATACAACCGTATGAAGTAGGGGAACATAGAGGATGCTGGTATCGATTCTCTCCTTCAATCACCAATCACCAATCACCAATCACCAATCACCAATCACCGGTTTGGGCCAAAATTTCCAATGAAGGCAATGTGTTACGAGTTCTTCTCACAAAGCGCGCCTCACAGCGATCTCATAGCACGTTTAGCCGTGCATATGGAGCATCTCCATACTTAAAAATAATTGTTCATGGTAAGATGCTCCTAATATACGGCTGAAACGTGAGGTCTGAACTCGCGTTCTTCGTGGCGTACCGCGTACGGATTTTTTCAGAAAGAGAGAATCACGATACGCCATGTCAGCTTAATACATTTGTCCAACGTGTACACATCTGATGGTTGATTCGGAATCTCACGATTGAACCGTTCGACCCATGACCTAATGTGGTGATCAAATAAAGATTCATAACGATTTTACGTTCTCCCTGTCACCAATAATTTCTTACATTTGAACTTAACAAATAAATTTCTGCATTTTATGGCGGAAATCTGTTGCAGTTAATAACCATCATCACCACCATGGAGAAAACAGAAAACCGACCACAATGGAGAACACATCACGCTCCAAGTTTTCCAATTTTCCTTATTATATCATCGACAAAATGTGTATAAGCCATGACATGATAGATGCTAAGTTGCCAAAAACAGAGCACTCTCTCCATTCTCCACTTTCCTTGCAACAGAATCCCCTTTAAAAGTTAACACCCTCTGTTAGGTTTTACTTTTTTCAAAGTAGCTCATCGTCTGCAACCAGAACCAGGTCGATACTCGATACTCTTTCTCTTTCCTTTATTTTTTTTTCTTTTTGGATATTATATTACAATGGCGGATAATTTTATTTTATTTTCTTGATTTCCCAGTGCTGTCTACTTTGCTGCTTTGCTTTGTATTTATCTGATCTTGTTCAATCTATTGTTTTTATTGTAAAGATCATTTCTAGAATTAATGGATATATTTTTGATCTTCTGTTACTCCGTTTTAACGTTACTCCTTCATGGAACTACTCTGTTGGTTCTAATGATAGAAATTAAATCTCATTCGCATCATGAGTTCTGAATCGAGTACCAACTGATTGATATCTAACTCTTGTGAATATTAAGACGTGATCTTATTTTGGCTTGTATTTTTGCTGATCTGGTCATTCTATAGGGAACAAAAGGAAAGATGTTGGGGATTATTAGGCGAAAACTCGCTTGTGGTGGATCGTCTGCTTCGGTAGAACCCAGCATTTCTGTTATTCTTTCTTGTATATATGTATATATTCGTCTGCCTGTATTCACTTGAGCTTAGTGGAGCTGGATATTGATAAGCTTATTTCATTTGGGTTCCTACACCATTTGTTACAGATTTTAGGGCAGTCATTTCAGAGGATTCCTGTCGTGTCTGGACCTAGGAGTTGTACAACCGCACGAAAGAAGGTATTCATGCATCATGGGTTGACTTATTTCATTTGTTGCTTCATTATCTTATTATATATTCCTGTCTTAGTTTTAGGTTACCGCAAGAGTAATAGAATTTGCTTAAGCCTTGTATATCAATATTTCGGAGTGGTTGTTATTATGTAAAAGATTCTCAAGCTGTGGACTGTCTAGGGATAAAAGCATGGCTACTAGTTTAAGTTTTGTAGATTAATGTGGATTATGTTTATATTTTCCTGTTGTGTCTTTTGCTTTTATAACACTAAGGCTCCATTTGGGAAGAGTGCAAATACAAATATGCAAGGTTCATGAAAAATGACAGTATGTGTATCTGCACTAACATATTTGTATTTGCATTCTTTCCAAATGGAGCCTAAATTACAGAATATCTATATTAAAAATTGAATTTTCTTTCTGTTTTCTTTCCAGAACTTACACTTATTTTGCAAGTGTTTGTACTTTGTACAGGCATTATTACTTAGAAGAGGATCCAAGGAAGTTGAGAACCTAATTCACCACACACTGCCTGGTAATCCTGTTAATTATATCTTTTATCTCACTGATGTGGTTGTCATTATATAGTAGTAACTCCTTTATAAATTTCATGTTGGTACAGGTGGTTCAGTTACTTCAAAACCTGTGAGGTTAGAAGTTTGTTCTCATCTTTTTTCAAATGATGTAATTTTCCATTATTCACATGACAATAATTCCTTACAAGTATCAGTCTTTAGGAGTTGCTTGGTAACGTTCCACAGGAGCCTTTCTGGTGCTCCCTAAAGGAAAAAATAGTTCCTTTCCTCTTATAGGAACAGCAGAAACATTCCATTGGGATGTTACCAAATGCCACTGTATTGCTACCTCTGTAATTTGTCTTATTTTCTGGAGGGAACAATTACCGATGCTAATTCATTAAAAACAAAGAAAAACAAGGAAAGAAATAATAATGAAAAAGAGTACATGCATCATAAGAATTAATCCCGTTAACATCTCATCCTTTCTGGTTTTTCTTAATGTTCATGGCAAATATGTAGGGAATTTGTTGCATTTGGAAAAACAAGGAGTCCTATTTGTGTGTGGAGTAGATTATTTTCTTCAGACAATGGTATGGCATTTACCCTGCTGAATAATAGCTTTTCCTTACATAATTCATGCATGATAGAAAGTTATTTGCATGTGCATGTACATACAACTAAAATGCATATGCTCACATTCTCGCATGCCCTGCACAAAAATCTCAAGAAGGGTCTCCTTGCCAAAGTAAATTGGTTGCCTCCCGAGAGCGGCGCAATCCTCGTAGAAAAAGGAAGGCTCTTTCTGAAGTTTCACCCTATTTGGATGACGATTGGTCGAGCAGTGATGACAGTAGTGCCTCAGACACTGAGGACTCCTCCAACATAGGGAGTGTAGAGTTGAATTCTGCAGGTATGCAGTTGAATTAAGTTTTGGTTACTAATGCTTCTACTTTGCCTATAACAGATCGAAAGTCTCCCAGCCTTGTCCAACTATAGGTGTTGGGCTAGAGAGAAGGGGTAAGGAAGGAAGTGTGGGGAGGGTGATCATTACAAAGGGAATAGGGAGGAGGGTGAAAGAATTTGACAAATGATTTGTTACTCCCTTGAAGAATTAAAAAAAAGAGAAGATGTTGGGAATGAGCATATTGGGCAAGCATGAAGTTAGAAGAACTGATGGAGAGGACAGTGTTGGGGAGAGAGAGACTAGGGTGGAAGGAGAAAAAGAAAAGTTAACAGAAGTGGTAGGAAAGATGGGTTTAAAAATTACAAGGGTAGAAAAACCAAAGGTGTTTATAAGGAAAAGAAAGAAAAGATTGGAGGTAGAGAGATTGAGATTTGATGTAGAGGAAAGATTTAGAGTTTAGTGGGAGGGGGAAAGAAGAAAGGGTTCAAAGTATTGGTTTGAGCTGCTAATGGGTTTGCTATTTGTGAAACTATGAAGATCATTAGTTGGAATGTGAGAGGTTTGGGTAGTGCTTGCAAGAGAAGGGTAATAAAGGATTTATTGAAAAGGGAGAGCCTAAACATAGCATTGATTTAAGAATCAAAGCTGGCTTTGTTGGATTGAAGATGGTTCAGAAGTGTTTAGAGGCCGAGGGGTATCAATTGGAGTTGTGCCCCCTCTTGGGGGCCTCTAGGGGCATTTTTTTTTTGGGGGGGGGTGATGTAGTGGAACCTTTGGTGGAGATAATAGAAAGGTTCTCTGTTTCAATCACATTTAAGAGTTTGGAGGATGGCTTCATCTAGGTATTTACTAATGTTTATGGACCCAATAGCTTTAGGGAAAGGAATGAGATGTGGGAAGAACTTGTTGCAATAAAGGGGTTTTGGGATGGTTTTTGGTGTTTGGGTGGGGATTTCAATGTAATCAGATTCATTGAGGAATCAAATAATATTGTGAGCTGAAGAAGATCCCCTTGATACAAGCTAGGTTTACTTGTTCCAAATTTCAAGGTAGTCCCCTTTTCTCCAAATTGGACAAATTCCTTTTCAATCCCAAGTGGGAGATTCATTGGGATGGGTTGATGTCTAAAGCCTGACCAAGAGTTACCTTTGACCATTACCCGATTAAATTAGGCCTTGAAAGCCTTGTGGATGGCCTAAAACTATTTAAGTTTGAAAACATGTAGTTAACTTATCTAAGTTTTGTATCCATGGTGGAGAATTTGTGGAAGGAGATTTTGATTAATGCCGGCTAGAAAGGAGTAAGATTTCCTAGGAAATTGCAAAAATTAAAAATAAAATCAAGGAGTGGAGTTGAGGCCATTTTGGAAGAATTGATGAAAGGAAATTGAATCTCTTCTGTCAAATTGAACAAATAGATGAAAAAGAAAGTCAAGGGATTATAAGTGAAGAGGAAAAGCAATTAAGATGGAACCTGAAAAAGGAATTGGAGATTCTTCTTACGGAGGAGATCTGTTGGAGGCAAAAGTAAGTTAAGGAGGGACATAGCATTACAATTTTTTTTAATGTAGTTGCAAATGGTAGAAGATGGAAAAACTTTGTGGACAAACCAGAGAAAAATGGAAATATAATCCGTAATCAAATTGAGATAGCTAGGGCCTTTGTAGACCATTTCAAGTTCATTTACCAAAGATAGTTAAATGATATGCTACTTGTGGAAGGGACTGATTGGCCTTCTTTGGATGAGAATGTAGTAAATTTCTTGGAATCCAGGTGTGAACTTGAAGAAATAAGGATGGCTGTTTTCTCTATGGATAGATCAAAGTCTCTAGGACCCGATGGTTTTACTATGGCCTTCTATCAAGATTGTTGGGAGTTGGTTAAAGGGGACTTGTTGGAGGTTTTTAGTGAGTCTATAAAGGAACACTTTATGACTCCAAGTATTAATGCTACCTTCCTACCTCTAATTTCTACAAAGTCAAATGTGGTGTAGCCCTAAGGTTTTAGGCCTATTAGCTTGGTTACAAGTATTTACAAGAATTACGCTAAGGTCTTCTTGCTAAGATTACTATTCTCCCCTCTTTAATTAGTCAATCTCAAGGGGCTTTCATTCACGGTAGATGGATTATTGATCAAATTTTAATAGCCAATAAGTGTGTGGAGGATTTTAGAAGAACAAGAAAAAATGGTTTTTATGCAAACATGATTTTGAAAAGGCTATGATTTGGTGGACTGGTCCTTTCTTTTGGAGATTTTGAAATTGTGTAGTTTTAGGGATGGATGATGTGATGTCTTTGGATAGAGGGATGCCTGACAACTTGTTGGTATTTTGTATTGGTTAATGGGGTGATTAAGGATCTTTTCCTAGTTCATAGAAGTTTGAGAAAAGGAGATCCCCTCTATCCCTTCCTATTTACCTTGATAGTTAATGCTTTTAGTAGATTGATCTCCCTTGCGGATAGGTTAGAGGTGTTCAAGGGGTGGAGAGTTGGTAGCAACAATGAAGTGGTAACTCACCTTCAGTTTGCAAATGATCTAATTATCTTTTGTAAAGGTGATAATTATTAGCAAGTTGGAAATCTCAAGTGGTTGGTGAAATTGTTTGAGAGCGTTTCAAGCTTGGGTAAATTTGGTAGATAGTGATTTAAATTCAATAGCTTCCGTTTTTGGGTGTTCTTCTTGGCCTTTAAAATAGTTGTGTATGCCATTAGGAGATAATTCTAAGGAATCTAGTTTTTGGAACCCTATTATACAAAGGTGTTGTAAGAAGTTGGCAAGTTGGAAAAGGAACTATATCTCTCTGGGGGTAGAATTACTCTAATTAGGTCCACTCTGGAAAACTTGTTGGTCTATTACCTCTTTGTGTTTAAGATGCTGGAAGGGGTGGCTTCAAAACTAGAAAAAATTATGGGGGATTTCCTATGTGAGCCTGGAGAAGGGAAGAAAGACCATCTGATTAAGTGGGAAATAGTACGTAGACAGAAGAAGCAAGGAGACTTAGGACTAGGTAATGTCAGCTTGAGAAACACAACACTCTTCTAGGGAAGTGACTGTGAGGTGGCCTAGTGAGAGGGAGAGATTGTGGCATAGAGTGATAGAGAGCATTCATGGCAGGTTGGATAATGGCTAGGATGCTGGAGTATCTCATCGAGCAACCTTATCTTCTCCTTGGAAAGCCATTTCAGGTATTCTTCCTCTCTTTCTTAACCAAGTTAGGTACTATGCATGGAATCGTAACACTAAAAGACCTTCCTTGTATGCTATTTTCTTTATTCAAGGTAGAGCCTATTGCGAATTTTGTGTCTTGTTCCTTTTTAATGGCATTTCTTGGAATTTGATTTTCCGAAGGGGCCTGAGAGAGTAGAAGCTTGACTCAGTGGCTAGCCTCATGAAAATCCTTGAAAGTGTGTGCTTAGACCCTTCCACTTCTAATGGGTGTATTTGGTGTCCTCACCTGTTTGGTCTTTCACATGTGCCTCTTTTTTTCTCTTCTCTATGCCCCTCTTGGTCCACTCTTTTCTTTCATCCTAAGAGTTTTGGAGCAAACCCATTCCTCCAAAAGTGTGTTCTTTTTGTTGGGAAGTTTTTTTATGGAAAGATTAAATACATTCGCTTTTTTTACAAAAGAGAAGGCCTTCTCTGCTTATCTCCAAACTGGTCTGTTCTCTGTAAAGATAACGGGGAGAATTGTTACCACCTCTTAATTTCTTGTCCTTTTACTATAGGTATTTGTGAAAGGTTCTCACCTTTTGGATGTAGGTGGACTTTGCCTTTGGAGATATGCAAGCTTTTTGACCCTACCACCTTAAGCTGGCCCAAGAGGAGGGGAATACTTCTTTGGAGAAGCACAAGGGCAGCCTTGATTTGAACCATTTCAGAAGAAAGAAAGCCTTGATTTGGGTAAAAACCTTGCTATTTTTTCAACCCTCTCCTTTGATGATATTTGGAGGAATTGGAAGGCTGTAGCAATTAGTTCATCAAGAAAAAGAAGATTTGTCTCCTTTTGGTATCCACCTGAAAGTGAGTATGTTAAACT
Organism: Nelumbo nucifera; assembly: GCF_055504915.1. NCBI lineage: Eukaryota > Viridiplantae > Streptophyta > Magnoliopsida > Proteales > Nelumbonaceae > Nelumbo > Nelumbo nucifera. The sequence continues at coordinate 146,206,996 of NC_142649.1, read as the reverse complement.
TAATTTTGATGGTAGCAGTCAAGGAAATCTGGGTCCTTTGGGCATAAGGGGTGCATTTAGAGAGAAGGACGACAGGTGGCTGCATGTTATCTTTATTCTCAGGTCCAGCCAGGGAGAGCGATTCAATTAGAGCTGAGATCCTTGCTGCTCTTCAAGGAATTCAGCTAGCAAGACAGATGGATATGGAGAAACTAATCATTGAAGGAGACTCTAAGTTGGTGACAGGATGGCTGAAGGACCCAGAAACACTAATTTTGGCTTGTGGGGATGATTTGAAAAGGTTTAAATGGTTGACTAGAAATATGACTCTTAGAGTACAGTGGGAAAGAAGATTGGCCAATGGATCAGTGGATCCTTTAGCTGAACGAGGGGTTTATAGGGATCATCTGTTTTGGGCTCAGTTGTAATCTTGTTTAAGTTTATTGAGAAGTGGCACCTCACACCTCTCACTGGGTCTTTGTAAATCTTTTTTGGTCAGCAAAATAAATTCATTAATTAATGTAAATAAACACATGTACATGCATCTGTCTGTTTCTCTTTTCCATTTTTTTTTTATTTTTTATTCTTCCTCTGATGAAGGTGACATGGTTGATGCGGTTGTCCCATTCATGGGTGAATCTATAACTGATGGCACTCTTGCAAAATTCTTGAAGAGTATGTTCTTTTGACAGCTGTTTTTGTGATGCTTAATTAGTAAGAAGTCATATTCTGCTTTCTTATATGAAGTTTTTGCATGTATTTGTACTTAATATCTTGTCTGGGAGATAATTGGATCTACTATATTTAGAGCAGAACCAGGTGATAGTGTACAGGTTGATGAACCAATTGCTCAAGTTGAAACGGATAAGGTATTTATCATGATGCAATGCGTATTAGATGTTGTAAAGCAAAATGCTGTTCATTTTTATGTATGGAAAATTGTAATACAAAAACTTCCTTTGATTGTTGGGATTGAAACAAAACATTTCCCATAATCTTTAATTGTGCATTTATGATCAGGTGACCATTGATGTTGCAAGTCCTGAAGCTGGAGTTATCCAGAAGGTAAGATGGTAAAATATCATAAGTAATGAATGGTGTCTTGGTTGAAAAATTGTCAACTTATCTTTTGATTGCTCCTTAAAATCAGGTAGGGCCTTGAATGTGGTAGATTAATGTCTCTGCTTAATTGCATATAGTTTGTAGCGAAGGAAGGTGATACTGTGGAACCAGGAACCAAGATTGCAGTTATTTCAAAGTCTGGTGAAGGTGCTGCACTTGCTACTCCATCAGAGAAGAAGTCGGATAAAGAGGCTTCTCAGCCACCTCCTCCAGAAAAGGAGACTGTGGCCAAAGAAGAGACTAAAGCCGACATTCTTGCCATCAAGCAGAGGCCTAAAACACCTTCACCACCACCAAAAGCCTCAGCTACAGAACCTCAGCTTCCTCCCAAGGAAAGGGAAAGACGGGTAAGTCTCTCAAGACATATATGCACTAAGAGTTTCCTAAGTTGTATTTAGCAAAGAATCCTGTAAATGATCCAATTCTTGACAACTTATAACCATTACAGGTTCCTATGACAAGGCTCAGAAAACGGGTAGCAACACGTTTGAAAGACTCTCAGAACACATTTGCAATGTTGACAACATTCAATGAAGTTGATATGTAAGCTAACTCATAATAATTTAATTCCACGTAGGATTTGGACCAACCATATCTACCTACCATTGATTTGCTGTAGCTTTTGAAGCCTTTTTTTTTTTTTTTAAATTTGCTAAAGTTTAGGCTTTAATTGTATGAATGTCTTTAAACTATAACCAACATTCATGCATGCTTTGACATAAGTGTCTGAATAATGCAGGACTAATTTGATGAAGCTCCGTTCTGATTATAAAGATGCCTTTCTGGAGAAGCATGGTCTGAAGCTAGGATTTATGTCAGGATTTGTCAAAGTAAGTAAGATGTTTCACATAATACTAATTATTGTTACATAAATATGTATATAATGTTGTATGTGTCAAGGCACACTTTAAAAAGCCAATACATTTCTCAAGATGAGAAATAAAGCATCATATATAATAGCACTTTTACATACTCTTACATTACTACTATGTCAAGCAAAGACCAAAACTCTGAACCAAATGGAGAGATCTACCTACATCTTCAAACTTCAGATGCCATCAACCTATCCACAACAAGCAACCTTATATCTCTACAAAATCCTTCCATGTTCTTTTCTCTTCTCTTCAAAAATTGTTCGTTCTTGTTCCATAAACTCTAATAAATCTCAAAAGGAAGTGTTCCAAAAGATTTTCCTTTTTCATTTTCTGGAAACAAATGCCAAAGAGTTTTATAATATTGTATGATGTATGTATTCATACATGTTTTATTCTTTACAATTTCAATTTTGTTTCAGGCTGCTGTCAGTGGGCTTCAGAATCAGCCAATAATCAATGCAGTCATTGATGGGGATGATATCATATATAGGGATTATATTGATATTAGTATTGCTGTTGGTACTCCTAAGGTTTGTAGATGACTCATGGATGTAATTTCTCCATTATTTTGATGCATCTCTTGTTATTTCTGCTATCAGTGGCATTTATTCTATTATTTTTATTATTATATTCCTGGTGATAAATGATAACTGATGGGACACCCATGTTTTCTGCTTTCTGAACTTTCAGGTAGAAAAATCACAAAGGTTCATTCAAATTGATTGATCATAAATAAACAATAGGTATTGTTGTAAAAATGGTAGACAGGTTCAGCATCTATAGTAGTGATTGATGGTGTCATCAATAGCAGTATTTATGATTATCAAAAAACAAAAAGAAAAAAAAGCAGAGTGTGTATGTATTAGTCAGGGACTTAGGGTAATGATGGTTGTTTCTGTTTTTATTAGACAAAGCATTGACTAGTTGCCCCCTATACAATGATTATTCCATAGGAAAAAGTATGCTCTAAGATAATAATGTAATCACATGTATAACACTGTTTAAGCAGTCAATAGAGCAGGTCATAGAATTGTGAAAACACTTGTTTCTTCCATATTTTAGATCTTATGCTAATAAAAACTATTTGATAAATCTATGATGCTCAAATATGGATACTGACATGGACATGAATACAGGAAACAGGGATATAACAATCCATTTCTTAAAATCCCACACAAATATGAGTACCGGCATCCCATATAATATGCTTATATCATGCTTTTATATCTTGCCAAAGGTAATTAGAATTTTAACATAACACAGATTTTTTGTAATATGATTTGTTAAGACATACCATTTTATATATTTTTAAAGTGTTAATGCTATAGAGTACATATAGAAGGGGATGTCTGGTGACATGTTGGGTGTGTATTGTCTCCGACACCAATACACTAGTCATGTAGGTATCCAGAAATCATAGGCCACAGAATAGATTTTAGGTGAAATGATGAATTGGTAAACTAACTCTTAAGGGGTTCTGAATGCCTAGAGGGTATACAAGATGTGAAAAGGATTTTTCTTTTCTTCCTTTTTGGTTGGGGGAGTAACAACCTCCTCTGATTCCATGTGATTAAAACATGTCCAACTTACTGGCAAGAATAATCAATCGAAATGGAATTTTCTTGATACAAAATAACCGAAAAATAATTCACTATGGCTTTTTATCAAGACTTTTGGGATATCTTAGGTGATGACCTGATGGAGGTTTTCTTAGAGTTCTTTGAAAGAGGAAAAATAAATGCGGGTGCAAATGCTACTTTTATAGCCTTGATCCCTAAGAAGGTGCATGTAGTTCAGCCCAAGGACTTTAGACCTATCAGTTTTATTAGGAGTTTGCATAAGATCATCTCTAAAGTTCTTGCCCTAAGATTCAAGAAAGTCCTCCCTTTCTTAATATCACCGAATCAAGGAGCCTTTGTGAAAGGGAGACAAATTATCGATCAGATCTTAATAGCCAATGAATGTGTAGATTACAAAAAAAGGGATAAATAGACTGCACTCCACCTCAAAATTCTGAATTCCACTGCAGACCTACAACAATTCAAAATTTCAAACACCACCTAAACACCAATACTTGCTCATGTATTGGCATCAATTCTGAGCTGACACCTACCCCAATTGTACGGTGGAACTAAGATTTATGGGGGTTGGAATGAACAGTAACCCCTACCTCTTGTCAGTTTTCAATCTTAGTGACAAGGAGACCCATTCTCACCTTTTCCTCTTCACCATAGTAGTGGATGCCTCTTGATTTCCTACAAAGAGGGGCCTTAGACAAGGAGACCCATTGTCACCTTTTCCTCTTCACCTTAGTAGTGGATGTCTCTTGATTTCTAGGGCTGATTCAAGGAACCAAATTAAAGGTTGGAAATGGTTGTCATTCACCTACAATTTGCAGATGATATCATTCTCTTTTGTGAAGGGGGAACCTAAGGAGATGGATAATTTGAGATTGGTGGTGACACACTTTAAGAGAGTCTCCAATCTGAAAGTCAATTGGAATAAGAGTTGTGTAGTGGTGGTGAATATACGAGAAGATGAGCTGCAATTGGTGGCTAGGTCTTTAGGTTATGAGGTAAGTGCCCTTGGAGAGAAACCCTAGAACAAAAAGCTTTTGGTACCCAGTTTTGAAAATATTCACTAAGAAGCTAGCAGGGTGGAAGAGAAATTATGTCACTAGTCGGTAGGATCACTTTAATCAAGTCCACTCTGGCCAACCTTCCAGTGTATTTTTTGTCTACCTTTAAGCTACATGTCAAGGTTGCCAATAAGTTAAGAGAAGGTTATGAGAGATTTTTTGTGGGAACTGGGTGACTCAAAAAAGAACCATTTAGTGAAGTGGGAAGTAGTTTCTAGGAAAAAGGAAGTCGGGGGTCTAGGCATTGGCATCAGATTAAGAAATGTAGCTTTGTTAGGAAAGTGGTTGTGGAGATTTCCTTTAGAGCAGAACAATTTGTGACACTTGGTGGTGGAAAGTATTCACGGGATGGCAGCTACTGGATGGGAAGCGTCGACTCTAGGGCTTCTCATTTCTCCACTTGGAAAGCCATTGTTGGAGTCTTGCATTCCTTTCTGCCTTTCATCAGACTTGATGTGTGCTTAGGTAATAAAATTATGTTTTAGGAGGATCTTTGGCTTGGAAAACCACCCCCCCCCCTTAAGGATCGTAATGTATTCTCTTTCCCTAAATAAATTGAAAACCATCTCCTCACTCTGTGTGTTTGAGGGGACCTGGGATTTGGGTTTGAGAAGAGGGTTGAGGGATTCAGAATTGGCTTATGCAGATGAGTTGTTCACTATGTTGAGTCCACTTTTCCTAGATCTTTGTTGCTTAGATAATAGAATTTGGAAAGAATCTTCTTCAGGGACTTTCTCTTGTTCTTCTTTTTTCAGTACCTTAGTTCAGCCTTCTGTTGTACCTGTCTCTTTTCCTACTAAAGAAGTGTTGTCTTCTCCTGTGCCGCCAATGGTTAGGGATTTTTGTTGGGAAGTGGCTCTCCAAAAGATCAATACTATGGGTGTACTTCAAAGAAAAAGGCTAGATTGGTGCCATTCCCCACATGTCTGTTGCCTTTGCTTAAGAAATGGTGGGACAATGACTCATCTTTTGAATTTTTTTGTCCTTTTGCTTCTAATTTGTGGGATGGGTTCTCTCTTCTCTTTTTGGTTGCAAATGGAATCCCCGCCAGACATGTTGAACTTTTTTGACTCTAGCTTCTTCCGACAACCAAAGAAAAGAGGCAAGGTAATGTGGAGAATAACAAGAGCAGCTATCCTTTGGTCAATTTGAGAAGAGAGAAACAATAGGATCTTCCAAGGGCAAGAAAAATCCAAGGAAGCACTTCTTGAGGTTATCATCATCAAGGTTATGCATTGGCTAAAAGTGCAGCATCTCTTCAAGGACTTCTCAACTGATTTAATTAGAAATTGTAGTGCTATAGTTGTATTGCCTCCCATCAAGGTTATGATGCATTACCACCGCCTCAGTTCAGGGTGAGTTAAACTTTGATGGAAGCTCCTTGGGTAATTCAGGTCAGTTGGGAGTTGGGGGTGTTTCAGAAATGAGGAAGGAAAAGTATAGGCCCTTTACTCAGGTCCGATTGAGATGGGAGATTCCTTAAGGGCAGAAATCATGACCTGAGATTGGTGAAACAATGGGGAATGCAGCACTTAGAAGTGGAAGGAGACTCCAAGCTGGTAATAGGGTGGATGCAATCTGGAAACTTGGGAGTATGGCCACTTAGACAGCCTCTAAGAGAGATTATTAGCTTAGCAAGGGAGATTGGGGTGCAATTTAAATGGGTAAGAAGGTCAGCAAATGGAATGGCTGACACTCAAGCTAAGCAAGGAGTTACTAGGGAAACTTGGGAGTATGGCCACTTAGACAGCCTCTAAGAGAGATTATTAGCTTAGCAAGGGAGATTGGGGTGCAATTTAAATGGGTAAGAAGGTCAGCAAATGGAATGGCTGACACTCAAGCTAAGCAAGGAGTTACTAGGGAGGCTTTGTTTTGGGCTTGTTTGTGAGGTTTTCTGATGTTCCATCCATCCTTTTTTTTTTTATCAATAACACTTTCATTAATCATCAGTAGAAAATTTACAGGAGGAAGATAAACACACTTATCTTCCAAGAGTCACTAAGAGCATCATAAAAGAAAGAAAAAAGAAGAAAAAGAGAAAAGAATACACTAAAGTTACATCTTGGCCCAAAACAGTGAATCCCTTTCTGCCCCTTGTTTAGCTAACCCATCAGCTAGGGAATTAGCCGATCTTTTAACCCAACATGTCTTAACTTCCATCTCCCGCACCAGCCACATGAATTTCCTCCTCTCATTGTTATACTTCCATTACCCATTTTGATCTTTAGACAGCCATCCTATCACCACCTCTGAATCCCCTTCAATTATGAGTTTCTTGATGTTCAACTCCTTAGCTTTTCGGACTCCTTCCATAATTGCAAGGATCTCAGCTCTAAGGGAGTCACCCACTCCAATTGGGCCTGAGAACATGGCAGAGATGACCCCATTTTCGTCCCTAAAAACACCTCCAATCCCCGATTGCCCGGGATTTCCCCTACTACATCCATCAACGTTTAATTTCAAGAATCCTCTAGGTGGGGGAGTCCAAACCACTTTCATTACTGACTTGGTCTGTGTGCAATTTGCAATTTCACCCCACTTCCTCAACATGTCATCCACAGTGTAATCTGTGAATAGTTTCAAATATTTCAGCCACTGTATCGCCCTAATATGTATGATAGCCTTCAGATCTGCTGCTCCTCTTTGGATTTCTGAGAATATCCTGGAGTTTCTTTCCTCCCACAATGTCCAACATACTGCAGCCCTTAGTCCTCTCCACATTATCCTTCCCCTTTTTATCCGCCACCTGAAAAAGGTGGGGGAGAAAAGGCCCTGCAAGTCTGATGGGGGATTCCAACTGCGTCCAAATAAGGAGGAAGCCCAATCCCAAATTGACCTCGCAAAGTGGCAAGACACCAATAGGTGAAAACCAGTCTCCCCATTCGCTTTACATAGAACACACCACTGAGGTGACAAACAAGTATTGGGTCTCTTCTTTTGGAGTAGATCACCAGTGTTAATTCTTTCCAGATAGGCTTCCCAACAAAAACTACCAACCCTAGGAGGTATTGCTCTGCACCAAACCTCACCAATAGGGAAAGGGGGGAAGGTAGGACTGGTGGACTGACTTAAGACTTTGAAGAACGAGGCACAAGAGAAGATGCCATTGGGGGTAGGTGTCCAAATTCTAGAGTCCTCCCTAGTGGGGTCTAAGACAACATTATCAAGAAGTGCAATAAGGCTCGAAATATTGTCAAGGTCTGAGTCCCTCAAATCCCTTCTTAAACCCAAGTTCCACCCAATCCCAGAAGTGGAAGAGGACGGGGTAATGAAAGATGAGATCGGCTCATTTTTCAAATCAGATAGAGCATACAAAGAAGGAAATTGATCCTTTAAAGGGGCGCTCCCCACCCAGGTTTGTTCCCAAAATTTTATGGAATTACCGGAATTCAAGTCATACCTGATATTAGGGAAGAAAACTGGTAGTAGGTCATGAATGGCTTTCCAAGGAGAGTTGCTTGTGGTCCTAGCTCTGATTCCAGCGTCCCATCCATTGTCCTCCAGCCCATGTATACTTGCCACTATTTTAGCCCATAGCTTCTCCTTCTCCATAGGGAACCTCCACAACCACTTCCCCAACAGAGTCCTATTCCTTCTCCTGATACTCCCAAGCCCCACACCACCACAAGACTTACTCCTACACACTATCTCCCAGCTAACTCTGTGATCCCTCTTCTCCTCTCCTGGCTCCCACAGGAAATCTCTCATAAACTTCTCTAATCTGTTAGCGACCTTCACTGGGATTTTAAACACCGATAGGAAAAAGATGGGTAAGTTAGCAAGCGTGGCCTTAATTAGTGTAATTCTTCCACCGAGAGAGAGGTAGTTCTTTTTCCAGGATACCAGTCTTTTTTCAAACCTTTCCACCACCGGGTTCCAAAAGCTCTCTCGCATGGGATTATCACCTAATGGCAACCCTAAGTAGTTCAACGGCCACCCCGAAACTTCACACCCCAACAGTTCAGCACTCTCCCTTAGCTCTCCCTCCTCCAGGTTCACCCCCACTATACAACTTTTCCCGAGGTTAACCTTCAGGTTAGACATTTGCTCAAACAGTTGTATCACCAACTTCAAGTTCCTGATCAAGCTCACATTACCGCCTTCACAAAATAGAATCGTGTCATCAGCAAACTGTAGGTGAGTGAGGGGGGTTTCCACCCTCCCAACTCTCCAGCCTCTAATGAGCCCCGTATCATCTGCTTTGTGGATCAGTTTCCCCAGAACCTCCGCAATTAGAATGAACAAGAAAGGAGATAGGGGGTTTCCTTGTCTTATACCCCTACTGGCTGGAAAGAAATCTACCACTGTCCCATTCACTAGTATTGAATAATGACAACTCCTGACACAACCCATGATCCACTTGCACCATCTAGCCCCAAACCCAAATTTAGTCAAAACTCTCCTCAGGAAATCCCAGTCCACCAAGTCATAAGCCTTTTCCAAGTCCAACTCTCCTTGATAGTGTGCAATGATATCGGGTAATACCTTCTTCAACCTCATAGACAACACTTTTGCAATGATCTTATACAAGCTATTAACCAGGCTAATTGGCCTAAAATCGTTCGGGTGGGATGCATCTTTCTTTTTTGGAATTAAAGCTATAAATGTAGAGTTCACACCCGGATTGATAATTCCTCTCCTGAAAAACTCCTCAAACACCCGCAAGAGATCATCTTTCACGATATCCCAACAATCCTGATAAAAAGCCATTGTGAACCCATCTGGCCCTGGAGCTTTTGTTCTATCCATAGAAAGCACAGCCTCCTTGATCTCTTCTAGAGTAAAGCTTCTTTCCAGCCTTCTCCTGTTCTCCACCCCTACATCTGGCCAGTCCAGACCTTCTACCCACACCCTTCTGCTTACAGGCCTTCTTAGAATAGATTTGAAGTGCTCCACACAGGCCCTGGCAATCTCCTCTTGTTGTACTAACTCGACTCCATCTACTACCAATTTGGAGATAAAGTTCTTCCTTCTCCTACCATCTGCTAGAGAATGGAAATACCTAGTGTTTCTGTCTCCCTCTTGCAACCACTTACATCGAGATTTTTGCCTCCAACTAATTTCCTCCTTGTGCAGACAATCCTCTAGCTGTCTTCTCAAATCTCTCCTGAGATCATTGTCTTCCTCTCCAAATTCTCCCCTTTCTTCTTTAGAGTCAAGGCTTTCAATCTTATCCATCAAATCTCCCTTTCTTTCTTCTATCCTCCCAAACTCCATCAAGTTCCACTCTTTGATTCTTGCTTTCAAGAATTGTAGTTTCTTATGAAATCTCATCCCCTCCCAATCCACCAGTGGGTTACATTCATGCCACCATTCCCTCACTTTGTTAGTAAACCCTGGATGACGTAACCACATTGTTAGTAAACCCTAGCAGATTCTAGGTTGAAGTAGAGAAGAAGAAAGAAAAGAGAAAGAAGAAGAAGAAGAAGAAGAAGAAGAAGAAGAAGAAGAAGAAGAAGATGAAAGAAAGGTTCGGCCAGACTAGAAGAGAGTCAAAATCGCTCTCCCCTAGCTGACCCACTTGTATTTATTCAAAAACATAGAGTTACAGGAAAGACCATTTTGTCCCTCATAGAAGATGGAACACATAACTTAAACTCAGATACAATAGACCTTTCACTCTCAAGCAGATAATCCAGAATGACCAAAATACCCCTGACTCGAGCATTCTAACACTCCCCCTCAAGCTGGAGAGTATATATCATATAGTCCCAGCTTGTTACAAATGTAATCTATTCTTGCCCGAGACAATCCCTTTGTAAGGAGATCTGCCCACTGATTTCCTGAGCTCACATGAGATGTGGTTATCACCCCACTTATTACTTTATCTCTTACAAAGTGACAATCAACCTCGATATGCTTAGCTTTCTCATGAAAGACGGGATTGGAAGAGATGTGAACAGCAGCTTGGTTATCACAGTATAATTTCATGGGTTTGTCAATTGAGAATCCCATCTCTTGAAGCAAGTTCTTCAGCCATACTAGCTCACATGTGGTATGGGCCATAGCCCAGTACTCTGCTTCTGCACTACTTCTTGCCACCACTGTTTGTTTCTTGCTCTTCCAAGTTACAAGATTGCCACCGAGGAAGGTACAATACCCTGTAGTTGATCTCCTGTCTGATCTAGAACCAGCCCAGTCAGCATCTGTGTACCCTACTATCTCAAGAGTTCCTCCACTTTGGTATAACAAACCACGACCTGGAGCACCTTTTAGGTACCTAACAATTCTCAGAACAGCTTCCCAGTGAGGAACCCGAGGATGTTGCATAAACTGGCTCACCACACTCACAGCAAATGATATATCTGGTCGGGTAATGGTCAGGTAGTTCAATTTGCCCACCAACCTTCTGTATCTTCCAGGATCATCAAACTCTTCACCCGCATCAACACTCATCTTGGCATTGAGTTCCATAGGAGTCTCTGCTGGTTTAGCACCTAACAACCCTGTTTCTTCAAGTAGATCAAGAACATATTTTCTCTGACATAGGTTGATCCCATGTTTTGACCTCGCAACCTCTATTCCCAGGAAATATTTCAACTTCCCCAGATCTTTCGTATTAAAGTGATCCTGTAAGAATTTCTTCAACCTGTTGATTCCATTGCTATCACTCCCAGTTATGACAATATCATCCACGTACACGACTAGCAAGATTTTCCCATCGTTTGAGTTATAGCTGAACACAGAATGATCAACCTGACATTGTATCATCCCAAAGGCTTTCATCACTTCACTGAACCTGCCAAACCAAGCACGTGGAGATTGTTTCAGTCCATAAATTGCCTTTTTGAGCCTACACACTTTGCCAAACTCCCCCTGAGCAACAAACCCTGATGGTTGCTCCATATACACCTCCTCAACTAGATCACCATGCAGGAAGGCATTTTTGATGTCAAGTTGTACAAGAGGCCAATCATACATAGCAGCTAATGAAATCAGCACCCGAACTGAACCAATCTTAGCCATAGGAGAAAATGTCTCCATATAGTCCACACCATACATATGAGAATAACCCTTGGCCACCAACCTCGCTTTCAATCGCTCCACACTGCCATCAGGAAGATACTTCACTGTGTAGACCCATTTACACCCAACTGTGTGCTTATCGGAAGGAAGAGCAGTGAGTTCCCATGTGTGATTATGTTGTAGAGCAGAGAGTTCTTCTTCCATGGCTTGCCGCCACCCTGGGGAGGCAAGAGCTTCCTGGACAGTCTTGGGAATGGGAACAGATGAGAGTAATGATATAAATTTGCAATGAGAAGCAGAAAGGTGAGCAATAGAAACATAGTGTGAAATGGGGTGAGAAGTACAAGTACGTTTACCTTTTCGTAGAGCAATAGGAAGATCAGGATCTGAAGGAGGAGCAGTAGCAGGATCTGTCGACAGGGGCTGAAGTGGAGGAGGGCCCGATGCACTTCTGCGGGTATACACTTGAGTGATTGGCGGCTTCTCAGTAGTAACAGGCATAGGATGTGCATCTGCAGTAGAAACAGGAGCTACTGGAAGGATGTCCACAACAGGTACAGGAAGGGGAACCACAGAGGGAGAGGAAGAGACCCCAGCATCTGAGAAGAACGGAACTGACTCAAAGAAGGTGACATCAGAGCACACAAACGATTTATGGGATTTTGGGTTATAACACTTATACCCTTTCTGAGTCCTTGAGTAGCCAAGAAAGATACACTTAGTAGCTCAAGCATCTAGCTTGTCTAACCCAGGCCCCAAGTGTTGAACAAAACAAACACAACCAAAGATTCTTGGGGTAAGAGGAAATGGAGATAAAGTGGGAAACAACACGAAGAAAGGGGATTGACTTCCAAGGATTGACATGGGCATCCGATTGATCAGAAAACAGGATGTAAGAACAACATCACTTCAAAAATGTTTTGGGACATTCATATTAATCATCAAGGATCGAGCAGTTTCAAGAAAATGTCAATTTTTTCGTTCAGCTACACCGTTCTGTTGTGGGGTGTAGGCACAAGAAGTTTGATGAATGATCCCATGATGTTTTAGGTATTGCTGAAATGGTGAGGAGTTGTATTCTTTGGCATTATCGGAGCGAAGAATTTTAATATGAACACTAAATTGAGTGCGTATTTCAGCATAAAATTTTTGAAAAAATAGGGAACAACTCACTACGATCTTTCATAAGATAAATCCATGTCATCCTTGAAAAGTCATCAACAAAGATTACAAAATACTTATACCCATTGTATGACACCACTTTAATTGGACCCCATACATCGGAATGAACTAAAGAGAAAGGACTTGAGACACGACTATCAACTCTTGGACTAAATGAGACTCTATGATGTTTACCCAATTGACATGACTCACAATCTAATGATGAAAAATGACTCAAGGAAGGAACCAATAACTTCAAGGCCTTGAGAGAAGGATGACCAAGTCTGCAGTGCCATTGAAGAGGAGTAAGAGATGACTGAAAAGCTACTGGAGGACCACCACCATCAAGGTAATATAATCCACCTGTTTCATACCCTCCACCAATCTTCCTCCCCGTCTTGAGATCCTGAAACACACAAGAAGGGTAGAAGGTTACAGAACAATTAAGAGACTTGGTTAATCTGCTGACAGACATAAGGTTAAAAGGAAACTTAGGAACATATAAAACAGATGATAAAGGCAAGGAGGAGAGATTAACATCACCAACACCACAAATAGGAGATGTAGAACCATTAGCAAGTGTAACTGTTTGAGGTGTGGAGGAGTGGGAAAGGGAAGAAAATACATCATGAGTCCCAGACATATGGTTCGAGGCCCCGGAGTCAATGATCCAGTGTGAGTCTTTGGAAGCTAAGCAAGCCATACCTGAATGGGCAAGTGTAGCGGTGTTTTGCTGAGATGTTTGAATGAACTGCTCATATACTGCACGTGGTACACTCACCATTTCCTTCTCAGAAGCACAAGTAGATGTGGAGGGGATTGGGTCAGTTTGCTGACTTTCAGTAATTGTGTCACTACCCTTAGTCCTAGTATGGTTAGCCCAAGTGTTGGGTGCACCACGCAAATCATAGCAGAAATTAACTGTGTGCCCCTCTAAACCACAATGTGTACACTTTCTTTGAGTATAACTCCTTCCTCTTCCCCGACCTCCCCCTGAGGCTCGACCTCCAGTCCGACCACTAGCCCTGCTAAACATGTGACCACCATGGTTGCTTGGGAGTCCTCTCCTGACACCACCACTTCTATTTTCCACGACCACCCCCTTTAGTCACTACCAAACCAGATCTGTCAGAGAGAGAAGAATGTTCTACCGACTCAATGGATGTCCTCTTAAGACGAGCAAAAACTTCTTCAAGTGACGGAAGAGCAGATCCTCCCAATATTTGTGCTCTGACAGGCTCATACTCAGCCTTCAACCCCACAAGAAACCTTGTCACATCAAGCTGCTCACGTTGCTGTTGTTGGATCTGAACATCTGATGTTAGAGGATGATACACATTAAGCTCATTACGAATGTTCCTCAAACTTGCATAGTACTCTTCTAAGCTTTGACTCCCTTGCTTCAAATTGAAATACTCTTGGTACAACTGATACACCCTAGTTGTATTGTCTTGTCCAGAGTACAACTTCTTAGCATGATCCCAGATTTCCTTAGCTGTATCTAGGAACATGAAGTTCACACTAATCTTTGGTTCCATGCTGTTCCAGAGTCATGTCATTATCTGTGCATCTACTTGTTCCCAGTCACTGAACCCAGGGGAATCAGAGGGAGGTTTCTCCTCTCTTACATGTTTTACCTTTCTCTTGGCCTTCAAGAACATCTCCACAGATTTTGCCCATGGTACATAATTCTCACCATTCAACTTGATGGATGTCATTTGAACACTTAGATAGTCTGGAGAAAGCATGATACCTGCTTTGTTATCATTCCCATTTTCAAATGAAGCCATCTTAATTATTTCATCTTCAAATATACAACACAACCTCACACTCTTTCACAAGACTTATCTCACTTATAACACCACCAATTCCAGCTTCTTTAAATACACATTACACACCACACACTAAGGCTGAAATCACTCAGTCTTCACATCAAACACCTGGGCTGCACACTGCAGAACCATTCACCATCAACACACTAAGACTGAAATCACTCAGTCCTCACATCAAACACTTGGGCTGCACACTGCAGAACTGATTACACACAAGGTATAGGAGATCACTCTTAAATATTTTGAAACATAGATACACCAATCACCACGACACAACCACCACCAATCTACTGCTGTTGTGAACTTCAGCAGTCGACAACTCTTCTTTCAACATACATACGAAGAGAAATGCAGAGGAACACGACTGAGATGCATATCAGTCACACTGAGCACTAGCACCACAACCAACTTTTGAAACAAAAAGAAACATTCACAGTTTCTTGGACAAACAACAGTAGTGTTCATACCTGTCCACATTCAGCCCTCTTCGATACTGAATAGAGGGTTTAGTATACCACTCCAACGACCACCACAGCAACGACCGGAGGCATCCTCACCTCCAGGCCCACAAAACGACAGCTCCTTTTCAGCCCCTTATCGAACCTCCACTCAGGTCAGTCGAAAAGGAAGAAGATGACTGTGAAAGTTGGCAGCGAACCCAGAAAGAGAACAACAACAAGAAAGAAATGAGGATACGACCTTACAGCTTTGATACCATGTTAGTAAACCCTAGCAGATTCTAGGTTGAAGTAGAGAAGAAGAAAGAAAAGAGAAAGAAGAAGAAGAAGAAGAAGAAGAAGAAGAAGAAGAAAGAAAGGTTCGGCCAGACTAGAAGAGAGTCAAAATCGCTCTCCCCTAGCTGACCCACTTGTATTTATTCAAAAACATAGAGTTACAGGAAAGACCATTTTGTCCCTCATAGAAGATGGGACACATAACTTAAACTCAGATACAATAGACCTTTCACTCTCAAGCAGATAATCCAGAATGACCAAAATACCCCTGACTCGAGCATTCTAACACATATTTTCAAATCTAAAGGGGGTAGGACCTCCACACCTTCTTTCCTCCTTACATAATACTATGGGCCAGTGATCTGAGGTCACCCTTGGGAGAGCTCTAGAAGCCAAGGTTCCTCAATGTTCTTCCCAATCCAAAGAGAACATGAATCTATCCAATTTAGAGCAGATGGGTGTAGATTGGAGGTTTGACCATGTGAACGTCATGCTTTTTGTCAGTTTATGGGCTAGGGGAATCTCTTTAAGCTCAAAGGCATTAACAAAACTATTAAACTTCCTCATGCTTTTTGTCACCCTCTGGTTAACCTTATTGGACTCCTCCGAGAATCTGATCACATTGAAATCCCCACCCATGCACCACAGCCCATCCCACAACCCTCTAACATCCGCCAGTTCCTCCCACAACTCCTCTCTCTCTCTATAGTCATTCGGTCCGTAAACATTTGTGAGCACCCATGTATAGTCATCCTCTTGCTGCTTAAACTTCAGAGACACCGAGTACTTTCCGATCAACTCCTCCAGACCTTCCACCACATCCTTCTTCCACATTGTTACAATCCCCCCAGAAGCACCCCACGAGGGAGCAGCCACCCAGCTAATTCCCCTGGCTTTCCATACACTCCTTGCCCATTTATCATTAAACTGCATTCTCTTAGACTCTTGTAGCAGCACAATGTCTGGGTCACACCGTCTGATTACCTCTTTTATTGTCGCCCTCTTCCTTGCACTCCCAATTCCCCTCACATTCCAACTAATAATCTTCATTCCGCTTCTTGGTGAACCCCTTGCCACTTACCACTACTTTCTCCTTTCCTCCTGTCTCCCTTTACCCCGAGCCTCTTATCACCTTCTACATCTCTCTTCAATCTCTCTACTTCACTCAATCTCCTCTTCTTTATTCTGATCTTCTCCTTCCTCTTCTGTAAGTTTTCTTTCAGCACATTCAGATCTTTCAATCTACAACCTAGCTTCCCTACAAATTCTGCTAACATGTCTTCTCTCACCGAGTCCACCAGCCCTACCCTTCCTATAGGATCCCCTCCATCTCTATCCACCTGCCCCTTCTTCCTCTCCTCTGGTCCCACCTCTACTATTTCTTCTCCATCCACCCTCCCTTTCCTATTACCTTCCTCCAACCCTACTCTCTCTTCGTAGTCCTCTCCATCTCTACCCTCATTCCTTTCCCTCCTCTCCACTAACCCCTCCCCTCTTCCTACCTCCCCTTCCCCTCTCCAGATTAGCTCTCCTTCCACTTCCTTAAGTACTCTTTCAATAATTTCCCAGACTTTTTCACTCCTAAACTTTCCTTCCGGCACCTTCCCACCTTCCTTCCTTCCAGTCTCTCCCTCCTCGGAGAGTCCATCTGCTGGCTCGGCTACATAATCATGGGCTACAGGACCTGGAGCAGGAACGAAATCTGGAACCAAAGACATTGGAGACACATTAGTAGCACAAACCGAAATCACTTGGTTACCTGGGACTGATGAACAAGCTGGAAAAGGATTGCTCCCTACCTCCCTCTCTTGTTCCAGAGGTTGGTAAAAATTTATCTCCCTGAGTTGGTCGGGAAGTACTTCTGTCCTTTGGTCACCCTGGTGATCTTTCCACTCTACCTCTGGTTCACCCCTTGATGGTGTGTTCCTGCTCTGCTTTCGGTTCTCCCTGTCTGCCCCTTATGATCCTCCTTGCACACTCTGAGGTCTTGGGAATGGGTTGTACCGCTTGCCTTCGTCACCCTGAAATAATCTTACAATATTCCACTCATCCACGTCAGCTCCAGCGCAACTGCCTTCGTCGTTTACACTGCCCAAGCTAGTACCATCAACCGAACAATCCTCTGAGTCATCATCACCTTCACTGCACTTCGTCGGGAAACCCACCGCAAGTCGAGCAACTTCTCTGTTTTTCGGCGCTGCTCGCGTTCCCCCTTTTGTCTCGCGACTGGGAACGATGATAGACCATTAGCATTGTCTATCTTAGTCGTGTCCCCAGTCACGTGAGTTACTAAAGGCTCACGTGCCTTCTTAAATCACTGGATCAGGCCCGCTGACCCAAATGGGCCTTTAATCGCACCCAAGACTTTTCGAATGGGCTTTGGCTCTGGCCCATTTTTAAGCCACTGCGGCCTCACGTGACTTTTAAAAGAATCACACGCACTCGGTTTGGTTTTATCCGGTCTAGATCCAGTTCTTCCTTGGACTGGCTCCTTTTCCTTGTTCAAACAGGTCAAGTTGGCGCCGGTTACAACCTGTGCAAAAGACCTGCCACCCTCCAGGCTGTTCACTGCTCCCACATGCATAAAACCCACCCCCTGAGTGCTACCCTTTTGTTTCTCCAGTCTTGGTTTTTCCATTTTTGTGAAAGATCTTTTCTTGTTTGAATCAACCAATCCCTTCTTGTCATGCAGTACTTCTTCTTCAACCTTCTCATCTCCCTCCCTAAAGATTTTTGAATGTTACATTTTCTTGGCAACTCTTATTTCATCATACCATAGAATGCCTGGTCTTTTTTCCCTGAACATTTATTGCGCTTTTCTCCTCATATGACAAGGCTTAGATGATGATGGTTTCTTGTACTTTTCTCTGTGATGATGAAGTTAGCTTGTTTTCTAAAATCATACGGAATATATCTGTAAAGGTTGTACTGTTTAGAAATAAAAAAGTTGGATGTGAAATGTACTAAGTTGTGTTTTGATTTTTGAAGGGCCTTGTTGTTCCAGTCATCCGTAATGCAGATAAAATGAACTTTGCTGAGATAGAGAAAGAGATTAATACTCTTGCAAGGAAGGCTAATGATGGCACCATATCAATTGATGAGATGGCCGGGGGTTCATTTACAATATCCAATGGTGGTGTCTATGGAAGCCTTTTGAGTACCCCAATTATTAACCCTCCACAGGTATGGCTAAACTGCACATATTTCCTGCAAGATTCAAAGTATTGACACTCTTGATATGCAAAAATTTGCGTAGCAAGAGTTCAGCTAACCAAAATTTATTTATTTTTTATATTTTTTTTTCTGAAAAAGTGACAGTAGACCTGTTTAATCATATATATTTTAATCATACAGCCAATATGGATACTTTGAACATTGATTATTTCTTTTTCCTTATTTTTATCTGAAGCTAGAATTTCCATTTTATCAGAATGATTCCTCACAATCATCTATATTTTGCAGTCGGCTATACTGGGTATGCACTCAATAGTGACTCGACCAATGGTTGTCGGGGGCAACATTGTCCCAAGGCCCATGATGTACATTGCATTGACATATGATCATAGGCTGATTGATGGAAGAGAGGCAGTTTTCTTCTTGCGCCGTATTAAGGATGTTGTGGAGGATCCTCGCAGGTTGCTTCTTGATATATGAAAACATACCAAGAGCAACTTCTTGATTTTGTGATTTGCCAGTATATGTGAAATCTAGTATATCTTAATTTTGTTGGACCACAATAAAATTTTGTAGGAAGCCTTCTGTTGGATTTCATAAACCCTTCATCAGGTTCTAAACTGCATCCCACCTCGTTTGAGCTTGGGATGAGATGCCTTTCTAGTTACAGTACAGACTTGTGGTTCACATTTGCAGATAACACCAAATATTGTCATGGTAATGTGGCTTCCTTTTGGTTCATATCCCTTTTACTTTCTTCTTTCCCAAGATGCTTCATGGAATTCTGTCTGAGATCCATGTTTTGTGTACTATAAACACGGTGACCAATTGCCTTTTACCAACTGCTCAAGCTGAATATTATTAATGTCTTAGTTTGAATTTCATCCTGACCTAGGAAGTATAGTTAAGGATTTAGGAATACTTCATTATATAAAGATTTCTTCAAATCAATAGTACCAATAAGACTGCTTCAGGATTAGAGGAAAAAATAAAAACCTTTTTCAATTATTCCGTTTTGATGGAGATGGAATTTGGAGAGCATTGGCAATAGAATTTCCAATTTTTTATTGGCAATACAGTATCACTAATTAGTGGCTCATGTACCTGTTTTGTTTGAAAACCCACCGTCCAAGCTGTTAGGTTTGGAAGAATTTAGAATGACGGAATGAGTATTCTGGAGACTAAATTTGGTTTGATTTATTATTAAATAACCCACAACCCACCGAGCTTTTCATTTGATTTAGGAGATTAAATTAGGTTTGATTTGTAATTAAACAAGAAGAATGGTGTTCCGTCCAATATAACATCTTCAATACTATCAAATATATATATATATATATAATGTCTTGAAAGCTATTGTGTTGGTTTTTTGGGTAAATTACAAATACCCCCTATGCTATGGGATCAGTGACAAATACATCTAAGGCCCCCTGAAGTTTTACGTTGTGACAAAGACCCCCGACAGTTAAATTAACTGACAAAAGATGCTAATTGCCAAATGCCTTCTTTGTAATTCAAGGGCATGAAATATAGCGTTGGAGAACCATTTGACTAGAACCCTATTCGTTCTTCATCGGAAGTTGTTGCCACTTGCCACTATCTCACCGGTGAAGAGCTATTTGGTACATCGTTGTTGGATAAATTTTTTAAACTACCTTATGGTTTATGGTTTAGTTAATTAACTAAGTGTATTCTTACTATTTAAAAATTGACTAACGCTATCCCTATTGTTTCTGACAATTGACTAATACTTCCCTTATCGTTAGCATCCATTATCATTCCGTCAAAACCCGTATACACGTGAGACCACGTGGTGTTTAAAATTCTTCTAAAACCCAATATTACCCTCTCCCTCGTCCCAAGTTCATTTTTGAGAGAATCGAAAAACAATGTTCATCGTCCCTTCCAATTCTCAGCACAACGATGACGAACAGGCATTGACCCTCTCCACCTCTGACCAGGTCCCTTCCCCGATCTCTCTGTCCTCTTCCCTCTCTCTTTCCCCCTCTTCTTCTCTTTCTCCTTCTTCCTCTTCTTCTCCTTCCTCCATCTTCATCTTTGTTCATTGTCTTCTTGACAGTGAACAGAGAACTACCACTGACGAAGCCTGTTGGTAGACCAAAGCTGTAGAATTCAGCAATAAGGCTACAGAAACTCAAGATGCCAACAATGACTCCTCACGATATTGATATCAGCAATGGCCATGAGAGTTGGTTGGCACATGCCTGATTTAGGTATAGAAACAACACTGAGAAAAAATCTACCCCCATCTCCTCACATCTCCACCTCGTCGGAGGACCAAACCAAAGAATTTAAGAGGCTACTACTTCCTAAATTTCTGTCTGCAAAGAGAGATCTATGCATCTCATCTGCAAACATGAGTTGAGTGAAGGGACCTACAATGTATCTGTAGTTGATTTACTAAGTGGGGACTCATGTAGTGACGATCAAGAGGGCTGATTTACTGAGACGAGATCAGATCGTCGTCTCAAACTCTCAATATAGCTGATGGAAGACTCAATCAATGGTTTGAACCAAGGTTCAAAATATCGATACACCCAATACGTCGGTAGGGGCGTATCGGGCAAATCGATACATATTGGTTGCCTTTTTTGTTATTTTTTTCGCAACCGGTTCAAGGGGGCCGGTTTAGGTCTCCTCTACCCCTTGAACTGGTTAGACCTCCGGTATACCCACTGTAAGGGCATATTGGAGGGGTCCTGGAACAATACGTATCGGCCGATATGGGCCAATATGTGTCGATACTTTGAACCTTGGTTTGAACGATGGAGCAGAGCTTTGAGTTTCACGCTTGATGTCTTTTGGGTTGAGGGGAAGATCTGGTTTGCTAGGTCGCCACGACTGGGGATATAAAGGCAGATTTTGGATGGAGAAACCGAAGAAGGTGTAGTTGGCATCGGCAAAACAGGAGCCATATTTATATCGGAAAGCTACAACGGAGATAGTGGGGCTAAAACCTTTGACAATTGGAGGACCCAAGATGAATTTGTAATTGAACAATATGCGATTATGAATCAGTAGTTGCTTTGTTTTCTATGTTGATGCTCAGGCTCAACTTCCTTAGCTTTCTCAGTGTAACTAAATCGCTCAGTTTGCATACATCTTTGGTCTTGGAGTTACAGATTACAAATCCCTTCAGCACTTGCAACTCGGAGAGCGAGCCAAGACTCCTGGGGATGTACTCTAGCAAGAAACAATCAGATAGGTCCAAGTGAGTTAGGTTCTTTAGAGATGCTATCCCAACCGGTAGTTCCTCCAGATTTTGACATGCTCGGAGATCCAGAATTTTGATATTGGTGAGCTTGCCAATTGAAGCTGGAAGCTTTGTTATTCCATATATGCCCTGAAGGCTCAAATAACTCAAATGCTTTATAGATCCCAAATCTTTTAGAAAAACTTCTTCCTCCACCTCAATTTGATGCTTCGATCATCTCTGCCATTTACCCAGTTGAAGAACAACCAACTTCCTCGTCATCGATAGCCCATCACTCTTGCCAACCTTTTTGAAATCAAGATACTGTGCATTCACATTGAACAGTGTTTGCAGGTCCTCGTGATAGAAATTTCGTAGATCTGGAGATCCTCTATTGATTGTCACCAAGCATGCTCAGCGAGAGAATTCATCTGCGCCATTTTCAAATCGGGAAAATTCAGTGGGAGATATGGGATTTCCGCTCGAATCGATGTTAAAGAATCTCAAATCTTTAGTGACAAAAATCACCATACGCTGAATCCAATGGTGCATTCTACAGCACTTTACAGCTTTACATCCTTTTTCGTAGACGGGCTCGATCAAGCCAACACTCATCAACTTACGGAAGCACTCATTTCCCCATCTCCTTGGCGGAGTGGTTTGCGGTGGGAGTTACGAATCCCTCACGCTTGCACAATATGCGATTGAAGAGGTTTTCAATCGCCGCTTCCATCCATGGACCAGTTGTTTTCATCGTTTGTCTTGCTCTAACTCACTTTTGACTCTAGACTTTGTGTCAATCGCCGCTTTCAATAGTCACTCTGGACTCTATGTCATTTGTTGCTTTTCTTCTCATAATTCTAGAGTCCAGAGCTTACATTTCCTTTTCTCTCCTCCCCTCATCAGCAAACAAAAGTTCTTCAATGATTGAATTGATCGGAGTTAATCCTTTACTTTGAAAATTTAAAAGAGAATAGTGGATAAAATAGTTTGCAAACAAAATGGTCAACCCCTGTAACTACGATCTGCATGGAGAATTCACAACTCTATGCAAAGACCTACCTGCTTCCAGAGTGATGTAAACAAGGCCGGTCATCTTGCCTTGAACGACTCCAATCACCGAGGGCCTCTCGAAGAAGAGCTCCAATAGGGTTTGATGAACCAACGTTTCTTTCCCTTTTTTACTATTTTATTTTAAAAATTTGAAGAAAAATAAAGGGTAAAATAGTCTTTTTCATCTTTATATTAACGGGCACTAATAGCAAGGGAAGTATTAGTCAATTGTCAGAAACAATACGGGTAGCTTTAGTCAATTTTCAAACAATAAGAATACACTTAGTCAATTAGCTAAACAATAAAGGTAATTTAAGAAATTTACCCAAAAAATACATTCACATCTTTTATGCCATCACGGATGAAAAAGAACCTATGTATATGCTACACCAACTATTTTAACTTTATGAAAACCAATATTTTTATGAATTATTGGATTATTAAAGTGTAAGCGAAAAGAGTAGGGAGTGTTATACTAACTTACTATAAGATAGGGGGTGTTTGTCACAAACGAAAGTGCAGGGAGCATTTATCACTAACCCCATAGAATGGGCGGTCTTTGTAATTTATACTTTTTTTTTCTATAAACTAAAATCAATCTGACTTGTCATCAAAGGAAATGACGTAATTTTCTAACCTGAATCAGGAAACAAAACGATTTTCCCCGTTCTTTTATATGGTTTTCATTTGAATTAACGTTTACCCTTTTTTTAGTAGGCTAACAACCCGTTTGAAGGAAAATCCTCATGGCCTCACATGCCGTTTAAATTTAGTGTATTCATAATATTAGGAAACGATTGTCATTACAAAACTTGATTCTTAATTAAGAAATAACCCACATGAAAACAGAAAGGATTCAGCACCATTGAAACTGCATTCATCACTTTCTATTTGAACATAACCATTCAATTACAACCTTTTACATTCAAAAATTCTAGTAAGCTAGGAGAGGTCATTTGGGTACAAAAATAAAGAAACATAATTAAAAAAAAAAAACAGTCCCAGTTATCTCAGGTCCAGGGATGGTTGGACTGGAGACCTAACCTTTGCCACTTGATTCTTCTGAGTAGTTGAATCCGCATTATCACGATTGTCATCCCGATATTTAATCACAATTACACCAAGCAATGACCCCTATGAAAAATAATTATATATACAAACAAATTACAGAAAAAAAAAATTTTAAGAATTGTATGGAAAATTACGAGAGACCTTTAATTTCAAAAGAGCTTGCTTGCAAACTCTTCCGTGGCATTTGTCGCTGCACAAGAAGACGAGGCTGCGAGATCTCTAAGCTCGGTTACACTTCTTCCTAATTGCAGAGCCACCTTTATTTCAGACAACTCCCCGTTCTCTCTTGTATTTGTATCCCTTTCGTTTAATGTGGACTCAATGGACTCTTCCAACAGTCTGAAAAACCCTGCACAGTTCCTGTACATCTCAAATACCATTCCCACTTGCCCACCGTGTTCCATCGTGTTAACTATGATTGCTAGTGCTCCCCCTGCAACGCTGACCAAGACGGCCGATGAACCATGAGAAGGAGATCCCACAAAACCAGAACCAACAGCAGCGATCCCTGTTAACAGAGGGCCTGAAATGGCCAAAACTTTGTTAATTTTCAGAGCTAACTTGCCAAGTCTATTGTACTCTTCCATATCTCTTCTCCTCAACACCCCGAGAATCTGCCTCATTTCCTCCTCTAAGTTGTTGTTCCACCCATTTGTCTCCATCTTTTCATTGGGTTTTTTTTGTTGCACTGAAAGTTGTTCTGGAGAACACCCTGAAGGCCACCATACGGCAGGCTCTACTGTAGCCGGGAACTTGTCGAGCATTGTCCCTAGCAACGGAAGTGGGTACGCCCTATCGAGCGCCAACACTTTCTCCATGGTATCCTTCACGTCTTTGGGCGTAGGACTACCCAGATCAAGTGTAGTTGAGAGGGCTGGATCTTGTTCATCACCATCAGTATTCCCGTAGCTGCAGAATACAAGAGGGTTGACGATAGCTTGAGAGCTGGAAGGGGAGCTCCCATGCTGCCAGTCCAGCCATTATCGCGGCGGTTAAAGTGATTGTGTTAATGGATGTGAGCAGGAGAGTGTTCCAGTTGTTTCGCTGCTCTCCAATGTTGGCATGCATCTCCGCTCTGTCTAATACCATATCTGCAATTGCATAAAGCTCCATGATCACCCTGGTAGCGACCGAATCGTCCTCTGTGCCAATTTCGGTCTTCTTATCCATATGGATAGTTGTTGTGACTGAGTATCCACTTTTTATGTTCAAATCCTCCGTCACCCTTTTGGTTGGTAGCTTCGGAACGGACAGATGAACCCTTTGAAGTTTAGGAGCATGGAGGGTAGCTTTAATTCTTCTTTGACAAGACGAGGAGGAAGAACAAGATAGCAGAGTTTGTAAGGTTGCCATTTCTCTACGTTGATAGAATTGAATTCGGAGAGGAGAAGAGAGTAGTATTGGTTTTAGAGAGGTTCCCAGATTATATATTTATAGAAAACAAGTGGAGGGTCTTGGCCTCGTGGGAAAGATCAGACTGTGGTGTCGTACTTTGAATTTTTCAACAACTGGATCATGGCTTGACCGCTTCTGGTTCAAACTTTCTTCGTAATCTATAGATGGTTTATTTGGTTTTGGTCTCTCATACTTTCTTCTGATTCTGTTAAATTAAACAAAAGGGGGTAAGTAAAGCTATTGCCTACTACACTTCTTTGATATAGTGGCTAACTTTTTTTATATGTTCGCCACCCTAAATAGATAGAGAATTGAATCGTAGTAAAAACCAATAATCTGTAAAATCGATGACTGGTTCTCTCTGTGTCTTGATGGACTGGTAAAACGGTTGAATTGAATGGAATGACCTCTTCTCTCTTATCCTTGCTGCCGCCTCGATCACCGCTGAGGTGTATAGACTGGTTCTACTGAAAGAATTCTTCCTTGAGCGCCCACTGCAACAATTTGTTCAATTTCTTATTATGGGTTGTCTGGACTGGAATACGAATTCCCATGAACTTTGAACATGATTTTGGATGGCAGATTTAATTTCCACCACTTACCCATTCAATTGCAGAAACATGGCAGATTTAATTTCCACCACCATTTACTTTCTCCTTTTAATTTGGAAAATGCAGACACAGTCCAGTATTCAAGTCCATGTTTCCCCTCTTGAAATTGAATGAACACGTACATGCATGACGTACACTGACACCTCTGAGGAATAAAGGATTGTCTAACAGTTCGATTCTGCTACAGTTCTGCTCGTAATACCAGCCCAATTATCTACGACATACCAGATAATATGGGTGGGCAGACGTACACATGTTCAATGGGTAGGTTTGGACACATGTTCAATGGCACAAATCATAATCAACCCGTATGTTTTTTTCTTTTTTCTCCGATAGAAATTAGAACGGGAAGAGGGAGGAAGGGCTCCACCGAACGGATGTAACACATCCCCAGAAATCCAAACAATTAAATAAAAGCTGAAGGGTTTAGGCAGGTTTTCAACGCTTACATAACCGGGATGAGAATGAGAAATTGGCTAACCAATTATTCCGCATCTTTATCTTCAACCATCGTTTTCAATATCCATACAGCTTCACACAATTGTTAAGGCAGTCAATAACAAGCTTGGGATCCCCTTCGATAATGATGAATCTGTTTTTGAATAAGCATTATTCTCACAGTTAAATTAATAATAATAAATTATTATTATTATTATTGTTTAGTTAATTGACTAACTATGCAATTGCTGTTTAACTATTATCTTGCATCACTCCTATTATTTCTTATAATTGATATCATCATTAAGTGTTAACAGAAAAATTGAAATGTCAAATTTGTTCTTCATTATATCTTAAATTTTTAAAATAAAACCCAAATTATGAATAATTTCAGAAAAATAGGAAGCAAATTACTCCTTCATCTCATCTCTATTTTTGTTTCTATTTCGGTTTTCGTTTCTGTCTCCGTCTCCGTCTCCATTTTCGTTTCTGTCTCCGTCTCTATTTTTTCTCACAGTATAACCGCCGTCAGTACTTCTGAGACGTCTTAGAGAAGCCGCCGACACCATTAATCACACCGACACTTAATGTGCATGTGGATATTGATCATGATCACTCACTGAATTTCTTTTTAGGTTTTGGTCCAGTTCAAATGGAGTGAAAAGATCTCGGAAGGATGAGTCGGTCTCGAGGGAGAAGGGCAAGAGGAGGAACATTCTTGAATGTATAAAGCTCTATTTTCTTATTTTTTATTTCCGGTAACCGCTATATTTTCCCCTCAAATACTGCTCTATGAAATGTTGCAACACCATCCTCGAGTTGCTTACCGGCAAAGATGAGCCTCTACTGATTAGGTGGGATTCCCTTTTTGTCTTGGATCTTAGCCTTCACATCATGGTTTTCAAAATCGGACTGGACTGGACGGTCAGACTGGAAAAACCGGGAACTGGTCAGGTGACCGGTTCCGGTTTTCCCCAAAACCGGATTTTCCATAAAAACCATTGATTTTGGTCAGCAAACTGCTGACCTGGGCAGTTAACTCAGTCCACTCAAACTGTTCGAACCATTCAAACAGTTTTGACCGGTTTTCATTTTTTTTAATTTTTTTATTTTTTTTGTCAAAATGGGCTGACCGTTCGGTTTGAACAGTCGGACCGTTCAACCCGGTAACTAGACCCCTGACCAGTTCGGTCTTCAGGCCGGTTTTAAAAACCATGCTTTACATTGTCGAATGTATTAGAACTTGTTGAGGATTTAATCAGTTTTGTGTAGATTTAACAGCAACTTTTTATATGTTAATTGTTAGATAGGAAGTGGAAACCACAGCATTTATATTAGGTCTTTTGTTGATTGTTTGTTAAGTCTTTTGTGTTTTTAGATGCTTGACGCCCTATAAGGGCATATTAATCATTGTACTCCATTTTATATGTTTAATATAAATACTACAAAAGGGGACGGCCAGAATTAAGCTCTCTTTTTATTCCTCAAATCTCTTCCTCCTCTTGTTGTTCTTCTTCTTCTCTCTTCTCTTCTTCAAGAAAATAGCTTTTCTTTTACAGATTTTTAAATTCAGCAAATTTCTACTTTACTCCCACCTCCAATGTGATCATCTTCCCTATCAAGGTCTTCATGAAAACCTGCATCCCACCACAAAAATGAAGCACCAGATGCAATGTGGATTCTTTTTGTATGTTGTAGTCAGCCAAGGTGCGACCATCCTCCAACTGCTTCCCAACATATATGAGCCTCTACTGGTTTGGTGGAATCGCCGGCAATGAATACAGCAAGCACACACTCTTCATTGTTTTCGACTACCCGAGAAATGTTCACCGAGAAAACACTAATATCATAGAATTCCCTCCTTGTCTGGTGGAATGCCTGGAGCTTTGACGGCACTCCTGAATGTTGTAGTCTGCAAGAGTCCATCCATCCTCAAGCTACTTTCCAGCAAAAATAAGCCTCTGCTGGTAGGGTGGAATGCCCTCCTTAATAGGGAACTGGAAAATAATTTCTTTGTTTTTTTCTAAAAAATAACCCTCAGATCGAGATGATTTTCAAAATCCCAATTCAAAGTTTTGAGCCCAGATTCTCCCTTGTCTCGCCCATCATCCTCAATATTCAAAGTTTGCTCCTATCAAGACACTATATCATGACAGAGCCAGTGCACTACGAAATAAAAAAAAAAAAAAACAAAGCTTTATACATTCAACCATACATTTCTGATCTTGGACTTAACTGATTGATCAACATCACCGGTGATGACGCCACTTTATCTAGTGCTAGAGGCCTTACTGGCAGCCGAAAGTAGAAAGGGTTTGTCAGGGACAACTCTTATAGAGATGGAGGGTAATATTACCCGACTTACAGAAGAGAGACGGAGGGTAATATTGGATTTTAAAAAGAATTATATCTCACATGGTGTCATATGTGTACAGATTTTGATGAAACATTATCGGACGCTAACCGCTCTAAGACAATAGTAACTTGGGGATACTCTAACACAATAGTTAAACAGTAAGAGTAGAGTTAATCAATTATTATTATTATTATTATTATTATTATTATTATTATTATTATTATTATATCGTATTTAAGTTGTTGAAAAGGCTGTAAACCACTGACTGACTATTTATTGGTGAAGTGGAGAATACCATGAATAAGCTGTTTTAAGTCTGTCACCAATTATCAATTCCTTTTCACAACCTAAAGAAATAATTGCATTTACAGATGCTCAAAATTACAGGAATTAAAAGATATATACAAAAACTATCACATCTCAATATACAAAGTTTGTATAACCAGAAAAACAATCCTCGTACTTCCAAGCAGCCTCTGATATTGAGAGGATTACAGACCTAATTACTTACAAGACACTCCATTTCATGAGAAAACGAGATCTCAGTTTCCTACACTTTTCAACCCGATTACTTCCTACGTGGTAACAATTCATCTAAGAGATTATATGGAATCTTGCGAGAAATTCCCGCTTAGGTGGTGAACAAGAACCTTAAGTCCTCTGCTGTTAGTTTTCCCAGAGCCTCAGAAGAACCACCTATAGTCCTGTTAAAGTATGGTATGATGCAGGTAAAATACCATCAGAAGATATACAGTTCAAACACCTAGCAAACAAATTGAACTTACCCTTCAAACACCAATTCCTTCTTCTCTTGCAACTTAAGAATCCTCTCTTCAATGGTGTCCTCAATTATGAACCTTATGATCCTAGAGAAATATGCACAATCAAAATTTCTTTTCTTTACATCTTCTTTTCCCAAGAGATAAATAGTGCATGATTTGGTGTGTTTGGTGGGAATACAGGATTAGAGAGGACAAGATGAGTTGCACCTGATTGGTTTGTATTGTCCGATCCGATGGATTCGATCTTGGGCTTGCCTCTCCACGGCTGGATTCCACCAAGGATCCATCAGGAAAACCTAAGCAGTATCATTTAAGAAAACTAAACATCAAAATCGAGGACAATCTTCATAACGACAAGGGAGAAAGAGTATCAGTACTGCTAAATACTGCATAAAGGAATATGATGACATTTAACTGGTACCTTAGCAACAGAGACTGGCACAAGAGAGAGAGAGAGAGATCACATAGAAGCGTTCTTCCTGCCTCTGCTTGGTATACATTTTGGGAAAATGGGGTAGGATGAGTATAAGG
Organism: Nelumbo nucifera; assembly: GCF_055504915.1. Classification (NCBI taxonomy): domain Eukaryota; kingdom Viridiplantae; phylum Streptophyta; class Magnoliopsida; order Proteales; family Nelumbonaceae; genus Nelumbo; species Nelumbo nucifera. The sequence goes on along the minus strand of NC_142649.1, from coordinate 146,177,064 downwards.
ACACGAGGACTGGAAGATGATGCCCTAGCTGTCTCACCGACATGGAGAGGGCTTGCAAAGGGGAGGGAGGTGTTGTACAGCCAAACTTGGGAATGGGGCAAAGAAAGCTTCGGGTGATTGTTCTAACTTCCAAGTTTTTATATGAAATTATGTTTCTTAGGCTCAGTTTGGAAGGAGTAGAAATACAAATATGTATGTATAAATACATACAAAATAATACAAAATACAAGGTTTTGTACTCTACATATTTGTATTTGTACTCCTTCAAAAGATAGGATCATGTAAAGAATGGGTAAGAATTTCCAAGAAATCTCATAGATAAGACCCTATGCATGGTATTTCCCAACCTCTATATGTGCATCATGTCTATATCAGAGAAACACAGCTTATTCAACTATCCCTATTGAGAAACAATCAACTCCACAACCACCCAAGGCATTTCGAGAATAAAATGAATCTGTGTATTGGAGGATTGCTAGTTACCACCCCCCCCCCCCCACCCCAGAGGTAAAATGGAAAAAAAAAAAAAATCAATAACCATAATGAGAAAGGCCACTTAGACGCTTACATGTGATGCAACGGTTAGATTGAGAGCAACACCACCAGCTTTCAAGCTCATAAGGAAAATCTTGCAGTCTGGATCATCAGTAAATCTCTTTATGGAAGAATTTCTGGCAGTCATGCTCATACTTCCCACTAATTGAACACAATTTAAGCCAGACTGCAAATACAAAAATGGTTAAGCATCTACTTTAGGTGTGCTTTCTAAAGATATAATTAAGAAAAACCTGTTCTACCAAAAAAAAAAACAGAAAGAAAGTTTTACTTTACCTTATGGAGGGCATAGCTTATCAAATCCAAGAATGATGTGAACTGGCTAAAAACAATCCCCTTTGCAGAACCATCTCTCTCAATCATGAATCTGATTTCTTCCCTCTTGGGAACAATTGAAATTCAACCATCAATAAGTGAAAAATAAATAGATAGGTAAAACTGAATCTAATTAAATTGGGATAAAGAATTATTTGTAATGTAATCCAATGACAAAGTGATACAAAAGGCTACATGAATCATTTCCTTTCGAGCATTTGATGCAGAAAAAAAATTGGTAAGACTAACTACAATGCCTAATAAACTTGTCTTTTTCCTTTACATGATTTCCTAGGCATACATGACACTCTATGCCTGCAAGTTTGCATTATGCATGCTACTATTTTCTTTGTGCATATTATCATGCCAATATTAACTGTCCCATTGACGTAATTTGTCAAACTGAAATATCTTTCAATTTCTCTTAGAAATAAGGTGGTGCCAGTGCATAATCCAAGCCAACTAGATGCTTTAAGTTGTAAAATTAGTAAGAGATTGAAGTCAATTCAATGGAGAATTGCCACAGTGGAAAGAAAACAATGTAGAAGAAAACGGACAGAGAACTGGAGAAACACACACTCAGAGAAAAGGTACTCACAATACCCAACCCACCTCAGGATTGGAGTCTCACCAACATAGAGGATGGATATGATGAAATCCCATCATCAAGGAGAAGAGTCTCACTTCTCAACAACAACAACAAAGTTGCAGAACTGAATCTTTGAAATATTCATTCACTCTAAAAGAAAAAGAGGGCATAATGCCTTTTCATAGGAGAAAGTTAGATTTCCCTGCAAAGCAATAAATAAAACAAAATTACAAAATTATCAGAAGTTTTTCTGATCTTATCACTTTGGAATCTGCATTTGTATATTCACAGAGTGAACTTACATATGGGCAGAGTAAATAGGCTTATATAGAGGGAAGCTACTATGGTTGTGAGGTATGTGGGCACTATAGTTGACCAATAGCCATGGGCATTGAAGCTCACTAGTGCTGCATCGCATGGTAGGTATAAGTTTCCAAGGATTTGGGGAATGCAAAATCAATTCAGAAAAATGTACAAATCCACATTTCAAGCAAAAAGAAAAAAAAAGGAAAACAAAGAAAGAAATACTCTAGATGAATGATTACAACGTGTAGAGAACACTGATGTGGGCCCCACAGCTATGGTCCCACTGTGTTCGTAGGGTAGAATGTGTTCTAGTCATCCTAGGGTTAGCTAGTGGTCAGTTGGTTATTTCAGTTGTTATTTATTTCAGTTTTATTTTGTTCTATTTGTTATGTAAATACTAAGGGCAGATCTGTCCTTTCCATGTAATGAGCATAACCTATAAATACTAAATAAAAATAGCGGCGGTAGAACATTAAGATTCTGTCCCTCCTTTCAACCCTTGTGTTCTACTGCTCTCTCTTCTCTTTCTCCTCTCTTCTCTATACTCTTTCTTCTATTTTCGAACCTGAAATCTATTAGGGTTCAAGGCTGATAGCAGTCTTGAACGTCTACTTGGTATCAGAGCTAGGGTTTCTCATGTGAGTCTAGTCCAGCCGACCACATGAGAACCATCTAGGGCTGGAAGCTGAGAAAGTAGAGTTCGTTGACTGATTCTTGGAGATCGCCAGAGGGTTTAGCAGCTGTTGAAGACTTGCCACGGTTGCAGAGTGTTGGTGATTAGGAAGAATCAGAGAAGGCTAGGGTTCGGGTAACCTTGGAAGGCAGCGAACAGCATTCTCTTGTAAGTTTTTTATTTTCTGAGAGAAGTACTATCAGAGAAGATAGGTTGGACCTATCTAGAAAGGGCGGCCGAACCACTCTAGGGTTTTCTTCCTTCTATTCTCTAGGGTTTTGTCTTAACCCTGCGGCAAACCCTAATGCTGGGCCGAGTCTTGTGATCTACCTATGAAGCTCTTCTTAAGTTTTCTCCTCAACATTGATCAGCTTTAGGGTTTCATATTAACCCTACTACAAGTCTTATCTGTACGGTACTGCCTGGAATGTGCGGCTGAGAATTTTCTTTTAAGGACTGATTAAAACCCTAATTCTGCTTCAGCATATCAGATTATTCTCTAAGCTGTTTTCAGATTTTTTTGGGGTTTCGAACTCTTCTAAGGGGTGAAAATTGTACGGACTGTTGTTGTTGTGTTTGCTAATTGGTTTCAGATCAGACTTATACCTGTTTCATGCACATATACCATGAATACAGATTGGTTCTATACTGATTTTTTATTGTGATTGATAGTTCAAGTGTTGTTCTTTGACTGTAGTAACCCTAATTTTTGAGACTACTGGTTTTTGACCGAAATGGAGTTTAAGAATCAGGCAGAAGGCAGTTTTGGGAACAACAGTTATGGTGGTGTTTCTGAGACAGGTTTTCAGATTACAACCGTAAGATTTGATGGATCAAACTATTTGGAATGGGCCCAATCAGCCATGATGGCTATTGGGGGAAGGGGTAAAGTAGGGTATCTCTTGGGAGATGTGAAAGAACCTTCCAAGGGAGACCCCATGTATACCAAGTGGGTCCAAGAAAACTACTTGGTTATGACATGGCTGTGTAATTCTATGCAGCCTCATATCAGCCGAAATTACTTGTGGGCAAAGACAACCAAGGAGATATGGGATGTTATGAAAGAAACTTACTCCCAACCCCTTAATGTTGCCCGAGCATATGAATTGAAATGTGAAGTGAATACTCTTAAACAAGGAGAGAAACCGGTTCCGGTCTACTTCTCTACCTTGAAGTCCCTGTGGCATGAGATTGATCACTTAGAGACTCTTGAGTGGGAGAGTCCCAAAGATGCACAGACCCATAGAAAGCACATCGAAACAAACAGGGTGTTTGAGTTTCTGGCAAGCCTGAATTCAGAGTATGATATTGTGCGGCAACAGATTTTGACCAGAGATAGTGTGACCCTCTCTCAGGCATACTCCTTAGTGCATAGTGAAGAGACCAGGAGGAAAATCATGATGCAACCTCAGCCTCTTACACCGGCCCTTGTAGCTGTTAAACCCAAATCAGGGGGTGATTCAGAGAGGGACAGGAAGAAGGAAGATAAAAGGGATGTGGTATGTGAGCATTGTAAGAAACCCAAACACACAAAAGAAACATGTTGGAAGTTGCATCCTCATTTGGTCCCGGCAAAGTTGAAGCAAGAAGGGTAATGCTCATGTGGCCGTGACTACTGATTCAGCATCCTCATCTGGCACAAGAGGTACTCCCTTAGAGACCTTAGCTGCAGTTCGGGCTGCTCTAGTACAGTTGGAAAAGGAAGTTGGGAACTCAACTCAGTCACCGCAGTCACCATCAGCCCCTGCCACATCTGCTTTCGCACATTCAGGTACTCGAGCCTCAGCTCCAGGTACTACTGAACCCTGTTGGGTAATAGATTTAGGTGCATCCGACCATATGACTAGCTTGCCTTCATTGTTTACCACTTATCATTTATCTTCTGGTAGGGATAAAGTATCTATTGCTGATGGCTCTCTTGTCCCCATTTCTGGCAAGGGTGACATCAAGCTGTCGGATACTATCTCCTTGTCTTCTGTCTTGCATGTTCCTAAACTTGATACTAACCTTCTTTCAGTTAACAGTATTACAAAACATATGAATTGCTCAGTAACTTTCTTCCCTGACCGATGTGTTTTTCAGGACCTGGAGACGAAGAAGGTGATTGGGACTGGTCGTGAGACAAATGGGATCTATCTGCTCGGGGAGAGTTCTCGTCGGGAAGAGTCAGTGGATAAGAAGTCACTTGTTTCTCAGATTGTGAGTCTGATTATGCTTTGGCATAACCGATTGGGTCATTTGTCTTTTCGATCCTTAAAGAGTATGTTTCCTACTTTGTTTGAGTCTGTTGATTTGTCCCAATTAAAATGTGAAAGTTGTGAGTTTGCTAAACATTGTAGAAACTCTTATTCATTGAGTAATAAAAGGAGTAATAGTTCTTTTGATATTGTGCATACTGATGTTTGGGGGCCATATCACATCCCTTCTATGGGTGGGTACAAATATTTTTTGTTATTTGTTGATGACCATACTCGGTTTTCTTGGGTTTATCTTATGTGTTCATGAGATGAGGTTCCCACCCTGACCCAAAACTTCCACCAAATGATCCTAACCCAGTTTGATGCCAAGATCAAAGTTCTTAGATCTGATAATGCAAAGGAATACTTTGCTAAGCCATTGGCATCTTACCTTCTTAATCATAGGGTTATCCACCAAAGCACTTGCCCTCATACACCTCAGCAGAATGGGGTTGCAGAAAGGAAGAATAGGCACATCTTGGAGGTGGCTAGAAGTATTATGTTTACCTCCAATGTCCCTATTCGCTTCTGGGGTGATGCTATCCTCACGACGGTATATCTTATTAATCGGGTTCCTTCCCGGGTTCTTGATATGAAACATCCTTTTTCCCTTCTATACCCAAATGAGGAGTTGTTTACTGTTCCCCTTAAAACATTTGGTTGTACCTGTTTTGTTCAACTTCTCGGACCTCATCACTCCAAGTTCGAACCAAAGGCCTCCAAATGCATCTTTCTTGGTTATGCACAAACTCAAAAGGGTTATTGTTGCTATGATCCTGTCTCAGGGAAGAAGTTTGTCTCCATGGATGTCACTTTCTTTGAGGAGACACCCTATTATTCTCGGGTTTCTCCTCAGGGGGAGAGTAGTGAGAGTAGGGATTTGGGTCATTTTCTTTAGGGGAGCGCAGTGAGGGTAGGGTTAATACTTTTGGGGCTGTTCCTTTACCTATTCCATTGGGTGATGAGGGCTGTAGTAGTGAGGGTGGTCAGAGGGATCAGGAGTTGAGAGTCTATCACAGGCGATGCAGGCAAGTTGATCCCAGTCATCAGCAGTCTAGGCCAGCTCCAACCTCTTTTGCGACTCCAAGTCCAGGTATTACAGTCCCAGGGCCCATAGAGACTCCTTCCATTGTTGCCACTTCACCTCCTGCAAACGACCTTCACCTTCCTATTGCCGTCCGTAAAGGGAAACGGCATTGTACCACATCTACAGCCCACCGCATTTCCCAGTTTTTATCCTATGATCGCCTATCTCCCTCCTACAGGTCCTATCTTACTTCCGTTGGTAATGTCCCTATTCCAAGAACAGTGCAAGAAGCCCTATCAGTCCCGGAGTGGAGAGGTGCAATGTAAGTTGAAATGGATGCCCTGTTGAAAAATAATACCTAGGAGCTAGTTGATCTGCCCAAAGGAAAGAAACCAGTTGGATGCAGATGGGTATTTCCTGTGAAGCACAATGCGGATGGCTCCATTGAGAGGTACAAAGCTTGGCTAGTTGCAAAAGGGTTCACCCAGACTTATGGTATAGATTACTTGGAGACCTTTGCCCCGGTAGCCAAGATGACCACCATTCGAGTTCTATTATCTCTTGCAGCAAGCCACACTTGGCCTTTGTACCAAATGGACGTTAAAAATGCTTTTCTGAATGGAGATCTGTAGGAAGAGGTTTACATGCAGTTGCCTCCTGGATTCTATGATACAGAGACAGGTAAGAAGGTCTGCCAGCTCAATAAGGCATTGTATGGTTTGAAGCAGTCACCTAGAGTTTGGTTCGATAGATTCAGACTAGCCCTTGGGAAGTTTGGTTATATACAGGCCCAGTCAGATCATACACTGTTCATCAAGAAGGTGGAGTCCTCTCTGACACTACTTGCAGTATATGTTGATGATATTGTGGTGACAGGAAATGATAGCCATGAGATTGAGTCTCTCAAATAGCTCCTTCATCAAGAGTTTGAGGTGAAAGATCTTGGTGCACTACCGTATTTTTTGGGTATTGAGGTTGCTAGATCTAAACAAGGGATCTTTGTCTCTCAAAGGAAATATGTTCTAGATCTGTTGGCAAAAACTGGAAAGTTAGGTGTCAAGCCTGCGGATACACCCATTGAACAGAACCACAGGATTAGTGTAGAGAGTGGGGAGCCTTTTGAAGACAAAGTTATGTTCCAGCGATTAGTGGAAAACTTCCTATATCTCTGCCTTACTCGGACAGATATCAGTTATGCAGTTAGTGTTGTCAGCCAGTACATGCATTCTCCTAGAACCACGCACCTTCTTGTAGCAGAAAGAATATTAGCATACTTAAAGAGATGCCCGGGTAGAGGTATATTGTTCAAAAACAATGATCACATGAAGGTGGAGGTCTATACGGATGCCGATTGGGCTGGGAGTGTTGATGACAGAAGGTCTACCTCTGGATATTGTGCCCTTATGGGAGATAACCTTGTCTCTTGGAGGAGTAAAAAACAGAGTGTTGTCTCCTGATCTAGTGTTGAAGCTAAATACAGGTCAATGGCTAACGGAGTGGCTGAAATTCTATGGCTGAGATCACTACTTGAGGAGTTGGGTATTGAGTATGAGAAGCCCCTGATGCTGTATTGTGATAATCAAGCGGCTATTAATATAGCACACAATCCGGTGCAGCATGAAAGAACTAAACATATTGAAGTTGATCGACATTTTGTACGAGAGAGGGTCTCATCACAAGAAGTGTGTCTCCCGTACATCACATCCAACATGCAGCTAGCAGATATCCTCACCAAAGTTGTACCAAGGAAGAAGCTAGAGGCGGATCTCTCCAAGTTGGGAATGATGAACATTTATTCCCAACTTGAGGGGGAGTGTAGAGAACACTGATGTGGGCCCCACAGCTATGGTCCCACTGTGTTCATAGGGTAGAATGTGTTCTAGTCATCCTAGGGTTAGCTGGTGGTTAGTTGGTTATTTCAGTTGTTATTTATTTCAGTTTTATTTTGTTCTATTTGTTATGTAAATACTAAGGGCAGATCTGTCCTTTCCGTGTAATGAGCATAACCTATAAATACTAAATAAAAGTGGCGGCGGTAGAACATTAAGATTCTGTCCCTCCTTTCAACCCTTGTGTTCTACTGCTCTCTTCTCTTTCTCCTCTCTTCTCTATACTCTTTCTTCTATTTTCGAACCTGAAATTTATTAGGGTTAAAGGCTGATAGCAGTCTTGAACGTCTACTCAACGTATGCATATCACATTCTTGAAAACATTTCTCTTAGCTCCACTTGAACGTGGTAGAGTTGTGGAGAATGGAGATCCTTAGCTCTATGGCCCATGCCACCATCTCAAGTGGCCTCCCATTTTGGATCCCATGTGGACAGATTATGCTCTTTGTTGACTACAGTTCCCTTGGTAATCTGAACAGTCCAGCATGGCTAGGACCAGAGGGCTAATTACATACCCAAAGAACACACCAATCTGATTTTCGAGTGTCCCAATTGGAAACACTGATGCTCTGAAGGTCAACATGATGGTTTTATGGGCAATCAGGTATTACAGAAAGTGTTCAATGTGATTCCGTGCTTTCAGTCTGTATGGTTCAGCTAATGCAACCAGATAGGCTAATAGAGCAGATTTGGGCCTGTAGTTGATACATCATCTCAATGAGAACATAAGACCATGGCTGATGAGCTAGCTAGAAGGGGCATGAGAAAGTTTATACATATATTTTGTTTACTGGGCTATCCTTTTTCCATATCAACGGAAATTTGATCTTATTGATTATTTTATACAAAAGAAAATTCTCATTACTGTGTGCTAGTGCTATATTTGGTAAACCCATGCCCCGTGGAGGGGAGGAAGTTATTTGGAAGATCCTACCACTTGCGTTCTCAGGTTGCATAAAAGAAGCATATATTATTATCTACTAGGTTTCTGTTTTCAGATTTCTGTGTTTTAATTAAGCTAGAAATCTAATGCTGTAATTTTTGGATTAAACAGTAGAAGGGTTAAGATTGGCTGACAGATGATATTACTATTAGACTAACCCACTTGCTGCACACTAGGAGGGAATTTAGAGACTACTATATATAGACAACATGATTTATGGGTGGGCTCATATCATGAATTCATCTACATCCAGACAGATGCCCAAGCAAGATTTGCCTCCTCAAGGAGTATTAAAACTAAAGTTTGATGGCTATTCCAGGTCCTTTGGGGTGAAAGATTTCATAAATGAACCAAGTGAGATTTTATTGACCTTTCTAGGACCATTTGGCCTAGGAAGCTGTATCAGGGTTCAGTTAAAATCATTGCTGCAATTAGTAGGGCTTATGTCGATTTTAGGAGTTCAGCATGTGTAAGCAAAGAGAGATTCTCAGATGATAACTGGCAGGGTCAGATATGGTGGTGAGGACCAATGGATTTTCTGGCACTTTGTGCAAGAGTCTATATCTCTGGCATCAAATATCATCTTGTTCAGGTGGATCTGGAGGTCTGCCAACATTCTAGCAGATAGTCTAGCTAGATAAAGGATAGGGGAGGGCATATCTCTTAATATAGCTATTTTTATCCTTTTTATGTAGTTTCTCAGTGTTAATTTGGCCCTTTAGAGGCTTTTATCTAGCTCCGTGTGGGTGCTCAGATTTGCTTCATATTTTCATCTTTGTTGATTATTATTTATTAATGAAGTTTGATCTCAATCAAATAAATGTATAAGGGTTAAAATAAAGCCACAATTCAGATGAAAGATCCTTGGGATCCAGAACCTGGTAGCGTTGACAATATGCTATATTAATGACAATAAAGAGACCTAAAGGTGCACCGTTGATAGATTTTTTCCTGGGTCTCAGTGCAGTCAACGTTAGTCTCTTTAATGAATTCTATCAAAATAGTTTTCATTGGTAGCAGCAAGGAGGCTCATTAACTAGTAATGGTATAAATGGTGATATGGTAGAGATGGAATTATATTCCAAGTTTGTTATACCATCTCTCCTTCCTTCAATGATGTTTCATTAATGAAAGATGATTGAAATGAAAAAGAAGAAAAACAAAAGAAAAAATTGTAGCAAAGCATCCATACCAAGGCATCAATTTTTGTGCTCGTCTGGAAATCTTCAAGACAAATTCTACTCAGAATACTTGAATGTCTATAACCCTTGATGGTTGTTTTAGTACCCTGGTACTCTGCATTCATCTTTGCTGTGAAGTCAACAGTAAGTGGTTTTGAGCACGATGGGCATGAACCTTGTTCCAAGGTTGTAGAGTAATCCACCAAACAAGCCTTACAGAAAACATGTGCACAAGCAGTAACCTATAACAGAAAGAGGCTTAGAAGACAATTAAATGGACTGCATGTAAATTGAAGGGTGATCAGAGTTAGAAAATAGTAAAATGACAAGAAGATTAAAAACAGTAGCTAACCACTGGCTCCTCTGCTGCATCATGGCAAATGCCACAATCTTGTTCACCAATAGAAGCATCTGTTGCACTTCCATTCCTTAATGCTGCTGTTTTAGAATAGACCACAAGGTATGGATGATCAACTGCCTATGAAATTACAAGAGAAAAATTAGCCAAATGAATTGGAAGAAGTCAACCAGTGAAAGAGTTACCAACTCAGCTCAACCTTAATACCAACTAGCTAGGGTCAGTATTTTTTGTTTTTTTTTTTATCAATAACCAAAATTTCATTAAAGAAGAAAATTATGAACTAGCATCCAAGAGAAGGGGTGAATTCTCTTAGCCCACCCCAAGAACAGACAAAGTACAATCAAAGATTTACAAGCATGCCCACAATGAATATGCCCTTCCTACCCCCTGTTTAGCTAAGGCATCAGCAAAGGAGTTAGCACTCCTTTTAACCCACTGAAGCCTTATTACCATACCCCTTGACAACTATCTAGGGTCAGTATAACGAATCTTGTCCCACAATTTTGCTCTATCAAGAGTCTGTATTCTGTAAGTCCTCAGATAAATTACCTATTATTACTTCAGCTGATATTTCTTTAGTCTTCCCTTTACTCTATAAGAGCTTTTACATGCACCAAGTATTTACTGGTGCAGTCATCAGTCATCTATACACATGGAAACCCATTCACTTGACATTCCCATATCTTGTTACCCATTGGGGAATTCCTAAATTCTATGAGATGTGCTTGTTTCTAATTCTGTCCTTTCTAATCTTGCCACTCTCATCCACCTCAACAGCATCCTCTCAGCTACTTTAATTTTTTGTACGATATAAGTGCAAAGTTATAGAGATAAGGTCATCAAGAAGACTTTGAAGCTCAGTGAGCCAATTCAACTTGAGTGACACATTTTCTATGTTCCAGCTAAAGCTGATTTTTAAGAAATCCAAGAAAAGAAAACTATTTTGCACTCACTACTCAGAAACCTATTGAGCTCAGACTGAACAAAGGGCCAACAATGTTATCATTTGTTTTCATTCTTTCACTTTTTTCTTTTTCCATAAAACAAAGTATGAAGAAGCACGTGAGAAGCCTAAAAAGAACAAGAAAGAGAAGCAATCACACCCCTTATCTCATCATTTTCCTTTAATCATGTTTTGATTATTTTCATAGTTGTTTCTCAGTTAGTTTTGCATTTATAGCTGATTATTGCTGTCAGAAGGGACATCTATGCAATGATTTGTCGAGGGTGGCAGCATATGGTGTCTATGAATAGAAGGATGACTTGGAGAGGTGTGATTCCCTCCTGAAGAGGAAAAATTAAAATTAAATTCTGATGGTTACAATTTTGGAAAATCCCAGAGGGAAGGGGGATAATGAGAGATGCTGATGAGAGGATTTTACTCCGAAACTCAGAGAGGGCAAAATTAATGTCAGTCTTGCAGGGTTTGAAGCTAGAAGCTGCTTGTAATCTGAACAATATAATATGGAGGGGGGACTGCCAAGTGGTGATTTGTTGGCTATGTTCATGGAAAGAAGCTCCATGGAATTTCAAGCATATAATCTCTCTGGGGGTGTCACTTAACATCCCCCAAATCTCTCTGATTGTTGGTACTGATCAGATGATGAAGGGCAAAGTAACCAAGAACAGCAACTGCTCAAACCGGAATCTGATTCAGCTTAGGTATTGTATGATTGTATCAAATTTCTACATAAGAAATATACAAGTAACTCGTGTTCCAGTAAAAGTCAACGCTTTTTGTTCCCAGAAAAAAAGGAAAATAATGGCTCCCTCAATATTTTCTTGACATGCAAGGAGTATAGTATCAACTAACCATTTTTAATTTTAACATCTAGTAAAATTGTGATATCTACCAGGTTTCATTCTGTCTAGCTCCTTAATACACAAGAAATCTATACTCTTGAAATTGAAGGTCTCTTAATTTTTTCAAGGAAAGTTTTGAGCCCTTTGTACAAAAGCAATAATTCTGTGGGTTTTCGAGGAAAGAAGGTATCATATGTCTCTAAATCTATGCCTAAATATCTCACTCTTAGAGTTCATGATGGGTAGTAAAGTCTAGTCTAATCTACCAAACTAGATACAATAAAATGCTGACCCATCTCTCATAAAACTTCCATTCCTCAAACAAGAAGATACTAGGAGCCAACAGCTGTTGCAAACTTGCAATATGTGGTACAGGCTAGTGCCAATGCATGGAGCTATATAACTTATCTCCTAATCCTGCATGTTGTCCTTTTCTGATAGGTAGGTGAACCTATAGATGCAACAATGCACCTTTTTTAAAAAAAAAAAAAAGATTTCCAGGTAACAGCAATTTCTTAGCCCAAGGTTTAATGGTTAGTATAGCTTCTTCCTCATCCTAAAATGCTCTAAGCAATCATGAGTTCAAATACACTTCTCTTGTCATCATGCAATGTCTGTTTCCATTTTTTGTTTTGAACAAAAAATGGCTTAAATTTTGGTAAATGCAATAACAGTTCTAATATAAAAATCAAAGAAAAATAATTGATAACTAAGTAAAATTTGATCTGGATTTCCAGTCTTCATCCCCTCCATCTTTCTTGAAATGTTAAAGTAGTGTTTTTTCATTAACATTTTAAGCAATCACTTGGAGTTGGAGCCGATGTTGCATGTTGTATTATCCCAGAGAGGTTGGAAAAAACATTGGCAGTGGCCCTTTATATTCCAAACCTGGTATAACAAGTTACTGGCAGAGGTAAAAGTGCATTTGTTCACAGACAACGGTAATGGAGTCTTCGAGTGGCCCAGCCTTACAACCCACCTTGATCCTCTCCTAGAACTTCACTGATGTGATAACATTATCCTTCAAATGGCTTAGCATAGTTAATGGTGAACATGACTCCTTTCTCTTGACCCCACTGCACTTCTGTGATTCATCTCAACTTCTCTCTCCATAGTCTTATTATAGGGTTAGTCATGGTTGTTGGGGAAGATAAGATGCCACAAAACTGGAAAAAAAGGAATTTTAATGTTCATCTAGTTTCACATACAGTTTAAGTACCTTGGATTTTGATAATGCAGCCACCAGCTTTATATTAATACCTAACTTTTGCTGACTCTTTGCCTTTTCCTTGATCTAATAGTATTCTATGTTATTATCTTCTTTATTACTATCACAGTAAGCTTCATCATGGACAAGTTATGTTATGGACACACCGCCCGGCAGCACACTGCGGCGCAGTCATAGGCAGCGGCATGCACAGCAGGCCGCACAGCAGCACGCACCGCCCGGCAGTGCACTAGCACGCACCGCCGCACCGCACGGCAGCAGCACTGTGAGACGCGCGCACTGCCCGGCAGCAGCAGTAGGGGGGGCCCACACGACAGCTCATCAGGGGCCCACTTACCTTGCCACTCTAGCCAACTCGCCGCCAGCTGTATTATCCCTCATCCCTTATCCTTACCTTATCTTATCTTCTTAGTAAGAGTTCGGTTTGCCACTAGAAGTAGGAGTTGTGTTACCATTAGGAGTAGGTAATTAGGAGTTTGAGTTTAAGTTGGATTACCCTAGCCTAGCCGAATCCAACAAGGAGTTTCCTTCTGTAATCTCCTATTTAAGGAGCTACGAATTGAAGTAAAGCATTTAGTTTTCCAGTCAAGAGAAGAGTAAGGAGAGTTCGGGTGGTCTCTTGGACAAATCACCCATTCGGAGAGTTCGGGTGGTCTCTTAGAAAAATCACCCATTCGGTTTTCCACAATAGGTTCTGCACGCAAGGGTAGGCGCAAGGGAAAGCAGGGCTTTCTCCCCGTGGACCGACCCGTGACGAGATCCTACGCTCGGGCCCATAACATTCTGGTATCAGAGCCAAACGTCATGGGCGATATAGAGCATCTATCATCCAAGGTCCACGAACTGGAACATAGTCTAGCAGAAACCAGCATGGAGGTTCGTGAGGTCAAGGAAGATGTCAAGGAACTGCGACGCCTGCTGGAAGCGTTCCTCTCCAACAAAGAAAGAAGTTCTGAGGGAACTGCCACCACCAACAGACGCCGCCAGGACTGGGCAGAGACGTCCAGCGAACAGCAGATCGTGGCCCCGACAGCCGCAGTTATTCCCAAGTATAGCCGTTTGGAGTTTCCCTCATACAGCGGTAGCGGAGACCCACTAGGATGGCTGTACCGCTGCGAGCAATTCTTTCGTAATCAACGCACGGAGGAGAAGGATAAGGTCAGTCTGGCCGCGTTCCATCTAACGGAGGAAGCGCAACTCTGGTTCTACCGAGTGGAGCAGGAGGAACCAGAACTCAGCTGGGACCAATTCAAGTCCTACTGCCTCCTCAGGTTCGGGCCCCCATTGACGAGCAACCCACTAGGTGAGTTAATCAACCTCAAAAAAACAAGCACCGTGGCTGAATACCAGCGCCAATTTCAGACCCTTCTCGCCAAAGCCGCCTCGGTACGCCTAGATTAGCAAGTGGATATGTTCACCGCGGGATTGGCTGAGACCCTGAGGGTAGATGTGGAGATGCAGCATCCTCCCAACCTAGTCACCGCCATGAACCTAGCTCGTGCTTTCGAACATAAGCTACAGATCAGCCGAGGGCCTCCATCAACATGGGCATCCCCGGAACCACTCGAAGTGGCTCCATATTCAGCAGCCAACCAAGAACGGAAGCCACAGGCAAGCACCAATTCCAGATCAACATCCAGCATGGGGAGCAGCGTCATTACACCCCCTATTAAGCACTTGTCCAGGGCTGAGATGGCAGAACGCAGGGCGAGGGGGCAATGTTTTAATTGCGATGAACTCTACTCAGCAGAGCACAAGTGCAAGAGACTTTTCTGCCTCCTGGTGGAACACGAGGAAGATAAGGATGAACCCCCTTCATTGGAACCCGATCCAGGAGGGTAAAGTCATTCCACCTATCTGGGAGGGTGTTTTCCGACACCCATTCGAGCTTGAGGACAAGCTCGTAGTCCAGGAGGGGTGTGATGTTATGGACACACCGCCCGGCAGCACACTGCGACATAGTCAGAGGCAGCAGCACGCACAGCAAGCCGCACAGCAGCACGCACCGCCCGGCAGCGCCGCACAGCAGCACGCACCACCCGGCAGCGCGCAGCACGCACCGCCGCACCGCACAGCAGTAGCACTGTGAGACGCGCGCACCGCCCGGCAGCAGCAGTAGGGAGGGGCCCACACGACAGCTCATCAAGGGCCCACTTACCTTGCCACTCTAGCCAACTCGCCGCCAGCTGTATCATCCCCCATCCCTTATCCTTACCTTATCTTATCTTCTTAGTAAGAGTTCGGTTTGCCACTAGAAGTAGGAGTTGTGTTACCATTAGGAGTAGGTAATTAGGAGTTTGAGTTTAAGTTGGATTACCCTAGCTTAGCCGAATCCAACAAGGAGTTTTCTTTTGTAATCTCCTATTTAAGGAGCTACAAATTGAAGTAAAGCATTCAATTTCCAGTCAAGAGAAGAGTAAGGAGAGTTCGGGTGGTCTCTTGGACAAATCACCCATTCGGAGAGTTCGGGTGGTCTCTTGGACAAATCACCCATTCGGTTTTCCACAATAGGTTCTGCACGCAAGGGTAGGCGCAAGGCAAAGCAGGGCTTTCTCCCCGTGGACCGACCCGTGACGAGATCCTACGCTCAGGCCCATAACAAGTTATTGTCATTTCTTTTTTTTATCACCTTTACCTCCCCTATTTTTTCACAGAATGGACCTTCATCAATTGTGTCGTTGTCTTCCTTCTTTAACCACTCTAAAATCTCACCATTATCATCCAAGCCTTATCTGGTTCCAACTATGTGGGGTTGGCTACATGAATCCTGTTTCACCATTCTTTCCTGTTTAAACCCATGTCCATTATTAAATTTTTGGTGCTTAAATCATTTCTTACTACTTCTACCCATGTCCCTTTTGGTCTATCCCTAACCCTTTGTTAGACAATGTATGCCCTTAGCTCCAATCAGAATGATGTACATTATGACATTTAATGTAAATGAATAAAGTACATATTTGATTCATATTATCATGGTGCGTTTCTGTGTAATACCCTTAAACTGGACACATATGAGACTCGTGTTAGTTTAGAATTTTCACAGCCGTTGGATAGATCTGGGGAGATTTTGGAGTGGCTTGTCTCAGCTGCCAGGGTGAGACCTAAGGTACATGCAGTGTGGGTTTTCTTGAAACCCTGAACCGGACCAGAATTCCAGTATTGCCTTGAACCTTGGAGATAGATGGGCAAAACTGGAATGTTACACCTGACCCCTAGACTCGATTATGATACTGCACTAGGTGTCGAATTGTGTTGTCTTTGATATGCCAATCAGTGAGATCCTTAGAGGGGGTCAAAACCTGGGTATGTTGGGACAATCCGAGAATTCATCTAAGTGGGTGATCATAGTGACAGGATCATCCCCTTTGTCGGACAAAGTGAATGATCGGGGATGCACTCTCTCTGATGGAAACCAAAATTGTCGGCAGTCGATTTCAACCGTTGAAATTTGTTTTTGCAAAATATATTTATATAGAGATATACATATATATATTATGGTTTCAAAATGTTTGCAAAAGGTTTTAATTCCCGGGATCCATGTGAGCAGAGAGTGCAGCACTGTACCTTACAGCCGAGAGAGAGGTCCTCTCTTGTCGGGCAGTGTTTGATCATTATGGGCTGAGAGGTTAAGTGTAAGACCATTGAGGGTAATACTTGATGGGTTAATCTTGCATCTGCCCACAGTCCTTGGGTTTTTATAAGGTGGCTTGACCCAAGGACCATTTAGTGTAAATGTTGGGCCCATTAAGAGCCCATGGTGATGGACTCAGGGGTTCACTGTCTCCTACAGTGAATTCGGCCAGGCCTTGTAATAGAGGCTGGGCTGAACCCATGTGGCTGATGTGTAGATCAATGTTTGGGTCCCACGCTATACAAGGATATCCAACTGTGCAGTAGTTTGGAGGGTAAGTGAGCAGATGGACTTAATGGGCCTAAAGCCCAATTCGAACTGGCTTAAAGAGATTAATTAAAAAGGGGCGGTTATGGGATTTAGATCAGCAGATAGGATAAGGGATTGTCCCTATCCACTTAGAGAGTCCAAATCCAAATAGAGATTTGGATCAGGAAACTCCTAATTAGATTAGGAGGGCTGATCTTTATCTGCAAATAAGATAAGGGATTATCCTTATCTCTTAAAGAGAGTCCAGATCCAAATACAAGATTTGGATTAGGAAATTCCTAATGGGATTAGGAGAACCTCTCTTTAAGGCTATAAATAGGAGAGCAGGGCAAACCCTCAAAACACAACAGAAACCAATCTGACTACTGAATTCAGAGAGAAACAACACAGTTAGACTGCACTGTCTCCTTCTCTCCTGCTCTTGCCGCCATACCAGTTCGATCTCCACTTGTGGGAGCAATCAAGAAGTGTTCTTGATATTACTTTTTGGTAGAAAAGGTAATCAGAAGTCGTGCTCACTGTCCCTCCATCAGATTCTTGCTGAAGAATCAGGTACTTGCTGAATAGCCATCCTGCTGATTCTGCTTCATCCTACACCGTGTCATCTTCGATGGAAGCAGTTTTTGGATCTTTCCTTGGGCATGAACACCTTCATTGGAGGTTATTGTTACTTTGTATCAGGTATAACCCTCCACTCCCTTTTGGGTTTAAGATCTGGTCTGGTTTAGGTTCAAGATTGATCCTTCAAAATGCAATTTTCTAAAATAGGGAATGTGATTCCCACCTGGGAGAGAGAAATTTTTGAAATTTCGCCCAACCTTCCTGCAGGGTTCGGCCATCCATATGATGCATCTCTCATCCCTTCACCCTTTTTGGCCACTTCAACTTGCAATAAAACACTTATAGATTCCGTTGATGGTCTTCTGTGCACATCACCAAACCATCTTAGTCTACTTTCTCTCATGTCTGACTAAATAATAATTTTAATTTTTAAGTTGGAATTACTGAACCTTAGACATGTTAATTTAGTCTATTGACTTTATTCTGTTATTGACGTAGAATATAGAAATTAAAATAATCTATCAAAAACTCTTTGTACTTATTTTTACTTTGTTTTTGTTATATATCAAATTTTCAATTATTAAGTATTAAATTTTTTATTTTGAAGCTGTGATTTGTGAATCACTTGAATCTTAATGCTTGTAGAAAGTAGAAACAATAAACTTTAAGAAATTAGGTGCTGCAATTTGATCATTTCTCCAAAGTCTAATCTCTATTTCATCTACAATCTAGAAGAGGGGGAAAGGCTATATCTAGACCTGGCAAAAAGTTGACCCAACCTGCGAACCCAACCCAACCCAACCCGAAAAAACAGAGTTAGGGTCTTATATTTAGCTACCTGAATGTGAAAATGACCCAACCCGAAAAAAAACTGGGTTGGGTTGGGTTGGGTCATGGGTCAACCCGTTGATGGAAAAGAGGTCAAATTGGACTCCTTGCGTTGTACATTGTACAGATTTATTGTTAGAGTCCATTGCGAAAATGAAAGTTTTTAATGAAATAATTGAGAAGGCAAAGCAAGTCAAAAAATTTATTTACCGACATGGATGGTTTTTAAACTTAATGAGGAGTTTCACAAAAAATTGAGAGCTTTTACGTCCAACAATTTCTCAGTTTGCCACAACTTACTTGACATTGCAAAGCATTTATAAACAAAAGCAACCTCTTCAATCAATGTATGCTTCCGAAAAGTGGAATGAGAGCCATTGGAGTAAGCATCATGAGGGTGCCAAGGAAAAATAAACTATAATGTTTTATAGCAAATTTTGGCCTCATGTGGAATTTTGTGTAAAGACCACTTTGCCAATTGTTGCAGTGTTAAGAGAAGTTGTTTCTGAAGTAAGACCCTCAATTCCTTATTTGTACAAAATGATGGATTCGGTAAAGGAGCAAATTGTATTTCTTTGTGGTGCGATAAAGAGAAAATACATGTCTATTTGGAATAAGATTGATGAAAGATGGACTCCTCAACTTCATGTCCCTCTTCGTGCATTTAAACCCACAACTACGCTATGAGCCAAATTTTTCAATTGATTGAAAAGAGAGTGATTAATTGTATGCATGAAAAGGATGATTGATAAGCATAAGCGTGCCCTAGTAGATTGTCAATATGGATAAGTATGATAAAGCACTAGGAGATTTTGGTTGTGACGTGGCAATTGATACAAGGAAGAGGCAATCTCCTAGTAAGTGGTTTATTTGTTTAATAACTAGTATGCATAATTATTTTTTTAGATATTTTAAAGATTTATTAATGTCCTGTTATATGATTTTTTTCTAGCTGATTGGTGGGCACAATATGGAACCTAAAACACCAGAATTAACAAGATTTGCTATTCAAGTTTTGAATCTTACATGTAGTGCTTCTAGTTGTGAAAGAAACCGAAACACCATTGAGCATGTTATTATTTATTTTCTTATTTACCTTTTAGGTTTTTATGTAATAGGTGTGTTTTGTCAATGTTTTTAATAATTAATATTGTCTTTGTACTAGATACACACAAAAAAGAGAAACAAATTAGAGCAACAAAGGTTAAATGCTTTACTTTTTGTGATGTATAATATGAAGTTGAGGGAAAGAAATATGGAAAGGAAGGCAAGTGCAAGTATTGATCCCATTTTGACACAACATGTGGAGGATGATGAATGGATTACTAAAATTGATGATCCCGTTCTTCCAACTAATCCTTCTTGGGTGGATAAAGGTTAAATGCTTTAGTTTTTGTGATGTATAATATGAAGTTAAGGGAAAGAAACATATTGATCCCATTTTGACACAACATCTGGAGGAGGATGAATGGATTACTAAAATTGATGATCCAGTTCTTACAACTAATCCTTCTTTGGTGGATAATTACACTTTGGGCCTTGAAATTGTTGCAGTTGAGGTGGTTGAAGATGCAAATAGAGATCTAGTAGAGCCAACAGCCCCTACTATCAAAGAAGGATCAAGTGGAAGAAAGAGGGGCCTATGTGATAGTGGTAACAAGACAGTTGATCGTAGAAGTCAAAAGGCTCAAGTCACTGAATCTCAAAGTAATAATTAATGTCTATTGGTTCTATTCGAGATTTCTAGTGGTCTAATTAATTTTATAGTTAAGGATTATTATGAGTGAGGTGGCATATTGTTATATTGCAATTGGATTTTGTTTATAGGGACAAGGAAAGGTAAGAGTGTTGAATTAAATTTGATTAATGAGGATGAAGATGATGAAATAGGGAGAAATGAACCATATGATGTAGATGCAACTATTGAAGCCGATGATGATGCCCTTGTTCTTTTGGAAGATGATGATTTAGAGCCTTTTTGATTGAGTTTCAGTCCTTCGAGTTTTTTTTTTATTTTTTTTGTGACCTATATTGCATAGTTGAATCAAGAATTGTATGTTACTATGTTGTTTCTTGGAGTGGAAATGAACTTGAGATAGAACTCAAATAATGAGTTACTGACAATTTGACAAATGAACTACGCCTTCTACATTTATCTTTTAGTAATATACCCACTATAATTATAAAAAAAAAAATACATGCTTGAGGCTTATGCCTCCTTACACTCGGGAGGCTTATGCCTTCTACATTATGAACTACGCCTCACACCTCCAGGTAGTGGAATGCCTTGCGTCACACCTCCACGTTTTAAAACATTGATTGTACCCTGATTGTCAAGGAGACCATTTTCTTCTATTTTTGTTTTTGAATACCAGTGCTTCAACTCCAACGATAGAAGTTAGCTTAAAATCAATATTAATCCCATAAATGCAAGTGTTCAAGTATGTTGAAATAATTGATTTTAATTTGTTAGGGTCTGTTTGGCTGATTAAAGCATTTTTTTCTGTTATTGTACTTTACTTATAGTAGGGGCACAAGGGTCATTTCCCTTCTTATATTTTTCGCCCTTTATATTATAATGAAGTTGGCGCCGCAAGCACGGTTCCATTGCCTCTAATCCTTCTCCTTTCTTTCTTATCTTCTTCCTCCTCTTTTCTTCTCTTCTCTTCTCCTTCATTCTTCAAATCGGATTTATTGTCAAGATGGTATCAGAGCGTGGCCATTGAATCTGGGCGATCAAGTTTCTTCTCCAAGCTGCTGAATCTGGGCAGAATAGAGGATTAAATCTAGGTTTTCCTTTGCTTGTTGACTTGATGTCATGTGTGTAAGGATCTCTCTTAGTGATTAATGCTTGTAGACCTTCTGGAAAACTAGTAGGTTGGGAATGCTATTCCGTACAGGTCTGAAAATCAGTATTGTCATATTGTTTTTCTGGAAATTGGTGCTGTTCTTGTGCTCAAATTAAGTCCAAAACTGAAGTGTGTGGACTGATCACTTGTTGTGGGTGGAGCTTTTTGTTCTGATATAAGGAGGGATCCTAATTTGAGGTTTTAGATAAAAAATTTTGTGTTGACCATGTCATCTGAGAACTCTGCTACTTTAGGGATTTCAGGAAGTCAAAATGGAGTGAATGGGGGAATGGATATGAGTTTCCCCATGGCTGTCATTCCCTTTGATGGTCTGTGTAGAGAAGATGGGCCGAATGGCCCATAGGCTGTTTATCTTTTTTTATCTTTTATGTTCTTTACTATAATGGGCCTCAAGCTGGGCTTTATTCTTTTTTATGTTATGTTTTTTAATTTTCTGCCCAACTAGGGGCCTCTCTGTAAATTACTAAAGTTTAACTTAATGAAATATAATTAAGGGAGTAAGAGAGGAGGTTATGTTTGAAAATCTCTCTCTGAACCCTAGTTGCCGCCACCTTCTTCTTCTTCTCTCTTCTTGAAACCTGATTTCTGCTACTTTCTTTTGATTTTCTACAACTTTTTAAACAGTCCTTTCTTTTCAAAAGGTTGTTTTTCTTCTTGGTATCAGAGCAGGTTCAACTTTTCACCCCTTTTTTCCCATACACAGTGTGTATGGAGAACTGAATCGTATGAATAGTTAAAGAAACCTATTTCAGCCCAGTTGTTAGTGGTTTTTGAAGAGAAGGGGACTGGTTTTGTCGTCCTCCTGACATATTCACGTGTGTTGCCTGAAACCCTAATTTTCTGGAGAAATCAGATTGCGGGCCCCATAGGGAGTTTGACCTGGGTGCTCAATGACTGAAGGTCTTCTCATCCTTCATCTTGAAGATCGAATCAAGTGGATTGGTGTTCTGTGAAGTCTACAAGGAGCGGCTGAGGTTTCTCTGTTTCTCCCGGCTTCTAGGTGTGACGCAGGTAGCTGGTATGGCTGCATAGAGGTTGGCTCACAACACAGTTTTTGTTCTATCTTCATTTGTTGTTATTCGAAGTTGTTAGAAGTTATTTTCGAAGTATTTAAGAAGATGAACCCTTCAGAAGTTGAAAACAAGCACGTTGCTGAATCCGGACAGGTTCCGGGAGCCTCTATAGACTCTCTACTGGCTGTGATCACAGTCAAGCTGGATGAAACTAATTATCTAGCTTGGTCACAATCAGTAAAAATTCGTATTTGTAGTAGAGGTAAATGGGGTTTTATCTCCGGGAGCAAGAAGGCTCCTTTAGAAGACGATCCATCATATGAAAAATGGACGCAAGAAAATTATACTGTTATTGGATGGCTTGTGAACTCAATGCAACCACAGATTAGTCAACACTATTTGTGGATGAATTCAACAAAGGAAATTTGGGATAGTGTTGTTGAAACCTATTCCCATAAATTAAATGTGGCCAGGGTTTACAAATTGAGAAGTGATGTGAAGAATTTGAAACAGGGGGAGAAACCATTAGCTGTGTATTTCTCAATACTGAAATCTTTATGGCAAGAAATTGATTTGATAGAAGCTGTAGCCTGGGACACCACTAATGATGCTGAGACCTATAGGAAACTTGTTGAGAGAAACAGGGTGTTTGAGTTTTTGACAGGGCTGAATTCGGAGTACGACATCACAAAGCAAAATATTTTATCCAAGGATTGTGTTTCACTGTCTCAAGCCTATGCCTTGGCAAGTAGTGAAGAAAGTAGGAGACTTGTCCAGGTCCAAGGGGCTGGTCTAAATGATCATTTTGCTAATATGGGAGTGAAACCCAAGGGAATTGCAGGGACTCCAAGTAGCTCAAGGAAGAAAGAAATTATTTGTGAGTACTGTAAGAAGCCAAAACACACTAAAGACAAGTGTTGGAAATTGCATCTTGAGCTTCTTCCTCTTCGGTTTCAAAAGAAGTCTGACAATATGAAGGCAGGGAGTGCCAATATTGCTACTGGTCCAAATAGTGATAGATACCAAACTGAAGAGATGACTGCTAGTGAGCAGTTAACAGCTATGAAGGCAGAATATGAGAAGTTTTGGAGGATGATCAATCACCTAGAGGGTGTGGCCTCCTCTTCCAACCCTCTAGGAAATTCAACATCTTCTGCATTTGCTCATTCAGGTATACGGGCTTCTGCCAATCATGCAACTATTTCAGGTAATCGTAGGATCCCTTGGATTATTGATTCCGGTGCTTCTAATCATATGACCAGCCTTTCCACTTTGTTTGTTTCTTATGATTTACTTCTTGGTTGTGACAAAATCACCCTATCCGATGGCTCTCTTGCCCCTATCTTCGGCAAGGGAACCATCAAGGCTACAGATTCCTTGGTATTTCCTTCTGCTCTTCATGTACCCAAGCTAAATACAAATTTGTTATCTGTAAGTAGCCTAACCAAGTCATTGAACTGTTGTGTAACCTTCTTTCCTTCCTATTGTGTTTTCAGGATCTGGAGTCTCAGAAAGTGATTGGGAGTGGCCATGAGGCGAATGGAATATATCTGCTGGACACTCCTGGATAGAGCCATGAACAACTTAGAAAAGTTGCTTTTGGGTCTACATCTACAGAGTCCATCAGTTGAGTCATGCTATGTCATTTCTATTTGGGTCACCCTTCTTTTTCTGCACTAAGTCATTTATTCCCAAAACTGTTTTAAGGGAATTAGTCTGTCCAGTCTTCATTGTGAGTCGTTGAATTGTCAAAACATTGTAGAAGCAGTTATCCTTTGAGCAATAAAATATCTTCTTCTCCTTTTCATATTGTGCACTCTGATGTATGGGGGCCTTACCACTTACCTTCTATGGGTGGCTACAAATATTTTATCTTGTTCATTGATGACTTTTCTCAGTTCACATGGATATTTTTTATGAAGTCCCATGATGAAGTTCCCAAACTTGTGAGGCAATTCCATGAATTTGTCCTAACCCAATTTGATACCAGAATTAAAATTTCCAGATCCGACAATGCAAAAGAATATTTTGAGAAAAACCTAACCTGCCATCTCACTGATTTGGGGGTTATTCACCAAAGCTCTTGTGTTAGGACCCCAGAACAAAATGGAGTTGCTGAAAGAAAAAATAGGCATATTGTTGAAGTTGCAAGAAATATTCTATTTGAATCACATGTCCCTACAAAATTTTGGGGTGATGTTGTTCTCACTACAACCTACCTAATCAACTGTATGCCATCTAGGGTTTTGGGGTTTAAATCTCCCTTCAGTCTTCTTCATCCGGGCAAGGATCTTTTTCTTATTC
This sequence comes from Nelumbo nucifera, assembly GCF_055504915.1. Classification (NCBI taxonomy): domain Eukaryota; kingdom Viridiplantae; phylum Streptophyta; class Magnoliopsida; order Proteales; family Nelumbonaceae; genus Nelumbo; species Nelumbo nucifera. The sequence continues at coordinate 146,152,480 of NC_142649.1, read as the reverse complement.
CTCTTCGTGTCTTTGGCTACACTTGTTATGTGCATATCCCAAGTGTCCAGAAACATAAATTTGAACCAAAAGCCCACAAGTGTATCTTTCTTGGTTATTCCCCCACACAAAAGGGTTACTATTGTTTTGATCCGAAGATTGGCACTCGGTATGTCTCCATGGATGTCACCTTTGATGAGCTCTCTTCCTTTTATGATTCTTCTCAGGAGAGGCATTGTCCAAAGGGGGAGAATTTGTCACAGTTGTTTGCTCTTCCCCTTCTTGTCCCAATTGAGTCTTCTGTTGAGACTCCTCCTCCTTCAAATGAGTCAAGGGAGGATCAGTCATTTCATTCTCATTCTAGTGTTCCTATCCCTCCTCCTTTACCTCATCGTCCTCTTTTTAATCCCGGGTTGTATCAATGGCAGAGAACCAGAAATGAGCAGATTGTTTCCCCTACAGCACATGAGCCTCCTGCAATTCCAATCACAAAAGAGACAGCAGGTACTGATACAACCCCTTTCGAGTCATCTTTCCCAGACCTTGATATCCCTATTGCTATTAGGAAAGGAAAAAGGAAGTGTACTGCACATTGCATTTCCAAACACCTTTCTTATAGTTTGCTATCTCCCTCATATTTTGCCTACCTTTCTTCTGTTGCTTCTAACCCAATTCCCATGTCTGTGTCAGAAACTGTTACTATTCCAGAAAAGAGGGATGCTATGAGAACAGAAATTGATGCCCTGCACAAGAATGACACTTGGGAAGTGATTGATTTGCCTGAAGGAAAGGATCCAGTAGGCTGAAAGTGGGTTTTTACTATTAAATATCATGTTGATGGCACCATTGAAAGGTACAAGGCTAGGTTGGTTGCTAAAGGTTATACATAGACATATGGGATTGATTATCTAGAGACCTTTGCTCCTGTTGCCGAGATGACTTCGGTGAGAGTTTTGCTATCCCTGGCTGCACACTCAGACTGGCCACTTTATCAGCTGGATGTAAAGAATGCATTTCTGAATGGAGAGTTACATGAGGAGGTCTATATGTCTCTTCCTCCAAGGGTGTATGAAACAGATATGAAAGGGAAGGTCTACAGGCTGAAAAAATCTCTTTATAGACTTAAATAGTCCCCTAGAGCATGGTTTGAAAGGTTTAGGGCTGCCCTTGTTAGCTTTGGCCATGTACAAACACAGTCTGATCATACCCTCTTTGTGAAGAGGAGAGGATCCTTGGCCATTTACCTGATTGTGTATGTTGATGATATTGTTGTGACTGGTAATGATGTATCAAGGATTAATGATCTCAAATCCTTTCTTCATACAGAGTTTGAAATCAAAGATCTGGGGGAATTGAGATGCTTTCTTGGCATAGAAATTGCTAGATCCAAGGATGGGATCCTTATCTCTCAAGAAAGTATGTACTTGATTTGCTCTCTAAAACAGGGAAGATGGGTGCTAGACCAGCTGCTACTCCTATTAATATGAGTCATAAACTCTGCTTCAGATGGAATATTATTGAAAGATAAGGGAGTCTTCCAGAGACTACTTGGAAAACTTCTCTATCTATGCATGACTCAGCCAGACATTGCATATGTTGTCAATTGCATTAGTCAGTTCATGCATGCTCCCAAGGATACTCACATGGCAGCAGCAGAGAGGATTCTGTGTTATTTGAAGGGTTCCCCTGGAAAGGGAATTCTATTTGCTAAGCATGGCCATAGAAACTTGAAGCCTATACAGATGCTAATTGGGTCAGAAACATTGATGACAATCAATTGTTGCCTGATCTTCAGCCGAAGCTGAATACAGAGCCATGGATCATGGAGTTTCTGAACTACTGTGGCTTAGATCCTTGGTGGAGGAACTGGGTATTGAGCATGATAAGCCAATGATGTTATACTGTGATAATCAGGCTGCCATCAACATTGCTTACAATCTAGTACAACATGACAGAACTAAACATATTGAAGTTGACAGACACTTCATTCGAGAAAGTGTAGCTTCTGGAGAGGTGTGTCTACCTTTCATCACTTCTGAAGGACAGTTAGCTGATTTCCTCACCAAGGGCATTCCCAAGGCTAAACTTCAGCATGATACTAGCAAGCTTGGCATGATTGACATCTATGCTCAGCTTGAGGGGGAGTGTAGAGAAGATGGGCTGAATGGCCCACAGGCTGTTTATCTTTTCTTATCTTTTATGTTCTTTGCCGTATTGGCCTTAATCTGGGCTTTATTCTTTCTTAAGTTATGTTTTTTAATTTTCTGCCTAACTAGGGGCCTCTTTGTAAATTACTAAAGTTTAACTTAACGAAATAGAACTAAGGGAGTAAGAGAGGAGGTTATGTTTGAAAATCTCTCTCTCTGAACCCTAGTTGCCACCACCTTCTTCTTCTTCTTCTCTCTTCTTGAAACCTAATTTCTACTACTTTCCTTTGATTTTCTGCAACTTCTTAAACAGTTCTTTCTATTCAAAAGGTTGTTTTTCTTCTGTCTGAATTACCTTGAATGATCTAGGAGAATAAAACTCTACATCACTGCTAGGGGAAAAATAGGATACATCAATGGAAAAATGAAGGAACAGAAGAATAGAAGTGCTGAATATGATAGTATGGTGATGTCACATGGCTCTTGGTTTCCATGCTACCACAGGTAAGAAAGACATTTATGTGGGCTAAAATTACTTGTGAAATATGGGAACAAGCAAAGTCCACCTATTCAGAGCAGAGACACTATGCCAAGATATACCAAGTGCAAGTTGAATCATCCACTTGCAAGCAGGGGGAAAGGAGTCTCTCGATGTACTATTCAAATCTGACATCAATATGGAAAGAACTTGATCACTATTAGAATGTAAATTGGAAATGTGATGAAGATGCAAAGGCATACAAGTCACTTGTATCTCAGCAGCGGGTATTTGCCTTCCTCTTGGGGCTGAATCCTTCATACGAGTCCATCAGGGTGCAGATCTTGGGAAGTAAAGACTTGCCATTAGTTCAGGAGGTTTATACCTTAGTTCAGTCAAAAAAGAGTAGAAGAAATGTGATGAATCGTACAGAGGGGGAGCCAGTCACCCTAGCTGTCCGAGGAAGTTCAGATACTAATGTTGGAGGTGGTTTTAAGAAGGGTGACTCTCAGAAGAGAACAGATGATAAGAGTAAACTTTGGTGCACTCACTACCAGAAGACAAGACACACCAAAGATACATGTTGGGATCTCCATGGAAAACTTAAATGGGCACAGGATTTGGGCAAGAAGTCAACAACTGATCAGAGCAAGAAACCAAGTCAGCAAAATCAGAAAAAGTATAACTCAACTAATATGGCATCTCAAGAGACTGGTCCCATGGTAACTCAGGGAAGGCATCCCAGTTCTGACCCTAAGGACGAGATTATCAACTCCTGTGACCATTTGGAGTTATATGGTAGGACTCTTCGCCAGATGAATTTTGGTCCTACTCCTACCTCTTTCGTGTTTGCATCGGGTAACACTGCCACTGCCTTCCATGTGTCATCTCATACCTCTGATTCCCCTTGGGTAATTGACTCCGGAGCCTCAAACCACATGACCGGTAAGTCAAATTTATTTCAGGCATACAATCTTCTCTCTGGGAGAGATAAGGTGAGACTAGCTGATGGTTCTTTCTCCACCATAGCCAACCAAGGAACCATATCTCTCCCACTCGGCCTTACCCTTTATAATGTACTACATATTCCTAAAGTACCTATAAATTTGTTTTCCATTAGTAGTATTACTCACTCCTTTAACTGTTCAGTTACTTTTTTTTGTCTTCATTTGTGTTTCAGGATTTGGCCTCGAGGAAGACGATTGGTAGAGGAAACATGGTGGATGGTCTCTACGTGTTGGAGAATAAAGATGGTCTTGTGGCTACAGAATACTTGAGTTCGTCCAGTGAAAGTCAAGCCTATTTATGGCACAGTCGTCTTGGTCATTTTTCTTTTGAGTCATTAAAAGTTACATTTCCAAAGTTGTTCGAGTCTTTGTCAATGAGTCAGTTGTAGTGTTAGACATGTCAATTGAGTAAACATTGTAGGAGCTATTTTCCTTTGAGAAATAAAAGATCTGAATTGTCGTTTCATATTGTTTATTCTGATGTTCGGGGCCCTGTTACTCTACCCACTGAGGCTGGATATAAGTACTTTATTACCTTGATCGATGATTACTCTAGATACACCTGGGTTTACCCTATGCGATCTAGAGATGAAGTGCCTAAAATTGTGAAAGACTTTCAACGCATGGCATTCACTCAGTTCCAAACTGAAATCCATATTTTCCAGTCGGACAATGCAAAGGAATACTTCCATAGTGAACTCACGGAATTCTTTGCTTCGAGTGGATCGCTTCAACGAAACTCTTGTGCTAGGACAGCCCAACAAAACGGTGTTGCTGAAAGAAAAAACCGTCATCTTCTCGAAATCGCTCGTGGCTTGTTAATCCATATGAATGTTCCGAAACATTTTTGGATGGATGTTGTTCTGTGTGCTACATACATCATCAATCGTATGCCATCTCGGTTACTAGAGTATAAGGCCCCACATCAGCTTTTTTTCCTACAGCTTTGTTGTCCCCCATTCCAATGCGTGTTTTTGGGTGTCGTTGCTTTGTTCATAACTTGTCACCTACTCGGGGTAAACTTGACCCTCATGCTATGATCCCACCTCTCGTAGGTACTATGTCTCAATCGACGTATCCTTCTTTGAGAATCAACCTTCTTAGTTTCTCCTCAGGGGGGGAGTAGGGTTGAGGAGAAACAGGGTCAGACTCAACTACCTCCTCTACCTGACCCTCCTCCATTCCGTGTCTTTCTTTGCCGCCACAAAAGCCAACAAAGTTCAAGAGCCGTGGAACCTAACACTATGCAACCAACATCATCGGCTTCACCGGATGTTGATCCTTCCCATCAATCAAGTACACTTGCTCCTATTAATATGCATGTTCCTCTCAATGTTGATTCCCCTGTCATTAATGATCTTGATGTTCCTATTGCTAAGAGAAAGGATGTTAGATCTTGTACCACTAATCATCCTATCTCTCACTTTGTGTCCTATGACCATATTTCATCTTCATATCGTGCATTCCTCTCCTTTGTTCATAGTATCCCCGTTCCTAAGAATGTGGTGGAAGCTTTATCCAAACCTGAATGGACAGATGCAATGAAGGAAGAGATTGATGCATTATACAAAAGTGGCACTTGAGAGTTGGTGGATCTTCCTAAAGGAAAGGAACTAGTGGGTTGCAAATGGGTGTTCACAGTGAAACACAAGGCTAATGGAATTGTTGAAAGGTGCAAGGCCAGCCTGGTGGCAAAAGGTTTTACACAAGTATATGGAGTGGACTATGCAGAGACTTGCTCTAGTAGCCAAGATGAACTCTATTAGGATTCTCCTTTCATTGGCAGCAAATCTTGATTGAGAACTTCACCAATTGGACATCAAAAATGCTTTCTTGAATGGTGACTTAGAAGAGGAAGTGTACATGACCCAACCTCCAGGTTTTTGTGCCAAAGGCAGTGAATAGAAACTGTGCAGGTTAAAAAAAATCTTTATATGGGCTAAAACAATCTCCTCGGGCCTGCTTTAGTAAGTTCCACTTAGCAGTTCAATAGATGGGGTTCAAACAATGCCAGTTAGACCACACTCTATTTGTGAAGAAAGGTGAAGGGAAAATTGCAGCTCTAATTGTGTATGTGGATGACATAGTGATCACAGGAGATTGGGAAGCTAAAATACAGAGACTAAAAAAGTTCTTAGCCACTCAGTTTGAGGTGAAAGATCTAGGCCCCTTATATTATTTCCTTGGAATTGAAGTTGCCCGCTCTCATAAGGGCATCTTTATTTCCCAACGGAAATATGTACTAGATCTACTAGAAGATACAGGCAAACTAGGGGCGAGACCAATTGACTCACCAATTGAACCTAACCATCAACTGGGAGACAGTTAGGGAGAGTTCTTGAAAGATGTGAAGAAGTTTCAGAGACTTGTAGGGAGACTCTTGTATTTGTCTATGACCAGGCCTGATATTGCTTATGCAATGGGTGTCCTTAGTCAGTTCATGCACAATCCTAGGACAACTCACCTTGAAGTTGCAGAGAGGATCCTCAGATACCTCAAGAAGTTTCCCGGAGCTGGTTTGTTGTTCTAGAAACATGGACATTTAAAGGTGGAATATATACTAATGCTGATTGGGCAGGGGCAATTGATGACCGAAAGTCTACCAGTGGGTATTGTGCCTTTGTAGGGGGAAACCTAGTCACATGGAGAAGTAAGAAGCAAAGTGTGGTGGCTAGATCTAGTGTTGAAGCAGAATACAGAGCTATGTCTCATGGAGTTGCTAAAATCATGTGGATAAGAAATGTGTTAGGTGAACTGGGTTTTGCAGTTAGCAACCGTATGTCACTCTATTGCGACAATAAGGCTACTATCAACATTGCACCTAATCCAGTCCTCCATGATAGGACGAAACACATTGAAGTGGACAAGCATTTTATTAGAGAGAAACTTGTGAATGGAGAAGTGTGCATCCCATATGTCAACTCAGAAGAACTTGTAGACATCTTCACCAAAGGTCGTCATGTGCGGCATAATGATTTGTGTGACAAGTTGGGCATGATTGACATCTATACTCCAACTTGAGGGGGAGTGTTGAAATAATTGATTTTATTTTGTTAGGGTCTGTTTGGTTTATTAAAGCATTTTTATTTTTTCTGTTATTGTACTTTACTTATAGTAGGGGCACAAGGGTCATTTCCCTTCTTATATTTTTCGCCCTATATATTATAATGAAGCTGGCACTGCCAGCATGGTTCCATTGCCTCTAATCCTTCTTTCTTTCTTCTCTCCTCTTCTCTTTTCTTCTCTTCTCTTCTCTTCTCTTCTTCATTCTTCAATCGGATTTATTGTCAAGAAAGTATATTATGCTTGTATCACCTAGCACAACAGATTTTTTTCCCAGTTTGTGGCATGTTGAAGTGGTAGTTTTTTTCTCTTATTTTGCTAAATTTCATGCATTTATGTTAACAGGAACAATAACAAGTCTACACAGTACTACAGAGACTAAATTCAACTTTATAATGTTCTTTCATCAAGCTAAAACCTCATGTTCAGAAGCAGAAATGGTAATAATGAACAAAAGCCAATGAATGAAGAGATACTTTAAACCATAAAGTAAATAACTAAGAAGATGTGATGACACCAAGACTCCAGAGTAACAAGAGATCATTGTTTAGAAAAAGATTAGACACATACCTGCCGTAATCGAGTAAGCAAGTCAAATATGTGAGCATAGTTATTCATCAGGGTTCCAGCTTCAACATATCTGCAAATCGAAAAGGGAAACTGCATGTAAAGCATATCCAGTATTTATCTAAAGCATATAACAAGAAAAAAGAGGCCACACAAATGAACGTTTAGCAAAATATACAAGAAGCAAAGGTAGATGAGGTAGAAGGAAATGAGGAGATTCATGAATACTGGTTTCATTTTGATTGGGATGACTAACTGGGTTACGAATTTTCACTTTTCTAGTTGATATGTGAGGATGGTTCTAAAGTTGAGGTGGCTTTAGTGGTTGTACCTCCTCTGCAAAAATTTTAGTTTTGTAAGAGGTTGCTCTTTTTCTGACTTGACTGATGGATGATCTTTTTGAATGGTGACGTTACTGTAAAAGGTTCTGGCTTGGCAATGTAGTCCTTTTCTCTGTATTGCTACTCTATCAAAGCTGCTTAGCCTTTATTTACCTTTATTCCTTTTTTGGTTTAATATACTTCTTGTTTAGTATCAACTTACATATAGAGATAAATATACATAAACAAACATATGCACCTTAGGCTCAGTTTGGAAAGAGAACAAATACAATTATGTATAGTCTAAATACATACAAAACACAAAGTTTTGCATTCTACATATTTGTATTTGGTACTCCTTCCAAACTGAGCCTTAGTTGCAAGCTTATAAAAGAAAGAGGGACATCTGAAGTGTCTCTAGTTTCTGCATTCTCTTGCCTAAGAAAATAAACAAAAATGAAATAGCAGAGTATATTTACAAGTAAAAGAACACATAACAGAAAATAAGTTTTTCAATTGAATTATAACTGCAATAAACAACAAATCATGAGATTTCAACAGAAAGAATAAGTATAATTTCTAGCAAGGTGTAATTACTAAATATTGAAGTTCTATTTATGTAGAAATTTAATTGAACCTAATAATCATAGTAACAAATATGGGGATTAGTAGTTAGCAGCATATGAACAGGTATTAATTCAATGGAGCACGGATGCACTGCTTCAAATTCCTGGTAGTGAAAGAAGCTTAGGAACATTGACTGTATAGAAAATAAAATATTTATCAATATTTCTAATAAAATCAAGTTCTGACTTATTACCTGCTTACAAATATACTCTATTACATTGGTTCATATACATTTATTTCTATTTTTTATTTTTTAAAATTTCATGATTCTTTCAGACTTTTCATAACCAAAATAGCCCTACAATCTCAACTTCATCTCAATTACAGTGAAGAGCAACTTTACAACCATATCGCAACACAACTCAAATAAACCCTCAGTCAAAAATCAATTGAGTTTTTAAAAATTACCATAAATTGCCAAAGAAATTTTATTTTGTAAAAAAAAAAAAGTTATTGTTTTTGTTGTGGCTCATGTAAAGTAGTTGGTGTAGCAGCAATCAAATAACTTTACCATTTTTCTTCACTCAAATCTGGATCTGGATCTGACGTTGTAGGTTCATATCCATTGTATTTTAGAATCACTAATCCAGCATTTATCTTAAATGAGCAACTGTGGTAGTGGAGCAGTGGTAGCTTTTAGGTTGATCAAAGGGGTGGAGGGAAGAAAATACCAACAATTGATACATATCATCTAAACCCAGAGCTTTCTTTTTCTTCCAGTTTTTCCCTTTTCTCCCATCGAGGGGGTGGAGCACCTACAGATAACTGATTTTGGAATTCAATTGCTCAAGGCTCTTGGTTATTGGGTAACTTTTCTACTAATGTAAATGTCTTGTTTTTGCTGAAAAGATGCTCACAAAGTCTAAGGTCAAGAATAAAAAGGTAATAGAGCTTGCTGTCTGGTCTTTATCTACCATATCTAACATCAAATAGCTGTCCTAGGAATACGTTCATGCACTACCATTTGACCATAGGTTTTTCACTCCTCATGGTATCTGCATAATGGTTGTTTATTTTTTTCTTATCAAGGGTGGACCCAAGATGGGGCTAAGAGGGGCCTGGCCCTCCCAAATGTTTTTGTTCAGCAATCCCCCAAGGAAAATTTCCTGGGTCCACTGTCTCTGGCTCCAAAATAACAATTATGTACTTTAGGAATATCTGATATTCGAAACTATTTACCTTGTCAAGGAATTAAGTGTTTATGGTTTACTTGTCCCTTCCAATGGTATACATAAGTCATAATGTTTCCTACATTATAGTTTGTATTGCATGGACTTTGGGGGAGAGGGAATTTGGCAGTTTCATGCATTCTCCACTGCAACTTATAAAACTGAAAAATAATAAAAGTAAATGCAACCTTTGTAAGTTTCCATATCAAATTTGAGCAGCAATTCAAAACACCCAGCTCAATTCAAGAATAGATGAAGATTTCAGCAGTAGAGAAGAAAAGAGGAGAAAAGAGGAGGAAGTCAATCAGGATTCTTAGATTAACCCTAGCCACCAACCCCTCATTATAATTTATACTAAACTTAAAGGATGAGATATTACAATGATGCCCTTAGTAGGGCGGCTACTAATGTAGCTGAACAGTCACAACTTAAAAACATAAACTAATGGGCCTAAAGCCCAACAACTTCCAAACTAAATAACTTAAAATAAGAATAAAAACAACTAGGCCCAACTCAACACTCCTCCTCAAGTTGGGAGTAAATGTTACACATTCCCAACTTGCGTAGATCATGCTCCAACTTGTTCTTTGCAACACCTTTTGTGAGAACATCAACGAGCTGCAGATCAGAAGCAATGTATGGAAGACAAACTTCTCCAGAAGTAACTCTTTCTCTGATAAAATGTCTATCCACTTCAATGTGCTTAGTTCGGTCATGTTGGACTGGGTTATGGGCAATGTTAATTGCTGCCTGGTTATCACAGTACAACATCATAGGTTCTTCTGCCTGTACACCAATTTCTTCTAATAGGGAACAGATCTAGAGAAGTTCTGAAACTCCATGTGCTATGGCCCTGTATTCAGCTTCAGCACTTGATCTTGCCACCACCGTTTGTTTCTTACTCTTCCACGAGACAAGGTTACCCCCAACAAGGGTGCACACTCTAGAAGTTGATCTCTTGTCATCAAGGCATCCTGCCCAATCCGCATCTGTATAAGCCTCTAGTTTCAACTGTCCATGATCAGTAAACAATATGCCTCTGCCCGGGTGTCCCTTCAGATAAGCAAGAATCCTGTCAACTGCCTCCCAATGCTGGACTCGTAGAGCATGCATGTATTGACTTACCACACTTACTGCATAGGAAATGTCTGGTCTTGTCATACACAAGTACAGCAGCCAGCCCACAAGTACAGCAGCCAGCCCATTGATTCTATGGTTCTGATCAATAGGGGTACTAATTGCCTTCGTTCCAAGCTTCCCTATCTCTTGAAGAAGATCCAAGACATACTTCCTTTGAGAGATAAAGATTCCATGTTTTGATCTTGCAACTTCAATGCCTAAGAAATATCTCAGTTCTCCAACATCCTTAATTTCAAATTCTTTAGGTAGATTCCTTTTCAGACAATCAATCTCACTTAGGTCATTCCCCGTGACAACAATATCATCCACATAAACAATTAGGACTAACACCAAAGATCCCCTTCGCTTCACAAACAAGGTATGATCGGATTGAGTCTGAGTGTAGCCAAAAGCAATCAAGGCTTTTCTAAATCTGTCAAACCATGCTCTGGGAGATTGTTTCAAGCCATAAAGTGACTTCTTAAGCCTGCATACCTTTCCCTTTTCAGCATCATTGTAGAAGCCAACAGGAAAATCCATATACACTTCCTCCTGCAGATCCCCATTTAGGAAAGCATTCTTCACATCAAGTTGAAACAAGGGCCAAGAGTATGAGGCAGCAAGAAAAGAAGTATCCAAACAGAAGTCATCTTTGCAACTGGTGCAAAGGTCTCTAAGTAATCAATGCCATAGGTCTGTGTGTACCCTTTTGCAACAAGTCTTGCCTTATACCTTTCTATACTTCCATCTGCCTTATATTTTACTGTGTAAACCCATCTGCATCCAACTGTCTCCTTGCCCTCTGGTAGATCCACAATGTCCCATGTCTGATTCTTAATCAAAGCTTCCATTTCTTCCTGCATAGTTGTCTTCCACTCAGGTTTGGAGAGAGCCTCACTAACACCCTTGGGTATAGACACAGAGTCAAGAGAGGAAAGAAAAGCACGGTAAGAAGGAGAAAGTCCACTGTAGGATAAGTACTGTGAAATACAATGAGCAATACACTTTCTCTTCCCTTTTCTAAGAGCAATAGAAAGATCAAGGTTATCTGTAACAGGGTTAGTAGAATCAATGGGAACTGAAACAGTAGCGGGACCAAGAGGAATACCTGAATCCATGTCAGTTGAATATGAAGTCTCCAAGGAACCAACAGGAAGTGATGTGAGTTCTACTGTAGTGGAATCAACCCCCTTGTGAAGTCTCTATCGTAAGTAATGCTGAGAAGCAAGACGCAAAAGAGGTGGTAAGGTAGGTGACACAGGAGGGTCAAGCAAAGGAGTAGACATAGGGACTGAAACTGGAAGAGGAATAGATTGCTGACTCACTTCCCCAAAACACTCCCCCTGAGAAGGATTCTTTGAGAAGAAGTATGTGGATTCAAAAAAGGTGACATCCATGGTAACATACCGGCTCCCAGAGACTGGATCATAGCATCAGTACCCTTTTTTATTTTCTGCATATCCAAGGAAGACACACTTCTTTGCCTTGGGATCAAGCTTCGAGCGGTGAGGACCAAGGATATGTGCAAAGCAGACACACCCAAACACCTTGAGAGGAATATGAAACATCTCCCCCTCAGGAAAAAGGAGACTGAATGGGGTGCTGAATCCAAGAATACGAGAGGGCACCCTATTAATCAAATATACTGCTGTGAGAACTGCATCACCCCAAAACCGAACTGGAACTGTAGATGTGATTCTCATGCTTCTTGCAATCTCAACAATGTGTCTACTCTTCCTTTCTGCAACACCATTCTGCTGTGGATTGTAGGGACAACTGCTCTAATGGACAACACCATATTCTAACAGATACGAGGCAAGGTGTTTTTCAAAATATTCCCTGGCATTGTCTGATCTGAACACCTTTATTCTTGTTCCAAACTGTGTTAGCACCATCTGATGAAATTGCCTCACCGAGGATGGTACTTCATCGCGGGATCTCATTAGGTAAATCCAAGAGTATCGTGAGAAATCATCCACAAATAAGAGAAAATATCGATAGCCTCCCATAGAAGGAACATGGTAAGGTCCCCACACATCAGAATGAATAACATCAAAAGAAGAAGAACACCTTTTATTACTAGGTTTAAATGAATGTCTACAATGCTTTCCAAGTTGACAACCTTCACACTCCAGACTTGACAAACTAACAAACTCAAAAAGTTTTGGAAACAAAAGACTCAAAGAAGAAAAAAGGTAAATGGCCCAAACGATTATGCCAAAGCATAATTTGACCCACAAACCCTAGCTCACTATCCCTGCTGACACGATGACTCTGATGATGAGGAAGCACATCCAGGAGGTAGATCTCATTCACTTCACGACCACTCCCAATCGTCCTCTTTGAATCCAGATCCTGCAAAATACAATGACCAGGAGAAAAAATTACTGAGCAGTTCAGTTTCTTAATCAAACTACTAACAGATAAAAAATTAGTGTTCAATCTGAGAACATGAAGGACAAAGGGAAGAGAAATAGAATCACTAATCTTAACAGATCCCTTCCTAGCAATGGGAACATGGGATCCATCAGTTGTGGAGACCCTATCTCTGCCAGAACAGAGCTAGTAAGAGGAAAAAATAGTAGACCTATGGGTCATGTGCTCTGAGGCTCCAGAATCTATAATCCAAGGAGGTCCCACCTTACCTGAAGTAAAAACATAATTTGCAGTGACATGTGAACTACCTGTGTGAGCAAAGGAAGTACAATGGACTCCACCAGTACCACCTGTACCATGTTGTCCGCTTTCTGTTGAACTGGAACTGGTTGTTTCTTACTGGTTCAGAAGTTGCCCATACCTCTGAAGTTCGGCCCTTACTGCAACAGCTGCAACAGACTCCAAAGCAGTTGTAGTAGGAGGGGTCGGAATATCACCAGTAACTGCCATGTGAGCATTTACCTTCTTATTTTTCAGTCTAGTCGGCACAAGATGTGGGTGAAGCTTCCAACAAGTATCTCTTGTGTGTTTAGGCTTCTTACGGTAGTCGCAGATCAAATCTCTTTTATCTTCCTTCTTGATTTCACTGCCACCCCGATCTCCACTTTGTTTAGGTTTCACAGTACTCACCATGGCAGACTGATCAAAAACAAGATTTTTCATCATCGCATCTCTCTTGCTCTCCTCCCTTAACACAAAGGCATGTGCCTAGAAGAGGGTAACACTGTCCCTAGAAAGAAGATGTTGTCTTGCAATATCATACTCAGAATTAAGGCCAGCAAGAAATTCAAACACCCTATACTTCTCTAGATGTTTCTGATAGGTAGCTGCATCCTTAGTGGTTTCCCAAGCAAATGTCTCTAAATGGTCAATCTCCTGCCACAGGGTTTTAAGGGCTGAAAAATAGGCTGCAACAGGTCTATCTCCCTGCCTTGTAAAAATAATCTGATTTCTCAACTGATAAGCCCTAGCAACATTCCCCCTCTGTGAATAGGTTTCTGCAACCCCATCCCATATTTCCTTAGTTGTATTTACCCATAAAAAAATTTTACTTATATGGGGCAACATAGAACTACACAACCAAGTCATCACCATATAATTCTCTTGTACCCACCGAGAGTTTCTAGTTTCGGGTTTCACTTCTTCACCAATGATATACCCTAATTTCCCACGAGCACCAATGGCCATCTTTGCAGATCGTGATCATTCTAAGTAATTTGCACCATCCAACCTAACTGTAGAATGGTCCCAGTCCCGAAAAGGTCTCCAGCACCTCCTCCCACTGGTCTCATTTCACTCCTGGGCTTATTTTCAACTCCGCAACCCTCCATGCTTCTCAAAAAGTGTAAAGAAAATAACTGAAATATGCAAGAAGATCAAACGGAACACTTCTGGAACCAACACCTTTCTGGTGTCCTAGACTGTCTTCCCACAAAAGATTCCTTTTTTGCGAAACAGGAGAAGAGAGAGAAGAGGCAGTCGCTCTCTCTAGAAGCCTCCAAATCAGGCAGGACTTGAACCGCCCCTTACAAAAAACTCCAAGGAACCCTAAAAGATTAGGGTGCCACTTCCTAGGTCAAAATTGAAGAGTCCAACAAAAACATAACTCTTCCCCTTTCTCCAACTATAGGGCAAACAGATCCACCAAAAAATCCAAAAATTGGGCTTACCTGAGATCTTCGATCAGCCTCTTAAATCACCATGAAGTCGGCCAATCTAGGGCTGCATGAGAAAACAACTCAAGGAACCTTCAGCCTGCTCTGATACCATGTTTATGTATCCTTTTGCAATTCCTAACTCTGTACTTCGTCATTATGAAGAAGTTCTTGTTACTATTGTGTTCAACCTCTCTTCTATTTCCTTTTATCTTTTAGTTGCAAGCAGTGACTTAATAGGCATGCCTAGGTGCACAGGCGAGGTGCATTTTAGGGTATGCACCTCGCCTAGGTCCTAGGTGGAGTATTTTCAAAAGGCGTGCAGCTGGTGTGCCTTGCACTTCAGCAGACCCCCAACCAAGCCCCTCAAGGCAAGCCCAAACAAGTCCATATTAGGGTCTTAAGTTCTTAATCCCTATAAAAAAGGTTTTATAACTTTAAGTGTCTTTTAAAAATATCTTTTATTAGGATGAACAAATGAACAGCATTAGCAAATATGGCATTTTCAATGATTTTTTTATTTTTTTTGGGTTATATTTTATTTTATTTATTATTATTATTATTATTTGCCTTTTTGTGCCTTGCGCCTTGACCTACAAGCTGCACTGCATTGGACCCTTCAAATCTTAACAACACAGCCCAGGCCAACACAAGTTGCACTACTATTGTATGTGCACTTTTATTAGTAATACCAAAATTAGCAATAAGGAAAACAAATAACACCAAAGCTAAAGTATGAATTCTCCTACACATGCTAAGTAGAAAATCTCAGCTCTCAAAAACATCATTGAGTGAATAAACAGGAGAGATGAGTATTATTTTTATAAATATCATTAAATAAGTATTATTCATTAAATGTTTGGATGCAAACTTAAATATAAAGAAGTGCATAAATTGAATCATAAAAGTTCTATAAACAGAGATTATGAAATATAACAATATATGTATATCATAATTGAGATATTTTGTAAGAGTGTAGAATGAAGTGTCACACACTGCAGAGATGAAGGAAAGAAAAGTGATGGAGTGGAAGCCGCCAGGCCCCAATAAGTTAAAGCTGAACTTTGATGGGAGCTCTATAGGAAATCCGGGTATGGCAGGCATTGGTGGTGTGATCAGAGACTCCTCAAACAAAGTGTTGGCTATGTAATCAGGACCTTTAGGGGAAGGTGACTTTTAATAAGATGAACTGTTAGCTCTACATCAAGGACTAAAGATTGCCAAGCAAGCAAATTTTAAGAACTTGGAGATAGAAGGGCACTCAAAAACAGTGATATCTTGGACCAATTCAAGCAGTATGTTCCTTGGTACTACAGACATCAGTTAAGGGAGATAGTAACCATAACAATGGAACTTAATGCCTCATTTACATGGGTTAGGAGAACTGCAAATGGAATGGCTGATTCTCTAGCTAAACAGGGAACTCAAAGGCAACAGCTTTTTTGGGTTTTATTGTAAAATTTTCTGTTGAAATGTCTGTGTTTTATCTGCTGTAACTCTATTAATTCTCTTAATTGAATAAAATTCTCATTTTTGCTGATATAAAAACAATATAAGTATGTAAATATAAAAACCTAAAAACAGAGAAGCAAGATAATGGTGGTAAAAGTCAATAAAATGAAACATAGGAGCAATGGCAAGTTATTGCAGGAAAGGAAGTTGCAAGAAGTGCATAGTATGAACTGATAATTTGTATGGAAAGGTATTTGTTTGCAAGCCACTGATTCTCATGGAAAGATATAGTTAATAAAAAGGAGTAAGCTACATACGTATTAAATTGTAGTTGACTTTCATTATACAGCGATTTATAATATTCTTCTTCTTTAATATCCAGCCTATCTCGCCTCAAAGAAACCTGGAAATATGGGGAACAAGAAATCAGGAACAACCAGCTTAAGACTTTTTTCTCATTAAATCATTAAGCAAGAATCTACAGCAGCAGCACTTACAATTCTAGGAGGAAGGGCAAGATCTGCAGACCTGCCTTTCTTAGTGCGTCTAAGCACTATAGTTTTCAAAAGTTTATTTTTGAGCAGAACCATAGCCCGTCTTCCATCGCCGACATTCTTTGGACATTGTATTGGTTTAGCTATAAACTAAAATGATATGGATAATGAAAACAATTAGAGGCATGAAAATATGTCAATTAAGAACCTATGTCATGGCAACACAAAACAGAAACGAGTCAACAAGAAACATAATTTGTAAACTTACTCTGTTCCACCAGCAAAAATGCCTCACAGATTTATGAACACAGTTGGGGCATTGTGTTGTAGAGCTAGAATTGAGAAGCACAGTTCCAATAGATAAACACAAGACATTAATACATAATTTCAGAAAAATAGAAGTGTAAAAGTTTACAAGAAATGAGAAAGAACAATAATTTCAATATGAACTCTTGAAACATGGTTTGAACAAAGCAACTAAGCTCGATACCTAGATGATCTAAACTTCACAACACATTAAATATAGTAGGTATTCATCAAGTGACATAGGACAGGTGGTCCTATAGTGGACTAAAGACTCGAAGGAATGAGCCAAGGAGATGAATTGCAGCTTTAAGAGAGTTTATTGGAGTAACTAAAATGTCTGAAATGACCTACAAAGGTTTCTATGTCAAATTCAACTATCTTTTGGTTTCTCATTAGACCAGTGAAATGTGCAACAACCAAGAAAATAAATCTACAAATGATCTTTTGCTTGTTGACTTAGAATAAGAATGTACATGGGGTGATTTGATTTAAGAGGTTCTGTGTACACAAAAGGATGAAGAGAAGAAAAGACTAAAAATTTTGAAACTAAGGGAATTGAAAGAGAGAAAGGATAAACTTACTTAGGTTGTTTGGATGGTCCTGAGGAATGATTTGAAGGTAGCTCCATCCCCCTTAACAGTAGCTGTTCTTTGGTTAGGCATTTCCCATAATTGGTACCCATGTAAGGGGTGATCATGGGCCAGGCCGGGCCCAGGCTGGGTTTAGCACTAATGATAAGTGCTTTAACCTAGGCCTAGGCCTAGTTTGCAAGCCCAAGCCCGGCCCTACACAGGCCCGGGCCATGCTTACGATCTTTCCAGGCCTAATGAGTAATGAGTTTAGGCCTATGACATCCAATAATAAAAATTTAATTATTTAAATTTTTAAGTTTAAATTAAATAAAAGACGTGCAAAAAAAAATATGGCACAAGCCCAAGGTAAATTGGGCTTGGCTAAGTTTTGGTCCTATGCACAAAAAAAAGGCACGGGCCTCATTTAATTCTTAAAGTTGGTTTGGCTTGGCTTGGCTTACCTATCCTTTTATAAACGAAGGCAAGACCTCCATTCCCATTCTTGAGCAATGTGGGACTTGGAACAACACTAAATAATGAGTGCTACCACTGAGTGTTTTTCCAAGTCCCACATTGCTTAGACAATGAGAATGAAGGCCTTGCCTATGCGAACAATTTACATACTTGAGTTGGCTCAACTGTTCACACATGAATTGACATGTGTCAACTAATTAATATTTATTTATGTGTTAAAACTAATTTGTATATCTTATATAAAATAATAAACATTTAGTATAAAATAAAATATACTTGTGTATATATATATTGATAAATGAATAAGATTTTATTAAACCAGCAAATAAGAGTAAAATGCAACCCATGGAAAGGCACGAGACGCAACCTTTCCTTTAAAACTAGTTACAGAATTATAAGCACAAAGGAAACTACACAGAAGCCCAAAATAAAGTAGCTCGAAGAACCCCCTATTTTGCAAGCGAATCAGCCAGTGAGTTTGCTGATCTGCCTACCCACTGAACTCTGATTGTCATATTCCTTGTTAGCCATTTAACCTTTTTGAGAAGATCTCTAAAACCCCATATCACAGTGTCCGGATCCTTCAGCCAACCCACTATCACCTGGGAATCCCCTTCAATAATCAGATGCTTTATGCCTAGCTGATTTGCAAGCTTGATTCCTTGTACAGCAGCAAGTAATTCGGCCCTTAAAGAGTCTCCCACACCCACAGGACCTGAGTACAAATATACTTGTACATATATAATATATAATATAATGTTATAATATATTATATTATATTGCAGTTCAGACCCAGGCCCGGCTTGCACACAAAAACCTGGGCCCAAGCCCAAAAATTTGAGAGTTGGGCCAGGCCAAGAATGATCACCCCTAACCCACGTTATGAGGGCCACTTTGGATGGAATTCAGGCTTTCCAAGTTAGGCCTATGTTGGTTTATTATAAAGCTAGATCCCTGGAATCATAATTGAACCTCTCATTTAGAAGGCCCCCAAGATTAAGCTAATTCTATGCTGACAAACTCGTGGAGGGGAACAGGAGTCATTTATATTGGGCATAATTTGTCCATTCTGTACTTTTCCTTTTATTTGCTCTTTACAGTGTTGTTGGATTTCCCTTTTCCTATTCTACTGTAGGGATAAAGGCTTTTTATCTTCTCTTTGTTTAATTACATAATTGATAAAAAAAATCAATAAATTCAATTTAAGGCAGAGGTTCAATGGATATCTTCCCATGCATGGGCTACATCCTTGGTGGTTGGGTACACTATAGGTCATGCAAAGAAGCCATCTGTTAGACAGTTTTGTATGCCCTTAGCTTCAATCATTTTGATGTACTTTTGTTATTTAGTGGAAATAAATAAAGTGCATGTTTGATTCATGTTGTTTGGTTTAATTCTGTGTAAAACCCTAAAACTGGACATTTGTAGAGACTCATGTTAGTTTTAAATGTTCACAGCCGTTGGATAAGTCTGGGGAGATTTATCCTGCCAAGGCTGATACTGGTGTGCCACCAAGTGTTGGGATGGCCTATCTCAGCCATCAGGGTAAGACCCGAGGCACATACAGCATGGGATTACTTGAATCCTTGAACCGGACCAGATTTCCAGTCTTACCCTGGACCTTGGAGATAGATGGGCAAAACTGGAAAGTTACACCTGACCCCTAGACTCGATTATGACACTTCACTAGGTGCTGGATCAGGCTGCCTTTGATATGCCAATCAGTGAGATCCTTAGTGGGGATCAAAACCTGGGTATGTTGGGGCAGTTTGAGAATTCATCTGAGTGGGTGGTCATAGTGACAGAATCAGCCACTTTGTCGGACAAAGGGTAATGATCGGGAATGCACTCTCTCTGATGGAAACCAAACTGCCGGCAGTTGATTTCAATCGTTGGAATTTTGTTTTTGCAAAATTAATATATTTACATATATATGTACGGTTTCAAAATGTTTGCAAATGGTTTTAATTCCCGGGATCCATGTGAGAGGAGAGTGCGGCACTGTTCCTTGCAGCCGAGGGAGAGGTCCTCTCTTGTCGGGCAGTGCTTGATCATTAAGGGCTGAGAGGTTAAGTGTAAGACCATTTAGGATAATACCTGATGGGCTAATCTTGCACCTGCCCACAGTCCCTAGGTTTTTATAAGATGGCTTGGCCCAGGGACCACTTAATGTAAGTGTTGGGCCCATAGGGTTCATACGATGGACTCAAGGGGTTCATTGAGATTTTCAGTGAATTTGGCTGGGCCTTGTATTAAAGGCTGGGCCGAACCCATGTGGCTGGTGTGTAGATCAATGCTTGGGTCCCACGCCATACAAAGAAGCCCAACTGGGCAGCAGATTGGAAACTAATTAAACACTGAATACTTAATGGGCCAAAAGCCCATTTCGAAGTGGGCTGATATGATCACCCATCAATGGGGCGAATTTGAGATTGAAGTTAGCAAAAAGGATTGGGCTCTTAGCCTTATCCACTCTTAGAGACCAAATTCAAATCAGATTTGAATCTGGTAACCTCCTGATAAGATCAGGAGTAAGCTAACTCTATCTGGGAAAGGGATTAAGATTATCCCCTATCCAAATACTGATTTGGATTGGGATAACTCCTAATTAGGAGATTTCTTAATCAAGAAGAAAAGAGAGGAGATTTTCGAATGAACCAAGAGAAGGAAATCAGATTTTCGATCCAAGAGGTTCTGGTAAGCAAGAAAGGTTCCTGCGAATTGAGATTAGATCTCATTCTCTCCAGAAAAGAAAACAGTTCAGCCTTTTCGTTTCTGGAAATCTCCTCCTGCCGCCGCCATCTGCATTGTTGCAAGATTTGATCTTTGCAGAAAAGAAAGTCAAGAAACCAGTTCTTGACATCAGTCTTGCAAGAAAGACTGAAAGAATTCAGTGTTTAGTACATCCAGGGGATTCTTGTGAAGGATCCAGTGTGTAGGACGCACCCTGCTGGTTCTGTTCCATCCACAGCTGTGTCATCTTCAGCAGGGACAGATCTTGGAGCATTCTTTGGGCGTGAACACCAACTTTGGGAGATACTGCTTCTCCGGATCAGGTATAATCCTCCCATTTATCTTTTGGTACAGATCTGGTTTGATTAGGGTTCAAGTAGATCCTTGAATATTGTATTCTAAATTCAGGGAATATGATTCCCAGTTGGGAGAAGGTAGGAAATTTTTGAAATTCGCCCCACCCATTCCGCAACCTTTATGGCGTCCATTAGATGGATCCTACCATTCTTTCAGTGGTATCAGAGCCACAGGTTCGAATCTTGAACCAAAAGAAAATCAGATCTGACCCAGCGCAGATGGATAGAAGGTGTTCTTTCAAGATTTGCGCAGATTGTTTTCTTTTTTTTCAAGAAACTGTTTCTTGTTAAGGGCGATTGATCTGAAATTAATTTCTATTAAATCCAAAATTTATTTGGAATTGTTCTTTATTTATTTTGATTTAATGGACTGTTCAAACCTGGAGATCGCAGTGCAGTTTTAGCGCAGATGGTCTGCGCACCCTTTTTCTTTTCTATTTATTTATTTCATTCAATTCGGTCTGTAAATAATTTTTTTTATTTTTAGACTGAATGTATAGGATTTGATCAAGAATGTAATTAATAGAAATAGGATTTCTGTTATTTTTCTTGATTAAAGAAGATGGAAGAAGATGGCGGCGCTGGAGATTTGCAGATGGAGAAATCGTTTTCTGCGATTTGCAGTTTATGAAACTGCAACCCTTGTGATTAACCTCTGTTTTGCAGGTGGTGCGAACAGTCCATAATTGTTTTGTGTTTGCTAGAAATCAAAACTATTAATTTCAGATCATTCAATAATTAATTCTTGAATTGAAAATCAGTTTTGGACCATTTCGGACTAGATTGGACCAAAACTGTTTGGACCAAATCTGGGTTTCGAAAGGGGCTGTTCTCAGTCCAATTGTCTCACACTTTTGTTCCAAATCTGATGTTCAATTACAGGGATTAATTCGGCCCACCTGTAAAGCCCAGTTTTAAAGGGTTAAAACTGCAAAAGCCCATTATTGTGAGATAAGCTGTATGGGCCGAACTGCTATCTGCGATTCAGCCCATACACCTAGTGGACATTAATCGTTAATGACTTGGTTTTTAAATGGGCCGTTGAATGGGCTTTACAGCAATTAATTGATTGGATCAATTCCTCCTTTACATGTGATGTTTGGATGTTTGATGTGCTGCGACCATGGGCCATAAGTACTTGGCCCGTGATGACTCATTAGTGGCTCTTGCGCACACCATGGCTGAATGCACATCATTGCCATGGTGTCCCTGAAGGTCATTGGATGACCCCCCTCTTTGCCTGGTGGGCCCCACAACCCTGAAAAGGGATGCATACGGAACCCCTAGCCGATTAAGGCCCACCAGAAATCTGACTTTATGAAAGTCAGTGGGAGCCACTTTGGTTTGACCTAAATTAGAACTAGGCCGTGATTTTGTTCCCTCCAGCAAATATGAATGCAAGTGATAGGGAGATCCATATGATGGACTCTCTAAAGGCCTTCCGTCATTAGCACAATGATGGGTCCATCAGTAATGAGGAAACGCACCATAAAATTGGGCTATCCATTTGCTGTTGGATCTGTTAGAGTGTTTCATAAGATGATAGGGGCGTCATAGACCGATGTGGGAGGGGCTTCACCAGAAAATGGGAACTCTCTCACGGTACCTTGGCGTAACCTGAATATGATGGGTGTGCACTCACTGACAGAAGGGTTTACCTGAAAACGGCTCTGAACCTTGTCTGACAGAGGCCAAAGGGAAACTCATTTGATGAGTGGATATGATCCGTCACAGAAAGGTGGTGGGGTTATGCAGCTGAAACAGTTGGCTTCACGCACCCCATGTGATTTCCCACATTTCCAGAGACATTTCGTCGTCTCCGTCACTGAGATAGGAGGGAAATCTCAGAGATGAACAAATGGGAATGGAACATAGATTAAAAGCCATATCTATGTAGGTAAACATGAATCAAACTAAGGTTGTGGACTAATGATTTTGCTGTTTTATCAGAAAATGGCAAACGGTCAATTTGCAAAGCTTCTAGACGATAACAAGCTTAAGGGCCCAAACTATGCCGACTGGTACAGAAATCTTATGCTGGTCCTAACTTCTGAAAAGTTAGACAAGGTAGTGAAAAATCCTGCCCCGGAACGTCCGGGTGATAGGGCTTCTGAGGCCCGTAGGAGGGACTACCAAGATTGGGAGGATAAGAACTCCCTAGCCCGCTGCTTTGTCATTGCCTCATTAGACAACTCAATACAGAGGCAGTTCGATCAGATCGAACTTGCCAAGGACATATTGGACAGTCTAAGGACAATGTATGAGGAGCAAAACCGTTCTACTCGACAGAAGGTCCTGAAATTGTTCATGACCGCGCAGATGACCAAAGGGCAGAAAGTTCATGACCATTGTCTTCGGATGATGGGATACATCAACGAACTTGAAGCTCTTGGATCCGGGCTAGATCTTGGCACGCAAGTGGATGCCATCCTAAATTCTTTGCCCTCTTCCTTCAATGCGTTCACTATGAACTACAATATGAATAAGCTGAATGTCAGCGTCCAGGAACTCAGCAATATGTTGCAGAGGGCCGAGGATTTACTCAAGAAGGATGAGCCTGTGGTTATGCTTGCTGAAGCTAACAAATCGGGCAAGAGAAAGAGAAAGGCAAAGAAGCCCCAGAAGAAGACTACCAAACCCAAGAAGCAGAAGAAGAACAAGGCATCTGATGTCTGTCACTTCTGCAAGCAGACCGGCCACTGGAAGAGGAACTGTCCTACCTACCTGGAATCAGCCTTTTCGTTTCTGGAAATCTCCTCCTGCCGCCGCCATCTGCATTGTTGCAAGATTTGATCTTTGCAGAAAAGAAAGTCAAGAAACCAGTTCTTGACATCAGTCTTGCAAGAAAGACTGAAAGAATTCAGTGTTTAGTACATCCAGGGGATTCTTGTGAAGGATCCAGTGTGTAGGACGCACCCTGCTGGTTCTGTTCCATCCACAGCTGTGTCATCTTCAGCAGGGACAGATCTTGGAGCATTCTTTGGGCGTGAACACCAACTTTGGGAGATACTGCTTCTCCGGATCAGGTATAATCCTCCCATTTATCTTTTGGTACAGATCTGGTTTGATTAGGGTTCAAGTAGATCCTTGAATATTGTATTCTAAATTCAGGGAATATGATTCCCAGTTGGGAGAAGGTAGGAAATTTTTGAAATTCGCCCCACCCATTCCGCAACCTTTATGGCGTCCATTAGATGGATCCTACCATTCTTTCACCATCAAGGTCAAAGAAGAATTTAAAGTTTAATCAAACTGATTAATAGAACTTTAATGTATCTTTTCTGAACCAAATTTCTGACAGTCATATATATTTGATCCATAGCCAATACAATATAGTTGAGACAAGACTTAGTTGAGTTCAGTTATTATAAAACCTGATCAACAACTTAAAGATCCATAATTAGGGCTATAAACAGATTGGATTCAGATTGTATGTACTTCCATTGGAGTTCGATTCAACTATATGTCTATGACATCCGAATTTGATCCAAAGTCTGATCGGATTTATGGAAATGCAACATCGAATTCAAATTTGTCAGGTTGATCAGATTATCGAATTTCATCTGAGATTGATCAATAATCCAAATGAGCAAATAAAGAGAAGAGAATAGGAGGGAGGAAGGGAGGAAGGAAGAGAGAGAGAGAGAGAGATTAGATAAAATGGAATAACCTATAATGCAGAACGAACTAGCAAATCAATACACAAAAAAAAGGCAATTGCAAGATGCAAAATACTTCGTAACATCACAGAGATAGAAGCAATGAATGCTAGTCATTCCATCGAAGATAGTAAAGGCAACTGATGTTGATTGAAACTAGAGCCTTCATAACAGGATGCATGGTGGAAAAGATGATATAGTTGCAATTTGAAGAGTCTGGATTAGGGACATAAAAAGCATGGTAACAAAGCTGATACTATGGAAGCTTGATTGCTTGAAGAGTCTAGTTGGGATATAAAAGGTGAAAAGGGAATTTGGGTTAAACAATAGAGATGGTAGAAGAGTGAAGAGTAGAAGATAATTCTCAGTTAACCAAAAAATAAGAAAAAAGTCATGATTAGCTTTTTTGTCTCTATTACCAAAATGACACTTCAAGTGTTGGCAGTGGGCCCTTCAATTCAAAGAATGGTGGCTGTTTCAATTACTGAAATGCCTTTAAATGGGAATTGGCCTTGTTTACCAATTTACCCTTTCTTATCAATAAAAATTTAAGTGTTTTAAAGAGAAATGCAAAAAGTATAATAGGGTATTTGATGTAATCTTAGTTGTGTGCCGCAAGGGCACTTTTGTCTTTTACTGTTTTATTATTTTATATTGTCACCCTAACATATAAATAGAAAGACTGGCGCCGCCAGCCATACTTTTGGTCTCCAATCTTCTCTTCTCTTTTCTTCTCTTCTCTCTTCTCTACTTCACTCCTGATCGAAATCATGGTATCAGCAGGACAGCGCTCTGTAAAAGGCTTCTTGTCTGATCGAAGTTCTTACCAATCACGTACCTGGACTGAGAATGGGGAAAACAAGTTCGACCTTGCCCTGAGAACTGTTGGTGGACCCTATCCTGTCACTTTTAAACAGAAACTGAAAAGAAAATCACTCTCAGAGATCGGCAGATGATTGACTGAGGTTTTCCTAGAGGTCGGTGGTTGTTTTTCTTCTTCTCTTCCATTCTTCTCTGGACTGTAACTTCCAAAAGTCAGTCAAACTGATCAGGAACATAGACTGAAGTGTTTTTATCATTGGTTCTTGGTACTGTTACCAAGAAAATCCTAAAATCTGCCCTAGTTGAATGGTGTAGGCTTGTTTAATAACTTCCCGTGGGTCAGTGACCCAAAACTGTGTGGGTGAAGAACCTGTGTAGGTCATGTGTGACCTGGTTCAGATGGAGAAATACATCAGAACTGTAGATGCGGCTGTACATCACAGCCCAGGGTAAGGCAGGGTATATCAATGGAAAAGTGAAGGAGCCTAGGACTGGTACTGCTGAATATGATAAGTGGGACCAGGAAAACTGCATGATTATGTCATGGCTTTTGACTACTATGCTACCATCGGTTAAGCAGAACTTTATGTGGGCTGAGACAGCCAAGGAAATATGGGAACAAGCAAGGTCAACTTACTCTGAGCAGAGACACTATGCTAGAATCTATCAATTGCAAGCCGAGTCTGCAACATGTAAACAAGGGGAAAGAAGCTTATCAACCTACTATTCTGCCCTCACATCTATCTGGAAAGAGTTAGATTACTATCAGAACATTGATTGGGAGAGTGAAAATGATGCCAAAGCCTACAAACAGTTAGTGTCACAGCAGCGGGTGTTTGCCTTTTTTCTAGGACTTAATCCCATGTATGAACCCATTTGAGTTCAAATTTTGGGCAGCAAGGATCTTCCTTTTGTCCAAGAGGTGTATGCACTGGTTCAATCTGAGGAAAGTAAAAAATCTGCCATGAATCCCCCCAACGGGGAGACCATTGCTTTAGCCGTAAGAGGTAATACCAATTCAGCAAGAAAAGGAGATGGTCAGAAAAGGGTTGATGATAAGGATAAACTGTGGTGCACTCATTGTCCCGACACACACGAGAGACATGTTGGGAATTGCATGGAAAGCCGAAGTGGGCACAAGACTTAAGTAAGAAATCAGCACAAGAACAAAATAAGAAACCAAATCAGAAGAAGTTCACCTCGGCTAACTTGGTCTCTCATGAGTCACAGAGTGGAGGAACTATTGTGAACTCCCAAGATTGCCCCCTAGTTCTAATCTCAAGGAAAATATTATCAATGCCTTCTGTGACCATTTGGAGCAATATGGTAGGGCTCTCACATAAGCAAATTTTGGACTCACTCCTTCAACCTCTTTTGCTTCTTCCTCGGGTAATTTAGCTTTTGCATTCTATGTGTGTTGGAAAACGTGGGGTTACTGGTGCAGATCTATATTTGGTAGTTGTGTAAAAATAGAATTGTACATATTCCTAGGATTGTGGAAGGATTGATTTAGAAAGCTTTTTCTTTCTATTTCTTTCTTTCTATTCTTGTACTTTCTATTTTCTTTTCTTTCTATTTTTCTACTTTCTATTTTTTTTCTTTTTTCTATTTATTGCAGCAGCTTATTGTATAAATATGCCAATTGGCAATAGAATGAAATACATCGGTATTCTACCATTCCAAAACATGGTATCAGAGCTCTAGGTTTCTCAACCTTGAGATTTTTTTCGGCCTTCATTGCCAGTTTTTCGTGTCTTTCTCTTCTGGCTTTCAGTGTTGATCTGTAACCAGAAGTGTTCCTTTATTCTCCTTTATTCCGGCCAGTTCTTCCCTCCTTTATTCTCCTTTCCTACTGGCCTTATTTTTCCTCCATTAACAATGTCCGACATGACTGCAACAAGTGCTCCCGTCCAAACCGATGAAGGAGCAACAAATTCTCATCCTCACACTGGTGATTTGCAGAATATTCAGACAACATATAGACTGAATGGCCAGAACTACTTGAAGTGGTCACAATTAGTGCGTACCTATTTGAAGGGAAAAGGAAAAATTAGTCACCTTCTTAGAACAGGGCCAAAGTTGGGTGAGCCAAATTTTTATGCTTGGGACGAAGAGGACTCTATGATTATGTCATGGTTGTGGAGTTCAATGACACCCGAGATCAGTGATACTTGTATGTTTCTTCCCTCTACAAAGGCTATTTGAGATGCTGTCCGACAAACCTATTCCAAAGCCCATGACGCTGCTCGTGTCTATGAGGTCAAAGTGAAGATAGCGGCGGCCAAACAAGGGAGCAGAAGTGTTACAGAGTATGCAAATCTGCTGCAAAATTTATGGCATGAGCTTGATCATTATCGGGTTCTTGAGACAAAGTGCCCTGATGATGCTGTGATCTTGAAGAATTTTATTGAAAGAGATAGGGTGTATGATTTTTTGGTCGGACTGGATGCTGAATTTGATCAGGTCCGAATACAAATTCTTGGCAAAGAAGAAGTGCCTCCATTGAATGAAGTCATAGCCCTTGTCAGAGCTGAGGAAAGCCGCCGTGGAATCATGCTTGAGCCTAAAGATCCCGAAGGCTCAGCCATGGTGGCAAGGGGAGGAAGTTACAGTGGTTCAAAAGGTGAGAACAATCACAACTTGGCTCATGACACAACTACCCGTGACTCAACGATAACCTCTGGTGCACCTATTGCAAGAAGCCCAGACACACAAAAGATCGGTGTTGGAAACTTCATGGGAAACCTCCCACATCCAACAAGGAATGGGGAAATCGAGGAGTTTCAAAAGGAGTTCAACAGGCCCATAATGTCTCAACAACCCCGCAGCAAGAACACTCAAATCAGGGACCATTTAATGATGAAGAAATTGAAAGGCTAAGGAGCTTCCTGAAATCCTTGAAACCAGGAAGTGGTTCTACCTCTCTTGCTCTCTCAGGTGAGTCTTTATCTCTAGGATTACATGCCTCGGCTAGTGTTTTTCCATGAATTCTTGATTCTGGAGCTACTGACCACAAGACACCCTCTTCACTACATTTTCTCACCTATACACCCTGTCCTATTAATAGAAAAATTTCTGTTGTTGATGGTTCTTTCACCACAGTAGCAGGGATTGGGAATATTCAAATTACTCCATCCCTATTGCTTAAAAATGTGCTACATGTTCCTAAGTTATCCACTAGCCTTATCTCTATACATAAACTCACCCAAGATGTGAACTGCAATGTTGTGTTCTTTCCTTCTTACTATGTATTTTAGGACCAGGTTTCGGGGAAGAACATTGGACTTGCTAAGTAAAGGGATGGACTCTACTACCTTGAAGCAACCAGCAAACCATCTCACACTATTATGCATGTCACACACGAGTCATTCTTATCTACCTCCAATAAAGATTTAATTTGGCGTCATCACTTCCGTTTCAGTCATCCTTCATTTCCCGTTTTAAAAACAACGCTTCCTTCCTTGTTTAAAGGAATTGATGTTGAAACCTTTCATTGTGATGTTTATGAACTTGCTAAGCACAAAAGGGTTTCTTTCCCAATCAGCAATAAAAGATCTTCAACTCCTTTTTATTTGATTCATTCGGATATATGGGGCCCTTCTCTCCCAACATTACTGGTTCTAGATGGTTTGTCACTTTATTGACGATTGCACTAGGGTCACATGGATCTTTCTTCTTAAGTCTAAATCTGATGTGGGTACCATTCTTCCCAACTTTCATAACATGGTCCAAACTCAGTTTGGTGTGAAAATTAAAAGGTTTTGATCTGATAATGCTACAGATTATTTTAATCAGAATTTGTCCCCATTTTTTTAGAAAGAAGGCATTGTGCATAAATCCTCCTATGTTAACACTCCCCAACAGAATGGGATAGCTGAGAGGAAAAATGGCAATCTTTTGCAAACCACCTGAGCCTTTCTCTTTCAAAACCGGGTGCCAAAACAATATTGAGAGGAAGTTGTCCTTACTGCTGCATACACCATAAATAGACTACCATCTAAAGTTCTTGACAACCGAAGCCCAATACAAGTCCTTTCTCAATTCTACCCTGATATTCGAACCTCAAATAATCTCACACCAAGAATTTTTGGCTGCACTGCCTTTGTTCATGTCCATAATAAGGGAAAATTGGATCCACGAGCAATCAGGTGTGTCTTCTTGGGATATTCCCCAACTCATAAAGGTTATAAATGTCATCATACAGCCACCAGAAAATTCTACACCTCCATTGGTGTCACATTTGAGGAGGGACAATCCTTTTTCACTCAACCTTATCTTCAGGGGGAGCCCTCATTAATGGAAGATAAGGCCCCGGATCTACTCTCTTTAGATGTATCCCTCCTCACAGTCATCCAACCATCAAGAATCACATCCCTCTGAGTCACAATCCTCTGAGCCCCACATTCCCGAGTCTCAACAAGAGTCAAATAACCCAGCCATTGAACCAAATTCAGACACTGTTAACCCCACCAATGATGTGCATGATGATGTGAGATATATGCAGGTTTACTCTAGGAGAAGAAATCCAGATCCTCAATTTGTGCAAGTCCAAGATTCAACTCCTAATCCTGGAACTGAGGGATATGCAGAACTTGAACTTGCACCTTTACAGTCTGAGTATGACCTACCTATTGCACTGAGAAAAGGAACCAGAGAATGTACCAAACGCCCATTGTACCCTTTAGCCAAATCTGTGTCATTCCAAAGATTCTCTAAATCCCATAAAAGTTTTCTAGCCAGCCTTGACACCATTCCAATTCCTAATACTCTAGCCGAGGCACTTTCTAATAAGGAGTGGAGAAAAGCCATGAGAGTGGAAATGGAGGCACTAGAAAAGAACAACACATGGGAAGTTGTGGATCTACCAAGAAACAAGAAGACTGTAGGTTGTAAATGGGTGTTCACGATTAAGTACAAATCTGATGGGTCATTAGAAAGGTACAAAGCACGACTGGTAGCCAAGGGATATACATAGACTTATGGGGTAGATTATCAGGAAACTTTTGCCCCAGTAGCTAAAATGAGTACAGTAAGGGTGTTGTTGTCTTTGCCTGCTAACTATAATTGGGATTTGCAACAGTTTGATGTAAAGAATGCATTTCTCCATGGTGATCTAGAAGAGGAGATATACATGGACATTCCACCGGGTTTTGGAAAAGGCATTAAGGGGAACAAAGTTTGTAGGTTGAAGAAAGCACTATACGGTCTCAAACAATCTCCGAGAGCATGGTTTGGAAGGTTTACAAAGGTGATGCTTAGTACAGGTTACAAGCAAAGTTAAGGTGACCACACATTGTTTATCAAACACACAGCCTCAGGGGGAGTTACTGCACTATTAGTCTATGTGGACGATATAATCGTTACTGGGAATGATAAAAAGGAGAAGAAAGCATTGGAAAACTGCATTTCCAAAGAATTTGAGATAAAAGACTTGGGGAGACTAAAGTATTTTCTCGGAATTGAAGTAGCACATTCTAAACAAGGCATCTTTATCTCTCAACAAAAGTATGTTGTTGATCTTTTGAGAGAAACAAGAAATATGGCATGTAAACCAGCTTCCACGGCTATAGATCCCAATCATAAACTTGGAGAAGCCAGCGAGAATGCAAGTGTAGACAAGGAGATATTCCAAAGACTGGTTGGAAAACTCATTTATCTTGCACATACACGGACAGATATTGCACACGTTGTAAGTGTAATAAGTCAGTTTATGCATAATCCTAAAAAAGTTCATCTACAATCTGCTCATCGAATTCTGCACTATTTGAAAGCCAATCCAGGAAAAAGAATTTTATTCAGAAAAAAATGGGGGACTGGCTCTTGAAGCATATACAGATGCCGATTATGCAGGATCTCTTGTAGATAGACGGGCCACTTCCGGTTATTGTACCTTCTTGGGAGGAAACTTAGTCACTTGGAGCATATACAGATGCCGATTATGCAGGATCTCCAGTAGATGACGGTCCACTTCCGGTTACTGTACCTTCTTGGGAGGAAACTTAGTCACTTGGAGGAGTAAGAAGCAAAATGTAGTGGCTCGGTCAAGTGCAGAGGCAGAATTCAGGGCTATGGCACAAGGAGTGTGTGAATTACTCTGGTTGAAGATAATTTTAGAAGACCTGAAGATTCCACGAGAAGAGCCTATGAAACTATATTGTGATAACAAGTCAGCCATCAATATTGCTCACAATCCTGTTCAACATGACAGGACGAAGCACATCGAAATTGACCGACACTTTATAAAAGAGAAACTAGACAACAAGTTGATTTGCACTCCCTATGTGTCTACAAAAGGACAATTGGCCGATGTACTTACTAAAGGGCTCAATAGTATAGACTTTCGAAGAATTATAGCCAAGCTGGGAATGGAGGATCTCTATTCACCAGCTTGAGGGGGAGTGTTGGAAAGCGTGGGGTTACTGGTGCAGATCTATATTTGGTAGTTGTGTAAAAATAGAATTGTATATATTCCTAGGATTGTGGAAGGATTGATTTAGAAAGTTTTTTCTTTCTATTCTTGTACTTTCTATTTTCTTTTCTTTCTATTTTCTTTTCTTTCTATTTATTGCAGCAGCTTACTGTATAAATATGCCGATTGGCAATAGAATGAAATAGATCAGTATTCTACCATTCCAAAACAATGTGTTTACTGATACCTTCGAATCTCCATCGATTATTGATTCTGATGCTTCCAATCACATGACTGGTAAGTCAACCTTTTTTCAATCATACACCCTTCTTTCTAGCAAAGATAAAGTGAGGTTAGCTTATGGATCCTTTTCCTCCATTGCTGGTTGATGATCTATATCCTTGCCATTTGGCCTTGCCTCTATCAAATGTTTTACATGTTCCAAAGCTGCCTATTAATTTGCTATTTATTAACAGCATTACACACTCTTTGAACTACTCAATAACATTTTTTCCTCAATCTTGTGTCTTTCAGGATTTGGCCTCTAGGAGGACAATTGTTTAAAGGGAACATGGTGAATGGTCTTTATGTGCTGGAGAATAAAGTTGGTCTTGCAGCGTCAAAGTCTTTGAGTCAGTCAAATAAGAGTCAGGTTACTTTGTGGCACAATCGTTTGGGTCATATGTCCTTTGAGTCTTTGAAGTACTTGTTTCTAGAATTGTTCGTCTTTGTTAGTTAATGATTTTTAGCGTCAAGTGTGTTAGCTAAGCAAGCATTGTAGAACTTCATTTCCTTTACGTAATAAAAGATCAGATGTTTCTTTTTCCATTGTGTATTCTGATGTTTGGGGACCCGTAAATATTCCAATAGAGAATGGCTACAAATACTACATATCTTTTACTGACAACTTCTCTTGATATACGTGGGTGTACCCTATGCACTCTCGAGAAGAAGTTCTTAAAATTATGAAAGCCTTCTAACATATGGTATAACACAATTTCAGACAAAGATTCAAATTTTCCAATCAGATAATGCCAAAGAGTATTTTCATGGTGACCTCACAGAATTTTTTGAAACTTGTGGCTCTCTTCATCGTAGCTCTTGTGCTAGAACCCCTCAACAGAATGGGGTTGCAGATAGAAAGAATCGTCATCTTCTAGAGGTTGCTTAGGGGTTGTTGATACACATGAATGTTCCCAAAAGGTTCTGAGTGGATGTTGTTATGACTGCAGCTTATCAATCGGATGCCATCTTGTCTCTTGGAGTACAAGTTCCCTCGTCAACTTATCTTCCCTACAGCTCCATTGTTTCCCAAAGCCATTGTTTGTATTTTCCTTGGCTACCCCCTTTCCCAAAAGGGTTATCATTGCTTTGACCCCATTTCCAAAAAGTACTTTGTATCCATGGATGTTTCTTTCTTTGAAGATGTGCCTTTCTTTCCTGCTTCTCCTCAGGGGGGGTAATCCAAGTGAGGAGAAACAGAGATAGGTTTTGTTGCCTTCTCCTCCTGACCCTCCTCCATTTTGGGTCTTTCATAGACAGCAGTACAAAAGTCGAGGTCAGGCTCAACAAAGTTCAATAGACACAGAGCATCCTAGAGCTATACAACCCATGCCATCAAACTCTCAGGGGTTGAATCCATCACTGCATCCAGGTACTATTGTTCCAATTGATATCCCTGAACCCATTGATATTTACACTTCCAATTGTGATATGAATCTTCCTATTGCTAAGAGGAAGGGTGTCAGATCGTGAACCAAACACCACCTAATGGCTCATTCCTTATCCTATGAAAATGTTTCACCCTCTTTCCGCGCTTTCCTCTTTGCCATTGACAGTGTTTCCCTTCCTAAGAGTGTTGCAAAAGATTTACTTGTTCCTGAGTGGATAGATGCAATGAAGGAGGAGATTAATGCCCTTCACAAAAATGGCACGTGGGAGTTGGTAAATCTTCCTGAGGGAAACGAATTTGTGGGGTGCAAATGGGTATTCTTTGTGAAATATAAGGCAGATGGCAGTGGAGAGGTATAAGGCCCGACTAGTTGCAAAAGGTTTTTCACAAGTGTATGGAGTTGATTATGTGGAAACCTCTACACCTGTAGCAAAAATGAATTCTATTCAAATTCTCCTCTTTTTAGCAGCAAATCTAGATTGGGAGCTTCATCAACTAGACATTAAAAATGCCTTTCTGAATGGTGACTTAGAAGAAGTGTACATGACCCAACCTCCAGGTTTCTGTGCTAAGGGAAATGAGCATAAAGTCTACAGACTGAAGAAATCTCTGTATGGCTTAA
Organism: Nelumbo nucifera; assembly: GCF_055504915.1. Lineage (NCBI taxonomy): Eukaryota > Viridiplantae > Streptophyta > Magnoliopsida > Proteales > Nelumbonaceae > Nelumbo > Nelumbo nucifera. The sequence continues at coordinate 146,118,342 of NC_142649.1, read as the reverse complement.
AACAATCTCTAGGGCCTGGTTCAATAGATTCCACAAGGCTGTTCAACAGATGGGTTTTAAGCAATGTCAATCTGATCACACACTCTTTGTGAAGAGAGAACAAGGAAGAATGGCAGCCCTAATTGTGTATGTCGATGACATTATTATCATCGGTGATTGGGACCCAAAGATACAGAGATTGAAGAGATTCTTGGCCACTTAGTTTTAAGTGAAGGATTTGGGGCCTTTGCATTATTTCCTTGGAATTGAAGTTGCCCGCTCTAATCAGGGTATCTTCATCTCCTAGAGGAAATATATTCTAGATCTCTTGAAAGATACAAGGAAGCTTGAGGCAAAACCTACTGACACTCCTATAGATGTAAATCACAGGCTTCGGGATTGCAGTGATGAGCCCATAGCAAACACAAAGCAGTATCAAAGATTGGTGGGCAGACCTCTCTACCTATCTATGACAAGACCTGACATTGCGCATGCAGTGGGAGTCCTTAGTCAGTTTACGCATGCTCCCAGGGCCACACACTTAGAGGCAACTTATAGAGTTCTTAGATATTTGAAGAAATTCCCTAGGCCAGGGCTCCTATTTGGAAAACATGGGCATATGAGAGTTTATGTTTACACTGATGCAGATTGGGTTGGTTCTGTGGATCACAGAAAATCCACTAGTGACTATCGTGCCTTCGTTGGGGGAAATCTTGTTACTTGGAGGAGTAAGAAACAAAGTGTGGTGGCCAGATCGAGTGCAGAAATTGAATACAGGGCCATGTCTCATGGTGTGGCAGAACTACTATGGATAAAGAGTCTCTTGGGTGAATTGGACTTTCCTCTCAATAACCCTATGTCACTTTACTGTGACAACAAGGCTGCCATCAACATTGCAGCCAATCCTGTTCTCCATGATAGAACTAAACATATAGAGGTTAACAAACACTTCACCAAGGAAAAATTGGAAAAAGGAGAAGTTTGCACTCCCTACATCAGCTCTGAGGAACAACTTGCAGACATCCTTACCAAAGGATTAAACTCCATGCGGCACTATAATCTTTGTGACAAGTTGGGGATGATTGATATCTATGCCCCAACTTGAGGGAGAGTGATGTAATCTTAGTTATGTGTCGTAAGGGCACTTTTGTCTTTTACTGTTTTATTATTTTATATTGTCGCCCTAACATATAAATAGAGAGTGGCGCCACCAACCATACTTTTGGTCTCCAATCTTCTTTTCTCTATTCTTCTCTTCTCTCTTCTCCTCTCTTCTCTACTTCACTCATGATCGAAATCAGTATTTTAGTAACTTGAAATCAAATATATATTTTAAATTAATAAATATACATATTAGTCGAATTTGGATTTCTATCTAATCAGAGTAGGCTACATCCAAGTTCGATCCAATAATTAATTGGATGTTATTTGTCCCATCCAAATCCAAGATTATAGAATCGGGTTTCAGATTGGATTGCAAATTTTCAAAGCCCATTGTCAGCCCTATACATAATTATAACCGAGTCCGATCACAACTAAGCCTTGTCCCAACTATATAGGATCGGCTCTATATGAGGTCAGCTACATGAATCATGTTTTGTGATTCCATTCTGTTCAGTGCCATATGCGATTCCAAGGATAGTATCTAAGTCAAGAAGTGTTCCTCGACTTAGGATATTAGATCAGACAACTTCAAACTCTGGCCTTAGATGCATTAGGAAATGCATAATTTTTCTCTTGTCAAAGTGTTCCTTCATGTATTTAACACAACAGTCTGAAGGATCCTCTCCCATGTGAACTAACTCATATTTTGTCCAAAGGTTGATGAATCCGGCATAATATTCCTAGACCTTTCTATCTCCCTAATAGTATGAGAAAATGTCAACCTCTATCCGATACTGTCTAGAGGTATTCGATTGCTGATAAACTTTCTCAAGATATTGATACATCTCATAGGCTGTCCTGTACCACCCTCTCATAGGGATAGCAATATCAGTTTCGACTAAGCCTAGAATCCATGATGCAATTTTTGGGTTGTTGATCTTCCACTGATTAAGTCCCTTAATGTCAGAGTCATCAGGTTTAGATACAGACCAATCTAGGTATCCCCAAAGACCCTTAGCTTCGACATGGAACTGAAAGTTGAACTTCCATAATGCATAGTTCATACCATTGAACTTAATAGGAAGAACCTCCATCCTTTCTAATGCCATTGGAAGACAAAACGCAACAACACACACTTCCAGAAACCAAAAAAATTCGAACCAGGGAAAGAAAAGGAGAATACCTTTCTGCTGATGTCCAAAAAAGGCAACTGTATAGTTCTGCCTAACTGAAGAGTGGATCAAAACCCCTCAAAGACAAAATCGATCCAAACCAAACCAAAGGGATTCAGTAGATCTGCTCTGGGTGACACCAGATCTAAAATTTCAGGCTGATCTGATGTCTCTAAAGGGAGATCTGAAAAGAAAGGTGAATCCGATGGCGCAGCAGTCCAGGAAACAGATCTGTAAAGTTCAGATCTGTAGCCGATCCAGGAAGAGGATTAAAATGACACTTAAGAACTTCCAAATACTGTTAGGGAATTCTTGAACCAGTAGTAGCCGGGATGTTATGTGAAGTTCAGGTCGTGACCCGCTCTAATACCATGTCAGAGTCAGATCAAAAGTCAGAAAAAGAGAGAGAGAGAGAAGAGAACACAGCCAAATGGTGGGTGTGACACATTGTCAGTCGACACCCTAAAAGATAATATTTATATTAAAAGGTAAAAGGACAGATCTGCCCTTAATATACAAAAGAGAGAGAGTACAAATAATAATAGTTATACAACAAAGAAGAGTAAAAGTACAAAAATAGCCCTGCGGCTAGATTTCACAGTCTCTACAAGCTTATGGGTGCTTAAAGCATTTCCTGTTACTTCTTTTTTTTATCAATAACAGAATTCAATTTTATTAAAAGAAGTCAAGAATACATACAATATTTCAAGGAGAGATAAAATTACTTAACTCTCCCCCAAAACAACAAGAAGATTACAGAACTGCCCAAAACAATCGACCCCTACCCACCCCCTGTTTTGCCATATTATCAGCAAAGGCATTTGCAGTTCTTTCACCCAATAAACCTGGACTTCCACCCAAGTCCTTTTCAGTCTGCATCTAGTTCTTCTAGCCCCTTCAACTTGTAACAAAATCACTTTTCCTAACAAGTACCATAGGTGGCTTATGCACATGACCTAACTTTTTTTTTTTTTTGAGAAAAGGTAAAGTATAAATTTCATTAAAAGCAAAAAGAAACCCTGTACAACTACAGGCTGTAACAGGGAGAACCATACAAAAACTAAACCACTATCCCATCAACATTAATAAAAAGATCTACATAATGAAAAAGGGAACTAAACTCTGAATTGTTGAAGTTAAACTGAGCTGATGACCAAGAAAACAGTTTGCCCACAATTTTATGCCAAACAACCTCCTCTTGACTGCCCTTGTTCTGAAAATTTCTGGAGTTTCTCTCTTTCCATATAGACCACCACACAATTCCAGGGATCATTTTCCAAATAGCCTTTCCTCTTTTACTCAAACCTTGTAAATGCCACCCTTTCAAGAAACTCTCCACTGATACCAGACAGCAACTCTTGTAGGCAAATAGACTGTGTACTTTCACCCAGATGCTATAAGAGAAATTACAATGTCAAAACAGGTGATCAACTGTCTCCTCCATCCTGCTACAAAGCACACACTCTGAAGAGTCAATTCACATTCCTCTCTTCAAAAGGCTATCCTTAGTCAGAATCTTATTTGAATAGGCTGACCATAAGAAAAAAAAAAAGCAATCTTTCCCTAGTCCGATTGTTATAAAAGGAGCGGACAGAAAACTGCTTGTCCTTCCTCCCAACCACACTCTTTGGTCATCTCTATTAGGATTAAAATTAGTACTATAAAGCCTTTGCAGCAAACGAGCAAACAGATCAATTTCTCAATCATGTAAAGCTTTTCTAAAAAGGGGATTCCAAACACAATTTCCACTGGAGATCTGCAAATAGCCTGCTACCTTTGCTTTGTTGTTCACTGCTACTGCGAACAGTTCTGGGAAATCATTTCAGAAGACTACCTCCACACCAGCAATCCTTCCAAAATCTGACCTTGGTTCCTTTCCCACTTCAAAACTGACCTTGGTTCTGGGAAATCTACCTTTGCTGAACTGACTATAGGTTTTTTTGATTGAACTGACTATAGGTTTTCTCTATCCCTTTCCAAACCGAGAAACCATATGGCTGACTTGCTTCACCTGGCTCCCATCCCCCACTTCTCCATCACAGACTGTTCTCTTGCTGCCCAAATCTCCAAAACCATTTTCCGAGAAGGGCAGTATTTATATCTCAGTTTTCTGAATCCCAAACCTCCATTTCAATCTACTTTCTCTCATTTTATCACCTATTGGAGCTACTCCTAGGTTCCTTTGCATGACTTCATTTCTATCCCTGTCCTTTCCAGTTTTACCAAATCCATCTAAGCATTCACATTTCTGCCACACTCATTTTTTTGACATGCTGTTTCACTTCAAAGAAGTGAATAAAGAGAAGACAAGAAGATCAAATGACTTCTTCCTTTTTCTTTCTAATTGCAGCTTGAAAAAGAAAAAGTTGTAGCTTCATCCCTAATATGTGACCCAACCAATGCTTGCAGATGAGTCAACTGATGTCCTTATGTTTATAAACTAGCTATTAGGTGTAAAAGACCTGTCATTCTCTGAAAAAAAATCCAAAGATGGCAGCTGTCTCTAAACATATTTGTAAACAAGGGAAACAAAGAATAGCAAAACAAAAAATGGCTTACTAGTGACTGCGATAATTTGTCAATTGTAAGAGTTCCAACAACCACATGGTCCTAAAATAATTAAGTAGATACAATGTTTTTACCTGTAATCAAGTGATTTGCAATCACAATCCCTACAAAAGTAATATGAGTAGGGAACTATTTGCAGGAAACGGACCTACATGAGCAAAATGGCAATTTTATCAGCCCAAATAGAGTGGTTGTGTCTACAATACCAGACTAATGAAAATTTTGGCCATACGGACCAGGGAATAAAGTTCACCAACACGATTCTGAAGGGGAGTGCCACTTAAAGCCCATTTATAAGAAGATTCTAAAGCAAGAACCCCCTTTGCTGTATTGCTTCGTCTATCTTTTATATAATGTGCCTACATCAAAAGTATATTTTTATTATTAGATATTTAAAAATGTTAGTAAGATGAACCTTGGTAAAATGAGCTAACCATAAAAATCAAAATGCTCATACTCTATAGTTGAAATTTAAATCCATGAACAAGCCATAAAATAAGGGGTCAAAAAGTAATTGCATACCAGAAATAACTAAGTAATTCATATTTTCCAAAACAGACATTTTTTTTATGAATGAATATAATTTATTAAACCAGAAATATGAGGCAATACAGGAGACCCAAGAGGAGGCACGAGTTGTTACCTCTTCTAGCAAGTATTACATCAAATTAAAAAACAGAAATAGCCAGAAATAAAATTACAGAGCAGCCTAAAATAAATGTTCCCTTGAAGCCCCTTGCTTAGCTAACCCATCCGCTAAGGTATTTGCTGATCTTCCCACCCAAAGAGAGGTAACAGTCATGTTTCTTGTGAGCCAACTGACTTTCCTTAACAGGTCTCTGCGTCACCACATAGCTGAAGCTGGGTCTATCAGCCATCCCACAACAATCTTAGAGTCCCCTTCAATTACCAAGTGCTGAACTCCTAATTGTTCTGCAATCTGAATACCTTGTACCGTTGCTAACATCTCAGCTCTATTGGAGTCTCCTATTCCCACGGGGCCTGAAAACAATGCTAATATGTTGCTCTCCTTATCTCTCAGCACCCCTCCTATCCCCGATGGGCCTGGGTTTCCTTGGCTGCTTCCATCAAAGTTCAGCTTTGCCCATCCTTCAGGCGGAGGCATCCACACTACAGATTCCTTGTCCTTCCTTGTATGGCTGTTAGCCACCGCTATCCAGTTTCTCCAAATATCATCAAAGGAGAATGTGTGAAATAAGTCCATAGTTCTTAACCAATGAATGGCCCTGGTCAAGATACAGTCCTCAACAGCCCAAATGCTTCTTTCCTTTTCCTTGAATACCCTTGCATTCCTTTCTTCCCAGATTGTCCACAAGGTGGTTGATCTAATACACCTCCACATCATCTTTCCTTTTTTTTGTAGGCCACACAAAGAAGGAAGGATCAAACAATTGACTTAAATCTGTGGACAAATTCCACCTACACCCAAACAAAGAAAAAATCCAACTCCAAATAGCACTAGAAAAGGAACAAGATACAAGTGAGAGCAATCCTCACCACTAGACCTGCAAAGTACACACCAATTAGGGAACAAACACAAAGAAGACCTTTTCTTCTACAAGTAGTCCAAGGTATTAATCTTTCTATACAACACCTCCCAGCAAAAAATAATAACTTTAGGTGGAACCGGTCTAGACCATATCTCCTTGGTTGGAAAACCCCACTATCCTTGGGAAGAGCAAAGGGATTTAAAAAAGGAAGCACAAGTGTAGTAGCCTTTTGGGTGAGGGGACCATAATCTCACATCCAAACCAAGAGGGTCCAGAAAGACACTGCCAAGATGGGACAACAGTTCTGAAATACTGTTAAGTTCATCATCCCTCAAACCTCTCTGAAAGCCAAAGTCCCAACTTAAGGAGGGGGGGTGAATTAGGAGATGGGAGAAAATGAGAGATAGCTTTTTCCTTGTAAAGGGAAATAGAATAGAGAGACGGGAATTGGTCCTTAAGGGCAACAGTACCCACCCAAGTGTCTTTCCAAAATAAAACAAAGATACTGGAATTGACATCATACCTGACAAAGTTGAGAAACTGAGGGAGGATACTCTGGATTGCTTTCCAAGGAGATGCCAATGTAGCTTGACGTGATACACCCGCATCCCATCCATTTTCCAGTCTACCATGTATACTAGCTATCACTTCATGCCACAACCTCTCCCTTTCTCTAGGCCATCTCCACAACCATTTTCCTAAGAGAGCTTTATTCTTGAGAGTTAACCTTCCTAACCCAAGCCGCCTTCCTCTTTACTCCTACAAACTATTTCCCAATTGATTAGGTGGTCTTTCTTATCCTCCCCTGGCTCCCAAAGGAAATTTCTCATTAATCTCTCCAACTTCTTAGCTTCCCTAGTAGGAATCCTAAAATCGGAGAGAAAATAAACGGGTAGGTTTGCTAGGGTAGCTCACAATAAAGTCACTCTACCCCCTATAGAGATGTAGTTCTTTTTCCAAGAAGTTAATCTTTTCTCAAACTTTTCCAAAATTGGGGTCCAAAAACTACTCTCTTTTGGGTTAGCCCCTAGAGGGAGACCTAGGTACTGCAATGGCTAAGAAGAGACAGAACAACCTAAACAATCTGCCGCAGACTGAATAATCCCCTCATTCATGTTAACACCTACCACACAACTCTTATCCAGGTTTATCTTCAAATTGGAGACCTTCTCAAAGTGTTGTAGCAATGCTCTGAGATTCCTCACTTTTTGCCTGTCACCCCCTTCACAAAATATTATGATATCATCAATAAACTGTAGGTGGGTTACCCGAATATTGTTCCTTCCTATCCTCCAGCCACTCACTTCCTCTTCCCCATCTGCCTTAGAGATTAATCTACTGAAGACATCTACAACTAAGGTGAAAATAAATGGGGAGAGTGGGTCACCTTGTCTAAGGCCTCTACAAGCTGGGAAAAAATCTTTGACCACCCCATTCACCAAGATAGAGTAATGAGAGGAGCTAACACAGCCCTTTACCCAGTTGCATCATCTATCTCCAAAACCATAGCACCCAAGGACTTCTAGTAAAAAACTCCAATCCACAAGATCATAAGCCTTCTCTAAGTCTAACTTACATACAAAACCTTGATTCCCCGACTTTCTCATGTCCTCCACACACTCATTTGCTATTAGGATCTGATCTGTTATTTGCCTTCCTTGCACAAAAGCACCTTGTGCTTGACTAATGATGGAGGGTAGTACTACTTGAATTCTTAAAGACAATACTTTGGCCAGGATTTTATAGATGCTTGTTACCAGACTAATCGGCCTATACTCCTTAGGGTCCTTTGCATCTATCTTCTTTGGGATTAGGGCTAAGAAAGTGGCATTAACTCCAGGGCTTACCTTTTTTATCTGCAAACTCCTAAAACACCCCGATAAGATCTTCTTTAACCACATCCCCAACAGTCCTGATAAAAATCCATTGTGAAGCCATTTGGACCGGGTGCTTTGGGTTTATCCATTGAAAATATCGCATGTCTGATCTCTTCTTCCCTAAAATCCCTTTCTAACCAGTTTACTTGTTCTTCAGATAACCTAGTCCACTCCAAATCTTCCAATGTTGGCCTATTATTCAATGGTTTCCTATAGATTGATTTGAAATGATCCACAAAAATTCTTGCTATCTCATCTTGACTTGTAATTTCCTCCCCATTCACCTCTAACTTAGCCACGAAACTTTTTCTTCTCCTCCCATTAGCCAACGCATGGAAAATTTTATTTCCATCCCCTTCCTTAATCCATTTATGTCTTGACTTTTGCCTCAAGGAAATTTCCTCTCTCAGAAGATCCTCTTCCAAATCCTTCTTTAAATTTGTTCTCAAAGTCCTTTTTTGTTCACTCATCATCCTTTGGGCTTCTTTGGAATCTAATTCCTCAATCCTAGACACCAAATCTTTTGCTCCTCTATCCTTCCAAAATGTTCCCTGTTCCACTCCTTGATTTTGGATCTCAACCTTTTCAGCTTTTTGTGGAATCTCACTCCCTTCCACTTCACCCCTCTTACATCTTCTCTCCACCAATCCCCAATCAAGTGCACAAAGTCCAAGTGAGTCAACCACATATTCTCAAATCTAAACGGCCGTGGAACAGAGGCTATTGTTTCAGGATTTAACTAGATAGGGCAGTGATCAAAAGTGATTCTGGGTAAGGCTCTAGCTATCAGGTTCCTCCAATGGTTCTCCCACTCTTCATTAAAGAGGAACCTATCTAATTTCAAACAAAGGGGGTTTTCTTGGAAATTAGACCAAGTAAAATTAGCTTGTAAGAGGGGTAACTCCTTTAGACCACAAGTATTAATGAATTCATTAAACTTTGTCATGCTGGTTGTAACTGTTCTTTGGCGATTGTTAGATTCATTACAAAACCTAATTACATTGAAATAACCCCCAAGACACCAAGGGCCCTACCATAGACCTCGAATGCCATACAATTCTTCCCACATCTCATTCCCCTCTTTATATGTGTTGGGTCCATAGACATTGGTTAGAACCCAAGTGAAGCCATCCCCCACATTCCTTACCTTTAAAGACAGAATATCTCCCTATTAGCTCCTCCACTAATTCTATAGTATCTTCCCTCCATAATGTTACTAGACCTCCAGAGGCTCCCCAAGAAGGAGCCAAAGTCCAACAAACTCTTCTTGATCTCCATACACTTCTGACCCACCTTCTATCCAATTCTGCCAACTTGGTTTCCTGTATCAACACTATGTCTAGTTTCTCTCTTCTTAGTAAGTCTTTAATTGCCCTTCTCTTTCTTTCACTTCCCATTCTTCTCACATTCTAGCTGATGATCTTCATTGAACACTACTTTCAACAACCCTCCCCAAAAGACTCCACCTTACAGCAGAATCTTTCTTCTTTCCCCTCTCCCACTAAATTCAATATCACCCTCAATATCTGAAATTAACCTTTCCACTTCTGATCTTTTTTTCTTTTTTCCTTTTATTATTCCCCTCATTCTTCCTAGATAATGCATTAGCTTTAACCACCTGTCCCCCAAATTTGAACTTCTATAGTAGTCCTTCTCTTGAGAAATTACTGCTCTCTCCCTTTGATCTAATTCCTCCTCCTTCTCTTTATACTCCTCCAACAATGTGCAGATCCTCTCCCAAATTTTCTCTAATTCCTCCTCCTGTCTCTCTCTAGGTGCCACTTCTCCCTCTCAGTTCACTCTCAGAGTTGTTATTCCCTCTTCTCTTCCCCCCAACTGGAACTTCCACTTGGGATGCTGGAGTATCTGTTTCAAGCACAGAAGGCACATTAGTAACCAAAGCCGAATGGACACTCATACCTTTGTTGTTGGGGACCGATGGAACATCAATCAAGGGAGGGGGACTCGCATAAGGAGGTAGGCCTAAATCTGTTCCCTACGATTGAGCTTGCCTTAGAGAGTCTACAGTTGGATTCAATACCCTGTCTGCTTTAACAGTTAAACTATTCTTCCCATGATGCCCTTCTTTTGGTGTCACATTACATATCGAGGTGTTAGAATTTTTCCCTACCGACCTCATATCCTGTTTTTCCTGAACTATTGGATTGACCTCCCTTGCGAGTGCAGGCAGTACCTGAACTGCATCCTTTGTCGGCCGATCCAGAAAATTCACAACATCTTCCTCAACTATTTGTGAGTCATCTTCTTCCTTGTTCTCTTGAAACAGTACCTCCGTACCCAAGCTCTCTTCATCGAAGACATTCCTCGAGCTGCTCAGGTCGATGCTCCCTAAGCTTACTGTATCAGTCTAAATCAGTATCGCTGGAATCGTCCTCTTCAGAGCAACCATACTGCTTACTCTCCTCTAGTTCACTTCGTCTGATGCACCTCGGATTACGTTTTTCCAACGACATCCTGGTAGCTCTCTCTGACACAACCCATTGTAAAGAGGTTCCAGCATGGGCGGAGTTCGCTCTTCGTGACTTTCGGGCCGTTGTGCTCAACGAAGAAAACGATAGATGGTGCTTACCATCTATCGACGCCACCCGCATAGTCACATGACCTTTTAAAACCTCCTTGGGTCCCTTTGATGGGCTGGTAGCATTCGGCCCATTAATTGTTTTAACAGTTAGCTCCCTTTGTCCCACCTTAGATAAGCCCATAGTGGTCGGCCCACTAAGTGTTTTGTTCCTTCTTCTATTAGTTGGCCCAATTTTTATAACCTGGGGCCCACCTATTTGAGAAGGCCCACTCACAATTACCTGGCCTGGATTGGGTAGAGATTGGGCCCTAAGTAATTTTAAATGACCCAACATTTCAGCTTCCCTCCTCTCTTTTGACTTCAGTTCAAAGGAATTTGCTGCCCCCTTATCACCCTTTCTCAGTCGAACAGGTGTGTTTAAGGAATTACCTTTAATGCCATCTGTGACAGCTAGTGCAAATGATCTGTCAGAAACCCAGCTAATGCCTTGTTGATCACGTTTATGACTTTCCATCTTCGGCAAAGCTTTTGAATTTCCAAAAGCTTGCTTGGCCTTTTCTGTGTAATTGTCTCTTCCTTGTAGGCTTACCAACCCCTTGCTGCCACGTAAGGTTTCTTCTTCACCTTACCATCTTCCTCCCTTCGAGCTTCCCTCCACATTTCAGCTTCAATGGAGGAAGTCAACCAGACCGCCATGAAAGCTCCTTCAACTCTCAGGTTCACTTTCCTGGGAATCTCCTCAGGCTTGACTCCATTTAGTAGGATTGCCGCAGACCTGAGGTCTCCCCAGAAGACACCAGCTAGTCTTGCTCCACACAGTGCTGTTATGGCTTCTGCTACTTCATCCTTCCAAAGATGGAAAGGTAGACCAACCACACACACTTTTACTCCATCCATTACCGAGGAATCCTTCGAGTTTGAAAAAGGAGACCACCTGAATATGTTCACCGAGCCCAGCTTATCTTGCAAACATACAGCCTCAACTTCTGGCTTGTTATCCAGAGGATCAAGCAGAGCTTTGCACCCATCAAAAGGCGTTAATATATATGTGGTCTTCATCCTCAACTGTTTTGTCACCAAATCAGCAATCTCCTCCCAACTTCTACCTGGTTTGTCAACTTCAACAACCTGTTTATTGGAGCACTCTCCTTTACCTGCCAATAACAGTATTGCCGCTCTATTTCCATCTTGCACCAATGTAGGGGCCATTTGGTTGGGGGTTCCAGGTTCACTACTGTCTTCGAGAGATCCTCTCTTATCTTCTTTTCCAAACCTTTTTCCTTCTTCATTTTCATTCCAGACATAAACTCTCTCAGGGCCTTGACTATTTCAGTCCACCCTTGGCTCTTTCTTCCTTCCAGGAAGCAGACCATTTGCTTCATGGTACTGTCATAATGCTCTAAAAGTGTAATGAAGAATTCTTTTTTATTTTTCCTGCATTCCACCACATACCTCCTTCCCATCTCTGTTAGGAATTCTTTCCAGCATTTGTCCTTTCCTTTTGTACTTGCTGCAACTACAAAATCTATGAACCACTCTACTACATTCAGTCCTACCAACAGCACCGTGGCCAGCTTAGCTTCCCTGATTTTCAAACTAATCTGCCCTCTGATTCTTAGTTCTTCCAACAGAAGGTTCTTCGCCTCCACCTTGAGATACTTTCTCCATTGATTGGCCTCCACGAAGTTCTTCTCCTCCTCCATTTGGTTCATTCCTCTCTGAGTTCATCCCCCCATGACCGATAAAGTTATTAGGTTTAACATTCCAAAACAGACAATTTGACCCAGATAGTTCTTAGCATCCAGGAATTTTTACTAAAATTAAAGTATGATCCATCTCACCATTTATTGTTTATTTGTTGCCAGATCACCTTAATCTGTTTGTTCTTTAAAAGTAAAGGAAACAGTTTTTTAACCTTTCCTCTAAAGCCAAAAACAATATTCATTTTCAGCAACCTTGTGGTTGTAAACAAATTGGTTTATGCATAAGCTTTACTTGGAGGGCACTGATGACATGGTAATATACATTTTTACTACAAATATACTCAGAGTATGTACCTGTTCTCTTTAATGATACAACATCCAACATTCTTTCTTTATATTTACTTTTTCTTTTTTTTCTTTATTTACTTTGAAGGAAAGGTTAGATCTAGTAGGTTGCACCCACCATCTTAAGAAAAAAACAAATTCTTTCTTTCATGTTTGGATCATCTTTCATCAACAATTTTAGGTGCATAAAGGAACAGCTTATTTGCAAAATCATGAAAACTTGACCAAAAAATGGACCAACAAGAGATCAACCAAATTATAATCTAATGTAACATACAATAAATGTACTGGATAATCATCAGAGCAGTGGGTTTTGAGGATCAGAATAGAACATAAAATAACTTTTACCTCCTAATTCAGTGAAACATATAACAATTTTGCTTGCTAAGTCCAAGCTATGGTTTAAGTGGTAAGATGGACATCTAAAGACGAATAAAATAATGATACGGATGCAAAGTACCCATATTTGGTAAAGAAGTATCCCATGAATTTGCAACAAAGAACATCCAATGCACATTTTCCTATTTAACATGATAGACAATCTAGCTAAGTTGGGTTTGAAGATCATCACATACAGAAAACAACTTCTGCTTGATAGGTACAAACCGTACTGTGAGTGAACAATTAACATTTACAGATGAAGCAGATAATGATAGAAGTTATATATTCTAACAAAAGGTGCCCATGAATTTTCCAAGCATAATAATCAACCAGCAAGAATGCAGTCTACTCTAATTTCTCTCAAAAATGTAATGTTTATTTTGCAATTCATCTTTTGCAGAGGAATGATCTGCTTTGCCTGTCTTTTGGCTTTTCGAATTTCTAATATTAGGTTAATTCACTTAAATGCCATTCTAATTATCCAGGGTTGGCTGCACCAGTAGGTCCAGGACTATTCCATTCTGTCTACCTTCAGTTGTATAAGTCTTTTTTGCTAAATCTAAGTTTCCAAGCTAATGCACTAATGTCATTCTCATTAGTGCGCATTCAGTGGACTTTGATGCACATGACCAAATAATATCGGTTAACATTTTGTCATTTCTTAATCTGGTGATCTGTGGACTGGAACCACACCTAGGCCCTAGGTACCAATGCATGCATTCAATTCTAATTCATCTTATTTCCCTGCTTTAATAGATAATGGTGATACAGAAACCTGATCCACATGTCAAAAAGCTAATGCCTCATTTGGAATAACCTAAATCCAAATAAATAATAAACCCAAATATAGAAATAGACTTATGCTAGACCATGGTGTCACTTCATGATCTAACTCAAATCAAATCAATAAAGCCATGTTCCAACTATATGGGGTTGACTTAACTACATGATTCTTGTTCCACCATTCCACTCTTTTTAGTGCCAAATTCATTGTTAAAGTATGAGCTATCAAATCATTTCTTAATACTCCAATTCAAGTCCTTTTTGGTCTGCCCCTACCTCTTCTGGACCCTTCGACTTGCAACAGAACACTTTTTACTGGTGTTGTAAATGGTCTTCTCTGCACATAACCAAACCATATTAGTCCATTTCTGATCCTTCAGATATGCTCATTTCTGATCCTTCAAAATCTATATTCCTGCTCATACTCATTCTTTTGAACATGTTTATTGACTTCCCAACACTCAAATCAATGCAACATTTTTTTTCTTTTTGATCAGCAGATCAAATCAATACAACTTTGCTGGCCTTATGGTTGTGTTATAAACTTTCCTTCTAGCCTAGGTGGTATTCTCCTTCTCCTATCAAACAATACTCCAGATGCACCCCCGTCCATTTTGCCCATCTGTTCAACGTCTATGAGCCACAATTTCCTCAACCTCTCCCTTGTTATGGATTATCAAACTAAGGTAATGAAAGAGACAGCATTGAGATATGACTCAGTCTCTAGTCCTAAATCACAATTGTACCCCCACTCCCATTCACAATATTATTAAACTTACATTTCATGTTCTCGGAGTTTTAATCCAACTTATCTTAAAAGTTAAAATCTCCTGTATCTAAAGCTTTGTTAATTATCTAAGTAATATTAATATTTCTTAATTATTTATCATATTTTAAGATGGCAACTCAAGCATATCTTTTATGAGCAAAACTGGGCAAGATTAATAGTACTCAACAAACTAGAAATGTCCACATAATAATATCATTGGTATTCATTAGCCCTGAAGAAGAGTCCTTCCATAATCTCCATAATTAAGATATCCTTGTGCATTCCCCTAAATACATGGTTTAATAAGTTCAGTAAATGGAAAGGGACGACTAAATTTTTCCTTTTCATTTTATGTCACATAAGGAACTGTCTTGAATCTCCTCATCCAATGAAAACAGCAAAACAAGGACTATGATGGCAAGACTCAGAACATAGAAAATAAATGAGAATGGAAGATGTATGAAAATGAAAAAAAAAAAAAAAATTACGCAGCAGCCATATGATATCTCAAAAATTCAAAATCCAGTGTTACCAGGAACCTCAAAATCAAAGGATCCATTCATGCCAATATTTTGTCAGAATTCCAATTGACACATGGCACAACATTTTTAAGTATCCTGATGATGCTCAAAGCAAAAGTGAGCAAAAAAATTAGGCACTTAGCACTGGTTAAAAAGGTATAATGAGAAAAGGGTGCATCCATGATAAATATAGCACAGGTACCAAGTATTCAGGTGAGGTGTCTGTGAATTTTAGATGTTGACATGCAGGTGGTTGTGTTAGAGAATAATCAGAGTTCGCAAGGAACCATTCAACCTAAGAGCTTAAGCTTTCAGGTGAGGTACCTGAATAAGTTTTTATTCTCTAACACACCCCCTCACGTGAAAGCCTATCAGGCTTGAAGCATGGACAAGCACAGGCCTACCCATTCCTTCTGCTGAAATTTAATTAATTACAATGGGGGCAAATGAAAACTGAACACTGGACTACTTGGTCAAATTGGATCTAATACCATCTCAAGGAATTGTAAATTAATGAATCACTAGATAGAACAAAAGCAACCAGGCTAATCAGAAATTCAGAATCAATTGAATCGCTTAATAGAAGAATAGTTGACAGTTTCCACCAACACAATCACATTATATTCCTAGAAATTAGTGCAGCAAAGGGAAATATTTCAATAACACCACAAAATCTTCAAAAGTGCCTAATAATAAGTGTTATCAAGGGAATCAAAAACTAAAGCTGCCCTGAAATTCTGAAAAGCAAAAAACTAGTATTTTTATAATAAATATTTGTGAATGATTACCAAAAAAATAAATATTTCTGAATCAATTCCCAGAAAGGTATTTTGCAATGGGTTGAGCATTTTTCTTTTATGTAACAATATACAAGTAATGAAAAGGTTGCAAAGGATGAGTAAGAGAACTGCACTTTCTCGGCTATCATATTTCCTTACCAGCTACAACTTCAGATTTCTAACTTGCTTATATTCATGGATTTCACCGTGTGCAAGCTTTAGCAGAATCAGAATGAGATTTCAATGCAAAATGCTTTCCCTAGCATGACCTGGTGGGTTCATGTAAAGTTGTAAACTTACCTCATCCAAAATAATACGTTCCCACTTTACAGAATGCAAAGCTGATTTCCCTGCAGGTGTTCCCTGGTCTAAATTGGTTGGCCTCCCATTTGAAGAAATATCCCCAGGCATTGTTCTTTTTTCTTGTTTCTGTTGCTTCTTGGTCTTCTTACCAGCCCCATTCACTTTGCTGCCCTCAAATTCAATCACCTCATCCTCTTGAACAGGAGGTTTCATTTTCACCTCAGAATAGTTTAATTTGTGCTTCCCCTCCTTTCTTACTTGCTTGGACTGCTTAGCTGTTTTAACGGCATTAGGACCACAAAAATACTGTAGATGGACAACCATCTTCTTGGGACAAAATAACTTGCCACACCAGATACACTTCTCCTTGGGTGGCATCACATTCTTCCTATAATCTGCCTCAACAGTAGAATATGTAGTCAGGACAAAATCAAATTCAGAGAACTCATTCATAATCTTCTTCTTGTTAACCCCATGATATACCAGCACTTTGGTGCTACCTTTAGGTGTAAATCGATCAATTTCATCCGCCCACTGCATCACTGCAACAACAGGACAAATAACAAGGGTGCATTTAACTTTGGGCAACGCAGTGGATGGACCAGGTGAGGACAAAGGCCCAGTGGAGCCGGTACTACTTCGATGGGATGCATGCTTGGCAAGAACAAGTGCAATGGCTTGGATTGTCTTCCCCATCCCCATTTCATCCGCAAGGATTCCTCCTCGAAGTTCAGAATCCTCCTGCTTCATTGCCCAGGCCAACCACTCCCTTTGGTACCTCAGTAAAGGCATAAGCAAGTCTTGGGGCTCCTCAGCAGTTTCTGCCACTTCATCGTCTAGGCGATCAAAATTAACATCTTCTGTCTCATTTGCATCAAGCCATCTCTCATTCTCCTCCTCCAAAGCTTCCCACAATAATGTTGGTCTTCTTTTTCTTTTTTTCTTCTTCTGAGTATTGTTCTTCTTCTTCTGTTCATCCATCCAATAACCACTAACTTCTTCAAGATCATAAATTGTAACCTCCGGTTCTACATTGTTGCTTTCTTCACCGTCTTGTTCCATATTGCTTTTCGGTTTCTTTCCCCTGTGAACTGGTCTCTTCCCTTTCTTCTCCGATACCGTCTTCTTACTTTCCTTTAGATGCTCAATGTAATCAGAATCAGCGGCATCATCAGTCACGGAGTCCCCTTCGCTTATTTCAATCATAACCTTCCCTTTATCATTACCGTCCAACTCTTTCGTCCCTCCCCCCTCTTCATCGTGTTTTAGCTCATCTTCTTTCAGAAAAGAAACACCACCTACATTTGGAGAACCCATTGTAAATAATTGATATTTTATCTCCATTTACTCCCTTCCCATTCCGACAATTCAAATTTACCCTCTTTAGCAAAAGACACGAAAAGATTCTTTCAAGTTTCAACCAATTTAACAAAGAAATACAAGCCAAGATACCTTTGTCGCTGCCACTGCTATCAGAATCTGAAGGTGGGACGTAATCTTCTTCGTCAGAGTTATGTCTAGTCCGGGACCTATTGGCTGATCAGAGATCATAGCAAGAAATCAATTGAAGTCGGGATTTGAACAAATAATAGATGGAATTGAGGATGAAGAAGAATAGAATCCTTAGATTGTGAAATGAACACGAAAAAAGAATTGGGGGGGGAGGGGGAGAGAGAGAGAAGAAGATGATGATGAACTTTACTTTTGACGGCCCGTCCTGAAACTCTGCGTTGACGTTGAGAACGAAGTTTCATGGTTGCTCGCAGAAAGTGACACTGAGTAAGGCAGAGACCGTATTCCCCACGGTTGAGGTTTTCGCAGGGGTTTCAATGGCGGATGAACTTCAGACTTCAGAGTAGCGATGAGTGCGCGGTCGCTGTCTTGTGTAAACATAACCCAGACGGCGGGAAAATCCATTATATGGTTAAAAGTCCTGTTAGGCACGTGACAAGCTTTGAATTGGATGTCCATTGTCCGACCTTACCCAATGGACGGCGTTTGGGAATGTACAGCTAAGGATTGTAATGCACCATCAAGCCGTTGGATTGGAATCTAATTGCAATGTATGGTGGCACCTTAGCTATAATATATACGGAGCATTGACTGGGATGCCAATTATAATTGGCATTGGCTGGGATTATTCGGAAGTCGGAACTCGGTGTGTCAAATCCAGCAGGCCTCTTACAATCCTACCTAATGCCTTGTTATGGCTCAGCCCAGGCCCAAAGTAAGATAGGATCAGGCCTCCGCCAAACGAAGTATATTTGATGTTAGTAGAATTCTAGCCCAAGTCCAACTAGTGGTAAATTCATGCATTGGTTTTTTCTCCAACATGTATGATTTTGTTTTTAAAATAAAAATAATTTTCACATTAAAAAAAAGAATTTGCTCTATTAAGGGGTGTTTGATAACATGTTTGGTTTTGTTTTTGAAAAAATTAACAAGTGCCACATCAGCAAGATTGTATTATTCTTTATGATATGACAGTTGTTTTTGTTTTAAAAACAAAACCAACCATATTGTCGAACACCCACTGAGGGGTTGTTTTGTAGTGTGGATGAGAAATTGATGGGTGTGGATTGGTCCGCACCACACCCTGTGGCAGGGACCAATCCACACTACACCACAGTCCACAATTATTTTGAACTGTGGATAAACTGTGTGGATAGGACTAGTCCACACCTATAGTAGCGTTTTGTAGTGTGGCGTGGACTGGAATGATATACATAATTAATCATAAATATGCAATTTTTGTATTTTGTATGATAAATATTTAAAAAAATGCATCAATGAATTAATATTAACAAAAAAAATTTATAAAATAATAGTAAAATAATTAAAAATATATATTAAATATTTAAAAAATATATACAATTCCATTGATAAAAACATTAAAAAATATAAAAAAATAAAGAATTAAGTAAGATAATTAATATTTTATTGACAAAAATATTAAAAATAATATTTAAATAATTGATACGAAAAATATTTTGCAAGATAAGCACAACATCTAACGATTTATGCAAACTAATAATCCACTTATTTCCATACTAATTGTAAGGCAAGCATAATAACAAAAAGTAGGGCTGCTTGATTAGAATTCATTTGAAATTTAGAGTTTCTTCACCAATCCCAGTCTCAGGAAATTGGGTTTCTCTAAGAAATAGAATTAGTGCTTGTGGGTCAAAACCAATATCAGTTCTAGGGGAAAATCTCTATGGCTTCTGAGAAAAATATTGCAAGTAGGAATTGAAAATGGACTTAATATGGAAGAAGAGCATATTGATTTGCCTCCTGGTTTCAGATTCCACCCCACCGATGAAGAGCTTATAACTCACTACCTGTCCAAGAAGGTGGTCGATAGTAGCTCCTATGCTATAGCAATTGGAGAGGTGGACTTGAATAAGTGTGAACCTTGGGATATGCCATGTAAGTCTTTTGAAATAGATTTTGTCTCTCTCTCCTGTGTTTGTTCCTGGATATGAATTACGTTTTAACTTTAGCATTTGTGTTTTGTTGAATAAAGGGAGAGCAAAAATGGGGGAGAAGGAGTGGTACTTCTTCTTCTTTTGCGTTAAAGACAGAAAATACCCAACTGGTTTGAGGACCAACAGAGCTACTGAAGCTGGTTGTTGGAAAGCTACAGGAAAGGATAAGGAGATTTACAGAGGGAAAACACTTGTCGAAATGAAGAAAACTCTGGTTTTCTACAGAGGAAGAGCTCCAAAAGGAGAAAAAACCAACTGGGTCATGCATGAATATAGGCTAGAGGGAAAATTCTCTCTGTCTAACCTACCAAAATCAGCCAAGGTAGAGTGGAGAGCTCTTCCTCTGCTTTTCGTTGTTGATCGACAATGTTATTGTGTGGTCCTTGATGAGCCTTTTTTCTGTTGTTGTTCGTTCTTTTACAGAATGAGTGGGTGATATGCAAGATGCTCAACAAGAGCTTAGGTGAGAAGAAAATTCAAGATTGTCGTTCGTTCGCTCTTTTTCTGCTGTTGTTCGTTCTTTTACTGTGCGTGAAACACATTATCGAAGGCAACCCGTGGAAGAAATCCATCCACAAGAAGAAGTCGTTGCCGAGAAATTAAGGTGTGGACAGGATTGGTCCACGAGATGGTGTGGAACGGTCCCATCCATAATGAACTGAACGCTACTTTCATCCCATGGCATGGACCAAAATGGTCCATCCACGAGATGAAAACAGTATCGAACAACACCTAAAATGTTGCAATCTTTTTCAGGAAAACAAAACCATACATCTTGACAAACCACCACCACCACCCCCATTAATTTATAAATGATAAAGCTTCAACCCTTGCTTGTTTTCTTAAGAATTGGGAATTTGGGTTAGATGGTGGGTCATTAGAGAAAAGAGCTGACCCACCAAGGAATCTTAGATATGATAAACTAATTGGTAGCACAACATAGCCCCATAGATTCATAACCATATTTGAGCCCATAAACCTTTTGTTAAAATGGCTACAATACTCTTCTTTTTGAATAAATTTGCTATTAAATAATTAAAACTTTCAACAACCATTATTACTTGCGTAAAAACATGGGGTCCATTTGGTGTATGTTTGGTTCTGCGGGTGTTTTGTGAAGGCATTTTGATAAACTTGTCATGTCATTGCCAAAGCAACATTTTTTTTCATCAAGTTCATCCATACGCATAGATATTCACAGAAGTTGGTCTTGATTTATGTGCGCACCAACCATTAGGAGAAGCTTCATTTTATCACTTCCCCCAATGGTTGAGCATTTATTCACTGTTCCGTTAACGTGGCACTTTGTTGTCAATAAATGATTTATCAAGTACTTTTCTCGGTTTTGAATACAAATCAAATACAACTGTTTATTTAATAAATAGAAGTTATACCAAATACAAACTTGGTTTGCAGTTGGAATGGAATTTAAATCGGAATTGGCATTCCTTGGAATCAGAACCATAATGGTATATTCTTATAGCTTATTTGGTTCAAACAGGAATCAAAATTGGAAGTAGAATAAGCTGGAATAGGATCTCATCCTCAAAAGAGGAGAGAATGGTCATTTCCTCAAATGGGGGAATGCAATTCCATCAGGAAAGGGAATGGGTTTCCAATTCCACCCAACCAAATCGTTGGAATTACCATTCTAGTTCTAATTCCGAACCACTATTCCCGCAAACCAAATAGACCCATAATTGAATGGAACTTGGTTTCACTCCCATAGAGCACTCTCCACACAAATCCCATAGCACATTGCAACCACGGTGTTCCTAAGGCTTTGTTTGCCTACAGAGAAATTCCATTTGCACTAATGCAAAAGTATGGGAATGTAAAAAGTTGAGTCCAAAATTTGGTTATAAGTTTTACTTGGTTTTGTTACTAGTGAATGACCCCGTACTAAGTACAAGGAATATGAATAATTTTCTTTTGTTATGATACGTAGAGGGTTAATAATTAAGTGAGATTGATAGAATGTATGCAGAAGTGGTTGTGGATAACCACTTTTGCATTTTTTTTAAAAAAATGAATTGAAAATTGTGGGCTTTAGCAGCAACTTCTCAAAAAATTCCACATGTCTAACTTTCCAAAAAAATGAGAAGGCTGTGTCTGAATGGTGGGAAGTTGTAGCCTAGTAAAGGATTGTGGGTTTTAGCAAGATTTTTTCAGAAATTGCCACGTGTCTTGTTTTCTAGAAAAATGAAAAGGCCACTTATCTGAATGGTGATAGTGGGTTGTGAACTTTAATAGCAACTTCTCAAAAAAAAAATGCCATGTGTCTAAATTTGAAAAAGCCACGTGTCTGAATGGTGGGGGTTGTAGCCTTAAAACCTTCATTTAATATATATATATATATATATATATATATATATATATTAAATATTAGATTAGCAGTAATTATAATTACAGTATTTAAAAATGTAAATAACAGTATTTTAATAAATTACTACAAATACATTAAAAATAATGTATTTAATAATTAATAGTAATATAATCAATAGTAATTAATTTTTAACTATAATAAATTAAATTTAACAACATTTTTTAACAGTAATGTATTTATTACTTAACATTATTTTTAATAAGTATAGTATTTTTAAATAATTAACAATGTTTATTAAAAATAGTATTATTTAACAGTGCATCATACAATAAAAAATGTTTATTAATTAAATAACAGTATAAAACTGTGCATCATACAACAATTAAAAGTAATTATTTTTTTAATAAATACAATATTTTTAGAACTTTATCTAAATGATTTTTAACAATAATTATAATTTAAGCTATAAATAACATAAAATTACATTTAACAACAATTAATTAACACTAATATATATATATATATATATCATCAGTTACCATTAATGTTTATTCAAAGTGGGCCCCTTAATAATTACCGAATACAGTAATTATACCTTAAAATTGTTAAGCCAAATCATTAATGTTTATTCGTAATTGCAAAGTATGAAATAACAATTCTATTATATAATAATTTAATTGGTTGGAAAATAATATTTTAAGTAATAAAAAATTAAAGTTAAATACTAAAATAATTTTTAATAATAATAAGAATGGTTAAATTAAAGTAATAAACAGTTCAAATTCAATTTAATGACATGTATAATTTTACGGGTTTGACATATAAGGGTCAATTTATGTGGACCCGTAGAGTATATGAGTGTCTTAAAAAGGCAGTTTATAATTCATTTTATTATTATTATTATATTATTGTTATTATTATTATTATTATTATTATTAGCAGTATTGTTATTGTTATTATTATTATTATTGTTATTGTTATTATTATATTTAGTTAATGAAGTAGTTATTAAACAGTAATTAACAATAAATAACAGTAATTAAATTGTAATTAACAGTAATAATAATTACAGTATTTTAAAATGTAAGTAATAGAAATTTTGATAATTACAGTATTTTAATAAATTGCTATAAATACAATAAAAATAAGGTATTTATTAATTAACAGTGGTTCTTTTTAAACTGTAATAAATTACATTTAACAACATTTATTAACAATAATGTATTTATTACTTAACAGTATATTTAATAATTACAGTTATTAACAGTAATTAAATTGAAACTAAATTAGTTTTAAATTGTAATTAGCAGTAATTATAATTACAGTTATTTTAAAATGTAATTAACATTATTATGAAAAATACAGTTAACATTTATGATAATTACAGTAGTTTAATAAATTACTATAAATACATTAAAATTAATGTATTTATTAATTAACAGCATTTTTAAATAATAAACAATATTTATTAAAAACAATTATTATGATGTTTTCTTAATTATCATTATTTAATTATTATTAGTAATTAATAGATGGAATTAATTAATTACTATTACTTTAGTAATTAACAGTAATTAAATACTATGTCGAATTAATAAGTTCATATTTAATTAGACTGGTTTGAGTTGAATATAATTAAACCGGGTCTCATACTGAAATCATGGGCCGATCTACAACAGTATTTTAAATTAAACGAAATTGGACTATTTAGAATCCCAACCCGAAAACCCATTATCAGTAATTAACAGTAATTATTTTTAAATTGTTTATAAATTTAACAGTAATTTAATTTTAAGATAGTATTAATTAACAACAATTAACAGTAATTTAATTGTAACAAAATATTATTTAAAAAATAAAACTAATATGGGTCTTGATAATTACTTATTAATGGTACTTGACTGAATACCATTGTACTAATTATTAATGGTATTTTAAATTGTAATTTACATTATTTTGATAAATATAGTTAATGTTTATAATAATAAACTGTAATTTAATAAATTACTATAAATACAAGAAAATTAATGTATTTATTAATTAACAGTATATTTAATAATTACAGTATTTGTAAATAATTAACAATAGTTATTAAAAAACAGAGTTATTTAACAGTAATTAATTAAGTCCAACCTGAAAACCCGTTATCAGTAATTAACAGCATTAATAGTAATTATTTTAAAATTGTTTTTAAATTTAACACTAATTAAATTTTAAGATAGTATTGATCAACAACAATTAATAGTAATTAAATTGTAACTAAACTATTTTTTAAATTACAACAAAGTTACACGTGGATAGAGCCAGCTAAAGTTTGTTTTTTTCCTTTAGCTGTCCAGGTTCCACAGCCGGTATGTCGCACTTAATTGAATATGCTCCCCACACCAATCCAGAGTGTACAAATACAAATATCTATTGTATTCCTTTGAAAGGTATAAATACAAATATCTACAGTATAAATACATATAAAATAATACAAAGTATAAGGTTTTGCACTCAAACTATTTATATTTATACTCCTTTCAATCTGAGCTTTAATTATATAATATTGTAATGCATGAAATTGCAAATGAGAATATTGTAAAATTTGATGCATTTTTGCTTTAATTTGATTTTATTCTATTTTGCTTCAGTTTTTATTTTATTTCATCTAATATATATATATATATATAAGGTATTTTCTAATCCGGGGTCCTCCAGATTTGGTTGTGCTCGGCCTTGACAGCTTGGACTTCAAGTTAAAGCCTTTATGCTCATCCACAATTCCACACCAATTAATGTTTTCAAAATTGAATTAACATTGGATAAATTTCTGGTTCTTGATTTTCAGAAAAGAAATAAGAACAGGAAAAGAACGAGTTGACTCAAGCCAAAATTGATTGAATTGGGGTTGAATAATTGGTTATATATCTTCGTTACATATTCATATTTCTTGTGTCTCGTGGTGGTGAGAAAACTTAAGCTGTCCACGTTTAACATTGGGCTCCCTACAGCTACAGGATAGTTCACAGAGACTCAAGTGTAACAGTACATTGTTCGATGCATGGCTGGCTGGGTGATAAGGTTCAAAGTATCAAGTATAGATATGATACACCTCGTATTGGGTATATCGTATCATATTTTTTGAGGTTTGAAACGCCTGTTTACAGATGTTTAAGGACCCCACTCTTTTTTAATAAAAAATATATTCAAATATCTTCCCAAAAACCAAATTAAAAAAGGGTAAATTATAAAACCCCCCCTTATATTATGGGGTCTGTGACAAAGACCCCCCCTGTACTTTGTTTTGTGACAAAGACCCTCCTATACTATCACCGTCAGATATGACTGTCAGACAAAGTATTTGTTCAATTAGGAAAAAATACTGTTCATCTTCTTCCCCAAATTCACGATACACGAATAGCAGCGGTGGAAGAAAAACCTGACTTTCTTTGATGAAAAATGTAGAACGTCTAATCTTTGGCAATGCCTGTTAACAAAGATCAATGTCTCGTCTTTCCAACAACGAACTGCAGTGGCATCCGATTTCTGTTGGGCAGCGACAAAGGGACTTCGCTCATCAGAATTCAATCTCGGCCATACCGCAGTGGCATCTGATTTAGAAACAACCAAGCAATGAAGAGTTCCAGCTCTTCCAAACCCATATTCGACCCCACCGAGATTGGGGTCGGTTGGTGGTTGCTATAGATGGCTTTCGAACCCAGATTCCACTCGACTGGACCAGCTTTGCAGCAACAGTGATTGCTATAGAGAAGATGTTGGTGGACCAATGGATTGGTCTAGCGGTGGTGGTCGCCCTATGGACATGTCTGGAACACCTCTACTTTCCATCTTTGTATTGATCATAGGACATCATCGAAATTCTCAATTCCCATGTCACCTCCGACAACACCAATCACAGGACATCATCCAAATCCTCAATTCCCATGTCAATCACTCCTTACTCTTTTTATGAAAAGGAGTCACCCACGGTGGAGAATGACTTTGTCCACTTCCCCATCTCCAAATCAAAACCCACTATGGAGAATGGCTTCAGAATAGTAAAATACAAGTGCCCACGGTGTTGTCGCGGGAGGAAGAAAGGGGAGGAGAGACAGGGGAAGGGGAAGAAGAGAGATTGGGGGAGAGGGAGAGAGAGAAATGTGAAAGAATTTGAGGTAGAATGTTGTTCGGTGTATCGTGAATTTGGGGAAAAAGATGAACAATATTTTTCTTGTACGAATAGTTATTAAAAGGGTAATATGGAGATTAAAAAATATTGTAATGGCAGATTTCATCAGAAAGTTAGCAGAAGGGGGTCTTTGTCTCACAGTCATAGTAAGAGGGGTCTTTGTCGTAAAACTAAGTATAGGGGGGTCTTTGTCACAGGCCCAGTACAGGGGGGTCTTTATAATTTACCCAAAAAAAACTTAAAAAAAAAAGCCATTTCTACTTGTATTTAAGTACCAATAAGGCATATCGATACTTTGAACCTTGGTGGGTGAACCATCGTACCATGCAGGGAGAACCCAACATGGCCAAAATTTTCTCATCCTGCAGTTGCAGAAACTTGACTCTGTAATCAAAGAAAGAAATGTGCAACACCAAACCCAGTTTTCATCCAAGCAAACCATTTCTAGGCAAATGCAACGTATCTTTGAGCCTACCTGAAGCTATGGAGAGTTGGCCTTACCAGTGGTGAAGCCAGACAAGGGCACCTTCAAATAGGAAGTAGAAATAAACTAATTATTAGTTAGACATGTTTTTAAGCTCATTGCAAGACTTGGCTTTTAAGTAAGCATCACAAACCCAAGACCCTGTAGTTAGAGATCACTCAGCATTCAGCATCCCTCCAGAAAAAGGAGGCAACATGATCAATCCCACAGAAATGCAGGCTCTCGCTGGTGGTGCCTCACGTGCAACCCCTGCTCTGTCCCCATCTGAGTCCCCTGCCTCGGGATAGCACAACTTTTCTGTTTTGTGTTGTCATTGATCTTTATGCCTTCTTCCATAAAATTCTACAACTTCCTGGGCGCAAACAGAATAGCTAATGTACTGATCAAAAAAAGAATAGCCACTGCAAAGTACACTGGCACAGAAATAGTCCATAAATTTTCCTTGAATTCTTGCATTAAAGACATAATCTCGGTGCTAATTACAGCGTTTAGTTCAACAGAAACAATGTCAATAGGCAAAGATTGCCCGGAAAAAGAGAAAAGAGCAAGAAGAAGATGGTGGTTGGAGCAGAAACACAACTTTAAGTGAACTTGGATGGCCAGTACTATCATGTAGGCATTAGAACGACCTAAGATGGCTTGTAATATTTTGTGGAAACAAAGGGCATTTTCGTGATCACACCATCATAGGATTTCCCACGAATTACAATCTTAACCTTGGTTCCTGCCTTGTGTGACCCGGACTTTACATAGCCCATGGCAATGTTCTTCTTGAGGCATGGACTGAATCCTCCACTTGTCACCTCCCCAATTGCCTTACCTTCACTGTCCACAATCTCACTGTGGCTCCTCGGAGGTGGGCCTGAAGAGAAAAAACCAACACGTCGGATTGATGGGCCCTCTTCGAGTTGTTTGAGGATTGTCTCAGCACCCAAAAATCCACCTTCTGCTCTTCGTCTCTTTCCTATGGCCCATGTAAGTCCAGCCTCTACAGGGGTTATGTGCTGTTCCATGTCATTACCATATAAACAAAGCCCTGCTTCAAGACGGAGACTGTCACGTGCACCCAGCCCTGTCAACCTTACTTTCCCTTCGGATTTCTCTAAGATTGCCTTGGCAAGATCTACCGCATGCTCTGAAGGAACGGAAATTTCAAATCCATCCTCACCAGTATACCTGAGAAAGTATGCAAAGTTCTAGAGTGTCAGGCAATGATGAACCTGAAGAAATATTGTGAAGGAACATCAATTCAATCGGAGATAAAAGTTTCTAAACCATGATAATCCTAGGAACCACTGACAGTAAATTTTTTATTTCAACAACTCCAGCTTGAAGTTCCATGAAGTTTGATTACAGAACTTCATATACTCTTGCCAGAAATTTCAGAAAGAAAATCAATAAACTCCATGATTTACCAAAATGGCATTTACTAGATGATTTTAAGCAACATTTGATGAATGGACGAAAAGACATGCCCTTATCTAATCCTGAAAACCTTTCCACTAGTGCAGTATAAATAACAATGACAGATTTTTCTATTTTTCAAAATTTTCTCTCATTTCCGGGTAATAACATACCCCAAGTCTAAGGGTTAATTTTCCCAATACAGGTGTGGCATCAAATACCCTCTTTTTGGGAGAATGGAAAACACGGTTCTACACTTCTACAATCTGGAAATGTCCAATATCCATCATATCATATTTTTTAATGAATGATCCAACTTTCACCAACTGATCCATGTTACCCTGTTCAATGGAATTCAAAACAATTACAATCATCAGTTATGCATCAAGAATAACTTGGTCACACAAATAATTTAATAAACTTTTGCCTCTACAGGTGTGCCTAGGAACACAAGATCCCATACTCTCCTAATCAACTGGAAAGGGGGGTTTCCTATAACTACACTATTAATCGCAAGTTAGCATATTTAGAAAGTATCCACTTGCTATACATATGCCAGAAAGTCGATCCTTTTTAATTAATAAATGAACACCAAAGAAAATTTGTATAACTGATTTCCTCCCTTGGGGATGTAATGTTAACCAAGACCGAATCACTGATAAGGCTGACCAGTAGCTATCCTTCCTCCTGTGATTATCTCATTATTTTTTGTATTTATCTTTTATCCTTTTGTAACAAACTTATCTTGTACATGATATATATACACACATCAATACCAATGAAATACATAACTTCGCTCCAAGTATACATGTGACTCCATAGACACGTTATCAGAGATAAGACATGTCCTAACAATTGCAGTTGTGCGCTGTGAATTCAATCTTGAATTAGAGGCCTAAGATGAGGTCCAAAGGAGATTAAGACTAATTTATGTTTGTGCAATTTAATCTATTAATATGTTTCTTTCAATTATTTCTCTTTAATTTCTTCTTCAGTCTACAATCAGTGTTTGGTATTAGTTAAGTTCCTCTACTTTGCCCATTGGCCAGTACAGAACTTGAATAAAAAAAGACCATTACCCAATATTGGTCCTAGACTCCTAGCTATCTAGGTCTTGCCATTTTTAGTTCTGAACTATACAAACAACTTGTTCTTGGAAAATCATGGGCCTTTTACAGGGCTACATTTGTTTCGAACATTCTGGAGTTTAAACATAAGCATAATACTTCTTCCGGATCAAATTATCAAAAAAAAAAAAATCCCTGGATCAATAAGAAAATGACTTTATTCATGAAGAATGCATATATAAGATTTACCCAAGTAATCAAAATTTTGAGAAGAACAAGGAAAGAGCAAATGAGGTTTTCATAAAGACAGACATGAATCATTTCCTTAACATTTTTGGTAATTCAGCAAGCAGCTCAACCCTACATCACGAGAAAGAAATTGTAGAGTGATGCACCACTGGAATCTCATATTGCTTGGTACAAAATCAATTTTGTTATCATTACTTACACAGCCACTGTTGGAAGAAGTTCAAATAGAGATATAATGGTCTTGAAGGAGAAAATCATGGGCCTTACCTCCTCCCTGAACACACAAAAAAATATGGACTCTACAGAGACACACAGAACTTGGCAGGAGACTATTTCTACAGAACATTTTGATGATGATCCAAGTTGAAGTTAGAAATATTAGTCAGTACTTGGGATCTTAGAGCAGGAATCATTATAAAAGACAAATTCAATAGGACCAAAAAAGTTTGATCAATGCTCCTTTGGAAATCTAGGGTTTTTAGGTATAAAAGGAACTTTCCCAGGACCTTTGGGGGAAATCTTACAGGTCTATTCAGGACAACTTGATGATGGGAATTCAATGACTGTGAATCTCTCATTGTTGCAATGTTTAAAATTGGTTTCTCTCTTGCATACAAGATATTACAGGTCTTTTCCCATAGAAGGAAGTTTCCCAGGACCTTTGGGGGAAATCTTACAGGTCTATTCAGGACAACTTGATGATGGGAATTCATTGACTGTGAATCTCTCATTGTTGAATGTTTAAAATTGGTTTCTTCCTTGCATACAAGATATTATACTGAAAGGCAAAATTGTAGATGGCCATTGGTTGGATGCTGTCACCCTCTGACAAATATCAGGCTCTCCCACACTTCATAAGAGGAGCTAGATCATTGGCTTCTAGATTGAACAACTCATTCAAATTGATTCCTAGATCAGCTAACCCTTTGGCCTATGGACTATCAAGAGAATGGATTGGGGTGGCACATTTGTATTGAGGACTGTGTTACATGGGCGCACAAGAGTCAGAATCTGACACGTCCACGATGTCTGTGGACTCATGGACAAATCTATGGAAAAGTATATACTATTAAAATAGTTCAAAATTTTGAATTATGACATAATATACCTGCAAAAGGAGGTCAAAAATGTCATTTTTGTTCCATTTGATTTGTGGCATTCATCTTGTACATCAGTTGTTCATTTATGTCAAATAAACTAAGAGATAAAAAGGAAATGTTACATAGTATCCCTCAAGAATCCCTGGAGTGTTGGACTCCAATGCATGTCAAAACAGACACATTGTCCATTTATGAGAGTTCATGCAACATCGATAGAGGAGCACAAGCTGATGTGATCTGTAGAGTTCTCTGAGTCATCAACGGCAAGTAGAATTTTATTAGGATGTGGAATGACCCTTCATCTCTATCTATCTATCTATCTATCTATCTATCTATCTATCTATCTATATGTAGGTGCAAAACCTTGTATATTGTATTTCTAAGCCTTGTATTTGCACTATACATTCATTTTTGTCTTTGTATTCTTCCTAAACTAAGCCTTACCAACATAACACTGGCCTTAATGCTGGTTTGACACTTGGGAGGTAGTTTCAATCATGACATCCACAAACCTTTGAATACGTCACCAACTGACCAGCAATATCTATTATGCTTACATTAGGCAACCTATAGCCTGAAGAAATATAATTTTCTGTCTCCTCTTTCTCATAGAAAGCATGCCAGATACATTCTTTCTTCTTCACCACACTAGACCACTCAAAAAGAGAAAGTAAAAGAAGTGCCATCTAAAACTTGATAAGAAAAAGGCTAAGTTGAGCTGAGCTTTACTTCGATCAGGTTGTCAACTCACAATGAGGCTTAGGTGGAAGATTGGCTCATCTATAGAATCTTTTTTTTCCCTCTCTGAGAAAGGGTAACAATTTCATTCAGGCAAAAGAGAAATCTTTTATAGTCAACAATTATAACACACACACACACATCCATGAATGTATGTATTTAAGTATGTATATCAACTTATATATATCCTCATGTTCATTATGCTGACGAGGCTATGTACCAAAAAAAAAAAGCTGAAGAAGCTCAATTTGAGGCTTTGAATATGTGTTCAATACACATGCACATTTAGAAATTTTCAATATCAAATATACAAAAGATGATCAATATATATGTGTTCTATGCATTTGTTTCAGGTCCCACCACAAACTAGCAGCAACACGGCAAGTGAGTGCAATACAGGCCTGCAAATCTTTTTCTTTACTGGATGTTTTCAAACCCCTGTTTCCATGCAGCACAAGATTTACCATCACACTGAGCAGCAACCCCCTTCATTATCCAAATTCCAAACAACAGGATTACAAATATAAAAGGACAAAGGTGACAGAGTACAATTTTATGGGGAGTGACTAATCTGGATTTTGGCATCTTACTATCATGGCAATAGCACATAAAGAGGCTTCTGTGAGATTTGGTTCCAAATCTATTTTATGCTATATCTAGACGACATTGGCTCATGAATATACTTTCAATATTTATTATCTAGCATTGGTGAAGACACAAAATGGTGCATTCAGAAATCATAGCATATAAAACCATCATGTTCAGTTAATCTTGTGTTATCTGGAGAGGACCACTGAAGAGAAAAGAGGATCTAAAAATCCAATAGGACCCAGCACATGTGATTGGCTGATTGCAACATAATGAGGGTTTTCTATCAGATTGCAATGAGACCAAGCTGGTTAATTCCTTTTGACTCTTAACTAAAATTCTCAGCCCCTAAACTTAACCAACTAATCTTAGCTGGTGTTAAAATTAAAATCCTTGGCACAGTCAAACAACAATCATACTACTAAACCCTAACCAGATAGTGACATGGATAAGGGTCTAACTCATCATCTTTTTCCTGAAATAGAATAAACAAGTTCAAACATTTAATCATTTTTCTTCAAAATGCAAAAAGAGAAAAAACAAATAGCTAGTAGTTATAAGCACTAAAATTATAATCCTAGAAAGCAGGCACTAACTCAGAACAGAAAGGAACATGAACTTTAGCTACCTCACTATGTCTTAGTTAACAGTAATTTGTAAGACAACAAAAAGGAACCAAGGAAGCAACATACCCAGTTCTAGTAAGAAAGCAGTGCACCCCATTGATATCCAAAGTTCGGAATTCCCCAAAGTATATCTTACTCAAGTCATCTTTTGTCAAGTGTTGTAGAACTGGTGCAGCAAGAGGACCCTATACCATAGCCAGACATAAAACTCTTATTGGTATATCACTATAAGGATATGAACTGACATAAAAGTGCTAATAAGTTCGTGTTTTTTTTTCTTCCAAATGAGGAAGAAATAAAACCTCAGTTGAAAACAAGGGACTTTATTCCCTAAAAGAAATCAGTAAGACAAAAAAAATTATAAAAACAACTGTAATGCTTAACCTGCCAAAGAGGATTAAATAGCCTTCTTGTCTGTTAGGATTGAAGAGACCATAAAAGATTCAAAAGGAGAGTTCCCAATACAAAATAGTAAGAAAAACAGTATGCAAAAAGAAATTCAAGATGATAATTATTTCAAAAAATAAGAGTAGCTCAAAAGAAAAAGAAATTGCCAAAATCACATCATTTCACCCAAAAAAAAGTGATGCTAATTCCAAACCAATCAAGAAAACACCATAATTAAATAATTAATCATGAAAAACATGAAAGAAACTAAGACATATTTCAAATCTAGAAAGATAAAAGATTCCTTAATTGAGGAGCCATACTTTGAATACCAACCCTAGTAGATAGAGAGTGAAGATATATAAGCTCAAAGTAACATCCATGTCACAAAGGAGAACTTAAGGCATAAATAAATAAAACTATCATCATCATCTGCCTCAGAAGTGGGATTGGCAATACCTATCTCATTGCTTTATTTTCCTCTACCCAAGGCCATATTTTCTGTTAGAAAAAGAAAATCGATAATTCACCTGGAGAGCTAGAAGAGATCTCTCATCGTGGATGTGCCATGTGACATCCCCGCCCTTGGCCTTGAACGCCTTCATGTGCTCCTCAATATGTGCCAGGTCCTTATCCCTGCAACCCGCATTCACAACTAGGTATATGTGGTCATCCTTCACCTTAGTAATGACTGAATCATCAATTGCCCCTCCTTTCTCGTTCGTAAAGACAGTAAGCGTCCCAGAACCAGGAGCCAACCCAGCAACATCAGCAATTACAAGCTTCTCCAGAAACGGAACGCAGTCCTTACCCTTAAGGCTGAGGCCACACATGTGCGAGACATCAAAGATGCTACCATTCTCCCTACAATTCAGAGTTGAGTCCATGATCGAATCCTTGTATTGAATCGGCATGCTCCATCCGGCAAACGGAACCATCTTCCCGCCATTGGCGACATGGAAGTCATAAAGGACCGTCTTCTTGAGCTCAGCTTCGGAGGCAAAACATCGGCGTACCACAGCCTTCTTATCAGTCTGAGCGAGGCGGCGCGTGATGGACTGCCCAAGCTGCCATAGACCTCCTCTCATCTTATCGCGCAGTAAGATCTGATATATGGCAGAAAGAAAAGGATAAGAAAATATAACAG
This sequence comes from Nelumbo nucifera, assembly GCF_055504915.1. Lineage (NCBI taxonomy): Eukaryota > Viridiplantae > Streptophyta > Magnoliopsida > Proteales > Nelumbonaceae > Nelumbo > Nelumbo nucifera. The sequence continues at coordinate 146,084,230 of NC_142649.1, read as the reverse complement.
AGAAATGGATGGTGAACTGTAAATGAATTTCTATCCAACAAACCCGGAAAACTGAAAATGTAAGCAACCCAACCCAGTCCACCTCCTTAACTTCACTGGAAACAAACAAAAGAAATCGACGAATCAGAGGATGGTTGTATTAAACGACCGCAAACTCAGATCAACCAAAAATAATATCAAAAACCATGTCTGAGCAATCACAACTCACAAGTGTGTACGTGAAGCAAATGACAGGATATGCAATCAGAACGAAACTCAAGCAGAATCTCTTAACAAACCAAGAAATTTACTCAATTGTCTGACCTTTTTACCTTTTAGAGAGGGGCAGAGTATGGGAAAGAACATGGTGATCACAAAATTGATTGAGTAAAGTTGTTAGAACTATTAGGATTTAGGAACCAAAGCACCGACACAAACCCAGTAAAAAAAAGTGTGAGCTCAAGCTGTTCAAACGTCAATGAGCATCCCAAATGAGAAATGCAGATCGAAAAAAAGGGATAAACTTACAGAATACAGTGATTCCTCCTCTTCCTATTACGAGCGCGAGACAGAGGGATCAGTGGAAAAGCATGTCCTCCTCAGCACTGAGAATAGGAATAGAGTTGGTGAAACCGTGAAACATAAAAAAAGAAAAAGAAAAAACACAAGGAAATGTTTTTTATATAATTGCATCGATAAGGTTAATAATATAAAATTGAGATGTCGGAGGTGTCCAGTGGGTGGCGGAGAGTTCCTCAGCTACTTGTAGATCGAGACACGCTAGCCCCATCGCTGGTGAGTGGTGGGTGACCCTCTCTCTCTCTCTCTCTCTTCGCGACGGATCCAAGAGGAATGTTTGGGCGTAGAGTAGACTGTGGTTCCTGCCTTCCTGGTTCGAGAGAAGTGAGAGGGAGCCGCCCATCTGGGGACCCACCATGGAGATTCTTTGATCAACTGTAAATGATTACTTTGTAATCGTCGTCCAGTCGATACTGAAACATATTATTACTATGCCCCATAACACAGGCAGGATCTGCTACCCACCCCTGAGAGATGTTCCCGATGTGTGGCTCTAGTAGCTGAGGATTTGTTCGGTTAAAACCAAAAAATTAAATCTAAAACCGGTTTGAAAAAACCAAAAAAAATTTGATTAAGAAAAAACCAATAAAATTCGGCTTTGATTTTTTTTTTGTTTTTTAATAATTCGGTTTTGGATCGATTTATACTTTATAAGTTCGATTTTTAACCAAATAAGAGAATGCCATAAAAATTACACCTACCAAGGCCAAATGGCATCACATGCATTTATCTGATGGAAAAGACAGTATAATACAATCGAAGTAAGTGCTTAAACAACTCCACCTTAGCATTTTGAATTCCACTCAAACCTATAACAATTCAAAATATCAAATACTCCCATCCTAAACACCATTATCCATCCATTTATTGGCATCAATTCTAAGCTGACACCTACCTCAATTGTAATAGAATCAAAGTTCAAAAAATCAATATGATACATCTGATCCCATATCGTATCATATCTTTTGAGTCTTAAAATACTTATAAACCACCCTTTTTTAATAAAAAATAATTTTTTTAATTCTCTAAAAACCAAAATTTAAAAAAAAAAATTCATATATATATATAAATACTGATACATAGAGATATATCGATACTTTGAACTATGGATATAAGTAACAATTCTAAGGGTGGACTGAATCAATCGCTTGAACAGACATCCTCCCAATAATAAATTCATAACATCACTTGAACTGCCTTTTCATATGAATCGCTGACGTGTTTATATTTAAATGGGGCCGTAAAAGTAGGTCGCAGCATATAGGGAATTCCATGAAGACTATTATTGTTGCAAAATCAAGACTATTACTGTTCTCTTAGTTTTTTATTTTCGACTGTATTTATTATTGGCAACAAAGGGGGTGTTAATGATCCGGTCTCGTTTAGAAAAAAATTTTCAAACTAGAAAATTATGGTATGTAAATATTTATATTATATTAAACCATTTTAATATAGAATCAGATCAGACCTGGCCAATTTTTAATATGACTAGCAGGGGACCCGTGCGATGTACGGGAAAACCCAATGTCTAATTTGCTAGTAAAAAAGATCAAAAGATATATCGAATGTCGGCTGTTAGTAAATTTTCAAAAGTATATATACTAAATTATTGATTTTTTAAATATATTCAATAATTTATTTTTTTAAACATATTATTTATAAAATTACAATAATTTATCTTTTACTTTTAATATAAGTTAATTAATAATTTCCTGTTTTAAAATTTTCCAATATTATACTAATTTATATTAATAACAAAAATAATTTGTGTAATTATTGGTTCAAATTACCGTTTTCCTTTACCAATACTAATTTATCTTTAATAATTTAAAATGAAAATCACACAATTTTTAAATAATTTTCCAAAATCTATCAAATGTAATAAAATTTCCCAAATTTCCAAAATATTCCAATAATTTTCAACAAGTATTTTACTACATTCTAAAGAAAATTTCAAAAATTACATTAATATATTTTTTATTTTCTCCAAAATTATGATATTTTGTTCCCCAATTTGCAAACTCCACCAACTCTTTCTTGGAGCGGTAATTGTTGACTTTATTTTTTAATTTTATAATTTCTAATGAATTTTAAATGACATTTATAAAGAAATTATTGGTTGAAAATTTTGTATATTCATTGATTTATAGTAATTTTTCTGGAAAATAACACAATTTAATTGTTAGTGTAATAAAATTAATTTTAAGAAATTGTAACTGATGCGGCATGATCCGGGCACTCCTAGCTGGTTACTGACTGGCTCCTTGTTGACAACGGACGGCACCTGAGAAGACGAAGAAGAAGGATTCCCGGGGATTTGCCCGGCGGGAATACTCCGAAACTTAAGTTAGAACGCTGAGGAGGAAGAAAAGAGTATAAAAGGTTAAGAGTGTAGGTTGCACTGGATCACTGTGTTTGCGAGGTTAACTTGTGAGTAAGTAAGATAATTCCAGTTTTTATAATATCCGAGAGTGTGAGAGTGTATGAGTATATATATCCCTTTCCCACAGACGGCGCCAAATGATGCGGCACGATCCGACACTCCTAGCTAGTTGCTGATTGGCTCCTTGTTGGCAACGGGCGACACCTGAGAAGACGAAGAAGAAGGATTCCCGGGGATTTGCCCGGCGGGAATACTCCGAAGCTTAAGTTAGAATGCTGGGGAGGAAGAACTGAGTATAAAAGGCTAAGAGTGTAGGTCGCATTGGATCATTGTGTTCGCGAGGTTAACTCATGAGTAAGTAAGATAATTCCAATTTTTATAATATCCGAGAGTGTGAGAGTGTATGAGTATATATATCCCTCTCCCCTTCGCCTTAAAGGCTTTTATAGGGGTGTTCTTGTCAAACCGAGCATAACCGCCACTGGGCTTCTGCCGCAACCGTTACCTGCCAGGTCTGCACAGGCGATCGTTAAAGTGTACTATCCGCTTGGATGAGTGACACGTCCCAAAGGGGCAGGCACGCCTCCATCTGTCGAGAGACGTGGGTGTGGACAGTCGAAAGGACAGGGGCTGCGCTGTCAGTCGAGAGACGCGGCGCAGTCTAACCGGTACGGTCTTGTCAGATGGAAGCTTCTTGAGAGCGTCGCATTACTCAGTTGCAAGCTACTTCATAGCGAGCTATCTTGCCGCGAGCTACTTTGTAGCAAGCTCTTAGGGGTACTTCGAGGTGACCCTCATCAGGGTTGGAGTATTCCCTTCTCAGTAGCTCGGGGGACCTGGATCTCGCGTTGTAGCGAGCTATGACGTAGCGAGCTGCTTTACAGGTTCGTCACTTAGTTGTGGTCAGGCTATGATGCTGAGATGTTGCTCATGCTGAGTTAGGTCCACGTATCATTGTCTCAGTGGGTCGGGTCAAATCATCTTCCATCAATTGCCCCCACGCCTCAGGCTAAGAGTGCTGTCTTAGCACGAGGAGTTCATGAGGTGTGACAGGTTGATTTGACTGAAATTCAAATTTGATTTACTGCTTATATTAAATGCGTGCGTGGGAATCAGGGGATTTCTGACCTTTTGGATACCGAAAACGTGTTGAAGTGGCTCAACTCCGGATGTCGTGCAGCCACCATTACCTCAATCATGGGAGACATGCAGCCAGTCACGTTTCGGTTTCAGAAGGCATGTGGTTAGCTTGACTACGGACCATCGGATTTGCCTCAATCTAGGTCGTTGATTCGGAGGCACAATGGCTATAAATAGGAGGGTCCCCTAGGCCTCATTTCCTTTCATGCCATCTTGCTGTCTTCGGATTCTGAGGTCGTGCATCCATCTAATCTACCCGAGATCTTCTGTTCACTTCGTTTCGTCTTTTTCAGTGTCTCAATCACTATCAATCATGTATGGGTATCCGTACCATACTTATTACCGGGACGGTAACCAGGATGATGACACCCCCTCGAGCTCGGGAGGAGCTTGGGAATAGGTCTTGGAGGCTCGGGAGACCTTCGGTGATGTGGCCTCTACTTCTCGAGGGAGGGAGCCTGACACCTTTGGTCCTTCCTCCATGACGGCGGAGAGACTCAGGTCTCTAATCCGCTACTTTCACCTTCCCGGGGACCTTGTCTACAGTCTCCCCACCGGTAATTTTCCTTGGGAGCATGGTCCCAATGATATAGTCATTTTCTAGGAACAGTTTGAGGCTGACCTGCATCTCCCCCTGCACCCCCTAATAATGGAGGTGCTAAATCACTTTAATGTTACCATCGATCATCTCCATCCCAACGCTATTCGGAACATGGTTGGGACCATTTCTTTGTGTTATGAGTACTGTCTCCCCTTGGACCTTGACATTTTTGCTTCTATTCTTTGTATAAAAAATGCCACTCCTGGGGCTCCTTTGGAGAGGCGTTTTTACTACCTCTCTCCTCGTCGTGGCTATAAGCTCTTGTACGGGCTACCAAACAAGATTCCCGCATGAAAGCGAGATTACTTTGTGGTCCGTAACCCCGAGGGGTGGCCCTTCCCAACTTCTTGGAGGGGTGCCATCCAGGACCCTGGGACCGAGCTGGACCCTGAAACTCGGAAAACGATGTTGTCTTGGGCATTGGTAGGCTTCCTCTGTTCGGACTACTTGGCCGAGGAGAAGCTCGTGCAGGCCGGCCCGAGTCTGGGTAGGTTGTCTTTTTAGGTCGCGTAGTGCCTTGTGACTATTGTGTATATACATATACTCCGTTCTTTACCGAATTGATATCTTGTGGTTTTTTGGCAGCCATCATGTCTGGTGTTGACTCACGCCGCCTCCTCTCAAGCAACCAGAAGCGCAAAGTGAAGAGGTTGCACCCTGACCGGACCCCCACCTCTGGGGGTACTGAGTTCGGGTCTGCTGAGCCCGTCTTCACTTCTCTGCCGCCTGAAGTTCCACCACCTCCGTCTGAAGGAGGTGCTGGTGGGGCTGGCCTCGAGGAAGGTGAGCTCCCGCAGCAAGGGGTGATTCCTCCTAGTCCTTCTCAGCCGTTCCCCTACCCACGGCTCTCAGTGGGAAACTAGGAGGGTGTGAATGATTATGTCGTGGCTCGACGGAAGAGCCGAAGGGCGATCTGCAATGAGGAGGTCGCTAAGTGGGGGGAGATGGAGCTTGGGGATCTCGCCGCGCTCACCTCCTCTCACTATATGGTGGTAAGTGGTCCTTCCCTCTTCTCGTTTTTCGCTTCCTTTTGCTGTCTTCTGACCTTAGTCTCTTGTCGACAAGTGAACACCGCCATCCATGCCATGGCCCTCTAGACGCACATCCACTCCGGCGACGCTTGCAACCAGAGGGTCATCGTTCAGAAGCTTTAGGGTGAGCTCGACCGGACACGGGCGAGCTCCTTCACACTCGCAAGGAGAGCGAGTCCCAGGAGCTGCTCGTCCGAGACCAGGAGGCACAGATCGCTAGGTTTCCTGAGGAGAGCGCGCGCTACAGGGAGGAGTCGTCGAGGGTGGCAGCGGAGAGGGAGCTCCTTCGCCAACAGGTTCGGCACTTGGAGTCCACTCTTCTGGACCAAACTCGGAACTTCGACAACATGGTGGAGGCCGAGCGAGAAAAGGGGGATTGAGACTTCAAGGGCTCCCAAGAGTATCGCGACCTCCAAGTGGAGTATGGCTCAAGCTCGTACTGTTCCGGATTCAAGCTCTGCTGCTGGTTAGTTCGGAAAAAAATTTCTGAGCCAATCTTGACGGCATCACAATGAAGGGCCTGTCTCTCGAGATGGCAGACCAAGCAGAGGAGGAAGAGCCTGACTCCCCGGAGGATGAGGAAGAGGTGGAGGAGGTGGACCCTTGAGGCTGGCGGCGTTGGTTTTCTTTTCTGATTTATGGTGGCTCCCGGGTGCCATAAGCCGGTCTTGAAAAGATCTTGTTGGGCGGTTGTGCCCTTTTTTCCTCTTAAAACTTTCTTAAGCTGTTTGGCTCGTTTTTTTTTTAAATGGTAATGAAATTTCTTCTTTTTTCTTCTAAGTATGGTGTGCTCTCTTTATTTTTGCTAAGGCGATCTCAACACTAGAGCTATTAGAGCTACATACCCGAAGTAGGACTTTTCAGTAGCCGTTATCCCGAACTGTCCCTTAACATTTAAGGCATCTCTATGGTGTACCGCGAAGTGATTACCACGTGTGCCCGAACCACACATTTGTTGGTTATTCCTTAGTTCAACCAACGTACTGAGATGAGCTATGCTTCATGGGGTTTAAACCTGAGCTGCTTACGCCTTTGATATTTCATACTTTGCCTTCACCACTGAAGTGGCTAAGTCTTTCTTGATGCCGAGGTCTCAGTTAGCTCGGTGTTTTAGCTCGTAGGCTGGGGGGGTGATTTATAGTCTGCCCTTGAAGTTTGCCCATGCCATGGAGACGACTGGGTCTTATTGCGCTGAGGTCATGTTAGCTCGGAATTTTGGCCCTTTGGCTTTGGGAGTAACTCATGGTCTACTCAGTAGTTCGCCCGTGCCATGGAGGCGACTGGGTCTTATTGCGTTGAGGTCATGTTAGCTTGGCATTTTGGCCCTTAGGCTCTGGGAGTGACTCGTGGTCTACTCAGTAGTTACAGGTAATATTGCCTTAAGTTGACAATATTCCATGCCCGAGTTACTTGTTTCCCTTCAAGGGTTTCGAGTTCATATGTTCCTTCCCTGAGAACTCGTTTCACTCAGTAAGGTCCTTCCCAATTCGGTCCGAGTTTGCCAACGCCGAGCTCAGGTACCATAACTTTTCGAAGGACCAGGTCGCCAACGCGGAGGTTTCGCTTCTTGACCCTGGCGTTATAGTACCGATCTACTCTTTGTTGGTAAGCAGTAGTCCTGATATGTGAGAGATCCCTTACTTCGTCGAGTAGGTCGAGGTTGGTACGTAGCTCGTCTTAATTTGCCTTATCGTCATTTGCTTCCAGTCGTAGCGAGGGAACCTCGATCTCAGCTGGGATGATTGCTTTAGTGCCGTAGGTGAGGTTGAAGGGAGTTTCTCCTGTAGCGGTCTTCTCTGTGGTTCGGTAAGCCCATAGAACGCTGGGTAGCTCGTCTACCCACAATCCTTTAGCTCGGTCTAGGCGCTTTTAGTCTGCGAAGAATAGCTCTGTTTGTGACCTCTGCCTGACCGTTTTCTTGAGGGTGTGCGACTGAAGTGAAGTTCTATCGGATCCCCATATCTTGGCACCAGTTCTGGAATTTTATGTCCTCGAACTGCTTGCTGTTGTCAGAGATTAGTACCCGAGGTAACCTAAAGCAGCACACTATGTTCTTCCAAAAATGTTCTGGATGTTTCGGGCTGTAATTGTTACGAGAGGTTCAGCTTCTACCCACTTGGTGAAATAATCCACTGCTACCACTAGGAACTTCCTCTGGCCTGTCGTTGGTGGAAACAGCCCAAGTATGTCGATACCCCATTGTGTGAAAGGCCACGGGCTGGTGAGGTACTTGAGGTCGGCAGCGGGCTGATGGTGGATATTGGCATGCTTTTGGCACTTGTCACATTTTTTGAGGAGCTCGATAGCGTCTGCTTTCATTGTTGGCCAGTAGTACCCCTGTCGTAGTGCTTTTTGGGCGAGGGCCCTGCCCCCCAAGTGTCCGCCGCACAGGTTCTCATGAGGGTCGCGGAGTACGAGCTCAGTTTCGGTTGGTCGCAAGTAGTGCAAGTAGGGGAGCGTGTAGGATTTTCAGTATAGCCATTCGTCTATTATGACGTATTTGGCCGTCTGACGCTCTACCCTTCTAGCTGCTTTGCGGTCCACAGGAATCTCGCGAGCGGGTCAATCCAGCTCGGCTTTGCTTGAACGACGGGAGCGACCTCCTCAGCCCCCCCGAGAATGCTAGGTCGAGGCAGGTCCTCTATGTACACGGTTCTCATGGTGTTATCACTGGTGCTGGATAACTGGGACAGGGTGTCAGCCTCAGCGTTCTCCGACCTTGGGATTTGCCTGATGAAGTATGACTGGAAGTTGAGCAAAGCCTCTTGTACTTTGGCTAAGTAGGCAATCATAGTCTGTTCGCAAGCTTCGTATTCTCCTGTGACTTGATTGACCTCGAGCTGGGAATCACTGCAGATGATAATGTGCTTGGTTTTCATTTCTTTGGCTAGAGCTAGTCCGACTACCAACGCTTCGTACTCTGCTTCATTGTTGTATGCTGCGAACTCAAAGCGTAGTGCATACTCTAGTTTTGTGCCACTTGGGTCGTGCATAACTATTCCGGCTCCGATGCCCTGGTGGTTTAAGGAGCCATCTGTGTGAAGGATCCAGGGCTCCTCATCCCAGTTCGCTCTTGGCCTAACTAGGAGAAATGCCGCACTGGCTGCTACCTCACGGTGCTCGGATTCAACCGGCCTGGGAGCTCCGGGCTCGCTTGAGCTGGGGGCCTTGTGCTCAACTGGCCTGGGGACTTCGGAGCTAAAAGTGCACTCCGCAACAAAATCTGCTAAGGCTTGGGCCTTAATAGAAGTTCACGGCTTATATTGAAGGTCGTACTCATTGAGCTCAACGGACCACTTCGTCAGTCGACCGGAGACCCTGAGCTTGAGTAAGACTTGCCTTAGAGGTTTGTTGGTGAGGATAATAACAATATGAGCTTGGAAGTACGGGCGGAACTTTTGGGCTGCAATAATCAGTGCATAGGCCAGTTTTTCTATCTCCGGATATATTGTCTCCGCTCCCTACAACACTTTGCTAACGTAGATGATAGGTCGCAGGACTCGATCTACTTCTTTTATTAGTACCGAGTTGACCACCTTGTTGCTGGCCAAGAGGTACAGCTCTAAAATATCGCCCTCTTCGGGCCGGGTTAAGACTGGTATACTAGCGAGGTACTTCTTGAGCTCGTCAAACGTGAGCTGGCAATCTTGGGTCCATTCAAACCCTTTGCTTTTAATTGCCTTAAAAGAAAGGTAGGCAGCAATCTGCCGATTTGGATAAGAAGCGACTCAGAGCGGCTATTCTACCGTTCAACCTCTGAACCTCCTTCACTTTCCAAGGTGGTCTCATATCTAAGATGGCCTTTATTTTGTTCGGGTTGGCCTCAATGCCACGCCAGCTCACAATATACCCCAGAAATTTACCCGAGGTGACTCCGAAGACACACTTATTCGGATTCAACTTCATATTGATTTTACGCAGAACTTCAAAAACTAAGTTCAAGTCTTGTATTAAGTCACAAGAAAGCTGGGTTTTGACGATCATGTCGTCTACATAACATTCTACCTTTTGGCCAATCAATGGCTCAAACAGTTTATTTACGAGTCTTTGGAAGGTTGTTCCGGCATTTTTTAATCCGAAGGGCATAACCTTGTAATAGTACAGGCCGAGCTCAGTTATGAAGGCTGTTTTTTCTTGATCAGCTGGGTCCATCCTGATCTGATTGTAGCCCAAGTAGGCGTCTAAAAATCTCAGCAACTCATGCCCCGAGGTCGCGTCCACTAGGCGGTCAATCCTGGGGAGTGGGAAGCAGTCCTTTGGGCAAGCTCGGTTCAGGTTGGTGTAGTCGACGCACATGCGCCATTTACCGTTAGCCTTTTTCACAAGAACGAGGTTGGCCACCCAGATCGGGTAATGGACTTCCCTGGTAAAATTGGCTGTAAGGAGCCTCCCGACCTCCTCGTCGACTGCCCTCCACCGCTCTGGGGCTAGGTGGCATTTCTTATGTCTAACGGGCCTAACTACAGGATCAGTATTAAGCTTATGAGTTATGATGCTAGGGTTTATGCCGGGCATTTCTGTCGCGGATCATGCAAAAACGTCTAAATTCTCAAGTAAAAAGCGTATCAATTTGGATTGTAGAGGCTCCTCGATGGAAGCACCGATCTGAAGCATTCGGGCAGGGTCCTCTACCGAGGCTATGATAGAGACGGTCTCTTCTGTGGGCGTAGCTCGCTCCTCGCTCTACTCCGTTGGTTGCTCCAGCTCGAGGTCATCGACCACCTTGGCTTTTCCCTTGAGGGCGATGACGTAGCATTTGCGAGACTCAAGCTGGTCACCTTGTACTACCCCGATGCCGAAGTCCGTGGGGAACTTCATGGCCAAATAGTAGGTGGACACCATAGCCCGTAAGGCATGGGTAATCGGCCGACCTACTATAGCGTTGTACGGGGAGGGGGTTGCGACCACCAAGAAGTCGTGGTCGAGCCTCACTATGCTAGGCCAGGTGCCGACTTCCACAGGTACTATCACCCTTCCTAGGGGCCGAACTTCCTCTCCGCTGAAGCTTACCAGGGGAGTGTTCGCGGGCTTTAGGTCGCACTCCTAGAGCTGGAGTTTGTCGAAGGCCGCTTTGAAGAGGATATCTGCCGAGCTGTCTGAATCGATGAGGACTCACTTGACTTCGAAGTCATTGATCTTCACCTTTATGACGAGCGCGTCGTCATGGGGGTAGTGGACCCCGCGTGCGTTGTCCTCTCTAAAGAAGATGGGATCTTCCGTCCTTGTCCGTTTCAGAGGGTTCTGCTCTTCCCTGCCGGTCTCGCGAGTTGATGCGCGAGCTGTTGCTGAGGTGCAGCCCGCTACAATCGAACCTCCGACTATAACATGGATGATCCCCCGAACTGGCCTCTCTTAGGGGGGCTGCTTCTGCGGCTGTTCCGCTTGCCTACTGGACTCATGGGTGTCTCTACTTTGTTCCCCTTGTCGACCTGCTTTATTATTATTATTATTATTATTATTACTTTGTACAAAATTTCTCAAATATCCGCGACGGATGAGTTCTTCTTTCTCATCGCGGAGGTTTTCACAACTTTCGGTGCTATGACCGTGATCTTTATGAAAGCTACAATACAAATTTTTATTCTTGGCGTTAGGGTCGGCCTTCAGCCGAGGGGGCCACTTCACGTACGGAGCGCTCTTGATTTCCATGAGGATCTCGGCCCGCTTTGCGTTGAGGGGCGTGTAGTCCCTTTCTGCTGTTGGAGCTCGGAAGGGCTGGACTGGCCTTGCCCCTGAGCTATGTCCTTCTTCTTCCTGCTATTGCCCTGTGACGGGGGCTCTGGTTCCCTCTTTCTCTTTTCTGGGGCCTGCTCGCCCTTCTGGTTGATTTCCTCCTCTATCCCTATGAACCAATCCACGAGCTTAAGGAACTCGATCACGGTTTTGGGTTGGTTGACAACTACGTGCCACTTGAATTCTTTGTGGGTGATACCTCGCTTGGCTGCTGTGAGGTGAACCACAGGATCCAGGTCATGTATTTTCAAGCAAGCGTCATCGAACCGCTTGATGTAACTCCAGATGGACTCCCCTTCCTTTTGCATTATGCCGAGGAGGCTTTCCTGAGTACGCGGGCACCTTTTGCTGGTGACGAAGTGAGAAGTGAAAACTTGCACAAACTGCGTCCAACTTCTTATTGAACCGGGCACAAGGTTTCGGTATCAGGTGCGGGCTACTTCTTTGAAAGTGGTGGAGAAGGCCACGCACATGCAGGACTCGCTGGCTCTTGCCAGGTGCATTTGAGACTGGAAGGCGTCCACATGGTCATTTGGATTGAAAGACCCATCATACTTATCCAGAGGAGGGAGCTTGAAGTCCCTTGGCATGGGAACTACAAGGAGTTCTGGAGATAGTGGGGAAGAAACTCAGAGGAGGGGGTAGATTTCACTTCACCTGAGCATACCTCTTCTTTGCCTTTGAGCTCGGGAGAGACTTGGGTAGCAGTTCGGCGGGCTCGCCGGCATCTTCACTGTTGCTTTGCTGGCTCGGCGTTGGTGCTTGATGCTTTGGTATCGCCGAGCTCAATAGGCTCGGACCACTGGTGATGACTCTGGACCGAAGGGCCTTGTCTATAGTCCGCAGCCAAGACCTCGAACGGATTCTCCGTGAGCAGGAGCTCGAACTGCGACACAGGCTTAGTTGGCAGAGAGGTCCCTGACCTGCCCACAGGCTGTGAGGCGGGGGTGGCCGGCCTCTCCTTCTTCTTGACTCTTGGCGGGATCCTGGACCTGGGAGGCCTCTCCCTGACGAGGCCGCTCACTCCGGCGGGAGGGCTTGGTTTGCTTCATGGCCGGATGCGGAGGGGGAAGCGACGACTGGGCTTGAGGCAGAGAGGGAAACTGCTGCTGGTACTGGTAGTGGGAAACCTAGTGTAGCACTTGTAGTTGGTAGAGTTGGAATTGTTGAAACTGTTGCATTTGAGCCTACATGGCCCACATGCATTGCACCAAGTCCTCCAGTTGGTTCGGGTTGGCCGTTGGGGGCACAACTAAGGGTTCAACAAAGGTTGCTCCGACTGTAGAAGGGAGTGGAGCGATAGCGGGTGCCACCATAAGAGGCTCGTTCAGACTGGGAACTCCGTCCATGGAGAGAGGGATGGTAAACTGTATGATGCAGACAGTAGTAAGCTGGGGCTTCTCCCTAGAAGGGTTCTGGCTAGAACCATGTCCGGCATTGCTGGAAGAAGCCATGAATTTTGAATTTTTGGAAAAAGCAACTATAAAAGCTTAGAGGAAGGCTTTTAGAAGCGTTTCCCACAGACGACGCCTAATGATGCGGCACGATCCGGGCACTCCTAGCTGGTTGCTGACTGTCTCCTTGTTGGCAATGGACGACACTTGAGAAGACGAAGAAGAAGGATTCCCGGGGATTTGCTCGGCGGGAATACTCCGAAGCTTAAGTTAGAATGCTGGGGAGGAAGAATAGAGTATAAAAGGCTAAGAGTGTAGGTCGCATTGGATCAATGTGTTCGCGAGGTTAACTCATAAGTAAGACAATTCCAGTTTTTATAATATCCGAGAGTGTATGAGTATATATATCCCTCTCCTCTTCGCCTTAAAGGCTTTTATAGGGGTGTTCTTGTCAAACCGGGCATATCCGCCACTGGGCTCCTGCCGCAGCCGTTACCTGCTAGGTCTACGCAGGTGATCGTTAAAGTGTACTATCCGCTTAGATGAGTGACACGTCCCAAAGGGGCAGGCACGCCTCCATCTGTCGAGAGACGTGGGTGCGGACTGTCGAAAGGACAGGGGCTGCGCTGTCAGTCAAGAGACGCGGCGCAGTCTAACCTGTATGGTCTTGTCAGATGGAAGCTTCCTGAGAGCGTCGTATTACTCAGTTGCAAGCTACTTCGTAGCGAGCTATCTTGTCGCGAGGTACTTTGTAGCAAGCTCTTAGGGGTACTTCGATGTGACCCTCATCAGGGTTGGTTTTTGGGGCAGTTCTTCTGCCCAGGTGCTGGAGCGAGTTGGTTTCCCTAGCTCGCGAACTGAAACAGTCTTGGAGTATTCCCTTCTCAGTAACTCGGGGGACCTAGAGCTCGCGTTGTAGCGAGCTCCCCCTTCAGCGAGCTATGATGTAGCGAGCTACTTTACAGGTTCGTCACTTAGTTGTGGTCAGGCTATGATGTTGAGTTGTTGCTCATGCTGAGTCTGGTCCACGTGTCTTTGTCTCAGTGGGTCGGGTCAAATCATCATCCATCTGTAACTATAGTAAAATATTTATTATAATGATTACACTATTTAATTAGTACACCAAAATTCCAACAACAATTATTAGTGTAATAATTATTTTGAAAAAAATAATTTATTTAACTACACCAATAATTATTTTTGGAATTACAGTTATTTCAAAATTACTGTAATTACAGTATTTTGAAAATAACAAATTTTTCTATAAAATTAATGTAACTTAATAATTATTAGTACACTAATAAAATTACATTATTAAATTTCTGAAAATGTAAATTCCAATGATAATTATTACTGTAATTACTTTCAGCAATAAAATTCCAATAATTATTGTTATATTTACACTAAAATTTCAAAGATAATTATTTCTGTAATAGAGTTAATATGAAAAGCAAATCCGTAATTAGAAATAAAATTTTTATTACAATAATTATTGTAATTGAATTATTAAAATAAAATTCCAATAGATTTATTAGTGTAGTAAAATTATTTTGAAACAAACAGTAATTATAGGGGTAGGATTGGAAATATAAAATCATGGAGGGGTAAGATTGGAAATATAAAATCAGGGTGTTAGATGATTGACCCATTTCTTCTTTTTTATAAATGGGTAAGACTCGGGTCATTTGTTGGGCTTAACCCAATTAAAAAGCCCAAATAGTATATATATATATATATATATATTATATATATATAAATATTAAATTATAATTCAAATATCAAATTGAAATGTTAATAAATGTATATTCAAATATCATCCAGACCGTATAATGAATACCCTTAATTTGTAGTAAAAAGAATATTATATTTACTAGAATGTCCTTTGGTTACAATACATATACCATTTACATGAAAAGTCCTTATGTTAATTTCATTCAATTAATAAAGTTTAAAGGGATATAAACAATAAAAAAAATCGTTCTCCAACTTGTATGATGTACAACATCAACCATGGTTTTTAAAAATGATTTGGAGATCGAATTGATCGAGGATCTAGTTACCGGGTCGAATAGTCGACCCGTTTTGACAAAAAAATAAAAAAATTAAAAAAACAAAAAATGGTCAAAACCATTCGAACGGTTAACCACTTGGGTTAGAAGTTTGTTGACCAAAATTTCCGGTTTTGGGCAAATTTCTAGTTTTGGGGAAAACCGAAACTAGTCACCTGACCGGTTCTTGGTTTTTCCAGTCCAGTCCATTTTGAAAACCATGGTATCAACTGATGGTGGCACAAATGAAGCCCGGGATAAATCCCACTGCCACCATGTTTTTCAACCACACACCGGGTGTTTGGTATCATTGCCTTGGTGTGTCCATTTCTCCACCACATTAAGTGCCACATTGGCAATTAGACATTTAGACTTTACCAAACCATAACCTTATTTGGTTGCGCCAATTAGGTACAAACGTCTTATCTGCTTCTTATCTAAGGCTATATGAAACTTAAGTGGCGTTTGATAAATCTAAAAATTCAGATCTAAAAAGTTAAAAAGATATTAAATGTGTTTGAAATCTGCAAAGAGGTATAGTTGCTTTTCTACTTTTTAGAAGATCTGAGTCCATGAGTTTGTTTGTGTTGGATCAACCTTTTACCATCTGAAACTTAGAGATTTTACTATTTTATCCCTAAAATATACAATTTGAAAATGTTGAATTCAATTTACATTGTCTCATAAAAAATAATTTTCAACCTCAAAATAATATTGAAACAATATAAATAAAAAAATAAATTAATAATTACTAATTAATAAATGAAACAATTAAAATTAAAAATAAATAAATAATGATTATAAAAATATTAAAGTAATTAATAATTAATAATTTAAACAAATAAAAATTAAAATAATTTTTAAAAATTAATGAAATAATTAAAAATTATTAGTTAATAACAATAATTAATAATTAATAAATAACACAAGTAAATTTAATAAAAATTAATTAATGTTTAATAAAAATATTAAAATAATTAATAATTAATAAAAACATTATTATTATTCACCGACGTACTGAACCACCACTGCTGCTTGTTGCAGTGGCGGTGGCGGTGGTGGGAAGACAAGGGAGGGAGAGAGGGAGAGAGGGAGAGAGGGAGAGAGGGAGAGAGAGAGAAGACAGGGGGAGAGAGCGAGAGCGAGAGAGAGAGAGCCGCTGCTAGGGGAGAGAGAGGACAATGGCGGTGGCAGTGGTGGGAATACAGGGGAGAGAAAGAGAGAGCAAGTGAGTGAGAGAAGATAGGGAAGGAGGGAGGGAGGAAGAGAGAGAGAGAGGGGGGAGAGCGACAGAAGACGGGAGGGGAGAGAGTCATCGTTGCAAGTTGTAGTGGTGGTGGTGGGAATATAGGGGGCGAAGAGAGAGAGAGAGAGAGAGAGAAGACATGGGGAGATTGCAATGGTGGTGGCAGGAATACATGGGGCAAAGAGAGTGAGAACGAGAGAAGATAGGGGGAGAAAGAGCTGCCGCTGTAAGTTGTAGCGGCGGTGGCAGGAATACAGGGCGAAGAGAGAGAGAGAGAGAGAGGTTGAATGTTTTGGTTTTCTGGGTTTGGGGTATCAAGGGTAACTCGGATCATTTACAAAAAATTATAAGGATATTTTGGACATTGGGCCGGTTTTGAAACACGTCTGAATGCATTAAAAGCCAACCCAAGGTTTGTGATTTTCAGATTTGAAAATTAGTTTCAGACCCAGCTTAAGAGGTACAACCAAACAAGGGGTGAGGTTTGAAAAGTAGCATTTTCAGATTCAGACCTCTAAAAAGTGCAATCAAACGTCACCTTACTCTCAAAGAAAACATTATTTTAACATTTCTTTCTCAGGGGACATGACATTTTTTATTTACAATAAAATACAATAAATAAATGGTGCATTGCACTTGTGTCAAATTTGTTTTTTGCCGATTTCTAACTTACAAATCAAGTACAAATGTAATGTCCATGCAACACCATGTATACCAAACACCTAGATAGATAGGCACTTTTAAATTGAAGCACCATTTTTCATAGATCAGATTGACAAATCTGAACCAAACCAGGCAAGACAAGCAATGCTAGAGGAATAAATGATCTTCATTTTCATTACCCGAGTTGCAGGTCTTCATTTTTCTAGATACTTGGGAAAGTGACAAGATCACAAACCTCCCTATACCAACTCACAAAGAAGGTCTCAACATCAATGTTCTAAGACTCAAATAAGAATCAAAGGTCTAAACATCAATGCTTACATCCTAATACAAACATTTGAACTCAAATATATCTTATAAATAAAATTTTTGTACCATAAAATCAAAATGCCATCACAGTGTTTATATAAACTCTAAACGGAATGCACCACCACACATAATAGACATGATCACCTAACTATATTATAAATAGTATTCAATTAATTTATAATATTGGTTAGAAGGGTATAACCATAAGCTTTGGCTGAGAGATGAACTCCATTAGAAATTCAGAATTCAGCTTCAAAATGTCATTAATTGTTTATATCCTTTTCTCTATTTATCTTGTATTTGCTTTTAGAGTAATAAGATCTAGATCAAAGATAAAAACAAATTTGCTTTTAATATTAACTCTCAGTAGTGCTGATTTTTGTATAAGCAATCTGCTGGTAGTGCTGGTCACTTGTCATAGGGAGGCCGGAGGGGTTTCAATTCACATTGTAATTAAGTCTTGTCTCACCAAACTCAATTTAATTTCAAGGAATCAAAATCGACACGCTTCAATTTAATTTCTTCGATGCTGTCAGAAAAGAAAAACATCACATTATTTATTTCACGGACACATCTGTTCTTCCTCCATGTGGATTTATAGTGATACTAGTGGAGGGGTTCCTTCGCATGGGCTGGAATTACAATATTGCTATTTACTATATTAAAAAGATAATGTTTTTTTAATAATAAACTTGTGATTATAAGTATTCAAGTCTTGAAACTTATATAAAGACTTAAAAGAGATCATCATGTGTTTGTTTTTTAAATATTGTTTCAGCAAAGTATCTCATCTAAAAGAATTAACACAATCATATAGTGATAGTTCTAAATTCTACTTTATAACTGTCCTTTGTTTCATATCAAGAACTTCCAGTTGACTGAGATAGTAGGACCATTCGACCCGAGAATTGTTCAGGCAACCGGTTCCATTTTACCCCAAACCTGGTCCCTAGCAAAAAATCGTTGAATCAGTCAATGACTCGTTGACCCAGGCGGCCGACCCATTCAATGGTTTTTGGTCTTTTTTTTTTTATTTTTTAATTTTTGTTGTCAAAACGAGCCATCCATTCAAACCGTCAACCTAGAAACCGGTGGCCAGAACAGTTTTGTTTCCGGGTTGTTTTTTCTAGATGTCAATAATTAGACGAAATAACTTTGTAGTCATAGTCATGGGAAGGGTGGACATTGCATGGGATTCCAAAACCTTGACAGATAAATCCAAAGTGACCTTAAACATAGAAAAAATTGGCAGTAAATTCACCAAACTGGAAAACCTAAGGAAAAAAAATAAGAAAATCGAATTCAAAGTTCCACTTTGAAACGGAGCTAAACATACATGCAATCAAAGAAAGAGACAAAACAGATCGTCTTGTAAGAAAAAAAACATTGCACAAGAAAACCCAAAGAAAAAACAAAAGTGAATAAATAAAATGGTGGTAAACCTAGACCGTTTTGGAGGATCTTGAAAACCTAGACCATTTTGGAAGATCTTGAAGAAGAAAACCAAACACAAAAAAAAAACAAAGGAGAAAATGAAAAAAAAATGAACATACCGCACACGCTCGAGTAAAGCCAATAGTAGAAGAAACTTTTGAATAGTGAAAACCCAAAAGCACAAAAGCCCATGGTTTTCGAACCGCCGTTGACCCGGATGGATAAATATTTTGGCTCGGGAACCGTCTAGGCAACTGGTTCCATTTTACCCCAATCCCGGTCCATGGCCAAGAACCGTTGAATCGATCAATGACCCATTGACCCGGGTGGTCGAACCATCGACCTGTTGACCTGTTCAATGGTTTTTGACCATTTTCTTTATTTTTTTAATTGGGAACCATCCAAGCAACCGGTTCCATTTTATCCCAATCCTGGTCCCTGGCCAAAAACCATTGAATCGATCAACGACCCATTGACCCGGGTTGTTGAACTATCAACCCGTTGACTCGTTCAATGGTTTTTGACCTTTTTTTTATTTTTCTAATTGGGAACCGCCTAGGTAACCGGTTCCATTTTATCCGAATCCCGGTCCCTAGCCAAAAACCATTGAATCAGTCAACAACCCATTGAACCAGGTGATCGAACCATCGATCTGTTGACCCATTCAATGGTTTTTGGCCATTTTTTATTTTTTTTTAAATTTTTGTTGTTAGAACAGGCTGTCCGTTAAAATCGGACATTCGAATCGTCGACCTGAAAACCGGTGGCCAGAACATTTCCATTTTTGGGTCATATGAGTCACACGCTCGAATGACATAACATGTATGATACTGCTTAATGGACCTCACACACAATTTTTTGCTTGTAATTTTCATTGTCAGAATGGGCCGTCCGTCGAACCGGACGATTGAACTACCTTTTTTTTTACCCCAATCCCGATCCCTGGCCAAAAATCGTTGACCCGAGTGGTCGAACCGTCGACCTGTTCAATGGTTTTTAGCCATTTTTTATTTTTTTAATTTTTGTTGTTAGAACGGGCCGTCTGTCAACCATTGACCCAAAAAGTGATGGTCAGAATGGTTCCATTTTCGGGTTGTATGAGTCACACACTCGAATGACATAACACGTATGGTATTGCTTAACGAACCTCACACACTCAATTTTTTCCCTATAAAATTTTGTTGTTAGAATGGGTCATCTGTTTGAATCAGACGGTCAAATTGTTAATCCAAAAACTAATGGCCAAAATAGTTCTAGAATTTTTATTGTCAGAACGGGCCATTCATTCAAACTAGACGATCGAACCGTCAATCCGAAACCGGTGGCATAAATATATATATATATAAAAGATTCCCTACTTTAAGTAATTAGTAACCATTTTGGTTATTATACAATTTCACCCAAGTTAATTCAACAATAATTAGCTGTTTGATACCAAACATTTGGTGTATATTGCCTAATGTGCGTTGGACCCTTATTTCCAGTTGGGTGGCTATTAATTTGTGACTATATATTAGAAAAAAAGCATTGCTTTTATAGAAATATAATAAAACTTCTTTTACAATTTTTTTTGGCTTCTGAATAAAAATTAATTTAATATGGATTTTTTTTCAAGATTAATGGTGGTCTCCAAGGAGTACACTGCATTCCATCATATAAATCTGTAGCCTCCCATCCGCATCCTGTCTGTGTATTTGGCATCCATCCACGGTCGACATTCATACCACCTGTACGGTAGGACTAAGAATTCTGGGGTGGATTAAACTGTCATTTCCCCAGATTTTAAAGCCTTGTTTTAAGTACATTAGACCTAGCTAAAGGGTTGGTGGGGTTAGTGATAAGATTTATAAATGGCCTATAGGCACAATGCAGATCATGGTTTTCAAAACCGGACTGGATCGGATGGTCGGACTGGAAAAATCGGGAACCGGTCAGCTATTTTTCCCCAAAACCGCTTTTTCCCCCTAAACTGTTGATTTTGGTCAGCAAACCGTTAAACCGGCCGGTTAACCATTTGAACCGTTCAAATGGTTTTGACCGTTTTTCAATTTTTTTATTTTTTTGTCAGAATGGGCCAACCATTCGGGTCAAACGATCGGACCATTTGAACCGGTAACCGGACCCCTGACTGGTTCAGTCACCGGGTCGGCTTTAAAAACCATGATGCAAATAGCCTGTCTATACACGGCAAGGTTTGAACTTGCATATCTTTACAAGGAATGCCCTATGATCAACTCAAGTCAACGAGGGGTAGGTTGGCCACAATGAAAACAGAGAACCCATTATATCACCACTTTTCTATTTAAACTCCTTGTTTATGGTGAAATGCATGGTTGTCTAACTACTGTTGACCTGAGCGGTTGGACTGTTCGGCCCAGGAACCATTCAAGCAACTGGTTCTGTTTTACTCCAAACTCAGTATTGTTGAATTGGCCAATGACCCATTTTTCAGGGTGGTCAAACTATTGACCCATTCAACCATTTTTGTCCATTTTTTTATTTTAATTTTTTAATTTTGTCTAGAACCTATTCAGAGTCGTTTTTTAAAACATTGGTGAAATGTTAATTTATGCTAGGCTGAACTACTCGGCCAATCCTACTCATGCACCCATGTCTTGTTGAAAGTTTTGTGGCATGTCTTACTCTTACCACAAGAACTTGTGTATTTGTAGAAGTGCAGACAATCAGCCAAGTTGCCTACTAAACATGTTGGGGAATTGGTTTCGAGAAGAGCCGGCCATTTTTTTAAATTCTAAAAAAATAAAAGTTAGTTTAGTTGGAGTTATCCGGATTGCCGGTTCAGAATCCCAACTTGATTTCAACGGTTGAAACCTTTCAACTCCAAGAGTTCAAGCCTCCCAAATTGCTAACTTGAGATACTTGAGTTGGTTGAGCAAGCATTTTCTTGTTAAAACTTCAATAAAGTTGAGAATTGGAGAATTAGTCAGAGTTTGGAGAATGTATGAGAGGTTGGGAGATTTAAACTTGAGAGAGTATGAGAACTAGAGAAGAGATTAAGAAAATTGTTGAATTGATGGGATGAGAATGGTGGAGGATAGGACTATTTATAGGAATTGAAAATAATTCAATTGCCCAAAATACCCTAAAACTAGTCGTTTTTTAGTTGTTGGGAGGGGTATTTTGGTCATTGTTAAGTTATTTATTACTTTACTCAAAATGCCCCCCTAGACTAGCTATTATATAGTTGTTGGGGGGCATTTGTGTCAATTTTTCTCCCCCATAACCAAAATACATAAATACCCCCTTTATAGTTGTTGGGGGGGGTATTTCTATAAAAATCCCCCTAAAAAGCTAAAACTAGCCATTGGGGGCTAGTGGGTCGTGCCATGCCAGCCCTTGGGCCATGAGCGGCATGGCATGTATAGTCATGTTGTGTCATACCGACCCATGGACTTCAAACCCCAGGCCCAGCATGGCCCAAACCATCATGCCGAACCTAGCACGGCCATGTGCCATCGTGCTGGAGGACTTGGTATTTTCTTTCATGGGAAAAAGAAAATAACACACATTATAATAATCTATGTGCAAAGACTATAAGTCGGAATTATTTATTTAGGTATCAGGGAACCATAGCTTAAATATATGATAAGTCAAAAGTATGAAACTCTGACTTGCATTTAAACTGAAGTGTAATGACTCAAAACCCCTTAAAGACAACTTGGACTTAGAAAACTTAGTCATGATAGGATCTGATATTGAAAATTGGCCTTATGACCTTAAAAGTCAAGAAAGGAATTGAAGAAGGCAAAATTCTTAAATCCAATTTTAGTATGTTCATTGCTACTATTCTATCAATTAATTGATTCCTAAATGGTGATTCCCAAATCCCGATTACTCCTTATCATGTATTAACTAAATCCTTGAAATACCTTTTTTTTTTTAATTTATCTTCTAAAATAGAATTAATTATCCATTGCAATATGAAACTTAGAAAAATAATAAATATGATAGCATTAAATTAATGATAGGGTTTAGAACTTAGGGGGTGTTCTTTTTTTTTGGATTTTGGGAGGGGGAAGTTGGTCAATGGGATTTTGGTTCCCATTGACCAAGAATCACATGTTCATTTTTCAGATTTATATGGGGATTAGGGAAAGTTTAATTTCTTGAGTACCACTTACATGGATAAGTGATACCCATCTCCTAGGTGGGTAAATAACTTTCCCACCTAGGGGGAAAGTTGCTAATACTTGAATGGGACAAAAATGCCATTTTTAATAATGAATTTTTATAATTAAAATGGTTTCTTAGGTAAATAAGTGTTTCTTATTTACCTAAGAAACACTTACCCGGGTAAGTGCATTTACCCGGATAAATAACTTACGCGGATGGGACCTTAACGTGCCCTTTACTTGAGAAGTATCAGCTAACTAAGTTGGTAAAATCTTCTCTCAGAGTATATATAAATGTTATCACGAAATGGAGAATTGAACACTAAACCAATCTCAATGATAAAAAGAAAAAATATAAGGTAACAATTAACAAATTATACACACTTGGCTGAACTAACTATCACTGTTGAATACATCAGTGTTCAATGTGGATCCCATCTGGGACTCAATTATACTGAACACTGGTGTATTCAACGGTTATAGTAGTCCAGCCGGGTGTGTATGTTTTTGTCTCCGGCTAATCCGCTCCCATTTGACTCCCGATTTACACCTGGATTTTGCTTCTGTTCTGTTTTAAAAGGGAGAATTAGGGGTACCATAAAACCAATGAAGCTTGAAGATCGATGAAACAAAAAATTTGACAGTTCGCAATTGTTATCCTTGCAACAGATCCCATGGGAAATAGCAGAAAGCACATGCTAATAACTTCAGCAATGCTGTTAACAGGAATACAGAGTGCCTAAACCTAACTCATAAAAGTGTAAATAAAAGGAGCATAGCATAAATATATCCAACACTTCGGAATGCTTTCTAACTTAAAATAACTGATACTGAAACTTGTACGTGTATCCCTGGCTCAATGGTTCTTAACGTCCACCACCGCCACCTCCACTTCCATTACCTGCTCCACCACCACTGCCGACTCCAACTCCAACACCGACGCCGACTCCTATCCCAAACCCTCCTCCAATCCCACCACCTCGTCCTAAACCTCCACCTGCACCACCACCTCTACCACTGCCACTGCCACTGCCACCACCAGCTCCACCTCCCACTCCTCCACCCGCACCAAATCCACCACCAGCACCACCACCTCTGCCGCCACCAAAGCCTCCACCTCCACCAACACCTCCTCCAGCACCACCAACAACTCCACCACCATGACCAGAACCACCTCCTCCACCACCACCAAAACCACCACTTCCACCAACACCGCCTCCAGCACCACCACCTACGTCACCACCTGCTCCAAATCCTCCACCATGGCCGGTTCCTCCACCTGCACCACCTCCCCCACAGCTACCGAAACCACCACCTCCACCGGCACCTCCTCCAGCTCCACCTCCTACACCACCACCAGCTCCAAATCCTCCTCCATGACCAGACCCACCGCCAACACCACCTCCGCCACCACCACCAAAACCACCGCCTCCACCAACGTCTCCTCTGGAACCACCTCCTACACCACCACCAGCTCCAAAACTTCCTCCATGACATGACCCACCACCAACACCACCTCCGCCACCAGCGCTAAAACCACCACCTCCACCAACGCCACCCCCATCTCCGAATCCTCTACCACGCCCGAAGCCTCCACCACCACGATGACCAAAGCCGCAACGCCGACCTCCAAAACGACAACCATTGTCGCCAAGAGTGCTAGCACTCAATGAAAGACAATGCTCAAAAGAAGAAGAAGCCCATAGAGCTTCTTCGCAGAGACACAGACACTCATGATTCCCATATGCAAAGCAAAACTCAGATCTTCAGCTTACTTGCTGTTGCTTGGTATGCAACTCCATACTCCGTCTACTTCACTCATTCAAGCATTTATTAGTGTTAATTCATGACGCGTTTAAACGTTGGACTTTAATTCTAATCGTAGGCAATGGGCTGGGCCTGGTTGGGCCCTGCCAACTACAGCTTTACTTTAACCTGTCCCTATTCTAGTTCATTAAAAATCGAAAAACCAGGTCGAACCGAAAAATCCTATTAATCGAATATATATTATATTATATATTATCTATATATATTACACCTGGTCATGAATCACAAGTTACCTTATTTGCCTCAAATCTCAATTTTAGCATTTTCTATAAATAAAAAAAAAAATTAAATATAAAATAATAGGGAAAATCTATGAAGATATGATATGGACAGAGTTTTGACCAATCAAAACCCACCCATGAATTTTGATAAATGACAACTGAGTTGCTACCACGTTTATGATTCTATTTTATTGGTCAGTTATTTTTTTGATATCATATCTTTTTCATATCATAATCGAATCCAATAATATTATATGTACAATATAATTATACATTTCATTCAATTTTACACTTTGAAAGAACCAAAGGGAATCAAACCGCACACCCCTAAAAGTAGCTTTTGGTATTGTAGACTCACAATTTCTTCATCACATAATCCTCTTCACAACCACCTCATATCACTTGTCGCCATATAATGAGAATATCTCCCCATAAATGAAAGCATACAAATACAAGAGATGTTCCCTATGTGCAATTGCAACTGTTTTGAGGGGGTGTGACAAGGAAATCGGAACACAGACTCTGTGTAGTAAATCTTTAATTTATTAGGAGAATGAATTATTATTATCCTCATTATTCAAGCTTTATTCATCTATTTAGGGTCGATAAAGAGTCCAAATATACTCCTCACACCAACCTCACAGCACGGCCCAGCCGCAGAAAAACTAGGGTTGGATTTAACCAACCCAATTCACTCATTTATTAATGAGTTGGGTTGTACGTTTTAATCATGGGTCATTAATGGGTGGTGGGTTGACCCAATAACTTGAATTTTAACGAGTAGGACAGGTTGGGCCAAGGGTGTCCAATGGTTATATGTATAACCATCACTTTATGTTTGCTTTTCATTCATTTGTTTTCCTGTCTAGATGACTTTTCTTCTGCACTACGCCTTGTCCTCTCTCTCTCTTTCTCTCTCCCTCTCTCTCTCTTTATCTATCTACCTATCTATCTATCTATCTATACACACACACACTAGTGGGATCGTGTGATGCACGGGATGGGGCACTCCTCCTTGTTCCTCCCCCTTGTAAGTCAAGACACTATACTCCATCCTTGCCCCAACCAAAGTTGTAAGGCAGGTTCGGGGTGAGGTACCCATTGCTTGTCGAAGATGGGTAATCCCCAAATTTTCCCCACCCTGAGGCAAACACCTAAAAAATCTAATTTATGGATATTTTACAAATAGTATTATGGGAATTTGGGGGTATTTTAGGAATTGGATTATGATAATTTGGAAGCATTTTATAAATAAACTTATGGGATCCTAGGATTATAAGAATATGAGGAAAACTTAGGGATATTTAAAAATCAATATTAAATCTATAGATAATTTACTAATTTACCATTGGGTTTAGGGAATTATATGCAAACCCCATCCTAATTTGGGGCAAAAATATTTTCCTTGTCCCCACCCCGTCTTTGCTTAGTCCCCGTTTAATATTTGAAAAAACTTGACCCGTTCAATAAGTTTTGTAGGGAAAATTACCACCCCTACAATTCTAATAATTTTCTATAACTAATTAACTAACAGTAAATTAAATAACAATAAATTACAATATTTTGTGATAATTTTCAAAAAATTATTTAAATTGCTATTGATTAGTAGTAATGTTAGTAAATTAACTATTTACAATAATAATAAATTATTTACTTTTTAAGCCTAAATTGTTTACTGTTAATTAAAGTAAATTATTGTAATTATGGTAAATTATATTATTTTTAATTAAAGTAAACCATTTGTTGTTAATTAATATAAAACCAGGTATGGTCAAAGTCAACCAAATGGTCTAGATCATTGTGGATAGACGAAAAGGTTTACATGGTCAATGAAACTAAGGGTCTGTTTGGTTTACAGTCGGAATTGAAATTGGAATGGTCTATTCCCATAGTTTGTTTGGTTAAGACAGGAATGAAAATGGAAATTGGAATCAGCATGGTTGAAATTTCATTCCCAAAGACAGGCAGGAATGGTCATTTCCTCAAATGGGGGAATGTCATTCCATTCATTCCGATTCCACCCAATTAAACAGTTGAAATCAAAATTAATCTATTTCAATTCTGATTCTAAACCCCTATTCCAGCAAATCAAACAGGCCCTAAGATTGCAGCACAGGAAAAGTAGCATCTGGACAGGCAGACATCCTCCCATATCCTTTGCACTAAATGTTGGGGAAAACTCACCTTACCATGCAAGGGGTTGCACTTGTGAGATCTGTTAGCCAAAACTTAACCTTGCCAGCTGCCAACCTTTACCACCAAATTTATTCTATTCATTTTGGCCTATATAGTTTCATTACTGGCACGCTCGCTAAATGTGGATTAGAAAATATTTGAAGACATTGCAAATGCATGTGGACCATCCATGCTGATTCCTCGGGCTTTAATTATTTATTCGAACATAGAGTGGGTGGAAAGAACTCTCAGATTGGAATACTTAAATTACATTTTTGTCTCTTATACAATGAAAATATTTATTTTCCATGCCATTTATATGAAATCAATACAGTCTAAAAGATTTCAGTTAGTTTCATCTTATAAAGAAACAAAGACAGCCTCAAAGAAAATTAATTTCTTGCCTCCAAAATACTCAAGGGTTAATTTGGATCCTCAATTAGAACAACATCCGCTGACTTTACCAACTGTGCTAGCTTGGACCTGCGAATCCAGAACTGTTACCCACAAACACTAGAGCCGCACACGAGTAACCAGTGTTTTCAAAACCGGACCGAATCACACAGTTGGACTGGAAAAACCGGGAGCTGGTTATTTCTGTTTTACCCTAAAACCATCTTTTGGTCAAAATCTATTGATTTGGTCAGTAAACCGTTGACCCGGGTTGTAGAATCGTTCGAACCATCTAATAGTTTTGAATGTTATTTATTTATTTTTTATTTTTTGTCAGAATGGGCCATCCGTTCGGTCCGAACGATCGGACCTTTTGACTTGAGAACTGGATCCCTGAACGGTTCGTTGTCTACTTTGTTTTTAAAAACCTTGCTACTAATATCTCCCAACAATGATTACATACAAATATAAAAGATGTTTTTAGTGTGCCACTATAGTGTGACATTGGTAGGGACGGAGTAGGGGTGGCCACGAGCCGAGTTGCTCACGAGCTTTTCTAGCTCGGCTAGGCTCGGTCTAAATCAAGCTTCATGCCGAACTTGAGCCTAATATATAGGCTCGTTTGCTAATCAAGCCGAGCTCGAGCTTAATAAAGCTTGACTCGTGAGGCTCGCGAACCTAATCGAGTATGTATATATAGGGTGTCACCTCGGCTCGACACTTTAACTACCGAGGGAGACCTCGGCTCAGAACCTTGGCCACTGAGGGAGAGCTCAACAAATGAGGGAGACCTCAACTCGGCACATCCGCAAGTAAGGGAGACCTTAGCTCGACACCTTAACTGCTAGGTAAGATATCCTAACTATTTTCAGGTCCAAAATGGCGAACAACTATTATATATCTACTATAAGCACTATATTTTTTTGGGTTTGTGGTTATTATTTTTTTCAATATGGTACGTTTTGGGTTGAGATGTGTGTCGTTTTTGTGATTTTTGGGTTTGAGGTATGTATCTTTTTTTTTCTCACTTGCGCAAAGGTAATAGTGTTCATATGACCACCGATTTGTGTTCGTTTTGTCCTTTTTTTTTGAATAACGACACATTATTGGGATGAATATACCATCGTGTGATGGATGGATGCTTTGCTCCGAATTTTTGGATGAATACCAAACTTTTGTTTTGCTAATTTTGGCATGAATACAATGTCAAACAATTGAAAATTGTCCAATTTTCTCAGTAAACAAATGCAGGAAACTAATTATTTAGCATATCATTTCTCGAAAAACAAACATGAAATACAAATCTAAGAAAAAATATATTTTCATCCCATCCCGATCTTTCTCATTCCATCCTTTATAGTTTCGGCAATCAAACGTACCATTAGGTTGAATTCGGGTTAAGGCTTTAGCCACTTAATCCAATCCAAACCTGACTTAGCTTTATTGTATGCAACGGATATCTATCTATATGTATGATTGTTTATAAGTCTGTCAAAAAATTATAGGTTAGCCAAAATTTTTTCTAGAGTATGTAGAAAAAATATGGAATTAAAGAAATCGGGCTAATCCGAACCCAGACTAATGAGATTCATGGGTTGGGTTAGGTTGTAACCCTGCCCGACTTGCACCTCTGTCCACGTGTATGGCTTGGCAAATGCGGGTGTCACTTGTGACTTAGGAGTAGTAGGTGCTGCCATGCCATTACCCCGTCAGAGGTCAAAGAGGATATTGAGATTGGATTTCCTCCTTACAAATTTGATACTCTCACGCACCCTCCTCTCAACACTTACAGTAGTGCAATATTGGAAATATCTTTATATTTTATATTTTATATTTTCAGATATTTCTAATATAGGCTGAATTGTTGTGAAATCGGTGTGGAGACCAATTTTGCGAGTAGAAAATCTGGATTGGAGGATGTTAGACAAATAGACAGGTTGGTTAACTCATGCCAGTTTACAACTGGCGGTGTATATGCCATATTATTATGTTAGACGCATGGGTCTAGAAAAGTTGCATCAATCCAAATCGGATTTGGTTTCCACACTAGACCTGTTCATGGGCCGGGTAGCCTGATGGCCCGGCCCGGCTCACATTCCAGTCGGGCTTGGTCATGTAATTAGGCCCACGGGCTTAATACAGTAAGCCCAACTGTGTTTCAGATCGGGCTCGGGATTTGTCAAAAAAGCCCGGCTTGAGCCTGGCCCAGCTCGACTCAGCATTATATATTTTATAAAATATATAATATGTATTTTATATATTATATAAAATATATAAATAATATAATATTTATTAAAATATATATTTATAATTTAATATATACAATTTTTATTCTTTTCTTTATAATCTCTCTCTCTCTATTCAACCACTAACAGTATGGGCTAAATTTCGTGCTCGGGCCCAGTCCCGGGCTTCGGGCTTTTTATGAGGGCCGGGCTTGGGCCCAAGTTGTAGGCACGATGGTCGGGCCGGGCTCGGGCTCAGGCCTTAGAAAATTTTGTTAATACAGAGTGAAAGCTCGGCTCGAGCCCGACCCGGCCCAGCCCATGAACAAGTCTAGTCCACACCATTTTCACAGCCTTTTTCAGTTTGTCGGTATGAACACAATTTTGCAAGGATTGAATCCACCCTCGCAACAATTTTCCTCTATCAATAGTTTGGCACTTGCAAATCATCGTCAGAAGTCAAAACATATATTAGGGGGCTGTTTGGCATTGTTGCCGTTTCCTAGAGAAATGGCGCCACATCAGAAAAAATGGTGCTCCAAGCCATGCCTTGGAAATCGGGAAGCCATGGCTTGGATCAAGGTCAAATTTGGAATTTCTTGGAGCTGCAGCTCGTTGCTGCCAACAGGGCAGTGATGTGGCACTAGATAATGGGTACTAGTGCTGAAAATGTTTCCTGGTCTGGTGAGGGGCATTTTGGTCAACCTAATTGATGGTGGACACGTGGATGCTGTCAACAACACAGTGTTCCACTCAGCAAGACAACTTGCCAGCTTAACACGTGGCAGCTAACATCAGGTACATGGCCGAGCTAGAGCAAGCTCAACCCACAACGTCTAGCATAGCAGAGCAGCTCGCCAAAGTAACACGTGGTAGTCAGTATCTGGTGCACGGTCAAGCTAGGGCGAGCTCAATCCTCCGACAACCCCAGCTCACCCGAAACAGTCCCAAAGGCAACGCCCGCATAAGTGTTGTAACCGCAACATAGGGAACGGTCCACCGAGTTGACCGCCTCAAGACCAACAGGCGACCTGTAACCGCTGCATGGATCTAGCAATCAACTGACCACTACACCCCAGAATTTAGGAAACAGCTCCGTACAAGGCTCAGAGATGTTACCCAACATCACTTGAACCTGAGGCAGCTATAAAAAGACCTCAGGACCACTTCAAAAAGGTATGCGCACATAATCTCTCACTCTCTCCCAATTTCTCTGATTGAACTACTTACTGACTTAAGCATCGGAGTGTCTTCTTGGGTAAAATTTACCCAGACACTCTAACCTCTATTTCATTTTAGTAGATCCCAGCTCGGACCCTCAGCTTGGCTTTGCAGCTCGGCTCACCGTAGATTGAACCCAGTCCGAGCCACCTCATCAGACACGAGGGAGCGAATAGATTCTGTGCTTCATCTATTGGTGGGCATATTTTGTGCCTCATCAATTGGCATTGTTTGTAGGATATGTAGCAAAAAGGCTGTGTTTCCTTTCATTCATCTCTTTATCCCTCTCATTTTACTAAAAAAAAAACCTTTCAATGGCATCTTCAGGAAATCCTTTTACCAATAACATCAACGGTCAGATCCCAACCATCACCATTGGCCAAATCGATGTTTCTCTGCCACAAGTAGAGAACGTGAATATGCCCCCCCATCCATGGAACTAGTAGCACCCCCCGCAACAATGGATGTGCGACAGTTTAATGACCTACTATGGTGTGTCAATAGCATGGCTAAACAAATGTGATCGTGGGAGAACAGGTTTGTGTTTATCGCTGGACAGCAACAGCAACTGTCCCAACAGCAGCCATAATAGCCACATCAACAACAGTCTTAGCAGCCGCTTCATCAATAGTCTTAACAACTTCACTAGCAACCTCAGCAGCGTTGTCAACCATACCATCCGGTGATGTCCGGACAACCAGCACCAAAGGACAGTTAGCCTCATAACAACCAACAACCCCTACAATCCAATTTGAATCAAGACGGTTTACCCCAATTGCGAGTGCGTAGCCAAATCCATGCACCAAACAGAGAAGATACTATAGCCCCAGATGAGCAAGGACTAGAAGAGGGCCAGGCGGAGGCCCCTGCTGAATCTAATGCAACTAGCTCCGCTGAAGGCACCAGAGAAAAGAAAAGAACACACCGCGCAGGAAGAAAGATACAACTCGCTCGAGCAGGGGGTGAGGCTCGTCTGGGAGAAGGTAGTACGGCAACAAGAAGAATAATTACCTTATCAGAACAACCCAGCTTGACTAGGGATACCCCTCTCGCGCCGGAAATCCTTAGAGCTTCACGCCCTAAAAACTTCTAGGCACCCACCTTGAAATCCTATCGAGGGAAATCAGACCCGATAGAACATGCTAATAGCTTTCAAGCTCTAATGCTCCTTCGCGGAGCAAATGACGCTAGTATGTGTGTAGCGTTCCCCACTACCTTAAAAGAAGAAGCCTGGCTATGGTATTCGGGACTGTCCCCAGGATCCATAAAAAACTGGGACCAATTCGCCTACTCTTCATCAACCAATTTATCACAAGCACGCCACATTCAAAATCAGCTATGTGCCTATTTAACATAGTCCAAAAGCCCAACGAACCGCTTAGAGAATACATCCTATGCTTCAACATGGAACAGTTGTAGATTCCTGATTTAGATCCCTTTGTATAGTTGATAGCATCGAAAAAGGGCATCAAGCATCGCAAGCTAAAATGGGAACTAGAACTCCACCCTCCCGCTACCATGGAAAGGTTCCTCATGGTTGCCCATGAATTCATTAGGGCAGAAGAAGCACTAGGAGTAGAGACCAAAACAGTAGGAAAAAGGAAGTAGGCAGATGAAGAGGCAAGCACGAGTTGAACCAGGCGAAGGAGCATGTCACCTCGTAAAAGTAGATCACCAAGGAGAAGGAGTAGCAGCTTGCCACGTCGAAAAAGTAGATCGCCAAATAGAAGAGCAAGGCGACGACTAGGAACACCACTCGCATAAAGCAAGGTGTTTACACCGTTGAACACTCACAGAAAGGAGATTCTCATGCATATTCAGTCTAATGATTATGTGAAATGGCCTCCAAAGATGCAGGAGGACCCAGTACTAGAAACCCGAACAAGTACTGCCATTTCCACAAGGACTTTGGACACGATAATAAGAACTGTTGGAACTTGAAGAGTGAAATTGAGGACCTCATTATGTGAGGTTACTTGAAACATTTCATTAAGGATGAGTAGACTCAAGAAGTGAAAGCTAATAAGGAAGCACCATAGAGCAGTAGGCAGCAGGAACCACCTGCCAAAAACCAACAAGCACTAGAGAGATAGGTTAGAGGAACTATTAACATGATCACATGGGGCTCGATTATAGCAGGATGCACCTCATCTGCCGGGAGGAATGTAGTATGCAAACTTGAACAGGAAGATAACCGGCCACACTAGGGGTGTTCACGGGTCGGGTTGGGTCGGTTTATTGAAAGGAGATTCTCATGCATATTCAGTCTAATGATTGTGAAATGGCCTCCAAAGATGCAGGAGGACCCAGTACTAGAAACCCGAACAAGTACTGCCATTTCCACAAGGACTTCGGACACGATAATAAGAACTGTTGGAACTTGAAGAGTGAAATTGAGGACCTCATTATGTGAGGTTACTTGAAACATTTCATTAAGGATGAGTAGACTCAAGAAGTGAAAGCTAATAAGGAAGCACCATAGAGCAGTAGGCAGCAGGAACCACCTGCCAAAAACCAACAAGCACTAGAGAGATAGGTTAGAGGAACTATTAACATGATCACATGGGGCTCGATTATAGCAGGATGCACCTCATCTGCCGGGAGGAATGTAGTATGCAAACTTGAACAGGAAGATAACCGGCCACACTAGGGGTGTTCACGGGTCGGGTTGGGTCGGTTTATTGGGATTTTCCCAACCGACCCGACCTGGTCGGGTTAGCTAAGGTGGGAACCAAAATCGACCCACTGATAGGCCAAACCAACCTGGTCGATTTGGGTCGGTTTTGCTCTTGTATAAAGCCAAATAAAATCTGATTTAGTTGATAATTTGAATATTTGATATTCAAGAGTCCAAAATAAATCTAAATTTAATTCAGGTAAAGAATAAAATCAATAAATTCTTCATGTAAAAACAAGTGTCAAGTAAGAAATAAAAACAACCATAAATTGAACATCAATTCAGCCATCTCCTATGATAAAATTTAAATGAAAAGTTAATCACAAAAGTTGTTCATTAATCACTAATCCAAAGTTGCTTGCAAGTTAGAACTTCATGTTTGAAGAAGAAATGCGGCCATGCTAATGACTCAACTATCAAAAAACAAACAAGAAAAGTTTGTTTTAGATTGTCACATTACTTGGAAAATAAAATTGTAAATTGTAAAAAAAATAATTACATTTGTAAAGATTATTAAGTCTTACCAAAACAGTGAAAACACCAATCATCACCACTTAATTACACTTGTTCCGTTGTTCCTGACAGTTCTAAAACAAAGAAACAAATGTTAGTATGTAACCCAAAAAATTATATAAGTTATAAACAATATCATGAAATAAAGTTTATTCACAAGATAACAAATATTACCTAATGCAATTTCTTCATATTTTTCGACTTCATCTATAGCTTCTTGAACATCAATTGGGATTGGTTTGGACCGTAACCAATCTTGGCCACATATAAGAGCCTCCACCATTTTTGGAGATAGTGAACTCCTAAATGGATCAAGTAAACGCCCACTTGTGCTGAATGCCGATTCAGAAGCAACTGTAGAAATTGGCATGGCTAAGACATCTCTTGCTATTTGAGAAAGTATATGATACTTTTGACAATTCATTTTCCACCAAATCAAGATGTCAAATGAATCACTTGGCTTTTCACAACTCTCTAACAAAAATACCTTGCAACTTCAGATTTACTTTCTACACCTTTTTCACTTTCTAAGTGTTTTGCAAATTGAGATGTTAAGAATTTCAATGTTTCATCTTCATTATTATCGAAATCCATCTCATTAGAAGCTTTACTTGAATTTGATGCTTCATGTCCAACATTAAAATTTGAATTGCATTAATGATCATGATAATGGTAATATAAACGATTAAGAGTTTCCTCTACTCTTTGTCATTTCTCTAGCCCTCAAACTGTCATATATTTGAACAAAACAAAATTTCACATATTTTAATTTGTAACAAGGATCCAAAACAATGGCAACATATAACAAGAAATTCAGATTTTCAAGGTTCTCCCAATATTTATCAAACTTCCGTTTCATGCGCTCTGCCATAGAACTCAAGAGACTGTCTCCACTTCTACATAAACAAACCAACCTATTTTGTAATGCCACAAGTTCATGAAAAAATGCATTTGATGTGACATAAAGAGATCCTGAAAACTGCAATATTACATTATAGAAAAGTTTTAGAAACTTCACAAAACATCTGGCATTGTCCCAATCATCATAATTAGGAGGCCTGACATGCTTATTCCCTCTCCCTTTTCCTCTCTTATTCCCACCTCCACTCTCCTCATTTTCATCATCATCATTGCCTTCAAAGTATAAGAAATATCTTGGGTCATCCTCACCTAGCGGTTAAAAGCTCTTTCAAAATTTTCAGCAACCTCCAACATCAAATAGGTAGAATTCCACCTAGTCTCAACATCAAGGCATACAAGATTCTTATTTTCTATTTTTTCCTCCTCAACACACCTTTTAAAAGTTTGAAACCTAGATGGAGATGATCTCACATATCTTACAACCTTTCGGATTTTGAAAATAGACTTATGTAAGTCTTACAATCCTTTTTTCACTATCAAATTCACAATATGAGCAGAACATCTTAAATGCATGAATTCATGTTCTAAGATGGTGCCTTTCCAATCCCTAGTTCTTCTTTTTAAATATCTAATTGCACCATCATTAGAACTTGCATTATCAACAGTAATTGTAAAAATTCCATCAATGCCCCATTCTACCAAGCAATCCTCAATAGTCTTATCGATTGTTTCTCCCTTGTGATTAGGAACTTGACAAAAGTTTAAAATTTTTTTGTTCAAATTCCATTCACTATCAATCCAATGTGCTGTCAAGCACATATAATTTAAAATTTGGATTGATGACCAAGTATCAGTGGTAAGACATATACGTTGATTTTTTAACACTTTTTGCAGTTTCATCTTCTCCTCAAGAAAAAATTTCATGCAATCTCTAGAAACTGTGATACGGGATGAGATTGTAAATTTAGGTTGCAAAGCTTGAGAATATTTTTTAAATCCTTCCCCCTCTACAATCCTAAAAGGTAATTCATCAAGTATAACCATTTTGGCAATCTCCTTTCTAGCTTCCTCAACACTAAAAGTCACTGCTTTTAGTTTACCAGTAGTGAGACCATTTCTCCTCCTTCATTTTTAGGCTCAAAAGATAATATCTTTTGCCTTTTATTAACCCTATAGGGATATTTCATGCATAGCTGTTGCAAATGACTCCACATGTTACTAGTGCCATGATTTTTTGTGTCACATGCATAGTTTTTACCACAATAATTACATGCAGGCCTAGGTTCATCCTTATCCTCCATTTTAGTGAAATGGTCCCAAATTTCTGATTTTAATCTAGAACCTTGCCTTTTGTTTTGCTTAGTGGGCTGTGTCCTAGTAATTTTATGAGGAGCATGAGGATATTTTACCGAATTTGTAGCCTCAGAATCTTGTTGCTTTGAGCCCATTGCTACTGAATCTTCAACTGAATCAACTCCATCAATCCCATGCACATTTTCATTTATTTTAGGATCCATCTGAAAACAAAATATCATTATAAATTTATAATTATTATTGAGTTTCTCAAGTGACATTCCTAATGTAACAACTAACAAATTAAGAAAAAAGCAACTGATTGGTTATAATAAAAAACTATATATGTTATTTTTTTATCTAACATCAATAAAACTGAAATATATAAAATAATAAAAACATGTTTCAGAATATATATAATATATTTTTGAAAATATATATATCTGATATATTTCAGTAAAAATATATAGTTTTTGTGCAAATTATGAAATTACTATATTTCAAATATATATATGAAAAATATATATTCTGAAATATATCAGATATATTAAATATATACTATATTTAAATACTATATATAAATATATATATATATATATATATATATATATATATATATATATATATATATATGTACTATATTACTATATTTCAGTTTTAACTTTTAAATTTTTAATATATTTCTATATTTTAGTTTCAGAATATATTTTCTGGAATATATTTAACAATTAAAGCTGAAATATATAATAATATAAAAATACATAGTATATATATATATATTTCGGAAATACACATATTATTTATAATATTTAAAAGTATATTTTCTGAAAATATATAGCTGATATATTTCAGAATATGTTCTTTTTAGATATAGATTTTTTCAGATAATTAGGTTTTTATGCAAAACCGAAATATCTTTATTTAACAGTTTTAAATATAAAATATATTTAAATTAAAACCAAAATATATATTTAAATAGATTAGTTTTTTCATAAAAACTGAAAACTGAAGTTTTTATTTTTTAAGATATTTTCTGGAAATATATTTAAAACTGAAATATGTATTTTAAAATATATATATACATACAAATAAAATATGTAAACAAAAATATACATACAAATAAAATATATTGGAAATTTGGAATATATATTTTCTGGAAATATATATCACATATATTTCAGAATATATATTTTTTAAATATAATTTTTTTCAGATATTTTGGTTTTTATGTAAAACTGTAATATCTTTATTTAATAATTTTAAATATAAAATATATTTAAATTAAAAGCGAAATATATATTTAAATAGATTAGGTTTTTCATAAAAACTGAAAACTGAAGTTTTTATTTTTTAAGATATTTTCTGGAAATATATTTAAAACTGAAATATGTATTTAATATATATATATAAACAAAAATATACATTCAAATTAAATATATTGGAAATTTGGAATATATATTTTCTGAAAATATATATCTCATATATTTCAGAATATATATTTTTTAGATATAAATTTTTTCAGATATATCGGTTTTTATGTAAAACTGAAATATCTTTATTTAATAGTTTTGAATATAAAATATATTTAAATTAAAACCGAAATATCAAATATATATTTAAATAGATTAGGTTTTCCATAAAAACTGAAAACTGAAATTTTTAGTTTTTAAGATATTTTCTGGAAATATATTTAAAACTGAAATATGTATTTTAAATATATATATATATATATATATATATATATATATATATAAACAAAAATATACATACAAATAAAATATATTGGAAATTTGGAAAATATATTTTCTGAAAATATATATCTCATATATTTCAGAATATATATTTTTTAGATATAAAATTTTTCAGATATTTCGGTTTTTATATAAAATATATTTAAATTAAAACCGAAATATATACTTAAAATTTTAAATAGATTAGGTTTTTCATACAAAACCGAAGTTTTTTGAGCAAATATATCGTCATTAACTAGATTTTTTTCAAAGCTTAAACTTAAACAAAACACAAATAAAATATATCAACTTGTAACATGCATTAAATTAAAAAAAAATAAATAAATACTAACCTTTGAATGACTGAAATTGAGACTTTGAGTCTTTGAGAATGAGACTTGAGCAGTTGAGCTTGAGGGGGGCGGACCAACCAAGTTAGAGAGTAGAAGATTTTAAGAGAAGGAAAAAGTGGTCATTAAAATAAAAAATCAGAAACCTTCTAAATTCTAAATTTCTAATCTAGGTAAAAAACTAAAAAAGGGCACCTAATTGAATTCTAATTGTAATTGCCTAATGGGCCTTCTAGAGTTCTAGTTCTAGTAGAAATCTAAAAGTAGAGGACTAGTAGGAATTAGAAAACTACTCAAACTAGGAAGTAGGAACTACCAAACTAGTAGAATACTAGTTCGGTTCGGGTCGGGTCGGTTTCGGTTTTCACGCAAGAAAACCGAAACCGACCCGAGATTTCAGTTTATGTATGTGCCCAACCCGAAACCGACCGGTACGGATGCAAACCCGGACGACTCAGGTTGGGTCGGTTTGGTCGGGTTGGGCATTCTTATGAACAGCCCTAAGCCACACAAACGCCCCCGAACAAAAGAAGTCATTTATTTCACTGAAGGTGACATACAAGGAATCCAATACCCTCACGGCAACGCTTTGATGGTAAAATTGCTCATCAATGATTTCAAGGTAAAAAGGATTTTGGTAGATTCAGGTAGTTTAGCTGACATCTTGTTCGCCGAAGCCTTCAAAAGAATGGAGCTGAGTAAAACTAACCTGTAGCCCGCTGATATACTACTGGTAGGATTCAACGGGGAAGTAGTTCGCCCGATTGGCAAGATCAGGCTATCGATTGAAGCAGGCTCCCCCCCCCCCCCCTACACACAGAGCTCGCCTAGAACATGATTTTCTAGTAGTAGCAGCTTCATCGCCTTACAATGTGATCTTGGGAGACCAATTCTACATGCATTGCGAGCTGTGGTATCCACCTTCCACCTAGCATTGAAATTTCCATTGGACATAGGGGTGGGAGTGCTACGATCAGCTAGAGTCTCAGAAATGCTACGTAGCCTCGCTGAAACCAAAGTAAAATGATAGTTGACCTTGACTTGTATCCTCCACTAGAAAATACTGAAAAAAAAGCTCGCCCGATCGGGGATACAGTAGCAGTGCAAGTCTCCAAAACTGACCCTGAGAAAGTACTACGGATAGGAGCCCACCTGAAAGATCCTCTACGATCTGAATTGGTAAGCTTTTTATTAAAAAATCTAGATGTTTTCACTTAGTCAGCTGCTGAATTGCCTGGCATAGACCCCAATCTAATAACTTATAATCTTAATGTGAACCCTACAGTCAGAATAGTCTAGCAAAGAAAGAGAAACCTTGCACCAGAAAGGTGGAACGTAGTAAATGAAGAAGTGGGGAAGTTGCTAGCTACGAACTTCATAGAGGAACTCCAGTACCCAAGCTGGGTGGCAAACCTAATCTTAGTGAAAAAAGCAAATGACAAGTGGCGGATGTGTATAGATTTTATGGACCTAAACCATGCCTGCCCAAAAGACAGCTTCCCCTTACCCACCATAGATCGCTTGGTAGACGCAACCTCAGAATTCGAATTGCTCGGCTTTATGGATGCTTATTCAGGCTACAATCAGATCTTGATGGACCCTAAATATCGAGAAAAGACTGCATTTACCACTGTGATAGGCCTGTATTGTTACAAGGTTATACCATTCGGTTTAAAAAATGCTAGAGCGACCTACCAGCGATTAGTGAATTTTGTTTTCTTAAATTTAATTGGCAATAAAATTGAGTGCTATGTTGATGACATGGTTGTAAAAGCTCTATTTTCAAAAGAATTAGTTTTTGATTTAAATCTTGTATTTGAAATTTTGCGAAAACACAACCTAAAGTTAAACCCAAACAAGTGTGCTTTCGGTGTGACCTCAGGAAAGTTCCTGGGCTACATCGTTAGCTAGCGAGGCATAGAGGCTAACCTGGAAAAAATCCAAGCGATCTTAGACATGAGACCACACAGGACGGTTAAGGAGACTAAAAAATTAATAGGACGAATAGCGGCCTTGAACCGGTTTATGTCCAAATTGGCTGGGAGGTGTCTTCCTTTCTTCAAAGCCGTGAAAAAGAACTAGGCCTTTGAATGGACCGAGGAATGCCAACTCGCCTTCAACGAACTAAAGTAATACCTTCGCTTGCCCCCTCTAGTGACCACGCTGTAGGTGGGAAATGAGCTCAAACTCTTCATCTCTGCAAGTGATGAAGTGGTAAGCTCAGTCCTTGTTAGAGAGGTAAACAAAACACAAGTGCCAGCATACTATTTTAGCAAAGTACTCTATGCCACCAAAGTAAGGTATCCAAACATTGAGAAGCTTGCCTTCACCTTGTTATTAGCCGCCCGAAAGCTGAGACCCTACTTCCAGGAGCACTCCATAGTGATGCTAACAGATCAGCCGTTGAAGCAAGTTCTCCTGAAACCCGAGATCTCAAGAAGACTCACCAAATGGGCAATCGAGCTCAATGAATATGATATCTGGTTTGATCTGTGCATAGAAATTAAAGTGCAAGTCCTAGTAGATTTCATT
Organism: Nelumbo nucifera; assembly: GCF_055504915.1. Lineage (NCBI taxonomy): Eukaryota > Viridiplantae > Streptophyta > Magnoliopsida > Proteales > Nelumbonaceae > Nelumbo > Nelumbo nucifera. The sequence continues at coordinate 146,043,539 of NC_142649.1, read as the reverse complement.
ACTGAGTGTACCTTCAACTCACTGTCGCTCGAACAGATGGTGCTAGCAACAGAAGCTTTATCCAGCGCGGTGCCCCCACCTCGCAGGATAGCAAGCTGGGAGGAGGAGCCTTGGATACTTCACATAGATGGCTCATCTCATCGGGGCGGAAGTGGAGCTGGGTTAATACTATATGGACCTTGCGGAATAAATCTAGAATACGCGCTCTGGTTTCTACTCCGAGCATCAAACAACAAAGCTGAATATGAGGCCCTGCTAGGAGGATTGGCATTAGCAAAGGAAATAGGAGCTAAACACATAGTCATATAAAACGACTCTCAGCTCCTCGAGACTCCTCCATGACGGCATATCTCACCAAAGTTAGAGGACTCCTACCACTTTTTGAATCATGGTATCTCCAACAAGTTCCGAGATCGGAAAACACTGAGGCTGATGCCCTCTCCAAATTAGCGAGCATGATTGACTCGACAAAACAAACCATCTATATAGAAGAATTACCACGACCTTAGATAGAAAAGGCAAGAGAGGAGGTCGCCCACATCACTACCGCCAAGCCGAATTAGATTGATCCACTCTACGATTACCTGAAACACAGCACGCTACCAACAGAAAGAAATGCAGCTTGGCGAATAGAGCGACAGGCAGCCCACTACGTGATAGTAGGCGAGCTGCTCTACAGGAGATCCTTCATGATGCCCTCCTTACAATGCCTAAGACGAGCTGAGGCAAACCAAGTTCTACGCGAGATCCATGAAGGCCTCTGTGGAAGGCACCTAGGGAGCAGGGCCCTCACCTAGAAAGCCTTGTGACAAGGATACTACTGGCCCACCATGAAAGCAGATGCAGCCGAGCTGGTCCAGTAGTGCGATAAGTGCCAACGACATGCGAATGTCCTACATCAACCCGCTGCTGACCTAAGATACTTGATCAGCCCATGGCCATTTGCGCAATGGGGCATAAATCTACTAGGGCCCTTCTCACTGACCAAGGGACAGGAAAAGTTTTTGGTGGTAGTTGTGGATTATTTCACTAAGTGGGTGGAGGCAGAACCCTTAGTGACAATAACAGCTCGCAGCGTCCAAAATTTTTTCTGGCGAAGTGTAGTGTGCAGGTTTGGCCTACCAAGAGTATTAATCTTTGACAACGAAAAATAGTTTGAAGACATTAAGTTTCAAGATTGGCCTACCAAGTGTAGTGCATCCCCAAGCTAATGGGCAAGCCGAGGTCACCAATAGAGCAATACTACGAGGACTCAAGGCTTGGTTATCTTGGGCCAAAGGATTGTGGGTGGACGAGCTACCCAACGTACTATGGGGCTACATGACCACTGCCAAAAAAAAAAACAACTGGTGAAACACCCTTCAACCTAACTTATGGAACCGAAGCTGTGATGCCAATAGAAATAGAAATTCCAACCTTGCGATCTGAAGTATACGCTAAAAAATCAAATGAAGAAGAACTGCGAGCTAACCTTGACCTACTAGAAGAAACTAGAGAACTTGCTCACATTCGGATTGAAGCATGTCAACAGTGTGTTGCACAATACTATAATGCTAAAGTTAGGAAACGTAATTTTAGGGCTGACGACCTAGTACTCAAGAAAATCACAGTGCCTGAGCCCGGAGTAGGGAAACTTGGTCCGAATTGGGAAGGACCTTATAGAGTCTAAAATTTTTGGCGGGAATGCCTATGAACTTGAGATACTTGATGGCAAAAAGATTTCTTGGACATGGAACATAGACAATCTACACTGATACTATGCCTGAAATAAGGATTTAAATAGCTTGCTAGTACCAGAAATCAGCTCAACCAGCAATAGGTAACAGGCGAGCTTGAAACAATACAACACAACTAAGTCACACAGAAAAAACAAGAACGATGGAAGAAACAAACTCCTTTACTAAAGAAAGAAAAAGGGGGAGAACCAGAACCCCCCCCCCCACTCATAAGTTCGGACAATACGGGGCACACAGGGCCCGGGATCTTGACAGGAGCATAAAAGCCCCCAGAAAAGCTGAGAAAAAACACCAATAGACCACCATAGATTCCTCGACCGAGCTAAGAGACAAACTACTCTTCACCACTAGGATCATCCTGAGCCTCCTCGCCATCTCCCCTATCAAACCCCTCTTCATCGTCTTCCTCTTCATCCGACGAGGTCAGCGGCTCCTGGTCCACCTGTGTGATGAGCTTGAGTGGCACTTTCTGAGAAGTAACAGAGTTGACGTCGAGGTCGGAAAAAGGAGACCTAAGATAATGGTGGCACAACTTAAAACCCCTCTTCATTAAAGGAATACCGTCCACTGCTTGCTGGTTCTTGTACGCAGGGGATTTCTGGTAAGAAGCAACCGCCTCCGCCCTAGCTTGTTCAGGCCTCGAGCACTCCTTTTGGGAACACCTCATCCTCATCTCTGATAGCTCACACTACAAACGCTAACGCTCTACACGCTCCCCTTCCAAGTCCATCCTGAGCTTCTACACTTCAACATTAAGAAAACCTACGCTAATCTGCAAACTAGCTCGCTCCTTTTGGCTGGAGTAGGCACAATCTAGTAAGGCCTGGCCATAAGAGTTCTCCTATAAAAGAAAAGACTGGAGTTAGGCACTAAGGGGGGGGGGGGGAGAAGAGAAGGATGAAGGGGGAAAGCACCTGGATAATGCATTGGGTCATCCGAGCTCCGGCCTCTGCAAGATCCATCTCGAAGATTTGCTACATATCTGCTGGAAGAAGATTGCCCTTGCCAATCTGAAGCGCTACCCAGGCATCGCTCAACCGATCAATTACCTTTACATCAGGAATATTGGGAACAAAAGGAGGGACGTTGGAAAGGTGGGGACCTACCTCTTGCATAGGATCAGAAGAATCTTGCTCAATAAACATTGGATCCCCCTCTCCTTCCAGGTCGACAATAGGAGTCCCCAAAGAAGAATTTCCATCCCTCGACAGCCTGTGCTCAACTCGACGCTTCCTCCGGGAGGACCTCCACTTAGCACCAACAAACATCATCGAAGCTAAGCTCTCCATACCTGGAAAAAGCAAAAGGGTATCAGTTACCAAATCAAAAGGAAGAAATGAATAGACAAGAGACCTGAACTGAATGTGCAATAAGTGGCCAGACATCCAACCCACCACTTGCACGAGCATCGACTCAGACAGAAAATCCTTGATTTTAACACGTTTTTGAACAAGCTGCTGAACGGCAGCCCACAGCTTGTCATCCTTGCACTCAGAAACATTTTGAGGACTGCTATACCAGGCAGTACTACAGCCCCAACCACCTGCCTTTTAAAGAAGAAAGAAGCGATGCCTCCAATTCCTAACCTTATTTGGGAAGTTGAAAATTTTCTTCCCACTGCGAAAGGGGAGATAGAAACAGAAGGGACCTGAAACCTGCTTCATGTGCACCAAAGCCGAGAAGGCCTCAATACTCAGGGGAAAGCCGCGATGATGGAACAAACTGATTAACCCAATTAGCGTCCTAACCCTGTTAGGAGTGAGCTGACCCAAGGATACCCAGTAACACATTAGAACTGCGATGATGAAGGGATGAAGGGAAAAATGAAGGCCAGCCGCCAAAGACTCTTCGTAGACACATAAACCCTCCGGGCCATGCTCCCAAGGATAACGACTAGGACCGGGCATGATCCACTGGTACTCATCTACGACCTCATACCTTTGGCACAGTTCTACCACCTCGTCCCCTAACAACTTGGTTCCCCCAAATGAAGTCGTCGCAGCCTCAACCTCCGCCTGTCTGCCCACCATAGCCCCATCATAGAAAACCTTGAAAGACTCTTCATCTGAGGAGTTAGACTCTTCTCTGACCCACTACAACGAACCCTATTCTCAGTGGAACTGTGAGACATGTCGAGGATAAAGTACTCACCAGGAGAATGCTAGGAAGGACTCAGAACGAGAGCCGCCGAACTTGGCAAAGGAAGAAAAAATAGCTCGCCAACGAAAAACAGAGCTCGCCTCAGCAGGAAACTTCGAATTCTCACCACACACCTATCCTCAGAAAAAGCCAAAGAACAATGACAAGGTGGGGACCTCGAAGGCCCTATATTTAAAGCTTTTGGAAATAAAAGTCAATGGCCCAGATTGAAGCTACATGACAAGAGCACATCTCCCACGATCAAGTGGTGCCTGCGCCTGATAGGCTACTGACAACTGCCAGCAGACGTGCGCGCCAATTGCGATAGTTTGAAAAAATGGTGTGCATTTTCAAAATTTAAAAAAGCCTGCCATCCTCATTATTCACGCCAAAACAAATGAACTGAACTCATTGAGCTGAACCAAACCGGTTCAAAAGGTGAAACAAACCTAAGAGTGAAACAAAATTGCCCTAGGAATTTCTACTCTCTTCATCTACTAAATAGTTTCTCGAGAGTGGGGGGCAATTGATGAGGGGCATTTTGGTCAACCTAATTGATGGTGGACACATGGATGTTATCAACAACATAGCGTCTCACTCAGCAAGATAGCTCGCCAGATTAACACGTGGCAGCTAACATCAGGTACACGGCCAAGCTAGAGTAAACTCATCCCACATTGTCAAGCATAGCAGAGCAGCTCGCTAAAGTAACACGTGGCAGTTAATATCTAGTACACGGCCGAGCTAGGATGAGATCAATCCGTCAACAACCCTAGCTCGCCCAAAACAGTCCCAAAGGCAACGCCCGCGTAAGCGCTGTAACCACAACATAGAGAGTAGTCCATCGAGTTGACCGCCTCAAGACCAATAGGTGACCTGTAACCACCATATGGATCTAGCAATCAACTGACTAGTACACCCCAGAATTTAGGAAACAACTCCGTACAAGGCTTAGAGATGTTACCCAATAGCACCTGAACCTGCGGCTATAAAAAGACCCCGGACCACTTCAAAAAATATGTGGTCCTAACTCCTAAATGAGTTAAATTCAGTTCTAGATGTGACCGGCATTCTATATTCCTCTTTTTTGAAGTTAAGTTTCTCAATAATTGATTCAAACCAAACAATATCTAGAACCAACAATATGTCATCTTGTTCTCTGCTTGAACAAGTCTCCTAGTTACTTAGTTGCATCTTCCTCATTTTGGAACTTGGACGGCGAGCATCCACTAAGTTGTTCAAGTTGGGGGAGTTTTTAACAGTTAAAAAGAAGGAGATTTCAGCTTAGTAAAGAAGAAGAAGATGGGTAGATACTCCATTTCTGCCATAGGGTAGAAGAAGAAAAAGAAATAAGAAAGAAATAGATGCATACCTGTGCTCCGAACCCTTGCAAATCAAACCTGAAGAAAGCTCTTGGCATGCTGTCTTGATGGAGAGAGATAGAGGGAAAGAAAGATAAGAAAACATTTTATGGAAGCTCTCAACGGTGTTGTTTTTGCAGATGGAAGATGACATTGGGAGTGGAAGAGAAACATGCGTGAAAGACAAGAGTGAAAGGCAAAATCGTGAAGGTTTATATGATTAGAAGGAAAGAGATGGAAGAGCTTGGAGTGAGGAAGCAGACAAGAAGTATAGACATGTATTGTGACATGCAATGAACATTTTCATTGCATAAATAAAGCACGAGCATGTGGGTCTACACAGCCAATTTGGAGAGCATGAGAGGAAAATTATTTGAGAAAGGTGAGAGATGGAGAGGAGGGAAATCTACTGCCATCGAAAAGCCACTGGTTAAAAAATTGAGAGTAAAACTAAGTTTGAGTGTAAATGGGGAAAGCTGATAGATACAAGAAAGAAAGCCAAGCTTGAGTGTAAACGGGAAGGATGAGAGATACAAGAAAGTTAGTTTATTTATCCACGTGTCATTCATGAAGAAAAAGGCTGCCCGAATGGTGACTGAAGCTGAACTTAGGACAACAGGGGGTTGATTTCCTTTACATGTGCACATGCAATAAATATCTCATTTTTTCTTTTTATGTAGACTACCAATTTGGAGAGCTTGGGAGGAAAATTATTTGAGAAAGGTGAGAGACGGTGAGGAGGGAAATCTATTGCCATCGAAAAGCCACTAATTCGAAAAGTGAGAGTAAAACTGAGCCTGAGTGTAAATGGGGAAAGATGATAGATACAAGAAAGAAAGCCGAGATTGAGCGAAAATGGGAAGGATGAGAGATACAAGGAAGTTACTTTATTTATCCACGTGTCATTCATGAAGAAAAGGTTGCTTGAATGGTCTGACAGTTCGAACCGAACGGATGACCCATTCTGACAAAAAAAAATAAAATTATCCAAACCGTTGAACGGTTCAAAGGGTTTGACTGCCCGAGTCAACGGTTTGCTGACCAAATCAATGGTTTGGGGACAATAACGGTTCTGGGGCAGAACAAAACCGCTCACCTGATCGGTTCCCGGTTTTTCGATCCGATCATCTGGTCCGATCCAGTTTTGAAAATCATGCTCAAGATAATATAATATAATATAATATATAAGATATATATAATATAAGATGCTATTTCATTCAATAAATAATCATAATTTACCTAAGTGGTTATATTTAAGGCTGATTTTAATAATCGTTTTTTGATTTCTTAAAAATTGGTCGATTAAACACCAAAATAGTCAACGATACACAAGGTAACACATGGAAATCTACAGAGTTTCCATTTGGAAAAAGGGGAGACCACCCCTTTCCTTTTAATATATATATAGATATATAATATAGGGGTATAAATTGATCGAATTAGAATCAAATCATGTAATATCTTAATTTGAATTTGATTAGAAAATTTGATATCCGTATTCGATTCGATATCCGACAGATGGATATTGAAAATTAATATTTGAATTCAAATTCAATTAAATATTTAAATATTCGAATTACTTCGAATTTGACCAATTAATTATTTTAGGTAATTAATAAATATATAAAACAAATGTTTTGTTTAAATAAAGTATATAAATATATACATGATTTATATAATTTAATTATCATATATATATATAAATTATATAAAACATTTAAGTATTTCATATATTATATAAGAATTAAATAATTGATTGAATTCAGATATTTATTGAATCGAATCAGGTCATATCTGAATTCTATCCAATTAGCTATTCGATATGAATAAGATATCTGAATTTGACTGATTAGATATTTGAATTATCCGAATTTGATTCGATTATGTCAAATTTCGAATTTGAAGTCGAATTTTCGAATACTGTTGACACCCTAGTCCTTAATCCTTAATTAGCCGACAAATGTTGATTTGTTGACTGATGATGTCATTGGTTAAGGTGGGAAGAAAATAGGAAACCTTGGTTGAGTATGTATATATGGATCGTCAAAGTACATTTCTGTGTAGGTAGTTTTTTTAGGGAAAATTCTAGATCAGTACCCTATACTTTGGCTCGATTGACAATTTGGTCCCCGAACTTTAAAATGCAACAATCCAGTACCCGAACTTTCAAAATGTGATAATCTAGTACCTACCGTTAACCAGTCCGTTAATCATCCGTTAAGTGACATTTGAAAAGTAAAAAATGCCCTTCAAATGCCATCTAATTCTCTTTATCAACCATCCAAATGTTGACAAAAAAATGAATAGTCCCAAATCCTAGCCTCTTCTATTCAAAAACATTGGTAACTATTTAGAAGAATCTAGAATTTGGGACTGTTCATTTTATTGTCAATGTTTGGATGGTTGATAAAGAGAATTAGATGCATTCTTAGGGCATTTTTGACTTTTCAAATGTCATTTAATGGCTGATTAACGGGCTGGTTAATGACAGGTACTGGATTGTCACATTTTGAAAGTTCGGGGACCAAATTCTCACTCGAGCCAAAGTATAGGATACTGATATAGAATTTTCCCTTTTTTTTATTTGATCTAAGACTACTTAATCGCAAATTCATAAGGTTGCATTTGGAATCAGTTTAAAACATCATCGGTGTAAAAGTGACTGTTGCTTTTTGAAAAACACGATGGGTGAAGAGTGTAAAGTTTTACATCAATAAAAACCGATGTAGTATTTACATCGATAATTGATGTAAAGATTTATGTTTGATAGGTTTTACATTGACTATCGGCGTAAAACTTCACTCAATCCAAACGTATGTAAAACTAAATCGGAGTAGACCTTTACATGGATTTTGATTGTACACTCTCCTTCCAAACACGAACAAAATCAAACTAATGTAAAGTTTTACACCGATTCCAAACACAGGCTAAACCACAAATATAGAAGTTTGAAGGGAAACGGCCCGAACGCAGTGCTGGATTAAGATGCCAAAGTCAAAAAGAATTAACTATCTTAAAATGGTCTTGTAGTCAATGGGTGCTGATTCATTCATTTGTCTTCAAATTGCTGTTTTTCTTCTTAAATAAATAGTGCCCTTACAGTAGGTATAGATTGTCGTTTTCTACCTTGACTAAACACTGTTTTGAAGCTTTATGCATCAATTTCAAAATTTACACAAAAAAACGTCATTTTTCATATCCAAGTCCTAAACCCTAACTCTTAAAATTAACACGTAAAAGGCATTTGGTCGAAGGATCCTACCAGGAAATTCTAAATGACTCACTTTGTTTAGGTTTTTTTTTTTCCTGTGGGACTCAAAGTGAAAAACCAAAAAGGAGCCGATCGACCCCAACCCTAAGCCAAATTGAGTAGAGTCTGGTCAAAACATCTTAAGAAATCCAAGGGGCATTCAGGATTGCTTCTCATACTTATCCCTTTAATTTTCTAGATCTCATTTGCCTTTCGCTCGCTTAGTGGGGTTGGTATGTGCTCTACATCAAAGTCGTTCAGTTGACTTCTAAGGAGAATATTTCCCAGTGTTTACATCCGTTTTACACGTCAATTTTTCTTGGTTGGTCCCCAGACGATACATTAATATTGATCTCTTTTTTTTTTTGTATCCTCTACTTATTTATACACTTCTTTCTCTTCAATTTTCTCCTTCACTCAGACCAATCAGAGAACTACTTTCTTTTCTAGATAACAACTTTCTTTTACTTTAATTTCTCAATTTTCATGAACTTATAAATGTAAAGAAATAACGATTAAAAAAATAGCATATTTGATAGAAATATTTCATCATTGCATAATTCCATTTCTGATCTTGGTGTTGTCATTGGTGGATAATTGGACCAGCTTGTATCCAGATCGGTTTAGGAGAAATTTTTCTCAATTGGAAAACCCGATTCAACTCTGTCAAGAATTGTTAGAGCCCCTATATATATTAGATGATTTATGATTCTGATACCATCTCTAATATATATAGATAGATAGATATGTTTTCTTGGGCCTTAAACCAATTTTTCATGTGACTCTGAAACTAAAAAGCTGAAATGAGTTCAAAGGTTATACGTACCAGAACTGTGCAATTCATTCACTTATTAATTTTCAAGAACAATTAATTTCAGAGTAGAGTAAAAAAATGTACGAAGATGATGATGATGATGTGGACAATATATACAAGGGTCCAGATGGTCAGTGAGCTGAATTCCGTGGGAGGACGGAGCCGTTTTATTGACTTTGAAGAGAGAAGTGGACAATATTGAGCTTCCATTTCACCTTATATATTAAGCTGTAAACTAGTGAATTGAAGGAAACCCATAATAATCGAGTTGCGCACTGCCAACATGTCTCACTCGATGGAGAGGTCGATTGCCTCCTTGTTAATCATCATATGTCTTCTATTTTGTGTTGCACACTTTCCTTGCAGCGTCAAAGCAAGGAGTCTCCTGCAGAAACAATCCAGTCCAAATGGGAGAAGACTGCTTGCGTCTTCCAGAGGTGGTGGTCGTGGTGGTGGGTTTGGTATTGGTGTGAGCCGTAATGGGTCAAAGGTCGACATCGGTACCGGCGGTGGAGTTGGAGGAGGTGTCGCCACTAGTCGTGGCGGGGGTGTTACGGCTGGTGGAGGTGTGGGTGTAGGCGTTGGCGTTGAAATTGGAAAGGATGGAGTGAATATTGGTATAGGAGTGGGTGGTGGTGGCAGTATTACCACTCGTAACGGCACTGTGAGCGTGGGGGGTGGAGCTGGTTTTGGGATCAGTATCAACCGTGGTGGTGTAACAGTTGGTGGTGGAGGTGGAGGTGGAGGTGGCAGTGGTAGCGGTGGTAGTGGATCGGGTGGCGGGGCTGGAACTGGTAGTGCTGGAGGAGCGGTAGGACATGGAGAGGGGTCTGGTAATAGCAGTGCTACTGGTGCAAGTGGAGGAGGAAGCGGAACGGGGTCGGCAGGAGGTGGAGCAGCCAATGGAGGAGGTGGAGGTGGTGGTGGTGGAAATTGAGTTCGAAAAACCAACGAGTCCAGAGTTTCTTCGTGATGTAAATTTGTTTCCGCCAATGGCTAGCTCAGTGGTCATGACTTATAAGCATCTCTATTTAATTCTCTCCAAATGGATTGTAAATCCAAGCTTGCTTTCGTGTACTGGGTTTTGCAGTCTATCAGTGTACTAACAGTTTACTTATGTCTTCACCAAAAATAGAAGCAATTAAAAACTTAAGAACAAAAATCTCAACGAAGGTGTCTATTTATTTATTTATTTATTTCATTTTGGTTTTTTATCCCCAAACTAATATCCTGAATTCCGGCTGATCAGGAAATGTTGGCATCTTAAAATTTTGATTAACAAAAATCAAATTTTATTAAGAAAGAAAGAAAGAAAGGGCGTTGAATATTTCCAAATTCAAATTTATGAATCATTTGCTTCAGCAACTTTCACCATTAGCATACAAGCTTAGCTCTATATTTGCATTCATCCTCCAAATTATTCTTGTAATTAAAGGCATCGGATGAACAACTTGAGGTTGAATTGAATAGTTCTAGGGATAATTTTTATAGTTCAACCATAGAAGAGTATTAGAGAATAAAAATCTATTAATAAACTTCATTTATTATTTGAGCTTTTAAATTGAATGATTTTTTGAGATGGTATATTATAACTTGTTTGACCAAGTGGTCTAATGTTTGATACTCGTTTACTCTCAAGGTTGTACTTATTCACATTTCAACTCCAATAAACTTTTGCATGAAGGGGCATATATTAGAAAATAAAAACCTATTCACGGACCTCATTTAACAGGTTAAGCTGTTACGTTGAATGATTAAATGAAGGAAGGGATACTAATTACTACCAGGCTTAATTTAATCATGAGGAGGCTGGAGGGCAACACATGCAGTGAAAATATCAGATCATGAATCAGAAGTCAAATGGACTTGGGGATGCATCGCAGTTTGCAGCTGAAGCCTGAAAAATAGAAGTTATATAAAGCTCGTTAGTCCAAAATTCAGTCCATTTACATTCATCGCATAAATATGGCTAGCTAGCTAGTAAGTAAATGTATTAATTGAGAATATAATGAACCCTGTAATTTATTATTATTATTATTATTATTACATGAGTTATCTTGCGAAGAAAACCCAACATGACCCAAGGGTCTTCCACTAAACAGCAGTGGTTAAGTATCCAAAAGGGGTTTTATGTAGAGAAAATCCCTAGGTTCCAATTTCTTTGTTAAACGCTTTGTTAAACCCAACATGACCCAAGGGTCTCCCACTAAACAGCAGTGGTTAAGTATCCAAAACAGCAGTCGGCTTTCCTTATGCTTAGTTTAGGAGGAGTACAAATGTAAATATGTAGAGTGCAAAACTTTATATTTTATATTATTTTGTATGTATTTAAGTTGTACATATTGCATTTGTATTTTTTTTAAACTGAGCCTTAGGTTAAGGTTCTGTTTAAAAGAGTACAAATACAAAATTTGTAGAATATAAAACCTTAACATTTTATATTATTTATATGTACGCATTTGTACTATTTCTGAGCTTTTATGGTTTTGGGTTCTCTTTATACCAATCCAGTATCGACTCCCGTCATTCAACCTTTACCGAAGACCCAAGACTCCAAATGCCACTACTCTCGGGCAGCCCGGCCTGTTAATTTCTAGTCGTTCGAAAGGAAAAAGACCTGATTATTCAGAAATTAACGACTAATATCTATCAGAGAAAAAATCAGCCCCCCCACAAAATTGCCCTTCACAATATATCCCCACCGTATATTGAAAACATTTCCGATGATGACACTAGAAATGGTAATATCATAATCGAAAAATATTGGCAGGAATGTGCTGTGAGAGGCTGATTTGAACTCTATCTACCATTGTCTCCAACTTACGTCTGTACTCTGAACTAGTCAAAACATTCAGAAGAAACCAAAGGGCACACTATATATACCAGTGATATGTGAATTTGTAGATATCTTTATCCATTCTTCGGCTATGGCTGAAGTCATTCCGGTTGACTCTCGCACACGTAAAACTTTTCGCTGTTTATTAGCCCTTTTTTCACGTTAATTCCAGTTCTCAGTTCTCATTCCCAACATAGTCGTACCCTTTTTTTATTGGGCAAAATTTTTAAAGTATTCCTATGTTTAGTTAATTAATTAATTCTATTCTTACTTTAACTATTATCTTAAACCATCCTTACTGTTTTTGCTATTACCATCATTGTTAAGTTTGGACGGAAATGGTAAAATGTCAATTTTACCCTTCGTTAAATCTTGTCTCAAAACTAACTCTTACTGTTGCAACTTCCAACTAACGATTACAATAGCAAACAATCAAGCAAAGACACTGGCAACACCAAAACGTTGAAAGAGGATTCCTTGTGCTAATTGAAGTTTTCCTTCAAAGATGAAATGCTCGCGAAGAGCTTCGCAAGGAAACAGGGGCGGAGATAGGGGGTGGCAGTGGCCTCCCTATGCCTTGAAAATCCCTACAATGCCTATTAGGGCTGTTTACGAGTCGGGTTGGGTCGGTTTATTGTGATTTTTCCAATCGATCCAACCTGGTCGGGTTACTTGACATAGAAACCGAAACCGATCCAGTGTTAAGCAAAACCGATCTGGTCGGTTTGAGTCGGGTTGGGTCGGTTTGGGTCGGTTTTGGTTTTAAGTTCATCCCTGTGATAAAATCTTGTTAATTTTAAAAACAGTCATAAATTGAACATCATTTCAGCCATCTCCTATGATAAAATTTAAATAAAAAGTTAATCACAAAAGTTGTTCATTAATCACTATTCACTAATCCAAAGTTTCTTGCAACCATTCAAAAACTAGGTGGCCTGATGGGCTTTGGAACTTCATGTTTGAACTAGGAACTAAGTCAGTTTGGTTCGAGCCCGTTTCGGTTTTCTTGTGTAAAAACCAAAACCGACCTGAATCATTGGTTTAGGAATTTGCACAACCCGAAACCGACCCGTGCTGATGAAAACCCGGCCGACTCGGGTTGGGTCGGTCCGAGTTGGTCAATTTGATCGGGTTGGGCCTTCTTATGAACAACCCTAATGCCTATTTTAATTTTAACTATATTTTGGCCATCAATTCATGTTTATTACATTTTGGCCCCCTAAAAAAAAATCCTAACTCTGCTTTTGCAATTAAGGAAGCTTTTTCATCTTCATCTTCCTTTGCTAAAAGACTAAGACCAATGCCTAGTTAATGGTAACTGACCAATCTTGGCCATTTGCCCATTTCCCACAACTTCAATTTCCTAACTTCGTCATGAGGAGCAATCCCGCCAGCCCGAAAGCGATGCTTTAGCAAAACTGCATACTAGCTAGTCCGGCTACATTTGGAGTCACCGCCGGCTTGATTGAATCCGTCTGCCCTCTCTCTACGGTCACTGAGTTGCTGTCTAAAAGTGGTGGAGGGGCCGGTCGGAGCAAGGGTCTATAAACCCATATAGTGAGAAACACAAATCTACGAAGGAGGCGGAGACCCAAAGAGCTTTTCGATTAACAGGGAGAAGTGTTGGGTCGGGTTCAGCTCATTAGAAACATATCGGCAAGGGAGATCATGAGGTTCCTGTACATCGTTCTCCATAGATAGACTGTCTTTCATGTTCGACTGGCAGTAGTGATCGAAAAGGAGACGCCGGTCCGGCCTCTCTCTCCTTCTCTTTTTTCTTCCCCTTTCTTCTCTCTCCCTTGTTTCATCACCGTCGCTAGCAACGGACCCCTCCACCTCTGCACTTCTCTCTCTCTCCTTCTTCTTCCCCTTCATTCTCTCTCCCTTTCCGATCTGTTTCATCTCCCTTTAACTTTGATCTCTGAGCGGTGATCAATCAAATGCTTGAAAACGAAGTGGGGTGGTCCATGTGGGAGTTGATCAGAGTAGGGATAAGGAAGCCTCTACGTCTGTGGATGCAGTCCTCTGTGACAATGGCAGAGAAGTCATGATGGGGTTACGATATGGAAAGAGAGAGAGACGGGGCATCGCCAACAAGTGGTCGACCATGGTGTTATGGCACGGAGAGAGAGAGAGCACCAGCTGGGTCTTCAAAAGGCAAAGAGTATTTTGTATTATTTTATATGTATTTATACGGTATATATTTGTATTGTATTCCTTTCAAACTAAACCTTAGCGATAAATGCAGGACTCTTCTCTTGCGTGTATTTGAATCAGATCTGGTGGTGATATTCTTATTTGGCTCCATAGTTCAATTGGAATTTGATAGCATAAATTCATCTCATTGAATACTCAGCTTCAGAAGAGTGTAAATATGAGATAGAGTATCACAGAATGGAAAAAATGAAAATGGAGAAGAGAGATGGAGCATCGCTGGCAGGTGGTTGCCGATGGGGTTACGACACGAAGAGAGAGAGAGATGGGGCATCGTCGACGTTTCAACCGAGAGGAATGATTTATTGTAGAGCTCACCTAGAGCCTCTAGTACCAACAGCGTACTTCGGCAACTGCGTGGGGACTCATGTAGTGATGGTCGAGAGGGCTGTTGTTCTCCACAGATGGACCAGCTTTCAAGTTTGACTGCCGTTGGCGATTGAAAAGGCGACACCGAAGAATTAGAAGCTGTATATGGTTTTGGCCATCGACGTTTTGTCGTTTGCTAGTCTGCCATCACCATTAAATTATTGGGCTTAGGAATATGATTACTTTCTCCATATAGCTAGTGTTGTTGGCATCTAGATCGCAAAGATCACTTTGGGGGTTTGGATCTCTCAATGAAGAGCAGATGGACGGTAATATTGAGGTTCGGATCTGTCAGCGAATAGCACATCTGATAGCCATGTGAGCAATGGCAATTAGATGATTATTCGGCTTACGGGAAATATACAAAGGGTAAGATTTTATTGAGAAACACTTATTCGGGTAAGTATATTTACTTATGTTTTTTTATTTTTTAGGTAAATAAGGTAATGACCATTTTAATTATAGGGCATTTTTGTCTCATTCAAGTGTTATTAATTTTCTCCCTAAGTGGGAAAGTTAGTTATCCATCTAGGAGATGGGTAACATTACTTACTCGGGTAAGTGGTACCCAGGAAAATAAACTTTCCCTGATCCCTACATAAATTTGAAAAATAAACTTGTGATTCTTCGTCAATAAGAACCAAAATCCCATTAACCAACTTCCTCCATCTCAAAATCCAAAAAAAGAACACCACCTAAGGATAATGCATTACAATAATTAAATATAATTTGTCACTTAGTTAAACAGTAGGGATAGTTTAAAAAATTTGCACTTTCTTCTTTTATTTCCTAAACATTGCCCGCACTCAGTTCGATATCTGTAACTTGACTGGAACAAAATGAGCCCCAAGACTGCCTCACACAGAAATTAATTCTGATTGCTGAATAACAATTATATTCCACGGTGGGAAAATTTGCAAATCTCCCAATGCGCCATTTGAGACCACAGAGTGGTAGAGTAAATTTATAATTAAATTAGTGTGGATGGAATAAGGTCTACCTGGGCAGCTTGTTCTTGTCAAAAAAGGAAAAAAAAAAGGTTGGTCCGGAACTCCGGATCCAGTGGGAGGAACGCGGCTAACATGTTCCTGATCCAACTTTTTTGACTCTAAGAGAGAAGTGGAAAAATTGACTAAAAAGTAAAAACAATCGATTTCATCGTCTTATATAAAGTTATGTGAAGGAATCCAGAAGTTGCATCGACGACATGACACATGTCTCATAACATGAAGAGATCGATTGCTTCTTTGCTGGTCATAATATGCGTTCTATTTTGTTTTGTGTGGTTTCCTTGCAGTGTCAAAGCAAGACATCTCCCAGAGAAAGAAACTAGTCCAAATGAGAGAAGTCTCATATCTTGGAGCGGTCGTGGTGGTGGCAACGGGTTTGGCATTGGAGTGAGACGTAATGGGTCAAAGGTCGACATCGGTATCGGCGGTGGGGTGGGTGGAGGTATCGCTACTAGTCGTGGCGCTGCAGCTGGTGGAGGTGTCGGTATAGGCGTTGGAATTGCAGTCGGGAAGGGAGGTGTAAACATTGGCATAGGGGTAGGAGGTGGGGGTAGTGTCACTGCTGGCAATGGCAGCGTTAGTGTAGGCAGAGGGGGTGGTGCTGGCATTGGGATTAGTATTGGCCGTGGGGGTGTAAGTGTTGGTGGTGGTGGTGGCGGTGGCAAAGGTGGCAGTGGAGGAGAGGGATCAGGTGGTGGTGGTGGAACTGGAAGTGCTGGAGGGGCCATAGGGCATGGTGAAGGATATGGTAATAGCTGTGGGACCGGTGGAAGCGGCGGGGGAAGCGGAATGGGCTCGGCTGGAGGTGGAGAAACCAGAGGAGGAGGAGGTGGTGGTGGAATTGGTAACGGTGGAAATTGAATTGAAAAAAAAAATAAATACTAGCTAATCAACAGTTCAAAACATCCTCGAAAGTTTTTTTTTTGTTTTTTTTTCCTCTAATTGTACTCGATCATATTTGGTTAATTTATTGCTTTCTGCCTCTTTCTACAATTTTCTTCGTCAAGATAGAAGAGATTTGTCTGGGTTAGGTGTTATTTTATATCATCAAGAAATTCCCTTCCAATTCCGTCTACATTTTCCTCTAATTCCTTCCTATTCGTTAATTATTGTATCAACCTGTTGGACTTTTGCCTCCAGTACAAGTGTACAACCCAATAGGCGCCCAGAGTCATGCCCAACTATTGTGAAGGAAAAAATTAATTTAATGTGTAAAATGGCATATGATAAGACACATGTTTTCAAATGACGATGACTTAGGATTAAGGATTAAAGTATCGGGTATTTATTGGACAACTTGGATCCTGATACGGATATGTATACACTTGTAAAATGCATGGATACGAATGAAAAAACATGAAAACGCTTGGATACATTAAGAAAATATACATAAATTCCATTAATATATTAATAGCATTAAATTTAATGTCAAAACAACTATAAATAATATATAAATATATAGGAATTGTATATTTAAATTATATATATATAAAGAAATATATTATAATTAATAAAATAAGACATGTAGATATTATACAATTTTATTAGTAATGCTTCAATCAAGAGTCTAAATCAAATATTATATAGATTTTTACAAATTAATACATGCAAAAGCCAATATTATTTTATTATCTATTAAAGTGTAAGGCATAAAGCATATGTAACTATTATATTTGAATTATTATGTCATTTTTTCTATTTTTATTTTTTAACATTAAAAAAAAAATCAACTAACAAATTAATTCTTAAATGTTTGAGAAATAATATTTATATTTTTGTAAACAATAAATATGCTATTATAAAATGTAAATTAAAATATCAATTAATACTTTATGAAAATATATAATCTTAACTTAAAATATACCGAATCTATTAAAATTTTGAAAATGCATATCATATGAAAACTCATAAATTTTAATTACTAAAATAATTATTCCATTGTTAATATTTTATTTTTATAAAATTTCAAAGTTAAAAATTATTTTTTAGATTCATTTTATATTATATTTTTAAATACTTTGTAAACAATACTTTTATTTTCGTAAATAATAAACACATTGTTATTTAATGCAAATTAAAATATTAATTAATAATTTATAAAAATTTAAGATATATATACCATATGCAAATTTATAAAATTTAAGTATTAAAATAATTATTCTATTATGAATATTTTATTTGTATAAATTTTTGAAATTAAAATTCATTTTTGATATATGTATATCTGTGGATTTTATAAATGATTTATTCCATTGATTTATAAAATACTAATTTTGAATATTGTTCTTTTTAATTTATAATTGAAGTTTTTTGAAAATAAATGTAGTTTTTTATTTGCATGTAAACTTTAAGGCTATGTTTGGTTTAAAGGAAAAGGTAGGGAAAAGAAAGGAAAGTTAAGGAAACGTATACAAGATTTGTGAAGGTTTCCCTAACTTTCCTTTCCTTTCCCTACTTTTTCCTTCAAACAAAACATAGCATAAGTTTAATAAAAAATATTTTATTACATGTATTAATATGAAATAACAAATGGCTTTGTGGTTAATGTACATGCGTACTTGGGTAATGGGCATTCATTAGCCAGGGTTCAAGTCATGCTTCACCATTTCTTTATTGTGAGACACTCGCATCCATATTTTAATCCTTGGTTAGGAGCCAAGCATTTTCAGACTATGATATGATGCACAAATGTTAATCTGGGCCAGCCAACTTGATAGGCTCCAGATTAAACATAATGACATGCCTTCACGTCAGTAGTTGCTTGGCAGATTCTATTCTAACGTGGGTTTTTGACCTCAAAGCTTAAATATATGATAAGCCGAAAGTGTGAAACTTTGACATCTGATATTGAAAATTGGCCTTATCTATACTACATATAAAAGTGTGAATGAGGAGGTATTGGCTTATGGAATTTTTCTTTACAAAAATACCTCTTCTTGAATTTAGTTCATCTCCATTGAAAGGGCAGAAAATGTAATTAAAAGAATACTATTAAGTACATTCAATTAACTCTCATTAAGTCTCACATTTAAGTCATTAAAATAAATCACATTCTCTCTCATTGAATCTAACATTTATACTTTTGTTTATCATCATTAGATTCCACTAATAAATCCATACAAATAAGTATTAATATTTTATATTTTTAAAATAAACATAGAAATGAAATCATATTTTTCATCTTGGTGGTGGATAAGTAGTTTAACCATTTGGGTCAAATGGATAATTTCATGATGTTAATATAAAAAATACTTTTCTTTTATCTTCATTAAATTCCACTAATAAATTCATACACAATAATTATTAATAAAATGAAATTTTATATTTTTAAAATACAGGTAGAAATAAAATCATATTTTCCATCTAGGTGGTGGGTAAGTACTTCAACCATTTGGGTCAAATGGATAATTTCATGATGTCATAAATAAATAATACAAATTTATACATATAAGAAATACAAAAATATAGAAAAAAAAAGAAATTTTGAAAAAAATTGGACACGTTTCTATTATTATATATTTGTCATATTAAAAAATAAATATATAAAATAGACATAATTTTATTGATGATGGACATCAAACATACAACTTAAAACAGATAGGAAATTAAACCATCTTCTTATCTAGGGTGGGTTAGTGGTTCAACCTTTCAAGTCAAATAAGTTAGCCCATGATGTATAATCAAAATTAAATTTTTTTAAAATAGAGTAGTACAAAAAAATATGAAACAATTTTGGACACATCTATAATATTATATACTAATAATATAAATAAAAATAAGGATGATAAACAATAATTATTTTATCAATGATATAAATGAAATGCAAAATTTAAAACCAGTTTGAAAATGAAACCATTTCCATATCTCGATGGTAGGTAGGTCAATGATCTAACATTTCAGGTCAAATGGGTCGATCTATGATGTCATAACTAAGGTATATTATATACATACATACATAAACTCAAAGAAAAATATAAGCTTTGTATAAAACATTTTGATACTGTTCTATTGTTATATATTCACCATATTAAACAAGAATAAATGTGAAAATAAGAATTACTTTTATCGGTGATGAAAATAGAATGCATGATTTAAAATCAACCAAAAAAGCAAAATGGTTTTTCCATCAAAGTGGTGGGTTAGTGGTTAAACTATTCATGTTAAATACATCAATACATGATGTTATTACTAAATAATAAAATACATAAAATTCTAGAAAATTTAGAAATTTGTCGATAATTTTGAGTACATTCTATAATATTATACATTCATCATATAAAAAAAGTGTGACTAATGAGAATTATTTTCATTATTAACGATAGAAATGGGATAAAAATTAGGATACCAAATAAAAAGCATTAATGTCTAACACATGACCCGACTAACCATGCCAAATGGTTTAATAATTTAATTAGCTAGGTCATTGTAGGTAAGTGGTTTGGTAGGGATGCAAACATATTAGATCAGATCTAAATAAGGGTATATTCAAATTTGATCTGATCCAAAGATTCGACCGGATCTCATAAATATTGATTTGAATCAGAATCCGATCAAGATGTCAAATATTCAAATATGATACGATCTTATTTAAATTTTTAAAAAATAATAAATTATTAAAAGAAAAAGAATATATAATAGTTGAAATAAACAAATAAAAAATATAAATACTTTTTCAAATATTTCCATCATATAAAAAGTTTGCAAAAATGCAATATAAATAACATATTTATAAATAAATAATAAAATAATACATATATTATATGTAAATACTATATATAAATAATTGATTTGACCACAAAATTAAAAACCAGTGTTCAAATAATATAATAGAATTGCATTTCCTCTTGGTAAATAGTAATTTTTATTATCTCATAAATTAAATAATAAAAAATAAAAGTATAAATTTTTTATAAATTTTATAAAAAAGTGAGCATACATTAATATTATATATTCTTCATATTAAACAAAAATATGTTTGAAAAATGAGAATTATTGTTAGTAAAGATAAAAAAGGCTAAAATACAATGAAAAAAATGAATTAATGTCTTAATCATAGTCCATTTTCCTGGTTAAATAGGTTAACAGTTCAATCAGTAAGGTCCTTTGGTTGCTGATTATTATCATTATCATCATTTGATACTACCACATGCAAAAATAAGAATTACTTTTATTGATGATGAAAATGGAATACATGATTTAAAATCAACCGAAAAAGAAAAAATAGTTTTTTCGTGCAAGTGGTAGGTTAGTGGTTCAACTATCCATGTCAAATAGATCAACAGTTGGTGTTATTGTTAAATAATAAAATACATAAAATTCTAGAAAATATTGAAATTTGTAGATAATTTTGGGTACATTCTATAATATTATATATTTATCATATAAAAAAAGTGTGATTAATGAGAATTATTTTCATTAATGATTGAAATGAAATAAAAATTAGGATAAAAAATAAAGAGAATTAATGTATAACACATGACCCTATTAACCATGTCAAATGGTTCAATGGTTTAATTAGATAGGTCATTGTAGGCAAGTGGTTTAGTAGGGATGCAAACAGATAGGATTGGATTTGAATCAGGGTAATATTCGAATTCAATTCAATCCAAAGATTTGATCAGATCTCATAAATATTGCTTCAAATTTGAATCTAATCAAGATGTTGGATATCTGAATTTGATATGATTTGATTTAATTTAAAAATATAATAAACTATTAAAAGGAAAAGAAAATATAATAGTTGAAATAGAGAAAAACAAAAAAATATAAGTATTTTTTCAACTATTTTCATCTTATAAGAAGTTTACAAAAATGCAATATAAATAACATATTTATAAATAAATAATAAATAATATATATATATTACATATAAATGATATATATAAATAATTAATTTGACCACAATATTAAAAACCAATATTGAAACAATATATTGGGATTGCATTTCCTCTTGTTAAATAAGTAATTTTTATTATCTCATAAATTAAATAATAAAAAATAAAGCTATAGAATTTTTTATAAATTTGATAGAAAAATTTGAGCATGCATTAATATTATATATTCTTCATATTAAACAAAAATATGTTTGAAAAATAAGAATTATTGTTTGTAAAGATACAAATGGCTAAAATACAAAGAAAAAAATGAATTAATGTCTTAATCATAGTCCATTTTCCTGGTTAAATATGTTAATGGTTCAATCAGTAAGGTTATTTGTATGTTGACTATTATCATCATTATCATTTGATATTATCACGTGCAACGCACCTGCACTTTTACTAGTGACCTAAAAGTTAAGAAAGGAATTGAAGAAGGCAAAATTCTTAAATCCAATTTTAGTATGTTTATTCATTGCTACTATTCAATCAATTAGCGACTCCTAAATGGTGATTCCCAAATCCAGATTACTCAACCAAATCCTTGAAATATATTTTTTGTTTTGAAAATTCATCTTCTAAAACATAATTAATTATCCATTGCAGTATGGAACTTAAAAAATAATAATTATAATAGCATATTAACGATATGGTTATAGA
This sequence comes from Nelumbo nucifera, assembly GCF_055504915.1. Classification (NCBI taxonomy): domain Eukaryota; kingdom Viridiplantae; phylum Streptophyta; class Magnoliopsida; order Proteales; family Nelumbonaceae; genus Nelumbo; species Nelumbo nucifera. Next base: position 146,021,274 of record NC_142649.1, on the reverse strand, counting down.
ACTTAATGTGCCATTTAGTTGAGAAGTAGCTAGCTAGCTTAGTTGGTAAAATCTTCTCTCAGAGTATAAATGTTATCACGAAATCAAGAATTGAACACTGACCCAATCTTCTCTCAGCAATTAACAAATGCCTCTGTGAGAACACATTAACCTGAGGTCTTAACAGCTTTTTTAATTCCTTCATTCATTCTTTATTCTTTTTGTGAATCAAACTGCACTTGATTGAACCAATGCCTCATTCCACCTTTTGGTTAAGGTATTTTGATATTATTGATCGGTATTAAAAGAAGTACTAATTTTCAAATGTTTTATTTCATGAAATTAAAAATGCAAAGTTCTTGATACAACAATAGTGAGATGATGAACAAACTGCTTCTTTGCTTTCTCCTGAAACTACATATTTTACTCTCGGTTTACACCTGGGTTTTGCTTCTGTTCTGTTTTAAAAAGAAGAATCAGGGGTACCATAAAATCAATGAAGCTTGAAGATCGATGAAACAAAAAATTTGGCAGTTTGCAATTGTTATCCTTGCAAGTTGCAACGGATCCCATGGGAAATAGCAGAAAGCACATGCTAATAACTTCAGCAATGCTGCTTACAGGAATACAGAGTGCCTAAACCTAACTCATAAAAGTGTAAATAAAAAGAGCATAGCATAAATATATCCAACACTTCGGAATGCTTTCTATCTTTAAATAACTGATACTGTATGAAACTTGTACGTGTATCCCTGGCTCAATGGTTCTTAACGTCCACCACCGCCACCTCCACTTCCACCACCTGCTCCACCACCACTGCCGACTCCAACTCCAACACCGACGCCGACTCCTATCCCAAACCCTCCTCCATTCCCACCACCTCGTCCTAAACCTCCACCCGCACCACCACCTTCACCAATGCCACTGCCACCACCAGCTCCACCTCCCACTCCTCCACCTGCACCAAATCCACCACCGTGGCCTGATCCCCCACCAGCACCAGCACCAGCACCTCCGCCGCCACCAAAGCCTCCACCTCCACCAACACCACCACCAACTCCACCACCAGCTCCAAAGCCACCACCATGACCGGAACCACCACCAAAACCACCACCACCAAAACCACCACCTCCACCAATACCACCTCCAGCACCACCACCTATCCCACCACCTGCTCCAAATCCTCCACCATGGTCGGATCCTCCACCTGCACCACCTCCTCCACCGCCACCTGCACCACCACCTCCACCGGCACCTCCTCCAGCTCCACCTCCTACACCACCACCGACTCCAAATCCTCCTCCATGACCAGACCCACCGCCAACACCACCTCCGCCACCACCACCAAAACCACCGCCTCCACCAACGCCTCCTCCAGCACCACCTCCTACACCACCACCAGCTCCAAAACCTCCTCCATGACCTGACCCACCACCAACACCACCTCCGCCCCCAGCGCCAAAACCACCACCTCCACCAACGCCACCCCCAGCTCCGAATCCTCCACCACTACGATGACCAAAGCCACAACGCCGACCTCCAAAACGACAACCATTATCGCCAAGAGTGCTAGAACTCAAATGAAAGACAATGCTCAAAAGAAGAAGAAGCCCATAGAGCTTCTTCGTAGAGACACAGACACTCATGATTCCCATATGCAAAGCAAAACTCAGATCTCCAGAATACTTGCTGTTGCTCGGTATGCAAGTCCATACCCCCGCCCCTCAGTCCCCTCCTTTTATAAGCTTCACCCAGCATGCACCACCTCTTTCTCCGTCTACTTCACTCGTTCAAGCATTTATTAGTGTTAATTCATGACGCGTTTAAACCTTTGGAGAAATGGCGGGAACAATAAATGAGAACCGAAGTCAATGCTTGCAAGTGAATAAAGCGGTCAACCTTGCCGACGTTCCGATCTTATCTTGGCATCTTTCGCATTGTGGTTCAGCGTTCAGTGCTCCTGGTAATTCTAATCGTAGGCAATGGGCTGGGCCTGGCTGGGCCTTGCCAACTACAGCTTTACTTTAACCTGTCCCTATTCTAGTTCATTAAAAATCGAAAAACCTGGTCGAACTGAAAAATCCTATTAATCGAATATATATTATATTATATATTATCTATATATATAGCACCTGGTCATGAATCACAAGTTACTTTATTTGGCCTCAAATCTCAATTTTAGCATTTTTTATAAATAAAAAATAAAAAACAGAAATAAAATTAAATTAGATATAAAATAATATTATATGTACAATATAATTATACATTTCATTCAATTTTACACTTTGGAATACCGAAGGGAATCAAAGACCCACGATTTCTTCATCACATAATCCTCTTCACACCCACCTCACACCACTTGTAGCCATACAATAGGAATATCTCCCCATGAATGAAAACATACAAATACAAGAGGTGTTTCTGTGCAATTGCAAATGCTTTGAGGGGGTGTGAGGAGGAAATCGGAACACAGACCCTATGTAGGAAATCTTTAGGGGATGTTCTTTTTCTAGATTTTGAGAGGTGGAATGTTGGTCAATGGAATTTTGATTCCCATTGACCAAAAATCCCATGTTCTTTTTTAAGATTTATGTGGGGACCAGTGAAAGTTTATTTTCCTTGTACCCATCTCTTATGTGGGTAAATAACTTTGCCAACACTTGGAAGGGACAAAAATACTCCTTGTAATAATGGATTTTTATAGATAAAATGGTCATTGCCTTATTTTTATGGGAAATAAAAGAACATGGGTAAATGCACTTACATATCCGTGTAAATCTTTCTTGGGAAACTATTACTTTAGTAAGTGCATTTACCTGGATAAATAACTTACCGAAATGTGAAAATGGCCTTCATTTTTTAGGAGAATGAATCATCATTATCCTCATTATTCAAGCTTTATTCATCTATTTAGGGTCGATAAAGAGTCTAGATCTACTCCACACACCAACCTCACATCACGGCCCAATCACGTGGAAACTAAGGTTGGATTTAACTAACTCAACCCACCCATTTATTAATGAGTTGGTTGTACGTTTTAATCATGGGTCATTAATGGGTGGGATAACCCAATAAATTGAATTTTAATGAATTGGAGAGGTGTCCTGTGGTTATATGTATAACCATCACTTTATGTTTGCTTTTCATTCATTTGTTTTCCTGTCTAGTACTCTCTCACTTTGGAGAATATTTTTTCATAGATTAATTTCTTAATTTTTTAATTACTTATTTAAAAAAATAAATATGGATTATTAGTTAAAGAGTTTCCCTAAATTTTTTTATAATTGTTAACTATAATTGTTGATTTTATAGAAATTAGTAAATTACTCTAATTAGTAATATCTTTTATCAATAAATTATTATTGTAAAAATTTAATGAATTATTAAATTGCGCTAAATGTTGAAATTTTGAACATTTATTAATAATCCAAAAATTATTAAATAATGGATTGTTTATTAATTTTTGGTATACTATTAAATTATTTAATATTTGTTAAATAATGAATTATTTCTGCAATAATTATTTCATAACTTTTGATAGAATATTTTCTAGATTTTTTTAATAGTTTTCATAACTAATGGATTATTTAACAGTAGATTATTATTTAAGAATATATTATTTAACAATAATGGAAGGTGCCACACATATATAGGAAACATCAAATTCCCCATATTCCCCTCTTTGTTTGATTTGGAAAACCAAATGTTAATAAATTATGGCCCTATTTTTTTGGCAAAGTGGAGAGAAAAGAGGGGAATTAGAGATAGAAGTGAAGGAGAGGATAAAACATATATTGAGCTAATTAAAGAGAGAAGTTAGGTTGTTATAGAAAGTGAGAGACATGAGTTGTGGGGGGAGAGAGAGAACCCAATGGGAAGGGAAAGGAATAAAGAAAGAGGGCGTTGAGATGGAAAACTAGGAGTGGTGGGAAGGAGGAGAATGCAGGATTGGGGTAATGGAGTAAGGAGAAGCAAGGTGACGTGGACCGTCTTACTACGTACACACACACATACACACACACACACACTAAGTAGAGTTCAAATACAATTCTGAATTTTACAAGATAAGACGCAAGTGTCATGTATTTAGTCATCCAAGCAATGATGGATTCCTATTAGACTAAGGCTTAGACTCCATTTAGAACTTGGGTAAGAATGCATTTTGGGTAAGAATGCCTTATGTAATTTGTAGACATGATGAAGTTTTTGTCAATAAAGCCATATAAGAATGCATTTTGGATGTCTAATTGACATATAGTCCAATTAGAAAATAATGCAAGTGAAAGTACACAACAAATGGTGGGATATTTCACGACTGGGGAGAATGAATCCTCATAGGTAACACCTGAAATTTGAGAAAAACCTTTTGTTACTAACTTGGCCTTGTGCCATTCTACCCTACTATTAACGTGTTGCTTAAGTTTGTAAATCTACTTGTAGTCTATAACATGCATGGAGGGACCATAGGGAACCAATGACCAAGTTCCATTCCTCCTAAGAGCTTCAAATTTAGTGGACACAGTAGATAACCATTACGGAGATTTGGATGCTCGAGTAAAGGAAATGGGCTCAATTAGGTCTACATCATTTAACATTGCAATCAGAATGGGATAAGGTGAGCATGAAAGGATACAACATTGCTCATGGATCAAGTAACCATAGGATGTGTGTGTGTCATGGAAACCTAGCCGAGGGCCATGTTGATAGATTTCTTAAGGTTGCACATGCGAGGTGGAGGAGACACCCCCTTATTATCATGATCTAAAGTAGGTGGAGTGTGGGAGGTGTGGCTATAATAGGCAATTTGCTTGTTGTTATGTGATTGGAAATGGAAGTGTGGACGATACTGAGGCAAAAGAAGTAGGCTGCATAAATTGGAAAAAAGGAAAACATTGTTTACCAAAGATGATATCTCAATTAATGTATATACTACCGGTGTGAGGCTAAAGGCATCCGTATCATTTTGTGAAAATTACTATATCCCAAGAACATGCATTATATAAACCTGTCATCAAGCTTGTATTTGGCATATGGGCACAAATAAGGATAGCAAGCACACCTAAAAATTTTAAGCATAGAGTAATATGAAGAAGTGTCAAAAAGTACATCAAGGGGAGTCTAATAATTAAGAAGGGGAGTGGGCAAACGATAAATCAAATAAAACACAATTGATATAGCCTCGTCCCAAAAGTGTTTAGGTATGGATGCATTAGATAGAAAAGCTATGTCAGTTAGTTTCCATGATGTGTTGGCATTTTCTTTTAGTTGTACCATTTTAGGATGAACATGGGGACAAGACAAGCAATGGCCAATGCCAAAATGGTCAAGGTAGGTAGAGGAATGTCTATATTCTCCTCCTCGATCAGATTGAAAATACTTGATAGTGGTGTTAAAAATGTTTTGAACATGAGCCTTAAATTTCAAGAAAGCATCAATAGCATCAGACTTTTTTCCAAAAGGATAAATCCAGGTAAATTTGGAATAATCATCAATAAAATGTATATAATAGAAAAAATTACCACTAGACACAATGGGGTCAAGACCGCAAATGTATCAAAATACACTAACTGAAGAGGTGTAGTAAACACCAACAATGAATATGTAATAGGTAACTTATGGATTTTAGCTACTTGACACACTACAGATATGTGATGACATTGACTTGTAAATTGGCAACTAAAAACTAGAAACAATTTTGAAGACTAAACAAAGAGAAGGACGGCCTAGTCTTGCATGCCACTACTCCATAGATGCCTTCCTTCTCACCTATTTAAGCTTAAATTGGACCTTGTGTAGAAGACTCCCAAACTTGAAGTTGATGGAGGCCATCTTTAAGTGGCCCTTGAAGGAGCACTTTCCCCATTGAACAATCCTTCATAAGAAAACCAATGGAGCCAATCAAACTCAAAATAAACGTTATTGTCCTTGGCAAACTGAGAGATAGATAAGAGATTCTTAGAGAGCTCTAGAACATGATAAACATTATCTAGAAGAAACTGGTTGCTTTTAGTATAAAGATGAGAGAAACCAGTGTGATGGATATTCAAACCTATTCCCATTACTGATTTGTACTTGATCACCACCTTGATAGTCAAATTGAGTTTGCAAATTATTCAGGTTTGGTATCATATGAGTTATAGCTCTTGAATTAAGATACCAGTTTGGGCCAAATTGTTGATGACACGCAGCTTTTGGTAAAAATCATGCACTGATAGATCATGCTGACGAATCTCATGGAAATCTTGTTCAAGTTGGAACAGCCAGGATTCTTCTGGCTATAAAGATTGGGTTGCTCACCATGATAGTAGATGTCGAACTTTTTGTTACATGTAAGAACAGTATGATCAAACCTGTTGTAAAGTTGGAATCTCACCTGGTTATTATGGTTTTGAAAATTCTGGTTGTTGTTATAATTGTTCCAACCATGACTCCTGCCTCGTTCTCTATTGCTATAGCCGCCTCTTCCTTGGTTATTATTTGATCGATTAGGAGCAAAGACTGTTGGAGATATACCCCGGGCACTACATGATAAGCAGGAGAAGTCAACATGCATCATAACGACTGTTACCTACAGGATAAGCATATGTTATCAGAGTTTTATTTTTTTCTGTTCTCTATAACTTATCTTCTCAGTGTTTTTGTATATCTAAATCCTTGTGTAACTTATCATTGTATATCATCTATAAATATCAATTAATACAAATCGGCTCATGAGTTTTTCTTGAGCCTCATCTTATTTTACTGTTCAAACTCTCATATGGTATCAGAGCCTTGAACTTGACAAACGTCAATAGTCCTTTTAAATTCCCCAACCATGGCAACAAAAAGCAATGCTACCAGCTTTGGCCAATAGGGAGAAACCTCCAATGGTGTGAATATGACATCAATGATCACCATCACCAATTTTACCAATCTTATTTCAGTCTGTTTGGATCGCAACAACTATCTACTATGAAAGACTCAAGTGGTTCCCATTCTCAGGGGATACAAATTGTTGGGTTATGTTAATGGAAATTTTCCATGCCCATCAAACTTTATTGATGGAAACACCAACCGACAACCAAATCCTACACACACAGCCTGGGTTGAGTAGGATCAGGTTATTCTTGGATGGTTATTATCCTCCTTAATTGAACCTGTTCTTGCACAGGTTATTGGTTGCTCCACCTCCAAAGAACTGTGGGATAGGCTTAGCAGATTACTTTCCTCATCTAGCAAGTCAAGAGTTCATGATCTAAAGGTTGAACTTGCACATCTCAAGAAAGGAAACCTATCCGTAATTGATTACATTCAACAAGAAAAGAGTCTTTCTGATGCACTTGCAGCTTGCAACTATTTTGTTTCAGATGATAACTTGATTCACTATCTTTTGGGTGGACTTCCCTCTTAGTATGACACTTTTGTCATCTCACTAACCACTTGTCTCGATGAGTTAGCTTTACTAGATGTGCAGAGTTTGCTCATCACTTATGAGAAGAGATTTGAGCGGCACCACATGTCTATTGGAGTCGATATACACTCAGTCAATATTGTAATTCGAAAGAATGATACAAACACAGGCTTTCACAATCAATACCCTTCTCACAAACAAAAATCACAACAGACTCCACTGACCAATTGTCTTAAATAGAGCTATAATAATAACAATGGCAACAACACATCCAAGAGGCAACAACCCCAAATCAGGTGATCGTTCTAACCCTGTTATTTGCCAACTTTGTGGTCATACTGGACATGTTGATCCTACTTGTCGCAGGTATCTTGAATTGATAAGTGGCAAGGGAAAAGCCTTTATTGCAACCTCTAATCATACAAATTGGTATCCAAATTTCGGGGCAACAAATCACTTGACATCATACCTGAATAGCCTCTCTCTTCGTGATGAATATTCTAGATCTGATCACATCACTGTTGGGAATGGTACCACTCTTCCTATCTCACACATTAGTTCTTCTAAGTTAAATACATCTCATAGACCTGTTCTTTTAAAGAATATATTACGATTATCTAAGATCACCAAGAATTTGCTTTTTGTGAGTCAATTTTGTAAAAATCACATTGCTACTTTTCTATTTAATGCTACTGATTTTCATGTTAAGGACAACACTATGAGGAAAATAATTATGGATGGTCCAATTAAGAATGGATTTTATTAGTTGCAAACTACTACACCAATAAATAAGGCTATTACCCCATCAGCCATGGTTGGAGAATGAACATCTAAGTTGATTTGGCATAGGTGTCTTTGACATCCAAATTCCATAATCACCACACATGTTTTCTCTCATTTCAACTTGCCTATATCCAAAGATGACTTTCACTTCTATAGTTCTTGTGTGATGGGAAAAAGCCACAGTCTTCATTTTTCTCATAGTGTATCTACTGTTCATGCACTTCTTGAACTCATTTATTCTAATGTTTGGGGACCAACCCCTGTCTCTTCTGTTGAGGGTTATAGATATTATCTCTTGTTTCTTGATGCTTACAATAAATTTATTTGGGCATATCCTATGATAAATAAATTAGAAATTGCATATATCTTTCCTATTTTCAAAAATAATGTGGAAATATGTTTGAGCGAAGGATTAAAATTTGACAAACTGATGAGGGATCCGAATATAAGCCTCTCATCTCTTTGTTTCTTTAATATGGTATTACTCATAGACGTTTGTGTCCACATATCCATGCCCAAAATGGTGTTGCTGAAAGGAGACATTGACAACTCGTTGAAATGGGTCTCACCTTGTTGAACACTGCCTTTATGCCCAAAGGTTGATGGTATGATGCCACTACTTCACATGAAATCTCCATGGGAGGTTCTTTATGGATCTGCACCAGATTCTTCATTGCTTCGGATTTTTGGGTGTGCATGCTACCTGAATTTGCATCTCATAACACCAACCAAATTGGATTCTAGATCTCTCAAATGTGTTCATTTGAGCTATAGCCCTCACCATAAAGGCTATAGATGTATTTATATTCGTATCGGATGGATTTGTCTCACGAAATGTTATTTTTGATGAGGGAGAATTTCCTTTTGCAACCCTTTCGGTCTCTTAACCATCTTTGTCCACTATTAGATTGCCAGCTGGTGTGCCACCGGTTACCTATCCCTGTTCTGACAATGGTGCTTCTGGGCCTTCATTACCATTAGTTCCCTCACCACTCATACCTGTTGATTCTTCCAATGGGCCTACCAATTCACTTGTGCCATCAACTTCAGCTCCACATATTCAGTCACTTGGGCCTTCTACCATACCTATCCAGCTACCTACTACGACTATTGGGCTTCCCTCTCGAATTGCTACTTGCTCTCACACGATATATTCAAACCCAACCCCAGATATGCCATGCAGGCTAGTCATCTTGTTAAAACTGAACCCCCCTCCTATGCTTAGCCCTGTAAGGATCCACGGTGGGTTGTTGCAATGGCAAATGAGTACAAGGCCTAACTACATAATGAAACGTGGACTTTGGTTCCCCCACCCAAAGGGAAAACCACTATCAACAACTGTTGGGTTTATAATATCAAGTGCCGCCTTGATGGTTCTATTGACAAATTTAAGGCTCATCTTGTAGATTGTGGCTACAATCAAGAGGTTCGTATTGATGATGATGAGACTTTTAGTCTGATAGTCAAGCCATACAATCCGTACTGTCCTTGCTCTTGCAGCTTTCTTTAATGGGTTTGTACGACAATTAGATGTTATCAACAGAGATCAAAGTATCAGTATCGAGTATCGTACCGAACAACTTGGATATGAATACAAATACAAATACGGATACGCTTTGGAAATGCATGGATATGGACGAAAAAAATGGAAATGCTTAGATTCACTGGAGAACACATACAAATTTCATAAATATATTAATAACACTAAATTTAAAATCAAAGTCACAAATAATGTATAAATACAAAGGAAATGTACATTTTAATGGTATATATGATAAAATATAGTACAATTAATTTAGCATGATGCATTAATATCACAAAATTTTATTGATAATGCATCAATCAATTATTTTCTATTTTTCTATTTTTAATTTTTATGTTAACAAAAAATTCAACTAAATATTAAATTCTCAAATGTAAACTAGAATATCAATTAATAATTTATAAAAAAATATAATTTCAATTTAAAATATATCAAATCTGTTAAAATTTCTAAGATATAATATGCAAATTTTTAATTACTAATATAATTATTATATTATTGATAATTTTGTTTCTATAGTTTTATTTAAAATTAAAATCATTTTTGGTATAAATGTTGATTAGTAGAGTTGATGGATTCTATTTAATAATAAACTCTCAAATATTTTCTAAACATTTGTTATTTTTGTAAATATTTAATATGTTGTTATTTAATATAATGTAAATTAAAAATTAATTAATTAATAATTTAACATATATATATATTAATTTTATGTATTAAAATAATTATTTTATTATTAATATTTTTATTTGTGTAAATTTTTAGAGATTAAGATCATCTTTTGGTTTTAATTTAGATTTGATAGATTATTTATTCCATAGGTTTATAAAATATCAATTTTGAATATTATTCTTTACAATTTTTATCTAAAACTATTGAACATAAATATATTATTTATTTGAATTACATGTACTATTTAGATGCTATATGTAATAAAAGTTATTTAGGTTTAGACAATTACACAAGTGCGAAGTTGCCTAAATGGTTTACGAGTTGCTTTAAATGCTTTTGCCATCTAGGGACTTGGGGGACTCAGGTTCGAGTCACGCGATTGTCTTTAGTTTTTAATAAATAAGCGTAACGTGCGTATATGTTTGTATCGCATGGTATCAGACCGATACGTACTGATACATGGCGATATGCGCCCATATCAACCCGATACGCTCCGATACACACGACTGAAAGGAGACACCTCCAGTCGTAGTGTATCGTGTACTGGATAAGGCCAATAGCGATACGATTGTCTTTAGTTTTTAATAAATAAGCGTAACGTGCGTATATGTTTGTATCGCATGGTATCAGACCGATACCTACTGATACATGGCGATATGTGCCCATATCGACCCGATATGCTCCGATACACACGACTGAAAGGAGACACCTCCAGTCGTAGTGTATCGTGTACTGGATAAGGCCAATACCGATACGATATGCGGGAGTATTTCTGCATGGTATTCTCAAAAAAGAAGTCTATATGCACCAACTAGCTAGCTTTGTTGACCCCAGGCACCCTGATTTTGTATGTCATAAATTTTGTTCTCTCAATTGGTTTTTGTGATTCCTATGTCAATTCTTCAATATTCATCAAGAAAGATAGTCATTCAATTATCCTACTATTAGTCTATGCCGATGACATCTTGGTTACTAGCTCAGATCCCCATGCTATTTCGTCACTCCTTGCCCAATTATCCTCTCAATTTGCCTTACATGACCTTGGGCCTGCTCACTATTTCTTGGGGGGTTGAACTTCATCGTGATTCCTGTGGGATACATCTTTCTTAGCCCAAGTATATTCAATATCTCCTTGTACACACTCAGATGTAGGAGGCAAAACCCAATAAAACACCCATGGCTGCCTCTACTTGGCTTGACGCTCATTTTGGTGATTCAGTTGATAATCCATCTTATTATAGAAGTATTGTTGGTGCTCTTTAATATGTCACACTAATACGTCCCAACATCTCCTTTGTTGTACACAAAGTTTGCCAATTTATGTAGAACCCCACGTCTCTCCATTGGGCTTCTGTTAAGCGCATTTTGCGCTATCTCAAAGGAATTATAACACATGGCATTCTTCTTCTCTCTCCGTTAAGGCATATTCAGGTGCTGATTGGACTAGTTGCCCCGTTGACCATCGTTCACAAGGTGGCTTTTGTATTTTTTTGGGACCTAATATCATATCTTGGAGTTCTTGCAAACAAACCACTGTTGTGAGGTCTAGTATAGAGTTTGAATACAGATGTTTGGCTTTTACAACATCTAAGCTCTTGTGGATTTGTATGATTCTTCGAGAATTAGGCTTTCACCGCCTATGATGCTTACTATTTGGTGTGATAATCTCTCTGCTACTTACTTATCTTTGAATCCCATTCAACATGCATGAAAGAAGCACATAGAACTTGAAGAAGGTTGTTGCTAGTGTTCTCACTACCAAGCACATCTCTGGTGAGAAGCAAATCACCAACATAATTACTAAACCTCTGTCCACAAGTTGGTTTCATGAACTTTGCTGCAAATTCACCGTGGCACCTTCCCTGTTGAGCTTGAGGGGGGATGTTGGAGATATACCCCGGACACTACATGATAAGCATGAAAAGTCAGCATGCATCATAACGACTTTGTTACCTACAAGATAAGAATTTTGTTATCAGAGTTTTGTTTTTTATGTTCTCTATACCTTATCTTCTCAGTGTTTTGTATATCTAAATCTTCATGTAACTTATCATTGTATATCATCTATAAATATCAATCAATACAAATTGGCTCGTGAGTTTTTCTTGAGTCTTCTCTTATTTTACTATTCAAGTTCTCATAAATGGGTAGAATTCTGGTTCAAAGTATTGGATAGAAGTGCTAACCATTGAGACTGATTAGAAACTAGTGGTAGGTGTTGATGTCCAAGCCATATCTCATGGCTGACTAGAAGTCCATGAATGTCCTCTAGTTTGAGTTCATTGTGATGAAAGACTCAAATTCATCCTCAAGGCTAGATAGAATGTATAAGACCATATCTTCTTCCGTAATCGGTGCTTGAATGGCTGCTAGCATATCAAAGAGCATGAGCCTTTTGAAAATACTCAAAAAGTGAAGAGGTGCCTTTCTTTAGAGTTTGAAGTTAAAGATGCAATTGGAGTACTTGTGCTCTTGATGTCGAACCAAATGATCATGCTTAAGTGAACCAAACTTTTAGTGAAGCAGATAATCCAACAACCTGCAACAAGACACTTTCCATCAAATGGTCGTGCTAAAGTGAACAACCTGTGTGAAGCCAATATTCATAATTTGGGTTTCAAAGTTTCTTGTCATTGGCATTTGCAATTTCCATTGGAGGGGGCTTTGATTTGCCTTCAACAATACTCATCAGACCATATATTTTGCAAATAGACATGAACTGGGAATGCCACATCATATAATTCTCACCAATCAATTTTATGAGAATTAGGAATGGTAACGGGGTGGGGCACCTTGTCCCCGCCCCGAAGTCAAGATACTTTGCCTCGTCCTTGGTGGCGGGGTTGGGCATCCATTCCCCGTCGGGGATGGGTAATCACCGAATTTTCCCCGCTCCAAGGCAACTTCTTAAAAAGTATTTATTTTGTAGACAATTTACACATATAATATAAGAATTTTGGGATATTTTAAGAATTGAATATAATAGTTTGAGGGTACTTAAAACATGGAATTATGGAATTCTAAGATTTTAAAAATTTAGGAAAAACTTATAGATATTTTAAATATCAATATTAAACCTAGAGATATTTTACTAATTTTACCTTCGAGTTCGGGGCGGGTTCGGAGAATTATATACAAAACTCATCACTGCCCTATCCCCGATTCAAGGAAAAGTATTTTCCCCGTCCCTGCCCCATCCCCGTTTAGGGTCAGGGAAAACCTACCCTGTTCGGGGTAGGGCTCTGATTTTACAGGGGAAATTGCCATCCCTAATGAGAATAAGATGTAAGAGTTTAGAAGATAAGACGCAAGAGTCTTGTATTTAGTCATCCAAATGGTGATAGGCTCCTATTAGACTCAGACTCCATCTTGAACTTGGGCTTAATCCTTGCTTGCGTAGCCATGGAAACTATCGTTTACATTAGACCACAACAATGGAGGTTTTAAGATGGTGGAGGAAAAAAGGTTTTCTAGCCTAGAATCCTTGTCTTCCATGTATTCACTCTTTTTTTCATGCTCTCTCTCTTTCTCTCTCTCCAATTAAATCTTAATTTTTTTGCTACCTTAATTTGAAAGCAACATTGATCAATCTATTTGTTGTCCATCACAATTTGGAGGAGAAATTCCAAAATATTTATAAAAAAAATGCAAATCCAATAAATCTAGGGCCCGTTTGGCGTATCTTTCCATGTGGTCTTTCGGCTGTTTATAAGTCGGAAAGATAGAAAATCTATCTATTCTCATTTGGCATGCGGAAGATCTAGCCACCAAAAGACGGGGTGCCAAAAAAACACAAAAAACCCATTTTGGGCTGATTTTGGGAAGCTCCAAATAAAATTTCTCGTATCTTTCACATTTTAATCTTACATGGAAAGACCCGAAACGATACACGGAAAGACAAGTATATGCCAAACGTTCTTCAGACTGCTCAGATGTTATGTTGAAAGTTCAATACGTCTTTTGACTATGATGTTCTCAAAAAAGAATTATCCAACGGGCCCCTAATTTCTCGAGTAAAGAAAATACACGAGGAACTGTTGTCTTAAATGACCACTGTCGTGAGCTTTTCGCAACATAGCTGGATTTGATAGGTTAGGCAAGGACAACTCTAGTTGGGAATAGGAGATTTCTGCAACGGATGTAGACATCACCAAGGATTTTGGTGATCAGCATACACCAACTTCAACTAGATCATTGACGAGTGGACAACTCAACTCGGATCAAGTTAAGGAAATGAGAAACAGAGAAGCAGATGTAGAGGATATTAATCAGCTTCTCTTTACAATAGTTTAAGACAATTGACCAAAGCAAACTTGTATCAGTGACCTTGATTAAAGCAAGTTTTCTGTTTAATTCTATAAAGTCTAATTTGTTCTTTTCTGTTCTTCCATTTATGTGGCTGCAAGTTTTACAAAGTCTTGAATTGATGACTATTCTTAATCCCCCTCGACCCCATCTTCATCATGGCCTCTTCAGTTAGTTTTCTTGAACCGTTGAATTGTTTGCGGCCTATAATTTTTGTTGTTTTCTGTTTTATTTTTCAATTTTCCATTATTTTGTTATTATAATTTTTATTATTTATTTTTGCAATTTTATATTTTCTACAATTTCTATTCTTTTTTTTTTGAAATTTTTTGTTTTTCTTTTTTTTTTTGTAAATTTGGTTAATTTTTCTTCATTTCTGTATTTTTATATTTTTGTTGTTTTATGCAATTTCTGTTTTTCTATTTTTATGTAATATATATTAATTTTCTGTGTTTTTTGTATAATTTCTGTTATATTTTCTTGAAAATTTTGTTAATTTTCTGAATTTTTACATTTTCCTATAATTTCTATACTTTTCTGCAATTTTTTTTTATTTTCTCATAATTTCTGTTTTTATTTTTTGTGTAATTTTTTTTTATTTTATCCAAATGGATTAATTGAATTGGGTCAAGGTGGGTGTAAATTGAACCCAACACATTTAATTTTCTCTAAATGGGTCATTAATGGGTTGGCAAGTCATATGAGTTTGATTAAAGCTCAATCCTAACCCGCCGAATTGCCACCTCTATCAGGAACATCTCCCATACTCAGTATGAGGACTGCTTTGTCAGGAGCAAATCCGGATTCGTCAATAACTATATGGATATTGTTTAGTCATTCTTTTTTATTTAAAGCCATATCCATTAATTGTTATATAAGCTATTAATACTTAAATCATTTCTTATTATTTCTATTCATGTTCTCTTTAATCTACCTCTAGCCTTTTAATCCTTTCAACATGTATATTAGGAGAATAAACCACTAAAACCAGCTTGCTCCATATCAAGAAGCCTTTCTTTGTCATAATGGGCCACTTTGAATACAGTGGATGGAGTGTCTCTCTTCGTCACGCAATAAGTTTATTAAGTAGGAAAGAAGGCCACAGGGAATGGATTCTGCCTATTAATTTCTTTATATCTCCACCATTTAAAATATGATATAATTATTAAGCTAGAAACGACTTGATCTCCATATGTTTGAAAACAACTTGTATTTTTCTTTATGATTTAAAAGTAGATTTGTTAGAGTTTATTTGGTTTATTTCTGGAATTGGAATCAAAATTCTTCAAAATTAAAATCAAAATGATCAATTCCCATAATCAATTTGGTTTAGACGGGAATCAAAATTGGAATAAAAATCATGGGAAAGTGCTATTCTACCAGGAATAGAAACGGGGGGCCCTGATTCCTGATGCTCCTATCTTCTGATTTGCAACGAAATGAATTTTCTCTTGTGTACCAGAAAATAAAAATAATCTCATCGTCTATTATCGTAAAAGATGCAAATGGGAATATACTATATACTGGACTTCAATACCCCCTTACCCTGTATTACTATATATCATCTCTCCTAATATTCTTTGGTGAAATTTTGGTCTCCATACGAGCGGCCTCTTATTGAATGTGAAATTTTCAGATCTCCAATACCGCCACCAGCTCCATATCCCCCCCACCAAGACGCTGCCTACCACCTCCAGCGCCACCGCCGGCGGCGTCATCACCAAAAGCACCATCTCCTCCAATGCCTCCTCCGAGAAAACCATTTATACCGCTTCTAGTTCTTCATCCTCTACCAACCCACCTTCCATGCTATCATTACCACCACCCTCGAAGCTTTCCCCACCTCCAACATCTTCCTCCACACCCACAGTTGCAACATATATATATCTCCGCCAGCACCAAAATCTCCTACATGCATGGCTACCACTGCCACCATAGACACCACCGCCAGTGCCGGCTTGGCAACTAAGTGGAATGATGGTCTCCATCCCTCCATCAAAAAAAAGCTAGCTACCCCCAAGACTTCTCAATATCTCCACTGATATCTCATATTTTCTACCACACATCTAGCATGCATGCTGGGCAGCTGGTTAAATGTGTGAGTGCATCTTCATACTGTCATCCGCTTTAGCACCAATTCACTAGTATTTTGCTGTTGTAACTTATTAATGTAAGGTAGAACATGCAACGTACATGGAGAGAGAGAGAGAATTGGGTTGAATCGACCCGATTTAAACAGAGTCTACTTAGATTAAAAATTTAGAATAATTCGGAGTATATATATATATATATATATATATATATTTATATTTATCATGTATCTAAATTTTGGGCTATGGTTGTCCTAAATCTAATTAGTATCAGATTATTATATATTATGTAAAATAAGAAGCGCGTAGTCAAAACTGAGCCTGACCCAAGCCCGAGAGGCTTGGCACATCTTGGTTCGTGAATATAGTTCAGTCAATGGTCTTCATTTAGGAATGTGAGGTTGCCTTTGAGATTAAAGTGCTTAAAGTATCGATACGTATTGGTTGATACATATCCTATTGGGAGTATACTCTTAGTATGTATTGGGGTTTTAATCGATTTAAGGGATGGACGGACCTTAAATCAGTTCCTCTGAACCGAATTGATTTGAAAAAAAAAAAAAAAAAAAACTATCAATACACCTGAGCGTAACGATATTTTGAATCTTGGTGCTTATTTTACTTATTTATCCACATATAATGCATACGTATTTGCACATTTTAAAGAATAAAAAGTCGTTCAGAATTTGTTTTTGTTTTTTTTAGAAGATGATGATATAGCGAATATGACAGTATGAGCTCGACACCATACATGTAAAATTATGGGAATACATTAACAAGGGTTTATGTAAAATTTAATCACAAAATAAATAACAGACGTACACCTTTCTTTTGATCAGCAAATAAAAGACTTTTTTTTATAAACAAATAACACACCTTAATACATAGTTACTCCAAACAGTAGAAGAAATGCATGGTTATAACTTATAAGCAAGCCTTTATTTTATTTTTATCTCCTCTCTCAAGGTAATCCACCACCAGCTCCTCCACCAAAGCCACCTCCTGCTCCACCACCAGCTCCACCCCCAAAGCCTCCTCCAGCACCACCACCAAATCCACCACCACCTCCAAAGCCTCCACCACCACCACCTAAGCCAGCACCCCCACCAAACCCAGATCCACCACCCAGACCAGCACCCCCACCCCCACCAAAACCACCCCCACCACCAAGACCACCACCGAATCTCTTATGAAAGAATATCTTCTCATCCTTGAACGTACTCTCTTTACCCACGAGCTTCCTGGCGCTAGTGTTGCAAACAAGAGCACCAAGGAAAACAAGGAGAAGAAGTTTGGTAGTCATCTTCTTTGGCACTAAGTAATAGTAGTAGTGATTCTTTTAGATGAGAAGTGGAGTTTCGACGGAGGGATTATATAGACGTTTGATCGACACTTTAATTTGCGGAAGGGGACGGTTGAGAAGGTTATAATTACACGCATCTCAGAAAAATTCCGTGTTAGGGCTGGTCCGGCTGGATGGTTAATATACCCCAACTGCCACCTTTCAAAAGAGACCCACCAGAGAGCTTCACCCAAGTTGATCACTTTGTTGACCTAAGAGATAAGACTTTTTCATGAATGATCTTTTCTTGCTTGCGAGTTGCGACTTCATTTTTCAACGCCTTCCCCACTTCACTCATTAAGCTACCTCTTCTTCTTCTTTACCACTAAGGCTGCATTTGGCATTCGATTTATCTTTTTTTGTCAGTTAATACACCCCAATCAATACTGAGTTTTTAATTGCAAAAATGAGATAAGTTCTTAAAATAAAGAATACCACTGAAGACTAAGTCATGATCATAATCTAACAATCAGAAGAGGTGTTATGAATCATGAAAAAGTGAAAGTACAATTCTATGGGAGCTCAGAACTCCTACAACCAGAAAAACTTCAGTCACGCAGCATCCAGTCACACATCAGGAATATCTTCTGTACATGTATGCTAAATTTGTGTAGAAATCTTTCCAATATACAGTTGGATTCCTATGCTTTCATGGTGTGTGTAGAGTTTTTGAACAACATTATTATTATGCTTTAATAGGTTTAGCATAATATTAATACTAAAAGCCATTAGATGGAGAAACATAATACTCAGTTTGGAAGGAGTGATTCTTGGGGAAACATTGCTTGGATACTCACAAATACAGAATTTGGCTGTACAAAACGTTACCCAAGGCATGAGAATCCATGTGATTTGAGTTTTTGGTTATTCGGATATCGGTTACCAGGATTATTGCAATGCAGGGTTACCAGGATTACTCTCCGGGAAAAATAAAAACCTCATGGGCCCATTATAGTGGAGGCCAAATGCAGAATTATTGCAATTTTTTGAAACCCACCCACTTATCCCCCATTTTTAGCGGAAAATGAGCGAATCCTATGAGCATGGAGATATAACAGGAGGCTGATGGGTATTGGACTGTCAATGGATTCCAAATATATATATATATATATATATATATATATATATATATATAATAAATCCAATATTTTATTTATATAAATGTATTATATATGTGTAAGTTAAAAAGTAACTAATCTTGAAAGCAATTTTATTAAACATGTAGTTCCCTCCACTCTCAAAAAAGTTACGGCTAGTTGAATATTGATTTGTTTTTTTATCTCCAAATCACTCTCGAAAGTACTCACTTCAAATGGTGTGGAATAACGACCAGATTTTCTAATTAATTTTTACTCCAACATGCTGTGAGACCCAACTAATTGAAATTTCACTTAATTGAATCATTTTTTACACACTATGATACCAGAATGGCATGATACCAAAAAACAAATTCATAACCAATTAACACCAGTGTAATATAAAAGGTAACCAATCAGAATATTGCTATTTTCTTAACTCAAATAAAAGATCTGCTACAAAAGCCTTCAATTGAACCAAAAAATCAATATAAAGGCTTTAAATATCTAAATATCTGGTGTGGGTTTCATTCTTATAGATAAAATCTTTTTTTTTTTTTTTATTACTCCAGGAAGAGAGGCAGCCACTTTAAATTTTATGAACCATTATAAAAGATAATAAAAAAATACAGAGGAAAACGTCGCCTGCCTTACCCAAAGACCGAAGATTACAAAACTCTCTCACTCTCAACCCAGCCCATACAAGCAGGAAAAAGAAAGTACCAACAAACCTAAATACCACTAACTGTTCCTAGCATTTGGCAAACAATTTGTGAGAATAGTATCCGAGTGGTCATTAGCTAGTTTTCCGTCAAAATCAACATAGCGTTTTGAAAACTTCTCAAAAAAAAAAAAAAAAAAAAAGAAAAACAATTAACACTGCATTCATTTTAAGTAGCTGTTACTATTTTTCCTTTTTTTTTGGGGGGGGGGGGGGCGGGGGGTGGGTGGGTTACAAAAGGGAAGAAACTAAGCAAACGGGGGGACGCATGTAGCAAGTAACTACACTGAAAAAGGGAAAGAGACTACATTTTTCACTAACCAGAAGAAAAAATAATTCTTAGCCATATAGACGTTCCAAATTTATGTTAGTTGCTATAAAAGCTAATTCATAGGTACGGGTCATGATAGAAGAAAAACTTGTAACCTGTGTCATAAAAGTGATTAAACCAATCAGGTGGTATTTATCAAAATCCATGGGGGTTTTGATTGGTCAATGTCCTTCCGGCAGCATAGATTATCCATATATAAATAACATTTCTTTTTGCACAAAAATAGTTTCTCTCAGACTCGAACTTGTATTCTCGCTCATGTCAACCAGAGATATTTGTGCTGAGATCTTGAAGTCGAGCATAATAGCCGATTGATTAAAACTAAGTTTCACAAACTTGGCTTCCATTTCTTTTAGTTGCACCCTTTCAAATAAAAGACGGAAAGAGAAATATGGTGGAAAGAAAGGCTAATCTAGTTAAAATTGCACAAAGTTGGGCTTTTTTTTTTTGATAAATCACACAAAGTTATACATAGATTCTTTAGTTACACCCTTTCAAATACGTATGGTATAAAGTCAAAAACTTTACAATCATAATTTCAAAACATTGTAAAAACAATTTAGATACATGTGTGGCACTTCACCAAAAAGTTATTTACATGCTCTTCAATCGGCAATAAAATCACTCAACAAAGTATACTTAAACAACAGTCCAATCATTTTCATCTACACAAGGGGATGCATCAGCTTGAGATGTGCTGGGTTTGGGAGGCTTCTTTGAAAATAGAGATGGCTTCCCATCGAACAGATTAGAGAATACCTGACGTGTGGAAGTGTCATCCATGTTTTTCTGGTCTTTTGAGACAGGTTTTCTCCTATCCCTACCACCAAAGTTGAGGCTGAGTTTCATGAACCGACTTTTTGGCTCACCTGTGGTTTCTTCAGACTGGTTCATGATTATTAGGCTATCCTCAGGATGAATTAAGATCGTCTCCACTGTTTCATACACCTATACACCATTTTCCCTCTGTAAGCATCTGGTTTACCACGGACAATACAGGTAACTCCATTTCATCACACTACATTAGTAATTAACTCCAAACTCAAGCAGCTGAGCTTAATATGTTAAGAGTATTTCTATTTTTTTAACAGGTAAGGTAAGCTTAATATATTAAGAGTGAGCATTTCTATTAGGGTGGGAAGTTAGCAAGAAGCACTATCTGTTGCAGGTGGTGGAGATATAAAGGGATCCACCATGGTTGCCACCTCACAACGAAGACTTTTAGGTCAAAAGCTTCTCAAAAGTTCCCTGATCATCTACTTTTTTCTAAATTGATAGTCTTATTAGATATTTATTTCTGAATTGTTATCTGCCTACTTTTTATTATCAAAACAAAGTAAATAGATGGTAATGACCATTTGACTGGATTCACTTTTAATTTTAAAAGACCAGACAGTATCAATTAAATGGAGGATCACCCCAACCAGCATGAGTGACATGTAAGATATTATATTAGTACAAATATAGTCCAATTTATGATAACATAAAAGCAGGTGAATTTCTAGATCAAAGTCAAAACCTATGTGCAAGGGGCACAATAAAGCTTAGCTTGGGATCAAACTAGACCTAAAATCCAAGAAGGTTAAATTACACATGTTTGTTGACAATGATCAAAGTCTTGATTAGTGTTATCAATGCTGTGGGCCGATGACTGGTTGTTTTGGCCTCTAGTTTATTTGATGACTAGTAGGCACTGAATCCAGATCATTTATGTGTGTGTATAAATGTATAATAAATATAAACTATAATATCTGAATCAGTTAGTAGGATTTGAACCAATCCAAATATACAAAACATATAATTGAATATAACCCAGATCAGGGAGTATCTAATCTGAATCCAGATCATATATATCCCTGCCTGGAACCCACTCTTTGACTTGGTTCAGTGGTCCAAATAAATAGGCCTTGCCTTGTTGGAAATGAACATTAAATAGACAATAAATCTAGGGACTACCTGGCATAAATCATCAAGATTTTCACTCCAAATTTCACCCTGGCACATGGCAACCATGTAGTCCTTGCACTCGTAGAACAGCTTGGAAAAATGATTGTTTGTAGAAAGTGTAGCTTCAGAAATAACAAATCCTGAAACCAGCTGCACATTTAGGAAAAATATGATGCATTAGTACTACACAAAAAAAGTACTGAATATAAGGATCAAACATGGCTCAGATCCTACTCTGTTTCAGTCAATTACTTAGAAGTTGGAAGATTGGTTTTATGATGGAATCAAGACAAGAAGAAATAGGTTAAGAAGCTCTTGAAGAATAAGCAGGAGGTTCAAAAGAAGAACAAGGCACAAGGGGTCTATGCCTCTAAAGTGCACAGCCTTTACATGACTGTTAAGAACTGTTACTCCCCAACGTACAGACTGTTTCATAAACTAAAACTTTAAGGTAATGTGAAATAAATGGATAAGGTTTCCTCCACACAAGCCCAAAAGATGAACAAAGGGGTATATGCCTGTAAAGAGCACAGCCTTTACAGGACCATTAAAAAATGAAAAATGCAAATGAATAGATTTTCTATTAAGTTCACATATTGCTACATGATTTCAACAGTCATCTATCAGGGAGAACTATTAAAGCTGAATAAATAATAGCAGTAAAGTTTATAATAATTTCCACATTTACAATTTTTTTCTGAAAATTACCATGTGTACACATATTTCAAGGACAGGAAAAATGCATTTGGTAACTAAGTGCAGTTTCCTAGATATAAAGGTTACAGTCAACTAGAGAAACCAATACCAGATTTCCGACAGGAAAGCATAAGTAGTTTCTATTTGCAAAGTACACAAGAAATGGTATTGAAGACAGGAAGACATTGTTCATAAGGCACATAATAGAACTCACCAATGAAATAAAGAGCTGTTTAAGAAGCTCAGAAGGCTGGATATCCTCTAAAGCTTGCAATATGCCTTCCCTAGAAAATTAAAACAATCAAGCTATTGTCAAAAGAAGGATGTCCTCAGAAGAATTTAATATGCCTTCCCTACATAATTAAAATAATAAATTATTCTTGTCAAAAACCAATTTTTAGAAACATCATAGAGATAAAAATTACAGCTGGAGTGAAAAGGAACTTCAGCCATTTTATTGCTAAGAACTGACATGGGGCAATTGCAAGTCATATAAATATAAGGATGTTGCAGGAACAACCTGTAGAAGAAACTTTCCTACTTACACTGCCAAATCCTCATCAAAGAGTGGTGCTTGTTTTGCAGCAGGTAATGGTTTAGCATTCTCCCACAGTTCGCGCCATAAATTACCTACACATGGGTGAGCATAAATTATATGATTATTAGGCACATAAAAAAGGATAAGCTTTAGGAACTTATGTTTTCTGTGCAGTTTTGAACTAATTACGATTTTAGGCTAGGGACAATAACAAAATACTCTTAAATGACAAATGAGGAGATTTGACCTTCTTTTTGCATTCGACTACTCAATTGACCTCTCCTAGATGATGCATCTCCACCACTAGAGGAGTCTTTAGTTTCATTACATGGTTCAGTTTCCATCCAATCTGGAGGAGAATGCCACCTTACAAAGTCTTCTAATATGCATCCAGGATTTGCAGCCTATTACATGATGCTTGATCAATTTGACTTAAAAGAACAAGCAAGTAGTACATATATTAATAACATCACAAACCTAGAATGCACATAATCATCTAGAAAACGTATAAAAATGTAAAAGCTTCATTACTGAATTTCACCTTGAAGGATTGCATGTCAGAGAGGAGTTGAGAACACCCAGGACCAACACTGAGCATAACAGGAAAAACATAATGATTTGTTAATAGGTGCCTTCTGCTTATCATGGAATTAAATTAAAATTAACACTAAAAGAGATTGACTAGCATTAATTCCAAACATTATGAAGACCTGTAATAAAAAGTGACTTAAAATATCCTGTATTTAAGAGCCTATAAATAAAAAAACATAAGAAATATATAGTGTATTGTAGGATGTACCAACAGAAATACTAATAAGAGTTTCAATGGCAATAACTAATAACATAATAATCTGCCTTGTAATTTTTGTCACCTAGGCAGGCACCATGGTTTTCAAGCTAGGCACCTCCCTAAGGACATGTTGTCAGGTAAGAATCCAGAATCCAAAATTAAGATATCTGTTTACTACTGTTGAAATGCATTTTTGCCTTACACTTTCATTGAGTTGGTCAAAGAAAGAAAATTATCCATATTTGTATGATTGAAAATTTCTCATCTTTCTTCCATTTCTTATTTCCTTGCAATGCTTGGTGCATATTCAATCCCAACTCTCCAGTGGAGATCAATCAGTTCCTCTTGGTTTCGGGTAAAATTAACAATGTGTTTGCAGTTTTTATTCCCTTGAATATTTGATCAACTACATGTGATTAGTGGTATTGTCCTTCAAATTTGAAACCAAAAAAAAGAAAGAAAGAACACAGGTTATATGAAGACAAAATGAAAATAGAATCTCTTTGGAATAAAAAATGGAATTAAATGTATTTACTAAATAGACTAACCTCCCAGTTCGCAGCACAAACTCCTCTGTTTCTCTAATAAGTTCTTCAGTTAGAACAGGACCCTCCTACATGTGTGCAGATATGCTTCAATAATAGTCTCGGCATAGAATCACAAGGGAAGAAAAGCAAAAGCTCATCCAGTTAGGAATATCATAAACCTGAGTAACAGGAGAGTATACAGGTTCTCCTGTTTCTAGCATGGTTAAATTCTTTTCAGATGGATGATCCGCTCCTAATCGGAGAACAGGTTCACCAGTGCTAATCCTAGCATACAGAATAGGACTTGAAGAAACCACGTCACAAGAAACATCTGATTCTTCAGAATTTGGTTTGGCCATTCTTGTAACACAATCCAGTGACTCAGTGGCAATAATACGGCGTTCCTTCCTGGATATACAACAATTAATAACTTGCAATTGCTGATGCAGAAGACATGAATTCAGGTCTGGACTTTCATCAAGTGGCACACCAGGTACAGGCTGTCCTTCAGGCCACCGTCTTCTCAGCTGCATAAGAGTGAAAATTCATTAATGATGTCAAAGAGAATTGTCAGCTATGCAATGCAATTAGTTCATCGGATCCATGTAGGCCAGAAAACCATTGCACCTTTATCATCTAGAAAAAAAGAAAAGGACAATGAAGCATTTTTTTTTTGGCTAGAGTACAATTCTTTTGTACTTCAAATGGTTCTGGGTATGCTGTTCAAACAAGATTGATGATAGTTGGCAGGCCTCAGCAGGTACATTCTGAAGGGGGTTCATAAACAGTAAATGGCTAGTTTAGAGATGAATGTGAAGATCCATGGAGATTTCATCTCCATCATTTATGTTTCTTTTTTCTTTTTTTCAATTGGCAATTAAAATCAATTTTATTAAACGTGGAAAGAATAAAAGAATATACAGATAAGACTGTACAAGCAAGACCAACACCCCTACAAAGTTTTTGAACTCTTGTTATCAATCCACTTTTAATTTTTATACACCATCCTCCCATTCATTCTCAACACTCTCCTAAAACAACTGCTTCTTAGTGGTGTCCTGTCTAACTGAAGTATCAACCATGCTATTTGATGATCTTCTAGTCCAAAGCACCTGGTGTTTGGCTCCCTTACTAGCTTTAGTCAGTATCTTAGAGATTCTACAATTATGATGCCCAGATATGTCCACCCACATATTGATTAAAAAAATGTCTACCCACAGTCTAAATGAGAAATGGGAAAGAACTCCATTTCCTAAGATCCTGAATAAAAATATTGATATAGGCTCTTAACCTGAGCTGGACAGCACAGTCAGGTTACCCAGAATGCGTAGGCAGAATCACAAACACAAAGAAACTTGAAACAACAAACCAAAAAATAAGTAGTAAGAATATATATATATAGATAGATATATACAAGTTTCATGTGGTTCGAGTCGTTCGACTAGAAAGCATGCATCCACAGGAGAGATCAATCCATTATCAAAAGGGAGAAGAAATAACCTTCAATTAGAAGTGACCTTCCTCAGACTTTCTCAAACCCTAGCCAATACAATCAATGGCTTAAATATGCATTTAACTTAGAGTACCAGAAATTACATATAGGCCCATTATAATCTCAAATATGCCTTCAAGTCAGAGTACCAGCTTGTTAACTAGAAGGCATGGATAACAAGCTGGTAATGACTCCTGGCTGAAATTCTGGTTGGCTTTTTGGTGTGGAGACAGACCATTGGCAGAATCTTATTCCAGCCTCTTCAATGCAGCCAGCAACAAAGAGGCAACTCTAGCTGAGATGTTACTAATGAAGGAGCTAATGGCCATTGATCCCCTACTTTCAGAAGAAACCTATTTGAGTGAGAAATTGAAAGTTTAGAAGATTTGCTTCACCTGCAACATTCCAGCCTGTTTTCTCAGAAGAGGACAGTATAATATGGAAATGGGACAAGAAGGGAATTTTTATGGTCAAAAACATGGTTCAGCACTTTAACTTGGACGAGCCCACTTTTCCTCACAAGGTTATTTGGGCACGGAAAGTACCTTCTAAAGTTGCATTCCTGGTTTGGACTTCTGCCCATGTTAAATGCCTCACCAAAGACAACCTTAGCAAGAGAGGTATCCCTATCACATCCCCCAACTGTCCTTTATGCAATGCTACACAAGAAGATGAACCACCTTTTTCTGCACTGCCCAGTCAGCAGGCTTATTTGGAACCATATGCTGGTCAACCTGCACTTATGCTGGGTCTTTCCTAGCTCTGTCTAGAAATTTCTAAACAGCTGGAGAATTGAAGGTCTCTCTAGTAATGGCAGAGTCATCTGGAATATGATACCTGCAGCAGTTCTGTTGTCCATTTGGATGGAGAGGAACAGCAAAATTTTTTGAAGCCAGATCCTCTCACATAGAAGAAATCATGCACAACCATCCAGTCAAACCATCCAGAATCCATCTTTTTGTAACTATACCATTGTAAATTTGGGGATTCTACACCCCATGTACAGCATTCTGCCAACAGCCAAACCATCCAGTCTCTTGTGCCGTATCAGGTATATACCATTTCTGACACCAGTGCATTAAGCATATACGGGGATCAGGGTATCATATGGCTACAAATCTGATATTCAAATGGCTATAAATCTCAATGGAATTTTCCTAGACTATTTTTTAACAGTAACAATCAAATTTTATTAATAAAGAGAGATAGAATCCTTTTTTTAGATGAAATCTCAAAGGGGTTTTACGCTGAAGGGGAAATTTCTCAAGGTATAAACTCAACTTTCATAGTCCTAATTCCCAAAAAGAAGCAAAAAGTCCAAAGGGCTTCAGACCAATAAGCTTAGTGGGAAGCCTCTACAAGATAATAGCAAAGGTTCTTGCCGAGAGACTAAAAAAGGTATTACCTTTGGTCATCTCACAGCATCAAGGTGCCTTTGTTGAAGGAAGACAGATTATTGATCGGGTATTGGTAGCAAATGAATGTGTATCAGAAAAGAGGAGGAGAGGGAGGGGATTGGTAGGCAAATTGGACTTGGAGAAAGCTTATGACTTTGAGGACTGGTCTTTTATCCTAGAAATTATGGGGAGAATAGGGCTAGGAGAGCGGTGGAGAATGTGGATGAAGGGATGCCTTAGCTTAGTGCATTACTCAATCATGATTAATGGTGTGGAAAAAGATTACTTTCCAGCAAAAAGAGGGTTAAGACGAGGGAATCCCCTTTCCCCCTTCCTATTCACTTTAATTGCCGATGTCCTAAGTAGGATGATCATGGAGGCTGATCAGAGAAACCTATTTAGAGGATGGAAGGTACGAAGACTTGAGGTGGCAATCACTCATTTGTAGTTTGCAGACAACATCATTTTATTCTGTGAAGGAGGTAATCAGAAGAGTATAAGAAATTTGCATGAGCTCATTACTTCCTTTGAATTGATTTCCAAGTTGAAGGTAAATTGGAGAAAAAGTTGTTTAGCAGGGATTAACTTGGAAGATGAAAGTTTGAGAGAGCTAGCTGAGATTCTAGGGTGTGAGGTTAAACAATGACCATTGGAGTACTTAGGGTTACCTTTGGAAGGGAATCCAAGATCAGAAAACTTTTGCAAGCTAGTGGTGGAGAGGTTGCCAACTACCGGTCTATTTCCTTTCAACCTTTAGAATTCCAGTTAGAGTGGTAGGACTTATAGAAAAACTTATGAGGGATTTTCTCTAGGAACCTGGGGTAGAAAAGAGGGATCATCTAGTAAAGTGGTAACAAGTTAGCAAAACAAAGGAAAAGGGAGGTTTAGGTTTGGGGAATCTAGTTCACAAGAATACTTCTTTGCTAGGAAAGTGGTAATGGAGGTTTCCTTTGGAAAGAGACAAGTTGTGGCATAAGGTGATAGAAAGCATTCACGGGCTGATGAACAATGGCTGGAATGCAAAGGTAACCCCCACATCTTCCCCGAGTTCTCCATGAAAAGCAATACAAGAGGTATATCTTATCTTTCTTAATCTCATCAGATTTGATGTGGGTTGTGGTTCTAAGGTGCTTTTTTAGGAAGATCTTTGGTTGGGTGATACTCCTTTTTGCTCCCTTTTCACCAATCTTTGTTCAATCTCTAGTTACAAATTACAACCCGTTTCAAATTTTGTCACCTTTTCTCACTCTAGTTTGAGTTGGGATTTTGGCTTCAAAAGAGGTTTGAGGGATAATGAGTGTGAGTCCCTTATTTGTTTGATTGATATTCTTAAGTCAGCCTTCTTGGATCAATCTTTGGAGGACACTAGAGTATGGTTTGTTTCTTCTTATGGCATTTTTACTTGTGCTTCGTTCTTCAATACCTTGTACAAACTCCTGTTGGGGGTGAGAATTTCCCTGTGAAAGTATCTGGTGCTTTACATGTCTTTCTTCGAGAAGCTGGTCATTGGGCCCATCTGTCTCTGGTGTCTGGTGCTTTACACGTCTATGCTTTTACAAGAACTACTGATTTTCATGAAACTCATGCAGTCTTAGGATCAGCAAACTGCATGGAGTTATGAAAAACATGAAGGTCAGCGGGGGAAGCTTGGAAAGAGGGAGGGAAGGTCAGTTCCTGCAAGCAAAAAGATGGAAGAAAATGTTGAAGGTGGAAGCGAAGACTTTCATCTTGGAAGAAATCTGGACTAGAAATGGACTCTCTCTAAAGATTGTAGAATCGAGGAAAGCTTCTTTGCTTCTCGAAGGAAGGGCGATACCATGGTTCCAAGGAGTTCTCGGTGGAGCTAAAATAACAGAAAAATCAAGGGAGTGGAGGTGCTGTCTATTGGAACAGAACAGGAATTACGTGGCTGAAAGAAAAGAAAACAAGTACGGGAGGCTTTTGGGAGTGCAGGAACACTTTGGTGAGGGGCTGAAGCAGTTTACCTGTTTCCCTGAAGGAAGGGAGGCCTCGGGATGGGACCAGTTAGCAAAAGCAATTCAGGAGTTTATGGTGGTAACTAATGACAGAGAAAGTGCCCTAAAAGATGGTCAAAAAATTAAGGAACAATCTGAAGGGCAGTCAGGGAAAGTTTTCAGGGAGATCCCAGGAGAGGAGGAGATAGGACGGAAAGTAAATTGCAGATTGATGCTGGACTAGGTTTGGTGAAATTGTGGGTGAACAAACCTAAAGAGGATTGGCAGCTTAAACTTGTCCTCTTGGTAAACAAGAAAGTAAAAGATTGGGAGAGGCTAGGTGAAGAAGTCCAACAGATATTGAAGACTACAGAGGTGTTGCAGATTTCTCCCTATGACGACCACAAGGCTGTAGTGTATTTTCAGGGGATTCCTCTGGGTTTTGCTACTGTTTCGGCTGTAACAGAGCAAGGTGTGGTGGTGTTGGAGAAATGGAAGCCTTTATGCAATGTACAGTTGGTAGAGCCCACAGAACTTATCAATCTGAAAATTATTGGGTTGCCTTTCCATCTATGGAAGATGGAGGTATTCAGGAAAGTTGCGAAGCTATGTGGAGGCGAGATGGTTTCCTTTGATGCTTCCAACCTGAGTGCCATGCAGATTAATGTAGCTGGAGCAAAGCCAGAGCTTATCCCAAGGTCTTTGGATTTAACTTCAGGTAATGTAGAACTCAGGGTTTGGATTGCAACTTCTACAGAAGCTAGATGGTGGAGATTGGGGAGGGGTGGGGAAGACGAAGAAGACGTGGACTCCAAGGTTCGAGTTAACACTGGGAAGGAAATTGTAAAAGCAAGGGATAGGAAAGCAGTACCCAGTCTTCCACTTTAATTGGCAAATCAGAGGATCGGACTAGGACTTTTGCTCAGGTAGTAACGTCGAAAGGTGGAGAAAGTCTGTCAGAAGACTTTTTGAATTTGAACAAGTGTCCAAAGGTGGGGACAGGTGGAGGTAGATTGGAACAGCAACAGGTGAATTGTCATTTGATATGGCCCAGGCCTGCAGTCAGGGAATCAATACTAAACTTTTAAAAAGACTGGGTCAGGTTCAAAATTATAAGGATAGGCCAACGGTAAAAGTGAGGGGTACTGGTGGGCCCAGTCTTAAACTTCAAGTGGATGGGCCAGGAAAAAAGACTCCAACAGCAAGTAAGCCCATAGATAAATCAGGTGACCACTTAAATAGGCACGTGAGGTGGAACAAGGTTCAAAAGACTATGGACATTCGCTGTGGTATATCTTCATCCTCTTCAGATTGGTCTGCAACTGGCTCGAAAGAAAAACGTTTGTCTGGTCCGACTTTAGCGTGGTAGCTAAGACTGGTCTCTTACTCCACTAGCCCAGATAAACCTAATCCGAGATATAATCGCACAAGGTTAGAAGAGGAGGATTCTGCTTCAGACTGGGTAAGTGTAGATGATGAGTCTCTGAAAGAGGAGTTGTATGTTGAAGAGTCCAGC
Source organism: Nelumbo nucifera (assembly GCF_055504915.1). Classification (NCBI taxonomy): domain Eukaryota; kingdom Viridiplantae; phylum Streptophyta; class Magnoliopsida; order Proteales; family Nelumbonaceae; genus Nelumbo; species Nelumbo nucifera. Next base: position 145,990,184 of record NC_142649.1, on the reverse strand, counting down.
TATGATAGTATACAGAGTAAATGTCGTTCAAGGTTTGGGGAGGAAGATGAACCAGGATTAAAGTTACTGTTCGAAGAAGAGGCTTGTACACTTCAAGGAGAGTTGGTTGGGCCTAGAAAGGAATTGGAAAGAAAGAAAACAAGCTCGGGTGAGGAGAAAACCGAAACAGGGAGAAAAGGGGATTCAACCCTTTGTAAAGACCAGGGAATGGGTGCTTGTACGGTGTGCGTTGGCAATTTGGTTCCTCCAAGCAAAGCTATAAACTGCCCGCTTCCCACTGCAATCAATCCAGATCTTGATTTCGCGGGTCCTATTCCCAGCGAAAGTCAAACAAAAGGGGTTCAGGCTATTCCAGCAACTCATATTGTGTCTTCTTCCTCCCAAGGTTTGGATTGTTTTCAGGTTCAGTTTTTGGTTACTAACTCTGTTTCCTCAAGTCCTGTGTGTGTCTGGCCTACAGGTGATTCCAGCCCAGCTTTAAAGTCTGCCAATTCATTTGATTCGGGACAAGTGACAGAGGTAGTGGGGGAGATAAATTCAGAAGCAGAAGAGAGAGAACCAGGGGACAAAATTTGGGAGTTGATCCTGGAATTATTTATAATCAGAATGGAAGAGGAGCTGAATGTGAAAGAAGGTAGGGTTGAGGAGGAGATTATTCAATTTCCCAATACAGTGGAGAAAAGTGGATACAGTGGAAAATCAAAAGGACAACGGAAAAAGAAGAAGAAGGGGTCAGGTAAGAAACTAGAAGGAGCTGAGAAGGTGGAAGAGTCTAGTAAGAAGGTAGGAGAGCTTTCTAAGAAGAGGAAGAAAAAGCTAAGTGAGGTGGAGAGGTTGAAGAGTGGGGTGGTTTATGATAAAGCGAGTGGGGGTAGGAAGGATAGAAAAAAGGAGGAGTAAAGAGGGTGGTTTGGTTGGGGCTACCTGAATTGTTTGTCCATGAAGTTAATAAGCTGGAATGTAAGACGTTTGGAGAGTTCAACGAAAAGGCGAGTGATCAAAGACTTCTTGAGAAGAGAAAAGCCAGATGTGGTCTTAATACAAGAATCAAAATTGTCTGAGGTGGACGAGAAATGGGTGAGGAGCATTTGGTCAACAAGAAATTTGACTTGGGCCTTTGCACAATCGTGGGGAGCTTCAGGGGGAATTATTACTTTATGGAGAAATGAAGACGGGAGTGTGAAGAAGAATTAATTGGGAACTTCTCGGCGTCAATAATATTGAAGAGAAAGGAAGATGGGTGGGCTTGGGTGCTAACTAATGTCTATGGTCCCACCTCTTACACTGAAAGGGAAGGTTTCTAGGAAGAACTAGCAGCTGTTAGGGGTTTGTGGGATGGCCCTTGGTGTTTGGGTGGGGATTTCAATGTAATAAGATTCTTAAACGAGTCCAATAACCCCAGTCATAGGATTACATCTAGCATGAGGAAGTTTAATCTCTTTGTGGAGAATTTTGCATTGTGGGACCTCCCTCTTCAGCAAGCAAATTTTACCTGGTCAAACTTCCAAGAAAACCCTACCTGTTGTCGATTGGATAGGTTCCTCTTTATAGTGGATTGGGAAGCTGAATGGGAGATTTTAGGTGTTACAGCATTGCCGAGACCTATTTCAGATCATTGCCCAATCATGTTGTCTCAAGAAAGACTAGATGGAGGCCCGTGCCCTTTTAGGTTTAAAAACATGTGGTTCAAGGTTTAAAATGTCGATGTCGGTGGAAATGTCGCTTACCAAAATATAGGACATATGTCGGAAATGTCACTTACCAAAATATAGGACATATGTCGGAAATGTCGAGGGGAAATATTGTAAAAATTAGAGACATTGTGGAAATATACAAAGATATTTTGTAAAATGATAAAAGAAGCATGAATACATATTTCTAAACTATTATCTTATTCCCAACCATTATATAAAGCTAAGAAACTAAGATCAATAACAAATTAGTTTACTAATTTGTTATGCATTTTGATGTTTTTACAAGGTTATCTGATATTTTCTTTTCTTATTTTTAATTCTGATTTATTATAAATTCTAATATATGTATTTCACACTAGTAAATAGAAATACATTTATTCTGATTTTTTAAATATTAAAGTTATAATACATTATGTTTTATTATAAATTTAATAAACTGATTCTCCTTTTTTGTAGTATTAAGATTATGATAAATTCTGATTTCTTATAAAACTTAATGAATTTATTATGATTTTTAGTATTAAATTTATAATAAATTATGATTTAGTATAAAATTTATTAAATTTATTCTGATTTTTATATTAAATGTAGAATATGATTTATTATAAAATTTAATAAACATTTTCTGATTTTAATAAATATTTTAAAAAATACTAACTAGTTAATATTTTATGTTTTATGTTATAAAGTAATTAATTTATTCTTTTGTTTTTATAATTTGTTAATTCTTTTTTATAAATATTTTGTTTGAAATATTAAATAAAAATTATTAATGGAAATTTTATTAATGTGCATTAGTCGACATCTTGTCGAAATTAGTTGACATCTTGTCGACATTAGTCGACATCCTGTCGACATAATAGGAAAAACTGCATTTTTTTTGTTATTTGGACCGATTTGGTCGACATTTCCGAAATATAGGAAATGTCGATCGAAATAATGTAATTTTTATATTACATTATGCCAGGCGACATTAGCGACATTTGGCGACATTTGAAACCATGATGTGGTTACTTCATCCAGAGTTTCTAGCTAAGGTAAAAGAATGGTGGGAAGTGGACCAAGTGGAATTCCGATAGAAAGGGTATAGGTTTTACAAGAAACTACAACTCCTGAAAGCTAGACTCAAGATTTGGAATAAAGAGGTTTTTGGTAGATTAGAGCAAAGGAAAGTAGAAATCAGTCAGAGAGTGAAGGAGCTAGAAGGACTAGAAGCTAAAAGAAGGGTGGGGGAAGAGGGTAGGGTGGAAAGATGGAATTTGAAACAGGAACTGGAAGATCTTCTTAGGAAGGAGATAAGTTGGAGGCAAAAATCCAGGTGCAAATGGCTAAAGGAAGGGGACATCAATACAAGGTTTTTTCATTCGTTGGCAAATGGGAGGAGAAGGAAGAATTTTTTTTCAAAATTGGAGTGGGATGGGCAATTACACTGACAAGGGAAGATGATATAGCTCAAGCTTTGGTTAATCACTTCAAATTAGTGTATGACAAACCAGGGAGACCTAGTGAGAGCTTAGAGGACTTGGAGTAGAGGGTGGAAGATAGTGTCTCATTGGAATCTTTGGAAAGAAGATTTGAGGCCCAAGAAGTGAGAAATGCAATCTTCTCCATGGGTCGAGCTAAAGCTCCTGGGCCTGATGGTTTTTCGATGGCCTTCTATCAAGATTGTTGGGAGATAATTAGAGAGGATTTGTTGGAGGTTTTTGAAGAGTTCTATGAGAGAGGCAAATTTAACTCGGGAGCAAATGCAACTTTTATTGCCTTGGTTCCTAAGAAGAATGACGCTCTCCAACCAAAGGATTTCAGACCTATAAGCCTGGTGGGAAGCATGTATAAGATCATCTCTAAGGTCCTAGCGCTAAGATTAAAAAAGATCCTCCCGTCTCTAATCTCACTGTATCAAGGGGCCTTTGTAGAAGGAAGACAAATTGTAGATCAAATACTTATTGCCAATGAATGTGTTGAGGTGAAGAGAAGGAGAAAGGAAAAGGGGTTGGTTTGCAAATTGGATCTTGAAAAGGCATATGACATGGTGGACTGAAATTTTTTACTAGAGGTTCTCAAGCGGAGAGGGTTTGGGGAGAGATGGTGCAGTTGGGTAAAGGGATGCATTTCTTCATGTCATTTCTCAATATTGGTGAATGGTGTAGCTAGGGGTTTCTTTCTTGCAAAGAGGGGTATTAGGCAAGGAGATCCATTGTCCCCATTCCTCTTTACCCTAGTAGCTGATGTGTTGAGTGCCATGATTTCGAGGGCCGATGCTAACAATTTGATAAGAGGTTGGAGGATTGGTAGGGAGGAGGTGGTGGCCACACACTTACAATTTGCAGATGACATCATCTTGTTTTGTGACGGGGAGGAAGGGGAATTACGGAACTTAAAGAGTCTAGTGCTTCAATTTCAAAGGAAGTCCAATCTTAAAGTGAATTGGGGAAAAAGTTGAGTGGCAAGGCTCAATCTAGGCGGAGAGGAGGTGGATTCCCTAGCTAGGATTTTGGGGTGTGAAGTGGGGGGGCTGGCCTTTACAATATTTGGGGCTACCACTGGGAGGGAACTAGTTGAGAGTTTTTGGTACCCTGTAATTGAAAGATTCTCCAAGAGGTTAGCAAATTGGAAGAGGAGTTACATCTCTTTAGGGGGTAGGATAACCTTAATCAAGTCAACCTTAGCCAACCTGCCAATTTAGTACCAATGAAAGTAGTTGACCAGTTAGAGAAGATAATGAGGGATTTCTTGTGGGAACTAGGGGATACGATACTAAGAAGGATCACTTAGTGAAGTGGGAGGTGGTTTCTAGGAGTAGGGATGATGGAGACCTTGGGTTAGGAAATATAAGATTAAGAAACATGGCTTTGCTGGGGAAATGGATTTGGAGACTACCGATGGAACAGGACAAACTTTGGTCTAGAGTGATTGCTAGTATTCATGGATTGGCGGATAACAGCTAGGATGCAGGACTCGACCCTGGGGCTTCTTAGTGTTCTCCTTGGAAAGCTAAACAAGGTGTTTTGCCTCTTATGCTTCCTTATTTCAAATATGATGTCTGCGCTGGAAATAAAGTCTTGTTTTGGGAAGATGTTTGGGTTGGTGAAAACTCCCTTAGAGATAGATTTCCTTCTATTTACTCCTTGTTTGAAAACAAAAGAAAAGTGATCTCTTCAGTGTTTGTTGATAACTCCTGGGATTTGGGCTTGAGAAGAGGTCTAAGGGATTCTGAAATGGGGATGGTTGATGATTTGATCACTCAATTAAGGGAAGTCTTTCTTGATCAGTCCTGTAGAGATAGCAGAATTTGGAAACCTTCCCCTTCTGTTTTTTTTAATTGCTCTTCTTTCTATAACATTTTGCTTCAGACCTCTAACCTTTTAGGGAACTTTCCTTCAAAAGAGGTGTGGGGTAGCCCTGTACCCCTAAAACTCAGGCCTTTTGTTGGGAAGTGGTACTCCAAAAACTCAACACCTTGGATTTATTGCAGAAAAAGAGGCCAAATATGTGCCTCTCCCCCCATGTTTGTTGCCTCTGTTTGGGTTCTAGTGAGACAATTTCACATTTACTAATCTCATGTCCCTTTGTATTCTTTATTTGGTCTTGCTTCTCTTCTCTCTTTGGCTACGGGTGGACTCCCTCCTCAAGCGTGGTGAACCTCTTTGATCCAACTTTTTACAGGCAACCAACGGTTCGTGGAAGAATTATGTGGAGAGCCACTAGAGCTACTGTATTGTGGTCAGTGTGGGAGGAAAGAAACAATAGGATCTTTAAAGGCAGATGTAGATCCAAGGAAGAGGTTGTGGAAGGAATACTACTAAGGTTATCCATTGGTTGAAATCTTGTGATCTTTTTAAGGATTTCTCAATTGAAGACATTTATAGAAGTTGGGGTATTGTGGCATCTACTACTACTTCCAAAGCTATGATACAGGAAGTTTTGTCCCCACAGGCACAAGAAAGGGTGAAACTGAACTTTGATGGAAGCTTTATAGGTAATCCAGGCCCATCTGGTATAGGAGGTGTTTTCAGAGATAATGAAGGCAAGATAATGGCTTTGTTTTCAGGTCCAATAGGAGTTGAAGATTCCTTAAGAGCGGAAATCTTGGCACTACATCAAGGTGTAAAACTGGCCAAACAGTTGGGGCTACAGCAGATTGAGATAGAGGGAGACTCCAAGTTGGTAATTGGGTGGATGCAATCAGGGCAGCTGGGAATTTGGCAATATAGACAGTTGATAAGGGAAATTCTTAGCATAACAAGGGAGGTGGGTGTTTGGTTCAAGTGGGTAAGGAGATCAGCAAATGGTTTTGCTAACGCCCTAGCAAAACAAGGGACTGCAAGGGAGAGTCTTTTTTGGGCAGTGCTGTAATGTTTGATGTTTATTGGATCAACCTTTTCTAATAAGGGTTGAATTCTGTATTTCAGGTTAATTTATCTCTAATGAAAGTTATCGTTTCTGATCAAACAAAAAAAAAAGTATCTTAATCTCTCTGTTATTAATGAAAGATTTTTACTAATCAAAAAAATAAATAAAGAATTTCCCTGTGAAAAAGATTTGGAGCAAGCCCATCCCACCAAAAATTCAAGTTGTGTTGGAAGGTGTTTCTTGGGAAGGTGAACACTTGTGACATGCTTCAAAAAAGGAAGCCAAATAAATGCCTCTCCCCTGATATGTGCATCCTTTGCTCTACAGATGGTGAATCCCTACCCATTTATTGATTCTTTGCCCTTTTGTACTTTTTGTTTGGGAATCTTTTGATTCTCTTTTTGATTGCAGGTGGAATGCTCCACAGGATGTAGTAAGCCTCTTCGATCCAAATTTTCTAAGGCAGCCAACAAAAAGAGGAAGGGTTATGTGGAAATCAGTAAGGGCAGCGATGGAGTGGACAATATGGGAGGAAATGAATGCAAGAATTTTCAACAAGAAGCATAGGTCAAAAGAAGATATTCTGGAGGCCATGAAGATAAAAGTTGCACATTGGGTAAAATCACTCCAGCTCTTTCAAAATCTCTCAACTACTGATATAGTAAGAGCTTGGAATGAAGTGGCACACACTGCTAAGAAGAAAGAAAGAAAGGTATGGAGTGGAAGTCGCCAAGTCCCAACAAGATTAAGTTAAACTTCGATGGGAGCTCTATAGGAAACCCGAGTATGGCAAGTATTGGTGGAATAATCATAGATTCCTCAAGCAAAGTGTTGGCTATGTACTTAGGACCCTTAGGGGAAGGTGATTCCTTAAAATCTGAACTATTAGCTCTGCTACAAGGGTTGAAGATTGCCAAGCAAGCAGATTTTAAGATTTTGGAAATAGAAGGGAACTCAAAAACAGTGATATCTTGGACCAATTCTAGCAGCAGTGTCCCTTGGATCTACAGATAAGGGAGATAGTAATCATAGCAAGGGAACTTAATGCCTCGTTCACGTGGATCAGGAGAACTGCAAATGGAATGGCTGACTCTCTAGCTAAACAGGGAGTTCAAAGGCAACAGCATTTTTGGGCTTTATTATAACTTTTTCTGATGCATTGTCTGTTTCTTTCTGCTGTAATTCTGTTTTAATCCTATCAAGTGAATGAAATTCTCATTTTGCTGATCAAAACAAAAAACAAAAAAAAAAAATCTCAAAGGGGTTTTCCTAGACTCTTGCAAACAGGATTCAAGAATTTGGACTCTCACATCCTCTGGTTCCTTTCTTGCTCTTCTTTTTTTGAGAGTCTCTCTTTTTGAACCCTAATTCTCCCCTTCCTAAACCATTAAAGCCATTTGGAAGGGTCCAGTGTCACTGAAGAATGAAAATTAGAGCTTTCTGTTGGGAGAACTACTGCAACAAAGTCAACACCTGTGAGACTATCCAATGGAGAAGACCTAACTGGACTCTCTCTCCTCATATCTGCCTCTTGTGCAAAGCAAATGGTGAAGATTCTTCCTACCTGCTAATCTCTTGTAATATTGTGACTATGATTTGGAAGCACTTATTTTCTTTATTCAGGTGCAGGTGGAGGTAACCAAATGACTTGTAAAACCTGTTAGAGACTTCCTTCTTTTTCCCTACAAAAAGAAGAGGAAAATTTCTATGGAGATGTGTCAGAGCTGCAGTTTTATGATGTGTTTGGGAAGAAAGGAATGCTAGACTTTTCAAAGATACGATAAGAAGGGTAGAAGTGGTAGATAATACAACAGTGAAGGTGGCACATTGGGTGATGACCTTGGAGCTTGGACATTTTTGCTCTATTCACAATGTATGATATTACAAGAAATTGGAAATTAGTGTCAGAATCCTCATCAAGCAGTCCAAAAGTAAGAGCCAAGTAAAAAGCACCATTTCCCTCACACCTCAAATTAAATTTTGATGGGTGCAGCATAGACAACCCTAGACTTTCTAGACATGTTCTCAGGCCCAACTACATGGGGACTCAACAAGGGCTGAATAGCAAGCAGTGCTGTATGGACTCCAAAAAAGCAAAACAACTGAACTACAAGAACTTAATTATAGAAGGGGATTTGAGGGTTGTAGTAGACTGTATGCAAACAGAATGAGGGACAGTGGAAGTATAGACATCTATTACATGAAACTAAATCTCTAATGCAGGAGCTTGAAGCCAAGGCATCTTGCGTGTACAGGCCTGCTAACTGTATAGCAGAGGGTCTAGCAAAACAAGGAGCAACAAGAGAACAAATGTTTTGGGGCTATGTCTGACAGGAATTTTTAATTAAAGGGTTCCAAAGGTGGTTGTCTGAGGCTATCTGCCCTTCTTATCATTGCAATATGCTTGTATTCTGAAATAATTAATACAAGTTTTGATTGTTATGAATAAAAAAAAGGCTACAGAGATCAGCAAACTCTCTAACAGATATCTAGCAAGAAGTGTAGGGTGAGCCCCATTCTATAGAGGTGCATCTAAGCCTGAAAAAGGTTTCTGCTGCTCTATTTTTAATATTACATTTTGCAATACTGTAGTTATCCTTTTGCTGAAAAGTTTGGTTTGATTGATTTTATTTTTTATCAGCTTTTATTAATAAAGCTTTTCTGATCTTGTTACTAGTCAGGGAAAAGAACATTAAGTGACTATGAACTCCTACCAAGATTGAAATAATTGCTTATAAAAAACAATTGTTATATCTCAACATGTATATTGATCTGAAATTTTCAAACTGTGAGAAAATTATTTTAACCAGAAAAAGAAGCCTTCGGCTTTTAATGATAATGGCCGGAAATTGATCCTAGTTTATAGCCCAAGTTTGAGAGGCCTCAAGGAAACATTGAACTTTGTTGTGAACATAGACTCAATGGACTCCATGTTAGATATTCAACCCAATCAGCCTAGGGTGGTTTTGACAGTTGTACTTTGAAATCCTTTAGATAATGAAACTTACCATTTCTAATCAACATGCATACATACATACTCTCAAGGAACCATTCAACCTAAAAGCTTAAGCTGTTAGCTGAGGTCCTTGAATAGGTTGACATTCTCTAACATGCCCCCTCACACAAAAGCCCATTGGGCTTGAAGCGTGAACAAGCACAGGCCCACCCATACCTTGTGCTGAAATTTATTTAATTATAATGGGGGTAACGAGGATCAAACACTAGACCACTTGGTCAAAATGGCTCTGATACCATCTCAAAGAACCATTCAACCTAAAAGCTTAAGCTGTTAGGTGAGGTCCTTGAATAGGTTGATATTCTCTAACACATACATACATAACCTAATCAGCATGAGACTTCTCTTGATTGCATTGTGAGTAGGAGAAGCCTAAAAGAGACCCAAATGCATATCAACATCATGAACTATTTAGTACCAGAAGTAAAGATCAAAAGAGATGCCCATGTCTCTACCATACCTTAAAAGATTTCTCTGACTGTCTGACAGGTTGAGATTTTTTTATTCAAGGAAAGAAGTTTTCATCATCCTGTATGATTATATCTAGCAAAGACATTCCTTATTTCCAGGAAAGATATTTGTTCTCTATGTGTTTTGGTTCAATTTGTGCAAAAATGGGCAATAATAAAATGCTCAAATGACAGGCATAAAAAGAAATTTGAAAAAGTCATGCAAAAATCGTCTCCCATGAGAAGAAAAACTATATCAATTTGTGCGCTCTTACAGCAGCATATGCAAACATGTTCATTGAAAAAGCAATGGTACTCGTAAAAAAAATAATAATAATAAAAGAAAAGAAGAGAAGGGAAAAAGCCATGGCATCAAGTTTGTTGATATGCAAAGACATATAGAACAAGTACCCATGTCAATTTTCAGGGTAAGAATAGAAGCGTTCAATAAGAGGTAAAGAATAATTGTCATATGATTTAGAAAATGCAATGAGAATATTGCCTTTCTTGTAGTTCAGATAAATTCAAAAACATGAACTTACTTCATCCACCACCTTGCACCAAAAAAATGCCATCTTCCGCAGGGTCTTGAAGCTCCCCATGACTTCAGAAAGCCTAACAACAAAACTTTCAGGAGGAGCAGCATGAACATCTCTTGGCAAAGATGCCATTGTAAATGTTGCTGAACCAGAGCTGCATTCTTCCTTCTGTGGGAATGTTCCTCTGCGAATATCTTGCAAATATTACAATGGAAGCAAAAAATCATCAAGGGATAATGCAGAAGCTAAAGATGAGAAATTCAACCTAGAAAAGGATAGTTTTCATCAAATCATTAAAAAGCATACCTGCATCAAATAATGAATGGACTAACGAGGGGATATCATCATCCTTTCCAAATTCAGAGTTTGATTTCTCCTCCTTTTCACGAAGCACTAATGACTTCACTGCAGAGAAACTTAAGCCTGTCCTCTCTCTTACAGGTGAAGAATCTCTGGATGATACGAGAAGATCTTTCATTGACTTATAGTTTTTCCCAACCCTGTAAAGAAAGAAGAAAAGCAAAAGAAAATTTGTAACCCACAGACTTGTAAAAAAGTTCAACTTGACAAGAACCCATGAAGCTGCAGGAGGAAAGGGGGAAAAAAGAAAAAAAAAAACTTATGACTTAAAGGGAATATTCATTTGTTTTCTTCCTCCCCTTAATAAAGGAGATTAGAATTATGTTTTGTAATGGTACTGTAGGTACATGGTGGTCACTTAGACCATCGGAACATAGGAGGTGTCAAACTAATACTATGCGAATGCTTGCGATGAGTCCATAACTCATCGCACACCTGTGATAAGTTCATAACTCATCACACATTTGCGATGAACTCACACCCGAAACAGGTTGTGACGAGCTTTGGACCCGTGCGGACTTGCGATGAGTTTAAAGCTATCACAGAACCGCGATGAGCTTTGGACCCGTGCAGACTTGCGGTGAGTTTAAAGCCATTGCAAAACCGCGATGAGAGCAGACTCACCGCAAATCAAAAACAAATAATAGAAACACGTGCGACGTTAAAAGGGTCACGAAAGAAAGTAGCACACGTGTATTATGAGAATCCTTAGATGAAAGGAAAGTTCGTCCTTAAGATATCTCGTAAGACACATGGCGAAACCCTAGTAGTGTTCCCTAACAACTGACACCAAATCCAAGATTCCCTTTCCTAATGGGCATCAAATACTTTTGGCTCCTTCCTTTTGGGACCTCAGGATCTCTCCCTATAAATGGGGGCCTGAATCATAATGAGGGGATCATTCTACCACTTCATTCGCCCTAGCCTTTAGCCTACTTCCTGCTCTTGACTTTCCTTTGTCCTTCAAGAAGACCCCCGTACGTAGCCTAACCACCTTACTAACAGGTACCATAGGCGTAAGTCCTTGTTATAGATACTAGACTTACAACTGGTATCAGAATAAACTTACTAAATTTAGAAACAAAATCTAAAATCTATTACATGAGTTGGGGTGTAGCTAGCTATCCAATATAGAAAGACAAATCTAACCACTTGGCTACATTATCTACTTACAAGGTTAAGTACCCCCAATATATGCAATTCAAAACTAACTCCCAAATTCTGAAGCTTGAGAAATTAAGAGAGCCAACAGATATGCTATTTTTCTATGCACTTTACTTAATAATGTCAAGAGTGGTTTATATATACTCATACTTTCTATTGCAAATGATTACAGATTCTAGATGATGATATTAGTGATGTGCTTAAACCTGTAATTAGTCCCTTCTAAATTAACACTGGAAGAGTTAATTCAGTTGAAGCTTACCACTAAAGACAGAAGACTCCATAATGATTACTGACTACTGAGACGAAGCAGAAAATTATTGTGCATGAGGCTTTTAAAAAATGGATCTGAAGGATATAAACTATTAACTGAGAAGAACTGAAGTACCATGTGAAGTAACCTGCTGTGAAACAGATATAATTTGGAAGTTCTACAAATAAATTAATGGCAGTTCTTTGATGTCTAAATTTCCACAAGAAGTGGAAAGAGGAGGATAATTTGCATAATTTAGATGATAAAGTTGTAGCATAATTTAAACAAGACCAGAACCAGGAGCATGTAATACATTAAGTAAGATGATAAAAAAAGGTGAACAGTGCAATTTATGCTGCTACACCACCATCAATTCTGCTCCTATAGATGAGAGCTACAATTCACAGGCCAATACACATTTACATTGCTAAACCAATGTAATTTCTGCCCCTGATGCTGAACACAGTTAACAAGTTATGATATGAAGTAAACCTAAAAAAGCCAATGAAAAGAATGTTGTGCATCATCCACATTACTATTGTTTCCTTTTTTTGTGTGTTCAGCTACACAAATCTTGTTATATCAGTCCAGTGAATTCAGAGACCAATTTAAGACTTTGCAACAATTCAAAACAATGGGTTTCATGTGCGTGAAAAGGCATTGGAAATTTCAACATCAGATACCAGCCTGTCATAACCAACAATTTAAGCTCAGGAGAAAAACCAGAAATTAAAAGAATTTGAAAGCATTTCAAGATATAAGACTATCATTTTTTTCTATGATAGGTTTTAAGTATCCAAGACATTGCTTGTCAGGTTAAGAAGATGAACTTACTCAACAACTGTTGCCAATTGCTTGAGGATAGATGATGGAGGAATGTTAGGTCTGCCAGAAGCATTTGAATTTTCCTCCACAATGCCACTACCTTCTAAAACCTGTAAGAGTACTAATACTATGTTGATACTCAAAGATGAAGGAAATTTGTAGAAAAAGGAATTCTGTAATCTCCATAAATGTTGGCAAAATCATCTTATGTACTTGAGCAAGGAGCACAATTTTTTGTTTTTTGAAAAAGTAATGTTTCTTTTTCTTTTTTTTTAAGAGACGTATTGAATAAATCTATCTAAATACATTAGTCATGTACACAAAGAACTGTAAACTGGGAACATACAAATGTATATCTTAAACACCATTGCTGTTTACAAAAAAGAGTATCAGTATTTAAAAGAAGAACAATATGGTACCATCCAGTCTCCTCAGCACTACCTCCCACTGACTAGCTTTGTTTTCAAAATATACATGCATTCCTTCCACCAGGTCATAAAGTCCACAAGATTGCAACTGGACTCATACCACATTCTAGTTCACACCTTTTGCTCAAACCACTCAAGTACCATCTATGGAATAGAGATTCCACTGGTTCTGGTAAACAGCCATGCATTCCAAAGCATGATAGGGCCGATGTCCACAGCTTATATGAGAATTTGCAGTGCATAACAAGGTGGTTAGATGTTTCTGTACTCTATGTGCATAGCACACAAAATACTGCTTTCAAACAACACACCCCTTCTAGAAATGTTATGGGCCATAACACATTTACCCAATACAGTAGAACATGGCAGGAATGCCACCTTTGATGGGACTGAGGGGACCCAAATTCTTGAGCTAGGAAACATGTCTGATCTTTAAGAGTTCAAACTGTTGAAAATTGATTTAACTGAGAATAGCCCATACCTGTCCAATGTCCACATTCTTTTGTCTACCCATTCAGGATTAGGAATTATTTGCTGAATCTTGTGTAGTAGTTCAAAGTGCAACAATAGCATGAGGCAAAGAATATACAGTGCTAGTTAACTAAATCTAGGAGAAGGTAGTTACAATAACAATCCAAAAGGGATCATCTGGGACAGTTACGAGCTAGATAGCTGTCAGTAGAAATGAGTGTATTACTTGGTAGAGTTTACTATCTCCAAAAAACCACGTTAAAAAGTGTCAAGAGTTCTAGGTGCATAATATTTTAAATGATAATTGTCATATGTCTCATATTGAGTGAAACTATAAAAGTAGATGCATACACATCAAAAAGAAGAGTCAAACATATACTTGAAATAAATTTCTAGATAAATGCGGAGAATCCATCACCTTTAATTCAGAAACATCTTTGGCGCCCATCTGATCCAAATATTCATCAACGGCAGGAAAGGCCAAACTCAAGGTTTCAAATTTCTGCTCATCTCCTTCTCCTGTTTTTCCTTTTCTTATTTTCTTCAACCGCTCTTGCCAATCATGCCATTCTTGCTTTTTCCTTTGAGGTGCAGGCTTCCATTTTGAATGCTTGAATCCATTGTGCTTCTGTATATTTGCACATAAACATTAATCTGAATAGACTTTAAAATAATCCTATATTCCTACTTCATGGCGAATTGGCAATAGCAATAAGCTAATTAAAATTTATAAACGTTTCGTCATTTCGTGAGCGAATAAGTAATGTGAATCATATTCCCAACTGTTATTAACATTTCCTAAACAAAAGGTTTACATGATACACATCCAAATTCACGGAAAAATAAGTATCTTCAAAAATTGATTAGAATAAAAAAACTTGGACCTACATTTCCATTAGAGAAGAACAAAAGAAAATGAATGGCAGTAAAATCGAACTCAAAAACGAAATTAACACGACGTTAAATGCAATTTAAAAGAAATAAAGGAAAAGGATTCAATCTTACCTCTCCTTCGCTTTTTCCAGATACTGGGTTGTGTTCAGGGAGTTTCTTTGAAGTCTTCTGGAATTGTCCTTCGGCTTCTTCTTCGACCGAATTAGTTGTATAGAATAGTAAATAGAAGAAAAAAATAAATAATTGAATAGATCGCATAGAAACAGAGATTTCAACCGTAAATAATGGAGAAAGTAAGAGAGATAAACCTCGATCGTTCTTTATATCCGCTTTGATGTCAGTCAGTACTTTCTCCGCTTTTGCTGCCGCAGAATGGAAGGCCGTTTTAGCTTTGGAGACGAGGGAGGAGGAGGATGACTCCATTTGGTAAATAAGCAGTAGCCTGTGGCTGCGTGGAATGAGATTGAGATTGAGAGAACCTAAATGAGCGACGAAAATGAGGCGCGGTACATAGGAAGGACGCAGGAAGAGAGAGAGAGAGAGATCCGGAGTTTTTAATTTCTTATTAAATTAAGAAATATTTTGTCTAACCGGAACTGATGTTAATATGTTATGGTTTTCAACTTTTCATCGACGATTTTTAGCGTGATGCCCACAAAATGACAAAAATCTAATTTGTTCAATGGACTTCCCGGTATTATCGCCACCCACCGGCCGGTCTATTTCCGCCGGAAACCATGCACCAGACCCCGAATCTAGGGGGTTGGGCAGGGCTCCAAATGGATCGGACCGAATCGGATATATCTAAGTATAAATAAAATTGTTAACTCATCGATCGGATCTAAATCGAATTGAATTTGTTTCAAAAAAAAATCGAATTGAATATGGATAGATATCGGATATTAAATAACAAAGTTAAAAAGATCAAAACATTATCTACTATCAAAAAATAAATTAAAAATAACTGAAAATGCCTTCTGCATTTTTCTTTTATTACCAAAAATAATAGTAGTATAATTTTTATATAAATAAAAGCAAATATATTTAAATATAAATCGGATTGGATAGGGTTTCACCACTTTTATGTTATAATGGATCAAATTCGGATGACCCTTTATTCGATTGATTGGATTTTGGATAAATGGATGTTTGTGTCGTTCCCTTGGTAGATTGTTTCGAACTCCGAACCACAAAATGGCAAGTGTGAATGCAGAGAGTTCTATGCAAAATATGCAGTGTTTTAAAAACAGACTCAGAACCGGAATCGTTTTCGGCATCAGTTTCTGGGTTGATGGTTCAATCATCCGGTTTGAATGGAGGATCTGTTCTGAAAAAAAATAAAAAATATTTAAAATAAAAAAATGGCTAAAACTGTTGAATGGGTCAAATGGGTCAATGGTTCGATCATTCAAATCAATGAGTTATTGACCAATTCAACTTTTTTTGGCTAGGGAGAGGTTTTGGGGCCTTGAGAGTAAAACAAAACCAGTTATCTAGACAATTCCCGGACTGAATGGTCCAACTGTCTGGATCAACGACGGTTCAAAAACATTGGTTCTATGTGTTATTCACAACGCTAATTTGGGTCAAAATTTGGACCTTTTTTTCCTCTCAAACTCTTTTGTAGTCTTGTTGAAAACTAAATCACGCGAGAGATGCAAATACAACACAAAAAAAAAAAAAAAAAAAAACACAAGAGATGAGGTGAATTATGTATAAAAATAATGTGTATTATAATTTAGGGTAAAATATAAAAACCTCCCTGAAGTTTCTAATGATCATAAAAAACCTCCCCTATAATTTCACTTTAGCAAAAACCTCCCCTCTATTTTTAAAAAATTCAACAAATACCTCCTTTCTGTCAATGACCAAGATGGAAAAACATTAAAGAGATGATTATTTTTTCAAAATACCTATTTTACCCTTTTACGAATTAATGTGCATTTGTTTTTACTAAAATAGCCCTATCTCAGCAACTTCATAATCCGCTCAAACAATGTTCATCTTCTTCCTCACGACGCAGAGCAGCGGAAGGGCAGTGCACTCCACAATTAATGTGCATCTTGATCATTGATAGAAGGGAGGTATTTGCTGAAATTTTCAAAAATAGAGGAGAGGTTTTTGCTAAAGTGAAACTATAAGGGAGATCTTTATGATTATCAACCACTTCAGGGGAGGTTTTTGTATTTTACCCTATAATTTATGTTTGTATTCATAATTTTTTATAGGAAGAATCTATGCTGTCGGACAGACATGATATGAAAAGGGGTTGGACCAATTAAACGTTGATTGGTTCCAAGTTTTTCTGGTATCACAGTCGTGGACATCTTGGGCTGGGCCAATTTCAATGTCGGATTTACATTTTGCCCACTCCCAAGTCCTAATCCTCTCTACAATGAGCTGGTTCTTGGGGCTTGATTAAGGCTGCATTTGGCATTCCTTATTTTAAGGACTATCTCCTTTTTACTGCTAAAATACTCATATGAATTCAGAGTTCTTATCTGCAAAAGGGAGATAAATTCTTAAAACAAGGAATGGCAAAATGCAGCCTAAGTGGGGTAGGCCTTAGGCTGGATCGAGCTAGCTTTGCCAAATGCAATATCAACTTCTCTTTCTCCATGTGAAGTTTTAGGTCGATCTTCTTCCAGCCTGTGAAGTGGGAAGAATGGTAACAGTTAGATGTTGATTGAGAATAGTGTATTTGGAAAAGTAGGTCCAACTCACATGGTAGATAGGAAACACCTCCATAATTGATGGTTCCAAACTTAAATTGCACCTAGTCTTTGCTAATGATAACGATTAATTCCACCTACCAGTAGTAGATTCCTCATTCCTCTATTCTGGATTTTCCTCATGTCACAATGCGGATTCTTTGTACATTCTAATTAACTGGTAGAAAATTTTCTACGACTACAAGGTATGGTAGAATGTTAAGTAACCAAAAGAAAGAAAAAAAAAAAGTAGAATGTTGCTCATCTTTGCAATGAAGCTATATAAACAAATCTATTTGGGGAGGTGGGTTTTATGGGGCACATTTCTGTAACTGCCTATAAATGAAGAGGAAATAAATCTACTTTAGTCTGTCCAATCCGTCTAAATTGATTATTATTTGGACGGGTCTAACCCAAAACCAGTCTATTGACACCCCTAAGCACCATCATGTCGGGGATAGCCTTGAGGGCAACATAAGAAACAATTTGAGATTGGGCTGCCATGGATCATATTGTTCCACTTTGCTGCTACCGCTGTCTGCATTAAGAAATTATTAATATCAGAACAAGTAGCAGTTGAGAGTGGAATAAGTTTGGGGCCTAAGAAAAAAGTATTTCAGGGAGGAGGAAGGAAATCAGTCTCCATTGCTCTAAAAGAAAAGCTTCAATTTTTCAAACAGAACATCATTAAATAATTGGGACATTATCAGACTTCCACCTAATTAGAGGCCGTGTGATTTACTGTTGATCCCTGCTGAGAGAATTAAAGCTGTGTTTCCAGAAGGGTTGATTGATTTATTGTCAAAGTTTTGAGATGAGTATCACTATTGAGTTTAGGATTGAATTTCTGATATAATTAATAATTACCACATGCAAATCCAATCCAGTAAGTCTGTATCTTCATCATTCATGCGATAACAATAGAAAGAGCAGACTGAAATGAGCAATATGTTTTCCTTTGTGACTGTAATTGTTTTGTCTGAGGTTTGTTGTCCACATTGAATTTCCACCAAAGGTGCAGAAAACCATTAATCATTTATAGTCATTATATCATTGCAAAATTTATAGCGCATGAGCCGCACCATGAAGCAAAAAAATGTCCACCAGTCATAAAAAGGCACATCACATTTGACATCTTTAGCATTGTTGTTAAGGTCTTGATGGTAAGCACACTTTGTAAGATATACATCTTAACTGGTAAGCACACTTTGTAAGATACATCTTTAATGTGACTAGTTGGGATCTTGATTCATCTTTTATTCCAAGTTTAGAATTTTTTTTATTTGCTTTGCTGATAATAGACTGATTTCAGAATATGTTTCCAAAATCTAGAATAAGCAATAACTAGTTTATTTATTTATTTTTTGGTATTAATCATTGTCTATAACTAGTTTATTGAGGGTGCCAAATAGGCACCACTTCAACACTTTCTCTCTTGCTCTTTTGCATGCATTGAAAATAAAAAGGTCAACTTTAGTTTACGTGCATGCCAGTCATTTGTGGAAGTTATTTTTTAAAACTTTCATAAACGGCCAGGCGTTTTTAATGAAAAGGTCAACTTTAGTTTATGTGCATGCCAGCCATTTGTGGAAATTATTTTTTAAAACTTTCACAAACGGTCAGGCGTTTTTTCATTGTTACGGGTGGCGCCTAATGGCAGTTAATTGTCATAAACACTTGTAATTATTGCATTTCTCGGTTTTACCAGCAAATAAAATACAAACGTTTATTCAATAAGCATACCAAACACAGACTTAGTTGATGTTTATCACATTGGGTTGGGGGATGTTTTTTACTAGTTTGCTTTTTTTGTTTTGAATTAACTAAAACTTTCCATTAGAATTGGCCATAGCCAATCGTTGATATATTACGTGTGGAACCTGCTTCTGAAAAATGAAAACAGACAACAAAGAACAGTTTTCACTATTTTCATGTTGTCTCGAGGAATATACCTCGAAGAAACCACCACTGGCAAAAAACAGTCCATATTGCTTGAGGCAGCGGAAACTTGAAATTCTTTCTTGAATTGCATTGCATTTATCACACCATTAAAATATTAATGTTTACTATCTAGACACCGAAAACCAGAAATACCAGAAGAATAATGAACGAAAAGAAAGAAAATAAAATAAAATAAAATATTCATGCTCAAGCTGAGATCTGTCAATATTTTCCTGTATAGAACTCATTTCCTAATAATGCACATACAAGAACATGTCACCCTCTCGTGACAGGTTTTTGGGATCGGCTGAATCAGAGAGGCCGAGTCCTGCGTCCAGATGCCCGACCACATAGAAGAGCGTTCTTTGGAATAGGGTATTCATCTCTCCATGAATTTGCAGGGGAGTAAACACGAAGATAGAACTGCTGACCCAAGTACTGTCTGGCCCAGTTCTCAGATCTGATGTTCCACATCCCCACATTGTCCAATGCCACGTAAATTGCAGTCCATGACTTGGGATAGACCTGCACTCCATCAAATTTAACATCGTAAGATATTTTCTAGCCACTCTTAGTGTAGGATCTCCAAGAAAGCTGCAAAGCTTTTGGTATTTCACTAGACCGAGAGACAGATGCTCCCCATATACTATTCTATCTCCTAGGTTCACCTCCTAAATGGCACATAAGTCCCGAATTGGCTCAATCATCTGCCAGTTAGATGCATCCAGGTGATCCAGTTTAGGCTATCCCATCACCAATAGAATGAGCAGTGGAGTACCATGTTTTGCCAAAGAAATCTGGCATTTACAAATTGCCAGTATTTGTTAACTCTACCATATACACACTCTAACGAATGGCATGTTTGATGAACTAGCAGAAAATCAATGCTGAGTGGTTACAGAGGCAGGTATTTATGTATGCACATTCCTATGCATCAAAGGAGTCCAGATATCCGTTTCCTACCTGTGTAGTGCAACGAGCAACTGTATCTCTCAAGTTGTAAGTGTCTCTGCTTGCAGGTGACCATTGCCCTCCATCCATCCTGCTCATGCGACAAATTCTTGTGTCAGAAATCAAGAAGAAGCAGAATAGGGAGCTTGACACTGGAAATGATTTCAGTAGACAGTCTTACCCCACAACAAAGAAGGAATAACCATCAATGTGCCATGATTGTATAGTGTCTTCCCAATTCTCAAACACAATCTCAACAAAAGTCCGGAAATCAGCAGCCATGACAGAGGTCTGGAGGTAACCACCACCGCCAGTTGGATTGTCCGGAATGCTCCCAAGGGTGAAGACACCAGGGATCTTGTAATAATCAGCAATTTTCAACGGTGTGTCTGCAGGAATAAAGGACACACTGTTGACAGCATATCTCTGCTTACCATTGATGACAGGAGCATTGTTAGCAAGCCTGATTGTACGGGTAGTGTTGATCAACCCATAGTGGTAAGAGCCTTGAGGATTGGGTCTTGGACCACTTGCTGTCAGATTCCATCTGGTTCGGGAAAGCACAAAACCCTAAATAAGAACTTATGGTATTATAGGAAAGTTCAACCAAACAGTTCATCATAACAACAAATCCAGGCAAATAAGACCAAGTCAGTTGTCCTCTTTGTCTTTCAATGGCTCACGCATTGTGTTTTTGATTTGCATGACCACATCTCCCACATATACAATGGGGAGTAGTTAAAAAGTGACAAGACATTCCACCGAAAAATAAGTTATGAAAACATTCAAACAATACAGACAATTGCCAGTGCGATAATACATAAATATAAGGGTAGATCTCATTTGTTAGTGAAATTAGGGAAATACCGTATAGATCTAGCCTGGTTGAGAGACCAGTCAATCTCAATGGTTGGACCACCAGGGGGAGGACCTGAAACTTGTCCAGCGGAGTTGCTGTAATGGAGAATGGCTGTGGTTGTGAGCACAGGGCTTGTGAAGCGTGTGGAAACAACAATGTAGTAATCTTGTGGAGGCTGATCGGCAGTAACCAAGACAGAGTAGGACTGTCCAAGATGGATATCAAGAGAAGAATATGTGTTCTGCAGTGTGTGTGACCCTTCAACCTCTACCAAAGTCATCTTGTGTCCTGCAATTCTGAAATTGATGGATGTTGTGAGCCCCACATTTGATATCCGGAACCTGTAGGTTTTACCTGCCCAACAAGTTTTACAGACAGTAAGATTATGTGAATGGTATAATTAGATGAACACACAAACCTGTAAACTGAGAAGTGTGATTTGGAAAGGAAGCAGCGTATTTTTACCTTGATCAACTGTGAACGTGTAACCATTCAAACCACGGCCATTGATGAGAAGACCATCAGGGAATGGAAGGTCATGACCACTGTCTAAGATTGCTTTCAAATCCTGTGAATCAAAAGGTGGCATATCAAAGTCATATAATTTTCAGACCTGTTTTTGAACTATTTGCCATTACTTTGTTTCAGCATTCACAAATTAACACTATAAGCAGATAGTCCCAATTATATCCGAATGGCTAAATCTTCAGTCTCCAACGAGATGAAAATTTCAACTTTAATTCAATACCTTGTTCTCATCCTCTTTTGGTTGTGCCATGAGAATGAATGAATTCAGGTCTGCCGTACACAGAACCAAGCAATTCTATATCTGGTTCTCACTGGGTGAATGCACACCCGAAGTGTCTAGGATTTCAAGTGCTGGGTATCAGCACTTAATCTAACCTGACATGTATTTACTATTTACTTAACCATTTTTTTTCATTCATCTGCCAGTGGAAGTCACGTACTACTCTTGGTTCATTCATAGATGGCCCTAAGCTATTTGATGATATACTTATCCCAAATTCAAAATTTTATCAAAACAAAGAATAGCTTCCTAATAGCATCGGATTAATATTGGAATTCAGAGATCATCTACAGTATGAATGGCAACCTCAGCATATTATATTCAACCACCCAATCTATACTCACTGTATGATTTTGCTTGAACCAATCGCCAGCCAGTATCGTGTAGTCCCCAGCAGGAGGAGGGAAAGGGACGGGTATCATCGGGCGGCTGTTGATCCGGATGCCACCAAATCCTCCCGCAGCCTTGTGGAATGCAAGCGACGGGAAGTAGAAGAAGCTGCCGATTTGATCCTTGACTTGAAGCACATAAGTGAAGTTTTGGCCAGGGGGAATAGGACAGTTGGTGCCATACACACCATCCTGCCACGAGTTCCTCCTCTGCTGAACGCCATTCCTGTTCAATCCAATCAGAGTATAACTCTTGAATTCCGTTCACGCAAAAGGAAAAGTAAAACAATGGGTAACTTCATCAAGAAAAAACAGCAGAGTTTGTGCAACTCTTGGATTGCTCCCCCCTACAGACCAATCCCAAGTGTGACGCACGAAGAGATCTCCAGCTCAGAGACTTCAGCTCTGTCTGGCATGCGTCTTTTCATCGATCACATTATGTCGGTAGGGCGAAGTACCTAAAGCTGCATAAACTCGTTGTAAGACGTAGCAGTTTAGCAAGTGGGTGGAGTTGCACATGCTGTATACATATGGTGAGGCCAAACAAATGCAGAGGCTTTTATGATTCAACCATTAAAGGTGGGTGACAGGTTTAACCAGCCAACTTCAGCAATTAATTGTGGGTTCTGAACAAGATTCAAGAGCTGCTGAATGATTCAACCCAGTGGCCTTGTATTAAACCTGAATCCTTTTCCTTTTACTACTTCAATAATTTTAAATGCATCTGTCTTTCATCTATACTCGCACATGACATGATCGGTAACGAGACGCGTTGACCCGTCCATCTCCATTAAGAAGATGGTGGGCCCATCTAGCTAACAAAGTAAATTAGTCCAGCTGGTTCCAGATCCCAGATCCACAAACGATGAATTGGGCAATTGGCAGCCTAACATTGCCGTAAGTTATGCCGCGAGAAAACTAAACATTTTAAAACAGTAAACCGCGAGATACCAAATCCTCAGTGAAAGAAAGCGAAAACGTGTTTTGGGTTTGGCTGCTTTTCGCTTAACAACCCAACTCTAAATAGTACCACCCTTATAAATAGAAAATATCGTAATCCTCTCATATCCCTCCCTTTTCGTCAAATTGTAATAATATCCCCAGTGCAGAGTGTCAATTACCGAAACAACCCTACTGCACAAGAAATTCTTTCACCTCTTCTTCTCTTCCGGTGTCATACACGTTGTCAATTTTTTTTTTCCCGAAAGAAAACCCGCGTTAGAAATTCGACCATTCAAAATGGAATCTTTAGAAAACTGTTCTCCAATGGCAAATTGAAACTCTCAAGCAAGAAAAGAAGAAGAAAGCAAAGATTTACAAAACAGGAAGACGAAAGAAAGAGGAAAACAAGAAAAAGATTCGGTTTAGTTACCATGAGATGAGGAATGGCTCGTCCAAGCTGTTGTAGACACTGATTATCAAGTTATCATTCGAAACGCTATCGATCAGAGGACCTGGGAACTGGCCGTTGATCAAAATCCCCTGCAACGTTAACCCACATTAGCCAGGATATTCTTGAAAAAAATAAAGAAGAAGAAGAGATTCAAATCTATAGTCAATAGAATAACAAGAGAAAATTAAAGAAAACGAAGGATGCACCTGTTGTTTTACTCCAAGAGGATAAATGTCGCCATAGGTGACATTCCATGTAAAGAATCTGTAAGGGTCTTCGGCATTAATGCAAGAAACGAGGAAGAAGAAGAAGAAGAACAGGAGAGAACAGAGAACCCTGTTGTCTCCCATTTACGTCCTCCAGTTGTCTCTATCAGATTTCAGGGAAACGGGCTTTCGACCTTTGATTCTGGAAAAGATGGTAAAATGGGGGTTCAAATATATGGAGAGATAGATCTATGAAGCAGAAAGCCCCTACAGCGCTCAGAGGAATTGAAGAGAAAGGCGGGAGAGGGGAAAACAATGCAGCAGAAAGAAAGACGAAATAAATATCGAAATGCTCTCTCAGTGTCTCTCTGATTGCTGAGACCGAGACCGAGACCGAGACCGAGAAATATGCATGGACTGAGAGGCGAGTGAGAAGCCTCAAATAATCAATCTCTTCATCAGTAGTGGCTTTTGTACGCGGGAGAAGTGGGGCTGGGCTATGAGCTGTCAGTGATCTAAAAGGAGGGAACTCAAGTCAAGCGGAAGGCTGAAGCCAATCCGGCAGTCCCCCTTAAGTGTCTGGTGTACTTACTAGCAGTTTTACCAATTACTACACAAGTAATCTTATATTTACCAAGTTATCCCTCTCTTTCTTACTTGTTAACAGACCAAGGAATTTTGCAACTCTCGCACTGCTCCGCACTACAGACAATATGGCAATTTTCTCTAGGCGTTCATGGAAAACCAAAAAACTGAGAAATCGACCCGAATCGAGAAATTGAACCAAAAGTTGTGGATAACAAACCGATAGATTTGATTTTTATTTTATTTTCCAAAATTTTGGTTCAATTTCGATTAACCTAGAAGTAAAGTCGACAGCTAAATGAATCGATCAATTAATTAACCAGTTGACCGATTAACCGTCTAATTCAGTTTGGCACTTTTCAAAAAACCAAGGGACCGGTTCCGGTTCGGTTAAAAATATGTGCCAGCACCCCTAAATTTTTGGTAGTATGAAACCAGGTGGCCCAAATTAAAAGAGAGTATCAGTCTCACGAGGTGGTGTCTTGATGCATTGTACATGCGATACGTCCAATAATTATTAGAAATTTCGGGTCTAAGAAGCTTGTACAAGTAATTAGTTCCGACTGTTCTGTAAAGAGTGGGTTGGTCACTCATGCCAAAAACAGAGATCAGTAGTACGATGCGTCTCGTATTAGAGAAGGCAATGATCAATGCAGAATAAAAATACATTTATCATTATACTTTCTTCCTTCATCTATTTGTTTGCTTGTTTCAACAATAGTTTCCCTATATAAGTTGATCATAATCATTGTTGCTGAATGAATCTTGATACCAAATAATATAAAAACAAAGTAAGAAAGAGAGAAGAAGCATACTCGCTTTAATAGCGAGTAACAAACAAACTTTCGAAACAAGTAATGCAACAGACCATGTGCGTGGTGGAATATAACAATTAAACGTCACTGGCCGCTAAGAAGCTGCTCGTCCTGTGGGACTGGGACTGGGCCGCCTGGCCTGACCTGACCTGGTCCCTTGCTAGCTCTTAACAACAAGTACTACTCCATCTATCTTTTCTTTATTTCCTTCCCAAATAAATGCTATTATCTTTCTCTAGACGATGGTATTGGGGCGGGTTTATCTATAGCTTTTTTACAATAAAATATAGCACCGACGCGGTTAACAGATTTTTTGTTTTGTTTTCTGATATTAACACAGCATGAACCATTGTTTATGGAAACCTATTGCGCCGTCTGCGTAATCATCGGAATCACCGCGTCACGTATTCGAACCAGGCGTGTGTGCGTGAAATATATAGGCATAGCACCAGGGTTGATGATGACAGCCAAAAGAAAAGGATTGATGATGCCATGAGCTCTCAGGTGTGTGTATACGATTTTTGCTTCTGGGAAATCCTATCTCTTAATAATAGACATTGTAGCTACGTACTCCCGCAATCAACTCTCTGTAGCTGTTATATTTCACCATCAAAGATAATGCCGTATATACATCTTACGTGCTTCAACAATTTTAAATTTACATACAAAATTAGGTTTTAAGCAAAGGATTAGGATTATGGTTGGGAAATAAGGGGTGTCAATTGAACTGGATTTGGTCCAATCCGATCCAGTCCAATGTGAGTCCATGGATCAGGTCCAATCCAATCCAATGAATGTTTTGGACCAATTTTGATTGGTCCAATTCAATGTTTGGGCCATTCAATCTGTTCAAGTTCATTTTGATTTAGATTGGTTTCAACCTAAACTCGGTCCATTGACACACATATTTTTATCTTATATCAATGGATCAGATATTGGCTTAATCCAATCCAATCCAATATAAATTTATTACAGATGAATCAGGTCCAATCCAATCTAATAAATATTTTGGACCGGATTGGTCCAATCCAATATGTCCTGTTGGTCCATCCAATTCGCCCAAATTAATTTTGGACTACAATGGATTCAATCCAAAACCGATCCATTGACACCCTTATTGGGAATTCAATAGTTCGTAATGAATCGGAATTGACCTTAACCCAGCCTAACTTGGCTCCACTTTCATCCCAAATTAACCAATCTTGCAAAAAATTAATGACTTGTGATAAAATAAAGAGATATATATGTATAGATGCAAATGGATTGGATCGGATTCAAAGCAGGATATATTCTGTTTAACTTGCATCCCAAATTAATCAATCTTGTAAAAAATGACTTTTGTGATAAAACAAAGAGATATATTTGTACGGATGCAAATGGATTGGATTGGATTCGAAACAAGGTATATTTAAATTCGATCTGACACTATTTCATGTCGGATCTGATCCGATTCAAAGATCCAATTGAATCTGATATGATTCTATTTGAATTCGAATCTTATTGGTAAGTCAAATCTTCAGGTCTGATCCGATCCAACCTATTATCTTTAAAAATTAATGAATTATTAAAAAAATTAAAATATATTAATTTAAATAAAGTAAAAACAAAAAGTATAAATACTTTTTAATTATTTTTGTCATATATATACATGTTTTTTATAAAAAAATAAATAGTATAACAAATTTATAAAAATATTTATAAATAAATAAATACATATATATATATATAAACATAATATACATCGAATCGAATCTCTAGTGGCAAGTGGCAACACAATACCACTGTACCAATCACCGAATACCCCCTAGTGCTACTACAATTTAACTCTTAGGTAGGGGTGGCAATTGCATATACCCGAGTAATTGAACCCACCCAACCTGCCCATTTACTTAAGGTTGGAAATGGATTGAATCACTTATAAAGTGTTTGGCGCTGGTGCATTTCACAATCGATTCGTTTTTGCTGATATGACATGAATGATAAGATACATCAGCAAATAAATGAATCGATACAAAAAGAGTGCTTGGATTAGAAACAGTCATAAATCGGTTTTGCTTTCAAAATTCTCAATTTCACCTTTTAGCTGAAACACCTTTTGAGAAAGGTAATCCAATGTGGCTCCAGCTACCCGACTTGGCAAGTTCACACTTCGGGTAAAATTTGATCTGGTGCTTCGGACGTCTATGATAATGAAAGACACAGCTTCCTCTTCCACATCTCTTGCGGCCGTTGAGGGCTCATATTCATCGACATTGGTTCTGGTGAATCAACTCTTCGAACACCATTGAGGGATTTCTTCTTGCTCTTGCCTTCATCGAGCAAAGTTCTTGCCAATGTAAAAAACGCTACTCCTTTCTCAACCATAAACGATCTCTGTTAACTTATGAACTACCTGTTAAACTGTTTTCTAGCTTTGTATTAACTTTATTGATGAAGGGAAATTTGGCCCGACCTCGGGAGACACGTGGACGAGATTCAGCATAAGTGATAACTCAACATGATTAGATCGGCACGTAGATGTGACTTGACACAAGTGACAGCTCAGCATGATCAGTTCGCTACAAAGCGACCTCGGGTACCCTAATACCCCGAACTAAGATCGTCTCAGTACCAGATCGCGACCAAGATAATGGTACCAAGTTCACTACAGATCGAACCCGGACAGATAGACCACCTCGGTCAAGACTACCTCGGGACGAGTATACCTCGGTGCAAGGTCACACTAGGACCACCTCGGTCCCAAGGCACTTCAGCATTCATATCAGGTCGGATCTAAAGAGCACAAGCTCATGAAGCTCGTCACTAGGCAATCCGAAACCTTACAGGTAGCTCGCTACCTGGTCAAGCCGACTTCCGTGTTACCACCCCGAGGAGTTCACCACTGTATTCCGCATTTTACGGGATTATGACTCGTAACGGCTATATTAGCTCACCCACTCCCCGGTTCAGATGGGACCAGGCAATCTTACCGATTGGTGGCATTTTACCCACCTAACACGCAAACGGATCCCATCACAGCGAGGATCCAGGAACTGTTCCACCAACCCACGAGGACTCCAGTATATAAAGACTTCACCCCTGGGGGCGAAGGTATGTGTGTATGCGTAATCTTTGCTCTCTAACTCACAGATATCATCTCAAGCTCTCTACTACTACTACTGAGTGCTAACTTAGTCATCGGAGTGTCCCCGCCGAGTAAGCCACCTCAGGATCTCTGACTCCTCTCTCGCAGGTTACCAGTCCCCGCTGTTACTGCCAGCCAGATCGTCTCCAGCAGGGAGCAGCCGGATTACGCCACATCATTTGGCGTCGTTTGTGGGAACTCGTTACTAAAAGCCTTTTATCTCCATTTCAAAAACCTCAAGCTCAAGATCAAACCCATGGCTTCCTCCAGCAACGCCGGACAACACAATGAAGCAAACGTCTCCGGGGGGCAACCTCAGTTCCCGTCCGTTTGCATAGGTTAGTTCACCATACCGCTCCCCGCGGGTCGGATTCCAGCACTGACTGTGCCTCAACCAACTGTGCCTGTGAACGCCCCACTTCCCCCTGTAGTGGGTGCGACTTCCATTGAACCCTCTGTGGTTCCCCCTGGAGCCGGACCGAACCAACTAAGTGACCTAGTACACTGTGTGCGGGCTATTCAAGCCCAAATGCAGCAAGTCCAGCAGTTCCAGCATTACCAACAGCAGGTTATGCACCACATGTATCAGCAGCAGTTCCCACCGCTATAGCAGAACCAACAGCCGACCTCGCCTCAATGCCCGATCACACCAAGCAAGCCTCATCGCCAGAACAGCCATCCTTGCCGGGGAGAGACCTCCCAGGTCTCGTCTTGCGGCAGGAGGGAAAGACAAGTTGTTCCTCCCGTCTCCTAGCAAGTAAGCAGGTCGAGAGATACTCGACCCACCAAAACCAGTCCACCCCGATCCTCGCAACCTGAAGGCACTCTTAAAGGAAACCGGTTCGAGGTCCTAGCCGCGGACTCCAGGCAAGGCCTTTCTATCCGCAGTAGCTGACAGTCCGAATCACTCCCGGCCAAGACACCGTCTTACAGCGCATAGGTCAGCAGCACTGCTGCAGAGCCAGTCAAGCAGCAGCGAAGGAGACGTGCTAAGGCACCTCGAGCAGTAGACCCAAGCTAGCTCGCGGGACCTAGCCGACCTGAGCAGCCTAAAGGTAGGGTGGAGGTAAGATCGGGAATCACAAAAACCGCTCCCCTCTCTCTGTACCCTCTACACTGTCCTCCGAGCTCCTAGCCTCCCCGATGCCGATGAACTTTAGGGTCCCCCCTTGGATAAGTATGATGGGTCTTTCGACCCCAATGACCATGTAGACTCTTTCCAGTCCCAGATGCACCTTGCTAGGGCTGACGAAACCTACATGTGCATTGCCTTCTCCACAACCTTCAAAGGGGTAGCTCGCACATGGTACAGAAACCTTGCGCCTAGGACAATTAAAAGTTGGGCGCAACTCGTACAATTGTTCACCTCGCACTTCATCACCAGCAAGAAGTGTCTGAGGTCACAAGAAAGCCTCCTCAGTATAGTCCAGAGGGAAGGAGAGTCGATTCGAAGCTACATCAAACGCTTCAACGATGCTTGCTTGTTGATCCCGGACTTGGACCCCGCTGTAAGACTCATGGCAGCAAAAAAGGGAATCACCCACAGGGAATTCAAGTGGCATGTGGTGGCAAACAAACCCAAAGACATCACTGAATTCCTTAAGCTCGCTGATCAGTTCATCGGGATTGAAGAAGAGATGAACCAAAGGATTGAAGCCCCGATAGAGAAAAGAAAGAGAGAAGACCACAACTCGAATAACGATGGCGGCAAAAGGAAGAAAAGAAAGTCCCCAACCAGGGGAGGGAACAGGTTGGATTTTCATCCCCGAGCTCCCCCGGTTGAAAGAACGAACTTCACACCCCTCAATGCGAAGCAAGGGGAAATCCTCATGGCGATCAAGGATGCCTCTTTCGTAAAGTGGCCGCCCCGGTTGAGGGGAGATCCCGCCACTAGAAATAAAAATGCATTTTATCATTTTCATAGAGATCATGGTCATAGTACCAAAGATTGTAAAAACCTCCGCGACGAGATTGAAGAGCTCATCCGTTGCAAGTACCTAAAAAATTTTGTACAAAAAAGTAATAAAAAACAAGTAGATCGGCAGGGGGAGCAAAGGAGAGATGCTCCCGAAACCAGTAGTCAACGCAATGAGCAACCGCAAAAACCGTTGCCCGAAGAGAGACCAATCCGCGGGATGATCAACACGATCACCAACGGATCCATAGTCGCGGGCTGCACCTCGGCCACAAGGAAGTCCTTAGTTCGCGAATTGGAACACGAAGAGCAGAATCCGCCGAAGTGACCTAGGCCCGAAGATCCGATATTCTTCAGAGAAGACGATGCACGCGGGGTCCAGTACCCCCATGATGATGCACTGGTTATAAAGATGAGGGTCAACGACTTCGAGATGAAGCGTATCCTGGTCGACTCCGGTAATTCAGCAGACATCATGTGCAAAGACACGTTCGACAAGCTCCAGCTCCAGGAAGGCGACCTCAAGCCAACAAGCACTCCTCTAGTAGGCTTTAGCGGAGAAGAAGTCAGGCCCCTAGGGTGAATCTCAGTACCTGTGGAGATCAGCACCTGGCCTAGCATCACAAACTATTTGAGTCGTTGATCGATAATAAGGTTGAATGCTATGTAGACGACATGGTCGTCAAAACCCAATTTTTGAACTGTTTAATAAGTGACTTGCAATGTGTTTTTGAAATTCTGCGCAAGTATAGTATGAAATTGAACCCTAACAAGTGTGTCTTTGGTGTCACCTCGGGTAAATTCCTGGGTTACATAGTTAACCGACGTGATATCGAAGCAAACCCTGAGAAGATAAAGGCTGAATGGCTGTATGGCTGCTCTAAGCCGCTTCATGTCCAAGTCAGCAGATCGCTGCCTGCCTTTTTTCAAGGCAATTAAGAAAAGTAAAGACTTTGAATGGACTGAAGAATGCCAGCTCGCCTTCGACGAGCTGAAGAAATACCTAGTCAATATCCCGGTTCTGACCCAACCCAAGGAGGGCGATGTTTTAAAGCTGCACCTCTCCGCGAGCGATGGGGTAGTCAGCTCGGTACTAATAAAGGAAGTAGATCGGGTTCAACGACCTATCTACTATGTGAGTAAAGTTTTGTAGGACGCCAAAACCAGGTACCCAGAGATCGAGAAGTTGGCGTACGCACTAGTCACAGTAGCTCGGAAGCTCCGCCCGTATTTCCCAGCTCACACTATTGTAGTCCTCACAAACAAACCTCTGAGGTAAGTCTTACTCAAGCCTGAGGTATCTGGCAGACTGACGAAGTGGGCCATTGAACTCCGTGAGTACAACCTCCGGTACGAGCTTCAGACGGCGATTAAGGCCCAAGCCTTGGCTGACTTCGTGGCAGAATGCACCTTCAACACAGTAGCCCCGAACTGATTGAGCTCGACCACAAAGAGGAGGTTTCGATCAGTGCGGCATCAGCCGCGGTTAGAGCAAGACCAACTTGGGACAAGGAGCCCTGGATCCTCCATGTAGACGGATCATCCAATCAACAAGGAAGCGGAGCCAGCGCTATTCTACACGGGCCAAGCGGGGTGAAACTGGAGTACGCACTTTGGTTCGAGTTTGGGACATCTAATAACGAAGCGGAGTATGAAGCACTACTAGTCGGGCTCACACTAGCGAACGAGGTACAAGCGAAACACATCATCATCTGTAGCGATTCCAAGCTCGTTGTCAACCAGGTCACCGACGATTACAAAGCTCGCGACCCCACCATGGCTGCTTATTTAGCCAAGGTCAGGGAAGTTCTACGCAGCTTCCAATCATACTTCATCAGGCAGATTCCAATGTCCGAGAACGCTGAGGCTGATGCCCTGTCCCGGTTAGCCAGCATGAGCAACAACACCATGCGGACCATGTACATAGAGAACCTACCTCGGCCCAGCATTCTCGAGGGGGCAGAAGAGGTTGCTCCTATTGCACAAGCAGAGCCGAGCTAGATTGACCCACTCGCGAGCTACCTGCTTCACGAAACCCGACCTGCAGATCACAACGTGACCAGAAGGGTAGAGCGACAGGCAGCCAAGTACGTCATGATAGACAGACGGCTGTACCGAAAATCCTACACGCTCCCCTACTTGTGCTGCTTGCGACCTTTAGAGGCTGAACTCGTTCTCCACAACACTCATGAAGGCCTGTGTGGTGGACACTTGGGGGGCAGGGCTCTCGTCCAAAAAGTGCTATGACAAGGATATTACCAGCCCACAATTAAGGCAAACACATTTGAGCTTGTCAAAAAATGCAATAAATGCCAAAGGCACGACAACATCCACCACCAACCTGCTGTCGACCTAAAGTACCTCACCAGCCCATGGCCCTTCGCATAGTGGGGAATTGACATTCTTGGACCATTCCCGCTAGCGACAGGACAGAGGAAATTCCTGGCGGTAGCAGTGGATTACTTTACAAAGTGGGTAGAGGCGGAACCCCTAGCAATAATCACAGCTCGAACTGTATAGAACTTCTTTTGGAAGAGCATAGTATGCCGCTTCGGACTGCCTCGAGTGTTCATCTCTGACAACGGTAAGCAGTTCAAAGATATTAAGTTCCATAACTGGTGTGCCGAGATGGGGATACATCAAAACTTCACTTCGGTAGCACACCCTCTGGCGAACGGGCAGACGGAAGTCACGAACAGAGCCATACTCCGCGGACTGAAGGCTCGCTTAGCCCGAGCTAAGGGGCTATGGGTAGACGAGCTATCCAGTGCACTATGGGCTTACTGAACCACCGTCAAGACCGCCACAGTTGAAACCCCCTTCAACCTCACCTATGGCACGGAAGCAGTAATCCCAGCCGAGATCGAGGTACCTACATTACGCCTGGAAGCATACGACGAAGAAGAAAATGGTGATGAGCTCCACACCAACCTTGACCTGGTGGAAGAAGTACGAAACCTCACTTATATCCGGACCGCAGCCTACCAGCAAAGAGTAGCTCGGTATTATAATGCCCGGGTCAGGAAGCGGCACTTCCGTGTCAAGGACTTGGTCCTTCAAAAAGTTATGGTACCTGAGCCCGGTGTAGGTAAACTCAGACCGAACTGGGAAGGTCCCTATCGAGTAAAGTGGGTACTTGGGGAAGGTACGTACGAGCTCGAAACGTTAGAAGGAAAACAGGTACCTCGAGCCTGAAACATTAGCAATTTAAGGTGATACTACATGTGATCGTCGAACTAGGGGAGCGAACTGAGAGTCACTCCCAGAAGTCCAGGAGTGGACAGCAAGTCGCTCCCAAAGCCTAAGGGCCACAATACTGAATAAGACCCAGTTGCCTCTTCGAAATGGGCAAAATCCTGGAGTGGACTACGAGTCGCTCCCAAAGCCTAAGGGCCACAATACTGTATAAGACCCAGTCGTCCCTTCGGTATGGGCAAAGTCAAGGAGTGTGGACTACAAGTTGCTCCCAGAGCCTAAGGGCTAAAGTACCGAACTAGCAAGGACCTCGGCACCACATGAGACCTGGTGGCCTCGCTAACATAGGCAAGTTGCTTCAAATACTTGAGACATAGACAGCTCGGGCATAAGCCCTACGATGTCTAGCCCACCACGGCACATAAGAGCAGGTTGGACCCATAAGGGACAACTGGCATCCAAATAAGTAGCCTATGCGCGGACAGGACGGGTATATGTCCCGCGATGTCGCTCACCTCGGCGTACGTTACGTGGAGTTACCCCTACTAAGCCTTCGCAAACAGTTCGGGGTAACAAACACTTAGAAAATTTTCTATTAAGATTATCCTTACTTATTGCCCAACTCGGTAGCTTGACAATTCGGGTAATCTACACATTTGTTACCTAGATCGGAAGTTATCTATACTTAGAATATCTTTTGCACGAAGGATTTCTCAAAAGATTGGTATTTCATTTACAAAAAGATGCAGGTACATAGATTTTGTTCTAACCCGAGCTCGGCGGCTTCGGGGTGTACATTCAATACAAGAAAAGAGAAGAAAGCTCAAAGATTATGGTTAAGATTCATCAGCTGGGTCGGTGTCCATATGATCTTCTACGTTCTCCTGGCTCGAGGGGCACTCCTCTTGGACCTCGTTGTCACTCCCTTCGTCTGATGAGCTGGGCTCTACATTTGCTGCCTCGACATCCTTGGGAGTAAGTTTAGATGCGGAGATGGCTTTGAGATCGAGGTCGGGGAAGTTCTTTCTCATCACGTACTTGCATAATTTGAAGCCGGAGCGGTAGGAGCTCGAACCATACTCAACTTGGAGATCGTGGAACTCCGAAGATTGCTTGAAGTGTTCAACAGCCTGGCTTCGTGCCTCTTCAACAGCGGTCTCGAAGATCCGAATTCGCTCTTGAACCATCGCTTTGAGATCTTTAACTTCTCGTCGAAGCCTCGTTCTCTCCTCGATCAGCATCGAGTTCTCCTCGGTCAACGCGGAGATCAGCTCCTGTTGTTTCCCCTTCTCGTCGGTCAACATAGAGATATGCTCCTACTGTCACTCCTTTTCCTCAATTAGAGGCAGAATTAGCTCCTTCTGACTTTGAGCTACCTTATTGGCCCGAAGCACCTCGCCCCGAGCTTTATCAAGTTCGCGATGCAGTTTCTGTGCCTCCTCCTTGGCTCCCTGAAACAGCCTCAAACAAATTTGCGACTGACACACCAGCGTGTGAATGGAGGAATTCACTTGACAAGGAAAAACCGAGGTAAGAACATTCTGAAAAGTTCACAAAGAAACAAAAGTCTAAGGTAAAAGCACCTACCACCATGCAGAGGTTGGCAACTCGACCCCCAAGCCGAGCCGTAGGCATCTTGGCTCAATCTGCGACCTCCTCGGAGAAGATGGCCTCCTCGCTCTTGCGAATCCCGAACTAGTGAGTCATGATACTCCTTTCCGAAGGCTCGTGTCGGGGTCTGGAAGTGCTTGCCAGATCAGGCGCTGGGGTGCTCTCTAGTTCCTGCTGCCGAGCACTTCCCTCTTCTTCATCCAGATCCACCACGGGAGGGTGAGGGCGGACCTCCTCCTGGGGGAGCTCGGCGGAGATCGGCTCCGCGGTGTGGACCTCGAGCGGGGCAGGGGTTGAAGGGCTGGCCTCCCGATGAGGCTTCTTCGCCCTCCTCTTCTTCGCCTTCTGCATACTATTGAAAAGATTCTTGGCATCGACCTTCGGCATGGCAACTGCAAGAACAAAAGGTTAGCCACGAATTAAAAAGAACTCTAAAATAAAAGAACCAAGGTGAAAACCTACTAGGAGGGCTCAGACCAGCTCGCACAAGCTTCTCCTCGGCCAAGAAATCCTTCATCTCGAGGTCGAGGTCCCTCCACGAGTTGCTGACTGCCCTAGTTGTTGCATCCATTCTCACTCTGGGATC
Source organism: Nelumbo nucifera (assembly GCF_055504915.1). NCBI lineage: Eukaryota > Viridiplantae > Streptophyta > Magnoliopsida > Proteales > Nelumbonaceae > Nelumbo > Nelumbo nucifera. The sequence goes on along the minus strand of NC_142649.1, from coordinate 145,954,649 downwards.
CTTGATTGCCACCCTCCAATGAGTTGGAAAAGGCCATTCCTCAGGATTTCGAACGAGGAAATACCTCCTTTTCCAGGAGGGAACCTTGTTCGGACAGCCGAACAGGATTTTGAAACCGGTCTGAGGTGAGATGTAGTAGCTTTGTCTGGCGCCCCCGCGCAAACAAGCCGAGTTCCTCTTAATGGCACAGATCGAGCTAAAAATGTCTAGTGAAAAAGGGAGATCGTATCAACTATATTCTAAATTGAGTTCGGATGAAGTTGGTCGATAGTGATATTGAAAAACTTAATTGCTTCTACGATGAAGGGGTGGAGAGGAAAGCGCAGCCCAGTAGCGAGCTGCTCCTCAAAAACATTGAGCTCATGATGATCATGAACCCAAGGGAATTGACCTAAAGGAAGGCTAAAAACTAAGCTATCGGGGGCGATAGCGAGCTGCCAAGGACATCAATCTGTCTGAAGTCATAGTTGAGGGACCGAAGTCATCTGGGTCTCGACCTTGGGAAGAAGATGGGGCCTCTGTTCTAGAGGACGGTCCCTCTTCCTGGACCCCGGTCTCCCCGAGCCGAGATGGCTCATCCACGAGCACCAAAACCCCCTCCAGATATCGAAGAGGGGAGTCACCCAGTGACGAGCTAGCCTCCCCCGTAGGGGCTGCGGTCTGCACGGTGGCACCCTCAACCTCACTACCTAAAAGGCTGTCTAAACTAGAATTAGACATGCTTAAACCAAGAAAATACAAACTTAAGAAAATTGCGGACTCATTGAAAAGAAGGAAGAGACCTCAGAAAGCTAAGAAGGGGTGGCGAGCTGAGGGGTTCCGACACGACCTCAAAGCAAGCTTGAGAAGGTATGGCGAGAAAAATGAGTCGTGAACCCCCTATTTATAGCCACTATACCAGAGAAGCAACGGTCGAGATCGAAGCAATCTAATGGCTCCTAAGAAAACCGGCTGCACGACCCTCGAGGTCGAAAATAGTTTAGCGCATTTTTTGGCGTCCTCAAAATTTATAGATCGCATGATGTCCGTGCATAAACCGCACGCGACCTATCTGATAGAGCGGCTTGGACTTTGAGCCAAATCCACTTGTCACATCGTGAACTCCCCGAAACAGGTCAAGACCCCTAGCTCGAGGATTGGGGGGCAATTGATGAAGGGAAATTTGGCCTGACCTCGTAACAGGGAGACACGTGAACGAGACTCAACATAAGTGACAACTCAACATGATCATGTCGGCACGTGGATGTGACTTGACACAAGTGACAGCTCAACATGATCAGTTCGCTACAAAGCGTCCTTGGGTACCCTGATACCCCGAACTAAGGATATCCCGAACTAAGATCGTCTCAGTACCAGATCGCGACCAGGATAACGGTACCAAGTTCACTACAGATCGAACCCGAAAAGACAGATCACCTTGGTCAAGACTACCTCGGGACGAGTATACCTCGGCGCAAGGTCACACTAGGACCACCTCGGTCCCAAGGCACTTCGGCATTCATATCAGGTCGGATCTAAAGAGCATGAGCTTAGGAAGCTCACCACTAGTCGGCTCGTCACCAGGCAATCCGGAACCTTACAAGTAGCTTGCTACCTGGTCAGGCCGACTTTCACGTTACAACCCCGAGGAGCTCACCACTGTATTCCGCATTTTATGCGATTATGAATCGTAATGGCTATATTAACTCACCCACTCCTCAGTTCAGATGGGAGCAGGCAATCTTACCGGTTGGTGGCATTTTACCCACCTAACACGCAAACGGATCCCATGACAGCGAGGATCCAGGAATCGCTCCACCAACCCACGATGACTCTAGTATATAAAGACTTCACCCCCCCAGGGGTGAAGGTATGTGTGTATGTGTAATCTTTGCTCTCTAACTCACTGATATCATCTTCAAGCTTTCTACTACTACTACTGAGTGCTAACTTAGTCATCGGAGTGTCCTTGCCGGGTAAGCCACACCGGGATCTCTGACTCCTCTCTCACAGATCCACCGTTTCTCAACATAAATGATCTCTGTTAACCAAATGAACCCCTTGTTAAACTTACTATCAACGATCTCTATTTGTACTGTTGACTGATAACAATCTATTTGTGTTCGCAGGCATCCTTTTTGTCCCTTTTGTGACAATTTAAGGCTGAAATAAGTGCTCCCCGGTGTTCAGGCATTAACGATTTAACGCTGAAAGTGCTCCTCGGTGTTCAGGCATTAACAATTCCGCCTCCACATTGGTTTTTTTAAAAAATTGAATGATTCAATAATCCGATCTAATTAGGGCTAGTACAGTTCATATGGCCCCGACCCTATCCAGATGCATGGTTAGATGTTCTGATCAAGTTTGGGGCAACCCTTCAAATTAGCATGGTTCAGCCATACTCAGCTTGAATTAACCCAAAGTTAGTTAGATGGTCGGATGTTCTGATCCAATTCAGACCAATGCATTTCAACCACATCGAGCCCAATTAGCGCAAACCCATTCAGATAGCTTGGTGGTTCAATCCGGTTCATACTGGTTTCAACCAAGATCAAGTTCAATTGTTCGGTTTAACCATGGTTGAATTCCCGTTGATCTTCCATTAAAATTCAAATGCATTAACAATTGGTCAGGTGAGGTTCAATTGTCATGTTGATTGTAGCATCCAAATATCCAATAGAATAAAGGAGAATACAATTTTTAACCATCACAAACTCTTTAACTTCATCTTCATTATTTTCATGCGGTGATTCATCTACCAATTCATTTGAATTTTCGAAAAGTGGTGAAAGAAGTTGACATTATTCCTTAGGCTTAGGCTGTGTTTGGTTACAATGCAAATAAATTTGTTCTGATGCAAAAATGTGGGGTCATTAATGTAAATTCTGACTTATTGTTATTTTAAATTTTAGCTTATTTTGATTAATTGTATTACAAATAAAGTATATTAAGACATGAAACATGATGTTGTCCGATCCGAGGACGCAGTGAGATAGTCTTGTCAATTGGACGAAGCTGAGGTGGAAGGACGAAGTCGTACTTTGGAATCTGCAACCAAGAGGGAAAGAGGCCCGAGGAATTATTCCCCGGATAGGTACTCCGGTGCTCAAGTCAGTCAAATAAAGGTAAGTGGTTGGGCCGAGCAAGTGAGAACGATGCTGGTCCAAGCAGAAAAGATGGTGTAGAGGTATTACCTTGGGCGGAGATTACCTATTTATAGTTGAACGTCCATGTTCTAAACGAATGAGGCTTCCAGGGTTGTCAAGATGAGGTTGTTCGCCAAGGTTTTCGGGATGTCTCCTCTTCTCCAGTGGAGTTAACTTCCTCGTTCGTGCAGGGCACTCCTTCTTGGTTGTGTTTATCTATCTTGTGTGGTGCAAACGTGGCTAGAAAGAGATGGCCGCGGGGCCGCCATGTGGCATCCTTGACCAGCTCAACCATAAACCAAACAAAACAAAATAAAGTAAACTCCAAAACAAAATTAAACAAGAATTTATATTTTTTATTTGCACTCCCATACATTTATACCAGTACAAATAAAATTGCACTGCACTGCAACCAAACACAGCCCCGGTCCTTCTCATATACAAAAAATTGTACTTTTTCATCTTTTTTGTATTCACTATCGGTGCAAATTTCATATCCTACAAAGCTGATACAAAATTTCCACCTTTTTTAATACAATAAAAAAAATTAACAAAACCAAACAAAAGCACTACCAACTGCATCAGACAAAACATTATAATCAAGATCCCAACAAAAGTGAATCCACAGGCGATATATTTGTAATGTGCCCATTCGCAATCCAATCTGTTGCATGATTCTCTTCGTTGTGAATATGCTGATATGAAATAGAAAGGTTGCAATTCCTAAATCTTCTGTCGCATTCCTCGAATATTATTTGAACCTTCAAGCGCATCAACAGTGGTTTTTGACATTTCCTCCATTTTATTCCTGCCTCAATTATTTTACATAAATTCTTTCTCACGTAAGTGGGGATCGCATCAGATTACATCCTACCTCATTCCTAGACAAATATCTTAGGGATGGCAATTTCTACCATACCTGATGAGTATCACCCCTACTCTCTCCAACAGGGCAGGTTTTTTTTGCTTAAATGATGGGTTTTGGGGCAGTTATGAGTTTTGTGATTCTATAACCCACATGGTATAGGTAGGGTATAGTATTAGGCTAAACCCGATCCTCCCCAACCCGCATATTGTTGAAAATCATATAAATTTTATGTACTAAGTATTGAATTTAATAATATTTTGAATTTTATGTGAATGACAATTGATAGTGTATGTGTTTTTTACATGTCTTAATCAAATAATTATAAATCTTGATGTTTATTTGTGTTGTTTACTTATTCATTGCTTATATATGATGAGAAATAACAGGAAATTAGATGAAGGTTTTAAACCTAACCTGTTCCTACCCTTGAATGTGGGGAGGGTAGGGTTAGGGGTGCCCACAGTTCGATTGGTTATTCTTTGAACCGAATTGACCTAATTAGTTTTTTAAGTATTTAAACCGAAACCAAACCAATGCAACTAGTTAATCGGTCGATTGGTCAACTGCGGTTTGGTTTTTCGATTACTTATGCACTCAAAATAAAAAAGAGAGAGAGAGAAAGGTTGTCGATCGGTCTGGGATTTTTTCCCATTGGGGAAAAAGAAGAGAGATGAGAAATTGAGAACTCGGAGGCCGTCGGTTGGAGCCTAGAGGTCGTCGGTCGGAGACTGAGAGGCTATCGATTGGTCTAGAGAAGAAGAAGACTAGAGAGATGAGAGATTGAGAACTTGAAGGTCGTCGGTCAGAGACTCAGAGGCTATCTGTCGGTTTGGGGAAGAAGAAGACTAGAGAGATGATAGACTGAGAACTAAGAGTGAGAGAGAAAGGGAAATGCATTAGGTTAATTTGATTCGAAGAGAGGAAATCATGAAAAGCTGTCGAACTGTCGGATTGCACAGGGATGCGTGTCGCTTTAGATATGCAAGTCTACAACAAGAAAACATGAAAATTGAAAAGCTGAGTCACCAAAAATGACAAAAAGGACTGACGAACCATATTTAAAAGAGAAAAAAAATAAAGAGAAAGTGAGAAGCCTATTCGATTTAAAAAAAATATATAAAAAATAAAATATAATATATTATATATTAGACTATTAGTATACATATTTCGGTCGGTTCGGTTAATCACCGTTTTTTTTAAAGGTTAATCGGAACCGAATCGACCGGTTTGATTAACCGAGTTTTCGGTTTGGTTTCGATCGATTTTTTTAGTCGGTTCAGTTTTTTTATTTTTTTTGTTCACCCCTAGGTAAAGTCGGAGAGGGTTTTGCACTTTCATGTGTGGGGAGAATAGATTTGGATTCTTAAAATCCATCCTACTACGGGTTTTGGGGTGGGTACTGATTGAGAAATTTAGGGGTAAATAAGATCTAGAATTTACAAAACCCTCCCCGATCTCTCCCTGTTGCTATCCCTAATAATATCCTCTACTATATATCTCTATTTTCTTTCATTTGAAGCGGAGGTTAGTTTATTTTACTTACCATTTTAAAAAGTCAAATATAAAGCTAGTAAACCAGAAATTATATTTAATCCTTTAGCTGACATTTCCCTTTCATTTATACCCTTTTGCACTCTATTGTTAATAAACTGCAGTTCCCTGTATCATGATTATAGGTTTGGTACACTATGTAATAAACTGCAGTTCTCCATTAGTGTGGAACTCTGAACTCCGGACATCGGACTGCGATCGTCCATTTACATCAAAATGTTCAAAAAGTTCAAGGGAATTTTGCTTGCCGACACTCGATCCAAGGCGTCTTTCCCCACCAAATTGCGGACATCTTTTTCCGTTATCTTGCCGATGCTTGTCTGAGCTTCATTTTTTTCCTACAATTAGGAACGTCTCAGCAAGTCAAAATAGGAAAAGGTTTGATGTTAACTCCGCGAATCTAGGCCGTGTTTAGAACCAATTCTGTTTTTCTAGAGACGCTTTTTCATAAAATGGTGCTGCACATTATTTTCTCAAACATTTTTTCAGATTTTTTTATTTGTAATTATTGTTATTGTTGTCACATAAGTGTTTTCTTAATGTAGGCAATATACTGTTGTTAGAAACAGTAGAAAAAACTAAAAATGGTAAAAAAAGGTGTTTTCTCATACCACATATCTCCAAATTTCCAAAGTGTGGTATGAGAATGTGTTTTGAAAAAACAGTTAACCAAATATCAGGTTTTTTTGAAAAACAGATTTCAAATGTGATGCTAATGTGATGCCATTTTAATAGTTGATTGGTTATTACTTTTATTACCAGTTAATTTGTTACAATTTTTTTCCATATCATCTTCCGATATCATATATTATATAGTCGGATTCAAATGGAAAAAATATATAAAATATAGAAATGAGAATGTCCTTGGAATTTTAAATGAAAGTAAAGAAGAGTGTTTAATAATAACAAGTTAATAACTACTGGTTTGGTATGGGAGGTGGCTTGTGGATCGAGTCGCAGATTGAAGGCCCACCACACGGAGTCAATTTTCCGACGCCATGTTCGGATACACGTAACACCGTTGCATTAGCATTACGCTCAGCCCCACTGACGCTATTACGCTAATGGGCTGGTTTTCAGTCCCTCGCGTGAGGGGCCCATTGCCATTATTGATTGGAGACCCTTTTACTATTTAGCGTGCAATGTATGTGATCTCGCAACGTCTGTCCCCTGGGGACAGAAAATTTTCTATTCCAACCAAAGAGAATCGAACACGTTGCTCTCCTCCTTTTACGTATCAAACTGATTCCAGACCTGACGGCAGTCTGGACTCCAAAAAACCATGAAATTCAATTAATCCTTTTCCTTTCTTGTTTGTTCCCTCTCTCTTTTCTTATCCCTCCCCACCGCCCCTAAGCTGAGAGTCAGAGAGACCATTGACCATCACCGATTCTCTCTCTCTCTCTGATATTTTCCTCACATAACGTTATTGGCAGTTGAACCCATTATCTTAACAAACCTAATATTATTCTTCATCTGCTCTCTTTGCTTTTCTCTCTCGTATCCTCAAGCTCAAATTCAAAAGACGCAGTTTCAACACCAACCCTATGGCCTCCCCAATTTTATTCATCTTCTTCGTCAACTACAACGGTCCCTGCAGATTATCGATCTCTAGTACGACTGTCCCACTGGCCGCAACTACAACATAATCCGGGACCGGCTGGATCGACTTGTTTACCACCTTGAATGGAACAACGGCACTTCCTTCTACTACACCTTGGACTCTTCCAAGGTGTGTAGGACTCAGCACTTCGAGGTGGGGATCTCTATACCCAAATGGCTAGACGTTGCAAACTACATCGGCTACCAATACGTCGATGGGTTCCTCTACAATGCCTAGGAGAAGGTCGATTTCACTTTGTAGTATGAGGACATTGTCACCAAGAGGGTTGTTCATTAGCTCTTTTACACAGGGTTATTCTCTGCATGGAGATCCATTCATATTATGACATTCGAGTAGGGAGCAGTACTCGAGGATGAAAAATGGCGAGCCCTTGTATACTGTTTTTAGGAGGAAGAAAGCCAATTACAGTCTGTATTTACTGGCAACTCTCGGGAGGGTTTGATGAAAGAATGAATCTTAAGAAGTTCAGTGGAATGGCACCGACTAGAATGGTGTCAAAACACAGATTGTAGTTGGAATTGCGTCTTTCACAAGTTCTGGAACCGCCGCTTGTGCTGGACTTTGCGAAGTCGGATGTGGTGAATAAAGAAAAAAGAGAATAGGGGGTGAGCAAGCAAGACGGAAGTCGAATACAGGCATACATCAACGAAAGTTGTTGAATGGAATAACTACAATTAAGTCTCCGGTTGTTCTCCCCAATCGTAATGGTGTTGTTACCAAGAAATGGGGCTATTGTGTCTTCTCCGGATTCGACCCCGGTGGCAGTTGAGGATCCAGCGGTGGCAGTTGTCGGTGGTTTTGCCGTGTTGGGGAGTTTGTTTGCGATGGTTTTGCTTTAAACAACAAAAGCTTAAAATATCTTAAAAAGTTTTCTTTTGGGTTTTCACTTTCAGCATTCTTTTTCTTTCCTCCATATTTACATGTAGTTAGCTTTCACTTATCAGAGAAACCTAGGTTTTTCATTTATATATACAGGGTTTGCAACTTTGGTATAATAGAAGTAAAAACGGCAATTCTGTGTTTCTATGTATGACCTCTCTCTATGACTGAGAAACCACCATTGAGATAACAAAATGCAGGATCCAAATCTACCTTCTTATACATTCACTCATCAAGCAATCAAAATCTAATTGCAAGTCCTTTGTCTGGTGTTCACATTTGTTAGTGGGAACTGTCACCTTTCAGAATTAATAGAGTACCCCACCTTGTACAGTTGTACATTGCATGAGTACTGGGCTTCTAATCCAACGGTGGGTTGCTGGAAAATATGTCCTTTGCCAATGAGAGGGAAGAAATGGAGGGGCCGCGAGTTGAAGACAAGGAGAGAGGGAAGAAGAAACAGAACTAGAGCGGATGGAAGAGGGAGAACGAAAGAGGTAGACAAGAGGGTTGGTTAGGCGGGTTTACAAATTTTAAATTTTTTTTGAGTCCAGACTGCCGTTAGCTGCCAAGCGCCAGGACTCCGTCAGTTTCAAAAGAAAGAGGGGAGGATGGCGTGTTCGACACACAGAAAAACTTTGTGCTGAGCAGTGGTAGAACATCAACATATGGCCATGTGAACATGAGGACGGGAATCCAATCCAATCACAATTCTATGCCTCGCCTACCATAAAAGAGGAGCCCCGATTCTCTTTTACGCAGCTGGATGCGTGTTTTCACTTTTCATGGGTGTATATACGATTTTGTTTTTAGAAGATAGTCTCCCTAAATTACGATTTGAGTTTTTTATGAGTTGTTCGAACTCGGTTTGTGAAAAATTCAATTTAGTTCGGTAAGCTTGGTTTTTAAGGCTCGTGGATCTAATTAAGCTTTTACAAGTATATATATATATATATATAAATAAAAATGTTATTTATATAATATTTTTATTTTTTATATAATAATAATAATTATATTTTATAATTCTTAATTTTTATATGTCAAATAAAAAATGATTTTTATATGTATAATTTTTATTTTTATAAAACATTGGGCTTACAATTGAGCTCGAGCTTACGAGATTTTGATTTGAGCCGAACTCAAGCTCAAGTCTCTAGTTCGAATCAAGATCAAGCTTGAGCTCGAATAGCTAGATATTAGGCCCAACTCAGTTTGAATCCACCCATAATTGTATGTACATTCACTTTTAACCATGAATGATGTTTTTTTTTTAGTATTTGTGAATGATGAATATCCCAACCACTAGCAATATCAGTGCCCTTTTGGAAGGCCTGAAGTACAACAACTTCTAGTTTTCTGAGGTACGCCTTGTATGGATAGCCTTAAGATATATTTGTGAAAAATCCTAGGAGTCCAAATTTAGGGCCCGTTTTGTTCATGGAAATAGAGGTTTGGAACTCGAATCAAAAGAAGTCTTTTTGATGAGATAGGATTAGTTAAACGCTTTAGCTGTTCAGTAGACTGTAGAACTAATAATAACACTCCACACCAGTCATAAAACACATGGGCCCATAACCATTCAACCTCTTAGTATGGATCCTATGTATTTTATCATTGGTGTGGAGCATTATTATTGGTCCCACAACCTGCTATACAGCTAAAGTTTTTAGCTAATCCAAATTCTATTCCCATTCCAACTTGGTTGGGCGGAATTGGAATCTCATTCTCATTCCTGATGGAATGGTATTCCCCCATTTAAGGGAATAGTCATTCCCTCCCCCTCCCTTCGGAATGAAATCCCATTTCAACTTATTCTAATTTTCATTCTTATTCTTGTTTAAACCAAATAAACTATGGAAATAAACCATTTCAATTCAATCCAATTCCAATTCCAATTTGGACGGTGAATCAAATAGATCCTTACTATCAGTTAGCCTTCTTTGAGCATCTTTATATAGCTTTATGTGAAGTGCCTCAAAGCGGCTTAACCAACTTAGCCAAATGTTTGATTCAGTATGTGTTTGGTATAGCTTTTGTTTATTAAATAAATGTTTGTACTTGATATGTATTCAAAATCAAGAAAAGTACTTGATAAATTGTTTATTGACAATTAGATGCCATTAGGCGCCAGATCAGTAGAACAATGAATAAACTTTCAACTGTTGGGAGAAGCATTAAAATGAAACTTCCCCCAATAGTTGGTGCACACATAAATCAAAACCTACTTTTGTGAATATCAATGTGTACGGATGAACATGATGAGAAAAATGTTAATTTGGCGATGACATAACAACGTTTTGATAAATGCTTATCATGAAACATCTACGGAACGAAATGATTGTGCACAATCTATAAGCTCCTAGATGGAATATGACCTGAACCTTAGTCGTGTAGCAAGCAGGAGTAGGCTGCAAGATAGAGGATTAGAGAACCCCGGGTGATTAACCTGATGAGGTCGCTCCGATGCTTAAGTCAATACTGGGTTGTGCGAACTAGAAATTTGTATGCTAGTAAGCTAGTGAGCAAATAATCGTGTGTACCTGAGTCTTGGGGGTTGATGCCCTTATATACTTGGGTTGCCGTAGGTTTCACAAAACGCTCTTGGAATTCTCGGCCCGTGACATATGGATCTGTTCCGCTTTGGTAGGAGAATAACGCATCAATTGATGATGTTTATCATTTCCCTCCGATTCGGACAGGAAGAAGATAAGGCCTACGATTATGCGGCATGATCCCGGGTAATTCGGAGTTCGCGACATGGCACTTCGTGCTGAGTTTTCATCCCACTAATAGGCCACATCCAAGTATCCTTCACTTATTAGATCATCCCAAATCACCCCTCATCACAAAACACACGCCCAATCCATCCCAAATGCACATTCAATCAAGAAATCAAGGAAAACTCTAAGCAGCTTACATCGAGAAAAACTTTGGCTCCACATCTGACAACCTGGGCTGTCATTTGCCTGGACAGCCAAATTTTCCCTGCCTTAGATCTTGGCGTTTCTTCCAAGGGATCATATTGAAGTTGAGTATGGTCATTATATTAGTGCTTTGAAACCCAACTTGAGGATGAACTGTTTTTTCCTTTGGATTAAGGGATCAACCTGTTATCATGTTATGTCATCATCAATATAAAAATGTTTAAAATAAATAAAATAACGCAAAACCCGATAAACTCGTCGAACAGATCAGACGGGTTAACAGTTCAGCTGTGCATGTTAGACCAAGTCTCAACCGGGTCAATGGGTTTTTTTTTTTTTATAACATAATGGGTTAAAGGTTGAGATGCAAATGAGAATTGTGATCGGGTCACGAGAGGCCACTGATCCTATCGGTCAGGTTCACTAGTTCAGGTCAATGAAGGATAGATTGATATATAATGTGAATTGACCAAACAAATGTGGTAGTTGGAGACTTGTATCGGTTTGAAATTTCAAGTGGCAAGTACATGCATGATGCATTTGTTTAAATAACGGTGATTTAAAAAATTAAAAGAAAACGAAGATTTTTCCTTTTAACTAGAAAAGCGATTTAAATGTTCTCACCTAAAAGCTAACTTAATGAGTTATAGAGAGAATGCCCAACCCGACCAAACCGACCAACTTGGACCGACCCAACTTGAGTCAGCCGGGTTTTCATCAGTATTGATCGGTTTCGGGTTGGAAAAATATATAAATCGATATATCGGGTCGGTTTTGATTTTTTTGTGTGAAAATCGAAGCCAACCCGACCCGAACCGAACTAGTCTTCTACTAGTAGGGCTGTTCATAAGAATGCCCAACCCGATCAAACCGACCAACCCGGACCGAGCCAACCCGAGTCGGTCGGGTTTTCATCAGTACCAGTCAGTTTCGGGTTGGGAAAACATATAAACCGATATATCGGGTCGGTTTCGATTTTCTTGTGTGAAAACCAAAACCAACCCGATCTGAACCGAACTAGTACTTTTACTAGTTCGGTAGTTCCTAGTTTGAGTAGTTTCCTACTTAACTATAATTAGTCTTCTACTAGAACTAGAAGGCCCATTAGGCAATCACAATTAGAATAGGCAATCTATCATAGTTTCTAACTTTCTATAATCTTTTACACCAAATAGGCAACCCATTAGGCAATTACAATTAGAATTCAATTAAGTGTCCTTTTGTACAGGAGCAAAACCGAAACTAACCCAACCCGACTCAAACCGACCAAGTCGGTTTCGGTTTCCACCTCAAGTAACCCGACCAAGTCGGATCGGTTGAGAAAACCCCAATAAACCAACCCAACCCGACCCGTGAACACCCCTAGAGAAGAGAGTGCATATAACCAACCATTACCATGGTTTTCATTATTTCAAATCACCTGACCAAGGCTATGAGCATTATTTCATTATTTCTGCATTATGTGTTTTATTTAGGTGAGAATTGTGATGAGGTGAAGATGTTGCGACGTCATTCACCTTTGATCAATAATTAAGGTCATGAATATATTAAAAATTAGGGTAAATTGCAAATTGCCATCTTGTATTTAAGGGGTGGTGATACTTAACCCCTGAACTTTGTTTAAAATAAAAATTCCTTGAATTTTTTGGATTTCAACATTTTCCCTATCCCATTAGTGGAGTTGATGGAAAGGAGTTAACTCGCCTGCTGGTAAAGTCTCTAACTAATTGTAGTATAGACTTGGGATTGAGTCCTACATTCACCTGGGATGGAAGGTTTAGCCGTTTGGGGGGAGAAATACCGTGTCGTGTAGTCTATTACTAAGCACCACCAACAACGATAATAATAGGCTAAGAATGAAGGTAGAATTACAAAAATTGAATATTTGATGGACCAAAAAAAGCTATCAAAGCGATTGAGCATCTTAAAACACAGTATCTTTTATGGGCTGGGTTATTGTGCTTTCAAACCCTCTGACGATGAACTTTCTTTCTTTTTGGGCAAGGTTTTGGAAGTACAGTAATTGAATTCAAAAGAGATTGTGTTTTTGCATGCTTATTTTTTTGGAATCCCATTTGGTTTGTGGGAATAAGGGTTTGATTTTGAAATCCAATTATTGGTTAGGTGGAATCAGAATCTCATTCCCTTTTTTAATGAAATGGCCAATTTTTTTATTTCGAATGAAATTCCATTCTAACTGATTTTATTTCCTGTCTGAATCAAACATATTATCAAAATAGATCATTTCAATTCCGATTCCAATTCTAATTCTAACTACAAAGCAAACGGACCCTTAATTAATTTTAACTTCACCGTCAATCCTGATAATAGAATAAGGGACAAAGTTATTCTGAAATCCAAAAGTTGAGGGGTCTTCACCGCAAAACAACTATGTTCAGGGTGTTAGCGGGCTAAGTATCACGACCTTTTAAGTACAGGGTTGAGGGTACTGGTCTTAAAATAAATGTTTTGACTTTTAAAACAGATAAAATACAAAACATGGTCTCCTTACTCCTTACTTTTGTAAACAGGCCATTTTATCCTTCCATCCCATGATGCCATAATCTGATTGTATAGGATAAGTTGGGGCCAGTTAGTAGGGCTTCACGTGCTTCATTTCAAAACCTCTTGCCACGTGGAATTATGTCGTAGACTTAGAGTTTTACCTGCTATAGTTCAAAATTCAAACCTTTTGCCATGATGCCATATGTTTAATGTAGATATTTTCTTTTTAAAAAATTCAGTTAAACCAGATATGATTATATAAGAAAGTATAAAGCTGTCTGTTTCCGAAAGTTATGGAGTGTGTGTAGTCAATGTTCTATTTCAAGAACTTCGGACGCAATCACACAACCACCTTACCCATTACGCCATTGATGCTATAGATGTGCAAGCAATGAGTCCGGATCTTCTCCACAAACAGCGCGTCTCACACCGACCTTACTTCTCTAATTTAAAGCATAGTTGGTTGGTTGTTTTTTTCTCTTTCTTTGTTTTTGCTGTTTTCTTGTTGTTTCCTGTTGGCCTGTGTCATGGAATACAATTTTTTATCAATATATATATATATATATATATATATATATATATATATATATATATATATATATATATATATAATACAGCATGCCTCACAGTTAAGGGTGAGCAAAAAAAACTGAAAAATTCAACTGATCGAAAAAATTGATGGAAATCAAACTAAAAAATCAGTTAACTAAACCGACCAGTATACATATATTTCTATATTATATGTATATATATATATATTTATGTATATTATATATTATAAATTAACAAATATGCATTATATATAAATATATATTTATAATATATATTATTTATTTATATTTATAATTATAATATATATTCATAATTTTTTATTATATATTTTTTATAATATATTGGAAAAATTAAAAAACTAAAAAATCGACAAACTGAATCGACTGGTTTCGGTTACCGGTTTTCCAAAAACCGATAGTACTAGTTTGGTTCTGAAAAATGCCAACTGAACCGTGAACACCCCTACTCACACTGACCTTTTGTCTTGATCACACATCGGGATCTGCTAATCACGCTTGTATGGCCATATAGCTGACCATCGCATGAGAAGATAACACCTGTCCATACACACGCAAAACACTTTGACATGTGTGGGGAACTAATGGAGCGGTGTTAGCTCCCAAAAAAATTTCAAACTCAATTTCCAAAAAAGTTTTCTCTCTTCTTCGTCCCTGAACCCCGTCTTTGTCTCCAAATACTGTTCATCTCTAAAATCTTAATCACCATCTCCTCATTTCTCCCTCATTCTTTCTTTGCATCTTTGAATTTCTCTCTCTTTATCTCTGAACACTATTCACCATTTAAAAATTTGAAACCCTAATCACTTCTTTGAACCTTATCTTCCCAACTTGTAATCCAATTATCTCAACTTATTGGAATTTGATTATCCCTAGCGTTTGCAACTACCGTCATTCTACTCTCATTGGTGCTACTACAGGCGAGTCTTTCAAAACTTTTCTAAGTTCCTTGTTTAATTTATACTTTTACCTTATTTCCCCTCTTTGCTTTTGGTTGAAGGAATATGTACTAGTAATCCAACTTCCCTAAATTTCTTTTATTGAATTTTAGGCATCTCTTGTTGTCATTTCTTTAATGGATAACGTCCATTTTGTTTATTTATTCTTTTTTAATTTAAATGCTAGATTGGTTAATTGGATGGCTAACAAACCTACCAATGCCAAAATCTGCGTTGAAACATATGTGTCCAAGATTATTTACAATAATCTCAACCCTGAGAACAACAGATCCACTAGTTAGGTGTATAATTCCAAACGATTGAGAGTTGTCGTATAATGACTTTATTTACACAAGTGCTCTGAGAAACATTGTTCTAGAATAGGAGGTAGGGACTTTTAATCATAGTGCTTTGAGAAACATTATTTATTTATTTTTTGCATAACAGGTAAGAATATTTGCTAAGTAGTGCCTACAAGTCAGATTCCTTCAAGTTCTGGAGCATTTGTGCTGAAATATGTGAACCATCACTGCAAATGTCCATACAAGCCAAACACTACACCAAAGATACCTAGCCAAGATAATAAAAGACAAGATGTACTTCATCTATGCAAGCAGAAAATGTAACTATTTTGGATGGGGTATCTCTTATAATTTTGATGAGCTGTTTGAATTGGCACATGCATCAAATAAATGGATAAATGAACTAATAGAAGAAGTGGATTGAAGAGAAAGAGGTTCTAGAACAATTTGAGAAGGAAATATCAGTATTAGAGGACAACTTTATAAAAGCGGTTTGGGAAGCATATAGTTTTTGTCATTTTATTAGTAGTGGTTTTAAAGTAGTAGATTTTCAAATGTATGCTCATAAAGTACGACAATTAATTTATGTTACCAATGTAGTTAAGGTGACTTTAGATCACTAAGTTGGAATTAAATCATATTGACTATCCATTTTGTGAGCTTTGATGGATATTAGTTTTTATTGAAATAGTATACTCACTTATTACAAGTTGCTTTAATTATGAAAAAAACTCCAAAGTTGTGCTAAAAAACAAACTACTGGCATGGTTTTATTGCTCCAATGGAATGAATGCTTTGAGTGGTTGTTCTTTTTCAACACTAACACTTTTACCAAGCCACCACTCCAAATTCATCCTAATATATATTCTCAACGAGAATAAATTTTATTCCAATTTCCAGATCTAAATTGCGGTCCTCATTCCTTAGATACAATAATGGTTTCAAAATTTTAAATTAACCATTGTAAGAGCACCTAGAAAGTTGATTCATTCATTGCCCTAGGTTAACCCACTATGTGCCTAATTGTGCAAAGTAACATACTATACCGTTCCTTCCAAAATTATATAATTTCTCATAGAATTAATCAAGTTCCTACTTGTTCAAAATTCCAAATAAATGACTATAATACTAATAAAAATAATAAATCAAAGTAGGAGTTAGAACACCCTTTAGCATTATTTCATAAATTAGAATTACTACATTCCCACAATTTAAATACAAAAGTGGATCAACTAATTTGAGAAATAACCTTTTGTTTTGATAATAAAAATTAAAGGATTATATTTTGGGATTCAAGGTACAAAATAATATGGTAGAAGGTTCCAATACAATCTTGGCATCTTTAATATCAAATCATTATAAGCAAAATGATACTCAATAGCGATTTTAATAAGTGTAAGGGAGAAAATAGACTTGATGTTTCATCTTTCAAGAAGCCCCAGATGTTAAAATGGCAGTTAAATTGTAAAAACTAACATTTTCTCTTTAATCATTCACTTTAGTCAAAATATTGCCATCTCTTGAGTTTATAAGCCAAAATGCATCGGATGCTTAAAGTGATTCAATTACTATGGCTTTGTTTGAGAACAAAAACCCCCATAGTCCAAGTTTGCCTGAAAAAAATAAGAAAGAAATGTGAGAAGAAGCCAATAAAAACTATGAAGAAGACATAAATAAAATATATCAAACAAGGATATTGACATAATTGAAAATATACCCCTGTAAATTTGTCACTCATTTTTTATCTTGTTCTTCTAAACTGTAGTGGCACATGGGTATCTGTTGGTATGGCAATATGGTTATATAGTTTGTGTCCCATTTATTTAAGTCGTGACTAAAGAGTGATAAAAAAAGCTTGAAAAGTCTGGGCTCTCGTTCAAACTTTGGAAACAAAACATTTTTTTAGAGAGCAAAAAATCTTTTTCATTAAAAGACTCACCTGTAGTAGCTTTAATGGAGCAATGCGATGGTAGTTGTGAATGCTGGGAATGATTGGATTACAAGTTGGGAAGATAAGGTTCAGAGAAGTGATTAGGGTTTTAAATTTTTAAACGGTGAATAATGTTTAGAGATAAAGAGAGAGAAGTTCAGAGATGCAGAGAGAGAATGAGAGAGAAATGAGGAGATGGTGATTAAGGTTTCAGAGATGAACAATATTTGGAGACAAAGACGGGGTTCGGGGACGAAGAAGAGAGAAAACTTTTTCTGAAATTGAGTTTGGAATTCTTTTGGGAGGTAATGATGGGGCTTAACACCCCTCCATTAGTTACCCACACATTCCAAAGTGTTTTGTGTGTGTATGGACAGGTGCTATCTTCTCATGCAGTGGTCAGCTATGTGGTCATACAAGCATGTTCAACAGGTTTGGAATTTCGGACTCATTTTCAATGCAGGTGAGATGTGGTTGTGATGTTAATGTGAGTCTGCTCTGTGAGGAGCAAATCTCAATTTGCAAGTAACCATTTTAAGGCTTGATTTTTTTTTTCAAACTTGATGTTTAAATTTTGGCAAAATCTATGGTGTATTTATTGTATTGTGCAGTAAAAGGCAATGTTTTCGAATCGCCTTGACCCGGACCATTAGACTGTTCAGCCCAGGAATCGCTCAAGCAACCGGTTCCATTTTACCCCAAACCCAGTCTCTGGCCCAAAACCGTTGAATTGGTCAATGACCCATTGACCCGGGGGTCAAGCCATCAATCCATTCAGTGGTTTTTGGCCATTTTTTGTTTTAATTATTATTATTTTTAATTTTCATTAGAACTGGCCATTTGTTCGAATTGAATGATCGAACCATCAACCTAGAAACTGGTGGCTAGAACGATTCCAGTTCCGGGTCAGTTTTTAAAATATTTGTAAAAGGTGTGAGATTGTGATGTGAAGTAATATAGGGTAAAAGACTTAAAACCTCCCCTAAGTTTCAAGATAAATACTATATATATACCCCTCTAGCTTCTCCAGGAAACTAACGGGATGGCTGATGATTCTATCAATTATGAATGAGGTACTTATAACCACAAACAAATAATTCACCTCCTTTTTTCATCAAATCTCTATATTTGAAGTTCAAATAAGTGAAATAATCCGAGCTTCAAAACTCTGTCTTCTATCTTCGGTTTTAAATTTTCTGACTTAAAATCTTGGTCAATGTTGAGGTTTTAGCACTAATCACTGCTTTCTTTCCCAAATAAAAGATATGTAAACTTATTAGACGAAATGCTCTGCAAAAATACTGCTGCGAGGAATAAACCTTTAAGCTGTGTTTGGTTTGAAGGAAAAAGTAGAGAAAGGAAGGGAAAGGCAAAAAAACCTATACAAGATTCACAAAGATTTTCTTACTTTTCCTTTCCTTTCCCTACCTTTTCCTTTTTCTTTCCTTTTCTTTCCCTATGTTTGGTTTGAAGGAAAAGGTAGAAAAAGGAAGAAAAAGGTATGAAAATCCATACAAAGTCTACTTTTTCCTTCAAACCAAAACACAGTCGTAAAAAATGTTAAACTATCAAAATCAGTAGTATGCTCTTCCATAAAGATTCATACAAATAGAGGACCAAATAGGAGGGCTTATGGTTATTAGATGTAGGGTACTCTTCTCTAGTTGGTAAAGCCCGTTGAGAAACAAACGCTATTGGGAGGAAATATGGTTTGAGTGCAACAAAGATAGAGATAAAGCAAGCATTCACGTGATCTTCAAAGCTAGCTTAGATCATATCAATGTGAGGGACCGGCAAAGCGGTGCATATGTTAGAGATGATATCAAAGGGCAAATATAGTGGAAGGCAATGCCATAGGAATTGATTGCTGGTTATGGCCTTATGGGGATCAGATGTAAATTAAAGACATTTGTAAAGAGACAAGGGCCACGTTCTCAGTTAAAAGAATTCATAGGCTCCACCGAACTAAGGGCCCATGTCTCTTCAGGATGAAATGAAGCTTGTCTCAGAAGTGGCTCAGTAGAATCTCACAAAATGGATGTTATGGAACTTATGGGCATCTAAGAAAGTAATGTTAGGCATATATTAGTTCTAAGTTGTAAATGGAAAGGGTAAGATTGGGTTTTAAAAAATTGACCCTTAAATGATGCGATGTGAAAATGGAATGAGATGGAGTGTTAATTAAGGGGAAGTTTTTGTCCCGTGTTACCTTATATTAAATTAACATGGAAGGACGTGAGCCAATAAAAAAGTAAACTCTATTGGTTGAGATTTAAATTTAACATGCAATCAATATTTGGAAGTCAATGTAGTGAATGCGTGCAGCTTTCATGAAATAAGGAAATTAAAATTGATAAAATTTTACCCAAATAAAAAATGCATGCAATCATGATTTTTTTCTAGCACAAAAATATAAGACAAAAACAAAAATTTCACTTAATTGTGTAGGATGCCCCTACTAATCACATGTCCACAGGTTGGAAAAAACAACCACAAATCTTAAATTATTAAAGCAAATAGATAATCCAAGACAAAAGAAAAGGAGATCAATAGTAGTTGTTTTCTTCCATATATAAGAAATGGGACCACAAAAGCGCATCAATCTATAATTCGAACACACTTTATGTTTAAACAACATAACCCCTCCTAAGTCCTAACATGCTTAATTCTAACACATCAATCTATAATCAAAAACATATTGCCCTTTTGAAATATATAAAACTCAGTTTTACATTTTCTATAAAAAAAAAACACAGAACATGAGTTTAATTTTAATCCCCCAAATTTATAATCACATGTTATGAGGAGGCAATGACGTTAAGCCGCTAACAAGTTTTGGGATGACCATATGATGACAGTTCATGTTTATGAGTTTATCTGTGCATTATTGATGAATTAGTGTTGCATTATTTAGCTGGTGACGGGTCTGCTGCAGATACATACTAAGAATCTTTCACGTGCCAATATTGTTAAGAGGGCCAAACGGGACCATGTGTTTCCCTCCCTCCCTCTCTCTCTCTCTAGAACTATATATATTTTGGGAAAATCTATGATATCAAAAAGATATGGTCTAGAAAGAGTTTTGATCAATCAAAATTCACTCTACCAAGTTTATGATTCTAGTTGATTGGTCAGATGTTTTTCCGATATCATATCTTCTTAACTATTCGATTTCTAAGAATTGATCACTCCAAATCTCCATTAGGCCCAATAGATCTTGGATCATCAATTAATGGGTTGTGTTGATCGTTAAAGGTTATGAGAGAAAAAGCTATTTAGAGAGGGAGCCATGGAGGCATGTGATCAAACCATACATTGGAAGATTCTATAAAATTGGCATACTGTGCCAGCCTATGAGCAATAACATTGTATTTTCTATGAGCCCAGTTGAGCCAATAGAGTCTTGATCTCAAAAATATTGTCATTTTTTTTTTTTTTTTTTTTGTAATCCCTCATTCTTAACCTTCATACGTCATTACGTCCTTCGTAAATTATTGCCTCTAACTAGGGGTGTCAATGCGAGTCCATTACAGATGGACCAAGTTCAATTGGTCTCCGGTCCCACTGGATCCAGTTTAATATGAGTTCATTACACATGGACCAGGTTCAATTCAATTCGATGAATATTTTGAATCAATTTGGACTGGTCCAGTTCAATGTTTGGACCATCCAATCTTTTCAAATTGGTTTTAATTTAGATTGATTTCAAACTAAACTTGGTTTATTGACACCTATATTCTTATCTTCTATCAATAGATGGATATTGATTCAATCCAATCCAATATAAATCTATTACAGATGAATCAGGTCCAATCAAATCCAATAAATACTTTGGACCATTAAATCTGGACTGATCTAATTCAATATGTTTTATTAGTCCATCCAAATTAATTTTGATTTGGACAGGGTCCAACCCAAAACCTCCTCAACTGATTCTTGAGAAGTGAAAATAAAATGTCCGTCCTGCAGTCTGCAGAACCCATATAAGAATCACAAGGTATCTTTAACTCTTTTTGAGAAACTCGGGGTATCTAAGTCTTTTACCCTTTTTTATTTGAAATTTAGGTATGTCTCAACTCAATGTTATATAGATTATTGAAATTGGAATCCACCTTGTGCTCTTAATTAATAGAGGTGTGCAACTTGAGTGGGCTAGCTTGGGTTGAGTATTTTCTAAATTTTAGATGTATCAAGTTCAATGTTATTTAAATTTATTAAATTTGATGCAATTTAAGCAGGTTTGGTTAAGCTTTTGACAAACTCTTCTATTTGGGTACCTAAGTTGCATCATACTAAGAGTAACACTTTTCCAAGTAAATACATTTGTCCATGTTTTTTGTCAGAAAATGCTAACCGGGTAAGTGAGACAATTTATCAAAAGAGTCCTTACTTTAGTTGGTTGGCAGGGGCATTTTAACCCTACAACAATTTAACCAATTTTCTCCTTCTATGGGAAAGTGATCTATCCACTTATGAGAAGGGTAATACTTGCCTAAGGAAGTGGTTAAAAAATTTATCCAATACAAAATGCACTTTCCAAAGATAAATTCGATAGGTACAATGAGAAAATTGATCAACTTTATCATTGACTAACTTTTCCTTCCTGTGAATTACTTAAATTGGTTCTAAAACCAAAGGCCCTAACTTTTCCTTCCTGTGAATTACTTAAATTGGTTCTAAAACCAAAGGCTCTAAGATTGGACGTCTGGTAGGCACAATGCCATGGCCCAACATGGGCATGGCCAAAAGCGAAGTCAGTTGTGAACTGTTTAGGATGATTGGAATGTGGCATGTGTGCCCTAAATTCAAGACACCTCTGAAAGGGATTGTCGTTTTTGAGTCAGATTCCATGATTATGTGATGCCAGCTCTTATTATGGACAAATCAACAAAAGGGATGTTTGCCAATTTATGTGGTTCTGTTTTTCAAAACAAAAAGCAACCGTGAGAGCAAAAGCCCCTAAGGGAGTGCTCCGCAATGTGTATGGTTTTGTCTTTGAAAACAAAAGCTGCCTTTAGTCCCTTATTTGAACGAGAACATGAAAAGTGAGACTTTGAAAAGGAGAAAACTTTCTTTCTTGAATCTTGATTGTTGTTGTTAAGTGCGTTGTATATTCAATTAATCTTTGTGTTTTAGCCTTCTAGGGTTGCAATATCTGAATTCACAAAGCAATTTATGCATGAATCCAAGTTTTTACATACATTATAGTTAATTTGTTCATGCTAAAGGAAGAAGAGACATGATATATATACCTTTTACATATATTATAGTTTGTTCATGCATACATACATATCAAACAAAAGTTTTACAATTTCTTCATACATTTTGAGATCCAACTTATTTCTTTCATTAGTCAATTTATATATATATATATATATTTTACTTTCTTATTATATATTCATTTTATTATAGCCCTTACACTTTTGAAATTTTATTTTGTACTTATTCCATGTTTCTACATACTAGCAAATGTGATGTACTTTGCACGTGACAATTTTAAATGATGGTGATGATAGTAATAATGTGTCCAAAATTTTCTACACTTTTTTATATTTCTATGTACATTAGAGTAATTCTAATTTATTATATTTATTTTATATAATATGATGAATATATAATATATAATATTAGAGACATGCATAAATGTTTTCTACAAGAATTATGTATTTTTCATAATTTTTGCATTTTTATCTTTTTTAATTGTTATTATTTATTTATTTATTTATGACATCATAGGTTGACCCATTTGACATAGATGGTTGAATGTGCTTATTTACCACATGGATATGAGAACAATCTCAATTTTGGGTCAATTTTAGAAAGCATAGATTTTTTATTGTTAAAAGTATTGGATATAGATCTAGTCAATAGAATTTATTGGTGAGAAAAAATACCTTAAATATAGGATTTAATGAAAGAGAAATAGAGTTAATACATCAAATATAAGACTTAATGAAAGAAAATTGAATGAGAAAGTAGAAGTTTAATT
Organism: Nelumbo nucifera; assembly: GCF_055504915.1. Taxonomy (NCBI): domain Eukaryota; kingdom Viridiplantae; phylum Streptophyta; class Magnoliopsida; order Proteales; family Nelumbonaceae; genus Nelumbo; species Nelumbo nucifera. The sequence continues at coordinate 145,931,445 of NC_142649.1, read as the reverse complement.
TACATTTTCCCCTCACAATGAGAGAGAGAGAGATAAGTTAAAAAATATGGGTATTTTAGTTAAAAAAAAGTTCTACATGCTCATTTGTACTTTTAATAGTTGTATAGATGTAGATGCATTCAATTTTTTTATAATTTTTTATATTTCTATGCATATAAAATAATTCTTATTTATCACACTTATTTTTTGTTTAATACGATGATTATATAATATTAGAAATGTGCCCAATTTTTTTAACTTATGTATCTTTTCATTCTTTTGTGTTTTATGTTTTTTTTACTTTTATTCTTTAATTATGACATCAAAGGTTGATGCATTTGACCCAAAATTTTAATTTTTATCAAACAAATTTTTTCTTTAATATGATTAATATAAAATAGAGATGTATACATTTTTTATTTATGTAATTATTTCTATTTTAAAAGCTTCATTATTTAACTATGACATCATTAGTTGACCCATTTTACCTAGACAATTGAATTGCTTACCCACCACTTGGACCATTCGCATTGAGCCAAATTGAATATATATATATATATATATATATATATATATATATATATATATATATATATATATAAGTTTTATATCATTAAAAAGTATTGGATATATATCCAATTAGTAGAATTTATTAGTGAAAAAATATCTTAAATATATGATTTATAAGATATAGTAAGAATTAATATCTCAAATATAATGCTTAATGAGAAAGAATTAAATGAGGTGAAAATAGTAGTTCAAAATACGTTATCAGCACTCATGATTAGAGAGGGATTAAATTCAATAACAAAGTACTTTAGTCAAGAAGAAAAGTTGCACACCCTCATTCATGATTTTAATAGTAGCATATATATATATATATATATATATATATAAATGTATGCATTGATGTACTTATAGATGAACAAATTCATTAGACGTCAAATCGAATCATATATCGAATCTGAATCCATGCCTGAGTATCATCCCATCCAAACTTAATCCAATCCATTTGCAACTTTAATCATTCATGTCAAAACCAATCCAATCCACTAGCCAGGTCTCTCTAGGTAAATATTTCAAAAACCTAGTAGAGGAGAAGATACATTGAACTTTTGGGGGCTTGTCTTTAAAGATCAAGACTGTTTTGGTAAGTATTGCGGTCTACTAGGCTGTTAAAAATAGTTACAAATGCTATTATCATTTGGCATTTTGAAAAGACATGCCAAACACCACTTGCATTAATTGATGATACAGTTAATCCAGAATCTCAATCCCCCCCCCCAAAAAAAAAAGGAAATGACAAAATGGCCCATTTTGCAAATTCATTTAGAAAAATATCCCAAAAAAGGAAATGACAAAATAATCCATTTCGCAATTTCATTTAGAAAAATAAGAACTACATGCCTGAAGGGTTACATTGTCCTCCAAAAAGAAGGAATAGTGATTTAACCTGGTTTACAAACTTGTGTTGGTAGGTTCAATATAACTACCCACTGCATGATTTGCCAAACAGATGTGCCACCTGATCATGATTTATCCTAGAACCAGGTTAACAGAAATACGTTCTCATATGGTTTTTAAGCAAACACATTCTAATTCTAATAATATACAAAAAGTCCTGTTAAAAAAATATTAGATAGTATAAATCAGACAATACTTATTATAACCAAGTTGCGTTACTCAAAATTTATTAGATAATAAGATTTAGACGTAGTTGTGTTTGGTTTGAAGGAAAAAATAGGGAAAAGAAAAGGAAAGGTAGGATCTTTATAAACTTTGTATAGGTTTTCCTACCTTTTCATTTAAACCAAAAATAGCCTTAAGGAGTGTTTGGAAACATGGCTGATTTGTTTTGGCTGATGTGGTACTGTGGTAGTTTTTGTTTTCAAAAACAAAACCAACCATGTTGTCTAACACCCCCTTAGGAGGTATTTAGTACAATGGCAATGTGTTGTGGTTGCATTTTGGGTTGATCAATATAAATTTGTGAGATTTTTCTTACTTGAAATGTTTTGAAAACATTTTTAATTGATCAATACAAATTGATATTTCTACTTAAAACATCAAATTTGATGTTTGTCACACACATACATTCTTTTAGTTGAAATGACATCATACATGAGACCCATAACCATTTAACTTCTCATTGTGGGCCCTATGTGTTTTATCATTGGCATGGGGTGTAATTATTGGTTCCATAGCCTGTTGAACGGCCACTAGTTCAGCCAATCCAATTTCATTTCTCACAAATTTCTATTGATCAACCAAAAAATCAATGGCAACCCAACACTACTATTAAAATTTTTAAGGGAGATTACAAATAGGTATTATACTTTGGGGATAGTGATAGTTAAGGGCTTTAATTTTCAAGTGTGACAACCAATTACCCTAACCTTTTCAAAATCAACACTTTATGATTAACACTACTAACTGACGTGAGAATGGTTGGATTCTGATGCAAGGCCAGTTTGGTAGAACTAGAAACAGCTCCTTGTGAAATGGCCTTATAAAATATGTCAAAGGTAGTTTTGATTTTTTAAAACATTTTCAACTTACACATGACATCACATACTGCATATTGGTGATGGAATGCTGACTACTGGATTTGAGTGTTGATTTTTAGAACTTCAAAGTACTTGGCTGTCACATTTAGGGGTGTCAATTGGACTGGATTTGATTCAATCTGATCCAGTCCAATGTGAGTCCATTATAAATGGATCAGGTCCAATCCAATCCAATGAGTGTTTTGGACCATTTTGGATCGGTTCAATTCAATGTTTGGACTGTTCAATCTGTTCAAATTCATTTTGATTTAGATTGGTTTCAACCCAAATTCGGTCCATTGACACATATATTCTTATCTTATATCAATGGACTAGATATTGGCTTAATCCAACTCAATCCAATATAAATTTGTTACGGATGGGCCAAGTCCAATCCAATCTAATAAATATTTTGGACCGGATTGGTCCAATCCAATGTCTTGTTGGTTCATCCAATCCGTCCAAATTGATTTTGGACTGAATGGGGTCCAATCCAAAACCGGTCCATTGACACCCTTAGTAACATTTAATATTTTAAAATATTTTTTCAAGCCACACATGACATCACATTCCTTAGATTTAGTTTCTAAGGAGTACAAATACAAATATGTAAAATGCAAATACATACAAAATAATACAATATACAAGGTTTTGCACTCTACATATTTGTATCTGTACTCTTTCCAAACTGAGCTTAAGGCCGTGTTTGGTTACAGTGCAATTTTATTTACACCAGCACAAATGCTTGGGAGTACAAATGAAAATAATGCAAATTCTGATTTAATTTTGTTTTGAGTTTTATTTTATTCTTCTTCAAGTTTAAGTTTATTTCATTTATACTGCAATTAAAACAAAATAAGGTAATTTTAAATAAAATAAATCATAATTTACATTAAAGTCATTTGCACTTCTATGGTTTTGCATCAGTGCAAATAAATTTGCATTGCAATCAAACACCCTAAAGATCTTTTGTAAAATTTCTTAAGACGTCAGATCAGGCCAGGGTCATCTAGCTGAGCTAGAATCATACCAAAGTCAACTTGTGACTAAGCTTTAGGTCCAAGACACCCTACCCAATTATACTTCAGTTGTGTCAGTTGGGCCTTGCATTGACCAGGCCTAAGTGGCGGCACTAGCGAAGCCATACTAATAATAAAAGTGTGCAACTTCTATCTAATTAAAATACCCCATTTTGTTGGAAAAATTCTCAATTAATATTGGTCCTTGAACTTTAAAATGCAATAATTTAGTATTCAAACTTTTAAAGTGTGTCAATCCAATACTTAATTATCCGTTAATCAGCTGGCACTTGAAAAGACACAAATAACTTTTGAGTATCATCTAATTTTCTTTATTAATCATTCAAATGTTGACAAAAAATGAAGTGTCCCAAATCATTTTCTCTTTTATTCAGGAAAGTTGGAGTCATATCGTTTATTTTTTGTCAACATTTAGATGATTGATAAAGAAAATTAGGTGATACTTGAAGGGCATTTGTGTTTTTTCAAATGCCACTTAATGGTTGATTAACGACTAGTTAATGGTAGGTACTAGATTGGCACGTTTTGAAAAATTTGGATACTAAATTGTCGCATTTTAAAGTTTGGCAACCAACATGGCACTAGACCCAAAGTACAAGTATTAATTCGGAAATTTCCCTTTGCCTCTTCTCTAATTATAAGGACATAAGTGCAATTTGAACAATCACTTTTCTCCTCATTCAATTTTTCTGATTATGCCTTATATTTAAGGTATTAATTCCCACTAACATTTATCCCTTTCTAATTATGAGGGCACAAAATATAATTTACACTATTATATTTTTCCATTTAATTCCCTGTTATTAAATTTTATATTTAGAGTATTATCATATTAATTTCCAATAAGTATAAAAAATACAAAAAAAAAATTTATAGAAAACATTTAAGCATATCTCTATATCCATCATTAAACAAATAAAAAATATTTTTTATAGATTTAAAAATATAAAAAATTGAGAAACATGATCATCAAAATTGTTTTGACGTGCACATTTACACATAGTACAGGGTGCGCTCTATACACACTCCCGTCGCCTTGAAAGCTGGTCACTTGGTCAGCTCTCAGCTGTAGCCTTTGCGCGCGATTCAAACATTATGGAGGAAGTGGACGAAACAGAAGTCGAGCCGGAGGTGAGTTTCTTACCTTAGTTCTGATCTCTGTATAGGACTTGGCTTCCTTATCTGATTATACTTACGATACAAAGCTATTTCGTTCGAATAGTGGAAAGCTCATCCGAAATTCGATCACCTTCGCCGATAAAGACGAACATATTCTTAATTCTAAGTGCTTACTGCAAGTTTGGTCGTTTTTCTTACTAGTGCTTTTTTTTTTTTTAATATTCTATTCCCTGCTTCTCTGAAAGAAGTCCAATGTGATTGAAATTAAGGATCACAATGCAGAAACTATGTCTATCTGGTTTGTATCTTCTCTAATTCCGATTAAACAGGATAAATTATACATGCGTTCACAGATAAAGAAGAACATATTCATATTCCTACATGATCTAAATGCATTTATTTATCCATGTATAAATAAGCTTTTGCTCATTCTATTGGTTAATTCATTTATTTGTTCGTTGATTTACATTGCAGGTTTACATGGCATGCATCATGCAAGGCCAACGGTTAGTAACTATTAATTTATCACAACTAATCACGATACAGAGGTGTTATAGGGAAATCAGCGCTCTACATAAGTCTTCTTTTGTTTTCTCCTCCGCTTAATTGTAATGAGGGTTCTGATAACGGGAAAACAAGCTTTTCTTCTTTTGTGAGTAAGCCTTGTAAGTTGTCTCTGATATATTAAGATTTTCACTAAGATCCATCCGATATCATTAACCTAAAAGGAGCATACTTGAAAATGGATTCTTAATATTGTAGAACTCGATTGATTCTGCATATTGATTTCCTATGTATAGATGGAGACCTATGTAAAAATTGAACTCATTCTTGGAAACTTGAAGTTTGTTTGAGAAATGAATTGCTGTAAAGTGGTTTGGAGAAATCTCCCTTACACGGCATCTAATCCAGACCTTGGGGTTGATACGACTTGATTTAGCAATGCTTTTCCTGTGGTCCATAGCTCATATTCCTTCCAACTGTGCAAGGAATCTGAATGATATAATGACTCCAAATGATCTAGTATTTGGTGTATATTCATGGGATGGCACCTTATCGTATGGAGGATATCAGAATCGTTTTAATAAAATCTGCAGGTTTGGTTTGATCGAATATGGCTGCCGAACCTATTTCTGATTCTTTCATATATGGTTGTTTTTGAGGAGTTACATGAATTGTGATTATGAAGGCGTCTTTCCACCAATTACTTAGAACAGAGAATGGTATTACCAAGGAGTGTGAGATGAAGAAAGTCATTACCCTAGTGAAATGATATTTATTCTCAATTGTAAATAGATTTCTTACTCCTTTCTTTCAAAGCTAAGTAAAAAGAAAATAAATTAGTCAGGCTCAGAACTAAGAAAAGAATAAATAATCACAATAGTAACCATCACAAAAGGTTTGTCTTGACAATGGAGTAGGAATAGAAAATTGGAAACAAACATAATCAGTAGACAAAGATTTGGGGCAGTGAATAACATATAAGGATTTAAGGCTACCTACAGATTCTGTATTTTATATATGACAAAAAGATACAATGAGATGCCTTCACTATCGGCAATGATTGATCCAAATTCATTACTGAAAACCTAGTTCAAAAAGAAAAAAAATCTAACCAATATGAACCAAATTGCTGGCCTTAGCAATATAGTGATGAAAGGTTAAGATGAATTTGGCTCAGATGTTGGTAACTATATTGGTTGAATTCCAGCAGGTGCTTTTTTTGGCACTAATGAATTTGCAACTTCTTACTGCCAGAATTGGAGTTTCTTACTATGATTCTAGTATCCAACAACTGTACGTCCTGGAACTGTGGGAGGATGGCAGTGCAGATTTTCCCTTAATTGACATTGGTAGGTGCTTCGCTTCTTGGTTGCTAGATTATCCAAGTGGATCCAACCCCTTAAATCATCTATTTTATGTCATGGTTCCCTCTCCTGCCTCCCTCCCTCTTTCTCTTTCTGATCAACCAACCCCTAAAATTCAATTATCCTGTAACATCTATTCTTGATAATTAGGAAGTCTTGATTTTTAACTCAAGGAAAGCCTTCAGTTAGATTTGATTTTTTTCATGTCAGTGGATTCTTTCTAGAACCATATGTGTCTTTCATGTTCATTAGTTTATTTTATATTGTTCAGTAAAATATCAAGCCAAACCCTCGATCATTTATACAAGCACTAAAGCTGAAGAATCCTTCCTTGCTGCTTTACAAAGAAGTGGTATATTACTAAAAACTTGATTGAATATGACCAAATTCAACTTGTCTGTTGCTGACTTTGAGAAATGACATAGAAGGAATTCAAGGTCCTGTGGTGAAGCTCATGAAAAGCTCCATATTCAGCTATGAACAAGCATGGCACAGGTACAAAACATGAGTACCATACTCAGATGATGCTTTTTATATTCTTCTTTGTCAAGCTCTATACTTGATACATTTATGACATTACAATCACCTGGAGCTCTCTTGATAGGATTTTATGTGGACATCCTTCATAGAAATAGACTTCAGTTGATCTTACATATTATATCTCAGGCAGCAATAACAGGAGAACATCCATAGAGTGGGTTAGAAAGAAGTTGCTTCACCCAAGTAACCTTCTTGTTATTACTATAATAGTAATACTTGGTCTTGGTTTTGTTTGCAGAGGCTTTATAAAAGAGTTCATGCATCTTCTTTGCAGTGTTGTATCGTTTAACTTATGAAATCCAAACTTGTTTTTAATAATTAATAATTTCACGTATTCAAAAATGTTTCTGAAATACCATTTTCTAATATTCCATTGCCTTCTATAAATAATGCTTCTCTTAATAGCTTAATGCTGGACAGTTGATACATTGGATCTTATGCTAAAACGTGCTTATATGTGGGACTATAGTTATCTAAATTGCTTGCATCATTAAGGACCACTAACCAATTTGGTGGCAGCTGTCTGAGATCTTGGGAGGGGTGGATTGTAACATTTCCAAATTGCAAATGGTATCAATTCACAACTCAGTTAGCATTAATTTGGATGATAGAAGAAAACATAAAATTTGGGTAAAGAAGTATAATGGAAAGAAGTATAATGGAAGAAATTTAATTCTGAAAAGAGAAACTAAAAGTGGGAACTAAAAGATCTTCCCTTTACATTGCATTGTGCATTTGTCTCAGATTTAAAGAAGTTTTTCTATTATATATAAATTCCTGTTCTTATGTGCAAATCCTGTACAATGAATACACATGCACCATACCTATAAATACCAAAAAAAAATTATATTTTGTAAAACACCCATAAAAAATAATTCTATGGACTGCAAATTGAAGAACAAAGAGAAAAAAAAAACTAAATATAATCCTACCACTGGTGAATCTGGTTTTCTTAGGGTTGTGAAATCATGAACCTTCGAGCTTGAACTTGAACCAAGTGAACCAAAAAAATAAGGTAACTACCCTGGGACTCATGCAGCAATTCCTGTGACAAAATATTGACACTCACATTGGAGTCATGCCCTGATAGCCTAAAATAACCTCTGCAAGATTGTGGATGTTGTAATTGTATGATCTGTCAGTATATGCATGTTTTTATGTGTATTTCAGCATATTCAAACTATATATGGCAATGATATAAATAAATGAGTGATAGAAGTGTTCTTGTTCATAAAATCTCTTGCAACCAACGAAATTTATATAAGCTAGAAATGGATGCAGAGGTAGTTCCAATAGGTAACATGGCGAAGAAGAGTCAACTAAAATGGTTTAGTCATGGTGTCATGTACAAGAAAGACCAGATTCCACCATGAGGGAGGAGAAATTATTTGTTGCCAATTAAGAAGTAGAAGTATAGACAAAGGTAGTGAAAAGAAATTTAGTAACTTGCCTTGGAAAAAATGTACTTCCAAGTTAGAGTGGAAATGGTGGGATTTATGTAGCCAACCCTGAATGGTTGGGATAAGACTTTGTTAATTAATTTATTATAACAATGCTACCATGTATTTGAAATTGACGGGTCATTTATTCATGAGCAGAGTCCATTTGTTGCTTGCTTTTCTAATACTTCCTGAATGGCTTGGTGGATAAGCCTGCATAATTATTTATATTAGAACTGAATTTAAAATTAAATAAGCTAAATTACATGGATGTCCTATCTTGAAATATAATTTTCACAAGTAAAGATGATCCAATTAAAAAATATATATTATTAATTTTAAATGAGCAGGTAAACAAGTTTGCAAAACTTAGTTTTCTCTTTCAGTAAACTTAAGGATTGTTGAAGTTTGACCTGCCATAGAATTCTGTCTTGTTCGTTGACTGTAGAGTAAAGTAGACAGCAAGAAGTAGGAGAGGAGAGAAGAAAAGAGAGAAGAGAGAAAAGAGAGAAAGGCTGGTTCGAATTAGGGAAAAAAGTGCATCCCTTGATTCGGCCAGACCTATTATTATATTATTGACTTATTGAAAAAGACTTGAGTGCCCTTCTTTAAGTAAGAGGCACTCGAACTAACATAACAGTACACATCAGCACACTCAACAAGTACAAAGACTGAAATACCCCTTTACTAACACCACTAACACTCCCCCTCAAGCTGGTGAGTATATATCATATAATCCCAGCTTGTTACATATGTAGTCCACTCTCCCCCGACTCAAGCCTTTTGTAAACAAGTCTGCCCACTGGTTTCCCGTACTAACATATGCAGTTTCTATCACCCCATTCAGCACCTTCTCTCTCACAAAATGACAGTCAACTTCGATGTGCTTGGTTCTTTCATGAAACACTGGATTGGAAGAGATATGAACCGCTGCCTGATTGTCACAGTAGAGCTTCATTGGAGTACTGATGTCATATCCTATCTCCTGTAGAAGGTTCCTCAGCCACACTAGTTCACAAGCAGTATGTGCCATGGCCCTATATTCCGCTTCTGCACTGCTTCTTGCCACAACTGTTTGCTTCTTACTTTTCCATGTTACCAGGTTACCCCCCAGAAAGGTGCAATAGCCTGTGGTAGATCGTCTATCAGACATAGAACCTGCCCAATCAGCATCGGTGTATCCTTCTACTACCAGTTTTCCACCACTTCTGTACAGCAAACCACGACCAGGAGCTCCTTTCAGATACCTCACAATCCTTAGCACTGCATTCCAATGTGGGACCAAAGGTTTCTGCATGAACTGACTCACCACACTAACCGCAAATGAAATATCTGGCCGAGTAATGGTTAGATAGTTTAGTTTGCCTACAAGTCGTCGGTATCTGCCAGGCTCTTCAAACACTTCACCTATATCACTGCTCAGCCTCGTATTTGTTTCCATAGGTGTCTCAGCCGGTTTAGTACCCAACAATCCTGTTTCTTCCAGTAAATCAAGCACATATTTCCTCTGGCACAAATTAATGCCATGCTTAGATCTTGCTACCTCTATGCCCAAAAAGTATTTCAACTTGCCAAGGTCCTTTGTCTGAAAGTGTTCCTGTAGGAATGCCTTCAATCTGTCAATGCCCATTTTATCATTCCCAGTCACAACGATATCATCCACATACACCACCAATATTATTTTACCTGCCGAAGAGTCAAGACTGAAGACAGAGTGATCAACTTGGCACTGTTTCAGACCAAACTTCTTGACCACCTCACTGAACCTACCAAACCATGCTCGAGGGGACTGTTTAAGTCCATAAATAGCCTTCTTAAGTCTACATACCTTACCATCCTCCCCCTGAGCAACAAACCCAGGTGGTTGCTCCATGTAGACCTCCTCGAGCAAATCCCCATGCAAAAAGGCATTTTTGATATCGAGCTGATGGAGAGGCCAACCAGACATAGCTGCAAGAGAGATGACGACACGAACTGACCCTATCTTAGCAACCGGGGAGAACGTCTCCGTGTAGTCAATGCCATAGGTTTGGGAGTACCCTTTGGCAACCAGCCGCGCCTTCAGGCGCTCAACACGACCATCTGGCAAGTACTTAACACTATACACCCACTTACAACCGACAGCCTGCTTCCCAGGAGGAAGAGCGGTGAGATCCCAAGTGTGATTATGATGCAAAGCAGAGAGCTCTTCTTCCATAGCACGGCACCACTCTGGAGAGGTAAGGGCTTCCTGGACATCCTTAGGAACAACCACGGAGGATAACAAAGATATGAACTGGCGATGGGAAGCGGAGAGGTGGGTAAGTGAAACAAAATTGGAAATAGGGTGAAGGGTGCAAGTACGCTTACCTTTCCGTAAGGCAATAGGAAGATCTAGGTCGGAGGCTGGTGTCGAAGCTGGAGCTGGATCTGTCGACGGTGATGAAGCTGGAGGAGCTGCAGCCGGTACACGTGGGCGATGTGTATACACGTGACGGATGGGTGGACGGTCAACCAATGGTGGCACCGGAGGCAAGGACGTAGGCATGACTGGAACCAAAGGAGGTGGATCAGCCACAGGAAGAGGAAGAGGAGGTGGTGATGTGGGGGAAGCAGCAGCACCGGACCCCACGAAGAACGGAGTAGACTCAAAGAATGTAACATCAGCACATACCAAGGAACGACGAGAACTAGGATGATAACACTTGTACCCTTTCTGAGTTCGGGAATAACCAAGGAAGATACACTTCATGGAACGTGCATCTAACTTGTCAGTCCCGGGACTCAGATTATGAACGAAGCAGACACACCCAAATACCCGAGGAGAAAGCGGAAACGGAGACATGTTGGGGAATAAGACACTAAAAGGAGAACGACCATCAAGGATAGACGTGGGCATCCGATTAATTAAGAAACAAGAGGTGAGCATTGCATCGCTCCAAAAAGTTTTGGGAACATTCATGTGGTGCATGAGGGAGCGTGCCGTTTCTACAAGATGGCGGTTCTTTCTCTCAGCAACCCCATTTTGTTGCGGAGTATAGGTACATGAAGTTTGGTGTATAATGCCATGTTGGTCCAAGTATTCTCGAAAAGATGAAGACAAGTATTCACGACCATTATCAGAACGGAAAATTTTGATGTGAACACCAAATTGATTGCGGATCTCAGCATAAAATTTCTGGAAGATGGAAAATAATTCACTTCTTTCTTTCATTAAATAGAGCCACGTCATTCTTGAACAGTCATCAACAAAAATAACAAAATATCGGTATCCATTATATGACATCACTTTATAAGGACCCCAAACATCTGAATGAATTAAAGAAAAAAGACTCGACACACGGTTATCGACCCTAGAACGAAAGGGAACACGATGGTGTTTCCCAAATTGACAAGACTCACAATCTAAAACAGAAAGTTGACTCAATGAAGGGACTAAGGACTGCAACACTTTCAGCGAAGGATGACCAAATCTACAGTGCCACTGGAGAGGAGAAATGGATGACTGAAGAGCCGTTGACGTTCGTCCACCACCATCAAGATAATACAGTCCACCGGCTTCATGCCCTCCACCAATCTTCATCCCCGTCTTGAGATCCTGAAAAACACACATAGAAGGGTAAAAAGTGATGGAGCACTTAAGTGACTTGGTCAGCTTACTAACAGACATAAGATTAAATGGAAGCTTAGGTACATATAAAACAGAGGATAGGGATACAGGGTCTAGGTCAACATTACCAACACCACAGATAGATGACGTGGAGCCATTAGCAAGGGTAACAGATTGTGATGTTGAGCAATGAGTGAGAGATGAAAACACACCTGGAGTTCCCGTCATGTGATCGGAGGCTCCAGAGTCAATAATCCAGGGGTTGGGTGTGGATGCCAAACAAGCCATACCTGAGTGTGCAAAGGAAGCTGTGTTCTGCTGCGACTTGGATTGAACAAACCTCTCATACTCATCACGAGGAACACTCACCATCTCCTTGCCTGGACCATCTGAGGGAGTAGAAGGCATCGGGTCAGCTGACCGTTTCTCCTGTGTAGGGCTGAAACTGGTGTCACTAGTCATGGCATGGTTGGCCCACGTCGAGGGAGGACCATGTAAGTCATAGCAGTAGTTAATGGTATGTCCATCCAAACCACAGTGAGTACACTTCCGTGGACCCGAGCCACGTCCTCTACCACGAGCTCCCCCTGAATCTCTGCCTCCAGTACGACCACCACCACGGATATGTGTAGATCCACCACTACCACTCCTGCCAGGCTGGGTTCCTCGAGTCCCACTTCTGCCACCTCGGCCTCTTGACACTGCAAATGCTGATTTATCGGAGACATTAGAGTCCATAGATCCAATGGAAGCCCTCCGAAGACGAGCAAACACCTCCTCTAAAGATGGAAGAGCAGATCCCCCTAGTATCTGGGCTCGTACTGGTTCATACTCAGACTTCAGCCCCACCAGAAACCGTGTTACATCAAGCTGCTCTCGCTGTTGCTGTTGAACTTTGACATCTGAAGTGAGAGGATGATAGACATTTAACTCATTACGGATATTCCTCACATTGGCATAGTACTCCTCAAGGCTCTGATTTCCCTGTTGCAGACACATTTCACATGTCTTATTTTTCTAGAGCATATAAGACAATGATATAGCCTTTGTCTTAGCTTTTTTTAAGCTTCACTAGTGAAAGCATATGAGTTCACATGTCTTGCTTCAATGGCGGAACTAACATGCTTCAATGTCAAGACTAGCAAAGCTTTAAAGAACTGCGAAAAAACTGATGGCGGAACTAACAGAGATTTACCTATCCAAAATCTCTTGGTTGCTTCAATGGCAGAACTAACAGAGACTTGCGCTCCCCTTAGAACTGCGAAAAAATTGATGGCGGAACTAACAGAGATTTACCTATCCAAGATCTCTTGGTTGCTTCAATAGCGGATCTAACAGAGACTTGCGCTCCCCTTAGAACTGCGAAAAATTTGGATGGCGAGTGGCTTGAAACCCTAACAACTTTTGACCTTGCACTTGATCGGATGACTGGAACAAAGAAAACCTTAAATGGATCTTTGATGGTGGAAGTTCGTTCGACTGAGAACTGAGAAAAACCTAAGATGTTTGTTCGACAGCCGACTCTGCAACTCCTCTCTTGACCCTCTCCCCTTACCCTCTCTTGCTGGTATCAGAGCTCTGAGCTCTGAGCTCAGTCTGCAAGACAGAGCTAGGTTGCAGCTCAGTCTGCAACTCCTCTCTTCTTCCATAGCACGGCACCACTCTGGAGAGGTAAGGGCTTCCTGGACATCCTTAGGAACAACCACGGAGGATAACAAAGATATGAACTGGCGATGGGAAGCGGAGAGGTGGGTAAGTGAAACAAAATTGGAAATAGGGTGAAGGGTGCAAGTACGCTTACCTTTCCGTAAGGCAATAGGAAGATCTAGGTCGGAGGCTGGTGTCGAAGCTGGAGCTGGATCTGTCGACGGTGATGAAGCTGGAGGAGCTGCAGCCGGTACACGTGGGCGATGTGTATACACGTGACGGATGGGTGGACGGTCAACCAATGGTGGCACCGGAGGCAAGGACGTAGGCATGACTGGAACCAAAGGAGGTGGATCAGCCACAGGAAGAGGAAGAGGAGGTGGTGATGTGGGGGAAGCAGCAGCACCGGACCCCACGAAGAACGGAGTAGACTCAAAGAATGTAACATCAGCACATACCAAGGAACGACGAGAACTAGGATGATAACACTTGTACCCTTTCTGAGTTCGGGAATAACCAAGGAAGATACACTTCATGGAACGTGCATCTAACTTGTCAGTCCCGGGACTCAGATTATGAACGAAGCAGACACACCCAAATACCCGAGGAGAAAGCGGAAACGGAGACATGTTGGGGAATAAGACACTAAAAGGAGAACGACCATCAAGGATAGACGTGGGCATCCGATTAATTAAGAAACAAGAGGTGAGCATTGCATCGCTCCAAAAAGTTTTGGGAACATTCATGTGGTGCATGAGGGAGCGTGCCGTTTCTACAAGATGGCGGTTCTTTCTCTCAGCAACCCCATTTTGTTGCGGAGTATAGGTACATGAAGTTTGGTGTATAATGCCATGTTGGTCCAAGTATTCTCGAAAAGATGAAGACAAGTATTCACGACCATTATCAGAACGGAAAATTTTGATGTGAACACCAAATTGATTGCGGATCTCAGCATAAAATTTCTGGAAGATGGAAAATAATTCACTTCTTTCTTTCATTAAATAGAGCCACGTCATTCTTGAACAGTCATCAACAAAAATAACAAAATATCGGTATCCATTATATGACATCACTTTATAAGGACCCCAAACATCTGAATGAATTAAAGAAAAAAGACTCGACACACGGTTATCGACCCTAGAACGAAAGGGAACACGATGGTGTTTCCCAAATTGACAAGACTCACAATCTAAAACAGAAAGTTGACTCAATGAAGGGACTAAGGACTGCAACACTTTCAGCGAAGGATGACCAAATCTACAGTGCCACTGGAGAGGAGAAATGGATGACTGAAGAGCCGTTGACGTTCGTCCACCACCATCAAGATAATACAGTCCATCGGCTTCATGCCCTCCACCAATCTTCATCCCCGTCTTGAGATCCTGAAAAACACACATAGAAGGGTAAAAAGTGATGGAGCACTTAAGTGACTTGGTCAGCTTACTAACAGACATAAGATTAAATGGAAGCTTAGGTACATATAAAACAGAGGATAGGGATACAGGGTCTAGGTCAACATTACCAACACCACAGATAGATGACGTGGAGCCATTAGCAAGGGTAACAGATTGTGATGTTGAGCAATGAGTGAGAGATGAAAACACACCTGGAGTTCCCGTCATGTGATCGGAGGCTCCAGAGTCAATAATCCAGGGGTTGGGTGTGGATGCCAAACAAGCCATACCTGAGTGTGCAAAGGAAGCTGTGTTCTGCTGCGACTTGGATTGAACAAACCTCTCATACTCATCACGAGGAACACTCACCATCTCCTTGCCTGGACCATCTGAGGGAGTAGAAGGCATCGGGTCAGCTGACCGTTTCTCCTGGTGTTGGTTCGACTGAGCTCTGAGAAAAACCTTAAATGGAT
Source organism: Nelumbo nucifera (assembly GCF_055504915.1). NCBI lineage: Eukaryota > Viridiplantae > Streptophyta > Magnoliopsida > Proteales > Nelumbonaceae > Nelumbo > Nelumbo nucifera. The sequence continues at coordinate 145,915,811 of NC_142649.1, read as the reverse complement.
GTTTGCTCTGATACCATGTTGAAGTTTGACCTGCCATAGAATTCTGTCTTGTTCGTTGACTGTAGAGTAAAGTAGACAGCAAGAAGTAGGAGAGGAGAGAAGAAAAGAGAGAAGAGAGAAAAGAGAGAAAGGCTGGTTCGAATTAGGGAAAAAAGTGCATCCCTTGATTCGGCCAGACCTATTATTATATTATTGACTTATTGAAAAAGACTTGAGTGCCCTTCTTTAAGTAAGAGGCACTCGAACTAACATAACAGTACACATCAGCACACTCAACAAGTACAAAGACTGAAATACCCCTTTACTAACACCACTAACAAGGATTATTACTAAATTCCTTATGATTTTATTTTTCTACTTATTTTCTATCTACAATATCTATTTGGTTTCCTTTGGATGCTAATGCAGATTGGCCTGTCCAAGTTTTCTTAAAATTTTGGAGCCATATAAATTTTAAATTTATTTGGTCACTTGGCCTTGCATAAAGGCCTCTGCTTTTAGAGACTTCCAAGAGTTATCTTGTATTTCAATTGGTGATTCATGATTGAAATTTTGGACAACAATCATTTAATCCATCAAGCTTTACTTTGGGGTGGACCTGTGACTTTTTATATCATTGAATACTGTTGTGAATCTTATTAATTGGTTGTGTTAGTATGCTGTTAGTATGTTGTTTGGTTCTGTGTTAGTATGTTGTCAGCCTAGTCTATCTAGGTGCTGACAGCTAGCTTCTTTTTTTTTCTTGTTAGTTGTTTGTTATTAGGAACTGCCAGGGGCATTCTTGTAACTTCAGTTCTTATTACATTAAGTGAATATAAATAAGAAGCTGGGAACGACCAGCCTAGAGTTTTTGACTCTCAATTGACTCTCTCTTCTCTTCTCTCTCTCTCGTCTCTCTCAGGAAGGAACACATGGTATCAGAGCAATAATTCTGGGCTCGAAAATTGTTTTTTCTCATCTGAGTCTCAGTTTTTTTTTTTTTTTTTTCTGTTCTCTTGATCTCTTGGACGTGGAAAACCAAGAATTCTATCAGACTGTTCAGAGTTCCTGCAGCTGTTGTTTTTTGGGTTCCTCCTTGGTTGTAACACCAAGGAAACCCTAACAGAAGGAGGGCGATGCTGGAATGACTCTCTTCTCTTAGTTCGATGCAGTGAAAAATATTTTTCTGGGTTTGCACCTTATTACAGGTGGTGGACAGGGGTATGTGTCCCCTTTTTTTCTCTATGGTCTATGCTGTGAAGGGCTGAGAAGGCCTTGGTTTTGAGGTTTACACCTTCGTACAGGCGCTGGACAGGGGTATGCTTTTTTTTTCTCATGTACTGTGGTCGAACTGTTAGTAGTTTCTTTTTTTTAATGACTGCTTGTGGCCGAACTCTTGCTGTTAGTAGACTTCTTCAGTAGCCTGTTAGTAGACTAGTTGCTGGACTAATTTCTGGGCTATTCTAATGGCCGAACTATTGCTGAACTGATTTCAGCAGCATCTTTCTCCTTCCGGAAGTGAAAATTCTTGGGAGTTTAGCATTCTGTTTGTGTGGAATCTGCTCTGGTATATTTGTGACCCTTTTTTTTCCAATGGCAAACTATGATTCAACATCATGTGGAGTTACACCAACTCGTAGTATAGCTGGTATGGGGGTGAAAACATGATATTTCCCATGCCAATTACCCCTTTAAATGGCCTGAACTACCTGGAGTGGGCTAAAAGTGTGAAACTTTATGTAATAGCAAGGGGAAAAGCTGGTTACATAAATGGCAGAGTGAAAGAACCCAAGTGTGAGACAGCTGAACATGATAGGTGGGACCAAGAAAAAAGTACGGTGGTGTCTTGGCTCCTTGCAGCCATGGAACCCGATGTGAAGAAGAACTTTATGTGGGCAGACACCGCGAGTGAGATTTGGGAATAGGCCAAAACCACCTATTCTGAGCAAAGGCATTATGCCAAGATTAACTAGTTGCAAACTGAATCCTCAACCTGTAAACAGGGAAATCGTAGTTTGTCTGCCTATTATTCAGCCCTTACTTCCGTATGGAAAGAATTGGATCATTATCAGGCTATAGAGTGGAAACATGACGATGATGCTAAGGCCTACAGGAAGCTGGTTTCTTAGCAGCGTGTGTTTGCCTTCTTGTTGGGATTGAACCCTGCCTATGAACCCTTGAGAGTTCAGATCTTAGGAAGCAAAGAGTTGCCATCGGTTCAAGAGGTATATGCCCTTGTTCAATCTGAAGAAAGTAAGTGGAGTGTGATGGTTACAACTGAGGGGGAGCAACAGGTAGCATTGGCTACAATGAGTAATAACAATATGGGGAAGAAAAGTGATTCCAAGAAGGCTGATGATAAAGACAAGTTGTTTGGTACCCACTGTCGGCGCTCGCGACATACACATGACACATGTTGGGAAATTCACAGGAAGCCCAAGTGGGCAGTGAAGAACCAAGGACAAGGTAAAGTGCAAGGTCAGAAGAAGATGAATGCAGCACATAATGCAGCACATGTGGTAACCCAAGATACTCAGGTTGCTAGTACTACCCAGGACCACTTTACTAATTCTGACCGCAAGGAAGATATCATGAATTCCTTCAGAGATCACTTAGAGTCATATGGTAGGGCTTTGCGACAGATGGATAGTTCAGTCACTGGTACTCCTACTTCATTTGCATTTACATCAGGTAATGCAGCTTCTGCATTCCATGTCACTACTACCATTGATTCCCCTTGGATCATTGACTCAAGGGCCTCTAACCACATGACCGGTAAGCCAAATTTGTTTCAGACTTATAGTCTTTTGTCAGGAAGGGATAAAGTGAGGCTTGCAGATGGATCATTCTCCTCCATTGCAAGCCAAGGATTAATATCCCTTCCCCATGGCCTTAACCTAAATAGTGTATTGCATGTCTCCCAACTTCCTATAAATTTGCTTTCAATCAGTAGTATCACAAACTCTTTAAACTATAGTGTAACATTTTTTCCTGGTTCATGTGTTTTTCAGGATCTAACTTCTGGGAGGACGATTGGTAGAGGAAGCCTAATGGATGGTCTCTATATTCTCGACAACAAAGCTGGTCTCTTGGTGTCGTCCTCGGAGTCATGTAGTCAGTCAAATAAGAGTCAAATTTTTTGTGGCATAGTTGATTAGGTCATGTTTCCTTTGAAATAGTGAAGTCTTTGTTTCCGTTTTTATTTAAGTTATGTTCAGTGTCAGATTTTCAGTGTCAAACATGTCAGTTGAGCAATTCAAGTAATAAAAGATCCAAATTTCCTTTTCATATTGTGTATTCTGATGTATGGGGGCCTACCACTATAACCTCTGAGGGCGGGTATAAGTATTTTATCACTTTGATCGATGATTTCTCCCGATATACATGGGTATTCCTGATGTGTAGCAGAGATGAAGTTCCAAAGATTGTGAAAGACTTCCAGAGGATGGTGTTTACGCAGTTCCATATCGAAATACAGATCTTCCAATCAGATAATGCTAAGGAATATTTCCATAGTGAGCTGAATGAGTTCTTTGCCTCCCATGGATCTATTCATAGGAGCTCGTGCGCAAGAACACCACAACAAAATGGTGTTGCCGAAAGAAAAAATAGACAACTTCTTGAGGTAGCTCGAGGGATGATGTTACATATGAATGTTTCAAAGAGGTTTTGGATGGATGCTATACTTGCAGCTACTTATGTCATCAATCGCATGCCCTTTAGAGTGCTGAACTACATGGCCCCTCATCAGTTGTTGTTCCCTCAGCCCCCTTTATTTTCCATTCCCATGAGAGTCTTTGGTAGTCGTGCCTTTGTCCATGATTTGTCTCTGTCTCGGGGTAAGTTAGACCCTCGGTCCATTCCTTGTATCTTTCAGGGGTATCCCTCCTCTCAAAAGGGGTATCGGTGCTTTGATCCCGTTAGTCATAAATTCTGTGTCTCTATGGATGTGTCCTTCTTTGAGTCTGAACCGTTCTTCCCTACTCTCAGGGGGAGAGTAGTGTGGAAGAGGAGAAGCAGGTTTAGGTCCGCCAAGTCTCGTTTCCTTCTATTTCTTACCTGGCCCCCTTTCATGTCTTCCAACGTACACGCCGTAGAGATCAACAATGTGACATTGATGTGGAGCTACCAACCACTGAGCATCTGACACCGTCAGACTCCCATGAGGTAAATCTAAGCCCTGCTACACCTATTGACACCCCTGCTCCTACTGTGGATGACCTTGACATTCCTATTGCTCAAAGAAAGGGAGTCAAGTCATGCACTACCAAACATCCCATCACCTAGTATGTCTCCTATGATCACATTTCCCCCTCATACCGAGCCTTCCTATCTGCAGTTGATTGCATCCTTGTACCCAAAAATGTTGCAGAAGCCTTAAAATACCCTGAATGGATAGATGCTATGAAGGAGGAGATTAATGCCCTCTATAAAAATCAAACTTGGAAATTGGTAGATCTTCCAAGGGGGAAAGACCCAGTGGGGTGTAAGTGGGTGTTTACAGTTAAACGCAAGGCAGATGGGACAGTTGAAAGATATAAAGCAAGATTGGTAGCCAAGGGGTACACTCAAGTGTACGGAGTTGACTACGATGAGACATTTGCTCCAGTAGCTAAGATGAACTCAATTCGAGTTCTTCTATCATTAGCTGCTAATCTTGACTGGGAATTGCATCAACTAGACATTAAGAATGCCTTTTTAAATGGTGACCTAGAGGAGGAGGTATACATGGTTCAACCCCCTGGGATTCTGTGCCAAGGGAAGTGAAAAGAAGGTGTGTAAGCTAAGAAAGTCTCTCTATGGATTGAAACAATCTCCTAGGGCTTGGTTCAGTAAGTTTCATATGGCGGTTCAGCAAGTAGGGTTCAAGCAATGTCAGTCTGATTACACACTCTTTGTGAAGAGATGTCAGGAACAGTTGTTGTTTTGATAGTGTATGTGGATGATATCATCATTACAGGAAATTGGAGTTCAGAAATACAACAATTGAAACAATTCCTTGCGTCTAAATTTGAAGTTGCCCACTCAAAAAAGGGTATTTTCATTTCTCAAAGGAAGTACACTCTTGATTTGTTACAAGACACAGGCAAGTTAGGTGCAAGGCCAGCAAATACTCCTATGGATGTTGATCATAAATTGGGTAACTGTGATGGTGAACCTCTGAAAGATGTAAAACAATTCCAAAGGTTAGTGGGGAAGTTGATTTATTTGTCCATTACTCGTCCAGACATTTCCTATTCAGTTGGGGTCCTGAGCCAATTCATGCACTCTCCTAAGAAACCTCACTTGGAGGCAACAGAGAGAGTTCTTAGATACTTAAAAAAGTATCCAGGAACAGGTCTACTATTCAATAAGCATAATCATCTAAAGGTGGAAGTCTTTACAGATGCTGATTGGGCAGGTGCGGTGGATGATAGAAAGTCCACAAGTGGGTATAAGTGGGTATTGTACATTTGTGGGAGGAAACCTAGTGACCTGGAAAAGCAAGAAACAAAGTGTGGTAGCAAGGTCAAGTGCTGAAGCGGAGTATAGGGCTATGGCACATGGGGTGGCTGAAGTTCTTTGGCTTAAAAATCTTCTAGGGGAGTTTGGAATTGTTATTCACAATCCTATGTCTCTTTATTGTGACAACAAAGCAGCCATTAACATTGCCAACAATCCTGTCCTACATGAGAGGACCAAGCACATTGAAGTGGACAAACACTTCATAAGGGAAAAATTGGAAAGAAAGGAAATTTGCATCCCTTATGTCAACTCCAAGGAACAACTTACTGATGTCCTCACAAAAGGACTTTCATACTCGCGGCACAATGAGTTGTGTGACAAGTTGGGCATGATAGACATATACAACCCAACTTGAGGGGGAGTGTTGTGAATCTTATTTATTGGTTCTGTGTTAGTATGCTGTTAGTATGTTGTTTGGTTCTGTGTTCGTATGCTGTTAGTATGTTGTCAGCCTAGTCTATCTAGGTGCTGACAGCTAGCTTCTTTTTTTTTTCTTGTTAGTTGTTTGTTATTAGGAACTGCCAGGGACATTCTTGTAACTTCACTTCTTATTACATTAAGTGAATATAAATAAGAAGCTGGGAACGACCAGCCTAGAGTTTTTGAGTCTCAGTCGACTCTCTCTTCTCTTCTCCTCTTTCTTCTCTTCTCTCTCTCGTCTCTCTCAGGAAGGAACACAAATACCTTTAGATAATTTTTATTGTTGAATACTTGAAAACAAATTTACCCAACTTAACAAGGAGCCAGGGAAGGTTTGGTTGTCTTACATTTTAGTCAGATTTCAAGCAAGGTTGTTTCAATCTTCTGGGACTTGACAATGTATGCTAAGTCTTCCAGGTCCCCAAGTCCAGTTTGGTTATTTAGCATGTTATGTGTTGCCCCCGAACACACATAGAGGGCATGAAGTTTAAGAATCATCATTTGCTATACTTAATTTAGAAACCTCCTTCCTTGCTAACTCTTGGTATTTCTATGCAACAAACTAGTTATCTGAATCTTTTCTCAGAAATAGTTGGGTCCTATACTTTTGGTTAACTAGGGTTTCATCTCCCCCCTCCATCTCTTTCTCTCTTTCCTTTTTCAACTATTGCAGATTGGTATATCTTCAAGTCACAGGGATGGATGATGGGCTTAGCATCAAGGAAAGAATTTGCTACGTGAGTGCTTGACCTGATTATAATTGAGCTGCATATGTATTATTAATTATTATTCTTTTGGTAGACATTGCTGAGAACTTGTTAAAAAGAATGAAAAGTCTATTCATTATCTATTTTTGTGGATCTTGTTATTATGATTAGAATTACAGATTTATTGTTATAAATACAATAATTATGAGATTTATGTTATAGATGCTTCTAGGGTAGGGATGAAATACAAAAATCCATTGATACGATACGACTCTACATTTTCCTACATTTCTTATTCGCCTAGTATATTATTATCTTTTTGTTTTTATCTTATCCTCTTTCTTCTCTTAAAATTAGGTAAACTCCTTGATGTTTACATCCATCTGTGCACATCACATCTTTTCTTAAACTATGGCACTAGCTGATTTAGCAAGCCCACTTGTGTTAATTACTGTTTTGATGCAACTGGTATGGACTTGTTTATCTCAACATTCTCAATGTTTACTTTAAGCATTTATGTCCTTTTCCCTATTGCAGCTGAACTCTATGATGGATATTGGAAGTGATGTCCAAGTTCGTGCAAGTGGGGCCCTTCTTGCTATACTAGAGAATGAGAGGCTTGTAGATACCCTTGAACAGAAGGATTCTGGGAATTCCTCAATTACTATAGATTGTGTAACAGAAATTTCATTTTATCCTCCATCTTACCTCATACTTCATATATAGTTGCTATTGTTCTAATTTTATAAGTTCAAATTCCTTTAATATATCCATATAATGTAAAATGAACTTCAAGAAACAACCTTACATCCAACACAGACACAAATTCCTCAAACTGGATTCAGCAGCTTATGAGGCATTACAGATTTTCCAAATAGACAAACATCCAAGCCATATGGGCATCGGGAGAGCAAAAGAAGGGTAAAGACTGACAACATATTTTGAAGTTTTTTACCATGGTCCTAAGGGTGTGCACTGATATACTCAATATGCAGGTTCTCTGTGTTTGGGATGTTGAACAAGGTAAGGAAGATCCATTTGGATTTTAGGCTTGCAATGTATTTCTACTAAATTGGTCTTCTTTTCTTCAGTGTATCACTCCAATGGGTAGACGTCTCTTGAGGTAAACTCATAATAAGAAAGTTGTGGTCCTATATTTTTGACATTGTCAGTTTACTTGGGGATTTACAGAATTAATTTGCTTTGTCCCCAGAAGTTGGTTCTTGAGGCCTATACTGGACCTTGAAAATTTGAACAGTCGTCTCAATACTGTATTCTTTCCCCTTCAAACTGCATTTAGATAATTCTTAACTTGAATGCTTATATTGGAGTGTTGGATTAAGATTTGTTTGACTAACTTCAAATGGTTGGCATATGATTTGGATGATGGATTTTCTGAACCTATCAGAATTAAAAAGGAAAAAAAAAATCTGTTTCCTTTCATAAGTCTACTTTGGCAAAAACTTGTTTTCCCTAACATGGAATTAGATATCATTCTTTCTTTGTTCTGAAGAACTGATGGCTACTTTGCGTGAAACATTGAAGTCAGTAAAAGATGTTCCCTACATACTGAAGGTGCATTTTCTTTTCTTTCCTTTCATTTGCTTTCCATTTTATCTTCCCTGTCTCCCTTTTATTTTAACAATAAAGGTTTCAAGATCTAATATTTTACTATTTTGAGCGAACTAGTCAATATTTATTCAGTAAATATATTTGCAATCAGATGCTTAAGGATGAAATTGATGATGAATATTCTACCTAATTAGTGGATTTGATATTGATGATCCTCATCAGCAAGCAAACCTTGCATGATTCAGTTATTAGCACTTTGTGGTCATATTGGAAGATAGAAATAAGGTTAGGTCTTTGGCTATGAGCATTAATTACTTTATTGACCAGAATGAGTATTTAAACCAAATGTTTTGAAAATATGAAATCACCTCAGACCTGCACAAGTGATGTTGTTTCATTGATGTGGCATGTGCTATTGGCTACGATTTACTACTAGGTTACATTTTTCACAGTTGATATTTCTACCATGTTACAATTGTTTGTTTCTTAGCAAACAGAGATATTTTCTTCAACATCATCTCCTATGACTATTCATTCCCATTCCACATTGGAATCCATTTCTCCAATTTAAAACTTAATCTTCTCATGTTCTATCAACATCACTTGATACAAGGAAGTACATAAGGTTATATGCTTTTCATGTATGGTGTTGACCCTTTTGCACTTGGGATTTCTTTTCAACATAAAATGTTTAATGCTTTTCTTTTTTTCTTTTGTTGGGGTCATTGAAGAAATTCAACTCTCCAAGTTCCATTTGTACAAATGTTGACTGGACAGCCTTTTCAAAGGTAGATATACCTTTACCCTTTTCTATTTTTTATGAATGCGCTTTCATTTGTTACTTCCTTTTCCCTCCTTCCTAAGACTTCATAGATATTTGAAATTTCGAACTTACTGGTTTCATTTATTGGAGAATCACTGATACTATGTTGAAGAACTTCCAGTAACAATAAGATGCCTATTGTTGAAAGTAACCTATCCGTTGTACACAACATTCTTTATTAGGTTTATATATAACATGGAATAACTTGCTTGGAAAGATATCTTCTATGTGCTCATGTCTACAGGAACAACTTGATTTTTACATGGCAATTGAAATTGTTTCAATACCTCAACTGTACCTAATCATGATCACCAGAAGAATTATTAAATTGGGAATCATGATCCTCTCAACCTTCCTTTCCTTCACAATGATGTGCTTTTACAGGTTCTAGAATCAAGCTACTATTAGAGGTTCATTAATCCAACATCCTGTAATACTTTTTATTTTTGCAGAGCATTTGTTCACTCTTGCACATGAACAACATATTTGAAGTTGGAGTTTCCGAAAATCTAAGAGAGCATGCAAAATATTTGAATGTGGACATTGTTGAGAAGGTACTGAGCAAACTTAACTCATATGCTTATAGTTTCTCATTTGATATTCAATAAATATAATACCTACATTTATATGCTCTCTTTTGCTGCAGGCTGGTTCTTGCATTACAACCGAGCTGGCTTATGTCTATGAACTGGTTAGCCTTGTGTTGTTCAAAAATGTTATCACCTCTATGCTCCCAGCAGTTTATAATGGCTGGAATTTAAAATATTTTGTCTAGCCCCTTACTATGTTCAAGATACTTATGAAGTTTGGTGAAACATTGTTTTTTGTAAATCTGTTTTTAGTTTGAACTTATGAAGTTTGGTGAAACATTGTTTTTTGTAAATCTGTTTTTAGTTTGAACTGTTTCCTCTGAAATATAAGAATGTTGTTTCTCACTTTGTTGTCAGCAAGAAAATATACATAACTATGTCTCAACATAGGCTATTAACTACAGCTATGGATTATGACATCTTACATAATCTTGGCAGTTTCATTTTTATAATCCTTGGTGAAATTAAATGGTCCATTGAAAGACTTTCCCATTTTGTGTCATAATACCTTTTTCATCAATTATCAGATTGATATTGGTGGATTTGTGATACTTTGACAAGATCTATAGTGGGAAATGTGATACTGTACATAGGAAAGTCTTCTCCCCAAGTTTCCATTAATACATCTTGTAAAAAGGAAAGTGCAGTATCTCTCTATATTTAATGCACCCAACTTATTTTATCTGTGACAGTGTCCTTGCTGTTTGTTTTAGTCCTGGGTATTAATTGTATCTTATTAGTTCTTTTTTTTAAGCTACACTTGCAAAGCAATGCAGGAGTACCCTGCAGTGGGTTCAACTTTCCAATCAGATAAGCTAATCCATCAAACTATGGCTAACACTCCTCCACCTGGAGTAAAGTTAGGAGTTTAAGAAAAATTAAATTCTGGATAAAACAAGCATCCATCTTGTGCAATAACTAAGAGATCATTCACCTAACTTCCATCCTGTCACACTGGGTAGTAACCATACCGGAACAGAAACCTCCTGTTTTAAGATTTTTGACTCATGAAGTCCTGTTGGGGTGGTTTCCTTCTACCATCAGCACTTCTCTGTGAGTTAGTATCTAGTCTATTTAGTTTGGTTTCTTTTCCTGGAATTATCTCATCTATATACATGATGATATGCTAACATTTCCACTACAAATCTCCTTAGTTTCTTCTTGTCTTTATATTCAAGTCTGAGAGCAAACGCTTTGTTCAAAAATTGCCAGAGGTTAGGTCCATATTCTCCAGTCCACCCCTCCTAAGACCCCAGAAAGTTAGGACCAATATTGGATAATGGCCTTTTTCGTTTGAAAGGCTACTCCATAAAGGAAATTTTTTTTGATAAATGCATAAAGGAAAAAAGTTTTCTGATTAGCTCTGTCCTTGCTGGTACCAAGTTTCCTTTTTATTAAGCTATCATCTATAATATTCCACCAATGTTTTGAGTCAATGAGTTGTCATTGACCCTCAAAATTCCATGATTTTTTTAAAGTATTGCTAACATGATAGTTTTTGTCTATAATAGAATCCTAAAATCACAAGAGGATGAAATGTGAACGTGGTTTGTCTACAAAACAGGGCATTATGGGGTGTTATGTCTTCTGTTGTTATTTAAGGTCTCTGTGGTGGCCAATCCAGTGATTCTAGCGTTTGTTTTTTTTAATGGACTTCTTTTTATTATTGAAATGATATGTGGTTGAAAGTGGCATTTCACTTAGCTGTTATCTATGCCCAGTTTATCAATTAAGTATCTTTGAATGCCTAAACTGTTGTTCTTTCAAACTTTGAAAGTTATGTTTTTTTTTTTTTTGATTAGTGAAACTTGTTATTTGTAGGTAATGGGAGTTATTGATGTTAATAGAACTAAGGAAAAAGGGTATGCAACAATGGTGAAAGAGGGATTTTGTGATGAGGTTAGACTTCCTATTAGTGGTTTGTTTCATCTATTTAGATTTTAGTCTTTCTCCATTAGTTTCTATATTTATGTTATGCATCTGGATACCTCCTTTCTCAAATTTTCTTCTGTCTGTCATTTGAGCATTTTATTATTTATTGCCCATTTTTGTTCTTTACCCAATGGATAGAATGTGAATTACCTCTTTCTTTTTATGGTATAAAGATGGGGAGCTTTTCACCCTTCTATTTTATCCTTGGATCATATTATATCTATGAGCTGTATCTATTAATATTTTCATTTTTTCCCATATGGTTCTTTCTCAGTTTTTATTGTACAGAATCATCAGTATGAATGGCTTGTTTCCATTTTAAATTATCTGCTTAAATTGTGATGTTCAAGTGTGGGAAGAAGCATGGTTATATTGCTTCTTAGATCTGGTGTTTATATCATGTATTAACACCCAGTATTATTTGTATGAATATTAAGATTCTTTTGCATGCTTGTTGTCTACATAAATACGTATAGCTAACTAGTTGTTTGCGTATGCATGCACATACACATATGATGCTACTATTATCCCTTGATAGAGAACAATGGTGGAACAGAATTTGTGTAGCCAACCCCAAATAGTTGGGATTAAGGCTGACTTGAGTATAGAAGTGTTCGGTTAAATGATCATGGGGTTTATTCATGTAGCCTACTTTTGCTAGCAGAATTGCACATTTTATGGCCTACTCTAAAAGAAGCATACTTTTTTCTTTTGACATCTAGTTGGATGAGTTGAGAAAGATATATGAAGAATTACCAGAGTTTCTAGAAGAGGTACTTGCTTTGTGTTTTCATACATCAAAATTGAACAATTGAATGAAATGAAATTTATAAGTTTATGTAAGATTATATCAATCCCTTGCAGGTTTCTTCACTTGAAATTGCACGACTACCTCATTTATCTGGAGATAAGCTTGCTCCTTGTATAATTTATATACACCAAATAGGTTTGTCTACATTCTTTAACCAATTCTATGCCTACAATGTTTGGGAGATGTTGCAATTTAAATGTAGGTGAAGTACACTACTTATTGGAATGTCTAGTGCTTTATAGTTTGCAGGACTCTAGTTTATTTTTAACACAATAATAAAATGGCCATATTTAGTAAACACCCACAGGGATTGAATACAAATTGAACCTTATTAGTCGAAATCTCTTAATCATGATGCTTGGATCTAGGACATCTAAAGGTGGCAAAAGGATATGTAACATGGTTAAAATGTTATTACATTATGCTACCCACTACGGTCAAAGTCATAATAACTCTAAAAATTTCCAAGAAAACAAGGTATGGAAATGTTAAACTAAGGATAATCTGGGCAAGAGAGGCTTGAGAATTTCCTCTCCAGAACACCTCTTGTGCCAATAAGATTTAGCAGTGGTAGACCACCTATTTATCCATTGTAATTTCACTCTTAATATCTGGGATTTTTCCTTGAGTTTTTTAATCTGAGTTGTTTTCGTTATACCACCTATGATACACTTTCTGGGTGGCATCTCAGAGGACTAAACAGAAAGGGGGGTTTGGTTTTGAAGATCCATACTTCATGCAATTTTCTGGACTATATGGAAGGAGAGAAATAACAGAATATTTGAGAATAAAGTAGGCTTAGATTGAGGATGTTGTTTGGGAGGCTGCAGCAACTGTTCTCTTGTGGGTAGGGGTGTTGAAGGAATTGAGGGATACCCCCATATTTGATTCAGTCTAGGGAAACTCACCTTTGATCTTATTGGCTTTTTTGTATGCATTTGAAGGGGGTTTTCTTTTTCTGATTTTGTACAATCTCCTACCGTGTAGAGATTTTGTTGTTGAATCTCTATGTACTTAAGTGTTTCCTTGTTTAATGGTTCTAGATTACATTCACAAATTTATGTTCTAGTTCTATTAACTTTCTCACTTTATTTGTCATTCATAGGATATTTGATGTGCATTTTTGAAGATAAACTTGATGAAGGCACACTTGAGAAGCTTCGGGATTTTGAATTTGCAGTAAGTGCCAAATAGTTTGTTCTACTTGAATCAAGACAAACCATTCAGTACTTAGCATATATTTGCTTTTTTACATGAATTGCAAATATCAAACTAGTTTGCAGATGGGGATGGAGAAGTGAAGAAATTCTTTTATCACACTTCCAAGACACGGGAGTTGGACAACCTTCTAGGAGATGTTTATCATAAAATTCTAGGTATGTGTGTTAAATCATTCTTCATAGTATGCTGCTCCTGATAAGAATGCTGAAAATATCGCTTGTAAAAGTGAAAAAGAAGGGGAAAATTCTAAAAATTATCATCATCATCATCATCTAAGCCTTGTCCCAACACCCAACTATATGGGGTTGGCTACTGTTAAAGTATATCTTGTAAAAAGGGTAGAAATTAGAATAGTCCTTTTTGTCTTCTTTAATTTGTTGACAGGGGCATATATGTAATTTCTCCTTTTCTCTTATAAGTAATTAAAAGATAGGTCGAGTGGTTGAGAGCTCAATGGACTCTCACCGTTTGAACCCTTTTTTCCTTCCCTCCATTTTCTCTTCTTCTTTCTCTTCTCTATCTCCCTAACCAAAGCATATTTCTTTCTTCTTTTTCTTGTTTTCTCTATTAATCTAAGAGGTTTAAGTGAAAACACAGCTACATGAATCCTATTTTGCCATTCTGTTCTCTTTAGTGTCATTGGCATTGTTAATTATGAGCACTTAAATCATTTCTTGCCACTTCAACCCATGTCCTTTTTGGTATACCCCTAGCCCTTCTGGCCCCTTCAACTTGCAACAGATCACTTCTTCTTATGGGTGCAACGGAAAAAGATTCTAAAGATACTGGTGGAAAATATCTCTTAATTCTAGGAGTTCTATTTCTGATGTTTCTTAGGAAATCTAAGAGGAAGTATAATTTGTGACATACATATAGACTTGGTTAACTATATTTGTATTATTAAAATCATTTATATTTAGAACTTGTCATCTTAAAACTCAAGAATATATTGGTAAAGTAACTAAAGTAGAAGCATATTATCTATAAGAGAAATTAATTGCTAATTTAATTGAAATATCCTCTAACTTAATTCTTCTCCTAACTGAGTTCTTTAATACAGATATGGAGAGAGCAATCACAAGGGATTTGGTGTCCCATATTCTTTTATTCTCACTACATCTTATCAAGGCAGTAAATTTTACAGCTGAACTTGACTGGTAAGAGGCATTATTACAGATTTGGAATATTTAATTACTTCTGATTCTCTTGCAGTATTTTTGTTTCTAACTATTATGTATTCCATTGTTACATTAGTCTGTTGTCTCTGGCATTGGTTGCTCGTCAGAACAATTATGTGAGGCCTATTTTGACCACAGAAAACTTGCTTGACATACAAAATGGAAGGTTAGAGGTGTTTAACAATTCAGAATACATAAATACATACATATGTACCTGCATACATATATACATAGGCAGTGTTTGGCAAGTCTTTCTGTGCGGTCTTCTGGGCTTCGGCAAGCTCGGACCAAAAATTGGTCTTTTTCCATTTGGTAACCAAAATCTGGAAAGACCAGAAGATGTGTGTGCGGAAAGATCTGAAAAGACCGAAAATGCCAAATTTTGGGAAGCGTCAAATGAAGCTTTCCGGTATTTCTGTGTGATAGCCTCTAAACACATTTTTAAAATCCCGGTAGACTGAGCCGTGTGCCAAACAGTCTTTGTCTTTAACGACAAGACCCTAAAAGCTCAATACGTCTTTTGGCCATCTGGGCTGCTGGAAGATCTTTCTCAAAAACTTGCCAAACGGCACCATAATCAGACATATATAGAATATTATGTTTAGACGTTTAACTTCTTACTTCTTTGACACCACTCTATGATATGATAGTAACAAGTGGGTCATATGGGCACCAGGCATGTTTTGCAGGAAATGACAGTAGACACATTTATTCCAAATGATACAAAGATACTTGATGATGGTAATTGATGTTTTATCTGTTAATGCATGATTATTTTTATTGCTAAAATTTGTAATTGTTTTGTGTCAGGGAGGATCAACATCATCACTGGTCCTAACTATTCAGGGAAAAGTATCTACATAAAACAGGTAATAAGTAACATTCTTTCTTCCATTGTCATGTAGTTTAGTACCATTTTAATGTATAAGTATAATTACTCTACATGGGTGTTTCTCTGGATCTCCATATCAGACTACTAAGTTGCAATGCTTTCAAGAAGTTATAACCTTGTTTGTAAGCATTTAGCGTAACCATTGTTTTTTTCTTTTGATTTTTTTCTTTAACTGCTACAAAAATAAAATTTCTTGTGCATTCTTACCATGTGTAAAAGACCTTTTAATGTGTTACGGTATCTCTCATTGTATAAAGTACAGTATCTATAGGACATTGGACATACTCCAGGTCATTTATGGGATAGCAATATATGTTTAATATTTATTTATGAAGTTGGAAACTTTAACCAACTTTTTTGAGTTAAAAACATTATATTTCGGTCATTTCATGTTAAATACATTAATACATTGATAGAAGAATTTTTTAAAATAAAAGCAGTTATTGTCATAACTGAGAAGGCATATCCTTTCTTTGGTTAACTCATGGATGCTGTCAGATAAGAGTTCCTCTGGGATTATCTATGGTGGCCTTGGTAGAAATCTTAGGGAATTCCTAAAATCCTCCCCCTTGCTCTTCAACCCACTCTCTCCTTAGCCATAATACCTTCTACTACTTTCTTCTTGTAATTTGAGAAATACTGGAGAAGGCTGGAACTTGGGGGGGGGGGGGGTATCTTGAGAGCTGATGGATTTCTGATTTGGGCTTTTAGTGGTCCTGTCACTGCAAGGTCCGCAACGGATGCATCTGAAGCTGAAGTTCAAGCCCTTATAGAGGGTCTCAGATTTGGTAAAGACCTTGTCTCTGGCTCCTTGCTTGTGGAGGGTACTCTGATTGTGGTTGACTGGGCAATCAATTTTGGAACAGCTCCATGGAGGCTGTCTCATTTCCTGCATGAAATTCATGATCTTTCAGTTTCCCTTGGCTGATGCTTTAGATGGATTCCAAGAAATCTGAACCAAATAGCTAATTTCTTAGCTAAATTGGGTCCGGAGAGAATTTTTTGTCTAGTGCTAACAGCTTAAATGTCTTGAGTGGGCTTTTTTTTGTGTGTGTATCAAAGCCCTCCTTTGTTGTATATCCTCTTTGTATTTCTCTTATTCTTTTGAATATAATAGTTACCTTTTATCAGGAATAAGAAGAATTAATACATTGAAGGAAATGTTTCAGGTAGCTTTGATTATTTTCCTTTCTCACATTGGAAGTTTTGTTCCAGCAGAAGCTGCTACAGTGGGTTTGACTGATAGGTTAGTGACTTGCATATTTGCCCAGATTGTTCATATATGACATTCATTAAAAGAGTAGTTACATGACTAATCAAAATTTCCTTAAAATAGGATATTTTGTGCAATGGGAAGCAAGCTCATGACTGCTGAGCAATCAACATTTATGATTGATCTACATCAAGTGGGAATAATGCTTAGGTATTTGCTAAAGAGGCTGAATATCTTATATTGTTCACTACCTTATAAAATGCTCTTGTGATCTCAAATACTACAAATCCACAATCCATGGTGTTTGAACTGTGCATCTGTACACAATCTCCACTTTGATTATTAAATCTGCATGTTCAACATTGAGGATGTTTGGATCCCAGTGAAAAGCTACAACGGAATTTTAGTAAGTTTGTAGTTGGTTGATGTTTCCTCTGCCAAAACTGCCGTCACACCTAAACCAATTCCCACTTTTGTTTATCATAATATATTGATGGTTAAAGTTACTTATAGGCAGGCAACATCACTGTCATTGTGTTTATTGGATGAATTTGGTAAAGGAACACTTACAGAAGGTTTGACACTCAAACACTAGCAGTTTTCTGTTTCTTGGCTTGTCAGACTATCTTTCACTTTTTTTAACCATATTTTAATTTCTATACTTGGTGATCCGTTTCATTGTTTATTTCAGATGGCATCGGCCTCCTCAGTGGAACTATTAATCATTTTGCTACTTGTAATAGCCCTCCAAAGGTTTGGTTTGAGTAATTACATGGTAATTAATGTTATGCAATAACTGATGGTTTGTAGATGGGGAGTCCGTTTTCTAGCCACTTCACATACCAAAGAAACTTATTTTTAAAGAATTCTTTAACTACCCTCAAGTTTGCAGTTTTTTTTTTCTTTTGCCATTCTATTTCATTGAGAAAAATGATAAAATTTCTCAAATGTAATATTTAGATAAATGATATACCTATTAATTTGTCAACTATCTGCAGCAGATATACCTAAGTCTCATCTATTATGGGAAAGCAATGTGATGTATTACAATAATACAACCTTCTAGAATAATGTTTCCTTTTCATCTGGGTGTTCTTTGTGGTCTTAAAACCTACATGTAAATCTGATATATCAGTGTGAGAAACTTGTCATATGGAGTCTATTCAACTGATTTGTAGGTTCTTGTCTGCACACACTTGACTGAGATATTTAGTGAGAGTTGTTTGCTGAAGGTTTGCTTCATTTTAATATCTATTACATCCACTGTTCAAAAATCTTCTGTAATATATATTGAGAAACTGACTAGTTTATGAATTGACTTTTGCAGACTGAAAATGTCAAGGTCTATACAATGAGTGTCCTGAGACCTGATGCCAACTGTTCAGATGTTGAAGACATTGTATTCCTATATCGGTACTTGCACAGTGCCTCTTAGATTTATTAACAATGAGAGATCAATGATACCCATTATTTGGATCACTGGGAGTTCTATGGTTAACCTAGAACTACATTGAGGGAGTTGGTTACACTAGCCAATGAGCCTCACCAGGGAATGCAAAAAAATGATGTGATTGTGTGACTGACCATTTGATGTTTCCTGTGCAAATGATCATTAAGCAAGCTGATAAGTCAGTTTTACTGAATGCCATAACATATGACTAAAATATCCTAGAGCCTTAAATAATGTAATTCAAGTATGCTTATTCCTCCTTTTTCTTTTAATGAATTTTTCTTTTACTATGAAAAATAATGTAATTCAGTGATTAAATGTTCTGCCAACTTCAGATAAGTAATCCTAGGTGGGATAGGTTGGATACCAAGTAACTCCCTTGTTTGAAGGAGGAAGGATTAGCTGAATTTGATAGCTGTTTTACTGGCTGTGGGATCAATCATTTTGCCCCACACCAGCCATAAAGTGCATATGACCCAATGGCCCACAATTACTCAATATCTCACTTGCATTTATGGCTGATGTGGAGAAAAATTATTGGTCTCATAGCCAGTAAAACAGCTATCAATTCAACTAATTCACTCTCCTTAAGAACTATACTTCTGGTAGAATGTCATTTATATTTCTATACTCATGGAATCTTATTGGATGGGACCTCAGTACCTCAATATTCTTGTCATGCAGGCTTGTTCCTGGACATGCACTTCTGAGCTATGGTGGGTCTATATTATCAGTCAATTGGGCTTAATATCCCAATTTAAATTTACAATTGAGTTAACGTAATTTGATTACTTCTTGCAGGTTTGCACTGTGCCCTACTTGCTGGTGCGTCTCAAATTCAAATAGAGTTAATAATTCATGATTATATTTCTTTGACCTTGTTAACTGTGGTATATCTTGTAACAGTTGATAAATTCTTTGTTTTCATGCCGTAATTTCTATGCACGTAAGGTTTCATTCAAGTTTCTTGTTTGATGACATTTTCTATGCACGTAAGGTTTCATGCCGTAAGGTTTCATTCAAGTTTCGATATGTTTTATCTAATTATAAAAGTATGAATTTCAAGAGCATAATAAATGGATGGAAAGCAAGTATGATATAATCCACCCTGAAATCCGGTCCAACATCTCAGGATTGATCTTAGAACCTGGTATATCGAATCAAACACAGATTTGACCCCACCTGATCCAATTAAGACTCGAGCTGATTAAATTTAATATTTTTATATTTATTAAATTTTACTATATGTATAAATTAAAAAGTAATTATTTAAAAAAAATTGATATTTCTTTATTTTAAACACAACAAGGCAGATTCAGATGAAATCCAAATCCGATCCGAAACTGATATTGTCAGACTTGGATTTTAGGTTCCAATAATTGGATCAGATTCGGATGTGGCTGGATCCAATCCAAATATGAATCGGTTACAGCCCTACATCAAACTGCTGAACCAGGAACTGAGAATTTAATGCCAATAGTTCAATATGTGGTTCAGTTTTTGAAACTTGGGATGGTAGCCACTGCTCAAAAGTTGCTGTTGGTTCGGCTGGTTTAGTGTTTATGTTAGTCATATTTGTGTCTTAAGTCCTTAGTTGTTGGGCCTAAACTTGTTTTAATGTTTTATTTGTCTAGGTGTCCCATCACTAATCAGGGGCATTCTAGTCCATTCATGTAACATTATTTTGTAAACATCTATATAAGATTGTAGGGCTGGCTGAAGTGAGTAAGCCGCCATTATCAAATCTTCTTCTCTTCTTCTTCTTCTTCTTCTTCTTCTTCTTCTTCTTCTTCTTCTTCTTCTTCGGCTGCTGTGTTCCAGCAAACATGGTATCAAAGCACTAATCCGTCTGTCTGGTTACAGCCGCCACTTTTCTGCTCTTCTCTATTCCTTTTTTTTTCCTCTCTCTCTCCTATCTTGGCCACTGTGAAGAAACCCTAGGGCTGACCGTAGAACACAGCAAGGTCTGTATCTAGGGTTTCCCTTGGTTGTAGGGCCCAAGGGGAGTTTGTTCTAGAAGTTGATGTCCTACTAGACACCTTGCAGCAGGTAGTAGCCATTCGGCTGTAAGAGAGATCTGTGTGGAACAGATCTAGGTGGAAGGGCTGACTTCGACAGTCCAAGTACAGATCGTAAGGTCGTAAGGGTGATCACAGTCTTCAGCAGCAGAAGTCAAATCCCAGCCTAGTCCAGAAGAGTTCAGCACAGTACAGAGGTGGATTGTTCTTGGTTTCAGACCTGTTACGAGGGGTTCTCAGACTTGTAACAGCCTCGGTATGTCTGAAATAGTGTTCTTTGTACTGAGTTTTCAATTGTGATCACTGTAAGAGGAAGGAGATGTCTTCAATATTGGGAGAAGTGTCTTCTAGGGATAATAGAACTGGTGGGAGGTCTCCTAATCTGGAAAATCCAAATCTGCACAGCTTGCAGATCACCAGTGTATTGTTGGATGAATATAACTTCAGAGAATGGTCTGTTTCAGCCATGCTCTTTATTACTTCCCGGGAACTTACGGGTTATTTTGATGGACAGAAGAAGGAACCTGAAGTGGGTAGTGTGGAGTACGCAGTACGGCGTAAGGAAAATGCTACTGTTATGTCCTGGCTGCTTGCTTTGATGACTCTAAGAGTGTCCAGGACTGTTCAACACTTTCCCACTGCTGCTAAGATTTGGGAGAAAGTGTCTAAAACTTATGGATAGAGAAAGAACAATGCCAGAATTTATAAGCTAAACCAAGACATTGCTACATTGAGACAAGGAGATATGACAGTTGCAACGTATTTTGCAACCCTAGAAGGACTATGGGAAGAACTTGATCATCATCTTATTCTCGATTGGGAGAATGCAAAAGACAAGGAGAGGCATGATAAACAAATTGAAGAGGGTAGAGCCTTTATGTTCTTCGCTGGTTTAGACCCAATGTATGAGAGCATAAGGTCTGAAATTTTGGGAAGGGATGAAATGCCAGATTTACACCATGTCTATTATCTAGTAAGGAATGAAGAGGTTAGGAGGAAAGAGATGCAAGTTGACACTCAAATACAGCCAGTTGAACAGCCTGTTGAACATTCAGCCCTGATTTCTTCAAACCAAAAGGGGAGCAAGCATTCAGACAAGAGGCATCTTAAGTGCACTCATTGTGGAGGTGAAAGGCATGTAAAAGAGACTTGTTGGGTTCTTTATCCTCATCTGAAACCACCTACGTTAAGGAAAGACAAGAAGCCCCAGAAGAATCAAACAGCAAGTGGGAACCTTGTTACTAGTCACAGTGGTGATAGCTCGAAGAACACATCTACAGTTGCATCTTCTCCCATGGGACAAATTGCTAATTCCTCCACATCTAGGTCCTTGGATTTCACTGCTGATGAGGTAGAGGTCCTTAGCTGGGCCTTAACCCGTCTAAGGACTAATTCCCTTGCTTCCACCTCTCTTGCCAGATCAGGTATTGTCTCTGCTTATAGTGCAACTAGTTCTATAGACTCTACTTCTTGGATTATTGATTCCGGTGCAACTGACCACATGACACACATGTCCTCTTTATTTTCTTCTTACCAATTGATGTCTGGCCAAGATAAGATGAGAGTTGTTGATGGTTATCTCTCCACCATCTCTGGGAAGGGGGGGGGGGGGTTGACCTAAGCAAGGACCTCTCTCTTAAATCTGTTCTACATGTTCCCAATCTTACTTCCAATCTCTTATCTGTTTCGAAGCTTACCAAGAATTTAAACTGTAGCATAATTTTCTTTCCTACTCGTTGTGTCTTTTAGGACAGATTGACGAAGAGAACGATTGGGAGCGGTCATGAGTGTGGAGATCTCTACTATTTTGATGCAGACATCAGTTCGGCCTTACAATCAACTACTGCCAGTAGTTAGAATAATGAGGAGTCAATAGCTAGGTTACACTTGTGGCATGCTAGGCTAGGTCATTTACCTTTTTCATCATTGCAAGGGTTGTTTCTTGAATTATTCAAGGGTATTTCAAGTCAAAATTTAATTTGTGAAGTGTGTCAGTTGTCAAAACAATGTAGAACTCTTTATCCAATTTCTAGTAATGAAATTCAAGCTCCTTTTGATTTGGTCCATTCTGATGTTTGGGGCCCTTCACCTCTTGTTTCCGTAGATGGCTTTCGTTACTTTATCAGTTTTATTGATCATTACTCACGATGCACATGGATCTACTTGTTAAAAGGACATGATGAAGTGCCACGGATAACCATGGCATATTGTAAAATGATTGAAACTCAGTTTGACAAGAAGGTTAAGCAATTCCGTTCAGACAATGCTGCTGAATATTTTGAAAGATCCTTGAACCTGTTCATGGAGGATGCTGGCATGCTACACTAGTCATCTTGTGCTAGTACCCCTCAACAGAATGGGGTTGCTGAGAACAAAAATAGACACTTATTGGAGACCGCTCGAGCTTTACTATTTCAGCACAAGGTTCCCAAGCACTATTGGTCTCAAGCAGTCCTTACCGCATCATATTTGATAAATCGGATGCCATCCAAGGTGTTGGGTATGAAAACTCCTTTCTCTGTCCTTTGTCCTAATCTTCCAAACTTTCCTCTTCCACCTAGAGTCTTTGGTTGTGTATGTTTTATACATGTAAAGGATCCAAAGAAGACCAAGTTGGATCCTAGGGCTATGAAAGGAATCTTTCTATGGTACTTTTCTACATAGAAGGGTTACAAGTGTTATGATCCCGTCACCAAGAAGAAATACGTCACAAAGGACGTGGTATTTTTTGAGTCTCAATCCTATTTTCATTCTTCCCAGAATCCTCTTCAGGAGGAGACTAGTGGGATGGAAGAGGATTCTTCTTCCCCCTCCTTTTTTGTGCCTCTTTCGGCCTCGGTCCTTCCATCTTCTCCTCCTGATCCTCCTAGTTGTAGCATCCTGGGTGAACCTAGTGAGGCTCCCATTGCACCTGTTACCACTCTTGATGCTGCAGATGTAACTGAGGACACCAGTAGGCAACAAAAAGATATAAGAATCACCTACAACAAAAGGAAAAAGGACCCTCTAACTCATGGCAGCAATCAATCAGACTCGGATCAATCTGTCTCAGCAACTCCAGGTAATCTTATCACTCATACTTCTGATTTGAATCTCCCTATTGCTCTTCGTAAGTCTACCCGTTCTTGTACTATCCGACACCCCATTGCTGAATTTGTTTCTTACTCACGTTTATCTCCTCGTTATTATTCCTTTGTGTCTGCTCTCTCCTTCGTGCATGTCCCTACTAGGTACTCAGAGGCAGTGTCTGACCCAAGATGGAGAGAGGCTATGAATGAAGAAATGAAAGCCTTAATGAAAGCAAGGACTTGGGAATTAGTGGATCTACCAGAAGGGAAGTGCACTGTGGGATGCAAGTGGGTGTTCACTGTAAAGCATAGGGAGGATATGGGTCCATTGAAAGATACAAGGCCAGACTTGTGGAAAAGGGGTTTACTCAAAAGGAAGGGATTGACTACAAAGAGACCTTTGCTCCAGTCGCGAAGCTCAACACAATCCGGGTTTTATTGTCATTAGCTACAAAGTTCTCATGGGAGCTACATCAGTTGGATGTGAAGAATGCTTTCCTAAATGGCGATCTACGTGAAGAGGTATTCATTCATGGATCCTCCACCAGGTTATGGATTTGATGGGAAAGTGTGTAAACTGAGGAAAGCATTATATGGTCTTAAGCAGTCTCCTCGGGCTTGGTTTGAGAAGCTTTGTGGGGCCATGAAGAGAGTGGGATACACTCAAAGTGGTGCAGATCATACCTTGTTCATAAGGAAACAGAATAGCAGACTTACGGCACTCATCGTCTATGTGGATGATATGGTGATTACAGGGGATGATTTGGAAGAGATAAAAAGATTAAAGGAGTTCTTGGCTTCTGAGTTTGAGATCAAAGACTTGGGCCATCTGAGATATTTCCTTGGAATTGAAGTTGCTAGGTCACAAGAGGGCATCTATATATGTCAACGGAAGTATGTCCTTGATCTTCTAGAGGAGATAGGTATGGTGGGGTGTAGACCAGCAGATACTCCAATAGAACAGAACCATGGTCTATAGGAATCAGTAGGAGAGGACTACCTTGATAAAGAGAGATACCAAAAACTGGTAGGGAAGTTGATATATTTGTCTCTCACTCGACCAGATATTGCTTATGTTGTACATGTTGTCAGCCAGTTCATGCACTCTCCAAAGCATCCTCATATGAGAGCAGCGGAAAGGATTCTTAGGTACTTGAAGACTTGCCCAGGAAAAGGAATTCTGTTCAAAAAACACAATAAAATTGAAATTGAAACGTATACTGATGCAGATTGGGCTGGTTCTGTTGGAGACAGGAAGTCTACTTCTGGGTATTGCATGTTTGTTGGAGGGAATCTGGTTACATGGCGAAGTAAAAAGCAGAATGTGGTTGCTAGATCAAGTGCAAAGGCTGAATATCGAGCTATGGCTCATGGTGTTGCTGAACTACTGTGGCTTAGGACCCTTCTTGGTGAACTCGGGATAAAGGTCGAGTGTCCTCTCAGGCTGTACTGTGGCAACAAGGCTGCCATCAACATTGCAAATAACCCAGTGCAACATGATAGGACGAAGCGCATTGAGATTGGCCGACACTTAGTTAGAGAAAGAATAGTCTCAGGGGAACTCTGCATTCCTTATACTCCCGAGGTGCAGATTGCAGATGTGCTAACAAAAGGACTAGCTTCAACAAAATTCTTAGACTTACTTGGCAAGCTAAACATGACTGACATCCATGCTTAGCTTGAGGGGGAGTGTTGGTTCGGCTGGTTTAGTGTTTATGTTAGTCATATTTGTGTCTTAAGTCCTTAGTTGTTGGGCCTAAACTTGTTTTAGTGTTTTATTTGTCTAGGTGTCCCATCACTAATCAGGGGCATTCCAGTCCATTCATGTAATATTATTTTGTAAACATCTATATAAGATTGTAGGGCTGGCTGAAGTGAGTAAGCCGCCATTCTCAAATCTTCTTCTCTTCTTCTTCTTCTTCGGCTGCTGTGTTCCAGCAAACAGTTGCAACCCCCGAGTGTGCAGTACATGGTATTGAAGTTGTAATTATAAGGCTCTAGCCATTTTGTTCCTGGTCTCTCCCTAGCTCTGTATGTTGACAAAGGTAGCTAACTAAGCCAGAATGTAGTAGATTTTAATCATACAGAAGCAAATCGAACCTCAAATAAGTATTTTCTTGAATAGTGGGTACTATTCATGTCACTTTAGCAGTGCTAAGAGAAGCAAATATAGAGACAACTAAGAATAGAAATTTCAGAAGTCATGATTTAAAAAACTTTTTTGTTAAATTTCATAACACTCCAATTACTCAATAAGCCATTTCCAAAAATGGACTACTTGAGATCTCTTAAGTTGTCTATATAGGTTGAACTCTATCATACTTCTATTAGGGCTGGAATAAGACTCAACAATAATCTGTAATCTAAGATGTACTTTCACAGCAAGTTTAACTCTACTTTAGACTCCTAGTTACACAAAATCAGAAACAAAGTAATAAGCAATTAGTAAACTCCAAAAATAATTTAGAAATCTATTTCTAAATAAACTACAATTCTAAATTAGAAATACAAACAACTCAAGCTCAAACAGCAAATATTAAACCAAGTACCAACTACTAAAAGACTGTTAGTAGTAACACTCCATAAACACCAAAAACTATTTTCTTGAAGATCTGAGCAATTCTTTGGTAGCTTCAAAACTCTCTACAACAATGCCCTACATTGGTTGCTAGGTAGTTCCAAAAATATAATTGCAGTTTCCAGTCTGATCAGTCTTGTAAAATACTGAGGGACAAATATATGAACCCTGAAGTTACATGGGCTATTTTCTGAACATAAAGGTCTATCTATATTATAGACTGAAAGCTCCTGTACCAGTATGGAGGACTGGAGGATCGATTATCATCACATCATTCATGCAGGTTTGCCAGAGGATGTTATCAAGAGAGCAGTCTTTGTGTTGGAGGCCTCTGGGGCTAACAAGAACATTGAACGACTATGCAGCGAGAAAATAGCAGCTAGAGATCAGCAATACAAGGTGATGCCCTTTGATATTAAAATTCAACCATAATGTATCACTCCTCTATTTTCTTTTTTATGGAACTTTAGACTAGTTCTCTAAACTGGATGCAGGATGCGGTGGATAAATTGTTGGCCTTTGATGCTCTTAAGGGTGATCTCAACCTCTTCTTCCAAGATATATTTCCTTCTGAAACCTAAAAGCACCAAGGTTATTTTTTGCTTTTCCTATTTTGTTATAGCATGCATGGAAATGGCATCATCAAAATTCTATGCATGAACAGCTTGGCCTTTTCACTTCATTTTATCCTAGCTGGGATTCAGTTTACTACATTGGTCTGTAAGGTTGGTGAACTGTTGGAACTGTACTAGGTTCACCAAAATGGATACATAGAACTTACGACTTAAATGAGAGCTACTGCCCTCCTGGCTCAGCTTTTGAGTCTGAAAATTTTATTGAGGATCCTCCAGACACTTGACAGATTAACTTTAGGCAAAAGGAGTTAAGGTGTAGATTCAATTGGCCTAACCCGGGCCTGACCCAACTCAACCAAAGATTTTGCATAGGTTGGGCTTGAGTTTTCAAACTTCAAGCGGGACTTATGCCAAAAAACTGAAGTCTAACCTCAATTTAGGTTGAGCTTGGGTTGAGGGCACGGGTAGCCTGAGCCCGATTTGATCAATTTGAACCCACCCAACATTTTGTGATACATATATCTACATATTATCAATATATTCTACCTAGAAATTGGGCCACAAAGCTCAACACATCCAATCCTAAGCCCAACCCAAGATGTTGGGTTAAAGTTCAGGTTAAGGCTAGGTTGGTAAGAGAAAAATTATTGGTAATTTTCAATAATTACTGATAATTTACTGATATATAACAAAAATAGAATGACAATAATTACTGGTAATTTACTAACCCAAACCTGAGTTTAACAATCCAAGGTTAAGCCCATGTTTAACAACTTATGCCCAACTCGAGCTTAACCTAACATCTTGAGCTAGACTTGGGCTTGGGTGTATTAAGCTATGTAGCCCAGTCTATCATAAAATGTTGGCATGAGCTCAAATGGGTTGGATCGAGCTTGAACTACCTGAGGTCTCAACCCAAGCCCAACATGAGTTCTAACCTTGAGGTTTTTTTTGGCCTAAACCCAGCCGCCAGCTTAAAGTTCAAAAACTCTAGTCCAACTTGTGCAAAAGCTTTGGTTGAGCTGGGTCGGGCTTGGGTTAGTTCCATCCAACCCAAGCTACAACCCTAGCTCCTTTTTCTTCACTTTTTTAACAAAACTCATGCATCTTATGGGTCCCCGTTAGTAATTAATAGCACTAATTTTAATTTATAGTTATTAACAATAATACTAATTACTAAAAACAATAATATTTTAAGGTATTTTTAATTATTCACGAAAATAGTTAATAATTCTTTTTAAATTTTATAATTAATATTTAAGAAATTATGAATAAATTTATATTTATTGTTAATAATTCTTAATTATGAATTAATAAATCTTATAATTCTTATTTTATAAAAAACTATTACTGTTGTTAATATAGTAATATTATTAATAAAACTAATATTATGAATTATTTAAAAAGTAATAAAATAACTAATTTAATTATTCATGTAAATAATTATTAAATTTTAAAATTTAATCTTAATAAATAAATTAATTATTATTGGTAATTAATTAATTTGTTGGTAATATTTTGGTATTAAACTTTGGTAATTCTAAATTAATGATGAATATATAAATAATATATTTTTAATTGAATATTGGGAGTTTTTAATTAATCCCAATATTAAAATAGTAATAAAAATAATTAATTTAATTATTCATGAAAACAATTATTAATTTTTAAATTATAATATTAATAAAATAATTAATTATTATTGGTAATTACTTAATTTTGGTAATATATCACTAATTAATTACTAAAAAAAGTAATATATTTTGGTAATTCTTAATAAAGCATGGATATAAATAATAGATTTTAAGTGAATTTTGGTATTTTGTAATTAATCATGAAAATAATTAATTAATGTTGGTAAACTATTAGTAAATTGTTGAAAATATTAGCAATTAATCCTAAAAATTATTAATTATTAGAAATAGTAATATTGTTTTGGAATTTTTAATTAACCACGAAAATAATTAATTCATTTTGGCATGAGTTATAATAAAATAAAATGAAATTATTAATTATAACAATTTTTAATATAGCATCCAAAGTAAATGGGTCGTAACTGGGTTGGATTAATGAAAACCAAACCATACCCGATCAAGTAGTGTGGGGAGAGAGAGAGAGAGAGAGAGAGAGAGGGAGGGAGGGAGTTGTGTCTTAGTTAGTAGGGATGTGGGGATTAATTAGGAGTGTAAAAAAATTAGTTATGAGCAATATTTAAAGAATGAGGGGAGGGTTTAGGAATTAGAAGATGATGTTTTTTAAATAATTGGAAAGTTGGGTTAGAAAGGGAGAGAGAACAAGGGTGGGGAAATGAAAGTTTTAAGGACAATAAATTAGGAGTGTGGATAGATTTTAGGAGAGAGGGAATAAAGAGAGAGATTTTAGAAGAGAGGGGATAAAGAGAGAGATTTTAGGAATGTTTTTTCGTAAGGAAATTTAAAAAATTGATGACTTGGTAGTTTGGGAGTGGTAGGAAAGGGAAGGAAGAGAGAATAAAGGAGAGAGCAGCATAGGGGGTTTGGAGCAAGGAGAGGGATGGCGACGTGGACCACCTTGCTTTAGATAAATAGATAGATAGATGTGTAAATATTATATTAAATATATAATATTATTTATATTATATATATATGAAATATACTTAAAATATTATTTGCATATTAATTTTCCTTTATTTAATAAATACGTTTCTGGAAATAAACTTTTAATTAAAAAATGTGGGGATTCAGGTCCCAGATGGGGAACCCATCTCCATCGGGGATCAGGGATGCAAGCTAAATTTTTTCCCAATAGGGATCGAGGTCAAAGACAGGAATTAACTTAAAACTCAGTATCGGGACAGGGGTATGTTCCCCGCTTTGAATCCACCAATTTCCATACCTACTCGGGTTCATCCCCCAAACCCATAAATATAGTTCCAATAATTATGGTAATTATAAATGTAGTATCAAATAATTATGGAAATTATTAAAATTTTCCAATTATTTACTTGAACAATTGGAAGTTTTATTATTTCACTTTCACTAAATTAAATTACCAAAATCAGTAATTTTTAGTAATTAAATTACCAAAATTGTAATAAATATCAAAATTAATGAAAATATAAAAAATAGATTTATACTTATTGAAATTAATTTTCCACTAAAAAATAAATTACTGAAAATTTTTAATTTTTATTTGATAATATCATTAAATATAATAAATTGACAAAAATTACTGAAAATGTAAAAAATAAATTTATATTTATTAAAATAAAATTTTCAATGAAAAATTGCCAATAATTTTTAATTAATAAATTTGTATTTATTAATATTTTAATTAATTATCAAATTTTCAAAAATTTCTGAAATTAAATTACCAAAAGCAGTAATTTTTAGCAATTAAAGTTTCCAATTTACCAAAATTACAAAAAGTATAGATTAGGTGTTGATATTTACTAAATAATATTCAATAATATCAATAATTATTGAAAATATCAAAAATATTACACAAATTAATTTAACCACGTTTTTTTTGGTTTTTTGTTGGTTTATTGGGCATGTAATATAAATTAAGAGTTGTTTTAGGAGGAATTTTAGGTGGGAGATAGTTTAGGAGAAATTTTTGGAGGGGGGTTGGCTAAGTGTTTTGGGAACATGAGAGAGAGAGAGGAGTTCAAATTAGCCCCCCACCAGATTGCCCCCCATAACATCCCACAACACATTCCCGCCGTGTATTGTGAACATCTCCCGATGATGACATCATCATTTCTAGTATCATCATCGGGAGATGTTCCCAATACATGCCAGGAGTGTGTTGTGGGACGTTGTGGGGGGCAATCTTGTGGGGGGCTGATTTGATAGAGAGAGAGAGAGAAAGAGAGAGAGAGAGAGAGAGGGACTATAATGAAGAAGAGAAGGCTGCCACGTTCCTACATGGATGGGCTTTAGGCAAGTTTCCATTTGTGTGGGTTGGGAGAGATTATAGGAAAAGATTGGAGAGAGAGAGACATATTTTAAGAGAGAGATTATATGAAAAGATTTCCTAAGTTAATGGGTTTTCTTCCTATTTTAATGGGGCAAAAAGGGGAGATTGCCATGCTAGGTAGCAACTACATGGGCTTCTAGAGGGAATCTTGCACCCCCTCTAGAATTGCTTGGTTTGGGTAACCGATATACTTGTTCATGGGTTGGGTAGCCTAACAGGCCGACCCTACCTGGCCTAATATTTTTCAAGATTGGACAAAATTTTAGGCCCGTGGGCTTAGGCTCAGGCTTTAAAGATTGGACTTGACAATTTTTCGGATTGGGCTCGGGCTTTTTCAAATAAGCCTGGCTTGATGCTATTACATATAATAGAAATATGCATTATTTATATATAATAAATATATATAATATCTATTTATTTATAAAGTTATTATCAAATATTAATTTACTACTCAAGAAATATGAACTAATTTATTAATTTATTATCAAATTAATATAATATTAGTTTATTAAGTTACACAAAAAATAGGACATGTTATGTGTAGCTCAAGCTTTGGGCCTTATATAAGGGTAGGGCTCGGGCTCAAGATCTAGGCCGAAGGTTGGGCCGGGCCCAGGCTCAGACTTGGACATTTTTCTGTTGATAAAGAGGCAAAGCCCGGCCCGACCAGGCCTGTGAACAGGTCTAGTAACCAAACAAGGAGAGGATTGTTGACGTGGCAAGCTCTACTTTAGTATATATATAGATATAGATATGTAAAATATTTAAAATTTTTCATTATTTGAATTTTATTTATTTTAATGTTATTACGTAATTTAAAATATTTTGTTATATAATTATTTAGCTATTTTTAATGTTTGTTATTTAAGATATATAGTTATTAAAATATTTAAATAATGTTATTTTTCAATGTTAAATTTTATTATTTGAATAACATTTAAATTGAATAATTCGTAAAATTATAATTTATATTATTACTACATAATTTCATGATGAATTTTGTAAAAATATAGAATTATTAATAATATGAATATTATTTAATCTATTATAATTAATTTTTGTGTTTTGAATAAATATTTTAAAGTTAGTATATAATTCCATTATAATATTTAAATAATTTTGAAAATTTTTAATTGAAACATTCTTTAGATGGATGTGGATAAAAAGTGGGGGAGAGGATAAATAGGAATTTGAGAAAGTTTAGGAGGGAATCTCTGTACTAAATTAGAGATAACTTAAGAGATAAATAGGAGTTAGGGATAATTTAGGAGATAAATAGGGATTAGAGACAATTTAAGAGAAAGTGGGGGAAAGTGGTGCAACTTGGCTAAACATTAGAAAAACGAATCCCTATTTCTTTATGGTAGTTAGAAATAGTTAAGCCTATGTTATTTCTTTATTGGTCAACTCGACCAAGTTAGCTCAGTTTCGGTTTGGCCATTTGTAAATCGACCAAAACTGAACTAATCCGACCAAAGATATATATTAATATTTTATATTTTAAATATCACTTTTAATACGATAAAGTGGGAAAATTCCCATATTTCTTAGTCTAAAATATTTTATATCATAAATTTAATTTTTTAATAATACCATTGTAATTTATTAAATTTAAATTTAATTTTTAAGCTTTAATCTTTTGAACAAACAAACAAAACTAAAAATAGACCTAAATTGATACAATCCAAGTTAGTGGGTTTTCACTAATGGTCAGTCGGTTTCAGGTGACAAACTCCCGACCTGACCCAGCCTGCAATCGAACTGAATCAATCCTCAAACACTCCTAATTTCAGCTAAATTAATAGTCTAATCTCTAATAAATAATAATAGTTTAATCTCCAATAATTATTGAAAATATATAGCAAAATTACACAATTATTAAAAATAAATTTATAATGAAAATATAATAGATATCTAATAAAAATACAATAATTACATAAGTACAATAAATACTAAAAACATATTAAATTAGTCAATAAATAGTGTAATCTCAAATAATAGTTTAATCTCTAATAAATATTAATCAATAAATTATAAAAAATAGAAAATTACAAAAAATAAATTTATAACAAAATTACAATAAATTAAATTTCAAAAGTTAAATAATATTTGTTTGATCTTCTATAATTATTGACAATTTTGTGTTAAATAACAAAACAAAATAGATTTATAAATAATTATTTAAAATATGTTTATCAAAAAATACAATAAATAATTACTAAAATACAATAAATATTAATTTTAGTATATATAAAATATATAATGTATATAAAATATTATTATAAAATTACTACTAATAAATATTATTTTTTTAAAGTTATTTTCTATAATTATTAGTTGATATAAACTAAATTTGTTATTTACAATATTATTTAGTTATTTCAATAATACTGTTATTTAAACTTTTAAAATATTAATTATTTATTGAATTTAGTAATCCGTAAAATTTTAATTAGTACTATTATTACATAATTCGTTATTAATTATGTAAAATATTAAATTTTTATTAATATAAATATTATGATATCTATTCTAATTATATCCTACTTCTAAGAAATTTTTTAAATTTATTACATAATTTCAATATTTTAACTATTTAAAATTTAGTCATGTTAAATATTTCGTTATTTAAATATTTAAATAATATTTAAAATATTTAAACTTTTTCATTATTTTAAATTTATTACATAATATCAAATATTTTGTGATGTAATTATTTAAATATTTTTAATGTTTTTTTATTTAAGATATTTAGTTATTGAAATATTTAAATAATGTTTTATTTTTAATGTTGAATTCTTATTATTTGAATAACATTTAAATTGAATAATTCATAAAATTATAATTTATATTGTTACTACATAATTTCGTGATGAATTTTGTAAAAATATAGAATTATTAATAATATAAATTTTAGTAAATCTATTATATTTAATTTTTGTATTTTTGAATAAATATTTTGAAGTTAGTAAATAATTTTGTTTTAATATTTAAATAATTTTGAAATTTTTTGTAATTGAAACTTTCTTTAGATAGGTGTAGATAAAAAGTGGGGGAGAGGATAAATAGGAAATAAGGATAGTTTTGGAGAGAATCTCTCTAGGGGTGAGCAAAAAGAACTGGAAAACCGAACCGACCAAAAAACCCGACCGAAACCGAACCAAAAAATGGTTAACCGAACCGATCGGTTCAGTTTTGATTAACCTATTAAAATAACTGGCGGTTAACCGAACCGATCGATATATACTAATATATATTATATAATGTATATAATATTTTTAAAAATTAAAATCAAATCCCTAAACCCTAATACCTCTTACCTCTGCCCGCCGCGCCTTTCCCTCTCTCGGCTCTCTCTCTAACTCTCACTCTCTCAGACTCTCAGTTCTCTTCTTCCCCAACAGACCGACGGCCTCCGGCACTCCGCCCTTCGACCGAATCACCGACGACCTCCGACAATTGAGTTACCAACGTTCGACACTCCAACCATGTCGGTCTCACCTCACTCTCTGTTCCGTGTTCTCTCTCTCATACTCTTCTTCTTCTTCCCCAGCGGGCTAGACCTACTGACAGGCAAGCCCCCGACCGATGTCTGGCAACTCCTCTCAAATTTAGCCTTCACTCTCTCTCAGACCGACGTCTGGTGTCTCCTATCAAATCTCAATCTCTCATTTCTCAGTCTCTATCTCACTAGACACTTAGACTCACTGTGGGTACCCCTAAATCTCTCTACTAAATTAGAGATAATTTAAGAGGTAAATAGGAGTTAGAGATAATTCAGGAGATAAATAGGAATTAGAGACAATTTAGGAGAAAGTGGTGCCACTTGGTTAAACATTAGAAAAGCAAATCCCTCTTTCTTTATGGTTGTTAGAAATAGTTAAGCCTATATTATTTCCTTATTGATTTAATGGGTAATTATGTGGAATTAAAAAAAAAATTCAAAAAAAAAGGAAATTAGGAATGGGGGTTTGGAGCAAGGAGAGGCTTGTTGACGTGGACCATTTTGTTATATATACACACACACACACACACACACACTAGCGGGGACCCGTGCGATGCACATAACTTTTTAAGCGAAAGTTAAATAATAGAAATACTTAGGTAGACAATTGTTTTATAATTTAATTTTTAAATAATTAATAATTATTTATATTTTATATACTATTTTTAATATTTTTTGCAATACAAAAATAACAATAATTAACTTCATCTAGGGATGTTCATCAAACTGATGAAATTGACCAAATTGACACAAGTTGACCCGAGTTGGTCACTTTCTAGTATTTCCGGTCGGCTTCGGTTCAGCAATTAACCTGACCAGTTAGGTTATTTTCAATTTGGCCATTTGTGAACCAACCAAAATTGAATCGACTTAGTTATAAATATATATTTAATATTTTATATTTCAAATATAATTTTTTTAATATAGGAAAGTGGGAAAATTCCCATATTTTTTAGTCTAAAATATATTATATTGCAAAATTAAAATTTTAAAATTATTATTTTAATAATATCATTGTATTTTTAAATGTAATTTAATTTTTTAAGTTTAAATCTTTTGAATCGACCATCCAAACTGAAAACCAACCCAAACTGATATCAATGTTTTCAACCCGCCAAACCCGACTGGTTGAATTGTTCGAACCATCACCAACCTTGATTTGGGTCTAGTTCTATTGAAACCTACCCTTCGGTAAAAGCCTATTGACTTGGTAAAAAACCACCTGACTTTCGGAGGCCATAACTTTGCACTTCAATGTTCGATTGAGGACTAAAGGATCAAAAGAAAATAAAAACTTTACATCATTCTTGCCCCACCCCCAAAAATGTAAAAAATCATAAATTAATGTAAGTGAACCATAATGTAATTCAAATTCCAAATTAATGTAAGTCGTAATAAACATTGCTATTCGAAAAAAAATGAATTTGAAAATTTTCTATATCAAGCTACCATTACAGACAATTTTTATTAATTTTTGTTAATTTCTTGGTAAATTATTATTATTGATAAATTGTTATATTTACTAATAACTATTGGCAATTTTTGGTAATTTCTAGTACTTTTTGTTATTTTCCTGATAAATTGAAAATTATAGGTAATTTCTACTAATTTTGTTATTTTCTCAATAAATTGATAGTGGTAATTTTAGATAGCTACACTTTATTTCTTGTAATTACTGATAATATTAACAATTTATTGATAATTTTTGGTAATTTTCAATAATTATAGATAATTTACCAATAAATAATTCAAGAAAAAAATAAAATAAAAACTATTAAAAATGACAAATAATTTATGGTTATTACCGATACTTTGTGATAATTTTTGCTAATTTCTGATCATTTCTAGTAACTTTTGATTACTTCATGTAAACTATGGTAATTTTTGATAATTTACTAAAAATTAATAACTTATAATTACAGATGATTTATGCTAATTATAGACAATTTCTAGTAATTTCTGTTATATTCCCAATAAATTAAAGTTACTGGCATTTTGTTAAATCTACTAACAATTGTTGGTAATTTTTGGTAATTTCTAATAATTTTTGTTGTTTTTTCAATAAATTAAAAATTACTTGTAATTTCTAGTATTTTTGTTTTATTCCCAATAATTTGAAAGTTTGGTGATTTTGAATAGCTACACTTTTAGTAATTACTGATAATATTAACAATTTGTTGATAATTTCTGGTAATTTTAAATAATTAATGATAATCTACCAACAAATAGTTCAAGAAAAATAAAAATAAAATAATAACCACTAAAAATGACAAATAGTTTATGGTAATTACTGATAATTTCTGATAAATTTTTTCTAGTTTCTAACAATTTCTGGCAACTTCTAGTAATTTTTGTTATTTTCCCGATAAATTGAAAATTACTGGTAATTTCTAGTAATTTTTTATTTTCCTGGTAAATTGAAAGTAGTGGTAGTTTCTGGTAATTTTGAATAGCTACACTTAATTTTTGATAATTACTGCTAAATATTAACAATGCATTGATGATTTATTGATAATTTTTATTAATTACTGATAATTTACCAATAAATAATTTAAGGAAAATAAAATTAAATTATTTAATATGTCTGTTAATTATTGATAATAGAAAAAAATTACTATTATTTTTTGGTAATTATCATTAGTAACTGATAATTTATTGGTAAATAATTCAAGGAAAATAACATTAGATTTGATAAAAAATATTATTTGAATTACTACTTATATTTATTCTATTCCCTTCTATTAAGTGTTATATTTTTTGGAGGAATTTTATTAAGTTCAATAATTACTAATTTTTGGGAGTTCATAATAATTACTAATATGAACTCAATGTTAAATAAGTCAAAGAAAAAGCAATAATTATTGTTGTTTTATTATTTCTAATTTATTAATAGTTAAAGAAATAAATAATTTATTAATAGTTTCCAATAAACTCCTTTTGATTTATTAAGTCCTATAATTACTAATTTTTGGGAATTCATAATAATTACTAATATGAATTCCATGTTAAATAAGTCAAAGAAAAAAGCAATATTTGTTGCTATTTTATTATTGCTAATTTATTAATAGTGAAAGCAATAATTAATTAATCGTAATGAAAAAAAAACTTTTAGCAATAATTAATTACTATAATACCAATAATTTACTTATAATATCTGGTAATTTTCAATAATTCCTAATAATTTACTTTTAAATAATTAAAGGAAAGTAATAGTTAACTATTGATGTTTTCCATTGATCATCAATAATTAGTGATAAATAAAGAAAAAATGAATAAATATTATTCTAAATAACAGTAAAAGATATGTAATTAAAGTAATTTTTGGATAATTTCCAATAATAAAGAAATGAGAACTATTTACATAAGTAATTCAGAAAATCACTGTTAAATAAGAGTAAATTAACCATAAACCTTTTTGGTTAAGTTTAAATAATTACTATTAAATTTATGATAATTTTAATTATTTTTTAAAAATTTATTGTTGATACTTGATAATTTTCAATATTAATGGTAATTAACCATAAATTTTTACTTAGTTATGAATTAATAATTATTTAGTTTTTAATCAAAGTAACTATTATTTTTTTAGTTATTTAGTTATTAATTAATTATTTAGTTGTGTAGTTATTAATTACCTAACAATAATAATAACTAAGCAATTATTTAGTTATTAATTAATTTATTTGGTTTAGGACCTGTTTAGTTAATTACTTAGTTAACGCAATTAATAATTATTTAGTCGTAATTATTAATTATTTACGTTAAAGAACTAAATAATATTTAATCAATTAATTACGTTAATTAATAATTATGAATTACATTAACTATTAATTAACTTAATTAATTACGTTACTTAATTAAATACATTAATCTAGACCATTTTTTGAAGACGAAACCGGGCCGGTTTAATACTTGAAACTGGTCTAGACCGGTTTAAACTTTATTAATTGTTATTAATGGGTGGATATCCGACCCATTTACTTCATCTCCTTAACCCGAACATAATGAACAGTCTCATTCGACAATCGACACAAGTGACAAAAACCGAACTTGGGGTGGGTTCTTCGGTGATTGTTTTTATCCCATTCACCCCAAAAACATGTCGGAAATTACTGTTTTGGATTTTGGATTGTGTGACATTGTTCCTTATTGGACTGGGTACGAAATGGGATTCATCTACTGATATTTTCCTTGTGGATTCTCTTCTGGTTATGGGTTGCCGACTTCTATCTTTTCTATAATACTAATCTGAGCCTAGTTTACTATATTCTTTTCTACTTTAGAATATTGGTGATCGTACTTGTTTTCAATGATTATAATATGGTATCGGATATTGTATTTGGGTAAATTGGATATGGATACGGATATGGATGTACTTTGAAAGCATAGATAGGAATGAAAGACATAAAAATACTTGGATACATTAGTGAAGTGCATATAAATCACATAAATACATTAATCATACTAAACCAAAAGCTGAATTATCTATGAATAAGATATAAGCACATGAGAAATGCATACTTCAATAGGCTATATGAAGAGAAATATTACAATAAACAATTCCGGGACTCTAAAACATTCAAACATTGTACAATAATTATCACGCTTTCAATTTTATAATTATAATTTTTAATTTTTATTAATTTTTGGGTATATTTATTAATTTAGTATATTATTTAAATAATAACTATTTGTTAAATAATAAATGTGTTTTTATTTTTAACATATAATGTTTTTATATTACACATAATTGTAAAATAAAACAAAGAAATCATTTAAGGTAGATAAAATAAATTATATTTGATTTTAAGTTTTTATTAAATCTTTTAGGAAAATTAAATCTTAAATTATTTGTTTCAGTTTTTATAATTATAATTTTCCGTTTTTCATTAATTTTGCTAGGAAATTTTATTTATATAGTATTTTTATATAATAACTCTATGTTTTCAAATAATAACTATGTTTTCATTTTTAACATATAATTATGTGTAAAATAAAGTATATAAATCATCTAAGGTAGATGAAATATATTATTTTTATAATTTTTAGTTTTTATTAATTTTTTGGAAAAATTAAATCTTAAATTATTTATTTCAGTTTTCATAATACTATTTTTTAACTTGTATTAAAGATGAAAAACAATCCAAAAGTACTCAATGTATAATTTTGTCAAACTAGACACGGATACACTTCAATATCGGAGTGTATCAGACTGTATCCACCAATTTTGTCAAACATGACTCATAAGATACATATCCAGTCGTAACGTATACTGTATCCATGATCATGAATATAGATACGATACACTCTGTATGGAAGTATCGTATTGATACCTTAATCCTTGCTTGTTTTGGCTCGTAATCTGGTTTTGAACCGGATCCATACACATACATGTGTCTGATTGAAAAAACGCACGGGAAGTGAGAATCTGATTTTCTAAAAACTGACGGAGAGTCAAAATGACTGACGCCCAAAAACCGACAGAAAGTCCACTTATTGGTTAGCAAAGAAAAATCAGAGAATTTGAGACAAAGATTTAAGTACCGCAACATGCTCCCCTATTCAAGCATGAAACATTAGTTTGAGAATGAAGTCTGGGAATGAAAATGTTAGTCTAAGAATGAAAGATTGCAATGAATTCTACAAAAGCAACACTATAGATACCTCTTGAATCGAACAAAAACAATAGAAAACTAAACGAAACAGTTGGAATCATAGAACAAAAGGTGTTGGAAAGGAAAAAAACAAGGAAAATCGGACGTTATCTAAACATACCTCTTAGGCCCCGTTCGTTTTTTTCTAAGTTACTTACTCAGGTAAATGTATTTATCATTGTTTTTAAAACCGAACCGGTGATCAAATCGGCATGTTTTGACAAAAAAATTAAAAAAATTGAAAAATGATCAAAACCGTTCGAACGGTTAACCAGCAGGTTCAGCGGTTTGCTGACCAAAATCAACAGTTTTGGGAAAAAACAAAACTAGTCAAGTGACCAGTTTCTGGTTTTTTGGTCCGGTCCGGTTTTGAAAACCATGGTATTTATCCAGGTAAGTGTTTCCCAAGAAAGACTTACTCGGATAAGTGCATTTACCCATGTTCTTTTATTTCCCATGTAAATAAGGCAATGACCATTTTAGCCATAAAAATCCATTATTAAAAGGAGCATTTTTGTCTCATTCAAGTGTTGGCAATTTTACCCCAAGTGGGAAAATTATTTATCCACCTAGGAGATGGGTATCACTTACCCGAAAAATAAACTTTCCCTGATCCCCACATAAATATCAAAAAGGAACATGGGATTCTTGGTCAATGAGAATCAAAATCCCATTGACAAACTTTCCCCCCTCTCAAAATCCAAAAATAGAACGTCCCCTTAGAATCTTACGCTCTCTAAAACTCTATTTACATATACGTTCATTCAAAGAAAGCCGATTTTTATCAATTACATGATTCCTGCTTCTATCCACGACCATCATATCTAGCTTTCCATAAAGACACATTCCTTAGTGTGAAGTGGAATGGAAAGACACTAAGACTTAAGACTCAACAGTTTGAGAGTGGTGGGATAAGGGGAGGAGAAAGAGTCAAAGAGAATGCAGGGTTGGGGTAATCAAACAAGCAGAAGCATGATATATATATATATATATATATATCATGGTAGTGAAGAAATTTTTTTATTTTTTTTATTTCATGTCATTTTTTAAAGAACCAATGAGATGCTCTCCTTCCCCATAAAAAATTATCTAAAATCTCTCTCACCCACATGTTCCCAACAATCTCCTCTCCTAAAATTTATCCTAAACTACCATCCCCACTTTCTCCTAAATCATCTCCACCTCCTGCTTATCTCCTAACTTATCTCTAATTTACTACTTACTAGAGAATTTCTCTCTAAATTATCTCTAATTCCTATTTATCCTCTTTACCACTTTTTATCTATATCTATCTAAAGAGAGTTTAAATTAAAAAAAATTAAGAATTATTTAAATATTTTAATAAAATATATAATAACTTTAAAATATTATTAAAAAACAAAAAATAATTATAATAGATTTAATAATATTCATATTATTAAAAGTTTTATATTTCTACAAAATTCATCATAAAACTATGTACAAACAATATAAATTATGATTTTCCAGATTATTCAAATTAAATGTTATTCAAATAATAGAAATTTAACATTAAAAAAATAAAATATTATTTCAATATTTTAATAACTAAATATCTTAAATTCAAATAATAAGTATTTTTAAATATTTTATATATTATTTAAATATTTAAAACTAAATATTTTAAATAACAAAATATTTAACATAACTATATTTCAAATAGTTAAAATAACGAATTTATGCAATAAAATAAAAAAAATCATAACATAATATTCAAATTAATAATAATTTAATATTTTTACAAAATTAATAATGAGAATATGTAATAATAGTATAAACTTTAAAAAGTTTTTTAAAAACAATAATATACATACTATTAATAGTTTTATATTTTAAAAAATTTCATCATAAAATTATGTACTAACAATATAAATTATGATTTTCCAGATTATTCAAATTAAATGTTATTCAAATAATAGAAATTTAACATTAAAAAATAAAATATTATTTCAATATTTCAATAACTAAATATCTTAAATAATAAAATACTAAAAATAGCTAAATAATTACATATAAAAATATTTAATTATTTAAATATGTCAATAACTAAATCTTAAATTCAAATAATGAGTATTTTTAAATATTTTATATATTATTTAATTATCTAAATAACTAAATATTTTAAATAACAAAATATTTAACATAATTATATTTTAAATAGTTAAAATAACGAAATTATGCAATAAAATAAAAATATCTTAAAATAAAAAAAATCATAACATAATATTCAAATTAATAATAATTTAATATTTTTACAAAATTAATAATGAAATTATGTAGTAATAGAATAAATTCTAGTTTTATAGATTATTAAATTCATTAAATATTTAAAAATATAAAATTAAATAAAGATATTATTTAAATAACTAAATAATATTTTAAATACCCAATTTCAATTATATCAATTAATAATTATAGAAAAATAACTTTCAAAAAATAATATTCATTAATAATGATTTTAAGATATTAATCTATATTTATTATATATTTAATATACTAAAATTAATATTTATTGTATTTCCAACAATTATTTATAGTTTTTTATGATAAATATATTTTCAATAATTATGTATAAATATATATTTGTTTTGCTATTTAACAGAAATTATTGGATATTAAACTAATGTTATTTAACTTTTTAAATTTAATTTATTATACTTATTGTATTTTTGTTGTACTTTATTCATTGATATTTATTAGAGATTAAAGTATTATTTGGGATTACAATATTTATTGACAAACTCAATATATTGTTTAGTATTGTTTGTATTTTTGTATTTATTTTATTTTTATTAGTTATTTATTTTATTTTCACTATCAATATATTTTCAATAATTGTGTATTTTTGCTATAAATTTTTAATAATTATTGGAGATTAAACTACTTTTATCTACTAGAGGTTAAAATATTAATTTAGATGAAATTAGGAGTGTTGATCATGGCCTGGTTTAGTTCGGTTATAGGCTATTTGGCCAACTAAATCGACATGGTCAGGTTAGGGAGTTGGTTACCTGAAATCTACTGACCATTAGTGAAAACTAAGTAAATCAAGTTGTATTGGTTTGGGTTGATTTTCAGTTTGCTCAATTGGTTTAAAAGATTAAATCAAAAACTTAATTTTAAATTTAAAAAATTACATTAATATTATTAAAAAATAAATTTATAATATAAAATATTTGAGACTAAGAAATATGGGAATTTCCCCACCTTCCCGCATTAAAAAATTATATTTAAAATATAAAATATTAATATATATATATATTTGTGATTGGGTAATTTGATTTTGGTCAATTTACAAATGACCACAATGAAATTGATCCAATTTCAACTAGAAATATTAGAAACTGAACGGTTCAGGTTGAATTTGTCGGGTTGATTGGTTTCATCAGTTTGATGAACAAATTTAATTGAAATAAATTATTGTTATTTTTGTATTGTAAAAAGTTATTAAAAATGTTATAAAATATAAATAATTAATAATTATTTAAAAAATTAGAAATATAAACATTGTATACTCTTGTGTGTTTTATTGTTTAAATTTCTTTAACAAATCCTGTACATCGCACGGGTCCTGCTTAATATATATACGTATATAACGGGACTTCTGTGTAATCATAACACAGGCTGGTAAAACGTGACAGTTGCTATTGGATCTGACGTGAATTTTTGACGTGTTTATTTCTGATTGGATATTAATGGCCAGTGTTGCACATCTTGTTTCTAGCAGATCCCCATTCCGCAGTCCTTATCTTTTAGATCATAGGACCAGAATGCTTACGATGTGGAATGCATTCAAATCTCTAGTGCCTCCATTAATAACATTTGTTATCTTTAAAGAACTTGACCATTCAAAATTGATTGTTGTGGATGACTGATCATTCTCTAGGTAGCACTGGGAGGTTGATGATTACAATAAAGGAAATACTTGTATATTTCAGGGATACAAAGAAAATTGCTGAGCATCTCTGTTTCACCTTACATGACGGCTAGCTGCCTCACATTGATAGGGAATACAATTGGTTCTGAACCGTCAAAGATATTATCTGTAAAAATGCGAGCAGCTGCCTCCGTAGGATGGTAGAGATCCCAGAAGACGTGATCTCTTCTGTTGGGACAATAGCTTGAAATGGGCAGGCAAGCAACCTTGGCGTTAAGGTTTCCAAGCCCACAACAAGCCGCTTTAACCTCGGTAAATCCTGTATACCACCGGGAAACGAGTCAAGGTTAAACTTATACTGCATTATCCGGTATCTGAGTTCACATTGGCGCCCCATATGCAATATTTCAACGTGTATTATTGGGAACATCTTTGTACTTTGTCAGTAGGAGATGTTTTTGATACATCGTTGGGATGTGTTGTGAAACACTCTGTGGGGTGTCAATGTAAATTCAATCCAAGTTCCCCTCCTTCCAAAAAAAATATGGAGAAGCATACTTCAGTCCACTGCAGAATTCTGAAATTACAGCCTTTCGTAGTGTATTAGTAGCATTTTATAAATCGCATTCTGCTCATAAATTTGACATCAATTCATAGTCATGATTCATTCCATCTGTACATGGGACTAAAAATTCTGAAGTGGACTGAACAATCATTCTCCTAAAAAATCATTAATAATAAATAAATAAAGACAAATAAAAAAGATTTGCTCAACAATCGATGGCATTCGGATTGCTGATTACCTATTAGCGGGATCCACTGTTGTTTGATCCCATAAGAATGCACCTTCGATCATGTAAATACTATTTACATGGCATTCTATACTTAACATGGTTGAAGGTGCTTTGCTATTGGG
Source organism: Nelumbo nucifera (assembly GCF_055504915.1). Lineage (NCBI taxonomy): Eukaryota > Viridiplantae > Streptophyta > Magnoliopsida > Proteales > Nelumbonaceae > Nelumbo > Nelumbo nucifera. Next base: position 145,871,349 of record NC_142649.1, on the reverse strand, counting down.
ATCTAGGAATGGATTCCCACTTATAGGTGAGCAGTAGATCCAGAACTCATTTTGACGTACCATAAGCAGCTGGTTTTTGGATGAAGTTGAGTAGAAGAGTGTAAGTATCAAAAAATGAATAGTTCATGTCCTTGAGTTCAGACTTCAATTCCTGCAGCAGTGATATGAAACCTTGATTGTACTTAAGAGACCAGTAATTTGCTTGCTCATGGCATTCCCCTGTTTGGTTCTGGTTCCTTTGCGACGGGCAACATCCTATGGCCCCGGCTCCAACCACGGCCAACTTACGCGCACCCAGGCTGTATAGTCGCTGCAATGAAAATGAATATCAAACACAAAACATAAGACGAGGAATTAATCAGGAATACTTGAGTCATTTGATTATTGATTGGTGAGACTGAGTGAGCAAGGTCCGACTATCCTCTTAGGCCCGTTCATTTTTCTGTAAGTTATTTATTTAGGTAAATGTATTTAGAAAAACTTATCCGATTAAGTGTATTTATCCATATTCTTTTATTTCTCATGTAAATAGGTATGTCCAATTCAAGTGTTAGCAACTTTTCCCCGGTGAGAAAGTTAATTACCCACCTAGGAAATGGATAAATAAACTTTCCCTAATCCACACATAAATCTAAAAAAAAAAAATACGGGATTCTTGATCAATGAAAACTAAAATCCTATTGACCAACTTTCCCCCTCTCAAAATCTAAAAAAAAAACGCCCCTTTGTGTGTTTTACTACCTTTAACTGTCCTCTTAATGTAAATATCATCAGATCTATATACTGCTGGGGAGTGTATTTATCACGGAGGGTGGATCCTGAGCCGAAGTAACCCAGTATGTCATTGCTTCCGATCACGATGCCGTATAACGATTTTGAAAAATACGTTTGGGCTTCAACGGTTCCTAGCTGCTGCACCAGATCCCCGTATACCGTTGAGTAGTACTCGATCTGTTTGTTGAGCGAGATTGATTGTTTCTGAAAGTGGCAATTGGCAATGAAAGTGAAGCTACTACCACAGTTAGAATTCATTGAAATTCAAAAAAACAAGACATAAATAGTAGCCAAACAAGCATGTGCTAGTAAGGGTTCATAAAGAACAAAATTATTCAATGCTACCAAGGAAACTGATTAGAGCACGTTCCGTTTTAACAAACAGGATTCAATGTCAGGGAAAGGCATAATTTATACTTAAAACAATCTGTGCTGCGGGGATAGCTCAGTTGGGAGAGCGTCAGACTGAAGATCTGAAGGTCGCGTGTTCGATCCACGCTCACCGCATTATTTTGATCATCTCCCATAAATAACATTTTATCCGTGAATTTGACATCAATCTTCACCCTTAAGGGTGGACTGAACTGTTCAAACCCCAAAAAAAATCATCTCGGCCCAGTCGAACGAGGATCCAGAACATCTTGCCAGCTGGCGATTCAAAACAAAGTGTGATGAATCCAAGACTTCAAATGTATTACATCCATAAACATGACCCAAAACCCATGTGAAATTAACCCCTCGGTCAACATAACCGGTAAGATGAAATACAGACCACTTGCCAATTCGCATCATCTCTGAAAACCCTGTCGTGATTCGTGATAAACAAGGAAGGCTGTGATTCACACTTTTAGCTGATTTTTGAGCCTGGTTACGTGAATACGTGTCTATCAGTTCAGTAAAGGTGCTCGGAAGATGGAATGAGCTTTTTTTTTTTTTTTTTTTTTCATTTTAGCGGACCAGACCAGATACGGTGGTTGTAGCTGGTGAGAAGGAGTACACTACCAACACAACCAAAAGGAAGATCACCCTACCAAACTCTCTATCTCACGCATATACACACAAAGACAAGAGTGCAGAGTGCTTACAAAAAGTGTATCAGTGCCATCCAAAATTCCAGCTCCTCCCGAAGCAAAGCTAGCTCCACCCAGGAATGCATTGCTCTTATTGGTGGCTGATACCAGTGAGAGATAAGGCGGCGATGTCTGCAATCCCAGCTTCTCAGCTGTCCAAACAAAATCAAGATGATAAGCTTCTACCTCTGTTACTCTATACAGCGATACCAATGGTTATTGTTACAGCTACAGTTGAGTTTCTCAAATAATAGGACGCAGAGGCAGAGCTCTCCTGTTTGCCTGGGTAGGGTAGCTAAAGTAAGTAATCTTAATGCTCTCACACAATTACCAATTTAGAGCGCCAAGACTGTATAATGGGATAGAAAACAAAAATATTAAATATCTGGTCTGGTTTCCTCAGAAAAGACACACGCCTACAGTTCGTACATATATATGCCATCTAATCTGCTCTGTTTGCTTAATAGATTTAGCTTAATTATTATGTTAGGTAAGATTCCCTATGAACGTGAAGAGTTCACCCAACTATCCAAGTTGATGATTAGACGCTTTTCAGTAATGTGAAAGAAATAAAGAGTAACTGAAAAGAAGAGATAAGGATGATGTGTTTGATTATGGATAGAAAAGAATAGAAATTCATGGTAAGAAAGATCATGGGCCTCATGGCAATGAATGTTTTATGTAAATTAAGGTTGTCTACACACTCTGTATTGATGTGGTTTCACGTACCCAGAAAGTCTGCTGCATTCCTCCCATTACTGAACCTGCCGGTGGGCTTCTTTCCTGGAAAATCAACGCCGTTGTGAGGGAAATCGGCCTTGGCAAGTGAAAGCTTGAGGTGATTGTTGTTGCCCACATCCACTAGGGAGTCTCCAAACATGAATATGGCCGGGACAAGTTGAGTCTCCGTGTAAATGAAGCTGAAGATGAAAAGATACAGAAGAGAGATCCAACTGGCCATTACTCTGTGTGTGTGTGTATATAACCGAGGATCAGATCGAACGTGGTGATGGGTTTTTAAAGAGTGTAGGAATGTCGATGATAGAATGTGCTTTTTTGACTATAGGAAGCAAAGACGCGACATTATTTTGGAAGCCGCGTGAGCTAAAGCTTTGGATAGTGGAAGAAGAACTGGGCCTCCTTTTTTTAGTGATTTAGTCCTAAGCCTCTTTATAGTTCACACTTGAATTGTCTGGGCTCTAATCGATAAAGCAAGCATTCACCTTCACTCTTCATGTGGTTTTACAGGAATGAAATTAAATGATCCTGTGTCAAAGACTTCCAAGCAACGAGCCTCTTGAGGAATATATACAGCTTAATTTGGACACTCCTCCCTTGTTCCACCAAGGTTGACGGAGTCTGGTGGGGGGTCCAATGGGAGGTCCTCAGCCTCACATGACAACAAACCCTTGGACAAAAGGGGCCCCAAATATCCAACGGAGGTGTTTATTATGATAGACAATTTCCGTTCATTTTCTAAATGAAATTGCCACAGGAGGTGTTTATTATGAAAGTTCAAGAAAGAAGTAAAGGTGGTTAAGTAAAACACCACCCATAGACCATAGTATAAGCTAGGAAGGTATATGGAATTTACCCTCTAATAATTTTGTTCAGTGCATTCCTTCTTTTTATTGTTGCCGAAAGCAAAGAGGTCCCGGTGGTGGGTCGGCCCATATGGTAAAATATGATGGACCACGTACGAGCACACAGCCGAATGCCAATGATGTCGAATCTTAAGTTCACGATAGGAATCGAATAGACTTAAATCTGGTGGTGGGAATCGAATAGACCCACCATATGCAATTCTAAGCTTGAGCCCAAGAATCTGGACAGCTCACTGTAAGTTGGATTTGTAGGGTTATTTGCCGCGCGCGAATAAAATAGTTGAGCTGTGTTTGGGTGGTGACTCACTCACTGCTCCCCTCCCACAGGCCACAGTACAATGTAGAAGTAGAGTTGTGTCATAGGACTTGGTGGGGCGTTGAGGCAAAGGAACCGATCACGAGTTCACGACCCAACTTACGCAGTTACGCTCAAGTCTCGAGTCTCAAATATTGGCTTCGCGAAAATTCGACTTATTTTAACTTTACAAGGCGGAATCAAAATTAGTCAAAACTCCAATACTTTTGTTTATATATGTTCACATTTATCGATCGATCCAATCCACAGTGCTTTCGGAGGGGTCACCTTCTGTGCAGTGTGCATGACTCGCATGCGTTCTTGTCTCTTATGTTATTATCCTCGACTCTGAAATTCTTGACCAAAATCTTCCATCAATTCCTCTCCCATCAACGAAGTTTCTGAATTTACACAATTGGTTCTCCCACATTGACCTTTCGCCCACGTCTTGATTGTTGATTCATTTGACCAAGCCGGCCTCATGTGAGACACCATTTGCCAACGGAATAAGAGATGGGAAACACCGGCCGGCCGCTTCGAATTTGGATGTACAATTGGTTTGAAGGAAAAGGTAGGGAAATCTATACAAGGTTTGTAAAGATTTCCCTACATTTTCTTCAAACTAAATACAGCCTAAGGGACTTAGTGTTTGGGAGTGGCAATTTTTCATTCAACCCATTCAACCCTCTCAGTCCGTCCATTTACTTGGAGCGTTGGAAATTGGTTGATCATGGGTTGGGTCAGGTTGGGTTATGGATAACTATTAGATTAACCACTAATGGTAAAGTGTGTCTTTAGCCTTTTTTTTCATTTGAATGAAACAATTTATAATTAACATATTAATTTTTTATTAATTATTAATTAAAATTAGTTTTGACTCAAATGAACATAGTTCACCCAAATTGACATAAATCCAAATCACCGAACCTAACTCCAAACTGGTCCGGCTTAGTTCAACCTAGTCTGAATATGAACAGACCCGACTACCTTGGTTTGATCCATTTTGGTCAATCGGTCCAGTTTGAACCTATCCTGATCTGGGTTGGTCCAAATCCGAGCTGGTCTGGCCCGACCCCATATCCAGGCCACTTGGACTAGTTACCTTGACCCGGTTCGGACCAATCAGCTTTGTTCAGAACCCTACACAACCCAATATAGACCAATTCGGTCTGACCTGAAACCAGACCAATATGGATTGCCCACCTTGATCCAGTTTGGGTCGGTTGACTCAGCCCGAAACCTTTGCACAACCCAATATGGACCAGTCCAAGCCAACCGATCAAATCCAAATGCTTCAATCACTCTTGATGTGAGTAGCTCGAAGATAAATCCAATTAGATAGTTCAAGTTGGTCTAACCAATTTGAACCAAAGTGGTTTGATCAAACTTGAAACCCAAACATAGTCGATGGCTTCAAGTAATTAATTGCTTTTTATTTTTCTTGTAAAAATGATATGCATGTAATGTAATTTGAACATTCACTACTTGTATAAACAATAACTAGTAATAGACGACTTTCATTTTGCAAGAGTTGCCCTTTAGGAAAAGCTCATAAGCTTCCCTTTTCTTTTAGTGTTACTTCTTATTATTCTCCTTTGGAACTTGTTTATGCTGATCTTTGGTGTCCCTCCTCTCCTCATGGTTCTAAATATTATATTTTATTTGTTGATGCATATAGAAAATATCAATGGATTTATCCTTTGGTTAAGAAGTCATATGCTTTGAGTGTGTTTATCAAGTTTAAAAACCATGTTCAATCTGATGGAGGTGGAGAGTTTTATGCATTCAAAAATTTATTGGAAACTCACGGTATCATGCATCGTCTCTCTTGTCCTCACACTCAATAACAGGATGGTTCTGTTGAGAGGCGTCACCGACATGTGGTGGAAACTGGTTTAACTTTACTTGCTAACTCAAGAAACCTCCTGATTATAAGTTTCTCAAGTTTTTGGGTGTGAGCGTTTTCCACTTCTCAGACTATACAATGCAAAAAATTTGGAGTTTAGGTCATCTTCTTGTATTTTTGTGGGTTACTGTGATCAGTATAAAGGGCTGTCGTTGTTTGCACATACCAACTTGATGAATTTACATCTCATGACATGCTAGATTTGATGAAGTTTCTTTTCATTTTTCTTCAATCACTATGGCATCTTCCGTTGTTGAGACATCTCATTGTGTGCCATTGGTCCACCTCCTATTGTTCATCGTCAGCCCATTGATAATATTGCATCACCTCCATCCCCAACATCTTCTACATCATCCACTTATCGAACACTTGCTGAACCATTGGCTATTAGTGACAAATCTTCATCTTCTTCGTCCTCACCAACTCCACTCCTTCCATTTCCCTTGGTTCATAATGATCATCCAACGATCACACGAGGGAAGAGTGGCATCTTCAAGCCCAAGACTTATCTTGCTACTTCTTATCCTCTTGAAATGACCGAACCCACATCACACACTTTGGCACTTCAAGATCCCAATTGGCACGCAACTATGCAAGATGAACTTGATGCATTAGCACATAATAATACATGGACTCTTGTTCTTCGTCAACTAGGTATGAACTTAATTGGTTGTAAGTGGGTTTTTCGTTTGAAACAAAACCCAGATGGTTCTATTCAACATTACAAGGCAAAGCTTGTTGCCAAGGGCTACACTCAGCAGGCTGGACTTGATATGTTGATACTTTCTGTCTTGTCATTAAACCCACTACTATTTGGATTATTCTAAGCTTGACTATCTCACATAATTGGATCATCCGTCAGTTGAATATCCAAAATGCCTTTTTACATGGTGATTTACATGAGGATATCTTTATGCAACAACCTTTGAGATTTTCAAGCCAGGAATTTCCTTTTCATGTTTGTCACTTGCGTAAGTCATTGTATCAACTCAAACAAGCCCCTCGTGCTTGGTTCCATAAATTGGCTTCTTTCTTGCTAGAGTTTGGTTTTCAAGCCTCAAAAGCCGACACGTCTTTGTTTATTCTTACAAACAACTCTCAAGTCTTGTACGTATTGATATAAGTTGATGATATCATCGTAACTGGCTCTAACTCCTCTCAAGTTATGGATCTTGTTACAGCTATGGGCCATGCCTTTGTAGTGAAAGATCTTGGCCCACTTCACTACTTCCTTGGCATTGAGACATTGAAAAATTCTGATGGCTTGTTTTTGTCTCAACGCAAATACATTGGGGATTTACTACAACGAGTGCAGATGGATGGAACCAAGCCCATTTCTACACTTATGGCATCATCTACTCGACTTTCTCAATCTGATGGTGATCCATTCGCTGACCCTTCAACTTTTCGCAGTGCTGTTGGTGCAGTGTAATATCTAACAATCACTAGGCCCGATATTGCCTTCTCTGTAAACAAAGTGTGCCAGTTTCTTCACAAGCCCACTACTATTCATTGGGTTACTATCAAACGCATATTGTGTTACCTTAAACACACTATGCATTACTGGTTTACAAATTCGGCCATCTAATTCTTTTCGTCTCCATGCTTATTCTAATGCAGATTGGGTGGGTTGTCCAGACGATAGACGTTCCCAAGGGGGTTATTATGTGTTTATGGGCCCTAATTTGATTTCTTGGTCTTCCAAGAAACAACGCACCATTTCTAGATCCAACATTGAAAGTGAATGTTGCAGTATAGCTCTTGCTACATCTGAACTGTTATGGCTTTGTTCTTTGCTCTTTGAGATCGGTGTCTCCTCTAGAGAACCTCCTATTTTATGGTGTGATAATTTAGGGGCAACTTATCTTACAGCTAATCCAGTCTTTCATGCGCGTACAAAACACAATGAGATTGATTTCCACTTTGTATGTGAACAAGTTTCAAAGAAATCTCTCATTGTTCAATTTATTACTTCCACGGATCAAGTCGCTGATATCTTCACCAAGCCTTTGTCTTCACCTCATTTTACTTTTCTTCACTCCAAGCTGACCGTTCTTCCATGCCCGATCAGCTTGCGGGGGATGATAAAGATCAGTGTCGTTATATGGCAGATAATGGAGATAAGAATGGCCAAATGTCAAGCATAGGATAACAGCATACCAATGTTTATGGACAACTGATAGAACTAATTCTTAACCGACAGAACTAACTCTTATCTTTGTAACTAACATCTTTTGTATCTCTAATTTTTGACAAGTGTACAGTTCCTCTGTTTATAAATATATATAATTCTTAATCTTGCCCTGTTGTGAGACGAGATCTACAAAAACTGGTCTTTGTTTTAATAGTGTCCAGATCTGCTGCTGAGGCCAAATATTGAGCCATGGCCTCTACTGCATGCGAATTTACCTGGTTGCAATTCTTGTTGACTGATCTTGGCATATCCCCACATAAAGCTATCATGTTTTGTGACAATCAATCAGCAATTCACATCGCTGCCAATCCAATCTTCCACGAGAGGACCAAGCATATTAAAATTGATTGTCATCTCATTCGTGAGAAGATCCAAGCTAGTCTCATTGTAACATCTTATGTTCCTTCCGAATATCAGATTGCTAACGTGTTTACAAAGTCGTTAGGTCATGATCGTTTTCATTCTCTTGTCTCCAAGTTGGCCTATTCAATCCATAGACCGGGGGGTGTTATGATAGCCAGACTCCATACACAACATTACAATTCATGGAGGACTTCAATATGTAGATATGTATTATCATGTATTTTATCTTTATTATCCTTTTATTTGTTTTTGTAATTATCCTCAGTTCACATTCTTTGGGATTATAGCTGTATTTAACCCAGATCAGCTCAAGATAATAAACTGATTCATCACAATGCCATTCCTCACTATCTATAAGGAGAGAAGGGATGTTGATGCTCCAGCGCCCTTCTAATTAGATGGACAACCGAGATTGTTCTTGGAATGCTGAAAGCCTGAAACCACTATCAAATTGGAAGATTGATACTACGCAGTTGGTTGGTACAGTTGGAAAGTTGTATTTACAAACAAACATTTATTTGGTACAGTTGGAAAGTTGTATTTACAAACAATTTCATGTCATTCTGGATGGATTTCGTTACCCATACTCCCAGCCTCTCACAGCTTTCCTCTCTTATTTGCTCACATACCCATCTAAGGAACCGTTAGACCAAAAAAGCTGAAGCTCTTAGGTGATGTCTCTAACAGTTACTGAGTTGCCAAAAAGGAAATTCATCCTTTTGTGAGTGCCTTCTAACATTCACAAGGTAGGAACTGTCAACCCGTAGCAAAATGTTGCCATCTAACAGTGGGGAGTTTTGGAACTGGAAACAGACCAAAACCAAGTTTGACCATCAGACCATTGGTATTAGGGTACAACTCACCAATGCAATTTTCCTTCATCTTGTTTCAAGGTATGGTTTCTCGATTTGCCACCTCGATCTGACTTAAAGAAAAAAAGAAAGATTATAAGAAGAATGCAAGCTTTTTATTAGTTGGCTTTTTTGAACCGGGGTGGGTGGACCATTGAACCGCACATGCAGAAATAACAACTGATAATTACTCCAATTTAATTTCCGTATGTGTGCGGTGTGCCGGAACTGGTTCATGTATTTACCATTACTATTACATGGTAGAGCCTCAGAGAAGGTCTTATCTTCAATGGAGGATCACAGTTTACATGAAATTCCAATTCGCCACTCGCCAGTTGGTAAATGGGGCCACCGTTCACACTAGAATGAATAATGACCGACCACTGAGTACCCCAAACAAATAGAAGGAACGCGATGGAGCGAGTCTACACCCCAGTTGGGAAGAGATGCCGGGATGGCCCATATCATTTCTTCCTTTTTCTTTCTTTCTTTTTTTCTTTACTGTATCTAAGATGCTATCTCCATGGATCATTTGAAAATATTCCAGAAAAAATAAAAAATAAAAGCAGAAAGAAGAAAAAGTAAGAAAACTAAAAGACAGATAATGAATAGTTCATTATTCAGACCAAAATCAAATGATTCCCACCAGTAAAAAGAAATCAAAGTTCTAACATCTAACAACTCTTCTATCTCTAATTGGCCTCTCCAGCTTCTAAACAAAAGCAACTTTTTTATATAGATAAAGGCCCCCTAAAAAGGGTCTAAAGAATTTTCAATTTCTTCCCTCCCATGGCTCCATCTTGTTGCTTGGTGACAAACTGAAAAAAAGAATCCCAAAGAAAAGAAAAGAAAAAGCTCCCCCACTTTTCCCGGCTTTCCTGTGAACAGAACAGGGGATCCACATTCCACAGTACTCAGTACCCACCAAATCCATCAATTCATCATTCTGTGCTCGTAAACGAAACAATCATTCTTGCAATGGAAAGGTATAGAGTAGTCTCCGCTCCTCTCCTCTTCATACCTTGTCACACGATGTTCAATTTAACAAAAACAATTCGTCGATATTTTCTTCTTCTCTCCCTTTTTTTTATCTTTGGTTTTTACCTCACTGTGGCGTCATAATTCATAAATAGCAAAAGTGATGGAAGCTAACAAGAGGACAAGAAGATAAGCACGTGAAACCTCGGGCCTTCCAGTCGCTCTGACTGTGCCCACTGCCGCTGCTCCACTTGTGTCCGCCTCGCTTCTAGCTGCCTTCGTCTTCTTGCTTCTCTTCTTACTGCAATTAATCAACCACCATTAACACTAAAATCAGCAGAGATTATCAATTACTACTAACATAAAACATTTCCTAATCTACTTTCTGTTTCGATTAACGAAAATTCTTTCTTTCTTCTGATCTTTGAAATCTGAATTCTGAAAGGCATCTCTGCCAGTCTTGGGAAAAGAAACCCAGTAGTACTAAGTTGAAGGACGTCAGAGAGGACAAGAAACCCGGCCATGTCTCACCTTCCAGGAAAAATACAATTCCCGTGACCTGTCAACACAAACACACCTCAATAATTAATTTCCACCGCGCCGCACTTCAAGCCATAATGGCCAATGAACCGAAGAAAATGATTCCTTTTGCAAATTGCAACCAAAAAGACAAAAAGAAAGTATAGCAGAGTGTAAGCATATTAGCAGAGAAATTCAGTATTATTCTTGCTTCTTTTAGCAAACCTGGTTGAGGTCCAAGCTCTAACCTAGTTCTATACGTACGACCCATTTACAATCAAATCCCAGATTAACAAATAATTTTCAAGTAATTATCCTTGAATTCTGAACTGAACTAATTTTGGTCTGCTTCTTGAAAAAAGTTTCTAATTATTGTTGCTGGACTAGATCCAGGGAGGGTACTTCACTGCAGCTACTTACTTGGGTCTGTGGTGGTGATCGTGGCGATTCCCTTAAAATCACATGACCCAGCTACCTTGCCTTCCTTCTGGTAGTAGCTATCGAACGCATAGGAAGCATGGCTCTTTACGTTGTTGGGTTGGTAACAGTTCTCCCCTGGCTGAATGTCTGAGCAATTCGCCTCTCCCGGCCCACATGCCCAATCGAGAGCAGCCTGCAACGTCTTCGTGTCCACTCCGTCCATCGCCACGCAGTACGTCTGGTTCGTCGTGTCGTTTGCCAAGAACGTTCCAATTCCGGACACATGTAGCAAGTATGCCGGCGTTGTGTTCCCGTAGAATAGCCCCCAACTCCCCTCCGACACGGGCGGCGACCTCAAATCTTCGTTAAATAGCTCGTAGATATATACGCTGGAAGTGAATTCCGGGTGGAACGGGGTTCCGCTCCGGTCGAAAACATGCTTAATCAGATTCGAATTGTACGTGTCCGCGTTGTCGATGGTAGCGTAAGGCTCGTTCGAGTCCCCTTTCGATGGCCAGCCGGACTCCGTCACTAGAACTACGACGTCTGTGATATTGAGATTCTTCATGGAGAAGTACGCAGCGTCGATCATGGCATCAAGTACACTGGTGTAGTGAAGCAAGGTGTTGGGATCGACCATTTCTTTGGAAGGAGTTAATGGCTTGAAGAGCGAATTATCCAGAGGCACGACCCCTTTATTCTGCATGAACACATAGTAAGGGTAGAGGTTCATCATGAGAGGAGAACCCGTTTTCGATAAGAATTGAATCAGAGGGAGGATGAATGGAACGAGAGATTGGTTGAAGAAGGCCTGGGATGGGGGAAATGGATCGAGGATGATGGACGCGGCATGGGGCGTCGAAATTTTGATCTGGGCATGGAGATTCGAGGCCACTAGAGCACTGTACAGCGACTGAATTGAAGGGAGAAGAAGAGGAGCCGATGAGGGGACGGTGGTCAAGACCTCATCGCCAACCGCGATGCCGGTAATGAGGGTTTCCGGGTAGAATGCAGCGACATTGCGACCGACCCAGGCGGCCGCGGTGGCATTCGATGAGCCGATAGCAAGGAGCTGATTATTGGGAATGCCGACGATGACACGGATTTTGGTGCGAGCGAGAGCTCGAAGAATGTCGGTGTTGGCGTCGTAGAGGCGGATGTGGGTGATCTTCTGTAATTGAAGAAACGAAACCAGATCAGTGGGAGACAAGAAATTGGAGACGTCGCTGCCGATGTTTACTCCAACAAAAGGTTGGTCGTCATCTTCCTTGAGCTCCGCTACCAGTGCTGCTTCTGCTGCAAAAACCCAGAAAGAGAAATGAGAAAGTTGCTGTCTTCGATGATGAATCTTACCTGAGTTGGGAGTATAGTTTGTTTTACCTACTGCAATCAAAACAGTAAACAAAACAAGCAAGAGTAGAGACATGCGAGTGGTAGGTCGGTTATCTAGTTTAGAATCCGCCATTAATGAGAGCCTCGAGCTTTACTCGTTCGTCATTTTCATCTGGTTCAGCTGCTGATCCTTGCATTATCTTCGAAAATCTTCGTTTTTTGTCAAAAAAAAGAAAGAAAAAGAAAAGAAACTTTCTTGGTCTCACAAAAGAGGGAAGACCGAAGACAGAAGGACACCCACGAGATCTACAGTCACGAAGGGGGAAGTTAAAGGGAAGACGATGAAATTCCAGCTTTCTTATTATTATTATTATTATATTTTTGGTTTTTTAATTGACGACATTCAAATGGGATCCGATGGGGGATGAAAAAAAAAAAACTGCGCATTTTAGCAGTTGGTTACTATCTCATCTGTCGCGAACTGGTGAATTATTGTACTCTCTTTCTCCACAGATAGCTTCTTTAAATGACGAAATTACCCTACATGGCCGACAAAAAGAAAAAAAAAATGATGACATGTCATGCCACTTACTTAAGGGTGATTTGGTAAATTCAAGTTTGTTTTTGTCAATTGCATGGCTCTTTGAAGTTGCAAAGATTGGTTGGGTGAATGGCAAGCACTGGCTGGTCTCTTAACTTGGCATTTGACTTTAAGGTATGTTGCGCGCGTCTTGCGCGAATAAGTATTAAGTAGTTTGAAAAATAAGTATTTATTTTGAATTACTTATTAATGTTTGGGTCCTCTCTCCCAAACTCGGTACAATTATTTTAATTGTGAGCCACTTAATCAATTATTATTTAAAAAAAAACAATTATAACCCTAAATTAATGAATACATATATGCAAGCTGCCAATCACGCTGATTGGTAAGATCTCCTCTAATTGTAGTAGAAACTTGGATGTTAGTTTCAAAATAAAAAATGAATACATACATACATATAGTTTTAATATATTGGTCATTTAATAGAACATCCCCTATAGTTTTATAGATTTACTTAAACTTATCCTATAATTTACATTTTACTATAGCACCCCTTATAGTTTGATCTTTCATTTGGAATTATTTGTTTTGCCATATGAAAATAGTAATATGGTCACATAAATTAAGTGGAAAATGTTTAAGGGCATAAGCTCATTGATGATGCGCAATCTGGTGTTTCTCATGTGTCTGATGACTTAGACGTCGAATTGGATACTTGCCTTGTTGGTGGCCGAGCTAAGGCTGACCAAGTTGTATTGTTCTACAAGAGAGAGTTAGAGTGCCCGGGTTATTTGTACTCGGGGTGGGTACTCCAATGCTTAAGTCAGCGATGAATTTTTAGGAATTCTTGAAGATTTAGAGAGTGAGAGAGCTCAATCGCATGTACCCTCTCAGGTGAAAATGAGTGCTTTATATAGATGTGAGTGACCTGAGACCTTTTGCAACGGGTCTCAAGTTCTCGCGGAGCTGTTTCCATTCTCTTGGGAGAATAATTATGTCGGTTGCATAATATGCGCAGGGGTTGTGGTCCGTCTAATTAACTCTGATGCATGCGATGTGGTAGGTTGGCCTAATGGTCGATTCATTGGTACTCCGGAGATCTCGTATTGGCAACGAATCTATGAGACAAGTCAACAGGTTCACCCTACAGGTTGCCAAAGGTACTTCTCGTAGCTCGGTCAGTCTCTGAAGTAGGTCGCTATTTGCTGGAAGACCTATTAGGCCAACCTGGCTGAGGTATTTAAGGTATGCCTGAGCGAGGTGCTACAAGCTGACTTGTTGAGGTGACCCGCTTACTCAGCGCCAAGGTGTCACTTGAAAGCCACATGTCGCATTGTAATTCAAAGGACTAAATTACCCCTCATCACTCATTGTTATTCCAAAAATACCTTTCAAATGAGTGAAAATTGTTCAAGGGTATGGATCCATGGTTGTTTATTCCAAAAGTACACCTAACACTTTTTTGTATAGAAAACAAAATTGACCAAATAGAGAAAATAGAGTGATTGTCCATATTTTACTAGGGGCAAAAATGGTATTTTTGTTTTTAGTTTCTTTTGATTAAATTTATTTGAATGGATATTAGTGTTAAAAATCAATTTCCACTTTCATCTAACCAAAGGTTGATTAAGTAAATTGATTGCAAACTATAGGGGATGTTTCAGTAAAACACACACTATAGGGTATGTTTTAGAAACTATAGGGGTGTTTTAGTAAATGACCCTATATTAAACTATTTCAATGAAAATGACAATTGTAACCTTCACGGGTCCATGTATATTAAATAATTTATTTTATATAAAAATACAATAAATAACTTAAAATAATTTCTTGTAATAATAATAATATAGAAGTAATTTTATAGAAGTATATTTTTATAATGATGATGATGATGATAATAATAATAATAATAATAATAATAATAATAATAATAATATTATTATTATTATTATTATTATTATTATTATTTTTTCATGATTAATCCAAAAGATATATAAACTAAAATCATAAGCAAATATTAGCAAGTTAACCACAATTTCTACTTGCATAAATCAGATTTTAACATTTTCATAAAAATCACTACTAGGAATGGTATATAATTGATCATATATATGTAAACAAAAAGGAAAAATGAGAAAAAAAAAAAGAGCTTAGAACTCACCATTGAAGAGGCCACTACCGAGTGCTGGCTAGTTGTGTTTGCCTCTTTTGCAAACATAGCTCTAGCAGAAAGTGGAAAAAAAAAAGTTAGAACCCACCACACTATAATTACAACTCAAAACAATGAGCAATAAAAAAAGGGATTATAATAGACACATGCAACTTTTGGCCCTTAATATCAATAAAAGTAATATATTTAAAAAATTTTCAAAAATAGGTTAACTTTTTAAAAATAATATCAGTTAAAGGCAAAAATATTGTTCATTTTCTTCCTCTTGCAATCCATTCACCGGTGCCGCCACCCGCTGCCACCTCCGGCAATGCCTCTGCCTATCCCCACCACCTCCGCTCCACCTCCACCTCCGCCTCCGGCAACATTGCTGGAGGTGGGCGGAGGAAGAGGCGGGGGCGGCGACCCTAGTACGGCTATTCACAGGTCGGATTGGGTTGGCTTACTAGTGTTTTTTCAACTGACCTAACCTGGTCAAGTTACTTATAGATCAAACCGAAACCGACCCTCTATTAAGTAAAACCGACCTTGTCAGTTTGGGTTTCAACCAACTCCAAACATGCACAATGCACGTGAAGTCAAAGTGCTAATATTATATATAATATTTCAAAATGTATTTTCTGGAAATATATATTTAAAACCAAAACATATATACAAATATATCAAAATATATATTTTCTAATTTCTAGAAATATATATTTCGGAAACATATATCTGATATATTTCAGAATATATATTTTTCAGATATATATTTATTATTTAAAACTAAAATAGCTATATTTAACAGATATTTTTTCACATAACTCGGTTCGGTTTTGGTTTTTCACATATGAAAATCGAAACCAAACCGAATTATCGGTTTGTTTACCTTTGCAACCCGAAACCGACCGGTAGTGAAGAAAGACCGGCCAACTCGGGTTGGATTGGGCCGGGTTGGTCGGTTTGGATTTATTTGTGAAAAGCCCTAGGCACTGGTGGTCATTCCTCTGCCCAACACCACCACCTCTGCCCACCTCCACCTCCATCTCCAACAACGTTGCTGGAGGTGGGTGGAGGCAGAGGCGGCAGCGGTGCTGGTGGGCGAAGGTGGCAGCGTAGGGTAGAGGAATGACCACCAGCGATGCCGCCGCCGCCGCCTCTGCCTCTGCCCACCTCCGGCAACGTTGTCGAAGACGGAAGCGGGGGGTGGCGGCGTTGGGCAAAGGAATGACTACCAGCGCCGCCGCCACCGCCTCTACCTCTGCCCACCTCTGACAACATTGCTGGAGGTGGAGGCGGAGGTGTTGCGAGAGGCGGCAACGCCGGTGAATGAATTGCAAGAGGAAGAAGACGAACAGTGTTTTTGCCCTTAACTAATATTATTTTTAAAAAGTTAACCTATTTTTGAAAATTTTTTAAATATATTACTTTTATTGATATTAAGAATCAAAAGTTGCCATTATCTACTATAATCTCATAAAAAAAGGGGGAATTTCACTTACCTGAAACCATGAAATCCTCACGCCTATGCTTGAGTTCACCGCTGCCACCTTTGATTCGCAAGGATGGAAAAGACGTACGATAGGGTTTTCTCTATAAAGAAGGGCAATGTGGGTATTTTTAATTTTTTGGGGGCAGTTTTGTTCCACCAAAAAAACTTATTATATAAGACTTAAAATAAAATTCGCAAGGATGGAAAAGACGTAAGATAGGGTTTTCTCTATAAAGAAGGGCAATGTGGGTATTTTTAATCTTTTCGGGGCAGTTTTGTTCCACCAGAAAAAACTTATTATATGACTTAAAATAAGTTGGTCTAACGCTGCTAATTTTTTAAGTACTTATTTAGCCCTTTTGCCAAATATGAATAAATATTTATTTTTCACTTATTGTATGATTTCACCATTTATTTAAGTGAGCCAAACAGGTGGTTATTATGCAGTCCCACTAATTTTAAATAGTTACTAAATAAATGTTTATTTTAAGTATACCAAGCAGGAATAAGTTAATATTGACCAGATTTCCTACTCACTTTTTCTGCTCATTCTTTATCCGTCTAATAAGAAAAGTGAATAGGAAATCCCGTTTGATAGAAATTTTGAATTGAGGACAGAAATTACCTGCAAAGTGCAGTTTGGACTGGGTTTATTGAATAAATGATTATTTTAAGTATACCAAGCAGGACTAAGTTAATATGGTAGAAATTTTGAATTGTGGACAGAAATTACCTACCAAAGTGCAGTTTGGACTGGGCCTGGCACAGCAGAGGCTATAGTGCGAGGGCAACTATTTGGCCGCAGGATGCTACACTCGTCTTTACACCCCCTTGAGGTGATCAACATGAGTTCAATCTAGTGGTTTGCTATATGTTGTGATAAAGTGATGCATGTTACACTTTGAAATTTATTTGTTTGTCAGAAAGAAGAGAGTGAAATTATTAAAATTTAAATTTAAACCAATAAGGTATTCGGCTGGTTGTAGTGGAGATTTGGGTTCGAATCCCAACCGCACCAAGGTCGGGGTTGTATATTTGAGGGATGAATTACATGAAAATGAAAAAAATCACAGTTTAATAATATAGTACATATTTATATCTGTACTTTTTCTAAATTGAATCTAAACAAATTACAGTCGAATTGAATCATGAATTCAAGGGTTTATATATAATTTGAAGTTTGGACAACTAATATTATAGGGGAGCAAGTTTTGTTAGATTAAGTTGGATTGAAGATCAAGAAGTTCCTCAACCCTAATCCAATGCAGAGGTGATATCGGTTAGGTTGGCCTCCTATGGTCAGATCTTTTACTTCCTTTTGCTTTTAAATAAGTTCTTAATTTAAGTATATATGAAAATAATGTTATATGTGGTTATTCATGTATAATATAGTTAAAATGATTAACCTTTAAATTTAGAATAATTAATACATATCTAATATATAGTAGCCTCTAAGAGCACATGTTATATAGAAGTGTAAAACGGATCGTGCCACTCGTGGCCTGGTATGATAATCCGTGGGTCATGTCAGGCTTGGTACAATAGTACGGGCTGTGCTGGGCTTAGGGTTTTAGGTCCACGGACCGGGCCAGTACGGTATGATCGAGCGGGCTATGCTGCCCGTAGTCCAGCCCATATCTAGCACGACCCATATATATTATTTATATATATTTTAATAAAATAAATATTTTTTTAATTTTATTATACTAATTTATTTAATTATTATATATAAGCAATTTTATACATCAAAATTCATATAAAATTAAAATTTTAAGCTTTTTGTCAATTTTTTTAAATAAATAACTTTGGCCCAATGCATGACCCGACGTGACCCAAGGCTCGGCCCATGGGCCAACCCGACTCACAATACGGCTCGATATGACACAGGCCCATACGAACCAGAACCGTAGGCCATGCTGGGCCAACCCCCAAGTTATCCCTGAAGTAAGGCACGGCCCAAGACAACCCGCACTTTTATTTGGATTAAACTTGTATGACCTACACAGAATTCCAAGCAAGTATCTATTTTATATATCATAGATGTGCAGGTAAATAGACATTATAAGAGTTGGGGTTACCTAAAATGTTGACCTTAACCCAATGTAAAATTAAACCAGATTCATATTTTTCAACCCTGATTTAACCCATAACCCAAACTTCAAGCCATTCTGAAATTGAGTTGTGTTTTAGCTAACCAGCCTACATTGAGAGTCAGGACATAATATAATTAGGGTTGCAAAGGATTGGATTCAGCAACATTCAAATTTCTTGATTGGGTTGATGAAAACTGAAATCCAAATTTTATCTATAAATCTAATCGGATTTGATGGCCTTGGATTCATTGGATATGAAGATGTCATATTGGATTCTATCAGACCGAGATTGCATTTGGATTTCATCTGATTCTGTTTCATTTTTTGTAATAAAGAAAAATAAAATAAAAAAGAAAAGAAGAAGTTATTTCTTTTTAATTTATATACATAGTAAATTAATACAAATATGAAATTTATTATATAAAATTTAGGGTAGATTCTCGATTAGTATCCTGTACATTGTGCCTAATGCCATTTTGGTCTCCGAACTTTAAAATGCAATAATTCAGTACCTGAACTTAACATGCCAATCTAGTATCTACCATTAACCAGCCATTAAATGACATTTGAAAAGACACAAATACCCTTCGAGTGTCATCTAATTTTCTTTATCAACTATCCAAATGCTGACAAAAAATTAACAATCCTAAATCCTTGCCTCTTTTACTCAAGAAAGTTGGGGTCTAGAATGCCCACTGAGACGTAACCCCTTCTTGAATAGAAGAAGCAAGGATTGAGATTGTTAATTTTTTGTCAACATTTGGATGATTGATAAAAAAATTAGATGACACTCGAAGGACATTTATTTCTTTTTTAAATGTCATGTAATGGTCGATTAACAGTAAGTGCTAAATTGACACATTTTGAAAGTTCAGATACTGAATTGTCACATTGGGGACTAAAGTGTCACTAAACCCAGAGTACAAGGTAATCAAAAATTTTCCCTAAAATTTATATACTAAATTCAATATATTATCAGATCAAATGGTATTAAATATGAGTATGATCCCCATGTAAGTATCTCATCCGAATCCAAGATAATCGATCGGATTTTGGATTTTTGGAATTGATTGACGCCACTAACCGTATTTGTTTGCGCTGCACTTCCATAGATTGGTGCAGGATAGGGCTGCAAGTCAGGCCAGGTTAAGTAGGGTTGAGGCCAACCCTAAGTTCTAAACTCCAACCCGACCAACCCAACCCTAACCCTAACTAAATTCTTTCAACCCTAACCCAACCCAAAGTCAATTTCAGGTTGGGTTCGGCCCAACCCAACCTTCTTCCCATCCTTTAAAACCTCACAGAATTTCTCGATTTTAAATCTTAACTCAACTTTCACTACATATATTAATCATATGTTTCATTAGTATTTGTTTGTTGACGTTATTTTTTTTAGTACAAAATTTAGAAAAGCAAGTGTTAGAAATGACTATAGTTTGTTATGAGTTATGACTTACGATAGGTCTTTCTTGGGCGGCAAACAACATAGAGGAGATGAAGAATAAAATTTTCAAAAAACATAAAATAATGTTATTAAGGTTTTAGTCTTTCTGATTAGGATTAAGTGAAGTAATTATCTTAAAAGAAATACATGATACTATGTGGTGGAGGCTATACAAATATCATGCATCTAAACAAATCAACGTATGTTATATATTACATATAAAATATATTTATATATGACATGTACTATAAAATCGCGTTTGGGTTGGACTGATTTGGCTAAGGGGTCAACCCTAATCCAACCGGAAATAAAGTCGGGTTCATGAATTTCAACCCTAACCCTAACCCAAACGTCAGCCCGACCCAACCCAACCCAACCCAACATTTTCAGGTTGGGTTAGGGACTTAAGGTTGTTCAGGCCAACCCGGGCCAATCCGGCCCAAGTTGCAGCCTTAGTGCAGGATTAATGCAATTAGTGCAGCAGATCCAAAATCCCAATTTTCACCCCTAGATATTAGTGGGAATTGGGGGAAGCCCTTTAATAGCCTATACCCTAGGTGAGAGGTATAGGGATGGTGGAGCACTCACGGTAATGTGTGGTAAATCTTCAACCTCCAGAATAGTGTGACGCATTAGTGATTAGGCCAATGCGTAGATTGGTCACCCATCCAGCACATGATGTGATGAGTGTGATTTGGACTTCAGTGACATTGTGACACGTGTTAACACGTGGTATCACTCGAACTCGGTTTGTGAAAAGTTAGGTTCAGCTCGGTTTCAATCTAGCATATATATATATATAATGATGGTGCGTGATCTGACTACTCCTACTTGGAGGGCGATCCAGACTCTAGGTGAACGGCGAACTTGATCGGTCTGCAAAACAATCTATCAGAGAACCCGGGGTAGCTAACCCGGCGAGGTTGCTCCGATGCTTAAGTCAGTAAGTATGCTGTAAATGTGAGTTGAATGCTTGAGAGCTTGAGTGCTAGAGAGTAGAGTAATCATGCATACCTTTGCCTTGAGGTTTCTGTCTTTATATACTGGAGTAGTCGTGGGTCTCATGAAAGAGGTTCGGGATCTCTGGGGTGTGGAGATAAGGTTTGTTCCGCTTTTGGAGGAGCGGTATGTAGATAAGGCTTATCATTTCATCTCCGACTTTGGCGAAGCCAGGACGAGTTCTCATCGTGATGTCAGAAAAGTCGGGATCTGTTAGCTAATCGTGATCTTGAGTAACTTGGGATCTGTTGGAGAGACCTCTGGAGTCGGTTAGGTGGCGATTCGGGTCATTAGCTCCAATCTGGTACTTCAATTCTTTAGTCTCGAACCGGATTGGATAACAAGGTGCCTCTACACCGAGGTGGGTTTTGGGTCGAGGTGGCTGAATACTCGAGCTCCAAAAGTTGCGAACTAGGCTTGCCAGACTGAGTTGTCATCCCTTGATCAGATCGCGCCCACGTGTCCCCTTCTTGCTAGGTCGAGCCAAATCACCCTTCATCAATTGCCCCCCACTCCTTGAGCCAAGGGTCTCAACCTGGTGCGGGGAGTTCATGATGAGTCCAGGTGGATTTGGCATGAGGTATAGGCGACTTGACGGGCGAATCGTTGGTCGGACCTATTCGACCGCCCGGCTCAACTCAGGAATAACCCAGTTCGCGTCTGAGTCACGCGTGGACGTCACACCATTTTTAAACTCCGCGGACATCAAAACACACGCTAAATCAATTTCAACCTCGAGGGTCGTGCAACTAGTTTCCCTAGGAGCCGTCAGATCATGTGGATCTCGACCATTGATCCCCGGATATACTGGCTATAAATAGGGGCCAAGGGGCTCATTTTCCTCGCCACAAGTCTACAAATCCGCAATCTTTGAGGTCGCGTTCAAGTCTTTCAGTTTGGTGTCTTTCCAAGGTCGCCTTCCTTTCTTCGGTCTTCCTTTTGGTGAGTCCCCTTTTGTTTTTTCTTTTCGATTCCGTCTTTTTAGTATGTCTAGCTTTAGCTTTGATAGTCTCTTAGACGGGAGCGGCGAGTCCGCTGGAGCCGAAGTGGGTACCTCGGCTCAGATCGTGGATCCTCGTCCTACCGAGGTGGTTACTTTGGGTCAGGATGTGGTCCACGGTCCCCTCAAGGCGAACTCACCTCGGTGGGAGCGAGAGGCTTCAAGTAACTAGGCTTCCACCTCACACCGAGGTCGGCTGCCAGACAACTTTGGCCCGTCGACAATGACGGCGGACAGGCTCCTAACCTTAGTAGCCCGGTACAGACTTCCCAACGACTTTGTGTATAGCATAGGTAACTTCCCTTGGGATCACAATCACAACGAGATCGTGATCTTCGAGGAGCAACTCGCAGATGGTCTTCGCCTTCCACTTCACCCTCTTATAGTCGAGATCGTAAAATTTTTCAACATCACCATAGATCAATTACACCCGAACTCTATCCACAACATTGTAGGGACCATTTCACTTTTCAACGATTACAACCTTCCCCTTGACCTCGACGTCTTTTCTTCTATTCTTTCCATTAAGAAGAACTCGTCTTGTGTTCTGCCCGAGCACAGACAAACTTACTATCTGTTACCTCGCCCTGGTTTCAAACTTTTGCACGAGCTCCCTAACAAGGTCCCGGCCTGGAAGATGCACTATTTCATGGTCCGCAACACTGAGGGGTGGTCTTTCCCGACTCATTGGAGGGCAACCATCTAGGACCCCGGTGTTAGTTGTACCCAAAGACAAGGGAGGCGCTCCGATCTTGGGCGGAGCTTGACCTGAAGTTTGAAGACTTCGTGATCGAGAAGAAGCCCGTGCAGGCCGGTCTGAGTTCTCCTAGTAGGTCATTGTTTGCTGCACTTTTCCTATTAGTTTTACTTCGGTATTGTATCTGATAGCTTGTTTTTTGTCGCAACTGTCATGGACGACATCCTCGCCAATGAGCTTTGAGAGCATGAAGAGGGGGAAGAAGAAGAAGAGAGCCTCCCAGAAGGCTTGTGTTGAGCACCCACCAGCTGCCGTTCCTGAGCCCAAGCAGCCATCAACTGCCGATCAGCTTTCCGTGATAGACCTGGTCGAGGAGGACTCGGCCAAGCCCTCCCCACCCCGCGTGCCCGAGGAGGCTACGTCTTCAGAATCCGTCCCTGCAACCGCCACTTCTTCGGCAAACGACGACGCAGTTCTGAGTATTTTGACCCCAAAATTCGGCCTTCTCAAGAGCAAGGACGCGGTATTCGCTGAGGAGGTCACTTGTTGGGCTGAATTGCCAATTGCTCAGCTTGGGGCCAAAGTGGCTACTCATTGTATGGTGGTAAGTTCTCGGACTTATCTTTTCAAACTATCTTGTTCTTGGATTTTTTGTATACTGATGCTTGTTTCCTTCTCTTGGTAGGTGAATTCCTCCATCCACGCCTTGGATTATCAGTCTGAGATGAACTTGAAGCGGGCCCTCGAAGCCGAGGAGTCTTCCCGGAAAGCCCACGCCAAACTGAACTTGGCTCGCAACGAAAATAATCAATTGAAGAACGACACGCGAGCTAAGAAGGAGCTGCTCACTCTATTGATGTCGGAGAAAAAGGAGCTCGAGGAGCGTGAGGCGGCATTGAAGAGGGAGGTGGAGAACCTCGAGGCCCATGTGAAGGAACGAATCGAGCTACTTCTTCAGGCGGTGGAGGAGGCTAAGGCTAAGGCTGTCGAGGAGTACAAGTCCTCAGCGGAGCTTTAGGAAAGGCTGATCGAGGTAGGGATAGCGGGTTACCGCAAAGGATTCAAACTCAGCAGGTGGCTGACCTGACATGAATTTCCCTAGCTCGACCTTAGTGCTATAACCACATCAAAGTTCATAGAGGAGATGGCCGTCAAAGCTGCCCAAGATCCGGACTCCGAAGCAGAAAGTGATGACGACTTTCTCAACGAGGACGAGGAGACCAGTGCTGGCGAGGACTGCATGGAGACAAATCCTCCTGCCGAAGCCTCTAGTAAGGAGGAGGAGCCCCGAAGTGACTAAATGCCTCTTTTCTTGGACCCCCTTTGTAATACTCAGTATTCTGAGCCTCCGAGCGCGGCCCATTGTAAATCTTTTTTTTTGTACTCGAAATTCCATATTAATGAAATACAAGTGTTTTTGCAATCTTTGTGTGCAAAAATTTTTTCAAAGTGTAGATTACCCCTGAATGGTCGAGCTAACGAGCTGGACTTTGAGTAGGAATAACCTCGTATCATTGTACGCCGAGGTGGGCAGACATTGTAGGGTATACACCCGACTTGTCTACACACGAGCTACTCGCTTAGGTGTTGGCTATCCCTTAGTGTTGAGCTAATGAGCCTGACCCCAAGTGGGATTAACCTGTTGTTGTACACCGAGGTGAATTAGACATCGTAGGGTTTGCACCCGAGGTGTCTATGCCTCATAGGCATCTAAAACTGATCTCCCTATGCCGAAGAGGCAACTATGACTTGTCTGCCTATGCCGAAGAGGCGACTAGGACTTATCGCAGTGCCGAGGTCTTATGTCAGCGCAGCACCATGGCCCTTAGGCTTTTGAGAGTGACTCGTAGTCCTCTCTCCAGTTCGGTTGTCCTTTTTAACCAGTTCTGTGGTCACAAGTAGTACCTTCTCAGGTTGTCGATATTTCATGCTCGAGGTACCTACTTCCTTTCCAAAGTCTCGAGCTCATATGTGCCTTCCCCGAACACCCGTCTTACTCAGTACGGACCTTCCCAATTCAGTCCGAGCTTACCAACGCCGGGCTTAGGTACCCTAACCTTCCGAAGAACTAGGTCGCCAATGCAGAAGTGTCATTTTTTGACCCAGGTGTTATAGTACCGAGCTACTCTTTGTTGGTAAGCTACGGTTCGGATTTAAGCTAGGTCTCGTACCTCTTCTACCAGGTCTAGGTTGGTACGGAGCTCGTCATCATTCGCCTCTTCATCGTAGGCCCCCAATCGTAACGTGGGTACCTCGATTTTTGTCGGGATCACCGCCTCTGTGCCATACGTAAGGTTGAAGGGGGTTTCACCTGTAGTAGTTTTGATAATGGTTCAGTAGGCCCAAAGGACACTAAGCAGTTCGTTCACCCACAATCCCTTGGCTCGGGCTAAGTAAGCCTTTAATCCGCGAAGTATCGCCCTATTAGTCACTTCTGTTTTCCCATTCGCCTGGGGGTGTGCCACCGAGGTGAAATTTTGTTGAATTCCCATTTCGGCACACCAGTTTTGAAACTTGATATCCTTGAACTGCTTCCCATTGTTGGGTATCAGCACCCGAGGCAACCCGAAATGACATACTATGTTTTTCCAGAAGAAATTCTGTATGTTGCGGGCTGTGATCGTTACCAAAGGTTTGGCTTCCACTCACTTCGTAAAGTAGTCTACTGCTACGACCAGGAACCTTCTCTGTCCTATTGCTGGTGGGAAAGGGCCAAGGATGTTGATTCCCCACTGCATAAAGGGCCATGGGCTAGTGAGGTATTTCAGATCGGCAGCAGGTCAATGGTGAATGTTGGTGTGCCTCTGACATTTGTCACACTTCTTGACGAGTTCGAGTGCATCTGCCTTCATCGTGGGCCAGTAAGAGCCTTGCCGTAACACTTTCTGTGCGAGAGCTCTGCCCCCCAAGTGTCCGCCACACAAGCCTTCATGGATGTCGCGGAGTACATGCTCGACTTCTGAGGGTCGCAGGTAGGGGAGCGTGAAAGATCTTCTGTATAGTTGTTCGTCTATAAGGACGTACTTAACTGACTGATGCTCTACCCTTCGAGTTGCATTGCGTTCTTGCAGGTAGGGTCCCGTGAAGCAGATAACTTACGAGTGGGTCAATCCAGCTCGGTTCCGCTTGCGATACGGGAGCGACCTCTTCTTCCCCCCTCCCCCCGAGAATGCTAAGCCGAGGTATATCCTCTATGTACACAGTCCGCATGGTGTTACTACTCGTACTGGCTAATCGAGACAAGGCATCATCCTCAGCGTTTATGGACCTCGGGATTTGTCTAATGAAGTAGGAGATGAAGCCGCGTAGGATCTCTCTAACTTTGGCCAAATAAGCTGTCGTAGTGGAGTCACGGGATTCATACTCACCAGTAACTTGGTTGACCACTAGTTGCGAGTCACTGCATATGACGAGGTGTTTTGTCTTCATTTCCCTTGCTAGGACTAACCCGATGACCAATGCTTCATATTCTGTCTCGTTGTTTGATGTCGCGAATCGTAACCGGAGTGCATATTCCAACTTCACCTCGCTTGGGCCGTATAGAATCAGTCCTGCACCGCTTCCCTGCTGGTTGGATGAGTCATCGACGTGGAGGATCCATGGCTCCTCGTCCTAGGTCGGTTCTACTCTAACCGGGACTGGCACCCCACTGGTTGAAGCTCCCGTCGTGTGTTCGATCTCGGCCAGCTCGGGGCTTGCGGTGCTGAACGTGCATTCTGTTACAAAATCGGCCAAGGCTTGGGCTTTGATTATCGTCCGAAGCTCATACCGGATATCATACTCGCTCAGTTCGATGGACCACTTCATCAATCTGCCAAACACCTCGGGTTTGAGAAGAATCTACCTCAGAAGTTTGTTGGTGAGAACGATGATAGTGTGGGCCTGGAAGTACGGACAAAGCTTGCGAGCTGCTATAATTAGCGCGCATGCTAATTTCTCGATTTCCCGGTACCTGGTTTCTGCATCCTACAAAATTTTACTAACATAGTAGATGGGTCATTGGACCCGATCTACTTCTTTGATTAGTACCGAGCTAACCACGTCGTCGCTCGCAAAGAGGTATAGTTTTAATACGTCCCCTTCCTCGAGTCGAGTTAAAACTGGGGCGGTACCTAAGTATCTTTTCAGCTCGTCGAAGGCGAGCTAGAATTCTTCAGTCCATTCGAGGTCCTTACTCTTTTTTATGGCTTTAAAAGGGTAGGCAGCGGTCCGTTGACTTGGATATGAAGCAGCTCAAGGCGGTTATCCAGCCAATCAGCTTCTGAACTACTTTTATTTTGCGGGGTGGTCTCATATCTAGGATGACTTTTATTTTATCCGGGTTGGCCTCGATGCCACGTCGGTTGACTATATTGTCCAGGAATTTTCCCGAGGTGACTCCGAAGACACACTTGTTTGGATTTAACTTCATGTTATATTTTTGCAAAATTTGGAAAACACTTTTTAAATCATTCAATAAAAAATTCAAAAACTGGGTCTTCACGACCATGTCATCAACATAGCACTCTATTTTATTGCCGATTAACGGCTCAAAATCTTATTTACAAGGCGTTGAAAGGTTGCCCTGGCATTTTTTAATCCGAAGGGCATGACCTTGTAACAGTATAATCCGAGCTCGGTTATGAAGGTGGTCTTCTCTTTGTCAGCAGGGTCCATCCTAACCTGATTGTAACCGGAATAAGCATCCAGGAAGCTCAGCAACTCATGCCTTGAGGTCGCGTCCACTAGGTGGTCGATCTTGGGTAGCAGGAAGCAATCTTTCTTGCAGGCTCTATTCAGGTCGGTGTAATCGACGCACATGTGCCACTTGCCATTGGCCTTTTTCACCAGAACTGGGTTACCCACCCAACTTGGGTAATAGACTTCCCTGATGAAGTCTGCCGCTAGGAGCTTCCCAACCTCTTCATCGACTACCCTCCAACGTTTCAGGGCGAGGTTACACTTCTTCTGCCTCACTGGCTTGACTAAAGGGTCGGTGTTCAATTTGTGAGTTATAACTTTTGAATCAATTCCAAGCATTTATGCCGCGGACCAAGAAAAAATATCCAAGTTTTTTAGTAAGAAGCTTACTAGCTGGGAGTGGAGTGGTTTGTTGATCGAGGTACCGATCTGGAGAGTCTTGGCTGGTTCGTCAACAGAGACTGGTATGCGGACCGTCTCATCTGTCGGGTAGCTCGCTTGTTGGGGTACTTCATAGGTTGCTCGAGCTCGACATCTTCTGCTAGCTTCACCTTCCCTTTAAGAGCAGCTACGTAGCATTTGCGCGATTCGAGTTGGTCACCTCGCACGACTCCCACCCCGTAATCAGTTGGGAACTTCATCGCCAGATAGTAAGTGGATACTACCGCACGTAGAACATGCGTGATGGGCCGACCTACTATGGCGTTGTAGGGGGAGGGAGTCGCAACTACCAGGAAGGTGTGTTCAAACCGTATGATGTTTGGCCACGTGCCAGCTTCTACAGGTATTGTGACTCACCCAAGAGGTTTGACCTCTTCACCGCTAAACCCTACTAAAGGGGTGTTTGCTGGTTTCAAGTCGCTCTGCTGTAGCTATAATTTATCGAAAATCTCCTTGAAGAGTATGTCGGTCGAGCTGCCCGAGTCTACCAATATCCGCTTTACTTCGAAGTCATTGATCCGCAGCTTTACTACCAAGGCATCGTCACGAGGATACTGGATCCCGCGTGCATCGTCCTCAGTGAAGTATATCGGTCCTTCAAGCTGAGGTCATTTTGGCGGGTTTTCCTCTTCGTTTTCTAACTCACGCACCAAGGTCCTCCCAGCTACCGATGTACACCCCGCGATGATGGACCCGCCGGTAATCATGTAAATTACCCCGCAGATCGGTCTCTCTTCTGGCAACTGTCGTGGCGGTTGCTTGTTTTGCCTACTGGCTTCTGGGGCATTCCTCTGATCTCCCTGTTAGTCTGCTTGCCAATCTGTCTGTCTCCTTTCTTCGCGTAAGATGAAATTCTTCAAGTATTCGCATTGGATGAATTCCTCGATCTCATCGCGAAGGTTCCTGTAGTTCTCTATATTGTGCCCGTGATCTCAATGAAAGTGCCAATAAATGTTTGGGTTTCTTGCTGCTGGGTCTTCCCTTAACCTGGGAGGCCATTTGACGAAGGAGGAATCCTTAATGGCCATTAGGATCTCTCCTCTTTTAGCATTCAAGGGTGTGTAGTTCGTTCTCTCCACAAGAGTGGTCCTAGAGCGCTGACCTGATTTACGAGATCGCGAGGGGGACCGAATTCTAGAGTTGTTTCTTCCCCTGCTCGGGGACTTGCTTTTCCTCCTCTTCTGTTCGCCACTGTTCATTCCTTCACTTTCTCTCTTCCTCTTCTTCAGTGGTGGATTATCGACCTTCTGATTGATCTCCTCCTCGGTGCCAATGAATTGATCTGCGAGCTTAAGGAACTCGGTAATGCCCTTCGGTTTGTTTGCTACAACATGCCATTTAAACTCCTTGTGGGTAATTCCCTTCTTGGCTGCAATGAGTCTCACTGCCAAGTCGAGGTCTGGTATCTATAGGCAAGTGTCATTGAAGCATTTGAAATAGCTCCTGATCGATTCTCCTTCCCTTTGAACCACATTGAGAAGGCTTTCCTTGGACTTCAGACACTTTTTGCTGGTGATGAAATGTGTAGTGAACAAGTCAGCGAACTGCGACCAGCTTTTGATTGAGCCCGGCATGAGGTTCCGGTACCAAGTTTGAACTACCCCTTTAAAGGTAGTAGAGAAGGCTACACACATGCAAGATTCATCAGCCCCAGTTAGGTGCATCTGGGACTGGAAAGAGTCCACATGGTCGTTAGGATTGAAGGACCCGTCATACTTGTCTAATGGGGGCATCTTGAAGTCTTTTGGCATCGAGGCCGCCAAGAGCTCAGGAGACAAGGGAGATGACCTGCAAAGTAGTGGAGCGGTCTTTGTAGCCACCGAACTCGCTTCTTCCTTCCCTTTGGTTTGCTCTTCTCGTTGGCTTGGCTTTGCTGGCGGGCTATTCTTGACCGAGGTACGGCATGTCTTGCGACGTCTCCGCTACTACTTCTTCATTGACTCGACATTGGTGCTAATGACTTCAGTTCGATCTAGTACTGCGGCCCTGTTGCGAGGCAGATCCTAGTTTCTCGAGGGATTCTGGGGCTGACTATCACGGGGAACGGAGAGGTCCTGTCTCGAGTTTGCACCTCGAACCTCGAACTGGTTATCTGCTCGCGAGCCATCATTCTCTTGCTGTGAGTGTCGAGGCGGATTCAGTTGACTATTCCCAGACCTATTTATAAAATTTCTTTGCGAGGCCGGTGGAGTGTGTTGACTGTCTCTCCTCCCTCGGGGTGAGACCTGACTCCTGAGAGGAATCAGTGCTTGTGAGGTCTCTTCGCCCCATTGGGGGGGATCGGTTGATGTTCTGGTTAATCCCAAGGCGATTTGGGTTTTGACCGTGATGGATCCCTGGGTGCTAAGGTGGGACCGGTTGCTGGTTTGGCTGTAGTGGGGGGAACTGGTGTTGATATTGCTAGTAGAAGTAATAATGCTGGTACTACTGAAATTGCTGAAACTGCTAAACCTGCTGCATCTGGATCTGAATAGCCCGAACGCACTGAACGAGGTCGTGGAACTAGTAACTCCCCATTCTTGGAGGAACCACGGAGGGCTTGGAGAAAGTCACGCCTACCACTGGGGGAAGCAAGGTGCTCACCTGTGCGGTGCTCGGTGGTGTAGTTAGCGATGAGACTCCAGACACTGTGAGCGGAATGGTGAATTGTCTGATGCACACCGTAGGAGCTGGAGGATGCCATTGAAGTTGAAGTTGAGTTGAAGCTGCAAAGAGGTAGGAATGACCTTTCGATCGAATTTCCACAGACGGCGCCAATTGATGGTGCGTGATCTAACTACTCCTACCTGGAGGGCGATCCAGACTCCAGGTGGACAGCGAGCTAGATCGGTCTGCAAAGCAATCTATCAGAGAACCTGTGGTAGCTAACCCGGCGAGGTCGCTCCAATGCTTAAGTCAGTAAGTATGCTATAAATGCGAGCTGAATGCTTGAGAGCTTGAGTGCTAGAGAGTAGAGTAATCACACGTACCTTTGCCTTGAGGTTTCTGTCTTTATATACTGGAGTAGTCGTGGGTCTCACGAAAGAGCTCCGGGATCTCTAGGGTGTGGAGATAAGGTTCGTTCCGCTTTTGGAGGAGCGGTATGTAGATAAGGCTTATCGAGCTGAGCTCGATCTCAAGGTTCTAGCTTGAATCGAGCTTGAGCCTATTACTACCTTAGTGACCCAAGCTCGAGCCTCGTACTATTCAGCACAACTCAGCTCAAATCCAACCCTATCGACAGGTAGGGCTGCAAATAAGTCAAATCCGATCCAATCCAAATCCAATACCGATCCATTAAGAGGCGGATTCAGATATCCCTGTTGATCCTAACAAATCGGATCATATCAGAAAAGCCGATCCGTTAACTTAATGGATCAAATTCAAATATTGGTTGATCCAATCCGTTAATTATGAAATATTATATATTTTAATTTATTATTATATTATATTATATCATTTATATTACATAATATAAATATAATTATAAATTGAATCGAATATCTAATAATACATTCAAATTTGAATTTGAATCATGCTTTTGAAAATCCGACGGATCCTTATCGGATTCAGATAGTTGGATTTTCTTAATAGATCGGATCGGATATGCCCTTACTGAATCCGATCCAATCTGCTTGTAGCCCTATTTGCAAGCCGACCTGTGAATGCCCCAAAAAGGGTTAAGTTAGCGTAAGAGGCAAGTTGCTCCCACTAACCTAACTAAGACCCAATTGGCAACCTACACATGATGGGCAACCTCTTTCACGAGTGGGTTATCATCCCCGACTCCTTTTCTCGTTGACGGAACTAACTCCTGTCCTGCTTGGAGGCAACTGGATAAGCACTACCGCTTTACGTGGAATCCAACTCTAGGCATGAAACCACCTCTAAGCGAGATGGATCAATGATTTCGGACATGCTACATGAAGCCCATGGAACCTCCACCTATATAAAGGTACCCCATTGAGCTAGGGCTGCAAATAAGTCTTATCCGATCTGATTCGAATTCGATACCGATTCGTTAAGAGGATTCGAATATCCCTCTTGACCCTAACAAATCGGATCAGATCAGAAAAGCCAATCCATTAATTTAACCAATCGAATTCGGATATTAGTTTATCCGATCCGCTGTGACCCAATCTCATCTATTAATTATGAAATATTATATATTATATATTATTTAGATATTATATGTATACTCTATATATTATTTATATATTATATATTATATATTTTAATATATTATTATGTTATATAAATAATATAATATATTATTTATATTACATAATAAATATAATTCTAATCGAATCGGATATCCGATAATACATTCAAATTCGAATTTGAATCATGCTTTTGAAAATCCGATGGATCCTTATCGGATTCGAATCCGTTGGATTTTCTTAACAGATTGGATCAGATATACCCTTACCGAATCTGATTCAATCTGGTCCGTTTATAGCCCTACATTGAGCAGAAAAGGCAGATGCGATTTAGCACTCTTTTCTCTTGCTCTCACTTTCTAACTTTTACCATTCACTTAATACTAACTTAAGCTTCAGAGTGCCCATCCAAACTGTCATATAGCAAGGAACAACCAGATCGCACAACATCATGATCATTTACCCTCCAAACACAATTCTTTGGTTTCAGTCAATTTTGATCAAAGAATTCTAATTCAACAATTTTACCGGAATAACAACCCTACGGTCAAGACATTGGTGCAAGCCACTAAAATAATACAGATTCCATTACATTGCTTGCAAACTTATAAGAATCAAAAACCTTAAAATGACGAAGAAAATACCAAAATTGCTTGTAATTGCCATCCATTTTTTTCAGAGCAAAAAGTAAAGGAAAAACATTTGTTGATTTAACACTTGAAAGCTGAAACTTCTAAAATATTACAGAGAGAAAAGATGGGCAACTGAAGCTGAAGGGGAACTCTTAATACCATCACCCAAATGACCCAAATGAAAATGAAGAAATCTGTATGCTACAAAGGAAAAAAAATAATAATATACATTAACATCAAAAAATCTTTTTGGTCCTTGAAGCGGCTATCGTGTGCACAGCTCCTTCGTTCTGCGCCACGCTCGTCTCACCTGATTACTTCTAACTTCCTTTTCTCCTGCCGAGATTGTGTATCTAACAAATTCAACCTATTTAATTCCTGTGGCTTTGGTCCCATCACCGCAGAGCATTGACAAAGGCCAACAAAGAATCAACATCCCTCTTCTCAGAAAGGTACTTGATCGGCCTAGAAGAATGCTTGGGGAAGAAAAGTATAGTGGGGAAGCTCCTCAGCTGTAGCTCTTGCTTCGCAAATTCCTTCTGTTCCCCATCTGCCGTGAACTTCCCTACTTTAACCCCTGTTCCAGCCAGCTTCTCTGCCAATTCCACATATGATCCCTCCATCGCCTGTCCAAATTGAAGAAGATATTCATTGATCAATGAACATATTATAAGACCCACATAATAAGGAGGCTAACTACGATTTTCCTTTTTTAACAGCAGAGCTATAGATGTTCTGCCAAAGAATTAATACCTGGCAGAAGCGGCACCAAGGCGCATAAAGCACAACCATCCAAGGCTCTCTTCTGTCCTTCAACCTGGCCAGGTTCTCTATCCCAGTCCTACTCAGGTTGACCACATTTTGGGAGTTGAAGATGTCAGCTACGGTGGCAGCGCCATTGCTGTGGGCAGGGGCAGCAGCCCCATTTCCATTAGCGTTCTGGGGAGCGACTTCCTGTTTGATGTTACCCTTGTGAAGGCCACACTCCTTAGCCTTGGCGTCCTCCCACCACCATCTTCCCTCCCTCTCGTGCTGCCCCGGCAACACTGGCCTGGTGCATGGCTCACACCCAATTGAGATGTACCCCTGAGAGTGCAGCGAGTTAATGGGCACGTTCATGGTCCGGAGGAAGTTCCACACGTCCCGTCCTTCCACATTCGCCAATGGGTTCCACTTAATGAGGCTGCTGCCGACCCCACCATCCATCCCCTCAAAGGATGGATCCACCTGAACGACGGGAATCTCAGCTCGGGTGCCAGGGGATTGGTCCTTGCGCTGCCCGGTGATCCAAGCACGAAGCCCCTTGAGGGCCCTCCTGAGGGGCCTGACCTTCCTCACTCGGCAGCACTCCTGGTGTCCATCCTCGTAGAAGGAGAAGAGCCCCTTGCTCCTGACAAGACCCTGCACCTCCACTGCATCCGGGAACATGTACTCGACGCGTATGTCGTAATGCTTCTCGACGGTGTCGAAGAACCGGTACGTCTCGGGGTTGAGCCTTCCTGTGTCCAAGCTGAACACCCTGAACGGTCGTCCCGTCAATTTGGCATACTCGATCAAGGCCACATCCTCAGCTCCACTGCACGATACCCAGAACAAGTGAACAACCACCACAGGTTTACGCTTTTGCAATTCAAATATTACTAGATGATGTAATGGTGGGTGTATTTGTAATTTTATGTGAAATCGACGGTTGAGGTAAGGTTCTTCCTAAATTCCTATACACGGATATCCCTCAGATTACATGGAATATTCGGCTTCATCAGAACAGATTAGTGGTTCATAATTGAGATAGAAATAGAATCTTCATTACCTGAAAGCAATAGCGATATCATTTCCGAATTTCTCCAGGGCTTTATCCATAATCTCAAGAGGAGATGCGTTCTCCAGATCCTTGGCTAATTGCTCGTAGTCCACCTTTTCATGATCCTCTTCGTCCTTCTGTGACACCTCTGCAAATATCACACATAGGGGTAAAGCAGTCAAAACGCATTTCGTAAACGAAAACACTTTTTGATTTAACGCGTCCTCCACACACGATGGAGAGACGGAATCTAGTCTAGCAGATGAAAAAAGAAAAGAAACCCAGAGGATATTGAAAGGCCAAAAACAAGAAATATACCTGGAGCGACGATGGTTGACGCGAGAGGGACGATGAAATCGCTCCGTTTTGGTTCGGCGCGAACAGGCCCGACCAAGCATCGCCTGTGGGAATAATTCACCATTGTTGATGGAACCACATATCGGTCTGCCGGTCGGAAGGAACCGATCTGCGGAACTGGGGGGAAGATGGGAATGAGTTAGTTAGAAAAATTAAACGATAAAAACAGGAAAATAAAAGGACAAGTTTGACATTATCAAGCAAACATAGCAACTAAACCAGATTGGTCGAAGAGCCAGTTTCTGCCTAAAGCTAAAGTTGGCACCTAAATGGATTCGAAGTCATGATTGACATTATTCTCAAAAAATATTCAAAATATCCGAAAAGTATTAAAACAAATGAAAAAATAATTTGAAACAGAATGAATCTAAACTTCATTTCCCCAGATAATGGGAGCGTATGTAGCAAAACTGCAAAACAAGAAAATCAGCAATAATTAACAGCAAAAGAGCCAGAGAAATAACCGAAGATGGCCGAAGGGGAACACAACAAATGAAAAATTGGGAAAAAAAGACATAAGAGAGAGTACTAGACTCATTATCGAAAACGAGAGAAGAAGAATCAAGAAATAAGAATACGAAATACCTTTTACGAGCTCATGGGAAGAGAGAGCGCGCGAAGAAACAGAACCAGCAATCGAAGTAGAAGCAACAGCAGCAGACAATGATGCCATGAGAGGTTCCGAGAGAAGAAGCTCTATGCCTATCTTGTCTCTATTTCCCTTTTATTAGTTTTTTTTTTTTTTCTTCTTCTAATTTTACGTTTAGCGGCTTTTAGCCTTGGAGCTGTTCTATCTACCAGGAGATGAAGGGGGTTAAATAATAATCGAAAATCGAAATCAACTGAGAAAATTGCGTTTTTGGAGATTCATTGAACCTGAACGGTCTTTCTATGGCAAAGCACGTACATTCACGTGTCAAATTCCTATTGGTTAAATTGGATGAACGTCGCTGCTTCCGTCACTTGGCAGGCCAGAGATCATCCTGTTTGACAATCGTGGACTTAAAATATGCCTTCCATAAAATCCGAAAAGAAATGAATAAAGAAAAGGGAACGAGAGTGATTTGAGCACACCCAGTATAGGTGTGCAAAGAGTACAAATATGCAGTGCAATTGTGCAAAACCTTTGGGGATGCGTTGGATTTATCAAAATGGTAAGTGCTCAAATCAAATCAGTGAGAAAGGAAAAAGAGTCAAATGTTTTGGCTCAACCTTAACGCATCCGATGACGATTTGACATCTGATAAAAGAGGAAAATGCACGGAAGCATAACGGGACCAACACTACGTGCATAGATCATCTATGACATATAAATGGCAAAAAAAATTAGGAACATATAAAAAAAAAAAGACTTGGATGGGAGTAATAAGAACTGATTTAAGCATTTAACATGATAAAATGGAGAAATAGGATTGAACATGATAATTTAGCAGTTAGCATTGAACATGATAAAATGGAGAAATAGGATTCATGTAATTGTTGGGTTTTCCTCTTCATGTAGAGATGAGACCCATTCATGTGTTGGAGTCTCTTGTCCAATACATAATTTGAGAGTTGGAAACAAAGACAAAGTTCAGTTGACACTCTCTATATTCATTCGTTAGTGAGAATGAAACAAGTTGTTTTGTCTTGGTTCATGTTAGTAGATTGTGGGATTTATTCTCGGCTATCTTTTGTCTCTCTCTATAAGCCTCATTTTGTCTTACTGTAAAGAGTCTTTTGGCATTTTAAATATGTTGATATCCTCTTATGAGAAAAAGAGAGTGGGAAAAGGTAATTCCTCATTTTACAAGAAAAGAGATTCAAGCTTCTTGCTATGTAAACAAGAGCACATTCAATCAACTGTTTTGGCTGTTATTTTACACTTATTCTATCAAGCTTTTGTGGAATTTCTTGGCTCTTCAACAATGAATTGGAGAAAACTTGGGCAGCTTTGTTTGGTGAGGTCTTTATCATATTTTGTTGATTAAAATATATCTTGTTTGATGATTGTTGTTGTGTATATATCCAAAAGAGGCTCTTGTTTCTTGAAGTTGCCATTTTCTAGTTAAAACTAGAGAAATTGTAATTCCCATTATGTTTGTTGATGGTGGAAGATTTTTGGATTAGTGCTTCATGATTTTCTTCACATTGGAGAGGTTTTTCATGTTAAAAAAAATGTTGTGTTATTTTTCTTGTGGTGTTTGTTTATCTTATCATTGGACATTATTTATTATTTATCATTTGCCATTTACATTGCTAATTTGCACACCATTAATTACAATGGATTTTTAATCTAAACAAATTGGTATCAAATCTTTGATTGAAGTAATTTGGGTGTGTAAATTATGGATATTGGTACAAGTCGTATGGTTATGCTAAATAGGAAAAAACGGGGCCATTTGGAGACCAAGATTTATTGTATTATAGGGACTTGTATAGACCTATTGAAGGAGAAAAAGCCAAGCCAGAAGGGACACTCATTGAGAAATGGAAGAAAATTGAAAGAAAAGTTGTAGATGTCATTAGATGATGGATTGAGGATAGTGTTTTTCACCACATTTTTACAAAAGCTTCAACGCGCTCTTTGGAAAAAGTTAGAAAACTTATATGAAAAATACAACAAGAAACAAAGTTTTCTTGATTAAAAAGCTTGGGAACTTAAAGTTCAAATAATGTATATCAATTGTGGAGCATTTGAATCAAATGCAAAGCATTATAAATCTGCTCTCCTCTATGAAAATAGTGTTAGATGATGAATTACAAGAATTGTTGTTGCTTAATTCTTTGTTGGATAGTTGAGAGACATTGGTGGTGTCTCTAAGCAACTCCACACCCGATGGAGTTCTCACAATGAGTCAAATTACAACAATTTTATTGAATAAAGAAACTAAAAGAAAGACATTCAGTTCAACCCGAGGAGAAGCACTTCTTATAAAAAATAGGGGAGAAGCAAAAGTAGATATCCGCAACACCATAACAAATCCAAGGGAATGTATAAAGCAAGAAAGGGAATTACATGCTACTATTGCAAGAAGTTGGGACATGTGAAGAATGATTGCATAAAATTCAAGAAATAACAAAAAGAAAAAGAACATTGTAGTTGCTTTCGATGGAGAGTTAATCATTTTCTTAGGATGTGAAGAATCTTGCTTCAATCTTACTTATTATGATATGGATTGGGTAATTAATATCAGTGCCTCCTACCATGATACTCCAAGGAAAGATTTCTTCACTCCATACAAATCTGATGATTTTGGTGTAGTGAAGATGAAAAATATTAACACATCAAAAATTGTGGGGATAGGTGATGTATATGTGACGATATATTCTGGTTGTAAATTGATTCTCAAGAAAGTTAAACATGTTCTAGACCTTTGACTTAATTTAATTTCAGCGGAAAACTAGATTAAGAGTATTTAAATCACTTTGGTAATGGGTGTTGGAAACCTACCAAAGGCTCTCTTGTGGTGGCAAGAGGAATAAGGTGGTTTACTCTCTATAAAACCCAAACACATGTTTGCAAGAATGAGGTAAACATAGTTGAAGAGGTGTCTACAGATTATTATGCATAAGGCCAAGCCGCATGAGTAAAAAAGACCTACAAACTTTTACAAAGAAGCAACTCCCCAACATGATAGGTACACCTTTAATTCAAACAACATAAAGTTTCATTTCAAAAAAAAAAATCTTTCAAAAGAAAACAAAATGTGTTAGAATCAATTCATTTAAATGTGTGTAGTCCTATGGAAGTCAAAAGTGTTTGTAGTGCCTCTTATTTTGTCATTTTCATAGATGATGCATTTAGAAAAGTGTGGGCATAATGAAATACAAAGATGACGTCTTAAAAATATTTAAACAATTTTATGCTAAAGTTGAAAAGAAAATAGGAAAGTCTCTCAAATATATTTGTACAAATAATGGTAGTAAATACATTGGTCCATTTGATGACTATTGCATAAATCATGGCATTAAGCATGAATAGTCCATTCACAAGACACCATAACAAAATGGTGTGGTTGAAAGGATGAACCACATTATTGTGGAAAGAATTACATGTATAATGTCATATGTAAAATTATCAAAACATTTTTTGGGAGAAACAATGCATACTGCATGTTATTTAATCAATTTATCTCCATTAACCCCCTTGAATGGAGATGTGCCAGAAAGAGTGTGGATAGGAAAAGATGGTTCTTATAAATACTTAAGAGTGTTTGAATGTAAGGCATTTATGCACATTCCAAAAGAAGATAAATCAAAGATCGATGATAAATCCAAACAACACATTTTCTTAGGATATGCAAATGAGAAATTTGGTTATATGTTATGGGATCCTATTGAGAAAAATTTGTTAGAAGCCGAGATGTGGTCTTTCTTGAAGACCAAACCATTGAAAACATTGATAAAGTTGAGCAGCCACAACCTCTCAATCTTGTACAAATGAACTATTAGAATTGGATCAAATTCTTCCTCAAGTTGTACATGGTAATGTAAGAGAAAAAAATGAAAATCAAGAAAATGATTGTGATGATAACCACACACAGCATGTGAGCATGGGGAGCAACCCCTCAAGAGCTCCCAAATATGCCACTAATAAGTATGTCCACTAGAAATGCAACCATTAAGAAGGTTTCCACCTGAACAATTTGTTATGCTTACCGATGGAGAACTAGAAAATGAAGATGTGTTGTCTAATGAGCAAAAAGGTGAGTGATAGAAAGCCTTGCAAGAAGAGATGAATTCTTTGCATAACAACCATACATATGATTTGGTGATGTTGCTTAAAGACAAAAAAGCATTCAAGAACAAGTGGGTGTTTAAATTGAAAACTAAATACAAGAATTCACAATCAAGATACAAGACAAAGCTAATTGTGAAAGGTTTTGGGCAAAAGGGTGTTAAGTTTGAAGAGAATTTTTCTCTCGTTGTGAAAATGTTATCAATACGTGTTGTATTGGGGTTAGTTACAAGTTTGGACTTGAAAGTTAAGCAATTAGATGTGAAAATGATATTTCTCCATAGTGATTTAGAGGAAGATATTTATATAAAACAATCGAAAAGATTTAAAGTAAAAGGGAAAAGGCACATCGTATGCAAATTCAAAAAAAAAAAAATTGTATAGGTTGAAACAAGTTCCAAGGCAATATTACAAAAAATTTGATTCATTTATGATGGATCATCAATACACAAGAACGATTTCACACCATTGTCTGTTTGTTAAGAAATTTTCAAATGCCGATCTTATTATCCTTTTGCTTTATGTTGATGATATGTTACTTGTTGGTCATGATGCTAACAAAATTGACAAGTTAAAGAAATGATTATACTAGTCTTTTGCTATGAAAGACGTAGGACTAGCAAAGCATATTTTAGGCATGGATATCTCTCATAATAGAAAAGCCAAAAAGTTGTGGTTGTTACAAGAAAAATATATTGAAAGGTTCAACATGAATAAGGCAAAACTAGTTTGGTCTCCTCTTGCAAGTCATTTTAAATTAAGTTCAAAACAAAGTCCTACAAATGAGAAGGAAAAAAATGAAAAAAAAATCCTTATATCTCAATAGTTGGTAGCTTAATATATGTTATGGTTTGTATATATCGAACATTGCACATGTTATTAGTGTTGTTAGTAGGTTCCTGGTCAATCCTGACAAATAGCATTGGGCAACAATAAAATAGATTTTTCAAGTATCTTCGAGTTTCTTCCGAAGTGTGTTTGAGTTTTGAAGATGGTAAACCTATGTTAGAAGGCTTTACATATATAGACAGTAAATCCACATCAAGTTATCTACTTACCTTTGTAGGGGGAGGAATTTCATAGCAATTTAGATTGCAAAAATATGTTGCATTATCTACCACATAAGCTTAATACATTGCAGTGATTAAAACTTGGAATGAAATGTTGTGGATAAAGAAGTTTTTTACAAGAACTTGGTTTGAAACAAGATATGTTTTTCATTGTGATAGTCAAAGTGCCTTCCACCTAAACAAGAATTTTAGGTTTCATTTTAAGTCCAGGCACATTCATGTGAGATATCATTGGATTAGATATATGTTGGAATAAAAGTTATTGCAACTAGAAAAGATCCATACTAACAAGAATGTTTCAGATATAATGACCTAACAAGGGAAAATCACGAGCTTTGTAGAAACATTGTAGGTTTGAAAGTTGCACACTCCTCATGAGTCAGGAGGGGGAAATTTGTTGGGTTTCTCTCCTCATGTGGAAGTAGGGCCCACTTATATGTTGTTATTTCTCTTGAAGTTGTTATTCTTAGTTGGAACTAGAGAAATTATAATTCCCATTATATTTATTGATAGTGGAAGATTTTTGGGTTAGTGCCTCATGGTTTTTCCTATTCACATTTTAGAGGTTTTTTTATGTTAAAAATTCAGGTGTGATGTTTCTCTTGTGGTGTTTATTTATCTCATCATTGGACATTGTTTATTATTTCTCCTTTATCATTTATATTATTGATTAGATAACTAAGGAGTGGGGAGAATGGTGTGTATGAGGTCCATGAACTTATCACAAAGAGACGCTGAATGATCATCTCAACTATTAGGTCATCATTTATATAATACAATATATAATTTAATACAAAATAACACAATTGTGGGTCAAGACCACATGAACCCAAGACCTAACACAATTGTCATTCATGTTCACGATTTATTGAGAAAGATGCCAGGAGAAATATGAATACTTGAGTTGTTGCTTACCCACTATAAAAGGAGTAAAAGATTAAAGATATGCTTCTCTTTGTATTGGTCAGGTACACTACACATTCAAAGCTTTTTGCAAGTGGTGGTTCTTAAATACATTAGAGTATTATTGTTGAGCGGTGAACCCTTGTATGCATAATGGCACTTTCTTAATTATAAAAAAATATGCATTTCTTGTGTATTTATATTTTGCTTATAATCATTTGACATTCATGTTTATTATTAGTAATGGTTTCAAAGGAAATGTTTAATAATATTAATGGAATTGTGGGATTCATATAAGTTTCCGTAATTTGTTCATACATTTCCAAAGCATTTATCTTCAAATTGCCTCTGTCATATTCTTTAGAATCTTTACAATAGCAATGCTTAATTTGAACCTTGATATGGATGTATTATATTGGACCCTACACCTTTACTTTAGACTTAAGAATCCAGGGATAGAAAAAGGCAGAGATAAAATTCAATCCCATGAAAGTGGCTAAATGTATTACTTAGTTGGGAGCCCCGTATTAGTTTTAAAGCCACACACTCAAATTTGATAAATAAAATGTTCAATTCGAAAGCTTACATGTTTGGCTCAATTAATTTTTCAAGATTTTAAGTGGAATTCAAATTTAAGGTATCAAATATTTACTTGAACTAGAAAATAGAGTTTAAATTGAACTCAAATTCGAAATATTTTAGTCAATAAATGCCAAAGTTCC
The DNA here is from genome assembly GCF_055504915.1 of Nelumbo nucifera. NCBI lineage: Eukaryota > Viridiplantae > Streptophyta > Magnoliopsida > Proteales > Nelumbonaceae > Nelumbo > Nelumbo nucifera. The sequence continues at coordinate 145,829,163 of NC_142649.1, read as the reverse complement.
TTGAAAGTTTGGAAGGAGTACAAATACAAATATGTAGAGCACAAAATCTTATATTTTTTATTATTTTATATGTATTTGCACTGTACATATTTGTATTCGTACTCTTACCAAACTGAGCCTTAGCTAATTTAATTGCACCTTATATCCACCAATTGAGCCAATTGGCAAGTTCGAGCCACACACTAGACAAATGTCAACATGATATGGTTATCTCATTGTTTATGACACGCTGAGTTCAAAGGTGATGTAAAAACAATCTTTTCTTTCTATAAACAAAACATAAGACTAGCAATTTCCTAAATCAGTTCTTTAGGGATATTCGATTGAAACTTACCGTTTTGCTTTAGGAGTCTAGTTGGGATTCCTGTACTGGTTTTAAATCCATCAAAATATTCATATTTAATTAACAACATCAGTACATAAGAGATATAATTTAACAATAAATAGAACAGAACCACAATAAAATTCATATATCTGACCCCATAGAGGTAGAACAAGGTTGTGTTTATATTAGTAGTCTAAACCACGTAGCTTATTTTTTCCTAGTTTTAAACTTGAATTGAAAGGATTCAAAATCATAGTTTTAGACTTTGTGAAATTTGGCGAAGTGCAAAAATCTATTCTTGGTATGAAAAGCTGGAGGACAAATCGTCAAATCTGTTGCCTATGGCGGTGGTAAATTGTTCATTTATTTACATTGTTGGTGGTATCATCAGTTACATCATCCAAGTTTCTCCATGGTTTTCAAAATCAGACCTGACTGGACGGTCGGACCAAGAAAATCGGAAATGGATCAAGTGACCGGTTCCGTTTTACCCCAAAACTATAATTTCGCCAAAAATCGTTGATTTGGTCAGCAAACTGCTGACCCGAGCATTCGAACTGTTCAAACCATCTAATGGTTTGGTTGTGTTAAATTTTTTTATTTTCTTGTTAGAACAGGCTGTCCATTCGATTCGAACAGTCAGACTGTTTTACCTAAGAACTGGACCCCTGACCGGTTCGTTGTCCGATTCAATTTTAAAAACCTTGAGTTTCTCAAAACAGTCCCAGTCATATCACATCTTTGGCTGAATTCATATCAGGAGTAAATAAGAAAAAGCAAATGTATTTATGGAAATGCATTTAAACTCTCAAAATAAGGTTATACTTCTTCCATGTGGGGGTATTTGCTTCTTATTTGGAAATGTACTAAATGTTCTCTTAGGCTTAGTTTGGAAGGTGTGTAAATACAAATTTATAGAGTACAAAACCTTGTATTTTGTATTATTTTATATGTATTTGCATTGTACATATTTGTATTTGTACTCCTTCCAAACTGAGCCCTAATGTTTCTTTATTACTTTCATAATGAAATCTTAAGAAAGGAGAACTATTAGCTTAGGTAAGAATTTGGAGAACGTTGTTGGCAAGACTATCCTAATGAAGATATCTGTATTGCCATATTGGAATTTGAAAGACATTGAATCACTGATCTCTGGGCGCATGAATCATTCAGCATGCTTTATTCCGCTTTGTATAGTAGTAAGTTTGTAAATTAAACTGCATTTGGTTGCAATGTAAATGCAAATATATGTACACTGCATATTTATCCTCTTTTCGGTTCATGAATACAAATACAGTTTAGATTTAAAATCTTTTTTACAATCATGTTGTTTGTTTGAAATCAGTGCTAAGTGTGGGCCCCATCATTAAATGCTCCAACTACCTTATGCTCCAATGCCTTAATTTTAGTTAAAAAGTTGATTATCAAAAGAATACGAAATTGTATTCAAAAAATAGGTACAGTAATACTCTCTTCTTAGACTACAAAAATATTAGAAAATACATTTTTGATATGATAATCATTAATTTTTACATGTTAAATAAATGCTTACAAATGCGAACCACAGTACATAAATACCTCGGTTCAGTGTTTGTATTACAAACAAACGGAGCCTTAAGCTCAACTTGGAAAGAGTATAAATACAAATACATACAAACAAAAAAGAAAAATACATACTAACAGAGACGAGAAAATAATAACAAAGAGCAGAAAACAAGCGTGAAAATTTGAGAGAAAGATTTCTTTCTTTCTTGTGCATTCCATCTTAGATATACAACCATATATATAGAGAGAAGTTAGTTATAACCAACTCTCCAGTTCAACAAATGTAACTAATTCTTCAAAATTACAATTTACATTACCCCCCCTCAAGATGAATATGGATATTGAGCATGTTCATCTTGCCTATTAAGTACTGAAAATGCAAAGGTTGCAAAGCCTTGGTGAACGCATCTGCCACCTGATCAGAAGAAGGTAAATACAGTAAATGCAGGAAACCACTTTGAACTTGATCCCAGACAAAATGACAATCCACCTCAATGTGTTTACTCCGCTCGTGAAACACAGGATTATGAGAAAGATAGATCGCAGAATGATTATCACAATGTAACGAGATCGGCAATGAAACTGTAATGCAAAAATCAGTGAGCAAAGAAGAAAGCCACATCAATTCACAAGTAGTGGCTGCAATAGCGCGATACTCCGCCTCAGTTGAACTTCGTGCCACCAAATTCTACTTCTTAGACTTCCATGTAATCAAAGAATCACCCAAGAAAATACATAAGCCAGAAACGGATCTCCTTGTATCTGGGCAACCAGCCCAGTCACTATCAGAGAAAGCCCTCAACTGTGTAGAAGAACCTGCAGAGAAAAAAAGACCAGCTCCAGGGGAAGATTTCAAGTAATCTCAACACACGATGTATAGCTTGTAAGTGAATATCAGTAGGTTTATTCATGTATTGAGATAAAATCTGCACAGCATAAGAGATGTCGGGACGAGTGAAAGTGACATAAATCAACTTCCCAACTAACTGTCTGTAATATGAAGCATCAGCAAGAAGAGTACCACTATCATTGGCCAACTTATGATTAGGATCAATGGGAGTAGAGACAGGTTTGCAGCCTAATTTCCCATAGTCATTCAACAGGTCCAACACATATTTTCTTTGGCAGACTACAATCCCCTTGTCAGATCTTGCAATTTAAAGACCTAAGAAGTATTTCAATGAACCCAAATCTTGCAATTGCAAGGTCTCTAGCTCTAATACCAGAACAGAGATGAGAAAACAATAACAGAGAGCAGAAAACAAGCGTGAAAATTTGAGAGAAATATTTCTTTCTTTCTTGTGCATTCCATCTTAGATATATAGCCATATATAGAGAGAGAAGTTAGTTATAACCAACTCTCCAGCTCAGCAGATGTAACTAATTCTTCAAAATTACAATTTGTATTACATACAAAACACAAGATTTTGCACTTTACAAATTTGCATTTATACTATTTTCAAAATTGAGCCTTAAGGTTTGAGGAAGAAAGATAGGGTCAAAAAGAGAAGAAAGAGAAAATAAAAGACGAGAACTAGAAGCTTTCTATTTAAAAGATAAAATAAATAATTAAACAAATATTTTTCTCTATTAATGCATGTTTTATTAACAAAATCACATTACCTGTAACCATGGTCACAAAGCAATTCAATTCAGTGGACTCCAGTGGAAAAAGAATATCAATTGTTTTACATTTGAAATAGTGACATATTTGCATTTCACTATCAATTGTTTGATATTTGGAACTGTGATAATGTTTTATCTCCATTAACTATCACACGTGGGAATACCACAACCAATGTAAGAGCAAGTGGTGTTGGTTATTAGATCTAAGCAAAGTCTATGGTGTAAGCTAGACCACATCATATTCGGACTCGTCAATGCACCCTAGATTTAACTAACGGTGGCTATAATACAAACAATTCCCTGTCAGCATTTGGTAACTACTAACTACCATTGTACTGTCGCAATGGGGAGTTTGGATCCACTCCTCACACCAACCTTAGAGCATCTCCTAGCTGCATATTCGGAATGTCTCTCGTACTTGTGCTTATTATTTATTAGGCATGACCCCATATTAAGTACGTGATCATTAATCTGAATTATTTCAGTTTTTTTAATTATTTATATTAGACATTTAAGTTAAGCTTTTTATTTGATTTAAGAAATTTACCGTGTTTTATTTAAAGAATGACCCCATACTAAGGGGAAACTACTGTATCATTTAATTTGAAATTGACTATTTAACAATAAAAATTAAATTAGAAAAATTAACATGGGTCTTACATCTTTGTAATTGATAATCTATTTTGACCTAATTTGTTTGGAAATCACTATTAATTTATGTTGTTTTTAATGACTTAAGAGATTAAATGAGATCATATTTGTAAGTTGTAACCTAGTAACCCACTTTAATTGGCATTTAATATTTATTTGATAAATTTATTTTTAAAAGCTAAATTAGGTTACACTTCCCAAAAAAGTTAAATCTAATTTGCAATTAATAAACTATTTCATCTAAAAGAATGAAGCTCACACCATTTGTATTAATTGTTTAGTCATTTTTATGAATTTCATTTATTTTTTATTTTTATCCATTTAATATTTTGAATATTTTTAAGTTAAATTATTTGTTTAATCGTTACTTTTGAAATGATTGTGTTTGAATGAAATTCAGTTACTATCATAACATTTGAAGTGGCCACTTTTAGGGATTAGGATTCTACATGTGTGAATTTTAAGAGTTATCACTTTTTTGTGAGTGGATAAACTTTTTTTATTTTTATTTTTTTTGAAGAATGGATAGACTTTTTTAAGAGTGAGAGTTTAACTTCTTCTAAGATTCTATCTATTGAAATTTTACAATTCCACGTGTCTAAAGTGTGGGGGTTGTTGCTTGAAGACCTTCCTTTAATATATGTGTATAACAGGGTGAGTTGTGGTTGTGAGGTCAATGTGAGGAGCACATCCCAATACTTGGTCCTCATAGTACCTAGCCATGCATTGGGAGAATCTCCCCATGAAAAATAGAACATACAAGTCTAGAAATGTTCTCAATACATGGTTTCAAAAGTCTGTGACAATGGTGTAGGGACAGTTTTGTGTGGACCAAATCTGATGGGACCTGCTCATAACAAACTGTCCCAACAAACCAACAATATCCCAATATGATATGTATCTACACATCTCACTGAGATTGGAGTGCAGACATAGATGACGTTGGGACGTATTGGAACAACTTTGGTGAGCACCGGATTAGATACCCTTCAAAAAAAAACAAAAAATATTAAAACCTGTCATTAAGCCCTGTTTTGTAAATTTCTAACTCAAAAATGCTCCAACAAATTAAAACTTTGGATGGTTGAAAATCACATTCCTTATCACCAAAGCAGCCGCAAAACACCAAAACCCCAAGCTCAAGCAGGCCTGACTGTTCTTACGCAAACGACCTTTTTTTGCAAGGACTCTTTGCAGCATTGCTTCAATTTTAAACACTGGTAAGTTTAAAGTTCTTATTATCTCACCTTGGATTCAAAAGAATATAAATTTGCTCAAAAGTTTCGATCTAGAATTTCTGCACAATTCCTCACAAAGATTGAAATAGGATCGTGTAAGATAAAGATTGTACTCTCTCTTTCAAAGGTGACCGATGAATCAACTGTTAGAGAACCAAGCATATATTTGATTTGAAGGAAAAGGTAACGAAAGGAAGGGAAAGGTAGGGAAACCTATACAAGGTTTGTAAAGGTTTCCCTACTTTTTACTTCAAATTTCAAAATCAAACACAACACAAAAAATCATAAATAACAATAAGAGCGAGGTTCATAAGAGGGAGCGAATAGTTGAAATTCAGGGAAGGGATAAGGAGGTGGCATTTGCTACCACTTTTCAGACCTCTAAAGTCTGAAAATGTTGTTTGTCATATGCCACTTATGTTTGGGTTTGGGTCTGATTAGAAGATCTGAAACCCAATTTCAGATCTAAATAGAAAAGAGTCGGACCAGGTGCTTAATGCGCTAAGGGGTATTTCAGACCTAGGCAAAAGACAAAATTACCCTCATACATTTTTGAAATGACCCGTAATGCCCTTCATATAAGCCAAAAAATCAGGTCATTTGACTCCTCTGGTTCGAGAAAGGAGCACCACTACTGTGGGTTCTGTAGGTATGTTCTTCGACTCAGTTAGAACGAAAAATCAGGTCACATTTTCTTCCATTTTTCTAGGGTTTCGATTTGCTCCTTATTTGTTTTTTTTTCTCCTTTTTCTCTGTGCTTTCATGTAGTGATGGTGCGCAATTTGGAAGCTCTTAGCTGGAAGGTTACCTAGATGATGGTTGCTTAGCGAGCTGGTTCAAACTACAAGAAAGCGGATCAGAGAATTCGGGGTGGCTAACCCGGCGAAGTCGCTCTGATGCTTAAGTTAGTATTGTATTTCTGGTAGCGAGCTGAAAGCTTTAATGCAAGTAAGCTAGTAAGCAAGTAATCGCTCGTACCTTGTGTTATGGGGGTTAATGCCCTTATATAGTTGAGTTGTCGTGAGCCCTAAGGAACCTCTCCGGGATCTTCGGATTGAACAGTAGGAGTCCATTCCGTTTCAGAAGGTGGCCAACGTACTAGCTGATAAGGCTTATCGTGTCCATTCGATTCGGGCGGAACGAGGATAAGGCCTATGGTTACACAGTATGATCCCGAAAGGCCTGAGGACATCTAACGAGCTTCTAGAATCTGTCACGTGTCACCTCGGCGCATGCAATCACTGAAGTGCCCTGGCTTCGGTACTATCCGAAATGACTAAGGCACCTGAGGTGCCCTAGTTCATTAAGGTTGTAGGAACTATTGAATCATCATCTGGCTGGCAGGTCGCATCCACATATCCTCTGTTTATCAGGTCGGCCGAACAACCCCTCATCAATTGCCCCCCACTCCCCGTGCACAAGGGTCCCGACCCGGCGCGGGGAGTTCATGACAAGCCCAGGTGGACATGGCCCGAGTTCTCTTGGTCCAAAGGCTGGTTCTCCGGTTGGACCATATTGACTCGCTTGGCTCGATCAAGAAAACCCAAATCGCGTACTGGGGACGCGCGGGCGTCACGCGATTTATAGGCTTTGCAGATGCCAAAATGCGCGCTCAATCGATCTCAACCTCGCTAAGTGACCAGCATCTAGGTAACCTTCCAGCTAGAAGCTTCCAGATTGCACACCATCAATTGGTGCCATCTGTGGGAAAACGATCAAAAATCCAACCTTCATACCTTACCATTTTACTCATTCAATGGCTTCTACAAGCAGCACCGTGAAGAGCATTGAGATGACCGTGTCCGGGGAACAGGAGTAGACTACGACTAGCCAGGAGTTCCCCATGGTCTGCATCGGCCAGTTCACCATCTTCCTCACTGTCTTAGGGATCCCCACTATATCGACACAGTAGACTCAGTACCGAACACAGCTGTTGAACACTCCACTGCCCTAGGTAAGCACTACCTTCTCCATACTGGAGCCCTATGTGGTCCCCCCTGGGGTCGGGCACCAGCAGTTCAATGAGCTAGTCCAGAGTGTTCGAACCATGTAGTTACAGATGCAACAAATGCACTAGTTCCAACAATTCCGGTAGTACTATTTTTACCAACAGTACCAATAACAATTTCCACCACTGCAGCCGAACCAACATCAGAATCAACACCGGGCCCATAATTAGCAGCAGCAGTAGCAAGGTGTGCGTCGATCTCCTCCTTGGAGTTGAAGGGATGAGAGATCCATCGTATGGATGCCCAAATCTTGCAGAATAAAGGGGCGAATTTCAAGAATTTTTCTCTCCCTTTCAACTGGGAATCGCATTCCCTATTTAGAAAATCATATTTTCAAAGATCAATCTTGAACCATAAACTGAACCAGATCAGAACCAAAAGGAGTAGGAGAGGATTATACCAAATACGGAGAAATAATATCTCCCAACGAAGGTGTTCACGCCCAAGGAAGGATCCAAAGACTGCTCCCACTGAAGATGGCGCAGTGTAGGATGGAGCAGTATCAGCAGTGTTCTTCTCCAAGAAATCTGGTCCAGTTCAAAGATTCAATTAATCCTACACTGTATGTGCCTAGGGTCTCACCCTGATAGCTGAGACAGGCCACCCCAACCGACTTGGTGGCACAACAGTGTCAGCCTTATCAGGATAGGTCTCCCCAGACCGACCCACTGGCTGTGAATATTCAAAACCAACACAAGTCTCATTAAGTGTCCAGTTTAAGGGTATTACACAGAAACATACCAAGGGAACATGAATCAAATATGCACGTTTATTCATTTACAATAAACTCATAAAGTACATCATTCTGATTGAAGCCAAGGGCATACAAAACTGTCCAACAGGAGTGTGGGACCCATAGGTCCGAGTCTCTCCCCAAGATTGGACCCCACCTCGAGGTAGAGTTGACGGTCAACGTACACCCCCACCTTCTCAGAGAGGAAACCCGAAAGATAGGCCCAAAGTTAGTCATCACACGAGGACCGATCAGCAATAACACTTGCGGCCTGAGAATTGCGAGCAACAAGTTAGCGACCACCAGCTCGGGGCAAGAGGTGCGAACTCACAATGAAACCCCTCTGCCCCCCGTAATAGCCAACATCAAGTTCGCGACTAAGAAGATGCCAGAAATAGGAACCAACTCCCGCCTCGTGACAATGTTCAGGAGCGGGAATGAACTAGATTCAAAGTACCAGATAACACCGAGGTCAATAGAACCAACGCGGAAGCAGCTAAGAAGCAACGACGTCGCAAGACACGCCGATCATCAGCCAGGAACAGCCCACTGCCAAGAAGTAGTCAGCCACTAAAACCGAGCAGCGCGAGGGAGGAAGTGAGCTCGGTAGCTGCACAGCCGGCTCCAGCATTGCTGAGCCAGACCTCCCCTATCACCCGAGATACTAGTGGCCTCGAGGCCAAAAGATTTCAAGATGCCTACACTAGATATGTATGATGGAAAGTTTGACCCTAATGACCATGTCGATGCATTTCAATCTCAAATGCACCTTGCTGGAGCAGATGAGGCGTGCATGTGCGTGGCCTTTTCCACCACCTTTAGAGGATTAGCCAGGCAATGGTACAGGAACATCGCTCCGGTCTCAATCAAGACTTGGACTCATTTCGCTGGCATGTTCACTACCCATTTTGTCACTAGTAAGAAGTGCCCAAAATCACAAGAGAGCCTTCTGAACGTGGTCTAGAGGGGGAATGAATCAATCTGAAGCTACATCAAGCGATTCAATGAGGAGTGTTTACAGATACCAGATCTCGATCCAGCCGTGCGCCTCACTACAACGCAAAAAGGAGTTAGGCACACTGAGTTCGCATGGTACCTCGAAGTACACCGTTCGAAGACAAGAAGTTCCTCGACTATGCCGAGAGGTTCATGAGCATAGAAGAAGCTCTCAGCTCAAAGACAGAGAACTAGAAGGGTGAGAAGAGGAAGAGAAAAGACAAAGGAGCCAGTAGTAGCAAGTACTGGTGGAAGAAGAGCAAGTCACCGAGGATAAGCAAGTCTCCTTGTCAGAGAAGTAAGTCACCATCTTGGGGTTCTAGGTCAGGTCAGCGATCTAGGACCCCTCCTGTTGAAAAAACATCCTATACCCCCCCCCCCTAAATGCAAAGTGAGGTAAGATTCTGATGGTGATCAAGGATTCTTCTTATGTCAAGTGGCCACCTAGGCTGCAGGGAGATCCGACGACCAGGAACCCAAAGGTCTATTGTCACTTTCTATGTCGGAACCTCTATGACGAGATTGAAGAGTTGATCTGCCGCAGGTATTTGAAGAAGTACATTCAGCATGAGAGCAAAGATTCGTTCGACCGACAAGTTGACCAGAGAAGAGAAGCTCTAGAGACGAGCAGAAAGAACGACCAGCCACCTCGGTAACCACAGCCACCTGAGGACAGGCCGGTCTGTGGGGTGATTAACATGATCACTGGTGTGTCCATTGTTGGGGTGTGCACTACAGCAGCAGGAAAGACCTCAGTCCGGGAATTGGAGCATGAAGAAGAAAACCCACCAAAATGACCTCGGGTAGAAGAGCCCATCTACTTCACTAAGGACGATGCGCGTGGGATACATTATCCGCATGATGATACCCTCGTCGTCAAGCTTGTGATTAACAACTTCGAGGTGAAGCGGGTCCTTGTAGACTCAAGGAATTCGACGGACATTTTGTTCCTAGAAGCCTACGACAAGTTGCAGTTAAAGCGAAGTGACATGAAATCTGTAGAGATTCACCCTTGGTAGGATTCAATGGCAAAGTAGTTAGGCCCCTCAGCCAAGTGATAGTACCAGTCGTAGCAGGAACATGGCCTAACGCAGTGCGCTTCAAGCAGACATTCCTAGTGGTTACAATTCCATCCCTCTACAACACAATTCTAGGTTGGCCCATTCTGCATGCCTTGCGAGTAGTAGTATCCACCTATTTATCTGTCAATGAAATTCCCGACGAACTGCGGTGTGGGGGTAGTATGAGGTGACTAGCTAGAATCATGCAAGTGCTATGTGGCAATGTTGAAAGGCAAGGCGAAGTTGCCAGAGGATATCAAACTAGAGCCTCCACCCGAGCACACTGAGGAGCAAGCTGCCCCTATGGAGGAAACAGTCCACGTACCGGTCTCCAAAGCCGAGCCGACGAAGACCCTCCAGATCGTGCACCATCATGTAGTATTCCAACCGGTGAAAACAATGAAACAACGGCAAGGTGAGAATTTGGGGAAAGAATGGTAGGATCCATCTAATGGACGCCAATAAGGTTGCGGAATGGGTGGGCAAATTTCAAAATTTTCCTACCTTCTTCCAACTGGGAATCATATTCCCTAAATTTAGAATACTATATTTAAGGATCCTACTTGAACCATAATCGAACCAGATCTGAACCAAAAAGCAAAAGGGAGGAATATACCTGATCCGGAGAAGCAGTATCTCCCAAAGTTGGTGTTCACACCCAAAGAAGAAACCAAGATCCGCTCTTGCTGAAGATGACACAGCTGTGGGTGGAACAGAACCAATAGAGTGCGTTCTACACACTGGATCCATCGCAAGAATCCTCTGGAAACTCTGAACACCGAATCTTTTTCAGTATTTTCTGCAAGACTGATGTCAAGAACTGGTTTTTTGACTTCTTTCTTCTACAAATATCGAATCTTGTAAGAAGCAATGGCGGCGGCTGGAGGAGAACTCCAAGGACGAAGACAGCTGAATTGCTTCTCTTCTCTCTAGAGTATGAATGAGATCTAATCTCTATTCGCAGGAAGCTTTCTTGTTTTCTCTGAAACCCTTTGGTTCGAAATCTGATGATTTTCTCTCTTAAGGTTTTTCCTCCTTTCTTCTTGATTAAGAAACCTCCTAATTAGGATTTATCCCAATCCAAATCAGTATTTGGATAGGGGATTATCTTAATCCTATCTGCAGATTAAGTTAGCTTACTCCTGTTCTTATCAGGAGGTTACCAGATTCAAATCTGATTTGAATTTGGTCTCCCAGAGTGGATAAGGTTAAAAGGCCCTATCCCTTTGCTAACATAATCTCAGATCTGCCCCATAGATGGTGATCACATCAGCCCAACTCGAAATGGGCTTTTGGCCTATTAAGTGTTCAATGCTTAATTTGTTTCCAATCTGGTGCCCAGTTGGGCTTCTTTGTATGGTGTGGGACCCAAACATTGATTTACACACCAGCCACATGGGTTCGGCCTAGCCTTTATTACAAGGCCCAACCGAATTCACCGAAAAGCTCAATGAACCCCTGAGCCCATCACATGGACCCTATGGGCCCAACACTTACATTAAGTGGTCCCTGGGCCAAGCCATCTTATAAAAACCCAGGGACTGTGGGCAGGTGCAGTGTTCTGCAGTCGAAGAACACTACTGATTCTGCTCCATCCTGCACTGCGCCATCTTCAGTGGGAGCAGTTTTTGGATCATTCCTTGGGTGTGAACACCTCTATTGGGAGATACTACTTCTCCGTATCAGGTATAATTCTCTCCTACTCCTTTTGGTTCAAATCTGATTCAGTTTAAGGTTCAAGAATGATCATTAAAAATATGATTTTCTAAATAGGGAATGCAATTTCCAGTTGAAGGGAGAGAAAAATTTTTGAAATTCGCCCCTTATTCCGCAATCTTTGGGCGTCCATGGGATGGATCTCTCATCCCTTCATCCCGATCATTACCCTTTGTCTGACAAAGGGACTGATCCTGTCATTATGATCACCCACTCAGATGAATTCTCAGACTGTCCCAACATACCCAGGTTTTGATCCTCATCTAAGGATCTCATTGATTGGCATATCAAAGACAGCTCGATCCGACACATAGTGAAGTGTCATAATCGAGTCTAGGGGTCAGGTGTAACTTTCTAGTTTTGCCCATCTATCTCCAAAGTCCAGGGCAATACTGGAAATCTGATCCGGTTCAAGGATTCGAGTAATCTCATACTGCATGTGCCTTGGGTCTCACCCTGGTGGCCGAGACAGGCCATCACAACACTTGGTGGCACATCAGTATCAGCCTTGGCAGGATAAATCTCTCCAGACTTATCCAATGGCTGTGAACATTTAAAACTAACACGAGTCTCTATAAGTGTCCAGTTTTAGGGTCTTACACAGAATCATACCAAACAACATGAATCAAACATGCACTTTATTTATTTACACTAAATAACAAAAGTACATCAAATCGGATTGAAGCTAAGGGCATACAAAACTGTCTAACAGCTCCCACTTGCACTTAGGTCCAATCTGGTACAAGCCGGAATCCCATACTTGCCACGTGTTTCTCAAACACCTTCTGTGTCAGTGGCTTAGTCAATGGGTCTACCACATTATCCGCTGATGCTATCTTCTGAATTAGGACGTCCCCTCTACCAACGATCTCCTGTAGTACGTGGTACTTCCTCTCGATGTGCTTTGACCTCGAGTGGGCCCGAGGCTCTTTAGCCTAGGCGATCACTCCATTGTTGTCACACAACAACGGGATGGGTGATGTGCTGGACGGTATCACTCCCAATTCGTGTATGAATTTCTTCATCCACACGGCTTTCTTGGTAGCTTCACTTGTGGCAATGCACTGGGCCACGGTTGTGGAATCTGCAGTGGACCCTTGTTTGTTGCTTTTCCAGCAAACAGCACACGATCCTATCGTGAAAACATACCCAGATGTAGACTTTCTATCATCTGGATCCGACTAGAAATCGGCATCGGTATACCCTAAAACTTGTAGTGAACTACCATCGAATATCAGACAAAACTCTTTTTGTCTTCGAAGGTTTAGAGTATGTTCTTCACAGCAGTCCAATGCTCCTGCCCTAGGTTGGCTTAGAATCTGCTTACCACACTCACCGCCTAAGCAATGTCTGGGCGAGTGCACAGCATGGCATACATGATGCTCCCCACAGCTGAGGCATAGGGAACATCTCTCATGCTCTCAATCTCCTCAAAAGTCTTTGGAGACATCTTCTTGGAGAGAGTGACTCCATGCCTGAAAGGAACGTTTCCTTTCTTGGAGTTCTCCATGTTGTATCTTTTGACAATTTTGTCAATGTAAGCAGCTTAGGATAATCCAATTATCCACTTCGGTCTATCTCTATAGAGTCGAAGACCTAGTATATATGAAGCTTCTTCAAGATCTTTCATGGAGAACTACTGTGATAGCCATATCTTGACTGAAGTCAACATTCCTACATCATTCCCAATGAGTAGGATATCGTCCATGTACAACACCAAAAAGGTGATCTTATCTCCACTGGACTTCCTGAAAACATAGGGTTCATCCGGATTCTGCTCAAAGTCAAACGTTTTGACAGTTGAATCAAAGCGGATGTTCCAACTTCTAAAAGCCTACTTAAGTCCATATATGGATCTATTAAGTTTACATACCATGTGTTCCTGACCAGCAGCAATGAAGCCTTGCGGTTGCTGCATGTAGATATCTTCACTAAATCTCCATTCAGAAATGCAGTTTTGACATCCATTTGCCAAATCTCGTAGTCATGGTACGCCGCTACAGCTAGCAAGATCCTTATGGATTTGAGCATGGCCACGGGCAAAAAGGTTTCCTCATAATCGATGCCTTCTTTCTGAGTATACCCTTTCGCCACCAAACGAGCTTTGTAGGTCTCAATTCTACCATCGGGGCCCTTCTTCCTCTTGTAGATCCATTTGCAACCAATTGCTTTTACCCCGGAGGGCGGATCTACTAGAGTCCAGACTCCATTGGTCTCCATCGAGTCCATCTCAACTCTCATGGCCTCCACCCACTTCTGGGAATCTATGTCTAACATAGCTTCCGCATAAGTTACGGGATCTTCCTCACTAGTCAAGGCTTCCACCAGGTAACTATCCTAGTCATAACCATATCGGACTGGTGGTCTGGATACCCGGGTGGACCTTCTAGGTTGGTCACTACCTAGAACTTGTGGGACATCTCCCTCTACTCCTGAGCTCTCCTCATCAAGAACTATTTCCTAACGATGGGTGTCTAGGATGTATTCGATTTCTAAGAATTGGGCGTTTCAACTGTGGAACACTTTCTGCTCACTTGGGTCATAGAATAGATAACCCACCGAATCTTTTGGGTAGCCTATAAATAGGCAACGACTGGTTTTAGACTCCAACTTGTCCGCACTTGTTCTTTTAACGTGTGCAGGACAACCCCAAATGTTCAAGTGTCTTACACTTGGCTTCCTTCCGGTCCAAAGTTCATATGGAGTTTTTGGAACAGATTTGGTTGGAACCTGATTCAGCACGTAGATAGCAGTCTCTAATGCGTATGCCCAAAAGGATGTGGGTAATTCTAAGCGTACGAGAAGTGGCCGGACCATGTCCAACAAGGTCCTATTCCTCCTCTCTGAAACACCGTTGAGTTGAGGTGTAGCAGGATGAGCTAGTTGTGACACTATTCCATTGTCCTTCAAGTAGTCCCTGAATTCGTCAGAGAGATACTCGCCACCTTGATCGGATCGAAGGGCCTTAACTTCTCTCCCTAACTGTTTCTCGACTTTCTATCTGAACTCTTTGAACTTTTCAAAGGATTCAGACTTGTGTCTCATTAGGTATACATAACCATATCGTAAAAAATCATCTGTAAAGGTGATGAAATACACGTGTTGATTCCGTGTCCTAACAGTTAGGGGACCACATACATCAGTATGTTTTAGGTCAAGTGTGCATGTAGATCTTTCAGGCTTACCGTCAAATGACCGCTTAGTCATCTTACCTTGAAGGAAAGGCTCACAAGTGGGAAGATTTTCTACGGTTAAAAAATCCAAAGGACCATCCTTTACCAGCCTTGTGATTCTATCAACACTGATATGGCCAAGTCGGTAATGCTAGAGGCACGTGGGATTTACTGTATCACGATTCCTTTTCTTGGGATATTCGACCGGCATAGTTTCGGTTAAGTTAGTTTCCAGAGAAGGATGTAGAACATAGAGACCGTTCTCCAATTCCCCGCATGCGATGAATTTGTTATTCCGTTTAACAGTAATCGTATTACTAAAATAAACAGTATATCCATCAGCACACAGTTTAGAAACATAAATTAAATTTCTTCTTAAGTACTGTACATAAAGACAATTTTTAAGTACAAGTACTCATTCTCTAAAAACTAATTCTACGGTTCCTATTGCCGCAGCTGCAACACTTGCAGTCGTTCCCAAGAGTAGTGTCACTTCGACTTCACTCAATCTTCTGCTAACTTTGAACCCCTACAGTGAGTTACATGCATGAGTTGAAGCCCCGGAGTCAACACACCAGGACACAGAAGTAACTAACATATTAGTTTCTATGACACAAGTTTTGACGTTACCTTTCTTAGATTCCAGGTAGGCAGGATAGTTCCTCTTCCAGTGGCCGGTTTGCTTGCAGAAGTGAAAGCATCAGATGCCTTGTTCTTCTTCTACTTCTTAGGCTTGGTAGTTTTCTTCTAGGGCTTCTTTTCCTTTCTCTTTTTCTTGCCCGATTTGTTAGATTCAGCAAGCATAACCACAGGCTCATCCTTCTTGAGTAGATCCTCGGCCCTCTGCAATATATTGCTGAGTTCCTGGACGCTGACATTCAGCTTATTCATATTGTAGATCATTGTGAACGCATTGAAGGAAGAGGGCAAAGAATTCAGGATGGCATCCACTTGCATGCCAAGATCTAGCCAGGATCCAAGAGCTTCTAGTTCGTTAATGTAGCCCATCATCCGAAGACAATGGTCATGAACTTTTTGCCCCTTGGACATCTGCGCGGTCATGATCAATTTCAGGACTTTCTGTCAAATAGAACGGTTCTGCTCTTCATACATTGTCTTTAGACTGTCCAATATGTCATTGGCTAGTTCGATCTGATCGAACTGCCTCTGTATTGAGTTGTCCAGTGAGGCAATGACAAAGCAACAGACTAGGGAGTTCTTATCCTCCCAATCTTGGTAGTCCCTCCTACGGGCCTCAGAAGCCCTATCACCTGGACGCTCCGGGGCAGTATTTTTCACCACCTTATCTAACTTTTCGGAAGTTAGGACCAGCATAAGATTTTTGTACCATTCGACATAGTTTGGGCTCTTAAGCTTGTTATCGTCTAGTAACTTTGCGAATTGACCGTTTGCCATTTTCTGATAAAACAGCAAAGACGTTAGTCCACAACCTTAGTTTGATTCATGTTACTTACATAGATATGGTTTTTAATCTATGTTCCATTCCCATTTGTACATTTCTGAGATTTCCCTCCTTTCTCAGTGACGGAGACGACGAAATGTCTCTGGAAATGTGGGAAATCACATGGGGTGCGTGAAGCCAACTGTTTCATCTGCATAACCCCACCACCTTTCTGTGACGGATCATATTCACTCATCAAATGAGTTTCCCTTTGGCCTCTGTCAGACAAGGTTCAGAGCCGTTTTCAGGTAAACCTTTCTGTCGAGTGAGTGCTTACCCATCATATTCAGGTTACGCCAAGGTACCGTGAGAGAGTTCCCATTTTCTGGTGAAGCCCCTCCCACATCGGTCTATGACGCCCCTATCATCTTATGATACACTCTGACAGATCCATCAGCAAATGGATAGCTCAATTTTATGGTGCATTTCCTCATTACTGAAGGACCCATCATTGTGCTAATAACAGAAGGCCTTTAGAGAGTCCATCATATGGATCTCCCTATCACATGCACTCATATTTGTTGGAGGGAACAAGATTACACCCTAGTTCTAATTTAGGTCAAACCAGAGTGGCTCCCACTGACTTTCATAAAGTCAGATTTCTGGTGGGCCTTAATCGGCTAGGGGTTCCGTACGCATCCCTTTTTAGGGTTGTGGAGCCCACCAAGCAAGGAGGGGTCATCCAATGACCTTAAGGGACACCATGGCAATGATGTGCGCAAGAGCCACTAAGGAGTCTTCATGGGCCAAGTGCTTGTGGCCCATGGTCGCAGCACATCAAACATCCAATCATCACATGTAAAGGAGGAATTGATCCAATCAATCAACTGCTGTAAAACCCATTTTAATAGCCCATTTAAAATCCTAACATTAACAATTAATGTCGACTAGGTATATGGGCTGAATCGCAGTTAGCAGTTCGGCCCATACAAATTTTCTCACAATAGTGGGCTATTGCAGTTTTAACCATTTAAAACTGGGCTTTACAGGTGGGTCGAATTAATCATTGTAATTGAACATCAGATTTGGAGCAGCAAGTGTGAGAAAGATGGACTGAAAAACAGTCCCCTTTGAACCCAAGATTCGGTTCAAATAGTTTTGGTCCAATCTAGTTCGAAAAGGTCCAAAACTGATTTTCAATTCAAGAATTAATTCATGAAAGATCTGAAATTAATAATCTTGATTTTAAACAATCACAAATCAACTATTGATTGTTCGCACCACCTGCAAAATAGAGGTTAATCACTAATGTTGCAGTTTCACAAACTGCAAATCGCAGGAAGTGATTTCTCCATCTGCAAATCTCCAGCGCCGCCATCTTCCTTCTTTAATCAAGAAAATAAATAACAGAAATCCTATTTCTATTAATTAATTACATTCTTGATCAAATCCTATACATTTAGTCTAGAAAATAAAAAAAAAATTATTTACAAACCAAATTGAATAAAATAAATGAAAAAGGGTGTGCAAACCATCTGCGCCAAATCTGCACCGCGATCTCCAGGTTCGAACAGTCCATTAAATCAAAATAAATAAAGAACAATTCTAAATAAATTTTGGATTTAACAAAAATTAATTTCAGATAAATCGCCCTTAACAAGAAATCATTTCTTGAAAAAAAAAGAAAGCAATCTGCGCAAATCTTGGCAGAACATCTTCTATCCATCTGCGCAGGGTCAGATTTGATTTTCTTTTGGTTCAAGATTCGAACCTGTGGCTCTGATACCACTGAAAGAATGGTAGGACCCATCTAATGGACGCCAATAAGGTTGCGGAATGGGTGGGCGTATTTCAAAAATTTTCCTACCTTCTTCCAACTGGGAATCATATTCCCTAAATTTAGAATACTATATTTAAGGATCCTACTTGAACCATAATCGAACCAGATCTGAACCAAAAAGCAAAAGGGAGGAATATACCTGATCTGGAGAAGCAGTATCTCCCAAAGTTGGTGTTCACGCCCAAAGAAGAAACCAAGATCCGCTCCTGCTGAAGATGACACAGCTGTGGGTGGAACGGAACCAGTAGAGTGTGTCCTACACACTAGATCCTTCGCAAGAATCCTCTGGAAACTCTAAACACCGAATCTTTTTCAGTCTTTTCTGCAAGACTGATGTCAAGAACTGGTTTTTTGACTTCTTTCTTCTACAAAGATTGAATCTTGTAAGAAGCAATGGCGGTGGCGGCTGGAGAACTCCAAGGACGAAGACAGCTAAATTGCTTCTCTTCTCTCTGGAGTATGAATGAGATCTAATCTCTATTCGCAGGAAGCTTTCTTGTTTTCTCTGAAACCCTTTGGTTCGAAATCTGATGATTTTCTCTCTTAGGGTTTTTCCTCATTTATTCTTGATTAAGAAACCTCCTAATTAGGAGTTATCCCAATCCAAATCAGTATTTGGATGGAGGATTATCTTAATCCTATATGCAGATTAAGTTAGCTTACTCCTATTCTTATCAGGAGGTTACCAGATTCAAATTTGATTTGAATTTGGTCTCCCATAATGGATAAGGTTAAAAGGCCCTATCCTTTTGCTAACATAATCTCAGATCTGCCCCATAGATGGGTTTTTGGCCTATTAAGTGTTCAGTGCTTAATTTGTTTCCAATATGCTGCCCAGTTGGGCTTCTTTGTATGGCGTGGGACCCAAACATTGATCTACACACCAGTCACATGGGTTCGGCCCAGCCTTTATTACAAGGCCCAACCGAATTCACTGAAAAGCTCAATGAACCCCTGAGCCCATCACATGGACCCTATGGGCCCAACACTTACATTAAGTGGTCCCTGGGCCAAGCCATCTTATAAAAACCCAGGGACTGTGGGCAAGTGCAAGATTAGCCCATCAGGTACTATCCTAAATGGTCTTACACTTAACCTCTCAGCCCTTAATGATCAAGCACTGCCCGACAAGAGAGGACTTCTCCCTCGGCTGCAAGGAACAGTGCCGCACTCTCCACTCACTTGGATCCCGGGAATTAAAACCATTTGCAAACATTTCGAAACCATACACACACACACACACACACACACACATATATATATATATATATATATATTAATTTTGCAAAACAAAATTCCAACGATTGAAATCTACTGCCGGTAGTTTGGTTTCCATCAGAGAAAGTGCATTCTCGATCATTACCCTTTGTCCGACAAAGGGGCTGATCTTGTCACTATGATCACCCACTCAGATGAATTCTCAGACTATTCCAACATACCCAGGTTTTGATCTCCATCTAAGGATCTCACTGATTGGCATATCAAAGACAGCCCGATCCGACACCTAGTGAAGTGTCATAATCGAGTCTAGGGGTCAGGTGTAATTTTCCAGTTTTGCCCATCTACCTCCAAGGTCCAGGGCAATACTGGAAATCTGGTCCGGTTCAAGGATTCGAATAATCCCATACTGCATGTGCCTTGGGTCTCACCCTGGTGGCCGAGACAGGCCATCACAACACTTGGTGGCACACCAGTATCAGCTTTCGCAGGATAAATCTCCCCAAACTTATCCAACGGCTGTGAACATTTAAAACTAGTACGAATCTCTATAAAAGTCCAGTTTTAGGGTTTTGTACAGAATTAAACCAAACAACATGAATCAAACATGCACTTTATTTATTTCCACTAAATAACAAAAGTACATCAAATCAAATTGAAGCTAAGGGCATACAAAACTGTCTAACATTTGTTATCTGCGTTTATTTTATTTTGGATTTTTCTCCATTTTCTTTGTTGTTTCATCAAGCATCCTAATGAACTTTTAACCAGGATTTGCTCTGTATTTGTTTTACTTTGGTTTGTTCTTTTTTTCTTTTTTTTTTTTGCTTATCTGCGTTTTTTGGAAATGCAGCCTTTTGATTGTAATGTTCTTTAGTTCATTTGTGGTTAGCTTTAGTTGGACTACTAGGATTGTGAATGAGGCTGCTCATGACACAACTAAGCGTCACTTGAACAGTAGGTTTCTATTTTCTGAAGCGCTACCAAGGTGGCTGGCTCCCTTTGCCCTGAGGGATCTTCCCACCATCCAACTTCCCCCAGCAGGGGTGTTAGACTCAGTTGCCCCCTTCTCTAATCTTTAATTTAGGTTTTGTTTTTCTTCTTCTCTTCTTTTATTGCTGCTATTTTCTTTTTGTTGTGTAGTCTTCTCCTTTGGAAATGAATGTCTATTCTACGGAGAACCTCTACCAAAAAAAAAAAAAAAAGATTGAATCCTTCTGATATCTCTACCAGTTTAGAACATATTTACATTCTTTGGAACATATACCGTATGAGCATCACACTGATGAGAAAAGGGCAAGGAATAAAAAGGAATATATATATATATATTAGAAAAAATGTACTTCATGTTGAGATTTTCTGATGCACGAATTGATAAAATTGTGGTGAGATAGCAATTTATGTTCATCCCATCTTTATTAGCTTGAATATCCATCAATGAGTTTATTTCAGAACTTCAAGGATTTTTATTCATAAAGAAAGTTCCAGATTTTTTGCAAAAAGAGGGAAGAACAGTTTTTCTATTTTATTTTTATTTTTCTCTCCTGCTTTTGGTTGTTGGATGAATTTATAATATTACTTGATTTGCTAAGACCTTTCACTGAAAAATTGGGCAATTTGAGGTGGAGATGGGCATCAATCATTCAAGTTTATAATTTTGAGATACAAGATTCAAGTTTTAAATAGCTCCTTTTCATAATCACAATGTTCTCCAAAAGGTTTTAATCATTCCTGTGTTCTGATTTCTGGCATAACCCATTCCCCATTAGAAGATGACAAACCATAAATTTGTCATCTTTGTTTTCATTTCTTTTTCTACTTCCTCTTTATCCTCTACTTCCTCTGTTCAATTTCATTTCTCTTTTGGTTTCATTGCTTAGGCCCATGAAATTACTCAATGCCCATCATGCTGCAAAACCAAAGTCTACCCATTCATTTCTATTTTCCTTCTATATGGAACCACCTATCCTTCTCATAACCACCTCAGAAGCTACTCAAAATTGACCTATTCATCAAGAATTGGCCTGCAATTACTCAAAGCCCATCATGCTGCAAAACCAAAGTCTACCCATTCATTTCTATTTTCCTTTTGTATGGAACCACCTATCCTTCTCATAACCACCTCAAAAGCTACTCAAAATTGACCTATTCATCAAGAATTGGCCACGTAGGAATCTTGCCAGAGGACTTGAACCAAACAGACTATGGGAATAGACCATTCCAATTCATATTCCAAAAGATTTTGATTCTGATTCTTGATTCCAATTCTGGCTGTGAATCAAACGGACCCTCAGTTCAATTCATTACATATTCTCATCTACTATAAACACCAGCTTCTGAAGACCACAAAAGATGTGGTAGATTGCTATGTCCATTCATGTATGAAACCGATCAAGAAATGTTTCAGTTCACTCTGTCAGCTAAAAACAATATTGGATAACAAAATTTCAATGAATGTCTGCAGGGAAGGGAATTCAGAAGTTACGGTGCGCTGATGAATGTGCCTTGATGATGGACAAGTTTTTTGACCTCTCTTTCTGATAGATCTGTTAAAGAAATCTCTTCTCTGAGAAATGGTTCAACTTCAACGTGCCTGAACACAGGTTGCAGAGGGATGAGGACAACAGTCGTGGACATGTTCCAAATTCTAGAAAAGTTATTGGGATAAATGGTTTCTATTTTGTTTTTGTTTTCTTTCCCCTTAGAATTTTGTGTACTAAAAATAGGGAAGGGAGTTTGAGATTGATTTTGTTTGTCCACTTAGTTTGCGCTGGTTTGAGAGCATGTTTGTTGTAATAGTCTCCATTGTATAATCAAATATAATAAAGAGCCAGTTTTTGTCTCACTGTTGTCATCAGTAATTGCCATCACCATCGGACTCGTTTGTTTGCACTGAGTGGACGTCTGAGCTCTAAGAGGATGACTTTGATGTTATCTCCATTGGTCCAGGCATGTATTTTATAGTTTCAGAGACACCCAAATCAAGAAAAAGTTTAAATACACTGTGTGACCTCAGAACATATAAAAGAAAGGATCAGATAATACCAAAAAAAGGTGCAGAAAATACAAGGAAAGGGGGAAAAGTTTCGCCTAGAAGTTTCAAATCACCAGTTTTTGATAGTCAAGAAAGTTCATTTTCTTGAGACCTAACCATTTGGATTCTTGTAATTAGGATCCATGCAGCTTCGGGTCAATTGTTAATTATTTATAATTTATTATTTTTATTAGTCATTAGTTTTTTTTGTTAATTTTAATTGTGTTAATTAGTAATTTTTATTAGCCATTCGTTATCTTTATTAATTTTAATTATTAATTATTATTTTTTATCAATTTTTTAAAATTATTTTAATTTTTATGTGTAAATTATTAATTATTAATTTTTTATTACATAATTATTTTAATTTTTATTAAGTATTAATTATGTATATATTTTTAGTCATTAATTTTTTTTTAATTATGTTATTTTTAATTATTAATTATTTTTATTAAGTATTACTTTAATATTTTTTATTAGTCACCAATTATTTTTAATAATTTTAATTGTATTTTTTATTATTTATTAATTTTTTATTTTTTATTCATATTATTTCAATATTATTTTGAATTTGATAAATTATTTCATATGAAATAGTACAAATTGAGCTAAAATTTACCAAATAGTCTATTCTAGGGGTAAAATAGTAAAATCAGGGAATTTCAGATGTTAAAGGTTTGGTCCAACACAAACAAAGTTAAGTATTCAGAGCCTCTAAAAAGTAGAAAAGTATCAATGCCTCTTTTCAGATTTCAGACACTTTTAATATCTTTTTAACTTTTCAGATTTCAGATTTCAGTTTTATCAAACGCCACCTAGTCTTGCTTCCTTCAAACATTTCAGATGAGGCAAAAATGTACTCAAAGAGCAGTTGCCTTTAAACTCCCATTTGACAACCATGAGAAACAGAAAGAATCAAAAGACGGTAAATGCAACGATGGGGGACCCAATTGTGCCGTTATGAATTCCATCAGGTCAAGAAAAATGGCTGAATATGAACATGGAGATGGCAATGCAGTCATCTCCATAAAAAAATGTTCAACTAAGAATGAATCACTAGTCAAGGACACCTGAGTTGAGGTGAGATGTGGAATGAACCTCACCTGTGAACCTAAGCATGTCTTTTAAAGGACTGACCATATTTGCTCTAACGAATGTTAATAAAACTTCCTTTTTATTTACAACTATATCTGGCATATTTGATAGAAAATAAAGTAGTAAACAGTTTGAAAGATGACGTACCCAATGTGATATATCTTAGAAGGGTACTTATCAGAGAAAATTAGTAAGCACTTTTCTCTTTATATGTTTGCCCATTATAAATTGTATATTACCATCTAAATAGGAATAGCTTAAGAAAAATGAATTAAATTAGGTGGAAAAAATGTTCAGTTAATGTCATGTTAATTCCCCAAAATGGTGAATGTTAGAAGGCCCATCATAATAGAAAACAAAGCATGTACCTGTAGATGCTCCAAAGCCTTTTGTGCACGAGGTTCTGCCATAGAAGCTTCAAAATCAAAATACCTGTCAGCAGAAATGAGACATTTATCATGGAGGATCACATCTAAATTAGAAAGATTAACTTCTTGTAAATCTTGTAGGAGTTGTTTTTTTCCAAAATTATACATGGGAAAATTACAAAGAGAGAATGATAAAGATATTACCAACATTTTGAACATAAAAAAAAAAAGACCTAAGTAGCAAATAGATAGATTGGCATTGAATAGTATCACTTTAAATAGTACAAATTGAAGGATGATATGAACTTTCTACAGTGATTCAGTAAAATAACCAATGCATATAATCGACAAATGCTTGCCATATCCTCCACATAAAACTAAATGCTGTCATACATATGTTATATATGTGTCACCTAAATAGCACCATCTAATTATGTGAGAGATGGTTTTCCAGCCATAAGGTTGTTATTCAGATATCTGAGTGGTATTAAAGTTTTGGGCAGGAAACATAAGTAAAATAGCAATCACTTTCGATCCCATATAAAAATTGATTTACAGTTGTTGTAAAAACCAGTTACTTTTTTATGTTTCTATCTAGTACTTTTTTCTCAATTATTTATTTAAGAATCACTCATATCGTAATGCTGAGTTCTACTAACCAGAGGGCATGATTGACTTGTATAGTGCCAATAAACAATAAAACATTAAATTCCTAATCTAAAAGTAGAACGATACTCACTTAGCAATCCCATTGTTAGAGTCATCAACAACCCTCAGTGGGTGCTTTCTCTGTGGTTGGCTTTCAATCTTAATTTTTGAAAAAGACAAAAGGTAGTAATCATTGAGATATAAAATGATAATAAAAAAAAGTCAAATTTAGAACCTATCAAAAAAATTAAAAAATCAAATTCAGTTGGAAGGTACCTTTGTTAAATTTATGCCCCTCAAAGAAAAAACAGCCAAGGCTTTAAACATTAGCCCAGGGCCTTCTTCTAAGGTGAAAACAATGCTTGTCTGAAGAAAAATTGCAATTGGTTTGAAAGGTTAGACCAAAAGTACAATAAGATGATATGGCAATAGAAATAGCTCCACCTTAAAGGGCCTGTCAGTTTTGGGAATTATAGGATCCCTTGAAAGTATCAGAAAACGAGTAATATTGTCGGAATCATCCTGCTCGATCACATGGTACCAAAGCAAGTCAAGTTGCATTCATAAGAAACAACAACAACAACAACAACCATGTAAATATTCTTCAGAAAACAAAAGATCCACATGAAAAGACACTCCATAAAAATTGGAAGTGGTGTATCAAAAATATACAACCAAAACAAGTTCCATATAACAGCAATCATTAGAAGAAACCATAATCAATATTTTCATTTTCTATTTATATATTCATTAGCAATATAAAGGCCATTACCCAATTCAGCTACCTGGGGTCTTGGGAGAGGTAGACTGGATACGGTCCTAAACTTCGACACTTTTTTGCATAAAGTGGCCACTCTCGGGCATGAATGTATGTTCTCATATTTGCCAAATCAAGATTTTACCATCACGCTAAGCAATGGCCCCTATATTCATTAGCAATATGCTTTATATATTACTTGAGCAGATTTTTATTAGCCATCTATATTAGTCAGTATATATTTGGGGAATATGACACTTAATATGATGAAACTTCAAACATTGTAAAACTATCTTTGATGTTCAAGAGTTTTCAATAATCAATTTTCTTGATAAGCATCCGTAGCTTTGCCATGCTTAACCCTAAAAGCAATATGTATGCACGTTTTGGATTTTGAAATTCGCACCAGGGAGTGTCATCTGTCATCTGACAAGTCATAAGAGCCAACTTGGATGAAAGATCTATGGTTGTAATTTAATGAGATTTACAATTTAAATTATGTAGAGTTTTATGTGGGATGGAATATAAATAATGGTTGAATTGTGACCAACTCTAGTGACGTGCACTTTAATTTTCCTTCAAATAACGAACTGTGAAAATTTGCATAAACCTCACTGAGGCCAGATGAGGCAAAAAGAGCCATAACTTTCTAATAGTAAGTAAAGCATTTTGGGAATAGGTATTTGTAACACAATCCCATACTTCCTTAGTGGTATCCATCCCGAAATGGTGCTTGCTAATGTGTGGCAGCATGGAATTCACAAGCCAACAATTATAATGTAATTCTCCTACATCCACTTATCATAGGCTGGATCAGTCATCCCAGGTTTCTTTGTACTACTTGTCAAGTAATCCCACTTCTCTCTACTATAAACATAGATGTGTATAGACTATGACCATTCAAGATAATTTTTACCATCTAGTCGAACAACAGTTATTAGGTTAAAGAAATTGTCAACAAACACTACTTGACCAAGACCAGACTCTGCTGATTGTTTCAGTTCAGCCTCAGATTGCTCCATTGATCCAAAACTTCAATGGGAAGTCTTTGAAAAAGGATATAACAAACACAAAACAACTAACCTTCAGCCAACATGAAGTAACAGAACTAGGGTTCCACCAACCCTGCAACCCAGGAGAATCTCTGAACAAGAAGCCACTCCTACTAGACACTTCCACAATATTCCGAAGGTGTTTTGATATCAAAGGAAGGTCTCTCTAGTCAGCCTAGGTTTTGTATTGAAAACTTCAAGAGACCTTCCTGTGTTTCAAAATTTTCAATTTATGGTCTCCAAAACCTCTCTCCAACTAGGTGACAATTATAGGAACGATCAGAAACTTAACTTTCCATACACACCGCTGATCAAAGAATGTATGAAATCAAAAAGTAGAGAAAAAGGGCCTGCTCTGATACCAAAAAGTAAAACAGGTTCAAAGAAGAAAAAAAGTTTAGTATAACAGTAAAAAAGAGAAGTAAACATAGAGTGATTGGTTGATCTGTTCGATCCCCACCCCCATGTTTCTATTTTCTTAACTTAATTTTAATGTGAAATAAATTGCAGAATTACCCAGAAGTATAAAAGAAAGGACATAAAAAAAAGTTAGGCCCAATAGAAACCAAGAAAAGGGCAGCCCAGTACACGAGGCTCCCGCCAATGAGGGCTCTGGGGAGGGACAGATGTATGCAGCCTTACCCCTGCAGATACACATAGAAGCTGTTTCCAAGATTTGAACCCTGGTCACCTAGGTTGCAATAGATCAACCCAACCAAAGAGGAAGAAGGTAAGTGTAGAGATGATGGGCCGAAAGGGCCTTAGTTTCTTTTTCTCTTTATGTTATGTTTATGGCTGATGCTTGCTAGTAGTGAGCCTTAGTTATGGGCCTGTTTTCCCTCTTTTATTATTGTCTTTAGTGCTGGCCGCCCTACTAAGGGTAACCATGTAATTGTCCTCATCTTTACAATTAGAGAATAAAAGATATTGTTGGGGGGTTGAAGAGAGGATCGAACTACTCTCTCTTATCCTTCCCTTTCTTCCATCTTCTTCCTCTATCACTTCCTCCTCCATCTCCTTCAATCTTATTCTTCTCTCTTGTTTTTCTTTTCTTTTATTTCAGATTATTGCAGGTGGGATTTTCAACTTGGTATCAGAGAAGCAATCCAACCTTCTCTTCTCTTCTCCTTAATCCCATACATAGGTTGTATGGAGAGTTGATTTGTTAATTGATTAGCAAGTGTTCAATCCAGTTAGAGGAGGATTTTGGAGATATTTCAGTGCTGATTTGAGGCACAAAGCAGGTTCTTGGAGAGTTTCCCGAAAATCCTACCTAACTGAAGAGTTTTCTGGTTACGAGGTATAGAGACAATCTAGAAGTGGCGCTTGGGGATAAAATAGAATATTTTTTATCATCATTAAGATCAATACAAGTTGGATAGGTTTTTGTGGCTTCTAGTAGGAGCAGCTAGACTTTCTCCCTTTCTCCCATTTTGCTAGGTCCGGTGAAAACCCTGATTTGGTTGCTTGAAGAGAAACTTTGGACTTAGGACAGTAAGTCTTGACTAGTAATACCCTATTTTGATTTTTGATTTGTCTCCATTCGGTCAATGAAGCGAACTGGAGGTGAGATGAAACTCTCCATAGATTTCGGATTTGATCCAAAGGATCTGTGGAGACTCTATTAGGGGCAATAACATCATTAAAGTTGGATGGAACTAATTTCTTGGCTTGGTCTTATTCTATAAAGATTTATGTTTTTAATAGAGGGAAATGGGGGTACATCACTAGGTCCAAGGAGAAACCTGTGGAGGATGACCCTACCTATGAGAGGTAGGGTGTTCCACTTATTTTCCACCTACCAACTTTTATTTTCCACCTACCTATGAGAGGTAGGGTGCCTCTGACCATATGACTAGTGTGTTCCACTTATTTTCCACCTACCAACTTTTATTTGGCCGAGATAAGATCTCCCTTGCTAATAGTTCTCTTGCTCCTATCTCTAGCAAGGGAGACATCAGAGCTTCGAATACTCTCACCTTATCCACCGTCCTTCATGTTCCTAAACTAAACACTAATTTGCTTTCAGTTAGTAATTTGACAAAACCCTTGAATTGCAGTGTGACCTTTTTCCCTTCTTACTGTGTTTTTCAGGACATAGAATCTCAAAAGGTGATTGGGAGTGGTCATGAGGCAAATGGGATATATGTATTGGACATGCCTGGACAGAGTCAAGTATCACCTCCAAAAGCATCTTTTTGTTTAAATGTGTTAGAGTCGATCAATTGTATTATGTTTTGTCATTATCATTTGGGCCATATTTGTTTTTCTTCGTTGAGCCTTTCCTTTTTGGCTTTATTTACCTAAAGTGTCAAGTTTACATTGCGAGTCACACGAGTTATCAAAGCATTGTGGAAGTTCTTATTCTACAAGTAATAAAAGATCTACAGTTCCTTTTCATATTGTTCACTCTGATAAGTGGGGTCCATACCATTTACCTTGCATGAGTGGTTATAAATATTTTATTTTTTTTATTGATGACTTGTCTCATTACACCTAGCTTTACCTTATGTGTTCCTGTGCTGAAGTACCCAAGCTTGTGAAGTAGTTTTATGAATTTGTACTTACCCAATTTGATACCTATATCAAGATATTCCGATCAGATAATTCTAAGGAATATTTTGAAAAGGATCTTATTTCATACTTTGAGAAGTTTAGGGTTATACATCAGAGTTCTTGTCCTTACACTCTAGAACAGAATGGGGTGGTAGAGAGAAAGAACCAACATGTTGTTGAAGTAGCTAGGAGCATCTTTTTTGCCTCCCATGTTCCAGTGAGATTTTAGGGTGATGCAATTATGACAACTACCTACTTATTGCTGTGAGAAAAGGTAAGAGGAAATGTACAACACATTGTATTTCCAAACACCTGTCTTACAGCTTGTCATTCCCATCTTATTATTCCTTCTTAGCCTCCATTTCTTCTTAGCCTATACCCAAGTTAGTTACAAAGGCATCATCTAAGCTATAATGGAGGAAGGCTATGAGAAGTGAAATAGAAGCACTTTGTAAAAATAATACATGGGATATTGTGGATTTGCCTCATGGGAAGGAACTAGTGGGATGTAAGTGGGTGTTCACAATCAAGTATCATGTTGATGGCACCATTGAGAGGTATAAGGCTTGGCTAGTAGCTCTAAGGGGTATACTCAAGTATATGGAGTTGATTATATGAAAACTTTCTTACCAAATGCAAAAATGACCATAGTGAGAGTTTCGTTGTCCTTGGCAATGAGTTATGACTAGCCATTATATCAGTTTGATGTTAAGAATGCTTTCTTAAATGGAGATTTGACTTAAGAGGCTTACATGTCACTTCCCCCAAGTATGTATGGTAAGGAAATGCAGTGCAAGGTATGCAAGTCGAAGAAATCTCTTTATGGCCTCAAGCAATCCCCGTGAGTTTGGTTTGATAGATTTAGAGCTGCACTTGTTGGGTTTGGCTATATATAGACACAATCAGACCATACTTTGCTTGTAAAGAGGAAAGGCAATCAGGTTACCTTCCTCATTGTTTATGTTGATGATATTGTAGTTACAAGGAGAGATTTCGATTACTAGGTCTAAAGATGGCATCTTCATCTTCCAACGGAAGTATGTGTTCGATCTTCTCACGGAGACTAGGAAAATTGGTGCCAAACCCGCCTCTACACCTATTGATGCTAACCACAAACTCTTAGCTAATGATGGTGAGCTTTTCAACAGACAGGGGAGTGTTCTAGAGATTTTTGGGGAAGTTGCTATACCTTTGCATGACATGACCAGATATCTCATATGTTGTTAGTTTGATTAGTCAATTTATGCATGCCCCCAAAGACACACATATGGTTACTACATAATGGGTTTTGTGTTATTTGAAGGGAACTCCGGGAAAGGGTATCCTCTTCTCTAAGCATGGACATATGAAGCTAGAGGCTAACACAGATGCTGACTAGGCTGGTAGTATTGATGATAGGAGAACTACATTTGGTTACTGTGCCTTGGTTGCAAGGAACATTGTCTCCTGGAGAAGTAAGAAACAATCAGTAGTAGCCAGATCTTCAGTTGAGGCAGAGTACAGGGCAATGGAACATGGTGTTTCAGAGTTGTTATGGCTCAAATCACTTTTGGAGAAGATGGGTATTTCACATGATAAGCCCTCAATGCTTTACTATGATAACCAGGCTGCGATCAACATACCTCACAACCCAATTCAGCATGATAGGACAAAGCATATTGAAGTTGATTGGCATTTTATAAGAGATGGTAGCTTCAGGATAAGTTTTCCTTCCTATTGCCTTAAAGCAATAGTTAGTAGGTGTTTTGACTAAAGGTGTTCCCAAGGTGAAGCTACAACACTGTGTAAGCAAGCTGGCCATGATTGACATCTATGCTCAGCTTGAGGAGGAGTGTAGAGATGATGTGCCGAATGGGCCTTAGTTTCTTTATGTTTCTTAAGTTATGTGCTGATGGGTCGAATGGGCCTTAGTTTCTTTTTCTCTTTAAGTTATGTTTATGACTGATGTTTGTTAGTAGTGGGCCTGCTTTTCCTTCTTTTATTATTGTCTTTAGTGCTGGCTTCCCTACTAAGGTAACCATGTAATTGTCCTCATCTTTACAATTAGAGAATAAAATATATTGTCAGGGGGCTGAAGAGAGGAACAAACTACTCTTCTCCTTCCCTTTCTTCCATCTTCTCCCTCCATCACTTCTCTCTCCTCCATCTCCTTCAATCTTCTTCTTCTCTCTTGCTTTTCTTTTCTTTTCTTTCAGATTATTGCAGGTGGGATTTCCAAGATTTGAACCATGATCACCTAGGTTGCAATGGATCAACCCAGAGTAAGAAGGGAAGGACAATAGAGGAAGAAGAAAGGGTTCGAGTGATCAGTTGATTTGTTTGATCCCCATCCCCCTGTTTCTATTTTATTAACTTAATTTTAATGTGAAATAAATTACAGAATTATCTAGAAGTATAAAAGAAAGGGAATAAAAAAAGTTGGGCCCATTACTCCTAAGGCCTAATCGAAAACAAAAAAAAAGGGGCGGCCCAATGCATGAGGCTCCTACCAATGCGGGCTCTTGGGAGGGACAGATATATGCAGCATTACCCCCACAGAGAGGTTGTTTCGAAGATTTGAACCTTGGTCACCCAGGTTGCAATGGATCAACCAAACCACTGCACAAAGTCCCACCATTAGCCCAATACAAACCAATAAATAATAAATAAAAGGAAGCATAAATAGACCAAGAAGAGCCCATACCAATTGCTCAACAGTTTCTCTGCTTAGCTAACCCATCAACTGAGTCATTGGTTGATCAGAGTCCAATTGTAGGCTATATGAAACACTCCACCCAGCTTTCATTCTAATTTCCCTTGTAACATATCTACGTTTCCAAGAGCTTGACCAATTTCTCGTGAGCCACACAACAATTACATTCAAATCCCCTTCTACCACTTGGTCTGTAAAATCAAGATTTAGCCAATCTCAGCCCATAGCAAACTACTAATAATTCTTCCTGAGTCAAGTCACTATAGCCAATGGGTTCAGAAAATAAAACTCTGGAAATCTTGGTCATTAAAAAATAATAAGCATAACAGAAATGTCTGAAATGATACATTAGAGGATGGGACTTGTTTTCAAGTCCTGCACCACATAAACAGCACATAACTCAAGAATAATAATCACCAGAAAATGGCAAGATTCTAATGAACTTTGGTGGCTGTTCTATCGATAATCCCTTCTTATGTGGGCAGTGGGCACTGCAGTTAGAGGAGCAGCAGAATGGGACCAAATGATTCTTGAGAGGGATCCGCAGTAGTCATTGGATGGATGATAGATTATTATACCAAGATCAGCAAACTCTTTAGTAGATGACTTAGCAAGGCAAGGGATTGGGAGAGCAAATCTATTTTGGGACACACGACTTAGGATAGTTACTAATGACAGTTGTTTCTATTTTTTTATCCAAATCTTGCATAGACTTGTTAGCATGGAGGCTATGTTCTCATCGCATGCGATAAAGTGATACTCTTTAATCATTACTAATGAATAAAATGATATTAGGACAAGTGTAAGAACACTGAGGGCCAACAAAATCAATGAAAATATTTGTTGATATTTAGGAAATACAAAATCAATATAAGTAAACATTTCTAAGTTGTCAAACATAATTAGAATTTACCATAAATGGCAAGTAAAATGGGTAATACAAAAAATGCGTATTACATATATCCAGTATTTTGCATGATATATGTTAGGAATGCTGCCTAACTAAGAGTTCCTTTGAGGGGATCCACCTCCAGAAACAGAAAAGTGAGAGAGAAAAATGAGAGGAAGAGAGAGAGAGAGAGAGAGAGAGAGAATAAGATTTCAATACTGTCCATTCCTCAATGGCTTTCAGTCTGGCCTTATGCCCTTGTATAGGCTTACAATTGAATTACATTCAGTTATGGAGCTCTCCTTCCATCTAATACATGTGTAACAACCTTCTGACATGGATTCCTTCAATACACATACTTAATTGGAAGTGTGCACCTTGTGAAACACTGGCTAGAGTAGGAACCCTCCATGGAACTGGGCCTTAGCCCAATGGGCTCAATTGGTGGCTTCACTTAAAGGAGTCATGGCTACTAATGATGCATACTGTTAAAGTGTTCTCAAATAGAAAATGAGTAATCACAAAGAAGTGGTTGCTTTTAACCAGAAAGCTGAAGTAGAAATGTAGGATGGAAAAGGAATCAAGAATCCACTATTTCCTGAATTTCATGTTTGTCCCTAAAAGAAGAGTCAGGTGAATATAGAGCAGCAGGTTTAGTAAAGCCCTTTTTCCATTTTAGAGGATTTTCAAATCAGAAAGAAGGTGGTAGTCATTCCACAATTCATTTATTTTACACCTCTCTCATCCCCTTTTTGAGTTAGGGTCACCAAGTCCAAAATTCCAAACACAGACTTGTAGGGTAAAAGTAAATGTTGGTTGACAAGACATGGAGTGTATCAGAACATTAGAAGGCATGCCAGAAAGTATTTATGAATCCAGAGTCACTTTTTCAAGGAATATGCAGATAAAAATAACAGAGCTAAAAAGGCTAACGAAAACTATACTTGGAATCTTTCTGCAAGAATGTTAAACCCATAAATTTCTGCAGCTCGAGCACTTGCAACAAATCCAGCATCTCTTAGGCCACTTGATGCTATGAACTGAACCGAAGTTTTCACAATTATACCAAAGCAACTACAATGATAACTCTACAAAGCTGAAATAACATGCAAGAGCAAAATCTGTACCTGGGCAGCTCCTGCAGTATCATCTACACTTTCTCTAACAACACCCAACTTGCTCAAGTTAATCTCACATTGAGCAAGTGTCTTTCAATTTCTAAGATGAGCTCAGGTATCCTTGTGGATTCATGCATGAACCAGAACATGGATTCACCATTTTTAACCACCAAATATCAATATTAAAGAGACAGGACCCAACCCTAAAAAAGTGTCTACTAACCGGAAAAT
The DNA here is from genome assembly GCF_055504915.1 of Nelumbo nucifera. Lineage (NCBI taxonomy): Eukaryota > Viridiplantae > Streptophyta > Magnoliopsida > Proteales > Nelumbonaceae > Nelumbo > Nelumbo nucifera. The sequence goes on along the minus strand of NC_142649.1, from coordinate 145,795,190 downwards.
CTCCCTAACCGTTTATCTTATTCCTTACATCCCATGTTTTAGCTCATAAGTAGATTATTAGGATAATCTGATTGGAAGAACTCTTTACATACAAGAGTGGCTTAATGTTAGCCCAAACTCAATAGTATTGAGCCATGTATTTACAAAAATTTGTAGAGAATATAGACATGTTGTACCATGTGAATACTGATTGGTTTCTTCTTTTAACAAACGAAAGAACTAACCTGTGGATGGCTTAAGACACGTTTTAGGTCCTCCTTTCTCACAGCTGGCAATCCCAACAGGCAGTGGTCAACAACCAACTGCACCTCATCCACAATGTGCAGCCTATGCCGGAGGAGCAAATCATAATTACGATGGATGCTTCCACCCAGAGAATTCTCAATGGGAAGAACTGCTTTATCAACCAGCCATAGTTCAACTGCCTGTTAAACAGAAATCTTCAGTATAAAGGCTGTAATAATGGCTAGGTTGATTTAGTCACAAATTCCATCTTCTTAAACCTTGAATGCATCTTCGAGCTGATCACAAGGAACAGCCTCACATTTAGGATATGTTTTGAGAGCGGCTGCCTCACTGAATGCACCCGGTACCCCCTATATCAATTGATAAGCCCAATATAAGAACAACCAAATGAAAATTGTCAAGGCTCAAGTGATTGTTATATTAGAAATTACCTGATATGCAATGTGCACCTTTGAACCATCACTTGGGAAAGTAGAAAGGTCGGTTAATTATGGATAATGGCCCTACAATTTATAAAAAATATTAGGGCCATTACATTTTAGAGGTCAGGATAAAGGACCATTAGACAATGGGGGACCTTTTACAAACTTGATGTGCATTGCAGTAACTTAAAATAGAACGTTGTAAATAATTGCATTGAAGAAATATTTTCCAAATTGACACAGAAAACCCTATCATATTGCTGAAATTCTAAAGTTATGAGTGAACATTGAACCTCCTACTTTAGACAGCCTCACCAAACCAGACTAAGAATCAACTCAACCACTTGATTTCTGGCTACTTATATTAGCTTCTTCCTTATTGGTGAATTATATCTTCTACTTGCAAACTGAGATGTAATCTTCTAATTTCAGCTTTGTTTAGACACTATATGTTGCGTAAGTGGAAAGCACTTCTCTAGCATATCATGTGGAAAATGGAGTGAGTTTTTCATAGCTCATCATGATTTCTCCAAGGATATCCACTAGCTAATGACATGATAAAATTTTCATCGAAGGGGCCAAATTACTAAGAAGAAACCACCCTTTTAACAGTTAAAGGAAAAAGGCATAGGGGGTTAACTAGAAAAGAAAATTCTATCAACAAACTCTTTCGGTACAACTACAACCATTCAATGCCACTTCTACTATGACATCAATGCCTATCCAATTCAGAGACCCATTAATATAACAGTCTTCCCAACTTATGCTGCTACTAGAAGCTTTTGAAATCCTGATTTCTTAGATTGCTTACCTTTGACTGTCCTTTTATAGGATTGGCAGAGATAATGGAGTTGCATTCTCTATGCCCAAAACGATCTAATTTTAGATCTCATAATGCAACTACAACCATACAATTCACCCAAAAAGTAAAAGAAAGAAAGAAAGAAAGAAAGAACTATAATTCAGATCTGGGATTGTAGTGCCTTATACATACTGAATTAAATATTCACAAAAATTAAGAGCATTCTTCGTTGAAAAAAAGAAAACAATAATGACAAAACATGAAAAAAAAAAAACAAATAGGAATAGCATAACCGACTTGGTAAAGAGTTCAAATCCTTATGCAATTTTCTTTATTCAGAATCCTCCTCCTGATCAATCAACCGCTGGAACTCAATTGCGGGTGGTGACGGGTTCTCATCCTCAACAGGTTTAGCCGCTCGCTGAGCTGATAAACTCCCATAAACACTATTAAAATCCCATTTGCAGACTATTTCAGTCACGTTCTTGCAACTGAGAGTAAGCCCACAACGCCTAGAACCCGAATCTCCGGTGCCCATGTGAGGAACAGAGCAACCCAAACGGGAACAGACTTCAAAGCCATTAAACCAGCTGCTATACCTCAATGCAGCTTTAACAAGAAACCAACTTCATTTGGGAGCCTCGGGGAAGAGAGGCTTTTATGAGAAGTACCCAAAAGAACAGCGTTTCCAGAGAGAGAGAGAGAGGAATAAAGTAGTTGGTGGAACCCACCAAGGCACCAAATGTCTGGTGAAGTCGGTATTTTGATATGCGGGCGCGCGCTTGGCAGTTGGCGCGGACTACAGACTACAGAGTGGTTCAGCAATTTATCCTTTTCTTTTTTGTTAAGATTCGAGAGTTAAATTCAATTTGATCTCTACAACCGTCCGATCTTTTGAAATCTTTAACCAGATTTATTCTGATATTATAATCGATGGTGAAGATCATGAGATCAGATTCAATCCTCACGAGATTGTGTTCACACAGTATTCAATCCTCAATACACAGCTGCAAATGGCTATGAAAACGGTGTAAGCATAGTCTTATGAAGATTAAATCTAAGTTCGGAGATCATTTGACTTTGTTGACATTGTGTGATATCACAAGGATCCAGGAGAATGGATGGATGTGTTCTCCTAAACTAATTTTGATATGCTAATTTCCATGTCAATCTATGGGTCAGGTTGGATCCAATTAGTTTTGAATTCCTCTGATTGGGCTTGGGCTAACACCTCAACCCAGTCCAAGTTGCATAGCCCCATGGAACAAAGGGGATTTCTTTTTCTATGCTCCTTGTGATGGATGTATCATATACAATGGTCCATAGCACCTTGAGTCATATTAGATGGCACCTACAAATACAGACACATGAATAAACACATCGAGTTTCTACTGCAATCAGTAGGAGACTTTACTCATTACTAGTTGGCCCCTACAAACGATTGTAAGATTTGGTGCATTGTTATTTTGGTTGGAAACATCCAATGGTGGGTCCCAATATATATTCCGGTCTCATGACTTCGGACCCAAGCTACAATGCTCCATTATTTCGTGGTGTTTAGAAAAACCGGTCCTGACCGGCCTGTTGGACCCGTTAGATCACACCCTAACTGTATTTACTAAAAAAACAATGAAAATTGGCTGATCAGCCGATTTAACCCATAAACTAATGAACTGGTGTCGGTTTCATGAAATCACTCGGGCCATTAAATACTTGAAATTTTAAAATAAAATTAAGAAAACTTGGCCTCTTATCTTATTTTTATATATTGCTTAATTACCACTAATTCATCTAGCCATTTTCTTTAAAAATTAAGAAAGTTGTTATTTATCTATCATATTTAAATATATTAAAAGTTGTAAAATATATTATATATAATATTTATACAACATGTAGTATATATACATATATGTCACAAAATCATGGTTCGACCCTGGTTGAACTTTTGATTCGTGATCCTCTCCCTTATTTGGTTCTATACTCGGTCTGGTTCTATAAACATTGTTATTTAGATAATACATAGAATTTTCTCCCAACAATAAAAGTGGTAATTTACATGGCGTTTGGAAGCGTGGGTGCTTTTTGGGACCAATTTTCAAGAAAAAACACCCATGCTTTCAAGACCCATTTTTCACAAAAAAAAAAAAAAACTTCCGCCACGTAGGCAATGAGCAACACTATGCTATTTGGTAAGGTGATTTTCATCACCGTTTTTCATGTATGTGTTGACAGGTAAGCACCACATAGGATACACATCAGTCAATCGTTGGGGGAAATGGTTCACCGATGCATGAAACGCCAAACAACATAGTATTGAAACGGTTTGCCGATGCATTAGTTGAAACCAAGCTGAACCGAGCTCAAATAGTTCGTGAAAAACTCAACTCGTTGCCACCCCTAATTAGGGCTGTCAACGGGTCAAATTCTATTCGACCAATTGAATAGGAATTACAAAACCATAGTGAATATATTGGTTTTGGTTATGTGGTTTTGTACCATTGGTTCGATTCTAGTTCATACTTGTTTTAACCCAATTATTTTGTTAATAATATATAAAGTTACATAGTACTTTGTAATTTTTATTATATTTAATGTTTGAAAGGATAAATTTGATAAATAATATATAGGATTGTTTTGGTTAAAATCACCTAATTTATTAACATATAAATAGTTTACTATTTTGCTGTCATTTTTATTAAGAATATCTTATAAAAAATCAAGTTTTACATTGTTATTTACATAAAACAATTAGGGAAAATTCCTAAACAGAATTTTGAACTTTGGGATTATGCTAAGTTAATCCCTAAATTTTTAAATCGTCTCTACTGTACCCTAAACTTTCAAATTGTGCCTAACAGGTCCCTGCCGTTAGTTGATCATTAGTCAACACCATCACGTGACATCAAGTACACATTAAATAATTTCAAAATGTTAAAATTACCCTTTATGATATTTGTTTGACCATTTTACCCATTTCGTGTGAGTGTTAAAAGAAGGGAAGGGGAAGAGGGTTTATGAAATCAGACATGTAAATGTGATTGTCCAGTTACAATTGATTGTTGAACAGGGGAGCACGAGCTTCAATAGTTGATCGGTGTCTAATTTCATAACTCTCTTCTCCTTTCCTTCTTCTAACACTCAAATGAAATGGATAAAATGATCAGAAAAAATATCATAAAGGATAATTTTATCATTTTGAAATCATTTAATGTGCACCTGATGTCACATGACGGTATTGACCAATGATAGGGACCTATTAGACACAATTTGAAAGTTTAAGGTATTATAGAGATAACAGATACATTTTGAAGTTTGGGGATTGATTTAACACAACCCCCTAAATTCAGGGTACTATTCAAGAATTTTCTAGTAATAATCCATATGGTTTTGTGTCTATGATTTTATCCCAATTAATAACCGGTTTAAGACTGATACACCCTGTCCTCAGTCAAACTCGACTCATTAACAACCCAACATTTCGTGCCATGCATGGTTTACTCAAATAATGCATTTAGCACCAATACTAAATTGCCATGTGAGGAGAGAGACATGTTGACAACAAGTCTTTTTAATTTAGGGGGTGTTAGTTTTTATTGTTGTATTTACGTTTTGATCAAATCAGCCCCCACAAGATTGTTCCCCACAACGTCTCACAGTACATTCCCGTCGTGTATTGGGAACATCTCCTAATGATGATATAAAAAATGGTGATGTCATCATCGGGAGATGTTCTCAATATACAACAGGGATGTGGACGTTGTGGGGGGCTGATTTGAACTCGTGGTTCACAAATACAACCAGCGTTTAATTTGCCATTTCATGCTATTGATGGCTTTGGAGTCAATAAAATAATATTTTTTCTTGATAGAACTCTTTATAATGGTTTCATACACCAAAGTTTGTACTCAATTACAACCATACCCCATTAAAAACAAACAATGACAACATCTCACATACCATGGTTCAAAATAGGTCTGCAAGTTGGGCTGAGTTAGCCCAAACTCAGCCTGAAAAAAAAGTAGAGTTTGGTTGAAATTTGGGTTAAGCTTAGATTGAAATATGAACCTGACTTAGGATTGTATTAGGGTTGAAAAGAATGAATCCAACTTAACTTTGGCTTGGGTTAAGGAGTCCAACCTGAACCCGACTTTACTTCATATTTTTATATATAATATTGGATAAATATATATTTATAATATTGGATAAATATATATTTATGTTTGCAAATACATTCATGCATATGTATATACAACTATACATCCATAAATGCATATATTTGTGTATTTTTTCACTACAAGTATTTATGTATATACATATTTATATATTGATATATGCATGCATGTATATATGTTAAAATTTTTAAGTTTAAAGGTAAATATTTTTCTTTTATATTAAATTAATATGAGCCAGACTTTAGGAAATAAATACATTTGGCAAAAGGAAGTAAAGCAGTCAGACCAACCTGAGGTTAACTTGAACCTAACCCGAGCCCGACCTAAATCCAACCCAAAATTTTAGGATTGGGTTAGGATTAAACAAACCTGATCTAACCTGGCCCGACTTGCACCCCTAATTCAGAAAAGAATGAACAAAAATGCCCATCATTTTTTTTTTTTTTAAATATTGGTATGGTTCTGAACCATACCGCCTTTTTTCAGGATCATGAACCCAACACCAAATTAGAAGGCCAATTTTTTTCCTAACATTAGTCATTTGGTCCTAATAGGTTCACCTAAGCGAGCTTGGGCTCAGCATGGGTCCAAGCCTTACCTGAGTGGGTCAAGTTTTAGTTTGGACTTGGCCTGAATTGGACAGATTGGACTCGATCGATCTCATTCTCTGTCCAGGTTTGAGCTTTCACTAACCTTAAACTTGATCTAAGATTCCAAGTCTCTAACCCGCCCGAAGATGGAATCGTAACTCACAGGGTGTACAGCCTTTTAAGGCTATGTTTGGTTTAAAGAAAAAAATAGAGAAAGAAAGGAAATTAGGGAAAGATAAAAAAACCTTTACAAACCTTATATGAACTTTTCCATCTTTCCTTTCCTTTCCCTATTTTTTCCTTCAAATCAAACACAACCATAAGGTGAGAAGATCGTGTTTTTATTGGTGGAAACAAATTCCCCCTGTGTGTTTTAGGCGTCGTAATTCTCCTGTTACGTGGATTCGACTTTCGGACTTCGGATGCCCATTATTCGAACCGTAGTCCATATAACTGAACTCGTTTTTTTTTAGAATCTACCATGTCTGGTCAAGGACATTTGGATCTATTTATTTATTTTTCTTTTAAAATATATTATTTATTTGTTTTAGGTAAGAGGAATAAAATAATAGCGAAGTAAAGTGCGTAGCGATTAACGACAGAGGCCGAATCTGCTGGTCTTAATCGTGTGCATATAACACCGCAGCCGTTCATTGGGAACATCTTCTCCGCTGTGGATGTCTGTACACAATGTTTTGTGGTCAGCAGATCCCAGCTCCTTTATATTCTTACTTTTACGGTTTCACCCTTCACAAACAAGTATAAAAATATTTTTTCTTTACCGCCAATCCAAAGATCCGAGGAGCTGGGAAGCTCTAACCGTACAGAGACTATTAACTAAAACAAAATTTATCGGTTTCTTCTTCTTCTTCTTCTTCTTCTTCTTCTTCTTCTTCTTTCTCTGGTCATCACATAAAATGATCTTCAGTCACATATCAAATTTTCCATATTAATGAGGTAATACCTTCATTAATCTCTATCTGATCAATGTCTCTTCTATTGTTTGTTTTGCATTCGATCCTTAACTTATTCGTTGTGGAGAAACTAAATTACGTTAATCCACTGCATTATTTTATGAAATTATGCATTCTTATCTCTTTCAAAAGGAAACTTGTTAAATTGATCCCTGGTGGCCTGAAAAGACTTATCTACTGGTTTTCTATTCAAACATTATTCTTCTTCATGTGCACATTGTAGATCGATCCATCATTTAACTTGGAAGTGGCTTATCATGGATATATTAGTTGTTTCATCGTTAAAGAAAAGATCATTCGTTTTCGTCCGTATGGCATATTGATTTTACAAGGTGCAAAGTATTGATTTTCTATTGATATTGCATTGTTCAATGCAATTAGTGGATATCCGGCATTTGCTTATGTATTCAGCGGGAAGCATGTGGAGTAGGTGCTTTGATTGATCTCGGTGGAAGATGATCTGCCAAGAAAGGACCTCTTTCACTTATCCATATTCTTTTGAACATAATGTTATCCTTTGTCGTATCGATATTCTCTCGCAAGTTATGTTTACAACAATTTCGCTCATATATGTCATATGGAAATGCAATGGGTACCCAGGGTATGGAACTGACCCATTTCTTATCCATTCCATATAATCACTCATCAAGGCGATCAATTTTTTTCTCGCAAGGTTATTGAGTACTCATTTTTTTTTTTCATGTACACGAGATTGTATGCAATAAGGCTCCTTGTATGTTTCATTCTCAGTGCTTTGCCTGTAAACACATGGTAGCCTTTTTATTGTTGCTGCTGTCCTTATGAATTACTGCATAGTGATAAGTGGGTGAAGATATGTTCTCAACCAAAGTAAATGTCTGATTCGAAAATTTTGGTAGGCCAGTTGTACTGGATTCCCATTGAGTTTTAAGTATGCATGTAGTGCACTGTTGAGTGAAATGTCATTTATCATGACAACCTTTTCCAACTAATATTTGATACTCTTCAGTAATTAATTTTTCATGGTAAGCTTTTGAGACTTCTTCAAGTCCCTTGATGCTGTTCACTACTTCTAGTTTTTCCAAGGGTTTGTTCTGGTATACAAGTATGAAGTGTCTTTTGGTTGGTCTTTCAGATAGAAAGCATTGATGTGTGCGTGGTGATTCGTGACTGCTGTTAAAGTCCTATCCTTCCAACCCAAGAGAAATCTTGGGTCAACCAGTCAAGTGAACTTCAACTACTTTAATTTGTTTAATTACTTTTCCAGCAATTCTATGTTTTTTATACCTTTTCTTTGATATTTTCATTTAATCATATTATTGTTATTTCCCTTTTCTTTTCCAGTTGAGGATTATCAAACTAAAGCCTTCAGAGAATTGTTGAAGCAGTTCACTGTGGCACTTATGGAATCAGCTGGTAAACCATGAAAGTTGTTTCTATTTTGAAACTACATTTGGTATTGTAACTAGTTGGGACTTCATTGTCATGGTGTGAATTTGGTCAATGGGTGAATTTTTGAGGTCATCTATCAACTTGATGTTCCAGATTAGAAAGCATTTTCCCCCTTTATCATATCATCCAAATCTAATACCAGAATTCCTATACGAAAATCCCTCCTCCTCCTCCATCCTCTCTCTCTCTCTCTCTGACACACGGATAAACATAATGAGACAGCCTCTTTACATCTTTAGATATTTGTTTGGTATAGATTGCAATCTTAATGTAATTTTTTTTTGATTGATAACTATGGTATTTTTTTGATTGGAAACTGATTTTTTATTTTTTTTTTAAATGAGAAAAAAGAATAGATATGTACATAGAATGCATCTTTATTAGATATCCCCAAAGAGGATAGTTATACTTGGCTAACCACCTGACAGAATTGTTAAGTCATAATTAGATGCTAGCCCCGCTGCACACTAGTTGTATTCCTAAGTAGTATTGAATTACACTGCATATCAAGAGAATACAAAAGGATTGGCACCCATTACACCAAGGCACTGTACATTATGAATGTACCAAAGTCATTATATTGCAAGATTACAGTTCATTTTTAAACTATCCTAATAAAAAAGGATTTGATATCCCATACACTAACAACCACAAGCAAAGAATACCCACTACTTCTCAATATTTATATCACTTATCTTGCACAAAATGTGGGCATTTGTTTCACCCCGTAGGATCCCAAATATGACGAAAGGTATAATATCCCAAATGATTTTTCTTCTTTTTCTTAGGCCATTGAAAAACCACCCATAAAATCAAGCTCCAGTGGTGGCTGGGAAACATCCTTTCACTCTGAGAATTTCCATTCACTTCAACCACACCTTGCTGGACAGGTTGCAGTGCACAAATCCATCTCTGAATGAGTTGAAAACAACAAAAAAATTTTATTGTTGACTCCATTCGTTTTCAACACAGACCATTGTATGCTAAACGCTTTCCCAATGCTAACACCACCTTCAGGCACTGGTGATATCCAGATCTTTGAGAAGGAAAAATACACTATGGTGTACGGTTCAGTCTACTGAATAGAGGTCTAGTTGTGAATGAAACAGATTTATCTGATCTTCTATCATTGTATCATCTAGGACTGGGTACAGTCTAACTGCTCTGCCATGGAATTGATTTCTCATCATTCAGATTTTGTCTTAATTCTGGATGCCATGTTATCTGCTCATTTTGGATAACAAAACAGTCAGATACTAGAGCATTTCTATTCCTCACATTCATAAGTAAATAAACCATTAGAGGGTGGTCATTACATGATGGGTACTTCCAAAATCTCACTCGTGTTCCATCTCTTATTCTGTACTTGATTCCTTGTTATTTTTGATAGTTAACTGATAACTTTATTGAGTAAAAGAAATAATACTTTATCTACAAACTTCCTTGCAGTCCCAATTTTGGATGGCTACTGCCACCAAACCCAAATTTCCAGATACATTTCAGTTCCAAATCCTCTTTCCTCCCCAAAATAAGTGGTCTCTATTTACCTCCTGTTTGGATAGTACATCAGCAAAAGTGTTCCTGATCTGTGAATCAGCATAATCAGCTTCCATCCTTCTTGTTAACACCTTTATTTCCTTAAATGTGTCCTTATGTCTTTGTAGTGCCGTGAGCTTTAGGCCAGCCCACTATAACTCATGAATCTCCTTCTAACATTTAGAGACTTTTCCAGATGCAGTCCTTTAACCACTGTCATCAATTCAGCCCTGAAGAGAGAAGAAAAACAGTCCTTGAGAGTGTGGGACTGTTTAGGATAGATGTAGAAATCAAAAGGAATAAAAAACTGCAGAGAAGATTGCTTCTATTGAGTAGAAGATGAAGAGGGAGATGGCAGCAAAGAGGGTTAGAGTATGAGAGGTTCGAACTTCACTCTCCCTCTAACACCCTAACACTATTTCATTAAGTTAGTTTTGAATAATTACAAGGGGGGCCCTTAGTTGGGCAAGAAATTACAAGAACATAACATAGAAGAGGATGGGCCCAGAATAAGGCCCATTACAGAAAGGAACATAAACAGTAAGAAAGAATAACAGCCTATGGGCCATTCAGCCCATCTTCTCTACACTCCCCCTCAAGCTGAACATAGATGTCAATCATGCCAAGCTTGCCAGTGTCATGCTGAAGCTTTGCCTTGGGAATGCCCTTGGTGAGAAAATCTGCTAATTGTCCTTCAGATGTGATGAAAGGAAGACACATTTCACCCGAAGAGACCCTTTCTCAAATAAAGTGTCTATCAACTTCAATATGCTTAGTTCTATCATGTTGCACTGGGTTGTGGGCAATGTTGATGGCGGCCTGATTATCACAGTACAACATCATTGGCTTGTCATGCTCAACCCCAAGTTTCTCCATCAATGATTTTAGCCATAACAGTTCAGAAACTCCATGTGCCATGGCCCTGTATTCTACTTCTGCTGAAGATCGAGCAATAACCGATAGTTTCTTGCTTCTCCAAGAAACAACATTACCAGCCACCAAGCTGCAATAGCCAGAAGTAGATCTTTTGTTATCAATGTTTCCAGCCCAGTCAACATCAGTATAGGCTTCAAGTTTCATATGACCATGCTTGGCAAACAGAACTCCCTTTCCTGGAGAGCCCTTCAAATAACATAGAATTCGCTCTGCTACTGCCATATGAGTGTCTCGGGGAGCATGCATGAATTGGCTAATATAACTGACAGCATATGCAATATCTAGCCGAGTCATGCATAGGTACAGGAGTTTCCCAAGAAGTCTCTAGAAGACCCCTTTGTCTTCTAACAATGTTCCATCTGAAGCAGAAAGTTTATGACTCATATCAATAGGAGTAACAACTGGATCTAGCAACTTCTATGCCCAGGAAGTATCTCAATTCCCCCAGGTCTTTAATCTCAAACTCTGTGTGGAGGAAAGATTTGAGAGCATGAATTCCTGAAACATCATTACCAGTCACAACAATATCATCTACATACACAATGAGGTATACTGCCAGAGGTCTACTCCTCTTCACAAAAAGAGTATGATCAGAATGTGTCTGAACATAGCCAAAGCTAACAAGTGCTGTTCTAAATCTCTCAAACCATGCTCTAAGGGACTGTTTGAGGCCATAAAGGGATTTCTTCAGTCTGCATACCTTTCCTTGCATATCTCTTCCATACATCCCTGGAGGAAGAGACATATAAACCTCCTCATGTAATTCACCATTCAGAAATGCATTCTTTACATCCAATTGATAAAGGGCCCAGTCAAAGTGAGTAGCTAGAGATAGAAGAGCCCTCACAGATGTCATCTTAGCAACTGGTGCAAAGGTCTCCAGATAATCAATCTCATACGTCTGTGTATAGCCTTTTGCAACTAGCCTGGCCTTGTACCTCTCAATGGTCCCATCAGTCCGATATTTAATAGTAAAGACCCACTTGCAACCAACTGGATCCTTCTCTTTAGGAAAATCAACCACTTCCCAAGTGTCATTCTTGTGTAGGGCATCAATTTCAGATCTCATTGCATCCCTCCATTCTGGAATATTAAGAGTTTTTGACACAGTCCTGGGAATAGGGTTAGAGGAAACTGAAGAGAGATAGGAAAAATATGAAGGGGAAAGCAGACTATAGGAAAGGTGTTTGGAAATGCAGTGTGCAGTGCACTTCCATTTTCCTTTCCTAACAGCAATGGGAATATCAAGGTCAGGGAAAGATGGCTCCAAAGGGGTTGAAACAGTACCTGTTGTCTCATCTGTGACTGGAAGTGCATGAGGCTCATGTGTTGTAAGGGAAACAACCTGCTCATTTCGGGATCTTTGCCTTTGATACATCTTGGGATTGAGGATAGGACGAGGAGGTAAAGAGGGAAGAACACTGGGACAAGGAGAATGGAATGACTGACCCTCCCTTTATTCATTTGAAGGAGATGCAGACTCATCAAAAGACTCAACTGGGACAGGGAGAGGAAGAGCAAACACTTGTGATAAACCCTCCCCCTGTGGACAATGTCTTTTCAGAGAGGAACCATAAAAGGGAGAAAACTCATCAAAGGTGACATCCATTGAGACATATCGAGTGCCAGTCTTTGGACCAAAACAACAGTAACCCTTCTGTGTGGGGGAATAACCAAGGAAGATACACTTGTGGGCTTTTGGTCCAAATTTATGTCTTTGGACACTTAGAACATGTACATAACAGGTGTAGCCAAAGACACGAAGAGGAATAGGAAAAAGGTCCTTTAAGGATGAAGAAGATTGAAGGGAGACTTAAACCCTAAAACCCTGGATGGCATACGGTTTATGAGGTAGGTAGCAGTAAGGACAACATCACCCCAAAACCTTGTAGGAACATGTGAGGCAAACAAAATACTTCTTGCAACTTCAACAATATGCCTATTTTTTCTTTCAGCAACTCCGTTCTGTTCTGGGGTCCTAACACAGGAACTTTGATGAATAACCCCCATGTCAGAGAGATAGCAGGATAAGCTCTTCTCAAAATATTCTTTTGCATTGTCAGATCTGAAAATTTTAATCCTGGTATCAAACTGGGTTAGAACAAATTCATGGAATTGTCTTACAAGTCTTGGAACTTCATCACGAGATTTCATCAGGAATATCCAAGTGAACCAAGAAAAGTCATCAATAAACAAGATAAAATATTTGTAGCCCCCCATAGAGGGTATGTGGTAAGGCCTCCACACATCAGAGTGCACAATATTAAAAGGAAAATAAGATCTTTTATTGCTCAAAGGATAATTGTTTCTGCAATGCTTTGATAATTCACAAGATTCACAATGAAGACTAGACACACTAATTCCCTTGAACAGTTTAGGGAATAGATGACTTAAAGCAGAAAAAGACAGATGACCCAAACGACGATGACATAACATAATTCGACTAGTAGACTCTGAAGAAACAAACCCAAAAGCAACATTCCCAGGTTGATCAGGGCATTGTCCCGGAGTATCAAGCAAGTATATTCCGTTTGCCTCATGGCCACTCCCAATCACCTTCTGAGACTCCAAATCCTGAAAAACGCAATAGGAAGGAAAGAATGTTACACAACAATTTAATGATTTGGTTAAACTACTTACAGATAACAAATTTGTATTTAGTCCAGGTACATGAAGGGCAGAAGATAGGAGAAAGGAATCTGTAGCCTTGACGGTTCCCTTGCCAGAAATAGAGGCAAGAGAACCATCGACTAAGGTGATTTTATCACGTCCAGGAAGCAAATCATATGAAACGAACAAAGTAGAAAGGTTGGTCATATGATCAGAAGCACCTGAGTCAATAATCCAAGGGATCTTAAGATTACCTAAAGTGGTTGCATGATTAGCAGAAGCCCTTATACCTGAATGAGCAAATGCAGAAGGAGCTGAATTTCCTGAAGGATTGGAAGAAGAAGTTACACCCTCGAAATAACTGATCATCTTCCCAAACTTTTCATACTCTGTTTTCATGGCTGCCAACTGTGCACAAGTAGACTCAACTTCAGTATCTGGACCAGCAGCCACATTTGCACTCCCTGTCCTTCTACTATCATGTTTTTTCTGAATCCGAATAGGAACAAGATTGGGATGTAATTTCCAGCACTTGTCTTTGGTGTGCTTTGGCTTCTTGCAGTATTCACATACAACCTCTTTCTTTCCAGAGCCACTAGGAGCCCCCACAACTCCTTTGGGTTTAACCCCCATATTCGCAAAGTGATCACTAATACTAACCCCGTGAACCTGGACCATCCTTCTGCTTTCTTCACTGCTTACCAAAGCATACGCTTGTGACAATGAGACACTTTCCTTGGATAAAATATTTTGTTTTGTGATATCATATTCTGGGTTTAGTCCGGTTAAGAACTCAAACACCCTGTTTCTTTCAACTAGTTTCCTGTAGGTCTCTGCATCATTGGTGGTGTCCCAAGTTACAACTTCTAATAGATCAATTTCTTGCCACAGAGACTTCAGGATTGAGAAGTATACAGTAAGGGATTTCTCCCCCTGTCTTAAATTTTTCACATCACTTTTCAATATATAGGCTCTAGCCACATTTAGTTTCTAGGAATAGGTTTCTGCAACACTGTACCAGATTTCCTTTGCTGAATTCATCCGTAGATAGTGTTGGCTAATTTGTGGCTGCATTGAGTTCACAAGCCACCCAATAACAGTGTAATTCTCTTGCATCCACTTCTCATAGGATGGATCATCTTCTGGGGGAGCCTTCTTGCTCCCGGAGATAAACCCCCACTTTCCTCTACTACATATATAAATCTTTACCAATTGTGACCATGCCAGATAGTTGGTTCCATCCAGCTTAACTGTGGTTACAGTCAGTAAAGAATCAACTGGAGTTCCCAGAACTTGTCCAAATTCAGCAACATTCTTACTCAATCTCTGAGGAGTCCATCATGTAAACACTTCAAATAGGGATTCAGTCAACTTCTACTAGTGTACTGAATGAGGATGAGCTAGGACTGTGTTAAATCAGCCTCAAACACAGCAATACACAAGGCCAAACCACACCTGGAAGCTGTGAGAACCAAGCCTGGCAGCAGCACCTTGTTGTCTACATGAGACACTAAATGGCTTGGTTCAGCCTTCAAGAAGTAATCAACAGACCTCCAAGCACTGTGCACCCAATTGAAGTACCTTTTCTAATCAGGGATTCTAGGTACTCACCAACAAGTGCCCTAAAAAGAGCAAAAAACAGTCCGTAGTGATTAAGGGGCCTTTTTATGAACACTGTGTGGGCAGCAGAGAAGACCCCACTGTCAACAAGTGAGAAACACCTCAGGAGCAGTCCGTACAGGTCCAAAAAAAACAACCAAACAAAAGCAAGAACTCGCACCACTGAATCAAAAGAGGTTTTGACAGCTTGACAGTCCAAAAAAGGGAGAAAACCAACCCAGAAATCTCTGGGTTAAACCAGATTAACCACAGCCGAACAGCTGTACAATTTCAAGGGAACTTCAAACACTTCAACAGTCCCCAAAACAGAAATATAACTCAGGAATAACTGAGTGCAACTTACAATCTCATCAATCTCTAATTTGAGCTCCAAATCAGGAACCAAACAGTCATTTTCTCTGATTCTTCCTGGTCACCGAACCACTCTCCAAGAGATTAGAGTCTTGGGCACCCTCCAATGACCTCCAAGAATCAGGCGAACAAGTTGAAGCTTCCAGCCCTAGAACACCCTCATGCAGTCGGCTGGACTACACCCACATGAGAGCCATGCCAAGTTCAGGCTTGCTCTGATACCAAGAAGAAAAACAGTCATTGAGAGTGTGGGACTGTTTAGGATAGATGTAGAAATCAAAAGGAATAAAAAACTGCAGAGAAGATTGCTTCTATTGAGTAGAAGATGAAGAGGGAGATGGCAGCAAAGAGGGTTAGAGTATGAGAGGTTCGAACTTCACTCTCCCTCTAACACCCTAACACTATTTCATTAAGTTAGTTTTGAATAATTACAAGGGGGAGCCCTTAGTTGGGCAAGAAATTACAAGAACATAACATAGAAGAGGATGAGCCCAGAATAAGGTCCATTACAGAAAGGAACATAAACAGTAATAAAGAATAACAGCCCGTGGGTCATTTGGCCCATCTTCTCTACAAAGAGTTTTGGGTCCTGAATACAAGGATATTGTATGTCCTTGGTGATCTATGAAAAACCCCTCCATTATCTGAGAGTCCAGGATTACCCATCAAAATTTAGTTTGGATAGTTTGGGCTAGGCAGGTTCCATTGCCAAATTGTCACCTTTTTAAATGAAGAGGAAGAAGAAACCAGTTACGAAAGATATCATCCATGGAGAGGTGCTCAAAAGACCTTCAAGATTCCATTGATTTTTTTTTTTTTTTTTTTTTTTTTTTCAGTTCCTCTCTGAATCGTTCACCCATGAACATTTCTATCTTCTCTCAGTCCCAGTTGAGTTCCCCCCAACCCAATAATGTCTCCAACTGCCTCACTCCTAATCCTCTTGACTTTTTTGGTGCAAGTACTTTGTTTCATTTCAGTATTTCACCTGATGGTCTTTATTTTCTTCCGTCAATTTCATAAGTCCTTCATCTTAATATGAAAAATCTTAAATAGGTCCAACAGATGAAAAGTGCAGTGCATATGCTCATCAGTTCAGATTACCTAAATGTGGCAAGGACATGGTTAGACAGATGATTAATATGAAATTTACACTAAAAATTGAATTTTCTGACACAATACAGCTCCCTTATACAGGTATTCAGGTATTATAGGTTTAACTAATCCAAATAGGGACTATCCTAGACAGACCATGGTTCAAAATGTCATTGATTGGGTAGTCCCAGTGTGCATCTGTAGACCTGTTCATGGGCCGGGCTTGGACCAGGCTTTACTACTTATTAACAGAAATTGTCCTGGCTTGAGCCCAAGCCTGGCCCTAATATAAAGCCCGAAGCCTGGTGTACATTATGCAATATCTTAATTCTATCTTCTGATTCCATATTTTTTAACGTGTTCCTATCCAATCACATTTTGCACATAAAAAATATTGCTGCCCAAGATACAAATAAACAACTAAGTTCAAACCCAAAAGAAATCACACACAATACAAAAGACAAAATAAAAATGCAAATTATTACTTAATACCTATTACTAACATATATTTTTTTATTATTTATAATATTATTGGGCTTGGGCCAGGATTATTTAAAAAGTCCAAGCCTAGCCCGAAAGATAATCGGGCCTAATACTTCAGCCCGATCCCGAGCCTGCAGTCCTCAAAATGGGCCTAAAACGGGCCTACCTGCCAATGAACAGGTCTATACATCTGCCAAATTTAAAATTGCTTGAAGTTTAGACTGCACTATATACTTTTGTGATCAAAAGTATGATTGAAGAACTTTTGCTCATTGATTGTAAAGTGCTGATTAATGTTTTATGTTTACTGTAAAACATAGATGAAGGATCATTATGAGAGTTCTTGGGACCTCAGTGTCCTAAATTGTCTGTTGATATCCCTTTTTGTGCTTCCTTGCTAAATTCACGATTTTGGTGTTCCTTTGCAGTTTGTTTAAGGAATACCTCTGTTGTTGTTGTTATTCTCAATACTGGAGAAGTATATATTGTTGTCAGCTTGTCTACGCGGAGTGATACCCAGGTGATTTATGTTGATCCAACAACTGGATCACTGGGCTACAATGGGAAGAAGGGAATTGATGTTTTTGGTTCTGAAGATGAAGCTCTGAACTACATAACAAATGGATCAAGGTGGCTGTTGTGTAAGAGTAGAACTTATGCCAGGGCAATACTGGGCTATTCTGCCTTAGGAAGCTTTGGATTGCTTCTAGTTGCAACTAAATTGACCTCCACCATACCAAATTTACCTGGTGGAGGATGTGTATATACTGTCACTGAGAGCCAATGGATCAAGATTCCACTTCAAAATCCCCAACCTCAGGGTAAAGGGGAGCTAAAGACCATTCAAGAATTTGCTGAGATTGACATTGATGGGAAGCATTACTACTGTGAAACAAGGGACATCACTCGACCTTTTCCAAGTCCTATGCCATTGCAAAATCCAGATGATGAGTTTGTTTGGAATGGCTGGTTTTCAAGGCCTTTCAAAGAAATTGGGCTGGCACAACACTGTGCTATTCTTCTGCAGGTTTTTACTCCATACTTGGTGCACTGTTTTCCCTGTTCAATTAACCTTAATTCATCCACTTCTTTTAGAATTTATTTAGATCTCTGAGATTAGTTCTTTTGAGGTAATAGCGAAATGTTTTAATCAGTATATGATTCTCTCTCTCTCTTTCTCTCTACAAACAAAAGAAAAACAGTATCTTAGTTTTTTCCCTTTGAAGTATTTCTATGATTTTTTTATGATTATTCTATGAAATTTTATTAAATCAGACAATAAATAACATTTGCGTCATGCTTTGCACCTCTTGACTGTTGTCTCACTTCAAAACTGTTTCTTTAGCTGTACTGATAGAAGATTTTCTTATTCCGACTTAAACCATGTATCTGAGCTCAATGCACATTTTATGAGCTTTGTATGGACTCTGTTCCTTTCACCATTCCTTTTATCACTTTCAGTTTTAGTTGCCTGTGAAACTGTGCAAGATTGCAATTCACATTGGCATTGATCTAAGTGTTGTAACAACCATAAAGTTTTAATGTACCATCTTTGGTTGTTCTCAAACTAATTTGTTCATAATATTCATTTCTATTGACATTTATTTCTAGGGGTTTGCAGAAGCTCGAGTATTTGGAAGCTCAGGTCAGCAAGAAGGAATAGTTGCTCTTCTAGCTCGTCGCAGTAAACTGCATCCTGGTACTCGATACTTGGCTAGAGGGCTGAATTCATGTTTTGGCACAGGTAAAATTTTTTTGTCCTTACAAAGCCTTTCAATAGTTGTTCATTGAATTAAAGAGGAATAAGGATATAAATTTTTAGGAAAGTAGGCTTTCCCTGAGATTTTTTTTGCTTGTGAAAGAAAAATTCATTAGGAAGGAGGAAAGATGATTTTTTTTTTGCTTGTGAGAAAGAAAAAATCATTTTTAATGAAAGAAAATTCATGAAATGAAAAACAGTACAATAACTGGCGATAAGAGAAAAATCCCCTATATAAAAATACGAATGAAGAAAGTCCAACAAACAACCACACTCATATCCATCTTTTTCAACAAAATTCTCCTTCTATTGGTTGTTCCTTTATTTTAATTCATTTCTTTGTTTGTAAAACTATATTTTAATACTATCACCTAGTCTTGCTTGAGGTGTATCACTTCTGAAATGAAGATAGTTGACAAAATTTTGTCATTGATATCTTAATCCTACAAGCTTCATTTAAAGTACAATCTTTTTGCCTTCTCAAAAAGGAGATGATAAGCCCTGGAAAAACTGAAAAAACAAAAAGCTACAACAGCCAGAGAGAGCACATCAGGCAGCCTATTTAAAGAATCCAAAAAAAGAAAAAAAAAACTAAGAATATAAAGGCAGAACTATCTGGGAACAGACACTCCAAATACAGCTTGGGTCTCCCAACTCTAGGCCTTACAAGAGAAATGAAAGAATTGGCATATCTTGGCACCTGTCTGAATGAGATGTATATTTTGGATGTGAGGGATCTAGCCTCTTTGATAGGATGGTTAAGTATCCAAGGCCATTCCTCTCTGTCTCTCATTTGTTCAATGACCACCTAAGAGTCCCCTTCTATCTCTGCCTGGCATATTCCTATGGGGTACATAATCCTGGGTCCTGAAGAAGCACTAAAATCCCCAGCAATGGTAGGCCCCGAGGAAAAATAGAATACTCCCTCCCTTCTCTTTAGAACCTTCAATCCCTGAAGGCACCAGATTAACAATGAAGCAGCCATAAAATTAATGTTAACTGCTGAGAAACAGGCAGTATACAATCAAACTTACAATTTTATTGTTAGTCTTTATTCACAATCATCTCTCCCCTATTATCATCAGTACTCTGCCATATGTGGCACTAAACAATACGGAATGATGAAGCAGGATTCATGTAGCTGACCCCATATAGTTAGGACAAGGCTTAGATGATGATAATTTTTTTTTTTTTTTGAAAAGCAAATATGTATTGTACTAAAGAAAGAGGGAAGCCCTGTCAAGGATGATGATGATGATGGTGAACTTTCTTAGCTTCTATTCTTTTTTCACTCAGTCTTCTGTCAATATGCTATATTAACTCTCCTTTTCATAGTATCATCCATATCCATTCTTCCTTGTTAAAGCCTCAATGTTTCATGCACAAGTTGAATGCTCCTGGAATATCTTAATTGCTGCAGCTTTGGAAACCAGGGCAATCTGGCATTGGAGGTATGTATAGAAACCATGATGGTGATATCTTATTTGCATTTTCTGGGTCCATTGGCCATGAAACTCCATTGGAGCAGAACTGATGGCAATGCTTCAAGGTTTAAGGTTGGCAAAATCCTTGGAGTTCAGGGAATTGATTGTTGAAGGGTATTCCAGAACTATTATTGCATGGCCGTGAGGCCCACTGGAGGGTCCATGGAGGAAAACCAAATTAGAGAAGCTAAATCTATAATCCATGTCTTACAGGTAGAGCTAAGTTGGGTGCCTAGGTCCGAAAACTCCACTGCTGACTCACTAGCTCTGGAAGGGGTCAGCAGACAGTCTCTGGTGAGGTAACTATCTGATTAGTTTAAAGGAAGGGGCCTACTGATGTCTATTTGGGGGGGCAGTAGGGTACTGGATCATCTGGGAATGATGTGTTCTACTATACTGAATTTCATTTAAAGTTTGTATCATATTTTATAAAGCAATAAAATTTACTGTTACTGACAAAAAAGCCATCCTGGAATATCATTATTGTTCAAACTCCTCGTTAATTATGTTAGAGTTCTTGTTTGGTATTTTGCTCACATTTTATAGAACTAAAGTTAAAGATAGTGAACCACTTCTGGGGAACATACTAGATGTATGTGCAAGTCAAAAATTAAAAAAAGGCATGCATTTCATTTTTTAAATTCAAAGTATTTTGTCCCCCTTCAATCCATTAGTATTCCTCTTTTTCTCTTCAGATAAATTGTTTGGATAATGCACATAACAAGGAAAAAGAATTGCTAACATTTTCATTGGGAAGAAAGGAATGCTAGACTTTTCTTAAACAGGAGGCAGGCTTCTGAAGCAATGATATGTGCAGCTTTGCCCAAGGGGAGTTCAGTCTTCAGCGTCTTTAGCACTGATGATACAATGGGTTTGGAACTGTGGCCTCTTCATTGATCAGGAAGGATCAGGTCATACAACAAAACATTGGAATTGAATTCTACCCACAAGACTCTACCAAGTTGAATTTTGATAGATGTTGTGTGGGGAGTTCAGGGTTTTGTTCTTGAGACCATGACTATTCTTCAGGGAGTATAGTTGCTGGTCTACTACACCAGTCTAGGGTTAGAAGGGGACTCCTAAGTGGTGATAGACAGATATGGTAGTTGAGACTTGAGAGAAGGTTGTCAAGGCACTTGGAGGCTTGCAAATAGATATATATTTTTTAATTTTTTATATCTCAAGCATGAATATCTTGTTCAAATAGGTCCAAAGAAGTGTTTTAAAAGCGCAAGGGCCAATTTGCGCCTGAGGCGCAAGGCGCAAGGCGAGGCACGAACCTTTTTAAGAAAGGCACAAAATTACAAAAAAGAAAGCTAAAAAATAAAAAAAAAAGTCATAAAATTCAAAAAAAATGCCAAAAATTAAAAAAAAATGCAAAAAGTATTAAAAATAATGTTAGTAAAAAAATATAAACTTAAATTTTAAAATAAATGTTTTAAAAAACCTATTATCTAAAATTAAAATACATAAACATAACACGTAAAGTGTATTCAAATGAAAATTTAAAAATAAAAGCAAATATATAAAGCATTTTCAAGCATGTAAAACCCACAATCTCTTTTTCTCCTTAATTTCATTGCTTCAACTTCAAGTAGCTAATGTGATGTAAAACATATTGTATTCTCGATTCTATGAGTCGCCTTTGTACCATGCCCCTCGAGGCAAGCCCGAACAAGTCTATGTTAGGGTCTGAAATTCCTATTTCTCACATAAAAAATAATGATTTTATAACTTACGTTGCCTTTTAAGAAGATATTTTATTGCAATGTGTGCCTAAGCACATCAGGCGTGCGCCTTTTGAAAGGGGTGCGCCTAGGACCTGGGCGAGGCACATACCCCAAAATGCGCCTTGCCTGTGTGCCTAGGCGCTCCTTTTAAATCACTGGTCCAAAGGTCTGCTAAATCAGTTAGCAGATGCATTGGCTAATGACAGGGTCAGGCATGGAGATCTGTATTGGGAGGTAACCTTACCAGGTTAGACTTTGGGGGGAGATACTGCTACCACACCAATATTTATGAATCTGAATTTACTCCTTACAGAATGCTCCTCATACCCACTCAGAGCACTTTCAGCCGTGAATTGGAACACCTCCCCATGAATGAAAACATACAAGTGTGGGAGATGTACCCGATGCGCAGCTGCAATGTGCAGTGAGGTGTGTGTGATGAGCAAATCCGGACTCAATCTTTGTGCTCTTTCATGTTAGAAGAGTTTGGTTAGACCTCTCATTTTTTTGGAACATGTAAAGTATTTCATTAAATGTATAAGGAGGTACAAAAAGCTTCCCCTGTACAATGAGAATCTATACTATACAAAGGGTATACAACCATAAGGACTGACATATATAAAAAACTAGTCCTATGGCTTCACAAAAATATTTTTGTTATCAAAAAGGTATTGTATGGCTTTCCTTTGAATAATCTATGATTTGCCTTCCATGAATGCAGCATACCCAAAACCCTCTTTATAACCTCCTCTATTGAAGCCTGCTTCCCTTAAAAAATTTGAGCATTTCTCTCCTCCCACACGGCTCACAATTCACCAAAAAAATATCACCCACAATACTTCTGCTGGAATAATATTCCAAGCCACTCTTCCACCCTTACCCAAACCTTTCAAATTCCAAGGTCCTAGGAAGCTCTTAATATCTCCCCAGAAACACATCTCAACCCACCCCAAAGAGATACATCATTCTACTCCATATCCTGTAAGAAGATTCACAATGAAGTAATAAATGGGCTGCTAATTCCATATTATTACTTCATAATACACAACTCATATCATCCACTTTTATATCCCTTCTCATAAAATTTTCTCTGGTTTAGATTTTGTTTAGAGCTGCTGTTTAGACAAAACAAAAATGACAGTTTGGATGGGATATTACTGTTCCAAATTCTTGAACTTGAGAAATCAGAAATTTCTTCCCTTACCAGTCTGTTATTTAATTTATCTTACAGTTAAGTTTCCTCATTTCTCCAAGGCCCATGTACTC
The DNA here is from genome assembly GCF_055504915.1 of Nelumbo nucifera. Classification (NCBI taxonomy): domain Eukaryota; kingdom Viridiplantae; phylum Streptophyta; class Magnoliopsida; order Proteales; family Nelumbonaceae; genus Nelumbo; species Nelumbo nucifera. The sequence continues at coordinate 145,771,686 of NC_142649.1, read as the reverse complement.
CTGTCCTCCCTTCCCTCAATCAAACTTTTATTGTACAGCAACTGTAACAGATCAATGAGGGATGTCACTTCCCAACCATTTGGAATTCTACAGAATTGGGGGTTCCATACCCTATTACCATTCTGCATGTCCATATAATTAGCCACTGGTTGGACCACTTTTTCAGATTTCATTATTGGTCCACAAGAGGAAGGAAACTTATGTGCAAGGTTCAAGTTTTGATACGATCAACCTGTATCGGGCATATTGTATTGTATTGGCAGGCCCCTAATACTTGAAATCAAAGTGCTTTGGGGTTTTGATCAATTTCAGGGGGTGGGCAGGTCTAAGACCGACCCCCTGACCTATTAAAAAAATCGAAAAAAAAGGGAGGAGTGTGATTGAAACACCCGATAAGAACCGTCTGGCATATTGGGGTGTAATGAAACTTTGAACCTTGCTTATGTATATTGTCATTTAGAACTCTTACATTTCTATACTTAAACTTCAAATTCTTGGTTTTCTATTGTTAATGAAGAGATGTAATTATTATTTATTACAATGTTATTTGTCACCTCAGGTCATTGTAATGTGAAAAAACTCATATTTTTTAACATGAATATCACCATGGAATTGCAGTATAATGTAATTCCATTGAACTCATTAAAAATGTGGATTTAACAGGAAATGAAGTGGAGTGCGAGCAACTTGTATGGGTTCCTAGGAGGAATGGCCAAAGTGTTCCTTTTAATACATATGTTTGGAGACGAGGCACCATACCAATCCGGTGGGGTGCAGAACTGAGGATCACTGCTGCAGAAGCAGAAATTTATGTTTCAGATAATCCTTATAAGGGAAGCTTGCAATACTACCAGAGGTTAAGTAAGAGGTATGGTGCTCACAATATAGAAGTAACTGATGGAGTAAATCAGAACAAAAGTCCTTTGGTTCCTATTTTATGTGTCAACTTGCTCAGAAATGGGGAGGGAAAATCTGAGTCCATTTTGGTACAGCATTTTGAAGAATCCATGAACCATATTAGATCAAGTGGGAAACTTCTGCACACTCGGCTTAATTTAATAAATTATGATTGGCATGCAAGTGTAAAACTGAAAGGTGAACAACAGACAATTGAAGGGCTCTGGAAACTCCTGAAACAACCTACAATATCTGTAGGAATTTCTGAAGGAGATTATCTTCTCTCACGGCAACAACTTAATGATTGCCAAGGAGAGCTGGTGTATAATGAAGACTTTGAGGGTGTTTTCTGCTTAAGATCTCGCCAGAGTGGGGTAATACGTTTTAACTGTGCAGATTCTTTGGACAGAACCAATGCTGCTAGTTATTTTGGGTCCCTCCAAGTTTTTGTAGAGCAATGTAGGCGGCTAGGGATATCACTTGACACTGATTTGGCTTCAGTATATAATTCTGGTGGGTATACTGCTCCTTTGCCACCAGGCTGGGAGAAACGTTCTGATGCTGTAACAGGAAAAACATATTATATTGATCACAACACTAGGACAACAACCTGGATGCATCCATGTCCGGATAAACCTTGGAAGAGATTTGACATGTCATTCGAAGAGTTCAAGAAGTCAACAATATTATCACCAATATCTCAGCTTGCTGACCTTTTCTTGTTGGCTGGTGATATTCATGCAACATTGTATACTGGTTCTAAAGCTATGCATAGCCAAATCCTCAGCATATTTACTGATGAACCTGGCAAATTTAAGCAGTTCTCTGCTGCACAGAATATGAAGATAACTTTGCAAAGAAGGTACAAAAATGCAGTTGTCGATAGTTCCCGCCAGAAGCAATTGGAAACGTTTCTTGGAATTAGGCTCTTCAAGCATCTCCCTTCAGTTTCATTTCATCCTTTGAAAGTATGTATACATATTGTTTTTGATAACTGCCCTTTGAAAGTATGTATTGCAAAGGACTTTTTTTAAGTAGTTCCATGATAATGCATTCATCCTTTATTTGATGATTTTGAGATGAAAGTAACAAAATATATCGTTACCTTTTCTTCTTTTGATTGGTAACAGAAGTATTATATTAATACATGGAAAAATGCACATGAAAATAAAATAAGCATTTCCTAATTTATAAAGAAAAAAGAACAAAATATAACTTTACATTCACCTCCTACAAACCATATAAACTGTTAGAATTATAGGCAGCGGGTTTATTTCTTTACTTTACATAAACAGGACTAATTTTGTAATGTATTTTTCTATTATATAATAAAATAAGTTGGACGGAAGATCGGAGGAGATCAATCTCCTACTGCACTGAACCCTTTTCTCTCCCTATTCTCTCTTCTCTTTATTGTTCTCTGCTATTCTTCACTCTCTCTTTTTTTTCCTTTTAATATTGCATTGATTTCAGGTTATTTTCATGGTATCAGAGCACCATTGATAACCTGAACTGATTCCTTCTTCTGTAATCAATCTGCACATAGGAGTTTTCTTCTTTTGCGCCTAGAGAGACACAGTCTGCTGTTGTGACTGATTGCATCAAGGAAAAGGAGGCTGTTATGCCTCAGTTTGGTTCCAATTTTGTGAGTTGAGTGGTGAATAAAGTCCCTCTACTTGGCACCAAACCCTTTTCTCTCCCTATTCTCTGATCTCTTTATTGTTCTTGCTACTGTTCTCTTCTATTCTTCACTCTCTTTTTTCTCTTTTAATATTGCATTGATTTTAGGTTAATTTCATGGTATCAAGCACCATTGATATCCTGAACCAATTCCTTCTTCTTTAAGACTGTAACCAATCTGCACATAGGAGTTTTCTTCTTTTGCACATAGAGAAACACAGTCAGTGATGGTGTAACTGATCAGATCAAGGAAAAGGTGGCTGTTATGCCTCGGTTTGGTTCAGATTTTGTGAGTTGAGTGGTGAACAGAGTCCCTCTACTTGGCAGTTCAAAGAGGGCTGCCAAATGATTGTTTGAGATAAGTTCTATGCAGATTTTGATGCCTGCATCAGTTGGTGTGGTGTAGTTGAGAAATCTGTTATAACAGGGAGTGTGTTTTAGTTGTGTCATGGTCTTTATGAGATTGTTTGCTGTTAGTAAGGGGTGCAAATTTGGTGTGAGTGTAAAATTTGTTTCAAGCAGTTGATTATTTGAAGTTTTAAGGCTAGTGGTGAGTTTCATTGTGTGGACTAGACTGTTGGTAATTAGTATAGTAGGTTCTCTATTTCATCCGTTCCTATGGCTTCTGGTGGTGAAAACAAATCTGGGTTGATGATAAACCCACATTTTTTTTTCCTGTTCAAATGGCTTCAACTAAGTTGAATGGTGAAAATTATTTTTTAATAGTAAAAAAGGAAAAGAAAAACTAAGTACATCCATCTAACAGGTGCTAAGATTACACCCATCAAGAAAACTAAAAAAAATCCTTCCAACCAAGCTAAAAACAAACTAGAAGAAGACTCCTTTATTTCAAGCATCTAACGGCATCCCAGATTAGTTCCTCCAAACAAGCAATATGTTCTCCTCGGGAAAAGTCTGTTGAGGTTTTTTACAAGAGAAGGGAAGCTGGAATATATTAAGGATACCAAGCCAGAAAGTGGATCAAATTATTACAATGATTAAGTGCAAAAGAATGCCCAGATAATGTTACATGAAGCAGCTTTACTCTGGTCAAGATAATGTTACCAAAATTTATCAATTGTATCAGGTGTTTTTTCTTCTTTATTAGGGAGACAAAAGTGTGGAAGAGTATTCTTCATCCTTGAAGAATCTTAGAAATGACTTGAATGTGTACTAGCCCCTATCTACAAACTTGAAAATACAACAACAGTAAAAGGAGCACCTTGATGTTGCAAGGTTTCTACTTGGCTTGAGAGCTGAATATGAGCTATCACATGCTCAAATTTGGGGTAGTAGTGATATTCCATCTCTTTCTGAAGTGTTCTCACGAATTAGGAGATCTAATTTTGTTTTAGAGAGGTCAACTTTGGCTGCGGCTAGGGGTGGAGGATCTGGTAGAGGTGTATGTGGAAAAGGTATGGTTAAAGGTGCTCCAGGTCATGGCTTGTTATATAAGAAGGGGGGATAGTTGTCATTAGAAGGATATTCAGATGAAGATTAGGTAAGATCCTTAGTGGCTAGAAGGTTCAGCATGGGTTATTTCACTTTCCTAGGTGGGATGTTGATCACTTGGAAGTGTAAGAAGCAGAATGTAGTTTCTAAAAGCAGTGCATAGGCTGAGTATAGGGCAATGATGCATATGGCTTGTGAGTTTTGTTAAAGGAGATTGGAATTCCTGTGTCTAAGCCCATAAAGTTGTTTTGTGACAACCAAGCTGCTACATGTATTGCTTCCAACCCACTTTTCATGAAAGAACTAAACACATAGAGGTTGGCTGCCATTTTGTGGGAGAGAAAGTTGCAAGTGGTGATATTGTTATCTCATATGTCAAGTCGGAGGATCAGTTAGCCGATCTCTTCACCAAAAGTCTAAATTGCTCACAGATGGATTACATTTGTAACAAACTGGAACTTTATGATATTTATGCTCCAGCTTGAGGGTAGTATTAGAATTATAGGTAGCAGGTTTATTTGTCTGTAATTACTTTACATAAATAGGGGTAATTTGTAATTTCCTTTTCTATTTATAATAAAATAAGTTAAGTGGCAGATAGGAAGAAATCAGTCTCTTGCTGCACCAAATGCTTTTCTCTCTCTATACTCTCTTCTCTCTATTGTTCTTGGTACTGTTTTCTGCTATTCTTCACTCTCTCTTTTTTCTCATTTAATATTGCATTGATTTCAGGTTATTTTCATAAACAAAATCATCCCCCCGACCCCCCAAAGTATGCTTGACTTTCTTCCAAGGTAGTTTCTCAATCTGAGAAACATAAGAATTTATACTTGCATAAATTCTCCTTGAGAAGACAAGCCTTTTCTCCCATGACCCTTTTTCCTTTAGTTGATATAAAAGAGTTTTATTAGGAAATAGAGAAAGGTAGAAAATATAGTAAGCTAAAATGGCTTTTTCTTTACTGAGAAAAGGAAACATATCTATTATCAGTGGAAATAGATGGAGAGAGGAGAAGAGAAGAGAGAGAGAAGGAGAGGAGAAGAGAAGAGATCAATTGGAGTATTAAAAAATTGTTGGTGGCACCAGTTCTAAACATTATATATAGGGTGACACATAAAATAAAAGGAAAAGACTTTTGTGCCCCTACGACACTACATATACACAAACATATAAGAAATTAATAGTTTTAACACTCCCCCTCAAGTTGGGACATAGATGTCAATCATGCCCAACTTGTCACACAAGTCTTTGTGATGATGGAGACCTTTAGTTGTTCTTTTGAACTAACATAGGGAGTGCAAACTGTCAACTTAGATCAAAACAGAAGAAAAAGCTGAGAGTGAAAAGGATGTGTTCTCTCTTGAATCACACGCCCAGAAATGTTTAACTTATGGAAAGGACAGTTATGTCCTTGTCTTACAAGAAAGAATAAAACAAAAGATAGTGTAGATAAGTTACAACATAAAAGAGTGGTCCCAAGGGCCAAAAAAGGAAAGAAGATGTAAGAAACATAAATCAATCTCTACACCCCCTCAAACTGATGCCGAGGTACGAGTATCAGTTTGTCAACTAGAAACTGGTGGCAAGCACAAGTTATAGCCTTCATGAATATGTCAGCAAGCTGTAGGGCATAAGACACGTGTGGTAGAGATATGTGTCCAGCAAAAAACTGGTCTCTAATGAAGTGGCAGTCAACCTCTATATATTTGGTGCACTCATGGAAGACCGGATTGGATGCAATCTCGATAGCACTCACATTGTCAGCATAAATAGGAACTGGGGATGACAAGGAGATACCAAGGTCATTAAGGAGGGCTCTTAGCCATATAACCTCACTGCAGATGGATGACATAGCCCTATGCTCAGCCTTAGTAGATGATTTAGAAACGGTCAGTTGCTTCTTACACTTCCAGGATGTAAGAGAGTCACCAAGGAAAACACACCAACTAGTAGTGGAGCTTCTAGTGTTTGGGCATCTTGCCCAATCAGCATCTGCATATGCGGATAAGCTAAGCGAAGGAGATGCAGGAAAGAAGACGCCATGTGAAAGTGTTCCACGAATGTATTTGATAATGCGAAGGACTGCAGTCATGTGCGGTTGTTGAGGAGAAGAGACAAACTGACTGACCACTTGAACCGCATAAGAGATATCTGGACGTGTCATGGTGAGGTAGATCAGACTACCGACAAGCTGTCGATAAAGAGTGGCATCTGTTCAGGGGTCCCCATCATCCTTAGAAAGTTTTAGATTCATCTCAAGAGGTGTGTTAACTTGTTTGTCATTACTCAGGTTTGCAGATCTCACAAGGTCCATCACATACTTGTGTTGATTAACAAAATACCCACAGGGAGAGTGAGTAACTTCTAGACCCAAGAAATAAGTGAGATGACCAAGGTACTTTCATCTTGAAAGACTGACTAAGAAGCTATTTTAGAGAGGAAATGCTTTGACTGTCATCACTGGTAATAAGACTGCCATCCACATAAAGAAGTAAAAATGTAATTCCTTGGGGACTCCTCGATATGAACAATGAATAATCTGAAGAGCTCTGGGTGAATCCTGCATCTGTGATCACTGAACGAAATTTCTCAAACCAAGCCCTGGGAGCTTGTTTAAGACCATACAAGGACATTTTGAGTCGACATACCAGGGGAGAGCTATCATAGTATCCTGGTGGAGGCTTCATATAAACAGTTTCCTTGAGGTCCCCGTGCAGGAAAGCATTTTTGACATCCATCTGATGAATTTCCCAATGTTTTATTGCAGATATAGCCAACAATAGATGAACGGTGGTCATCTTAGCTATAGGGGCAAATGTCTCATCATAATCTATCCCGTACTCCTGCTTATACCCTTGTGCCACCAAACATGCCTTGTATCTATCAAGACTTCGATCAGATTTGAGTTTCACTGAATATACCCACTTGCTTCCAATAAGAGAGGCATCTGGAGGGGCCGGGCCAAAACCATATCCCAAGTATCACTATCCATAAGGGCTTGGCGCTCAGTATCCATTGCTTCTTTCCAATGTGGGACAGCTATAGCCTTCTGGTGTGATGTGGGAATATTTGTGGCAGTCAAAACAACAGAGAAGGAGCTATGGTTTGAAGGAAAACCATAGCGGTCAAGAGGATGAGAAATTCGAGAAGAGTGACGTAAAGGGGGATTAGAGGATGGTTGAGGATCATGGATGGGTGTAGGTGTACTTACAGGATCAAGAGAAGGATGCGAACTCGTGGCTAGAGATGATGGATCAACTTCTGGTGATGAAGGGGGCAGGGTGATAAGAGCTGGAGCAGCTAACCTCTTATGCTGTTTGCAGTAGGTGCAGAAAATTTTCTTCCAATAGTGTGAGACAACATTTCCGTATTCCTTACATTCATATCACTGTACATGGGACAAGTCCTTCTTGGGCTTGGATTTGCTCATAAAAAAGGCTGTCTCTGTTCTTGGAATCAGATTTCTACCTCAAGGTCGATTCAGTAATGAGTCTAGTTTCCTCCCTGAGAAGCTCCCCCAAAACTGTGTCAAGTGTGGGAGGAGTGCCCCTACTGAGAATGTTGGACCTTACAATTTCATATTCAGGTCTAAGATGCATCAGAAAGTGCATGATTTTCCTCCTATCAAAGTGTTCTTTCAGATTTTTGATGCAGCAAGCAGAGGTGCTTTCACCCATGTACACTAATTCATATTCCGTCCACAAGTTCACGAAACCAGCATAGTACTCCTGTATTTTCTTCTCACCCTGACTATAAGAAAATATCTCTGTCTCCATCTTATACTGACAAGAGATGTTGGGCTGTTGGTACACCTTTTCCACATATACAACAAGCAAGGTCAAAGAAGAGTCCACTCTTTTAATGAACAATGTATGGTCTGACTGGGCCTGTACATAGCCGAATTTTTCAAGGGCTTGTCTGAATCTATCAAACCAAGCTATGGGGGACTGCTTTAGTCCATACAAGGCTTTACTCAGTCGGAAAACTTTCTTACCTGTCTCTGCATCATAAAATCCAGGAGGTAACGGCATGTAGACTTCTTCCTGTAAGTCTCCATTGAGGAAGGCATTTTTAACATCCATCTGGAACAAGGGCCATGAATAACTGGCTACAAGTGATAGCAGAACTCGAATAGTGGTCATCTTTGCCACTGGAGCAAAAGTCTCCAAGTAGTCTATACCATAAGTCTGAGTAAATCCCTTTGCAACTAACCAGGCCTTATACCTTTCAATGGAACCATCAACATTATGTTTCACAGTAAATACCCATCTACATCCAACAGGTTTCTTTACTTTAGGCTAGTCAACTAGCTCCCAAGTATTATTCCTTAGAAGGGCATCCATTTCAACCTTCATTGCATCTTTCCACTCAGGAACTGACAAGGCTTCTTGCACTGTTCTGGGAATAGGAATATCAGCAATTGATGTGAGAAAGGACCTGTAAGAGGGAGACAGGCGATCATAGGACAAAAACTGGAAAATGCAGAGCTGTGGATGTTATGCAACGCCGTTTTCCTTTACGGACTGCAATAGGGAGGTCAAGGTCATCCAAAGAAGGTAAAGTAGTAACAATGGAAGGTATCTCAAGGGAACCTGGATTTGATAAAGAGACTGTGGTACTTGGATCTGGATCCGCAGAACGAACTGGGGCTGGCCTGGACTGCTGATAACCGAAATCAACCTGCCTTCGCCACATGTGATAGACTCTCAAATCCTAACACCTCTGGCAACCCTCCCCATTACATCCCTCATCACTCAATGGAATAGGTAAAGGAACTTTTGATGAGTTAACCCCACTCTCACTACTCTCCCCCTGAGGAGAAACCCTAGGGTAATAGGGTACCTCCTCAAAGAAAGTAACATCCATCGAGACGAATCTCCTCCCGGAAGTAGGTTCATAGCAGCAATAACCCTTTTGAGTTTGTGCATAACCGAGAAAAATGCATTTAGAGGCCTTAGGATCAAATTTGGAACAATGAGGTCCAAGAATCTGAACAAAGCAAGTGCAACCAAAGGTTTTAAGGGGAACAATAAATAATTCTTTACCAGGGTATAGAAGGGTAAAGGGAGGCTTCATGTCAAGAACCTGTGAAGGAACTCAATTAATGAGATACACTGCTGTAAGAATAGCATCGCCCCAGAAACGGATAGGCACATTGGAGTTAAACATAATGCTTCTAGCCACCTCCAATATGTGCCTATTCTTCGTCTCGGCAACCCCATTCTGTTGTGGTGTATAAGGACAAGTACTCTGGTGAATAATCCCATTGTTGATAGTTGTTTGTGTATTCAGGTTTAGTACCACAAGGGTACTGTTGTAATTTCTCTTCTGTTTATATTGTTCGACTGGACTAGTATAAATAATAATTTCTTTCATTCGCCCCCCTGACTCTCCATGGATCATTGATTCTGGAGCATCAAAACATATGACTGGTACGTTCTCTTACTTTCAAACCTATCACCCTCTTTCTGGAAGAGACAAGGTGAGACTAGTCGATGGATCATACTCTTTCATAGCTGGTCAAGGAACTCTCTCTCTTCCTCTTGATCTTACCCTTTCTGATGTCTTTCATGTTCCAAAATTTCCCATTAATTTGTTCTCTGTTAGTAGTGTTACTAATTCCTTGAATTGCTCAGTGAATTTTTTCCCTTCCCATTGTGTGATTCAGGATCTGGCCTCGGGAGGACGATTGGTAGGGGTCATATGGCTGATGGACTTTACATGCTGGAGAATAAGGCTGGTCTTCATGTTACAGAGTCTATGAGTCAGTCCTGTAAGAAAAAGGTCTATTTATGGCATTGTCGTCTTGGTCATTTGTCTTTTGAGTCTTTGAAAGTTGTATTCCCAGAACTGTTTAAGTCAATCTCTGTTTCTGATTTTTCTTGTCAAACGTGTCAGTTAAGTAAGCATTGTAGAATTCATTTTCTTCAAAGAAATAGTAAATCTGAATCTTCGTTTCACATTGTTCATTCTGATGTATGGGGCCCTGTTACTTTACCATCTGAGAGTGGCTACAAGTATTTCATTACCCTCATTGATGATTATTCTAGATATACTTGGGTATACCCGATGCAAACTAGGGAAGAAGTATCAAAAATCATTCAAGATTTCAATCAGACAATGCAAAAGAATTTTTTCATAGTGACCTCACGGAGTTTTTTGCTTCGCATGGTTCCCTTCACCATAGCTCTTGTGCCTGCACACCACAACAAAATGGTGTGGCCGAACGGAAGAACCGACATCTCTTTGAAGTGGCTTGGGGTTTACTTCTTCATATGAATGTTCCCAAACGGTTTTGGCTTGAAGTTGTTCTTTGTTCTACTTATCTTATAAACCGTATGCCCTCTCGTCAGTTAGAGTACAAAGCCCCACACCAACTTCTCTTTCCTAAGGCTCCTCTTCTTTCTATTCCTCCTCGTGTCTTTGGTTGCCGGTGTTTTGTCCAAAATCTGTCTCCCACCCGTGGGAAATTGGATTCTCGTGCTATCCCTTGTATATTTCTTGGTTACTCCTTCACTCAAAAGGGATACCGTTGTTTTGATCTTGTTTCTCGTAAATTCTATGTCTCCATGGATGTTTCTTTCTTTGAAGATGAGCCTTTCTATCCTGTTTCTCCTCAGGGGGAGTGTAGGCATGAGGAGAAACTGGTTCAGCTTCCCTCTCTCCCTGACCCTCCGCCTTTTCGTGTTTTTTCTCGTCGTCGCAAAGGCCAACCAAATTCAAGAGCTATAGAGAATCCGGAAGTTGTTCCTCCAGTGCCACCAGACTCCTCGGGGGAGGATCATACTCACTCAGGTATTTTGGCTTCAAATGATGTCCTTGAATCTATTGAAAATGATTCCTCTACTGCTAATGATCTTGACCGCCCTATTGCTCACAGGAAGGGTGTTAGATTGTGCACCACTAAACATCCCATTTCCAACTTTGTCTCCTATGAGAACATTTCACCCTCATTCTGTGCTTTCCTTACCTCTATTGACAGTGTCCCTATCCTTAAGAATGTGGCAGAAGCTCTTTCAGTTCCTGAGTGGACAAATGCCATGGGGGAAGAAATTAATGCCCTTCACAAAATGGCACATGGGAACTTGTTGATCTTCCTAAGGGAAAGGTTCCAATTGGGTGTTCACAGTCAAGCATAAGGCTGATGGAACAGTGGAAAGGTATAAAGCTCACTTAGTGGCAAAGGGATTTACTCAAGTGTATGGAGTTGATTATGCAGAAACTTTTGCCCCCGTTGCCAAGATGAATTCCATTAGAGTCCTTTTCTCTCTTGCGGCTAATCTGGATTGGGTTTTACACTAGCTTGACATCAAGAATGCATTCTTGAATGGTGACCTTGAAGAGGAAGTGTACATGATTCAACCTCTTGGTTTTCTAGCTCAAGGCAATGAACAGAAAGTGTGCAAGTTGAAGAAGTCCTTATACGGGCTGAAACAATCACCAAGAGCTTGGTTCAGCAGATTCCATGTAGCAGTTCAGCAGAAAGGATACAGGCAATGTCAATCAGATCACATACTGTTTGTGAAAAGAGGAGAAGGTAAAATTGCTGCTCTAATTGTATATGCGGATGACATAATTGTTACTGGTGACTGGGAGGATGAAATTCAGAGATTGAAACTTTTTCTTGCCACTCAGTTTGAAGCGAAGGATCTAGGACCTGCTAGATACTTCCTTGGAATTGAAGTCGCCCGATCAAAGAAGGGTATCTTCATTTCTCAAAGGAAATATGTCCTAGATTTACTTCAGGACACTGGGAAGATGGGGGTGAAGCCAGTTGACTCTCCCATTGGCCCCAACCATAAATTAGGTGACAGTTGTGGTGAACCTCTCAAGGATGTGAAATAGTTTCAGAGGCTCGTAGGGAGATTGTTATACCTTTCTATGACTCGCCCAGACATTGCATATGCTGTTGGTGTCCTCAGTCAATTCATGCATGCTCCTAGGTCTTCCCATCTTGAAGCAGCAGAGAGAATCCTCCGATATCTAAAGAAGTATCCGGGTAGTGGTTTGTTATTTCAAAAGCACGAACATTTGAAAGTTGAAGTTTATACAGATGCAGATTGGGCTGGATCCCAAAGTGACAAAAAGTCTACCAGTGGCTACTGCACCTTTATAGGAGGGAACCTTGTTACATGGAGGAGTAAAAAGCAAAATATGGTGGCTAGATCCAGTGCTGAAGCTGAATATCGTGCTATGGCCCACGGGGTTGCTGAAGGCATGTGGCTAAAGAATTTGTTGGGGGAGTTGGGTTTTCCAGTGGCCAAACCTATAACTCTATTTTGTGATAACAAAGCAGCTATAAGCATTGCTGCCAATCCGGTGCTACATGATAGAACAAAGCACATCGAAGTTGACAAGCATTTTATCAGAGAGAAAGTTATCACAGGCGAAGTGTGTACCCCCTATGTCACTTCTAAGAACTAGCTTGCAAACATCTTTACAAAGGGTTTAAACCTTTCCAGACATCATGATCTTTGTGACAAGTTGGGCATGATTGATATCTATGCTCCAACTTGAGGGGGAGTGTTGACAGTTGTTTGTGTATTCAGGTTTAGTACCACAAGGGTACTGTTGTAATTTCTCTTCTGTTTATATTGTTCGACTAGACTAGTATAAATAATAATTTCTTTCATTCGCCCCCTAAGTTCTGGAGGGCTTTCAGTCACTCGACTCACCTCTCTTCTCTCTTCTCCTCTCCTCTCTTCTCTTGCTCTTGCTCAACACCCATGGTCAAGTAGATAAGAGGCCAGTGGCTTAGTAAAGTATTCTTTCGCATTATCGGATCTGAAGATTTTGATTTTGACCCCAAATTGGGTTAAAATCATCTGATGAAAGATCTGGGTCAGAGCAAGAACCTCATCTCGAGAACGCATAAGGTAAACCCCAGAAAAACGGGTATAGTCATCAACAAACAACAAGAAATATCTGTACCCCCCCATAGAAGGGATGTGATACGGGCCCCAAACATCGGTGTGCACAACATCAAAAGAATTACTACTTCTTTTATTACTCAAGGAATAAGATGTTCTACAATGCTTTGCAAGTTCACAACTCTCACATCTCAAATTTGACATTTGAACAGATTCAAACAAATTAGGAAACAAACTCTTCAAAGACCAAAAGGATAAATGACCTAACCGATTATGCCAAAGCATAACCGGACTAACAGATTAAGAAACAAAAGACTTCCTATCTTCATGATCTTTCCAATGATAACTCTCTCCAAGTAGATAGATCCCATTTGTTTCACGGCCAGTCCCAATCACCTTCCTTGTCTCCAAGTCCTGAAAAATACATTGGCCAAGGAAGAAGGTTACTGAACAATTTTGATGTTTTGTAATACTACTGACTGAAAGCAAGTTAGTATCAAGCTTAGGAAGATGCAAAACTGAAGATAAGGAAATGGTATTAGACAACTTGATGTCTCCCTTGCCAGAAATGGGAACAAGGGAACCATCACCAATGGACACTTTATCTCTACCAGAAGATAAGTGATAGGTAGTGAACAGTGATGGAAAGCTAGTCATATGGTCAGATGCACCTGAGTCTATTACCCAACAATGTTCAGTGTTACCTAGAGCTGAAGCATGGTAAGCTGAGGCCCGAGTACCTGAATGAGCAAAGGCTGATGTGGAAGGAGCTGATGATGACTGAGATGACTGAGCTGAATTCCCAACTTCTTTTTCCAATTGTGTTAGGGCAGCCTGAACAGCAGCTAAGGTGTCTAGAGGCGTTCCTTTTGTGCCCGATGAGGATGCAGAATTGATATTAATAGCCATATGGGCATTACCCCTTTTGTTCCTCAGTTTTGCTGGGACTAGATGAGAGTGCAGCTTCCAACATGTGTCTTTAGTATGCTTAGGTTTCTTGCAATTTTCACACACTAGATCCCGCTTATCTTCCTTCTTTATATCCCTTTCTGTATCACCCCCAGACTTAGGTTTAACTGCTGCCAAGGCTGGTGGGAAGGGCTGATGCTGCATCATAACCTTTCTCCTAGTCTCTTCACTATGCACCAATGTGTAGGCTTGAGATAAGGTCACACTGTCCCTTGTTAGTAGTTGTTGTCTCATAATATCATAGTCAGGATTCAGACCAGATAGGAATTCAAAAACCCTATTAGTTTCAACTTGCTTTCTATGAGTCTGCGCATCCTTTTAACTTTCCCACTCAAGTGTTTCTAGGTGGTCAATTTCATGCCACAAAGATTTCAAAGTAGAGAAGTAAACGGAGACTGGTTTCTCTCCTTGCTTAAGGTTATTAACCTCACACTTCAATTCATAGGCCCTAGCAACATTAAGGGGTTGGGAGTATGTCTCTTTCATGACATCCCAGATTTCCTTGGCTGTTTTTGCCCACAAATAGTTTCGGCTGATATGTGGCTGCATAGAGTTGCACAGCCATGTCATAACCAAATAGTTCTCCTGAACCCATTTGGTATACATTTGGTCCTCCTTAGATGGTTCTTTCACATATCCCAATAGGTAGCTAAGTTTTCCTCTACCCCCAATAGCCATCATGGCCGATTGAGCCCATTCTAAGTAGTTGGATCCATCAAACTTCACAGTTGTAATCTGAAATGCATTCTCAAACATATTACCAGAATTGCTAGTCCCAAAAGCACCTTCCCCCTGATTCTTGAACTCCATTCTTGGTTAAGAATTAGCAATAAAAACTTTTGAAGCTACTGTAATAGAAAACAGCACCTAAACAACTGATAACAGCCGGCCTAGGTCTTCCACAAACAAGGGAAAAAACAGAATTCTGTATGAACCCAGTTCAGATCTGACCTGAAGCCAACGACAGTTCTGAAATTTAGGGTTTTCTCTCAAAACCCTAAAGAGAAAAAAAGGTTTTCTAGCCGCACCTCTCAGAGTAGACCAAGATGGTTCTTTCAAGGTTATTCTCAAGCAAAAACTTACTTTATGAAAGAAAATCTCTGGCCGCCACCTTCTGTCTGATGCACGACCCTAATCTTGGGGATCTGAAGCCTTTTCTAATTCTTCCTGACTACTAGAACTCTCCCAGCCTTCTACAATCTTCTTAGTAGTAGCCGCACACTACCAGTAGCCTCCAAGAATCAGCCGATCCTCCTTCTTAGTCTTCCAGCCCTAGGCAACTCTCATGTGGTTGGCTGGATCAGACTCACATGAGAAACCCTAATCCTTGCTCTAATACCAAGTAGTCGATCAAGACTATAATCAGTCTTGAATTCGAAAGTCAAGGAAAAGATTTCAGAAGCAGAAGCACACGAAGGGTTTTAGAAAAGAGAGAGAGGGTAAATCTTAATGATTTTCCGACCCACTCTTAATATTTATATATGTTGACTAATTGTAAAAGGGCCGAATTGCCCTTATTGCTTACATGGCAAATAAACTAATAATAAAGCTGAAATAACAAGCTGTAACAACAAACTGAAATAACTACCAACTAACACTGACATAACTAACAAAAAATATATGCTATGCTGCCATACGAACACAGTGGGGACCACAGCAGTGGGGTCCACATCAGTGTTCTCTACAGTGGGAAGTAGGGGTCCATTATTCGATCTATGGTTTCATTTTCCATTTGCCAGGCATTTTGGAAAGAGCATAATCAAAGAATGCTAAATTGTGTGGACAGATATTTGGTGGGTAGTGCGTCTTGTCTAGATGTCAACGGCTTTTTGATGGATTGTTCTTTAAGTGAGTTCAAAGGTTTCAGGCATAGAGGTTTTGTTCTTAGTTGGCAAGATGTTCTAATTATAGAGGGTGGTATACAGTTAAGCTTTATTTTGGTTCTGTTCCTTTTTTTTGTGAGTCTTCATGCTTATCTATACATTAATAAAAATTTTAATCATCTAAAAAAATGAGAATGTATACTGATGTATAATGTATACTGCCAATTGGGAGTACATCTCTTCCCCTCAAAACCTCGTTTTTAGCAAGACCATGGGGTATTCCAATAGAGAAGGTACTTCAGTTCTAGTCTCAGCCTAAAACACTTCATGTGAAGCTTAAAGCTTAAATGGCAGAATCAAATTTGGTTCCTGCTTCCAGAGGCTCTTCAATCAGCTATCATAACAAAACTTTCTAAACAATAGTAACTGATACAACAATTGAACTGGTGACTAGCATATTGACTCTGTATTAATACATTGCCTATTACAATTTCTCTCATAAACGAGTTTTCAAAAATTTGGTTATACTTGTGGATTTTTTTATAGCACATAAGAAGTTTCTTGTAGTATCTTTCATTTTACAGACTGCAGATTGATATTTGTTGACTTGATGCTGATTAAGACAGGTATTATCACGGCCACCTGCTTGCTTTCTGAAACCAGTTGTTAATATGTTCTCAAATTTCAATGATGAAAGTGATCTTTTGAGCTTCAAGAGAAAAGATATAATATGGGTACGTGTATTCTTGATTTATATTTGAAAGAGAAAAAGTATCCAACAAAGTGACTGTTTTTGCAATGGTAGAATTCTGTTAATTGGAGTTAACTTTCTTAATATTTTCACTTATTTAAATATTTTTGTTCATTTTCACAGATTTGCCCCCAGTCTACAGATGTTGTTGAACTTTTTATTTACCTCAGTGAGCCTTGCCATGTTTGTCAGCTTCTTCTCACAATTTCACATGGAGCAAATGATACAACTTTTCCAGCAACTGTAGATGTTAGGACAGGACGCAATCTAGATGGACTTAAAATTGTCCTTGAGGTCTGTCATCTGTGTGATTATTTCCAGTTTCCCATGTATCTTCTGAACTTCTTAATTGAGAGAGACATCTGTTCTGCATCCTTGAACACTGAATTCATTTTCTTATTTGACAAAGAAGGGGCTTATTTATTCTACCTAGAACAAGATAAGAACTACTACCATATATCTCTGGGTTTGATTTATCTTGGGGTCTCTAACCTGAAGGGACTGTCTCTGTCAACACTATGATGTATAATGAGATTTCACATCTTGGTGATATATTTTCTTACAGGACAATAAATTTCTATGAGAATTGTACTTTTCCTTTTGCGACTGATAAGAATCGTTGAACTAATTACAAAATGGATGTAGTTTATATTTGAGTAGGGATAACACTGAGAAGAAAAACACAAAAGCAACATGCACATGTCAATAACTTCCAAAACAGATCACCTATAATCCAAAATGGCCTTTGATTCAAATAAAGCAGGTTATTTAAATTGGAGGACTAGTCCAACAAATAAGTGCCAATTTTATGCAGAAATCCTTGGAAGGGCTTGGTCAAATCTTGAAAATAATCAGTGTTTTGGTGAAGTTGCTATTAGTAAGATTTCAGATCTGTCATGTTGGATGGAAATGGTATCCTAGAGCAAAAATAATGAGATTAACCAAGTGAGAATGGATTGACAATTGGATACTACTATGTGTCTACGTACACATAGGGAGGCATATGAAATGGTGTATTTTAGCAGAAACAGACATAAGTAGACAGTTGTTACATATGGGGAACTCTCTTTCCTAGCTTTGTTCTTACCGTTTTACTTCCCATAGTTATTGTTAAGAATCTTATTTTCTCTAATAACATACTCTTATCTTAATATGCAATGCAATTACTTAGGTGTTGATAGTATTGATAAAAATTTAATTTTGGGTCATTATGTACTTAATGAGACAGTAAAACTTAATGCCAATTCCTCTCTTAGTTTCAATTGTTTAATAATTAATTCCTCTTTGTATGCAGGGTGCTTCTGTACCAAAGTGCTTAAATGGTACAAATATGTTTATTCCTTTAGCAGGTCCAGTTAGCTCTGAGGATATGGCTGTCACTGGGGCAGGTGTACGCCTTAATGCTCGAGATGCATCTAGGTTTTCATTATTGTATGATTTTGAGGAACTGGAGGGAGAACTGGACTTTCTTACCCGTGTTGTCGCACTTACATTTTATCCTGCTGTTCGTGGAAAAACCCCTGTAACCCTTGGTGAGGTACAAAGCTTCTTTTAGAATATTCCAATTGGGAAACATCTCATGTAAACTGTTCAAAAGATTATTGAACACTGTTAGGACCCAGATTAGGCCTACTCCAGTACAGGCTGTTATGATAAGCCCAATGTGTGTTATCCCAGGCCTAACCAAGCAGATCCCACCCATTAAGCATGTTTTCCTCAGGGGACCATGCCAGATTATTAGTTACAATTAACTGTAGCCATTGTACTTGAGCTATCTGATGTAATGATATATAAAGAAAATAATAAGAAGGGCTGGGGGTGAGAATTTCACTTCAGTTCATCTTCTTCCTTCTTTCTTTTCCCTCCATAGGAAGCTCGGATCCCTTGCAGTAGCTGTGTTAGGCCAAGAAACAAACACTTCAAAAAAGGTTCTTAATTAATAATAGTTACTACTAAAACTCAGGGAACAGAAGGGAGGTAGTAAGGAACCCTAGATCCACCTACACCAGAACATGCTCTTGGGTAAGGGAATTTTCCAAAAACCACTTACAATGTGACCACAGCAGGATATTGCTAGATCCCTCCCTATGATTGAGAAGAACATTTAGGTCTATTGACATTGAAGTATCGATATTAGAACTTCTGGAGACCTCCACAAAACATGTTGAACTATTCTAGCATGGATCGCTAGGGACAGAAGGATTTCATCTTAAAAAAAAAATTGAAAATCAATCTGAACTCTTGTAACCAAAATTAATGATTTTTGTGCAAGCCCCATATGCTGCATGTATTTTTGCCATAACTCAAATCATATCAAATTTGCATTATTTTGTACTGGTAAAAAATTGTATGATGTTGTGCTTGTTGGATAGGTAATTGAAAAGCTTTTTAAGATATTGTGACTAAGGTAATGAACTAAATATGGACATCAGTAGTGTGATAGAATTGAATCTTCAACTTTTGACTAGCATGATCAAGAAAGTTAGTGAAAGGATTTCAAAGCACATACTTACTGGAGGAGTTTTGGATGATATGAGCCCGGGTATAATGGAATATATAAAGAGGAATTTTATTGTCAACTCATGAAGTTGAGAACGAAAGTTAAAATGCCTGTTTATTTGCATCATTATATGAGGATTTAAAGGTATATGGATACTGAAGAATTTTATGTAGTGAACTCTTGAAATCAGATGAAACGAGGTATGGATAATGATGGTCTAAAAATGATGATGATGATTAGGCAATTGTAACTTTATTTTAACTCTTATCTTCACCTTTTGTGTAATCAACTTCTCTTCTTCTGAGTCCAAAATTGTCTTCCTTCAGTTTCCACTTCCTATGGTAATGGTGCATTTGGATACTATTAATATGGATAACTGGATAAGGGCTTCCTGTCATTATATTAGAACAAATTTATTTAGCTTTCCCTAGATTTCTTTTTTCTACTGTGTCCTCCAAATTGCTGACTGACAATTTTAGGATAATGCTGCTTTTTCCAGTGATGATAATGTCTAGGCATTGAATTGTGTTTTCCTATACTAAATTAAAAAAATGCCCTTTTTCTTCATCCAAAGTAAAGGTCACACTTGGCAATTGCATGGCTGGAAAATTTTGTGTTGTGGGCAGAAAGAATAGTAAAAAAGAAAAAAAATGCTACGTAAGTTTGACAACACACATTACTCCATTGTTTTTCCAAAGCCAAAAAGCCTGGTGTTGGGCCAAAATAAACAAGACCATTACCCAGTGTTGGTCCCAGATATCTAGGGTCTTGGGAGGAGTGGACTGGATACTGCTCTAATCTTTGGCATTTTTTTTTGCACACAAAATGGTTGCTCTCAGGCTCGAACCCGCATTCTCATGCTTGACAGCCCGAGATTTTAGTTAGCATTACACCATGTAATGGTCCCTTGGAGTTGGGCCAAAATCCAGAAGCAGAAAATATAAGCTTCAGTTGTAAAAAGTAACAAAAAAAATCTACTTGTTTACATGGTAAACCAAAGTAACCTTATGCAGAAATGCTACTCTTGTTTGCTCTTCACAAAAGACAAAAATCTAAATGCAGCCTAAATTCATCATGTTTTATCTATTCTTGCTATTATTTGAAGGATGAAGAGTTTCTGTTCTTTTCTTCCCACAAGCAGAGTATAAGAACTGTTAAGAAAGAAAATAATGGTGATAGCCCGTAGAATGTTTTCAGGTAATACCTATGATATTATATCTTATGTATCCATCATGGATCCCGAGGGTGGTATCCTTGATGGGAAATGCTGTTTGAAGTGAATCCCTCTCTTCTCAACCTTTCATCCTTTAATAATGAGCCAATGTTTAAGTTTTTTATATTCCTTCCTCTCCTTCGAATGGGCTTAATTGGAATTTGGGCTTCTAAAGGGGAATTTGGGATTCTGAATTCACTAATATTATTGTTGGAAAATGTGGGGTTACTGGTTCAGATCTGAAAATAGAATTGTATATATTCCTAGGATTGTGGAAGGATTGATTTAGAAAGTTTTTTCTTTCTATTTCTTTCTTTCTATTTTTGTACTTTCTATTTTCTCTTCTTTCTATTTTTTCTTCTTTCTATTTTCTTTTCTTTCTATTTTTCTTTCTTTCTATTTATTGCAGCAGCTTACTGTATACATATGCCCATTGGCAATAAAATGTAACGAATCAGTATTCTACCATTCCAAAACATGGTATCAGAGCTCTAGGTTTGTCAACCTTGAGATTTTTTCGGCCTTCATTGCCAGTTTTTTGTGTTTTTCTCTTCTGGTCTTCAGTGTTGATCTGTAACCAGAAGTGTTCCTTTATTCTCCTTTCCTGCTGGCCTTATTTTTCCTCTATTAACAATGTCCGACATGACTGCAACAAGTGCTCCTGTCCAAACCGATGAAGGAGCAACAAATTCTCATCCTCACACTGGTGATTTGCAGAATTTTTAGGCAACATATAGACTGAATGGCCAGAATTACTTGAAGTGGTCACAACTAGTGCGTACCTATTTGAAGGGAAAAGGAAAAATTAGTCACCTCCTTAGAACAGGACCAAGGTTGGGCGAGCCAAATTTTGATTCTTGGGACGAAGAGGACTCCATGATTATGTCATGGTTGTGGAGTTCAATGACACCCGAGATCAGTGATACTTGTATGTTTCTTCCCTCTGCAAAGGCTATTTGGGATGCTGTTCGACAAACCTATTCCAAAGCCCATGACGCTGCTCGTGTCTATGAGGTCAAAGTGAAGACTGTGGCGGCCAAACCAGGGAGCAGGAGTGTTACAGAGTATGCAAATCTGCTGCAAAATTTATGGCATGAGCTTGATCATTATCGGGTTCTTGAGACAAAGTGCGCAGATGATGCTGTGATCTTGAAGAATTTTATTGAAAGAGATAGGGTGTATGATTTTTTGGTCGGACTGAATGCTGAATTTGATCAGGTCCGAATACAAATTCTTGGCAAAGAAGAAGTGCCTCCATTGAATGAAGTCATAGCCCTTGTCAGAGCTGAGGAAAGCCGTCGTGGAATCATGCTTGAGCCTAAAGATCCTGAAGGCTCAGCCATGGTGGCAAGGGGAGGAAGTTATAGTGGTTCAAAGGGTGAGAACAATCACAACTTGGCTCGTGACACAACCACTCGTGACTCTAACGATAACCTCTGGTGCACCTATTGCAAGAAGCCCAGACACACGAAAGATCGATGCTAGAAACTTCATGGGAAACCTCCCACATCCAGCAAGGAATGGGGAAATCGAGGAGTTTCAAAAGGAGTTCAACAGGCCCATAATGTCTCCACAACCCTGTAGCAAGAACACTCAAGTCAGGGACCATTTAATGATGAAGAAATTGAAAGGCTAAGGTGCTTCCTGAAATCCTTGAAACCAGGAAGTGGTTCTACCTCTCTTGCTCTCTCAGGTGAGTCTTTATCTCTAGGATTACATGCCTCGGCTAGTGTTTTTCCATGGATTCTTGATTCTGGAGCTACTAACCACATGACACCCTCTTCACTACATTTTCTCACCTATACACCCTGTCCTACTAATAGAAAAATTTCTGTTGTTGATGGTTCTTTCACCACAGTGGCAGGGATTGGGAATATTCAAATTACTCCATCCCTATTACTTAAAAATGTGCTTCATGTTCCTAAGTTATCCACTAACCTTATCTCTATACATAAACTCACCCAGGATGTGTACTGGAATGTTGTGTTCTTCCCTTCTTACTGTGTATTTCAGGACTAGGTTTCGGGGAAGAAGATTGGACTTGCTAAGGAAAGAGATGGACTCTACTACCTTGAAGCAACCAGCAAATCATCTCACACTATTATGCATGTCACACACGAGTCATTCTTATCTACCTCCAATAAAGATTTAATTTGGCATCATCATTTCCGTTTTGGTCATCCTTCATTTCCTATTTTAAAAACAATGCTTTCTTCCTTGTTTAAAGGAATTGATGTTGAAACCTTTCATTGTGATGTTTGTGAACTTGCTAAGCACAAAAGGGTTTCTTTCCCAATCAGCAATAAAAGATCTTCAACTCCTTTTTATTTGATTCATTCGGATATATGGGGCCCTTCTCAAATTCCCAACATTACTGGTTCAAGATGGTTCGTCACCTTTATTGATGATTGCACTAGGGTCACATGGATTTTTCTTCTTAAGTCTAAATCTGATGTGGGTACGATTCTTCCCAACTTTTATAACATGGTCCAAACTTAGTTTGGTGTGAGAATTAAAAGGTTTCGATCTGATAATGCTACAGATTATTTTAATCAGAATTTGTCCCCATTTTTTCAGAAAGAAGGCATTGTGCATGAATCCTCCTGTGTTAACACTCCCCAACAGAATGGGGTAGTTGAGAGAAAAAATGGCCATCTTTTGCAAACCACCCGAGCCTTTCTCTTTCAAAATCAGGTGCCAAAACAATATTGGGGGGAAGTTGTCCTTACTGCTACCTACACCATAAATAGACTACCATCTAAAGTCCTTGACATCCGAAGCCCAATACAAGTCCTTTCTCAATTTTACCCTGATATTCGAGCCTCAAATAATCTCACACCAAGAATTTTTGGCTGCACTGCCTTTGTTCATGTCCATAATAAGGGAAAATTAGACCCACGAGCAATCAGGTGTGTCTTCTTGGGATATTCCCCAACTCAAAAAGGTTATAAATGTTATCATCCAGCCACCAGAAAATTCTACACCTCCATCAATGTCACATTTGAGGAAGGAAAATCTTTTTTCACTCAACCTTATCTTCAGGGATAGCCCTCATTAATGGAAGATAAGGCCTCGGATCTACTCTCCCTAGATGTATTACCCTCCTCTCAGACATTCAATCGTCAACAATCACATCCCTCTGAGTCACATTCCTCTGAGCCCCACATTCCCGAGTCTCAACAAGAGTCAAACAACCCGACCATTGAACCAAATTCAGACACTGTTAACCCCACGAATGATGTGCATGATAATGTGAGATATATGCAGGTTTACTCTAGGAGGAAAAATCCAGATCCTCAACCTGTGCAAGTCCAAGATTCAACTCCTAATCCTAGAATTGAGGGATGCTTAGATCCTGAACCTACACCTTCACAGTCTGAGTATGAGTATGACCTACCTATTGCACTGAGAAAAGGAACCAGAGAATGTACCAAATGCCCATTGTACCCTTTAGCCAAATATGTATCATTCCAAAGATTCTCTAAATCCCATAAAAGTTTTCTAGCCAGCCTTAACACCATTCCAATTCCTAATACTCTAGCCGAGGCACTTTCTAATAAGGAGTGGAGAAAAGCCATGAGAGTGGAAATGGAGGCATTAGAAAAAAACAACACATGGGAAGTTGTGGATCTACCAAGAAACAAGAAGACGGTAGGTTGTAAATGGGTGTTCACAATTAAGTACAAATCTGATGGGTCATTAGAAAGGTACAAAGCATGCCTGGTAGCCAAGGGATATACACAGACCTATGGGGTAGATTATCAGGAGACTTTTTCCCCAGTAGCTAAAATGAATACAGTAAGGGTGTTACTGTCGTTGGCTGCTAACTATAATTGGAATTTGCAACAGTTTGATGTAAAAAATGCGTTTCTCCATGGTGATCTAGAAGAGGAGATATACATGGACATTCCACCGGGTTTTGGAGAAGGCATTGAAGGGAACAAAGTTTGTCAGTTGAAGAAAGCACTATACGGTCTCAAACAATCTCCGAGAGCATGGTTTGGAAGGTTTATGTAGGTAATGCTGAGTACAGGTTACAAGCAAAGTCAAGGTGACCACACATTGTTTATCAAACACACAGCCTCAGGGGGAGTTACTGCACTATTAGTCTTTGTGGATGATATAATCGTTACTGGGAATGATAAAAAGGAGAAGGAAGCATTGAAAAACTGCCTTGCCAGAGAATTTGAGATAAAAGACTTGGGGAGACTAAAGTATTTTCTCGGAATTGAAGTTGCACATTCTAAACAAGGCATCTTTATCTCTCAACAAAAGTATGTTGTTGATCTTTTGAGAGAAACAGGAAATATGGCATGTAAACTAGCTTCCACGCCTATAGATCCCAATTATAAACTTGGAGAAGCCAACGAGAATGCAAGTGTAGACAAGGAGATGTTCCAAAGACTAGTTGGAAAACTCATTTATCTTGCACATACACGACCGGATATTGCATATACTGTAAGTGTAATAAGTCAGTTTATGCATAATCCTAAAGAAGTTCATCTACAGGCTGCTCATCGAATTCTGCACTATTTGAAAGCCAATCTAGGAAAAGGAATTTTATTCAGAAGAAATGGAGGACTGACTCTTGAAGCATATACAGATGCCGATTATGCAGGATCTCCAGTAGATAGACGGTCCACTTCTGGTTACTGTACCTTCTTAGGAGGAAACTTAGTCACTTGGAAGAGTAAGAAGCAAAATGTAGTGGCTCGGTCAAGTGCAGAGGCAAAATTCAGGGCTATGGCACAAGGAGTGTGTGAATTACTCTGGTTGAAGATAATTTTAGAAGACCTGAAGATTCCACGAGAAGAGCCTATGAAACTATATTGTGACAACAAGTCAGCCATCAATATTGCTCACAATCCTATTCAACATGACTGGACGAAGCACATCGAAATTGACCGACACTTTATAAAAGAGAAACTGGACAACAAGTTGATTTGCACTCCCTATGTGTCTACAAAAGGACAACTGGCCGATGTACTTACTAAAGGGCTCAATAGTACAGACTTTCGGAGAATTATAGCCAAGCTGGGAATGGAGGATCTCTATTCACCAGCTTGAGGGGGAGTGTTGGAAAACGTGGGGTTATTGGTTCAGATCTGAAAATAGAATTGTATATATTCCTAGGATTGTGGAAGGATTGATTTAGAAAGTTTTTTCTTTCTATTTCTTTCTTTCTATTTTTGTACTTTCTATTTTCTCTTCTTTCTATTTTTTCTTCTTTCTATTTTCTTTTCTTTCTATTTTTCTTTCTTTCTATTTTTCTTTCTTTCTATTTATTGCAGCAGCTTACTGTATAAATATGCCCATTGGCAATAAGAATGCAACGAATCAGTATTCTACCATTCCAAAACAATTATCAATTTGTTGAATGTTTAGGAGAAGTTTTTTTTTTTTTTTTTTTTGGTATCCCTCAAAGCAGGACAAGAAGGGTATGGATTCCTAGTCCAATTGGTTTCTTTTCTTGTGCCTCCTTCCATGTTTTATCCCTCCCTCCTCTTCCTGCTCTGCCATTTACTGTTAAAGAAGTGTCGTGTAAGCCTATTCCACTCAGAGTTCAGGCTTTCTGTTGGGATGAGGTTCATAAGAGCATTAGCACATTATATATACTACAAAAAAGAAGACCCTACTGGTTCTTATCCTCTAATTGGTGTGTTTCGTGTAATGCTTGTGATGAAACAAACTTTCATTTACTAATCTCCTGTCCATTTGTTGTTAGTATTTTGGAATGGTTTCTTTCTTTGTTTTTTAGCAGGTTGGCTCCTCCAGCTAGTGTGGCAGGTTTGTTCTCTCCAGAAACATTGATGCAAAGTAGGAGAAGAGCACTGTGAAGGTGTACCAGGGCAGAAATTTTATGAACTATTTGAGAAGAAAGGAATGCAAGGTTATTTAAAGAACAAAGAAGATCTAAGGGAGGAAGTAATTGAATGTATTAAGATTAGAGTATGTTTCGACTGCTCCTACAGTAGTCCGAAGAGGAAGAGGAGAAGAAGAAGAAGAAGAAGAAGAAGAAGAAGAAGAAGAAGAGGAAGAGAAGAAGAAGGGTCTGTCTAAAATCTGATGGTTAACCCATCCAGTCGACCCCCTTAATCTATATTAGATTCTAATCATGTTTACAAAGACAGAAATGCCCTTACTTAAGTGTGGGGCAGAGTAACTCTAATAACACAGCCACATAAGCAAGTTACTTAATAAACAGAAGAAGACTAAACTACCCCTATTCGGCACATCTTAACACTCCCCCTCAAGCTGGAGAATATATGTCATATAATCCCAGCTTGTTACATAGATAGTTCACTTTCCATGAGCTTAGAGCTTTTGTAAACAAATCTGCCCACTAATCATTGGAGCCCACATGTTCTGTATTTATCTCTCCGGCAAGAACCTTCTCTCTCACAAAGTGGCAATCAACCTCTATGTGCTTTGTTCTCTCATGAAAGACAGGATTGGAAGAGATATGGAGTGCAGCTTGGTTGTCACAGTACAATTTCATAGGTTTATCCATGTGAAACCCAATTTCTTGTAGAAGATTCCTCAGCCACACTAATTCACAGGTAGTGTGAGCCATGGCCCTATATTCGGCTTCAGCACTGCTTCTGGCTACAACCGTCTGCTTTTTACTCTTCCATGTCACAAGGTTTCCTCCCAGAAATGTGCAATAGCCTGTAGTAGATCTTCTGTCACTCATTGAGCCTGCCCAGTCTGCATCTGTATACCCAACTACTTCAAGTTTTCCTCCTGGTTTATACAATAGCCCACGGCCTGGAGCTCCTTTCAGATACCTCACAATTCTAAGGACTGCATCCCAGTGAGGTATACGAGGGTTCTGCATGAATTGGCTCACCACACTGACTGCAAAGGAGATGTCGGGTCTCGTGATAGTCAGATAGTTCAGCTTTCCCACTAGTCGTCTATACCTTCCAGGATCTTCAAATACTTCTCCTATATCACTGCTCAACTTAACATTTGGTTCCATAGGGGTCTCAGCCGGTTTTGCACCTAACAGTCCTGTTTCTTCCAATAGATCAAGGACATATTTCCTTTGACACAGATTCACACCTTGTTTTGACTTGGCAACCTCTATTCCCAAGAAATACTTTAATGTTCCAAGGTCCTTTGTTTGAAAATGATTTTGCAGAAATGCCTTTAGTTTGCCAATCCCCAATTTATCACTACCAGTGATGACAATATCATCCACATAGACCACTAATAAAATCTTCCCAGCTTCTGAGTCATAGCTGAACACTGAGTGATCAACCTGGCATTGCTTCATTCCAAAACTCTTCACCACTTCACTGAACTTCCCAAACCAAGCACGTGGAGATTGCTTCAACCCATTAATTGCTTTCTTCAGCTTGCACACCTTACCACCCTCCCCCTGAGCAACAAACCCAGGTGGTTGCTCCATATATACTTCCTCCACTAGATCACCATGGAGGAAGGCATTCTTTATGTCAAGTTGAAGGAGAGGCCAATCATACATAACTGCCAAAGAAGTTAGGACACGAATGGAACCAATTTTAGCCACCGGAGAGAATGTCTCCATGTAGTCCACACCATACAACTGTGAGTAACCTTTAGCAACAAGTCTGGCCTTCAGACGCTCCACACTACCATCTGGCAAGTATTTCACAGTATACACCCATTTACAGCCCACAGCATGCTTCCCAAGTGGGAGAGTAGTGAGTTCCCACGTTTGAGTATGTTGAAGAGCAGAAAGTTCCTCCTCCATTGCCCGCCGCCATCCAGGTGAACTAAGAGCTTCTTGAACATTGTTAGGTATGGAAATAGAAGACAAAAGTGAAACAAACTGGCGATGTGAGGTAGAAAGACGAGATAATGAAACAAAATTGGAAATGGGATGGAGTGTAGAACTACGTTTACCTTTCCGTAAGGCAATGGGTAGGTCAAGATCTGAAGGTTCAGCAATAAGAGCCATGAGAGGATCCGCAGACGAGGTAGAAGTAGGAGGAGGGGCCGGTGTCGTTCGACGTGTATACACTTGTCGGATCGGTGGTCGTTCAGTGGTGACCTGCACTGGATGAGGAGATGAGTCTACTCCAACAACAGCCTCTGGAACTGAATCACTGACAGGAAGAGGAAGAGGAGGTAAGGGTGAGGACAAGGGTGCTTCAAGATGGGAGAAGAAGGGAACAGACTCAAAAAAGGTGACATCAGGGCAGACATAGCACTTTCGGGCAATGGGATTATAACACTTGTACCCTTTTTGAGTACGAGAGTAGCCAAGGAAGACACATTTAATTGAGCGTGCATCTAGCTTGTCTATTCCAGGACTCAGATTATGAACAAAGCACACACAACCAAAGACACGAGGAGTTAATGGAAACGGAGATAAAGTGGGAAACAAGATGGAGAAGGGGGACCGACCATGAAGAATAAAAGAGGGTATCCGATTAATGAGAAAACATGCAGTGAGTACAGCATCACTCCAAAACCGTTTAGGAACATTCATGTGGTGAAGCATAGACCGAGCAATTTCAAGAAGATGACGATTCTTCCGTTCAGCCACCCCATTTTGTTGAGGGGTGAAAGCACATGATGTCTGATGAATAATGCCATGCTGTTCTAAATACTGTTGAAATGCAGTAAGAAAATATTCACGACCATTATCTGAACGGAGAACTTTGATTGGAACACCAAATTGTGTACGTATTTCAGCATGAAATTTTTGAAAAATGGAAAATAATTCACTTCTTTCTTTCATTAAGTAAATCCATGTCATTCTTGATCAATCATCAATAAAGGAGACAAAATACTTGTACCCATTGTAAGACTCAATTTTGATTGGACCCCAAACATCTGAATGAACCAAAGAAAAAGGACTTAACATGCGACTCTCAACTCTTGGACTAAAGGACACACGACGGTGTTTACCAAACTGACATGACTCACATTGTAAAACTGACAACTGACTCAATGATGGAACCAACATCTTGAGAACCTTGAGAGATGGATGTCCCAGTCGGCAATGCCATTGTAGAGGAGTAAGGGAGGTCTGAAGTGCAATTGAAGATCCATCGCCGTCAAGGTAATACAATCCACCAGCTTCATGCCCTCCACCAATCTTCTTCCCCGTCTTGAGATCCTGAAAAACACAAGTGGAAGGAAAGAAGGTAACAGAACAGTTAAGAGCTTTGGTTATTTTACTAACAGACATAAGATTGAATGGAAACTTAGGTACATATAAAACAGATGATAAGGGGACAGAAACCAAGTCAACATTACCAACACCACAAATGGGAGATGAGGACCCATTGGCAAGTGTAACAGTTTGTGATGTGGAGGTTTCAGAAAGAGAAGAGAACACACCTGGAGTCCCGGTCATATGATCTGAGGCTCCAGAGTCAATAATCCAGGAAGGAGTTTTAGATGACATGCAAGCAATACCTGATTGGGCATATGTGGTAGTGGTATGCTGTGAAGTAGTTTGAAGGAACCGTTCATACTCATCACGCGGAACACTCACCATCTCCCTCCCAGAAGTAGATGTAGATGTGGGAGGTGTTCGGTCTGCCAGTTTACTGTCACTAATAGCAACCTCGCCTGCTACAGCATGATTAGCCCATTTAGAGGGAGGGCCATGTAGGTCATAACAGAAATTCACTGTGTGTCCATCCCTACCACAATGAGTACATTTCCTTGTAGAGTTATTTTTTCCTCTACCACGGCCTCCCCCTGAATCACGGCCACCCCGACCAATCATGGAATTGCCACGGCCCCCTCTGGAATGACCTCCTCCTCTTGTACTATGTCCACCACCTCTAGCTGTCACAAGTGCTGATCTATCATACTGTGTGGGGTTCTCTGTCTGGCCCAAAGAAATTCTATGAAGTCTTGAGAATACTTCCTCAAGTGTAGGAAGAGTAGAGCCCCCCAATATTTGAGCTCTAACTGGTTCATATTCTGACTTCAGCCCCACTAAAAATCTTGTAACATCAAGTTGCTCCTTTTGCTGTTGCTGAACTTGAATATCTGGAGTAAGGGGATGATAGACATTGAGTTCATTCCTTATATTCTTCATACAGGCATAGTACTCTTCTAGTGTTTTGGTTCCTTGTTGTAGATCAAAGTACTCCTGATACAGCTGATATACTCTTGTTGTGTTGTCTTGTCCAGAATATAGCTTCTTAGCATGCTCCCATATATCCTTAGCCGTATCAAGGAACATGAAGTTGGCACTGATTTTGGGTTCCATACTATTCCACAGCCAAGTCATGATCTGAGCATCTTCTTGTTCCCAATCATCAAACCCTGGAGAGTCAACCGGTGGCTTCTCATCTCTTACATGCTTTACTTTCTTCTTTGCCTTGAGAAAAACTTCCACTGATTTAGCCCATAGAACATAGTTCTCTCCATTTAGCTTAATTGAGGTCATTTGTACCCCTAGGTAGTCGGAGGAAATTACTACACTAGGTTTCTGATCATTGTAACCAGCTCCTATTGTTGCCATTGTACTCTTTCACAATTGTCTCTAACTTTACTTCTCAGCTACAAGCTGATTGATGTTGTTCACAGTTTGATATTTCAGCACCTATTGCAGTCTCTAAACACCACAGTGGAAGCACACACTTGTTCTTATTCACACTACCGCTGACTTCACACACTTACGTCCCACATAAGCATCAGTTTACCATTCACTAATCAGAAGTAGAGGCCCTCTTACAACCACTCAAGCACCATAACACAGCCAAATCTGCTGCACCCAGTTCAGACTTGTTTAACACACTTAAGAGGGCATTACACAACCACAAGGAGTTCGGCAAGGTCACTGCATTCTACCTTACACCACTCAGCTACTTACAGCAGCCCTAACACCATTCAACAACTTACAGCAGCCCTACACCATTCGGCTACTGCACACACAGCCCTTCCTAGGGCAACAATGAACCTAGTTCTTTAGGTTCTACTCAATACTAACAGCTTCTTGTAGGGTTTCTACCCAGAAATATAAGTGACACTAGAAGAAGAGAGAACCGACCTTCCTTTGAGAATATCAATCAATCATTCACTGCTGAGTCACTTTCCTTGTTGAAGAGGGTTATGCGCAGCAGAGAGACAAGCTGTAATGTTTCTGACCTAGGGCGAACCAGTCCTCTCCATCGACTGACCAGAAACGAAGGTGAAGAGTCACGAACAATGCTGAGGTGCTTTACCAACTGACTTAGATCAGGAACCTTGCTCTGATACCATGTTTCGACTGCTGCTACAGTAGTCCGAACAGGAAGAGGAGAAGAAGAAGAAGAAGAAGAAGAAGAGGAAGAGAAGAAGAAGAAGAAGAAGAAGAGGAAGAGAAGAAGAAGGGTCTGTCTAAAATCTGATGGTTAACCCATCCAGTCGACCCCCTTAATCTATATTAGATTCTAATCATGTTTACAAAGACAGAAATGCCCTTACTTAAGTGTGGGGTAGAGTAACTCTAATAACACAGCCACATAAGCAAGTTACTTAATAAACAGAAGAAGACTAAACTACCCCTATTCGGCACATCTTAACGGAGTAGTTTTTTTGATAAAATCGTTGGACACTGTAAGTCCATTTTCTGTTGAGGACATATTAATGAAATGGGGGAGGTGGCTGCTTCATCTTCTGAAATTAGGAGGTGGGAACCTCAGCAGAAGGGCTTTCTTAAACTTAATTTTGATAGAAGCAGTGTGGGGAATCTGGGTCCTTTTGTGGTGGGAGGAGTACTAAGAGATGAAGGAATTGTGAGAGCATTGTACTTTGGGGCCAATTGGTTAAGGAGATTCTATAAGGGCTGAACTAATGGCAGTTTTTCAAGGAGTTCAACAAGCAAATGAGATGAATGTTGGGAGACTAATTATAGAAGGAGGCTCTAGGGTGACAATTAATTGGTTAAAGAATGGGGAATAAACCTTATGGGAAATTGGAAATGAGATGAAATGTAGGTGGATGACAAGGAACTCGTAGCTGAAAGTTCAATAGGTTCCAAGATTGGCCTAAACTTGGGCTGATAAATTAGCTAAACAAGGGGTGAATAGAGATCAATATTTTGGGCAAAGTTGTATATTTTATATGGGAGAGATAGCATGACTATGTTCTGTCTTGTGTTAAATGATGTATATATTCTATTTTTATTAATAAAATTTAAAATTTCTGTTTCTCTCATAAAAAAAGAAAGGGCATTTATTCCTTTCTACTTATTTTTATTCGTAACTTCTACCGATGATTTGCAATTATCTTAAGAAACTCTCTCTTGAGTCCTGACATGTTGAGTCATTATTTTTTACTGATAATTGTTACTGTTGCATTATAATTGATTTTAACTAGTGGATCTTCTCACAGATAGAGGTGCTTGGAGTTTCTCTTCCTTGGAGGGATATATTTTCTAAGGAAGGACAAGGTTCAAAGTTCTACCAGTGTCTTAATAAATTTAAGGAGACAACCAACCAATCCCAGGAGACCGACCCTTTTTTACATACCAATCCATTTGCTGGTGCATCCCCTGCCAATGAAAATGTGGTCCCACCAGTGCAAACAAATACCTCCTCCAGCATCTGCATGGACCTCCTGACTGGGGATAGCATGTTTCCGGAGTCCATAACTCAACCACCAAAACGAAATGTCAGTTCTGTGGGAGGTGACTTTCTTAATTTCTCAGACAATGCTGCCACAGAGCACCAAGTTCCAGAAACAAATATTAAATTCTCTTCATCACATGATGGAGGGCTTACAGCTGACAGTGCTGCTCAACATTACTTAAACTGCTTGAAAGCCCTGACTGGTCCACATATGGTATATCTGCATTTTCTGAACATTTTGTAACCATTTTTTTCTAATGATTTGTTCTGTGTAATATATCCTAAGCTACTAACAGTTTTATGCCCTTCTTCTCACACATGTTATAATGTTCTATATTTCGTGCTTTTGTGCCACATATCTTGTTTATTCACCTTGTGCTTTATTTCATTTCCTTGTTTTGACTAATGACCAAACTGCATTTTTGTGATAGTGCTTGAATCTCATCCATCCATGTTTATATTGCACATCACTGCTGATGAGATGGATGCAAAGATGATTATTCCATTTGTCTCATGTATTTACTTTGTATATTTTCAATCTCAGGATATTAATAACAGTTGTACTCTGCCATATTTCAGATTTATGCCATAGATGCTCTTCTAGAGAAGAGCATTGAGTGCTCTTCTTCAAAAGGAGAAGAAGCAATCACTGCTACTAGAGCTTTCCAAACTCCTTCAAACTTCAGCCACCCACTTCTGGAGATCAAAAGGAACCCCCTAAGCATTGAGTGCCACACTCAAACTGTCTCCTTAAACCTCTAACTGTAAACTATCTAGTCGGCTAGGGTTTTGGGCAAACAATCTGTAGCCTCACTTTCTTGGCAATCTATAGCTATATTTTGTATCTCCAAACCCTCTACCAACTAGGCACAAAATTGCTCTGAACAATCAACAACTTATCTCTCCATACACTCTTCTAATCGAAGGGTGTATGGGAAAAGAAAAGAAAAAGAAAAAGAAAGAAAGAAAGGAGGAGGTGCTCTGATACCATGATGTGATTGAGTCCACCAAATCTGAAAAATAATATCTGATTATAGCAAGAAAAAGAGAAAAGGAGAAGAAGGCAACAACAGAAATGGAAGAAGATAGAGAAGAAGAGAGAAAGAGAAGAGAGTTCGATGACTTCTCTCCTACCTCTCTAATCCTTTTCTTGGGAATAGAAGTGGCTAGATCCAAGGAAGGGATTTACACCTGTCAGAGAAAGTATTCTCTAGACATGCTGAAGGAGACGGGGAAGTTAGGTATCTGACCTATTGACACTCCCATAGAGAAAAATCATGGATTGCAATAAGGTGATGATGAACCTTATCCTGGAAAAGAAAGATATCAGCAGTTGGCTAGAAGATTTTTGTATCTATCTCTTACTAGGCCGGACATTGCATATTCAGTCCATATAGTTAGCCAATTCATGCATGTTCCACAAGTCTCATATATGAAAGCAGTAGAGAGAATCTTGAGATATCTCAAGACATGTCCCGAGAAAGGGTTACTATTTAAGAAGCATGACAGAATAAAGGTTGAAGCATACACAAATGCTGATTGGGCTGGTTTTCGTGGAGATAGGAGGTCTACATTTGGATATTGCACCTTTGTGGGTGGAAATTTGGTCACGTGGAGAAGCAAGAAATAGGCTATTGTAGCAAGATCAAGTGCTAAAGCTGAATACAGAGCCATGGCTCATGGTGTTGCTGAACTTTGGCTTTGAATCCTCCTAAAAGAACTGGGAATAGATATAATCAAACCACTCAAGCTCTACTGTGACAATCAGGCCACAACCAACATTGCAAATGAACCAGTCCAGCATGATAGGACAAAGCATATCGAGCTTGATAGATACTTTGTACGTGAAAGGATTGTCTCTGGAGAACTTTGTATTCCTTACATGCCATCAACAAAACAGCTTACTAATGTTTTCACTAAAGGACTCACAAAATCCAGATTTATGGAGATGTTATGCAAGTTGGGCATGATAGATATCTATGCTCAGCTTGAGGGGGAGTGTTGTGTAGCCTAGCATTGTGAGCTGGGGCCTGTTTATGTTATGTCATGATAATTAGTTGCGTAACTTCCTTTCTGTGCTAAATGGGCCTGGGCTTATTCTGTTTTTTATGTTTCCTTACTGCCTACTAATCAGGGGCAGATTTGTCATTGTATCCTTTTCTTATTGCCCTAATATAAAAGGCTGTTTCGGAGGGCTGGAGGGTTAGGCTGCCCATTTCTTCTAAACCTCTCTTCTTCTGTTTTCCTTCTTCTTCTTCTTCTTCTTCAGAACTGAACACAAACAAGATCTTCCGATAGATCTTCCAAAAAGACTTGCCAAATGGCACCTTAATATCGAATTTTGACAGGACTCAATTTGGCATAGAAATCCCTGCTTAGTACCGTTGTCAAAAAAGTAGACTCCATCAGCTTCATGCCCACTTCCAATCGTTCCTCCTCGTCCTCAGGTCTTGAAGAACACAATGAATAGGAAAGAAGGTCACAAAAATAATTATGGGATTTTGTAAGAGAACTAACAGGAAGCAAGTTTTTATGTAATTGAGGTACATAAAGAGAAAATTCCATGGAAAGGTTGTGGATAAGCTTAACTGCACCCAAACCAGAAATTGGAGTTTGAGATCCATCAGCAATTGTAATCTTACCATTCCCTGGAACTAACTTGTACAAAGTAAAACATGAAGGCATACCAATCATATGAGCACTAGCCCCGAATTCAGCAATTCGGGAGCTATCCAGGGACGGAACAAGCATGTGCAGTACCTGTTTTAGCAAAGGCAGTGGAGGGGATTACTGGACCTAGTAGAAGTGGATGTCCCACCAACAGTGGCCAAATGGGCATTACCCTTTTTCCCAAACTTAATATTTTCAGGCTTCAAGTGTGGATTCAATTTCCCACATCTATCCTTTGTACGTTTGGGTCTTCTACAATATTCACAAACTAATTCAGCCCTTTCGTTGGCTATGAACTTACTTCTAATCTGCTTAGACTTAGATCTCGAAAATGTTGAGTAATTAGTCACAGGAGGTTGCACATAGCAGCCCTCCTACTTTCCTCTCCTTGAACTAGGGTGAAAGATGATCATTTAATGGTCATGTTGTGCACAAAATCCCTGCAACAAGAGGTGGAATTTCAAAATTTCACATAACTCTAGTGCTGAAATAGCACATACGAGAAAACCATTTTTTCTCATAGGACCAATTAGGTTCTTGGACCATGAAAGATCAGATCTTTTTGGATGAAGATTGAGTGCATTACCTGATATTGAAGTTCACAAATGCAGATTTCGAAGTGGTGTTCACATTCAATCTTGAATCCTCCTGGTAATATTGCAACAAGTTGAAGATGGCGCAACTCTATGTTTGCAGTCTCAGATTCCTTCTCCAGAAAGTACAGCAACATGGGTCTGGCCCTAACGCTTTTGGGTGATTTTCTTGACCCAAAAGACAGCTGGAATAATGCTTGAACCAATGGATATTGACTCAGGTCGAATGGGGTTCAAAACCCTAGTTTAAGTGTCTCACAATGGGGGGATCGTATTCAGCTAGTAGAGAGAATAAAGCATAGTTCGATACCCCTCTCATTCCTCGTTATTTATAAACTTGGGAGGGCTGCAAGAGCCCTCTGCTATTCTATTTACAACTCCTAATTCAATTAGGATAAGATTAGAGAGAGTCCACCTCATAATTTTCAAGGCATTTAGGTGATTCTGGGCGACATTGGGGCGCCTAGTCGCCAGCGCCTAGGCGTCACCTAGGCAATAAAAAAACTGACTTTTGGCTAGTTTCCTAGTTTTATATACCATTCAGCATGTATGTTAATTGAAAAAATAGCAATTCTCTTTATTAAGAACATTAAATTTCCTCTAAAAATGTGGCAAATCATCACATCTAAAAGACAAAAATCTTTTTACATGTATTAATTTCATTATTTTCAAAAATAATACTACTATAATAAGTATTTAATAGAGCAAATTCATGTTAATTAGCACCTAAAGAAGGTTATTAACTTTATATGATAAATATTCAAGATAGAAAGTAAAATAGAAAAAAAACAAGGATGGAGTTTCTGTTTTATTTAATTAGAGAGAGAATAGAAAAAAGAACTTTATTATTCTATTCTTTCTTTCCTCTTTCTTTTCTTTCTTTCCTTCTTTCTTTCTTTCTTTCTTTCTTTCTTTCTTTCTTTCCTTTTCTCTCCTCAAAAACCTTTGATCTTTTAAATTTCAATAGTAAAACATTAAAACAAAGTATAATTGATATACATAGCATATTATAAAATGTATTAACACATACATTAATAAGATACATCAATATAAATGACATTATAAAATGTGCCCACCTTGTCATTTTTGTCGCCTAGGTGGGCACGTAGTCGCCTTGGCGGGCCCCTAGTCACCTAGAAGGGCACCTAGTTGCTAAAAGTCAAGGCGTTTGGGTGAGGCACCCAGCCAAGGGCGCCTAGTTGCCTAGGTGACGCCTTGACAACTATGGTCCATCTCTCTTAAATCAGCCATTAGATCAGAAACCTTGAACTAGTCAAACTAGTCAAATCCTAGTCTTACTAGACTTGTCTAGCACATAGTTTGACTAGGACTCTTATTCAAGATTCTTAATTACCTAATAAAATATTTATCCAATTATGAGGTTACAGCTCATATGGTGTGGAACCCACAACTTAATGGGAGAGCCAACATATCACATGTTTTATATATAAGCTAGTGGAGCCGGCCACTTAAGTTTTAATTAGCCATTATAGGCTAATTCGACCATAGCTGTTATGGGCTTAAGTGATGATGCACATTAAGTGTCTAAACACTAAGAACACTTGGAACCTTTACCGTCCTAAAGTCCCAAGTATATTGGTTTAGCCTATTATGTGATAATCAAGTCAATGCAACCTAATTAATCACTTGCAATCAATGTCTCTGCTATAAACACTTGACACCACATTTAGGGAAGGATGTTTTCCCTCTTTGTCTTTATGACATGATGTCCAACTTCCAACACCATTGGATCATTGAGGATTCAGATAATTCTAGTGCCAACAGATTCAGGACTCCAAGTAGGAAGTTGTACAAAGACTTGTCTGTCTTTGATATACCAACCGGTGAGATCCTTCTGGGGTCAAATATCTGGGTATGTTGGGACAATCAAGGATGGTAAGTTGACTGGTGACCGGATTCAGATAATCCTAGTGCCAGTAGATTCAGGACTCCAAGTAGGAAGTTGTACAATGTGTTCTCTATGTCCTAACATAGTTGCAGATCCTATCACATTGATCACAAGTCAACTTACCATCCTTGAATGTTCCAACATACCCAGATATTTGACCCCAGAAGGATCTCACTGGTTGGTATATCAAAGATAGACAAGTCTAATACTCAATCTGATATCATTATCAAGTCTAGGGATTAAAAGCAACACCCAATTGTTCCATCTGTCATAAAGTCCACGAACATGCTAGGTTTGGTCCAATTCAATATTTATTGTAAACACTCATTCTCACACATTAGGTCACAACCTGAGTAGCTGAGACACACTGCTCCACTAACTTGGGCAATATGAGAATGACAACCTTGTTAGGATAGACTTTGCCAAGTGTATAGCATAGGGAGTGTGGTGATTCATGGGGATTGGGAGAGAGAGAGAGAAAGAGAGAGAGGGAGAGAGGTACAGTTGAGAGGAAAAAAGTCACTACTGGCAGCCGCCAGTTTTCTATTTATATTAACTTCATAAAAGAGTCTAAAATTACAAGTATGCCCCTGGCGGCATATCCTAGAAATAAAATAATAAGAAAAAAGGAAAGAAGAAGAAAAAAACAAGTAACTGTAACTATAACTGTAACTGTAACTGTAACTGTAGCTATTAAATAAGCCTTACAACACTCCCCCTCAAGTTGGGCTGAAGATGTCTATCATGCCCAGCTTGTCACATAACTCATTGTGCTGCGAGCACAGAAGTCCCTTTGTAAGAATATCAGCAAGTTGTTCCTTGGAGTTGACATAAGGGATGCAAATTTCCTTTTTTTCCAGTTTCTCCCTTATGAAGTGTTTGTCCACCTCAATATGCTTGGTCCTCTCATGTAGGACTGAATTGTTGGCGATGTTTATTGCAGCCTTGTTGTCACAGTAAAGGGACGTAGGGCTGTGAACAACAACTCCAAGCTCCCCTAGAAGGTTCTTTAGCCAAAGGACTTCAGCCACCCCATGTGCCATAGCTCTATATTCAGCTTCAGCACTTGACCTTGCTACCACACTTTGCTTCTTGCTCTTCTAGGTCACCAGATTTCCTCCTACAAATGTGCAATACCCACTAGTGGACTTTCTATCATCCACAGCTCCTGCCCAATCAACATCTGTAAAGACTTCCACCTTTAGGTGATTGTGTTTACTGAATAGTAGGCCTGTTCCTGGATATTTCTTCAAGTATCTAAGAACTCTCTCTGCTGCCTCCATGTGTGGCTTCTTAGGAGAGTGCATAAATTGGCTCAGGACCCCAACGGAGTAGGCAATGTCTAGACGGGTCATGGACAGATAAATCAGCTTTCCCACTAACTTTTGGAACTGCTTCACATCTTTCAGAGGTTCACCAACATAGTCACCTAGCTTGTGGTCCACATCCATAGGAGTATCTGCCGGCCTTACACCTAATTTACCTGTACCCCGTAATAGATCAAGGGTGTATTTCCTTTGGGAGACAAAGATACCCTTTTCTGAGCGGGCAACTTCAATCCCAAGGAAATACTTCAGGAGTCCTAGATCTTTCACTTCAAATTTTGATGCAAGGAATTGTTTCAAGTTTTGTATCTCTGAGCTCCAACTTCCTGTAATGATGATATTGTCTACATACACTAACAATACAACAACCTGCTCCTGACATCTCTTCACAAAGAGTGTATGATCTGACTGACATTGTTTGAATCCCATCTCTTGAACTGCCATGTGAAACTTACTGAACCAAGCTCTGGGAGACTATTTTAAGCCATAGAGAGACTTCCGTAGCTTGCACACCTTATTTTCACTCCCCTTGGCATAGAATCTAGGAGGCTGAACCATGTATACCTCTTCTTCTAAGTCACCATTCAGGAAAGCATTCTTTATGTCCAGTTGATGCAGTTCCCAGTCAAAATTAGCAGCTAAGGACAGGAGAACCCTAATCGAGTTCATCTTAGCCACCGGGGCAAAAGTTTCATCATAGTCAACCCCATGTACTTGTGTGTACCCTTTGGCTACTAGTCTTGCTTTGTACCTTTCAACTGTTCCATCTGCCTTGTGCTTAACTGTGAACACCCATCTGCACCCCATGGGGTCTTTCCCCTCTAGAGGATCCACCAATTCCCAGGTCTGATTTTTGTGGAGGGCATTAATCTCCTCCTTCATGGCATCTACCCATTCAGGGCATTTTAAGGCTTCTGAAACATTTTTGGGAACAAGGATGCAATCAACTGTTAGACAGTTTTGTATGCCCTTAGCTTCAATCAGAATGATGTACTTTATGAGTTTATTGTAAATGAATAAAAGTGCATATTTGATTCATGTTCCCTTGTTATGTTTCTGTGTAATACCCTTAAACTGGACACTTATTGAGACTCATGTTAGTTTAGAATGTTCACAGCCAGTGGGTCGGTCTGGGGAGACCTATCCTGACAAGGCTGACACTGTGATGCCACCAAGCCGGTTGGGGTGGCCTGTCTCGGCTGCCAGGGTGAGACCCTAGGCACATACAGTGTAGGATTAATTGAATCTATGAACTAGACCAGATTTCCAGTATTGCCCTGGACCTTGGAGATTGATGGGAAAAACTAGAAAGTTACACCCGACCCCTAGATTCGATTATGATACTGCACTAGGTGTCGGATTGGGCTGTCTTTGATGTACCAATCAGTGAGATCCTTAGCGGGGGTCAAAACCTGGGTATGTTGGGACAGTCTGAGAATTCATCTGAGTGGGTGATCATAGTGACAGGATCAGCCCCTTTGTCGGACAAAGGTAATGATCGGGGATGCACTCTCACTGATGGAAACCAAGACTGCCGGTAGCCGATTTCAACTGTTGAGATTTGTTTTGCAAAGTATATTTTATATGAGATATAAAAGTATATATATTATGGTTTCCAAAATGTTTGCAAAAAGGTTTTAATTCCCGGAATCCATATAAGTAGGGAGTGCAACACTGTTCCTTGCAGCCGAGGGAGAGGTCCTCTCTTGTCGGGCAGTGTATGATCATTATGGGCTGAGAGGTTAAGTGTAAGACCATTGAGGATAATACCTAATGGGCTAATCTTGCATCTGCCCACAGTCCCTGGGTGTTACAAGGTGGCTTGGCCCAGGGACCACTTAGGGTAAGTGTTGGGCCCATAGAGCCCATTTGATGGGTTTCACGGGGTGCACTGTCCATAACAGTGTATTCGGCCAGGCCTTGTAACAAAGGCTGGGCCGAACCCATGTGGCTGATGTGTAGATCAATGCTTGGGTCCCACGCCATACAAGGAAGCCCAACTGGGCAGCAGTTAGGAAGGTTAAGTAAGCACATAAGCTTAATGGGCCTAAAGCCCATTTCGAACTGGGCTATTTTATTAGTTAATAATGGGGCGAATTCTGAGATGGATTAGTAGATAGGATAGGGTCTTGACCCTATCCACTCATAGAGTCCAGATCTGAATGTGATTCAGATCTAGAAACCTCCTAATGAGATTAGGAGATAGCTAATCTAATCTGCAGATAAGATAAGGGTTTATCCCTATCACCTAAAAGGGGTCTTATCCAAATATGATTTGGATAAGCAGCTCCTAATTGGATTAGGAGCTGATCTTTTAGGTTAACAAAAGGAGGGGGGCAGCAGCCTTTAGGAGACACACAATCAAATTTTCTTCAGTGCTGAAATCACAAGAAGAGAGAATTCTGCACCCTACGAATACTCTCTTGCCGCCTCCCTGTTCTTGCCACCCTGTTTGCCAGTTCGATCTCCAGTTGTGGGAGAAGTCAAGATTCGATCTTGACATCAGTTCTTTGAGAAAGAATTGATAGGAAGTTGTGCTCACGTGCCATCCTGCTGATTCTTGCGAAGGACAGAGTTCTTGGAGAAGAACACTGCTGATTCTGCTCCATCCTGCACTACGCCATCTTCAGTGGGAGCAGTCTTTGGATCCTTCCTTAGGCGTGAACACCTTCGTTGGGAGATACTATTTCTCCGTATCAGGTATAATCCTCCCCTACTCCTTTTGATTCAGATCTGGTTCAGTTTATGGTTCAAGAATGATCCTTGAAAATATGATTTTCTAAAATAGGGAATGCGATTCCCAGTTGAAGGGAGAGAAAAATTTATGAAATTTGCCCCCTTATTCCGCAATCTTTGGGCGTCCATACGATGGATCTCTCATCCCTTTATCAACTACCGATAAGAAGGCTCGGTACGAGGGAGAAATGTGATCATAGGAGACAAAGTGGGTAATGGGGTGTTTGGTAGTGTAGGACCTGACTCCCTTTTGTTGGGAAATAGGGATGTC
The DNA here is from genome assembly GCF_055504915.1 of Nelumbo nucifera. Lineage (NCBI taxonomy): Eukaryota > Viridiplantae > Streptophyta > Magnoliopsida > Proteales > Nelumbonaceae > Nelumbo > Nelumbo nucifera. The sequence goes on along the minus strand of NC_142649.1, from coordinate 145,729,461 downwards.
AAGGTTATTCACAGTAGGAGGGTGAGGGGATGGACTTACCTCCTGGGAGTCTGATAATGTCGGTTGCTCAGTGTTTGGCTGCTCCACATTTCTATCACCCCGTTGATCTCTCCGACGTGTACGTTGGAAGACACGGAAGGGAGTAAGGTCCGGAATAGAAGGAAGAGATACCTGAACCTGCTTCTCCTCTTCCACACTACGACTCTCCCCGTGAGAAGAAGGAGGGAAGAATGGCTCGGACTCAAAGAAGGACACATCCATAGACACAAAGACTTTACGACTAACTGGGTCAAAGCACCGATACCCTTTTTGAGAGGAGGGGTACCCCAGAAAAACACAAGGAATGGACCGAGGGTCTAACTTACCTCGGGATGGAGACAAATCATGGACAAAGGCCCGACAACCAAAAACTCTCATGGGGATGGAAAATAAAGGAGATTGAGGGTATAACAATTGATGAGGGGCCATGTAGTTCAGTACTCTGGAGGGCATGCTATTGATGACATACGCAACTGCAAGTATAGCATCCACCCAAAACCTCTTTGGGACATTCATGTGTAACATCATCCCGCGAGCTACCTCAAGAAGATGTCTGTTTTTCCTTTCTGCAACACCATTTTGTTGTGGTGTTCTGGCGCATGAGCTCCTATGAATAGATCCGTGGGAGGTGAAGAACTCATTGAGCTCCCCATGGAAGTACTCCTTCGCATTATCAGATTGGAAGATCTGTATTTCAACATGGAACTGCGTAAACACCATCTTCTGGAAGTCTTTCACTATCTTCGGAACCTCGTCTCTGCTACGTATAGGAATCACCCATGTATAGCGAGAGTAATCATCGATCAATGTAATAAAGTACTTATATCCGCCCTCAAAGATTACATTGGTAGGCCCCCATACATCAGAATACACAATATGAAAAGGAACATTTGATCTTTTATTGCTTGAGTGAAAAGTTTTTCTACATTGTTTGCTCAACTGACACATTTGACACATGAACTCTGACACTGAACATGACTTAAATAAAACTGGAAACAAACATTTTATTATGTCGAAAGAAACATGACCTAAACGACTATGCCACAAGAAGATTTGACTCTTATTTGACTGACTATGCGATTCTGAGGATGAAACCGGGAGACCAGCTTTGTTGTCGAGAATGTAGAGACCATCCACTAGGCTTCCTCTACCAATCGTCCTCCCAGAAGTTAGATCCTGAAAAACACACGAGTCAACAAAAAAGGTCACACTACAATTCAAGGAGCTTGTAATGCTACTAATTGAAAGAAAGTTTATGGGATGCTGAGGGACATGCAATACACAATTCAGGTTAAGGCCATGGGGAAGGGATATGGATCCTTGGCCTGCAATGGAAGAAAAAGAACCATCTGCAAGTCTCACTCTATCCCTTCCTGACAAAAGGCTATAAGACTGGAATAAGTTAGGCTTACCAGTCATGTGGTTGGAAGCCCCTGAGTCAATGATCCAAGGGGAATCTGTGGGAGTGACATGGAATGTAGAAGCCATATTACCTGAAGTAGATGCAAATGAAGTAGAGGGAGTTCCAGTGACTGAGCTGTCCATTTGCCGCAAGGCCCTACCATAAGATTCCAGGTGCTCTCTGAATGAATTCATTATATCCTCCTTGGGGTCAGACTTATTAGGGTGGTCCTGGGTGCTACCGGCAGCTTAAGTGTCTTGGGTTGCCACATGTGTTGTGCTCATTTTCTTCAAATGACCTTTACCCTGTTCTTGATTCTTTGTTGCCCACGTGGATTTCCCGTGGATGTCCCAACAAGTGTCACGAGTATGTCGAGAACGCCTACAGTGGGTACAGATTAGCTTATCTTTATCATCCACCTTCTTAGAGTCACTTTTCTTTCCTATTGAGCTATTATTCATTGCAGCCAAGGCAACTTGTTGCTCCTCCTCAGCTGTAACCATCACATTCCACCTGCTTTCTTCAGATTGGACAAGGGAGTATACCTCGTGAACCGTAGGCAACTCTTTGCTTCCTAGGATCTGCACTCTCAACGGTTCATATGCAGGGTTCAGTCCCAACAAAAAAGCAAACACCCGTTGCTGAGAGACCAGTTTCCTGTAGGCCTTAGCATCATCATCGTGCTTTCACTCTATGGCCTGATAATGGTCCAACTCCTTCCATATGGAGGTAAGGGCTGAATAGTATGAGGACAAGCTACGGTTTTCTTGTTTACATGTTGAGGATTCAGCTTGCAACTGGTAAACCTTGGCGTAATGCCTTTGCTTAGAATAGATAGTTTTGGCCTGTTCCCAGATCTCACTGGCGGTGTCTGCCCACATGAAATTCTTTTTCACATCAAGTTCCATGGCTGTGAGGAGCCAAGACATCACCATACTGTTTTCTTGGTCCCACCTATCATGTTCAGCCGTCTCACCCTTGGGTTCCTTCACCCTTCCATTGATGTAACCAGCTTTACCCCTTGCCGTTACATAGAGTTTTACACTCTTAGCCCACTCCAGGTAGTTCAGCCCGTTTAAAGGGGTAATTGGCATGGGAAAAACCATGTTTTCACCTCCCAACCCCGCTGTGCTGCGGATTGGTGTAGCCCCTGAAGAGGTTAATTCATGACTTGCCATTGAATAATACTAAAAAACAGTCCAAATATCACCCAACAACACAGCCGCCGCAATCAGAATGTGAACAACTCAGGTTTTACTCCTAGAAAGTGAGCAAAAGAACACTAAATATTGCTGAGAACACAGGGAATACTGCTGAGAACAAGGGGTTCAGTCAACACAACGTCCAAACAGAACAATAAACCAGTCCGGTAATTGGTTCAGCACAACCAATACAGACATTACAATCAGTCTGACTGTAGTTCACACACTCTAACCATCCAACATCCAAACAAATAGCTATATAATCAAGGCATGAACCCTACACACCATTGGCCAAAGAAGGATGAAACACACTGAAACAAAAAACACACATGTTCGGCACTGGTACAAAGATGTTAATCTGAACTTGACTTCATAGCATCGAACAGAGGAGTTTGCACCAGCATCACCCTTCTCCGACTAGGGTTTTCTTGCTGTTACAGCCAGGAAGAAGGAATCACAAAGCTGCCGCCAGAAACTACTAGGGTTTCCCAAAAATACTGCCGCCAGACACTGCTAGGGTTTCTGCAGAACCATCCGCCAGAAATTGCTAGGGTTTTTGCAGAACCAGCCGCCAGAAACTGCTAGGGTTTCTGCAGAAATAGCCACGTCCAAACACTTTTAAGAACAGGGCAGGAGGGATCGTAGGTCTTTTTCAACCCAGAGAACCTGCTTTGATACCATGTGGTGATTCGTGGGGATTGGGAGAGAGAGAGAAAGAGAGAGAAAGGGAGAGAGAGGTACGGTTGAGAGGAAAAAAGTCACTACTGGCAGCCGCCAGTTTTCTATTTATATTAACTTCATAAAAGAGTCTGAAATTACAAGTATGCCCCTGGCAGCATATCCTATAAATAAAATAATAAGAAAAAAGGAAAGAAGAAGAAAAAAACAAGTAACTGTAACTGTAGCTATTAAATAAGCCTTACAACAGGGAGTAAACGGTTGCAAGGGAGACAATGTTAGCACTAAGAATATTCTACCTAGTAAAGTCAAATTCAGGATTCAGTCCGACCAGGAAATCATTAACTTTGTTCTTCTCAATATACTGCCTATACTGGTCACCATCTTTAGGGTCCTTCAATTCCAAGGCATCCAAGTGATCCATTTGTTCCCAAAGTGATTGTAGAGAAGAGAAATACATGGTCACTATCCTCTCCCCTTGGTGCATACTGCAAACCTCTCTTTGAAGTTGATATACTCTATCTATATTTCTTATTTGGGAATAGGTAGAAATAACTCTATCCTAAATATCCTTGGCAGTGAAGAGGAACATGTAGTTACGAGCTATATGAGGTTGTATAGAGTAAACCAGCCAAGACGTTACCAATGAATTTTCCTGCTCCCACATGGGAAACTTTGGGTCTTTAGGTTTTCACTTCCTTCCCTGTAATAAATCCCATCTTACCGATCCCTCCAATGGTAAGCTTTGCAGATTGAGACCATTCCAAAAAAATTGGTTCTGTCAAGCTTTACAGTGGTTATCATGCCATTAGCAATGTTGATGTTTCTAGGAAACACAATGGATACAATTTGGACTTCCTTAGAGAACTCCATCTCTCACAATCTAATTTCTCAACAGCCCAACAACACTCCAACAATCAAGCAGCACATACAGGACCCAAATATACAGGTCTAATCTTGGTTAACACCCAAAAAGGAGGCCAAAAACTGGTTGGAGACAAAATAAGAAGAGAAAAAATCCCAAAAAAAAAATATCTAGGGCTCAGAAAAATGTGAAACAACTTCCTAACATTACAAACCTTTGAAACAACCCAAGAGCATTAGGTTCCATGCAAATAAAATATTTTAAATGCATAGTAAAACCCCAAATGTCATATCTGCATTTTCTGTGAATTTTGGTTCAGAAAACCAAGGAAAAAAATCAGAGGCTTCAAATGGATGTAAGAATCATACCAAAAACAAGCCTAAAATCAGGGCGCATCCAACAATATAAGTTTCAAGAATTGTTGCCGCCACCTATATGAACTGCTGATGTCATTAGCGGCAGTCTGACGTCAACAGGCCTTCCTGGGTATGACGGTCAGAAGAAAGCCTTCCCAAGATCCTTGAGGTGCTGTGATACCAATTAGGAAGTGTAAGAGATGAGAGAATGGAGAGAAGAGGAAGAATAAGAAGAAAGAGAAGAGGAAGAAGAAGAAGAAGAGAGAGATTTATCGAAGAAGATTGGCGTGTCAACTGTTCACACCCTCATAACTAAAAATTATATCTTGCTGAAAAATATTACAAATATGTTCCTACTTGGGTGCCCAAATACAAATATATGTAAAAGACAATAATACCATTTCACATCACATAAACATTCTCAACACATATCAAGTCCCCCTAAAAGTCCTTGGGTGCTTTGAATGTCACTCTTTTTTCTTTTTGGTATGTTTTGGTCATTTGTGTGTTTATCTTGATTGTTGAAATTACCTATCTTAAATATGTAATGTTTTCATACCATTCTTCTGATAACCAGTTATAGTTATCAATCATAAAAGATCAGTTATGGTCATGATTCCAAATTGTTCTGGAAATTCTCATTCTTCTAAATTTCATGATTTGCATTTTCATTCTGCAAAAAGCATTCAAACATAGAAATGATGATATCCCAGCTTACTATTTCCAAATTTGGATATTCCATTCCACAGGAAAGGAAGCTAGACTTTGAGGAAGCAATGAGACTTGAAATTGAGCGCTTCAAGTTCAATCTTTCTGCTGCTGACAGGGATAGAACTTTATTATCGATTGGAACTGATCCTGCTACTATAAATCCAAATGGGTTACTTGATGATTTGTATATGGCCCGACTATGCAGAATTGCAAGCAACCTTGCTATTCTGGGGCAGGTTGCACTAGAGGACAAAGTTACTGCTGCAATTGGTCTTGAGACCAATGAGGATGATGGTATAGATTTCTGGAATATTACTAGAATTGGAGAAACCTGCTCCAGTGCCATGTGTGAAGTCCGTGCTGTAACCCATCCTGCTGCATGTATACCTTCTATAGTCCCTTCTGGAGGAGGTTCACAATCTCATTTTTCATGTTCTCAATGTGAAAGAAAGGTTTGTAAAGTGTGCTGTGCTGGAAAGGGCGCTCTTCTGCTCCCAAGCTACAACTCAAAGGAAATGTCAGGTTTTAATAATTTGTTAAGCAGGAGTGGGTCAAGCCATGGCAATCAGACTGATAGTGTACCTACAAACCGTTCATCTATATTAAATGGGGTCATCTGTAAAGCATGCTGCAGCAATATTGTGCTTGATGCATTAATTGTGGATTATGTCAGGGTATTGGTTAGCTTGCGGAGAAGTGCTCGTGCAGGCTGTGCTGCACATGAAGCTATAGATGATGTGATAGGCCTCAGATCAATAGATTATCTTATTGAAAGAAACAAAATGTCTGATGGTCAACAAGCTGCTGAGGTCTTGAAAAAGTTACTTAATGGAGAGGAGTCACTTGCTGAATTTCCACATGCAAGCCTTTTGCATTCGGTAGGCATAGGTGTTATAGTTTTCAGTATTTTTTGTCCTTTTTACTGCACAGACCCTGGAATAGTTCAGAATCATATCCATATAAATTTAGATCTTTCGTGTGTTTCCAATTTACCATTGCATTGGGTGTTAAGCTTCCATGCAAGTGTCATTTTGGACTTTTCATCCTTGTTTTGTTCAAATTTAAAAAGTTAATGATCTATTTTCTTACTCTAAACCTAATTAATCATTTGGCCTTTTGTTTAATCTTATATTTATAACTCACTGAAGTCTTGGCTCTGTCAAACCTGTCTGGCTTTTACTCAGCATACACCCAATTACTTCAAATCTATTTTGATAACTTCTGTACAAATCTTTATCGAAACCATCTCTGTACCTGAAGCTACTTGTTTAGTTTAGTGTTCTTGGCTCATAATGTGGGACAGTGTAGGTCAAACCAGACAGTATGGGTTGAAGACTTGGGGATAGAGAGAACAATTTACCATGCAGACAATGATTGTGGTTAAAAACTTGATAATCAAGGCTAAGGATCAAGAAATCAATACTCAAATCAACTGACCAAAGTGTTATCCCAACCATTTGATCGACTACATGAATCCTGTTTTGCCATTTCTAAGAAAATAGAAATGACAATGTCTTATGTTAAATTAGCCAACCCTTGGTTCTTCCCTCTACTTCAGCCAATAACCTTTTTGGCCTCCCCCAACACAAATTGTATCAGATCACTCCTTTCAGGTATATTTAGCAGTCTTTTATGCACATGAGAAAACTATTTAAATATATTTCTCTCATTTTGTCACCTATTGGTGCTGTCCCTAAGTTTGATGCACTCATTTTTAATTTTATCTTTTCTATGCTTTCCACTCATCCTAGCATCCTCATACTTGCTTTATTCATTGTATGGATATATTTCTTCTTAATTTTCCAAACCATTGATCCAAACAATGTTTTAGTCTTATAACTATCTTATAGCACTTTCCATTCAATCATATTGATATGCACTAACCACAACACTAGGTAGACTACTGAACTCACAACAAATTCTATGGGTGACATCCTCTTAAATCTCTCCCTCTATGTGGATAGGGTAAATGGTCACATGAGGTATCTTAGTTATCAATTGGCATTGTACTCTCATTCCTGCTTTTTTTTTTTTTTTTTTTTTTGTTTTAGTTGCACTATGTACATCCCATCCTTTTTTTTCTGACTGATTTGTGCTGTTTTTCTTTTCACTACTCTTGTAAAGATTCTGTTGATATAAATGAAACCTGATCTTACTGTTGCATATCAAAAAAAAAAAACTCTTTGTTAATAATAAGAATGAAAAGAAGAGAAATACACAAATAGAAAGTAAGAACTACAGCCCAAAAAATGGGCCAAATCCCAGTCTTTATAGAAGATTACCCCAACATCAACAATCAGTCCCATTATATTACATTGTAATTAGTGCCGAAGGAATGGAGGCCCTCCATATATCTGTCTCTCACACCCAATATGTAATTCTATATTATATCACTGAATAAGTGTTCAAATTTGTGTGATTTTACCACTTATGTTGATATCTTTGCATGTTATTACTTGTTATCACAGGTGGAAACAGCAGTAGGCTCAGCACCATCCTTGTCTTTGCTAGCTCCAATTGATTCTGGACCACAGCATGCATATTGGAGAGCTCCCCCTAGTATTTCCTATGCTGAATTTGCTATTGTTCTTAGCAATCTTTCTGATGTCTCTGGCGTAGTCTTACTTGTTAGTCCATGTGGCTATTCTACAGCAGACTCTCCCACTGTAAGCATGTAACTGAATTCCTATTTCTACTTTCTCTCATATTTATTCGATGAAAATGGTTAATGGGGATGTTTTTTCAAGTTTATATCTTAATTTCTCCTACTCATCATTTGATCGTCATCATATGTAGAGGTAGTGAAGGTTAAAGTTGTAACTTTACTTCTAGTGTGTATCTTATACGCATTATTTTATTCTTTTATTGTATACTTTTACTTCATGCAGCATAAGGACAGAATTTTCCTTTTAGTTCTTTTTAATATAAATATAAATACTCTCTTGGTGTAGTGAATTACAACTACACTGGCATGGTGTCAAAGCAGGTTCAAATCCTCTTCCATTTGTTCCAACTTTAATAAAGTAAGAAAAAAGTGAAGAAAAGGATAGAAGAAAGAAAGAGAAGAAGATAGGAAGAGAAAGGGAAGGGAAAGAGAAGAGAAGGAGAAGAAAAGAGGGAAGACTAGAAGGAGAAATCTGTTCACTTCTCCTTACTGTCGACCCAGGTTGTATTAACATTCTACTAAGGCTGAAATGACTACAATACCCTTAGGAAAACTACAGCAGATATAAGAGAGAAAGAATAACATGAAAAAGACAATACTGCCCCTGTTAAGTACTTCTAACAATTCTGGTACTCCCCCTCAAGCTAGAGCATATATATCATAAAGTTCCAGCTTGTTACAAATATAGTCCATCCTTGAGTGATCCACACTTTTAGTAAAAATACCAGCTACTTGGTCTTTAGATTTAACATAGGGAATAACAACCTCTCCACTTGTCACTTTCTCTCTCACGAAATGTCAATCAACTTCAATGTTTAGTCCTTTCATGAAACACTGGATTAGAGGCAATATGTGATGCGGCTTGGTTGTCACAAAACAATTTAATGGGATGACAAATTGAGCTTCAGCGCTACTCCTAGCAACTACATTCTGCATCTTGCTCTTCCAAGTAATGAGATTTCCGCACAAGAAGGTACAATAACCTATAGTAGATTTCTTGTCCATCGGAGACTCTGCCCAATCTGGATCTAAGTACCCTACTAGAGACATATCTCCCCCTTTCTTATACAAAAGCCCTCGACCAGGAGTACCCTTTAGATACTTCAGCACCCTCATAACACCATCCTAATGAGCAGTTGTTGGATTTTGCATGTGTTGAAAGTGTTAAAATAATTGATTTTATGTTTGTTAGGGTCTGTTTGGCTGATTAAAGCCTTTTTTTATTTTAATCTATTATTGTATTATCCCTTAGTAGGGGCACAAGGGTCATTTCCCTTCTTATTTTTTTGCCCTATATATTATAATGAAGCTGGCGCCGCCAGCACTGTTCCGTTGCCTCAACACTTCTTCTTCCTTCTTCTCTTCTCTTCTCTTCTCTTCTCTTTGCTGTAACCTTCAATTAGATTTACTGTCAAGATGGTATCAGAGCATGGCCATTGAATCTGGGCGATCAAGTGTCTTCTCCAAGCTGCTGAATCTGGGTGGAACACAGGAGTATGTCTGGGATGTTCGAATCAGACCTGCAACTGGTTCCACCCCTTTTTTTTTCTTTTCTTTTCTTCTCTTCCCTTGGTCGTGTACCAAGAGGAAAACGAATGGACCTGAACCACTGAATGTTGGCACACCCTTGTGAGGTTTTTCCTCTGTTTGTTTTGGATTGTGTGATCCTGTACCTGTGAAAGGCTGTTGTAGGTCACGTATGACCTGTTTTCTCTACTTGTTGGCTTGATGCCTTGTGTGTAAGGATCTCCCCTTGTGATTATTGCTTGTAGACCTGTTGAGAAAACTAGTAGGCTGGGACTGCTACTCCGTACAGGTCTGAAAATCAGATCTGTCATCTTGTTTATTCTGGAAATTGGTGCTGGTCTTGTGCTCAGATTAAGTCCAAAAACTGCAGTGTGGGTGGACTAATCACTTGTTGTGTGTGGAGATTTTTGTTCTGATATAAGGAGGGATCCTAAGTTGAAGTTTTTTGATAAAAAAATTCTGTGTTGACCATGCCTTTTGAGAATCCTGCTACTTCAGGGATTTCTGAAAATCAAAATGGAGTAAGTGGGGGAATGGATATGAGTTTCCCCATGGCTGTCATTCCCTTTGATGGTCTGAATTACTTTGAATGGTCTAGGGGAATACTACATTACTGCTAGGGGAAAAATAGGATACATCAATGGGAAAGTGAAGGAACCAAAGAGCGGAAGTGCTGAATATGATAGATGGAACCAAAAAAATAGTATGGTGATGTCTTGGCTCTTGGTTTCAATGCTGCCACAGGTGAGAAAACTTTTATGGGGGATGAAACTGCTTGTGAAATATGGGAACAAGCAAAGTCCACCAATTTAGAGAAGAGACACTATGCCAAGATATGCCAACTGCAAGCTGAATCGTTCACTTGTAAGCAAGGAGAAAGGAGTCTCTCGGTGTACTATTTGGATCTGACATCGATATGGAAAGAACTTGATCACTATCAGAATGTTAACTGGAAGTGTGATGAGGATGCAAAGGCATACAAATCACTTGTATCTCAGCAACGGGTATTTGCCTTCCTCTTGGGGCTGAATCCTTCATATGAGTACATTAGGGTGCAGATCTTGGGAAGTAAAGACTTGCCATCAGTTCAGGAGGTTTATGCCTTGGTTCAGTTAGAAGAAAGTAGAAGAAATGTGATGAATTCTATAGAGGGGGAGCCAGTTGCTCTAGCTGTTCGGGGAAGTTCAGATACTAATGTTGGAGGTGGTTCTAAGAAGGGTGACTCTTAGAAGAGAATAGATGATAAGAGTAAGCTTTGGTGCACTCACTGCTAGAAGGCAAGACACACCAGAGATACCTGTTGGGATCTCCATGGAAAACCTAAATGGGCACAGGATTTGGGTAAGAAGTCAACAACTGATCAGGGCAAGAAACCAAGTCAGCAGAATCAGAAAAGGTATAACTCATCTAATATGGCATCTCAAGAGACTAGTTCCATGGTAACTCAGGAAAGGCATCCAAGTTCTGACCTTAAGGAAGAGATCATCAACTCCTTCCATGACCATTTGGAGTTATATGGTAAGACTCTTCGCCAGATGGATACTCGTCCTACTCCTTCTACCTCTTTTGCATCTGCTTCAGGTAACACTGCCACTACCTTCCATATGTCATCTCGTACCTCTGATTCCCCTTGGGTAATTGACTCTGGAGCCTCAAACCACATGACCGATAAGTCAAATTTATTTCAGGCATACAATCTTCTCTCTAGGAGAGATAAGGTGAGAGTAGCTGATGGCTCTTTCTCCACCATAGCCGGCCAAGGAACCATATCTCTCCCACTCGGCCTTACCCTTTCTAACGTACTACATGCTCCTAAATTACCTATAAATCTTCTTTCCATTAGTAGTATTACTCACTCCTTGAACTGTTCAGTTACTTTCTATTCGTCTTCATATGTGTTTCAGGATTTGGCCTCGGGGAAGACGATTGTACAGGAAGCATAGTGGATGGTCTCTACGTGTTGGAGAATAAAGTTGGTCTTGTGGCTACAGAGTCTTTGAGTTCATCCAGTAAGAGTCAAGCCTATTTATGGCATAGTCATCTTGGTCGTCTTTCTTCATATTTTCCAGTCGGACAATGCAAAGGAATACTTCCATAGTTATCTCACAGAATTCTTTGCTTCAAGTCGATCACTTCAACGAAGCTCTTGTGCTAGGACACCTCAACAAAACGGTATTGCTGAAAGAAAAAACCGTCATCTTCTTGAAGTAGCTCGTGGCTTGTTAATCCATATGAATGTTCCAAAGCGCTTTTGGATGGATGTTGTTCTGTGTGCTACATGCATCATCAACCGTATGTCCTCTTGGTTACTAGAGTATAAGGCCCCACATCAGCTTTTGTTTCCTACAGCTCCGTTGTTCCCCATTCCAATGCGTGTTTTTGGGTGTCGTTGCTTTGTTCATAACTTGCCACCTACTCGGGGTAAACTTTATCCTCGTGCTATTCCTTGTGTCTTCCTCGTGCTATTCATCGGCTTCACCGGAGGTTGATCCTTCCCATCAGCCAGGTACACTTGCTTCTATTGATATGCTTGCTCCTCTCAATGTTGATTCCCCTGTCATTAATGATCTTGATGTTCCTATTGCTAAGAGAAAGGGTGTTAGATCTTGTACCACTAACCATCCTATTTCTCACTTTGTGTCCTATGATCATATTTCATCTTCATATCGTGCATTCTTCTCCTCTGTTGACAGTATCCCCGTTCCTAAGAATGTGGCAGAAGCTTTATCCAAACCTGAATGGACAGATGCAATGAAGGAAGAGATTGATGCATTACACAAAAATGGCACTTGGGAATTGGTGGATTTTCTTGAAGGGAAGGAAACAGTGGGTGCAAGTGGGGTGTTCACAGTGAAACACAAGACTGATGAAACTGTTGAAAGGTACAAGGCCAAACTAGTGGCAAAAGGTTTTGCACAAGTATATGGAGTGGACTATGCAGAGACTTTTGCCTCGGTAGCCAAGATGAACTCTATCAGAATTCTCCTTTCACTAGCGGCAAATCTTCACTGGGAACTTCACTAATTGGACATCAAAAATGCTTTCTTGAATGGTGACTTAGAAGAGGAAGTGTACATGAAATCTCTAGGTTTTTGTGCTAAAGGTAGTGAACAGAAAGTGTGCAAGTTAAAAAAATCTTTATATGGTCTGAAACAATCTCCTCGGGCCTGGTTTAGTAAGTTCCATTCAGCAGTTCAACAGATGGGGTTCAAACAATGCCAGTCAGATCACACACTATTTGTAAAGAAAGGTGAAGGGAAAATTGCAGCTCTAATTGTGTATGTGGATGACATAGTGATCACAGGAGATTGGGAAGCTGAAATACAGAGACTAAAAAAGTTCTTAGCCACTCAATTTGAGGTGAAAGATCTAGGCCCCTTACGTTATTTCCTTGGAATTGAAGTTGCTCGCTCTCACAAGGGCATCTTTATTTCCCAACAGAAATATGTACTAGATCTACTAGAAGATACAGGCAAACTGGGGGTGAGACCAATTGACTCACCAATTGAACCTAACCATCATCTGGGAGACAGTCAGGGAGAGTTCTTGAAAGATGTGAAGAAGTTTCAGACTTGTAGGGAGACTCTTGTATTTGTCTATGTCCAGGCCTGATATTGCTTATGCAGTGGGTGTCCTTAGTCAGTTCATGCACAATCCTAAGACAACTCACCTTGAAGTTGTAGAGAGGATCCTCATATACCTCAAGAAGTTTCCTGGAGCTGGTTTACTATTCCAGAAACATGGACATTTAAAGGTGGAGGTATATACTGATGTTGATTGGGCAGGGGCAGTTGATGACCGAAAGTCTACCAATGGATATTGTGCCTTTGTAGGGGGAAACCTAGTCACATGGAGAAGTAAGAAGCAAAGTGTGGTGGCTAGGTCTAGTGCTGAAGCAGAATACAGAGATATGTCTCATGGAGTTGCTGAAATCATGTGGATAAGAAATCTGTTAGGAAAACTGGGTTTTATAGTTAGCAAACCTATGTCACTCTATTGCGACAATAAGGCTGCTATCAACACTACAGCTAATCCAGTCCTCCATGATAGGATGAAACACATTGAAGTGGACAAGCATTTTATTAGAGATAAACTTGTAAGTGTAGAAGTGTGCACCTCATATGTCAGCTCAGAAGAACAACTTGCAAACATCTTCACCAAAGGCCTTCATCATGTGTGGCATAATGATTTGTGTGACGAGTTGGGCATGATTGACATCTATGCTCCAACTTGAGGGGGAGTGTTGAAAGTGTTAAAATAATTGATTTTATGTTTGTTAGGGTCTGTTTGGCTGATTAAAGCCTTTTTTATTTTTATCTATTATTGTACTATCACTTAGTAGGGGCACAAGGGTCATTTCCCTTCTTATTTTTTTGCCCTATATATTATAATGAAGTTGGCACCACCAACACTGTTCCATTGCCTCAACACTTCTTCTTCCTTCCTTCTTCTCTTCTCTTCTCTTTGCTGTAACCTTCAATCAGATTTACTGTCAAGAGCATGAATTGACTGAGGACTCCAACACTAAAGGAGATGTCAGGCCTAGTGATGGTAAGATATATCAACTTCCTACTAGTCTCTGATACCTTGTAGGGTCTTCTAATGGCTCCCCCTGACTATCAGTCATCTTCACATTAGGATCCATGGGAGTTTCAACTGGCTTGGATCCTAACAACCCAGTTTCATCCAACATATCTAAAACATACTTTCTTTGGGACAGAGAGATTTCCCACTTCGATTGAGCTACCTCAATTCCAAGAAAGTACTTCAAGGTTCCTAGATCTTTAGTTTGAAAGTGTTGCTGTAGGAACTGTTTCAACTCATCAATTCCATGTGTATCATTGCCAATGAAAACAATATCATCAACATACATTGCTAGGATGATCTTCTTAGATGACGAGTCTCTACTAAACATAGAGTGTTCAACACTTCATTGTTTCAAGCCTAAAACTTGCACCACACTACTAAAGCGACTGAACCATGCCTGCGATGATTGCTTCAACCCATAGATAGCCTTCTTCAATTGACACACCTTTCCTGACTCCCCTTGAGCAACATACCTAGGAGGTTGCTCCATATATACCTCCTCTTGAAGATCACCATGGAGAAATGAATTTTTGACATCAAGCTGAAATAGGGGCCAACCAAAGTGGGCAGCTAAAGAAATGAGCACTCGTATAGAACCTATTTTAGCCACAGGAGAGGTTTCTGAATAGTCCACACCATAGGTCTGAGTATACCCCTTTGCAACAAGTCGAGCTATGAACCGCTCAATACTGCCATCTGAATAGTCCACACCATAGGTTTGAAGAGCATGAAATTCTTCTTCCATCACCTTATTCTAGTTAGTAGATAAGAGGGCTTCCTATAGAGAACACGGTAGAGAAATAGAGGATAGAATGGAAATGAAACGTTGATGTGAAGGAGACAAGTGAGCAAAGGAGGCATACCAAGAAAGGCATAAAAACCTAGGGGTTGAACCATGTAAACCTCCTCTTCCAGATCACCATTTAAAAGGCATTCTTTATATCCATTTGATGCAATTCCCAGCTAATGTTTGCAGCATGATAAAAGAACTCAAATTGAGTTCATCTTAGCTACTGTAGAAAATGTCACATCATAGTCAACACCATAGACTTGAGTGTACCCTTTAGCTACCAGCCTTGCTTCGTACCTTTCAACTGTCCTGTCTGCCTTATGTTTCAATGTAGACACCCACTTACACCCCATTGGGCCTTTCCCTTTTTGAAGATCCACCAACTTCCATGTTTGATTCTTATGGAGGGCATTAGTTTCCTCCTTCATATGTCCATTTAGGGTATTTTAAAGCCTCTGCCACATTTTTGGGTATGGGGATGCTATCAATTGCAGATAGGAAGGCACGGTGAGAAGAGGAAGTGTGATCATAGGAAACATACTAGGTAATGGGGTGTTTGGTAGTGCATGACTTGACTCCCTTTCTGTGAGCAATAGGAATGTCAAGGCCATCCATAATTGAAATGGGAGCCAGGGCATCAACAAGTGAAATAGAAGGTGTTGGACTCAAGGTTTAAAATGTCGATGTCGGTGGAAATGTCGGTCATCCAAATATAAGAAACATGTTGGAAATGTTGGAAATATCGTATGGAAATATTGTAAAAATCATAGACATGGTGGAAACAATGTAAAAAAATGCAAAACATAGAATCATATTTAATGAAATGATAAAAGAAGCATAGGCACACCTTTTTAAATCTCTATCAATGTTTTAAAACGCGGAGGCGTGATGTAAGACGTTCCACTACCTAGAGGCGTGAGGCGCAATTCAGAACATAAGAGGCATAAGCCTCCTTAAGAGGAGGGAGGTTAGGAGGAGGATGAAGAGGAAGGGGGGATCTCATTTTTTCTTTATTTTTAATAAAAATCTTTAAGAATAAAGATGCATAACATTAGTTGAAAGGGAGGGGTCTCGTCGAAGCGGAGGCGAAGTGAGCTTGTCGGAGCGGAGTAAGACCCCCTTAACTCAAAAAAACAAATTGGGCTGCATCGAAAAGGGGGCAGGGGGGTCTGGGGAGGCGAAGCCCCCCAGTCAAAGGGGCAGGGGGCAAACCACTTTCTTTCCCCTTATCTTTTCTTCCCTTCCCTTCCCTTCCCTTTTCTTTTCTTTCTTTTTCTTTCCCTTCCCTTTCTTTTCCTTTCCTTTCCTTTCCTTTCCTTTTTTTTTCTTTTTTCTTTTTTTTTTCTATCTTTTTATATCAGATGTTCATAAGGAGCATGAGGCATACGCCTCCCACACCTTTTAAAACATTGATCACTATCTTGTTCTAAATCATTAAACAAAGTTGAGAATCTAAGGCTATGGACAAAAGAATACATTCTGAAGTTTCCCTATAAACCTTACAATTCAGAGCTTCATAATAGAATGTGTTAAAGAAAATTTTAAACTCATAGAAAATGTAAATGATTGTAATAGATCAACAATATAATCTATAACACAAACAAAAAATTAATATTTAACTTCATGTTTGAAATGAATACGAGCTAGCTCAAGGTGGTTATCATGTAAGTTAGGTGTAAAATAAAATCGTTACTTCACATATCTAGAATATTGTCACCAACTTATGTTATAATACTCTTGGACTCCACAATGTACTAGAGTGTTCATTGGTGAATATGTTGATCCCAATAAAATTTCATGTCACTCCCCATGGAAGTGGAAATAGAAATATGTTGTGGAAGCTATCTCCACATAGTGCTAGTTGTGTTCATTGGGGAAATGTCGATTCCGGTAAAATTTTGTGTCATTAATTATGGAAATGGAAGTATGTCGTGGAAATATTAGGGAAATTAGGGACATTTTAAACCATTGGACTTATCTCCTGGGAATCTGGCGGTGTTAGTTGCTCAGTGTTTGGTGGCTCCACACCTTTGTTGCATTGCTGATCTCTACGGCGTTTATGTTGGAAGACACAAAAAGGAGCAGGATCTAGAATAGAAGGCAGGGAAACTTGACAGACCTGCTTCTCCTCTTCCACAATACTCTCCCCCTAGGGAGAAGTAGGGAAGAATGGTTTAGACTCAAAACATGAGACATCCATGGAGGCAAAGAACTTATGACCAACGGGATCAAAGCACCGATAACCCTTTTGTGAGGAGGGATACCCAAAAAGATACAAGGAATAGACCGAAGATCTTGAAAGAATGGTAGGATCCATCTGATGGACGCCATAAAGGTTGCGGAATGGGTGGGGCGAATTTCAAAAATTTCCTACCTTCTCCCAACTGGGAATCATATTCCCTGAATTTAGAATACAATATTCAAGGATCTACTTGAACCCTAACCAAACCAGATCTGTACCAAAAGATAAATGGGAGGATTATACCTGATCCGGAGAAGCAGTATCTCCCAAAGTTGGTGTTCACGCCCAAAGAATGCTCCAAGATCTGTCCCTGCTGAAGATGACACAGCTGTGGATGGAACAGAACCAGCAGGGTGCGTCCTACACACTGGATCCTTCACAAGAATCCCCTGGATGTACTAAACACTGAATTCTTTCAGTCTTTCTTGCAAGACTGATGTCAAGAACTGGTTTCTTGACTTTCTTTTCTGCAAAGATCAAATCTTGCAATAATGCAGATGGCGGCGGTAGGAGGAGATTTCCATAAACGAAAAGGCTGAACTGTTTTCTTTTCAGGAGAGTATGAGATCTAATCTCAAATCGCAGGAACCCTTCTTGCTTACCAAAACCCCTTGGATCGAAATCTGATTTCTCTCCCTCTTGGTACATTCGAAATCTCCTCCCGTTCTTCTTGATTAAGAAATCTCCTAATTAGGAGTTATCCCAATCCAAATCAGTATATGGATAGGGGATAATCTTAATCCCTTTCCCAGATAGAGTTAGCTTACTCCTGATCTTATCAGGAGGTTACCAGATTCAAATCTGATTTGAATTTGGTCTCTAAGAGTGGATAAGGCTAAGAGCCCAATCCTTTTTGCTAACTTCAATCTCAAATTCGCCCCATTGATGGGTGATCATATCAGCCCACCTCGAAATGGGCTTTTGGCCCATTAAGTATTCAGTGTTTAATTAGTTAACAATCTGCTGCCCAGTTGGGCTTCTTTGTATGGCGTGGGACCCAAGCATTGATCTACACACCAGCCACATGGGTTCGGCCCAGCCTTTAATACAAGGCCCAGCCGAATTCACTGAAAAACTCAATGAACCCCTTGAGTCCATCGTATGGACCCTATGGGCCCAACACTTACATTAAGTGGCCCCTGGGCCATGCCATCTTATAAAAACCCAGGGACTGTGGGCAGGTGCAAGATTAGCCCATCAGGTATTATCCTAAATGGTCTTACACTTAACCTCTCAGCCCTTAATGATCAAGCACTGCCCGACAAGAGAGGACCTCTCCCTCGGCTGCAAGGAACAGTGCCGCACTCTCCTCTCACATGGATCCCGGGAATTAAAACCATTTGCAAACATTTTGAAACCGTACATATATATGTAAATATATTAATTTTGCAAAAAACAAAATTCCAACGATTGAAATCAACTGCCGGCAGTTTGGTTTCCATCAGAGAGAGTGCATTCCCGATCATTACCCTTTGTCCGATAAAGTGGCTGATTCTGTCACTATGACCACCCACTCAGATGAATTCTCAAACTGCCCCAACATACCCAGGTTTTGATCCCCACTAAGGATCTCACTGATTGGCATATCAAAGGCAGCCTGATCCAGCACCTAGTGAAGTGTCATAATCGAGTCTAGGGGTCAGGTGTAACTTTCCAGTTTTGCCCATCTATCTCCAAGATCCAGGGCAAGACTGGAAATCTGGTCCGGTTCAAGGATTCAAGTAATACCATGCTGTATGTGCCTCGGGTCTTACCCTGATGGCTGAGACAGGCCATCCCAACACTTGGTGGCACACCAGTATCAGCCTTGGCAGGATAAATCTCCCCAGACTTATCCAACGGCTGTGAACATTTAAAACTAACATGAGTCTCTACAAATGTCCAGTTTTAGGGTTTTACACAGAATTAAACCAAACAACATGAATCAAACATGCACTTTATTTATTTCCACTAAATAACAAAAGTACATCAAAATGATTGAAGCTAAGGGCATACAAAACTGTCTAACAGATCTAACTTACCACGGGACGGAGATAAGTCATGGAAAAAGGCATGACAATCAAACACCTTCATAGGAATGGAGAACAAAGGAGACTGAGGAAACAATCATTGATGAGGGGCCTTATAGTTTAACACTCTAGAGGGCATGCGGTTTATGACATAAGCAGCAGCCAGTATAGCCTCAACCCAAAAGCATTTGGGAACATTCACATGTAGCATCATCCCTCGGGCTATCTCAAGGAGGTATCTGTTCTTTCTTTCTACCACACCGTTTTGTTGTGGTGTTTTGGCACATGAGCTCCTATGAATGTATCCATGAGAAGAAAAGAACTCATTGAGCTCCCCATGGAAATATTCTTTTGAATTGTCTGATTGAAAGATCTGAATTTCAACATGAAATTGTGTAAACACCATCCTTGAAAATCTCTCACAATCTTTAGGACTTCATCTCTTCTACGCATAGGAAATACCCATGTATAACGGGAGAAATCATCAGTCAATGTGATAAAGTATTTATACCCGTCCTCTGAAGTTATTGTAGTAGGCCCCTACACATCAGAATACACAATATGGAAAGGAAAACTGGATCTTTTATTACTTGAATGAAATATTATTCTACATTGTATACTTAAATGACACGTTTGACAATGGAAATAGTTGAAAAACAATCCACTTGATGTATGAAACTGTTTGAGATTAGATGCAAACCAGAAAATAAACAAAAGAGAGGAAGAGAAGAGAGAGCTGGCGACAATGAGTGTTAGAGAGTAAGAGGTTCGAACATAACCTCTCTCTAACACTCTAAACATCCTATTAAGAAGTTAATCTTTAACAAATTACAGAGAAGCCCTTGAGTGGGCAGGAAAATACAAAAAACAGAACATTACAGAGTATGGACCCAGAATAAGGCCCATAACACAGAGAAACATAACATAACATGAAATGACAGTCTATGGACCATTCGGCCCATCTCCTCTACACTCCCCCTCAAGCTGAGCATAGATGTTAATCATGCCCAGCTTGATAGTGTCATGTTGAAGCCTTGCCTTAGAAATGCCCTTGGTGAGGAAATCTGCCAATTGTCCTTCAGAAGTAATAAATGGAAGACACACTTCATCGGAGGAGACTCTTTCTCGAATAAAGTGTCTATCAATCTCAATATGTTTGGTTCTATCATGTTGTACCGGGTTGTGAGCAATGTTGATGGTAGCCTGATTATCATAGTACAACATCATGGGTTTGTCATGATCAATCCCAAGTTCTTCCATTAAGGACCTTAGCCACAACAATTCCGAGACTCCATGTGCCATGGCTTTATATTCTGCTTCTGCGGAGGATCGGGCCACAACTGATTGTTTCTTACTCCTCCAAGAGACAACATTGCCAGCCACCAGACTGCAATACCCTGAAGTAGATCTTCTATCATCAATATTTCCAGCCCAATCAGCATCAGTATAGGCTTCAAGTTTCAGATGACCATGCTTGGTAAATAGAATTCCTTTTCCTGGAGTGCCTTTCAGATAGCACAAAATCCGTTCTGCTGCTGCCATATGGGTATCTCTAGGAGCATGCATGAACTGGCTAATGCAACTGACAGCATACGCAATATCTGGCCTAGTCATGCACAGGTACAGAAGCTTCCCAAGAAGTCTTTGAAAGACCCCTTTGTCTTCCAACAAAGTTCCATCCGAAGCTAAAAGTTTGTGACTCATATCAATAGGAGTTGCAGCTGGTCTTGCACCCATTTTTCCAGTTTCAGACAACAAATCAAGGACATATTTCCTCTGGGAAATAAGAATCCCATCCCTGGATCTGGCAACTTCTATGCCAAGGAAGTATCTCAACTCCCCCAGATCCTTAATCTCAAATTCTGTACGGAGGAATGACTTAAGGGCCAGAATGCCTGAGGCATCATCACCAGTCACTATAATGTCATCAACATACACAATGAGATACACTGCAAGAGATCTAGTTTTCTTCACAAAAAGAGTATGATTTGACTATGTCTGAACATAGCCGAATTTAACAAGTGCAGCTCTAAATCTCTCAAACCAAGCTCTAGGAGATTGTTTGAGGCCATAAAGAGATTTCTTTAGTTTACATACCTTTCCTTGCATATCTTTCCCATACATTCCTGGAGGAAGAAGACACATGTAGACCTCCTCATGTAAGTCACCATTCAGAAATGCATTCTTTACATCTAACTGATAGAGAGGCCAACCAAAGTGAGCTACCAGAGATAAAAGAACCCTCACAGATGTCATCTTAGCAACAGGGGCAAAAGTCTCCAGGTAGTCAATCCCATATGTCTGTGTGTAGCCTTTTGCAACAAGTCTGGCCTTGTACCTCTCAATAGTCCCATCAGCCCTGTATTTAATGGTAAAAACCCACTTGCACCCAACTGGATCCTTCCTTTTAGGCAAATCCACCACCCCCCAAGTACCATTTTCATGTAGAGCATCCATTTCAGTCTGCATGGCATCTCTCCATTCTGGAATCCCAAGAGCTTCTGATACAGACCTTGGAATGGGGTTAGAAGTAACTGAAGAGAGGTAGGCACAGTATGAAGGGGAAAGTAGGTCATAAAAATGGTGTTTGGAAATGCAATGTGCAGTACACTTCTGCTTTCCTTTCCTAACAGCAATGGGGACATCAAGATCTGGGAAGGATGATTCTAAGGGAGCTGAAGCAATACCTGTTATCTCATCTGTGATTGGGAATGTATGAGCCTCATCTGTTGTAAGGGAAACCACTTGCTCATTCCTGGATCTCTGCCTTTTATACACTTTGGGATTATGGGTAGGACGAGGAGGTAAAGAAATGGGGGCACTAGGACAAGAGGAATGAAGTGGCTGATCCTCCTTTGATTCATTTGGTGAGGATACAGGTTTGTCAAGAGACTCAACTGGGACAGGAAGAGGAAGAGCAAAAACTTGTGACAGACTCTCCCCCTGTTGACAATGTCCTTCCTGAGAAGAACCATAAAAAGGAGAAAGTTCATCAAAGGTAACTTCCATAGAGACATGTCGGGTGCTAGTCTTTGGATCTAAACAACAATAACCCTTTTGTGTGGGGGAGTAACCAAAGAAGATGCATTTGTGAGCTTTTGGTTCAAACTTATGTCTCTGCACACTTTGAATGTGAACATAACAGGTACAGCCAAACACACGAAGAGGAATTGAGAAGAGATCCTTGTCTAGATGAAGAAGACTGAAGGGGGATTTAAACCCTAAAACCCTGGATGGCATACGGTTTATGAGTTAGGTAGCAGTAAGTACAACATCACCCCAAAATCTTGTGGGAACATGTGAGGCAAACAAAAGGCTCCTTGCAACTTCAACAATATGTCTATTTTTCCTCTCAGCAACCCCATTTTGTTCAGGGGTTCTAACACAGGAGCTTTGGTGAATAACCCCCATGTCAGAGAGATACAAGGATAAACACTTCTCAAAATACTCTTTTGCATTGTCAAATCTGAAAACCTTAATTCTGGTATCAAATTGAGTTAAAACAAGCTCATGAAATTGCCTCACAAGTCTCGGGACTTCATCCCGGGATTTCATTAAGTATATCCAAGTGAATCTAGAAAAGTCATCAATAAACAGGATAAAATATCTGTAACCCCCCATAGAGGATAAGTGGTAAGGCCCCCACACATCAGAGTGTACAATATGAAAAGGAAAAGAAGATCTTTTATTGCTCACAGGGTAATTGTTTCTACAATGCTTTGACAACTGACATGACTCACAATTGAGACTGGACACACTGACTCCCTTAAACAGTTTGGGAAGCAAATGACTTAAAGCAGAAAAAGGTAAATGACCCAACCAACGATGACTCAACATAATTTGATTGACAGACTCTGAAGAAGTAGAACCAAAAGCAACATTCTTGGGATGATCAAAGCATTGGCCAGGGGTGTCGAGCAAGTATATTCCATTCGCTTCATAGCCACTCCCAATCACCTTCAGACTTCAGGTCCTGAAACACACAATGAGAAGGGAAAAAGGGTACACAACAATTCAATGACTTGGTCAAGCTACTTACAGATAATAAGTTGGTATTTAACTTAGGTACATGAAGAGTGGAAGATAAGAGTAAGGAGTCTGTAGGCTTGACAGTTCCCTTGCTAGAAATAGGGGCAAGAGAACCATCAGCTAAGGTGATTTTGTCATGACCAGGAAGCAAATCATATGAAACAAACAAAGTGGAAAGGTTGGTCATGTGATCAGAAGCACCTGAGTCTATGATCCAAGGGGTCTTGGAATTACCTGAGGTGGATGCATGGTTAGCAGAAGCCCTTATACCTGAGTGAGCAAATGCGGTGGTGGCTAGACTTCCAGAAGGGTTGGATGATGAAGTTACACCTTCAAGCTGGCTTATCATCTTTCCAAACTTCTCATATTCAGCTTTCATGGCTGCCAATTGTGCACTGGCAGACTCAACCTCTGTATCTGTACTTGTGGCTGCATGTGCACTTACTGTCTTTCTACTATCATTCTTCTTCTGGAATCGGATAGGGACAAGACTGGTATGCAATTTCCAGCACTTGTCCTTGGTGTGTTTCGGCTTCCTGCAATATTCACACACCACCTCCTTCTTTCCTGTGCCACTGGGAGCTCCTGTAACCCCTTTGGGTTTAATTCCCATATTTGCAAAATGATCATTGATACCGACTCCTTGAACCTACACTTGCCTCCTACTTTCTTCACTGCTGACCAAAGCATATGCTTGAGATAATGAAACATCTTCCTTGGACAAGATGTTTTGCTTTGTAATGTCATATTCAGAATTCAGCCCTGTCAAAAACTCAAAGACCCTATTCCTTTCAACCAATTTCCTATATATTTCAGCATCCTTAGGGGTATCCCATGTCACAGCCTCTATCAAATCAATATCTTGCCATAGAGATTTTAGGGCTGAGAAGTATGCTGTAAGTGACTTATCCCCCTGTCTTAGATTCTTCACATCACTTCTCAGTTTGTAGGCTCTAGCAACATTCAACTTCTGGGAGTAAGTTTCTGCAACACTATCCCAGATTTCTTTAGCCGAGTTCATCCACAGATAATGCTGACTAATCTGTGGCTACATTGAGTTCACAAGCCACCCAATCACTGTGTAGTTTTCTTGCACCCATCTCTCATAAGATGGATCATCCTCTGGAGGAGCTTTCTTGCTCCCAGAAATAAAACCCCATTTTCCTTTGCTACAAATATGGATTTTCACTGATTGTTACCAAGCCAAGTAGTTGGTCCCATCAAGTTTAATTGTAGTTACAGCCAGCATAGAATCAGCTGGGGTTCCCAAAATCTGTCAATATTCAGCAGCACTCTTGTTTTTAAGGCTTGAGAAATCCATCATGTAAAGGCTCCAATTAGGATTTTAATAGGTTTCCCAAAGTACTGGGGGTCTTGATGAGCTTAGTTTGAGCTGAATAGCAACAACAACTAGCTCACAGAATTAGTTCAATCTTGCTAACTATGACAGTCTAGCTCGGTGCTAGCTCTTTCTATACTGTTTCAGCCTTCAAAGGACACCCAGCAAACCTCCAATCACAAGGTATTTCAGGTTCCCAACAACCGTTGTCCCAAAGAAAAGCAAAAAAGGCCATAGTCCTTAAGAGACCTTTTGTTGAACACTCAGTGTGCAGTAGTTAGCAGCCTACTGTTAACTAGAAGAAACCACTTCAAAGTGTTCAGTATAGGTCCAAGAAGAAGCTGGGATGAAGATGATACTAGTACCACTTAGTTTAGATCAGTTTCAGCAGCTTGGCAGTCCAATAATCAGCCGAATAGCACTTCCAAAATAACGCAGAAATTTCTGAGTAGAATCAGTCTAGCAATAGTGGGCCGAATGGAGGTGGGCTTTGAATGCTTTAACAGTCCTCCCAAACAACAAAAGATAACCCAACAAAGGACTGAGAAAAACTTACAGTAAGAAAGTCTCTGGTTTGAACTACAAACCAGGCCGAACACTTGTTCTCTGAGATAACTTCGAAATCCTCTTCTCTGATTTCAAATCAGGCCGAACACCTTGCTCTCTGATTCTTCCTGGTCACCGAACCCTTCTCCAAGTGTGTAGAAACTTGGGCACCCTCCAATGACCTCTAAGAACCAGGGGGATGACTGTAAACTTTCAGCCCTAGAACCTCCTCATGCAGTTTGCTGAACTAGAACCACACGAGGGACACACCAAGCAATGGCCCGCTCTGATACCAAGTTGAAAAACAATCCACTTGATGTATGAAACTGTTTGAGATTAGATGCAAACCAGAAAATAAACAAACAAGAGAGGAAGAGAAGAGAGAGCTAGCGGCAATGAGTGTTAGAGAGTAAGAGGTTCGAACATAACCTCTCTCTAACACTCTAAACATCTTATTAAGAAGTTAATCTTTGACAAATTACAGAGAGGCCCTTGAGTGGGCAGGAAAATACAAAAAACAGAACATTACAGAGTATGGGCCTAGAATAAGGCCCATAATAGAGAGAAACATAACATAACATGAAATGACAGTCTATGGGCCAATTGGCCCATCTCCTCTATAGAAATCTGACACTAAACAAGACTTAAATAAAAAAGGAAACAAAGACTTCACTATTTCAAAAGACATATGACCTAACCGATTATTCCACAAAAAAAAATT
The DNA here is from genome assembly GCF_055504915.1 of Nelumbo nucifera. Lineage (NCBI taxonomy): Eukaryota > Viridiplantae > Streptophyta > Magnoliopsida > Proteales > Nelumbonaceae > Nelumbo > Nelumbo nucifera. Next base: position 145,703,753 of record NC_142649.1, on the reverse strand, counting down.
GACTCTTATTTGACTAACTATGCGATTCTGATGATGACACCGAGAAACCAGCCTTGTTGTCGAGAGTGTAGAGACCATCCACTAAGCTTCCTCTACCAATCGTCCTCCCAGAAGTTAGTTCCTGGAAAACACATGAATCAGGAAAAAAGGTTACACTGCAGTTTAATGAGTTTGTGATGCTACTAATAAACAAAAGATTAATGGAAAGCTAAGGAACATGCAAAACATTCTTTAGGTTAAGTCCATTAGGGAGGAATATTGATCCTTGGCCTGTAATGGAGGAGAATGATCCATTTGCAAGTCTTACTTTATCCCTTCCTGACAAAAGGTTATAAGACTAGAATGGGTTTGGCTTACTGGTCATGTGATTAAAGGCCCCTGAGTTAATGATCCAGGGGAATCAGTGGCAATGGTACATGGAAGGTAAATGTTGTATTACCTGATGTAGAAGCAAATGAAGTAGAAGGGTTACTAGTAGTTAAACTGTCCATCTAGCACAAGGCCCTACCATATGATTCCAAATGACTACGGAAGGAGTTCATGATATCTTCCTTGGGGTCAGAACTTGTAAAGTGCTTCCGAGTAGTATCAGCTGACACCCCAGTAGACTGAGTTTCTTGGGTTGCCACTTTTACTGCATTGTGTTGTATTAGGCTTCTTCTGACCCTATAACCATGTTCTTGGTTCTTTACAGCCCACTTTGGCCTCCCATGGATCTCCTAGCATGTGTCACGTGTATGTCTTAAGCATCGACAGTGGGTACAAAATAACTTGTCCTTATCATCAACTTTCTTGAAGTCATTTTTCTTTCCCATATTATTACCACCCATTGCAGCTAATGCTATTTGTTGCTCCCCCTTAGTTGTAACCAGCACACTCTGCCTACTTTCCTCGGACTGAACAAGGGCATATATTTCTTGGACTGAAGGCAACTCTTTACTTCCTAAGATTTGAACTCTAAGTGGTTCATATACGGGATTTAGTCCTGTTAAAGTGAGCTGAATAGGGTAGTTTAGTCATCTCATGTTTGCTAAGTACCTTGCTTATGTGGCAGTTTTATTAGAGATACTCTGCTCCACACTTAAGTAAGGGCAGTTTAGTCTTTGTAAACATTATTAGAACCTAATAAACATTAGGGGGCCGAATGAATGAGTGATTATGTAGTTTCAACTAAACCCTCCTGTTCTCTCTTTTCTTCTTCTTCTTCTTCTTCTTCCTTCTCTCCTGGTTCGGGTTATTGTAGCTGCATTCAAAACATGGTATCTAAGCGTATACACGTCGAACGACACCAGCCCCTCCTCCAGCTTCTACCTCATCTGCGGATCCTTTCCTGGCTCCTATTGTTGATCCTTCAGACCTTGACCTACCCATTGCCTTACAGAAAGGTAAACGCAGTTCTACCCTCCATCCCATTTCCAATTTTGTTTCATTATCTCGTCTTTCTACCTCACATCGCCAGTTTGTTTCACTTTTGTCCTCTATTTCTATACCTAACAATGTTCAAGAAGCTCTTAGTTCACTTGGGTGGCGACGGGCAATGGAGGAGGAACTTTCTGCTCTTCAACATACTCAAACGTGGGAACTTACTACTCTCCCACCTAGTAAGCATGTTGTGGGCTGTAAATGGGTGTATACTGTGAAATACTTGCCAGATGGTAGTGTGGAACGTCTAAAGGCCAGACTTGTTGCTAAAGGTTACTCACAGTTGTATGGAGTGGACTACCTGGAGACATTCTCTCCGGTGGCTAAGATTGGTTCTGTTCGTGTACTAATTTCCCTGGCAGTTATGTATGATTGGTGATCTTGTGGAGGAGGTATATATGGAGCAACCACCTGGGTTTGTTGCTTAGGGGGAGGATGGTAAGGTATGCAGATTGAAAAAGGCAATTTATGGGTTGAAGCAATCACCACGTGCTTGGTTCGGGAAGTTCAGTGAAGTGGTGAAGAGTTTTGGAATGAAGCAATGCCAGGTTGATCACTCATTGTTCAGCTATGACTCTGAAGCTGGAAAGATCCTATTAGTGGTCTATGTGGATGATATTGTCATTACTGGCAATGATAAATTGGGGATTGGCAAACTAAAGGTATTTCTGCAAAATCATTTCCAAACAAAAGATCTTGGAACATTAAAGTATTTCTTGGGAATAGAAGTTTTCAGGTCAAAACAAGGTGTAAATCTGTGTCAAAGAAAATACGTTCTTGATCTATTGGAAAAAACAGGACTGTTAGGTGCAAAACCGGTTGAGACCCCTATGGAACCAAATGTTAAGTTGAGCAGTGATACAGGAGAAGTATTTGAAGATCCTAGAAGGTATAGAGACGACTAGTGGGGAAGCTGAACTATCTGACTATCACGAGACCTGACATATCCTTTGCAGTCAATGTGGTGAGCCAATTCATGCAGTAACCCTCGTATACCTCACTGGGATGCAGTTCTTAGAATTGTAAGGTATCTGAAAGGAGCTCCAGGCCGTGGACTATTGTATAAACCTAGAGGAAAACTTGAAGTAATGGGGTATACAGATGCAAATTGGGCAGGCTCAGTGAATGATAGAAGATCTACTACAGGCTATTGCACATTCCTTGGAGGAAATCTTGTGACGTGGAAGAGTAAAAAGCAAACAGTTGTGGCCAAAAGTAGTGCTGAAGCTGAGTATAGGGCCATGGCACATACTACCTATGAGTTAGTGTGGTTGAGGAATCTTCTACATGAAATTGGGTTTCACATGGATAAACCTATGAGACTGTATTGTGACAACCAAGCTGCACTCCATATCTCATCCAATCCTGTATTTCATGAGAGAATAAAGCACATAGAGGTTGATTGCCACTTTGTAAGGGAGAAGGTCCTTGCTGGAGAGATAAACACAGAACATGCGAGCTCGAATGATCAATGGGCAGATTTGTTTACAAAAGCTCTAAGCTCAGGGAAAGTGAACTATCTATGTAACAAGCTGGGATTATATGATATATATTCTCCAGTTTGAGGGGGAGTGTTAAAGTGAGCCGAATAGGGGTAGTTTAGTCATCTCATGTTTGCTAAGTACCTTGCTTATGTGGCAGTTTTATTAGAGATACTTTGCCCCACACTTAAGTAAGGGCAATTTAGTCTTTGTAAACATTATTACAACCTAATAAACATTAGGGGGTCGAATGAATGAGTGATTAACTAGTTTCAACTAAACCCTCTTGTTCTCTCTTTTCTTCTTCTTCTTCTTCTTCCTTCTCTCCTGGTTCGGGTTACTATAGCTGCATTCAAAACAAGTCCCAACAAGAAGGCAAAAACCCACTGCTAATAAACCAGCTTCTTATAAGCTCTAGAATCATCATCATGTTTCCATTCTATAGCTTGATAGTGGTCTAATTCCTTCCATACAGAAGTAAGGGCTGAATAATAGGCTGATAAGCTACGGTTCCCTTGTTTACAGGTTGAGGATTCAGCTTGTAGCTGGTAGATCTTGGCATAGTGTCTTTGCTTAGAATAGGTGGTTTTGGCCTGTTCCCAAATCTCACCCGTAGTGTCTGCCCACATAAAGTTCTTCACATTAGATTCCATGGCTGTAAGAAGCCAAGACATCACCATACTGTTTTCTTGGTCCCACCGATCATGTTCAGCAGTCCTACTCTTGGGTTCTTTCAACCTTCCATTTATGTAACCAGCTTTTCCCCTCACTATTACATAGAGTTTTACACCTTTGGCCCACTTTAGGTAGTTTAGGTCATTTAAAGGGCTGATTGGCATAGGGAATATCATAACTTCAGCCCCCATACCAGCCGTACTATGGGTTGATGTAACTCCAGATGAGGCAGAATCATCATTCGCCATTGGCAAAAAGCAGGTCACAAGTCAAAAGACAAGGGTTGCAGGTAACAAGACCAGTCCTCACAGAAGGACTACCTCTCACAGTCACACTTTTGAGGTCTACTGGTAGCAACTAAACAGTCCAAAAAACCAGTCCAGAAATAGTTCAGATATAAAGAGAACTCTACTGTAATCTACTACTAGTCCAAAAACCAGTCCAGAAATCATTCAGATATAAAGAGAACACTGCTGTAATCTACTACGAGTTCAAACAAATTGAAAAATAGTCACTATTGGACTACACACTTCACACACCAATCTGTCATAGCTCATATCTGTCACAAAAGGGATCACACACCCCTGTACAGCACCTGTATGAAGATGCAAAAAAAACATGACTAAGCCTTCACAACATCAGCCAACAAGGAGAAAAAAAGGCTTCACAGCATCGGCCTCTTCCTACTAGGGTTACCTTGGTGCTTCGACCAAGGGAGAACCCAAAACATCAAGAAGAGATAGTTCTGATCAGACGATTAGGGTTTCTTGTCCTTACTGTTCAGAAGATCATAAATCTGAGTTGAAGAGATGCGATCCAGAAGAAAAAATGACTCCTATTGCCTAGATTTGCGCTTCCATACCATGCAGTCGTACAAGAATAGAGAGAGAGGAGTGAGAGGAGAGAAGAGAGGAGAAGAGAAGGGGGAGAAAGATGTGTGAGAGTCAAAAGATCAGGCTGGCGGCGCCCAGCTTCTCTTTTATATTAATATGATGTAACAATATATAAAAAAGAACATTACAAGTAGGTCCCTAGCGTCCCACCCTAAACATAAAACTTAAGTAAAGAAAAGAACATGCTGACAGCAATCTAACAACAAGAATAGATACTCAATCTTCCATTCGGACATCTGGGATCTAAACAGAGTAGTGTCTTATAATGGTTACAAGTACTTTATAATTTTTGTTGATGATTATTCAAGGATGGCACGGTTTTACCTTATGAAAGAAAGGAGTGAATTATTTTCTATCTTCCAAAAATTTTATGTTGAGATTCACAATCAATTTGGTGTACACATTAAAATTCTTCATTCTGGTAATGGCCGTGAGTATTTTTACACACCATTTCAGGAATATTTGGAACATGGCACTATCCATAAAACCTCGTGTTCCTACACCCTTCAGCAAAATAGGGTGGTTGAGAGGAAGAACCGTCATCTTTCGGAAATTGCTCAGTCCCTCTTACATCATATAAATGTTCCCAAACACTTTTGGAGTGATGTTGTACTTACATCTTACTTTCTCATTAATCGTATGCCAATGTCCATCCTTGATGGTCATTCTCCATTCTCGGTTTTGTTTCCTACTTTGTCTCCTTTTCCTCTTACTCCTAGGGTTTTTGGGTGTGTGTGTTTTATCCATAATCTTGGGCCTGGAATGGACAAGTTAGATGCTCAATCCACTAAGTGTATCTTCCTTGGCTATTCTAGGACTTAAAAAGGGTACAAGCGTTAAAACCTTAGTTCCTGGCATTTTTTTGTGTGTCCTGATGTTACGTTCTTTGAGTCTGTTCCTTTTTTCTCTGGGTCGGATGTTTCTTCTCTTTCATCACCTCCTCTTCCAGTTCCTATTGAGGACTCCATTCCTCTTGTTCCAGTTGTGATCAAGTCTTCGCCTCCAGTGCAACTTCCTGTTGAAGGACCACCATCAGGCAAGTGTATATGCATCCTCAGCTACCGGCTCCTCCCCCAGCTTCGTCACCGTCGACAAATCCGACAGTTGTTCCCATCCCAGCCCCACCCCCTGTTTCTGAAGATCTTCCTATTGCTTTGTGGAAAGGTAAACGCAATTGCACTCTTCACCCTTCCAATCATGTTTCTGTATCTCACCTTTCGGCTTCCCATTGCCAATTTGTTTCTATGTTATCCTCTGTCTTTGTTCCCAAGGATGTCCAAAAAGCTCTTACTTCTCCAGGGTGGCTCCAAGCAATGGAGGAAGAACTCTCGCCCTAACTTGTACTTATACGTGAGACCTCACCACTCTTCCGCCTGGTAAGCATGTTACTGGTTTCAATGGGTGTACACTGTTAAGTATTTACCTAATGGGAGTGTTGAGCGGTTGAAATCTTGGTTGGTTGCCAAAGGTTATTCACAACTGTATGGTATCAATTACATAGACACCTTCTCCCTTGTTGCCAAGGTTGGCTCTGTTCGTGTTCTGATCTCCCTTGCTGCTATGTATGATTGACCCTTGTTTCATCATGACATCAAGAATGCTTTTTTACATGGTGATCTCCTTGAGGAAGTGTACGTGGAGCAACCACCAGGGTTTGTTGCTCAAAGGGAGGGTGGTAAGGTATGTAGAAGTAAGAAGGCTACTTATGGGCTTAAACAATCTCCCTGTGCATGGTTTGACAAATTTAGTGAAGTGGTGGAGAAATTTGGCATGAAATAGTGTCAAGTTAACCATTCCGTATTCAGCTATGAGTTTAGTGCTGGGAAGATTTTATTGGTGGTATATGTAGATGATATTGTTATCATCGGCGGAGATAGACCAGGGATTGATAGGTTGAAGACTTACTTGCATGATCACTTCCAGACAAAGGATCTTGACAAATTAAGATACGTATTAGGGATAGAAGTAGTGAGGTTCAAGCATGGTATTATTTTGTGCCAGAGGAAATATGTTCTTGATCTACTAGAGGAGACAGGGTTGTTAGGTGCCAGACCAGCTAAAACACCCATGGTGAAGGGATGAGAGATCCATCGTATGGTTGCCCAAAACTTGCGGAATAAAGGGGCGAATTTCAAAAATTTTTCTCTCCCTTTCAACTGGGAATCACATTCCCTATTTAAAAAATCATATTTTCAAGGATCAATCTCGAACAATAAACTGAACCAGATCTGAACCAAAAGTAGTAGGAGAAGATTATACCTGATACGGAGAAGTAATATCTCCCAACGAAGGTGTTCACGCCCAAGGAAGGATCTAAAGACTGCTCCCACTGAAGATGGCGCAGTGCAGGATGAAGCAGAATCAGCAGTGTTCTTCTCCAAGAATTTTGTCCTTCGCAAGAAACAGCAGGATGGCACGTGAGCACAGCTTCCTATCAATTCTTTCTCAAAGAACTGATGTCAAGATCGAATCTTGACTTCTCCCACAACTGGAGATCGAACTGGTAAACTGGGCGGCAAGAACAAGGAGGCGGCAAGAAAGAATTCTGCAGGGTTGTTTAATTCTTTCTTGTGTGTTTTTCAGCACTAAAGAGGATGTGAATAATTCTGCTAAAGGTTGCCACCCCCTCCTTATTTGTTTTAACCCCAAAGGATCAGCTCCTAATCCAATTAGGAGTTGCTGATCCAAATCTTATTTGGATCAAAATATCTCTTTAGGTGATAAGGATTAACCCCTATCTTATCTGCAGATTAGATTAGCTTTCTCCTAATCTCATTAGGAGGTTTCCAGATTTGAATCACATTCAGATCTGGACTCTCTGAGTGGATAGGGTCAAGACCCTATCCTATCTGCTAATCCATCTCAGAATTCGCCCCATATTTAACTAATTAAATAGCCCAGTTCGAAATGGGCTTCAGGCCCATTAAGCTTATGTGCTCACTTAACCTTCCTAACTGCTGCCCAGTTGGGCTTCCTTGTATGGCGTGGGACCCAAGCATTAATCTACACATCAGCCACATGGGTTCGGCCCAGCCTTTGTTATAAGGCTTGGCCGAATACACTGTTATGGACAGTGCACCCCCTGAAACCCATCAAATGGGCTCTATGGGCCCAACACTTACCCTAAGTGGTTCCTGGGCCAAGCCACCTTGTAACATCCAGGGACTGTGGGTAGATGCAAGATTAGCCCATCAGGTATTATCCTCAATGGTCTTACACTTAACCTCTCAGCCGATAATGATCATACACTGCCCGACAAGAGAGGACCTCTCCCTCGGCTGCAAGGAACAATGTTGCACTCTCTACTTATATGGATCCCGGGAATTAAAACCTTTTTGCAAACCTTTTAGAAACCATAATATATATACCTTTATATCTCATATAAAATATACTTTGCAAAACAAATCTCAACGATTGAAATCGGCTACCGGCAGTCTTGGTTTCCATCAGTGAGAGTGCATCCCCGACCATTACCTTTGTCCGACAAAGGGGCTGATCCTGTCACTATGATCACCCACTCAGATGAATTCTCAGACTGTCCCAACATACCCAGGTTTTGACCCCCGCTAAGGATCTCACTGATTGGTACATCAAAGACAACCTAATCTAACACCTAGTGCAATATCATAATCGAGTCTACGGGTCGGGTCTAACTTTTCAGTTTTGCCTATCAATCTCCAAGGTCCAGGGCAATACTGGAAATCTGGTCCAGTTCAAAGATTCAATTAATCATACACTGTATGCGCCTAGGGTCTCACCCTGGCAGCTGAGACAAGCCACCCCAACCAACTTGGTGGCACAACAGTGTCAGCCTTATTAGGATAGGTCTCCCCAGATCGACCCACTGGCTGTGAACATTCTAAACTAACATGAGTCTCATTAAGTGTCTAGTTTAAGGGTATTACACAGAAACATACCAAGGGAACATGAATCAAATATGTACTTTTATTCATTTACAATAAACTCATAATGTACATCATTCTGACTGAAGTTAAGGGCATATAAAACTGTCTAACACATGGAACCAAATGTCAAGTTGTGTAGTGATGCAAGTGAGGAATTCGAAGACCCTGGAAGTTATAGAAGGTCGGTAGGTAAGTTGAATTACCTAGCCATCATTCGACCTGATATTTCATTTGCATTTAGTGTAGTGAGTCAGTTTATGCAAAATCCTCAACTTCCACATTGGGAGACGGTTCTAAGGATTGTATGGTACTTGAAGGGAGCTCTAGGTCGTGGTTTGTTATATAAGAGTGGAGGAAGTCTTGAGATAGAGAGATACACGGATGCTAACTGGGCCAGTTCCATATCTGGCAAAAGGTCCACTATAGGGTATTGCACTTTTCTTGGTGGCAATCTAATGACATGGAAGAGTAAGAAGCAGATAGTGGTAGCAAGAAGCCGTGCAGAGGCTGAATATAGAGCCATGGCACACACAACATGTGAACTAGTGTGGTTGAAGCATCTCCTAGAGGAAATAGGGTACTCGAATGACACTCCTAGGAAGCTATATTGTGATTATCAAGTTGCAGTTCATATCTTCTCTAATCCAGTGTTTCATGAAAGAACAAAGCTATATTGTCATATTAGTTTCTATGACACAAGTTTCGATGTTACCTTTCTTAGATTCCAGGTAGGCAGGACAATTCCTCTTCCAGTGGCCGGTCTGCTTGCAGAAGTGACAGACATCAGATGCCTTGTTCTTCTTCTGCTTCTTAGGTTTGGCAGTTTTCTTCTGGGGCTTCTTTGCCTTTTTCTTTTTCTTGCCCGATTTGTTAGCTTCGGCAAGCATAACCACAGGCTCATCCTTCTTGAGTAGATCCTCGGCTCTCTGCAACATATTGCTGAGTTCCTGGACGCTGACATTCAGCTTATTTATATTATAGTTCATTGTGAACGCATTGAAGGAAGAGGGCAAAGAATTGAGGATGGCATTCACTTGCGTGCCAAGATCTAGCCCGGATCCAAGAGCTTCAAGTTCGTTAATGTATCCCATCATCCAAAGACAATGGTCATGAACTTTCTGCCCTTTGGTCATCTGTGCGGTCATGAACAATTTCAGGACCTTCTGTCTAGTAGAACGGTTCTGCTCTTCATACATTGTTCTTAGACTGTTCAATATGTCCTTGGCTAGTTTGATCTGATCAAACTGCCTCTGTATTGAGTTGTCTAATGAGGCAATGACAAAGCAGCGGGCTAGGGAGTTCTTATCCTCCCAATCTTGGTAGTCCCTCCTACGGGCCTCAGAAGCCCTATCACCTGGACGTTTCGGGGCAGGATTTTTCACCACCTTGTCTAACTTTTCGGAAGTTAGGACCAGCATAAGATTTTTGTACCAGTCGGCATAGTTTGGGCCCTTAAGCTTGTTATCGTCTAGAAGCTTTGCAAATTGACCGTTTGCCATTTTCTGATAAAACAGCAAAATCATTAGTCCACAACCTTAGTTTGATTCATGTTACCTATATAGATATGGCTTTTAATCTATGTTCCATTCCCATTTGTTCATCTTTGAGATTTCCCTCCTTTCTCAGTGACGGAGATGACGAAATGTCTCTGGAAATGTGGGAAATCACATGGGGTGCGTGAAGCCAACTGTTTCAGCTCATAACCCCACCACCTTTCTGTGACGGAGCATATCCACTCATCAAATGAGTTTCCCTTTGGCCTCTGTCAGACAAGGTTCAGAGCCGTTTTCAGGTAAACCTTTCTGTCCAGTGAGTGCACACCCATCATATTTAGGTTATGCCAAGGTACCGTGAGAGAGTTCCCATTTTCTGGTGAAGCCCCTCCCACATCGGTCTATGACGCCCCTATCATCTCAAGAAACACTAATAGATCCAACAGCAAATGGATAACCCAATTTTATGGTGCGTTTCCTCATTATTGAAGGACCCATCATTGTGCTAATGACGGAAGGCCTTTAGAGAGTCCATCATATGCATCTCCCTATCACATGCATTCATATTTGCTGGAGGGAACAAAATTACGCCCTATTTTTAATTTAGGTCAAACCAGAGTGGCTCCCACTGACTTTCATAAAGTCAGATTTCTGGTGGGCCTTAATCGGCTAGGGGCTCCGTACGCATCCCTTTTTCAGGGTTGTGGGGCCCACCAAGCAAAGAGGGGTCATCCAATGACCTTGAGGGACACCATGGCAATGATGTGCATTCAGCCATGGTGTGCGCAAGAGCCACTAACGAGTCTTCGTGGGCCAAGTACTTATGGCCCATGGTCGCAACACATCAAACATCCAAACATCATATGTAAAGGAGGAATTGAACCAATCAATTAACTGCTGTAAAGCCCATCGAATAGCCCATTAAAATCTAAGTCATTAACAATTAATGTCTACTAGGTGTATGGGCTGAATCGCAGTTAGCAGTTTTGCCCATACAATTTATCTCACAGTAATGGGCTTTTGCAGTTTTAACCCTTTAAAACTGGGCTTTACAGGTGGGCCGAATTAATCCCTGTAATTGAACATCAGATTTGGAACAGCAAGTGTAAGAAATATGGACTATAGGACTGAAAAATAGTCCCTTTCGAACCCCAGATTCGGTCCAAACAGTTTTGGTCCAATCTAGTCCGAAAAGGTCCAAAACTGATTTTCAATTCAAGAATTAATTCATGAAAGATCTGAAATTAATAATTTTGATTTCAAACAATCACAAATCAATCTATGGACTGTTCACACCACCTGCAAAACAGAGGTTAATCACAAGGGTTGCAGTTTCACAAATTGCAAATCGCAGAAAGCGATTTCTCCATCTGCAAATCTCCAGCGCCGCCATCTTCTTCCTTCTTCTTTAATCAAGAAAAATAACAGAAATCCTATTTCTATTAATTACATTCTTGATCAAATCCTATACATTCAGTCTAAAATAAAAAAAATAAAAAAAAATTATTTACAGACCGAATTAAATGAAATAAATAAATAGAAAAGAGAAAGGGTGCGCAGACCATCTGCGCCAAATCTGCACTGCGATCTCCAGGTTCGAACAGTCCATTAAATCAGAATAAATAAAGAACAATTCTAAATAAATTTTGGATTTAATAAAAAATTAATTTCAGATCAATCGCCCTTAACAAGAAACAGTTTCTTGAAATAAAGAAAAACAATTTGAGCAAATCTTGAAAGAACACCTTCTATCCATCTGCGCAGGGTCAGATCTGATTTTCTTTTGGTTCAAGATTCGAACATGGCTCTGATACCACTGAAAGAATGGTAGGATCCATCTAATGGACGCCACAAAGGTTGCGGAATGGGTGGGCGAATTTCAAAAATTTTCCTACCTTCTCCCAACTGGGAATCATATTCCCTAAATTTAGAATACAATATTCAAGGATCCTACTTGAACCATAATCAAACCAGATCTGTACCAAAAGACAAATGGGAGGAATATACCTGATCCGGAGAAGCAGTATCTCCCAAAGTTGGTGTTCACGCCCAAAGAATGCACCAAGAACCATTCCTGCTGAAGATGACATAGCTGTGGATGGAACAGAACCAGCAGGGTGCGTCCTACACCCTGGATCCTTCACAAGAATCCTCTGGAAACACTAAACACTGAATCTTTTTAGTCTTTGTTGCAAGACTAATGTCAAGAACAGATTTCTTGACTTTCTTTTTCTGCAAAGATCAAATCTTGGAAGGGTAGATGGCGGCGGCAGGAGGAGAACTCCAAGAGCGAAAAAAGGGCTGAACTGCTTCTTCTTCCTTTTCTGGAGTATGAATGAGATCCTATCTCAAATCACAGGAGATATCCTATATCTCTTCAAAAAAGGTGGTTCGAAATCTGATGATTTCTCTCTCTTAGCATTTATCCTCCTTTCTTCTTGATTAAGAAACCTCCTAATGAGGAGTTATCCCAATCCAAATCAGTATTTGGATAGGGGATTATCTTAATCCTATTAGCAGATAAAGTTAGCTTACTCCTGATCTTATTAGGAGGTTATCAGATTCAAATCTAATTTGAATTTTGTCTCCAAGAGTGGATAAGGCTAAAGGCCCAATCCTTTTACTAACATTAATCTCAGATTCGCCCCATGGATGGGTGATCATATCAGCCCACCTCGAAATGGGCTTTCGGTCCATTAAGTGTTTAGTGTCTAAATACTTTCCAATCTGCTGCCCAGTTGGGCTTCTTTGTATGGCGTGGGACCCAAGCATTGATCTACACACCAGCCACATGGGTTCGGCCCAGCCTTTAATACAAGGCCGAGCCGAATTCACTGAAAAACTCAATGAACCCCTTGAGTCCATCACATGGACCCTATGGGCCCAACACTTACATTAAGTGGTCCCTGGGCCAAGCCATCTTATAAAAACCCAGGGACTGTGGGCAGGTGCAAGATTAGCCCATCAGGTATTATCCTAAATGGTCTTACACTTAACCTCTCAGCCCTTAATGACCAAGCACTGCCCGACAAGAGAGGACCTCTCCCTCGGCTGCAAGGAACAGTGCCGCACTCTCCTCTCATATGGATCCCGGGAATTAAAACCATTTGCAAACAATTTGAAACCGCATATATATATAAATATATTAATTTTGCAAAACAAAATTCCAACGATTGAAATCAACTGCCGGCAGTTTGGTTTCCATCAGAGAGAGTGCATTCCCGATCATTACCCTTTGTCCGACAAAGTGGCTGATTCTGTCACTATGATCACCCACTCAGATGAATTCTCAAACTGCCCCAACATACCCAGGTTTTTATCCCCATTTAAGGATCTCACTGATTGGCATATCAAAGACAGTCTGATCCAACACCTAGTGAAGTGTCATAATCGAGTCTAGAGGTCAGGTGTAACTTTCCAGTTTTGCCCATCTGTCTCCAAGGTCCAGGGCAACGCTGGAAATCTGGTCCGGTTCAAGGATTCAAGTAATCCCATACTGCATGTGCCTCGGGTCTTACCCTGGTGGCTGAGATAGGCCATCCCAACACTTGGTGGCACACCAGTATCAGCCTTGGCAGGATAAATCTCCCCAGACTTATCCAACGGCTGTGAACATTTAAAACTAGCACGAATCTCTATAAAAGTCCAGTTTTAGGGTTTTGCACAGAATTAAACCAAACAACATGAATCAAACATTCACTTTATTTATTTCCACTAAATAACAAAAGTACATCAAATCGGATTGAAGCTAAGGGCATACAAAACTGTCTAACAGGGCCGAATGGCCCCTAGGCTGTTTATCCTTTTTTATCTTTTATGTTCTTTGCTGCAATGGGCCTTATTCTGGGCCTATTCTTTCTATGTTATGTTCTTTTAATTTCTTGCCCAACTAAGGGCCTCTTTGTAAATTATCAAAATTTAACTTAATAAAATAGTGTTAGGGGTGTAAGAGTGGAGATTATGGTTCGAAACTCTCTTACTCTAAACCCCTATTGCCACCATCTTCTTCTTCATCTTCTTCTCTTCCTTAGAAGAATGATTTCTGTTATTTTATTTTGATTTCTGCATCTGTTCTAAACAGTCCTTTATTCTCAAAAGGCTGTTTTTCTTCTTGGTATCAGAGCAGGCTCTCTTTTCCCTTTTTCACCCTCTTTTCCCATACACAGTGTGTATGGAGAACTGAATCGTACGGACTGTTAAAGAGACTTTGTTCAGCCCAGTTGTTAGTGGTTTCTGGAGAGAAGAGGACTGGCTTTGTCGCCTCCTTGGCTGATTCAAGTGTATTGCCTGAAACCCTAATTTTCTGGAGAAATCTGTTTGCGGGCTCTGCAGGGTTTTTGGACTGGGCGCTCAGTGTCTGGTGGCTTTCTGATTTTCCTTCTTGAAGATCGAACCAAGTTGTTTGGTGTTTCGTGTAGTCTACAAGGTGCAGCTCCTTTTTTTGTTTCTCCCAGCTTCCGAGTGTGACTCAGATTTCTGGTACTGCTGCATAGAGGTAGGCTCACAACACAGTCCTTGTTCTATCTTCATTTGGTGTCTTTTGAAGTTGGTTGAAATCTTTTTGAAGTGTTTAAAGAGATGAACTCCTCAGAGATTGAAAACAAGAATGTTGCTGAATCCGGGCAGGTTCCAGGAGCCTCTGTTGACTCTCTACTGACTGTGACCACAGTCAAGCTGGATGGAACTAATTATCTGGCATGGTCACAATCGGTAAAGATTCATATCTGTAGTAGAGGAAAGTGGGGTTTTATCTCCGGGAGCAAAAAGGCTCCCTCAGAAGATGATCCATCTTATGAGAAGTGGATGCAAGAAAATTATACTGTTATTGGGTGGCTTGTGAACTCAATGCAGCCATAGATTAGTCAGCACTATTTGTGGATGAATTCAGCAAAGGAAATCTGGGATAGTATTGCTGAAACCTACTCCCAAAAATTAAATGTGGCCAGAGCTTACAAGTTGAGAAGTGATGTGAAGAATTTAAGACAGGGGGAGAAACCTTTAGCTGTATACTTCTCAACACTGAAGTCTTTGTGGCAAGAAATAGATTTGATAGAAGCTGTAACCTGGGACACCACTAATGATGCAGAGACCTACAAAAAACTGGTTGAGAGAAACAAGGTGTTTGAGTTCTTAACTAGACTAAACCCAGAGTATGATATTACAAAACAAAATATTTTATCCAAGGATAGTGTCTCACTGTCACAAGCATATGCCTTGGTAAGTAGTGAAGAAAGCAGAAGGCTTGTCCAGGTTCAAGGGGCTGGTCTAAATGATCACTTTGCTAATATGGGAATGAAACCCAAAGGGGTTGCAGGGAAGAAAGAGGTTGTCTGTGAGTACTGTAAAAGGACAAAACACACTAAAGACAAGTGCTGGAAATTACATCCTGAGCTTCTACCTCTTTGGTTTCAGAAGAAGCATGATAATAAAAGGGCAGGGAGTGCTAATGTTGCTACTGGTCCAGATAGTGACAAATACCAAACTGAAGAGATGACAGCTACTGCGCAGTTAGCAGCCATGAAAGCAGAATATGAGAAGTTTGGGAGGATGATCAGTCACCTAGAGGGTGTGACTTCTTCCAACCCTTCAGAAAAATTCAACATCTTCTGCATTTGCTCAGAAAATTCAACATCTTCTGCCAATCATGCAACCATTTTAGGTAATCGTAGGATCACTTGGATTATTGATTCAAGTGCTTCTGATCATATGACCAACCTTTCTACCTTGGTTGTTTCATATGATTTACTTCCTGGACGTGACAAAATCACCCTAGCCGATGGCTCTCTTGCCCCTATCTCCGGCAAGGGAACCATCAAGGCTACAGACTCTTTGGTTCTTCCTTCTGCTCTTCATGTATCTAGACTAAATACAAACTTGTTATCTGTAAGTAGTCTAACTAAGTCATTAAACTGTTGTGTAACCTTTTTCCCTTCCTACTATGTTTTTTAGGGTCTGGAGTCTCAGAAGGTGATTGGGAGTGGTCGTGAGGCAAATGGAATATACCTGCTTGACACTCCAGGACAGTGCCCTGAACAACCTGGAAAAGCTGCTTTTGGGTCTATATCTACAGAGTCTATCAGCCGAGTCATGTTATGTCATTTTCGTTTGGGTCATCTTTCTTTTTCTGCATTGAGTCATTTATTCCCTGAACTGTTTGAGGGAATTAGTTTGTCCAGTCTTCATTGTGAGTCTTGTGAGCTGTCAAAGCATTGTAGAAACAGTTATCCCTTGAGTAATAAAAGATCTTCTTTTCCTTTTAATATTGTGCACTCTGATGTGTGGGGGCCTTACCACTTACCCTCTATGGGTGGCTACAAATATTTTATCTTGTTCATTGATGACTTTTCTCGGTTTACTTGGATATTCCTGATGAAATCCCGTGATGAAGTTCTCAGACTTGTGAGGCAATTCCATGAATTTTTCCTAACCCAGTTTGATACCAGGATTAAAGTTTTCAGACCTGACAATGCAAAAGAATATTTTGAGAAGAACTTGTCCTACTATCTCACTGATTTAGGGGTTATTCATCAAAGCTCCTGTGTTAGGACCCCAGAACAGAATGGAATTGCTGAAAGAAAAAATAGACATATTGTTGAAGTTGCAAGAAGTATCCTGTTTGCCTCACATGTCCCTACAAAGTTTTGGGGTGATGCTGTTCTCACTGCTACCTACCTTATAAACCGTATGCCATCCAGGGTTTTGGGGTTTAAGTCTCCTTTCAGTCTCCTTCATCCGAACAAGGTGATTTTTTCTATTCCTCTTTGTGTCTTTGGCTGCACCTGGTATGTATGTTAGACAGTTTTGTATGCCCTTAGTTTCAATCATTTTGATGTACTTTTGTTATTTAGTGGAAATAAATAAAGTGCATGTTTGATTCATGTTGTTTGGTTTAATTCTGTGTAAAACCCTAAAACTGGACATTTGTAGAGACTCATGTTAGTTTTAAATGTTCACAGCCGTTGGATAAGTCTGGGGAGATTTATCCTGCCAAGGCTGATACTGGTGTGCCACCAAGTGTTGGGATGGCCTGTCTCAGCCATCAGGGTAAGACCCGAGGCACATACAGCATGCGATTACTTGAATCCTTGAACCGGACCAGATTTCCAGTCTTGCCCTGGACCTTGGAGATAGATGGGCAAAACTGGAAAGTTACACCTGACCCCTAGACTCGATTATGACACTTCACTAGGTGCTGGATCAGGCTGCCTTTGATATGCCAATCAGTGAGATCCTTAGTGGGGATCAAAACCTGGGTATGTTGGGGCAGTTTGAGAATTCATCTGAGTGGGTGGTCATAGTGACAGAATCAACCACTTTGTCGGACAAAGGGTAATGATCGGGAATGCACTCTCTCTGATGGAAACCAAACTGCCGGCAGTTGATTTCAATCGTTGGAATTTTGTTTTTTTTTTTTGCAAAATTAATATATTTACATATATATGTACGGTTTCAAAATGTTTGCAAATGGTTTTTAATTCCCGGGATCCATGTGAGAGGAGAAGTGCGGCACTGTTCCTTGCAGCCGAGGGAGAGGTCCTCTCTTGTCGGGCAGTGCTTGATCATTAAGGGCTGAGAGGTTAAGTGTAAGACCATTTAGGATAATACCTGATGGGCTAATCTTGCACCTGCCCACAGTCCCTGGGTTTTTATAAGATGGCTTGGCCCAGGGGCCACTTAATGTAAGTGTTGGGCCCATAGGGTCCATACGATGGACTCAAGGGGTTCATTGAGTTTTTCAGTGAATTCGGCTGGGCCTTGTATTAAAGGCTGGGCCGAACCCATGTGGCTGGTGTGTAGATCAATGCTTGGGTCCCACGCCATACAAAGAAGCCCAACTGGGCAGCAGATTGGAAACTAATTAAACACTGAATACTTAATGGGCCAAAAGCCCATTTCGAGGTGGGCTGATATGATCACCCATCAATGGGGCGAATTTGAGATTGAAGTTAGCAAAAAGGATTGGGCTCTTAGCCTTATCCACTCTTAGAGACCAAATTCAAATCAGACTTGAATCTGGTAACCTCTTGATAAGATCAGGAGTAAGCTAACTCTATCTGGGAAAGGGATTAAGATTATCCCCTATCCAAATACTGATTTGGATTGGGATAACTCCTAATTAGGAGATTTCTTAATCAAGAAGAAAGGGAGGAGATTTCGAATGTACCAAGAGGGAGAGAAATCAGATTTCGATCCAAGGGGTTTTGGTAAGCAAGAAGGGTTCCTGCGATTTGAGATTAGATCTCATACTCTCCAGAAAAGAAAACAGTTCAGCCTTTTCGTTTCTGGAAATCTCCTCCTGCCGCCGCCATCTGCATTATTGCAAGATTTGATCTTTGCAGAAAAGAAAGTCAAGAAACCAGTTCTTGACATCAGTCTTGCAAGAAAGACTGAAAGAATTCAGTGTTTAGTACATCCAGGGGATTCTTGCGAAGGATCCAGTGTGTAGGATGCACCCTGCTGGTTCTGTTCCATCCACAGCTGTGTCATCTTCAGCAGGGACAGATCTTGGAGCATTCTTTGGGCGTGAACACCAGCTTTGGGAGATACTGCTTCTTCGGATCAGGTATAATCCTCCCATTTATCTTTTGGTACAGATCTGGTTTGGTTAGGGTTCAAGTAGATCCTTGAATATTGTATTCTAAATTCAGGGAATATGATTCCCAGTTGGGAGAAGGTAGGAAATTTTTGAAATTCGCCCCACCCATTCCGCAACCTTTATGGCGTCCATCAGATGGATCCTACCATTCTTTCAGTGGTATTAGAGCCACAGGTTCGAATCTTGAACCAAAAGAAAATCAGATCTGACCCTGCGCAGATGGATAGAAGGTGTTCTTTCAAGATTTGCGCAGATTGTTTTCTTTTTTTTCAAGAAACTGTTTCTTGTTAAGGGCGATTGATCTGAAATTAATTTTATTAAATCCAAAATTTATTTGGAATTGTTCTTTATTTATTTTGATTTAATGGACTGTTCAAACCTGGAGATCGCAGTGCAGTTTTAGCGCAGATGGTCTGCGCACCCTTTTTCTTTTCTATTTATTTATTTCATTCAATTCGGTCTGTAAATAAGTTTTTTTTTATTTTTAGACTGAATGTATAGGATTTGATCAAGAATGTAATTAATAGAAATAGGATTTCTGTTATTTTTCTTGATTAAAGAAGATGGAAGGAGATGGCGGCGCTGGAGATTTGCAGATGGAGAAATCGTTTTCTGCGATTTGCAGTTTATGAAACTGCAACCCTTGTGATTAACCTCTGTTTTGCAGGTGGTGCGAACAGTCCATAATTGTTTTGTGTTTGCTAGAAATCAAAACTATTAATTTCAGATCATTCAATAATTAATTCTTGAATTGAAAATCAGTTTTGGACCATTTCGGACTAGATTGGACCAAAACTGTTTGGACCGAATCTGGGTTTCGAAAGGGGCTGTTCTCAGTCCAATTGTCTCACACTTTTGTTCCAAATCTGATGTTCAATTACAGGGATTAATTCGGCCCACCTGTAAAGCCCAGTTTTAAAGGGTTAAAACTGCAAAAGCCCATTATTGTGAGATAAGCTGTATGGGCCGAACTGCTATCTGCGATTCAGCCCATACACCTAGTGGACATTAATCGTTAATGACTTGGTTTTTAAATGGGCCGTTGAATGGGCTTTACAGCAATTAATTGATTGGATCAATTCCTCCTTTACATGTGATGTTTGGATGTTTGATGTGCTGCGACCATGGGCCATAAGTACTTGGCCCGTGATGACTCGTTAGTGGCTCTTGCGCACACCATGGCTGAATGCACATCATTGCCATGGTGTCCCTGAAGGTCATTGGATGCGTACGGAACCCCTAGCCGATTAAGGCCCACCAGAAATCTGACTTTATGAAAGTTAGTGGGAGCCACTTTGGTTTGACCTAAATTAGAACTAGGCCGTAAATTTGTTCCCTCCAGCAAATATGAATGCAAGTGATAGGGAGATCCATATGATGGACTCTCTAAAGGCCTTCCGTCATTAGCACAATGATGGGTCCATCAGTAATGAGGAAACGCACCATAAAATTGGGCTATCCATTTGCTGTTGGATCTGTTAGAGTGTTTCATAAGATGATAGGGGCGTCATAGACCGATGTGGGAGAGGCTTCACCAGAAAATGGGAACTCTCTCACGGTACCTTGGCGTAACCTGAATATGATGGGTGTGCACTCACTGGACAGAAGGGTTTACCTAAAAACGGCTCTGAACCTTGTCTGACAGAGGCCAAAGGGAAACTCATTTGATGAGTGGATATGATCCGTCACAGAAAGGTGGTGGGGTTATGCAGCTGAAACAGTTGGCTTCACGCACCCCATGTGATTTCCCACATTTCCAGAGACATTTCGTCGTCTCCGTCACTGAGATAGGAGGGAAATCTCAGAGATTAACAAATGGGAATGGAACATAGATTAAAAGCCATATCTATGTAGGTAAACATGAATCAAACTAAGGTTGTGGACTAATGATTTTGCTGTTTTATCAGAAAATGGCAAACGGTCAATTTGCAAAGCTTGTAGACGATAACAAGCTTAAGGGCCCAAACTATGCCGACTGGTACAGAAATCTTATGCTGGTCCTAACTTCTGAAAAGTTAGACAAGGTAGTGAAAAATCCTGCCCCGGAACGTCCGGGTGATAGGGCTTCTGAGGCCCGTAGGAGGGACTACCAAGATTGGGAGGATAAGAACTCCCTAGCCCGCTGCTTTGTTATTGCCTCATTAGACAACTCAATACAGAGGCAGTTCGATCAGATCGAACTTGCCAAGGACATATTGGACAGTCTAAGGACAATGTATGAGGAGCAGAACCGTTCTACTCGATAGAAGGTCCTGAAATTGTTCATGACCGCGCAGATGACCAAAGGGCAGAAAGTTCATGACCATTGTCTTCGGATGATGGGATACATCAACGAACTTGAAGCTCTTGGATCCGGGCTAGATCTTGGCACGCAAGTGGATGCCATCCTAAATTCTTTGCCCTCTTCCTTCAATGCGTTCACTATGAACTACAATATGAATAAGCTGAATGTCAGCGTCCAGGAACTCAGCAATATGTTGCAGAGGGCCGAGGATTTACTCAAGAAGGATGAGCCTGTGGTTATGCTTGCGGAAGCTAACAAATCGGGCAAGAGAAAGAGAAAGGCAAAGAAGCCCCAGAAGAAGACTACCAAACCCAAGAAGTAGAAGAAGAACAAGGCATCTGATGTCTGTCACTTCTGCAAGCAGACCGGCCACTGGAAGAGGAACTGTCCTACCTACCTGGAATCTAAGAAAGGTAATATCGAAACTTGTGTCATAGAAACTAATATGTTAGTTACTTCTGTGTCCTGGTGTGTTGACTCCGGGGCTTCAACTCATGCGTGTAACTCACTGCAGGGGTTCAAAGTTAGCTGAAGGTTGAGTGAAGGTGAAGTGACACTGTTCTTGGGAACAACTGCAAGTGTTGCAGCTGCGGCAATAGGAACCGTAGAATTAGTTTTTAAAGAAGGAGTCCTTGTACTTAAAGATTGTCTTTATGTACAGAACTTGAGAAGGAATTTAATTTCTGTTTCAAAATTGTGTGCTGATGGATATACTGTTTACTTTAGTAATATGATTACTGTTAAACGGAATAATAAATTCATCGCATGCGGGGAACTGGAGAACGGTCTCTATGTTCTGCATCCTTCTTTGGAAACTAACTTAACCGAAACTACGTCGGTCGAAAATCCCAAGAAAAGGACTCGTGATACAGTAAATCCCACGTGCCTCTGGCATTATCGACTTGGCCACATCGGTGTCGACCGAATCACAAGACTGGTAAAGGATGGTCCTTTGGATTTTCTAACCGTAGAAAATCTTCCCACTTGTGAACCTTGCCTCCAAGGTAAGATGACTAAGCGGCCATTTGACGGTAAGCCTGAAAGATGTGCATGCACACTTGACCTAATACATACTGATGTATGTGGTCCCCTGAGTGTTAGGACACGGAATCAACACGTGTACTTCATCACCTTTACAGATGATTTTTCACGATATGGTTACGTGTACCTAATGAGACATAAGTCTGAATCATTTGAAAGGTTCAAAGAGTTCAGACAGGAAGTCGAGAAACAGTTAGGGAGAGAAATTAAGGCCCTTCGATCAGATCGAGGTGGCGAGTATCTCTCTGACGAATTCAGGGACTACTTAAAGGCCAATGGGATAGTGTCACAACTAGCTCCTCCTGCTACACCTCAACTCAACGGTGTTTCAGAGAGGAGAAATAGGACCTTGTTGGACATGGTCCGGTCACTTCTCGTACGCTCAGAATTACCCACATCCTTTTGGGGATACGCATTAGAGACTGCTATCTACGTGCTGAATAGGGTTCCAACCAAATCAGTTCCGAAAACTCCATATGAGCTTTGGACCGGAAGGAAGCCAAGTGTGAGACACTTGAAGATTTGGAGTTGTCCTGCACACGTTAAAAGAACAAGTGCGGACAAGTTGGAATCTAAAACCAGCCGTTGCCTGTTTATAGGCTACCCAAAGGATTCGGTGGGTTATCTATTCTATGACCCAAGTGAGCAGAAAGTGTTCTGCAGTCGAAACGCCCGATTCTTAGAATCCGATTACATCCTGGACACCCATCATCAGGAAATAGTTCTTGATGAGGAGAGCTCAGGAGCAGTGGGAGATGTCCCACAAGTTCCAGGTAATGACCAACCTAGAAGGTCCACCCGGGTATCCATACCACCAGTCCGATATGGTTATGACTAGGATAGTTACCTGGTGGAAGCCTTGACTAGTGAAGAGGATCCCGTGACTTACGTGGAAGCTATGTTAGACATAGACTCCCAGAAGTGGGTGGAGGCCATGAGAGCCGAGATGGACTCAATGGAGACCAATGGAGTCTGGACTCTAGTGGATCCGCCCTCCGGGGTAAAAGCAATTGGTTGCAAATAGATCTACAAGAGGAAGAAGGGCCCCGATGGCAGGATTGAGACCTTTAAAGCTCGTTTGGTGGCAAAAGGGTATACTCAGAAAGAAGGCATCGACTATGAGGAAACATTTTCTCCGGTGGCCATGCTTAAATCCATTAGGATCCTGCTAGCTGTAGCAGCGTACCATGATTATGACATTTGGCAAATGGATGTCAAAACAGCGTTCCTGAATGGAGATCTTAGTGAAGATATCTACATGCAGCAGCCGCAAGGCTTCATTGCTACTGGTCAAGAACACATGGTATGTAAACTTAATAGATCCATATATGGACTTAAGCAGGCTTCTAGGAGTTGGAACATCCGTTTTGATTCTGCAGTCAAAACGTTTGACTTTGAGCAGAATCCGGATGAGCCCTGTGTTTACAGGAAATCCAGTGGGGATAAGATCACCTTTTTGGTCTTGTATGTGGACGATATCCTACTCATTGGGAATGATGTAGGAATGTTGACTTCGGTCAAGGTATGGCTATCCCAGCAGTTCTCCATGAAAGATCTTGGAGAAGCTTCATACATACTGGGTCTTCGACTCTATATAGATCGAAGCGGATAATTGGATTATCCCAGGCTGCTTACATTGACAAAATTGTCAAAAGATACAGCATGGAAAACTCCAAGAAAGGAAACGTTCCTTTCAGGCACGGAGTCACTCTCTCCAAGAAGATGTCTCCCAAGACTTCTGAGGAGATTGAGAGCATGAGAGACGTTCCCTATGCCTCAGCTGTGGGGAGCATCATGTATGCCATGTTGTGCACTCGCCCGGACATAGATCAGGTGGTGAGTGTGGTAAGCAGATTCCAGGCAAACCCAGGACAGGAGCATTGGACTGCTGTGAAGAACATACTCAAATACCTTCGAAGGACGAAAGAGTTTTGTCTGGTATTCGATGGTAGTTCCCTGCAAGTTCTAGGGTATACCGATGCCGATTTCCAGTCGGATCCAGATGATAGAAAGTCTACATCTGGGTATGTTTTCACGATAGGATCGTGTGCTGTTTGCTGGAAAAGCAGCAAACAGGGGTCCACTGCAGACTCCACTACCGAGGCCGAGTACATTGCCGCAAGTGAAGCTGCCAAGGAAGCCGTGTGGATGAAGAAATTCATACACGAATTGGGAGCGATTCCATCCAGCACATCACCCATCCCGTTGTTGTGTGACAACAATGGAGCGATCGCCCAGGCTAAAGAGCCTCGGGCCCACTCGAAGTCAAAGCACATCGAGAGGAAGTACCATGTACTGCGGGAGATCGTTGGTAGAGGGGACGTCCTAATTCAAAAGGTAGCATCAGCGGATAATGTGGCAGACCCATTGACTAAGCCACTGACACAGAAGGTGTTTGAGAAACTCGTGGAAAGTATGGGACTCCGGCTTGTACCAGATTGGACCTAAGTGCAAGTGGGAGCTGTTAGACAGTTTTGTATGCCCTTAGCTTCAATCATTTTGATGTACTTTTGTTATTTAGTGGAAATAAATAAAGTGCATGTTTGATTCATGTTGTTTGGTTTAATTCTGTGTAAAACCCTAAAACTGGACATTTGTAGAGACTCATGTTAGTTTTAAATGTTCACAGCCGTTGGATAAGTCTGGGGAGATTTATCCTGCCAAGGCTGATACTGGTGTGCCACCAAGTGTTGGGATGGCCTGTCTCAGCCATCAGGGTAAGACCCGAGGCACATACAGCATGCGATTACTTGAATCCTTGAACCGGACCAGATTTCCAGTCTTGCCCTGGACCTTGGAGATAGATGGGCAAAACTGGAAAGTTACACCTGACCCCTAGACTCGATTATGACACTTCACTAGGTGCTGGATCAGGCTGCCTTTGATATGCCAATCAGTGAGATCCTTAGTGGGGATCAAAACCTGGGTATGTTGGGGCAGTTTGAGAATTCATCTGAGTGGGTGGTCATAGTGACAGAATCAACCACTTTGTCGGACAAAGGGTAATGATCGGGAATGCACTCTCTCTGATGGAAACCAAACTGCCGGCAGTTGATTTCAATCGTTGGAATTTTGTTTTTTTTTTGCAAAATTAATATATTTACATATATATGTACGGTTTCAAAATGTTTGCAAATGGTTTTTAATTCCCGGGATCCATGTGAGAGGAGAAGTGCGGCACTGTTCCTTGCAGCCGAGGGAGAGGTCCTCTCTTGTCGGGCAGTGCTTGATCATTAAGGGCTGAGAGGTTAAGTGTAAGACCATTTAGGATAATACCTGATGGGCTAATCTTGCACCTGCCCACAGTCCCTGGGTTTTTATAAGATGGCTTGGCCCAGGGGCCACTTAATGTAAGTGTTGGGCCCATAGGGTCCATACGATGGACTCAAGGGGTTCATTGAGTTTTTCAGTGAATTCGGCTGGGCCTTGTATTAAAGGCTGGGCCGAACCCATGTGGCTGGTGTGTAGATCAATGCTTGGGTCCCACGCCATACAAAGAAGCCCAACTGGGCAGCAGATTGGAAACTAATTAAACACTGAATACTTAATGGGCCAAAAGCCCATTTCGAGGTGGGCTGATATGATCACCCATCAATGGGGCGAATTTGAGATTGAAGTTAGCAAAAAGGATTGGGCTCTTAGCCTTATCCACTCTTAGAGACCAAATTCAAATCAGACTTGAATCTGGTAACCTCTTGATAAGATCAGGAGTAAGCTAACTCTATCTGGGAAAGGGATTAAGATTATCCCCTATCCAAATACTGATTTGGATTGGGATAACTCCTAATTAGGAGATTTCTTAATCAAGAAGAAAGGGAGGAGATTTCGAATGTACCAAGAGGGAGAGAAATCAGATTTCGATCCAAGGGGTTTTGGTAAGCAAGAAGGGTTCCTGCGATTTGAGATTAGATCTCATACTCTCCAGAAAAGAAAACAGTTCAGCCTTTTCGTTTCTGGAAATCTCCTCCTGCCGCCGCCATCTGCATTATTGCAAGATTTGATCTTTGCAGAAAAGAAAGTCAAGAAACCAGTTCTTGACATCAGTCTTGCAAGAAAGACTGAAAGAATTCAGTGTTTAGTACATCCAGGGGATTCTTGCGAAGGATCCAGTGTGTAGGACGCACCCTGCTGGTTCTGTTCCATCCACAGCTGTGTCATCTTCAGCAGGGACAGATCTTGGAGCATTCTTTGGGCGTGAACACCAACTTTGGGAGATACTGCTTCTCCGGATCAGGTATAATCCTCCCATTTATCTTTTGGTACAGATCTGGTTTGGTTAGGGTTCAAGTAGATCCTTGAATATTGTATTCTAAATTCAGGGAATATGATTCCCAGTTGGGAGAAGGTAGGAAATTTTTGAAATTCGCCCCACCCATTCCACAACCTTTATGGCGTCCATCAGATGGATCCTACCATTCTTTCAATGTACATATCCCTAGTGTCCAAAGACATAAATTTGAACCAGAAGCCCACAAGTGTATCTTCCTTGGTTATTCCCCCACACAAAAGGGTTATTGTTGCTTTGATCCAAAGACTGGTACTCGATATGTCACAATGGATGTCACCTTTGATGAGCTTTCTTCCTTTTATGGTTCCTCTCTGGAGGGACATTGTCTAAAGGGGGAGGATTTGTCGCAGGTCTTTGCTCTTCCTCTTCCTGTCCCAGTTGAGTCTTTTACTGAGTCTCTTCCTCCTTCAAATGAATTAAGGGAGGATCAATCATTCCACTCTTCCTGTCCCAGTGTTCCTCCCCCTTACCTCCTCATCCTCTTTTTAATTCCATGATGTATGAATGGCAAAGATCCAGAAATGAGCAGGTTGTTTCCCGTACAACACATGAGCCTCATGCACTTCCGGTTACAGATGAGACAATAGGTATTGTTTCAGCCCCTTTGGAGCCATCCTTCCCAAACCTTGATATCCCCATTGCTATTAGGAAAGGAAAAAAGGAAGTGTACTTCACATTGCATTTCCAAACACCTTTCTTATAGTTTGCTTTCTCCTTCATATTTTGCCTACCTTTCTTCTGTTGCCTCTAACCCAATTCACAGATCTGTGTCAAAAGCTTTTAATATTCCAGAATGGAGGGATGCTATGAGATAAAAAATTGATGCCCAGCACAAGAATGACACTTGGGAAGTGGTTGATTTGCCTGAAGGGAATGATCCAGTTGGCTGTAAGTGGGTCTTTACTATCAAATATCATGCTGATGGCACCATTGAGAGGTACAAGGCTAGGCTGGTTGCAAAAGGTTATACATAGACATATGGGATTGATTATCTAGAGACCTTTGCCCCTGTTGCCAAGATGACTTCTGTGAGAGTTCTTCTATCTTTGGCTGCTCACTCAGACTGGACACTTTATCAACTGGATGTAAAGAATGCATTTCTAAATGGAGAATTACATGAGGAGGTTTATATGTCTCTTCCTCCAGGGATGTATGAAACAGATATGAAAGGAAAGGTATGCAAGTTGAAGAGATCTCTTTATGGACTAAAACAGTCCCCTAGAGCATGGTTTGAGAGGTTTAGGGCTGCCCTTGTTAACTTTGGCTATGTACAGACACAGTCTGATCATACTCTCTTTGTGAAGAGGAGAGGATTCGTGGCAGTTTACCTGATTGTGTATGTTGATGATATTGTTGTGACTGGTAGTGATGTCTCAAGAATTAATGATCTCAAATCTTTTCTTCATACAGAGTTTGAGATCAAAGATCTGGGGGAATTGAGATACTTTCTTGGCATAGAAGTTGCTAGATCCAAGGATGAGATTCTTATCTCTCAGAGGAAGTATGTTCTTGATTTGCTCTCTGAAACAGAGAAGATGGGTGCTAGACCAGTTGCTACTCCTATTGATATGAGTCATAAACTCTCTGCTTCAGATGGAATATTGTTAGAAGACAAAGGAGTCTTCCAGAGACTCCTTGGAAAACTTTTTTATCTATGCATGACTCGGCCAGACATTGCATATGCTGTCAGTTGCATCAGCCAATTCATGCATGCTCCCCGGGATACTCATATGGCAGCAGCAGAGCGAATTCTGTGTTATTTGAAGGGCTCCCTTGGAAAGGGAATCCTGTTTGCCAAGCATGGCCATATGAAACTTGAAGCCTATACAGATGCTGACTGGGCTGGAAACATTGATGACAGAAGATCTACTTCTGGGTACTGCAGCTTGGTGGCATGTAATATTGTCTCTTGGAGAAACAAGAAACAATCTGTTGTTGCTCGATCTTCAACAGAAGAAGAATACAAAGCCATGGCAGATGGAGTTTCTGAACTATTGTGGCTAAAATCATTGATGGAGGAACTGGGGATTGAGCATGATAAGCCAATGATGTTATACTATGATAATCAGGCCGCCATCAACATTGCTCACAACCCAGTACAACATGACAGAACTAAGTATATTGAAGTTGACAGACACTTCATTCGAGAAAGAGTGGCTTTTGGTGAAGTATGTCTACCTTTCATCACCTCTGAAGGACAGTTAGCAGATTTCCTCACCAAGGGCATTGCCAAGGCTAAACTTCAGCATGATACTGGCAAGCTTGGCATGATTGACATCTATGCTCAACTTGAGGGGGAGTGTAGAGAAGATGGGCCGAATGGCCCATAGGCTGTTTATCTTTTTTTATCTTTTATGTTCTTTGCTGTAATGGGCCTTATTATGGGCCTATTCTTTCTATGTTATGTTATTTTAATTTCTTGCCCAACTAAGGGCCTCTTTGTAAATTATCAAAGTTTAACTTAATAAAATAGTGTTAGGGGTGTAAGAGTGGAGATTAAGGTTCGAAACTCTCTTACTCTGAACCCCTATTGCCGCCATCTTCTTCTTCATCTTCTCTTCCTTAGAAGAATGATTTCAGTTATTTTATTTTGATTTCTGCATCTGTTCTAAACAGTCCTTTATTCTCAAAAGACTATTTTTCTTCTACCTTCTTATTAGCCCTAAGAAAAACTTCTACAGATTTCGCCCTAGGCACATAATTCTCTCCATTCAATTTGATAGAAGTCATTTGAACATTCAGGCAATCGGGGGGAACCATAACACTAGACTTGTGTTCCCTACTGTCTCCCATATCTGATTTTTTTCTTTTTTTTTTCAACATCACTAAACCCTCCTGAATCCACAGCACACTCCTAGTACTAGATCTGCAGCCAATCAGCCACTCAAATCTCACTATAACACCCATACTGCACACTACAAAACAGACATGTACTCGACTGAACACTACACCTGAAACTGGAGGCATGAAAACCTCCTAAGGGAAAAAACGACCACTCCTTTGCAGTCTTTTTCTTAATCTCCAAGGGATTGTTATAGCAGCTCTAATACCATGATAAAATTCAGATCTGCACTAGTATTCAATTAGGAACAGCAGTATAAAGAGATTAAAGGAGATAGAAGAAGAAGAGAAGAGAAAAGAGGAGAAGAAAAGACTGGTTCGAACAAGAGAAAAAATCACTCTCTCTAGTCAGCCAGGTTTATGTTTATTGTTTTCTATAATAAAACATAATTGACTGTTACGCCCCTACTTAAGTATGGGACACATCACTCAACTTAAACATTATACCTCACACCAAATATAAATAAAAAGACCAAACTGCCCCTATACAGTTGATACTAACAGAAACCTATTTGCAGCAACATGGTATACAATGACAGAGATGTTGCTCAGGCCCTCCTCAACAAAATGGAGTATCTGAATGCAAGAATTGCCATATCATGAGTGTTGTTAGGACCATTCTTCTAGATTCCCATGCTCCAACAACTTCCGGGTGGAGGGAGCAAGCACTTCTGTGCATCTCATTAATCTTCTTCCATCATCTGTTCTTGGTAATTTGTCCCCACATCAATTCTTTTCAAATCTCCTCCTAACTTCTCTATGTTGCATGTGTTTGGGTGTATCTATTTTGTGCATCTCATTAATCTTCTTCCATCATTTGTTCTTGGTAATTTGACCCCACCAATTCTTTTGAAATCTCCTCCTAACTTCTCTATGTTGCATGTGTTCAGGTGTATCTATTTTGCACATCTTCCTCCTCATGAATGTACTAAGTTATTTGCTTAGTATGTTTTATGTGAATTATTGAGTTATAACCCTAATCTTAATGGATTTGTATGCTATGACCAAAATCTCGTTGGACTAGAATTTCTTGAAATGTGATATTTCTTGAAACTCTCTCCTTTTTCAGCATATTACAAAATTTCTTGTTCCTTTAGTGTCAATCTTGCAATGCTTTGAGTTTGTAGGTACTTTAGACACTTTGTCTCTCTTTCAACTACCACATCAGACTTATTTCAGGAAGTGGATAGCTGCTTTAGTTTCTACACTCCCAACCTCTCCTCTACCAAAGCATGGTTCATCATCTATTCCAGCCCCTGTAAGTATCTCATCTCCTCTTGTTAAAATTGTTGCTTCATCCATAGACATTCCTCCCTTACATTGCTCTACTGGAGTTTCCAAACCACCTGATCACTATGGTTTTCTTTCTAATATTGTTGTGTTATCATCTACAAATATTCCTGTCATACTAGTAGGTTATGGCTCATACTCATTGGAAATGTACCATGGATATTGAGATTTCTACCCTCCTTGAGAATGATACATGGGAATTAGTTCCTCCTCCTGATGCATCAGCCATAGGAAGTCTTTGGATTTATTCAGTGAAGTTCAAGTCTGATGGTAATCTTGACAGATACAAGGCTAGATTGGTTGCTTACGGTTACAAGCAGGAGTACAAAATTGACTACGAGGAGATTGGGAGACATTTACCCATGTTGCCAAGATGACCACAGACTGTCTTCTCATTGCCACTTTTGCAGCCAAGAACTGGGTGATCCACTACATGGATATGAAAATGCCTTCTTGCATGGGGATTTAAAAAGATGGAGTATATTAAACCACCTCCTGGTTATTGTGACGATCCTCCTCTTGTCTATTGCCTTAAGAAATCTCCCTATGGTCTCAAATAGGTCCCTCGGGTCTGGTTTGAGAGATTTAGATAAGTTATTACAGATGCTGGTCTCACCCAAAGCTCCTTAGGTTACTCCCTCTTCACCTCACAACGTCCTAAGGTATCATTCTATTGCTACTACATGTTGATGATATTCTTGTAACTAGAGATGATCAGGATGGTATTCGTCACCTAAAGAAGCTTCTCAGTCAATCATTCAAGATGAAGAGTCTAGGTCCTGTTACATACTTCTTGGGCTTAGAAGTTCATCATAATTCTCATGGCTACTTTGTTAATTAATAGAAGTATGTTATTGATTTGACTAAGCTTTCTCATCTTATAGATTCCAAGTTAGTTGATAATCCTCTGGAGATAAATCTAAAGCTTATTAAAGATGACAGTCTACTTTTGGAACATGCTACTCTCTATCGTCAACTTGTGGGGAGTCTCATTTACCTCACCATGACATGACCAAGCATATCATATGCAGTTCAGATTGTTATCCAGTTTGTTTCCTCTGAAAACCACACATGATAGTTATTTTCATTTCCTTTCCTTCACCTCATCCCTATAGTTGTCTGCATATGCAAATGCTAACTGGGCTGGCTGTTCAGATACTCAACTATCTATTACTAGATGGTGTATTTTCTAGGTGATTCCCTTATTTCTTGGAAATGTAAAAAGCAACAAACAATTTCTAAGTCTTCTACTAAAACAGAATGCCGAGCCATGTCTGCAACACGTAGTGAAATTATTTGGCTCAAGTCACTTTTACATGATTTCTATATTGATCAATCATCTCCTATACCTTTATTACCTGACAATCTCAGTGCCATCAAGATTGCCTCTAATCCAGTCTTCCATGAGAGGACGAAGCATATTGAAGTGGATTATCACTTTATCTGGGATCTCCTTACTGCGGTTCACATCTCACTTCTTCATGTTTCTTCTAGCCTTTAGCTAGAGGACATCTTCACAAAAGCTATGACAAGAGCCAGGCATTCTTTTCTTATGGGCAAACTGATGCTAGTACCCTTGAATCAGTTTCAGTGGGAGTTAGAGATAATGAAGGTTAAAGTTGTAATTTTACTTATAGTTTGTATCTTGTGCACATTCTTTTATTGTGTACTTGTAACATAAGGAAAGAAATGTCCTATTTCTTTTTAATATAAATACTTTTCTCTTGATGTGGTTGAATTATCTAACACACCACAAATCTGTTTGTTTCTCTTTCATTTGAATTGCACTGACACTATATGGGGTTGGCCACATGAATCCTATCCGCCATTCCATTCTGTTCAGTGCCATATCCACCTTAATTTCTCTTACTATATTATATGTATTCATGTAGAAAATGTTCAGACCATTCTCCAGCCACATCTGGCTGCTTCTCTCTCTCTCTCACACACACACACATTATAAGCTTTCCCTGTTTATGGTATTCATTTTAATTCTTTTAAAATAATATCTTTCATACCACAGACCTTTCTATTTTTAAACTCATTCTTTTCTAAATAGGCTCATTTCTTCCTTTGCCAATGTGTGTATATACTTTTCAGATATGTGTATGTGTATGCTTTCATTTCTTTGTTTATATTATACTGGTGGATAAGTTAACCTTTTACAAAATGTTACAATATTTCCAATTCTTTTGGCTATGGCCATCAGCATTGTTTTTTGCTTGTTTATAGGGGTCTTCCTTCTCTTTTATATGCAAATAAGTATTTCTGTTTTGTGTGTCTACCTTGTGCTATTTTTTGTTTTCTATTCAGTTATATCAATTGAACACTAAAGAAAAATATAACTAATTGTTTCTTGTTCTGTATTCTCAACCACCTAAACTTCACCATTGTTAGTACAGGTACAAATATGGGTCAGCAATAAGATAAATAAAGAAGAGCGTTCATGTGTGGGAAAGTGGGATATCCAATCCTTGATCTCATCATCCTCAGAATTTTATGGGCCAGAAAAATCAGGCAGTGAGAATGATGTTCCAAGGCATGTCAAGTTTACCTTCAAGAATCAAATTCGGTGCCGTATCATTTGGATAACACTACGTATTAGGCGGCCGGGTTCAAGTTCTATTCATTTAGACCAAGAATTCGATCTTTTTTCTCTAGATGAAAATCCTTTTGAACATAGCCGTCGTGCCTCTTTTGGAGGTACAGTTCAAAGTGAACCATGCATTCATGCCAAAAGGTTTTTAGTAGCTGGGAGCCATGTAAGGAATGATCTAGGGCTTGCATCACAAAGATCTGACAACATAAACTTGAAATCCTGGTTAGAGAGAGCTCCACAGTTAAGTCGATTCAAGGTATGAATGATTCTTCTTACTTGTTAGCCTTACAAATATGGTTTTCTGTCAGTTATTTACTGCATTATGTCTTGATTGATTGTTTTTTATTCTTCTTTGAAGGTTCCAGTTGAGGCTGAAAGATTATTCGACAATGATTTAGTCTTGGAACAGTATCTATCACCTGCTTCACCTCCACTGGCGGGGTTCCGTCTGGATGCTTTCACTGTGATAAAGCCTCGTATTACCCATTCACCTTCTTCTTTGGAAGTGGGTATCTGGGATAATTCCTTAACATGTTTAGAAGACAGGCACATATTTCCTGCAGTACTATTTATTCATGTATCTGCTCTCCAGGTAGTTAGAAGTGAATCTCTCTCATCTACATTATTGTTGCATTATCTACATTAACATGATATTATAACTTTTGCCCAATATTGTCAGACTCAGATTGGACTGCAAATTTGAACTGTGTCCCAGTAGGCATTCCATATGTTAATAACCCCAACTTTCATACTTTTCTAACACCTAGTTAGCTTAGATTGCATCAGGATGTTATTGGCAAACCAGTCAAATTTAAGAAACCAAGACAGTTTAACTGTCAGCAAGCCAGTCCATTTGTTAAGAACAATTTGATTCATATATAAGACAACATTTACATATGGATAACATCTATTTTTGTTTGTTATGAAAATGCAACTAAAAAGATCTGAATCTATCTATTACTTATGTAGTGGCACAAATAAATACCATCTGTTACAAACTGTATAATTAAAATAGGAAGATGTTACAGACTGTATAATTAAAATAGGAAGTAAATACTAGGGAGATATGATGTTACAGACTGTATAACTAAAATAGGAAGTAAATACTAGGGAGATATGATTTACCTTGATTGTAGGACAGATTTGTAGGAATTTGATTAGTCTTCTTTCCTAATATATTCTTTCCTAACATAGAATTTGTAACTTGTATATATACATATGAGATTGATGAATAATACAACAAATTCTTCTTCTTCCTCTGTTTACTCTTATTTTACATGGTATCAGAGCATCTAGTCTCTGTCTGCCCTTTTGTTTTAAGTAAACAGTAGGTAGAGGAAAATTCCTAGGTGTTTCGGGTCACCTCCTTGGAGAAGTCAGAGCATCTAGTCTCTGCTAAGTCCGGCAGTCAGCAGCCCTGCGCGTGTGTCTCACGCACCGCCTGAAGATTCTGCCATAGTCACACGCGCCGGCACATGGAGGCACATCTGTCGCAGGAAATTTTTTTTCAGTCGTTGTCTTTTGGCTCGCCTCGTCTTGTATAGCACATATTTGTGCTTTGTTACGTGCATATCCATTCTGGTGTTTTCAACAGGTGTGTTCTGTTGATTTTCGGTGTTCAAAATATTCTGTTTATTTGAATTTTGAGATTATGGCAGACAAGAAATCAGTAGTTATGTCGGATGTTATTCTAGTGATGTCAAAAATAACTGAGCATAAGCTTAATGGCTCTAATTATCTAGATTGGAGTAAAACTGTTCAACTATATTTGCTGAGTATTGCTATGGATAACCATTTGACTGATGACCCTCCTAATGATGACTCGAGAAAGTCTTGGTTGAGGGAGGATGCCCGTTTGTTCTTGCAGATACGCAACTCCATTGAAAGTGAGGTGGCTGGTTTAGTCACTCACTGTGGATTTGTTATGGAATTAATGAACTATCTAGAGTTCTTGTACTTCAGAAAGGGGAATATTTCCCGCATTTATGATGTGTGCAAAGCCTTTTACAGGGCAGACAAAGGCGATAGATGTCTTACAAGCTATTTCATGGATTTCAAGAAAACATATGAAGAACTTAATATGTTACTTCCGTTTAGTACTGATGTGACTGTTCAACAAGCTCAGCGAGAAAAGATGGCTGTTATGATTTTTTTAGCTGGCCTACCTTTTGAATTTGAGACTGCTAAATCTCATATTCTTTCCAGTTCAGAGATCTCTTCTCTACAAGATGCTTTCAGTAGGGTCCTTCGTATAGAATGTTCTCCACCTGTTCAGCCTAGTAGTGCCCTTGTCAGCCATAATAATACATCTGAATCAGGGAGACAACAATACAGGAGTGGTAGTGGTAGGTCAAGTAACTATGATAGGAATACTAATACTCATGGACAGGAGTTAGGAGAGATAATGTGTCATTACTGTCATAAGTTAGGACATATGAAGCGGGATTGCAGGAAGTTGCAGAATAAGAAAACTCAGTCAGCCCATATTGCATCCACCACGGATACTTCTGAGAAGTCTGTTATGATATCTGCAGATGAATATGCCAAATTTGCTCAGTACCAAGAATCATTGAAATCTCAATCTACTCTTGTTACTGCCATCGTCGAGTCAGGTAAACCCAATACATGTCTTGTTTCCTCCTCTTCAAAATGGGTCATTGATTCTGGAGCTACAGATCATATGACAGGTAATTCAAGTCTGTTTTCTACCTTTCAGTCACATAAATCTACCTCTCCTGTTACTTTAGCAAATGGGTCAACATCTTGTGTTATTGGGAGTAACCTCCTGATAAGATCAGGAGGTTATTGGGAGTAACCTCCTGTTACTTTAGCAAATGGGTCAACATCTTGTGTTATTGGGTCAACATCTCCTGTTACTGGTAACCTCCTGATAAGATCAGGAGTAAGCTAACTCTATCTGGGAAAGGGATTAAGATTATCCCCTATCCAAATACTGATTTGGATTGGGATAACTCCTAATTAGGAGATTTCTTAATCAAGAAGAAAGGAGGAGATTTTCGAATGAACCAAGACAGGGAAATCAGATTTCGATCCAAGAGGTTCTGGTAAGCAAGAAAGGTTCCTGCGAATTGAGATTAGATCTCATTCTCTCCAGAAAAGAAAACAGTTCAGCCTTTTCGTTTCTGGAAATCTCCTCCTGCCGCCGCCATCTGCATTGTTGCAAGATTTGATCTTTGCAGAAAAGAAAGTCAAGAAACCAGTTCTTGACATCAGTCTTGCAAGAAAGACTGTAAGAATTCAGTGTTTAGTACATCCAGGGGATTCTTGTGAAGGATCCAGTGTGTAGGACGCACCCTGCTGGTTCTGTTCCATCCACAGCTGTGTCATCTTCAGCAGGGACAGATCTTGGAGCATTCTTTGGGCGTGAACACCAACTTTGGGAGATACTGCTTCTCTGGATCAGGTATAATCCTCCCATTTATCTTTTGGTACAGATCTGATTTGATTAGGGTTCAAGTAGATCCTTGAATATTGTATTCTAAATTCAGGGAATATGATTCCCAGTTGGGAGAAGGTAGGAAATTTTTGAAATTCGCCCCACCCATTCCGCAACCTTTATGGCGTCCATTAGATGGATCCTACCATTCTTTCATCTTCATCAAACTTCTTGTATAGATACACCATCTCAAAATGGGGTTGCTTAACGGAAAAATAGACACCTACTTGAAACGGCAAGAGCTTTGTTATTTCAAATGAAGGTTCCTAAACCTTTCTGGGCTGATGCAGTTTCCACATGTTTTTTGATTAACCGTATGTCTTCATCTGTCCTTCAGGATAAGACTCCTTATCATGTTCTGTTTCCAAATAAAACACTGTTTCCTATTGAGCCTAGGGTATTTGGGTGTACATGCTTTGTTCGGGATGTTCGTCCTCAGGTTACCAAACTAGATCCAAAATCTTTGAAGTGTGTTTTTCTTGGGTATTCTCGTGTTCAAAAAGGGTATAGATGTTATTGTTCTACTCTTCACAGATATCTTGTGTCAGGTGATGTTAATTTCCTAGAAGATACACCTTTCTTTCCATCTACTCCTCATTCAAGTCAGGGGGAGGATGATGATTTGTTAATCTATACTATCACATCATCTGGTTCACATCCTATTGAATCTACTCCTGCCAGGCCTAAGCCACCTACAGTACAGGTTTATTCTCGGCGACCAACCCCTCCAGATCCATGTCCTGCACCAGCTCCTTCGTCGGAAGATC
This sequence comes from Nelumbo nucifera, assembly GCF_055504915.1. NCBI lineage: Eukaryota > Viridiplantae > Streptophyta > Magnoliopsida > Proteales > Nelumbonaceae > Nelumbo > Nelumbo nucifera. The sequence goes on along the minus strand of NC_142649.1, from coordinate 145,666,721 downwards.
CAGTCTCAACTGATCTTGTTCCTTCGTCATCAGAACCAGTCTCTAATGATGATCTTCCTATTGCTCTTCGTAAAGGTAAGCGTAAGTGTACTTATCCAGTATCTTCATTTGTGTCTTATAATCATTTGTCGTCCTCTTCTTGTTCTTTTATTGCATCTCTTGATTCTATCTTTGTTCCTAAGACTGTTAAAGAAGCCCTTTCTCACCCTGGATGGCGTAATGCTATGATTGAGGAGATGAATGCTTTAGAGGATAATGGTACTTGGACCTTGGTAAATTTACCTGCAAATAAGAAGGCTATTGGGTGTAAATGGGTGTTTACAGTTAAAGTCAATTCTGATGGGTCCATTGCCTGATTAAAAGCCCGTCTTGTTGCTAAAGGATATGCTCAGACTTATGGAGTGGATTATTCTGATACCTTTTCTCCTGTTGGTAAACTTACTTCTGTCAGGTTGTTTATTTTTATGGCAGCTACTTATAATTGGCCCCTTCATCAGTTAGACATCAAGAATGCTTTTCTTCATGGGGATCTTCAAGAAGAAGTTTATATGGAGGAACCGCCTGGCTTTGTTGTTCAGGGGGAGTATGGGAAGGTTTGCTATTTTCATTAGTCTCTGTACGGGTTGAAGCAGAGTCCTCGCGCTTGGTTTGGAAAGTTTAGTCAGGCAGTCGAGAATTTTGGTATGAAGAAAAGTAAGTCTGATTATTCTGTTTTCTTCAAGCACTCTGCTGCTGGCATCATTTTGTTAGTTGTGTATGTGGATGATATTGTCATTACAGGGAGTGATACTACAGGGATTTCATCCCTTGAATCCTTTCTCCACACTCAGTTTCATACCAAAGATTTGGGAATGTTGAAATACTTCTTGGGTGTTGAGGTAACAAGAAGCAAGAAGGGAATATTCTTATCTCAAAGGAAATATGTACTTGACTTGTTGTCTGAGATGGGAAAGTTGGGAGCTAAGCCATGTAGCACTCCAATGATTCCTAACTTGCAGCTCACAAAAGATGGTGAATTATTTGAAGATCCTGAGAGATATAGAAGATTGGTTGGAAAGTTGAATTATCTTACTGTAACTCGTCCAGCTATTGCGTATTCAGTTAGTGTGGTGAGTCAGTACATGTCCTCTCCAACAGTTAATCACTGGACAGCTGTAGAACAAATTTTGTGCCACTTAAAAGGAGCACCTGGGCGAGGAATTTTGTATGGCAATCATGGTCATACTAGAATTGAATGTTTTTCAGATGCTGATTGGGCAGGATCCAAGGAAGATCGAAGGTCTACTTCAGGCTATTGTGTATTTGTTAGAGGGAATCTAGTTTCATGGAAAAGCAAAAAGCAGAATGTTGTCTCACGTTCGAGAGCAGAATCGGAATATAGAGCTGTGGCCAAGTCTGTGTGTGAAATAATGTGGATATATCAGCTTCTGACTGAAGTAGGTCTTAAAACTTCAGTACCAGCCAAGTTGTGGTGTGGTAACCAAGCTGCTCTTCACATTGCATCTAATCATGTTTTTCATGAACGAACTAAGCATATCGAGATTGATTGTCATTTCGTTCGTGAAAAGATTCAGCAAGGTTTGATTTCCACAGGTTATGTGAAAACAGGAGAACAACTGGGAGATATCTTCACGAAGGCTCTTAATGGGGTTAGGGCTGATTATCTTTGTAACAAGCTGAGCATGATTAATATCTATGCTCCAGCTTGAGGGGGAGTGTTACAGACTGTATAATTAAAATAGGAAGATGTTACAGACTGTATAATTAAAATAGGAAGTAAATACTAGGGAGATATGATGTTACAGACTGTATAACTAAAATAGGAAGTAAATACTAGGGAGATATGATTTACCTTGATTGTAGGACAGATTTGTAGGAATTTGATTAGTCTTCTTTCCTAACATAGAATTTGTAACTTGTATATATACATACGAGATTGATGAATAATACAACAAATTCTTCTTCTTCCTCTGTCTACTCTTATTTCACACCATCAAACAACACTTCAAGATTAGATGTATTTTACATATATTTATATGTATTCTATATGTATCCATTTATGATGTCATGGGTCACTAGCTTGCCCATTGGTCAGACTGTTTAGCCCATAGCCCTATCCTGTCTTTGTCCAAATGGTCTGGTTCTGACAACACTGCTTTTGTTTGCTTGTAGTTTTGACACAAATTTGTGAAGGTAAAACCACTCATTAGAAGTTTAGAACTAAAAATTGTTAGACAGTTTTGTATGCCCTTAGCTTCAATCAGAATGATGTACTTTATGAGTTTATTGTAAATGAATAAAAGTGCATATTTGATTCATGTTCCCTTGGTATGTTTCTATGTAATACCCTTAAACTGGAGACTAAATGAGACTCGTGTTAGTTTAGAATGTTCACAGCCAGTGGATCGGTCTGGGGAGACCTATCCTAACAAGGTTGACACTGTGGTGCCACCAAGTCGGTTGGGGTGGCCTGTCTCAGCTGCCAGGGTGAGACCCTAGGCACATACAGTGTAGGATTAATTGAATCTTTGAACTGGACCAGATTTCCAGTATTGCCCTGGACCTTGGAGATTGATGGGCAAAACTGGAAAGTTACACCCGACCCCTAGACTCGATTATGATACTACATTAGGTGTCGGATTGGGCTGTCTTTGATGTACCATTCAGGGAGATCCTTAGCGGGGGTCAAAACCTGGGTATGTTGGGACAGTCTGAGAATTCATCTGAGTGGGTGATCATAGTGACAGGATCAGCCCCTTTGTCGGACAAAGGTAATGATCGGGGATGCACTCTCACTGATGGAAACCAAGACTGCCGACATCCGATTTCAAGCGGTGAGATTTGTTTTGCAAAGTATATTTTATATGAGATATAAAAGTATATATATTATGGTTTCTAAAATGTTTGCAAGAAGGTTTTAATTCCCAGGATCCATATAAGTAAAGAGTGCAACACTGTTCCTTGCAGTCGAGGGAGAGGTCCTCTCTTGTCGGGCAGTGTATGATCATTATGGGCTGAGAGGTTAAGTGTAAGACCATTGAGGATAATACCTGATGGGCTAATCTTGCATCTGCCCACAGTCCCTGGGTGTTACAAGGTGGCTTGGCCCAAGGACCACTTAGGGTAAGTGTTGGGCCCATAGAACCCATTTGATGTGTTTCAAGGGGTCCACTGTCCATAACAGTGTATTCGGCCAGGCCTTGTAACAAAGGCTGAGCCGAACCCATGTGGCTGATGTGTAGATCAATGCTTGGGTCCCACGCCATACAAGGAAGCCCAACTGGGCAGCAGTTAGGAAGGTTAAGTGAGCACATAAGCTTAATGGGCCTAAAGCCCATTTCGAATTGAGCTATTTTATTAATTAATAAAGGGGCGAATTCTGAGATGGATTAGCAGATAGGATAGGGTCTTGACCCTATCCAGTCATAGAGTCCAGATCTGAATGTGATTCAGATCTAGAAACCTCCTAATGAGATTAGGAGATAGCTAATCTAATCTGCAGATAAGATAAGGGTTTATCCCTATCACCTAAAAGGGGTCTTATCCAAATATGATTTGGATAGGCAGCTCTTAATTGGATTAGGAGCTGATCTTTTAGGTTAACAAAAGAAGGAGGGGGCGGCAGCCTTTAGAAGACACACAATCAGATTTTCTTCAGTGCTGAAATCACAAGAAGAGAGAATTCTGCACCCTGCGAATTCCTTCTTGCCGCCTCCCTGTTCTTGCCACCCTGTTTTGCCAGTTCGAACTCCATCAGTGGGAGAAGTCAAGATTTGATCTTGACATCAGTTCTTGGAGGAAGAATTGATAGGAATCTGTGCTCACGTGCCATTCTGTTGTTTCTTGCGAAGGACAGAGTTCTTGGAGAAGAACATTGCTGATTCGGCTCCATCCTGCATTGCGCCATCTTCAGTGGGAGCAGATTTTGGATCCTTCCTTGGGCGTGAACACCTCCATTGGGAGATACTGTTTCTCCACATCAAGTATAATCCTCTCCTACTCTTTTTGGTTCAGATCTGGTTCAGTTTATGGTTCAAGAATGATCCTTGAAAATGTGATTTTCTAAATAGGGAATGCGATTCTCAGTTGAAGGGAGAGAAATTTTTGAAATTCGCCCCCTTAGTCCGCAATCTTTGGGTGTCCATGGGATGGATTTCTCATCCCTTCAAAAATCTCCGAATGTCTGAAAGACTTAAAAAGTGACAGAACCTCCTATAAAGAACAAAAAATGGACATTTTCTAGGAAAGGCCATTACCCGATGCCGGTCCTAGCTACGCATGGTCTTCAAGAGAGGTGGATTCAGTATGGACCTTAAGAATTTTTACACAAACTGATTGTTTTCAAACTCAAACCTGTGTTCTTATGCTCGTTAGTAGGAATGGAAATTTTCCCCAATGAACCTGGGCCCCTCCCCACCCTATCTTGTCAAATGGCATGGGTTTTCCTCGATCTTAAATGGGGATTTTTTTCCCTAAACCAGGGTGGGTTCAGGGAATTATATGCTAACAGTAGTCGATCTAGACTACAATCAGTCTTGAATTAAAAAGAAAAAGGATGCAAAATTGAAGAGAAGAAGAAGAGAAGAGAGTAGGAGAAGAGGTACACAAAGAGAGTTTCAGAAAAGAGAGAGGGAAGGTCATAATTTCTGCCGACCCACTCTTAGTATTTATATAACTATTGGCTAATTGTAAAAGGGTTGAATTGCCCTTATTGCTTACATGGCAAATAGAATAAGAAATAACTAACAATAAAGCTGAAATAACTACCAACTAACACTGTCATATCTAATAGAAATATTGCTGCCATACGAACACTGTGGAGACCACATCAGTGTTCTCTACACTCCCCCTCAAGCTGGGAATAGATACTTGTCATTCCCAACTTGCATAGATCTACCTCTAACTTCTTCCTTGGAACAGCCTCGGTGAGAAGATCTGTTAGCTGCATGCTGGAGGTGATATACAAAAGACACACTTCTTGAGATGAAACCCTTTCTCTGACAAAATGTCGGTCTACTTCAATATGCTTAGTTCTGTCATGCTGTACCGAATTATGAGCTATATTAATAGCAGCCTGATTATCACAATACAGCATTAAGGGCTTCTCATAAGCAATACCCAACTCCTCAAATAGTGATTTCAACCATAGGATTTCAGCCACACCATTAGCCATGGACCTGTATTCAGCTTCTACACTAGAACGAGAAACAACAGTCTGCTTCTTACTCCTCCAGGAGACCAGGTTACCTCCTACAAAAGCATATCTAGAGGTGGATCTTCTATCATCAACACTCCCAGCCCAATCAGCATCTATATAAACCTTTATCTTCATGTGATTATTATTCTTGAATAGAATACCTCTACCTGGGCACCTCTTCAAATATGCTAATATCCTCTCAACTACAAGTAATTGAGTAGTCCTAGGAGAGTGCATATACTGACTAACAATGTTGACCGCATAACTGATGTCCAGTCGTGTGAGACAAGGATAGAGGAGTTTTCCAACTAACCGTAGGAACATAGTTTTATCTTTAAGTGGCTCTCCACCCTCTGCACTGATCTTGTGATTCTGTTCAATAGGTGTATCTGTAGGCTTAACACCTAACTTTCCAGTTTCTTCCAACAAATCTAGAACATACTTTCTTTAAGAAACAAAAATCCCATGTTTAGATCTAGCTACCTCAATACCCAAGAAGTATCGTAGCTCTTCTAGATCTTTCACCTCGAATTCTTGATGGAGTTGTTTGAGAGACTCAATCTCACCGTTATCATTCCCTGTCACTACAATATCGTCCACATATATAGCAAGCAAGGTCAAGGAAGAGTTCACTCTCTTAATGAACAATGTATGGTCTGACTAGGCATATACATAGCCGAATCTTTCAAGGGCTTGTCTGAATCTATCAAACCAACCTCTGGGGGACTGTTTGAGTCCATACAAGGCTTTCTTCAACCGGAAAACCTTCATTCCCGTTTCTGCATCATAAAATCTAGGAGGCAACTGCATGTAGACTTCTTCCTGCAAGTCTCCATTGAGGAAGACATTTTTAACATCCATCAGGAACAAGGGCCAAGAGTAACTGGCTACAAGGGACAATAAAACTTTAATAGTGGTCATCTTGCTACTAGAGCAAAAGTCTCTAAGTAGTCTATACCATAAGCCTGAGTAAATCCCTTTGCAACTAACTGAACCTTATACCTTTCAATGGAACCATCAGCATTATGTTTCACAGTAAATACCCATCTACATCAAACCGGTTTCTTCCCTTTAGGCTGGTCAACTAGTTTCCAAGTATTATTCCTCAGAAGAGCATCCATTTTGACCTTCATTGCATCTTTCCACTAGGAACTGACAAGGCCTCCTGCACTATTCTGGGGATAGGAATATCAGCAATACATGTGAGGAAGGACCTGTAAGAGGGGGACAGGTGATCATAAGACAAGAACTAGGAAATGCAATGGGCTGTGGATGTGGTGCAATGCAGTTTGCCTTTACGGACTGCAATGGGGAGGTCAAGGTCATCCAAAGGAGGTAAGGGCTCAATAGTGGAAGGTATCTAAGTGGAACTTGGATCTGATAAAGGAACTATAGTACCTAAATATGGATCCGCAGAAGGAATTGGGGCTGTCCTGGACTACTGATGACTGAAATCAACATGCCTTCACCGCCTATGATAGACTCTCAAATCCCAACACCTCTGACACCCCTCCCCATTACATTCCTCATCACTCAATGGAACAGGTAAAGGAACTTCTGATGAGTTAGCCCCACACTCACTACTCTCCCCCTAAGGAGAAACCCTCTAGGATAATAGGGTACATCCTCGAAGAAAGTGACATCCATAGAGACAAATCGTCTCCCAGAAGTGGGTTCATAGCAGCAATATCCTTTTTGAGTTTGTGCATTGTGAGCTTGAGAGCTATACTTGAAGTAGAGGAGAGGAGAAGAACACCACTGATATGCTGTGAATGTCGAACTGTACTACCCAGTCGACCATGCTATTATTTATATTTGAATGTAGTACAATGATACAAGTAATTACTGGAATGCCCCTGATTAGTGATGGGACACCCAGTTAACTTAAAACATTAAATAGGCTTAGGCTCATTAACACAGGCCTAGTTACAGGATAACTTAAATTTAAGTATGGGCTAATAAGAACTCTTATCAGCCGAACACTCATACAAAGAGACTTCATTCTAACATTCTAACACTCCCCCTCAAGCTAAGCATGGATATCAATCATGTTTAGCTTGCCAAGTATGTCCCTGAACTTTGTTGCTGCCAGCCCTTTAGTCAATATATCTACAATTTGCATCTCTGATGGAGTATAAGGCACATAGAGTTCTCCCGAGACAATTCTCTCTCTGACAAAGTGTCGATCAATTTCAAACATGCTGCACGGGATTGTTGGCAATGTTGATACCAGTTTTATTATCACAATACAGCCTGAGAGGACCCTCAGCCTTAATACCAAGCTCATTAAGAAGAGTTCTGAGCCATAAGAGTTCAGCAACCCTGTGTGCCATAGCTCGGTATTCTGCTTCTGCACTTGATCTAGCCACTACATTCTGCTTCTTACTGCGTCATGTGACCAGGTTTCCTCCCAAGAATGTACAGTAACCTGAGGTTGATTTTCTGTCTCCAACAGACCCAGCCCAATCTGCATCAGTGTAGGCTTCAATTTCAAGTTTGTTGTTTTTCCTAAATAGAATTCCTTTCCCTAGGCAAGTCTTCAAGTACCCGAGAATTCTTTCCACTGCTCTCATATGAGGGATCTTTGGTGAGTGCATGAATTAACTGACAACATGCACTGCATAGGCAATGTCCAGCCGAGTAAGGGATAAGTATATCAGCTTTCCTACCAATTTTTGGTACCTCTCTTTATCACAGTATTCCTCACCCATTGATTCTTGTAGTCCATGGTTCGGTTCTATTAGAGTGTTTGTTGGCCTGCACCCATCATGCTTGTTTCCTCTAGGAGATCTAGCACATATTTCTGCTGACATATGTAGATTCTTTCTCTTGATCTAGCAACTTCAATCCCAAGAAAATATCTCAGATTTCCCAGGTCTTTGATCTCAAATTCTAAAGCTAAGAACTCCTTCAGCCTCTTCATCTCTTCCAAGTCATTTCCGGTAATCACCATATCATCCACATAAACAATGAGTGTCGTAAGTTTGTCATCCTGTCTCCTTGTAAATAATGTATGATCTGCACTGCTCTGAGTGTACCCCACTTTCTTCATGGCCATACAAAGTCTCTCGAACCATGCCCGAGGAGACTGTTTCAAACCATATAATGCTTTCCTTAATTTACACACCTTCTTTCCAACATCATAGCCTGGTGGAGGTTCCATGAATACCTCTTCATGAAGATCACCATTTAGGAAGGCATTCTTCACATCCAGCTGATGGAGTTCCCAAGAGAAATTTGCTGCTAGTGACAGTAGAACCTGGATTGTGTTGAGCTTTGCTACTGGGGCAAAGGTTTCTTTGTAGTCAATTCCTTCCTTTTGTGTAAATCCCTTTGCCACAAGTCTGGCCTTGTACCTCTCGATTGACCCATCTTCCCTGTGCTTTACTGTGAATACCCACTTGCACCCAATAGTGCCTTTCCCCTCTGGCAGGTCACCTAATTCCCACGTTCTTGCTTTCATTAGGGCTTTCATCTTTTCATTCATGTTTTCTTTCCACCTTGGATCAGATGCCGCCTCTGAGTACCTGGAAGGGACACATACAGAGGAAAGAGTAGACACAAAGGAGTGATAGGCAGGAGATAAGTGTGAGTAAGAAACAAAATCAGCTATGGGATGTCGATTGGTACAAGAACGAACAGGCTTACGGAGAGCAATAGGAAGATCCAAATCCGAAGTGTGTGAGTCAGAATTACCTTGGATTGCAAAGACAGATTGATCTGAGTTCAACTGGTTGCAATCATGAGGTTGAGGGCCCTTCTTCCTTCTGCTGTATGTAAGTATCTCTTTCTCTTGCCTATTGGAACCTTCAGGAGCACCTGCTGTATCAGGAGAAGTAACTGGCATAGTGGGAGCCTCACTAGGTTGACCCGGAATGTCACAGCTAGGAGTAGTGGAAGGTGATGAAAGGGGAACAAAAAAGAAGGGAGAATGAGAATCCTCTTCCAACCCACTAGTCTCCCCCTGAAAAGGATTCTGAGAAGACTGGAAATAGGGTTGAGACTCAAAAAAGACTACATCTCTGGTGACATACTTTTTCTTGGAGACAAGATCATAACACTTGTACCCCTTTTGTGTAGGAGAGTACCCCAAAAATATTCCCTTTGTAGCCTTGGGATCCAGCTTGGTTTTCTTTGGATCCTTCACATGTATGAAGCATGTCAACCAAAAACCCATGGGGGAATTGGAAATTCTGGAAGAGTGGGACACAAAACAGAGAAAGGGGTCTTCATACCCAATACCTTAAATGGCATCCGATTTATCAAGTATGATGCAGTGAGTATAGCTTGAGACCAATATTGCTTGGGCACTTTGTGCTAGAATAATAGGACTCAAGCTGTCTCTAATAGGTGCCTATTCTTGCGCTAAGCAACCCCATTTTGCTGAGGGGTGTTAGCACAGGATGATTGGTGTAACATGCCTGCATCTTCCATGAATGAGTTCAGGGATCTTTCAAAGTATTCAGCCGCATTGTCTGACCGGAATTGTTTAATCTTCTTATCAAATTGTGTTTCAATCATCTTGCAAAAAGCCATAGTTATCTGTGGTACTTCATCTCGTCCTTTTAATAGATAAATCCATGTGCACCAAGAATAATGGTCAATAAAACTGATAAAGTAATAGAAGCCATCAATGGAAACAATAGGTGAAGGTCCCCAAACATCAGAATGAACCAAATCAAAAGGAGCTCGAATTTCATTACTAGAAGTTGGATACACTGTTCTACATTGTTTTGACATTTGACACACATCACAAATTAAACTCTGACTTGGAATTCCCTTAAACAATTCGGGAAACAACATTGCTAAAGAAGAGAAAGACACATGACCTAGCCTAGCATGCCACAGGTGCAACCTAGCTATTGACTCCACACTTTCCGAACTAGTAGTAGCAGAAGCTTGTAGGGCTGAGCTGATGTCCGCATCAAAATAGTAGAGGCCCCCATACTCATGACCACTCCCAATCGTTCTCCTCGACAATTTGTCCTGGAAGACACAATGAGTAGGAAAAAAAGTTATACTACTGTTCAAATTTTTTGTAAGCTTTGAAACAGACAAAAGATTTGAGGTAAGACTAGGAACATGTAGGACTGATTTAAGAGAGAGGTCCTTGCTTAGGTCAACCACCCCCTTTCCAGAGATAGTGGAGAGAGACCCATCAGCCACTCTCATCTTATCCTGGCCAGACAACAAATGATATGAAGAGAATAAGGAGGACATATGTGTCATATGGTCAGTTGCTCCGGAATCACTAACCCAAGAGGTGGAATCAATGGAACTAGTTGCACTAAAGGCAGAGACTGTACGTGATCTAGCAAGAGAGGTGAAAGCTAAAGAATTGTTCTTCAGATGGGCTAATGCCCGGCTGAGAATCTCTATCTCACTAGCCGTGAAGCCCAAAGTACTTGGTCCAGAGGAGTCGGCAGTCTGCCCTATAGAGGAAGAGGACACTGTCGGAGTACTTTGTGAGTTGTCACTACTATTGTTAGTGGCAAGATTCCCACTTGTTGTGTGACCCTTATGTTGTCTTTTGTCCTTTCTCAAAGCAGCTGGCTTCAGATGAGGATACAAGACCCAATATTTCTCCTTTGTGTGTTTCTCACCACCACAATGGGTACAGTTGAAGGACTTCTTGTCTGGATATCTATTTCCCTTAGTGGAGACTAGGGCTGAATGTTCTCCAGATAGTTCAGTTGACTGTGTCTGGGAGTCAACTTGCATCTCCCTTCTCCTGAATTCTTCATTCCTTACCAGGTAATAGACATGGTGAAGCTCCGGTAATTCATCTCCCTAGAATTTGTGACCTTATACCCTCATATACTGGGTCTAGGCCAGCCAGAAACTTGAAGCCTCTGCTCTCTTCAATTTTCTTGTCATGTCTCTCCTTGTCCCTGGCATTTTCCCAATCCAATATCAAGTGATGATCAAACTCTTCCCAAAGGCCTTCTAGGGTTGCAAAATATGTTGCCACGGACATGTCTCCTTGCCTTAAAGCTGCAATATCTTGGTTCAATCTGTAGATTCTAGCATTGTTCTTTTTCTGGTCGTAGGTCTTGGATACTTTCTCCCAAATCTTAGCGGCTGTGGGGAAATGATGAACAGTTCTAGACACCCGAGGAGTCATGGAGGCCAGCAACCAAGACATGACTGTGGCATTCTCCTTGCGCCACACGACATGCTCAGGACTGCCAACTTCAGGTTCTTTCTTGTCTCAATCTAGATAGCCTGTGAGATCATGAGAAGTAATGAACAGCCTTGCTGAGACGAACCACTCTTTGAAGTTATATTCATCCAGCAACACATTTGTAATCTGTAAACTGTGCAGATTAGGGTTTTCCAGGTTAGAGAACCTTGCGGCAGGTCTATTATCTCTGGAGGAAACTTCTCCGGATAGTGAGGACATGCTGACTTCAGTCTTAGAGTAGGTTTAGAGCTCGCTGAAGTGTTCACAGTGCTGGACAATCTAGAGCTGGCAGCTCCCTAGGTAATCTTCACTTGAGCTGAAGCAGTTCGGGTACAGCAGTGGTGAGAGGTTCTGGACTGATAACCAACCTGAACTTGGAGCTGTTTACCACTGTGCTATGCTGGTTTTGTTGGGGCTTCGAAGCTACAGTTGTGGAGAAGCTCTCCCCCTTTCGGCTAGGGCTAGGATTGCTGAAATCAGTCCTCAACTAGGTCTGTCCTATACAGACCTCTCTTAGTAGCCAAATAGCTACTATTTGCTGAAAAAAGAACCTATGGGCCTTACCTCCCTTGAGCCCTACAACCAAGGGAAACCCTAGGTTCGAATCTGCTTTGTTCTCTTACAACCCTAGTTTTTTCAGCAACCCAGAAAAGAAGAAAGAAGACGGAAAGAACAGCAAGAGAAGAGAGAGTAGAAGCTAGTGCGCCGGCTGAAACCAAAGAGAAGCTAGTGCTCTGATACCATGTGAGCTTGAGAGCTGTACTCGAAGTAGAGGAGAGGAGAAGAACACCACTGATATGCTGTGAATGTCGAACTGTACTGCCCAGTCGACCATGCTATTATTTATATTTGAATGTAGTACAATGATACAAGTAATTACTGGAATGCCCCTGATTAGTGACGGGACACCCAATTAATTTAAAACATTAAACAGGCTTAGGCCCATTAACACAGGCCCAATTACAGGATAACTTAAACTTAAGTATGGGCTAATAAGAACTCTTATCAGCCGAACACTCATATAAAGAGAGTTCATTCTAACATTCTAACATGCATAAACAAGAAAAATACATTTGGAGGCCTTAGAATCAAATTTGGAATGATGAGGTCCAAGAATTTGAACAAAGCAAGTGCAACCAAAGGTTTTAAGGGGAACAGTAAACAAGTCTTTATCAGGGCATAGGAGGGTAAATGGAGGCTTCATGTCAAGAACCCGTGAAGGAAGTCGGTTAATGGGATACACTGCTGTGGTGTACGAGGACAAGTACTTTGGTGGATAATCCCATAGTCAAGCAAATAAGAGGGTAATTGGTTGGCAAAGTATTCTTTCGCATTATCGGATCTGAAGATTTTGATTTTGACCCCAAATTGGGTTAAAATCATCTTATGAAAGATTTGGGTCAAAGTAGGAACCTCATCTCGAGAACGCATAAGATAAACCCAAGAAAAACGGGTATAGTCATCAACAAACAACAAGAAATATCTGTACCCCCCCATAGCAGTGATGTGATAAGGACCCCAAACATCAATATGCACAATATCAAAAGGATTATTACTTCTTTTATTACTCAATGAATAAGATGTTATACAATGCTTTGCAATCTCACAACTCTCACGTCTCAAACTGGACATCTGAATAGGCTCAAATAAATCAGGAAACAAACTCTTCAAAGACCAAAAAGATAAATGACCCAACCGATTATGCCAAAGCATAACTTGACTAACAGACTGAGAAACAAAAGACTTCCTATCTTCACTATCTTCCCAATGTGAACTCTCTCCAAACAGATAGATCACATTCGTCTCACGGCCAGTCCCAATCACCTTCCTTGTCTTCAAGTCCTAAAAAACACATCGGTTAAGGAAAAAGGTTACTGAACAATTCTGATGTTTTGTAATGCTACTGATTGAAAGCAAATTAGTATTAAGCTTAGGAACATGCAGAACTGAAGATAAGGAGATGGCATTAAACAAATTGATGTCTCCCTTTTGTGCCCGATGAAGAGGCACAATCAGTATTTGTTAGACAGTTTTGTATGCCCTTAGCTTCAATCATTTTGATGTACTTTTGTTATTTAGTGGAAATAAATAAAGTGCATGTTTGATTCATGTTGTTTGGTTTAATTCTGTGTAAAACCCTAAAACTGGACATTTGTAGAGACTCATGTTAGTTTTAAATGTTCACAGCCGTTGGATAAGTCTGGGGAGATTTATCCTGCCAAGGCTGATACTGGTGTGCCACCAAGTGTTGGGATGGCCTGTCTCAGCCATCAGGGTAAGACCCGAGGCACATACAGCATGGGATTACTTGAATCCTTGAACCGGACCAGATTTCCAGTCTTGCCCTGGACCTTGGAGATAGATGGGCAAAACTGGAAAGTTACACCTGACCCCTAGACTCGATTATGACACTTCACTAGGTGCTGGATCAGGCTGCCTTTGATATGCCAATCAGTGAGATCCTTAGTGGGGATCAAAACCTGGGTATGTTGGGGCAGTTTGAGAATTCATCTGAGTGGGTGGTCATAGTGACAGAATCAGCCACTTTGTCGGACAAAGGGTAATGATCGGGAATGCACTCTCTCTGATGGAAACCAAACTGCCGGCAGTTGATTTCAATCGTTGGAATTTTGTTTTTGCAAAATTAATATATTTACATATATATGTACGGTTTCAAAATGTTTGCAAATGGTTTTTAATTCCTGGGATCCATGTGAGAGGAGAAGTGCGGCACTGTTCCTTGCAGCCGAGGGAGAGGTCCTCTCTTGTCGGGCAGTGCTTGATCATTAAGGGCTGAGAGGTTAAGTGTAAGACCATTTAGGATAATACCTGATGGGCTAATCTTGCACCTGCCCACAGTCCCTGGGTTTTTATAAGATGGCTTGGCCCAGGGGCCACTTAATGTAAGTGTTGGGCCCATAGGGTCCATACGATGGACTCAAGGGGTTCATTGAGTTTTTCAGTGAATTCGGCTGGGCCTTGTATTAAAGGCTGGGCCGAACCCATGTGGCTGGTGTGTAGATCAATGCTTGGGTCCCACGCCATACAAAGAAGCCCAACTGGGCAGCAGATTGGAAACTAATTAAACACTGAATACTTAATGGGCCAAAAGCCCATTTCGAGGTGGGCTGATATGATCACCCATCAATGGGGCGAATTTGAGATTGAAGTTAGCAAAAAGGATTGGGCTCTTAGCCTTATCCACTCTTAGAGACCAAATTCAAATCAGACTTGAATCTGGTAACCTCTTGATAAGATCAGGAGTAAGCTAACTCTATCTGGGAAAGGGATTAAAATTATCCCCTATCCAAATACTGATTTGGATTGGGATAACTCCTAATTAGGAGATTTCTTAATCAAGAAGAAAGGGAGGAGATTTCGAATGTACCAAGAGGGAGAGAAATCAGATTTCGATCCAAGGGGTTTTGGTAAGCAAGAAGGGTTCCTGCGATTTGAGATTAGATCTCATACTCTCCAGAAAAGAAAACAGTTCAGCCTTTTCGTTTCTGGAAATCTCCTCCTGCCGCCGCCATCTGCATTATTGCAAGATTTGATCTTTGCAGAAAAGAAAGTCAAGAAACCAGTTCTTGACATCAGTCTTGCAAGAAAGACTGAAAGAATTCAGTGTTTAGTACATCCAGGGGATTCTTGCGAAGGATCCAGTGTGTAGGACGCACCCTGCTGGTTCTGTTCCATCCACAGCTGTGTCATCTTCAGCAGGGACAGATCTTGGAGCATTCTTTGGGCGTGAACACCAACTTTGGGAGATACTGCTTCTCCGGATCAGGTATAATCCTCCCATTTATCTTTTGGTACAGATCTGGTTTGGTTAGGGTTCAAGTAGATCCTTGAATATTGTATTCTAAATTCAGGGAATATGATTCCCAGTTGGGAGAAGGTAGGAAATTTTTGAAATTCGCCCCACCCATTCCGCAACCTTTATGGCGTCCATCAGATGGATCCTACCATTCTTTCAGTGGTATCAGAGCCACAGGTTCGAATCTTGAACCAAAAGAAAATCAGATCTGACCCTGCGCAGATGGATAGAAGGTGTTCTTTCAAGATTTGCGCAGATTGTTTTCTTTTTTTTCAAGAAACTGTTTCTTGTTAAGGGCGATTGATCTGAAATTAATTTTATTAAATCCAAAATTTATTTGGAATTGTTCTTTATTTATTTTCATTTAATGGACTGTTCAAACCTGGAGATCGCAGTGCAGTTTTAGCGCAGATGGTCTGCGCACCCTTTTTCTTTTCTATTTATTTATTTCATTCAATTCGGTCTGTAAATAATTTTTTTTTTATTTTTAGACTGAATGTATAGGATTTGATCAAGAATGTAATTAATAGAAATAGGATTTCTGTTATTTTTCTTGATTAGAGAAGATGGAAGGAGATGGCGGCGCTGGAGATTTGCAGATGGAGAAATCGTTTTCTGCGATTTGCAGTTTATGAAACTGCAACCCTTGTGATTAACCTCTGTTTTGCAGGTGGTGCGAACAGTCCATAATTGTTTTGTGTTTGCTAGAAATCAAAACTATTAATTTCAGATCATTCAATAATTAATTCTTGAATTGAAAATCAGTTTTGGACCATTTCGGACTAGATTGGACCAAAACTGTTTGGACCGAATCTGGGTTTCGAAAGGGGCTGTTCTCAGTCCAATTGTCTCACACTTTTGTTCCAAATCTGATGTTCAATTACAGGGATTAATTCGGCCCACCTGTAAAGCCCAGTTTTAAAGGGTTAAAACTGCAAAAGCCCATTATTGTGAGATAAGCTGTATGGGCCGAACTGCTATCTGCGATTCAGCCCATACACCTAGTGGACATTAATCGTTAATGACTTGGCTTTTAAATGGGCCGTTGAATGGGCTTTACAGCAATTAATTGATTGGATCAATTCCTCCTTTACATGTGATGTTTGGATGTTTGATGTGCTGCGACCATGGGCCATAAGTACTTGGCCCGTGATGACTCGTTAGTGGCTCTTGCGCACACCATGGCTGAATGCACATCATTGCCATGGTGTCCCTGAAGGTCATTGGATGACCCCCCTCTTTGCCTGGTGGGCCCCACAACCCTGAAAAGGGATGCGTACGGAACCCCTAGCCGATTAAGGCCCACCAGAAATCTGACTTTATGAAAGTCAGTGGGAGCCACTTTGGTTTGACCTAAATTAGAACTAGGCCGTGATTTTGTTCCCTCCAGCAAATATGAATGCAAGTGATAGGGAGATCCATATGATGGACTCTCTAAAGGCCTTCCGTCATTAGCACAATGATGGGTCCATCAGTAATGAGGAAACGCACCATAAAATTGGGCTATCCATTTGCTGTTGGATCTGTTAGAGTGTTTCATAAGATGATAGGGGCGTCATAGACCGATGTGGGAGGGGCTTCACCAGAAAATGGGAACTCTCTCACGGTACCTTGGCGTAACCTGAATATGATGGGTGTGCACTCACTGACAGAAGGGTTTACCTGAAAATGGCTCTGAACCTTGTCTGACAGAGGCCAAAGGGAAACTCATTTGATGAGTGGATATGATCCGTCACAGAAAGGTGGTGGGGTTATGCAGCTGAAACAGTTGGCTTCACGCACCCCATGTGATTTCCCACATTTCCAGAGACATTTCGTCGTCTCCGTCACTGAGATAGGAGGGAAATCTCAGAGATGAACAAATGGGAATGGAACATAGATTAAAAGCCATATCTATGTAGGTAAACATGAATCAAACTAAGGTTGTGGACTAATGATTTTGCTGTTTTATCAGAAAATGGCAAACGGTCAATTTGCAAAGCTTCTAGACGATAACAAGCTTAAGGGCCCAAACTATGCCGACTGGTACATAAATCTTATGCTGGTCCTAACTTCTGAAAAGTTAGACAAGGTAGTGAAAAATCCTGCCTCGGAACGTCCGGGTGATAGGGCTTCTGAGGCCCATAGGAGGGACTACCAAGATTGGGAGGATAAGAACTCCCTAGCCCGCTGCTTCGTCGTTGCCTCATTAGACAACTCAATACAGAGGCAGTTCGATCAGATCGAACTTGCCAAGGACATATTGGACAGTCTAAGGACAATGTATGAGGAGCAGAACCGTTCTACTCGACAGAAGGTCCTGAAATTGTTCATGACCGCGCAGATGACCAAAGGGCAGAAAGTTCATGACCATTGTCTTCGGATGATGGGATACATCAACGAACTTGAAGCTCTTGGATCCGGGCTAGATCTTGGCACGCAAGTGGATGCCATCCTAAATTCTTTGCCCTCTTCCTCAATGCGTTCACTATGAACTACAATATGAATAAGCTGAATGTCAGCGTCCAGGAACTCAGCAATATGTTGCAGAGGGCCGAGGATTTACTCAAGAAGGATGAGCCTGTGGTTATGCTTGCTGAAGCTAACAAATCGGGCAAGAGAAAGAGAAAAGCAAAGAAGCCCCAGAAGAAGACTACCAAACCCAAGAAGCAGAAGAAGAACAAGGCATCTGATGTCTGTCACTTCTGCAAGCAGACCGGCCACTGGAAGAGGAACTGTCCTACCTACCTGGAATCTAAGAAAGGTAATATCGAAACTTGTGTCATAGAAACTAATATGTTAGTTACTTCTGTGTCCTGGTGTGTTGACTCCGAGGCTTCAACTCATGCGTGTAACTCACTGCAGGGGTTCAAAGTTAGCAGAAGGCTGAGTGAAGGTGAAGTGACACTGTTCTTGGGAACAACTGCAAGTGTTGCAGCTGCGGCAATAGGAACCGTAGAATTAGTTTTTAAAGAAGGAGTCCTTGTACTTAAAGATTGTCTTTATGTACAGAACTTGAGAAGGAATTTAATTTCTGTTTCAAAATTGTGTGCTGATGGATATACTGTTTACTTTAGTAATATGATTACTGTTAAACGGAATAATAAATTCATCGCATGCGGGGAGCTAGAGAACGGTCTCTATGTTCTGCATCCTTCTTTGGAAACTAACTTAACCGAAACTACGTCGGTCGAAAATCCCAAGAAAAGGACTCGTGATACAGTAAATCTCACGTGCCTCTGGCATTACCGACTTGGCCACATCGGTGTCGACCGAATCACAAGACTGGTAAAGGATGGTCCTTTGGATTTTCTAACCGTAGAAAATCTTCCCACTAGTGAACCTTGCCTCCAAGGTAAGATGACTAAGCGGCCATTTGACGGTAAGCCTGAAAGATGTGCAGGCACACTTGACCTAATACATACTGATGTATGTGGTCCCCTGAGTGTTAGGACACGGAATCAACACGTGTACTTCATCACCTTTACAGATGATTTTTCACGATATGGTTACGTGTACCTAATGAGACATAAGTCTGAATCATTTGAAAAGTTCAAAGAGTTCAGACAGGAAGTCGAGAAACAGTTAGGGAGAGAAATTAAGGCCCTTCGATCAGATCGAGGTGGCGAGTATCTCTCTGACGAATTCAGGGACTACTTAAAGGCCAATGGGATAGTGTCACAACTAGCTCCTCCTGCTACACCTCAACTCAACGGTGTTTCAGAGAGGAGAAATAGGACCTTATTAGACATGGTCCGGTCACTTCTCGTACGCTCAGAATTACCCACATCCTTTTGGGGATACGCATTAGAGACTGCTATCTACGTGCTGAATAGGGTTCCAACCAAATCAGTTCCGAAAACTCCATATGAGCTTTGGACCAGAAGGAAGCCAAGTGTGAGACACTTGAAGATTTGGGGTTGTCTTGCACACGTTAAAAGAACAAGTGCGGACAAGTTGGAATCTAAAACCAGCCGTTGCCTGTTTATAGGCTACCCAAAGGATTCGGTGGGTTATCTATTCTATGACCCAAGTGAGCAGAAAGTGTTCTGCAGTCGAAACGCCCGATTCTTAGAATCCGATTACATCCTGGACACCCATCGTCAGGAAATAGTTCTTGATGAGGAGAGCTCAGGAGCAGTGGGAGATGACCCACAAGTTCCAGGTAATGACCAACCTAGAAGGTCCACCCGGGTATCCAGACCACCAGTCCGATATGGTTATGACTAGGATAGTTACCTGGTGGAAGCCTTGACTAGTGAAGAGGATCCCGTGTCTTACGCGGAAGCTATGTTAGACATAGACTCCCAGAAGTGGGTGGAGGCCATGAGAGCCGAGATGGACTCAATGGAGACCAATGGAGTCTGGACTCTAGTGGATCCGCCCTCCGGGGTAAAAGCAATTGGTTGCAAATGGATCTACAAGAGGAAGAAGGGCCCCGATGGCAGGATTGAGACCTTTAAAGCTCGTTTGGTGGCGAAAGGGTATACTCAGAAAGAAGGCATCGACTATGAGGAAACCTTTTCACCGGTGGCCATGCTTAAATCCATTAGGATCCTGCTAGCTGTCGCAGCGTACCATGATTACGAGATTTGGCAAATGGATGTCAAAACAGCGTTCCTGAATGGAGATCTTAGTGAAGATATCTACATGCAGCAGCCGCAAGGCTTCATTGCTGCTGGTCAGGAACACATGGTATGTAAACTTAATAGATCCATATATGGACTTAAGCAGGCTTCTAGGAGTTGGAACATCCGTTTTGATTCTGCAGTCAAAACGTTTGACTTTGAGCAGAATCCGGATGAGCCCTGTGTTTACAGGAAATCCAGTGGGGATAAGATCACCTTTTTAGTCTTGTATGTGGACGATATCCTACTCATTGGGAATGATGTAGGAATGTTGACTTCGGTCAAGGTATGGCTATCACAGCAGTTCTCCATGAAAGATCTTGGAGAAGCTTCATACATACTGGGTCTTCGACTCTATAGAGATAGATCAAAGCGGATAATTGGATTATCCCAGGCTGCTTACATTGACAAAATTGTCAAAAGATACAGCATGGAAAACTCCAAGAAAGGAAACGTTCCTTTCAGGCACGGAGTCACTCTCTCCAAGAAGATGTCTCCCAAGACTTCTGAGGAGATTGAGAGCATGAGAGACGTTCCCTATGCCTCAGCTGTGGGGAGCATCATGTATGCCATGTTGTGCACTCGCCCGGACATAGCTCAGGCGGTGAGTGTGGTAAGCAGATTCCAGGCAAACCCAGGACAGGAGCATTGGACTGCTGTGAAGAACATACTCAAATACCTTCGAAGGACGAAAGAGTTTTGTCTGGTATTCGATGGTAGTTCACTGCAAGTTCTAGGGTATACCGATGCCGATTTCCAGTCGGATCCAGATGATAGAAAGTCTACATCTGGGTATGTTTTCACGATAGGATCGTGTGCTGTTTGCTAGAAAAGCAGCAAACAGGGGTCCACTGCAGACTCCACAACTGAGGCCGAGTACATTGCCGCAAGTGAAGCTGCCAAGGAAGCCGTGTGGATGAAGAAATTCATACACGAATTGGGAGCGATTCCATCCAGCACATCACCCATCCCGTTGTTGTGTGACAACAATGGAGCGATCGCCCAGGCTAAAGAGCCTCGGGCCCACTCGAAGTCAAAGCACATCGAGAGGAAGTACCATGTACTGCGGGAGATCGTTGGTAGAGGGGACGTCCTAATTCAAAAGGTAGCATCAGCGGATAATGTGGCAGACCCATTGACCAAGCCACTGACACAGAAGGTGTTTGAGAAACACGTGGAAAGTATGGGACTCCGACTTGTACCAGATTGGACCTAAGTGCAAGTGGGAGCTGTTAGACAGTTTTGTATGCCCTTAGCTTCAATCATTTTGATGTACTTTTGTTATTTAGTGGAAATAAATAAAGTGCATGTTTGATTCATGTTGTTTGGTTTAATTCTGTGTAAAACCCTAAAACTGGACATTTGTAGAGACTCATGTTAGTTTTAAATGTTCACAGCCGTTGGATAAGTCTGGGGAGATTTATCCTGCCAAGGCTGATACTGGTGTGCCACCAAGTGTTGGGATGGCCTGTCTCAGCCATCAGGGTAAGACCCGAGGCACATACAGCATGGGATTACTTGACTCCTTGAACCGGACCAGATTTCCAGTCTTGCCCTGGACCTTGGAGATAGATGGGCAAAACTGGAAAGTTACACCTGACCCCTAGACTCGATTATGACACTTCACTAGGTGCTGGATCAGGCTGCCTTTGATATGCCAATCAGTGAGATCCTTAGTGGGGATCAAAACTTGGGTATGTTGGGGCAGTTTGAGAATTCATCTGAGTGGGTGGTCATAGTGACAGAATCAGCCACTTTGTCGGACAAAGGGTAATGATCGGGAATGCACTCTCTCTGATGGAAACCAAACTGCCGGCAGTTGATTTCAATCGTTGGAATTTTGTTTTTGCAAAATTAATATATTTACATATATATGTACGGTTTCAAAATGTTTGCAAATGGTTTTAATTCCCGGGATCCATGTGAGAGGAGAGTGCGGCACTGTTCCTTGCAGCCGAGGGAGAGGTCCTCTCTTGTCGGGCAGTGCTTGATCTTTAAGGGCTGAGAGGTTAAGTGTAAGACCATTTAGGATAATACCTGATGGGCTAATCTTGCACCTGCCCACAGTCCCTGGGTTTTTATAAGATGGCTTGGCCCAGGGACCACTTAATGTAAGTGTTGGGCCCATAGGGTTCATACGATGGACTCAAGGGGTTCATTGAGATTTTCAGTGAATTTGGCTGGGCCTTGTATTAAAGGCTGGGCCGAACCCATGTGGCTGGTGTGTAGATCAATGCTTGGGTCCCACGCCATACAAAGAAGCCCAACTGGGCAGCAGATTGGAAACTAATTAAACACTGAATACTTAATGGGCCAAAAGCCCATTTCGAAGTGGGCTGATATGATCACCCATCAATGGGGCGAATTTGAGATTGAAGTTAGCAAAAAGGATTGGGCTCTTAGCCTTATCCACTCTTAGAGACCAAGTTCAAATCAGATTTGAATCTGGTAACCTCCTGATAAGATCAGGAGTAAGCTAACTCCATCTGGGAAAGGGATTAAGATTATCCCCTATCCAAATACTGATTTGGATTGGGATAACTCCTAATTAGGAGATTTCTTAATCAAGAAGAAAAGAGAGGAGATTTTCGAAAGAACCAAGAGAGGGAAATCAGATTTCGATCCAAGAGGTTCTGGTAAGCAAGAAAGGTTCCTGCGAATTGAGATTAGATCTCATTCTCTCCAGAAAAGAAAACAGTTCAGCCTTTTCGTTTCTGGAAATCTCCTCCTGCCGCCGCCATCTGCATTGTTGCAAGATTTGATCTTTGCAGAAAAGAAAGTCAAGAAACCAGTTCTTGACATCAGTCTTGCAAGAAAGACTGAAAGAATTCAGTGTTTAGTACATCCAGGGGATTCTTGTGAAGGATCCAGTGTGTAGGACGCACCCTGCTGGTTCTGTTCCATCCACAGCTGTGTCATCTTCAGCAGGGACAGATCTTGGAGCATTCTTTGGGCGTGAACACCAACTTTGGGAGATACTGCTTTTCCGGATCAGGTATAATCCTCCCATTTATCTTTTGGTACAGATCTGGTTTGATTAGGGTTCAAGTAGATCCTTGAATATTGTATTCTAAATTCAGGGAATATGATTCCCAGTTGGGAGAAGGTAGGAAATTTTTGAAATTCGCCCCACCCATTCCGCAACCTTTATGGCGTCCATTAGATGGATCCTACCATTCTTTCAGTATTAACAACCATATTAGCATTACCCCTTTTGTTCCTGAGTTTTGCTAGGACTAAATGAGGGTGTAGCTTCCAACAAGTATCTTTAGTATGCTTGGGTTTCTTGCAATGTTCACATTACTAGATCCCGCTTGTCTTCCTTCTTTATATCCCTCTCCGTATCACCCCCAAACTTAGGTTTAACTGCTGCCAAGGTTGATGGGAAGGGTTGATGCTGCATCATAACCTTTCTCCTAGTCTCTTCACTATGCACTAAGGAGTAGGCTTGTGATAGAGTCACACTGTCTCTTGTCTGTAGTTGCTGTCTCACAATATCATGCTCAAGATTTAGACCAGCTAGGAACTCAAAAACCCTATTAGTCTCAACCTGCTTTCTATGAGTCTGTGCATCCTTCTGGCTTTCTCACTCAAGTGTTTCTAGGTGGTCAATTTTATGCCATAAAGATTTTAGTGTAGAGAAGTAAACCGAGACTGGTTTCTCTCATTGCTTAAGGCTGTTAACCTCACATTTCAGTTCATAAACCCTAGCAACATTAAGGGGTTGGGAATAGGTCTCTTTCATGACATCCCAAATTTCCTTAGCTGTTTTTGCCCACAAATAGTTCCAGTTGATATGTGGCTGCATAGAGTTGCATAGCCATGTCATAACCAAATAGTTCTCCTGAACCCATTTGGTATAGGTTTGGTCCTCCTTAGTTGGTTCTTTCACATCTCCCAACAAGTAGCTCAATTTTCCCCTACCCCCAATGGCCATCATGGCCGATTGAGCCGATTCTAGGTAGTTTGATCCATCAAACTTAACAGTTGTAATCTGAAAGGTATTCTTAAACATGTTACCAGAATTGCTAGTCCCAAAAACACCTTCCCCTTGACTCTTGAACTCTCTCCTTGATCGAGAATTAATAAAAAACCTTTTTAAATTACTGTAATAGGAGAAACAACACCCAAACAACTGATAACAGTCGGCCTAGGTCTTCCAAAGAACACAGAAAACAGAATTTTGAATGAAACCAGTTCAAATTCTGATCTGAAACAAATAACAGTTTTGAATTTTAGGGTTTTCTCTCAAAACCCTAAAGAAAACACAGATTTTCCAGCTGCACCTCTCAGACTAAACCATGATGATCTTTTCTAAAGTCAATTACAAGAAAAAAGCTTACTTTATGAAAAAATCTCTGGCCGCCACCTTCTGGTTGATGCAAAACCCTAATCTTGAGGATCCGAAGCTTCTTCTGATTCTTCCTGACTACTGGAACTCTCCCAGACTTCTACAATCTCTTTAGTAGCAGCCGCACACTACCAGTAACCTCCAAGAATCAACCGATCCTCCTTCCTTGTTGAAAAACTTCCACACCTAGGAGGTTCACATGCAGTCGGCCTAATCAGACTAGCATAAGAGCTCCTAGGTCGGCTCTGATACCAAGTAGTCGATCTAGACTACAACCAGTCTTGAATTAAAAAGAAAAAGGATGCAAAATTGAAGAAGAGAGGAAGAGAAGAGGTACACGAAGAGAGTTTCAGAAAAGAGAGAGGGAAGGTCATAATTTCTGCCGACCCACTCTTAGTATTTATATAACTATTGGCTAACTGTAAAAGGGCTGAATTGCCCTTATTGCTTACATGGCAAATAGAATAAAAAATAACTATCAACTAAAATTGTCATATCTAACAGAAATATTGCTGCCATACGAACACTGTGGGGACCACATCAGTGGGGTCCACATCAGTGTTCTCTACACTAACCTCATCCCTGCCCCATCCCTGGTTTAGGGAAAAAAATCCCCATTTAAGATCGAGGAAAACCCATGCCATTTGACAAGGTAGGGTGGGGAGGGGCCCAGGTTCATTGGGGAAAATTTCCTTTCCTACTGACAAGCATAAGAACACAGGTTTGAGTTTGAAAACAATCAGTTTGTGTAAAAATGCTTAAGGTCCATACTGAATCCACCCCTATTGAAGACCATGCGTAGCTAGGACTGGCATTGGGTAATGGCCTTTCCTAGAAAATGTCCATTTTTTGTTCTTTATAGGAGGTTCTTCATTTTTAAGTCCTTCAGACATTTTGAGATTTTTAGTTCTAAACTTCTAGTGAGTAGTTTTACCTTCACAAATTTGTGTCGAAACTACAAGCAAACAAAAGCAGTGTTGTCAGAACCAGCCCATTTGGACAAGGACAGGATAGAGCTATGGGTTAAACAGTCTGACCAATGGGCAAGCTAGTGGCCCATGACATCTAAAAGGATACATATATAATGCATATAAATATATGTAAAATACATCTTATCTTGATGTGTGGTTTGATGGTATTTGTTTGTGCCACTACACAAGTAATAGATAGATTCAGATCTTTTTAGTTGCATTTTCATAACAAACAAAAATAGATGTTATCCATATGTAAATGTTGTCTTATATATGAATTCAAATTGTTCTTAACAAATGGACTGGTTTCCTGACAGTTAAACTGTCTTGGTTTCTTAAATTTGACTGGTTTGCCAAATGTCCCCAAGTTTTCCATAGGTTCCCAAAACCCTAGGATTCCATAATCCCCTTTCTAAAATACCCCAAATTCCCATGATCCCATTTCTAAAATATCCTGTAATTTTGATGTATTTTTAGGTGGTTACCTTGGGGCGGGGCAAATTTGGGGATTCCTTGTCCCCAATGGGAAATGGGTGCTCCGCCCCGAACCCACCCCGCCTTCTGGGATGGGGTGGGGGGTAGGGGGTAGGGGATTTTGTGTACGGGCGGAGACGGGGAGTGGATACCCTCCCATGAACCTGCCCTGTTGCCATTCCTACTTGTCAGCTTGAGGTTTTACCAAAGGACAAAGTAATGGGTCCTGAAAAATAGACAGTAAAAAGTCACTCTTTATGCTATTACAATTTCCACACTAGTTACAACAGTAAAACCACTTATGGAAATTATTTCGTACAAAGTCTCAAAGCTAATAAAAGGGCAGCCCAATGCATGAGGCTCCCATCAATGCAGGGTCTGGGGAGCGATAGATGTACACAACCTTACCTCTACACATACAGAGAGGCTGTTTCCAATATTTGAACCCTAGTCACCTCTACCATTGTCACCGCTGGGAGCCGAATCAAACCTAGCAGCAATGGCAGGCTTTTTCAAAGCCCGAACCCTAGTCACCTAGGCCGAAATGAAGCAACCCAACCATTGCACCAAGGCCCACCCTCTTAAATCTTAAAGCTACTCTATTTAAAAAATTCAAATATCTCCAGAATGGCAATTCATGCTGTCATAATTATCTATAATCACTACATAACGTGAGTATCCATCAACTAGCTTTATTGGATAGGTAACTCAAAGAGCTTTATAACAGTCAAAGTCAATGCATTTGGGAATATGTTGATGCAAAGAACTTCACCACAACTACAAGTAGTGCTTTGGACTTGGACAATATTCATTTATGCTTCTTGTTTGGAGCCCAAGTAACTGCTCCATGTCTTGAAATGTGCTAGTAATTTTTGTCTGCATCAGAAAATGTCTAGATGAATTCTCGAACTTACATTCATGAAATGCATTCTTCAAAAAAAACAAAAAGACATTCATGAATTGCAACTTAGTTACTTCAGTCCAGAGTCTTTGACCTACTGGTAATTTTACTATCATAGTATCATTGATTCTGTGGCATCCCTGTTAACAACTTCACTACTTAATTCTGAATTCAATACTTTTGTTGGAATGGAAATAACATCTTGGAAGAATTATCTTTTCTTCAGTTCCTTTCTGTATCATATATTTCAGTAGTTCTACCTTCTACTCCTTAAAAATATTGATTTATAAAATACCGTAGTAACGCCTACATAATTGAAGAATAACTGACCTTAAGCCTCACTGGCATCAATGGAATTGAACATTTTTTATGTTTTTGCTCTTTGCTCGTTTGGCAAGAAGTCTTGTATGGGACAATTTCAAGCTATAAATTTGGCTTAACTATAAGCTCTTGAAGACCTTTCTTCTTATTGCTTCAGCAGAGAATAATTGCATATTCTGATATTGATCAATTAATGCTTTGATGGAACTAATGTTAATTGTTATAATCTGAGAATAAAACGAGAAAAAAGGAGGAAAAGAAGGGAAAAGATGTGGAGAAAAGGTTCTCAAGGAAGAAGATACAAACGGTCTACTATCCTTGTGGACCTGCTACTTAATTCAAAACTTTAGAACATGCAAAAGTACATAATGCCCCTGTTAAGTTATTCTTAACAGGGGAAAATACAAAGCTATGTCTAGGGACAAAAATGCTCCTTATGGGCATGCATTTCAACATTAATGAAATCTATATTTATATATTAAAACGGGGCAATTTCCTGATTTGTGGTTTATTCTCAAAGGCACTTATCTTTTTTCTGGTTTTTTTTAAAAGCACTTATCTTTTTGGGTAAAATATAAAAATCTCGCTTGAGGTTTCTGACAATCATAAAAACCTCCCTTGTAGTTTTAAAAAATCCTGCAATTACCTTCCTCCCATCATTGTCTCAGTTCATTTATCAAGAAAAAAAAATATTATTGTCTCCATAACAGAGACTTTGAAGTTGCAATTTGCCCTTAATATTTGTTAGGAAATCTTTTAATATAATCAAAATGCCAGATTTACCCTTTCAGACTTCACTCAATCATAATGAGTTTACAAAATTAAATTATTTTACTCTTTAATTTGACCTTGAGAATTTTTAGTTAAAAATGAATTTTTTTTTGGAGTATTTTACTAAATCTCCATCTGAATTGATAGACAAAAGGGTGAAATGGGTATTTTCAAAATTAATGCATTAGGCTAACGTTTTATGGTTGGGAGGAATGATGGAAGGGAGGTAACTGTAGGATCTTTCAAAATTACAGGGGAGGTTTTTGTTAAAATGAAACTTCAGGGTAGATTTTTTATGATTGTTAGAAACCTCAGGGGAGGTTTTTATATTTTACCCTATCTTTTTCCGTTTTTTTTTTAAATTTTCTAATTTTAAAATTGAATACAATAACTCAAGTATTGACCAATCACCTTTAATACTTTTAACATTTCTCATCAACTCACCATTCTCTCTCTCTCTACTCTTTTAATAATCTCTCATTAATTATGCCATTAACTATATTCTTGAATAACTAATGCCACTAATTCTCTCTCATCTCCATTACTCTATTAAATTGCACAAAATTCATTAAATTTATCTATATCTATATCCATTTAATTTAACTATAATTATATATCTATATAATATTTACATTAAATTGTAGTTATTAGTAAAGATTAATTATATTGAAATTGGGATATTCAATGATATATTATTATGCTAATAATCTACTTCCATTTAAAACTATAATCCATTCATATTCCATTTGAAAATAATAAAAATTAATTAACCATAATAAAAGTAATTTAGTAAGTTACTTAAATAAAATAAAAATAATTATTAATTATCATTATTGATAAAAATAATTTTATTAATTTAATAAAAAAATAATTAATAAAAGAAATAAGATAAATTTAAAACTAATACAAAATTATCTAACAATTATTAGTTTTATAATTAATTTTTACTAATTTAAAACCAACTTAAGTTCCTATTGAAAAATAAAAACTTAATATAGTTAATTAAATTTCATAAGGAATTCAAAATTTAATAAAACTTAATATACTTAATTAAATTTAATTTTTATTAATTTCAAAAATTGATACAAAATATCAATTTTAAATATAGTTTAATTATTTTACAATCAATTTAAATTCCATTTAAAAATAAGGAAAATTATAAAAATATTGTTGGGTCTTCTAACAATCCTATGAATCTCCCAAGTGTTTTGACCTTAATAAAAACCTCCCCTATTGTTTTGAAAAAAGTGCAAATACTTTCCTTTTGTCATCATTCCAAATAAAAAATGTTGATGTAATGCATTAATTTTACTTCACTTCAGCCTTTTTGCTTTATTTTGTCCAAAAAGAGTAAGGAGAATTATTCTTTAAAAGTTGTCAGGCAAAATAAATTAGTGGAGAGCAAAGTTAAAGCTTTAAGTTGTGTATGATAATGCATTAACAATGATAAGGGTATTTTGGTAACTTCAATATCTTTGTTCTTGAAAAGTCAAGGGAAATGAGGTATTTGCACTTTTTTTTTAAAAACTATAAGTGAGGCCATTGTTAGGGTCAAAACACAAGGTGGTTTATAGAATTGTTATTTAGATGCTTTTTATAATTTTACCTAAAAATAATAATAGATCAATAAAAATTAATAGAAAATTCTTTTTCAAAAAAAAAATAATAAAAATGAACATTCAGATACAAAAAGTACAAATTTATCTAGAGAATAAGAAATTGGCCACTCTTACTAATATGCAACTTAGATTGTGATTGGATAAACTAGACATAACCCCCCCCCAAAAAAAGTAATTGAGTTGAACTTTGATGAGCACCACTTAATTGGAAATGTTATAGAGCTCCATCCTCAATTTTACTTATAAATAAAGTGTATGCATTGAACGTGTCTTTGACTAGTAGTGCCTTAATGGGGCATACTTGACTCCTATCATGTTGGATGAAAGCACCCCACCACCTTGTTACTTTTTCATACCTAAACCCTAACCTTAAACTTTAAACCCCCAAAACCCTAAAATTAATGTGTAAAAAGCATGTCTAAGTCATGTCCTCGGATTGTCTAGGAGCCAAATATTTTCTCTTTTGTGAAACTTTGCGATTGAACTACCCCTCTAGTCCTTTAATGGAATTTTCTAAGGACTAGTTGTCCCTTTAATGTATCTTTTTGAATGACTTAACTGCCTCTCCAATACTTCCAATTATTTTTTGTTTTATATGACAAAAATACCACTTGTGTTCGGTAAGCTATTTTCTTACCCATTTCCATCCATCCAAATGTTAAACCTCTTTAACAAGTGATTGGCCTGGAAACAGTGAATTTGTCAATTGGGGGTAGGGCTTCAAATCAGATTCAGTAAAGGGTATATCCAGTCCGGTTTGATAAGAAATCCAACTGATTCGAATCCGACTTGATTTGGATTATAATAAAAAAAACATAATAATATAATATAAATAATATATTATAATATAATATATAATATATAATATTTTATAACTAACATATCCGATCAGGATATATTTAAAATCAATCCATTAACTAAACGGAAAAGTCAGACAGGCTCAATGCAGATTGCTGATTTTCACTGCAGAGCTATAAACATTCAAAATATCAACAACTTACATTCTGTACACCAATGCCCGCTCGTGGACATAAATTCCGGGCTAGCACCTATCCAACAGTACTTTGGGTCTACAGAACCGTCATTCTCCCTTATAATAGATTGAGCTTTTCAATTTGATTTGATTTAGTAAGATCAAAGGAGATATCCGAATCTAGGAACAGCTTTATTTATCTCAAATCCAGATTATATGTAATGATTTCCAATATGACGTGGGAAAAGAAATTAATACTATGACCAATAATTTTACAGGAACCTCACAATATGGTTACTGTTGGGGAATATCGGCTGCCAGAGGTTCGAGCGGGGACAGCCATGTACTTTGATTTCCCGAAACAAATACAAGCACGTAGAATCATCTTCAAACTTCTTGGAGATCTTGCTGGCTTTGCAGATGATCCAGCAGAGCAGGATGGCTCGGATTTCAGAGGTCTACCATTGGCATCTGGTTTGTCCTTGTCAAATAGAATCAAGTTATATTACTACGCTGATCCTGTTGAACTTGGGAAGTTTGCCAGCCTCTCTGCTGTTTGAATATTATATTATTTATTTAATATTTGAGGAGAGCCCTCATTACGATTGGGTCTTTCTGCTTGCCATTGCATTAAATTTTTGTTGTAATTTTGAGCAGTGTAACAATATTAATTCATTCATTCGTTGATGTTATTAATAGGAAAAAATGGGATGATTGATCCCTTCTGCTAACTGACTTAACATGATATACAGGCCTTATTACTAAAAGTCTAAATCTGATCTTTTCTTTTTCATTCATCGGTTCTCTCTTCTCGTTAAATATCTGTCGTCTTGGTCTTATCAGCTTGACAAGTGGCTTTGGCCTGGTGTCTTCAAGGGACATTAGACATCCCTGAACTGAAAGGCTGAACACATTAGATGAAAGCAACGACGCAATGTTAGGCACAACGCAGTTTTGTGCCACCTGTTATCATCAAGAGAAAAAACATGTATTTGTACGCATTGGTTTTTGAAAACTCCCATTGTCCCATATATTGAGGATAGGAGGCACAAAAAATGTGTTTAATGTTGTTTATTATTGATATCTTCGTCTCTTATAAGATAGTGTGTTTGACTAAATCAAGCTGAAAAGTTGGCTAATGACAAACCAAATCTGATTTTAGTTTTACTAACTAAAATTAAAAAAAAAAAAAAAAAAAATCTGACTCGAAGATTTTCGAGAGTTAAAGGCGTTACATTGGTATCAGTCCTTGATAAAAGTGTTGTGGTAGAAGATTTAGTTTATAAAGCAAACCTAATTTATTCTCTTTTACCTTAGTTTGTTTGATGTAAAATGCATGGGAATGATTTTGTCTTGTTTGTTTATTGGAAAGAGTATAAATACAAAAATATACAGTATAAATACATACAAAATATAAGGTTTTGCATTCTACTATTTGTATTTGTATTCTTTTCAAAGTGAGTCTTAGAAATAAAATAGGTAGCAAAATGATATGATCCTTTCCTTCTATGAAACGAAAGAGAGGTAGGAGGAAGATTGTTTATGAGGTAGAAAAGAAGATGATTTGGTCACAACTTTATATGAGACAGAACTGATGTAGGAGGGAGGTGGTGCAAATTTTGCATCAATTTTTTGAAATGCAAAATTGCATTGCCAGTAAGTGCCGAAAAAAAAAAAAAAAAGAAAAAGAGTACTAGTTTTTGCATGGGATAGGAGTGCAAATCATATTTACAAACGAATAGATGCAAAATTGAACTAGGTGCAAATTTTGTATTCAATTCAGCTTTATAGTGCAAACAAACAAAACCTAAATAGAAAGACAGCCTATATGCTTCAAGACATACCACTTGGTTGGTGGACATGTCTCAAACAAAATATGCACATGTAGCTTCCCTGTATTGAATAAGGGTCATTAGCTAATTTGTTTTATGCATAAGAAATTCCTTTGAAAAAGAAAATGATAAGCGGGTGTTGGAAAATAAGGTTGGTTTTGTTTTTTAAAATAAAAACAACTGCTCCATCATAAAATTTATATTGTTGCTTTTTTCTGGTGTGGCAATTGTTTTTAAGAAATAAAAAACCAGCCATATTGTTGAACACCCTCTAAGTTTACCAGTTGAACTTGTTGGTGGGTATTAACCACCCAAAATCAATAAGGGGAAAATATGTATGTTGATGTAATGATAAAAAGAAGTCCAACAGTCAAGAAAAAACCTTTTGTCAGCTAAATTTTTAGATCCCAGGTCAAATATCAACTGATTATGTCAGCTGAGCCAATAATGTTTTGTTGATGCATTTATCAAGTAAATGAAAACATAAAAGAGTTTTTTTTTTTTTTTGTCTATGATGTAGTTGAGTTAGAATCTGCCATAAGAGATGTTTTCGATATGAGGCTATAATAACTTGTTAGAAAGCTTGTTAGAAGCATTTGTTGTGCATAGATCCAGCTAGTTTCAGTGTAGTCATATTGTATATTCTCTTGAGAGCATACATTTTAGGAAATCAATATCTTCATCTAAGCTTTGCCCCGATTGCATGGAATCATCCACCCGGACTGCTAAGCCATTTTTCACTGCATTAACCATGGTTTTTAAAA
Source organism: Nelumbo nucifera (assembly GCF_055504915.1). NCBI lineage: Eukaryota > Viridiplantae > Streptophyta > Magnoliopsida > Proteales > Nelumbonaceae > Nelumbo > Nelumbo nucifera. The sequence continues at coordinate 145,633,939 of NC_142649.1, read as the reverse complement.
CCGAACCGGTTAGGGGTCCGGTTATCGGTTTGAATGGTCTGACCATTTGACCCAAACAGCTGGCCCATTCTGACAAAAAAATTTTAAAAATAAAAAAACTGAAAAACGGTCGAAACGGTCCAACCATTTGATAATTCTGTATTTTGATACCTTAAGGGCATCATTTCAGGAGTATTTTTAGCATTAAAATAGTTAAAGTGTGCCATTTTCCCAGTTAAATTCAATGTGGTGACCTCTGAGAGTCTATGTGCAAATTTTGTGCAAAATTGGGAAGGTTTCATGGTTGAATTGTAGTTTTTGGGAAGCTAGTGTGAAGTCTAGCTGAGAGAGTGAGTGTTTTTGTGAAAAACTGAGAATAAGAGGTCGCCTCCTATCTGCTAAACCCATAATGGCGCCCCTCATACTATATTAGCATGTTCCCCTCTCCTTAGCAAACCCTAGGGCGCCTTTTAACTCATTCTTTTCATCCTTAGCAAACCCTAGCCGCCTCTACCTGTTTAATCTCCACCCTTCACCTCTTCTAATCTCCACCATTCATTGTAGAGCACTCTCTTTGTAGTTTTTAAACCCTAGGGCGCCACCTAACTACTAATCCTCACCATTCAGTCCCTAACCACTAGATCTCAGCCCTCCATTCCATCTTCTATCTCAGCCATCCACTCTAGGGCGCCACCCACCTCTTTTAATCTCCACCTTTCAACCCTAGGCACCTCAATCTCCTCCATTCATTTCTGGGTGCCCAAATCTCAACCCTACATAATATTGGGCGCCCTCTCCTTTTCTTCTCAACCCTAGGATCACCCCATAACCATCCTAACCCTCCATTAGAAACTCTAGGGCACCCATATCTTTGCTAAAACCCAGTTGTTGCCCCCCTCTTTCTCTCTAATCCCAATTGTATCCACCATTCTCTATAAAAAAGACACAAGAGCTCTTGAAAAAGGGTTAGATTCTACCCCCAAGTAAGATGGAAGGCTGATCTTGAAAAGTTCAAGGGTAGAGGAAGAGGAGAACACCCAAGCAAGAGGATGAGTTCTTGCTTGCAATTCGCCAAAGCCACTACTACCACCTTTGGAATCGGATCCCAACCATTTTAATATAACTTTAGTTTTAATTTTCATTCTTTCATTTCCAGCCCGTTTCTTTCTTTCCGAAAATTACTTTCATTTAGTTTGATTTTCATTTTCTTTTTTGCAGATCTGGAATTCAGTCAGGTAAGACGGAAGGCCTAGCTCAAGAAGTTCGAGGGTCAAAGGATAAATCCGGAGACTCCTGACTCTGATCGAATTATTTGCTTTATCTGGATCTGTTTCATTATATTGTTTTATTTTCATTTTATTACTTGATCCGTTATCTCAGTTTAATTCTTACTTCTCCTTGACTTTGCAGAACGAAATAACGAAAAGGGGGGTACCGGAGCATTGCGGGACTACGGGAGAGAAGAGAAGAGAAGAATTAAATGCATTGTGTTTCAGGTGTAGTCATCCCATTTCATTTTTATTTTTTTTTATTTTTATTTCCAAACTCTTTTTTTAGTAGAATAGTAATTTTTTAATTTTTTTATTAATTTTTTTAGATCTGATTTATATTTTTTAGTGTTATATCTCTTTTGTTTTGTTTTTAGATCTATTTTGTCTTTATTCTAATTCCTTGTTTGAATTTATGTTTTCTTAGGTTTGTTTTTTTTTATTTTCAGATAAAAAATCATTTATTTTATTTTATTTTTTTATTGTCGCATAATTATCTTTTGTTTATTTTATTTTTCGGTTTAATTTTTAGAATAGCAATTTTTTTGTTAGAATTTATTTTAGTAGTTGTTAATCTTTTTAGCATAATTATTTCTTTTATTTTCTGTTTGTTATAATTAATTGTTGCCTTATTTAATTTCCTTTTTTTAATTATTTAATTGAGTAATTAATTGTTAAATAGGAAATTGTTTAAATTTTTTAATTTGAATTTAAATTTAAATTTCAAATCTGAATTTAAATTTAAAGTTTAATTTGAATCTGAATCTGAATTTGAATTTGAATTTCAAATTTCAAAATTTAAATTTCAAATTTCGAAATTCAAAAAAATATATAAAAAATATAAATAGATAAAAGATAAAATAAAAAATAAAAAAATTAATTAATATTTTAAAAGTTTTGCATTTGCATTCCAACATTTAGGCTTTGATATTCTAGAGCATGCATCATATAGGTTTATTTAATTGCTGAAATTATCATTGTTAGTTGTGAATGTGTTAGGTTTTCTTTTTATTATTTTAATTGTTCCTTTTGCTTAATTAGTTTGATTTATTATTTAGTGTTTAGTTACTAAATTGCATATTAGAAATAATTGCTTATGCATTTATTTTGTTTATTTTGTTTTTTTCTCTTTTCGTTAATCCATTTAAGGGCATCCAACTTAAATAAGATACAGTGGGGATTTCATTACCCTTCCTTCGCCCAAAAATCACCACCCTTCACGTGCGATTTACCCTAAACCCTAATTTAAAATTTGGATAGCAAGATCCTTTAGGGAAGCCTCACATTTGGTTCAAAGGTATGTTGAATTTTAGGGAAACTTGTGATTACATTCCATAACCAGTGGTTGGTGTCTAAGGAAAGAGGTTAAACGGCTATGTTGAAGCGGGTTTTGTGGTTACTTAATTAGGTCCTTGCGAGAGCAAGGGGAGCCTCCCACATCCCCACCTCTTACCTGGCTAACCAAAGGAAGTGGTGTAATTCCAAGTGAACCAAAGAGGATTCACATTGGTTGAACCACTAGATTGGAACACCCTAGGTCAGCCCTAGGTCGTACGGTTCATTTGCTTGCAATTTTTTAAAAAATTAAAAAATTCAAATTTGAATTTAAATTTTAGGAATTTAAATTTCAAAATCTTAATTTGAATTTAAATTTCAAATTTCAAAAAAAAAGAGAAAATCAATAATTATAAAAATAATTAAAAACAAAATAAAAAAATTCAATGGCCGAAGTTTGTGGAATGAGAAACTACTTCCAACCTAAGCCACAGATAGATTGGAACCATGTGTCTCGACAATTGGACAAGATCAATGGGATGGCCCAAAGGCTTGACCACGTCCTTGCATGTCATCAACAATTTAGCCCATTCCCGACCTTGTCGTCCTGCCCAACATGTTCCATCTGTGCAAGCCCAACCCATCATGTTAGTTAGTGCCCTGCGGCAGGCCCATGTCAACCGGTCATTCCAGAGTAAGTACATGCAACTAATGGATTCTTCCAACCCAATGCTAACCCATTCTTTAGTCCATATAACCCTAGGTGGGAAAATCAACCAAATTTCGCTTATTGGGCCCAAGCCCAAGAACCCACCTTGCCAGATGTGCACTCTCAATGGTCTGAAGCCCAGACTCACTGTGAGTATAATGATTACCCTGGGACTCAACTGAATCAGCCATGTCCTTATCAAACCGATTCACTTGATGATAGGTTTTTTGTAGCTCCAATAGCTGATCTTAACTCAACAAGAGTCCATCGATAGATTAGAGAGCCAAGTAATTCAGCTCATTGATAGATTAGGGATTCGTTTTTGTGACGGTATTGTTGTACAATAAATGTAAATAGAAACCCTAGAGAAACCAAACCGGTCATAGCGGATGATCCGATGAAGGAAGCTAATGTTTTAACAAAATCTCCACAGCCATTACGATCTTGGCCAACTGTTGAACCTCTCCCAGAGCTAAAGAGTGAACCACCCATGCCTTCTCTTGAATCTCCTCCGCAACTAAAACTAAAACCCTTGATGGACTCCCTTAAGTATGTGTTTCTAGGACCTGACCAAACACTACTAGTAATTATAGCAGCCGATTTAACCCCTATGTAAGAAGAGAAACTGATTGATGTCTTAAAAGAGTATAGGGGTTCCATTGGTTGGTCGATGGCTGACTTAAAAGGAATTAGTCCATCCATTTGTATGCACCATATTTATACAAAGGAGGGTGCCAAACAAAGTAGAGAAATGCAAAGGCGGTTGAACCCAAATATGAGAGAAATGGTCAAGCAAGTAGTCAAGTGGTTGGATGCGAGTATTATCTACTCAATTTCAGATAACAGTTGGGTAAGTCCTACACAAGTGGTGCCTAAGAAGGGTGGACTCACCATGGTCACCAATGATCAAGGTGAAGTGATCCCTACCCGGCTTACCACGGGATGGCGAGTATCCATCAACTTTAGGAAACTCAACACAGTCACAAAAAAAGATCACTTTCCTCTACCCTTTATTGACCAAATTCTGGAAAAACTTGTAGGGCAGAAATATTTCTATTTCTTAGATGGGTATTTTGGGTATAACCAAGTAGCCATTTACATTGAAGATCAAGAGAAAACTACTTTCACCTGTCCATATGGCACATTTTCCTTTCGAAGAATGTCGTTTGGATTATGTAATGCACCAGCAACCTTCCAGAGGTGCATGATGGCAATTTTCTCGGAGATGGTAGGTGGCTTTTTGAAAATATTTATGGATGATTTCTCTGTCTTCGGGGATTCCTTTGAAACTTGTCTCGAACACTTACAAAAAAAATTTCAATGATACATCGAGACAAACTTGGTACTCAGTTGGGAGAAGAGTCACTTCATGGTCCAAGAGGGGATTGTCTTAGGCTACATAGTTTCCAAATGAGGGATCAAGGTAGATAAGGAAAAAGTTGACCTAATTTCTAAACTCCCACCTCCTACCTCTGTCAATCAAATCCACTCATTTCTCGAACACGTTGATTTCTATCGTAGGTTCATTAAGGACTTTTCCAAAATCTCTAGGCCTCTGTGCAAACTTTTGGCGAAGGATGTCCCATTTAATTTTGACGATGATTGTCTTAAGGCTTTCGATTATCTGAAAGAGGCACTGACCAAGCCCCAATTCTTCAACCTCTCGACTGGTCGTTGCCCTTTGAAATAATGTGTGATGCCTCTAGCTACGCCATCAGAGCAGTTTTGGGACAAAGGGTGAATAAATGTCTTGTGGTAGTATATTATGCTAGACACACCCTATCTGAGGCTCAGTTGAATTACACCACTACCGAGAAAGAATTGTTAGCTATAGTGTTCGCTCTGGAAAAGTTTTGCCCATACCTATTGGGCACCAAAGTGGTTGTCTACTCTGATCACTTGACCTTAAGACATTTGTTGTCTAAGAAAGAGGCCAAACCTAGGCTCATCAGATGGATCATTCTTTTGCAAGAATTTGACCTTGAGATTCGGGATAAAAAGGGTTCTGAAAATGTAGTAGTTGATCATCTGTCCCAAATTCAAATTGGAAAGAGCGAGCCCGTCCATGACTATTCCTTCCCAGATGAGCACCTCTTAGCTGCCTCTCATAGTGCTTCCCTGTGGTATGCTCATATTGTCAATTACTTAGTAGTAGGTAAAATTCCCGAGGGGTGGTCTAAGAATGAGAAAGACAGATTCTTTTCTCAACTCAAATACTACTTCTGGTAAGATCCCGAGATATTTCATATCTATTTGGGTCAAGTGATCCGGTGTTGTGTCCCCGAGTCTGAACACCAAAGCATCCTCAACTTTTGGTACACTCTCACTTGTGGGGAGCACCTTTTGGGAAAGAAAATTGCGGCCAAAGTTCTACAAAGTGGTTTTTACTAGCCGAGTTTATTTAAGGATGCCCATGTCTTTAGCCAAAATTGCCTAAGATGCCAATCTGTCGGGAATATGTCCCGTAGAGACATTATTGAACAAGAGAAGAGAGGAGGAAGAGAGAAAGAGAAGAGAAGGGAGGAGAGGCAAGAGGATTAAATGCCTCAAAAGAATGCTTCAAGCGAGTGAAGCAGTTGTTATTTATACTATACTGGTCGTACAACATAAAGAATGGAAAAATAACAAAAATACCCCTGTGGTACTAAATGTGTGTACAACAACATCTGTCAACACTCCTCCTCAAGTTGGGGCATAGATATCAATCATGCCCAACTTGTCACAGAGATCATGATGTCTGGAATAGTTTAGCCCTTTTGTAAAGATGTCTATCAATTGGTCTCCAGAGGTGACATAGGGAGTACATACTTCGTCTGTGATGACTTTCTCTCTGATAAAATGCTTGTCAACTTCGATGTGCTTTGTTCTATCATGTAGCACCAGGTTAGCAGCAATACTTATAGCTGCTTTGTTATCACAAAATAGAGTTATGGGTTTGTCCACTGGGAAACCCAACTCATTCAACAGATTCTTTATCCACATACCTTTAGCTACTCTGTGGGCCATTACACAGTATTCAGCTTCAACACTGGATCTAGCCACCATGGTTTGCTTTTTACTCCTCCAAGTAACAAGGTTCCCTCCTACAAAGGTGTAGTAACCATTAGTTAACTTTATGTCACTTTGAGATCTAGCCCAATCCGCATCTGTATAAACTTCAACTCTCAAATGCCCGTGCCTTTGAAATAACAATCTTGCACCGGGAAACTTCTTAAGATATCGTAGTATCCTCTCTGCTGCTTCAAGATGAGTGGACCTAGGTGCATGCATGAACTAACTGAGGACACCAACATCATATGCAATGTCTGGACGGGTCATAGAGAGATATAACAATCTCCCTACAAGCCTCTAAAATTGTTTCACATCTTTAAGAGGTTCACCCTGGTTGTCACTTAATTTATGGTTAGGGTCAATGGGAGAGTCAGTTGTCTTAACCCCCATCTTTCTAGTGTCCTAAAGAAAATCTAGGACATATTTCCTTTGGGAGATAAATATACCCTTTTTTGATCGAACAACTTCAATTCCAAGGAAGTATTTGGTAGGTCCTAGATCCTTCACTTCAAATTGAGTGGCAAGGAAACCCTTCAACCTTTGAATTTCATCCTTCCAATCACCAGTAACAATTATGTCATCCACATATACTATTAAGGCAACCATTTTACCTTCTCCCCTTTTCACAAATAGTGTGTGATCTGATTGACATTGCTTGTATCCCTTTTGTTGAACCGCAGCATGGAATCTACTGAACCAAGCTCTTGGTGATTGCTTCAGCCCATATAAAGACTTCTTTAACTTGCACACTTTCTGTTCATTGCCTTGAGCCAGAAACCCAGGGGGTTGAACCATATAAACTTCCTCTTCAAGGTCACCATTCAAGAAAGCATTCTTGATGTCAAACTAATGTAGATCCCAATTCAGATTAGAAGCAAGAGAGAAAAGAACTCTAATAGAGTTCATCTTGGCAATAGGGGCAAAAGTTTCTACATAATCAAGTCCATATACTTAAGTAAACCCCTTTGCCACTAAACGAGCTTTATACCTCTCCACAGTTCCATAAGCTCCATGCTTGACCGTGAACACCCATTTACATCCAACTGGATCATTTCCCTTAGGACGATCAACAAGTTCCCACGTGCCATTTTTATGAAGGGCATTAATTTCTTCCTTCATGGCATTTGTCCATTCTGGTACTAAAAAAGCTTTTGCTACATTCTTGGGAATAGGGACACTGTCAATGGAGGTAAGGAAGGCACGAAATGAGGGTGAAATGTTCTCATAAGAAACAAAGTTGGAAATGAAATGTTTAGTAGTGCACAACCTAACACCTTTCCTGTGGGCAATAGGAAGACCAAGATCATTAGCAACAAAGGATTCAGGAACATTGGGAGTCAAGTTACCTGAGTGGGTATGATCTTCTCCCGAGGAGTTTGATGGCACTTGAGGTACAGCTTCTGGATTCTCCACAGCTCTTGAATTTGATTGCCCTTTGCGACGATGAGAAAAGACATAGAAAGATGGAGGAGGCTGAACCAATGGCGAAGGACCAGGAAGAGAAGGAAGCTGAATCAGTTTCTCCTCATGCCTACACTCCCCCTGAGGAGAAACAGGAAAAAAAGGTTCATCTTCAAAGAAAGTAACATCCATGGAGACATAGAATTTCCGAGAAACAGGATCAAAGCAATGATACTCCTTTTGAGTGAAAGAGTAAGTAAGAAATATGCACGGGATAGCACGAGAATCCAATTTCCCACGGGTGGAAGACAAATTTTGGACAAAGCACCAACAACCAAATACACTAGGAGGGATAGAAAGAAGAGGGACCTTAGGGAAGAGAAGCTGATGCAGGGCTTTGTAGTCTAACCAACGAGAGGGCATTCAGTTAATGAGGTATGTAGAACAAAGGACAGCCTCAAACTAAAATCGTTTGGGGACATTCATATGAAGAGGTAAACCCCGAGCCACTTCAAGGAGGTGCCGGTTCTTCCGTTCAGCTACACCATTTTGTTGTGGTGTGCTGGCACAAGAGCTATGATGGAGTGATCCATGTGAAGCAAAGAACTCCGTGAGATCACTATGAAAAATTCTTTTGCATTGTCTGACTGAAAAATTTATATCTCAATCTGAAATTGAGTGAAGACCATCCGTTGAAAGTCTTGGATAATTTTTGGTACTTTCTCTCGCGTTCGCATTGGATAATACCCAAGTATATCTAGAATAATCATCAATAAAGGTAATGAAGTACTTGTAGCCACTCTCAGAAGGTAAAGTAACAAAGCCCCATACATCAGAATGAACAATGTGAAAAGGAAACTCAGATTTACTATTTTTCTGAAGAAAATGAGTTCTACAATGCTTGCTTAACTGACACGTTTGACAAGAGAAATCATAAATGGACATTGACTTACACAGTTCTGAGAATACAACTTTCAAGGACTCAAAAGGCAAATGACCAAGACGACAATGCCAAAAGTACATTTTACTCTTTCTAAACTGACTCATAGATTCTATAACATGAAGACCAGCCGTATTCTCCAGCATGTAGAGTCCATCAACCATTCATCCTCCCCGAGGCCAAATCCTGAATCACACAATAAGAAGGGAAAAAGGTTACGGAACAGTTTAAGGAATTAGTAACACTACTAACCGAGAACAAATTCATGAGAAATTTTGGAACATGAAGAACATTAGGAAGTGTAAGACCAAGAGGAAGAGAGAGAGTTCCTTGACCAGCTATGGAAGTGAATGATCCATCAGCTAGTCTCACCTTGTCTCTTCTAAAAAGAGGGTGATAGGTTTGAAAGTAAGAGGACATACCAGTCATGTGTTTTGACGCTCCAAAGTCAATGATCCATGGAGAGTCAAGGTTGTGAGAAGCAACATGGAAAGTTGTGGCAGGGTTACCTGACGTGGATGCAAATGAGGTTGTGGGAGAAGCATCCATCTGATGAATTGCTCTAGATGGTCACGGAAGGAGTTTACAATATCCTCCCTTGGGTCAGATCCAAAGAGATGTGTTTGAATCACAGTAGGAATGGGGGGTTGATTCTCCCGAGTAACCATGTTGGCCATGTGGTGTTTCTTTGTACCTTGCTGCCCAGACCTTTTATTCACATCTGAGCCTTGCTTCTTAGTCAGATCTTGAGCCCATTTTGGTTTCCCATGGAGATCCCAACAGGTATCTTTGGTGTGTTGGGGTTTTTGACAATTAGTGCACCACAATTTTTCCTTATCTTCTGTTTTTTTTCTAGAGATCCCCTTTCCTGGAAGAAGATCCCACACTAGTAGAGACACCCCCTTTGCTGCCAACACAATTGCATCCCCACTAGTGTTGTTCATCAAGTTCCTTCTACTCTCTTCAGATTGAACAAGAGCATAGACTTCCTGAATTGATGGAAGATCCTTAGAACTGAGAATTTGTACTCTGATGGACTCATACACAGGATTTAGACCATGCAAGAAGGCAAACACTCTTTGCTGTGAGACAAGTTTCTTGTACAGTTTGGCATCCTCATCACACTTCCAATCAACATTCTGGTAATGGTCCAATTCCTTCCAAACAGAGGTCAAGTCAGAGTAATATACTAATAAACCTCTCTCCCCCTGTCGACAAGTAGATGATGTTGCCTGCAATTGATAGATCTTGGCATAGTGTTGTAGTTCTGAATATATGGATTTTGCTTGTTCCCAGATCTCATTTGCAGTTTCAGCCCACATGAAGTTCTTTCTTATTTGTGGTTGCATGGAGACCAAGAACCAAGACTTACCATACTGTTCTCCTGATCCCATCTATCATATTCAGCATTCCCAAAGGGTGGTTCTTTGATTCTTCTATTAATATAGCCTATTTCCCCCCTTGCAGTGATGTATAACTTGATCCCGCTTCACCATTCTAGATAATTTAATCCATCAAGAGGAACAATAGCCATTGGGAAGGATAGGTCACCACCCCCACTCATTCCATTCAGCATTGTGGAGATTCTAGATGTGGCTGAATCTTCACTATTCATGATTTTAGGTTTAAGAACACACAACACCCAAGGCACACTACTTCACAGAGCTGCTACAAAAAAGGGAGCTTATGTCCTTCAATCCACAAAAGAAGAAACACTTGCTATTTCAGCATACAACTAGGTACTTCTGACCCACGGTTTCACAGAGAGCCAAGAACAAACACAATTGCTGCAACACTTGGACTAGTCTGTATGACCTACAATTTTTGTAGGAATCCAAAGAACAAACAAACAAACACTGTAGTTACAGTACATAACCAGGTCTGTATGACACGATTTTACAGTTTTCATACAACTCCTTAGTAGAAAGAAAGATACAAGGTGATAGTTCACCACACACCTAATCGGCTGACACCAACTTTAGGGTAGCTGAATAGTTGCTGAGATCAACAATGTAGCCAAACAGCAAGAACAGACAATGGGAGAAAAAAAAAACTTCAGTTCATCAACAATGTAGCTGAATAGTAGTAACACACAAGAGGAGAACACCACATTCGGATTTTTAGGGCACCATCAGTCCATCGAAGGGCGCAAGAAGAAAACAACAAAAAACAACCTCAGTTGAATACCAAGGCATCCGAATAGTAGATGGACAGTACCTTCTTAAACGCCAGCCTCTTTGCAAACCAGAACATCATCTTCGTACATCAGATGACAGCCTCTCTACAGCCGAGCAATCAAGGAAAACAACATCTAGGCTGGAAGATGAAAAGACTCTGTACTAGAACTCTTTTCTGCACTAGAAAACTAAACAGTCAAGCCGACACCTTCTTCCTTCTTGAAGTCAAACTTCGGGGATACAGCTTCTAGGAGATGAAGAGGCAACCTACTCGGCATTGGAGAAAGACTTCAACTAATTTGTTTTCAGGGCTGGATGAACCCGCTCTGATACCATGTTGAACAAGAGAAGAAAGGAGGAAGAGAGAAAGAGAAGAAGAGAAGAGAGGAGAGGCGAGAGGACTGAATGCCTCAAAAGAATGCTTCAGGTGAGTGAAGCAGTTGTTATTTATACTATACTGGTTGTACAACATAAAGAATGGAAAATTATAGAAATACCCCTACGGTACTAAACCTGTGTACAACAACATCTGTCAACAGACATGATGCCACTTAACCCTATTCTAACTGTAGAAATCTTTGATGTTTGGGGTATTGATTTCATGGGACTGCTTCCACTATCATCCAGTCACGAATACATCTTGGTGGTCGTTGATTATGTGTCAAAATGGATTGAGGCGGTAACAACCTAGACTAATGACCACAAAGTTGTAATAAAATTTGTTCAAAATAACATTTTCTCTAGGTTTGGGTGTCCGTGAGCAATCATCAGTGATGGGGGATCGCACTTTACTAATACACAATTCCGTGCTCTACTCCGCAAATACGGAATCACCCATAAGATAGCAACCCCCTATCACCCCCAAACAAATGGTCAAGTGGAAGTGTCCAATAGGGAAATTAAAAATATTCTGCAAAAGTTCATTAGGCCCGACCAAAAAGATTAGTCTGACTAGATGACTCACTTTGGGATTATCGGACTACCTAAAAAACTCCCATTGGAATGTCTCCTTAAAGGTTGGTTTTTGGTAAAGCATGTCACCTTCCCGTCGAAATAGAACATCGGGCTTATTGGGCCATCAAGAAGTTCAATCTAGATTTAGGCCAAGCTGGATCCCACCGAGCCCTGCAATTAAGTGAACTAAAGGAATTACGCAATGAGGCCTACAAAAGCTCGCGCATTTATAAAGCCAAAACAAAAGCCTTTTATGATAAAAACATTTCGAGAAAAACTTTTGAACTGAACCAAAAGGTCAGGCTTTTCAATTCTAGGTTGCGTTTGTTCCCTAGTAAATTAAGGTCTAGGTGGGACGGGCTGTTTTTTGTGGAAAAAGTGTTTTCGCATGGTGCAGTTAAAATCGTTGACCCAAAGAATGGAAGTACATTCAAAGTCAATGGTCAAAGACTTAAACCATATGTGGAAGGAGTCTTTGAGAGCGAAAAGGTTGAAAAGATAGGCCTTAGTGATCCAAAGTGTGTGAATGCGTCTTGTTGAAGATGTTAAACTTAGCGTTGGTTGGAAGGCAACCTAACGTAGATTTTAATGTTTCTGCGGTTAGGAGTTAAGTTTTTCTTTTCTTAATTCAAGACAAGGTAGCAAACCTTGAACCTCTCAAGAAAACCCTATAATATATTCCCTTTGGCCCAAGTCCTTTTTGCATCAATCTAGTCAAGCCATTGGGGACAATGGCATTTAAGTTGGGGGGGGTGAGGAAAGAGAAAAAAATTGAAAAGCTAAGCCTTTAAATGTGTAGAATTAAAATTTTACTGAGAAATTTTAAAATCTTTCCACTAAAAGAGATTCCCAAACAAAAAAAGTTAAGAAAACTAATAAAAGAATATTAAAATTTGTAGAAATTGGTAGCTAGTGATAGGAGTCAAAATTGGTCTTATTTGAATATTGTCAAAACTGTTTAAAAATTGGAAAATACTCCCAAGTTTTCCCATGCCAAGATAAGAAGAGAAAGATAGAGAAATTAGACATGAATTCTCCAAATTGTTAGAAATAGTGGACTACCCTGAACAGTGTTGCAAAAAAAAAAAAGAGAAAGAGAGAGAATAAAAGGTCAATGAACACCCTAGACTTAGTAACCGGGTCTCTTCACCTAAGTCAAGTGTCGAGATTTGCATCAAACGGGAAAGGGAATGCCAAAGACAATCACCTAAAACTTAGTAACTGGGTCTCTTCACCTAAGACAAGTGTCGAGATTCGCGTCAAACGGTGGAAGGTAATAATAGAAATAGGTGTGCAAATCAAGTTTAGGGGTAGAAATCCACTATAAAAAATGATAAGAAGAATACATGTCTGATTTTAAAAATCAATCTCAACTTATCAAGACAGTCGACAAATGGAAGGGTATATAAGATTTTTATGCCAAGTTTCTGTAATATTCAAAGTAGAACAACTTTACCCCTTAATCCCAATACCGATCTATACAAAGTTTGAGAATTCTGGAATCATGATACTTGGCTAATTTTGTTAGGGATGACCTTGCAATGGGAATGATCTCTATGCTTAGTGTAATTTTAAGATTGTATTGCTAAGGGACTAGCAATGGTTAGGTTGGGGGTGTGATAACTCTATATTTTGATGCCTTAAGGTTATCATTTTAGGGGTATTTTTGGCCTTAGAATAGTCAAAGTGTGTCATTTTCCCAGTTAAATTCAATGTGGTGACCTCTGAGGGTATCTGTGCAAATTCTGTGCAAAACTGGGAAGGTTTCATGGCTGAATTGTAGTTTTTGGGAAGCTGGTGTGAAGTCCAACTGAGAGAGGGGGTGTTTTTGTGAAAAACGGAGAACAGGAGGGCGCCCCCTATTTGCTAAACCTAGAATGGCACCCCTCCTACTGTATTAGCATGCTCCCCTCTCCTTAGCAAACCCTAGGGTGCCTTTTAACCCATTCTTTTCATCCTTAGCAAACCCTAGCCGCCCCTGGCTGTTTAATCTCCACCCTTCACCTCTTCTAATCTCCACCATTCAATCTAGGGCACTCTCTTTGTAGTTTTTAAACCCTAGGGTGCCACCTAACTGCTAATGCTCACCATTCAACCCCTAACCACTAGATCTCAGCCCTCCATTTCATCTTCTGTCTCAGCCATCCACTCTAGGGTGCTACCCACCTCTTTTAATCTCCACCTTTCAACCCTAGGTGCCTCAATCTCCTCCATTCATTTATGGGCACCCAAATCTCAGCCCTACATAATATTGGGCGTCCTCTCCTTTTCTTCTCAGCCCTAGAATCACCCCAGAACCATCCTAACCCTTCATTAGAAACCCTAGGGTGCCCATATCTTTGCTAAAACCCAGTTGTTGCCCCTCTCATTCTCTCTAATCCCAATTGTATCCACCATTCACTATAAAAATGACCCAAGAGATCTTGAGAAAGGGTTGGATTCTACCCCCTGGTAAGAAGGAAGGCTGATCTTGAGAAGTGCAAGGATAGAGGAAGAGGGGAACGCCCAGGCAAGAGGAGGGGTTCCTGCTTGCAGTTCGCCAAAGCCACTATTGCCACCTCTGGAATCGGATCCCAACCATTTTAATTTAGCTTTACTTTTAATTTTCGTTCTTTCATTTCCAGGTCTGTTTCTTTCTTTCTACAATTTACTTTCATTTAGTTTGATTTTCATTTTCTTTTCTGTAGATCTGGAATTCGGCCAAGTAAGACGGAAGGCCTAGCTCGAAAAGTTCAAGGGTCAAAGGAGAGATCCGGAGATTGCTACCTCTAATCGGATTATAGATTTTTTATTTCGTTTCTATCGTTTATTTATTTCTATATTTATTTATTTATCTGCACTTTTAACTTTCAACAATGTTCAAATTCTATTTTTTCAGTTTAATTAATTAAATTTTGTGTTTCACTATCCTATCCAACGACGGAAAAAATCCAACTATTCTATCCAACCATAAAACATGCATTGACACAACTTTTAAGTTAGATATAATTAATAATTATTTTATTTAAATAATTATAATATATTTTTTATTTTCAAAAATTACAAAAAAGAAAACATTGTACAATATATTCAAAACAAATAATTTTTGAAGAAGAAATTTCAATTGCTCTATGGATATGATAAATCATCCATAGATCTATAATATATTCAATAATTGTGATTAGATCATAAAATAAAGTTAACTATTATTTATTTTTTATTTATTAAAATATAAAAGACAATATATATATATATTAAATAAGAAATTCCAATTGCTTTATGGATATGATAGATAATCCATAGATCTAAAACATGTTAAGTCTTTATAAGCAGATAAACAAATACATTTTCAATTTTTTTGTTATTTTATATTTTTCCCAAATATTTTCATAAAATTTTTAGAAATCTACAAAAAAAATGTGATTATAAACATAAGAAATGTAAGTCAACATAGATTTAAACATTTTCAATCATTCAAGCAAAAAAATCACAATATATTATGAAAATTTGAAAAAGCTTACCTATTTTTGTAATACTTTTCAAAAACTTGAAATATCTTAAAAATATTGATGATTCACACTTGTTTTTTGTGTTTTTCTTTTTTTTTTCTTTTTTTGCATATCTAGCATTCTCTGAATGGTGTTTGGAGTTTTAAAATTATTTTGGGGTGAAAGAAGGCTTATTTTAGGGGAAAAGATTTTTCTCCTTTAATTTTTTTTCATTTTTTCAATGTATCTTTTTTGTTGATACGCTACCGATACAATACACCCTCAATATGACTCGATGCGATAGAAAAAATATGATACTTCCAATTTAGATATGATAGATAATCCAAAAAATTTCAATTGCTTTATGGATATGATAAATAATCCATCATCTAAAACATATCAAGTCTTTATAGGATGATAAACAAATACATTTTTAATTTTTTTTGTTATTTTATATTTTTCCCAAATCTTTTCATAAGATTTTTATAAATCTACTCATAACACAAAAAAAAATGTGATTTTAAACATAAGAAATGTAGATCAACATAGATTTAAACATTTTCAGTCATCCAAGAAAAAAATCACAAGATATTATGAAAATTTGAAAAGGCTTACCTATTATTGTAATAGTTTTCAAAACTTGAAAAATCTTAAAAAATATTGATGATTCACACTTGTTTTTTGCATTTCTTTTGCATATCTAGCATTCTATGAATGGCGTTTGGAGTTTTAAAGTTGTTTTGGGGCAAAGGAAGGCTTATTTTAGGGGAAAAAGCTTTCCCCCCTTTAATTTTTTCATTTTTTTCTATGTATCTTTTTTATCGATACGCTACCAATACACCCAACATGTTACTGATACACCCTCGATACGGCTTGATACGATAAAAAACATATGATACTTCTAATTTTCTCTCGTATCTTATATCAGATATTAAAAGGTACGATACGATATGCCTCATATCGGGTGTATCATATCAAAATTTGTAACCTTGGCTAGAATTCAAACATCATCATCGTTGTTAGATCCTACAATCTCCTTATACTCCTATTCATCCATCGCGTCACAAATGGTACCACCTCAGGTCTCTAGCAAGAAAGTCACGAAGGACCACGACACCCAATTACGAACCCACCTCTAGCCTGGCAAGCAAGCCACGAACAACCCACAATATGCAATTACCAACCCAAACACTGACAAGAACCCATCTTTCGTCCTGGTTGTCACTAACACCAGACTAAACACATCATCGAACACCAGTGCCTGATCCTTGTAGGATGTTGTACATCTAAACACACTGTCGAACACCTATGCCGGATCCTTGTAGGATGTTGTAGATCTGAACACGCCGCCAAACACCAGGATTCAAAGTTGGAAAAATAAATTTCCTTTCTCACCTCATCCCTTCTAATCTCATTCTTTCTCAACAATCAAACGGATCATTAATGATTGTAGTGGATAAAATAGACATATAAGCTCGCTTTGAAAGTACAAACACAAATATGTATAATGCAAATACATACAAATTAAATAATACAAAATATAGGGTTTTGCACGATACATATTTGTATTTGTACTCCTTCCAAATTGAGCCATAATGAAAAAAATTAGGACACATTAATCAATATTGATTTAAAAGGCTTAAGTGTTGACGTGTGACACGTACACCTTGAGTAAGGCGAAGTACAAAACTTTGATGCAAGGTTTAGGCCCTTATCAAGGCATGAGGTATAGTTTGAGGTGTAAAAAGGTGTAAACCTCAAGAATTAATGATTCTTAGGCCCTTGTAAGGCATGAAGCGTAGCATGAGACATAAAAAAGCTTCAACTTTAAAAATTAATTATTCTTAGGCCTTTGTCTCAAGCCTTAAGGTGTGAGGTATAGCTTGGGGAATAAAAAAGCATAAGCCTCAAATGCAAAAATTATTTTATGCATTTTCATAGTTATATATTAATATATGAGTGAAGCACTTTAGTGATTATGGGTCAAATAATTAAAAGGAGTAAAAATGAAAAACTAATAGGATGAACCAAGTTATATTAGTTTCTTTTAGTGTTTTAGGAGAGTTTAATGCAAAAAGGGCCTCAAATGAGTTATTTTTCTTCTTATTATCCTAAATCAACCATCCCAAGTTTGTTATTTTTCTAATTTCTTTTCTTAATAGATTTATTATTATTATTATTATTATTATTATTATTATTATTATTATTATTATTATTGATGCGTAGATCAAATCAACTAAGTTGTTTTCATTCTTCTAAAATGTTGGATGACCATGAACCTATTAGCAGTCATATGGACAATCCATTATATGTTTTTTTTTTTCTTTTAAATTGGTCATTTGAATAATTTGAAAACCTTGCATTTTGAAACTTGAAATGTAAAATGTTTATAAGTGTTTGTTGATTAGTTATTATTTTTAATGCTTAGAAGTTGGAATTCATTACTTATACATTTCTATTTCATGGATATTTGTACCTTCTGCCATTCTAATTAATTTTGTACGTTAATATGCTTCTTTTTCATTTATGATTTTCATTAATTTTTTTTCTTAATTTTGAGGATTATATCTTGCAACACCTTGAAGCTTCTGTCTTATACATTTGGGCCATTACACCTCAAATATGCATTTAGTCTTTTAAAACCTTGATTCAACCATTTAAGAGCTCTTAACCAACTTGATTTTCATTAAGGGTGTGTTTGGTTGCAGTGCAAATCCCAACCAGAAAGAAATTTTGTACCCAGTTCAATTTCGTATCTATTTGTTTATAACTATGATTTGCACTCTTAATTGATACAAAACGTGTAATTTTTGTCACATTTGCACTCACTAGCAGTATAAATTTTGCCTCTTAAAAAAATGATGGAAATTTCACCTTCACCTTTCATTCTCTTCATATAAAGTGGGACCATACCAATTTACCTTTCACAACACACATACACAAAAAAGAAAGAAAAAGACTATGCATTTACTGCAACCAAACGTAACCTAAAAAACAAAGTAAAAGAATCATCCAGTTCAAGTGTTGAACCACTTCAACTGTTGAACAGTTATCAAAAGTCTCCTCTAGGGGCAACTACAGGGAAACTAAGGTATAATACTGTTTTATCAGCAGTATTATACTGCCTAGAGTCTATAATATTTTAAGCTTTTAACCTCCCATGATTTCAACTAATAGTCTAATACTCTAACTTGGGCAGGCTGGTGTTAAACATTTGTTAAATTTCAAAGGGCCAGACAGCCAGAGGCAAGGTCGTGGAAAATCTTCAAAAATCGGGTACCCGAATTGCACCCTAAAAAGTAAAAAGTGTACTGAATATGGACCTAACATTTAGCATTTTCTTGCGTGAAATGGGCTGTTTCTCATTCTTGTCAGTAGATTCTATCCTGATGCAGTCTTACCATAGCAGTTTCTCCCTGTAGTTATATAACTCCAGATGAAGTTGTTTTGTTTGTGATCCAGAGTCCAGACCCTGTAAGCATTCGGACTCGGTTTGCTTGAAAAGAAGAACGCTTATCTGATAGCATGCGTGACTGTGCATCATAATAACCACGTCCAGTGGAATCATGCCGGGTGGGCCCCAATATACAGGTTCCGCCTCAAGAATGCATTGATTGATCGATTTTGATTTATTTAGCAATGGAGAATGAGGTTAAGTAAGATTTTCACGTAACGTTAAAAAAAGCAACACACACAAGAAATTAACAATATTTATTTAGCATAATTGCTTGATTAAAAATGGTTTTAATTTGCTTCTCCTTAAGATCTTAAGGAGGTGTTTTCCAATTTGATTTTTTCTCCAAATTAAGATGGTTTGAGAAAATACACCATTTTCGTGAAACAATAACACATAAAACATGTACGTCTGTGTTTTATTTTTATTTTATACTTTTGGATCAAACAAATATTAGTTGAGTTGAACTTTCTAATGTTTGTTTTATGCTTTTGGAGCCAAGTGCATTTAAATGTGATTGGTACGATTAATGAGGTCTGACAAAGAGAGATGTACAGTACAATGGATGGTAGCCCACATTATTATCCTTGCGGGAGTGAAACCATGTTTTTTGTTTTTGAATTAGCATCTTTTTCTTGATTATTATAAGTTTTTTTTTTTTTGAATCAAACTGAAAATATAAGTTTTTTTTTTTTTTTTTCTGATATGGGGCTTTTTTGAACAAAAAAAAAAAAAAACAAAAGCATTCATATTAAAGAGCACCCCCTAATTAGTATTGTCCACATAAAATGAAAGAATTGTTTAGGTTCCAGAACTAGGTTCTAATCCTAAGTGGGTGGGGAGAGAAGAGACTAGTTTTTCTTCTATGTATTTACCTACTTACCACTCAAATTTTAGAAATGGTGTGACTAAGAGCTGAGAGGGGAAAAAATAAAAGAAAAGAACAAAAACTGGGAGATGCACCCACTTACCTAACACTAAGATATATTATTCCTCTTCTTATGGGGACAGCTTTTGGGATTATTGTTTGGCTGTGTGGATAACAAATCATACAAAATAATGGGATCAATTGGGTCATACCCATCTTTTTCTTTTTTAAGTTTCCATGATTGTCAACAGAGTTGGTGATTTCAAAACCTCCAAGTGGCTTTCTTTCAGCTTGGGATTCCCTAAGCTGGGTTGCCGGCCGACCTTGGAAAGCCTACAACTCTCCATCAATTGCCAGAAAAACATTAAATAGCAACCATCCCACACCTAATATCTTCATCTCTCACCTACACTGCAAACACACATATCAACCCCAAAAGAAACTAGAGAGGACCCACTGAGTTTCTAAGATCAATCTCCTTTGAATATTCATCAATATATCATTATGATTTATGAAGCTCTCTCTCTCTCTCTCTCTCTCTCTCTCTCTCTCTCTCTCTCTCTAATTATAACTCTCTCCCATTCCTCTCCTCCCCCCTCTCCTCTCCTCTCTCTCATGTGTGGTTCTCTTTATTCTGTTCCCTTTTAGCAGGCAGCAAAACTTTAGTATAAGCGAGCGCCAATACAAGAGGAAAAGAGCCAGGTTCCTGGGAGAGAAGCAACTAATGAGATCAGAAATGCATGACACAGTAAAGGCAACGACCCTTTGAGCGACGGAGACAGATAACCTCTCTCAAGGATTCTAGCTATATATTTAGCTATAAGGAGGAAGCTAAGTTCTCTCTTTCCAAAGGATTGAGTTCTTGTGGAGAATTGCACAAGTGAGGCATCCCAAAAGTCCTACCGGAGCGTGAATCAGGAGCTAGCCATGGTTCGACTAGGAGAGTGAGTAACAATCAGAAGAGTGGAGGTATTGACGTGCCTCAATTTGAAGACATGGTTATATGGCTCATACCCATGTGTTCGGATTGAGCCGCGTCAATATCTCCTTTCACCCTACAACCTCTCTCTCTCAACTTCAAATATTATCCAAGGTATAGCTGAATTCTATCTCCTTTTGCTTTTCATCTCCACTGCATTTCTTCTCTTTATGCATCAATTACACTTGTGTTAATTATCTTTTATTTATTGATGCTAGATAACATACATAGAAGAGAAAGTGTTGGGATGCTGTAGAATCCTAATATGAGCATATATGACGTTTTCATCAGTAGCATGAGCTTTTCACCAAGGCAAAGCATCCCAGAGTTTTCTTCCCTTTTCTTTTTTTGTTTTGATTTTTAGGTCCAGAGATTTTTTGCACTAATTACAGAAGCCATTTCATTGTTTAGACATTTACGTTCAGATTTGTTATCAGAAATCACCCAAATTAGCAACAAAATGGTACAGTAGAACCTTTGATTAAAAAGAAAACTATATAATGACCGACAAGCATAGAGGGAGCAGGTAGAGAGTATACATCAGGTCAGCAGGCTGACCCATAAACATCCATTTCTCCCTGTAATTAAATTAAATAGAAGTGGGTATCAACTCCAATGCAGTGTAGAATAAAATGATCCACACCAAGGGTCAACACATCAGGTGTTAAGATCTTGATCAACCTGTACAAGGGTCGTTGGATATGTGAAGTGTGGGACAACTGAATATGGTGGGTTCGACCCCACTTGTTTGCACCATGTTTACCATTGATCAGTGAAAGCCAGATGATTTAAGAATCAATCCATGTTCCAAAAGTAGTACTGAGCATAAATTTGCATACTATTTCTCACTAGGGAACCCAAGCACAGCATAATATATAACCCAAATGATCTCAAGCTGTGTGTGTCCATCTTTGTCTTCTAAAGTTGTTTTCCTTCCATTTTTCACCCAATACCCACTCTACTCCATTAAACAAACGGTTGTGGGTCACCAAATTAGCTCTCCTACGTACTGAATGAACTCATATGAATATTCCATATGAGTTTGTGGTTGTTTCTTCTTGTTCCACAAAATATTTCACAATAAGCAGCTTTATTTATTTGTGGTTGTTTCTTATTGTCCCAATATAAATAAAACTTTCTAATATTAATTTCTTCCTACAAAGGAAAAAGAAATCTTCTTTGGTTTAACGTGTACGTAATTTACAAGTTTTTTTTTAAGAAAAAAAATAGAACTGATTGATGAGAGAAAGTAAAAGAGAGAAATTAAAAACCGACACAGTTGATGAAAGCATCATTCATGTCGATGAGCATGACACCTGGGGCTGGGGGGGTCCAGGTCCAGCAATTAACCCTGTATATGGTTTCAGACTTTCAGTTGTTTCAGATTGTGGTGCATTCAAATTTCTCTTTCAGAAAAACAGGTCCATCCACGTTGATGATGATGCCCGTAAAATCTGGTTTTCTTTCCAACTGTTTCCAATAATTCTATACGTCCATGAACAGCATTCAATGTAATCACGTATTGTTTTATCTGTTTGTGGCAGCCCTTCTATTCATTCACGTCATGCATACATCATCATCTCTTTGTGGGACCCTGTTGATTTAAATGGGTGTTAACGAGTGAGGACCCTCCTCTCCTCCATTCCATTCACCACCGGCCGGTTTATCTTTCTCTTCTTCTTTTGGTTTTACTCATCTGGGAATGGCGATCTTACACCAGACCAGGTAACCCACTTCCCAGATGACAACCTGATCCGGGAAATTCTAGCATCTTTTTCTCTCTCTTTTTTTTCCCCTTCCTTTCCTTCTTTCTTCTGCAAACAAATCTTTCCTGGGGTTGATTAATTTGTTTTCTACGTACAGAAAGCTAATAAGTATAATATTGAAATAAAGCCCAAGCCACAGGAGCCAGACGCACAGCAGATCATCATTCATTACCCATGAAACCACTGACTTCAGTGTTGCTTGCAATTGATTCAACTTAATTTCAAGGGAATTAATGAACACTTCCGGTCAAAAAAAAAAAGTGTGAATGGGCCATCTCCAACCCACCACTGGTTACGCTTTTGGCTGGCTTCCTGCCTGCCTCACCCCCTGTTTTTTTTTTTTTTTTTTTTTTTTTTCTTGGTTGATCTTTGACTGGGATTTTCACCTAGAAATTCAATCGTGTTCGTTGATAATTATCCTAACAAAATTGCTTCAGCTAGCCTCCTATCAATTTGATGATACTTTCTTTCTAAATTTCACTATTGATGATCATATTTCATGATTAAAATTTTCTTCTGCCAATAGGATTATTTTCTCTCTGATTTATATTCTTTTCTATTTGTCGTCATTATTATTCTCATTGAAAATAACGCAGTATAAAATTAAACCCTCCTTTGAATTAATTTCAGATCGGAAAGAGGAGGTACAGGTATAATTTCATCTGTGAAGTATGAAGCAATGCCTTGCTTATGCTTCGCTCATCCTAGGATTTAATTAATAATATAACAATCCTTTGTACTAAATTAAATTTTAATTAATATTTTCATATACAACTGGCTCTCGGCACGAGAAAGAGAATAAGCAAAAGACATTACATTACATATGAAGCTACACTAAAGATGTTGATAATTGATGGGAAATCTATTTGTCAAGTTAAAGGCACAAAAAAGTTCATCATGATCTGTTTCTGAAAATACTCGATCATGCCGATAAGGGTAGCTTTGCTTTCAAGTTTCAACTATGAATCCTCAGTCACTATTAGGAGAAACTTAATCAAAATAGATAGAAAAAATTAAGATATATCCTTCTCTAGTCGTCCAATTAAAATTCAAGTCTTATAGTTTTAGATGAAAATGTAATAATTGACATTGATGGGTGTTTGAACCAGTTCTGTTAGGCAGTCTAATTAATTCATTTTCAAGAATAAGAATTTTGATTAAAGAAACTTGAATAGTGATGGGACGGTTTTCATTATGTATCATTTTTTTTGTGATGTGTCAATTTTTTGGTAAAGTATCCCGTCATCTCGTCTGTTCCCAGTGGCCTGTGACTCAGGGGCTGAAGTAGAGTTGCCTGGTGGCGAGCTACCTTGATGAGCCGCCTGAATGTGAGCTATTTTGATGAGCTGCCTGGTGGTGAGCCACCTTGATGAGCTGCCTGGAGGTGAGCTACCTTGATGAGAAGCTTGGAGGTGAGCTACCTTGAGCTCTGTTGCTCTTTTAGAGGCCTACAAGGAACTAGATGTCAGAGGACCCGGCGAGGTCACTCCGATGGCTAAGTTAGCACTTAGTAAAGAGAGCTTGAAGAAAGATATTAGAGAATGAGAGAGCTAGAGAGCAGGGGTTACCACCTCTTCCTTCAGCCTCTTTTCGCATACCTTTTCCCCTGGGGGGTGAGGTCTTTATATACTGGAGTCCTCGTGAGTTAGGTGGAGCAGTTCCTGGATCCCAGTTGTGATGGGATTGGCTTGCGTGTTAGGTGGATGAAATGCCATCCAACGGTAAAATTGTCCCTTCTCGTCAGAACCGAGGAGTAGGTGAGCTAATATAGCCGTTACAAGTCACAATCCCGTAAAATGCAGGGTACGGTGGTGAGCTCCTCAAGGTTGTCAGGTTGGCGCCTGTGTCAAACCGCCAGGTCGTTGCCTGGGCCAGGCGCCAACTCATGCCAGGGCCAGGTCACACTAGGGTCAGGTTGCCAGCTCGTGCCAAGGCCAGGCTGCCAGCTCGTGCCAGGGGCCAGGTCGCGCCTGTGCCAGGCCGTGCCTATGGGACACTATCATCTTAGCAAAGTCAAGTTGTTGCCAAAGTGGTCCCGGGTGTAACCTAGTTGTTCTGAGTTGCCAGGCTACAAGATGGTGGGCTACCTGTGGCGAGCTGCCTGTAGCGAGCTGCCTAATGGCGAGCTACCTAGTGGTGAACTGCCTGAGGCGAGCTTGAGTTGTCTAGCTGTCAAGGGGCTGCACTTAGTTGGCATGAGGTGCCAGGTGTCATAATGTCATTGGAGGGCCAAATCCGCCCTCATCATTTGCCTCCCACTCCCGAGCAGAAAGTAACTTGGCAAAGGGAGTAGATTTCTCCTTTTGGCCCGTAATTCAATGAGCTCATAAGCGCTGATTCAGTTTCTTAGGCTCTGGGAGTTGCTTGTAAGCGAGCTGCCCGTAAGGTGCTGAGGTCTCTTCCAGTTTGGTACTGTAGCCCTTAGATTCTAGGAGCGACTTGTAGTCCACTCTCCTTGACTTTGCCCATGCCGATGAGGCGGTTGAGTCTTGTGCAATAGTGTTGCTCATGCCGTAGAGGCGACTGGGTCTTTCAGCAGTAGTGTGGCCCGTAGGCTTTGGGAGTGACTCGTAGTCCACTCCTGAACTTTGCCCATGCCGTAGAGGCGACTGGGTCTTTCAGCAGTATTGTAGCCCTTAGGCTTTGGGAGGGACCCGTAGTCCACTCTTGTACTTTGCCCATGCCGAAGAGGCGACTAGGTCTTTCAGCAGTATTGTGGCCCTTAGGCTTTGGGAGGGACCTGTAGTCCACTCTTGTACTTTGCCCATTCCAGAGAGGCGACTAGGTCTTTCAACAGTAGTGTGGCCCGTAGGCTTTGGGAGCGACTCGTAGTCCACTCCTGAACTTTGCCCATGCTGTAGAGGCGACTGGGTCTTTCAATAGTTTGTGGCCCTTAGGCTTTGGGAGGGACCCGTAGTCCACTCTTGTACTTTGCCCATGCCGGAGAGGCGACTGGGTCTTTCAGCAGTATTGTGGCCCTTAGGCTTTGGGAGGGACTCGTAGTCCACTCTTGTACTTTGCCCATGCTGGAGAGGCGACTGGGTCTTTCAGCAATATTGTGGCCCTTAGGCTTTGGGAGGGAACCGTAGTCCACTCTTGTACTTTGCCCATGCCAGAGAGGCGACTGGGTCTTTCAGTAGTATTGTGGCCCTTAAGCTTTGGGAGGAACCCGTAGTCCACTCTTGTACTTTGCCCATGTCGGAGAGGCAACTGGGTCTTTCAGCAGTAGTGTTGCCCATGCCGTAGAGGCGACAGTGTCTTTCAGCAATAGTGTGGCCCGTAGGCTTTGGGAGCGACTCATAGTCCACTCCTGAATTTTGCCCATGCCGTAGAGGCGACTGGGTCTTTCAGCAGTATTGTGGGCCTTAGGCTTTGGGAGGGACCCATAGTCCACACTTGTACTTTGCCCATGCCGGAGAGGCGACTGGGTCTTTCAGTAGTATTGTGGCCCTTAGGCTTTGGGAGGGACCCGTAGTCTACTCTTGTACTTTGCCCGTGCCGGAGAGGCAACTGGGTCTTTCAGCAGTATTGTGGCCCTTAGGCTTTGGGAGGGACCCGTAGTCCACTCTTGTACTTTGCCCATGCCGGAGAGGCGACTGGGTCGTTCAGTAGTAATGTTACCCATGTCATAGAGACGACTGGGTCTTTTAGCAGTAGTGTTGCCCATGTCGTAGAGGCGACTGGGTCTTTCTGTAGCACCGAGGTCTCTACCTATGAGGTGCCGAGTTGGATTGATGAGCTTTGTTGCTCTTTAGAGACCTGCCAGGAACTAAATGTCAGAGGACCCGGGGTGGCTAACCTGGCGAGGTCACTCCGATGGCTAAGTTAGTACTCTCATAGTAGACTGCGAGCTAGAGATCATAGTCTGGGAGCTAGAGCTTGCTTACTTGTTTCTAAGGCTGGTGCCTTTTCAGTTCGTAAGTTTGCGCCTGGGTCAGGCCGCCATGTCGGCGCTCGTGCCAGGGCACGCTAGGTCGGCACATGTGCCAGGCTGCGCGCAGAACGCGCCAGGCTTCCAGGCCATGCGTAGGCCGCCAGGCCGCACCAAGCCGCCAGGCCGTGCGTGCCAGGCCGCCGGGGTGGGGTGCCTTAGAACTATGAAGCGAGAGCTTCAATTTCTTTGAGTTCATAAAAAAAAAGAAACTATAAAGCAGGAACTTTAGTTTCTAAAAAGGTGAGGACTTAGCTTTTTGTAAGATAAGAACTTAGCATTTTGTAGGATGAGAACTTAGCTTTTTGTAGCGTGTTCCCACAGACGACGCCAATTGATGGGGTAGTTTCCGGTCACGTATCATTTTTTCGTGACGTGTCAATTTTTTGGCTAAGTACCTTGTCATCTTGTCTGCACCCAATGGCCTGTGACTCAAGGGCTGAAGTGGAGCTCCCTGGTGGCGAGCTACCTTGATGAGCCACCTGGAGGTGAGCTACCTTGATGAGTTGCCTGGTGGTGAGCCACCTTGATTAGTTGCTTGAAGGTGAGCTACCTTGATGAGCTGCTTGGAGGTGAGCTACCTTGAGCTCTACTGCTCTTTTAGAGGCCTACTGCTCTTTTAGAGGCCTACTGCTCTTTTAGAGGCCTACAAGGAACCAGATGTCAAAGGACCCGGGGTGGCTAACCCGGCGAGCTCACTCCGATGGCTAAGTTAGCACTTAGTAAAGAGAGCTTGAAGAATGATAGAGAATGAGAGAGCTAGAGAGCAGGGGTTACCACCTCTTCCTTCAGCCTCTTTTCGCATACCTTTGCCCCTGGGGGGTGAGGTCTTTATATACTGGAGTCCTCGTGGGTTAGGTGGAACAGTTCATGGATCCCAGCTGTGATGGGACTGGCTTGCGTGTTAGGTGGATGAAATGCCATCAAACGGTAAAACTGTCCCTTCTCGTCAGAACAGGGGAGTGGGTGAGTTAATATAGCCGTTACAAGTCACAATCCCATAAAATGCAGGGTACGGTGGTGAGCTCCTCGAGGTTGTCAGGTTGGCGCCTGTGTCAGGCCGCTAGCTCGTGCCATGGGCAGGCTGCCAGCTCGTGTCAAGGCCAGGCTGCCAACTCGTGCCAGGGGCCAGATCGCGCCAGGGCCAGGCCACCAGGTCGTGCTTGTGTCAAGCCGTGCCTATGGGACACCATCATCTTAGCAAAGGCAAGTTGTTGCCAAAGTGGTCCCGGGTGTCACCTAGTTGTTTTGAGTTTTCAGGCTACAAGATGGTGGATTATCTGTGGCGAGCTGCCTAGTGGCAAACTGCCTGAGGCGAGCTTGAACTATCTACCTGCCTAGTGGCCAACCGCCTGAGACGAGCTTGAACTGTCTAACTGCCAAAGGGCCACACTTAGTTGGCATGAGGTATCAGATGTCATAATGTCATTAAAGGGCCAAATCCGCCCTCATCAAATAGAGTCCGGTTAATTACGGTGAAGTTCTTCAGTGTAAAGTCGAACCCCAGCCGCTCATGGAGTGGATGGTTCATAATGAAGCAATGCTCTTATCTCAAAAGCAAAAGCAAAAGCTTATCTAAACGGGCATTAAAGTTTTCATGTATAATACAACTTAACCTTAAAAAATTCAGAATAAAAATTTATCCTTTTTGATATGCAACTAGCTTCATGATTTGCTAGTTATATGTAATTATGTATATATAAATGTTAATATATCAAAATTATTTAAATAAGCATATGATAGAACAAAATATACCATATAATTTTCCAGCTGAATTATTTATTAGTTTTTTTCTTGAATAATTCATAAATTAATTTTTAATGAACTTTGGGGAAAGAAACAGAAATAAAAATAAAATGACTCCGCTAGCTTTATCTTTGATTCTCTTGGTTGGAGAAAGAGGATCTAACTGGCATTTGGCAAGCACATTCAATACACATACAGGCAAAACACACTAATTTCTTATGATATAAACCAAGGTTTTTAAAAACAAACCGGTGATCGAATCGGTTAGGGGTCCGATTACCGGTTCGAATGGTCTGGTCTGATCATTCGATTCGAGCGGTCAGTCCGTTCTGACAAAAAAATAAAAAAATTTAGAAAAATTAAAAAATTGGAAAACGGCCAAAACCGTTCAAACGGTTAATCGGACGGTTCAGCAGTTTGCTGACCAAAATCAACAGTTTTGAGGGAAAAAGCGGTTTTGGAGGAAAACAGAACCGGTCACCTGACCGGTTCCTAGTTTTTCCAGTCCAACCGTCCGGTCCGGTCCGGTTCTGAAAACAGTGATATAAACTCCACCAAAAGTATTTATTAGAAAATATAAGTTAAAATTTATAATTAATTATAAACTCAATTTTATTAAACTGAGACTGATAAATCATTATGTAATTTGTTTTATTGATAAGAAATATATTTAAAATTTTACCCAAAAGATCTATAGAATAAAAAATTCACAGTCAACAATATTTGTCACCGTTGAGTCAATGGTATCATCAGCATCAACATCAATGACTCATTATCTTCATTATTATCCAAACCCATTAGGTGTTCCACATTTCAAGTCTGGGACCCATAAGCAATAATTCAAAAAGTGAAAAAAAAAAGGTCCTTTTGGGGAAGGATTTGATGTTTCCTTGGAATTTTAACTAGTGGAGATGGCGAACTGCCCATTCTGCATTTTGCTTGACAATATGAAACTCCATGAAATGGGGACAAATGAATTCTTGACTATTTTTAATTTCTATGAGAAAAGTAAAGCTGAATAGACTTGTAAAGGAATTTCCTTTATTTTTTTTAATCTTCCTCTTCTAATTTTGAACCCTAGTTTAAAGTTGAAAAGGCTAATCCACTTCCATACACCATCCTATGATTGTTCAGCCATCTTGAAAATATGGTATAAAATTAATGGAAAAAGGAGCATTGTTTGATAGAAAAATAAGACAGAAAAAGAAAGTTGATGAAAAGTTTAAGGTTATTTCAGTGGTATTAGGTGAATTTGAATAGTTGTCTTCTTAGTCCCCCATAGCCGTAAAACAGTTATCAAATTCAGCTAATCCTTTATAGAATGAACCAATCTGAATCCAAAAGGAAAAGTCCATATCCTTCTCAAGATTGAGAGCAGACATGGGTTCACGTAAAACCCATTTGCCCATTACTAGTCAGGTCCCATGTGATACATGGGTTTTCTTAATCAAAATTTAAGTAAATACAACCCTATGACATTAGTTGAGACAAGTTAGTTATGGTTAATTAATTCATTAGGCTTTTACAATTAGTGGGGTAATTAGGCTTTCAATTTAATTAGGTTCATTAGATTTTTAGGATTCTTAGGGTCATTAGGTTTTTCAATTTTATTAGGTTTGTTAGGTTTTTTAATTTAATTAGGTTTGTTATAGTTAATTACATCATTAAGGCTAAGTAGGTAAATAATTTAAATATGAAATTATTATAATTTTAATTATTTTTGAGTAAAAAATAAATGGATTTTAAATTAACAAAAAATAGTTAATTTAATTATGATTATTTAGGTCAATTAGATTAATTAGGCTTACTAAGGCCTCGTTTGATAACACTTTTAGGTCAATCAAGTTTTTCAAACACCAGACTTGTTTGGTGCTACGTCTGAAAATCAACCTGAAATCTTTTTTCAGATCTGAAAATTTTAAGTCAATAGCCTGGCACTTATGCGTTTAGACGTAATTGAGAGGTGCATAAAAGACATAAATACCCTTAAAAATTTTAATATTACATATTTTTGTCCTTCATGTAAATTGAATCGAACCCTCACTGTGAACTAACGAAGCTCCACCACCGCTGCACTCTCTCTGTCTCTCTCTCTCTCTCCTGTAGTCCCGCCACCGTGGTTCTTCTCTCTCGCTCTCGCTCTCTCTCCGTCCTGTCTTCCACCACCATAGCGGTGGTTCTTCTCTCTCGCTCTTGCTCTCTCCGCTTTGTCTTCCACTTGCAGTAGCGGTTCTCTCTCTCTCTCTCTCTCTCCCTCCCACTATCTTCTCACTCTTACTCTCTCTCTCTCCCTCCTTCCCCTATCTTCCCACCACCACCACCGCCGCTGCAACTTGCAGTAGGGGCTCTCTCTCCTCCTATCTTCTCTCTCTCGCTCTCTCTCTCTCTCTCTCTCCTCCCTCCCTCTCTCTCTCTCTCTCTCCGCCCTATCTTCCGGCCACCACCGCCACTGCCACAGTGGTAGTGGTTCTTCTCTCTTGCTCTCGCTCTCTCTCCACCCTATGTTCCGCCATTGCCACTACAAGAGAGCAAGAGAGAGAGAGAGAGAGAGAGAGAGAGAGAGAAAGAAGAACCACCACCATAGCGGTTCTCTCGCTCTCTCTCTCTCCCTCCTTCCCTTGTCTTTCCACCACCGCCACCGCCGCTGCAACTTGCAGCAGTGGCTCTCTCTCCCCTCTATCTTCTCTCTCTTGCTCTCTCTCTCTCCTCCCTCCCTCTCTCTCCCTGTCTTCCACCGTAATTTTTTATTAATCATTTTATATTTTTTATTAAACATTAATTATTTATTATTAAGCTTATTTGTGTTATTTATTATTTATTAATTATTTTTATTAACTAGTAATTTTTAATTATTTCATTAATTTTTAAAAATTATTTTAATTTTTATTTATGTAAATTATTAATTATTTTAATATTTTTATAGTCATTAATTATTTTTTTTAATTTTAATCATTTCATCTATTAATTAACAATTAATAATTTATTATTTTTTATTTTTATTGTTTCAATATTATTTTGAGGTTGAAAATTATTTTTTATGAGATAATGTAAATTGAATTCAACATTTTCAAATAGTATGTTCTAGGGGTAAAATAGTAAAATCAGTAAATTTCAAATGGAAAAGGGTCCATCCAACACAAACAAACTTATGGATTCAGATCCTCTAAAAAGTAGAAAAGCAACTATGCCTCTTTTAAGATTTTAGACATTTTTAATATCTTTTTAACTTTTCAGATCTGAATTTTCAGATTTATCAAACGCCACCTAAGGTTAACTAAATTGAACACACGGATGAATAGGGCTGCAATCGAACCGAGCTTTAATCGAATAGTTTGTCTCAAATTTAAATTGAGTTCAAATCTTGAGGAAAGCTCAATTAGTTATTCAAACTCGAACTCGGCCTATAAAAAGTTTGGCTCGAAAGCTTGTGAGTTGGCTTGATTAACATATATATACATACATATATTATAGAGTATAAAAATATAATTATAATATTTATTATAAAGTATATTTTTACATTCTATATATAATATAAGGATATACTATATATCTTAAAAAAATACAGCATATATATAATATAAAAATATATTCATTTTTGAGCTTTTGAGCTGAACTCAAGGTCTCAAGCTCATTGAATATTTAATCAAACAGAACTCAAACCAGAAAATAGAGTTCAAATTGAACTTGAACTTGAAAATGAGCTTGAGCATAACAATATTTTAGCGCAATCAAGCCAAGGGGTCGGGATGTAGTAGGCACGTAAGGTAAACACAATGAGTGAACATGTAATAGCTGTGTAACGCATGTCCCAGTTAATGCACCTTTCATCTAAATGTTTTTGTTCCATTAGACAGAAATTATTCATTAATTTCTTATCTTTATCAAAATAATTAAAAATAAAAACAATGAAAAAATGAATCCCATCTCCCAACACGTTTTGGTTTTCTTTTTTCATTGTTTTTATTTTTAATTATTTTAATAAAAATAATAAAATAATAAATAATTTCTGTCTAACGGAACAAAAATGTTTAGATGAAAGGTGCATTAACTGAGACATGTGTCACACAGCTATTACGTATTCACTCATTGTACTTACCTAATGTGCCTACTACATCCGGACCCCCAAGCCAAGATATGTATAAGCTTGACTTGGCTTGGCTCGGCTCTATTGCATCCCCATGGGTGAAGATCAATAATTTGATCACACTAACCTCCGTAATTAAACTAATTATAATTAAGCCTAATTTGGGCCCTACACCTACCTATAACACCAACCCAATATTCCATACATTCATAAAGATCAGCATTAAATTAGTGTAATGGAATTACTCTTTTTTTAGGCCGAAATTATTGTTAATGTAGCTTATTATCAAAAAATAATTACTTTAATTATTTCTGTTGATTAGTGTTAATAACAAAATAACTTATATACTCTTATTTCTATTAAAATAATCAGTAAAGTTACAGTAATTAGCAGTAAGTTATTTGAAGTTTACAATCACTTCTGTTAATTAGTATCAGTAAATTTTGAAATCTTTTTATGGGAAACAAACCAGCTTTAATTGGTTCTTGCAGCCAGACTGATCTGAATTCATTCGGTTTGTTGTGAAACAAAACCAATTAGATCAGTTCGTGTAGCTGGACTGGACAGTCTGGACCGAGCCAATTTAAGACATTTAATGGGTTGAGTTTTGGGTCTGAATGTCTGATTTATGGAAAGGATCCGATCCACTTGTGTGATCTTCTTAACCCGTTAATATGATACGGTGTTTCACTCGATATGGAAAACATAGCAGATGTGTTGGGCCAATAAGACCCCGCCCTTTGCCATCTGATGATTTGTGTAGAGTCCGGAAAGCATCCTAATAGAACCGAATTTCCAATTGAAATGGATTCAAATCAACGTTCTTTTGTTTTATCTTTTAATGGGATCAAACTCTTATTTCATACACTTCTTCCAACTCAACTTAAGGTTTTAAAAATCGAACCGGAATTAGAATTATTCTAGTCATCAGTTTTTGGATTAGTTCGAATAAATGGTTCGTTCCCACTTGAAAAATAAAAAGATGGTCAAAACCATTGAATGGATCGACAATTCGACCACCTGGATCAACGGGTTGCTGATCAAATCAATGGTTTTTGGCCGATTTTTGGATTAAAGGTAAAACGGAACTAATTGTCTAGACAGTTTCCAGATCAACGGGTCTGACTGTCTGATCCAGTCTGGTTTTCAAAACCATGAATCAAGCACCAATTGCGAAGAAACTACCAAACTTTCTCTAAACAGAATAGAGAGAAGATTAATGTATAATGATAGACAAGTTGTACAGGTAGAAAGTTCGTTCAAGTTTGCTCTCAAAGCAAAAGTAGAGCATAACATTAGGAGAAGAGAGGCATTCGTGAGAGGGAATCAGGAGAACGTGAAATAATTCAATAGTAGTGAAGAAGGGAAGAAGCAATGATTTTGTCATTTGTCAAGTTTCTTATGCATCTATGTAGGTGTTTTTGGGAAGTTTTCTACCCTGACACAATTTATGTTAATGAGAGATATTTGAGGACCTTGCCACGTGGCCTAATGGGTTGGTTGGATAAGGGAAAAGTAAGAATAAGAGAGGTTAAATGAGAAGGCTGGGAAAGGGTAAGGAAAAAAGGAGAGGAAAGGGTGAATCGAAGAAAGGGAGGGTATCACATGAACAACCAACCTTACTTTATATAATGGATGCAGGGGGGGTAAAGGAAAACTTACACTTGTATGATGGATTGATACCAGATGATTGGTGTTAGAGAGTAAATATCTACTTGGGCACCTCACCTAGCAACACAAGTTTTTAGATTAAATGGTTCTTTGAGATGGTACATGTGCCCATTTATCCAAGTTGTTTAGTGTTTGATCTTTGCTACCTCTATTATAATTAATTAAATTCTAGTACAAGATATAAGTGGGCATGTATT
The DNA here is from genome assembly GCF_055504915.1 of Nelumbo nucifera. Taxonomy (NCBI): domain Eukaryota; kingdom Viridiplantae; phylum Streptophyta; class Magnoliopsida; order Proteales; family Nelumbonaceae; genus Nelumbo; species Nelumbo nucifera. The sequence continues at coordinate 145,600,022 of NC_142649.1, read as the reverse complement.
TGTCCATGCTTCAAGTCTAATAGATTTCCACGTGAGTAAACATGTTAAAGAATAAAAAACAATTCAATAACCTCAGATTGAACATTTCTTTGAAAATTGGTTATAAGTATTTTTCGTATCATAATTGAACCCTTTTTTCCAAACATCCAAAATTTCTTCCTCATATTTGGACTTAAATGTATAATACGTATAGGTCCTTTAAGGATTTATACGTAGAACATAATGAATATTTGGCACAGATTTAACTAGTTGGGTCTGACATGTCAGAATTGGATTTGTGTTTTCCCCCAAGCTCTTTAAACTTCTGGAAATCCACAAAGTATGGATGTTGGATTCAATCATGGGATGCAATCTGCTTCTTTAACATTTACAAATTAAAAAATCAGAACCGGCAACAAATGTTTTTCTTCTACGTAATCTGCTCTCTGATGTAATCACTACTTGTAGAGTGGATTGATTTATCAGGATTGCAATTTTTCAATGTGGACAATAGAGAAGAAATGTCATTTTGCACATCTTAAAATCCCCAGTAGACATTTGGGCATTTGTTTAGGCTCCCATTTGATATTTGGGATATGGGCAGCAGTCTATAATCTATGTTTGGTGAAAGATCAGGAGAGTCCGAATCAGCTGTCAGTTGGTCATTTGAAGGACTGTTTGCTTCAGCCTCTTTGAATAGCTTATTAGAAGATCTTCAAAGCAACTGAATCTTTAGCTCAGCCCTCCCAAAGGGGTCTTAGGTTGGCCAAGAAAGCCCAAGCCTGGGCCAAGGCCACCATAAGCAAAACTGAAGGTTGAAAAGGTTCATAACGAATCAAACCCAGCTGAAATAAAGTAGCTTTCATTTATTTTACACAATAAAAAAGGAAAAGAAAAAAAAAGGGTAAATTACAAAGACCCCCTTATACTATGGGGTCAGTGATAAAGTCCCCCTATACTTTATTTTACAACAAAGACCCTCTTGTCTTATGATTGTGAGACAAAGATCCCTCTCGGCAGTTAAGTCAAATTTACCAAAATACCCCATTAATTTTTTTCTATTTTATTTTTTCTTGCCCTTTTCCCTTAAAACTTATTTAACGTAGGAAATGAATATCTGGTCCTACGGAATAAATTGCGTCTGAAAAAAACAAAAGTGCATTGTAACGCTCATTTCTCCTCTCTCTCTCTCCTCTTTCTGCGCTTCTTCTCTGGCTTATTCCTTCCCTTTCTCTCTCTCTTTATATACTGTCACATACACTCCCCTGGTTCTCATCTTTTCTGATTAGTTCTCTTCAGAGAGTGAAGTGGTTTCCTCTGACTCTTTTGTTATTCATTGACCTTTGTTCCAAAGTTTTCTCACGCAAATTCTCCTTAGATTCGCTTCAATTTGAGGTATTTCTTCTGGGTTTTACACTGGTTTCATAACTGTTTTCAGGCTCTGTAATTCATCTCAGATTCATCGAATTATCAACTATTCTCTCTGTTTTCAGCGCTTCATAGCTTGTCGAATCCCTTCTTTCCTTGGCTTTCCAGTTTATACCCTCCTTTAGATCTATGTGTTCCAAGTGTCTAACCAGTTCGAGTACAACTAGCTTCCCGCCATAATCAACAAATTCGTTAATTTTCTGGTGAATTTCGTCCAAAAAACTGGACTATGCAATGAGTACGAGAAGATGGCATCTCCTGATAACTTGGCGAGACTTAAGCTGTGGACTTTCCGGACCTTCACTGACTCGTGGGTCTTCGACGCTTTCCTCCATGACACCGAAACTCTAATCAAGGCTCTGCAGAAGTCTCTCTCCAACGACTCCGACACACTAAAAGTACCAGCAGATACCAACTCGGCTGCTTCCATCTTCAATCTCATCAAGCCCGAAACCGTGCCAACACCAACGGGCTCAGGATCAGAGCCCGAAATGGCCACGAAGCACTGATACACTGCCCCTACCGCCACCGGAAAGATCTCAAAGCGCAAGTCCCAGGCATTGAAACGGTCTCCCACCACCTTCATCACGGCCGACCCCGCCAACTTCCGCCAGATGGTGCAACAGGTCACTGGCGTCCGGTTCGGCAACTCGCCCATCTCCGATCCCATCCTTAAACCAGAACCCCAACGTCCCGGTACCTAGTTGCAGGGCTGCTTGCCGACTCTCGACATGTCGGCGTTCCTGCTAGACCATTACCAGCAGTAGAACCAGATGGTGGGTCCAACCTCCATGCCCCAGGCCCACGTCTCGTTTGCGCTGGTGGCAAACGGTAGCACCGGGTTAGATTTCGACGCCTTCCAGAGCTTCCCGATAACTCGTGCGGCTGAAACTCGTGTTGGCGTGGCAGCTCCCATTGCAAGATCACGACACCCTAAGCCCGGCAGTAGCACAACCAGCGATCGGAGGAGAGGAGAAGAAGGTTAAGAAGGTGAAGTCGCTGGAGGAGATAGAGAAAAGATCGCCGCTGCTAAGAGTTGCAGCGGTGATCGAGAAAAACAGAGGACGGAAACCAGGAAGAAGAGACAGAAAGAGACCCTCCTTTGAGCTCCCGAGTTAACAAAGAGAGATTCCTCTCCGTCAACACCAGATCGGTTCCCAAAGACTGTACCAACAAGAGATAACACCACAGAAAGAGAAATATGAAACCAGCGACGAATTGAAGAGAACTTCTTTGTCTTGACAAGGCGAGCTTTTTGTCTCGAAGAACCAATTCTCGAAGGCAAAATCAATTAGAGATTCAAATACAGTGTAATTCAAAACAGAACCTCTAGAAAAATTATAGCATAACCAAAAAACCTAAACTTTCTATGTGAGAAATAAATTGAAACAAAGCTCGAAGATAGGAATGATGGTGATGTTGCGCGATCTAACTGCTCCCTGGAGGTGAGATCAGAGAACGTAGGGTTGTTTGCCTGGTGAGATCGCTCCTTTGCGAAATAGAGAGCAGAGAAATCACGCGTACCGTGGGCCTCCGGGGGTAGAGCCTTTAAATAGTGGAGTCCTCGCGGGTTTCGCGGAGCAGTTACGGGATTCTCGTCACGATGAGATCTGTTTCCGCGTTAATGGGGGATAACTGAAAGGGCTTATCAATTCTGCCCGAACCGGGCAGGGTGGAGATAAGGCTTACTATTACGAGGCGTGATCCCGTGAGGCTCGGAATCTGACGGTGAGATCTTTGGGGTTGCCATGTATTGGTCTATCAGTATTACCCGAGCTAATGCTCTTTAGATCTGAACTGGGGTGAACGTCGAAGTGCCTTGGGACCGAGGTGGTCCTGATGCGACCTTACACCGAGGTGAACTCATCCACTTACACCGAGGTGGACTCATCCACTTACACCGAGGTGAACTCGTCCCGAGGTGGTTTGGCTATCCGAACTTGATCTGTTGCAGACTTGGCATGTCGGGTTGAGCCGTCATCTTACTAGTTAGGTTGTGTCCACGTGTCCCCCTATTACTAGGCCGGGCCAAATCACCCTTCATCAATTGCCCCTCACTCCTCGAGTCGGGGGTCCCGACCCGGTGAGGGGAGTTCACGATGGGTCCAAGTGGATTTGGCACGAGGCCTAGGCGGTCTGTCGAGTGAATCAACCGGTTGGACTTCTTTGAACTTCTGGTTTAACTAGTAATAGCCCAGGTCGCGTCAGGTGTACGTGCGGACGTCACGCTGTTTATGGACTCCACGGACGTCAAAAACACGCTCAATCGATTTCATCCTCGGGCGTCGTGCGATCGGTTTTCACATGAACCGTTAGATCAAGTAGGTCCCAGCTGTTGATCACCTCATGGAGAGCTATAAATAGGGGGCCGAGGGGCCCTTCTTCCTCGCCAGAAGTTGTAATTGAGCTCTCCCTGAGGTCGCGTTGGAGTCTTTCAGCTCGCTACTTCCTTCTTTGTATTCCGAGGTCGTCCATCTCTTGGTGAGTTCGTGTTTTCCTTAGTTTGTTCTCCTTTATTTTTTAATCATGTCTAGCTCTAGTCTAGATATGCTCTTAGGTGACTCTAGTGAGGACGAGGGTGCCAAGGTGCAATCCGCAGCTCCTGCTGTGGAGGTCAACTCGTCGCTAGGCAACTCCCCTCTTCGGTCTTTAGAGGAAACTTCTATACCTAAAGTTGGGCCATCTCGGCCTGGGGAGCCCGAGGCTCGGGAGGAGGGACCGACCTCTAGAACGGAGGTCCCATCTTCCTCTTGGGGTCGGGATCTGGACAACTTCGTTCCTTCTACCTTGACCTCGAACAGGTTAATGTATTTAGTAGCTCGCTATTGTCTTCTAGATAGCTTAGTCTTTAGTGTTCCTCTAAGTCAGTATCCTTGGGCTCACGATCCTTATGAGCTCGCGGTTTTTGAGGAGCAGCTCGCTGCCGGGCTGCGCTTCCCGCTCCACCCCTTCATTATAGAGATAGTCAATTTTTTTAACATCACCATCGACCAACTACACCCAAACTCTATCCGAAACATAGTAGGTACTATCTCCCTGTTCCATGAGTACAACCGACCTCTGTCCCTAGACGTCTTCAGTTTGATCTATTCGATCAAAAGGAATTTTGCTTGTCTGTGCGGGGACGTCAGACAAAGTTACTATATCTCTCCTCGGCCCGGGTTTAAAATCTTGTTCGGTAGCCTGAACAAGGTTCCGACCTAGAAGAGGAGGTACTTCATTGTCTGAAATCCTGAGGGAGGGTCTTTTCCAACTCACTGGAGGGTGGCTATCAAGGATCCCGGGGTGAGCTTAGATGCGGAGACTAGGGCAATTATCAACTCTTGGAGGGACCTCGGCCTGGAGATGAAAGATTTCTTGGCCGAGAAAAAGCTTGTGTGAGCTGGACTGAGCCCTCCTGGTAGGTCTCCACCTCGGTTTTTATTATAAGGTTTTCTTTAGTTCGTGGCTAACCTTTTATCTTACTCTTGCAGTTACCATGCCAGAGGTCGATGCTAAGGACCTTCTCAAGAGCTTTCAGAGAGGGAAGAAGAGGAAGGCTTCGAAGAAGTCTCGCCGGGAGGCCGATCCTTCTGCCCCCACCCCATCCGAAGTCCTTGCTCCGGAGCCGATCTCTGCCGAGCTCCCCGAGGAGGAGGTCCACCCTCAACCCCACATAGTAGACCTGGACGAAGACCAGGAGGAAGGCATTCAGCCTCATGAGCTGGAGAGCACTTCCGCACCCAAGCCCGAGTTCCCTAAAGAAAGCATAATGACCCCTCGGCTCGGACTGCTCAAGAGCAAGGATGTCGTTTTTCCTGCCGAGGTCGTGGAATGGGCTGACATGCCCACAAGACAGCTCGGAGGCAGGGCTGCCAGCTACAGCATGGTGGTAAGTATCTTACTTTATATTTTATTTCCTTGTCAACTTTTCAAACATACTTACCTCGATTTTCTTTACTAGGTGAACTCTGCCATTCATTCATTGGTCTACCAGTCCGAGATCCGCCTGAAGAAAGCTTAGGAAGCTGAGGAGAAGGCACGGAAACTTTATCGCGAGCTGGACATAGCTCGGGGCGAGGTTCTTCGGGCCAAGAAGGGAGCTCGGAGACAACAGGATCTGATCTTGGCCATGACCGAGGAGAAGGCGAAGCAATAGGAGCTGATCTCAACAATGACCGAGGAGAAGAAGAAACTTTAACGAGAGATCGAGAATCTCGAAGCAATGATCCAAGAGCGAACTGAGGTCTTCAAGACCGCCATCCAAGAGGCGCGAGCTGAAGAAAGAAGCCACGCCATTGACCGTTTCAAGGAATCCTCGGAGTTCCACGATCTCCAGGTCGAATATGGATCGAGCTCCTATTGTTCCGGCTTCAAGCTGTGCAAGTATCTAATGCGGCAGAAATTCCCCGATCTTGACCTCAGAGTCGTCTCTATGTCTGACCTTACTCCCGAGGTGGCGGAGGCGGCGAACAGAGAGCCCAGCTCATTTGAAGAACAAAGTGACGACGAAGTCCTAGAGGCGGGCCCATCGGGTCAAGAGGACGCGGAGGAGCATATGGAGACCGACCTGCTTGGCAGTCCGCATGCATGATCCCTGCTTTTTCTTCTTTTTACTGTTTGGATGTACACCTCGAGGCCACCGAGCTCGGGTTATAATGAGATCTTTGTACTTAAAATCTTTTCATCAATGAAATTCAAACTTTTTTGACTAATCCTTGTGCAAAAATATTCTGAGTGTAAATGACTCCCAATCTGGCGAACTGAACCAGACAGAGGTAGGAGTAAGGTTACCCCAAATTGTCGAGCTACCGAGCTGGACAACAAGTAAGGATAACCAAAAATAAAATTTTTCTAAGTAGAGGTCACCCCGAACTGTCTTCCCGGACTACTAGTAGGGGTAACTTCACGTAATGTACGCCGAGGTGAGCGACATTGCAGGGTATATACCTGAGCTGTCTACGCCTTAAGCATTAGAGGTACTTTGCCTATGCCGAAGAGGCGACTAGGATTTATCTGCCCATGCCGAGGAGGCGACTGGGAGTTGTTCACCCATGCCGAAGATGCGACTGGGACTTGTTTGCCCATGTCGAAGAGGCGACTGGGACTTATGTGGTGCCGAGGTCTTTTATCAGCTCGGCGCTTTAGTCCTTGGACTTTTGGGAGTGATTCGTAGTCCACTCTCCAGTTCGGCAATCACAGGTAGTATCGTCTTAAGTTGCTGATGTTCCACGCTCGAGGTACATGTTTTCCTTCTAGGGTTTCGAGCTCGTACGTAGCTTCCCCGAGTACCCGCCTTACTCGGTACGGACCTTCCCAGTTCGGTCCGAGCTTACTGACACCGGGCTCAGGTACCATAACTTTTTGAAGAACCAGGTCACCGACACGGAAATGTCGTTTCTTGACCCGGGCGTTATAGTACCGAGCCACTCTCTGTTGGTAGGTTGCAGTTTGAATGTATGCATGGTCCCGTACTTCTTCCACCAGGTCGAGGTTGGTACAGAGCTTGTCGTTGTTTGCTTCTTCGTTGTATGCCTCCAGGCGTAGTGTAGGCACCTCGATCTTGGTTGGACTCACCGCTTCCGTGCCATAGGTGAGGTTGAAGGGGATTTCACCCGTGGCGGTCTTAACAGTAGTTTGGTAGGCCCATAATACACTGGGCAGCTCCTCTACCCACAGTCCACGGAGTATGGCTTTGTTCGTGACTTTTGCTTGTTCGTTTGCCTGAGGGTGTGCCACCGAAGTGAAGTTCTGTTGTATCCCCATCTCGACGCACCAATTCTGGAACTTGATGTCCTTGAACTGCTTTCCGTTGTCGGAGATAAGTACCCAAGGTAGCCCGAAACGACATACTATATTCTTCCAAAAGAAATTTTGAGGACATACTAGGGGGAATGGGCAAAGAATATCGATCCCCCACTGCGCGAAGGGCCATGGGCTGGTGAGATATTTGAGGACGGCAGCAGATCGGTGGTGGATGTTGGTGTGCCTTTGACACTTGTCGCACCTCTTAACGAGTTTGAGTGTGTCTGCTTTCATCGTGGGCCAATAGTACCCTTGTCGCAGCGCTTTCTGGGCAAGATCTCTACCCCCCAAGTGACCGCCACACAAGTCTTCATGAGTGTTGCAAAAAACGAGCTCGGCCTCTGAGGGTCACAAGTAGTGCAAGTAGGGGAGCGTGAAAGATCTTCGGTACAGCTGTCCGTCTATGATGACGTACTTCGCTGACTGGCACTCTACCCTTTGGGCCGCATTACGATCTGCAGGAAGGGTCCCGTGAAGCAAATAGCTCACGAGTTGGTCAATCCAACTTGGCTCTGCATGTACTATAGGAGCGACCTCTTCTGCCCCCTCGAGAATGCTAGGCCGAGGTAGGTCCTCTATGTACACGGTCCTCATTGTGTTACTACTTGTGCTGGCTAACTGGGATAGGGTGTCGGACTCAACGTTCTCGAACCTTGGGATCTGCCTGATGAAGTAGGACAAGAAGTTGTGCAGAACTTCTCTAACCTTGGCTAAATAAGAAGACATGGTGGGGTCACGAGCTTCATACTCGTCGTTGATCTGGTTGACCACGAGCTGGGAGTCACTGTAGATGATGAGGTGTTTGGATTTTACTTCTTTGGCTAAGGTGAGCCCGGCTATCAACGCCTCATAGTTTGCTTCGTTGTTACACGCTGCAAATCCAAACTAGAGTGCGTATTCCACTTTCACCCCGCTTGGTCCATACAGAATTATGCCCGCTCCACTTCCTTGTTGGTTAGACGAGCCATCGGCATGGAGGATCCAGGGCTCCTCGTCCCAGGTCGGTCTTGCTCGGACCAGGATTGGTGCCGCACTGGTTGAAGCTTCCTCCGCATTGTTAGACAGTTTTGTATGCCCTTAGCTTCAATCAGAATGATGTACATTATGAGTTTATTGTAAATGAATAAAAGAGCATATTTGATTCATGTTCCCTTGGTATGTTTCTGTGTAATACCCTTAAACTGGACACTTGATGAGACTCGTGTTAGTTTAAAATGTTCACAGACAGGGGGTCGGTCTGGGAGACCTATCCTGATAAGGCTGACAATGTTGTGCCACCAAGTCGGTTGGGGTGGCATGTCTCAGCTGCCAGGGTGAGACCCTAGGCACATACAGTGTAGGATTAATTGAATCTTTGAACTGGACTAGATTTCCAGTATTGCCCTGGACATTGGAGATTGATGGGCAAAACTGGAAAGTTACACCCGACCCCTAGACTCGATTATGATACTGCACTAGGTGTCGGATTGAGCTGTCTTTGATATACCAATCAGTGAGATCCTTAGCGGGGGTCAAAACCTGGGTATGTTGAGACAGTCTGAGAATTCACCTGAGTGGGTGATCATAGTGACAGGATCAGCCCCTTTGTCGGACAAAGGTAATGATCGGGGATGCACTCTCACTGATGGAAACCAAGACTGCCGGCAGCCGATTTCAATCGTTGAGATTTGTTTTGCAAAGTATATTTTATATGAGATATAAATGTATATATATTATGGTTTCTAATAATATAAGCAGAGAGTGCAACACTGTTCCTTGCAGCCGGGGGAGAGGTCCTCTCTTGTCGGGCAGTGTATGATCATTATGGGTTGAGAGGTTAAGTGTAAGACCATTGAGGATAATACCTGATGGGCTAATCTTGCATTTGCCCACAGTCCCTGGGTGTTATAAGGTGGTTTGGCCCAGGGACCACTTAGGGTAAGTGTTTGGCCTATAGAGCCCATTTGATGGGTTTCAGGGGGTGCACTGTCCATAACAGTGTATTCGGCCAGGCCTTGTAACAAAGACTGGGCTGAACCCATGTGGCTGATGTGTAGATCAATGGTTGGGTCCCACGCCATACAAAGAAGCCCAACTGGGCAGCAGTTAGGAAGGTTAAGTGAGCACATAAGCTTAATGGGCTTGAACTAGACTTATTTAATAAGTTAAATATGGGCGAATTCTGAGATGGATCAACAGATAGGATAGGGTCTTAACCCTATCCACTCAAAGAGTCCAGATCTAAATATGATTCAGATCTAGAAACCTCCTAATGAGATTAGGAGAAAGCTGATCTAATCTGCAAATAAGATAAGGTTTATCCTTATCACCTAAAGAGAGGTCTGATCCAAATATGATTTGGATCAGCAGCTCCTAATTGGATTAGGAGCTGATCTCTTAGGGTTACAAAAGAAGGAGGGGGCGGCAGCCTTTAGGAGAATGACATAATCAGATCCTCTTCAGAGCTGAAATCAGAGAAGAAAGATTTCTGCAATCCCTGCAAAGACCTTTCTTGTCGCCTCCTTCCTGCAGCCGCCAGACATCCAGTTCGATCTCTAGTTGTGGGAGAAGTCAAGATTCGATCTTGACATCAGTTCTTTGAGAAAGAATTGATAGGAAGCTGAGCTCACATACCATCCTACTGTTTCTTGCGAAGGACAGAATTCTTGGAGAAGAATACTGTTGATTCTGCTCCATCCTGCACTGCGCCAATTTCAGTGGGAGCAGTCTTTGGATCCTTCCTTGGGCGTGAACACCTTCGTTGGGGGATACTATTTCTCCGTATCAGGTATAATCCTCTCCTACTCCTTTTGGTTCAGATCTGGTTCAGTTTATGGTTCAAGAATGATAATTGAAAATATTATTTTCTAAATAGGGAATGCGATTCCCAGTTGAAGGGAGAGAAAAATTTTTGAAATTCGCCCCTTTATTCCGCAAGATTTGGGCGTCCATACGATGGATCACTCACCCCTTCAGTGGTATCAAAGTCAGGTTCAAATCTTGAACCAATTTGTTTCAGATATGAACCTGCGCAAATGGGCAGAAGGCGTTCTACCCAATTTGCGCAGATATGGGTTTTGGGAAATTTGTTCCCAAAATTAATGGGTGAATAATCTGAAATTAATTTTATATAAATCTTATTATTGTTTAGAATTGTTCTTTATGATTTTCTTGATTTATGGGCTGTTCGTACAAGAGGAGATCGAAATCTTGATTTGCGCAGGGAACCTGTGATTTTGTAGATTATGGATTATTTTGTTACATTTGGTCTGTAAAATAATTTTTTTTATTTTTTTAGACTGAATGTATAGGTATTCGATCTGATATAATTATTAATAGAAATTAGGATTTCTATTTATTTTATTTTGGATCGAAGATGGCGGCGCAGAAAAGGAGAACTCGTAGAGGAGGAGATTTCGTAGATGGGAGAATCGCTATCTGCGATTTGTAGTTTGTGAAACTGCAACCTATGATCTAACCTCTGTTTTGCATAAAGGATTGTGCAAATAGCCCTGATAGACTAATTCTTGATTGTTCTTTTATCAGTATTTAATTTCAGATTATTTTCTTGAATTAAAGATTTAATTAAAGATCAAACCCTAGACCCATTCGAACCAAGATTGGTTCAAATTGTTTGGACCGAATCTAGGGTTTAATCAAGGCTGAAAGTCACTCCTAATTTTCCCACTAATGGGCCTGAGGATTGATATTTAATTAAATGGTTAATTCGGCCCAACCTGTAAAGGCCCAGTTTTAAATAGTTAAAACTGCTAAAAGCCCACTTAACTCTTGAAACTATATGGGCCGAACCAATCAACCCTAATTCGGCCCATATACCTAGATAATATTAATGGTTAATATTATGGATTTAAAATGGGCCTCAAATGGGCTTTACAGATAATTAATTGATTGGATCAATTTATCCTTGCATGTGATGTATGGATGTGTGATGTGCTACGTACATGGGCCATAAGTGCTTGGCCCATGCTCAATCAACAGTGGCTCTTGCGCACACCATGACTGAATGCACATCATTGCCAGGGTGTCCCTTTTGGTCATTGGATGACCTCCCTCAGTGGTGGGCCCCACACCTCATCAAGAGGTTATGTGCAGAACAGTAGCCGATTTAGGCCCACCAAAATCTGGCTTTATGAAAGTCAGTGAGAGCCACTTTGGTTTGACCTAGATCAAACTAGGGCGTAATTAACTGATCCCTCCAGCTAATATGAGTGCATGTGATAGGGAGATTCATATGATGAACTCTCTAAAGGCCTTCCCTCATTAACATGAGGATGGGTCCTTCAGTAATGAGGAAACGCACCAGAAAATGGTCTATCCATTTGTTGTTGGGCTTGTCTGAGTGTTTCATAAGATGATAGGGGCGTCATAGACCGATGTGGGAGGGGCTTCACCAAAAAATGGGAACTCTCTCACGGTACCTTGGCGTTCACGAATATGATGGGTAAGCACTCACTAGACAGAAAGGTTTACTTGAAAACGGCTCTGAACCTTGTCTGACAGAGGCCAAAGGGAAAACTCATATGATGAGTGGATATGATCCTTCACAGAAAGGTGGTGGGGTTATGCAACTGAAACAGTTGGCTCCATGCACCCTATGTGATTTCCCACATTTCCAGAGACAACCCGTAGTCTCCGTCACTGAGAAAGGAGGAAAATCTCAGAGATTAATAAATGGAAATGAAATGTAGGTTAAAAACCATATCTATGAAATGAACATGAATCAAATTAGGTTGTGGACTGATGTTTGCTCTTTTATCAGAAAATGGCAAACGAACAATTTGCAAAGTTGCTTGATGACAACAAGTTGAAGGGCCCAAACTATGCCGACTGGTACAGGAACCTTATGCTGGTCCTAACTTCTGAAAAGTTAGATAAAGTGGCAAAGAATCCTGCCCCGGAGCATCCGGGTGATAGGGCTTCTGAGGCCCAAAGGAGAGACTATCAGGATTGGGAGGAGAAAAACTCCCTTGCCCGGTGTTACATCATTGCCTCCTTGGACAACCAAATATAGAGGCAGTTCGATTAGATCGAACTTGCCAAGGACATATTGGACAGTCCCAGGACGATGTATGAAGAGCAAAATCGTTCTACTTGACAAAAGGTCTTAAAACAGTTCATGACCGCACAAATGTCCAAGGGCCAACAAGTTCACGACCATTGTCTTCGGATGATGGGATACATCAACGAACTGGAGGCTCTTGGATCCGGGCTGGACCTTGCGACCCAGATAGATGCTATCCTTAATTCATTGCTCCCTTCCTTTAATCCGTTCATCATGAACTATAACATGAACAAACTGAATGTCAGCTGGCAAAAGCTCAGCAATATGTTGCAAAGAGCTGAAGAACTGATTAAAAAGGATAAGCCTGTAGCTATGCTTGTTGAAACTAGCAAGACAGGCAAGAGAAAGAGGAAGGCAAAGAAGAATCAGAAGAAAGCCACTAAGGAAAGAAGCAGAAGAAAGACAAAGCATCGGATGCTTGTCACTTCTGCAAAAAGACCGGCCACTGGAAAAGAAACTGTCCTGCCTACCTGGAATCCAAGAAAGGGGTTCAAGGTAAGTAGAAGGCTGAGTGAAGGAGAAGTCACACTCTACTTGGGGACTACTGCAATTGTTGTAGACGTGGCCATAGGAACCGTGGAGTTACTTTTTAGAGAATGAACAATTGTACTGAAAGATTGTCTTTATGTACAAAATTTAAGGAGAATTTTGATTTCTATCTCAAAACTGTGTGCAAATGGTTATTCTATCTTGTTTAGTAATACGATTACTATTAAAAGAAATAAACGATTCAACACATACGGGGAACTGGAGAACGGTCTCTATGTTCTACATCCTTCTCTAGAAACTAACATAACCGAAACTATGTCGGCTAAAATCCCCAAAAAGAGAGCCCGTGATACAGTGAATCCCACGTGTCTGTGGCATTACCGACTTGGCCACATCGGTGTTGACCGAATCACAAGGTTGGTAAAGGATGGTCCTTTGGATTTTCTAACTGTAGAAGATCTTCCCACCTATGAGCCTTGCCTATAATGCAAGATGACGAAACAGCCATTTAACGGTAAGCCTGAAAGATGTACAGGCACACTTGACCTAATACATACTGATGTATGTGGTCCCATGAGTGTTAGGACACGGAATCAACACGTGTATTTCATTACCTTCACAGATGATTTTTCACGATATGGTTACATGTACCTAATGAGACACAAGTCTGAATCTTTTGAAAAGTTCAGAGAGTTCAGACAAGAGGTTGAGAAACAGTCAGGGAGAGAAATTAAACCCTTCGATCAGATCGCGGTGGCGAATATCTCTCTGACGAATTCAGGGTCTACTTAAAGGACAATGGGATAGTATCACAATTAGCACCTCCTGCTACACCACAACTTAACGGTGTTTCAGAGAGGAGGGATAAGACCTTATTGGATATGGTCTCGTCGCTTCTCATACACTTAGAGTTACCCACATCCTTTTGGGGTTATGCATTAGAGACTGCGATTTGCGTACTGAATCGGGTTCCAACCAAATCGGTTCCGAATACTCCATATGAACTTTGGATCGGAAAGAAACCAAGTGTCAGACACTTGAAGATTTGGGGTTGTCCAACACACATTAAAAGAACGAGTGCAGACAAGTTGGAATCCAAGACTAGCCGTTGCCTATTTGTAGGCTACCCAAAAGGCTCTGTAGGTTACCTATTCTATGACCCAAGTGAGCAGAAAGTGTTCTGCAGTCGAAATGCACAATTCTTGGAAACCGATTACATCCTGGACACCCATCGTCAGGAAGTTGTTCTTGAAGATGAGAGCTCAGGAGCAGTGGGAGATGTCCCACAAGTTCCAGGTAGTGACCAACCTAGAAAATCCACTCGGGTATCCAGGCCACCAGTCCGTTATGGTTATGACCAGGATAGTTACCTGGTGGAAACCTTGACTAGTGAGGAGGATCCCGTGACTTACGCGGAAGCTATGTTGGACATAGATTCCTAGAAGTGGGTGGAGTCCATGAGTGCAAAGATGGACTCAATGGAGACCAATGGAGTCTGGACTCTAGTAGATCCGCCCTCCGGGGTAAAAGCAATCAATTGCAAATGGATTTACAAGAGGAAGAAAGGCCCCGATGGTAGGGTTGAGACCTACAAATCTTGTCTGGTGGCGAAAGGGTACACTTAGAAAGAGGGCATCGACTATGAGGAAACCTTTTCGCATGTGGCCATGCTTAAATCCATTAGGATCCAACTAGCTGTACCAGCATACCATGATTATGAGATTTGGCAGATAGATGTCAAAACTGTATTCCTGAATGGAGATCTTACTCAAGATATCTATATGCAGCAGCCGCAAGGCTTCATTGCTACAGGTCAGGAAAACATGGTATGTAAACTTAATAGATCCATTTATGAACTTAAGCAAGCTTCTAGAAGTTGGAACATCCGTTTTGACTCTACTGTCAAATCGTTTGACTTCAAGCAGAATCCGGATGAACCCTGTGTCTACAGGAAGTACAGTGGAGATAAGGTTACCTTCTTGGTTCTGTATGTAGATGACATTCTACTCATTGGAAATGATGTAGGAATGTTAACTACGGTGAAAGTATGGCGTTCACAACAATTCTCCATGAAAAATCTTGGAGAAGCCTCCTATATACTAGGTCTTCGACTCTATAGAGATAGATCAAAGCGGATAATAGGATTATTTCAATCTGCTTACATTGACAAAATAGTCAAAAGATACAACATGGAGAACTCCAAGAAAGGAAATGTTCCTTTCAGGCACGGAGTCACTCTCTCCAAGAAGATGTCTCCCAAGACTTCTGAGGAGATTAATGGCATGAAAGACGATCCCTATGCCTCTGCCGTAGGGAGCATCATGTATGTCATGCTGTGCACTCGTCCTGACATTGCTCAGGCAGTGAGTGTAGTAAACAGATTTCAGGCCAACCCAGGGCAGGAACACTGGATTGCTGTGAAAAACATACTCAGTTACCTTCGAAGGACAAAAGAGTTTTGTCTGGTGTTCGATGGTAGCTCACTACAGATCCAAGGGTATACAGATGCTAACTTCCAGTCGGATCCAGATGATAGAAAGTCTACATCTGGATATGTTTTCACGATAGGATCGTGTTGTTTTCTGAATGTCAGCAAACAGGGGTCCTAAGTAGCAAATTAACAGTCCATAACCCAAGCCGAACACATTGTCGTAAGTGAGGCTGCCTTATGAATGAAGGTATTCATTCCTGAATTTGGAATTCAGCACATCACCCATTCCACTGTTATGTGACAACACTGGACCAACGGGAGAATGATGTTAAGAGGTAGCATCAGCGGAGAATGTGGTAGACCCATTGACTAAGCCACTGTCACAGAAAATGTTTGAGAAAACACATGGAAAGCATGGGGCTTCGGCTTGTACCTGATTGGACCTAAGTGCAAGTGGGAGTTGTTAAACAGTTTTGTATGCCCTTAGCTTCAATCAGAATGATGTACATTATGAGTTTATTGTAAATGAATAAAATAGCATATTTGATTCATGTTCCCTTGGTATGTTTCTGTGTAATACCCTTAAACTGGACACTTGATGAGACTTGTGTTAGTTTAGAATGTTCACAGCCAGTGGGTCGGTCTGGGGAGACCTATCCTGATAAGGCTGACATTGTTGTGCCACCAAGTCGGTTGGGGTGGCCTGTCTCAGTTGTCAGGGTGAGACCCTAGGCACAAACAGTGTAGGATTAATTGAATCTTTGAACTGGACCAGATTTCCAGTATTGCCTTGGACATTGGAGATTGATGGGCAAAACTGCGAAGTTACACCCGACCGCTAGACTCGATTATGATACTGCACTAGGTGTCGGATTGAGCTGTCTTTGATATACCAATCAGTGAGATCCTTAGCGGGGGTCAAAACCTAGGTATGTTGGGACAGTCTGAGAATTCATCTGAGTGGGTGATCATAGTGACAGGATCAGCCCCTTTGTCGGACAAAGGTAATGATCAGGGATGCACTCTCACTGATGGAAACCAAGACTGCCGGCAGTCGATTTCAATCGTTGAGATTTGTTTTGCAAAGTATATTTTATATGAGATATAAAAGTATATATATTATGGTTTCTAAAATGTTTGCAAGAAGGTTTTAATTCCCGGGATCCATATAAGCAGAGAGTGCAGCACTGTTCCTTGCAGCCGAGGGAGAGGTCCTCTCTTGTTAGGCAGTGTATGATCATTATGGGCTGAGAGGTTAAGTGTAAGACCATTGAGGATAATACTTGATGGGCTAATCTTGTATCTGCCCACAGTCCCTGGGTGTTACAAGGTGGCTTGGCCCAGGGACCGCTTTGGGTAAGTGTTGGGCCCATAGAGCCCATTTGATGGGTTTCAGGGGGTGCGCTGTCCATAATAGTGTATTCGGCCAGGCCTTGTAACAAAGGTTGGGCCAAACCCATGTGGCTGATGTATAGATCAATGCTTGGGTCCCACGCCATACAAGGAAACCCAACTGGGTAGCAGTTAGGAAGGTTGAGTACATAAGCTTAATGGGCCTAAAGCCCATTTCGAACTAGACTTATTTAATAAGTTAAATATGGGCGAATTCTGAGATGGATCAGCAGATAGGATAGGGTCTTAACCCTGTCCACTCAGAGAATCGAGATCTGAATATGATTCAGATCTAGAAACCTCCTAATGAGATTAGGAGAAGGCTAATCTAATCTGCAGATAAGTTAAGGGTTTATCCTTATCACCTAAAGAGAGGTCTGATCCAAATATGATTTGGATCAGCAGCTCCTAATTGGATTAGGAGCTGATCTCTTAGGGTTACAACACACGTTAAAAGAACGAGTCCTTAGGAGAATGGCATAATCAGATCCTCTTCTAAGCTGAAATCAGAGAAGAAAGATTTCTGCAATCCCTGCAAAGACCTTTCTTGCCGCCTCCTTCCTGTAGCCGCCAGACATCCAGTTCGATCTCCAATTGTGGGAGAAGTCAAGATACGATCTTGACATCAGTTCTTTGAGAAAGAATTGATAGGAAGCTGTGCTCAGGTGCCATCCTGTTGTTTCTTGTGAAGGACAGAATTCTTGGAGAAGAATACTGCTGATTCTGCTCCATCCTGCACTGCGCCATTTTCAGTGGGAGCAGTCTTTGGATCATTCCTTGGGTGTGAACACCTTCGTTTGGGGATACTATTTCTCCGTATCAGGTATAATCCTCTCCTACTCCTTTTGGTTCAGATCTGGTTCAGTTTATGGTTCAAGAATGATCCTTGAAAATATGATTTTCTAAATTGGGAATGCGATTCCCAGTTGAAGGGAGAGAAAAATTTTTGAAATTTGCCCCTTTATTCCGCAAGATTTGGGCATCCATACGATGGATCTCTCATCCCTTCACGCATGCCCGTGCTTGGCTAGTTCAGGGGTCACAGAGCTGAACGTGCATTCTGCCACGAAGTCGTCTAAGGCTTGGGCCTTAATTGACATCCGAGGTTCGTACTAGATGTCGTACTCGCTGAGTTTGATGGCCCATTTCGTCAGCCTATCAGATACCTTAGGCTTGAGTAGGATTTTCCTCCGAGACTTGTTGGTGAGGACGATGACAGTGTGGGCTTGGAAGTAGGGACGAAGCTTCCAAGCTGCTGTGACTAGCGCGTACGCCAGCTTTTTGATCTCTGAATACCTTCTTTCAGCATCCTGCAAAACCTTGCTAACAAAGTAGATGGGTCGTTGGACCCGATCTACGTCTTTTATTAGTACCAAGCTTACTACCTCGTCGCTCGTGGAGAGGTACAACTTTAAAACATCTTCCTCCTCGGGTCGGGTCAGAACCGGGATGCTAACTCGGTATTTTTTTCAGCTCGTCGAAGGCGAGCTAACATTCTATGGTCCATTCGAAATCTTTGCTTTTCTTTATGGCCTTGAAGAAAGGCAGACAGCGATCTGCCGACTTGGACATGAAACGGCTCAGAGCGGCCATCCTGTCGTTAGTCTCTGAACCTCTTTTTGCTTACGAGGTGGTCTCATGTCTAAGATGGCCCTTATTTTTTTAGGATTGGCTTCGATGTCACGTCGATTGACTATGTAGCCCAGGAATTTACCCGAGGTGACACCGAAGACGCATTTGTTGGGATTTAGCTTCATGTTATATTTACGCAAAATCTGAACCAAAAGGAGTGGGAGAGGATTATACCTGATATGGAGAAATACTATCTCCCAATAGAGGTGTTCACGCCCAAGGAAGGATCCAAAATCTGCTCCCACTGAAGATGGCGCAGTGAAGGATGGAGCAGAATCAGCAATGTTCTTCAAAAGAACTTGACACTTCGCAAGAATCAATTGGACGGCTTGTGAGTACAGCTCCAATCAATCTTTTCCCAAAAGATTGAAATCAAGATCCAATCTTGATTGCTCCCAAGAACTAGAGATCGAACTGAAGGAAGGGCAATGGCAGGAAGGTGGCGCAGGAGAGAATTCGTAGTATGCAGGAAATCTCTCAATCACTCTTTCTCTAAGAGAAGAATACTGTTGATGATGTTGTGTTCTTCAAGGCTGCCGCCCCCTTCCCCTTTTATAATCTTAAAGGGATCAGTTCCTAATCAGATTAGGAGTTGCTAATCCAAATCATATTTGGGTTAGAAGTCCCTTAGTGATAAGGGATAATCCTTATCTTATCTGCAGATCAAATCAGCTGTTTCCTAATCTAATTAGGAGGTTTCCAGCTCTAAATCTTATTTAGATCTTGGACTCTCTGAGTGGATAGGGTCTAAGCCCAATCCTTTTAGCTGACCCACTTCAGAATTCGCCCCCTTTAAATGACTGATCAAATTAGCCCAGTTCGAAATGGGCTTAAGGTCCATTAAGGTTATGTACTCAAAAAACCTTCCAAATTGCTGCCCAGTTGGGCTTCCTTGTATGGCGTGGGACCCAAGCATTGATCTACACATTAGCCACATGGGTTCAGCCCAGCCTTTGTCACAAGGCCTGGCCGAATGCACTGCTGAAGACAGTGTACCCCCTGAAACCCATCAAATGAGCTCTATGGGCCCAACACTTACACTAAGTGGTCCCTAGGCCAAGCCACCTTATAACACCCAGGGACTGTGGGCAGATGCAAGATTAGCCCATCAGGCATTATCCTCAATGGTCTTACACTTAACCTCTCAGCCCATAATGATCATACACTACCCGACAAGAGAGGACCTCTCCCTCGGCTGCAAGGAACAGTGTTGCACTCTCCACTCATATGGATCCCGGGAATTAAAACCTTCTTGCAAACAATTTAGAAACCATATATATATACTTTTATATCTTATATAAAATATATTTTTGCAAAACAAATCTCAACGGTTGAAATCGGCTGCCGGCAGTCTTGGTTTCCATCAGTGAGAGTGCATCCCCGATCATTACCTTTGTCCAAAAAAGGGGCTGATCCTGTCACTATGATCACCCACTCAGATGAATTCTCGGACTGTCCCAACATACCCAGGTTTTGACCCCCGCTAAGGATCTCACTGATTGGTATATCAAAGACAGCCTAATCCGACACCTAGTGCAGTATCATAATCGAGTCTAGGGGTCGGGTGTAACTATCTAGGTTTGCCCATCAATCTCCAAGGTCCAGGGCAATACTGGAAATCTGGTCCAATTCAAAGATTCAATTAATCCTACACTGTATGTGCCTAGGGCATCACCCTGGCAGCTGAGACAAGCCACCCGAACCGACTTGGTGGCACTACAGTGTCAGCCTTGTCAGGATAGGTCTCCCCAGACCGACCCACTGGCTGTGAACATTCTAAACTAACACGAGTCTCATTAAGTGTCCAGTTTAAGGGTATTACACAGAAACATACCAAGGGAACATGAATCAAATATGTATCTTTATTCATTTACAATAAACTCATAAAGTACATCATTCTGATTGAAGCTAAGGGCATACAAAACTGTCTAACAGCTCCCACTTGCACTTAGGTCCAAGCAGGTACTAGCCGGAGTCCCATGCTTTCCAAGTGTTTCTTAAACACTTTCTGTAGGTCCAGCGTTGTCATACAACAGTGGAATGGGTGATGTGCCGAATTCCAAATTCAGGAATGAACACCTTCATTCATAAGGCAACCTCACTTATGGCAATGCTTTCGGCTTGGGTTGTGGACTATTAATTTGCTACTTAGGACCCCTGTTTGCTGACATTCAGCAAACAGCACACGATCCTATCGTGAAAACATATACAGATGTAGACTTTCTATCATCTGGGTCTGACTGGAAATCGGCATCTATAAACCCCTGGATCTATAGTGAGCTACCGTCGAACACCAGACAAAACTCTTTTGTCCTTCGAAGGTACTTAAGTATGTTCTTCACAGCAGTCCAATGCTCCTACCCTGAGTTGGCCTGAAATCTGCTTACTACACTCACTGCCTGAGCAATGTCAGGACGAGTGCACAGCATGGCATACATGATGCTCCCTACGGCAGAGGCATAGGGAACGTCTTTCATGCCCTCAATCTCCTCAGAAGTCTTGGGAGACATCTTCTTGGAGAGAGTGACTCCGTGCCTGAAAGGAACATTTCCTTTCTTGGAGTTTTCCATGCTGTATCTTTTGACTATTTTGTCAATATAAGCAGATTAGGATAATCCAATTATCCGCTTCGATCTATCTCTATAGAGTCGAAGACCCAGTATATAGGAGGCTTCTCCAAGATCTTTCATGGAGAATTGCTGCGAAAGCCATACTTTCACCGTAGTTAACATTCCTATATCATTCCCAATGAGGGGAATGTCATCTACATACAGAACCAAGAAGGTAACCTTATCCCCACTGTACTTCCTGTGGACATAGGGTTCATCTGGATTCTGCTCGAAGTCAAACGATTTGACAGCAGAGTTAAAACGGATGTTCCAACTTCTAGAAGCTTGCTTAAGCCCATAAATGGATCTGTTAAGTTTACATACCATGTTTTCCTGACCTGCAGCAATGAAGCCTTGCGGCTGCTGCATATAGATATCTTCAGTAAGATCTCCATTCAGGAATGCAGTTTTGACATCCATCTGCCAAATCTCATGATCATGGTATGCTGCTACAGCTAGCAGGATCCTAATGGATTTAAGCATGGCCACAGGCGAAAAGGTTTCCTCATAATCGATGCCCTCTTTCTGAGTGTACCCTTTCGCCACCAGACGAGCCTTGAAGGTCTCAACTTTACCATCGGGGCCCTTCTTCCTCTTGTAAATCCATTTGCAACCGATTGCCTTTACCCCGGAGGGCGGATCTACTAGAGTCCAGACTCCATTGGTCTCCATTGAGTCCATCTCTGCCCTCATGGCCTCCACCCACTTCTGGTAATCTATGTCCAACATAGCTTCCGCGTAAGTCACGGGATCTTCCTCACTAGTCAAGGTTTCCACCAGGTAGCTATCCTGGTCATAACCATAACGGACTGGTGGCCTGGATGCCCGAGTGGATCTTCTAAGTTGGTCACTACCTGGAACTTGTGGGACATCTCCCACTGCTCCTAAGCTCTCCTCATCAAGAACAACTTCCTGACGATGGGTGTCCAGGATATAGTCGGTTTCCAAGAATTGCGCATTTCGACTGCAGAACACTTTCTGCTCACTTGGGTCATAGAAAAGGTAACCTACAGAGCCTTTTGGGTAGCCTACAAATAGGCAACGACTGGTCTTAGATTCCAACTTGTCTGCACTCATTCTTTTAACGTGTGCTGGACAACCCCAAATCTTCAAGTGTCTGACACTTGGTTTCTTTCCGGTCCAAAGTTCATATGGAGTATTCGGAACCGATTTGGTTGGAACCCGATTCAGCACGTAAATCGCAGTCTCTAATGCGTAACCCCAAAAGGATGTGGGTAACTCTGAGTGTATGAGAAGCGACCGGACCATATCTAATAAGGTCCTATTCCTCCTCTCTGAAACACCGTTAAGTTGTGGTGTAGCAGGAGGAGCTAATTCTGATACTATCCCATTGTCCTTTAAGTAGTCCCTGAATTCGTCAGAGAGATATTCGCCACATCGATCGGATCGAAGGGCTTTAATTTCTCTCCCTAACTGTTTCTCGACCTCTTGTCTAAACTCTTTGAACTTTTCAAAGGATTCAGACTTGTGTCTTATTAGGTACACGTAACCATATCGTGAAAAATCATCTGTGAAGGTGATGAAATACACGTGTTGATTTCGTGTCCTAACACTCAGGGGACCACATACATCAGTATGTATTAGGTCAAGTGTGCCTGTACATCTTTCAGGCTTACCGTTAAATGGCCGTTTCGTCATCTTGCCTTGTAGGCAAGGCTCACAAGTGGGAAGATCTTCTACAGCTAGAAAATCCAAAGGACCATCCTTTACCAACCTTGTGATTCGGTCAACACCGATGTGGCCAAGTCGGTAATGCCACAGACACGTGGGATTAACTGTATCACGGGCTCTCTTCTTGGGGTTTTCAACCGACGTAGTTTCGGTTAAGTTAGTTTCTAGAGAAGGATGTAGAACATAGAGACCGTTCTCCAGTTCCCCGTATGCGATGAATCTGTTATTTCTTTTAATAGTAATCGTATTACTAAAGAAGACAGAATAACCATATGCACACAGTTTTGAGACAGAAATCAAATTTCTTCTTAAATTTTGTACATAAAGACAATCTTTCAGTACAATTATTCCTTCTCTAAAATATAGTTCCACGGTTCCTATGGCCGTGGCTGCAACAGTTGCAGTAGTCCCCAAGTAGAGTGTGACTTCTCCTTCACTCAGCCTTCTGCTTACCTTGAACCCCTGCAGTGAGTTACACACATGAGTTGAAGCCCCGGAGTCAATACACCAGGACGCAGAAGCTACCAACAAATTGGTTTCTATAACACAAGTTTCGAAGTTACCTTTCTTGGATTCCAGGTAGGCAGGACAATTCCTTTTCCAGTGGCCGGTCTTCTTGCAAAAATGACAGGCATCTGATGCCTTGTCCTTCCTCTGTTTCTTGGGTTTGGCAGCCCTTTTCTGGGGCTTTCTCTTCGCCTTCCTTTTCTTGCCCGATTTGCCAGTTTCAACAAGCACGGCAATGGGCATCCTTTTTAATCAATTCTTCGGCCCTCTGCAACATATTGCTGAGTTCCTGCAAGCTGACATTCAGCTTGTTCATGTTGTAGTTCATGATGAATGGATTAAAGGATGGAGGCAGAGAGTTGAGAATAGCATCGATCTGAGTTACCAGATCCAGCCCGGATCCAAGAGCCTCTAGTTCGTTGATATAACCCATCATCCGAAGACAATGGTCGTGAATTTGTTGGCCCTTGGACATCTGCGCGGTCATGAACTGTTTCAAGACCTTCTGCCGAGTAGAACGATTCTGCTCATCGTACATTGTCCTAAGACTGTCCAATACGTCTTTAGCAAGTTCGATCTGATCGAACTGCCTCTGAATTGGATTGTCCAAGGAGGCAATGATATAGCAGCGGGCAAGGGAGTTTTTCTCCTCCCATTCTTGGTATTCTCTTCTTCGGGCCTCAGAAGCCCTATCTCCCGGACGATCCGAGGCAGGATTCTTTGCTACCTTGTCCAATTTCTCAGAGGTTAAGACCAACATAAGGTTCCTATACCAGTCAGCATAGTTTGGGCCCTTCAACTTGTTGTCATCAAGTAGCTTTGCAAATGATCCGTTCGCCATTTTCTGATAAAAAAGCAAACATCAGTCCACGACCTAATTTGATTCATGTTCATTTCATAGATATGGATTTTAATCTACGATCCATTTCCATTTATTCATCTCTGAGATTTCCCTCCTTTCTCAGTGACGGAGACTACGGGTTGTCTCTGGAAATGTGGGAAATCACATAGGGCGCATGAAGTCAACTGTTTTAGCTGCATAACCCCACCACCTTTCTGTGAAGGATCATATCCACTCATCATATGAGTTTTCCCTTTGGCCTCTGTCAGACAAGGTTCAGAGCCGTTTTCAGGTAAACCTTTCTGTCCAGTGAGTGCTTACCCATCATATTCGTGAACGCCAAGGTACCGTGAGAGAGTTCCCATTTTCTGGTGAAGCCCCTCCCACATCGGTCTATGACGCCCCTATCATCTTATGAAACACTTAGACAAGCCCAACAGCAAATGGATAGCCCATTTTCTGGTGCGTTTCCTCATTACTGAAGGACCCATCTTCGTGCTAATGATGTAAGGCCTTTAGAGAGTTCATCATATGAATCTCCCTATCACATGCACTCATATTATCTGGAGGGAACAGATAATTACGCCCTAGTTCTATCTTTAGGTCAAACCAAAGTGGCTCCCACTGACTTTCATAAAGCCAGATTTTGGTGGGCCTGAATCGGCTAGGGTTCCGCACGAGACCTCATGATGAGGTGTGGGGCCCACCACTAAGGGAGGTCATACAATAACCAAAAGGGACACCATGGCAATGATGTGCATTCAGCCATGGTATGCGAAAGAGCCACTGTTGATTGAGCATGGGCCAAGTACTTATGGCCCATGTACGTAGCACATCACACATCCATACATCACATACAGGGATAAATTGATCCAATCAATTAATTATCTGTAAAGCCCATTTGAAGCCCATTTTAAATCCATAATATTAACCATTAACATTATCTAGGTATATGGGCCGAATGGTTCAACCCATATAGCTTTTAAGGGTTAGGTGGGCATTTAGCAGTTTTAACTGTTTAAAACTGGGCCTTTACAGGTTCGGCCGAATTAACCATTTAATTAAATATCAATCCTTAGGCCCATTAGTGGGAAAATTAGGCTTGACTTTCAGCCTTGATTAAACCCTAGATTTGGTCCAAACAGTTTGAACCAATCTTGGTTCGAATGGGTCTAGGGTTTGATTTTTAATCAAATCTTTAATTCAAGAAAATAATCTGAAATTAATTACTGATAAAAGAAAAACAACAATCAGTAAATCAGGGCTGTTCGCACAATCCATCCTGCAAAACAGAGGTTAGATCACAGAATGCAGTTTCACAAACTGCAAATCGCAGATGGCGATTCTCTCATCTGCGAAATCTTCTTCTCTGCGAAATCTCCCTTTCTGCGCCGCCATCTTTGATCCTTAATTAAAATAAATAGAAATCCTATTTCTATTAATAATTACATCAGATCGAATACCTATACATTGAGTCTAGAAAAAATAAAAAAAAATTATTTACAGACCAAATGTTATAAATAAATCAAGAAACTGCAAATCTTGCAGGTTCCCTGCGCAAACCAAGAGTTCGATCTCCTCTTGTACGAACAGCCCATAAATCAAGAAAATCATAAAGAACAATACTAAATAATAATCAGATTTATATAAAATTAATTTCAGATTATTCGCCCATTAATTTTGGGAACAAAATTTCCCAAAACCCATATCTGCGCAAATCGGGTAGAACACCTTCTGCCCATTTGTGCAGGTTCAGATCTGAAACAAACTGGTTCAAGATTTGAACCATGGCTCTGATACCACTGAAGGGATGAGAGATCCTTCCTATGGACGCCCAAAGAGTGCGGAATAAGGGGCGAATTTCAAAAATTTTATCTCTCCCTTCAATTGGGAATCGTATTCCCTATTTAGAAAATCATATTTTCAATGATCAATCTTGAACCATAAACTGAACCAGATCTGAACCAAAAGGAGTGGGAGAGGATTATACCTGATACGGAGAAATACTATCTCCCAATAGAGGTGTTCACGCCCAAGGAAGGATCCAAAATCTGCTCCCACTGAAAATGGCGCAGTGAATGATGGAGCAGAATCAGCAATGTTCTTCAAAAGAACTTGACCCTTCGCAAGAATCAACTGGACGGCTTGTGAGTACAGCTCCAATCAATCTTTTCCCAAAAGATTGAAATCAAGATCCAATCTTGATTGCTCCCAAGAACTGGAGATCGAACTGAAGGAATGGCAATGGTAGGAAGGTGGCGCAGGAGAGAATTCGCAGTATGCAGGAAATCTCTCAATCTCTCTTTCTCTAAAAGAAGAATACTGTTGATGATGTTGTGTTCTTCAAGGCTGCCGCCCCCTTCCCCTTTTATAATCTTAAAGGGATCAGCTCCTAATCAGATTAGGAGTTGCTAATCCAAATCATATTTGGGTTAGAAGTCCCTTAGTGATAAGGGATAATCCTTATCTTATCTGCAGATCAGATCAGCTGTTTCCTAATCTAATTAGGAGGTTTCCAGATCTAAATCTTATTTAGATCTTGGACTCTCTGAGTAGATATGGTCTAAGCCCAATCCTTTTAGCTGACCCACTTCAGAATTCGCCCCCTTTAAATGACTGATCAAATCATTCCAGTTCGAAATGGGCTTAAGGCCCATTAAGGTTATGTACTCAAAAAACCTTCCAAATTGCTGCCCAGTTGGGCTTCCTTGTATGGCGTGGGACCCAAGCATTGATCTACACATCGGCCACATGGGTTCAGCCCAGCCTTTGTCACAAGGCCTGGCCGAATGCACTGCTGAAGACAGTGTACCCCCTGAAACCCATCAAATGAGCTCTATGGGCCCAACACTTACACTAAGTGGTCCCTGGGCCAAGCCACCTTGTAACACCCAGGGACTGTGGGCAGATGCAAGATTAGCCCATCAGGCATTATCCTCAATGGTCTTACACTTAACCTCTCAGCCCATAATGATCATACATTGCCCGACAAGAGAGGACCTCTCCCTCGGCTGCAAGGAACAGTGTTACACTCTCCACTCATATGGATCCCGTGAATTAAAACATTCTTGAAAACAATTTAGAAACCATATATATATACTTTTATATCTTATATAAAATATATTTTTGCAAAACAAATCTCAACGGTTGAAATTGGCTGCCGGCAGTCTTGGTTTCCATCAGTGAGAGTGCATCCCCGATCATTACCTTTGTCCGAAAAAGGGGCTGATCCTGTCACTATGATCACCCACTCAGATGAATTCTCGGACTGTCCCAACATACCCAGGTTTTGACCCCCGCTAAGGATCTCACTGATTGGTACATCAAAGACAGCCTAATCCAACACCTAGTGCAGTATCATAATCGAGTCTAGGGGTCGGGTGTAACTATCCAGTTTTGCCCATCAATCTCCAAGGTCCAGGGCAATACTGGAAATCTGGTCCAGTTCAAAGATTCAATTAATCCTACACTGTATGTGCCTAGGGTCTCACCCTGGCAGCTGAGACAAGCCACCCCAACTGACTTGGTGGCACTACAGTGTCAGCCTTGTCAGGATAGGTCTCCCCAGACCGACCCACTGGCTGTGAACATTCTAAACTAACACGAGTCTCATTAAGTGTCCAGTTTAAGGGTATTACACAGAAACATACCAAGGGAACATGAATCAAATATGTATCTTTATTCATTTACAATAAACTCATAAAGTACATCATTCTGATTGAAGCTAAGGGCATACAAAACTGTCTAACAATCTTCTACTAAGATCGGAATGTAGACCGTATCTTCTGTTGGCGTGGCTCGCTCCTCGGTGTACTCCATTGGTCGCTCGATCTCAATGTTAGCCGCTAGCTTGTCTTTCCCTTTAAGGGCGACGACATAGCATTTGCGAGACTCGAGCTGGTCACCTCGTAATACCCCCACTCCATAGTCCGTAGAGAACTTCATGGCCAAGTACTAGGTGGATACCACTGCGCGAAGTGCGTGGGTAATGGGCCGACCTACTATGGCCTGGTACAGGGAGGGAGTTGCGACCACCGAGAAAGTGTGTTCGAACCTCGCAATGTTAGGCCACGTGCCGACCTCTACAGGTACTATGACTCGCCCTAGAGGCCTGACTTCTTCTCCGCTGAAGCCTACCAGAGGAGTATTTGTGGGCTTGAGATTGCCTTCCTGGAGCTGGAGTTTGTTGAAGGCATCCTTGAACAAGATGTCAACTGAACTGCCCGAATCTTCCAGGACGCGCTTTACTTCAAAGTCATTTATTCTCAACTTTATGACCATCACGTCATCGTGCGGGTACTGAATCCCGCGTGCATCATCTTTTGTAAAATATATGAGGTCTTCGAGCCTAGGTCGCTTCGGTGGATTCTGCTCTTCACGTTCTAGTTCGCGAACTGTGGTTTTCCCCACTGCTGAGGTGCAACCCGCAATGATGGAACCGCCAATAATCATGTTGATTACTCCGCGGGTCGGTCTTTCTTCTGGTAACTGTCTCTGCGGCTGCTCACTCTACCTGCTGCTGGACTCGGGAGCATTTCTCCTTTGCTCCCCTTGTCGATCTGTCTGGCGATCTGCCAAGTTCGTATTTTCTTTTTGTACAAAATTTTTTAAATATCCGCGACAGATGAGTTCTTCGATCTCGTTGCGGAGATTTCTACAGTTTTCGGTACTATGACTGTGGTCTTTATGAAAATGACAGTATACATTTTTATTTCTAGTGGTGGGATCTCCCCTCAAGCAAGGTGGCCACTTCACATAGGAGGTGTCTTTGATCGCCATAAGAATCTCTCCCCACTTCGCATTGAGGGGCGTGTAGCTTGTCCTTTCGACCGGAGGAGTTCGGGAACGCCAACCTGACTTATGGGATCGTGAAGGAGATTGGCTCCCGGACCTGTTTCCTTCCCTGGTCGGGGACTTGCTTTTTCTTCGTTTACTGCCACCGTTATTCGACTTGTCACCTTTTCTTTTTCTCTTCTCCGCTGGATTTTCGCTTTTCTGGTTCATCTCCTCTTCTGTTCCGATGAACTGGTCGGCGAGCTTGAGGAATTCAGTGATGTCCTTGGGCTTGTTGGACACCACGTGCCACTTGAATTCCTTGTGAGTAATTCCTCTCCTTGCTGTCGTGAGTCTTACAGCGGGATCCAGGTTGGGGATCTGTAAACAGGTGTCATTGAAGCATTTTATGTAGCTTCGGATTGACTTTCCTTCCCTTTGGACTATGCTGAGGAGGCTTTCTTGAGACCTCGGGCACTTCTTGCTGGTGATGAAGTGCGAGGTGAACATCTACACGAACTATGCCCAGCTTTTGATCATCCCTGGCGCGAGGTTCTTGTACCATGTGCAAGCTACCCCTTTGAATGTCATGGAGAAGGCAACGCACATGCAGGACTCGTCAGCCCCAACTAGATGCATCTGGGACTGGAATGAGTCCACGTGGTCATTGGGATCGAACGATCCGTCGTACTTGTCCAGCGAAGGCACTTTGAAGTCCTTCAGCATTGGGGTCGGCAGGAGCTCAGAGGACAAAGGGAATGACCCAGAGAGGAGAGGAGCGGTCTTTGTGGCTTCTGAGCTCGCCTCCTCTTTACCTTTTAGCTGCTCAGGTTGACTAGGACCGGCGAGCTGGCTTGGAATTGCATTTCAGCGTGCCTTACGACGCCTTCTTTGTTGCTTCTTAACCGGCTCCACATTGGTGTTGCTGACCTCTGTGTGGTCGGGTATCGTCCTGGCACGGAGTGGCTCGGACTGCTGATGTTGGCTGTCATGAATGGAAGGGCCTCACCTAGAGTCCGCGGCCAGAACCCCAAACCAGTTCCCTGTAAGCGAACCTTCATGATGCGAGGACCGGGGTGAAATGGCTCTGGTGGGCTAAGCTTCTCCCGATCTGTTAATGTTTTGCGAAGCGGGAGGAGTGACTTGTCTATCCCTCCTGCCGCGAGATGAGACCTAGCTCCCAAGCAGATGTGGAACCTGGGAAGTCTCTCCCCGGCGAGGGGGGCGAGTGTTCTGACGATGGGGCTGATTCTATTGTGCTGCCGGGTGCCGAGGTGGAACCGACTGCTAATTCTGCTACAGCGGAGGGAACTGCTGCTGGTACTGTTGCGGATAGAGCTGATGAAATACTTGTTGCTGGTATAGTTGATACTGCTGGACCTGCTACATTTGGACTTGAATGGCCCGAACACAGTGTACCAGGTCGTCAAGTTGGGACTGTCCGGCTCCAGAGGGAACCACAGACGGTTCAGCAAACGTCGTGCCGACTACAAGAGGGAGTGGCACATTCACTTGCGTGGTCGCTTGGGGCACGGTCAGCGTTGGAACCCCAGCCGCGGTAAGCGGAATGGTGAATTGACCGATGCAGACAGAAGGGAACTGAGACTGCCCCCCGAAACGTTCATCTCATTCTTTTGTCCGGCGTTGCTGGAGGATGCCATGGATCTGAGTCTGTGATTGTTGGTGGAAAGAGGCTTTTTGTAGCGAGTTCCCACAGATGACGCCAAATGATGTTGCGCGATCTGATTGCTCCCTGCTGGAGGTGATCTGGCTTCCAGTAAACGGCGAACTAGGTCGATCTACAAAAGAAGAATCAAAGAACCCGGGGTTGTTTGCCCGGCGAGGTCGCTTTGATGCTTAAGTCAGTATATTTGGTTGCGAGCTAAAAAGCTTTAGAATGTAGAGAGCTAGAGAGCAGAGAAATCATGCATACCGTGGGCCTCCGGGGGTAGAGCCTTTATATAGTGGAGTCCTCGCGGG
Organism: Nelumbo nucifera; assembly: GCF_055504915.1. Lineage (NCBI taxonomy): Eukaryota > Viridiplantae > Streptophyta > Magnoliopsida > Proteales > Nelumbonaceae > Nelumbo > Nelumbo nucifera. The sequence goes on along the minus strand of NC_142649.1, from coordinate 145,569,423 downwards.
TTTCGCGGAGCGGTTCCGGGATTCTCATCACGATGAGATCCGTTTCCACATTAATGGGGGATAACTGATAGGGCTTATAAATTCTGCCCGAACCGGGCGGGGAAGAGATAAGGCTTACCGTTACGAGGCGTGATCCCGCGAGGCTTGGAATCTGACGGCAAGATCTTCGGGGTTGCCATGTAGTGGTCTGTCAATATTACTCGAGCTAGTGCTCTTTAGATCCGACCTGGGGTGAATGCCGAAGTGCCTTGGGACCGAGGTGGTCCTGATACGACCTTACACCGAGGTGAACTCATCCACTTACACCGAGGTGGACTCATCCACTTACACTGAGGTGAACTCATCCCGAGGTGGTTTGACTATCCGAACTCGATCTGTTGCGGACTTGGCATGTCGAGCTGAACTGTCATCTTACTAATTAGGTCGTGTCCACGTGTCCCCCTATTGCTAGGTCGGGCCAAATCACCCTTCATTAGAAGGGGAGAAAATAGTTGTTGATGCTCAATGCCGAGGCGAGGAAGAAGATGAATAGAAAAAAATGGGTTGCTGGCGGAGAAAGGCGGAGAAAGACGGAGTAACTCTCGACATCGCTGGCGGAGAGAGAGGCATTGTGGAATAGTTATTATAAAGATAGAATGGAAATTAAAAAATATTATAACGGTAGGTTTAAAGGGAAAGCTTTGTCTCACGGTAATAGTACAGGAAGGGACTTTTGTCCCAGACCCCATAATAGAGGGGGGTTTTTATAATTTACCCAAAAAATAAATAAAGCTCAAATCCACACCCAGGCCATTTATCAATCAAGCTTCAGTAATTCTGAAGCCGAACTGAGGTCATGAATAACCAAAAGTCTTGGTGGGCATCAACAGGCTGTAGGAAGAACATATGCATGAATATTTCCAAGTTTCACAATGGTAGACGGATTGAGGGAGTTTTAGATAACTTCCTGGATTGATTCTGATAGTTCTTGACTACTTCTTGTGCTCTGAACTGTTAAGAATAAGAAAGAAATTTGAATCTCGATGACTAATAAGAATCACTAGAATCACTTTTTGCTTTTAGAAAGCCTAATAAGATGATTCCGTTCTTCTTGAAGCAAAACTAGGGCACATCGTTTCTTGCTCACTCATTTTAAGTAGTACTAGCGGGGTGGGGACGTGTAAGATGCACGGGCTTTTTTAAGTGAAAGTGAAAATAATATAAACTTATTACATGATACGTGTTTATTTAAAATGCTTGATTATTGGAACGTTTAAATAATATTATAATTATAAATTTTTATAATTTATTTATAAATTTAAAAATAATAATTATCTATAATATAACTTGTTTATAAATTTATAAATAATTGTAATTATTGATAACTAGTACAATATAATGAAGTTAAACCTTATTTTTTGAAGATTATTGATAACTATTTATGTCAATTTTTGGTAATTCATCATATTTATAGGAAATAATGTTAATTCATTTGTGTAACTTTTTTTTGGATAACTTTTGGTAATTATGACATTTTTTGTCAAATGTTGGTAAATTTCTGTTATTTCTAGTAAATTTTGAAATAATGGCATAATTATTGAAAATAGATTTTGATGAGGGCAGATTTGGCCCTCTAGTGAAATTGTGACACGTGGCACCTCGTGACAATTAACAACACCCAGGCAACAACTTACCAAGTTGGTGTCCCACCCAGGCACCGGCCTGGCCGGCCTGGCGCGGCTTGGCATGACCTACACGCAGCCTACAGGCGGCCTGCACGCGGCCTGTGTGCTGCCTGGCGCGCGGCTTGCATGCAGCCTGCGCGTTGCCTGGCGCGGCCTGGATCAGCCTGGCACATGATCCGACCTGGCCGACCTAGCCGCCCATAAGACACCCACCGATAAACTCTGCATGCATACCCCACGAGCTCGGTAGCTCACCAAGGAGCTCGCCAAGGAGCTCGGTAGCTCAACAAAGAGCTCGCCAAGGAGCCAGGCAGCTCGGCAGAGCTCACCACAAGCAGCTCGGCATAGCCCAAGGAGCTCGGCATAGCTCCCCCGGGCAGCTCGCCACTTGTAGGGTAGCTCGGTACAGAAGAGTAGTTTGGCGTATCGCAGGAAGATCTCTTGCCTGACAACCTGGCCCAGACACCGACCCGCCAACTGACACAGGCACTGACCTGACAACCTGGCCCAGGCGCTGACCTGGCCGCCTGACACAAGCGCTAGCCAGACAACCTCGAGGAGTTCACCACCGTGCCCCGGTTCTGATAGGATGTGACAAGTCTTACTGTTTGAAGGCTTTTCACCCACCTAACCCGCGAGGACTCTAGTATATAAAGACCTCACCCCCCAAAGGGGAGGGGGGATGAAAAAGGATGGTAACCCCTGCTTTCTAGCTCTCTCATTTCTCTCCAAGCTCTCTGTAATCAGAATGCTAACTTAGGCATCGGAGAGTCCCCGCCGGGTAAACACCCCCGGGTACTCTGATTCAGTTCTCGCAGGTCCCTCAACTCCCGCCGCCTACACAGGAGAGGAGATCACCTCATGCAGAGGGCAGTCAGGTTGCGCTGCACCAGGGAGCTCCACCATCCTCTGAGTTGCAGGCCGCCTAGGAGTAGGTCAAATGATGAGTCCACCAAGGCAGTTCTCCACCAGGGAGTTCGCCACCAAGTAGCTCTCCACCAGGGAGTTCGTCACCAGGCAGTTCTCCACCAGGGAGTTCGCCACCAAACAGCTCTCCACCAGGGAGTTCGCCACCAGGCAGTTCTCCACCAGGGAGTTCGCCACCAAGCAGCTCTCCACCAGGGAGCTCGCCACCAGGCAGTTCTCCACCAGGGAGTTCGCCACCAAGTAGCTCATCACCAAGGCACTTCACCACCAGGTCAAATGACGAGGTACTTAGCCAAAAAAATTGATACACCACAAAAATTGGTACGTGACCGGAAACGGTTACATCAATTGGCACCGTCTGTGGGAACACGCTACAAAAAGATAAGTTCTCATCCTACAAAAGCTAAGTTCTCATCTTACCAAAGCTAAGTCCTCACTTTTTAGAAATTGAAGCTATCACTTTATAGTTTACAGTTTTTATGAGCTGAAAGACTATGCAGGGAGCTAACAGACTAAGTAGCTCTACCAACCTTACTTTCAATTCAGATAAAGCCTCATCAGTCCTCTCCGCAAGGTCCCCCCTACAAAGATGAGCTCTTCGTGGCTTCCGCGGGAGTTGGCGGCCAACAGACTACATAGGCGTCCTTACCGGTCGAGCCTTCCAAGGCTCCCGTGTGAGCTAGCGACCCAAAGTTAGTAGTGTTGCCCTCGAAGGTCGAGCTCCTAGTAGCTTTGTGTAGGAGTGGGAGACTGGCATTACGAAGCTGATGCAGCACAATCATAGCTCGGCACGTTGCAGGTAGCTCGGCACCTGGTCAGTTCGGCACCTCACAGGTAGCTCAGCACCTGGTCAGCTCGGCACCTGGTCAGTTCGGCACCTCACAGGTAGCTCAGCACCTGGTCAGCTCGGCACCTGGTCAGTTCGGCACCTCACAGGTAGCTCAGCACCTGGTCAGCTCGGCACCTCACAGGAAAAGCCTACGGGCCACATTACTGCTTAAGACCCGGTCGCCTCTCCGGCACGGACAAAGTCAAAAACGAGTAGACTACGAGTCACTCCCAAAAGCCTACGGGCCACATTACTACTTAAGACCCGGTCGCCTCTCCTGCACGAGCAGTGTCGAAAAAGAGTAGACTACGAGTCACTCCCAAAGCCTACGGGCCACACTATTGCTAAATACCCAGTCGCTTCCTCAGCATGAGAAAAATCAGCAAAAGTGAACTATAAGTTGCCCCCAGAGCCTAAGGGCTACACTACTGAACTGGCGGAGACCTCCTCACCTTACTCGCAACTCGCCACATATAGGCAGCCCCCAAAGCCTAAGGAATTGGATTAGCATTTACTAGCTCATCGACTTACGGGCCAAAAGAAATCTACTCCCTTCGCTGAGTTACTCTCAGCTTGTGAGTGGGGGGAAAATGATGAGGGCAGATTTGGCCCTCCAGTGAAATTGTGACACGTGGCACCTCGTGACAACTAGACAACACCTAGGCAACAACTTACCAAGTTGGTGTCCCACCAGGACACCGGCCTGGCCGGCCTGGCGTGGCTTGGCGCGGCTTGGCACGACCTACACGTGGCCTGCGTGCTGTTTGGTGCGTGGCCTGCACGCGGCCTGCGTGCTGCCTGGCGCGCGGCCTGCACGCGGCCTGCGTGCTGCCTGGCGCTCGGCCTGCACGCGGCCTGCGCGCTGCCTGGCGCGGCCTGCGCATGGCCTACGCGGCCTGGCGTGGCCTGCGCGACCTGGATCAGCCTGGCACATCCGACCTGGCCGACCTAGCCGCCCATAAGACGCCCACCAATAAACTCGGCATGCATACCCCACGAGCTCGGTAGCTCCCCAAGGAGCTCGGTAGCTCCCCAAGGAGCTCGGTAGCTCACCAAAGAGATCGCCTCAAGCAGCTCGGCATAGCTCCCCCGGGCAGCTCACCACTTGTAGGGTAGCTCGGTACAGAAGAGTAGTTTGGCGTATCGCAGGAAGATCTCCTGCCTGACAACCTGGCCCAGACACCGACCCGCCAACTGACACAGGCGCCGACCTGGCCGCCTGACACAAGCGCCAGCCTGACAACCTCAAGGAGTTCACCACCGTGCCCCGGTTCTGACGGGATGTAACGAGTCTTACCGTTTGAAGGCTTTTCACCCACCTAACCCGTGAGGACTAGTATATAAAGACCTCACCCACCAAAGGGGAGGGGGGATGAAAAAGGATGGTAACCCCTGCTCTCTAGCTCTCTCATTTCTCTCCAAGCTCTCTGTAATCAGAATGCTAACTTAGCCATCAGAGAGTCCCCGCCGGGTAAACACCACCGGGTCCTCTGATTCAGTTCTCGTAGGTCCCTCAGCTCCCGCTGCCTACAAAGGAGAGAAGATCACCTCATGCAGAGGGCAGTCGGGTTGCGTTGCACCAAGGAGCTCCACCATCCTCTGAGTTGCAGACCGCCTAGGAGCAAGTCAAATGACGAGTCCACCAAGGCAGTTCTCCACCAGGGAGTTCACCACCAAGTAGCTCTCCACTAGGGAGTTCGCCACCAGGCAGTTCTCCACCAAGGAGTTCGCCACCAAGTAGCTCTCCACCAGGGAGTTCGCCACCAGGCAGTTCTCCACCAGGGAGTTCGCCACCAAGCAGCTCTCCACCAGGGAGCTCACCACCAGGCAGTTCGCCACCAAGTAGCTCATCACCAAGGCACTTCACCACCAGGTCAAATGACGAGGTACTTAGCCAAAAAAATTGATACACCACAAAAATTGGTACGTGACCGGAAACGGTTACATCAGATTTATCATAAAAGTACCATAAAATATTAATTATTTGTAATAAAAATTATTTTTCACAAACAATTTAGCTATTTTAATATTTTTTTATCTAAAATATTTAATTATATATTGGAACGTTTAAATAATATTGTAATTATAAACTTTTATAAATTTGAATTGTAACTATTGTTCTACTTTTTAATACATATAAAAATAGACTTTTTTGAAAGTTATTACATATTATTAAATATTTTTTATAATTATTTAGCTATTTTTAGTTTCTTCTGTTTAAAATATTTAGTTATTGGAACATTTAAATAGTATTATAATTGTAAATGTTTATAAATTTATTAATAATAATACTTGTACTATATTTTGAATTGAAAATAAATGGGAAAATTGCAGTTTGTACCCAAATTCAAGCACAAACTGTTCACGCCTAATATGTAAGGTGGTGTCCTTTTGCCATTGTTTTTAGCCCAAAACAATCTTCTTCTGCTCCCGTTTACGCCAGAGACTCAAAGTGTTGTGATGAGGGCGGATTTGGCCCTCCAATGACATTGTGACACTTGGCACCTTATGCCAAATAAGTGTAGCCTCTCGACAACTAGACAACTCGAGCTCGCCACCAGGCAGCTCGCCACTAGGCAGCTTGCCACCTTGCAGCACTTACAGGCAGCTTGCCAGCTTGCGGCACTTACAAGCAGCTCACCACCTTGCAGCACTTACAGGCAGCTCGCCACCTTGCAGCACTTACAAGCAATTCGCCACCTTGCAGCACTTATAGGCAGCTCGCCATAGGCAGCTCGCCATCTTGTAGCCTGGCACCTCAGAACAACTAGGTGACACCCGGAACCACTTTGACAACAACTTGCCTTTGCTAAGTTGATGGTGTCCCACCAGACGTAGGCTGGCACAGGCGTGGCCTGGCCCTAGCACGAGCTGGCAGCCTGACACAGGCGCCAATCCAACAACCTCGAGCTCGCCGCATTTTACGGGATTGTGACTTGTAACGGCTATATTAGCTCACCCACTCCCCAGTTCTTACGGAAGGGATAGTATTATCGTTTAACGGCGTTTCACCCACCTAACACGAAAGCAGGTCCCATCACAGCGGGAATCCAGGAACTGCTCCACCCAACCCACGAGGACTTCAGTATATAAAGACCTCACCCCCCCCCCCCCCAGGGGCAAAGGGAGACCAAGGCGAAGATGCTAAAGGAAGAGGTGGTAACCCCTACTCTCTAGCTCTCTCATTCTCTAATATCATCCTTCAAGCTCTCTTTACTAAGTGCTAACTTAGCCATCGGAGTGACCTCGCCGGATAAACACCCCCGAGTCCTCTGACATCTGGTTCCTTGCAGGCCTCTAAAAGAGCAATAGAGCTCATCAAGGTAGCTCACCTTCAAGCAACTCATCAAGGTAGCTCACCTTCAAGCAGCTCATCAAGGTAGCTCATCTCCAGGCAGCTCATCAAGGTAGCTCACCTTCAAGCAGCTCATCAAGGTAGCTCACCTCCAAGTAGCTCATCAAGGTAGCTCACCACTAGGCAGCTCATCAAGGTAGCTCACCTCCAGGCAGCTCATCAAGGTAGTTCACCTCAAGGCAGCTCATCAAGGTAGCTCACCTCCAAGCAGCTCATCAAGGTAGCTCACCACAAGACAGCTCGACACCAGACAGTTCGCCACTGGGTAGCTCGCCACCAAGCAGCTCGCCACCAGGCAGTTCGCCACTGGGTAGCTCGCCACTAGGCAGCTCAGCACCAGGCAGTTCGCCACTGGGCAGCTCGCCACCAGGCAGCTCGCCCCCAGGGAGCTCCACTTCAGCCTCTGAGTCACCAACTGCATTGGAACAGACGAGATGACGAGGTACTTAGCCAAAAAAATTGATACATCACAAAAAAATAATACATGACCAGAAACGGTTACATCATGGTGTGCTTCTTGCAGCCCCTGTTTTTTGTCCAAAACAGAAAGATCAAAAACGGAAAAGGAGTTAGGGAAGGGGGTTTTACCTGTTCCAGCAATGCTTTGTCGACCTTCATCCCCTGCCTTTCGTTGAAAACAGAGAAAGAAGAGATGGTTTGAGCCTCTAGTGTGGCAAAAGTAAGAAAGAAAAGACAAAAAAAAAAAAAAAGAAAAACTGGTTTCGTAGTTCAACACGATTTAGGAGGGGATTCTGACGTGATAAATCCGATTTCTTTTGATTCATTAGAGGCAAATTAATATAGCTTTAAAAAAATAAAATATTCAAAGAAAAAGAGAAAAAAAAATACACTTCCATTTTATTTATTTATTTATATATATATATGAAGAAAATCAATTCTAATCACTTTTTATGTCTCCGCTCTTTTATTAGCTCAAAGCTCATCTTTGGATGGAGTGAGTTCTCTGAAAAATTACTTTAAACAAAAATCATACTTCAAATAAACGTTTTATTGAAATACTAAAACCGTCATTATTCCATTGGTGATAATTAATTTATTAATCTTTAGGTTTTAACTTATTAAGACACTAAGGTTGCATTTAGCATTCTTTAGTTTAAGGACTCATCTCCTTTTTGCTGTTAAAAACTCACTCTTCATGGGGGCATTTTAACTGCAAAAACGAGATAAATATCCTCAAAATAAAGAATGCCAAATGTAACCTAAGTACCAGATTAAATGATGATTTTTACAGTTTGAATGAGTAAAAGAAAAATATATAATGCAGAAAAGATATGGTATCAAAAGAGTTTATGATTCTAACTCATTGGTCATTTCAGATATCATATCTTTCCGATATCATAATCGAACCCATGGGCAAATCCATTGATTCACCAGTAAAATAGTGATCCAATGAGCATTCCAGTTTTTTATCTGGTTATCCGGTCCAATATTGGTGAATGCACCTTAGTTGCACTCATAAACTAATTTACTTTTAATTTATTGTGCATCTCTCAAAAATCTTGAATTCTTCATTCCCTGTGATCAATTTTCTTTCATGAAAAGCAATTTCTGGTTGAGATTATGATACACGTGCTGTAACAATCAGATTGCCACAATATGTGTCCAAATTGTTGGAACACACTATACCAATTAATATAATTTTTCTCCACCTTGATGTTTGAGAAGAGTATTAACATTCTATGTTCCAACTTTAATTTTTAAGACCCGGTCCATTTACAATTTTCAGACAAATTAGTTCATAAATCGCCACGTACACCATATAGCAATCTGAATCTGACTGATATACCAATAACTAGCTTTACAGTTTGAGAATAAATGAACCTAACAAAGAATGAGAATTGACCAGATTTGAGAGTGATCAATCTAACAAGTAATAACAATTCATACTATTTTAACAAGTATGAATGACTTCAAAAATATTTATAGAATTTTTGAAGACAAAATTTACCTCTTTATATTTAAATTTATTGATAAAAAGTGAGAGAAAATAGGGTAATCTGTTATTGATATAAAATGATTAAAAGAAAGTAATTTTAAGATATTCAATGCATTCAATTCCCTCTCATTAAATCCAACATTTAAGGTATTAACTTGCATTCACCTTCATTGAATCATATATTTAAGTCATTTTTGTTTCTTCTCATCATTAAATTCTATTAATTAAATCCATACATAATAAACTAATAATTCCAATAACATAAATACTTATACTTTTAAAATCTACCTAGAAAAAATAGAGTTTTCATCTACATGTTGATAAGAAATTAAACCATTTTGGGTCAAATGGGTCAATCCATGTTGCCACAATTAAATACTAAATTCAATAATAGATAAAATGCAAAAAATATTGAAATAAAAAAATGGAAATATTTTTAACATCATATATTCGACATATTAAACAATAATAAGTATGATAAGTAATAAATATTTTTATTAATAATGGGAATGGAATGTAAAATTTAAAATCAATTGGAAATAAAACTATTTTCCTATTCTCTCTCATTAAATCTCATATCTAAGGTATATTCTCTCATTAAATCCTATATTTAAGATATATTTTTCTTATCATTAAATTCTACTAATTAAATCTACAATATTAATTGTAATAGTACAAAATACATATTTTGAAAATTAATTTGAAAACAAAACCATTTCTTCCCTCCCAATAGTGGGTAAGCAATTCAAGTATTCAACCATTTGGGGTCAAATGGGATAATAAATAATGTCATAATTAAATAATAATAAATAAAATATATAATACAAAAAAATAATTTAACATACCTCTAATATTGTATATTCGTTATACTAAACAAAAATAAATATGAAATGTGATGGAGTGCATTTTGAAAACACCCCGCTTACTGGTGACTCAGATGCTAATTAATGGTGCGCGATTTGACTGTTCTCTGGCCGTCTGGCTACTACCTAGTGGCTAATGACTCAGAGGCCGAGATGAAGGATTTATGCTAGATGAAGACTTGGATGCCAAGCTAATTAGGATGAGTTGGGGGTAGATTGGGTGTCGAGCTAGGTTGATTGCTGAGCTGGGTAGCTCTTTAGAGAAGCCTACAAGGAATCAATGTTAGAGGACCCGGGGTGGCTAACCCAGCAAGGTCGCTTCGATGCTTAAGTTAGTATCTAGTAGTGAATTGCGAGCTGGAAATCAATAAACCAGAGAGCTAGAATGCACTTACTCGCACGTACCTTCACCCTGTGAGGTTGGAAGTGAGGCCTATATATAGGTGTTGCTTGGCGTAGGCTTCACACATCATGTCCAAGATCTTCGGGAGGTCGTGCCTAACCGGTCCGAAGTTCTTGGAGGTAGCCGTGCACGTAGACCAGTCATCGCGCCTTGTTCAGTTTCCTCCGGAACATTCGGTACGAGGGCCAACTTTTGAGAGACCCGGTAGTGACAGGTCGTGCATGCAGAATTAATCGGCGAGCACATCTCGCAGGTGACCACCTGGACCTCAATCAGGTCTTCAAGCCCTCGAGGGAGGTCACTCCTCGCGTCGAGGCCACTTCGGCTAGTGACGAGGTCATACAGGTCAGCCCTAGACGAGGTGCTTATAGCTAAGTTGTGGTCGAGGTCGCCAAGTCGGCAGCAAAGGCAGGTTGCTAGGTCGGGGCAAAGACGAACCATGATTTGGGACTCCAAATGATCACTTAGGCGGTGTCTATGCGTCATCCAACTGTTCTAAGATGCCATGTGTCATGATGTCACTGGAGGGCCAAATCCGCCCTCATTAGTTGCCCCCCACTCTCGAACTGAGATCAGCTCAATGCAGGGAGTAGCTTGTTTCTTTGCCTGGAGTTACTAATTCGATGAGCTCGTAGCCATTGGTCCAATTTGCTCCCTTGGTTGGAAGAGTCGAAGTGTTGAATGCAGCCTTACGCAGGACCTCGCCATCTTGATCATCGGAGCACGAGAGCAAATTCATCCGTTCGAGGAGAGGTGGAGTAGGTACCCCAAGGACATCTACCTTATCCAAGATGCAACCGTCAAGGAGTTCTGCAATCTGACCAAGTACCTCAAGAGCAAAACTCATCATGCCATCCTCAAGAGGGAGTTCTAACTACGTGACTGCCTCGTCAGGTCGCTCCACCCGGGTAGGCTACAACACAATGTCCGTTGAGCTAGTTCTCGATAGAGTAGCCAGTGAGGTCGATGTGGAACCTGAAACCGAGGTGGAGGTCGGCTATGAAGAGATCGGCCAAGTTTGCATCTGCCACGGTGCTGAAAGTGAACTAGTCATTCCTTCGTTTATTTTTCTCTCCCTTTCTATTTTCTCTTTTTATTTTTTAGGCTGGCGGTGAGATGTCAATGTCCTTTGAGGTCGATTAAGTGTAGCAACTACAACCATGACACTGTCAAGCTAGATAGATAGGGGGGCCGACCTACTAAGATTGGTCTTCATGTTGCCGATGTGCTTTGAGGTTGGCTTGAGGGGGCCTTCGCTAAAAAGCGGTATGGCTTTCCCTTAGAACTTGATTTGGTTAGGTCACCAGAGCGGATAATCATTCTGTAGTAGCTTTGAATGTGGGTGCTTCTATGTCGTCACTTGAGATTGGCTTCCCCGAGTAGGTGCTTACGAGATCATGGCGTACATGTACCACATGCTCCTAGAACCGCTAGCTGCCCACTCCTACTGGAGTCATGGAAGGCTCACCTTGAGGGGTCGACTCTACTGTCTGTGGGTTGCCTACTCTCACAGGAACCACAAAGGACTCGACCTATGAGGCCGGTTCCACATTTAGTTTGCTTCCAACTCTCAGGGGAGCCATGAAGAGCTCGATCTGTAGTGAGGCTTCGCAGTTCGGGTTGGAGGCAGTTTGGGCCAGACCGCTGAGGCTCGCCCAGGCTGGTTGTTCATTTTTGTTCTACTTGTGAGCTCTATTGATACGTACATTACTCTCAATGTCGGACGATAGGGTGACATCGCGGCTGCACTGCATCAGCCCTCGAAGACGCTGGTCATCTACCCCTACGAGAAGCCATAAGGAGCTTGACCTGTGGGGGCCGCTCTACTAACTATAGGTCGCCAACTCGCATGAGAGCCTTCAAAGGCTTGACCCGGAAGGGCGTTCGCATAGTTCGTAGGCCGCTAACTCCCGTGGGAGCCACGAAGGGTTCAACCTGTAGGGGAGACCTTTCGAAGAAGGCTGATGAGCTCGTCCGGGCTGAAATGAGGTCGGCAAAGTTGCTTAGTCTGTTGGCCATCAATTCCCGAGGGAACCATGAATGGCTTGACCTGCAGGGGTGGCCTAACTCCGAGGTGCCTATCACTGGATTGCTGGTTGTTGAGTTCGTTCTACTACTGATTGTTCTACGGTGGCATGAGTGCACTGAACTTCTCCTGTGCCTACATCTGGAAATTTGTGCTTCAACTCATAGAATTGTCGCGTTTCAATCCTGACGGGAACTACTAATGGCTCTACCGTGGGGAGAGGGGCATTCACATAAGGTAGCGATGTGTTTGTGGTGGCCTAACTCCGAGGTGCCTATCGCCGGATTGCTGGTTGTTGAGGTCGGTCTATTTTTGATTGTTCTACGACGGCATGAGTGCACCGAACTTCTCCCGTGCCTACATCTGGAAATTTGTGCTTCATCTCATAGAATTGTCGCGCTTCAATCCCGATGGGAACTGCTAATGGCTCTACCATGGGGAGAGGGGCATTCACATAAGGTAGCGGTGTGTTTGTATGGGGTAATGGAAGGGTTCGGCATGGTTGCTACTCCAGGAAATGCTATGGGCACTAAACTTGCTTGATTCTCACAAGGGGGAATTCTCAAAGTTCATTACTGATGTTCTTGCCCCCCAGTAATTGATTCTTTGTTCTTGATGTTGGTGTTGCTTGAAAATGTCATTGAGTTAATAAAAACGGAAATTAGAAGGTGAGAACTTAGCTTTTTGTAGCGGTTCCCATAGACGATGCCAATTGATGGAGTGCATTTTGGCAACACCCCGCTTACTGGTGATTCAGATGCTGATTGATGGTGCGATCTGACTGTTCTCTGGTTGTCTGGCTACTTCCTGGTGGATGATGACTCAGAGGCCAAGATGGAGGATTTCTGCTAGATGAAGAATTGGATGCCAAGATGATTAGGTTTTGCTGGGGGTAGATTGGGTGTCGAGCTAGGTTGATTGCCGAGCTGGCTAGCTCTTTAGAGAAGCCTACAAGGAATCAATGTCAGAGGACCTGGGGTGGCTAACCCAGCGATGTCGCTCCGATGCTTAAGTTAGTATCTGGTAGTGAATTGCGAGCTGGAAATCAATAAATCTGAGAGCTAGAATGCACTTAATCATGCATACCTTCCCCCTGTGAGGTTCGAGGTGAGGCCTATATATAGGTGTTTCTTAGCGCGGGCTTCATGCACCATGTCTAAGATCTCCGAGAGGTCATGCCTAACCGATTTGAAGTCCTTGGAGGTAGTCGTGCACGTAGACCAGTCTTCACGCCTTGTTCGATTTCGTCCGGAACATTTGGTACGAGGGCCAACTTTCGAGAGACCCAGTAGTGACAGGTCGTGCATGTAGAATTGATCGCCGAGCATGTCTAGTAGGTGGCCACCTAGATCTCAATCAGGTCGGCAAACCCTCGAGGGAGGTCGCTCCTCATGTCGAGGTTAATTCGGCCAATGATGAGGTGCTACAAGTCGGCCCTGGACGAGATGCTTCTAGTTGGCCTAAGTTGTGGTCGAGGTCGCCAAGTCGGTGACAAAGGCAGGTTGCTAGGTCAGGGCGAAGACGAACTATGATCTGGGACTCCAAATGATCACTTAGGCGGTGTTTGTGTGTCATCCAACTGTTCTAAGATGCCATGTGTCATGATGTCACTAGAGGGCCAAATCCGCCCTCATCAAAATGTAAGAAGTATTTTTATTAATGATGAAAATGGAATGCCAAATTTAAAATCAACCTAGAAATAAAATGATGTCATAGTCAAATAATAAAATTTAAAAAATAGAAATACAAAGAATCATTAAAATAAAAAATAGAGAAAAATTGGGCACATATCTAATGTTATATATTTATAAAAAATAAAATATTGGGTACATCTCTAATATTATGCGTTCATTATATTAAACAAAAATAAGTAGTATACATAAGAAATAATTTTATCAATGATGGAGACGTAATACAAAATTTAATGTCAACCTAGAAATCAAACTATTTTTCTTTTTTGGTGGTAGGTTAGTGGTTTGGGTCAAATAGGTTAATCAATGATATGATAGTTAAATAATAAATCTTTAAAAAATAAAAACTACAAGTAGTAATCAAATGAATACATAAGAATTATATATTAATTATATCAAAAAAAAATTAATTGTGATAAGTAATTATTTATATAATGTAGATGAAATATATAATTTAAAACTGATAAAAAAGAAAAGTTATTTTATTATCTATATGGTGGGTCTATGATCCAAATTTTCAAAGAAACTCATAATGTCATAATTGAATAATAAATATTTAAAAAAATGTAGAACACAAAAAATGAAAAAATACATAATTTTGTCAAAACATGTGGGAACATTTCTAATGTTGTATATTCATCATATTAAATAAAAATAATTATTAAAATATTTTTTTATTTTTATTAAAAATGTAATACAAAGTTTAATAATAACAATAATAGTAGTAGTAGTAATAATAATAATAATAATAAAATTGTTTTGTAATTTAAAATTTCCATGTACAAATACATGTGCTTAATTACTACTTCTACCTAAAATATATGATTTTGTTAGGTGGTCTAAATCCCAATTAAGGCCAGGTTAGAACCGCTAAGGTTGATTGGTTTCTCTATCCAAATTACTTTCTGTAGTGTCCAATATGTAATTTATTTACCAGGCCAGGCAATAGGCATCAACTCAAACGGTATAACTGCCGGGACAATAGATCCGGTAGGCCAATGCAATAGACCTGATATGATCCAACCATGTAGCAGTGTTTTCAATCCATCAATCAAATCGTTTGAACCGTCATCCAATCATGATTGATTTATCTAAAATGTGACCTTTGAACCATCAGATCTATGGAGGCCATAACTTAATTAACACTTGTTTGGGGATAATTTTTTGAGATCTATAAGTCCCAAGGTGTCATTTATCCACTATTTTTGCAAAAAATAAAAAAAAAAACCCTTTTGGCCTCAAATCCCAATTTTTAAAATTTTTATGAATAAAAAGTTAAAAAAAGAAAATTTTCAATTATTATCTTGTACTTTGGGTCTAGTGCCATTTTGGTTTTTGAATTTTAAAATGCGATAACTCAATAGTGGAACTTTCAAAACATGCCAATCTACCACCTGTCATTAATTAACCGTTAAAGTGGCATTTAAAATGGCACAAATGCCCTTCGAGTGTCATCTAATTTTCTTTATTAACTATCAAACCGTTGACAAATAATGAACAGTCCCAAATCTTTTTCTCTTCTATTTAAGAAAGTTGGGGTTGAGCATTCTGATGACCCCAACTTTCTTGAATAGAAGAGGCAAGGATTTGTGACTATTCATTTTTTGTTGACATTTGGACGGTTGATAAAGAAAATTAGATGACACTTGAAGGGGCATTTATGTCTTTTCAAGTGCCACTTAATGACTGGTTAATGGTAGATACTAAATTGGTCCATTTTGAAAGTTTGGATACTGAATTGTCGCATTTTAAAGGTCGGGGACCAAAGTACCACTAGGCCCAAAGTACTAATCGGAAAATTTCCTTTAAAAGTTAAAATAAAAATATAAATTAAACATAAAATAATACTTATATACACACTATGTATAGAATATAATTATATATTATTTTATTAATATAATACATATTTATATATAGACATATTATGGTCTGACCTGTGAATCCATACAGTCGAACCGATGATGCATGATCCAGAGGCAAGAATGATTCGGCTTGTGAGTCGGTTTTAAAACATTGCGCTGGAGGAGGGTCTGGTCCGGATCGGTTTCAAATCTAATGTAAAGCTGAACCGGCCGGATCGATCTAATCTGGCCTGCATCTGATCCGCTGGCAACTCAAAATCGGATGAAGAGAGCAAGAGAGGTTCCTTTGTTACTGGCCCCCACTTCCACCTATGCCACATCGTCGGAGAGAGAGAGAGAGAGGATTCCGGTTAACGTCAACCCGAAACCGGCCTACATCCACCACAAGATGCGAACCTACAAATATGTAGGATGGCCAGGATAAGCTGGTGTTTCAATGTTTTGGATCACACGTTTAAAATCAACCAATGAAACAACTCAGAAGGCGAAGGACAGGCTAGAAATTAGAGGTGAAAATTTCACACTCTCCCCCTCCACAGACCGAACATCTCTCCTCCCGTTCGCCTTTTCTCCTTCCCTCCAAAACCTCGACGAGCTCGAGCTGAGAAGCGATGTTAATAAACGTCTCAACCTCTCCTCCAACTCCATCGCTCTCATTTCTCATCAGATTAAGCAATCCAAAGTTAAATGGCTCTGATTTCCCTCTGAAATCCAGAACCCACTTGTCAAAATCTTTCTATTCTTCTTCTTCTTCTTCTTCTTGTCATTCTCTGTGTTATCATTCTTCTTCCTCATATTTCAGAACCCATGACGCAAACCATTTGTTTTATCTTAAGAGAAGATACCAACATGGAAAAAGAGATTCTTTTCGGTCCTTGGCGATCCCTGGATTTGAATTGGGAAGTTTGGAGGGCCCCCAATCTGTGCTGGAGGCAGCTGCAGTGTTAACGGCCATCATTCTCGTGCATGAGAGTGGTCATTTCCTCGCCGCCTATCTACAAGGAATACATGTAAGTAAATTCGCAGTCGGATTTGGTCCAATCTTAGCCAAATTCAACTCAAATAATGTAGAGTACTCCATAAGAGCATTTCCGCTTGGTGGGTTTGTGGGGTTTCCGGATAATGATCCCGAGAGTGATATTCCTGTGGATGACGAAAATCTGCTTAAAAACAGACCCATCTTCGATAGGGTCCTTGTTATATCGGCTGGAGTGATTGCCAACATAATCTTTGCCTATGGAATCATCTTTGGTCAAGTGTTGTCGGTTGGGTTGCCCGTTCAAGAGGCCTTCCCTGGGGTGCTTGTACCAGAGGTTCGCGCATATTCGGCTGCTGCCCGAGATGGACTGCTCCCTGGCGATGTGATTCTTGCTGTTAATGGGATCGAATTGCCACGAACAGGGCCTGCTGCGGTGTCCGAGCTTGTTGATATCATTAAGAACAACCCCAAAAAGAATGTGTTTCTCAAGGTTGGGAGAGGAAAGCAGGATTTGGAAATTGGGGTTACCCCTGATGAAAGTTTTGATGGAAGTGGGAGGATTGGAGTTCAGTTATCTCCAAATGTTAAGATTACAAAGATTAGGCCGAAGAATCTGCTGGATGCTATGAACTATGCCGGAAGAGAATTCTGGGGTCTTTCCTTTAATGTTTTGGACAGCTTGAAGCAGACTTTCCTTAACTTCTCGCAGTCGGCCAGTAAGGTTTCCGGTCCTGTTGCTATTATAGCTGTTGGTGCAGAGGTGGCAAGGTCGAATACCGATGGACTTTTTCAGTTTGCGGCTATTCTGAACCTTAACCTTGCTGTGATAAACCTTCTTCCCTTGCCTGCTTTAGATGGGGGTTCTTTGGCTTTACTTCTCGTAGAGGCAGCTAGAGGTGGGAGAAAGCTCCCTCAAGAAGTAGAGCAGCGGATTATGTCATCAGGGATCATGGTTGTTATCCTTCTTGGGTTGTTCCTTATTATTCGAGATACACTTAACCTTGATTTCATAAAGGAATTATTGTGATGAATTGTAAGTTGTTGGAAGTTTAAAGTGGGATCAAAGATTCAAAAGGAACTACTTATGGAACAGGTGATCTTCTCAGATTGATAGTATTGATGTTCTATATACTGGAGGAATTGAATTCAGGTTCCAATACTTCGCTTCATTTATTGCCCTTTAGGTTTGCTTCCTGGCAAGAAGGGTATGGCTTCTCCATGTTGTCAACTCATTTCATGTAATGTACACTTCTCATTCACTTGTAAAGTTGTTGTTTATGGCACTGGGAATGCTAACCTGGGTTATGGACCCTCGCCCCTAGTTTCCACCCTCAGAAATATATGCTCTACATATAAAAATTACAGTGAATTATAACCGTGGGCAATTAATCAGTCTTTGATATTATTAATTGGAACCTGGAAAAATATCTTTCTGCATTATCTTTATGTTGGTTTTCGCAATTTAGAAAACTTGAAGAGGGCAGATATTCTGTCTTGGAATTAAATTGTACAATTGCTTCAATTTCTTTTCCTTTCATGTTATGAAGTATAAATATTCTGCAATTGAATGCCTCATTTAGATTGTTAAGGATTCTTTCTTGAACCAATTGTTTGCTTGAAATACTTGCAGAAGTTTTCCTAGGAAACAATAAAGAATTCTTATCACTTGAGACATCAATGAGAATATTACTTACTGATTCTATTTGATGTATAAAGGATATGCATGCATATGTTGTACTTTATTTCTTTCTCGTTAACTTTGTAAAGATGTACCGGAGGCTAACAACTCTTTCACTTTTGTGAGAATTGAGATATAAAAACAAGACTATAATCACTCATCAGAATTTAAAAAGAAAAAGAAGGATGTGTGTGTGTGTGTGTGTTTTCTAGCATTTACAAGATGATCATTGATGCATCACTGTATAACTCTCAAACCCCAATTGTAATTAGTAAGAATTATGGTAGAGAAAATTTGTTGTGCATCATTATGATGATTCTTTCTTTTTTGTATATATTTTTTTACTTGGTCTTATTTGGTTGAGACAGGACTTTATAGAGTTTAGTTCATGGAATCATGAGATGATGAGAGTGACCATAAAGTCATAAACAACTTATGCTATGAATTTTGTTTTATTGATAACCAGATCACTGTAATGCAGTAATTTAATATGCTTCAAATACAATCATCCAACCATCTAATAAGCGAGAAAGCAAATATGAGCATGGATGTTATGGGAGAAAATCAGAACTGAATGCACATTGCCTGTAAACAAGGTAATAGTTATGAGAACATCCCCCCCCCCACCCCCAAACCACCACCAAATACAACTCTGCCCTCCTTACTCTAGCTAGAAAATCACCATTGCATTAGCTGATCTTTTAATCCATTTGAAAAAGATCTCCAAACTGGAACTAGATCTTTGGCTTCTCTAGCATGATGATGATATGCCCACGGGCCATCAGTGCTGTCTCTGAACCATCCAATTAAACAAAGGAGATTAAGGCCCTTAAGTGAGGATTTCATTTCTGAAGTCAGCTCTAACTGAATACCCCAATCCCAGTATGATATCTCCTGCATTCCCATAATCCCCCCCCGCCCCCCCCTTCCTGAGAATTCCAGGTTCCCCAAAGAGCATCCATCTCCTTGTGGAGAGAAATAATCCAATCCTGAACCATCATCTATGCTGGAGGGAGGAGCCACGGCAGATCATCTTTGAACAATATCATCGAGAGTGTAACCTCTGAACTTCTCCCATCTCTGTACCCCAATATGCAATTCTGGTACTGATAATACAGATTGGGATTTACTCTGATGGTGTCTAGTTTGAGAAGAACCTGCTAAGAAATTTATTGAGTTTTGTGGTGGAACTCCATTGAATAGTGGACTCTATTGGGTAGTTTTGTTTTAGATTTTGTACCATCAGCCCATATAATCTGCAAGGACCTAGAATGCATATTTTCTTGGGTAAGAGCCACAAAGTACAATGAGTAATCCTTCCTAGCTCAACATAGTATGCTGAAATCATTGTCTCAGAATCATCAATTAGGACAACCATAATATTAGTAAAGCCTTCACATGTTGCATTCAGTACAGAGAGTGGTACAGTTGTGATTTGGTAGCCTTTTCTTCAAGATTTTCTCAAGATTGAGCCCCAGTCTGGTTTTACTATCCTGATCTCTTCCTGATGACATATTTAATCTTGAGCATCCTACGTTTTACTGATAATTGGACCTACAACATCTATACTAAAGCAGATACTTGCCTTGGGTTCCATGTCCATCATAAAAGTTAAATTCAAATAACATATTATCATATATGGTTAATACTTGCAGACATGCATAGCATGTGCTCTTACACTAATGTTCAATAATTTTGTCAGCAAGAGGTATTGCATCAAATTCATGTCTTCTAGACTTCCTCATGAATGGCTGGTAGACTGTAGGTTAAAATCAATGGGCAACCTCTGAGAAATAGGCTCTTCTTTTGGTGCCCATCATTTTATGATTTGTTTTAAACACAAATGATGCAAAACACTTAGTTTTACCTGCTCTATGATTCAGAGAAAGGTATCTGAGGTGATTATTGGATTCTTGTCATGTCTTCCTGTAACAAAGTTGAGAAAACATGTGCTTCTATCTCATCCTTTTCCAATTTTGTTTTCGCTCTTTTTTTTGGATGGATAAGTTTATTTTTGCTCTTAGTAAGGAAAACAAGTAAAACTTTTAAACAGAATACACTGCAGATGTTCTCCTGAAGGGAATACCCAGAATAGTTGTCATCTGTTGCATTATCTTCCTTGGGAGCCCAACAGAGAGCAGAGTGAACAAAGCAGAGAATACAAGGAATAGCAGTCTCCATTGCATTATTTTTGTTGGAGCATGTAGGTGTTTGCAAAATATCCGAAGTATTACGCAAGCTAGAGGCATATTGAAGCCATCAAGTAACAGTTGTTGATGTTAACAATCAATACTGGCAGAGGATTCCAAAGCATGATGCAATTCTGGGATACACTGAAGCTATGAATGATGACAACATTCACAACCCAAATGTTTCATATGATGTTTGTTTCGTGGAACAAGGACTAGAGAAGTTGCGTTTAGTTAGAAAAAAGAATTGGTTTGAAATAGTGAGTGAACGACATGAAAATACTAGGTTTAAGGATGAATTGGCTCTAGATGGATGGATTGAGATGGTGGAAGTGGCTCTTGCTCATTTTCCCTACCCTTTAGTTCCAAGATAAGTCCATCGCCGATATAGAATTGTAGTGTAAATCACACATTATAGAGGTAGGTCACACTTGACTTGATTTGCGGTTTAAGGTTCAAACAAACTAGGTACGACGCTATGCTATTGCTAGCTTATAAAATTTGCCTAAATAAGAACTAAAGCCATAACTATCATTCTAATAGAACAGATTCAATAGAGGAGTCTCTCTCGCATACATGCACGCGTACACACACACACGTCCATATTTGTATTAGGACTGCACCGGACTGACCCAACCGTGTTGGGTTGGTTAGAAATCAGGTTCAACCCAATGTAATTTGGATCTGTTGGGTTAGGGTTGAAGTTTCACACAACCCCATTAGTATGATGCCCTTATTAGTATCTTTAAATATTATTAAATGTTTATGTAAAACCCAACCTTGTTGGGTTGGTTAGAACTTAGAAATCAGCATCAGGGTCTGGAATCGGAATTGGAATCGTAATGGGCCATTCCAATTCTAACTGTTTCGTTGGGCAGAATCGAGAATCTAATTCGCATTCCCAGTGCACTAGCAATCACCCATTTGAGGGAATGGCCATTCCCTCCTATTGAAAATTAAATCAATCCCATTCCAACTTATTCTAATATTCATTCTGGTTCAACCAAACAGACCATTCTAATTCCAATTCTTAGGGTTGTGCACCGGACTGACCCAACCTTGTTGGGTTGGTTAGAACTTAGAAATCAGCATCAGGGTCTGGAATCGGAATCGGAATTGTAATGGGCCATTCCAATTCTAACTGTTTCGTTGGGCAGAATTGAGAATCTCATTCGCATTTCCAGTGCACTAGCTTATTGAAAATTAAATCCCATTCCAACTTATTCTAATATTCATTCTGGTTCAACCAAACAGACCATTCTAATTCCAATTCTTAGGGGTTTTGATTCTGATTCCAAAATGGAACCTTAATTTTAGTGTAAATCAGATCACAGTAGGATTGAGGTACCTTTGCCTTCGCCTTTTGGATTGACGTCACCAGGCCCAACCCAACCCAACTTCACCCCTAGCCCATATTAACCTTGACAAAAACATTCATTTCGGATTCATCAAAGGGTCCTTTCTTTCATGAGACTAGGAATAGCAATAGGGCGGGTTCAGGGCAGGGATCATATTCCCCATCTCCGATCCCGATCTCCACTGGGGATAAAAGTTGTCCTCCATCCCTGATCCCCGACGGAAACAGGTTCCCTACGAGGACCCGAATCTCCTATTTTTTTAATTAATAATATTTTTTTAAATAAGTTTACTTAAAGTAAAGAAAAAACTTTAAAATATAAATAATATTTTAAATTTATTTTAATATATAAATAATATCATATATATAATCAAGGTCAGGGCAGGGTGGGGACTTCATTCCCCAACCCCATTAAGGGATCTCTATTAATCCCCCATCAGGTTTGGGGGCTTGGGGTTTGCTCCTCACAGCACATCCCATTTTGCATTAAGAACATCTCCCCATGAATAACAACATACAAGTATGGGTTAATTTACTTGGGAAAATTTTTGGCACGTGTGGGTCCCTTGTTAAACTAACTTTCCTGCGGTAAATTTACCTGGAAAAATTTTACCAATTTCTCAGGTGAATAAGTGTTTTTCCTACCAGAAGTCTGGAAGGAAAAGTGTCAAGACAAAAATATCTATTGAACAAGCTTTTAAAAATAAAAATGTCTAAGGGTATATATGTTAATAGAAAAAACTTATCCAGATAAATTTCAAGACTAGAAAGAATACAGGTAAAACTTACCAGGATAAATGCACTTACCTTGATAAATAAATTACCGAAAAACAAACAGAGCCTAAGTGTTCACTTTGTGAACTCTCCCTAGACTCAAGTTAAGCCAAGAACTAATCCATTCTTAGAACAGGAATACGGGGATTATTTGAAAATAAAAAAGCAGAACTCTCACATGTTCAGGAAAGCTTTCTTCTTGCAAGATGAATCCATTACCCAAAGAGGGTCTTTTTTCCCTTTTTTTTTCTTTGTGGTAGAAAATATCATTCAGTTGAACAGAGAATAAAGCATTATGGAGTTACAGACCAACAATGTGCCCCTATTACGCGCTTGATGCTCCTGCATACTGATTTGAAGATTGGATCATTAGATGGATGGTTGGATCATGGGGTGGCTCAACATCTGGATGATCCAAATTAGTGGCATTCAATACCACATGAACGGCCCATGGCAAATCTTGAACTATATACAGTAGTCTAACAAGATCCGATTTTGGTCAAACCTGACTGTTGGATTTTAGCAGCAGTACTTGAAGCCCCCAAAGAAATGGCAGCAAGGAGCAGCTGATAGCAGTAGCCAGTAGTAATTCAGGGCCGCAGGCCAAAGGGAACTGCCTACACTGTTCAGGTGAAGGTAGGGTTCCAGACCAATCCAAGACCTTACCAGTTACCAGCATCATCTATGGCTGGGCACCTTCAGAGGCGGTGTTTGGCATTAATGCCGTTGCCCAGAAAATGGTGCCACATCAGAAAAAAGCGGTTCTCAAGAATGGTTGGGGAAAATGTCAAATTCAACGTTTTTTCCAGTTCCAGCCTGTTGTTGCCAACAATACAATAATGTGACACCAATGTGACATCATCTGAAGTATTGGATAAATAACATTTCATTAATAAAAAAAAAACCTGTGATTGACACATCAATGAGTTGATACCAATATTTCTAAAGCTCAGCAAAATATTGCAATGGGATATTTCTGTACACAGTAAGTAAAGTAAGAAAATTTAATTGCGCATTAGAAATATCTATTAGGCTAAGAGTATAAATACAAATACAAATATATACAATATAAATACATATAAAATAGGGAAAATTCTCTATTAGTACTTTGTACTTCGAACCTAGTGTCACTTTGGTCCTCGAATTTTAAAATGCAATAATTCAGTACCGAATTTTCAAAATGTGACAATCCAATACCTGCCGTTTGTCAATCGTTAAGTGGCATTGAAAAAGACACAAATGCCCTTTACATGTCATCTAATTTTCTTTATCAATCATCCAACTGTTGACAAAAAATGAATAGTCCTAAATCCTTGCCTCTTCTATTCAAGAAAATTGGGTAGAAGAGGCAAAGATTTTACACTCTACTATTTGTATTTATACTCCTTCCGAACTGAGGTTTATGAATTTTCCATCCTCTTGGTGAGCCGGCCTGGTATCCTGATAGGGTTTAATTACGGGTTGGTGGAGTCTAATTAACATAGCAAAACTTGACCAGTTTGTCGGAGGGAGAGAGGGAGAGGATCCCATCAGTTAATGGGTCCCACCGCCCGGGACTAAAGTTAGATGATTCAGTTTGTCGAGGGAGAGACTAGAGAGGGTAATTCATCATTCATCAACCACTCCTTTTCTATTTTATCTATTTTATCCAGGGAATCCCTGTGCTGTGATATGTTGTCAGCCTCACAGCCTGCCTCACTGTCGGTCTATCCCAGGTCAAGGAGTTTGAGCGTTGAACTAAGGGTGGGTTTAGGGCGTTTTGTCCATTGTGGTTGTCTCCCTTTTCATTCTCTTTATTTTTTATTTTTTCTGCAACAATGTATTGTTGGTACTTGTACTTGGTAATGAGTTTCCGTCACAAATAATATAATCCTATTTGTTTTTCTAATTTGCATCTTTTGACCAATGCTGCTTTATTTTACAACATAAATTGAAGGGTAAAGGATAGCAATCACTACAGCTATAGGCTATGGCTGTTTTTGGGCCCACTTGCGAGGGCTTCAGTTTTTGATTGAGTTGCTTTCAATAAATTGCTTTCGAAGAAATTATTAAAATTAGCTTTATCAGAAAGTGGATTTCTTGGCTGAATGAAAATTTGAGCTTTCAAGACCTTTCATCAAATATAATTTTAAGTTTTTTTATCATAAAAACTCATGTGTTATAATGCATTGCGCTTCAGCAAGTTGGTAGAAGAATATTCCTACTTTGTGTTGTTTGTTTGATATTGTTTTAATTGAATAAATTTAATCCCTTTGTAAGTATGTGTGTTGAAAGGGTTAGAAATCAAGTTTCACATGGCCGAATCAGGTTTGGTGGTTGGCCAAATTTTAAATTTTTTTTTAGTCCAACTTGGAAACCAATTTATCGGTGATTTTGAAATCTAAAATTTCATGATCGATTTTGCATTGAAGTGGAACAGATTTGAAACTCAAATTAAAACTGATCATACTTAATATAGAGACCACAATGTGCAGCTCCCAGAGTGGTAAGTTCACACCCAATATCAGTCTCCAACTGAAGATGGCATAGTGTGTACGTGAAGTCGATTCAGTAACACCATTTTAGCAAACCAGTTCCAAAGTTGCTTGGATCGATGTGGATATATGAACTTGATATCTTCTTATGTTTTTCTTGCAAAAACACAGTAGAGAACTTATGGAAATTAGTCCCTATCACAGTTGAGTCAAATTGGGGTTTTTGGGAGGCAAAGGAGAAGAGAAGAGAAGTGAGCAAGAGATTGGAGAGGAATGGTTCAAGAGATTGGATCAGGACTTTATCTTTAATTGATAAGTATCATCTTCTTAAGAGAATGGGTGCTTTATACCCAGATCCATGTCCTGTTGTCATATGATCTCTTAACTAATCATATTAGTAATGGGCCTTAGGCCCATTTTCTTTAATGGTTCATGTCCCAAGGTATTGCATGGGCACTTTGGGCCTAAATATTGTATGGCATGGGACCCACAAAGGTTTGATACAAATCCATAAGGGTTCAGCCCCACCTCTGAAAGAAGTTAGGCCAAATTCACTATTTAGGGGCAGTAAACACCTGACCCAATTAACTTGGACTCAGTTTGGGTTCAACATTTACACATAAATGATCATTGGATTTAGCCACCCTATAAAAACATAAAGATAATGGAATTATGTAAGATAAAGTCCATTGGGTAATCATCCCTATAATAGTCGCTTACACCTAACCTTTTAGCCCATAATCATCAAAACACTATCCATATGGAAAGACCCCTTGCCTGATTATGAAATGTAGTGTCACACTCTTTGCTCGACTATATTTTGGGATTAAAACGTTTTGCAAACATTTTTCATAAAATAATAATATAACATATAAATATATTTTGTAAATCAAATTTCAAATATAGTTTAAATTCACTGCTGGTAGTTTAGATTTCCATCAAATAGAGTGTAAACCCTGATGTTCACTTTGTCCGACAAAAGGGCTGATCGTATCACTATGATCATCCACTCAGGTAATTTTCTAAACTACCCCAACATAACCAAATATTTGATTCTTGATGATCTCACTGATTAGCACATTAAATACAGTTTAGTCTAAAACCTAGTACAGTATCATAATCAAGTTTAGGGTTAAGTGTAACTTTCTAGTTTTGCCCATCCATTCCCAAGGTCTAGGGCATAACTGGAAATTGGTCTAGGTTCAGTGTTTTTTCTAAACACCCACTACAGTTTAGTCTAAAACCTAGTGTAGTATCATAATCAAGTTTGGGGTTAAGTGTAACTTTCTAGTTTTGTCCATCAATTCTCAAGGTCTAGGGCATAACTGAAAATTGGTCTAGGTTCAATGTTTTTTCTAAATACCCATTGGTTGTGCTTAGGGTTTAACTTTAGCGGTTATGACAAGTTGCTCCACCAATTTAGTAATACACTAGTGTCAGCCTTGTCAGGAGGATAAATTCCCCAAATCTATCCAATGGTTGAGAATATTCTAAACTAACACGAGTCTTATAAGTGTCCAACTTAAGGAGTAATTCACAGAAAGACATGAATTTAAACATAAAACAATAGTGTACTTTATTCATTTACTGATAAATGTTTGATGTTTATGTACATCAATTTGATTGGAGCTAAGGGCATACACTATCTAACAATATGCACACACACACACACACAAACACACACATATAAACATGTATTATCAATAAAATAATGTGTATATTTTACATGTAATATATGTATATATGAGTATTATTTTATTTTTATTTTTATTTTGGTTTTTTTAAATTTTAATTATAGAAAATGCTAAAATTTGGGATTTGAGGCCAAAAAGGTTTTTTTTTTTACAAAAATAATGAGGCACCATGTGTAGATTGTGAAAATTTACCCAAAATTAACATAAAAGTCACCCTGATCGGATAATCAAACACAAAGTTATGGCCTCCAAAAAATTTGTATACACATATAGTGTGTAACTCATGACCAATGACTAGGTCAACGATTCAATTGCTTGTGTCAAACTGGTTTTTGACTTGGTTAAGGGTTTTTGGTCAAATCTTTGATTTTAAGAAAACTAGGCCCGGGATCATGATCGGATGATAGTTCAAACGATTCAACTATCTGAATCAATGGTAGGTTGAAAACATTGCTCTTCGATCACCACACGAAAAGGTAAAGTAAAATAAAATAAAATAAATGAGTTGTAATGGTGTGAACAATAGGAATCCGGATCTCTTGCAAGCAAAACCTTGATAAAATGAAATCCAACAACACATTCAGAATATCTCCCATGAATATATCTTAAATTCATGAGGTGATATTTCCAATATGTGATTCAATTCCTTCGTAGGGTTTTTGCTTGCAAGTGACTCCCATTGCAAACAATGAGTATGGATATGCTACCCACAAAATGCTATTACAACCTAACCATAAAATACCTTAACTATGCATCAATTGTGCATCGGTATCCTCTCCCGATGAATGGCAATATGCAAGTATAGGAGATGTTTTCGATGTGTAACTATAGTTTGTAATGTGTGGGCAGGGAATCCAAATTTTCTCCTTATAGAGTGCACCTCACACCAGCCTCATAGCATTTGCAACTACACATTGGGAATATCTCTCGTATTCATATGTTGTCATTTGTGGGGAGATATTCCCAAGGCACAGCCACAATGTGCTGTGAGGTTGGTTTAAGGCGCTTTATTAGGAGAAAATCTGAGTTCATGGGCAGGAGATTAGAACTCTTAAAGATAATAGCGCAAGTTCAGGACAAGAGAGCTGAGCTCCAAACTTAAAATATCTCTTGGCATTGAACGAGTCCCTACCCCTTAACTATGGAAAAAATGTAACTTCATATATATGGTTTGTGTTTTGGGGACTAAAAATATTTAAATGGACTAATTCACATCAATTTACATTTGAACGTTTGATTGTTGTATTTTATTGTAGTACTATATATATTGGGCTCTTGAACACATTGAAATAGCTGAATGCAAAGTATTCTAAAGTAGTAGAGTATTCAGGTGTTCTCAAATATCTTACAACATTAGTTTTCAAAACAAAGTACTTAGAGCCAGAGGGATACCTTTTTTTTCTAGGTTGAAATATATACGAAGTGTTTTTTTTTTTTTCCACAAAAAAGAGGGACCACTAAAAACATCATGGATACATAGTAGACCCCCTGATACAAGATGAAGAAGCTAATCTATTAATATATGCAAGGAAGTTGGTAAAAGAAACAAAAGATCTACATAGCCTGGCCTTTCTTGCCATAACATGAGCAACTGAAGTTTTTCTTCAATTAAGTTCTTCAGATATCTAAACTTAAGTTAGTGTTTAGATCTATACATTGGTCCTTCTAGCTAATGTTTCTTTTGGTTACTCTAATGCCTTCAACATCTTCTATCGCATTAGAAAATAGAATAGTTGTTAGTATTCCTTGTGACACTAGCAATATTAGACCTCTGATGATTTCTCATAGTTCAGCTTCACCTAAGGAGATTGTAATGCAATGTTGTTCTTCTGCAATTAAGATATTGAAATGGTGAGAGGGTAAATATAAACCTGTTGTAGTTGATTTGTGAAACCATTGCCAAAGCAAGCATGGTATCAAAGAGTTATTTTCTCACTATACTACTCAGACATCAAATTAACACCTAAGGGATAATATTGGTTTGCTTTGATACAAACATCATGAGGATTAGGGGTTTTCTTTTTCCCTTAATTCCTTAAATAAGACTTCATTACGCGTGTCCCTTATGCTACGCAAGAGCCAAAATTCTTGCTAGACAAATCTTCTTCATGTGTTTGCTTCCTTCACTCCTTTGATATCATCATTCTAGAATATTTGAAGAATTTAATTGAAGAAAAGTTTCGGGATAGACACTAACTTAAGCTTGAATATCCACATAGCTTTAGAGAATACACACAAACACACAAAGAATAGGTGCCTCATTTGTGTTTCGGTAGTTAAGTCACAAAAAGAGTAGGCCACATCATCCCGTTGTCTACAAGTCCAACTTGCAACCTTTAAAGTATTGGAGAGCAATTTCATCCAAATATTTGGTACCTATGGGGAACTTGAAGTGACCATAGTCGCTCCCATGAAGTTGTTGGTTGAAGATTTACAGCTAGGTTAGCTGTAATGGTTCTATATGCCGAGAGGACAAAGAACTCCCCATTGCTTGTACTCTTCCATAGCAATTTGTCCTCCATCATACCATGCATCGTTGGGACTTGGGATGTTGAGGAGGCTTCAACTATGTAATCATTAAAAATGAGGCAGGAGACCATAATTCCATCCGCCATCTTGCATAGGATTTAATCGACTATTCGGTTTTACCATTTCTTCTAACCGAACCGAATCGAATCGATGCTAATCGAATTTGATTCGGTTGGACCCTAGTTCCACATAAATGACAAATATTTAATAAGTAATATTAATGAAAAGTTAAAATGGCCACAAAATCCAATAGTTTTAATTAATTAACTATTAATTAAAAGTTAAAATGACCCCAAAGCCTAAAGATTTTAATTAATTAGCTATTATTAATTAAAAGCTAAAATAGGCCCAAAGCCCAATGTCAATGGGGAATTGGCGATAATTAATGATTAATGAACAATTAATGACTAACAAATAATTAATAATGAGTTTAGGTTTTAATTAACTATTATTAATTGTTTATTGGAAAATATAATAATTAATTAACATAAAGTATTAAATAAAACTTTAATGTTTAATATACTTAACTAAACAACAACATTAATTCGATTTTCAGTTCGATTCAGTTGAAAATTTCAGTCAAACCAAATCGGAACTAAAAACCAATTTTTAAAAAAAAATAAAAGCCAAACTAAACCGTTAACCGAATTAACTTATTCAGTTTGATTCAGCTCGGTTTTCGGTGTCGATGGTTATTTGTTCATGGTATCCATGGATCATTAATAGGATCAATCCTGTCTCCTATACCAATATTATAGAGTATGTTCTTCAATTTCATTGTGTTTTGCCACCACAAAGAATCATCGAGTTTTGCTTTACTATTGAAGAAGCTTTTTTTTTTTTAATATATAAATTGCAATTGATGAATCCATAGCTCATGTGTTCCTTTGAGGAATTTCCATATTTACTTTGTAAATAAAGCCTTATTCATTGCCTTTGAGAGTCAAAGACCTAATCCCCCTTCATTCCTCATCTTACAAATCCTCACCCAAGCAATGTTGTGCCCAAAACTTTGGTCTTTACACCCTTCCCACCAAAAGTTTCTATATAATCGATCAAGTTTAGATGCGACATTTTTGGATAGCAAATTGGTCTGCATACTATAAGTAGGGATGCTTTGGGCAAATGCTTTTATCAATGAGGTTGTTCTCCTCACTTGCGAAAGAGTCCTTGCTTGCCATGTGTCAAATTTGTGTTCAACCTTACCAATCAACATTTTATAAAAAATCACTATTACATATCTCATCTACCAATATTTTGAGTGGTAAGTAGGGTGCATCCAAGTCAGTGGACCTTTAAAACAATAAAACTCAGGTTAAGGGAATAAACGTGAATACCATTTGATTTAGTGCGATCTGGTTGTTCCCAGTTGGAGGTGATTTGGTTTCCAGACGAACAGCGGACTAAACCTGCAAGGATACTAAAGAACCCCGGGATACTAACCTGGCGAGGTCGCTCCAATGCTTAAGTCAATAGGCTAGTAGCAAGCTAAAATTGCTTGAAAATGAGAGAGCTTGAGAGCAGGAAATCACGCATACCTTGCACCCCTTTGCACCCCTGGGGGGTGGAGCCTTTATATAATAGAGTCCTCACGGGTTTCGCGGAGTAGTTCCAGAATCCTCGTAACGATGAGATCCCTTTCTGCGATAATGGGAGATAGTGTTGCTAACTAATAAGGCTTATCAAGTCCGCCCGAATCGGCCGGGGGAGATAACGCTGGCTGTTACGCGGCGTGATCCCGTGAAGCCCGGGAACCGTCGGAGGGATTTTTGGGAACCTCACTGTGGTACATCGGTATCCCCGAGCTGACGCCTTTAAGTTCCGAATTGAACTGAATGTTGAAGTGCCTTGGCCGCCAAGTGTTCTTGTTGCGATCTGGTACCGAGGCGATCTCATTTCGGGGTGATCCTGTCTCAAGGTCACTTTAGCCTGGGGTAGGTGGGTACCTGAGACTGTTACGCTGCGGGATGATCATGCTGAGCTGTCATCTGTTAATCAAGTCGTGTCCACGTGTCCCCCTGTTATGAGGTCGGGCCAAATCACCCTTCATCAATTGCCCCCCACTCCCCGAGCTAGGGGTCTAGACCTGGTGCGGGGAGTTCATGATGTGACAAGTGGATTTGGCTCGTGGACGTCACGCGATCTACAAACTCTGCGGACGTCAAAAAATGCGCTAAACCGATTTCAACCTCGGGGGTCGCATAGCCGGTTTTCTTCGGAGCCGTCGGATCACTTTGATCTTGACCGTTGATTCTCCAGTACAGTGGCTATAAATAGGGGGACCCGAAACTCATTTTCTTCACCACAAGTTCATTAGCCTTCGGTCTGAGGTCGCGCTCAAACTCCTTAGCTCGGGTCTTCCTGTTCAGTGTTTCTTCCTAGTTCGGTCTTTCTCCTTGGTGAGTCTTCCCTAGCTCACCTCTTCGATTCATTTTATCTTTCATGACTAGTTTTAGCTTTAATAGTCTGTTAGATGAGGCCGAGGTGGGAAACTCGGGCCAGGTTGATAGTCATACCGAAGTTACTTTGGGTTTGGAAATGGTCGGTTGCCCTCCTGAGGTGCAGCCACTCCGGGAGGCGTGAGAGGCCTCTAGTAACTTGGCATCCTCCTCACACCGAGGTCGGGTGTCGGACAACTTTGGCCCATCAATAATGACAACGGATAGGCTCCAGGCCTTAATAGCTTGGTATAACCTCCCGAATGACCTCATTTATAGTCTTCCGTTAGGCAACTTCCCTTGGGAGCATGATCACAACGAGATCGTGATCTTCAAGGAGCAGCTCGCGGTTGGTCTTCATCTTCTGTTGCACCCCATGATTGTAGAAATCTTGAAACTTTTCAACATCACCATAGACCAACTGCACTCGAGCTCAATATCTTCTCTTCGATCTTGTGCATCAAGAAGAACGCTTCCAGTGTCCTTCCCGAGCATAGGCGGACCTACTACTTATCTCCTCGTCCGGGTTACAAGCTTTTGCACAAGTTCCCAAATAGGGTCACGGCCTGGAAGAGGGGATACTTCGTGGTCCGAAACACTGAGGGATGGCCTTTCCCAACCCACTGGAGGGCAGCCATTTAGGATCCTAGTGTCAAACTGGACCTGAAAACAAGGGAAGTGCTCCAATCTTGGGCAGAGCTCGGCCTCAACTTCGCGGACTACATGGTTGAAGACAAGCTTGTGTAGGCTGGCCTGACCCCTGGTAGGTCGTCTCTGTTTGGGTTTTTCCTTTATTTCTGATAATGTTGCTGACGTTTTGTTTTTGATGCAGCTTCCATGAAGCTCACTACAGATCAACTCCTTGGTCAGATGAAGGGGAAGAAGAAGCGAGCTGCCAAAAGGGCTCGCATCGTGTGACCGTAGGCTACCGAGCCTGAGTCCGAACAGCCCTCCATTACATAACCTCCAATAATCGACCTGATCGAAGAGGAACCAGGGAGGGCCTCCCCGCCTCGTGCGCCCAAGGAGGCAACTTCGGAGCCTGCTCCTGCAGCCGTCGCGTCTTCAGGCAGCAAGGAAGCAGTTCGGAGTATCCTGACTCTGAAATGTAGCCTTCGGAAGAGCAAGGGCGCGGTGTACGCCGAAGAGGTTGCTGGCTGGGCCGAGCTATCGGTCACTCAGCTCGGGGCTCGAGCAGCTACTCACTACATGGTGGTAAGTTCTGTCTTGACTTCTTCAATTTTGTGCTTAAAACTTTTTTGATACTAACTATGGTTCTCTTGGTAGGTAAACTCCGTCATGCACGCTCTGACGTACCAGTCTGAGCTACACTTGAAGCGGGCTCTTGCAGCTGAGTCCTCAACTCGTGAAGCTCATGCCGAGTTGAATCTGGCCCGTAACAAGATCAGCCAGGTGAAGAATGATGCCCAAGCTCAGAAGGAGCTCATTTCGCTGCTAATGTCCGAGAAGGCAGCGTTGGAGCGGGAGGTGGAAAACCTCGAGGCCCATGTCAAGGAACAGATCGAGGTACTCCTTCAGGCAGTGGAAGAATCCAAGGCAAAGGCCATCGAAGAGTACAAGAGTTCGGAGCTGTTCCAAGGAGAGCTGATGGAAGCCAGGTCGGAAGGTTACCGCAAGGGCTTCAAGCTCAGTAGATGGATGACCAGGCGCGAGTTCCCCCAGCTCAATCTGAGTGCTATCACCACCTCGAGGGTTACAAATGAAATGACCCTCGAAGCCGCCGAAGACCCAAACTCTGAGGCAGAGACTGACGACGAGTCGCTTGACATTGGAGAGGCCGGTGCTGACGAAAGGGTTGATCCTCCTGTTGAGGCCTCGGACAAGGGCGAAGAGCACTGAGTCTTCCTTGTAAATCTCGGGCCTGCGAGCTCGACTTAGAGTAGAGGATTTTTTTTTGTAATGAGGTCTTCACATCAATGAAATATACTTTTTGCCAAATGCTCCAAGTGCAAATAATTCTCTAATTGGTCGAATTAACCAAATAAGTATAGGTTACCCCGAACTGTCGAGCTACCGAGCTGGACTACAAGTAGGGATAACTTCCACGATGTACCCGAGATGCGTGGACATTGTACGGTATCTACCCGACCTGTCTGCGCGCGGGCTACTTGGTGATGTTAGGTGTCCCTTTGCTGGGGTTCAACTTTTTCGTCGTATGCCGAGGTGGGTTAGACATCGTAGGGTTTATACCCGAGCTGTCTATACCTTAGACATGAAATGAGTTGCCCATGCCGAAGAGGCAATGAGGTCGTGTTTGCCCATGCTGAGGAGGCGACTGGGGCTTATGAGGTGCTGAGGTCTTTTGTCAGCTCGGCACCTTAATCATTAAGCTTTAAGAGTGACTCATAGTCTGCTCTTGGTTTTGCCCATGCCAAAGAGGCGATTGGGGCTTGTATGCCTATGCCGAAGAGGCGACTAGGACTTATGTGCCCATGCCGAAGAGGCGATTGGGGCTTATGAGGTTCCAAGGTCTTTTATCAGCTCGACACTTTTAGTCCTTGGACTTCTGGGAGTGACTCGTAGTCCTCTCTCCAGTTTGGCAATCACAGGTAGTATCACCTTAGGTTGCCGATGTTTCACACTCGAGGTACCTGTTTTCCTTCTAAGGTTTCGAGCTCATATGTACCTTCCCCGAGTACCCATCTTACTCGGTACGGACCTTCCCAGTTCGGTCCAAGCTTACCGACACCGGGCTCAGGTACCATGACTTTTCTAAGGACCAGGTCACCGACACGGAAGTGTCGTTTCTTGACCCGAGCGTTATAGTACCAAGCCACCCTTTGCTGGTAGGCTGCAGTCCGAATGTACGCTAGGTCCCGTACTTCTTCCACTAGGTCAAGGTTGGTACGGAGCTCGTTGTCGTTCGCTTCTTCATCATATGCCTCCAGGCGTAATGTAGGCACCTCGATCTCGGCTAGGATTACCGCTTCCGTGCCATAGGTGAGGTTGAAGGGGGTTTCACCTGTGGCGGTCTTGACGGTGGTTCGGTAAGCCCATAGTACACTAGGAAGCTCGTCTACCCATAGTCCCTTAGCTCAGGCTAAGCGGGCCTTTAGTCCACGGAGTATAGCTCTATTCGTGACTTTTGCCTGCCCATTTGCCTGAGGGTGTGCCACCGAAGTGAAGTTTTGTTGTATCCCCATCTCGACACACCAACTCTGGAACTTGATATCTTCGAACTGCTTACCGTTGTTAGAGATAAGCACCCGAGGTAGCCCGAAGCGGCATACTATATTCCTCCAAAAGAAGTTTTGTATGCTTCGGCTGTGATTATTGCTAGGGGTTCCGCCTCCACCCACTTCGTGAAGTAATCCACTGCTACCACCAGGAATCTCCTCTGTCTTGTCGTTGGCGGGAATGGTCCAAGAATGTTGATTCCCCACTGTGCGAAGGGTCATGGGCTAGTGAGGTACTTCAGGTCGGTAGTAGGTCGATGGTGGATGTTGGTATGCCTTTGGCATTTATTGCACTTCTTGACAAGCTCGAGTGCGTCTACCTTCATTGTGGGCCAGTAGTATTCCTGTCGCAACGCTTTCTGGGCGAGAGCCTTGCCCCACAAGTGTCCACCACACAAGCCTTCATGAGTGTCACGGAGAATGAGCTCGGCCTCTGAGGGTCGCAAGTAGAGGAGCGTGTAGGATCTCCGTTACAGCCGTCTGTCTATCATGACATACTTGGCTGCCTGGCGCTCTACCCTTCTGCCTGCATTGTGATCTGTAGGGAGGGTCCTGTGAATCAGATAGCTCGCGAGTGGGTCAATCCAGCTCAACTCTGCTTGTGCAACAGGAGTGACCTCTTCTGCCCCGTCGAGAATGCTAGGTCGAGGTAAGTTCTCTATATACAGTGTCCTCATGGTGTTGTTGCTCGTGCTGGCTAACCGGGACAAGGCATCAGCCTCAGTGTTCTCGGACCTTGGAATTTGCTTGATGAAATATGGTTGGAAGCTGCGTAGAACTTCCCTGACCTTGGCTAGATAACCAGCCATGGTGGGGTCACGAGCTTCATAATCGCCGGTGACCTGGTTGACCATGAGCTGGGAGTCACTACAGATGACGATGTGTTTTGCTTGTACTTCATTCGCTAGAGCGAGCCCAGCTATTAGTGCTTCGTACTCTGCTTCGTTATTGGATGCTACGAACTCGAACCGAAGTGCGTACTCTAGCTTCACCCCGCTTGGACCGTACAGAATAATGCCAGCTCCGCTTCCCTGTTGATTAGATGAGCCATCGACGTGGAGGATCCAGGACTCCTCGTCCCAAGTCGGCCTTGATCTAACCAGGACTAGTGCCGCACTGGTTGAAGCTTCCTCTCTATGCTCGAGCTCGATCAACTTAGGGACTGTAGTGCGGAAGGTGCATTCTACAATGAAGTCGGCCAAGGCTTGGGCCTTAATCGCCGTCCGAGGCTCGTACCGGATGTCATACTCCCTGAGTTCGATGGCCCACTTCGTTAATCTGCCAGATACCTCAAGCTTGAGTAAGATTTGCCTCAGAGGTTTGTTGGTGAGGATGACGACGGTGTGGGCTTGGAAGTACGGACGAAGCTTCCGAGCTGCTATGACCAGCGTGTACGCCAACTTCTCGATCTCTGGGTACCTTGTTTTGGCGTCCTGCAAAACTTTGTTGACATAGTAGATAGGTCATTGGACCCGATCTAATTCCTTTATTAGTACCGAGCTTACTACCTCATCACTTGCGGAGAGGTACAACTTTAAAACATCTCCCTCCTCGGGTCAGGTCAGAACCGGGATGCTAGCTAGGTATTTTTTCAGCTCATCGAAGGCGAGCTGGCATTCTTCGGTCCACTCAAAATCCTTACTTTTCTTAATTACCTTGAAAAAAGGCAGGCAACGATCTGTCGACTTGGACATGAAGTGGCTCAGAGCGGCTATACGACCATTCATCCTTTGAACCTCCTTCAATTTACGAGGTGGCCTCATATCCAGGATGGCCTTTATTTTTTTAGGGTTGGCTTCGATGCCACGTCGATTGACTATGTAGCCCAGGAATTTACCCGAGGTGACACCGAAGACACACTTGTTAGGGTTTAATTTCATATTGTATTTGCGCAAAATTTCAAAAACACACTATAAATCATTTATTAAACAGTTTGAAAACTGGGTCTTAACGACCATATCGTCTACATAGCATTCAACCTTATTGCCGATCAACGATTCAAATAGTCTGTTTACAAGTCTTTGGAAGGTCGCCTCGGCATTTTTTAGCCCAAAGGGCATGACCTTATAACAGTACAATCCTAGTTCGGTTATGAATGTCGTTTTTTCCTCGTCGGTAGGGTCCATCCGAATCTGGTTGATCTTAGGGAGTGGGAAACAATCCTTCGGTAAAGCTTGATTCAGGATGGTATAATCGACGCACATGTGCCATTTACCATTGGCCTTTTTTACCAGAACTGGGTTATCCACCCAGCTCGGGTAATGGACCTCCCTAATGAAATCGGCTGCAAGAGCTTCCCGACCTCCTCGTCGACTATCCTCTAGCGCTCCGGGGCGAGGTTGCGTTTTTTCTATCTAACTGCCCTGACTAAAGGATCAGTATTCAATTTGTGAGTTATAATACTAGGATCTATTCCGGGCATCTCTGCCACGGACCATGCAAATATGTCTAAATTTTTAAGTAAAAAGCATACAAGCTGAGAATGGAGTGGTTCCTTGATCGATGCGTCAATCTAGAGAGTTTTGGCTGGATCTTCCTTCGAGACCGGGATGTGGACTGTCTCTTCAGTTGGCATAGATTGCTCCTCGGGATACTCCACAGGTCGCTCGAGCTCAATATCAGCCGCTAGCTTGGCCTTCCCCTTGAGAGCGACGACATAGCACTTGCGAGACTTGAGTTGGTCGCCTCGCACTACCCCTACTCCGTAGTCCGTAGGGAACTTCATGGCCAGGTAGTAGGTGGAAAGCACTACGCGAAGTGCGTGGGTAATAGGCCGACCTACTATGGCGTTGTATGGGGAGAGAGTCACAACCAACAGGAATGTATGCTCGAACCTCATGATGTTGGGCCACGTGCCGACCTCTACGGGTATTGAGACTCGACCTAGCGGTCTGACCTCTTCTCCGCTGAAGCCCACCAGGGGTGTATCTATTGGCTTGAGATCCCCTTCCTGGAGCTGGAGCTTGTCGAATGCATCCTTGAACAAGATGCCCGCTGAACTGCCTGAATCGACCAGGACGTGCTTCACCTCAAAGTTGTTGATCCTCAACTTTATGACTAGGGCATCATCATGGGGATACTGAACCCCGTGCGCATCATTCTCTGTAAAGAATATTGGATCTTCGAGCCTAGGTCGCTTCGGCGGATTCTGCTCCTCATGCTCTAGTTCGCAAACCGAGGCTTTCCCTGCTGCTGAGGTGTAGCCCGCGACAATAGACCCACCAGTAATCATATTGATTACTCCGCGGATTGGTCTCTCTTCGGGCAGTTGTCTCTATGGCTGCTCACTCTGTCTACTGCTGAACTCAGGAGCATTTCTCCTTTGCTCCCCCTACCGATCTGTCTGGTTTTTGTTTTCTTTTTGTACAAATTTTTTTAAGTATCCACGATGGATGAGTTCTTCTATCTCATCACGGAGATTTCTACAATTCTCGGTGCTATGACCGTGATCTTTATGAAAATGACAATAAACATTTCTGTTCCTAGTGGTGGGATCTCCCCTCAACTGAGGTGGGCACTTCACACAAGAGGCATCCTTGATCGCCATGAGGATTTCTCCCCACTTCGTGTTGAGGGGCGTGTAGCTCGTCCTTTCAACCGGAGGAGTTCAGGAATGCTGATCTGACTTGTTTCCTCCCCTGGTCGGGGATTTTCTTTTTCTTCTTTTGCTGCCACCGTTGTTCGGGTTGTCATCTTTCCTTTTTCTCTTCTCCTCCGGGGCTTTAGTCTTTTGGTTCATCTCCTCTTTGGTCCCAATGAATTGATCGGCGAGCTTGTGGAATTCGGTGATGTCTTTGGGATTGTTTGCCACTACGTGCCACTTGAATTCCCTGTGGGTAATACCCTTCTTTGCTATCGTGAGTCTTACAGCGGAATCCAAGTCGGGGATCTGCAAACAAGTGTCATTGAAGCATTTGATGTAGCTTCGAATCGACTCCCCTTCCCTCTGGACTATGTTGAGGAGGCTTTCTTGTGACCTTGGACACTTCTTGCTAGTGATGAAGTGCGAGGTGAACATTTGCACGAACTGCGCCCAACTCTTGATCGTCCCGGGCACGAGGTTCTTGTACCATGTGCGAGCTACTCCTTTGAAGGTCATAGAGAAGGCAACGCACATGCAAGATTCATCAGCCCCAACTAGGTGCATCTGGGATTGGAAAGAGTCTACATGATCATTTGGGTCGAATGACCCATCATACTTATCCAGCGAAGGTACTTTGAAGTCCTTTGGCATCGGGGTGGCCAGGAGCTCGGAGGACAAAGGAGATGACACGGAGAGGAGGGGAGCAGTCTTCGTGGCTTCCGAGCTCGCCTCCTCTTTTCCTTTAGGCTACTCGGGCTGACTTGGTCCAACGAGTTGGCTTGGAGCTACTACTCGACGTGCCTTAGGACGCCGCCTTTGCTACTTCCTAACTGGCTCCGCATTGGTGATGCTGACCTCCATGTTGTCGGGCAATGTCCTGGCATGGAGAGGTTCGGACTGTTGATGCTAGCTGCTGTGGACAGAGGGGCCTCGTCTGGAGTCTGTGGCCAAAACCTCGAACCGGTTCCCTGCAAGCGAACCTTCTAGTTGCGAGGGCTGAGGTGAAGTAGCTCTGGCGGGATGAGTGTCTCCTGACCTATTCACTTGCTGCGAGGCAGGAGGGGTAAATTGTTTTTCCCTCCTGCCACAGGATGAGACCTGACTCCTGAGAGGATTTTGGATCTGGGAAGTCTCTCCCCGGCGAGGAGGGCAATTGTTTTGACAACGAGACTTGTTCTGGTGTGCTGCCGGATGCCGAGGTGGAACCGGCTGTTGATTCTTCTGTAGCGGTGGGAACTGTTACTAGTAAATGTAGTGCAAAACCTGATGCTGGTAATGCTGAAATTGCTAGACCTGTTGCATTTGGGCTTGAATAGCCCGCACGCAATGTACCAGATCGTCGAGCTGATGTTGTCCGATTCCAGGGGGAACCACAGATGGTTCAACAAAGGTTGCACCCACTACAGGAGGAAGTGGGGTGTTCATGGGCACAGTTTCTTGAGGCACAGTTAGCATTGGGATCCCACCTGCGGAGAGCGGTATGGTGAACTGACCGATGCACACAGTCGGGATCTGAGGTTTCCCCTCGGAGACGTTCATTTCATCGTTCTGTCATGCGTTGCTAGAGGATGCCATTGATTTTGAGTTTGAGATTTTTAGGGGAAAGAGGCTTCTAGTAGCGCTTCCCACAGATGACACCAATTGATTTAGCTCGATCTGGCTGCTCCCAACTGAAGGTGACTTGGTTTCCAGACGGGCGGCGGACTGAACCTGCAAGGATATCAAAGAACTCGAGATGCTAACCCGGCGAGGTCGCTCCGATGCTTAAGTCAGTAGGCTAGTAGCGAGTTAAAATTGATTGAAAATAAGAGAGCTTGAGAGCAGGAAATCACGCATACCTTGCACCCTGGGGGTGGAGCCTTTATATAATGGAGTCCTCGTAGGTTTCGCGGAGTAGTTCCAAAATCCTCGTCACGATGAGATCCGTTTCCGTGATAATGGGAGATGGTGTTGCTAACTGATAAGGTTTATCGAGTTCGCCCGAATCGGCTGGGGGAGATAACGCTGGTTGTTACGCGGCGTGATCCCGTGAAGTCCGGGAACCGTTGGAGGGATTTTCGGGAACCTCACAGTGGTACGTCGGTATCCCCTAGCTGACGCCTTTAAGTCCCGAACTGAACTGAATGTCGAAGTGCCTTGGCCGCCAAGTGTTCTTGTTGCGATCTGGTACCGAGGCAATCTCATTTCGGGGTGACCCTGTCTCGAGGTCACTTTAGCCCGGTATAGGTGGGTACTCGAAACTGTTACGCTGCGTGCTGATCATACTGAACTATCATCTGTTAGTCAGGTTGTGTCCACGTATCCCCTTGTTACGAGATTGGGCCAAATCACCCTTCATCACCCCTCAACAAAACAATTATGTGGAAGTACTCAATAAAGATAAAATTGGACAAAGGGAACAAACATGGAAGTATGAAATCAAAAAAAATATATTCCATGAATTACGGCTTGACACATGTATTGACTCTGTAAGCATCCAAATAATATTTTAGAATTCTTGACATGCCTGAAATTACCCTCCCCTTCACCTATAAATAAGAGAATCCTTAACGTGATAAGGGGATATCCATCTAAGGCCAAACATAGCAAAGTTTTGCCACTTTCCCATCAGAGTTATCCTTTGTGTTTGCTGAGACCTTTGGCCAGATCTCATCCCTTTCTATTTCTATTTGTTAAATTAAACCTCTTGTAAATAATAATAACTCTCTTGATGTACTTGACAACAAATTTCTATTGTAGATGCAAACTCAAGCATCCAAGAAAACTTTTTCTTTTTTGTAAAAAAGAAACCTTAAAGAATACAACTTCACTTCAACTTGTTTTCAATTCCGGACTCATTTTCTTTTAAAAAACGTACCAAGAGACGAGAGAGAATTCACTTTTTTGCCCCTCTTCTCCACTTAACGTGAGTGGGCTGGACCCCACGGTACACCAAGTCAACATACTATATTTCCTTTAATTTTAATATCTCAAGTGGTACATGTACCAACCGGCATAAGCTGACAATAACGCAACATTTGAATATATATTTTTTTATTTTTATTTTTATTTTTTGGCTTCGTGACAACAAAGCAGTGTTGACTGTTGAATAAAGTTTCAATTTACATGTCTGAATTATTATTATTATTATTATTATTTATAAAGAACCCAAAAACATTTTTACAAAACTTTAAAAATCTGCAAGCCAATATGTTGGATAAACCATGTCATGTGAAAACACATACATGGAAGCTAGGCTTAGCAGTTTTCTAAAGGCACTTATGTGTTGGTAATGATGCTCCTCAATGCTTCTATTTTCTTCCATCAAAATCAAAACACAGAATCCCCTGGTAATAATATCTGACAGATTTGATTTTTTGTGTCGTCTGTGTCTGTGTTTAATTATCATGTTTAGAGGATAGAAACTGGTTTTTCTGCAAGAAATTAATCTATCCTATCATGAATCATTTCTGTAAAATGGCAAAAAATAAAAGAACAGAAATTCCTTTGTGGTTAATCCAACTATATGAATATATATAGTCTCTTCAACTCTGTTATATATTGTTCTTGACTGCCGCTTCTCAATACTCTAATATTTCATATTGCTTCTAAGTAAGTTGTAACCATGGGATCTCCATCTTCTCCGTTTTCATGAGAGGGAAAGCCATAAAATTTTGTTCTCTTAACTGTAGATGAAGACTTTATAACAAAGATGTCGGGGGTGGGGGAGGACCAGAAAAGGGATCTATTCCAAACCTGCACGAAAGGACCCAAACAGTAATTGAAACTGATGCAGAAAGAAAGGTACAGAAATGCCAAAAACAGTTCGGGGTTCAACTCCTCTGCAAAAAGGTGTTACATGGAAGATACTAACTGGGAAGATTCTCCAAAGGATCAATCAATATTGTTGCTTGCAACTTGTAAAAAGGTTTTTGGGGTTAATCCAATTCCATTCTATATTATGATTACTTGGCATTCCTTTGAATGTGGAGGCATGGGATCAAATTACCATGTAATGTGTGATGGATCAAATTACCAAATGGCAAAATTGGATTTGCTGAGACCTCATAACCTCACATGTTTGGGACAAGGCTTAGAAGATGATGATGAATGATTAACATATATATATATATATCAAGTAAAACATAAAAAAAAAGTTAAGTGAAAATTAAGGGTTTTAACAAAAAATAAAAAGAGATGATGATGAACGATTAACAAAAAAATCAATTAAATCATAGCAAGCAAAATGAAAAATTAAGGTGGGAGGTTCCCCCACTTTATACATTACTCATCTTCTATATTTCTAATGGGGAAGTTAGTGGGTGGGATACTGGGATATATAGCTTTGAAAGGTGGGAGTGGATGTTGGTGAAGAATTTTATCCAACAATGTAACCAGCCAACCACCACCTGATTGATCCCAACTACCCACCATCACCTGGAGGGATCATCATTCATTCATTCATCGTCTCAGGACTGAGGAGGAGCCA
The DNA here is from genome assembly GCF_055504915.1 of Nelumbo nucifera. NCBI lineage: Eukaryota > Viridiplantae > Streptophyta > Magnoliopsida > Proteales > Nelumbonaceae > Nelumbo > Nelumbo nucifera. The sequence continues at coordinate 145,526,486 of NC_142649.1, read as the reverse complement.
TTAGGCGGGCCCATTAGTACATTGCAGATTTGCAGCCCTGGGTGTAGAGAGTAGAGACTGAACTCAGACACAATACTACGATGGATCGATCATCGTTTTTCCTAAGTGCATTTAATCGTTTTGAATCTTTCGATTGATTCAACATCATAAATGTTATGCCCTTCCCTAAAATTATTATTTATTTTAGGATTGAGATCGAATATAATCAACTATAGTATTCGGGTATATCTCTAATATCAAGCTTAGGATTGGACATGTGACCCATTTAGTATATGTACGGTGGTTTGGATTGACCACGCTATCCCTTTCTATCGTATAGGAATAGGATGGTTCGTGCAGGGAAGCTTCCTGCTTGACCCGATTACTGATCTGAAGACTGAACCGTTTCTTAACCCTTTATTTGTTTCTTCAAGCTAAACGACGTTCTTTGTCTCCTAACGGGGTCCATCACTCTCCAGAGTCCAATCCCATCATCAAGACTCGGGTGAGGATTGAGGAGGGAGAATAATATTTCTGTGTTGCGAGTTCTATCTTTCTCAAGTAAGTAGGTCTCGGCGTCTTGCCAAAGCGCGGAAAATGACGCAAGTGCCAGCAGCAGCCAACGGGACACGCAACCGCAAGCACTTCCGGGCAACGGGCAGCAATAAACGGCGCTGCCCTCGATTTACTAACGCCGTCGCCGGCTCTGACGGAGAAACAATCATTCGCTACTTTCGAACGGTCCGACCCTAAGCCTCGTTACTAGAACCACAGGCTCGGACTTGGGCTCGGGAGCAAAAGTGCCTCGAAAAAGCCAAGCGAAACGAAAGACGGAAAAAATGGCGTAAAGAGGAGAGAGGAGAGAGAGAGAGAGAGAGAGAGAGAGAAACGGAGGCTCGGGAAGGACAAGATGGGCAAGATCGCGAGGAAGAAGAAAGGCCGACCGTCAAAGGCGGAGCTCGCCCTGCGCGATGGTCTTCGCCGGAACCCGCCGTTGGAACCTCTTCCGGAAACCGACCTTCGCCGCAGCCTCCGCCGCCGGAATCTGACGTTCCACGGCGACCTCGACGACTATGACGACGACGAGGAAGATGACGAGGACGAGAGGAGAAAGAAAAAGCTGAAGTTGGTATTGAAGCTCCCCCAAAAAGCGGGTTTCGGTGGTGTTGACTCGTCTGGAAGTCTAACTCGAGCAGATGCGGGGAACGTGGCCCACGCGTCTGCTCCGGAATCTCGTTCGGACGCTGCAGCAACAACTGCTGTTGTGTCTGCTTCCTCCTCGGAATACGGAGACGGTAATAAGCCCTTTAAGAAGCGGAGAATCGACGGCGATGACGGCGGTTACGACGACGGTGACGGTGATGACGATGATGAAGATGATGATGCACGGTCCATTGGATCTGGTGATCAGAAGAAGGTATTCGTTTAGGAATCGCTGGCTCATCACCATTACTACTACTATCAGTAGCTGTAGTAGTAGTAGGATAGGTGTGCCCTCTTGTTCTTCTTCTCGCAGAGTCCAGCTCAGCTCAATCCCCAAAATCCAAACTCCTGAGATTTTTCTAATTGGTCCAGGCTTCTATTATACTTCTCTGTCGGGTTGGGTTCTCTATCTCTTGATTTTAACTGTCGGGGGTCAACCGTCAAAACTAACCCCCACAGAATCTGATCACGCTCCACCTTTCTCTCTCCTGTCTCCTCTTTCTCTGTCACACATCACATACATAAAACACTGTCTTGCTTCATTATATTTATTTATATAAATATATCTGGCTCATATTTGCTTTAGAATTAATTTTTCCCATTTATGGCAGGAAAGAGGGAGAAATGACAGTTCCAGAAGGACGAACTCTGTTCTGGGTTGGTTATAATTTTCGGATTTCTCTTGATTTTGTCTTTCAATTTTGAATTTTATTTGGTTGTTGAGTTTATTTATTTTTTGCTTGTGTTGATCAGGCGCATCGTCTGCTTCCCAGTTAGGGACTCCAATGCCGGATAAGAAATCTTTGGAGTTGATTCTCGATAAGCTTCAGAAGTATGAGACATGTCATGTTCAAACAGATATAGTCTCTTTCTCCTACAATGCCATTTCTTTCAACTGTAAACTAAGAGCTTCCTTGATGTTGAATGTTGCAGGAAAGATACGTATGGTGTTTATGCAGAGCCTGTTGATCCAGAGGAGGTAGCTCTGCAAATTTGTTTCTTTTTATTTTCTCACCCGCATTCCCCAATACCCTTATATTAATGTTTTAGTAGAGTGGAGTTTGTGACTGTGCTGGTTCTTCCAGCTTCCTGACTATCACGATGTGATTGAGCACCCAATGGATTTTAGCACCATAAGGAAGAAGCTGGCAAGCGGGGCATACTCTAACTTTGAGCAGTTTGAGGTAGGTGTCCGCGGTTTGATCTTTGGCAGTATTTATTTAAATTTTTGTATTGTTCAAGAGGAAGAAATCCTGTTTATACCATGGCTAAGGTGTCTTTATTAGATTGGGTATTTAGGGGATCGTAACGGTTATCAATATCTCTAATGTTGTTTCCGCTCTGCTGTTTCTTTCGCATTCTTTCATCGTAAGAGTCCATGTCTTTTAACTTAAATGTAGCGCGTAATGCTGAAGCTTGCCTGCTTGTTTTTTTTTTTCCACCATTTAGTGTTTCTTTCTCTATTATTCTCTTTTCTGAAGAGGGCTAATTATCTTATCTCTTTCTTACTTGTATATAATAAATACACACATTTTTCTCCCATTTATAGTGCCTTGTTCCATAGAATATGTTATAACTGCTTGCGCCTCCAGGTGTTATAAATATTTATTTTCATTTTCTATTAATTATTCTCTAGAGTACATAATTTTTCTTTTATGGTTGACATGCTAATGATTGAGAATGAATTCATAAAGGTAGAGTGTTGGACTGGATGCTTATTATGAGCATCATGTAACCTTTCTGATATTCAGACTTGCATGAATCCCTAATTTCCATTTAGGTTCCGTCACTTTTTCTGACACCCTCATTTCATGTATACTTGTCAGAGTTGTTTTGGCAACATGTTCACTCAATTAATTGAATACCAGTGCAAGGACGACATATAGTTATAAACAAAAGTTTTGTCAATTGTGATGTTTTATCTAACTAGTACACCACTGCAAAATTACCATGGAAAGAGTCTTGTAAGATTACCCACAGTGCAAGGAGATATTCAGTCATCTCTTTTAACTTGTGGTACAGCTGCCTTTTAATAAGATTCTGTATGTGTGCAGGCAAACACTATGTCACAATTTTAGTGAAACATTCTCCCAAGCTTCTATTTTAGTATATTTTTTTCTTACTTCATCCAATGACACAGAGGGTCTATTTAGGTGCATGAAAGGTTGAAAAAATAGGAACCTGATGGACTTAGGGAAACTTTTCTTCTGCCTATTCCCGATGGCAAGTCAATGTCCCCTGGCTTTCTCTTAGAATTGGATAAAAAAGAAATCTCAATGGTGCTGGATGCTTTTAGGTGGATATTTACTTGACTTTGCCAACAAGACTAAGGACTGGCAAGGGCAGCATCACACCTAGTGAACATCTGCACCCTGATAACACATAGGACCTGTTTTTACTCTACATGTCTATAACTCCATGGAAAAAAAGCATACTATTTGTGTGGTCCTATATTTGGTTTTATGGGTCCATCCATGAGAACACATAGGACCTTGTTATACTACTTGGTTTTGGTCCATCTGACCTTGATATTTATTAGACAACTATACATTTTAAAAAGTTTTTCATTTATCTTGTTAGCACAAAATTTTCAAGAATGCATGCTCCATGCATGTTTGGGCACTCTTCACTCATCAGCAGGGAACTTGATCATTCTTATCTCTTTCAATCTAACTGAATTCTGTTCTACATCTATTCTATCAATTTCATATGTCAAGCCTGCTTTTATTCTTTCCTTTCTTTTTGCAGTATGTAGTATATATTTCTTTACTTCAATGCATATTAGTTCCCACTGATATGGCAAATAGAGCTAGTTTGTTTTGAAAGTTTCCAAGGAAAGAAAGCTTAGGTCAATTATTTGGTATAGTGTTGCACTATTAGAAGAGAGGTATGAAGCCACATGCGTTCAATTATTATAATCTCAAGATTGGTTCAAATTGATAAGTCCCATCTGCGCATAGAATAATACAGCAATAAATTAAATTTATCCCTGTTACACAAGATGTCCTTGATACAGATGTTATACTATTTCACAAGTTGTATTTTTCTGTGCTTTTTTGGTTTGTAGTTACAATGTTGTTGATATGGCAGTGAAGGAATCTCTTGTTTATATTGCTTACTTCCTTCTAAGTCTAAGCAACAATGTTCAAGGATAAGAAGTAATATGCTTTTGCCTTTTTGATATTGTTATACATAGGCTTCTAACCATAGTTTATACATGCAGAGTGATGTTTTCCTTATTTGCACAAATGCAATGCAATACAATGCCCCAGAAACCATATATTTTAAACAGGTAAAGCCTTTTATCCTGTTTTTTTTTTTTTGTTTATAGCCTAATCTTGTTTGGTTTGTTCCTAACGGCTTGTTCTTCTAAAAAGGCACGATCCATACAAGAATTGGCCAGAAAGAAATTCCAGAAGTTACGAATTGATATTGGACGTACTGAGACAGAGCTCAAGTCAGAGGAAAAACCTAAAACAGGTTCTGTATTGAAGAAGCCAGTAAAGAAGTCCTTGTGCAGGAATACTCAGGAACCTCTTGGCTCTGATTTCTCCTCAGGTGCCACTCTTGCCACCACAGGTGATGCCTGTACCTGGTCAAATTTGGTGCAAGCTGAGAAGTCTAACCATGTTGATGGAGTTGGGGATGTCAATTCTTGCCTGATTGATAATAAACCAGAGAAGACAGAGGAGCACCTTTCAGGTATGGACATATAGTAAGTTGCATTTGGTAAGCTGTTCCTTTGAAAAACAGTATAGAAATTTGTTACTCTTAATTTTCATGTTTAGGGGTGAAGTGATTTCTAACATGGCAATAATGTGCAAACACCTCACAGGAAACATAATCACACAAAATAAAAAAAGCCATGTCAACATTATTTCTACCAATATATATATATATATATATTTGAGAAATCTGGTATTTACCAAATGCCTCAAACTTGGTGATTCCTGAGGAAGCAATTTTGAAGAATCATTTTGTCCTTTTACCAAACACCCACTTAAAAGTCTTAAGGCATCCATTTCTAAAGGAAGCGTGTAGGATATTCCAGGGATGGTAATGAGTTTCAAGATATTGGGAATATATTGTCAGTCTGTAATGATTCATGGATACCTGTACATGCCTAGTTTACTGGTTTTGGACACTATATGCTGCACCCTGATATGACACTTTATGGCCACTTGTACCATATATTTTATAGCAGCAATATTCCTAAATCCTAAAATATGTAAAATGGCATGCTTTACCATATCATAGTATAAAAAATCTATGTATATTATTCATTTAATTGAATTTGGCAAGATGTAAGTGTTGACTGATGACTCATAGTCTTAGCTTCAAAAACCAGATACAATGGTACATGATATTGCATATTAAACGAATACCTGTGTCTGGAATCTTAGAATGGGACATGGATGATGTTATCTCCTGATATGGTTTTGCATGATCCTCATTCACCTGGGATATGAATTCTAACATGTCTCTCTTAAATCATAATATGATTCAATCTTGTGTGAACCTTTAATCCATGATCCTGATTCCTCATTTGTAGGTAAAAGGTTGAACATGCATGCATAAAACTGTGCCTGCAACATAATTTATGTGGTTCCTTTGCTTATTGCAGCATTTTTCTCTTGTTTCAGGGAAGGGGGTTCCATCCAAATTTGGGAGGAAGCCATTTGTTGTGGATGAGAACCGTCGTGCAACTTACAACATATCCAACCAACCAGTGATCAGAACTGAGTCAATATTTACAACTTTTGATGGCGAAAGCAAGCAGTTTGTTGCTGTATGTAATTAATTACATATTTCCTCCTTCCATAATTATTTTTTCTGTACTCACCCACTTTGGTTTTCTGAATCAGGTTGGCCTTCATGCGGACCATTCCTACGCAAGAAGCCTGGCACGTTTTGCTGCAACTCTTGGACCTATTGCTTGGAAAGTTGCCTCCCAGAGAATTGAGCAGGCACTGCCTGTGGGAGTTAAATTTGGCCGTGGGTGGGTTGGAGAATATGAACCTCTTCCAACACCTGTACTAATGGTTGAAAACAACAATCCAAAACAACCGGCTTGCATTACAAATTTGAATTGTAAACCTGAGTTGAGAAAAGATGACAGGAGTACAGAGGGATTAAAAGTTGCACAAGATGAGGCTAAACTGGGTTTCAGAACTTTAAACTCATCTGGAATGGCGTCTTGTATCAAGGCCCCAGATCCTGCAATAGTGCATGGTGGCTCTAACTTAGAAGGGAAGTTGTTTGGTGTTGTTGGAACCAAACCCATCATTAATTCTACATCACAGAGGCAAATGCCATCAATCATGAATTTTGTCAAATCTAATAATAATATTCCTCAACAAGTTGAGTTGAATTGCTCATCATCAGCTGGTGGGGGCCCTACTGAGATTGCACCAAGAAAGCAGTTGGAGTGCAGTTCAGAAATGACAAGTTTGAGATTGCTTGAGATGGTGTCAAGAAATAGGAATCTTATGCAATCTATACCCTTCAAGAAGACAGAGTCTGAAGGGGCTGTTGCTGGAGGTTTGTCTAATGGGAAGGTTGTAACTAGCAGCTCCAATGGCAATAGACTAACCAGTTCATCCTCTAACGTTGTTCCTAGCCAACCGTCTGGATATGTGAATTGCTTTCCTCGTGGAAGTCAAGAACAGGGTCTCAGTGACCCGGTTCAGTTGATGAAGATGTTAGCTGAAAAGACACAAAACCAGCAGAAATCTTCTATCTGCCCTATGGTTGATACTCAACCAGTTCCATCCTTGAGAAGAGATGACTCAAGCACTGTTCAATCCTCAAGAAGAGATGATTCAAGCACTGCTGCCAATACTGCTGCCCGGGCATGGATGTCTGTTGGGGCTGCAGAATTTAAACCAAGAGATAATTCGAGCTCACCCAAAATGCAGATTGCTGCTGCTTCTCTCTATAATCCAGCACGGGAACTCCCCCAACCTGTTTCGCGATGCGAGGAACTCCTTATTTCTAGTGGGCTGCAAATGCAGTCTGAGAAAAGTAGGTTCACCCCTAATGCATTTCGTCCACAATCTTTCTATGTAGGTAATGGGGCACGTCATCAAAACAGTGGACCTATGATCCTCCCTCCATTAGTAACAACAGACTTAGCAAGGTTTCAGACAGAGTCACCTTGGCGGGGTCTTGTTCCACATACACAACCAAAGCAGAAGCAGGAAATGCTTCCTCCGGACTTGAACATTGGTTGCCAGTCATCAGGATCTCCAGTGAGGCAGTCTTCAGGCATTATGGTTGATTCCCAACAGCCTGACCTGGCTTTACAACTCTGAAACTGAGTGGCATTTTGAGAGAGAAAGAATGGAGATGAGAACTGGGATAAGGTACAATGGCCTAAAGTGGGAGGAGCTGACTACTCCTGTACGATAGGCACTGATGGCTTCTGCTATCCTAGGGAGGAGATTTCTTCCATCGTCACAAAGTTGTGCCACGAGAGAATGGCACATTGAATTGATCAAAATGTTCACCAGCCATCAATCCACATTTTAGAATCAGTCTCAAGGTTGGGAAACAATTCATTTTCAATCTTTGATTGAATCCTAGAAGCATTTTTTGGTAGAATCCCAGAGTTTACCATGAAAAGAAGGATCTGAAGACTGATGAGAAAAGAAATGTGCTTCAATTAGGACATCTAGGAACAGAGGAAAAATTTGGCAGATTCGTCTGGGCTATAGTCCATCTCTAGGTTTTCCTATAGGTTTGCAATGGACATATATGTATAATCTTATCATAAATGTGCACTTTTGGAAAACTTGGCAAGTTAACAGAGTAGCCTAGTGGAGAGGAATGGTGTATTATGTTAGTCCTTACAAGTTCATGAGCAGGTGATGTGCTTGAGAAGCCCATTGGAGTTTATTTTGTACATTGATTACAAGGATCGACTGTTAGACTTTGGTTCCTTCCTGTATGCATCTACTATTTTTATGTACAATGAGACTAGAATTTCTAGAATGAAAAGGGAGCTGTACTGGTGGAGCCTCTTCTGTTCAACTTTCTGTACTTGCAAGATTAATTTTTTGCCATTAGCAGATCCAGAGATTGGTTTAATTTTCCTGTTAAGACTCCAGAGTGTTATATGCAGGCATGTATGCATGATTGCATGGATTATACTGTTGCACTGGACCAGTCTAATTAAATGTGTAGGAGATTTGTGGTTGTTAGATAGGTTACACTAGTGCAGTGTTGTACATAAATCCTGTTCAGGTAATTTCGTCAATTTTTTATGCCAATGCTATAATTATCGAAGGCAATAGTTGTTACCTCTATGTCTAAAAGAAAAAAAATAGTTACCTCCATGCAGGCAAAGACATATGGATATGGCACAATGGCAGCATGAAGCGGCGAGGTCACAATCACAATCAAATGCCCATAGGCTGGCCGCTGAGACCTAAAGCCATTCCTTTGACTGGTCCAGCCCAGACTAAAGGTAAAGTGTCCCTTCTCCCTAGGCTAATATTTATTTGTCTGGGCCCTAAAACCTGTTGGAGTGGAATCTTTTAACCTGTATTCATGTGGAGCTTTATTCTTGTTCTCTTTGGGTCTGAGACTCGGGGGACACAGGACGTCTGCTTGGTGCTTTTGTGACTTTGTCTCATCTGTGTGTCATCTCTTGTTGCACTCAGTTAGATTGGACTTCTGACTAATCATTAGCAGTCCCGGTTGGACTGCAATCAGTTCAGAGAGAAGGCATCCCCGGTGGTCATATACACCACTAGATACCAGTTACCAGAGAAAGATTAAAAGCAGCTCTTTACTTTCTCAAGTGAAGCCAAATCCATCCATTTTGATCCTCTCTGCAGTGCAGACTTTTGTATTCCCAGATTTAGCTGTAACTGATGTAATGGGCATTCATTTTGTTTTATACTACTAAATTATGTGTAGTAGTACATTCTCTTTAAGCTTAAAGAAATAAAAGAAACTGGCCTCTTTTGGCCTCCTTTTTGACAGGCTGACAGCAAGATTTGATACATGTTATGTAATAAAAGCCTAATCCATTAATTCCTTAAGCTACTCTGTTTCACTATTCGATTCAAAATTTATCTACTTAACCTAGAGCCATCCATCGTCACAAAATTTATCTACTTAACTCATCATATGGTTGGTTCCCATATGATAGAGCTTCAGAGTTCCGGTGGAATAGAACTTGACAATGGTTAACAGAACATACGAAGCCTTTCATGCAGAACAAAGGAAAGATGCATGCTGTGAGTGATTTTGATGGGAATCACATATCTAAGATGAAAACTTATCCAAACAAATTGCATTAAAATTCATCCAAGAAAATACCAAGAGAATTTCGTGCCATTTCTTCAACCCCGAAATGTATCATTCTTTATTTTTTCAGAGGAAACTGACGAAAATCATAAGATCTGCTTAAAATATTGAACCTAGGTAAAACTGAAATTCAATTGACATCCGCGTTGGCGTGAATTCTTTTTGGCACCAATATTCTTACAGTTGAAAGAAGTGGAACGCGGGCCTTGTGTGAGTGATTATGTATCCGAGTCTGATGATTAACTAACTGCACTCTTTAGAGATTAATGAATAATGAATTGCTACACCACTTAACTACCAAGTCTATATATTTGATTCACAAAAGAGAAGCAAATGATCTTAATTAAAAGCATCTAGACCAAACGGGTAAAAACAATGTAGTAATGGTAGCAAGTGAAAGCCTTAGTATCCACCAATTGGGTCCTGCAAGAGGGGTGCATATTGCTCAATCTCAAGTAACCCACTAAAATTGGAGATCAAACAAGAATACAAGATTATAAAATAGAAGTCCCCTTTATCAAGAAAGGATGAAAAAAGAGACAAAACTGAAGAAAAAAAAAACTAGAGAGAGAGAGAGAGGAGAAAGCATGAAGTAGCAGGTTATAGACAAGACAGTGTTCCTCCCCCAGAAGGGAAACAGGGAACTATGATTGCAGGGCCATCCGTGGATCTACTCTCTGAATTACACAAACTGGCGGTATCGGGGCTCTCCAACTTTTTTATTGTAGGAATTTTGGTTTCACATATAATCCGGCTGGATCGAAGAAACCAACCAAACAAGGTGGGGAAGCAAGCCATGAAGGGTTCGAGATTCGAATTCCAAAGATTTGAGAGGCGAGAAGCAATTAGTGTTGTAGCCAACTGATCTACTAGACTATAGTATATATAGAGAGAGAAGAGAGAAAGAGAGGAGAGAGATGCGGCAATGGTCCATTTTCTTAGTCAGCAAGTAAGACCCATCTATCTTCCCTTTGTTTTGTGAAGGCTGAAAACCTTTATTTCTTGAAACCTTAGACCTTTCCTAACGGGAGAACATTAATGTTCAATTTCTTGTTTTATTTGATTAAAAAACATTAACATGGGTCTCTATTTTTGACTCCATGAACGAGAGATTCTTCATGAAAATTCACATCAGCTTCCCTTTTGTGGTGACTCTGGCCAGCTTGGACCTCAGGCTCAGCCTATTGCACCCCATATAGCATGTATTTACATGAATGCATGATGATGATGATGACATAATGCATGTATTTACATTAATGCATGATGATGATGATGATGATGAGAGATGACACGTGTCTGCATCATGGTCCCACCAAAACTTTGTGGCTGCCCAAGAAAATAGGATATAAACATACACATACACTAGTGACTAGTGAGTGAGTTGGTCAAAAAGCAAAAAATGGGGCAATTTCTATGATGCCGGAAGGAGACGATATCAACCAATCAGAAATTTCCGTGCTCCGTGAATTTTGATGAATACCAGGAGGAGGCAGGACTGGAGCGAGATCATGTCAATGTTTTACCGGGTAATTCACAAAAAATTTGTTGTGACCAAATAGCTGCAGCAGACCTGTTCAATCCCAGCTTCCTTCCCGTTCCATTGCTGATTTATCTGCGGTGTTAGTGGCAAAGTAGATATTGATCGATGGGGGACCATGAACACTGGCTAGCTCTAAGCTCTCTTTTGTTTTGAGTGAACTGATCAACTGATCAATAGTATTTAGCTTGGTAGTACAACAAAGGCCAAACCAGAGTTGAGCATTGTTGCACGAGGAAGCTGCAATTAATGGTGTTTACTGTTTAGGGCTTGATGAATTGGGTATTTCACAAGAAGATTAATTCATGGTTGCTTGTTTTTAGTGTCCTTTCGACCAGTATACGAATTCTTATTGCAAGTTGCAACCACCCAATCGATCCCACTCTGGGCCCTGAGACCTGAGTTGAGAGTTGTACTCTCTAATGCATGCTGTTGTTCAAAATACAGATATATAGAGAGAGACAAATGGGGCAATACTATATATCCAAAATTTCTGGTTTCAAACACATGATTCACTCTACTGTTAAGGTAAGGTTTGTAAGGAATATATATTATTCAAAGAAGACGTAAAACAGTTTCATCCAATTTGCTTCACTTATAGTCTTAGTAATACATAGATCCATAATGATGCGGCGCGATCTGGGCACTTCTATCCATCTGCTGACTGGCTCCTTGTTGGCGGCGGACGACACTTAGGAAGACGGAAAAGAAGGATTCTCGGGGATTTACCCGGTGGGAATACTCCGATGCTTAAGTCAGAACGCAGGGGAAAGAGAAAAGAAGAGTGCTAAAGCTAAAAGTGTAGGTCGCGCTTTATCACTGTGCTCGAGAGATTAGCTCGCGAGCAGAGGTGTATGCAGTTTAGAGTATGAAAATATTAATGTGTTCCAAAGTCTGAAGATCCCTTTTCCCCTCTGCCTTGAGGGCTTTTATAGGGGCATTCTTGTCAGATCGGGCATAACTGCCACTGGACCCCTGCCAAGGCTGCGCAGGTGGCCGTTGCAACGTACTCCTTACCTGGGTGAGTGACATGTTTCCAAGGGGCAAGTGCGACTCCGCCTGCTGAGAGACGTGGGTGCAGACTGTCAAAAGGACAGGGACTGTGCCGTCAGTTAAGGGACGTGGCGCAGTTTGATCGGTACGGCCTGTCAGATAGAAGCTTCCTGAGGAACGCTCATGTTGTGCACTTGCGAACCACTTTGTAGCGAGGTTGGGAATACCTCAGGGTTACCCTTAATAGAATTGGTCCCTGGGACGGCTTATCTGCTTGGGGGCCCGGGCGAGCTGGTTTCCCTATCTCGCGAGCTAAAGTTGCCTTGGAACATCCCCTTCGGGGTACCTCGGGGAACCCGGAGCTCGCGTTGTGGCAAGCTTCTTCTTTACGAGCTACGATGCGGCGAGCTGCTTTATGGGCTCATTACTTGGTTGTAATGGGCCACGAAGTTGAGCTGTTACTCACGCTGAGTCAGGTCCACGTGTCACCGTTTCGTAGGTCGGGCCAAATCATCCTCCATCAATTGCCCCCCACTCCTTGGGCTGAGAGTGTCGCCTTAGCGTGAGGAGTTCACGAAGTATGACGGACTGATTTGACCGAAATTCAAACTTGATTGACTACTCACATTAAATGCGTTTGCGGGAACCAGGAGATTTTTTGACTTTTCGGATTCCGAAAATGTGCTGAAGTGGCACTTAACTCCGGATGTCGTGCAGTCATCACTACCTTAATCATGGAAGATGTGCATCCAATCGCTTTTGATTTTCAGAAGGCGTGCGGTCAGTACGCCTGCGAGCCGTTGGATTTGCTTTAATCTGGGCCGTTGATTTGGAGGAGTGGGGGCTAAAAATAGGAGGGCCCTCTGGGTCTCTTTTTCCCTCACGCCATCTTGCTATCTTCGGATTTTGAGGTCACGCATCTGTCAAGTCTACTCGAGTTCCTCAACTCACTTCATCCCGTCCCTTTCGGTGAGTCTTACTTACTGTCAGTCATGTTTGGGTACTCGTACCATACTCATCATCAGGGCGGTGACCACGGCGATGATGCTCCCTCGAGCTCGGGGGGAGCTTGGGAGCAGGTCCCGGGGGCCCGGGAGACCTCCGGTGACGGAGCCTCTACTTCCCGAGGAAGGGATCCTAATTCTTTCGGCCCTTCCTCCATGACAGAGGGGAGGCTTAGGTCTCTAATTAGTTATTTCCACCTTCCTTGGGACTTCCTCTATTGCCTTCCCACTGGTAACTTTCCATGGGAGCATAGTCCCAATGAGATAGTCATTTACTAGGAGCAGCTTGAGGCTGGCCTGCGTCTTCCCCTGCACCCCTTGATAGTGGAGGTGCTAAACCACTTTAATGTCACCATCGATCAACTTCATCCCAATGCCATTCGAAACATGGTTGGGACTATATCCTTGTGTTGGGAATATTGTCTTCCCTTGAATCTCGACATTTTTTCCGCTATCCTTTGTATAAAGAATGCCACCCCCGGGCTCCACCGGAGAGGCGTCTCTATTACTTCTCTCCCCGCCGTGGCTACAAGCTCTTGCATGAGCTCCCGAAAAAAATTCCTACTTGGAAGCGGGATTATTTTTTGGTCCGCAACCCCGAAGGGTGGCCCTTCCCTACTTCTTGGAGGGGTGCCATCCAGGACTTCGAGGTCGAGCTGGACCTCGATACTCAGAAAATGATGCTGTCCTGGGCATTAGTAGGCTTCCTCTGTTCAGACTACTTGACCGAGGAGAAGCTCGTGCAGGCTGGCCTGAGCCCAGGTAGGTTGCCTTTTTAGGTCGCGTAGTACTTGTCATAACATTGTGTTCATATACATATACTTCGTTCTTACCGAACTATCACTTTGCGGTTTCTTCTTGGCAGCCATCATGTCTGGTATCAACTTGCGCCGCCTCCTTTCGAGCAACCAGAGGCACAAAGAGAAGAGGTCGCGCCCCGATCGGACTCCCCCCTCGGGGGGCACCGAGTTCGGATCTGCCGAGCCGGTCTTATCCTCTCCGCCACCTGAAATCCTGCCACCTCCTCCTGAAGGAGGAGCTAGTGGGGCTGGCTTCGAAGGGGGCGAGCTCCCACGGCAGGGGGTGACTCCCCGTAATCCTCTCCAGCCATTCCCTTATCCGCGGTTCCCAGTGGAGAACTGGGAGGGGGTGAATGATTACGTCATGGCTCGACGGAAGAGCCGGAGGGCGATCTGTAATGACGAGGTCGCCAAGTGGGGGGAAATGGAGCCCGAGGACCTCACCGCGTTTGCCTCCTCTCACTGCATGGTGGTAAGTGATTCTTTCCTTTCTTCTCTTGTTTTGCTTCCTTTTGCTGTCCTTTGATCATCTTTTTGTTTGGCAGGTGAATACTGCCATCCATGCTATGGCCCTCCAGACGTGCATCCACCGCGGCGATGCCATCGACCAAAGGGCTACCAATTAGAAGCTCCAGGGCGAGCTCGACCGGACTCGGGGCGAGCTCCATCACACTCGCAAGGGGAGTGAATCTCAGGAGCTGCTCGTCCGCGACCAGGAGGCACAGATTGCCAGGCTTTCTGAAGAGAGCCCGCGTTATAGGGAGGAGTCGTTGAGGGTAGCGGCGGAGAGGGAACTCCTCCGACAACAGGTGCGAGACTTGGAGTCTACTCTTCTGGATTGGACTCGGAATTTTGACCAGATGGTGGAAGTTGAGCGAGAGAAGGCGGTATGGGATTTCAAGGACTCCCAGGAATATCACGACCTCTAGGTGGAATACGGCTCGAGTTCGTACCACTCTAGGTTTAAGCTCTGCCGGTGGTTGGATCGGAAGAAATTCTCTGGGCTCAACCTTGATGACATCACTATGAAGGGCTTGTCTCCCGAGACGGCGGACCAGGCGGAGGAAGAGGAGCTTAACTCTCCGGAGACGAAGACGAGGAGGCAGATCCCTGAGGCTTTGGCGGTGTCTTTCTGGACTTCTGGTGGTTCCCGAGTGCCATAAACCCGGTCTTGCAAAGATCTTTTGTTGGGCAGTTGTGCCCTTTGGTTGTCAGACTTTCCCGAGCTGTTTAGCTCGGCTATTGCCTTATTATTTATCTTTCTTTTCCCCCTTTTTTTATGGTAATGAAATTTCTTCTTTTTCTTCCAAGTATAATGTGCTCTCTTTATTATTGCTAAGGCGATCTCAACACCCAAGCTATTAGAGCTACATACCTGAAGTAGGACTTCTCGATAGTTGTTATCTCAAACTGTCCCTTAATCATTTAAGGCATCTCTATGGTGCGCAGCGAAGTGATTACCATGTGTGCCCGAACTGTACACTTGTCGGTTATTCTTTAGTTCAATCAACATACTGAAACGAACTATGCTTGGCGAGGTTTAAACCCGAGCTGCTTACGCTTTTCATACTTTGCCTTCATCATCGGAATGGCTAAGTCTTTCTTGATGTCGAGGTGTTAGTTAGCTCGGTGTTTTAGCCCGTAAGCCGGGGATGACTTATAGTCCGCCCTTGGAGTTTGCCCATGCTACGGAGACGACTGGGTCTTATTACGCCGAGGTCACGTTAGCTCGACATTTTGGCCCTTAGGCTCTGGGAGTGACTCATAGTCCACTCTTGGAGTTCGCCCATGCCATGGACGCGATTGGGTCTTATTACGCCGAGGTCACGTTAGCTCGGCATTTTGGCCCTTAGGCTCTGGGAGTGACTCGTAGTCTACTCAGTTGTTACAGGTAATACTCTCTTAAGATGACAATATTCCATGCCTGAGGTACTTGTTTCCCTTCTAGGGTTTCGAGCTCGTATGTTCCTTCCCCGAGCACTCGTTTCACTCGGTAAGGTCCTTCCCAGTTGGACCCGAGCTTGCCAGCGTCGGGCTTAGGTACCATAGTTTTACGAAGGACCAGGTCGCCGACGTGGAGGTTCCGCTTCTTGAACTTCGCGTTATAGTACCAAGCTACTCCTTGCTGGTAAGCTGCAGTTCTGATGTATGCGAGGTCCCTTACTTCGTCGAGTAGATCGAGGTTGGTACGTAGTTCATCTTCATTTGTCTTGTCATTATATGCTTCCAGCTGCAGTGTAGGCACTTCGATCTCTACTGGGATAACTGTTTCGGTGCCGTAGGCGAGGTTTAAGGGAGTCTCTCCTGTGTTAGTTTTCTCCGTGGTTCGGTAAGCCCATAAAACACTAGGTAGCTCGTCTACCCACAATCCTTTAGCTCGGTCCAAACGTGCCTTCAGTCCGCGGAGGATGGCTCTGTTTGTGACTTCTGCTTAACCGTTTGCATGAGGGTGCGCGGCCGAAGTGAAATTCTGTCGTATCCCCATATCTTGGCACCAGTTCTAGAATTTGATGTCCTCGAACTGCTTGCCATTGTCAGAAATTAGTACCCGAGGTAGCCCGAAGCGACACACAATCTTATTCCAAAAGAAGTTTTGGACGTTCCGGGCTATGATCGTTACAAGAGGTTCAACTTCTACCCACTTGGTGAAGTAATCCACTGCTACTACTAAGAACTTCCTCTGACCTGCCGTTGGCGGGAACGGTCCAAGTATGTCGATGCCCCATTGTGCGAAAGGTCACGGGTTGGTGAGATACTTGAGGTCGACAGTAGGCTGATGGTGAATATTGGCATGCTTCTGGCATTTGTCACATTTTCTGACGAGCTCGATGGCATCTGTCTTCATTGTTGGCCAATAATACCCCTGTCATAGTGCTTTTTGGGCGAGGGCCCTGCCCCCCAAGTGTCCGCCGCACAGACCCTCATGAGTGTCGTGGAGTACGAGCTCGGCTTCGGCAGGTCGCAAGCAACGCAGGTAGGGGAGCGTGTAGGATCTCCGGTACAGTCGTTCGTCTATCATGACGTATTTGGCTGCCTGGCGCTCTACCCTTTTGGCCGCATTGCGGTCTGTAGGGAGGGTCCCGTGTAGCAAGAAGCTCACGAGCGGGTCGATCCAACTTGGCTCTGCTTAAACGATGGGAGCGACCTCCTTTGCCCCCCCACCGAGAATGCTAGGCCGAGGTAGGTCCTCTATGTACACGGTTCTCATGGTGATATCGCTGGTGCTGGCTAACCGGGACAGGGCATCAGCCTCAGCGTTCTCCGACCTTGGGATTTGCCTGAAGAAGTGTGACTGGAAGTTGAGCAGAGCCTCTCTTACTTTGGCTAAGAAAGCAACCATGGTTGGTTCGCGAGCTTCGTAATCTCCTGTGACATGGTTGACTACGAGCTGGGAATCGCTGCAGATGACGATGTGCTTGGCTTTTACTTCTCTGGCTAAAGCTAGTCCAGCTATCAACGCTTCATATTCCGCTTCATTGTTGGATGCTGCAAACTCGAAGCGTAGTGCGTACTCCAATTTCGTGCCACTTGGGCCGTGCAGAACTATTCCGGCTCCACTGCCCTATTGGTTTAAGGAGTCATCTACGTGAAGGATCTAGGGCTCCTCAACCCAGTTCGCGCTTGGCCTAACTAGGAGAGATGCCACACTGGCTGCTACTTCATGGGGCCCGGACTCAACTGGCCTGGGAGCTCCGGGCTCGCCCGGACTAGGGGCCTCGTGCTCAACCGGCCTGGGGACTTCGGAGCTGAAAGTGCACTCAGCAATGAAATCTGCTAAAGCTTGGGCCTTAATAGCAGTTCGCGGCTTGTATCGGAGATCGTACTCGCTGAGCTCAATGGCCCACTTCGTCAGTCGACCAGAGACCTCGGGATTAAGTAAGACTTGCTTAGAGGTTTGTCGGTGAGGATGATAATAGTATGAGCCTGGAAGTACGGATGGAGCTTCCAAGCTACGATGACCAATGCGTAAGCTAGCTTCTCTATCTCTGGATATCTCGTCTCTGCTCCCTACAATACTTTACTAACATAATAGATGGGTCGCTGGACCCCATCTACTTCCTTTATCAGTACCGACCTTACCACTTCGTCACTTGCCGAGAGGTACAACTCTAAAATATCGCCCTCTTCGGGCCGGGTTAAGATTGGCACACTAGCGAGGTATTTCTTGAGCTCGTCAAACGCGAGCTGGCAGTCTTGGGTCCATTCGAACCCTTTGCTTTTAATTGCCTTAAAGAAAGGCAGACAGTGGTCCGCTGATTTGGACATAAAGCGACTCAGGGCGGCTATGCGGCCATTCAACCTCTGAACCTCCTTCAACTTCTGGGGTGGTCTCATATCTAAGATGGCCTTAATCTTATCCGGGTTAGCCTCAATGCCGTGCCGGTTAACGATGTATCCTAGGAATTTGCTCGAGGTGGCACCGAAGACACACTTGTTTGGATTCAACTTCATGTTAAATTGTCGCAGAATTTGAAAGATAGAATGCAAGTCTTGTATTAATTTGTGTGAGAATTGAGTTTTGACGACCATGTCATCTACATAACACTCTTTTTTTCTGCCAATTAATGGCTCAAATAATTTATTTACAAGCCTTTGAAAGGTTGCCCCAGCGTTTTTCAACCCAAAGGGCATAACCTTGTAACAATATAGACCGAACTCTGTGATGAAGGCTGTCTTTTCTTCGTCGACCGGGTCCATCCTAATCTGGTTATAGCCCGAATAGGCGTCTAAGAAACTCAGCAACTCGTGCCCCGAGGTCGCATCCACTAAGCGGTCGATTCTGGGGAGTGGGAAGCAGTCTTTTGGGCAGGCTCGGTTTAGGTCGGTGTAGTCGACGCACATGCGCCACTTGCCGTTAGCCTTCTTTACCAGAACAGGGTTGGCTACCCAGCTCGGGTAATAGACTTCTCTTATGAAGTCAGCTGCGAGGAGCTTCGTGACCTCCTCGTCGACTGCTTTCCATCACTCCGGGGCTAGGTTGCGTTTCTTCTGTCTAACGAGCCTAACTACAGGATCAGTATTGAGCTTGTGAGTTATAAGACTAGGGTCTATACCGGGCATCTCTGCCGCGGACCATGCAAAAACATCTAAGTTTTGAAGTAGGAAACTTACTAGTTCGGATCGCAGGGGTTCCTGGACTGAAGCACTGATCTGAAGTGTCCGAGCTAGGTCTTTTGCTGAAGTTGGGATAACAACTGTCTCTTCCGTGGGTGCAGCTCGTTCTTCGCCTTGCTCCGTAGGTCACTCTAGTTCGAGATTGTCGGCCACCTTGGTCTTTCCCTTGAGGGCGGCGACATAGCACTTGCGAGACTCAAGCTGGTCGCCCCGCGCTACCCCTACTCCGAAGTCTGTAGGGAACTTCATTGCCAAATGATAAGTGGAGACCACCGCCCGTAGGACATGGTGATCGGCTGACCTATTATGGCGTTGTACGGGGAGAGGTCGCGACCACCAAGAAGTCATGGTTGAGTCTGACTACGCTGGGCCATGTGCCGACTTCCATAGGTACTGTTATTTTCCCGAGGGGCCTGACTTCTTCTCCGCTGAAGCCCACCAAGGGAGTATTAGCAGGCCTCAAGTCGCTTCCCTGCAACTGAAGCTAGTCGAACGCAGCTTTGAAGAGGATATCTGTCGAGCTTCCTGAGTCAACAAGGACGCGCCTGACCTCGAAATCATTGATCCTTACTTTTATGACGAGCGCGTCATCGTGGGGGTAGTGGACCCTGTGTGCATCATCCTCCATGAAGAAGATCGGTTCCTCTGTCTTTGGCCGTTTCGGAGGATTTTGTTCTTCCTTGGCAGCTTTGCAAACTGACGTCCGAGCTGCCGCCGAGGTACAACCTGCAACGATTGAGCCTCCAACTATCATGTGGATGGTGCCCCGAACTGGCCTCTCTTCCGGAGGCTGCCTCTGTGACTGCTCTGCCGGCCTGCTGCTGGACTCGGGAGCCGTGCTCCCCTTGCCGACCTGCTTTATTATTATTATTGTTGTTATTCTGTACAAAATTTCTTAGATATCCGCGACGAATGAGTTCCTCTATCTCATCGCGGAGATTCTTGCAGTTCTCGGTACTATGACCGTGGTCTCTATGAAAACTACAATACAACTTTTTATTTCTTTCATTGGGATTCCCCCTCAGGCGGGGCGGCCACTTCACGTACGAGACGTCCTTGATTGCCATCAGGATTTTGGCCCGCTTCGCATTCAGTGGGGTGTAATCAGTTCAGTGGATGGTGCCCCGAACTGGCCTCTCTTCCGGAGGCTGCCTCTGTGACTGCTCTGCCGGCCTACTGCTGGACTCGGGGGCATCCTTACCGTGCTCCCCTTGCCGACCTGCTTTATTATTATTATTGTTGTTATTCTGTACAAAATTTCTTAGATATCCGCGACGAATGAGTTCTTCTATCTCATCGCGGAGATTCTTGCAGTTCTCGGTACTATGACCGTGGTCTCTATGAAAACTACAATACAACTTTTTATTTCTTTCATTGGGATTCCCCCTCAGGCGGGGCGGCCACTTCACGTACGAGACGTCCTTGATTGCCATCAGGATTTTGGCCCGCTTCGCATTCAGTGGGGTGTAATCAGTTCAGTGGATGGTGCCCCGAACTGGCCTCTCTTCCGGAGGTTGCCTCTGTGATTGCTCTGCCGGCCTGCTGCTGGACTTGGGAGCATCCTTACCGTGCTCCCCTTGCCGACCTGCTTTATTATTATTATTGTTGTTATTCTGTACAAAATTTCTTAGATATCCGCGATGAATGAGTTCTTCTATCTCATCGCGGAGATTCTTTCAGTTCTCGGTACTATGACCGTGGTCTCTATGAAAACTACAATACAAATTTTTATTTCTTTCATTGGGATTCCTCCTCAGGCGGGGTGGCCACATCACGTACGAGACATCCTTGATTGCCATTAGGATTTCGGCCCGCTTCGCATTCCGTGGGGTGTAATCAGTTCAGTCCGCAATAGGGGCTCAGAACGGCTGACCCTGCTTTGCTCCCCGCGCCGAGTCCTTCTTCTTTTGGCTGTCTCCTTGGCTAGAAGGTTCTCCTTCTCTTTTTTTTTTCTCGGGTGTGCTCTCACCCTTCTGGTTGATCTCTTCTTCCGTGGCTATGAACCTGTCCGCAAGCTTGAGGAATTCAGTTATGGTCGCTAGCTGGTTGACAACCATGTGCCACTTGAATTCTTTGTGCGTTACGCCCTTCTTGGCTGCTGCAAGGCGCACTGCGGGGTCTAGGCGCGGTATCTGCATGCATGCATCATTGAACCGCTTGATATAGCCCCGGATGGACTCTCCCTCTCTCTGGACTATGCTGAGAAGGCTTTCCTCAGTTTGCGGGCACCGCTTGCTGGTGACGATACCACGTGCGGGCCACTCCTCTGAAAGTGGTGGAGAAGGCCACACACATGCAAGACTCACTGGTCCTAGCCAGGTGCATCTGTGACTGGAAAGCGTCTACATGATCATTCGGGTCGAACGACCCGTCATACTTGTCGAGAGGGGGGAGCTTGAAGTCTTTGGGCATTGGAACAGCCAGGAGCTCGGGAGACAGGGGGGATGGAACAGAAAGGAGGGGAGCTTTAACTTCACCAGAGCTTACCTCTTCCCTACCTCTGAGCTCGGGCAGGTCGTGGGTGGTAGTTCGGCGAGCTCGGTGGTGGCGTCTTTGCTTCTTGGCGGGCTCCGCATTGGTGCTGTTCACCTCCGTACTGTTAGGAATAGTTTGAGCAGGAAGCAGCTCAGGCTGTTGGTGATGGCTGCGGACAGAGGGGTTCTGCTTAGAGTCTCCAGCTAGGATCTCGAACTGGTTCTCCAGAAGTGGGGCTTCGAACTTCGATTGCTAAGGTGACGTAGACCTGGCGAGTTGGGGTCCTCCCGACCTGACTGCCCGCGGCGAGACCGGAGTGGCTGGTCTTTCCTTTCTGTCTCGAGAGGAGGCTTGGCTCTTAGGGGGGTTCTGGGAAGCCTCTCCTTGGCGAGAAGGGCGTTCATCCTGACGGCGAGACCTAGCTTGTCGTGAGGCTGGGTGCCGAGGAGGGAGCTGAGGTTGAAGCTGAGGCAGCTGAGGGAATTGCTACTGAAAGTGATACTGAGAGACTTGGTGCAACACTTGCTGCTGGTAGAGTTGGAACTATTGAAACTGTTGCATTTGGGCTTGCATGGCCCGCATGGACTGCACCAGGTTGTCAAGTTGGCTCTGGCTTTTCGTCGGAGGGACAACAGTTGGTTCAGCAAAGGTTGTCTCAACAGAGAGGGGAAGGGGAACACTCACAGGCGCCACTGCTTGTGGCACGTTTAGGCTAGGGACTCCGTCCACCGAAAGGGGAATGGTGAACTGCCCAATGTAGACCACGAGGGCCTGGAGTTGTTCCCTGGCGATGTCCATCTCCATGCTATGTCCGGAATTGCTTGAAGAAGCCATGGGTGCTAAGTTTTCAGACAGGAAGGAACTGTGAAAGTTTAGAGGGAGGCTTTCAAAAGCGATTTCCATAGACGACGCCAAATGATGTGGCACGATCCGGGCACTCCTAGCTGTTTGCTGACTGGCTCCTTGTTGGCGGCAGACGGCACCTGAGAAGACGGAAAAGAAGGATTCCTAGGGATTTACCCGGTGGGAATACTCCGATGCTTAAGTTAGAATGCAGGGGAAAGAGAAAAGAAGAGTGCTAAAGCTAAGAGTGTAGGTCGTGCAATCTCTCGAGCAGAGGTGTATGCAGTTTAGAGTATGAAAATATTAATGTGTTCCAAAGTCTGAAGATCCCTTTTCCCCTCTGCCTTGAGGGCTTTTATAGGGGCATTCTTGTCAGATCGGGCGTAACTACCACTGGACCCCTACCACAGTCGTTACCTGCCAAGGCTGCACAGGTGGCCGTTGCAACGTACTCCTTACCCGGGTGAGTGACATGTTTCCAAGGGGCAGGCGCGCCTTTGTCTACTGAGAGACGTAGGCGCAGACTGTCGAAAGAACAGGGACTGCGCCGTCAGTTAAGGGACGTGGTGCAGTCTGATCGGTACGGCCTATCAGATAGAAGCTTCCTGAGGAACGCTCATGTTGCGCACTTGTGAACCACTTTGTAGCGAGCTTGGGAATACCTCAGGGTTACCCTTAATAGAATTGGTCCCTGTGATGGCTTATCTGCTTGGGGGCCCGGGCGAGCTGGTTTCCCTATCTCGCAAGCTAAAGTTGCCTCGGAACATCCCCTTCGGGGTAGCTCGGGGAACCCGGAGCTCGCGTTGTGGCGAACTCCTTCTTTACGAGCTGCGATGTGGCGAGCTGTTTTATGGGCTCATTACTTGGTCGTAATGGGGCACGATGTTGAGCTGTTACTCACGCTGAGTCAGGTCCACGTGTCACCGTTTCATAGGTCGGGCCAAATCATCCTCCATCATATAACGTAATAGATTTTGTTTTTTAAAAACAAAAACAATTGCCACATCACCAAAAACAAAAACAGCAGAAATATCAACCACTGGATTCATATCCATATAGTGAAGAGTGAAGACCGAAGAATATCTCGCGGTGCATTGCATTGCCAACAATAATAAATATCAACCATCGGACCCAGATATATATCCTCCATTCACGATAGTGAAGAATATCAACCATTGGATATCGATTCATGTAATTTCTTCTTCCTGTGGTTGCATTTCAAGTGAATTCACTAAAGAAAGAAAAAAATTAAATCGCCTGATCCACCCTACCTATCCATACTCAGTACTTCACTCAAAGAGTGGATCAGTAGAACCTCTTCAGTTCTAACAAATGATATAAATCTGAGCTCCCATAATTAAATTGAAGAAGTGCAAGAACAATTAGAAACAAACAGTCTCTATCAAAGCAGAAAATTAAATGGCGAATAGGGTGCAAACATCAACTCTATTCCAACAAAAACCAGACAGAGCTCACAACGGAGACAGGCGAGCTGTTCCAAGTGGGAAGTAGGAGACTGGAATTGGACTCCTGTTGGAATTCTTCTTCGACTTGGCGGCATCTGCAGGGCACCCAATTTTATTTGATTCAGGCAGCTTGCATTCGTCGTTTCCCTCACAAATAACGCGGCTTGAGTGAAAGTAGCAACCAAAGAAGGTGGAGAAGAAAGCCATGGATATATATAGAGCTACACACTGAGTCTAAACTCCAAATCCGACGACTTCTTCAAGTAGTAAGAAGAACAGTTGTGTTTACTCTTCAATGGCAATACATCTATATATATAAGCACGGATTGAGCGAGCTGCCTTTGTGTGATCGATTTCAAGTAAATTAAAGAAAAGGAAAAGGGGCCAAAGGGCAAGGCTGGAGTGGAGCCCTGGAAGGCTGGAAACCGTTCAATATCATTTTCCTTCTCCTTTCCTTTGTTAATTGTGGGAGGCTGGGAGCTGCATGTAGACGGGTAGTGCCGGGCAAGGAGCGTTGAAATATCCTGACATCGTCCTGTTTGATTGGCTATAATTTGTGGGATGACGAAGGATTTGAATTCAGATTTGCTCCTCACATAATGTGTTCTTCACACCAATCTCACATCATCATCTATTAATGATAACATTCTAAATAGAAGACATGTTCTGGATGTGCGGCTGGAACTGCTGCGAGGTTGGTGTGGCCTGTGGCCCGTGGGGATTGAGGAGCACATCCATCGGGCTGAAAGCATTTAAAGTGTCCCCAATTTGTCGTTGACCGCTGTACGATTACATTTGCATGTTGCGTAGTGTCTTTATTGATGCAATTTAATGAAGAAAACTCTAGACAGAGGACGGGACCCATGCACGGGGAAAGTAAGTTGGAGAAGGGTAATACTTTTCCGAGTAAGTTATACCCAATCAAAATCAAAATCCCATGACCCCTCCCTCCCCCCCCCTTTCTAATATAACGAGGCCTTAAAGATATTTTCAACCGAGTGAGCACTCTCTTGTGAGGATTGAATCTGATTTCGTCCAAGCCATGTAAAATGGCTTAGATGCCTAGAACCTTGGATTAGCTGAAGATGATGGCCATGTTAGTGGTTGTTTGGTCAATGATAATGCCCCATGTCATAGAGAGATTGGAGTGGTTGTGGGGGAATTTGGATTAGCTGAACGCTTTAGCTATTTAATGGGGTTGTGGAACCAATGATAAAGTTCCACACCAGTAATTCATGGGCCCCATTGTATATGTGCTAATGCAGGGCGTTATTATTGGTTAGAACTTGCTGAAGTGGGGCAGCTTGAAATTTTTTGTTTTTATTTTTGAGTGAAATGAGATAATTAACATGCAAGAAAACGAAGAATTAGGGATATAATTACAAGTTGGGTCTTTTTTTTTTGAAACAGAGGAATCAAGGGTGGGTAGGGGGTCAATTGGATCCAATCCAATCTGGTCCAATATGAATCCATTACAAATGGACTAGGTCCAATCCAATACGGTGAATAATTTCGGCCATTTTGGACTGGTCCAATTCAATGTTGGACCGTCTAATCTGTTTAAATTGGTTTTAATTTAGAATTGTTCCGTTCCACACGTAGTCAATTGATACCCGTATTCTTATTTTCTATCAATGGATCAGATATTGGTTCAATTGTCCTAATCCCATATAAATCCATTATGGATGTGCCAAATAGAATCCAATCCAATAAACTTTAGACCATTAAGTCTAGATTGGTCCAATTAAATGCCTTATTGGTCCATCCAATCCATCCAAAATTGATTTTGATTTGAACTAGTCCAACCCAAAACCGGTCCATTGACACACCTACCCTACATTGTTTTGTAGGGTGCACATGATTTTGATCCGTGTGCCTCCAAAATGGAGGGGGTGCCTTGTGACAATTTGAACTATTGGGTCACCGACAACTCCCACGAGAGTTGAGTTTTTTATTTTTTGATTAAAAAACAAAATCCAGAAAAACAACAGTTAAGAACTAACCAAGTCTTGGTTAGATAAGAGTTGAATCCATTCAGGCAGATTTTCTAGGAAGAACCCAGACTCCTTCAGCCCTTTCCTAGCTAACATATGGGCTACCATATTTTCACACTTGCCAACATGCACAAAGTGAGTAGAAAGTCCAACTGTACACATGAGAATGCCCATGCACAAAAAACTTGCATCCAAAGCCAGGTCAACTTTCCTCGCATTCAAAGCTTGGACTAACAATAAATTGTCTAATTCCACCAAAATAGCCTTGTCCTTGTAACTGTTCAGCACTTCCAAGCTCCTTAAGATTGCTAGAGCTTCTGCTTGTATCGGAGATGCCGCAGTAGACTTCCCAAAAACAATTGCTAGCATAGTCCCAGAAGAATCCCACAGGACAGCCCCAAAACATGAGCATCCTGGGCACAAAAAGCTATCATCAACATTCAATTTAAGGAATTCTGGCCTTGGTGCTTTCCAAAAAACAACTGCCCTTGCTTCATTGTCATGTTGTTGATGAGAAGAACCTTGCAATCTAGCATGGGAAGTCTTCTGCCTCTCTCTCCACATCCTATATAAAACAGACAGATTAAAGCTTGGGTTTGGGTCAATGTTTTCAAAAACCTTCAAATTCCTACTTTTCCAAATAACCCACATAGTCAAGAAAGATAGAGCAATCATATCATTTTTAACATTTTTATCAGATGAACACCTGGTGAACCAAACAGAAAGCCACTGTTTAGAGGTCAAGAGACTCCCATTCATAATTCTAATTCCCAGATGACTACCAAACCACATAGCTTTAGCATGAGAACATTCAAAGAGACAGTGCATAATTGTTTCAAAGCTGCTAGCACAAACAGGACATGTAGCACTAGAGGCCAATTTTCTTTTAACTAAATTCTCCTTTTCTACAATTGCATTTACACAACATTTCCAGATGAAGTTTTTAATTTTTGGATCAATTTTGGCTTTCCATAATTCTGACCACTAACTCTTCTTTAGCTCCCCATCATTTCCACTTTCTTCCCTGAAAAGATTCCTTCCACTCTTCAAGGCTTTTAGGACAAAATAACCAGATTTTACTATATAGTGTCCATTTGGATTAAGAGTCCATCTGAGCTTATCCTCCCACTGACCCTCTGACAAGTTTATACTAAGGATACTTCTTTCAATTGGGTCACAGAAATTTGCCCAAATTAATCTCTCATCCAATCGTCTTTCATTTCCATCCAACAGATCCTTCACCTAGAACAAATCAGGATTGTTTAGTCTGGGGCCTGTAATATTGAAGGACTCAATATTTTGTAGCCAAGGATCATCCCAAATCCTAACCTTTGTACCGGAACTTATTGCCCAACAGATTCCTTTTTGGATGACCTCTCTAGCTTCTAGGAGACCATGCAACCCCCGAGACCCAAGTTTTGAAAATTTATCAGTTAGGAAATTTTTCTTTTTTATGTATCTTGTTTTGATCACCTTAACCCACAAGTTGTCATCTTCCTTGCAAATTCTCCTAACTTGCTTGGCTAGAAGGGCCAAGTTGAAGAGGTAGGGGTCCCTGAATCCCAAACCACCAACTAATTTATTCCTACTCAGTCTTTCCCAGCAAACCCAATGGGTTTTCCTAGTTCCTTGGGATCCCTCCACCAAAATTTTGTTTGGATGCTTTTCAACTCATTACAAACACTTTTGGGAAGTAAAAAACATGACATTGTGTAATTTGGAATAGTACTGGCTATAGCCTTGATAAAAACTTCTTTCCCTGCTTGTGAGAGCATAAATTCATGCCACTTGGACAGGAGTTTCCCCACTTTTTCCATTAAGAAATTAAATAAGGCCCTTTTGGACTTCCCCACTTGGGTAGGCAGCCCCAGGTAAATAGAGGGAGTGTGCACTCTCCTCATTTTCAAAAATCTGGCCAAGATTCTTTGAATTTTGGGGTGCAAATTCCTACTGAAGAAAATTTCAGACTTTGAGAAATTTACCTGTTGACCAGAGCTTTCCTCATACACCTTGATAGTGTCCAAAAGAGCCTTCCCTTCTCCCAGGTCTTCCTTAGTGAATATATAACTGTCATCTACAAAAAACAAATGAAAAACATTTGGGCAATTCTTGGTGATGGAAATACCTAAAATTTTCTTTTGGTGTACAAGCTGCGTCAGCTTAGTAGACAAGACTTCTGAGCAGAACAAAAATAGGTAAGGGGAGAGAGGGTCCCCCTGCCTCAACCCTCTTTCAGGAAAAAACTTTGATCCTGACCATCCATTAACTATCAATCTATAGGAGACTGTTGAGACACATTGCATTACCTAATTCACCCATTTGGCCCCAAAACCTAATTTGAGAAGCACTTTTTCTAGAAAATGCCACTCAATTCTATCATAAGCCTTACTCATGTCTGGCTTTAGAGCCATCCAGGGAGTTTTACCCCTTGCATTTCTCATAAAGTCAATTATTTCATGGGCAACTAGTATGTTATCCTGAATACATCTACCAGGAGTGAATGCACTTTGATTTTCACTAATCAAATTCCCCAAGAAAGGTTTAACTCAGTTCATCAAGACCTTAGCTATAATCTTATGGACTATATTGCACAAGCTAATAGGTTTGAACAGAGCAGGATTTTTTACTTTTGGGATTAGTGCAATGTTGGTTTCATTAAAGTCTCTTAAAATTCTACCTATGGCAAAAAAAAATTTAACTGCCTTTGCAATATCCTCTCCTACAATTCCCCAGTACTTTTGGAAGAACGGGTTTGGAAGTTCATCAGGCCCCGGAGCTTCCCTTTGAGCCATTTGGAATAAAGCATTCTTTATCTCATCATCAGTTATGTCTGAATCTATAAGATCTCTATCCATCTCATTTAACTTGGGCACCACACAATTTAGTAAGCTATCATGGATTCTTGGGTGTGAGGTCTTGAATATTTGTTGGAAATGGTTCTCCATTTCCTTCACTATCCCCTCTTCTGAAGATACCACCTCTCCATTATCTTTCTTGATAAAAAGGATTCTATTCTTGCTACCCTTTCCTTTTGCAATTGAGTGGAAAAACCTTGTATTTTTGTCTCCACAACTTAGCCAATTCACTCTTGATTTTTGTTGCAACATGATTTCTTCTCTCTTAAGCCAGATAGCTAGCTCAGTTTCCAGGGTTTTAACTTTGACTGCACTGAAATTTTGGCCACTCCTCCTAACTTCACTATCTAGCTGGCTTTTCAATTCCATAATTTTTTGCTAAACATTTCCAAAATTTTCCTTGTTCCATATTTTTAAGCTTTCCTTAAGCTTTCTTTATCTGTTGCCCAAATTGATCTAACTTGAATCAAAATTCGCACAAGTCCAAGAATTTTCCAGAATCTTGGAGAAATCTTTATGATCTGTCCACATTTCTTCAAACCTAAACATTTTCCTTCTCCCACTTCTTCTAAAATCAGTATCCAACAGAATTGGAAAATGGTCAGACCCCAAGGACACAAGGACTCTGACTAGATAATTGTTGAAAGTGGTAAACCATTGGTCATTGCATACCACCCTATCCAGTCTTGCTCTAATTAATCCATTTTGTTCTCTCCTATTTGACTAAGTGAAGAAGGGCCCTTCACTACAACTCTCTTTTAAACCACACACATCTAGGAAAGATCGGTATTTTTGTAAAGAACATTCACTTAAGATCTTCCCCCCTTCTTTTTCAGAGCTATGCAGAATGAAATTCAAGTCCCCTAGACAAGCCCAACGGCCCCTAACTAGGTTAGCTATCCTCTTCCATTTTTGTAGAAAAACCATTCTATTTGCTTTTTTTGATTCCCCATAAATGAAGGAACAGTGCCACAAACCTCTATGATTGTCTGAAAAGCATACATGAATTAAGTTTTTATCTGCATAGCAGATCCTTGCATCAAAGTCCTTTTTCCAAAAAGGCCCCAACCTGCCACTCATGCCTATTGAATCAACACCCTAACAATTCCAATCCTTAAAAAAATTTAGTTTTTTCTTACAGTTCAAGAGAGAAGTTTTAATTTCCTTAAGAAAGACACAATCCACTTCTAGCTTAGCCTGGGTCTCTCTCAGAACCCGAATTGTCAAGGCTGACCCCAAGCCCTAACAATTCTAGCTCAATAACTTCATTTCTTACCTGGGATATGTTCCGGGACAGAACCCCCAACTTATTGGAATTGATAATTACAACCTCACTAACATTAGATTTCAGTAACCTCAGTTCAAACAATATTTTTTTTCCTTTTTTTTTCTTTTTATCAGTAGCCATGGCTGCAAAATCAAATTTACATCCATGCCAGATTACTAATTCTTTTTTCCTCTTTTTTTTTATCCTTTCCAATCTTGTTTAGCCACCTTAACCAAAATGTTGCTAATTTTCCTGGAAAAAGTTTAATTTCTCTTAGGTTGTAATTTATATTAGCTCTTTTTCGCCAACATTCTCTTCTCTCTTTTACCCTCCTTAACCTATTTTTTCCCCAACTAAGAGTTTGAAGCAAGTTTGGTTCATTCTCTGAGATCTCAGCTTTACAAAAGAACACAGATTTACTATCAGGAGGGGTTAGAAGACTTCCAGATCTTCATCCTCCATTCTGGCATCAGTTCCGCTTTCTCCAACCAAATCATCGATGTTATCAGGCAATAAATCATTAATGTCGCAATCCAATTCCTCCATCCAATCCTCTGTCTTCCTTGGATCCTCCCATGATTGTCCATATCTGACCTAGTCTTGCCCTTGGTCGTTTCTTATTTTTTTCATGCCATGCGGATTTTGGTTCTTTAACTCCAAGTTCGAATCGTTCAGCTCCCGAATAATCACCCCTTCATTTTCCTTTTCCTTGGGAAATTATATAGAGGCCCCTCGAACCCCACCAGATCTTCTTTTATTATACCCTTCCCTTTTTCTCTTTTTGTCTCCAAAAATTTAACTCCACCTGTCTCATCCCCACTTAACTTAACACTCACCGCTTTGCCAGTTGCCACGTCAACGCATCCCACCAACTCAATCTGCTGATGCTGATTGATGCTGCCTGCCATCTATGTCCCAATCAACATCACCTCCAACCTCGAGCTCCTTCCCTTAGCATGCATCAACTCTGGGTCCATACCATCATCATCCTCTGCCTCCACCTGCCTACACCTCTTCTCCGCGCGAGATGATCAGCCTGAAAGTACCCTTCGGCGGGAGGAAGCCACGCATGCAAGGATTCAGGTCCGTCGCTTCTTGGAACAACCTCCGCCTATACGAGCCAGCCTCATCAACGGCATCATCTCTACGTAGTCTATGCATGGGTGAAGGACCTACATTCATTGGAGCATCCTTCTCCCCCAAACCCTCTTCTTTCCCCAATGGAGCATCACTACCTTTCTCCTTCCCCCCTGCTTCAGCCCTCCACTCTTCTTCTCTAGCAGAAGAGTTTATAAACTTGAAGTCGCTTCTATAAGATGAAGCCCTCAAGGATGGCCCGAAACTTAAGTTCCCCAGTTCTGGCCTTAGACTTTGGTTCGCCATCTGATTTGTTAGGATCTCCAAAGCTTGTAGGTTGGAGATCTTCTTCCAGCTGTTTTCCTCATGGCTAATGATGCCACACCTGTAGCAGAACTTCGAAAGCTTTTCATACTAAAAACTGTACCAGATATTCTCACCATTCTCCTTGATCTCAAAGTTTCCTATCGCTAACAGCCTTCTCACATCCATCCAAACCCAAATCCTGAAGTATCGTTCCCAGAGAGGTTCCTCATTTCCAGGTTCCTCCTCTACTTGTTCATCCTTTTCTAAGCTAATTGGTTCTCCGATAATCGAAACTAATCTTTCCCCGCAATCCCAACACCTTTTCTCCACTGGGGCCCTTAGGTTCCTAACAATAATGCTCATCTCATAAAAAGTCAAGCTATGCAGGGTCTCATTCGGTTCCCACCTTCTAAGTAGGAGGGGAAAGCCATTCACCAGCCAGGGTTTCTGTTCCAGGAACCTCTCTAGGTCCTTTCCTATCTTAAACACTATCCATAACAGCTCATTCTCTAGCCACTTAACCTCATACCTCGTATCATTCCAGAAGTTCGATAGCCGTTGTAGCACTCCATAAGCGTTCATCTTCAAGTGTTCTGAAACTTTACTATCAGAATAAAACCTTTTCATAATCTTCCTCCACTCGCTACCCCCAAGGAGCATTAATGCGCACTCATGGTGCAGTTACTCAACACAGTTAATGTGCACTCTCACCATTTTGATAGAGTTGAGTTTAGGTTTACCTAATAACACATGTCTACTTTGACCACAAAACTACAAAGGGTCTATTTATAGAGGAGATAAGAGGTGGCCACGAGAAGAGCCCAGTGAAGCTCGGTTCATGAGGTTCACGAGCCTAGTTTTAAATAAATAATTTTTATTATACACATACATACATACATACATACATACACACATACATACACACATACATACATACATACATACATACATACATACATACATACATACATACATACATACATACATACATACATACATACATACATACATACATACATACATACATACAGACATACATACATACATACACACATACATACATATACATACATACATACATACATACATACATACATACATACATACATACATACATACATACATACATACATACATACATACATACATACATACATACATACATACATGCATACATACATGCATGCATACATACATACATACATACATGCATGCATGCATACATACATACATGCATACATATATAATAAATAATTTTGTTATATATAATAATATTTTTATTAATATAATATTTTTATTTTTATGTATAATAGTAAATAATTTTTATAATTCTTAATTTTTTGTCTAAAAAATAAAAAGAATAATTATATATATAATTTTTATTTAAAAAAAAAACTTGGCTTATAGTCAAGTTCGAGCTGAACTCGAGCTCGAATCAAGCTCGAGCCTGATACTATTCCTGCGAGCCGAGCTCAAATAGTCAAGTATTCAGCTCGGCTTGGCTCGAATCCACCCCTAGAAGAGATGATCAAAACGAAAATAGATATTTTATGCATATTTTTTCATCAATTTGGCATTGAATAAAAGTCTTGTTTTTGCCTCTAAAAAAATAATAAGAACCCTAAAACCTAATGAGATTGAGAAAATCCAAATGCAATAGTGAAGAGGAGAATTTGCATTAGATACTTTTAAGATATTCAAACCCTACCAACTTGGGCCTAGGTTTGGCTAGTTCAGGTTTACCTCAAGTTAGGTCGGGCTTGGGTCTCATGGTGGAAAGTATACTGACCTAGCCTATTTGAGTTGCAGCCCTACCCTTATGTAGGAATGACAATGGGGTGGGACACCCCATCCCCACCCATGGTCAAGATACTCTTCCCTGTTCTCGGTGGCAAGGCGAGGCACCCATTCCTCGTTAGGAATGGGGAATGTTTGAATTTTCCCTGCCCTGAAACAACCACCTAAAAATAATCTAACTTATGGATATTTTATAAATATGATTATTGGAATTTGGGGGTATTTTAGGAATTGAATTATGACAATTTGGGGGTACTTTAAATATAGAATTATAAGATCTTATGATTTTAAGAATTTAAGGAAAATTTAGAGATATTTTAAAAATCAATATTAAATCTAGGGATATTTTACTAATTGGGTAAATTGTTGAAATCTCCCCTAAACTTTCTCTTAGAATCCTCTAAAAAGAGGGATGAAAATGTCCAAAATACCCATGTAGTTACTTTGACCAAAGTGTTCATTTTTCAAGTTTTCTCTACATATGAATTGCTACCCCAAGTCCTACCAATCTCTTTTCTAAAGTTGATTTATTTTTCAAATTTTCCCTTCATATTAATCACTCAAAGGTAAAGGTGCAACATTAAATTCCCTTTTTTTTTAAATAAAGTTTGTATTTTTTTTTGTAGAACCAGCTCAGTAGTAACTGTATGGGTATTTTGGATAGTTTCATGCCTTTTTTTAGAAGATTCTAATAGAGGGTGTCTACTTGCAACTGTGTAAGAAAGTTCAAGTAAGGGTGGATTCGAGCCGAGCTGAGCCGAATACTTGGCTATTCGAGCTTGACACACTAAAATTGTGCTAGGCTCGAGCCCAATTCGAGCTAGAGACTTGAGCTCGAGCTTGACTCGGTTCAAAGCTTGCAAGTTCGAGCTCGGCTTGGCTCAAGCTCAACTACAAGCCAAGTTTTTTCTAAAAAATAAAAATTATACATATAAAAATATATTTTTTTATTTTACATACAAAAAATCAAGAATTATAAAAATCATTTATTATTATACATATAAAAAATAAAAAATGTACATATAAAAATGTTTTTATTTTCAATACGAAAAAATAAGAATTATAAAAATTATTTACTATTATGCATAAAAAATATTATTATATATAATAAAAATTTATTTATTTTATATATATATTTAAATGTATATGTATGTATGTATGTATGTATGTATGTATGTATGTATGTATGTATGTATGTATGTATGTATGTATGTATGTATGTATGTATGTATGTATGTATGTATGTATGCATGTATGTATGTATGTATGTAGGTAGGTAGGATATAATAAAACATTATTTATTTATTATACTAGGCTCACGAGCCTCATGAGCCGAGCTTCACTAGGCTCGAGCTCGGCTCATTAGCAAACAAACCTATATATCAGGCTCAAGCTCAGCTCGAAACTCGTTTTAAACCAAGCCGAGCTCGAATAGCTCGTGAGAAGCTCGACTCATGGCCACCCCTAAGTTCAGGGGAGATGGTTGTAATTATGAAACTTTGGGGGAGGTTTTAGCAACTATACAAAACTTTAGGGGAAGTTTTATCAATTTACCCTTACTAAATTACCGTTAGGTTGGAGGAATTATATGCAAATCCCGTCCTCTCCCTATCCCTAGTTCGACACAAAAATATTTTCCCTATCCCCGCCTTATTCCCATTTAAGATCGAAGAAAACCCACCTATTCAGGGCAGGACCTCGGTTTTATGGAAGAAATTTCCATCCCTACTCATATGATAATATGCAGCCATAAGAAATAGATGTTTTACTTCAAGAACCTTGATGATGCATCTGTCGGAAAAGAAAGTGGCACAGAGCATTATTATACCTCATAACAAGCTTTTTGACATCAATTAATTCACGGGCAGAATACAGTCCACCCTTAGGTGGACTGAATCATAAAAAACCTTTTGGTGGAAAGAAAAGCCTCATATGATGTGACTTTATAACAATTATAAACATATGGCAAAGAGATTTCAGATTTAGGTGACACAAGAATCTTTCTCTTTGCTTACGGCGTCAAAGGAACTCCATGCATTTATTAACCTTCTCGTCACGTTCTATTATTCTATATACGCCCAAAGAAGCAATCGTTTTGCTTCTTAAAAATTTTGATCTTAAATAAGTAGAGCTCAAGTCAAAATATTCGATGCACCAACCGTTTTATAACAAATGTGCATATAAAAACTATGCAAGTAATGTTTCTTCTCTTGAAATTGAAAATAAAACTATTCATGTTGTCAAAACTATCCATGTAAATGATCAGTGGTTTTGATGTTAAGCCGCCTCTTTAAAAGAGGGGGAATTAGAATACTTTTCAGTGTGGCGTGCTAAGAACAAAGCCTGTACAATGGGCTACATAACTCAACCATGAGTAAACACATCAGTTGTACGTTCATGTTCTGGGCAGTCAATAGGGCTTTTCTCTGTGGCACATTGGTTTATCCTGCAATTCATCGAATTTAGACAGCCTAAAATTTTCCTTAATTCATAATTGGGTTATGAAGCCCTAATTTTATTCAAGAGGATTGATTTGGCATGGTTTTTAAAATCAAAATCATACCAGACGGATGATCAGACCAAAAAACCTGGGAACTGGTAGTCAGGTAATCGGTTCTATTTCACTCTAAAACCATTTTTTGGCTAAAAACCATTGACTTGATCAGTGATCAACTGATTTGGGCAGTTAAACCATCGATCCAGACAATGGTTTTTGGTTATTTATTTATTGTTTTTTATTTTTAAGTCAGAATGAGCTGTTCATTTGAACCGTTCAACCTGAGAACCAGTCCCCAAATCGACTCCCTATCCGGTCCAATTTTAAAAACCTTGATTATTAGAAGATTAACTGTAAATGAATCTGGATTAAGATTGAATTTAAGTGCAGAAAATGTTCTCATAAACAGCTGAAAGCACTGAGTTGGTGTGGTGCGAGTCGCAATCTGTGAGGAGCAAATCCGGGTTCTTCTTGAAAAGCTTATTAGGATAAGATGACCCCTCTACAATTGTCCTCTTGGCTGCAGTTTCTTCAGCAATGAACACAGAGACACTTCGACTTTGTACAA
This sequence comes from Nelumbo nucifera, assembly GCF_055504915.1. Classification (NCBI taxonomy): domain Eukaryota; kingdom Viridiplantae; phylum Streptophyta; class Magnoliopsida; order Proteales; family Nelumbonaceae; genus Nelumbo; species Nelumbo nucifera. Next base: position 145,490,394 of record NC_142649.1, on the reverse strand, counting down.
TGATTCATCCTTTAAATCATAGTTAAGATCCAAGGTCATCAATGGTTTTAATGTCATATTTTGAATTTTTCAAGATCCAAGCAACAATAAATTTACATCCAGAGACCAAAACTTGTATAGTACATTGCTGTTCATCTGAATACTCAATACTTTGATAGTTATAGGTCACGACATGGAGATTTTCTTGTATGAGGAAAACTTAGTGCCCATTAGGGATAACTTGGATTAGTTGAACGTGATAGCTGTAAAAAGAGCTTTGGAACCAATGATAACGCCCCACACTAATGATATCATTGATTCCACAGCCTACTGAACAGCTATTGCATTCAACTAATAATGTTATTCTTTTCCTTTGGAGGGCTCTCAAGTAACAATTTCAGGCTTTACAAAGGTGAATCCCATTTAAAAAGTAGTATGTTTGATAAAAACCTTGGAAATCCCAAATTAAGCTTTTCCAAAGCGGCTCAATCAAAGTTTCAGCCCCCCTCCAATTGAATTCATAGTGGCCTTTGGCTTTGCAGGATGGGTTCCACCCGAAAGCCCAAATTTACTATCCCCAAGTCGAATTAAAAGGCCTTTCGATTGAATAAACCTCTGTTGCAGGCTTCTTCAAAGGCTTCAGTCTCCCAAATGGACCCTTATTTTCATTGAACTTTCTAGAAGGAGTCCATTTCAACGTAGATCAATATTCTAACTTTAGCCCGGACCTGATTTTGTAAGGTCAGGAAACTGATTCGGGGCATCCAGTTTTGGAGAAAACTAAAATAAAAACCACAGTTTTATTTTATTTTTTTTAATTTTCTTTTGATAATAAGTCAACATATGGGTACCTTCTATCTTTTAAAAGCCCCCGGCTTTTATAAAAAAAAATGGAATGTGGCAAATCATTAATTTACTTTAAAATTGAAAAATTATTAATTTTCCTCACCATCAAGTGTTATTTACTAGAATTTTCTTGATATTTTTCTATATAAATTATCAATTAATTTCCAGTATAGAAATAGTTAATCTGTGCACATAGCCAGATCATTTAAACTATCTTAGCTACTAATCATCAATTACTTGGAGAACACTCATCTTAGCAGATTTGGATCCTAGAAGACAAGATAAGGCTTAGCTTTAAATCGCAAAAGGACAAGAATTAAACAACCCATATTCCTTTTTTTTTTTGCACACAAATCCCTTCTAGCTTCGTGTCTTCTTTATGATTTATTAGGGACTCAGTGACAGGCTGACAGCCATAGATCGTCAATTCGTGATAACTCTATAGAGTGCTCGTTTAGGAGGGCTTTAAGTGCAGCGGTTTCTGGCTACGATAGTGTCTAGCCCTACATTGAAACAGCTGAATCAAAAGCCATTGATTTGTTGCCATAGACCACCTTAAATCAGATGAAGTGACTTCTAGATAAGTATAAACTGTTCTAGGAGGGCTGAGTTTAAGATCAGTTAAACTGCTGCAAAGAGGTTGAACGGATAACTCTTCAAATGACTGATTAATAATTGATTTGGGCTTTTCAGATTTTTTACCAAGCATAGATCATAGGCTATAAGGCCCACCTTAGAAAGCCCAAACTACTGTTCTTCATCACTCCCAACTTGGCACTATTTTTGGTGTATATATCTAAATTGACTATTGGGCTTCATTTGAAGGATTTTCCTCTTTAAAAACTCAGTGTTTATATGAAAATTTTAATTACAAAAGGAGATAAGTCTTAAAGTAAGGAATGTCAAATGTAGTCCTAGTCTCTTTGAACGGTTTATCCATAACGTTTCAAAGCACCTGAACCAGCTTAAGGGCCTATTTGGGAAGGCTGATAATGAAGATTCAGCTGAACTGGTTCATATACTTTGAGGCACCCAGGTTGACAGTCGAGTTGGGCTATCCAAAAATTTCACCAAACATAGCTTAAAGGTCATTAGTGTACTGGCCGGAATCTCAGTATCATAGAGAAATAGCCTCGAAGGAGCCTTTTGACAGGGCTCATAGGTAGGGGTGGATTCGAGCTGAGCTGAGCCGAGCCGAGCCGAATAGTATTAGGCTCGAGCTTGGCTTGCCAAAGTACTACAAGGCTTGAACTTGGCTCGCCAAAGTACTATAAGGCTTGAGCTTGGTTCGAACTAGAACCTTGAGCTCGAGCTCGGCTCGAGTCAAAAATTCGTAAGCTTGAGCTTGATTTGAGAAAAAAAATATTTTATAAAAATAAAAATATATATATATAAATATTTTTATTTGATATCAAAAATTAAGAATTATAATATTTTTATTATATATATATTCGAGCTTGGCTCGTTTATTAATCGAGCCTATAAATTGGGCTCGAGCTCAACTCGAAGCTCAGTTGAAACCGAGCCGAGCCGAGCTCGAGTAGCTCGTGAAGAGCTCGGCTTGTGGCCACCCCTAATGGTAGGTTCCATTTGAAGGGGCAGAGCTAGAATTTTTTCTTGAAGGGGGCCAAAAACTAAAAAATCATGAGTAAGAGGGCAAAATATAAGTGAAATTTAAATTGTTTTGTGGGAATTTTGAAGGCATAGGGGGGCCATGGCTCCCCTCTTCCACCCTTGGATCCGCCCCTGTGCTTTTAACATTCTTTATTTTAAAGACTTACCTCCTTTTTGCTGTTTAAATGTCCTTATAAACACTGAGATTTTAATTGTAAAAATGATATAAATCTTTAAAATAAGGAATGCCAAATACAACCCTACTCTCTTTAATATACGAAATCCAAAAGCCAGAACTAAGAGGCACCTCTAAACTTGTGAGGTCCAACCCAAGACCTCAGCTTCTAGGAGCATGCTCGGGGTTAGACGTGTGAGTCACCCTCAGGGAAATCACGACCACGACTGTTTCTATTTAATCACGACCACCTATAAATCTCATGAGTGGCTCCCAAGGCCTAATGGCCTCGTAATTCCCAAGACATGTGTCCATGAAGAGAAAAGAATAGGATCTACTTCTCACATATTTGTTATCTCCGAAGAAGATGCTGGACGTTCATGCACATAGTTTGTTTCCTTAATTCTATAAGTATAAATAAGGAGCCAAGGCCTTGTAGAGGGATCTTTCCCTTAGTCATTTTTGGCCCTCAACAACTTAGCTTTTTTCCTTAAGGGGTTTTTACCGTTCAGTCCACCCCAAAGTGGAACTACTACTAGATTAGGAGTGGATTGAATCTGTCCGTAGATTGATGTCAAATTTACAGGCAGGATACCGTTTATGGAGGGCTATTAGTAGATTAGGAGGGGACTGCAAATTTGATTTCTGAGGGGGATTGTAGTCCAAAAATCCCTTTTCTTAAGGCCCCATTTGGCACATCTTTTCGTATGAATTATCAGCTTTTTACAAGCTTGGAAACCCACATTTTCATTTTTTTTGTTTAGTTAGAGGAAAATCTAACCGTAGAAAGATTGTGCCCCATAAAGATGCAAGAAGCTTGATTTGAGCTTAATTCAAAAAGCTAGAAATAGAACTTTTCACCTTTTTTCTCTCTTGCCTTTGCGTGAAAAGATGCACCTCCAACCAAATGGTTTGTGAGATGTCAAGATCTTTATGTAAAAGTTCACTATGTCGTTTTGTTGTCAAAAAATGACTTGCCAAACAGTACCTTAATCTCCTATCCTTATTTTCATATCCCAACTTGAAGACGACAAACCATCCTCACTTTATCCACTTATGCGTACACCAACATTTGGATCTTTTTGGACCCGTTCATCCAGGTTGACCTTTTGAATGGTGAAAAAGAAGGTTGGGATAAATCATACCATTTAAATTAGGGGTAGCAACGAGCCGAGCTTTTCATGAACTGCTCGAGCCCAATTCATTGGCTCGATTATTAAACGAGCCAAGCTCAAGCATACTAGAGCTCGGCTTGTGAGGCTCACGAGCCTATTCGAATATATATATAATTATAAAAATAATATATAATAAAAATATTATAATTATTAATTAGTATAACTCTTAATTTTTAAATATCAAATAAAAATATTTTTTATATATAATTTTTTATTTTTATAAAATATTTTTTCTCAAAATCGAGTTCGAACTTATAAATTTTTGATTTGAACCAAGTTCAAACTCAAAGTTTTGGCTTGAATCGAATTCGAAGTCGAACCTTGTAGAACATACTCGAACCGAACTTGAACCTGATACTATTTGACTTGGCTCGGCCCCAATCCACCCCTAATTTAAATATGGTTTTAAATTTAATGAATACCAGGTCCTTACCTAAACGGAGAGGTACATTTCTTCTTCCTTTTTGATGGATGAATAGAGAGGTACATTGCGATGAGAAATATGTTTCTCATCCATAATGCACTATAAATAATGTACAGGAGAGCATGTGGATCAGAGTCCGGACAGCCAGTATGTGCCTTGGTGGGCGTAATTACGTGGGCTGGGCATATACAGATTCCTTGAAAATCCAGCTCATTATTCTAAATAACATATTGGGCCCATTTCTTGCTGAGTTGAATCATACTGATCAGGTGGTTAAGATCATACCTCCCAGAAAAAGCTGATTGGCCAAGTGGAAACCAATGCAGCTTATAAAACCAGTCGGGTTAGGTGTTGTCCATAATTCAGAAAGGTTAACAAGTCCCAAAGCTGGGTCATAATTGCGTGGCCTGGAATTAGCCGACCCGGACCCAGAAAAAGTGGGAACCAGGACAGAAATTGGTTAGCCATAAAGTAAATTGAGTTTGACCCTGAGGCCTGAGTTGATGTGTACAAAGCCCGATCCATAAAGTTTTTCTCTTCTTTTCCGAGGAAAAAGGGGAAAAATTTTAGAGAAAGGGGGTGAGAAAAGAAAAGATAGATAGAGGGAGGGAATCAAGTATAAGGACTAAATAAGAAAACGCTTAAGGCGGAGCGAAAAGGAAGCTCCGTCCTCAAAATTTGTTGGTATTGGGGATGTTCGTCACCCACTGCCCACAGGCCACAGGGGAGCGGAGTCCTCAGCCCCAGCCGGCCCTTCGCTCGCTCGGTCTCCACAGCCCACAGGAGCCTACAGCCACCCCCACAGGCCACACCCCAATCTCTCTCTCTCTCTAACTTTTCTCTGGATAAGAAGAAATTAAAAAAAAATCAAAATCACATTCTAAAACCATAAAAACTCTGGACAATCTCTAGCCTTCACCACTCCGTGGTCTGTACAGAAGAAAGGGTTCAAAAATAAATAGAACAGAATCCCAATTCCCACGACGAGACCCTCTCTCCCCCCACATTTGACATTCTCTCTCTTCTCTTTATTTTTCCTTTCTCTCTCTCTCTCCCTTGATAGAGAGAGGGGAGAGAAATCTCTTGTTTTCTCAAACCTCGGTCCTCCCTCCAAGTACAAATCAAATTGAGAAAAAACTCTGAAAAGAGCAAAAACCCAGAAAGAAGTACATGATACCACCGCAAGATAGAACAAGGAGGAAAACAACAGCAAAAAAAGAGAGAAGACAGGGGTGTTGGGTTTGGGAGGGGCAGACGGATGATGATGTCCAACAACAACAACAACAACAACGGCGCCGCGGCAGCTACAACCGAAGATACGTCGACGGGCAGTGGGGCCGGTGGAGGCCTGAAAAAAGGTCCTTGGACAGCAGCGGAGGATGCAATTCTAATTGAGTACGTGAAGAGGCATGGAGAAGGCAACTGGAATGCTGTTCAGAAGAACTCCGGCCTCTCTCGATGCGGAAAGAGCTGTCGTCTTCGTTGGGCCAACCATCTCCGCCCTAATCTCAAGAAGGGCTCCTTCTCTCCCGACGAAGAGCGTCTTATTCTCGAGCTTCATTCCAAGCTCGGCAACAAATGGGCTCGCATGGCTGCTCAGGTCTGTTTACTTTAATTCTTCTTCTTCGTCGTCGTAATATGCTTTCCTGTTTCCCATATTGACCTACCTTTTTCATTTCTCTTTCTTGTTAGCTTTGTTTTTTCTTCCTCTTTATGCTTTTCATTTTCTTCTGTGTTAAAGTTCATATAGGCATCCATCTGCAATTTTTGATTCTGACCCTTTCTCTGTACTTGTACCTGTATATGTTAGCTGCCCGGAAGAACGGACAACGAGATAAAAAACTACTGGAACACCAGAGTCAAGCGACGCCAACGGGCCGGGTTACCGCTCTATCCACAGGATATACAGAAACGAGCGACTGCATGCAACCTGAACCAGCATCACCAGCCCCACCTTTCTCCTTCTCCTCCACCTCCGGTGCAGCTCTCAATGACCCAACAACCGAAACAAAATTATGGGTCTCCTCTCTCGCTCTTCGACTCCGTGAATATTCCCATGACGACCCCTCTCATCGCCCAACATAGTGCCCCTTTACTTCCTACTCCAATTCATCGATTCAAGCAGTTACGGGACAACAATAATGCTGGTTTTTCTTTCTCCTCTTCTCCTCCTACACCACTACCACCTTCATCGTCTTTGTTTGGTGAGTCTCTCTCGACCCAATTGCCGCCAATTCCATCCCTTCAATTCAATTCCGGCCATTTTGACCTCAATCCACCGACTATTCTGCAAACTCCTTTTGAACCCGACGGAATTACTCCTTCAGGTTCTGCTTTCTCCACGAAGATGGAGCTCCCTTCAAGCCAATTGCCCCAGCCCGCAGCCACAGCTGCCGCTTCGGGCACCACAAACGATTACAAGATTCCCCCCCTTGCCCGGAGCAACAGTGGGTTATTGGATGCTCTGTTACAGGAAGCCCAAACTATGGCTGCTTGCGACGAAGATTCTAGGAGAGAAGGATTGTCAGGAGACAAGTGTGGATTAAATGGATTGCTTGGTAATGCCCTGCCGTCTGGGTTAGTTTTCAGCGAGTTAGGATCTGTCAGCCAGTGGGACGAATCAAACTCTGCTCACTCGTCAATAGGTGAGTATCTTCTTTGTGTATGTTAGTCTGTTGGGTCTCGAAAATGGAAGCTCTGTCTCCATGACGTCAAGATCGAAAAATTCGTCATTTTTAGTTCAATTTTGAACGTTTCAATCTTATGAGAATAACGGAATTTGTTTATGTAAACATTTTGTTGAGAATCTTAGTTCTTCTATTTTGTGCATGTTACTGATTGATGCTCCCTGGTTCTTATATTATTATTTGTGTTCTGTAACTCTGTTTACTGGTTTTTCTTTTATTTTCTGGGATCCATATTCCTTCGCGTACATTGTTCTCTCTCTCTATTAGTCTATTATACATTTAAACTCCATAATTTTTTACATGTTTCTAAATTACATATTTAAATCTAATTCAATTGTTGACCCACTATCTATTTAAATTGCTTTGAATGTGAATCCGATATGAATAGCTCCTTTCAAAAGTCCAAGCTCCATTATTGCCTGCAAATGAAAAAGAACTCCATTATTGCCTCTGAGTTTCTTTTGAATCTTATATATTCATATAAAAATGGGTTTCTTCTCCTTGATTTTCGCAGGGGCGAAGACAAAGACAGAGCCAATAAATGAGATCAATTCAGTGTTGGACGATGACCTATCGGGCCTGCTTGATATCATTCCATCGACCATGTCAGTCCCGGAGTGGCACAGCGATAGCGGCGAAATATCAAATGGGCAATCGTCGGGTTTGACGGACGACGATATCGGACTCGAAATGCAGCAACTAGCTTCGTCCCTCTCAACTGCCTCTGCCACCACCACAGACCCAGACTGGACTCTCGGCTCCTGCTCTTGGAACAACATGCCCGGAATTTGCTGAGATCTCTCTGAGACCTTCCATTTTTTTAGTCCAGTGATTAGAGAGGTTGATGAGCCATTTTATTTGTTTAATCTCTCACTTTCGTGAGGTTCGTCCTCAATGGGGCTAATTTATCTCGTTCAGTTGTTGTGCTGTTTAAAGCTTAATTCTTTAACTTGCAGAGAATTATGATTTTCAAATATATTTACAAAATTAATATACAATCTTCTACAGTTGCCATTGAAAAAAGCTGCAGTGTCGTTGCTTCATGCTTGTAATCTTCTACATTGCTTCTTTCTTGTTAATTAAAGGGATAAGCAACTTTTGGGCCCTAATATCAGTAAAAATAATATTTTTTTAAAAAAAATCAAAAATAAAATAACTTTTAAAAAATAATATCAATAAAAGCAAAATCAATGTTTATGAGTTTTATGGGCTCTGATGAGAAGGATGATGGGCTTTGTCTTATTATCTAAATTCGATGGGCTTACGATCATAACTAAATTTATCCGTGAGCTAAATATATACATCCACTATTAACCCAATTGGCGCATATCTTGCTAAATTTAGCTTTCATTTGGTGGGGTCATCCCTATTTTGACAAAAAAAGTAGGGTTCGTGTCGTGAGACAGACCAGAGTGGAATAGGAGTGCAAACGGATCGGATCGGATATATTCGAATCTAATTCAATGCTGTTGATTAGAGGTGCAAAGTGGGCTATATCGCCCTCCCCAGTGAAAAGTTTGGGGATTGGCCTGGCATGGCCCACGGCCCAAGCCCGTGCCATGCCATGCCATGGGCCATGTTGGCCTGTGGGCCATGGATCGAGCCAAAAGCTATTTTTGTCTATTTATTTAAAAAAAATGAAAAAAACTTAAAATTTTAATTTTATATGAATTTTGACGTATACAATTACTTATATATAGATTAATTAAATAAGTTAGTATAATAAAATTGGAAACAATTGTTTATTTTATTAATATATTATATACTATATTTTATTATATAATTATAATTTATATAATATATTCTATTATATATATAAATATATATATATATATATATAAATAGTATATAATATGGGTCGTGCCAGCCCAGCCTGCGGACCTAAAACCCTAGGCCCAGCATGGCACAGACCATTGTGTCGAGCTTGGCACGACCCACTTGCCATTGTACTGGGCCATGCCAGGCCAGGCCGATTTATACCTCTACTGTTGATGTCGGATCCTATCAAATCTGATAGGACTCGATCTAAATTTGAATCTTATTGGATCCTTGGATCTTCAGATCTGATTTGATCTCATTTATTTTCTTTAAAAATTAATAAATTATTAAAAGAAAAAATAAAAATATGCCAATTTAAATAAAGAAAAAATTAATTATTTTCATCATATATATAAATGCTTTTATAAAAAACAAATAATGTAACAAATTTATAAAAATACAATATAAATAATATATTTATAAATAACATATATATGTATTATATATATATATTTATATATTTATTTATTTATAAATATATAACACATCGGATCGAATATATCTTGGATCGGATCATGATCGAACCATTTGCACCCTAGAGTGGAACAGGTAAAAAATGGTTCACGTGGGACAATCTCATCCCCAAACATCGCCCATTTAACCCTTTTTTTTGCTTGTTTGATTAGTGAAGGTTCTGTTTGTATAAGCTTTTGATTTTGAATTTTAGGCTGTGGAAAACAAAATTGAGCCAAAGAAAGTGTTTTACGTGTTTGGGAATCGTTGCTTTTAGATACATTACAATCTAAAAAATTGAGACTTTGTGATTTTAGGTTTTAAAAACAAAAATCCTGAAGCATATCCAAACACAAGCCAAATTAGTGGCCTTGATTCTTCAATACATTTAACGTGCGAGAGAAAACATAGGGCTATTTCCGATTTTTTAAGTGGCCAAAACAGGATCGTGTTTCTCGTTCCATCATTCGTTTATTCATTCATTTGTATGTCCTCTCTGTACTACAATATCTTTAAAGAACCATTTAACCTAAATGCTTATGCTGTTAGGTGAGATCCTTAAATAGGCTTTTATTTTCAAACACGTCCTTTGATCATACAATAGTCCATCGAGCTTGAAGCTTGGATAGACACAGATCTATCTGTACCTTATGTTGAAACTTAATTAATTATAATGGAGGTGATGGGAATCAAACATTAGATCACTTGGTCAAAGATACCATCTCAAAAACAATTCTAACCTAAAAGCTTAAGCTGTTAGGTGAATTCCTTGAATAGGTTTTTATTCTCTAATACAATAAATTTGGATTGAATCTTCGAATTGAAGCGGTAAAAAAGGAGTTGAACCGGATGACTGAGTTAAAGTTACTTTTGGGAGTTGAGACACGATACCATTAAAACCAGAAAACCACCCATTTGAGTTGATGCTTCTTTTTCATTCTTAGCTGAAAAATCAACTCATGCACCCAGCTAGATGTAGTGGAGCTTAGTCTGAAACATTTCTTTTAACTGACTGGTTGATGTATTTACTCTCTGCTTAATTTCTACATTTCTGAATTCCAAATGAAGGTGAAGGTGCCCATCAAAAAGAAATTCTAATTTAGGGTTTTGAGGGGGACATAGAGGTTGCATGAGCAGAGAGTAGAGGTACTTTGTCCATGCACAATACGTGCTTTGGTGGAGGCATTTCCCACACCACCTCATTTTAAGCCACTGATTCCTCCACCACCAATTACCCTTAAAAGAAATGAGTGTCACATCAGCCATGTGTTTTCCCTCTCCAGCCTTAGCCTTAGAGATCATGTTTAGTGGGGTTCCCTTTCCCTCTCCTCCCTCTTCAGCCTCTTCTGCCAAGCTTATTATTATCTCTCTCTCTGAATGGAATCATGGAATCTTCTCCACTTTGGTCTGAGGAAGTTCTAAAATTATCAGAGTTGTTGGAAAACCCACTAGAGCAAATCAGTTGTAAATTGTGGACAAGGAAATTAAAGATAATCATGAAAAGATGAATGAAAATGTGAAGGTCGGACCTACTCTAATCTTACTAATGATCCCATTGAGGAGTTGGGAAGATGCTAGTTGCCTTGCTTGAAGGTGGCATTTCTTCTTTTGACCACACATTATATTCTCCCTCTCCCTCATTTTTAGAGGGTGATGGTATATGCCTCTCATCCCCAAAATGTTATTGTGACGAATATAATTCACGTTTGCTCTCATAAATCATCATTCTATTCCATCAACTTGATGATTGTATTATTTTTTCTAGGCATCTTTCTCATTTGAAGAGGCATCTATCCCATTAATCCATTACCCTCAGTTTGGGAAGACTATAAATACAAATATCAGTGTAAAACTTTGTATATATACGATATTTCTAAGCCTTGTATGTGTGAAAGAGAGATTTCACTTAATTAAAAAAAAAAAAAAAAACAGACTAATCGGATTAATTAATTAGGCTTATTCTCTAAGGGCCCCACTTATTCCTTCCGTAGGGAGGAATCATGTGGCCAATAGAAACTATGAATCAAGCTAAAACACCTTGCCACCCATCTGGATAAGCTCTCTTTTACAAGCAACTTCTAAATTAAGAGGAAAAGAGCTAACATGGAATATAGGAATTAATACGCATGCATGGAGGAATCGTGTGGTATCAAGACAGTTCATCCGATAGGAGACCCGGCCTCTGCAATATTGGCAATATATTGAATCCCAGAGTCCGTGTCACTATTAAGTATTAGCCCTATTCCAACCTAATAAATAAAGACTGGACATTTGTTCAGTCTTTCTCTATTGCGGCTTCTGCATGGCAGGGTCTTTTTGGCCAAAGTTTCTACATTAATCTAGGAGAGCTATTTGTGGATTCCTTTTCAACTTCCAACTAATCTGCCATGTGGAAGTTTCTTGTGTCATTTGGACTCCACCAAACAACCTCACTACCAAACCCCTCCATCATGATTAGTAATAATGTGAATTTCGCATCTGTGTGCCCCACACAGTGGGGCGCCTAGTACAGCACATTCCAACCGTGTATTGAACATTTTCGAATGACCACTACAAGAGGTGTTTCCAACAAGGGGTGCAATCGGCCGGTTTAATTTTGGGTTGGATTCGATCCCATTTAAATCTTATCAAATTGGATTTGGACGATTTGTACGATTATTGGACCGGGCCAATCTAAAATAAATTGGTTCATATTCTTATTGGTCTGAATTGGATTTAAATCAAATTTTCAATAATTCGATTATGAGGCCAAACTCTTGTCCAATTTGAAATCGATCAAAACTGAAATTGGCATAAAATCACTTTTATGAAAGTACTTATACGAAAATACTTTTATAAAAGCAATTTTATGAAAAATATTTTTACAAAAAGCACTTTCACAAACAAAAGCAATTTTATAAAAGCACTTTAATAAAAACACTTTTACAAAAATACTTTTATGGAAGTACTTTTACGAAAGCACTTTTACGGAAGTACTTTTATAAAAGCATTTTTACAAAAGCACTTCTATGAAAGAACTTTTGCAAAAGTACTTTTATAAAAGCACTTATACAAAAGTACTTCTATAAAAGTACTTTTGTGAAAGTATTTTTACAAAAGCACTTCTACAAAATTACTTAACTACTTTTACAAAAGCACTTATATGAAAGTACTTATAAAAGCACTTTTATGGAAGCACTTTTAAGAAAGCACTTTTACGAAAGTACTTTCATTAAAGTACTTTTACAAAAGCACTTTTATGGAAGTACTTTTATAAAAGTATTTTTACGAAAGCACTTTTACGAAAGTGCTTTTTCAATACCAAAAGGGTATATTTTTTTAATTCCTATATGTTTTGTTTTTTTATATATAATTTTTGATATTTCATACAATTTGGATTGGATCCAATCCAACCAGTCCATTTACATTTTAATGGATTGGATTGGATTTGGTTTGTATTAGATTTGGACTGGATTGGATCCAGTCCATTTGTAAGTGGACTCACATTGGACTGGATCGAGTTGGACCAAATTCAGTCCAATTGACACTTCTATTCCCAGTACATGCTAAGATGTGTATGTGGGGCATCTGTGGGACATGCTCTGTGGGGTACCAATGTAAACTCTAGTAATGTTGTTATTGTCTGAGCAAAGAATCATCCAGCTGACTAATTCTCAAATGAGTTTGGGTCTGCTACCTACAAGACATTACCAACTTTCTACCCACAAGGCATTACAACCATATAATGGACGACTAAGTCTATATTTTACATTCCTTATTTTAAGAACTTATCTCCTTTTTGTAGTTAAAATGCTCCCACAAACACTGAGTTTTTAACTACAAAAAGGAGATTAGTCCTTAAGATAAGGAATGCCAAATGCAACCTGCCCCTACCCTTGCGTTATTTTACTTATTTATTGCTTACATATGACATGAAATAATAAGAAATTAGATTCAGTTTCTAAATCCAACCCACCCCTACCCTTGAATGCGGGGAGGGTTTTGCATTTTCATGTGTGGGTTGGGTTTGGATTCTCAAAATCCAACCCACTACAGGTTTTGGAGAGGATCGATACGGGTTGGGAGGTTTAGGGGGCTGATAGGGTCTAAAATTTACAAAACCCTCCTCGAACCCGTGCCCCGTTGCCATCCCTAAATCTGAGCTCTACAAAAAAAAAAAAAAAATCCAAAAGTTGTATTTTGTGAAAATCCAGCTAGTCTAAGGCTTCATTCGTTTTACGGATTTTAATAGGGGGGAAAATCGATAAATGGGATTGTGATTCCCATTGATCGACTCTTCCATATTCTTTTTCAAAATTTAGGTGGGACCCATGACAAATATGTTTTCCCGAGGTATCACTTACCTAAGGAAGTGTTACCCTTCTCTTAACTTTCTCAAGTGGAGAGTAAATGCTCAAAGTATAATATATAAAAAATATCCATTAAAAACAATATAATCCAAAAAGCATGGACTTGGGCCCAAGGGTAAAAATGACAAAACATAGAAAAATTAACCACTTACTCACGAAAGTGGGTGAGGCAAAAGAACATGGGAAAGTTGAGAGGCCTCATTTACATGGATAAATTTAACAAAAAAGAACTACCAGGTAAGTGCACTTATCCAGGTAAATGATCTCTTCGTAAACAAACAAGGCCTAAGTAGCTTTTCAAGAACATAACTACTCAACCAAAGTGGCTCAATTAATGTAACTCGCTCCAAACATAGAAGATGCCCCAAATAAGGCCTGACTTAACTTGAGAGTTGTGTTCTGGGCTGGTAGGTAAAGTCTCGTTTGGCATTGTTCCCTCCTATTCTTATTCTTGGAGAAATTCTTGTTCCAGAACAGGAATGAAATTTCTGATTCCTACGGAATAACACTAGTGTTTGGCAATTTGTTCCTTAGGAGCAAGTTTCTATTATAAAGAAACAGAAACAACGCTTGGATACGCTATTAATCTTAAGATTAGTTTTTCAAATCCATACTTGAACAAGTCCTCAACATGTCTACCACTGTTAGGAGGGATGAACTGGTCAACCCATATAAAATCATTTTCGTGTGCCTATGTATAAAAATAAAAAATGTATAATTAGGAAATACCTTGTATATTAAGAATAAAATAAAAGAGAACCACTAACCATAATTTCTTTCAGTTTTTGCCATAAACAACTGCATCTTGCCCCATCCACATGCACAATATGGACGTTCAAGATTCTTGACTTGCATAATTCATAAAAAAGAAAAAAAAATGAAATACATTACATGTAACTACATAAAATCCTGATTTGCTGATGGAGAGATCATTCTCAATTGATGCACCCATTGAGACGATAGACTTTTCTTAATGTAGTTTGTCAATGCCTGACAAGATTCACCTATGAGCTTATTTGTTGCCCCTTTCTTCCGCTTTTTGTCTTTTGGTGTGACAGTGTACTTAGGATTCATGTTCGAACCTTGTGCATCCTTCTCACACTTCCTGCATTTTAGGCAAATCTTGTGTCGAATCATCACAAATCACTTATCAGAGTCATTGGGATGTTCTCTATGCCATCAACGAAAGAACCTCCACCAACTTTATGATCCATTTCTACATCTTCTTGAACACTGGATAGTGTTATTATTTCACCTACTGCAATTGTGTCACCATATATACCACAAAGTTCTGGCCACAATGGACATTCGTCAGTATGAAAACTTCTTGGGTTGTCCTAAATCCCATGATAACATATAACATTTAATCACATATAGTCTTTCTATAAAATTATCCACTGCTTTATATTATTGATAAGAAATAATTAAAACATAGTTCACATACCCTTATATATGTATCCCAAACTTCATCAGCAATAGTTACAATATGTGTGATTGGATTGTATCCAGTATGTTTAAACAATTTCTCAAACTTTTTGTATTCTATCCCCTTAGCTTGTTAAACTTGTTTCTAAACCGTGTGTTTTAGTAATCATGCCCACTCATCTTTAGAAATTGTTTCCTTGAAAGTTGTAGTAGGTTGATTCCCCTTCTTAAATTGTTTCATGCATGAAAGTAATAAATGTCTTTTCATCCCACGTTGTCCATTTGGCCACATCATAGTGTTTTTCTTTTGCCTATTGATTTTGACTTGAAACCACTTCGTTTCCTTTTGGACTTGATGCCATGTCCCTATTTGAATCTCTTAAAGTTTCAACCCAATCACAGCGAAAAATATATATGAAATATTTCAACTTAAAAGGGAGGGGAGGGATTGGATCACCCCTTAAAGACTCCAACTTAGTCTCAAAAATAACTTTAAGGTTTGTCTGTTTCAAAATAATAAAACCTTATACATAACCCAATGGGACAACCAAATAAGGATTCTAATTCATAAAAGAATTTCTGTTTTTTTTGAAGAACTTCCGGGATAAACAATCCCCATGTGTTCCAAGGCCTACTTTGTAAGAATAGGGAGTTAGCATTGACATTAGACTTTCATAGAGGTAATAAATGCATCAACCAATTGATTCCTAAAACCCATATATTTATTTTTGTCTTGATGCTTCTGATCATGGTTTTCAAAACCGGATTGGACCAGAAAAACCGGGAATCGGTCAAGTGATTGATTCTGTTTTTCTCAAAAACCAGATTTTTCCTCAAAACCGTTGATTTTGGTCAGCGAATCGCTGAACCGGGTAGTTAATCGTTCAAACAGTTTTAATCATTTTTAATTTTTTTTTTATTTTTTTTGTCAGAACGGGCCGAACGTTCGGTCTGAACAATCGGACCGTTCGACTTGATAACCGGACCCCTGACTGGTTCGGTCTCCGGATCGGTTTTAAAAACCAGACTTCTAATGAAGCAATTTTGGTTGGAAGCAATTCTGGTCTGCTTATTGGTAGAAGCAGATTGAGTAGTTGAAGAAATCCTCCTATCCACATTTAGCCTTGGCCATGCCTTTATTTAAGTGTTTTTCAGAAGTTTATTGGGAATCCAACGTTTCAATGTGTTAAAGAGTTTACTGGTAGAAGAAATCAATTTAATTCAAGGGGTAATTGCATTTTTAGGCCCCAAAAAACTGAATTGGCACATGGAAAAAAATCAATTTTATTGGTATAATGGTAAAATCTCACACTTAGGCATGAGAACATGGGTTTAGATATGAAAACAATCATTTTGTGCCAAAAGCCCCAGATATATGGGACCAATATTGGGTATGTTTTTTATTTTATTTTGAAGGTGGGAGAACTCAGGATCAACGTTTAGGCTGAGTTTGGAGTCAGTGACTAAATCATGAAAGTTGCTGTTGCTTTTTGAAAATAACAATGGGTGGAAGAGTGTAAAGTTTTACACCAATAAAATCGATGAAGTTAAACTTTAGAACTGATGAGATTTTATATCGGTTATCGATGTAAAACTCCACTCTATCCAAATACACGCAAAACTGAATCTGAATCGAAGTAGAGTTTTACGTCGATAATAATTACACCTTCTTTGCTTTTCAAATTTTACATCGGTTCTTGATTTACATCACATCCAAATGCAGCCATAGAGTTTAGATCATGCATGACAGTTCATTTGAATGGCTAAGACCAATGATCAAACCACTTGAATAATCTAGATCAATTCAATGGTATAAATCAATACTTTTTTCTTTTGTTAATTTGAAAAGGAAGTTCAAAGCTATTGATTGCAAGAAAACCAGCTGAAAAACACGGCTGATCGGACGATTGCAACCTAGTCGAAGCTATACAAAAGTTATGAAATTACCATTGTAACCCCACTCAACATGTGGGGAACCTATACATGTGCTTGTTACTGTTGGGAGAATCACGAAATCAAGCAAACTCTAACCAAGTTCCAAAAATAGCAGAAATAATATTTTTCTCCCTCTTTGTGTGAATCTATTAGAAAACAATTCAGTAGAGCTTAAAACCAAAAACAAACACACAAGAACACAACCAAATTTACGTGGAAAAACCTTCCCGGTGTGGAAAGGAAAAAAACCACGGTCACCAAGAACTTCCGCTATCAAGAAAGTAATTGTATAGGGGTTCTCTCTAGATAAAACTAGAGGCATACAACCAACAAATCATCAAGAAAAATACATTCCTTGGAAACTAACAAATATCTCAAGATAATGGAGAAATCTCACCCAAAACACACGTACTGTTCACGGACTCAGATCTCACAAACCAGTGTTCCAAACTAGATCTCCACCGTTCAGATTGAAGAACCTTAAGTCGCGAACATGCCTGCAAAATTTCAGCTCAATTGGACCACAAACAACATTCGATCGAAGCACAAGATGAAAACTGCGTAGGCTGGAATTTGAAAAGGTTGCTCCTTTTCTCTCTCTCTGTTTTACCCGAGATTCTCTTCCTTTCTCACTAATCTTCCCTATCTCGATCTCCCAGCAGCCAACCCCACTAAAAGGTTATTTCCTTTGATTATTTTCATTTGGGAAAAAATACCCTCATCCATGGGCTCAAAAATACCACATGGGCTTCTTGGGCCATCCTCCACATAAGAGGGAAACCCAACAAATCTCTCTCTTTCCCGACTACGTGGAGGGATTCGCCAACCCATCGACCAAGCAACAAACCTCAAGTTTTTCTCTTGGTAATGATTTTGTTAACATATCAGAGCCATTATCATCTATGTGAATTTTCTCAAATTCAAGCAATTTGTTGTTTAGAGTATCTCTTATCCAATGATACCTCACATCAATATGCTTTGACCTTGCATGAAATGTTGAGTTTTTAGCCAAGTGAATAGTACTCTGATTATCACAGAACAGGATATACTTCTGTTGCTTGAAACCAAGCTTTCTCACGAACTGCTTCATCCATAACAATTCTTTACAAGCTTATGTTGCTGCAATAGAAAGAGCAACACACTTTTGCAACCTTGACTGCCACGAAACAGCTCCACCAGAGAAAATAATCAAATAACCTGAAGTAGACTTACAAGAATCCTCATCTCCTGCCATATCTGAATCTGTGTATCCAACTAACACTAATTTACCACTGCCAAAACAAAGTGTTAAATTGGAAGTACCTCGAAGATATCTCATTATCCACTTTACTGCATCCCAATGCTTTTTCCTGGGTTTGAAAGAAAACAACTAACAACTCCAATTGCATGAGCTATGTCTGGCCTTGTACATACCATTGCATACATCAAACTTCCTACTACTGAGGCATATGGAACATTTTCCATATCTTCCTTCTCTTTATCTGTTGAAGGGCCTTGATCTGATCTTAACTTAAAGTGGTTAGATAAAGGAGAAGAAACTACTTTAGCTTTATCTATATGGAACCTTTCAAGTACCTTGTTAATGTACATTTCCTGTGACATGTACAACTTCTTCCTTTTCCTGTCTTGACAAATTCGAATGCCAAGAATTTGTTTTGCTGGTCCCAAGTCCATCATGGCAAAGGACTTACTTAACTGCTTCTTCAAATTCTCAATCCTTGAAGAATTTCTGCCAACAATCAACATGTCATCAACGTAAAATAATAAGATAATAAAATCATCATCAGAGAATTTCTACACAAAAACACAATGATCAAAAGTAGTCTTGTTATAGCCATGCTCTCCCACAACTGACTCAAACTTCTTATACCATTGTATGGGTGCTTGTTTCAAACCGTAAAGATTTTTCTTCAACCGACAAACATAACTCTCTTTTCCTTTCACCTCGAAACCCTCTGGTTGCTCCATATAGACCTCTTCCTTCAATTCACCATGAAAAAAGGCAGTTTTCACATCCATCTGCTTAATCTCTAAATCCAAGCTAGCTGCTAAGCCTAAAACAACACGTATGGAAGACATTTTCACAACAGAAGAGAAAATTTCATCAAAATCAATACATTTTCTCTGACTGAATCCCTTGACAACCAATTTGGCTTTGTATCGTGGTTGTGAAGTATGTTCTTCTTGCTTCACCTTGTAGACCCACTTGTTCCTCAAAGCTCTCTTACCCTTAGGCAACTTTACTAGCTCAAACATGTGATTGTCATACAAAGATTGCATCTCATTTTCCATAGCACCAACCCAATGTGCCCTGTTTTCATCTTCCATGGCTTCTACATAACATTGAGGCTCTCCCTCATCTGTCAATAATACATACTCATTTGCATCATACCGAGTGGAAAGACATTGATCTCTGTTAGAACTTCTGAGTGGAATTTCTGGTTCTGGCAATTGATCAATAGTTTGATGATCTGTCTCGACCTGTGTAGGAGCATCTACATCATCAGTACCCTGTTGATCATCTTGGGTATTTTCCATCTGTGCTGATAAAGGATTCGGATCCAAGTCAATCAAGCCATCACTATATTGATGGACTGCTTTTTCTGTCTTCTCAACATCTTGTATAGTCTGATATTTTATAAACACAACATCACGACTCCTAACTAGCTTCTTCTTAACTGGATCATATAATCAGTACCCAAATTTATCTAGACCATAATCAACAAAGATGCATTGTCGTGTCTTCACATCAAGCTTAGACCTCTCGTCTTTTGGGATGTGCACAAATGCCTTGCAACCAAAAACATGCAGATGATCATAAGAAACATCTTTTCCAGTCCAAACTCTGTTTGGAACATCAAACTGAAGAGGAACACATGGTGTGAGATTAAGAATATGTACAACTGTATTCAAAGCCTCACCCCAAAAAGATCTTGGCAACTGAGCCTGTGAGAGAAGGCATCTTACTCTTTCAACTAGAGTCATGTTCATTCTCTCAGCCAAACCATTCAACTGAGGAGTCTTGGGAGGTGTCTTTTGATGTCGAATGCCTTGATGCCTGCAGTACTCATCAAAAGGACCTAAATACTCTCCCCCATTATCTGTTCTGATGCATCGCAATTTCTTTCCAGTCTGTTGCTCAACTAGAGCCTAAAACTGCTTGAACACGTCTAACACTTGATTTTTTCTCTTTAAAGTGTACACCCATAACTTTCTTGAATAATCTTCTATGAAGGTCACAAAATAACAAGCACCACCCAGAGTTCTTGTCTTCATAGGACCACACACATCTGAATGTACTAGATCAAGTATACCGCATTTTCTTGAAGAAGGGGAACTGCTAAAAGAAACTCTATTCTGCTTCCCTACCAAGCAATGAGTACACTTTTTCAAATGTGGATCACTCATACCAGAAAGAAGATTCTTCTTAATCAATATTGTCAAGCCTTTCTCGCTTATGTGAGCAAGTCTCTTATGCCACAACTTTGATGTAAGCTTATCTTTCACAGCATTGGTAACGTCTTCTGAGAGTCCTGCTTATAGTATATACAAGCTAGAATGCTTGTTTCCACGAGCAACAATCATAGCATCTTTAGTAAGTTTCCACTGACCATTACTGAAGGTATTGCAATATCCTTCATCATCAAGTTTACCTGTAGAGATCAAATTCAAACGAATGTCAGGACTATGCTTTAACCCTCTAAGAAGTAGTTTCGTGCCATTGTTCATCTCCAAGTACACATCTCTAATACCAACGACTTTGGCCAAGTCATCATTGCCCATCTTTACTGTACCAAAGTCACCTGTCATGTAGGATGTAAAGAAGTCCTTTCGAGATATGGCATGAATGGAGGCTCCACTATCAATAACCCAATTGGTCTCATGACATGCCATGTTGACAACATCATTATCATAAACAACAAGAAAGTCTTCAATAGAAGTGGTAGCAACTCTATCATTTTCCTTGTTATCACCACCCTCTTGTTCTTTGCCTTTTTTCTTGTTCTCCCGTTTCAACTGTCTACAATATTTCTTGATGTGTCCTTTAATGCCGCAGTGATGACACTCAACATTAGCAAACTTGTTGGACTTACTTCTTCCTTTATCTTTGTTCCTGGAATCTTTGCTCTTACTTCGCCCTCTTCTTTTTGTAACCAAAACCTCTGACTGTTGAGAAGACCCATGTGACTTTCTTCTCGTTTCTTCATTTAAAATACTACTCTTAGCCATTCGGAGCTGAGTTACTCAATGACATTCTGAATGTCTCCCAAGAGTTTGGCAATGTACCCAGTAGACACAACCCCTGAATCTCATCACCAAACTTGATACCCATTCCAACTAGTTGATTAATTATACCTTGGAACATATTCAAGTGATCTGTCAATGGAATTCCATCTCAATACCTCAAAGCCATTAACTGTTTGATGAGAATCTTTTATTATTTCCCATTTTCTGAGCATACAACTCTTTAAGTTTATTCTAGAGTGCCTGTGCATGTGTTTCTCCACTAATATGATTCAAAATATTATCATATACCCACTGCCTTATATACCCACAAACCTATCGATGTAACAAGGTCCATTGTTCCTCAGACATATTATTTGGCTTCTCAGTGGCAAACACCAGTAAATGAAATTGTTTAACATAAAGGAGATCTTCCATTTTTCCTTTTCAAGTATGGTAATTTGCACCATTCAAAGTAATCATTCTACTCAAATTAGCTTCCATATTCAACACAAGATATTCAGTAACAATAACCTGGCTCTGATACCACTTTGTTGTGAGAATCACGAAATCAAGCAAACTCTAACCAAGTTCCAAAAATAGCGGAAATAATATTTTTCTCCCTCTTTGTGTTAATCTATTAGGAAACAATTTAGTAGAGCTTAAAATAAAAAACAAGCACATAAGAACACAACCAAATTTATGTGGAAAAACCTTCCCAGTGTGGGAAGGAAAAAAACCACAATCACCAAAAACTTCCACTATCAAGAGATTAATTGTACAGGGGTTCTCTCTAGATAAAACTAGAGGCATACAATCAGCAAATCATCAAGAAAAATACATTCCTTGGAAACTAACAGATATCTCAAGATAACGGAGAAATCTCACATAAAACAGAGGTACTGTTCACGGACTCAGATCTCACAAATCAGTATTCCAAAATAGATCTCCACCATTCAGATTGAAGAACCTTAAGTCGCGAACATGCCTGCAAAATTTCAGCTCAATCGGAACACAAACGACCTTCGATCGAAGCACAAGATGAAAACTGCACAGGTTGGAATTTGAAAAGACTGCTCCTTTTCTCTCTCTCTCTCTCTCTCTCTCTCTCTCTCTGTTTTACCCGAGATTCTCTTCCTTTCTCTCTAATCTTCCCTATCTCGATCTCCCAGCAGCCAACCCCACTAAAATGTTATTTCCTTTGATTATTTTTCATTTGGGCAAAAATACCCTCATCCATGGACTCAAAAATACCACATGGGCTTCTTGGGCCATCCTCCACATAAGAGGGAAACCCAACAAATCTCCCCATTTCCCGACTAGGTGGAGGGATTCGCCAACCCGGCGACCATGCGACAAACCTCATGTTTTTCTCTTGGTAATGATTTTGTTAACACATCAGAGCCATTATCATCTTTGTGAATGTACTCAAGTTCAAGCAATTTATTGTTTAGAGTATCTTTTATCCAATGATACCTCACATCGATATGCTTTGACCTTGCATGAAATGCTGAGTTCTTAACAATGACATTGTGGGAACCGCATTTTCCCCGTTTCTCGTTCCTGTGGAGTGACATCCTGGTCACTCCAGGAAAACGAGCTGGGAACACATCGTTCCCACTCCAAAAGAACACGGAACGATCGAAAATGTCATGTCAAACATACTCCCATTTGTGAGAACATAAGAAACACTTCCGTTGAATGATGCCAAACAGGACCTAATCTGTTCTCTTACAGCCCCAATCGGAAAGATCTCTCTGTGGATAACCCATGCGAGTGGAGAGATGTTTCTGATATATGGCTGTATTGACTTGTAGGTAGGGTGTGGACGACATCTTATGGCGGTAGCAGATCTGAGCTCTTCAGGCTCTTTTCTAATTCTACCCGGAGGAGAGAGGGACCGTGTGTGTATAAACTTGAGGTATACTGTTGGATTTATTTGTGACGATTTGGATCAGCCAGATACTTGTGAGAAGATTATTCCTAGTTGAACTGATCAGGAAAATTTTTGTTTGTTATTGTTGTTGGGAGAGGAAGAGAATTTTTCATAATTAACCACCATAGTTAAAATGTCAGGGACGATGTGAATTGAGATTGAAGGCTAGTTGGTTAGGCATTAATTAATAATGTGAAAATGTGAAAATGTTTTATAATTGTAAAGCTTGGCAAGCATGTGAAAACTTTCAATAGAAAAAAAATATATATAAGGTATAAATAATATAGTTTTTTCTTTATTTTCTAAAAATGAGTCAAAATACTGTATATTAAACAAATAATTACACACAAGATATACTAGACCTGGGTGTGACTTCTTAGCAATAGGTGTGCTGAATTCTTAGCGAACTTGGGTGTGGAAGAGGAAAGGTTTTTATTGTCATTGAGGAAAGGAATTCCCTCCCCACTCAATTGTGGAATTTGATTAGAGAAGATCATATGTGTATTCTCTGTCTCTGAATTGGTTAATAGAAGCATGTTAGTATCTTCTTGTAGTTTTTGCTTTTAGATATTCTTTGTATGGGACTGAGTTGAGATTGTAAGGGAGAGACATTTGCATCTTGGGTTTGGGGTAAGGCGGGTTACCTCCTCCCCTGTAATCTTGTTTCTTCCTTCTGATAATGGTTAATAAAATGTAAGGTGAGTCACAGTTTGGAGTTTGGGGCTAAACAAAATAGGGAGAATGACCGATAACCCCAGGGTTAGAATTTATAGGCTCAAAACACATTTGGGTAGGTGTCAGCTCGGAATTGATGTGGGCAGATATGGATGCATAGAGTGTGATTTTTGGACCTTCTGAATGTTTATAGCTTCATAGTGGAAATTAGAAATCTGCATTAGGACTGTCCGTACTTTTCTGAAAAAAAATATTAGACTTTTAATACCTAAACACTTAAGCATGTATTTGTCTTTAGGTCACTTCATTTGTTTGTTGGAAATTATTTTTATTATATCTTTATTTCCTTATACGTGAAATACTTGTATACTTGAGTATTGGTTAATAAACATGTTTCTTGTGGCAGGTTATTGCAATTGATTATGGAAGGGGTGTTTGACAATTGATTATAGGGTAAATTACAGATAATTACTTTGTACTTTGGGGGTATATAGTGACACTTAAGGGCATGGACTTTCAAGTGGAGAATAATAGTATACTGAACTTTTAGAAATATACACTTAAGTCCAATTTTGTTAAGATTGACATTGCAATGAAAAATTACTAAAATGCTATGTTTACATTCTCTTTTACTCATTGTTCATCTGCTTCTACCTTCAAACTTTGAAGGCAAACTAGCATCAGTTAAATAAGCATTTGAATAGATTGACAAAAAAAGTGAAAAGAAAAATATGAAATCTGAATATTGACACTTATATAATTTTACCCTCACTATGATGTGTCAGTTTTAACAGAGTTGGACTCAAGTGTATTAAAAGTTCAGGGCACTAAAATATTGCACCTGAAAGTTCAGGTATTTAAGTGTTACTATCCCTAAGTATAAGGTACATTTTTGTAATTTATATATATTTTTTATATGATGTGGCAATTGTTTTGTTTTCAAAAATAGAACCCAACCATGTTGAACACCCAACAAGTTATTAAAGGTAGTGTTTATGACTTCATTAATTTGGCTTCCGACTTTGAATTTTTAAAATGGAGATAAAGAAAAGAAAACGATAGAATTGTTAATTCCAAGAGAATATGCCTTTGATCAGTTATTAAGAGAAAAAATAAGGATCAATAGGGGTTCTCATCCAAATTGGAAAAACTAAACTGAGAAAACCGAGCCGAAGAATCTAGTTAACCAATTAGTTTTTAAGTGGGGAAGTTCATCTATGCTCCCACTTGTTTCTTACAAGAGGAGGGACTGATAAAGATAGATAGCCCTCTCCCCTAGTCCACATAGCCCTTATATTGCACCCTATTTTGTATTAGAGTTTCCTCAAAAAAGTTATGAGATCTGAAATTTTCAATATCTTAATTTAACAAGAAACTCAGATTAGAATTCAATTTGATCATCTCTCAAGGAGGATCAAGATATGGCTGCAATTATGTCACAAGTGTTCTCTTCGCCGCGCCATCAAGTGTCATCCATCGTGTCTTCAGCCGCCACTCCAATGTCTAAGTGTGTGTCATGGGTGAGCTATGCATGTACTCTTGGGGGGATTGCCAATGGCATTTTTGTAATTATCTTAGTATGACTTTTCAGCTTTTTGATGTATCATTATGTCACTTCCCCAAAAGCTTAACGTACTCTTTGAAGGAAGGTAGGTAGTCGAGTGAGTTCATAAGCGTGTAAAGGTTAAGCACGAAATCCCCTCGACACTGAATTGTGTTCTTGTGCTTGCCATCTATTAATGCAATACAAATAGCCTTTTGCTAATTCATGTGCCATCTTATTGCCTTTTGTGTGTGTTTGCTTTGTAGCGTAGGCTTATTCGCCCCATTCGAGTGCTGCACGGGGCCCCAACGACTAGCCCCGTGACAGTTGGTATCAGAGCGGGAGCTCCTTATAAGCCATTCGACCTGCGACGCGAGTGACAGAATGAAGCATAACAGGGACATTGTGGAGGAGATCGAGCATGGACTCTCCACAGCCCATGAGGCCGATGATGCGCCCGCCAACGACATCGGCAAGGACAAGGCACCGAAGCCCAGCAAACGTGAGAAATCTTCTAACAATCATGCAGCCATTGACTTGTGCATGCTGCGCTGTGAAGCCACCGTAGGTGAGATGCGAGACTCGATAGACGAGTTGCATCAAAACATGGAAGCCATGGACAGTACCCTGGTCGAGATGGAAGGTCGCCTGAGTGGAGTCGTGGATGAGGTCCGTGACATAATCAATGGCACGCTCAAGGAAATTTGTAGCATTGCGCGCCAACAAGAAGCAAGCTCCTCCAACTCGCAGGTCCAAGACAGGCTCGACAATTTTCAAGCCCAGCTCGATGAGATGAAGAAAGAGCGAGCAACGTGGAGAAGAACCATCTCTACATCAATGGCCTTTCAGGCCCAGCTAGATGAAATGAGAACGGAGTGAGCCTCAATGAAGGCAGCTGCATGTGCTTCCTCCGACACCCAAGCTCAATTAGATGAACTCAAAGCCAAATGTGCAATCCAGAAGAGGGCCATCGCCTATCCAGCCAGCACTTCATTTGAACATACTCCCTCCCACATCAAGATTAGGGAGCCAACTCCCTATTTGGGCACCCGCAATGCACGAGAGCTTGACAACTTCCTGTGACAAATGGAGCAGTACCTTGCCGCTGCCAATGTGACTGATGAAATGACTTAGGTGTGTACTGCTACTATGTATTTGACTGGTGTCGCTATGTTGTGGTGGCGCAGACGGTGTGTTGACATAGAACGTGGTATGTGTGTTATCCATACCTGGGCTGACTTTAAACGGGAGCTGAAAAGACAGTTCTACCCAGAGAACATGGAGTACCTCGCTCGTCAAAAGATGAAGACTCTCAAGCATGGCAACTCCCTCCATGAGTATGTCAAAGAGTTTTCAGCCCTCACATTGGAAGTCACTGATATGCCAGACAAGGACTTATTGTTCAACTTCATGGATGGCCTAAAGCCTTGGGCCAAGCTCGAGCTCCAACGACGCAATGTTCAGGACCTTGCCTCCGCCATGGCCGTAGCCGAACAACTTAGTGAACGAAGACTGTCGGATGACAAAGGAAGCGGATCAGCCAGCCCACGTACCACACATTCGAGTGGGGGAGATAGACAACCAAGTCTCCCGAAGGAGAAGCAGGCATTCAACCACAGACCAGTCGATCACCACAAAGGGAAGCAACCACAAGGGAGTCAAAGCTACTACAACAACAGATACCAAGGGAGACCCAGTCGTCCTCCCACTTGCTACATTTGTGGGGAGGAGCACTTGACTAGGAATTGCCCAAAGCGAGCGAAGTTGAATGCCCTCATTGCCAAGCTAAGTGATGATGAGCAGAATGATGGAGAATGGAGTACCCATGCGCCAAGAGTGGGTGCCCTCCAACTTTTCAATGCCATGATGAAGAGAGGGGCTACCTCCAAACAACCCGCCTCAATTAATAGAGGACTGAGGTATGTTGATGTAACCATTGGCGGGAGGCCAACCAGGGCCCTAGTTGACACAGGGGCCACTCACAACTTTATATCCATTGCAGAGGCCAAGAGACTTAATTTGGTCGTTTCCAAAGAGACAGGCTGGCTCAAAGCAATTAACACAGGGGCCATACCTACTGAAGGCATGGCTCGCCGAGTAAGACTACAACTCGGCACCTAGGATGGAGAGATTGACCTCTCCATTGTCCACATAGACGATTTTGATGTTGTCCTTGGAATGGACTTCATGATACAGGCAAAAGCGGCACCGACGCCTCACCTTGACACCCTAATGATCTTGGACGAGCAGTCACCTTGCATGGTCAACATGATCGCCACAACTAGCACCAAGAAGAAGCAAGTCTCAGCCTTGCAACTCCAACACCACCCTCAACCATTGATGGCAGAGAGATCTACAACCACCACCATTGCAACCAGAAGTGATCGTAGCAACTCCAAGAAGAAGTCAGCGCCAGCATCAGTGCTAATGCCGCCACAGCACCAGCAACAGCAGCGGAAGCCACCTTTGTAGTAGAAGCCGCACACGCCCACAACTAATGGGCCCAATAGAAGATCCAAGGCCGTGTCCAACTTTGCCCACATCTACTACCACAACCATCGGGGAGAGCGAGTGCCACCCAAGCCATATAGGGACCACATTCACATCATCCCTCAGGCTAAGTCCCGTAGTAGCCCTATGAGTCACCCTTGGGGAAAAATGCATGGGAACCAACACCCTAACAATCCAAATTATCATTTTGACCTAGCCTTGGCCACCGATTTTCCTACCACCATCAGGGGACACCCAAAATCTAGCCATAGGTTCTCCCACCATCAAGAACATCCACAAGCCATCCACCCAACCTCTTATTCAGGCCTTGGAAGAGATGAACTTCATGGAGCAGCTAAAGGACCCTCCTTCGTCAATAGTAGTTCAAGCCTCAAGCAGAAGCTAGTCTTCGAGGACGAAGACTGAATTGAGTGAGGGATAATGTCACAAGTGTTCTCTTCGCCGCGCCATCAAGTGCCATCCATCGTGCCTTTAGCCGCCACTCCAGTGTCCAAGTGTGTGTCATGGGTGGGCTATGCATGTATTCTTGTATGGGGGGATTGCTAATGGCTTAATGTACTCTTTGAGGGGAGGTAGGTAGTCGAGTGAGTTCATAAGCGTGTAAAGGATAAGCTTGAGATCCCCTTGACACTGAACTGTGCGCTTGTGCTTGCCATCTATTAATGCAATACAAGTAGCATTTTGCTAATTTGTGTGTCATCTTGTTGCCTTTTGTGTGTATTTGCTTTATTGCGTAGGCTTACTCACCCCATTCGAGTGCTACACGGGGCCCCAACGACTAGCCCCGTGACAATCAGGCAGTTTGGATTATTCTTAATAAGGCCAACTTAGGCCCCAACTTCCAAGTCTTTAAAACTGGATTGGATTGGATTGGATGATCGGACCGGAAAAATCAGGAATCGGTCAAGTGGCCAGTTCCATTTTACCATATAAGTTTTTGGCCAAAAAACGATTAATTTGATCAACAAACCATTGGCTAATAATAGAATAGAAACAAGACAGCATGGATTGGAGACAAAATCATGCATAGAAAGCTGGGCAACCTATCACAAATCACCACACTAGTGTTTTTCTCACATAGGGCCCATGTGGGACCCACACCTTATATGTATGGAACACTGTGTTGACTCGTGATAGACTGCCCAGCCTACTCAATATGTCTTTGTCTCCAAGCAATCCGGAATGAGTAGAAACACCCTTTCCCTTCGGAAGTTGTAAAAACACCACAAGGTTGTTTCTGAAATGATGGTTGACTAGTTGAAAAATAGATAAATCTAGGGATGCAAACAGATCAGATCAGATTTCAATTGGGGTATATCTGAATCCGTTCTGATAATATAAATCTTGAATCCAATCAATTCGAATCCGAATCCATTAAGGCTGTTGGATATTCGAATCTGATCCGATCCAATTTAATTTTTATAAAATTTAACAAATTATTAAAAAAACAATATATAATAGTCTGTATAAAGAAAAACAAAGAATACATTCATTTTTTTCAACTATTTTCATCAGATTTATACATGACTTTTTATGAAAAATAAATAATATAAAAACTTACAAAAATCAAATATAACTATATTTATAAATAAATAAATAATATTGAATCCTGGTTTCTTATCCAAAAATCCGATAGGGCGATAGGGAGATATTCGAATCTGACAAAATAGAATTAGATTCAAATTCAGATTGAATTATGATCCGGTCCATTTGCACCCTTAGAAAAACAAAACTTAGAGCTTTCAAACAAACCCTTGCCAACAGTATAACCCATCGATCCTGTTCTATTCCCCTACCTTGTTTATACCGATGAGAAGAAGCACGATTCGTTTAGAATATTTAGATATACCTAAATATGTGTGCAGTTGACTCAAGAATATGCATTGTTTTGTAGTTTCAATTGATAGTGGCTCCATCTTTTTTACCAGAGCTTCTATGAATGCTTGGCTACTGCGATATTTTGGAAAGCCATGAGAGATCGATAGACAAGCATTGGTGTTTGGCACCAGTGCTTTCACAATATGGATATTATATTATATGACTTTGTAAAAGCTGTCAGCTTTTTTAAATTTCAATATAATACATCAATTGACCAACTTGATGTTATAGTGTTTCCAATTTTTTTTTTTTTTTGATGTGGTAAGCTCTTGAAACAGATCACTCGTGAAATGTGTTGGTGACTTGGTGTTAAAAACCCCTTTAATTTGACTAATAAATTTGTATATACTTTGTATGTGGCAATTTTAGATGATAAAGATGGTAATATATTTCTAAATTATTTAAAATTTTTTATATATTTCTGTGTATAAAATAATTCTATATTATAGATGTCCCAAATGTTTTTACAAATATTTTGTATTTTTTGTATTCTTATCTTTCTTTAATTTTTATTATTTAATTATGATATCATGGATTGACCCATTTAACCCAGATGGCTCACCTTAACCACCACCAAGACAAAAGGACAATTTTATTTTTTGGTTCAATTTTGTAAAAAATGTGATTTATACTGTTAAAAGTATTGGATATAGATTTAATAATATAATTTATTGGTGAGAAATATCTTAAATATTCATTGAAAGAGAGAGAATGGACGTTAATACCTCAAATATATGACTTAATGAGAGGGATTTGAATGAGGTGAAAACTAATAGTTCAAATTACATTTTTTACCCTCGCAATTAAAAAGGAACTAAATTCGAATTACTTTTTTGACATTTTTATATTTCCGTGTGTATAAAAATAATTCTTATTTATGACACTTTTTTTTGTTTAATATGATGAATATACAATATTAGATGGAAGAATGGCTTACCCACCACTTGGATGGAAGAATGGCTTTTTTTCTTTTTTGTTAATTTGAAAAAAAGGTAAATTACTAAAACCTCCCTTGAAGTTTCTAACCGTTGCTGAAACCCCTCCTAAAGTTTGGTGACTACAATCGCGTCCCTTGAATTTTCTAATACAGTTGCAAGTAGACCCCCCTCTTTTAGAATCATATAACAATAGGCACACAAATGTCCAAAATACCCATGTAATTATCATTGAGGCTAGTTTTTGCATAACAAACAATACAAATTCTAAATATAAAAAAAAGTTTAAAATTGCAACTTTACCTTTGAGGGATTCATATGAAAGGAAAATTTATAAAATAATTCAATTTTAGAAAGGACACAAATGCCCTTTGAGTGTCATCTAATTTTCTTTATTAACCATCCAAACGTTGACAAAAAATGAATAGTCCCAAATCCTTGTATCTTCTATTCAAGAAAGTTGGACTCATGTCTCAATGGTTATTTTGGTGACCCCAACTTTCTTGAATAGAAGATACAAGGATTTGTGACTATCCATTTTTTGTCAATATTTGGATGGTTGATAAAGAAAATTAGATGACACTCGAAGGACATTGTTGTCTTTTTAAAATCCACTTAACGGCTGGTTAACAGTAGGTACTAGATTGGCACGTTTTGAAAGTTTGGGTACTAAATTGTCGTGTTTTAAAGTTCAGGGATCAAAGTGGCACTAGGCCCAAAGTATAGGGTACTAATCGGGAATTTTCCCTAATAATAATAATAATATAGTTCACAAATTATCATTATAATTCAAATTTTGTGTATATTACATATAAATTAAAGAAAATTATGAATTTACTTAAGTGGCTCAATGGTAAAGTGAGACCATGGTCTTTATAAACATAAATGCTTGGAGTTTAAATATTTACATAAAGTATTTTGGGATTTATTTTAAGGCAAGTTTGATTCCATCAAAATCAACCAAGGCCAACTCCAAGGATAGTTCCACAAAGGCCAATCAAAGGTCGGTTCGGGTAGTAAGCCCCTAGACCTTGAAATCGAAGCGGGATCTGCTCCTCACAAATGGACGCCTCACACGCACATCCACCATGCATTGGGAACATCTCCCATGAATAATAACTAATAAGTACGGGAAATGTTCCCAATGCATGGTAGGATGTGCGTGTGAGGCGCCAGGTGTGAGGAGCAGATCTGGTCTCCTTGGAATCAACCTTGGTGTGGGTTGATTCCAAGAATTTGGAATCAGACCCACCCAATAACAGATTGGGTAGGGTTAATTTGAGGTCAATTCCATTCGCTTTTGGGAGGAACCGATCCATTTGCTTACCCCTAGTTGAAAAGACAAAAATTGTTGATTGAGTCAATGACCCATTGACCTATCTGATCTTATTTTTTGGTAATGACCCAATGACCTATCTGATCAATCACTCAAACCATTAACCGAAACAGTGGTCACAAGTCAAACATAAAACTTGTTCTTTTCTATATTTCTATTTGAAAAAATATATGATACTTGAAAGGCATTGTATTAGAATAGTTTTGACCAATCAAATCAAAGCACCCCACTGAATTAGCATGAATACCACTTGATTGATCACCTTTTTTATGATATCAATTAATTGGTTGCAAGTTTTTCCAATATCATGTGCTTTTTGGTATTATAGTCGAACCCTTTTTATTTTTAAGCCGTTTTAATCATTATCATATTTATTTTATTTACTATGTATATATAATATTAGAGGTATGTCTTATTTTCTATAAAACTTTAGTATTTTTTTTGCATTTTCATCTATTTTTATATAATTATTATGATATAATTAAATGGTTAAGTTATTAATTTACCACTTAAAAAGTTGTTCTACTTCTGAGTAATTTTCAGAAATAGCTGCTACATCATAAAATAACTGCAACCTCGTAAAAAAATAATTGTCATTTATGAGTGCAGTTGTTCTTGTTTTGAAAAGCAATACCATTCATTTTTCGAAAGACCACCGTATTCCCTCAAAATAAAGAAAACAATTGAAATTTTGGATTTAAAAGGAATTATTTATGAAGCAAAAAAAAAAAAAAAAAAAAAAATTCAAAATGCACACACGTAAGTGTTTTAATTTCAACAAAAAATAGTTTAGTGCCTTTAGGCTACTACTATTCAGCGTATTTCACACACTAAAGTTTTCTATAAACCTTCTCCTATTTATCATACCAACCCACATTTAAATAGACTTAAGTTTAGTGCATAAATAAAAATTAAAGTATAATAAAAAGTGAATAATATTATTTATTAATGACAATCTTAGTGGATAGAGCTTTTGTTTCCTATAAGCAGAAAGTCATAGATTCGACCCTTATCTGGCGCGCATTAAAAACGATTGACAATATCTTTTAGTGTCAAAGCGTTATAGATTTTTCCTTTGAAAATTTATTATTTATATACTTGTTAACGATATATATTATAAAAAAATAAAAAATAAAAAACACTAAAAAATCAAACTGACCAACCGGTTTTACGAACAAAAGAAAATGTCCAACGTTGCTGCAGGGCAATAAATCATGCATAAAATCGTTGTTTTTCATGCATGGTTCAAAATTTCATTATTGAAAAAAAGAAAAAGAAAGAAAAATAATTCATTATTGGCTCTGTCTCAATACTTGAAACATTAAGTAATTTAAAATTTTAATATTTTCGGCCTTGCTGAGACTGGTCCCTGTAATATTTAAGAAAAATAGGAAGCACATTGCCGACATCTTGAACTTGATCACAAGTTGGAATTTTCTTCTAACCAAAAAATTGTATCACAAAGTTGTAAATATGGTCAATGAACACTTAAAAAATTTTTTGACACCTGTCCGTTAGAAGAATACCCTTTACCTGCCCTCGAAAAAGATTAAAATCACTTTTGATGAAAAAAGGAAAAATCTTAAATTGTAGATTTGAAAATATGCAATCAAGTTCATGAGCTAGCATACATGCTTAAAGACCTCGTAAGAGAGTGGAAATCATCGGAGTTGCAAAGTGTGGACTATTCCCATGGCATCACAATAAATAGTAATGACGTTGATATTTCTTCTTTTTGCTTCTTTAAGCCCTAGAAAAGTTGCCTTTCATTCAGCTTCAGCTACATCTTGTGCTTGCACTTGCACTATACTAGTTGCAGAGCCATCACCCTCTTATCATTGTGTGAATAATAAGAGAAGGCACCATCTGTATACAAGGTATAAGGAGACATAGATTGCCCTTCCTCCTGGATTTGTAAATGTAGGGGATTCTCTAGTGAAATAATGTATTTGTGACTTAGTTTTAACTACCCAGATTGGATCAAGACAAAGACTTTCATGTATTTTCTTGTTTTTTGATATCCCATATACATTTCAATTTCAATGCAATGGCCACTTCGCCAAATAAACACTTTTTCCACTCTTAGTAAAGTCCATCTAACTACTTTTTAATGTGGCCATTAATAGAGGTGTTTTCATTAGTTGGGAGACAAAGATTCAACAGTAAACCACACCAAACTACCCTTGCACTTAAAAAAGAGATGCAATTCTGATTCCAATTCCTTTTCGCACAAAACACAAAACCTATCTTCATTTTTGAGAAAAAAACAGCTTGTCTTTCGTGGGTACTACCTCCCACAAAACTTTCCAAATGAACATTTGGAGCCCAGACCAGAAAAACCGGCAACCATTCAGCCCCTGGGTCCAATTATGTACGACCATGTCAATAGACAACCCTTCTTCCGTGCATAACTGGAAAGGAAAATTTTTCTTTTTGTCATGCCCCGAGGGTTGGTCCTTCAAGTCGGGGTGGGGAGAGTTTAGCTAAGTTGTGGAGAAGAGTGCCACCATGCTCACGACTAAGGAGAATGATGGTCTCGCGTAGTTGCTCGACCTGGGAATAGTCTGAGCCCAACCCTTGGTGGAGGAGGAGGTTCCACTAGTTTTTGTGGGGCTCAGCCCTGCTCCCCTCGGTAGGAGAGACCCTGCGGTCCTTTAACACGTCCTTTTTCCCCCTCCCTTTTTCTTCTCTCTTCTTTTTTTCTTGACAATGTACATGTATTCGGCTTGAGGGGCCATGAAACAAATTTGTAAAGCCAAAGGAATTTTTTGTGCATAATGAAAATCAGAGGAATTTTTTTAATCTTTTGCTTTGACTGTTGCACTTGTGTTTTGTTGTCAAAGGGTCGTTGCCCCTCCAAAAGAAAAAACACAGCGTGAGACAAGCGTAGTTCTCTTTGGTTTAATTTGTGCACTCAGAAGCTTGGCGAAGGAGTGGCCGAGGTGAAGCCTCTACAGTTAGACCGGGGCTTGCCTGGCCTAGCTCCCTTCTAAGTGTCTACTTTGGCAAGGCCAAAGAGGCCCGTGATGGAGGGAGGCCAAAGTAGAGCGTGAGGCTCACCTGCTCTCTCCCCTTTCCCTTATACTTGGGTAAATAGCAAGATGACTTGTCGACGCGAGAGTGGGGGCCAAGGCTTAGCCGAGGCTTGCTTGCCTCCCATTCTTCTAAGTGTTGAATTCGGTGAGGCCAAAAAGGCCTGCCGTAT
Source organism: Nelumbo nucifera (assembly GCF_055504915.1). NCBI lineage: Eukaryota > Viridiplantae > Streptophyta > Magnoliopsida > Proteales > Nelumbonaceae > Nelumbo > Nelumbo nucifera. The sequence goes on along the minus strand of NC_142649.1, from coordinate 145,455,271 downwards.
TACGAGGTGATCAAGACAGAACAAAGGCCCGTCTGGCTCCGCGGGGCCTAGGCAGAGCCGAGGCTCGCCTGGCTCCCGTATCCCTGCATACTTTTTTCGACGAGGTCGAGTGCAATGCTACGAGGGGTCTGGCTTCCTTTGCTGTTAGCACTAAGTGTGAAGGTTTAGGAGGCTAGTCACCGTCGTGGCGGGGAGCTGAGGCACATGGGAACCCCGTCCGTCCTGGCGTATTTCTGATGCACTAAGTTATAGCTAAGGTGTTCACTACTTATTCGTTAAGTTTTGGCGTCGGTCTAGCGAAGGGGTATAGCCTCGGAGGAGGCCGTGTGCCCCTGCCAGTCGTGAGGCCGAAGAGTTATAAGGACTTAGTAGGTACACGCTCTGAGCATTTAGCCGAAGAGGAACTTTGATTTATTCATTCCACAATTTCAAAAAGATGTTACACTCATTTGTAGTACATCCAGAGGTTCTCCGAATTCCATGTCTAAGGTACAACTCTTTAATCCATGTGTTTCAGGTGGAAAGTGTCGGGGCCGACGACTCACTTGATTCTGTAGGGGCCTTCCCAGTTGGGGCCCAGCTTCCCTACTCCGGGTTCGGGGACCATGACTTTTCTGAGGACAAGGTCTCCATCTTGATAGTGTCTTTCTTTTACATTGGAGTTGTAGTAGCGGGCCACTCGCTGCTAGTAAGTGGCTACCCTTATCTATGCTTGCTCTCGGGCTTCTTCCAGTAGGTCTAAGTTTGCTCTGAGGGCTTCATCGTACTCGGTTGCATCATATGCTTCAACTTGGAGTGTCGGCTGGCCGATCTCTGCTGGGATTACTACTTCTGTGTCGTAGTTTAAGCTGAATGGGGTTTCTCCCGTGGCTGTCCGAGGCGTAGTTCGGTAAGCCCAGAGTACACTATTCAATTCTTCAACCCACAAGCCTTTAGCTTGGACCAATCTAGTCTTCAATCCATCCAGTATTGTCCTGTTGGTAACCTCGGCTAGGCCAATGGTTTGGGGATAGCCTACCGAGGTGTACTGTTGCTTGATGCCGAGAGAGGCACACCACTCCCGGAACTTGGCGTCATCAAATTGCTTTCCATTGTCGGTGACCAGCATATAGGGTAGGCCAAAGCGGCAGATGATGTTTTTTTCAAAAGAAGTTTTGGATGGCTCACGCCATGTTGGCGGCCAAAGGCTCGACTTCTACCCACTTGGTGAAGTAGTCTACTATGCAATAAGATACTTTTTGCCCCCCGTGGCCGGAGGAAAAAGGGTCAAGGAGGTCCATGCCCCATTTGGCAAAGGGCCATGGGCTGCTGAGGGCCGAGAGAGTGGTGGCCGGCCTGTGGCATAAGTTGGCGTGCCTCTGTAGTCGATTCATTCGGTTAAACGCTAAGGCGGTGTTTGGTTTGAAAGAAAAAGATAGAAAAAGGAGCTACCTTTTCCTTCAAAGCGAACGTAGTCTAAAGTTTTAGATAACACTTGAAATTTGAAAAGCAACAAAATAATTAAATTAAAAAAGTATATATTATAGATTCACAAATCACAAAAAGTGACTGAAGAAAACGACCTAGATCTTCTCATTGGCCAAGAGTGGATTCGGCCGAGTGGTTTCCTGGTCTTTCAAAAAGTCATGGAGTTTTAGCAGCTTTTGGGTAATTTGAACGCCTTACCGTTTCGGAGGGTTTTAGACAGACTGAACCGCTTCGCTTTGGAGAAGCTATAAAAAAGAATATAGCTAGCTTTTGGAAAATTTATTTCTCAGCTTATGAAAGCGTATATTTGATCTCTAGTTTTTTTCACTAAATATGACTTTCTGTGTGGGGCTGCTGATTATTTGCAACGCAAGAAGCCGCTGTGTGAATGTGCACCCAAACAGGCATTAAATTTCCGACTTCTCATCATTCAATATCAACTATTGTCTTGGAAGCCATGACCATTATTCCTTTTCTTTTCCTCTAATGTGGTTGCCACATTTGACCCATCAACTAATTCTCAGACCGGTGATGGAGACTCCAAACCCACCCCCAGCTTGTAAGGCCATTTTGTAGCTTTCTTTGATGTTGCAATAACCTCTTATTTTCTCCTTTAAACCTTTTGTTCTGGATAATTCTCCTCTTAAGCCAAGTACTGGGCATAACCACATAAGAATTATTCAGTATGACTGAACGTAATTATATATATAAAAATTAAAAAAAAAAAATTATTGTTGATAAGGGCAACTTTTAGACCCTAATATAATAAAACTAAAAATAGAGTAACATGGTCTAATTCTCCTACAGTCCCACTGTCCAATAAAACAACAGAAGGTGCCTTCTTTCTTCAAATTTACAAATTAAAAATGCAATTCTTCAAACTTGTGAAATGTCAAACGCATTTATTTGTGGGGCATCAGCTCACATGATATTAAATTAGTTTTTTAGGGAGAAGACCCACCACAGTAGCTTATTACTAGTTAGGTCCTTATGCGTCACAGATTTCATGCATTCCTCTTTTTTATTTTTTTAGGATCCGTTTGATTTACAGTCGGAATTGGAATTAGAATTGGAATAAGCAGAAATGAGATTTTATTTCTAAGGGAGAGGTAGGTGTTGGTGCTTGGAATGGTCGAGGACAACAAAGTAATTTCGCCCCTGTACTCTGAAAGCTGGCTGAAGGCTTTGAGGACTCGGAGAGGTCGCTACTGAGGCTGAGGTGTGTAGGCCGAGGAGGGATGGACCCCGAGTACGGTAGAAGCCGAGAGTAGATGGCCAAAGTGCTGCAAGGCAGAGATTCATCAGAGGCCCCGAGTGAGAACCCGACGCAGAGTCTCCAACGGTCAATTTAGTACAGGGTACGAAGGGAGAGTACCAGGACAAGATCCTGGTAGATAATTCTAGACTAAAGTCACATTAGCAGTTGTTGCAACAACCATTATGACAATAATTGTAGGTCTTGAGTTTTTGTAACCCCCTTACCTGGAGCGGGGTACCCCTATTTATACTTGAGCTGCCTGGAGTTAAGTGGAGATGAACACCTGAGATGGGAGCCATACGGGGGCCTATAGCAGGTTTGGTAGGGTCATGGGAGCGCATCGCGGTTGGCTCCGTACAATGGGGGCAGGGAAACCCCTGCTGTAGTGGATCTCATTCCTTGATCTGGCGCTCGTGGGTAGGGCCTCCCAGCCTCAAATGGGCTGGGTTGGGTCACCCCACATCACTTGCCCCCCACTACCAAGGCCGGAGTGGAAAATTCAGCTTCGGCTATTGGGAGTAATAATGGTGAGCGCAAGTGGGCCCAACAACCGAAGTGTACCTTGTGGTGGCATCCTCTTTTGTGTCTCTGCCTGGTTCATCTTTATGAGTTGGGCCGAGGCTGTGAGTGGTTTACGGCATTGCTGCTTCGGACAAGTTATTCACCCGGAGCGTCGTTTTGCCTTCCGAGGGTGAGTGTTGTTTCGCCTTTCGAGGGTGAGCATCTAGGGATGCGGTGCGGCTGGATTGCAGGTGTGGAGGCGTTTGGCATCCGTTGGATTAGGAACGATTTGAGCCATCGCAAGCGCGTCGTCTCACCTTCTGAGGTTGAGCGTCACACTGCGTGCCATGATTGGGTAGTGGAGGCAGTGGCTTCTTAGCCGTTGGATCTCGAGAAATTTTGGCTGTTTGTTCCTCTTTAAATAGGGCCCTTAGCGGCAACATTCTTGTCGTTTTCCTCCAAGAGCCTTTGCCTTCAAGTGAACTCAGCTTCCAGACTCTCCAACCTTCAACACTTTACTCTCACTCTTTCTTCCTCCACATTTCTTAGGTAGCTTTAAACAATGTCTTTCTCAGATTTTGGTCCTGAGTTCTGTGATCTTCTATAAGAGTCGGAAGGGAGATCTTCCTGTTGCCTTCTCCCCTTTCCCCCTTGAGTCCTTCTACTCTTGCCCCCCTTCGGCAAGAGGTCATGGTGCTCCGATGAAGGGTAGCCCCTGAGGGTGCCGAAGGCGCCGTCAAGGCGAGGACCCTCCCTGTTAGAGTGCCGCTTCTGTGACACCAAGGGAGGCCGAAGGGGTTTGCCCAGCCGAGGGGGAGGGAACCCTAGACCATGTTCCCGGGACGAGGGCTGCCCAGGTAGTAGCTGAGACTGATGTCCTCCGCCTGGGTTTCGAGAACTCTCTAGATGGGGGGACCAGGTCAAAGCTCTAGCAAGGTAGTACTTCATTCCCTCGTCCTATGGTATGAGGGTGCCCGAAGTAGGCGAATGGCCGTGGACTCCTAAGGAGGGGGAGATCTGTGTCTACCAACATTTTCTCAAGTTTGGTCTTCGGTTTTCCCTTCATCCGCTGATTTCTGAACTATTAAGGGCGTATGGGGTTACTCTTAGCCAATTGGTGCCCAACGCCATTAGGACCATAGTGGTCATGCTGGTGGTGTCACGGTTCCAGGGGGTGGAGCTGACGCTAAGGCTCTTTCGAGCGTTCTTTGTGCCAAGGAGGCATTCTTCCAAAAACGGCATGTACTACCTCCAACCCCGTACGACCATGTCAATAGACAACCCTTCTTCCGTGCATAACTGGAAAGGAAAATTTTTCTTTTTGTCATGCCCCGAGGGTTGGTCCTTCAAGTCGGGGTGGGGAGAGTTTAGCTAAGTTGTGGAGAAGAGTGCCACCATGCTCACGACTAAGGAGAATGATGGTCTCGCGTAGTTGCTCGACCTGGGAATAGTCTGAGCCCAACCCTTGGTGGAGGAGGAGGTTCCACTAGTTTTTGTGGGGCTCAGCCCTGCTCCCCTCGGTAGGAGAGACCCTGCGGTCCTTTAACACGTCCTTTTTCCCCCTCCCTTTTTCTTCTCTCTTCTTTTTTTCTTGACAATGTACATGTATTCGGCTTGAGGGGCCATGAAACAAATTTGTAAAGCCAAAGGAATTTTTTGTGCATAATGAAAATCAGAGGAATTTTTTTAATCTTTTGCTTTGACTGTTGCACTTGTGTTTTGTTGTCAAAGGGTCGTTGCCCCTCCAAAAGAAAAAACACAGCGTGAGACAAGCGTAGTTCTCTTTGGTTTAATTTGTGCACTCAGAAGCTTGGCGAAGGAGTGGCCGAGGTGAAGCCTCTACAGTTAGACCGGGGCTTGCCTGGCCTAGCTCCCTTCTAAGTGTCTACTTTGGCAAGGCCAAAGAGGCCCGTGATGGAGGGAGGCCAAAGTAGAGCGTGAGGCTCACCTGCTCTCTCCCCTTTCCCTTATACTTGGGTAAATAGCAAGATGACTTGTCGACGCGAGAGTGGGGGCCAAGGCTTAGCCGAGGCTTGCTTGCCTCCCATTCTTCTAAGTGTTGAATTCGGTGAGGCCAAAAAGGCCTGCCGTATTACGAGGTGATCAAGACAGAACAAAGGCCCGTCTGGCTCCGCGGGGCCTAGGCAGAGCCGAGGCTCGCCTGGCTCCCGTATCCCTGCATACTTTTTTCGACGAGGTCGAGTGCAATGCTACGAGGGGTCTGGCTTCCTTTGCTGTTAGCACTAAGTGTGAAGGTTTAGGAGGCTAGTCACCGTCGTGGCGGGGAGCTGAGGCACATGGGAACCCCGTCCGTCCTGGCGTATTTCTGATGCACTAAGTTATAGCTAAGGTGTTCACTACTTATTCGTTAAGTTTTGGCGTCGGTCTAGCGAAGGGGTATAGCCTCGGAGGAGGCCGTGTGCCCCTGCCAGTCGTGAGGCCGAAGAGTTATAAGGACTTAGTAGGTACACGCTCTGAGCATTTAGCCGAAGAGGAACTTTGATTTATTCATTCCACAATTTCAAAAAGATGTTACACTCATTTGTAGTACATCCAGAGGTTCTCCGAATTCCATGTCTAAGGTACAACTCTTTAATCCATGTGTTTCAGGTGGAAAGTGTCGGGGCCGACGACTCACTTGATTCTGTAGGGGCCTTCCCAGTTGGGGCCCAGCTTCCCTACTCCGGGTTCGGGGACCATGACTTTTCTGAGGACAAGGTCTCCATCTTGATAGTGTCTTTCTTTTACATTGGAGTTGTAGTAGCGGGCCACTCGCTGCTAGTAAGTGGCTACCCTTATCTATGCTTGCTCTCGGGCTTCTTCCAGTAGGTCTAAGTTTGCTCTGAGGGCTTCATCGTACTCGGTTGCATCATATGCTTCAACTTGGAGTGTCGGCTGGCCGATCTCTGCTGGGATTACTACTTCTGTGTCGTAGTTTAAGCTGAATGGGGTTTCTCCCGTGGCTGTCCGAGGCGTAGTTCGGTAAGCCCAGAGTACACTATTCAATTCTTCAACCCACAAGCCTTTAGCTTGGACCAATCTAGTCTTCAATCCATCCAGTATTGTCCTGTTGGTAACCTCGGCTAGGCCAATGGTTTGGGGATAGCCTACCGAGGTGTACTGTTGCTTGATGCCGAGAGAGGCACACCACTCCCGGAACTTGGCGTCATCAAATTGCTTTCCATTGTCGGTGACCAGCATATAGGGTAGGCCAAAGCGGCAGATGATGTTTTTTTCAAAAGAAGTTTTGGATGGCTCACGCCATGTTGGCGGCCAAAGGCTCGACTTCTACCCACTTGGTGAAGTAGTCTACTATGCAATAAGATACTTTTTGCCCCCCGTGGCCGGAGGAAAAAGGGTCAAGGAGGTCCATGCCCCATTTGGCAAAGGGCCATGGGCTGCTGAGGGCCGAGAGAGTGGTGGCCGGCCTGTGGCATAAGTTGGCGTGCCTCTGTAGTCGATTCATTCGGTTAAACGCTAAGGCGGTGTTTGGTTTGAAAGAAAAAGATAGAAAAAGGAGCTACCTTTTCCTTCAAAGCGAACGTAGTCTAAAGTTTTAGATAACACTTGAAATTTGAAAAGCAACAAAATAATTAAATTAAAAAAGTATATATTATAGATTCACAAATCACAAAAAGTGACTGAAGAAAACGACCTAGATCTTCTCATTGGCCAAGAGTGGATTCGGCCGAGTGGTTTCCTGGTCTTTCAAAAAGTCATGGAGTTTTAGCAGCTTTTGGGTAATTTGAACGCCTTACCGTTTCGGAGGGTTTTAGACAGACTGAACCGCTTCGCTTTGGAGAAGCTATAAAAAAGAATATAGCTAGCTTTTGGAAAATTTATTTCTCAGCTTATGAAAGCGTATATTTGATCTCTAGTTTTTTTCACTAAATATGACTTTCTGTGTGGGGCTGCTGATTATTTGCAACGCAAGAAGCCGCTGTGTGAATGTGCACCCAAACAGGCATTAAATTTCCGACTTCTCATCATTCAATATCAACTATTGTCTTGGAAGCCATGACCATTATTCCTTTTCTTTTCCTCTAATGTGGTTGCCACATTTGACCCATCAACTAATTCTCAGACCGGTGATGGAGACTCCAAACCCACCCCCAGCTTGTAAGGCCATTTTGTAGCTTTCTTTGATGTTGCAATAACCTCTTATTTTCTCCTTTAAACCTTTTGTTCTGGATAATTCTCCTCTTAAGCCAAGTACTGGGCATAACCACATAAGAATTATTCAGTATGACTGAACGTAATTATATATATAAAAATTAAAAAAAAAAAATTATTGTTGATAAGGGCAACTTTTAGACCCTAATATAATAAAACTAAAAATAGAGTAACATGGTCTAATTCTCCTACAGTCCCACTGTCCAATAAAACAACAGAAGGTGCCTTCTTTCTTCAAATTTACAAATTAAAAATGCAATTCTTCAAACTTGTGAAATGTCAAACGCATTTATTTGTGGGGCATCAGCTCACATGATATTAAATTAGTTTTTTAGGGAGAAGACCCACCACAGTAGCTTATTACTAGTTAGGTCCTTATGCGTCACAGATTTCATGCATTCCTCTTTTTTATTTTTTTAGGATCCGTTTGATTTACAGTCGGAATTGGAATTAGAATTGGAATAAGCAGAAATGAGATTTTATTTCTAAGGGAGAGGTAGGTGTTGGTGCTTGGAATGGTCGAGGACAACAAAGTAATTTCGCCCCTGTACTCTGAAAGCTGGCTGAAGGCTTTGAGGACTCGGAGAGGTCGCTACTGAGGCTGAGGTGTGTAGGCCGAGGAGGGATGGACCCCGAGTACGGTAGAAGCCGAGAGTAGATGGCCAAAGTGCTGCAAGGCAGAGATTCATCAGAGGCCCCGAGTGAGAACCCGACGCAGAGTCTCCAACGGTCAATTTAGTACAGGGTACGAAGGGAGAGTACCAGGACAAGATCCTGGTAGATAATTCTAGACTAAAGTCACATTAGCAGTTGTTGCAACAACCATTATGACAATAATTGTAGGTCTTGAGTTTTTGTAACCCCCTTACCTGGAGCGGGGTACCCCTATTTATACTTGAGCTGCCTGGAGTTAAGTGGAGATGAACACCTGAGATGGGAGCCATACGGGGGCCTATAGCAGGTTTGGTAGGGTCATGGGAGCGCATCGCGGTTGGCTCCGTACAATGGGGGCAGGGAAACCCCTGCTGTAGTGGATCTCATTCCTTGATCTGGCGCTCGTGGGTAGGGCCTCCCAGCCTCAAATGGGCTGGGTTGGGTCACCCCACATCACTTGCCCCCCACTACCAAGGCCGGAGTGGAAAATTCAGCTTCGGCTATTGGGAGTAATAATGGTGAGCGCAAGTGGGCCCAACAACCGAAGTGTACCTTGTGGTGGCATCCTCTTTTGTGTCTCTGCCTGGTTCATCTTTATGAGTTGGGCCGAGGCTGTGAGTGGTTTACGGCATTGCTGCTTCGGACAAGTTATTCACCCGGAGCGTCGTTTTGCCTTCCGAGGGTGAGTGTTGTTTCGCCTTTCGAGGGTGAGCATCTAGGGATGCGGTGCGGCTGGATTGCAGGTGTGGAGGCGTTTGGCATCCGTTGGATTAGGAACGATTTGAGCCATCGCAAGCGCATCGTCTCACCTTCTGAGGTTGAGCGTCACACTGCGTGCCATGATTGGGTAGTGGAGGCAGTGGCTTCTTAGCCGTTGGATCTCGAGAAATTTTGGCTGTTTGTTCCTCTTTAAATAGGGCCCTTAGCGCCAACATTCTTGTCGTTTTCCTCTAAGAGCCTTTGCCTTCAAGTGAACTCAGCTTCCAGACTCTCCAACCTTCAACACTTTACTCTCACTCTTTCTTCCTCCACATTTCTTAGGTAGCTTTAAACAATGTCTTTCTCAGATTTTGGTCCTGAGTTCTGTGATCTTCTATAAGAGTCGGAAGGGAGATCTTCCTGTTGCCTTCTCCCCTTTCCCCCTTGAGTCCTTCTACTCTTGCCCCCCTTCGGCAAGAGGTCATGGTGCTCCGATGAAGGGTAGCCCCTGAGGGTGCCGAAGGCGCCGTCAAGGCGAGGACCCTCCCTGTTAGAGTGCCGCTTCTGTGATACCAAGGGAGGCCGAAGGGGTTTGCCCAGCCGAGGGGGAGGGAACCCTAGACCATGTTCCCGGGACGAGGGCTGCCCAGGTAGTAGCTGAGACTGATGTCCTCCGCCTGGGTTTCGAGAACTCTCTAGATGGGGGGACCAGGTCAAAGCTCTAGCAAGGTAGTACTTCATTCCCTCGTCCTATGGTATGAGGGTGCCCGAAGTAGGCGAATGGCCGTGGACTCCTAAGGAGGGGGAGATCTGTGTCTACCAACATTTTCTCAAGTTTGGTCTTTGGTTTTCCCTTCATCCGCTGATTTCTGAACTATTAAGGGCGTATGGGATTACTCTTAGCCAATTGGTGCCCAACGCCATTAGGACCATAGTGGTCATGCTGGTGGTGTCACGGTTCCAGGGGGTGGAGCTGACGCTAAGGCTCTTTCGAGCGTTCTTTGTGCCAAGGAGGCATTCTTCCAAAAACGGCATGTACTACCTCCAACCCCGTACGACCATGTCAATAGACAACCCTTCTTCCGTGCATAACTGGAAAGGAAAATTTTTCTTTTTGTCATGCCCCGAGGGTTGGTCCTTCAAGTCGGGGTGGGGAGAGTTTAGCTAAGTTGTGGAGAAGAGTGCCACCATGCTCACGAGTAAGGAGAACGATGGTCTCGCGTAGTTGCTCGACCTGGGAATAGTCTGAGCCCAACCCTTGGTGGAGGAGGAGGTTCCACTAGTTTTTGTGGGGCTCAGCCCTGCTCCCCTCGGTAGGAGAGACCCTGCGGTCCTTTAACACGTCCTTTTTCCCCCTCCCTTTTTCTTCTCTCTTCTTTATTTCTTGACAATGTACATGTATTCGGCTTGAGGGGCCATGAAACAAATTTGTAAAGCCAAAGGAATTTTTTGTGCATAATGAAAATCAGAGGAATTTTTTTAATCTTTTGCTTCGACTGTTGCACTTGTGTTTTGTTGTCAAAGGGTCGTTGCCCCTCCAAAAGAAAAAACACAGCGTGAGACAAGCGTAGTTCTCTTTGGTTTAATTTGTGCACTCAGAAGCTTGGCGAAGGAGTGGTCGAGGTGAAGCCTCTACAGTTAGACCGGGGCTTGCCTGGCCTAGCTCCCTTCTAAGTGTCTACTTTGGCAAGGCCAAAGAGGCCCGTGATGGAGGGAGGCCAAAGTAGAGCGTGAGGCTCACCTGCTCTCTCCCCTTTCCCTTATACTTGGGTAAATAGCAAGATGACTTGTCGACGCGAGAGTGGGGGCCAAGGCTTAGCCGAGGCTTGCTTGCCTCCCATTCTTCTAAGTGTTGAATTCGGTGAGGCCAAAAAGGCCTGCTGTATTACGAGGTGATCAAGACAGAACAAAGGCCCGTCTGGCTCCGCGGGGCCTAGGCAGAGCCGAGGCTCGCCTGGCTCCCGTATCCCTGCATACTTTTTTCGACGAGGTCGAGTGCAATGCTACGAGGGGTCTGGCTTCCTTTGCTGTTAGCACTAAGTGTGAAGGTTTAGGAGGCTAGTCACCGTCGTGGCGGGGAGCTGAGGCACATGGGAACCCCGTCCGTCCTGGCGTATTTCTGATGCACTAAGTTATAGCTAAGGTGTTCACTACTTATTCGTTAAGTTTTGGCGTCGGTCTAGCGAAGGGGTATAGCCTCGGAGGAGGCCGTGTGCCCCTGCCAGTCGTGAGGCCGAAGAGTTATAAGGACTTAGTAGGTACACGCTCTGAGCATTTAGCCGAAGAGGAACTTTGATTTATTCATTCCACAATTTCAAAAAGATGTTACACTCATTTGTAGTACATCTAGAGGTTCTCCGAATTCCATGTCTAAGGTACAACTCTTTAATCCATGTGTTTCAGGTGGAAAGTGTCGGGGCCGACGACTCACTTGATTCTGTAGGGGCCTTCCCAGTTGGGGCCCAGCTTCCCTACTCCGGGTTCGGGGACCATGACTTTTCTGAGGACAAGGTCTCCATCTTGATAGTGTCTTTCTTTTACATTGGAGTTGTAGTAGCGGGCCACTCGCTGCTAGTAAGTGGCTACCCTTATCTATGCTTGCTCTCGGGCTTCTTCCAGTAGGTCTAAGTTTGCTCTGAGGGCTTCATCGTACTCGGTTGCATCATATGCTTCAACTTGGAGTGTCGGCTGGCCGATCTCTGCTGGGATTACTACTTCTGTGTCGTAGTTTAAGCTGAATGGGGTTTCTCCCGTGGCTGTCCGAGGCGTAGTTCGGTAAGCCCAGAGTACACTATTCAATTCTTCAACCCACAAGCCTTTAGCTTGGACCAATCTAGTCTTCAATCCATCCAGTATTGTCCTGTTGGTAACCTCGGCTAGGCCAATGGTTTGGGGATAGCCTACCGAGGTGTACTGTTGCTTGATGCCGAGAGAGGCACACCACTCCCGGAACTTGGCGTCATCAAATTGCTTTCCATTGTCGGTGACCAGCATATAGGGTAGGCCAAAGCGGCAGATGATGTTTTTTTCAAAAGAAGTTTTGGATGGCTCACGCCATGTTGGCGGCCAAAGGCTCGACTTCTACCCACTTGGTGAAGTAGTCTACTATGCAATAAGATACTTTTTGCCCCCCGTGGCCGGAGGAAAAAGGGTCAAGGAGGTCCATGCCCCATTTGGCAAAGGGCCATGGGCTGCTGAGGGCCGAGAGAGTGGTGGCCGGCCTGTGGCATAAGTTGGCGTGCCTCTGGCATGGGTCACACCTTTGCACCAATCTAGCTGCGTCCTTGTGGAGGGTAGGCCAGAAGTAGCCTTGCCTTAGAACTTGGGCTAGGGCTCTCTCGCCGAGGTGGTTACCTTAGATGCCTTCGTGAATTTCTTGTAGCACATAATTGCCCTCTTCCGGATTGAGGCATCGAAGGTAAGGCAAGGTGAAGGATCTTTAGTATATCTTTCCCTCCAAAAGGGTATAGTGGGCTACCTGTTGCTGGACTGAGGTTCGATCCATCCATGAAGTTGACGATAGTATATCTGTCTTCGGGCAGCTATTCAGTTGACAAAAAGTTGACGATAGGATCCATCCATGAAGGTTCGATCTCTATGGAGAGCACTTGAACTTCTCGATTGAGGGCCGAAGTAGCTTCTTGACGTGCATGATTCGACAAAGGGATCCGCTCGAGGTACTTGCCAACTTGGAGAGAGCGTTGGCTCATGCGTTCTTGGCTCGCGGGACCCGTTGCAGGGAAAAGCGCTGAAAGTGGTGGGCTAGATCTTGGACATTGGCGAGGTACTTGGCCATGCTTTGTTCTCTGGCCTCGTACTCACCGTTCACTTAATTCACCACCAGCCAAGAGTCGCTGAAGACTTCGACAAGGAGCTTTCATCGAGGTTGAGCCCCGTCGTCCACATGATCCCCCTCAACATTTTCTGCGGTCTAGCAAAGGGCTCGGCTGAAGGTGCACTCCTCTATGAAATCTGCCAGGGCTTGTGCTTTGATCGCGAGCCTCGGCTGGTACTAGATGTCAAACTCCGACAGCTCGATGGCCCACTTCGTCAGGCGTCCCGAGGTCTCAGGTTTGGCAAGGACTGCCTTGAGGGGTTGGTTTGTTAGGTCCACTACAGTGTGGGCCTGGAAATACAGCCGGAGTTTCCTTGCCGAAATCACGAGGGTGAAATCCAACTTTTCTATCTCAGGGTACCTGGTCTTGGCGTCGCATAGGACCTTGTTGGCATAGTACACTAGCTTCTGCACGCCATCTTCCTTCATGAGGACTAAACTGACTGCTTCATCCCTGGCCGAGAGGTATAGGTACAAGGTTTCCCCCTCAGCCGACCGGGCAAGAAGGGGAGGCGTAGTAAGGTATGCCTTGAGCTTGTCAAAGGCATGTTGGCACTCCTCCGTCCACTGGAACTCTTTCAGCTTCTTGATGGCAAGGAAGAAGGGTAGGCAGTTGTCGGATGGCTTTGACATGAAGCGATTGAGGGCTGCTATTCGGCCGGTGAGTTTTTGGGTCTCCTTCACCATCCACGGGGGTGCCATATCTAGTATAGCCTATATCTTCTCAGGATTAGCCTCAATGCCTCTCTGAGTGATGACGGAACTTAGGAATTTGCTTGATGTAACGCCGAAGGCACACTTGTTGGGGTTGAGTTTCTTGTTATACTTCCTTAAGGTGTCGAAGGTCTCAGCTAGGTCTGAGATGTGGGTCTCGACATTCAGGCTCTTCACTACCATGTCATCCACATAAGCTTCGACATTCCTCCCCATCTGCTCTTTGAACACCTTGTTGACAAGGCACTAGTAGGTGGCCCAAGCATTCTTGAGGCCGAAGGGCATCACACGGTAGCAGTACATGCCACGTTCAGTGATGAATGAAGTTTTCTCTTCATCATCTGGGTGCATCTTTATCTGATTATATCCGGAGAAGGCATCTATGAATCTAAGTAGCTCGTACTCTGCAGTGACGTCAACGAGGTGGTCTATCATCGGCAAAGGAAAACTATCCTTGGAGCAGGCTCGGTTAAGGTCTCTCGGATGAATCCGACGTCGAGTAGCTTTTCAACTTCCTCCTCTATGGCCTTCCAACGTTCCGGTGCAAAGTTCCTCATCTTTTGTCGAACTAGCCTAGAGCTCGGGTCCACGCTCAACTAGTTCAGATAGGCTCTCGGGGGGAAGGTTGGACTCGACGCGGACTATTTTGTCGGGTTTGTCCTCGTCTAGGGGGACTGAGACAAGGTCCTCGGCCAGCTAGCCTCGGCTTGCTGGCTCCTCCCTAAGGTCGAGACCCTCTAGTGGCAGAGCTTCTTTATTCATGCACTTCAGCGCTGCCACATAGCACTGGCGGGATGCATGCTAGTCCCCACGAACGACCCCGATGCCACGCTCGGTGGGGAACTTCAAGGTGAGGTGGCAGGAAGAAATGGCTGCCCGGAGTGCGTGAAGGGTTGGCCTCCCCATGATGGCATTATAGGGTGAGCCAATCTTCACGACTAGGAACTCTGTCATCCTTGTCACCTACTGGGGCTCCGTCCCTACTGTGACCAGTAGGGAAATCTTGCCCTTTTGTTTGACGATGCTGCCGGAGAAGCCGACAATTGGGGCATCTACTGGCTAAAGGCGCTTTAGAGCTATCTTCATCTTTTCAAAAGCTTCGTAGAAAAGGATGTCGGGTGAGGAGCCACTATCAATAAGGATCCTTTTGACTACGAAGTTCGCAATAACGGTCGAAACCACCAATGCATCGTCATGGGGGACTACTACCCCCTTCAAGTCCTCGTTCGTGAAGGAGAGGGGTTCTTGTTTTTGCTTCTTAGGCGCTGGCTCCTAGATGTTTAACTGCCTGGCATAGGCTTTATGAGCCAAAGTCGTGTTTCCACCTGAGGTCGTGCCTCCCACTATGATGTCAATGATGACTGCTGCTTGCTAGTGCTACTGATGTTGTTGCTAAGAGGACGAGGTGCCAGAAACATGCTAGAACATGCTAGAAAATGCTAGAGGATGAGGCACCAGGAACACTCTTTTGAGGGCGTCAGCTGCTGATGAAGCGCATGAGAAACATGCTAGAAAATTGCTCCCATGAGCTGATGGACTGAGGTGGGAGGCTTGAGAACCACCACCGAGCGACTCCCTTGAATGTTGCCTGGAAAGTCTAGCACGTCAAGGCATCGGAGTACCCATGTAGGATCATGAGAGCCTTGAAGCTTTCCAGGTGGTCGTCCAGGTCAGTGTTCCCGTCGTACTTCTCTAAGGCGAGAGCTTTGAAGTTTGGGGGTAGAGGCTCAATGATGATATCAAGGGAGAAGGAATCCATTCTCCCTTGGTAGGAACTTTGTCTGGCCGAAGTGTCGGTTCGACCCTCCTTGACTTGTTTGAGCTCGGCTTTGACGGCACCGAGCTTGGCTCAGAGCTCGGTGAACATGGGGTTGGGCTTGGCCTGGGCGCCATCCCAGTCTTCGCGAACGCAATGATGCTCGGCGTAGGCGCTAGACTGATCGGAGTTGAGGCCGTGTGCTTCGCGCCTGGCATGACGGTCGTCCAGGACATCTCGGAGGTCCAAGACGTGAGGGGAAGAGGCTCGGCACCAGCCCTCGGCTCGGGAGTGCACGCAGGGGCGACCACGACGCCCTCCTTCGTCCCTCGGGTCGGTCCTCCAGCGTCAGTGGTGTTGCTCGGAGGGTTGGTGGCTGTCCTCCAACTGTTCTGGTTCTTCCTCCATTCTACTGAGAGGTTTAAAGTTCCCCTCCCTTTGGCTGGGAGGTATGAGGGTGCTAGAGCGTGGGTCGGCTGGGCGACTGCTGCCAGACTCTAAGGGCTCGGCCCACCGTGCGTAGCCGAGGCTTGGGGCCGACTGGGTGGTGGACCCGCGCCGGCCCGACTGTTTTGACTCCCCGGTAGGTCGGCAAGGGGAGCATGGTAAGGATGCTCCTGAGTCCAGCAGCAGGCCGGCCGAACAGCCATAGAGGCAACCTCCAGAAGAGAGGTCGGTCCGGGAGACCATCCACATGATAGTGGGAGGTTCGATCATTACGGGTTGCACTTCAGCAGCAGCTCGGATGTCAATTCGCGAGGCCGCCCGGGAAGAGCAAAATCCTCCAAAGCGGCCGAGGAGAGAAGAGCCAATTTTCTTCACAGAAGATGATGCGCAAGGGGTCCACTACCCCCACGATGATGCACTCGTAATAAAGCCAAGAATCAACGACTTTGGGCAGCTCGGCCAACATCCTCTTCAAAGTTGCGTTCGACCAGCTTCAGCTGTAGAGAAGCGACCTGAAGCCTGCGGACACTCCTTTGGTGGGCTTTAGTGGAGAAGAAGTCCGACCCCTTGGGAAAATAACGGTACCTATGGAAGTCGGCACATGGCCTTGCGTGGTCAGGTTCAAACACGACTTCCTGGTGGTCACGACCCCCTCCCCCTACAATGTCATAATAGGTCAGCCAATCACCCATGTCCTACGGGCGGTGGTCTCCACTTACCAATTGGCTATGAAGTTCCCAACAGACTTCGGTGTGGGGGTAGCACGGGGCGACCAGCTTGAGTCCCGCAAGTGCTATGTCACCGCCCTGAAGGGAAAGACCAAGGTGGTCGACGACCTCGAACTGGAGCGGCCTACGGAGCCAGGCGAAGAACGAGCCGCGCCTACGGATGAAACAGTCGCAGTCCCAACCTCAGCGGCAGACCCAGCCCGGACGCTTCAGATTGGAACTTCCGTCCAGGAACCTCTACGATCCGAACTGGTAAGTTTCTTACTTTAGAATTTAGATATTTTTGCATGGTCCGCGGCAGAGATGCCCGGTATAGACCCCGACCTTATAACTCACAAGCTTAATACTGATCCTGTAGTTAGGCCCATTAGACAGAAGAAACGCAACCTTGCCCCGGAGCAGTGGAAAGCGATCGATGAGGAGGTCGAGAAGCTCCTCGCAACTGACTTCATAAGAGAAGTCCATTACCCAAGTTGGGTAGCTAACCCCATCCTGGTAAAGAAGACCAACGACAAGTGGCGCATGTGTGTCGACTACATCGACCTGAACCGGGCTTGCCCAAAAGACTGCTTCTCGCTCCCCAGAATTGACCGCTTGGTGGACGCGACCTCAGGGCATGAGTTGCTAAGTTTCTTGGACGCCTATTCGGGCTATAACTAAATCAAGATGGACCCGGCGAACGAAGAAAAAACTGCCTTGACCATGGAGTTCGGTCTATACTGTTATAAATTGTTTGTAAATAAATTGTTTGCACCGTTAATCGGCAGAAAAGTAGAATGCTATCTAGACGACATGGTCGTCAAAACCCAATTCTCACATGAATTAATACAAGACTTGCATTCTGTTTTTGAAATTTTGCATAAGTTTAATATGAGATTGAACCCAAACAAGTGTGTATTCGGTGTGACCTCGGGTAAGTTCCTAGGATACATCGTTAACCGGCGCGGCATTGAAGCCAATCCGGATAAGGTTAAGGCCATCTTAGATATGAGACCACCCCGTAAGTTGAAGGAGGTTCAGAGGTTGAATGGCCGCATAGCCGCCCTGAGCCGCTTCATGTCCAAATCGGCGGACCGTTGTCTGCCGTTCTTTAAGGCAATCAAGAGCAAAGGGTTCAAGTGGACCCAAGACTGTCAGCTCGCGTTTGACGAGCTCAAGAAATACCTCGCTAGTGTGTCGATCTTAACCCGGCCCGAGGAGGGCGATGTTTTAGGACTGTACCTCTCGGCAAGCGACGAAGTGGTTAGTTCGGTACTAATAAAAGAGGTAGACCGGGTTCAACGACCCATTTATTATGTTAGTAAAGTATTGTAGGGAGCAGAGACGAGATACATAGAGATAGAAAAGCTAGCATATGCACTAGTAATTGCAGCTCGGAAGCTCCACCCGTACTTCCAGGCTCACACTGTTATCGTTCTCATCGACAAACCTCTGTGGCAAGTTTTACTTAAGCCTGAGGTCTCTGGTCGGTTGACGAAGTGGGCCGTTGAGCACAGCGAGTACAATCTCCAGCACAAGCCGCGAACTGCCATTAAGGCCCAAGCCTTAGCAGATTTCATCACCGAGTGCACATTCAGCTCCGAAGCCCCCAGGCCGGTTGAGCACGAGGCTCCCAACTCGGGTGAGCCCGAAGCTCCCAGTCCAGTCGAGTCCGAGCCCCGTGAGGTAGCAACCAGTGTGGCATCTCTCCTAGTTTGGCCAAGCCTGAGCTGGGATGAGGAGCCCTGGATCCTTCACGTAGATGGCTCCTCGAACCAGCAGGGCAGTGGAGCCGGAATAGTTCTGCACGACCCAAGTGACACGAAATAGGAGTACGCGTTACACTTCGAGTTTGCGGCATCTAACAATGAAGCGGAGTAAGAGGCATTGATAACTAGACTAGCTCTAGCTAGAGAAGTAAAAGCCAAGGACATCGTTATCTGCAGCAACTCCCGGCTTGTGGTCAACCAGGTCACCAGCGAGTACAAAGCTCGCGAGCCAACCATGATCGCCTACTTAGCCAAAGTCAGAGAGGCCTGCTCAACTTCCAGTCACACTTTATCAGGCAAATCCCAAGGTCGGAGAACGCTGAGGCCGACACTAGCAACATCACCATGAGAACCGTGTACATAGAGGACTTGCCTCGGCCTAGCATTCTTGGGGGGGCAAAGGAGGCCGCACCCGTCGGTCAAGCAGAGCAAAGCTAGATTGACCCGCTCTCGAGCTTCTTGCTACACGAGACCCTCCCCGCAAATCGCAATGCAGCCAGAAGGGTACAACGCTAGGCAGCCAAATACGTCATGATAGACGAACGGCTATACCGGAGATCTTACACGCTCCCCTACTTGCATTGCTTGCGACCCACCGAAGCCGAGCTTGTACTCCGTGACACTCATGAGGGATTGTGCGGCGGACACTTGGGGGGGCAAGGCCCTCGCCCAGAAGGCACTTCGACAGGGGTATTATTGGCCAACAATGACAGCAGATGCTATTGAGCTTGTTATAAAATGCGACAAATGCCAGAGGCATGCCAATATTCACCACCAACCCGCTGCCAACCTTAAGTATCTCACCAGCACATGGCCCTTTGCACAATGGGGCATCGATCTGCTCGGGCCATTCCCGCCAGCAACGGGTGGGAGGAAGTTCTTAGTAGTAGCGGTGGACTACTTCACCAAGTGGGTAGAAGCTGAACCCCTTGCAACGATCACAGCCCAGAACGTCCAAAACTTCTTTTGGAAGAACATCGTGTGTCGTTTCGGGTTACCTCGAGTATTGATTTCTGACAACGGCAAGCAGTTCGAGGACATCAAATTCCAAGACTGGTGCCAAGACATGGGAATCCGACAGAATTTTACTTCAGTCGCACACCCTCAAGCAAACGGTCAAGCAGAAGTCACGAATAGAGTCATCCTCCGCGGACTGAAGGCACGGCTGGACCGAGCTAAAGGGTTGTGGGCAGATGAGCTGCCCAGCGTTCTATGGGCATACTGGACCACAGAGAAGACCACCACGGGAGAAAGACCCTTCAATCTCACCTATGGCACCGAAGCAGTGATCCCCGCTGAGATTGAAGTACCTACACTGCGTCTAGAAGCATACAGTGATCAGACAAACGAAGATGAGCTACGTACCAACCTCGATCTACTCGACGAAGTAAGGGACCTCACATACATCAGGACCACAGCCTTCCAGCAGAGAGTAGTTCGGTACTATTACGCCAGGGTCAAGAGAAGGAACCTCCGCATTGGCGACCTGATCCTTCGCAAAGTTATGGTACCTGAGCCCGGCGCTGGCAAACTCGGGTCCAACTGGGAAGGTCCCTACCGAGTGAAGCGAGTGCTCGGGGAAGGAACGTATGAGCTCGAGACCCTCGAAGGGAAACAAGTACCTCGGGCATAGAATATTGTCAACCTAAGACAATACTATCTGTAAGAATTGAGTAGGCCACGAGCCACTCCCAAAGCCTAAGGGCCAGAATGCCGAGCTAATACGACCTCGGCACAACAGGACCCAGTCGCCTCCATGGCATGGGCAGACTCCAGAAGTGGGCCACGGGCCACTCCTCCAGCCTAAGGGCTGAAACGTCGAGCTAGTGAAGAAACCTCGGTAGCATACAAAACTAAGTTACCCCATCAGCGTGAATTAAGTACATGCAGCGCCTGAGGTGCAAGCGGCTCAGGCACAAACCTTACAACAAATAGCCCGCTCTGGTGTGCGAAGACTTGAACCCGTAAGAACAATTGACGGCAAACTACCCCGGGTGCGGACAGGTCGGGCATGCACCCTACTATGTCCCTCACCCCGGCATACGCAAGGCTCCCCCTACAAAACAGTTCGGGGCCACGATGACCGTTAAGGAACACCCACTTCGGAAGTTCAGTACGATAGGTTAACAGCTTGGGGTGAATACCACTTTGACAAAACAAAATGCACAAACTCTTGGCAAAAAGAAAGAAAAAAATCTCTTCATTATAGGAAGTTCAGTACATAAATTCCATTGAGAATGTCTTAACTACAAGAAAGAAAAGGGGAGAAGATTCAGTTTACGAATACAAAGAGCAAACTACTTCGAGAGCTTGTCGCCTTTGTCAGGGACCTCCTCGGGGGCAGTAGCTGGACCAACATCCTCTGCCTCATCTTTGGCGCCCTCATCTTCAGAATCGGGGTCATCTTTAGACTGACGCATGATGTCGTTAGTAATTCGCGAAGTAGTGATGGCGCTTGTATCCAGGTCGGGGTAGAGGTGCCTGATTAGCCATCGACTGAGCTTGAAGCCCTTATGGTAGGCCTCCATCATCACGTTGTCAAACCTTGAAGAATGGATGTAGTCGATGACGGCCCGAGTCTTGGCCTCCTCGAGAGCACCCTCGAAGATCACGGTCTTCTCTCTTATATCTTCCTGGAGGTACCCCACTTCGTGCTCCAGCTTCCCCTTTGCCTCCTTGAGGCCTTGCACCTCGAGCTTCAGGGCATCCCGCTCAGCCTTGAGGCTATTCACCTCGAGCCCTAAGGCCTCATGACCGACCTTGATGTAGGGATGAGAGATCCATCGTATGGATGCCCAAATCTTGCGGAATAAAGGGGCAAATTTCAAAAAATTTTCTCTCCCTTCAACTGGGAATCGCATTCCCTATTTAGAAAATCATATTTTCAATGAACAATCTTGAACCATAAACTGAACTAGATCTGAACCAAAAGGAATAGGAGAGGATTATACCTGATATGGAGAAATAATATCTTCCAACGAAGGTGTTCACGCCCAAGGAAGGATCCAAAGACTGCTCCCACTGAATATGGCGCAGTGTAGGATGGAGCAGAATCAGCAGTGTCCTTCTCCAAGAACTCTGTCATTCGCAAGAAACAGCAGGATGGCACGTGAACACAACTTCCTATCAATTCTTTCTCAAAGAACTGATGTCAAGATCGAATCTTGACTTCTCCCACAACTGGAGATTGAACTGGCAAACAGGGCGGCAAGAACAAGGAGGCGGCAAGAAAGAATTCTGTAGGGTTGCTTAATTCTTTCTTCTGTGTTTTCTGCTCTCAAGGAGGATGTGAATTATCTCTACCAAAGGCTGCCGCCCCTTTTTTCTCTTGTAACCCTAAAAGATCAGCTCCTAATCCAATTAGGACTTGCTGATCCAAATCTAATTTGGATCAAACATCCCTTTAGGTGATAAGGATAAACCCTTATCTTATCTGCAGATTAGATTAGCTTTCTCCTAATCTCATTAGGAGGTTTCTAGATCTGAATCACATTCAGATCTAGACTCTCTAAGTGGATAGGGTTAAGACCCTATCCTATCTGCAAATCCATCTCAGAGTTCGCCCCATATTTAACTAATTAAATAGCCCAGTTCGAAATGGGCTTTAGGCCCATTAAGCTTATGTGCTCACTCAACCTTCCTAACTGCTACCCAGTTGGGCTTCCTTGTATGGCATGGGACCCAAGCATTGATCTACACATCAACCACATGGGTTCGGCCCAGCCTTTGTTACAAGGCCTGGCCGAATACACTGCTATGAACAGTGCACCCCCTGAAACCCATCAAATGGGCTCTATGGGCCCAACACTTACCCTAAGTGGTCCCTGCGCCAAGCCACGTTGTAACACCTAGGGACTGTGGGCAGATGCAAGATTAGCCCATCAGGTATTATCCTCAATGGTCTTACACTTAACCTCTCAGCCCATAATGATCATACACTGCCCGACAAGAGAGGACCTCTCCCTCGGCTGCAAGGAACAGTGTTGCACTCTCCACTTATATGGATCCCGGGAATTAAAACCTTCTTGCAAACATTTTAGAAACCATAATATATATACTTTTATATCTCATATAAAATATACTTTGCAAAACAAATTTCAACGATCGAAATCGGCTGCCGGCAGTCTTGCTTTCCATCAGTGAGAGTGCATCCCCGATCATTACCTTTGTCCGACAAAGGGGCTGATCCTGTCACTATGATCACCCACTCAGATGAATTCTCAGACTGTCCCAACATACCCAGGTTTTGACCCCCGCTAAGGATCTCACTGATTGGTACATCAAAAACAACCCAATCCGACACCTAGTGCAGTATCATAATCGAGTCTAGGGGTCGGGTGTATTTTTCCAGTTTTGCCCATCAATCTCCAAGGTCTAGGGCAATACTGGAAATCTGGTCCAGTTCATAGATTCAATTAATCCTACACTATATGTGCCTAGGGTCTCACCCTGGAAGCTGAGACAGGCCACCCCAACCGACTTGGTGGCACCATAGTGTCAGCCTTATCAGGATAGGTCTCCCCAGACTGACCCACTGGCTGTGAACATTCTAAACTAACACGAGTCTCATTAAGTGTCCAGTTTAAGGGTATTACACAGAAACATACCAACGGAACATGAATCAAATATGCACTTTTATTGATTTACAATAAACTCATAAATTACATCATTCTGATTGAAGCTAAGGGCATACAAAACTGTCTAACAACTCCCACTTGCACTTAGGTCCAATCAGGTACAAGCCGGAGTCCCATACTTTCCATGTGTTTCTCAAACACTTTCTGTGATAGTGGCTTCATCAATGGGTCTGCTACATTTCCCGCTGACGCTACCTTCTGAATCAAGATGTCCCCTCTACCAACAATCTCCCGCAGTACGTGGTACTTCCTCTCGATGTGCTTCGACTTCGAGTGGGCTCGTGGCTCCTTGGCCTGAGCAATGGCTCCATTGTTGTCACACAACAATGGGATGGGTTTTCCAGCAATGGCTCCATTGCCCATTGCTGGACGGAACTACTCCCAACTCGTGAACAAACTTCTTCATTCACACGGCTTCTTTGGCAACCTCACTTGCGGCAATGTACTCGGCCTCGGTCGTGGAGTCTGCAGTGGACCCCTGTTTGCTGCTTTTCTAGCAAACAGCACACGATCCTATCATGAAAACATATCCAGATGTAGACTTTCTATCATCTGGATCCGATTGGAAATCGGCATCTGTATACCCTTGAATCGGTAGTGAGCTACCGTCGAATACTAGAGAAAACTCTTTTGTCCTTCGAAGGTACTTAAGTATGTTTTTTACAGCAGTCCAGTGCTCCTGCCCTGGGTTGGCCTGAAATCTAGTTACTACACTCACTGCCTGAGCAATGTCAGGACGAGTGCACAACATGGCATACATGATGCTCCCTACGGCAGAGGCATAGGGAACGTCTTTCATGTCATCAATCTCCTCAGAAGTCTTGGGAGACATCTTCTTGGAGAGAGTGACTCCATGCCTGAAAGGAACATTTCCTTTCTTGAGCCCATTTACCTCGGCCCTCATCTTATCTTTGTCTCGGGCCAACTCCCCCTTCTCTGACATTATCACCTCGATGAAGCTCTTCTGAGTCGAGGCGTCACTCTCCAGGTGGTGGATCTGACAGCGAGCTGCCCTCAATTCAGTATGGGCTGTGCGATATGACTTCTCAGCCTCTAGAGCCCGCCTCAGGTGTCGGTCTGATTGAAGCGTCAAGGCGCGAATGGCGGAGTTCACCTGCAAAAGGGAAACCGGTCAAAAAAAAAAAGAAGGGAAAGGAAGAAGGGAGACTCACCACCATAATGTGAGTGGCAGCGCGGGCACCGAACTGGCCAGGAGTGAGTTCAGCCCACTCGCTGACCTCCCCTGGGTACGCAGCCAGCTTGCTCTTCTTCAGGCTGCACTGGGGGTTCAGGACAGTTTGGCTCCCTAACCCTTCGAGTTGGATGTCGTCATCTTCACATCACGAGTGGAACTCTCAGAGGCCTCGCCGGCAACTTCGGTAGGATGAGCCCCGGCAGCAGCACCTGCAGCACTAGCCTCGGCAATGCTCTCGCCAGTAGGACCAGCGGGTTTGGCAGTAGGTTTGGTGAGCCTAATGGCAGGATCCGCTATCACCTCGGGCCCCTGAGGCACAACCCCTTCATCCAAATCGATGACAGGCTCCGCTACCACCTCGGGCCCTGAGGCTGAAGTCTGCGGAGGTTGGGGCTCGGCTGAAGCTCGCGGGGACTCAACACGCGCCTTCTTGGCTACGCGTTTCTTCCTCTTCATCTGGCGGAAGAGCTTCTGGTTATCTATTCTCTCCGCCTCCATGGGATCTGCAGCAAAACGCATCAGCAACCCGAAGTAAACATATAGACAGAAAGCCAAAATGAAGGAAAACCTACCTGGGCTCAAGCGAGCCTGGATGAGCTTCTCCTCGAATGTGAAGTCTTTATAATTCAACCTGAGTTGAGCCAGTGACTGGAGCGCCTTCTTGGTCTTCCCGTCTAGGATGACACCGGAGTCTTGAACGGCCATCCTCCAATCATTGGGGAAGGGCCACCCCGTGCTACTCCGAACTACAAAGTAGTCTTGCTTCCAAGCTGGGACTTTACTCGGAAGCTTGTGCATGAGTTTGAAACCCAGGCGGGGGGACAGGTAGTAGGACCGCTTGTGCCCGGGGAGAGCGCCCGAAGCACTCTTCTTTATGGCCAAAATTGTGCTGAGAATATCTAAATCTATGGAGAGAGAATGGTCAAAGCAAAGAGAAATGGACTCCACCACATTTCGTATGGAGTTTGGGTGGAGTTGGTCCAGGGTGATGTTAAAGTGTACCAACACCTCAACGATCAAAGGGTGAAGAGGAAGTTAGAGCCCGGCTATCAGTTGCTCCCTAAAGATCATAATCTCATCAGGACCGTGCTCCCATGGAAAGTTGCCGGTGGGAAGGCTATATGAGTATTCCTTAGGGAGGTGGAACCTCTATATGAGGTCCTGAAGCCTCTCCGGAGTCATTATAGAAGGGTCGAACTGAATTGGCTCCTGACCTCGGTGGGAGGTGGACGCCAGATGATCCGAAGCCACCCGTACTTCGGATGGCTGAGCAGCAGAGGAGCCACCCCGAGCCGAGGTACCCACCTCGGGCTCGTCGATAAGGCTATCTACGCTAGATGACATAGCGGACCGAAGGGAAAGAAACAAACTAGAAGGGAAAAGGAAGCTCGGGAGGACTCACCAAAGAAACTTAACCAGATTGGGAGAACAGAACGAACTGGAGGACTTGAGCTAAGAGACCCCTAACGCGAGCTCAAACGCTAACGACGAAAGCTTTGTGGCGAAGAAAATGGCCAAGGGACCCCCTATTTATAGCCACAGCTGCGGGTTCATCGAGGCAAAAACGATTTAGCGCGTTTTTGACGTCCGCGAAGTCCAAGTTGAGTGAAGTCCGCCCATAATCTGGACGCGACTCAAGTCTCTTTTCGATCGAACCGGACGCTAGACCGGTACAGCTGGACAGAGCGTGCGACAAAGCGGCATAAATACCGACACCAAATCCACCCGGCGCGTCATGACCTCCCCGCGTTGGGTCATAGCCGCCAACACAGGGAGTGAGGGGCAATTAATGGAGGGTGATTTGGCCCGTCCTCGCAGCACGGGTACACGTGGGCGTGACCTTGCTCAAACAGTGACTCAGCATGACAGCGCAACGGACATGACGACAACTCGGAGGGAAGGTCCCACCGAGTTCAGCTCGGCAACTGGACGGATAAGCTACTCGCCGGAAGCCGCCTTACCCGCACCTCCTCCCTGGGTCAAGGCACTTCGGGGCACCTGTTATGGACACACCACCCGGCAGCGCACTGCGGAGCAGTCATAGGCAGCAGCACACACAGCGGGCCGCCCAGCAGCACGCACCGCCTGGCCGCACGCAGCATGCACCGCCCGGCAGTGCGCATCACGCATCGCACGACAATAGCACTAGGTAGCAGCACGCACCACACGGCAGCAGCACGCACCTCACGGCAGTAGCACGCACCGCACGGCAGCAATACTGGGAGTCGCACGCACCGTCCAGGGCAGGGCCCCCATGACAGCTCATCAGGGTGGGGTCACACTTATCTAACCACATCAGCTCTGCTCGCCAACTCGCCGCTAGATAGTCCATTCCTCATCCCTTATCCTCATCTCATCTTATCTTATCTTCTTATTAGGAGTTCTGTTCTTACTTATCTAGTTCTATTCTTATCTATTAGAGATAAGAACTGTGTTGTTAGAAGTCTGCTAGAAGTAGGAGTTTGATTTAAAGTTGGATTGTCCTAGCTTAGTCGAATGTCTCCTCTTGTAATCTCCTATTTAAGGAGCCATGAATCGAAATAAAGGAATTCAGTTTTCCAGTTAAGAAAAGAGTGAGGAGAGTTCGGGTGGTCTCTTGGACAAATCACCCCAAGGGAGAGTTCGGGTGGTCTCTTGGACAAATCACCCACTAGATAGTCAAAATAGGGTCTGTGCGCAAGGCCAAAGGCAAGGGAAGATCAGGGGTTCCTGCCGTGGAACGACCCGTGACGCGATCCTACGCTCGGGCCCATAACACCGCCCCGAGTTTGGGGCACCCTGACCTCTCTTGAGGCCTGAGCTCCTCCCAATAGACTTCGGGCCACTCCCAGACAGGAACGCACCGATCTATCTCTGAACACCCCGAGGCATAGACACCTCGGGTCAGCCAACTCGGCATAACTTGCTACAGGCAGCTCGTCACTCATGAGAGCCCGACGCAAGGTAATCTGTGGAAGGATAGTTTGGTATACCACAGGAAGGCCTCCTACTCGACCATCGTACCTGACAAATCTGGGGACAACAGCCATGTCCCTCGTCAGATAGCATCGCGTTTGTCACCTTTAGAAGGTGTTTCAGACTTGACAGGCACGTACCCTGCAACGGCGGCCCCACGCATGCCACCTCAGCCTTGCCTGTAACGGCTGTGGCAGACTGACAGTGGTGGTTATACCTGCCCTGTCAGAAGCCAAAAGGCCTGAAGCAACGGGATTCTATTATAAGAAGCTGATTTTCAAGGAACAAGGTATGTTCTTCGAACCATCTGCGCAATCTGCACTCTTAGCCTTCGTTTTCCCTTTGCTTCTCACATAGAATACTGACTTAATCATCGGAGTGTTCCCGTCGGGCAAACCCCCCGGGAGTTCTTCTTCTTCCTTCTCGTCTCGGGTACCCCTCAGGAGTCGCGTGAGTGCTAGCTAGGAGTGACCGGATCGCGCTACATCACTACTCAACCAAATAGTTGGAATCGGAATAGCCCATTCGCACAAATCAAATGAGGCCTTATTTCTTATGAAGGGCTATACAACGGGAATAGCCCATCCCCAACCAAGGTGCAGGCAGGATTCGATCCCAAGTCTCTACTATAGCCAGTAGGAGAGCTTACCAACCAACTAGTTGGTAATTTACAATGCATTCTTCCTTTTTAAGCAACTAGTAAACGTGTACGTGCATTTGCACATGGCAGCATCTCTAGGACAAAACTATTTATAATTCATGGACAATTTCTGAATTGTTATAACTTATAAGTGGGTAGTTTCTGAATAGTTATGACTTATGAGTGGGCAGTTTCTGAAGTGAGAGTAAAGGACATATATGCCCTCTTTATGGCCACTGTATGCTTAGACAAAAGGGGTAGAAATGTCCAAAAAAATTCCAGAACAAAGGGGAATTCGCTCTTTTATAGGTAGTATAGATTTATTGACAAATTCTCTAGCTATTTATAGTTGAGACGTGGGATCAAACCCTGTCACTAGAGTTGGGGAAATGGAGCCTTTGGGGCAATGGGTTTGATCCTTTGAGGACAGGCTACCCCCTTTATAGCTCCATGCATAAATGCATGGTTTTCAAAACCGGATCAGACCGGACAGTCGGATTGGAAAAACCGGGAACTGATCACTTGATTGGTTTCGCTTTTCTCCAAAACCGCTTTTTCCCCCAAAACAATTGATTTTGGTCAGCAAACCGCTGAACCGGCCGGTTAACCGTTCGAACGGTTTTGACCATTTTTCAAATTTTTAATTTTTTTTAATTTTTTTATCAGAATGGGCCGACCGTTTGGGTCAAACGGTTGGACTGTTCAAACCGGTAACCGGATCCTTGACCGGTTCCGTCACCGGATCGATTTTAAAAACCACGCATGCATGTATGTAGCAAAGGAAGACCCATTCAGGCTACTTGTATATTATTAGAAACCAAAAGGTTTCGCTGCCTTGAAAATGCAAGTTTTACCCAAAGCTTGGTCCAAGTTCAGCACTCCGGCTTATGAAAGAAAATAAGGGAACGTGGCAGTGTTAATCTGTTGATGAGAATATAGTCTTCTGGCACAATAGTGCGTTTTGCAGAGGCAATCAGGTGGAGTAGTACTCAACAAGAAAGTCGGACAATCTCATTCCCAGTTTAATTAATTACCCAAATTCACGAGTTGCCGCCAAACAAGCTCTAATTCATGATTGATAATTGTTAAGATTAATTAATTCCTTGATCGATCGATTCGAGCCAAATGAGAAGAAGAAAGAAGAAATGTACAAAGAGTCAACTGAAAGTTTAGTTTGAATTTGAAGCCTGGGGCTCTTTCAACTTTTTGAACTGAAAGTTTACAGACCCAAGACTCCAAGAGCCACCTACGCTTCATGGGACATTTTCCAGGGACGTACGGCCAACGAAAAAAAGAAACAACTCAGCCCATCATCGATCCTTCAGACTTCAGAGTTCAGACTCTGAAATGGACCATATGGAACAATTCATCTAAGTTGGAAGCATTGACTAGTGCTTCCCCGTTTTCATGTCTGGAGAGGTTCTGTTCCGACCGGACAATTCGGAAACGGGTCAAGATTGTCACCCATCAATTACCAATATCAGTAGCCAGGCCCAGACTTCAAAGTGTCGCTTTTGAATATGAACCGTTTCTGAATCAATTGAGGTCCCGTTTGTTTCATGGGAATAAGGGCCTAGAATGGGAATCAGAATGGGCTATTCTCATTCTAATTATTTGGTTGGATGGATTCAGAATTCTATTCCCATTTCTGGTGGAATGACATTATTTCATTTGAGGGAATGGTCATTTCCTACCCCTCCTTTGGGATTGTTAACTCTCATTTTCACTTTCATTCCTGTCCTATCTAAATCAACCAGCTTATGGGAATGGACCATTCCAACTACAAACCAAGCGGGCCCTGAATAGGTTAGATTTGTCTAATTTAAATTCAATCCTCACAAATCTGTACTCACAGCTATACATGAGACATATTCTCAACGCACAGCTGTAAGGAACTGTGAATATATAGGATGTAAGAACTGAATCCAAATCTGGATTTGCCAGTTGGGGTTTGAAAATTCTCATTCCCGTCTAGGTTCGATTATTCAGACTATGTTGACTTGGATAGGTATAGATGAATTTTGAAAGGGACGTGAATTGAGTTAATTTTACTTTTTGGAGAAGTAAAAAAGAAAATAAAAGAAACCTCGAAACCTAATTCAACAGCTTAACTACCACCACTATTAAAAGGGAGTTATCAGCTTCAATTTTTTATGTATAGTTGCCGCTCAAAAAAGTTGTTGAATTGTTATAATATTGTTAGTCACCTTATACAGTTTAGTGTAGTGTAAATGAATTATTTTATTTCTTTCGTTTTCTTTGCAATGAAAATGAGGAAATTGGCAGAAATTACAATTGAATTGCAATTGTAAATATCAATTACTATTACACTGACACTAAACCATTGTATTGTATTCCATCCATAGTTATTTAGGCAAGCACAAAGTAATCAAATCTGTTCAAAGTTCAACTGGAGTTCTCTATCAAATATAGTCTTCTTTTGCCCGCTTTGACACAAAAAGTTTGTCCGACTAAAATGGAATCAAGTATATATTCCCATGTACCTACCTCCAATATTGCCACTGCTACTTCCATGGTTGTCGTCGTCTGCAGAACCTCCCAAACAGTCTCAAAGTATTCTCATTGAGAAAATAAAGAAAACACGATATGCATGCAAAAGTAGTCCATATACAGGGAGGTGGGGGTTGGTGGGATGGGATAGACCTTACACCATACATCTTGTTTTCCTCCCAACCCCGAGTCCTAGCGTGGACCTAGCACTCTCCCATTATATATTTGTAATTTTTTTTATGACATACAGAGGGGGTTGGTAAGACCAATCAAGATCTTCAAACCGGGACCCACTGCTTAGCTTATATCCATAATCAACTAACCAGATAAGATTAAACTAAACAGACCTCTGAGCTCTAGCTACTTCCACCTTAATGCGTTCTGCCGTCTGCATTGGCGTTTGGAGCTTTGGATGATATAAAATCGTCCACGACTCTAGGACCCACGGGACGCGCGCGTGCCCAGATATATGGACCAGGAACTGGTGATGGTGAATCGGTGATGTGATGAGGTGTGACCGTCCCATGAGACATAAACCACAGTGTTGAGGTGGGGTGGGTGGTTGATTGGTTTTTACGCATCAGAATTTTGGATTCCACTACTGTAAATCAATAATAATTAGAAATTTTAAACACTGATATCAATCCGTGTATTAGCATCAATTTCGAACTGACAGCTACCCAATTGTAAGATGGAACTAACACCAGTCACTAAAAACCCCGAAAAATTATAACCATTCATAGCGTCCGGCCCTGTGTATACAATATTCTTTTCGGTTAATCAAAATTCACATGATGGACCACACATTATTGTACACTTCCGACATCGTAGATTCACCCGTTTATACTATTTATATCAAAATAAACTCAAAATCTAGGAAAAGGGGTATATGACTCCGTCCAACATTAATTAATTATAATTGGCACCTCACAATCTCACTAGTCCAATCCTCCAAACCGAATAAGCTTCTCTTTCTTTCTTTCTTGGTAACCACTGTAGACTCTTTCTTTGCTTCTTCATTTAAAGTTTAAAAAAGAAAAGAAGAAATACATTTATTTAAACTAACACGTATACATAGACAAGATGGTAGGCCACCAACCACCACCTTTGGGTGTTGGGGTTTTTGGAAGTTAGGCCTATCACGGTTGACTCAATTTTGCGCCTCACTTTCAATCAAAGTTGGGATGAAACATCTATTGTAGAGCCAACAACAGTAGTAGTAAAAAAGAGAAGAAAGTTTTCCATTTCAAAGGATTAACAGGCAGCTCTCTCTCTCTATCTCTGTCTCTCTGCATGCATGAATTCAGTAATTGTTAGGAAGATAATTGTCTTATCAATGAATCTATACAATACGTACGTCATGACTGCACGGTTGTTTTCTAACTAGTTAATGCTAAATTAAACCCCTCCTCTCTCACTCATCTTTCATAGGGTGTGGACTTCGCTTGTCTAATACCAAGTCGTGTGAGCTGTGATGGTGCATGATTTGGTAGTTCCGACAGTTTGGACGTGGGACCATGTAGGTCGTTTGGTCGAGTTGCAAAGAAAGAGAGAATATCAAAGTATTCAAGTTACTTTTATCTAGTGTGGGTACTTTAATGTTCAAGTCAGCGAGTTGTAGTTTTTGAGAGCTAGAAAGCAAGAGAAATAAAGAGCTAAAGAGCTTGAGTGCTAAATAGCACGTACCTCATGAGGTTGGAGGTGAGGGCCTTATATAGGTGAGTTGTTGTGATCCTTACGAAATGCATCCGAGATCTTTAGTTCATCCGTTCGGAAGTGAACTCCGTTTAAGCAGGTAATGTCTATCTAATCCCGTGCAAAACGAGTGAGGTGATAACCATATCTTCTAACGTGGTGTCATAATTTCAAGGAATTCGGAAGCGATTGACCACTTAAGGGAGATGTCACTCAGCACGTCAGGCAGGTCACCAACCGGGGCTAAGGCAATTCAGTGAAAGCAAGTCGCCTCTTACAGTTTGGCCCACTAGCGTGGTGCTAAAGTCACTGATGCAGTTACAGAATGTCCGAAATGGTCTATTTACGTGGTGCCGAAGTGTCACCCAACTATTTTACGATGTTATGTGTTATGATGTGATTGTAGGACAAAATTACCCTCATCAATTTGTTATGATCATTTAATTGATGATTATGTTGTTGAAGACTCCCCACGTCCACGAGAGTGAATGCCTGAATTGAATTCAAACAAGTTAAAAAGCAGAAGATTCAATCAAAACTATCCTGATTCCCGAATAATCGATTAAAGTAACTATTAACCAGGAGGTAACTTTCTCTGATAACCAATTTATAAAGCTAATTACACTAGCTGAGCTTCAACATAAGCAATATTTTAAGCTGTAATTAATGCTCAGTTTACATATAAATATGTACAGTGGAAAACCTTGTATTTTGTATCGTTTGATATGTATTTGGACTGTATATATAATTAATTAAGGGGGAGGTGGTGAGGAAGACCTGGTAATTAATTAATTAAGTGGAGTTTTTCTGACGCGTTCCACCAACTCCATAAACAATATGTACCCAGACTTTAGACTGTATACTGTAGACTTGGTTTTCGTCCAAAAGAAGCGGACAGCATATATAATTGAAGTAGCCTTATCCACAGGTAGTGACGGGTGGTGGTGTAGTTTTTATATATACAAATTAATTGATTATATACCTACAGTTAATCATTCTTTGACAAAGTAAGCTCGAGGTCTTCTTCCCTGAACCGGTTGCTCCTACCCAACTTCCTAAGCTCTTTTCATTTCCAACATGACTAGTTTTCTCTTTCTTCAATAATTTACCTAGGAAAAGTACACCACAACAGGGATACTTTGGTCAATAAACTGTCTCTTGTACCTTTTCTCATATAGAAGATATGAGTTAAGAGATTGAAGAGGTATACTTGTAGATGTAGATTGAGAACTGGTCCACGGCAGCTCCAGTTTTCAAAGGTTCAGTCCTCACTTTTAAATTTCATCTATGAATAAGTAAATGAACAAATAAGGTAGTGGACTATGTGACGCGGTCTTTCTGCTGCAACCAAGAAGATATATGGCCTAGAGACGTGGAAACAAGAAAAAGGCAAATAGATAAAAAGAAAAGAAAAAGCTTCTCTCCATCCCAGACTCAGCTAGCTCCAGATTAGTCTATAAATAGCATAGCGGCATCAGTTGGTTTGGAAGAGCAACCAACATATTTCTTGGCAAACCAAGTAAGATCTAGAGTCGGTCACAGTGTCTCTCAGCAGAAATGGCTATTGGGTTAATCAACAATACTATCCTGAAAGCTTCTCCTGTATCAGATATAGATTGCCCCGCCTCCAACACTCTGGTACCTCTTACCATCTTTGACAAAGCCGCCTTCGATCTCCATGTCGCCGTCCTGTACGCCTTCCGGCCACCCATGCCTTCTAATGAAGTCATGAAAGATGGCCTCGCCAAAGCCCTCGTTCACTATCCCCACCTGGCCGGTAGGTTCACCACCGACGAGCACGGCCGCCCTTGTATCATTCTAAACAACGCCGGCGTCCGGGTTATTGAGACTTACGTGCCAACCGCCCTGGCTGAGCAGCTCCCCTTTACCCCTTCTTCTGAGATGAGCCACCTCCTCCCACCCCTAGAAGGTGTCGAACCGTTGCTCCAAATTCAACTCAACCGCTATGCCTGTGGTGGCCTAGTGATAGGCCAAACTGCCCACCACCATGTCTGCGATGGTCAGTCCATGAGCTCCTTCTTCATCTCATGGGCTAAGTTGGTGCGTGGACTCAACCTCGAATCACTTCCTTATCACGACCGAGCTGCTGTTTCCGTCCCAAGAAACCCACCCAGAACTGAATTCGACCACCGTTCTATCGAATTCAGAAAGAGCGCGGCCTCAAACAACAACGAGTTCCTATCCTCTATCGTGAACTTGACCCTTCATCTGTCGCCCGGTTTCATAACCAAGCTCAAACAAAAAGTGAGCCAGGGAAACCAACGATACAGCACTTTCGAGTGCCTTCTCTCTCACATGTGGAAGAAGATTACACAGGCTCGAGGCCTCCCACCGGAAGAGCTCAGCCAAGTGAGGGTGGCGGTGAATGGTCGAGCCCGAATGAAGCCACCGGTGCCCATGGAGTATTTTGGAAACCTGGTGCTCTGGGCGTACCCAAAGCTGAAGGCAAAGGAGTTATTAAACGAGAGCCATGCATACATCGCCAAAGCAATCCACGATGCAGTGGCTCGGGTGGATAATCAGTATTTCCAGTCATTTATCGATTTCGGAGAGCTATCGAAGGGAGAAGAAGAAGAAAAAGAGTTGGTCGCGACGGCGCCTGAAGTCGGGAACGCGCTGTGTCCCAACTTGGAGGTGGATAGCTGGTTGAGGTTCCAGTTTCATGATCTGGACTTCGGTGGCGGAGGACCTTGTGCTTTCATCCCTCCAGACTTGCCAGTTGAAGGCTTACTAATCTTCGTTCCTTCCTGCAAGGAGAAAGGTGGGGTTGATGTCTTCCTTGCTCTTTTACACCACCATGTCCAATACTTCAAAGAAATCTGCTACTCTTTGGATTGAAGCTAAGCTGCAGCAAAGGATCGAGGAACTCTACCTTTAAGCCAAGATGTCTTAAGTTTTTTTCTTTTTCTTTTAACTTCCTCTTTTCTTCTTTTGAGTGTAAGATATATGAATTATTATTTATTTCTTCATGCGTTATAGTCTATGTACTCGATCATCACATGGGTACTGTATTGTCTATTACTATATATGTATGGTCACAACAAATTTAAGGAAATATGATTAATTATGAATTATACATAGTTATAATATATCAGACTTCAATTTCACACTTGCTGTCAGCTGCGAGCTCACATCGTCTGTCTGTCCACTAGTCCTATCCAATGAAATACTGCCACGACACCTATTTATTTGAAACTCAAATTTAAGTGAGTCCAGACTTAAACGGCCGTCGGGACTCCAAAAATCATCTTAAATTTTATTAACCCGCTCAATTTTAATGAATTCCTCCTTTCTTTTTTTTCTTCACCGCCACTACAACAAACTGCCGTATCTCTTCCTCCTCCAGTCCTCCTTTCTCTCGAGGTGACTGTTGAGAAGCGATCTTAATAAAAACAAGATGATGGAATTCTGGCGAAATGTTTCTTTGCTTCTAACACTCCTAGTCAGGATGCTATACTGTTGCTTTGTCCATATGGCTAAGGAATTGGGTTTCCTCTGTAATCCTCTTATTACAGAAAAAAAAAATGTAAATTATTGAAACCTTTCCTAAAGTTTGATAATTCTAAGTAGACTCCTCTATTAAAATATGTATACAGTTATTATTGAGCTGGTTCTATAGAAAAAAAATGCAAACTTTATTAAAATAAAAGAAAAGAGAATTTAAAATTGCATCTTTACCTTTGAGTGAACGAAATAAAGGATAATATTGGAAAATAAATCAATTTCAAAAAAGAGATCGGAAGGATTTGGGTAGCGATTCATATGTAGAGAAAACTTGAAAAATAAACATTTTGGTCAAAGTATATTTTGAACATTTTCCTACCTCCCTTTAGAGGTTTCTATAGGAATCTACTTACAACTATGTGAGAAAGTTCAGGAAAGGTGATTGCAATTAATAAGCTTCAAGGAAGGTTTTAGCAATAACCTAAAATTTCAGGGGAGGTTTCAGCAATTTACCCTATTTTAAATTATACAATATACCTCATCATCTAACTCATCATGAATGACATGATATTTTATTTTAAAAATATCACTTTGTTGGTTTCAAAAACTTAAAACCAACTTGCTTTTCACAAGAAAACAAAAACACAGTTTTTTTTTTTTTTTTTTTTTTTGTATGTATGGCTCAGTAACTCAGTTTGAGAGAGTATAAATACAAATATGTGCACTGCAAATACAAATTTTACAATACAATATGCAAGGTTTTGCATTGCACATATTTGTATTTGCACCCTTACCAAACTGAGTCATTGGAAAGAATACAAATGCAAATATGTACAGTGCAAATGCATGCAAAATACAATGTTTTATATTCTACATATATTTGTATTTGTAATCCTTCCAAACTGAACTTATTTGCATCTGTACTCTTTCCAAACTGAGCCTAAATAACAAAATCACAGTTCAAGAATATATATATATATATATATATATATATATATATATATATTTTAATTATTTGGTGATGTAGCAAATTCATAAACAACACACGCGTCCTTAATTTAGGCTGCGTTTGGTTGCAATGCAAACTAAAATATGTACATTATATATTTATCCTCTTTTCGGTTCATGAGTGCAAATATGATTCAGATTTTAAACCGTTTTTGCACTCATATTGTTTGTTTGAAACCGGTACCAAGTGTGGGCCACACCATTAAATGCTCCAACTACCTTATTCTCCAATGCATTAAATTCAGTTAAAAAGTTGATTATCAAAAGAATTCATAATTGTATCTAAAAAATAGATACAACAATACTCTCTTTCTTAACTACAAAAATGTTAGAAAATATATTTTTAATTTGATAATCACAATAGATAACTACCCCGATTCGACCTTTGTATGCGAACAAACGGAGCATCAATGGAATCACCTGTTCGACGGGGAAGAGGAGGAAGCATTTTGAACCAGCAAGAATTCAGCATATGCAGCTGTGCAACAATCAAGAAAAAACACCAGTTCAGGGCTACCGGTCAAAAGATACAGAGAGTTGCTCAATCACATCAACCAACGCTTTAATTTGCCTGCATTTCTTATAAACACATGTTCGAATGAATGTATTTTTCTATTGTTTTGTCTGTAAGTTACGCTACGCAAATGAACGAATCTTTTATAAAATTAATCTTTTGACATAGAAGTTTGGTAGGCAAGAATATTATATGTGATAACATAGAGAAGTTACCAAATAACAATCAACATGTTTTGTTTTTCATCTTTACTCAATAGTTTAAAGGTGTTCGATTATGCCTTTAGTTAGACAACAAACTGAAGGTGGGATCTTTGGCAGATTTGATTACGTAGTTAGTATTGGATCTTCAACTGACCATAACTGATTCAATTTTCTTATGGGTCCGATTGGTGCCTATTGTTTTAAGTTGTATTTTAATTCCGACCAAAATTTACATGGAAGTTGGTTAAGAGTAATTAATCCAAAAACTGAGCTTTCAGGGCCCAAAAAACAAATAGGTTTTTCAGCATTTTTGTTTAATTTGAGCTTTTGGTCTTTTATTTCAGGTTTTGCATTTGTGCTATTAACCTTCTCTTGATTTTATTCTGCTGAATGTTGGGAGCTGAAAAAGTCAGATGCTTCAGTCTTGGTTTTAAAACCTTGGCTTCAATTAAAGTTTCGTCAGATTTGGGTTGGTTCAATTGGAGCTTATAAGCTTTTTGGGTTTGGCAAAAGCCGCAAAACCTCAACGTTGCATCGCGTTAATTTCAGGAATTGGTTATTAGGACACTCATGGAAATACAAAAAGATAGGAAGGATGAAGGTATCAGCAAGATTTTGAAAATTTCTAAAAATCTAATTGTTTTGGCTAAATTTTGAGACTTAGGCTGCGTTTGGTTGCAACGTAGATGAAAATATGTACCCTGCATATTTACTCTCTTTTAGGTTCATCAATGCAAAATGTAACTCATTTTTTGTATTCTTCATGTTTGTTTGAAATTGGTGTAAAACGTGGGTCCCATCACTAAAATGCCTTTTTTTTTGTCAAGTACACTATTTATCAGAAGAGCACAAGTTTGTATCCAAAAACTGAGTACGTGTGCTCTTCTCACAATTAAGGTTCAAAGTATCGATACGTGTCGATGGCTTTCCGATATGCCCCTACAGAGGTTGTATCGGGTCAGCCACTAGCTCAGAGGGTAGGTGGACCTTAAACTGGCCTGTCTGAACCGATTTCAAAAAAAAAATAAGTAAAACTAAAAAAGCCACTGACATACAACATATCGGCCAATGTTGATACTTTGGACCTTGTTCACGGTACAAAGATGTTAGGAAAAACATTTTTGACATCTTAATCATTACGTTTTTGTATGGCAACCAAATGCTCACAATTGCAAACCGGGATACATAAATACTCCGGTTCGGCATTTGTATTGGAAACAAACGGAGCCTTAACTTTTAAAGTCTCATGACCGCATAAATGGGCCAAGGCCAACAACATAGGCTTTGAGAGGGTTTTTAGGCTCACGCCCATGTCTTTCATTGTTATCAAAATAAAATAGGAAACAATTACTTAAAGGGCAAATTTCTTAAACTACCCTTATGATTTAGCTAGACCTGTTCATGGGCCGGGCCGGGCCGGGCTTTCACTTGTCACTAATGAAAATATATTAGGCCCGAGCCCGAGCCCGGCCCTGATAAAAGCCCGAAGCCCGAGCCCGAGCCCGAAGCCCGACCTAATTGAAAAAAAAAATAATTTTTCTTATTCAAATTAGAATTAAAAATTCAAATAGTATTTTTTTCTATTTAAATGAACAATGGGCCTACAATATGGTATTTTTTCCCTTTCTTTTATATTTTAAAACACAATTTTACATTATTAAATCAAAAAATTTATTCAAATGGACATAATCACATAACTCATTTTAAGTTTAATATTAGGTCGGGCCAGGCCGGGTTATTTTGGCAAAGCCCGAGCCCGGCCAAATTTTATGCGGGCCGGGCTTTTTGGCCTGAGGTTAAGCCCGCGGGCCAAAAAGCCTGTTCAAGCCCGTCCGGAAGCCGGGCTGGCCCGTTGGACCACCCGGCCCGTGAACAGGTCTAGATTTAGCTAATTGACTAACTCTACTCTTATTCTTTAATTATTGTCTTGCACAGTTGCACTACCTGTACTATTTCTAACAATTGACATCGATGTAAAGGGCTAACAAGAAAAATAATGAAATGTCAAATTTGTCCACTATTTCTCAAATTTTTAAAATAAAATGCAACTGATAAAAAATTCAAGAAGATATGAAACAGATCACTGCTTCATCTCCGCCTAAAATTCCCTTCAGGAAGATATAAAGTGATGGTGCGTGCATATGTGTTTTATTTTCTTGTTAAGAGTGCCTCACGGTTTCCTTCGTCGCAACTTGTCACCATTTGGGGGTGCCTTGTCACCCTTTAATTTTTTGGGGTTTTTACCATTCAGTCCACCCCAGAAATCATAGTTCAACTGTATAGTTTAGGGTAGGATTCAGCTCGGAATTGATGCTAATTCATAGACGGGTATGGGTGTTATAGCTTTATAGGTGGAGTTATTTATAAATTTGAATTGTTGTAAGTCTGCAGTTCAAATCAGAATTACGAGGGGGAGTGCAGTCCTGATTCCAACTGTAACTTCAATCTTGAAGGAAAAAGAGAGATACCATCACAGGACCCATCCATCCTACAGGCTACAGCAACTGGACCCCATTACAATACCGAAAAGAACAGAGCCATAAGAGACCAGAACCGAGAGATCCATGAGATGCCTGAACAATAACTCGGACACGTTGCAAAAATCGTTTCCTCAATCCATCTTCTTGGACTCCCATTCAACCTTTCCCTCTTTCTTTCCTCTTTCAAAAGCCCTCCTAACAAATTTCTCACCACCCCAAAAAGAAAAGAGGAACAAGACTTTTAGAAACCGTGACATCTCTCTCCACTAATTCCTAAAGAGACAGGCATCTTGAGTCTTCAACCTTTTCTTCAGTTCTCACAATCATGTTCACAGCCCGTTAAAATCCATCATCACTTTCCTTCTGGTCTTGTTATCAGTTCTGAACATTACTCTCCAGAAATCATTGAACAATAAATAGTGAGTAAATGATGGGAGGAAATCGACAATGTTGATATGAACAATAATACTTGGACCTCCATTAAAACCATTATTTGGATTCCTCATGGAAATGTTTAACTATCCAAGAATAGAAGGCACACACAATCACGAGCATCAACTCAGTTTGTTGCATCTTCCATTTTTAAATTACTATTACAAGCAATAACCATGAACCAAACTCTTCTTCCCAATTCTTTAGACCCACTGCTCCATTTACTCTTATTATTCGCTCATCATCTGAGTACACGTAGATAACCTTTTCTCCAATCATAAGCATGCGGCACTACATAAATGTCTAGTACTACTGACTTGTAGAATCACCACCCACACACCACACTAACATCTAACTCATGCAAGGTTTTAAAAACATCTAAAGGAGAACTGAGGAATAAATTAATGCAGGGTTTTAATCAGTGCTTCTACCCATCTACCATCCCAATTCCCATAAGCATTCAATTTACTTGGATTAAGATTGATATTCATAATCGTTGCTCCAAAACAAGGAGACAAGCAGTCTGGGAAGCGTTTCTCTCGAAAAAGGGATTATAGCTGAGAATTTACACCGGTTTTGCGTTCTTTTCCTTCAGTCTTTATTTACATATTATATATTTGACTGAATCCAGGGTCAGAACCCAAATGTGTTCTCACCACTGTAGGTCATGTAGAGGAAACCATCTTCATCCTTGTTCTCCTCATAGATCGCAGACATCATTGCAGCTGCAAGACACGAGCGATTGGTTTTTACATTACTAATGCTAATTACCCATATATATATACAAGACATTCAAATTAGAAACATAACCGTGAAGATAATATGACATCTGTCTCACCAGTGGGCGGTAAAATATTCTTGACAAAGATGAATATGGCCTTCTCAGCGCTAAGCTTTATCCTCTTCCGGACAACATAAACAAACTGCCCAACTGTCAAATCAGCAGGAACAAGATACCTGCATTCACAACCAGAAGGGGGTATACATATTAGCAAAAACAACTAAAAAAACTTACAGATAGAAGTCTAGCCAAATGAGGGAAACATGTAGAATCAAACCTTGACCAAACAAACATATGTTTCGTTTACCGCATTGTATACACATAATATTATCTGCTTATTCCAATATTAAAAAAAAAAAAAAAAAAAAAAAACTTATTTTCATGGTTTTAATTCAAGCACCCCTGGGCCTTCGATGGTGGGGGAACTTTTAGAGATCATAATGGCAACGTCTTACCAAGCATTCTGGACCCTATTGGTGAATGTATTTTGCACAGCACAAGCTCTTTCACAAGCCCTATACAGCCTACCTTCAGGTTAGAGTAGACTAGAATCTGGATTGATAATTCATTGGTTGGTTGGAGGTCTTCAGCTGCAAAAGATCTTTGGTCTCTTAGATTTGTAACTGAGAGGTGCAATATCATTTCTTATCTCTATGAACAGATCGTTCAGGTTTAGCTATCCCACTTGGTAGAGAGGTGCAATATCATTGAACCTTTAATACAGCCCCAGGCCCAGAGGATAAGTTCTTGTCTGTTCAGCCATATGCTGTTCTGTACATTGGTTGTGTATTTTATATCAGCCGTTTAAGTTCCCTCCTATTATTTTACCTATTGATCAGGATCTATCTTTTATCATTCATCATAATCATCCAAGCCTTATCCCAACTAAATGGAGTTGACAACATGAATCCGGTTGCACCATCCCATTTTGTTTAATGCCATATCCACTGTTAAATTATGGGCACTTAAATCATTTCTAACTACTTCAACCCAGTCCTTTTTTGTCTACCCCTAGCCCTTCTAGTCCCAATAACTTGCAACAAATCTATTCTTCTAGGTGCTTTTGGTGGTCTTCCATGCATGTGACAATACCATCTTAGTCAATTTTCTATCATCTTATCACCTATTGGAGCTATTCAGTTCTCTCTCTCTCTCTCTCTCTCTCTCTCTCTCTCTCTCTCTCTCTCTCGACCAAAGAGTAACTGAGGTTATATTAAAAGTAAGAGATACACGAGAAGATGTACATCAAGGAGCAAAACAAGGAAACAAAGATTACAAAGGAAGAGCATTATCACTAAATAAAAATTCTCTATGAGCACCAGATTCAGCTAACCCATCCAGTTCCCTGGAGATAGCTCAGCTTTACCTGCATCAAGCCCATAATGTCTCTAGCTTCAGCAAAAAAATGGGCCAAACTCCAAGGCCCGCTGTCTTTTTTCCTTTAGCCATCTTATCATATTAGCAGAATCATCCTCAACAGCTAGAAAGAAAATACCTAACAATTTAGCATAGCAAAGCCCCATGAGGGTTGCCACTATTTCTGCCTTTGTAGAGTTAGCATTTCCAATCTCTATCCTGGATTATACCTCCAATCCTGCTAGACTGGAAGACCCTTGGACACTCCCATCAAAACTTAATTCTCATCATTCCTTCCTCCCATTGACAGCAGTGGATAAGAGCAGCCTGACTTGGGGAACAGAAAAAGATTTCCACTAAGTTTTTTTGTAGATCATTCAAAGAGAACCCAGCAAACACTCCAGAATTTACAGCCCAAAGGTTGCAAAGGAAAGTAATAGAGGAGACCAGATCTACTGTTCCAGCTTTTGTTCTCAAAAACCCTGTTGTTTCTTTCTTCCCACAGACCCCACATAACAGCTTGAGATACCAATCTCCAATACAGCTTGCCTCTTCTGCCTAATCCTGGATGTATCTCTGACTGTGCAGTATACAAGCATACATATATGTGCACGTGCATGCAAGAGAGAGAGAAATCAAATAACACAAAGAAGCAATCTTCAACAATAAGAAACAATAAACAGTATAGACCTGTTCACGGGCCGTGCTTCAGGCCCAATTTTACACTGTCACAGGCTCGGGCTTCGGGCCGGGCCCATTAGAATTTTGACAAAAGCCAAGCCCGAGCCCAGCCCATGAACAGGTCGAAAACAGTAAGATATCCACTTGTCAAATTTGTCATTGTAGATAATTTGATGCTGCCGTGCTGGCAACAAATTTGAAAGATCTTAATCTAACTTGATGGTAATTAAGACCATGGCTAATGACACCAAAATAAATACACGTTTTGACCTCAAGCTTGGACAGGAATTTGAAGAAACTTGATTTCTTCCATGGCCATTAATTGCATTGAAGGAGAAACTAAAAGGTAATATACTGTTATTACTTTTCAATACAAGTTTTGGCCTCTTAAAATGTATCTAGTGGCACCGAATAGCTATTAATTGCAATTAAGGAGAAACTAAAAGGTATATAATATTAATATACTTGTACTACTTTTCAAATATGTAGCCATCAGAAGTTCAGAACAAAAATAATACAAAGTCAATATGTTGAAATGGAAGTTGTGTAAGTAGGGAAAAGAATAGCAATGAAAGAGAATATAAGACATAAACAATTCAAATATATTACATATGAAACCCAAGGCAAAAGATACTACTAACTTTTTCTTATCTATGTCAGGAATGTCACTCCTTTCAGCCTTCTCCACAATTACCTACATAGTAAAATCAAAGGTAAGCAATCAAACTACACAAAATCAGGAAAAGTAAGAGATTAAAAAAAATTCTTGATCAGTAAGTAGTTAGGTTTTTACTGGTATTCTATCAGGATACTTCTCTCTGATACGAGCAGCTTCTGCCTGCCTCCTCTCTGGCATGTAGAAGCACATAAACTTCAAAACATACATAACTTCAAAGCATGTTAACTAGGAAACAAGAAAAGGGCAAGGCGAGGAGTTACACATTGACATATTATTGTTTTCTTGCTTGTGCATTGAGGTATAAGCAGCTGGTAGGTGGTCAGAAAATTTAAATCCTATTCCAGGATTTAAAAAAATAAAAAGAAAAAGAAAAGAAACTAAGATGTTTGGTCCATCTTACCCAAATTTCCCGTGTTTCAGAACACAGAGATGCAACTCCAGGCAATAAACACCCAAGCTCATGCTCATGCAACACTGGTCAATATACTGGTCAATCCCCTCCAAATTACATAACAGCATCAGGGGTAAGGGTAGGATTTTTTATTTGAGTGGGCCAAAACCTAACATACATAGATTGGGGAGGTGGGGGAAAATAAACATGGATGGGGCCAGGGGGCAACCAGGGGAGGAGGGGGAACATACATGGATGGGGGCATAATATAAGTGGGGATTTTGGGGCATGGGGGATGGCTCCCCCGGGCTCTGCCCCCAAACATCATGGTTACATCTTCAAGTGTTGTTTTATTCAATCAAAATAATAAACTAATTTCAAGAGAGGTGATGAGCAATGTTTTGAAAATCGTAATTGTATCATAAATCGTGGAGAAAGTTTAAACAAATCGATCCGTATCGTAAATCATAAGATTATTTCTATTTTTTACAAACTTGTCAAAAAATAAAATATAGATATGCTAAGAGGCTAAATATATATAGGAGAGTGATATTACTCTGTCTTTAATCTATATCTACCATATATGTACCTAAAACAATAGAATTTACCACTTATACAATAGAAGCCTAAGATGATATAATCAAATTGGACTTGAAAATCAAGCAAATCTACATACAACGGCTCTTTAACCTACATATATGGAAAATAAACTCAATTTCTTGTCTTAAATAACATAAAACAGGGCACAACTCGAGAGACACTATTTTGGGCTGAGTTGTAATTTTGTATTAGTACACATGTACATTTTGCTTTAAATTCTGTTTTTTAAGATTTTATGTGCATCATGTTTGGAAATGCAGCATCTCGCGCCTTCCCAAGGGAATGATTATATAACTTCTTTCTGATTTAATGGAAATATGATATTTTATCTATAACAAAATAAATAGTTTTCTAGTAAGGGCTTTAAAAAAGTCTCCCTTGAGAAAACTAAATATAAACAAAAAAAAAACAAAGTAGAGAACTAATTCTTAATTGAGTTTATTGAATAGTAGTGAATCATATATAAATT
Organism: Nelumbo nucifera; assembly: GCF_055504915.1. Classification (NCBI taxonomy): domain Eukaryota; kingdom Viridiplantae; phylum Streptophyta; class Magnoliopsida; order Proteales; family Nelumbonaceae; genus Nelumbo; species Nelumbo nucifera. The sequence goes on along the minus strand of NC_142649.1, from coordinate 145,410,599 downwards.
GTAAGATTATGAATCAAATCATAGGATTCAAACAAAAATCGTAAGGTTTTTGCAGAAAAGGATTCAGACATAAGATTCGAACCAAGACCCTTGGGGTTCATGATTTGAATCATGAATCGTAAGATTTTGACAACATTACTGATGAGAAGTAGATTCCTCAGGCAAACCTTCCAGTCAAAGGAATTATTTCTGTTTTCAACAAAATAAAATAAATTAAAATGAGTTGCCTCCTTGTCATAGTTAATAAGTTTTCCATATTTCATTCTCTTATATCCTAGATCAAGTTGTGGTGACGAGAGGATAAACACCAATCCTTAAGTGAAGTTCATGGTTTGAAGAGCTAATTGATATATAGGAAATATGAGTGACTTGGAATGTACTCGTAAGCTTCATATTGACTTCTAATTTCCCAAAATATATTTCAAGTTATGCATTTTCATAATACTCCGTTCTAATAATGAAATTCCTGGAAACTGATCATATTTCCTACAATGTATATTTCACCTTAGAGCTACCCAATATCTTATTCTTTTTTTTTTTTTGGTAGAAGGATGAAAATTTCATCCTTGTTGTCGGTCAGTTTGTATTCTCTTTTGGTTAACATAGAGCTACCCAGCAGTTCAACAACATAGTTTATCATACCTCCTAACTTATTTAGTAAACAGAGAACATGAAAAGAGTCACTTCAACAATGCCAGTTAACAATATCATGATTTCTTCCATTTAATGTGAATATATTGATAAAATTCAGCAAGATTGATATTGGAATAACGAAAAAGGGGAAAAGAAGATTAACAGATGAAAGTTCCTGCAGATTGCATTCCCCCCGGCTAAACCAAGAACAATGCCATATGCATTTTCTAACTTCTTAAAAAATTGAAAATTTCCCAATATATTTAAGAAATGCTCCATGATTTTTCAAGATTGGGGGTGTGTTAAGTTCCTCACCTAAGGTACAACGAAGTAAAAATCCACCACTCAAATTTTACATATGGATAGGAGTAATCAGCTGAAGTAAGAAATGCAACTCGGTGCCATAGGTATGCACATGCAAAAGGCGAAATATTGAGATACTCGGAACAAATTTATCACAATAGCCGTGTATATACTAGGATCCAAGAAACCTTTAGCCATCCACCCAATTATTTAGAAAAAAAAGGGGTGAGTGGTGCAAAATTCTGAACGAAAAGAAAGAACAGAAACAAAGCCCTCTATAATTCATGGTACTCATATTGCGCGGTTGCTTTAGAAACAACTAAAATTCAAGAACAAAGCCCAACAAGGAAAAAGGTAAGAAAAACTGAAGAAACTCAAAACTAGAAAAAGCACAAACCCAGAGGATGTTCCAACTTGAAGGAGCTTTTGGCCATGGCAAGACTGCTGGTGCGACTGTTCTCTGCGAATTTCAAACATCGAAAGAACATAACAGACGGATCAACCAAAAGATAATCATAAACACATGAAACGATAATGAAACAGTCAAACCAAGGCTTGTTGAGAGAGGAAAAAAAATTAAATCTTAATCCTACCAAGACGAAGACGAAGACGGGAAAGAAGGACTGGCGTGCGACTTTAGGATTTGAAATGGAGCAGAAGAATGATGTGAGAAAAGAAAAATCTCGGCTGTCAAAATCAAAAAGAGGAGAAATTAGGAAACGTGGTGGTGTTGATGTAAAGGGAAGGACTTAGGGGAGAAATTAGGGTTTCCGATGCCAACACGAAACCGAAAGCAACAGCAAACGGGACCTTAATTGCCTGCTAAAGAAGCAAGCGGAGGGTGGTTCCTCTCCCTCCCTTCCTTCTCTTCTTCTTCGCTGAATTTCTTCCTCCTCAAAATAATAAAAGAAGCGGTAATAAGCTTCAAACGATAAACTGATAAAGCGTTTATATAACATCTACTGAACACTGGAATCGTGTCACGGAGGGAAGGATGATGTACGTATAGAGTGAAATCAGTGAACAGGGAACACTAACCAAAGTAGTGGGAGTGGGACCCAATCCACTGCTAAGAGATGCCCTGGTTACTTTTGGATTAGAATTTTATAAGATTTTCTTATAGACAGTTTGCGCCGTCTGATTGGAATATTTTTCTTTTTTGGATTAGAACATTTTTTTGTTAAAAAAAATGGTGTTTTTTGTCTTTTTGAAAATTTTGGCTGGGATCAATGAAAATATAAAAGGCAAAGGACAAGACAAAAAAAAAGGAAGATAAAAATATCCCAAGTTCAGGCAATATTTGTTTTGTTCAGCTGAACCAACCTGGACTGACCAACGAACCAAAGTTGTGATCAAGGTTCAAAAAATCAACATGTATCGAGAGCACGATATACCCTTGCAGAGGGTGTATCGGAGTTCTGACTGGTTAAGGGGGTGAAGGAACCTTAAACTAGCTCCCTTAACTGATTTTGAAAAAAAAAATAAAAAAGTATCGATATTGCCCAATACACCATTACCGGCATACATCGGGAGTATCAATATTTAAAACTTTGATTGTGACTGGTTATATGATATTGGTTCACACAAATGACAATAATTGTGATGCAACACTTAAAAATAGGTTCAAAATTAAAAAAATAAATAATAATAATAATAATAATAATAATAATAAAGCAAACTTGGTACATTGAACCGCCATTGAATAGAACATTTTTAGGGGTGGTCATGGCTGGGCCCGGCCCATCTGGTCTTTGGGTATATATATTAAAAATTATGTTATACTTTATATAATATACAATCTATACTATATTATAAAGCCGTTAAGTCCCACGTCAGCAGCAGCTCTTTCTTTTTCTTATTCCCCCTTCTCTCTTTTCTCCTTAAACCTCTCTACTTTCTTCCTTATCAGTTTCTAATCCTTCCATGTAGCCACGTGGCATCCCTCTCTTTAACACTAGAGCCCCACTCCAAAATTTTCTCTCTCATGTCCCCAATCACTTAGCCAACCCCTTCATAAAATTTCTAATAAATTATCTCTCCCACCAAAAATTCTTCCTAAAACACCTCTTAATCTATATTGCCCATGGCACCCCTATCTTCTTCACTACAGTTCAACTCCAACTCTCTCTCTCTCTCTCTCTCTCTCTCTCTCATGTCAACCCCCTCATAAAATTTCTCCACAACAATCTCTCCCATTTAAAATTCCTCCTAAAACACCTCTTAATCTATATTATAAACCATCTAAAAACCAAAAACGTGATTAAATTAATTTGTCAATTTTTTATATTTTCAATAATTATTGATATAATTGAATATTATTTAGTAGATATCAACACCTAAACTATAATTTTTCATAATTTTGATAAATTGAAAATTTTAATTACTAAGAATTACTTTATGAAAATTACTGATTTTGGTCATTTTTTTTGAAAATTAATTATTGAAATCAATAATTAATTAAAATATTAATAAATACAAATTTAATAATTAAAAATTCTCAGTAATTTTTAGCAATAAGTAGTTATTGATATTTTAAATAATTTTGGTCAATTTATTAATATTTAATGATATTATCAAATAATAATTAAAATTTTTTAGTGGAAATTTATTTTTTATATTTTCAGTAATTTTGAAATTTACTATAATTTTTGAGCAATAATTAGTGATTTTGTTAATTTAGTGAAAGTTAAATTACAAAACATTCATTTTTTCAAATAAATAATTGGAAAATTTTAATAATCTCCATAAGTATTGGATACTACATGTATAATTACCATAATTAATGGAACTATATTTATGGGTTTGGGGGTATCATGGATTTAGGGGATGACCCTCAGGGTAGGAATAGCAATGGGCAGGTTTAGGGCGGGGATCATACTCCCCATCCCAACCTTAGGGTTTTAAATTAATCCTTATAAAAAATTTTAGCATGCATCCCCGGTCCTCGACAGAGAGGGCTTCCCCATTGGGGATCTAAATCCCTGAATTTTTTAATTAAAAGTTTGTTTTTAGAAAGGTATTTATTTAAAATGCAAATAACAATTTAAATATATTTTGATATATATAGACAATATAAATAATATTATATACATAATATAATATATGTGCACGTATATTTAGTATATATAATCGGGGTTGGGGAAAGGTGTGGACTTCACTCCCCATCCCCAATCAGGTATTCCTATTAATCCCATCCCCACTTTGTCCCCGCCAAGACTCAAAATATCGATACGCTTGATACGTTAGTAAGGGCATATCAGGCTATATCAGTATTGTTTTTTTTTTTTCCAAAACCAGTTCAGGGAGCCGGTTTAAGGCACTTTCATCCCCTAAACCAGTCAGAACCCTGATACACCCTCAATAGGGGCGTATTGGGGAGCTCCTGAAATGATATGTATCAACTGATACGGGCTAATACATGTCGATACTCTGAACCTTGGTCCCCGCTGTCAATCTTCATTCCATCCCCGCCTGATCAGGGATGCCAGGTACTTGGTGGGGATAGAGAAAATTGCCATCCCTACCCCCAAGTTGTGTAACTCTATAGAATAACAAGTTTTAAATCCAATTTCATGCATTGCACGAGGGAATGCTAGTAATATATACATGATATTGGAAAGGCTTTGATCAATCAAAGCCCTTGAATGTTGATTTAAACCTACCTGATTGTTTACCGCTTGTCCACATTTATGATATCGGTTGATTGGTCTTTCTAGTATCATATCTTTACAATATCATAGCCGAACCAATATATATAAAATAAATTATGGGCCACAAAACCTAGGCCCAAGCTCGAAAATATCGAGACGAGGCTAGAAAATTATCACCCCTAATTTACACACTACCTTCACTAGTAATAGGCTGGCCAGTTTGCAAATTAACACTAATAGACCGGTTTGAGTTAATGAAACCATCTGGTTCATCATTAATATGTGTAATTTGTTTTTATTTTCTTTTGCTTCCAATATGTGTGATTTTGTTTATAAGAAAAAATGCTTCCACATCAACCAAAACACTATACACATATCCATCCATCCATCCATCCATACATACAAAAATGCATACATATATAAGGTTTCAATGGACCAATTTTGAATTGGACCTGGTTCAATCCATAATGAATTTATATTAGATTGGGTTGGATTGAACCAATATCTGGTCCATTAATAGAAGATAAGAATAATAGGTGTCAATGGACAAGGTTTGAGTTAGAAATAATCTAAAATTAAAACAAAACTGAACAGATTGGACAGTCCAGATATTGAATTGGACCGATCCAAAATGGTCCAAAATATCATTAGATTGGGTTGGACATGGTCCATTTGTAATGAATTCACATTGGACTGGATCAGATTGGACCAAATCCAATACAATTGACACTCCTATTAGCCAAGGTGGATAGGCCTCTAATTTTTCATACATTTTACAAGCAGGATCAAATTGCTTATTTGCTTAGGCATGTGGTGAAGGAATGGAGACAATATAGGAATCTTCCATGTGAAACCAAAGAAGGTCACAGATGTTTGCCACTGCTCTTTGACATATTTCAGCTCAGACAAAATGATTTCGAAAGTTAAAAGATTGAAAATTTGAGTACAGTTCGTATAAAGTAAGAAAACTCAGAACAAGGTGGAGGGGAGTGGAGACGGTGTTGTAGCGGCAAGAAGAGTGAACCTTTTTGGTAAATTCAAAGCCAAAAGCCGAAGGGTCCTCCCAAGTCCCAGCCAATGGGCACTTCAGTTCAGCCACAACTGATCCAAACTAGGAAGACTAGAAGTAGATGGGTGTGGTCGGTGGATCCAAACTAGGAAGCCTCACTATTTCTAATAAAGCTTTCAGAAAACAAACTTGGTTTCATCATTTGTTAGTATAAAATGTCTTGGGTCTTGGCGGAGGATCTGATTGTGGGCCTAGGCGCTAGGCCCCCATAATTTGCCAAGGATCATGTGTCCCATCTCTCGAGTCTTGTCTGTTCCAAGGAAACTTCCTCCATCTCCCAATTGATCAATAAATAGTTCGTACAGATAATTAGGCCAATTATTCCTAGGCTCAATTTGTTTGCTGTGCAAATTTCATTTGGATTGGAGTAAATGCATGATAATGGAGTGTAAAGTATGATTTACTTTTGCTTCCTTCTTATATTCATGAGAATGGAGATGGGAACAGGGTTATTTGTATGTATGGTAGGAAACAAGATAAAGTGGTTCCCACTTCCCATTATATATGAGAGAAAAATTGGGGTAAAAGGAAGGAGGTGCAATTTTTACATGCAAAACATGCAAATTTTGCAGCACAGATAAGGCAAATCTTAAGCTGTGTTTGGTTTGAAAGAAAAGGTAGGGAAATCTATACAAGATTTGTATAGATTTTCTACCTTTCCTTTCCTACCTTTTCCCTCAAACCAACCACAGCCTTAAACTCAGTTTGGAAGGAATACAAATACAACTATGTACAGTATAAATGTATATAAAATATAAGGATTTGCACTCTACATATTTGTATTTATACTCCTTCCAGACTGAGCCTTTGTATAAAATCTAGGGGTGCAATTTAGGCAGGCTCGATTGTGCTTTTGTCAAAATTTGAACGAATCTGAAACAGTGTAAAATGCTAACTCAGGTCAACCCGATTTGCACCCCTGTTAAAATCTAGTTACTTTTGCTTCAGATTTGACTATTATTTGTTTGTACAAAGTAAATTAGGAAATAATAATGTGGTTGGTGCTTTATATAAAACAGAATGTAGATAGGAGGAGGATTATTTGTATGTGAGTGAGGAGGCAAGAAGGATGCAAGATAATGTTATCTCCACTTTATACAAGAAAAAAAAATTGAGGTAGGAGGAAGGTGGTACTGATTTTAAATCTGTTTCTGAGATGCAAAAAAAAAAAAAAAATTGCAGAAGCCCTATTACAAAAGAAAAAATAAAAAAAAAACATGCACCGTTGCTTGGACAATTTTCATATAAGGAACATTTTATCTTTCTTTCCACTACTAATACCACATACCATTTCGCTTTATGCATATGTTATGATGTAAAACCAGCTACATGATATAACATACTCAAAATAAATAATAAATAACATAGTCCACTGCTCAAAGTAAAAGCACAATGAATTCGCTACAAAAGACTAAAGCTCTGTTTGGATAAGCTTTTGCTTCTGAGCTTTGGGCCGTGTGAAACAAAAGAAAATTGCTAAAAAAGATTAGGGATTGCAGCTTTTATTTTCTTGAAAATGTTGTAAAAGAATGAAAGGAGTTCAAGAGACAACCTTCTTTTTATGCACTTTGTTCTTGCAACTGAAAAAATAAATAATAAAATAATAAAAAGGAGAAATAAAATCATTTTCCATCATTGTTCTACACACATTCTTCTCAACCCTGCACTCAAGTTGGTATGCTCTCATTGAGTTGTGCTGTTCTTCATCCTTTATTATAACAATTTCTTCAATTTCTATTGTTTTTTTGACTGAGCCAAAAAAACTAATTAACTCTTTGAATGATAGCATAGTACTTGTATTACAAAGTAAGGCTATAAAAGATGAAGATATATTTCTCCACAAAAAAAAAAACAGAACTTATAACAAATAATCTATAATATCTAAACAAAACCCCTCTCATATATCTTTTACTTGGATTTTTTTCCTCCCTTCAATATTTGTGTTAGTCCAAATACAATGGATATCGCAATAAATAGGGTGGAATGGCAAAATAGGATTCATGTAGCCAACACCATATGGTTGCGACAAAGATTAGAAGATGATGAGTTTTATTGATTAAAATGTGCCTAAAAAAGAGAGTTTGATAGGGAAGATGGAGGTATATATTGTCTGAGCTTAGGCTTATTAAATGTAGTGATATAGTACATATTGATTCCTTCGCAACTCATCTGGCAAAATTTTGGCTCTAAATTAATTAAAAATATTAAACAACAAAAAATGGTGAGATTATTATCAAATATTAATTTTATATAGTGAGCTGATTTTTCTTCTATCATGATAAGCTTTAGGGACATACCCACTGAAAAAAACAAAATATCTGATTGGAATTGTTTCTAATGTTCTTTTAATCTATCTATACTACTTATAAAAGTGTGAATGAGGAGGTATTGGCTTCTTGAATTTTTCTTTACTGAAATACCCCTCTTCTTGAATTTAGTTCATCTCCATTGAAATGACAAAAAATGTAATTAAAAGAAAACCATTAAGTACATTCAATTACCTCTCATTATGTCTCACATTTAAGTCATTAAATAAATCACATTCTCTCATTGAATTCAACATTTATAGTTTTGTTTATCATCATTAAATTCCACTAATAAATCTATACACAATGGTTATTAATAGAATAGAATTTTATATTTTTAAAACAAACATTGAAATTTAATCATATTTTTCATCTAGGTGGTGGGTAAGTCGTAGTTCAACCATTTGGGTCAGATGGATAATTTAATGATGTCATAAATAAATAATACAAATTTAAAAATATAAAAAATACTTTTATTTATCATTATTAAATTCCACTAATAAATCTATACACAATAATTATTAATAGAATAAAATTTTATATTTCTAAAATAAACCTAGAAATGAAATCATATTTTCCATCTAAGTTGTGGGAAAGTACTTCAACCATTTGGGTAAAATGGGTAATTTCATGATGTCATAAATAAATAAAAGAAATTTAGAAATATAAGAAATACAAAAAAATATAGAAAAAATTTTGAAAAAAAAATGGAAACATTTCTATTATTATATATTTGGCATATCAAAAAATAACTATGATAAAATAGACATAATTTTATTAATGATGGACATCAAGTATACAACTTAAAACCGATGGGAAATTAAACCATCTTCCTATCTAGGGAGTGGGCTAGTGGTTTAACTTTGTAGGTCAAATAGGTTAATCCATGATGTACAATTAAAAATAAAACTTTTAAAATAAAATAGTACAAAAAATATGAAACAATTTTGGACACATCTATAATATTATATGCTAATAATATAAACAAAAATAAGTATGATAAATAATAATTATTTTATCAATGATATAAATGAAATGCAATATTTAAAACCATTTTGAAAATGAAACTATTTTCATATCTAGATAGTAGGTAGGTCAATGATCTAACATTCTAGGTAAATGGGTCTATCTATGATGTCATAACTAAGTAACGAATATTAAAAATATATATACATACATACATACATACATACATACATACATACATACATAAACTCAAAGAAAAATATAAGCATTGCATTTTAATACAATTCTATTGTTATATATTCACCATATTAAACAAAACTAAATGTAAAAATAAGAATTACTTTTATCAATGATAAAAATGGAATACATGATTTAAAATCAACCAAAAAAGCAAAATGGTTTTTTCATCCAAGTGATGGGTTAGTGGTTAAACTATCCATGTCAAATGGATGTTATTATTAAATAATAAAATGCATAAACTTCTATAAAATGTAGACTTTTTTCGGTAATTTTGGGTACATTAATTCTATAATATTATATATTCATCATATAAAAAAGTGTGAATAATGAGAATTATTTTCATTAATGATAAAAATAGGATAAAAATTAGGATAAAAAATAAAGAGCATTAATGTCTAACACATGACCCCATTAACCATGTTAAATGGTTCAATAATTTAATTAGTTAGGTCATCATAGGCAAGTGGTTCGGTAAGGATGCAAATAGATCATATCAGATTTGAATTAGGGTATATTTAAATATTATTTGATCCAAAGATTCGATTGGATCTCATAAATATTGATTTGAATCCGAATCCAAATCCAACCAAGATGTTAGATATTCGAATATGATATGATCCGATTTAATTTTTTAAAAAGTAATAAATTATTAAAAGAGAAATAAAAATATAAAATTTGAAATAAAAAACAAAAAATACAAGTATAATTTCAACTATTTCCATCATATAAAAAGTTTACAAAAATTCAATATAAATAACAAATAGCATATATATTATATACAAATAAGATATATACTATATATAAATAATTTATTTGACCACAATATTAAAAACCAATGTTCAAACAATATATTGGGATTTCTTTCCTCTTGGTAAACAAGTAATTTTTATTATTTCATAAATTAAATAATAAAAAATAAAAATATAGAATTTTTTATAAATTTTGTAAAAAAATTGAACATACATTAATATTATATATTCTTCATATTAAACAAAAATATGTTTGAAAAATGAGAATTATTTTTAGTAAAGATAGAAATAGCTAAAATACAAAAAAAAAATTAATTAATGTCTTAATCATAGCCCATTTTCCTGGTTAAATAGGTTAATGGTTCAACCAATAAGGTCCTTTAGTTACTGATTATTACCACATGCAAAAATAAATGCGGAAATAAGAATTACTTTTATTGATGATAAAAATGTAATACATGATTTAAAATCAACTGAAAAAGAAAACATGGTTTTTCCATCCAAGTGGTGGGTTGGTGGTTCAACTATCCACTACTATCCTCATTTTCTAACATATATTTATAGGTTTGTTAATATGAATAACCTCAAATATAATGCTTGTCCTTTTAAAAATGGAAAAGATATAAAACTATTATTTTTTTTAAACTAAAAATCAAAATTCATTAACCACTCAAAGCAATATCAACTTGTAAAGCTTGTAGAATGAAAAGAAGTGCACGAGACCAGGTGTAGTGGTGAGACAGAAAAAGAGCATGCCTAACTAAGATATGTGCAGCTCTATTGCAAGAACATTGTACAAACTTAAGAGAGCAGGGGGTATAAATTCAAATAACACTTTCATTACAATTGGCTACCAAGGTTTGGACTTGAAAAGGAGGAGAGGAATATTCTCTCCCAACAAGGTGTGGATGGTAGTGAGTACATCCCGACCAGAGTAAGCAGTCACTTGTCAATGTAGTCATAGTAAGCCATTATTAACAAAAAACTTCAATTAATGTTGTAGCTATTTCTTCAATAAAACTTGCTTTACTTGATTACATGCTTAATAGAAAGAAAAGCTAAAGAATGCTTTTCCTCCACTTCCACAGTTCCACCCTATAGCACTGGACCTTTTTTTTTGTCCTAACTTTCCATTTCTCCCACAATAAAGAAGAGAACCTTAATAAAAACCATTTGGTTGAGCTTTTGAAAAGAAGTTCCCTAATGAAGATAAATTAGAAATACAAGGTTAATAAACAAATAGTGGAAATGGAAAATGCTAAGCAACTTTACAAATTGAATGCTGGGTATGCTGACACCTTTAAAAGAAAAGTAAAACAATAATACAACCTTCACTCACATATTTTTAACTCAGAAATCTCATGCTAGGATTGGTGTTTCACCTATGTTTGCCTCAACCTCAACCTCTATCCAATCTGAGTAATTTCTTTGAGAGTTTGAGACCTGTAAAAGCATTAGAAAAATGATGAATGTTTGGAGATAAAAACTGGGGTATGAAAATATTTGGTGAGATGGCCATGGGGCACCTTTAAGAATCATTTTGGTAATACATAAGAAGGTAAGTAGAATATAGGAATCAATCTAACTTACCATGGAAGATTATCTTGTGCAAAAAAAAAAAAAGGTATTGCAGCAATAAGTGATTCGTGAGAATATTACTATTTATTTTGATATGTAAATATAAATGGAGGAATGAAGACAAAAAACCTCAAATTGCATGGGAGAAACTATAGATTCAAACAAAAAACACAATATACATTAGCCAAAACTGTAGTAATTATGGCTCTCTACCTATAAATTCAACAAAGTTGATCCCCCTAAACATTTGAAAACATCTTAGGAATATTGTATAGGTACATGATTCCGAAAGTATATAGTTGGAACAATGCTTTTTGAGTTTAAGTTTATATGTCTTGGAAGTTCTACCATAAAGGAACTAATAAGTTCATATGTTTCAAAAGTTCCGAAACCAAGATTTAGTTTCGAAAAGGCCATCAAGGATGAAATAATAATATAACATGCATAAATCATTTCAAATAATGCCTACAACACCATTTCAAATACAAAACGCAGCAGCTAAGGAAATGGACTTACCATTGTCACTTCGTGCATTCTCCATTGTTCATGGTGATTAGAGAGAGCTTAGAAATAACAAGGATGATGAAAGAGGTCAAAGGGAAATAAGGTATGAAAATATTAAATCTTGGGTTAATTAGAGCAATTGAACATATGTTGCTTCTTAGGGAGAGTGTGTGCAAGAGGAAAGCGTTTAGGAAAGAAAGGTTTGAATAGATTAAATCTTGGGTTAATTATAGGAATTGAACATCCATTTTTTTTAGGGAGTGTGTAAGAGAGAGAAAGTGTGTATAGGAAAGAAAGGTTTGAATAGATTAAACCTTGGGTTAACTATAGCAATTGGATATCCATTATTTTTTAGGGAGTGTGTGTAAGAGAGAGAAAGTGTGTATAGGAAAGAAAGGTCTGAATAGGTTAAATGTTGGGTTAATTAGAGCAATTGAACATACGTTTACTTTTTAGGGAGTGTGTGTGTAAGAAAGAGAACATGTATTTACGAAAGATATTAAGAGATTTAAAGAGGTTGAGTGGGGTGGGAGAGAGAGAGAGAGAGACAGAGAGAGAGAGAGAGATAGAATCAAAGCCAATTAAACATTTATAGTAGAAAATAATAAACATTTATATTAGAACTGTAGAGGGGCCCAAAAGGATGGAAGGGGTAATTTGTTGACAAAAAGGATCATTTTGGTAATTTCAAAATAGAAAATTCACTCGTGTAAGAACTGAGAAAAGCAATGCCTACATGTGAGCAATATGGTGATAGGACCCTTGCCTCCTCTCTTTCCTCTTTATTATATAGATATAGATTAGTTGTACGTGAAATATAAATATGAATCAATCATGTTAAAGTCTACTTATTTTTCATTGGTTCATGTTTAACAAGATTTATACAAATTAACAGTATCAAATCGAGAACCCTGATTAGCAGGTAAACTGAAAAGAGGGAGAGAGAGAGAGATAGGAGAAGGAAATTGAAGAGACAAATTGAAATCATTTTCCTACATAAGGACGAATGACCCAGGAATCGTCCTACTGGCAGCCTAAGAGAGGAGAGGTGCCCATTGGCTGGTTTCACTCTCATCAATGAAATATTCCAGCTTAGCTCTCCTTGCCTGGGCTTGCGCCTAAGATTGAGGCTCAGTGCAATAGTGGTTTGAGAACTGGCCGTGCCTTTATATTTTCTCTAAAACTAAGTCAAAGCCTCTGGCCTAATTGGCTAATTGTTTGATGTTTATAGTTTTAGGTTGTGTTTGGTTTGAAGGAAAAAGGTAGGGAAAGGAAGGAAAAGGTAAAGAAGCTTTTACAAACATTGTCTAGGTTTTTCTACCTTTCCCTACCTTTTTCCTTCAAACCAAACATAACCTTACAGTTTATACCCCTGTCACAAAGAGTGAACCACTGACGTTCATCCTTCCAAGAAATCCAAATACATTGCAAATTCAAAGCATCCCTTGTCTAATGGATGGATGGCCCACATGGCCAAACCACCCATTCAAAATCAAGAGAAAACGAATAAAGGCCCTGTTTGGAAAATTGATGCGGGCGAGATATTTATTTGTCTCCCAAAGCCCAACCATGATTTCAATTCTCACGGACAAAGGGCCAGATTAAATCAAAGTCAAAATCCTGAAAATTTCACTAACCTTGCTCTCCCTTGCAATCACATTCATCGATCCAAATGGCATTAAATATAGCTTAAGAACCACACCACAACAGTGAGAGCCTACTGTATTCATCTCCTTATATGGGCCTTTGATAATAATGCCATAAGTTCAACCTACTTGCATGGATCATTAGGCCATATGTTTCAGACCAAACTGATCTAGGGAGATGAGAAATGAGAAGATCTAACTGAAGACCAATAAGAGGCATACCTTGAAAAAAAAATATATAGAGAGAGAGAGAGAGCATAATTATGTTTCCATGCCCTTATTTTGACTGTATAAGTTAAAAGGATAGCTCTGAGCTTTCATAAGTCATACCCGTCGATTGATTAGCAGGTTTTTCCTTATCCTTGATTTCATGATAAGCCCACATAGATGATAGGGGCAAATAGGTTTTAGGTGAGCAAGATTACATGGTTTCCAATACCAACAGTCCAACATGCATGAAAACCTTTAGTATGATCAGTGTTTGTTTTAATCTACCTTGAACTCTATCTAAGTATCTATATTACACTTTGCTAGATGGTTAAAGGTTCTAAATAAACAGATGTCCAAAAATAGTTTCTTTTTTTTTTTCCATGCAAATGCAATGGCCAATTATATTAGACCACGCTTCTCTGATATATATATATTAAAACAAAGCGGTCAAAAAATTTTCTCCTTTTTTTTGAATTTTTTTTTTTATTCCATGTCATTTTTTTAAAGAACCAATGAGATGCTCTCCTTCCCCATCAATCCCCTTTCCTAAAATTTATCCTAAACTACCTCCCCCACTTTCTCCTAAATCATTTCCAATTCCTATTTATCTCCTAACTTATCTTTAATTTACTAGAGAATTTCTCTCCAAATTATCTCTAATTCCTATTTATCCTCTTTGCCACTTTTTATCTATATCTATCTAAAGAAAGTTTAAATTAAAAATTATTTAAATATAACAACTTTAAAAATTATTTATTAAAAATTATATAACAACTTTAAAATATTTATTAAAAATACAAAAAATAATTATAATAGATTTAATAATATTCATATTACTAATAGTTTTATATTTCTACAAAATTCATCATGAAATTATCTACTAACAAAATACTAAAATATCATTTCCAGATTATTGAAATTAAATGTTATTCAAATAATAGAAATTTAACATTAAAAAAATAAAATATCATTTCAATATTTCAATAACTAAATATCTTAAATAATAAAATACTAAAAATAGCTAAAATTACATAGAAAAATATTTAATTATTTAAATATTTCAATAAATAAATATCTTAAATTCAAATAATGAGTATTTTTAAATATTTTATATATTATTTAAATATTTCAGTAATTAAGTATTTTAAATAACAAACTATATAAAATAAGTATATTTTAAATAGTTAAAATAATGAAATTAAGAAATAAAATAAAAAAATCATAACACAATATAAAAATTAATAATAATTTAGTATTTTTACAAAATTAATAATCAAATTATGTAACAATAGTATAAACTTTAAAATAATTATTAAAAACACAAAAAATAATTATAATAGATTTAATAATATTCATATTATTAATAGTTTTATATTTTTACAAAATTCATCACGAAATTATGTACTAAGAATATAAATTATGATTTTCCATATTATTCAAATTAAGTGTTATTCAAATAATAGAATTTTAACATTAAAAAAATAAAATATTATTTCAATATTTCAATATCTATATATCTTCAATAATAAATAATAAAAATATCTAAATAATTACATAGAAAAAGGTTTAATTATTTAAATATTTCAATAAATAAATATCTCAAATTCAAATAATGAGTATTTAAATATATTATATATTACTTAAATATTTAAATAACAAAGTATTTTAAATAACGAAATATTTAACATAACTATATTTTAAATTGTTAAAATAATGAAATTATGCAATAAAATAAAAAAAAATCATAACATAATATTCAAATTAATAATAATTTAATATTTTTACAAAATTAATAAATAAATTAAGTAATAATACTATAAACTTCAAAATATTTATTAAAAATACAAAAATTAATTATAATAGATTTAATAATATTCATATTATTAATAGTTTTATATTTTTACAAAATTCATCACGAAATTATGAACTAACAATAACAATTATGATTTTTCAGACTATTCAAATTAAATTTTATACAAATAATAGAAATTTAACATTAAAAAAGTAAAATATTATTTAAATATTTCAGTAACTAAATCTCTTAAATTCAAATAATGATATTTTTCAATATTTTATATACTGCTTAAATATTTAAATAACTAAATATTTTAAATAATGAAATATTTAACACAAATATATTTTAAATAGTTAAAATAACGAAATTATGAAATAAATTAAAAAATTAAAAATAAAAAATCATAACATAATATTAAAATTAATAATAATTTAAAAGTTTTACAAAATTAATAATGAAATCATGTAATAATAGAATAAATTATAATTTTATAGGTTATTAAGTTCAATTAATAATTAAAACTATAAAATTTAAATAAGGATATTGTTTAAATAACTAAATAATATTTTAAATAACCAATTTCACTTATATCAATTAATAATTCTAGAAAAATAACTTTCAAAAAAATAATATTCATTAATAATGATTTTAAAATCTTAATCTATATTTGTTATATATATATATATATATATAATATACTGAAATTAATATTTATTGTATTTTCAGCAATTATTTATAGTTTTTTAAATATATATTTTCAATAATTATGTATAAATATATATTTCTTTTGTTATTTAGTAGAAAATTTTTAATATTTATTGGATATTAAACTGCTGTTATTTAACTTTTTGAATTTAATTTATTATACTTATTGTATTTATTGTATTTTGTTTGTACTTTATTCATTGATATTTATTAGAGATTAAACTACTATTTGAGATTACAATATTTATTGACTAACTTAACATATTTTTTAGTATTTTTGAAACTATTATAATTATTTTATTTTTATTAGTTATTTATTATATTTTCATTATCAATATATTCTCAATTATTGTGCATTTTTGCTATAAATTTTTAATAATTATTGGAGATTAATCTACTTTTATTTATTAGAGATTAAAATATTAATTTAGATGAAATTAGGAGTGTTGATCACAGTTTGGTTTAGTTCGGTTGTAGGCTATTTGGCCAATTAAATTGATATAGTTAGGTTGGGGAGTTGGTTACCTGAAATCTACTAACCATTAGTAAAAACCAACTAAATTGTGTTGTATTGATTTGGGTTGATTTTCAGTTTGCTCAATTGGTTTACAATATTACATTGAAAACTTAATTTTAAATTTTAAAAATTACATTAACATTATTAAAAAATAAATTTATAATATAAAAATATTTGAGACTAAGAAATATGGGAATTTCCCCTTTCCCGTATTAAAAATTATATTTAAAATATAAAAATATTAATATATATTTGTGATTGGGTCATTTAATTTTGGTCAATTTACAAATGGCCACAGCGGAACTGATCCCAATTTCAACCGGAAATATTAGAAACTGAGCAATTCAGGTCGAATTGGTCGGATTGGTTGGTTTTGTCAGTTCAATGAACAAGCTTAGTTGAAATAAATTAATGTTATTTTTGTATTGTAAAAAGTTATTAAAAGTATTATAAAATATAAATAATTAATCGTTATTTAAAAAATTAGAAATATAAAACAATTGTATACTCTTATGTGTTTTATTGTTTAGCTTTTCTTAAGAAACCCCGTGCGTCACACAGGTCCCCGCTAGTAAAAAACAGAAAATGATGTTTTGTAATAGATTTTGGCAGTTTAACGTATGTCTTCGATAAGAATGTCAATGAATCCAGTTTGATATCAATTTGCTTTAACCCATATCCGACCCTAAGGCAGATCCATTAGAAACCCTACTTTGGGCCATTTGATAACAGTTGAAATGGCTGGGTTATATAGCTTAGGGTACGGAGTGGTCTATTCTCATGGTCTGTTTAGCTCAGATAGGAATTTGAATGATGAGAGTTATAATATGCAAGAATAAGATTTTATTTCTAAGAGAAAGGTAGGGAATGGCTATTCCCTCAAACGGGGAAATACTATTCTAATAGAAATGAGAATGAGATTTCAATTTTACCCAACCAAACAGTTGAAATCAGAATAACTTATTCCTGTTCTAATTCCAGACCTTATTTCCACAAACCAAACGGGGCTTTAATACTTTGTCCTTTGTGAATAACTTATTAGGGAATAAATTAAGATGTTGTAAATTGCTGCTGAAGTTGGATTGAAAACAATGTCCTCCAATACTTTATTACTTGATTATTTTCCTAAAAAAAGTGAACAGTGTAAGTCATTCAGTTCAGCCACTCTTCTCAAATAACCCTTGAAATAGAATTACTAAACCCTCACCATCTTTATTGGGTCCCAACTCCCAAATGCGAATTCACCCTTGGATCTTAGTAAATGATATATTTACAAATACTTCAATGTCACTATGTCATCTACAATTCAAGTTTCACAAATATTTCATTGTAAATATTTGTCACCTATTGTGTCTTCATTAAAAAGTTATATGTTAAATATAGTTTCAAGTTAAACAAAAAAATGGTTTAGAGAGAGAGAGAGTAGAAAAGGAATAGAAAGAACTTAACAAGAACAATGGTACATGCATCGACACGCAGGATCAACAGTGGAGCCACGTCATCAGCTTTTAGAAGCAACACATCAGCATTTATCTACTGTTTATTAGGAATTTTATTTTTGCAAATTACTATGTTTGCCTGTTTGGGCGCCTCAACGGAGTTTGGATCTCCTGCCCACTAAGGGGTGTTCACGGGTCGGGTTGGGTTGGTTTCATGGGATTTTCCCAACCGACCCGACCTAGTCGGGTTACCAGAGGTGGGAATCGAAATTGACCCATTGATAGGCCAAATCGACCTAGTCGGTTTGAGTCGGGTTGGATTGGTTTCGGTTGGTTTCGGTTTTGCTCTTGTACAAAGCCGAATAAACTTTGAATTAATTGAGGACTTGAGTTGAGGACTTGAGTTGAGGGGGGCGGACCAACCAAGTTAAGTTAGAGAATAGAAGATTTTAAGAGAAGACAAAAGTGGAATTAGAAGACTAGTAGGAAACTAGGAATTCTAATTTTAAATTGCCTAATGGGCCTTCTAGTTCTAGTAGGAATTCTAATTGTAATTGCCTAATCTAGGTAAAAAACTAAAAAAGGACATCTAATTAATTGAATTCTAATTGTAATTGCCTAATGGGCCTTCTATTTCTAGTAGAAGTCTAAAAGACTAGTAGGAATTAGGAAACTACTCAAACTAGGAAGTAGGAACTATCAAACTAGTAGAAGAAAGACTAATTCGGGTCGGGTCGGGTCGGTTTTTGTATGTACCCAACCCGAAACCGACCAGTACGGATGAAAACCCGGCTGACTCGAGTTGAGTCGGTCCGGATTGGTCGGTTTGGTCGAGCTAGCCATTCTTATGAACTACCCTACTGCCCACATTTCTCGCAATCACATATGAAGAAGAATATCTCATCCGCATAATATTATGTAGGGGGAGATGTTCCCAATTAATGGGGATAATATATTTTGGGTAGAGATGGGCAAAATTCTCATGAGCAGCAGATCCAGAGTTGCCTCAACGTCCCATTAGGCAGGCATTAACACAAGCCTTTCCACCGGAAACCATTAATTATATTTAAAGCTTTTTCCTTATATTCATAGGCTACATAACACAACTCGCAAAATGTCTCTTAAAAAGTAACCAATAAGTTACATGATGCATCATCAAAGTATTTTCCATGTCTCTTGGTGAGCTAACACATCACAACACAGAGAAAAAGATGAAGAGGAAAGCAAAACTATGATATAGCTAGGAATGTCAGCAGGCCAGAATTTTGGCTTAGACTACTGAACATAATGGATCCTATCCCATTTAACCCAAACCGGACCCTAATCTGTAAGTTCTGAAAGCCATATTTGTCACATTAAATATTGATGATTGATAATAAATATTAAAAAACCTATATGTCAGACAAAACTCTTTTTCTAGCTACAGCTACATGATGTGGCCAACCCCACCAAGTCATCATCAAACTCTCTCAACTGTCCATTGTAAAACGAAAGATCAGATATCTTGGAATTAATGTTTTCATAATCACCACCAGAACCTTAACGCTTCCAAGCATTTCTTATTTGGTGGTTGAATCATTCATCTGTAGAATGTCTGATGGTGTCTCCTGATCATCAAGACCCTAAGATGATTTCAACAACTATTGCTGAATCTACAGTTTAATTAACCAGACAGAAAGTGAGAATACGTACAATTTCTTATATGATCACAGGTATAAGAAAATTAAATCAAATCTTGAGCCCGTTATATGAGTCTCAAAGGTCAGATCATTCACCGGATCGGTACGTTTTTGTCTTTGATATGAGATAAATACTTGAGGAATACCCTAACCTAAGCTTCTTCCATATACAAATATCTTGACATTCCCCATGTCAGACTCCTGAAATGACTTCGAATTGAATGTTTTCTTTGCACCAAAATCTTTATTTCTTTCTTACATGGAGGCAAAATTAGAAAAGGATCTGACATGGGTTGAGATCAACATACAAGAACCTAACTGACTGATCACGATGATAAAATGTCCAGTCCGGCCGACCCAACTGATGAGAGTTTTCGGACTTGGCCGGGGCAGTTATAATTTTCTTTTCTCAGTAAGGTTGGTTGTTTAAGAGGAGGACAAATATTTTGGGACAACTTCAAATTCAAATATATATTATAATTATTAGCTCATTACGAGTGGTTGGAGTTAGAGACAATGATGTTACTGATCATCCATCGTCTAGTCATTTATTAGTGTCTCAGATCTAAGGGTGTTACTATAAGATTAATATATAATGGCCTGGGTCCTCCATTACTTGTCATGTTGTACTTTGTGCCCATTTGGGCTAGCTAGGGTTTTGATGCGCGCAGTGCCTTCATTCTTTCATTTCATGAGCTGAAGAATAGAATCCAGAGAAAAAAATTCTGTAAATAAGCTACATCAGGTAGCTCTTCTCAAAAGTAGCTCAATCAAAGCAAAGCAGGTTTACACAGCGGCTTCTAGCATTGCAAGATGGCCCCATATCGAAAGCCAAGAAACTGTGCTTGGTAAAATATTAAAATCTGGAAAGTAATTGAGCCCAACAACTGACTTTCCAGTTAAGTTATTTTTGGTAACTTTTTAGAAGCAGCTCAACCATCAACACTGAAGCACTCCCAAATGGGCCCTTAGTCTTGAAATGATGATGAGACCCACCATCAATGCATCCCAACTAAGAGATTGCCTATCTTCTAACTCCACTTGTTTGGTTGATTTTGAATTTGAATTCCTTCCCTTATCCTACTTTGAGGGTAATTTTCATTTTGGTTTATTCAACCAAACCAACAATTGAGTACCTGATGTGGGTTTCATCAGCAATTCAGGATCTCTATATATATAGAATAGTGAGGCATAATGCATCCCCATATCTTAAGAGATCCATCGTGTCATTTATTTATTTTTTTAAGTATCCTATAGCAGAGAAATCAGATTGTTCCCAATTTCAAAGAATATTGCCCTTATGAGATCGATGATCATGCTGTCTGATAATATATAAATTAATGTATTAATATAAAGGAAACCCATATTGGATATATACATCTCCCCTTAGCTATATATCATTGACACAATCAACTTTTTGTAGATATGCTCCCTTGTAATTTAATTTTTGTTAATTTTAATCTATCTTTTCACTTATAAATTAATCACACGTTTCCTTCTTTGAACTTTTCAAGATGGTGGAGCCCTTCATTAATGTGAAGTGTCAATCAATGCATATCATCTCAAATCACATTACCTTTTCTTTTCATCCGGTACGAAAATCTTAAGAAGGCTAACCCAACTTTAATCCCCCATTCCTCAAAAGCCAACAAAAAGAACGAAAAGAAAGAACATATATAGAAGAGAGAGAAAACGCAGCAAATATGCCATTTTTAATTGTGGATGACAATATCGCTTATCTTTTGACAAAGACAAGTAAATAGTTTTGTACCTTATCATCGATAATTTGGGTTGGACAGGTAATAATAACTGGTAAAATTAATGGATTCTTTTAAAACGGCAAAAGGGTATTTCAGTCATTAAAAATGGTGGAAGGGTATTTGGGGTATATGGGTATTTTCTAATAAATTCCATCAAATTTTGAATTTGCCCCAGCTCTCTTTTTAATGATTATAATGAGATTAAAAAAAACAAAAAATCTCTCTCATTTTTTCTAAACATACCAACTTTTACCCATGGTAAGAACCATAGTTTGCTGAGGGGCCATAATCAGTCTTCTCTCCTTGTTCTGTTGGAGAAGGAGAAAATGGCTTCATTTTTGGAGAGACAAACACAGCCTTAGAAGGCCAGTACACACATGGTCACAATTCAAATGGGCCGGATTGCTGAACTTAAAACTAGCTGAAACTTTTTTGATATGTAAAGCTAGCTGAAACATGAGGAATGCAGTGCATTATATTATGGGTAGATGTGGCTGCAGTGTGTTGCATGTTGTCGTTGACGAGGTCGTAGCTAGGTGAGTTGTGCAGCTGCAGTATATTGTGGGTAGAGTGTGTATAGAGTCCAGTGAGCAGGAAATCCGGACTGGTTTTGTTGGCAAATTAAACAAAGTGGGGTATAGAGCTGATGTGCATGGCCTCTGATGAAGAATTGATCGAAAAATCTAGAAGATGCCTTACCCAATGGACGGTGTGGATTGAGCACAGCCCGTTTAGGTGACAGAAATAGAAAAACTCATCAAACTCTCTATTTGACTCCATTAGAAAAACAACTCAAACCGGGTAAGTGAGACATTGAGACACTGATCATAATTCGCAGGCAACAACTGACAGACGGCTGTGTGCAGGATAGTGAAGCAGCTCTGCAGCTGGTAAATGATTTGAATAACCCAAGGAAAAAGAAAACCCAAAACCAATGAGAAAGGAAACATGTTTTCATCCACTGTTAAAACCATACTCAGCCATTAATATTCTGGCATGCGACAAATGTAACCATTCAAGGCCATTCCATGAACCATGTGCTTGCGACTGTGTGCATGCATGAAGGCTTTGGGTTAGATACTGGAGATGATGAGAGATGTAGTTGAGACTGTGAGACTGTGTTGTCACTTCACCCAGCCTTCAGCCTTGTCGCTACTCAGTTGATTAGACATTTTGGCCCAGTGAATAAGTTCTCTGTGCTGTTTACTAGGAGCCTGCCTCCCCCATTAAAGTATAGATGCATCCACTGTATAGTAGAGCTAGATAGATATCCCTGTTCTTACGACATGATCGAGAGAGCGAGACTATATATCCACCCTGATTACCTTGCTTTCTTCTTTCTTCGTTGTAAATCTGATCACATCTCTGTAATTCTTTTCTTCTGGGAAACATTACAGTTTGGAAATATGTGTGGTACAGTGATGACAACCAAGAAGCCAAACCTGATAGCTAGCCGAGAATGTAAATATCATATATACCATCAAGACAATTACTGCATTTGCAGTAGAGCTTACGACTATGCATATCAAGCTAGCACTAGCAGCTGCAGCAGTCCATCATTGTTTGGTTTCATATTTTCTCTTGCGGTACGTGTCAAATATACGAGTCCCCATCCATATTTGTCTCCTTGCATGGATCAAGAACACTTTTGAATGTTGTTTTCTGTTTTTCTGGGAGTAAAAAAATAATAATAGAAAGCTAGGAACAGAGACATATTTTGCTGAGTATTGTCCAAAATAATTCAACAAAGAGAGATAAGAGTGTGGACGGACGGTTAGGGTGATGTGGGGTTCGGGCCGGGGTTCCATTCCATTGAGAGTTGAGAGTTGAGAGACTCCTCACCAGTCATCACCTCACCAGCCCCTCCCCGTCGGCCCAACCTCTGCAGGTTAAAAGATGTTTCATAACAAAGCCAGTCTCCATCCACAATGTGGTGGGTTGGTTCAGGTTAGGTCACTAATCTAAGCGTGACTTAGTGGGCCCGCTGTGGCTCGTTCTAGCGCAAGCAAGCTTAAGGGGAGCCTTCCGACCGACCCTCGAGATGTATTAATCTTGTCCCATGGCTTCATCCAAAGCCATCTCCTGATTCTCTTCATCAGCTCACAGTCACATGCATACTCCTCCTATACCCTAGCTGATCACTCTCTAGATCGATCTTCTCTTCTAATTTCTCTTTGAATTGAATGTCGCCTACAAATGGTGCAGGATAGAAGCAACGGGGATCAGCAGAACATGGGTCAGTGCTACTCTGCTCCATCTATGCAAGAGCACCACTGGGAGAAGCATTCGAGCTTGAAGAAGAGATGTCTGGCCAGGGTAAAGGAGCAGAGGTCAAGGTTCTACATACTGAGGAGATGCGTGGTGATGTTACTGTGTTGGCACAAGTACGGGAAGCATTAATGAAAGGTAGCGACCGGTTCTTCATGATCCCATGTTGAGGACAACCTCCAATTGCTTCAACATCAGACCCCAGATGACCACCCTCATCAGCACTAGCTACATGACTCCATCTGCAAAGGAATCAAAGCAAGTCAGCAACAATGAAATGAAGATATATATATATATATATATATATATATACGAGGAGGAGTCTGCATATCGTCAACGTCAAGTCACCCAAGTGTCACGAAAAGTGATGGAATAAGTAGTTAATTGTTCATAGCTTTTATTTTGGTTTGCTCGATCGGTCTGTGTGGCAGGGTTTTTACGTGAGAACAGTGCTAGCTAGCTGAGGGTTGGTACTGTTGATGATGGCTAGGAGATCCAGATGGGGAGAGAGAGGAGACCTTGCTCTGCTCTAGCTCTAGCTCGTCTGGAGAGAAGGGTTTAGGTTTTATTTCTTTTTTTTTATTATTATATTATTGTATTTTTGTAAAGCTTTGGACTGCTGGGGACTGGGGAGAATAAGAAAAAAAAGCTATAGTTTTAATTTCTTTGTCTATGGAAGCAAGAAGAAAAGGGTTAGGGTCTGACCGTCTGAGTGAGGAATTGAGTCATACCGCGCGTTCAATTATTTTGATGGAGATG
The DNA here is from genome assembly GCF_055504915.1 of Nelumbo nucifera. NCBI lineage: Eukaryota > Viridiplantae > Streptophyta > Magnoliopsida > Proteales > Nelumbonaceae > Nelumbo > Nelumbo nucifera. The sequence goes on along the minus strand of NC_142649.1, from coordinate 145,385,823 downwards.
GCTAACCAGCTAAATGGGTCTTTTTCCTTGTTTTCGAAGGACTGATCATGACTTGAATGTGGTTGCACGGGTGATACTCCACTTGGATTCATGGTGTGATTTATTTTCTGTTCCAATTATGAGTTGACAAGACCAACTCATCGACATCCATATCTTACTATTACTTTCCTTCAAAGAAAACTCTCCTTTGGTCTTTGTTTTCACATGGATCTCTCTTTCTCTCTCTCTCTCGATCTCTCTAAGCTCAAATTTAACATGAAACTTCTATGTGGTTGCATCTGTCCAACCTTATAACTGTTACAGTTGTTCGATCATGCGTGTCTGCAATTTCAGTAACTCATACCCAAAGAGAAAAAAAGAATAGCAGATGCATTACTTTCAAGTTACTAGAATCACAAAATTCGGATGCTGTTCTAACCTCTGATTAGACCCAAAATTTAATCAAATGTGGCCTGTTTGGAGAATTGACTATAATGTGAGCTGAGTTCTTAGTTACATATCAAATAACTGGTAATTACCCATTTAAAGCCATACAGGCGAAGAAATCTGATGATTTTTTTTTTTCAAAATGAACAGATCTGATGATTGAGTGTTATACATTATAGCCATTCGAAGAAGATTTCGTTTTAATTTCTACCATTCTCAGAGGTAATACAGTTGGAAGCTAATGTCCAATCCATCACTTCTTGTTTTAGAAGGAATTGAATAGCATTCTTGACCTAACTCATCAACCAGGGCTGCATGTCAATGGTTCATCTCTGGGCTAGGTCAAGGTAGATCCAGACTTGACCTGATAATAGGAAAGCATGCAAACCCATGTTAGGGTCTATGGTATTAGACCCAGTTATATATGTTTATGTATATATACTTGACAAGCCTTTAGCTTGGTATTTTGACAACCTATTAATTATCTTTGCTCTCTCTTCTCAAACCATCTTATACATGAGCCCAGATTTCCAACTCACTTTTCCTACCCACTCTGTCCGCCCTGAATTGCAGCCACTCATAGGGGTGGCAATTTTCTCTGTTCCCGGTATTCGGGCTTCCCGACCCAACAGGATCGTGTATGGGGTACTTCGGCGGGGTTGGGGTCGGGGATGGGGCTATCCTTGAATCCCCGATCGGGGGCGGGGATGGGGATGGGGAATGCAATCCCTGCCCTAACCCTGCCCCGATAAATATATATAATATAATATATAATACTATAATATTTATATTATATTATATTATTATTCATTTTTTATTAAAACTTAAAAAACACTCGACAGTGTCGAGTCTTCGAGACTTTGACAGTCAGAGAAGAGAGAATTCTGAACCCAAAACCCTAGTCTTCTTCTTCCTTCGTCTTCGTCGTTGTCGCCACTCGCCCGTCGGTCATCAGACATCATCAGATGTCTATCGTCGCCGACTACTAGTCTATCACTTGAGAGTCTCGACAGAGGACAAAGATACTCAAAGAAGAAAGAACTAAAACTCAGTTCTTCAATCTTCCTTCGACCTTTGTCTATCGTCATCGTCACCAAATAGGTGTGAGGTTTCTCTTATTATTTTCATATTTCTTATAAATGATTTGACTACTTTGTTAATGGTTAAATCTTTGTATTTCTATTTCCTTTTCTGTTTATGTTTTCAACATTTTTACTTTGTTAATAGCTAAATCCTCGGGGATTCGGGTCTTCGATGAGGAATTCATTTCTGTCGGAGTCGGGGATGGAGGGGGATTCCTTTCCCTGACGGGATCGGAGACGAGGATGGGGAATGTAATCCCCGCCCCATTGCCATTCCTAGCCACACATGTCTCAATTCATAATAGAGATGTGTGGCTCCAATTGACGGTGGGTACTTATACATTCCAATAATATGGTAAATTTAGTCTTTGGACATTTCATTTGAAGCTATCACAAGAAACCATTAGAAATATGTAAAAAAAAAAAAAACATTGAGGATATCTATATCTAATCAAATTGGAATAGGTTAAACCAATCCCAACCCTATTATAATCAGGATTCAAGATGCAAACTGATACCCTTTCTATAGAATGTGGTCAAAATGGATTGTTTGGGTTGATGGGGTAATTGTAGTTCTATCATTAACTAGGGGTTTAATTGGCCAGGTTAGCTCAGACTGATGTCGATCCTAACCCTAACTGAACTCAATCCAGCCTTCAATTTGAAGGTACCTAGCAATTTTGGCAAATACATCTATACAAAAATCAATACATATATCTTATATAATATACATTCATTATAAATATATATTGACAAGTATAATAAAGCAGACCCGGGTTAATATTGGATGGACATCTAGCCCAAGACATCAACCAGCCGGACTTTTAACCAGGTCTTCAACTCAACCCAACCCAAAAAATGGGGTTCGAGTTGGGAGTACTCTCGAGTTGGCCCAACCCAAGTTACACCACTGTTGTAAACCTACACGAGCCCCATAATTCTTCATGGATTTAGATAGGCTAACCCTAAGCCAATTTAGCTTGGGATTCATTCCCGGTAGTCACATTACTTTTTGACACTATTGTCCTTCTACCTTTTATAACAGGAACCAGTGGTCCACTTGAGAATGGAGTGTTGAACCTGATCTGTGAATCTGAAACTCGAAAAGATTTTACCAGATACTCTCCGACCCATTTTACCCACCGCCCCAGTCTCGTTCTCTCTTTTCTTTTCACTGGCATTCCCTTATTTTTTCTGGAAAGGAGGATCAACAGTGAGCTTAGTACCATACTTATGTAGATTCTGACACTAAATAAATGCAGAAATAACGTTATCTGAATGAGGGAGCCCACTGTTGGACCCATGACTTGACATATTTGGGCCCCTTTTTCTAACTTTAATTCATGGTCTGAGTGGTTCCCCTCCCCTTCTTTCTTGTTCTTCCATCAATTATGCCCTCCACTATTTACTTCTCACCATGTTTCCTGATTTCGTGTAAGTTGAATTATGAGACGGCCGGAGGAGACTCCATTATTTCTTTCAAACCATGTTAATCTCGTGTTGGGACATGTAAAATCCCCAAAGTCCCAGTTATTCAAATTTATAGCTTCTGATGGAAAACACTGGTTCATGAGATATGCTCGGGTGCCCCAACCAAGAGAAAATTAAGGTTTATGATCCAAATGAAGGGAGCTGAAGAGAAAGTCTAAAACCCTGAATCCTTCAAGATGGAGAGGATGTTCTCTTAGACCATAGCAAGATACGAGAACTGCTAAATCATGCTCAACTGAAAGTTAGAAGATGATATGCTCAAGAGAAAAGGTTAATTTATGCCCTTGTTTTACTGCTGGTAACCAAGTATGATTCAGTGATTGATTTAGGTGGTTTTGAGTCCATGGTTTTAGAAAAGGATGATATGGTTAAGAAAATATGTTGACTACTTTTTCAGTTTTTGAACCAGACAATACAAGGGAGGCTGTTTTGTTCATGGTTCATTTTTTAGACTAAATAGGTGAGTGTTGATTGTATGGGTCACATGTAAATGTACTCTTACCACTTACTTTTGGTGGTATGATTACTATTCAGCAAAGAAACATGACAGAGCTTTATTGGTGTATGAGACACACCGCGTCAAACCAAAGGGTGTATACCCATGTTATATCAATTAAAAAGGGTGCAGCTGATTTTAAAATTGAAGGTTCATTTGGCTTGTAGGTGGAATCGGAATTGGAATAGTCCATTCTCATAATTTGTTTGATTCAGACGAAAAGGGAATGAGAATTAAAATCAATAGAAATGAGATTTCATTTCTAAGGGAAGGACAGAGAATGGAATTCTGATTTCACCCAATCAAACAGTTAGGAATCAGAATAGCCTATTCCAATTCTGATTCCAGCCTCCTATTTCTGCAAATCAAACAAACCCCGAGTCCTGATTAATTAGCTGCATTTTGATGGTTGTGTCAGGAGTTGTTTAACCATAATAATGCCCCATGTTAAACATACATAAAGTATGTCTCACAACCACTTTAATTCTTTATTAGGGGAGACCTGTTCGATGCACAGATTACTCGTTTCAAAACCACCATGAACATGATTTCTCGTCCAAAAACGAAAGGGAAAACAGAGGAAACTTAAACCAGAATTAAATTACTGTCCACAATTAATTATATTTATTATTTAATCTGATTCAGATTTTTATGAAAGCAATTTCTGGTTCAGGTTTTGGCCTACGTCAGGGCAAGTCCGTGCCCACACCGTTCCAACCGCCATTTGCGGAAACCTTTTTTCTTGTTTTTCTCGGTTAAAGCGAACCTGGTAGCTTGCAACAAATTTTTACTTTTAAAATCATTACCGAAATAAAAATTCCTACTTTTAAGAAAATGCTAGCTTGTCAAGTCGGCAAAGTCTATATATCTTCATAGATTTACCACAATACCACTTACCACAGGTTGAATTTTCAGATCTGTCTTCACCCACCTCCACACTAACCTACCTAATCACAACAACAACCTTTCCATCTATTATTGCCATTACCATGCCATCAATGTTATGTACTTATTTTACCTTTTCAGAAATTCTAAGGTGATTTTAACTTTATTGTATAAAGTAGAAAATAAACTATTCTTATTAATTCCTATATTTATCCCAATAAGTCCTCTTTCTTAGAAAATCCGATTTAGTCTTCACAGAACCGTATTTATACTATTCGCATAGTCCCTGGCAGCTTTATATTAAAAATATCTCTCTATAAAAAAGCATGTAAATATGGAGATATTTTCAATACATGGGTTAGTTGTGATGGAGGCATAGGATCAAATCCTGTTGCCACCTAAGCTATCCTGTTGTGTAGATCTATGGAGCAATAATAATAATAAAATCTTTTCATGCATTCATTTGAAAAAAATTGTGTGGTTTACATGATAAATAAACTTTCCCTTAGATAAGTTTTTTTTTTTTGTCACTTATCTAAGAAAGGCATACCCTTCCACTAAATAGGTAACTTACTTTCCCACTAAGAGAGGTAAAGGTCAAAACTAATCAGACTAAAATGCCCTTACAAAAAGGTCACGGGTAAATGATTGAGGCAAGGATAGAAATGGCAACAAAGAAAAAATTCATGATAAAAGAACACAGGTATGTGCATAAAAGAAAACTTACCCGAATTAATAACTTAACAAGAAACAAATAAGGCCTGAGAAGTAACAAGACTTGAACTTGCATCAATAAGGTGTAAAACGCAACAAGTTAACCACTAAACCATTCTTGGTTATAAAAAATATATATGTTTTAATTTTTAACATTTAGTCATTTCTTCTTCTTAGTGCACATTCATTATAAAAGTAAAAAGCAAATAATTAATTGTTAAAATTATACATTTGTAAAAATTAATAAGAACAATATTGATCTCCAAAGGATTAAGATGTACATGCATGCCTTTAGTTCTATAAATGAGGTATATATACACATGAGATACACACACATTGATAGCATATGTGAAGACTTGGATTTAGTGTTGTTGATGTATTCTTTTTTTTGGGGGGGGTGATTTATTGGAACTTTTCTATCATATTTTATTTTTTCCACTATATTCATGTATATTGAAAATATATCTTTATATGTCTTTTAAAATTGTCATTTCGATACTCTTTGCGTTTCTGATACTTTGAATTTCGATTGTCTTACAAAGTGCCACCTGGCCGATTAATAAGGTCTGTGATTGTAGCAAAGACTTGGGATCTAATCCGCCTGTACTGGGATTTGGGAGGGGAGTCATGAGTTTGGGGGATGGACTACCCCCGTTGTATAGCCCTATGGAAGCCAAAAAAAAAAGAAAAGCTTTGGTTGTCAAAATATGATGGTGGAAAAGGATTATTTTCCAGAGTAGTAATTATTGTAGGAAAATGATTTTCTATAAATTATTTTACAAACAGAGGTTGATCTTTTGGATTCATATCCCACAATACTCATGGTCTCATACTGATTCTCATCCATTTAGGTCTGTTTTCCATATGCTAAATGGAACACCAGAAAAATTAGGATGCATCTATTTCTCCATGAAGGGGAGAAAACTCTTTTTCAACTGAAATACTTTGGGTTTGAAATCATTTCCGCTTCAATAAGATGAAGGAGAGGTAAAGGATTTATTTTTATCAAAATCCCCTGACGTGTTTAGAGCATTTCTGGAATCAAACTCTTTAACTCCATACAACTTATTATTATTATTATTATATTCCTGGTATATTAAGCAATGTTTTGAAATCTTGACCAGACAGTTGGACCAAGTTGAACTGGGATTGGACCCTCTACGGATTCAACTATCTAACATAAGAAAGTTGGTTAGATTATTAATCTTGCACCAAGATGGAAGTTTGGACGATCTGTTTACCACTTCAATTTCTTTCATCCTTCCTCTCTGACCCCTTATATCTCCTCATTTATTGCTTTCAGTTTTCTTTCAGAAAGTAAATATAAAATATGTACAGAAAAATCTTGTTGAGTTTCAGGGGCCATTTGATAACTCTACCAAAATCCACTGTCAGAAAGCTCAGAATTGGGCTGTAGATAGAGAACTATTCTAAAATCAAATTGATCATCAAATCTTCATGTAGAATCCAAAACAGATGCACCAGATTCTTACTATAATGTGATTCCTTCTACATTCTACAACATAGAATCCGATTCCAGAATGGCAATGCTCCCCCAACGCCCCTCTAAATTCTGCAACTGGGGTCTGGGCTGCCTGCTGAGACTCTGAGTCACCAATTAACCAATCATCGGGCCATAGCCCAGGCCCAGTAAAAATTTTGCATTTATGAACTTTCAGTTCCTGTTTAAATTGGGCTGCTAACTTGGTGCAGTAATAACCTGCAAGTTGACACTCATATATGCCAATTGAACGGTCTGTTTTTCAGTTTTGTTTACTGGAATCCATGACAATGGACGAGCTGAGAAAATGACTTTGCATAAGACAGCAGAGTGTCAGTCGTACCTGCGTCTTGATTTGAATTGGGCCTGCTTAGTGCCAATACCCAAGCCCAGTTCTAAGGATATATTTTGATTGGGTAAGTAAACTCTAACAGAGAGAGAGAGAGAGAAAGAACTTGCAGTGACTGTTACAAGGTGAATCCAGAAAACATTGGTCTTACAGAAAATTAAATGAGGAAAGAAGAGTACCTACATCCCCACCCCCACCTCATAAATGCACATTAAAAGCTCTGGCTTTAAGTGCAGAGCTGAGGTTTTCATTGTTTATGACTTTTAATTAAATATTCCAACCTCCTTTGTTGTTGGGTCGTTGGGATATTCAATGCAGCTTCTTCAAAACCACCTTACCCGCTTCCATTTCTTCCTCGTTAAGAGAATTCTCAACCGACATCTCTCTCCCACACCTCCCCTTCATCCCCAGAATTTCGTCATTTCTGCTTCTATCTTGGAAGGTATGTCTGCTGTGCCTTTTTGTTATTGTTTTCTCCTTCCTTTTGCTGCACTTTTGGGCACAGAATTGACGACCCCCCCTTTTCTTCTTCGTTCTCGTTTATATCTCAGATTCTGCTCTATGTTAATATGGCTAATGACCTGTTTGTTCACCTTCACTCAGACCAGACCACACCATCAACAAAGAGGAGCATGTATGCAATACGAAGCATTGGTTGATCAGTTTAACGGGATATTGGTCCGGTTCAATTAGAAAGCAGTGCTCATGTGTTCAAGAGTTCTGCTGTTTGATTGAGCCGTGCCAATATCACGTGGCTCTGCTCTTGTTTATCAAACCAAACATACTGATTTGAGGTAGCTCGTTTCTCATTTTTCCTCTCTCTCTCTCTCTCTATGTTTATCTTTAGTGGATCCTTTCTTAAGCGGTTCATGTTGTAGACTTTTAGCAAATTTGGTACTTCCGAGCTATATAATATACTGAAAGTTGAAGCAGGGTTTTTAGTGGCCCGGTGTTGGGCTGGGCAGGTTACCTGATTGGCCCAGATGGCCGAGAAATCCAGGCTCAATACCCATTTTACCAATATAAATAATATGTACACAGTGAAGTATGGCTTGGTTAATTTACCAAAAAAAAAAAAAACGGTATGGCTTGGTTATTGGGGCCAAGAAATTTTTAATCCAGGGGTTGGGATACCGTTAACAGAATGTTGCTCAGACTGGGTTGATTTATTTATTTATTTTGAAATTCATTCCAAACCCACAAAGTATTGGTATGGACTATGGAGCAGGGTCCTACACCAATCTCAGAACGACCATTTCATTACCTTGAGATTTGAATTGATGAATTCGGATCTGCTCCTCACAGAATGCGTCCCACACCAATCTCACAGCACATTTCAGTTGTACGTCTGGAACATCTCCATAATTGAGAGTTTTTATTCATAAGGAGATCTTCTCAATGCATGGGTGAAACGCGCTGTGAGGTTGATGTGAGGCGCTCTGTGAATAGCAGATCCGAATTCTGAATTGAGGCATGAGAACACTGGCACACAGAGTTTCTCTTTGGGAGCATTTGCATTCCTCAAACCTCTATCCTTGGAAGCTTTTTCTTCCCTTTTTTTGGGTACTGATTAAACCTTTGCTTTGTTTTTTATTTGCTATATACTTTACCGCCACTGGATCTCCTAATGTGCAGCTGGATGATGTTGTGTGTGCAGATTTTTGCTTGCATGAGATGGTGCTATGTTTTACCAAGAAAAAACTATTTAATTGAGCATGATAATGGAGAATATTGCTTTTAGAGAAAAGTTTTCTAAATTATTTTCCTAACAAAATGGAGTAGGTAATTTCCTTTTCCAATCTTCTCATTTCTGAAAAGGTGTTTTCTTTTTCTTTTTTGTTAAATCTTTTAGTGTACCCTCTCCGTTTGAATAAATCTTTTTTGTTAAATCTTCTCATTTCTTAAAAGGTGTTAAATCTTTATGGGTTTATATTTTTTTTTTCTCATCCTATCGTTTTAGGTGTTAAATTTTTTCGCAATGATGGAAAAGATAAAAAACCTTCACAAACTTTGTATAGGTTTTCCCGTCTTTCCCTTCCTTTTTCTACTTTTTCCTTCAAACCAAATATAGCTTAGTTGAAAGTGTCCCTATTAGATTTTAACCATTTAGACTAAATTTGACCAAAAAAGAAAAATAAAAAGATTTAAGCCATTTAGCAGATGCTCGACAACATGGAACATGGTTCGATTTGTTTTAGTTTTAAAAAAAAGCAACCATGCTGTTAAAGACCACCTTAGAATGTTTCTGTTTTCATTTGTTTTTTAAAATTACTATATCAGCAAAAAAAAATAATAATATGTTATTGAACCATACTTTTGTTTTGGAAGAAAAAAAAAGATTTTGTTTAAAAAAATAATACATGTGTTTGAATACAGCAAATAATAGTTTTTAAAACGAAAACAAAATGTATATAGTAGAATAGTTTTTAAATAACAGATGAAAACATGTTCTTTAAACAAAAAAAAAAAAAAATTGAAGAAGAAATTTTTGGTTTCAATTTTGGAAACAAAAAACACACGTAACCAAGAGCATATTTCTGTGGTCTTGTTTTATGAATCAATTTGTTTCCAAACAAGTTGGTTTAGTTTCATTTTCAGAATCCACAACCAGAAAATTCACATCGGGGAACGCCCTACGACTCTACTCTTGCTCTTATTCTACCCACGAAACACTGCAGCCCATGGTTTTCAAAACCGGATCGGACTGGATGGTCGGACCGGAAAAATCAGAAACCACTTAGGTGACCGGTTTTGTTTCTCCCAAAATTGGATTTTCTCAAAAAAAAATGTTGATTTTGACCGGTAAACCGCTAAACCGGGTGATTAACAGTTCGAACCGTTTGATTCAAACGATTTTGATATTTTTTTATATTTTTTTGTCAGAACGGGCAACCAGACCTCTGACCGGGTCGATTTTAAAAACCATGCTGCAGCCCCACATCTCACCAGTGATCACATTAATAAGGAACATATGAATAAGCCATGTTCAGCTGCGAGTCCAACTTCAGTCAAAGCAAAGTCTGTTCGAACAACCTTTACAGTCTTGCATTGGGAATATCTCCCTACTTGTGTATTTTAATTCATGGGTAAATATTCCTAATGCAAGATTAGAAGAGGCCGTTGAAACTGTGTGAGCATGGGCTTGCTACTTCAACTGCAATGCAGTGTATTGTGGGTAGAGTCCTGTGGGCACAAAATCGGGTGTGCCCCCACTGTTGACTTGTTTTTCCTGGTGGTAAGCCATATCATGTTTCTAATCAAACATCCCTTCCACCCTGTTGACTTGTTTTTCCTGGTAAAAATTTTTCCAAATTTGGATTATCAAATCTTTTGTCCTGCTGCATTGCATGTCTTTTTTCTCATGAGAGGACATAAATAAATAAGGCATTATTCATCCTTATTTATTTATTTAGCTAAAGGTTGTGATATGTGATATCCTCTATTTGTTTCATTTGCTACACACACCCAAAAATTAAAAAAAATTATAAAAATAAAATAAAATAGAATCCGTATCCATTAAATAAAAATGGCGTTTAATTTATTTTTTCATCAAGGATTATTTGTGGAATGCCAGTGATGATCGATTAGGAGGACCTTTGGCACTTTCTTTGCAATCCTTTTCCCAAATGCAAACCACCATATATAATAAGAGACCACTGCTCAACATGTATAGTTCCATATGAAGAAATTGCCTGCGAGATTGATTGTTTATCAAAATTGAAGTTGTCATTTTTAGTAGATAAATATACATGTGAAATATATTCGGATCTAACTAGATAATCTCGATTAATACTTGGTTTGATTTTGGATCCATCTTATAAAACCCATACCCATTTACAGCACTGGGACCAAATCAATACCTAACCTGATCCTTCTGGCATCCCTAGTTGCGATATGTGAACTACCCGACCAGCTCATTGGAGACAAGAAGTGGGAACTTTTTGTGAGTGGAGAAAAGAACAAAAGCAAAAAAAAAAAAAAAAGCCATACAAGAAAACAAAAAAGTAGGAACGTGAAGTTGCTTTTATTGTGGTGTGGTGGGTGGTATTGATCCTCTGTCTTGCACGCCAAGGCTTGTTGCTTTCTTTATTGGACAAAGGGCCCGTTTGAGAAGGTTTAAGGGTTGGTTGGTTGAACTGTATTAACTGGGCCACTCCTAACAAGCTACCAAAACTAACTTGACCGGTTTCACACTTCAATATAAGCATTTGTGGGGTTTTCACCAAATGAGCACGGTCTTGTTAGGACTGAATCTGATCTAACCTTGCAAGGCCAAAAGCCACTGGGTGAAAGGCCAAAAGCCCTCCCAAATGAATTTGGATTATCTGCTAATCACAACACATTGCTGGCCACATTCACCCAGCTGCATGTTAGAAACATCTCTTGTATTTTATATACTGATCTTCCTGAATTAATGTGGTCAGCAATGTGTTGCCAGCCGCATATTAGGCTCAGTTTGAAAGGACTACAAATACAAATACATATAGTGCAAATACATACAAAATACAAGGTTTTACACTCTACAAATTTGTATTTGTACTCTTTTCAAACTGAGCCTTAGGAACATCTCTTGTATTTTATACCACTGATATTACTGGATTAATGTGGCCAGTAATGAGTTGTAGTCAGAAGATCCGAACTCCTCCCAAATGGGGCACAAAAGTTGCACCCAGTAGCGTAGGTAAGGTGATTAGAAGAAAGTTAAAGCCACTAATACAAACAAAGACCATTTTGTTTATTGAAGACCCCCCAACCCGGATGAAAGTGGGATTCAATCCCAAGTCCCTGCACAACCAGCCAGAGACCTTACCAGCAAGCAAGCTGGCTTCTGCATTCCTAAGCCCAAGATGGAGGTTTGGGGTCATGGAATAGTGTTTTTAGTTAAAATTTGTTTGATTGATGCATGGCTCATCTCCTCGAGGATAACTCAAAGTTCAGCTATAACTATGAGCTTGTAACTGTCTCACTGAATGTTCTAGTTAATCTGTTTGACTGTATTTCTCATCCACTGTAGCACTTATGCTTCATCCTTGAGATTGCAGGAAAACACACCATTTCTTGCAGTGTAATTGTGGGTATCACATTCTCACTTGTTCTCATATAAGAATTCCTGTGAAATCAATAGAGTATCGTACGACACTAAATGGTTCAAATCAGTGGAAGTTCTGATACTTGTCCAAATTAACAAAGTGAAGTGGAATGTATTGCCATCTCTGATGCATCTTCAGGGTAATACCCCACTAGAACTTTCTAGTTTTCTACATCTCTAATGTGGGTTTTGATCAAATCTTCAGGGTAATAACTTTGTTTTTTTCATAAAGTTTCTAGTTTTCTACATTCATTTTTTCTTTTATTTTTTCGTAAAAGAAATTAAGCATCAAAGTTGTAACCAGCTCTCTATGACTTGTTCTAAAACGAAACCCAAGGAAAAAGGAAAAAAAAAAAAACAGAAACTGCAGAGAAGGAACATAAGGAAGCAGAATTTAATGGTTAATCCTTCTTTCTTCCATATCCTCGGAAGCAACATAAGGAGGTTGATACCTGCTAAAAACCCTATAAGTTGAGATAAGAGATAAGACGAGGAAGAACAGAAGGGCCAATGCATGGAGGACCAAAGCGACCTTCACTCTGCTGCAAAACCTTCCATAAGAACTACATGCTTCGCTCCAGGAGACATCCTTGTCACCATTGTAAGCCAAGTACAGTATCTCAATCACAGCAGCGGCCGATGTAACCATTAAATAAGCTACCACCTGTTCAAGAAACTCCACAGAACCAAGCATAATTTGAAATTTGCATAGACGGGTTCAAGTAAATGGATAAGCAATTCTCCTCTGCATCTACATGTAAATCTGAAATATCCAGTTTAGACATAAAGGAGCATATATTGATTTTTGGCAATTCAACCATTCATTTTAACCTAATATGGAGCTGAAACAAGTTATATATAGAAACTCCATGATCCCAAGTTTTATGTATGGTCCAGAGTTATTGCAATCTGAGAAGAGAAGATAAAGGTACTAATGAAAATTAATGGAGACAAGAAAACGCATTAAAAAGTAAAATAAAAACCTGGTCAGATAGAAAGAAAAACCAAGCTTTAGTGAACAAGCCTCTGAGCCATGAGAAAATAACAGCAACAATACCATAACCAGCGGAGATGGCATTGACGCAAACCATGTACCTGACGTAGAATTCAATTAACTAAGCCAAAACAAAGAATGGAAAAAAGCTTGAGAACAAAGACGAGACAAGGGAAGAGAAAGAAAGCTCACTCGAGTCCTGTGAGGTTGGTGAAGTCTATCTTTCCATAACTGCTGCTGTCCTGCTTGTTTGTCACGGTCACCCATATGGATGCAGCACTGAGCGGAATTACAGATATCCTGAGTGAGAGATCTAGGAACTTGAGTGGGTCGAGATGGTTTTTCGAGGTGGGTGGATTTTCATCAAAATTTCTCATCTTGAGTTTAGAATAACACGCAACTCACTCTAACACAGCAATCTAATTAAGTAAATACAAGAACAACGGAACAAGGTAAACACAGGAGATAAAGAAAAAAAAAAAAAAAAGAAACCCAGAGCCAGAGGGAGAAAGAAAATATCTCCTTTGGTCGGTGGTGGGTTGAAAAGGAAAGCCAGAGGGAGGAGAGAGTCAGTAATGCTTACTAGATGGAGCATTCCTAGTGGGTTGAGTATTCAGTAATTGGCTTGCTTTTCTAAGTATAATAATCAGCCACATTGGATTTATTTGAAGTTGTCTAAGGGAGGTTCGAAGAGGCATTATTGGTACCGCATGCTTGTAAAGCTTATTTCAGAACTCGTTGAAAGAAGCTAGGAGCATTGCTCCATGTTTAAAGGCTCAAAACTGAATATCGACGAAACGGGTATTTAATTTTCTGTAGGTAGAAGAGGATGACACGGCCTTAGGTTTGAGTGGATTGGGTTCCAAACTTCCAATCCGCCCAGTTAACCAACCAACCGGTCTAAATGGGTACCACCCAACCCACACCCATTAATCTAATCCGTGCAACTTGTCATACCCTGATACCCATTTAATGTTTAATAGGATGGCAGTTTCTATGATGCGGGAAGAACTTTGACCAATTAATCCCCCCCCAGCTTCTCACTCTGTGGGAACTAAGGTCAACTGAAGTCATGAATACCAAAAACAGGTTCAGCTGAAGTCATAAAGTGGGGTGCATGACAATTGAATGGAGAGAGGGAGTGGTCACAATTCATATCACATGAAATGAAGAGTGTTTTCATAAATTAGCCTTTTCCTTTGAAAAAAAAAATCAGAGCTCAATTCAGAACCCAACCTAGATAGGAAGCTGCAAAAGGAAGTTATCCATTGAATTGGCAGAATAGCAATGAGGTTTGAAAGAAATTGTCCTAGGGTTGGTTAACTGGCAATTCAATATCCAATCTATTCTAATTCATTCATAAAATTAGGTCCAAATTTGTATTCTAGAATGATGTATATGTGGTTCAGCATTCTGGCTTTCCGTAATTGTTGCTGTTCTGCTTGCTTTGTTACACGGTTACAGACAGTCACCCATATAGATATCGAACCGAGAGGTATTATAAAGAACCCGAGAGGGGGATGTAGGAAACAGTGGTGAGGTTTTGCATCATCATTCTCATTTCCAAAGTAGAACCAAAAAACTCAAACGGCAATTGAAAAGGAGAAAGAAATGCGAACGTTTGTGAACAGAAACAGTGGTGAAGAAAGAAATAGCCCCAGTGTTGTTTGTTGACTTCTAAAGCAATGCTTCAGAGGGACAGGGGCCAGTGCTACAGGGAGTATCCCCTGAAATCTAGTGAACATGAGTTCTTTTGCTTTCTTTTCCAGAGTATATTATTCAATGGGAATGGCATTATTGGCAGCACATGCTCGCAAGCATTCTCATAGTTCTTGGAAAGAAAGTGCCCTTCATTAATGATTACTCCATGTCTGAAGTCTCGCGACTAACTGGGTTTAGTTTGGATGATTCACCCGAGCTATCAACTTAGGAAAACTGATCCGAGACACCCAATCTAGAACCTCAACCGTAGAATGTCCCCCTCCTATCACCTCAATTTTGGAGAAAACTTGACGGATACCAGTTCTCCTGAGTTATCTACGAGGGACTCGGTTAAACAAAATTAGCTGAGATTAACTGGAGGATATAGAGGTACCGCGTCTGTGTCTAATTTATCACACCTATATCTGAAATAAATTATGCTGAAGTTCTGCATAGTCATTGCCATCCTCATGAAGCTCCGAGAAAACCATCACCCACAATTACATTCTTCTTCTGTTTGAATGCGTTTTGGTCAATAGATTTTTTTTTTTTTACTTCTTAACATATTCTAAGAAATAAGGATGCATATCAAGAAAGTCAAGACTACTCCAAGGTCTTATAGCCAGGTGAGGCAAATGATTCATGAGACATCCAATTTGACTTAATGTAGCTTCAGACTGAAGAAAAGAAACCATCGAAAGTGAGCATCTCCGTCATCTTAGTTACAATTATGAAAAGCAGCCAAAGCCCATCAAAGACCAAGACAAGATCCATTAATTTATGAAACAAAAGGCAGCAAAAGCTGATGTAAGGAATGGCACTTATTATGAAGCTCAGTAGCCATGACAGACATAACTTACAAAATGGCCCTCCAAGCTAAAGAATGGGTAGTGACTTTTTATCTTCCTTCCCTTCCTCTTCTATAGGAGCAGATCTCCTCTTCTAAAATGGAGAAGGGCCCCCAACAGCAAGGCCTCACTTTCTCACTATAATTTTACATTTTGATATGCGTACATTTCCTATACCAACTACATACATAAACCAGAAGACTAGTACCATCTTCTTGCTTTCTCAAGCTTGTCCTTCCAGAGTTTGGAAGGATTCCAAACTGCTCAGAAGACTGCACTCCATAGAGCCTTCTCACCTTCCCCGCACCGCTGATGAACCTCCTTGATTCTTTCAGCAGATCTGCAAATCCCACTGCAGCTCCAATCAAATGAAGCAGCACATACATTGCCTGCCTGAGCCTTCCACTCACAATCTGCAGGTAAGAGGTAAAATCATCAACTTGTTTTCCAAATGTGTGATGCTAGGTGATACTGGATAAAGAATGTTATTTTCTTTCCTACATTTATTTGAGGGAATATATGTTTGATGGAGTCCAGCTACATAAAATAAACATTTGGTCAATCTGAGTGGTTCAATTGATGAACCACATCCCAGATGGGCCACAGCACAAAAATCATACTGATAGGTATCATAACTATCAGAGAAAGAACTTTGACAGTTAAATTAACTGAAGTTTAGATATATATCAAAAGATTCAAAACCATGATTTAGAAGCTGAAACCATTCAACCAGCATGAATTTTAGCATATAGCACATCCTAGTGGTAGCCCAATAATAGAGAGGTCTGGTCGTTGAGTTGGCAGAAGATTCACTGTTTCTCTCACCACAATCAACAATTTATTCTATTCCCCCACTCTTCAGTTGTTTGGATTTAATAGAAACAATTTTGTGCTTTATCTAGAGTTCAGGCCAGTCAGACTGGAAGTGCTAGGAACCAGGCCCCTTGCCAAGTAGAGGCTGTAGGAGCTCGGATGACCACCTGGTTATTTGATATTTGATAACCTGAGCAGGTTAAACCAAACTGGACCGTTCACAAGGAAATAAATATAAACAAGGGGACTTGAATGTGGGAAAGCATGTCAGTTAAGGGAAAAAAAAAGACTCTCTTATACAAGAGGAAACCCTACTTTGGAAAGGGGAAGAAGAAGAAGCCTCCTTGTAGCTTCTCATAAGCTAGTAAAAGTGTTCTTTTGGTTTAAGGGCTATGTGCAATATATCATAAGCAAGAAACTGGATTTTCACTATTAAATATATACAATTGAATATAAATATCAGTTATTTGCTCATATATAACATTTTGGTTTAAAAATATACAAAAGTGTCCTTTTGGTTTTGATCAGTCTGATTGAAACTGACACAAGTTGTAAAAGCATATCATGATGATGATACATAAAAATTATAGATTCTTGTCCTTCATATCTTCTTATAACCTTCCAGGCCCTGTGCTAGTTTGTTTCCCGACTTCAAATTCATTAGATCTATAAAAAGAGCAGCCTGGTGCACAAGGCTCCCACCAATGCGGGGTCTAGGGAGGGACAAGATGTACGCAGCCTAAACCCTGCAGATACACAGAGGCTGTTTCCAAGATTTTAACCCTGGTCACCCATGTCGCAATAGAGCAACCCAACTGTTATCTATTTTTAGGTTTGTTCATGCCATGTAGTTTCAACAATTTTCTTCATTTTCCAAAAATAATAAAATATCATATGGTTACTGTTATTCAATTAAGTTAACTTCCATCATTAAATTAACCTATATCTGATTAAATGGATCCTTGATTCATGCATGAAAGATCAGCATCCATATTACCACCCATTCATATTCATAGTTTATTTCTTGAAATGGTCACCCACCATTTTCAAGTAACAACAGTATTTCAAGTAAACCAGTACATACCAGGTGGGGTGCCACAACATAATCTCCTATCATCAATGTGCTCGACATCTACGCCAATAAACCAAGCTCCTAGTGAAACATCTTCATTAGCATACTTGTGCAGCACATGCCTGCAATTTCCATGTCATACATAGTATACATTATTGGACTAGTTAGATGGGCTTGAAAATCTTCAGGTCCAAATATATCCAAAGCTTCCTGATAAGATCTATGTTTAAAATAGAAAAAGAAAAAAGAAGGGGGCCCTTACTGGTTTATTGAAATGTAAGTAGCCAAATCTTTTGAAATCGCATACAGCTGACCAGTAGCATGCCGAAAATACTTATTCCCCTGCTCCCCAAATTTCCAATATTCAGGTTCATGGTACCTTACTCCCCTGTTCAATGATAAAGTGCCAAATAAGACCAAATTGCAATTTCTCAAAAACCAGCTGAAAGAAGATACTGGATGTTTTTAGGATAGATTTGCTTACTTTTGAGCAAGGACAGGACCAGATTTCATGCATCCAATATAGACACGGGGCTTTGACCTGTGTCTAGCTAAAGTCATCCCCAGTGTTGCTACAGAAATTTAGAAGCTGATGAAGTCAGTTGCATATTGGATAAACAAACATTACAACGATGCAACTTTTTACATGACCAAATTCAAGTTCATTCTTAAATAAGTCAAAATCTCTGTAGATCAAAAGCAACTCAAGCTTTGGTCATTTTGCAAAGGAGGTCAAGATAATATCTATAAAAACTTACAAGATGAATTACTTTAATTTTGTTAAAAAGGGGGCACATTTTAGGAAGTAGGTCATTTTAGACTTGGCGGCCATGTTTCAGGTTTCAAAATATAGTTCAAATACATTTAAGTCCAGAGCAAATACAATACTCAATTAATGAGGGTGAACAACCAGTGGTTGTGCTTATCAATCTAAGATCATCCAATCACATTTTTCTTTTTGTATATTATTTAGAACAGGATAAAAAAGGATGTATGGAAAAGATAATCCATAACTTCCAATTTTTTATCTGAACCCAATCAAGCAATAGGAAAAATTTAGGGCATAGAGTTATTGGACACAACCATTCTCAGCAAGACAGCAATGTCAATGCACATGATTTCCGCTAAAACAAATAAAAAGCATTCATAAAATGTCATTTTATGATTCAACAGCAAATGGTGACATTTCTGAAGCAGCTGAAAATCAGTATCAATCACATACTGTTGATCTTCATTTTATTATAGAAAATCATAAAACATCACTTTTTATATACATACATCAAGGTAAAGAATAGAGAGAACAGTCAAAATTTCTTACCTATATTTACATGGACATCATCATCAACTTTGATGTAGAAATCCGCATCCCACAGAGCAACAGCAGTAGTAAAATATGTCTTTGTCTTAGCAGACAACTCAAGGTACCCTTCAACATGTTCCTGCAGATGTGATATTAACACAGAGATTTGATGACCATATGTTGCTATTTACAGATCAAAAAAGTAAAGAAAATTCTTCCAACGTGTGTGTATGTGCATGCGACATTAATAGGAAAAAAATCTAGAAGCTTCAATAATCAGGGTCTACACACAATGGAGGCAGACCATTATATGCATCTTTTTGGGTCCAGGTATGAGACAAGTTGTTCGAGACTCAAGCCCCCAAATAATTAAGTACTGAAAATTAACATTTTCTTATAGAAATACACCGATAACTAACATTTATTGATGCATGCATACAGTTAAAAACAAAAGGTAAGAAGTGAATTTAGTTGCTTCCCTTCTAAAAAGTCCCAGATTCATATGCTCTTGGATTGGACCTGATTATGATTAGATCCAATAAATGTGGACACAGACCCTACAAATCATTGCCAAGTATATAGGACATTAGGCCAATGGAGTACCCATTGAAACCCCTAATGCTCAGTTTGTTTGCAGTGCATATGAAATGCACTGGTGTAAATGCATGGGAGTGCAAATAGGCTGTGTAAACTCTGGTTTTTGCTTCATATTTGGCTTTGTCCTGCTTGTTCGTGAGAAGTAAAATAATGCGGTTTCCACTTTATATGAAAGGGAGTGAAGGTACGAGAGTGAAGGTATGAGGATGATGTGGTCCCCACTTTATATGAGAATCAATGTAAGAGGAAGGTGGTGCAAAATTTGCACTGTCGACAAGTGCAAATGAGACAAAAAGTACAAACTTTTTATCAAGTAGGAGTGCAATCATGGTAAGAAACAAACAGATTCAAAACTGAACCGGGTGCAAAATTTGTATACAGTTCAGATTTGCACTGCAAATAAATGAATCATAAAGATAACCAATGAATCATAAAGATAACCAAAAAGGGTGAGCAGCAATACCAGCCTCAGGAAGTCTCCGTGCTTTCTATCCTCTGCTTCGATAGCTTTATCCAAAATGCCACCAGATGTAGCACTAGCGACAAAATATCCAGCAAAAAAAAACATAATTTTTTATCAGCAAAACGAACAAACATAAATTTCTTGAATATCGAATGTTATTTTATGCTCATAACTATATAGTGATAAGATGAGGATTAACACCATCAATAGAAGAAATATTTTATTACTCAGAAAATAGAAGAAATATTATATGTCTATAAAAGTGCATGCTACAAAAGTTAAACAAATGCACAACTTGAAAAGGTAGTAAGAATGAAGGATATTTGGAAATATTCAGTCAAAATGCATATAGATATCTCAAGAGAACAAAGGATATGTTCTATAATGATCACATGATCACATGATCACATGAGATTTTGGTGCCAAGGTAAATATGTTCCATGATCACATGAGTACCCTTCAAAAAGATCCAGCCAACTCAACATTCCATATAGGAGAATTGTGGTCCTTCAAGACAAATTCTACTGAAACTTGTTGGACAGTTTTTGTATGCCCTTAGCTTCAATCAGTTTTTGATGTACTTTTGATATTTAATGTAAATAAATGAAGTACATGTTTGATTCATGTTGTGTGGTATACTTCTATCTAAGACCCTAAAACTGGACACTCAATGAGACTTGTGTTGGTTTTAAATGTTCACAGCCGTTGGATAAGTCTGGGGAGATTTATCCTGCCAAGGCTGACACTGGTGTGCTGCCAACTGTTGGGGTGGCTTGTCTTAGCCGCCAAGGTGAGACACAAGGCACATGTAGTATAGGATTAATTGAACCCTTGAACCAGACCAGATTTTCAGTATTGCCCTGGACCTTGGAGATTGATGGGCAAAACTGGAAAGTTACACCTGATCCCTAGACCCGATTATGGTACTGCACTAGGGGTCAGATTGGGTTGTCTTTGATATGCCAATCAGTGATATCCTTAGCGGGGGTCAAAACCTGGGTATGTTGGGACAGTCTGAGAATTCATCTGAGTGGGTGATCATAGTGACGGGATCAGCCCCTTTGTCGGACAAAGGTAATGATCGGGGATGCACTCTCTCTGATGGAAACCAAACTGCCGGCAGATGATTTCAATCGTTGGAATTTTGTTTTGCAAAATTTATATATATGATATATATTTAAGTATGGTTTCAAAATTGTTTGCAAATGGTTTTAATTCCCGGGATCCATGTAAGTGGAGAGTGCAGCACTGTTCCTTGCAGCCGAGGGAGAGGTCCTCTGTTGTCGGGCAGTGCTTGATCATTATGGGCTGAGAGGTTAAGTGTAAGGCCATTTGGGATGATACCTGATGCGCTAATCTTGCACCTGCCCACAGTCCCTGGGTTTTTATAAGATGGCTTGGCCCAGGAACCACTTAGTGTAAGTGTTGGGCCCATAGGGTCCATGTGATGAGCTCAGGGGGTTCACTGGGCTCTCCAGTGAATTCGGCCAGGCTTTGTAACAAAGGCTGAGCCGAACCCATGTGGCTGGTGTGTAGATCAATGCTTGGGTCCCATGCCATACAAAGAAGCCCAACTGAGTAGCAGTTTGGAAGACTTTTGAGCACATAACCTTATTGGGCCTAGAGCCCATTTCGAACTAGGCTGATTTGATCAGTCATTACTAAGGGGCGGATCTGAGATTAGGATGAGCCCAAAAGCTTATCTAATCTGTAGATAGGATTAAGAAGAGTCATAATCCAAATACAGATTTGGATAAGGGGCAACTCCTGATATGATCAGGAAATCCTTTCTTAATCATTAAGCAACTGGAGGAAACCCTAATCGATTTACAAGAATTCGAACCCTAGGGAAAAAGAACACATCCTGCAGTTTTGTGAGATAGGATCTCAGAAACCCTAGAGAAAAGAAAAGCAGTTCGCCATCTATTTCTCTAGCTCCCTCCAGTTGCAACCGCCATCCATCTGTCACAGTTCGTTTTTCTCTATCAGAGAAAGATCAAGAAAAGTTCTTGATATCAGTCTTTGTTGAAAGGCTGGTTCGGTTTTGGTGCTCATTGTCATCCAAAGAATTCTTGTGAAGGATTCGGTGTGTAGGACGCACCCTGCTAGTTCTGTTCCACAGTTGTTGTGTCATCTTTAGCAGGAGCAAATCTTGGCCTTCTTTGGGTGTAAACACCAACTTTGGGAGATATTGTTTCTCTGGATCAGGTATAATTACTCCCTTTTCTTTTTGGTTCTGATTTGGTTCGGTTCTGGTTCAAGTAGGATCCTTGAATCTTGATTCTAAAATTAGGAAATGTGATTCCCAGTTGAAAGGCAGGTAGAAAATTTTTGAAATTCGCCCACCCATTCCGCATCTGTTTTGGTGTCCATACGATGGATTCTACCATCCATTTCAAAACTATAATGTAATATTTAAGGCATAGGTGTGGATTTTGGAAAGGTATTTACAAAGCTTACTCCCACTTCATTGAGAGGATTAAATACAGGGTTAGTAATGGAAGAAGACCGAGCTTTTGGTCAGATCCTTGGTGTGGTGAAAGAACCGTAAGGGACAGATTCCCAACTCTTTTCAACGTGGCTGAAAACCAACAAGCATCAGTTGCTGATTGCTATCAGATGGAAGGCAGTAGGTAATATGGAAACATTTTTTAGGAGTTTCAATGACTGGGAGTTGGATCAGGTGGCTGATTTTCTCCCTTTGATCCAGAATCAGAAGTTAGATTTGCAGTCGGTAGACTCAAGAAGCTAGAGGTGGGCACAGTCAGGAATATTCTCAGTTAAGTCTCTCTACAAAGGTCTTGAGGAAGAGCACAGACAGAGCAGTTTCCAAGCAGAGCTGTTTGGGAGCTGTTGCACCTCTAAAAGTCAAATGACCTGGGAGAGATGCCTCACAGAAGAAATGCTGTTAAGGAAGGGTTTTAACATCCCAACCTGATGCGCCCATTCTGCAATTTGGAAGCTGAGTCCTCAAACCAATTTGTATCAAGGATGGAAGGTCTCAGGAATGTCAAAAAAAGGAAGACACCCATGGTCAGCTATTCCAAGTGCATTTTCTGGGCCATTTGGCATGAAAAAAATAACCGGGCCTTTGAGCAAAAAGCGAAATCTGAGGCTGGAGTTGTTAATTTGTAGTGGAAGAATTAAGGGTTGGATGTCTATAACAAATGCATTTAAAGACGAGTTTTTTTCGGCAACTTTTTAGGGTGAAATTTTTTGGGGGTCCCTAAGGCTATGTTTGGTTTGAAGGAAAATGCAGTGAAAGGATGGAAAAGATAAGAAAACCTTTACAAACCTTGTATAGGCTTCCCTGTCTTTTCCTTCCTTTTCCTACCTTTTCCTTCAAACCAAACATAGCCTAAATGTGATTATATTTGTACAGCATTTCATTGTACAGGACCATTGATATTTTCATACTAATACAATTTAATTTACCTTTTTCTCAAAATAGTAAGGCGTAGGCTGATAATGTTATACTCAAATAGAAATTCAGGTGGCTTATGTCAATTTCTTCTACGTTGGATCCCTTCTAATTGCATGTCCCCTAATATTTTATTGTTTGTAACATTATCTCCAGCAAGTGGTGAGAAACATTAGATGGCTGAAGTCATCATGCTGGTGTATAAAGTTGGTAATGGCTGGTTTAGTTTCAAAATTATTACCAAAGGTGTCAGCACAAAACAATTGGGTGTGATAGCAGCCATATAAAACCACCCAAATGAAAGCAATATTTGGCAAATGTGTCATTGATTTTGTGCTTCATGAAGCACCATAACCAAAGCTTACCCAAACATGGCCTAATCTCTAAGGGAACCAGGAGGTGATCTGATAAGAAGATTTATTCCAAGTGCATCAACCAACCGCCAGATCCACCCGCTAAGTTGCAGGTTACTCATTTAAACAACTAGAGAAGTTTGTTATGGACAGAAGGCTTAGAGTAAGCTCTAAATTAGCGTGTTCTGACAGTCTAGACTCATATGCAGACTGAAAGAGGAAAGAACACCAAACAACATAGTAGTTTTGGAACATTGTTAAGTATCAACTGACATTAAGAGTTTAAGGCATGGAGTGGTTAGAGATGCATACCATTACAAAGGTTGGTCCAACAACATTAGGAGATTGGCCTTCTGATAAGGCTAGGAATAAGTTTGGACTTACACACACTAATGGATAAATATATGAAGAATTAACTACTCGAGTTAAATTCTAAAGGTGGTTGTGTTTGGTACTATTTCTTCAGCATATCAAAATTCCTGTTGGAGAGAGAGTTGTTATGTCCATGATGATTTCATGTTTAGTATGAATCATGATCTTTATCTTATGTGGGCATCTCCTTTCGTATGTTCTTCACTAGGCCTGTGAATTAGTGGACTTATTCTCTAAAGGGAGGGTCACCCATAATTTAACAACGGAGATGGGACCAAACAGAATGGAATGGCGAAACAGGATTCATGTAGCCAACCCCATATAGTTGGGGCAAGGCATAGATGATGGTGGTTCTCTAAAGGAAGGGTATACTCTGACTAGTTGAATTCTTTCTTAATTTTCAACATATATTTCTTTCTGTACTTTGTGTACATAACATTCTCCTTTTAACTTTTATATTAAAGCAAGAAGCATTTTATCATTACAAAGGACAGAAACAAGTCCAGATAAGGAAAAAGGCATGGTGGAAAAGAAAAATAGGATCCAAGGATTTTTTTTTTTTTTTTGTCAATGGACCTGAGGATTATATATGAATATGTATATGTGTGTATATATATGGTCTTAATAACAGGGGCGGAGCTAGGGGGACCTAGGGGAGACATGCCCCCCCCCCCATTAAAAAATTCCTAGTTCTGCCCCTGCTTAACAATTTATAGGGTGCATCTAATACCAAAGTTGAGATTAAAAAGAAATGATCATAACTGTAACCTCACACCAAAGGGTATCAACTTTGAAATGACTTTTGGAGAAGAAAATAGTTGCTATTATAAAACAGTTTAAATATTAGACATTTGTTTTCACAACTGAGATCATCTTTAGGAGAAATTTGACCTCTCACCTGTGACCAATAATGAAACGAATGACGACACCCTTCTCTTCCTCAAGCTTCTTTCTTTTTTCACCTGTTTTTTTTTTGACAAAATTCAAATTAGAGCAAGCAAAGGAAGAATTATTAGAATTATTAAAAGAAACTATAATGTAAAACAAAAACAGAAAATAACTCAAAATACCTTGTGGCATCCAGGTGGCACGAACTGAATCTCTTCGTTTCCGGCTGCTAAAAGCAGTATTAATTCCTATGACCATAAAATATTTTCTTTTCTCTGTTGATTCAGTAACCTTCAGGTTCTCAGATATTGGAGAACCATTTAGTATAGATTCCTGTGCAGCCCTTGCAGCAGCTAATTCCACCTCTAAGTTTGAAATTGTTTTATCCAGTGTTCTGCATTCCATTAACCATTACAGTTGTAAAGTTTGCACTGTATCCATACAAATACCAAGGAATAATACACAAACATAATCCATTTAAATCATCCAATATTAGCTTACTGCATGGCATAATGAGTCTTTGATACTTCCCCTATAATGTCCTTGGATTCACGCTTTACATCCTTCTGGTGGAGAAAAAAATGGACATCGATTATCAACATAATAAACTTCTAGTTTGGGATATATGAAATCTAAATAAGGAAAACAAAACCAACTTTAGTGAAAGCAACTTTTTGAGCAGTTTTCTCAGGATATTGCCACTTTGTTGCATCTTTTATGACCTAGCCCTCAATTCCAAGGTAGACTAAACTTAAAAAGAACCATAGGGAAAATACACTCACAAAACTTGGATCACAACCCTCTGAAATTAACTTTAGCTTTTCATCTTCCACGCTGTTTATCCTTGTAAAACCTTTGGTTTCAGGTACTGCCCACATTCTGTTATCAAAAAGGCAAATGATTAATATGGTATATACATAACCAACAACCTCAAGAAATTATTTCACACTATCCTACAAAAACATGGCTAAGACTAAAAAACTCCAATTTTAGGAAAACCAGAGTAAATTATTTATAAGTCTAACATATGAAGCATAAAATGATTTAAGCAACGCGAATAAGAATCAAAACGAAACTGTGAAATTCTTGCCTTCAAAAACAAAAACAAAACTGTGAAACTTAATAAAGTGAACCCCATTTCAAAATTTTGTTGCGAGATAAGCAAAAGATATGAAGGCAAACAGTGTGGATGGACAAAGTATTAAAAACCCACTTCATTATATGTTCAGACTTCAGAAAGTAAAATGGATAAATAGAGCATAAGAAGTAGAATTAAAAAGAAGGAAACCCCTACCCCAGCCCCGAGAGGCAAATTTAGTTCGCAGAACAAAACCACATATGGAGAAATCAAAAGAAAATTTGAACATGGACTGCCAGTTACAAATACTACAGACATAAACAAGACATATCCCAAGTAAATCATATATTTCAGACAGAGCTACGCAGATATTTGTTGGGTTGGGATTTTGAGAACTGGGGGAGGATGGAATGGAGGAAAAAAGGATATCAGAGTTTCGCCAAGTGCACGGATCTACCCAGTTGGCCCGAGATATAAAAGAAAGTAACCAGTAAGAGAGATTTGGAAAATTCTTGATTAAAAAACTGCCGACAATGTTAAAGAAATTCGTGTATATTTAAACTTGAATTTATCTGTTACTGTAATACAGAAGATGAGAAGTATAACCAGTTACCTTCTCAAAACAGAATTCTGTAAAATTAGATCCAAACTCAGATCTATCTCAACATTTACATCTGAATGAGAAAATTCCTCAAAGAGAAGGAAGAAGAAATAAAGGAAGAAAATTCCAGAAACAAAAACTTTGAAGAACTTGTGCAACCCAACTAAAAACAATCAAAGCCACCAGAAAACATAAGAACTTTCGAAAATCAATCACCCATAAAATACGCACTAGTTACTCGACAGAATAAAAAAAGTAACAAATATGAGAAATCTGAAAACAAATGGACCAGAAATTGTTCTCAAGAGAGCTACCAACTCTGCGGGAGAAAATTTTCATAAATTCAGCCGGCCAATCCATAGCCAGAAGTAAAAACTCATAAACAAACAAAATTGGAAATTTGAGATAACAAAATTAAAAAGAAAGAAATACTTGTTAGTGAAGAGCATTCCGACACAAAAGCTTCCGATACAAAGAAAAAGGGTCCATTTCTGGGACACAACGCTTCTCGAAGGCAGCTCTCCTTTGCTCTTCCAAGACATTTTTGTTCTTCTTCTTCTTCTACACTACTTTTTATCCAACCAACAGACCTTTTAAAGAGAAACCCATCTCAAATCCAGAAAGAACTTAACATAAAGCAGAAAAACAGATTCAAATAACTATATGTCTGCAGAATATAGGGACCATATCAGCTTTACAGTGAGCTCGGAAAATCGAAAATTCAGAGGTGAGGTACAGACAGAGTGATCGGAAGGAAATATAATATTTATATATGTAGAGAGAGAAGAGGGAGAGCTCTAGTTTTATAGTTTTCTTTTTCTTTTATTTCCCTTTGCTTGCTCTCTCTCTCTCTCTCCGTTCAGCTCTCCCCCTCTCTCCGTCCTTCACAAGCCGGCAATCGTAGAACGAGAAGACCCACCAACTGCCCTGCTTATATATCAAATTACCGGAAACTCCTTTGACAAACTTCCCCTGCTTAAAATATCAGTTGCTACAGTGATTTAGTTTGACGGTTTTGAATGACGTAAATGCCCTTCTACTGTTTTACGTTGAAATCCAGATGCATGAATTGGGCACGTTACGAACATGAACATGGATTTCTCTCGGTCAGTCTTCGTACCACGGATACGACAATTGGACGTGCCCAAATCAATCCAATGGATCCAAACCCAAAAACAAAAATCACAAAATAAAAGTAGATTAATCAAGCCAAACAAACCCATACATTGGCATTTTGTTTCCACGTTACGGGTACTGATGACCCATTTGGTTCCATTGACCAATTAAACGAATTGAAGTGGATCCATCTTAAGATGATCCTCATTTACCTGACCCAGATCAACATTTGCTTCCAAGATAATTAATTTTGAATGAATGTGTGGGTCAGATTTGGACAGACAGTGAATCCTCAACTCCTGACACGACCCGACCGGATCTAGTGGGTAATGGGGTCGAGTTAGTAATGGCGTGTTTGGTCCAGTCCTTGTTTGCGCTTGCAAAAAGTATTAAAAAGGGGGGCTACTGGGTCATTTGCTATATTGTAAGGTACAGTGACAGTTCTCCCTCCACGTTAGTCAACCCTCTAAGTTTCTTTCATTAGTTCTTACCTTTTCTTTCTCTTGTAAATCAAGTCTGACCATTTTCCTTCCATCCTGTGCTTCTTCCTTTCCAGCAAACCAAAATCTACAGGGGAAATGTTATAGTGTTAGGAATATATATATATTTTCAATGAGCTTGTCTCATTGTTGCCAGCTGGACCTTCAATCTGAATCAACTATAAATTTCTTGAACAAGAGGATCAGTAAAGTTTTTGAGGGGAAGGAACTAGTAGACAAAGTAATAAGCAAAGCAGTAGCACACATCCAAGGGCAAACCAGTAATAATCCATACGTAAAGCTTGTATTTTTTGCCACGTGTGCAATTTTTTCCTCTTCTTTAGTCTAGACTTCTACAGTGTACAGAGAGATTTCTTTTTTTTTTTATTTTTAAATTTGTTATGTTCTGTGATTAAAATACTTGAAGGCATGTGATGAGATCTGGGCCATCTGGCAACTGGGCACGTGGTTATCATATATACCCTGTTTAAGTGTTGATCGAACACCTAACAGACTCCATCTTCTATCACGTGGCTTCTGGAATTGTCCTGTGAGTTGGGGCCCCTTTTCACTGTAAAGATGACACGCGTCATCATGCTATCAGTTTGCCCGTGCAGGAAAGGAGAAGGGGAAAAGTTTGTTGAGCGCCCTTCCATCTTTTGTCGGCGTATCCAAATTAAACTGAGAGAGAGCTCTGAAACCCAAAAATTCGTGTAAATGGTCGGTTTGGACTAGGTTAGAATATGATCAGAAAGAAAACGAATTTGATTACAATAGATCATCTCAAGGTTGCTGAAATCGATGACTTATAAAATTGGTATGTCGATGGTAGAAAACAAAATGTATAAAAGAAACCAATTTAAAGGTTAAAACCTCACCTTTCTTCTCGTCGTTGTGCATGCTTTTGGGTTGGAAGAAGGGAATGAATAAATAGAAAACGAAAATTTAGTTAAACTTTTAGGCTGCTTTTGGAATTAGTGTAATATATTGATGATGTTTTACGTTAAACCAAAAAGTGACATTGTTTTTTGAAAATAGTGATGGGTGGAACAATTTAAAGTTTTACATCGATAAAATCGATATAATTTTTGCATGATTATCGATGCAAAATTTTAGAGTTGATCAGGTTTTACATTGATCATCAACGTAAAATTATATTTCCATTCAAATGTATGCAAAACTGAACCAGAATATAATTTTATGTCGATTATAATTACACACTCTTTTCAAATGCATACAAAACCGAACTGATATAAAATTTACATCAATTCTTTATTTACACCACATCCAAATGCAGCCTTAATAACAAAAATCAAAAGGGGAAAACAGTTGAGATATAGAAAAAGTTTAAAAAAGAACAATGAAAAGACAAAAATTAGTCACAAAAGAAGCAAAGGTATAATTAAAAAGCTCTTTGCCCATTTCAGTCTTGGCAATGGTGATCAGTTCATTACCTTATATTTTTGTTAAAAGATGTAAACATATTCATGTACCTCACCTAACATCTTAAAACTTTTTAAGTTGAATGATTTTTCTGACATGGTATCAGGGACTCTTTGATCAAATGGTTTATATTGTTCAATTCTTACCACCTCCTGCATAATTAATTAAATTTCAAAATAAGTAATAAAACGATTTCTACTTATCCACTCTTCAAGTCGAATAGGATTTTGTGGGAAGAATAGAATCATGTTAGAGAATAAAACAACGGTTCATTTATAATTGTTTAGTTTTGTCATCATCTCAGTTCTCCAAATTTAACATGAATATTGTGCGCTTTTATGGCACATGATTTTTTCAAACTTGCATCATCTTCAACCTTCATGAATATATTAAAACATTATTTCTTTATTTCTTGATCGGCACAGTCATTCTTCTTTACAAGCAAGATTCCCGGAACATGGTCATACTTGTCAAAACACCTCAAACATTTAAACTTGCATTTCACAATTGATACAGAAAAACATTGATCATCTACAAGAGATACCTTGCCATCAAAATGCTCAACATAGTTTTCTTTTCTTGGATTTCTAACAATTGTTCATGTCATGGGTAGGAAATGGATGTGTTCCGTTTCCAAAATATATCTGATTTTGAAACCCAAGAGCTAGGTTTTTAAATCATTTTAAAGTTCTCTCACTTTAAAATGTTGGGAAAAAAAAATCAAGAGAATTTGAAGAACTAATGTTTTGTTTCAAACTTTTGGGAAAAATAATCTGAAAGCAAGTCTTGTGGAGAATGGCTTTTGTAGTTTTTGCTTTTAAAAACACTGTTTTAGGGTGTGTTTGGTATAGTAATGTTGCATTTTGTTGCATTTCGGATTGACCAATACAAATTTTTGAGAAATATGAGGTGTCACATAATATATTAGGGATAGAGGTGCAAACAAACTGAAACATGACCCGATTCAAATTCAAATCCGATTCGATTTTACTGGATTTGGATACTCCCTGTCGGAATTCGAATCAGATGGATCACAAAATAGGGTATCTGATAAAATGATCTGAATTGAATTCGAATCAAGGGTTAAAGACTAATGGATTTGAGTTCAAATCATATAGATTTTCTATCAGATTAGATTCAGATATACCCTGATTAATTTGAATTTGATGCAATCTGTCTATGTCCCTAATTAGAGACAAATGAGTGTCATTTCAACTAGAAAAAAATGCATAT
Source organism: Nelumbo nucifera (assembly GCF_055504915.1). Classification (NCBI taxonomy): domain Eukaryota; kingdom Viridiplantae; phylum Streptophyta; class Magnoliopsida; order Proteales; family Nelumbonaceae; genus Nelumbo; species Nelumbo nucifera. Next base: position 145,355,018 of record NC_142649.1, on the reverse strand, counting down.
ATGTGACTAATCATCATCATTAATTATGGTTGAAACATCAAATTTGACATTATAGATAGAAAAAAAAAATTGTATAAAAAAATCTCTCCTTTATGATCAATCCAAATTACAATCTAATGCAATGCGACTGTACCAACCACACCCTTAAATACCGACCTAATTTCTAAATCATTCTCCCTACATTTCTTATTTCTCAACTCTACTATGTTCTTATTTGCCATAACCTTGTTCATGGGCATCCTTCTCCAATCTTTTATTTTTATTTTTTCAACTCCATGCTATCATTTGCCATAACCTTAGATGAGAGAGTGTGTGATATTTCTTAGCAACCAAGGCATGAATATAACACAAAAGAGAGAAAAATAAATCAGGTTATAAAATGTGGGAGAGTCTTTTCGTGTCTTAGCCTCTCAGGCATACATTACTTCTAAAGCAGTTTTGGTTCCTCATTCAAAACTTACTCTGAAATCGACGCATCCCATTCTTGATAAATGGAACGAATCTCTAACTAAGAGTCAAAAATAAAAACTAATATACAGTCCATCATAAACAGGGGTGTCTTTTTTTGTGTTTCCAATGGAGGTCTTCCCAGTTTGTTTATAAAGAAAACCATGTGCCCAAATTAATTTTAATAAATATTCGTTGTGTTGCTTAATATATCAATCAGACCATCTATGTACCCTTTAAGCTGACCTACTTTTTTGTTAGAAACATTACTAAATCCCACTTTAAGTAATTGGGCTGTGATCTTTCTACACTAAACAACCCAATTAAGCCATTAACAAGCCCATCACAACCTACTCAAATGACTATTACATTAAAAGATAAAAGTAATAATCATGGTCCCGTTTGATTCATGGGAATAGGGGTCTGGAATGAAATTGGAACGGATCATTCCAATTCCAATTATTTGATGGGTGGAATCGGAATCTTATTTTCACTCCTAATGGAGTGATATTCCTCCATTGAAAATGAAATCCTATTCAAGCTGAATCTAATTTTCATTCTGATTCTTGTCTAAACCAACCATGAGAATAAACTATTTCAATTCTGGTTCTTTTGATTTCAATACCAATAAACAGACTCTTAGTAGTTCAATTCAACCACTTCAGCCATTGCCAAATGGCCCTTTTGTTAAAAAAAAAAAAAAAAAACAAGTAAGCGGTTAAAGTCCAAATTATTAAATAGAGTAAACCAACGTTGATACTTTGCTTTTTAACGCAAAAAAATAATTCCTCCAGCGTAGAACGACAAACGACAACTTATATTAACTTACCAACTGAGCCACGATTCAGTTGGTTTACTAGAAGGGCATTATGGGTAAAAAAGAAAGAAATAAATATAGTATGAGCAATGTTGACTGTCTAGAAAAATTTAATAAGTACTTATATTAATGTGAAATTCATTCATGGCCAAAGACTTTCTTTTATTTTTTATTTTTAATGTCAAAGGAACAAGCTTTCATTAGTTCCTATATTCACAAGTTGCAATGGCTGATAAAGAAATTACGACGCATGGTTAGGGGTGCAAATTGGGCGGGCCCATCTGAGTCCGAATCAGTCTAACCCAGAATTTTATATGGGCTGGGTTTGAATTTTTAATCCTCGGGCTGGGCTCGGGTCTAAGAAGTCGGGCTTTTTTTATTTTTTGGATCGAACTCAGGCTTAGTTTTTATATAGCCTGAACCTGGCCCAATTATATATATATATATATATATGGCTGGGCTTGGATTGGGAAAATTGGGCTTGACTTCATCGGGCTCGGGCCTTAAGTCCAAATTTTTAGGCCGGGCCTAGGTTGACCATAAACCCGAACCAACTCACCCGAATTGCACATGTACGCATGGTAGCAGTCCTTGCAACTTTATGAGCAGTCATATTAGCTTTACTTTTATCATAAGAGATTGAGACTGAATTTTGGTGAAAAAGAAGCATTTGTTTTGAAAACCGGATTGGACCGGACAGTCAGACCGATTGATCAAAAAATCGGTCATTGATTCAGATCTGGTTTTAGACTCTAAAACTGTCTGACCTGGTATTGAACTGGGCAGATGGACCATTTGACGTGGGAACCTGTGGCCAAAACGGTTCCGCTTCTGGTCCAAGTTTTAAAACCATGAAAAGAAGGCTCCTGCAATATGCAAGACTGCAACAATGAATGGTATGCAACACAGTGGAGTAAGGAGCTTGACAATCTTCAAGCATTGCCCTCAAAAGCTACAAGTTCGGCTTTAATCAGTGCAGTTATTAGAACAGCCTTAATTTACAGTCCTGCATTAGAAATATTTCCATATTTATGTACTTTTTTTCATAAGGAGATATTCTCAAGCTGTTGGAACGGTGTAGACATATTACACAGGCTGAAGCCGGTATCAAAAGCTACATGATGCAACTGCAACTCCATTGCAAATTTCTCTTCATGAAGGAAAAGCCCACACCCCCACTTGAATTGGAGAACCACCCAGAAGAGATTGACGTGAGAGAAGACATGGCGACCTTTATATATGGTCCCTCTTATAACAACCCCAACGCCAGCATTGTCCAATTAGAAATGGCAATGGGGTGGGTCGAGCCAGATTTTGTATATCCAATCCCCGGCCCGAAACATATGTACCGCATCCCGGCCCATCATCTCCCATACCCCGGTGGGGTTAAAAATCCCAGCCCCTCCCCATCCATGTGGGGAATGGGTTCGTTCCTTGGAGCCCTGCTCCTGGCCATTCCTACATGCAGACCTGTCTTTTGAGAAAAAATATATTATACACGTATTATAATATTTATTATCATATAAAGTGAATATTTGCTTTGATTACCTGCGCCAAAATCATTTAATGTCTATTGTATCATGTGTATACAAGGTTTTTTATTTTTATCCCTTTTATGTTACAGCGGCCTTATACATTACATAATATATATATATATATATATATATATGTCATATTATAATATTTAATATAAAATATTTATTTTAATAAATTATTTAAATATAAAATATAAAATAACATATCGTAGTGGGTTCAGGCTTGATGGCAGATGAACAAACGCCTCTCTGATGGTTCTCTAAACTTCTTGGCTCTGCAACACTAGAAGCCACTATGTGAATGTCCTCCCAAACGGGGACTATAGACCTAGTGTATGGCGGTAGAACATGGGTGTATTTGTGACCTATGTGATACAATGCGACATTGAGACAAGTCAAAACAACTAACATCCCTGTTTATTGCTCCACAAAAGTTATAATTGAAGGGCTCTATATGCAACATTGATTATTCATCCAACTGTTTCTGCAATTATTTCAACGCCCACTTCTCCATCAGCAAAAAAAATAAAATATTTGAAAAATAAAAGAACAATTATGAATGAAAAGGTACGTAGATTCCGAAATTTTGAAGTACTTCCATCTTGCCCATACCTTTCAGGGTACCCTACAAATAACGGGACTGATTTGGGCAAATCCCTTCTTTTTTATAAGTGAGAGATACATCTCTAACTAAAATTTAAGGGGGAAAAAAGACGCGCTACCATTTGGTGATAGAAAAAGCTAAAAAGCATCGAGTTATTTTTGTTACGTCAACACTGAGTAAGGTGATCTGCTGATCACAATACATTGCGGGCCATATTTACCCTGTCGTATATATACAACATCGATTGTGTTGTGGTCACCGGTATTCTCAAGGTGCTATTGGATGGGTGAGGCCAGTGTTGTTAGTATATTCAAATTCGATGTGGGTTTTTTTTTTAATTAATAATTATTGGAGATTAAATTATTGTTATTTCTTAGTAATTAGATTATTAATTTAATTGAAATTATGAGTATTCATAGGTCAGTTTGATTCGGTTATAGACTTTTGGTCAATCAAATTAACCTGGTTAGATTGGAGAGTTGGTCACTCGAAATTGAGTGATCATTAGTGAAAATCGGTCAACTTGGGTTGTATCGATTTGGGCCGATTTTTTATTTAATTAGTCGGTCAAAAGATTTAAACTTAAAAATTAAATTTAAATTTAAAAAATTAAATTAACATTATTAAAAATTAAATTTACGATATAAAATATTTTAGACTAAGAAATATGAGAATTTTCCCACTTTCTCATATTAAGAAATTATATTTAAAATATAAAATATTAATTGATATCCATAATCGGGTTGGTTTGGTTTTGGTCGGTTTACAAATGGTCGAACTGAAATTAACCCAACTTGGTTGGATTGAGAAATTACTGAACCAAAATTCGATTTGGTTGGCCGAAAAGCCTGCAACCAAACCGAATGATTGAATCGGGTAAGTTCAGTTTTGGTCAGTTTACAAATGGACAAATTAAAACTGACTTAATCTGATTGGATTGGGAAATTGCTGAACCAAAACTGTTTAAAAATAGTAGAAAACCAACCAATTCGGATTAAATTGGGTTAGGTTGGTCAATTTCATTAGTTTAATGAACTACCTGAACTGAAATTGATCATTGTTATTTTATTGTAAAAAATTATTAAAAATAATATATAGAATATAAATAATTATTAATTATTTAAAAAATAAAAATATAAAACAATTATGTACTCTAATTTTATTTAGGTTTTGCTACATCGCACGAATCCTCGCCCCTGTAAAGAGCAACAAATCATCGGCGCTGCATTTAGTGGAATGCATTATTGCTTGACATAAGAGTCGCTGTCGCTTTACTACTCCGCAGTCCGCACCCCCTCGGCTCTCTCTCTCATCTCATCAAGAATTCAAGATGCAATCCAAAGGTGCCAATGCACGAGAGTTTGTTTGAACTTTAAGTGACTCTCATCTCATTTCAATAGTCATGTGTCGTAACCACCAACCTTTTTGAGCCCAAGTATACAACAATAAAGGTATTAGGCCCATTACTTCTGTTTTTTCTTTATTGTGAAGAAATAGCAAAAACTATTGCCTCTTCCAGTCTTCCTAGGCTCTTTACCAGTTTTTAATTTGCTAGTCGCTTTCTATCTCTAGTGTTACATTATTTTACAATTTAGCCCCGGATTCAACCATTTCCACATCGCCATCCATTTCATCTCTTGTATACTCATCAAATTGGCTCTTCTCCACCGTAAACGTCCCCTCCTGCCCCCTAATCAAAGTGCAACCCTTTTATGGATCCGATATCCATATATGGATGGGATGAGTCCCACCTAATACATCCATTATGACCAAAATCAGTTTGATCCATTATGGGGGATGGATTATGGAATTGGAGACTGTTCCCGGCGATGGGTTATTGGATTATTGTTTTCCTAATTCACCCAATTTTTTAACAGAAAGCTGATGATTTGGGTTTCCTTTATGTCAACTTAGGGGGTGTTCGTTCATTAACAATTTCACATATATGAATTTGATTTTTGTTATTTAGGGTCTGTTTCGTTTTCGGGAATAGGTGTATGGAAGCGGAATTGGAATGGCCCATTGTGATTCTTATCGTCTGTTTGGCAGGAATGAGATTCCAATTCACATCCTTGGGAGAATATAATTCCCCTATATGGGGGAATGACCATTCTAGACCCCTCTTGGGAATGGGATTCCTATTACAGAGTCTGTCAAGAAGTAAAGAACTCATGAGTCATGACAAGAAGCCCCCCAAATCCTTATATTAATAAAATATTATAAATAAATAATAAGATAATAATAATAAATAATAATAATAAACTATTAACAAAGCATTAGTAAATTATTAATAACAAACAAAGATATTAATTATTAAGTATTAATAAAATAATAATAAAAAGAAAAAAATTATTTATTAAATAATAATAAAGTAGAAATAAAATATTACTATAATATAATTAAAGTAATAATAAAATGCTAGCATATTCATTATTCAATAATAAATTAATTTTAAAATAATAAATAAAATAATAGAAGTTAATAAACCAATAAGAAAATAATAATAACATAGTAATAATAACAAATAATTAAATATTCATAAAATATTAATAAAGTAATAATAAAATAATAAATAAATTAATACAAAGTTGAAATTTTCAGTTGATTCCAATTCCAACTCTCAATGAACCAAACATAATCAAAATCCGATTACGATTCTTGATTGAACCAAACAGACATTAAGAATATGTGATTTTGATTTCCACTCTAAAAATTTTAATTCCAATTCTGGTTCCTGATTGAACAAAACAAACATCAAGAATAGGTGATTTTGATTCGACCCCAGGAGATATCAATTTTGGTCATGTCCGTGAACCAAATGGACCCTTATTTTTTTTCATGGAGAATCGGGGTGGGGCCTTGGGCAGAAAAGAGTACACCGTACACGTGATGCTCACTGTCCATATCATGGGGAGCCTGAGATTCAACGAGTTTGTTAATTTAGAGGCCTGTTGAGAGGGCTGATTTGAAGGTTCAGTTAAGCTGGTCCAACTGCTTTGTAGCATCCCATCCCATGCAAACTATTCAAAGAAACTGAAGTGGACAGCCCCTTCAAATGAATGACGAACAACCAATTTGAGGCTCCACGTGAGGCCATGGATTCAGTATTTTAACCTCACTCCTCCGCTCTATTATCATTAAAAATAAAGAAAATAAAAATATAATTGCTTTTAATTATAACAAGGGAGAATGACGGTTCAGCCCAGGGTCAGAATTCATAGGCCTAAAGTACAGTTGGGGTAGGTGGCAGTTCGGAATTGATGCCAATTAATAGGTGGATACAGGTGCATAAGGTGTAGGTTTTTGAACTTCTGAATGTTTATAGAGTTGCAGCAGAATTTAGAATTCTGCATTAGGCCTGTCCATACTTTTCCGTTATAACAAATACAACCGGACTCAGATTTTTATGGATTCGACTTCGATTTGTCGAATTCGAATTCAATTCAAATACAATTGTTTTTTTTTGGGGGGGAAATCCAAATACTATTACATGGATGCAAATTCAAACAACAACTTCAGGTCGAATATTGGATCGTATATCAGATTTTCGGAGTCCGTTCACGATCCTATTCCTATTTGTTGTTGTCGTTTCATGAAAAAGACTGAATCATGTGCCATTCATGGTTTTCAAAACCGGACCGGAAGGTCGGACCTAAAAAACCAGGAACTGGCTAGGTGACCGGTTCCGTTTTTTGCCAAAACAGGATTTTGGCCCAAGAAAACATTGATTTGGTCAGCAAACCGCAGACCCGGGCAATCGAACCATTCGAACTGTTCAACGGTTTTGACCCTTTTTATTTTTTTGATTTTTTTTTAATTTTTTTATTTTTTGTCAAAATGGGCCAACCATTCAAACCAAACGGTTGGACCATTCAACCCGAGAACCGCACCCATGACCGGTTCGTTCCCCAAGTCGGTTTTAAAAACCTTGGTGCCATTCCCATTTCCCCACTACTTGGGAGCTTTAATGGATTAAGTTAGCCTCATGGGCTCATGGGCCCAGCATGCTATGGACCTCTAGTCATTCAGCATTTACAAATAAGCCTCGTAGTCCAACCTAGGCTTAATTTTTCTATGCCTACTTTGGCTCATTACTTGGGGCCTTCATATTCATTCTCTATATGATGTAATAAAAGCTTTCAGAATCGAGCTTGCTTTAGACAGATAGAAATGGACTGGTTCATGAGTCTAAGGTATATGAATTCTTTATCTTTTAGGGGGCAGTCTTTTTTTAGATTTTGAGAAGGGGGAAAGTTGGTCAATGGGATTTTGCTTCCCATTGACCAAGAATCCAATGTTCTTTTTTCAGATTTATGTGGGGACCAAGGAAAGCTTACTTTCTTGGGTATCACTTACCCATCTCCTAGGTGGGTAAATAACTTTCCCACCTAGGGAGAAAGTTGCCAACACTTGAATGGGACAAAAATGCCCTTTTTAATAATGGACTTTTATGACTAAAATGGTCATTGCCTTATTTACATGAGAAATAAAAGAACATTGGTAAATGCACTTACCTAGGTAAGTGTTTCCCAGGAAAAACTTACCCAGGTAACTACATTTACCTGGGTAAGTAAATGTAATTACATTTACCCAAGTAAGCAATTTACCGAAAAACGAATAGGACCTTAGTATAGTCAGCCACCCTTCAGCCTTGTGCTTCAGGCCTTAATTTGGAAAGAGATACCTCAAATGAAGGACATTATGATAGTTTACAGCCAATGGATTTTGGGTAAAGGGGAGGCGTCCTTCTAGTTTGATCAATGTTTAGAGAACTGAACCAGGCATTGACCCGGTAAAGACAGGTTCACAGGTAAGAGGTCCAACTGGGGTCAACCGGAGGTTGAAACATGATGATGTAATAAATAAAAAAAAAATATATATATATATATATATAATAAATAAATTCAAAAAAATTACTAAATATGAAGAAAAAGTAATCCAAAACAGAAAGCCTTAAGTAAAGGTCAAATTCCAAGAGGGCTTAGGCTAACCTACAAGATTGAACAACTAGGTGGATTGAAAGCCTGAAGCAAAGATCAAATTGGAATTTCAATTTGAGCAAACCTGTAAACAAAAGTTACAAAACTATGAGTAATTAATTAATTTTGAGTTTAATAATTAAAAAAATAAATATAAAAAATTAAAATTAAATAAACAAGTGTAAAGTGTAAATGTTGCAGAATGAAAAAATTAAAATTACAGAATTTACATTTTCCAGGGTTCAGGCGGTGGGAGGAGGAGGAGAAGGAAAAAGGGAAGAAGCATAGGAGAGGGCCAGAGGTTGTCACATAGTGAATACCACTACCGCCACCACCATTAAATAATAAGAAGAAGAAGGAGGAGGAGGAGAGAACACCAGCCAGCGGATTTGGAGGGACACAGTGAATAGAGTCCACCAACGGGAAGAAGGTTTGAAGGAAATGGCACAGCTACTGGTGCTCGACAACGAAATGGCACAGCTAGAAGCTTCAATGGTGGTTGGACTAAGGTTTGAAGGAAACAAAGAGGAAGAAAATTGACCAAAGGAGGGTTTTGGGTTGGGATTGGGATTTCCGGTTAGGACCTTAGGCTCACTTTGGAAAGAGTACAAATACAAATATGTACATTGCAAAAACATATAAAATACAAAATAAAAGGTTTTGCATTCTACAAATTTGTATTTGTACTCCTCCAAAATTGAGCCTTAGGGCCTATTTGGTCCAATTTTAGGTTTTTTGTCCTTTTGTATTAAAAATCAAAATGTAAGAAACTGGTCGGTTATGTAAAATCGGGATTGGTTCTCTAGTTCTCTAATTGAATTGGTCGGGTAGATGATTTTTCATAGTTTTTTTTTAACAAAGTAGTTTTGGGGGTATTTCCGAACTGGGTGGGGGTTGGATTATGGATTTGTTGGACAGTTTTGTATGCCCTTAGCTTCAATCAGAATGATGTACTTTATGAGTTTATTGTAAATGAATAAAAGTGCATATTTGATTCATGTTCCCTTGGTATGTTTCTGTGTAATACCCTTAAACTGGACACCTAATGAGACTCGTGTTAGTTTAGAATGTTCACAGCCAGTGGGTCGATCTGGGGAGACCTATCCTGATAAGGCTGACACTGTTGTGCCACCAAGTCGGTTGGGGTGGCCTATCTCAGCTACCAGGTTGAGACCCTTCGCACATACAATGTAGGATTAATTGAATCTTTGAACTGGACCAGATTTCCAGTATTGTCCTGGACCTTGGAGATTAATGGGCAAAAACTGGAAAGTTACACCCGACCCCTAGACTCGATTTGGATACTGCACTAGGTGTCGGATTGGGCTATCTTTGATGTACCAATCAGTGAGATCCTTAGCGGGGGTCAAAACCTAGGTATGTTGGGACAGTCTAAGAAATCATCTGAGTGGGTGATCATAGTGACAGGATCAGCCCCTTTGTCGGACAAAGGTAATGATCGGGGATGCACTCTCACTGATGGAAACCAAGACTACCGGTAGTCGATTTCAATCGTTGAGATTTGCTTTGCAAAATATATTTTATATGAGATATAAAAGTATATATATTATGGTTTCTAAAATGTTTGTAAAAGGTTTTAATTCCCGAGATCTGTATAAGCAGAGAGTGCAACACTGTTCCTTGCAGCCGAGGGAGAGGTCCTCTCTTGTCGGGCAGTGTTTGATCATTATGGGCTGAGAGGTTAAGTGTAAGACCATTGAGAATAATACCTGATGGGCTAATCTTGCATCTGCCCACAGTCCCTGGGTGTTACAAGGTGGCTTGGCCCAGGGACCACTTAGGGTAAGTGTTGGGCCCATAGAGCCCATTTGATGGGTTTCAGGGAGTGCATTGTCCATAGCAGTGTACTCGGCCAGGCCTTGTAACAAAGGCTGGGCCGAACCCATGTGGCTGATGTGTAGATCAATGCTTGGGTCCCACGCCATACAAGGAAGCCCAATTGGGCAGTAGTTAGGAAGGCTAAGTGAGCACATAAACTTAATGGGCATAAAGCCCATTTCGAACGGGACTAATTTAATAAGTTAAATATGGGCGAAGTCTGAGATGGATCAGCAGATAGGATAGGGTCTTAACCCCATCCACTCAGAGAGTCCAGATCTGAATATGATTCAGATCTAGAAACCTCCTAATGAGATTAGGAGAAGGCTGATCTAATCTGCAGATAAGATAAGGGTTTATCCTTATCACCTAAAGAGATGTATGATCCAAATATGATTTGGATCAGCAGCTCCTAATTGGATTAGGAGTTGATCCTTTAGGTTTACAAAAGAAGGAAGGGGCAACAGCCTTTAGAAGACACATACACACATCCTCTTCAGAGCTGAAATCACAGAAGGAAGAATTAAGCAACCCTGCAGAATTCTTTCTTACCGCCTCCTTGTTCTTGCCGCCTAGTTTGTCAGTTCGATCTCTAGTTGTGGGAGAAGTCAAGATTCGTTCTTGACATCAGTTCTTTGTGAAAGAATTGATAGGAAGCTGTGCTCACGTGCCATCCTATTGTTTCTTGCAAAGGACAGAGTTCTTGGAGAAGAACACTACTGATTCTGCTCCATCCTACACTGCGCCATCTTCAGTGGGAGAAATTATTTCTCCATATCAGGTATAATCCTCTTCCACTCCTTTTAGTTCAGATCTAGTTCAATTTATGGTTCAAGATTGATCATTGAAAATATGTTTTTCTAAATAGGGAATGCGATTCCCAGTTGAAGGGAGAGAAAAATTTTTGAAATTCGCCCCTTTATTCCGCAAGATTTGGGCGTCCATACGATGGATCTCATCCCCTTCAGGTTTAACCGGCCAGTTGGTCCAATTTTAGAACATTGGATTTGATAATTCGATTGAGCTAGGTCCTCTTGTGTTTATGAAATTGATTAAGTTGACATCACCGATTTCCTCATTAAAAAGGTTCTTATGAATGATGGGTTGTAGGTACTTTGATGATAGTCTTAATTTACGTAATGAAGTTCAGGACATTCTATTGTTAGAGGGTTATCAACACCTGATTTTTTCTTGGTCCACCGCCTGAACTCCCAATTCACCCTGAACACCCAATCAGACACTCTCAATCTCTCCAAAACACCTAGAAACCCAGAATCCCAACTTTCATCCCTAAAGCCCTTAAATACATCGTTAACCATTTGATACCAATCTGATGGCCTCGATCAACTATAGTCTACACTTTTACACTCATATCAGACACCACCATCAAACTCAAGACCTCTCAAAATACCTACCCATAAAATTTCATCTCAAGATTCCTCTGTTTACCCCTTCATCAAGCGAAGATTCCATTTTGATGCTCTCATTAGCCTAAAAGCTAGGAACCCATATTCCCTTGATCTTAATACATCCGAACCGATCAAACCACACCATTAAACTCTGGATACATTAAAATACCTGCCCATAAACTTCCAACCTCATATTCCCCCATTTGCCTTCTATTAACCTAGGTATGTTGGGGCAGTCTAAGAATTCATCTGAGTAGATGATCATAGTGATAGGACTAGCCCTTTTATCGAACAAAATGAATGATAAGGCTTACACTCTCTCTAATGGAAACCTAAACTGTCGGCAGTGGATTTCAACTATGTTTAAGATTTTGTTTTACAAAATATATTTATATGATATATAAATACCATATATTTATATGATATATATATATATATATATTTATATATATTATTATTTTATGAAAAATGTTTTACTTTCCGAGATCCATCAGAGCAGAGAAAGTGACACTGTACCTTGCAACAAGAGGAGGGGTCTTTCCCTGTGGGGTAGTGTTGTGATCATTATGGGATGAGAGGTTAAGTGTAAGAAACCATTACAGGGTTGATTACATGATGGGATTTATCTTACTTAAGTCCATTGTCCTTGGATCTTCATAGGATGGTTGAGCCCATAGTGATGGCCAAACCTTTTCACAAAGGCTGGGCTGAACCCATGTGAACTTATGTGAGGTCATTGTGGGGTCCCACGCCATACAAATCAGACCTAAGTTGTCCATGCAACATCTTAAGTCATGAGCCTTTGAAAAAAATTGTCCTAAGGCCCATAATTAATAAGATTAAGTAAGTTATCACATGTCAACTTACTCTAAGTCGAATCTCAGTTTAAAAATGGATCTGGAGAACCCATCCTCTTAAGAGGATAAGGCTTATCTTTTAATAGAGTCTATATCCAAATTAGATTTGGCTAATCTCCTAATTTGATTAGGAGAAGCGCTCCATAAGGAGATAAAAGAAGAAGAGGGTGAACCAGACTAGAACACCACTCTCTCTTGTTCTCTCTTGTTCTCTTTTGTCTTCCAAGAAACCCTATCATGACCTAGGATTTCAAGGACTGATAAAGATCAGTTTTCTTCTGATTTTCGCAAGAAAAATTCAAAGGAATTTCAGACTCACCTTCCCTACTTCGATCCAAACAGTCAGGTTACAGTTTTGCTGAAAACTGTGTTGCTGAATTAACTTCACCTATACACTGTGCCATCTTTAGTGGAGACTAGTTTTAGGACAGATTTGGGCATGAACTTCCACCTTGGGATCTGTGTTTGTGGTATTTGTATCAGGTATAAATCTCCCTCTTTGATTGATTCCAAATCTGGTCCGATTCAGTGTAAGACCAATGCTGAAAAATTTAGTTTTTCAAAATTAGGAAATTCGATTCCCTAAAGGATTAGGAAATTTTTGAAATTTTGCATTGACATCTAGAATAGTTCGGCCATCCATATGATGGATCCTAACTCTTCCAACAATGATATCAGAGCACTAGATTCAGCCCTTGGACTAAACCAAACCGGATTTGAACCAAAACTCAAATCGACAAGAACTAGTGTAGTCATTTGAGCAGTTAACAAAAATCTCTAAGAATTCAATTGTTAGAGTGGGCCAATGATATAAAATTTTATACATATATTCTGATATATTATAAAGTTTTTTCTATTATGGATTCTTGAAATATCAGGCTAAAAGTGTGATGGATATTGAACTCTTGATGGTGGCATGATTTGTGCACACCAAATTTATTAATTTGATTATGTGGTTTGTAATTATTTTTTTTTCTTTTCTAGAAAGAATGTATTAGGTTTTTCTAATGTAAGCAATAGAAATTAGGGTTTTTCTATTTTTTCACATTAAAGAAATTACTGGAGCTTTCAGAGAAGACAAAGATTGTAGATGGAGATCGATCTATAGATTGCAATTTTGCATGAATGCAGTTTTTGTTCGGATTGGATTTAGACCATCACACTCTCAGTTCTGATTATTTGCTATTTATTTGTTGATACGATTGTAAATCATAGCTGAGAATTTCAGATCATTGCCTATGTGAATTGATGCATGTTTTGGACACCAAACCCTAGGATCACTGTTCAAGTGACCCAAAATCGATTTTAGGCCAAGGGTTTGATGGCCCATTGCATGGACCAATTCGGCCCATACTTGAAAAACCCTTTTATGTTAGATTAAAGCAATACTAGCCCATTTCAACATAGACTGCTATATAGGTCGAAGTGCTTTTTAAAACTTAGCCCATATACCAAGATAAAGTTATTAGATAATTTAGTCCATTGATGGGCTGGTCATGTATTAATATAAATGAATATGGATTTACAAGTTTTAAATTAATATGGATCAATTATGTATGTGTGTGATGTGTTGTATGGGTTGATCACTGTTCAAGTGACCCAAAATCGATTTTAGGCCAGGGGTTTGATGGCCCATTGCATGGACCAATTCGGCCCATACTTGAAAAACCCTTTTATGTTAGATTAAAGCAATACTAGCCCATTTCAACATAGACTGCTATATGGGTCGAAGTGCTTTTTAAAACTTAGCCCATATACCAAGATAAAGTTATTAGATAATTTAGTCCATTGATGGGTTGATCATGTATTAATATAAATGAATATGGATTTACAAGTTTTAAATTAATATGGATCAATTATGTATGTGTATGTGATGTGCTGAATGGATGTGATTTGTTCATGGGCCACAAGTGCTTGGCCCATGTATTGACTTATGTGGCTTTCCACAACCCTCATGGTTAAATACACATCATTGCCATGATGCCCATGGATTATTACATAATCTCCTTTTCTAATGCCCCCACCTCAATAGCTTCCTCCCCAAGAGGAACCTCGCAAGAACCCTAGCCCATTAAGGGCCCATTTGAATCTCACTTTATGAAATCCAATGGGAGTCATTATGGTATGACCTAAACCTGACCTACAAACTGATATATACGTTCCCTCATGATACATACATACATACATATATATATATATATATATATATATATATATATATATATATTAATGTTTTATGAAAAATGTTTTAATTCTTGGGATCCATCTAAGAAAAGAGTGTGACACTGTACCTTGCAGCTAGACCTGTTCATGGGTCGAGTGGCCCGATGGGCCGGCCCGGCCCCCAAACGGGCTTGAGCATGTGTTTTAGCCCGCGGGCTTGACCTCGGGCCTAAAAGCCCGAGCCTGACTATTTTACGGGTCGGGCTCGGGATTTGTTAAAAAAGCTCGGCACGAGCCTGGCCCGACCCGACTTTTCCTAAACTACCTAACCCTAACCCTAAATACTTAAATTTTTTCTTTTCATTCTCCTTTCTCACTCTCACTCTCAGAAGCAGCTCTCATTTCTCCCTCTCAACTCTCAGAACCGGTGAACCCAACTGCACCTGCGAACTCAATCATTGATGACCGACCCGGTGAACCCAACTGCACCTGCGAACTCAATCACCGACGACCGACTCCACCAGAACTAGTCATCTCTCTCTCTCTCTCTCCCTCTCTCTCTCTCTCTAGCTGGCACCGTTTTCATCTTCTTTCTTCTCAATCTCAGTTCTCTCTCTTCTTAGAACTAGGTCTTCTATCTTCTCAGTTCTCTCTCCAGTCGGCGCCACTAGAACCCAGGTGCATTGTTTTCATTCTACGAACTCAGGCACCTCCGCACCAGCGGCTAGCACCACCAAATCTAGATCGTCTCTCTCTCTCTCTCGAGCGGTGAGCTCTCTTTCTCTCTCTCTCTCTAGCCGGCACTGTTGTCATCTTCTATTTTCTCACTTTTTGGGTTTCAATTCTCACTCTCAGACTCCCAGGAATAGGCGAACTCAATAGGCACCATTCTCTCATACGGCACCGGCACTCAGACTCCCAAGTCAGGCTTCGGGCTCGGGCCCGGACTTCAGGCTTTTTTGAGGGCCGGGCTCGGACCCAAGTTTTTGGCCCGTTGGTCGGGCCGGGCTCGGGCTTGGGCCTAAAAAGTTTATGTTAATAAAGAGCAAAAGCCATGCCCGAGCCCAGCCCGACCCGGCCCATGAATAGGTCTACTTGTAGCTAAGGGAGAGGTCCTTCCCTGTCAGATAGTGTTGTGATCATTATGGGCTAAGATGTTAAGTGTAAGAGACCATTACATGGTTAATTACCTTATGGCTTTTTTCTTAATTCCATATCCTTGGATCTTCATAGAATGGCTGAATTCAATGACCATTTAAGTGTAAATGTTGGGCCCATATTAAGCCCATAGTGATGTGCTCAGGGGTTCATTGCGTTTAGTAGTGAATTTGACCAAGCCTTTTCATAGAGGTTGGGCCGAACCCATGTGGACTTATGTAAGGTCATTGTGGGGTCCCACGCCATACAAATCAGGCCTAAGTTGGCCATGCAACATCTTGGGTCGTGAGATTAATTAAGCTTTCACATGACAATTTGCTCCATTCGAATCAAGGTTTGGAAATGGGTATAGAGCACCCATCCTCTTAAGAGGATAAGGCTTATCTCTTAATAGAGTCCAGATGCAAATTAGATTTGGATAATCTCCTAATTTGATTAGGAAAAGTGCTCCATACGGAGGTAAAAGAAGAAGAGGGCGAACCAAACTATAACACCACTCTCCCTTGTTCTCTCTTCATATCTTTTGTCTTCCAAGAAACCCTATCACAACCTAGGCTTCCAAGGACTGATAGAGATCATTTTTCTTCTGATTTTTGCAAGCTCACCTTCCCTAGTTCAATCCAAGCAGTTGGGTTGCAATTTTGTTGAAAACAGTGTTGCTGAATCAATTTCCCCTATACATTGCACCATCTTCAATGGATGCTAGTTTTAGGACTGGTTTGGGCATAAACTTCCACCTTGAGATCTGTGTTTGTGGTATCCATATCATGTATAAATCTCCCTCTTTAATTGGTTTCAAATCTGGTCCGGTTCAATGCAAGACTGATCCTAAAAAATGCAATTTTTCAAAACTAGTTAATTCGATACCCATAAGGATTAAGAAATTTTTGATATTTTGCCCAGCCATCTAGCGTGGTTCTACCACCCATATGATGGATCCTAACCCTTCCAACATAAACCAACCTCAATAATAGTTACATGAGTTTTTTGGACATTTTCGTGCTTCTTGCTTGAGGATTTTACAAAGGGGGTCTATTTGCAACTGTCTCAAGAAGTTTAGGGGAGGTGATTATAATTACCAAACTTCAGGGAGATTTGGGCAATAGTCAAAAACTTCGAGGGATATTTGAGCAATTGTCATGCTTTGTTTTCCAATTATTGAACAAAAAGAGGGACTTTTGTGTATTTTCCCTAACAAGCATAAGTGGGAATGTTAAATAGCATTTTTGCCATTGACTTGTTTTACAATTATGAACAAAAAGAATGGAGTTGTGTCTTTTTTGTAATAAGCATTTAATGAGAAAGATGAGTCATTTCCTCATAAGCATAAAACGAGAAAACAAAAATACATATTTACCATTGCTCCTCTCATTCAAACTTTATAAATGGAGTATTTTAGTCTAGTGAAAATTCCCAAAGCCAACCACATCGATTCGTACTATATAGATGGTATAGATATCTTAATCATCTATGCTTATTTTGAGTTCAGGTTTGATTAAGAAACCTTATTTCATTAAAACATGTTGTTTTTGGCAGGTTTGAGTTAGATTAGAAATTTTACTATCTTGGAAAAGCTTAGAATTGCCTATAAGCATACCATTGTACAATCTCTAAATTAGTGACTTGAGTTCGATTTCCTTTGATTTTTTTCTTCTTGTGTATTCAAGAGTTTTCTTATTGAGAAAAGACAGCCTTCTTCACGCTCCCTCTACATCAAGTGTTTTCACTTTATGATAAAAAATTTGTGTGTTTAGTCACACAAACAAAAAGATTATCTAACATCAAAGATAAAGAGTTTCAAAAGCCTCCACCCTCATCC
Source organism: Nelumbo nucifera (assembly GCF_055504915.1). Taxonomy (NCBI): domain Eukaryota; kingdom Viridiplantae; phylum Streptophyta; class Magnoliopsida; order Proteales; family Nelumbonaceae; genus Nelumbo; species Nelumbo nucifera. The sequence goes on along the minus strand of NC_142649.1, from coordinate 145,337,391 downwards.
CACCAAATCATTTAGCTTTTTGGGCCATACACATAGTAACCAATGCATCATACTGTCAGAATAGAAATTCCAACCCTATTGATTGGCAAAGACAACCCCAAACCAAATAGCTCTTAGCCTCCAAGATACATATATTGCTATATATTCTATGTATATTTATTTATATTATATATATTATATATTTATATTAAAAATTAATAAATATGCATGATATATATAAATATATATTTATAATATATAATACATAATAAATTATTTATTATTTAAAATATAATATTTTATATATATTTCTAATATTTTATTATATATTTATATATTTTTTATAATATATATTGTAAATATAAAAAACCAAAAATTCGATGAACCAAATTGATGATTAACCGATAATATTGGTTCAGTTTCAAAAATAGGCCCAACCTAACTATGAGCACCCCTAGCAAGAAACCAACAACAACTGCAATAAAATAGTTATTATTAGTGGTGATAAATACACCAAAGAAAATTTGATTCTTAGCCCAATCTAAAGCCATCGAGTTGAGTTAATGGTGATAAAATAGTTATCATTAGTGGTTAAAGAAACTCACATGTGAGGGGGAGATTGTTGGGATGCACATGTAAGTAGGTGTGTGGAATGAATGAAAGAAAGTCCCACATTGGAAAGACACAAAAAGTGAAAGGGACTTATATACAAGAGTGCCCCAAAACCCAATAACTTATGCTTTTGGGTTATAAGTGGTGTCCATCTCTTGTGTACAAGCCTAACGCACATGTATATGTGCGAGCCCCCTATTTTGGCGACTCCTCATGGTCTGTGACTCCCTACAAGGCACAACACCAGCCTCTATATTCATGAGTTCAGTATAGTGCACTTGTACTTGATGGATCACTTGTATGGGGCAAGGGTCAAAGATAGCTCCTTCCATCATCATTTTGCAACCTACCTTCCAAGCATACCAAAGAGTGAGAGAGGCCATCTAGACTAGGAATGGCAATGGGGCGGGGCACCCCGTCCCCATCCCCGCCCTGTAGTCAAGATACTTTGCCCTGCCCCTGCCCCATCCCTAGTGGTGGGGCGGGTTCATGGTGGGGCATCCACTCCCCATTGGGGATAGATAATCCCCAAATTTTTCCCGCTCCATGGAAACTTCTTAAAATTATTTATTTTGTGAACAATTTACACATATAATATAGGAATTTGAGGGTATTTTAGGAATTGAATTACAATAATTTGGGGGTACTTAAAAATGGAATTATGGAATTCTAGGATTTTAAGAATTTAGGGAAAACTTAGAAATATTTTAAATATCAATATTAAACCTAGAGATATTTTACTAATTTTACCTTCGGGTTTGGGGACTTATATACAAAACCCATCCCTAGTTCAAGGGAAAAATATTTTCCCCATCCTCGCCCCATCATCGTTTAGGGTTGGGAAAACCTGCCCCGTTCAGGGCGGGGCGGGGCAGGGCCTTGATAGCTATAAATATATAACCCTAGCAAGTGCACTACTTATCAAGTAGTATAATAATATCGTTCCCACGGGGATTTAACAAAATAAGTATTAGAACCACAGTCTTTCCTAATTATTTAGACAATCGAAATTCAGATTTAAGCAAGAACTACTGAAAATAAAAACTAGAAAAAGAAAATAGAAACAAAAGTGATCACTAAACGAATATGCAATGGATGAAATCGCTAGAGCTTTTGGTCCACCTAACCAATGTAATGAATATTGATGGGTTCGATTAACCAAGATTATTTGTCATTCCCATAAGCTGAGGTCTTTCCAATTTTATTTAATATTCTCTCTCGAGATATACTAAACCTACGCCCATCAGGTAACCCTTCAATCTCTCGAATAAAGCTCTCAAGATGGGAGTGCATTAAGTCCAAGAAAAACCATTAAATTCAGATGAATCATGTATATATATCTCTATATACCATTCAATTCACACTATGAATTATTCAGTCGATTATGTGAATTCCTCTCTCGATTCATTCACATAACTCAAATCAATTAAGAGGTGGCCAAGGTCTTAATTGCATTAAGCACAATAATTCATAGACAATATGGAAATCACAATCTTGGATAAATCATAAAGACAAAAATATATTCATTGACATGGTTAGGCTTTCCTCAGCCCTAGCAAGAGACAAATCAGTTCATGATAGAAGAATTAAAGCAAACAAAGGGAAATAAAGAATTCTTGAATTCGCCCATGATGCTGAGATCTCCTCTTCTTGCCGCCCCCTTCTTCTTGAAAGTTTCTTGAATTCTTGAACCTTTCTTGACTGATTGCTCCTTGTTTCTTGATTCAATCCCCAAGATTGAGTGATTGTGTGATCCCTAAAGCTACTCTGCCCCCTCCTTTATATAGCTTAAAGGGGAGGGGGTGGTCTCCTACTTCCTCTTGAAGTTGAACTTTACAAGAATAGAAAGTCCTATCCTAATTCTAATCTTATCTTTTTATCTAATGAACTCAATCCTCTTATCTCTCTAAAATTACATCAAGAATTTAGATCTGTAGGACTCTTCTCAGTTTCTTGTTCCTGGATTCGTATTAGACCTCCTCTGCGAATTAGGCTTCAGTCAGACTTTTCTGCAAGTTGGGCTTCAGCTGCGGATTGGGTCTTCCCGTGAATTTGCCCTGACTTTGGGCCCGGATTTGACTTTGATGTAGTTTGAATCTGCGAAAGCCCAAAACATGAAAGTTGTGGATTTTTCTCTTTTCTTTCCAGTGGATCTTGAATCAGCCTATTCGGAGTTCAGATACGCGAGTTACGCCCAGATTACTAAACGACGTCGGAACTGTGAAAAATCATCCGATTTGTCTTTCTTTGCTCCTGATACATTCTTTCATGCCTTGAACAGAAATATGAGTCCAATTAGATGCTAATTTGGTATAAAAGACATAATAATTGGGGATAAAAATATGATAAATTCTACTCTCATCAAACCCCCCACACTTAAACTCTTGCCCATCCTCAGGCAAGACAAAACTCAAAACAAAATTAAAACAAAAGCAAGCTAACTAAAAGATTGTTTTGGATTTTTCTTAACAGGGTATTTGTTCTCCCGCATGCCTTGATTAGTATTCATGATCATTCCCGTCATCCACTTCTTTTCCTCTTTAACTTGACAAAAAATAATCTTAAATCGCCAATCCTAATGTCCCAAAGTGAAATCGACAATCAAGGGAAACAGGCATCTCTTCACATGAATAATTTAGGACTAGAGTAAGCCCTCTTTGTTTTCATAATCACATGCAACAAGATTCAAAAATACCTTCTCACGATTTTTCAAAACAAAACAAAGAATGTTATTACCATAAGCTTGCTTATGTATCACATCTCCACCACTTATCATGAGTCCAATGCATCAAAAGGTGAATTAGGGTTTGGGATCTAAGGATGAATGCATTTTATGCTCCATCTCACCCTTTTCTTATTCTTTTAGTGTGAGTGCATTTTATGCTCCATCTCACACTAGCTCTTTTTTTTTCTCTCGGTGTGAGTGCATTTTATGCTCCATCTCACACGAGTTTTTTTTTTTGTTGAATAACACGTTCCAATACATGAACTCATTATCATGGTCTCAACATGCCTACCAAAACAAGTTCTGCAATAATCAAACCATATTTGTCCGTTAGAAACCAAATGTTCACAAGGGTCAAATCTGTATTGCATCTTGCCCGTTGATCGTTCAAACTATTGAGATACCTTTCATAGCCAACAATTTCAGCTAGATTTGTCTGCATCTTTTCCTGTTTATCCCACCTAAGCAGATGATTCAGGGTGGTTTGCTATCATTCAAAAACAAGTCTCTAAGGAGCAGAAATTTCAAAAGGAAATGTTAAAAAGTGATGATAAAAGCATGCTAGGGTCCGGAAAAAAATTGTTTATCAATCCCTTAATCCTCCCCCACACTTAAGATATATATTATCCTCAATGTATGCATAACAAGAACAAGGAGAGAGATTTGAGAGGACTTCCCTGAATGCCTCGTTGAGATCCTACAAATGTGAGCTACAAAAAAAAACACACTCATAAAAAATAAAGAAAATTGAACAAAACAATCAACTAAACTTAATGGGTTGCCTCCCACAAGCGCTCATTTTAAGTCGTGAGCTTGACTTTCACCTTGCTTTCATGGCGGTTTCAAGGAGAGAATGGACCCATGGTGGATGGGTTGTTCTCCTTCAATGTAATGCTTCAACCGCTATCCATTAAGCTTGAATGTACTCCCATCATCATTATGTATTTCAATCGCTCCATGAGGGAATACTTTAACCCCTTTAAAGGGTCCACCCCACTTGGTTTTTAACTTCCTATGTTTCCCCCTTTCATCCTTCATAGGTGGGTTTAAACTTGGAATGGGGACCTGCACAATAGATGGGAGGGGTTTTGTGTGAGATGGAGGTAAAGATGCATTATGAATTGTAATTTCAAAAGAATCTGGCTTAGAAGTCAAATTTCGCAATTCTGATTTCAGAATAAACTTCTACTCTGTTTGTTGCAATTGATTAGGACTATTGTTAAGTGCAACTTTCAGCGTGTCTTCTGATTTAGATGTGTCTATTTCGGCTGCACCAACATCAATGCTATCGATTGCATAAATTTCAAGTTCAATTGTGTTGGGATGTTCCATGGTTTTAAATACATTGAACACCACTTCTTCACCATTGATTCTAAGGGTAAGTAGACTTTTTCGCACATCAATTAAAGCATCACCAGTAGCAAGAAAAGGTCTCCCAAGAATCAACAACATTGTCTTATCTTCTTCCATATCCAACACAATGAAATCAGCAGGAATTATGAAATTGCCCATTTTAACTAAAACATCTTCTACTATTCCCCTAGGATATTTAATGCTTCGATCAACTAATTGCAGAATAACAGTTGTAGATGTTACTTCATGCAATCCAAGTTTTTCAAAAATAGAATAAGGCATTAAATTTACACTAGCACCTAAATCACATAAAGCTTTTTCAAATTTAGTATTCCCTATGGTGCAAGGTATAGAAAAACTCCTTGGATCCTTAAGTTTTGGGGGCATATTCTTTTGAAGAATGGCTGGGCATTCTTCGTTTACTTTTACCATCTCACCTTCCTCCCACTTTCTTTTGTTGCACATTACCTCTTTCAGGAATTTGGCATACTTCGACATCTGTGACAAAACATCAAGAAGAGGAAGGTTAATATGAATCTTTTGAAAACTTCTAAAAATTTTTCAAATTACTTATCTAATTTAGCCTTCAAGACTCTTCTTGGTAGGGAATAGGAAGTTTAATTTCATGTAGATTCAGTTTAGGGGTATTTCCCCCATTCTCCTTTTGTAGATCGGCCACTTCAGCTTCCTTGTCCTCTCTTTGAATTTCGCCAACTGTTTTCCCACTTCTTAAAGTTATGGCGTTTACTTGCTCTCTAGGGTTCTTTTCTGTGTTGCTGGGTAGCCTTCCCTCTTTCCTTTCTGATAACATGCTTACAATCTGCCCCACTTGAACCTCTAAGTTTTTAATCGATGTTTCTTGCTCTTGGAACCTTGCTTCAGTGGCATTAATGAACTTAGAGATCATTTCCTCCAGATTGTTCTTTTTTTATTGTGGGGGCGGCTGTGGTTGGAAACCCATGGGTGCCTTTTGCTGATTGTTACTCCATGAGAAGTCCAGATGATTCCTCCACCCTAGGTTGTATGTATTTGAGTATGGGTTAAAGTTTGACCTGCCAGCATGAGAGATAAAATTAGCATTCTCATAGGAAATAAAAGGACTATTTAATTGACAATCAGAATTAGTATGTCCTATTTGACCACATAAATCGCATGAGATGCTAGATGGTGTATTAATGGCTGCAATACTAAAATTATCCAGTCTCTTATTCAAATTAGCTATTTGCGTAGATAGGGTTGCAAAGGAATCGATGTGGTGTACTCCCCTCTGATTGGTTCAGTCATTGCTCCACTGGTAGCTGTTTGATACCATCTCCTCCACTAGGTCATATGTGATGAGGGTAGAATTTATCACATTTTTATCCCCAAATATTTTGTCTTTCATACCTAATTAGTACTTAATTGGACTCATATCTCTTGTATTTTGATTCAGGGCATGAAAGAAGGCATTAGGAGCAAAGGTAGGCTAATCGGATGGGTTTTTCACAGTTTCGACAGCGATCAGTAATCATGGCCTAACCTTCACATCCAAGCTCCGATTGGGCTAATTCAAGATCCACTGAAAAGACAAGAGATAAAGCTACAACTTTCATGTTTAGCATATTCGGCCTACATCGAAGTAAAGTCCGGGCCCAAAGATGGATCACTTTCGTAGTGAGGCCCAATTCCCAACTGAAGCCCATTTCGCAGAACAACATTGAGGCAGCCCATTTGAATTCAAGAGTTCGAGAGTCCTCTTAGATTTAAACTTTTAAATGTAATTCCAGAAAGATTAAGAAAGGTTTTAGAAAATGAGAGAGGAGAGAAGATAGGATAGGAGGAGGAGTTTGGATCAAGGCTGGATTATCCATTCTGGAGATAACTCCAAGAAATTGTAATCTATATGAGAGCTGGGGGTACCAGCCCTAGGGGATCATGTATTGCATTGAGCAATCAGTCAAGAAAGGAGAAAAGAAGTCAAGAAACAGAGAAAATGTGATCAAGAATTCAAGAAATCTCAAGAAGAAGGTGGCGGCAAGAAGAGGAGATCTCAACACCATGGGCAAATTCAAGAGTTCTTTCTTTCCCTTTGTTTGCTTTAATTCTCTTATCATGAACTGATTTGTTTCTTGCTAGGGCTGTGGAAAGCCTAACCATGTTATGAATATATTTTTATCTTTATGATTTATCCAAGAATGTGATTTCCATATAGTCTATGAATTATTGTGCTTAATACAATTAAGAGTTTGGCCACCTCTTAATTGATTTGTGTTATGTGAATGAATTGAAAGATGAATTCACATAATTGACTGGATAATTCGTAGTGTGAATTGAATGGTATATAGAGATATATATACATGATTCATCTGAATTTAATGGTTTTTCTTGGACTTAAAGCATTTCCATCTTGAGAGCTCTACTCGAGAGAACTGCTGTGATAGCCATACCTTGACCGAAGTCAACATTCCTACATCATTCCCAATGAGTGGGATATCGTCCACGTACAACACCAAAAAGGTGATCTTATCCCCACTGGACTTCCTGTAAACACAGGGTTCATCCGAATTCTGCTCAAAGTCAAACGTTTTGACGGCAGAATCAAAACGAATGTTCCAACTCCTAGATGCTTGCTTAAGTCCATATATGGATCTATAAAGTTTACATACCATGTGTTTCTGACCAGCAACAATGAAGCCTTGTGGCTGCTGCATGTAGATATCTTCACTAAGATCTCCATTCAGCAACGCGGCTTTGACATCCATTTGCCAAATCTCGTAGCCATGGTATGCTGCTACAGCTAGTAGGATCCTAATGGATTTGAGCATGGCCACGGGCGAAAAGGTTTCCTCATATTCGATGCCTTCTTTCCAAGTATACCCTTTCGCCACCAAACGAGCTTTGTAGGTCTCAATCCTACCATCGGGGCCCTTCTTCCTCTTGTAGATCCATTTGCAACCAATTGCTTTTACCCCGGAGGGCGGATCTACTAGAGTCCAGACTCCATTGGTCTCCATCAAGTCCATCTCAGCTCTCATGGCCTCCACCCACTTCTGGGAATCTATTTCTAACATAGCTTCCGCATAAGTTACGGGATCCTCCTCACTAGTCAAGGCTTCCACCAGGTAACTATCCTGATCATAACCATATCGGACTGGAGGTCTGGATACCCGAGTGGATCTTCTATGTTGGTCACCACCTGGAACTTGTGGGACATCTCCCACTACTCCTGAGCTATCCTCATCAAGAACTATTTCCTGACGATGGGTGTCCATGATGTATTCAGTTTCTAAGAATTGGGCGTTTCGACTGCAGACCACTGTCTGTTCGCTTGGGTCGTAGAATAGATAACCCATCGAATCTTTTGGGTAGCCTATAAATAAGCAACGATTGGTTTTAGACTCCAACTTGTCCGCACTTATTCTTTTAACGTGTGCAGGACAACCCCAAATCTTTAAGTGTCTTACACTTGGCTTCCTTCCGGTCCATAGTTCATATGAAGTTTTCGGAACTGATTTGGTTGGAATCCGATTCAGCACATAGATAGCAGTCTCTAATGTGTATCCCCAAAAGGATGTAGATAACTTTGAGCGTACGAGAAATGACCTCAACAAGGTCCTATTCCTCCTCTCTGAAACACCGTTGAGTTGAGGTGTAGCAGGAGGAGCTAGTTGTGACACTATCCCATTGTCCTTCAAGTAGTCCCTGAATTCGTCAGAGAGATACTTGCCACCTCAATCCGATCGAAGGGCCTTAATTTCTCTCCCTAATTGTTTCTTGACTTCCTGTCTGAACTCTTTGAACTTTTCAAAGGATTTAGACTTGTGTCTCATTACGTACACGTAACCATATCGTGAAAAATCATCTATAAAGGTGATGAAATACACGTGTAGATTTCGTGTCCTAACACTCAGGGGACCACATACATTAGTATGTATTAGGTCAAGCGTGCCTACAGATCTTTCAGGCTTACCGTCAAATGGCCGCTTAGTCATCTTACCTTGAAGGCAAGGCTCACAAGTGGGAAGATTTTCTACGGTTAGAAAATCCAAAGGACCATCCTTTACCAGCCTTGAGATTTGGTCAACACCGATATGGCCAAGTCGGTAATGCCAGAGGTACGTGGGATTTACTGTATCACGATTCCTTTCCTTGGGATTTTCGACCAATGTAGTTTCGGTTAAGTTAGTTTTCAGAGAAGGATGTAGAACATAGAGACCGTTCTCTAGTTCCCCGCATGTGATGAATTTGTTATTCCATTTAACAGTAATCATATTATTAAAATAAACAGTATATCCATCAGCACACAGTTTAGAAACAAAAATTAAATTTCTTCTCAAGTTCTGTACATAAAGACAATCTTTAAGTACAAGCACTCCTTCTCTAAAAACTAATTCTACGGTTCCTATTGCCGCAATTGCAACACTTGCAGTCGTTCCCAAAAATAGTGTCACTTCGCCTTCACTCAATCTTCTGCTAACTTTGAACCCCTGCAGTGAGTTACACGAATGAGTTGAAGCCCCAGAGTCAACACACCAGGACACAGAAGTAACTAACATATTAGTTTCTATGACACAAGTTTCAATGTTACCTTTCTTAGATTCCAGGTAGGCAGGACAGTTCCTCTTCCAGTGGCCGGTCTGCTTGCAGAAGTGATAGACATCAGATGCCTTGTTCTTCTTCTACTTCTTAGGCTTGACAGTTTTCTTCTGGGGCTTCTTTGCCTTTCTCTTTTTCTTGCCCGATATGTTAGCTTCAGCTAGCATAACCACAGGCTCATCCTTCTTGAGTAGATCATCGGCCCTCTGCAACATATTGCTGAGTTCCTAGACGCTGACATTCAGCTTATTCATGTTGTAGTTCATTGGGAACGCATTGAAGGAAGAGGACAAAGAATTCAGGATGGCATCCACTTGCGTGCCAAGATCTAGCCCGGATCCAAGAGCTTCTAGTTCGTTAATGTAGCCCATCATCTGAAGACAATGGTCATGAACTTTCTGCCCTTTGGTCATCAGCGCGGTCATGAACAATTTCAGGACTTTCTGTCGAGTAGAACGGTTCTGCTCTTCATACATCGTCCTTAGACTGTCCAATATGTCCTTGGCTAGTTCGATCTGATCGAACTGCCTCTGTATTGAGTTGTCTAGTGATGCAATGACAAAGCAACGGGCTAGGGAGTTCTTACCCTCCCAATCTTGGTAGTCCCTCCTACGGGCCTTAGAAGCCCTATCACCCGGACGCTCCGGGGTAGGATTTTTCACCACCATATCTAACTTTTCGGAAGTTAGGACCAGCATAAGATTTATGTACCAGTCGGCATAGTTTGGGCCCTTAAGCTTGTTATCGTCTAGAAGCTTTGCGAATTGACCGTTTTCCATTTTCTGATAAAACAGCAAAGACGTTAGTCCACAACCTTAGTTTGATTCATGTTACCTACATAGATATGGTTTTTAATCTATGTTCCATTCCCATTTATTCATCTCTGAGATTTCCCTCCTTTCTCAGTGACGGAGATGACAAAATGTCTCTGGAAATGTGGGAAATCACATGGGGTGCGTGAAGCCAATTGTTTCAACTGCATATCCCCACCACCTTTCTGTGACGGATCATATCCACTCATCGAATGAGTTTCCCTTTGGCCTCTGTCAGACAAGGTTCAGAGCCGTTTTCAGGTAAACATTTCTGTCCAGTGAGTACTCACCCATCATATTCAGGTTACGCCAAGGTACTGTGAGAGAGTTCCCATTTTCTGGTGAAGCCCTCCCACATCGGTCTATGACGCCCCTATCATCTTATGAAACACTCTAACAGATCCAACAGCAAATGGATAGCCCAATTTTATGGTGTGTTTCCTCATTACTGAAGGACCCATCATTGTGCTAATGACAGAAGGCCTTTAGAGAGTCCAACATATGGATCTCCCTATCACATGCACTCACATTTGCTGGAGGGAACAAGATTACGCCCTAGTTCTAATTTAGGTCAAACTAGAGTAGCTCCCACTGAATTTCATAAAGTCAAATTTCTGGTGGGCCTTAATCGGCTAGGGGTTCCGTACGCATCCTTTTCAGGGTTATGGGGCCCACCAAGCAAGGAGGGGTCATCCAAGGACCTTAAGGGACACCATGGCAATGATGTGCATTCAGCCATGGTGTGCGCAAAAGCCACTAACGAGTCTTCATGGGCCAAGTGCTTATGGCCATGGTCGCAGCACATCAAACATCCAATCAACACAAGTAAAGGAAGAATTGATCCAATCAATTAACTGCTGTAAAGCCCATTGAACAGCCCATTTAAAATCCATAACATTAACAATTAATGTCGACTAGGTATATGGGTTGAATCGCAGTTAGCAGTTCGGCCCATACAAATTTTCTCACAATAGTGGGCTTTTGCAGTTTTAACCATTTAAAAACTGGGCTTTACAGGTGGGCCGAATTAATCCCTGTAATTGAACATCATATTTGGAACAGCAAGTGTGAGAAATATGGACTGAAAAGCAGTCCCCTTCGAACCCTAGATTCGGTCCAAACAGTTTTGGTCCAATCTAGTCCGAAGTGGTCCGAAACTGATTTTCAATTCAAGAATTAATTCATGAAAAATCTGAAATTAAAAAAATTTGATTTTTCAGCAATCACAAATCAACTATGGACTGTTTGCACCACCTGCAAAACATAGGTTAATCACTAAGGTTGCAGTTTCACAAACTGCAGATCGCAGAAAGCGATTTCTCCATCTGCAAATCTCCAGCGCCGCCATCTTCTTCCTTCTTCTTTAATCAAGAAAATAAAAAAATAACAAAAATCCTATTTTTATTAATTAATTACATTCTTGATCAAATCCTATACATTCAGTCTAGAAAATAAAAAAAAAATATTTACAGACCGAATTGAATAAAATGAAAGAAAAAGGGTGCGCAGACCATCTGCGCCAAATCTGCATTGCGATCTCCAGGTTTGAACAATCCATTAAATCAAAATAAATAAAGAACAGTTATAAATAAATTTTGGATTTAACAGAAATTAATTTAAAATCAATCGTCCTTAACAAGAAACAATTTCTTGAAATAAAGAAAACAATCTGCGCAAATCTTGGCAGAACATCTTCTGTCCATCTGCGTAGGTTCAGATCTGATTTTCTTTTGGTTCAAGATTCGAACCTGTGGCTCTGATACCACTGAAAGAATGGTAGGATCCATCTAATGGACACCAAAAAGGTTGCGGAATGGGTGGGCGAATTTCAAAAATTTTCCTACCTTCTTCCAACTGGGAATCATATTCCCTAAATTTAGAATGCAATATTCAATGATCCTACTTGAACCATAATCGAACCAGATCTGAACCAAAAAGAAAAGGAAGGAATATACCTGATCCAGAGAAGCAGTATCTCCCAAAGTTGGTGTTCACGCCCAAAGAAGACACCAAGATCCGCTCCTGCTGAAGATGACACAGTTGTGGGTGGAACGGAACCAGCAGAGTGCGTCCTACACACTAGATACTTCGCAAGAATCCTCCGGAAACTCTGAACACTGAATCTTTCTCAATCTTTTCTGCAAGACTGATGTCAAGAACTGATTTCTTGACTTCTTTCTTCTTCAAAGATCAAATCTTGCAAGAAGGAATGGCGAAGGCTGGAGGAGAACTCCAAGGACGAAAATGGCTGAAATTGCTTCTCTTGTCTATGGAGTGTAAATGATATCTAATCTCAGTTCGCAAGAAGCTTTCTTGCTTTTCACCCCTGGCTCGAAATCTGATATGTTTCTCTTTTGGGTTTCTCCTCTTTTCTTCTTGATTAAGAAACCTCCTAATTAGGAGTTATCCCAATCCAAATCAGTATTTGGATAGGAGATGATCTTAATCCTATCTGCAAATTAAGTTAGCTTACTCTTGTTCTTATCAGGAGGTTACCAGATTCAAATCTGATTTGAATTTGGTCTCCCAGAGTGGATAAGGTTAAAAGGTCCTATCCTTTTGCTAACATTAATCTCAGATCCACCCCATAGATGGGTGATCATATCAGCCCAGATCGAAATGGGCTTTTGGCCCATTAAGTGTTCAATGCTTAACTAGTTTCCAGTCTGCTGCAAAGTTGGCCTAATTTGTATGGCGTGGGACCTAAGCATTGATCTACACACCAGCCACATGGGTTCGGCCCAACCTTTTTTACAAGGCCCAACCGAATTCACTGAAAAGCTTAGTAAACCCCTGAGCCCATCACATGGACCCTATGGGCCCAACACTTACATTAAGTGGTCCCTGGGCCAAGCCATCTTATAAAAACCCAGGGACTGTGGGCAGGTGCAAAGATTAGCCCATCAGGTATTATCCTAAAGGGTCTTACACTTAACCTCTCAGCCCTTAATGATCAAGCACTGCCCGACAAGAGAGGACCTCTCCCTCGGCTGCAAGGAACAGTGTCGCACTCTCTACTCACATGGATCCCGGGAATTAAAACCATTTGCAAACATTTTGAAACCGTACATATACATATATATATATATATATATATTAATTTTGCAAAACAAAATTCCAACGATTGAAATCAACTACCGGCAATTTGGTTTCCATCAGAGAGAGTGCATTCCCGATCATTACCTTTGTCCGGCAAAGGGGCTGATCCTATCACTATGATCACCCACTCAGATGAATTCTTACACTGTCCCAACATACCCAGGTTTTGATCATCGCTAAGGATCTCACTGATTGGCATATCAAAGACAGCCCGATCCGACACCTAGTGAAGTGTCATAATCGAGTCTAGGGGTCAGGTGTAACTTTCCAGTTTTGCCCATCTGTCTCCAAGGTCCAGGGCAATACTGGAATTGTGGTCCGGTTCAAGGATTCGAGTAATCCCATACTGCATGTGCCTTGGGTCTTACCCTGGTGGCCGAGATAGGCCATCCCAACACTTGGCGGCACACCAGTATCAGCCTTGGCAGGATAAATCTCCCAGACTTATCCAATGGCTGTGAACATTTAAAACTAACACGAGTCTCTATAAGTGTCTAGTTTTAGGGTCTTACACAGAATTATACCAAACAACATGAATCAAACATGCACTTTATTTATTTACACTAAATGTCAAAAGTACATCAAATCGGATTGAAGCTAAGGGCATACAAAACTGTCTAACAGCAAGATTCAAAAATATCCTCTCACGATTTTTCAGAACAAAACAAAGAATGTTATTACCATAAGCTTGCTTATGTGTCACATCTCCACCACTTATCATGAGTCCAATGCATCAAAAGGTGAATTAGGGTTTGGGATCTAAGGATGAGTGCATTTTATGCTCCATCTCACACGAGTTTTTTTTTTCTTTTTTTTTTGTTAGATAACACGTTCCAATACATGAACTCATTATCATGGTCTCAACATGCCTACCAAAACAAGTTCTGCAATAATCAAACCATATTTGTCTGTTAGAAACCAAATACTCACAAGGGTCAAATCTGTATTGCATCTTGTCCGTTGATCATTCAAACTATTGAGAGAGATGGAGCAGTGCTGCACTCTCTACTCACATGGATCCCGGGAATTAAAACCATTTGCAAACATTTCAAAACCGTACATATATATATATATATATATATTTAATTTTGCAAAACAAAATTCCAACGATTGAAATCAACTGCCGGCAGTTTGGTTTCCATCAGAGAGAGTGCATTCCCGATCATTACCTTTGTCCGACAAAGGGGCTGATCCTGTCACTATGATCACCCACTCAGATGAATTCTCAGACTGTCCCAACATACCCAGGTTTTGATCCCCGCTAAGGATCTCACTGATTGGCATATCAAAGACAGCCCGATCCGACACCTAGTGAAGTGTCATAATCGAGTCTAGGGGTCAGGTGTAACTTTCCAGTTTTGCCCATCTGTCTCCAAGGTCCAGGGCAATACTGGAATTCTGGTCTAGTTCAAGGATTCGAGTAATCTCATACTGCATGTGCCTTGGGTCTTACCCTGGTGGCCGAGACAGGCCATCTCAACACTTGGCGGCACACCAGTATCAGCCTTGGCAGGATAAATCTCCCAGACTTGTCCAATGGCTGTGAACATTTAAACTAACACGAGTCTCTATAAGTGTCTAGTTTTAGGGTCTTACACAGAATTATACCAAACAACATGAATCAAACATGCACTTTATTTATTTACCCTAAATGTCAAAAGTACATCAAATCGGATTGAAGCTAAGGGCATACAAAACTGTCTAACAGCAAGATTCAAAAATACCCTCTCACGATTTTTCAAAACAAAACAAAGAATGTTATTACCATAAGCTTGCTTATGTGTCACATCTCCACCACTTATCATGAGTCCAATGCATCAAAAGGTGAATTAGGGTTTGGGATCTAAGGATGAGTGCATTTTATGCTCCATCTCACCCTTTTCTTATTCTTTTAGTGTGAGTGCATTTTATGCTCCATCTCACACTAGGTCTTTTTTTTTCTCTCGGTGTGAGTGCATTTTATGCTCTATCTCACACGAGTTTTTTTTTTCTTTTTTTTTTGTTGGATAACACATTCCAATACATGAACTCATTATCATGGTCTCAACATGTCTACCAAAACAAGTTCTGCAATAATCAAACCATATTTGTCTATTAGAAACCAAATACTCACAAGGGTTAAATCTGTATTGCATCTTGCCCGTTGATCATTCAAACTATTGAGAGAGATGGACCAACAATTTCAGCTAGATTTGCCTGCATCCTTGATTCCTTTCTTGCTTATCCCACCTAAAAACATGATTCAGGGTGGTTTGCAATCATTCAAAAACAAGTCTCTAAGGAGCAGAAATTTCAAAAGGAAAGATTAAAAAGTGATGATCAAAGCATGCTAGGGTCTGAAAAAAATTTGTTTATCAACCCCTTAATCCTCCCCCACACTTAAGATATACATTGTCCTCAATGTATGCATAACAAGAACAAGGAGAGAGATATGAGAGGACTTCCCTGAATGCCTCGTTGAGATCCTACAGATGTGAGCTACGAAAAAAAAACACACTCATAAAAAAAAAAATACTGAACAAAACAAACAACTAAACTTAATGGGTTGCCTCCCACAAGCGCTCGTTTTAAATCGTGAGCTTGACTTTCACCTTGCCTTCATGGCGGTTTCAAGGAGAGAATGGACCCATGGTGGATGGGTTGTTCTCCTTCAATGTAATGCTTCAACCGTTGTCCATTTACCTTGAATATATTCCCATCATCATTATGTATTTCAATCGCTCCATGAGGTAATACTTTAGCCCCTTTAAAGGGTCCACCCCACTTGGTTTTTAACTTCCTAGGTTTCCCCCTTTCATCCTTCATAGGTGGGTTTAAACCTGAAATAGGGACCTACACAATAGATGGGAGGGGTTTTATGCTAAGTAGTTGATTATTTTTAGGAAAAGTTGTTATGTTTAAATCTATAAATTTCAGCAGTCTAATGTATTTTTGATTGTGCTTCAATTAAAGGTATTTAGTTTATTCTCCAAATATCAGTATTTCCCTTAATCAATTTCTGCTCTTTTTGTGTTAACATGTTGGTTCAACCCAAATACAAATTTGAATTTCACTAAAGCTGTATTTGGTTTGAAAGAAAAGGTACATATACAAACCTCGTGTAGATTTCTCTAACTTTTCTTTCAAATCAAAACACGACCTAAAGAAATTAGAAAGAGAAAAGAGAAAGTTGTCTATCAATGAAAATATTTCAATTATTTGACCAAAATGGGTACACATAATCCAACCTAACCCAACCCTTGTTAAATCAAAGTGTTATTTAAATCATTTTAAGCCCACCACTAAATGTGTATGTGATTTGTACTTAGTCTACTTACTTTCATTGGAAAACGCATTTTCTGCACCCACTGGACGAGTGTTAACCATGAATTAACGGAAGTTTTCTCCATTATTAATAATTTGACTGGTTGAATTGGCTATTGTTGACTCTCCTCTATCGAATCAAACACTCATGGAAACTCAGTGCACACCGGCGTTGTGAACGGGTAATCCACCTACAGCGGGAAAAATCCACCATCCCTTCGCTTTCATCAGATGACAAGAACTCCGGTGAGAAGAAAGAAGGGGAAGAAGAAAAGAGAGAGAGAGAGAGATGGAATGCACATGTTGAAGTAAGCTATTTGCAGAGTTATTTGCAGCGTTGCACATGTTGAAGTAGAGCTCTCTGGTGCCAGGAAAGCCAAAAGCAAGTCAGCCATTACAGATGAAGAAACCCTACATCCGGAAACTCCTCGACAAAGATCCCCCGACCCCGACAAGTCTCCATCTCTTCCCATGATTACTACCCAGTTCCGCCACTAACCCCTACCATCGCCTCGGCAGCGATAGCTAGAAAACCCCTGCAACCCATGTCGACCTTCGATTCCTCCATGGCTCTGACGTTGGTGATGCTCTTGACGGCTCTGTTCTTCATGGGTTTCTTTTCTGTCTACACCCGCCGCTTCGCGGAGGAGAACGCCTTGGAACTTTGTCAAGAAGAAGAATAGAGAGGAGATAAAGAGGAAAGGAGAAGAAGAGAAGAAGAATATGTCATCGCCAGGGCTCTGTCACCATCGATGACTCGTCAGAGTTCTGTCGCCACTGATGGAGGAAGGATTTGGTGTAAGGGCAAGGTTCGGTGGAAAGAAATCGAAGAAGGTAATCGAAGAAATGGGGCCTTTTGTTTGTGTTCCAAACCAGTTCTCGAGGACACAAACCGGTTCGTGTCCATGTGAACCGCTTGATTGAATCGACCAGGCCAATGGTATGTGGGGCCCACCTTGGAAAATGAATGTGGGGCCCACATTAGGTATTATGTGGGACCCACCTTGTAAAATGTATGTGGGCCCCACATGCATGTCTACACATGGACCCACATGCATATCCCCCAATGGCATATGGGGCCCACCTTGTAAAATGTATGTGGGCCTCACATGCATGTCAACACATGGACCCACATGCATATCCACCAATGGCATATGGGCCCACCTTGTAAAATGTATGTGGGCCCCACATACATGTCCACACATGGACTTCCTTTCAAAAGCTCGTCAAATCGTAGATCCACTTTGTTCGAATTAGTTCATACTGATCTGATGGGGCCAACAAGAACACCAAGTTACAGCGGTTATCATTTCGTCATGGTGTTGGTAGATGATCATTCCAGGTATACCTGGATATATTTCTTAAAAGAGAAGAGTGAAGCATTATCTAAGTTCATTGAATTGAATAAGGTTGTAGAAAAGGAATTTGGACAGAAAATCAAATGTTTGAGGAACGATGATGGTGCTGAATTCATGTCAACTGATTTCTTTCAATATTGTGATAGCAATGGTATTCAACGGCAGATGACATGTCCGAACACCCCTCAGCAAAATGGGGTTGCAGAAAGGAAGTTGGCACATCTTACATCAATCAGTCTTTCATGGCTACATGAGAAAAATCTTCCTAGAGAGCTTTGGGCAGAAGCAGTTCAATGTGCATGCCATGTGATAAATAGGCTACCTCCTTGGTCAAGTAAAGAAAAGGCTCCATTTGAGATAATGTATAATGTGAAACCAAATGTGAACTACTTTTGGGTGTTTGGTTCTATTTATTATGTTCATATTCCTAAAACTAATCGAACCAAATTTGATCCGAAAGCAAAGAAGTGTATTTTTGTTGGTTATGACTCATGCAGGAAATGATGGAGGTGCATGGATCCAAAGACGAAGAAATTTGTCACATCTAGAGATGTCGTATTTGATGAGGTGTCATCTTGGTATCCAGCTCAAAAATTAATTGTTCAAAATATAGATTTTGATCATGATCAAAATAATATGGAGCCGTTTCCTGAAACTAATACACAAACATCTGATAACAATGATCCTAGTCAACAAAGAAGTGATGAGTCTCCAGCTTCTTCAAGTTCAAACAATGGTGAGCAAGCAACTAGAAGATCAACAAGGGAGAAAAGACAACCAGCCTACCTCAAAGATTATGTGCAGCTCAATCATTGTACTGTGACAAGTTGCTTGTTTACAGGAGCATTAACAGAAGAAGAACCAGCATGTTATGAAGAAGCAAAGGGTTGTCCAGGATGGGAAGCGGCAATGCAAGAAGAAATTGAAGCCTAAAAGAAAAATGAGACATGGGAGCTTGTGCCTAAGCCAGAAAATTGCACTCCGGTCACCTGCAAATGGGTTTATCAATTGAAGAAGAAATCAGATGGCACAATTGACAAATTCAAAGCTCGTCTAATTGCTCGTGGCTTTTCTCAAAGCTATGGGTTGAATTATGAGGAGACCTTCAATCCCGTGGCAAAAATGGTTTCTGTGAGGTCAATTGTTTCACTTGCTGCTTTTAGAAATTGGAGGTTATGGCAACTTGATGTAAAGAACGCAATTCTTTACGGTGAATTAGACCGTGAGGTGTTCATGGAACAACCCAAAGGATTCATCTCCAAGCAATTTCCTCAACATGTCTACTGGTTGAAAAATCCATTGTATGGCCTTAAACAAGCACCACGTGCTTGGTATGGTAAAGTTGCTCAATACTTCATCTTTTGTGGATTTAAAGTTGCTAATTCAGATTCTAGTTTATTTGTAAAATTAGAATCAAAGATGCATTTGCTGGTTTTACTATACGTGGATGACATGATAATCACCGGAGATGATGAAGCTGGAATTTTTTAATTGAGGAACAATTTGCCAACCCGATTTGAAATGAAAAATTTGGGTGAGATTGGATGTTCTCTTGAGCTAGAAGTGGAGAAATCATATCAATGATATTTTATATCTCAAAGACAATATGCAAAGAGTCTCTTGGAACGTTTTGGAATGGGGGAGTCAAGAGAAATGGCTACTCCCATGGAGCCATATCTCAAGCTCAAGAAAGAGGAAGGAGAGCTATTGAAGGATGTTAGACGGTTTCGACAACTTGTTGATAGTTTAATCTACTTAACTATCACAAGACCAGAAATTGCACATTCTGTAGATTTTATTTCTCAGTTTATGCAAAATCCAAGAACTCATCATTTAGATGCTACCAAAAGGATTTTGCGATATGTAAAGGGTGCGGCTACTTATGGTCTTATGTACATGAAAGGAAGTGATTTTGTCTTAAGAGGATTCACTGATGCAGATTGGGCAGGTGATGCAGTCGATCGTCGTTCAACTTCAAGGTATTGTTTCAGTCTTGGTTCAGCTATTGTTTCATGGTATAGTAAGAAACAATCAACTGTTGCTTTATCTAGTACTGAAACTGAATATATGGCTGCAACAATAGCTGCACAAGAATGCATTTGGTTGAAGTGTTTGATGGAAGATATTTTTTCTAAGGTTGATTATGCTGTACATATTTATTGTGACAATGAGAGTGCTATCAGACTTGCTTCGAATCCAGTTTTTCATGGGCGAACAAAGCATATTGAAGTTCATCACCACTTAGTTCGTGAAAAAGTGTTGAATCAAGAAATTGAGCTGCAAGGAATTCCTACTTACAATCAAGTAGCAGATATATTTACAAAGGCTTTAGCAAAAGCAAAATTTGAAAACTTTAGAGCTGCACTTGTAGTTGTAGATCGTAAGCATGCACTAAGGGGGAGTGTTACAAATTAGTGCATCTTACTTAGTTAAATTTCTGTTGCTATTTCTTTGGCATAGACTAAGTCAGTATGAGCTGTCAAATAAAAGAACAATTAGTCTGCGGTGATAGATTTTTATGCTAAGTAGTTGATTGTTTTTAGGAAAAGTTGTTATTTTAAATCTATAAATTTCAGCAGTCGAATGTATTTTTGATTGTGCTTCAATAAAAGGTATTTAGTTTATTCTCCAAATATCAGTATTTCCCTTAATCAATTTCTGCTCTTTTTGTGTTAACATGTTGGTTCAACCCAAATACAAATTTGAATTTCACTAAAGCTGTATTTGGTTTGAAAGAAAAGGTACATATACAAACCTCGTGTAGATTTCTCTAACTTTTCTTTCAAATCAAAACACGACCTAAAGAAATTAGAAAGAGAAAAGAGAAAGTTGTCTATCAATGAAAATATTTCAAGTATTTGATCAAAATGGGTACACATAATCCAACCTAACCCAACCCTTGTTAACTCAGAGTGTTGTTTAAATCATTTTTAGCCCGCCACTAAATGTGTATGTGATTTGTACTTAGTCTACTTACTTTCATTGGAAAACGCATTCTCTGCACCCATGGGTGCACTGGACGATTGTTAACCATGAATTAACGGAAGTTTTCTCCATTATTAATAATTTGACTGGTTGAACTGGCTATTGTTGACTCTCCTCCATCGAATCAAACATTCATGGCAACTCAGTAAACACCAGCGTCGTGAACGGGTAATCCACCTGTAGCGGGAAAAATCCACCATCCCTTCGCTTTCATCGGATGACAAGAACTTCGGTGAGAAGAAAGAAGGGGAAGAAGAAAAGAGAGAGAGAGATGGAATGCACATGTTGAAGTAGAGCTATTTGCAGAGTTATTTGCAGCGTTGCACATGTTGAAGTACAGCTCTCTGGTGCCAGGAAAGCCAAAAGCAAGTCAGCCATTACAGATGAAGAAACCCTACACCCGGAAACTCCTCGACAGAGATCCCCCAACCCCGACAAGTCTCCGTTTCTTCCCAAGATTACTACCCAGTCCCGCCACTAACCCCTACCATTGCCTCGGCAGCGATAGCTAGAAAACCCCTGCAACCCATGTCGACCTTCGATTCCTCCATGGCTCTGACGCTGGTGATGCTCTTGACGGCTCTGTTCTTCATGGGTTTCTTTTCCGTCTACATCCGCCGCTTTGCGGAGGAGAACGCCTTGGAACTTTGTCGAGAAGAAGAATAGAGAGGAGATGAAGAGGAAAGGAGAAGAAGAGAAGAAGAATATGTCGTCGCCAGACCTCTGTCACCATCGATGACTCGTCGGAGTTCTGTCGCCACTGATGGAGGAAGGGTTTGGTGTATGGGCAGGGTTCGATGGAAAGAAATCAAAGAAAGGAATCGAAGAAATGGGGCCTTTTGTTTGTGTTCCAAACCAGTTCTCGTGGACACAAACCAGTTCGTGGCCATGTGAACCGCTTGATTGAATCGGCCAGGCCACGTTAACGCTCGTGGGTGCACTCGTCGAGTACACCCACGGGTGCGTAGAACTCGATCTCCTTTCATTGGTTCACAATTCATAATATGTGTGATGGTGCGCGATCTAGATGCTCCTAGTTAGAGGGCAGCTCGGACGTCGTTCACCTAATTGGTCGGTTGAACTGCAAGAAACAAGGTTCAAAGGACCCGGGGTGGTCGCTCCGATAATTAAGTTTTAGTTGATGTATGCAAGCTGAAAGCTTTTGAGAGTAATAGCTAGAATGCACTAAATCGCACATACCTTGTGCTATGGGGGTAGGGGCCCTTATATAGGTGAGTTGTCGTGTGTCTCACGAAATGCCTCCGAGATCCTCGGCCCACACTGTTAGGAGTTCGTTCCACACCAGGAGGTGGATATCGTGTTAGCCGATAAGGCTTATCGTGTTCATCCGATCCAGGTGGGATGAGAATAAGACCTTCTAGGCTTTTCCTGTCTGGCAATAGAAAGATTTATTTGGGAAAAGCTCCAGCCCATAAAAGACGCCAGAAGCCCGAATTTTGGCTTTTTTAGGAAGCTTCAAATGAAGCTTTTACGGTCTTTTAACACCCCGTCTTCTTCAAACATGTGGTACAATGCACACG
Organism: Nelumbo nucifera; assembly: GCF_055504915.1. NCBI lineage: Eukaryota > Viridiplantae > Streptophyta > Magnoliopsida > Proteales > Nelumbonaceae > Nelumbo > Nelumbo nucifera. Next base: position 145,315,049 of record NC_142649.1, on the reverse strand, counting down.
CTTGGAAGAAAATGGGTTATCTTTCCACAAAAACTATTTGAATGTGTAAGTGGGACCTACCAATGGTATGTGGGGCCCATCTTGCAAAATGAATGTGGGGCCCACATAGGTATTATGTGGAACCCACCTTGTAAAATGTATGTGGGCCCCACAAGCATGTCCACACATGGATCCACATGCATATCCCCCAATGGCATATGGGACCCACCTTGTAAAATGTATGTGGGCCCCACATGCATGTCACAGATGGACCCACATGCCTATCCACCAATGGCATATGGGGCCCACCTTGTAAAATGTATGTGGGCCCCACATACATGTCCACACATGGATCCACATGCATGTCCACCAATGGGATGTGGGGTCCACCTTGAAAAATGCATGTGGGCCCCACATACATGTCCACCAATGGGATGTGGGGCACCTTGAAAAATGTATGTGGGCCCCACATAAATGTCCACACATGGACCCCACATGCATGTCCCCTAAATGGGATGTGGGACCCACCTTGTAAACTATATGTGGGCCCCACATACATGTCCACACATGGACCCCATATGCATGACCACCAATGGTATGTCGGGCTTACCTTGTAAAATGTAGGTGGGCCCCACATACATGTCGACACATTGATCCCACATGCATGTCCACCAATGGTATGTCAGTACCACCCTGTAAAATGTAAATGGGCCCCACATACATGTCCACACATGGACCCACATGCATTTCCACCAAGGGATGTGGGGCCCACCTTGTAAAATGTATGTGGGCCCCACATACATGTCCACCAAGGGATGTAGGGCTCACCTTGGAAAATGAATGTGGGGCCCACATTAGGTATTATGTGGGGCCCACCTTGTAAAATGTATGTGGGCCCCACATAACATGTCCACACATGCATGCATGTCCACCAATGGCATGTGAGGCCCACCTTGAAAAATGCATGTGGGCCCCACATACATGTCCACCAATGGGATGTGGGGCCCACCATGTAAAATGTATGTGGGCCCCACATTAGGTATTATGTGGGACCCACCTTGTAAAATGTATGTGGGCCCCACATGCATGTCCACACATGGACCCCACATGCATATCCACCATTGGGATGTGGGGCCCACCTTATAAACTATATGTGGACCCCACATGCATGTCCACCAATGAGATGTGGGGCGCACCTTGTAAACTGCATGTGGGCCCCACATACATGTCCACCAATGGATGTGGGGCCCACCTTGAAAAATGTATGTGGGCCCCACATAAATGTCCACACATGGACCCCACGTGCATGTCCACCAATGGGATGTGGGGCCCACCTTGTAAACTGTATGTGGGCCTCACATACATGTCAACGTATGGACCCCATATGCATGACCACCAATGGTATGTCGGGCTTACCTTGTAAAATATAGGTGGGCCCCTACATGTCGACACATTGATCCCACATGCATCTCCACCAATGGTATGTCAATACCACCCTGTAAAATGTACGTGGGCCCCACATACGTGTCCACACATTGACCCACATGCATGTTCACCAATGGGATGTGGGGCCCACTTTGTAAACTATATGTGGGCCCCACATACATGTCCACACATGGACCCCACATGCTTGTCCACTAACGGTATCAGGCCCACCTTGTAAAATGTACATCAGCCCCACAAAAATATTCATCAATAGTATGTCGGTCCCACCTTAAAAAATATACGAGTCTCGCGTGTTAAATAAAAGGTTTATTAGCCCATACATAAGATATTCACATTACCAAACGGTTTTCTAACTTTTATAGTATTTTGTGAAATCTATATAAAATATTTTAACTAAACAGTCTTTGATCTATTTACAAAAATTCACCCAATCTTTTAACCATCATATCGTCGTCTGAAAAAGACTTGGCAAACAGGCACAATGTCAAATATGTTTCTCTAACATGTCACTTTATCATTGTTCCAATGGCATTAGAATTACATTACACAATTTCCAATGACAGCTTAATGATGATACCTAGGAATTCAAATGGCAAATGTTTATTGTGTTTTTAAAGAGTCATTGGTTCAAATTTTATTTTCAATATGTTTTGTTTACGATAAACAATATGAAAGTGATTTTTAAGTCATTTTGTTGATAAAATATAATATTTTGATTTTTTATTTAAAATATTAATACTACGCAACCTCCATAAGAATCCAAATTGGATTGGAATTCAAATATAAACCAATCAAATTTACATCTACCTCTGTATCAATCGGACTCGTTTTACCTACCGACATTTGATGATGTGCATGATTCTTTTCTCTTTCTTTCTTTCTTTTTTTTTATTAATTTTTCTTATGATTTTGTTTTTTAGGTAATAATTTTTTCATATGATAATAAACATAGAAATCATCCATTTCTTTGTATTCTCTATTATATTTCAATATCACATGTGAACACCAGACCAATATCATCCCAGCTCCCTGTTCACAAATTGTAATATGCTATACACATTCACTATTTCGTTAATTAATTAATATCTGCCACGACTGTGGCCTCATGCGACCGAAATACCAGCTGTGGGGCTGTGAGCCACTCCGAATAAATTCATTCGACAAATCACATCATCAGCTTGTAGTTGTACACATCCTTTACTTTAAATCTTTGTCTTCAGCAACATATACATCTTCTATTAATAACAAGAGGAATTGAGTCTTCTCCTTCTCTCTCTCTCTCTTGGTTGATTCCTTTGTTATTCCGGCAATGGCAGCACCTCCCCATTTCACGGGCAGCTTGGGTTATCCTCCTTCATCTCCTAGTCCAAGATCCCATCTCCATTGCTTATCACCATGTAATAGAGCCATAAAGGTTAGTATGTCCCAAAATCAATCTTACTGGACTTGTGTAACTCAGAAAATAGAGGACCAACTCAAGCAGCTCATCCCTGTACGTCCACCCCTCTTGGTTTATGAGCCTATGCACCATCTTGTCTTCACCGCCCGAAGAACCATGGCACCTGCCCTATGTGTGGCAACCTGTGAGCTCGTCGGAGGGCAGCAGCCAATAAGCCCAAACCAAGCACTGGTGGTTGCCTCTGCTCTACACCTCGTGCAAGCTGCACTATTTACCCATGAACAGCTGCCGCTGACGGATCGCCCTATTCCGTCAAACCCAGAAACGTTAACCCATCATCACGCCTTCGCCGCTGGTGTGGAGCTTCTAACTGGGGATGGCATCTTAAGTTTTGTGTATGAGTTATTGGGTAGATCAGACGACCCCGCCGGTGGCAATTCCGAACGGCTTTTAAGGGTCATCATCGAGATTGCACGCGCTATGGGATCAGAAGGAATGGTCGATGGTCAGTACCGGAAAATGCTGTGCAGCGTGTTGGGTTCGGAGGAACTGTGTGACGTGGGATGGGTTGATCATGTGTGCGAGAAGAAGGAAGGACGGCTGTATGCTTGTGGGGCTGCTTGCGGAGCCATTTTAGGAGGAGGTAGTGAAGAGGAGATAGAGAAACTTAGGAATTATGGCCTCTATGTGGGGAAGATACATGGATTAATGCTGTATTATCATAACAATAGGACTGGAGGGGAGGAGAAGGGCTTCACAGATTTGGTGGAGAGGTGTACAAGTTTAGCACTCAAGGAACTTGAAGGATTCAACCAAGGCATGGTTCAGACCCTTTCTAGCCTTGTTCGAGCAAGCTTTTGGGATAAATGTTAGTTAAGATATCTCAACATTTTACTCTCTCTCTTGTGTGTGTGTGGTGTGTTTGTCTGTTTGATGCAGAAAGCCTACCTTAGTGACTTAGTCTGTCTGCAGTGATGCTGATACCACATCAGGTAACTGTACCAATAACTGATATACGTTTTCTGTGATAGCTGTTTATGCAAGTTGCAAATATATATGTGGAAAGGAAGGAGGCCGGATTCAGTCCTCACAACACTTTTAACTGTACATTTGGAACATTCACGATTAGAGGCTGCAAGTGTTGTGACTTGTGAGGATTAAATCAGAATTAATTAGAAAGGAGGACCAGACATGCTCTTCTCAAAGCGCTCCTTATACCAACCTAACTTGTGAGGTTGGTGTGAATAGCAGATCCGGAATCTCTAAGGGCAGTTAAGAAGTTTTCTTTTTCCTTTGTAATCCCCCCCCCCCCCCCCCCCCCCCCCTTTTTTTTATTTTTTGAAGCTAGGTAATCAGGTCGATCAACATGGAGCTGACGACCGAATTCATTAAGAAATTTTCTCGGTGTTACACTCAGAATATATAGTTTCAAATAAAAAAATAAGGAATGGTGGACCAAGTAAAACAATGAGAAATTAATAGTTTGATTGGCCAGCTTGTGAGCTGCATGATTTTCCGAACGTTGAGCCCAAAGCACCGAGCAGTGAGGGAATCTAGAAAGGATGAATCTGCAATCTTCTATAATGTGTCTGATCTTCCAAGGAGGTGAGAGGTCATAGTTCAACATACTCTTAATTACGATAAGAGAGTCACCCTCAAGAATAAATGAAGAAAGGCCTAACTCCTGATCGAGCAAACATAAGAGCTAAAAGGGCAGCTTGAGCCTCAAAATCTCCAGAGGATCGCCAATCCTCAACTTTACTGATCTACCAAAACAAAACTTTCCACAAGAGTCTCTGGGGAGGAACCCAGCTCCTTCAGCTTGTGAATTAGTAGCCCCATCGAAGTAACTTAAGAGAATTGAGAGAAAGTTTCCCCCATCTAACTAAGCTCTCTTGAGTAATGTTGGACATATATAGACTTATTGTTGAAGATATAAACTATATTTATGATTGTGCTGCAAACACTACTACTCACAGGTTGAATTAATGCTTTGTCTTCCATCACTAACTTACACCTCACCTTCCATATCTTCCCCATATAAATTGTCCATTTCAAACCAGTTGAGCAATGAATCCTGAACTGTCCAATGGGGACTCAAATCCACTCCAAATGAAAATTGGGAAGCAAACCATATATGTTCTAGCGATTATTGGACAAGAGAAGAATAAATGGTCGGTGGACTCCTCCGCCATTTCACAAAGATGGCATAATGGGTTTTAGAAATAGAGCTTGCAATAGGTAAAGCCCCATCTAGGCATCGCCAAAGAAACATGTGTACACGGGGGGTGGGGGCAGATGTTTGATTTTTAAGAATGATATATGTCTCAAGTTACATTACCAAAAAGCAACAGAGGAAGATGAAGATTGAGAATGCTTCCAGACAAGAATATCTTTCAACTCATGACTAAACAAAAGGAGTGGAATAGAGATAATCAAAGCCATAATATTTTCACCAAAGGAATCTGATGATATTCTGGAATGCATCCACTCATCATGTGATTCTAGATGTATAAAGTTAGAACTACCCCGAGAATTGGAAGTGAATATGTGGAGTTGTGGGTAACAAATCACGAGGTTGTTACCCATTGTTGTAGGAAATGGGTACGTTGTAGTCTATGGACCATCCATTTCCTACTATCCAGTTGTAGTCTTATCGAAGAAATTCAAGACATTTGAGCATACTAGAGACCAGGTGTGAGTCAAGATACGTTGTACACCTCGGTGCTGTTCAAAAACTGTAATTAGTAGTCAAATACCTTGAGGCCTAAGACCTTGTTCCATAAGTAATCCTGTTCTATTAAGAACCGCCAACATAGTTTCATTTCATTAGTAAAGGTCCAATCCACTGTAAAGGTTTTTGGAACACAAAAGGGGTGCACTGGACGAGTGCACCAACCAACCAGATTCGGCCACGTCGATGGATCTGGGAAGAGGTAAGTTAACAGGATTTTGGCCGTCTACTAAAGATGTTCAATTCAACCGGACACAAAAAGACAATTGTTTCCTCTCTCTCTCTTCCTCCTCCTTCTCCTCTTCTTCTTCTTCTTCTTAGTGAGTGACAGTGGTGGTAAGGTACTTGGTAGCCACATGACAAAAGCCTAAAACACGTGGGAGTGTTTTGGCCGTCAACTAAAGGTATTTGTCTTTTTGTGTCCGGTTCAACCGAACACTTTTAGTTGACGGCCAAAATCCCTCCCGTTAAGGCGTTAACTTACCTCTTCCCCGCTCTACTCTATCGACGTGGCCGATTCTAGTTGGTTGGTGCACTCGTCCAGTGCAGTGCACAGAATGCAGACTCCATATATGGGGTAGAATTTATTGTAGTGTGGGCCGACCCAGCATGAGACAAGAACCAACTCTTCCAGTGGAGAGATGATCCTCTGTCGACTCCTCCTATGAACAGTCTTACTAAAGAATATGGAGGATTTAGCTGAACTTACTTCTTGACCTGTCCAAGAGCAGAATTGATTTAAAATTTCCTTGAGACAGTGAATTTCTCTTTTGGAACCATGTCTACAAATCAAAATATCATCCGCGTACATGATATAGTTCAAAACAATGCCATCCGAACAAGAAGGCCTCTGAGAGGGCATTTTGTAACATCTATTCTGAATCCAAAACCGAAAACAAACCAGACACATCTGGTGTGGTCACAATTGATCTTCGCCTTGATTAATTTAACTTTTGTAACATCTATTCTTTGAAAGGTTTGCTTTGAGAGGGCATTTTGTAACATCTATTCTTTCTGATAATCTTAATGCTGTTCGGGGTTGCATGGATCCGATTTGTTCATATATATATTCCTAAATCCTTGAATTTATTAGCCCACCGCCTTGCATCTACTTATTGTGAGGTTGGTTCTGACTGTATGTGGGATGTTAGCCCACCCGATGTACTTCTTAATCTTCTGAATCCATAATTCACTTTTTTTAATTTCTTAAAAAGAAAAGGAACTGGAAAAACAAGAAAAGACTCGTACTTTTTATCTTATTCACCAGGTTATAGTCAATGAGGTTTTCAACAAATTGGGGGTGATTTGGATCTGGTTGTGGGCCCATGGGTAATATACATTAATGTCTCATGGGTCCCCCCGATTTTTTTTACATTGTGCCCAGTTATGATATCCCATTTCCCCTTTTAAGAGAACATCTCTCCAACTTTCTCCAACCCAAAAACCGGACTAGGTAGTTCACCACCAAGAAAATTCTTGCCTTTAATTTGTATATTTTGCCTTGATCGGCTTGACCACCAAATTACACCGTTGAGGACAAACTCTCCATGTTTGTGTGGCTAGAATAGCTTTAATGAAATCTCAGGGGTCGCTATTTCTAATGCCTCATCAAGATTGTTTTTACAAACTCTCTCTTCCTTCCCTTTAGTTATTTTATTTTTTGATATCACCACCTCCCCACCAGAACTCGCTTGAATTTTCACAATTTCATCACAAATTGAGCTGAACGGTTAAAAACATGATATAGCGAAAAAGTGGGAATTGTTGTCACCACAGCTTTGAGTATCACGAGCAAGCTCGGATCTCCTGCAAATAATAACTCTGCTCACATGGCTTTCAACCGTATATTGGGAATATCTCTCATACATACATGTATGTTAAATTTATGGAGAAATGTTTTCAATATGTAGTTGGATGCACATTCTTACTGTATGAGATCCTCTCATGAGTGTAAGTGTGTAACCTCCCTTTCCTGCCAAGATAAATAGAGGATATGTTCACCTTGAAAATTGAGGGGTCATTTAGCAAATCTTTTTTAAAAGATCTTCTAAAAGTTTTGATAGTCAAAAGATGATGTGAGCTTTTGCATCAATATCTTAACAATATGAAGATTGTTTGTTTAAGGCATATCTGTCAGTGTATCTTTCCGCGAGTTGAAAAAAAAAAGGTGAAAAGCTCCATTTGGAGCTTACCCAAAAATAGCCCGTAATGGGCTTCTTGCATCTTTTCGGGGCTATGACTTTTGATGGATAGATCTTTTCCCAACCAATTGGGAAAAGACCAAAACGTGGGCTACCGGACTTCTAAAAAGCTGACAGCCCGCATAAAAAGACACATCAAATGGGGCATGAATTTTTGGATTTACCTTACCAAACTCAGTCAGAAGTCCAAGGTAGATGGAGAATTTGCTCACCTATGAGTTGAAGTTCGTGTCTTATGCTTGAACGGAAGAAATTTTGAGATTTGGAAATAATCACTTGCTAACTGAAGCTTGTTCATACTCATTGAGAACATCCATGATACTATGATAACTCTTTGATATTTCCTTGGGAGACAATAGGACAATTGTGAGCTATTTTAATTCAGAAATGCTTTTACTTCGAACCAATTCATTTAATCTTGCAAAACAAAACTTCAAGAGTAGATCAAGAAAAGGAAAGGAGACAAAGGATTCCCACATCTAAGTCCATCATACTTCTTGATTGAACAATCATCTATTAGAATTTTGTAAAGCACAATCTTCAAACATTACATGATCCATCTTATCCATTTCTGACCAAAGTTCATTTATGACATACATAACTTTCTCTAAAAAGGCAATTTTATATTATCATAAACTTTATTCATATCCAATTTTATAACCATTACTCATTTCTTCATCTTAGACCATGTTTGGGAGTGCTTAAGTTAAAAATAAGTGCTTAAAAGCAAGTGTTTTTTCAAATAAGCACTCATTTGCATTTGGCACCCAATTTTTTCAAATGCTTATTTTAAAAAATAAGCACTCATTTCATATTGGGCGTTTGGTAGTCTTTTTCTCCAATAAGCACTTAAACAAGCATTTGTGATTATTTAGTCCTTCATTTTCTTTCAAATTTTCAAAATATACCCTTATTAAAGCACTTTTATAAAAACACTTTTGTGAAAGCACTTTTATGAACACACTTTTATAAAAGTGTTTTTATGAAAGTACTTTTATAAAATTCAACTAGGGATAATTTTATAAGTGGTATTTTAAAATTCAACTAGGAATAAATCTGGAAGGAAAAAAAATTGAATAAGTGCTTATACAATAAGCACTTAATAAAGATAGAAATTTGGGCTTAAAAGTAAACACTTATTTCGGGCTTATTTCCCATAGACCAATAAATGCTTAATGGCCCAAATAAGCACTTATTTTTAAGCACTCCCAAACATGACCTTAGTATGTTTTATAAAATGTATTATCTCATGAGCAACCAAAACGTTGCCAGTTATGAATCTGTTAGGCAAGAAAGCACTTTGGTTATTGCTGATGACCCCATTTACAGCCAACTTGAGTCTATTTGTAAGCACTTTGGCTATGATTATATACATTGTGTTGCAAAAGCTAATGAGTCCAAATGGACTAGTTTGTCTAGGGTTTTTGGTCTTGGGGAATGAGTGCTATGAAAGTTTCATTTTGGCTCATGCCCATCTTACCTAACTGAAAAGAAAAAAGAAAAAAGATTCCACACCTTTGACTACTAAGGGTTGTCATTGTTGTTTCCAGCTGAAACCCTGCCACATCAGCGCCACCTAGGTGTTTTGAATTGCAATGGGAACTTTTTATTTGGTTGAGACTGTTTTAACTCAAAACAGTAAAAGAAAAAACGTTTTATCTGAAAATAGCAATGAGGGGGCATTGGAGGAAATGTAAATTAAGGTTTTCCCCAACAGCCATTTCATCTCACAATGTTTTTGCTGATATGGCACTTACCTATCATCTGATGTAGCATGGTGATGAATTGATATGGTGCAACACATATCATACAACACTTCAACGTGATTGGTGTTACATTGGAGAAAAATAAAATCTGATGAAATCCTGGATTTGGAAAATTTTTATTTATTAGATTGGCATAACAGTAACTGGAAGTGTAATTGGTGTTACATAGAATTAAAAAGTTTACTTTAAACACTTCAACGTGAAACAGGACATACCAAACACATATCTACTATAAACGCCTAATCAGCATTGCTGTAGAGACTATAAACATTAAGTATTAATCAAACAAACCATCGAAACTTGCACCACCCACATTACTCAAAACGTTTCAGATACCAAATACAATCTAACTCAACAATTTCCTTCCAAAGAAGAAATTGGGAAGCCCATTAGACCTCGGCTAATAAATTAATTTTCTATGCATTTCTAACAACATCGATCTACATCTAATTGATCTTTCAGTAGAACAGGATTACTAAACTTTGCTAGACCTCTTTTTCGAACTATTACCCCTGATGGTAGAACAGGATCATTTCTAGTCCGATTCATCTTAGAGCACAAGTTTTTGGGCTTGGGCCTGGGTTTTGTGTTTAGGCCCTAGCCTGGGCCCAACCCACAAGGTAGGATGGCAAAATTAATCAGTGGTGATAACAACTCCCACTAATCAGTAGAAATTTCGATCCCCACTTTATATGAGAGAGAATAAAAAATAGGAGGAAGGTGATACAAATTTGGCACCAGTTTTTAAATGCAAAATTTGCACCAGTGATATTGAGACAAAAGGTGCAAATTTTGTAGCAAGTATAAGCGTATAAGTATAATCATATACTCGTAAGTGGGTTGAAGCGAAAAAAAATATGCGTATAAGTATAATCATACAAGTACAAATTATAATCACAAACAAATAAATGTATACAAATCTGAGTCGACAAAATCTGTATCAGGTTGAGATAACGCAAACAGACGAGTACTTCAAACAGACAAGGTTTTGGGAGGAAAAGTACATATACAAGTTGCTATTTTGAATTGGGTGCTGAAAAATGATCATGAATTATATACCCTATGAGCCAATTTTGAATTCGCCATGTGGACATTTTCTATTCCAATGGAAGGATACCAGCCTAACATATGGGCCTACCCATGCATGTACCAAAATGACGAAGTCAATTTTGGCTTCGGGCTTCATAAAAAAAAATGACGAGGACTGGCCCAATATTGCTTGAACTGTATATCTACTCCAATGAGACCGACTGGCCTGTAAACTGTATCTACTTGTCCAAATTCAGATTCAAAATCCTTATCAGAATTTGATCCATTTATAGGTGGATCAATTATGGACCCACACTAATATGATATGCAATTCATTCTTTAGTAATACTAGTAAACATATACGTGCATTTGTATGTGGAAGTATTTCCAAGACAAAATTATTTATAATTCATGGACAATTTTTGAATGGTTAGAGGTGGGCAGTTTCTAAAGTGAGAGTAAAAGACATATATGCTCTATGTCCATTATCTTAGACAAAGGGATAGAAAATGTCCAATGAAAATTCCAAAAAAAAAGAGGCATTCACTCTTTTATAGGTAGTATAGATGTGTGAGTGACTACCAACTAATGGTGGCTCAGTTGATAGGTTCTCTGACTCGTCGGAGTAGAGACCTGTGATCAAATCCCACTGGCACTAAGGGTTGGGGGGGTCAAGGGAAAAGGGATGGGCTACCCCCTGTTGTGTAGCTCCATGAAGCAAAAAAAAAAAAAAAAAACTAACCAGTCTGACTTGAGCACCAGACTCCGAGACATGCTTGCATAGAGTGGTGTCAAAACCAACTGGTTAAAGGCAAGGTTTCCAAACCGTTGTTGACCCGGATGGTCGGACCATTCAGCCCAGGAACCGTCCAGACAACCAGTTTTGTTTTATCCCAAACCCAGGGGGGCTATAGTAGACTAGGAGGGGGATTGCAGTCCAAAAATCCCTTTTTTAAAACGTTGGCTAAAGGTGGATTGGCAGGGTGCGGAGTTTACACTGTGCTGCCAATTAGTTTGCTTAGTTTGGAGATTTAAAGAGCTTCCACAAGGCTGTGTTTGGTTTGAAGAAAAAAAAAAGGAATAGGCCCTACCTTTTCCTACTTTTTCCTTCAAACCAAACATAGGATAAATGATTCATTAGTTTTCCACGTGGCAAATTCATTTGGGCTTCAGAAAAGTGATCTTAATCGAACAAAACTCCAATTCGTTCTTGATTGGAGCAGACCTAATTGGAACGTAGGACTTAATAATACAATCCTAGATCACACGTGATTCATGGGGTTTGGCAAAAGTTTTAGTGCCGGAATTGGAGTTCTCTAATTGAATTGGAATTGACCTGATTAAAAAATAATCCATTTTTAAACCAACTATTTATTCACTTCTAAAATTTAAGGCCCGTTTCATTCTCCAGAATAAGGGTCTGGAATCGGAACCAGAATGGCCTTGCCTATTCCGATTTCAATTATTTGGTTGGATGGAATCGAAATCTCACGGCCATTCCCTACCCTTCACCTGGGAATGAGATTCTATATCTTTCATTAATATGCTTAGCTATAGCTCAGTTTGGAAAGAGTACATATTTGTACAATACAACAAGATTTTGCACTCTACATATTTGTACTCCTTCCAAACTGAGCCTATGTGAAGTCAGAGCCAACACCAAGGCAGAAGCAAGCTGGGAATGAGATTCTATATCTTTCATTAATATGCTTAGCTATGGCTCAGTTTGGAAAGAGTACATATTTGTACAATACAACAAGATTTTGCACTCTACATATTTGTACTCCTTCCAAACTGAGCCTATGTGAAGTCAGAGCCAACACCAAGGCAGAAGCAAGCTGGGAATGAGATTCTATATCTTTCATTAATATGCTTAGCTATGGCTCAGTTTGGAAAGAGTACATATTTGTACAATACAACAAGATTTTGCACTCTACATATTTGTACTCCTTCCAAACTGAGCCTATGTGAAGTCAGAGCCAACACCAAGGCAGATGCAAGCTGCAGAATTACTGAAAGCAGAAAACAAGTTTACATGAAACCAGTTTACCGGAAGATGATTACAATTAAATGATGGTGTTGATGGCATTTTGATGCTAATCTATTCTAAGAACCCAGTTCTAGTGAGTACAGCATTCCTCACTTTGCTGAGATCTCTCCCCTTGAGCGTCCTCCCAGCACCTTCACATACAGAAAAAGAAGAAATCTGACTCCTTGCCAACTTCCTTGCAATCCATTCGTGTGGTGGTATCATATCATCATCATCATCATCATCCTCATCATCATGAGCAGCATCATCGCTTTCCCCGTCATCGTTAAGAAAGGCACCTTTGTGGCTACCACGAAGAGAACTTGAACCATCCCTGAAGCTACCTGACGCCCCCTTCGAGCTCTTTCTGTAGATCTTTGACCAGTCAGGAATGTTTACAGGTGCTGATTGCTGATGAACCTTGGCCTCGTAAGTGGGATTATTAGCTGCTCTTGGGATCATTCTTGAAGCAGTTGGAAAGCGCCTCGGTGCCGGACTAGAAACCGAGGATGGATGCTTTGATTTTATGACCCTGAGACCGATGTCTGTTCTTTCTTTCATAACAGCCCAAACATCTTCCTCGTCAAATTCTTCATTTCTGATCGATCTCCTACCACTACAGTCCATGTTGAAAATGTCATACCCATCTTCCATTAATGGTTCTCCTAAAGACCCTTCAGCGTCTTTAGGAGCTTCCCAAGTGGGTTTTCAGTTTGGCGCAAGATCTACAACAACGACAGGTAAGCAGATGTAAAGAATTTGGTTACTCTCTGGGGAATATCAACCATCAAGTCAAGGGGAAGAAAGATGGAATTCTGAAATATATACCTTTCTTTTTGTTTGAAAATTGAAACTCCCCTCCAAAGATCGCAGTTTTTCCAAGGTTTCTGAGAAGATATATATATATATATATTGCAGGCAGAGGCTGGAACCCTTGAACCAGATAGAAGGAAAGTAGAGTGAAGCTGCAGTTTTAGAAGGATTTTTCAGAATGATATGTTGCAGGCCGCAAACCCAGAGAGAGGAAACGAAAGAGGAGTTGTGGAATCCCAAGATATGCCTTTCCCTGGCTTGAAAAGCTCCAAAAAGAAATCACACCTTTTGCTTGGGTATTCTGCAAAATGAAAAGAAAATAATACATATATTGTTTGTTTGGGATGGAATTTGTACCAGAAACTATGAAAAGGGGAGCAGTAGGGCAGCAAGAAAATAAAATTTCCTTTTTTTTAATGGGGGTGTTGGACCTTTTTAAATACAAGCTTCTTTCCTCCCAAAAGCCTTGCTTATCTTTGGAAGAGGTGGAGAGGAAGGACTGGGCGACAGATAGGTAATTAAACAGCGAGGAGCGCGCTTCAGAGATCTTCGAGATCTTCTTTTTCTTTGGTGTTTATGCCTTCACGACTGTAGATTATGGAAGTTGCAGAGAGAGAGAGAGAGAGAGAGAGAGAGGGGATCTTTTCAAATCATGATTGTGAGTGAGACTGAGAGAGAGTAAGATTTCGGGATCCAATACACGAGAGACCAAACGTGTGGTGTCTGGGCGTCGTGTCTGGCAGCGCCAACAAAATAAAAAACAAACCCGCCATGTGGTGAGCATGTGAAAAATATTTGGACAAATTATGAAAGCAAAGAACAAAATGGGTGTCTCTTATTGACTTTGATGCGCCGCTCTTTACCCTTCTGTCTCCAGACTCCGCTGGGCTCCTAAAAGTTAAAAACTAGAACAATAATCACATTTCTCTTATCAGCTTTCCTGTCAAAAAGAGTGGAAAAGAGAGCTTTGGCTGTAAAAGGTCCTAAAATACTACTCAAGTTTTACAGATTGAAACGTCTTTGCCTCTATAAAATAAAGTGAGCAATGTTACAAACAAGCTGGTTCCTGGTTAGACTAATCTTTCACTATAAAATTACAAATATGAAAAAGAAGGTTTTGGTTGTTTTTTTCCGAAAATAAAACCCATCGTCCTATCCACCGCTGATTGCAGCAAAGACCAAAGAGTTCATGGTTGTTTATGGACATTGGACGATAGGTTAAAAGAGAGGGCCCAGAAAAAACGTAAAAACATTAAAGCAAATGGCCGGGCCCACTACAATTTTAAATTTTAATTATAATCTATGTACAGAAAAGTTTCTTTGGAACCTAACGATTCCAGCTACCAAGCTTTCTTTTCTGTTTTTTTTCATAGTTCAGAAAAAAAAAAAATTAGTGAAAGAGCAATGCTAAACATAGAAGCCTCGTCAAACCCATCATCTTTGAGTTTTAACCAAGTTGTAGGACAAAACCAAGCAATAAACCGATCAAATTCTAAATCATAGTCTCTTTAGATTGGCTTAATTTGGGAAGAGTGCAAATATAAATATGTACAGTATTATAAAATATAAATAAAGACTTAAAAATTAAAAAAAAAATCTATGGTGCGAAAAAGACATAACATCACAAGGGCTTTAACCAATCAAAATTCTCCCATGAATATAATAAAAAAAAAGGGAAAATCTATGATGTGAGAAAGATACCAGAAAAGTTTTGACTATAGTCAAACCCTTAAAAATTTCATATACAACCCCCCCCCCCAAAAAAAAAAATAATTAGTGGGAGTCTCGTGGACTGGACTGCCATTTTTACTTTTCCGAAAGATCAAAAAATATATGTAAACTAGCGGTGACCCGTGCAATGCACAGGAAAATCTAAATGGTTGAATAATTTTATTTATTATTAATTAATTAATAAATTAATAATCAAAATTTTCTGTTAATTAACTAAAATTAATCAAAGTTATTGTTAATATTTAAAATTTTAATATTTGTATTTTTATTTTATGTTGATTTACAGAAAATAATTATTGTTAATTTAATATGAACAAATATTTTTTAATAAATTTAATTTTACTAATCATTTGTAGTAATAATTTGTTAATTTCATTATTTTAAATGGAATTTTGATTGACTTTAAATAAATAAAAATAATTACAAAATTTAACATTTTTATTAATTTCACTAATAATTAACAATTATATAGGAATAGCAACGGGGCGGGGCACCCCATCCCTATCCCCTCCCGTAGTCAAGATATTTTATCCCATCCCAGCCCCGTCCCTAGTGTTAGGTGGGTTCAAGGCAAGGCACCCACTCACCATTAGGAATAGGGAATCCTCGAATTTCCCCGCCTCATCATCAATGTCGTGTGAGTTCAGGGCAAGGCACACACTCTTCATCAAAGGATTGGGAATACTCAAATTTTCCCTGCTCTATCCCTAGTGTCGAGCGGGCTCAAGGCAAGGTACCTACTCCCCGTCCGAGGTTTTTAAAATCGAACAAGATAGGGAACCATTCTGGGGTCTAGTTCTTGGGTTGAACGGTCCAACTTCCTGATCAAAACAGATGACCCACTCTAACAAAAAATAAAAAAAAAAACAAAAAAAACAAAAAAAAATGCCAAAAACCATTGTTCGATTTAACAGTTCAACCGCCTAGGTCAGTGGTTTACTAACCAAATTAATGGTTTTTAACTAAAATAGATTTATACATATTTACTAAAAAGGGTAAATTGAGTATCGACCACATGGTAAATTTCTAAAAGTACACTAAATTGTCTTTAATTTTCAAAAGTGTAATTTTGTGAAAAGTTTAGAAAATTTATTACACTTTGGTAATTTTGAAAAATTATTCAAATTTATTTTAAATATCATTAAATAATTTATTTTCTTTTTAAATGGTTTATTTACAGAACTATACTAATTTATCTTATATTTTCTAATATAAACTAATCAATAATTTCCTTTTTCAATATTATACTAATTTATCTTAATAATTTGTGTAATTATTGGTTCAAATTACTATTTTCCATTTCCCATAGTCATTTATCTTTAATAATTTACAATGAAAATTACATAATTTTTCAATAGTTTTCCAAAATCTATCAAATGTAATAAATTTTCCTAAAATTTCCAAAATATTCCAATATTTTTCAATAATTAATTAATACATTTTAAATAAACTTTCAAAAATTTTATATCTTTTAATTTTCAAAATGTTATTTTACGAAAATGTAGTTTTATGAAAATTTTGTTACATTTGTGTAATTGTGAAGATTTATTGAGAATTATTTTAAATTGTTATTAAATATTTATCTTTGTTAGGTAGTTTACTAACAAAATTATACTAATTTATCTTTTATTTTCTAATATAAATTAATTATTAATTCCATTTTCCAACATTATAATATTTTATTCCCCCATCTACATTCGGTTATTAACTATAATAATAGCACTAACTAAAATTTTATAATTTTTAAATATAATTCTTAATTTTATAGAAATTAGTTAAAGAGTTTTCAATTTCTATAAAATGCTGTTAGTTAATATGAATATAACAGTATTTACCCAAAATACATTAAAAATTCATGATGAGTTAATTAATAACAATATTTATTAATTTTTGGTAATTTACTAATTGTATTTATTAACTTTTGGTAATAACACTATTTAATACTCATTGAATATGGGTTGGATTAAATATTAACAGTACTTAACTATTTATTAATTAATATGAACGTTTTAAATGAGAGAGAGTGGATATAGATTAGAGGAAAGATTTTAGGAATTGATTGAGGAATGGGGTAACATGATATATTTCTAATGGCTTAAAGGAGATACCTTAGGAGAGAGATTCTAAGAATATTTTTAGGTAGTTGGGTTGGGAATGGTGACATGGCTTAATGGGAGTGGTGGGAAGGAGAGAGGAGAGAGAGTGAAGGAGAATGCAGGGTGGGGGTAATGAAGAAAGGAGAGGCATGCATCTTGCTACATATATAGATAGATAGCAGGGATCCATGCAATGCACACGCTTTGTTAAGAGAAAACAAAATTATAGAAATGCATAAAAGTACATAATTGACCAATCTGACCCATTACTTTTAATAATTTTTTTACAATACAAAAAAAAAACAATAATTAATTTCAAGTAGGGTTATTCATAAAACTGAAGAAACTGACCAATCTGACCCAATTCAACCTAAGCTGGTCGGTTTCTAATACTTCCGATCGGCTTTGGTTCAACAATTTCCCAACCCAACCAGGTTGGATTAATTTCGGTTTGGCCATTTGTAAATCGACCAAAACCGAACTAACATGACCATAGATGTATATTAATATTTTATATTTTAAATATACTTTTTAATAGAGGAAAGTGGGAAAACTCACATGTTCCTTAGTCTGAAATATTTTATATCATAAATTTAATTTTTTTAATTTATTTTTTAAAAATGCCACTATAATTGTTTAAATTTAAATTTTAAGTTTAAGTTCAATTTTTAAATTTAAATCTTTTGAACAACCAACCAAACTAAAAATTGACCCAAACCATTACAACCCAAGTTGGCTAGTTTTCACAAATGATTAGTTAGTTTTGGGTGACCAACTCCCCAACCTGACTATGTTGATTTGGTGCCTGTTTGGCAAGTCTTTTCCAGAAGATCTATTGCAAGATCTGATGGTTAAAAGACTTGGTGAGCTTTTACAAATAGATCTTGGAAGACCAAAGACTGTTTGATTGAAATATTTTTAATAGATCTTTGGAAAGACCATAAAAGCTCGAAGACCGTTTGGTAATGTGATGAAAATATGTGCTATGTATATATGAATGTTCCATATGTGGGCCAATAAACCATAACATTTAACACATGTGGGACCCACATATAGGCCTAAATATACATTTCATAGTTGTGGGTCCCACATGCAATCACCATAAATGTGCGCCGCATGTATTTTTCCAATGTGGGCCCCACATACATTTCAACATATATATAATACGTAATGTGGACCCCACAAACATTTCAACATACGCATAATACATAGTGTGTGCCCCACATGAAATTCCAACTATATATCCCTCATTATTGAGTTCAAAACTATTTTTCAATGTGGGCCCCACATGTAATACGTAATGTGGGCTCCACATGTATATACCATTAGTGGGCTCCACAAGTCTTCAAATCTTCGATCGTAGCAAGTTACCTTTGGTGGTATACCTTTAAAAAGGAGAGAAAGATTAGCCATGGGAAGAAAAAAAAGAAGAACGACACTCAAAGAAGAAGAAGAAGAAGAAGAAGAAGAGAGAAGTACGTAGGTCGACAATGGCAGAGCTCAGGATTAGGGCTCAAAGCCTCAAAACATTTGAGTTTTATCGAAAGATCACTATTTTCTCACAAGCGTGTGTAGAGAAACACACATTCGAAGAAGCTAGAAGATTGCAAAAGATTCAATCGAAGCTTCCCGAAAATGCCCAATTTCGGGCTTTTCACGTCTTCAATGGGCTGCATCTTTTTCGGAATAGATCTACCATTTACAAACGAGAAAAGCCCGAAATTCGGGCTTCCGGGCTTCTAAACAGCCCGAAGCCCGCGCGGAAAGACTTGCCAAATGCGGCCTTGGTCGGCCAATTAGCTTGTAAACCAAATCAAACCAACCAGTAAACACTCCAAAATTCAGCTAAATTAATAGTCTAATCGCTAATAAATAACAACAGTTTAATCTCCAATAATTATTAACACTCTATAGTGAAAATACACAATTATTAAAAATAAATTTATAACGAAAATACAATACAAAACTAATAAAAATATAATAATTACAAAAATATAATAAATACTAAAAATATATTAAATTAGTCAATAAATAGTGTAATCCCAAATAATAGTTTGATCTCTAATAAATATTAATCAATAAATTATAAATAAAATACATAATTCCTAAAAATAAATTTATAACAAATCTACAATAAATACAACAAATTGAATTTAAAAAGTTAAATAAAAGGAGTTTAATCTCCAACAATTATTGAAATTTTTTTGTTAAAAGGCATAACAAAAATAGATTTATACATATTTATTAGAAATATGTTTATCACAAAAAAAACAATAAATAAGTAGTGAAAATGCAATAAATATTAATTGTAGTATATATAAATATAAAATAAACATAGGTTCAGATTTTGAAATTATTATTAATAAACATTAATTTATGAAAGTTATTTTCCAGAATTATTAATTGATGTAACTGCAATTAGTTTACAATATTATTTTGTTATTTAAATAATATCATTATTTAAAATTTTAAAATATTAACTATTTATTGAATTTAATAATCCATAAATTATAATTTATACTATTATTACATAATTTCGTTATTAATTTTGTAAAATATTAAATTAATATTAATTTGAATTTTATGAACTCTATTATAACTACTTTTCTACTTTTAAGAAAAATTTTAAATTTGTTTCAAAATTTTGTTATTTTAACTATTTAAAATTTAGTTATCTTAAATATTTCCTTTTTAAAGTATTTTTATATAAATATTTAAATAATATTTAAAGTTTTTCATTATTCAAATTATATTTATTTTAAAGTTATTACATAATGTTAAATATTTTGTTATATAATTATTTAGCTATTCTTAATATGTTTTTATTTAAGATATTTAGTTATCAAAATATTTAAATAATATTTTGTTTTTAATGTTAAATTTTTAACGTTTGATTAACATTTAAATTGAAGAATCTGTAAAATTATAATTTATATTGTTAGTACATAATTTCGTAATGAATTATGTAAGAATGTAAAATTATTAATAATATGAATATTATTAAATCTATTGTAATTATTTTTGATGTTTTTAATAAATATTTTAAAGTTATATTATAATATTTAAATAATTTTTTTATTTCTTAATTCAAACTTGCTTTAAATGGATATAGATAAAAAGTGGGGGGAGAGGATAAATAGGAATTAGAGATAAGGAAAAGTGGGGAATAATGGTGCCAATTGGCAAAGTAGGGGAGAAGATAAATAGGAATTAGAGATAATTTAGGAGAAAGTGGGGGATAATGGTGCTACTTGGGTAGACATTAGAAAAATAAATCTCTCTTTCTTTATCTTGTGGCTGTTAGAGATAATTTAACCTATGTTGTTTCCTTATTGGTTTAATAGGCAACTAGCGGGGACCCGTGCAATGCATGGGATTTGGTAAAAAAGGTGAAGTAATGCATTTGTAAATGCTTCTAATTAAATACTGTAATTAATAATATTAATTAATTAATACTGTTAAATATTAAAAATTATAAAAAATAATGCAATTATAAATACTTCTAATTAAATACTGTAATTAATAATGTTAATTAACTAATACTATATTTTATAATATTGTATCAATCACATATTAATAATATACTGTAATTAACTAAAAATAAAAACGCTTTAATTAATTAAATGTATACTATATTTATTAATTAAATAAAATATTGTACTATTATTATTATTATTATTATTATTATTATTATTATTATTATTATTATTATTATTATTATTATTATTATTATTATTATTATTATTATTATTATTATCATCTTTTTATGGATTTAAAATTGCAACAATAAATTGAAAATATCAAAATAAAATTTAATTACACATCAATCACATAAATAAAGCAAACATTTTCAAATAGATGGCAACAACAAAAACAAAAATAATCTACACCATTTTCAAATAAATAAACCAAGAATTTTAAACACAAAATGTTAACAAATAAATGCTTAATTAATAATGTTAATTAAATAATACTGTTAATTGTTAAAAATACTGTAATTATGAAAAAAATACTATTAATTAATAATACTATTTTTCAATAAGTACTATAATTATTAAATTACTGTATTTACTTAAACTACATTAATTTCTGGAAATTATCATATTTTCATAAATATATTGGTAATTTCTTGGATAAAACTAATTAAATGTAATTTTTTGGTAATTATAGTTTAAAAATAATTTAGTTACAACTTAAAAATAAATATTGTGAATTATATTACTGTTAATTAATAATTAGTGTTAATTAATTATTGTTAATTAATGTTAAATGTATTTAAATGTAATTTTTTGGTAATTAAATGTAATTTTTGCTATTTGTAGCTTAACTTATAATTATTGTTAATTACAATTTAAAAACCATTTATAGCTTGTAATTTTATGCTATTTATAGCTTAACTTATAATTATTGTTAATTAATGTTGATGCTGCGCGATCTCGCTGCTCCCTGCTGGAGGTGATTTGGCTTCTAGGCAGACGAACAAAGTTGATATGCAAAAGTAGGATCAGAGAACCCGGGGTTGCTAGCCCGGCGAGGTCGCTCCGATGCTTAAGTTAGTATATTGGTTGCGAGCTGAAATAGTTTAAGAATGCAGAGAGCTAGAGAGCACAAAAATCACGTGTACCTTGAACCTCCGGGGGTGGAGCCTTTATATAGTCGAGTCCTCGCGGGTTTCGGGGATCAATTCCGGGATCTTCGTCACGATAGGACCAGTTTCTACGTTAGTTGGAAGATAACGCTGTCAACCGATAAGGTTCATCACTTCCGCCCGAATCGGTTGGGGAGATAATGCTAGCTGTTACGCGGCGTGATCCCGAGAGGCCTGGGATCCATTGGAGGGATTTTCGGGATCACCACGTAATGGCATGTCGGTATCCCCGAACTGATGTCTTTAAGTCCCGAACTGGGTTGAGTGTCGAAGTGCCTTGGCATCGAGGTGTTCTTGTTGCGATCTGGTACCGAGGCGATCTCGTCTTGAGGTGGCCTTGTCCCGAGGTCACTTTAGCCCGTGATGGTTGGGTACCCAAGCTCGATCTGCTGCGGACTGGTCATGATAAGCTGAGTTGTCATCTCTTGATTAGGTCGTGTCCACGTGTCCCCTCTTTACTAGGTCGGGTCAAATCACCCTTCATCAAATGTTAAATGTAATTTTATTCTATTTTAAATATAATTAAAAATAGTTAGTGTTAATTACTATTAATTAAAAAAAAAATTATTTTTTAAAAAATAATGTATTTATTAATTATTGTTAAATGTAATTAAATGTAATTACTGTGAGTTATAGTTAAAAAATAATTACATTTAATTATATTACTATTAATTAATAAATACATTATTTATAAAATATTTATTAATACTGCTTTTCAGAAAATATTGTAATTATTAAAATACAAACTATTAATAATACTATAATTATTAAATTACTATATTTATTGAAAAAAATATAATAATTGTTAAATACAGTTGAAAAAGAATTATTTAGTTAAAAATATAAAAATAGATTTATAAATAATTATTGAAAACATGTTTATAAAAAAACAATAAATAATTACTGAAAATAAAATAAATATTAATTATAGTATATATAAATATATAATGAATATACACTATTATTGTAAAATTTTTACTAATAAATATAATCTTGTTGATACTTATTTTCTATAATTATTAATTGACATAAGTGAAATTAGTTTTTTACAATATTATTTAGTTATTAAAATAATATTGTTATTTAAATTCTTAAAATATTCATTATTTATTGAATATAATAATCAATAACATTATAATTGTACTATTATTACATAATTCGTTATTAATTTTGTAAAATATTAAATTATTATTAATATGAATATTATGAATTCTATTATAATTATTTTTCTACTTTTAAGATTTTTTTTAATTTATTCCATAATTTCGTTATTTTAACTATTTAAAATTGTGCATGTTAAATATTTTGTTATTTAAATATTTAAATAATATGTAAAATTTTCATTATTTGAATTTTATTATGTAATATTAAATAGTTTGTTATATTATTTAGCTATTTTAGTGTTTTTTATTTAATATTTTTAGTTATTGAAATATTTAATTAATGTTTTATTTTTTAATGTTAAATTTTTATTATTTGAATAACATTTAATTGAATAATTCGTAAAATTATAATTTATATTGTTACTACATAATTTCATGATGAATTTTGTAAAATTATTGAATTATTAATAATATGAATATTATTAAATCTATTATTTTTTTGTGTTTTGAATAAATGTTTTAAATTTAGTATATAATTTCATTATAACATTTAAATTGTTCTGAATTTTTCTAATTGAAACTTTCTTTAGATAGATATAGATAAAAAGTGGGGGAGAGGATAAATAGGAATTAGAGATAGTTTAGGAGAGAATCAATTAGAGATAATTTAAGAGATAAATAGAAGTTAGAGATAATTTAGGAGATAAATAGGAATTAAAGACAATTTAGGAGGAAGTGGGGGAAAGTGGTGCCACTTGGCGAAACATTAGAAAAGCAAATCTCTCTTTCTTTATAGTTGTTAGAACTAATTAAGCATATGTGATTTTCTTATTGGTTTAATGGGTAATTATGTGGAATTAAAAAATAAAAATTCAAAAAAACAACAATTTAGGAAGGGGGTTTGGAGCAAGGAGGCATGCTAACGTGGACCATCTTGCTATATATAGTCCACGTCTTGCATCACGATCTGGTGCATTATGTGGGCCCAATTTTTGAAAGATTTCCTTGGTTCTTTTTGTTGGCCAAACAAGATTTTCTAGTCATCATGCCAAACAAGATAACGCAAAAGCTCTTTAATAGGCAATGGAACCAATACTAATGCTCCACACCAGTTATAAGATACATGGGACCTCAAAACATTCAAGATGAATTTAGCCAAACACAATAGCTGCTCAATAGGCTTTAGAATCAATAATTACACTCCACACTAGGGGTGATCATGGGCTGGGCCCGGGCCTGGCTTTGCACTTATGATAAGGGATATAGCTTATGCCCGGGCCCAACCCAGTCCAGGGTTCCGGGCATGAAACATAAGCCCTAGCCTAGGTCTATAGGGTCCGGGCTGGGCCAAGCCTAATTCTATGCCAATGTCTTTCATATATAAAACATTACATATCTATAATATTTTATATTAAATAACATAACATGCATATAAACTTATTTTATACATTATACAATAGAAAATATTACATATAATATAAATTATATATGTCATGTTATAATATTTATATATAAAATATATAATATAATGTAAAATAGCGTGTATACAAATGTATACATTATACATAAAATATGTAAGTTTAAATATGTACGGGCCCACCTGGGCCTGAGCCGGGCTTGAAGTATTAAGCTCAAGCCCGACCCTAAAATTTGCAATCCTGATGTGGGCCTGGGCCCGAGCTGAGCCTGAACTCAAAACCTAGGCCCAAGCCTGAAATTTTTCGGGCCAGGCTGAAATGATCACCCCTACTCCACACCATAATAAAATACATTGGAACCCAAAACCATTATATAGCTAATGCATGGGGCATTATTATTGATTCCACAACCTTATATAGTATCGGCTAATCCAAATTCCAAATATCCGGCCTGGCCCCATATATTTTACCATTGGCATGGAGTGTTATCACCGGTTTAGTTAAACCCCATTCACAGGATTCATGACTAGATGACCATGAATAACCCAGTAGTTAGGCGTCTTAAAGCAAACATGTATGATAGATAACATATAAAATGATGTAAGCTTGGTTCAACTTGTCTTGAACCAGAATTCCGATCCAACCAAGTCACAAAATAGTAAAATAAATTGAGCCTTAAATAAAGCCTAAAGACTAATGTTTGGCAACTGACCACCTATGCTTACATGGCATAGTGACCAGGAACTTCTAGAAGAATTCCCCATTAAAGAAAAAAGAAGAAATATACATAAATAGGATGAATTGAACTCTAAGTGGAGACTGGATTCTGTCCTACAAAATTTATCTTCACACCGTCTGACAAAACCTATAGCCATACATTTGGAATATCTTCATACTTTATTTTCCATTCATAGGAGATGCAAGGATTAAAGTATCGGTATCGGGTATTGTATCAGATAACTTGGATGCAGATACATTTAGAAAATGCATGGATACAGATGAAAAAAATATGCAAACGCTTGGGTACACTAAGAAAATGCATACAAATTCTATAAATATATTAATAGCGTTAAGTTTAATTTCAAAACAACTATAAATAATATATAAATATATTGGAATTGTATATTTAAATAATATATAGATGAAGAAATATACTATAATTAATATAGTAGGACATGTAGATATTATACAACTTTATTAATAATTAATCAATCAAGAGTCCAAGGCACATATTATATAGATTTTTACAAATTAATACATGAAACAAGCCTATATTATTTTATTATCTATTAAAGTGTAAGGCATAAAGCAGATGCAACTATTATATTTGAATTATTATATCATTTTTTCTATTTTTCTATTTTTATTTTTTAACATTAAAAAAATCAACTAAAAAATTATTTCTCAAATGTTTGATAAACAATGTTTATATTTTTGTAAACAATAAATATATTATTATAAAATGTAAACTAAAATATCAATAATAATTTATAAAAATATATAATCTTAACTAATATATGAAATCTATTAAAATTTTAAAGATGCATATCATATGAAAGTTCATAAATTTTAATTACTAAAATAATTATTTCATTATTAATATTTTATTTTATAATATTTTCAAATTAAAAAAATTATTTTTTATATAAAATGTAGATTAATGGATTTGATAGATTCAATTTATACTATATTTTTCAATACTTTGTAAACAATATTTTTATTTTTGTAAATAATAAATACATTGTTATTTCATGCAAATTAAAATATTAATTAATAATTTATAAAATTTTTAAGATATATATCATGTGCAAATTTATAAAATTTAATTATTAAAATAATTATTATATTATTACTCTTAAAAAATAATTATTCTATTAGTAATATTTTATTTGTATAAATTTTTTAAATGTAAATTCATTTTTGATATATATGTGGATTTTATAAATTATTTATTTATAAAATACTAATTTTGAATATTGTTCTTTTTAATTTATTGTTGGAGTTGTTGAAAATAAATGTATGTTGCTTTTTTGTTTGCGTGTAAACATTAATTTTAATAAAAGTTAGTTTATTACACTTGACATGAAATAAGAAACGACTTTGTGGTTAAAGGTACTTGTGCACTCGGACATACGAGACATGCCGATACGCATGACTAGTAGAATACACTTACAGTATAGCTTATCTTGTATCAATGCATTCCGATACCGATATGATATGCCCCTTATCGGGCGTATTTTAATCCTTAATCACCTGAAATCTTTGGAGACAGACCACGGTTACCATGTCTATTGACAAAACAACTAGGTTCACTCAGACGAATACCAGTTTATTATTACTTAAAATTTGTGTCAACTAATTTACTATTATTTGATAGGATATCCTTATAGGGAGATAGATATCTGTTGAGTTATCTCCGATGAACCTTTAGGCTATGTTTGATAGGCAGGGAAAGGTAGGGAAACCTATACAAA
This sequence comes from Nelumbo nucifera, assembly GCF_055504915.1. Classification (NCBI taxonomy): domain Eukaryota; kingdom Viridiplantae; phylum Streptophyta; class Magnoliopsida; order Proteales; family Nelumbonaceae; genus Nelumbo; species Nelumbo nucifera. The sequence continues at coordinate 145,288,183 of NC_142649.1, read as the reverse complement.
AGTTTTGTAAAAGTTTTCCTACCTTTCCTTTCCTTTCCCTACTCTTTCCTTCAACCCTAATACACAGCCTTAGTGGCCTCTATTTTCATTTATTTCTTCATTTCTTCTCAATTAATTGATAGCGTCGCTGTGCCAAATGAGGCAATGATATTACATCGCCTTTCTGGGACTTCTATCACTCTTTTGAGTTCCCCACACAGTAATGGTCAATTGATGGAACTTGTGTAGTTGTAGTAACGGATGTAATGTACCAAACGAAAGATGAGAGAATTCTAGACAGACTTCGAGACACTCAACCCTTGTCTTCAAACTCAATCAGTCAATTGGTTGGGACTTGGGACCCGACTGTTTATGAATGGCAAAATTCATAATTGTTTCGTAGAAATCTGTCCTTGTCTCATTCCGCAAAATTCAACTGTTGATTGTTCAAATTGACGAGAAAGAAAGAGGTTGATTATCTGCAATTGCAGTGACAAAGAGATGGGTTATTCGGCTGTTCTGTTGAAAGAAAGAGGCAAAAGAGAGATGTAATCTCATGAAAACACTTTTTTTTTTTTGTTTTTGTTGATAATCATACAAGTAATCAGGCTACTACACAAGATGGAGAATCAAAAAATAAAAAAAAAAAAATGTATACAGCAATTCTCAATCTTTCTGCAGTTTTGCAGTGTCCATTTCAGAGTACATTACCTCTAAATTGAATTGGACTGCTAATAAAAGGTTGAACCTTCTAAAAAATAGCCTGAAGATGCTTGCCTGTTCATCAGAGCTTCAGTTGATTTAAATTTAACAGTAGACACCACATTAGGGTAAGTATAATTGCTGGAAACCGACCTCCTACTAGTCCAAAAAGAACAATTGCAAAAAGAACCAGATATCCTAAGCATCTCTGTCCCTGTGATTTTCTTCCACTATTTTCTCCCACAACAATCGAATCTAACTTAACGTTGGAAACATCTTCACAACAACGTACTTCAACATTTTCAGCTTCTTCTTTCTCTATCTCTTCTTCATATTCCTTTTCTTCTTGTTTATCTTCTCTTTTCTGTTCTTGTTCATCCATGCCTAACAGTTTCTCATATCCCATTGGATTGCATACTAAATCGCTTGAATCCATTTCCTTCTTGTCATTTTTTTTGCTCTTCGAGCTACGAAACCTCTTTGTAAGAAACTTCTTTAACTTCTTCGCTTTAATTTTAGCGCCATTGGTCCTCTGATTTCTGAGGTCTCTAACTTCTATATTATCCTCATCTTTCCACGGAATCCTCCCCATCCGAACGGAGTCTGAAACTCCCATTTTTCTCACACCACCTAGCAAATGAAATCCAGGCTCTACATTTCGAATCTCTTCGATCCGATCTAAACTACTCTCTATCAATCCAAATTCCTCACTCTCTGCACCATCATCTTCTTCTTCCTGGAATACAATTCCTATATCCTCTTGTTCAGGTCCAAGCGATATATCGCCAAGGGACTCAAGTCTTTGATGGGCATCTGAAGACGGCTTAAAGAAAATAAACAAGTATTCTGATGCAGATTCGAAAAACAGAAGAGCAAACACTGACACCATTACCCCAAGTACAAGGTTATTCGTTCCCAAAGCCAAAACAAGCATGAGAAAAAGATTTACAATTGCCACGAAAGCTTTTTCATTCCGAACCGGACTCTCAACCACATCTTCAATCTTGTTTCTCACTGAAACATCTTCGACCTTCTTAACAACGAGAACAGGGGAACTTCGCTTGCTAATTGATGGCCTGGTGTCATTGGTTGTTTCAGGATCTAAAAGCAGGGGCTTTGAAGAAGGCTGACTAGGGTTCCTGGTTTCCACGGATGGGACCACCACTTGGCTTGAGGGAAAACAATAATTGGAATTGGAATAATTTAAAGAAGCCTGATCATTAAGGGATAAGGAACGATCAGAAATGTCCGAATGCTTCTTCTTCGAATGTTTCTTAAATCGATCTCGGTTCTTGACGACCACATCTGCGATAGAAGTAGGGAAACCGGTCTCAACGACGAGTGACTCCTCATGCTTCATTGATCGGACATTGGCCAGGAAACGAGAAATCCGGCCGACCTTCGCCTTCTTCCATGGGAGTGGCATGATCGTCACTACCGCGACGAAGATCGGACCAGAGAGACCATCAGAAGAGGAGGAGAAGGAAGGTAGAAAGAATTCAAATCGACAAGATCATGCTCTCCTAAGATATTAGGAGAGACAGAGAGAGAGAAAGGAGTTTTATAAAACCTTAAAACAGAAACCAGAGGACCAGAGGCGACAGGGGTGGGAGAAGGAGCGGGAATCATAAATCACGGCCATTTTTAAACTCAGAGAAGCCGCAACTTGCGACTCGAGAGCCGTATTCGACTGGAAGCCATTAATCCAAGGCGCTATTCTTATTCTGACAGAAGCGGAAGTTGTGCTTCCGTTCCGTTGGTTAGGATTCAATTAATGAAAATACCCTTCTACACTTTTTTCTACTTTTTGCCAGAGTTGTCCCTTTTCTACCTCTTTCTGTTAGGAGGAAGTTTCTTGATTTGTTACACTTACAACTTACATAAATAGATTATTTAACTTTTTTATTATTTTTTCTTTTTTTATTCTGGAAATTGATATAATACCCAAATGGTACTCATGCACATCAAATGGGCTCCATCCACCACCAAAAAAAAAAGAAAATCTTTAGCTTTTTTGAAAATTTATTAATAAAGTTAATTTAATTAATAATAAATAAAACAATAATACTTATTACTAAAATAATGGTAATCGTTATTGATGAGGGCGGATTTGGCCCTCCAATGACATCATGACACATAGCACCTTGGAACAACTAGTTGACACATAGACACCACCTAAGCAATGACTTGGAGTCCCAGATCGTGGTTTCTCTTCATCCATACCTGGTGACCTGCCTTCACCGCCAACCTGGCGACCTCGACCACAACTCAGGTCAGCTAGAGTTACCTCGTCCAGGGCTGACCTGCAGCACCTCGTCACTGGCCGAAGTGACCTCGATGCAAGAAGCGACCTCCCTCGAGGGCGTGCCGGCCTGACTAAGGTCCAGGTGGAGACCTGTGAGACGTGCTCACCGACAAATTCGACATGCATATCCCGACTCTCCCACGATTCTTGGAAGTTGGCCCATGTATCGAACGTTCTGGAGGGTGGTCAACGTGCATGATGTTTATCTCCAAGGATTTTGGACTGGTTAGGCACAATCTCCCGGAAATCTCAGATGCAGTGCGTGAGGCCTACACTGAACAATGCCTATATAAAGGCAACGACCCTAAGGATCCAGAGATGAGAAAAAAAGAGAGGTACGCGTGATTACTCTACTCTCTAGCACTTAAGCTCTCAAGCATTCAGCTCGCATTTACAACATACTTACTGACTTAAGCATCGAAGCGACCTCGCCGGGTTAGCTACCCCTGGTTCTCTGATAGATTGTTTTGCATACCGATCCAGCTCACCGTCTACCTGGAGCCCAGATCGCCCTCCAGCTAGGAGTAGTCAAATCGCGCACCATCAATTGGCGTCTGTGGGAAACGCTACAAGAAGCCAAGTTCTCACCTTCTAAAAGGCTAAGTCCTCTTCTTCCAGAAAGCTAAGATCTCACCTTTTAGAAACTAAAGTTCTCACTTTTTAATTTCCATTTTTTATGAACTCAAATGCACTTTTGAGCAGCATCAACACCCAAAACGAATACCGATTACTAGGGGGCAAAAACATCTATGATGAACCTGGAGAACTCCCCTTTGACAAGCAAACAAGTTCAGACCAAACTCAGCATCCATAGTGCCCTAGATAAATACACCGCTACTATATTTGAACGCCCCTCTCCCCGCGGTAGAGCCATCAGTGGTTCCCGTCGAGATTGAAGCGTAGCAGTTCTATGAGATGAAGCATGAATTTCCAGATCTGAGCATGGGAGAAGCCCGATATAGACAACAACAGAATATCCCCAACTCATCCTCAACAGCAGTCAGCCAAGACGAGGCCTCATCAGCTCTGTTTCGCGATGTCGCCTCTAGAAGATGAGCTCTTCGTGGCTTCCGCGGGAGTTGGCAGCCAATGGACTGCATGGAAGCCCTTGCAAGTCGAGCCTTCCAAGGCTCCCATGCAAGATGGTAACCTAAAGTCAGTAGTGCTGCCCCCGTAGGTCGAGATCCTAGTGGCTTCTTGTAGGAGTGGATGACTGGCGTCACTAACGAGGCTGATGCAGTGCAGCCGTGGCTCTAAACTGCTAACTCACATCGACAACAACATTATGCCCTCGCAAGGGGGGCAGAACATTTACGTTGTGGTCTCGCAAGCACTCTCCCAAGAAGATAATCCCACGAGATGACGTAGAAGCAGTCATATGAGAAGTTACTACAGAATGAGCACCCGCTTAGGCGGAAAGGTCAGGTCGCACGTCGGCTAAATAAGGATAAGGAGAGTGGACCACGAGTCGCTATCAGAGCCCAAGGGCTAAGGTGTCGAGCTGATAAAAGACCTCGGCACCACATGAGACCCAATCGCCACTTTGACATGGGCAAATAAAAAAGTAGCTTGTGCGCAAGTAGGACGGGCACATACCCTACAATGTCTGTTCACTTTGGCGTACATTGAGATCGGGTTATTCCTAACAGAGCCTAGCTCGTCAGCCCGACACTTCGTTAGTAATCCACACCTATCCACGTCAGCTCGGGCATTGATGAGGACGGATTTGGCCCTCCAATGATATTGTGACACATGGCACCTCAAAACAACTAGGTGACACCCGAAACCACTTTGGCAACAACTTGCCTTAGCCAAGTTGATGGTGTCCCACCTGGCAGCCTGGCGGCTTGGCACAGGCACGAGCTGTCAGCCTGGCACAAGTGCGAGCTGGCAGCTTGGCGCAGGCACGACCTGGCAGCCTGGCACAGGTACGAGCTGGCAGCCTGGCACAGGCACGAGTTGGTAGCGAGGCACAGGCGCGACTTGGCCCTGGCGCGAGCTGGCAGCCTGGCACAGCCACGAGCTGGCAGCCTGGCACAAGCACGAGCTGACAGCCATTGCACAGGTCTGACCTGGCAGCTTGCCCCAGGCGCAACCTGGTGGCCTGGCCCAAGTGCGACCTGGCGGCCTGGCACAGGCACCAACTTGGCGACTTGCGAGACGTGCTCACCAACAAATTCGGCATGCATATCCTAACACTCCCATGATCCTTGGAAGTTGGCCCACATGCCGAACAATCCAGAGGGTGGTCAACGTGCATGGCAGTTACCTCCAGGAATCTCAACCCACTTAGACGACCTCGCGGAAATCTCGGATACGGTGCATGAAGCCCACGCCAAACAATGCCTATATAAAGGCACCAACCCCAATGACATGGGGGGCAAGTAAGCATATTCTAGCTCTCATACTTTATGATTTTTAGCTCGCATTCTACTATGAGAGTACTGACTTAAGCATCGGAGCAACCTCGCCGGGTTAGCCACCCCGGGTCCTCTGACATTTGGTTCCTTGCAGGACTCTAAGGAGCAAGGAAGCTCGTCACCTAACCTGCCCAGATCGGCACCAGGTCAGTTTGGCACCTACCCGATACCTGGTTAGCTCGGCACCACCAAGTAGCTCATCAAGGTAGTTCGCCACCAAGTAATTCGCCACTAGGTAGCTCACCACCAAGTAGCTCATCAAGGTAGCTCACCACAAGGCAGTTCGCCACCAGGTAGCTCACCACCAAGCAGCTCATCAAGGTAGCTCACCACAAGGTAGTTCGCCACCAGGTAGCTCACCACCAAGAAGCTCATCAAGGTAGCTCACCACCAAGCAGCTCATCAAGGTAGTTCGCCACCAGGTAGCTCACCACCAGGCAGTTCGCCACTAGGTAGCTCGCAACCAGACAGCTCGCCACTAGGGAGCTCTACTTCAGCCTCTGATTCACAGGCCACTTGGGAGCAAATGTCACTGATGAGGTACTTAGCCAAAAAATTGATACATCACAAAAAAAATTGATACGTGACTAGGAATGGTTACATCATTTGGCGCCGTTTGTGGGAATCGCTACAAAAAGCTAAGTTCTCCTCCTCTAAAAAGGTAAGTCCTCTTCTTCAAAAAGCTAAGTCCTCATTTCTTAGAAACAAAAGCTCTCGCTTTATACTTTCCATTTTTATGAACTCAAAGACTATGGAGGGAGCTAACAGACTAAGCAGCTCTACCAACTTTACTTTCAATTCAGATAAAACCTCATCAGACGTCTTTGTGAGGTCCCCTCTACAAAGATGAGCTCTCTGTAGCTTTCGTGGGAGTTGGCGGCCAACAGACTACATGGGCGCCCTTGCTGGTCGAGCCTTCCAAGGCTCCCATGCGAGCTGGCGACACAAAGTTAGTAGTGCTGCCCCCGAAGGTCGAGCTCCTAGTAGCTTCTTGTAGGAGTGGGTGACCGGCATTACGAGGCTGATGCAGCACAATCATAGCTCTAAGGCGCCCCCACGGCAAAAAGCGCGGCCCGACGCGGCCTAGCGGCCTGGCACATGTGCTGACCTGGCGCGGGCACCGACCTAGTGGCTTGGCCAGGCGCGAACTGACGAACTGATAAGAGGCTTCCTCATCACCAGACCCAGTCGCCTCTTCGGCATGGGCAAAGTCAAGGAGAGTGGACTACAAGTCGCCCCCAGAGCCTAAGGGCTAAAATATCACATAAGACCCAGTCACCTCTTTGGCATGGGCAAAATCAAATACCAAGGAGAGTGGACTGCGAGTCGCTCCCAGAGCCTAAGGGCCAAAATACCGAACTAGCGAAGAACTCCTCACCATATAAGACCCCGTCGCCTCTTCGGCATGGGCAAAATCAAGGAGTGGGCTGCGAGTCGCTCCCAGAGCCTAAGGAAATGAATCGACGCTTACGAGCTCATCGAATTATTCATTCCAGGCCAAAAGGAGAAATCTACTCCCTTCGCCGAGTTACTTTCGGCTCGGGAGTGGGGGGAAAATGATGAGGGCGGATTTGGCCCTCCAATGATATTGTGACACATGGCACCTCAGAACAACTAGGTGACACTCGAAACCACTTTGTAAACTGTTAGACAGTTTTGTATGCCCTTAGCTTCAACCAGTATGATGTACTTTATGAGTTTATTATAAATGAATAAAAGTGCATATATGATTCATGTTCCCTTGGTATGTTTCTGTGTAATACCCTTAAACTGGACACTTAATGAGACTCGTGCTAGTTTAGAATGTTCACAGCCAGTGGGTCGGTCTGTGAGACCTATCCGGATAAGGTTGACACTGTGGTGCCACCAAGTCGGTTGGGGTGGCCTATCTCAGCTGCCAGGGGGAGACCCTAGGCACATACAGTGTAGGATTGATTGAATCTTTGAATTGGACCGGATTTCCAGTATTGCCCTGGACCTTGGAGATTGATGGGCAAAACTGGAAAGTTACACCCGACCCCTAGACTCGATTATGATACTGCACTAGGTGTCGGACTGGCTGTCTTTGATGTACCAATCAGTGAGATCCTTAGCGGGGGTCAAAACCTAGGTATGTTGGAACAGTCTAAGAATTCATCTGAGTGGGTGATCATAGTGACAGGATCAACCCCTTTGTCGGACAAAGGTAATGATCGGGGATGCACTCTCACTGATAGAAACCAAGACTGCCGGCAGCCGATTTCAATCGTTGAGATTTGTTTTGCAAAGTATATTTTATATGAGATATAAAAGTATATATATTATGGTTTCTAAAATGTTTGCAAGAAGGTTTTAATTCCCGGGATCCATATAAGTAGAGAGTGCAACACTGTTCCTTGCAGTCGAGGGAGAGGTCCTCTCTTGTCGGGCAGTGTATGATCATTATGGGCTGAGATGTTAAGTGTAAGACCATTGAGGATAATGCCTGATGGGCTAATCTTGCATCTGCCCACAGTCCCTAGGTGTTACAAGGTGGCTTGGCCCAAGGACCACATAGGGTAAGTGTTGGGCCCATAGAGCCCATTTGATGGGTTTTAGGGGGTGCACTGTCCATAACAGTGTATTCGGCCTGGCCTTGTAACACAGGCTGGGCCGAACCCATGTGGCTGATGTGTAGATCAATGCTTGGGTCCCACGCCATACAAGGAAGCCCAACTGGGCAGCAGTTAGGAAGGTTAAGTGAGCACATAAGCTTAATGGGCATAAAGCCCATTTCGAACTAGGCTATTTAATTAGTTAATTATGGGGGCGAATTCTGAAATGGATTAGCAGATAGGATAGGGTCTTGACCCTATCCACTCAGAGAGTCCAGATCTGAATGTGATTCAGATCTAGAAACCTCCTAGTGAGATTAGGAGAAAGCTAATCTAATCTGCAGATAAGATAAGGGTTTATCCTTATCACCTAAAGAGAGGGCTGATCCAAATATGATTTGGATAAGCAGCTCCTAATCCAATTAGGAGCTGATCTTTTGGGTTAACAAAAGAAGGAGGGGGCGGCAGCCTTAGACACAGATTCACATCCTCTTTAGTTCTAAGAAACACAGAAGAAAGAATTAAGCAACCCTGCAGAATTCTTTCTTGCCGCATCCCCGTTCTTGCCGCCTTGTTTGCCAGCTCGATCTCCAGTTGTGGGAGAAGTCAAGATTCGATCTTGACATCAGTTCTTGGAGGAAGAATTGATAGGAAGTTGTGTTCACATGCCATCCTGCTGTTTCTTGCGAAGGACAGAGTTCTTTGAGAAGAACACTGCTTATTTTGCTCCATCCTGCACTGCGTCATCTTCAATGGGAGCAGTCTTTGGATCCTTCCTTGGGTGTGAACACCTTCGTTGGGGGATACTGTTTCTCCATATCAGGTATAATCCTTTCCTACTCCTTTTGGTTCAGATCTGGTTCAGTTTATGGTTCAAGAATGATCCTTGAAAATATGATTTTCTAAATAGGGAATGCGATTCCCAATTGAAGGGAGAGAAAAATTTTTGAAATTCGCCCCTTTATTCCGCAATCTTTGGGCGTACATACGATGGATCTCTCATCCCTTCAACTTGCCTTAGCCAAGTTGATGGTGTCCCACCTAGCGGGCTAGCGGCCTAGCACAGGCACAAGCTGGCAGCCTAGCACAGGTGCGACCTGGCAGCCTGGCACAGGCACAAGCTGGCAGCCTGGCACAAGCGCGAGCTGGCAGCCTGGCATAGGCGCAACCTGGCCCTGGCGCGAGCTGGTAGCCTAGCACAGGCACGAGCTGGCAGCCTGGCATAGGCACGATCTGGCAGCCTAGCACAGGTGCGACCTGGCAGCCTGGCACAGGCACGAGCTAGCAGCCTGGCACATGCACGAGCTAACAGCCCAGGCACAGGCGCGACCTGTGAAACGTGCTCACCGACAAATTTGGCATGCATATCCTAACACTCCCACGATCCTTAGAAGTTGGCCCACGAGCTCATCGAATTATTCATTCTGGGCCAAAAGGAGAAATCTACTCCCTTCGCCAAGTTACTTTCGGCTGGGGAGTGGGGGGCAAATGATGTGGGCGGATTTGGCCTTCCAATGATATTGTGACACATGGCACCTCAAAACAACTAGGTGACACCCGAAACCACTTTAGCAACAACTTGCCATAGCCAAGTTGATGGTGTCCCACCTGGCGGGCTGGTGGCCTAGCACAGGCACGAGCTGGCAGCCTGGCATAGGCGCGACCTGGCCCTGGCACGACCTGGCAGCGTGGCACAGGCACGAGTTGGCAGCCTGGCACAGGCACGAGCTGGCAACCTGGCATAGGCACGAGCTGGCAGCCTGGCATAGGCACGAGCTGGCAGCCTGGCACAGGCACGAGCTGGCAGCTTGGCACAAGCACGATCTGGCAGCCTGGCACAGGCATGACCTGGCCCTGGCGCGACCTGGCAACCTGGCACAGGCATGAGCTGGTAGCCTAGCACAGGCACGAGCTGACAGCCCTGGCACAGGCGCGACCTGGCGGCCTGGCCCAGGCGCGACCTAGCGACCTGGCGACTTGTGAGACGTGCTCACCGACAAATTCGGCATGCATATCCTAATACTCCCACGATCCTTAAATGTTGGCCCACGTGCCGAACGATCCGGAGGGTGGTCAACGTGCATGGCAGTTACCTCCATGAATCTCGACCCACTTAGATGACCTCACGGAAATCTTGGATACGATGCATGAAGCCCACGCCAAACAATGCCTATATAATGGCACCAACCCCAATGACATGGGGGGTGGGGGGGCAAGTAAGCATATTCTAGCTCTCATACTTTATGATTTTTAGCTCGCAGTCTACTATGAGAGTACTGACTTAAGCATCGGAGCGACCTCGCTGGGTTAGCCACCCCAGTTCCTCTGACATTTGGTTCCTTGCAGGACTCTAAGGAGCAAGGAAGCTCGTCACCTAACCTGCCCAGATTGGCACCTGGTCAGTTCGGCACCTGCCCGGCACCTGGTCAGCTCAGCACCACCAAGTAGCTCATCAAGGTAGTTCGCCACTAGGTAGCTCACCACCAAGTAGCTCATCAAGGTAGCTCACCACAAGGCAATTTGCCACCAGGTAGCTCACCACCAAGTAGCTCATCAAGGTAGCTCACCACAAGGTAGTTCGCCACCAGGTAGCTCACAACCAAACAGCTCGTCAAGGTAGCTCACCACAAGGCAGTTCGCCACTAGGTAGCTCACCACCAAGCAGCTCATCAAGGTAGTTCGCCACCAGGTAGCTCACCACCAGGCAGTTCGCCACTAGGTAGCTCGCCACTAGGGAGCTCCACTTCAGCCTCTGAGTCACATGCCACTTGGGAGCAGACGTCACTGATGGGGTACTTAGCCAAAAAATTGATACATCACAAAAAAATTGATACGTGACCAGGAACGACTACATCATGCATATACCTAGTCGCCTCTTCGGCATGGGCAAAATAAAAAAGTAGTTCGTGTTTAGTCTCATCGGTGTGCATACAGTTTGGCACCTCGGGGTAATCTACACTCAGAAAACTTCTACGCAATGGAGTGAAGGACAAAATATAGCACCTATTCGGCATATCAGTTCGGCACCATGACAAACGCAAACTTGGCTAATCTCTTCACAGTCGACCTCTACCTCGGTTTTAGGCTCTACGTCGAACTCACTGGCTCCTCTTTTGAGAACCAGTTCGAGTGACACTGCATCAAAGTCTACCTAGGTGGAGCGACCTAATAAAGCAGTCACGCAGTTAGAACCCCCCCTTGAGGACAGCATGGTAAGCTTCGCTCTCGAGGTAATGGTCAGATTGCAGAACCCCTTGACGGTTGCATCCCTAATAAGGTAAATGTCCTCGGGGTAACTGTTTCACCTCTCCTCGAGAGGATGAGTTCGCTCTCATGCCTCAAGAATCAAGACAACAAAGTCCTACGTAAGGCAGTAAACACTCAAACTATTCCGATCTAAGAAGTAAATCAGACCAACGCTTGCGACTACGAACTGGTCGGATCAGTCATCTTGGGCCAAAAGGAGCAATCTCCTCCCTTCGCCAAGCTACTCTCAGCTCGGGAGTGGGGGCAATTGATGAGGGTGGATTTGGCCCTCCAATGACATCATGACACATGGCATCTTGGAACAGCTAGTTGACACATAGACACCACCTAAGCAATGACTTGGAGTCCCAGATCGTGGTTTCTCTTCGCCAGACCTGGCGACCTGCCTTCACCACCAACCTAGCGACCTCGACCACAACTCAAGTCGGCTAGAGGCACCTTGTCCAGGGCCGACCTACAACACCTCGTCACTGGCCGAAGTGACCTCAACGCAAGGAGCGACCTCCCTCAAGGGCGACCTGTGAGACGTGCTCGCCAACAAATTCGGCATGCATATCCCGACACTCCCACGATTCTTGGAAGTTGGCCCACGTACCGAACGTTCTGGAGGGTGGTCAACGTGCATGATGTTTACCTCCAAGGATTTCGGACAGGTTAGGCATGATCTCCTGGAAATCTTGGATGCGGTGTGTGAGGCCCACACTAAACAATGCCTATATAAAGGCACCAACCCCAAAGACCCAAAGAGGAGAAAAAAAGAGAGGTACGTGTGATTACTCTACTCTCTAGCACTCAAGCTCTCAAGCATTCATCTCGCATTTACATCATACTTACTGACTTAAGCATCAGAGCAACCTCACCGGGTTAGCTACCTCGAGTTCTTTGATAGATTGTTTTGCAGACCGATCCAGCTCGTCGTCTACCTGGAGTCTGGATCGCCCTCCAAATAGGAGTAGTCAAATTGTACACCATCAGTTATGTTGAGTGAACTTAACATAATTCAATTAAGTAAATTAGTTTAACAATTAGGTAAATAATTTATTTATTTAATTAAACCTAATTGATTTAAAATGATAAAATAGGCAATTAAATAAAAAACTTAAATTAACTAACATAACTTAATTAAATTCCTTAACTTATTAAGTTTACAAAATGAAAGATTTAATTAAATTAATATATTTCTTATTATTCTTTTTTAGTTTATAGTTTTAGATGAGAGAAATAAAAATATTTATATATTTATCATATGGTTAAACCATATGGGTCAATTGGGTCAAACCTGTATGTCATAAATAAAACCTAGGTAAATTATAGATAAGTACCCTATAATTTTGAGGTAGTTAAACTTAAATACCTGCAACACTTAGGTACCCCGAACTTTAAAAAATAAACACTTAGGTCCACTCGTATTCGGTCAGTTAAACATTTTATAATATCAAAATTGCCCTTTTCATGTATTTTTTGACCGTTTTGTCTATAAAGATGAAATGAATTCATAAGACTTTTGCTACCAACTGCATTGATCTATTAAGTTTGATGCAAAATAACTTGACCCAACAAAAATGGCTCAATCTGGGTTTGATTCGTTTGTCACTGTGTTGGAATTCTCTTGTGAATATGTACTGCAAATCGGCACAATTTGATCAAGTTTTTGAAACCTTTAAGAACTTAATTAAGTAGCCCGGATATTGTTTATTGGAACACAATTCTTTCAGGTTTTCATAAAAGTCAGGATGCCCTAATTCACTGTTCAAATGCATCAAACTGGGCTCTCCTTTGATGATGTGACTTATACTACTACTCTTAACTTTTGCTCAGATATTCAGGATTGTCTTCTGGGTTTTAGTTTCATTCCCTTGTAATTAAATCTGGGTTTGACTCTGAAACATTTGTTGGGAATGCACTTATAACAATGTACTCAAGGTGGGGCAATCTAGAAGAACCAAGAGATTGCTTGATGGAATGCCCAAAAGGGTTTTGGTTTCTTGGAATGCTCTACGTACTTTCAAGCTATGTCAAGGAAGGAAATTATGAGGTAGAAGCGCGGTTTATACCTTTGTTGAGTTGGTGAAGGAAGGTATGGAGCTTGATCATGTCTCTTTTTCTAATGCTATTTCAGCTTGCGGCCATGAAAAAAAAGCTTGGAACTTGGGAGACAAATACATGGTCTCGTTTTGAGATTTGGGTATGGGACTCATGTTTCAGTTTGTAATGTTCTCATCTCAACGTATTCGAAGTGTGAGGTGGTTGAGGATGCTAATATGGTGTTTGAGAGCATGACTGAACGCAATGTAATTTCATGGACGACTATGACTTCTATAAATAATGAAAAAGATGCTATTCCTCTTCATTGATATGAGAAAAGGTGGAGTTTATCCAAATGAAGTAACATTTGTTGGATTAATCCATGCTATATCAGTTGAGAATTTAGTAAAAGAAGGGAATACAATTCATGGATTTTGTATAAAAACTGGATTTCTGTCTGAATTGAATGTTTCCAATAGTTTCATTACCAGGTATTCTAATTTGAGTCCACGAAGGAGTCAAAAAAGATCCTTGATGAGATTAATTAGTTGCAAAGAGACCATATCATGGAATGCTTTAATTTCTGGGTCTGCACATGCAAAATGGGATGTGTCAAGAAGCTTTACAAACATTCTCCTTAGCAATACTAGAATAATCCTATCCAAATGAATTCACTTTTGGCGGTGTTTTAAGTGCAATTTGATCTGCTGAATCTGTATCACTGAGGCAAGGGTAACGTTGCCATTCCTGCATAATCAAACTTGGGTTAAATACCAACCCAGTTGTATCTGGTGCGTTCCTTGACATGTATGCAAAGTGTGGAAACATTGAAGATCTAGTCACAGAAAATATTCTGTGAATCACCTCAAACAAGCCAAAGTTTCTTGGACTGCAATTATCTTTGCTTACGCAAGGCATGGAGACTATGGATCAGTGATGGGTCTGTTTGAGGAAATGTAAAGAAAAGCAATCCCACTAGATTCAATCACCTTTCTATCTGTTCTAATTGCCTGTGGCCGACGTGGGGTGGTAGATATGGGTTGTCGAGTATTTGATTCAATGGTCAAAGATCATCACATTGAACCATCCCCTGTACATTATTCATGTATTGTGGATATGTTGGGCAAGGCAAGGTGGCTCGATGAGGCAAAGGAGTTTGTGCGTCAGATGTCAACAAAGCCAGGGTTATCTGCATTGCAGAGCTTACTTGGGGCTTATAGGATTCATGGGAATGTCGAAATGGATAAAAGGGCTACTGAGGCTTTCATGCAGATGGAACCCATGGAGTCAAGTTCTTATGTGCTGATATCTAACATATATGCTAAGAAGGGAGATGGTTTCTTCTAAGGCGGAGGCAATGGTTTTTAGATCCCACGACGACAATGGTTTCTTCTCCCCACGGTGGCAACTGTTTCTTCTCAAGCAGCGGCAACGGTTTCTTCTCAGGTGGCAGCAACAATTTCTTCTACCCACGGCGGCAATAGTTTCTTCTCCCCACGGTGAGCAACAGCGTTGCCCAGACCGAATAGAACCCAGCTTCTAATCAGGGTTATTTTGGTTTTTTTAAAATATATGATTTAAACAAGGGTAAATTTTTTAAATTACCCTTATAGTTTACTTAATTGACTAAATAGAACCCAACTGTTTACAATTGTCACATAAATTAACTACAATTTCTGTGACAATTGTCTTAAGTCTTATCGGTGTAGTTAAACATGAACCGAAAGTCTAAAATGCCCGTTTTACCTTTTAACTCAAATATTTGATTGATCAGAAAATTTATCTTTTTATCCCTCATACCTATGGGTTCACTTAGCTTGGATGAGTGGCCACCGATCTCTCCTCGCTGCAGCTGCCGCCGATCTATACTCGAAGGAAACACCAGATCAATTGCCGCCAATCTGTGCTAGGTTAACCTTAGATTGCTATGATGCCAAAGGCAGAGAAGAAGCCAGTAGAGGAGAAGCACCATTTCAAATCGTTGGATGAGGATTTTCAAAATGTTCGACTTGAAGAGGATTTTCAAACCCACCAAAGGATGGAGATAAATAGAGTGCCCAAGAATAGAGATGAAGCACCATCGCCTTCGCCTGCGATGGTTGTCGCTGCAATTTCCGGACGGCGGTGCGACGGTGATAAATTTCAGACATTTCAATGATGTCAAAGGCAGAGAAGAAGCCAACAGAGGAGAAAAAGGCCAAGAAGGCCCCTATTGCAGAAGAAGCTTCCCAAGATCGGCGGAGAAAGGTTGTAGATCTCAAAACTTTTGAAAAGATGCCCAAAGGATCTGGCCCGTCGTCCGCCGCTTCAATGTAGGCACTCACCGCTTCGATCTGCAAAGAATCCTTCTTCTCCTCTATTGCCGATACTCTTTACCTAAGTCCTTTAAACGCCCAGCTGCTCCTAAGACCCGGTTGGACTTTTCCCTCTCATTCAAACTCCCCTCCAGGCTCCAACCTTCTCTCATGCGAACACTAGCCGATACGAGACCACGGACGAACAACATCAATTGATGTGAGACGGCAGGGACTCAGCCAAAGACTGAGTCGTTCATCCATTTGTCTCCATTCTTGAGGGAAGAAGATGAGAACTAGATCTCATCTTAATCACGGTCTGAGGTTCCCGAAAGTCACATGCATAGCCAGGTTCAGGTCAAGAAGAAGAAACAGGGGAAGAAGATGAAAACTAGATCGAAGCGATGTCCGAATGAGGGTTTCAGAAGAAAAGACCCAACCCAAGATGGGATTCATCTGCAACCACATCAGGCTTGACTGCAGCGCAGGAAACAGAGATGGGTTCATCTGCCTTTAACAATTTGCAAAGCTTTGAGAGCCTTTGAGGCCGATTTAAACTTCCTTGCCGGTCTGTACTTCAATGAATGAGACAAAAGGTGGAAAAGGCGAGGACTTCACGAGAGTTTAACTGCTCATCGTCTTCGGCAAAGAACAAAGTGAAGAGAGCAAGGAGAGGAGCGACAGAGTGACGAGAGCAAGAACAGTAACCTCTAGAGGATTAAAGGTTACTGTTCCCAAGCTGCGATCTCTAATCTGGTTTACCGTTTAGATATCTGTCAGAAGCCGACTAATGGATATGGTCATCAACTAATTCAGAATGTCTCTCCAAGGCATTTTCGACCGAGGAATCTTTCTTTATTATGGCTCGAGAATTCAAATGTTGATTTCGGAACCGATTGACGGAAACGGTCGGAAGAAAATAGAGGGAAGAGAGATAGGTCTGAGTGCCGGGTCGAGAGGAAGGGGATGAGGGTAATATTGGGTTTTAAAAAGATTTAAAAGTCACGTGGTATACGGGTTTTGACGAAATATTAACGGAACTTAACGTTAACGGTAAGGGTAGAGTTAAACAATTGTCAGAAATAGTAAGAATAGTGTTAGTCAATTTTCAAACAATAAAAATACACTTAGTTAATTAACTAAACCATAAAGATAGTTTAAGAAATTTATCTTTGATATAATTTGAAAAAATATGGATATTTTGATAACTTTACAATAATTTATAACATGAGTTAATGGAAATGGACCTAAGTGTCTATTTCTAAAAGTTCGAGGGTATCTAAGTGTTACTACCCCCAAAGTACAGGGTATTTATCTATCATTTACCCTAAAACCTATAAACAACATGACCTCTCCCCCTCTCCTTTCACTAACCACCCCCTCTTGCATTCTCCTTCTCTCTCTCCCCACATTATTCCTTCCCTACCCCTCTCATTGAGCCACATTGTCAATGCTCATATTAGTCCACATTTCCCAATTACCTAAAATATCTCTATCTCCTAAAGCTTCTCCTAAGTCTTCCTAAAATCTCCCTCCCTCTCTCTCTCTCTAAAATATCTTCTAAATCTTCCTAAAATATCTCATTCTCTAATTGACCCCATGTTTTCTCCTAAAGAACTCCTAATTACTTTCTATTCATTTATGTGGGTCAATAAAAGAGACACATATGGGCCCCATGTGTTGGCATTACCTCTACTATTATATCTTAAATTCAATTAATAATAATAGTTTTCAAAATTAATTAGTTAGTTAACTAATCATAACATTATTTATTTAATTTTCATTTAAAATTTATTAACATAATAGAAAAATTAAAATAAATTATTATTTTCAATTTATCAATAATAATTATAAAATTAATTACAAGAATATTGTACTTAATTTATAATAACAAATTATAAATTTTTAAAATTTTTAAATAGTAGTAAACTTAGCATAATATCACAACTTATACTATACATCAATAATAATTTACTAAATAAATTAAAATTGATTTAAATTTAATTTTAAAATAATGAAAAATAAAGACAAATAGGTTTGTCTTCACACTTAATTTATAATAACAAATTCTAAAATTATTAAAAATTTTAAACAACAATAAACATAGCATAATATCATAACTTGAATTACACATCAATACCAATTTACTAAATAAATTAAAATTTAATAAAAGTAAAAATTATTAATTTAAAATTTATTTAACTTCAATTTCAAAATAATGAAAAAAATAAACACAACAATTCGAGTTCAATATAGGTTTGCCTTCATCCTAACCCAACCCTCTAATGCTTATACTTGAACCCAACCCAATCCTATAGGGGTTCATTCAACCTAATACCAACCAAACTTTCATCTTTTCAATTGTATTTTTCTATAGTGCATTTGAAAACCCAAGTAAAAATAGCAATCTAACCCTGCCCCTACTGGAGCTCCAACTGCCCCGTCCCAATCAAGGCAATTGTTTTAACCATTGATCTGGTTTAAGGTGGGTTTCAAGGAAGCCCAAACTTTGGTGACCAAGGACAAGGTGGGTGGTATTTGTTCAAATGTTTTAAAAATTGACTCGAACCAAACCCGTTTTGGCCACCAATTTCTGGGTCAATAGTTCAACCATCTGGTTTAAATGAACAACCCATTGCAATTTAAAAAATAAAATAAAATATAAAAAACTTCTAAAAATCATTGTTTGGGTTGATGGTTTAACTACTAGGGTTAATGGGTTACCAAGTCAATAATTTTTGGCAAAAGAACAGTTCAGAGGTGAAACAAAACTGATTGCCTAGATGAATTTTAGGTTGAACAGTCCAGTCGTCTGACTAAACAATTGTTTAGAAACCACGATTTGTCTAGCCCACCCCAAGCCGGACACTAACCCCCCAATAGATAATGTACGGTATATTATTTTATATGATCTTTTATATTTTACATATAAATATTATAATATGACACTTATAATATATATTATATACAATACTTTATGATGTTGTGCAATCCGGGCACTCCTAACTGACAACTTGCTGGCTCCTCGCTAGTGACGGACGGTACCTAAGAAGAAGACGGTGAAGGATTCCCGGGGGACTTGCCCAGTGAGAATACTCCGATGCTTAAGTTATAATGCTGGAGAAAACAGTAAAGAGTGCAAAGAAGGCTAAGAGTGTAGGTCGCACTAGATCACTGAGTTAGCTCGAGAGAAAGTTCGAGTAAGTTCAAGATAAGATACCCAAGATATTCGAGCGAGAGAGAGCCCTTCCCTTCCACTAGGGGCTCTTATATATGAGCGTTCTTGTCAAATCAAGCATAACCGCCACTAGACCTCTGTCGCAGCCGTTATCTGTCAGGGCTGCACAGGTCACTGTTGCAGAGTACTACCCAATCGGATGAGTGACACATCCTAGAAGGACAGACACGCCACCACCTGTCAAGAGACGTGGGTGCAGACTTGTCGGGCTAGCAGGGACTGCACCCTCGGTCAGGAGACGTGGCGCAGTCTGACGGGTACGGTCTTGTTAGATAGAAGCTTCCTGAAAACATCGTGTCGCTTAGTAGCGAAATGCCCTGTAGCGAGCTCCTGAGGGTATTGCGAGGCGATTCCTCTTGAAGTGGCCCTTGAGGCAGTTTTTCTGCCTAAGTATTGGAGCGAGCTGGTTATCCTAGCTCGTGAGCTGGGGTAGACTTGTCTTTGAGTATTCCCTTTTAGTACATCGGGGGTCCTCGAGCTCGCGCTATACTGGGCTCACCCTATGGCGAGTTGTAACGTAGCGAGCTGTCCTGCGAGCTCGTTACTTAGTCGTAGTGAGGCTGTTGTGCTGAGCTGTTACTTATGTTGAGTCATGTCCACGTGTCACTGTCTCAAGGGGTCGGGTCAAATCATCCTCCATTAATTGCCCCCTACTCCTCGGGCTAAGGGTGCCACCTTAGCGTGAGGAGTTCATGAAGTGTGACGGGTGGATTTGACCCGAAGTTCAAACTTGATTGACTGATCACATTAAATGCACGTGCAGAAGTCAGGGGGTCTCTGGACCTTTTGAATGCCAAAAAGAACGTGCAGAAGTGGCTCTTAATTCCGGAAGACGTGCAGCTGTCATTACCTTAATCATGGGAGACGTGCAGCCAGTCACATTTCGGTTTCAGAAGGTGTGCGGTCAACTTGATTGCAAACCGTCAGATCTGTCTCAATCCGAGCCGTCAATTTGAGGGCACAGTGGCTGTTAATAGGAGGGCCCCAGGCCTCAATCCTAGCTGCCCGAGCTCTTCTTCTGCTCACACCATCTTTTCGGTTCATTTCTTCCCTGGTGAGTCTTATCATTTTGTCAGTATGTCTGGGTATCTGTACCACGTCTTTTCCCGGGGTGATGACCAAGATGACGCCCCTTCGAGCTCAGGGGGAGCTTGGGGGCAAGCTCCAGAGGCTCGGGAGGCCTCTGGTGAGACAGATTCCACCTCTCAGGGCAGGGAGCCCGATAGCTTTGGTCCTTCCTCCATGTCGATGGAGAGGCTTAGGTCCTTAGTCCTTCATTTAACCCTCCCGGAGACCTTATCTATAGTCTCCCTTCCAGTAACTATCCCTGGGAGCATGGTCCCAATGAGATAGTGATTTTCCAAGAGCAGCTCATCGCTGGCCTCCATCTTCCTTTGCACCCTCTGATAGTGGAGGTTTTGAATCACTTCAATGTCACTGTTGACCAGTTTCACCCCAACTCCATCCGAAATGTAGTTGGGACTATCTCCTTATTTTATGAGACTGTCTTCCCCTTAATCTTGACATCCTTTCCACCATCCTCTGCATCAAGAATGCTTCTCCCGGAGCGCCTCCGGAAAGGCGTTCCTACTACTTTTCTCCTCGCCGCGGCTTCAAGCTCTTATACGAGCTGTCGAACAGGATCCCGGCCTGGAAGCAGGACTATTTTGTTGTTCGCAACCCCGAAGGGTGGCCCTTCCCAACTCATTGGAGGGCCGCCATCTAGGATTCAGGGGTTGAGTTGGACCCCAAAGTTCGGAAAACGCTGCAGTCCTAAGCAGCAATTGGCTTCCATTGGTCGAACTACTTGACCGAGGAGAAGCTCGCGCAGGCCGGTCTAAGCCCGGGTAGGTTGCCTTTTAAGTCGCGTAGTGCCTTGTAAAATTTTCTCTTCTCTTTTTTTTTCTTTTTTTATTGCACTAATACCTTGTGATTTTTTGGCAGCCATCATGTCTGGTGTAGACGCGCGCCGCCTTATGTCCAGCAACCAGAAGCGCAAGGCCAAGAGGTCGTGTCCTGACCGAGCCTCCACTTCTGGGGGTGCTGAGTTCGAGTCTGCTTCTCCACCACCTGAAGTTCAACCGGTTCCATTCAAGGGAGTCACCATGGAAGGTGGCGCAGAAGAGCCCGATCTCCCGGCGCAAGGGCAGTTTCCTTCGTCTAGGTCATCCCGCCCCTTCCCCTTCCCGCAGTTCCCTATCGGGAGCTGGGAGGGTGTTAATGACTACATCGTGGTTGCACGAAAGAGCCGAAGGGCGATCTGCCACGAGGAGGTTGCTAGCTGGGGAGAGATGGACCCCAACGAGCTCGCCAGGTTTGCCTCCGCCCATTGCATGGTGGTAAGTGTCCTTTCTCTTCCTTCTTTCTTTTCTCTCCTTTTCTCTTTTCTGACCTTAGTCTCCTGCAGGCAGGTGAACTCCGCCATCCACGCCATGGCCCTCCAGACCAACATCCACTCCGGCAATGCTCATAATCATAGGTCAACCGTGCAGAAGCTCCAAGGCGAGCTCGACCAGGCCCGAGGTGAGGTCCTTCAGGCTCAAAAGAGGAGCGAGGCCCAGGAACTGCTCGTCTAGGACCAAGAGGCGTAGATCACCTGACTATCTGAGGAGAGCGCTCGCTACCGGGAGGAGTCATCGAGAGTGGTGGCGGAGAGGGAGCTTCTTCGCCAGCAGGTTCAAGACTTGGAGTCCACTCTTCAGGACCGAACTCGGAACTTCGACACCATGGTGGAGGCCGAGCGGGCTAAGGCGGTGTGGGACTTTAAGGACTCCCAGGAGTACCACGACCTCCAAGTGGAGTATGGCTCAAGCTCATACCGCTCTGGATTTAAGCTCTGCCGCTGGTTGGTCTACAAGAAGTTCTCTGGGCTCAACCTCGACGGCATAACAATGAAGGGCCTGGATCCTTAGACGGCAGACCTGGCGAAGGAGGAGGAGCCTGACTCTCCAGAGGATGAGGACGAGGTGGAGGCGGTGGATCCCTGAGGCCGGTTGCTCTTCTGTTTTCCTTCTCCGATGAATTCTGGTGATTCCCGGGTGTCAGAACCTGGTTTTAAAATCTCTCTCTTGGGCGGTTGGGCCCTATTTTACTTTTGTTGAACTCTTCTCAGGCTGTTAAGCCCGGATTTTTTATTTAAATTAGAAATGGAATTTTTATCTTTTTTCGCTAAGTATGGTATGCTCTTTATTTTCTACTGAAGCAACTTTGTCACTTGAGCTATTAATGCTACATACCCGAAGTAGGATTTTTCGGCAGTTGTTACCCCGAGCTGTCCCTTAATAATTGAGGTCCTTTTATAGTATGCCCCGAAGTAATTATCACGTATGCCCGAACTGTATGTTCATAGGTCGTTCCTTGCTGGGTTCAACTAGTGTACCGAGACGAGGTCTTAGTTAGCTCGGTGTTTTAGCCCTTAGACTGAGGGAGTGACTTATAATCCACTCTTGGAGTTCACCCATGCCACGGAGGCGACTGGATCTTAATGCGTCGAGGTCTACGTTAGCTCGGCATTTTGGCCCTTAGGCTTTGAGAGTGACTCGTGGTCTACTCAGTAGTTCACCCATGCCATAGAGGCGACTGGTCTTATCGCGTCGAGGTCAATGTTAGCTCGGCATTTTGGCCCTTAGGCTCTGAGAGTGACTCGTGGTCTACTCAGTAGTTACACGTAATACTGCCTTAAGTTGACAATATTCCATGCCTGAGGTACTTGTTTCCCTTATAGGGTTTCAAGCTCGTATGTTCCTTCCCCGAGCACCCGCTTCACTTGGTAGGGTCCTTCCCAATTCGATCTGAGCTTGCCAACACCCGACTCAAGTACCATAACTTTGCGAAGGACCAGGTCGCCAACGCGAAGGTTCTGCTTCTTGACCCTGGCGCTATAGTACCGAGCTATTCTTTGCTGGTAGGCTGCGGTCCTGATATATGCGAGGTCCCTTACTTCATCGAGTAGGTTGAGGTTGGTACGTAGCTCGTCTTCGTTTGCCTTGTCACCATACGCTTCTAGTCGTAGCGAGGGAACATCGATCTCGGTTGGGATGACTACTTCTGTGCCGTAGGTGAGGTTGAAGGGGGTTTCTCCTGTGGCAGTCTTCACTGTATTTTGGTAAGCCCATAGAATGTTGGGTAGCTTGTCTACCCATAGTCCTTTAGCTCGGTCTAACCGTGCCTTCAGTCCACGGATGATGGCTCTGTTCGTGACTTCTGCTTGACCGTTTGCTTGAGGGAGTGACTTATAATCCACTCTTGGAGTTTGCCCATGCCACGGAGGCGACTGGATCTTATTGCATCGAGGTCTACGTTAGCTCGGCATTTTGGCCCTTAGGCTTTGAGAGTGACTCGTGGTCTACTCAGTAGTTCGCCCATGCCATAGAGGCGACTGGGTCTTATCGCGCCAAGGTCAATGTTAGCTCGGCATTTTGGCCCTTAGGCTCTGAGAGTGACTCGTGGTCTACTCAGTAGTTACAGGTAATACTACCTTAAGTTGACAATATTCCATGCCCAAGGTACTTGTTTCCCTTCTAGGGTTTCAAGCTTGTATGTTCCTTCCCCGAGCACCCGCTTCACTTGGTAGGGTCCTTCCCAATTCGGTCTGAGCTTGCCAACACCAGGTTCAAGTACCATAACTTTGTGAAGGACCAGGTCGCCAACGCGAAGGTTTTGCTTCTTGACCCTAGCGTTATAGCACCGAGCTATTCTTTGCTGGTAGGCTGCGGTCCTGATATATGCGAGGACCCTTACTTCATTGAGTAGGTCGATGTTGGTACGTAGCTCGTCTTCATTTTCCTTGTCACCATACGCTTCTAGTCGTAGCAAGGGAACCTCGATCTCGGTTGGGATGACTGCTTCTATGCCGTAGGTGAGGTTGAAGGGGGTTTCTCCTGTGGCAGTCTTCATTGTAGTTTGGTAAGCCCATAGAATGCTGGATAGCTCATCTGCCCATAGTCCTTTAGCTCGGTCTAACTGTGCTTTCAGTCCATGGAGGATGGCTCTGTTCGTGACTTCTGCTTGACCGTTTGCTTAAGGGAGTGACTTATAATCCACTCTTGAAGTTCGCCCATGCCACAGAGGCGACTGGATCTTATTGCGTCGAGGTCTACGTTAGCTCGGCATTTTGGCCCTTAGGCTTTGAGAGTGACTCGTGGTCTACTCAGTAGTTCGCCCATGCCATAGAGGCGACTGAGTCTTATCGCATCGAGGTCAATGTTAGCTCGGCATTTTGGCCCTTAGGCTCTGAGAGTGACTCGTGGTCTACTCAGTAGTTACAGGTAATACTGCCTTAAGTTGACAATATTCCATGCCCGAGGTACTTGTTTCCCTTCTAGGGTTTCAAGCTCGTATGTTCCTTCCCTGAGCACCCGCTTCACTTGGTAGGGTCCTTCCCAATTCGGTCTGAGCTTGCCAACACCAAGCTCAAGTACCATAACTTTGCGAAGGACCAGGTCGCCAACGCGGAGGTTCCGCTTCTTGACCCTGGCGTTATAGTACCGAGCTATTCTTTGCTGGTAGGCTACGGTCCTGATATATGCGAGGTCCCTTACTTCATCGAGTAGGTCAAGGTTGGTACGTAGCTCATCTTCGTTTGCCTTGTCACCTTACGCTTCTAGTCGTAGCGAGGGAACCTCGATCTCGGTTGGGACGACTGCTTCTGTGCCGTAGGTGATGTTGAAGGGGGTTTCTCCTGTGGCAATCTTCACTGTAGTTTGGTAAGCCCATAGAATGCTGAATAGCTCGTCTGCCCATGTCTTGGCACCAGTTCTAGAATTTAATGTCCTCGAACTGCTTACCGTTATCAGAAATCAGTACCCGAGGTAACCCAAGATGGAACACTATATTTTTCCAAAAGAAGTTTTGTACATTTTGAGCTGTGATTTTCATGAGAGGTTCAGTTTCTACCCACTTGGTGAAATAATCCACTACTACCACTAAGAATTTCCTCTGGCCTATCGCTGGTGGAAACGGTCTGAGTATATCGATGCCCCATTGCGTGAAAGGCCACGGGCTGGTGAGATACTTGAGGTCGGCAGCGAGCTAATGGTGGATATTGGCATGCTTCTGGCACTTGTCACACTTTCTGACGAGCTCAATAGCATCAGCTTTCATTGTTGGCCAGTAGTACCCCTGTCGTAGCGCTTTTTGGGCGAGGGGCTTGCCCCCCCAAGTGTCTGCCGCACAGGCCCTCATGAGTGTCACGGAGTACGAGATCGGCTTCAAAAGGTCGCAAGCAGCGTAGGTAGGGGAGCGTGTAGGATCTTCAGCACAGTCGTTTGTCTATCATGACATATTTGGCCGCCTGACACTCTACCCTTCTGGTGGCATTGCGGTTTGCAGGGAGGGTCCCGTGTAGCAAGAAGCTTGCAAGCGGATCGATCCAGCTCGGCTCCGCTTGAACGATAGGAGCGACCTCCTCTGCCCCCCCGAAAATTCTAGGCCGAGGCAAGTTCTCTATGTACACGGTGACTGGAAGCTAACCGGGACAGGGCGTCGGCCTCAGCGTTCTCCAACATCGGGATTTGCCTGATGATGTGTGACTGGAAGTTAAGCAGAGCCTCTCTTACTTTGGCTAAGTAGGCAATCATAATTGGTTCGCAAGCTTCATATTCGCCTGTGATTTGATTGACCACGAGCTGGGAATCATTACAGATGACGATATGCTTGGCTTTCACTTCTTTGGCTATAGCCAGCCCGGCTATCAACGCTTCGTACTCAACTTCATTGTTGGATGTCGCGAACTCGAAGCGTAGTGCGTACTCCAACTTTGTGCCACTTGGGCCGTACAGAACCATTCCGGCTCTGCTGCCCTGCTGGTTCGAGGAACCATCTACGTGAAGGATCCAGGGCTCCTCATCCCAGTTCGCGCTTGGCCTCACTAGGAGAGATGCCACACTGGCTGCTACCTCACGGTGCTCGGACTCAACTGGCCTGGGAGCTTAGAGCTCGCCCAAACTAGGGGCCTCATGCTCAAATGGCCTGGGGACTTCGAAGCTGAAAGTGCATTCCGCAACGAAGTCTGTTAAGGCTTGGGCCTTGATAGTAGTTCGCGGCTTGTATTGGAGGTTGTACTCGCTGAGCTCAACGGCCCACTTCGTTAGTCGACCAAAGACCTCGGGCTTGAGCAGAACTTGCCTCAGAGGTTTGTTGGTGAGGACGACAACAGTATGAGCTTGGAAGTACGAACGGAGCTTTTGGGTTGCAATAACCAATGCGTAGGCAGCTTTTCTATCTCCGGATATCTCGTCTCTGCTCCCTGCAACACTTTACTAACATAGTAGATAGGTCATTGGACCCGATCTACCTCTTTTATTAGTACCGAGCTGACCACTTCATCACTTGTTGAGATGTATAGCTCTAAAACATCGTCCTGCTCGGGCCGGGTTAAGACCGGTATGCTAGCGAGGTACTTTTTGAGCTCGTCAAACGCGAGCTGACAATCTTGGGTCCATTCAAACCCTTTGCTTTTAATTTCTTTAAAGAAAGGTAGGCAGCAGTCTACCGACTTGGACAAGAAGCGGCTCAGAGCAGCTATTCGGCCATTCAGCCTCTGAACCTCCTTCACTTTTCAGGGTGGTCTCATGTCTAGGATGACCTTTACTTTGTCCGGGTTAGCCTCAATGCCGCACTGGTTAACGATGTACCCCAGGAACTTACCTGAGGTGACACCAAAGGCACACTTATTTGGATTCAACTTCATGTTAAATCTATGCAAAATTTCAAAAACTGAATGCAAGTCTTGTATTAATTCATGCGAAAACTGAGTTTTGACGACCATGTCGTCTACATAGCACTCTATTTTTCGGCCAATCAATGGCTCAAACAACTTATTTACAAGTCTTTGAAAGGTTGCCCCGGCATTTTTTAGCCCAAAGGGCATGACCTTGTAGCAGTACGGGCCAAGCTCGGTTATGAAGGCAATCTTTTCTTCATCAGTCGGATCCATCCTGATCTGGTTGTAGCCCAAATAGGCGTCTAGAAAGCTCAGCAACTTGTGCCCCGAGGTCGCATCCACAAAACGGTCGATCTTGGGGAGTGGGAAGCATTTCTTTGGGCAAGCTCGGTTCAGGTCGATGTAGTCAACGCACATGCACCATTTACCATTAGCCTTTTTTACCAGAACGGGGTTGGCCACCCAGCTCGGGTAATGGACTTCCCTGATAAAATCGGCTGCAAGGAGCTTCCCGACCTCCTCGTCAACTGCCCTCCATCGCTCTGGGGCTAGGTTGCGTTTCTTCTGTCTAACGTGCCTAAATACAGGATCAGTATTAAGCTTTATGAGTGATAATGCTAGGGTCTATGTCGGGCATTTCAGCCGCAGACCATGCAAAAACATCTAAATTTTCAAGTAAGAAGCGTACCAGTTTAGATCGTAGAGGCTCCTTAATGGAAGCGATGATCTGAAGCATTCGGGCTGGGTCCTCCGTCGATGTCGAGATGGAGACGGTCTCTTCTATGGGCGCAGCTCACTCCTCGCTCTGCTCCGTAGGTCACTTCAACTCGAGGTCGTCGGCCACCTTGGCTTTCCCTTTGAGGGCGGCGACGTAGCATTTGCGAGACTCAAGCTGGTCACCTCGCGCTATCTCGATTCTGTAGTCCGTGGGGAACTTCATGGCCAAGTAGTAGGTGGATACCACAACTCGTAAGGCATGGGTGATCGGCCGACCTACTATGGCATTATACGGGGGGGGGGGTTGCGACCACTAAGAAATTGTGGTTGAGCCTCACTATGCTAGGCCAAGTGCCGACTTCCACAAGTACTGTAATCCTTCTCAAGGGCCTGACTTCTTCTCCGCTGAAGCCTACCAGGGGAGTGTTCGCGGGTTTCAGGTCGCTCTCTTGGAGCTGAAGTTTGTCGAAGGCTTCTTCGAAGAGGATGTCTGCTGAGCTGCTTGAGTCAACGGGGATGCACCTGACTTCAATGTCATTGATCTTCATCTTTATGACGAGCGCGTTATCATGCGGGTAGTGGACCCTGTGCGCGTCATCTTCTGTGAAGAAGATTGGGTCTTCCATCCTTGGCCGCTTCGGGGGGTTCTGTTCCTCCCTGGCAGCCTCGCGAGCTGATGTCCGAGGTGCAGCCCGCTACAATCGATCCTCTGACTATCACGTGGATGGTCCCCTAAACTGGTCTCTCTTTAGGGGGCTGCTTCTGCGGCTGTTCTGCTTGCCTGCTGGACTCGGGAGCATCTCTACTCTGCTCCCCCTGCCGACCTGCTTTATTATTACTATTATTATTTTGTACAAAATTTCTCAGATACCCGCTTCAGATGAGCTCCTCTATCTCGTCGCGGAGGTTTTTACAGTTCTCGGTGCTGTGATCGTGGTCTTTATGGAAACTACAATACAAATTTTTATTTCTAACATTAGGGTCCGCCTTCAGCCGAGGTGGCCACTTCACATACGGGGTGTCCTTGATCGCCATGAGGATCTTGGCCCGCTTCGCATTGAGGGGCGTGTAGTCCCTTTCTGCTACTGGAGCTCGGAAAGGCTGATTTGGCTTTGCCCCCCAAGCTTGGTCCTTCTTCTTCTTGCTGTCGCCCTGAGTTGAGGGCTCTGGTTCCCTTTTCCTTTTCTCAAGGGCCTGCTCACCCTTCTGGTTGATCTCTTCCTCCATCCCGATAAACCGATCTGCGAGCTTGAGGAACTCGGTCACGATCTTGGGCTGATTGACGACCACGTGCCACTTGAACTCTTTGTGGGTAATACCTCACTTGGCTGCGATGAGGCGAACTGCGAGATCCAGATCGGGTATCTATAGACAAGCGTCATTAAACCGCTTGATGTAACTCCGAATGGACTTCCCTTCTTCTTGAACTATGCCGAGGAGGCTTTTTTGAGTTCTTGGGCACCTCTTGCTAGTGACAAAGTGGGAGGTGAAAACTTGCACGAACTGCACCCAGCTTCTTATCGGTACCATGTGCGGGCTACCCCTTTGAAGGTGGTGGAGAAGGCCACGCACATGCAGGATTCACTGGCCCTTGCTAGGTGCATCTGGGACTGAAAGGCGTCCACATGATCATTCGGATCAAATGATCATCATACTTGTCCAATGGAGGGAGCTTGAAGTCCCTTGGCATGACAGCAAGAAGTTCTAGAGACAGTGGGGAAGGAACTGAGAGGAGAGGAGTAGCTTTTACTTCACCTGAGCTCACCTCCTCTTTACCTTTGAGCTCGGGTGAGACACGGGTAGCAGTTCGGCGAGCTCGTCGGCGTCTTCGCTGTTGTTTTGTCAGCTCAACGTTGGTGCTGCTTGCTTCAGAGTTACCGAGCTCGATGGGCTCAGACTACTGGTGGTAGCTCTGAATCGAAGGGCCCTGCTTGTAGTCTGCGGCTAGAACCTCAAACGAATTTTCTACGAGCAGGAGCTCAAACTGCGAGTGCTGGGCGATGCGGGCTTGGCTACCTAGGAGGCCCCCGACCTGCCCACAGGCTGCGAGGCGGGGGTGGCTGGCCTCTCCTTTCTGCCATGGGAAGAGACTTGGCTCTTGGAGAGATCCTGGGCTTGAGAGGCTTCTCCCCGATGAGGCCGTTCGCTCCAGGGAGAGGGCTTGGCTTGCTTCGAGGCTGGATGCCTAGGGGGAAGCAGCTGTTGGGCCTGAGGCAAGGAAGGGAACTGCTGTTGATACTGGTACTGAGAGACCTAATGCAGCACTTGTTACTGGTAGAGTTGGAACTGCTGCATTTGAGCTTGCATGGCTCGCATGCACTGCACTAGGACTTCTAACTGATTCTGATTGGTCACTAGGGCACGACCGAAGGTTCAGCAAAGGTCGCTCCAACCGTGGAAGGGAGCGGAGCGTTCACGGGTGCCACTGTGAGAGGCACGTTCAAGCTGGGGATCCCGTCCATAGAGAGGGGAATGGTGAACTATCCGATACAGACAGTGGGAAGCCGGGGTTGCTCCCCAAAAGCGTTCTGGCTGGCACCACGTCCGGCGTTGCTGGAGGAGGCCATGAATGCTAAGTTCTCAAAAGGAAAATGTAGAAACTTAGAGGAAGGCTTTTTTTTAAGCGATTCCCATAGACGGCGCCAAATGATACTGCGCAATCCGGTCACTCCTAGCTGGCAACTTGCTAGCTCCTCGCTGGCGACGGACGGTACTTGAGAAGAAGACGGTGAAGGATTCCCGGGGGACTTGCCTGGTGGGAATACTCTGATGCTTAAGTTATAATGCTAGAGAAAACAATAAAGAGTGCAAAGAAGGCTAAGAGTGTAGGTCGCGCTAAATCACTGAGTTAGCTCGAGAGAAAGTTCGAGTAAGTTCAAGATAAGATACCCAAGATATTTGAGCGAGAGAGAGCCCTTCCCATCCACTAGGGAGCTCTTATATATGAGCGTTCTTGTCAAATCGGGCGTAACCGCCACTAGACCTCTGTCGCAGCCATTATCTGCCAGGGCTGCACAGGTCACTGTTGCAGAGTACTACCCAATCGGATGAGTGACACATCCCAGAAGGACAGACACGCCACCACCTGTCAAGAGACATGGGCACAGACTTGTCGGGTTGGCAGGGACTGCGCCGTCGGTTAGGAGACGTGGCACAGTCTGACGGGTATGGTCTTGTCAGATAGAAGCTTTCTGAAAACATCATGTCGCTTAGTAGCGAGATGCCCTGTAGCGAGCTATCCTGTCGCGAGCTACCTTGTAGCGAGCTCCTGAGGGTATTGCGAGGTGATTCCTCTTGAAGTGGCCCATGAGGCAATTTTTCTGCCTAATTATTGGATCGAGCTGGTTATCCTAGCTCGCGAGCTGGGGTAGACTTGTCTTGGAGTATTCCCTTTTAGTACATTGGGGGTCCTCGAGCTCGCGCTATAGCGGGCTCACCCTATGGCGAGCTGTGACGTAGCGAGATATCCTGCGGGCTCGTTACTTAATCGCGGTGAGGCTGTTGTGCTGAGCTGTTACTTATGCTGAGTCATGTCCACGTGTCACCGAATAGTCGGACTATTCGGCCCAAAC
Organism: Nelumbo nucifera; assembly: GCF_055504915.1. NCBI lineage: Eukaryota > Viridiplantae > Streptophyta > Magnoliopsida > Proteales > Nelumbonaceae > Nelumbo > Nelumbo nucifera. The sequence continues at coordinate 145,257,428 of NC_142649.1, read as the reverse complement.
AACAATTTTTTGCCATTTTTATTTTAATAATTTTTATTATTTTATTTCTTTTAAATTGCAATGAACCATCCGTTCGGACTGCAATCAAACCACTAACCTAGAAACCAGTGGCTAAATTGGTTCTGATAATGGGTTGGTTTTTAAAACATTAGTATAATCAACCTCAATAAATATAATTAAAAATAAAAATTTAATAAAATTAATACAAGTTTATCAAACAATACATACCAAAAAAATAATGCTTACTAATGATGCACGATTTGGTGCTCCCTATTGGCAGACAGCTCGAATGCCAGTCCTAATAAACACACCCACACACACACACACACACACACACACACACACACACACATATATATATATATATATATATATATATATATATATATATATATATATATATATATATATATCTATATATATAAAGCAATGTATGCTACATCACATGCCTCTCCTTTCTCTAAACCCCTCCTAATTTTTTTCCTTTTTTTTTGAATTTTCTTCTTTTATATTCTACATCATTTTGCAAATACTCAATCACAAGTGAGAGAGAGATGTAATAAAGAACAATTCTTTTATATTCTAGCATGAATGGAGAATGGATCAATCCCCATCCAAAAAGTCTCATGATATAAAGAAAAATAATCACTACAACCTTTGCCACTATTATAGAATGTAGCTATTCACTCTTATTTCTCCCATTCCTAATTTTACTTGAAAACTAGAATCTAGAGTTTTTAGACTGTTCAACTACTCTTTTTGTTATTTCCTTTTCTCGGTCATTTTTCTTCACTTGCAATGCAAGGGAAGTCTTCTTCAATCCATTTTCCACAAAGTTAACCTTAGGCTATGTTTGTTTTGAAGGAAAAGGTCGGGAAAAGAAGGGAAAGGTAGGAAAACCTATACAAGGTTTGTAAAGGTTTCCTTTACTTTCCCTTCCTTTCTCTACTTTTTCCTTCAAACCAAACACAGCTTTAGAGTTTAGTATACTAGCTATGGTCTTATCCCTGTTGTCTCTAATCCGAGACTCTTCTTCAATGCGAAGGTGTTGCTGAATTTGCTCTAAGGTAAATTCTTCTGTCTTGTGCAGAAGTTTCTTTTGTAATCCTTCCAAGAGGGTAGAAGTTTGTCAATTATTGCTCCCACATGGAACAACTCAGGAAGGATGATGTTTAGAAACCGAATTTTGTTGACTATCACCTACAACTCATGAACTTGCTCTAGTATGGGCTTATGGTCGTTCATGGCGAAGTCAAAGTATTTTGCAATGAGATATTTGCTCATATACCTACTTCTTTCACCTTGCCCTTGAATTCCAAAATTTTCCATATTTCTTTAGAAAATGAGAGTTCCTTGTAGAAATTGTAGAGTTAGTCTAATAAGGTGCTTAGTGTATGTCTTTGACACAGAAGTGAATCCTCCTCTCACTTTCCTCTTTCTTTCTTTAGTCTTTCTATGTCTTTGTCAATAGGTTCAAGAAGAGGTTGAAAATTCAGATCCAAAAGATAGTACAATTTCAATGTAATCTGGAAGAAGATCATCTTGTCTTTCCATAGATTGAAATTTGCTCCATGAAACTAGTTAAGTCAAACAAGGTCCTGGTTCATCATCTCAATCAAAGTCATGTTAATTTCCACCTCCATAGCAAAATAACATTCTAAAATTATTGGGAATTGGGTCATGAAAATTTGGAAGAGATGCTCTAAGGCATATCTAAAAACTCTATCTTTAGAATGTTATTTTCCCTATTTAGTTTCAATGAGTTTGTTGTTGGGTTATAGTAAAATTCGTTCCCATGATACAATAGAGCCTTGGGTGAGAAACTACAACCAATAAAGTTGAAGAATGTATTGGTTCGAGAGTCAACACGAAGAGGAATGTGTTGGTTCAAAGAGGCTTTTTGTACAATCATGATTTCAAATTTTGTGACTGTTCATGGTTAGTTAATAGTTAGTGACCGTCAACATTTGAATAATGTCCCTTAATCACACCCAATCAAGTCATAACCGTTGGATTAACTAAGAACATCAACGATCATGGTTCAGCCTTCAAAACCAAACACACCCTTATGTGTGGTTCAAATTGGATGCGATTTTTCTTGAGTCTCTATTTGTGAAGTGCGAGTCACAACTTGCGATTTTGCAAAGTCATTTATTTGTGATTTGCAATTTTGCTCAATGTGTTACTTATGATTTCACAAAATTGTAGTTAGCAATTTGCAATTTTGCAAAGTCCACGCCTGCAATTTTCGATTTTGCAAAGTCATCTATTTATGATTTGCGATTTCACAAATCGCAATCTGAGATTCCATACATTGCAAATCTTCTCATCGCAATATATATCATCGCACTAAAATTATAGTCACTTCACGCGAACTATGTGGATACAAGCAAAGTGTGCCTCTAAAGTGCCTCATTGTGTCACACACACATATGCATGCACGTTGCACGATAGCATGTCTCTAAACTATCATCTCTATAATTCTAAGGATTATAAACAAGCTCCTATTCAAATATCTCAAGTTAAATTCAACAATTTTCCAATGTGGGACAAGGTTTAAAGAGGAGAAAACAAGTTACAACAAGAAATTTTGTTAAGAACTTAAAACCAATTTTCAATGTGCAAGTAGAAGGGTAACAATGCTAACTTTGTTTCTATGTTCGATTCCATACACTTGAGGTAGAAAGAGAACCATTTTTCTGTTCCAGTTCAATCAAATATGTTCAATGTACAAAGAACGTTCAAGGTTTCTCAAATTGATCAATATTTTGGTTTGAAGCAGCTTCTTCTCACTTTCGTCTTCAACTCAAGTAAACAGTGCACCTTATGCTATCAATTTTTTTATACAAGGGAAACATAGCACTAGTGGGGGAGAGACCTCCCAGGTGCATCTAAAAGAATTAAGAAACTACAGTCCCAGGGGTGGAGCTTTGATGTGGGGCTTCTAGATCGTCGTAGTGGTTGGCCAGCCAGCTAGTAGTTGTGTTGCCTTCTCTGTGGTAGTGACCATACATGGATGTTGATGATGAACTCTAGACTAGATTCCTGCACTCTGTAAAAAGCGAGAGACATTGCCACGGGACTTCCGAGACACCTTTGAGGATGTTAATTACGAGGAGAGTAGTCTCCTTCAATAGTGAATGGATTGGTTTTGCAAATGGAGAGCATCCCAGATTTCAGCTTTCGAGATGGTTGTATTACCATTTTTGCTTCATATTGTTTTAAGCTCGTCCCCGGGGTCGGGTTTGGTCAACAAAGGTGGCAAACTTAAATACCTTTTTAGCTCGTCAAATGCAAGCTGACACTTTTTGGTCCATTCAAAATCTTGGTTTTTTTATGGCCTTAAAAAATGGGAGACACCGCCTAACTGACTTAGACATAAACCGATTCAAGGCGGCTATTCGGCCAATTAACTTTTGTACTTCTTTGACCGACTTGGGAGGTTGCATGTCTAGGATTGCTTAGATTTTATTCGGTTTGGCCTCGATGCCACGTCAACTAACTATATATCCGAGGAACTTGCCTGACGTGACACCAAAGACACATTTCTTCGAGTTGAGTTTCATGTTGTACTTTCTTAAGACGTTAAAAATGCAATCTATGTCAACAATTGAAGAATTCAAAAAATCAGTTTTTACAACCATATCATCTACATAACACTCAACTTTATTTCCAATTATGTTTGAAAAAACATTATTTGCAAGACGTTGGAAGGTCGCCCTAGCATTTTTTAGGCCAAAGGGCAAGACTTTGTAGTAGTACAAGCCTATCTCAGTTACAAGCGCGGTTTTTTCTTCGTCGGTCGAGTCCATCAAAATCCCCTGAGGTCGCATCTACCAAGCGGTTGATTCTGAGAAGTGGGAAGCTATCCTTCGGGCAAGCTCTATTAAGGTCTTTGTAATTGATGCGCATACGCCATTTGCCATTGGTCTTCTTCACAAGTACTGAGTTTGCAATCCAACTCGGATATTGAACCTCTCTAACGAAGTCTACTATAAGTAGCTTCCCTAGTTCCTCGTCTACTATCTTCCATATTTCCGGGGCGATGTTCATTTTCCTTTGTCAGACTGGTCTGACTGAGGGGTCAACATTTAATTTATAAGTAATTATGGAGGGGTCTATGTCGAGCATTTCTACTATCAACCAAGCGAAAACATCTAGATTATTAAGTAAAAAACTTGCCAAATTGGAGCGCACTGGTTCAGTGAGGCGAGCTCCTATCTGTACTGTCTTCTCTGGCTCGGCCTCTGAGACCGACACTAGGACAATATCTTCCATAGGCCAATCTCACTCGTCGATGTTCTCTAGGGGCGACTCCAATTCAACGTCGATGACTATTTTCCCTTAGCCTTTAGCGTTGCTACATAGCATTTGCAAGACTCAAGCTGGTTGTCTTGCATAACTCCGATGCCTCTAGTCATAGGAAATTTCACCGCCAAGTGGTAGGTAGGGGAGATCATGGGTCAAGCCCGGCCCGTCCTGGGGTTCCGGGCCGAGTCGTGCCTGATTCTAGGCCAATGTCTTTCATATATAAAACATTACATATCTATAATATTTTATATTAAATGACATAACATGCATATAAACTTATTTTATACATTATATAATATAGAAATATTACATATAATATAAATTATACATGTTATGTTATAATATTTATATAATATATATATATATATATATAAATTTGTGGACCTGATGTGGGCCTAGGTCTGGGCTAGGCCTGAACACAAAACCCAGGCCCAAGCTCGGAATTTCTATGCCAGGCCACGCCTGGTTGAAATGATCACCCCTAGTGATAGGTCAACACTACTGCTTGGAGGAAGTACAGGATAGGTCGGCCCAAGATGGCATTATAAGGTGAGGGGGTTGCAACCACAAGGAAGTCGTGATCAAACCGGACCGAGTTGGGGTTCAAACCTGCTACAACTAGTACCCTCACCCAGCCAAGGGGCTGGACCACCTCTCCGTTGAAGCCAACCAAGGGTATGTCGGCTAACTATAGATCCTTTTTGTCGAGCTCCATCCGCTCGAACGCTTCTTGGAAGATGATGTCGGTCGAGCTCCTTGAGTGACTAGAATTCTTTTTACTTCGAAGTCATTTATTGTCAATTTCACTACCAGAGCATCATCGTGTGGAGTACTATATACCACGCAAGTCATCTTCTGTGAAATAGATTACTTCTTCTGTGCGAGGGCGCTTCGGCGGGTTATCACTATCATGTTCAAGGTCTCAAATTGAGCTTCTACCTGCTGAAGCCGTGCACCCTGCTACAATTGACCCTCCCGTAATCATGTTAATGATTCCATGGGTAGGCCACTCTGCTGGCTGAGTAGACCTGTTCATGGGCCGGGCCAAGCTTGGGCCGGGCTTTCACTTGTCACTAATGAAAATATACTAGGCCCGAGCCCGGCCCGACCAACGGGCCTATAACTTGGGCCCGAGCCCGACCAACGGGCCTATAACTTGGGCCCGAGCCCGAGCCCGAAGCCCAACCTAATTGAAAAAAAAAACAATTTTCCCTATTCAAATTAGAATTAAAAATTCAAATAGTATTTTTTTTTTCTATTTAAATGAACAATGGGCCTACAAGATGGTATTTTTCCCTTTCTTTTATATTTTAAAATACAATTTTACATTCTTAAATAAAAAAAATTATTCAAATGGACATAATCACATAACTAATTTTAAGTTTAATATTAGGTCAGGCCGGGCTGAGCTCGGGCCGGGCTATTTTTGACAAAACCCGAGCCCGGCTCGAATTTATTACGGGCCAGGATTTTTGGCCTGAATTTAAGCCCGCGGGCCTATAAGCATGTTCAATCCCGTCCGAAGGTCGGGCCGGGCCGGGTGGCCCGATGGGCCGGCCCGGCCCATGAACAGATCTAGCTGTGAGTCTCGAGGAGGCTAGTCTCTTTCCTACTCCTTCCTTGTCTGAGGTGCCTCCCTATGCTACTCGGCAGGTCAGCCTGTTTCTTCTCTTTTGATAAATTGTCTTATATATCCACAACGGATTAACTCTTCGATATTATCTTTTAGGTTTCTACAATTTTCGGTGTTGTGACCTATGTCACGATGGAAATGACAATATTTATTTGGGTTCCTATTTGTTGGGTCACCCTTTATCCTAGGTGGCCACTTTACATATTCAGTTGTTTTAATATGCATTAAAATTTTGCCCCTTTTTTATTTAGGGCAATATAGTTTCTATTTTGTTCAGGTGGGGTTCTAGATCGTCGGCCTAATCCTGAACTCCGATGGGGAGACTTGCTCTTTCTTCTCAGCGACTTACTTTGCCTGTTGCGGGGTGACCGACTCCATTTCGCCGACTTATTCTTTCGTCGTTGTTTGCTGCTTCCTGCTTCCTCTTCTGCTCGTTTCCTCTTCGTAGACAGCTCTAACCGAGATCCTAGTGCTTCTTTCGCCTTGGTCAACTTATTTGCTTCGACAAGGAACTTCTCCATAGAAGTTGGAGAGTTCAGCTCGATCTCCCAGCATAAGTCAAGGTGGTGGAAATTGTTCACTGCTACGGTGAGTTGTACCATCAGGTCGAGGTTGGGGATTTTGGAGACGTTCTAGCTTGAATCTTTTGACATACTCCCGAAGCGTCTCATTTGGTCACTGCACGATGTTCAGTAGGTAGATTGCAGATTTAGGACACCTTTTGCTAGTAATGAAATGAGTAATAAATAGATTAGTGAACTGATCCCAACTTTTTATGGAGATGGGGGCCAATCCTAAATACCACAACCGAGCTGTGTCTCGTAGAGTTGTTGGGAAATCCATGCACAAGCTCGCATTGTTGGCCCCATGTAGTTGCATTAAGGCCTAGAAACTGTTAACACGGTCCTCAGGGTCTATTGTTCCGTTGTAGGATTTGAGGTTGGGGGCCCTGAAGTCTTTAGGCCGCGGAGCTATGAGTATCTCGGGGGCCAGTGGTGAGGTGTGAGATATTGGCCACCCAGACGAGTTACCTACCTGGCTGGCTTCCTTATTTTCATTTCTTCTATCCATCTCGCTCACAGATGAAGCGAGCTGACTATTCTTCGAGGCACGGTGAATACTTCTACGACGCCTCCTTCTGGACCCTTTTGATGAACTAGTGGCTTCAATCCCGATAGGCGCGGTAGCCCGGCTTTCCACCGGGGGCTGGTTCAGGTTTTGGTCAGGAACCTAGTTAGGAACCTGGTTAGGGACCTGACTAGGAACCCGAATAAGAGTTGGGTTAGGGTTCAGCCTAGCGTACTGATGTTGTTGTAGCCACTACTGCTATGTTCGCTAGTTCTATTGTTGGGTCTACTGCTATTGTTGCCCCTATTAGGGTGGCAAACTTATCTTCTCAAGCCCTCATTTGGGAGCTCATCCCTTGAACACATTGCACCAAGTCATAGAACTAGCGCACATTGACCCCAGCAGGAGCCACAGAGGGCTCGACTGCAAGAGGAGGCGCATTCACCTGAGATGGTGGAAAGGCCGAGTTGAGGGTAGGAGGGACGCCTAGTGGAGTCAAAGGTATGTTGATTTGTCCAATCGTCACTGAGGGAACTTCTGGGATTAGTCCGAGCTGGTCGTGTCCTCCAGTGACCTGTTGTTGTTATTGTTGTTGGTTGCTTGCTTGCTTGAAGAAGCCATGGATGCTGTTATAAAAATGCTTAGAGGTGAAAACTTAGCTTTTTGTAGTGGATCCCACAGACGGCGCCAATTGATGGTGTGCGATCTAACGGATTTCGCTTGGCAGGTGACTCGGACACCGAGCTTGAAGTTTCCTTTGTCAGTGACCAACCTAAGTTTGGCCGAGCTAGGTCTGGCCAAGCTAGATGGTTCTGCAAGAGAGAGTGTGAGTGTCGGAAAACGGGTCACTTGCCACTTGGGCTGGAAATGGAGTTGCCACCCATCAATTTAAGAAATAGAGGTGATGGGACCTCCAAAATGATTTTCAAAAAGAAATATAAAAAGCTGTCTAAAGAAATGCAGAACTAGAAGCTGTTTAATAAGAAATATATCAAAAACCAATTAAACTTGCTATTCGACAGTTTGGTAAAATGCATTAGAGAAGAAATGGTAAAGTGCACAAAGAAGGAATGGTAAAAGTGCAACGACAAAGAAATACAAATGGTTTGGTAAAATGCATCAGAGAAGGTTTAAAGAAAAAGATACCAACGTGGGAACAGAGAAACAGGCTTAACATTAAGATCTAAAAACTAAGATAACGCAAAAACAGATTTAAAAAGTTCAACGAAGGGATAACTAATGCGGTGTAAAAAAAAACATCAGAGAAGATTTATAAAAAAGGAAACCAACAGAGAAATAGATAAACAAATTTAAAACTAAGACTTAAGCAAGGCAGGATTAGGAAGGGTACAGGAGCTTACTGGGAATCGGCTCTTCCCCTTTCTCATCCTTCGATCATAAATAGATAAAAAAGACAGTAAATAAATGAGAGAAAGAGAGAGAACTGATCTTGAAAAGATTACCTGATCACACTTATTCCCAAAACATTGTCGGAAAATGAAAGAACTGACTGAGCTTCGGTGGGAGGGAGAATGGTCTGCTTCTGGACTTCAGAGAAACCCAAATTGTTTGGCGAAGTTGAACCCGACGTTGCACAGGTGTTCTGTTCGAACAGGAGCTTGCTCTGCAACTCCTCTGCTTCACGTTGAAGGTGGGATAGGCAACAACAGGAGCAAGTGATCAGAAGGCGATGAAGCAATGACGACAATCGTGTTTTTGAAACAAATTAAACTAAAGGAAGAGAGAAGGGGAGATTTGGTGGTGGGGGAGATTCCGTCTCACCGCTGTTGTACTGCTGGGTCAGGCAGAAGATAAGAAGGAAGAAGAAGGAGGGGAAAAAGGAGGAAGACCGAGAAAGAGGGGAGAAGAAGAAAGGGAGCAAGGTGAAATCTTTCTTGCTCCACCGCTGGTTCGAACGGAGAAAAGAATGAACAGTCCTCTCTTCATAAACTTCTCGGATTAGTGTAAATGAAGGTTTCAAGCATTTTTATATTGAATGCAAGGGTGTTTTTGTGATTTTATCAAATTTATGGGTAATTTCGGAATTTCGTAAACCCGGGTCAGAACCGGTCCAGGAAACTGAACCGACCTAGGGCCTGGTTCAAGGGTGGATATTTTTTAATCGAAAATGAAGGGTTGAGATGGGATTGACCACAGGGAGTGGGTTTGTGCGTACGGACTAATAGGATTGGCCAAAATATAATCTTTTTGAATGGAAGGGTTAATGAGGGTATTTTTGGCTAAAATTTTATAGGGTGGGGTTTTCAGACGTTTTGAGTTGATTGACAGGTTTAGATTGGCCCAACTGGGCCCGGATTGGGCAGATTTGGATAAGGGTGAATTTGGTCAATCTAGGGGTCGAAATGGAATCTTTGTGTGATGAAGGGGCAAATAAAGACAGTTTTGGGCTGAAATTTCATATGTAGGGGTCTTCTGGTATTCTGGGGTGATTGGCATGGTTTGATTGGTTGATAAGTGTTCGGATCAAGTGGATGTGGGTTGTGGGTACAAGAAGGTCGAAATGGAATCTTTATTTGATAAAAGGGTGAACGGAGGAATTTTGAGTTAAATTTTTGTGAGTAGGTGTTTTGGGAAGTCCTGGGTCTAGTAGCTGTGTTTAATCTAATGGTTGAGGTGTAAGTGAGGATCGATTGGGGCCATCAGATAGGTATTGAGCAGGTTTAACGATGAATTTGAGGGCTTTAGAGCTGAAAGTCAGTTTTTTCTGGGTTTTTGAGTGTTTCAGAGAGGTTGGATGATTTTGATTGGGCATTTAGGGTGAATTGGGGGGTACAAATGGCAGATTGAGCAAAACCCAGGTGTTGGCAGAGAGAGTTAGAGTGCCCGAGCTGCTCTTACGTGAGGTGGGCACTCAAATGCTTAAGTCAGCAAAGAGTTCTTTGAGAGACTTAGAAGTTTAAAGAGTGCAAGAGCTTAATCGCACATACCTTGTATGAGAGGAATGGTACCTTTATATAGATGTGAGGGATTAGAGACCTTTTATACCTTAGCTCGCCCTAGGCGAGGTGCTACTAATCAATTTGTCGAGGTGATTTGCTTACTCAACGCCATGGTGTCATTTGGTAGACACATTTCGTGATGTAATTCAGAGGACCAAATTATCCTTCATCATATACATAGTTATTTATGTTTCAACGAATGTCCATTCTTATATGAGGTTTTCACACATGCTTCCAATGTTCAAAATTCAACACGGTATGATATGTATTGATAACGTATCATATAAATACAATATGATATGTATTGATACTTTATTCTCTGGGCTCAATTTAGAAAGAATACAAATACAAATATGTATAGTATAAATAGAGGTTTAGAAATTCAAAATACAAGGCTTTGCGTTTTACATATATGTATTTGTTCTCTTTCCAAATTGATCATTGGGGAAAAATGCATGTTTTTGCAACAAAAAAACACAAACATGCATGGTGGCGCTCTTCCCAATTAAGTATTCACTAATTTATCATTATCATATTGTTTTTCTTAATAATAATCATCAAATACTATGTTGTTTTATCATCATCATCAAGTATTGTTGCAATTATATAGGGTGAACTAAACAATAAGCACTTACAAGGCTTTGTGTTTTGGTTCCTGTTAGCTTGCCATAAAATTTTCGGAATAGAAGTGTTTTTTACCAAATATTCATAAAGTGCTTTTTAGTAAGCACTTATTCTAAACCAACCAAGGGGTGGCTCTTTGGTATGTAAGTTGGTTTGCTCTAGCATTGACGTAGAATCAAATCCCACAACCACCGATTTGGAAAAAGGGGGTCTTCTGTGATTATGTTTTGGTGACACCAGCACCACATAACAATTGTACTTGATTTTTTTAGCTGATTGATCAATTAAAAACGTTTTATATTTTTTATTATTACAAGTCATGTGAAATTCACTTCGAGAGAAAACATCGTTTTGATCTTTTAATGTTTTCATTGTTACATTTTTGTTTTGCTTATCTTATGCTTGAGATGCCTAACAAGCAACAACACTTGTGCGATAAAAATATAGGCAGTGTTTGGCATCGATGCCATTGCTCCATAAAACGGTATCACATTGGCACTACGACAGAAAAAATGTTGCTCTAAAAGACAGTGCACTATTTGGTTATGCTTTTCTATAAAATGGAGAAAAAATGACTATGCCTTAAAAATCAGGAAGGTGTGGTTTGAGGAAACATTGAATACATCATTTTTTTTTTGTATCCGTTGCTGCCAATGGTAACATGATGTGGCATCCAATATGGCAAAGTTTTGAATTGATATGATGCATCGCATCTTCATGGCAATAGTAGGCACATAGGAGAATGAGATAGAGAGGGAGATTGAGAGAAAAAATGGTTCAAGGTCTGGCCATGGCGGAGAACAAGACAGAGAGGGAGATTGGGGGAAGAAATGGCTCAAGGTCTGGCCATGACGAAACTGCTCGCATCTTATCCTTCACTTTTCATACTCAAGCATCTTCCAAAGTATCAATGGCCATGGCTTTTCCTCCATTTTCTCTTTGCCTTCTCTAGGGTTTGTTTATTTGTTGAGGGCGTTGAAATCCTAGGCAACAAGTGGATTGAGTACTCTCTAGTCTCTACAACATATCTATGGCATCAGCCAAACTCGAGCTTGCCAGATACTCTAGGATGTCTGCAACATATATACGGCATCGACCGATTCTTTCTGCTGTTTAGTGAAAGGTAGGAGGGTTCCTGTTGTGGGAAAGAAGATCTCTTAGGTGGCAGCACCGATGCCAAACAAAGATGCTTAAAACCGAGTTCGGATTTGAGAGGCACAACAATGAGCACTTGAAAAATTTGTTGACACCTGTCCCTCAAAATCTCACTCTTGAAAAAGATTAAAACACACTTTTGACAGTTATCAAAATAATTATCAAGTGCTCATATAAGATGATTACCTTTTTTTTTTGTTTTTTGGGAGAATGACGATCAAAATTTTATAGCCCTAAAGTACAAGGAAAATGCATCCTGACCGTGAATTGATGCCAAATTCACGGGCAGGATATGGTTTATAGGGGGAGAGGGTAGGGGGCTGAAATTCAGAATTATGCATAGTATGTATCCGTACTTCTCCGTTTGTTTATTCAATACCATGCATCATTAATAACTTCCCTTGATCCTTTCTTCCCTAAAGTGCTGATCGCGGGATTCAATTCCACGAGAACAAACTAGCTAAGAGCCAGCCCTCGGTTGATTAAAGTGCTTATTTATGTTGTCCCTACTATATCCTGTCCTCTTAAAACCTCACACATACAGTCCCGTCGATACCAAACGCCTACATCACTTTACATGTTCTACTGTTCATTGCTCCAAATTCCAAAACCAGATCAACAGACGTCAAGTCCTCAATCAGAGATATCTGGGCACCGGTTATCGACATGATCCGTCCTTCCCGGGTTCGGATCCACGTACCTCTTAAGTCCACTGATAGGATGGGTCCTACGGACCTAGGGTTGTAGTTGTCTGTCAACACCACTTAATCATAATCGTATTTATTGTCTTTAGAATCATACGTTGGATCAGAATCCTTTCCGGCGGTTTTCTAAACAGGCCTGCAGTCTGACCGTAGATATTTAAAGTGCCCTTTTCGGTAAAAGTATCTAGAGTGTCTACTTCTAACAGCTGCGGTGTTCGAAGTACAAACAACTAAAGATATCGAAGCGATACTCGTAGAGACTCTGAAGTCTGAGCTGAGCCGAGCTCCGAAAAAAAGAAAAAAATGGAAAACGTGGAGAAGATCAAGTTCGTATTCACAGTTGCTTGCTTTGCTGCAATCTCATTCTTCGTCACCACAACTTATCGGAGACGTCGTAAACAGAAGTTTTCTGCAAATCTCTGCTACCTGGAGAAAGAGCAGAAGCCACAGAATACCTTCAAACGTTTATTGGCTGATAACTCATATATTCCATTCAAACACTTCAATCGAAATGAAACACATGAAGGTACATTTCATTTATCAGATTTAGGTGCATAAACCCTAGCTAATTTCACCAATGCTTCTTTACTTTATTTTGTTTCTTCAGAGATGTCTTCAAACTCACATCCATATGAACAAGAGATTAGAGCTCTGTTGGAGAAACCTCCGGTTGAGTTCGCCTTCGTTACCGGTGAATTTAATTTAAAGATGAGTGGTTCTCACGTTTGGGTTGAGACGGAGTCTCAATTGAAGGAGCTTGTCGAGGTATTGAGGAACGAACGAGTTTTCGCAGTTGATACAGAACAGCATAGCCTGCGCTCCTTCCTAGGATTTACGGCTTTGGTGCAGGTATAATCCTCGATGCTATTACCTTTTTGGTACACTATATGAACCACTACATCTCATGCGTCCCTGAGTTTCGAACAGATTTCCACTCAGAAGGAAGATTATCTGGTTGACACAATCGCTCTCTACGATGTAATGAGCATCCTTCGCCCTGTTTTTTCTAATCCGAGTATTTGCAAGGTACTGAAGTTGCATAATGGATAGAGAAAACAATGGTTTTCTTTTTGCAGTGAAGTTAATTATTGTATTGTTTTTTATCCATTCCATGCTTGCTATGTATTGGCATTCTCTTGATTATGTAACTTGACCCTGGGAATCAAAGAAAATGAAATGATGTGCCTTTTAAGCTCAATTTCGGAAGATCACAAATACAAATGTGTACAATACAAAACCTTATTTACTGTATTTCTAAACCTTGCATTTGCACTATACATATTTGTATTTGCACTCCTCCCAAACTGAACCTTAAATACAATTATTTTTCCCCTAAGGTGATTGTTAGCATAGGGGTATTTCTGTCTTTATACCTTGATTGATGTTGCTGATCCGTAATGTTGTGTTGAAACATGTGCTCTTAACTTAAGTAAGGGCACATAGGTCTTTTCAGTCATGTTTTAATAATAATATAAATACTTACTGGCCGACTGGGAGAAGTCAAATTGACTCTTTCAGTTCGAACCAGAATTCTCTCTTCTCTCTTTCTCTCTCTCTTTCTCTCTTTCTTTATCACTTTTTCTTCTTCTACATAACTGAACTCAGTCAGGCTGAACTCTAAGGCAGACCTGAATTATAACATGGTATCAGAGCCAGGTTAAATCTGCCTAGATTTCTGCTTGCCTAGGGTTCATTCTTTGTGCACCCTATCTAGGGTTTTCCTCTTTTTTTCTGTGTTCGATTGGAGATAAGGGAAAGGGCTGAAAAGGAGTGATCGCCCTCTTCCCTTGGGGGTCTCTATGCCTCCAATCAGGTCGTATGTGGTCGGTTGCTATGATTTTCGAGATCGCCCTCTCCTAGTAGAGGAAGAATAGAGGGCCGAGCTGTGTGGGCAGTGGCTGTTGTGTGTGAAGCGGCTGTTGTGTGTGGACTGCTCTCCTGCTCGCATGGGTGTTACTTCAACGATAAGGTAAGAGATTTCAGTGCATGATATCTGTTATGGATTAAATAGGAGGTGTGTTTCAGACCATTTGCTAGGGTTTCGGCCAGTAAGCGCTAGGGTTTATGCTGGTTTCTTTGTGCATTTTGAAGGAAGAGATATGATCATATAGTGGTGAGATTTCAAGTAGTTGTAGGAGTAGGGTTTGTGGTGTGAGTACACTTTTCAGCAACAACAAGTGCTGAAATCAGTGTGACAGGTGTGATCTAGGGTTTGTGGTGTAAAGAGCACACATTCCAGCAACAATTAGTGCTGCAATCAGTGTGACAGGTGTGACCTAGTGGTGTGTAGTGTGCAGATCTCAATGATAATAGAATTCAGCAAGTGTGCAGAATTGGTGATAACATAATGGGAGACAATAATGATTATAAACCTAGTGTGATGGTGCCTACAGACTACCTGAATGTTCAAATGACCTCCATTAAGTTAAATGGAGAGAATTATGTGCCTTGGGCTAAATCCGTTGAAGTCTTTCTGAAGGCAAAGAAGAAGGTAAAACACATCAGAGAGGAGAAACCCTCCTCTGACTCTCACGAATATGAAGACTGGGAGCAAGAGGACGCTCAGATCATCACATGGTTGTGGAATAGTATGGAACCCAAGATTAGTGTGAACTTCATGTTCCTTGATACTGCCAAAGATGTGTGGGACCATGCGAAGAAATTGTATTCGGGGCAGGACAATACAACCAGAGTTTATCAGCTTTATCAAGAGTACTTTAATCTGTAACAGGGCAATCAGAGTCTTGAGGAGTACTATGCCAACATGAGGAACATATGTAATGAGTTGAATGTCTATCATCCTCTCACTTCTAATGTTAAGATTCAGCAACAACAGAGAGAAAAACTTGATGTGACTAGATTTTTGGTGGGACTAAAGTCTGAATATGAACCAGTACGGGCTCAGATATTAGGGGGATCAACTCTTCCGTCCTTAGAAGAGGTATTTGCTCGACTTCGAAGGATTTCTATCGGATCTACTGAGAACTCTAATATCTCAGATAGATCTGCCTTTGCTGCATCGAGAGGCCGTGGTGGTAGAGGTGGAGCTCGGGGAGCTCAGTTTGGCCGTGGTGGTGGTAGTGGTTCTGCATATGGCCGAAGTGGCAATGGTGGGTCTACTCATAATCGTGGTGGTGGTCGTACTGGGAGCAGAGATTCAGGGGGAGCCCGTGGTAGAGGATGTAGCTCAGGCCCGAGGAAGTGCACTCATTGTGGTATGGATGGACATACCATCAACTATTGTTATGATCTACATGGTCCTCCCTCAACCTGGGCCAATCATGCTGCGACTGGTGACTCAAGTTCCAGCTTTAGATAGGAGAATCATTCATCTGACCAGTTGCCTCCTACATCCACAGATGGTCCCATGAAGGAGATGGTGAGTGTTCCCCGTGATGAATATGAGAGGTTTATCCAATCACAGCAGAACACGACGACTTTTGCTCACTCAGGTATGGCTTGTCTGGCATCTACACCCAATCCCTGGATCATTGACTCTGGAGCCTCCGATCACATGACTGGAACTCCAGGTGTGTTTTCCTCTTTATCTCATTGCTCAACTCACAATCTGTCACCCTTGCTAATGGTTCCACATCCTCAATTTGTGGTGTTGGTAATGTTGACCTAGATCCTGTATCCCTCTCATCAGTTCTGTATGTTCATAAATTGCCTTTTAACCTTATGTCTGTTAGTAAGCTGACCAAATCACTTAACTGCTCCATTACCTTTTATCCTTCTATGTGTGTCTTTCAGGATCTCAAGACGGGGATGAAGATTGGTGGAGGGCATGAAGCAGGTGGACTGTATTATCTTGACGGTGGTGGTGGTAGAACTTCAACAGTTCTCCAGTCATCTCTTTCTCCTCTCTAAGTCTTGAAGTCCTTGGTTCCGTCCTTGAGTCAGCTTTCTGTTTTGGATTGTGAGTCGTGTCAGTTTGGGAAACACCATCGTGTTCCCTTTAGTTCTAGGGTTGATAACCGTGTGTCGAGTCCTTTTTCTTTAGTTCATTCAGATGTTTGGGGTCTTTATAAAGTAATGTCGTATAATGGATACAGATATTTTGTCATTTTTGTGGATGATTTTTCAAGGATGACGTGGCTCTATTTAATGAAAGAAAGAAGTGAATTGTTTACCATTTTTCAAAAATTTTATGCTGAAATTCGTAACCAATTTGGTACCCACATCAAAGTTTTTCGTTCTGATAATGGCCGCGAATATTTATCCTCATCATTTCAGGAATACTTGGACCAACACGGCATTATACATCAGACCTCATGTACCTACACCCTATAACAAAACGGGGTGGCTAAGAGAAAGAATCACCATCTCCTTGAAACAGCAAGATCCCTAATGCATCACATGCATGTTCCCAAACCTTTTTGGAGTGATGCAGTGCTTACCTCTTGTTTTCTAATTAATCGGATGCCCACGTTCATCCTTGATGGTCAGTCTCCGTTTCAGGTCTTGTTTCCCACTTTGTCTCCGTTTCCTCTTACGCCGGGACTTTTTGGGTGTGTCTGTTTTGTCCATAATCTGGGTCCCGGGAACGACAAGTTTGATGCCCGTTCTCTCAAGTGCATCTTCCTTGGCTATTCTCGGACCCAGAAAGGGTATAGGTGTTACCATCCTGGTTCTCGACGGTCCTTTGTGTGTGCTGATATCAGTTTCTTTGAGTCTACTCCGCTCTTTTTGGGGTCTGGTGATTCTTCTTCCTCCTCATCACCTCCTCCTCTTCCACTTCCCGTTGTCGATCCTCCTCCCTTTGTTCCAGTCGTGATCAAATCCTTGCCTCCGGTGCCACCACCTGTTGAACGCCCACCTATCCGTCATGTGTATACACATCGCCCATGTGCACCAGCTACTGCTCCTCCGGCTACATCTCCATCGACGGATCCGGCACCAGACCCCCACTTAGCATCTGAGATTGATCTACCCATTGCTTTGTGGAAAGGTAAACGTACTTGCACTCTTCATCCCATTTCTAATTATGTATATCTTACTCACCTTTCCGCTTCCCATCGCCAGTTTGTTACCTTGTTATCATCAGTTATTGTTCCTAAAGATGTCCAGGAAGCCCTTGCCTCTCCAGGGTGGTGCCGTGCCATGGAAGAAGAACTCTCAGCCCTTCATCATAATCATACTTGGGACTTCACTGCTCTTCCTCCTGGGAAGCAAGCTGTTGGTTGTAAGTGGGTTTATACGGTTAAGTATCTGCCTGATGGTAGTGTTGAACACCTGGAAGCGCGATTAGTTGCAAAAGGGTACTCCCAAACCTATGGCATTGACTACATAGAGACCTTCTCACCGGTTGCTAAGATAGGGTCAGTTTGTGTTGTGATCTCTCTTGCAGCCATGTATGAGTGGCCACTATATCAGCTTGATATCAAGAATGCCTTTTTGCATGGTGACTTACTCGAGGAGGTCTACATGGAGCAACCTCTAGGGTTTGTTGCTCAGGGGGAGGATGGTAAGGTGTGCAGACTAAGGAAGGCTATATATGGGCTTAAACAGTCTCCTCGAGCATGGTTTGGTAGGTTCAGTGAGGTGGTAAAGAAGTTTGGAATGAAACAGTGCAAAGTTGACAATTCTGTATTTCGTCATGACTCTCCGGGAGGAAAAATACTATTGGTGGTGTATGTAGATGATATTATTACTGGGAATGATAACATTGGTATTGACAGGCTGAAGACTTATCTACAGGATCACTTTCAAACAAAGGATCTGGGTAAACTGAAATACTTCTTGGGGATAGAGGTAGCGAGATCCAAGTATGGGATTAACCTGTGCCAGAGGAAGTATGTGCTTGATTTGCTGGAAGAAATAGGCTTGTTGTGTGCCAAACCAGCTGAAACACCCATGGACACAAATACCAAGCTAAGCAGTGATATGGGTGAAGTGTTTGAAGACCCTGGCAGATACCGACGACTTGTGGGCAAATTGAACTACCTAACCATTACCAGACCAGACATCTCATTTGCAGTTAGCGTGGTAAGCCAGTTCATGCAAAAACCTCTGATTCCTCATTGGAATGCGGTTCTGAGAATTGTGAAGTATTTAAAAGGGGCCCCGGGTCGCGGTCTGATATACAAGAGTGGGGGAAAACTTGAAATAGAAGGATATTCTGATGCTGATTGGGCCGGTTCTATGTCTGATAGGCGGTCTACTACAGGCTATTACACGTTTCTAGGAGATAACCTGGTGACATGGAAAAGTAAGAAGCAGTGCAGAAGCAGAATATAGGGCTATGGCGCACACCGCTTGTGAATTAGTGTGGCTAAGGAACCTTCTACAGGAAGTAGGGTACAACATTAACACTCCAATGAAGCTCTATTGTGATAATCAGGCTGCAGTTCATATCTCTTCTAATCCAGTGTTTCATGAAAGAACCAAGCACATTGAGGTTGACTGTCACTTTGTGAGGGAGAAGGTGCTGAATGGAGAGCTAGACACTACACATGTTAATACAGGAAATCAGTGGGCTGACTTATTTACAAAAGGCTTGAGTCGGGGAAGAGTGGACTACATATGTAACAAGCTGGTGAGTATATAGGGGGAGTGTTAGCGTAGGGGTATTTCTGTCTTTATACCTTGATTGATGTTGCTGATCTGTAATGTTGTGTTGAAACATGTGCTCTTAACTTAAGTAAGGGCACATAGGTCTTTTTAGTCATGTTTTAATAATAATATAAATACTTACTGGCCGACTGGGAAAAGTCAAGTTGACTCTGTTCGAACCAGAATTCTCTCTTCTCTCTTTCTCTCTTTCTCTCTTTCTCTCTTTCTCTCTTTCTCTCTTTCTCTCTTTCTTTATCACTTTTTCTTCTTCTACATAACTGAACTCAGTCAGGCTGAACTCTAAGGCAGACCTGAATTTTAACAGTGATAAAACGTTACCATCAGGATAGCAAAAAAATGGTGTCTAGTGCACTATTTAATCTGTCGTGCTGTCATGTATTTATTTAGCTATATTTGACTGGACAAGTTGTCATTGTTTGTAGATCCTTTTTGTTCTAATTTAATATAACTTCTTGTTATTTTCCTTCAAAAAAAGAAAAAAGATTTGCATGTAAGGTTACCAAGTCCTGATTGGCATGAGATCCCCGCCTCCCAAAAACACAGTTTTGGCTGTAAAAGGGGCAAAAATATAACTAAATATTTATGTTGAAAATGTCCATTTTACAGTGGAACAAACAGAGCCTTAGTAAACTCATTGGTGCTGCAATGTTACTGGTAAGAACTTGAACAATATTGGATTACATGCAGCATAGATATTGGCTCCCCCCCTCCCTCTTTGGGTTCTGTCCATCTTCAAATGTCTTAAGTCAATCATTTACTAAGTAGTGTATGTAAAGGGATTATGAGATTTAACTCTTTGATGATTCCTTTTTATACATGGAAAGTGGGGACTGGTTCAAGTATAAGGTTTTGGGAATATGATTGGTTGGGTTGGGAAATTCTGTGAAATCTGCTCAAGGTTATACAATCTGGGCAAGAAAGAAGTGCCTATTTCAGAATTCTATGAAGTAATTAATGGTGCTGTGGTTTGGAATCCAAATTTCAGAAGACCTCTTTTTGATTGGGAGGTGGTGAGTGTTTGGAGCTGATTGCAAAGCTTCAGGCCTTCGAAATCAATCCCTCAGCTGCAGATATCAGATTATGGAAAGACTGTAAGGATGGGAAGTTCACAGTCAAGTCAATGTATACGGCACTGATCAGAAATCAGGTGGAGGCTGATCCAGTTAGAGGTGTTTAGGGGAAACCAGTGCCACCAAGGGCTGAAGCCTTTGCTTGGCTGATTGCTAGAGGTTGCATATCAACTCAGGACAACTTAAAACTCAGAGGTTTTCAGTTTCCAACTAGGTGTGCACTGTGTTTTTCTGGAGAGAAAGATGTTCTTCACCTATTGCTTCATCGCAGCTTTACAACTCCTGTCTGGTCCTATTTCTTCAATCTGTTCAAGGTGGACATGTGCTCTATGTTAGATCCGACTGAAATCTTTAGTTGCTGGCCAAGAATCCAAGGTAGTATTAAAACTAAGATTTTATGGACATGTATTCCCTTTGCTGTTTATTGGGAGATCTGGAAGGAAAGAAATAGAAGAATTTTTTAGGTGAAAAAGAAAAAACTGGAAGAGGTGGTGGCTGTCATTAGTTCGTCAGTTCTTGGTGTAAGTACATGTGGTTCTCTACATTCGTAATTGCAATGGAAGCATCAAACCAGAATAACAGAAGCGCCTATGATAACACGGAAACCACCAAGGGCCTACGAGAAGCCTACAACTCATCCCAAGTTCACGATGAGCTCGAACCCATCATGGTGGACCTGTGGTGGACCAAGGGACCATCACACGACCACAATGAGCCAAAGTCACTCACAACAGGACACCTAGCGAACTAAGAAAAACACGTCAAGCTAACTCTGACGTCATCCACGCCATGTCGATACAGGAGACCCATGAGGGGAAGTAGCACACGTGCACTACGGGAATCCCTAGGCGAAAGGAAACTTCGTCCTAGAAAGATCCCGTGTGATACATGGCGAACCCTCAGCAGTGTCCTTTTGACAACTGACATCGGATTAAATATCCCCTTTCCAAATAGGAATCAAACCCCTTTTGGCTCCTTCCCTTGAGAGCCTCGGGGTCTCCCCCCTATAAAAAGGTGAATAAATTGTGATTGGCACACGATTCTATCAACTCTGAGACCTCTATTTACCTTCGCTACCTCTGACCTTTCTTCGTCCTTCAAGGAGACCACCACACTTAGCCTTACCACATCATCTACACTTGGTTTGGTACTGCTGCTTCTAGAGTTTCATGGTCTGTAGAAAGAAGACTTTGGTGCTGATTTCTGGACTTCTCTGAATTCATAAAAGGAGTTCTGATGTCTGTTTTGATCCTGAAAGTTTTGTTTTGTGGTTTCTGTTTTGTCTCACTTGTATTCTGGTGGGGGTGATATCTTGTCACCTAGTTTTGGTGCACTTGCTTCTTTTTAGCAATAAACTTTTTTTTTCTTTATTTATCTTCAAAAAAAAAGGTATCCACAATGACACTAAGAATGTTAGGAAGAGTAATTGTGATGTAAACCTTGGAAGTAATTTGATCGAACTGGAAACAATCATGAAAGACTAACATGCAGGAACATTTTTGTTTTTGCATTTCATCTGTTCATCATTATTCACACATCGCTTTGAAGTTCATTCAGCACTAACTTATGACTTGTGTGACAACCATCTAATTATTGACATGTATTTCTTATGTAGGTCTTTCATGGTGCTGACAACGATGTCCTCTGGCTGCAGAGAGACTTCCACATATACGTGGTAAACTTATTTGACACTGCAAAGGTGAGCATTACTTTTCTGGTTCTGGCTTACCATATTTTGTATTACCACTGCACAACAATGTATTGTATTAGAGTTCCATTCCACCATGGTATGAAGAAACCTATATATCAAGAATCAAGGTTATATGGTAATTAATATATTTATTTTTTTGATAAATGGGTAACTAATATATTTATTGGCTGGTGATCATTTTTAAAGACCTCTTCAATTATCTGATGGCAAGGTGGTCCCTCCAAATATCATCCATGGGTGGAGATATCTTAGTTGTTTATCTGTAATACTTTACTAGTCTTAACTGTTGTTTTGTCAAATATTACTGCTGTGCCCCTATAAATTAGCCAACTATTTGGGTAGATAGTTTTTTTTTCCTGTATCAGAAATATCTTGTCCTCAGATCTGCATATTGGTTTCCCTTCCAATAATAATAATAATAATATTAATAAAAAGACACAAATGGACGGGAATTCAAGGCAGGTGGGTTGGAGAAAACAGTTTTTTTTTTTTTTTTTTTTTTTTTTTTTTTTTTATGAATGAAAGTAGTTTTATTAAATCAGATATCAATAGTACAATCAGCCTAGGAGGCGGCACGAGATATTACCCCCCCAGGACTGAACCATATACACCAAAACTGCCCAGGCCTGAGGCACAATTACAAAGTAGCCCAAAATAGATCTCCCCTTGACACCCCTTGCTTGGCCAATGAATCAGCCATTGCATTTGCTGATCTTCTGACCCACTGAAACCTCACAGTCATATTCCTTGTCATCCATTTAACTTTCTTTAACAGATCCCTGTAGCCCCAACAGGCTGTTTCTGGGCTGATTAGCCATCTGTATACCTTGTACCGCTACTAGTAGCTCTACCCTTACTGAATCGCCTTCACCCACTGGTCCTGAAAATAGAGACAACATATTGCTGTCTTTGTCTCTCAGAATCCCACCTATTCCCGATGGCCCTGGATTACCTTGGCAGCTACCACCAAAATTCAATTTTACCACACCATCCGGGGGGGGGGGGATCCATTCAGCTTGTGATTTGATCTTGGTGGAGATTATAGCAGCCACTGCAACCCAATTTCTCCTTAAGTCATCAAAGGAGTAATCTGCCAACAAGTGTGAAGACTTTAACCATGAGATAGTCCTTGTCAATATGCATTCCTTGATTTCAGCAAGACTTCTTCCTTGTTCTTGAAATATTCTTGCATTTCTCTCCTCCCATACAGTTCACAATGTAGCGGCTCTAATACATTTCCACATTAGCTTCCCTCTTTTTGTTAATCTCCCTAAGGCAGTCGGAGTGAACAACAGTTTTACTTCAGAGGGCAAATTCCACCTGCACCCAAATAAAGAAGCAACCCAGTTCCAAATATTGGTAGCGAAAGAGCATGATATCAGCAAATGGTTACAGTCCTCACCCCTCACTTTACACAGAGAGCACCAATTAGGGGACCACATAAAAGGTTTCTTCTTTTGCAAGTTTTCCACAGTATTGATCTTACCATAATAGGCTTCCCAACAGAACACAGCTACTTTGGGGGGAATTGGTCTTGACCATACCTCTTTAACGGGAAAGACCTGAGAGGAGGGGTTGGAGCAATTGAGCAAAGGGCTTTAAAGAAAGAAGCACAGGTGAATGAGCCAACTGTGGTTAAGGACCAGACTCTTTTATCCAGGTTAGGGGGGGTCCAAACACACCGAATCTGGAAGCAACAACAGCTCTGAAACGTAAAGAGATTCTTCATCCCTTGGCCCTCTTCGAAACCCAAAATCCCAATTTAAGGCCAAAGGGCAAACCGAGGGGGAAAGGAACCAAGAAATGGGTTTCTTTTTAAAAAGGGAGATGGAATAGAGAGAAGGGAAACCGTCTTTTAGGGGTTGAGAGCTCACCCAAGTATCTTCCCAAAAAAGAATGGAGTTTCCAGAGCAAGCATCATACCTTACAAAACTGAGGAACTTAGGGAGAATGCCAGAGATAGCCTTCCAAGGTGTTGTGAGCAAAGCCCTTCGGGATACTCCTGCATCCCAACTTGATTCGAAACAACCATGGATACTTTTCATTACTTCATGCCACAACCTCTCCCTCTCTAGGGGCCACCTCCAAAGCCACTTACCTAAAAGAGCCTCATTCTTGCTCACCACGTTCCCTAATCCTAGACCTCCTTCTTCCTTACTCCGACACACCACCTTCCACCTAATCAAGTGATATTTTTTCTCTTCACCAGGTTCCCATAAGAAATCCCTCATTAGTTTTTCCAACCTCTTTGCCTCCCTTTTAGGAATTGTAAAGACTGACAGGAAATATAAAGGCAAGTTGGCTAAAGTTGCTTCAATCAAAGTAACTCTACCCCCCTTGGAGATATAGTTTCTCTTTCAAGCTGCCAATCTTTTTTCGAATCTTTCCACCACTGGGTTCCAAAACCTACTTTCCTTTGGATTTGCACCTAAAGGAAGTCCTAGGTAGGATAGAGACCACTGAGAGCAAGTGCATTCTAGCGAGGCTGCTATAGACTCCAACTCCTCTCTGTTCAAGTGAACTCTCACAACACAGCTCTTCTGAAAATTTACCTTTAAATTTGAGGCCCTCTCAAAGTGAGTTACTACATCCTTCAAATTCCTTACCTTCATCAAATCACAACCTTCACAAAAGATTATTATGTCATCTACAAATTGAAGATGGGTTACTGAAACTCTGTCTCTACCTATTCTCCACCCTCTTAGAGATCCGACTCTGTCTACTTCTGAGAGGAGTCTACTGAAAGCATCGACAACTAAAGTGAAAAGGAACAGTGACATAGGATCACCTTGTCTCAAACCCCTACTAGTTGGGAAAAAATCATTAACTACCCCATTGACTAGGATGAAATAATGGCAATTGGACAAGCAACCATTTACCCATTCGCACCATTTATCCCCAAACCCACACTTTCTCAGCACAAGTAGTAAGAATCCCCAATCCACCAAGTCATAGGCCTTTTCAAGATCAAGTTTGCAAACAAAACCTTGACGCCCTGATCTCCTCATCTCCTTCACACATTCATTTTCTATTAGAATCTGATCTACAATTTGTCTCCCCTGAACAAAAGCTCCTTGCGCTTGGCTGATAAGACAAGGAAGCACCTTTTTTATCCTCAAATGTAAGACCTTAGCCACAATCTTGTAAACACTAGTTATCAAACTAATAGGTCTAAAATCCTTTGGATGCTTGGCCTCTTTCTTCTTGGGAATTAAAGCTAAAAAAGTAGCATTAATTCTACAACTCATAACTGGGTTATCCTCAAATTCCTTAAAGACCTCGATTAAATCTTCTTTGACTACATCCCAACAAGAAAAAAGCCATTGTAAACCCATGTAGCCCTGGTACTTTTGACCTGCATTGAAAAGACAGCTTTTCTGATTTCTTCCTTCTCAAAATTCCTTTCTAGCCAGCTTCTACTCTCTTCTGGAAGCCTCTGCCAGGTAACGCCTTCCAACTCCACACTAGGTCTTAGGGGTCTCCTCAAAATGGATTTGAAGTGCTCAACAAAACAGTTGGCTATCCTCTCTCGGGTGTCAAAGACTATTCCATCCACTTCCAGTTTGGATACTAGGTTTTTCCTTCTCCTTCTATTGGCTAGGTTATGAAAGAATTTAGTATTCCCATCTCCTTCCTTAATCCATTTACATCTAGATTTCTGCCTCCAAGAAATTTCTTCTCTCAAAACAACTTCATCTAACTCTCTTTTTAGTTCCCATCTCCGATCTCTCTCCTGAGGGCTTATGGTTCTTTGAGATTCCTTTGCATCCAATTCCTCTATTTGGGTCAACAGAGAGGATTTCCTTTCTTCTATTCTCCCAAAATGCTCCTTATTCCACTCCTTCACATGTGCTCGCAATCTTTTAAGTTTTTTGTAGAATCTTACTCCTTTCCTCTTCACCCCCCTTAGGTCTTTTCTCCTTCATTCCTCAACCTTCTTCACGATGTCCGGGTGAGTCAGCCACATGTTCTCAAACCTAAAAGGTCGGGGTCCTTGCCTAAAAGGTTCCTGTCCTAAGCCAATGGGGCAATGGTCAGAAGTGACTCTCGGTAAAGCCCTAGTTATCAAGTCTGCCCACTTATTTTCCCAGCTTTCAGTGAAGAGGAATCTATCTAATTTGGAGAAGGTTGGTGTCTCCTGAAAGTTGGACCAAGTATAGAGGGCTTGCAGCATTGGGAGTTCTTTTTATTCACAGTTATTAATAAAATCATTGAATGTCCGCATGCTGGTTGTGATGACCTGTTGGGGATTATTTGATTCATTCGTAAATCGGATTGCATTGAAATCTCCCCCCAAGCAC
Organism: Nelumbo nucifera; assembly: GCF_055504915.1. Classification (NCBI taxonomy): domain Eukaryota; kingdom Viridiplantae; phylum Streptophyta; class Magnoliopsida; order Proteales; family Nelumbonaceae; genus Nelumbo; species Nelumbo nucifera. The sequence goes on along the minus strand of NC_142649.1, from coordinate 145,231,315 downwards.
CACAGACCATCCCAAAGCCCTTGTATCCCATAAAGTTCTTCCCCAAAATCATTCCTCTCTCTATAATTGCTTGGTCCATATACACATTAGTTAGTGCCCAAGTAAATCCATCATCTACCATCCTGAATTTTAACGACACTGAAAAATTTCCTACTAGCTCCTCCACCACCTCTACAGCATCCTCTCTCCAAAAAGTAACAATTTCCCTTGAAGCCCCCCAAGAAGGTGCTGACACCCAATTTATTCCTCTAGACTTCCAGATACTTCTTGCCCAACTTCTATCAATATCGGCTAGTTTGGTCCCCTGTAGCATCACTATATCCGGCCTTTCCCTTCTAAGGAGGTTCTTAATTAGCCTTCTCTTCCTAGCACTCCCCAACCCCCTTACATTCCAACTAATGATTTGTAAAAGATTTGGCATCCCCTCTTGAGGTCAAGCCCCTACTTGGAGGCTTTCCTTCTCTCCCCTCTTTCGCTAAACTCCAAATTTTCTTCTATATCTAATACCAACCTTTCCACCTCTGATCTTTTCTTCTTCCTTCGATTGTTAATTGTTCCAGATCTACTTAAGGCTGCTTTTGTTTTATTTTGCCTTTCTGGAAGTCCTTGGCTTTCCTCCACAGATTCCTCCGTTTGCCTATACTCAAGGAGGGCACAAATCTGTCCCCAAATCCTCTCTAGTTCCTCCTCCTGCTTCTTTCCCATAACTGATTCATCCCCAGCTTTTTTGCTACTTTGAGCCCCTGTTTTTACTGAAACTTCTTGAATCCCACCCTGCCCTACCTCTTCCTCCTTTCTCTTATACTCCTCCAAAAACCTACAGATCTGATCCCAGATCTTCTCTAACTCCTCCTCCTGTAATTTCCTTCCCCTTTCCACTTCTTCTCGTCCTTGACCCTCCTTATCCCCAATTAAATATTTTCCATCCATGGTTGTTGAATTAAGTTGAGCTGCAAAAGTACCTGTTCCAGGCAGAAAACCCACATCAGTACCATAAAACGAATTGACAATATTACCTGACAGGTTGTAGGAAGAGGCCAATGGATCTCGAGAAGCAAAACAAAGGGGCAAGGTCGCGTCTATTCCTTCCAAAAGAGGTGGCTGTGGGTCCCCGTTATGTTCAACCAATATTGTTTTAGTCCTTGCATTAGAATCTGCCTTTAGGTGTTGTCCCCTGATTGATACCTCTAGGTTGGAGAAAACAGTTCCCGACCAAAGATCATGAAGTTAAAAGATAAATTTATGGTTATAACTTATATTGCCAATTCTTTCCATTTCCTAAAATGATGGATCATCTGGTTTAGAAGAATATTTTTCACCATGTTTTGGATACTTTACATTCACGTGACAACCAGCAATGTACTTATCCCTAATTTCATTGTTGATACTGGTCCTTGTAGGCATGTGAGTTGCTATCAAAACCGCACAAGTCTTTGGCATATTTACTTGAAACATATTGTGGTGTGATGACAAACAAAATGCTGCAGGTTAGTTGAGGTTGTTTAGCTTTTATGCAGTTCATTAATGTTATTGTTACCGCTGTCTCTTCTATAACTACATTATGAATATCCACATTCTGTTCTATAAATCAGGAAATGAAGCATGTGCGTCTTCTATTTTTCTCGTTACAAGTGTATGTACATGGTCCATGCTGCAAATGTGCATCTGTAGACAAGTTTGCACTGTGGGTGGGTTTTCAGTGTTAGGGTTCTATATTTGCAGGTGTTTATGTTGCTATTTATGTGATGTAAATGCATGTTTGTATTGGTGGGTGCTTTATGGATATGTTTATCTCTGCACTCTGCAGTAATTTCCAGTTCCTTTCAACATATCCACATTATTACAATTCCATTCAGCTTTTTTTTATATTTATTTGGATTTCATGGAATATATTTATACTATTTTCTTTAATTTTTGTAAAACGTCTCTAATGTTTTTCAATTATATTTATATTCTTATTGATAAAGAAAGATATTTATATTCCTCTCTCTCTCATTTGACTGGTAACGGATCATGAATTTTATTAGAAATGTTACAGTGAAAGGATGCCACCTTTCCCAAGAAAACAGAAATTAACAGAAAGAAGAACCAGCTCCATGTCTATTCTTCAGCATGTTTCTTCATACTTTTTTGTACTGGAAACTTTAGCTTTTATTAATTGTGATGAAATAATGAATATAAACAATAAGTTCACACCTCTTGTTTGGGCCATCCTTACTGTCTATCCCTGCCTTAAGTTTTCTATTTATGTTTGCAAAACACCCCCAATATATATGGTCCCAACAGACCTCTTGCTCCGCTATTGTCTCGGGCATTGAGTTTGCTGACCTCTATGAGTAGCTGATTCCTACTTCCTTTCCTAACTGTTCAATTTCTCTCGTGGTGTTCCTGTACTGCTATTAACCTTTGATCCACTTTCCAGCCACCCTTTAACCACTTTGGAGTCTCTCAACTACAAGTCTCTTATCATTATGTAACCTAATGTGAACAAAATGAAATGCTGGCCCTTAAATTATTTGTCACAGAGGGGGCAAGTCTGGATTTTTTTCCCCTTTTTTTCCTTATAGGAAGGATGATATGGATGTCACAATTTCACATTCATAGATGTCCTTGGGTGTATAAGTATGCATTTATGCATATATGTTTTTTTATCAATAACAACAATTTCATTAATCAGTCTGTAAATATGGTACATAAAGGGAGATAAAATTTCTTAACTCCCCTTACTGAGGCAAACCCCCAGACAAAGTCTGAAATTACAACTGAGCCCAAAATAAAACTTCCCTACCCACCCCCAGCTTTGCTAACTCATCAGCAAATGGGTTAGCAGATCTCTTCACCCATCTGAACTTCACTTTCCATGTCCTTGACCAGCCACTTAAACCTTTTCCTTTCATTGCTATACCCCCATATGCATTATGCATATTAAAAGCAATATGTAGTAATTCAAAACTTGACATTGTTAGGCGTTGTTTTATTTTTCTCTCAATTACAGCGCGAAGACTGGAGGATGCGACCACTATCAGAAGAAATGGTACAATATGCTCGTGTGGATGCTCACTACCTGCTGTATATTGCCAATCGTCTTGCCACTGAACTTAAGTCACAGGTTACTGGTATGCCATTGAAATGTCTTTGTTTAAAAGAATGCTAATTTTTATCTTTATTATTGCTAAAAAATTAAGTTATTTATTAAGTGATAAAATTATCAATTAGTCTGACAGACTATGTAAGATGCCATATGTTGCAGATATCGGCTGGATTGAGATATCTAAAAGAAAACAATGCATAAAAAAGATACATCTATAGGCAAGAAATACAAAATATAAATATTCTAAGCAAAATCTATCGATTTACATTGCTGTAAGGCAAGGATGCTCATATTCCTGGACCTACTTGTTACCTTTAACCAGTAAGCTGTGCTAGGATAAAAAATTTATTTAGACTATTCGATATATGTATTTTTTGGGGCTAAGGTGATTCTAAACACAAATGGAAGTATTTACAAGTGTTTAACATGAAATGAAGTATTTCTGCAATGAGATTTAGGCAATTTACTGGACAGCTTTAAATCGTTCTCTCTTTTTTTTTTTTTTTAATCAAACTTAATTTTTTGTATTTCTAACATGTTGTGGGTGTTTACTTCTCTAGCATTAGAAAATGAGCTTAGATGAAATAGGCTTTAGATGTATAATTTCAGTTGATTAATGTAGGCAATTATTTTATAAAAAAATGTAAGCAATTAAGATATGGTAAACATAGTTTATTTCTTTCCAAGATTGGGACCCTGATGATTGAGCAACGTGCAGTTAAATCCCCAGAAGAGAAACTCTAGAATCTGGTTGGGAGAGAAGTCAGGATGCTTTTCTACCAAATACTGTTACAATTTGCTGCTTGACTCCCTTCAAGAGTGTTTCCCAGCCTTGGATTTGGAGAGCTAAGGTCCCACCCAAGACATTTTCTTTTTGTGGTCTGCTACCTGGAAAAGAATTCAAACAGCGGATCCGTTACTGAAGAGAGGCATGGTTGTTGATCCCCCATGCAGCCTCTGTGAAGCCCCAGAATTGGCCAAAACCTGATACTCCACTGCACCTTCTTGTATGCTATTTGGAGCCATTTCATGAGAACTTTAAAAGATATTGGCTAGTCCCTCAAAGCTTGGATGTGTTACTGCCCTCATAGAGGGTGCCAGGGTTCTCAGACAAAGGAAAGATCTTATGGGAACAGGTTCCTTTGCAGTCTGTTGGAATGCTTGGAGAGAACAGAATGGCAGGATTTTTCAGAGCAAAAGGTCCTCTGTAGAGGAGGTCATTAGCCATACTGAATGTACATGGGTTGGTTCGGTTCAGTTTTATATAATTTTTCTAACCAAACCGAAAGTGTCAGGTTGAATTTTATACAAACCAAAACCAACCACTTAACAATCAAACCAACTGAAAAATAATGTTCGCAATATAGTCAGTTTAATAGGTTTCTATCGGACTGATGGAAATATAAAATTTTTACACATGATGGTGCTGATTAATGAGACAAATCTTGATAGAAAAAAATAATAATAAATATAGAGACTGATGCAGACAAGATTGACTTGCGCCACAGGCCTTTCATGATCTAGGACCCTAGGGTCTCTTTAATGGCCTTTTGCTTTTTCACTTTTGTGGGATTTTGAGCTTTTTTAAAATTTGAAAAGTGGGAGGCGGCAACTGAAAGAAGTCAGATTACCAAAAGGGAAAAGAAAAAGTAAACAAAACTTCATAGACATGGAGGCTAGAGACTAGGTTGTAGTTATATATGAGATATAAATGTAACCAGCCAGTTCGGTTGCAGTTCATTTTACAACATAAGAACCCTCAACTGAATCAAACAGTTGGGTTTTACAACTTTTCAAACTGAAACTGACTGAACTTATTTGAGAACCGCCCAAATTGGGTTAAGTTGAGCCAGTTTGCTTGGTTCTTACCCTTTTGTGAACAGCCCTAGTGGGCAAAGGTGCTGGATAAGTTTACTGCTGTGGATGTTGATGCCTTCAATGATGGGTGGTTTTCTGTTATTTTTGACAGAAGTGAAAATAGGCTTTTTGTACATGCTATACTAATACATCTGAACTGTATACCTTTTTGTTTTTGTATATTTGATGAAAGCTCCCTTGGTAACCTGGAACCCTCAGGTGTAGGAGGAGTCTTTAGAGACGGGGAAGGCAAAATTCTGGCTCTTTTTTTGGCTCTTTTTGTACATGCTATACTAATGCCTTCAAGGTCTGAGACTGGCTAAACAGATGGGACTACACCAGATTGAAGTGGAAGGGGATTCAAGATTAGTAATAGACTGGATGAAATCTGGAACAACAGGGAAGCTATGAGAGAAGTCTGGTGCCTTACAAGGGAAATTGAAGCAAACTTCCAATGGGTTAGAAGAACAGAAAATGGCCTGGCTGATGCTCTAGCCAAACAAGGATCAAACAGGAGTGAACTTTTCTGGGCTGCTTTGTAACAGTGGTTATGAATGTGGGTTCAGCATTTCAGCTTTGGGATGCTGGAGTTGTAATATCTTGTTAATTTCTTAATGAAAGTTACCATTTCCTATAAAAAAAATACATTTTACCACTTATAAAAAAAAGGATAGGACCCTGAATACTGATAAAAAAAGTTAGTCAATAGTCATGCCCCCTGTTTTATTTTAGGAGTGATGATAATTGTACTTGCAGTTCTTCACTTCTCCATCTTAAATAAGATCCTCTGTATTGATCGAAAGATGAAAATAAAAGAGGGTTGGATGATATTTGGAATAAATGCGATATATTCAGGCTTTACTCAATTGGATCATTGAATTTTTGAAAACTAAATCTGAGATTTAGTATAAACAATCAATAGTTTGGAAGTTTTACTAAAACCAAATTTACTAAAGTTACTGGTCTGATTGTTTAGAAAGAGCAAATTTTCAGCATAAGAAAACAAGGAAGTTGAAGAGGTTAAGCCCTTGATTCTAGCCATTGAAGGTTACCCTGTGAAACCTATCTGTTGGAGCAAAGGATGCAGCCTAGGACCTTGAGACCTTGCTCATTTTATGGATCAAATAAGGGAAATATTCTTAGGGGGAGCTTCGTTCGGTGGCCAGTGGCATTACAAAGGTAGGAGTGGAAGGGTTTTCTTGTAGCATCAGCAGTTCTCTGTCTACTCAGCTTTTTGGTTGAGGGATGGAGCTTCAAAGTAAATTTTGTGTATTCCTGTACTACCTCTGGTGTATACATCCTTTTGTTCTTAATAAATCACATGCTACTCTCTTCTGAAAAAAGAAGACAAAATAGGTCAAGGGTTAAGGCAGATAAAATAATAAATCAAGATAGAAAAACAAGGAACTGTGATTTTGTATTGGAAGATTAGTTTGTTAGAAATCAGATGTATTGAGGTGTGGTGGACAGGAGAGGGGAGTTGTAAATTTTGTATTGGGAAGGTTAGTTGAATCTAACTAACCTATGGACTAATGATGCTTTGTACTTAACTTTGTACTTTCCTGGGTGATTAATAAAATTTTATTAGTTACTGAAAAAAAGGCAAGGAAGAATCAACGGAGAAATAATGTCTCACCATTTTGGAAATCCTAAAGTTGGAGGTGTACTACTCAGCGTTCAACATTCCTTGGTTCAGTGAAGAAAGTTCTATCTTTTGGATGAAAAGTGGAAACAACTCTAATGATATCTGCTGAAGTTTATTTTATCAATTGGGTGAAATATGCTGAAAAGGTAAGGTGAAAAGGTAAGGTGAAAAGGTAAGCATCAAGTGCCATGGATCTATACGCATGCTTTTAGGGAAATAGAGAACCTGTCACAGGAGCTGAATATTACCTTCAATTGGGTAATATGGACTGCAAATGGGATGGCAGACACTCTAGCAAAACAAGGGGTCTATAGACAGCAGATGTTTTGGGCACTACTGTATCTTTTTTTTTTTTTTTGGATAGGGCACTACTGTAACTTTGTTGTAGAAAAATTAGGCAGCAATTGTTTTGGGGTACTATTGTAACCTTGATTGAGGTTGGCTAATGTCTTATTGGAGGGCTCAAACCAATATGTTGTACCATTCAGTTTTCACCATTTAATTTAATTAATAAGAATATAAGATTTATTTTTGCTGATAAAAAAGGTAGGGTAATTACCTTTTTCAGCTTCCAGTTGAATCAGAAATACGAATCCATAGAAAATAGCTTCATTAAATACTAACTTATGACAAACACTTACTTAAGTGCCATAAAGATTCTGTTTTGTTCTTTTTGATGTATAACATATTGTACTGCTAAGAATATGTACTTACCAGCTATACCTGCATATTTTTGTATATGCCTTTAGGCTATTCTTACTATTAATACTATGACTTATACATGACAAAAGAAAGATTCCATATAGTTTGTACTTTCTACTTAATTACTTGATATTTATACAATGACTTGTCATTTGACATGTGCTTTGTGTAGTCTGAACATATCTTTGCCAAAGTTGGAATTGGGAAAGAAATTTTGGACTTTTTGTTTGTTAATTTAATTATTAAAGCAGATTCTTGTTATATTTTCTGGTCTTTTGTGTATATTGGATTTATAGCTCATGCAGTTTTTGTATTATACTTGTTGCATAGGGCACTGTTTTGGGTGATCCCCCCACTGTCTTTTCTGTTATCTCTTTTATTTTTTTTTCCTTTCTGTAACTTCTTTATACTTCTTAAAAAGAAAATTGCTCACACTCACAAGTCATATCATACTTGCATCATGTCATCTTGGGGGTTGGACAGCTAATTCATGGGTATTGAAGTTAAGCTGTTTCAGCTTGGGTGGTCCTGTTTGTATCTCTACTCATGCATTATTTTCCTTTCGAAGTCCAAATCTCATTGTTTCCCTTTAGTGTGTATGTTGTTATTATTTTCATTGGGATTCTTCATCCATTTTCATCATAGCCTTATATTTCTGAAGATATCAATTTGTCAGAAAATTCAGCTTGTCTCGATGATAAATTCCATTTTGTTCTCGAGGCTAGCCGGAGGTCAAACATGGTCTGTTTGCAGCTTTATGTGAAAGAGATTGAAGCTTCTCCTGGAGATTCTGCTGCATCATCGATATGTTCACGTCATTTGAATGGACAAGGTTTCTTGTCAAGTTGTGAAACCAAGGTATGCCAAGTATTCTTTGTTGTTCTATGGTTGCATCTTTGTGAGTAGTTGTTCTTTCTGAACTACTATACTAAACACTGTAATTGGTGTTTTTTCAATTTCAGGAACTTGTGAGGCAATTATGCACATGGCGAGATTTAATGGTTAGTCATAGTGTACCCATAAATGCAAGTCTCATGATTAAGGACTCACCTTTACTACCATGGGACAATCAAAGCTTATCACACTTGTTAAAGGGAGCTTCTATCCATTTCCAAAAGAATTTTGGTATTTTCAAAAACCATAAGATACTTTTTGAGATACTTGATATTTTGAACAGTAATGGATAAAAACATTAATTTGTTAACAGATATTATACATCTAACAAGAAATATGTATATAAGTTTCTTCATTCTTTTATCATAACCAATAAAACTTAACATTTGTTACTGATAAAAAAAAACTTTTTGGTCTTTTTGTATGGAGTGCCTTGGTTTTAGCGCTTTTCCTTCTAGGTGTATAGTTCCTGGCTGTACATGATGCATACATGGTCTATGCATGTAAACATGATCTTTTACAATGGAGAAATATAATACAATACTTTACCTTTCTCTAAAAACAAAAGAGTAAATAAAAGATGCCAATGTCCTCATTGTCATATTTTCCGTATTTCTAACCTTCGTTGGAGAACAAAAAACAGCAATTTTGTTCCACAAAAAGTTGAAGAGACTGAGAGCAAGGATTAAAGAGTGGAATCGGGAGCATTTTGGAAGGGTAGAGGATCAAAAGAATATTTTTTGGAGAACAAAAAAGATCTCTTCTTAGAGAAGAGATCTCATGGAGGCAAAAGTCAAGACACAAATGGATCAAAGAAGGGAACAGCAATACAAAATTTTTCCATGCGTTGGCTAATGGGAGGAGAAGAAAAAATCGTGGCCAAATTAGAAGTGGATGGGGAGGAAGTCACAAATCAAGATGAGATAGCAAAAGTGTTAGTAGATCACTTTAAATCAATTGCAGGGAAGCCTCTGAGTAATAGATTGAGGATGGAAGGTCTAGATTGGCCCAAGTTGTCTGAAGAGCAAGCAAGCTGGTTAGAGAGGAGTTTTGAAGAAGAGGAAACTAGGCATGCAGTGTTTTCAGTGGATAGATCCAAAGCCCCTGGACCAAATGGCTTCACCATGGCTTTCTATCAAGACTGCTGAAATGTGGTAAGAGAAGACCTTTATGCTGTGTTTAAGGAATTTGAAGTTAATAGCAAAGTAAGCCCTGGAGTTAATGCCACTTTCATAGCTCTAATCCCTAAGAAGAAAGAAGCAAAAAATCCTAAAGATTTTAGGCCGATTAGTTTGGCAACTAGCATTTACAAAATCCTGGCTAAAGTATTATTCTTGAGGATTAAAATAGTGCTACCCTCCATCATTAGTCAAGCCCAGGGAGCTTTCGTGCAAGGGAGACAAATAACAGATCAAATTCTAATAGCAAATGAATGTGTGGAGGATATGAGAAAGTCCGGAAAGCAAGGTTTTGTTTGTAAGCTGGATTTAGAAAAGGTCTATGATCTTGTGGATTGGAGCTTCTTATTAGAGGTCCTAGGGTGTTGTGGGTTTGGAGTTAGATGGTGTAATTGGATAAAGGGCTGCATAAGTTCTTGCCACTTTTCAGTCTTGGTTAATGGGGTAGTCAAGGATTTCTTCCCAGCTTTTAGAGGGTTAAGGCAAGGTGACCCCCTTTCCCCTTTTCTTTTTACCCAAGTTGCAGATGTTTTTAGTAGTTTGATTTCTAAGGCAAACAGGGAAGGTGTAGTGAGAGGTTGGAAGATAGGAAGGATCAGGATTAGGGTGACCCATTTACAGTTTGCTGATAACCTAATAATTTTTTGTGAAGGGGGTGATGGGAGAACAGTAAGTAATCTCAAATCTTTGATAAAGCACTTTGAGAGAGTATCAAATCTAAAAATAAACTTGGAAAAGAGCTGTGTGGTGGGAGTGAATCTGGATGAGAGGACTATTGAGTCGGTGGCTGAGTTTTTAGGTTGTCCCATTTCCTATTGGCCTTTACAGTATTTAGGTCTTCCCTTGGGAGCCAACCCTAAGGAGAGCACCTTTTGGGCCCTGGTTCTAGAAAAGTTTGAGAAAAGGTTAGCCTCGTGGAAAAGGAACTATATTTCTTTAGGAGGTAGAGTTACTTTACTAAGAGCTTCCTTAGAAAATCTGCCGATTTATTATTTCTCTGTGTTTAGGATTCCTGTCAGGGAAGCCAAGAAATTAGAGAAATTAATGAGAAATTTTCTTTGGGAGCCAGGGGAGGAAAAAAAGGATCACTTAATAAATTGGGGAATAGTGTGTAGGAGGAAAGAGGAAGGTGGGTTGGGACTGGGGAATTTAGTTTTGAAGAATAAAGCACTCCTAGGAAAATGGTTGTGGAGATGGCCCTTAGAACAGGAGAGACTTTGGCATGAGGTGATAGATAGTATACATGGCGGTTCAGGAAATGGATGGGATGTTGGTGTGTCGCGTCAAGCCACTCTGGTAACTCCTTGGAAAGCAATTCAGCGTATTCTTCCTCTTTTTCTCAACTATATCAGGTATGATGTCAATTCTAGTACTTCTGTTTTGTTCTGGGAAGATATCTGGGTGGGCAACTCTGCCCTTAAGGACAGTTTCCCTTCCCTCTATTCCATTTCTTGCTACAAGGGTAAAACAATGTCTCACTTTCTTCCAACATCTGATTCTCCATATTCTTTGAGTTGGGACTTTGGATTTCGTAGGGGTTTGAGGGATCATGAACTCTCCTGTGTCTCAGACCTTTTGTCACTACTTGAAAGTGTTTTTCTGGACCCTTATAGTTCTGATGTGAGACTTTGGTCTCCAAACCCAAAAGGTTACTTCACATGTGCTTCCTTCTTTAAGTCCCTTTGCTCTCCCTTGGGACAAGTGGGTTTCCCAGCTAAAGAGATTTGGTCTAAACCTGTACCTCCTAAAATTATTATGTTTTGCTGGAAGGTGTTCTATAGGAAAATCAACACTTCAGACTTATTGCAGAAGAGAAGGCCTTCTATGTGTTTGTCTCCTAATTGGTGTGTACTATGCAGGGCTAATGGTGAGGATTGCTCTCACTTATTTTTAACCTGTTCTTTTTCTGTTGCTTTTTTGGGGTTGGATCTTTGCTTTGTTTGGTTACAGATGGAATTTGACCACAGCCATAGATCAGATCTTTGATCCTTCCTTCTTTGTGTGGCCCACAAAAATTGGTAAAACAATGTGGAGGAGCATTAGAGCTGCTGCTTTGTGGACAATTTGGGAAGAAAGAAATGCGAGGATATTCCAAGAGGAGAGAATTGTTCAGAATGTAAAGGATTGCATTATGACCAGGGAAATCCATTGGTTGAGATCATTAGATTCCTTTAAATTATATTCCTTTGATGACATGTGGAGGAACTGGATGGCTGTGGCTAGTAGCAGTAACAGAGAACAGGGTACCAGATGTGTGGGTACCTTCTTCAGAAGACTGGACAAAGCTGAATTTTGACGGTAGCAGCTAAGGAAATCCGAGTCCATCAGGAATTAGTGGGGTGCTGAGAGATAAAGATAGTAATATATTAGCTTTATTCTCAGGCTCCGTGGGTATAGGAGACTCTATTAGAGCTGAGCTTCTAGCAGCAGTACAAGGCATTCAGATTGCGGACCAGTTAGGAGTTCAAAATTTGATTATTGAAGGAGACTCCAAAGTTGTTGTGGGTTGGTTAAAAAATCCAGATTCAGTGGTTTGGTGCTACAGGGATATTATGAGGAAAGCTAAGTGGTTCTCAAGGAACATGAATGTTAATTATCAGTGGGTGGGTAGAACAGCTAACACCATAGCAGATGGGTTAGCTAAACAAGGGGTATCAAAGGAACGTTTATTCTGGGCAGCTTTGTAAATTTTTTGTTACTAGTCTGAGGTAGTACATTGTTGTTGTTGTGGAGAGGCACCAGCTCGTGCCTCTCCTTTGGGCAGGCTGTATTGTAATATCTTTTTGATCTTCTTGAATAAAATTTCAATCATTTATCAAAAACAAAAAAAACAAAAAAACAAAAAACAGCAATTTTGGAAAGGATTGAGAAATAGATGAAGTAAATTTAAGAACTGAGTAAAAGTTGGAACTGAGGGTTGGATAATGATCAACTGTAAGCTGGTGGTAGAAGAAACTCAAAGTCTCAGAGGTTGTGTATCAATATCTGGTCTTCAAGTTCAAATTATGTATGATAAATGATGTAAAAACAGAGGGGATTTTGTTAGAAGAGACCCTTCTTTTTTTATTTAAAAAAAATGCATGGTCACCCGTCACTGATGTAAAACAGTGATGTAATTCTGACACAAAAAAAAAGAAAAAAAACGCATGGCCACTAACGTAAAATATAATATTTGAATGGCCAAGCTCACTGACTGAAAATTTCTCTTCCCCGGAATTTATCTGTTTTCCCATCTTATTGAACAAAATGAATTGCAGGATTCACTTTTGCTACTATTATTTGTCATTTGTGACCATCCTACTTTTTATCAATAACAAGAATTTCATTAATAATCAAAAGGTAAAACAGAGAAATACAATTATCTAGTGGACAAAAAGGAGTAAAGGACAAGGCTAAAGGAGCTTCAAGAAGAAAAGATTGCATATCTAACAAATCTAGTCCATGTACGACCAGGGAACAAAGAAATACCAAAATATGCAAAAGAAAAAGTTTGGGGGACACCTGATCTTTTCCTACATGTTGTCTATACTCCATAGAAGGTCTTTAAAAGAACAAACTTAGATGATGTCTCAGATATTATGTTTTTTAGGAATTTTCGAGTTTATGCGTCTTTCTTAATTTATGATGATGAAATGTTAATTATGCTCATCATGTTTTTGTTGCAGGCTCGCGTGCATGATGAGAGCTTGAGATATGTATTATCAGACCAAGCCATTGTTGCTCTTGCATCCAAAGTTCCAAAGACTTCAAAAGAAATATTTGATACCATATCTGAAGCTGATATAAACATGGATCTTTTGACCGCTGGATCTTTGGTTTCATCACCTTCACCTATTGTCTGCAGTCATTTGGAGGACTTTCATTATATCCTTCAAGACAAGTTAGGCAGCCCAGATGAAGTCTTTGAAAGAACTCTGCAAAAGTGTCTTGGCTCCAATGGTAGTTGCCCACTTTCTATTTATAACTATGCTTTATTATCCAAATCAAACCTGAAATCAACAAATGGATTATTGGTCAAACAAAAGGGAAGTAAAACAGAAAAAAAGGTTGGTCGAAAGTCTTCTCGAGAGTTGTTTGTACAGAAATTTTCCTGCAAATCTCCTGTTTATCATAACTGTAGGATTTATGCAAGTGATGGGCGGTTACTTTGTTATTGTGACCGCAGAAAGCTCGAGTGGTAAGTGACCAACGTCACCATTCTTGTCTTTTTGTATTACTGGTCTTGTACCTCCTATTTTTAATCACAATCTATTGACAAACAGGTATCTTCGCCGTGACCTAGCAAAACTCATTGATGATGATCCACTGGCTATAATGCTTCTTTTTGAGCCAAAAGGTCGCCCAGAAGATGAAGGAAATGATTTCTATATACAGAGCAAGAAAAATATATGTGTAGGCTGTGGTGAAGGAAACCACTATTTACGCTACCGAATCATACCCTCATGTTACAGGATGCACTTTCCAGAACATTTGAAAAGTCATCGTTCTCATGATATTGTCCTACTTTGTGTGGACTGTCATGAAGTTGCTCATTCTGCTGCAGAGAAATATAAAAAACAGATAGCCTCAGAATTTGGTATTCCACTTTATGTCAGGAAAGTACTTGATTCAACTCAAAAACAAGCCATAACTGAGACATCTGGGCCCATGGAGAGAATTGAGGAAGCAGGTGTGTCTCCCTTGCAGTTGCGAACTGCAGCTATGGCTCTTTTGCGCCATGGGCCAAGAATGCCAGCAAAACGCCGTGAAGAGCTGACCCTGGTGAGTAAGAATCTACATAATGAGCATGCATGGAAGACATGTGGTGGGTTGTCAAACTCAACATTTTAGCGGGTCCAACATTGGAATTTTGTCACACACAAAAAAAAAAAAACTCGGATAGAATAAATTGTTAGAAGCTAACATTTGTGGATCATATTGCCTTTTTTACTTGATGGTCCTAGGGGATGCATTAATCTCCCAAGTTGGGATGCTAGGAAATCAAGTTACCAATTTTTGGGTCATTAGCCTTTGCATGTGTGTTATGTTTTGTTTGTATGTCTTAAATATGATTGACAAGACTAATTACTTGTAGTTATTATTTGTGGCCTTAAGTGCCATTTGAAGTTTTTGATTAAATATTTACCACTATTTGTTAGACTCTCTCTCTTGTGCATTACTTGCACCTTTTATCTTCATTTGTGTGGTGTCTAGAGGTGTCTGTGTAATGTGGGCCGTGCCATATTGGCATGCCACGATTTTGCGGGCCACCTGTGCTTTACCAAGTTGTGCTATGCCGATATGTGGCTTTGGTAGGCCATGCCTGCCTGGCATGGAACCCTTAAGGATCAAGCCTGGCACAGTCCACAACACGAGCCTAGGTGGGCCCATGCTGTGATGGGCCGGGTCAGTTTTCTTGTTATTTTTTCACTTTTTGCTAATAAGTAAGAATGATAAAAAATTAACACAACATTTAACAAAGCATAAAATAGACAACAAATTGAAAATAAAATTTCAGAAATTTTATTTCATTTGAATTTAATGAATACAAAGTAAAAATATTGAAAAATTTATAATGAATTTGGAATAAAATATAAAATAATATTATAAAATTGAAAATAAAAAATTATAGTGGTATTGACTATTGAAAAATTACAAATAACTTTTAAATAAAATTGAAAAACAAAATTTACAATAACTTTAAAAATGTTGTACAATTATTGAGTATACAAAAAAATATTAACTTCATCATTTTCTTCAAGTTCCACCTCCTCCATCTCCTTGATCTTGATTTAGACCATCTGTTTCTGGTGGTGGAAAATCAAGTGAAGTATCATGCCCTCCCTGATCCTACATTCTGTTTTTAGATCCAACCAATCCTTCAAACATCCAAGCTTTCATTGTTGATACAACTTTTTTGTCTTCTAGAACTCTAGTACCTACACTAAAACAAGACTCCGGTGGAATTGTGGACACCAGAGGAATTAGTATACTGATCACGTGCCATGGTGGCAAGAACTGAATAATTTTTTCCATGCTCATTCCACTAGGTTAAAATATCAAAATTATATTTTTGGTAAGTAAATATCAAAATTATTTAATTCCACCAAGCTAAAATATCACGTGTTGTGGTGGCAAAAATTGGATAATTTTTATTCCTTAAAATTTTAAGTTAAGTAAACGAACTTGATGAAGTGGTAGCAGATTGTTGCCTTCTATTTATTAGTGACCAAACTCTATCTCTTCCACAACTAGAACTAGTGTTCCAATACTGGGAGCTCTACAACTTCTCCTATGTTCTAATATTTGAGATTCATATACATTGTACATTTCAAATAATAAATTATTAATTTCATATTTTTTGTTCCAATTCCACTTTGCATATTTTTATAATAAAATTCAAGTAAAACATCTAAACCATTTTTTCTAATCCTAAGATCTAATATTGCAAGTTTGCAACTAAGCAATGTAGAACAGAAATACTTTTTCAATATTTTTTAAATTTAATTCCCATTACATTAATAATATTTTGATTTTTGAAGTTGTAAAATATTTTTATATTTTGAAAAATATTCACTAATTATAAATAATTAACTAAAATAGAAGAAGTTGGGTAATAAACACCCGAAAATGCACTAGTTGTATCATAAAAATTTGTAAAAAGCCTTTTATAAAAATTGCCATTTCCCATTCATCATCAGTTATAAAATCTTGGGGCATTTTCTCATTAGAAAAATGGTATGAATATCTTTGTATGAAATACAACTCTCTAACAAAGAATGGGTAGAATTCCACCTATGTTGAACATCTAATACAAAATTTTTGTATTTTAAACCATACTTTTGACATAAATATTTAAATTCTTGTTTTCTTGTTCTTGAGCTTCTAATATACTTAATACAATTTCTAATTTTAGAAATGTGAATAGAAATAATATTTTAAGCATCTTGTACACATAAATTTATGATGTGGCAAGCACATCTAATATGAAATAATTTACCATCTAAACGTTTTAATTGAGATTTTAAAATATTTATTATTGAATCATTATTATTATCATTATCAAAACTAATAGACAATTTTGTTTCCAATTCCATAAGTATATAAAATATTTAATATACTAGCAACCATTGTTGGGCCGTTATGCGTGTGGCCATTCAAGTCTTGTAAAACTGAAATTTCTTTTTTTGTAAAAGCCAATTTTCATCAACAAAATGCCCTGTAACACAAAGATAACTAATATTATATTTTGAAGTCCAAATATCAGATGTAAGTGAAATTTTAGAATTAAGAGTTTATAAAGTAGAAATTATATTTTGTTTATTTGAACAAAAAATTTTTAAAGCATTTACTCTAATTGTATTGTAAAACTGAAAGTTCTTTTTTTGTAAAAGCCAATTTTCATCAACAAAATGCCCTGTAACACAAAGATAACTAATATTATATTTTGAAGTCCAAATATCAGATGTAAGTGAAATTTTAGAATTAAGAGTTTACAAAGTAGAAATTAAATTTTGTTTATTTGAACAAAAAATTTTTAAAGCATTTACTCTAATTGTATTGTTAGAAACTTTTTTAAATTGAGGATTTATTGATCGTTGTAAAAATCTTTATAGCCTAGGGTCTTTAGCTAATAAAAGTGGTTGTTCAACATGTACAACCGCTTGGTGTTCTCTTTGCCTGTCCCCGAATTGGTGTTCTCTTGCCCTATTGCTACAACTATCTGGTTGTGGATTTTTGCCCTATTCGGCTGCAGGTGGTGGCTGCCAGCTGAAGTCTCTCAGTTGTTTGAACCCTCAGTCCTTGGTAGGCAACCCAAAAGAGGAAGACTGATGTGGAGATGCATTAGGGCGACTTCCTTATAGACTATTTGGGAGGAGAGGAACACTAGAATCTTCCACTATAAGGAGAGAAGTCTCTCTGAATTGAAGGACTGCATTTTGATTAGGGCAATTCACTGGTTAAGAACAACAAACTTGGCCAAGCTCTTTTCCTTTGATGACTTCTGGAGGAACTGGTCAACATTGGCTAGCACCTCATCCACAAAACAGAGTTATGTTGCAGATTAGGTCCCTCCTGCTGAGGATTTTGTTAAATTAAACTTTGACGGAAGCAGTCAAGGTAACCCTGGCCCCTCTGGCATAGGAGTCTTGAGGGATAAGGACAGGAATGTTTTATCTCTATTCTCAGGCCCAACTAACTTAGGAGACTACCAAAGCTGAGCTACTAGCTGCTGTATAGGGGATTCAGCTAGCCAGTCAACTTGGTATAGAAAGACTGAGAATTGAAGGTGATTCCCAGGTTGTTGTGGGATGGTTACTGGATCTGGATTCAACTGTCTGGGGTTTCAGAGACCTCCTTAAGAAGGTGGTCTGATTAACAAGGAATATGACAGTGAAGATCCAATGGGTAAGAAAATTAGCTAATGAGATGGCTGATTCTCTTGCAAAACAAGGGATTAAGAGGGATTCTCTATTCTGGGCAGCTTTGTAACTGTTTAATCTCTCTTGTAGTGAGTTTGTATTTTTCTTGTAATTGTGGCTTTCCTAAGAGTGAGGCTGCACCTCAAGCCTCTCTCTGGGCTTATTTGTAACTGTTCTTCATTGGTTAATGAATTAATTTTCAATTATAAGTATATATATAGCTAATTTGTCTTATTTTTTCTTGGGAATTATTCAAATTACCACAAAAACCATGCCCATTTTGTTTTTCATTTTGATTTTGATTTTGATTATTTTATTTTTTAGATGAGTGGCCATATGTCTAGCCAAATGGCTAGTACCCCCTTGCTGCTATAATAGAAATTACTTTTACATTTCATGCAAACAACTCTTTTTCCCTTCCCCTCAAGAGTTTCTATAGTAAACATTTCCCAGACCAGGCTGGACTTTTTCTTTCCCCTAGTAGTAATTCTAGGGGTGGCTTCAGCTGCAACATCAACCATAGAAGCACTAGCACCCATATCAGTGCTATCATTACTGTGACTGTACTCCCAAGTCCCAAACTGCTAACTTGAGATACTTGAGCAAACCTTCTCATTGAAAATTGAATAAAATTGAGAATTAGGGACTAGGGAGCAAGAGATTAATAGAGTATGAGAGAGTATGAGAATTGGTGTGATGAGAATGAGGGAGGGTAAGGGTATTTATAGGAGTTGGAATTAATTCAATTGACCAAAATACCCTTAAAATAATCATTTTATAATTGTTCGGAGGGATGTTTTGGTTTTTCATGAAGTTAATTATCACTTACCAAAATGCCGCCTAAACTAGTTGTTATATAGCTATTGGGGGCATTATTGTCAATTTTCCTCCCCTCCAAAGCCAAAATACACAAATACCCCCCAAACTAGCTGTTGGGGGTATTTTGGTAAAACCCCCAAAAAGCAAAAAAAAAAAAAAGCTGTTGGGGACCCTCAACAGTTATATTCTTAGCAGGCTGGCATGGCCTGTAGGTGGTAAGCTTCATGCCATGCCATGTCAGAGGAACATGCACTTTGTCATGTCATGCTGTGCTGGTCTGCAGGCCTCAAAACCTAAGCCCAGCATGGCCCGAGGATGTGGGTCAGGTCGTGGCACAACCTGATTGCTAGAGTGACTGGGCCGCGACACGAGCCATATTGTGCTGGGTGTGGGTGGCACCACCCACTTTACAGCTCTAGTTGTGTCATCTACTAATAGATCTAATTGGTTTGTTTTTCCCTAGTTCCTTATTTTCTATTCTGATGTTTTACACGAGTGATTTACTTTGTCAAAAGAAAAGATATCTTTTTTTGGCATCTGCAATGAATATCCAGTTTATCTTTGAGAAAGATTCAATTCCTGTTAAGAGAGTTGACTATTGGTTTCATCTGGGTAAAGAGAATCTGCCAACAACCTAGCTGATGCTCTTGCTAGGCAAGGAGTCCAAAGAAGGCAGTTTTTTCTCAGGATCTGCATTGTTTGGGAATGATCGTATGTAAAGGGTATTGGCGAGGTACTTTGGGATCTATTCTAAGGGCTGGCCGCTGGGGTGTTTCCACTTGTATATATATTCATATTATGTACTGGTAGTACTGCTTGTACATGACCCATGTAATTTTGTGTTCTTGAGCAATAAAGTTTCTTTTCTGTTACTGATATTAACAAAAAAAAAAACTACTTCATCTGGATCCCTAGATAAGCTAATTCTTAGTTGAATATCTTGCCAAGAGTGGGAACAGGAGGGCAGGTGGGGAAACCAGCCTTGCACAGGGAACCAACTGTGTTATACACAACAGTCTTTCCTTCATGGTCAATAAAGTTTTACCATAAAAAAAACACTTGCCAAGAGTGGGGTTTCTAGGTCTGGAGTTGTTTGTAGGGGCTATGCATATGTGTGATTTACGAAAAGCAATG
Organism: Nelumbo nucifera; assembly: GCF_055504915.1. Lineage (NCBI taxonomy): Eukaryota > Viridiplantae > Streptophyta > Magnoliopsida > Proteales > Nelumbonaceae > Nelumbo > Nelumbo nucifera. The sequence goes on along the minus strand of NC_142649.1, from coordinate 145,211,593 downwards.
CAGATATTAGACAATTGCATCAACAGGGGTCAGATCTGGTAGATATCAAAGACCCCAGAATCCAACAATTGATTTTTAATCAATTCTCTGCTTAGAATATTCTTGTTAAGAATTGACCCAACCTCTTAGTCTTAATTTTAAACAATTCATTGTATTTCTTATTTCTTTTGTTTTCCCCATTCTTTTTACACATCTCTATTCTTGAGATGTGTTCTATTATGTTATGTAATATGTACCTGAAGTTTTGTATCCATGTTGTCTTATTACTTTGCTTTCTCAGTCCACCTCATCTTGCTCTTTGAGAATAAAATCCATGTTTAAGTGTGTCTTACTACTTTTCCAAATTTAACTAAATCCTCATACTTTCCGTTTACCAACTTAATTTTAGTTCTTGGAAATGTTAAAGAAAAGGATTAGTTGGTTCAAATTTTCTTACTTTTATGCAACTTCATTTGCTGATATTTGAAGAGGTTTGAACTTATTTCATCTTTAGAGAACATTATGGGTTTGATTAATGTTTCTTTGGATCTTTGCAGGTTGTCATGAAATATTTTGGAGGGAGGGAAATATCAGAGGAAGATTTAGAAAGGGCTTTATTGGTTGGTATGAGTCCTCATGAAAGACGAAGGCTTGAAAAGAAAAGAGGGTTGTCCTTCAAACATTCCAAGGAGAGTCTCCTTTCAAATGAAACCAATGGACCCAGTACTGGAATCATTGGCACAGCCGCTCTTCTTGAAACATTGGAAACTGATGTATCAAATGGTGCACCCAGTCCTAAAGAATCAGAACCGAACGCAGAAGGAGACGAGATTCTTTTCAAGGAAATGGATGCATGTGCAAGAGAAGGATCTATGTATTCTGGTATAGAAGTGGATCAGGAAACTTCCACTACTGGTACTGAGGATCAGAACTTTGAGAGGGTAAATGCTTGTGTTTTGGAAAATGTTGGTTTTGAAAGCGTAGTAACAGAAACTGGTAATTCCTCTCTCAAATACAATCCAAAATTATCATTGCTGGGACATGGGCCACATGGAAAACAAGTGGTGGATTATCTACTAAAGGAGTACGGAGAGGATGGAATTCGGCAATTTTGTCAAAGGTGGAGACAAGTCTTTGTGGAAGCCATTAATCCTCGTTTCTTACCTGCTGGTTGGGATGTGATGCACAGGTACCATCTTACTTTTTTCTTTGATTTGATTTGTATTAAAGGTATCTTATTCCTCTTTTCGTTTTTTTATAAATGCCTTACTATTATGCTTTATCACTTTTTAGTTTTATCTTTTTGATGAGTAATAACTAATAAGAACTTGATTTCCATTGATATTAAAAGGGTTTTAACCTGTATGAATAGGACAGTTACAAAACTAATCATTAAAAAAGGTACAGAACTTAATACCATCAACTTGGAAGCCACTAAGCTGTATAAGTTGGTTTCCTTCTACCTTGGATCAAGAGAGGAAGAGGACAAAAGTAGAGCAAGAGCCAGAAAGAAAGCAGAAAGAAATTTAAGGCTAATCGTAGGATGGTCTATTGACCCACTCCATTTTCTTTGAATCAAATAACTTTGATAGTTAATTGCGGAAATACCCCTCATTGATGTGTTTCATTCCTTATAATTCCAAGTGATTCTCACAGCAACCATGAACCTCATTGTGAAGAATGTTATGCCATCGACTTCCCATATTTATACTTTTAAGTCCAACAGCCAATTCACTCCATGAGGGCCCCTCACATAAAAGCTTCATGACTCCAATTCTACTCATCCTACAACTATGAAAACTGAAATACGGATCATTCATAACCAGATCATCAAGACTACTTGGGCTAGCCCCAGTGACCATGATCAAAATTACCAAATTGCTCCTATAACAGGAAAACTGAAAAATCCCAGAAAAAAAAATGATGTTATTTCTGGTGAATAACAGAAGAGGCTTTATCAAGAAAGCAAAAGCAAAATCCATAAAACAAGAATGAAACAAAGAAACTTGTCCTGGGAGAAACGCTCACTGATGCATATCTGCTGTCCTTGCACCTCTTTCTGGATTATCTGCTAGAGAGATTATCCATCCAAATGAGATGTTCACTTAGATGGTAGAGCTAGCTGTTTGATGACATAACCAGATCAACAAGATTACTGGGGCTAGCCCCAGTGACCATGATCAAAATTACCAAACTGCTCCTATAACAGGAAAATTGAAAAATCCCAGAAGAAAAAAATGATGTTATTTCTGGTGAATAACAAAAGAGGCTTTATCAAGAAAGCAAAAGCAAAATCCATAAAACAAGAATGAAACAAAGAAACTTGTCCTGGGAGAAACGCTCACTGATGCATATCTGCTGTCCTTACACCTCTTTCTGGATTATCTGCTAGAGATATTATCCATCCAAATGAGATGTTCACTTAGATGGTAGAGCTAGCTGTTTGATGAGATCCCAAGCAGCACAAATAGTGTTGAGGAATTTTTCATGGCCTAGGATTTGGCAGGTCTTTCAGCTTTGTGAAAGTTACAGTGGAAGGTGACTTGCAGAGGTGGGAATCTAGGCCCTTTGTCTCTTTAGTGCAAAATCAGGGAGGCTAGAGCTTTGGTTTCAAGTCTAGAGGCCAGTATATGCTAGGTTCCTGGATCTGAAAATAACCTCGCCGAAACTCTAGGTAGGGAAGGGTGAGTAGGCACTCCATGTATTTACATACCCACCAGGGTAATACACTGATTTCTGCCTGTCCTTATCCTGACACTTAGGCTGTTTTGTGGAGGGGAGAGTTGCAGAATGCTAGCTCTTTACTTTTAGAAGTAATAGACTAATACCCCCTTACGCCCTTTTAACTTTTATTGCACTCTATGATATATTTGTTGGAGAATTTAATACGTCTGAAATTTTGTAGTGGATTGTTAATGGATATTAAAGCATGGGATTTTCAATGCTGTCCCATTTCTCAAAAGTACTGAAAAAAGGGATGGAGTGAGGCAAAGTTGCATGAAAAAGGTTATGTTTTTGAGTGATCAAATTTGAAAATTGTTGGGATGCATGTGTGAGTGTATAAGTCCCACATTGGAAAGAAACAAGAGATGAAAAGGACAATGTACAAGGATTGATCCATGACCTGATAGCTTAAGCTTTTGGGTTAAAGGTGGTGTCAAACTCTTGTGTGCAGTCCTGCATGCAGAACAAGCTCCCAGGCGTTTGTTGCAATTCCCCTCATGCAGAACAATTTTGCTTCATTATAAAAGTTGGCATTTAGCAATGGAGAAGCATAAAGAGGTTACATGTCAATTTACTAAAATAGTCCAAATTGAATGTTTACAGTTCCCCTGCTATGAATTTTGCTTAACATGGAGGTTCTTACAACATTAGTGTTACAAGACTGAGGTCATCATTTGAAGCTCTATTACCAAATGTTTGATTGGTAGTCACAGTTTTAGCCCAACCTCATCCGTTCCTCGGGCTGGAGAAGAATTAATGGAAGTAAATATCTAGATGGTACATCCTCAAAATTTTCAGGAAAGTACAGACTATGTTACGCAGATATGATAATACAGCATGATATGGCATTAGATATGGAATTTAAAAATTGAAATATCTGACACAATACGGCATCCTCGTACAGGGATTTGGCGAGTACAGTGTGTACAAGTATAATCTCTCTCTCTCTCTCTCTCACACACACACAAGTATTGATGAAACATGTTTAGTTACTGAATCTTGGTTTATTTGTGCAAAGGCTCTGATATTGGAACAATATTTTTGCCAGCGGCCGACGGGAATTTGGCGAGTACAGTGTGTATAACCCTGCAAAGAGAGTTTTGAGTATGGCTTAATAATGATGGGTGAAAGGATCAGACTGCCAGAGTACCAGGTGCGAGAGGGTGGAATAATGTAGTTCTTTATGTTCACATGATCTGTAATTGATAGAGGTAACTTCTCTTCTGCTGCGTTTATTTCATCCAAATTCTGGGTGATTCACCGCAGGGGAAGTGTAATCGAGTGAATTCTACCCTAAAAGCTTTTCTATATTTCTTTTTTTTTTTTGGCATATCCCTTAATTTATTGAATATTTAATTTGCTCCATTATGATCAATCTCTCATGCGTTCAGTTATACTTCCTAGTAACATATCCTTAACACATGGGAAATGCTCAAAAGACACATGTCACGTGCACAGTAGGTCCTTGCTGACTTGCCGCCTGGGAAAAACTTTAGCTGTTGGGGGCCAACAGCCTGTGCTGTTGAGAGAATTTTTGGGAATGCCACGTTACCATAATGGGTAAATTAGTAATTACATCTTAATTTATTTTGACTGAACAAAAGCATGGGTATGAATAAATGAACTGCCCAGAACGTGCCTAGCCCAGAAACTGTCTGGGCCCCAACAGCCAAAGTTAACCCCTGCAAATGTAACGAGATTGTGTTGTTGGCTCACATGCCAACTTCACCTACAGCAGTTCCATAATTTTAAGGTTTGTCCATGGGTCCAACATCCAAAGAGAACGAGGCCAATGCTACTCATTATATTTTACATATTGTAATTTGTACTGTGCATTCAAATTTCCTGTTTGCATGTTTGAAATTTGCTCGATCGTTCCCAGAGGCCTATGGTTCTGGGTGAATTGTTTGGATCAATGTATTGACAGTCTATTTTTGTAGCAGTGTATTTAAGTTCAGTAATATGACGCCGGAAAGTAATGATACTGGAAGAACTTTGACCAATCTAAGTAATTTTGATGAATACCACCTGATTGATTATTACTTTTAACATTTTGGTTGATTGGTTTTTTTTTCTTTTATTTTTGGATATTATGCTTGGATTTTGCTTTACATGATATATATATATATATATAATAGAAAGAGGAAGGATGAGAGGTGAGGGGTTTTCTTACTAGAGCTCACATGTGCCTACCAAGGTTTAAAATATCGATACGTCTGATACGCTGGTATGGGTGTGTTGGGCGAATTGAAACTTTTTTTTTAGTTTTTATTTATTTTTTTTCTGAAACCGGTTCAGGGGGGTGGTTTAGGTCTCCACCCCCTGAACCGGTCAGACCCCCGATACACCCACTATAGGGGTGTATCAGAGGGGTCCCGGAACGATACGTATCGGCTGATGCAGGCCAATACGTGTCGATACTTTGAACCTTGGTACCTACTATTCTCTTTTTTCACATATGTACATATTTATTTTTAAATGAAATCATAAAAAATATATTAAAATCCTCATGGGTCTTCATTGCCTCATAAAACCTATATTTATTCTCTAATAAGACAATTCTTCTCTCTCTCTCTCTCTCTTTCTCTCACACACACACACCCCTTAATGTTTCTAACATCTCCCCTCCCCATTAATTCCCTCTTTTTCTCTTAAATCTCGTTTATTCCCTTTTGGCACTTTCTAAAAAAGTAGAGGTGTCAATTAGATGGATTGGGTTAGGTTAAGGGCCAACCTTATTTGGACCAAACTAATATCAAAACTCAAATTTGCCCACTAGTACATGGGGTGAACCATTTTATTCTTGTATAAAAGTCAATTCTCCTTTTCATGGGTTAGTTATTAGGTTTTTTTTATTTTTTATTAATTTAATGTAGATGTGTTTTACGGATTCTCCTAGTTCAACAACAAAATGCAATAAAAGAAACACTTAACATGAGCTTTTGGTTATCTTCGTCGGTTTAATTTTAAAACTGTTTTTAACTTGGTTTATCTATCTCATATTAAGTACTTTTTTTTTTTACTTTATAGGGCTACACAACCATGAGGGGTAGCCTATCCCTCAAAGCTTTAACCCCACAACCTTGGTGGCAACAGGATTTGATCCCAGGTCTTTGCTAGTCAAGATATACAAAAACTTCAGCGAATCACTTTCATTTCATTTTTTCCCTTTAAAAATATATTTTTAAAAAGCAGCCTGTGCATTGCATGGGTCACCGCTAGTAATGTCTTGATATAGGAAAAATTTATGATGCTGTAAAGATGTGGGGCTTACTGGTTTATTGGTTATAAGTTTTTATGGCATCATAGTCAAAATCTTTGATATAGGTCATTTACCAGAACACCCCTTGTGGTTTCATATGTGATTTCAAGGATTTAGTAAAGTATACACTATAGCTTGCATTCAATTAAAACACCCCCCCCCCCCCCCCCTAGTTTGCAACTGATTTATTTAATAGATTTTCCATTTAATGGAGTGGAAAATGATGGGTTTTTTTTATGGAATGGAGGGCGTTCCGAGAAAAAATGGTGGTTTTGACCATAATGCCTGTAAATAAAAATGGAAACTTCATTTTTGCCCTTAGGCTCCGTTTGAGAAGATTGCAAATGCTGGTTCAGGTTCATATATGCATTCTAGTTCAAGGCATGTTTGCATCCAAAATAAGAGCAGAGTTTCTACATATTTGTATTTTGGATGGAGTCTAGTAAATATGGGCAACAACTCTATTTGGTAAACTTTGTTCTTTATTCAGAAAGACAAGTTGCAGATGAAACCTGGATGCCATTGTTCTCTCTTGCTGAAAGCTGGAAAGAAACATTGTTTGGTAGATCTGAAAATCAAATATTGCTTATTTTTTTAAGCTTGATATGAAGGGGGTGTTCTTTTTCTGTATTTTGAAAGGGGGGAAAGTTGGTCAATGGGATTTTGGTTCCCATTGACTAAGAATCCTATGTTCATTTTTTAGAATCCTATGTTCAATTCAGATTGCCAAATTTTTGGTTTACAATCCTCCAAGGGCCCTATATTTCTATCATGCCTTGTGAACTACCAAGAACCGTATAATCTTTGAAATGTCGTAAACTTAGCATTCTTCTTAGGTAGACCTATTCATGGGTCGGGCCGGGCTTACTCTTCATGAACATGATTTTTTTAGGCCCAAGCCCGAGCCCGGCCCGACCAACGGGCCTATAACATGGGCCCGAGCCCGGCCCTAATAAAAAGCCAGAAGCCTGGGCCCGAGCCCGAAGCCCGACCTAACAGAAGAAAGAACTCACCGTCGGTGATTGTGTTCGTCGGTGCCGAGTCCGTGTGTGTGTGTGTGTGTGTGTGTGAGAGAGAGAGAGAGAGAGAGAGGATTCACCGCCACCGTTGGTGCTTAGTTTGTGGTGAGATGCGATTTGGACAGTGAAAAGTGGAGTCAGTTCGCATCTGAGAGAGAGAGGACTCGCCGCCGTCGTTGGTGCCTGTGTTTGCCGCCTTGCCAGTGTTTGAGATTTGAAAGAGAAGAAGTGAGAAGAGGAACGAGAGAGAGAAAGAAAAAGAGAGAGAGAGAGAAGACTCGCCACCGGTCTACCAGAGTTGTTGCGCCAGTGAATGTTCGCCGGTTCTACGACTGCTTGAGAGTGTGAGGAGGATGTGAAGAGAAGAGAGGTTCGGCACTAGGCAGGGTAGTTCGGCTAACTGGAAAAGTGGAAAGAGATGAATGAGAAGGGTTACTTAGGATATTAGGGTTTTTGGGTTTAGTCTATAGGTCGGGCCAGGCCGGGCTATTTTGGCAAATCCCGAGCCCAACTCGAATTTATTGCAGGCCGGGCTTTTTGTCCGAGGTCAAGCCCGCGAGCTCATTTGCGTGTTCAAGCCCGTCCGGAGGCTGGGCCGGCCCGTCGGGCCACCCGGCCCATGAACAAGTCTATTCTTAGGTTAATGCTAATGACAATGAGGTGAATGGTGAACAACCATCAAATGCCCACGTCCAGCATATGCAACAAAAAAGGTAAATTACAAAGACCCCCTATACTATGACTGTGAGACAAAGACCCCCTTCCGTTAGCCTTCCGTTGAAGCCTGCCGTTGCAATATTTTTTAATCCCCATACTACCCTTGTAATAACTATTTCGATAATTGGAAGAAAAACATTGTTCATCTTCCCTGATCTCTCTTCTTCCCCTTCCCCTTTCTCTCCTCCCCTATCTTCTTTCCAATTTCTTCTGTTTTTCATTCCTTGCAAATGGAGAGAAATCGGACTGGGCACACTAAAACAAGATTTTTGGGTGAACATAGACACCGGAAGCAGCTTGAGTTGGGTCCGATGCCAACCCTGTACCAACTGCTCCAAAATTATAGTTCATCTGATGATTATATAGAATTACAACAACAACTATGATCTGAGTTCATTATGATACTAACCCATCTCTGATTTGTGACTGTGAGAGGAGGAGCCAAACATTCACAAATTTATAAAAGGTTTGATTGATTTGCTCATGGCTGTGACTCCAATCGACAAGCGGTAGTTGGATTGTTGGAAAGATTCTCTGGCTCTCATTTTCTCCTCATCAGTCACCCCTTTACACACTCCATGATTACTATGTCTATGTAAGTGAAAAAAGAGTCACGAGAGAGAGAGAGAGTATATGTATTGTCTTGACATGACAACTGATCCATCGATTCAATTTCCAAGTGGTCTTTAAAAACTTTATCTCCACTGATACCCATCTCCCTATCCTTAGCACCTTCCTTCATTCTTCCCTCCCTGAATCCCAACATAGCCAAATAGCCATGCTAACGAAAGAAACTGGATTCTTGTAATTAATCTGTCATCGACATTGTTTGGTATAGACTGAGCTTGATTGGAACAGTACTAGATGAACGAACATGGCTAGTGTAGGAGGACAGAGCAGAAAGGAGGAGAAGGTGTTCGAAACTGCAATTGCAATGCACTTAGCCTGCTGACGACTCAAAAGACCAATGGGAGAAGATTGCTTCCATGATTCCAAGTAAGACTGTTGCTGAACTGAAGAAACACTACGAGGTTTTAATCGAGGATGTAGATGCAATTGAGTCAGGCCGAATCCTGATTCCCACTTACATCAAGGTGGAGAATGCTAACAACAATGCAAAGATCAGCATTTCTTTCCTGCTTCTACTTCTGGAGCTGCTGATAAGAGGTTGAACTGTAATTTTGGAACTGGGTTTTCTGGGTTGGGCACTGATTCAGGCGAGGTTGGCATCAGACCCAACTCAAGTTGCTTCGGGTGTCCATGTTCACTCATAAATCTTGTTTTGGTGTGCCCAGTCCGATTTGACAATGTAGTTGGATGTTCTGAGAAGGTGGGCTGATTTGATTGTAACTTTGGTCTTGGAGTCTCCCAAACCCAGAGGGGATTGTTTGTTGATAGTCGATTGGATAGAGCGAACTTGGAGTTCTTCTTGGAGAAGGATTTCATGGAGACTGAAACTTGCTTTGCCTAGTGGTGAGTAGGGTCCAGTTATGTCCACTAGTTGCAGCTTTCTTTAATGATCCGAACCTGCATGCAAAAACGGGGAAGGGGAAGGGGAAGAAGAGAGAAAGAGGGAGGACATCAACGGAAGTCCGCTGCCGCTGTTGTTCGTGTATCATGAAGTCAGGGAAGATGAATAATATTTTTTTTCCAATTGTTGAAATAATTATTACAAAGATAATATGGGGATTAAAAAATATTGCAACTACAGACTTCAATGGAAGGCTAAACAAAGGGGGTCTTTGTCTCAGTCATAGTAAAGGGGGTTCTTTGTAATTTACCCAAAAAAAATGATGACTTTATAGCAATTGTCTAATGAACAGCAGACCACTTAGCATTTGCATGAAAGAACTATTGCACATTTTTCCCACTTGACCATGAAAACTGATATATCTACTGAATAAGGGTATCAGGGTACGTCGCACTTATCAAAACAGTGTACGCCAAAGGGCAGCCCTAAAAGCATAACCCTAACAATGTAAATAACATTGGAGTTTAAACAAAGCTTACACTGCAACTGGTTCACTTATGAGTTATTTCACTTTGGACTGTGGGATGATCATCCTTTTATTTTTTAAGGTCATTTACTAAAACACTCTTATAGGTTCATGAATTTACTAAAACCTATCTTATAATTTGTGTTTTATTAAAACATCCCCTACAGTTTGCAATTAATTTACTTAATCGACATTCCAATAGATGAAGTGGAAAATGACAGTTTTAATCTTAACATCCACTCAAATAAATTTAGGGTAAATTACAAAGACCCCCCTGTACTATAGGGTCTGTGACAAAGACCCCTTATACTTTGTTTTGCGACAAAGACTCCCTTCAGTTGAAATCTTCCTATAATATTTTTTAATCTCCATATTACCCTTGGGAGAAAAACATTGTTCATCTTCCCCGACCTCACATACACAAACAGCAGCAACGGCAAACTTTCGAAGTCCCCCCTCTCTCTCTTCTTCCCCTTCCCGTTTTTCTCTCGTGCAGAGATTGAGTTCCGTTTCAGAACAAACTGAGGCGATCTCCGAGCTTCGTTTCATCTCCAAGCACGACCCAAATAGCCGTTCCTTCATAGCAGAAGCTGGCGCCATCAATTGCAGAAGTTGACTGAAGGTTAGAGTGGAGAACGTTTTGCTAGAAGTTTCCAAATAAAAAAAAAAAACATTCAGCAGGAAAACACGGTGGCTACTCTAACCTTCATAATAAATTTTGGCAATTGCTTCAGTCAAATAAATGTTCTCCCTCACTTCTGATTGTTCTCCACTTTCTTTAGTTTCCTTATTTCAAAACACTGGTTAATGGTGTGTTGATGGATGTTGGGGGAAGACGAGGTGACGATGAAATTCATGGTCTGACAATCCACTGAAATTATTAGTGTGATGTTAATCATGAATCCCAATAGGTTCTAATCGTTTTCTCCACAACAACCAACACCTTGAATTCATTTCCAATACGCATTGGAGGTTTTGTTTCTTTTTCTTTTAATTTAATTATGTGGGGTTTGATTTTCTTTGATTTGCAGCTTCCCCTTTTTTTCGTATAGAACTAGCCATCGACGCCTTGTATGAGTGGGAATAGAGAATATAGAGAACAAGCCACGACCGTTCTATACGAAACGGCTTGTTCAGAACAAAGAACCGAACTTAGCCTATGCACCAGAGAAAAATGGGAAGGGGATGAAGAGAGATCGGGGGAGAGAAAGGGAGGACTTCGAAAGTCTGTCGTCGCTGCTATTCGTGTATCTTGAGGTCGGGGAAGATGAACAATATTTTTCTTCCAAGGGTAGTATGGGAATTAAAAAATATTGTAACGGCAAATTTCGGCGGAAGGCTAACGGGGGTCTTTGTCTCATGGTCATAGTACAGGGGGGTCTTTGTAATTTACCTAAATTTAATCAAAAGAATTTAAAAGCAAAAATGTCATTTTTGCCCCTAATAAAACACACACTAAAGTTTAAAAAATCGTTATGTATCGGTCAATACGAGCCGTATTGAACCCTTCCCGATACGCCCTATAGGGGTTGTATCGGGTCAGGGCCAGGTTTAGAGGGTAGTCGGGACTTAAACCAGCTCCTTTGAACTAAAATCGAAAAATAAGTAAAAGTTAAAAAAAAAAAGGATCGATACTAGTTGATACGCCAGTGTATTATCGGCCAATATCGATACTTTGAACCTTGACATAGATCACTCTATTTTTCTCTATTTGGTCAATTTCATTTTCTATACAAAAATGTGTTAGGGGTACTTTTAGATAAACAACCATGGACCCATACCCTTGAACATTTTTCACTAAGTTTAGGGATATTTTTGGAATAAACAATCATGGGTTCATGCCCTTCAACATTTCCCACTTAGTTTAGGTGATCATGCTACTATTTTCAGATGGCAAAACAAATAGTTCTTAATTAAAGATCAATTAAGTAAATAGGTTCAAGGTTCAAAATATCGATACGTTGGTATGGGTGTATCTGGCGAATCGATTCAGCTTTTTAGTGCTTTTTTTCCACAATTGTTTCAGGGGAGCCGGTTTAGGCCTCCTCCACACCCTGAACCAGTCAGACCCCCAATACACCCACTATAGGGGCGTATCAGAGGGGTCCCGGAATGATATGTATCGGCCAATACGGGTCGTTACGTGTCGATACTTTGAACCTTGAATATGTTGCACACTATAATGGATGTTTTAATAAAATGCAAAATATAGGGTTGGTTTAAGTAAATCTATAAAACTATAGGGGATCTAGTAAATGACACTATTTTTTATTTTTTTAAGAGAACTAATATTATATTTCATGAAAAGAGAAACTAAGGGGATATTCGAAAGCATGGCTTTGTTTTGTTTTTATTTCAAAACAAAACCAAACACCCCCTAAAACGATAACTCTATCGAATCCACATGCATAGGATCAAGCAAAACCAAGGTTTAAAATTTTGTCATGTATTGACTTATATGTATCGGTTTTTCAACTTACCGGCACGAGAGACGGTCCTAAATTGAAGGTACCGTCTCTTTTCGTCGTGCTAAAACAGTATTGGCTCGTTTCGATATGTTTCAGCCAATACGCAATGAATTCACTATTACAAATAGAATAGCCTTCGAAAAGGGGCTTCTAAACCCATTTCAGAAGCCCTCTTTCTTCCCCAAACCCTCCAAAAACTTTCTTTACATTCTTAGAGACTCAAATCTAGAAAAAAAAAACCCATTAAAACACCTACAAAATTGAAATATTCAACAAGTTTTTCAAGGTTGTTTAAAAAATAGCGAAAATATGATGTTTTTTCAAATTTTTTTACATTTTTCAGCCAATGTTTTTGGGTTCTTTTTAGTTTGGATGCTTGAAAACATCTTTATGTATATTGATCTACTATTCTTGTGCGAAAAATCCCACTTATTTTGCTGCTATATGTAAATCTTTGTAAATATTTGAAGAAATTTCAGAATAATAAAAAATCTGAAAAAAAAAATGAAATTTTTAGGTTTTTCTTTTGATCTACCTCTAAAAGTTGATTATGTTGTAGATCTATGAATGATCTACCATGTCCATAGATCAATGATTTTTTTATTTTTTTTATTTTTAGAATAAATAAAATATATATAATTTTAATTTCTTTAATTTTATGTGATCTAACCTTATAGGCTGACTATGTTGTAGATCTATGGATGATCTACCATGTCCATAGATCAATTGAAAATTTTTGTAAATAATTGATAAATATAATTTCTTTAATTTTATATGATCTAACCCTATAGGCTGAGTGTGTTGTAGAACTATGGATGATCCACCATGTCCATAGATCAATTGAATTTTTTTATAAATAATTGATTTTTTTTATATTTTTTTAATTTTTAGAATAAAAAATATTTATAATATCTTTAATTTTATGTAATTTAACCTTATAGGTTGAGTATGATGTAAATCTATGGATGATCTACAATGCCTATAGATCAAATTCATTCAATTTTTCTATTACATATTTACTTTTCTTAATTTTAATTTTAATTTTAGAATAAAACATAAAAAAAATAATTATTTGAACAAAAATAAATAATTTTTTAGTTTTTAGAAAATTAGAATGAAACATGCAAAATAATTATATGATTATTATGTCCATAAATCCATTCAATTTTTTTATTACATATTTACTTTTCCTAATTTTAATTTAATTTTTAGAATAAAACAAGCAAAATAATTATTTGAATAAAAATAAATAACTATTCGGTTTTTAGAAAATTAGAATAAAACATACAAAATAATTATTTATTTTTATTCAAATAATTACATATTTATTTTTCTTAATTACAATTTAATATTTAGAATAAAACATCCAACATAATTATTTGAATAAAAATAAATAATTATTCAGTTCTTAGAAAATTAGAATGAAACATGAAAAATAATTACTTGATCTATTATGTCCATAAATCCATTCAATTTTTTTATTACATATTTACTTTTCTTAATTTTAATTTAATATTTAGAATAAAACATCTAAAATAATTATTTGAATAAAATAAAATAATTATTCAGTTTTTAGAAAATTAGAATGAAACATGCAAAATAGTTACTTGATCTATTATGTCCATAAATCCATTCAATTTTTCTATTACATATTTACTTTTCTTAATTTTAATTTAGTATTTAGAATAAAACATCCAAAACATTTATTTGAATAAAAATAAATAATTATTTAGTTTTTAGAAAATTAGAATGAAACATGCAAAATAGTTACTTGATCTATTATGTCCATAAACCCATTCAATTTTTCTATTACATATTTACTTTTATTAATTTTAATTTAACTTTTAGAATAAAACAAGCAAACACATTGGAACTGAATTGAGTACTCTATTAAATAGTATGTTTTTGTTCCTGTATACTGATTATAATATGTTTTTGTCATAAAACCCACTAAAACATGTTATGTTTATGCATAAATAGCCCATTTATGCCTTATATTTAGTGATACTGAAGTTTATTTATGATTTATTGAAATATTTATAACAATTCCATGTATTTCTATGCATATCTTAATTTTTCGTTCATATCCATATGTACCCAAGGCATATCCCAATAAGCCTCATAAATTTGCCTTTCTGATACTTCAAACCTTGGGCAGAACATCAATTAACCAAGAAAAATTCAGAGACCCACTCTTCTAGGACAATGTTAAGTAACTTAAGATATGCAAGAAAATTGTCAAAATCAAAATCTTATTCCTCTCTAGGACAATGTTACGTAACTTTTCAGATTCTAAACATAACAAGTTGATACATGGATTACAATTGTATTTGTACCAAGAAATTACATAGCATAGGTGATTAAGTGCAAAATGGAAAGTTCTGCATAAAAACCTAACAAAAAATTCTGTGAAATAGATTAGGCTTACATGTGAAAATGACATATTTTATATATGTGGGATTTATTAAAATTAGTTTACATATAAATATAAACATATTTAATATTATAAAGTACACTCAAAAGTAAGAGATCCTATATATTAACATTCTTTTTAAGTCATTTTATTTTATAATCCATATATCACTCTCCCAAATTGGAATTTGTAATAAAAGACAACACTTCAGCACTCCCAAGTTCCAACTGTTTAATTACCCCTGAAAAGTTGGCCTAAAGCGTAATTTTAATTTTTAGCTAAGAGAACCTTATTAAATGATCAGAAGAAAAAATACAAGGAAAATAACTTTAGTGGCCAAAATCATTTTGATTGTAAGGCACTTGTGCTATAAAGTATAACCTTTTGATGTGTTATGGCTTTCCAACTTTTTTTTCCTTTAGGCTGCAATTGTAAACTTCATGTTCCACCTCTTCTACTTTGCTTTGTTTTGATGTTAATGCTTAAAAGGAGAGAAAATATCTCAAATATTTGTCTGAATGGTTTTATGCCCACTTTGCATTAGAAAAAATGGAGCCTTGAGGATTGCTATTGTCGACCTTTCTCTGCAATTACATTTCCATCTCCTGTCATCATAGGTTGAGAGATACTGGAGGTACACCATGGATTCTCTACTTCATTCATAGACAAGTACATAGAAGAACACGTGGCAAGGGTTTTATGGTTAAAAATTCCCCTACTCCCATCTGCATACAATGAAGATCCTTAAAAAGGGACAAGTTACTAAGCCACCCTTCTGCAAAGCCATCATTGATTAGAAGTTAAAAGAACATGAATGGAAATGAATCAGCCAAAATAAGAATAAGAATACTCTTTTCTGATTTAGAAAAGTAGAACAAGAATAGTCTTTTGTTTTAGTTGCTTGTGTCAATGCATGTGCATGAGTGCAAGAAGCAGAGGGGCTTTACAGTAGTTTTCACCAGTTGGAATAGAAAGCGCAATACGTTCAGATTGCTGTTTGTCCAACACCCACTCAAGAAAACACAGGATGAGAAGCATGGAGATGATTGGGGGTTCACGAAGAAAGAAATGCATTGGTTAAGTATACTAATTCTAAACCAACCCGCAAACAGAAAAATTATCAATCCATCAGTAATTCAAAGACCAATATTAAATCTTATACAAACCATCAAACAGATGTTCTAGCAAAACCTCAGTTTCGACATCACAACAAAACCCAACCTGAAGGAAATTATGTATAAATCAATAACCCAAAGACCAACATGAGGCCTTATTCAATTCATTAAATTGCACATATACAAACCATCCAACAGACGTTCAAGCAAACCCTCAATTTCAACATCACAACCGAACCCAACATGAAGGAAATTATGTATAAATCAATAACCCAATGACCAACATGAGACCTTATTCAATTCATTCAATTGCACATACAGAGAAATCAACATTTTCATAATTACTATAGATAATAAATAAAGTTAGTATACTATATACCAGTCTGATGCATAGCAATTAATAAATAGACAACTTAATAAGTTCTATTCATATCCATCCAGGCAATAAAACACCATTCTATCTACCTAATTATTAATCACCGACAGTGCATATTAATTTGTTACCAATTGCAATTAGACCATGAACAAAAAGCTGGAATTAGTCAAGTCAACTCAGAGTAGAAAAAGGCAGTAGGATCTAATGGAGTTTAACACCTAGAAGCAAGAGTAATTATATCCAAGACAAACACCTCAAATAGAATTAAGCTTGGCTAATAAATCTCAACAAACAGAAGAGTTGAACGAAGCCCAAGTCAAAAAGATAGAATTTTATTTTCACTGAAGTAGGGCCTTTAACTCCAACAGATGAATCTTGTTTGTAAAACCTAGTTCAATTAATAAGGTCTTTTTTGGAAAACCTAGTTCAATTAAAAGGCCCTTTTTCCAAAAGAACTCATCAGCAGAACAAAAAGGTCTACGAGGAAATTGCAAATGAAAGTATGAAACGCAACAACCAAACATCAAATTGATGGTTGGTGACAAGGGAAAAAACTAAAATCCTTATTTTTGTAACAACTAATGAGTGGAGTTCGCATCGGATCTATAAAATAAGGATTCACTTCAAAGTGTTTAATTCTTAATTACAGATTTAACCTAACCATGGCTTCCCATAGAAAACCCAAATAAAGAAGAAAAGAATTGCAAGGAAAACTAAAAGGGAAAAAGAAACAAACACAAATTCTATTCAAAGGCAGGAAACTGAAACCGGGCTAATTTCACCTCCATCGTTCAGATAGAGCCTAGAAGCAACAATTCAACACGGGAACAAAATCTTGTGATATAAACAGAAGGTTTCAAGAAATCAAACACCAAACTGAAAGCTTGAGTAGAACTAGAAAGAGTTTCCAGGCTAAAGAAAATTTGAGTACAAAACCGATCTTACAATATACAACTTCTAATCTGAATACAGAAAGGCCGAATGTTAGGTTATTCATTTCAGATTTACTTGTTATTTTTGTTTTTTCTTTTATGCGCATGTCAATCGTTTAAAAGAATGTGATTTATTGCAGCGATCCTTCAATGGAGGCGAATCTACAGAAAAAATGGGATTCATTGCACATTTTTAACTATTTATTTAATGAACAACAAGAAGATCAGTACTCAATACATCCATTAGGGGATCGAGCGAGTCTGACACCGGACTAGAAGGATTCGAGCTCAAAAAGAAAATAGACTTAGCAGCAACAAGCTTCTTCCTCTGCGGACATCTAGGACTGTGTATTCTCCTACCAAAACAAGGGAAGCCATCGATCGTCGCGATCTGAGCTTGGATGCTGCTTCCAGTCGACACCGACGACGATAAAGACGAAGTGAATCGGTAGGTAGAGATTTGAGCTTGTAAATCGAGTCGTTGGCATCTGGCACTTATTCTAGAATCCCTGATTTGAGCGAGTGCTCCTGGTTTTAGGTATCTATAGAAACCCTCGTCTCCCTTCGCTGCTGATCTGGAGAGGCTTCGAACCCTTCGATTCATGACGACTGAGATGTGCCAGAGAAGAGCAGACTGGGAAAAAGGAGAGAAAGCCGCGCAGGAGAGAGAGAGAGAGAGAGAGAGAGGAATGCAGGATCAGATTGCGGATGGGTTTTTAAGGACGAAGATAGAGGCGGGAAAGAAATGGAGGGAAGAGAGAGAGGAGAGGGAGAAATAAATAAGAAATGGAATATATGAATTTCAAAAGAAATAAAGACTTTGGATTTTAGAAGGCGGGATCGTTAGGGCTTGAACACGTGACACCTCTCTTCTCCTACTCGTGTGTGGGGGGAGGGGGGACACGTCACACGAGTCACGTGATACTTTCAGGTGAGAGTATATTAACTTTTAGTGCGTACTGGCTTATTACTTAATAAATAAAATACTTACCGTTCGATCATAATCCCGTGCAATACGAACCGCAGAGATCAATTAACTTTTAGGGCGTACTGGCTTTCTTTCGATCCGGTGCTTTTGCATACAGCCATACACTAGCGGGGCCCGTGCGATGCACGGGATGTATCAAATAAAGTGAAATAATAAATATTTTTAAAATAATTAAATATCAATAAATATTATAAAATTAGTTTATAATTATAATTAAATTAGTCTTAGTTAACTTTTTTAGTCATTAACTAAATTAATGTAAGTCCAAACTCAGGGTTTAAGACTTCAGATTAGGCTTAGTTTGATCCTCATTCTAACCCAATTGACCCAAGTTGCATGCATTGTAATATTCGTAATTGGATTGGACCAAAGTCATCAAACCAAGTGCAACTCATGTATCTATTATTTTTAAGTTTTTTTAACTATTTTTAGATAATATTGAAACCAAAGGAACTATGAGGGATGGGCCACCCATATTGTGTAACACGATGAACCAAAAAATTACAAATTTTAGGATAAATTTTGATAGTGTGTTAGTAGTTTTTAAGATTGTTTGGCCTAGCCCATCCCACACCTTAAGTGTAATAATATTTGTATAGGCTTACAGGATTGACCATGTTAATTATAAAACTATTAAGTTTTTACAAATTAAAAATTTTATTTAATTCTAGTCTAATATATATATATATATATATATATATATATATATATATAATTTGTTATCCACATATTATATAATAACTTTTACCATATATGTATATAACTTCCAAGTTGAGCTTATTAGATGTTGTTTAGATTGGGCCATATCCACTAAATACATTATTGGATTCCAAAAGTTTGATACCTAATTAGACTTCAAATCTGATTATCCCTATAATGTGTGGGCTTAGTGCATATCTCAACTAGACCTAAATCAAAAGAAAATAGTTGCTTGAGCTTGGAAATTTATAGATCTAATTGGGTTAGGTTAAGTTATAACCGATTTGTTACTTTTTTATTATTAATTTCAATTATCATATCAATACTACTTTTCAATAGTTGCTAGATAAAACCTAGGGGTGAGCATTTGGTTTATTCAGTTAAAAGTCGAACCGAATAAACAGAAATTTTAAAAATTGAACTAAAAAAATAAAACCAAAGCTAAAACTGGAAATTTTGGTTATTTCGATTAAAACCAAATTTTAATAATATATACTCTATTATATATAATAACATATATTATATATTATGAAATCAATTTTCATTATATTATAAATTAATATGTATAATATATTATATATTATATGTTACATATTATATATAATAATAGAAAGTTTGACTAATTTGGTTAATCGAATTTCTAATTCTAAAAACTAAAACCAAAAACCGATTTAACCAAAAATTGAAAAAATCAAACCGAAAAAAAGTAGAAACCAAAATTTTTTATTTGGTTTTTAGTTTTAACCGAATGGTGCTCAACCCTAATAAAACCTATTAAAATTTAATTATCTTATCAATAATTTATACTATGGGTGTGGTGTAGATCTAAGCTAAACCTAACTTAGAAGAAAATATTTGCTTGAGCCAAGGTTGAACTAAGTTATAAGTGATCATCCCTAAGTACCAGTAGTCTTATGACATTATACAAATGGTTTAATTTTTATTTTTTATAATCTTTTACTTTTTATATTTATTTTAATTATACTACTTAACTATATTTCATTTTTAATTTATGAACTACTAATTAATTTTTATTAATTTCACAACTTTTAATAATTGTTAGATAAAAAATCGCTGAATTTTAATATTTTTATTAATTCTAGTAAGTTTATTAATTATAGTTATTAGGCTTCAAATTATATATAGATTGCATGTTATAGATTTCTAGATGAACCAGGATCATTTTAATATTGTATTATTAATAAATAAAATATTTTAATAAATATAGTTAATTATATAAAGATACTATAACCATTATTAATATTCTAATAAAATTTTGTTTTGAAAAATAATGTATTTATTAAAATAATGCTAATTATTAAAATACTATATTTATTGAATATATGGCTAATTAATTAAATACTATTAATTAGTAAGTACTGCAATTAGTTAAGTAATATTAATTAATAAATATTGTAATTAACTAAATACTATTAATTATTAAATACTGTATTTGTTAAAATACTATTAACTATTAATTCACGGTTAATTAATAAATATGTTTTTAATAAATACAAGTGATTAATTAATAAATGCATTACTTATTAATGTAATTATTAATACTATTTTAATAGAAAATGAATTCAATAAAATGATATTAATTATTAAAAATATTGTATTTATTAAAATACTATTAATTATTAAAAATACTGTAATTATTAAAATACTATTACCTACTAAAATATTGTATTTATTTAAAATATAGTAAATTTCTGGAAACTATCATATTTTCAGAAATATTGGTAATTTATTGGCTAAAACTAATTAAGTGTAATTTTTTGGTAATTTAATATAACTTTTTGGTAATTAAATGTGATTTTATGCTATGTATAGCTTAAATTATAATTACTATTAATTACATTTTAAAAATATTTATTGCTATTTATATTATTGTTAATAATTAAAAAGCATTATTTTTCATTATTATTCAATATTTTTTTGCAATAAAATACAATTAATTTAGTTTTAATTATTTTTAGTAATTTAATTAAGTTTTAGGTTTTTCATACTTTTTCGACTTTTTAATTAATTTTTGGTATTTTCTTCATTGTTATTCAGTCATTTTTGCAAATGAGTAATTTTTAATAATTCCCATTATTTTTAGCATTTACTTTTGCATATTAGTCACTACAAAATTAATTTGCATTTCCTTTTAGTAAAAATAAAAAAAAATAACTAAATAAATACAATAGTTAATAAAAAATACAGTTAGTTTTCAATAATTTATGGCTTGGGTATTTTTTAATAATAAAATCCTATTATTTGTACTTTGAAATTAGTTTTTAGTAAGTACCCTTATTAATATAAAATACTGTTAACTTTTAATATTTTTTAATTATTTTCAGTATTTTAATTACGTTTAGTTTTTTTTTTTTTAATTTTCCATATTTTTAATTCATTGTTGGTATTTTTTCATTATTATTTAGTAATTTTTTGCAATAAAGTATTGTTAATAAAATGGGTTCTACATTTTAAATTTTCATTAATTTTTACCACATTTAATGAGTTCATTATGCAAAATAATGGTCTCAAATCATAAAAGTTATTAATTAATTAAAAATGAAATAATACAAATTTATCTAATAATATTATTAATTTTTTTTTATTTGTGTTTATTAAGTTTGGTTTTTAAGTGGAATTAAAACACATTTTTAATATTTACTAAGTTTTTTTAA
This sequence comes from Nelumbo nucifera, assembly GCF_055504915.1. Lineage (NCBI taxonomy): Eukaryota > Viridiplantae > Streptophyta > Magnoliopsida > Proteales > Nelumbonaceae > Nelumbo > Nelumbo nucifera. Next base: position 145,190,229 of record NC_142649.1, on the reverse strand, counting down.
TATTTATTTTGAGTGAAAGTCTATTGGATTTTTAAATTAATAATTTTTTTATTGTTTAAACTCAAACTATTTATATTATTACTATTATGTGTTTCTTAAATGCAATAATGACATGCATTAAAATAAGAGCCTTGGAAAACCCAAAGCTCTCTCGCTCTCTCTCTCTCTCTCTCTCTTAAATGTAATAATAACACGTATTAAAATAAGAGGCCATAGAAAACCCAAATCTCTCTCTCTCTCTAATAGTGTATAGTTTTATTGATCAAATCAAAATAGACAATGATTACTTTTTTATATTTTTAAAATAAAAAATACAAAAAATAGATAAATAGATAAATGGCTTCTATCAAAGGAGAGACATGTTGACATGGCACGTGTAATTTTATTTTATATTTATATATATATATATATATATATATATATCAATTCTCATCATCATCTAGGTTTGGAGTTTCAGGTATGGGGACAGGTGAAGTCCTGTTAGGGCAAAATATATTATATGATATTAACATTACTAAAACTAAAAATAGATTTTCCCTTGATGGATCCAACTACGAATGGTTTGAACTTAGTTTGGATAATCAACTTTGTTGGAGTCTTGAAACTGAGCAGGTTGACGTGAAATCTTTAATCTTGAAGGACCACCATATCAAAGTGTTTGGATTCGTTAAGGATCCATGTTCCTGGAATTTCAGCCCAAATTGGAAGGTTGGGATCCAACACAATTTATATCAGGTATAGTAATACCAATATTGTCATTGTTGTGTGTGCATTCTTAAAGGATCCACCCCATTTGTAGACCGTGATTTGACAAGAAAAAATAATTATAGGTATTTTTTTCAATGATTTAACAAGAAAAAATAAGTTAGTAAATTGTTTGGAGGTTTAATAGTTATAGAAATAAAATAGAATACATATAATGTACATCCTCTTATAATTGTAGGTATTTTCTTTCTTTATTTATTTATGAACACTTTTACAACTGCACTTAGTTTCCAAAAATTGAGTATGATAAACCTCATGATGATGCATATATCCATACAATAGTTCATACACTATGAATAATAACAATTTGAGATTTATCATTAAACAAACATTAGTTTTTTCTGTTACTAAAATATTAAAAGTTAAATAAAAATATACCTATAATATTTAATTAGTATCTCATTGTTAATTTTTATGTTTCTAGATGCCCCTCTTTTGAAAAAGACAATGAAAATGAAGAAGAGAGACAAAAGGTAATTAAATAGATTAAAGATGAGTTATGAAACCAATTTGAGGTTTACTACATCACTTTGATTTATGGTGAGTTCGGGCTTAATCTTGGATTCCCATAAATTTTAATCATGAAAACTTAACAACTAAAATCTTCGAAAATATTAATGGGATTAACATTGCCAAAATGTTAATCTGAATTATTTAATTGAAAAGCTTAATAAACATAAATATATAACTAGTATATCTTTTGCCGCATTAAATGTATTGGATAAAATAAACTTCACCACATTCTATGTAATTCGATTTAATTTCTGAAAACATTCATCCCACTCAATACAATAAGTGGAAAACTTCTTTAAGGGTAAGAGGTGTTGGCATGTTGCATTAATGCTTATGACTTCGTTATGTTCAACATTTTAATTTTAGTTCGAATCAACAATGCCCCTAAAAATAACTGATAACGACATTAATTGTGCTAATAATTCCTCTTTTCCTTATTTCCATATAAGGAATGATGTATTCATAGAAGACAAAGTTACCATTTTCTCATGAAATGTCGAAAGTAAACAAATGAATGGTCTACGATGAAATTTCAGAAACAAAATCATATCCATTGAATGGCACTACATATTCACACATGGTTTTCAAAACTGGACCGGACCAAACGGTCGGACCAAAAATTTGAAAACTGGTCAGGCTTTCATTTTTCCCCAAAACCAGATTTTTGCCAAAAAAACAAAAAAACCTTGGTTTGGTCAGCAAACCACTGACTCGGGCATTCAAATCGTTAAATGGTTTTGACAGTTTTTTATTTATTTTTATTTTTTTATAACAATAGGTCGACCATTCGGTTCGAATGGGTCAAACCGTTTGACTCGGGAACCGGACCCCTAACTGGTTCGTTGTTCGGGTCAGTTTTAAAAGCCTTGTACTCATAAGGCATTTTTTGGACGGGCATTACTTAGCTATAGTTCAAAATTAATTTGGATTTGCTCCCCACATCAACGCTAAAATACATTGTAGTCATTCCTTGGGAACATCTCCCCATGAATGACAATATAAAAGTATGAAAGATCTTTGTAATGCACAATTATGATGTGTTGTGTGGGAGGTTGATATATCAAGAATCTAACAAAAATAAATGTGTTATTGTTTCTTTAGAAGTTTAATGGTTGTAGAAATAAAACGGAATGCATTTCATGTGCATTTCTAACAGTTGTAAGATTTTTTATAAGCACTCTTACAACTGTAGTGAATTTTTGATATATGAGTATGATAAACCTCGGGATTATGCATCCATACAATATTTCATACACTAAACAAATTTTAATTATGTTGACACTAGAACATCAAAAGTTATAGGGTAAATTTCTTAAACTACCTTATGGTTTAGCTAATCGACTAAGTATACACCCTTACTGTTTGACTATTGTCTAGCGCTACCCCTATTGTTTCTAACAACTGACTAGCTCTACTCTTATCATTAACATCCGTCAATGTTCGTCAAAACTTTATACATACGTGATGTATAAAGTTTTTTAAACCCAATATTACCCTTTGCCCCTCTCCTCCTCCTCCTCCATCTTCTTCCTCCTTTAAGTAGTGGCAAACCAAGCTGACTTGGTCCTTAACCAACGGCGGTGATAGCCCCCTCCACCTCCGACCCCTCCCTCCCTCACTCACTCACTCACTCTCTCTCTCTCTCTCTCTCTCCTTCTCCCCCTTTGATATCTCCCCCTTGTTTCATCACCACCGCTGCAACTCGAGTTGCAATAGCGAACCCCTCCACCTACGGCCCCTCTCTTACACACTCTTTCTCACACACTCTCTCACTCACTCACCCTTATCAATCAAAATCACCAACGTCACTGCAACTTCTAGCAGTGGTGATAATCTTCTTCCTCCACCCTTTCACTTCTTCGTTCTCCCTCTCCACCTCCCCTGTATGCAATCCCATCTCAGATCTAAGAGATAGGTTTCCTTGATTTAATCATGCAATATCTACATCTAGGGTAACTGAATCATGAGCCTTTTTTGTAATTGAACCGGTACTACCAATTTTTGGAAAATTGGTAACCGAAACTGAATCGAAGCCAATCGGTTAACCAATTGACCAGTTTGGTTCATCAGTTTTTTCGTTTTTAATTTTTACAATATATATTAAAAAATATATAAATATATAATAAAAATTATAAATATATATATAATATACATAATATATATAATATAGAAATATATGTATACCGGTCGGTTCGCTTAACCACCGATTTTCTATATTGGTTAACTGAAATCGAACAGATACCTTCAAATTTTTAAAAACACCAAACCGATCGATTCAGTTAACCGATTTTTCGGTTCGATTTTGGTCATTTTTTTGTTCACCCCTATCTACCTCGGAGAAAGGGATCGATAGAGAAGAGCTTCATCACTGTCTTTGGATTCCATTCTTATATCTCCAGGATAACTGAAGTTCAACAAGAATTTATACACATTTGTATATCTCTAGGATCCACCATTTGACCTTGTAAAAAAAGCATACACGTGTTAGCTAAGGCATTTGAGTCAAACTAAGTGGGTATGAAAAGCCTAATTTTTTTCATGTGTACAGATTTTGGATCATGAAGATAACACAATGATACATCCATTGCAATTGGTTCAATTAATAGAACGAAAATCACACCCATTTTCGAATCTGGGGGCGAAGAAGGCAGAGAGGGTGAAGGGGGCTTTCTCTTGGGAGTTGATGGAGTCATTGGACGTGGTGGTGGCGACGGTGGTTGAGGAGGTGGAAGTAAGGTTGCAACAAGGTCTGGCAATTTTGATTTTAAGCTTCTTAAGCTTAAGCTAATTACTGAAGGACTATTAGACATAGATGGAGTAAGTGAGGTCGAATCCGAAGATGAATATGATGGCGTACTCAAATTTGAGCTTCCGCTCCCAAAATCCCCACCGACCAGCTTTCTCTTGGGAGATGGATCAATAGTTAATCATCGGTTTCTAAGTGATCGACCTAAAAAAGGCTAATTGATTTGGTCGTGCAATACCCACCTCAGAGAAAGGGATTTCATTTGCTAGAGGACGGTGAGTCTGAGCCACGTAGACATAGAAAATGATGTGGCCAACCTATCGGGACCCAACAGTGTCGGTATTGGAGGCGGGGTGATTGGACCTGGTAGTGAAGACCAGATTGAGGAAGATGACGAAGAACTGGAGGAACTTCCAATTGGACTTAAGGGCAAAACGGACATTTCAACCCTTCCATTAATATCTTAACAACAATGGTAATTTTCTGAAATAGTAAGGATATCTTTAGACAATAGTGAAATGGTAAGGTGATATTTAGTCAATTAACTAAACCATAAGGGTAGTTTAAGAAATTTACCCAAAATTTATATGGAGATAAGACCGTAAGAGGAAAAAAACAATTCTCTAGGTACAACTAAAGTTTCATCGTAAAACATGTTTTGGAGTCAGATGGGCCTGTTGTATGCAGGCTTGGGAAGAATTTTGTTTCACTAAAAACCAAACCAAGAACTCAAGAAGCATCCATCTATTTTAACCATGTTACATAATGGAATGCATATTAGTTTAGCCTACCATACACCCCAAATCACTACCATATAAGTGGTACAAAATCATCTGGCATTTTCTAACAATCTTCATCACATTTTGATAAAAGAAATCATGAGAATTAAATCAAATTCTAACAAGAATTCTATATAAAATTGAGAGTTGAACAATGTTGAACTATTAACATATGACTGACTCAAGGAGTCCATGAAGCAAAGAACTCCAATATGATACAAGCATTATGAATATAAGAAATAACACAATATGCAATGGTACATCCTTTTGCCTTCTATGAATATAAAGTCATTATCCGAGTATGAATCACTTAAATTAAACTAATTGCAAATTAGATAACCACAAATTAAAGATGATGAGATTTAGATTTTGAAATTGAATAATATAAATCTTATAACATTGAGACATTTTCATTGTAATCATTCTATCAAATCATAGTATTCAAATCACAAAATTATGTTGTAGTAGAATTTTATAATCGACATGAGATATATAATATACATATACAATCAAAATTAAATGTTGTATATTTTCACTAGCATTCCATTCTGGACAAAATATAATTAGCACAATTTTTTCCCTAAAACTATGAATAACAAAATTATGTAATAAATACTTTAGCGGAGAATGTGAAGAAAATAAAAAGGCCTTCAAAACAACACAAAATCTACTCTATATATGTTATGCCAAAGTGTAGAGTCTAAATAAACTAGAAATTATGTAACATCATTTTAATAAAAGGTGAAAAATGTATAATATAAAGGACTTTTGGCTCTGACATCCTCTGAATGTTGCAAAAAAGCCAATTTCGATCATAAATAGTTAAAAGGGCTATTTTGGACCTTAAGCTAAGTAGCAAAGACCAACATTAGCAATAAACACATGAATGTTAGAAATGTCGTTCACAAATCCATTAGAACGGAATGCATTTAATGTGCATTTTTCTTATAATTGTAGGCTTTTTTACACGCACTCTTACAAGTACAATTACTTCTTGATATACGAGTACTATAAACCTTGAAATGATGCATTCATACAATATTTTATACACAAACAATAATAATGGAAAATATATTGTTAAACAAATATCAAATTTTCTAATGCTAGAATGTCAAAAGTTATATAGGAATATACTTAAAATATTTAATTAGTATCTCAATATTCATTTATATTTTCATAGTTTGTATTTATAGAAGCCCCTCCCCTAAAGAAGACAATAAAATGAAGAAGTGATGTACACGTGGTTAGGCAGTAATGATGAATTAGGAAATCCATTTCAATTACTTTATGCCGAGTTTAAGCCTAATTTTGGATTCACATAAATTCATATCATGAAAATATAATATCTAAAACCACTTAAAATATTAACGGAATTGACATAGGCAAATAGTTAATCAAAATTATTTAACACAAGAATGTAGTAAATGCAAACACATAATTAATAGATCACTTGCCACATCAAATTTATTGGGTCATTACTTTACCATATTTTCCATTTTTGGATTTTGTTTCTATTTTTAGTGCAATGAGTGAAAACAAATCTCTTGTTTGATACAATAACTGGAGAACTTCTATAAGAGTAAGGGATGTTATATTGTTGTTTGTGCTTTTGTTATATTCAATATTGTAACTATAACCTGAATTAATCGCTCTTAAAAACAAATTAATAGTAAGACTAATTGTGCCAATAACTCTTTTCTCTTTTTTTTTTTTTTTTATATGGAATGAAACATTCATAGAAGACAAAATTAGTCCTTCTTATGAATCGTCAAAGTAAATGATGAATGGTCTATAATGAAATTTAAGAACCATAATCAAATTACCTTTCAATGATATTATCTTTCCTCAAGGCATTTGTTGGAGGTGTAAGACTTATTTAATTTCCAAAGACAAACTCGAATTTGCTCCCCACATCACAATACAATCATGCATTTAAAACTTTTCCCCATGACTGACAACAATAAGTGCATGAGAGAAGTTCCCAATACATAGTTGCAAATGTGTTGTGGAATTGGTGTGGGGATCACTTCATTAGGAGAAAATCCAAGTTTCCCTAAAACTAATTATGGATTGTAGTTACTCAAATTTGTAATCAAAATAGTTATTTTTCATTTTTTGAGTTACAAAATCTTTTTTCAAGTATGAATCATCACCTAAATCAAAAGTAATTGCAAATTAGATAACCATAAAACTAGGATTCTAAGATATGGGTTTTATAATTCAACATTGCAAGTCCTATGACATTGGGACATTTTGGTTGCAATCATTCTACCAAATCACAAAATTAGGTTGTTGTGAAATTTTAAAATCAATATAAGATAGAATATGCATGTGCAATCCAAGTTAAATGTTTTATATTTTCTTGAGCATCCCATTTACAATTTCAAAACAAAATATTTTTGCAACTATGTTATGCTAAATTTTGAGTCTAAATAGGCTAGAAAATGTAAATGATAAGTTTTATTTTTGCAATTTTTTGAAATTGCAAAGATTAATACTATCCTGGGATTATAATGCTTTGATAATTTGGTGAAATTGATTTTGTTATATGGTAAATTTTACATAACTGGATCCAATTAATAAATTCTATAAAAAATCCAATTGATAGAGTTGATGCAATAATAGCCATCACAAGTCATAGCATAAATTTCCTGTGATTGCTAAAAGTCACTTATCTATCACCTACAAGATTTAGTTTATCAAGCAAGATTTGATAAAAAGGTAGGTACTATGCATTTTTTAGGGATGCATAAAAATCATCAATACAGTTAAATGTAGAGGTGTTGAAATAATAAGAAAAATGTAAAATTTCTTAAAGAATGACTAAAAATTTTAAATTTTACATTACCTCATATGTTGTATCAGAGAAGAAATGTATGGTAAGGTGAAGTTCTATCAAAATATTAGTTTGATAGGGTGAAGTTCAATTTTAATTCCACAGTAACCTCTTGAACTCTAGGTTTGAGGTTTCTTCTCCCATGATTCGACCTATCCGCTTTTCTACTTCATTTTTTATCTAATAAAAGATATTTATATGGAATAATCTTAATTGCCACAGTGATAAGCCTTGTAGCAATGATAAAGTTCATTCTTGTTCAATACAACACATGCTTTGCTTCATTTGAACAAACAACAAAAAGAATATTAGTGCACAAAGGTTTTGGACCAAGTTTTCTTCGTGGATCTAGAAAGAATAAATATATTATTGTTTCTTTGGAGGTTTAATGGTTGTAGAAATAAAACGGAATGCATTTAATGTTCATTTTCTTATAATTGTATGCTTTTTTATGGGCACTCTTACAACTATAGTGAATTTTTGATGTACGAGTATGATAAACCTCAGGATGATGCATCCATACAATATTTCATACACTAACAACAATAATGGGAGATATGCTGTTAAACAAATGTTAGTTCTGTTGACACCGGAACATCAAAAGTTATATATAAATATACTTAAAATATTTAATTAGTATTTTAATGTTTATTTCTATTGACAAACTTTTGTGTTTCTAAATGCCTCCTCTCCTTAAGAACACAATGAAAATGAAGAAGTGAGACACAAGTGGTTAAACAGACTAATTATGAGTCAAGGAACCCATTTCAGCTTTACCATATTATTTGCTTTATGCCGAGTTTGAGCCTAATTTTGGATTCACATAAATTCTTATAATGAAAATATGATATCTAAACCCACTTAAAATATTAATGGGATTTACATTAACAAGAAGTTAATGTTTATCTACAACTATACACATTACATTAGGAGGTCACCAAGGACAACTGAATTAGTTTCAGAGCTGACTTTTCTGCAAGTACACTACAACCAGATCTTGGTATCACAAATATTTTAAATTATATATTTTTCTACTTAAGTTGTTATATTATATATATATCGAGATAAGACCATCAGAGAAAAAAATGAGTTCTCTGGTTACAAATAAAGCTTCATTTTGAAACATGTTATGGAGCCATATGAGACTGTTGTATATAGGCTTAGGAAGAATTTTGTTTTATTGAAAAATCAAACGAAGAAGCATCCATCTAACTTAACTATGTTGCATCATGGACTGCATATCAGTTTAGCCTAACATATACCCAAACCACTGCTACATAAGTAGAACAAAATCATCTGGCGTTTTCTAACATTCCTATGTTCTTGTAGATAGAATGATTATGATTCTAGGAAACAAGAATCCTCATCACATTTTGATAAAAAATCATGAGAATTACATCAAATTCCAACAAGGATTCTATATAAAATTGAGATTGAACAATGCCGAACTATTATTTCCACCCAAATATTAACAGATAACTTTAGTAGTCCATGGAGCAAAGAACTCCAATATGATACAAGTATTATGAATATAAGAACACAGTTTGACATGGAACATCCTTTTGATCCAAATCCACATTGTGATTCTCATTATAAGGGAAGCATGCACACAGCCGTGGATTAAAACTAAGAAGCTGTCTATTCTAAATAAGTCTTCTTAAACAGGCATATCTGAATGAATTAGAAAATAACCACAAAAATATAGGGATAACAATAGAGTAAAAGAGAATAACAATGAAGGGAAGGGGTCGAAGAACCAGACTCAAATCAAACTACGCAAGGGCTTCAGCTCCTGCAACAATCTCCAATATCTCACCCGTGATTTTGGCCTGGCGTTCCCGATTGTAGGCAATTGAGAGATTCCTCTTCAACTCGACTGCATTGTCAGTGGCATTGCTCATTGCACTCATCCTCGCTGCAAGCTCACTTGCCAATGATTCTTGCAACGCCCTCAAAATCTGGCTGTTTAGATAGAGAGGCAGAAGTGCATCAAGGATCTGAACTGGGTCCTGCTCGAATTGCAGAATGGGTGAGAATTCCGGAGTTGGGGTTCGCACAACGTCCCTCTCCACTGTCAGTTTTCCTTCCTTGGTTGTCAATCTGAACAATTCATCCTCCGCAGCATCCACACAATTACCATTAATATCACAAATCTCTCCCTTGGGTGAAAGTGGAAGCAATGTGTGGATCACAGGATCAGACTTGACCAAGGACACGAATTTGGTGTATAAGAGCTCCACCTTATCGACCTCCTCACTTATAAAGAGTGAGAACACATCATCGGCGATGGCCTGAGCTTCCTTCGCCGTAGGAAGGCTCCCACCTTCAAGAAACCTATCAACAGGAATATAGGGCCTGCGGAGGAAATAGGAGTTACCCTTTTTACCCACACTTATAACAGTGTAATCTAGGCCGAGATCCTTCAATTCTGCAATCCGGGACTCTGCCTTTTTGATAATTGCGTTGTTGAAGCCACCACAGAGACCCCGATCGCCGGTGACAACAACCAATGCGACCTTTTTAACAGTGCGGACCTTAGTTAGAGGAACATCGATGTCTTCAGTCTGGAGTTGCTCGTTTATGTTGTACAGAACCTCAACGAGTGTCTCGGAGAAAGGCCGGCCATTGACGACGGCTTCTTGGGCTCTTCGGACCTTAGCGGCAGCGACAAGCTTCATTGCCTCTGTGATCTTTTGTGTGTTCTTCACGGAATCAATACGCTCGCGAAGCTCGCGGAGACCACATTGGATTGGGTTCGTCGACGATGAGCGAGAGGGGATACTGGTTGCTGAACTGTGGGAAGGGAGACGAAATGGGTTGAGAAGAGATCGAAAGGAGATTGAGGAAGGGTCGGAGAGTGAGGGCTTGGAGGAGACCCACATCGTTAGATTGGAGCAAGACATGGTCAGGATGAATTTTCTTAGCTCTGCAGAGATCTATCTACAGAGGGAAGAGGGAAGAGAGAGAAGAAGTTCTGTGAGTGTTGAATGTTTATTTCTTCTATTTCTTTTCGTTTTGGGGGGCGAAAAAAGGTGTGGAGGGAAACGGTAGATTGAGGGATTGGGCGAGGTTTGGATTGGGTTTGGGGATAAGGATTTTGACCGTTGGAGATTGTGGTGTGAAGCGTCTCAACTCAAAGGCCATATATATATGATGAAATGATGAATTGTGGCTCTTCTCCGTTTTATGTTTCTGCTGAAGGGAGAGATTAGGACTAGGGCAAATTTCGACCAACTGATGGAGGCTGAGTTGCAATTTGCAAACTCTCCCGCTGGTTGTGATTATGGTAAAAAAAAAACGAAATGGGAGTGGGGGTTACGAGTATGGGAGAAAACGATCATATCCATTACTGAAATGGCAAACCCTTGAAGTCAAAAACACAGGGATATTTTTGACTTTTAACACCTGTAAATACGGCCGCCAATCAACTAGGAATCCAATCATCCAATTAATAATCAACTAATGGTGTGGTGGCTGAGTTGCTAAGATCTCATGACTCATTCAGTAGAGACTTGATCAAATCCCTCTCCAACCTAGGTAGGTCTATATCCGAAAATTTGAGACCAGATCCGACATTCAATCTAATTATCTCGAATTTGGATTGGATGATATATTTATGTAATCAGATTGGATTCGGATTTGACTCCCTCCTATCCAATTAAAATTTGAATCGGATTATATTTTAATATTTATTGATTTTAATATATAAATTTTATATAATTATATTATTTGAATCTAAGGTTTTTAAATTTGATAAGATTTCTAATTGGATATAGATATAGATTTTCAAATAATCTGATCGAGTTCGGATTTTGCTGCATTTGATCTGATTACAGCCCTAGTTGGGGGTTTAAGAGGATGAGGGATGGGCTACCCCCCCTCCCTTGTTGTGTAGCTCCATGAAAAAAAAAAACTGATTATCTCGAATTAGGATGATGTATTTATATAATTGGTTAGATTTGGATTTGATTCACTCTTATCCAATTAAAATTTGAATTTGATTATATTCTAATATTTATTGATTTTAATATATAAATTTTATATAATTATATTATTTGAATTCGAGGTCTTCAAATCTGATCAAATTTTCGATTTTAGATTGGATTCGGGTGTAGATTTTCAATAATTGGATTGGGTTTGGATTTTGCTGCATTTGATCCAATACAGCCTTAGTTAGGGGGTTAGGAGGATGGGGGATGGGTTACCCCTCCTGTTGTGTAGCCCCATGAAGCAAAAAAAAAAAATCATCTGACTAATAATTCCATCGATCCCACTAAAATCCAAGTCTAATAAGAAATATGTAGATATTAATAATTGATAAATTTAACATTTGAATTTTGTACATTTGTTATACATATATAAGTTAAAATTTATTATTATTTTTAAAATTTTGGTCATTTTAAACATGATAAGATTCCATATATTGAATTTGGGTTGGATTTGAATTTTGTACATTTGTTATACATATATAAGTTAAAATTTATTATTATTTTTAAAATTTTGGTCATTTTAAACATGATAAGATTCCATATATTGAATTTGGGTTGGATGCATATTTTAAGGTTTATCATTGAGGTGCAAATGCAGTTGGGTTCGATTCGAACATGATCCATGATGTAGGGTGATTTGGCCCGACCTAGTAATAGGGGGACACGTGGACACGACCTAACTAGCAAGATGACAGCTCAGTCCGATGCACCAAGTCTACAACGGATCGAGCTCGAATAACCAAACCACCTCGGGGCAAGTCCACCTCGGAACGAGTTCACCTCGGTGCACGGTCACATCAGGACCACCTCGATCCCAAGGCACTTTGGCATTCGTACCAGGTCGGATCCAAAGGGCACTAGCTCGAGTAATACTGACCGACCACTGCATGGCAACCCTGAAGATCTCGCCACCAGATTTTGCACCTCACGAGATCACGCCTCATAACAGCTAACATTATCTCCCCCGTCCGATTCGGGCGGAAGTGATGAATCTTATCAGTTGGCAGTGTTATCCCCAATTAACGGGGAAATGGACCTCATCGTGACGAGGATCCCGGAACCGCTCAGCAAAACCCACAAAGGCTCCACTATATAAAGGCTCCACCCCCCGGGGGTGAAAGGTACGCGTAATCTCTGCTCTCTAGCCCTCTTGCATTCTAAGCTATTATCAGCTCGCAACCAAGTACTAACTTAAGCATCAGAGCGATCTCACCAGGTAAGCAACCCCGGGTTCTCTGATTCGCTTTTTGCAGATCAACCGAGTATGTCGTCTGCTGGAAGCCAGATCACCTCTAGCTAGGAGTAGTCGGATTGCGCTACATCATTTGGCGTCGTCTGTGGAAAACACTACAAAAAGCCTCTTTCCTCGAAAAGCATCCATGGCATCCTTCAATAACACTGGATAGAACGATGAAATGAACGTCTCCGGGGGACAACCTCAGTTCCCAGCCGTGTGCATCGGTCAGTTCACCGTGCCTCTCTATGCAGATGGGGTTCCAACATTGAACATACCTCGAGTCGTAGCACCAGTGAATGCCCCACTCCCTCCTACGGTGGGTGCAACCTTTACTGAACCTTCTATGATTCCCCTTGCAGTTGGGCAGAATCAGCTTGATGACCTGGTACACTGCGTGCGAACTATTCAGGTCTAAATGCAACAGGTCCAGCAGTTCCAGCAATACCAGCAGCAGGTCCTGCACCACTTTTACCAGTAGCAATATCAACAATAGTTCCCTCCACTACTGCAGAATCAACAGCCGGTTCCACCTCGGAATCCGGCCCCACAGCAAAGCAGATCCCGTCATCAGAGCACTCACCCTCCTCGCCGAGGATAGACTTCCCAGGTTCCACATCCCCTTGGGAGCCAAGTCTCATCTCGCGGTAGGAGGGACAGACAGATTACTCCTCCTGCTTCGGAGAACATCAATAGATCAGGAGACACTCAGCCCGCCAGGGCCGTTTCACTTAGGCCATCGCGTCAAGAAGGTCCGTTCGTGGGGAATTGATTCGGGGTTCTGGTTGCGGACTCCAGGCGAGGCCCCTCCATCCACAGCAGCCAGCACCAGCAGTTCGAACTACCCCGTGTCCGCATCGTACCCGATCACATGGAAGTTAGCAGCACAAATGCAGAACCAGTCAAGAAGCAGCAGAAGCGGTGTCGTAAGGCACGCCGAGCTACAGTTCCAAGCCAGCTCGCTAGACCTAGTCAGCCCGAACCACCTAAAGGCAAAGAGGAGGCAAGCTCGGAGGCCACGAAGACCGCTCCTCTCCTCTCCGTGCCATCTCCTTTGTCCTCCGAGTTCCTGGCCACCCCGATGCCAAAGGACTTCAAAATGCCTCCGCTGGATAAGTATGACAGGTCGTTTGACCCAAATGATCATGTAGAATCGTTCCAATCCCAGATGCATATAGTTGGGGCTAATGAATCTTGCATGTGTGTTGCCTTCTCTACGACCTTCAAAGGAGTAGCTCGCACGTGGTACAGGAACCTCGCGCCAGGGACGATCAAGAGTTGGGCGTAGTTTGTGCAGATGTTCACCTCGCACTTCATTACCAGCAAGAAGTGCCCGAGGTCATAAGAAAGCCTCCTCAACATAGTCCAGAGGGAAGGAGAGTTGATTCAAAGTTACATCAAACACTTCAACGACACTTGTCTACAAATTCCTGATTTGGATCCCGCTATAAGACTCTCGGTAGCGAAGAGAGGTATCACTCATAGGGAGTTCAAGTGGCACGTGGTAGCCAACAAGCCCAAAGATATCACCGAGTTTCTCAAGCTCGCTGATTAGTTCATTAGGACCGAAGAGGAGATGAACCAGAAAAGTGAGAACCCAGCGGAGAAGAGGAAATGAGAAGGTGACACCTCGAACAACGGGGACACAAGCGAAGAAAGAGCAAGTCACCAACCAAGGGAGGGAACAAGTCAGATCAGCGTTCCTGAACTCCTCCGGTCGAAAGAACGAGCTACACGCCCCTCAATGCAAAGTGGGGAGAGATTCTCATGGCAATCAAGGACGCCTCTTATTTGAAGTGGCCACCCCGGTTGAGGGGAGATCCCGCCACAAGAAACAAAAATGTATACTAGCATTTCCATAGAGATCACGGTCACAGTACCGAAAATTGTAAAAACCTCCGCGACGAGATTGAAGAACTCATCCGTCGCAGATACTTGAAAAATTTTGTACAAAAAGATAATAAAAACCAGACAGATCGGTAGGGGGAGCAAAGGAGAGATGCTCCTGAGTCTAGCAGCAGACAGAGTGAATAGAGATAGCTGGCCGAAGAAAGACCGATCCGCGGAGTAATCAACCTGATTACAGGCGGGTCTATTGTTGTAGGCTGCACCTCAGCAGCGGGGAAGACCTCGGTTCGCGAACTAAAACGAGAAGAACTGAATCCTCCGAAGCGACCAAGGCTCGAAGACCCCATATTCTTCATAGAAGACGACGCACGCGGGATTCAATACCCCATGATGACGCACTAGTCATAAAGATGAGGATCAATGATTTTGAAGTTAAACGCATCCTAGTGGATTCAGGGAGCTCGGCTGACATCTTATTCAAGGACGCCTTCGACAAGCTTCAGCTCCAGGAAAGCGACATCAAGCCCACAAGTACTCCTCTGGTACGTGGAGAAGAAGTCAGGCCCCTAGGGCGAATTTCAGTACCTGTGGAGGTCGGCACGTGGCCTAAAATCGCGAGATTCGAGCACACTTTCCTAGTGGTCGTGACTCCCTCCCCGTACAATGTCATTGTAGGTCGGCCCATCACCCATGAACTTCGCGCAGTAGTATCCACCTACTATTTGGCTATGAAGTTCCCCACGGACTTCGTAGTAGGGGTAGCGCGAGGCGACCAGCTCGAGTCTCGCAAATGCTATGTCGCCACACTCAAAGGGAAAGCCAAGTTAACGGATGACCTCAAGCTAGAGCGACCTACGGAGTACACCGAGGAGCGAGCTACACTGATAGAAGAGACAATCCACGCCCATGTTTCAACAGAACATCTAGCTAGAACTCTCCAAATCGGTGCATCGGTCGAGGAACCTCTCCGTTCTCAGATGGTAAGTTTTTTAATTAAAAATTTAGATATATTCGCATGGTCCATGACAGAGATGCCCGATAAAGATGCAAAGATAATAACTCATAAGTTAAATACTAATCCTGTAGTCAGGCCCGTTAGACAGAAAAAATGCAACGTCGCCCCGGAGCGCTGGAGGATAGTCAACGAGGAGGTCGGGAAGCTCCTCGCAGCCGATTTCATCAGGGAGGTCCATTACCCGAGTTAGGTAGCTAACCCCGTTCTGGTAAAAAAGGCCAACGGTAAATGGCGCATGTGCGTCGATTATACCGACTTGAATCAGGCTTGCCCGAAGGATTGTTTCCCACTCCCTAAGATCGACCGTCTAGTGGATGCGACCTCAGGGCACGAGTTGCTGAGTTTCCTGGATGCGTACTCAAGATATAACCAGATCAAGATGGACCCTGCCGACGAGGAAAAAACGACATTCATAATCGAACTAGGATTGTACTGTTACAAGGTCATGCCATTTGGACTAAAAAATGCCGGGGGACCTTCCAAAGACTTGTAAACAGAATCTTTGAGCCGTTGATCGGCAACAAGGTTGAGTGCTATGTAGATGACATGGTCGTCAAAACCCAATTTTCAAATTGTTTAATAAATGATTTACATTGTGTTTTTGAAATTTTGCGCAAGTAAAATATGAAGTTAAACCCTAACAAGTGTGTTTTCGGTGTCACCTCGGGTAAATTCCTGGGTTACATAGTTAACCGACGTGGCATCGAAGCCAACCATGAAAAAATAAAGGCCATCCTGGATATGAGGCCACCTCATAAATTGAAGGAGGTTCAGAGGCTGAACGGTTGTGTAGCCGCTCTGAGCCGCTTCATGTCCAAGTCGGCAGATCGTTGCCTGCCTTTTTTCAAGGCAATTAAGAAAAGTAAGGATTTTGAATGGACTGAAGAATGCCAGCTCGCCTTCGACGAGCTGAAAAAATACTTAGCTAGCATCCCGGTTCTGACCCGAGTGATGAGGTCAGCTCGGTACTGATAAAGGAAGTAGATCGGGTTCAACGACCTATCTACTATGTCCGCAAAGGTTTGCAGGACGCCGAAACAAGGTACCCAGAGATCGAGAAACTGGCGTACGCGATGGTCATAGCAGCTCGGAAGCTTCATCCGTATTTCCAAGCCCACACCGTCGTCGTTCTCACCAACAAACCTTTGAGGCAAATCTTAGTCAAGCCCGAGGTATCTGGTAGATTGACGAAGTGGGCCATCGAACTCAGCAAGTACGAGCCTCGGATGACGATTAAGGCCCAAGCCTTGGCCGACTTTGTTGCAGAATGCACCTTCAGCACCGCGGTCCCCGAATTGATTTAGCTTGAGCACAGAGAGGAAGCTTCAACCAGTGCGGCACCAGTCCCGGTTAGAGCAAGGCCAACCTGGGACGAGGAGCCCTAGATCCTTCACGTAGATGGCTCATTTAATCAACAAGGAAGCAAAGCCGGCATTATTCTGTACGGGCCAAGCAGGGTGAAGCTGGAGTACGCACTTCGCTTCGAGTTCGTAGCATCTAATAACGAAGCGGAGTACGAAGCACTGATAACCGGGCTCACTCTAGCGAATGAAGTACAAGCAAAACACGTCGTCATCTGCAGTGATTCCCAGCTCGTTGTCAACCAGATCATCGGCGATTATGAAGCTTGCGACCCCACCATGGCTGCATATCTAGCCAAGGTAAGGGAAGTTCTACGCAGCTTCTAGTCATACTTCATCAAGCAGATTCCAAGGTCCGAGAATGCTGAGGCCGATGCCTTGTCCTGGTTAGCCAACATGAGTAGCAACACCATGAGGACCATGTATATAGAGAACCTACCTCGGCCCAGCATTCTCGGGGAGGGGGGGGGGCAGAAGAGGTTGCTCCTGTTGCACAAGCAGAGCCGTGCCGGATTGACCCACTCGCGAGATACCTGCTTCATGGGACCCTCCCTGCAGATTGCAACGCAACTAGAAGGGTAGAGCGCCACGCATCCAAATACGTCATGATTGACGGACGACTGTGCCGGAGATCCTACATGCTTCCCTACTTGCGCTGCTTACGACCCTCAGAAGCCGAGCTCGTTCTCCGCGACACTCATGAAGGCCTGTGTGGTGGACACCTGGAGGGCAGGGATCTCGCCCAGAAAGTGTTGGACAGTTTTGTAAGCCCTTAGCTTCAATCAGAATGATGTACTTTATGAGTTTATTGTAAATGAATAAGAGTGCATATTTGATTCATGTTCCCTTGGTATGTTTCTGTGTAATACCCTTAAATTGGACACTTAATGAGACTCGTGTTAGTTTAGAATGTTCACAGCCAGTGGATCGGTCTGGGGAGACCTATCCTGATAAGGCTGACACTGTTGTGCCACCAAGTCGGTTGGGGTGGCCTGTCTCAGCTGCCAGGGTGAGACCCTAGGCACATACAGTGTAGGATTAATCGAATCTTTGAACTGGACCAGATTTCTAGTATTGCCCTGGACCTTGGAGATTGATGGGCAAAACTGTAAAGTTACACCCGACCCCTAGACTCGATTATGATACTGCACTAGGTGTCGGATTGGGCTATCTTTGATGTACCAATCAGTGAGATCCTTAGCGGGGGTCAAAACCTAGGTATGTTGGGACAGTCTGAGAATTCATCTGAGTGGGTGATCATAGTGACAGGATCAGCCCCTTTGTCGAACAAAGGTAATGATCGGGGATGCACACTCACTGATGGAAACCAAGACTACCGGCAGCCAATTTCAATCATTGAGATTTGTTTTGCAAAGTATATTTTATATGAGATATAAAAGTATACATATTATGGTTTCTAAAAGGTTTTAATTCCTGGGATCCATATAAGTAGATAGTGCAACACTGTTCCTTGCAGCCAATTTCAATCTTGTCGGGCAGTGTATGATCATTATGGGCTGAGAGGTTAAGTGTAAGACCATTGAGGATAATATCTGATGGGCTAATCTTGCATCTGCCCACAATCCCGGGGTGTTACAAGGTGGCTTGGCCCAGGGACCACTTAGGGTAAGTGTTGGGCCTATAGAGCCTATTTGATGGGTTTCAGGGGGTGCACTGTCCATAACAGTGTATTCGGCCAGGCCTTGTAACAAAGGTTGGGCCAAACCCATGTGGCTGATGTGTAGATCAATGCTTGGCTCCCACGCCATACAAGGAAGCCCAACTGGGCAGCAGTTAGGGAGGTTAAGTGAGCACATAAACTTAATGGGCCTAAAGCCCATTTCGAACTGGACTTATTTAATAAGTTAAATATTGGTGAATTCTGAGATGGATCAGCAGATAGGATAGGATCTTAACCCTATCCACTCAGAGAGTCCAGATCTGAATATGATTCAGATCTAGAAACCTTCTAATGAGATTTGGAGAAGGTTGATCTAATCTACAGATAAGATAAGGGTTTATCCTTATCACCTAAAGAGAGGTCTGATCCAAATATGATTTGGAAAAGCAACTCCTAATTGGATTTGGAGCTGATCTTTTGGGTTTACAAAAGAAGGAGGGGGCGGCAGCCTTTAGAGAGATATAAGATAATCACATTCTCTTGAGAGCTGAAATCAGAGAAGAAAGATTTCTGCAATCCCTACAAAAGATCTTTCTTGCCGCCTCCTTCCTACAGCAGCCAAACATCCTGTTCGATCTCCAATTGTGGGAGAAGTCAAGATTCGATTTTGACATCAGTTCTTTGAGAAAGAATTGATAGGAAGCTATGCTCACGTGCCATCCTGCTGTTTCTTGCGTATGACAGAATTCTTGGTGAAGAATACTGTTGATTCTGTTCCATCCTACACTGCGCCATCTTCAGTAGGAGTAGTCTTTGGATCCTTCCTTGGGCGTGAACACCTTCGTTGGGAGATACTTTTTCTCCGTATCAGGTATAATCTTCTCCTACTACTTTTGGTTCAGATCTGGTTCAGTTTATGGTTCAAGATTGATCATTGAAAATATGATTTTCTAAATAGGGAATGCGATTCCCAATTGAAAGGGAGAGAAATTTTTTTTGAAATTCGCACCTTTATTCCGCAAGTTTTGGGCGTCCATATGATGGATCTCTCATCCCTTCAGTGGTATCAGAGCCATGTATCAAATCTTGAACCAATTTGTTTCAGATCTGAACCTGCGCAAATGGGCAGAAGGCGTTCTACCCAATTTGCGCAGATATGGGTTTTGGGAAATTTGTTCCCAAAATTATGGGCGAATAATCTGAAATTAATTTTTATATAAATCTGATTATTATTTAGAATCGTTCTTTATAATTTTCTTGATTTATGGGCTGTTCATACAAGAGGAGATCGAATTCTTGATTTGCGCAGGGAACCTGCGATTTTGCAGTTTTGGGATTGTTTTATTACATTTGGTCTGTAAAATAATTTTTTTTTTATTTTTAGACTGAATGTATAGGTATTCGATCTGATGTAATTTTTAATAGAAATTAGGATTTCTATTTATTTTAATTTTGGATCGAAGAAGGCGGCGCAGAGAAGGAGATTTCGCAGATGGGAGAATCGCAATCTGCGATTTGCAGTTTATGAAACCGCAACCTGTGATCTAACCTCTGTTTTGCAGGATGGATTGTGCGAACAACCTTGTTTGACTGATTCTTGATTTTCTTTTATCAGTATTTACTTTCAAATTATTTTCTTGAATTAAAGATCAAACCCTAGACCCATTCGAACCAAGATTGGTTCAAATTGTTTGGACCAATTCTAGGGTTCGATCTAGGCTAAAAGTCAGCCCTATTTTTTCCCACTAATGGGCCTGAGGATTGATATTTAATTAAATGGTTAATTCTGCCCAACCTGTAAAGGCCCAATTTTAAATGGTTAAAACTGCTAAAATCCCACTCCGCGGATAAAGCTATATGGGCCGAACCCATCAACCCTAATTCGGCCCATATACTTAGATAATATTAATGGTTAATGTTATGGATTTAAAATGGGCTTCTAATGGGCTTTACAGATAATTAAATGATTGGATCAATTTATCCTTGCATGTGATGTAAGGATGTGTGATGTGCTACGTACATGGGCCATAAATGCTTGGCCCATGATCAATCGACAGTGGCTGTTGCGCACAGCATGGCTGAATGCACATCATTGCCATGGTGTCCCTTTTGGTCATTGGATGACCTCCATCAGTGGTGGGCCCCACACCTCATGGAGAGGTTACGTGCGGGACCCTAGCCGATTTGGGCCCACCGAAATTTGACTTTATGAAAGTCAGTGGGAGCCACTTGGGTTTGACCTAGATCAAACTAGGGCGTAATTAACTGTTCCCTCCAGCTAATATGAGTGCATGTGATAGGGAGATTCATATGACTCTAAAGGCCTTCCATCATTAACATGAGGATGGGTCCTTCAATAATGAGGAAACGCACCAGAAAATGGGCTATCCATTTGTTGTTGGGCTTGTCTGAATGTTTCATAAGATGATAGGGGCGTCATAGACCGATGTGGGAGGGGCTTCACTAGAAAATGGGAACTCTCTCACGGTACCTTGGCGTTCACGAACAAGATGGGTAAGCACTTACTGGACAGAAAGGTTTACCTGAAAACAACTCTGAACCTTGTCTAACAGAGGCCAAAGGGAAAGCTCATGTGATGAGTGGCTATGATCCTTCACAGAAAGGTGGTGGGGTTATGCAGCTGAAACAGTTGGCTCCATGCACCCTATGTGATTTCCCACATTTCTAGAGACAACTCGTAGTCTCCGTCACTGAGAAAGGAGGGAAATCTCAGAGATGAATAAATGGAAATGGAACGTAGATTAAAATCCATATCTATGTAATGAACATGAATCAAATTAGGTTGTGGACTGATGTTTGCTCTTTTATCAGAAAATGGCAAACAGACAATTTGCAAAGTTGCTTGACGACAACAAGCTGAAGGGCCCAAACTATGCCGACTTACAGGAACCTTATGTTGGTCTTAACCTCTGAAAAGTTGGATAAGGTAGCCAAGAATCCTGCCTCGGATCATCCGGGAGATAGAGCTTCTGAGGATCGAAGAAGAGAATACCAAGAATGGGAGGGGAAAAACTCCCTTGCCCGTTGCTATATCATTGCCTCTTTGGACAATCCAATTCAGAGGCAGTTCAATCAGATCGAATTTTCTAAGGACGTATTGGATAGTCTCAAGACAATGTACAAAGAGCATAATCGTTCTACTCGGCAGAAGGTCTTGAAACAGTTCATGATCATGCAGATGTCCAAGGGCCAACAAGTTCATGACCATTGTCTCCGGATGATGGGCTATATCAACGAACTGAAGGCTCTTGGATCCAGGTTGGATCTGGTAACACAGATCGATGCTATTCTCAACTCTCTGCCTCCATCCTTTAATCCATTCATCATGAACTACAACATGAACAAGCTGAACGTCAGCTTGTAGGAACTCAACAATATGTTGCAGAGGGCCGAAAAATTGATTAAAAAGGATGAGCCCATTGCCATGCTTGTTGAAACTAGCAAATCGGGCAAGAAAAGGAAGGCAAAGAGAAAGCCCCAGAAGAAGGCTGCCAAACCCAAGAAATAGAGGAAGGACAAGGCATCAGATGCCTGTCATTTTTGCAAGAAGACCGGCCACTGGAAAAGGAACTGTCCTGCGTACCTGGAATCCAAGAAAGGCAATCTCGAAACTTGTGTTATAGAAACCAACTTGGTAGCTTCTGCGTCCTGGTGTATTGACTCCGGGGCTTCAACTCATGTGTGTAACTCACTGCAGGGGTTCAAGGTAAGTAGAAGGCTGAGTGAAGGAGAAGTTACGCTCTACTTGGGGACTACTGCAATTGTTGCAGCCGCGGCATACAAAATTTCTTTTGGAGGAAAACAAGTACCTTGAGCATGGAACATCAACAATTTAAGGCGATACTACCTGTGATTGTCGAACTGGAGAATGGACAGTAAGTCACTCCCAGAAGTCCAAGGACTAAAAGTGCCGATCTGATAAAAGACATCGGCATCATGTAAGTCCCTGTCGCCTCTTCAGCTTGGGCGAACTAGTCCCAGTCGCCTCCTCGGCATGGGCATATAAGTCCTAGTCGCCTCCTCGGCATGGACATATAAGTCCTAGTCGCCTTTTCGGCATAGAAAAAGTACCTCTAATGCCTAAGGTGTAGACAGCTCGGGTGTGAGCCCTGCGATGTCTAGCCCACTTCGGCATATATCAACATGTTGGGCCCGTTAGGGACAATCGACATTTAAATGAGTAGCCCGTGCGCGGACAGGTCGGGTATATACGCTGTAATGTCGCTCACCTCGGTGTACATTACGTAATGTTGCCCCTACTAATAGTCCAAGTAGACAATTCAGGGTAACAAACACTTAGATAATTTTTTACTTTGGTTATCCTTACTTGTTGTCCAGCTCGATAGCTCGACAATTCGGGTAACCTATACACTTGTTGCCCATATCGGGAGTCATTTACACTTAGAATATTTTCGCACAAGGATTACTTAGAAAAGTTCGTATTTCATTCATGAAAAGAGTGTAAGTACAAAGAATTCATTGTAACCCGAGCTCGGTGGCCTCGGGGTGTACATCCAAAACACAAAAAGACGAAAAATCCAGAATCATGCATGAGGACTGCCAGCCGGGTTGGTCTCCATGTGCTCTCCCACATCCTCTTGACCCGAGGGGTCCGCCTCTTCGACTTCGTCGTTGCTTTCCTCCTCTGATGAGCCGGACTCTTCATTCGCCGCCTCTGCCACCTCGGGGGTAAGTCCCGACATAGAGATGACTCCGAGATCAAGATCGGGGAACTTTTGTCGCATCAAGTACTTGCACAGCTTGAAACCGGAACGATAGGAGCTCGATCCATATTTGACCTGGAGATCGTGGAACTACGAGGATCCCTTGAAGCGTTCAATGGCGTGGCTTCTTTCTTCAGCTCGCGCCTCTTGGATGGTGGTCTCGAAGATCTTAGTCCGCTCCTGGATCGTCGCTTCGAGATTCTCGATCTCTCGTTGAAGCCTCGCCTTCTCCTCGGTCATCATTGAGATTAGCTCTTGTTGCTTCATCTCCTCCTTGGTCAATACGGAGATTAGTTCTTGTTGTTTTGCCTTCTCCTCGGTCATGACCAAGATCATCTTTTGCTAGCTTCGGGCTCCATTCTTGGCCCGAAGTATCTCACCCCGAGCTATGTCCAGTTCGCGATGAAGCTGCCGTAACTTTTCCTTGGCATCCCGAGCCTATTTCAGGCGAATCTCGGACTGGCACATTAACGAATGAATGGCGGAGTTCACCTAGCAAATAAAACCGAGGTAAGTACATTTGAAAATTGACAAGGAAATAAAATGTAAAGATACTTACCACCATGCAATAACTGGCAGCTCGGCCTCCTAGGCGGGCTGTAGGCATGTCAACCCACTCCGCAACCTCGTCAGGAAAGACGACATCCCTGCTCTTGTGCATTCCGAGCTGAAGAGTCATTATGCTTTCCTTGGGGGACTTGGGCCCTGGTGCAGAAGCGCTCTCTGGCTCATGAGGTTGGACACTTTTCTGCTCGGGTATAGAAGTGCTCCCCGGTTCATGAGGCTAAGCACCTTCCTCCTGGTCATCATCCAGGTCCACTATGGGGGGTTGAGGATGGACCTCCTCCTCGGGGAGCTTGGCAGAGATCGGCTCCGCGGCAAGGACTTCGGATGGGGCAGGGGCTGAAGGATCGGCCTCCCGGCGAGGCTTCTTCGAAGCCTTCCTCTTCGTCCCTCTCTGAAAGCTCTTGAGAAGGTTCTTGGCATCGACCTCCAGCATGGTAACTGCAAGAGCAAAAGGTTAGCCGCGAACTAAAGAGAACCTTAAAGTAAAAACCAAGGTGGAAACCTACCGGGGGGGCTCAGACCAACTCGCACAAGCTTCTCCTCGGCCAAGAAATCTTTCATCTCGAGGCCGAGGTCCCTCTATGAGTTGATAACTGCTCTAGTTTCTGCATCTAAACTCACCCCGGGATCCTTGATAGCCACCCTCCAGTGAGTTGGAAAAGACCACCCTTCAGGATTTCGGACAATGAAGTACCTCCTCTTCCAAGCCGGAACCTTGTTCGAGCAGCCGAATAGGATTTTGAACCCAGGCCGAGGAGAGATGTAATAGCTTTGTCTGACGTCCCCTGCAGACAAGCATAATTTCTCTTGATCGCATAGATTGAGTTGAAGATATCTAGGGACAGAGGTCGGTTATACGTGTGGAATAAGGAGATGGTACCAACTATATTCCGGATGGAGTTTGGGTGTACTTGGTCGATGGTGATGTTAAAAAACTTTACTATCTCTATGATGAAGGGGTGAAGTGGGAAGCGCAGCCCGACCGTGAGCTCATGGTGATCGTGTGCCCAAGGATATTGACTTAGAGGAAGACTAAAGACTAAGCTATCGGGAAGACGATAGCGAGCTACTAAGTACATTAGCCTATCCGAGGTCAAAGTAGAAGGACCGAAGTCATCTGGATCCCGACCCTGGGAAGAAGACAGGGCCTCTGTTCTAGAGGACGGACCCTCTTCTCGAACCTCGGTCTCCTTGAGCCGAGATGGCTCAACTTCAGGCATGGAAGTTCCCTCTAAAGACCGAAGAGGGAAGTCGCCCAGCGACGAGCTGACCTCCTCAACAGGGGCCGCAGATTGCACCTCGACACCATTGACCTCACTAGAGTTACCTAAGAGACTATCTATGCTAGAGCTATACATGATTAAAAAGCAAAGGAAGAACAAACTTAGGAAAACACGGACTCACCGAGAAAAGAGTGACCTCGGAAAATGAAGAAGTAGCAAGCTAAAGGATTCCGACACGACCTCAAAACAAAGACTTGTGAATTTGTGGCGAGAAAAATGAGTCACAGGCCTCCCTATTTATAGCCGCTATGTCCGAAAACTAACGGTCGAGGTCGAATCAATCCAATGGCTCCTAGGAAAATCGGCTGCGCGACCCATGAGGATAAAATCGATTTAGCGCGTTTTTTGACATCTGTGGAGTTTATAGAACGTGTGATGTCCGCACGTAGGCTAGACGCGACCTGGGTTTTTCTTGGTTGAACCGGGTGGTCGAACAAGTCCGACCCGTGATTCATCTGGCTAGCTGCTTGGACCTCGGACCAAATCTACTTGGCTCGTCATGAACTCCCCACACCGGGTCGGGACCCTTGGCTCGGGGAGTGGGGGGCAATTGGTGTAGGGTGATTTGGCCCGACTTAGTAATAGGGGAACATGTGGGCACGACCTAACTAGTAGGATGACAGCTTAGTTCAACGCACCAAGTTTGCAACGGATCGAGCTCGAATAACCAAACCACCTCGGGGCAAGTCCACCTTGGGACGAGTTCACCACGGTGCACGATCGCATCAGGACCACCTCGGTCCCAAGGCACTTCGGCATTCGTACCAGGTCGGATCCAAAGGGCACTAGCTCGGGTAATACTGACCGACCACTGCATGGCAACCCCGAAGATCTCGCCACTAGATTCCGCGCCTCACAAGATCACGCCTCGTAACAGCTAACATTATCTCCCCCGTTCGATTCGGGTGGAAATGATGAATCTTATCAGTTGGCAGCGTTATCCCCAATTAACGCGAAAACGGATCTCATCGTGACGAGAATCCCAGAACCGCTCCGCGAAACTCGCGAAGGCTTCACTATATAAAGGCTCCACCCCCCGGGGGTGAAAGGCACACGTAATCTCTGCTCTCTATCTCTCTTGCATTCTAAGCTATTATCAGCTCGCAACCAAGTACTAACTTAAGCATCGAAGCGACCTTGCCGGGTAAGCAACCTCGGGTTCTCTGATTCAATTTTTGCAGATCAACCGAGTCCGTCATCTACTTGAAGCCACCTCCAGTTGGGAGCAGCCGGATTGCGCTACATCAATCCAATTACAACCTTACTTGTAAAGTAGCAATAGACTTGTTCATTGGCCGGGTCAGGCCAGTTGTAGGTTGGGCTTTATCTTTATATTAACATAAAACATTCTGGCCTAAGCCCGAGATCGACCCTCATACAAGGGCCAAAGCCCAACTAGAAAATTGGGAAATCGATTTTTTTTTTCTTTTTTTCTTAATAAGAAACTAACTTATTTATATTAAAAAGTTTAAAACTAAAAAACAATGAAAAATCTCACTACAACTTGAACAAAAGAGAAGAGAAACAAAGAATATAATATAGGGTAAATTTCGTAAACTATTCTTATGGTTTAGTTAATTGACTAGGTATACCCCTACTGTTTGACTATTTTCTAATGGTTTAGTTAATTGATGAAAAGGCTGAAATGTCCATTTTACCCTTAAGTCAAATTGAAAGTTCCTTTCTTCTCCTGGAATAAGCTCCTGTAGAGAGAGAGAGGCCTGGCTTGAATAAGCTCACCTGATACATCTTCAAGGTTCTGAGGCAGGTTCACACCAATCTGAGTATCTACATCAAAGTGGCACTCGGTTCCTTGCAGATCTAAGCATCTCGGAGAGTACCAGTAGGTCAACGGAGAGTACCTACATCGAAGTGACGGATGACGGATACTTAGATGTGGGTTCCTTATAGATCTGATAGATACTCAACAGATATGGGTTTCCTGCTAAAAATCTCATGGTTGCGTGGTCGTAGGAAGAGACAATAAAGGAAAAGGAAGCTTTTGTTCTCTACTGCTGCAACGAGTTGCAGGGCAAAAGAGGGACCCATGATTTCGAAAGAGTAGCAAGAGATTGTTGGTTACTTGAACGAATCTGGAAACTTCTCACATAGGTGGAGGATCTCCATCTTCTTATGGATCTGGGTGATTTTCTACGCTTGAAGAACCAACTCGGAATCAAAACATCGGCAGAATCTGAAGCCTTTTGCTTCTGGTCCAAGGCACTTATTGAAATCACCAAATCTTTGGAGGATCTGAAGCACAAGGTCCGACGATCTTAGACGTGGAGAATGGAGAGCTTTGGAGGATTTGAGGCACATGCTTGGACCGTCAACTATGGAAAATAGGTTAAGGTTAACTTGCTTACCTCTAGTCAGTGGTTCATGGCTCACAACCGTCGAATGTTGCAATGGTCACCGGCGTTCGGAGAGCTTTAGCAAGACGGAGAGCATGGTCATTTCCTAAATCGTATGAATTTTAATTTCTCACGTTATCCTGGATTTCTCGTGTCGTTGCAAGGGAACCATAGTTCAAGTTCTTCTATTCTAATGAATAGGGGAGCTGGTGTTTTAACTAGGTTTGGGTCTGTTACTCGTATTGGTGAAACCCCTCCATCTTTTAGCATGAGCCGATTCTCCTATTCTGTTACTCTGTGCCTGAAACCAACAACAACGGGGAAGAAGAAGAAGGGGAGAGAGAGAGAGAGGGCGGAGGGGGGAGGGCTATTGCTGTTGCTGGTTAAGGACCAATCAACTCGATTTGTTGACGGTGAAGAAGAAGAGGAAGAATAAGAAGAAGGGAGAGGGGGAGGGAGAGGGATGAATGGTAGAATTGGGTTTAAAAAAAATTATATTCCACGTGTGTACGAGTTTTGACGAAAATTAACATATGCTAACAGTAGGGGTAGAACTAGTCAATTGTAAGAAACAGTATATTGTTAGACAATATTCAATCAGTAAGGATTTATTTAGTCAATTAGCTAAACCATAAGGGTAGTTTATTAAATTTACCTTATCATATATTATATATATTTTTATTATATAAAGTATATTTTTTTGTTATGGTCATATACTAAAACACCCCTTATAATTTGCAACCTAGTTACTTAATAGACCTTTCATTAAGAACTATTTGTTTTGCCATATGAAAATAATAACATGATCACCTAAGCTAAGTGGAAAATGTTTAAGAGCACAGGCCCAAGGTTTTTGTTTCAAAAGCACCCCTAGACTGAGTACAAAATGTTCAAGGGTATGGATCCATTGTTGTTTATTCCAAAAGCACCCCTAACACTTTTGTGTAGAAAATTAAATTGACCAAATAGAGAAAAATGGTGTGGTTTTCTATGTTTTACTAGGGACA
The DNA here is from genome assembly GCF_055504915.1 of Nelumbo nucifera. NCBI lineage: Eukaryota > Viridiplantae > Streptophyta > Magnoliopsida > Proteales > Nelumbonaceae > Nelumbo > Nelumbo nucifera. The sequence continues at coordinate 145,161,566 of NC_142649.1, read as the reverse complement.
AAAATGATATTTTTGTTTTTAGCTTCTTTTGATTAAATTTATTTGAATGGATGTTAGTATTAAAAGTGTGATTTTTCACTTTCATATAATAAAAGGTTGATTAAGTAAATTGATTGCAAACTATAGTGGATATTTTAGTAAAACATAAACTATAAGGTAGGTTTTAGTAAATTTATAAAACTATAGGGGTGTTTTAGTAAATGACCCATTTTATTATAATATGTTTTCAAGTCAGGCTCGTGCCAGCCTTTTTTGAGAAAGCTCGAGTCCGACCCAAACAAAATGTTGGGTTTGGTGTTTGAACCGAGCCCGATCCCACGGGTCTAAACTCATGTTCAATCTTGACATAGAATGGGTCGAGTTTAAACTCATAAACAGGTCTATGCAATACTTAGCTAAAAATAGTTAATTAACGTGTAATAGGTGTATTATTTTCATAGTATCTGAAAACATCTTAAATTATGATTTTTATAGTGTGTGACTAATTTGGGTATTTATTTATCTATCTATCTATCTATATATAATTAGGACTTATAAAAAATATGGATTTAAAAATTCAACAAGTTTGATTATATATTTAAAATTTTAAAAGTTTATTCATATTCTTACATATGCATAGTAAAAAAGCCAGAGTCTAGATCTCCTGCCCATGTCTACCCTCAACACACTACCCCCTGTGAATTGGGAACATCTCCCCTGCATAATACTATGCAGAGGATGAGATATTCTCCATATATGGCTGCGATCAACGTGGGCAGAGTTCTCGTGGGCAAGAGATCCAGACTCAAAAAACCATGTCGAAACCAAGGACACAAATTAATACTGATGAAAATGGATTGGATATTTAAGCTTATTTTCATCGCAAATGCCATGAACATTGAGGGTGTGCAATACTAAAGTGGATTGGAATCAACCCATAACTATAAATTACCATATTACCATAGGGATGTTTGACATTTGAATGGAAGATTATGAGCATTTGACTAATCGAGGCAAAGTTATCAAGCGGACCCATTGACATAACGTTAACCATTTATCCATGAACATGTGCCTCTTTGTTAGTAAGAATGCCATAGTTTATGACCAACTTGACTATGAGTAGATTACCAATCGAGGGCTGGTTCGTTGGTGTGTTACTGGTTTGTTCCAGCAACCAATACTTTGGGAAAAAAGGAATTAAGGGGAAGATTTTAATGGTGCATAGCACTAAATACCAAAAAAAAAAAAAAAAATTGAGTAGAATGATACTCTATGAAGTAAATCCATAAATAATAAAAAATCACAATAGATGAATCAGTTTCATCTTTGACCAACAATAACGTATCTTTTATTTTTTTTACCCAAAGAGACTACACAATGGAAGTAGCCCATCCCCCAAACCCATAACTAGGGGTGCTCGCGGTAGCCTAATTTCCAAACCGAATTGATAGTATCGGTTTTTGGAAAATTGGTAACCAAAACCAAACTGAAGTTGATAGATTAATCGGTTGATTGATTCAGTTCGTTGGTTTTTTAGTTTTTTTATAAGATATGTTATAAATAAATATATAATAAAATATTAGAAGTACATATAAAATATTAAATTATATTATATTTAATAAATAATATATTATAAATATATATATATTTGTATATATAATGCATATATGCTCATTTATAATATATAGATAATATATATATATATATATATATTATACATAAATATATATACCAATTGGTCCGGTTAACCATCGGTTTTTTTATTGGTTAACGGAAAACGAATCGATCAATTTGGTTAACCATAATTTTCGGTTTGGTCTTATTGGTTTGGTTTAGTTTTTCAAATTTTATTGATCACCCATACCCATACCCCTCCCCCACCCCTGCAGGTGGGTTTCAATCCCAAGTCTCAACTACAGCCAACATGAGATAAGACCTTACCAACTAGTTGATTGGCACCTTGCAACAGTAGCATACCTTTTATTAAAGCAACCAATTGGGCTATTTTAGTTTATCTCTGTGTATGAATCTATGAATATTGAGGGTTATAATAATTAGGTTTCTTATAATTATCCCATACCTCTTTAGTTACCAATGGAGATGTTAGATTTTTGAGTTCAAAATCATTGACCTTTGCTTGATTAAGGCGAAATTGCCAATAGGATGTACAACGAATATTCAAATCAATTGGCACAATGTAAAGAGCTTAGCTATACATCCTCAAGTTTCCACCAGTGCCTCCTCTCAGCAAAAAGATGCCTTATGACCAACTTAACTACAAGTTGATTGATAATATTAAAAAAATATAACAAAATATTCTGTTTCAATTTTGACCTAATAATAGTGTATCTTCTGTCAAATCACCTAATTAACCAGGCTATTTAAGGTGATGTTTGGAACCGTGGCCGTTTTTCAAAAAAACGGTGCCACACCGGATCCACATAGGCGTTTCAATAAACATCCATGTATCTCATTGTTTGGTTCAGTCGATTATTAAAAAATTGGGCATGCCTTGAAAATCAGGACCCCACCAATGCATAAAACACCAAATTTGTAATTTCATGCATTGGTGAACCGTTTCTCCCAACCGTTGACTGATGTGTATCCTATGTGGTGTTTACCTGTCGCACATACATGAAAAACGGTGATGAGAATCACCTTACCATATAGCATAGTGTTGTTCACTGCCTACGTGGCGGAAGCATTTTTTTCTTTTGTGAAAAACGGGTCTTGGAAGCATGGGCGTTTTTTCTTGAAAATCAGTCCCAAAAAGCGCCCATGCTCCCAAACACCATGTATAAATTAAAAATATATCCACAAGTTTGAACTTATGCCTCCTCATTGCAATAGGATGTCTTACTACCAACTTGGCTATAAGTAAATGTGTTCTATGAGGTAAGTAATAAAAATTTGCACTAGATGAATCAGTTTTATCTTCTATTAAATCAACTAGATAGGCTATTTAGGTTTTATCTTCATCATCAATGTCAATGTCATGAACAACGATGATTATAATAATTAGGTGTTTGGCACCACATAGGCATCACATCAGAAAAGGCAGTGCTTCAAAAAACGACCTCTTATTAGGTACCATTTTTTTTCAGAAAAAATGTTGCTTCAGACCACGTCTTGGAAATCGCAGGAAATTGTGGTATGAAGCAATGCCAAATTCGATGTTTTCTGAGAAAACAACCTATTGCTGCTAGCGGTGCAATGATGTGGCACCAATGTGGAATCATCTTGGAGGTTGGATAATATGACCAATGGTGAAAATGATTATACAACACTAATACCAAATAAAACCAATGTTATTTTCCCAGAAAACAACCTATGTAACAACACCGTTTTTATGAGAAAACGGTATGGTGTTCCCATAACCGATGCCAAACACCTACTAAGATGTTAGACTATCGAGTTGGAAATTATGGACCTTTACCTGATTAAGGCAAAATTACCAATAAGGTGCACACCAGCCCACTAAGATAATGTAGAGAGAACCATATATCCACAACTTTGAATCTATGCCTCATCATGGAAGGAAATGCCTTGTGACCAAAAAATTAACTTTAAGTAGATTGGTACTTTGAGCAAAATAATAATATTCACAAGAGATTAATCGGTTTCATCTTCAAACTAACCGTATCATATCTTTTATTAAATCAACTAGGAGGATTTTTTAATTTTATCATTGTCTCGAATTATGTGAATATTGAGGATAATTAACCCATAACCTTGAAGCTACCAAGAGAGAGATGTCAGACTATTGAGTTGGAAATTGTGGACATTTGCTTAATTAAGACAGTTGTAAATGGGGTGCAAATTGGACCCATTGCACAATTTAAGGAGCTTAACCATATATTCACAAATTTGAATTGGTGTCTTCATTGCAAGGATGCCTTACAACCAACTTGACTAAGAGTAAATTGGTACTCTATGGTGGAATTAATAAAAAATCACAACAGATGAATTAGTTCAATCCTTCACCTAACATTAATATAACTTTTGTTTAATCACCCAGTTGTGCTATTTAGTTTAACTTCATCACTGCTACGAATGTTGTGAAAATTGAGGGTTATAATAATGATACTTAGTATTTTGCTCCATATTTTTCTAAATGAGACTCTTCTTATTGATTGTAATTCCGAGCTTTATTCTTAATGAATTTTGTTTGTCATCCTTTTGACAGACATGCTTCAAAAAAAAAAAAAAAACTATGACACTATCAATATAAAAGACAGATTATTAAGTTGGAAATAATTATAGACATTTGCTAGCTAGTTAACAATTGGGTACATACTAGACCTACCGATACAATGTAAAGAGCTTAACCATATATCAACAAGTTCGAATTCATGCCTCTTGACTATGAGAAGATGGATACTCTATGAGGTAAATAATAAAAGATTACAATAAGGCTATGTTTGGTTTGAAAGAAAATGTAAGAAAAGGAAGGAAAACCTTTACAAACCTTGTATAGGTTTCCCTGTCTTTCCCTTCTTTTCTCTACCTTTTCCTTCAAACCAAACATAGCCTAAAGGAATTGATTTTATTTGACATAATAGATATTATTGAAGCATTCCAAAGAAGCTATTAAAAGAGGCTAAAGTGGATGGTCCTTCAATGGACTGAGTTTCTTTTTATTTTTTTGGTACCAAAAGAAAAACATCCATTTGAAAAACCAACAATGAAACATCAATAAGCTGTTTGATCTTTTTGAAGGAAATTCTCCAGCCAAGGAGGAGGTAAAGAAACACAACCGTGCCAATCTTTATTCCAAGCACATGATGAAAAACCTCTAGCTAGTGACTTAATATCAAGGACAATTGAAGAGATCTCACTCAACTTTGGATCCAGCAAGGAGGTAACTGCTTCCAAAAGTTTTTTAGAATCCTTTCCTCTATCACCAAAGAAGTACACCGAAGAGTTTCTAATAGTCCTCTTCTCAAAGCTAAAGCTTCTAGAGTTGGCATAGAGTAAGGGGGGTTTCAAACCACCTGCAGAAATCAAGGAGCCTAAAGAAGTTCTGATAAAAAAACCAATTAATGGAGGTCCTATTTTGAGAGAGGGATAAAGAGGCATCCATATTTACTTTCACCTAGTTAGTGGGAGGTGGGAACCAACGAATCTGAGGACTAGTTATAGAAGAAGGGGCAAGGGAATATCCAATTTTGACTATTCCCTCCACCATCTTTTTGTTTTCTCTACCATCTCAGAGGGGGATTTGATTCTTATCAAAGAACCAATCATTTATGGATTTTCAAATTAGCAATCAATTATGAAAGTGCCCTTTTTAGTCCAGCCCCAAGCAATCTTATCCCTTCTCATAAACAACTTAAAGGAATGCGTAGAATTGCTTTAATTTCTTCCTTTGAAAAAATAATTGTTAATAGTCTAAAGTCCAGGATCTTGTATTTTGGTTTATGACCTCTTTCACCTTAGTTAGATGACAATCAGCTAGTCTTGGGAATTTGATCTTTACATTTGAAAGGTTGGCAACCCAAGGGTCCACCCAGATATTAATAATAGAGCCATCACCAATTCGCCAAACAATGCCTTTAAGTAGGAGATCCCTTCCAAGCAGCAAACTTTTCTCACTTCAGGAAAGCCTAGAACCCAAGGAAGTAGCAAGGAAATAAGCTCATAGGAAATAAATATTCTTCAAAATTTTGGCTCACATTTCGTCTTGATTATGGATAAGATTATATTCCATTGTGCTTTTGCAAGTATAGCCTCATTAAAACTTTTCATCTGCCTAAAGCCAAGACCTCCTTCAACCATAGATTTGTAGAGATTTGGACCATGCAATCCAATGGATTTTGTGCTCCTCTTTCTTTTGACCCCACATAAAGTTTGCCGTAGCATTACACAACTTATTTGCGAGTTTGAAGTGAAGCATAGTAAAAATGGGAGAGGAGTAAGCATTTGATTTGATCATTACCTCTCTACTTGTCATTAAGAGAGCACCTTTCCAACTGTCAATTTTTGTTTGAACACTAGCAATCACATCTGAAAATATCTCTGACTTGTTCCTTCCAACTTGAGCTGGCAAGCTCAAATATTTCGAGTAAGGGTCGCCATAAGGAATCTTGAGGATATGAGACATCGTTTTCTTTAGTCTGCTAGGGGTATTTGTGCTGAAGTACACAACAGATTTGGAGAAGTTAATCTTTAGGCCAGAGCTATTTGATAAACTATGAAGAAGTTGATTGACATTGTGGTATTGATTTAAGTATACTCTTATAAAAATAATACAATTATTTGCATATAATAAACAAGAAATTACTGGGCCTCTTTGACTTAATCTAATTCCAAAAATATTGTGTTGAGCAATTTAGAAGAATTGCTTCTTCAAAAAGACTTATCAAACTTTGCATGGAAATAAAACCTTGTCTGAGCCCGTTAGTTGGTCTAATAAAACCTTTAACATGTGCCATTTAGAAGAATAGAATAAATAACTGAAAAGAAGCATGCCATCATTAGATTTATTCAGTGAGGTGCAAAACCTGAGTTCAGATCTGTGCCCCACAACACATCTCCACCGTGTATTGGGAACATCTCCCGATGATGATATCAGAAATGATGATATCATCATCGGGAGATGTTCCCAACGTTGTGGGGCACCCCCATGTGGGGTGCAGATGTGAACTTGCAAAACCCATAACTTCCAAAGATAGGCATGAGAAACCCCAACTAACACTATCATAGGCTTTCTAGACATCCAACTTGATCGTCATTGTGAAAGACTTGCCTTTTGATTTTTTTTATTCAAATAGTAGAAGGTCTCATGTGAGATACAGATGTTATTTGAGATATTCCTTCCATTAAGAAATGCACACCAAAGGTCTTCTATGGAATTACTAGAACAAATTTCAAATAATTAGCTTGAACGTAGAAAAAAATCTATAAATGACATTACACAGGGAAATAGGCCTGAATTGATCCATGTAATGATGTCTTTTTGTCTTTGGAGGCAAAGAAATACGAGTATAATTAATTTCTTTAGGCTTTATAGCTTTATCAAACATGAAATTACACATTTCAATGATATCCTATATGATAACTTGCCAATATTTTTGAAAAAGAATGGCCATTCAAACTACCAGGTCTCGGGGATTTTTGAGGGCCTATGTTAAAAGTTGCCTTCTTGATTTCTTTATCTTGAAGAGGGGCACAAAGAGCAACAATATGATCTTTAAAGATCGATTTCTTAGTTACTATCAAAATATCATTCATAAGGTGAACTTGATGTTAATTATATATCTTCAAAAAGTGATCAGTAAAGGCTTTTGTTATTCCCTGCTCAACCTGTTACTTTCCTTGATTGTCTTTTTTTTTTTTTAATTGTCTTGAATTTTATAGATTTTGCTTGTTTAGAACCTTTTAATTGTCATAGCATGAAAAAGATCAGGTGTTGCGATCCCCCTTTTTTTAACCACATAGTTCTCAACTTTTGGGGCCAAAAAGGTTCCTCTTGCTTCCATGCTACATAGAGCTCTTTTGGTAGTTTATTTATCACTTCTTTGCTTCAATGGTTAACTAACAAGCGATTTTGGGCATGCAAGCGATTTGTATACATGGGGACCACAACACTAGTGCTTTAAGACTTAAATTGGGCATGAAACTGAAGTCTTCCGGGTCATGGGCCAAATGGGTTGATCGTGAGTGGCAAAATAATATAAAATAAATTTTTTAATTTACAATATAAATGTTAGTGGTGCTAGATGCTTAAGGTATTTTAGCATAAATGACCAATGTTCAAATCTCATCATTTGTGTTTTATTACAAATATATACATACTTAATCCCTCTCTATATGTATGTATGTATATTAAAGATACATAAATAACCATAAAATGAATGATGGCTTAATGGTTTGATGTCAATATACAATTATGAGATCTCAATTTCAAGCCTTTTCATTTGCTTTAAAGATATATGTGCATTTAGTGAGTCGAGCAAGTGGTTGAAACCGGTTGGATTGTTGAAACCCTATTGGTTTTTAATGGTTCCACTGGGTTTTGACTGGTTCTTCTAGTTTTTTAAAAAAGAAAACAATGGTTTAAAAGATTGGATTCCCTTTGGATTATTGGGTTGAATGGCTTGACTGTCTGGTTTGAGTCTTAACAAATTGGTGCAAATAGTAGATCCTAAGAGGGCTTTTGGTGTTGATTGTTTAAGCAGTTTTTGATAAGATACCTAGGATAACTTCATCGAAAAGTTGGTTTTCAACTCATGTATGTAGGGAAAATAGTTATAAAAACTTGGAGGATAAGCTTTGAGGCATATCTAAAGAAACTGTCTTTAGAATATTATTTGCCCCACTCAATTTCATTAAGTTTGTTGTTGGGTTACTGGCAAATTTGTTCCCATGATACAATAGAACATCGAGTGAGGAAACTTTAAATAGCAAACCTGAAGAATCTCTAATAAACCTTTCCATGGGACAACATTAGTTTTGATAGAGAGAGAGAGACAAAGGTGTTTGTGCAATGAAAAGGAGCGCAAACTTGTGTGTTCAACCGGCTTGACTTACATTCTTTTATAGATTATAAAGAATCATCTTGAAAGGGAGTGTCTTGAAGAGGCTCTTTGTAATCACGATTTGCAAATACATTACAACTTGTGATTTTTGTGCATATTGATTTCGGGATTTGCATATTGCAAATTGCAAGTGATTTTTGCACATCACATAGCATATCTCACATGAATTCTATGTATTCAAAATATGGTCCTTTTGCGTAGGGTCATGCAAGTGTGAGCAAAGTGCACCTCTAATAAAGCACCTATTGCACTACACACATGTATGCATGTGCATTGTATAGTACCAAGTCTTTATACTTTATTTTCTATACTTCTAAGGAGTATAAACAAGTTCCTATTTAAAAACCTAAGTCATGTTTAATAATTTTCCAATACGGGACAAGGCTTAAAGGAATGAAAACAAGAGTTTGGTGATAATTTAAAAATCATTTTTCAATGTGCATGTGTAAGTGTGCTCTATTATGCAATTAATCAATCAAACACCTATTGGATTTAATTTCTAATGAGATTAAAATCCAACAATGTAAGCCTATTTTGGGCTTTTCAGTTTTTTACCAAGCATGACTTAATAGCTTTTTAGGTTCCACACGTCATGGTAGTCGTGTTTAGTGAAATACCCACAAATCCAAAAATAGGCTTACATGAGACTGCAAAGTTGACCTTCCGGTGAAGCTATTTTTGATAACTTCTCAGAAGTGACTCAGTCAATATAGCTCAAGCAATGTTGAAAACCTCCTAAGCAGGCTCTAAGGGGGTGTTTGGAACAATGGTGTTGCATTGTTGTAATGTTTTGGGTTTATCAATGCAAACTTGTGAGGAATACGTGTTACTCTACCACTTAGTCATGTAGTTATTTAGAAAAATGCATGTGTCAAAAACATAAAATCTAGGTCCCCTTTGGTTTGCGAGAATAGGGGTCTGCAAGATTGGAACTATCATAATTCCAACTGTTTGGTTGAGTGGAATTGAAATCCCATTCCCATTCCTGTAGGAATGGCCATTCCTTGCCCCTTCCCTTGGGAATGAAATCCCATTCCTGCTGATTCCAATTCTCATTCCTATTCCTTTCTAAACCAAACAAACTATGGGAATAGATGATTCTAATTCCAATTCCAAGGGTTTTCAATTCCGATTCCGGATACAAATCAAATGGACCCTTACTTATTCAACTCAAAGCTTTGCTGCTCCTCTTGATCTTACCTCCCCCCTCAAAAAAAAAAAATCAAAACATTTCAAAATATTTTGAAAAATAAAGGCCAGTGCACCAAACACCTCTTAGTGGCTAAGTGCTGATTGGTAATTGTTTTGAGCTCTTAGGATTATGTGGCCTCCATTACTCAGAAAGGTGTGAGATGCAGACATTGCATGTAGTGATGTTCACAATCTGGTTCGGTGTAGTTTTTGAGAAGATCTTAGACCAAATCAGTAAATTACGGTTTGAGAAATTCCTAAACCAAACCAAACTGTTTTGGCATGGAACCTGATGATGCACAATCCGGTCGGTCCTAGCTGCCGGTTACCTCGCCTCTGACGAGATTGGAGGTGCCTGAAACAAGGAAGAAATTGGAGACTTCCGGGGAGGAACCCGGTTGGAACACTCCGAAGCTCAAGTCAGTGCTCTAGAGAAGGCAAGGGAAAATGAGAGACTTCAAGACCAGAAAGCACAGAAATCACATACCTCCTTCTTTGGGAGATGGGGGCCTTTTATAATCATCCTGTACACTCACTCCCATACCTCTGCCAGATCGGGCATCATCACCTCCGCCAGATCGGGTGTCACCATCCCTATTAGACACCAGTTCTGAAGTGATGAGAGATCCATCCTATGGACGCCCAAAAGATTGCGGAATAAGGGGCGAATTTCAAAAATTTTTCTCTCCCTTCAACTGGGAATCGTATTCCCCATTTAGAAAATCATATTTTCAAGGATCAATTCTAAACCATAAACTGAACCAGATCTGAACCAAAAAGAAGTGGGAAGGATTATACCTGATACGGAGAAGTAATATCTCCCAACGAAGGTGTTCACGCCCAAGGAAGGATCCAAAGACTGCTCCCACTGAAGATGGCGTAGTGCAGGTGGAGCAGAATCAGCAGTGTTCTTCTCCAAGAACTCTGTCCTTCGCAAGAATCAGCAAGATGGCACGTGAGCACAGCTTCCTTTCAATCCTTTCTCAAAGGACTGATGTCAAGATCCAATCTTGACTTCTCCCACAAGTGGAGATCGAACTGGAAAGCAGGGCGGCAAGAACAGGGAGGCGGCAAGAGAGTATTTGCAGGGAGCAGAATTCTCTCTTATAGATTTCAACACCAAAGAAACCTGATGATCTGTGTGTATTGTGTCTCTAAAGGCTGCCGCCCCCTTCTTCTTTTATAGTCTTAAAGGGATCAGCTCCTAATCAGATTAGGAGTTGCTAATCCAAATCATATTTGGTTTAGAAGTCCCTTTAAGTGATAAGGGATAATCCTTATCTTATCTGGAGATCAGATCAGCCATCTCCTAATCTGATTAGGAGGTTTCCAGATCTAAATCTTATTTAGATCTTGGACTCTCTAAGTGGATAGGGTCTAAGCCCAATCCTATTAGCTGATCCACTTCAGATTTCGCCCCTTTATTAACTAAATAAGCAGCCCAGTTCGAAATGGGCTTTAGGCCCATTAAGCTTATGTGCTCACTTAACCCTCTTAACTGCTGCCCAGTTGGGCTTCCTTGTATGGCGTGGGACCCAAGCATTGATCTACACATCAGCCACATGGGTTCGGCCCAGCCTTTGTTACAAGGCCTGGCCGAATACACTGTTAAAGACAGTGCACCCACTGAAACCCATCAAATGGGCTCTACGGGCCCAACACTTACCCTAAGAGGTCCCTGGGCCAAGCCACCTTGTAACACCCAGGGACTGTGGGCAGATGCAAGATTAGCCCATCAGGTATTAACCTCAATGGTCTTACACTTAACCTCTCAGCCCATAATGATCATACACTGCCCGACAAGAGAGGACCTCTCTTGCTTTATCTTGATAATCTTGGAAGAGTCTTGCTTTATCTTGATAATCTTGGAAGAGTCTTGCTTTATCTTGATAATCTTGGAAGAGTCTTGGATCCCTTGCTGATCTTGAATTCTTGGACTTAACCTTATCTTGAATTGACCTTATCCTAGGAGCTGCCGCCCCTAGGGGTGAGATGGGCCTCCATCATTCTCCCCCACTTGGAGAGAACTCGACCTCGAGTCGTGACTAGGATATGCAAGTGTTATTTCCGGCAGGTACCGATGAAGGTCAGCAACGTTGAAGGTCTTGGATATACCCATATGATCTGGTAAATCCTCTACATAGGCATTGTCATTAATCTTCTTCACGATCTTATATGAACCATACTTCCGAGGCTTCAACTTGCTGTAAGTACCTACGGGAATCCTTTCCTTCCTTAAGAAGACCATAACCTCATCACCTACATCAAACACTTGAGGTCGGCAGTGCTTGTCTGCGGCCATCTTGTACTTGGCGTTGGATTGCTCTATCTTCTGCTTCACGACCTCTTGGACGGAATGGATTTGTTCTGCCATCTGCTCTGCTAAGATACTGGCGCTGGGTACTTTGGGTAGTTTCACTAAATCCAGTGCATGGTTAGGGACCTTCATGTATACGATGGAGAATGGGGATTTGCCTGTAGAACTGTGCACTGCATTGTTATAGGCGAACTCAGCCTGGGCAATGGCAAAGTCCCACTGTTTTGGCCTCTTCCGGCATATGCTGCGGATTAAATTCCCTAAGGTCCGGTTTACCAATTTTGTCTGTCCATCTATCTGCGGATGGGTTGTACTGCTGAAATTAAGTGATGAATCAAACAACCTCCACAGGGTCATCCAAAAGTGATTGAGGAACCATATGTCACGATCTAAAGTGATGGCCTTGGGTACCCCATGCAAGCGGACAATCTCCTTGAAAAACAATTTGGCTGTTGCGGATGCATCTGTTGTTTTCTTGCATGGGAGGAAGTGAGCCATTTTTGAGAATCTGTCAACCACCACGAAGATGGAGTCCATGTTTCTCTGGGTCTTTGGCAAGCCTAGCACAAAATCCATGGACAAGTCTTCCCATATAGCAGTAGGAACGGGTAGGGGCATGTAGAGACCTGTGTTCTGGGTTTGTCCCTTAGCTGTCTGACAAACATAGCACCTGCTTACAATGGTAGACACGTCCCTAGTCTTGAAGGCTGTGTTCCATTCATCTCCGGGACGGATCTTGATTTGATGATATCCACTCCTGAGATCTATTTTTGAGAAAATTACAGCTTTGCTCAGTTGGTCCAGCATGCCGTCCAGCCTAGGAATGGGAAATTTGTACCCAATAGTAATCTTGTTAATGGCCCTGCTATCGACACACATTCTCCAACTGCCATCCTTCTTAGGTGTAAGTAAGGCAGGTACTGCACAAGGACTCATGCTGATTTGAATGTGTCCCTTTTTCAATAATTCTTCTACCTTTTCCCATAAGATTTCATTCTCCTTAGGACTCATCCTGTAATGTGGGAGGTTAGGTAGACTAGCACCTGGAACAAAATCAATATGGTGTTGTATATCTCTCATGGGAGGGAGTTCATTTGGTAACTCCTTTGGAACTACATCATTGAATTCATCCACTAGTCCATGTACTTCAGCTGGAATTTTATTTTCATCATTAACATCTTCTCCTTTTACTACTAACAAATGTATTTCATGAGTATCTTTACATTCTTTAACAAATTCAGCATGATGATGGGTGATGGTAAGGAAGTTCTTCTCATGTGCCTTTGGAGTATTTGTAATATTTTTTTCTGCTATGGGTAACAAAGTATAACGTGTACCCTCTTTTTCAAGTTGGTAGGTATTCTTCCTATCCATGTGCCTTGCATCTGTCTCAAACTGCTAAGGCCTCCCTAACAAAATATGGCAAACATCCATATCTACAATATCACAATATACTTCATCATGGTACTTACTAATAGAAAAAGGTACCTTGCAGCGTTCTTCCACCCGTACACCACCTCCTTCCTTAATCCACCCAATTGTGTATGGATTGGGATGTTTTTCAGGAATCAGCTGTAATTGTTGAATGACATCCCTGCAAATAATATTTTCTTGACTGCCACTATCAATAATTAAATTAAATAATTTTCCCTTGACAGTACATTTGGTACGAAATAATCTGTGCCTTTGAGAAGTATCCTTATTTTTCTGGGACAACATTAATTTTCTTACCACACAAGTATACTCCTCATGTTCATATGGACCCTCTTCATCCTCCCCATCAGGTCCACAGTATACTTCCTCCTCAATATCTTCTTCCTCCTCCCTTTCTACCATATTAACTGTCTTCCTCCTAGGACAGTCACTGGATCTATGTCCCACCTCATTACATTTAAAACATTTAATAGGAGCAGGCCTTGCATAAGGGTTACTGGGTTTAGGAGGGTTGGAAGGATTACCTCGAGTATGTCCTCCGGTAATAACCTTACCGGTGTTAGTTGTATTTGCCGGGTGAGAAGGCTGAATTGTCGGGACGGATTTGTTCCTATCGACAGTTGCCGGTTTGTTGTCGCTTCCGCTGTATCGGCGATAATTATCACTGCGTGCCTTGTCTTGGAACATTAATTCTGCTTTCAAGGCTAGGTTCCTTGCTTCCTGCACACTGAGAACCATCTGTACACCAATTTTATCTCTGATGGACGGTCTCAACCCGCTCAGATAACGGGCTGCCTGCTGGTTATCACTTTCAGACAACTGGTTTCTTTCTACTAATCTTAAAAATTCTGATGTGTACTCATTAACACTACATGAACCCTGGGCACACCTCTGATAAGATTCAAACATATATTGTTCATAGTCAGGAGGTAAAAATCTACCTCTGATTAATTGTTTCATGCGCCTCCAGGTTCGAACAGGACCCCTTCCTTCTCTCATCCGGGTCTCTCTCATCCGTTCCCACCAAACAGATGCGCCTCCCTTTAATCGGAAAGCTACCAGTTTTACCCTTCGTTCCTCTGGTATCTCCATGTAATCAAAGAACCTGTCGACTTCTGTAATCCAATCCAGAAGTCCCTCTATGCCAAGATCTCCACTAAAAGTAGGAATATCTACCTTGAGTTTAAATTCATCATTATTCCTATGGGGATTGAGATTGCCTTGATTGTGCCAATTTCTACCATTTCTGTTGTTGCCGAGAAGAACTGGAGCACCACCAAATTCCAGATCATCATCACTGTCGTCGTCCAGGACTGGTCGTCGTAGCGCAGTATGGACGGGTGGTCTGTTGTGGTCGTCTCCCTCGATTTGCTATGGATGTTCCCGGTTCCATGGAGCAACCTCCCGTAACAAGGTTTGTAGTTGTTCAGCCATCTCTGCCAACTGTTGCTCGATGTTACGTGTGGTTGTACGATGTTCTTCGATTGCTCTCCAAACAGCTGGAAACCCCTGATCTCCGTCACGGGGTGGGTTGCGATTGCTACCGTCTGGGTTGGACATGACTGGGCGAATTCCCAGCTCTGATACCACCTGATGCAGCGTGGAAGCAATGAGAAATCGGGCTGGCTATGCAAGAACCGGGCGATCGCTAGCTTCTAGCGAAGAACACCGAATTCTCTAGGAGAGAGAAAAGGTGGTGAAAATATGAAGAAGAGAACTTGAAGAAATTCTGAAAATATGAAGTATGAATTGATGAATAATTTTGGGAAAATAGCAGTATTTATAGTACATTTGGAAATTGTAAAAGAACTAGGAAATAACAACTGGGATAGATCTAAATATCTAATCTGATAGGATCGAACCCTCCCTGGTTTGATCTCCACCGTCTGATCTCCCTAGATGCATTAATCTTGGATTATCTTGCTAATCTTGATGCTTCTTGGAGTCTTTCTTGATAATCTTGGAAGAGTCTTGGAAGAGTCTTGTTTTATCTTACTAATCTTTGGAAGAGTCTTGCTTTATCTTGATAATCTTGGAAGAGTCTTGGATCCCTTTCTTATCTTGAATTCTTGGACTTAACCTTATCTTGAATTGACCTTATACTAGGAGCTTCCGCCCCTAGGGGTGAGATGGGCCTTGTGATGGGCCTCCATCAGATAGTCTTCTGGGGGGGTCAGATGTCGGTTCTACAAACCGAGCTGCTGCCCCTGACAACCTTAGTGAGTTTGAGGCGGGGCCCGAAGTAGAGCTTGAGGAAGAGCTCGAGTTCGAGCCCGTAGGCCGAGTCACCTCGGGTAGCTTGGCATCCACCTCTCATCGAGGTCGGGTGCCAGATAAGTTCGGGCCTTCTACCATGACGCCCGAGAGGCTTTGGTCCCTTATCGTTCAGTACAACCTGCCCGGGGAATATACTTATATTTTACCCTTGGGCGACTTTCCTTGGGAGCACGGTCCGGACGAGATCGTGATATTCCGAGAGCAGCTTGTTGCCGGGCTGCGCCTTTCCTTCCATCCCCTTATCGTCGAGGTCATGAACCACTTCGGCGTTACTGTAGGTCAGTTTCACCCGAACTCCATCCTTAACCTTGTCGGGACCATCTCCCTTTGCTTCAAACACTGTCTTCCCTTGGACCTGGAAATCTTTTCCGCCATTCTCATGCTTAAGAAACAAGCGGGTCCCCTGCCCAGGCGTAGGAGGGCCTACTACTTGTCTCCTCGTCCGAGGTTCAAGCTCTTACACGATCTTCCAAATAAGGTCCCGACATGGAAGGGGGACTACTTCGTGGTTCGAAGTGCTACGGGGTGGCCGTTTCCTACTGAGTGGGGATTGGTTGTTCCTGACCTCGGTGTCACGTTAGACGAAGATACAGTGAAGGGCCTCCAGGACTGGGCTTGGCTTGGGCTCAAATGCGAAGTCTACCTGACGGAGGACAAGCTTATTCAGGCTGATCTGAGTTCAGGTAGGTTTCTTGCTCATGACCAAGTCTACTTTGCTTTTGTTTTTATTCTTCGTCTTTTGACGCCGAGCTCCTTTTTGCAGGTGTTATGGAGGCAGAGAAGATTCGAGGCGCGAGTCTATTTGACGGTATGAAAAGGAGGAAGCGAGCTGCTAAGCGGAGCCCGAGGCACCGTGAATGGAGCCTCCTGGGGAGCCCGATGTGGCCCCTCCAGTTCAGGAAGCGGCAGGGATCCCCTATGCAAATACTACTTATACCCGGGTTGTGCCTTCAGGCTTGGGAAGTCACGATGAGGTTGGGAGTGTGCTGACGCCGAGCTACGCTCTCTGAAAAAGTAAGAAGGCTACTTGCCCCGAAGAGGTCACGGCGTGGGCCGATCTTCCTACAAATCTCATAGGCGCTCGTGCTGCCTCTCACGCCATGGTGGTAAGTCGGAGTATTATTATTATTATTATTTTTTTCCGAGCTGATTTGTTCTCATTCTGGCAGGTGTACTCCTCTTTCCACACTTTGGCAATCCAGGCGGAGAGGGGCTTGAAGCGAGCACAAGTTGCCGAAGCGGCTTCCCGTGCTGCGCGAGTCGAGCTAGCGAGGTCTCGGAGGGACAAAGAGGCCTTTGGAACGGTGGTGAGACACATGGCGGACCTGAAGTTAGACCTGGAGCATCAGGTCGAGTACCTTTAGGATGATATCAGGGAGAAGACCGAGATCTTCTCTCAAGCCGTCGAGGAGGCGAAGGTGAAAGCCGTCGATGATTACATCATTTCGCCGCGCTTTGACGACATGATGGTGGGCTCGTACAGAAGGGGTTTCAAGTTGAGCCAATGGATGATAAGGAATACGTACCCCGAGCTCGATATTAGCGCCATAACTACTTCGCGCATCACTCAGGAGATGGCTGCTGTAGCTGATGATGACGCGGATTCCGAAGACAAAGCGGGACCTTCAGGCATTATCGAAGTCCCTTCTGAAGGCGAGGGAGATGTACCTCCGGTCTTGTGAGCTCGTTGCTATTGTGTTTTTTGTTTTTGGTTTTTTGAAGTGTAAACAAGATTATTTTGCAATGAATAGTCCCCCTTTTTTGGCAAAGTGTTGGGCAGTCATTTTCTCTTTTCGCCGAACTGAATATGTTGCCGAACTGCTAGACTTAGGCCCCGAGGTGAGTTAGCATAGTAAGGCTATATGCTCAACCTGTTCTCCGCCCGGGTTAGTTAACATAAGTTGAATTGGGCCCTGGGCTATGCACTTCGGGATCCCTACTCGTGCAGCTTGCTTCGTTGATGAGGTGTCGAGGTCATCTTTAGCTCGGTATTCTGGCCCTTATGGTGCCGAGGTCCTTGTTAGTTCGGCATTCTGGGCCTTAGGGTGCCGAGGCCTTTGTTAGCTCAGCATTTTGGCCCTTAGGTTCTGGTAGTGGCTCATGGTCTGCTTAGTTTGATCATTTATAGGTAAAATCGTCTTAAGTTGACGATGTTCCATGCCCGGGGTATCTGTTTACCTTCCAAGGTCTCGAGCTCGTATGCTCCCCCGAGTGCTCTCTTTACTCGGTAGGGTCCTTCCCAGTTCAGCCCGAGTTTGCCAACGCCGGGCACAGGTACCATGACCTTGCGGAGAACCAGGTCGCCAACTCGGAAGTTTCGTCTTAACTCTGGTGTTATAGTACCAAGCTACATTTTCCTAGTATGCTGCGGTCCTGATGTATGCGAGGTCCCTCACCTCGTCAAGTAGGTCGAGGTTGGTACGTAGCTCGTCGTTATTAGTATTGTCGCTATATGCTTCCGACCAAAGTGAGAGGATTTCGATTTCAGCTGGGATGACTGCCTCCGTGCCATAGGTGAGGTTGAAGGGAGTTTCTCCGGTGGCGGTCTTCTCTGTAGTTCGGTATGCCCATAGGACGCTGGGCAGCTCGTCTGCCCATAACCCTTTAGCTCGATCTAGCCTGGCTTTTAGTCCTGGAGGATAGCTCTGTTCGTGACTTCTGCCTGACCGTTTGCTTGCGGGTGCGCAACCGACGTGAAGTTTTTCCGGATCCCCATGTCTTGGCACCACTCTTGGAATTTGATGTCCTCGAACTGCTTGCCATTGTCGGAGATCAGCACCAGAGGTAGCCCGAAGCGGCACACTATGTTCTTCTAGAAGAAGTTTAGACGTTTCGAGCTGTAATGGTTACGAGAGTTTCAGCTTCAACCCACTTGGTGAAGTAGTCTACTGCCACTACTAGGAACTTCCTTCCTCCTGTTGCTGGCGGGAATGGCCCGAGTAAGTCGATACCTCATTGTGCGAAGGGCCATGGGCTGGTGAGGTACTTGAGGTCGGTGGCGGGCTGGTGGTGAATATCGGCGTGCTTTTGGCACTTCTCGCACTTTCTGACTAGCCCGACGGCATCTGCTTTCATTGTTGGCCAATAGTACCCCTGTCGTAGTGCCTTCTGAGCGACGGCTCTGCCCCCCAGGTGTCCGCCACATAGGCCTTCATGAATGTCGCGGAGTACGAGCTCGGCTTTGGGAGGTCGCAAGCAGCACAGGTAGGGGAGCGTGTAGGATCTTCGGTATAGCCGTCCGTCTATCTAGACGTACTTGGCTGTCTAGCGCTCTACCCTCCTGGCGGTGTTGCGTTCTGCGGGGAGGGTTCCATGTAGTAGGAAGCTCGCGAGTGGATCAATCCAGCTCGGTTCTGCTTGGGCGACAGGAGCGACCTCCTCTGCCCCCCGGAGAATGCTAGGCTGAGGTAAGTCCTCTATGTACACAGTTCTCATGGTGTTGTCACTGGTGCTGGCTAGCTGGGACAGAGCGTCAGCCTCAGTGTTCTCTGACCTCGGGATTTGCTTGATGAAGTGTGACTGGAAGCTAAGCAGAGCCTCTTTTACCTTTGCCAAGTAGGCGATCATAATTGGCTCGCGGGTTTCGTATTCCCCTGTAACTTGGTTGACCACGAGCTGGGAATCGTTGCAGATAACTATGTGTTTTGCCTTTACCTCTTGCGCCAGAGCTAGCCTGGCTATCAACGCCTCATATTCTGCCTCATTGTTGGATGCCGCGAACTCGAAGTGTAGCGCGTACTCAAGTTTCGTGCCATTCGGACCGTGAAGAACTACACCGGCTCCGCTGCCTTACTAATTTGAGGAGCCATCTACGTGAATGATCCAGGGCTCTTCATCCCAGTTCGCGCTCGGCCTAACCAGGAGAGATACCGAACTGGGTGTGACCTCACGGGGCTCGGACTCAACCGGCCTGGGAGTCTCATGCTCAACCGGGCTGAGGACCTCGGAGCTGAACGTGCATTCAGCAACAAAATCCGCTAAGGCTTGAGCTTTGATAGCGGTGCGTGGCTTGTATTGGAGGTTGTACTCACTGAGTTCGATGGCCCACTTCGTCAATCGACCGGAGACCTCGGGCCTGAGTAATACTTGCCTCAAGGGTTTGTCGGTGAGGACGATGATTGAATGGGCTTGGAAATACGGACGGAGTTTGCGGGCCGCAATGACCAGCGCATAGGCTAGCTTTTCTATCTATGAATATCTTGTTTATGCTCCCTACAATATTTTACTAACATAATAGATGGGTCGTTGGACCCGATCTGCTTTCTTTATCAGTACTGAACTGACCACTTCATCGCTTACTGAGAGGTACAGTTCTAAAATATCGCCCTCTTCGGGCCGGGTCAGTACTGGGATACTGGCGAGGTATCTCTTGAGCTCGTCAAATGTGAGCTGGCATTTCGGGTTCCACTCTAACCCTTTGCTTTTTATTGGCTTGAAGAAGGGCAGGCAACGGTCTGCTGACTTAGACATGAAACGACTCAGAGCGGCTATTCTACCGTTCAGCCTCTGAACCTCTTTTACTTTTCGGGGTGGTTTCATATCTTGGATGGCTTTTATCTAGTCCGGGTTGGCCTCGATACCGCGCTGGTTGACGATGTACCCTAGGAACTTACCCGAGGTGACACCGAAGACACACTTGTTTGGGTTTAGTTTCATGCTAAATTGACGCAGAATTTGAAAGACAGAATGTAAGTCTTGTATTAATTCATGCGAAAACTGTGTCTTGACGACCATGTCGTCTACATAACATTCTATCTTTGTGCCAATTAAGGGCTGAAATAGCTTATTCACAAGCCTTTGAAAGGTTGCCCCAGCATTTTTCAGTCCGAAGGGCATAACCTTGTAGCAGTACAGGACGAACTCGGTTATGAAGGTGGTTTTTTCCTCGTCGGACGGGTCCATCCTGATTTGGTTGTAGCCCGAGTAGGCATCCAGGAAGCTTAGCAACTCGTGTTCCGAGGTCGCGTCCACTAGGCGGTCGATCCTGGGGAGGGGGAATCAATCTTTTGGGCAAGCTCGGTTCAGGTCGGTGTAGTCGACGCACATGCGCCACTTGCTGTTTGCCTTTTTTACCAGAATGGGGTTGGCTACCCAGCTTGGGTAATGAACTTCCCTTATGAAGTCTGTTGTGAGGAGCTTCTCGACCTCCTCATCGACCGCCCTCCAACGTTCTGGGGCTAAGTTGTGTTTCTTCTGTCTAATGGGTCTGACTACAGGGTCAGTATTGAGCTTGTGAGTTATGAGCATAGGGTCTATGCCGGGCATTTCTGCCGCGGACCAAGCAAAAACATCTAAGTTACTGAGTAAGAAGCGTACCAGTTTAGATCGCAAGGGTTCTTCCAGGGATGCTTCGACCTGAAGTAATCTGGTGGGGTCTTCTGCCGAGACAGAGATGGGAACAGTTTCCTCCGTTGGCGCAGCTCGCTCCTCGTTCTGTTCCACTGGTCGCTCCAATTCGAGGTCGCCGGTTACCTTGACCTTTCCATTGAGGGCGGCAACGTAGAACTTACGGGAATCGAGCTGGTCACCCCGCACTACCTCGATGCCGAAGTCCGTTGGGAACTTCATGGCCAAATAGTAAGTGGACACTACGGCTTTTAAAGCATGGGTGATCGGCTGACCTACTATGGCATTGTAGGGGGAGGGGGTCGCGACCACCAAGAAATCGTGATTGAGTCTTACCGTGCTAGGTCACGTGCCGACTTCCACAGGTACTGTGACCTTTCCCAGGGGTCTGACCTCTTCTCCGCTGAAGCCGACCAACGGGGTGTTCGCGGGCTTCAAGTCACTCTCTCGGAACTGGAGCTTGTCCAAGGCCGCTTTAAAAAGGATGTCTGCCGAACTTCCGGAGTCAATGAGTACCCGTCGGACTTCGAAGTCGTTGATCTTCATCTTTATGACAAGTGCGTCGTCGTGGGTGTAGTGGACACCGCGTGCATCGTCTTCGGTGAAGAATATGGGGTCTTTCGTCCTAGGCCGCTTTGGGGGATTTTGTTCTTCTCTGGCGGCCTCTCGGGTTGATGCCTGAGCTGCTACCGAGGTGCATCCTGTTACGATCGATCCTCCAACGATCACATGGATTGTTCCCCGAACTGATCTTTCGTCCGGGGGCTGCTTCTGTGGTTCGGCTGGCCGGATGCTGGACTCGAGAGCATCTCTGTTGTGCTCTCCCTGCCGACCTGTCTTATTACTATTACTGTTATTATTATTATGTTGTACAAAATTTCTTAGGTACCCGCGACAGATAAGTTCTTCTATCTCGTCGTGGAGATTATTACAATGTTCGGTGCTATGGCCGTGGTCTCTATGGAAACTGCAGTACAAGTTTTTATTCCTCTCGTTCGGGTTTCCCTTCAGACGAGGTGGCCACTTTACGTATGGGGCATCTTTGATCGTCATTAAGATCTCGGCCCGCTTCGCGTTTAAGGGCGTGTAGTCCGTCCGACCTACTAAGGGAGCTCGGAACGACTGGCTTGGCTTCGTCCCCCGAGGTGGGTCTTTCTTTCTCTTGTCATCTGGGTTGGAGGGTTTGCCTTCCCTCTTCCTTTTTTCGATCATGCTTTCAGTCCTTTGGTTGATCTCCTCTTTTGTTCTTATGAATTTGTCCGCGAGCTTGAGGAATTCAGCTACAGTCGCGGGCTGGTTGACTACAATGTGCCATCTGAACTCCTTGTGTGTCACACCCCTCTTGGTTGCCGCGAGTTGTACCGCGGGGTCTAGGCGTGGTATCTGCAAACACGCGTCATTGAACCGTTTGACATAGCCCCGGATGGACTCTCCTTCCCTCTGGACTATTCCGAGGAGGCTCTCCTCGGTTCGGGGGCACCGCTTTCTAGTAACGAAGTGCGCGGTGAAGACTTGCACGAACTGTGTCCAGCTCCTTATCGACCTGGGAGCCAGGTTCCTGTACCAGGTGCGGGCCACTCCCCTAAAGGTGGTAGTGAAGGCGACACATATGCAGGACTCGCTGGCCCTCGCCAGGTGCATTTGGGACTGGAAAGCATCGACGTGGTCGTTGGGGTCAAAGGACCCATCATACTTGTGTAGGGGAGGAAGTTTGAAATCTTTGGGCATGAGAACTACAAGGAGTTCTGATGACAGGGGGGAAGGAACTGAAAGAATAGGGGCAACTTTTACCTTGTCCGAGCTTGTTTCTTTACCTCGGAGCTTGGGCAGGACGCGGGTGGTAGTTCGGTGACTTCGCCAGTGTCTTCGCTGCTGAGAAGGCCTAGTATTGGTGCTACTTGCCTCGGTGTTACCGAGCTCGATCGGCCCGGACTGTTGGTAGTCCGTGGCCAGGACTGATTCGCCGGCGAGCTGCGAGGCGGGGGTGATTGGTCTTTCCCTCCTGCCCGGGGATGAGGCCTGGCTCCTGGAGGGGTTCTGAAGCTGGAAGGCTTCCCCTCGGTGAAGGTGCCCGCCCTGAGGGGAGGGCTTGACCGGCTTCGGAGCAGGGTGCCGAGGTGGAAGCTGTGGTTGGTTTAGAGGCAGTTGGGGGAACTGCTGTTGGTAGTGGTGCTGGGAAATGTGGTGCAGTACTTGCTGCTGATGGAGCTGATGTTGCTGGAACTGCTGCATTTGGGCTTGCATTGCCCGCATGCACTACATCAAGTCATCAAACTGGTTCTGGCTAGTCGCCAAAGGGACAGCAGTTGGTTCGACGAAAGTTGTCTCGATAGGGAGGGGAAGGGGAACATTCACAGGTGCCACCATGCTTGGTGCATTGAGGCTAGGGATTCCGTCCGTCGAGAGGGGGACGGTGAACTGTCCGATGCATACAGTGGCGGGCTGAGGGTGTTCCTCTACAGCATTCGAGTTGGCGTTGTGCCTGTTGCTGCTGGAGGAAGCCATGGAAGCTAAGGTTTCTTTGAGAGAGAGAGAGAGTTAAAGGTTAGGGGAGGCTTTTTGAAGTCTTCCCACAGACGGCACCAAATGATGATGCGTAATCCGGTCGGTCCTAGCTGCCGGTTACCTTGCCTCTGACGAGATTGGAGGTGCCTGAAACAAGGAAGAAATTGGAGACTTCCGGGGAGGAACCCGGTTGGAACATTCCGAAGCTCAAGTCAGTGCTCTAGAGAAGGCAAGGGAAAATGAGAGACTTCAAGACCAGAAAGTACTGAAATCACATACCTCCTTCTTTGGGAGATGGGGGCCTTTTATAATCACCTTGTACACTCACTCCCATACCTCTACCAGATCGGGCATCATCACCTCCGCCAGATCGGGTGTCACCACCCCTGCCAGACGCCAGCTTGGGTGTCATAACCTCCGTCAGTTGCCAGTTCGGGTGTCATGACCTCCACTGTCCTTGTTAGGGTCGTCTCTGCCACGTCTGAGATGGCGGTGGCAGGTGGTCGTTGGAGGGCAACTGTCATGTGTCAGACCCCTAATCAGTCAGGCGCGCCGCCTCCGTGTACGGGCTTCTTGGGTATCAGGTACGGTTGTTCAGTCAGGCGACTTGGAGCCGAAGTGTGCGAGGTGAAGTCTTGAGTTCAGATAGAAGTGTGGCCGAGCTGCCCCGGGGTGGGTCAGCTTGGGTTTTTGCCCTTTGCGCTCCTTGTAAGGCTCGGGACCTCTAAGGGAGAGCTCGGATTCTTCCTTGGGGAGCTCGGGTCGTGGGTTCCTTCTTTTTGGGGGAGCTCGGGACTCCTTTCCCCAGAGCTCGGGTTGTGGGTCCGTTGCCGTGCCGAGCTAGCGCTTCTGCCAGGTCACTCTTGGTTGCTTCCACGTGTCGCATGGCCAAGGGGTCGGGCCAAATCTCCCTCCATCAGAACCCAAACCAGATCAAACCGTTTTGTTATTGTTTGGTGCAGTTTTTAATACAGTTTAGGAAGCTTTGAACCATTCTTTGATTTTATTAGGATTAACCCAATTAGAAAGCCCAAATAACACCTCTAAAAATTAAAACTTATAACTTTTTTTTTATTATTTATTATAAGATAAAAGAGTTTTTTATATATTTATAATTTTATACGTTCAATTTAGATATTATATATTATATATAATATTTATACATCATTTAAATATACATGTATATTTATAGATTTATATTATATATAATTTTGATTTATGTTTTACGGTTTTATTCGGTTTATAAAGTCCAAAAAGCCAAATTGAAACTGCAAATCACAATTTAACAAAATATGAAATCAAACAAAATCATTTTTAGCGTGCAGATCGAACCAAACCTTAAATTTTTTCTTGAATTCGATTTTGCGGTTTGAACGAAACAGTGAACACCCCAAACCAATTTGAGCTCTCGGGATTTCTCACTAAACATTGCCTTCTAGGCTGTTTATGTGGGGCTCACCTTGGAAAGCCAGGCGCGCTGCTCTTCAGCAGCTTTCAGATGAAGGCGGAGGCTTTGTAAAGAGAGCCGCTTCTAAAGACCCGAATCATTTCCATATGAACACAATTTGTAGAAGGCAAGGCATTTGCTCTGTTTGTAATTCATGAAGGGGACGCCCTTTTAAACAGTGTACTTCACCGTTTAATTTAATTGGTCAAACATTTCACTGTTTCTCCTGTAGTTCGAGCGAGATTAGAAATGATTTGATCTCCTGAAGAATTCTAGATAAGGGTGATATGTCGAAACTGTTCGCAAAGATATCTGGTTTTTTCAGCTCGCGAACTCTGGTTGGGGTCGACAAGGCCGGCAATCGATATTTTACCAGAAAAGAAGAGATCGATGGAATCAGTGAGTGAACTCAAATTTCCTTCTATCTCTCTTCCTTGAACACCTTGTAGGTTATTATGCTTGTTTTATTTATTTATTTATTTTTCACATTTCCTGGTGCTGCTTATTGTTAACTCGTATTCCATTCGAGTGTTCCTACTTCATAATCTATGGACATTTTATGCTCATTGGTTGATTTCACGAGGCCAGAAGACACTCTTCTCCGACATGATTCTCAGACCTGTCGAACGCTGTTGGGTTAATTCAACAGTTCCCATTGAGACTGGGAAGGGGTAGCAATAGTAAGGCCAACATGGTGTTCCTTTGTGAACGGTGAAGTCATTGCGCCAAATTGGTTTATCTGGCAATAACTATTTGATGATTAAAAGTAGCATTTCCATGCATTTGTTGAAACCGTTCTCGTTGAACAAACAAAATTACATTGTTGTATTTTGAATTGGTGTGCCTGTACATTTCTTACTGTCAAAAATCGTAATTGGGAACTTAACTTTATGCTGTGTGGTCACTAGTGAAAGAGAAAAGATGGGTGATATTCAAAGGAGAGACGGATCCAACTTCTATTCCGGGTACGGTTTTAGTGTAAATACATTTACTTGTATTGTTTTGGAAATATGCCTGTTCATTCTTTTAGTTAACTTTATTATGCTGAGAAATCTACATTGTTGGATTAATTTGTTCAATCTGATATTTTTGTCTTCAACTATTACCAAGATGTATATTTCTTGAATGAAATTCTGAAACATGGGATAGAATGGAATGTATGGCTCTAGATAGGAATGGCTGGACACCCAATCACCGTTTCTGATCCTTTCCCCGACATAGTTGTAAGAAGGAAATAGCAACAATGATGATCTGAAGTATATTTGATTTGATGGATAAGTTGAACCCACTTCAGTGACAAAATGGCTTATTTTTCTCATCCATTAATTATTTTTCATGTTTGGTGACTGTAGTTGAGTGGATATGCTGGTTGAATGGGCAAAGGAAGAAAGCTCCTACTCCTGAGGTAACATGGCTATATGTGTTTTATCTTTTTCTTTGCTTCCAATGAATTAACTTCCATATAATGTTTTCCCAATTTGCTTGGGGAGGGGATTCTCCACTCACATACACATATATACACGTATGTCCATGAACTAAATAGGCTTGTAACCGATGAAGATCCTTAGTTAACCTGTTTTTGTCTTTCTGAGGAGCATATCAAATCTTTTCTCTGCCAGCATGGCTTTTTAATAAATTTTCACTGATAAAAATAAAGAATGCATTAAATAGACGAATAAAAACACAAGAAGAATATAGAAATTGAATCCAATATTACATCAAATAAAGTGGTTAAAATACAGAAAATGAGAAAATACAAGCTGAAGTTCCAAGATTCTCAAGAATAAGTACAAATAGCTATTCCATGACAAAGGGATCCCAAGCCATTGGCTTCATCTAACCAAGTTGTTTACTTTGGAAGTAAAGTGTAGCTTTCGTTATGTGATGCTGCAATGGCTAGGGTCCAGTTGATTCATCCGTCACCATAGAATGAGTACCTGACTGAATAATTAATTTTTTTTTTCCTGTAAATGAGTTTAATTATACATCGCTTGTAAGAAATTCTAAACTACACATACATCAGTTGCAGCTTAAACTTTGAACCAGGATAATATTGGAAAGCATACTGTAAGTTCTTGGGTAGAAAATAGTTGGAGGATATTGCTTCTCTTCTTGACTTCCTAAAGGATATTTATCTTTTTCTATCTACTCTCAACTGATGTGTAAGGCAGTGGGATGCCAGTGGTCTGTAGAGTTCTGAAAGTTGGAGTAACACCGCTGCAAAGGGGTTTGAATCTTTGAGAGCTTCGGTTGATGAAGATTACAGATCTTTGCAACTTAGAAGTAATAGGAGAAAGAGAAAGGGAGGGTGAGCTCTATAGAGGAGTTGCAGAAGGGTTACAGAATGAGGAAATTAGGGTTTCTTGAGGAGGAAGATGAAGTCCTCCAAAAAGGAAGTGTGCTCTGGAGAGCTAAAGTTTGGAAGGCTCTAGGGAGAGTTGATAATGGGGAGTGTAGTGCATTGTTGAGTTACTGGGTTGATCTGTTGTTTGTTGTCTCCATCCCCTTATTAGGTGTCCTGCTACACTTTTATAGACGATTGTCATGCAAATCATGCCTGATTCGGGAATATTCTTGTCAGAAAAGTGTCTTAGTTATGCCAGCTCGGTGCAGGTGGTTACAAGAGTGTTAAGAAACTCGGTACCAAGCAGAGAACTTTCCCTGAATACTCACATGTTGTCCTGCCACATGTCCCCACCTTGTGCTTTGCTTCACTCGCTATAGTGTTTATAGTAATTTTCTTTGCATGCCTTTAAGAGCTTAGATGAGAGTTTGCAGGGTCCTTTTATCAATGGATGGTGTTGGGCATGTCCATGCTTACACGATGCATTTAGTTATGCCAGCTTGGTGCAGGTTGTTACAGGAGTGTAAAGAAACTCAGTACAAAGCAGAGAACTTTTCCTGAGTACTCATGTGTCGTCCTGCCACATGTCCCCACCTTGTTCTTTGCTTCGCTCGCTATAGTGTTTATAGTAATTTGCTTCACATGCCTTTAAGAGCTTAGGTGAGAGTTTTGTAGGGTGCTTTTGTCAATGGATGGTGTTGGGCATGTCCATGCTTAC
The DNA here is from genome assembly GCF_055504915.1 of Nelumbo nucifera. Taxonomy (NCBI): domain Eukaryota; kingdom Viridiplantae; phylum Streptophyta; class Magnoliopsida; order Proteales; family Nelumbonaceae; genus Nelumbo; species Nelumbo nucifera. Next base: position 145,133,468 of record NC_142649.1, on the reverse strand, counting down.
ACGATGCATTTGGTCCCCATCTCCCTTTAGTTAATTTACATTTAAATTGCTTTTATATGCATCAACTCCAATCCCAATTATAGTACTTTCCTATGGAGAAGTCTTTGACAAATAGAGTTTATTTTTTCACATGTGAAGCTTTTTTTGTGGACAAATTAACATTTGTTAGTTATTGCAGGATCAATGTTTTAAAAGTGAAAGGCACAAGGGCCATTTTGTGCCTGAGGCACAAGGCGCAAGGCGAGGCACATGCCTTTTTGAAGGGTATAATTAAAAGACATATTCCTAAACTTCAAATTAAATTAAATGATTAACAAACAACCTATTAATATGTCAAATAACAACCAAAAATCTGAAATAATCAAGTTCTCAAGTACTCACCAATGACCAATCAACATTACGTTCAAGACTCCAAGCAAGCTACAAGCCATTAATGCAATACAATGAACAATCACATAGAGTTAGAGTCATGTCATAGTCATACTATCATAGGCAATTTTCTTTCAAAAAAAAAAAAGAGACAGACAATTTTCTTTCAAAAAGAGACATAGATTATAGACATAGAGTCATAGACAGTTTTCTACCCAAAAAATGAGTCATAGTAAATTTTCTACAAAACAAAAGTCAGAGACAAATTTCTATACAAAAAAGGGTCTAAGGTTTCAGCCATTCTTCAAGACTCAATCAGCATCCTCTTCATCTTCACTTGGAAGTTCAACTTCATCTTCATTGTCATCTGACTTGTAGTCATCAAAATCCTCTTCCATTTCTTCTTCAACTTCAACATCAACTTCTTCCTCTTCTTCATCTTCCAATTGAAGTTGTCTTGGTCTTTTTCTACTAGATTTTGTTGCTCTTGCTTGTGAAGTTCAAGCTCTAGACCTTGTATACCTTAGTGGCTCTTCAACTCCAGAAGCATGAGCAACATCTCCCCATGTTAGTGTATCATCATCAAACACCAAATCAGCTTCTGCACCATCTTACCTCCTCTATTAACCATTCATTACTCTCATCTATATCTTTTAATGAAATGGGGTCATTGGTGCTACGTGAGTCAAAGCTTTCTTTAAGCATCTGATTGAACTTAACAAATACCAAGTCATTCAATCGCTTCTGATCCAACCGATTTCTTTTCTTAGTATGAATCTGTTAATTCAAAAAATTGAACAAGTGTAAATTTAAGATAGTTTATAAAAAAATGGAAGTATTCTAGTGTAGTAGTTTGGCATACATGCTCAAATACGCTCCAATTTTGCTCACACCCCGATGCACTACATGTCAAACTTAGAACTTTCACTGCAATCTTTTGTAGATTCGGGGTAGAAGCACCAAATATGGTCCACCAATCATCTAAAAAATATAAATATTAACTGAATTAGTGATCATTAGACTAACTGAAAATATTAAGAGAATCAAATATTATATTAATTATTAAATCAATGTTATTTACCTGGTGCTTTAATCTTCCTCTGGGAAATAGCCATATCAAAACCAAAAATGCCTTCTGCATTCTTGTACTTGGATATTTCATCAGTGATTACACTTTTCTTGCTCTTGTCCTTCTCAATCATCTCAATTACTTTAAAAAGCCCCATCATAACCTCTTCATCTATTTCAATTCTCTCTTGATCATCATAATAAAATTGGGGGTTCAAAAAGTAACCAGCTGCATGTAATGGTTGGTGGAGTTGGCATTCCCACCTCTTATCAATAATTTAAAAAATGTCTTCATATTTTTCTTTCCTTCCACCAAATGCCTTGTCAATTGCCTCCTTTGCTCGGTCCATAGCCTCATAAATATAACCTATGGAAGGCTTGTTTTCACAATCCACCAACCTTAATACACAAACAAGGGGGCCACACACTTTAAAAGTAAAGATGACATTATTCCAAAATGTGGGCATCATGATTGTCTCCCCTATTCTTTTCCCTTTTGCTTCTTTTATCCATTTTCTATCATTCCATTCCTTTGAGTTGAACAAATCTCTCAAATTCTTCTTTTATGTGTATATATTCTCCAATGTGAGAAAGGAAGTAGCAAAACGGGTTTTTGCTGGCCTAATCAATTCTCTCTGATTTGTGAACTTCCTCATCAGGTTCAATAAATCTGGATGGTTATAGATATACCCCATAAGTGCAATTGCCTTCTCAATTGTTCTCTTCACAGTAGGCAACTTTCCAATGTCTCCCAATATCAAGTCCAAACAATGGGCAACACACGGTGTCCATGTCAGATGAGGATGCTTTGCCATAAAAAAACTTCCCTACTAATACAAGAAAACAATTCAAGAAATAAGAATTAAGAAATGTGACTCTAACATGTCAAAAGACTAGAGGAAAGTTAAATAGAAATAATAACAAAGTATAAAATTCACCAGTTAGGAGATAATTTGATGCGTTGTCAGTAATAACTTGGAGAACAATTTTCTCACCAATTCTCTCCACCATCTTGTCAAGCAATATAAATAACCTCTCAGCTGTTTTTACTTCACTTGAAACATCAATGCTCTCTATAAACATTGTCCCCGCACGGCTATTGACCAAAAAATTTATGAGGGTCCTATCCTTTCTATCCGTCCACCCATCAGACATAAGAGATCAACCCCATTTTTCCCAAGACTCCTTATGGTGTTGAAGCAATGTTTTTGTATAATCAACCTCCTTCAAGAGAGGAACTCACAACTCATGGTAACTTGGGATTTTTAATCCTGAACCAAATTGCCCTATTGCCTCTACCATTGCTTCAAAACTTTTCAAGCGTACGGTATTCAAGGGAATACTAGCTTGATAAAACCATCTAGCAATGCGTATGCACACTTGCTCTCTCCCTTTATTATACGCACCACTACTAGTATCTTTTTCTGTTCTCTTCTCAAACTCACAATTTCTTCTGGGCTTGGAGTAGGAAAAAAAATTATCCAAAGGCCCCTTTTGCCTTCTTATGGGGGGCTGTTTAGAACTTCTTTTTGAACCTGAAGCAGAAGGAATGTGATCACCACCACCAAGCACTTCCACCTTGTCCCCCATCTCATCTTCATCTTCAATTATATTTTCAAAATCATCAAGTTGCAGCGGCGATTTCTTCCTCCAAACACAACTCTCCAGCTGCAGGCTCGATGATAAGCTCTAGTTTGGGGCTTGCTTGGGTGTCGAGATCGGTTTCCTACTCTACTAGTCCAGAGAAGCTGAATCCAAGGTACAATAGAACAAAGAACATAGATGAAACATTAGATTCTGGGTGGATAAGTTTAGAGGACAGTACGGAAGGAGAGAACTCTGAAGGTTTTAGCCTTGGAAGTATTCAAAGCAAGTGCCACTCTCAGCTTGGGGAAGAAGTGGAAGATGGCTTGAAACTACTATTTAATGACGACCTCTCTACTACACTTCCTAGACTCTCAGTCCAGCCTGACAAAGGGGAAGGGAGATTAGGCACCACTTTGGGGGAAGTAAAATCTAAGACAAAGAATAGCGGAGATTTGCGTTCAGAACAAGACCAAATATAGGATATTAGTAGGGGCTATAAAGTCAACCCAGAACCTCTTAGTGGAGCTACAAACTGCCCTGTTCCCATAGTTAACTATCTAGAGGGTGATTCTGAAGGTAGCACCTCTGACTTTAGCCCAATGATTGGGGTTAAAGGGGTGCCAAATCCTCCGGTAAATCCTACATGTTTACAAAATTCTCTTTTGAACTCGATTTTTGTTTCTACTAATGTTTCTTCTAGTTCTGTGTATGTTGTGCCTACAAGGTAGACTAACCCAACCTTGCAGTCTGCCAATCAGAATGATCAAATGCAGGAAACAGAGGTGATTGGAGATTTATTTTCAGAAATTGTAGATGTGGAAATCGGGGATAGAATTTGGGAGCTGATTATGGAACTGTTTAGAATTCAGGTGGAGGAAGAGATGGCCGAACAGATTGAAAGGGATGAGGAGGGTGACACTCCTAATCCTATTGTTGAAGAGGAAGTAACGGGTGATGGTAGATTAAATGCAGAAACTGGCTCAAAAAAAAACAAAAGGGGAAAACAAAGAAAAAGGGTCCAAATAGAAAGAAAGAGGGGAAAGAGAAGCTAGAGGAGCCTAGATCTAAAAGAACTGGTGTAAAAAAGCAGAGAAAGAAAAAATTAAGTGAGGTAGATTATGATAAAGGGAGTGTTGGAAAAAAGGAGAAGAAGCGGTGAGTGGTTTGTTTGGTTAAAGGGTATTTTGTCACGGTCTCTATGAAATGGATTAGCTAGAATGTAAGAGGGTTAGGAAGCTCAAGAAAAAGAGGAGTGATTAGGGATCTGTTGAGAAGAGAAAAACCAGATATTGTGTTGATTCGAGAATCTAAGTTGTCTGAGTTAGATAGGAATTGGGTAAGAAGTATTTGGTCAGCAAGAGACATAAGTTGGGCATACGCATAGTCTTGGGGAGCTTCAGGGGAATTATAACTTTGTGGAAAAATGCAGAGATGGAGTGTACTGAGGAGTTAATTGGGAAGTATTCAGTGTCCATTAAGTTGAAGAGGAGGATGGATGACTGGGATTTTAACTAATGTGTATGGACCCACCTCTTATAAGGAAAGGGAGGGACTTTTGGGAGGAGTTAGCAGTAGTGAGAGGTCTATGGGAGGGCCCCTGGTGTTTGGGAGGAGATTTTAATGTCATAAGATTTTTGAGTGAATTAAACAACCCAAATCACTGGGTTACAACGAGTATGAGGAAGTTTAACCTCTTCATAGAGACCTTTGAGTTGCGGGATTTACTTATTCAGAGGGCAAAGTATACTTGGTCAAATTTTCAAGAGGTTCCCACTTGCTGTAAGTTAGACAAATTCCTATTCACAACTGATTGGGAAGTGCTTGGCGGGGATTAGTAGTTACAGCACTGCCAAGACCTGTTTCAGACCACTACCCAATAAGTTTGACCCAAGAGAGATTGGGGGGTGGCCCCTGCCCTTTTAGATTTGAGAATATGTGGCTTCTGCACCTTGAATTCTTGCTAAAGGTGGAATGGTGGGAAGTGGATTTCAGATGGAAGGGTTATAGATTCTATAAGAATTTGCAATTGCTGAAAGCAAGAATTAAGTTGTGGAATAAAGAGAGTTTTGGAAAGATTGAAGAAAGAAAACAGGAAATTCTCAGTATAATAGAGGAGCTAGATGGTGAGGAAGCTGAGAGAAGTTTGAGTTCAGAAGAGAGGAAAGAGAGATGGGGGTTGAAGAAGGATTTGGAAGACATTCTAAGAAAAAAGGAGGTTACTTGGAGACAAAAATCTAGATGTCAATGGCTCAAGGAAGGGGATGGCAATACCAGTTTTTTCCATATGTTGGCAAATGGGAGAAAGAGGAAAAACTCAGTGTTGAAATTGGAATGGAATGGGCAAGTGTTGACAAGAGATGAGGACATAGCCCAAGCCTTTGTGAATCACTTCAAACCACTCTATGAGGGTCCAAGGAGGTCAAGAGAAAACTTAGAGGGCCTGGACTGGAGGGTTGGGAATAGAGAGTTGTTGGATTCCTTGGAAAGGAAATTTGAGATTCAGGAAGTGAAAAATGCAGTCTTCTCGATGGAGAGATCTAAAGCCCCAGGACCTAATGGTTTTACGATGGCTTTCTATCAAGATTGTTGGGAAATAATTGGAGGTGACTTGATGGAGGTGTTTGATGAGTTCTATGAGAGGGGAAAATTTAACTTAGGTGCAAATGCAACTTTCATCGCTTTGATACCAAAGAAAGTGGATGCAATCCATCCGAAGGAATTTAGGCCCATAAGTCTGATAGGAAGCATGTACAAAATCATTTCCAAGGTTTTAACCCTAAGAATAAAATATGTTCTTCCCTCGATGATTTCTCCAAATCAAGGGGCTTTTGTGTTTGGGAGACAAATAATGAATCAAATTCTCATTGCCAATGAATGCGTAAAGTTTAGAAGAAGGAAAAAACAAAAGGGACTGTCTTGCAAGTTGGACTTAGAGAAAGCCTATGACATGGTGGATTGGGAGTTTCTGTTGGAAATTCTTAAGCGTAGGGGTTTCGGAGAGAGATGGTGTAAATGGGTGAAGGGTTGCATTTCTTCATGTCATTTTTCAATTCTGGTAAATGGAGTAGCAAGAGATTTTTTTCCTGCCAAAAGGGGCCTAAGACAAGGAGATCTTCTATCTCCCTTCCTTTTTACTCTGGTAATTGATGTGTTGAGTGAGTTGATCATAAAGGCAGATGCCAACAGTATGGTTAGTGGTTGGAGAGTTGGAAGGGATGAAGTGGCGGTTACACACCTACAATTTGTAGATGATATTATTTTGTTTGTGAAGGGAAAACAAAAGAACTCATGAACCTAAAAAGGATAGTCCATAAATTTGAGAGGATCTCCAACCTTAAGATTAATTGGGGCAAGAGTTGTGTGGCAGGAGTAAATTTAGGGAGTGAAGAGGTGATTCGACTAGCTGGACTATTGGGGTGTGAAGTAAGGGATTGGCCACTACAATATTTGGGACTACCTTTAGGAGGAAATCCTAATATGGATAGTTTCTGGTATCTAGTGATTGAGAGATTTACAAAGAGACTTGCGAATTGGAAGAGAAACTACATTTCTTGGGGAGGTAGGATAACCCTAATAAAGTCAACTTTGGCTAACTTACCAGTGTACTTCCTATTTACCTTAAGGATACCGGTGAAAGTGGCAAACCAGCTAGAGAAGATTATTAGGAACTTCCTTTGGGAACCAGGAGGCACCAAAAGAGGCCACCTAGTGAAATGGGAGGTGGTTTCTAGAAGTAGAGATGAAGGGAGCCTATGAATAGGAAATCTTAGGCTAAGAAACACAACATTATTGGGGAAATGATTATGGAGATTGCCATTGGAACAAGATAGACTTTGGCATAGAGTGATTATTAACATTCATGGATTGGTAGACAATGGTTGGGATGCAGGAGTCGACCCCAAGGCTTCTCGATGCTCTCCCTAGAAAGCTATTCATGGTATTTTACCTTCATTCCTTCCTTACGTCAAATTTGATGCTTGTGCAGGAAATAAAGTGTTGTTTTGGTAAGATGCTTGGGTTGGAGACATTCCCCTTAATGAAAGGTTCCCTTCTATTTATTCACTTTCTGAAAATAAAAGAAAAGTGATCTCTTAAGTTTTTACTGATAACTCTTGGGACTTGGGTTTGAGGAGAGGTCTAAGGGAGTCGGAAACGACAATGGTGGATGAATTAATTAACCTTCTAGGGTCAACCTACCTGGATCAATCTTGTTTGGACAGTAGAATTTGGAAACTTTCCCCATTTGGCATGTTCACTTGTTCTTCCTTTTTTGATGTCCTCATTCAATCATCAAACCTTGTAAGGAGCTTTCCTTCAAAGGAGATTTGGTGTCAGCCCGTACCCCCAAAAATTCGGGCTTTTTGTTGGGAGGTGGTTCTCTAAAAAATCAATACTCTAGATATGTTGCAAAGAAAAAGGCCAAATGTATGCCTATCACCCCATGTTTGTAGCCTCTACTTGGGATCTAGTGAGACAATCACACACCTATTAATTTCTTGCCCATTTGTGTGCTTTATTTGGACCTGGTTCTCTTTTATCTTTGGTTGTAGGTGGACACCTCCCCCAAATGTGGCAAGCCTTTTTGACCCAAGCTTTTTCAGGTACCGAAGAGACATGGAAGATAATGTGGAGAGCCACAAGAGCAGCTATCTTATGGTCAGTTTGGGAAGAAAGGAACAATAAAATCTTTAAAGGAGTGGAGAAATCCAAGGAGGCAATTGTAGAAAGGATAATTATTATGATTGTTCAATGGTTGAAAACTTTGGATTTGTTTAAAGACTTCTCAGCTGAAGACATTTACAGGAATTGGGAAGTGGTGGCATCTACAACTTCCATGAAACCTATTGTGCAGGAATTGTGGTCCCCACCAACACAACAAAGAGTGAAATTGAACTTCAATGGGAGTTCAAGAGGTAACCCGGGCCCTTTAGGTATAGGAGTATTCAGAGATGAAAACGGCAGAATTGTGGCTTTGTTTTCAGGACCAATAGGAGTGGGGGACTCATTGAGAGCGGAGGTGATGGCCTTTCTTCAAGGTGTAAGATATGCCAAACAATTGGGGTTACACCAAATTGAGATAGAGGGAGACTCTAAATTGTTGATTGAGTGGCTGCAATCTAGTAAGTTGGGAGCCTGGATTTATAGACAGCCCATAAGGGAAATCCTCAGCATAACAAGGGGGATCGGTGCATGCTTCAAATGGACAAGGAGATCAGCTAATGGTTTTGCTGACATGTGGCTAAACAAGGGACTGTGAGGGAGAGAATGTTCTGGGCAGTTTTGTAAGAAAGATTACTGGGGGCTCAACACCTACTTAGGGGTTGACAGTTGTACTTAAATCTGAAAAGTTATTCTTAAGTTATATTAATGAAGTTACCGTTTCCAATAAAAAAATCAGGAATTCTGCTCTCTTGACTTCCAACTATGTCCTCTTTCATTGATTTTTTTTTCTCTGCATGTATGCTAATATCTCTTCTTTCACATCTTTTGGGCATTTAGGACAGACTTTCACATTTCTTCTTCCACCAATTAAATGCTCTTTTGCTCTATAGATCCCTCCATTTGTCACTTTGTCACAAAATTTGCAAGTGACAGAATTTATATTCTTTGGATCTTGCAAATAACAAAATTTGCAAGTGTCACAAAGCCATTGTTTTTGTGTAAGAACTAAGAAGCAAGACTGCAATTCTGCAAGTATGCAAGTCCTTGTAGAAACTATAAAGAAGAATGGGCAGTTTTAATGATAAAAACTAAAAAACAATGGGGTGGAGACCCTGTTTTTAATGAGAAAAACTGAAAAGAAGGGGCAGATCCCCTGTTTTTATGATAAAAACTGAAAAACAATCTGTTTTAATGAGAAAAACTAAAAAAAATGGGGTGGATCCCCTGTTTTTATGATAACAACTGAAAAACAGTGGGGCAGAGCCTCTGTTTTAATGAGAAAATTTGAAAAAAATTGGGGTGGATGCGGATCCCCTGTTTTTATGATAAAAACTGAAAAAACAAATGGGGGCATAGCCCCTGTTTTGTGCAAGAAACAAGACTGCAAGACTGCAAGTCTATGTAGAAAGAAGAAGAAGAAGAAGAAGAAGAAGAAGAAGAAGAAGAAGAAGAAGAAGAGAAAGGGTGGAGCCCCTGTTTTACTGAGAAAACTGAAGAAGGGTGGAGCCCCTGTTTTACTGAGAAAACTGAAGAAGGGTGGAGCCCCTGTTTTTGTGCAGGTTGTGTATGAAGAAGAATAATGGAGCTCCGCCCCTGATTTAACATTAAAAACAAAAAGAGACAGGGGCGGAGCCCCTGTTTTATTGAGAAAACCAAAAAAATAAATGGGGCGGAGCCCCTGTTTTACTGAGAAAAGCCGAAAAAAATAAATGGGGCGGAGCCCCTGTTTTTATGCAGGTTTTGTACGAAGAAGATGAAGAAGAAGAAGGCTGAGTTGCTTCACAGCTTGGTTGGATTGCTCAAAAAAATGGGGCAGAGCCTCTGTTTTCTCAGCCTGGACTGCCGCAGGAAGAAGAAGAAAATAAAATATATACATACCTGTAGCTCTGTTTGATTCAGGCTTGGAGTCTTGGAGGAACTTGAGCTTGAACTAGATCTGGATGAGCTTCAGCTTCCTCTGGTAGTCTGGTTTGGAATCTTACTTTTGGACGTAGGAACTCTTCCCTCCAGACTTTCTTTTTTCTTCTTTTTTTTTTCCTTCTTTTGGTTGTTTTGGCAAAGACCCTGTCGATTCAGCTTCCTTTTCTCCCAAGTTTCCTATTTTGTATTTTTTTTTTATTTTTTAATATATTTTCGAAATTTGTTTAGGTTGGAGTGTTTAGACATCATCCAGACGCTTGCCTGGGCAGCCTGTCGCTTGGCCTGAGGCACAAAGGCGAGCGCCTGTCCAATGGTTGTGCGCCTTAGCCTCGCCTCTGCGCCTAGGTGCGCCTTTTTAAAACACTGTGCAGGATAATAGATTATGGTGATCCCACATCTCCCCTTGGTGTGTATCATGTGCTTACAAGATGGGGAATCAGCTGGTCACCTCTTTCTGCACTGTGCAGTCAATACTATTAGCAATTCTTTTTGGATTTGGATATAGTCAGCCAACACTTGTTAGCAGTTCTTTTTGGTTTTGGATATAGTTAGTCAATAAAGGGGCCAAAGGCTTAGATCAAGAGAGAGGCTATATTGGAAGGCCATCATGTGAGTGTGTGCATGAAGAAAGAAATGGAAAGATTTCTGAGGATAAAGAGGCATGCACATAGGAATTAAGGAATCACTTATTATCATGCACTGTGATTAGTTACTGAGAAGAGAGTTCAGAGGTATAACCTATGATGACATGAGAAGAAATCTCCAGGAAATCCTGCAGTCCTCCCTGAAACATCAGCTCCCCCGTGCGTGTGCGCATGTGGCCTAATGTGAAGTCAAAAGTCTATTAAAGAAATCCTGGGTCAGCTGACAGGTGGAGTTCTTATCAAAGCTGATGAGGATTCTCTGATTACACAGAAGCAGAAGGTAGAGCCCTTCTTATGGGAGCTTACTTAGTTAAACAGCTTCAGCTCTAATAGATTATAGTAAAATGAGACTCCACAAACAATACTAGGGGGTGCCAATCAGTGGGTGCTGGGCTATGACAATTGACATATTCCCTTATATATCAGGGAAATACTGTCAGGAAGGAATACTCAGATAAAATGGGGTATGAATCTGTAGGCATTATGCACTGACAACCAGGAGTGTGCTGTAGTCACTGCTTTTCTTGGCACTTCCTCCTCCCAGTTGATTTGTTATCAGAGATTTGGGCATTCTGCTCTGACTAGATTGGCCATAACTCCATATTGCTGCTAGAGATATTGGAGCTCCATGTCACCTTCCTCTCTTTCTCAGACCCTTTAAATACAATCCTGAAAGCATCTCTAAAACAGATCTAGGAAAGCACACACTTTGAGGTTGAAAAGTTGGCAGAAGTAGGCCAAAATTTTGTGGCTTAATTGACAGTGAATAAAGAGGTGATCTGCAGTCTCCATCGTGTGTGGGCATAACATAAGATGCAAAAAGTCAAAGGGATATCCATATCTCTGCTTAACAGCTTGTGTCTGGTAAGGCATTTTCCAAATGCTGTTGTTCTCACCATAAAAGAAACCTTTTGGGAGCTGGTTGATCCTATACCTCATTACCTCCTTGGATGGGAAAAAGATATGTTTGGCAAACACAGCTACCTGGAAAAAGATCTCACTGTGATCTCTTTGGGTTCAAACCACTAGGGGTGCAAGTTGGATATCTGATTTGAAAACTTTACTCCGCATTGGGCCCAGGCTTTAATGATGGATATGGCACTGAACAGAAAGGTATGGTAAAACAGGATTCATGTAACTAACCCCATATAGTTGGGACAAGGTTTAGATGATTATGATGATGATGATGATGATGATGATTGGGCCCAGGCTTTCAGGCCAGGCCCATTCAAATTTTAACAAATTACTAACCTGAGCCCGCTCAAGATGCATTCCTACATACCACATTAAGGTTAATACTTGTGAGACCTTATAGAGAAACAGACCTGTTTGGTATTTATCTCATGTTTGTCTTTGCAATTTGAGGGGAGAGAGCACTTAGCATCTGCTAATCTCCTACTCTTTGTTACTGGCGTTTGGATTTGGTTTTTTGCTCTCACTAGATGTAGGTGGATTCCTCCAATGGATTTGGCAACTCTCTGTCACTCAAACTTCTTTAACCCACCAAAAAGGAGAGGGAATATAATGTGGAGATGCACTAGGTCAGCAGTTTTGTGATCTATATAGGATGGAAGGAATGGAAGATTGTTCAAAGACAAGGCCCATCATAGAAAACATCACAATGAAAGTTGTTTATTGGCTCAAAATGTGGGGATTTCCAGAGGCTTCACTACTGATGACATCATCCATAATTTTCAATGAGTGACCAACTCTTTTGTCTCTAAGGCTGCTGTCATTTCTTAATGGGAACCACCACTAGAACATTGAATCAAGCTAAGCTTTGATGGGGTAATCCAGACCAATCAAGGATGGAGGGATCTTTAGGAATGATGATGTAGGCACTAATATAGCTCTCTTCTTTGGACCAGTAGGTTATGGGAATTCAACAAGGGCTGAGATACTAATTGATTACAAGGCTTGAGGCTAGCGAAAGATTTGAACTATACAAACCTGCTAATAGAAGGGGATTACAAAGTTGTGGTAAGTGTAGATTTAGGATGAGAATATGACTCTTTGGCAGTAGACCTGTTCATGGGCTGGGCTCGGGCTTGGCTTTTGCCAAATTTTGAATGGGGTCCGGCCCGAAGCCCGAGCCCAACATAGTGTAAGTCAGGCCTGAAGCCCAGCTCATGAACAGGTCTATTTGGCAATATGGGAATATTATGAAAGAGATGAAGGATCTCAAAAGAAATAGGAATATCATTATAACATGGGTTCATAGATCAACCAATGGGTTTGGCAGATTGATGCAGTACGGGATTCGGACCAACAAAGTAAACATTTACAAAGTTGGTTTTCGAAGACCCACCTTAGTACATAAAGGAAGAGGATGATGCAGCACAGAAGGAAGCTAATAAGTTCTATGCAAGTTGGGACCATTCCAAGACACATAAGAAGCAGAGATGACGCCACCGACCCAACTTAGTAAATATTTACCGATATAGCATCATCATAGAATTTCTATCTTAGTTCGTTTTTACCAAGTTGGCGCCATCGCAGAGTTTCTATCTTAGTTCGTAATTACCAAGTTAGTGTCATAGCGAGATTTCGAATTTGTATTCAATTAGGACTTTCTTTTTGAAGAATTTTAATAGGATTCTATTATGGAGTGTTTTCATAGATTAGGAAACTTTCTTGTAGGAGCCATAAGGGTGTATGCCTACATAAAGAGTAGCTAAGGGAAGGCTAAGACAATTTTTGATGTTGATTTTCTTTTAATTATTCAATGAAGAATTCTTCTTACTGGTAGTTCGACTTCTGCTCTTTTCTTTGAAGCTTTTCTCAATGTGTTTCGTTTCCGTACTGCGCCATTTGGTATCAGAGCTCATGTTTGATCCTTCTTCGGATTATGGATCCTAAGAAGAAACAAGTAGCTCACATCATGGAGTAGGAACCCAACAACAAAGCGCAAGAAGAGGTGGCAAAGCTGAGAAGACAAGTTGAGGCACTTGCTTAGGAGTTGAAATCGTTGCGTTCTCGTTCGAAAACAGGGGACAACGACTCCAATGCAAGTATCTTCACTCGTTCCTTTTCATCATCAAGGCAAGCAACCAGATCGGCTGTAGTCATGGTTTAAAATGTCCCTAATTTCCCTAATATTTCCATGACATATTTCCATTTCCATGGGTAGCGAAATGAAATTTTATTGGAATCGACATTTCCCCAATGAACACTACCAGACCTATGTGGAGTACAAGAAATAGTATCCACGGCATATTTTCATTTTCACTTCCATGGGTAGCAATATGAAATTTTACTAGAATTGACATATTCCCTAGTGAACACTACCAGTACTATGTGAAGTACAAGAGATAGTATTATAACATAAGTCGGTGACAATATTGTAGATATGTGAACTTGTGAAGTAACAAGTTATTGTCGACCTAACTTACTTGATTACAACTTTGAGCTAGCTCAATATTCACTTCAAACATGAAGTTAAATAATAGTTTTTGTTTCTGTAGTAGATTATTTGGTTGATCTATTACAACAATTTACATTTTCTATGAGTTTAAAATTTTCTTTAACTAATTCTATCATGAAGTTCTTGAAGGGATGGGAGATCCATCATATAGATGGCCGAACCCTGCAGGAAGGTTGGGCAAAATTTAAAAAATTTCTTTCTCTCTCATTCGGGAATCGTATTCCCTAATTTAAGAAACAACATTTTCAAGGTTCGTTCTTGAATCAAAACCGGACCAGATCTGAAACCAAAAGGGAAGTAAGGGATATACCTGATACGAAGTAACAGTAACTCCCAATGTAGGTGTTCACGCCCAAGGAGAAGATCAAAACCCGCTTTCACTGGAGATGACACAGTGTATGGTGAAGCAGGATCAGCAGGATGGTTCTTCAGCAAGAACCTTAATTCTTCAGTAAGAATCGAACAAGGGCTGGTGAGCACGACTTTAGATTGTTTCTTCTAGCAAGAAACAATATCAAGAACCTTTCTTGATCAGTTCCACAGGTGGAAATCGAACTGGGTAGGGGCGGCAAGAACTAGGGAGAATTCTGCAGGTTGTTGAGTATGTGTAAACAGAAGAATTCGCCCCCTATTTATAGCCTTCTTTGGATCAGCCTCCTAATCCAATTAGGAGAGAGTTTCTTGATCCAAATCTGATATTTGGATCTGGATTCTTAAATGGATAAGACTTATCTTATCCTTCAGCTAATCCTAATCAGGTTATAAATCAGATTTCGCCCCCTTTTAATTAACTGACTTAAGCCCAGTTTGAAATGGGCTTTAGGCCCATTAAGTTACATAGCTCACTTACTCTTTAATCTACTGGCTAACTTGGCTCTCTTTGTATGGCGTGGGACCCTAACATTGATCTACACATTAGCCACATGGGTTCAGCCCAGCCTCTGTTACAAGGCCTGGCCGAATTCACTGTAGGACACAGTGAATCCCTGAGTCCATCACCATGGGCTCTTAATGGGCCCAACATTTACACTAAATGGTCATTGGGTCCAACCACCTTATGAAAACCCAAGGACTGTGGGCAGATGCAAGATTAGCCCATCAGGTATTACCTTCAATGGTCTTACACTTAACCTCTTAGCCCATAATGATCAAACATTGCTCGACAAGAGAGGACCTCTCCCTCGGTTGCAAGGTACAGTGCTGCACTCTCTACTCACATGGATTCCGGGAATTAAAACATTTTGCAAACATTATTGTGAAACCATAACATATAAGTATATCTCTATATAAATATATTTTGCAAAACAAATTTCAAACACATTTGAAATCCACTGCCGACAGTTTAGGTTTCCATTAGAGAGAGTGCATTCCCCCAATCATTCACTTTGTCTGACAAAGGGGCTGATCCTGTCACTATGATCGCCTACTTAGATGAATTCTCAGACTGCCCCAACATACCCAGGTTTCGACCCCCGCTAAGGATCTCACTGATTGGCATATCAAAGACACCCCAATCCGACACCTAGTACAGTACCATAATCGAGTTTAGGGGTCAGGTGTAACATTCCAATTTTGCCCATCTATCTCCAAGGTCTAGGGCAATATTGGAATTTGGTCCGGTTCAGGGTTTCAAGTAAACCCACACTGCATATACCTTAGGTCTCACCCTAGCAGCTAAGACAAACCACTCCAATCAACTTGGCAGCACATCAGTGTCGGCCTTGGCAGGATAAATCTCCCCAGATCTATCCAACAGCTATGAAGATTCTAAACTAACATGAGTCTCATAAGTGTCCAGTTTAAGGGTATTACACAGAAACACACCAAATCACATGAATCAATTATGCACTTTTATTCATTTACAATAAATGTCAATAAGTACATCAATCTGATTGGAGCTAAGGGCATACACTGTCTAACAGTTTTAAAGGTTAAGGTTTACAGGGCAACTTCAGAACATATTCTTTTATCTATAACCTTAGTTTCTTAGTTTTGTTTAATATTTTGGAACAAGATAATAATTTAAAAAGGTGTACCTATGCTTCTTTGGTCATTTCATAAAATATCATTCTATATTTTGCATATTTTACAATGTTTCGGCCATGTCTATAATTTTTACAATATTTCCATACGATATTTCCGACATGTTTCTTATATTTGGATGACCGACATTTCCACCTACATCGACATTTTAAACCTTGGATGTAGTTGCGGGTGGTGACCAGAAATAGTGGGAAACAAGTTTCAATTTTGAGATTCCAAAGTTTCATCGAGGTTTCTCTACTTGGCAAGCAACCAAACTGGCTGTAGTTGCAAGTGGTGAATAGAAGTGATGGGAAACAGATCTCAAGTTTGAGTTCCCAGAGTTTAATGGAGGTATATCCTCAAATGAATTCATGGACTGGAGTTCCATGGATGAGTTATCAATTTCAGAGTCTGAAGGTAAAATCAAATCTTATGACTTTGTTGATTGCTTTAATATTATTGAGGATTGTTACGAAAATCTTGCGTAGCCATTCTCTTCAACAACATCTATTAAAGAACAACATGTTGATTGGAACAAACCTCCAATCTATGATGAAGAACCCATTGCTCAAGAAGAATATGTTAGCTTTCATCATGATTTTCAAGAAGATGGAGACGATATTTTTCATTCTAGAGGCTTTGATAGCATTGTCTTCATACAAGTCTATGAAGATCCATATTGGCAGTCATTTTTGTAAAGTTCAGAATGGTCAGTAAAGGGAGAACTAAATTATTTGAAAATCAATAGATGTGTTTCAAGAGTTAAGAGATGTAATGAAGACATTCCAATTCGTATTGAAAGGTTACACCACCAGTTGTCTATTAGAAAGTTGGAAACAGAGAAGCACAAACGAAATGTTGGAGGACTCTCACATGGTAGCATGAATCCGAGGACGGGTTCTCTCCAACCCGGGGAGGATGATGCAGTACGGGATTTAGACCAACTAAGTAAACATTTACAAAGTTGGTTTTTGAAGACCCACCTTAGTACATATAGGGAGGGGATGATGCAACACAGAAGGAAGCTAATAAGTTCTATGCAAGTTGGGACCATTCCAAGACACATAAGAAGCAGAGATGACGCCACCGACCCAACTTAGTAAATATTTACCGGTATAGCATCATCATAGAATTTCTATCTTAGTTCATAATTACCAAGTTAGTGTCATAGCGAGTTGAGAAAAGCTTCAAAGAAAAGAGCAGAGGTCGAACTACCAGGAAGAAGAATTCTTCATTGAATAATTAAGAGAAAATTCAATATCAAAAACTGCCTTAGCCTTCCCCTAGCTATTCTTTATATAGGCATACACCCTTATGGCTCCTATTCCTAATCTGAAAGCACTCCATAATAGAATCTTACTAAAACTCCTCAAAAAGAAAGTCTTAATTGAGCAAAATCTAAGAAAACACTCCATAATAGAATCCTACTAAAACCCTTCTAAAGGAAAGTCCTAATTGAATATAAATTCGAAATCTTGCTATAATGCTAACTTGGTAAAAACGAACTAAGATAGAAACTTTGTGATGGCACCAACTTGGTAAAAATGAACTAAGATAGAAATTCTGTGACGACGCTATGTCGGTAAATATTTACTAAGCTGGGCCGATGACGTCATCTCTGCTTCTTATGTGTCTTGGAATGGTCCCAACTTGCATAGAACTTATTGGCCTTCTCCTGTACTGCATCATCCTCCCTGGGTTGGGGAGAATCTGTCATCGGATTCAAATCATCATCTGACTGATCGCCAACATAAGGTACCAAGTGTTTGACATTGAAAACATCATGGGTACGTATATGGCTGGGTAGCTTTAGTCTATAAGCATTTTCATTGATGATTTTGACTATCTTGCATGGTCCAACCTTTCTTGGTGCCAGCTTTCCATGTTGCCCAACCGATAGGCGTTTCTCTGTTAAAATGGCCCAAACATGGCCTCCCACATCAAATACTACTTTCCTCCTATATGTACTAAGGTAGGTCTTCGAAAACCAACTTTGTAAATGTTTACTCAGTTTGTCCGAATCTCATACTGCATCACAGATGCATTGGGTAAACAAAATATAAAAGATTTATTTTGGGGAATGGGGGGGAGGACCTGTGATGTATACTAGGGATGTTCACGGTTCAATTTGGAGAAGATTTCAGACCAAACTAAACGATTTAGTATAGAAACCAAACCAGACCAAATCATTCTATTACAGTTTGGTCCGGTTTCTAATACGGTTTGGGCCATCCTATTGGGCTTAAGCCAATTAGAAAGCCCAAATAACATGCATACCTACATAAATAACAAATATAATTCAAATATCAAATTGAAATGTTAACAAGTGCCACCTATTGCTATTATATAATTAGATTCACACTTTCTCAAACACAAACAACTCTTTGGACATCAAATTACAAGTTAAAAATTGAAACATATGTATTATATATATATATATTAATACATTAATAAATATATTATAAATAATTTGGTTTAATTCGGTTTACAGATCGGTCTGGTTCTAAAATTTAGAAAACCAAACCAAAAAATTACAGTTTGAGGATTTCTTAGACCAAACTGCCAATTTTGGTATGGTTTGGTGGTCCAGCCATATAATGAACACCCCTTTATTTCTGTATTGCTCATCTTAACCTCAGGGATGTAACCAAATGTTTATAACTTTTTTTTTTTTTGAAAAGGAAAAGTAATTTTATTGAAGATTGAAGAAAGATTACAGAAGAAGTCAGTCCACTATGGGAATGGCTAGAAATAACAAAAGTTAAAGCTGCCAAAGGGACTGAGTCCTGAGCTCCTGGACTACATTTACATGATTGAATGCTGGATTAACAGCGACCCAAGATACCAGCTTGCTGACTGCACACTGCACAATCTCATCAGATTTTTCTTTTTATTGCAGAAAACTCTGCTATTTCTTTCATTCCAAATAACCCAAAGCACAGCTGCGGGGATGGCCTTCCACACCAGCTTTCCTTTTTTCTTTAAACCCCTGATCTTCCAGCAGCATAAGGGATCTTTGAAAGAATTCGGCATAACCCAACAAACACCCACAGCACTAAGAAAGTGAAGCTACACCTGGGCAGTTACTAGGCAATGTAAACACAGATGCTCTGTAGTTTCAGGCTGCTGACACACAGACCACAAGAGATGTCTGTCAACTGAACTCCTCTTCTTACAAGATTGACTTTAGAAAGACATTTGTTGAGGGCCATAACCCATATTAGGAAGTTGACTTTAGAAGGGCTAATTGGATTCCAAACCTGTTTATTTGGAAAATTCACAGCACCTGAATTGTTAAACTTGAGAGCCATAGACTTAACCGAAAAAACCCATGTCTTTCTCTGCTCCACTTCCAGTTCCATTCATCTTCCAAACTGATGCCAATAAATTGATCTGTAATGTAGCCAGCAGGCCCAACACCTCTTCCATTTCCCAGTCATATAAATTCCTTCTAAACCGAGGAGCCCAAGTTACACCATTCTCTGATAAGGAGTACGAATCAGCAACCAAGGAATTATCAGACTTTTGATAGGGTTAACCTTATAGCCCTGTGACAACTTCAAACCAGTTGAGAATCCCAAGAAGCGTTTCCAATTGCATAGGAGAGGCATCAATGAAACATAGTGTGTCGTTTGCAAATTGTAGAATGTTGACCTTTTCACCCCCAGGTTTGATTGCAAAGCCTTCCCACAAACCAGATTCAGCAGCCCTCAAGCTAAAAAGAGTGAGAATTTCAGTAACACAGATGAACAACACAGGAGAAAGAGGGTCTCCTTGCCTCAACCACCTAGAGCTCTCAAAAGTACCTGCCGATTGTCCATAATGAGAACAGAAAATTTAGGAGTAGATGTACATACTTTCATCCAATTTCTCTATTTTTGCCCAAAGTTCATCCTTTCCAACACAAAGTCCAAGCATCTCCAATTGACATGGTCATAGGCTTTTTCAATATCTAGTTTGCAAACTAGTCTTGGAGTCCCCTCTCTCTTTTTGTAATCTATCAATTCATTAGCAATTAGAATTGAATCAAGCAATGGTCTTCCCGGAACGAAAGCACTCTGATTGCCAGAGATCACACTGTTCACCACCTTCTTCATCCTTTCAGCCAATGCTTTTGCTAAAATTTTGTAGAAGCTGTTCAAGAGACTTATTGGTCTGAAATCTTTAAGGTTTACTGCTCCTTCAACCTTTGGGATAAGAGTGATAAAAGTGTTATTCAGACTTCTTTGCAAGGATGCATTTGAATGAAATTCCTGGAAAGCATTGAGCAGATCAGACTTCACCACCTCCCAGCACTTGATATAAAAAAGATTAGAAAAGCCATCCAGCCCTGGTGATTTTTCAACCTCTAATTTACTAATTGCTGATCTGATTTCTTCCTCAGTGAATGGTCTTCCAAGGAAAGTTTTTTCTTCTTCACTAAGCTGTTTGAAGGAAAGGTTCACAGGAAGAGGCCTACTGTTCCAATTTTCTTAATACAAGTTTTTATAAAAAGTTGTTGCAATCAGCTTGATTCACAGGAAGAGGCCTACTGTTCCTCCCAAACCAGCCTACTAATTGAGGAGATTCTATTTCAGGCATTTTCCATTTTATGAAAAATATGGGAGTTTTTATCCCCCACTTTGAGCCAAGTAATTTTGGTTCTTTGTCTCCACTTCAGTTCTTCCTTGACTACAAAGCTGTCATACAAGGCTTTAGCTTGAAGTGTTTTCAATCTTAACACCTCCGAAACTGGCCCAAGCTCTTCAGTTCTGTCAGTATCCTCAATCAAATTCAGACAAGCTCTTTTTTCAATTTCTGAATTCAGATTGTTCTCTAGATTCAGACTTTGATTTTTTCTT
Organism: Nelumbo nucifera; assembly: GCF_055504915.1. Taxonomy (NCBI): domain Eukaryota; kingdom Viridiplantae; phylum Streptophyta; class Magnoliopsida; order Proteales; family Nelumbonaceae; genus Nelumbo; species Nelumbo nucifera. The sequence continues at coordinate 145,112,928 of NC_142649.1, read as the reverse complement.
TGACTGCTTTCAGCTTTTTTGCTATGATAAACAAGCTGGATTCAACCACCTGGTAGTCAAACCAAGCAGCCCTAACCATAGGGATAAAACTGGCTTCCTCAAACCATGCATTTTCCAACTTAAAGGGGGTTTTCACCTTGTCCCTTTCTCCACAGATTAGCTGGATTGGAGAATGATCTGAAACTGGTCTGGGCATTATCATTTGCTTAAAATCTAGGAATAACATCCCAGTTTGTGGTAACCAAAAATCTGTTCAATCTAACTAAAGTGGGTGCATCTTGGTTATTTGTCCAAGTGAAATTACCACTCACAAGAGGAAGATCAAGTAGTTCCAAATTATTGACAAAATCAGCAAAGAGATTCATAGACCTTGTCCTTCTACTTCTAGTGTTCTTCTCCTCAATTGATAGGGTGACATTAAAATCCCCTTCTATTGCCCAGGGGCAAGTAGAAGAGCCTCTCACAACTGCTATTTCCTCCCAAAAAGCATTCCTTTGGTTTGTTTCTGACGGCCCATATACATTTGTTACCTGGCACACACTTTCCATTAGCAAGCTCCAACAAAAGAGAAATAGAAAACTCCCCAATTCTGTGGGACACAACCCTACACACCGAAGGATCCCACAAAATTACTAAACCACCTGCACTGCCCCTAGCCGGCTTTGTCTCTCCATCTCACCTGGCTCTTACCCCAAATACTTCGAACTATTGAAGCATCCAAGATTTCTAGCTTGGTTTTTTGCAGCAAAACAATATTTGGTTTGGATCTTTTCAGCACATCACACACCACCAACCTCCTCCTTATTGACCCTAAACCTCTGACATTCCAAGACATTTTTTTAACTTCATTTAAACTTATCTGGCTGCATAGACAAACACAACCTACTCTTCTCAATTCTTTTTGTTCCCCCTTGATCCCCCTTCACTACCCGTCTTGTCATTCAGTCCCCAGGTAAGCCTCACCATTTCCCTACCCTTTTTCGTAGAAGTACCCCCTTCTTTGTTGCCATTTTCCCCCTCTCCATAAGGATCCTTTGCTCCATCCCCTCCAAATAAGTAATGGTCTCCTCTTTCATACCCTCCAGCGAAACCCCTAAGAACTTCCCTAGGCCAATCATCTTCGAAGAGACCCAAGTGGAAGAAGAAGGTTTAGAAGACTTACCTCCCTGTGACAACGGTCCTACTGCTTTTATCCCTTATTGTTGATCGACAGATTGGAGTTCTCTCCAAGGGGTATAACTGCAGGTTGTCTGGTTGCTCTTGTTAGAGAGTTCTCCGTTTGCTGATCGACACTTTAAAAAACATTTTGGTTGTCATTCACGACAACAGCTAAGGGGGTTACTTCTGCAGGGTCATCCACCTCTTGTACCAAAGGATAATGAGGGGACTCCAACTGCATCATCTCCAAAGACTGAGAGAATTGAACTGGAGGGGGGGGATACCATTGCCTTTGTTTTTTCATCTCCTCCCTATTGAAAGAAGTGCACCTCCGTTCATTAGACTCTATAGGTGTTTCCTTTCTCTTCGGAGGTTGGCTCTGCCACCCAGGACCTGGGTGAACTAGGTTTAAATTTGGTCTGCCCAACCTAGGCCTAAGTTCACTTTGGGCTTTTTTTGCTTGTTGCATTTCCTTACCTCGCATTGGACTAACGTCCAAATGGGTCAACTGCAACTCATGTGGGTTTGCTCGCATACCCGAATCTGTAACTTCAATAGGACTCGAGGCTGACATGCATTCTAATTCTCCTGTTTTCATCAACACTTCTCCCCCTTTGAATGCCACTTGCATTTCCACAACACATTCTTTAATTAACTTCTTCAAGTGGTCTACCGCCACTACACCCCCTTGACCCTCTTTTAAAATTTGAAATTCCCCCTTATTATTACCCCAACTCTCCCATCTTGGCCGTCCATCCTCTTACAGATCGAATGGCTCAAAGCTCTCTCATCTGTGTTGCCATCATCCCCTTCCCCGGTCACCTGCGCAAGAGAGTTCTCTGGCTGGCGATGTTGCGGACGAGGATAGTTGTAGCCTTGGAGGTTCTCTCTTTCTGAAAATTTTTTGATTGCCGACTCTCCCCTTCTTCTAACACAAGAGTGTTCGAGACCATCGAGCCCACTTCCCCTCTTTTTTTAGTTGATTCATCTTCCACAAACCCTGGGTTCCATTTGCTAGCACTCGGAAGGTGTTCTAGCCATATTGTGATCGAAAAAAGGATCTTCCCCACTACGATACCTACTTTCTCTGGAATGGACCTTCCTTGTCTCACCTTCATACCGATCCACTCACAAGTTTGGAGTTTCGGTGGAGAGTCGTCCGTCTCTAAGAAACCCCTGCATCTATCTCCAATCGTTTTTATCACACTTGGACACCAAAGTATTAGAGGGAGATCGAATATTCTTATCCAAATGGAGTCACTCTAGTTGGAATATGACTTTGATTCAGGATAGAAATAGCCAACACTTTCCCCCCACCAGTCGAGCAACAGTGAGTTCCTACCCATTTGCCAAGGGCCATTTCTGAGGACCCTGTTTGCTTCAGTCTTTGACGGGAAGATGAACAAGAATAGTTCATCCGCCATTTTTTTCACTTTAACACCTCCCACTTCCCTCCAAGTTCTGTTCGTCCAACTTTCAACTTCTCTAATCCCGGTTCCCCACCAAAACCTTCCCACTAGACAACCCTGCAAAAACAACTTTATATCTTCCACCCCCTGGGTCTCCGTCACAACCACCAGATTGTCCCCAACTTTTCTCAGTTCCAAGGCTCCATAATCTGACCATGCTCTAGCCACAATTGCTGCTTTACTATAGAAGTCTTTCCTGATTCTCGCGTCTGATCCGCCTCTGTAATACCAGTTCGTAGCCTCCCATCTCCTTCTCCCCATCGGAGACCTCCTTGGAAATCCCCTACGAAACATCAATGTGTCGCACACCACAGTTCTCTCCCTTCACCGACATTCTGTAAAACCTCACCGGAGTTCACTCATATCATTTCTCTCATTTCATCAGAGTGTCCACCCTTCACCGACATTCAACAAGAAAACTCAAAGTATTTGGGGGATCTGCTTCAGCCACACCTTCTATTAGCGGTTCCTCTAGGGGGCAGCTGGGCCTGTGTACCCCATGGTCAAAACCCCCGTTTTCTGAGATTTCTCCAAATTGCGGATAAACTTTTTCTTGTTTTTTCTTTCTCCTCGATTTATAACTCTTTCTTTTAAATTAATAAAATTATGTTGTTACTCATAAAAAAATCTATTGGGGTCCAAACCACATCGTTTCCATTTGTTTCATATAACTATCCCATAACAACTTATTTATCTTCAGCTATCACAAAAAACGAAAGGGGAATAACTCCATAGGTATACTCTATTGCACTAAGGATCCTTCAAGAAATGTGAGCCATTTTTCCAATTGACCCTGATTAGCTTATGCTGCATTTCAAACCTTGTCTTTGTATCAACTCTTGCTTGAACTAGTATTTTGTTTTGACTACTTTGCTCTTGTTTTCTAATATTGTTGTTCGTTCCAATTTGTAGGAAATGCTCGAACTGGAGACAAGGCGTGAACGTGTCAAACTTAATGTTGCCCGTAAGCATCCTTTCTTATTAACTTTCCACTTCTCGTATAATTGGTTGCTTGGTGATTTCAAGTTCATATTCCCTGTACCAAATGGTTATGTATTTTCCAGGTGATCCTATTCCATGAAAACTAAGACTTTGATGTGATCTATAACTTTCCTAGAATACTTCAAGAGCTTGTAGGTAGGATGCAAACCACACATTACAATGGTTGTAGCATCTTTTGCATGGAAAGAACAAAATCCACACAACAACAACAAAAACTATTCGTGTGTTCGTTTTCATATTAACTGTTGCTGCCAACAAAAACAATACTGATATTGACAACAACAACAAAATCTAGAAATTTCTTCATAAACTAAACAGAAAGTCATTATGGCCATATGTTCCTACTAGAGTCACCAAACAACATTTTATGTGTTCCTTCTCATTAATTTTTGTTGTCTTTTTGACTCGATATGTAATATTTTTTAGGAGCACCCATGGAGATATGTAATTAATAACCCAGAACAGAAGAAAGAAAGAATTAAAGATAATAATAAGGGTCTTATTGGATGTTGAAAGCATAATTTGTAGTGAAAGAAAATGGGCTTATTTGTGAGCCCATAATATCAAATAAACTTAAAAATAGCTTATAACCCAATTAGGCGGGGGTATCTAGTGGGCTAACTAAAGCTCATCTAGACTAAATGAGGTGTCTCATTGTTAAGTCCTTAAGTTTGCTGGACCGGGAGCAGGATATTAAGATACTCCCAGTCACAGCTTAAAAAAATAATAATAAAGAAGAAAAAAGGGCTTTCTTATAACCTCCCTCAGTTCTCCATTTGAAGTTTTGAGTCTTTTTGAACGGCGATCAAGGTGAGAACTCCAAACAGAGTACCACTTTAGCAGAGACGGTGTCGACTGACCAACAAGGCAACGGCCAATCACGATTCAGTGGATCACGACCGAAGAATTTGCAATTTTGAACTTCAAAGATTCATATTTCATAATTTATCTTTTGGATTGCGTCAAGTGTGTTCTCTAAATAGCTAAGAGCTACCTTGGCTGCTCCTTGGAAGGCCATTCATGAAATTCTTCCTACCTTTCTACCATATCAGGTTCAAGAATAGGCCTATTTCCAAAAGACTATTTTGAAAGATTATTAAATGAACATTTAGAGGACGCTAATGGAGGAGAGACTGGTAAGGCGCCCCCAGTCTCCTAGCCTCGCCTTTGCACCTTGAAAACTATGGTTTTTAGGTGGCTTGACACCTATGGTGTAATCATGCCGGCGAAGATTTACTAGCTGTCGGTGGGTTTAACTCTGAAAGTTGCCACTTTGTGCAAGAAGAATCCAAAAGGTGCATGAAGGGGAAGGTAGAAATGGAGTTCGTGCGGGCAGGTCAGTGGAGGAGATCCTTGAAGATAGAAGCAAAAAATTTCCTATTCGAAGAGATGAGAATCAAGGGGAAGGTAAGCCTGAAGGTAAGGGAAGAGAAAAAGGGTACAATATTGCTGGAAGGATTAGAAGTGATCGAGTGGCTAAGAGAGTTCATAGCTGGAGCCTGTTCAAAAGGTAAGCAGATAAACTGGCAGGATTTTAGTACATTAGAAGGGAGAAGATATGTTGTTGAATGTAAGAGGAATAGAAAAGGCTTCTTCATAGCTTTGGCTGAATTTTTTGGTAAGGGACGAAGGCAACTGGTGTGTCTACCAGCAGGAAAACAGAACCAAGGATGGGGGGAAGTTGACTGGTTGTTCAAAGAGTTTTTAGCTCAAAGAGTAGCAAATGATAAAAAAGCCTCCATAAGGGAGGAGAAGGCATATCTCAGCAACAGCAGGGTAGAACAAGGGCCAGTGGTCATGGCAAAAACAAAAAGCCAATGCAGAATGGTGGGAGGTCTAGAGAGAGAAGAGTGGGATAGTAAGTTTGTGATACAAGCCAAGGAAAAGGTTAATGATTGGAGGAGGGTAGCTGACTTACTGGAAACCAGGTTGAAGCTGAAGAGTGTCTTCATAGTAACCCCCTTCGATAACTGTAAAGCCCTCCTAGATCCAATAGAGAATGAATTGGAAATATCAGCTATCAATGTTCAGGCTGGTTTTGGATCGTTCACAGTCTTTAAATGGAATCCAATATCCAATTCCAAGGATTTATTTGTCGAAGATGGTGTGGTAGTGCGTGTAATAGGCTTGCCATTTCATCTATGGAAACAAGAAGTAGCAGAGTCTATAGCAGTATTGTGTGGAGGAATCTTGAAAGGAGCTTTCTGGGGCGATCTTTATTCAGTAGCAATCTTGCTAAGTGGTGTGAAGCCAGAAGACATTCCACGAAAGGTAGAGGTACGAACAGAGGGGAGTTTTGTCTCTGTGTGGCTAGCATCCTCCATTGAAGCAGGGCTGTGGAAGGAGGTTCGTATGGTAGGAGGGGAGAAGGAGGAAGAAGAAGCATTACGTGGACTTGTGAGATTGGTTAATTCAAATGGGAAGGAATGTTTCACTAAAAAGGGCCAACAAATTCTGGGAAGCCAAAAAGCTTTGGGGCAGATGGAAGGTCAAACCTGTAGAAAGCAAGAAAAGGCTATGACAAATGGCAGATCTTTTACATAGGTGGTGTCAGGGGAAATAGACAAAAATTTACTAGTGTTTAAAGGGAGAGGGCTGAACCAGCAACCTCAGACAGGGAGGGTTGCTGGTTCGACCATTAAAACAGGGGGGTGTGATTTGTTAAGAGGTCACGTGGGAGGAAAAGACTTAGAAAATGGGCTCAGTTGAGTGGATCCCTTTTCTGGTGGGCCGGAGAAGGCAACTCAAGTAAAGGCTTTAAAGTTGGGTTCTTATATTACAAGTTTTGAGCCCAAGGCCCATTATTACAAGACAGATGGGCCAAGGGACCCTTTAAGTAAGCACGTGACTGGGAGGAGGGATGAGCTGATAGACGAGATTAAGCACCTATCTTCTTCTACCCCGAATCCCTCCTTTCGATCGAACAGTTCAGGCGCAAAATCTCAAGACTCTCAGTCTCGAGGCTCTCTACAGTGGGTCCCATCCAACCTGGCGAACCATCTCTCACCAGATAGGCACAACCCTAGATACCTGAAGCCTAGTGATTTGAACAGAATAGGGTTTGAAGATTGGTTGAGTGAACAAAACAACAGTGACGATTCTGATAGAGACGAAACTTTAAGTTTGGGAAGTCTGTCTCCGAAAAGCAACAATGATTTACTTGAAATAGAAAGTTTGCATACAGAGCTGTTGTTTTTAGAGGAAGAGATTGAAGAGGCAGGTGGCAGGAAGACTAGGTAGCTGACCCTGAGTCTAATGAATTACAGGATGTTGGTGGAGAGGGACAAGAATCAGCCGTGAGGATGGATGTGGGTATTCTAGTGTCGGAAACACAGAGAAAGGTTTTCCAAGTGGGTAGGTCATCAAGAAGTGATTCTTTCACTATGTCTACTTCACAACTTTGTCCAAAAAGGGGAAAGGCCTTAAAACCATTTTTCGCTTGTCAGCAACTCAATTCCAGTGATTCTAGTCCTACCCCCGTCCTACCAGGTATGGGTGTCAATTCTTTTTTAGGTACTGACTTGTCTGCTATGCCTGTAACAGATATTCCAGCTTCCCATCCAGGAGGTTCTGATGCAAGAGAGAGGGTGATAGTGGAAGGAGGAGAGAGGGTGATGGAAGGAAGTACTAAGGGGGAGGCAGACAGAATTTGGGAGTTGATCTGTACAATGATAGAGGAACCTAAAAAAAAGGAAGGATTCTTAGAGAGATGTCGTAGCCAAAATAAGTGTGAGCAGGGTAAAATTCTTCCTCAGACATTGGCTGGAAAGGATGGAGAAAAGAAAAAGGATGATTGTTGTATTAGGAAGGGGGGGGGGGGGGGGGGGAAGGAACAAAGAAAAAAAGATCTGAAGTGGAAAGGCTAATCTCAAACATTGAGGGGGATTTAGAATTCAGTGGTAGAGGGGATAGGAGGAAGGGCCTAAAATGAGGAGATTATGGCCTTTTCATGGGTTTTTTTGCTATTTTGTCTCGATGAAAATTATTAGTTGGAATGTAAGAGGGTTAGGGAGTGCAAGAAAGAGAAGGGTGATCAAAGACCTACTCCGAAGGGAAAAACCCGATATTGTGCTGTTACAAGAATCCAAAATGATGGAATTAGATGGGAGATGGGTGAGGAGTTTTTGGAGGTCTAGAGGTTTAGGTTGGAGCTCGTCTCCTTCTTGGGGAGCCTTGTCGGGGGTGGGGGGGGATCGTAACACTGTGAAGGGAGGATGTGGTGGAAGTAGTGGAAGAATTGATAGGCGGATTCTCAGTTTCCATTAAGTGTATGAATGTAGAGAATGGGTGTGTATGGGTCTTAACCAATGTTTATGGCCCTAATTCCTATAGAGAGAGGAATGAGATGTGGGAGGAACTATATGCAATCAAGGGGCTATGGGATGGCCCTTGGTGCCTGGGCGGGGATTTTAATGTCATTAGATTCTCTGATGAAACCAGTAATCCCCGACAGGTAATTACAACAAGCATGAGGAAATTTAATGGTTTTATTGAAAAATGTGAACTGAAGGAAATACCTCTGCTGCAAGCCAATTACACTTGGTCCAATCTTCAGGAAACCCCTTTGTGTTCGAAGTGGGACAGGTTCTTATTTAACCTTGCTTGGGAGAATAGTTTGGAAAACTTGGTTGCTAGAGCATTACCCAGGTCACCTCCGATCACTGTCCTATCCAGATAGGTACTGAGTTTTTTCCTATAGGACACAAACCTTTTAGATTCGAAAATATGTGGCTTACCCATCCAGATTTTGTGAAAAAAGTGAAGGAATGGTGGGGTGAGGAGGAGAGGGGGGTAAGATGGAAGGGGATCAAGTTTCATAAGAAATTAAAAAGGTTGAGAGCCAAAATAAAAGAGTGGAATAGAGATCATTTTGGTAGAATTGAGGAGCAAAAATTGTGCCTAATCTCTCGAATAGAAAACTTGGATGTAAAGGAATCTCAAAATGGGTTGACCGAGGAGGACAGAGTGTTAAGGAGACAATTGAAAAAGGATTTGGAAGAGGTGTTACTAAGGGAAGAAATCAGTTGGAGACAAAAATCTAGACACAAGTGGATTAAGGAGGGCGATGGGAACACTAGATTTTCCATGATTTGGCAAATGGGAGACGAAGAAAGAATCTTGTGACCAAGCTAGAGATAGGAGAGGAGGTGATTACCAACCAGGATGACATAGCCAGAAAATTTGTGGACCACTTCAAATCGATTTATAGAAGACCTTTGAGTGAGAGAACAGTCGTGGAAGGGGTGGAATGGCCAAGAATTGATGACGGAGTGGCAAGGTGGCTGGAAAGGGATTTCGAGGAAGAAGAGATTAAGAAAGTTGTCTTTCTAATGGATAGATCCAAGGCTCCAGGTCCAGATGGCTTTACAATGGGTTTTTATCAAGACTGTTGGGAGGTGTTGAAAGAGGATTTAGTTGAAGTCTTTAAGGAATTTGCAGACAATCACATTATAAGCCCTGGAATTAATGCCACCTTTTTGGCCTTGATACCTAAGAAGAATGATGCCAACCACCCAAAAGATTATAGGCCTATTAGTCTGGTGACAAGCATCTATAAAATTCTGGCTAAAGTGCTCTCGTTGAGGATCAAAACAGTCCTCCCTTCTATCATTAGTGAAACCCAGGGGGCTTTCATTCAAGGGCGACAAATAACATATCAGATCTTAATTGCAAATGAGTGTGTGGAGGAAATGAAAAGGTCTAGTAAGAGAGGTTTCATTTGTAAATTGGATCTTGAAAATGCCTATGATTTGGTGGACTGGAAGTTTCTATTAGAGGTTATGCGAAACTATGGATTTGGGGACAAGTGGTGTAATTGGATTTTTGGGTGTATCAGTACTTGTCACTACTCTATTCTGGTAAATGGTATGGTAAGGGACTTTTTTCCAGCTTGCAGGGGTGTCGGGCAAGGGGATCCACTCTCACCCTTCCTTTTTACCTTAGTAGCTAATGTGATTAGTAGGATCATTACTAAGGCTGACAGTGAAGATGCCATTAGGGGTTGGAGAATAGGGAGACACCAAGTCCCCATCACCCACCTTCAGTTTGCAGATGACCTAATGATCTTTTGTGAAGGAGATTTTAGCGAAAAGGTAGCAAACCTAAAGGAGCTAATCAAAGGATTTGAAAGTATTTCTAATTTGAGAATAAATTTGGAAAAGAGCTGCATAGCGGGTATAAATTTGGAGGTAGGGGAGGTCGAGGCTATTGCGGAGTGTCTTGAGTGTTCCACCTCTGCTTGGCCTATGTCATATTTAGGGCTTCCTTTAGGGGCAAATCCTAGGGAGAGTAGATTTTGGACCCCAGTGATAGAAAAGTTTGAGAAGAGATTAGCCTCATGGAAGAGAAATTATGTCTCTTTAGGAGGGAGAATTACCCTAATAAGAGCTACCTTGGCTAACTTACCTACCTATTTTTTGTTTGTTTTTAGGATACCAGTTAGGGAAGCTAGGAAACTGGAGAAGTTGATGAGAGATTTCTTATGGGAGCCGGGATAAGAAAAAAAGGATCACTTGGTTAATAGGGAAATTGTGTGCAGAAGTAAAGACGAGGGGGGTTTGGGACTTGGGAGGGTAACTAGAAAAAATCAAGCTCTGTTAGGGAAATGGTTGTGCAATGGCCATTGGAAAGAGAGAGGTTGTGGCATGAGGTGGTGGGAAGCATTCATGGGAGGTCAGAGAATGGATGGGATACTAGTGTTTCAAGGCAAGCTAACCTAGCAGCACCTTGGAAGGCCATTCACAACACCCTTCCTCAATTCCTCAATTTTATCAGGTATGAAGTTTGTTCTGGCAACACTGTTCATTTTTGGGAGGATATTTGGGTAGGAGACACACCTTTAAAGGATCTGTTCCCTTCGCTATTTTCTGTTTCTTTGTACAAAAAAGAGGTGGTCTCAAAATTTGTCTCACCTTTGGGAACACCCTTAGATCCTACTTGGGATTTTGGGTTTCGTAGAGGACTTGGGGATGATGAAATTGAATCTCTTTCTGTTTTGCTTGGTTGTCTTAATTAGGTTTGTTTGGATCCCTCCAAGCCAAATAAGAGGGTATGGACTCCTAGACCCAATGGAACCTTCACTTGTGCTTCTTTCTTCAAGTCCATCTCTCAACTTTCTACTCACCAACCCTTTCCGTCAAAAGAAATTTGGTGCAGGCCAGTTCCCCAAAAAATTATGGCGTTTTGTTGGGAAGTATTCCATGGGAAAGTAAACACTCTAGATAACCTACAAAAGAGAAGACCTTTCCTCTGTATTTCTCCTAATTGGTGTATCCTCTGTAGAGCTCACGGTAGGATTGTTACCACCTATTAATATCTTGTCCCTTTTCTGCAAACCTTTGGGCTTGGCTACTTTCGTTGTTTGGGAGTAGTTGGAGTCTACCAGCATAAGTTCACATGCTCTTCAACCATTCTACCTTTTATTGGCCTACAACAATAGGGAGAATTATGTGGAGATGTGCTCGTGCTGCCTTGATTTGGACTCTTTGGGAAGAAAGGAATATTAGAATTTTTCAAGAAAAGGAAAGGAGAAGTCAGGAATTGAAAGGTTGTGTGTTAAATAAGACCTTGGAAATCTTTCATCAATTCTCCTTTAATGACTTTTGGAGAAATTGGTCAGCAGTAGCGAGGTGTTCATCTCTAAAGGACAAATCAATTACAAGCTGGTCTCCTCCATCCGAAGGCTCACTGAAGTTGAACTTTGATGGAAGTAGCATGGGTAATCCAGGAATATCCGGAATGGGGGGTGCTTTGAGAAATGAGAAGGGAGATATTTTGTTGCTCTACTCAGGTCCCTTGGGAATTGGGGACTCCATTAGGGCAGAACTTTTAGCTTCTGTACAAGGGGTGCAATTTGCAAACCAGTTGGGGGTACAACACCTAACAATTGAGGGGGATTCCAAAGTGGTGGTGGGTTGGTTGAAAAATCCTAAAGAGGCTATGTGGCGTTACAAGAATGAAATGAAGAAATTTAGTTGGTTGGCAAGGAATATGTTGGTCACTGTACAGTGGGTGGGGAGATCAGCAAATACTTTGTCAGATGTGTTAGCTAAGCAAGGGGTAAATAGGGAAGAATTGTTTTGGGCTCAGTTGTGATTCTTGCTTTTCTTTCCTAGTTTACTTGTAAGATTCAAGGAGGGGCTGCAGCTCGCGCCTCTCCCTGGGATGTTGTATGAACTCACTCTAAATCTGCTTCTGAATTAATAAATCTATTATCATTCATAAAAAAAAAAAAAAACATTTTATTAAATGTAGAGAAGATGGGGCCGAATGGCCCATAGGCTGTTTATCCTTTTTTATCTTTTATGTTCTTTGTTGTAATGGGCCTATTCTTTCTATGTTATGTTCTTTTAATTTCTTGCCCAACTAAGGGCCTCTTTGTAAATTATCAAAGTTTAACTTAATAAAATAGTGTTAGGGGTGTAAGAGTGGAGATTAAGGTTCGAAACTCTCTTATTTTGAACCCCTATTGCCGCCATCTTCTTCTTCATCTTCTCTTCCTTGGAAGAATGATTTCTATTATTTTATTTTGATTTCTGCATCTGTTCTAAACAGTCCTTTATTCTCAAAAGACTGTTTTTCTTCTTTAAAGAAAGTGGTCTGCAATCTAGTTTAGTGAGCAACAGGCCCCAAGTTATTTGGGCTTATTTGTAATGCAATAAGCATTTAATGGGCCTGCAGTAGAGCCCATTTAGTGGAATAGCAGGCCCTAAAAGAATAAACCCATTTTGATTAATTAATTGTGAGGTGTCCCACTTATTTATGAGGGGATGCCACTTGTCCTACTCTAACAAGAGGACTATTTTCCCTCCTTTAACCACTTGAAGTGGGGGGACACATGTCAACCTAGGGGAGAGAGTTATTTTCCCTCCTCTAACCACTTTAAGTGGGGGGACACATGTCACCCTAGGGAGAAGGATTTATTTTCCCTCCTTTAACCACTTGAAGTGGGGGGACACATGTCATCTTAAGGGAGAGAGAATTATTTTCCCTCCTCTAACCACTTTAAGTGGGGGGACACTTGTCACCTTAGGAAGGAAGAGTTTTCGTTTCCCTCCTTAACCCATTTTGAGTGGGGTGACACTTGGTACTCTAAGAAGAGAGGATTGGGGAGTTACTTAACCACCTCCCTCCTCTATATAAACCCCTCTCCTACAAGGAGAAGGGGCTAATGCCTTTTTGTTGGCTATTACTAATTGATTTGCATGATTTCTAGCATTAAGAAACAAGTGGGAAGAGAAAAGAGAAGAAGATTGGTGTGGAGAGCATAAAAGAAAAAGGAAGAAGAAGGTAGGGAATTTGGTTTTCTTCCTATACCTCTTCAATATGATACTCCTTGTGCTTCACACATGAGATGGAAGACCATATTCTATCTATTCCTCTCACTCCTTTCTTTCTTCCTTTTCATTTTCTTTTCTCCCTTGTTTCTTATTGAAATACATGTAAGGAGACAACCATCTACGGCCTTATTCATGAAACTTGGCTGATTATGGTTCCTTACAACCTCTTAACTTATGTGTGAGGGGAAAAATCATCTACAGCCTTGTTCATGAAACTTGGCTGATTATGGTTCCTCACAGCATGATAATGCACACCACAATTTAAAGGCCATTTGAAGCCTTATTGATGAGACATGCTTTTTTATGATACCTATTTACTTGTTATGCATACAATGTTCGTTTCTTTATATGCTGGTTTTCTCTCAAACAAAGAGGGAATATATACCAGAATTTTCAAAGGAAAATTCTGTAGAAAATTCATACATAGTTTAGTCTTTATTCATTGGTACTTCTGAATCAGAATCAAAAGGTTTTCTCTGCCTCTAGCAGAGATGTAATTAAGGGAATATCTACATGATTTCTCGAATGGGGTTTACCCAAATAACAAAAGAAACCCAATTATTAGTTTAATTGGGTGAATTGTGTTATGTGAGAAATTATACTAAAAAAAAGATTTCCACTAACACCCATATGGGTGTTTCTTCTCTTTAAGTGGGAAGGCTAGGAGTCTTTCATAGGGGGAGGGGTTAATTGCATAACCACCTCAATCCCTATTTAAGCTACTTAGTAGGAGTCTTCAGCCCTCCTTTGGAGAAATTGTGTCTTAGGGAACAACACTCCTAGAGAGTCCTAAGAAAATCCAAAGTGAAGAGAGAATACAAAGAGAAGTTTCGTGAAGAAAGGGAGAGAAAGAGAAGAGAAGAATGAAACCCCAAGTAGGTGAAGGGAAGTCTTCTCTGCAAATGTCTCTTGCACATATCTTTTATTTTCACAATTGCATATTATTCTCCTTCTCTCTTTCATTTACTTTTTGTTTTTTGAAAGGAAAAGGGAAAAGGAAACCATGTAAGACTAGGTGTTTCTACTTTGGTTGGTTATGGTTCTTCTACCAAAACAGGTTATGGATTAAGCCATCTACAGCCTTGTTCCCAAGGGCTGATTATGGCTCCCTTCAAATGCAGATGAACAAAAGAGGGATAAAAATCATCTATAGTTAGATATGCAATCTGACTCACTGTGGTTCCCTCCCCATATACAAAGACCAGAAGATAGATATGCCATCTGCAATTGGAATTTTGTCCAATTGATTATGGCTTATTGTGAAAAAGGAAAAGAGTGAGAAAGAAATGATTGTACCAAACAAAAGAGAGAGAAATATGATGTTGTAAAGTTTCCGTATTGTATTTTTTCTTTCTCATTCTTGTAAACTTGAAATATCTAAAGAAATGCAAATGGAAATTTCTTTTTTTTAGGATTCCCTATTTTTCTTTTTATTTGTTCTATATGTTCATATCTCCAAGTAAGAATCAAAAGGTGTTCTCTATATGATTCCTTGAATGGACCTCACCCTAAATAAATAAAAGCTCAATCATTTCATTGAGTGGATTATGTTGTATGGGAACTTCTTAAAAATTTCACACCACACTGTCGGCTAATGCCTACGTTAAGTCTCCACTTTTACTTACATAGCAGGGTTTTAAATATAATTTCTTTAGCTAGATTTTGACCTTATTGTAATACCTTACCTTTGAACTGGTTGGAAATTCAAGATTTTACACTTAATCTATGAAAATATTGAAACTGGAATAGGTTTATCTTTTCTGATTTTTATCTGCTTCTTTCCTATTTCCCATTATCTGATTTTCTATCTTCCTAATTCTTCTCTACTTATCAATGCTTTTAAAACCAGCCCAGAGGCTGAACCGTTTTTGCTTCTGGGTTGCGGGTCTCCAGTCAGACCCTGATTTGAGGCCAGAAAAGGTTTTTATTGACAAAAATAGCATCTTGGAATGCATAGATCTCGAAAAGTTATTTAAAATCAACATAAAGATCACCCCAATCAGATAACCGAGTGCAAAATTGTGGTCTGGAAGTTTGCTTATACATGTAGTGTGTAACCTGTGACCCAGTGTCCAGGTTGAACGGGTAAACAGTTCAATTGCCTAGGTTGAACGGATTTTGACCATGTCAACGGCTTTTCATAAAATCCTGGGTTCTAGGAAAACCAGACCTGGAAATAAGGTTGGGTGACAGTTTGAACAGTTTGAACGCTTGGGTCAATGGTGGGTTGAAAATATTGCTACTTATCATCCTATTTCATCAAAATTTCTGCCAACCCTTGAAACCAGAATGTTAAAACCCTGTTTAATGCAATAATTATAAAATAAAAATCAAGAACTAAAATTTCTGCACTCTTGCTGTAAAAGAAAGTTATCCTTTTTTTCTTTTTTTCTGAGAAAAGACAAAGGAACTATGCATATTAGGGTGGTGCTTCATGCTATTTTAGTCATAGTGTTCTTTTCAGTGCTTAAGGTGCATTAGGGCTTTTTGTACAGCTTTTCTCTATATAGGTCATACATGTCATCTTTATATATCCCCATTTTCTTCTTTGGTCTGAATCGTCTGATATAGAAAATTTAATAAAGCACTTCAATTTTTTCAAGGAAAAAATATAATATAAGCATATCTTTTGTAAGATCCCTATATGATGAGTTGTTTTTGCATGAGGATTGGAATATGATCTTATAAAGAGATAAGCAAAACAAAATAAGATCCTCTATGAAATTAGTCATTTTGAACAAAACGGGTCATTAGACAATGTTAAACCTGGCTATTGAGGGTCTTGGGAGGGGTGTACTGGATACGAGCTTAACCTTTGTCTTTTTTTTTTTGGGGGGGGGGGGAGTGGCCGCTCTCAGACTCAAACACGCCTTCATGCTTTTTTTTGGTCGATAGAAAATTGATTATTTTGATTAATTATATGTAAACACAGTACATCTTGATGACCTTGACGTCATCCACAAGAAATTAACTGTGTTACAAAGATGCCCAAAGCAATTGCTTTCTTGTTACTCCTTGTTTTGTGAAGGAGTCAGCTAACCCGTTTGCACTTCTTCTAACCTATTTGAATTCATTAACCAGCTCTCATGCTTGTCAGCATGAGATTTTACAATTGCACCAGGCTATGGCCCCTTGATATCCAGGAAGAAGCCAAATCTTCAAAAGAGACAGGGTGGAATTCTCTTAGTTCTTTGTGAACAGATATCCAAGAATACAACATGCCTATCATGCTCCTTATAGCATCTTCTGTAGTTCTATTATTGATACTAAAATAAAAATGTGGTTGTTTCTTTCGTACAGGCTGCCCACATAACCACAAAAGGGATGATCACCCACCAAACCATTTTTTATTACTTTTTTTCAACTGCCAAGTTGCCCATATAAACTTAAAAGGAAGTAGTTAAGGCTGATTTGAGTTTAGTTGAGACATATAACGTCTCCAAGTTCCATGAGGTGAAGCACTATAAGTGCTCAAAACACTATGGGAATGTATCCACAGAAAAGAAGAGAATTGGCAATGAAGAAACAAGTATCTTACAGTAAAAGAAATCTCTATTAAACTAGGGTTCTTTTGAGACTTAGCCCCACTTAATTGCTACCCTTTATTAATCATAACAATGTCTAATCTCAGCCCTCCTTATTGATGTAAAGTTAAAATGTTTAAGTTATTTGAAGGAACTTACCAATAACTTGTGAAGAAGTTTAAATTATCACCCAAATAGTTTCAAACAGAACTTTTTTTTTTTTTGATAATCAGTTTAAAACAGAACTATTGCAGAACTAATTCCTTTATTGGAAATGGCAGAAAATGGATCCTATTTTCCTTCCTCTCACTTCCTTTTTGGCCGCTATATTGGGGTTTGTTCATCCCATGGATGAGATCTTGGATTACAGTTTCCATATCCCATTTAGGTTTTGTGATGACTGATGAGTGGACTGAGATTGCTGATTGGCTTTCTTATCGGATAGATTTATGAATCAGTTTTTTTTTTTTTTAACCAATGGTGAAATCCCTGAGCTTCTTTTCTAGTTTACTACATGTGAAATATCAGGGCTCTGAAAAGCTGGTATCAGCTCAAAACTCCATTGGTTGAATGGTTGACCAAGATGGTTTTGGTACCTTTTGTAATTAATTCCTCTTATCTTTGATGCCTATCTAGATATTTTATGGTCAGACAAGTTCCTATTTGATATGCCTATTTTGGTATCTCATAGCCAGAGGAACTTCTACTTGATATATATTGTTTTGAACAGGGTTTTGGTTAGTTGTTTATCAGGTTGTTTGATTCTGGTTCCAATTTGTGTATGGTTGCCCACAGAATTTGCCTATGTAAGAATTCATGCATAGACCTTGTTTGGATATAGGGGGCATTGCTTGGTGCAATAGTAAAATCTTGGGAGAACAAGCATGAAAATATGGTTTTGATTCTGAGAGCTTCCATTTTGTGCAAAAAATGCCAAAGGTTAGGTCCATATCCAGTCCACCCCTCCAAGACCCTAGATAGTTGGAAGCATTGGGTAATGGACCTTTTTATCTTGTTTAGATATATTGTCTTTGAAATACCTGCAGTCTTCCATGATGGTCCGTTTGACTTAATGAATCTCATTTTTGTTTGACTAGAATATGGAATATTACACTTTCTTTATCATTGTGAACAATGCTAATTAGATCATACAGATGATGAGCTTAGCTGAACCACTATTTGATGGAATCCATGTATGATGTAGGACACCTGTTAAGTTAGTTTCCATCAGCTCTTGGATCTATTTTGGTAAATACACAAAATAAGCTGCTGATTCACATATTAAACTTTCATATCAGTTTACACAAAAAAACCTGCTGATTCACATATTAAACTTTCATATCAGTTTACTTGGCGGATAATTGTATAATTAGAAAATGGGGTTAACTAGCTTGGGCTAGCCTAAATCGGGGGGGGGGGGGTTGCTAGGAACATTCATCTTGTACATTATTCTCTTTTTTTCACACATTTTAATAAAATTATGCTCTTATCAACAATAAAGAATTTAATTTCAGTTTTGGATGTTGTGGTCTGAATTTTATTCCAAAAAATTCACTTCTAAGCTTATAGAAGTACTGAAAAAAAGGCATTTTATCTCTGGTTTCAGTTGTTCTGCAATAGTCTTTTATCTTTTCACAATTTGGTTAAAATGTTTCTTATGTGAAATTCTGTTACAGTGTTTTCAGCTTCACTGTCATTCTTATAATTCATGTTTTTTGTTTAATTGTTTCTTGTGTGAGAATGATGTATTGTCCCTTTAAGTTAGATAGCGTTGTTACCATTTTCATAATGATCTTACTAAGATTTCCTTCTATTTTTGAAGTTCTTAAAAAAGAAGAAGAGGAACGGAAAGCTAAAGAGGGTGGTGCTCTTCGAGTGAAGACTGGTTAGTCACCTGAAAAATCTTGGTAACTGCATTTTGCTTTCAAAATCTCCTTCTATTGTTTAATTTATTGTCTTTGTATATAAACTAGGTAAAGTTGGAGGTCCGGATTTGAAAAGTTTCATTCGACAATTTCCAACTGCTTCCACAGAAGGTACATCTAAATTCTTTTGTGAAAATATTGAACAGTGAAATCATGTCTCTTCTCCTCAAGCCCATAAATTACATGTATCAGAGACAAATTATGAAAACATAATAACAAACTGAAACCCCAAATTTTTTATTTTTTTTTTGCTTAAAACTCCAAACTTCTGTCAACCCAATAAGGCAACAACAAGATAAGAAGGGTCTCACATACAACTATGCTTCGAAAATGATTCTTGACAAGATCATTCACCAAAACGTTAGCTGACCTAGGCTCTCATTTGGCAATGATTTTGAGTCTGGTTGCTAATATCCAATGGTTATAATTAATCCCTGTTGACCTCTACACTTGATAATCATCTAGCAATGATAAATGTGGTAGTCAACCCTCTACAACAGGGCCATCAAATCTGAGGGACACAAAATTCATGATCCACCTGAACTGGAATCTTGTTTATAATGATGTTTCTATGGTGTTGAAATCCTGCTAATTACTTGTGAATCCACTTCTACAATCCTGAACTAGCGAAAGTTTATAAAGTTGATGCTAGGATCTGACTCTGACCAATAACTTGCATGGGTTTCTAATGCTCTATAACAATACAAACTGTTGTGACATCAAGAACTACATCATTATGGATTATTATATCTGATTCTGAGAACTTGCATTCGTGGTAGTTTATTACCATTAATCTAGTATGAGGTTTGAGTTCTTCATCAGAACCCTAAGCTTTGATCATGGCTCCTATGTTTTTTGTATTCTCTAACTCTAAGCTTTGTCTAATGAAAATATAAGGTGACCATTCACCATCAGTCATGGTCTTAGACCCTCTATGTATCATGAAACCAATTTCCTAAGTTTGAAGTATTGTTTTTTTCCCATTTGTCATATTCACAGATTGGATTCTCTGATCAGATTGGTACTGACAAAAATTTCTATATGGTCTTCACATTTGAAGGTGGCAGACATGAAGATATTTCTAATGCAATGGAGGACATGAGGTTGGTACTATTTTCTTCTGATTAGTTTAATAGATAAAATAAATTTTTGAGAATCTGTGTGCTAAGCATTCTGGTAAGGCACTAGGTGCATCGTCTTGGATGTTATTTGTGTAGGATTTTGTTTCCTTTTCCCACATGAGGTGGTGGTAGTGGTTGTATTGGGTTATTGGGAACAGTGATAGGAACAGAATGTCCAACTCTTTTCTTCTTAATGAACTTGCTCACATACAAGGAAAAAACAAAGGAAAATTCTTAGAGTTTAATATGTTATTCATTTATTCTATCTTTATTTTTTCATTTTCTGAACCATTGACTTCATTTTCAATAACTACAGTAATTAGATCTTTCACATTTCCTCTTGCTTGAGTTTTCTTTTTTTGTGTTTTGCTTTCTCTGTCCCGGTAAGGCAGCAGAATTGTTGGGGAATTCCCCAATCCCTAATCTGCATTTGGAAGTCCTAAATAAGGGTGGGAGGAATGGAAAAGTTGAAAGCTCAATGCAAAGTTTCTTTTAGGCTTTCATACAATGTAAATTACCATTTGTTAGATTTGCACATGGGAAGTTCCTAAATGAAACAGTTTACATTGAATAATTATGTTTATGGAAAAATACAATAGAGGAAAATCTTTTGTATATTCGATTTCCAGAAAAATTATATGGTCACTTTTGGCCCCAAAATAGGTATTTGACACTTTGTTTAAGTAATTATTGCATGTCTTTGACATGTTCTTATATAAAACATGTATAATCTAGCAAGTATATGCATATGAAGAAATATACTCTGTATACTAAATACGATATTGCAGATTTTTTTTGAAAACCTTATATTGTTTGGCTATGACATAATTTTTTTTGAAAAAATTGTTATTTTCCTAGATTTTTGAAAATCAAGCCATTTCATAATGCTTAAAAATACAAAAATTATTATGATTATTTATTGTGGCCGGCATAGTGTCATTGATGAGAATAATGGCTGATGATTTTGGTAGTTTATTGAGAGATGACTAGTGTGGGCAAGTTCAATGTATTTCTGGCTGGATCAACAAGTGAAGAGTATGCATAGAGATGAATCCTTTTTTAAATGATGTTGCTGTTGTTGAAACTATCCGATGGCATCTTGGTATTGCAGGAACTCCCAAGAGACAGAGGAAGAGAAAATAGTCCCACCTCAAGTGAAACAGCAGCCAGTGTAAGTTTTACTAGTTAAACACATAGAGAGATTCCTTTGTACTTTAATTGTCCAAACGTCCTATTCTTGACTCTATAAAGTCTAAACCACCTATAGAATCAAGTGAATAATTGACTAAGATATGATATTATCCCTACAACATCTGTTTGATAAAAACACACTATTCCTGTTCTTACAACTTAAAAGCAGTAGCTGCTACATCTTATCCGTGCTCTATTATTTTAATCTTACCAGTGAACAGCGTTTTATAACATACATTGCAAAACTCTGTTTCAGGCCTTCTGAACCAACAGGATCTGGCCCAACTTTCAAGCCAGGAACATGGCAACCACCGACATGAGAATCAAGTGCTTGCATGCATTGGTACTTAATCAGTGTTTTCTCTTGTAAGTTGTAACCGGCACATTTTTTTCGCCAGTGTCAGTTTTGCACTCTCGCATCTAATGACTGTATTCAGTTTATCCCAGCGATGCAACAATCACCTTGTCTAACCGAATGCTGCTACATGCTGCATGAAGGAGCATGAGGTAGTAACTGAATCATCACCCTCTGGTTGGCACACACAAACACACAGACACACACACACACACCAGATGGTTCATTTATGCTGCTTGAGGTGTTACGTGGTGATGGAGGTGCTGGACCACCAAAAAAAGGCGGAAAAAAAACTAACCATGTAGCTGATGTTTTTTGCAAGGTTCAAAGTACTTTTTTTTAGGTTTTATTTATTTTTTTTCGAAATTGGTTCAGAGGGGTTGGTTTAAGCGGCTACCCTCTGAACCAGTGACCCAATACAACCCCTGTAGGGGCATATCAGGAAGCCATCGGCACGATACGTATCGACCAATACCGATCGATACTTTAAACCTTGGTTTTTTGGACCCGTTTTCTCAGCATTGGGATCTAGACAGCTCCTGTTATTTGAAAATGTAGATTCTTTTCTATTTAAAAAGAGAGCTTCTTGGTTGTCTTGAGAAGAGTGAAAGTATTTCACTCGTTAGTGGGCTTGGGCTCTTTTTATGCTCTTCTTTTATTTATCAATTCTGTTATTAGTTGGTTATGGTTCTGCATATATGGCGCTGAGTCGCAGGCTTGTAATTTCCGTTTTCTTAAAGTATAAAGTGGTGGGTGTTCTCTTGGAACCCCAAGAATCAATTCTCTCTCAAGTCGCAACTCTCTTCTTTTTTTTTTCCTCTTCTTCCTCTAATTTATTGCTGAAACCTAAACTATACCTGTTTACATCAAAAGCTTTATGTATATTAGGATAATGAGCCTGTATTTTGGTTTAAATAAGACTAGTTGTACTTTGGCTTGTGTCTTTCTGTTTCCGTCATCATCATCGTCATCATGCCATGTTAGTGGCTTTATGGTAGTACTATTTTAGTCAGCCATGTGTATGATAAACAGTTTGTTTTGCCTGTTTTGCCCAAAGCAGAGATATTAGGCAGATCTGGCCTGACTCTACCTGTTTTTAACCAAAAATGAATGATTTTGACATCTGATATTTTCCAACACTTGCCACCATCATCGACAAATCTGGGCAACATGCCAACTAGCATGTGCAGATGCCAGATACATATACCGACTGATTCCAGAATTAAGGTTCAAATCAATACAAAAATTGCTGTCTTAATCACTGAGGTGGTTCCACACTCCACACTTCCAGACCATTAAGAGGGTGTTCCATAATGCGAATTTTTTGTTTTCATTTATTTCTGAAATTGCCACATCAGCACAAACAAGGTGGATGTGTTTTACAGTTCATGTTTTTGAAGCCATCAACATTATGGTTAAGAAAAACAAATTTTAAAGTATATGATTTGTGAAAATTGATGAAAGATCATTAGATGAAAACATGTTTTTCAAACAAGAAATTCAAGAACATGTTTTTGGTTTGGAAATAAAGTAACACATACAACCAACAACACGTATACTCTCAGTGCGAGTAACTGCTATGAATTCAAAAGAACCTTCCTTCTCACTCTTAAGCCTGTTTATTTTTTGGTAAGTTATTTATTTAGGTAAATGCAATTTACTTGGGTGAGTTTTTCCTCTTATTTGGGTAAGTGCATTTACTTATGTTCTTTTATTTTTCAAGTAAATAAGGCAATGACCATTTTAGTCATAAAAAATTATTATTAATAGGGGTATTTTTGTCCCATTCAAGTGTGAGCAACTTTTCCCCCAAATGGGAAAGTTATTTACACACCTAGGAGCAAGGTTTTAAATTTTGCAATGTATTGACTCGTACCAACCGATACATATCATTTTGGAAGAGTTTCAATACACAGAACATGTATAATTAGATGGTTTCGTGTTTTTTCATTTGTATCAAATCGTTTTAGGTATGTGTTGGCCAATACAACCTGAAACAGGCCGATATGCATAAGGTTCAAAATTTCACAACATATTGGACCGTTAGGCTAATACATATCATTCTAGTACAAGTCTGATACACTAAACATATAGAACTTATCTGTAGCGTTCCTTTTCGTATGTATCAGACCAATACATAAGGTTCAAAATTTCACAACATATCGGACCGTTCGGCTGATACATATCATTCCAGTACAAGTCTGATACACGAAACATATAGAACTTATCTGTAGCGTTCTTTTTCGTATGTATTGGTCTGTATTAGACTATTTCAGGTCTGTATGATATGGTTCTGAAACAATTCGATACAAGTCCCCTTCTCTTTCATTAATTTTCTCTTTTTCTTAGCGTATGCTTATTAATAACTGTTAGAATTAATTATTAAAATTTATGTGTTAATAAATATTAAGATAAATTATATTGATTATTTCAAAACTAATGTATATCAATATACATTTTAGTTTTTTTTGTTGTTTTTTCACATTTTAGTTATTCCATCATTTGTCAATAGTTACTAAGTGTGTCCCAACTCCCGATGTCTCGAATTTTATGTAGACCATTAAATTACAGTTATTTTTACTTTTAAATAACTTATTTACAATCATATAAAACTTATAACTATCGTTATTAATATATTTTTTAAGATTTATTTGAGTTTTTTAACATATTTATGTGTGTCTTGATTTTTCGTCTGTTTCCATACATATTCAAAGCGTATCTCGATGTCTCTTAAAATTTATCTTTTCGATACACCTTACGTTTTCAATACTTTAAACCTTGCCTAGGAGATGGGTATCCCTTACACACTTAAGAGATGGTTATGGTAAGTGATACCCAGGAAAATAAACTTTCCCTATTCCCCACATAAATCTAAAAAAAGAACATGGGATTCTTGGTCAATGGGAACCAAAATCCCATTGACCAACTTTCCTCCCTCTCAAAATCCACAAAAAAAAGAGTGCCCCCTTAAGGCCCCTATTACATCAAATATTGAAATCATGGTTTTCAAAACTGGATTGGATGGTCAGACCGGAAAAACCAAGAACTGGTTAGGTGGTTGATTCCGTTTTACCCCAGAATCATTTTTTTGCCAAAAACTGTTGATTTGGTTAACAAACCACTTTTTATTGTATTCTTTTATATTTTTTTGTCATAACAGGCCATCCGTTCGATTTGAACAGTTGAACCGTTTGACCTGAGAACTGAACCCCTGACTGATTTGTTGTCCGATTCAGTTTTGAAAACCTTGATTGAAATTATAAGTTACAACCATTGCCTCTGCACAAGAGAGCTCGGAATAGCAACCCTGTTGACTACATCACTCCTCACAAAGTCGGCAAAAATATCAGAGTGCCCATGAAAATAAGAGGTGTTGTGTGTACATTTTTTTTCACCCAATCAACAGACTTTACCAAAAAATAAATAAATAACAGACTTAGTAGAGTCATTAAATAACTTCTCACTTCTTGGCTTCTTGCCATCCAGACATGATACCAGGAAACAGCCAATGAAGCAACAAACTTACACTGTTCAGGCACGTATAACCCATTATTTTTACTAGCTATGTCCACACTGAACAATATACATTCTCATCTCCTCACTCCCCAAGGCTATGCCAACCCCAAGGGCTATTAAACATCACAGCCCTAGAAAAAGGACAAAAGCATGAAAAATGAGTAATAGTTTCTACATTCTCATCGCCAAAAAAATGCAATAATATCTTTCCCATACAAAATATCCTTGGTAATTTTCAAGCTCCCACACCATGTTAATGCACTTAAACACGTTATTGTTCAAACCAATTCCAATTCCAATGCAACAAGCGAATAAATTCAATGGATTTCTCCATGGGTTTTAAAATCGAATCGGTCAGGGGTCTGGTTATCGGTTCAAATGGTTCGACCATTCGACTCGAACGATTGGCCTATTCTGACAAAAAATTAAAAAATTAAAAAAATTGAAAAACGGTCAAAACCGTTCGAACGATTAACTGGTCAGTTCAGTGGTTTGCTGACCAAAATCAATGATTTTGGGGAAAAAAGCGGTTTTGGGGGAAAACGGTGACCCGTTCCCGGTTTTTCCAGTCCGGTCCGGTTTTGAAAACCATGGATTTCTCTATTAAGGAGGGGCCGAGTGGGAATAGAAAGGGCAAGGGGGATCAGTTTTTATTTTCTATTTTGGGTACAATTCCATCTTAGAAAAAAAAAACCAAAAAAGAAAAAAAAAAACATGAAAACAAGAGGCAGGCAATGATTCAAGTCATGTATATTTTGCCACCTTTTAAGTATGGGTTCAACTATGATACCGGAAAAACTTATGACCAATAAACCAGTGTCATACAAATGGTACCCAATCAAGTGGCATTTATCAAACTTTATGGGGTTTTTGATCAGTAAGTCTTTCTAGTATCTTGTCTTTTCGGAGGCATAAATTTTTGGCCTTTTTATAGTCCATCCCCCTCAAAATTGTTTTATTAATTCCCTAAATGTATTTATCTCCACCCCTATAAACATCATCCCCATGGGAATCGCATTTGGAATTTTGAGGGGGAACTGAACTCAAATTACCCCTAAATTTTTCCCAAAGTGTCGAATCACAAATTCATTCTTCATTGAATACCTAGCCTATTATACACAGCCTTGTAAACAGCAAATCCCAATTCCTTCATATGACTTGACAGTGGTGTATTCGTTGTGGTTGGATAAGAATAGACCTGTTCATGGGCCAGGCTCGGGCCTAGCTTTTGCCAAAATTTGAATGGGCCTGGCCCGAAACCCAAACCCGATATAGTGTAAAATCAGGCCCGAAGCCCGGCCTGTGAACAGGTCTAGATAGGAAGCCCATGACCCATTACATATAGCCTTGGAAGTAGCAGAATCTGGTGCGCTCTATGCACGTCTCTAAATGGACTGACGGGTCGACCCACTTCCAAGTTCCAACCCGACTCAATCCTCTTTCAGGCCTTCTACTTTTCCCCGGCCAGCCATGAGCCAACCAACCAGTGGGGTCACAAAGAAAGGCATCTTTGACAGTCCAAATAAAAATTTAGACCGTCCATTTATTAAGCAAGTAGGAGAGAATAAAATGAGGAGCCACATAGAGGTGGGCCCCTCATTAGCACCAAAATAACAAGTCAACCCCCATTTTCTGACGTGGATCCAGTCCACTCATCAAACATGCACCGTTTTTTTTATAACCTGCCTTTTCATTATTCCAATAATGAATGATTGGTCATTAGTTTAAACTTTTCTAAACAAAGTCTAGCTACAATAATTCCATCGTTCACCCATATTTAATCACTTCACTTCCAACTCCCAACTCCCAACTCCCAAGCGTGGCTTTGGTGATTCGCCTAGGCTAGAATGGTCAAAGTTTCATGGAGTTATACGGTACCGAACGACTCTCCTGATCATCCTATTTGTTTAATGTGGGTGGGGTTCAACCCCAAAACTTAACCGTCAATCTACACAACCGGATCGAGACCATACCAATCCGGGTCGGGTATGTCCGAGGATCGCGTACCGGGTGACACCGATACACGCAACGCAAATAATAATAAATTAAATAAATAATAAAAAATCTAGAGGGAGAAAAGCACAGTCAAACAAGACGGGAGGGAGAGGCGTCTAATGCGGGGACACCCTCAAGTTTTCGGGCGGCTTCCGGGGGGGGTAAAAGAGGTGGCCCCCATTGCAGCAAACACGGTCACGCCACGTGTTATTGATTGATCAGAATAGGACCTGGTGGAGGTGGACAGAATGGAAGCAACTTCCTAGGCAACAGTGAAGGAAACAAAAAACAAAACAATGAATGGAGAGTCGCCAGTTGCCATTTCGCTTCGGCAACTTTCCTTTTAGAAAACGCCTCAACCCCTCCATGAGTTTTCTAGAAGCGGCTCTCAAGTCTCAACCCTGTCTGTGTCAGTGTTCTCCACACGCGCTCGCGTTTCTCTCTCTCTAGATTTTAGACTGATTAATTAAAAATAATTAAAACGGAAAGAGAATAAAAGGAAATAATACAGCGGAATTTAATAATATAATATTAAAAGGACGTAGCGGAGCAGAACACAAGTTCTTGACCGCCGTGAGTCGATCGTCATTTGCAGATTGAAGCGCTCGAGGATTGTGTCTGTTCGAGGCTTCGAGCTTTTGTTTTGGTTCCAACTTCCAAATTTGAGGGAGGCTTTATTGTCTTCTTGACTTTTTCTCTCTGCCGCGGCGGACGCCTCTCGGCTCTCGCAACCCTATCTTCTTATTCTTCTTCTTCTTCTTCCCTTTCATGCACTATCCTCATTTATGCAATGGCTTCTTCGTCAGCTGCGCTGCTCAGAGCTTCTAGGGCTCGCTTGTCTTCCTCCCTTTCCTCTTTGTCTTCTTTGTCTAGAACATCCCTCGCTTCACCTCCTCACTCTCCTTCTCTCATCAACTATCGATCACTGAGTTTCTCCTCTGCTTTTCGATCCCTGCGGTCCTCGCCTCCTAGGTGGAGCCACGGTTATGATTGGAGGTCGCCTCTTAGTCTTCGGGCTCAGATCAGGACTGCTGCTCCTGTGATCGAACGTTTCCAGCGCAAGATTGCTACGATGGGTATGGACTCGCCATTTTTGCTCCAGAGTATTTTCACTTTTTTTTTTTGCATTTTGATTCTGGAAAAAAAAGGACTTGTCTCTTGAATTAGCCCATCTTCCGTGGATTGTTTCTCTAGTAAGATGCAAATCTTTTTTAATGATTGATTAGTCCAAGTGCTCTTGTTTATCATTGAAGAATTCGCCTTGGTCGCTTCGGTATTCATCTTCTCTGTATACTAAAGACGTTGAGTGGTATTTGTGTCCGAATTGCTAAAGTGGGCGTTTTAATTGATCGATCATGTTTGGTTAATGTGTTTTGATTGGAGGAAATTTGTACTCTTGCACCAAACAGTGGTTTTGAATTAAGTAGTCTTCCCTTTTTCATGTCCTAACTACGAGATTCAAGTTTTTTGCGAGTAGAACTTTTTTTATTGCGAATTTAACATCTTTTTCGGTAGGAAGTTCTCGATTCCTGTATTGAGTATTTCTACTTGGAGTCTTGCAATTAGATAAATTCCAGTGTGGTTCATTACTCATTTCTTAATTTATGGGTTTCGGAGGTATTAGCTTTAAGTTCTGATTGTGTGTTTTTCTGGTTCAGCTTCTGAGAATGCCTTCAAAGGTATATTGACCAGTCTTCCCAAGCCTGGGGGTGGCGAGTTTGGAAAGTTTTACAGTTTACCCGCTATAAATGATCCAAGAATCGGTAAGTATTGTCTGATTTTTGGTTCATAGAACTGCATGTGCACTAACTGACCATCTTCTACATGTATTGGGTAGAATTCTTAGTATGTTTAAATTATTGCAGTTATAAAATGTAATCAGATAGTCATTTTTCTGCAATCAGATTCTTGAACACTATTACTCAACATTCTCACAATTTGGCACTAAATAAATTTGTGTTTTCCTTTGTATGGCAGATAAGTTGCCATATTCTATCAAGATCCTTCTTGAGTCAGCCATTCGTAATTGTGATAACTTCCAAGTAACCAAGGAAGATGTTGAGAAAATTATTGATTGGAAGAACACTTCCCCGAAGCAAGTTGAGATCCCCTTCAAGCCTGCTCGTGTTCTTTTGCAGGTGGGATAATTAAAAAGCTAATATTGCAGTTACTTTTAACTATGACATTTCTTCTAATTTCTGCAACTCTGTTTTGTTGGTCAGGATTTCACTGGTGTACCAGCTGTGGTTGACCTGGCTAGCATGAGGGATTCCATGAACAAGCTTGGCGGTGATTCCAACAAGATCAACCCTTTGGTGCGTTTTGGTTTCCATAACATGTTCATAGCCTTAAATAAATGTGAATATAGTTCTTCTAGCAAAGGACATCCAATATGCTTCTTATCAAGAAGGCTGAAAGAAAATGAAGAACTGTGAAGTTATTCATAAGGTTTCATATTTCTCCATCTGTATGTGTGTGTTGGATAAAAGAAGAACATGCTTTTGTACAAATCATTGCTTTCTTTTTCCTACTTGGTAAAATCAATTACTCCTTTTTTTATTTGCATGTGATGCACATAACTTGTTTCTGATAGAACTGAGAGTTCTTTTTATTTTCCTGGGGCAACCTTTTTTTTTCTTTTTGTTTCTCTTTCCCCAATGCGTGTGTCTCTTTATACCTGGGCTAATTGATTTTATTTAAGTATTACACTGTATTTATGAATTTCTTTTATATTTTCTTGGAGCTTTAATTGTATTTGCCCTATTCTTTTTTCCTCTTTTCCCCTCTTGCCCGGTCTTCTAAAACCATATCTTGCATCCAGGTTCCAGTGGATCTCGTTATTGATCATTCAGTCCAGGTCGATGTTGCTAGATCAGAAAATGCAGTGCAGGCAAATATGGATTTAGAATTCCAAAGAAACAAGGAAAGGTTTGCTTTTCTTAAGTGGGGATCTTCTGCATTTCACAACATGCTTGTTGTTCCACCAGGTTCTGGCATAGTGCACCAGGTAAGGGGATTTTACATCATATGTACGTAGTGTTTTTACATGCAATAGCTTCCACTTTTAGGTTCCTCATGGGGCTTTCTATTTATGTATCTAAAATGTCATCATATCGAAATTCAGGATCATGCTGGATTTCTTTCTAAATGTTATTTTTTCTGCCTTATTCTTTAGAGT
Organism: Nelumbo nucifera; assembly: GCF_055504915.1. NCBI lineage: Eukaryota > Viridiplantae > Streptophyta > Magnoliopsida > Proteales > Nelumbonaceae > Nelumbo > Nelumbo nucifera. The sequence continues at coordinate 145,083,156 of NC_142649.1, read as the reverse complement.
AAATCACTCTGACAAAATCTCAGGTTAATCTGGAATACCTTGGGCGTGTTGTATTCAACACTGATGGCGTACTTTACCCTGATAGTGTGGTTGGAACTGATTCCCACACAACTATGATTGATGGGTTAGGAGTTGCTGGCTGGGGAGTGGGAGGAATTGAAGCAGAGGCAGCTATGCTTGGCCAGGTAAAGTATGTTGTGGAATTATTATTATTTGTTCTTTTGATGAGATTCTGATAAAGGTAGCAACTTTACTCAGAACAGCAACTAAGGTTGCATTTGATAACACTTTTCAGACATTTAATGTCTGGAAAACTTGTGTTCAGAGGTATGGGTGTTCAGTGTAATTCTGGATCTTCTCATTGGACTGGAAGTATGTTCATTTATTTATGGACTTCGACAGAGAACCAGTTCATAAAGCATTCATATGTTATATCATGTGACCAATATCTGCAGTTAACATGGACATATTTAATGGAAGTTCCATTCTTTGTATCTTTATATCCAGTAGATTCTCTGTTCTTTTTTTTGACTAGTATAGATTCTCTGTTCTTTCCAGGCTGGAGTATACTGAAATTGTATTTTGTAGTTCTTCTTGTTTAATGCCATAAGCTTACATGAATGCCTAGAAAATATGAATATATAATCATTGAATGTCTCATGTTTACAAGGCTATTGTGTGTGGCTTTGTTTTACTAATCTTTTTTCTTCTGGTAAAAACTTTGTTTTACTAATCTTACTGTGCTTGTTTGAGCAATCTTGCTCCACTTATTTCACCATACCTGTTTGTGCATTGTTGCTATCAAATTGATGTTTATGAAACAGAAGCGTGTTCACAATTTGACTTAATGAAACCAGTTATCTTTTCTCAGAAAAAGTTTCACAATGTATGTAAATGGACTTGCATCTGAAACTTTAGTTATTCAATATTGGCAGCCTATGAGCATGGTGTTACCTGGTGTTGTTGGGTTCAAGCTTTCTGGGAAATTGCACAATGGTGTCACAGCTACCGACTTGGTGTTGACTGTGACACAAATGTTGAGGAAGCATGGTGTTGTTGGAAAGTTCGTGGAGTTCTATGGTAATTTTAATATTATTTGAAAATAAATGGAATTAAAGATTAAAGTAGACTCATTTGAGCTACCATTTATATCATTTCATTTGCATCAAATGGTCTAAAATTATTGTGTTTACTCTAGGTGAGGGTATGGGTGAATTATCATTGGCTGACAGGGCCACCATTGCCAACATGTCTCCTGAGTATGGAGCAACCATGGGCTTCTTTCCTGTAGATCATGTGACTTTGCAATACCTTAAGTTGACTGGAAGAAGTGATGAAACAGTGAGTATTTGAAACTCCCCCATCCACACATTAATACATACATAAAGTTAAAAGAGGAGTGGAATTATAAATTGAAGTTCTTACAGCAGTGAGCCTTGCTTCTTTTATGCATTAGGTGGCAATGATAGAAGCCTATCTACGTGCAAACAAAATGTTTGTTGACTACAATGAGGTAGAACTCTTTATCTTACTTCTGAATATTCAATTATTACTTTTAAGTATGAGATGTAACAGAGTTTCTTTCTTGATCCAGCCTCAGCAAGAAAGGGTGTACTCATCCTACCTGGAATTAGATCTTGCAGATGTTGAACCTTGTATTTCAGGACCAAAACGGTATGTTATATTCTAATCTACTAAGGCAAAGTGATTTCAGTAATTTCCATCTTGGTATCTTCAATTCATGGGAAATTTCAATTTTCTTCTTTGCAGTCCTCATGACCGAGTTCCCTTGAAAGAAATGAAAGCTGATTGGCATGCTTGTCTAGATAACCAAGTTGGATTCAAGGTCAGCTACAACCCACATTTCCAAATATATCTACATATTAATGCTTTATGATCTAGTTGGCTTCTGTTTTTTTTTTTTTTTGAGGTTGGTATTTCCAACCTTTTCATGTCACCCACTCCTTGTATCAGTGGGTAGACTTGATAATGGTATATCATTTTTACTTAGGTATAAGCCAGTCTAAAGCGTCTTAGCAAGTAATACAAACAATAAGCAGAATATATGGAATTTTTTTCTTATTTTGTAGTTTAGCCTCATTGCCAGTTTAGTGTCACTCCAAGCAAAAAGCCCTTTGTGGTTTACTCGTGATCTTTTTGTCCATTAAATTCATTGCCTACCTTCTAAACATAAATTTTCTGCAGGGTTTTGCTGTACCAAAGGATTCACAGGACAAGGTTGCAAAGTTTTCATTCCATGGACAGCCTGCAGAGCTCAAGCATGGTAGTGTTGTGATAGCAGCCATAACCAGCTGCACTAATACTTCTAATCCCAGTGTCATGCTTGGGGCTGGCCTTGTTGCCAAAAAGGCCTGTGAACTTGGTTTGGAGGTCAGTAATTGTTCATGTTCAATATTCAGGTTAACCATAAGTTAGCCCTCTGATAAAGGTTTACTTGCTTGGATTTTCTCTAATGATTGTTTAAATGGTTGTTCACCAGGTTAAACCATGGATTAAGACAAGTCTTGCCCCAGGATCAGGAGTAGTCACAAAATATTTGCTCCAGAGGTACTGGCATCTGGCATAAACCAACATAAACTTATTGAAACAAATATTTATCATCTATTTTACATTTATCATGGTACATCTTTTAAGCACTTAATTGTGGCCTTCGGCTGTTATATGCAGTGGACTTAAAAAATATTTGGACCAGCAAGGCTTTCATATTGTTGGCTATGGATGCACAACTTGTATCGGGAATTCTGGAGAACTTGATGAATCAGTTGCTTCTGCAATTTCAGAGAATGGTACTTTAGTTTTCTTTCTTTGATATGTTATAAAGAGGATATTTCCTGGTGCATGGTATAATATTGGGCTAACTAGCATGAGAATATGGGTTCAAGTCTGAGAGTGGCCACTTTGTGTGGGGGAAAAAGCTAAAGGTCAGTATCCAGTCCATCCTTCCCAAGACCCTGGACAGCTGGGACCAATTTTGGGTAATGATCCCTTTTTTTAGATATCTAGTAACTGCAAAATCTAAAGCTAAGCCAGAACATAATTCCAGTGAATGATAAAAACTCTTAGTGCATAATGTTATCACTTTACAGGTTTTTAACTTCCCTTTTACAATTGTCTAGTGTTTTCTCAATTTTATATGTATTTTGGTTTATCACATAATCTTTTAATGGGTTGTTATTTAAATGTAGTTTCTGGTTCTTCTGCAGATATCATTGCTGCAGCTGTGCTTTCTGGAAACCGTAACTTTGAAGGCCGTGTGCATCCCTTGACAAGGGCTAACTATCTTGCTTCACCTCCTTTAGTTGTTGCTTATGCCCTTGCTGGCACGGTATGTAAACAAATATTGTTAAGAATATGGCCTTATGTTAATTTTTTCATTGCCCAGATATTATTAACTATGAGCATGATAAGATGTAAATCACTCCAGAGTTAAAGAACAAAATGTGGTTGAGATAGAATTATTATGTTTGAATTTCATTACTTTCCTTCCTTAAAAATTCTCATTCACATACTTGGACATTTATTGTGTTCTTGTGGAGCCATTTAGTTGATCAAATTGGATTGCCTGACAATTCCCTTGTTCTCTAGATCTTGAATTCTTGGTTCACAACCCAGTCAACCAGTAGAACAAGAACTTCTAGAAACTTATGCTACATTATATATATATTTTTTTGATCAATAACACTTTCATTAATTCATCAATAGAAGATTTACAAAAGGAAGACAAACACGCTCATCTTCCAAGAGCAACAAAGAACCTCAAGAAAAGGAAAAAAAGAAAAAGAAAAGAAAGAAAGAAAGAAAGAAAACACACTACAGTTACAACTTATGCTACATTATATTATTAATTGACACTGTTTAATTTGTGCCGAGACCTTTCTTGACTTGTGGAACAGATAAGATAGGTGGTAGGTTTGGTGCAGGATGATTCTTGGGCATGTTGTTTACTTTGAAGAATTTAAGTGTTGGAGTTCTTTTGCATATTTGTTTCATGCTCTTGGGTTTTTTTTTTTTTTTTGGGTAAAAGACTTAAACCTCCCCTGAAGTTTTTGACAAATAATTACACCTTTCCTAGGATTTCTAATAGGACTTAAACCTCCCCTAGTGGAATATGATGCCGTTATGTTTAACAGAACCCATGAAAAGACATTTTTCCTCTTCGTTATTTTTAATTTTTCAAATAAAACCACAAAACCATAACGTATAGGAAAACACAAGAGTCTTGATCCTTCAACTTCAAGGTTGCAACGCCTACACATTGGGTTGATCAAGGAAGCTCTCAATCATCCAATGAAAGCCCATCAGATTTATAAAACTGGAAAAGAGTAATTCCTTGCAAACTACTTCTGGAAAACTCATTGGTTGTGAAGTGGGTTAGCACTGCTTGGGATTATTCTCTTCTCTCATACAGAGTATGTCCACTCTTTCTTTCTAAGCTATACTCACCAAATCCCATGGTGAAAGTTGATGGAGCTGTTGTTTTTCCTCAATATCTTGACTCTCATGGAATATTCTTGGGTTTTCTTATAAAAACTAAGAACAAATTTATGTTCAATAGTAATGAAACAAGAGAAATTACAATCACTGATCTATGTTTTAAAAAAGGACAACACAAATACCATAATGTATAACTAGGTAAAACATAAAACAATTCTGTGGTGCGATTCTCCCTTTCCTGTAATTTTGTATGCACAGGGCATGCATGGATGAGAGATGAGAAAGGAAAATTCAATAAACTAAGGGAAAAGAAAAAGAAAGAGAGGTGAGATGTTAGTAGCTACGAGACTGCCAGATTACAATTGGGGCTTGGTTTTGAGTAAGAAGCAAAATTGGGTTTTTCTAAAATTTTACCAGCATATGAATATCATGTTCAAACAGATCTTGATGGTTTCATAACAGAGGGGAGATGTTTGTCTCATGACATCACCCAACAAGGGAGGTTTTAGTCCTTTATGAAAATAGAGGGGAGGTTTCAGTGTTTACGATAAATATGAAGGAAGGTTTAAGTCTTTTACCCTTGTTTTGGATGTTGCATAGGGTTCCATGTATATACTGTGAAAAGTTATGTTTAGAATTGAGATCTCTGCCCACTGATCTTTTGTGGGGATGTAATGATTTGGAAGTACGGGTGTTGGCAGCAATTTTTCTAATTTATGGATAATCACTTGGATATGCAACATTTACACATTCTGGCATTTGTTTGTTTGCTAGTCAGGATTAGTTTTTGCTTCTTTGGAATCCATTATTCCAATTTTGTTTGGAAGATTTATTTGAAGATTGAAATTTGAGCCATGCTGATCAGATGATGTAACATGTCTGTTTGACAAAGAAATTCAAACTTTCAGACTGCATGTATTAGTTTTTGCTTCTTTGGAATCCATTTTTCCAATTTTGCTTGGAAGATTTATTTGAAGATTGAAATTTAAGCCATGCTGATCAGATGATGTTATATATCTGTTTGACAAAGAAATTTAAACATTCAGACTGCATGTATTTGTATTTATTCATTTCCATGACGTTCACAGCTAATCTTGTTAATGAAATTCCATTCAGGTTGACATTGATTTCGATAAGGAACCAATTGGAACAGGGAAGGATGGCAAGAGTGTATTCTTCAAGGATATTTGGCCATCCACTGAGGAAATTGCAGAGGTATGATCTGTTAATTTTGGAGATAATTTAGTGAGAGATACTGACGCTATGTTCCTGTATATTCAACACTGATTAACCTGATGAAATGCTTTTCAGGTAGTTCAATCATGTGTATTGCCTGATATGTTTAAGAGTACTTACGAGTCTATCACAAAGGGAAATCCTACGTGGAATCAACTGTCAGTCCCCGCCAACAGCCTGTACTCATGGGATCCCAGTTCCACTTATATTCATGAGCCCCCATACTTCAAGAACATGACTTTGGAGCCACCTGGTTCCCATGGAGTGAAGGATGCCTACTGTTTGCTCAACTTTGGTGACAGTATTACAACTGATCACATCTCCCCTGCAGGGAGCATCCACAAGGACAGTCCTGCTGCCAAATTTCTTCTTGAGCATGGAGTTGACCGCAGGGACTTCAACTCTTACGGAAGCCGTCGTGGCAATGATGAAGTGATGGCTAGGGGCACCTTTGCCAATATTCGTCTTGTCAACAAACTCTTGAATGGAGAAGTTGGCCCTAAGACAATTCACATTCCAACTGGGGAGAAACTATATGTCTTTGATGCAGCAATGGTGAGTTTAGTAATAACAGACCTTTGCATGTTCCTTTTTCTTCCACAATGATTCCTTTGTTCCTTTTCCATTCTGTTTATTTTTGGCTAGTCAATACAGCCCAAGCATGAGCTGTTGATTTCTATTGTCAACCTTTTTCATTGCTGTGCATTCCGTTTTGAGGGATATAAATTGGTTTCATAATACCTCTCCCTTTTTTATGACAGTTTGTTATTTACTAACTCTGTTTCATCAACGTGGTATTTCTAGAGGTACAAGGCTGCTGGGCAGGACACGATTGTTCTGGCTGGAGCAGAGTATGGAAGTGGAAGCTCTCGAGATTGGGCTGCTAAAGGACCCATGTTGCTGGTAAGTAGTTTTGCCTCTTGACAAAGTAACTTCTTTCCTTATTGTCTATTTTGGGTGATCAGATCAGTGTTTCTTCTGTTTTACTTTATTCTTAATACCCTCTCTGCATCAGGGCGTTAAAGCAGTGATTGCCAAGAGCTTTGAGAGAATCCACCGCAGTAATTTGGTGGGGATGGGTATAATTCCCCTCTGTTTCAAACCTGGTGAGGATGCAGACACACTGGGTCTTACAGGTCAGGAGCGCTACACCATTGACCTTCCTAGCAAAGTTAGTGAGATAAGACCTGGTCAGGATGTTACTGTTGTGACCGACACCGGCAAATCTTTCACTTGCACAGTCCGCTTTGATACAGAGGTACTTTGTTTTTTTGCTTAATCTTTGAATGGTAATTGGAATAATAATATCTTTGCATCTAATTAGATGAGCTTTTTTTTTTCAAAACTATTGCTTCTGAAATACATGTATACTAACCTCATTTTCCTTCTGAATTCTAATCAGCTAGCATTGTAATACCTGCCTGTCCTATTTCAACATCCACAGATATTTTTTTTTAATCATGTCGATTAATTTTGCTTCTGCTTTGTACACTTGCCAGGTAGAATTGGCATACTTCAACCATGGAGGCATTCTACCATATGTCATCCGTAACCTCATGAAGCATTAAGTGGTCGAGTTATTGAATCATCGATTTCCTTGCAGTGTAAACTTCATCGTGGGAAGCGAGAAAGGCCAGAGTGTGCATCTCTAGGCACCATTATTCATCTAGGGAACTTATTTTACCACACGCCCTGCCGTGTGTTGTCTTAACCCTTCCCTCTTCTTCCATGGAATAAGAAATTTTGAATAATTTTTTTTTTAAAAAAAGGAATAGTTAGATATATATATATATATGGCCCATCCAAATGGGGTGCAGAGAGGTATTCAGCACCTTCAGGGGCGGTTATCCCAAAATTGTTTTATTTAGTGTTGGAAATTGGAATCGCTACTTCAAGGCGATGCGAGATGGCAACTGGAGTTCGTACTGTCAAAGAACATTATTCATCATTTGCTTTCTGCAACTAAATTGATCCCGCATGTATGTCTTTTTACATCATGGCCTTGTTAGCAACTTATGACGAGATAATAGCCTTGAGTTGCTTGTCTGGGCAATCTTTTCTGAAGGCGCGCGTTCTCGCATGTGAAAGAAGGGTGAATAATATGACAATGGATCTGGATTATGTGTTTGCTTTAGTTTCGTTTATTAAATAATCATTTGTATTTGATTGTCTTCAAAACGGAGAAAATTACTTGATAAACTGTTTATTGACAACTGTCATAGAACAGTGAATAAATGTTTAATCATTGGAGAAAAACTTAAAATAAGTCTTTCTCCAACGGTTGATAGGCACATAAATCAAGACAGACTTTTGTGAATATCTTTACGTGGAACAGTATAATGGGATAAATGCTGATTTGGCACATTGTTTATCAAATAAACAGAAATCGTACAAAACACTGTCTACGTGGAACAGTTTGTCTCGTTTACCCTTTTACCATCAATGCATTTATTACCCTTTTCTTTCAACACTTCGTCTCGTTTACCCTTTTACCATCAATGCATTTATTACCCTTTTCTTCCCACTTGTGAATTAATCTTGTACCATCCGAAGTAGGATTTTTACCAAAACAGTTTTCTGAATGGTCATCAATTTGTCAATTTGCAGTCACGACATGAGTCATAAACGATTCCCTCTCAGGATATAAGCAGCTACAGAGTATAGGCATGCGTAGGATTTCTCTTTTTTTGTTCAGTCTTCAGAGTTTTATTTTCATCTTTCGCCGGGTCCCTAGTTTCTCCTTTTCACCCGCAAGGGCTCTTTTACTGATTTACAGGAGTTCACGAGTCCATTAAATCTCCAACGAAACACTAGCTTGCCAGCAATTAAAGGGTAAATTTCTTAAACTATTCTTATGGTTTAATGAATTGATTAAATTTATCTTTACTGTTTAAAAATTGGCTAATGCTATTCTTATTGTTTATGACAATTGATTAATATTTTCCTTTACCGTTAGAACCCCTTAGTTTCCCCTAACAAAAAGACAAAAAGATTATTTTAGATATGTTTCTCTCAATCCTTATTTCTCTCTTTCTTCTTTCCCATTGGCCTCTCCCTCTTTCTCTCTCCTTTTCCCCATCATTGTTGGGTTCATGTATAGACAGAGCACAGGAAATTTGTCGTTGTTTTGCTCTGTGTTTTGGCCGGACCAAGCGATGGAGAGTAGCGGTGGATCTGTCAGCTTTTGGAGAGCTTCAGCAAGACAAATAGGGGAGGTCCGCTACTGCTCGATCTGCCGCTTGGTCCGGCCAAAACGCGCAGGAAAAAAAAAGAGAAGGGCAGATCAATTGGTGTTCTCTACTGGTGGTTTCGACTGTTGCCGGTGTTTTTAGTGAGCATGTTGCCGCAATCTCCATTTCTACCGAAGAAAGGGCATTTCTCATGTATTGTGGTTGTAGTTGATCCATTGTCGAGCTTTTGTTTTCCGATCTTGATTGAAGCATTGATTCAGGTAAACAAGACACCCTCCTTAGATCTTCTTAATCTTGTGAAATCTCCGAGATGTTCAAAACCCAGAACATTTTTAATAGTGACCGAAGATATTAGGATTAGCTCTTCTGTTAAATCCTATCAACGTAGTCAATCGATGATAGATGGTGTTAGACTAAAGTGAGATGAGTCGGTCTCCTTTCTCGTTGAAGACAGAATCCAGTTGTAAGGTTGGCCCAAAAGCTTTGAAGCGATGGGTTGTCGCTTTTTGTATCAGGTTCGATCTTGAACAGGGTCAGGTCATTGAGGAGTGTTACCCACTGGATGAGAGGCTAAAGCGAGGAGGAGAGCAGAAGTTTGTGGTCATTTTGTCTTGTTGTCCGTTCTCGAGTGTGTTCAGGTCCTCTGTTTTTTGACATTGGTAAGAGAGCTCTGGACCATATTGCTTCTTGCGTCTCAGCATGGTCTGCTCCTGTACCAGGTAAACTAATGGAACTTCTTATAGGGGATGCTACACTCAAAGTAAACCTGTCGCCTGCACATATCTTGCCATTGGAGTGGGGGATCGTGTTGGATGAGTCTTTCTCCTCTATGGCTCCTTTTCTTCCTACAAACCAGTCAGTCCCGCAGGGTCTTCCAAGAGAAGAGAACAAATGAAATGCAGCATGCCAGGTACAAACACAGAGACAGAGAGAGAGAGAGAAACGTTCTCTAATTTCGTTCCTTCCCGTGTTGATACATTGATGCAGATGCAGGTGTAGGTGCCAGAGATAACCAATTTCGAACCCCCTCTCTCTCTCCCTCTCGAGCTGATACCAGCTCTCCAAAACGAAAAGGGTATTTTCGAACATAAGAGAGTAAATTGGATATTTTGAAGTTATAACAATCGGTGAACAGTTTATGATGGAACGTTAACAATAAGGAAAGTATTAGTTAGTTGTCAGAAACAGAAGTGATAGCATTAGTCAATTTTCAATCAGGTACACTCAATTTGATATTTGATAAACCATAAGGATAGTTTAAAAAATTTATCCTAAAATTTAATAGTTTATGACATATTATGAATTTATTTCAATCATCAATCTGTCCGTGGGGTGGGGTCGCTAAAGAATGCTCCCTTGGACAAGTTATGAAACCTTACCATTTTAGATCTCGCAAAAAGTGGCCATTAATAGAAATTCTTTTTTATGTTTCAGAAACCTAACTGGAATTAAATAACAAATTTATGCAAATCTTGGATATTTATGTTTCTTTTTGTCTCTTATTTGGAAAATGGCAAGAACCGTAATAGTAATCAAGGTTCAAAATATCAATACGTCCAATACGCCAATAGGGGCGTATCGGGCAAATTGATATTGCATTTTGTGCTTTTTTTTTTTCACAATTGGTTCAAGGGGAGCAGTTTAGGACTCCTCCACCCCCTGAACTAATCGGACCCCAATACACCCACTGTAGGGGCATATTGAAAGGGTTCCGGAATGATACATATCAACTGATACGAGCCAATACGTATCAATACTTTGAACCTTGATAGCAACGACACATGTAAAAGAATTCGGTTTTGTTCTCGGTAACGGGGTGTTGGATAATGTTTCTGTTTTCAGTCCATGGATTTAAGCGATCCAGAGGAATGCTCTGATACTTGTGCTTTAATCCTCCAAAACTTCGAAAGTTTGATGAAGTTAAATTGGGGTTTCAAATTCATGCCCATATGATTGTTTCAGGAGTGGAGCTCTGTGCATTTCTTGGGAACTAAATGTTTTCAGCTGGACTTCATTGATCGGGTTGTATCGTACGTTAGGTGACTATGAAGAGACAATAAGGTTGAATTGTAGACAGCCGGATCACTACATCTTTCCCACAGCATGCTCTGAGAAGAAGAATTATCAAGTGGGAAGGTTGTGTATGATTACATGCTGAGAATTGAGTTTGAGGCAACATTTTTCCGTCATGGGGGAAGACAATGTCGTTGCCGGAAAAGAGTGATTTAAACTGCCATTGTTGTAATCCTTTTTTCAGTAATTCAATCCATAACAAAAGGGGTTTAGACCGCCGTTATTGCCAGAGAAGACGAATAATTCTTGCTGTTGCCAGAAAAGAAAACCAAGGTTAAATAGTCTCAAAAATTTTAAAAAAGAAAAGTTTTGGTATTTTTAAAAAATTTAAATCCCACATGTCAGCACATAATACAAATAATTGAAATATACTGTAACAGCGAGTATTAAATTGGCAATTTTGAGGAGTTCAGACATTACAATGGTGCATTTTTTAAGTTTGAATACTAAACTGAAACTAGACCCAAAGTACAGGGTATTAATCTGTAATTTACAAGCAATGTTTAAAGTATCAGAAACGCCAAGTGTATCGGAAAGGCAATTTTAAGAGACGTATCGAGATACGTCTTGGATACGTATGTGTATCAGAGAAAACCTAAGATATGCATAGATACGCTTTGAAACACTATAAATACTTTAATAGATCATAAAAATACATATCAACACTAAATATAAGACCTAAATGAAGTATATATACATTAAACTAATATATTTTAATGGTTTTACGAAGAAATATATTGTAGTTAATTATAATTTCATTAAAAATCATATACTTAACTATAATTTATAAATTATAATTCTTAAGTTTTAATGTTTAATGGGATGGGAAAAAATCAACTCTCTTATCCAACCATAAAATATGCATTAACACAACTTCTAAGTGAAAATATAATTAATAATTATTTATTATTTAAATAATAATTATTTATTATTTATTTAAAAAAATATAAAAAAAATAAATAAACATTATATAACATATTCAAAAAATAGTTATTAAAGAAGAAATTTCAATTGCCTTGTGGAATATATGATAAATCATCCATAGAATTATGATATATTCAATCATTGTGATCAAATGATAAAATATAATTATTTATTTATTTATTTTTTAATTCTATAAATATAAAAATAAAAAAATATTAAAGAAGAAATTTCAATTGGTGTGATCAAACAATAAAATATAATTAATTATTATTTATTTTTATTCTAAAAATAAAAAAAATAAAAATATATATATTAAAGACAAATTTTCAATTGCTCTATGGATAAGATAGATAAATCTATAGATCTAAAACATATTTAGTCTTTATACGCATAGAAAAAATTATATTTTCAAATTTGTTGTTAATTTATATTTTCCCTGAATATCTCATGAAATTTCCATAAATCTATAGATAACACAAAAAGAAAGTGATTTTGGATGTAAGAAATGCAGATTAGCATAAATTTATACATTCAAGAAAAAAGAAATCATAAGATATTATAAAAAGTTGAAAAAAAAATTACCTATTCTTTACCATATTTTTCCAAAATTTGAAAAATCTTTAAAAAAAAATGATTCACACTTGTTTCTTGTAAAATTTTGCAAATCTAGCACTCTAGGAATGAGGTTTGGGGTTTTAGAGTCATTTGGGGGTGAAAGAATTTTACTTTTCCCCTTTATTAATTTTTTTTTTGGTTTTTGGTCGTATCTTTTTCGTCGATACCGATACACATGAAAAAAAAACAATACACACAATTTCCATGCGTATCCCGTATCGAGCGTATTGTATCAAAATTTGGAACCTTGTTTACAAGTATACCGAATTTCAGTGAAATGTTGAAATTGTTTGACAAGTCAACTTTGGCTGAGAGTAAAAAGAGCAACCAATTACAATAGGATCAAATGGAATGATAATAATGTTTAACATGGTATATATTTATTAAGAGAATCTATATACACAATAAGTCAAATAATCGCCCTTTTTGTGTGCCACTATGATAAGATGGAATAGCTTCATTCTAGCCTTACAATACATACATGGGCAAGTGCTGTGTGTGATAGAAATTTCCTGTCCTAGTTCATGAGTCCCTAGGGAGATACCTCAAAAAGAGGTTGGTGTCGTTCTCTTCAAGGCCCATCCAACACGCCACCTGGCCCACCTCCAAGTAAAATTGAACTTTAAACCCTGTGCAAAAGCTTTAACAACAAAAACAAAAGCATACCTATAATCACAATCACAATTACAAGGAAAATATGCTTAATGATAAATGTATAAAGAAAATGAAGTTATCTGTCTGAATGTAGGAGTAACTTCAATAGCTGATAAAATGAGATAGATTAAGATGGTTTGGACACGTGCATAGAAGACCGTCAATTGCACCAGTTAGAATAATTGATTTGTTACACATTGAAGGGACTAGAAGAGCTAGGGGTATACTAAAAAAGATATGGGTAGAAATAGTAAGAAATGATTTAAGCACTAATAAATTTAACAGTATATGGCTTTGAGTAGAATGGACTGGCAAAACAGGATTCATTTAGCCGACCCCATATAATTGGGATAAGGCATGGATGGTGATGATGATAAATGTATAAAGAAAATAAAATATAAGTTTTTCATTCCTTAGTCCATCAATAAAAGAAAAAAAAAATTGAGAATCACATTACCAGCATACTCCAAAGCCAATGCAAATGATCAGGCCGGCAAACTGTTTGACATTTTTCACCAGACTGATGAGCTGTGTCTGCATTGAATTTCTGATTAGGCTTTTAAGATCCTGAGAGAGATGCTTAACTATTACTCAGTCATGACATGATATACCACATTTGAAAAGCAAGAAAGTAGCCTTTTGGGAACACTCCCCAGAACCAAATGAACTTAAAGCACAGTTTGGGAAGCAAATACAAATGTGCACTGTGCAAAACCTTGTCTATGGTATTTCTGAACCTTATAGTTGCACTGTACAAATTTGTATTTACACTCTTCCCAAACCGAGCCTAAGTTGCAAATCGTTTCCTTTTGGAAACAAGAAATTAAGTGTACAAGATTAGTCAAGCCTCCCAAATAGAAATCAAGTGCATATGGGACATGCATAAACAACATCAATATTCAATAATAAGAAACCCATCACCTGCTACTTGTGAATGTATAATAGGGACAAATGAAGGTATTCACTTTGAGAAAAGGATTAACAATGTGAATTCCATAACAAAGCACTGAAGTAGATTGCAATGGAAAATCCAATTTGAATTTCAGCAACCTGGTGATACAGGATGTGCATGGCTTCTTACATGGTTGGTGGGTATTAATATCCTGGACTGGATTAGAAAGTAAAGAAAGAGCAATGATATTTGATAACTGTAAGGCCAGGTTAAGGGCAAATGATCTAAATTGGAATTCCTGGATCCAACAGCTAAGTAAAACTTAATAGAAAATAAATAGATAAAAAATACTATGACAGGATATCAAATTCTGTCACTCAAGAAACACGTCCAACAAATGAGTGTGGCAGAATCGTACATGCTGTGATGGATGAGTGGATTAACTAGAAAAGATAGGATAAAAAATGAAGTCATTCAAATTTCAAAAGAACCTAGGAGTAGCTCCAATAGGTGATAATGAGAGAAAGTAGACTAAGACGGTTTGGTCACGTGTATAGAAGACCATCAACTAAACCCATAAGAAGTGATCTGTTGCAAGTTGAGGAGACTAGAAGGACTAGGGGTAGACCAAAAAGGACATGAATCGAAGTAGCAAGAAATTATTTGAGTGCCCATAATTTAATAATGGATATGGTGTTAAACAGAACGGAATGGCAAAACAGGATTCATGATGACGATGATGATGGGACAATAGAGAGAGAAACTGGAGGAATTAATGGAACTAAAAAATAGACTGAATTAGTGAATTCTACGAGCTGACTTGAGACAAAGACTGACATAGGGAATGCCAACTCACTACAATACTGGCAAAATATACCAAATCTGAGAAGAGGGCTGGAGGTTGGAGACCCTTTGTCCTGATTAAGACTCTGCAATGAGCTATCTCCTCTATTAAAAGCATTTGTCAGCTGTGTGTGTGTGTATAGATAGATAGGTAGATATAAAGAACTTTGCAGATTTGTTGTAGCAAAATGTTAAAAACTTGCTCATGGTCACCATGTTTGGAATTTCCTCCTAGGTGGTGAAAGACTAAAAATATTGTACATCATATAGCCAAATGGAAGTCAAGTGGGAGTAGAGAGATTGCCATACCCTTTCAAGCTTCAAAATATGCACCTTCTTCCAGAACAAGTTTGCTCACAAGGGTCTTGTATGTGAAACTATCAGGAACTACCCCTGTAAGCACCATAAAGTCGTGCAACTCGATCACTTGATTAGCACTGCAATTTTTATTAAGTTCAGTAACAAGAGTTGTATATGTAATACAATCAGGAACTAGACCCTTCTGAGTCATTAACTTCACAAATTCTTTTGCTTGTTGAAAGCAACCATGCTTGCACAAGAAGTTGATCAACACATTATAAGTGACTGTGTTTGGTGAAATTCCAATCCTTTTCATCTCGAGATATAGAGAATATGCTTCATCACTCTTCCTGCTACTACAATACCCATTTAACAAAGTGTTATAAGTTATAACATCAAGGGGTATATTCCTCTTCTTCATTTCCTCCACCAAAAGCCTTGCTCTATCAACATGAGCATCATTGCACAAACCACTGACAATGCAATTGTATGTTACCAAATTTGGTCTTTGCCCTTCTTTTACCATCATACCATAAATATGGATTGCATTATCTATCTTCCCTTCTTTGCAGTAACTATCAATCAGAGTGCTATATGTGACTAGGTCAGGAAGCAGTCCAAGAACAAACATATTCCCCAGCAACTGTCTTGCTCCATCATTGTTCCTGCTTTTGCATAGATAATTAATAAGAATGTTATGCATAAATGTATCTTCAAGAATGTTATTTACAAGAATCGCCTTGTGATATTTAAGAGCTTCTCTCAGGTACCCATTTCTGCATAGACCCTCTGTTAGAATAGAATAAGTCAACTGATCAGGAGAAACATGTTTTTCAATCATGTCAGAAAATAGCACAAAAGCTTCTTCAAGATCCCCCTCCTTGCAAAGCCAATGAATGACAGAATTATAAATAACAGAATTAGGCATCAAACCTTTCTCCACCATTTCATCACACAATCTGAAAGCCTCTTCTAGATTCCCTTCACTTGCATATGCATTAATCAAAATTGCATAGGTCCTTACATTTGGATCAATCCCCATCTCAATCATGTCTGCCCGAACTTCTTCTGCAATTGCCACTTTCCCAGCTTTACAGAAACCATTTATGAGAGAGTTATAAGCGACTGAGTTAGGTCTGATACCCTCCCCTGACATGACACCCATCTTCTTCATAATCTCATTGGCAAGTTCGACATTTCCCTTCTTGCAAGCCCCATCTATCAGCATGTTCAAAGTAACAACATTGGGAAAAATTCCCCTCTTCAACATCTGATAAAATACAGAAATTGCTTCTTTCAGTTTACATTCATCACAAAGAGCATAGATAACCAAATTATGGGTATTCACATTTTCAACATACCCACTTGAGACCAATTCCCTGTACATATTCCAAAATTCTCCACCTTCATTCAACTTCAGGAGATGATCCAAGAAGTTGTTCCAAGCGTGAATAGTGATCCTGCAACCATCCATCCTTAGCTTATTGATTACCTCATAAGCATCCCTGGTGTACCCTAGTTGGGTACAAGCCCTAACTAACGCATCGAAAACAGCCACACTCGATGTACAGGTTTTATAACCACCAATCAAGGCTTCTAAAAGTTCCAGCGGCTGGATTCCCTTTTTCAGCATCAGGTATCTCATGAGAGACAAGGCATCGTCGAACCACCTTGCATTGACCAGTATATGAACAACGGTACAGTAAGATTCCAAACAGTGTGAAAAACTCTTTTTCTCTCTGACCCAATTGAAGAAATCCAAAGCTAACCGTGGAGAGGTCTGGAACTCTAGAACAACCCGACTTACCAACGAATTTGTCAAATTTGAAGTTATCTTCTCTAAGAATCCCCATCTCTGTCGTCTTAAATGAACACAAATGGCATTAAAAATAATATCCTCACCACCTGGATTGGAGAACCGCTTCCCGGCATGAAAGTTTCTGAATGAACAGTAACTTCTTCTCGTCAATAAACAGAAACTTGCAACCATAGAATGATCCTTACCTGGTTTTATGACAACCTAGTTCACCAATCGTCCTGAACCTGCAACTGACGGTCGAAACAGAACAAAAAAAAAAAAAAAAAAAACAAATGAGCAAACGCATAGGAGAAGCCGGAAGCGGTTCTCATACTTCAGTATATTCTACCGATTGAATACAAAAGCTAGGATACATAGACCAGTGAAAAAACGTATGTGCTTAACATTTTAACTATTAAATTTCGAAGTATATAAAAACGAGATTGGAAGCTCTGTCTACCAGTGAAGCTATTCAAAGAAGAAAATCAAGGGTTTCATACCAGCCCGCGCCCATTGCCGGTCCCGCTCTGCAAAGGCGACTATATACAGAGATTTAAAACTGAAGCAGATTCGAACCGGTTCACGATTTCAGACCACCGTGTTCGAGACGGGTCAACCTGCGATCTCACATCTCACCGTATTCGAGCCGGCCCCGCTCCGTTCAGGCTCCTCTCTTTTCAAATCGGATTAAGAACTCCCCTGTCAGTTAGGGTGTCAATGGACCGATTTTGGGTTGCACACTTTCACCCATCCAAATCAAATGAGATTTAGATGGATTGGACGGTTTAAAAGATTGTATTGGATTGGACCGGTTTAAACTTAGTATATATTTGGCTCCGTTTACGTTTATTGACGGTGCCACATGGATTGGACAGTGCCACATCGGGCTCAGGTTGGGCTTTCACTCTATATTAACAGATTTTTTTAAGGCCTGAGCCCGAGCCCGCCCCGACCATCGAGCCTACAACTTGGGCCCGAGCCCAGCCCTCATAAAAAGCCCAAAGCTCGGGCCTAGGCCCAACCCCGAAATTTAGCCCATGTTGTTACTACTGTTGAAGCGGCTGAATAGAGAGAGAGAGTGAAAGAGAAATTATAAAGAAAAAATATAAAAAATGTATATATTAAATTATAAATATACATATTTCAATAAATATTGTATTATTTATATATTTTATATAATATATAAAATACATATTATGTATTTTATAAAATATATAATGCTGAGTCGGGCCAGGCTTTTTTGACAAATCCCGAGCCCGGCCCGTAACACAATCGGGCTTACTGCGTTAGGCCCAAGGTCAAGCCTACGGGCCTACTTACATGACCAAGCCTGACCAGGGTGCGGGCCGGGCCATCGGGCTACCCAGCCTATGAACAGATCTAGTGGTGCTTAATGGTGCCTATGTATCATAAATGTCCTCATTAATTGTTTTTCTTAATTTTACAGCCACACAAATACAAAATATTTACACGAGAAACATAAAAATGATTCATACAAATAGTGGACCGAATTTTGGACAAATACCATGAGTCGAAACGTCCAGCCGTTCTCAAATAATTCAAAATGAGTGACTCAGAAAATTGATTGATTTCTGCACAAACCCTAAATAATGAAAAGGAAATGAGATTCTACACAACGCGACAAGAGCTGCTGGGGAGCTTATTTTTCCATTGATCTAAAAAGTATAGTCATTGCAAGTAGAGCAATGCAAGAGAGGAAGAAAAGTTGCAGCCTGCAGGTTAAAGTTTTAAGTTTAAACCATAAAAAGTAAAAATCTCTTAAATACAGGAAATAGACTTGGAGAATTCGGGTCAATGGACAAAGGTGATGTAATTTCTTTTCGGTTGTTCTTCAAAATTTCAAATTTTCGGGTCAACAGTAAGGTTGAAAGTAGGGGTGGCAATTTTCCCCGTCTCCGACAGGTACCCAAGCTCCCCGACTCGGGTCAGGGATGGGAGGTACCTTGGCGGGGTTGGGGTTGGAGTTGGGGACGGGGAGGGGGAATGCAATCCCTACCCCAACCCGTCCCTGATTAATATTATATAATATTATATTATATTTAATATTTAATATTTAATATAATATTATATATTATATAAGTATAATAATTATTAATTTATTTATAAAACAGTAAAAACTAAAAGTCTAAAACATGATTCGAAAAAAACAAGAAAACTTGAAAAGTTGGAAAACCCTTAATCCTCGACTAAACCAGTTACCGGTCTTCATTCTTCTATCTTCGATAGAGAAGAAGACTCAAGAGAGGCGACTGAACCACAAAACCAGTAAACGTAGCTTCATCTTAGTCGTCGAATCGCCAACCGCCGTCGCTGACTGTTGCCACTGCCCACTCGCCCGTCGGACATCGAATAGAGGAGAGGCCAGAGAATTTGAGGAAGAGACTTCGTCTTCGTCACCGATTCGTAGACCGCCGACCATCGTCGCCGTCGTTGTCACCCTTCGGACTCTCTCTCATCAGTTATCATCGACATAAACTCTCCCATGTCCCAACGGTCCTCTCTCTCTCTCTCTCTTAATTTTGAGGATTCGGGTCTCCAACGGGGAATTCATCCCCATTGAAATCGAGGATGGAGGGGGGATTCCTTTCCCCATCGGGGATCGGGGATGGGGATGGGGGGTGATTTGGGGGTCGGGGTCGGGGATGGGAAATGTACTCCCCACCCCGTTGCCATTCCTAATTGAAAGCATTGATAAAACGACTCAACTATTCGGGTCAGCAGTGAAACTGAAAACATTGATAAAACTCCCAATTCCCAAAAGATAAGAAAAATTGCTCGGAGAATATGGGATTGTGATTTGAATTCCGAAATTTGGAGTTTTCAGCATCAACGGTGATGTTGAGCTCAACATATCGGTTGCAAAATTGATTCATGTGATGATGAATTTATTTTTTTGCATTTATATATTTTTGTGAAATTTCTAATATTTGTGTACTTTCTTAATATTTTCTAGGTTTTTTGTGTGAAATTTGATGTTTTATTTATTTATTTTGGATGGAATCCGACATAATCCTATCCATTTGCATTTCAATGAGATCAACTCTGGACTCGGTTTGTATAAATTGGGTTCGGTCTATTTGTAAATAAATCCATGTTGGGTCAGGTCAGACTGGACCAAATCTAATCCTTTTTTTTTTGAAAGTTAAAGGTAATTGTATTAAAAGCAAAAAGATACAAAATTTTGGATGGGAAGAAGAAAAGAGGGGTAGTGAGAGAGAGAGAAATATGTTCCTGCTGAGAGGTTTTACACCATTTTATAAGTTCATGAGCAGGAACATTAAAAGTACGATTAATATATACAAAACTTGAAGTAGAGAAAGACAACGATAAGTTTAGAGTTGTAGTAAGAAGTTCTAAAATATGCTAAGATAGATCTTGTTGCTTTTTAAGAGCTTTCACGACTAATTGAGAATCTGAGTACAGGATCAGGTTGTGCTTGTTCAGTTGTCTCGCTATCAGAAGTTCTTGATATAAAGCAAAAAGTCCCCCTTCTTCTATTGATGATAAGGTTCTTCTTCCTCTTGTAATGTAGAGACACTCCAAATGATTTGTTAAACAAATAACTCCATAAGAAAATAAAGAAGCAGAAATTTTACCAGCATCTGTGAAGATAATACAGTCTACATTTTCTTTGAGAGTTAAAAACGGTTTTGGAGGAGGATGATGAATTGAGTTAGAAATATCATATTTAACAGGGATTTGGTTGCAAATAGAATTTGTTTTGTGGATAATCCAAGTATTGGAAACATTTGAGTTTTTAATAACTTTTTCATTTCTTGCAAACCAGATGTAATATAAAGCAATTGCATACCAATTAAGAGCCATGATCAAATCTTGTGGATTAGGCAATTTCTGAGATAAGAGAACAATGCAATCAAACCAATGTTGAGTGGATGAAGCATTTAGATTGATGTTACAAGGGGAGGTGAAAAGAATTGTTTGAGTAAGGGAACAAGATAGGAAAAGATGAATTGTTGATTCTGGCTGAGAATGACAAAAGACACAAGATTGATCTTGATTAGTATTGAAAATTTTCGATTTAACAGGAAGGTAATAAAAAATTACACGCCAAAGAAAGAGTTGATAATGAGGAGGACAAGTTAGGCGCCAAATCCATTTAATACAAGATTGAGTATTTGGAGTTAGAGAAGGTAAAATGGACTATATTAAATTTTTATAGGTAGTTGAGTTCGAAAATTTTTCAGTAGGGTGTTTAGTCCAAACCCAAGTTATAGGGGTATTCATAGGTAAGATAGGGGTTCTCAGAATGGTAGAGGTTTGAGAATCATCAAAAACTGAGGAAATAGCTGAGACATTCCAAGTTCTATGAAGAATTAAATCATTAAACCTTAGATTGGAAACTTCATTGTAAAGGGGCCTCTAGATCATATGAAAAAACTGATTTGTTTGAATCCAAGGGATTTGTGAGATGGAATAAGTGGATTCTTGTGAAACCAAATAACCTACTTCATGGAAGAGGAGCTGGAGATTGGGAGCTAAGGACTTCCAAAAGAATGAACTGGTTCAGGAAATCTTATGGGGGAAAATTTCATCTCGTGGGAGATACTTGGATTTCCAAATTTGAGCCCACCATTTATTTTGCTCATTAAGGTATTTCCAAGCAAGTTTCTTCAAAAAGACTAAATTGACTAGCTTAATTTCTCGAAAGACTAGGCCACCACAAGATTTGGGGAGAGTAAGCTTAGTCCAAGCACACTAGTGGTAAGGATGGGAGTTGGAGGCTGTTTTACCCCATCAAAAATTTTTAATGATCAAATTTATGGCCGAGATAGTTTTGTGGGGTAATTGGATTAAGGTCATCATATGATTAGGGATAGTTTGGAGAACATATTGAATAAGGACCCTTTTGCTAGCCTGACTAATTGAAGTAACTTTCCAATTATTGAGTTTATGTTTTAAGTTGTTTAAAAGAAAGGAAAGCTGATGACGTTTTGAACGACCCCAGATCAGAGGAAGCCCTAGATATCTAGAATTTTCGGGGAGATTTTTCATGTGAAGTTGCCCCCTAATCATACGCTGGTGACGAGGGTGAATATTTCTACTAAAGTAGATTCTAGATTTTTCAAGATTAATGAGTTGCCTCAAAGATACTTAAAAAAGATCTAAGATATCCTTAAGATTCTCTAACTCGTCTCTATGGCATCTGAGAAATAAGAGAATATCATTGGCAAAAAGTATATGAGAAATAGAGGGGGCCCTAGCAGAAAGTTTAATGGCTTGGATTTGATTTTCAGATTCTGCTTTATGAATGAGTCGAGTAAGGCATTCCATGGCTAGGATAAAAGGTAAGGGGATAAAGGATCCCCTTGTCTTAAACTTCGAGAAGGAATGATTTTACCCTCTGGAGCACCATTTACGAGAACAGAATAAGAGACAGAAGAAAGACATTAAAAAATAATCTGATAGAAATCAGAAGAAAAACCTAGGGTTTTGAGAACTTCAAGAAGAAAGGGCCATTTCATTCTATTGTAGGCTTTCACCATATCTAGCTTAATGGCTATGTAGTCAGTACCCCTTTTGTGATGTTTCATGAAATGTTCCATTTCATGGGCAATAATAGTATTATCTGTCATTTGTCTGCCCGGGATAAAGGCTGATTGGTTGGGAGAAATGTGTTTATCAAGGACAGTACAGAGCCTATTAGCTAGAATTTTTTAGAGGATTTTATAGAGAACATTGCAGACTAATGGGGCGAAAGTCTTGTACCTTAGTACAGCTTTCCTTTTTTGGAATAAGGCAAATAAATGTATGATTTAGTCTTTTTAGGAATTTCTTGTTTTGGAAGAATTCTTGAGCAAAGTTGATAATTTCAGTGCCCATTTTTTACCAATATTCTTTATAGACTAGGGCAGGAATACCATCCAGACCAGGGGATTTAAGACTGTCTATACTAAAAAGAGCTAACTTGATTTCTTCTTCAGAAGGAATGGCAGTCAAAAAATTATTATCTTCAGCTGTGATAGTAGGGACAATAACTTCCAAAATAAAGGAAAGATCTGAGGAATCTTGGTGGGTGAAGATATCCGAAAAGTAAGAGAGAAAAGTATTGGCAATTTCTTTATGGTCTATGATCCAAGAGCCTTGGGTATCTTTGATCCCTTGAATTTCATTCCTTTTCTGGCGACAAGTAGCATTCTTGTGAAAATAATGAGTATTTTTGTCTCCCAAAGTCCACCAGAGTTGTCTAGATTTTTGTCTCCAAAAACTTTTTAATTGGATCTGGATTTCATCATACTGTTTATACAGATTAGAAAGTAGATCCTTGTTCCAGGTATTAGATTGTTCAATTTGGATAATTTGGGACTCCAAGTGGCGTAACTTAAATTGAGGATCAGTATACTTCAATTTCCGCCAATTAATTAAGTTGTGTTTTATCTGATCTAGTTTAGTGGAAATTTGGAATGCTACATAACCTGAGGCAGGAGAATTCCGACCTTTAATAATTTCAGAATGGCAGGATTCTTCTAAAAGCCACATCTCATAAAATCTAAAGGGTTTCGGATATTGGGTTCTTTTAGGGGTGGAGTTTAGAATCAGGGGGTGATAATCTGAACCCCATCGAGTTGTCAGAGATAAGGATGCATGAGGAAAGGCCGAGTTCCAATCTGGGGTTGCTAGGCATCTATCTAGGGTACGGTTTATTGGGCCCATGGTTCTTTTATTTAACCAGCTTAGATGACCTCATTGGATATTAATTTCCACTAGATTTTGATTCAGAATTAAGTGGCGATATTGAGAGGAGGTAAGACGAGAAGTCTCCGTGGAGGTTGAAGGATCTTGAACGTTCACATGACTTGCCTCATTAAAATCTCCAATTAACAAGTAAGGTAAGTCTAAGTTTTACAGGTCAAGGTGCAAATTAGACCAAAAAATATTTCTGTGAGATTTCACTGAAGGTCCATAGATATAGCCTAATAGTCAAGAATCTAAAGCAGGAGGAAAAGATATTTTGAAAAAGACATACCTGGATTTGGTGACAAAAAAAGATGCAGACATTATGTTCCAAAAGATAGCTATTCCTCCTACTCTACCTTTAGGAGGAATAAAAAAAGAGTTAGTAAAGTTAAGGTGGTTTGCAAATGTTGGGTTCAGAGGATTAGGAGGACCTGGAGAGGGGGGAAGAAGAAGAGGGTGGTGGTTCAAAGGTTGCCGGAGGTTGAGGATTTTGAGTTGGATTGGGAATGTGAATAAAATCACAGAAAGATGGATGATGCCAATTGCATCGAATTTGGATCTCAGCATGGAGCCAAGGACCGGGGAGGTGCATGGAACGACCATTGAAGGACTGTTCATAAGTTTGGCCAGTGATGTAGGGGAGGGGTTGAGAGCAACGCCGGTACATATGGCCTACCTTCTTCCCACAGAGATAACAAGTGTTGGGGAGATCCCCATATCGGTAAACAACCTAGTGTGTAGCACTGAAAAAGGAGTCAGTCTTCAAGGGTTGGTCCATAGTAACTAAAACCTTTGTTCTAGTGTAGTTTTGAACAATTGTAATTTGGCGAGTGGGACCTATACGCTCAAACATATGACGGTCAGCATCTATTGAGAGGATTTCATACAGGATGTCATGTAATTGGACCCAAACTTCAATTTGGTTGAGATGCCATTCATACTAGGGTCGTCCTAGCACCTAGGGTTTCAAGATTATCCATTGACCATCTAACATTCAGGGTTCATCATCCCGGATACAAACAAAATCTTCTTCATGACGGAAACGAAGTCAAAAATGACCTCGTTGGAAGGGGGCAATAAGGAGACAGTTGACATCAAGATGCCACATATTATAGAGACTTTCTTCCAGTTCCGAGAACTAGTCTGTTAAGCGAGGAAAGATGTGACATATAAAGGAAAACTGCCAATCCTCACGAAGGTTTTCAGGGATATGGAAACGTATGTCAACGAAGTCGATTCCAGGGATGGAATTTGCTTAGAGCATGTTTTGGAAGGCTTCGTTCAGGGTGTCAATATCTTCCATAGGTGGGGTAAGGATGTTGAGAAGGATAGACCAAGAGAAGGAAAGAGGAAGAAAGATAGGGTAGTGAGGGGTAAGCAGTGGAGGAGAAGGAGAAGGCAGAAGAAAGGAAGTGAAGTAGAGAAAGAAAAAATGATTATCGGATCTACGAGGCCCAAGATGATGATAGTATAGCACAAGTGGCATGCGTAGGCTAATACAAGTCAGGTAGGAAAAGGTTAAAGTAATTAAAAGAAGGGACAAATTAAAAGAAAGGAGAAGGGAAACTAAAGAGGGACTTGGTCCGAAAAGAAAACTAGAAAACTAACTAGATAAGAAACTAAACTACAGCAAAGAAAACTCAGCGGGAAGAGAAATAAAGAAATAAAGAAATAAACACTAGTAAAAAAAAGTCGAAGATTAACGGAAAGAAATAACTAGAACAGTAATAGTAAATAGCAAGAACATCAAGGGGTAATAGAAGCATATTAGAAATACTTTCTGGAAAAAGAACTTTCAAGGATACTGTCAAGTGCAGAGCTCCATTTTTTCAAAAGTTTTTTTTGGGTAAATTATAAAGCCCCCTGTAATATGGGGTCAGTGACAAATACTCCTGTACTTTCATTTGCCACAAAGACCTCCCTAAACTTTTATGTTGTGACAAAAACCCCTCTCCATTATTGTTTTTGTTCAAAGCTTTTTAAATCACTGTCCTTTTACCCTTTCATTTATAATAACCCAACAATTCTTTAAAGTATTAGTTTTGATATGGTTAAAATTATTACCAAGGCACACGTGTACATTCTTCTCTTCTATGTGATGGTGAAAAAAAATATATTATATGTAAGATTCTTTTGTATATGGCAATGATGTACCAAACAACTCTTTACTACCGAATCTGCTCCTAACACAGGCTGTCCCCGGCCGTGCCTCCCTCCCTTGGATATTTTGGGAGGTTGGCACAGCTCGAGCCCACGCAGGCTCATGTCAGGTCAGGTCGGTCCAGTTCGTGGGCTGAGCCTTGGGCTAGGTCGGGCCAAAGTTATTTATTTAAAAAATTGAATTATTAAAAAAAAAACTTAAAAGTTAAATTTTATATGAATTTTGATATATACAATTGTTTATATATACAATAATTAAATAAGATAGTATAATAAAATTGAAAAAAAAAATATTTATTTTATTAATATATTATATACTATATATTATACAATTATAATTTATATAATATATATATATAAATGGGTCGGGTCAGGCCAGCCCACATGCCATAGGCAACATGACACAATAGTGCGGGCCGTGCTGGCCCGACCTACTGGCCTGAAACCCCAAGCCCAGCACAGCCCATCAGCCCATACAATCGTGTCGGGCCGGGCTGGCTCAAAATCATGTCGGGCTGTATTAGGCCACGAAAGGCACGACCCAATTTACACCTCTAGTTATTATTCATGGGAGATGTTCTCACTACACGGTAGGGGTAACCGAATCGTGGGGCATTTTTTGGAATCAAACTGGTACTATCAGTTTTTGGAAAATTGGTAACCGGAACCGAACCAAAACTAGTCGGTTAACCGGTTGACCGGTTTGGTTAACTGTCAATTTGATTCGTCGGTTTTTCGGTTTTTTAATTTTTACAATATATTATAAATATATAGAATACATATTTATTAATTTAAAATATATATTATATATAGAAATATATGTATACCGATCGATTTGGTTAACTACTGGTTTTCTATATTGGTTAACCGAAAATGAACCGTACCTTTGGTTTTTTAAAAACACCAAAACGAAATCGAATTGACCAATTTGGTTAACTGATTTTTTGGTTTGATTTTGGTTGATTCAGGTTTTTTTTTCCTTTTTTTTCTTTTTGCTCACCCCTACTGCACAGTGGGATGTGAATGTGAGATCAATGTGAACCGCGCTCTGTGAGAAGCAGATCCGGTCTCATGAGATACTGGCAACAACTTCCGGTGAAGAACAACGTAAGGTTATTATCAAATGCTTCTCCGACGGTATGTTTACGTAAGGCCGTAAGGGTTTAGGAGAAAATCAGGAAATGGGCGATAAATAAACAAAAGGGGGAATCATGCTATTTTGAACCTAATCAATGATATAATTTTATTTTATAATTGGGTTTTTTTTTTTGTTGTTGTTATTTAGGCTGCTGCATAAAAGGGATCGAGAGTTTCAGTTCCCCTAACATAAGAGGGGTAAAGAAATAGTTGAGATATTTTACCCGTTTTGACTTTTAAGTTAAACAAAAAAGACGTAAAACTTACAAATTAGGGAAAAAAAACTATACTTGTAAATAATAGAAAAATACAAAAAGGTTTTTCAATTGAAGGGAACCTGATGAGGGCAGATTTGGCACTCCAGTGAAATTGCAACACGTGGCACCTTGTGACAACTAGGCAAGCACCCAGGCAACAACTTACCAAGTTGGTGTCCCCCCTAGGCACCGGTCTGGCTGGCTCGGCGCAACCTGCACGCAGCCCACGGGCGGCCTGGCGTGGCCCGCGCGGCCTGGGCGCGACCTGGCGTGGCCTGCATGTGACCTGCGCGACCTGGCACGACCTGCGCGCGGCCTGCGCGACCTAGCCGGATCAGCCTGCCACAGGCGCCGACCTAGCAATCTGGCCCGGACACAGGTGCCAATCTGACAACCTGACCCGGCCACAGGCGCCGACCTGACAACCTGACCCGGACACAGGCGCCGACCTGACAACCTGGCCCGGACACAGGCGCCGACCTGGCAACCTGGCCCGGGCACCGACCCGCCGACTGACACAGGCGCCGACCTGATAACCTGGCCCGGACACAGGTGTCGACCTGGCAACCTGGCCCGGACACCGACCCGCCGACTAACATAGGCGCCGACCTGACAACCTGGCCCAGGCGCCGACCTGGCCGCCTGGCACAAGCGCCAGCCTGACAACCTCGAGGAGTTCATCACCGTACCCCGGTTTTGACGGGATATGACGTCTTACCATTTGAAGGCTCTTCACCCACCTAACCCGCGAGGGCACCACTATATAAGGACTCCGACCCCCAAATACAAAGGAGAGAAAAAAAAGGATGGTAACCCCCGCTCTCTAGCTCTCTCATTTCTCTCCAAGCCCTCTATAATCAAAATGCTAACTTAGGCATCGGAGAGTCCCCGCCGGGAAAATACCCCCGGGTCCTCTGATTCAGTTCTCGCAGGTCCCTCAACTCCCACCGTTTACAAAGGAGAGAAAATCACCTCACGCGGAGGGTAGTCGGGTTGCGCTGCACCAGGGAGCTCCACCATCCTCTGAGTTGCAGACCGCCTAGGAGCAAGTCAAGTGACAAGTTCGCCATCAGGCAGTTCGCCACCAGGGAGTTCACCACCAGGCAGTTCGCCACTAGGGAGCACTACCAGGCAGTTCGCCATCAGGCAGTTCGCCACCAGGCAGTTCGCCCCCAGGCAGTTCGCCACCAAGTAGCTCGCCACCAGGCAGTTCGCCACCAGGGAGCTCGCCACAGGGCAGTTCGCCATCAGGCAGTTCGCCACCAGGGAGTTCACCACCAGGCAGTTCGCCCCCAGGCAGTTTGCCCCCAGGCAGTTCGCCACCCGGCAGTTCGTCACCAAGTAGCTCCACCAGGGAGTTCACCACCCGGCAGTTCGTCACCAAGTAGTTCTCCCCTAGGGAGTTTGCCACCAAGTAGCTCATCACCAAGGCACGTCACCACCGACTCAAACAACGAGGTACTTAGCCAAAAAATTTATACATCACAAAAAATGGTACGTGACCAAAAACGGTTACATCAATTGGCGCCGTCTGTGGGAAACGCTACGAAAAACTAAGTTCTCATCCTACAAAAGCTAAGTTCTCATCTTACCAAAGCTAAGTCCTCACTTTTTTGAAGCTATCACTTTATAGTTTACATTTTTTATGAACTCAAAAACTATGCAGGGGGCTAACAGACTAAGTAGCTCTACCAACCTTACTTTCAATTCAGATAATGCCTCATCAGTCCTCTCCACAAGGTCCCCCTACAAAGATGAGCTCTTCGTGGCTTCCGCGGGAGTTGACGGCCAACAGCCTACATAGGCGCCCTTACCGGTCGAGCCTTCCAAGGCTCCCGTGTGAGCTGGCAAACTAAAGTTAGTAGTGCTGCCCCCGAAGGTCGAGCTCCTAGTAGCTTCTTATAGGAGTGGGTGACCGACATTACGAAGCTGATGCAGCACAATCATAGCTCGACACCTCACAGGCAAAGCCTACGGGCCACATTAGTGCTTAAGACCCGGTCGCCTCTCTGGCACGGGCAAAGTCAAAAAAGAGTAGACTACGAGTCACTCCCAAAAGCCTACAGGCCACATTACTGCTTAAGACCCGGTCGCCTCTCCAGCACGGGCAAAAGTCAAAAAAGAGTAGACTACGAGTCACTCCCAAAAGCCTACAGGCAACATTACTGCTTAAGACCCGGTCGCCTTTCCGACACGGGCAAAAGTCAAAAAAGAGTAGACTACGAGTCACTCCCAAAAAGCCTATGGGCCACCTTACTGCTTAAGACCCGATCGCCTCTCCGGCACGGGAAAGTCAAAAAAGAGTAGACTACGAGTCACTCCCAAAGCCTACGGGCCACATTACTTCTTAAGGCCCGGTCGCCTTTCCGGCACGAGCAAAAGTAAAAAAAGAGTAGACTACGAGTCACTCCCAAAGCCTACGGGCTACACTATTGCTAAATATCCAGTCGCTTTCTCAGCAGGAACAAAATCAGCAAAAGTGAACTATAAGTTTCCCTAGAGCCTAAGGGCAACACTACTGAACGGGCGGAGACCCCGTCGTCTTACTGGCAACTCGCCACATACAGGCAGCTCCCAAAGCCTAAGGAATTGGATCAAAACTTACTAGCTCGTCGACTTACGGGCCAAAAGAAATCTACTCCCTTCGCTGAGTTACTCTCAGCTCGGGAGTGGGGGGCAATTGATGAGGGCAGATTTGGCCCTCCAGTGAAATTGCGACACGTGGCACCTCGTGACAACTAGGCAAGCACCCAGGCAACAACTTACCAAGTTGGTGTCCCCCCCGGGCATCGGTCTGGCTGGCCCGGTGCGACCTGCACGCGGCCTGCGCGACCTGGCTGGATCAGCCTGCCACAGGCGCCGACCTGGCAACCTGGCTCGGACACAGGCGTCGACCTGGCAATCTGGCCCGGACACAGGTGCCAACCTGACAACCTGACCCGAACACAGGCGCCGACTTGACAAACTGACCCGGACACGGGCGCCAACCTGACAACCTGGCCTGGACACAGGCGCCGACCTGGCAACCTGGCCTGGACACCGACCCGCCGACTGACACAGGCACCGACCTGACAACCTGGCCTGGACACCGACCCGCCGACTGACACAGGCACCGACCTGACAACCTGGCCCGGACACAGGCGTCGACCTGGCAACCTGGCCCGGACACCGACCCGCCGACAGACACAGGCGCCGGCCTGGCAACCTGGCCCAGACACCGACCCGCCGACTAACATAGGTGCCGACCTGACAACCTGGCCCAGGCGCCGACCTGGCCGCCTGGCACAAGCGCCAGCCTGACAACCTCGAGGAGTTCATCACCGTACCCCGATTCTGATGGGATATGACGTCTTACCATTTGAAGGCTTTTCACCCACCTAACCCGCGAGGGCACCACTATATAAGGACTCCGACCCCCAAATACAAAGGAGAGAAAAAAAGGATGGTAACCCCCGCTCTCTAGCTCTCTCATTTCTCTCCAAGCCCTCTGTAATCAAAATGCTAACTTAGGCATTGGAGAGTCCCCGCCGGGAAAATACCCCCGGGTCCTCTGATTCAGTTCTCTCAGGTCCCTCAGCTCCCGCCGTCTACAAAGGAGAGAAAATCACCTCACGCGGAGGGTAGTCGGGTTGCGCTGCACCAGGGAGCTCCACCATCCTCTGAGTTGCAGACTGCCTAGGAGCAAGTCAAGTGACGAGTTCGCCATCAGGCAGTTCACCATCGGGCAGTTCGCCACCAGGGAGTTCACCACCAGGCAGTTCGCCACCAGGCAGTTCGCCACTAGGGAGCACTACTAGGCAGTTCGCCATCAAGCAGTTCGCCACTAGGCAGTTGCCCCCAGGCAGTTCGCCACCAGGTAGCTCGCCACCAGGCAGTTCGCCACCAGGGAGCACTACCAGGCAGTTCGCCACCAGGCAGCTCGCCACCGGGCAGTTCGCCATTAGGCAGTTCGCCACCAAGGAGTTCACCACTAGGCAGTTCGCCACCAGGCAGTTCGCTACCAGGCAGTTCGCCCCCAGGCAGTTCGCCACCAGGGAGCACCTCCAGGCAGTTCGCCACCAGGCAATTCGTCACCAAGTAGCTCCACCAGGGAGCTCACCACTGGGTAGTTCGCCACCAAGCAATTCGTCACCAAGTAGTTCTCCCCCAGGGAGTTTGCCACCAAGTAGCTCATTGTTAGACAGTTTATGTATGCCCTTAGCTTCAATCTGATTTGATGTACTTGTTATTTAGTGGAAATAAATAAAGTGCATGTTTTGATTCATGTTGTTTGGTTTAATTCTGTGTAAAACCCTAAAACTGGACATTTATAGAGATTCATGTTAGTTTTAAATGTTCACAGCCGTTGGATAAGTCTGGGGAGATTTATCCTGCCAAGGCTGATGCTGGTGTGCCACCAAGTGTTGGGATGGCCTGTCTCAGCCATCAGGGTAAGACCCGAGGCACATGCAGTATGGGATTACTTGAATCCTTGAACCGGACCAGATTTCCAGTCTTGCCCTGGACCTTGGAGATAGATGGGCAAAACTGGAAAGTTACACCTGACCCCTAGACTCGATTATGACACTTCACTAGGTGCTGGATCAGGCCGCCTTTGATATGCCAATTAGTGAGATCCTTAGCGGGGATCAAAACCTGGGTATGTTGGGGCAGTTTGAGAATTCATCTGAGTGGATGGTCATAGTGATAGAATCAGCCACTTTGTCGGACAAAGGGTAATGATCGGGAATGCACTCTCTCTGATGGAAACCAAACTGCCGGCAGTTGATTTCAATCGTTGGAATTTTGTTTTGCAAAATTAATATACTTATATTATATGTACGGTTTCAAAAATGTTTGCAAATGGTTTTAATTCCCGGGATCCATATGAGAGGGAGGTGCGGCGCTATTCCTTGCAGCCGAGGGTGAGGTCCTCTCTTGTCGGGTAGTGCTTGATCATTAAGGGCTGAGAGGTTAAGTGTAAGACCATTTAGGATAATACCTGATGGGCTAATCTTGCACCTGCCCACAGTCCCTGGGTTTTTATAAGATGGCTTGGCCCAGGGACCACTTAATGTAAGTGTTGGGCCCATAGGGTCCATACGATGGACTCAAGGGGTTCATTGAGCTTTTCAGTGAATTCGGCTGGGCCTTGTTTTAAAGGTTGGGCCGAACCCATGTGGCTGGTGTGTAGATCAATGCTTGGGTCCCACGCCATACAAAGAAGCCCAACTGGGCAGCAGATTGGAAACTAATTAAACACTGAATACTTAATGGGCCAAAAGCCCATTTCGAACTGGGCTGATATGATCACCCAAAAGATGGGGCGAATCTTAGATTAATGTTAGTGAAAAGGATGGGGCTTTTAACCTTATCCACTCTGGGAGACCAAATTCAAATCAGATTTGAATCTGGTAACCTCCTGATAAGATCAGGAGTAAACTAACTTTATCTGCATATAGGATTAAGATGATCCTCTATCCAGATACTGATTTGGATTGGGATAACTCCTGATTAGGATGTTTCTTAATCAAGAAGAAAAGGGGAGAAACCCTAAGAAAATACATCAGATTTCGAACCATCCTTTGGATACACAAGGGATACCTTCTGCGATTTTGAGATAAGATCTCATACTCTCCAGAAAAGAGAAAAAGCAGTTCAGCTTTTTTTGTTTTGGTTCTCTCCTCCTGTCGCCGCCATCTGCCATTGCAAGATTGGATCTTTGCAAGAAAAGAAAGTCAATAAATTTGTTCTTGACATCAGTCTTGCAAGAAAGACTGAAAATGTTACAGTGTTTAGTTCTTCCAGAGGATTCTTGCGAAGGATCCTGTGTGTAGGACGCACCCTGCTGGTTCTGTTCCATCCACAGCTGTGTCATCTTCAGCAGGAACGGATCTTGGAGCGTTCTTTGGGCGTGAACACCAACTTTGGGAGATAGTGCTTCTCCGGATCAGGTATATTCCTCCCATTTACCTTTTGGTATAGATCTGGTTTGATTATGGTTCAAGTAAGATTCTTGAATAATATATTCTAAATTTAGGGAATATGATTCCCAGTTGGGAGAAGATAGGAAATTTTTGAAATTCGCCCACCCATTCCGCAACCTTTATGGCGTCCATTGGATGGATCCTACCATTCTTTCACTCATCACCAAGGCACGTCACCACCAGGTCAAACGAGGTACTTAGCCAAAAAATTTATACATCACAAAAAATGGTACGTGACCAAAAACGGTTACATCAGAACCCTTTGCATCGATCAATCCTCCGGTGTAAATAATCCATGTATATATATGATATATCCCACCTTGTATTGGGGTTTTTCTTATTAATAATATTATCCATTCCCTTTTTTATGTAAAAATTAATATTATCCATTCAAACTTTCATTTTTAATAAAAGATGTGTTCATAAAAAAGGCTTATTTTGTAGGCCATAATTTTGTTCCTCTTTTTGGCTCAAATTATTTGACATATATTAAATATATATATATATAGAATAAATAATAACAATAATAGTAAATAGTTCAATTATATATTCATTAATATTGGCTGCATATTAAATATAAATTTCAATCAATCATATTAAAATCTGCTTAATTTTCGTTGATTCCCATTTCACAAAGCATATTTTCATGTTTAACAAACTGTAAAACGTACGTACCATTACGTTCAACAAATCTTTTGCTGCAATGAGTGATGCACCATAGGTTTTGCCATAGTGATGGTCCTAGCGTCCTGTAGCAATTCCAAGCTATTCCATTTCTCACTAGGAAGTGTGAATGTGTGATTTGAGTATCGCCTGCCATCTCTTCCAGCTGACTTCTCAGCCAACATCCTTTGGTGGAGAGCGAATCCTGTGAACCCCTCAATTCACGGGAAGTGTGTACCCTCCAACAGAAAGGTGTACACGTCACCCTCTTTAAAATGAACCTCCCGTTAATGTTCGAACTCTGTTAATGAAATGAATTTGGTTGAACCGGATAGAAAAGGACAAAAAATGAAAAGAATTCATTCATTCGAACTCCCTCCCATTTTCTCCTCAAGCCCTAACCATGTACTACACCACCGGTGATTCCACTGCACAACTGACATCAAACAGCATAGAGTCCACCGGCGGCAAAAAATCAACCGGTGGTACTCATTACATTACCGCTCCTTGAAGCACCTCCAGCAACAGATTCCAACGCAAAGCCTTGGTCAACGATTCCAAATCTTGCCTTCAAACTTCGAAGAACCCCCACCCTGCAATGTTTAAAACCAGAAGATGGGTCATCTATGTTGCCCATGATCCATCGGAAAAGCAATTGTTCTTGGCTGAGCAAAGCTACAAATTCCGACAACATATTCTCCCAGTCTTCCATTCTAAAGCCACATTTTCTACTCCGGTGATGCTACCGTTAACAATCTCTGTGCAGTTGGAATAGATTGAAGCTCTAAGGCCCATTAGTCCTTCCAGGAACCACCATCCCCAACACAACTGTCCGGTTTAGCTATTGCAGCCGAGCTGCCACCACGCCGGCGGCTGTGTCGTTTAAGCCACCACCTCCACCCAAGGAAGAAGACATGGGATTGAGGTAGATGTAAGAGAGCTTGGACTTCTTCTCGTATCCAAAACCAAAGTAGGCTCACTGCCCAGACTTACAGTCCTTCCACTTCCCTCCAAAGAGAAATCTCTGAAACTTCTAATACCCCCTTTCCCTGCGAATTAAAGATCATTTCCCTCATTTAAAAATCTAAATAAAATACCCATAAACCAAAGCTTTCCAAAAAAAAACTAAAAAAAGGCCCAAATTCATACAAAGGAATAAGAAGATAAGAACAAAAGGAATATTAATATTACAGTAGAGAAGGGCTTTCAGATGTATTCAATAATAGCTGCACAAGCTGGCCCTAAAAACAATTGCGTCAGCCATTAAAAGAAACTATAAACTTCTCCTTTTCAAAGCCTGCGATTGTCCCTAGATGGTTAGATGCATGGATTCTTTTAATTTTTTGTATTTTTCTGTCCGATTCAACCGGATTCATCCCTCCCGTTTCTCCCGAGCGCACGGCAGATAAAATTTTGGCCGGCGAAACCACCTTGGCCATCATAATTCATAACCTACCTAATCCAGAAGTCAAGAAATATCCAAACGCTCTCAACCGAACTAATTCCTTCTTTTATCGTACACAGCATGCCAGAATTTTATTGTACACACCAAAACAATAAACATACAAGCAAATGACACCCTCCCAATTCAGTTCTCAACTGAAAAAGAAACCATGATCAAATATATACAAGTTAATTTATCAGCTTCGACCATGCAGGGACTTGCTCAGCTGTGAGGCCAATGCTATAGACTTTGCATCTGCACTCCTCATTACCCACTCTCTATCTGCACGTCGTTTATGTTGCCTTGCATTCTTTGCCCTCTTTGGTGCTAACCGAGCTTCCCTCTCCACAAATGCAAGCCTAAATCTCTCAGCCATGGGCAGTTCATTGGGGTTGTGAGTTGAAGGCAAAATGGCCCTTGGGGCAGCTACTCTACAAACCTCCCATGTCTTTGGGTCAATGTCTTTGACTATGGGGTCATCCAATGCTATGCCAGGTAATGCTTCATTAGGAACTTCGACCCCTCTGAAGCCTAAGGGTGATGGCTTTGGGTTCACTATAATCCGTGGGCATTCAGCGGCCAAGCTCTCCCTCGAATCGTCATCTATCTTTGGCTGCAGAAAGTACACAAAAAATTACAAATGGTGAAGGATGTCAAAAGAAACTATAATAACATCTCAATGGAAGATATTAAAGAGTTGGTATTAAAATATTAATGATAAAAACACCGAGGAGGAAGACAAAAAATTGACATTTTAGGCCACAATTTGATCAAACTAGATGATCTTACTCTCTTGCACACACATCGTTCAATGAGGGCTAGTTCTGATATACTTCAATTTGTAGTAGTACACTAAAAGATCCAATTGCTAAACTTCAGTTTTTCTAAGCCTAAAACACTTCCTTCTTCCACTGTAAACTGTAAGATGTTTTCTCAATTAGCTACAAACCAATTTACCTATGCTGACAAGCATATTTCATCTTCATCCTCATAGTCATACCCAATCCAATTCAGTAGAAATATTACCTAGGAGTTTATTCTCTATGAAATGGATCTTTTGCCCTCAATCTTACTACACGATGTAGGGAACACTAAAATGGAATGTCATGAATAGAAAAATACTTATCTCTATAATCTTAATATCAAGCCAAATCTATTCTCTTGATTAAACTGGATAAACTACAGGACCTCATTTGTTCATGCCCTTCTGCATCTCAATTTCTTTCCCAATACTTTTCTTCGTTCATCTGTGTTCCCTTGCTATAATGAAACAAATTGTTGCAATTACTGATGAACGTGATATTTGGTCTATGGATAAACAGAGATTTCATTGTCTGCAACTTGAAAGATCTTTAGAGATCCTTGTGGCCTATGCAGTGTAAAAGTTGTACCAATGCAATCTTAAATGGAGGTTGTATTCCTGGTGTCATACTCATATAGCATATATGAAATTTGATCATTATTATTTTTTGTTTGTTGATTAATGTGTAACTAATGTTGTGAGTTTGCAAATGTAAAAACTGTGTTCCTAAGGGTTAATCTACAATTTGTTTTAGCATTTTTTTTGTTTGAAAAGTGAGATATTGTATTAAATTTTGCTTTACCAAATTGAGTATTCAATTGCTTTGAATCTGGGAAAACGTGGTTTATTTAGGGCATACACATGAACGACATTGGTAATGTTGCCAACATTGTTCCTAAATGTGTGCTGACCACATTCTGTGAGCCCATATGTATGGTTGCAATTCAAGGCTTGATGCCAACAAATGGTGTCAGCACCTCTTTAGAGGGAAAGAGTTTTTGTCACCTTCCCCCCTCCCCCCCCCCCCCCAAAAAAAAAAAAAGGAAAAAAAGAAGTAAAAGGAGGGTGAGAGTAATAAGTAAATTGTGCCATTTTTTTTAAGAAAATTGTGCCATATTTATATGTCTCATTTGTCCGAAGTCCAAACATGCACTTGACATCTAAAAATAAATAAAGAAATAAACAGGTAAGAGGCAACCTGTTGGTAAGAAAAGAGTATCAACTTTTTTAAGTATAACAGGAGAAAGGAGGAAAAACAATTGTCTGTAAATGAGTGCATACCCATACAAGCCAGCGCAGTGACTGTGCCCCATTGGCAATATCCATGCTATCAAGATCCTCCCAACATTCCTCCTCTACATCATTTAGTTTTGGCTTCAAAATACTCAAGCATCTGCGTGCAGTGTAATTACTCCTGGGGCACCCTCTGCAACCATGAACTTTGGTTCATAGCCTGATATGAAGTTTGTATCCCTAGTCAAAAACACACAGCCCAGACTAACTCCCCATGGTAAGATACCAACAAAAGCAGAAAAAATAAAACTTTTCTTTTTCTGGTTAATAACAGGACCAACAATGTTTATTACTTAAAAGAAAAAAAAGATATAGATGAATGAGGTATTTGTAAGGGATTCATCGAATTTTAATACTATAAGTGGGTTCACAAGATTAAAAAGAAGGGGACCCAGAACCATCCAAATTGATTAATTAATGGCCTGATCCATAATTCATTTCTAGTTTTCTTTTCAAATCAATGAAGCAGTTGAAAGATGCATTAGAATACGAGAACAATCTCACATTTTTTAAATGGCGGAGTTTGGGATCTCAGAGGAAGGTCTAGCTTCAGTACGTGTGATTGGAGGAGAGATCAAGGTCATGGTAGCCAAAGGATGGGGTTCGAGACCACGAAACCTTCCTGCACAGATGTCTGATTTTGCGTTTTGCAGGTGATTGCCCTTCAAGTGAAGAGGTAGAACGTTGGACGTCCCTCAGGTGGCAGAACCTGCAGACCCCGTCTGTGCAAAGGCTCGAAGGGAGCAAGTGGCTCATCATTTTTTCTTCAGAGGAAAAAGCATGTGGAGCTCTTCAATCCCGAAATCTCTGCTTTAACGGGATGCGCTTTTCCTTGACGTGATGGACCCAGTTAGGTTGTTCGCAAGGACAGAGCCACGGCTTCTGCAAGTGGCGGGTCAGAGTATTCGGAGTTCCACTTTCAGTTTGATGCCCGACAGTTTTCAAGGAAATTGGAGATGCAATCGGGGGCTTCATCTCTGTGGATCCGAACAACCTAGCTTGGAAAAATCTCGAAGCCTCCGTATTTTGGTGTGGAGCATGGCGGTTCGTGATATACCAAAGTGCTTAGAAATTGTGGTGTCTGGTGTCAGGTATATTGTGTGAATTGCAGTAGAAGATTTGGAGATTCTTTGGCCTGCCAAGCTCTGAGGTGCAATGAAGGGGTTTCCAATCAGTGGCCACCTGCTGCATCTCCGCAAGCAAGTTCAGAACAAATGATCTTTGGTGCGATGCCGGGGTCTGCTTTTGGAAACATCAAAAGCGATTCACCTAAGCGACGAGGTGAATGCCCATACCTCTCGGAATGATTTATATTCAGAAACGGGTACGGGTGTA
Source organism: Nelumbo nucifera (assembly GCF_055504915.1). NCBI lineage: Eukaryota > Viridiplantae > Streptophyta > Magnoliopsida > Proteales > Nelumbonaceae > Nelumbo > Nelumbo nucifera. Next base: position 145,044,401 of record NC_142649.1, on the reverse strand, counting down.
GAGTAGAGACAGAAAGCTTGTGGTTGGATTTCTCGTCTGCTTCTTCATTGTGTCCATCCGGGAATAGAAAATCTAAGTTTCTGATGGATTGTTATGACTTACCGGCTGTCACTCCTCCGTCCCGAGGGGTATGCAGCACCGGGGGGAGGAGCAGAAGAGGCAGAGGCAGAAACATTTTGGCCCGCTAGAGCAGCTGTCCTCCAGCTTGGACATGGTTGTTTGGGGTGCGTTTTGTTGGCCTCTGGGTCTAGGCTAGTTAGAGGTTTTGGATTAGTTACTCTCTTGTGGTTGTTTTGTTTTGTTGCCTGTGGCCTTTGAGCAAGTGTGCTCGGGTTGGGAGTGGTGTTTTGGAAGTTGCCAGGCTGACTTCTTATTGTATACCTCTTGTATACTTTCTTCCTTTTCTTTTCTAGTATATGATACCTTATCCCTTTCAAAAACAAAAGAAGGGGGCCCAGACATGGGAATTTTACAAAGGAAAAAAGGCCATTAGAAGGGAATTATGAATGTTTCTATAAAATACTATAGTTTCAACTTTCAAGTATATGTATATTGATGAAATTTCTATTTGAAAGAGTTAGAAATGATGGTCAAACTTATTTACTAGGTTGAAAAAGTAGAAATGATTTAAGAGCTCATAAATTTAATAATGGATATGGCATTAAACAGAACAGAATGGTTAAACAGGATTCAAGGATGATGATGATCATCAGTCTTTGTAATCTTCAGTCTTCAGTTCTGCTCCTCACTGCCTCTCTACATCTCCACCGCAAGAAGACAAAGCTGATAACACATTCACATCTATCCTCCCTTTTTTCCCCTCCCTATCTTTCGTCGCTAATTCTGACTGCCCCACTTGCTCCCTCTGCAGTTACTACCTTGCCCATCCTTCCTCTCTCTCTCCGGCTCCGGCAACCATATGCTTTGCCACCAATCCTCTCATGCTGATCTCTGCATGTACATCCTCTCCTCCGTTCCCCTTTCTTGTGGTCTCTACCTCTCTCACGCCGTCTCCTCCCCAGTCGACCACAGTGAATGATCGATGGTCGACGATGATTGACAACATCTTCTTCTCCAAAATGCCCAAAAGTTGATTTCATGTTTTTCTGCAATTTTTATTTTTGGTTGAAATATATACTTATTTTATCATTTTATGCATTTTCTACAATTTCTAGGTTTTTATCTGAAACCTAAAATTTTTTCCTCATTATAGATGGTTTACATAATTTTAAATTTTCAGACAGGTCAAGAGAGTGGTGGGTTAGGGTGGGTTGTGACCCACAAACTAGCTATTAATATAGATCACTAGTGAGTTGTAGGTCATTGATGACTCAACCCACCCATTTGCCACCCCTAATCTTTTCCCACATATGAGATTGGCTTATCTTTCAAATATATGTGAGATTTCATCTAGGAATTTCAACTCAGAAAAGACAAACTTAGAAAATCAATCTGGACTATCAATCCCTCCCCCACCCACCCAGTCCAATCCCCCCCCCAAAAAAAAGAGAGAGAAAGAAAGAAAAAGGTGTTTGGCATTCACCAACCTAATCATAGATTGTGATCTAAAACTATAGAAAACTTTGGCTCCAGGAAATCTCTAGGGATATGCAAAAACATGCCCAAAAAATTCCATTCGACATAAAAGAATTGAAATATAGATTAAGAAGCATACTGGCATACCCGCATCTTAATGTCTCCAATGAACGGCAATGTTGTACAAGCTCTGAGACACCAAATGGAGTAATATTGCTGCACTGGCTGCACAATAACCACCCCACTAAAAACAGAAATTTGCAGAAGCAAAACAAAATTTAATGGGTTCAACTATGATGCCAGAAAGACATGATACTGAAAAAATTTACAACCAATCAACCGGCATCATAAAAGTGGTAACCAATCAGGTGGACTTTCATCAAAATCCATGGGGGTTTGTGATTGGTCAAACCCTTTCCGTTATCATGTCTTTCCAGCATCATAGATTTTCCCAAATTTGATATGAATTTTTGACAGCCTACACAATGCAGAATTAGCAAAAACTTCTCATTGGTCAGATGCAATAGTGGTTTATTAATGCCATAAGAAATAGAAGTTCAAGAATTTATTCATCATGTAGAAATGGAATGATTGGAACTGCCCATTTAATAGAAATTATTTTCTGGACTAAAAAGACCAGACGATTCCTGATAATTCAGAAGAATTTCGATGATTCAAAATGTTTAGCATAATTCCACATGGACCAATGTGTGTAAGCCCACCCTTTTGCAGTCATGCATGTAGGCAGATCAGCATTCACATATTTTGTCTACCTGCTAGGTGCATTACATTTCACATCTAAGTAAATAAATAAAAGATAAAGATATGATGCCAGACCTTATATCCACAGCTCGAAGAAATTTACATTTCTCTGCAACTTTAGCCAAGCCGAAATCAGAAACTTCTGACCCAGAGATATCCAGGATTTCCCATGAACTTTCAGCCAAAGATATGATCACCTCATCATTCAATAACTTTCTTCTCCTAGCAATTGCTGCCATTGCGAGCTGTTGTTCAATGAAACAATTTAAAAATTTACACAAATGAAGAAAATAGTTGTAAAGAAAATTTAAAATAGAACGAAAATTCATAATTTGTTTTGTTTTGTTTTTTTCCTATGAAGAGCTTGTGGTCTAGACTGGAGTCATCCATAATTTCTATTTAGAAACTTGTAGTTGTAGGAACTAGGAAGGTAACAACAAAGATCTAGTTCATCCAACCCAGCCTAGACTCGAAATGATTCACAAAACCATAGCAGTTCCTTTGGAACAAAATGCCAATTAGGACATCTTTTAGAAGATGTCATCGTAGCTACACTAGCAGTGCTTATGCCCATTTATGATCCTTTGGAATTTACAAGTGTGGCCAAAATGGATAAATCTCTGTTTTACATATTAAGATATACTATAAAGTACTAATTAAAATATTGAAGAATGGAAGCAGACATTATCTGCCAAAGGTTAAGACTGTATTAAGTACACCCCTCTCAAGACCCCAGATAACTAGGACCAATGTTGGGTAATGGCCTTTTTAAAACAAGAAATTTTGCTTTAGGCATATATACAGCTAAATTTACTCCCTTTGGATGATGGAATGCCATGTACGTCCATAAGTAACCCAATGAAGACAACTATCCTACTTCAGGCTTCAAGACAACCCTCATATGTTAAATGAGTTCTAAGAGAATTCTGTTAAGAACCATCTGTCCCTATCATCCATATAAACCAGGCAACTAACCAAACAATGGTATTGCATCCATCAGAAAGGAGAAATAAGGTGCAAGGAAAAGAAGAAGGGGAAGGAAATAAAAGGAAAATAAACCTATGCTTGGTGTGGGCTGAGATTGGTTGGGTAATGGTGTCTTTTTTCTGTCTCCTAGGAAATAACCTACACTTAAATTGATGAAAGGAATGTAGTTGGTTCACTATTTCAGGAATGCACTGAAGGTTGACAATAACTTCTTTGCCTGATTGCCTCCATGAATCAACAAATGTCATCAATGCCTAGGCACCATGTTGGTGCAACAAGAAACAGACCTTTGTTGGTTTTAAGCTGGAATGCAAGCCTACACAATGCAAGAATGTATCACCAGTAAGAAGAGATGGAATAATCTGATAAACAAAGGCCTCATTTTCAGCCACTAACCAAGATCAGACACCCCCTAGTGTTAAAAATCCTTGAACAACTAGAAGAGTACTGCAAGGGACTCCTCTAAGTAGAGGTGCAAGTTGGGTATCCCAATTTGAATATTTTACACTGCATCAGGCTTGGGTTTCTGGGCCAGGCCCATTCAGAATTTAACAAAATCCTAACCTGAGCCTGCCCAAGTTGCACCCCTACCTCTAAGAACTGAATGGTGTTGCATTCTGTTCAAAATGTAAAACAGATGTACATGAGCTTCTATACAATGAGATTCTATACATAACAGAAGTTGGGGAATACCAACAGTGCCATGGATTGTGCTAACAAGATTAGGGAGGGTTCTAGGACAGCAGTGGAGTCTGTTATAGTAGATTGTAGGAATGGCCTCTGAAGCAAAGAATTAAAGGTTTCTGATAAAAAAAAAGGAAATAAAGGTTGGTACGAAATTGGAGGTATTCTTTTTAGGAGGTAAAGCCATGGCCAGGGAAGTACATAGAAAGCTAGAGGAAAAGGAGATAATGGAAAATCTTAATACTTTACTTACTAAGAAGTTTTAGTAACCCAGTGAGAATTCCCAGAAGTAGCTGGAGGAGATAGGGAGGAGGTTGAAGGTGCTTGACTGGGATAGCTTGAGATTGATCAAGTTGGCATGTAGGAGGTTGAGATGAAGATAGAGGTTGTGGATTCTGGATTCAGATATTTTTCTCATTTTTTAATGAATTTTCATTTTACTACAAAAAAAAAGGTTCCTTGGACAAATCAACGACTCAAAACTTAGAAGATACCAAGTCAAACATCAAGAGCATCAAAAAGTACCATCTAGTCCCTAAATTTGTTTTATCACAAGCCCACCACCTGGACAACATCTAAAGGCACAGATAATTCTTCATTTCCTGTTGAGATGGAACGAGAGGAGAGAAACTTCAGGTCAGCGGGGAAGTGGCGATTGGAGATGGTTATTGAAGAAAAAAACTTCTTATTCCAGCAGGGATGGACGAGAGGTAAAGCATTTCTGAAAATCAGAGAAGGCAGCAGGGCAACAATATTCCTACCAGAGGAAGCATTTTACTGGTTGAAAGGCTTTGTCGATGGAACAGTAAACACCATCACGGAAGAAGGTTGGAAAACTCGGTGGTCTGTTGTGGGAAAAACTTTGAAATGGTACTGAGAAGGAATGGGAGAGGATGGTTTATCATGGTAACAGAACACTTTGGCACTAACAAAAAACAAATGATCTGTATACTGGAAGGAAAGATGGGACAAGGTTGGGTTTCTTTCACCGATAATCTTCAGGTGTTTCTCCTGGAAATCGAGAGGAAGGTTGCAGAAGAACCTAATAAGCAGAGTGAAAGTGTTCAAACGAACAGTTGTACTCCGGAGCCTTGTAAGAAGCAAAACCCACCTTATCAAGAAATTTTTGTAGCAAGTTCAACTGGACATCGGAAGTTAGCACTTGAAGAAGGGAGAGGCAAATGGGAACATAGAATGGTATTAATGGCAGATAAGGCTGTAAGGGATTGGACGAAAGTCTTTGATGCAGTTGCGGAAAGACTGGGCCTAGAAGGCGAAGCTGTCTTATTGCCGTTTTCCGAGAAGAAAGCCATCCTTGATACCGGCAATGAGAAACTGAACTTCAATACAGTCCAAATAGGAGGGCTGATACAAATTCAAAACTGGGTTCCAATTTGCAATGAAGTAGAGCCAAAAAATGGCAGTCTCCTAATCAAACTATTAGGGCTTCCATTTAATCTCTGGAACAAACCGACCATAGGAAGAATCGTCAGAGCCCTAGGTGGTGTTCTGCTGGATTTAAACCTGTGAAGCTTGCGTGCTGTGGAGCTCAAAGTTGCAGGGATTAAGCCGGAGAACCTGCCTCGTTCATTTGACATACTCTCAGATGGTGTCTGGTACAAAATGTGGTTGTCATCGGAAGGTGAAGCGTCTCTCTGGGGAAGACGAACTGAGGTAGGAGATGAAGCTGAGGTTGCAGGCTGGAGCACACGTGGCTCCCAGGGAATGGCTAAGAAACCTGTAGCGCATGGTAGAGTAAAAGAAGAAAATGAACAGACGCAGGGGATTACCAAGCTTCGAAGCTTACCATTTAATGTGGTTAATTCAAAATTCGTTGAATTAAAAACAAGGTCTTTAGGTGGCCCTCCCTATGCTGACATGGCCAGGAGTAATGAGTCAGCGAGTTTCAACAGGGAAGCTATATCCGAACCGGCTGGGAGTGGGTGAACCAACACATGGACCGAATGGCATCAATAGTGGCCCACGTGACAATGGCATCAATAGCGGCTAAAAGAGCTAGTAGACGAGAATCTCCATCTATCTTCTTCTAGGAAGGTTTCAACCAAACGAAATGAGTTGCAGAAAATGCAAACAGAAAGAGGAACTTGATTGAACTGGATACATCGGCCGGATGGTGATGAGCAGGCGTTCAGTATAGTTGATCACCCAAACCCACGCTACGTTAGAGACAAAATAGAAGAAAGGGAGGAGGAAGACCAAGGGTGGATAAGTTACAGTTCAGCAAGTGGTTTAAAGGGGAGCTCAGAAGAGATTGTGAGCATAGATAGTTCGGAAGAGGAAAGACTCCACGAAAACCAAAACAGAGAGAGTCTTTAAACTTGGAGCAGCTTTTTCTTGGAAATACAGTGGGAGTACAAAAGGAGAACTTGGAGATTCCGGTGAATGACACAAAAATCATCAACAGGGTAGTTCAAAGCCCAAAAACAGACAAGCCTTTACCTAGTCTTAGCACCCTGCAAGAAACTGAGGAGATAGCTCCAGATAACACCAGAACTGAACAAGGGTACATCACAGAGACATGAACAATTGGGTAAGGGAAAAGGTCTTTGTGTAGACCATATGACAGGGAATAGTTCCCTCCAATCCAAGGAGACAGAAAGCTCCAAATGCTCTTTACAGGGATTGAAAACCAACAATACTTATTGGCCCCTTTCTCACAACCCTCGGTTGAACTTAGGTAACTCTGTGAACACTGTCAATTCAGTTTTTGCTACTGATGAGTGTTCTGTGTCCCTTGTTCCAGATTCCCCTCTCAACCAAGAGTCAGAAGCCCATGGACAGGAAGCCATAGTGAGGATACATGGGGAGAAGGAAGGAGAGGAATTTGCAGGAATAACATGCAGGGATAAAAGGAACTGGGGAATCATTGAGAGAATAATAGGTGAAGTGGAGAGGAATGAATTGCAAAGGGAGGATACATATGGGGCAGAAAGGGTTCCTAGTGGAGAGAATGAAGTAAGGAATGAGGAGAGGATTAGCAGTGGAAATATTGGAAAACTAGGAAAAGGGGAAACTTGTAGGGAAGATTCAGTTGCAGAATTTGTGGGAAAACTGGGGTGTAAACTGAAGAACCCGAATGATTTAAAAGCCTTCCTACAAAAAAAGGAGGATACTAAGATTAAGAAAAGAAAATTGAGTGAAGTGGAGAGATTAAAAAGAGATATCGAGGGGGATAAGAAGTTTGGGATGAGAGGGGACAGAAGGAAAGGGCTTAAATAGATTTTGGTGGTACTAGGGCTATTTTTACAAAGTTGAAATGAGAATTCTAAGTTGGAATGTAAGGGGGTTGGGTAGTGCTAGGAAGAGAGCAACAATTAAAGAGGTGATTCAGAAGTTTAATCCAAATGTAGTGTTAATTCAGGAGTCCAAAAGAATGGACTTCGATTGCAGATGGGCAACAAGTGTTTGGAGAGCTAGGGGGATAAAGTGGGCAGTTGCTCCCTCATGGGGGTCCTCAGGTGGGATTGTAACATTGTGGAAAGAAGATGTGCTAATAGGAGTGGAGGAGTTAATAGGTGATCATTCTGTTTCTATGAAGTTCAGGCAAGTGGAAGATGGTTTTGAATGGGTGCTAGCAAATGTTTATGGCCCCAATGACCATAGGCAAAGAAAGAAACAGTGGGAAGAACTGAGTGATATTAGGGGCCTCTGGGAAGGACCATGGTGTTTGGGAGGGGATTTTAATGTAGTGAGATTCACAAAAGAAACCAACAACCTTAGACAGAGAGTGACAACAAATATGAAGAAATTCAATCAGTTTGTGGATACTTTTGAGCTTAAAGAATTTCCACTTCTAAATAATACCTTCACCTGGTCCAACCTTCAATCAAGTCCAATATGCTTTAAGCTGGACAGGTTTCTTTCCTCTACAGATTGGGAGGAACATTGGGGTAATTTAACATCTAGGCCACTTCCTAGACTTACCTCAGACCACTGGCCTATAGTGATGTGTAAGGAGGAAATGAGAGGTAATGGACCAGCCCCTTTCAGGTTTGAAAACATGTGGTTGATCCATCCAGGCTTTATTGAGAAAATCGGGGAGCGGTGGGAGCAATTTAATCCACCAGTTCAATGGAAGGAATGTAAATTCCACAAAAAGCTTCAATTCCTAAAATCCCAAATAAAGGAGTGGAACAGGATGGAGTTTGGAAGAGTAGAGGAAAGAAAACAAATCTTGCTGGAGCAAATAGAGGAACTAGATATGAAGGAAGAAAGGGGATTTTTTGAAGAAGAAAAGGAGAGGAAATGGAATTTAAGGAGGCAAATGGAGGATTTATTGCTTAAGGAGGAAATAAGCTGGAGACAGAAATCTAAGTGTAAATGGTTAAAGGAGGGGGACAGAAACACTAGATATTTCCATTCGATGGCAAATGGTAGGAGAAAGAAGAACTTCATCTCAGAATTGGAAGTAGGAGGAGCAGTCATATCCCACTCGATAGAAATAATAGAGGCCTTTGTAAATCATTTCAAATCTATTTTTAGAAGACTCTTAAATGAAAGGATTTGGTTGAAGGGTTTGGAATGGTTGACTCTAAGTGCAAAAAACAGAGAGTGGTTAGAAAAGAGATTTGAGATGGAGGAGATTAAGGAAGTAGTCTTTTCTACGGATAGGACAAAAGCTCCAGGTCCAGACAGTTTCACAATGGCTTTTGATCAGGATTGTTGGGATATTGTGGAGAAGGATCTCAGGTCAGTTTTTGAGGAGTTCCATAGAAGGGGAATAATTAATCCGGGTTTGAACACCACATTCATTGCTTTGGTACCAAAGAAGAAAGAGGCATCACAACCAAGGAACTTTAGACCTATTAGTCTGGTGAACAGTTTGTATAAAATAATTGCAAAAGTGTTGTCTCTAAGGGTAAAGAAAGTTTTTCCTACCATTATTGCACCCAACCAAGGAGCATTTGTGAAGGGTAGACAGATCACTGATCAAATTTTGATTGCAAATGAGAGTCTGGAGAGCTTTAGAAAATCCAAGAAGAAGGGAGTGGTTTGCAAACTAGACCTAGAGAAGGCTTATGACATGGTTGACTGGTCTTTCTTGTTGGAGGTGTTGAAAGGTTTTGGATTTGGAGATAGTTGGTATAAATGGATTTGGGGTTGTGTTAGGAGATGCCAATATTCTATCTTGGTGAATGGAACTGTGGTTGACTTCTTCCCCGCATCGAGAGGAATAAGACAAGGAGACCCACTATCCCCTTTTCTTTTTACTTTGATTGCGGATGTCCTTGGAGATTGATCCATAGGCCAGACTCGAGGAATTTAGTAAAAGGATGGAGAGTGGGAAGGGAGGAGGTACCACTTACACACTGCAATTTGCAGATGACACAATCTTGTTTTGTGAAGGTGGGGACATAAATTGGATCCGAATTTTAAAATTGGCAATACAACTCTTTGAGCAGATGTTTAATCTCAAGGTGAACTTTGACAAGAGCAGTATGGTGGGTGTGAATTTGAAGGAGAGGGAGCTAAGTGAATATGCAGGTGTATTAGGTTGTGCAATCTCGGACTGGCCTTTGACTTACTTAGGCCTCCCCTTAGGAGATAATCCTAAGAAGGAATGCTTTTGGAACCCGGTATTGGAGAGATTTGAAAAAAGGCTTGCTTCTTGGAGGAAGAATTATCTTTCCTTAGGGGGGAGAGTCACTTTGATTAGGTCTACCCTTGCTAACCTACCTGTTTACTTTCTGTCAATATTTAAGATCCCCACAAAGGTTTCTAACATTTTGGAAAAATTAATGAGGGATTTCTTGTGGAAGCCAGGTGAGGAAAAGGACCATAGGGTGCATTGGGAGGTTGTAACTAGATGCAAAGAGCTAGGAGGCCTTGGGATTGGAAATATCAGGAAAAGGAACATGGCATTGTTGGGGAAATGGTTATGGAGGTTTCCATTGGAAAAAGATAGATTGTGGACAAAGATTGTAGCTAGCATACATGGGCTGGAAGACAATGGTTGGGAACCTGGAATTACGGCAAATGCGACAGCTGCCTCTCCTTGGAAAACCATTCATGATTTGCTTCCAATTTTCTTCCCTTGGATCAGGTATGGTCTTAACTCTAGTAATAGAATAAAATTTTGGGAACACCATTGGGTTGGGGATTCACCCTTGATGGACCAATTTCCCTCTTTGTATGCTCTGTCAGATTTGAAACATGAACCCATCTCATCCTTCTTAAGCCCTTTTGTTTCTTCTTCTAGTTTTGGGTGGAACCTATGCCTAAGAAGGGCAATTAGGGATACAGACTTGGGATGCATCATGTCTCTGTTAGCCATCCTTCGAAATGTCTTCTTGGACCCTAATAAGGAGGACACCAGATTTTGGACCCCTTCCTCCTTTGGTACTTTCTCATGTGCTTCATTTTTTAAGAGATTAACTCAACCTTCTGTTCCTGTTGGGTTGTCCTTCCCAATTAAAGAAATTTGGAGTAAGCCCGTTCCTCCTCGGGTTGGTAGCTTTTGTTGGGAAACTTTCCTGGAAAGAATTAACACAAATGACCTACTTCAAAAAAAGAGACCCAACTCTTGTTTACTTCCTATTAGATGTACTCTCTGTAAAGTTGATGGGGAAACTGGTTACCACCTCATGGTTACTTGCTCGGTCACTAAAACAGTATGGGAGTGGGCTTTATCCCTCTTTGGGGGTATTTGGACTCCCCCTGGGAGTGTCCAAAGCTTGTTCTCTTCTTCATTTTTTAGATGGCTGAAGAAAAGAGGGAAGATTATGTGGAGAAGCATTAGGGCAGCAGTGTGTTGGTCCCTATGGGAAGAAAGAAACTCCCGAATCTTTTCAGATAAGGAAAGAACCCTGGAAGATTTATTAGATATAATTCTTGTAAGGGTAGTCCACTGGCTGAAAACTATGGAGCTGTTCTCATGTTATTCTGTGGCTGATTTGGTAAGAAATTGGAAAGAGATAGCTACCTCTGCCCTATGTAAGAGGACTCGTAGTCCTTCTTGGAACCCTCCTCCCTATGGGTTCATAAAACTGAATTTTGATGATAGTTGCTTAAGGAATCCAGGGCCTTTTGGGATTGGGTGAGTGTTTAGGAATGAGGATGGGGTTATTATTGTCATGTTCTCAGGCCCAATTGGAGAAGGAGACCCTCTTACGGCTGAGATTCTTGCAGCCCTAGAAGGTATCCGAAGAGCGAAAGATTTGAAACATCAGATGTTTGGTCCTTGAAGGTGACTCAGAGGTGGTGATTAGATGGCTAAAAGAAAAAGACAGTGGTTTGTGGAGGTATAACAATGAGAGGAAAAAATTCAAATGGCTGAGTAGGGATATGGTAATGCAATACAGCTGGGTGAAAAGGACTGCTAACTCAATTGCTGATGGGTTAGCCAAGCAAGGGATGAATAAGGAATCTATATTTTGGGCTAATTTTTAACTTTCCTCTAATGTACTTTGTTGGTGGGGAGTTAAGACATTTTACCTCCCCCCTCTTGTTGCAATTAAAGTTTCACATAGTTTCACATCATTAATAAAGTTTCTTGTTACTGATAAAAAAAAAAGGCATAGATGCTTCAACTAAGGATTTTGTTTTAACTGCCTCTCTTAGTTGTTCAATAACGTCTGAAGTGGCTCAGCTGAATGACTTACTAATTTGACTTTTATTAAATGTCATTATCTAGGTTGTGAGCTCCTTAATCACTGAATGGCACATTGGTTGATTGATATGCCATTAGATAAATATATGACTATTTTGCCACTCAAAAACAGAGAAAAAGTCATTTAATTCAGCTATTCAAAATATTATCAAGTACCCCCTATGTTTCTATGATAATCTTCTCTACCAAATAATAATATCATGAATACCAAGGATACTTTTCTTGTAGGGATGTGTTTGAAAATCTATTAATCCAACCTCAAATCTTTACATTGTTTATGAAGAAATATAGCTACAAATGTGCTCAAGAGTATGACATGGATAAAGATAACATCATTGTTAACATGATTAGATAGGTTTCAATTTCATGACAACTATTAATGATATGGTATTTATATTTATAGATGTTCACTAATTGGTCCAATACCCACCAATATAGAAAGAGGAGAGAGATGTAAGTGACAAAAAAAGTATTAATTGGGCAATTGGTTACTTCGTCATAATACCCTAATGTCAGGAGGAAAGTTTGCAGCAATCTCTGTGAGGTCCAGAATAATATCCTCAAAATGTCGGCCTAAGAGCCCAAGGCATAAGCTGACTAAACTCCCAGGCTTAGACTTCTCAAAAGGGGATCCTGCAATGATAAAGCTGAACATGTCAACATAAGTTATTCATAAAAAAAAAAAAAAATGTCAACATAAGTTATTGATAATATTAACTCTAAAGGCCACTACTGAGGCAATTCTAAAACATGGAATTTGAACTATTTGGGGTCGGCTACATGAACCTTGTCCTGCCATTTTGCTCCATCAAGAGCCATGCTTTCTGTTGAGACTGATTTGAGTTGAGTTGAGAAAACGAGAACAAAATATTAACATAAAAAATAAAATAAAATACATAAAAAGCGATGTCTCAATAGATAGTACGTGCAGCCGTTGTAAATCTCAATCTGTTTCTAAAGAACCATGTTTTCTGTTAAGGCTGAGTTGAGTTGAATCAAGAAAAAACGGGAACAAAATACTAACATAAAGACGACCAAAAGTTCAACAGATAGTACATGAAGTTGTTGCAATTCTGCATTGTTTCTAAAATTCCACACGTTGCTGCACGAATAAATAACCGATCCTTTGCAATACCAAATAAGAATAGAGTAGCAGACTAAACTAGAACGACAACGTAGATTACAAAGATCGATGCACTAAAAACCTAAAGCAATCAAAATCTACATTAAGGGAATCCAAGTACGATCATTGGGATAAGGAAGACTAAAACAGCCTTTACAAGAAACTAATTAAAATTAGACGTTGGAACACTAAATCAAAAAAAAAAAAAAATCCCTTCAATACAAATACGGGTATTTGAATTATTGAATAGATAAACAAATTTTATAACAAATGTAATAGTAGTAATAAAAGTAACCGAATTCTATACGAAGATTCAAATGATATTATAATATTGGGTTTTCTGTGAAAGAAAGGGGCGATAAGAATTAAATTATACTGATCAAATTAAATATCGGGATTCAAGACTTAAGAAATGAAATGCGTACGACACAAACAATTTCCTCGGTTTGGGCAGAGGGAGATGGAGAAAGTTCAAGGGATACGAACTGTATGATTTAATCGCCTTGGGCTTGGGTTCCGAATCGAGATGTAGTTTCTGCAGAGAAGACGCCAACGCCGCACTTTTTTCTTTCTCCATTAGAGATATCGAGAGAGGAAGAGAAGAAGCACTCGATAATTGTGGAGATGAAGAGGAGATCGACGGGGTTTTCTTCTGGGAAGCTTTGTATGGTTAAGGCCTGCTCAGACGTACCTGTTTGGCCTCAGCGAACCGCTGAAAATAATTACTGCAAATTTTGGCGGTGACCACAAACAACGCTGGACAAAACCCAAAACGTGAAAATTGATCTGCTTGACCCGAAGACCCGAATTAATCCGACGTTATTTCAATTTAACATTCCGAGTGCGGGTCAATCTTAAGTTCTTAACCCAACTTTATCAATAAAAATTAAAAAATGTTCACATGCATACATGCTAATGTTATGATCTTCGTAGAATTTAATTTGGAGCCTAGTGTTGTTTATCTACAACATATACTTTCTTAATTTATATTTAACTAGCGGGGATCAATGCGATGTACTGAATTTGTTAAGTGAAAATTAAATAATAGAAATACATAAGAGTATACAATTGTTTTATATTTTAAACTTTTTAAATAATTAATGATTATTTGTATTTTACATATTAGTTTTAATAGTTTTTTTACAATACAAAATAATAATAATTAATTTCAGCTATGGTTGTTTATTAAACTAATAAAACCAACCAACTTGACCCGAGTTGGTCAGTTTTCTAGTATTTTCAGTTGGCTTTGGTTTAACAATTTCCCAACCTGACCATGTTGGATCTATTTTGCTTTAGCCATTTATAATCTAACCAAAATCAAACGACATAGATATATATTAATATTTTATATTTTAAATATTATTTTAATATAAGAAAATGGGGAAATTCATATATTTCTTAGTTTAAAATATTTTATATCATAAATTTAATTTTTAATTTTATTTTTAAGATTGCCAATATATTTTTTAAAATTTAAACTTAATTTTTAAATTAAATTTTTATGTTTAAATCTTTTGAACTGACCAACATAACAAAAAATCGACCCAAACCGGTACAACCTAAGTTGGCTGGTTTTCACTAATGGTCGATCAATTGGTTTCGGGTGATAAACTCCCCAACCTAACCAGGTCGATTTGGTTGGCCAAACAACTTATAACCGAATCGAACCAACCCGTGAACACTCATAATTTTAGTTAAATTAATAGTTTAATCTCTAATAAGTGACAATAGTTTAATCTACAATAATTATTGAAAATTTATAGCGAACATACACAATTATATTATCAAAAATATATTGATAATGAAAATACAATAAATACTAAAAATATATTAAATTAGTCAATAAATATTGTAATCTCAAATAATAGTTTAATCTCTAATAAATATTAATCAATAAATTATAACAAAATGTAATAAGTAGATTGAATTAAATTTAAAAATTTAAATAACAACAATTTAATCTCAAATAATTATTAAAAAATTCCTATTAAATAACAAAGCAAAAATAGATTTATACATAATTATTGAAATTTTATTTTATAGAATAAATATATAAAAATATAGATTAAGATTTTAAAATTATTATTAGTAAATATTAATATTTGAAAGTTATTTTATAGTTATTAATTGATATAAGTGAAATTCGTTATTTACAATATTATTTAGTTATTTAAAGTTTAAAATATTAATTATCTATTGAATTTATAATCCATGAAATTACAATTTACACTATTATTACAAAATTTCGTTATTAAGTCTGTAAAATATTAAATTATTATTAATTTGAATATTATGTTATAATTTTTTCTACTTTTAAGAATTTTTTAAATTTATTACATAATTCTGTTATTTTAACTATTTAAAATCTAGTCATGTTAAATATTTTTTTATTTAAAATACTTAGTTACTTAAATATTTATATAATATGTAAATTATTCAAAATATTGAACATTTGTTATTTAAGATATTTAAATAATATTATTATTTGAATAACATTTAAATTGAATGGTCCAAAAAACCATAATTTTATATTGTTAGTACATAATTTTCTGATGAATTTAATAAAAATATAAAATTATTAATAATATGAATATTTTTAAATCTATTATAATTATTTTTTGTGTTTCTATTAAATATTTTAAAATTATTATATAATTTAGTTAGAATATTTAAATAATTATTAAATTGTTTAATTCAAACCTTCTTTAGATAGATATAGATAAAAAGTATGGGAGAGGATAAATAGTAATTCGAGATAATTTATGAGAGAAACTCTCTACTAAATTAGAGATAATTTAGGAGAAAGTGAGGAATAGTGGGTGAGGTAGTTTGGGAGAAATTTTAGGAGAGGAGATTATTTAGGTTATTGGGAACCTATGGGAGAGAAAGATTTTAGGTAATTTTTATAGGAAAGGAGAGCTTCTCATTGGTTGTTTTAAAAATGACACAGAATAAAAAAATAAAGAAAAAGAGAAAAAAGAAAAAATTCTCATACTTCCTTCTTTTAATATATATATATATATATGAGAGAGAGATAGAGAGATTTTATATGTTTTATACAGATTTATCCAACTTTAAAATGGATATCAAAATATGTTAATAAATCTTTTTTTTTTGTTACAAACAGAATTAGAAAGAACTAACAACATCAGAGAAATCCTTCTGGACCAAATCCAACACCCATATTGGGTGATTACACCTAAGAATGAGCTTTAGACATTGGAGCATGGCAAAAAGATATGTCCGCACTTTCCAATTTTCCAAAAAGATATGTCCGCACCTGCCAATTTTGATCCCTAGTGATTACACCATAGCCTGCTTTACATTCTGACAATAAACTTCCATCTGTGTTAATATTAATCAAACCAAGTGCTGGAGGAAGGGGTGGCAATGAGCCGAGCTTTTCACGAGCTACTCATTGCCAAGCTCGGCTCGGCTCGGTTTTAATCGAGTTTCGAGCTGAGCTCTAGCCCAATTTAGAGGCTCGATTAATAAACGAGCCGAGCTCGAATATATATATATATATATATATAATAAAATTATAGAAAATAATATATAATAATTTTTTAATATAAAATAATATATATATAAATATTATTTTTATAAAACATTTTTCCTCAAATTGAGCTCGAGCCGAGCCGAGCTCGAGCTTTTGAGTTTTTGACTTGAGCCAAGCTCGAGCTCAATGTTCTAACTCAAATCGAGCTCGAGCCTTACACAACCTTGGTGAGCCGATCTTGAGCCTCATACTATTCGGCTCGGCTCAACTCAATTCCACCCCTAACTGGAGGTTTCCAAAAAGAAGTGTCTTCCTCCTCCTTTCTAGGGGATTGGGAAGAGAGGTACCATTCTTGTGGGGAAGTCAAGTTCCTCCCCCTTTTCATCCTGTAAAAATCAGTAATAGTATGTGTTGGATTCATATCAATGTTTTTAAATATAAAATTATTCCTACTTTTCCAGATTGCCCATAAGAGAAGCACTAATTCTTGGAGAAAACTCTTTCCTTTGACCTGTGGACTTTGACTCCCCTAACCACCATTTAAACCAATAACAAAAAACACTGAGTATAGGGAAATTTTTTGTTTTCACATTTAAACTACTTGCAAACCAAGAGGCTTTGGCATGGTCACAGTGCAATAGGGAATGGATTATAGTCTCCTCCTCTTTGTTACATAAAGGGCACATCCCAAAACTCCCTATTTCTCCTTTTTAACAAATCGGTTTTAATTGCTAACCCATTCCAACAGCATTTTCAAAGATTTTTAGATTCCACAGTTGTTTTCAATGCTGTTTACCTACTAAACCCCCGCCATGGTTATTTAAGTTAAGACCAAGAGCCTCTAACTCGGGTTTACGAAGTGTCTTAGCTACATAATAGGCTGATTTAACAGAGAAATAATCATTAACATTTAGAGTCCACATCAATTTATCTTCCCATTCTCTAGCAGCCAAGAGAATGTTTATGATGTTATCAACATAAATCTCACCGAAAGCATTCATGATTAGATTCTCATTCCAGCTCCTACCATTTTTTCATTTAAGGGCCTTGGCCCTTGAACTTGAACTTTGAACACTGGGACTCCAGGAAGCTAGGGGTCCCCAGATTTTAATCCCTTATCCTTTGTTAATAGCCCAACAAACTACTGTTTTGAGGACTTCCCTAATGCTAAAAGACTCTGCCAACCAGATGACCCTCTTTTAGGGAGATTTGAAGAGAGGAAACTTCTACCTTTTAAGTATTTGGCTCAAATTAGTTGAACACGCAGACTCTCCTCATTTGAGCACAATTTCTAGGCTTGCTTTGCTAACAAGGCTAAATTAAAACAAAAGGGGCCTCTAAAACCTCTTCCACCACCTAGTTTGCTTCTACTTGCTTTTTCCAGCTGACCCAATGGATCTTTCTATTCCACCAGAATCTTCTTTGGAGCTGGGTGAGTTTATTTCAAACAGCTTTTGGGAGCAAAAAACAGGACATGGGATGAGTTGGTATTGCAACTACCACAGCTTTAAGTAGAGTTTCCTTCCCCACTCGAGAGAGGAGCATCTCTTTTCAGTTCCTAGTCCTATTCTTTGTTTTTTTCAATTAGATTATTAAAGAGAACCTTCTTTGATATACTAAAAGTTGTTTGGAGACCCAAGTACACTGAGAGTTTGATTGCCTTCTTCATTCCCAGAGATGTTGCTAACATCTTCTGTAGTATTTGATGAAGGTTAAAGATGAAAAAAGTTTCAGATTTTGCAAGGTTTACCTACTGCCACGAGGCCTCCTCATAGTTGTGAATAGCATCAGCAAGGTAAGTCATTCAGATGGGTCTGCCTTAGTTAACAAGTAGTTGTCATTTTCAAAAAAGAGATGTGAGACCAGTGCAGTGCACTACCTTTGTTAATGAACCAAATTGGAATTGATGCGATTTTGAAACAAATTTGGGTTTCCTTATTCTTATCAATGTTCATATACCCTCTTTGAGTTGATTATTTGAAATATATCATTTCTTTTGACTAAATTATTTAAAATTGTTTAGAATAATTTATAATTTAGATATACCTTGTATGATGGCCCCATATAACATAAATGAAAGAAATGGTCAGTGCCGTTTTTCATGCACATTAAGTTTCTATGATAAACTCAATTTTATCCTCTGTATTGTTTTTCTAGCGGTCTCCTTTTTGTTGCAAGTGCTAACGGTCACATTTAGACCTGATCATGGGCTGGGTAACTGTTAATTTTTGGGTTTGGGCAAAATTCCAGACCCTTAGGTTCAGACTCAAGCTTTTAAACAGTAGGCCCAATTATTTTTTGGGCCGGGCTTAGGCTTTCTCAAATAAGTTTGGTTTGAGTCTAAGCTTGGCCCGATACTATTACATATAATAAAAACATACACTAGTTATATATAATAAATATATATAATATATATTAATTTATTAAATTATTATCATATACTAATTTACTATTTAATAAATGTGAATTAGTTTACTAATTTATTAAAAATTATTAAATTAATATAATATTAATTTATTAAATTACACCGTAAATAAGACATTTTATGTATAGACCAGGCTTTGGGCTTTATATAAGGGCTAGGCTCAAGATTAAGATCTAGGCCCAATGATCGGGCTGGGCTCAGGCTTAAGCCTGGACATTTTCTATTAATAAAAAGCAAAACCCGACCCATGAACAAGTCTATCCACATTGCCTACATCTAGGGGTGGATTTGAGCCGAGCCGAGCCGAGCTCAATACTTGACTATTCGAGCTTGGCTCGCAGAAATAATGTTAGGCTCAAGCTTGAGCTCGGCTCAGTTTAAAAGCTTGCAAGTTCAAGCAGCTCGGCTTGAGCTCGATTGCAAGCCAAGCTTTTACTAAAAAAATAAAAAATGTACACATAAAAATATATTTTTTTATTTTATATACTAAAAATTAAGAATTATAAAAATTATTTACTATTATACATAAAAATAAAAATACTATGTATAAAAATATTATTATATATAATAAAAATTATTTATATGTATATGTATGTATATATAATAAAAACTATTTATTTATTATACTAGGCTTGATTAGGCTCGTGAGCCTCATGAGCCAAGCTTCATTAGGCTCAAGCTCGATTTAAACCGAGCCAAACTCAAATAGATCATAAGAAGCCCGGCTCATGGCCACCTGACCTACATCCACCCCCTTAAAGTAATTGTCATCTCCTTAGTCCATCTCTTATATCAAGATCTCTAACAAAAGTGGAGAATGTGACCTTATTGTCCCTGCCCAAAGCCTTTTATTCCAATTCGTCATGTTGATGTTGCTATAAGCCTATAAGTTAACATTCTCATATTGATATCGATTTTGGATCTCTTCATCAGTTGACTCCACACCAGTTTCTTTCTCTTGCATTGATTATAACAATCATTCACTTGATGACGAGACTCTTGCTCCTCTTGAAACATAGCAAGAATAGATGTTTTTGTACATACAATCTTGTGCATTAGGCTATAGCTACAAACTATGAGGAATTACACTGCTTTTAAGAAGATACTTGCCAATCACCCACAACAAACAACAAGAAGAAACCACAGGACAAAACACGCACATATAAAGACATTACGGAGGCTTTGAAACCTCACACGCCGCACTTATCCGTTCAAAATCCAGAAAAGGGACTAGGAGGGTCTCTTCAACCCCGATCTTCCTTTTGCGGTCAGTACATGGGCTTCACTGTTAAAGGCTCGATTAGAAAAAAGCCAAAAACCCAACCCGAAATTCAATCCTTCCACACTTTAGAGAAGCCAAAAGACGTCTGATTTAAAGCATTAACAATTATTGCTAATAGAGATTAACGAGGCACTAAAACAAGATGATGCTAAAAAAAAAGGTGATGGAGGCGCATTCGGCTTGCCCAATGGCGGGCCTACACGTGCCTGTCAATGCGTCTCAGGCCAGGACCAATCAGGGCACAAGCAGAGTCGAGCTCGGCGGGCCTTGCGGGACCAATTATGACATGCTCAGGGATGAGCTTGGCGGGCCTCGCAGAACCAATCACGCAGAGTCACCTGATGGCCTTTAGATGGTTGCACTCCCCGCGTACGGACTCCATCTCAACCGCCCAAGCTCTGCCATGACCCGACAGCCTTAAGTATAAATAGAAGGTACCTCCCCCACAAGGTAAATGACCCCGAAACTTAAGATTCTTGAGCTCTCCTTGAGATCTCTTATCCTACCTTGTGGCCTTGTCTGAATCCTCGTACATTAAGCCTTAGCCACCTCGTACAGATGTACTAACTTGACCATCAGAGTCTCTGCCTCAGGTGTCAACCCGGGGCCTCTGACGTGTTCTCTCACCTCGCAAGATCGATCTACCCGCCCTCGGACACCTCTGCTTAGGAGCAAATTGACAGTGTTGGCATCGGCCAATCCGAGCATTAACAATTAGCGTCGTTTGTGGGAAAGTCACTAAGACTTCCTTTTATCCAACTTCAAACTAAGAAAACCAACTCCCAAGCCTTAGCCGACATGGTGAAGAATGCCAGGAACACACAAAACTTGGTTACAACTGAGCAACTCCAAGCGGTCCTCGACCGGCTGGACCACCTCGCCCGATGAATGGATGAGGCATACCCCCAGGCAGGAAGCAGCTCTTAGGCTGGCCGCCCTGCCGGGGTTCGGGCCATCAGGGCGAGCACGAGTCTATAAACCCGTTAGCCCTCAACCCCGTTGACCCCCACTAGGCCAACCCCTCGGAATCCGGTAGTAGCTGGCGCGCCAGCCAACTGATGAGAACCTCGCGACGACCGCCGAGACTTCGAACAGCATCACTACCGTCGAAGAGAGATCCCTCGGGACGAAGGCGAGCACTCTGGCCACCACAGCCCCCTCTCGAGGGCCGAGGGCAGGCGCCACGCCTCTCCCACGCAAGTCTCGGACCTCTGCGACCTCCTGAACGATAGGCAGGCTAGAAGGAATGCACATGGCCCCACTTCGCCAACAGGTTCGGGACTTGGAGTCCACACTTCTGGACCGAACTCGGAACTTCGATACCATGGTGGAGGTCAAGCGGGAGAGAGCGGTCTGGGACTTAAAGGACTCCCAAGAGTATCACTACCTCCAAGTGGAGTATGGATCGAGCTCGTACCGCTCCGGATTCAAGCTCTGCCGCTATTGGTCCGAAAGAAATTCTCTGGGCTCAACCTTGACGGCATCACAATGAAGGGCTTGGCTCCCGAGACGGCGGACCAGGCGGAGGAGGAAGAACCTGACTCCCCGGAGGACGATGACGAGGTGGAGGAGATGGACCCCTAAGGCTGGCGGCTTTGCTTTTCTGTTCTTCTAATTGCTGGTGGCTCCCGAGTGCCAGAACCTGGCCTTGAAAAGATCTTCTTGGGCGGTTGTGCCCTTTTATATCTCTTGTTGAAAATTGGCATGGCAATGAAAATTGGCCCTTAGGCTCTGGGAGTGACTGCATACCCGAAGTAGGATTTTTCGGTAATCGTTATCCCGGGCTACCCTTAACATTTAAGGCATCTCTATGGTATACCGCGAAGTGATTACCATGTATGCCCAAACTATACATTTGTTGGTTCCTCAGTTCAACCAACGTACTGAGACAAGCTATGCTTCGTAAGGTTTAAACCCGAGCTGCTTACGCCTCTGATATTTCATACTTTGCCTTCGCCACTGAAGCGGCTAAGTCTTTCTTGATGCCGAGGTCTTTGTTAGCTCGGTGTTTTAGCCCTTAGACTGAAGGGGTGACTTATAGTCTGCCCTTGAAGTTTGCCCATGCCATGGAGGCGATTAGGTCTTATAGCGCCGAGGTCGTGTTAGCTCGGCATTTTGGCCCTTAGGCTCTGGAAGTGACTCATGGTCTACTCAGTAGTTTGCCCATGCCGTAGAGGCGATTGGGTCTTGTTGTGCTGAGGTCGTGTTAGCTCGGCGATTTGGCCCTTAGGCTCTGGGAGTGACTCATGGTCTACTCAGTAGTTACAGGTAATATTGCCTTAAGTTGACAATATTCCATGCCTGAGGTACTTGTCTCCCTTCAAAGGTTTCGAGCTCGTATGTTCCTTCCCCGAGCACCCGTTTCACTCGGTAGGGTTCTTCCCAATTTGGTCTGAGCTTTCCAGCGTCGGGTTCAGGTACCATAACTTTATGAAGGACCAGGTCTCCGACGCGGAGGTTCTGCTTGTTGACCCTGGCGTTATAGTACCGAGCTACTCTTTGCTGGTAGGCTGCGGTCCTGACATATGCGGGGTCCCTTACTTCGTCGAGTAGGTCGTGGTTGGTACGTAGCTCGTCTTCATTTGCCTTGTCGTCGTATGCTTCCAATCGTAGCGAGGGAACCACGATCTCAGTTGGGATGACTGCCTCGGTGTCATAGGTGAGGTTGAAGGGAGTTTCTCCTGTGGCGGTCTTCTCTGTGGTTTGGTAAGCCCATAAGACACTAGGTAGCTCGTCCACCCATAGTCCTTTAGCTCGGTCTAACCGTGCCTTCAGTCCGCGGAGTATAGCTCTGTTCGTGACTTCCGCTTGACCGTTTGCTTGAGGGTGTGCGACCGAAGTGAAGTTCTGTCGGATCCCCATGTCTTGGCACCAGTTCTGGAATTTGATGTCCTCGAACTGCTTACCGTTATCAGAAATCAATACCCAAGGTAACCCGAAGCGGCACACTATGTTCTTCCAAAAGAAGTTCTGAACGTTTCGGGCTATGATTGTTACAAGGGGTTCGGCTTCTACCCACTTGGTGAAATAATCCACTGCGACCACTAGAAACTTCCTCTGGCCTGTTGCTGGTGGAAACGGTCCAAGTATATCGATGGCCCATTGCACGAAAGGCCACAGGCTAGTAAGATACTTGAGATCGGCAGCGGGCTGATGGTGGATTTTGGCATGTCTCTGGCACTGGTCACACTTTTTGACGAGCTCAATGGCGTCTGCTTTCATTGTTGGCCAGTAGTATCCCTGTCGTAGTGCTTTTTGGGCGAGGGCCCTGCCCCCAAGTGTCCGCCACACAGGCCCTCATGAGTGTCGCGGAGCACAAGCTCGGCTTCGGAAGGTCGCAAGCAGTGCAGGTAGGGGAGCATGTAGGATCTTCGGTACAGCCGTTCGTCTATCATGACGTATTTGGCTGCCTGATGCTCTACCCTTTTGGCGGCATTGCGATCTGCAGGGAGGGTCCCATGTAGCAGGAAGCTCGCGAGCGGGTCAATCCAGCTCGGCTCTGCTTGAACGACAAGAGCGACCTCCTCTGCCCCCCCTTCCCCGATAATGCTAGGCTGAGGCAGGTTCTCTATGTACACGGTTCTCATGGTGTTATCATTGGTGTTGGATAACCGGGACAGGGCGTCGGCCTCAACGTTTTCAGACCTCGGGACTTGCTTGATGAAGTGTGACTGGAAGTTGGGTAGAGCCTCTCTTACTTTGGCCAGGTAGGTAATCATAGTTGACTCGCGAGTTTCGTATTCTCTTGTGACCTGATTGACCACGAGCTGGGAATCGCTGCAGATGATAATGTGCTTGGCTTTCATTTCTTTGGCTAGAGCTAGCCCGGCTATCAACGCTTCGTACTCTACTTCATTGTTGGATGCCGCGAACTCAAAGCGTAGTGCGCACTCTAGTTTTGTGCCACTTGGGCCATGTAGAACTATTCTGGCTCCGTTGCCCTGCTGGTTCGACGAGCCATCTACGTGAAGGATCCAGGGCTCCTCATCCCAGTTCGCTCTTGCCCTAACTAGGAGAGATGCCGCACTGGCTGCTACCTCACGGTGCTCGGACTCAACCGGCCTGGAAGCTCCGGGCTCGCCCGAGCTGGGGGCCTCGTGCTCAACACGGCTTGGGGATTTCGGAGCTGAAAGTGCATTCCACAACAAAATCTGCTAAGGCTTGGGCCTTAATAGCAGTTTGCGGCTTATATTGGAGGTCGTACTCGCTAAGCTCAACGGCCCACTTCGTCATTCGACCAGAAACCTCGGGCTTGAGTAAGACTTGCCTCAGAGGTTTGTTGGTGAGGACGATAATAGTATGAGCCTAAAAGTATGGACGGAGCTTTCGGGCTGCAACGACCAGTGCATACGCTAGTTTTTCTATCTCTGGATATCTCATTTCTGCTCCCTGCAACACTTTACTAACATAGTAGATAGGTCGTTGGACCTGATCTACTTCCTTTATTAGTACCGAGCTGACCACTTCGGGCCGGGTTAAGACTGGTATGCCAGCGAGGTACTTTTTAAGCTCGTTGAACGCGAGCTAACAATCTTGGGTCCATTCAAATCCTTTGCTTTTAATTGCTTTAAAGAAAGGTAGGCAGTGATCTGCCGATTTGGACATGAAGCGGCTCAGGGCGGCTATTCGGCCATCTCTGAACCTCCTTCATTTTTTGGGGTGGTTTCATATCCAAGATGGCCTTTATTTTGTCCGGGTTGGCCTCAATGCCACGCTGGTTCACAATATACCCCAGGAATTCACCCGAGGTGACTCCAAAGACACACTTATTCGGGTTCAACTTCATATTGAATCTACGCAGGATTTCAAAAACTAAATTCAAGTCTTGTACTAAATCACATGACCATGTCGTCTACATAACATTCTACTTTATGGCCAATCAATGGCTCAAACAGTTTGTTTACAAGTCTTTGAAAGGTCACCCCGGCATTTTTTAGCCCAAAGGGCATGACCTTGTAGCAGTACAGGCCGAGCTTGGTTATGAATGCAGTTTTCTCTTCATCAGCAGGGTGCATCCTAATCTGATTGTAGCCCGAGTAGGCGTCTAGAAAGCTCAGCAACTCATGCCCCGAGGTTGCATCCACCAGACAGTCGATCCTGGGAAGTGGGAAGTAGTCCTTTGGGAAAGACCGGTTCAGGTCAGTGTAGTCGATGCACATGCACCATTTACCGTTATCCTTTTTCACCATAACGGGGTTGGCCACCCAGCTCGGGTAATTGACTTCCCTGATAAAATCGGCTGCAAGGAGCTTCCCGACCTCCTCATCGACTACCCTCCATCGCTCTGGGGCTAGGTTGCGTTTCTTCTGTCTAACGGGCCTAACTACAAGATCAATATTAAGTTTATGAGTTATGATGCTAGGGTCTATGCCGGGCATTTCTACCGCAGACCATGCGAAAACATCTAAATTTTCAAGTAAAAAGCATACCAGTTTAGATCGCAGGGGCTCTTTAATGGAAGCACTGATCTGAAGAGTTCAGGCTGGGTCTTCCGTCGAGGCCGGGATGGAGACGGTTTCTTCTGTGGGCGCAGCTCGCTCCTCGATTTTCTTCGTAGGTCGCTCCAACTCGAGGTCATCGGCCACCTTGGTTTTTCCCTTAAGGACGGCGACGTAGCATTTGCGAGACTCAAGCTGGTCACCTCGCGCTACCCCGATGCCGAAGTCTGTGGGGAACTTCATGGCCAAGTAGTAGGTGGACACCACAGCCCATAAGGCGTGGGTAATCGGCCGACCTACTATGGCGTTATACGGGGAGGGGGTTGCGACCACCAAGAAGTCGTGGTTGAGATGCTAGGCCAGGTGCCGACTTCCACATGTATTGTTACCCTTCTCAGTGGCCGAACTCTCTCTCCGTTAAAGCCTATCTGGGGAGTGTTCGCGGGCTTTAGGTCGCACTCTTGAAGCTGGAGTTAGTCGAAGGCCGCTTTGAAGAGGATGTCTGCTGAGCTGCCCGAATCGACAAGGACTTACCTAACTTCGAAATCGTTTATCTTCATCTTTATGACAAGCGCATCGTCATGAGGGTTATGGACCCCGTGTGCGTCGTCCTTTATGAAGAAGATGGGGTCTTCTGTCCTTGGTTGCTTCGGTGGGTTCCGCTCTTCCCTGCTCGCGAGCTGCTGCTGAGGTGCAGCCCGCCATAATCGAACCTCCGACTATGACATTGATGGTCCCCCAAACTGGTCTCTCTTCGGGGGGTTGCTTCTATGGCTGTTCCGCTTGCCTGTTGGACTCGGGAGCGTCTCAACTTTGCTTTTCTTGTCGACCTGCTTTATTATTATTATTATTACTTTGTACAAAATTTCTCAAATATCCGCGATAGATGAATTCTTCTATCTCATCGCGGAGGTTTTTGCAACTTTCGGTACTATGACCGTGATCTTTATGAAAGCTACAATACAAATTTTTATTCCTAGTGTTAGGGTCGGCCTTCAGCCGAGGTGACCACTTCACGTACGGAGCGTCCTTGATCGCCATGAGGATCTCGGCTCGCTTTGTGTTGAGGGGCATGTAGTCCCTTTCTGCTACTGGAGCTCGAAAGGGCTGGATTGGCCTTGCCCCCCGAGCTGTGTTCTTCTTCTTCCTGTTGTCGCCTTGAGACGGGGGTTCTGGCTCCCTCTTTCTTTTTTTTGGGGCCTGCTCGCCCTTTTGGTTGATTTCCTCCTCTGTCCCTATGAACCGATCCGCTTGCTTAAGGAACTCAATCACGGTCTTGGGTTGGTTGACAGCTACGTGCCACTTGAACTCTTTGTGGGTGATACCTCGCTTGGTTGCTGTTAGGTGAACTGCGGGATCCAGGTCGGGTTTCTGCAAACAAGCGTCATTGAACCGCTTGATGTAGCTCCGGATGGACTCTCCTTCCTTTTGCACTATGTCGAGGAAGCTCTCCTGAGTCCGCAGGCACCTTTTACTGGTGGCAAAGTGAGAGGTGAAAACTTGCACGAACTTCGCCCAACTTCTTATCGAGCCGGGCGCGAGGTTTCGGTACCTGGTGCGGGCTACTCCTCTGAACTCACTGGCTCTTGCCAAGTGCATTTGGGACTGGAAGACGTCCACATGGTCATTTGGATCGAAAGACCCATCATACTTATCTAGAGGAGGGAGCTTAAAGTCCCTTGGCATGGGGACAACAAGGAGTTCTGGAGATAACGGGGAAGAAACTGAGAGGAGAGGGGCAGCTTTCACTTCACCTGAGCATACCTCCTCTTTTCCTTTGAGCTCGGGAGAGACTTAGGTAGCAGTTCGGCGAGCTCGCTGGCATCTTCGTTGTGGCTTCGCTGGCTCGGCATTGGTGCTTGATGCTTCAGTGTTGCCGAGCTCGACGGGCTCAGACTGCCGGTGGTGACTCTGGACTGAAGGGCCTTGCCTATAGTCTGCGGCCAAGACCTCGAACGGATTCTCCGCGAGTAGGAGCTCAAACTGTGAAGGTCGGGGCGATACAGGCTTTGTTGGCTAGGAGGCCCCCGACCTGCCCACAGGCTGCGAGGCAGGGGTAGTTGGCCTCTCCTTCTTGCTATGGGAAGAGGCTTGGCTCTTGGCGGGATCTTGGGCCTGGGAGGCTTCTTCCCGGCGAGGTTGCTCACTCTGACGGGAGGGCTTGGTCTGCTTTGTGGCCGGATGCCGAGGGGGAAGCGACGACTGGGCCTGAGGTAGAGAGGAGAACTGCTGCTAGTCTTGCTATTGGGAAACCTGATGCAACACTTGTTGTTGGTAGAGTAGGAATTGTTGAAATTGTTGCATTTGAGCCTGCATGGCTCGCATGCATTGCATTAAGTCCTCCAACTAGTTCGAGCTGGCCGC
The DNA here is from genome assembly GCF_055504915.1 of Nelumbo nucifera. Classification (NCBI taxonomy): domain Eukaryota; kingdom Viridiplantae; phylum Streptophyta; class Magnoliopsida; order Proteales; family Nelumbonaceae; genus Nelumbo; species Nelumbo nucifera. Next base: position 145,016,668 of record NC_142649.1, on the reverse strand, counting down.
TGGAGGCACTAATGAGGGTTCAACAAAGTTTGCCCCAACTGTGGAAGGGAGTGGAGTGATCGTGGGTGTCACTGTAAGAGGCGCGTTCAAGCTGGGGACTCCGTCCATGGAGAGGGGAACGGTGAACTATCCAATACAGACAGTAGGAAGCTGGGGCTGCTCCCTGGAAGCGTTCTAGCTGGTACCACATCCGACGTTACTGGAAGAAGCCATGAATGCTGATTTTTTATAAAAAGAAACTATAAAAGCTTAAAGAAAGGCTTTTAGAAGCGTTTTCCCACAGACGACACCAAATGATGCGGCACGATCCGTGCACTCCTAGCTGGTTGCTGACTGGCTCCTTGTTGGCAACGGACGACACCTGAGAAGACGAAGAAGGATTCCCGGGGATTTGCCCGGCGGGAATACTCCGAAACATAAGTTAGAATGCTGGAGAGGAAGAAAAGAGTGCAAAAAGCTAAGAGTGTAGGTCGCGCTAGATCACTGTGCTCATGAGGTTAGCTCGTGAGCAAGTAAGATATATCACGTTCAGATGAAAATTCTAGAGCGAGTGAATGTGTCCTCTCCCCTTCGCCTAAAAGGCTTTTATAGGGGCATTCTTGTCAAATCAGGCGTAACCGTCACTGGGCTCCTGTCACAACCATTACTTGCCAGGTCTACGTAGGTGATCGTTATAGTGTACTATTCGCTTGGCTGAGCGACACGTCCCAAAGGGGCAGGCACGCCTCCATCTATCGAGAAACATGGGTGCAGACTGTCGAAAGGGCAAGGACTGCGCCGCCAGTCAAGAGACGTAGCGCAGTCTGACTAGTATGGTCTTGTCAGATGGAAGCTTCCTGAGAGCGTCGCATCACTCAGTAGCAAGCTACTTCGTAGCGAGCTATCCTTGCTGCGAACTACTTTGTAGCAAGCTCTTAGGGGTACTTCGAGGTGACCCTCATCAAGGTTGGTCTTTGGGGCAGTTCTTCTGCCCAGGTGCTGGAGCGAGCTGGTTTTCCTGGCTTGCGAGCTGAAATAGTCTTGGAGTATTCCCTTCTCGGTAGCTCGGGGGACCTGGAGCTCGCGTTGTAGCGAGCTCCCCCTATAGCGAGCTATGACGTAGCGAGCTGCTCTACAGGCTCGTTACTTAGTTGTGGTCAGACCATGATGCTAAGTTGTTGCTCATGCCGAGTCAGGTCCACGTGTCATCGTCTCAGTAGGTCGAGTCAAATCATCCTCCATCAGCCGTCATAGCAAATTTTATGGTAAAGAGGATACTAGTTGATAGTCGCTCTTCGACTGACATCCTCTTTTATGAAGCATTCGAGAAGATGAAGTTGGCACCGGAGCGCCTTCAACCCAGCGATGTCCCACTCGTCGGCTTCTTTGGCAATGTAGTTAGGCAGGAAGGAAGAATCACCTACCCGTCATGGTAGGGACAGAGCCTCGACAGGTGATGAGGATGACTGAGTTCTTGGTCGTGAAGATTGACACACCCTACAACACCATTATTGGGAGGCCGACCCTTCTCGCACTTAGGGCGGCTATCTCCTCCTACCACCTCGCCCTTAAATTCCCCATCGAGAACAGCAGCAGAACCAATGCTATGTGGTAGCATTGAAGGGAAAGAACAAAGAAGCCCTGCCACTTGAGGGACTCGTCCTCAAGGAAGACCTGGCAAGCCGAGGCTAGCCGGACAAGGACCTCGTCCCAGTCCCCCTAGACGAGGCTAAGCCCGAAAAGAAAGTCCATGTTGGGTCCAACCTTCCCCTGGAGAGCTTATCCGAATTGGTAAGTTTCCTTAGAACCAATGCCAACATCTTTGCTTAGTTTACCGCTGACATGCCCGGAATTAAACCTTTGGTCATTACTCACAAGTTGAGCGTGGATCTGAGCTTTAAGCCAGTTCAGCAAAGAAAGAGGAACTTTCCACCAGAGCATTGGAAGGCAATAGGAGAGGAAGTTGATAAGCTAATCGATGCCGGTTTCATCTGATAGGTACACTACCCTAACTAGTTATCAAATGTGGTTATGGTGAAGAAAGCTAATGGGAAATGGCGAATCTGTATTAACTTCACAAATCTCAACCGAGCTTATCCCAAAGACAATTTTCCTTTGTCGAGGATAGACCACCTCGTCAATGCCACCGCAGGGTACGAGCTACTCAGCATCAAGGACGCCTTCTCTGGATACAACCAAATTAAGATGCACCCCGAGGACAAGAAAAAGACCTCATTCATCACTAAGCACGACACCTATTGCTATAGAGTCATGCCCTTCGGCCTCAAGAACGCCGAAGCCACCTACTAGGGCCCCATCAACAAAGTTTTCAAAAATCATATGGGGAGGAACATCGAAACCTATGTAGATGACATGGTGATGAAGAGCCTGAAAGCTGACTAACACACATCGGACCTAGCCGAGACCTTTGACACGTTGCGAAGGTTCAACATGAAGTTCAACCCCAGCAAGTGTGCCTTCGACGTCATGTCAGACAAGTTCTTAGGCTTCGTCATCACCCAACGAGGCATAAAGGCCAACCCAAAGAAGATCCAAGCCATATTGGACATGGCACCACCTCGGACAGCCAAGGAGACTCAAAGCTGATCAGCCGAGTGGCCGAGTGGCCACCCTCAGTCGCTTCATTCGAAGTCGGTCGACCATTTCCATCTGTTCTTCCAAGCCATCAAGAAGTTGAAAGATTTCGAATGGACCGAAGAATGCCAGCTCGCCTTCGAAGAATTGAAGCAGTACCTCACCTCACCTCCCCTCCTCACTCGGCCCCTACCAGGAGACATCTTGTACCTGTACTTATCGGTCGGGGACAAGATCATCAGCTCGGTACTAATTAGAGAGGACAGAGTGCAGAGACCGATATACTACGTCAACAAGGTCCTCTGCGATGTCGAGACCCGATATCCCGAAGTGGAGAAGTTAGCCTTCGCCTTGGTGGTCTCAGCTAGGAAGCTCAGACTGTATTTCCTAGCCCACACAATTACGGTCCTAACTAACCAACCTCTCAAAGCCGTCCTAACTAAGCCTGAGACTCGGGATGACTGACTAAGTGGGCTGTTGAGCTATCTGAGTTCAACCTCCAGTACTAGTTGCGGTCCGCAATCAAAGCCCTGGCCTTGGCAGACTTCATGACAGAGTGCACCTTCAATCGACCCCTCGGCCGAGCCCCATAAGACACTACCAAGAAGGAGACCTCATCCTTAGAAAAATCATGATGCCCGAGCCCAGCATAGGTAAGCTCAGCCCCAATTGGGAATGTCCCTACAAAGTTAGGCAAGTCGTCGGCCCCAACACCTTTTAGCTTGAGCACTTAGATGGAAGACCCATCCCTTGAACATGGAACTTGGAGAATCTTCGGATGTACTACCAATGAATGTAACTCATATTGGTTGAATAGTGAATAATAGTGCAAAGTTTCTCACATCGGATCAATCTTTTGGTGTAAAAGTTCTGAAGTGGCCGACGCGTATAGCCTCCCCCGAGGTCCCACACTCGGACTGGACTGTGACCGGGATACGATTCTTCATGAACTAGACGTCCGCCTAGCCTTCGCAATTAAGGTAGGGATGAACAGGGGCCTCGGCTACAAGCACCGGCCAGCATCCTTGGACCATAACGAACAAACACTAAAGTACCTCGTCAAACAAGAAAGATAGCGTCCTCAGTCAACCGTGCCTCTGTAATGTTGGTCGCCCGAAGGACCATCCCCAGGGCAACTTCATATAAATCAGCCAGGTCGGCCAATATTTTTCTTTGCCCCGAGCACCTCGGCGGCATCAAGCCACCTTGGCCCTTCACCCTGAGCACCTCGACGACATCAGGCCACCCTGGCCCTTCTCCTCAAGCACCTCGGCCCTACACCCCGAGTGCCTCGACAGCGTTAGGCCACCTCAGCCCTTCGCCCCGAACACCTCGGAGGCTAACAGGCACCTCGACTCCCCTACACTTAGTGAGATAAGCCAGAGGGGAAGCAACCCCGATCACCTCGGCAGTTCACCTTGGCCTCGCCCAAATGATCCTCGAAGGATCAAAGACAAGAGAGCTGATGGCAACCCCCCCACCCTTCGATGAGGATAGGGGCTCCTACCTGCTCGGCCTCGACCAACGCCCTCTAACTTCCTAAAGTGAGCGACCAAGTAACAAGCCACTTCGAGAAGCAAATTTTGCTACTTGCGACCTCTTGAAAGGGGGGGGGGGGCATAAGCCCCTTGGTAAAAAAAGGGGAAAGAGATACACTAAGGCACGGGGTATGCAAAAGATGTTTCATTAAGTATTCAATGCTCAACAGTTACAAAAGTGCTTCAGCCTTGAACAGGGAGGCCGAACCCCTTTACAAAAAATATTTACAAGTAAAAAAAGAAAGCAGAAAGCAACCTACATGCCATCCTCGGCTGGAGGGGCAACGAAGTCCTCAACAGGGACCTCGGTGGCAGCGTCAACCTCAGAAGGAAGGAAGTCGAGGAGCACCCTCAGCTCGTCCACCAGGAAGTCCAACACCAGCTTCACTAACGTCTTCTTAGTATCCTTAATGCCCTCCAGGTAGGCTTCGGTCGCATAGTCGACCAAGCATTTCAGGTACTCTAGACGCATTTCGGAAGTTGGCCTTGGTTTCCATCGCTCTCACCTCAGCCTTCGCCACCCAAGCCTCGGCCTCCACGGCCCGCTTATAGGCCCCTAATGCGACCCCATCAAGGCGAGCTCGCTCCAGGTCTGTCTTCTTCAAGTGCTCCTAAAGCCTAGCAACACGAGCCTGCTCTGCCTTTAAATCGTTCTCCAATGTCTGTCAGAGCTGCTTCTCCTCCCCCAGAGACTTGAGGGCCTCGTCTCGGTTGCTCTCCACCGAAGCAACCCACATCGCGAGCTACTCATTCTTCTCCTCGGCCCAACCTACGCGGTCGAGAAGGATGTCGACCCGGTCTCCCAGGCCAATGTAGTGTCGGCAGACCTGCAACAAACAGTTCATTAGTACAACAAGAAAAAGCAAGTGGATGAACAAATCAAAAGTTAGTCGAAGCTTACCTTGACCAGAAAATCCAGCCCCTAGTCGAGGAGGTCAACGTGCATCATGTCGATGTGATCCCCCTAGGGGATCATCCCCTTCACTAAGGCTCTACCGACCCACTTGGTGTCGATAAAGTCGCCCTCGCGGGCAATCCATTTGGGCTAGAACACCCGCGAAAGGCTCCCCTCCTCGACTGGGTCTGAGGAAGGAGGGGCGGACAACGGCCCAATCATGGGCCCCTTTGCTGTAGGCCCCCTTGAAGCAACAAAAGCCTCTTTCCTCCGCTCACCGCCCTCAATAGGGCGGTCCTTGTGTGCCAACTTCTTGATAGGAGGTGCTTGTGGTGCCTCAGGTGGCCTCTTCCTACTAGTCTCCTTCGGCCGACTCCCCTTCGTGGGCCTCTTCCCTCGGTCTCTGCCTCCACTCGCAAGAACCTATGGCCGAGGTGTCCCCTTGGTAGGCGTGAGCACCCTCTCTGTGTGTGTAGGCGTCTTCTTGCCAGACCTTGGCACCTGCCCTCCTGAAGGCCACTCGACTGACGTCTTCTTCGCTAAGGCGATCTCCAGTAACATCCTCTTGGCGTCCAGTGGCATCTCTGTAAGAAAAAACAAGAGAGTTAGTACCTCCAAATAAAGTGAAGGCTAACGTGTCAAAAAGCCGACAACAAGATTTCTCCTACCGAGGGGGGCGGGGCTGAGCCCTACAAACACCAAAGGAAGCTTGGCCTCCACTAGGGGCTTGGCCCGGAGCATCCCCAACACAAGAAGGTGGGTTATCGCGTCGGCTTCATCGTCTCGAAGTAAAGGCTTCGACTTCTTGACCGCCAGATACATCTCCCCCCAACCCGACTTAAACAACCAACCCTCGGGACAGGAGACAAAGAAAAACTTGCTCTTCTAGTTGTGGACGGATGAAGGGTTGTCTATAGGTCGGCCTCGCCGAGGTTGGAAATAATGCATAACACCCTCGGTAGCATGCGCCCTAGGCACAAATAGGGCTCAAAACATCTTCAGTGTCAGGTCCACAAGCTCGCTTCCACACCAGTACAAGGCAGGGGGGTAAGGCCTCCTCCTTGTCCTCCTACAACAACGGCCTCAAATTCGAGGCTGAAGCTTCCAAACAGAAGGAGCCTCCGCATCACCCCGAGAGAAGGAAGTGAAGCCAAGGCGATGCCATCTCAGGACACCTCGTCATGAGACCCAACGGCACCTCCCAGCACTACCAACGCACTCCCTTCGGTCGAAGCCTGGGCCTACACCACGGCTTTGGGAGTGGGGGCCAAATGATGTAGGCGCATTATGCTTGCCCAATGGTGGGCCTACACATGCCTATCAGCGCATCTCAGGGCACAAGCAGAGCCGAGCTCGGCGGGCCTCGCGGAACCAATCGCACGAAGTCACTTGGCGGCCTTAGATAGTCGCACTCCCTGCGTACGGACTCCATCTCGACCGGTTGAGCTCTGCCATGACCCGTTGGCCTCAAGTATAAATAGAAGGTACCTACCCCCAAGGTAAAGGATCCCAGAACTTAAGATTCTCGAGCTCTCCTTGAGATCTCTTATCCTCCTTTGTAGCCTCATCTAAGTCCTCGTACCTCAGGCCTCAGCTACCTCGTACATAGTACTAACTTGACTGTCGGAGTCTCCGCCTTGAGTGTTAACCCAGGGCCTCTGACGTATTCTCTCACCTTGTAGGATAAATCTACTCGCCCTCGGCCACCTCAAACACCTCGGGCCTCGGGCACCTCTGCTTAAGAGCGTATTGACAGTGTTGATCTCAGCTAATCCGAGCATCAACAAAAGGGAAAAGAAGATAGAAGTCCAATTAAAGTTTGTTCATTCCATCTAATGTTTCTCTTGGTTAATTCCGCCGAGCTTTAACATAACTGACTTAGCATATGAAAAATAAAAAACCATATGATCAATATTTACTTAAATATAAGTGCGCTCTTATACTATGTTTTAAAAAATAATTCTTATTAAATGCTTAAAACATTTTTTACCCTTTTCTTTACACTAGTAATTAAGCACGTACGTTGCACGTATGGATAACAATTATTATTATTATTATTATTATTATTATTATTATTATTGTTATTGTTATTATTATTGTTGTTATTGTTGTTGTTGTTGTTGTTGTTGTTGTTATTATTATTATTATTATTATTACAACAACAACAACAACTACTACTACTATTACTAAATTTTGTATTCCATTTCTGTCTTAAATAAAAATATTTTTTATTTTAACAATTATTTTTATTTAATATGATGATTATATAACATTAGAAATGTTCCAAAATGTCTTTGACAAAATTATGTACTTTTTTTATCTTTTGTGTTCTATCTTTTTTAAATATTTATTATTTAATTATGACATCATGAATTACTTTGAAAAGTTAGATCATTGACCCACCATTTAAATAAGAAAATAGCTTTTCTTTTGGATAAGTTTTAAATTATATATTTCATCTACATAATATACATAATTTTTACTTATCACACTTAATTTTTGTTTGGCATAATTAAAATATAATTTTTATATATTCTTTTGATTACTTGTACTTTTTTATTATTTTTAAATATTTATTATTTAACTATTATATCATCGATTAATCCATTTGACCCAAACCACTAACCCAGGACCCAAAAAGAAAAATAGTTTGATTTCTAGGTTGATATTAAATTTTGTATTACATTTCCATTATTGATAAAATTATATCTTATGTATAATATTTATTTTTGTGATTCTTTGTATTTTTTATTTTTAAAAATTTTATTATTTGACTATGACATCATTTCATTTCTAAGTTGATCTTAATTTTGGCATCCCATTTTCATCATTTACAAAAGTACTTCTTACATTTCATACTTATTTTTGTTCAATATAATGAATATACAATATTAATGCCTAGTTCTTTTTATTTTTTTGTATTGTATATTTTATTTATTTTAATTTTTTATTATTTAACTATGGTATTATTTATTAACGGATTTGACCCCAAATGGTTGAATTGCTTACCCACCACTGAGAGGGAAGAAAATGGTTTTGTTTTCAAATTATTTTTCAAAATATTTATTTTTATATTATTAAAATTAATAGTGGATTTAATTGGTAAAATTTAATGATGAGAAAAATATATCTTAAATATAGGATTTAATAAGAGAATATACCTTAGATATGAGATTTAGTGAGAGATAATAGGAAAATAGTTTACTTCCAATTGGTTTTAAATTTTACATTTCATTTCCCTCATTAATAAAAACATTTCTTATTTATAATCAATGTTTTTAACTTGTTGTTGACATGCCCAGTTGAACCATTCGAATCATCACTCGGCCTTGATTCTGGGTTTGGTTCTCTTGAACCCCCCCCCTTTGGTTAAAAATCGTCTAACTTGGGCGGTTCAACCATTGACCTGTTCGACCTAGTAACCAAGTCACAGGTTACATAATTAATTATGTGCAAAGTTTTGGAAGTCGTAACTTTGCACTCCAATGTCCGGTTGGGGTTATCTTTTTTATTTTGAGTATTTTTTTAAGATCTATATGTCCCAAGGGCATTATGCACCTTGCATTGCTATTTTTGTGAATAAAACCCTTTTTTGTCCCTAAATTGCAAATTTTAATATTTTTTTATAAATAAAAAATTTAAAATGGAATTAGAAAAACATAAATAAATGTAACATAATACATATATTATATGTAATATATGTAAAACATAATTATTCTATTTATTGATAAAATATGTATTTTTACACACACACACATATAGTGTTGGCGTAGAGCAGTTTAACTCATTTGATCTTGATAGTTGATTGGTGACCTGTGACCCGAAGGCAAAAGCGGGTTGGCCTCCGAGTCGGTTTTTAAAACATTGTTTATCATACCTGATGAGGGGCATTTTGGTCACACCGTGCAATTACCGACATGTGGACGATGTGTTGCCAACATCGTCCATGTCAGCAAGACAGCTCGACAAGTTAACGCATGACAACCAACAACAGGTGTACGACCGAGCTGGGGCGAGCTCGGCCCGCCGACAACACAAGCTTGTCCAATGCCTCCTCATAGACATACAACCCCTCCCGGCCATGGTCCCAAGGGAAATGGCCAACAGCAGGTGCAATCCAACGATACTCATTAAGGATTTTGTATCTCTGACATACCTCAACTATCTCCTCCTCGGACATCTCGGATGGTCCAAACATACTCACTACTGCCTCCACCTCTTCTCTCTTGCCTATGAGGACACCATCGAAGTAGGCTCCATATGCACCCTCATCGGAAGGACTAGCTTCATCATCTAGCCTACCGCTGAATGGCCTATCTTCAGTATAACTATGATACATGGCAAAAAAGGAGCAAAAATACTCACAGAAAGACGTAGGGAACCAAAAACGACAACGACAATAGAAGAAATTCAAGCTTGCCAATGAAAAAAAGAGCTTGCCTTAGCTGACCGACACTATAAATCAACTCGTAAACCACTATCCTTTCTCCAGAAGAATCCAAAAACAGTGTCTGAGTGGGGACCTTGTCAAGGGGCCCCATATTTATAGCTCGCAGAAGAAGAAATCAACGACCTAGATGAAAACCACAACTGGCAGGGGCGCACTGTTAAGAATTCGATGGCGTAGGTACAGGACAGCCTGACGCGCCAACTTGAAAATTTGAACAACGCACACGCACCTTTGAATTAAAAAAATGCATGTTTGAATTCAAAAAATGCTCGCGACCCCGCGCGCGTGAAACCATGCCCTAGCTTCGAAACATTCTAGAAGAAGCGGTTTGGACCAAGCCTGAACCAAGTGAACTGAAGCGCTAGTAGAGGTGAACTGAACCACCAACAAGAGTGAGCAGATCCAAAATGCCCTAGAAGGTCCTACTCTCTTTGCCTGCTATATAACGGCTCGAGAGTGGTGGGCAATTGATGAGGGGCATTTTGGTCACCCCGCGCAATTACCGACATGTGGGCACTGTTGGCAGCACAACGTATACGTCAGCAAGACAGGTTGACAAGTTAACGTGTGACAACCAACAGCAGGTGTACGACCGAGCTGGGGCGAGCTCGGCCCACCGACAACACAAGCTCATCCAAAACTGTTCGGCACACCACGCCCACATGAGCATCGTTACCACGACTGTAGGAACACCTCGCCGAATCGTACGCCACAAGACCCATGGGTGACCTGTAACTACCGCGCAAATCTAGCAACTAATGGTCTAGCATGCCTCAAACTGCGGAAACAGCTCCGCAGAAGACTCAGAGAAGTTGCCTGATGACATTTGAACCTCAAATAGCTATAAAAAGGTCCCAAAACCACCCTAACAAGTATGCACACTTGAGAACTAAAGCTCTCTCATATATTCTTCACATAATTCCCTTACTGGCTTAAGCATCGAAGTGTTCCCCCGGGTAAACAATACCCAAGCACTCTTACCTTTGTCTTCTTTACAGCTCGACTCAGCTCAGACATATAGAGACCAACTCAATAGAATAGCTTGGCATTGCCAGATCAGAACATTTGTTCGAGCCCAGTCATAAGACACGAGGGAGCGAGCAGATTGCGCATCACCAATACCTATTATTGTTTAATATGTCAAATATATGATGTTAAAAACATTTCCATTTTTTAATTTCTATATTTTTTTCATTTTAATATATTTTTCATTTTATTGTTTAATTGTGGTAAATGGATTGGCCCACTTGATCCAAATGGTTTAATTTCTTACCACTGCCTAGATAAAAATACTATTTTTTCTAGGTAGATTTTAAAAATATAAGTTTTTATGTTATTAAAATTGTTAATTCATTATGTATGTATTTAATTATAGAATTTAATGATGAGAAGAAACAAATAAGGCTTAAATATATGATTCAATAGAGGTGAATGCAAATTAATATCTTAAATATTAGATTTAATGAGAGATAATTGAATACATTAAATATCTTAAAATTAACTCTTTTCAACTCATTTAATATCAATAACTAATTACCCATTCTCATTTTTTTTATCAATGAATTTTAATATAGAGAGATAAATTTTGTCAATACAAAATTCTAAAAATATTCTTACACTTATTCCTACTTTTTAAATAAAATAGTATAGATTGGCCTACGTATTGATAAGGCTGTCCTTACTATAGATTGGCCTACGAATTGATAAACCTTGGTTAGTATTACTATTATTATTATTATTATTATCTACGTGTAACAACGTAGGACCTCGTTCTCTCACTTCATGCGAGCAGTATTTTCCCACGAAGAAGCCGAATCAAATCATCAGTTAATACTTATTCAAGGATTTTGGGAGGTCAGTTTTGTGGGAGCCGAGTGCCGAGAGGCGCGAATAAAGATGGCGAAGGGATTACAGACGGAGGGACTCGCTGCAGACGTGACTCAGCTGATCGAACAGTTGGAACGACATTGTCTAGCTCCTGATGGATCCATGACCTCTAAATCCGCCTATTACGATCTCCAACTTGTACGTAACGTCCTTCTCCTCTTAAGTCTTAAACTTGTATTTTTTTTTTCCTTTTTCCTAAACAAAATTCTTCTGTCGCTTCTCGTTCGTTCGCAATTCGCATCCGTGATTTCTCTTTTGCTCGTCTTTGATTGCCAATGTAGGCTAGAGAAGAAATGTTAAGAGAGAGATTGCACTACTTGGAAGCCATGGTAGGAAAACTTGCTATTATCGTCTATTTCGTTTTTCTTTCTTTTCTTTTCTTTTTTTTTTTTTTTTTTAAATATCGATAACGCTGAGCATTTGGAATTCAATTGCTACCTTTTTTGATCCTTCATTCCTGGTAATTTGAGTGGGTGTGCTTATGTAGGCAATCTACTGTGAAGCGATTGGAATGGTGGAAGAGTATCAGAAGGCTGTTTCCGTGGCGAGCCTTGGAGGAATCAGTGATGTTCATGGTCTCTACCCCGAATTTGACTTGAAGATCTCGCCTCAGGTTTCATCTCATTTTTATTAATATTTTTTAAGAAGATAATGGCAAAAGTTGGTTCATACATTTCAAGATTTTAATTGAACAGGATTGAGATTAATGGAAAATTTTATTAATGACAGAAGCCAATGCGTTAGTTTCACGTTCATTACATGCTCCTTTTCTCTTGTTAATGTTCGGTGCTAATTTGTGTTTGAAGTTTTATTACGTGGCTAAGATTCTTCATTTGAAAACGAAGATACCTTTTGAAGATGAATGTCAATGTTATTCTTTGAAGTACTTTTACTGTTATGTTCTATTTACTTATCCATATTGCAAATGCTTCACTTGACAGAAATATATTTATAAATAGAAAAAAAGGTAATTGGTATTGTAAGGGTTTCTCCTGAAGACAACGAATACATTTTCCACAAGTGTTGTAAAAGGTTTCTAGGTCAAACAAGTGAATACATAAACAAATAAAAATGTAGGTTTCTATCGTTTTCTATCATTTATTTGAGCCTAACAAATTGGATAAATTATTCTAATGCACTGCAGGAATTCTTGTGTTTTCCTTACTATCAAACTTTTGAAAGATGGAAATGAGTTGGTGGAAGCATGATACCAAATCAGAAAATGTGAGGCGCTTTTAGCATATTTTTAGTGAATTCTGTTTTTGAACTGCCTGTTCCATATTAGTTGATGAAAGATTATTCCTGATAATTTATATTAGACAGCAAAGGCATATTTCCAGTATTATACTAAAAAACTTACAATATGGGAACAGTGGCATTATTAAAATGTAAGGTGTATCCACTAATACCATATTTAGTGGCCAAATAAAAAGGTGCCTGCTAGATTTTTTTTTTTTTTGAAAAAAGTTAACCAAGATTCATTAATAAAAAAAGAGATACATGAGAAGATGTACAAAGCAAGGGGAGAACCCCTACAAATTACAAAGGAGGAAGTTTGTCGCTAATTGCTATATAGTTGCTCTAAGAACGCACCACATTTAGCTAAGCCATCTGTTGTCTGGTTGTATTCCCTAGGAATCCAAACTAACTTTACATTTAGGCATTCCAAAGAGTCCCTGGCCTCTTCTAAATAGTGACTTAATCTCCAAGGTCTCCCCTCGTTGTCTCTTAACCATTTTATAGTATTTGCTGAATCACCTGCAATGGTTATATTTTGAATTCCCAAAAAAGGTGCCTGCTATATGTAATGGCTGCCCTCACAGGAATAAAAAAAGGTGCCTGCTAGATTACCAATCATGCTTTAGCATTGGTGCCCCAGTTAGTTTATGCATAAACTAAAGAATAACCAAGTAACATCTATGTATTCAATGATTTGTAAGAAAATCATTAAAATATATTGGTAAATTGTGGGGTTTTATACTAGACACCTTGTTTCGGATACAGTCTTAACATTATAATGATTGACTGCTGACCTGCCCCCAAGCCACCAAAAGAAAAAGAGAAAAATGTTGTGGAAATAAGTGTTGTAAGTCTGGGGATCATGAAATGAGAGACAAATGTATTTTACACAAACTTGTCTTATCGTTTTATCTTTTAGGTAATTTCAGGTTTATGAGTCTCTAGAGCACCGACTTGTTGTAGCAGAAGCAGCTCAAAAATTGAGATTTCCTCTTCTTTCAAAGGATGATGAAATTCATGAGGAAGAAATTGAGAAACGTAGTGTAATGTCAAGGAGCTCTCTGGATAGTACAAGTACTAGCATCACAATCAATTCAAGCTCAAATTCAGCAAATTATACAGTCAGTCTGACTAATAGCATAGCAGGTATGGCAAATAATGCGCTTTCCTTGAGTTCTACCGATGCAGCAGAACCTGGAGTTGGTGGAGTTCCAAATTGTTTTCTTGGGGTAACTCCTGTTTACTTATGGCAAACACAACTTCAACAAACCACAGTTACCTTGGTATGTTATGTTTTATGATATCTTATTTACTTTTAACTCCTGTTAGTTCAATGTGTGATAATGCATCGGCCATTTGGTGCTTAAAGAATTCTTATGAAATTCCTAGATATGTACTCTTGTTGAAGGCACTTTTTTTTAATCCAAATAATATTTAATAATTTAATAACCCAAATAAGTGGGTTGGTTAGTTTGCTAGCCAAATCATCAAAACTATAAAAAAGTATCATGTATGGGAGTTCCCTCTCTTTAAGTGGGAGGGACAGGTGTCCTTCACATAGGAGGAGGAGGTAGTTACATAACTACCCCACTCCCTATTTAAGCTCCTTAAGGGGAAGCTAGATGCACTGACACACTCTTCGGAGAAAAATCTCTCAAGAGATTCTAAAGAATAGCTAAGATAAAGAGAGAAGAAAAGAGAAGTGCTCAAGGTAAGGCAAGGAAGGAAAAGTCTCACTAATACAGGTAGAAAAAGGAAAGTCCTCTCTGTGAATACTTCCTATATATGTCTTCTGCAATGTATCATTCTTTCTCTCTCTTTTATTTTCACTTTTGAGAAAGAAAATAGAGGGAAATAAACCGTCTACAACCAGGCCTCTACTTGGTTGATTATGGTCCCTCTTTCAAGACAAAGTTAGGGATTGAACCATCTACAGTCTAATTCTCAAGGGTTGATTATGGTTCCCTTCAAATGAAAATGAAGAACAAAGGGATAAAAACAGTCTACAATCAAATATTCAGTTCGATTGACTACGTTTCCCTTTTTGTATGCAAAAATCCAAGGATTAAGGCTGTCTACAGTTAGAATTTCATCTGATTGACTACAACTTATTGTGAAGAAAGGAGTGAGAAGGAAATTTTCTTTGTATCAAAAGGAAAAGAGAGAAATGTATTGTTGTATAGTTTCTCAATTGTATCTTCTTTTTCTTTCTTCTCATTCTTGTACACTTGATGTAAAAGAAACACAAATGAAAAGTTCTTTTTAAGTACCCTATTGTTCTTTTCTTTTGTTTTATGCATTCATTTTTCCAAGTTAGAATCAAAAGGTGATCTCTACTTTCTTGTGGAGATGTAATTAAGGGGAACAATCCGTATGATTCCCTGAATGGGCCTTACCCAAAATAATAAAAACTCAATCACTTGATTGAGTGAATTATGTTGCATGAGAATTTATTAAAATTTTCACACCAACAACTCTGCATCTTTAAGGTTTGTTGATTACATTGTCCATTGTTAAAGTTAAGCATGTGGTTTCCCATTAAACCCATACCTTTTGAATTTAAACAGAATTGAGCTTGTAGATTAACAGTGAACTATTTTGGTGATGTTTCTGAGACTATTTTTATTGTAGGAACAGTCAGAATATCAAATGTCACTTGCCCATGAGATTGAGGCTCGCTTAAAAGCTAAATGCAATAAGTTAGCTGAGGCCTTTGTAATCAATGATAATGGTGTGTAAAACATATGATCATCAATATATTTATGATGACATATAGTCATAGAAGCATATCTATTGACTGATAATACTGCTATTTTGCTATTGCAGACTCATCATTTGGTAGTCAAATATCAAGTGCTCTTCCAGATAGGTGCATCTATTAATTCCTTTTCCCTGACTTTTTCCCACTCATTGTGATTGAGTATATCAACTAAATGCTAGGTTAGTTCCCTAGTTTTATATACCCATTAGCATGCATTTAAATTGAAAAATAGCAATACTCTTTTATCATTCTCCTTTTGTCTCTTTTTTTCTTCTCAAAGCCCTTGTTTTTTTATCTTTTAATAATAAAACCCTAAAACAAAGGATAACTAACATGTATATTATATGATGCGAGGCATTTGACAAGACACTTAAGGGAGGTGTTCTGTTCACTTCGATTCAAAGATTAATGAATAGCCTAATTGATGATCTGGCTGGATCTGGATAAGGAGTATAAAGAGATCATCTGTTTTGGGGAAGGTTCACCTAGGAATAAGATTGAAATATGTTGAGAAGGAAGGAATATAGTTGGTAGGCATCAGGGAGATAGCCTAAATCAAGAGGGGGTGCTGGACATACTTCGTACTTGTATATCATTTTTTTTTTCTCCACAATCAATAAAAACTTTATTTGTTATTGATGAAAAAGTGCCTATAATATACAATAGGATGTATGAAAACATGTGCTAATAAGTTGCAGCCATTGTAATAATATTACAAAAAAGGCATCTACCTTATTATTTCCTAGTCAGGTGCCTAGTTGCCTAAAAAGGCACTTTTTTGATATAAATCATGGCGTTCAGGCCAATTGCCCCATAGGAGCACCTTGTTGCCTAGATGGTGCCTTGACAACTATGAGCAGTATATATTTGGCTTTATAATGTTTTCTCTGGCTTGATCTATATTTCTTTGTCATGTGCCCAACTTTAATCCTTCCTGGTAGGATGTCTCTTAGTGGAATTAAAAACATATAGTGTTTTCCTTAGCAGTGATGTATAACTTATTTCGTTTTTAATTTGTACAATAACAGGCCTTCTCCTTTATCCTTCCAACTTCACTATAAATCATGGTTATTTACACAGAACTTCAGAAACCAAACAGGTTTCTGTAGTTAACTCATATATTTATCATTCCCTGTTTTCCTCTAAATATTTCATATCCAAACTCTGAAATCTTAAGTTTTGAGCGTTCAAGGTCTATGTGACTGTTCTCAAAATTAATAGCGACTCATTTCAACTTGGTGATTTGTGACCATGTCTGCTTATTGAGTGTCATGTTGTGAAAGAGGGTTGGGCTGAGTTAATCTGGCTCAACCTCCAATAATCAGAGTAACACAAAATTGGTGTGGTGTCAATAGTCACTGATAGGAACTACTGAAAACAATTGTGCCATAAAGACTACTAACTAAAAATAAGGAAACAATTTACGAAAAGAATTTCACTTTTATGCTAGTGCTTGTTTTGCCATAAAGGCAGTAAAAATAAGCTAAAAGATTTCAGAGTAACATTGTTTTCCTTTAACTTCAAAACATGTCCATCTTTAAAGAACGTTATAGAAAGAATAGATTTTTTTTTTAAGATTTTCAAACCACTAGAACGCTAGCCTAGGGTTTTGATTTCAGTAAGCCTGATTCTTTAGAAATCACAGAAAAATAAATAAACAAATAAAATAAAAAACTAGGAAATTAATTATTTTATCACTGGATTAAAATCTATGCTTTAGCAATATCTTATCATCAAGCCTGATCGTATTTACTACTAAATTCTAATACTACCACAATGCCATAAACGAGCCAACCCCAAATTTGGGATGAAGGCTGAGTTGTGTTGAGTAATTCTATAAATGCATTTAATTAAACCTATTTTTATATGCACTTTTTGATAAAAAACTTAGATTTTAATTTTCCAAAATTAAACTAGTTTTTATGTCAATACTTCCTCCATAAAGTGAGGAAGTATGAGCACAAACCAACCAGGTTTGGAATCGTGTTGTTTTATCAATGTTGTTTTCTTTTCCCAGTCTCTTTTATGCTTTATTGATAGAAAACATACTGGGAGACCTGGATGGCAACCGGAGTGGTTTATAGGAAAGAGGTGAATGGAGCCTTAATGTGCGTTGTGGAAGGAACCAATGTAAAAGCCTTTTAAGTGATTTGAGTTTATGTGTTGGAAATCCATTTCATGGAAACCTTTTCTTCTCCTATTGATGCCCTTTGGAAAGTTGCAAGTCTCAAAGAATCTTTCTTACATTTATTTGAATGTAGAGTTGTTTCTTTTCAATGCCTGGTTGGCTGTTACCTGGCGTGTAATATTTTTGTGGGGTATGTACAGCTATATAGTAAATTATGAAAGATTTGGCTTGTCATATTATCTTAGATTTTTTTTAATATTATTTTGTCTCTTTTAACTTTTGACAAGAATCTATTATCCTACAAGCTCATGATTTAAATTTCCACATCTTCATGATTTCAGAGTAAAGTTACTTATTGAGGAAATTGAAAGTGAAGAGACAGCTTTGAGAGAAGATCTCTATTCAGCAGATAGGAAGTTTGCAGAATATTATAATGTACATCAACTTTTTCTCTCTCTCTCTCTCTCTCTTATATATATATATATATATATATATGCATTGGTTTGCTATTGGCATTTGTTGTTACTGATGATGTATAGGAGATTTTGAGTATATGACCTGCAAATATATCCATATTAGGTCCTGGAGCAGATACTCACAGCGCTTATTAAGTTTGTCAAGGATTTGAAGCTGCAACACCAACATCAATATGTGAGCTTTCCACTTATGAATCAATTTTTAAAACACTAATTTATCTCTTCAACCCCCTTCACAGAAATAGAAGTAAAAAACCTCTAATTTTTTTTAGTCCTTATCTGCTGCAACTGAGTATTCTTTGTTTACAGAATCTTTTACTTAAATGTTGTGAATTTGATCTATTATTATTTTCATTGACTGAATAGGATGAAAATATTTGACCTTTCCACTTCTGAATTATTTTTTAAAACTCATTTATCTCCTCAATCCTCTTCTCAGAAAGAGTAAAAAACCTCTAATTTGTTTTTAGTCCTTATCTGCTACTGGGTATTCTTTATTTACAGAATCTTTCATTTAAATGTTGTGAATTTTAATCTATTATTATTATTTTCATCAATTGAACAGGATGAATTAAGAAAAACATGGTTGTGCAGAAGGTGTGAGGCAATGAATGCAAAATTGAGGTTTGTTCTCATAATCTCCAGCTTATGATTAAATTTGAGTTTGTGTTGCACCATTCTTACCGTTACCATTTCATATCATTGGCAAACTTGAGAATACCTTTGATAATTTAAGTGACAGAAGTTTCTTCCAACAATTTAATGAGTGAAGTACTACCTGTATTATGTGAAAATATGTCATCTTTAGATTATTCTTTTGTTGTAATTTTGAATAAAAAACTTTATCTGTATAACTCATTATCTGATAACTTGACTAGGTGCTTGGGATCGATACCGTTTTCAGAAAATGGCACCACATCAGCACCATATCATAAATCTGTTTTCTGAGAAAACGCCTGCTGTTTGGTTGGCTGTTTTTCTGAAAAAATGTTTTCTCAGACCATGCCTTTGAAATCGGGAAAGGTGTAGTCTGAGAAAACGCCTTTTTTAGTGTTTCCCATTTTTCTACTGTTGCTAGCAATGGTGTGCTGATGTGGCATTGAAAAACGCCTATGTGGCAGCAACAGCAAATAGAAAATCTGAGAAAATGCTTTATGAGAAAACAGTATGTATATGCAGCACCTCAGGAAATGGCATCGATCCGAAAATTGTTCATTCAAAGAATTATTATAAATTAACAAGGAACTTACCTAACCTACCTGGCGGCCTAGAAGAGAAATTATCTTTCTTTAGGTGGGAGAGTCACTCTCATTAGGTCTACCCTAGCTAACCTACTTGTCTACTATCTGTCAGTGTTTAAGATCCCCTTAAAGGTTTCCAATCTTTTGGAAAAATTAATAAGGAACTTTTTGTGGGAGCTTGGAGAGGAGAAGAGAGATCATAGGGTGAGTTGGGAGGTGGTCACTAGGTGTAAAAAACTAGGAGGTCTTGGGATTGGTAATTTCAAGAAAAGGAATATGGCTCTACTGGGGAAGTGGTTGTGGAGGTTTTCATTGGAAAGGGATAAATTGTGGACTAAGATTGCGGCTAGCATTCATGGGCTGGAAGACAATGGCTGGGATCCTGGAATCTTGGCAAGGGCTTCAGCTACTTTTCCTTGGAAATCCATTCACAATCTGCTTCCAGTTTTCTCCCCTTGGATCAGGTATGGTCTAAACTCTGGTAATCGAATAAAATTCTGGGAACAACTTTGGGTCGGGGATTCTCCTCTAAAGGACCAGTTTCCTTCCTTGTATGCTCTATCAGACTTGAAAAATGAACCCATATCTTCTTTCTTGGTACCTTCAACGTCCACTTCTGGCTTTGGATGGAACCTTGGCCTGCGTAGGGCAATTAGGGATACGTACATGGATAGCTTGGTAACTTTGCTAGCCTCCCTTGAGATTGTCTTCCTAAACCCTACTAAGGAAGACACCAGATTTTGGACCCCTTCTAGCTCTGGAACCTTTTCTTGTGCTTCATTCTTTGAAACCTTAACTCAGCCTCCTATCCCCTTTGGGTTGTCCTTTCCAGTTAAGGAAATTTGGAGCCGGCCTGTTCCTTCTCGGGTTGGTTTTTTCTGTTGGGAAATTTTCCTAGAAAGAATCAACACTTTAGACTTACTTTAGAGAAAGAGACCCAACTATTGTCTACTTCCTAATAGATGTGCTCTTTGTAAAGCTGATGGGGAATCTGGCTACCTCCTCATGGTCTCTTGTAAGGCTGCTAAAACTATTTGGGAGTGGGTTTTCTCCCGTTTTGGGTGTTCTTGGTATCCAAGGTTTGTTTTCTCCTTTTTTCAGTTGGCCTAGGAAGCGAGGGAAGACTATGTAGAGGTGTATTAGGGCAGCGGTATGCTGGTCATTGTGGGAAGAAAGAAACTCACACATTTTTTCCGACAAGGAAAGAACATTGGAAGAATTGTTAGATCGAATCCTTTTAAGGGCTGTCCACTGGCTAAAATCTTTGGAGTTGTTTTCAGATTTTCCTGTGGATGACTTGCTAAGAAACTGGAAAGAGATTGCTTCCATTGCTAGATGCAAGAGGACTCTTTGTCCGTTTTGGTCCCCTCCCCCCTCGGGCTTTATAAAGCTGAATTTTGATGGCAGCAGTGTAAGGAATCCAGGGCTCTCTGGGATTGGAGGAGTCTTCAGGAATGAGGAAGGGATTGTTATTGCTTTTCTCTGGCCCTATTGGAGAAGGTGACTTTCTTAGGGCTGAGATCCTTGCAGCGCTTGAAGGAATTCGAAGAGCAAAGGAATTAAATATCAGCCGTTTGATCCTGGAAGGTGATTCGAAGGTGGTGGTTAGTTGGTTGAAGACAGAGGACAGTGGTTTGTGGAACTTTAACAATGAAAAAAAACAGTTCTTATGGCTGGGTAGGGACATTGAGAATCAGTACAGCTGGGTGAAGAGGAGTGCCAACTCATTTGCAGATGGGTTGGCCAAGCAAGGAGTGAATAGGGAGTCTGTTTTTTGGGCTAGTTTTTAATCTTTTCTCTTTGCACTCCCTTTGTTTTCTGTTTTTGGGGAGCTAAGATATTTTATGTCCCCTTTTGTATTCATATTCCCTCTTTTCTTTTAATTTAATGAAGCTGGTGTTATTGATAAAAAAAAGAATTATTATAAATTTTGTGTGGGAGGAAAATGGTTTCATGTTCTGGAACTTTTATTTTTCTTTTTTTGGTTTCTGTTACTTGGCCCATGCCCCTTTCATGTTCTTTGGTTTCTTTGGTGTAGTCAGCAACTCACTGAACTTGGATATTGCATGTGGTTTTCATTTTATTGATGGAAAGTTCATATATAAATCTGATACTAATAGTAAAATGACAAAATCCTATATTGTTTTCATCTGTTATAATTTGCATTTGATTATATGCATAAACTGGTTTTAATGGATTCTAATTTGGAAGAACCTCAGGGCTCTGGAGCATCTTATCCTGTGCAATACTTACACCGAAGATTCAACACCAGCCCTCCATATGATTAGGTACTTAATGATGTCTGCTTATCAATATGATATGCTTTGTTTGGAGAACGGCTTTGATCAGCTAGACTCTTATTTGCAGGAAATATCTTCTAGAGGCTACAAAAGAAGCTACAATTGCATACAATAAAGCGGTAATGATGACTAAGGTTTTTTTTGGTTGCTATTGCACATACTAGTAGTGTTCTTATGTTTGTAGAAAATTGTTGCATATGACTGCAGGTTTATGTTGATAGATTACTTGAGCTTCTTGGGGATGGGTTAGGATTGTTGTTAACTTGTTATGTGAAATTTTATTTGTTTGTTATTTAGTCATTTGAAACCTTTTGAAGTACCCTTATGTGGAAGAACAGAGGAGCCGAATTTAGGTAATCTGCTTGAAGGTGGCTTCTCAACTAGCCACCTTTTAATGTGCCATTGTCTACATCAACCCCATATACAGCTTCAGTTGGTTTTATGCACTACCCTATAGGTTGCTCGAGCTCAAGTTTTGAAAGAAAAAACTTTCCACTTTTTGTGAGGTTGGTGGGGCTATTTTGCTCCAAGTTGACAATAGGAATGCTAGGTATCAGATATGCGTGCATCTCCTTTTGGTTTCACCTTGGGCTGCTGCCCTCGAAATGTCAGGTCTGTTCAGTCCTTCCCTGGTCTACTGTTTAGAAAACCCTCTACTAATTTCTTCTTTTGATTCATTTAGCTGCATAAATGTTTAGCTGTGTACGGAGATGGATAATACAACAATTTAGGTAACTATCTTATTTTTCTGGCTAGCTTTACTAAGTCTTTAGAAGTGTTGTATGGGAAGGGTGTTGATGGCGGACTTCAGTGGTACTGAAAGTTTAGGTGACAATAATACTTGCAATTTTGTCAAAAAGGGTATGCATATTTGGTTTTCCCTTACATCTGGTCCTGCAGATCTAAGGAATTCTTCAAAAAGGGTAGAAGTCATACAGTTTCTTAACTTACAGTAAACAGGCATGTGGACTTGGCGTTACCAACAGCCAAAATATTCATTGCTTTTCTACCATTCTTGAACTTTCTGAGACGCAAAATATCCAAGCCAAGTCTTCTTTTCTCATGTCTCCCTGTCTGTGTGCGTATACAAGCATCTATGCATTCACACATCCACACTTGCACCACTCACACACAAACACAGTCGCACATTTTTGGTTTCTCATCATCTGAAGAACATGCTTTTATCCTGCATCAGGTTACACGCCTTCGTGAGTATCAGGGTGTTGATCCTCATTTCGATACAATTGCGAAGCAATACCAAGATATTGTAAAGGTAGCTTCAGTCTCACAGACAGTTTATCTTGCTCAGCTTACATATATATGCTAATTTCATTATTTTAACAGAAATTAGAAGGTATGCAATGGACAATTCACCAAGTTGAAATGGACCTGAACCGCTCGCCAGAGAATTAGAGCACATGAATTTCTTGCCCCACCAAAACTTTCTCTTCCTAGTGGATTACAATTTAGGAATTTCAATTATTACCATATTCAATTCGTGTGCAGACTGCGATCTTGTGTAATAAAGACGGTACTTTTTTTAAGCACAAGTGCTTATTTCAACCAAGATTTCCAACAAAGAAAAAATAATTCTCTTTCTTTTTCTTCTCAGCAATAATGGTCTAAATTCTAAACGGTGGTTGGCTCCCGGGCCACCTGTTTGATAAATTGCTTAGCTTGTGATGTCACATGTCAAGGCATTCATGCATTATATGTTTATCCAAGTAGAGTATGATCTTGCGTCACGACAAGCAAATCCAGTTCCTCTTCCTGAATTTATTTTTACCCTATTGACAGCGTTCACCATTTAACCTATTGATCTTTCCAGATGATTTGCTTTTTTAAAGGATTGTTCAATGTTTGTGGATGTGATTCCAATGGCGAGCTTTGTCAACTGCTGTGCGGTGTGGAGTCTGTGGACTCGGATCATAGCATAGCCTGCAGTAACTGTTGGCAGTTGTTGGGTCCCATGTTCACCGATTGGATCCGATCATCTGAATTTGAAGTGAGCAGGAAGAGTTGGATTTATCCAACAAAACTAGAGCCAGAGTCCAGAGAGACGTGAATTTCATTGCATCGTCACTCGTCAGATTATTATTGGATGAGAATCATGAGACCATCGTTATGGGCCCATTGCTTATTGCTTAGGTGGTTTTACGAATATTTGTGAACCACGGCACGCGACCTAAGAAAATTCGGATGCCGATAAGAGAGAAATTGAATTAGGGTACATATTCTCGAACGGCCGGTCACGGCCTCACGGTTACGAGTAGACGACTCCAGATTCTTCCAGTCTTCTTTTGCGCGAAAGTGGGTCCCATTTTCGGTTCTACAATTCTACTTCGAATGAAAGCCATAGAAGGTGCGTGAAACTTACGTACTAATTATCTTAATCTAATACACTAATTGTCAATCATCGTGCGAAACCACTGGAGTAGATTACTCAATCAGAGCCGTCCAAACATTACGACCAGGCTCAAGGAAACCAATTAACCGAAGTACCAACCGCCTCAACTCTAACTCAACTGCGGGTTAGATTGTCTGGCCATGAGGACACGCTATAAATATGCCTCAACTCAGAGCTCTGAAAATTATTCGTTCCATTGGCTGCCTTGCGTTCTCCTTCTGTTTTCTGCATCAGGTATGAACTTCTATCTCCGTATTCTCTTCCTTCCTTCCGCAGTCTCGTCCCGTTATTGGATTTCTGATTCTTTTTAGGTTTTTGAATTCTATCTTTGAGCTTTGACTTGTTGGCTCGTATGTGTTTGATCTCTGTTGTCGAAAACATATGATTTATATCGATAGAAATCTTTCTAAGAGTGTTCTTAGGTTGCCTTTTCTCTTGTTGTCATTTGTAAAGATTATGTTTGCGAAGTTCTGATGATTGGTTTTTTTAATCTTTTCTATATATGGGTTTGGATTTTATTGTCTCTATACTCTATTGTTTTGTTGTTGTGATGATCTTTTTATTTGATGATGGTGATGATGATGATTCCTCCGTTCGTTCTATTTGGTTGCACTGTTGTACCTTTTCTTTATATTGGTTTTTTGTTCTATTAAATTGTGAACTCGTATGTTTAGTTGATTCTTGTGATTATTATTTTTTTCTCTTGCAAAAGGGATTATATTAGAGTATTAGACTATTTTCAAGTGTATCCCTACTTCCCATATGTGGAATTTGATCAGGTGAAAGCAGACCGACTTTACGCAAGATTGTTTAATTTGGTGGAGTTATTCTTGTTTTTTTCCTTTGCTCTGTTCTTCAATATGGAGGTCGGGGTAGTTGGGGCGTTTACGAGTAATTGTTTCTTGTTTTCTCCTTTTGTGATTTAGAAGGATTTAGATGAAATAGATTTGATGCTTCTGCGACTAAATTCCCAACCTTGCCTGTGCACGCTAAATAGAAATTGCTCAATTAGAGTACTACTATTGAATATTGATCTTTTACTCTTCCATGCATTCCTTCTGTCGAGATGTCATCCATGGTTTTCTCCACATGTGCTGTTCAGTTTTTTAAGCTATAGATTTATTTTTACCTCTATTATTGTTCTATTTTTGCTGACGGATTCCCTCTTGGTCCTTCCTCAGCTTCTTTGTGTTGTGCGTAATATCAGTGACCAACTACTTTCTACTAATCAATCTTTCATCAGTCAAAGTACATGGTTGAATTAGACATCCAGATTCCTTCTGCTTTTGGTACGTTTCTTAAGCCACAACTTTCTCTAGGGTTACTTTTATTTGTTGTACTCATTTTTATTGATTGGTTTGCTTGTAGTATGCATTGAATTCTGAAAAATTAATGGCATTGAACGAGGAAATATTGCTATTAAATTATGAGACTGATTAATTGTTACTTGAGGTCTATTAACAAGTTGGTGTCATGCGCATGAATGAAGTATGTTGTTATATACATTGGGCCATCTAGGGTGCTGACTATTGTTGTGGGTGCAGATCCATTCTTTGAGGCTAAGGACTCAGGAGCCCCTGGGGCGAAGGAGTATGTACACATCCGCATACAGCAGAGAAATGGAAAGAAAAGCCTGACAACAGTGCAAGGGCTGAAGAAAACGTTCAGCTACGAGAAGATCCTTAAAGACCTCAAAAAGGAATTTTGCTGCAATGGTACAGTTGTGCCAGACGAGGAATTGGGGGGCAAGGTACAATATACGTCAACGTCATACCATTACAATGCTACTGCTTGAATCCTTGTTCCTTGGCTCAAGTAAAATGCTACACCCAAGGGGAAATGTGTGATTAATATGGTTTTGGTGTTGTTCTGCACAGGTTATTCAACTTCAAGGGGATCAACGAAAGAACGTGTCAAATTTCCTTGTTAAGGCTGGCATTGTGAAGAAGGAGCAGATCAAGATACATGGTTTCTGAGAGCTTTATTCAATACATATATTAGTGCTTGTAGTTGTGGGTATGTCATGGGAGATATTAGGTATATGGGATAACTGCGTTTGATGGTTTGATCCTCGTATGCTCAGAGTCCTAGTTGGGTCTTTTCTTGTGTTCTTTTTGAGTCAGGTTGAGGTGGGGGGTCTGAGGCCTTTGCTCTCCTTACATATATTTATGTTGTAGGCGAGTTACTGGTTACTATGGGATGTAATGAATCATTGATCTCTGTTGTTTTGAATAAACACCATTATTACTTAAAGCACGATCATTTTATTTTTCTGTTTCATCATTTTCTTTCCCAGTACAGAATTGGTTGCCTGTTTAATGACACGTAATTATTATTTCTGGGTTGATGCCCCTCATCTTTGTCCATAAGGCTGTATTTGGTTTGGCTTTCATACAAAACAAGAGGTCTCAACTTGTTCACGAACCTCTAGCCTCCAGTCCCTTCCATACAGCACAGTACTGTTCCTCGTTGCAGAGGAAGTGAATGGCTGGAAGCTATTATTGTTAAAAATTCCTTGCGTAAGTTTAGTCATCCTATTTTGCCTACGGAGCAAAAATTGAAGTTCACACTGTTATAGGCCTTGTTGACCTTTGGTTCCAAAAGCGGCAGTCCATGGCACCTTGTGAAGCTGACTGGGATCAGCCGTCAAACATATGCTTGATTTGTTGTGAAGTGCTCCACTGCGTACATCAGATCCGAGCTTGTTTGCAGCTTCTCCTCTATGCTCTATTCAAACCTCAAAGCAGAAGAAGAGTCCACTTTCAAGACATCCAACTTGGAGTCTCATCTAACCGCTACCAGAGTCCACGATAAAGTTCTTAGCTTCTTATTTATTACAAGTTCTGTTTACAATATTATTTAACTTGAACCAAAGGCTCGCAGAGGTCTAGTATTTCATTTATAGAGGATGAAGCTCTCTGTCTCAGCATAGATCTGTTGACCCAAAAGCTTTGGTTGCTGCCTCTGAATCTGATATGGACACCTGCCAGCCCACATTCAAGCCACATTCAGAGATTTATGCTTGAAGCAGCACGTGATGTTCATGCAGTAGTATCACCGATTGGGTTGCATCCTATCATATTAATATACAATAAAATATACCTTAGTAAATAATTGTATGTGTGAGCTGTATGACAGCTGAGACCGTTGTAACGACCAGTGTCAGCGGACACTATTAAAGGCCTGGCTCACCTCATTATGAACATGAACAGAAATATTCCCTTTTTCAATTGTCTTTCTTCCTCTTGAGCGGTGAACGTTCACCATAGCTCGGGGGCGCAAACCGAACTCTTCTCGCCGTCGGGAAGAGTTTGATATCAATCTGGAATCAGAGCGCCAGATTTTGGACGACGGAATGGACGGACTAGAACAAAGGGTGGTGGACACTGAACGTCGGCTGGACACTATTGATCGGAGGCTAGAAGAAATTGTTGTTCAGCTGCAACGACTTTCTTCTCAGGAGGGATCCAGTCGACAGGTCCCAGCCAACACACCACCTGTAGATGAGGGCTCCCAAGGGATTGGGCAAGGTAGCTACCAACGCCGATTAAAGGTGGATATCCCTCGTTTCTCAGGGAACAACCTCGATGGGTGGCTTCTGTTTGTCCGCCAATATTTTGAGCTGCAAGGGATGCAGGAGGAGCAGTGGGTGCAGGTAGCCAGTGGAGATAGGGGTGAGCATTCGGTTTATTCCGTTAAAAATCGAATTTTTTAAAACCGAAATATTAAAATGAAAACCGAAACCGATTTTCAATAAAACCAAAATAACCGAACCAAAATTTTTGGTTTTAGTTATTGATGTTGTGTAATCCAGGCACTCTTGGCTCCTGATCGGCGACAGACGATATTTGAGAAGAAGACGATGAAGGATTTCCGGGGGACTTGCCCGATAGGAATACTCCGATGCTTAAGTTAGAATGTTGGAGAAAGCATTAAAGAGTGCAAAGAAGGCTAAAAGTGTAGGTCGCGCTAGATCACTGAGTATTCGAGATTAGCTCGAGATAAAGATCAGATATGTTCAAGATCCCTTTTCCCCTTTGACCACGGGGCTCTTAAATATGAGTGTTCTTGTCAAATCAGGCGTAATTGCCACTGGACCTCTGTTGCAGCCGTTATCTGTCAGGGCTGCGCAGGTAACCGTTGCAAAGTACTACCCAATCGGATGAGAACACGTCTCAGAAGGACAGACACGCCACCATCTATCGAGAGACGTGGGTGCAGTTTGTCGGGCTGGCAGGGACTGCGCCGTCAGTCAGGAGACGTGGTGCAATCTGACGGGTACGGTCTAGTTAGTTAGAAGCTTCCTGAAAACATCGTGTCGCTTAGTAGCGAGTTGCCTTGTATCGAACTATCCTATTGCGAGCTACCTTGTAGCGAGCTCCTAGGGGTACCTCGAGGTGATTCCTCTTGAGGTTGCCTTTGGGGCAGTTCCTTTGCTTGAGTATCGGAGCGAGCTGGTTATCCTCGCTCGCGAGCTGGGATAGACTTGTCTTGGAGTATTCCCTTTTAGTACGTCGGGGGTCCATGAGCTCGCGCTGTAGCAAGCTCACCCTGTGGTGAGCTGTGACGTAGCGAGCTGCCCTGCGGGCTCGTTACTTAGTCGTGGTCAGGCCGTTGTGCTGAGCTGTTACTTGTGCTGAGTCATGTCCACGTGTCACCATCTCAAGGGGTCGGGTCAAATCACCCTCCATCAATTGCCCCCCACTCCTCGGGCTAAGGGTGCTACATTAGCGTGAGGAGTTCATGAAGTGTGACGGGTGGATTTGACCCGAAGTTCAAACTTGATTGACTGATTGCATTAAATGCGCGCACAGAAGTCAGGGGGTCTCTAGACCTTTTGAATGCCAAAAAACGTGCCGAAGTGGCTCTCAATTCTGGAAGACGTGCAGCTGTCATTACCTTAATCATGGGAGACGTGCAACCAGTCACGTTTCAGCTTCAGGAGGCGGGCGGTCAGCTTGACTGTGAACCGTCAGTTCTGTTTTAATCTGAGCCGTCGGTTTGAGGGCACAGTGGCTATAAATAGGAGGGCCTCAGGCCTCATTTCTTTTACGCTAACTTGCCTTGCTTTCGGATCTTGAGGTCACGTCTTCATCTAGCTGCCTGAGCTCTTCTTCTGTTCACACCGTCTTTTCGGTTCATCTTTTCCCTGGTGAGTCTTATCATTTTGTCAATATGTTTGGGT
Source organism: Nelumbo nucifera (assembly GCF_055504915.1). Lineage (NCBI taxonomy): Eukaryota > Viridiplantae > Streptophyta > Magnoliopsida > Proteales > Nelumbonaceae > Nelumbo > Nelumbo nucifera. Next base: position 144,987,587 of record NC_142649.1, on the reverse strand, counting down.
ATCCGTACCACGTCTTTTCCGGGGGTGATGACCAAGATGACACCTGCTCGAGCTCAGGGGGAGCTTGGGGGCAGGCTCCGGAAGCTCGGGAGGCTTCTGGCGAAACTGCTTCTACCTCTCGGGGCAGGGAGCTAGATAGCTTTGGTCCTTCCTCCATGTCGATGGAGAGACTTAGGACCTTTGTTCTCCAATTTAACCTCCCCAGAGATCTTGTCTATAGTCTCCCTTCCGGTGACTATCCCTGGGAGCACGATCCTGATGAGATAGTGATCTTCCAGGAGCAGCTCATTGCTGGCCTCCATCTTCCTCTGCATCCTCTGATAGTGGAGGTTTTGAATCACTTCAACATCACTGTTGACCAGCTTCACCCCAACTCCATCCGAAATGTAGTTGGGAGTATCTCTTTATTTTATGAGTACTGTCTTCCCCTTAACCTTGACATCCTCTCCACCATTCTTTGCATTAAGAATGCTTCCCCCGGAGCGCCTCCAGAAAGGCGTTCCTACTATTTTTCTCCCCGCCACAGCTTCAAGCTCTTATACGAGCTGTCGAACAGGATCCCGGCCTGGAAGCGGGACTATTTTGTAGTTCGTAACCCCGAGGGGTGGCCCTTCCCAACTCTAGAGGACCGCCATCCAGGATTCGGGGGTCGACTTGGATCCCAAAGTTCGGTAAACGCTGCAGTCCTGGGCAGCAGTTGGCTTTCATTGGTCGGATTACTTGACCGAGGACAAGCTCATGCAGGCCGGCCTGAGCCCGGGTAGGTTGCCTTTTAGGTCGCGTAGTGCCTTGTAAATTTTTTTTTACTGGACTAACACCTTGTGACTTTTGGCAGCCATCATGTCTGGTGTAGACGCACGCCGCCTTCTGTCCAGCAACTAGAAGCGCAAGGCGAAGAGGTTGCGTCCTGACCGAGCTTCCACTTCTGGGGGCGCTGAGTTCGAGGCTGTTGACCCGGCCTTCACTTCTCCACCGCCTGAGGTTCCACCGGTCCCATTCGATGAAGTTGCCACGGAAGGTGGCCTTGAAGAAGGCGAGCTCCCGGCGCAAGGGCGGTTCCCTTCGCGAAGGGGTCGGAAGGCAGTATCCCACGAGGAGGTTGCCTGCTGGGGAGAGATGGACCCCAAGCAGCTCGCCAGGCTAGCCTCCGCTCACTGTATGGTGGTAGTGGCTACTTTTTTCCTCTTTTTCCTTCTTCCTCTTCTTTTTTTTCTGACCTCGGCCTTTTGTTGGCAGGTGAACTCTGCCATCCACGTCATGGACCTCCAGACCAACATTCACTCCGGCGATGCTCTCGCTTAGAGGTCAACCGTGCAGAAGCTCCAGGGCGAGCTCGACCGGGCCCGAGGTGAAGCCCTTCAGGCTCGAAAGGGGAGCGAAGCCCAGGAACTGCTCATCTGGGACCAAGAGGCGCAAATCACCCGACTATTCGAGGAGAGTGCTCGCTACCGGGAGGAGTCGTCGAGGGTGGCAGTGGAGAGGGAGCTTCTTCGCCAGCAGGTTTGAGACTTGGAGTCCACGCTTCAGGACTGAACTCGGAAGTTCGACACCATGGTGGAGGCCGAGTGGGCTAAGGCGGTGTGGGACTTCAAAGACTCCCAGGAGTACCACGACCTCCAGGTGGAGTATGGCTCGAGCTCCTACCGCTCTGGATTTAAACTCTATCGCTGGTTGATTCGGAAGAAGTTCTCCGGGCTCAACCTTGACGGAATTACAATGAAGGGTCTGGATCCTGAGACGGCAGACCTAGCGGAGGAGGAGGAGCCTAACTCTCTGGAGGATGATGAGGATGTGGAGGCGGTGGATCCCTGAGGCCGATGGCTGCTCTTCTATTTTTTGTTTTCTCTGAATGGATTCTGGTGGTTCCCGGGTATTAGAACCCGATTTTAAATATCTCTTTTTGATGAACTCTCTTGGGCGGTTGGGCCCTACTTTTTATTTGTTTTCTATTGAACTTTTCCCAGGTTGTTAAGCCCGGTTTTTTGTTTAAATAAATTAGTAATGAAATATTTTTTCTGCTAAGCATGGTGTGCTCTTTACTTTCTACCGAAGCGATTTTATCACTCGAGCTGTTAGAGCTACATACCCGAAGTAGGATTTTTTTTTTGGGTGGTAGTTACCCCGAGCTATTTCTTGGTGCTTGAGGTATTTTTTATAGTATACCCCGAAGTAGTTACCATGTATTCCCGAACTGTATGTTCACAGGTCGTTCCTTGTTAGGTTCAACCAGTATACCGAGATGAGCTACGCTTCATAGGGTTCACACCCGAGCTGCCTATGCCTCTGGTACTAAAACTTAGCCTTTGCCAATGAAGCGGTTAGGTCTTTCATAGTGCCGAGGTCTTAGTTAGCTCGGCGTTTTAACCCTTAGGCTGAGGGAGTGACTTATAATCCACTTTTGGAGTTCGCCCATGCCATGGAGGCAACTGGGTCTTATCGCACCGAGGTCTACGTTAGCTCGGCATTTTGGCCCTTAGGCTCTGGGAGTGACTCATGGTCTACTCAGTAGTTCGCCCATGCCATAGAGGCGATTAAGTTTTATCACGACGAGGTCTATGTTAGCTCGACATTTTGGCCCTTAGGCTCTGAGAGTGACTCGTGGTCTACTCAGTAGTTATAAGTAATATTGCCTTAAGTTGACAATATTCCATGCTTGAGGTACTTGTTTCCCTTCTAGGGTTTTGAGCTTGTATGTTCCTTCCCCGAGCACCCATTTTACTCGATAGGGTCCTTCCCAATTAGGCCTGAGCTTGCCAACACCGGGCTCAAGTACCATAACTTTACGAAGGACCAGATCACCGACGCGGAGGTTCCGCTTCTTGACCCTGGCGTTATAATACCAAGCTACTCTTTGCTGGTAGGCTGTGGTCCTGACACGCGAGGTCCCTTACTTCGTCAAGCAGGTTGAGGTTGGTACGTAGCTTGTCTTCATTTGTCTTATCGTCATACGCTTCTAGTCGTAGCGAGGGAACCTCGATCTCGGTTGGGATGACTGCTTCAGTGTTTAGTGTCGTAGGTGAGGTTGAAGGGGGTCTCTCCTGTGGCGGTTTTCGCTGTTGTTCGGTAAGCCCATAGAACACTGGGTAGCTCGTCTGTCCATAGTCCTTTAGCTCGGTCTAATCGTGCCTTCAGTCCGCGGAGGATAGCTCTGTTTGTGACTTCTGCTTGACCATTTGCTTGAGGGTGTGCGACTGAAGTGAAGTTCTGTTAAATTCCCATGTCTTGGCACCAGTTATGGAATTTAATGTCTTCGAACTGCTTAGCGTTATTAGAAATCAGTATTGGAGGTAACCCAAAATGGCACACTATATTTTTCCAAAAGAAGTTCTGTACGTTTCGAGTTGTGATTGTTACGAGAGGTTCGACTTCTACCCACTTGGGGAAATAATCAACTGCTACCACTAAGAACTTCCTCTGGCCTGTCGGTGGTGGAAACGGTCCGAGTATATCGATGCCCCATTGTGCGAAAGGCCACAAGCTGGTGATATACTTGAGGTCGGCAGTGGGCTGATGGTGGATATTGGCATGCTTCTGGCACTTGTCACACTTTCTGACGAGCTCAATAGCATATGTTTTCATTGTTGGCCAGTAGTATCCTTGTCGTAGCGCTTTTTGGGTGAGGGCTCTGCCTCCCAAGTGTCCGCCGCACAGGCCCTCATGAGTGTTGTGGAGCACGAGCTCGGCTTCGGAAGGTCGCAAAAGGCGCAGGTAGGGGAGCATGTAGGATCTTCAGTACAGCTGTTTGTCTATCATGACGTATTTGGCCGCTTGACGCTTTACCATTCTGGCGGCATTGCGGTTTGCAGGGAGGGTCCCGTGTAGCAGGAAGCCCGCAAGCGGATCAATCCAGCTCGGCTCTGCTTTAACGACAGGAGCGACCTCCTCTTCCCCCCCGAGAATGCTAGGCCGAGTTATGTTCTCTATGTACACGGTTCTCATGGTATTATCACTGGTGCTGGCAAACCGGGACAGGGCATTGGCCTCAGCGTTCTCCGATCTCGGGATTTGCCTAATGAAGTGTGACTGGAAGTTGAGCAGAGATTCTCTTACTTTGGCTAAGTAGGCAATCATAGTCGGTTCGCGAGCTTCGTATTCGCCTGTGACTTGATTGACCACGAGTTGGGAATCGCTGCAGATGACGATATGCTTGGCTTTCACTTCTTTGGCTAGAGCCAGCCCGGCTATTAGCGCTTCGTACTCCGCTTCATTGTTGGACGCCGCAAACTCGAAGCGTAGAGCGTACTCCAGTTTTGTGCCACTTGGGCCGTACAGAACGATTCCAGCTTCGTTGCCCTACTGGTTGGAGGAGCCATCTACGTGAAGGGTCCAGGGCTCCTCATCCCAGTTTGCGCTTGGCCTGATTGGGAGAGATGCCACGCTGGTTGCCATCTCACGGTGCTCAAACTCAACCTGCCTGGGAGATTTAGGCTTGCCCAAACTGGGGGCCTCGTGCTCAACCGGCCTGGGGACTTCAGAGCTGAAAGTGCATTCCGCGACAAAGTTTGCTAAGGCTTGGGCCTTAATGGCAGTTCGCGGCTTGTATTGGAGGTCGTACTCGCTGAGCTCAACGGCCCACTTCGTCAGTCGACCAGAGACCTCGGGCTTGAGTAGAACTTGCCTTAGAGGTTTGTTGGTGAGGACGACAACAGTATGAGCTTGGAAGTACGGATGAAGCTTTCGGGCTGCAATAACTAGTGCATAGGCCAGCTTTTCTATCTCCGAATATCTCGTCTCTGCTCCTTGCAACACCTTACTAACATAGTAGATAGGTCGTTGGACCCGATCTACTTCTTTTATTAGAACCGAGTTGACCACTTCGTCACTTGCCGAGAGGTACAACTCTAAAACATCGCCCTCCTCGGGCCGAGTTAAGACCGGTATGCTAGCGGGGTACGTTTTGAGCTCGTCAAGCGCGATCTAGCAATATTCGGTCCATTCAAACCCTTTGCTTTTAATCGCTTTAAAGAAAGGTGGACAGCAGTCTGTTGACTTGGACATGAAGCGGCTCAGAGCAGCTATTTGGCCATTCGGCCTCTGAACCTCCTTCATTTTTCGGGGTGGTCCCATGTCTAGGATGGCCTTTATTTTATCCGGTTTAGCCTCAATGCCACGCCGGTTAATGATGTATCCCAGGAACTTACCCGAGGTGACACCGAAGACACACTTATTCAGGTTCAATTTCATTCTAAATCTATGCAGGATTTCAAAAACTGAATGCAAGTCTTGTATTAAATCACGTGAAAACTGGGTTTTGACGACCATGTCGTATACATAACACTCTACTTTTCGGCCAATCAACGGCTCAAACAACTTATTTACAAGTCTTTGAAAGGTTGCCCCGACATTTTTTAGTCCAAAGGGCATGACCTTGTAGCAGTACAGGCCAAGCTCGGTTATGAAGGCAGTCTTTTCTTCGTCAGTCGGGTCCATCCTGATCTGGTTGTAGCCCGAATAGGCATCTAGGAAACTCAACAACTCATGCCTTGAGGTCGCGTCCACCAGACGGTCGATCCTGGGGAGTGGGAAGCAGTCCTTTGGGCAAGCTCGGTTCAGGTTGGTGTAGTCGACGCACATGCGCCATTTACCGCTAGCCTTTTTTACCAGAACGGGGTTGGCCACCCAGCTCAGGTAGTGGACTTCCCTGATAAAATCAATTGCGAGGAGCTTCTCGACCCCCTCGTCAACAGCCCTCCATCGCCCTGGGGCTAGGTTGCGTTTCTTCTGTCTAATGGGCCTAACTACAGGATCAGTATTAAGCTTATGAGTTATAATGCTGGGGTCTATGCCGGACATTTCTGCCGCGGACCATGCAAAAACATCTAAATTTTCAAGTAAGAAGCGTACCAGTTTAGATCTCAAAGGCTCCTCAATGGAAGCGCCGATCTGAAGTGTCCGGGTTGGGTCCTTCGTCGACGCTGGGATGGAGACAGTCTCTTCTGTGGGCGCAGCTCGCTCCTCACACTGCTCCGTAGGTCGCTCCAACTCGAAGTCGCCGGCCACCTTGGCTTTCCCTTTGAGGGTAGCGACGTAGTATTTGCGAGACTCAAGCTGGTCACCTCGCGCTATCCCAATTCCAAAGTCCGTGGGGAACTTCATGGCCAAGTAGTAAGTGGAGACCACAGCTCGTAGGGCATGGGTGATTGGCCGACCTACTATGGCATTGTACGGGGAGGGGGTTGCGACCACTAAGAAGTCGTGGTTGAGCCTCACTATGCTAGGCCAAGTGCCGATTTCCACAGGTACTGTAATCCTTCCCAAGGGCCTGACTTCCTCTCCGCTGAAGCCTGCCAAGGAAGTGCTCGCGGGCTTCAGGTCGCTCTCTTGGAGCTGAAGTTGGTCGAAGGCTGCTTTGAAGAGGATATCTGCTGAGCTGCCCGAGTCGACGAGGACTCGCCTGACTTCAAAGTCGTTGATCTTTACCTTTATGACGAGCACATCATCATGGGATAGTGGACCCTGTGCGCGTCATCCTCTGTGAAGAAGATCGGATCTTCCACCCTTGGCCGCTTCGGGGGGTTCTGTTCTTCCCTGGCGGCCTCGCGAGTTGATGCCCAAGTTGCGGCTGAAGTGCAGCCCGCTACAATCGAACCTCCGACAATCACGTGGATGGTCCCCCGAACTGGTCTCTCTTCCGGGGGCTACCTCTGAGGTTGCTCTGCTTGCCTACTAGATTCGGGAGCATCTCTGTTCTGCTCCCCCTACCGGATGAAGTGCAGCCCGCTACAATTTCCGGTGCTATGACCGTGATCTTTGTGGAAACTACAATACAAATCTTTATTCCTTACACTAGGATCGACCTTCAGCCGAGATGGCCACTTCATGTACGGGGCGTCCTTGATCGCCATGAGGATCTCAGCCTGCTTCGCGTTGAGGTCCTTCTTCTTGCTGTCACCCTGAGTTGGGGGCTCTGGTTCTCTCTTTCTTTTCTCGAGGGCCTACTCGCCCTTCTGGTTGATCTCTTCCTCTGCCCCTATAAACCGATCCACGAGCTTGAGGAACTCGGCCATGGTGTTGGGCTGATTGACAACCATGTGCCACTTGAATTCTTTATGGGTAATACCTCGCTTGGCTGCGGTGAGACGAACTGCGGGGTCTAGATCGGGTATTTGCAAACAAGCGTCGTTAAACCGCTTGATGTAACTCCGAACGGATTCCCCTTCCTTTTGTACTATGCCAAGGAGGCTTTCTTGAGTTCTTGGGCACCTCTTGCTGGTGACAAAGTGGGAGGTGAAGACTTACACAAACTGCGCCCAACTTCTTATCGATCCGGGCGCGAGATTTCGCTACCATGTGCGGGCTACCCCTTTGAAGGTGGTGGAGAAAGCCACACACATACAGGATTCACTGGCTCTTGCCTGGTGCATCTGGGACTGAAAGGCATCCATATGATCATTCGGATCGAAGGATCCATCATACTTATCCAAGGGAGGGAGCTTGAAGTCCCTTGGCATGGAGACAACAAGAAGTTCTGGCGACAACGGGGAAGGAACTAAAAGGAGAGGAGTTGCTTTTACTTCGTTTGAGCTTACCTCCTCCTTACCTCTGAGCTCGGGCAAGACGCGAGTAGCAGTTCGGGGAGCTCGTCGGCGTCTCCGCCGATACTTCATCGGCTTTGCGTTGGTGCTGCTTGTTTCAATATTACCGAGCTCAATAGGCTCAGACTACTGATGGTAGCTCTGAAGCGAAGGGCCCTACCTGTAATTGGTGGCTAGGACCTCGAACTGGTTTTCTGCGAGCGGGAGCACGAACTAAGAGTGCTGGGGTGATGTGGGCCTAACCGGCTAGGAGGCCCCCGACCTGCCCATAGGCTGCGAGGCGGGGGTGGCTGGTCTCTCTTTCCTGCCATGGAACGAGGCTTGGCTTTTGGAAGGATTCTGGGCCTGAGAGGCTTCTCCCCAGCGAGGTCGTTCGCTCCGACGGGAGGGCTTGACTTGCTTCGTGGCCGGGTGCCGAGGGGGAAGCGGCTGCTAGGCCTGAGGCAAGGAAGGGAACTGCTGCTGCTACTGGTACTGAGAGACCTGATGCAGCACTTGCTGCTGGTAAAGTTGGAACTGCTGGAACTGCTGCATTTGAGCTTGCATGGCTCGCATGGCTCGCATGCACTATACTAGGTCTTCCAACTGGTTTTGGTTGGCCACTGGGGGAACAACCGAAGGTTCAGCGAAGGTCGCTCCAACCGTGGAAGGGAGTGGAACATTCACGGGTGCCACCGTGAGAGGCACGTCCAAGCTGGGGATTCCGTCAACAGAGAGGGGAACGGTGAACTGTCCAATACAGACAGTGGAAAGCTGGGGTTGCTCCCCAGAAGCGTTCTGGTCGGCACCACGTCCGACGTTGCTGGAGGAGGTCATGAATGCTAAGTTCTCAGAGGGAAGTTGTAGAAACTTAGAGGAAGGCTTTTTTGAAGCGTTCCCACAGACAGCGCCAAATGATGCTGCGCAATTCGGGCACTCCTAGCTGGCAGTCGATTGGCTCCTGACCGGCGACGGACGGTACCTGAAAAGAAGATGATGAAGGATTCCCGGGGGACTTGCCCGGTGGGAATACTTTGATGCTTAAGTTAGAACGTTGGAGAAAGTAGTAAAGAGTGCAAAGAAGGCTAAGAGTGCAGGTCACGCTAGATCACTGAGTGTTCGAGATTAGCTCGAGGTAAAGATCAGATATGTCCAAGATCCTTTTCCCCTTCGACCACGGGGCTCTTAAATATGAGTGTTCTTGTCAAATTGGGCGTAACCACCACTGGACCTCTGTTGCAGCCGTTATCTGCCAAGGCTGCGCAGGTAACCGTTGCAGAGTACTACCCAATCGGATGAGCGACACGTCTTGGAAGGACAGACACGCCACCATCTGTCGAGAGACGTGGGTGCAGTCTGTCGGGCTGGTAGGGACTGTGCCGTCAGTCAGGAGACATGGTGCAGTCTGACAGGTACGATCTAGTCAGATAGAAGCTTCCTGAAAACATCGCGTCGCTTAGTAGCGAGCTTCCTTGTAGCGAGCTATCATGTTGCGAGCTACCTTGCAAGCTCCTAGGGGTATCTCGAGGTGATTCCTCTTGAGATTGCCTTTGGGGCAGCTCCTCTACTTGAGTATCGGAGCGAGTTGGTTATCCTAGCTCGCGAGCTGGGATAGACTTGTCTTGGAGTATTCCCTTTCAGTATGTTGGGGGTCCTTGAGCTCGCGTTGTAGCGAGTTGCCCTGCAAGCTCGGTACTTAATCGTGGTCAGGCCATTGTGCTGAGTTGTTACTTGTGATGAGTCATGTCCACATGTCACCGTCTCAAGGGGTCGGATCAAATCACCCTTCATCAGTTATTATTATATATAATATTATATATTATAACCTATAATATATATATTATTATAATATAGTATAAAATTTAATTTCATTATAATAGATTATATATAATATATTAATATATAGATATATAGCACATTATATATTAAATATTATATAATGAATTTTAGTTAATTCGGTTTTTCGGTTAACCGAATTTTTAAATGTGAAAATCGAAACCGAAAACCGGAATTATTAAAAATCGAATTAATCGAATTGAATTTCTCAAAAACCGTAAAAACTTAACCGAACAAACTAAAACCGAAAATTTCGATTCGATAATTCGGTTTTAACCGAATAATGCTCACCCTTGGTAGCCAGTATGGATTTCGAAGACAAGGCGGTGGAATGGTATTGTTGGTATCGTGACTACCAACCCCAGACCACTTGGAGGCAATTTCTAACCTTTGTGGTCGTCTATCGAAACTAACTCAGACCTCATCGGTTCAAGCCTACATTGAAGAATTTCAGAGGTCGTCAACCAGAGTTAAAGGTCTCCCAGAAGAATATTTGGTGGGTTGTTTTGTAGCAGGGCTTAAGCCCGAACTGAGAGCTGGGGGTGGAGAAGTTCGAACCCGTAACCCTCACTCGAGCTATACGTCCAGCTGTTCTTGAAGAGGATGAATGGTTTGCTAGATGGAGAGAAACAGTCAGGTATGATGGACCCAAACCCAGGGCTTCTAACAGTTTACCTCTTGTAATTACCGATAATCAGAAAACACCTGAAATAAAAAAGCTTACATCATCGGAAGTCAGAGATAGGAGAGCCCGAGGACTTTGCTATAATTGTGATGAGGTGTGGCACTCTCAGCACAAATGCAAAGCTCAAAAACTTTTGTGGATTTATGGGACCAGAGGAAGCACAACAAGAGTCCAAGGAAGCCGATTCAGAGGAAACCCCCAACACGGAGGATACTGTGGATATTCCTGAAATTTCCTTACATACAATTACCGGGGGAAATTCTTCTCAATCCATGCGGCTATCGGGTACGTTGTTGCATCATGCTTTAGTGATTTTAGTAGACAATGGGTCAAGCCAGAATTGTTTGGACCCGAAATGGGCTGAGAAGGCTAGACTTTCACCCTCTTCAGACCATTTTTTTGAGGTGATGGTGGCTAGTGGTGAAAAACTTATGGGATCTGGGAAATGTCTTGGGGTTCCCACTCAAGTCCAAGGAGTGAAAATACTGGCTGATTTCTTTCTGTTACCTCTACCGGGGTATGATGCCATACTGGGTATTCAGTGGCTCAAAACTTTGGGCCCAGTCTTATGGGACTTCAATGCCTTATGGCTCCGATTTACGGACCAGGAGGGGACCCATGAACTGAAGGGGTTGAAGTCTCCAAGTCCCAAATTAATAGAACCGGGCCCAGCTTCAAAGGTTATGGTTAAGGCCCATGAGGTATTTCTGGTGCAGTGGGTTTGTCCAGAGCAAGGTGAACCTGCACCATAGACCCATCCCTTGATTCAATCAATGTTACAGAAGTTTGCAGAGGTGTTTAAGGACCCTGTGGGCCTACCTCCTTAAGAGCCCATGATCATGCTATCAAATTGATAGAAGGTGCAAAGCCCGTTAATGTGCGGCCATACAAATATCCCCATTACCAGAAAAAAGAAATTGAGGTATTAATAAGGAGATGCTAAACTCGAGTCTTTTTTCAGCCCCTGTGGTGCTGGTACGTAAGAAGGGATTAAATGCAATGAATCGGTTTCCCATGCCTGTGATCGATGAATTACTAGATGAGTTAATATGGGGCCAAGGTTTTTTCTAAATTGGTGGACCTTAGGTCAGGGTATGACCAAATTAGGAGACATTGCGAAGACAGCATTCCGCACACACATCAGGGCCACTACGAATTTCTCGTAATGCCCTTTGGGCTCACAAAAGCGACCCATCAACTTTTCAGACTTAATGAATGAAATTTTCAAGGAATACTTAAGGCAATTTGTTCTAGTATTTTTTTGACGGTGTACAGTAAATCCTTTGAAGCCCAGTTGGAACATCTACGGGTTGTATTGGATACCCTCCAATAACTTCAACTATACGCCAAATTGAGCAAATGTCAGTTTGCAGTGGATAAGGTGGGGTATTTAGGCCACATAGTTTTAGCTTCAGGAGTGGAGATGGACCCGGAAAAGATAAAGAGCATTACTGATTGGCCTCAACCCAAATCCATTAAAGCTTTACGAGGGTTCTGGGGCCTAACAGGCTACTACAGAAAATTTATTAGAGGATATGGAATAACAGCCCAACCTTTGACCCGGCTCTTGAAGAAGGGGGAGTGGAAGTGGAATGAAGAAGTACGCCAGGCATTTGAACAACTTAAGAATGCCATGGTGACAGCCCCAGTACTAGCTCTCCCAAATTTCTCAGAAAACTTTACAGTGGGAAGTGACGCGAGTGCCTCGGGTATTGGTGCCGTTCTTACCCAACAGAATAGGCCCATAGCCTATTTTAGCAAGGCATTACAAGGAAAGAATTTGGCGCTATCAATGTATGACAAGGAACTGCTAGCTGTTGTATCTACAGTCCTCAAATGGCGTCATTATCTCATGGGAGCCAAATTTCGAATCCTAACTAACCATCGAAGTTTGGGCTTCATTCTCCAGCAGAGACTGCATACACCAACTCAGCAGAGATTGATATCTAAACTGATGGGGTATCATTATGAAATTTGCACAAGAAAAGGGAAAGAAAATGTGGTGGCTGATGCCTTATCACGCCAATACGAAGGAGAACTACTGGCTATATCTGTTCCAATTCCAAATTGGATAGACGAAATTAAGAAAGAGACGGAGATTGACTTGTACTTACAGTCAATTATTGTGGGTTTGCAACCAGGAACTCCGACCCATTACCAATTTAAACAAGGATTACTGTGGAAGGATGGCAAAAGATATTTGGAGAAGCTCACGCGTCTCCTGGAGGGGGTCATTCTGGATTACAAAACACGATGCACAGATTGAAACGGTTCTGCTATTGGAAGGGCTATCGGAGAGATGTCAAGAAGTGGGTGCAACAATGTGACACTTGCCAACGGAATAAATCTGAGAATGTGAAAACTCCTGGGTTGCTGCAACCACTCCCAGTACTGGTCTGATATTGCCATGGACTTCATCAAGAAATCTGTTATTTTTGTGGTGGTTGACAGATTGTCCAAGTATGGAAATTTCTTCTCCATACCTCATCTATATACAACACAAGACATTGCCAAGGTGATTTTTAAACTTCATGGCATGCCAACCTCGATAGTAAGTGATCGGGATGTAGTTTTCACCAGCCAGTTTTGGAAGGAGCTTTGGAGCTTACAAGGTACTCAACTTTGCATGAGCTCAGCATACCACCCCACAAACAGATGGCCAATCTGAGATACTCAATAGAACCTTAGAAACTTATTTGCGTTGCTTTGCTGGGTCCTTCCTATCCACATAGCTGGGTCAAGTGGTTAGCCTTAGCTAAGTGGTGGTACAACACCACCCACCACTCGGCAGCCGGGTTTACCCCCTTCCAGATTGTTTACGGCATTCCCCCACCCACACCATTTTCTTATATACCGGGAACTGCTAGAGTGCAAGCCTTTGAGGATGAACTTTTGGAACGAGATAAGATCTTGGCCCAACTTAAGGACAACCTGGCCGACGCTCAGAATAGAATGAAGGTAATGGCAGATAAAAGGCGCTCAGAGAGGGTGTTTGAAGATGGAGATTGGGTTTATCTACGGCTACAGCCATATAGGCAGAGCAGCTTGGCTCTGCGCAAATCTCAAAAACTGGCAGCCCGTTATGATGGGCCAATTCAAGGTGCTACAGAAGATAGGCTCGGCAACCTATAAATTGGAGCTACCTGAAAATTGCAGATTGCATCCTGTGTTCCATGTCTCTTACCTTAGGAAGAAGTTGGGGGATGATCACCATGCTACCCCAACCATTCCCAGTAGCCATTCTTGAGAGGCGGATGGTAAAGAAAGGGAACAGAGCTACCCCCATTTCGGATGCCACATGGGAAGATTGGGAAGAGTTACAAAAGAAATTTCCGGGAGTAAGCCTCGAGGACAAGGCTTTAGTTAAGCGGGGTGGAGTGATATGGACACCTGCCAGCCCATCAGCCCAGCCCACATTCAAGCCACATGCAGAGATTTATGCTTGAAGCAACACGTGATGTTCGTGCAGTAGCATCACCGATTGGGTTGCATCCTATCATATTAATATACAACAAAATATACCTTAGTTAATAATTGTATGCGTGAGCTGTATGATAGCTGAGACCGTTGTAACGACCAGTGTCAGCGGGCACTATTAAAGGCCTGGCTCACCTCATTATGGACATGAACAGAAATATTCCCTTCTTCAATTGTCTTTCTTCCTCTTGAGCGATGAACGTTCACCATACCTCGGGGGCACAAACCGAACTCTTCTCGCCGTCGGGAAGAGTTTGATATCAAAATCTTACACTAAAACTAGTTTTTGAACTTGTCGAAAGCCCCATCTTGTCTCTATTAACCATGCTTCACGGTGGTGATGCCTCTTGCTGCAAGAAAACAACGTTAGCCTGCATGGGTTATATATGTACACACTAGTGGGGACTGATGGAGGGCTTTACCAAGTGAAAGTTAGTATATAATTATTTTATATTTTAATTTTTTAATAATTAATTTCATCGAATTCGATTTGAACTGGTCGATTTTCTAGTATTTTCAATTGATTTTGGTTTAATAATTTTCTAACTCGATCAAGTTACGTTAATTTAGATTTGGTCGTTTGTAAACCGATTTGATCATAGATGTATATTAATATTTTATATTTTAAATATAAGTTTTTAAAACAGAAAAGTAGGAAAATTCTCATATTTCTTAGTCTAAAATTTTTTATATCATAAATTTATTTTTTAACAATACCATTATAATTTATTAAATTTCAATTTAGTTTGTAAGTTTAAATCTTTTGAACAAACCATGGTTTTTAAAACCGACCCGGTGACCGAACCAGTTAGGGGTCCGGTTACCGGGCCGAACGGTTTGATGTTTTGAACCGAACGCTTGGCTCGTTCTGACAAAAAATTAAAAAAATAAAAAATAAATAAAAAATGATTTGAATGGTTAACCGTCTGGTTCAGCGGTTCGTTGACCAAAATCAACGATTTTGGGAGAAAATCCGGATTTTGGGGAAAACGGAATCGGTCACTTGATTGGTTCTCGGTTTTTTTGGTCCGACCATACGGTCTGATCTACTTTTGAAAACCATGGAACAAACAAACCAAACCAAAAATAGACCTAAACTGATACAACCTGAATTGGCGGGCTTTCAATAATGGTCAATCGATTTTGGGTGACAAACTCTTGACCTAACCAAGTCGATTGGTTGGCGAAATAGCTTGCAACGAAATTAAACCAATCTTTGAACACTTCTAATTTCAGCTAAATTAATAGTCTACTTTATAATAAATAACAATAGCTTAATTTCTAATAATTATTAAAAATTTATAGCAAAAATACATAATGTAGGAAAGGGTGTAAGACGCAGTTAGGGGATGGTCTCTTTGAAAGATAGAGAGAGGTCTGTAAGTAGGGAATGAGTTTTCTGGATTAAGGATATGAAAATGGAAAAAATGGAGAGAGAGTACACTCGGGGGTGCTAGGTGACAAATGCCAAGGATTGGATGATTTTCAATACGAAGGGGACTTCTATTTATGGGGGAGGTCCCGAGATCCTAAAAGGTAGGAGATAAGAGTATTTGCAACGTAACGAGAAAGGGAATATTAGATCCGTTGTCAATTATTAAGTGCGCTATTGGGGTTTCGCCATGTATCTCATGAGTAGACCTGTTCATGGGTCGGGCTGGGCCGGGCTTTTACTCTTTATTAATGGAAATATGTTAGGCCTGAGCTCGAGCCCGGCCCGATCAACGGGCCTACAACTTGGGCCCGAGCCCGACCTTGATAAAAAGCTTGAAGCCCGAGCCCGAGCCCGAGCCCGAAGCCCGACCTAATAAAAAAAATTAGAAAATTTCCCTATTCAATAATCAATATAAATTAGAATTTATTTACATTAAAAAAAGAATATAAATTCAAAATTTATTTACATTAAAAAAGAATATAAAAAAGGGAAAAAGGATGTGAAGAAGAAGGGTTCAGCTGGAAAAATAAGGGAAAGAGGTGAAAAAAAGAGGGGTGTTCGACTAGGGTTTTTAGGTTTAATTATAGGTTGGGCTGGGCCGGGCTCGGGCCAGGTTATTTTGGCAAATCCCGAGCCTGGCTCGAATTTATTGCGAGTCTGGTTTTTTGGCCCGAGGTTAAGCCCACGGGCCCATGTACCTATTCAAGCCCGTCCGGGGGCCGGGCCGGCCCGTCGGGCCACCCGGCCCATGAACAGGTTTACTCATGAGGATTTCCTCAAGGATTGAATTTCTTTTTTCCTAAGATCCCTCATTACTCACGTGTGCTACTTCCTTTAATGCACTTTATTTTAACCGGCGTGGTGTTTAATGATGTCACCGCTTGGTGGGTGGCGTCACATTAACCTTATGTGGCGTCATGCAACATCTTTTGATGGTATGCGCTGCACATGGCTACGGTTCCACGTGTGCCTCACAATGGGCTCGGCCCGAGTTTCTCTCAGTTTAGTCCGCGAGTGGGTTTATAAGTCGTTGGTTTATCCCAAACCTTGGTGGACGTGGGTTTATCGCACGCTCGAGTAGGCTTGAGGCCCTTGGACGGGTTCGATCGAGGTTTTCTTTGGTTCGGGTGTCAACTAGGTCCGGTGGACTACGGGTTTATCATGGTTTTGCGATATGCGTTGTGAGTTCATCGCAAGGTTGATAGTGTGTTGCGAGTTCATCGCAACATGGGGATTGACTGTGGGTTGTTTGCATGCAACTTTGCGGTGCTAATCTTGATGTTTAAACACTCTAAGGGTCTGAACGAGCACTATGTACCTACACATAATTATTGAAAATAAATTTATAATAAAAATATAATAGATATCTAATAAAAATATAATAATTACAAAAATATAATAAATACTGAAAATATATTAAATTAGTCAATAAATAGTGTAATCTCAAATAATAGTTTAATCTCTAATAAATATTAATAAATAAATTATAAAAAATATATATAATTACTAAAAATAAATTTATAACAAAAATACAATAAACTATGATAAATTAAATTTCAAAAGTTAAATAATAGTTGTTTAATCTTCAATAATTATTGACAATTTACTATTAAATAGCAAAAAAATAGATTTATAAATAATTATTGAAAACATATTTATCAAAAACATAATAAATAATTACTAAAAATAAATAAATATTAATTTATATATATATATATATATATATAAATATAATGAATATACACTATTATTGTAAAATTATTACTAATAAATATTATTTTTTTGAAAGTTATTTTCTATAATTATTAATTGATATAAGTGAAATTAGTTATTTATAATATTATTTAGTTATTTACATAATATTGTTATTTAAAATTTTAAAATATTAATTATTTATTGAATTGAATAACCCATAAAATTATAATTAGTACTATTATTACGTAATTCATCATTAATATTCAATAATATAGATATGGAGCTACACAATAAAACATGAAGTCTATTATGGATATTTATTAAATAATATTCAATAATATCAGTAATTAATTATTAATTAATTTACTCACGTTTTTGGAGTGAAACTCTATTGAAGAAGAGAGGGTTGCATGTGGCAAAAAGATTAAGAAGTGTTTTAGGAAGAATTTTAGGTGGGAGAGATAGTTTAGGAAAAATTTTAGGAGGGGTTGGCTAAGTGATAATTAAACACGAGATAGAGATTTGGAGTGGCACTCTATTGTAGAAGAGAGGGCTGTCACATGGCTACATGGAAGGGCTAAGAAGGGGTAAAGGAGAAATGAGAGGTTTAAGGAGAGAAGAGAGAAGGGGGAATGGGAGGAGAGGGTTGCTGACGTAGGACCTAATAACTTAATAATTGATGGTGCGCAATCCGACCACTCCTAGCTGGCATTCGCGTGGCTTCCCAAGAGGTACCTGAAATGAGGAAGAAGAAGAATCCCCGAGGGGTTTGCCCGACGGGAACGCTCCGACGATTAAGTCAGTATTCTACACAAGAAGCAAAGAGAGGATAAGGGCTAAGAGTGAGATAGCGCAAGAGATTTTCGAGATACCTATTTTCTGAGAACAGTCTCCTTATAACAGAGTTTTGTTGCACCAGGCCTACTGGCCTCTGACAGGGCAGGTATAACCGCCACTGTCAGCCTGCCACAACCGTTACATACAGGGCTAAGGTGGCACGCGCGGGATCGCCACTACAGGGTACGTACCTGTCAGGTACAAGACACCTTCTAGAGGCGACAGGCACGACACTATCTGACAAGGGACATGGCGGCTATCCCAGATCTGTCGGGTACGGGGGTCGAGCAGGAAGCCTTCCTGTGGTAGGCCGAACTACCCTTCCAAGAATTACCTTCCGCCGGGCTGTCTCCTGAGTGACGAGCTGCCTATAGCAAGTTATGCCGAGCTGGCTGACCCGAGGTGTCTATGCCTCGGGGTGTCCAGAGGTGAATCGGTGCGTTCCTGTCTGGAAGTGGCCCGAGGTCCGTTGGGAGGAGCTCGGGCTTCAAGAGAGGTCAGGGCACCCCGAACTCGAGGCGCCCCGAAGTGCCTTAACCCCCGGGGGGAGATTCAGGTAAGGCAGCTTCTGGCGAGTAGTTTATCCGCCCAGTTGCCGAGCTGAACTCGATGGGACCTTCCCTCCGAGTTGTGGTTGCAACCATTACGCTGTCACGCTGAGTCACTATTTGAGCAAGGTCACGCCTACGTGTACCCGTGCTGCAAGGTCGGGCTAAATCACCCTCCATCAATAATCAATGTTTTTGTTACATTTAATTAATTATTAAATTGTCCTGCATTATGTTTAACTGATTTTTATTAGATTTACTTAAATTATTTTTTATTATCTTTAAATTTTATGAATAGTGAGCAGGACAAGAAAATTATTTTCTTTGACCATATTGCTCCTTTTATAAATTTACAAATCAATTTAAAAAGGGAGGGCAAAAGTCAGTGTTAATCATCTTCCTCCTCACTCTCTATTCCCCAATCTCGTCTAAAGTTCTACTTGGAATGAGGATTGGATACACCCACAGACCCACTCTCCCTATTCCAGAAATCGAGAAATTTTCTCCGCCCAATCGAGAAGTTTTCTCACATAACCATCCACTCCACTTCTCTATATCTCGGAAACTCTAAAATGGCCCAACAATCATGATATAGGTATATTTGGTTGGCCCATCGGATCCTGAAATGTGGCATCGGTCAGGGTGTTCTTGACTGATGACAGTTTTTTAAGGGCATTTGGGTAATTTTCGCCCTTAACATTTAATGCGGGCGCACTTTCTGGACCAATCTACATCAGCCGCGGTTGCTGATTCCTTACACTTTATTTGTACTAGTATAAATGGATGAGAGTGCAAAAGAAAAAAAAGTAAATTCTTATTTAATTTTATTTTGGATTTTACTTATTCTACTTTGTATCTTAATTTACTTCATTTGTACTACAGTCAAATAAAAATAAACTAAAAATTGAAACAAAGATAAATTAAAATTTTCACTTAAATCATTTCTACTCATGATTTTGCATTGACTCAAATTTATTAGCATTGCAACCAAACACAGCCTTAATGTCCAGGTCCAGTTGACGCCTTTCTGGCGCCAATTCACCGTTTTATGTCACGATGCACAATCACATTGGGGTGCCGACTCAAGTTCAATATCGGTTCTATGGTGGGTTTGGAGACCAAGAAGTTGTCCAATCCCAAGTTCCTGTAGATCCGGATCCTACTCCTGTTATTTATAAACCAGACAAGACTATTTATTTGTTTTTCATTTTCAGTAAAAATATGGTTTAGTTCTACTTGTTTCCTGCTGAATTCTTGTTTGAGTGTCAGGAGGAGGAAGACGATGAATAATAACTTCTATCTCTCTTGTCCATTTGATTTACAGATTTATAAACGGGGCAATTTGGTAAAGAAAATGATTTTCTTGTCCTGTTTACTATTTTTCGTAATATATTTCGAAACATATCCAAATTCATGAAATTATATAATTTTTTGTAAAATACCCATTATTTTATGATTTTTATTTGTATACATTTATTTAACATTCTTTTTGTATTATATACATAAAATCAGCCAAAATTTGCAGCTGATAATTTAGAGATTTTTTTTTTCAATATGTATTGGTGAACACCCAATTAGTGTGTCCATTTAGGACAATCAATGTGAGTCTAATGTCTTGTGCATTGTTGAACATGGGATTTTCCTAAATATATCAAATTTTCTTTATTTTTTGGTGAATATGAGTCCTAGTGTCTTCTATATTGTTGAATAAAATTTTAGTCCCCTTAATTTTTTTTCCTTTATAATGCTTACTCAATTTGTATTAACTTATTTTGTGTGTATCTAGTTCTATATTTATCCTATCTAGAACAATGCATATTTGTTCAATGAATTTATAGATATCATGTATCTATAATTTCTCTAAGTAATGGAATTTGATGATGCGCAATTCGGCCGGTCTTAACTGTCAGCGGTCTTGCCTCTGAACCGAGTGACAGGGAACCTGAAACGGAGGAGATGAGGAAGCTCTGGGGAGGACCCGATGTAAAGGCTCCGAAGCTTAAGTTAGAATCCTTCAAAGGCAAGATAAACCAGATAGCGCAAAGTTTGCATACCTCCTCTTTGGGGGTGGAGCGCCTTTTATAACCACCTCGCGCACTCACTCCTAAACTCCTATCAAGTCAGGAATGAGTATTTCCGTGCTTCTGCCAGTCCGGGCGTCATCGCCTCTGCTGGGGCAGAACCGTCACTGCTCCTTTTGTCGGAGCCGTCTCTATAACTGGAGGCAGTGGTGACAGGTGACGGTGGTAGGTGGCCGTTGGAAATGCGGCCGTCAAGCGTCAGATCCCAAGTCAGTCAGGTGCGCCGCCCCTGGATACGGACTCCTTCAGTGTCAGGTACGGCGTGGTTCGTCCAGTTCAATGCTCTGGAAGCGAAGTGCCTGGAGCGGTGCGTAAGGCAAAGTCTCGAGTTCGGATAAGGGGAGGCCCCGAACTGTCATAAGACGGGCCAGTTCGGGTCTCTGCTTTGTATGACTCGGGGTCAAAAGGGAGAGTTCGGGCTCCTCGCAGGGAGTCCTATCACTAAGTAGGGAGCTCGGGCACCTTGCGGAGAGTTCGACCACTAAGTAGGGAGCTCGGGCCTCTTGCTAGGGAGTTCGAGCTCTAAGTAGGGAGCTCGGGCCTCTTGCTAGGGAGTTCGAGCTCTAAGTAGGGAGCTCGGGCCTCTTGCTGGTCCCTTCCCTTTGGTGTTTGTACCCTCGGTATGCTGTCTTGAGTGCCGAGCTACTTGCCTTTTTTGCCACGTGCCGTGATTTGCGAGGTCGGGCCAAATCTTCCTTCATCAATTGCCCTCCACTCCTCGTGCTAAGGTCTTGCCCAGGCGCGGGGAGTTCGCAAGGTGTCAGGTAGATTTGTCATGCACTTTGAATCTTGGTTCTGCTGGCGCGAGGTGCGTTGTTAGGGTTTCTTGGGTTTCTTTGAGTGTCCATTTATGCGGGAAGCGTGTTGGCCTGTCTGAATGTTGATAGATGTGGCGGTGCGCGCGCGTTGCTTCGAAATTTCAAAAAAGAAAAGGGCGCGCCACTTGGGGGCGCAAAAGCGGGCGTTTTTTTCAAATTTTAAAAAGACGTGCCGCTGCTGTTTTTTTTGAGACGTGCACTGACGTTCCATCAGTTTCGAAAAGATGTGCGCCGTCGCTGTCAGTTTCAGAAAGACGTGCGCCAATCACGTCTCGGTCTCGGGCGATGTGCGGTCAGGGCGGCCGTAGGGCATCGGATTGGCTTTGATCTGAGCCGTTGCCTTTTGGTCACTGTGAGCATAAATAGCGGGGGGGGGGGGGGGGCAGTTTGTTGTCGCTTTTGTATTTCTCTCGAGCTCGCGTCTGAGTTTCAGCTCTCATCCAGTTCGCGTCCAAGTTTTTTCAGCTCGCGCTCAAGGTCTTCCGTTCGTCCGAGCTCCTGTGGTCTATAGCTTTCGTCCGGGTGAGTACTTTCCTGGGTCTCATCACTCCCAATGTCTAGCTCGGATGGCTCAGATAGTCATTTCAGCGGGTCTGATGCAGGTTCTACGAACCAAGTTGCATCCCCCGATAGCCTTAGCGAGCCAGAGGTAGAGCTCGAGGAAGAGTTCGAGCCTGTAGGCCGTGGCGCTTCGGGTAGTTTGGCGTCCACCTCTCGCCGGGGTCGAATGTTAGACAAGTTCGCCCTTCGACCATGACGCCCGAGGGGCTCCAATCCCTCATTACTTACTATAACCTGCCTAAGGAGTATGCTTATTTCATACCTTCGGGTAGCTTTCCTTGGGAGCACAGTCCTGATGAGATCGTAATATTCCGGGAGCAGCTCGCCGCGGGGCTGCGATTGCCTTTCCACCCCCTCTTCGTCGAAGTCTTGAACCACTTCGGCGTGACAGTCGGCCAGCTTCACCCGAACTCCATTCGGAACTTGGTGGGGACAATCTCCCTTTTCTGTGATGAGAGCTTTCCGTTGGACTTGGAGATTTTTTCTTCAATCTTGATGCTCAAGAAGCAAGCGGGTCCTCTCCCCGGACGTAGGCGGGCTTACTACCTGTCTCCTCGCCCGGGTTTTAAGCTTTTACACGAGCTCCCCAACAAGGTCCCAGCATGGAAGCGGGACTATTTCGGGGTGCGAAGTGTGCTGGGGTTGCCTTTTCAGACCGGGTGGGGGAAGGCTGCTCCCGACTCCGGGGTTACGCTTGACAAGGAGACGGCGAAGGGCCTTCGAAAATGGGCGCGGCTTGGGCTGAAGTGTGAACAGTATCTGACGGAGGCCAAGCTCATTGCAGACAGCCTAAGCTCGAGTAGGTCCTTCACTTAGAGACTCTTATCTTGCTGTCTTTCTTACTTTTTACTGATGGCGAATTTCTTTTCGCAGGTGTGATGGATTCGCGAGGGACCCGAGGTGGGTACTTGTTTCAAGGTATGAAGAGGAGAAAGCGGGTTGCCAAGTGAACTCGCGCCGAGGTGCCTCAGGATGTGGAGCCCAAGGTGCCGGGCTACCAGCCAGAAGATCCGCCCAGGGGGCCCGAGATGGTCCCTTCGATGCAGGAGCCGGCGGGGGGCCCTTATGCTGAGACTACAAACACAGTGGCTCCTACATACTCTGGTGCTCCTGCTTACTCCGGGTCTGCTCATACGCGAGCTGGTCCCTCGGGCTCGGGGGCCCCGGGGGATTTCAGGAGCGTGTTGATGCCGACCCATGCTCTTCAAAAGAGTAAAGAGGCCATCTTCCCCGAGGAGGTCGCAGCATGGACTAATCTCCCTCTACATCAAGTGGCCTGCCGTGCCGTTACCCATGCCATGGTGGTAAGTGTTCTCCTTTTTTAGCTCTTTGGCTTTTGTTTTGTTGGTTCTTTCGATCATTCGGTCTCTTTTGGCAGGTGAATTCTTCCATTCACGCCTTGGCGGCTCAGGTGGAGAGGAGCTCGAGGCAGGCGCGAGCTGCCGAAGAGGCTCGTCGTGCAGCCGAGGAAGCCGCTCGTGCTGCTGAAGAGACTGCTCGTGCTGTTGAAAAGACTGCTCGTTTTTCCCGGATCAGGCAAGCAAGGTCTCAGAGAGATGCTGAGTTCATGGGAGTGGTGGTGAAGCACATGGCGGACTTGAGGCTGGATCTGCAGCATCAGGTCGAGTATCTTCAGGAGGACATCATGGAGAGGACGCAGATCTTCTCCCAAGGTATTGAAGATGCCAAGAAGAAGGTCGTCAAAGAGTACATCGCTTCGCCGGTTTTGACGATCTGATGGTGGATTCATATAGGAGGGGTTTTAAGCTAAGTCGGTGGATGATCCGGAATACGTACCCCGAGCTCGATGTTAGCACCATATCCACTTCGCGCATAACTCAGGAGGTGGCTAATGCTGCTGATGCCGAGCCAGATTCCGAGGGCGAGGCGGGGCCTTCGGGTTTTGTCGAAGTGCCTTCTGACGATGATGAAATAGCTCCTGGCTTGTAAACATTTTTTTTGTACTGCTCTACCTTTTGGAATGGAAGGATTTGTTTGTGCTGAGCATATTTGCCGAACTGAGCATCCTCTCCCGAACTGAGCATATTTGCCGAACTTCATGTATTTGCCGAACTGACTATTCGTTCGGTCTGTTTTCTGTCTATTAACCGCACTCGCACGAACTGTTTTCTTTGCTAGCTTGTGCCGAGATTCCTTTGTTAGCTCGGCATCCTAGCCCGTACGCTTTGGTGGTGATTTTACCCATTTCGCTTGGCGGTCTAAAGGTAGTATCGCCTTAGGTTGACAATGTTCCATGCTCGGGTACTTGTTTTCCCTCTAGGGTTTCGAGCTCGTAAGCCCCCCCGAGTGCTTTCTTTACTCTGTAGGGTCCTTCCCAATTTGGTCCAAGTTTCCCTACGTCGGGTTCGGGCACCATGACCTTACGGAGAACCAGGTCGCCAACGCGGAAGTTCCTCTTCTTTACTCGCGCGTTATCATACCGAGCTACCTTTTGCTGGTAGGCCGCAGTTCGGATGTGCGCGAGGTCTCTCACCTCGTCCAGTAGATCGAGGTTGGTGCGTAACTCGCCTTCGTTTGTCTGTTCGTCGTATGCTTCTAGTCGCAGCGTAGGTACTTCGATTTCCGCCGGGATTACCGCCTCGGTGTCGTAGGTGAGGTTAAAGGGGGTCTCTCCTGTGGCGGTTTTTTCTGTGGTTCGGTGATCCCATAGAACACTTGGTAACTCGTCTGCCCACAACCCTTTAGCTCGGTCTAGTCGTGCTTTCAGTCCGCGGAGGATGGCTCTGTTCATTGCTTCTGTTTGGCCATTTTCCTGCGGGTGTGCGACCGACGTGAAGTTCTGACTAATTCCCATACTTTGGCACCAATCTTGGAACTTGATATCCTCGAACTGTTTGCCGTTGTCGGAGATCAGTACCTGAGGTAGCCCGAAGCGACATACTATGTTCTTCCAAAAGAAGTTCTGTATGTTTCGGGCTGTAACTATTGCCAGAGGTTCAGCTTCTATCCACTTTGTGAAGTAATCTACTGCCACCACTAGGAATTTTCTCCCGCCTGTCGCTAGTGGGAATGGCCCCAGAAGGTCGATGCCCCATTGGGTGAAGGGCCATGGATTGGTGAGGTATTTGAGGTCGGCAGCGGGCTGATGGTGGATATTGGCATGCTTCTGACACTTGTCGCATTTCTGACGAGCTCGATGGCCTCTGTCTTCATCGTTGGCCAGTAGTATCCTTGTCGAAGTGCTTTTTGGGCGAGGGCTCTGCCCCCCAGGTGTCCGCCGCACAAGCCTTCATGAGTGTCGCGGAGTACCAGCTCGGCTTCGGCTGGGCTTAAGCATCACAGGTAGGGGAGTGTGTAGGATCGTCGGTACAACCGTTCGTCTATCGTGGCGTATTTGGCTGCCTGGCGCTACACCCTCTTGGCTGCGTTGCGGTCCGCGGGGAGGGTTCCGTCTAATAGGAAGCTCGCGAGTGGGTCGATCCAGCTCGGCTCTGCTTCAGTGACAGGAGCGACCTCTTCTGCCCTACTGGGATGCTGGTACGAGGTAAGTCCTCTACGTACACGATCCTCATGGCGTTGTGGCTCGTGCTGGCTAGTCGGGACAGGGCGTCGGCCTCAGTGTTCTCTGACCTCGGGATTTGCTTGATGAAGTGTGATTGGAAGTTGAGCAGAGCCTCCTTTACCTTTGCCAAGTATGCAATCATTGTGAGCTCGCGCACTTCGTATTCGCCTGTAACTTGGTTGACCACGAGCTGGGAATCACTGTAGATAACTATGTGCTTTGCTCCAACCTTGTGCGCTAGGTTCAGCCCGGCTATCAGTGCCTCGTACTCCGCCTCGTTGTTGGATGCCGCGAACTCAAAGCGTAGTGCGTATTCCAACTTTGTTCCGCTCGGGCCGCGTAGCACTATTCCAGCCCCGCTGCCTTGCTGGTTCAAGGAGCCATCTACGTGAAGGATCCAGGGCTCCTCATCCCAGTTCGCGTTTGGTCTAACCAGGAGGGATGCTACACTGGCTGCTACTTCACGGGGTTCGGACTCAATTGGCTTGGGAGCTCCGAGCTCGCCCGAACTGGGGATCTCGGGCTCGACCGGCTCAGGGGCTTCGAGGTTAAACGTGCATTTTGCGATAAAATCTGCCAAGGCTTGGGCCTTAATGGCAGTTCTTGGCTTGTACTGGAGATCATACTCGCTGAGTTCGGTGGCCCATTTCGTCAGTCGACCGGAAACCTCGGGTTTGAGTAAAACTTGTCTTAGAGGTTTTTCGGTCCGGACAATGACGGTGTGAGCCTGGAAGTATGGGCGGAGTTTCCGAGCTGCTATCACCAGTGCATAGGCTAGCTTTTCTATCTGCGGGTACCTTGTCCCTGCTCCCTACAAAATTTTACTAACATAATGTATGGGTCGCTGGACCCGGTCTGTTTCCTTTATTAGTACCGAACTGACCACCTCATCGCTTGCCGAAAGGTACAGTTCTAAGACCTCGCCCTCCCCGGGCCGAGCTAAGGTTGGCACACTGGCGAGGTAACCTTTTAGCTCGTCAAACATGAGCTGGCAGTCTTGGGTCCACTCGAACCCTTTGCCTTTGATTGCTTTAAAGAAAGGTAGGCAGCGGTCTGCTGACTTGGACATGAAGCGGCTTAGGGCGGCTATGTGGCCGTTTAGCCTCTGAACTTCTTTTACTTTCCGAGGTGGTCTCATATCTAGGATGGCTTTTATCTTGTCCGGGTTGGCCTCAATACCGCGCCGATTGACACTGTAGCCTAGGAATTTGCCCGAGGTGACGCCAAAGACACATTTGTTGGGGTTCAATTTCATGCTAAACTGACGCAGGATTTGGAAGACAGAATCTAAGTCTTGTATTAATTCTTGTGAAAACTATGTCTTGACGACCATGTCGTCTACATAACACTCTATCTTCGTGCCAATCAGGGGCTGAAACAGCCTATTTACAAGTCTTTGGAAGGTCACCCCGACATTTTTTAATCCGAAGGGCATGACCTTGTAACAGTACAGACCGAACTCAGTTATGAAGCTGGTTTTTTCCTCATCGGACTGGTTCATCCGGATTTGGTTGTAGCTTGAGTAGGCGTCCAGGAAGCTTAGCAACTCATGTCCCGAGGTCGCGTCCACTAGGCGCTCAATTCTGGGGAGGGGGAAGCAATCTTTCGGGCAAGCTCGGTTCAGGTTGGTGTAGTCGACGCACATGCGCCACTTGTTGTTCGCCTTTTTAACCAGCACAGGGTTGGCCACCCAGCTCGGGTAATGAACTTCCCTTATGAAGTCTGTTGCGAGGAGCTTCTCGACCACCTTATCGACCGCCCTCCAGCGTTTTGGGGCTAAGTTGCGTTTCTTCTGTCTAACGGGTCTGACTACAGGGTCAGTGTTAAGTTTGTGAGTTATAAGGCTAGGGTCAATACCGGGCATATCGGCCGCGGACCATGCAAAAATATATAAATTTTGAAGTAAAAAACTCACCAGTTCGGTCTGTAGGGGTTCTTCGACGGAAGCACCAATCTGGAGTGTGCAAGCTGGGTCCATAGGCGAAGTCGGGATTGTGACTGTTTCTTCTGTGGGCGAAGCTCGTTCCTCGCCTTGCTCCGCAGGCCGCTCCAAATCGAGGTTGCCGGCTGCCTTGGTTTTTCCCTTTAGGGTGGCAACATAACACTTGAGGGACTCGAGCTTGTCACCCCGCGCTACCCCCACACCGAAGTCCATAGGGAACTTCATGGCCAAATAGTAGGTGGAGACCACCGCCCGTAGGATATGCGTGATCGGCCGCCCTATTATGGCATTGTATGGGGAGGGGGTCGCGACCACTAGGAAGTCATGGTTGAGTCTGACCGCACAAGGCTATGTGCCGACTTCCACAGGTACTGTTATTTTTCCGAGGGGCCTGACTTCCTCTCCGCTAAAACTCACCAGGGGAGTGTTCGCGGGCTTCAGTTCGCTCCTCCGTAGCTGTAGCTGGTCAAACGCTGATTTAAAGAGGATGACCGCCGAGCTGGCCGAATCTACGAGTACGCGTCTGACCTCGAAGTCACTGATCCTTAGTTTAATGACAAGCGCGTCATCATGGGGGTAGCGGACTCCTCGCGCGTCGTCCTCCGTGAAGAAGATTGGTTCTTCGGTCCTTGGTCTCTTTGGAGGGTTCCGCTCCTCGAGGGCCGCTTCGCGAACTAAAGTCCGGGCTGCTGCCGAGGTACACCCTACTACCACCGAACCTCCCACAATTACATGGATGGTTCCCCGAACTGGCCTCTCCACCGGAGGCTATCGCTGCAATGGTTCGGCAGGCCTGCTGCTAGATTCGGGGGCATCCTTTTCGTGCTCCCCTGGCCGATCTGCCTTATTGTTATTATTGTTGTTTTGTACAAAGTTTCTCAAGTATCCGCGACGGGTGAGCCCCTCTATCTCGTCTCGGAGATTATTACACTGCTCGGTACTGTGACCATGGTCTCTATGGAAACTACAATACAAATTCTTATTTCTTTCGTTCGGATTTCCCTTTAGGCGAGGTGGCCACTTCACGTATGGGGCATCCTTGATCGTCATTAAGATCTCGGTCCGCCTTGTGTTCAGTGGCATGTAATCTGTCCAAACTGCTAGGGGAGCTCGGAAGGACTGGTTCGGCTTCGGCTCTCGGGCCGGGTTTTTCCGGTCGACTGGGTTAGAGGGCTCGCCTTCCCTCTTTCTTTTCTCGTTTCCGCCCTCGGTTCGTTAGTTGATTTCTTCCTCTGTCCTCATGAACTTGTCCGCGAGCTTGAGGAATTCGGCCACGGTTGCGGGCTGGTTAGCTACCATGTACCATTTGAATTCTTTGTGCGTTACCCCTCTTTTTGCCGCAGCGAGCTGCACCGCAGGGTCTAACCGCGGTATCTGCAAGCATGCTTCGTTGAATCGCTTAATGTAGCCCCGTATGGATTCTCCTTCCCTTTGGACTACTCCAAAGATGCTTTCCTCTGCTCTAGGGCATCGTTTGCTGGTGACAAAGTGTGCGGTGAAGACCTGCACGAACTGAGCCCAGCACTTTATTGACCCGGGGGCCAGGTTCCTGTACCAAGTGCGGGCTACCCCCCGGAGGGTGGTGGTGAAGGCCACACACATGCATGATTCGCTGGCCCTGGCGAGGTGCATTTGGAACTGGAAAGCGTCAACGTGGTCGTTGGGGTCGAAGGACCCGTCATACTTGTCCAGAGGTGGGAGCTTGAAATCTCTAGGCAAGGGGACCGCCAGGAGTTCTGAGGCGAGGGGTGAGGGAACTGAGAGAATCGGGGTGACTCCTACCTCGTCCGAACTCGTCTCTTCTTTGCCTCTGAACTCTGACAGGACACGGGTGGCGGTTCGGCGACTTCGCCGATGCCTTCGCTGTTGAGTGGGCCTTGTACTTGCACTGTTAGCCTCCGTGTTGCCGAGCTTGATGGGCCTGGAATGCTAGTAGTCCGCTGCTGCCCGTGCACCGAATCGGTTTTCCGTGAGTGGGAACTCGGGCTTGGAGCGCCGAGGTGCCGATCTCGCAAGCGAGGTGCCTGACCCGCCTGCGAGCTGCGAGGCAGGGATGACTTTTTTCTCCCTTCGGCCTGGGGACGAGGCCTGGCTATTAGGGGGGTTCTGGGGCCTGGAGGCATTGCCTTGGTGGGGGCGTCCATCCTGCAGGGAGGCCTTGGCCGGCCTCGGAGCAGGGCGGCGAGGTGGAAGTAGTGGTTGGTTTAGTGGCAGTTGGGGGAACTGCTGTTGATAGTGATACTGGGAGATGTTGTGCAACACCTGGTGCTGGTGAAGATGGTGTTGCTGAAACTGTTGCATTTGGGCTTGCATTGCCCGCATGCACTGCATCAGGTCGTCCAACCGGTTTTGGCTGGCTGCCAGGGGGACAACAGTCGGTTCAGTAAAGGTTGTCTCAATAGGGGGAGGAAAGGGGATGCTTGTGGCAGGAAGGTTTACGGGCGCCACTGCTTGTGGCGCATTCAGACTGGGGATCCCATCCACCGAAAGGGGGATGGTGAACTATCCGACGCACACCACGGGAACTTGAAGCTGTTCCTCGGTGGTGTTTGTTTCTGTGCCGCGTTCGGCGTTGCTGGAAGAGGCCATGAGTGTTGGGTTTTTTGAAGAAGAAAAGGGGGAGATGAGGAAGCTCCGGGGAGGACCCGGTGTAAAGGCTCCGAAGTTTAAGTTAGAATCCTTCAAAGGCAAGATAAACCAGATAGCGCAAAGTTTGCATACCTCATCTTTGGGGGTGGAGCGCCTTTTATAACCACCTCGTGCACTCACTCCTAGACTCCTGTCAGGTCGGGAATGAGTATTTCCGTGTTTCTGCCAGTCCGGGTGTCATCGCCTCTGCTGGGGCAGAACCGTCACTGCTCCTTTTGTCGGAGCCGTCTCTATAACTGGAGGCAATGGTGACAGGTGACGGTGGCAGGTGGTCGTTGGAAATGCAGCCGTCAAAAGTCACATCCCAAGTCAGTCAGGTGCGCCGCCCTTGGATACGGACTCCTTCGGTGTCAGGTACGGCGTGGTTCGTCCAGTTCAATGCTCCGGAAGCGAAGTGCCTGGAGTGGTGCGTAAGGCAAAGTCTCGAATTCGGATAAGGGGAGGCCCCGAACTGTCATAAGACGGGCCAGTTCGGGTCTCTGCTTTGTGTGACTCGGGGTCAAAAGGGAGAGTTCGGGCTCCTCGCAGGGAGTCCGATCACTAAGTAGGGAGCTCGGGCACCTTGCGGAGAGTTCGACCACTAAGTAGGGAGCTCGGGCCTCTTGCTAGGGAGTTCGAGCTCTAAGTAGGGAGCTCGAGCCTCTTGCTAGGGAGTTCGAGCTCTAAGTAGGGAGTTCGGGCCTGCTGGTCCCTTCCCTTTGGTGTTTGTATCCTCGGTATGCTGTCTTGGGTGCCGAACTACTTGCCATTTTTGCCAAATGACGTAATTTACGAGGTCGGGCCAAATCTTCCTTCATCAGAATTGATTTCGATTCAGACTGCTTCAACCTAAACTCTATCCATTAACACCCCCTAATTCCTAATTGGAGGAGCTTATCCGATGGAGAAGGATCCACAGGGAAGGTGGTAAAAATATCATTAATATCCATTCCAGTTTTACAGGAGACCGGATGACGAGGAAGCCATTTATTTTCTAATAAGCTGATGGATTCGTAGTACTCACAATTCGCAAAGGCTTCAGGCTTCATTCTGTAGAACTGGATGTGAAAGGAATCTTGAGGAGTCCCCACTCTCAACCTACCTCTACCAGAGACAAAAGAGAGACAGTTGGCCGTGCACGCCTCACTTTGATACCGAGAAATTGGAGATTTGCTGGGTTGGGATTGGCCACTGCAATTTTTATCTCTTTGCCTACGTTTGATATCCGCTGAAGTGGTTGACCTGAGTTATTTCATTGTTTTTGTAAGTTTTAATGGTTGAAGTAGAGTTGTAAATACGATCGTGGCACACTATTATAGCCTGGCACGATGGCATGCGGTATTATTGCATATGACAAGATGGGGGATGGGCTGTGCCGGGTTTGGGTTTCGAGGCACATGGGCTGACACAGTCTAATACATTAATATATAAAAATTTATTTCTAATTTTATTTTATATATAAACAATTGTATATATATATATATATATATCAAAATTTATATAAATAAAATTTTAAGATTTTTTTCAAAATTTTGTCTATTTTGTTATTTTATTTTTCTAGCTCAAGGCTCAGGCCACAGACCAGTCCAGTCCGTAACATGGTAAGATATGGCTTGGGCTTACTTGGGCCTGTGCTATGGGCCATATCGGGACAGACCTTTGAAGTAATGTTTTAAAAATTAACCCAGAATTAGAACCACTCTGTCCACCAGTTTTCAGATCGGTGGTTTAATTGTTCCCGTTTGAACAAAAAAAATAATAATTAAAATTAAAAAACGATAAAAAACCATTGAACGAATTGATAATTTGACCATCCAAACCAACAAATTATTGATCAATTCAATGGTTATGTTTGAGATAAAACGAAACAATGATTCTCAAACCGAACGATCCAACCATCCAGATCAATGGCGGTTCAAAAATATTAATCTAAAGTATCCCATAAATAATAAGCATAGCCTAACCAGCCCACCAAAATATGAATCATCTGCAGGCCGATACGACCCAATTTACAGCTTAGGTTGAAGCTAATGTTAGATTAACTATTTGAATTTTCGAATCACATAAATTATAATAAAGATGTTTGACAAGGAATAAATAAAAATTGTATGCTCGGCATTTATTAAGGTGGAGTACACATTAAAGAGAGAAATTAATGAATGATGAGACTATGGGCCCCTGAATTTTTGGAAGAGTGTCGGCAACCAAACTGATATGGCTTGGCTTTTCTGCTTTTCCTGCATTAGGATTATGGGTTTGGCTTCGGTCAGTGCAAGCCTATACTCATGACGTTCGAATAGCCTCTCTCTCACCCTTGCATCGGCAATATCTCTCCATAAAATAAAATATATAAGCATAAAGGCCTATAAAGAATGTTCGAACGGGCTTTGCAGCGACTGAAGCTGAACGATATAATACATCCACTTTTCATTTTTTTAATAAAAAGACAAACAAATCCTGGTGATATATGAATATATGATGATGAAATTCAATTTATCGGTAGGGATAAATACAAATTGAGCTTTTCACACATTATTTCTATTTGGTTCATGAAAAGCTAAAAGCTCAGTTCATTGAATTTTGAATCTCATAGGCTAATTTGTTAATTGAGCCGAACTTGAATTCAATGAAGTTTGCTACCTAATCGAACTTATATTATATATTTTTATAATATAATAAAAACAATTATTTATATGTATAATTATATATACTCATTATCGAACTTTAGCTGAACTGAATTCAAACATATGAGCTTTTGAATGGAGCCTGTCCGAATTCATGTTTCTACATCAAATTGAGCTCAAGCCTGAACTTAAATCCAACGCTTTCGAACTGTTGTTGATCTAGACGGTTGGACCGTATAGGTAATTGATTCTGTTTTACCCTAAATTTGGAATCTGGCAAAAAATTATTGAAAAAGTCAACAGATCGTTGACTCGGGCAATCGAACCGTCGACCCGTCGACCTGTTTAACAGTTTTTTACCTTTTTTAATTTTTTAATTTTGTTGTTAGAATGAGCCGTCCGTTCGAATCGGATGGTCGGATCGTCGACCCGAAAACCGGTGGCTAGAAAGGTTCCGTTTCTATGTCGTTTTTTAAAACATTGCTTAAATCTCATATTTATTTGTTGAACCGTTCGAATAATTAGAGACTCGATTCATCTAGACTCGAACCCACCCAAAAAGAAAAGAGTGTTGAATACTCTACATTTTTTCCTTGGGCTCAGTTTGGAAGGAGTATAAATACAAATATGTAGAGTGCAAAACTGTATTGTACAACATATTTGCATTTGTACTCTTTTGGTCAAATACTCTTCCGGTATCATAACTTTCTAGTATAGGGTTTTTTTTTTTCAGTCCACCCCAACAAATTTTAGCTCCATCGTACAGTTGGGGTAGGTGCTAGCTCAGAATTGATGCCAATACACGAGCGGGTAGGGGTGTTCACGGGTTGGGTTGAGCCATTTTCTTCAACCGACCTGACCTAGTTGGATTACTTATTGACTAAACCGAAACTGACCGGCCCTGAAGCAAAACTGACCCAAACATGAAAGGTCAGTTTGGGTCGGTTTATCGGTTTAGTCAGTTTTTATATATATTTTAAACTAAAATATCTATTTATATTTAAGTTTATTTCTTTTTAGTTTTTGTGCAAAATCAAAATATATATTTAAATCGATTAGTTTTTTATGCAAAACTGATTTTTTTGTCAATATATATTTAAATTTTTACATAGCTGAATTAAATATTGTACCACTTGTTATATTTGTATTGGTTTTACGTTTTTAGTTTTTATCATAAATAACCATTTTTTTCAAAGTTCAAACAAAACACAAATAAAACATATCAACATTTAACATATAGGGTAGGGACTAATTAATAATAACTTAAACATATAAGATCAGTTTGGTTCGGTTTGATATTTCGGTTTTCATGTATGAAAACCGAAACTAAACTGAATTGTCGGTTTATTTTCTCATACAAACCGAAACCGATCGATGATTTTGAAAAACTAACCAACTCGGGTTGGGTTAGGCCGGTTTGGTCGGTTTGACATTTAATGTGAACACCCCTACGAGTGGGTATTGGTGCTATAGGTGGGGGTATTTGAAATTTTGAATTGTTATAGGCCTGTAGTGGAATTTAGAATTCTAAGGTGGAGTGCAGTATGGTTTTTACTGCTAGTATTATAATTTTTTTTATTAATTAAAGCGATAAAAAATGAAAATAAATTTTAAAATTTTTAACTTATTTTTTGATAAGATTGTCAATTTTTGAATGGTCCAAGCACGATGTTGTGTAAATTCTTAAAGTCAGGATACTCGACTTTTACCTAGAGGTGTAAATTGGGCCATGTTGGCTGGCATGGCACGACCTACATGAAGCCCGTGAAAAATTGTGCCAGCCCGCGGGCTGAGTTGGGCCGTGCTTCCCTCCCCTAGGATATTTTGGGCAATCGGCCTGGCATGGCCTGCAACTTGAATCCACATGGGCCTGTGCCGTGCCGCGGGCTGGGCTGGTCTGGTCTGTGGGTCGATTCTTGGGCAAGGTCGGGCTATAGATCGGGCCAAGCCATGTTTTTTAAAATTTTTAAAAAAATAATAAAAATTTTAACATAAATTAAAAAATATATACAAAAAATTAACAAAGATCTTAAAATTTTATTTTATATGAATTTTGATGTATACAATTGTTTATATATGCAATAATAAAATAAATAATATAATAAATTGAAAATAAAATTATATATATATTATATAATAATTATATATAATATATAATATATATACACTAGCGGGGACCCATGCAATGCACAGAAAATCTGAAAGATTGAATAATTTTATTTACTATTAATTAATTGATAAATTAATAATCAAAATTTCTTGTTAATTAACTAAAAGTATTCAAAGTTATTGTTAATATTTAAAATTTTAATAATTGTATTTTCATTTAATGTTGATCTATAGAAAATAATTATTGTTAATTTAATATGAACAAATATTTTTTAATAAATTTAATTTTATTAATCATTTGTAGTAATTTTAATAACTGTTATTATTTTCATTATTTTTAAATAAAATTTTGATTGACTTTAAATAAATGAAAATGATTATAAGAGCTAACATTTTTATTAATTTCACTAATAATGAACAATTATATAGGAATGACAATGGGGCCGGTTTGAGGCAGGACACCCCATCCTTGTCCTCGCCCCGTAGTCAAGACACTCTACCCCATCCCACCTCACCCCTAGTGTCAGGTGGGTTCAAGGCAAGGCTCCCACTCCTTGTTAGGGATGAAGAATCCTCAAATTCTTTTCTCATCCTCAATGTTGGGTGAGCTCAAGGCAAGGCACCCACTCCTCATCAAGGATAGGGAATCCTTGAATTTTCCCTGCCTCGTCCTCAATGTCGGGTGAGCTCAAGGCAAGGCACCCACTCCCCATCAAGGATGGGGAATCTTCGAATTTTCCCCGCCTCGTCCTCAATGTTGGGTGAGCTCAAGGGAAGGCACCCACTCCTCATCAATGATTGGGAATCCTTGAATTTTTCCTGCCTCGTCCCTAGTGTCGGGTGGGTTCAAGGCAAGGCATCCACTCCCCGTCAACCCAATATTCAATTTGATGACAAAAATGATCAAAAGGATATATTGAGTATCAGCCGTACCACATGGTAAATTTCTAAAAGTACACTAAAGTGTCTTTAATTTTCAAAAATGTAATTTTATGAAAAAATTGGAAATTTCATTACATTTGTGTAATTTTGAAAATTTATTCAATTTTTTAAATTGTTATTAAATAATTTATTTTCTCTTTAAATGGTTTACTTACAGAGTTACACTTATTTATCTTATATTTTCTGATATAAAGTAATCAGTAATCTCCTTTTTTCAAATTACATTTTTCCCTTTCCCATACTCATTTATCTTCAATAATTTTCAATAATTTACAATGAAAGTAACATAATTTTTCAATAGTTTTCCTAAATCTATCAAATGTAATAAATTTTCCTAAAATTTTCAAAATATTCCAATAATTATTTAATACATTTTAAATTAACTTTCAAAAGTTTTATATCTTTTAATTTCCAAAATGCTATTTTACAAAAATGTAGTTTTGTGAAAATTTTTGAAAAGTTTATTACATTTTTGTAATTATGGAGATTTATTGAAAATTATTTTAAATTATTATTAAATATTTATTTTTTATTAGGTAGTTTACTAACAAAATTAAACTAATTTATCTTTTATTTTCTAATATAAATTAATAATTTCATTTGTCAACACCATATTTTATTCCCCCATCTGCATTCGGTTATTAACTATAATAATAACAATAACTAAAATTTTATACTTTTTGATAATTGTTAAATATCATTCTCAATTTTATAGAAATTAGTTAAAGAGTTTTCAATTTCTATAAAATGTTAATTAACAATGAATATAATAGTATTCACCCAAAATACTTTATAAAAAGTCATTATGAGTTAATTAATAACAATATTTATTAATTTTTGGTAATTTACTAACCATTCTAATAAGAATATTTAATTTTTGATAATTTACTAACTTCATTTATTAACTTTTGGTAATAATACTCTTAATATGTATATTTTAAATGAAAGAGAGTGGATATGGATTGGGGGAAGAGATTTTAGGAATTGATTGAGGAGTGGGGTAAGGCTTAGAAAAGATACTTTAGGAGAGAGATTTTAGGAATATTTTTAAGTAATTGGGTTGGATCGTCTTATATATAAAACAAGCCATGGGTGGCACAGCCCATTCGATCGTGTCGTATCGTACTATATCAAATCATAAATGTAAAACCCCAAGCCCAACACAGTCTATATGATAGTGCCATACTTGACACGGCCCACAATCCATCGTGCTTTGCGGGCCGGTTCAAAATCGTGTCCGTCCGGATTTACACTTCTACTTTCACTCTTATAGTCAACACTCAATCGGGAAAATGTATGATACCAACAACAAGGCAAAATAACGTTCTCACCTACCTCTGCCATTTCCTTTTTATTTATTCTGGATAAAGGACAAAAAGACACGTATGCGTCAATATGCGTGGCTCTTTTTTTGATCGCTCCGGGTTAGACCCGGAAATAGTCGGCCCAACCCCAAAAAAGCGGGTTAGGGTTCCCTATAATAGAAGGCGACGTGACCGGATACAACCTAAAATAATTTGAGTCGGAATAGCTCATATCCTTTCTGCACCTGCAATTCCAAACTTTAAGCTATTTGATCTGGGCCTAAAACCCATATTTTTTTGGCGACATGACTCAACACGACCTGAAAATAATTATAGCTCATATCTTTTCCTCCCAAGCCATCATCCAAATAGTTGAATTGTTCAAACCATGGAGTAGGGGTGAGAAAATGGATAGATTCTACCTGTAATCTAATTAACCTTGAACTGACCTTTTTCAATCTATTATAGGATAAAGTACAGTTTCAAGTTATTGGAACTGATTCCCACCAAGTTGGTCGAGGGCCTAGGGAGTTTACCCTACTTGAATCGACTCGTTGAATTGGCCTTAGTTAGCTTTAGTAGAACTGGCCTTAAAACCGAACTTATTTTGAAATAAACTCCAAAATATTTTTGAGGATATATAGATTTGAACCCAAACACTCATAATTACAAAGGCCATGATATCACTTGACTATAGAATTATTTATGTGATTTGATCATTTGTTTACATTTTAATATTTGAATGTGTATAGTAATGTAAAAGGTAACATAGTTATTTACAAAATTTAAGTTAGAATGATAAGGTTTGAACCGTATATTAATATATTATAGTAACCTACATATTAAATTACCTAATTTAATCAATAAAGATAATGTAAGTTATAAATTATATATTATGTTTATTAAAAATCAAGTTTTGAAGAATATATTTCATTTTTTTAAAGAGGGAGAGTAAAAAAAGAATAGGTTCTAGGGATAGACCCGAAACCATCAAGGCCAAAATCAGCCTTGGAATTGACCATCACAGGGTAGGTTTCGGCTCCAAGAACCTAAAACTGACCCCTTAGGGTAGGTTTCAGGTTCTACCATGGAATCAAATCAAATAGACCCATGCTCATCCCTAATTTGAAATAGACTGTAATATATTTTTTGTAAAAAAAAAAATCATTAACTTGATCAAAGACCAGATGACCTAAGCGGTTGAACCATTTACCCATCTGACCCGTGAATCAACCATAACTAAAACATTTAAGGTTATGATTTAATGTTTTTTAGTCGATATAAATAAGAGTAAATCACAAATAGGTACGTTGTACTTCGGAAAATAATGATAAATAGATACCCTGAACTTTCAATTGCAACCCTAATTACCTGAACTCTCAAAAATAGACATTTGAATCCATCTGATGATGCGCAATCCGGCCGGTCTTAGCTGTCAACGACCTTGCCTCTGAACTGAGTAGCAGGGAACCTGAAACGGAGGAGATGAGGAAGCTCCGGGGAGAACCCGGTGTAAAGGCTCCGAAGCTTAAGTTAGAATCCTTCAAAGGCAAGATAAAACCAGATAGCGCAAAATTTGCATACCTCCTCTTTGGGGGGGTGGAGAGCCTTTTATAACCACCTCGCGCACTCACTCCTAGACTTCTGTCAGGTCGGGAATGATTACTTCCGTGCTTCTGCCAGTTCGGGCGTCATTGCCTCTGTTGGGGCAGAACCGTCACTGCTCTTTTTGTCGGAGCCGTCTCTGTAACTGGAGATGGTGGTGGCAGGTGGCCGTTTGAAGTGCGGCCGCCAAGCGTCAGATCCCAAGTCAGTCAGGTGCGCCGCCCTTGGATACGGACTCCTTCGGTGTCAGGTACGGTGTGGTTCGTCCAGTTCAATGCTCTGGAGGCGAAGTGCTTGGAGCGGTGTGTGAGGCGAAGTCTTGAGTTCAGATAGGGGGGTGTCCCGAACTTTCATAAGACAGGCCAGTTCGGGTCTCTGCTTTGTGTGACTCGGGGCCAAAGGGAGAGTTCGGGCTCCTCGTAGGGAGTTCGAGCTCTAAGTAGGGAGTTTGGGCCCCTTGTAGGGAGTTCGGGCTCCTCGTAGGGAGTTGGTCTCCTCGAGGGGAGTTCGGACCGCTGGTCTCTTCCCTTTGGTGTTTTGTACCCTCGGTATGCTGTTTTAAGTGCCGAGCTACTTGCTTTTTTGCCACGTGGCATGATTTGCGAGGTCGGGCCAAATCTTCCTTCATCAATTGCCCCCCACTCCTCGTGCTAAGGGTCTTGCCCTGGCGCGGGGAGTTTGCTAGGTGTTAGGTAGATTTGCCCTGCACTTTGAATCTTGGTTCTGCCGACGCGAGGTTCGTTGTCAAGGTTCCTTGGGCTTCTTCGAGCATCCATTAGGCAGGAAGTGCGTCGGCCTGCTTAAACGTTGATAAATTTGGCGACGCGCGCTTTATTTCAAAATTTCAAAAAAGCGTGCCACTTGGTGGCCGCGATAGCGGGCGTCTTTTCAAATTTGAAAAAGACGTGCCGTTGCCGTTTTTATTGAGGGGCCGTGCGCTGGCGTTCCGTCAGTTTCGAAAAGATGTGCACAGGCGCTCTGTCAGTTTCAGAAAGATGTGCACCAATCACGTCTCGGTCTCGGAGGACGTGCGGTCAGTGCGGCTGTAGGCCGTCGGATTGGTTTTGATCTAAGTCGTTGCCTTTCGGTCACTGTGAGTATAAATAGCGGGGGGGACCCCAGTTGTTGTCACTTCTGTACTTCTCTCGAGCTTGCGTCTGAGTTTTAGCTCGCATCCAGTTCGCATCCAGATTTTTTCAATTTGCGCTCAAGGTCT
Source organism: Nelumbo nucifera (assembly GCF_055504915.1). NCBI lineage: Eukaryota > Viridiplantae > Streptophyta > Magnoliopsida > Proteales > Nelumbonaceae > Nelumbo > Nelumbo nucifera. Next base: position 144,948,207 of record NC_142649.1, on the reverse strand, counting down.
TCCGCTCATCCGAGCTCCTATGGTCTACAGCCTTTGTCTGGGTGAGTACTTTCCTGGATCTCATCTCACTCCCCGATGTCTAGCTCGAATGGCTCAGATAGTCCTTCCAGCGGGTCTGATGCAGGTTCTACGAACCGAATTGCATCTCCCGATAGCCCTAGTGAGCCGGAGGTAGAGCTCGAGGAAGAGTTCGAGCTCGTAGGCCGAGGCACTTTGGGTAGTTTGGCGTCCACCTCTCGTCGGGGTTGGATGTTAGACAAGTTCGGTCCTTCGACCATGACGCCCGAGGGGCTCCAGTCCCACATTACTTACTATAACTTGCCCGGGGAGTACACTTATTTCATACCTTCAGGTAGCTTTCCTTGGGAACACGGTCCTGATGAGATCGTGATATTCCGGGAGCAGCTCGCCGTGGGGCTGCGATTGCCTTTCCATCCCCTCTTTGTCGAAGTCTTGAACCACTTCGGCGTGACGGTCGGCCAGCTTCACCCGAATTCCATTCGAAACTTGGTGGGGACAATCTCCTTATTTTGCGACGAGAGCTTTCCATTGGACTTGGAGATTTTTTCTTCAATCTTGATGATTAAGAAGCAAGCGGGTCCCCTCCCCGAGCGTAGGCGGGCTTACTACCTATCTCCTCGCCCGGGCTTTAAGCTTTTACATGAGCTCCCTAACAGGTCCCAGCATGGAAGCGGGACTATTTCGGGGTGCGAAGTGTGCTGGGGTGGCCGTTTCAGACTGGGTGGGGGATGGCCGCTCCTGACTCCAGGGTCACGCTTGACAAAGAGACGGCGAAGGGCCTCCGGCAATGGGCGCGACTTGGGCTGAAGTGTCAACAGTATCTGACGGAGGCCAAGCTCATTGCGGCCGGCCTGAGTTCGGGTAGGTTCTTTACTTAGAGATTCTTATCTTGTTGTCTTTCTTGCTTTTTATTGATGGTGAACTTCTTTTCGCAGGTGCAATGGATTCTCGAGTGACCCGGGGTGGGCACTTGTTTCAAGGTATGAAGAGGAGAAAGCGGGTTGCCAAGCGAACTCGCGCCGAGATGCCCCAGGATGCGGAGCCCGAGGTGCCGGGCTATCAGCTAGAAGATCTGCCCAGGGAGCCCGAGATGGTCCCTCCAATGCAGGAGCCGGCAGGGGGCCCTTATGCTAAGACTACCTACATAGGGGCTCCTACATACTCTGGTGCTCTTGCTTACTTCGGGTCTACTCATACGCGAGCTGGGCCCTCGGGCTCGGGGACCCCGGGGGATTTCAGGAGTGTGTTGTCGCCAACCCATGCTCTTCAAAAGAGTAAGGAGGCTATTTTTCCCGAGGAGGTCGCGGCGTGGACTGATCTCCCTCTGCATCAAGTGGCCTGCCGTGCCGTCACCCATGCCATGGTGGTAAGTGTTCTCCCTTCTTTAGAGCTCTTCAGTTTTTGTTTTGTTGGTTCTTTTGATCACTCGGTCCCTTTTGGTAGGTGAGTTCTTCTATTCACGCCTTGGCGGCTCAGGTGGAGAGGAGCTCGAGGCAGGTGCGAGTTGCCGAAGAGGCTCATCGCGCTGCCGAGGAGGCTGCTCGTGCTGCCGAAGAGACTGCTCGTTTTTCACGGATCAGGCAGGCGAGGTCTCAGAGAGATGCCGAGGCCATGGGAGTGGTGGTGAAGCACATGGCGGACTTGAGACTGGATCTGCAACATCAGGTCGAGTATCTTCAGGAGGACATCAGAGAGAGGACGCAGATCTTTTCTCAAGGTATCGAAGATGCCAAGAAGAAGGTTGTCGATGAGTACATTGCTTCGCCGGGCTTTGATGATCTGATGGTGGATTCATACAGGAGGGGTTTTAAACTAAGCCGGTGGATGATCCGGAATACGTACCCCGAGCACGATATTAGCGCCATATCCACTTCCCGCATAACTCAGGAGATGGCCAATGCTGCTGACGCTAAGCCAGACTCCGAGGGTGAGGCAGGACCTTCGGGTATTGTTGAAGTGCCTTCTGATAATGAATAAATAGCTCCAGGCTTGTAATTTTTTTTTTGTGTACTACCTTAATTTTGAAATGGAATGACTTTTGCTTAAGTGTTGGTTGTTTTTTTTCTCTCTCGAACTGAGCATATTTGCCGAACTAATCATACGTCCGATCTGTTTCCTGTCCTGGCTACCGCACTTGTGCGGCCTGTTTTGGTGGTGATTTTATCCACTTTGTTTGGCGGTCTATAGGTAGTATCGCCTTAGGTTGACAATGTTCCATGCTCGGGGTACTTGTTTTCCCTCTAAGGTTTCGAGCTTGTATGCTCCCCCGAGTGCTTTCTTTACTATGTAGGGTCCTTCCCAATTTGGTCCGAGTTTTCCTACGCCGGGTTCGGGTACCATGATCTTACGGAGAACCAGGTTGCCGACGCGGAAGCTCCTCTTCTTTACTATGGCGTTATAGTACCAAGCTACCTTTTTCTAGTAGGCCACAGTTCGGATGTGCGTGAGGTCTCTCACTTCGTCCAGTAGGTCGAGGTTGGTGCGTAACTCATCTTCGTTTGTCTGCTCGTCGTATGCTTCTAGTCGCAGCGTAGGTACTTCGATTTCCGCCGGGATTACCGCTTCGGTGCCGTAGGTGAGGTTAAAGGGGGTCTCTCCTGTGGCGGTTTTTTCCATGGTTCGGTGAGCCCATAGAACACTTGGTAGCTCGTCCGCCCACAACCCTTTAGCTCGGTCTAGTCACGCCTTCAGTCCGCGGAGGATGGCTCTATTCATTACTTCTGTTTGACCGTTTGCCTGCGGGTGTGCGACCGGTGTGAAGTTCTGACTAATTCCCATACTTTGGCACCATTCTTGGAACTTGATATCCTCGAACTGTTTGCCGTTGTCGGAGATCAGTACCCGAGGTAGCCCGAAGCGACATACTATGTTCTTCCAAAAGAAGTTCTGTATGTTTCGGGCTGTAACTATTGCTAGAGGTTCAACTTCTATCCACTTTGTGAAGTAATCTACTGCCACCACTAGGAATTTTCTCCCACCTGTTGCTGGCGGGAATGGCCCCAGAAGGTCGATGCCCCATTGTGCAAAGGGCCATGGACTGGTGAGGTACTTGAGGTTGGCAGCAAGCTGATGGTGGATATTGGCATGCTTCTAACACTTGTCGCATTTTCTAACGAGCTCGACGGCCTCTGTCTTCATCGTTGGCCAGTAGTATCCTTGTCGAAGTGCCTTTTGAGCGAGGGCTCTACCTCCCAGGTGTCCACCGCACAAGCCTTCATGAGTGTCGCGGAGTACGAGCTCGGCTTCGGCAGGTCGCAAGCATCGCAGGTAGGGGAGCGTGTAGGATCGTCGGTACAACCGTTCGTCTATTATGACGTATTTGGCTGTCTAGCGCTGCACCCTCTTGGCTGCATTGCGGTCCGCAAGGAGGGTTCCATCTAGCAAGAAGCTTGCAAGTGGGTCGATCCAGCTCGGCTCTGCTTCAAAGATGGGAGCGACCTCTTCTGCCCCTTCGAGAATGCTGGGCCGAGGTAAGTCATCTATGTACACGGTTCTCATGGCGTTGTGACTCGTGCTGGCTAGCCGGGACAGGGCGTCGGCCTCAGTGTTCTCTGACCTCGGGATTTGCCTGATGAAGTGTGACTGGAAGTTGAGCAGAGCCTCCTTTACTTTTGCCAAGTATGCAATCATAGTGAGCTTGCATGCTTCGTACTCGCCTATAACTTGGTTGACCACGAGCTGGGAATCACTGCAGATAACAATGTGCTTTGCTCCGACCTTCTGTGCTAGGTTCAGCCCGGCTATCAGTGCCTCGTACTCCGCTTCGTTGTTGGATGCCGCGAACTCAAAGCGTAGTGCGTATTCCAACTTTGTTCCGCTCGGGCCGCGTAGCACTATTCCAGCCCCGCTGCCCTGCTGATTCGAGGAGCCATCTACATGAAGGATCCAGGGCTCCTCATCCCAGTTCGCGTTTGGTCTAACCAGGAGAGATGCTACACTGGCAGCTACTTCACGGGGTTCAGACTCTATTGGCTTGGGAGCTCCAAGCTCGCCCGAACTGGGGATCTCGGGCTTTACCGGCTCAGGGGCTTCGAGGCTAAACGTGCACTCGGCGATAAAATCTGCCAAGGCTTGGGCCTTAATAGCAGTTCTTGGTTTGTACTAGAGGTCGTACTCACTGAGTTCGATGGCCCATTTTGTCAGTCGACCAGAAACCTCGAGTTTGAGTAAAACTTGTCTCAGAGGTTTGTCAGTCAGGACGATGACGGTGTGAGCCTGGAAGTATGGGCGGAGTTTCCGAGCTGCTATCACTAGTGCGTATGCTAGCTTTTCTATCTGCGGGTACCTTGTCTCTGCTCCCTGCAAAATTTTACTAATATAATAGATGGGTCGTTGGATCCGGTCTGTTTCTTTTATTAGTACCGAACTGACCACCTCGTCGCTTGCCGAGAGGTACAGTTCTAAGACCTCGCCCTCCTCGGGCCGGGCTAAGGTAGGCACACTAGCGAGGTAACCTTTTAGCTCGTCAAATGCGAGCTGGCAGTCTTGGGTCCACTCGAACCCTTTGCCTTTGATTGCTTTGAAGAAAGTTAGGCAGTGGTCTGCTGATTTGGACATGAAGCGGCTTAGAGCGGCTATGCGGCCGTTTAGCCTCTGAACTTCTTTTACTTTCCGGGGTGGTCTCATATTTAGGATGGATTTTATCTTGTCCGGGTTGGCCTCAACACCGCGCCGATTGACAATGTAGCCTAGGAATTTGCCCGAGATGACGCCGAAGACACATTTGTTGGGGTTCAATTTCATGCTAAACTGACGCAGGATTTGGAAGACAGAATCTAAGTCTTGTATTAATTCTTGTGAAAACTGTGTCTTGACGACCATGTCGTCTACATAACATTCTACCTTCGTGCCAATCAGGGGTCGAAACAGTCTATTTACAAGTCTTTGGAAGGTCGCCCCGGCATTTTTTAATCCAAAGGGCATGACCTTGTAGCAGTACAGGCCGAACTCGGTTATGAAGCTGGTTTTTTCCTCATCGGACTGGTCCATTTGGATTTGGTTGTTGCCTGAGTAGGCGTCCAGGAAGCTTAGCAACTCATGTCCCGAGGTCGCGTCCACTAGGCGGTCAATTCTGGGGAGGGGGAAGCAATCTCTCGGGCAAGCTCAGTTCAGGTCGGTGTAGTCGACGCACATGCACCACTTGCCGTTCGCCTTTTTTACCAGCATTGGGTTGGCCACCCAGCTCGGGTAATGGACTTACCTTATGAAGTTTGTTGTGAGGAGCTTCTCGACCTCCTCGTCGACCGCCCTCCAACGCTTTGGGGCTAAGTTGCGTTTTTCTGTCTAACGGGTCTGACTACAGGGTTAGTATTAAGTTTGTGAGTTATCAGGCCGGGGCTAATGCCGGACATGTCGGCCGCGGACCAGGCAAAAATATCTAAATTTTGAAGTAAAAAGCTCACCAGTTCGGTTCGTAGGGGTTCCTCGAAGGAAGCACCGATCTGAAGTGTGTGAGCTGGGTCCGTAGCCGAAGTCGGGACTGCGACCGTTTCCTCTGTGGGCGAAGCTCGTTCCTCGCCTTGCTCCGCAAGCCGCTCCAGTTCGAGGTCGTCGACCACCTTGGTTTTTCCCTACAGGGCGGCAACATAACACTTGCGGGACTCAAGCTGGTTGCCCCGCGCTACCCCCACACCGAAATCCGTAGGGAACTTCATGGCCAAATAGTACGTGGAGACCACCGCCCGTAGGATATGCGTGATTGGCCGCCCTATTATGGCGTTGTATGGGGAGGGGGTCGCGACCACCAGGAAATCATGGTTGAGTCTGACCGCACAAGGCCATGTGCCGACTTCCACAGGTACTGTTATTTTTCCGAGGGGCCTGACTTCCTCTCCGCTGAAACCCTCCAGAGGAGTGTTCGCGGGCTTCAGCTCGCTCCTCTGTAACTGTAGCTGGTCAAATGCTGATTTAAAGAGGATGTCCGCTGAGCTGCCCAAATCTACGAGTACGCGTCTGACCTCGAAGTTACTGATCCTTAGTTTAATGACAAGCGCGTCATCGTGGGGATAGTGGACCCCTCGCGCGTCGTCCTCCGTGAAGAAGATTGGTTCTTCGGTCTTTGGTCTTTTTGGGGGGTTCCGTTCCTCGAGGGCCGCTTCGCGAACTGAAGTTCGGGCTGCTGCCGAGGTACACCCTACTACCACCGATCCTCCCACAATTACATGGATGGATGGTTCCCCGAACTGGCCTCTCTTCCGGAGGCTGTCGCTGCAACGGTTCGGCAGGTCTGCTGCTAAATTCGGGGGCATCCTTTTCGTGCTCCCCTTGCCCACCTGCCTTATTGTTATTATTGTTGTGCTGTACAAAATTTCTTAAGTATCCGCGACGGATGAGCCCCTCTATCTCGTCCCGGAGATTATTACACTGCTCAGTACTATGACCATGGTCTCTATGGAAACTACAATACAAATTCTTATTTCTCTCGTTCGGATTTCCCTTTAGGCGAGGTGGCCACTTCACATATGGGGCGTCCTTGATCGTCATTAAGATCTCGGTCCGCCTTGTGTTTAACGGCGTGTAATCCGTCCGAACTATTGGGGGAGCTCGGAACGACTGGTTCGGCTTCGGCTCCCGGGCTGGGTTTTTCCGATCGACTGGGTTGGAGGGCTCGCCTTTCCTCTTTCTTTTCTCGTTCCCGCCTTCGGTTCGTTGGTTGATTTCTTCCTCTGTCCTCATGAACTTGTCCGCGAGCTTGAGGAATTCGGCCACGGTTGCGGGCTGGTTAGCTACCATGTGCCATTTGAACTCTTTGTGCGTTACCCCTCTTTTGGCCACCGCGAGCTGCACCGCGGGGTCCAACCGCGGTATCTGCAAGCATGCTTCATTGAATCGCTTGATGTAGCCCCGGATGGATTCTCCTTCCCTTTGGACTACTCCGAAGATGCTTTCCTTTGTTTTGGGGCACCGTTTACTGGTGACAAAGTGTGCGGTGAAGACCTGCACGAAATGGGCCCAGCACTTTATCGACCCAGGGGCCAGGTTCCTGTACCAAGTGCGGGCTACACCCCTGAAGGTGGTGGTAAAGGCCCCGCACATGCACGATTTCGCTGGCCCTAGCGAGGTGCATTTGGGACTGGAAAGCGTCAACGTGGTCGTTGGGGTCGAAGGACCCATCATACTTGTCCAAAGGTGGGAGCTTGAGATCTCTGGGCAAGGGGACCGCCAGGAGTTCTGATGCGAGGGGGAAAGGAACTGAGAGAATCGAGGCCATGAGTGTTGGGTTTTTTGAAGAAAAGGGGTTATGAGAGTTAGGAGGGAGGCTTTTTGAAGCGGTTCCCACAGACAGCGCCAATTGATGATGCGCAATCCGGCCAGTCTTAACTGTCAACGACCTTGCCTCTGAATTGAGTAGCAGGGAACCTGAAACGGAGGAGATGAGGAAGCTCCGGGGAGAACCCGGTGTAAAGGTTCCGAAGCTTAAGTTAGAATCCTTCAAAGGCAAGATAAAACCAGATAGCGCAAAATTTGCATACCTCCTCTTTGGGGGGGTGGAGAGCCTTTTATAACCACCTCGTGCACTCACTCCTAGACTTCTGTCAAGTCGGAAATGATTACTTCCGTGCTTCTGCCAGTTCGGGCGTCATTGCCTCTACTGGGGCAGAACCGTCACTGCTCTTTTTGTCGGAGCCGTCTCTGTAACTGGAGATGGTGGTGGCAGATGACGGTGGCAGGTGGCCGTTTGAAATGCGGCCGCCAAGCGTCAGATCCCAAGTCAGTCAGGTGCGCCGCCCCTGGATACAGACTCCTTCGGTGTCTGGTACGGTGTGGTTCGTCCAGTTCAATGCTCTGGAGGCGAAGTGCCTAGAGCGGTGCGTGAGGCGAAGTCTTGAGTTCGGATAGGGGGGGTGTCCCGAACTTTCATAAGACGGGCCAGTTCGGGTCTGCTTTGTGTGACTCGGGGCCAAAGGGAGAGTTCGGGCTCCTCGTAGGGAGTTCAAGTTCTAAGTAGGGAGTTCGGGCCCCTTGTAGGGAGTTCGGGCTCCTCGCAGGGAGTTGGTCTCCTCGAGGGGAGTTCGGACCGCTGGTCTCTTCCCTTTGATATTTTATACCCTCGGTATGCTGTTTTAAGTGCCGAGTTACTTGCTTTTTTTGCCACATGATGTGATTTGCGAGGTCGGGCCAAATCTTTCTTCATCACCATCCGTTAATATTTTGTGACTTAAACATTACATAATATTAAAAATACCCTTCTGATATATTTTCAAATCATTGTACGGAGTAAAATCGTCGCGCTGTCGTCCAAAAATTTGAATTCATTATTTGATGCGCACGTGAGAACGTCATCGTGAGAATACGTTGGGTTAGCTGAGAATGATCTCAGACGTTCGGTTACCGAATGACCATCTCGACAATGGGCAAAGTAGAAGACTATTATTATCTAAAACCTGCCACGTGTAGAAGACTAGAAGAGAACCGAGCATTCTGTACCGACTATCTACATTGCCTTCTTTTGTTTTTGGTAAATAAACGTTACACTGCCTTCACTGCAAATGGGCCTCACTTATTTATTTAGCGTTTATGAAAAGCATCTACGAGGCCCAGCTGATTATGTTTATTATTTGTCCTGCTTTCATTTACCAAGAATAATGGGTGAGTAATTTAAATAGCTAATTGGTGCTCCGATCTCAAGTATTCCAAACTTGGGTGGAATCCGAAGATAATTAGGTCCGAGTCTTGTACACGGGCTGTACAACCTGGTAAATGTGGAAAAGTGGTTGGATTGGAATATAAATTACATCTAATAACTCTTTCACTAAGAATTAAAGACGAAGATCATAAGCCCGTGATTAGTCTTGTGGGTCCACTAGTTTTTGACTTTCTCGGTTGGGCTCCTGAACAAGTGTTTTAGTGATAAGCTGGATGCTGGAAGCATGATTCAATGATCAACTGAGTTTATTTAGGCGTAAATGCTAAGAGCGGACAAGTGGAAGCAGTAAGTAATAAGAATCGGAATTAAAATACAAATCTTACCATCTGTTTCTTTTCCATTCATTACTCCCTCTTCTGCTTTATTTAAGAGCCTAAGTAGAAGTGGGGAAAGCAAGAATCTGATCTTTGGGAGGAGGAATTATGGATTCCAAAGCTCTCTTCTTCTTTGCTCTGGTATGCTTCTGTGCTGTGGCTCTCAGGCCTGTTTTTGCAGAGAATGAAGAGGACCCCGGCCTTGTAATGACTTTCTACAAGGACTCCTGTCCTCAAGCCGAAGACATTATCAAAGAACAAGTTAAACTCCTGTACAAGCGCCACAAGAACACTGCATTCTCATGGCTCAGGAACATCTTCCATGACTGTGCTGTCCAGGTACACAAATAACCAGAAGTTTTCTTGTTTCTAGTTTGAAACTCTGTTGATGGGTTCTTCTTTTCTGACTCTTCTGTTTTTCCCCTGTGTGTGTAGTCATGCGATGCTTCACTTCTACTGGATTCTACAAGGAGAGACTTGTCGGAGAAGGAGACAGATAGGAGCTTTGGGCTTAGGAACTTCAGATACCTTGACACCATCAAGGAAGCTGTGGAAAGGGAGTGCCCTGGTGTGGTTTCCTGCGCAGATATCCTTGTCTTGTCTGCAAGAGATGGCATTGTTGCGGTACTTACTCAATTTCCATTTCTTGGTTGAACTTCTGCTCTACTTTTATGTGGGTTTCTGTTTCTTTCCCTTGTAAGGTGGTAGATTCTGTATCTGTGTGGATCTAATTTTTAAGTTTCTCCACTTAAATTCTTATCCTGGATGATCTTTATGTTTGTTCTTAACATACTCTTTTTCTGAACTGGTTAATTGCAGGATTTACTTATTTAGTAAAATAGCCATGATCATGGTTTTTTTTTTTTGTCTTTCTTCACCCAAATGCCAACATATCTTCTTGAGTGTTTGTCTCCTGAGTTGAATTATTCTGTTTTGCTTTTAAATGGGTTTCCTCCTCTCGATCTGCTTTTCCCCCCCTCCTGAACATTATTTCTGAATATATCTTTTTTGCTTACTCAAGTTCAAGTAAAAGGTCTGTAAGGGTTCTTGTGGAAATATCTGCAAAAAGACTTTAGACTAATTTGATTTATGATTTTTATATTTATTTTTCTTGGTTCAGCTTGGGGGCCCTTACATCCCTCTCAAGACAGGGAGAAGAGATGGTAGGAGGAGCCGTGCAGATGTGATAGAGCAGTTCCTCCCTGACCACAATGAGAGCATCTCTGTGGTTCTTGACAGGTTTGCAGCCATGGGAATCGACACCCCTGGAGTAGTTGCCTTGCTGGGTATTTTCTTCATCTCTTACCACCCATGATCTCACACAGACATGGACACATAATGTTCACGCATATATACATGCATATATCACATACATACACATACGCAGACACCATGTATAATGTATTTCACTTTATTGTGATGCCCATACATCAATTCTCCATCCAAATCCTCATCAGACACCACTAGATCCACCATTAAATTTTCTCCTGCATGCATGATTGTTCCATGAAAAAAAAAACATCAAAGCTAAATGTATGGGTCGCCAAGCATCTTCCCATTCATGACTAGATACATGCATCATCCAAATAAAATGTATAGAAGTGAAAGCAAGCTAAAAACACCTCTAACTGATCTCTACACAGGAGCCCACAGTGTTGGTCGAACCCATTGTGTGAAGCTGGTTCACCGTTTGTACCCGGAGGTAGACCCTGCACTGAACCCGGATCACGTCGAGCACATGTTCAAAAAATGTCCAGACCCAATCCCCGATCCAAAGGCCGTGCAGTACGTGAGGAACGACCGAGGCACACCCATGAAGCTGGACAACAACTACTACAGGAACATAATGGACAACAAGGGCTTACTCATAGTAGACCACCAGCTAGCCAATGACAAGAGGACTAAGCCCTATGTGAAGAAGATGGCCAAGAGCCAGGACTACTTCTTCAAGGAGTTTGCAAGGGCCATCACCATTCTCTCTGAGAACAACCCTCTCACTGGTACAAAGGGCGAGATCAGAAAGCAGTGCAATGTAGCCAACAAGCACCACTGAGATTTTACTTGCCGCAGTAGAGTGAAATACCTCCACCTTTCTCGTTAGCTTCTGTGAGAGATGAGATGAAAGAATGAAGAGTTGGTAGAATAACTAATAAAATGGTCTTAGTGGAGCTTTACTTTTCTTCATGCAAGTGAGTGGCATCTGTCTCGGCATCATGATGATGATGGGGTGGTGACCACACGCACCGTCTTTAGTTTTGTAGGATTCTCCCTTTTTTGTTTTTGGTGGTGTAGACGTGTAGTCGATGTAGTGATGGGTGCTGGGGAATGAAGGAATGATGTATGTATGGGTGGTGGGGATGGTGTATGATGAATGGATTGAGAATTATATTATGGTGGTTTGTTCATGCTTCCTCAGTTCCTCTCTCTCTCTCTCTCTAAAATTTGGAATTTATTCTTGGAATCCAAGAATAAAAAGATAAAGAAACAATTGGGGTCCATGAAATTGTACTATCCATCGCAAAAACAAACGAGATAGCGTGAATTGAGCTAATAATTAAGCTCTGCACTTGTCAAGGAGAAGGACTTGTGAGTTTATTGGTAGGTGGTCACATTATGATTCTCTGTTTACTATTATTAATAAGACAAATACAATGCAGGGAGATGAATGACAATGAATGGGCCAAAGCCTTAAGAAGGATTACTGATCACTCGTATAACTGGTTCAAAAGATATAATCCTTTCTCTTTTCTTCTTCTCTTTCCCATTTTCGTTTCTGTAAATGACATAAGCTGGCTCGTGGAATTGCTATATTTGAGGTTTGAATTATTTACCATCGATTAGGTAACCTGTCAGACTGAAAGACGTGCATGTGCATGTGAGAGTATGAACGATGAATTGCCAGTGCTTATGCAAGCATACAGGACAGAGCTTTCGTTGCAAACTTGGAATTTTCGACAGAAAGTTTGGGATTTTGGGTAAGAATTTGTTTAGCATTTTAGATCAATTTGCGTGGTCATGTGTCAACCTACCTTACCGACTCGGCTCGCTCCTTGATCTAACCATAAACTGGAAATTAATCTCTCACAGTTAACTTCAATTCATACAAGTTGAATGGTTGCTTTTACTACTGATTTTTTTTTTTTTTTTTGAGGAAAGCTTTTAATATTGATCTCCGCCCTGTCAATTTAATGCACTAAGCATTTACGATTAAAGAAATTGTTAGGCTATAGCAACAACTGCAGGTGGTTTTGTCAGGTCTGTTTGAACTTTGAAGTGTAATCGTACTTCCATTGCTTATTTCAATATATTATTGGACTCTGGCACTTGCAATCAAGATTGGCATCTTGAGCAATGAATTATGAGATCTGGGCAGTGATTTTGGACACATACACTGCAATTCTTATCATTTCACTGACAGTAAAACGCCATGGAGGTTCTGATCTAACCATTTAAACTATTAATTCATGGGTCCCTTTCCAACCTTACGTTTGGCTCCCTCTGATAAATGAGACTAGTATTGGCTGTTAAACACTTAACTTTTTTTTTTGTTCTTGTTGGAGAAGATTGACACATGTTGATATCATTCATTTTCAGCGTTCACTTGATAACTACCAATTTGTTCCCTGACATGGATAGAGAAGTTGATGCTCCAGTGGTTTATTTTCTTTGAGAAACATATACTTAATAGCACTAACTAAATTCTATTGCTACATGTTTAAACCATGAATAATAGCTTAGCTATGAACTGATCAGGATGGTGCTATACTGCTATACGAGGCATGTCACATCCACCATTCGGCAGAGGGAAGAAAAATGGTAGAGTTGCAGATTGTCTTCCTCAAAAAGATTTCATTGCTACATGCGTAATGTTCTACTTGACAGATTTACAGGAAAGGGTTGTTCATTACTTACAATTTGCTAATCCTTTTTCAGCTCTGTACCAACTGAACTGCTGTCAGAGTTACTATCAGCTTCTTGTGTGGCTGCATCTTTCTTCTGAGTTCCTTCAACCACATTGGGAATAAAAGGACTGCCAGAAGGGTAATAAGGTTGTGGGTGAAGAGAGATGTAACTTGTTGGATGGAAAGAACGGTAACCATAAGAAGCTGGGTAAGGACATGAAGGGAATGCATTCGTCTGAGGCCAATATGTGATTGGCATAAATGTGTTTGATGGGTGTGGTGGAAACATGGGATATGGAGTTGGCGTCTGATTTGTGTGGTAGGACATATTTGTGTTAGAAGTGCCTATAGCAGGGTTGGAGATTGGTGGGGTTTCTGTTAGAGTATGAGATGGCACAGATTGAAATGCTGTCATCGCAGGACCATGGACAGAGGTATATCCTATAAGCCCAAACTGCATAGGAGGTAGAGAGCTCGAAGGAATGGATTGTAGGATTGAGGATCTAGTTAAATTTGGAGGCTTACTTGTGGAAGCTGTTTGCCTCTTGCCGCTTGATTTGCTTGAAATTGCCTTCCCTGCCACGTGCTGTGAATTTGGACTAGCCTGTTTAGGAGGGGATTACTTGTTAATCAATAAATTTTTCATGAATAGAAACCACAGCTATACAATGTTGAATCTGGCATCATAGTTAGCTGGACAGGTTGGATCCTAGCTTATCTACCCAATAAATGGTTTAATCTTTACTATTTTATTCTTTCAAAGGTTTGAAGATTGTCAGTTTTTGATTTTTGCTTTGGAAGGCTAATACCAGCACATATTTAATAATAAATTATCCAATACCAGATTCATCTAGGACAATATATTGACATTCATCATTCCATTTCTCCCAGACAAAACAAATCTAGATGAAAATAATGCCACTTTTGTGAACCTATATTTTTAATACATCAAGATATTAGTAATATGCACTTGCATTGTTCAACCAAGGTTCTATATCGTCATCCCAGACCGTCCATCAGACAGAGGACCCTCTAAATTGTATAGTAGTTTTCACATGGTCAGATTCCATGTCAATTATATATCCCACCATGAATTGGATCTTTTCCCAAGTGATGATAATTGTTGAAAGTTTTAAACTTTTTTTCTAACCAATAAATGTCCAGATATAGTTTTCTTTTGCCACAGGGTTGGGTAACACTTTACTCCAAGAATGAAGTTTTGTGTGAGGAAACACACAGAAACTTATGGACTGCCACCTAAAATTCCATATAGAAGATTCCCAGGTTTCTAAGATTTATTTGTTAGGCTCACCTAGTAAACCCAAAGCCTTATAAAGTACTCTTCAAATTCTGTTTCATAATTGATGTGATTCTTTTTGATATATTTGGTGTTTTGGGTCATGATATTATTATTTGTTGTCTATCCTCTCTTTTCTGGACCCACGATTTCTTTGGGTGGATCCTTTATTTTGAGATTTTTCATAGTGCTTTAACTTTTAAATATTTTCAGTTGGACAGCTTTCAGGATGAAATTAAGGAATTTTGGTTTCAGTTCCACTTGAAAGAAACCAATTAAACTCAAATTTTAACAAATACGAAGGCACTTTCAAGCTTAACATTTGCATCAAAGAGTAAAAGTCTTACAGTGTCATAAAGCACTGGATGTTGATGGAACAAATCCTCCCCTTCAGCATCTCTATCCGTCCTGCAATGAGGCATCTTAGATGAAACCATGAAAAGAAACAAAGCCATTAAAAGCTCCAAATCGATGCATGATTTTCCAAAGGAAATATGGGTTATCGACAATATAAGGGTAACCAAACTTTTAGTGAGAAGTTATGATGTAGTAGAAACAACAACAACAACAACAATGATAATGATAATAACAACAGTGCTAACATAAACAAAGAGCAGATGGGAAGGTGAGGCATGAGTACCTATAATATTTTTGAAGCAGGTCCAGGTTCCGGTACTTCGTCTCCCTTCGAACAAGGTCATCAGGAAAACCAGCCATGAACAAAAGTGTAATACCTAAGGCCTTGAAGAAGAAGCTCCCACTACGAATATTGACTAGCATTGCTATCTGGCACATAAGGGGTCCAAATGATTTTAGCTTGTTCCTTCCCATCCGCTGCCTCACATATCTGGAAAAAAAACCCAACATGTAATCAATTCTAGATTAGGTTGAAAGTAAAAACATCCGATGCCATAAACCTATAAGCCCACAATGTTGGTGTTTAAGATGAATGAGGCTGAGTTGGTGAATTTAACAAACTTTAATCCCCATGTCCTTGGACACCCCCCCCCCAAAAAAAAATATATATATTTTTTAATCTCAAATATATACTCCCTTAAAGCTTTACCCCTCAAGGACTGAGGTGGTTGGGTGTTGTTAGAATCAGGGTGGAGAAAAGGAAATAAAAAAAAAAATCCTTGTATTTATTCCTAGTTGAAAATTAGCAATTGGTTAACTCCCTAAGGCCATGTTGAACTTACATATTCTTCATCTATATAAATTTATAAAGATAGACACTTTTTTCATGTTTTGAATAGTGCATATATATTTGTTCAGTGTTGGTTGATGCTTCATCAAGCTATTAAGAAGACATAATTCTCTTCTTTGTTTTACACAATTTCAGAGCTCACCAACTCTGAGGAAAGCAAGGAGGTAATTTCTTTACTGTCAATACATACATGCATTACCTGACATGACTGCCAGTGAGAAGCCAAGAGATCCCATTTTACCATAAATACATCCTTTATTTCATAATTGAAAGGATATCTAGGTCAGCTAATTTTGGTCCATAAACACATCAGGGAAAAGTGACAGCTGAGTTAAAATTTTGGTAAAGCATCATACTTACTCATTTTGAGGAAGATTTCTTGTCCTCCCTCCATATTTGATGCACAAAAATAAGCAAGATGGGCAGCTCGGATCAGATGGGCGCATAGTCTTCTCCTCCTCAAGTATTTTAACAGGACAGAGTGTAGGATTCTGTCGGTTGGGATAGAATATTTTTCTCCGGACACCAGGATGCTCATATAGAACATGTTCCTGATTTTAAAAATAAAGGAACTTGGTTAATATCAATGAATGAAGATTGGGGTCAATATAAGGATGAATTAAACAGATCCTCACTCCATAATTCAAGTTATGAAAAGGCTGTTCCAAAGAAAAACTAATTTCAGCTATATATTTATAAAAGTAATATATAGCATTCAGGGAATCAGTCAAATAGGTAAATAGGTACAGAAAACTACAAGATGAAAACCTATCTTCAGCCTCCTGACAATGATAATTGCAAAACAGAGAAATAAGTTAATCTCATAGATGGCTATTAAAGAAAAACCAAGGGAAACACTGAAGTAGAGCATGATATCCACTGTGACTAGATATTGTCATGCTATTTGGTTGGCCAATATTGTTAATATTGGATGATAACAGCAATACCCACACCCATTTTAGAAGGAAGAAGACATTATGACACCTTGGCTGATAATTTCTTAGGTGATTATAACATTCATGGAGTCCATCGTGAAAATAAAAAAGAATAACATTCTAAGCAAATGGTTAACTAATTGGAATATGCTCAATGTCATGTAACTGACTTTCATTTGTAACCACAGAATCATATTTTTCAATCCACACGTGAGGTGTTTGTTCAAACCACTAGAACACAAAGAATACAGACATGTATGTTTAGATAAATGACTTCCTAGTGGTTGTATAAACCTCACAAGAAGGGGAAAAAATATTCTTTTATTTGTTTGGCAAAGAAATCTTAGTAAACAGAAGCAATAATGACATCAAGGCAACCAACTTTATATTCATGAGCATGTCCCTCTAATTGACCATGTTAAAATCCATACAAGTAAAATTATCAAGAAACAAGAATGCTTACCCCAGGATTATTTGGGGATACATAGGGCTCTCCCTTTCTCAGTATGCTAAAATGATTGAAATCTAATTCATACATATCTTCACACCCATGCCTTATGCCAAGAGATGCAAAGACAATGATTTTCCTTATGGTGTGAGATTGAGCATTTTTCAGCAAAAGCACTTCTGACACTATTATTCTCTTGACTTCTTTTGGACAGAAGGCTACCTTTGGGGGCTTTTTATGCAAAGGTGTGTTTCCTAATGCTTTTTGCCCAGTCTCATGTCCAGAGCTATGGATTTCTGATGGCACTCTGTATCCTCCAATCTTTCTGTTTTCTTTTTTGTAATGCCTTTTATGTTCTTTCTTGTTGTTAATAATTTGTGAATCAGTTACTAACAGGCCTTTGTTTTGATATCCATTTATGTCTTCACTTGCATTTGGTTCCTTTGGTTCACTCTGACCACCAGCTGGATTTCCTGAGCATGATTTATCTTTTTCCCCATCAATGCCTTCATGGGCATTTCTTTTCACTGTATCTGCAACTTGTGAAATGCCATCATTCTGCCTGTACTTATCATCAATATCAATATCATCCTCATCGCAGCACTCGTCATCTTCATCATCACTGTCATCGGTATCTTCATAATCTGCACCACAGTCACCATCTTTATATTTTTCAAAATTCAGAAGCTGGGTTTCATCCATGCTCATCCAGTTTACTAGACAGTCCTGTTGATTGATTTCTTCAACGGCTTGGCATGGAATGTCATGCTTTATCTGTTCAGACAAGATTGAACTTCCTGCAACTTCATCATTTTCTATCTTTTGTCTCTTGAACTTCTTAAAGCTTCTCTCTGCTCCATTATGACAAACATCCTGGGAGAGAAAGAATACCAGAATAACTTTCATGAGTCAACTTGAGAAAAAATTGAAACAAAGAATATGTAAGAACTGTGTTAACTCAACTCTAATGGAGATATGTGGTTCTGTTTCAATTAGTGTGGACTATGGAGATATATAATAGAAACTAATCATGTAGCACATTAATATTGATGAGATCACTAAACCTTATGAAGTTCCAATTTTGAACAAAGAAAGCCATGTAAAGAGGACATTTCTCCATAGTCTATACAGATTAACATGAAACATGAGCTTATAGAATCCAAAGGTCTAAAACTACAGTAAGTAACTGATGTTGGTAAATGGTAACATTGGTGAACAATCTAATCTATGCTTTACAGCATAAATAGACCAATGGCTTCCAAATGGAAACATGGTGAAGAATTAACTTTTAGGCATCTATAGATTTATCAAAAACGTTATAAAAACATATTTTTGTCATTTAAAAATACATTTTTCCAGTGACAGTCTATATCTTTTGGAATTCTCGAGGAATGCATTTGCTCTTTGGAAGTTTCCTATATTGCATCTAAATTGTCAGTTTGTCACATCTTTTGTTACAGGAAAGTAGCTTTATAATCCCTCCTAGTCTTGCATTCTGAGACCAAATTGAACCTAGACCCAGTCAGATATAGATATTCTGCTCATATCAGAATCTTGATAGTTTTCTCCAACATTTTTTTTTTCTTTTCTATTCACATATCTAGCATGTTGGATACAATATTCTGTGATTAGGATGAAGAACTTTTGTACCCTTGCTTCCCAAGTTCATAATATTTGAAAGGAACGTTGGTCTAAAATTGACATTTGATTCCCATTATCTCTGCATGGATCTTCATTGACACCAAAACAAAACCCAAAATTCAGAGAACAATGATGCAGCAAATTTTAAAACATAATATAGTGCTATGCATGGTTTCTGAATTTCTTTTAGACAGCTGCTCTCCCAAGTTAACAATTTACTTCATCTGTCATTTGAAACCACAATTTGGTTTTGCTTTAGTAAATACAGGAAGAAGTTAAAAATTTACTTATCAAAAATAAATAAATAAACAAAGAGCCTACAGAAAATGTCCACAAGGATAACGAATCCATCCAATAGAAGAAAAAGGAGATTCAAAGGAAGATCATACAAAATAAAAGCAAAAAAAAAAAAATTAAAAAAAAAAAAAACAAACTTTGGGTTTCAATTCACAGAAGAAGTAATTTATTGACTCGAATGCCTCCAGCTCTCTCTCTCTGTGTACTTACTTTTAGGCCTGTTATCTTTCTACTTTTAATGCACATATATATGTATACAAAAAAGCATATCTCTCAAATCATTTCTTTGGTTGATCTCAGTCATTTCTTCTCTTATCTTGGATTATGCCAACCTTTTTAGCCTTGGTCTTCATGCGAATTCTATTCCTTGACTTGAATTTTTTTAACCAAATTGTCTGTTTTCTGTCATAACCAACCCATCATCTCTCTGAATATGCATAAGAGCTCCATGTGTATTGTGAATTTCATTCTCGTAAGGCCCCAGCCTTGTGGCCCATCAAAGCCTCATACCATCATGCAAATCAGTGGAACTAAACCACATCCTCAAAGTTTACTAGCCATCTTTTTCCATTATTATACCATAAGATCTCGTACAGTGTTCACTTATACTTGAATAATCCTCATATGAGCCCAAAGAATTAGCTTGAAAACTCGGATATTGATTGCAATCAAGCATGCAGATTAGAAATAATATTTGAATGGTATCCACCAAAAACAAACGACAGTGGTAATGGTTGAATGATCCATCAACAGTTGAACACATACACATACAAACTGGTATATACTTATCGTAGAAATGAATTCTAATGTACGGCATTTTAGATGATATTCTATTAAGAAAACTTTGACAAAGAGAAAAAGAAGCATTAGTTACAGTAAAGACAAAACAAATGCACCAGGCAAGATGCAAAATAGCAGAAGAAATTCAGAAATGGATCTCTGATAATCAAATCGTACATGTCCAGGAATGAGGAGAGAGGCCTTTTCTCTCTCCTGTATTTGAGCTTCCAATAAGGATATCTTCTCCATAAGCTCTGCATTCTTCTTCCGCTCCCTCTGCAACTCGGCCAAAATCTCTGCGATATTGACACCCTCTCTTTTCACTTCTAGTTCTTCACAGCTCAGCGGAGCCGAAGGAACAGAAAATTCTAAAGAGCACCCTCGACTTCTAGCACATAATGCAGAAGCATTAAGTAAGCTCGCACAGGATTGAAGCTCTCCCATTTGAGAATGCACAGGCTCTGCTTCAGAATCTAGAACTCTAGAGAGAAACCCACATCGAACGAGTGGTCTTAATGCAGAAAAATGGAGCAACAATGCCCATTAACCAAAACCTCGATGAACAGGTTGAAAGTTTAGAGATTTAGGGGGGAGGTGCAAGGGTTCAACAAGAAGAAGGGAAAACCATAAACCCATAAAGCAAAACCTCCAAACGGGTTCCCAAATTCAAAGATTAAGAAAAGACCAATAGCAGAAGGTTAGTTATCTTGGGGGCCGAAGTAGAGAAATTGGACGTTCATGATAGCATTGATAAGTTATAATTAAATAGAATGACCAAATGAAGGGAAAGAGAAGCAACCGTGCGCAGAATCTAGTAAAAAAAGGCTGAGACAAAGCATCAAAGCACTGCAAGGAGAGCGAGAACGAGCAGGCGCAAGATACACTGTGCCGAGTATGAGTGCTGGCCAAGTTGCAGAGAAATAACAGAGAAGTAAACAAACAAAAAGAAAAAGGAAAAAAAAAATGTCTTAGAGGAGAATGAGGGAGAGACTTTTCTGCAATGAATAGATGTTCTCTTGTTTCGGAGATAGAAAGAGAGGAGGAAGAGAACAAGAGAGGTGTGAATGACGATGAGGAAGAAATGGAGTCTTTTCAGTTTGGTTTTTGTTTCAGTTTTGTAAAAGAGAGCGGCGGGGACTGAGGCATGCAACACCACGTGCTTCTCAATGCTCTCTCTCTCTCTCTCTTCCTTCTTGCTTAGCACAAAAATTTGTCAGACAAGCACTAATAGAGATTAGCCCCCATTAACCCGCCTGAGCTGTTAGGATTTAAGTTTATATTGCTGGATTCATCCAATCCAACCAATCTGTTACTTTTCTTTTTTGGATAGAAAACCAATCTGTTACTTCAAACAAAGATGCAGAGACCCAAAAACCCCTAAGCTGTGCCTCAATTTAATGCTGGGATTGCATGATTGATACTTGGCAACCCAGTTAGCTTCACTTATTATTGCAGCAGCTCCCCACAAGTTCGAACAGGTCAGCGGGTCGGGTCAGCTACTGACAGCCCGACCACACTACTTGTAGGTTGTGGCAAGATGGATAACACAAGCACAAGTAGTAACAGAAGTAGCAGTAGCCTGTCTGTAATAGTAGAATCCAAGGCATAATAAAAGTTGAGTGCTTGAATCTTATGGGGTTATGACAAATGACAATAGCTCAATCACAGTGATGGGAGTGGGTTAATGGCTGGATTCATTGGAACACCCCACACATAACTTACAGACCTAACTGGATATGCCAACTGTGTTTGGATTTTTCAATGGGTAGGAGTGATGGGCCCACTGGACGTGGACAAACCTGCTGCCTGTGATAGGTCATGAAGCATAAGGTCACAAGCTGTGATGTAACATTAAACATTGAATACCAGATGCATGGACAGAAGTTCTGGGCTTTTCAGTTTTCTTGCAACTCTTGTCTCTATGTGTAAACCGTACAGAGTTACAGTTTTATTCCTTATGGAACTTCTTGGTAAAGAACATAGGTTCCCCCCCCACAGCTGTGAATTGCATAACTATTTCAAAAAAGAGAAAAAAGATTGAAATTTGATGTGTGTGTATTTGTGCATGTCTTGACTACTATCCATGGGTGAGGAGTGAGGAGTGAGAAGTGAGGAGTGAGAGTGAGGAGTGAGGACTCTCTTCCCCATGTATTAATGAAAAAACAAAGAAAGAGTACACACGTGCATTTTTGTGATAGTGGGGTACACGATAGAAAACAAGCTCACGTGGAGTAGGAACTTAAATGGTTGTCTCAAATGAAAACTTTGTCAGGGGAATATGAGACTAACCTTGGATTCCATTCTTCTAATTAGTTTATTATTAGGGTTTACATGGAAGATGTGCTTTTCTTCTAATAAAAAATATGGGTGAAACCTTGGAACTCAAGGGTTGCCAGTGGAGTTGTAATATATGTTTTGCTTTGTCTTGTAGTTTGTGTTTTAAAAGATTAATCTCTGTGAGACATCACTTTTTCTATTGATTAGCTTCACATGATGTGTCTATATTAGCTTTGAAGGAGGAAGAAATGAAAAGGTGAAGCAAAAACATAAATGAAGTTATGTTTTCTAATTTGGTTTGGTGCTCTGAGAGAGAGATTGAAATGTTTTTTTTTTTCTTTTTTGGGTAGGAAGATTGAAATGGGATCATATGTATTAAATACCACATTGATCTGAACAAAGTAGAATGATTGAACAAGATACATGTAGCTGACTCAATATGGTAGGCACAAGGCTTGGTTGAGCTCAAGGGAAACGATTGAAAGGTAAAAAATACAGGAAAAAACAAAGGTAAAATGTTTACAGAATTTCCTGGGATTTGCTGAGGCTGGCTGAGAGATTGTCTTAACGGATGAAGACCTGGCAAAAAGTTGACCTAATTTGCGAATCCGACCCAATCCAATCTGATAAAAAAAAGGGATTAGGGTCTCATATTTAACTATCTGAATTTGAGAATGACCCGATCCAACCCAACTCGAAAAATCAGCTTAGGTTGGGTTGGGTCATGGGTCAACCCACTAACCTGATTGTTAGGTCTAATTACTATTTATGTATTGTTTGAAATTTCCACTTTTTAATCTCTACTATGTAGTGTTTCCTCTTTGAATTGTTAAATGTTCAAGTTTTTTATTTTATTTTTAGAATTTTAAGGTTAATTCCTTTAATTTTAATATTTTTCTTGTATTATTTCTTTATTTTTTTTAATTTTAGTTATCTTTGTAGATGACCCAAATTGACTCATGGGTCAACCCTAACCCAAATATTTAGGATTAGGGTCTAACAATTCCCAACCCAACCTGAAATCAACCTTTTGACCCAACCCATCCAACCCAATTGCCAGGTTGAGGTGATAATATTCAGCCTGGCATGGACCTAGGTCCATATAAGTCCCACAAATTTCTGGGTTGTGCTCTGCCTGGCCCATATATGTTATTTTGTGTTATATTTTATATTTATAAATAAACATTATTATATGACACTTATATATGTATTATACAATATATAAATAAATTTTATACATATATATTACATAGCATATAGTATAAAATACTTATATTTAACATTTTATAAGTAAAAGGCATAGGCCAGGAACTTGGACTAGCCCAACCCATGGTTTTAAAAAACGACCCGAAAAACAGAACCCTTTTGGCCACCAGTTTTCAAGTCGACGGTTCAACTGTCTGGTTCGAACGAATGATCCATTCTAACAACAAAAATTAAAAATAAAAAACAGCCAAAAATCATTAAACGGGTCAATGGTTCAACAGCTTGGATCAATAAATTATTGACTGATTCAATAACTCTTAACCAAGAACCAAATTCAGGGTAAAATGAAATCAATTGCCTGAATGATTCCTGGGCCAAATGGTCTGACCGTCCGAATCAACAACAGTTCAAAAACCATAGTCACCTCTAATTATCTTACATATTTATGCAACAATTCGTTAATTGTAGAAAATTTAGCTAATGAGAGATAGCACAGTCCAAAATGAGAATGGGGATCAACAAATGGAAGACCAAATACACACATACACATGGTACACAAGCTGCCCAAGTGAAAAATACAGTCTAAATTTGCTTGATAAGGACACTGAAATCTCCCTAAAATGCTCTGCACAAGGTCTGGGGAATATGAATAACCTGGCAGAAACCCATGCAAATGCACAGGTTGTGTTATAAATTATAAGGGTACTTGATAATTGATACAGCTATCCAAAGATTATTATTTTCCCTGAGGTACTTATACTTAACCAGTGTACTATAAGAAAAATTAAAGGAGGAAAGAGAGACTCGAGGTAGTGTTTATCCGGTTCATATGCATTAATTTCTTTCTTTATCCATCTGGTGTAGAGAGAGAGAGAGAGATTCACTTCTTTTCTTTCTATATAAAAAATAAAAGCGAGAGTTTGACCCTTTTTTTTGGTGGACTCCCAGACTTTTTACCTTCCACATGAATCTTTAGGCTTTATCTTATTTATCTTCTCTGTCCAACCACTATTTTCTTCCCTCCTCGTCCTCCTGGCTCAGTGGCTCTCTATCAAATTGGGACCAGAGACCTCTCTCTCTGTTTATTTATTTTTTTATCTATTTGGTTAATTGCATAAAAATTAGCTAAAAAAGAAAAATATTAGCTTAGCTAGAAGAGCACACTGTTATAATATGAAGAAATGAGGATCATTTAGAGAAACCCCTAAGCCAATATGGTGGCTATTAACCTGTGTTAGAGGGATTAGACATATATACTGTTTTGAGTAATCTACTAACAAACGTGGTATAAATTATAACAGATGCCAAGTAGAAAATACACATGGATTTGATGGGTACATTGTTTCTCTAAGGCTACAAATATGTACTATACAAATACATACAAAATATAAGGTTTTGCATTCTAGAAATCTGTATTTGTGCTCCTTCCAAACTGATCAGCCTAAAACTTAGGAGAAACCCATGCAAATGCACAGGACTGTAAATGGCTGATGCTACCTGGCCCGTCCAAAGAATATAATTTGTTTTGAGTTATCAAACTGCTGTAGCTAAACTGTAAAAAAGAAAAAGAAGAAAGAAGAACATCATAAATAAAGAATATGAAAAGGTTAAGAAAAGAGAAAATGATTCGGGATTAGCATCTAACTGCATATTGAAAGATTAGTAAGTATCCTGAGAGCAAAATCTCTATACACATAACATCCAATTGCATATTGAGAATATCTCCTGTATATATATGTTAAATGCTGTATTCTTATACTTTCACACTGTGTGTGAAAAGTTTTTAGTTGTAGAGAACCCCATCACGGATGCTGCAGGATTAGCATAATAATGGGATTAAGAGGGAAAGTTATTAGAGGGAGGAAAGGTGGGAGTGAGCAGGTGGATTCAAGTTACATGGATGAAGGAGGGTTACTAGGGCGTTGATGAATTGAGTGTGCACTTCAACATCATATGCTATGCCAAGTGATCATTTCATTTTACCTCATAATGCTTAGTTTGGAAAGAGTAGGGTTGTTCATGGGTTGAGTTGGGTCGGTTTACTGCATTTTTTCCAATCGATCCGACCTGGTCGAGTTACCTAACATAGAAATTAAACCGACTCAGTGTTAAGCAAAACCAACTTAGTCAGTTTGAATCGGGTTGGGTCGGTTTCGGTTCTAAGTTCATCCCTGTGATAAAATCTTGCTAATTTTAAAAATAGTCATAAATTGAACATCATTTCAGCCATCTCCTATGACAAAATTTAAATGAAAAGTTAATCGCAAAAGTAGTTCATTAATCACTATTCATTAATCCAAAGTTTCTTGCAACCATTCAAAAACTAGGTGGCCTAATGGGTTTTAGAACTTCATGTTCGAACTAGGAACTAAGTCGGTTCGGTTCGGATCACTTTCGGTTTTCTTGTGTGAAAACAAAAACCGACCCAAATCATCGGTTTAGGAATTTGCACAACCTGAAACCGACCCGTGTTGATGAAAACCCGACCGACTCGAGTTGGATCGGTCCGGGTTGGTCGGGTTGGGCCTTCTTATGAACAGCCCTAGGAAAGAGTACGAATACAAATATGTTACAACTACGTACAAAATACAAGGTTTTGCATTCTACAAATTTATACTTGTATTTCTTCCAAACTAAGCCTAGGGGTTTGAAGAAATAAGTGTATTTCTTTTTTTACTAAATAAAATCTTATGCAAGTGGCCCAAACAAGAAAATGAATGGCACCCATAATTACTTAGCTGCGCTTTGTTGGAATGCAAATGCTGAACCGTTGCAAAATTATACTCTGGTTTAAATTTGCATTCGTTTGATAAGGGTTCAAAAATACATTAATCTTAAATATGCAAAAATGTGTATGGACTAGGATTTGCATCGAAAGTAAGTGACTTCAAAACCAAAGAAAATTTTGCTCTCGTTATCGGTCGAAGTAAATAGGCATACACATTGCATCGATTTCGATTGTTTCGAGAATTTGGGAGAGAAGAGAACGATTCTGAGCTTCGATAGAGGTAACGATCTCTGCCTTCGATTTCTGTAAATGAGAGAGGTAACTCTATTCTTACTTTGATCTATTGAACTCTTATTTTGATTTTTTTTTCATTTCCAGGTCGCTTCTCTCGTCGGAACAGAGATCCGACCTTATTATCTAAATCCACCGATCTGCCTTTATTTTCAGAGTGAGAGAGGTAAGTCTGATCGTTGAACACCACTAAATCTCCTCTCCTTATAATTAGTTCAATGAGTTCTATCATTTGCTTTTGATTTCTTATCGTTGTTCTAGCTTTTTGATATGATTTCCTGTTTAAAAGCCATTTATCTTTGTCGATAAATAGCGAGAATCTATTTTGTGAAAATGCAAATGGCGTCGATATTAACTTTTCATCTCAGTATCTATTAATGTCTAGTAATTTCTCTCTCTCTTTCTCTCCTGTTTAATATCCCTCTCATTATCCTCGGGACTACTCTCTAATGGGCTTTGTGTATTGGTTTTGCTCCAAGTGTTTGTGTTATTAGGAAATAAATAAAATGAAATTAAAGGAAAGATGCCATGTTTCGCTCCAAGTGTATTGGTTTTGAAGTGTTAAGAGTCAATACACCTTTCACTATGCACCACAAATTGTGAGGCAGGCAGCTCAAGCCACTGTACTTTTCAAGGGAAATAGTTTCTTTAAAAAGGGGTAGAATCGGTGAAATGAGTAAAAAAATCTATTAGAAGGTATTAGGGTTTAGGGCTAATTCGAGCTTTGAATTGAACTAATGAAGTAGAGACAGAACAGGCAAGTTCTCTTTAGTCCCTAAAAGCTTGAAGTGGGCTCTGAAACTGTTGTTGCATGTTGCCTACAAAATCCATATCCTCAAGTGGTTAAAACCAAAGAACATGTAAGTGCTCAGGTTCAAACAGGAGATTTTTTCTTCAAATTGCTAGTTTTCTATGGTTGATTATCCATAGCCTTATAATGGTTGAATAGAATTAACATCAGCAGAACTGCTATTTTTGGAGCACTCACCATTGTGCTCTTACTATAGTTCTTTTTCATTGTTAACATGCACTCTTATCTCCTTGGCCAAAATTATTTCATTTATTCATTTCTTTTCTTATTTTCATCCTTTATTTTTTTATTAGTACAATGTAGTGGATGATAAGTGATGTTGATCAGTGCGTATTTAATTTACTAGTCATTACTAGGATTACTATTTAATGGATTCTTTTTATTTATTTAATTTGATGAACAACTATGCTTAAAAATTAAATATGAAAATAAAATTACATTGATATATAAAGAGAGGAAGAGAGCCCCGCCAATGCTATACAAACAATAGGAGACATCTGTTTTTGGAACCTTCAAACTTGATTGTAAAACACTTTTTGGAACCTTCAATCACTTGCAAGTAAACTTGATTGTATCATCTTGTTTTCTAGTGTACTAGTGTTAAAACTCCCATTGGAGACATCTGTAGAAAAATTTGCTGCTCCACATGAGAAATTAACAAGTTTCTTTTGTAGCAATAAATATTCTTTGTGAATCTAAAGATATAGCATATGAATCTAAGTGGAATTTTGCTATTGGTTATATGTTCAATGATCACAAATTACAGGCTTCATTGACTGAAAACTCTTTGCTCTAAAGACAATGAAAGGTGTAATCTATGTTTTGATGATTTCCTTTCCCACAAATCATTCATTCTAATTTGGTAATTTAGACTAGTATTGGATGGTTCAGTTCAGATTGGTGAGTAACACCTTTCCTGTTAAGATTTCAATCAGGAATAGGAACTTTGGAACCTGGATTTTGGACAGTTTATGTTACATGTGACATCATAGCATGAGTCTCTCAGGTCAAAACCATAGGATTCAGATTGGTGAGAGAATCCCAAAACTATCTTATGTAAGAGAACCCAAGTGGGCACATGGTGTTTCCATGGAGATATATCTTCTTCCAATTACAGCAAATACATAGGTATTATGACAAAATCATTGTCATTGGAGGCCCAAAAGGCCATCAGCACAATTGCAAGGTTTATGATGTCTTAAACTGCTGCATCTGCAGAAGAGGAAACCTCCTTAGTAATATAAACATGATCTCCCACCTTAATAACCTTTCCCTTCCCTTGAGTGAGTGATTCCCTGCATACTAAATTCTAGCCAAAGAAAACCTGCAAACACCTTAACCATTTAATAACCTAAAAACGTATTAGCATTTAAATCAGATATACATCCTTGCACAATTCAAGTCAATTGCTTTACCTTGCTCTGACGTTTTCGGCCTAGAAGCAAGACTTTGTCTGACTGGAACTTCATAAGTGCTTCAGTTGGCTCCGGTCCCACAATGCCATTTTCTTAATTGATTGTGGGTACTTGATGAAAATAAGAATTTTATTTGTTTAGTTGTAATATTAGAAGCTTGTGATCCTCACCAAGCACAGAAATACATTGTATGTTCACTGTCAGTTCAAAACGATGTCGATCTTAAAAAAGGAATATATTAAATAAATGGTAAGGATAACTTTCTACCTTGCAGCATGAGCATAGATTGGCACCATTAAATGTCAACTTGTTTATTTTGATTTCTGTCTGCAAATCTTATGAAAAAGGTTCACATCCATCAAGGATGCTGAGAAATTCACAGAAAAACAACTTATCAGCTCTCCAAGGCATGTTGATTAATCCAAGATCTGATGGTATCGATATAAAGCATTCACTATCGACATAAAGATGTAATGGAATGTCCAACTATGCATGCCATTAATCAGATGGCTACTAACTTTACTTAAGAAAGACTGATCAGCTTGTTGTCATATTTGTATTGCACCTGTTATCCAACTTTGGACGGCAAGGCTTCCTTTAAAATGACTACAAATTTTACTTTACCTTGTCCCAAAAAAATGACTGTAAATTTTTTCATCAGTAAAATGATAGAAAACATTTTGTTGATTATTAAATAGAAATAAATAAACTAAAGAGAGAAAGAAAGAGAAAGTATTTACACACTTCTCAAGTTGTAAATGCTTCCATCTTGTTGGATACATGCTCTAAGGTTGAGCTTTGAATACTTGAAAAGTAATGAGCAGCTGATAAATATCTCTTTTTTGACCCACCTAAATATTTGGATTTTGGAATATGGTTACCTTCATGCTGTATTGTCCTAGATGCATCATTTTTTTCCTTTTCATGAATATGATGCATATATAGTATTCATAAATAGTCTTGATGAAAATAAAATGTCGTAGATTTTTCCTTTCCAAATGTTGCTCGTTAGTTGATTCAGTTGTTTGTGTATTTAGGTCCCTTTCAGAGTCCTAATTTCAAGCTCCTCAACTCGAACAAAAAGCTGAAGTTTTAAGGCAGCATTTTCTATCTCTGAACCTCAAGCTTCAGTTGGATATCAGAATCAGAAGCAGCCTCAAATTTTGCAGCTTCAACTTGGCTGGAGCTCGACAACTTGGTTCTCAAGCTCAAATATCTAGATGCATCATTTGCATCTAATTCAAGACTACAAGGCAGAGATTCAAACCGTAGTGTTCGATTCCAGCATTTGCATTTTCATGCTAGGAAACAGTGCAGAAAAAGTTTTTATTGCGTATTTCTTATTTTTCTGGAATTTCTATTAAAATTTCTTGATTTTTTTATTTTATATAACTTATTAATTAATTTGTTATTTTTCATATTTCTTTAATGGTGGGAGTAGTTGGAACACCATTGGGTAGCAAGACAGTTGTATTTGCATTGATGGAAGTGCCAAACATCCATAAAAATTGTATTGTTATTTGCATCGGTCAAAACAAATGTGAGCTCAGTGCAAAGTGGGCGTGTAAATCCTTGAACCACTTTGCACTCACATGAACTGGATATTTTTGTTTTGTACTCCTTCCAAACGCAGCCTTATTAATTAATGACCCCTACTTGTACTTGGTACAATTATATATCACCCATATGGGCCTCCTTGCTATGTGACAAGTCATTAACATGTATACTGAATTTTTTATTTGATTTGTAAGACTGAATTAGGTTCAGTGTGTGTGATCAAACAACACACTTCGTTCAAAAGATGGAATCCACATCAATACAACATCATGAAAGCCTTTGTACTGGGTGTTTTTTTTTTTATTCAAGTCAGGAAACTAAATTAGCTTTTTTTGTGATTTAATGGAAATGAATATGATTTTAGTTTTTTGAATTGGAAAAGAATATGATTTTAGAATTAGAGTGGAACCATTTTCTTTTTGAATTAAGATTTATTTAATCCCTTCAGAATTAGAGTGGGAGAATTTACACCTAATTTTTTATTTGATTAGGTTTTATTTGTAATCAAACATCACACATTATTTGAAAGAATAGTACCTACAACAATGGAAAGCCTTTGTGCTTGATTTTTTATTTGATTTCGAAAACTAAATTAAATTTTATTCGTGATTAAAAGTTAGAGATTCATTCAAATTATCAAGTGTCGGTTTTTAGGAGATTTACTTTACATTCTCCTTCTGTCGCCGACTGATAGTGCCCACGATATCGGGCTGTAACCTTCTCGTTAAATTAGGATTCTCCGATTCTGAATGTTGCCCAGATCACCGCCCAACGTCTGTGGACAGATAAGTCGACTAATTATGGAATCTAGGTTCTGTGCGTCCGTGAGCTGTATTCATGTCCATCCATGGATTCTGTGGTTGTTCCAACTTCCAACCACGCACAGAAGGAGAAGGCCCTTCACCCACTTCACTTTTTTGCAAGCTGGTTTTCATCAGCTTCCCAGTGCATTACTATTAACCCAATTGCAATTTGCAATGATGTTGCTGCTGTCCAAAACTGTGCTATCTGCCACTTGGGTCCTCGTATATAGCGATTTAGCAGTCATCCATAGAAACCAGAGAAGAGGTAGGCCATGGGAAGCGTGAAAGATAAGGCGAAGAGGACATTACATTCAACAGATCAATTTAGTCTTTGGCTGACCTCCTGTCTCCTGAGTCTTTGTCTCGCCAGCTTAATCGTTGGCCTGCAATTCTCTATCAGAACTCCCAGGCCCCCTCCATTTTTTTTACCTTTCTCTTCAACCTGCAAACCATGCTGTTCCTCGTTTGCATCTCCTGATTGCTTTTCATTGATTTCTCCAATCGGTTCAGGTGAACTCTTGATGTGTTTCATCAAGCGACCAAACAGATGGTGTACGTGAGATGAGCCAAAATGGCCTTCTCAAGTAAAATTATAGATATTTTGGCTGAGCTTCTTCTTTGTTGACCTTCCCCATTTTTAATTTCTTAAATATGTTTTTGACCTCCTTGTGGATCTTGGAATCGTTATCTCATGCAAAATAAATAAATAAAGAAAATTAAAAAGAAAAAAAAAGCAAAATGAGATGCCCATTTGACTAAGAAAATGAAATAACAAAACATACCCTTCCCACCCATCCAGTAGCAACTGTTGGACTTGAATGCAGTGGAGAGCTACCTACTTTTGCTTTGCTGGTCTCTGCATGATGACATTTCTTATTTCATCTTACCTGCACTATGCAGTATGCACCATGTTTGATACATGCAAGAAATCACAACAGATGCCTCTTTGAATTTTGCTTTTGCAATCAATAATGCTTGCCTTGCCCCGACTCAAAACTATAATTACCACAGCAAACAGCAATAAATGCACAGAAGCTTATTTTTCCTACCTTACAAAATGCAAAATATTCAAAAGCAACATAATCAATCAGTATACCCCCCCCCCCCCCCTCCTACTCAAATTCTAGAACAAAAACAGTTTTTTCTCATATAACTCTGCATGTATGTCACTCAATATAACTGAGTGTATTCAAGAAGGCATAAGTACAAATTCTTCGAGAAAAAAGCAAATAAAAAAAAAAAAGATACAGAAACTAGATATGCACAAAGAGTACAACCTCCAAACAATCTAAAGCAACAGCTTACATGCAAAGTTCGCCTTGGCAGTTGAATCTGAGAATAGTGCAAAAGACCTTGTAGAAAAAGGAAAGTAGGAAACTGCACATACAACAGGGATCCAATGAGATCACCAGTTTTCTAGGCCCCTCCAAACTGGTAACGTAGTTCACTTGCCAAAGGTCATTAAATATTGCTCATAATCTATCAGAGTTGAGTGCAGATATGAAGAATGGCCGTCACTGGCATTAAATGAGTTTGACTGGCTGCTGCATTCCACTCCTCATCATTGTACAGAACTCCTCATAGTTGATTCTCCCATCCTGTTGGTTCAATAGTCTTCAGTAACATTTATAATTCTATAGCACAAGACTTCCAGGTTTGAAATTTGAGAGAACTTACATTATCCGTGTCCACCTCCGAAATTATTTCCTTGATGCTGGCTTCATCACCCATTCCATACTCTTTCATAGCTGTTTCCAATTCATCTCTTGTAATAAACCTGTTCAGAATGCATTGTCCAAGAAAGTTTAATAACATAGGAATGCCTGTAGGACACTCAGAAACCTAACAAAAAATAAAGAAGTCTGTCGGCTAAAATTCAGGTACCAAGCCTAGTCAAGTGACAACTTTAGTCATAGAGAATAAATATCGACTTACTCAATGACTAGCCTTGTTAACTTTCAACTATATTTATATCTATTTAATGGTGCTGATAAAATAAACATCTTTTTAATGGTGGACATGTCTTGGAGAACAATGCCAAGAACTCCATCTACCAACCCCAAACACAACATAAGAAACAAGAACCAAAAAATCCAATAAAAGAAAATTTCATATTGTGACATTGAGAATACTATAAGAAACAGTAGTAATTCATAAAGAGCCCAGGCCATTATAGGGTAATAACCCTTTTACAGGTAATTTGCAGCATTTTAATATATATAATCCCGGATTGCTTACCTAAACAACATGGTTTTGGATACTCTTTTTTTTTTATTAGTAACCAAAAACTTTTATTAAATAAGAGAAATATAAGTACAAGAAAGGGGGAGATAAAATGTCTTAGCTCCCCACCAATAGATTACAAGAAAAACTTAGAAATTAGCCCAAAATAAAGAATCCCTATACGCCCCTTGTTTGGCTAGACCATCAGCAAGTGAGTTGGTACTCCTTTTCACCCAGCTGTACTTCACCTCAATACCCCTAGTAAGCCATTTGAGTTTCTTCATTTCATTGCTAAACCTCCACATGCCGCTGTTATCTTCCTTTATCCATCTAATCACCTTCAAGGATCAACCTCCTGAAGTTCAGATCCCGAACTCTTTAGATACCTTCCAAAGCCGCAAAGATCTCGGCTCTAAGTGAGTCTCCTTCTTCAATAGGGCCTGAGAACAAAGCTAAAATAATCCCCTCCTCATTCCTGAACACGCCAATGGACCACCCTTAACAGAATCAGTTCTGTTAAAACTCTCATAGGTTCTTTCCTTGTCAGAAAAGATACGTGAGTTCCTTTCTTCCCACAAAGACCGACAAACTGCTGCCCTAATGCATCTCCACATCATTCTCCCTCTTTTCTTAGGCAAACTGGAGGGTGAAAACAGGCTTTGCACATCCACAGCAGGAACCCAAATACACCCAAAAAGGGAAAAAACCCACTCCCAAATAGTCTTAAAAAAATGGCAAGAAACCAAAAGGTAGTAGTCAGTTTCCCCATTAGCTTTGCAAAGGGAACACCTATTAAGGGATAAACAAAGATTAGGTCTCTTTCTTTGAAGCATATCAATTGTGTTGATTCTTTCCAGGAAAGTTTCCCAACAAAAACTACCAACCCGATGAGGAATGGGCTTGCTCCAAATCTCACTAACAAGGAAGGGCAATCCAAGAGGAGCAGAAGGCTGAGATAAGGTATCAAAGAACAAGGCACAGGAGAAGGTGCCCGAGGGAGAGGGGATCCAAAATCTAATATCTTCCTTAGAGGGATCTGAAAAACAATTTCAAGAGTATTTAACAAAGATACCAAAGAGTCCAAATCTGTATCCTTGATGGCCCTCTTCAATCCCAAGTTCCACCCAAACCCAGAAGAAGAGTCTGATGGAACAAGAAAAGAAGAGATAGGTTCATTCTTGAAGTCTGAAAGAGCATACAAAAAGGGGAACTGTTCCATTAGAGGGGAATCCCCAACCCAAGTTTGTTCCCAAAACTTTATTAGGTTACCTGAGTTCAAGCCATACCTGATATAAGGGGAGAAAGCTAGAAGGATGTCATGGATGGCTCTCCAAGGAGATGCACCTATAAACCTTGCTAGAATTCTAGGATTCCAGCCATTGCCCTCGAGCCCATGAATGCTAGCCACAATATTTGTCCATAATTTATCCTTTTCCAAAGGAAACCTCCACAACCATTTCCCCAACAAAGCCATATTTCTTTTCCTGACACCCCCTTTCCCAAGACCTCCTAACTTCTTACTCCTAGTCAATACTTCCCAACCCACTCTATGGTCCCTTTTCTCATCGCCTGGCTCCCACAAGAAGTCCCTCATCAACTTTTGCAACCTATTGGAGACATTAGTGGGGATCTTAAACACAAACAAGAAATAAACAGGTAGATTAGCTATGGTAGACCTAATCAAAGTTATCCTCCCCCCCCCAAAGAAAGACAATTTTTCCTCCAAGAAGCAAGTCTTTTTTCGAATCTTTCCACCACTAGGTTCCAAAAGCTTTCTTTCTTGGGGTTATCTCCTAAGGGGAGGCCTAAATAAGTCAAAGGCTAGTCCGAAACTTCACAACCTAGCAAACTTGTGTATTCTCTTATCACCCTCTCCTCCATGTTTACCCCCACAATACAACTATTATCAAAATTCACCTTGAGATTAGACATTTTCTCAAAGAGTTGTATTGTCAATTTTAAACTTCTAATCCAATTTATGTCCCCACCTTCACAAAAAATAATAGTATTATCTACAAATTGCAAGTGGGTGAGTGGAACTTCCTCCCTTCCTACTCTCCAGCCTCTCAATAAGTTCCTTGAGTCATCTCTCTGAATTAGTCTCCCAAGGACATCTGCAACTAGGGTGAACAAAAAAGGGGAGAGAGGGTCACCTTGTCTTATCCCTCTCAAAGTAGGGAAGAAGTCAACCGTAGTTCCATTAACCAAAATAGAATAATGGCAACTTCTAACACAACCCATATCCATTTGCACCATTTGTTCCCGAACCCAAAACATCTCAACACCTCTAGCAAAAAAGACCAATCCACTAGGTCAAATGCTTTCTCTAGATCTAGTTTGCAAACCACTCCCTTCTTTTTTGATTTTCTAAAGCTCTTCAAACTCTCATTTGCAATCAAGATTTGATCAGTGATCTGTCTTCCTTCCACCAACGCACCTTGGTTGGGTGCAATAATAGAAGGGAGAACATTTTAATCCTAAGAGAAAGAACTTTTGCAATTATTTTATACAAACTGTTTACCAAGCTGGTTGGCCTAAAATCCCCGCGTCTGAAGCCTCTTTCTTCTTTGGGACCAAAGTAATAAATGTGGAATTCAACCCCGGGTTAATTACCCCCCTTCTATGAAACTCATTAAAAACTAGCAATAGATCCTGTTTCAAAATTTCCCAACAATCTTGGTAGAAAGCCATTAAGAAGCCATCAGGGCTTGGAGCTTTTGATCTATCCATTGAAAAAACTGCTTCCTTTACTTCTTCCAATTCAAAACTCCTCTCTAACCACTCCCTTCTCTCTTCTCCCACATTCGGCCATTCCAGTCCATCTACCCAAACCCTTCCATTTAAAGGCCTTCCTTACAAATTAGTAGTTGAAGAAACATTTAGTTTTGCCAAACTGCTGCTAGGATTGCCAATGTTTAGTATCTTTATTAGAGAGGAGGGAAAAAACAAGTTGAGCAATATGACTGCCAGATTAAGCCTATGATAGACAACTGCTGGCCCCACTTAGAAGTAAATGATTTGTGGACAACAAAGTCATAATGAACCAAAAAAGGAAGTAGTAGGCTCACCCGCTATGATCTTTATCAAAATACTGAAAGGCTTTATATAGATGCTCATCTCTTTCTAGCCTGTGCCTATGCATCGTTGCAGTGATGAACTCAATATAATCAATTGTTCCATTTCCATCCACATCCGCCTGGAAAAAAAAAGAAAAGAAAAAACAGATTAGTCCAAGAATTTCAGCCAAATAGAAGGGGATAAAGGAAAATTCAGGAAATTAAGCTCTTTTCCACTTGTGTCTTACAGCTTCCATGAGTTGCTTGACTTCAGCTTCTGAGAGCTTTGACCCAAGTCGAGCCAATCCTGTCTTCAATTCTTCATAGGTGATTGAACCACTCTTGTCAGTGTCCATGTTTGTGAACATTGCTTTTAACCCTTTAATTTCTTCTTCAGAAAGATTTTCTGCAATAACCTAGAAAAGTATCCAGAACCCAATAAGATTTTGTAAAGCAAAAGCAAATCATAGCCTGTTGAGATCTAACTTAGAGAACGATATATGAT
The DNA here is from genome assembly GCF_055504915.1 of Nelumbo nucifera. Taxonomy (NCBI): domain Eukaryota; kingdom Viridiplantae; phylum Streptophyta; class Magnoliopsida; order Proteales; family Nelumbonaceae; genus Nelumbo; species Nelumbo nucifera. The sequence goes on along the minus strand of NC_142649.1, from coordinate 144,911,846 downwards.
CATCCAAATCAGCTTGTGGAAATACAAAGAGAAGAAAACACTAATGGAGTCTCTAGCAATGCTCCTTGCCCCTCCTGTGGACCTCCTGTGGATCAGACTGGTTTGTGTTTCACAAGGACCCCACCCAATCATATGAACTTAAATGTTCCAACTTCCCAATCACAAACCTCCAACCTGGTTAGATCATAGATGACAATTTAGTCCTAAACAATCTTGTGAATGAGCAACTCCATATACATTAAGTCCACCACATCATGTCTTGCCCTTTCTTTTATACCTCTCCAAACAATGTTCTCATTTTCAGAAAAATAGACTACCTTCAGGACAAGGGGTAAATAGGGAGCAAATGTTTTGGGGGGAAATGTGAAGGGGCTAGATTGTTCTAGCTACTGTTGGCAGCTAGTTTTAATCATCAGCTGTACACAGCAATTTTTTTCATAATTAATAAAAGTTTCTTGTTATCTATCAAAAAAAAAACCTACCTTCAGAGCAAGCTTCTTAAGTTTATTCATCGCCCTGAATTGCTTCATCCTAAAGAGAACTGCATTGTCTATTGGCTTGTCTGATGCTTCTCCACCTTCTATAATCCATGGGTGCTCTGGACCATCAACCATGAAAGTTTAAAACCTTAGTCAGAAGCGCACATTTATAGTATAAGTTGTAGTACATTTGTCATCAATCATGCTGGATCAATTTGAATTTGTCATAATAATCTGATTTCTGAAGTTTACCCATAATACTGACAAACTATTTTATTGTGTAAAATTGGCTTGTTTTTAGCAAAAACCATGAAAATTTGGATGTTTGCTCACATTATCTATTCCAGCCATATATCCATGACTTGACATATTCTGATTTATAGCAGTTTACATGCTCAAGTTCCAAACTCAGATGAAAAAGAGATGTCAATTCATGGGGCCGTATGAAATTTTAAATTACATGTGTGGTTTTAGCAACAATTAAATGCAGAAAAGAAATAGGATACAATAAAAACCATGCAGATAATATTTGAATAACCATATGCTACAGGTGTGGTAATAGGAAAGGAAAAAAAGGGGGGTGGAGGAGAAAAAGAAAACAACATACCAAGAACTTGTGAAGAAGTAATTCGTTTTTTAGGGTCCTGGGTCAGCATCTTCCTAACCAGGTCTTTGGCACTGTTTGATATAGATGGCCAGGGTGCACTTTCAAAGTCAATATCTCCTTGTAGTATAGCATCAAATATTCCTTTCTCCGTTTCTGTTACACCCATTTATTAAAATATAAACCGCATGCTTTCCGGTTAAAGTGGTGAAAAGAGAATATCTATATTAGATAATAAATCATAAAACATTTCTAGAACATATCATTTTCCTTTACCAGCCCAAAAAGGAGGTACACCACTGAGCAGAATATACAAGATCACTCCTGCACTCCAGATATCTATTTCCTTTCCATAGTTACGCCGCAAAACTTCAGGAGCAACATAGTAGGCACTTCCTACTATATCCCTGTACACCTTTCCTGCAGGAGTACAACACAAAGTCTGTCAATCGATATACTAATGGCATAAAATATGTCTCTCAGCGAACTACTAGCATAAAAAAAGGATATTTAGAAGTTGCACAAAAGAAAATAAAAGTTAGAAATGGAAGAAATTATCAGAGAAACAAGAGTAGATGGAAAAAAGTTGACAGACATGCTCCTAGTATTATCTTTTGTGTAGGTTGGGATAAATAGTGAAAAAATTAAATGCCTACACTTGAAAGCACTAAAACATAGGAAACCAGGGAGCTCTACATGGTATTTCTATTTATATGCATATAGCTATGGTTTGAAACGTTGATCATGTTGCCAGGGACAAGATCTCCTAATACATTACGCATTAACTTCAAGGTATGAGGTTTAAGTCTCATTAGATCACATTATTTCAAATAAAAACACATGAACTAACATGACAAAAGTGTATAATTAAGCAAAAGGGACTACAATTTGTATAAGCAAAATATGTAAATGAGTTACACTTGATATAAACAAGGTCTAAATGTATCCAGAGCTTCTAAAAAATCCTTCTGGACAATCAGAAAGCTCTTAATGTAAACCAAAACCTCAAATTGGTGTTGAAAATCTTAAATGTACAAAACAGAAATGCATACCCAAAAATCTTAGAATTTGGCTTTAACTCATTCATGTATTTCGTACTTCAATTAATGTATGATAAACATGTCTATCAGTTTATGACAAAATGCCTGAGAGTGTGATGCAGGTACATTAACACTTTTAGACATGAACCTCAAGTATGAGCCTCAGGTATGCTTCACATCAAGGCAAATCTCAAGGTATAAGCCTCACATGCCTTTTAAAATGTTGGTCTATGGTAAAGTTTAGTAATCAAACTCTGTATTTTAATTGGTCAATTAGGACACACTGAGTTACCAAAACTGTATTGATTACTTGTTGGATCAACAAAGGACACAAATTGACATGCCCAGGTCCAGAACATGGTACAAATGGTGTATGGATAAGTTGAACCTAGGTGGAACATCTACTTCCATAAGGAGAGACATACGAATATAGCTACTTAAGACTAGCAGTGTTGGCCTCTCAACTGATCTAAGTTAAGCACTGCCTTGGATATGCTTGAAGAAAAGCAACTTTTTGAGCTTGGAGTGGATCTAAGAACAAATCCAATTAGCATTAATATGATGTTTTACATACAAAACAGCAAGCTTTGTATCCAACATCAAGTGAATTCACTTGGTTGGCTATTGTTCTTGGGATAAGAGCTACAATGAATGGCATGATCCAGTAGCAAGAGTGCAAGACCCTTGGTACTGGCAAAAGAATATCACATTTCTGGCCTTGCAATGATTTTTTTTTTTTGATAAATGGCCTTGCAATGAATATCACCTACATATAACAGTTATGAGATACCATACCAATAGGAGTTCCTAGCTTTTTTACCTTAAAATGGATAATCAACTACATGGCCTTTCAATCATTCTATATGTATGAAGGCTCTCATTACCATTATTTTATACCAAAAAATTTCTGTTTTTATATCCACTTCATTCAACAACTCAAAGGGGCCATTACCCAATGTTGGTTCCAATTATCTGGGGTCTTGGAAGAGGTAGACCGGGTATGGTCCTAACCTTTGGCATTTTTTTGAAAAAAGAAGTGGCTGCCCTCAGACCAAAATTATAAGGCCAACTATAATATCCAGAACTCCAGATGCTTCAACATGTCATTAATACCAATAATGGTACAATAAAATAAAAACAGCGGTATTCTGTTCTACCTGAGTTCTTCAGTAAATAGTCTCATTTTCTAAGGTTCTAGCAGCTACTTTCTCAGATGTTCATGATTTCTTATTTTTGAAAAGTTTTCACTAGTATCTGCATGACCTAAAACTGAAGAGTGAAAATAAATATTATCTTAACAAGCTAAAGCAATTTATCAGCATACTGGATTGATTACTTGTCCAACTCCAATACCTCAACTTCAGATATAAAGAACCATTTCCCTCTTTCCCATAGCTTTTTTTATTGGAAACATTAACTTCATTGAAACAAATTAAGTACAATTTTCCAGAATTAAGTATAACTGTATTCCATCAGATGAGCCAGTGAAGTAGAACCGGAAGCCAATGCCATAAGACTACAGCAATTATCCACATTAAATGTGCATGGTAACTTTTTACATCTATTGTTTGTCTGGGCTTGGCAAATCTAGAGCATCCTGTGCCAGTTTATTTGGGGGCTACAAATATCAAGTCTTCTACTCTCCCGTTGAATGATATTGTGATTAATTACTGGAATGGGTATTGACTACACAGGGAAGTGTAGATTCGGTAAAATTTTGGATAGCGATGTAGCAGGATTTATAAGTTTGAAACCAGTGATTCAATTGAAAGGCTTTTGAGAGAATAAGCTAAAACACTACATAACAAACAAAAGATCTGGTTTCTACTGGGGCCACTCCTTGTTAGGATTGGCCGTGGAGTGGGAATAGTTGTTTTTTGATAAATGTGGGATTAGTTGTTTCAAAGCAATTCTTTCCGTTTTTCTCTTTTGAGCCCTTGTTAGAAGGCTTGGGTTTAGTTTCCAATTATGATGAGGACACTATCATGCTATACTTTGATCGCTATTAATAAATATAAATTCCTTTTAAAAAAAGAAATGAATATCTAACAAAACAGAAAGTTTGGAATATGTAGATCAACCATGTTTCTGCACAATTCAGTCCACCAGTCCAATTAGTTACTGAATGGTTGCCAATCGAATAACCAAAGCACAAGTAAAGAGGCCTAAAACTAAGTTGAAAACTCACCTTCCTCAATGAACACAGAAAGCCCAAAATCTGTTGCCTTCAACAGCGCTCCTTCTTCCTTGCTGGAGAGCAGGAAATTCTCCGGCTTGAGATCTCGATGCATCACGCCCATGAAATGGCATATGTGGACAACATTCACGATGGCCCTGCAGATGGTTGCAGCAGCCCTCTCAGAGTAATGCCCCTTGGCAATTATCCGATCGAATAGTTCCCCGCCAGCGCAGAGCTCCATCACAAGGTGGACCGACTGCTTATCCTCATAAGCTCCTTTGAATTCTACAATGTTAGCTTGCCCGGTCAAGTGCTGCATGATCTGAATCTCCCTCTTTATGTCATCCTTGTCGTTTTTACTGACAAGCTTCCTCTTTGATATCGACTTGCAGGCGTACGTGTGACCAGTTGAATTCTCAGTGCAAAGGTAGGTAACACCAAACTGACCTCTACCCAGTTCCTTTCCGAGCGTGTAATGAGCTTTAATATCTTCGAAAGGCTTTCCCAAGATCGTATCTTGCTTATGAACAAGGGAGTGAGGAGAAGGCTTTACTGGCGCAGCGGCCGGCGGCTGAGGCTGGCGCCTTTCGGGTAATAGGTGGGTCTGCTGGGCAGGAATTTTGGGCTGCGCTTGAACGACAGGCTCTTGTCTTCTCTGTTGATGCCTAACAACATTCGCTCCTGATCTATGCCCGTTAACATCTGGCTCCGGCACCTTCTCTTTGCTGATACAGAGACCCATATTCCTGCTGCTTCAAAATCCAAGTTCAAGAGAGAACACTCAGATGAGGAGCAGAGAACACCGTGTTGATTTTCAGAGAGATAGAACTAAACTTGGGATTTGATGGTTCTTAGGATGTCGTAGACGAAACCCAGATCAGATATTCAGCACAAAAGCTGGATTTTTCACAGAAAAGTATTGAATAGCATTATCCAGGTGAGAATACAGAACCGAAAAAAAAATGATGTTGAGTACCCGGAAAAGAAAAGTGAAGTGATTTTCTGATTTAGGATGGTGACTTGGTTCAAAAGACAAGTCAGATTTTCTAAGCCGTCTCTTCGGCCTAGTGTGCAATTGTGAAGAGTAAAGCAGATAAACCCAATTAGACTCACTGCTTGCGGGAGAGTTGAATTTTTCAGGACTTGATGAAATAACAACAAAAGAGAAGAAATGCCAGCAGTACCACACCAGTAGTGACTGACCAGCGAGCACGCAGAACAAGAAGAAAGCAAGGCAAAGATTTAGGGGAAGGTAATTGACGACGGCTATCTACTCCTAAACTCTAATCAGACGTCGTTCTCTCATATTTCTCTCTCAATAAATATTTGCAATTAATTCTCTCTTTGATACTTCATATTTATCTCTTCTCTCTCTCTCTCTCTCTCTATATATGTGATCTATGTGAGTTTGTTCAGCCGTCAGGAGAAGCCGCCCTACTGCTGCCAGTTGCCACGTGAAAATGGTTGATGAATTGGACGGTGGGGATTCCTTCTCGAAGGGTGATGGGTATTGATGTTCCAATCTGAATAAATCGGGGTGGTGGAGGTGGATCCACCGAGGAGTATCGAGTGCTGGGCCCAATCCCAAAGCATTACCGCCGTCCACCACGGTTTGATATGAAAGAGGGTTGACGCGTCTCAATCAGATGACGCGGTTTTGATGAGCTGTTAGACGGGGAGAAGAATCAATCCTCCTCCACTCCTCTTGACTCTAATCTCGTTAACAAACAAACGGCCTGTGTACACGTTATTCCTGCTGCCAGGAAAGGAAAGGATCACTGCATCACCAATTCACCATTCACCACCAAAACTATGAAAAAAAAAGGAAAGAAAAAGGCAGTCTTCGTTTCGTTTCGTCATTGGACGGTGAAAAGGTTATAAAAGGACAAATGTGGGGGAGTGATTGGGGTTGCGACGGGATTCACAATCACAACTCTTTACACACGCAGAATCAGAAATCGTGGAACCGTTGGCAACCATCTTTCCATAATTTTAAGTTTTAACACAAGGCTGGAAAAAGTAGGGAAAGGAAGGGAAATGTAAGGAAACCTTTACCTTTCCCTACTTTTCCCTTCAAACCAAATATAGCCTAAATGTATGGGCAAGGCTAATCAGGGCTAAATGATAATTTAAGAATGAAGGGCTATTGGGGCTGGCAGAGCTTGTTAGCTGGACGAGAAGTTCTCAGGAATAATACTTTCTGCGAAATAAATTCAGGTAGAAAAGTCAGAATTTGGAAAGATCCCTAGTTAGAACTTGAAGCATTAGGCCCTGAACCCAAGGTTTCGAGTCCTATTTTATCTGATTGAGCTGGAACCAGGAAATAATTTCATTGAGGTGATGGCAAATCAAATGGTAAAGATTAATCTACCTTTGGGACCTTGGGAAGATAGACTAGTTTGGAAAGGGAATCAAGAATCTGCAGGTAGTTCACCTCCCACAAAAATCAAAACTCCCAGATTCACAGGGTTTGGAAAGCTTTATGGAAACTAAAGTTAGACACAAAAATTTCACACTTGCTGTGGAAGTGTTATTGGAATGCAATAGCGGTTAAGGAGAACCTGTTTAAGAGAGGTATTTTTGATGCTCCAACCTGCCTTATATGTGGGAAAGATTCTAAAATTGTAATGCATGCTTTATTTTTCTATAACCATTTTGGGTCTATCTTTAGCTATGATGCCGATGAAGCTTTGCAGATCGATTAGTCCAGTGGATAGTAAGATGTTCTCAAGGAAGGAATATCTGTTCAACTTATCTGCTTTATTAATCTGGAATTTATGGAAGAGTAGGAACAGGGCAGATCCAGATCTTAATACAACTCTGTGTCTTGGATGGACAGGTTCTTTGCCACCTCGTGAAAAGGGCAGTAAGGCAGTTCAAAACTTTTTTTGGCAACCCCCTCCAATCAACTTTTTGAAAATTAATATTGATGGCAACTATGGAAATTCAGGATCAGCAGTGTTTGGAGTAGTCTTAAGGAATGATTCTGGGGGGATTTTGGTTGTTTCCTATGGTCCCTGCTCGAGTTCTTCTGCTATCTATTCAGAAGCAATAGCCTATTTAAAAGGAGCTCAACTTTCTCAGCATCTATTCTCTGGTGACTTCATTTTGGAATGTGACAACTTGGTTTTAATTCAGGCTTTAAGTCAAAAAACCCAAGCTTGGTTAAGGATACTTATTTTGTTTGTAATAATATTCTGGCTCTTTGTGAGGGGGTAAACTTTTCTTTCTCCAGTGTAAAGAGAGAAACAAATGGGATAACTCATAACTTAGCCCGAAAAGGCCAGAAAGACTCTGGTTTATTCATAGAAGCCATGCCTCTGTGGTTGGCTTAATGGGCTGACAGATCCCCATTTTGTAATCTTTCCTCATTTCCTGTTAATGAGGAAATTCTCAATGCACGTATGTGTACAAACTTTTTGTTTGCAGGACATTCGGGCTTGTTTAGGGACCGAATCTAGTAGGCATAACATAAGTAAGCACGTTAAATGAGCATTTGATAAGTATTTTGACAAGTGTTAAAATTGGGTTTTAATCGGGTGAGGATATTTTAATGGACAGGTGTCAAAAAAATTTTCAAACCTCTCATACTTTAATATTGTTTCTGATATGTGGCTGGATGTCATATTCTTAGTGTGTTCATCCGCTTTTTGCTGTCAGCAAACCCCATCTCACTTAATCTTAAAGGGTGCCTTCACATCTTGGAATTAGGTAACCATATGGAATATTCCAATGTGATTATCATACATATGCAAATTCATACATTTTTAAACTACCAAGTCCAGATCTGCTCCTCACACAGCGCATCTCACAGGCTTACAGGCACATCTCACCATGAATCGGAACATCTTTCATACTTATGTGTTATTATTCATGGGAGATGTTCCCAATATATGGTAAGATGTGCCTGTGAGGTCAGTGTGAGGTGTGTTTTGCGAGGAGCATATCCCATTTCCAAAATGCCCTCATGTAATTTTCAACGACCATTTTGTCTTAGTACTTTTTTATTTAAGACATTAAGGTTCTATTTAGTTTATGATCGGAATTGGAATCACCCATTTCCCACCTATTTGGTTCAAATGAGGACCAAAATCAAATTCTACAAGATCAAGGTTTAAAGTATCGGCCTGTATCAATCAATATGTATCGTATCAGGAGCACCCCGATACGCTCCTACAAAGAGTGTATCGAGGTTCTGACCGGTTCAGGGGTGGAGGAACCTTAAACCGGCCCCCTAAACCGATTCTAAAAAAATTAAAAAAAAAGTAAAAAAAGGGACGATACCACCCGATACACTCTATGTAGAACCTTGCACAAGATATATGGGCTGGCACCGGATTAAACGACTGTATGTTTGTTGAACCGAACAATATATTGCTTTGTCTATAGTAGATAAAATAAAATGATAAAAATATTTAAGGGTATAATATAATATCCTATTCCACTTCAACTTCAGACATTTTAAAGAGCACAAAAAATTATTCACTAAAAGACAAAAGCAACAGGTTCATCCACTTCAGCTGTTATCAAACGGCCCCTTATGTTCTTCATGATTAGGTTGTTTCTGTTATCAGGATGAAGATAAAGGGTCAAGGGCAAAACCGACAAAAAGACATGGTAGGGAGGAATAGATCTCAGATTGAGCATTGAACAGGAGTCATTCTATCGGGGACAAAAGGATTGCAGGAGACCCATGCCCAAAAGGACTATTGAATGGAAATCCCATAGGCATAGGATGATAGGATCCACTACCATCTTAGATGAGATCCTTACTTCAATGGATTTTTATAGATTTCAATCTAATAATCACTTTTTGAACAGTTTAAGTCCATTTTTATTTATTTTTGGGGTGGTTGGTAGCATAGTGTATTGACAATGATATAAAATGTACATGTATTATTCTTAGACCCTTTTTTTTTAACTTTTGGGTCATAAATTGATTAATAACACTACTGTTTTAAAAAACCATTACAGTAATAACCACTAGAAAAAACTTGAAGGTATACTTTTTTTGACGAATTTTCAGATTCTCCATTTCATCAATTTTTATCTATATATACCATGGTTTTTGAATCGCCATTGACCCGGACAGTTAGACTGTTCGGCCCCGAGACCATCCAGACAACCGGTTCCATTTTACACCAAATCTGGCCCCTGATCAAAAACCGTTGAATCGATCAACAATCCATTGAGCCGGACGGTCGACCATTGACCTGTTCAACCTGTTCAATAGTTTTGGCCATTTTTTATTTTAATTTTTTTGCCAAAATGGGTCATCCATTCAAACCGGATGGTCGAACCGTCAACCTGAAAATCAGTGACTAGACCAGGTGGTTCCAAGTCATTTTTTTAAACACTGGTTTATACCATGATTTTCAAAACCGGACTGAAAAACCAGGAACCTGTCAGGTGACCTGTTCCGTTTTACCCCAGAATCATTATTTCCCCCAAAACCGTTGATTTGATCAGCAAACCACTAATCTGGACGGTCGAACCATTCAACAGTTTGGCCAGTTTTTATTTTTTAAAATTTTTTTAATTTTTTTGTTAGAACAGGCTGTCCATTCGGTTTGAATGGTCAGACTGTTCAACCCGAGAACCGAACCCCTGATCGGTTCAGTTTTAATGACCTTGATTTATACAGTTGAGTAACAGGTGGAAAATCCATTCCAAGGGGATACTATCATAAGTGAGGATTCTGGAAAATGAAATCAAGGCTCAGTTTGGAAGGAGTATAAATACAAATATATACAAAATACATAATTTTGCACTCTACATATTTGCATTTGTACTCCTTCCAAACTGAGCCCAAATAAAAATTTATAAGATGAGGGAAAGTAAAAACTGAAATTACACTTCTTTTTAAATCATTTTCTGACCTTCTACCCAATTGGGCGACGCCTATTCTCTTATTATTGTCTTTTGCTCGTATAAATAAAGTGCAAAACAGGGAGGCATGGTCATGAACTCATGATGAGATATAGGATGAGGAATGAGAGTGATGGTCCTACGGTCATTTGACTCATTGTGAGCTTTCTGGGTCTGGACGGGACACCACTGAGACTGATAAGTACTGTGGTTGGCCCCTGTACCAGAACGTATTGATCATTTGATTCATGATGCCCTTAAGCGGCAACCACCCCTCCACCATATCCATACCCACTACTAGTTAGTGTAGAGAAGTATTATACCATGTCCATGTCTATTCATTTGATTGTATGTTTAAACAACACTTACAAAGATAATGCTCCAAAGCTGGAGAGAATCTCTCGAGTCCATTGTGACCATCATCCAATACATGCCAATACCAGCTCACATCACAGACTCTTTTACAGCCACAACATAACATAAAAAAGCTATGAAATAATTAGGCAGCTTTGTCAACAAAAGAAACAAGGACTATGAGTTATTACAGGGCTCCCAAGTCCCAACTTTCTTAAATTCAATCACTCAACCACAAAATAAAATAAAAAAAAAGAAGGAAAAGAAGGAAAAAGACCAGTCAGACAAGGTCCTTTTAATTGGACGACCCGATAATAGTTTGAATGATACAAATATGAAATATCTTAGCACCTACTGCCCTGCCTACTTGCCTACTTGCCGCAGACAGATAAAAGAAAAAAGGACAAAGCTTAACGCCCACGTATATAATACAAAAAGAATGCTTACCTTATATCAGTCTCAGTCAGGAAAATAAAAGGATGATTCGTTATCCAAAATCCTTGGTTACATATGCTCATCAAATAAAAAAACTGACCAGGGTTAAATGCTTCTGCTCTGTGCAATACATGATACAATGGTTCTTTGATAAAAAATCAAGGGCTATTTCATCGGTAAACATGGATAGTAGAAGGTGAAGGAACAGGAGGGTCGTACAAGAACTGATGTTATATCTTTTGACCCCAATAGATAGTGAGTAAAACAATCTCTGTGGATGGTGCTGGAGGCTGGAGTTTGCGAATGTTGCAGGTCAACTCGCTTGAACTGACAATTTGGAGCCAAAACATTGGGGTCACAGTGTCACACGAAGAATCCTAAATGGGGGTTCAAATTTCAAGAAATCGTGATCTCAAGGGGAGAGATCAGAGAAGCTGAACCTCTGATTTTGACTATGAACTCAAGGTCCATTCAAGAGACCAGAAGAAAGGGGGGGAAACACTGCAACATCCCCGTGAACATTCAAGACGAATTTCTTCTAGACCACTGGATTGAACTCTTGGCTTGCTCACTTTCTCCGAAATAATCCTTAATAAAGTTTCATTTTTCTTACCTACGAAAAAGATACCCTATGGCCTATACAAACATGTGAATCATAGAACTTTGTCATGAATAAAGTATTGTATCATAACTTACACAAAGGAGAGCTATCAGACTTAACCGTAGTGTTCAAGGGGATAAAGCTTAAGGATAAATTCTCATAGCATCCTAACAAAGGCCATCAGATGGTATGCTTTGAAGTCCTAAATTATCTGGTTAGCCCAAGCATATATAATATTTACCTTTTCTTGCTAAATAAACAATTGTAGCATAATTTAAAGATCATTACCTTCATTATAGTGCTAGTGATTCAATAACTTATGCTTGGTGTCGAAGGTCCGAAGCTTACACTAAACAAAGCTTATCAACCACTTGAGCAATGGACAGGACTCTTTTAAGAGAAAGAAGTACATAAAAAGAAGAGACATTACAGATAAGTCAATGTCACAACCATACATGAACCTAGCTAAGGAAGAGAACACATCACGGTGATTGGTTTCAGAATTGTCTAACTTGAATGGAACATGTGCTTCATCACGCTCAGTTTTGAAATGGAAATATGACAATCATGTTTGTCTGCAAATGATCCATGTAGACAAGGCACTTGATCAAGAGCAAAGTTTGGATCATCATTTTTTATTTACAATTATTGTCAAGAACATGTCATTCCATATGGCCGGGAGAAAGCTTTGTTGAGTCAAAGTCAAGAATACATCACGTAACCTGCACCATGAAAAAAAAAACAATCTCCAGGACAAAAATATATACAATCAGCTTAGAAGAAAGAAAAGAAAACTAGAATAACCATCATGAGTAGGACTACTTCACTATGCACTCGTCCACCCTGGTTGGGTGATATGGTATGGCAACTTGGGCCCAAGAACCAAGCAGAAAAGACTGAAAAGGAACACAAACTCCAGAACAACCACTCGAGTTTCAAGTCCAAAATGTATGGTATATGATGTGCCAAACTTATAGACATCATGTTCCCAATTTCTACTTAAGACTAGCTCATCACAATGCCTGCAGCATAGGAGAAAACTCTAGAAATGTATGAAGACAATTCACAAAAGACAAAAAGAAAAAGAAAGGAAAAATGCAAAGAGCATGGCTTCACCAATGTAATGTGACACGCCTAACTTCATGACACCAGGCATTGACAAAATGTGCATGGACCATATGGTGATCAATTTGAATATGGCAAATTGTGCATGCATGTTCTAGTCCAAAGTTTCCAGGTACAATGTACTTTCAGCGCAAAATTCAGTCACTAAAGATAGTAGTGAACTTTCAAATCTAATCACTCGTGAAGCCTGAAAGAAAATTTTACACCAATGGTTACCTTAAAGCAACTTACCAGACTTTCTTAGAGGTACTATCAGTCGATCATAAAAATTAAAAAGTGAAACAACAGAGAAGAATATAAAGTTAAACTTAAATAGGGGGAGCTTTTACTTTAGTAGTTCTTGAGCAAGTTGTAGCATTTAAAGCCACAGGTGCAAGTTAAACAGACCTTATTATATTTGAAAACGACAAACTGTAGTAATCCCATACTACCAAACATAAAATAAAACTCATAATTATAGTGTCTTGAATGTTCTACAAGCTTCAGCGAGTTTTTGATTTCTCCACCATAACAATCCGACCATTCCATTCAGTCTGGTCCAGAGCTCGAATTGCTGCATCTGCATCTTCATCTCTTTCCAGGGATAAAAATCCAAAACCACGAGAATCCCCACACCTTAATACAGGGGGGAAAAACTTCAACAGCATGAGTAGATAATACCTTATAACAAGTGTGCATGCACACAGGGGGGAGGGGACTGGGGATAGAGAATGGAAGTTCGTAACTTAAACAAGTATCCTTAGACTAACCAAGCAAATACAAGCCAATATCTATCAAGCATGATATAAACAACAAGAAACAAAGCCAATATTATCTATCACAATTAAAAAAAATTGCCTGATAAGACCAACATCTTAAAGTAATGAATATGATGTACTCAAGTTCTAGTGCAGTGGATGAAGTACAAAATTATGGCACACCTTAGGATTAGTTTTAGGAACTTTTGAATTCAAGGAAACCAAAGAGTAATACAAATAAACAAAAATATGGGGAAAAGTTGCTCCTGCTAGTTTATCCAAGGCTGCAAGAATGATAGAGAAATCTAGAGCAAAATAAGTCTCTAATTCTAGAAAAAGGTGAGGAGAAGAAGATAATGTGAGGAATGTAAAGACCTGAGCACTCCTGATCTAACAAAAGAAGAGACAACCAATGAAGGGAGCCAAAATCTACTGTGAATCCAGTAGATTTTACATCTTCATGTCTAGGGTGTCTGTACCCTTTCACGTGGATTAATTGAGGGTGTTTCAGCAATTACATTACCTCACAAGAATACATGTAAAGTAAAAGCTCAAGGTACATTTCCTAGAATAGGATTAGTATTTCTCTTAATGCACAAGACTAGCAAATAGAGATAGAAACAGGATAACTTACTGAACTTTTGGCCCTGAAAAGGACAACTAAGAGTAATGCAATTACTTGTTTGGTTTTTTTAATTAATATTAATGCTTTAACTTCACAAGAGCATTCTTAAAACTATAACAAATAAAAAAGGTGACCTATACTTGATTTGTGGATAAGGATGAACAATAATCAATCATGCCAAAGATTGAAATTGATATTTATAAATCATCATCATCCATGCCTTATCCCAACTAATATGGAATCAACTACATGAATCCTGTTTTGCCAATCTGTTCTATTTAAAGCCATATCCACTGTTAAATTATTAGTGGTTAAATCATTTCTTACTACTTCTACACATGCCCTTTTTGGTACACCCCAAGCTCTTCTAGCCCCTTCAATGTGTAACAAATCACTTCTTCCAACTTCTCCTAAATTCTCAATCCTTCTACTAAACAGGCAATCTGTGGGGTTCTTCAAAAGTTCCAAGGGGCTAAGACAAGGGGACCCCCTCTCTCCCCTTTTGTTTATCTGTCTGATGGAAATTCATGCTAAATTTATTCTTCACGTAGGGGAGGAGGGGTTGTGGAAAGGTTTTGAGGTGGTTCCAGGAGGGGAAAGAGTGCAACTTCTGCAATTTGCTGATGATACTCAGTGTTTCGTCAAGGCTAAGGAAGATCAATTAGAATTAATGTTGGGGGTCCTAAGTTGGTTTGAAGTAGTGACGGGGTTGAAAGTCAAGTGGAAGAGTAGCTTGATCCCTGTGGGAAATGTGGAAAATATAGAAGCTTTGGTGGAATCTGTAGAGAAGATGGAGGGTAGTTATGTAATTTTGTCTTTCTTTCTTGTATTTTAGTAGGCGTGTATATTAGTGTACAGTTTCTTTAATTCTTTTTGTAAGGACAAACTTGTTCATTCATATTTCTTTAATATAAATACTCTCTTTTTGGGTTGGTTCGATCATATTGATCAACCCTAACAGATCTGGACTATTGGTTTTCCTCTTGTCTCTTCACTTTCTCATGAACTAACATGGTATCAGAGCAGGCTGTTCTCTAATCCATTACTCCTTTTCTAATTTGTTTGAAGCTATCATCATCATTGATTGGTTCTGGACTGTTCTGATCATTCCAAGAACCAGTTTTCTGTGTTTTGCACATCCAGCAAGAGAGATTTCATTAGATCTCTCTCGGAAGACATCCATTTGTAGTGAAAATTGAAAGGAAGTGTCGCCTAGCCCTCTTCATCATCCTCTAAAAGTTTCATCGAGATCAGAAAAGTATTGAGAGAGATCTATACATCTCTTCTGGGCGGCAGCAACCAGTCTTTCCTTTTTTGGATTGTGTTCTCATATTTCAACTATTGTTGTATCTTGGACAGTCTCTTTCGATTGTAAGAGAGGGAAGGGTATGTCGGGTTTTATTGATGGTTCCACATCCATACATGATGCCGATGATATCAAAGGGCTGAAATAGTGGAAAACTAAGAATGCACAGGTTGTTTCGTGGATTCTTGGTTGTCACTATGGATGTCAGTATTCTAATGAGATGACTCAAATCTGCCCATGACATGTTCGAATACCTTGAAAAGGTGTATCAGCAATCGAATATGTCCAGGCAATTTCATATTGAAGTTGATATTTTCTCTTATGTTCAAGGGGAGAAGCGGATTCAAGAATACTATGCTGGGTTTGTGAACCTTTGGACTGAATATGAATTGGTTCACTTTGGGGATCTTTCTACGGACTGTTGTGTGGAAACTATGAAGAAACATCTCAATAAGAGAAGGACTATGCATTTTTTTATGCAT
Source organism: Nelumbo nucifera (assembly GCF_055504915.1). Taxonomy (NCBI): domain Eukaryota; kingdom Viridiplantae; phylum Streptophyta; class Magnoliopsida; order Proteales; family Nelumbonaceae; genus Nelumbo; species Nelumbo nucifera. The sequence goes on along the minus strand of NC_142649.1, from coordinate 144,896,011 downwards.
CTCAGATCTGATTATGAGACTCTATGCTCTAGTATACTCAGTAGAGAACCTGTACCCGATCTTGATATAATACTTGGTGAGTTATTAAGAGAGGAAACTCGTCTCCTCACTCAGTCTGCACTTGATCAGAAGAAGGAACATGGAATAGATACCGTCTTCTTGGCTACCAAACAGAAGGGGAAGAAGGATTTCTCAAAAATGCAATGTTATGAATGCAAGGAATACGGACGCGTGGCATCCCATTGCAAGAAGAAAAATTTCTGCACCTACTGCAAACAAAGGGACATTATTGTGGAATGCCCAGTTAGGCCCACCAAGAAAGGACAAGGCTTATCAAGCCTCAACTGAACCGACTCCAACTAATACTGCCTCCTCCTCATCAGCTAACAAAACTGATGCACAGGGAAATTTGACTGAAGATAAGATTCATGAGCTCATGTAATCAGCTATTTCCTCTGCTTTTTTCTGCTATTAGATTGGCTGGTAATTCTGCTTATTTGTGTTCTTCTCCTTCACACATGTGGATCATTGACTCCGGGGCCTCCTTTGGTCAGTCTTCTAAACCTTACACCTCTGTCAACCACATTATTACTACTAATGATGATTCTCTTCCTATATGTGGGTGTGATGATTTATTTCTATCCACTTCTAACTCTACACCCTTACATCTTCCCCAACCTTCTTTGTGCCTAAGTTGACTACTAGCCTTATTTCTGTTGGACAACTTGTTGATAATGGTAATAATGTTTTGTTTACTTGTGATGATTGTTTTATCCAGGACCAGCACACTAGGGAACTGAAGGGGAAGGGGCATAGGCTTGGAAGACTGTTTGCTCAGGAATTTGAGAATAAGAAAGCTTCACCAAACTCTTGTTTGCTATCTACTACTTCTAGTTTTTCTCTTACCTCTTGTAATAATGTGTGGTACTTATGGCATAGACGTTTGGGTCACACTCATGCTAAAAACTTGGATTATTTATTTTCTTCTGGTTGTTTGCCTATGGATGTTTTTTAAGAATGTTGAAAAGTCTTGTTTAAATTACTGCTATAGTAAAAGCATGTGTTGCCTTTTCCATCTTCTATTGAACATGCTTCTACACCTTGTTACCTTATTCACAATGATGTGTAGTCGTCTCCAATTATTCCACATTTGGGTTATAAATATTTTGTATTGTTTATTGATGATTGTACTCAATATACATGGGCTTACTTCCTCTAAAAGAAATCAGAGGTCTTTCCCATTTTTAAGAACTTTTATGCTATGATTATGACCCAGTTTAAAAGCACTATAAACATTTTGAGGTCAGATTCAGGGGAAGAATACTTTGATGGTGAGAATGGTGAGTTTCAAACCTACCTCAAACAACATGGCATTCAGTCTCAGAGATCTTGCCCAGGTACACCTCAACAGAATGGGGTATCTAAGCGCAAGAATTATCATATTGCTAGTATGGTGAGATCCTTGTTACAAGACTCCCATGTTCCCATTACCTTCTGGGTGTGGAAGCAACCCGCACTGTTGTTCATCTCATCAACATTCTTCCTACAGCTATCCTTGAAAATTCTTCTCCCCATCAATCCTTGTTTCATCGTCCACCTAATCTATCCATGCTTTGTGTCTTTGGTTGTGTTTGTTTTGTCCATCTTCCTCATGAATGCACTAAGCTAATAGCTCAATCAACTATGTGCACATTCATGGGATATAGTATGAAACACAAAGGATTTCTCTGTTATGATCCCAAAGTCTGAAGATTGCGCATTTCTCGTAATGTCATTTTTCTTGAGAACCTTTCATTCTTTGAACATATTAGTAAACTGCCTGCACCATCCTTTTATATTCTGCAACATTTTGGCTCTATAGGTGATCCTCCTCCCACATCTCGGCCACTTCAGGTTTATTTGAGGAAGCATCTAGCTCACCCATTGCCTATGCCTCCACCTCCAACACCAGTGACTGGTCATTCCTCTCCATCCATCACTACTGTAAGTTCCTCTTCCCATAATGTTGATTTTCCTTCATTTGTTCCTTTGCATCAGTCATCTCGTGTTTCTCATCCACATAACCGCTATGCCTTCTTTTCTAGTCATAGCTCCTTCTTAGTTGTTTTGTCATCCACAAATATTCCTAAGTCTTACAACCAAGCTGTAGCAATTAAGCATTGGAAAGATGCTATGGACTCAGAGGTTCAGGCTTTATTGGAGAATGATACCTGGGAGCTTGTCACTCCTCCCCCAGATGCCTCCATCATTGGTAGCCAATGGGTTTACACAGTGAAACTTAAGTCAGATAGCACTCTAGACAAATATAAGGCTCGGTTGGTTGCTCAAGGCTACAAGCAAGAATATGAATTGACTATGATGAGACGTTTGCTCCAGTGGCTAAAATGACAACAGTCCGTTTACTTTTGGCCATTACTACTATTAGACAATGGACAGTTCATCAGATGGATGTCAAGAATGCCTTTCTCCATGGGCATTTATAAGAAACAGTTTACATGAAACCACCTCCCGGCTACTGTAATGATCATCTTATGGTGTGTAAACTAAAGCAATCTTTATATGATCTTAAACAAGCTCCACGAGCTTGATTTGACCACTTTCGTACATTGGTGTTGGAGGCTTGTTTTCAACAAAGTGCTTCAGATTACTCTCTTTTCACTCTCAAGCAAGCACAAGGGTTGACTTCTCTTGGAATATGTTGATGATATACTTATCACCGGAGATGATGTGGATGGCATTGACAAATTGAAGCTCCTTCTCAGCAACTCCTTCAAAATGAAGGATCTTGGGCCTATCACCTATTTTCTTGGGCTTGAAATTCAGCAATGTCCTCAAGGTTATTTTGTCAACCAACAAAAATATGCCTCTGATTTGATGACTTGCTCGCTTGATTGATTCTAAACAAGTGGATACACCTCTAGAGCTTAACTATAAGCTAAGCAAGGATGAGGATGAGCTTCTCCCTGATGCTACTTTATATCGGTAGCTTGTAGGTAGTCTTATCTACTTAACTATGACTAGATCGAACATTTCCTATGCGTCCATCTTGTGAGTCAGTTTGTATCTACTCCACGTCAGCCCCACTCCTCTGCAATTCTCCGAATCATCCGTTATGTCAACACTCTATCTCATGGATTGTTTTTCTCATCTTCATCCTCCACCAAGCTTCGAGCTTATGCAGATGCAAATTAGGCAGGTTGTCTTGACACTCGTCGTTCCACTACTGGTTGGTGTATATTTCTTGGTGATTCTCTGATTTCTTACAAATGCAAGAAACAACAAACCGTTTCCAAGTCATCTATAGAAGCAAAGTATAGAGAAATGTCCTTAGTATGTAGTGAAATAGTCTGGTTCTCTACTTCATGACTTGGACATTGATCACTCATTTGCCATCCTCCTGTTTGCTGACAATATGAATGCAATCAAGATTGCATCCAACCTGGTATTTCATGAGTGCACTAAACATATTGAGGTGGATTGCCACTTCATTCGTGTTCTTCTCCTTGCGGGTCACATCTCTCTCCCACATGTCTCCTCGGCCCTACAACTTGCAAACCTCTTCACCAAAGCTATGACCAAAGCCCGACATAATTTTCTTATAGAAAACTGATGCTTACCCCCCAACATCAGTTTGAGGGGGAGTGTAGAGAAGATGGAGGGTAGTTATGTAATTTTATCTTTCTTTCTTGTATTTTAGTAGGCATGTACATTAGTGTATAGCTTCTTTAATTCTTTTGTAAGGACAAACTTGTCCATTCATATTTCTTTAATATAAATACTCTCTTTTTGGGTTATGGCATAAAGTGATTGCTAGTATTCATGGGCTCTCCATGAATGGGTGGGATGTTGAAACTTCTAGCAGGGCCTCTTGCTTTTCACCCTGGAGAGCAATTCAGAAATGCCTTCCATCCTTTCTCAATCACATCAGATTCGATTTTAATTCAGGCAACAAGATCAAGTTCTGGGAGGATCTTTGGGTGGGTGAAGTCCCTTTAAAGGTTTCTTTCCCTTCTTTGTTCACCCTTTCTGCTCTCCAGGGTAAGTCAATTTCTAAGTTTCTGCTCCCCTCTCCCTCGGCTAATGGGCTTGGGTGGAATCTAGGTTTTCATAGAAATGTGAGGGACACTGAGTTAGGCCTTAATTCAAATCTTCTACAAATTCTTGAAGGGGTTTTCCTAGACCTAAGTAAACAAGATGATAGAATTTGGACTCTACATCCTTATGGGGTCTTCGGTTGTGCTTCTTTTTTAAAATCGTTGTCTGTGCCTTCTCAACCAAATACTCCCTTTCCAGTCAAAGAGATCCGGTGTCATCCGATTCCCCCCAAAGTGAGTGCTTTTTGTTGGGAGGTCTTCCCTGGTGCAATCAACACTTGTGATATTTTACAGAGGAAGAGACCTGGATGGTGCCTCTCCCCTAATTGGTGCTGCTTGTGTGAATCCAATGGTGAATCTGCTCTTCACTTGTTCATTTCCTGTCCTTTTGCTTGTGGTATTTGGGATCGATTCTTTTCTCTTTTTGGGTGCAGGTGGAATACTCGGGACAGATTGGACAGGTTGTTCGATAGATCCACTTTCAACTGGCCAAAAAGGAGGGGAAGACTGATGTGGAGGTGCACAAGAGCAACAATAATATGGACCCTATGGGAGGAAAGAAATAAGTGTATATTTGAGGAAAAGAAAAGAAGCAAGGAAGCATTAATTGAAGGGATCAAGGCAAAAGTGGCCTTCTGGATAAAGACTTTGGAGTTGTTCTCAGATTTCTCTATTGATGATATATTAAGGAACTGGAGAACAATTGCAGCCTCAACTTCAGCTAAGCGGAGGACACTAAAGGAATGGGAACCCCCAGAGGTAGGTTTCCTGAAATTAAATTCCGATGGAAGTAGTTTTGGGAACCCAGGGCCCTCTGGAATTGGAGGGGTTCTAAGGAATGAAAGCGGAGTGATTTTGGGAATGTACTCAGGTCCCATTGGGGTGTGTGACTCTGTAACAGCAGAATTGAAGGCAGTACTTTATGGGATGCAGAAATCTTTGGAAATAGGGTTCCGGAAGCTAATAGTTGAAGGCGACTCCAAAATAGTAATAAGTTGGTTTAAGCAAAACACGAAGATTCCTTGGTTTTTCAGAAACAATTTCAAACAGTTCAAGAGGTTCTCAAGGGATATGCAGCTGATATTTCAATGGGCTCCTAGGTCAGAAAATGGCTTGGCTGGCCATCTAGCAAAGCAAGGGGTAAACAGAGCAGAGTGCTTTTGGGCTCAATTGTGAGACACATCATCAATTTGTCTATGTTTTCTATTGTTGGAAGTCGAGGCTGCCCATGTTTCTATATTATCTTTTTTCTCTAAGTAATGAAATCTACTTTGATTACTGATAAAAAAAAATACTCTTTTTGGGTTGGTTTGATCAGATTGATCAACCCTAACAGATCTGGACTATTGGTTGTCCTCTTGTCTCTTCACTTTCTCACAAACTAACAAAGGTGTCCTACCAAGTGGGATTCTGCCAATAAAATATTTGGGTCTTCCTTTAGGGGCTAAATGCACATCAGCTCTGATTTGGGAACCAGTTTTGGAACGTTTAGAGAGAGAAAAAAAACTTGCATCCTGGAAAGCTAAGTATTTGTCCTTGGGGGGTAGATGTCAGTTCGTGAGAAAGTGAAAGAGCAAGGAAAGAGACAGAGGTTCAGATCTGTTAGGGTTGATCAATCTGATCAAACCAACCTAGAAAAGAGATATTTATATTAATCTTATGTAAATGGACAAGATTGTCCTTACAAAGAGAATAAAAGAACTGTACACTAAAGTACACGCCTATTACAATACAAGAAAGAAAAATAAAGTACAGCAGAATTACAAAACTACCCTCCAGTAGTTCTACACTCCCCCTCAAACTGATGTTGGGGTATAAGCACCAGTTTGTCAACAAGGAAATTATGTCGGGCTTTGGTCATGGCTTTGGTGAAGAGATCCGCAAGTTGTAGACCCGATGAAACATGTGGGAAAGAGATCCGACCTGCATGGAGAAGGTCACGAATGAAGTGACAATCCACCTCAATATGTTTAGTGCGCTCATGAAATACAGGATTAGTTGCAATCTTGATCATAGTTCAAAGTATCGATACGATACACCTCGTATCGGGCGTATCGTATCGTATCTTTTACAAACGATACGGTCCGAAACGCCTGTTTCCAGGAGTTTCGAACCCCATTTTTTTTAATAATAAAAACAGTCTATAATCTTTCCAAAAAAACCAAGGTTAAAAAAAAAAACTAAAAAAATAAGTGTTTTGGTCGTTTCTAAGTACCGATACGATACGGCCAAAACTTGTATCGTATCGATACTTTGAACCTTGATCTTGATTGCACTCATTTTGTCAGCAGACAGAGGAATAGCATATGAGTGATCAATATTCATGTCATGAAGAAGTGCCTTAAGCCAGATTCTTTCACAACATACTAAAGACATGGCTCTGTACTCGGCTTCAGTAGATGACTTGGAAACCGTTTGTTGTTTCTTGCATTTCCAAGAAATCAAAGAATCACCAAGGAATATACACCAACCAGTAGTGGAGAAACAAGTGTCAGGACAACCTGCCCAGTCAGCATCTGCATAAGCTCAAAGCTGTGTGGATGAAGAAGTTGAGAAAAATATGCCATGTGATAGTGTACCCTGTACATAACGAATAATTCGGAAAACTGCAGAATAGTGAAGCTGACGTAGAGCAGAAACAAGTTGACTCACAAATTGAACCGCATAGGAAATTTCAAGTCTAGGCATGGTTAGGTAGATAAGACTACCTACAAGTTGTCTATAAAGGGTAGCATTAGGAAGAAGATTACCCTCATCTTTACTCAACTTACAATTAAGCTCCAAGGGTGTATCAACATGTTTAGAGTCAATCAAGCGAGCAAGAGACACCAAATCATAAGCATAATTCTGTTTTGACAAAGTGACCCCGATGACATTTTTGAATTTCGAGTCCATGAAAGTATGTTACTGGCCCAAGATCTTTCATTTTGAAGGAGTTACTAAGCAAAAGTTTGAGTTTGTTAATACCATCCACATCATCTCCAATAATAAGGATGTCATCAACATAGACCAAAAGAAGAGTCAATCCCTGAGTCTGCTTGAGAGTGAAGAGAGAGAGTAGTCTGAAGCACTCTGTTGAAACCCAGCCTCCAACACTACTGTACGGAAGTGATCAAACCAAGCTCATGGAGCTTGTTTAAGGCCATATAGAGATTTCTTCAGTTTACACACCAACTGAGGATTGTCACAATAGCCGGGAGGTGGTTTCATATAAATTGTCTCCTGTAACTCTCCATGGAAGAAGGCATTCTTGACGTCCATTTGAAGAATTGTCCACTATTTAAGAGCAGTAATGGCTAGTAGCAAACAAATTGTTGCCATTTTGGCCACAAGTGCAAAAGTTTCATCATAGTCAATTCCATACTTTTGCTTGTAGCCTTGAGCAACCAAACGGGCCTTGTATCTGTCCAGAGTACCATCAGATTTGAGTTTTACAGTGTAAACCCACCGGCTACCAATTATGGAGGCATCTGGGGGAAGAGAGACAAGATCCCATGTATCATTCTCCAATAAAGCCTAAACCTCTGAATCCATAGCTTCTTTCCAATGCTCAACTGCTACGGCCTGGCTGTAAGACTTAGGAATATCTGTGGATGACAAAATAGCTGAGAAGGAGCTATGACTCAAAAAGAAGCCATAGCGATCAGGTGGACGAGAAATGCGAGATGACCGATGCAAAGGAATAGATGAAGGTAAATCTTCAGGAGGAGAATCTGCACTTATAGTAGTGGTGGGTGGAGAGGAATGACTAGTCACTGTTGCTTGAGGTGGAGGAAGCATAGGCAATGGGTGAACTGGATGCTTCCTAAAATATGTCTGAAGAGGCTGAAGAAAAGGAGAATCACCTGTAGATCCAAAGTCATGCAGAACAGAAATGGATGGTGTAGGTAATTTTCAAATATGTTCAAAGAATGAAAGGTTCTCAAGAAATATGACATTGCAAGAAATGCACAACCGACGGACTTTGGGTTCATAACAGAGAAACCCCTTGTGTTCCGTACTATAACCCATGAAAGCACACATAGCTAATTGAGCTGTTAGCTTTGTGCGTTCATGGGGAGGGTGATGGACAAAGCAAGCACATCCGAAGACACGAAGTATGGATAAGTTTAGTGGATGATGAAATAAGGACTAAAAAGTGCATAGTCTTTCTTTTAGTGAGATGCTTCTTCATAGTCTTCACACAAAAATCTATAGACAGATCCCTGAAGTGAGCCAATTCATACTCAGTCCAAAGATTTACAAATCCTGCATAGTATTCCTGAATTTGCTTCTCCCCTTGAACATAGGAGAAGATATCAATTTCGATCTGATATTGCCTAGACATATTCAATTGCTGATATACCTTTTTTAGGTATTCGAACATGTCATGGGCAGATTTGAGACCTCTCATCGGAATACTGACATCCATTGAGATAGACCCAAGTATCCACTGTTTCAGCCCTTTGACATCACTGGCATCAGGCATGGAAGTGGAACCGTCAATGTAACCCCACATGCCTTTCCCTTCAACAAAGTACTGAAAATGAAATTTCCAAAGAGCATAGTTGCTCCCATCAAACTTAACAGAAATAAATTCATTCTTTTCCAGAGCCATAATGAGAAGGAAACAAGTAAAGACTGACCGAATCAAGCAATAAAGAAGTAATCAAGCTGTGAGAATCAAAGAAACTGATAATAGAAACCTCTTACAGTCACCAGAAAATGTCCAAGTTCCAGCAAATAGAGAAAACTTGAAATACAGTCCAGAAAAGGAAAGTTTGGGTGCAGCCGCCCAGAAGAGATGTATAGATCTCTCTCAAAACTTCTCAGATCTCGATGAAAGTTTCAGAATATGATGAGAGGGCCTAGGCGACACTTCCTTGATAATAGAAACCTCTTACAGTCACCAGAAAATGTCCAAGTTCCAGCAAATAGAGAAAACTTGAAACACAGTCCAGAAAAGGAAAGTCTGGGTGCAGCCCCCCAGAAGAGATGTATAGATCTCTCTCAAAACTTCTCAGATCTCGATGAAAGTTTCAGAATATGATGAGAGGGCCTAGGCAACACTTCCTTTCAATTCTTACCGCAAACTGATGTCGTACGAGAGAGATCTAATGAAACCTCTCTCCTTGGATGCGCAAAACACAGAGAACAGGTCTCTAGATAGATCAAAACAATCCAGATTCAATCGGCAATGATTAAAGTTGTCACACTGATCAAAAGAAGGAGAAAAAGGATCAGAGAGCAGCCTGCTCTAATACCATGTCAGTTCGTGAGAAAGTGAAAGAGCAAGGAAAGAGACAAAGGTTCAGACCTGTTAGGGTTGATCAATCTGATCGAACCAACCCAGAAAAGAGATTTTTATATTAATCTTATGTAAATGGACAAGATTGTCCTTACAAAGAGAATAAAAGAACTGTACACTAAAGTACATGCCTATTACAGTACAAGAAAGAAAAATAAAGTACAGCAGAATTATAAAACTACCCTTCAGTAGTTCTTCTACAGTAGAATCACCCTCTTAAAGAGCTCCTTGTCCATCCTACCTGCATTCTATCTTTCCCTATTTCCAATTCTGGTGAAAGTAGCCAAAAGAATTGAAAAGCTGCAGAGGGATTTTCTGTGGAAGGGATGGGAGGAAGATAAGAAGAAGATCCATGATGAATTGGGATCAAGTGTGTGCTCCAAAGGAAAGAGGAGGTTGAGGTATCAAGCGAGTGAAGGTCTTCAACAATGCTCTTCTAAGGAAGTGCGTCTGGAGATTTGTAGTGGAAAGAAATAGATGCTGGAGAGATTTAATTGCATCAAAGTATAATACAGATAGAGGAGACTGAATAACCATTTCATCTCTACCCTCATTAGGCTGCTCATTATGAAGGAAAATTATGGACATTCTCCCAAGTTTTAGTAGAGGTTTAAGTCCTAAATTGGGGAAGGGAGATAGGCTGGCTTTTTGGAAAGATCCTTGTTGTGGAAATATTCCTCTCTCAGACCTATTCCCACAGCTATTTCAGCTAGCAGAAAACCAGGATGCAGTTGTAACAGACTGCTTTGAGTCAATCGGCAGCTCTGTTGTTTGGTGTTGTCCATCTTTTAGAAGAAACTTTCAGGATTGGGAAATTGTTAATTTTACAGACTTGATTGAGCTGATCTCTCGTCAATCTCTGGAACTGAACAAAGAAGGCAGTTGGAACTGGAATTGGAGTGCAGATGGTCAGTTTTCAGTCAAGTCCTTTGCCCTTTATCTGTCAGATAGGAACCTGGTAGATATGCCTGCAGCCAGAATCTGGAATCCGATCTCTCCTTCAAAAATTAATGCTCTGGTTTGGGCAGCAGCTTTAGACAGGTGTTTAACCAAACCCAACCTGTCTAAGAGAGGAATGAAGGTCCAGGATCAGGGGTGTGTGATGTGTGGTCAAGCATTAGAAGACAGTAATCATCTGTTCCTTCATTGTTTCATCTCCTCTTGCATTTGGGAGCATTATTTATCAGCTCTGTGCCTTGCATGGGTTATGCCTGGTTCAGATTCTGTGGAGCTGGGATCTGCATACTCTTTCTAAGCTTGCTAGTGGTATGTGGATGTCTATTCCGGCTGCTGTGATCAGCACCATTTGGGCAGAAAGAAACAAAAGGTTATTTCAGAATATTTCCAAAGACCCAGAGGAACTAATTTCCTTCTCATTTGGAAAATTGGCCTCTTGGGTTTCGGCTGCAAAGGGGATGTCTATTCCGGCTGCTGTGATCAGCACCATTTGGACAGAAAGAAACAAAAGGTTATTTCAGAATATTTCCAAAGACCCAGAGGAACTAATTTCCTTCTCATTTGGAAAATTGGCCTCTTGGGTTTTGGCTGCAAAGGGGATTCAGGCTTCAAATTTAGAGGCCAGGTTGAAGTCTAGGAATTTCTGGCAGTTGGAAATTTGTAATGTTGTCATGGTTTGGCTGATCCCTTTCCAAGGTGTTTATCTTGGGGGGATCTGTTGTATTATTTCTATTTTAATAAAATCACTTTAACCTTTCTTAAAAAAATAACTTCTTCTAACTGGCGCAGTTGGTCTTTTATGCACATGCCCAAACCAACTTAGTCTACCCTCTCTCATTTTATCACCAATTGAAGCTACTCCTAGGTTCCTACAGATAACCTCATTCCTAATCCTCTCCTTTTTAGTTTTTCCACTCATCCACATTCATGTTTCTGTCACATTCATTTTTTGGACATGTTGTTTCTTGACTACTCAAAACTAGGGGTGAGCAATATTTGGTTAAAACCAAACCGAAAATTTCGGTTTCGGTTTTTCGGTTCGGTTTTAGGGTAATTTGGTTCAGTTGATTTGGTTTTTGAAAATTTTGGTTTTCAAAATTAGAATTTCAGTTAACCAAAAAAACTGAATTTCATTATATAACATGTAATATAATATATAATATATTAATGAAATTCAGTTTTAACCGAAAACCAAACCAAAAATTTTGGATTCTATTTTTTCAGTTTTCATTTATTTTACTTTGATTTTTAAAATTTCGGTTTATTCGGTTCGGTTTTTAACCGAATAAACCAACTGCTCACCCCTACCCAACACTACTCCATACAACATAGCTGGCCTTACAATTGTTTTATAGAATTTTCCTTTTAATCTAAGTGGTATTCACCTATCTCATATAAGTCCAAATGCACCTCTCCATTTTGCCCATCCTGCTCTAATTCTTTGGGTAACATCCTCCTCAATCTCTCCTCAATCTCTCCCTTGTTATGAATTATTGAACCAAGGTACCAAAAACGGTCACGTTGAGTTATTTCTTGGTCTCCAATTCTAAGTGTTCATATGGTGTTCATTTACACTCTTGTTTCTAAGGCATTTGTCCATAAGCTGAATTTTGCATTTAATCCTTCATTTGTTTCATCAATTAAAATAATGTCATCCACTAACAACATGCACCATGGAACTTCCTCCTAAATAAAAGGGCAGCCTAGTGCACAAGGCTCCCGCCAATGTGAGGTTTGGGGAGGGGCAGATGTACGCAACCTTACCCCTACACGTATAGAGAGGTTGTTTCCAACATTTGAACCCTAGTAGCCCATGTCACGATGGAGCAATCCAACTGTTACGCCAAGGCCCATCCTCATGGAACTTCCTCCTGAATATGTTTAGTCAATTCATCTATGATCAGTGCAAATAGATAAGGGTTAAGTGTTGGACCTTGGTTAAGTGTAAAATCTAAAGCTTCTCCCACCAGTGTTCTAACAATGGTTATTGCCCCCTCATGCATATCCTTAATTAGATCTATATACCTATTTTGAACCCCTTTATTTTCCAAGACCGACTATATTATCTCTCTAAGAACTCTATCATATGCCTTTTCTAGATCAATGAACACCATATGAAGATCTTTCTTCTTCTCTTTAAAGTTTTCTATTAATCGTCTCAAAAGAAATATAGCTTCCAAGGTTGATCTCCCTGACATAAAGCCAAATTGGTTCTCTAATACACTTGTTTCAAGTTGTAATCTTTGTTCAATTATTCTCTCCCAAAGTTCCGTAGTGTTATTCATAAGTTAATCCCCTAATGGTTATTACAGCTTTGTATATCACCTTTGTTCTTAAATATAGGCATCATACCGATTTTTCTCCAATCATTAGACATTTTCTTTTCTTTCATTATCTTTTTAAATAGTTTGGTTAGTCATAACAAGCCTACCTCTCCCATACCTTTCCATACTTCTATTGGAATCCCATCAAGTCCTAACGCCTTTCCTTTCTTCATCTTATTTAGTGCCTCTTTTACTTCAATAGGTTTTAACTCTACAAAGATACGTATTATTGTTAACACTACTAGTATTGCTAGATTCTCCTCCATTAGCACCCTCTCCATGTTGTTCATTTAATAATTTTTCAATATAGTTTTTCCATCTTTGTTTGATTTCCTCATCTTTTACCAAGACTCTTTGATCTTCATCTTTAATGCACCTAACATGGTTTAAATCTCTGCCTTTCTTTTCTCTCATCTTTGCTAGTTTATATATTCCTTTTTCTCCCTCTTTAATGCCTAATTTATGGTAAAGCCCATCATAATCCTTACATTAAACTTCATTCACTTTCTTTTTAACTTCAGTTCTTATGGTTTTATATTTTTCCCAGTTTTCTACATTTCTAGCTTTTTGTCATTCTTTGTAGCATGCTCGTTTTAGTCTAATTATATTTTGAACCCCTTCATTCCACCACCAAGTTTCTTTAGTACTTTACCACTTGCTTTTATATTCTCCTAAGACATCCTTTGCTACTTTCTTTATATCGTTTATCATTTCAAGCCAAATGTCATCAGTCTTTCCATCTAAATTCCAATTCCCTACTATTATCAATATATTTCTAAATTGAGCTAGCTTTTCTCCTTTCAAGTTTTCCCACCTAATTCTTGGACGCCTATTTTCTTCCCTATTTCTCTTCCCTTTATTATTACACATATCTAGGGGTGGCAATTTTTTACCCAACCCGCTGAACCCGCCCAACTCACCCAATTATTAATGGGTCGAACCCATTTATTTAATGGATTGGGTGGGTTGGGTGATCGAACCCATCAAGAAGCATAGAATCACTCGATTATACAGAGAAGTGGAGACTGGAGAACGCCTGAACTAGAAGAGGAAATGATGAAATCTAGGGTTTAGCTGAGACCACTCGATCAATACAACGATTTAAGCTGTCGGAAAACGAAGAGGGAACTCTAGGTTTTAGCAGAGATACGACGATTAAGGCTATCAGAGAACGCAGAGGGAAGGACGAATATTAGGGTTTAACGGAGACCAATATGGCGATTTAGGCTTCCATCTCAGGTACTCAAACTCTCTTTCTCTCTATCTCTCTCTCTCTGTATCTTTAATCTTGTCTGCTCGCCAGTGGGTTGAAAAGCAGGGTTTACTTCCATCTACATCTAGCGAAGAACTTCCACTGACAAAGGGTTTTCCAGGCAGTGGAAGCCTTCTTGCTGTGAGAACTGCAACTTAATCATTTAGTTTCTTTTATGGTTATCAAGTTAGCCTATGAACTTCTGCCATGTGATGAAGAAAACTGTCACAGATTCAGATTATGGCTTTGTACAATAAATGACTAGCCTGCTGGATACATTTTCATATTAAATATTTAATCTCTTAAAATCCAAGGCGTTGATAAGTAGGACTTTTTGAAAATATTTTGCATAGTTTTCAGTTACCATTGTAATCAAAAAGAGCCAGCTAGCATGTAGATGGGACATTTGTAATTTCTGATGGTATTATAGATTCTAATTTCTTTAGAAACTGGCCGAAGTTTACCTACCTTGACTTGTCTATGAACCAACTTTCTGGTGTCTTACCTCTTTCTCTAGCTAACCTCACCCATATTTCACAACTCTATTTACACAGTAATGTACTAACAAGGGAATTGAACCAAATTTGTTTGGGAAGTGGAAAAAATTAAACTAAGTAACCTTCAACTCCAATCCAATCAGTTCACTGGGAGTATTCCTCGTGAAATTGGTATCTTGACCAATCTAGAGTACCTAGATCCCTCGGATAACAAGTTAAGTGGATCAATCCCAGATTTATACTACAAACAAATTTGGAACGTAACATGGTGACTTCTTTTTGGTTTCTGCCTTCTTTTACTTCATTTCCACCAACTGTGTAAATGGCTTTCTGCCATTCTGTTTATAATATCAAATGGTTTTATTCAGAAGCATTAACAGAAGAAGAGTGTTAGTAGGCAAGTATTTGAACAACCCATAACACATAAATACAAATTGAAACAACGTGTAACACACACAGACACAAGAAGAGAAACATGCACCCATCCCCCACACATGCACATAAGAAAATAAACAACTTGTAATACCTTGGCATTCAAGCTCATAGAAACATCCGATTCGAGTTATCACAATATCTTGGATCTTTGCAGAACTTGAACAAAAAGGCATTGTAATCCCTTTGTGTCCTGTTTACTGCTAATGCCACCAAAAGGGAATATATGGCTATCAAGCAACTCTCCTCTTGAATCAGTCCAGATGCTAATTAGCCAACGCCAGTCCTCAGTCCATCCATAACAGCAATGAAGGCTTGGTGCCTTTTGATAGCTAGACCCAAGGACACCAGGATCTGATCCATCAAGCAGAGAGCCTGGTCCAATATCAACACTTCCCAATGAACTTGTGTTTTTGATAAAGCTACCACCACCATTATCATCAGAAGGCCTTGAGGATTCTAAGGCCACACTACCAGACATTGTTGGCAAAATTCCATGCTCTACAGAGCCAGGTTCTGCAAGGATAATAAAGGTTCAAACTACTGCATTTGGCTATGATTTCTATGATTTCTGGGTCAAACTATTGATTGGAAGAAGGGTTTTGGAGATTTTTCGGTCTGAGTTTTGAAGCCTAAAGAGAGATCTAGAGATTTCTGCCTAGAGCCCAAGAAGAATAGAGATTTCCTGATCTTGGATTTCTGGATGTTGATTACTTGTTCTGAGTCTTGGAAGTATGCAACAAGAAATATCCAAATTCATATATCAGGACTCTTTTAGTTTTTCATCCCCTATAGTTGGGGCAAGGCCTTTTTGAGTTAAATAGATGCCTGAGAATAGAAGCATCTGGTATACAATAGAAGCAGTAGCTGCCTGAGAATTGGTAGAAATAATCTCTGTTCACTTAATATGATAAAGCAAACCTACCAGTTCTTTCTCTAGTGGAATCAAAATTTAAAGACAATACATGCAAGGGAAGAGCTGAGAGTAATTGCCTCCAGAAATTTTTACAAAACTCTACATATTTTTTTTATCAGCATACAAAACTCAATATATATTCAGCTTATAACAAGCTAATCCCCTAATGGTTGCAGATGAGACCTAAGCTAGCATGTCTATCCTGAATCATCATTGTTCAGGCCTCACACAAACATGTCATTTAGAAGCTATAGGAGGAATAGGAATAGGATTAGGCGAATCCCAAGGGCAAGGAATAGCATGGTCAACATTAACATATAGATCAATTCATCAAAAAAAAAAAAAAACATTAACATATAGATCAATGGTGTAATTGGATAGGTAACAGGGGCTATCAGGGCTGTGATGGGTTAATCCTTTTTTTTATCAAAAAAGAGTAACTTATTAATTGATTAAAAGGTTACAAGTACATCCAGAGCTGGGAGTGGATACCCAGCCACGTGTAGTGTCCAATTGGGACTGGATACCCAGCCCTACTACATGGTTTTAACTTTTAAAGTCTACAGGACAACTGTATTACTTAAACTATTAACCTTAATTCCTTAGCCTCGTTTGATGGTTTGGAATAAGATAATAATCTACAGAGAATACCTCAGCTTCTTTTACCATCTTATAAAACATTATATTATTTCATAATGTTTCCACTAACTCAATTTTTGCCATATTTCCATATGACATTTCCAATGTGTTTCACTGTTTCCCATATTCAGAATTTCAGATGAACTGACATCTCTACTGCTCCCAACAATTTAAAACCTTGCCTCTAAGTATGAAATACATTTATACTCCTTTAAATTATTTTCTTCTCAATAGCCAACGTGATAATTTCAATAAGGATTGTTGTTATTGATCAAAAAAAAAAATTCAATAAGGATGTTGATATCCAGCTTTTTGTCACTATATATTCTTCATAATTTCTGTTAGAAATAAAAAAATCGGGTCAACCTATTGAGAATGAAAAATCCACTTATTTGCTTTTACAGAACATACAAGGTTTCATGCTGAACAGGACTTGAGTGCAGGCTTGGAAGGTGACTGTAGGTCACTTCTTATGGTGAAGTAACATTCTTTTTAGGTTAGTGGAGCTGTTATTGCTTGGCCAGATCTCATGGAGTTATTGGGGACAGATTTGAAGAAAGTCTTGGATGCTGAAATGGTTTCAGGGGAATCGGTTGTTCGGACCTTGGTAAGTCTTGGATGCTGGAATGATTTGAAGAAAGTCTCAGTCTTTTCAGTTGTTTGACAATGTGTAAGTCAGTCAATTCTTTGGGCAGTTTTTCCTTCCACTATTTGTTTGGCAGTATGGGAAGACAAACAGAAGCAATTTTCACAGTAATACTGTTTTTTCACATGTATAGAAAGGACAAAATTAAAGTTGCATTTCTGTTTTTTCAAATTTTTATGTAATTTCTATTAATTTTATGCATTTTTGTGTTTTTGTTTAATTTCTATTTTATTTCTTGCAATTTCTATTATTTTTGTATAATTTTCATTATTTTATCTAAATGGGTTGGGTTGGGTTCAGGTGGGTTTGGATTGAACCCAACCCATTTAATTCTATCTAGTTGGGCCATTAATGGGTTGGCGGGTTAGATGGGTTGGGTTGAAACTCAACCCAAACCCAACCCAACCCGCCCAATTTCCACCTCTACACATATCAAAAAATACTTAGCAGTTATATTTTAATGCATTCTTACATAACTATCAAATTCACAGTACAAGGTGCTTGTTCAGTACTTAATTAAAAAAGAAAGGTGATATTATGTGATCTTTAAAAACCTACTAGATTATCATGTAAATTCCCTATTTAAATGTAGACAAATGCAGTATATATGCATGTGTATGTACATATACATATATGAGAGAGAGAGAGAGAGTAGACCATTCTAGGAGAAACATAAAATGCAACCAATGTCAGTTAAATTTCAAAGAAAATATAAGCTTAAGCAAAAGCATACATCAAATACTGAAAGACTAAAAAGAAATGCAGAAAGTGATACATCTAGACATCATGGGTCAACCAGAATCACCAGAAAATTTTTTTAAAACTAAAATTATAAAATCAACGAAGCGCAAGGTGTTGTCACCTCTTATCCCGAACAATGCGAACATCTCTCACACGACCAAACCTTGAAAACTTCCTTTCAAGATCTCTTTCTGTTGTCACAAAACTAAAACCTGCAACAAATAAATTATTTCCAGGTCTTCCCACTCCAGTGCTCCGGTTAGGAGGTGGTGACCAAGGTCTCCTTCTAGGAGATCGACGACGAGAATGATACCCTGAAGGAGGAGATCTGTGTCTAGGGGAATACATCCTACAACACAAGCATGTTGTTAATACTCAATACAAAAATCAAATTGCCATGTACAACAGAAGCAAAATAAACAACACAAATTAGGTAACAGAAATGTGGGAGGAGCAATGACTAACTCTATCTTCCCTTTACAGCCCATCTGCTTTTAAAGATTGAACCTCTGGTTATGAAAATGAGATGAAATGGAGACAGTTACTGCCTAGACCAGGTCTAGGGACATTTAATGACCATGATACTATGAAGTGAAGGGAGAATCTGCTGATGAATAGAGAACTTCTTGAACTCATTATGTTCTAGCCCCATACCAAAATGTGACATTAGGATTAAATATAAAATGGACCATGAGATCGTAACAAGGCCCTACGCTGCTACGCAGACAGCAATTTGACACTAAGGTGACACCAAGATAGCAAAAGCAAAACCATAAATCATATGCTGTTTTATTCCAACAAGCTGCCCATGGTTCTCTTGCAGAAATAACAGATGTGCAAGAAACAGCAGTTACACCATTTCTGGGAATAGCAACCTGAGGGACATAATGAAAACTCTTGTAAATATTAAAATATCTCATGGAAAGCAAGTTAAACAATGGATGGCTGTCTTCTATTCAGAAGCTGATATTAAATGACCATAACTGAACAGTTCAAACAAAAATAAAAAGAAAAGAAAAGCAACATAACCTTGGGGGTCTTCTCTGATGGTCTCCTGTACGTGAGGACCTTGATCGAGATCGATCACAATCGTCTCTTCTATATGCAGAAGAATATCTACATCTATTGGGTGATTGTGACTGTGACCTGCCTGGTTGTCTATCATCTGATGGTAAATGGTGACCTCTTGATGATCTAGATGGGCATTTCTCAGAACATCCATCCCTGCATTGGGAATCTTGTGAAGATTGCCTCCATGGAGAAGCAAAATTCCCTCTGGCTGGAGATAAATGCCCTTGGGAAGAAATCCTTTTACCATCTGCAGTAGACCTTTCAAGAGGAGGGAAGCATTTCTGCCTGGAAGGTCTGGTAGAATATAATGGGTCTTGAATATTCTGTGGTGGAGATATTGGTTTTTGAACCAGGGATAGTTCCATATGCGTCGACCTTTTGGGAGAGATAGACATTTGCCTCAGAGGTGATACTGATCTTTCTGATGTTCTCTGTGGAGAGTACAAATCTGAGTGATGCAGCTCCAATTTTCTGCTATCAGTAGATAATCTACTTGCATGAAAAACATCCTGCTCAGTTTCATCAGGGCTGTTTTGCATTTTTGCAGGGCACACAGACCTTTCCATGGGGTGATTGTTATTTCCCATTTCCATTTCCTCACAAGCAGATTCATTTTTCTCACATTGTAAACTTCTGGAAATTTTTTCCTCCAACTTTTTATCATGGAGAAGAGAACTTTTTTTTTTTATGGAGAGGAGAACTTCCCCTCCATAGATCAGAATTTTCCTGTTCAAGGATTCCTCCCTGATGATGCACATCAACTTCTAAAGGAGATTTACAAGATTCTTTGTTTCTCATTTCATCCCTGAAAGCTTCTATCTCAATTGGGGAGGAAGATCTATTAGAATAACTACCAGATACCACCTCCCTTTCCTCATAGTAATGTTTGTTTGTTGATGTAGGTGAAGGTGGTAACATTCCCTGATTATAGGCAATGTTTCTTGTACTCATCTCACCCTGATCTTGGTCAGTCTTCTGTGGTAAGCTAGATTCCATACAAGGAGATTCTAGTCCCTCGCACATAACATCAACATGCATTGAGAGGAAATCATGCTGCCCTTGGTGGTTCAAATCCACTTTAAGTTTATTACTCCATGCATCATTTTCATGACCATAACCCTCAATCCCTTCTTCCCTACTCACTGCAAGATTAAGGTCTAATTTTCCAATGACAGTTGAATTGGCCTCTTCCTGAGGAGCATTGATATCCTCCCATCTCCTATCAGGAGACTCCAGACCCATCCCTGCTTAAAAACCTCAATCAGGATAACCAAATTGAAGCAAAAGAAAAGCAAAGGTTTGAACATTCAAAATGAACACAATAACTTAAAAATATCAGTTAACTCTTTTTCCAAATTCATATAGAAACCATCTTCTTTAGACCACATTCCAACAATGGTTTAAAGTATCAATACACCCAAATGAATAAGCAGGGGTGTATCGATACCTTTTATCCCACACGTTCTATTTTTTTCAACATTTCATTTTTATACAAGTTTTTATATTGTTTAATAAATAAAAGAATTGATTTCCTGAAAACACCTTTAAGCAGGTGTATCGGAAACCCAGCGATACGAGTTACCCAGTTATCTTGTTAAAGTAAGAAAAACCTGAAAACTTTTCAGTACAATAATTAACTTCACCAAAAAACAGTTGGTAAATTACCCTACTATATATGCATTCAAATCATAAAGTACAGATGTCCACTTTAAGAAATAGATGCATTCAAAACATAAAATAAAATTATCTCAAGTGATAGATAAAGAGTATTTTAGAGAATACAAGTTAGAGAAGGTGTTTTCTCTATCTAATCTTCTCATTCCTCTTGCTAACATTGCTCAGAACTCTCGACTGTGAAACTTAACGTTCTCGATTGAAATTGTTTAAAATGGATCTCCCTGACCACAATTTATAGGTGATCAAGAAACTGAGCTCTTCCTGTCAACATGACTGGTTTTGTGCACTGAGTATGTCTGACATATCACTAATGAACCTCTGAATCATCTCAAAGCAATCAATCGTTTCATCATGGCACTGACATCAGCATGGCATTAATGATGAGAAAAAGTATTACATTACAAACTATCAATCTTAGGAAAGGAAAGGAAAGGAGATCAAAGAACACAAGAGGCACACCATCCCCTCCCAAACTATCATGTTCCATAGCCAAGCTCTCTACTAGTGAATTGACTGATCCATCCAAACCAGCTGTTCATCCTCAATACCAAGCCTCCAGTCTCTCTAATGTGATGTCTCAACATCCAAGGACCCCCTCTACTGACCTAGCTGCCCTCAGCCATCTTTTTTTCAGCATTTTTCCTTTTTTGTTCTTACTAATTTTAATAAATTACTATCAATCCATTATTGCTTAAAAAAGGATGTTTACTGAGCTCTGCCTCCATCCAATGATTTTGTGTGTGTATGTGTCTGTATGAGAGAGAGAGAGAGAAGATAACTCATTGTGTTAAAAAGAAAGCAAAGGAGATGTACATGAGGGAGGCATACAAGAGCTGCCACTATACAATGGGACCCTTCCAACCCCAGATGAGGCAATTTGCTACTAAATTCTGTTCCCTTGAGATCCATCTTATCTGAGTTGATCTCAATGACAACCAGTAAATTGCCCTCCATCTCAATTCTCTCAAGCGCTACAAAGAACCACTATCTTGCCTACATGATTCTTGGCCTCAGAGATTTAGTTTCCTTGATATTCTTCCTTCATTCAATGATGATCAACAAATTTCCAGAATTTACTAGTTCTATATTCTTTCAATACCATTTTTTCTTCCAAAAACTAAATTCTTGACTTCGTAACATTCTTATAAAACACATAGGAATTGGACTTTTTCCAAACTTGCATTGAAATTGTTTTAGGACTTGCACATGATTGGATGACTTTCACATAGGACTTGCACATGATAGATAGATAGATAGAGAGAGAGAGAGTTATGAAGATTTCCTGAATTTCTTAGGACCTGCCTTTTTATCAATAAACACCTGCCCTTATTAAGTTTCTAATTTCATGCAATACAACTAAAAATTTTAGGGAAAATTTTGTATTTTTAAAAGAGATTCCTTGTAACCTCTGTAAGTATGAGCTTTCTAAACCAAACCAGCAATCAAAGCGGGTCAAACCAGAACAGGTTACTCTACTAGTTCAGTTTGGCTACTGAACCAAAATGATGAAAAAAAGCTGGACAAAACCAGATAGTTTTGTCATAAAAGCACCGTGAAGGACCTGGAGATGTCCAGCTTCTCAAAAACCATTGTGTTGTATTTTTATAAACATATTCCAAGTTCACATATCCGGTTTTTGGCAGGTCTTGGACATGGTTGAACTAGGTTGTACCAAACCACCATATATTTGGTTCATCAGTAAATTTATAAACACCTGTTGTGATTATCCTGTAAAGGATTAAGATTTATTTCCTGTCTTTGTGTCATTGTGGTACTTTCCTATCTCTCATGAATGGTGAGTGAGACCAACTGAAAGTGGCTGGTTGATTTGGAAAATACTGTCTCATTCTCAAGGATTTAATCTCTGGTTTTCTGAGATTTTCTGACCTGGGTCAAAACCAAAATAAAAATCCAAAGTTTCAGCTGAATTTTGTGATAAGCCCAAGTGACTGATGGATTGGTGTTAAGGCTACGTTCTCATTCTCAAGGATTTAAATCTTGGTTTATTGTAGTATTTTGACCTGGATAAAAATATTTTAAAAAAATCCAAAATTCAGCTCAATTTTATCATCATCATCCCCCAACCATATGAAGTTGGCTACAAGAATCCTATTTCAACATTCCCATCTGTTTAAAGCCATAGCCACTTGAATCATTTCTTACTACTACAACCAATGTCCTTTTTGGTCTACTTATAGACCCTTCAAGTTGCAACAAATCACTTCTTCCTATGGGTACAGGTACTGTCAGCTATGCAAGTGACCAAACCATCTTAGTCTACTCGTCTTTTATCAAGACTCTCTTCTTCCTTTTGATGCACTTATTATGGTTTAAATCTCCACCTTTACTCTCTCTCATCTTTGCTAGTTTATAACTTCCTTTTTCTCCCTCTTTAGTGTCTAATTTATAATAGAGCTCATCATATGCCTTAAATTTAACGTCTCTTACTTTTTCTTTAACTTCCTCTCTTATGATTTTCCAAGTTTTCTCCATTTTTAGTCTTTTGCCAAACTTTATGACATGCTCATTGTGATCTGGTTATATTTTGAACTTCTTCATTCCACCACCAAGTTCCTTGGGCACTTTTTCATTTCCCAATAGACTCTCCTAAAACGTCATTTGCTAATTTCTTTATGCAGTTTGTCATTCAGCTCAATTTTGTAATGAACTCAAAACTTCAGGAAATATATTAGTGTATTTGAATAAATTTTTTACCATGAATTCTTTATTTTCTGTCAAGTACGGAGCAAAACTGAAGATTCATATAATTCTCCAAATATTTCACCCTGCTCAACCCAATTCTCCAAATATCAGTACATCCCCTAATTTTTGTGTTTCTCTAAACAAGTTCACACCTTTAGAACGTTTCTTGCCTTCGCATAACTAAAATAAATTTATGCAAAACAACCTAAACGTAAGAGCACCATAACAAGCGGAATTTTTCGCCAAAAAATGAGCTAATAAACAAAACATAAGAAGTATCCAAAAGTTCAATGGACTAAATTGGATAAATAACTCGAGAAATTCATGAAATTGAAATACAGACAATGAGGTGTCTGAAATTTCAATGGGCTAGATTACCTGCTTTGGGCGTTTTACCTATGGCTCCAATGATGGTTAAACAGCGGCTTCTCTCTCTTGATACAGACGTTTATTTGGGAGAAGGAAAAGAAAACGATCAAAAATTGAAGTGGGAGTTGCTTGTGACGACTGACGAGGCTTCATGAAGCAAAATTGCGGTTTTCGAGGAAGCTAACTCCCAACGTGTCGAGCTTTGAGAAGAGTATGATCCACCATTACGTACATGGCCCCATCATCATCGTCCAAGCGAATGCCTGCAGCTTGAAAAATTGACTCGTAACCAACTGATTCTGTTTCGTCCCGATCGAGAAGTGCCCGTTTGGCAAGTTTTTTCTAGAAGATTTGTGAGAGGAAATGTATACATACATTTATATATATATATATATATAGGTGATCAAACTTTTTACTTAATATATGTGAGACCTATATATACGTTTAAATAGGCATTTCATGTTTGTGGGCCCCATGTGCAATCATAAAAAATGAGCCCCACATGTAAATCCACCTATGTATATCCTTTACTATAAAGTTTACAAATAATTTTTAAAATAGGCCTCACACATTTTAACATATGCATAATATGTAATATGAGGCCCTACATACTATTAATTGACATGTATGTGGGGCCCATATACCATAGGTGGGCCCCACATACCATTGATGGACATATATGTAGGGTTTACATATATTTTTCAATGTGGACCTCACATACGATTAGTGGATATATATGTGGGGTCCATGTGTGGACATATATGTGGGGCCCACATACATTTTCCAAAATGGTCCCTACATACCATTGGTGGACATATATGTAGGGTCCACATACATTTTTCAAGGTGGCCCCCACATACCATTGGTGGGTCTCACACATTCAAATAATTTTTTGTCAAAAGATAATCTATTTTCTTCAAAGCATGTGCGTCATTCACATATTTGAAGAAGATGCGAAGTGCTAAATAATTGTAAAAGCTTCATTTAAAGCTTTCCGAAAAACAAACAAGATTTCCTACCCACTCTCTACCCATCATGAATTGCAGCCACACATATCTATAATGAATTAAGAGATATGTGGCTGCAATTCACGAGAATCACAATGGGTATAGAGTGGGTAGGAAAAGTGAGTAGAAAATCTAGGTTCCTTGAAAAAACCCAAATTAAGGATGCTCCCATCTTTTACAGGCTAGAGCTTTTTCCCAATAGATCCCTCCATTGTCAAATGGGAAAAACCTAAAATTTGGGCTTCCGAGCTTCTAAACAGCCCAAAAGCCCATGGGAGAAGACTTGGCAAAAGCTCGGGCTTCTAAATAAAGGTGGATCTCCTTCTATGAGTATGAAATTACCTATTTATAAATTGAATTTAGGGTTAAATAATTAAACTACCGAGAAAAGATCTTACCCTAATGTTTGCATAATCACTTAAGGTACTTCTATAATTTGTGACAATGGACACAATCACTCATTCCGTCATTTCATCATTGATACCTGCTAGCATGTGATGCCACATGACTTTTTTTTCAAAACGCCTAAATTATCCTTTTTATGGTCCAAAATATACTTCGGTCTTTAGTGATAAAGAGGAAAGAGGAAAGAAGAAAGAGAAGAATAAAAAAACAGGATTTGGAGGAGCAAATGTCTGGTTTTTTCTATGAATGTCTCCACTTCTGTCACTGATTTCTCTCTTCAATCGCCAAGGATTCTCAGATCTATGGTGTCTCCAAGCTATTCTATGGGCTTCTCCTCCTCTCCATTGTTGGAGCTTCTACTACATTTAGGACAACCCCAATCTCAACTGTTTGTTCCAACATTGCCAAAAAAACCCAGTCTCCTCAACTTTGAAGGCCCCTTTTTATTTTAC
This sequence comes from Nelumbo nucifera, assembly GCF_055504915.1. Lineage (NCBI taxonomy): Eukaryota > Viridiplantae > Streptophyta > Magnoliopsida > Proteales > Nelumbonaceae > Nelumbo > Nelumbo nucifera. The sequence continues at coordinate 144,870,542 of NC_142649.1, read as the reverse complement.
TCTTTTAGCTTTGTAATCTAGCAGTCGACATATGTGACCCAATTTCGATATTGAGCCTAACTGCTTTGGCCAAATATATCACTGTAAAAATTGTTCTCTATTTTTCTTAGGCTCAGTTTGGAAGGAGTACAAATGCAAATTTGTTTTGTGTAAAACCTTGTATTTTGTATTATTTTGTATGTATTTGCATTCTATAAATTTGTATTTGTACTCCTTCCAAACTGAGCCTTAGGGAAAATTCCCAATTAGTACCATGTACTTCGGGCATAGTGCAATTTTTGGTCCCCAAACTTTAAAATGTGACAATTCAGTACCCAAACTTTCAAAATGTGTCAATCCAATACCTATCGTTAATCAATTGTTAATCAACTGTTAAATGGCATTTAAAAGACACAAATGCCCTCAAAGTGTTATCTAATTTTCTTTATCAACCATCCAAACATTGACAAAAAATTAACAATCCCAAATCCTTGCATTTTCTATTCAAAAATGTTGACAAAAAATTAACATACCTCAACTTTCTTGAACAGAAGAGGCAAGGATTTGGGACTGTTAATTTTTTGTCAACTTTTGAATGATCGATCAAGAAAATTATATGACAAGCGAAGGGCGTTTGTATCTTTTTCAAATGCCACTTAATGGCCGATTAACAGCTAAAAAGGTCTTCAATTTTAGTTCGATTTGTGGTTATGAAGTTGTGTTATAGCTCTTTTGAACCCTATAATTTATTATTTTTTCTGAAATCGAATTTTATATATCTTTTTTTATTCCTCTCTCTATTTTCATGATGAATATCGGAGACTTGGGTTTCACCCACGTTGTCTTGGGCATGTATTTCTGTTTCGATTTACTCATGTGGACAATTACCTCATAAATTATGGATCACCCACTAATACATCAGTGGAAATTTGTCTTTGTGTTTGATATATTCAGTCCCCTATTCCTTTCAACCTCCAAAAACATTTTAGCCAACACCACTACTTCCTCCACCACCATTTCACCTTTGTATCATATAGCTTGAATCCTTGATGGGACCTCTAAGTACAACTTTCCAATCCAAAAGCAAAGAAGGCATTGGATTTGGCTATATTTCTTCTCATTTGTCTAACAAAGCAATAATGTGAGCATGGGATGCTTCTCTATTTCAACTCAAGATTTCATCCTCCTCAACAATTGTCAAATACATAATGGTTCTCTGATGAAAGAGTTTTCTGTGAACATTACTTCAGACAGGCTCACCCTGGTCATGTGTGTGTGCCCTGTAACTTCTTTTTCTGTCCCATCTCATCGGAGATTTCGTCAGGATTTGCATCAGTCACCTTCTCTAGTGTGTTTTTTCTCTCCGGTGTGTTTGATAATCTTTACCTCTTTACTTATTGGAAGGATAATATGGTCATGTTATCTTTTTCATCAATATTTAACGGCTTTGTCCATTGTCATAAATTATAATGGTACTTTAAGTGATTATACAAGCATTAGGGTAAGTTCTTGTCTATTTGCTAAACCATCCCTAAATATTTAATCCTTGAATTTATTAATTAAATAATAATTTCAAATTGTAATGTTCACTTGATAATAAAAATTTAATATATTTGATTAGTAGATTGTTCTTCTTGCAAATCCATTTATAACCATAATATATAAAACATATATTTGCCTTCCTTTTAGTGCGGTTGATAAAAGCTAGATTTGATTATAACAATACTATATATAATTGATAATTGCCTTGATTTATGTATATCATAAAAGTGGAAAGAAAGTATAAAATTCATATAAGGTTGTGTGTTTTTATTCTTCAGTCTTATACACGGGCATTATAGATGCACATTTACTTGGAATTCTCACACGTGCCCACAGCACATCCCAACTATATATTGAGAACATCTCCACATGATAAGTATAGGAGATGTTTCCAATACATGGTGAGATGTGCATGCGGGGCACATATGGGGTGTGCTTTGTAGGGTGCCAATCTGAACTCCATTTACTAGTATTGACCATTGACTATAATATTCATTATGGTCTTCACCCAATTTTCTTAGATGTTGTATAACCAACCTAATCCTCTTCTTTTTATCTTTGTGGAGAAACACAAGCTAAATCATACACGTACTGGTTTTCTTTCCTTTCTATCAATGAGAACTAGACCTGTTCATGGGCCGGGTGGCCCGACGGGCCGGCCCAGCCTGGCCCGATCCCCGGACAGGCTTGAATGTGGTTATAGGCCCGCAGGCTTAAATTCGGGCCAAAAAGCCCGGCATGCAATAAATTCGAGCCGGGCTCGGGTTTTGTCAAAAATAGCCCAGCCCGACCTAATATTAGACTTAAAGTGAGTAATGTGGTTATATCCATTTGAATAAATTTTTTGATTTAAGAATGTAAAACTGTGTTTTAAAATATAAAAGAAAGGGGAAAAAAACCATCTTGTAGGCCCATTGTTCATTTAAATAGGAAAAAAACTATCTGAATTTTTAATTCTAATTTGAATAGGTAAAATTGTTTTTTTTTTTAATTAGGTCGGGCTTCGGGCTTTTTATCAGGGCCGGGCTCGGGCCCAAGTCATAGGCCCGTTGGTCGGATCGGGCTGGGCTCAGACTCGAACCTAGCATATTTCCCTTAATGACAAGTGAAAGCCCGGCCCGGCCCAACCCATAAACAGGTCTAATGACAACAATACAAATCTACATGGGCGCAGGAAGGCATCGATCAGAAATTTGCTCACTTGTCAAGGATGAGATGCCTAAGTTGTCCACAAAAAGTTGAATCTTTTCTGTGCTCAATGATGAGATGCCTAAGTTGCTTTTGACAATTTTGTTTGCTAACAGGTGGATGGGGGGAAGTGATGAAAGCTTTGTAACAAGAATTAATTGTCGCTTCTCATAGTAAGTACCCAAGTCCAAGTGCTTTTGTGTGGCAGCCCCCTCTTTAGGTATGGTTAAAGCTAACACATATGAGAGTTTCTCTGTTGGAGCAGCTAGTGGTTTTGGTTTTTTGCTCAAAAATGAGCATGGCTCTTTTGTTTTTGGTAAATGTGGATCTCGTAAGGTTATTTCTGCTATCTATGCTGAAGTTGTGGCAATTAGGAAGTGTTGTTTACCTGTTAGATAGTTGGGCTTATCAAATTTGATCATTGAAAGTGATTATTTGTCTTTAATAAATTCTCTTTCTACTAGATCCTTTAATTGTTCTCCTCAGGTTTGGCTTATCTTAAATGGCATTTTCTCTAATGTTGCTTTTGCGTACAAACAAGCAAATTGTTCCAGTTCATCTACTAGCTTCAAAAGGAGTAGTTGGTCCACACCTCTTGCCTGGTTGGCCACTTCTCTTATGGCTAACTGCCATCAGGCTGTGGATGCTATGGTGTTGCATCCTCCTTAGTTTAGTGTCTCTTAGTCCTATGTGTTTTTTCTAGTCATTGTTTTTTCACATCTATTTATATGTTGTTGTTTTTGTTTTCATTCTTCTTATTGATTTTGCTTTTCTACCAGAAAAACTCTTAACTCATATATATATATATATAAAGTAAAACAAGAAAATGAAGAAATTTTCTCCTTTTTATAATTTTTTAATTCCATGTCATTTTCCAAACTACCAATAAATGAAGAGTGTCTCTAACTCTATTTCCCACTCTTGCCTATCCGGTGTAGAATGTTTTTAATCTTTAACTTTATCTCATTTTTTTTATTTCATCTACATATGATAGGATACACACATCTCATCCGGTTTGGGGTTTGGAGTTTTGTATTTTCATGCCACTGTCAACCCAGTTTTTGAATCGTCTATTCTCAGTTGGCAAAGGGAGAACTTTTTTCAATTGTATTCTCTCATACTTGGTAGATGAAGAGCTTTCATGTCATTCTCTATTTTTTAGAGAAATGGGGGCAGAAAGACCAGGTAGACCAGGCGAAGAACACCAAATCTGTAAATCACTGAAGCCATCTCCTGTCTTTCTTTTCAAAGAACTTGGTACTTGGTACTTGGAAGAGGAAAACTTTCACGTCATTCTCCATTTTTGAGAGAAACAAGGGGGCGGAAATAGCGGCGAAAAAACCAGATAAACCAGGCGAAGAACATCAAATCGGTAAATCACTGAAGCCATATCCTTTCTTCCTTCTCTATTTCGAATACAGTATAAGTTTTTTTGTTTTTTTTTTAACTAAAAATAGAGGCGGAAATAAAAGACAAAAGCTGACCAAGGCGGAAAAGAAAGACCAGGCGTGATCAGGTGAAAGAAGATCAAGCAGACCAGGTTTGTTTTGATTGAATGTATGTTGTGAATAGAATAAATGTTATTAGTAAGAAAAATAGTAAAAAAAAAAAAAAAAAAAAAAAACACAAACTTGATGTTGTTAAAACACCCATTTTCCCTTAACCAAGTAAAGAAGATGAATATAAATGGGTTGAAACCCACCTATATTAACTACAATGTACTTAAATAGCTTGACCCGTTTGTCGTGTAATACACGGTTCATGTTACTCCTCTTTATCTTTAATTTAAATAACAAAAACTAACAAAATTAAATAAATAAATTATTTAAGTATTAGATACTAAAATAAAAAAACCAGTTATATTGTTATTTTGAATTTTTTAATTTTTTAATCCACATTTTTTTGAAAAATATATTTAAAATTCCAATAACAAAAATTTTAAATATTTTACATATTAATTAAATATGTAAAATAACTAAATTAACAGTATTTATTTAATTTTTTAATAGTATACATTAACATTCTTTTATATATGGTATTTATTTAATTTAATTATGGTATTTATTTTTTAATTAAATAAATAGCAGTATTTTTTAATTAAGGTATTTATTATTAATTCCAGTATCTTTTATTTATTAAATTAGTGTTATTTATTGCGGTATTTTTTATTAGTTACAGTATTTATTATTTATTCCGGTATTTAATTAGTTTTTTAATAACAATATTTATTAAAATAAAATAATTCTTTTAACTAATGGTATTTATTTAATTTTGATATTAAATTACAATATGTTTTTATTAACTATAGTATTTATTTAATTATGGTCTTTTTTAATTAATTAAATAGCAGTATTTTTAATACTATTTAACAATAACTAAGGTATTTATTATTAATTCCGCTGTGTAATTATGGTATTAATTTAAATAACAGCATTTATTTAATTATAATATTTTTATTGATTAACAGTATTTTTATTAAATACAGTACTTTTATTTATTAAATTAGTGTTATTTATTTGTGATAATTTTTGTTAATTGCAATATTTATTTAACTAGCGAAGGGAGCCCCTACGTTGCAGGGGCTATATGCAAAAATATGATATTAACGAATTGTGAATTAAAAATATTATAATGTGCATATGGAACAAAAAGACCAAAATTTATGTTGTTTGTTTGAACAAAAAAACAATAATATAGAGAATTTCAGTTTACTTTTGGGGGATCAGCTTGGCACGGCCCAAGCCCATGTGGAATACTATAATTATGAAAATACTATAATTATTGAAAATATGGGTAATTAGTATTGTTAATTAACAGTATTAAAATACTGAAATTATTAAAAATACTATAATCATTAACAATGTTTTTAACTGTTAATTATTAAAATACTGTAATTTATTAACAGTAACAGTTTTTTAATAATTAACAGTATTTAATAGGTATTTATTAAAATACAGATAATTATTAAAATGTTGTTAACTGTTAATAAATACTGTATTTATGAAAATACTATAATTATTGAAAATATGGTTAATTAGTACTGTTAATTAATAGTATTAAAATACGGAAATTATTATTATTATTATTATTATTATTATTATTATTATTATTTTATTATTATTTTATTATTATTTAAAATACATTGTGCACATTTCTAATTGACCCGTACTGTGTACAGGTCCAAATGAACCGTAATGAGTACGGGTCTGGATCAGTTGGACCTGACTATTCGTATTCGTGTTTTAATTATCAAATATACTGAAAATACTGCTAATTATTAAAATATTGTTAATTATTGAAAATACTGTTAATTATTAAGATACTGTTTATCAAATATACTGCTAAAATACTATATTTACTGTGATTATCAAATATATTGAAAGTACTGTTAATTATTAAAATATTGTTTATCAAATATGCTTTTAAAATACTATATTTACTGTAATTACCAAATATACTGAAAATACTGTTTATTATTAAAATACTGTTAACTGTTAATAAATGTTGTATTTATGAGAATACTATAATTATTGAAAATATGGGTAATTAGTATTGTTAATTAACAGTATTAAAATACTGAAATTATTAAAAATACTATAATCATATACTGTTAAAATACTATATTTTCTGTAATTATCAAATATACTGAAAATACTGTTAATTAATGAAAATACTGTTAACTGTTAATAAATACTGCATTTATGAAAATACTATAATTATTGAAAATATGGGTAGTTAGTATTGTTAATTAACAGTATTAAAAATACTATAATCATTAACAATGTTTTTTAACTGTTAATTATTAAAATATTGTAATTATTAAAAGTTAACAGTATTTTAATAATTAATAGTATCTAATAAGTATTTACTAAAATACAGATAATTATTAAAATACTGTTAACTGTTAATAAATACATACTATAATTATTGAAAATATGGTTAATTAGTACTGTTAATTAATTGTATTAAAATACTGAAATCATTATTATTATTATTATTTATTTTTTTATTATTTAAAATATATTTTGCACATTTCCAACTGACCTGTACTGTGTACATGTCCAAATGAACCGTAATGAGTACGAGTCTGGATTAGCTAGACCCGACTATTCGTATTCGGGTTTTCGAAAATGGGCCATCGTAGACCCATTTTCGTCGTCTTCTTTTTCAGTTATTTATGCGTCGTTTCTCAATAAAATAGAGGTTTGACCTCCTACCTGTTGTTAGGGAACGTTTGAAGAAAACCGGCGTAAAAAACTCAAAAGTGAGAGGTAAAACATCTGAAACTCCTACAACATTTGTAACGACTAAAACTTTTGCAATGCCGGCAACCGGAGTAGTTGAACTTTTGCTTGGAAGAAAACTTGCGTATAAAAACTCAGAAGTGAGAGGTTGCATACGAATGGAAGGAAAGAAAATCTCAATAAAAGAGAGTGGCTGAGATGGTTCAACCTTTGGTCTCTTGAAGTTGTTTTCGATCTAAGATTTTTTATTCTCTAAAATCTTTTCATATGGTAATTCTACTACTGTATGCTTTTTTCTATGCCAGAACGCATTTCAGCACAAATTTCCTTTGTTGATTTTTTTTAGAAATTGAAAATTTTTAATTAACTGTCTTTCTTTTATTTCAGTTTGCAGTTCTGCTATAAGCTTTACTTTGCTGAACAGAATAACTTCTTGTTTTAGGTCTTTTACCATAAGAAAAATAGACTTTAGACAAATTCATTAGTTGTACATATGGGCTACAAGAATCTTATATTTTATTTCAATCTTTGCGACATTAACTTGCTAGGATGTTTTCTTGAAAAATGCACAATTCATTTTCTAATACAATTAATGTCTATGCCTGAATCTGTTAAGGCTACTACTGAGAATTTGTAATCTTTGATACGTCTGAGAGTGAGAGGGTAAGTGAAAAAAATGGTGAGATGGTTCAACCTTTGGTCTCTTGAAATTGTTTTTGGTCTCTCTCCTGCTCCCAGCGAGAAGCAGCACTGCAGCAGCAGCAACAGATTTGCCGTGAATTTAGGTGAGAAATGGAGTGTTGAGAGTAGTAAGAACAGAGGCCACCATTCAAGCTCAAAGGTCTCAAAGCTGAGTTGTATGGATCCTGTTGGGCTATAGATTCTTGTACACTGTTCAAGCGGCGGATCAAACATGGTCATGAAATCATAACCAGTAAATTTCAAGAGTGAAGGGAACAGAGCCCCTATTCGCACGTTTGGATTATTGTCACGATGGGTTGCTCTCACGTGGGAATTCGTGCAAGGAGAGAGCACCCCAAAAATGTGTGATATTTTTGTTTGCTTTGCAGAGGCTATGAGAGAGTGCTGGAAATAGTGCGAAATTAATTGTGGATCACAAGTATGTTTTAAAAGAAATTAATTAATTTGGAAATGGTGTAATAAGCACTACCCTTATGAATTTAAAGAGGTTAATATGCTTATTACAAAAGAAAATTTTCATTCTTTACAAAAACATGTTAATACTTGAGGTGAGCTATTTGAATCGTCTTCTATAGCAAAAATCGCTCTTCAATGGGCATCTTTGTCTCAGACTTGTGGTTGTCCCAACTGATTTTCCATCTTCACTAAAAACCTGTTCAGTTAAAAAGGAAATAAGATTATTAAAAGAGCTAGTAAGAGAAAAAAAATTGGCAGCCTAGTCTGAACCAACAATGGTAAAAAACAAACAAACGAAATTTAGTCTAATTCTTGCTTTTTGGTAAAGGAAAGAGATAATCAAACAAATAAATAGAAAGAGAAAAAGGAAGAAATGAAATGATTCTCACAGCTAAGAATCGACACTCCCCCTGTTTCTTTGAAAAAATTATTGGTAATTTTATTTCATTTGGGAGTAAGAGGAGTCAAAAGGTCTTTAGGTGTCCATTTGATCGTTTTCTTTTCATGGAAACTTTTGGAACATTACCATACCATGTGTTCAAAACATCACTTCCGACACTTGGATTATAGAGATTACATATAAGGTGAGCTTAATTATCACATGCATCATCTTTCATGAAAGAGGGTACATCAGTTTTTCAAACTTCATTGATGGGACAAAAACAATTCAATAATCTCTAGTGATCTCTAAAAAAAATATGGGGTTCTATAAGACTTCATTACCCACATCCAACTAAAAATATAAAATGAAGAAAGAACAAATTAGAGCACTCATTCCCTATGACCCTATATTCCTCCATCCCTCTCTTTCTCTCGCCCCCTCTCTCTACTCCAATCACTCACCCCATTCAGTGTTGGCACTTGTCCTTGAGCCCATTCCCAACAAACATGTATGAGCACAAGAACAACAAACCAAAAATAATATAATCCAATAGCAATCCAACCAAGATCATTAAAAATATCTTGTATTGCTGAAAGGGAGGTAATAAGGGAATATAAACAGTGAATCCAAGAATGTTGAAACATATTCCCTAATCTTAATTGCATGGGAGAATTCCGAGAAGTCTCAGTCACTCGTCAAGATCTCAAGTCTCTACTAAAGCCGATATCTTTGGTGCTCAGGCCTTGCATCAAGTGTAATATTCCATGTATATATAAAAAAAAAAAAAAAAAAACACATCTATGAATAATAATAGCCTTGAAAGGAAGGGATGTCCAAGTTCTATGCTCATTCTATTAGAGCCCATGCCCTCCATGCTCATTCTATCAAGTTAATCTCAACTTTGCAAGTAATAATCAAAGATGATCAAGTGAATGGAGCCCTCTACTAAGGACAAAACACGACAAAGGTTTAAGCCATTCTCAAATAAATCAATGGAGGTTTTAATACAAAATAAATAAATAAAATAGATAATTATTATCAATTATGAAGAACTATAAACCAGTTTATTAAAAATCAATAAACCAACTACAAAGAAGATAAACTACCATGCTTGATGTAGGGTGACTTGGCCCGACCTAGTAATAGGGGATACGTGGATACGACCTAACTAGCAGGATAACAGCTCAGTCTGATGCACCAAGTCTGCAACGGATCGAGCTCGGATAACCGAACCACCTCGGGGCAAGTCCGCCTCGGGACAAGTTCACCTCGGGGCACGATCGCATCAGGTCCACCTCGGTTTCAAGGCACTTCGGCATTCGTACCAGGTCGGATCCAAAGGGCACTAGCTCGGGTAATATTGACCGACCATTGCATGGCAACCCCAAAGATCTCGCCACCAGATTCCACGCCTTACGGGATCACGCCTCGTAACTGCTAGTATTATCTCCCCCGTCCGATTCGGGCGGAAGTGATGAATCTTATCAGTTGGCAACGTTATCCCCAATTAACGCGGAAACGAACCTCATCGTAACGAGGATCCCGAAACTGCTCCGCGAAACCCGCGAAGGCTCCACTATATAAATGCTCCACCCCCCGGGGGTGAAAGGTACGCGTAATCCCTACTCTCAAGCCCTCTTGCATTCTAAACTACTATCAGCTCGCAACCAAGTACTAACTTAAGCATCGGAGCGACCTCGCCGAGTAAGCAACCCCGGGTTCTCTGATTTGCCTCTTGCAGACCAACTGAGTTCATCGTCTACTAGGAGCCAGATCACCTTCAGTTGGGAGCAGCCGGATTGCGCAACATCATTTGGCATCGTCTGTGGGAATCGGAACAAGAAGCCTATTTCCTCAAAAAGCATCCATGGCATCCTCCAGTAACGCCGGACAGAATGCTGAAATGAACGTCTCAGGAGGGCAACCTTAGGTCCCATCCGTGTGTATCGGACAGTTCACTGTGCCTCTCTATACAAATGGGGTTCCGACACTAAACGTGCCTCGGGTCATAGTATCGGTGAATGCCCCACTCCCTCCTACGGTGGGTGCAACCTTTGTTGAACCCTTTGTAATTCCCCCTACAGTCGAGTAGAATCAACTTGACGACCTGGTACACTGCATGCGGGCTATTCAAGTCCAAATGCAACAGGTCTAACAATTCCAACAGTACCAGCAACAGGTCATGCACCATTTCTACCAGCAGCAATATCAGCAACAGTTCCCTCCGCTGCAACAGAATCAACAACCAATTCCACCTCGGCATCCGACGACACAGCAAAACAAGTCTCGCCATCAAGGCAATCGCCCTCCTCGTCGGGGAGAGACTTCCCAGATCCAAAATCCTCTCATGAGCCAGGTCTCGTCCCGCGGCAGGAGGGAAAGGCAAGTCACTCCTCCCGCCTCGCAGCAAGTGAATAGGTCGGGAGACACTCAGCCTGCCAGAGCTGCTTTACCTCGGCCTTCGCAGCTTGAAGGTTCACTCGCAGGGAACCGGTTCGGGGTTCTAGTCGCGGGCTCTAGACAAGGCCCCTCTATCCACAGCAGCCAGTGTCAACAGTCCGAGCAACTTCATGCCAGAACAGTGCCCGACAACACTGAAGTTAGCAGCACAAATACCGAACCAGTCAGGAAGCAGCGAAAGCAGCGGAAGCGGCGTCGTAAGACACACCGAGCTACAGTTCCAAGCCAGCTCGCTGGACCAAGTCAGCCCAAACAGCCTAAAGGCAAAGAAGAAGCTAGCTCAGGAACCGCGAAGACCACTCCCCTCCTCTCTGTGCCATCTCCCTTGTCCTTCAAGCTCCTGGCCACCCCAATGCTGAAGGACTTCAAGGTACCTCCGCTAGACAAGTACGACAAGTCATTCAACCCGAATGATCACATAGACTCCTTCCAGTCCCAGATGCACTTAGTTGGGGCTGATGAATCTTGCATGTGTGTTGCCTTCTCTACAACCTTCAAAGGAGTAGCTCGCACGTGGTATAGGAACCTCGCGCCCGGGACGATTAAGAGTTGGGCGCAGTTCGTGCAAATGTTCACCTTGCACTTCATCACCAGTAAGAAGTGTCTGAGGTCACAAGAAATCCTCCTCAGTATAGTCCAGAGGGAAGGAGAGTCGATTCGAAGCTACATCAAACGCTTCAACGACACTTGCTTGCAGATTCCTGACCTAGATCCCGCTGTAAGACTCACAACAGCGAAGAGAGGTATTACTCACAGAGAGTTCAAGTGGCACGTGGTAGCCAACAAGCCCAAGGATATCACTGAGTTTCTCAAGCTCGTTGATCAGTTCATCAGGACAGAAGAAGAGATGAACCAAAAAAGTGAGAACCCAGCGAAGAAGAGAAAACGAGAAGGCGACACCTCGAACAACGGGGACAACAAGCGAAGAAAGGACGAACCAACCAGGGGAGGGAATAAGTCAGATCAGCGTTCCTGAACTCCTTCGATTGAAAGGACAAGCTACATGCCCCTTAATGCGAAGCGGGGAGAGATTCTCATGGCGATCAAAGACGCTTCTTATGTGAAGTGGCCACCTCGGTTGAGGGGAGATCCTAACACAAGAAACAAGAATGTATACTATCATTTCCAAAAAGATCACGATCATAGTACTGAAAATTGTAGAAACCTCCACGATGAGATTGAAGAACTCATCCGTCGCGGATACTTGAAAAACTTTGTACAAAAAGATAATAAAAGTCAAACAGATCAGCAAGGGGAGCAAAGGAGAGATGCTCCTGAGTCCAGCAACAAACAGAGTGAGGAGCCGCAGAGACAACTGCTCGAAGAGATACCCATCCGCGGGGTAATCCATATAATTACCGGCGGGTCTATTGTTGCGGGCTGCACCTCGGCAGCGGCGAAGACCTCAGATCGCGAACTAGAAAGAAAAGAACAGAATCCTTTGAAGCAGCCAAGGCTCGAAGATCCCATATTCTTCACGGAAGACGACGCGCGCGGGATTCAATACCCCCATGATGACGCGCTAGTCATAAAGATGAGGATCAATGACTTCGAGGTGAAGCGCGTCCTGGTCGATTCAGGCAGTTCGGCAGACATCCTGTTCAAGGACGTCTTCGACAAGCTCCAGCTCCAAGAAAGCGACATCAAGCCCACGAATACTCCTCTGGTAGGCTTCAACGAAGAAGTCAGGCCCCTAAAGCGAATTTCAGTACCTGTGGAGGTCGGCATGTGGCCTAATATCGCATGATTCGAGCATACTTTCCTAGTGGTCGCAACTCCCTCCTCATACAACGCCATTATAGGTCGGCCCATCACCCACGCACTTCAGGCAGTGGTGGCCACCTACTATTTGGCTATGAAGTTCCCCACGAACTTCGGAGTACGGGTAACGCGAGGCGACCAGCTCGAGTCTCGCAAATGCTACTTCATCGCCCTCAAAAGGAAAGCCAATGTAGCAGATGACCTCGAGCTAGAGCGACCTACGGAGTACACCGACAGAAGAGACAGTCCACGTACCTGTTTCAATAGAAGATTCAGCTAGGACTCTCCAGATCGGTGCATCAGTCGAGGAACCTCTTCGTTCTCAGCTAGTAAGTTTTTTAATTAAAAATTTAGATATATTTGCATGGTCCGTGGCAGAGATGCCCAGTTTAGATGCAAAAATAATAACTCACAAGTTAAATACTGATCCTGTAGTCAGGCCCGTTAAACAGAAGAAACGCAATCTCGCCACGGAGCGCTGGACGGGGAGGTCGAAATGCTCCTTGCAGCCGATTTCATCAAGGAAGTCCATTACCCGAGTTGGGTAGCTAACCCCGTTCTGGTAAAAAAGACCAACGGTAAATGATGCACGTGCGTCGATTATACCAACCTGAACCGGGCTTGCCCGAAGATTGTTTCCCACTTCCTAAGATCGACCGTCTGCTGAGTTTCTTGGACGCGTACTCAAGATATAATCAGATCAAGATGGACCCTACCGACGAGGAAAAAACGGCTTTCATAACCAAGCTAGGCTTTACTATACAAAGTCATGCCCTTTGAACTAAAAAATAATGGGGCAACCTTCCAGAGATTTGTAAACATAATCTTTGAGCTGTTGATCAGCAACAAGGTTGAGTGTTATATAGACAACATGGTCGTCAAAACCCAATTTTTAAATTGTTTAATAAAATATTTGCTTTGTGTTTTTGAAGTTTTGCGCAAATATAACATGAAGTTAAACCCTAACAAGTGTGTCTTCGGTGTCACCTCGGGTAAATTCCTATGTTACATAGTTAACTGATGTGGCATCGAAGCCAACCTTGAAAAAATAAAGGTCATCCTAGATATAAGGCCGCCTCGTAAATTGAAGGATGTTTAGAAGCTAAACGATCGTATAGCCGCTCTGAGCCGCTTCATGTCCAAGTCGGCAGATCACTGCCTATCTTTTTTCAAGGCGATCAAAAAAAGTAAGGACTTTGAGTGGACCGAAGAGTGCCATCTCGCCTTCGATGAGCTCAAAAAATACTTAACTAGTATCTCGATTCTGACCCGACCCGAGGATGGAGATGTTTTGAAGCTGTACCTCTCCGCAAGTGATGAGGTGGTCAGCTCGGTACTGATAAAGGAAGTAGGTCAGGTTCAATGGCCCATCTACTATATCAGCAAAGTTTTGCAGGATGCAGAAACAAGGTACCCAAAGATCGAGAAACTGGCGTACGCACTGGTCATCGCAACTCGGAAGCTTCAACCGTACTTCCAAGCCCACACCGTCGTCATTCTCACCAACAAACCTTTGAGGCAAATCTTACTCAAGCCCGAGGTATCCAGCAGACTGACGAAGTGGGCCATCGAACTCAGCGAGTACGACATCCGGTATGAGCCTCGAACGGCGATTATGGCCCAAGCCTTAGCCGACTTCGTTGTAGAATGCACCTTCAGCACCACAGTCCCTGAATTGATTGAGCTCGAGCACAGAGAGGAAGCTTCAACCAGTGCGGCACCAATCCCGGTTAGAGCAAGGCCAACTTAGGACGAGGAGCCCTGGATCCTCCATGTAGACGGCTCATCTAATCAGCAAGGAAGCGGAGCCGGCATCATTCTATACGGGCCAAGCGGGGTGAAACTGGAGTACGCACTTCAGTTCGAGTTCGTAGCATCCAATAACAAAGCAGAGTACGAAGCACTGATAGCTGGGCTCGCTCTAGCAAACGAAGAACAAGCCAAACACGTCATCTACAGTGACTCCCAGCTCGTGATCAACCAGGTCACTGGTGATTACGAAGCTCGCAACCCCACCATGGTTGCTTATCTAGCCAACGTCAGGGAAGTTCTACGCGGCTTCCAATCATGCTTCATCAAGCAAATTCCAAGGTCCGAGAACACTGAGGTCGACGCCTTGTCCCGATTAGCCAATACGAGCAACAACACCATGAGGACCGTGTATATAGAGAACCTACCTCGGCCCAACATTTTCGGGGGGGGAAGAAGAGGTCGCTCCTGTTGCACAAGCAGAGCCAAGCTGGATTGACCCACTCGCGAGCTACCTGCTTCACGGGACTCTCCCTGCAGATCGCAACGCAGCCAAAAGGGTAAAGCGACAGGCAACCAAGTATGTCATAATAGACGGATGGTTGTACCGGAGATCCTACACGCTCCCCTACTTGCGCTGCTTGCGACCCTCAGAGGCCGAGCTCGTTCTCCACGACACTCATGAAGGTCTGTGTGGCGGACACTTAGGGGGCAGGGCCCTCGCCCAGAAAGCGCTACGACAGGGGTACTACTGGCCCACGATGAAGGCAGACGCGCTCGAGCTTGTCAAGAAGTGCGACAAATGCCAAAGGCACTCCAACATCCACCACCAACCTGTTGCCGACCTGAAGTACCTCATTAGCCCATGGCCCTTCGCACAGTGGGGAATTGACATTCTTGGACCATTCCCGCCAGCGACATGACAGAGGAGATTCTTGGTGGCAGTAGTGGATTACTTCACGAAGTGGGTGGAGGTGGAACCCCTAGCAACAATCATAGCACGAAGTGTACAAAACTTCTTTTGGAGGAGTATAGTATGCCGCTTCTGACTACCCCGGGTGCTTATCTCTGACAACGGTAAGCAATTCGAAGATATCAAGTTTCAAAATTGGTGTGCCGAGATGGAGATACAACAGAATTTCACTTCGGTGGCACACCCTCAAGCAAATAGGCAGGTGGGAGTCACAAACAGAGCAATACTCCGTAGACTAAAAGCCTGCTTAGCCCGAGCTAAATGACTATGGGTAGACGAGCTACCCAGTGTATTATGGGCCTACCGAACTATAGTGAAGACCGCCACAGGTGAAACCCCCTTCAACCTCACCTATGGCACGGACGCGGTAATCCCAGCCGAGACCGAGGTGCCTACATTACGCTTAGAGGCATACGACGAAGAAACCAACGATGACTAGCTCCGTACCAACCTCGACCTGGTGGAAGTACGGGACCTCACATATATCCGGACCGCAATTTACCAGCAAAGAGTGGCTCAGTACTATAACGATAGGGTCAAGAAGCGGCACTTCCGTGTCGGAGACCTGATCTTTCGAAAAGTTATGGTGTCTGAGCCCGGTGTCGAAAAGTTCGGACCAAACTGGGAAGGTCCCTACCGAATAAAGCGGGTACTCGGGGAAGGTACGTACGAGCTCAATACCTTAGAAGGAAGACAGGTACCTCGAGCATGTAACGTCAGCAATTTAAGGCGATACTACCTGTGATCGTCAAACTGGAAAGCGGACTGTGAGTTACTCCCAGAAGTCCAAGGACTAAAAGAGTCAAGTTGATAAAAGACATCGGCATCATATAAGTCCCAGTCGCCTCTTCAGCTTGGGCGAACTAGTCCCAGTAGCTCCTTTGGCATGGGCGTATAAGTCCCAATTGCCTCCTCGGCATGGGCATATAAGTCCTAATCGCCTCTTCGACATAGGCAAAGTACTTTTAATGCCTAAAGAGTATACAGCTCGAGTTTAAACCCTACGATGTCTAACCCACTTCGGCATATATCAACAGGTTTGGCCCGTTAGGGACAACCGACATTTAAATGAGTAGCCCGTGCGCGGACAGGTCGGGTATATACCCTACAATGTCGCTCACCTCGACGTTCACTATGTAAAGTTGCCCCTACTAATAGTCCAAATAGACAATTCGGGGTAACAAACACTTAGATAAATTTTTACTTTGGTTATCCTTACTTGTTGTCCAGCTCGATAGCTCGACAATTCAGGTAACCTATACATTCGTTGCCCAGATCGGGAGTTATTTACACTTAGAATATTTTTGCACAAGGATTGCTCAGAAAAGTTTATATTTCATTGATGAAAAAGTGTGAGTTCAGAGGTTTCAGTATAACCCGAGCTCGGTGGCCTCGGGGCGTACATCCAAAACATAGAAAGAACAAAAAGCCAAAATTTCTCATGAGGACTGTTAGCAGGATCAATCTCCATGTGCTCTCCCGCATCCTCTTGACCCGAGGAGCCCACCTCTTCGACTTCATCGTCACTTTCCTCCTCTGACAAGTTGGGCTCTTCGTTTGTCACCTTCGCCACCTCGGGGGTAAGGCCCGACATAGTGATGACTCCGAGATCAAGGTCAGGGAACTTTTGCCGCACCAAGTACCTGCACAGCTTGAAACCGGAACGATAGAATCTCGACCCGTATTCGGCCTGGAGATCATGGAACTCCGAGGATTCCTTGAAGCGTTCGATGGCGTGGCTTCTTTCTTCTCGCGCCTCTTGGAGGGCGGTCTCAAAGATCGTAGTCCGCTCCTGGATCGTCGCTTTGAGATTCTCAATCTCTTGTTGAAGCTTTGCCTTCTCCTCGGTCAACATAGATTTTCTCTTGTTGCCCCATTTTTTCATCAGTCAGTGTGGAGATTAGTTCCTGTTGCTTCTCCTCCTCAATCATGGCCAAGATCAACTCCTGCTGACTTTGAGCTCCATTCTTGGCCCGAAGTATCTTGCCCCGAGCAAGGTCCAGTTCGCGATGAAGTTGTCATGCCTTTTCCTCGTCATTTTGACCTGCTTCAGGCGGATCTCAAACCGACACATCAACGAATGAATGGCAGAGTTCACCTAGCAAATAAAAGCGAGGTAAGTACATTTGAAATTGACAAAGAAATAAACTGTAAAGTAAGATATTTACCACCATGCAGTAACCGACAGCTCAAGCTCCGAGCATGGCTGTAGACATGTCAACCCACTCTGCGACCTCGTCAAGAAAGACGGCATCCCTACTCTTGCATATTGCGAGCCGAAGAGTCATTATGCTCTCATTGGAGGACTTGGGCCTCGGTGCAGAAGCGCTTTTCGGCCTGTGAGGTTGGACGCTTTCCTGGTTGGGTACATAAGTGCTCCCCAGTTCGTGAGGCCAAGCATCCTCCTCCTAGTCATCATCCAAGTCCACCACGGGGGGTTGAGGATGAACCTCCTCCTCGAGGAGCTCGGCCGAGATCGGCTCCACGGCCAAGACTTCGGATGGGGTAGGGGCTGAAGGACCGACCTCCCGGCGAAGCTTCTTCGAAGCCTTCCTCTTCTTCCCTCTTTGAGAGCTCTTGAGAAGGTTCTCAGCATCGACCTCCGTCATGGTAACTACAAGAGCAAAAGGTTAGCTGCAAACTAAAAAGAACTTTAAAGTAAAAAACCAAGGTGGAAACCTACCAAGAGGGCTCAGACCAACTCGCACAAGCTTCTCCTCAACCAAGAAATCTTTCATCCCGAGGCAGAGGTCCCTCCACGAGTTGACGACTGCCCTAGTTTCTGCATCCAAGCTCACCCCAGGATCCTTGATAGTCACCCTCTAGTGAGTTAGAAAAGACCACCTTTAGGATTTCGGACAATAAAGTACCTCCTCTTCCAGGCGGGAACCTTGTTCGGGCAGCCGAACAGGATTTTGAACCCATGTCGAGGTGAGATGTAATAGCTTTGTCTGACAAGCCCGCACAGACAAGTAGAATTTCGCTTGATCGCACAGATCGAACTGAAGGTATCTAGGGACAGAGGCCAACTATACATATGGAACAAGGAGATAGTACCAACTATACTCCGGATAGAGTTTGGATGTAGTTGATCGATGGTAATATTAAAAAACTTAACTACCTCTATGATGAAAGGGTGAAGAGGAAAGCGCAGCCCGACCGCGAGCTACTCCTCAAAGACCGCGAGCTCATGGTAATCATGAGCCCAAGGATATTGACCTAGGGGAAGACTAAAGACCAAACTATCGGGAAAACGATAGCGAGCTACTAAGTACATTAGCTTATCCGAGGTCATAGTAGAAAGACCGAAATCATCTGGATCCCGAACCTGGGAAGAAGACGGGGCCTCCGTTCTAGAGGACGGACCCTCTTCCCGAACCTCGGTCTCCCCGAACCAAGATGGCTCAACTTCAAAAAGGGAAGTTTCCTCTAAAGACTGAAGAGGGGAGTCACCCAGCGGCGAGCTGACCTCCCCAGCAGGGGCCGCGGATTGCACCACGGCACCCTCAACCTCAATAGAACTACCTAAAAGCCTATCTACTCTAGAACTAGACATGATTAAAAAGCAAAAGAGAAGCAAACGAAGGAAAACACAAACTCGCCAAAGAGAATGACGACCTCGGAACACAAAGAGAAAGCGAGTTGAAAGACTCTGACATGACCTCAGAAGATACCAATCATTAAATTTGTGGCGAGAAAAATGAGTCACGGACCCCCCTATTTATAACCGCTATGTCCGAGAACTAACGGTCGAGATCGAAACAATCCAACGGCTCCTAGGAAAACCGATTACGTGACCCTCGAGGATAAAATCGGTTCAACGCGTTTTTGGACGTCCGCAGAGTTTATAGATCGTGTAATGTCTGCACATAGGCCAGACGCAACCTGGATTTTCCTGATTGAACCGGGTGGACGAACAAGTCCGACCCATGATTCATCTGGCTAGCTGCCTAGACCTTGGACCAAATCCACTTGGCTCGTCATGAACTCCCCGCACCGGGTCAAGACCCTTGGCTCGAGGAGTGAAAGCAATTAATGAAGGGTGATTTGGCCCAACCTAGTAATAGGGGGACACGTGGACACGACCTAACTAGCACGATGACAGCTTAGTCCGACACACCAAGTCTGCAATGGATCGAGCTCGAATAACCGAACCACCTCGGGGCAAGTCCGCCTCGGGAAAAGTTCACCTCGGGGCACAATCGCATCAGGACCACCTTGGTTCCAAGGCACTTCAGCATTCGTACCAAGTCAGATCCAAAGGGCACTAGCTCGAGTAATATTAACCGACCACTGCATGGCAACCACGAAGATCTCGCCACCAGATTCCACGCCTAACGGGATCACGCCTCGTAACAGCTAGCATTATCTCCCCCGTCCGATTCGGGCGAAAGTGATGAATCTTATCAGTTGGTAGCGTTATCCCAATTAATGCGAAAACGGACCTCATCGTAACGAGGATCCTGGAACTGCTCCGCGAAACCCGCGAAGGCTCTACTATATAAGTGCTCCACTCCCCGAGGGTGAAAGGTACGCATAATCTCTGCTCTCAAGCCCTCTTGCATTCTAAACTACTATCAACTCGCAACCAAGTACTGACTTAAGCATCGGAGCGACCTTGCCGGGTAAGCAACCCCGGGTTCTTTGATTCGCCTCTTGCAAATCAACTGAGTCCGTCGTCTACTGGAAGCCAAATCACCTCCAACTGGGAGTAGCTGGATTGCGCAACATCATTGCTCATTCAGTTAAGGTCCACACCCAAGCTCGATGTTCATTGATGATTAGCTGAATGGAGCTCTCTACAAGGGACAAAAGGCAACGTAGGCATAAGCGATTCTCAAATAAACCTGTTGAGGTTTAAGTAGAAAATGAATAAACAAATAAAATGGAAAAATAAGTAGCAATAATAATAGCTATCAACCAATTTTTGTTAATGATAATGAACAATACCAATGAGTCCAGATCTGCTCCTCACAACATGTATCAGTTGCACATTAAGAACATCTCTCGTACTTGTATGTTATTATTAACGGGAGATGTTCCCAATACACGATGGGATGTGGCTATGAAGTCAATGTAAAGAGTGCTATATGAAGAGCAGATACCAATTCAATACCAATAATGATAGGAATAAAATAATATCCTTGGAAACTACAATAATAAATCAACTATCAAAAAAATAAAATAATATCCTTAATTAGCAAACGGTTTAGCATATCTAGAACCATGACCATTTATACCCAAGTCATCTCAAATTTCTATACCTCATTGATAAGCCATAGAAATATCCTTCCCATCATTTAATTTATGAGTTGCATGTGTAGAAAGCCAACCACTTCAAATGAATTTCAGCATGAGACAACAGGGGATCATGTAAGCTAATTCTTTACATCACAATTCCAAGTAAGTCCAAACTCTTCAAATTTTTGCAAAAAATGTTGCATGAGAAAACAAACAAATTTCCTTGTTGAATATAGCACAATAAATCAAAATAGAGCCCTAATTCACATAAATCTCTAGTTTATAACTTCAAAGGGATTATAATTAATAGAAAGTGCAAGGATTTTCAAGAGAAAAGTAATTACCTGATTCAAGGAATTTGGGTCTTCGAGATTTCTTTTGATTAGCATTTTAAAAAAAACTAAGTTTCATATTGAGGTAAGAAGTCAAAAGTCAATAGACACTAAGGTTTAATGCATTTGATCAATAGCAATGTTTAGTTTTGAAAATTAAAATTAAAGCTGAGAATGATTACCTGAAAATGGGTAAGTCGAAAAATGGAAGGACCTAGATAAAATAATCATGAAATGAACCCATAGGTAAGTAATATGCTATAAAGTCAAAGAACGGGTAAAACTGTAGGGGAAGTCTAAACAGCTTACCCTTGTAATAAAAAGGTGAAGTGATAAGAAACCTGTTGGCAATTGTCGAGCGTCCTTAGCCATGCCCAACAAATGGCTAGCGATCAAAACAAGTTGTAACATAAAGTTGCATCAAAATCCATTGGGAAAGAGCACAAACATACTTCGAGCATGAAAACAAACTCCCTTAGTAGAAGAAAAAAGGAGGAGGAGAACCCAATGGTAGAAACAAAACCCCAAGTGAAATAGAGGAAAGACATCCGAGGCAAGCAGGAAAACAGCCTAGAGCGACCTCAAATCCTATAAAACAAGAAAAATATAAATCTAGGGAGCAAAGAGCAAAATAGAAATCAGAGTTTAGGGAGCATAAACCTGTGAGAAAATAAAAACTCAACGAAAGCAAAACAGAAAGCCAACAATTAATAAACTTGTGAGAAAAAAAAAAAAACAAAATAGAAGGGAACACATAAAGGAAAACATAGTTTAGGGAGCATAAATCACCATAAAAATAACATCCACTGTAAGAAGGAATGGAGGGAACAAATGGAAACTCAACGAAAGCAAAATAGAAAGCCAACAATTAATAAACTTGTGAGAAAAAACAAAATAGAAGGGAACAAATAAAGGAAAGCAGAGTTTAGGGAGCATAAATCACCATAAAAATAACATCCATTGTAAGAAGAAGGAATGGAGGGAACAAATGTGAAACCCCCATTGTAGCCAAACAATTCAAGTATCCCACTGGAGAGGGAGAGGCACGGACCCTTGCTGTCTAACTATCTAAGAAAAGAGACACCCCATCGTCCATTCAGGTATCCCACTGGGGAGGGAGAGGTATGGAACCCATGCTATCTAAGAAGAAGATGGACTGAGAAAAGAGAAACACATGTAAAGATAGATTGGGGCTGCAACTTGCGAGGTTTGAATCGTTTGATTGACTTGGATGCTTCGAGAGAGGGGGGTATTACCCGAGGCAAAGCTTCTCCGAGAAGACACTAAGAGAGATAGAGAGAGTTCGAAACACACACAAAATGCTTGTATGTGAGGAGATTCCGAAAGATGGACTGAGACAATCGCACGTACGAAGTGATTGTACGTGATGCCATTGATCTACTCGCACGAGTAGATTCTATTTGGCGCACGGAGAATGTAGGCATATCGTATATCAGTATTTGTTAATTACTTAAATTAATTTTAAAAGTATTAAATAATTAAAATACGATATTAAATTTCATAAATTTGTTTAATTGTGATATTTTATTGCAATACTTAAGGGTATTTATTAAGATAAGATATTTCCTTTCACTAATGGTATTTATTTAATTACGGTATTAAATTACTGTTATTTAATTACAATAATTTTCATTAATTACAGTATTGATTTCAACTAACGGTATTTATTTAATTCATTAACATTATTGGTTAACGTTATTTTAAATACAGTATATATTTAATTTAATTATGCTATTTATTTTGAAAATAATTTTTATTTAATTACGGTATTTTTATTAATTAATAGTATTTTTTATTAAATACATTATTTCTTTTAACTAATGGCATTTATTTATTTTTGGTATTAAATTATTATTATTTAATCACAGTATGTTTTTTATTAATTACAGTATTTATTTAATTACTACATTTTTTAATTAAAATAAATTGTAGTATTTTTAACACTATTTAATAGTAACTAGGGTATTTATTATTAATTCTGCTATGTAATTACTTTAAATACTGTATATATTTAATTTAATTATGGTATTAATTTAAATAACATCATTTATTTAATTATGGTATTTTTATTAATTAGCAGTATTTTTTATTAAATACTGTATTTTTATTTATTAAATTAGTGTTTGTATTCTAATTTTGTTAAAAATGTAACTAAATATCCAAAAATCATTTAGTTTTTGAATTACTGTTACATTAACATTATAGTTTTTTTAATCCACGTAACTAGCGGTATTTATTTAGTTTTTTAACAGTATACATTAACATTACTTCAAATATGGTATTTATTTAATTTAATTATGGTATTAAATTACTATTATTTATTATTAATTCCAATGTCTTTTATTTATTGAATTATTGTTATTTAATTGCGGTATTTTTATTAGATACAGTATTTATTATTAATTCTGGTATTTAATTAGTTTTTAATAACATTATTTATTAAAATATAGTATTTCTTTTAACTAATGGTATTTATTTAATTTGGTATTAAATTACTATTATTTAATTACAGTATGTTTTTATTAATTACAATATTTATTTAATTATGGTATCTTTATTTATTAAATTAGTGTTGTTTATTTGTGATAATTTTTATTAGTTACAGTATTTATTTAATATCAATATTTATTAATTAATTAAATTCATTACGGTACTTAACTAATTTTAACATTATTAAATAATTAAAATATGGTATTAATTTCAAAAAAATTGTTTAATTGTGATATTTTATTGCAATACTTAATTTTAGTTACTGTATCTAACGGTATTTATTTACTTTTTTAACAGTATACATTAGCATTATTTCAAATATGGCATATTTAATTACGGTATTAAATTACTGTTATTTAATTGTGGTGTATTTATATTAATTACAGCCTTATTTAGTTACTATTATAAATTCTGGTATTTATTTAGTTACTGTTATATATTTTTTTTTATTTCACTTTTTTTAACGAATCCCATGCATCGCACAGGTCTCGCTAGTTTTCTTTAAAAATACATTTATAATAAATTAATATATTCAATAAAGACTAATTAATTGACACAAATAAAGGAATTGATTAATGATAATTGAATAATGCACATAAATAAGAGATCTTGAAATTTAGTCTCAATTAGTGACACGGGCATGAAACCAGGACTGTTTTGTTGATTCTGCGATTAAACCGGCTTTATAGCAAATCTAATATGATTTCTAGGATAAGACCCTTGGGTCATGGTTCAACCGGTTCGACTAGCCAATCCGTAGGTTTTCTAAACATTGGTTAAAAATGATTGCTTGTTAAAAAATCAATTACCGATGAACGTATGCCAGTATTTTGTACACATGGACCCACATGCACCTTGCTCTTTGTCCCCACCCCTTCAACTTGGTTCGCGTGGAGACACTATAATTTAATCATGCTTGTTGATTTTGCTTTTCTCATCCAATGGTTAAAGCATAATCAAGTGTGATCAAGATACACTATTTTATTTTTCTAACAATGATTTAACTATTAACAAAGGTTAACTAATAATAGAGAACAATCAATTGGGCTAGTTGTGCTTGTGATGAAATAAAGAGTAGGGATAAGGGAAGTCTATACAACCTGTGGCTATACCAAAATAACCTTAATTAAAATTTATGATAATACAAAAACCGCATGTTCATAAAACTTATAAACCTTTTCAAAATGATTATCTTTAATCAAATATCCATATCTATACTATTTATAAAAGTGTGAATGAAGAGGTATTGGCTTTTGGAATTTTTCTTTACTGAAATACCTTTCCTATTGAATATAGTTTATCTTCATTGAAATGGTATAAAATGTAATTAAAAAAATGCCATTAAGTACATTCAATTACCTCTCATTAAGTCTCACATTTAAGTCATTAAATAAATCACATTCTATCTCATTGAATCCAACATTTATAATTTTGTTTATCATCATTAAATTCCACTAATAAATCCATACACGGTAATTATTAATAAAATGAAATTTTATATTTTTAAAATAAACATATAAATGAAATCGTATCTTTCATCTAGGTGGTGGGTAAGTAGTTCAACCATTTGGGTCAAATGAATAATTTCATGATATTATAAATAAATAATACAAATTTATAAATATAAAAAATACTTTTGTTTATAAATTCCAATAGTCTATACACAATAATTATTAATAGAATGAAATTTTATATTTTTAAAATAAACCTATAAATGAAATCATGTTTTCCATCTAAGTCGTGGGTAAGTACTTCAACCATTTGGCTCGAATGGATAATTTCATGTTGTCATAAATAAACAATACAATTTTTGAAATATAAGAAATACAAAAAATATAGAAAAATAAATAAATTTTGAAAAAAAGAATGGACACATTTCTATTATTATATATTTGTTATATTGAAAATAATTACGATAAAATATACATAATTTTATTAATGATGGACATCAAATATACAACTTAAAACCAATGGGAAATTAAACCATCTTCCTATCTAAGGGGTGGGTTAGTGGTTCAACCTTTCAGGTCATATAGGTTAACCCATGATGTATAATTAAAAATGATTTTTAAAATATAATAGTACAAAAAATATGAAACAATTTTAGACACATCTATAATATTATATATTAATAATATAAACAAAAATTAGTATGATAAATAATAATTATTTTATCAATGATATAAATGGAATGCAAAAATTTTAACCATATTGAAAATGAAACCATTTTTATACCTAGGTGGTAGGTAGGTCAATGATCTAGCATTACGGGTCAAATGGGTTAATCTATGATGTCATGACTAAGTAACTAATATTAATTAATTAAATACATATATATATATATAGATAAGTTTTGTATAAAGTATTTTGATACAGTTCTATTGTTATATATTCACCATATTAAACAAAAATAAATGTGAAAATAAGAATTACTTTTTATTGATGATGAAAATGGAATACATAATTTAAAATCAATCGAAAAAACAAAATTATTTTTTCGTCAAAGTGATGGGTTAGTAGTTAAACTATCCATGTCAAATGGATGCTATTATTAAATAATAAAATACATAAAATTCTATAAAATGTAGAAATTCATTGATAATTTTTGATACATTCTATAATATTATATATTCATCATATAAAAAAGTGTGATTAATGATAATTATTTTCATTAATGATAGAAAAAATTATGATAAAAAAGAGCATTAATGTCTAACACATGACCCGACTAACCATGTCAAATGATTCAATAACTTAATTAGCTAGGTCATCATAGGTAAGTGGTTTGGTAGGGATGCAAATAGAACATATCAGATTTTAATTATGGTATATTCAAATATGATATGATCCAAAGATCAACCGGATCTCATAAATATTGATTCAAATCTGAATCCGATCAAGATGTCACATATTTGAATCAGATAAGGTCCTATTTAATTTTTTTTAAAAGTAATAAATTATTAAAAGTAAAAGAAAATATAATAGTTGAAATAAAGAAAAAATATAAGTATTTTTTCAACTATTTCCATCATATAAAAAGTTTACAAAAATGCAATATAAATAACATATTTATAAATAAATAATAAATAACATATATATTATATATAAATGATATATATATATATATATATATAAATAATTGATTTGACCATAATATTAAAAACCAATATTCAAACAATATATTGGAATTGCATTTCCTTCTGGTAAATAAGTAATTTTTATTATCTCATAAATTACATAATAACAAATAAATATATAGATTTTTTTATAAATTTCATACAAAATTGAAACATACATTAATATTATATATTTTCCATACTAAACAAAAATATGTTTGAGAAAATAAGAATTATTGCTAGTAAAGATAGAAATGGCTAAAATACAAAGAAAAATAGGATTAATGTCTTAACCATTGTCCATTTTCCTCGTTAAATAGGTTAATGGTTCAACCAGTAAAGTCATTTGGTTGCTAAGTATTATCATCATCATCATTTGATATTTCCACGTGCAACGTGCGTACACTTTTACTAGTATGTAAAAAAGGTATAAGATGTCTCATGGAGCTTCAACCTTCTTATTTTATTTTATTTTGTTTTTTGTAACTAAGTTTCAAAGATTTCAAAACTTGGAAGTAGAAGCTATTTGTGGCATCCATGATATTCATCAATGAAGGATGAGAAATAAAGTAGGAAATAGTATGAAAAATAAAATGTTTCTCAATAAAATTTGGACCCATTCCAATATGATATAATTAGGGGTTTTCACGGTTTAGTTAATTGAATCGTGGGTTTTTCTTTGTAATCGAACCGGTACTACAGGTTTTTGGAAAACTGGTAATCGAAATCAATCGATTAACTGGTTGACTGGTTTGGTTAACCGTTGATTTTTTAATTTTTACAATATATATTATAAAAATATATATAAATATAATAAAAATTATAAATATATAATATTATATTTTAAAAAATAAATAGTATATCATATATTATAAATATATATAATGCATATTTATTAATTTATAATATATAAAATATAATATATAGAAATATATGTATATCGGTCGGTTTGGTTAACCGCCAGTTTTTTATATTGGTTAACCAAAACTGAACTGAGCGGTTTGATTAATCGATTTTTTTTGTTCAATTTCGGTTGATTTTTTTGATTGGTTCGGTTTTTTGTTTTTTTGCTCACCCCTAGATAAAATCCAATTCCTTTCAATTAAATGCGCTAGTGCAAGTATTAACCACATATATAATATGTATTTGGATTTAATTAGGTAGTCCAACTATCACCACTATTTGGAGAAGAATTATTAAATAGTTACTAAAATAAGTGTTGTACTACGCCAAGAAAAAAATAATTTACGGGCCCCTATGGGGAACAAGGCGTGAATTTCATTAAAAAAAAAAGATATGTATTTGCTTTATATAATAATCCTAGTGCACGAATATATACTTTGCACATATACAAAAAGATAACATATACAGGTGGTATTTGAATAATTTAACTTTTATGGCCTCCACAAAACCGAGGGCACATAGTAATGCACACGTGCAAGTAATGAATAATAATATAAGTCAACACCATATACATAGTTAAAATTTATATTCTATTTATTCTTAAAATTTATATATGGCATTTTTCACTGCACACAGTCATTGATTCAACATTTCAACCGTTCAAATTTTATAAATATTTACTTTCAACATATTTTATTCATGATATACAAACTCAAAGACGTTTTCACTTAATTTTATTAATTATATAATATTTGAGTATTTATTATTTAATTCATTAATATTGTTTGGTTTAAAGAAATTAATATTAGGGTAAATTACAAAGACTCCCTGTACTACGAGATCTCTAACAAAGACCCCCTGTACTTTGTTTTGAGACAAAGACTCTTTCTACTTTGATCATGAGACAAAGACCCCCTTCCGTTAGCCTTTCGTTAAAATCCACCGTTACAATATTTTTTAATCCCCATACTACCCTTGTAATACCTATTCAGATAAAAGCACTATTCATCTTCCCCGATCTCAAGATATACAAACAGTAGCAATGGTAGCTGTTGCAGTGATGACAGACTTCAGAAATCCTCTTTCTCTCTCTCTCTTCCTCTCTCTCGGTCTCTCTTCTTCTCCTTCCCCCTTCCCCTTTCTCTCCTCTCCTTTCTTCTTCCCGATTTCCTCTATTTTCTATTCCTTGCAAATGAAGAGAGAGAGTAACTGTTTTCCGTTCCTCTCCAACACGCTATCTTTCTTCTTTGATAGAGACAATGGTTGTGGAAGTTGTGCTGCTCCCCCAGGTGCATTGGACTGGTACGCATTGAGGTCCTCGCTTAACCATTCCCTCCACCACTGCCTCCAAAGGCCATCATCATGGGAGGAATTGATCTCGGTGATGGACTGGTAAGTAACCCTAGTTGGAATTTTTGGTGTTGTTGAAGAGGTGGAGGAGGTAATTGGGGTTAGGGAGGTGAGATCCTACTTCTGCTGCCGTCGTGGTTCTTGTTATGGTAGTAATAACAATTCGCCCTCGATTGGGGCTCCCCCTTCATCTCTTTCCGGTGGAAGTTCTTGTGACAGTCGCATGCGACGCATTTTAGGGCCTCTGGGGTCCCTTCCTCACCACTTGGCATGAATTCGTCGATCTTTTGACCCTCCCCCTGACCCCTATTTACCCCCAACCCCATTCAACATGTACACTCCCCATTCTCACCATAAATTGGAGCTGCCCAATAACTTTCCATTTCTAACCTGTTAAAATTGTAGTCATAAATAATGCCTTCAATCGAAGCGCATAGAAATTGCTAAGATTTTGGTAGCAAACACTACAATGGACACTAACAAAGTAAAGATCCATGGGGTATGTGTGCGTGTTGATTCTATGTCACGGGTTGCACAAATTGAAAGGGCAGAAAAAGAGAAAATGAAAGAGGCTTGGGCATTGTAAGCTCATTGAGGTTCACTTCCTTGGGGTTGAAATGGGTCAAGCTTGCACCATAGTATTAAGATGTGCTTGATGAGGCTGAAAGGTCTCTCTACATGATGCCCCGTGTGTACTATCTCAAACTGTTGTCGATAGTAGAGTTTTACTTAGAGGAGGGTGGCACCTGAGATGGTGATGGCAAAGGAAGTTGATGAATTGGCACGCAGGACTCCAGGAAATAAGTCTCATGCAATTAAGGTATTCTCACGGGCCTTATAGGCCATCCCTACAACTATTGCAAATAATGCAGGTTTGGACAGTGCATAATTGATTTATCAACTTCGTGCAGAGCATCACAAGGATGGGTGTACTACTGGAATTGACATCCTCTCAAGGGCAATAGGAGGCATGGAGAAACTTGGAATCTCAGAGTTATTCAAAGTCAAACAGGTTGTGCTACTTTCTACAACTAAATCTACAAAGATGATACTTAGAGTTGATGAAACCATCACTTGTGCCCCATATAAAAGAGAAGATAGAATTTCGGAGAGTTGGGATAGAGAAAGAATGAGGGAGGATGGTGAGGGAGGGGAAAAGAAAAGAAGAAAGAAAAAACAATAGGTTAAATAGGTTTTAAGAGAAAAAGAGCAAAAAAAGAAAATAGAAAAAATTTAGTAGGGTATTTTGATAATTTAATGCATTTCGCTATCTAACTTAACGGTCAAAAGGAGTCTTTGTCTTACAATCAAAATACAAGGGGTTTTTATCGCAAAACAAAATATAGGGGAGTTTTGTCACAAACCCCATAATAAGGGTGGTCTTTATAATTTACCCTTAATATTATTTTGGGTTCGAGTATGATAGAAATGTTACCACACCCCAAAAACAACTTATCAATAAACTTGAATCATAAACGTGGTAGCCATAAATGTGTTATTTATCAAAATTTATAGGTAGATTTTAATTGGTCAAAACTCTTTCCATACTTTCCCGCATCATAAATTTTTGGGAGAAGTACCAATCAACCCAGATCAGAATTTAATAGGCCCAATCATAAGAGGGGGAGAGGAATTCTGCATCGTGTGTCCGTACTTTTCCCTAGATTTTTCCTATTTGAATATCATATTCAAATCCGAATCCGATATACTCTGACAGTTACGATTTTGGCGTAAAAAAAAAAAAAACAGTTGCGATTTTATTTTTGTAAACCCGACAATCCGACATTTAAAGATTCGATCCAATATAAACGCATCAAATATGGATATACCTTAGATTCGATCCGTTTTTTCAGCCCCATCGAGGCTCGACTCTCGAGCCTTTATTTGCTGTTTTTGTTTGTCCATCCAGGGCTCCACTGTTCACTCCACACTCCACTGAATCACGGCAAGGAGATTGCTTTCCATCCCAAACACAGACGACACTAAGAGATGGCCTGGTCCGTCGCAAAATCCCTCTGTACGCCGGTGATCGACATGAGCAGAGTGCGAGCAAGGTCTCCCCTCGCTGTCGGCATCGGCTGCGTGTCTCTCGCCGGCTCGAGCTTGTGGTTCTCTATATCGTCCCCATCACGTTTAAAGCCCTTTGCAAGCTTAAGCATTTCTGCTGACACTTGTGAGATTCACATCATATATTCTTTCTTTCCAAATAATCATCTGTTCTGTTTTAATTTATTTGATTTTTTCTCCAATTAGGGTACGATTGAGCTTAAGCATTGCCTGCTTGATTGATAGATATTTTGTTAGGAAATGATGAAAAAATCTCAATAAAAGATGAGAAGATGATAAATGAATTAATTTCATTTGAATAGTAACATCCATTCCAGGGTTCGATTGAAAAGGAAATAAAAAAAGCACACGTTTTGAATAGGAAGCAGCGAATTACTGCGAATGTGGGACTTCGAACTCGGGGACTAAGTGTGTACTTACCCGGAGTATGAGTTATTCTCTTAAATATGCTTTGTTTATATGATGCCTACGATCATTTGATCATGCTGATTTTCGGTTCAAAGAAAGCTTCTTAACGCCCCGTTGATTTGTCTGCGATGACCAAGAGGGATGTGTTTCATAATCAGTAGTTCAGTCTATGTTTTTAAGTGACGATAATAGTTACTACGACGGTAAACTCTGGTGCCATAAACCGTTCTATTATTTATGTGGATGTTTGCCCGTTATTTTTATTACAATGGATTTGCGCTGTATTAGCTCTAGCTTACTGGTTCTTTGCTTTATAGTTTAGTAGAGGAGAGGGATTCGTTTAGCCAACCCTAACCAGTTGGAATAAGGTTCCATTAAGTTGGAGTACTCTGTCGCAAGCAGTTTTTTGGTTAACAGTTTTTATTGCAGTTACGTGTTAATATAATAACTAATAAATATGAACATGTCTGCCCTGATTTTAGGTAAAAAGGAAGCTGTTCAGACAGAAAAGGCACCTGCTGCACTGGGACCATATTCTCAAGCCATCAAAGCCAATAACATGGTCTTTGTATCTGGTGTTTTGGGTCTCATCCCTGAGGTTCTTTTTCTCTTCATTGCTGGAAACTCTATTTGTTTTTCTCTTTTTATCCTGGTTAAAACTTTTTTATTAGGTCTATGTCCATATATTTACTAATAATCATATTGTAACTCAAATGTAGACTGGGAAGTTCATTTCGGATAGTGTTGAGGAGCAGACAGAACAGGTATATAAATGTAACCTTTTAACCTGCATATAAGTGGTAATAGCATTCAATTACATGCTTGCTGAATTGGTAACATATTTGTACATTGATGGCACAGAACTGGGTCTACACTCATCCATATTGTATTCTATGTGTCATTATTGTGTTATTTGGAGGTCGATTGCCAATCCTAACAATGGGAATGGTTTGCTTGGTGGAAACATTCAAACTTCTATGGTTTGACCTACTAAAATGGGAAGTCTACAGCTTTAAATTTTGTTTTTAACTCTGCATTTATGATGATGGATTGCAGATCAGGCTAAGATGACAGATTTTTTATGTACTAATCTTTTGCAGATCATGTGGCATGCAGTGATCATTCAAAATTAGTTGGGGTAAATGAGCATTGCTTGGAATGCTCCACATTTAAATTATTCACATTAAGAACAGGGAGGAGCCAAGGGTGGCGGAGGGGAGCCTTGCCCCCTCCC
The DNA here is from genome assembly GCF_055504915.1 of Nelumbo nucifera. NCBI lineage: Eukaryota > Viridiplantae > Streptophyta > Magnoliopsida > Proteales > Nelumbonaceae > Nelumbo > Nelumbo nucifera. The sequence continues at coordinate 144,837,944 of NC_142649.1, read as the reverse complement.
CCCCTTGCCTTAAAAGTCTCCACAATCCCCATTTATATCCCACTTGTATCCCCCCCCCACCCTCTGTATTTATTTACTCCCCCCAATTCATGTTTATTAACTTTTGGCCCCCTCTAAGAAAAAAACCCTGACTCCTCCCCTAATTAAGAAGTTTATGTTTTTTGAGAAACAAGAACCCCAGAATAAGGGGCTGAAAGGAGAAATAAACCACATAGAAAGAGCCCTCGATACAAATGAGGCCTTGGAACCACATCCTTAGCAATGACATGAGCAAAAATGTGTGCTTATTGCACTAGTTACTACAAGAACAATATGCCACAAATAACAAGATGCCCAGGCATGGCCCTATTATTAGGTATCCACCCTATAGGTTTCATGCATGTGGGTCCCTATAGATTCTTTCTCCTTCCGGCACTTTTCTGTTTCTTCTTATTCATTTCTTTTAGAAGATAATTTTATTTGTTTAAGAAAAATAGTAAAAAGGTGATTTATCAAAAAAAAAAATGTAAAAAGGTGCACCTTAAAAGGAATCTGGATTCAGTCTTCACAAGTCACAACGTCCTCACAACACTTGCATCCCTGCATTGGGAACATATCTCAATGAATGAAAAAAATACAAGTACAGAGATGCTCCAAATGCACGGCTGCAAGTGTTGTGAGGACAAATTTTGTGAGGACTGAATCTGGTCTCCATTCAAAGATGTAAAAGGAAGGATATACAGTGCCATATATTATCTTGTAAAGCAACTTGATTACAAATAGAGCTATCGTTTTATAAAAAAGCCTTTATTTTTGGAGAAAAGGTAAAGTATAATTCTATAAAAGAACCTTATTCACACTCAATCTACATCCACAGTAGAATTAAGTTCTGCTGTGATGCATCTAATATGAACAGGAGTGGATGAAAGAATCTCATTTATTTCAGTTAGATAGTGAAAAGCCTCTACAGTTTGATTTACCAATCCTTCTAATTCCCCAATTTCAGTTGGTCCTGGATTTTCAATGCCAAGCGTTACCTCTCTAGTCTCTACCTACTGAGGGTTGGATGGCCCCAAGAGAGATTTATTTTTCTTTCAATTGCTATCTGTTATAGGGAAATTTTCCGTTGGATTCCTTATTATAATGTTGCTGACTCTGCACTGCCTCAAAATTTGAAAATCAGATAAAAACTGTCTTCAACATTCAGTGGTGACAGAAATCTTCAAAAATTATAATAAAAAAAGTTAAGCGAAGGACCACAAACTGTCATTACTGTTTAATTTTTTTGCACAAACCCATTTATTATATGGTTCTTTGGTTCTTTTGTAAATAAAAATTGGAACTTGGTAGTTCTTCTTCCTTTTTTATTTTTCATTTTTTAGTTTTAGGGAATACTCTATTTTATTGCTGATACGTAATACTTTTTAGTTTTTAATTATATTGAATTGGTGTATCAAAAGGCTTTATAAAAGTATAGAAGAAATGGGCCGAGTATGTGTTTTTGACAATCCTCTAACCATGTAGAGGAGGTTCATAAGCTCGTGCTTTTTTTTGACCCCCTCCTTCCAAGTATGTGTAATTAGTGGATGCAAAGATGAGGATAGGACCAGAAGATGGCCTCATGTCTCTCTACATGTCACCCTTTGAAGACACCAACTGGTTTCTAAAATAATTCTGTTAATACAATGATCAGAAGAAATTTTATTGGTGACAAACAAAACTCTCTCAACTTAAATTTTAAGTTGAGAGAGACAATTCCACAACATCAATTGACCATATATGAACAAGATAGTCTTATTTATCAGAGAGAGAGAGAGAGAGGCCAAATTCTGGTCCTGGTGGCCCTCCCATCTAAATGAACAGCTTGTCTTAAAGGCCAAATTCTATTGATAGTGATAAATGGTCCAGGCCATTGGTTGATTTAGATTACTGTGCTGAACTGAAATTGTTCATGTTTGATACAATCTCATGTGTTATTTTTGGCTTTCAAAAAATGAATCACCTCTTTATTGAGTCATACCCCATATTGTGCACCATGCTAAAAATTTTGTTAATGATATTTTTGTCCTACTCCATTTCCCAAGCATCTTCACTTGTTGCTGACTGACTTGGAGGATTTGGAAACCTGCAGGTTCTCAAGAATATGGGGGAAATATTGAAAGCTAGTGGTGCTAGCTATTCCTCTGTTGTTAAGACAACAATTATGTATGAACTTATTTTCTCCATTGTGTTATTCTTTAGATATCTGAGATGAGAAAAAACTGAAGAACTTTTTTCCTAACTTTTTCTTCAACAGGTTGGTTGACCTGCAAGACTTCAAGAAAGTCAATGAGATCTATGCTAAATGTGAGTTCTAGTTAAGTCAAAGTGATGCTTGACATATATAGATATTAATCATGCTTGACAAAAAAATATGCACATGAGAAAAAATATTGCATTCTTTTTTTTGCCTAAATTGGCAAAGCAAAGTAGTACAATTTTAATGCTGAGTTCTGCTTCATCAATATATGAATCAGACAAGTTGGGGCTTCAGCAATCAGCATTTGGGAACCCAGAAGAACACTTAGCTTTGTGGAATAGGAAGTTGGAACTGAAGAATCTAACACATAAAGATGATGCGGCATTTGAGGGTAGGATAGTGGGACAGTAGTTCCTGCATTATCAAGCTATGAATCAGACAGTAAAAGAATTCAATGGCCTCTGCTCAAGTTTCCAAATAACCCCGTGTCTTGAATATAGTGGTAAAAGGTGCTATGGCTAAAGGGAACCACGCCCGAAATTGGAAAAGCTATATATGATTGTTTCAATAGAAGTTGCCTCTTAGTGGTTGTAGAAAACAAGGTGTCGTACCTTTACATGGCTACATGCATATGAATTTTGGGCTTATTGATAACATATTAAATGTTTGGTTGAGGTCAGTCATGAATTTCCTCATTTAATTACCATGACTATGCATTAACCTTGATGTCTGATTTGATGTTGCAGACTTTCCATCACCTGCCCCGGCCCGTTCAACATACCAGGTGGCAGCTTTACCCTTGGGTGCCAGGATTGAGATTGAGTGCATTGCAGCACTGTAGCTCCCCTAATTTTATCTCAACCTGCTTTGTTCAACCGTTAGAGTCTAGTGAATAAGCATGAAGAAGGCATATGACTTGTATTCAACTGTTTCCAGAGCATCTACCAATATTGATGTCTTCATAGAGTTAGCTCTCTACTTCTAGGAGAAATAATTTTGGTTAGGTTTATATTTATAATGGGAATTGCATTTTTGTGTGCTCTTGGAATCCCTTCCAATTTAGAAAGTCAAGGCTGTAACTGTAATTGCAAATAGCGATTCCCTTAATAATTAGACACTTTAACTGATTGAAGGTGAATGGAGCCCTTGGAACAATGTAATTCATGGTCATCTTCTCATGTGCATGCAGCAGAGGGCTGTAAATGTGGAGAACTGAGTGGAAGTTGATGCTCAGTTCAGGGCTTGGCCTGCCAAGTTATGCCCACCAAACTTGAGTGGGGTTCGTTAAAACGGCTCACTCAACTTGAAGCTTGCCACAAAAATAAACTCCTGCATCCTTTATAGCTGTTCGAAAAAGTACTGTTTGCTGAAGGAATTAATTATGAAAGATATTCCAATTTAATACGTTTTCATTCAACTTAGCACTGCATTCGCTGAAGGGCTTGCTTTTCAAAGGGAGAAAAACACCTATAGGTTTTTGGTTTGATAAAGAATAGGAGAGAAACACAAAGTTGAGGGAAAATTCTTTAGGTTTTATCTTTTTTTACCAGAAAAAAAAGAAGGTTCTTTTATCATTTGAACAAGGTTCAAAATATACTATTATAAAAGGGATGTTTGTGTTAGTTTTAGTGCAAGTCACAGAAATTAAATTTGATTTTATAATGTCAAGTTGTATCTTTATTCTTTGTTCTTTGCATGGACATGGTGGAAAGATATGTTAAGAAAATCTTAAGAAATACCACAGATACGTCAAATCAACTACACTAAATTTAAGACTGATTCGCTGAAAATACTATGAACAGGTTGCAAATACATTTAAAAAACACATGCTTTAATGGTTCATATGAAGAAACACATTACAATAAACATATAGTTATATGTGGATATCATTCAACAGCTTTACCATCAGCTAATAATTCAAAATACAACCTGCATTGGTGGGAGCCTTGTGCTGGGGTCTACAAAATATGTTAGATTTATGAGAATTATAATATTATAAATCCAAAAGCGTAAGATGCGAATCATATGCAATTATCATTTTTTAATTACTAAACTTATTACTTCATATTTTATTAATTTTACTTTTGTATATTATTAAAAAGATCAGTCTTAAATGCTAGTTATAAATATAAATAAGTTAATGTTTTTATTTCCATAAATAATACATATGGGTGTTGGGGCAAATGACAAAAAATAAGCTTCTTGCATTTAAGGGCATTCCCACCTTGGTTATTCTATAATGGTGCCACATGTTTGAACCTATTATAAACCATTGTGCAATGTATTTTGTGCCAAAACATCTCGCTTCCTGTTTAATTTCAAAACATTAAACTTAAAACACCATCCTAGTAACCCACAATGTTAGGTTGCAAATAGATTGGATTCAAATCTAATATATCCAAATCCAAATTTGATTTGATAATATTCTAAATGGAATAAAGCCTTATTAATCAAATTCCGATTAGACTCAATCTGCTATATTAAACTAAAAACTATTACAAAATGAACTAGAAATAACGTGTATCATGAATTTTACACATACATACACACTAATATAAGAGTGTGCTTGCAAGTAAATATTAACCACATATATGATATATATAACATTTGGCCTTAACTTTTATGATTAACATAGAACCCAAGGCAAATATCTGCCTTGTGTGTGCACCAATGTATATATATATATATATAGATAGATAGACAGATAGATTTATAGATAAATAGATAAAGAGAGAGAGAGAGATAGATAGATAGATAGAGAGAGAGAGGGAGAGAGAGAGAGAGAGGGAGAGAGAGAGAGAGAGCTTAAGCAAAAGTAATAAGAAATTATTTTAAATACTCATAATTTAATAATGAATATCACATTAGAGGGAATTGAATGGTGAATTGTGATTCATGTAGCTCAGTAACTGACCCCGTATTGTTAGAGGATAAGGCTTAGACAATGGTGGTGATATATAGTCGAAGGGGCTAGAAGAGTCATAACAAGAAACAATTTGAGTGCCTATAATTTAACAATGGATATGAAATTGAAGAGAATGGAATGATGAAATGGGAGTTATGTAACTGACCCATATAATTGGGATAAAGCTTTGATGTTGATTATGATAGCTAGAAGAGTGAAGCAAGGAGTAATAATTTAAGTGCCCATAACAATGGATATGACATTGAAGAGAATGAAATGATGAAAGATGATTTATGCATCCAACTCCATATAATTGGATCCCAAGGCTTTGATGTTGATGATAATAGACACGTTTAAATAATATTGGATTAGATCATATGGATCAAAGTGGAGCCGATCCATATACAATCCAATTATATGGATTACCTTATACTGGTCATTTGTCTAATGCTGCACATGCTGGAGCATTGGCTTTCCTTGAGGGATTAAGTTTTGCTCACGAGTCTCAATTGTAGTTATGTCATCGAAGGTGACTCCAAAGTTGATCTTCTGTTAGTCGACTCTTTAATACCACTCTACTGGCTACAATTGATTATGACTGATGCAAGACCTTCCATCTTGCTCAATTCCTTTTACTCAATTCTCAGTTTAGGAAAATACAAACACAAATATGTAAAGTGAAAATACTTGTATATGGTACTTGCAATTTACATATTTGTATTATTCTCACTAGGTTCAGTTTGGAAAGGATACAAATACAAATATAAACAATAGAAAATATATATAAAATAATACAAAGTATAAGGTTTTAAACTCTACAAGTTTGCATTTATACTTAGGGGTGTCAGTTGACCGCTTTTGGTTTGGATCCAACTCGATCCAAACTTTATCAAATCGGATTTGGATGGTCCATTATAATTATTGGATTGTGTTGATCTAAAATAAATTGATCCATATTCTTATTGGTTTGAATTAGATCTAAACAAAATTTCCAATAATCCGATCATGAGGCCAAACCCTTGTTCAATTTGAAGGTACTTTTACAAAAACACTTTTATAAAAGTAATTTTATGAAAAGCATTTATAAAAACACTTTTATAGAAGTAGTTTTATAAAAGCACTTTTACAAAATCACTTTAATAAAAACACTTTTACAAAAGTACTTTTACGATAGTACTTTTACATGAAAACACTTGTGAAATCACTTTTACAAAAAATACTTTTATGGAAGTACTTTTACAAAAGCACTTTTATAAAAGTACTTTTATAAAAACACATACGATAGTAATTTTACAAAAGTACTTTTTCGAAAGCACTTTGTGAAATTACTTTTATAAAAGTACTTTTACAAAAGCACTTCTACAAAAGTACTTTTATAAAAGTCTATGGAAATACTTTTTGAAAAGTGCTTTTACAAGGGCACTTTTCCGAAGTTCTTTCAATAAAGTGCTTTTGTAAAAGCACTTTTATGAAAATATTTTTATCAAAGTACTTTTACAAAAGTGCTTTTTCAATGCTAAAAGTGTTTTTATATAATTTTTTATATTTCGTTCGGTTTGGATTGGATCCAATTGGATTCAGACTGGATTGGGTCCAGTCCATTTATAAGTGGACTCACATTGGATTGGATTGGGTTTGACCAAATCCATCCAATTGACACCTCTATATACTCCTTCCCAACTGAGCTTTAGGTTGTGTTTGGTTGAAATGTAAATAAATTTGCACTGATGTAAAACCATGGCAGTGCAAATGATTTGAATGTAAATTCTGACTCATTTTTGTTTCAAACTTTATCTTATTTTGTTTGATTGCAGTACAAATGAAGTAAATTAAGACATGAAATAGAATAAAGTAAAAACCAAAACAAAATTAAATAAGAATTTGCATTTTTTACATTTGCACTCTCATACATTTGTATTAGTACAAATAAATTTGCACTTCAATCAAACACAACCTTAGGCTTAATTTGAAAAAAATACAAATAAAAATATGTAGAATGTAAATACACACAGAATATAAAATTTTTTCTTTCAAAATTTCAAACTTAGTCTGTTTCTTTTCTCCTGGATTTTCCCAGAAACGGGTTTGACTATGATATCCAAAAAGCGTCTTATCAATCACTAATCAATTAGAATTATAAAAATGGTAGTAAATTAGGTGTTATTTATCAAAATTTATGAGTAAATTTTGATTGGTGAAAACTCTTTCCATATCATATTTTTTCCTCATCATAGATTTTCCCAAAAATTGAAATTAGACGTATGGGATACTTGTGGTCCCACCTACCGCCTCACCATGTTACAACGGACAAGGTCAGATGGGTGCTCGATCCACTCTTATTGTTGAATCAGACGGTTCAAAAGCAATCGTTTATGTTCCTTATGATTAATCCAGTACAGGTGGCCCATCATCAATATTCCCTTAATAAATTCATCCTGTGAGGCTACTTATTCGAATCAGACGGTTTTGGGGAAAGCTGTTGTTTTCATGATGGGATCACGCTGTTACCCTGCTCCACCGAGAAGAAAAGAAAAATAAATAAAAATAGAATAATTCTAGGGGAGCAGCAACAGCATCTGAGAAGGAAGCAAAAAAGACGGGGACTTGAGACGGACACATGCGTCAAAGGCTCAAAGCTAAGGCGCCAAGTATTGTGTGGTAAGATAAACGCAAACAGAGCTAATGACCAACTCAGCTCATTTCCGTCTATTGCTACACACGCTCGATATTTATTTATTTATAACGATAAGTACTCTTTCACAGATTTTCAGGGGACAAGCATTTGGGCGTGTACTCTAACAATCCAAATTCTTTCCTTCTTTACGGCTATAACTTTGAGAAAGGTGCTTTTCTTCTTCAAATTGTCTTAGAATTTGGGATCTTTTGAACAGGGGGTTTAATTGATTTTTGATGGGTTTCTTTATTTTGATTGAAATTGAGTTTGTTTATAAGAGAGGTTGAGTTGTACTTGGTGCGTCTTCTGCCTTTTGTGTACATGTAGTTTCCGTTGCTTTTAGTCTGTCCATTGTGTCCTTTTTTTTTTTTAATTTCTCTTTTGTTAATCTTTATATATGTTTGTGGATGGATATTTCTTATTTTTATAAATTAAAATCCTATTCTTTTGCTCTCTATTGTATTTAGTCCAGTTTGATTTGATTGCTGAAGTTGGGCTGTCGTTGATGTTCGAATTCCCTTTTCTTTTATTTATTTTTTTCCTCTGAAGAAAAATTTAGGTGGGTTTTCTAATTCCATATTCACAGAGCTTCTATTGTGCTCTTTTTGAAATCTGAGCTACTTCCCCCACTACCTCTTTCTAATCGTAATGGGTAATGCTATTTCTTGTATTTGTATTTGTTTAGTTTTCTTCTCTCTTTGATGAAGGCTGAATTTCACCCCTCATCCATTTCGGAGGTGGCATTGTGAGCAAGTATTCTTATATTGCTGGGCCCTTGTTTCTTATGTGTTGTCACCTACTACATAGTTGATCTTCTGGTTTTATGTTCTGCAGTTCTTTTTCTTTTCATTTTTTCTTTTGTTGTAGTATTTAAGGATGTATGCTATTGGGTTATTCGACTTTCCTTTGCATTTGGTTAGTTTTTTGTAGGCAAAAACTTATAGTTATTACTACTATTTTCAGGTGTATATTTCTTGATAGCATGGAAGGAATTGTTGTCAGAAGGGTCATTCCCTCGGACAACAGTTGTCTTTTCAATGCAGTGGGGTAAGCTATCAAATACTGTATCTGGTGTTTCCGTTCCTCGGAATCTTATTGATAGAGGTTGTAGATATATTCTCATCGTTTCTATGTTTCCCTATTTGCAGATATGTGATGGATCATGATAAACACAAGGCTCCTGAACTAAGACAGGTTATAATCTATAATCTGTTGTGTTGCCGCCAATGCCTATATACTTGTGGCTTAATTCTTGTGGATGCCAATAATTATGGGTTGGTACATGAAGAAATGAGGTTGGAAGTAGACTCAAATGATGGGTTTTATTAAATTCTCAAATAATGGACCAAATTCAAAGTTCCATAGACTTTGAAACTAGTATGGGAGCATATGGTTGTTTGGCATTTGTTATCACTGTATCTATGTTGACTTTATATGGTAACATTTTATGTTGTTTATCTACTGAATTACTGATGTTGTTTCCATAAATTTGCAGCATATATTACTGTACTGACATTATGTTAATATCAATTGACACACAAATATAACATGGAAACTTTTATTTGTTTATTTAAAATTTTCTTTTTATGCAGCAATTTTCCATCCTATCATATTGATTATTCATGATTTCATAAAGTCTTATTAAGTATTGTTGTTCTTCTTTGTTGTGTCATAAAATTTTTTTTTTATGCTCCCATACTTTGAAATTAGTATGGGAGCATATGGTTGTTTGGCATTTGTTATCACTGTATCTATGTTGACTTTATATGGTAACATTTTATGTTGTTTATCTACTGAATTACTGATGTTGTTTCCATAAATTTGCAGCATATATTACTCTACTGACATTATATTAATATCAATTGACACAGAAATATAGCATGGAAACCTTTATTTATTTATTTAAAATTTTCTTTTTATGCAGCAAATTTCCATTCTATCATATTGATTATTCATGATTTTATAAAGTCTTAAGTATTGTTGTTCTTCTTCATTGTGTCATCATTGTCATTATTACTTGTAGTCTCATTATCATCATTGTGTCATTGTTGTTATGGGAGTTGATTTGCTAGTTGGATCATTTAGCAAAGAACTCTAAATAATCCAGGAAACTTCTGTATGGCAAGCTAATTTGGGGCTTAAATGGAGTCCTCAGATTTTTTCTCTTCTCTCTATATTCTTGGAATAAGTCTGGGCTCAAAACACCTTGCCATGTGCTGAAAAGCCATTTCTTTATTGAGATAGGAATTGGGGCCATTACTTGGTGTGTTGGTAAAATCTTATGCTGGCAAGCATGAGATTGTTGGTTTAAGTCTGAGGGTGGCCACTTTGTGTGAGAAAATGCCAAGGATAATGGCCTTTTTATAAACAAGGATAGTAAGTGGTAATGGAGTCCTTGAATTTTTCTCTTCACTCTATACTCATGGAATAAGTTTGGGCTCAGAACACCTTGACATGTGCTAAAGAATTCCTTTCTTTATTGAGAACTTCCAAATGTTTTAATACACAGAAGCATGGGATAGAGCATTAGGATCTAGGATCTTTTTGTTTGAGAAAACACTAGGATCTTCTAATGCGTGAGGCGTAAACCTCATGAGATTTCATTGTTCCTTAATAAAAAAAGGAACTAAATTGATAATAACTGTAGAGCTATGCAATGAAGGACTATAGTTTAAGGATAGGTAATAGTAAGGTCTTACTTACGAACCTTATTGACGATTAGAAGGCTCTCAGTGTTAAACCAAAACCTGAAATGGGTGCTGACTGCTGAAAATCCCAAATATTTATACAAATCAAATAGACACCCAAAAGCAGAAGTCATAGTACGTGTGGCACAGACCTGAGTAAAGGTAGGGTAGTTGGTAGTTGTGATTGATCCTTGTCTTCTGGATCAATCGTGAGAAGAGAGCAGACTAACAGAGTGGGTGTAGGTGCTTACCTGCTACCCACAATTAGGAGAAATCCATCCAGATTCCAGATGAAAAGAGATAGGTAAAGGGGAATCAGAGTTCTAAGAGGCAGTCCTCTGCTGGTATTGATGGTAATTAGCTGGCAGAGAAAGGTACTTACCATAATGGATTGTCATCGAAGATGGTTGGTGGTGAGCTGGCTGGAAGCTGGAAGATTAATGGGAAAGACATGCAATGAAGTCATATACTGCATCATCTTTTACAAGTATGATTGCTGATGAGATTGTGGAGAATGGTAAGTCTAATAAGCGATCTGGTTCAATTCCAAGAAGAGATTCATGGGGAGGCAGATAAGGAGCAGGATTCTTACCTAGTAAGAGTAAAGTGAGGTGTGAGGGAGGCCCTCAAAATGATAGTACTGATATTCTTGTGCATCTTAGCAGTGCTGAATAGGTGGAGATGGAAATAGGGCTAGTAAGAATGCTGCTGGTACTGAAAGTCTTTGATCTCCTCTTAGTGGTGTCCGCGAGGGAGGGTTGGAAAAGGACAGCATTGGTAATACCATGCAAATTTTTTCATTGCGCATTGGCTGATCAAGTACAATGTGCAGAGTAGGGGGACCTTAGAACCAAGGAAGGTGAAATATTGTCAAGCTCAGATGTATGTTTGGAATTTTTTGTTGGAGAATTGGGGGTTGCTTTGCTGATCGGGGGGGGGGGGGTGACTTAGTGATGCAGTACAGCCTTCTAAAACAAGAGAAGATGCAAATAACTTTTTGGAGAGGTTTGATCATGTCAAAGTTACTAAAACATGTGAGGAGGAATCAATGGACACAGCTTGATTTGGAAGCTGGCAGCAGTTTCTGGTTTCTATTTTTATGTTTTCAAACCAACTAATATTTTCTTTGGGGAGTGTGATATTTTTAGAAGGTCTGCAATTAGTAGAATAGGAAAGTATTAGGGAATTACTATTTTGTAGAATTTCTATATTCTGGTTCCTATGTTAGAAGTTTCTATTTGTAGGAGATTTTAGGATTTAGGAGTCACATGCAGTTTTAGTTATAATCTTTGTGGAGTTTATCTCTAAATGTAAATATGTCCAGAACAGCAGAATTGAATGAGTTTGTTGGGTAGCTGCTCAAGCTCAACACAGATCCTCTCCAAGGGAAGATGACCTCCTGAGTTAGAATTAGAAGAAGAGAAAAGGAAGAATGATGGTAAGACTTTATTCAAAGTTCCCTTATGTAGATACAATGTCATTTTATATTGGTTCAGCTACCATTGTAACTGACTTCCAACCAAATTATAACAACTTGGCAACATGTTCAGCTAACCCCAACTGTCTTTGAAACTGACTCACTAGGCTGACATGGCCTCCTTACTTGTTCTAGAATATACCTGCAGCTTCTGCTAATTTGCTTCCCTAACATCTCCCCCCTCCTCAAAATGGCCATTGTCCTAGAGGTCAAGATGCGGGAAATGGTGGGCTAACTCAGTGCAAGGCTCCCATGATGCTTCTTCAACTGGAAAGCCTTCCCAGTGCACTAGTGCCTCTTTGGGCTGTAAATTGGAACCATCCTTTGTGAAGTCTGGTAATGTAGAGCATACAGTAGTATTTGGGTTGACTGCCTTCTTTAGGAATGGGATATGAAAAACCAGGTGAAGCTTGGAGGTCATCGGCAGTTCTCACTTGTAGGCTAGTGATCCTATGTGCTGGATAACTTTCCATGGAACCAACGGGAGAGTTATTGCAGGCATGGGAAGCCACCGAAGTTTGTCTGTATGGCCGGAGCTCGAGGTAAATAAACTCCCTACTTGGAACTCCATGGGTTGGTGCTTTGCATCATAATGGCGCTTCATCTACTCCTGCGCATGTGCCAGATGTGTCTTAAGCTCTTGAAGGATTTCATCACGTGAGGAAAGACACTCATCAATTGTTGCATTGGTGGAGGAGCCCTTCTTGTAGGGGAGGATGGATGGTGGATCTCTGCCATATAATGCTTTGAATAGTGTTATACTGGCTGACACGTGGAAGGCAAAGTTGTACCAGAACTCTGCCCATGGCAGCCATTGTACCCATTGCTTTGGTCTGTCCCCCACAAAACATCACAAATAGGTTTCGTTACATCTGCTAAGTGTTAACAACCTCAGTTTGTCCATCAAACTGAGGATGATAGCTGGTAGAATTTTTGTGCTTGATGCCCTATAGCTTAAAATATTCTCTCCAAAAATTGCTAAGGAGGGGTCTCAATCTGATACAATTGCTTTTGGTGTCCCATGTAACCATGTAATGTCTCTGATAAACGTTTCTGCCACCATGGCAGCTATGTAAGGATGGACTAGAGGTATAAAATGACTGTATTTTGAGAGGTAGTCAACAACAACAAATAGAACTGGTTTGCCCTTTGAGACTAGTAACCCCATGATGAAGTCCATTAGACCTTGTCTGTTGTCCCACACTTGGTCCGGGATCCGTAATTGCTATAAGAGGCCTGCTGGATGTTGGGCTTCATATTTCTGCTGTTGACAGACATCATATGAAGTCACATAGTCCCTGATCATCTTCTTCCCCAGTAATAATGGGCTTCCAAGCACTTGTATGTTTTGAAGATGCCTGAATGGGCTGAAGTGGCTGGAATAACCAATCAACCTTTGTAGAAAAGTGTTGAATCACAAACTGAATAACCTGGGGTAGTGGTTGGGCCTCAGACTTGAGTAGTTTCAACTTTCAACTTTCAATAGTGGGTAACTGGGCCTGGACACCATAAGTTGGGCCAATTCTGGGAGCCACTGCAGTGCATCAGCAACATGATTAGTTGTTCCTGGTTTATACTCGATGACATAATCATAGCCCATGAGTTTATGGGCCCAATGCTGCTGTTCAGGTGTATGAAATTTCTGATCAAGTAAGAACTTCAGGGTTTTGTGATCTGTTCTAATTATGTACCAGTGGCCTAAGAGATAGGCCCGATGCTTCTGGACTGCAAGGATAACTGCCATGAGTTCCTTCTCATAGGCGGACTTAGCTTGAGGTTGCAGTGAGAGCACCTTGCTGAAATAAGCTAGTGGTTGCCCGTCTTGCATTAACAAAGCCCCTAGACTTGTCCCAGATGCATCACATTCAAGTGTAAATTGTTTAGAGAAATTAGGTAACAAGAGAATGGGCGGTGTAGAGATAACTTGCTTTAAAGTGGCAAAAGCTTGATGGGCCTGCTCGTTCCACTGGAATGCATCTTTGTGCAACAATTGAGCGAGTGAGACGATCAGCATTGCATAGTGTAGTATGAAATGCCTATTGTAGCTTGTGAGGCCCAAGAAGGCCTGCAGGGCCTTAACTGATGAGTGATGTCAGTGGGGCCCATCCCTGAATGCAAGCAATTTTCTCAGGGTTGGCCATGACCGTCCCACCTTTGACTACATGGCCTAGATATTGGACCTGTGTATGTCCAATAATACACTTGGAGGCCTTCACAAACAATTGATTCTATCTCAAAAGATCCAAGGTAATAGTTAAATGGTGTAGATGGGAATCCTAATCAACACTATACACCAAAATATCATCAAAGAAGTCTAAAATAAAATGATGCAAATAGGGACGGAATACCTCATTCATGATGGCCTGAAATGTTGCTGGTGCGTTCGTCAATCCAAATGGCATGATGAGAAATTCATAATGGTTGTTGTGAGTATGGAATGTAGTCTTTGGTACATCAGCTGGGTGCATCCGTTTTTGGCGGTATCCCAACTTGAGGTCAAGCTTAAAGAATATTGTGGCTGTGTGTAAGTCATCTAGTAACTCATCAATAAGTGGGATGGGAAACTGGTCTTCACTATAATTTGGTTTAAGGCCTGGTAATCTTCGCAAAACCTCTAAGTCCCATCTTTTTATTGACTAAAAGGATTGGTGCTGAATATGGGCTTGAATTGGGTTGTATACACTTCTTTTCTAATAATTCTTGTACAGATGTTGAAATAGTTGTGGAGAAGCTTCTGGAGGTTTTGCTGGCTTTCTGTTGAAATGAATGCCTCACTTGGGGCTGTCAAAACCGGGCTAGGGGTCTAACCCAATTCTGAATAGGAGAGGTTGCCCCTCACTGTAGCATGTTTTGATGATGGCCCTCAGCTCCTCAGGTTGGGGTGAAACTGTAGTCAATCCTTCTAAGCGAAAAATTCTCCCATTAAAGGAGAAGTCCATCGTCAACCAAGACCAATCACAGACAACTAGCCCCAACTGTTGCAACTAGTGTTAAGAAAATCAGACTGGACCGGCAGGTCAGACCAGTTGAACCATGACCTGGACCCCTAACTAGTTCGGTAACACCCCAAAAATTGGAACTTACAAAAACTGGTCAAAATCGGATGACCGGTTGGTTTAACCGAAAAATCGGTGAATCGGTCCAGGTTTTATACAATTAACAAACAAACCATCTGTTATATCATGATCATGCCTCTTTAATACACTCACATTTTAAAGAAAGTGAGGGTTAAGAGGTTTGAACCATGGTCATTTGTTTAAAAATTAACAAACCATCTATCCACCCTCTCACCTATGATATTATTAGTAAAATATATTATATATAGTATTTACGTGACATGCAGTATCCATGTATATATATATATATATATATATGTTATGCCATCACAGTTCAAGGTTCGAAATTTCGATACGTATTGGGCCGTATCGGCTGATAGATATCATATCAGGGGCTTCCCGATATGCCCCTACAGGGGGTGTTTTGGGGTTTAACCCGGTTCAGGGGGTAGACAGGCCTTAAACTGATCCCTCTGAACCAGGTTTAAAAAAAACTAAAAAAAGGAGAAATGAGCCTCGATACAGTTCGAGACGCCCTACCGGTGTATTGGTTGTATTGATATTTTGAACCTTGAGTTCAACCTTCGGTTTGATTGCGGTTGAACCTATAACCCATGAACCTCTCCCTTTTCTGGTTCTATGCTTGGTCTGGTTCTCTGAACATTAGTTGCAACCACTGAACACCCAATACAATATCGGCCCCACTAAATTCCATTTGGTAGAAGTCCACCCTGAATATGTACCCTTGCAACTTGAGAGGAAGGTTTTTGCAAATACCAACACAGATGATATGGTTACCATAAGCCAAATGAATCTTAAATGGTGTCACTTGTTCAATGGTCAGGCCTAATTGTTTAGCAACCACATGAGTCACAAAGTTTAATGATGATCCACTGCCAATCAAGCCTGAAATAACCCGGCCTAATAGAGATTCAACCACCCTCATTGTCTAGGAAGATGTTAATCCTGCTAAAGCATGCAAGGAGATTTCCAGTTGGTCTAGCCCATATAGTAGAAGTCACAGATTGCAGATTTGGTTGAATTTCTTGTGAAGGGAAAGAGGAGGAAGATGAAGATTTCAGCAGTAGAGAAGAAAAGAGGAGAAGAAAAGAGTAGGAAGTCAACCAGGATTCTTAGATAAACCCTGGCTGCCAACCCCTCATTATAATTTATACTTAACTTAAAGGATGAGATATTACAAGGATGCCCTTAGTAGGGCGACTACTAATGTAGCTGAACAGTCACAACTTAAAAACATAAAGTAATGGGCCTAAAGCCCAACAACCTCCTAACTAAATAACTTAAAATAAGAATAAAAACAACTAGGCCCAACTCAACACATATTTAGGCCCATGCTCCCCCTCACCCATTATGCCATTTGACACATATGGACTTCACCATTAGAGTCCAATTCCTTTGTTTGTAGTAGAAATATTTGCTGGTTCTTGCATTTATGGATTGAACTGAATTTATCGTTGCAATTATAGCAGAGACCATGGCCACTCTGGGCTTCCATCTTGGCCCATGACAACTTTCTTGGGGGTACTAGAGCTGGCACCATTGGGGTGGACTTGGATTGTGGGCCTTTTGTTCGTGGGTTGGGCTGGGTTCTTGTAGGCGCCTGGCCGGACCGAAGGGGTGGTCCAACTGGTTGCATTGGTGGTCTAGGGAGTAAGGTGGACCACTATGGCTAGGGCTGAACTGACTCGGCCAACTTCGTCTCTTAAGGTGATTGAGTCTTTCTTCTTGCAGACGTGCCAGATGAAGCAGGTCAAGACTCCTGAACCTCGAGCCAAATCCACCCGTCATGCCGTGAACTCCCCGCACCAGGTCAAGACTCCTGGCCCGGGGAGTGGGGGGCAATTGATGGAGGGTGATTTGGTCCGACCTCATAATAAGGGGACACGTGGACGTGACTCAACATAAGTGACAACTCAGCATAACGAGCTCGCTACAACTCAGCGTAACGAGCTCGCTATAACCCAGCCTGACAGCTCGCTACAAGATAATACTCCGTTACCCCGGGCTAAGACTCTCCTAAATAGGGAGCACCCTGAGCTAAGACCCTCCCAAGTAGGGAGCATCCCGAACTGAAGACACTTCGGGTTAAGCTCGTCAGCTCCCTAACTAGAATAAGCTCGCTCCTGTCCAAACCTAAGTAGGCTACCTCGGAGACCTACCTCGGGTAGAAGCACCTCGGCGCATCACCAGCAGCCCGGTGTAAGGTAGCTCGTTGCAGAGCAACTCGGCGTATTGCAGGGGGTTTTCTGCCTGACAACCGTACCTGCCAAACCTGGAGACTACGTCCACGTCTCTCGCCTGGCGGCGTTGTGCCTGCCAACCTTGGAGGTTGTTTCTTGTCTGGCAGGACCGTACTCTGCAGCGATCACCTTTGCCCGCCAACTCAGCTTTGACAAATAACGGCCAGCCACTCCAAGCCGTTATTTGACAGCAGATCACCGCAATAGAGATTCGGAGGCGGTTGCACCTGCCATGTCATGATCATCACTCTCCCCTCTTTCAATCCGGTTGCTAACTTAACCATCGGAGTGTTCCCGCCGGGTGAGCCCCCCGGGTTCCTTCATCTTCTTCCTCACAGGTACCTCTCGTCCGTCGCCAGCTAGGAGCGCAGCCACTTCCAGCTAAGAGTGACTAGATCGCGCACCATCAATTGGCACCGTTTGTGAGAAACGCTTCGAAAAGCCTCTTTCCGCCAAGCACTTTCAGTCAAGTTTTCATGGCTTCCTCCAACAACGCCGTACGCAACGCAAATATGAATACTTCCGGGGAGCTACCTCAGATCCCGACGGTATGCGTCGGTCAGTTCACTGTACCTCTCTCTGTGGATGGGGTCCCGACTTTGAATGTGCCTCAGATCATGACACCAGTGAGTTCTCCCCTCCCCTCCACGGTAGGTACAACCTTCGCCGAACTGTCTGTTCCCCCGGTAGCCGGACATAACCAACTCGAAGATTTGGTGCACTACATGCGAGCCATACAAGCTCAAATGCAGCAAGTCCAACAGCTCCAACTGTATCAGCAACAAGCACTACACCATGTTTATCAACAACAGTACCAGCAGCAGTTCCCACTATTGCCTCTGAACCAGCAGCTGGTTCCACCTCGGCATCCGGCCACACAGCAAGCTAAGCCTTTCCATTGGAACGAACACCCCTCTCGTCGGGGAGAGATCTCCCAGACCCAGAATCCTCTTAGGAGCCAGGTTTCGTTCCGCGGCAGGAGGGAGAAACCAGTTACTCTCACCTCGCCGCGTGTGGTCGGGTCGGCTTTCAGTGTTTGAGATCCCACTCGTAGAAAACCGGTTCGAGGGCCTGGCCGCAGACTCTAGACAAGGTCCCTCAATCCACAGCCACTACCTCGCCGCGCGTGGTCGGGTCGGGAGATTCTCAGCCTAATAGACCCGCATCACCTCAGCTTTCAGAGTTTGAGATCCCGCTCGTAGAAAACCGGTTCGAGGGCTTGACCGCAGACTCTAGACAAGGTCCCTCAATCCATAGCCATCGCCAGCAGTCCGAGCCACTCCCTGTGAGAACTGTGCCTGACAACACAGAGGCCAGCAACACCAATGCGGAGCCGACAAAGAAGCAACGGAGACGCCGCAGAGCTCGCCAAGCTACAACCCAGAACTTGCCCGAACTCCTCAAAGGAAAGGAAGAAGCGAGTTCGGGAGCAGTGAAAGAGAAGTTTGAAAGGTGGGTGCAGTGCGGTGAAGACGATGGTGAACCGGAGGACCTTTCTGTCGATGGCTCTAGCGTGGGCAGTGTAAACGATGAAGGCAGCTGTGCTGGAGGTGATATGGAAGGGTGGAATATTGCAAGATTATTCCAGGGTGAAGACTGCAATCGGATTATCTCATTCCCAAGACCACAGAGTGCGCAAGGTTTATCAGAAGGGGAAATCCGGGAGAACCGGAAGCAGAGCAGGAATATTCTATTTAGGGGTGACCCAGGGGTAGAGTGGAAAGATCAGCAGGTTGACCAAAGGACAGAAGTACTTCCCAACCAACTCAGGAAGATAATTATTTACCAACCTTCGGAACAAGAGAAGGAGGCCGGGAGCAGTCCTATTCTAGCTTGTCCTTCAGTCCCAGGTAACCATGTGATTTCGGTTTGTGCTACTAATGTGTCTCCTGTGTCTTTGGTTCCAGATTCCGTTCCTGTACCATGTCCTGTAGCCCATGAATATGCAGCCGAGCTAGTAGGCGAGCTCTCTGAGGAGGGGGAGAGGGGAAGGATTGTGGGAAGGTGCGGGAAGAAAGGTATAGAAGTGGACAAGTGTGGGAAATCATTGAAAGAGTGTTTAAGGATGTGGAAGGGCAGCTGATATGGAGGAGGGAAGGGGAGGAAGGAAGAGAGGAGGGACAGGAATGAGGGTAGAGATGGAGAGGTTTACGGGGAGAAAGCAAGGAAGGAGGGAGGTAACAGTAAGGGGAGGAAGGTTGGAGAGGAAAGAACTGAGGTGGGAATAGCGGAGAGGAAGGAAAGGTAGGTGGACAGAGTTGAAGGGGATTCTGTAGGAAGGGTAGGGGTGGTGGAATCGGTGAGAGAAGACACGTTAGCAGAATTTGTAGGGAAGTTGGGCTGTAGGTTGGAGGATTTGAACGAGTTGAAAGAAAGTTTACAGAAGAGGAAGATGCAGATCATAACAAAGAAGAGGAGGTTGAGTGAAGTAGAGAGACTAAAGAGAGATGTAGAGGGAGACAAGAAGCTCGAGGTAAAAGGAGATAGAAGGAAAGGGGGAAAGTAGCGGGTAGGTGGCAAGGGGTTTGTAAAAAGAAGCGGAATGAAGATCCTTAGTTGGAATGTGAGGGGAATTGGGAGTGCGAAGAAGAGAGCAACAATAAAAGAGGTAATAAGACGGTATAACCCAGACATTGTGCTGTTGCAAGAGTCTAAGAGAATGGAGTTTAGTGACAAATGGGCAAGGAGTGTATGGAAAGCCAGGGGGATTAGCTGGGTGGCGGCTCCATCGTGGGGTGCTTCCGGGGGGATTGTAACAATGTGGAAGAGGGATGTGGTTGAAGGGATGGAGGAGTTGATCGGAAAGTACTCGGTTTCCATGAAGTTTAAGCAGCAAGAGGATGATTATATGTGGGTGCTCACAAATGTTTACGGACCGAATGATTACAGAGAGAGAAAGGAGCTGTGGGAGGAACTGGCTGATGTTAGAGGGTTGTGGGATGGGCCTTGGTGCATGGGTGGGGACTTCAATGTGATAAGGTTCTCGGAAGAGTCCAATAAGATTAACCAGAGGGTGACAAAAAGCATGAGGAAGTTTAACAGTTTTGTTGATGCCTTTGAGCTTAAAGAGATTCCCCTAGCGCATAAGGCATTTACATGGTCAAATCTCCAATCTAGACCCATTTGCTCTAAGCTGGATAGATTCCTGTTCTCTTTGGATTGGAAAGAACATTGGGGAATCTTGGATGCTAGAGCTCTCCCAAGGGTGACCTCGGATCACTGGCCCATAGTGTTATGCAAGGAGGAAAGAAGGTGTAGAGGTCCTATCTCCTTTAGATTTGAAAATATGTGGTTACTGCATCCAGGGTTTACTAATAAAGTGAGGGAGTGGTGGCATGAGTGTAACTCGTCGGTGGAGTGGGAGGGGATAAAATTCCGTAAGAAACTACAATTCTTGAAAGCAAGAATTAAGGAGTGGAACTTGATGGAGTTCGGGAGGACAAAAGAAAGAAAGGGAGACTTGATGAAGAAGATTGAAAGCCTTGACTTTAAAGAGGAAAGGGGAGAATTTGGAGAGGAAGACAATGACCTCAGGAGAGAATTGAGAAGACAGTTAGAGGATTGCCTGCACAAGGAGGAAGTTAGCTGGAGGCAAAAATCTCGGTGTAAATGGTTGCAAGAGGGAGATAGAAACACTAGGTATTTCCACTCTCTAGCAGATGGTAGGAGAAGGAAGAACTTTATCTCCAAATTGGTAGTAGATGGAGTTGAGTTAGTACAGCAAGAGGAGATTGCCAGGGCCTGTGTGGAGCATTTCAAATCTATTCTAAGAAGGCCTGTGAGTAGAAGGGTGTGGGTAGAAGGTTTGGATTGGCCAGATGTAGGGGTGGAGAACAGGAGAAGGATGGAAAGAAGCTTTAATATAGAAGAGATCAAGGAGGCTGTGTTTTCTATGGATAGAACAAAAGCTCCAGGGCCGGATGGGTTTACAATGGCTTTTTATCAGGATTGTTGGGATATTTTGAAAGATGATCTCTTGCGGGTGATTGAGGAGTTTTTCAGGAGAGGAATTGTCAATCCGGGTGTGAACTCTACATTTATTAGCCTTAATTCCCAAAAAGAAAGATGCATCCCACCCGAAGGATTTTAGGCCAATAAGTTTGGTGAATAGTTTGTACAAGATCATTGCAAAAGTGTTGTCTTTGAGGCTGAAGAAGGTAATTCCGGATATCATTGAACACTATCAACGAGCTTTTGTGAGTGGAAGACAAATTACAGACCAGATTTTAACTGCTAATGAGAGTGTGGAGAACTTTAAGAGGGATAAGAAGAAGGGAGTGGTCTGTAAGCTGGACTTGGAAAAGGCTTATGACTTGGTGGACTGGGAGTTCTTGAGGAAAGTTTTAACCAAATTCGGGTTTGGGGCTAGATGGTGTAAGTGGATCATGGGTTGTGTCTGGAATTGTCATTATTCAGTGCTAGTGAATGGGACAGTGGTAGATTTCTTTCCAGCCAGTAGGGGTATAAGACAAGGAGACCCCCTTTCTCCTTTCTTGTTCATTTTAATTGCGGAGGTTTTGGGGAAATTGATTCATAGAGCAGATTCTAGGGGGCTCATTAGAGGCTGGAGGGTTGGGAGGATGGAAACCCCCCTCACACATTTACAGTTTGCTGATGACACGATTCTGTTTTGTGAAGGTGGTAATGTGAGGTTTATCAGGAATTTAAAGTCGGTGATACAACTGTTTGAGCAACTGTCCAATTTGAAGGTTAACTTTGGGAAAAGCTGTGTAGTGGGGGTGAATTTGGAGGAGGGAGAGATCAGGGAGAGTGCTGAAGTGCTGGGGTGTGAAGTCACGGGGTGGCCTCTGAACTATTTAGGATTACCATTAGGTGATAATCCCAAGAGAGAGAGCTTCTGGAACCCGGTGATGGAAAGGTTTGAAAAGAGATTGGTATCTTGGAAAAAGAATTACCTCTCTCTTGGCGGGAGAATTACATTAATTAAGGCCACGCTTGCTAACTTACCCATCTTCTTCATGTCGGTGTTTAAAATCCCAGTGAAGATTGCTAACAGATTAGAGAAGTTAATGAGAGATTTCCTGTGGGAGCCGGGAGAAGAGAAGAGGGATCATAGAGTTAGCTGGGAAATAGTGTGCAGGAGTAAGTCGTGTGGTGGTTTGGGGCTTGGGAGTATTAGGAGAAGGAATATGACTCTGCTGGGGAAGTGGTTGTGGAGGTTTCCTATGGAGAAGGAGAAGCTATGGGCTAGAATAGTGGCAAGTATTCATGGGCTGGAGCACAACAGATGGGACACTGGAATCAGAGCTAGGATCACAAGCAATTCTCCTTGGAAAGCCATTCATGACCTGTTACCAGTTTTCATTCCTAATATCAGGTATGACTTGAATTCCGGTAATTCCATAAAATTTTGGGAACAAACCTAGGTGGGGAGCGCCCCTCTAAAGGATCAGTTTCCGTCTTTGTACGCTCTTTCTGATTTGAAAAATGAGCCGATCTCGTCTTTCACCACCCCGTCCTCTTCCACTTCTGGGATTGGGTGGAACTTGGGTCTAAGAAGGGATTTGAGGGATTCAGACTTCGACTGTATCTCGAGCCTTCTTGCAATTCTTGATAACGTTGTCTTAGACCCCACTAGGGAGGATTCTAGAATTTGGACACCTAACCTCAATGGCATTTTCTCTTGTTCTTCTTTCTTCAAGTCTTAAGTCAGTCCACCAGTCCTACCCTGTCCCCTTTTCCTGTTGGTGAGGTTTGGTGCAGAGCTATACCTCCTAGGGTTGGTAGTTTTTGTTGGGAAGCCTATCTGGAAAGAATCAACACTGGTGATCTACTCCAAAAGAAGAGACCCAATACTTGCTTGTCACCTCAGTGGTGTGTTCTGTGCAAAGCAGATGGGGAGACTGGTTTTCACCTAATGGTGTCGTGCCACTTCGCGAGGTCATTGTGGGATTGGGCTTTCTCCTTGTTTGGATGCAGTTGGAATCCCCCATCAGACATGTAGGGCCTTTTCGCCCCCTCCTTCAGGTGGCGGTTAAAAAGGGGAAGGACAATGTGGAGAGGACTAAGGGCTGCAGTATGTTGGACACTGTGGGAAGAAAGGAACTCCAGGATATTCTCAGAAACTCAGAGAGGGACAACAGATTTGAGGACTATCATACAGTTTAGGGCGGTACAGTGGCTGAAATCTCTAGAAATATTCACAGATTACACTGTGGATGACATGTTGAAGAAGTGGGGTGAAATTGCAAGTTGTACGCAGACCAAGTCAGTAATGAGTGTGGCTTGGACCCCCCCACCTAGTGGATTCTTGAAATTAAACTTTGATGGATGCAGTAGGGGAAACCCGAGACAATCAGGTATCGGGGGTGTTTTTAGAGATGAAAATGGGGTCATCTCTGCTATGTTCTCAGGCCCAATTGGAGTGGGTGACTCCCTTAGAGCTGAGATATGTGCAGTTATGGAAGGAGCCCGGAAAGCTAAGGAATTGAACATCAAGAAACTTATAAGTGAAGGGGATTCAGAGGTGGTGATAGGGTGGCTGACCAAAGAACAAAATGATCTTTGGAAGTATAACAATGAGAAGAGGAAATTCAAATGGCTGGTGCGGGAGATGGAAGTTAAGACATGTTGGATTAAGAGATCAACTAATTCCTTAGCTGACGGTTTAGCAAAACAAGGGGCAGAAAGGGATTCCTTGTTTTGGGCTAAGTTGTAATGTTAGTGTCCTTGTATCTTTGTATTTTCTTCTTTCCTTTCTTGAAGTTCTTTGTGACTCTTGGAAGATAAGTGTGTTTGTCTTCCACTTGTAAATTTTCTACTGATGAATTAATGAAAGTGTTATTGAACAAAAAAAAAAAAAGCCACTCTGCTCTTCTCTGTGCCATCTCCCCTGTCTCCCGAACTCCTGGCTGTCCCGATGCCAAAAGATTTCAAGGTACCTCCCCTGGACAAGTATGATGGGTCATTCGATCCGAATGATCATGTAGATTCTTTTTAGTTCCAAATGCACTTAGCCGGGGCAAGTGAGTTCTGCATGTGTGTAGCTTTCTCTACTACATTTAAGGGGGTAGCTCGCACATGGTATAGAAACCTCGCGCCCGGGACAATCAAGAGTTGGGCGCCGTTCGTGCAGATTTTCACCTCGCACTTTATCACCAGCAAGAGGTGTCCGAGGTCCCAAGAAAGCCTTCTCGGCATAGTCCAGAGGGAGGGGGAATCTATCCGCAGTTACATCAAGAGATTCAATGATGCATGTCTGCAGATACATGATCTAGACCCCGCAGTGAGGCTCACAACAGCCAAAAGAGGCATAACGCACAAAGAGTCCGAGTGGCACGTGGTTGCCAACAAGCCCAAGGACGTAACTGAATTCCTAAAGCTCGCGGACCAGTTAATCGGAACGGAGGAGGAGATGAACCAGAAAAACGAGAACCCATCTGAGAAGAGGAAAAGAGAAGGTGAGCCCTCAACTAACGGGACAATAAGAGGAAGAAAGAACCTGCTTGGGGAGGAAAGCCAAACTAGTCTTTCCGAGCTCCTCCAGCTGAAAGGACAAACTACACGCCCTTGAACGCAAAGCGAGCAGAAATCCTCATGGCGATCAAGGACGCATCTTATGTGAAGTGGCCACCTCGGATGAGAGGAGACCCGAATACTAGAAATAAAAATCGGTATTGCCATTTTCATAGAGATCACGGTCATAGCACCGAAAATTGTAAAAACCTCCGCGATGAGATAGAAGAACTCATCTGTTGTGGGTATTTGAGAAATTTTGTACAAAGTGATAATAAAACAGGACGGCAGGGGGAGCAAGGTAGAGATGCTCCCGAGTCCAGCAACAGGCAAAATGAGCAGCCGCTGAGGCATCCACCCGAAGAGAGGCCAGTTCGGGGAACAATCCAAATGATCACCGGCGGATCGATCGTCGCGGGCTGCACCTCATTCGCAACAAGGACCTCGGCTCGCGAGATCGAAAGAGAAGAGCGGAATCCCCCGAAGCGGCCAAGGATAGAGGAACCGATTTTCTTCATCGAAGATGGCGCGCACGGAGTCCAGTACCCCCATGATGACGCGCTCGTTGTAAAGATGAGAATCAATGATTTCGAGGTAAGGCACGTCCTCGTCGACTCTGGTAGTTCGGCGGATATACTCTTCAAGGCCACGTTTGACAAACTTTAGCTTCGGGAAAGCGATCTCAAGCCTGCGAACACTCCCTTGGTGGGCTTCAGCGGAAAGGAAGTCAGGCCCCTAGGGAGAGTTACAGTACCTGTGGAGGTCGGCACATGGCCTAGTATTGTGAGATTCGGCCACACTTTTCTAGTGGTCGCGACTCCCTCCCCGTACAATGCCATAATAGGTCGGCCAATCACCCACGCTTTACGCGTAGTGGTGTCCACCTATTACTTGGCTATGAAGTTCCCAACGGACTTCGGAGTAGGGGTAGTGCGGGGCGACCAGCTCGAGTCTCGCAAATGCTATGTCGCCGCCCTGAAAGGGAAAGCCAAGGTGGCCGACGACCTCGAGTTGGAGCGACCTGCGGAGCAGCATGAAGAGCGAGCTACGCCCATAGAAGAGACGGTCGCTGTACCTACTTCGATAGACGATCCAACTCGGACTCTCCAGATCGGCGCTTCAATTGCGGAGCCTCTACGATCTCAGCTGGTAAGCTTTCTACTTAAAAATTTAGATGTTTTTGCATGGTCCGCGGTAGAGATGCCCGACATTGACCTCGGAGTCATTACTCACAAACTGAACACCGAGGTTGGGAAGCTCCTCGCAGCCGATTTCATTAGGGAGGTCTATTACCCGAGCTGGGTAGCCAACCCCGTTCTGGTAAAAAAGGCCAACGGTAAATGGCGCATGTGCGTTGATTATACCGACCTGAATCGAGCTTGCCCGAAGGACTGCTTCCCACTTCCCAAGATAGACCGTTTGGTGGACGCGACCTTAGGGCATGAGTTGCTAAGCTTCTTGGATGCTTACTCGGGCTACAATCAGATCAGAATGGACCTTGTCGATGAGGAAAAAACGGCCTTCATAACCAAACTAGGCCTGTACTGCTACAAGGTCATGCCCTTTGGGCTAAAAAACACCAGGGCTACTTTTCAAAGACTTGTAAACCGATTGTTCGAGCCATTGATCGACAAAAAAGTAGAGTGCTATGTAGACGACATGGTCGTCAAAACCCAGTTTTCGAATGATTTAATAAAAGATCTGCATTCTGTTTTTGAAATTTTGCACAAGTTTAACATGAAATTAAACCCGAACAAGTGCGTTTTCGGTGTCACCTCGGGTAAATTCTTAGGTTACATCGTCAACCGACGTGGCATTGAGGCCAACCCTGATAAAATTAAGGCCATCTTAGATATGAGACCACCCCGGAAATTGAAGGAGGTTCAGAGGTTGAACGACCGCATAGCCGCTCTGAGCCGCTTCATGTCTAAATCGGCAGATCGCTGCCTGCCTTTCTTTAAGGCAATTAAAAGAAGCAAGGACTTCGAATGGACCGAAGAGTGCCAGCTCGCTTTTGACGAGCTCAAAAGGTACCTCGCTAGTATCCCGGTGTTAACCCGACCCGAGGAGGGAGATATTTTGGAGCTGTACCTCTCTGCGAGTGATGAGGTAGTCAGCTCGGTACTGATAAAAGAAGTAGATCGGGTCCAACGACCCATCTATTATGTTAGCAAAGTGTTGCAGGAAGCAGAGACGAGGTATCCAGAGATTGAAAAGTTGGCGTACGCGCTAGTTGTTGCAGCTCGGAGACTTCGATCGTACTTCCAAGCTCATACAATCGTGGTCCTCACCAATAAGCCTCTGAGGCAAGTCTTGCTCAAGCCCGAGGTCTTCGGTAGGTTGACGAAGTTGGCCATCGAACTCAGCGAGTACGACATTCAGTACAAGCCGCGAACTGTTATCAAGGCCCAAACCTTAGCTCACTTTGTCGCGGAATGCACTTTCAACACCGAGGTCCCCAGGTCGGACGAGCTCGAGCACAACGAGGAAGCTTCAACCGGCGCAACCTCTCTCCTGGTTAGACGAAACCCGACCTGGGATGAGGAGCCCTGGATCCTCCATGTGGATGGCTCGTCAAATCAGCAGGGTAGCGGGGCTGGAATCGTTCTGTACGAGCCAAGCGGTGTGAAATTGGAGTATGCGCTACGCTTCGAGTTCGCTGCGTCCAACAATGAAGCAGAGTACGAGGCGTTGATAGCCGGGCTGGCCCTGGCGAGTGAAGTAAAAGCTAAGCACATCGTTATCTGCAGCGACTCCCAGCTCATGGTCAACCAGGTCACCGGCGAATATGAATCTCGCGAGCCAACCATGGTCGCCTACTTAGCCAAAGACAGAGAGGCTCTGCTCAACTTCCAGTCCTACTTCATCAAGCAGATCTCGGGATCCGAGAACGCTGAGGCCGATGCCTTGTCCCGATTAGCCAGCACAAGCGATAACACCATGAGAACCGTGTACATAGAGAACCTGCCTCGGCCTAGTATTCTTGGGGGGGCAGAGGAGGTCGCTCCTGTCGTACAAGCAGAGCCAAGCTGGGTTGATCCACTCGCGAGCTACCTGCTACACGAGACCCTCCCTGCAGATCGTAATGCTGCCAGAAGGGTAGAGCGTCAGGCATCCAAATACGTAATGATAGACGGACGGCTGTACTGAAGATCCTACACGCTCCCTTATCTGTGCTGCTTACGACCTTCTGAAGTCGAGCTCGTGCTCCGTGACACTCATGAGGGTTTGTGCGGTGAACACATGGGGGGCAGGGCTCTCGCCCAGAAGGCGCTACAACAGGGATATTATTGGCCATCGATGAAGGTAGATGCGATTGAGTTTGTGAGGTGTGACAAGTGTCAGAAGCATGCCAACATCCACCACTAGCCCGCTGCTGACCTAAAGTACCTTACCAGCCCATGGCCCTTTGCACAGTGGGGGATCGATATACTCGGACCATTTCCACTAGCGATAGGACAGAGGAGGTTCTTAGTGGTAGCAGTCGATTATTTCACTAAGTGGGTGGAGGCCGAACCTCTCGCAATGATCACTGCGCGAAGTGTGCAGAATTTCTCCTGGAAGAATATAGTTTGCCGTTTCGGACTTCCCCCGAGTGCTCATCTCTGATAATGACAAACAATTCGAGGACATTAAGTTCCAGAACTGGTGCAAAGACATGGGAATACAACAAAATTTCACCTCGGTGGCGCACCCTCAAGCGAACGGTCAAGCGGAGGTCACAAACAGAGCCATTCTCCGTGGACTGAAGGCACGTCTAGGCTGAGCTAAGGGACTGTGGTAGACGAGCTGCCCAGCGTACTATGGGCTTATCGAACCATGGTGAAGACCGCCAACAAGCGAGACCCCTTTCAACCTCACTTACGGCATGGAGGCAGTGATCCCAGCTGAGATTGAGGTCCCTATGCTATGCCTGGAAGCATACGACGACGAAGCAAACAAGGATGAACTACGCACCAACCTCGACCTACTTGATGAGGTATGGGACCTCAGATACATTAGGACCGCGGCCTACCAGCAGAGAGTAGTTCGGTACTATAACACCAGGGTCAAGAAGCGGAACCTCTGTGTCGGAGACCTGGTTCTTCGTAAAGTCATGGTACCTGAGCCCGGTGTTGGTAAGCTCGGGCCAAATTGGGAAGGGCCCTACTGAGTAAAGTGGGTACTTGGGGAAGGAACGTATGAGCTCGAAACCCTATAAGGGAAGCAGATACCTCGGGCATGGAATATTGTCAACCTAAGGCAATATTACTTGTAATTATCGAGTTGAGTGGACCACAAATTGCTCTTCGAACCTAAGGGCCAAAGTGTCGAGCTAAACCTCGACACTATAAGACCCAGTCGCCTCCTCGGCATGGGCGAACTCCAGAAGAGGGTGGACCACAAGTTGCTCCTCGAGCCTAAGGGCCAAAGCGCCGAGCTAATAAAAGAACCTCGGCACCATATAAGACCCAGTTGCCTCTTTGGGATGGGCGAGCTCCAGAGGAGAGTGGACTATAAGTCACTCCCTCAGCCTAAGGGCTAAAGTACCGAGCTAACAAAGGACCTCGACACCATCAAAGACCTAGTTGCCTCTTTGGCATAGGCGAAGTGCTAAGGCACACCCAGCTCGGGTATGAATACCTGTAATGGTTGTTACGACATGTAGCCAGTGTGTAGACAGGTTGGGCGTATATCCTACAATGTTTCTCACTTCGGCAAATTACTCCCAAGTACGGGGTGGCAGTTCGGGGTAACAGCTAAGAAACCCCTACCTCGGTCACCTAGCGCGATGACTCAACAGTTCGGAGAAACTTACATAATTATGATAAAAAAGGAGGTAATTGCTCGACACTTTGCAAAAAGAGTATTTCATTAATTTTGTAGTTCATTACAAGGGCAGAAAAGGAACAAAAAACGCCGAGCTCGCAGGCTCAAAATACAAAAGACCACTCAGACTACTTAGGGGACTCGTCACTCTTGCCTGAAGCCTCCGCGGAAGTACCAGCCTGATTGGTGGCATTGGCCTCTCCAATGTTATCATCACCCTCCTCCTCGGAGTCCGGGTCCTCAGCAGCTAGAAGAGCTACCTCCTCGGTGATTCGCGAAGTGGTGATGGCGCTTACGTCGAGCTGCGGGAACTCGCGCTTGATCAACCACCTACTGAGCTTGAAGCCTTTGCGGTAGGCCTCCACCAGCGCCCCATCGAATTCTTCCGAGCTCTTGTAGTCCTTAACAGCCTTCACCTTGGCCTCGTTCATAGCCTTGAGGAGGATCTCGGTCCAGTCCTTGACATCGGCCTCGAGGCTCTCCACCCAGCGCAACAAATCCTCCTTCTCCGACGTCAACACCTTGATATACTCTTTCTGAGCTATCGCGTCGTTCTCTAGCCGGTGGATCTGACCGCAAGCTAACTTCAGTTCGGTGTGAGCCTTGCGGAACGAGCTCTCGGCAGCTAGGGCTTGCTTCAGGCGCATCTCGGACTGGAGAGTCAAGGCATGCACGACGGAGTTCACCTGCCAAGAGAATACTAGTTAGTACCGGCAAGGCTACAAAACCAAAAATCAAGGCAGAACAAGACTTACCACCATGCAATGAGTAGTGGCTCGAGCTCCGAGCTGGGCGGTCGATAGCTCAGACCAGCTCGTGACTTCATCAGCATATACTGCCCCCTTGCTTTTGTGGAGGCTGTATTCTGGAGTCAAAATACTTCGAATTGCCCCTTCGCTGCCCGAAGAAACTGCAGTTGTAGAAGGAGCGGGCTTCGAGGGCACCTCGGGTGCATGAGGGCTCCTCTCCAGCTCCTCGACCAGGTCTATCACTTGAGGAGCGCTTGGAGGTTGTTTGGGTTCGGGAGTAGGGGGCCGCGGAGATTCGACGCGAGCTCTTTTAGCAGCCTGCTTCTTCCTTCCCTTCATCTTTCCGAAGAACCTGTCCGCGCTGAGCTGCTGCATGGGGCCTGCAATAAAGCTCGACATTAGCGATACTACCAAGAAGAAATACCAGCTACTGAGGTAAAATACTAACTCTAAACCAAGGTGACCTACCAAGACTTAGGCCGACCTGTACGAGCTTGTCCTCAGCGATGTAATCCTTGTAGTTGAGGCCGATCTCCGCCCAAGATTGGAGCATCTCCCTTGTTTTCAAGTCCAACCTAATGTCGGAGTCCTGAATGGCCGCCCTCCAATGAGTTGGGAAGGGCCACCCTGCGGGATTGCGGACTACAAAATAATCCCGCTTCCAGGCCGGGATTTTACTAGGGAGGCCGTGTAACAGTTTGTAGCCCGGGCGAGGGGACAAGTAATAGGTCCGCCTATACTCGGGAAGGACACAAGAAGCATTCTTCTTTATTGACAAAATAGATGAGAAAATGTCGAGGTCGAGGGGCAGGGCGTAGTCAAAGCAAAGGGAAATTGTCCCGACCACATTCCGGATGGAGTTCGGGTGAAGTTGGTCTATGGTGACATCAAAGTGCTCCAAGACTTCTATGATTAGGGGGTGTAGAGGAAGACGGAGTCCAGCCGCGAGCTGTTCTTCGAAGATCACGATCTCATCATGATTGTGTTCCCAAGGGAAGTTGCCCGCGGGAAGGTTATAGGTATACTCCCTCGGGAGGTTGTACTTATGTATCAGGGCCCTAAGTCTATCTACGGTCATGGTTGAGGGGCTGAACTTGTCCAGCACCCGACCTTGAGAAGAGGTGGATGCTGGGTTATCTGAGGCCTCTCGCGCCTCATAAGAGGATTGCACCTCGGAAAGGCCCACTTGAGCCGAGGTACCCAACTCGGGCTCATCTAGAAGGCTATCGAAACTACGGTTTGACATGGCTATTGAACTGAAGCGAACTGAAAAGAGAAGCTAGGGAGACTCACCAAGAGACCAAACTGAAAGACTGACGAACTAGAAAACCCGAGCTGAGGACTTCAACCGCGACTTCAAGGCGAATGCTAGTGAACTTATGGCGGAGAAAATGACTCGGGTCCCCCTCTATTTATAGCCGCAAGGTCAGGGGATCAACGGTCGAGATCAAGGAGATCTGACGGTTCCTGAGAAAACCGGTTGCACAACCCTCGAGGTCGAAATCAGTTTAGCGCGTTTTTTGGCGTCCGCGGAGTCTATAGATCGCGTGACGTCCGCGCGTAAACCGCACGCGACTTGGGTTATACTTGGTTGAGCCGAGCAGCTGAACTGGTCCGATCGACGAACTGTCTGACTGGACAGCCTGAACCTCGAGCCAAATCCACCCGTCACGCCGTGAACTCCCCGCACCAGGTCAAGACTCCTGGCCCGGGGAGTGGGGGGCAATTGATGGAGGGTGATTTGGCCCGACCTCATAATAAGGGGACATGTGGACGTGACTCGACATAAGTGACAACTCAGCATAACGAGCTCGCTACAACTCAACGTAACGAGCTCGCTATAACCCAGCCTGACAGCTCGCCGCAAATGGCAGCTCGCTACAAGATATACTCCGTTACCCCGTGCTAAGACTCTCCTAAATAGGGAGCACCCCGAGCTAAGACCCTTCCAAGTAGGGAGCATCCCGAACTGAAGACACTTCGGATTAAGCTCGTCAGCTCCCTAACTAGAATAAGCTCGCTCCTGTCCAAACCTAAGTAGGCTACCTCGGAGACCTGCCTCGGGTAGAAGCACCTCGGCGCATCACCAACAGCTCGGTGTAAGGTAGCTCGCTGCAGAGCAGCTCGGCGTATCGCAGGGGGTTTTCTGCCTGACAACCGTACCTACCAAACCTGGGGGCTGCGCCCACGTCTCTCGCCTGGCAGCGCTGTGCCTGCCAACCCTAGAGGTTGTTTCTTGTCTGGCAGGATCGTACTCTGCAGTGATCACCTTTGCCCGCCAGCTCAGCTTTGGCAAATAACGGCCAACCACTCCAAGCCGCTATTTGACAGCAGATCGCCGCAACAGAGATTCGGAGGTGGTTGCACCTGCCATGTTAGGATACTAGTATATAAGGACCCCGACCCCCAGGGGCGAAGGTATTGCGTGATCATCACTCTAGCTCTTTAATTTTTCTACAACTCTCTCTCTCTCTCTCTCTCTCTCTCTCCCAGCTTTCAATCCGGTTACTAACTTAACCATCGAGTGTTCCCGCCGGGTGAGCCCCCTGGGTTCCTTCATCTTCTTCCTCACAGGTATCTCTCGTCTGTCGCCAACTAGGAGCGCAGCCACTTCCAGCTAGGAGTGACCAGATCTCGCACCATCAACAACCTTTCAAATTCAGACTGATAATCCCTTATTGACCCTGTTTGTTTAAGTTTACACAAGGCTTCATCATAATCGTCGAACCTTGTTTGTTTGAATTGGATACATAGAGCTTCTGTGAAATCCGCCCAAGAAACATGGGGATGGGTGTGGTGGAACCATTGGAACCACAAAATTGCTTCTTCTTCCAGATGGAATGAAGTGATGGGAGCCCTCTAGTGGTTAGGCGTATCATGGTATTCAAAGTATCTTTCTGCCCTAAATGTCCAAGGTATGGGGTCCTCACCTAAATACTTTGGAAAGCCCAACTTAGCTGATATTTTCGCTGCCTAGCTGTGCTTTCCTCCTTGATCGCAACTGTTCCCTTCTTGATTGTTGTCATGGCTTCTGCCAGCAGAGTTTCTCTCCAACTGGGTTACCACGGTTGCCAGAGTGTGTTTGATTTCTTGCAGATCACTGGTTGCTTTGTGAAGGTGAATCTCCTTTCAATCCACTCACTCCTCCATGGTTTCCAGTCGTGTACTTGGCATTTGGATTCAATTGCAGGCTTTGATACCAAGATGTTGGGTAGCTGCACAACATAGATCCTCTTCGAGGGAGGATGACCTCCCGAGTTAGAATTAGAAGAAGAAAAGAGGGAAGAATGAATGTAAGACTTTTTTTTTCAGAGTTCCTTTATGTAGATACAATGTCATTTATATATTGGTTCAGCTACCATCATAACTGACTTACAACCATATTATAACAACTTGGCAGCTTGTTCAGTTAACCCCAACTGTCTTTGGAACTGACTCACTAGGCTGATGTGGCACCTGCAGCTTCTGCCCGTTTGGTTCCTTAACAGTTAGTTTTTGTTTTTCTCTAAAATTGTCCTTGAAATAGGTGTTGGAGAAACATGCTATTTCTTCCTTTCTCTTTTCTTATTTTTTTAGTGGTTCTCTGCTACTAGAAGGAAACCAGCAACTATTCTCTGGATTTTCTCCTAGATTCAGAGTATACTTTGTCGGATTTTGAAGCAAGGCTACCCCTCGACCATGCCTTCTATCTATCAGTCCCTATGTTACTTAAGTTGCAAGAGAAGCTTTATTCAAAATGATACCTCAGAGATTGCAATTCTAGGGCCTCATAGTTCTGCTCTTGATGGTTCTTTTGGGAAGGACAACATCTAGGTGTTGGGAAGTTTCAGAGAGTATAGAGGGGGAAACATATGGGGTTTGGAATCTCAAAAAAGGTGGGAATGCTTGTGGAAATGAACAAAATAAAGCTCTACAAGCATTGTCTATCATGGCAAAAAATCTTGAAGGTAATTATAAAGGTTTGATGGTAGGTCGCAAATTGGCAATCTTCAAAAATTGAAATATAGAACTAGGCCTGTTTTTGATATCACTAACAATTAGATCAAAGTAATCGTAGAAGATGTGGATTTTAGAATGTTTAAGGAGATGGGGAAAGAGGCAGATGAAGACTGGATCTTGTATCATTAGTGATTCACTGATTTGAGCAATTATTGCCACTTTAGGAATTTGTTCTGAAATAATTGTTGGTTCTTAGATTAATTAGTTGGAGACTGAAAGAGATAGGGTACTTTGACTGGAAAGGCCAAATCACATCTAGGATATTTTATTTTTTGTTTGGGTGTGGTTAGTCCTTGTAAGGTAGGTGTATTTGCTGGCAAGTGCAGGTGTGTTTGTAAAGCAGGTGAATCCTCACATTGTGATTACTTGGTTCCTAGACAATCAAGTGGTGGAACCTAGCTATGTCTTATTGGTGTTTAATACTTTCAGTTTTCTCTTTAATTTTATCTGTTCGAAGTATTTTCTAAACTTACAAGGCATTTCCTTGCTGTGAATTATGTATGTTGTCATGCCAATCTGGCACAGAATCCAATTCTTTTGTGTTTTCAAAAGATCAACTGTCATTTATAATCAGTACCGTTATTCTTTCGTGCTCCTTTCTCCATCTCCATCCTTAGTGGTTAACACGGGAGTGGGTATGGGAGTATGGGAGTGTGTTTTCAAAAGATCAACTGCCAAATCAGTGTATGCTTTTTCATCTCTAAGTTTTGTTGAGGGGAGTATGCATTTAATTGGAAAACACCAACTTTTATTATTTCATGTTTCTTTTGAAGGTTATTGCCGCAACGGTGGCAAGTGATCCTACAAAATACTCTGAGGCCTTTCTTGGAAAACCAAATGAAGAGTACTGTGCTTGGATTCTCAACTCTGACAAGTGGGGAGGTATGATTAGTATATCATTCTCTTTATTAGTGTTATTGGCTGGTAAGTATACTTGCACCAAGTCTGCAATTTAAGTTCAATGTACTGTTTAAGAGTAGCATGACATTTCGATAAATCATAGGGAAATCTGAGCATATGTGACTAAAAAATTATATTAGAAAACCAAGATTTTATTTTACTGTTAAACCAACCAATGGCCCCTGATTAGAAAATAGCAATGCATAAGGTTATTTTATTAAACTTATAATGACATAGACAAGAAGTACATTTATATAAGTTCAACTACATTATTAGGCTTGATTACTGGGTAAGTTGATGTTTACATTTCTTGATGAGCTAAATGTCACATCAAATATTCAAATATATTTTATATAATGCCATCCATTTTTTATCACCAACTATTATTGTTGTTTTTTATTTGCTCTAGAAAGGTTCGCTGATCTGGTATCACATTTCTTATCAATAATTGTGAACATAATAGTATTGTCAATTGTCATCACTCTTTTCAATCATTAAGTACAATTTACAGTTTTTGATAAAAAATATCACCATCAAGTCTTGTCTCAACTATTTGGGGTCATCTACACATGGATCCTGTTCTGCCATTGCTCTAGAAAGGTTTGCTGATCTGGTATCACATTTCTTATCAATAATTGTGAAGAGTTCCAATGGGAGAGTTCGTGGAGATAGGTCGCTGGAGGAAAACTCTGAAGATTGAAGCCAAGGAGCTTCTATTCGAGGAACAAAAATTAAAAGGTCAGCTGAGATTGAAAATCAGGGAAGCAAAGAAAGGGATGGTGCTACTAGAAGGATTGGGGGTGATTGAAGGGTTCAAGGAGTTTGTGGGAGGTGCAAGTAAAAAGGGTAAACAAAATGGCTGGAAAAAGTTTCTCTCTGAAACTGGAAGAAGATTTGTAGTAGAATGTAAGAGAAATTATAAAGGTTCTTTCATATCCTTGACAGAATTTTTTGGCAGGGGTAGGAAGCAGATGGTATGTTTCCCAGAGGGAAGGAAAAGTCAGGGCTGGAAGGAAGTTTATGGGGCATTATGTGAACTGCTGCAATGGTGGAGTGCTAAAAGAGAAGGAGACTTAACAGAGAAAAGGAAGTTAAATAGCTCTACTAGCCAGGAGAGCAAGAATAAGCTAGAGCCTCTTTTAGTGACAGCTGGAGCAGGTAAACACAGAATGGGAACAAATCTAGAGAGACAAGACTGGGAAAGTAAACTGGTAGTTAAAGCATCTACTTGGATTGTAGATTGGAGGAAAGTTGCAGATGTGTTAACAGCAAGCGAAGTTGAAGAGTACGTTTATCTTAACCCCCTTTGAGAAAGATGAGGCTCTGCTGGACTTTATTGAGAATATTGTAGAAATTGAGGCCTTAAATCTCCAAAATGATTTTGGAAATTTCATAATATCAAGGTGGTGTCCATTGTCAAACTTCGAAGACGTTTCTGTTGAAGATGGGGTGCTGGTGCGACTTTTAGGTCTACCTTTTCACTTGTGGAAGCAAGAAACTGCTGAAGCCATTGCTTTGATGTGTGGAGGATCACTAAGAGGTGCTTTTTGGGGAGACCTCTACTCAGCTTCCATCTTAATAAATGGAGTAAAGCCTGAGGAGATACCTCGAAAGGTAGAGGTGCGAGTTGAAGAACAGTTTTTTTCAGTTTGGCTGGCTTCATCCATTGAAGCTGGGCTCTGGAAAGAGGCTCGTAGGGAGGAAAACGAGAAGGTTGAAGAAGAAGAGTTGTGGCAATAAAGGATTGGTTGGTGGCAGCAATGGACTGGGGTATCTGCAAGGAAATGAAAGTTACACAAAAAAGGGCAAACATTATGTGAGAAGTTCAAAAGATTTGCAGGAGGAAGGTTTGAAACGTGCTCTACAAGGTAGCTGCTGGGCCTCTGACAAATCTTATGCCCATGCAGTTACAAGAGGCGTCAGTCCTAAACCTTCAAATCTTCAATCACCCCTGCTATTCTGCGAGAAGACCAGAAAGGGTTAGTAAAACATGCTGAAGTTGGAAAGGCTAAACATGTGGGTCGGGATAAAATTCAAATCCGGAGTTGGGGGGCCCAGAACTAAAAAATCTGGGCCGTCTAAGTTGGGAGTGGGGAGTTATGGGCGGAAGTTTTCAATGGGCTGCAAACTTCAAGCCCATATAAGGTGGTTCAGGCGGATATAAGGAGCCCACTTCAGGGGCCCAACTTAAAGCGGCACGTGACTAAGGGTGCGCCTCTAATAGATGGTAATAACCATCTATTTTCTTCCTCTTCGAGCTCAGCAGACTGATTAGCAGGGATTGCGACTTCTGCGCATGCTGGAGGTTCGAAGCAGTAGACTGCGACGACAAGGTTAAGGAAATCGTCGCCCGAAAAGCGCAACCCAAGGTGTGTGAGACGAAGTGATCCAGAGGTGAGAAGGAAGGACTTCCCTTAGTTTGAAGATCCTAGTGATTCAGATTCGGACGATTCAGAGAGTCTGGGTAGCATCGACCTAAGCAGATCGAAGGACATCTCTGAGGAAGATAGCTTCGGAACGGAAGTCTTATTTTTGGAGGAAGAGGGAGATGGTTCTCAATGCTTTGACGGAGAACCGAAGTTTCTGAAGGATCGGCAGAAGGCTACTAAGGATGGGTCCCAGGTTCTGTCTTTACCCGCAAGGGAGGCCAGCCTGCTAGCCCAGGACGTACAGGTTTTTGGTTTGGAAGGGAAAGACTCTACCGAAATAGCCTGTAATGTATCGCCTGAAGCCAGACAGCAGTGGAAGCCCAACTCAATTGCGGAAGGTGGCAAGGTGCTGATTTCCTATGAAAATTCTCCTATGCAGTTCAGACCATAGGAAACAGGGTTGCACTTGCTTTCCTATGCCAGTCTCACTCTCTTGGAAGAAGCTCATCTGGTCCCTAACAATGCAGGTATTTTTGTTCTTTCAGATTTAGTTATTGAAACAGATACTCCAGCATCCCGAGAGGATTTATTAGGCAGAAAGAAAAGCAGAGAGATGATTATGGGTGAAGGTGAGAGGAGTGAGGGAGTGTTGGAGGTTAAGAGAAAGCGGGAGGAAGAGTTAGAAAGAATATGGGAGCAGATCTGTGCATTATTGGAGGATTATAAAGCAAAGGAGGAGGGGTTAGAAGGTGGGGAACATGAAGCAAACCCTCAGATTATGGAGTGCTACAGAAGCCCTAGGTTGGGGGGGAGGTGGCCCAAGTGGATGGAATTAGTGGGCCGGCTAAAAAGATAGAAGGGATTGTCCAAAGGAAAAAGAAAAAGAGATCAGAAGTGGGGAGATTAATCTCGGATATTGAGGGTGATATCGAGTTTAGTGGAAGGGGAGAGAGAAGGAAGGGCTCTGTGTGAGACAGAACCAGCTTAGATAGGGGTGTCAGAAAGGAGTTTTATAATGAAAATCTTTAGTTGGAATATGAGAGGGTTGGGGAGTGCAAGAAAAAGAAGGGCAATTAAAGGCCTGCTTAGTAGAGAGAAACCTGACATTGTCATGTTATAAGAAACCAAGTTGGCAGATTTGGATAGAAGATGGGTCAGAAGTGTGTGGAAATCAAGAGGAGTCTGCTGGACTTTAGCTCCTTCTTGGGGAGCCTCGGGAGGGATAGCTACATTGTGGAGGGAGGATGTTGTAGAATCAGTGGAAGAACTTATAGGTAGATTCTCCATGTCTTTAAAATTAAAAAATGTGGAAGATGGATTCACTTGGGTGTTAACTAATGTTTATGGGCCAAATAGTTATAGAGAAAGGAAAGAAATGTGGGTGGAGTTGTATGGAATACAAGGCTTGTGGGACAGTCCGTGGTGCCTGGGGGGGGGGATTTCAATGTAATCATGTTTTGTAATGAATCAAATAATCCCCAAAGAACGATTACTACAAGCATGAGAAATTTTAATGAGTTAATTAACACGTGGTTTAAAGGTATTACCCCTCCTACAAGCTAATTTTACATGGTCTAATTTCCAAGAAAACCTCTTGTGCTTCAAACTTGATAGGTTCCTTTTTAATGTAGAGTGGGAGGTTCATTGGGGGAATTTGGTGGCTAGATCTCTTCCTTTAGATTCGAGAATATGTGGCTGACTCATCCAGATTTTGTACTGCTGGTGGATGAATGGTGGAATGAAGAGTTGGGAGGGGTAAAGTGAAAGGTGTAAGGTTCCACAAAAAGTTGAAGAGATTGAGAGCCATGATTAAAGAGTGGAATCGGGAGCAGTTTGGAAGGATAGAGGATCAAAAGAATAATCTGTTGTCCAGGATTGAGGATCTAGACTCCAAAGAATCTCAACGAATCATGAATGAGCAAGAAAGGAATTTGAGAAGAAGCTTAAAAAAGGAATTGGAAGAAGTTCTTCTTAGGGAGGAGATTTCCTGGAGGCAAAAGTCAAGGCGTAAATGGATCAAAGAAGGGGATGGCAATACAAAATTTTTCCATGCATTGGCTAATGGGAGGAGAAGAAAAAACTGTGTGACCAAATTAGAAGTGGATGGAGAGGAAGTAACAAACCAAGATGAGATAGCCAAAGTGTTGGTGGATCACTTTAAATCAATTGTAGGGAAGCCATTGAATAATAGACCTAGGCTGAAAGGACTAGATTGGCCTAGATTGTCTGAAGAGCAAGCAATCTGGTTGGAGAGGAGCTTTGAAGAAGAGGAAATTAGGCAAGCAATTTTTTCTATGGACAGATCCAAAGCTCCTGGGCCAGATGGATTCACCATGGCTTTTTATCAAGACTGTTGGAATGTGCTAAGAGAAGATCTTTGTGCTGTGTTTAAGGAATTTGAGGACAACAACAAAGTAAGACCGGGAGTCAATGCTACTTTCATATCTCTAATCCCTAAGAAGAAAGAAGCAAAAAATCATAAAGATTTTAGGCTGATCAGCTTGTGGACTAGCATTTACAAAATCCTAGCTAAAGTGTTATCT
This sequence comes from Nelumbo nucifera, assembly GCF_055504915.1. NCBI lineage: Eukaryota > Viridiplantae > Streptophyta > Magnoliopsida > Proteales > Nelumbonaceae > Nelumbo > Nelumbo nucifera. Next base: position 144,797,821 of record NC_142649.1, on the reverse strand, counting down.
TTGAGGATTAAAGTAGTGCTACCCTCCATCATCAGTCAAGCCCAAGGAGAATTCGTGCAAGGAAGACAAATAACAGATCAGATCCTAATAGCTAATGAGTGTGTGGAGGATATGAGAAAGTCTGGAAGTCAAGGTTTTGTTTGCAAGTTGGATTTAGAAAAGGCCTATGATTTGGTGGACTGGAGTTTTTTATTAGAGGTCCTAGGGTGTTGTGGGTTTGGAGCTAGATGGTGTAATTGGATAAAGGGTTGCATAAGTTCTTGCCATTTTTCGGTCTTGGTTAATGGGGTAGTGAAGGATTTCTTCCCAGCTGTTAGAGGGTTAAGGCAAGGTGACCCCCTTTCCCCTTTCCTTTTCACCCTAGTTGTAGATGTGTTCAGCAGGTTGATTTCTAAGGCAGACTTGGAAGGAGTAGTGAGAGGTTGGAAGATAGGAAGAAATGGAATCAAGGTGACCCACTTACAATTTGCTGATGACCTAATAATTTTTTGTGAAGGGGGCGATAGGGGAACAACCAGGAATCTTAAGTCTCTGATAAAACACTTTGAGAGAGTTTCAAATCTGAAAATAAACTTGGATAAGAGTTGTGTGGTGGGTGTGAATTTGGATGAGAGGGCTATTGAGTTTGTGGTTGAGTGTCTAGGTTGTCCCATATCCTCCTGGCCCTTACAGTATTTAGGTCTCCTGCTAGAAGCAAACCCTAAGGAGAGTAGCTTTTGGGCCCCGGTTCTAGAAAAGTTTGAGAAAAGGTTAGCTCGTGGAAAAGGAACTATATTTCATTAGGGGGTAGAGTAACATTGTTGAAAGCTTCCTTGGCAAACCTGTCGGTATACTACTTCTCTGTGTTTAGGATTCCCGTTAGGGAGGCCAAGAAGTTGGAGAGATTAATGAGAAATTTTCTTTGGGAGCCAAGGGAGGATAAAAAGGATCATTTAATAAACTGGGGAATAGTATGTAGGAGGAAAGAGGAGGGTGGGCTGGGTTTAGGAAATTTAATTTTGAAGAATAAAGCTCTTTTAGGTAAATGGTTGTGGAGGTGGCCCTTAGAACAGGAGAGATTGTGGCATGAGGTGATAGAGAGTATACATGGAAGTTCAGGAAATGGATGGGATGTTGGTGTATCGCGTTGAGCCACGTTGGCAACTCCTTGGAAAGCAATTTAGAGTATCCTTCCTTTTTTCCTGAACTTTATCAGGTATGATGTCAATTCTGGTTCTTCTGTTTTATTTTGGGAAGACATTTGGCTGGGCAATTCTGCCCTTAAGGACAGTTTTTCTTCTCTTTATTCCCTGTCTTGTCACAAGAATAAAGCAATTTCACACTTTCTTCAAACTTCTGCTTCTCCATCCTCTCTGAATTGGGACTTTGGGTTTCGTTGGGGCTTGAGGGATCATGAGCTTGCTTGTGTTTCAGACCTCTTGCCACTACTTGGAAGTGTCTGTATGGACCCTCTTAGATCTGATGTAAGAATTTGGTCCCCTAATCCAAAAGGTTACTTCACGTGTGCCTCCTTTTTTAAGTCTCTTTGCTCTTCCTTGGGACAGTTGGATTTTCCAGTTAAGGAGATTTGGTCTAGACCTGTACCTCCTAAAATAATAATTTTCTGTTGGGAGGTATTCTATAGGAAAATCAACACTTCAGACCTATTGCAGAAGAGAAGGCCTTCCATGTGCTTGTCTCCTAACTGGTGTGTACTTTGCAGGGCTAATGGTGAGGATTGCTTTCACTTACTTTTAACCTGTTCCTTTTCTGTTGCTATTTGGAGCTGGATTTTTGCCTTGTTTGGGTGCAGGTGGAACTTGGCTACATCTGTAGGTCAGCTTTTTGACCCCTCCTTCTTTGTGTGGCCCACAAAGATTGGTAAACAATGTGGAGATGCATTAGAGCTGCAGCTCTATGGACAATTTGGGAAGAAAGAAATGCGAGGATTTTCCAAGAGAATGAGAGAAATATTCAGAATGTAAAGGACTGCATTTTGACCAGGACAATCCATTGGCTCAGATCCTTGGAATCCTTTAAAATATTCTCATTTGATGACATATGGAGGAATTGGAGAGTTGTGGCTAGTAGTAGTACAAGGAAGAGCAGGGTACCAACAGTATGGGTGCTGAGAGATAAAGACAGCAATATCTTAGCTTTATTCTCTGGCTCCGTGGGTATAGGAGACTCTATTAGAGCTGAGCTTCTAGCGGCGGTACCAGGTATTCAGATTGCAGATCAGTTAGGAGTTCAGAATTTGCTTACTGAAGGAGATTCCAAAGTTGTTGTGGGTTGGTTAAAGAATCCAGATTCAGTTATTTGGTGCTACAGTGACATTATGAGAAAAGTTAAGTGGTATTCAAGGAACATGATTGTCAATTCTCAGTGGGTGGGTAGAACAGCTAATGCCATAGCGGATGGGTTAGCTAAGCAAGGGGTATCAAGGGAACGTCTATTCTGGACAGCTCTGTAATCTTTTTTTCTGAGCTCAATGTAATACTTTGTTGTTGGTAAGGAGAGGTACCAGCTCGTGCCTCTTGTATCATCATCTTAATATGTCTGAATAAATTACCATTCATTTATCAAAAAAAAATTGTGAACATAACAGTATTGTCAATTGTCATCACTCTTTTCAATCAATAAGTACAATTTACAGTTTTTGATAAAAAATCATCACCATCAAGTCTTGTCTCAACTATTTGGGGTCATCTACATATGGATCCTGTTCTGCCATTATATTCTATACAGAGCTATATCCATTGTTAGACTATGGGCCCTTAAATCATTTCTCACTACTTTCACTCCCTATCCGTTTTGGTCTACCCCTATCTCTTGTAGCCCCTTCAACTTGTAAGAAATCACTTCTTATTGGCGCTGTAGATGGTCTTCTTTGCATGTGTCCAAACCATCTTGGGGGCTGTTTGATAACAGCTGAAGTTGCTGAACTGAAAGACTTATTGCTTTGTCTTTTAGTTGTTAAATTAATTAAATAATAAAATTCTCAAGGATATAGTGATCTACCTAACTTCAGCTTCAGCTATTAAAGAGACCACGACCTCCTTAAAATCTTATTTGCTAAAAGACAAAGCAATAAGCTTTTCAGTTCAGCATATTCAGCTGTTATCAAATGGCCCCTTAGTCTACTTTCCTTCATTTTATCACCTATCTACTTCTAGGTTGCTTCAAATAAGTTCATTTCTAATTCTATCTTTTAGTTTTCCCATTCACTTCTGGGCTGCCCAACAATTTACTCCATACAACATTGCTGGCCTTGTAACCATTTTATAAAATTTTCCTTTTAGCTAGAGTAGTATTCTCCTATCACATAAGGCTTTGGATTTACCCCTTTATTTTTCCCATCCTGCTCTAGTTCTATGTGCAACGTCCTCCTTAATCTTTCCCTTGTTGTGAATTATCAAGCCAAGGTAGCAAGAGGTTACATTGAGATATCTCTTGGTCTCCAATCCTAAGTTTGCCCTATTTTAATTCCTATTACTGTTAAATTTATATTGCCTTCTCATACATATCCTTAATTTAGTCGATATACCTATTTGCCACTCCTTTATTTACCAAAACTAACTATAATAGTCTAGGGCTTTACATATGCTTTCTCTAGATCAATGAATACCATATGGATGTCTCTTTTGTTCTTCTCTTTTTGGTAATGGTACTTTAATGATTATAGAAAAGAATGGGCAATATTTGCAAAGATGCCAAGCATCCCCATCATAGGCCACCTAAAGTCACCTGCCCCCTTTTCTTGATATCTGTCTTATTGTGTACAAGGTTTTTAAAACCGAACCAGACAACACACCGTTCAGGGGTCCGGTTCTCGGGTCGAATGGTCGGCCTGTTCTGACAAAAAAAACTAAAAAAATAAAAAAAAGGCCAAAAATTGTTGTCTGGGTCGACAGTTCGAATGGTTTGATCGCCTGGGTCAGTGGTTTGTTGACCAAATCAATGGTTTTTGGCCAAAATACAGTTCTGGGGTGAAATGGAACCGGTTCCCCGTTTTTCCAGTCTGGTCCGGTCCAGTTTTGAAAACATTGATTGTGTATCCAATTATAGCTGATAACTAGGTCCCTTGATAGCATTCTTAATTCTCTCATAATGCTTCTATACTACCATGGAACTACTCCCTTGTTTGTGGGCCATGTAATTGCCACTTTGGAATCATCTTTCCAAATCAAATTACTATAGTTAGAAGATCTTGTTAGTTGCAAACCTTTCTATAAATCATCTTAATAAAAAAATTGCTTCCCTGGTTGGTCTCCATGGCATAAAACTAAATTGGTTTTCTGATATGCCTGTTTCATATTGTAACCTTTGCTCAATTAGTCTCTCCCAAATATTCATACTATAACTCAGTGATTTAAAAGGTGTACAAGTAGAGCACATTTTAAGGCATGTGCCTTAAGGGGTGCTTGTATGGGCTTGCCTCAATTGGTACAAAGGTGGTTCATAGAATTAACAATGCAAGACGTTTAACATCACATTAGCTACTGGAAAAGAAATAGAGATTGAAAGTTTCACATACTTAAACTGTTGAGTGAATGAATGCTTGAATACGTTTTACATGTTATGTTTGTTTTTCTTTTTACATCTTCATTTTGAATATGTTTTATGTCATGCTTGTGCATCTTAATTTGATCTAATAGTCTTTTTAAAACATTTAGTTTAAAATTAAGTATGAATTTTTAATTAATAATATTTTTAATATTTTTTGATTTATTTGAAAATTTTGCAATTTATTGTATTATTTTGCACATTTTTTGAAAATTTTAAAAAATTTGCTCCTTGCTTCAAAAAGGTGTGCACCTTGCCTTATGCCTTGTACCTTGGGCGAAAAAGGCCTTTTTTTGCGCCTTGTGCTTTTAATCATTGGTATAGCTCATGAGATTAATCCCATGTCAACTATTGCAACTTTGTATATTATCATTGTTTTTATATATAAGAACCACAATACTCTTTTTTTTTTTTTTTAAATAACAGTATTTCGTTAAATAAAACCAAGCTACCCTCAAAAGGGTAATGGAATTCATAGTCCTCTTTCTCCATTCATTTGGCATATTCTTGTTTTTATTCTGTTATCAAATAGTTAGCTATAATAAGTCTACCTCTTCTATACCTTTCCAAACTTTTGTTGGGATATGTGAGGTCCTCATGTTTTTCCTTCGTTTATCATTTATAAATCCTCATTCACTTTAGAAATTCTAACTTTATGATGGTACATTTTAACTTTAGTAATATAAGAATTATTGCTCCCTTCCCTGCTCTATATATTCTTCGTCTAGTAATTTCTCAAAATAGCTTTCCATCTTTCTTTGATTTTCTCATCTTTTATGAAGACTCTTTGATCTTCCTCTTCAATGCATCTAACATGATTTACATATTTGCTTTTTTATCTCATATTTGTGAGTTTATAAATTACATTTCCTCCCTCTTTAGTGTCTACTTTATGATAGAGTTCTTGTATGCCTTAATTTAGCTTTAGTCAATTTTGTTTTAACTTACCTTTTTGTGTTTTTATATTTTCCAGGTTTTATACATTGTTATCCTTTTGCCAATCTTTATGAACATGTTTGTTTGCTTTGACTATGTTTTCAATTTCTTCATTCCACCACCAAGGTTGTTTGGTACTTTGCCATGATCCTTTAGACTCTTCTAAAACTCTTTTGCTACTTTTTTATACCATTAACCATTTCAAGTCGCATAGCAATATTTCCAATTAAAAAGAAAATTTTGGAATATGCTGTATTAGTATTATGTATGTATCATGTAGATGGTGTGCCAGTATACATTATAACCCACCTTGTTTTAGTGTTTTCCCATAATAATATTGACAGTTAAATTTAGTGCTTTAAATGTAAAATTTATTTAAAAAGAAGTAGCTATTTTGAACATGTGTAAGGGCTTTTATTAATGTTATAAAAGTATACAATATATATTTAAAAATCTATAGCAGCTTCATATACTTCACAAATACTTACCTTGGAGCAACCTGGTGTTGCTCCTCCAATCCCAAGATATCGGAAAGACTAGTCTAAGGGATATCCACCACATTCTGGGTACTGCCTGTTTACTCCATGAGGTGCAGAGTTCCATAGTATTGGCAGATTGAGGCAACCAAGAAAAACTGCTCCCAATCTGTGAGCTAGCTGTCTTGCCTCTCAAATCTGCTACCTGAATGGCCATGGTTCAACCATTTTGCCTTGCAGAGCAGCATGCAGTTATGCTCTTATTGAATTTCCGTCATTTACCAATCTTGAAAAAAACCAGCAGATAGTCTCCTTCCTACCCTCTGAAACACCACCTATACCTGAAGCCCTGGGATTCCCAAGACTGCATCCACCAAAGTAGTTAGTCTCAGGCCTTATGGAGCAGCATGCATTTCCTAAAGCCAGAAGTGAAACATGAAAATGCCAGATAGTTAGGTCCATTATCCAGTCCACCCTTCCCAAGGATCCCAGATAGCTAGGACCAACATCGAGTAGGTCCTTTATCTTTATATAGGGTTTATGTGTGTTTGAAAAAGCTTTGCTAATCAGGCAAAGTAGGGGACTTACCTACATGGCCCCACCTAATTCTGTCACATTGAGATAAAAGAAAAAAGCAGTATTTTTCTTGGGTTTATAGAACAACTTGGTAGTAAGACAGAACTCAGCTGTGTTCAATCTGGTCAGAACTCAGCAGATCTTTCTCTGCTTTTATGGTGATCATTAAAAGAGTTTACCATTATTAATTTGAATGATTCAATAGAATCTTTTCAAAGTATACCACTAATTTATTCTGTTTTTTCTTGTGAAGGTGCTATTGAGCTTTCAATATTAGCAGAATATTATGGAAGAGAAATTGCAGCATTTGACATCCAAACCACCCGATGTGATTTGTATGGTCAGGTCAGAATTAGCTACTTGCTTCAGTCTATGTTTCTAGTTCTCATAAGCTGTATCCTTATCATCTTTTGTGCATATTGGAACAGGAAATGAAGTATGCGGAGAGGGTTATGCTGATTTATGATGGGCTCCATTATGATGCCTTGGCTGTATGTTGCTTCTTTAGTTTCATATTCTGCTAATTATCTCTTAGAGGAACTCTAGTAAGAATAGGAAGAATCTTCTCTGCTTGTGTCTTGGACATGGCAAACTTGCATCAGTATTAGGGATTCACCATTTGATGGTTTCCATCTGGGATATTTCTTTAAACTCAAGCATTAATCTAATTGGCTGATTTTATTGATTGGTTTTTCTATAATAAAAATTAGCAAGCAAATTTCAAAAGATTTGATATGTCAAGTAGATTGTTACTTACATCTGATTTGGCCCATCTGTTACATAGTTCTCCTCTAGGGCCTATTTGGGAGGGCTTAACTTTGCTTTAGCTGCTTTGGCTCAGCCATTTTGAAGAAGCTACTGGAAGAGGCTTGTGTGGAAAGCTGTCTAAATGACTGCATGGTGACCAAATTTAGCACTCTGGATTTTTTACCACACTTTTTTTCTGGGTGAGCCCTACCTCAAAATGCCAATAGCCAGTGTGAAAGCCATTCCGAACAGGCTCTTGGTGGGAATCATCACATGGTGATTCTCAGCCACATATGATGTTTGGTTGTTTACAGAAGGACCTGGAGTTAAAATTTTTCCCTGCTTTTCTTCCTTATTCTACACCAATAATCTCTTCATTATATCCTGCATGTGGCTATTTCAAACTTCTCTTTCTCTGTCTTTCTCTAAAGAATGCAAATATTTGTTTTGATAATAAGTGAAAGAAACTTTTATCTAAGATGAAAAAGAGATATGGCTGGTTAAAGGTGATGAGATGACATCTCACAATAAGCTACTAGCAAATCCCCTAAGAGAACCGAAATGAAATACATCCACAACTGCACAAGGAAGAACAGGCATCACCTAAAAACATAGCTAAAATATTCCAAGAACAGACTATCCAGATCAAGGGTAGACTAGAAATTAGATCTTAAATGCTCTTTAGAAGCCTCTGCAAATTCCAGCAAAACTAAAATCTAGTCCACAGTTATACTGCCAATGTCGGTACAAATCCTTTTATCCTCTTTTCTCTTTGCATTAAATGAACTTTTTCTATCTTTTCAAATTTCTCAACAAATAGCAAAAGAAATGCTACTCCAAAAAATTTTTGCTTCTTACTTCCATTCAAATTGGCCTATTATAAAAAATCCCTTAGGGCTGTTCGGTTGAATCAGTTGAACCTTGAATAATAAGAAGATATCCCAAATGAAGGCTTCCATATGGATGAACAAGTTCCTAACATCCTCTTCATAACATGTAGCATAAACCGGTTATCTTGCAGCTTCTCTTCTTCAATTAAGAATATTATCCAATGCTACCGCTGGCCATGCAAATTCTTCCATCCTTAGGGGAGTAGGATTTCTCTAAAATTCTTAAGTCTTTAACATCCAAATATATTTAGATACCTTATACCTTAAAAGGTGGTGGGATGAAGCAATTAATTATATTCTGGTTTCTTGAGAATGGTTTTTCCATTCCATTTCCCTCCTAAACTTTGTATACAATTTTATCCTTAATGAAGAAAGTACATTAAATTCTTTTTCCGTTTGTTTTTAGCCGAACTGTAATGGAATGTCCCAAAGTTTTGTATTGCATTTTTCCATTCCATTTCCCTCCTAAACTTTGTATACAATTTTGTCCTTGATGAAGAGAGTACATTAAATTCTTTTTCCATTTGCTTTTAGTTGAACTGTAATTGATTTTCCTAATGTTTTGTATTACAATTTACCATAATGTTCTTAAATTCTATTATTTTGTGACATCTATCCCTCCTCACTCTCTTCTGTTTTTTGTAACCTTTTTGTTTACTTTCTATTAGTGGACATTTTTGACTTAATGGATCATTTTCAAGAAAAAAGGTTATAGGCCCTTTTAGTGACACCTAGCCTGCATATTATGTATTAACAGATGTCTCCTTTTAATGGAGCTCCAGAGGAGTTCGACCAAACAATATTTACCGTGCAGAGGGATAGGACCATTGGTCCAATTGAGGAGCTTGCACTTGATTTTGTTAAGGATCAGCAAAGGTAACCTCCTGTTCTTTGACGTCTCATTTGTTTATTGGAGTGGATCTTCATAGTTCATACAACCCATCATTGAAGTTTTATGGGAATCTTCATAGTTCATAGTTCATAGTTCATACAGTCCATCATTGAAGTTGCACCACTAGGTGGAGATGTTTTTAGTGACAAGAGTAGGCTTGTTTATTTAGCCCATCCAGTCCATCATTGAAGATCTCTGTATATATTAAAAAGGGAAGCATCTCAGTAAGGACCAGTCACCAGTTAAGAGAAGGAAATGAAGTTGCAAATCTTATAGCAAATAGATACAGAGAAGTGAGAAGAGACCTTGAGATCAATTACGCAAAGCTGCCCAGGCCTTAATCAATGTATTTTAGATCCTAGAGGACCTATGGGGTTATGCTACTTTTTTGCTTAATTTATGCCTTTTCCTTGTATTGCCCAAAAAAGCCCATTTAAGTTTTTTAGTTGGGCCACTTAAGCGTGGTCTGATTCTTGATTTGAATTAAGCACAATTGTTTAGCACAAGATAGATACATCAATACTTACAGTAGTGGTGTGGTGTTCCAATCTGTAGTATACTCACAAGATCACCAAGGTCTTATATGCCCAATGTTGGTCCCAGCTATCTGTCTTGGGAGGGGTAGACTGAATACTGTCCTAACCATTTGGCAATTTTTTTTGGTATAAAATAGCTGCTCTCAGATAGTTTTGCAGGAAAAATGCCCAAGTGTTCTTTATATGATAAATAATTAGCTACTTTCCTAGTTAGTTTTGCAGGAAAAAAATAACTTCCATTCAGAAGAGAGCTTTTGGAATCAAGAACATCAACTTTTATTAATTGAAAATTACTTTTTCCAATAAAAAAATCCTGTTAAGTAAGTCCAAACCAATTTGTTAGGCAACCAAGAAGGCCTTCAGGATTTTTCTTGAGAAAATTTTAAAAATTTCTCTCATTCTCTCTCACTTTAAGGACAACAAAATATAAACATAAGGTGTTGGACACCATGAGATCATATCATATGGCAACCTAAGATTTGAAGAATGTTGTGAACCAATTGATCCCCTTATAATCGGAACAAGGATTGGATGATGCTGATGGTAATGATGATGTGTGCCAATTGATAATCAACTTCAATTACCTCATGAATAATGTTGATTTGACTTCATGTTTGCTCATCAGGAAGAGGAGTTACACAGACACAGCTAACTTCACATTGCGTTGTGGGGTGTGTCAAATTGGTGTCATTGGCCAGAAGGTTGTCTCTCTCTCTCTCTCTCACACACACACAAACAAGCACGCACTCCCCCCCCCCCCCCCCCCCCCCCGAATTTCTTCTCTGATCTTGTCATCAAATGTTTATACTTCCATATTGAAATATGTAGGAAGCTATTGAACATGCAAAGGCAACTGGACATGCTAACTTTCAAGAGTATAGATAGAAGGGAGCAGAGAGGGAAGAAGAAAAGGAAAATGGAAAATCAATCTTAGTGAGCTTCTCTACATATTTATTTGATTGATTTTTGTGAGGCTCATTCTAACACATCTCATTGGGTTGGAAATAATAAGGTAGTTTAATTTATGTGGGAACTGTTGTAGAATGATTTGTATGCTTTATATTGTTAAGCAAATAGAAGAATTTTCTGGTTATGTTTAAGGATTTATTTTGGAGTAAAAGTTTACAATAGAGATAGGTAAGTATGTAAGTTTACTAGCAACGATTTTCTGATGTACTGTCACTGATGGTTGATCTCAGCATATGGTTAGGTTTCTGACTTTCTGTTCTTCCTCTGCCCTCTTTGAGGAGCCATTTCTTCAGGCCAATTGTATTTCTAGTACATATGTTACTACTTTTACCTGTCTGTTTGGTCTTCTCTCTCTTCTAGAGCCTTCCATTTGCACCACTGGATCATTCATTATGAAGTCATTGATTTTCTTTGCCAGAACATTGCTGTATGATGGGTCTGGGCTTTCTTTCCCCCATTTCTGCTTCAGCAAGAGCTTCAAGGATATTCTGGTTCATATTTTTCGTAAATAAATAAGAATTACAAAGAGTAGGCGTCTTGGATTTGGAGGCCAAACAATATTCAAAAGTTTGCCTACCTTAGAAATGAGCATGTTCAGATGATTTAATCACATCATATAACATTCCTATCCTTTCAAGGCTTCAGGCTGATTGGTTGATCTCTTTAATATGATACCTGTTTGATGGTGGTCCTGCCCTTAAATTTATGTGGAGGCAATTATTGAATTCCCAAGTCTCAGAAGTCAGAACCAAGATATTTCTATCATGAATGGAGAAAAAGTTGGATTAATCTGATTTAGAAAACTAGTGTTTATAAGATTTAAGAATGAAATGCATTCGTGATTCGTCTAGCCAGCACTTGCTTTAATGGATTAGGTTCTCAAGTACCAAAAAAAATGGATTAGGTTCTGCCGGTTAGACTAAGATTGATGTCTTCCATAAAGAATGGGATTTGGCTAGGTAGGCAGAGCAGCACCCCTCCTCCTCCCCCAAGAAATAAAAAAAAGGCCAGTAGATGCTCTCACCAACTTCCTGTAAAGATCATCAAGAAAAGTGATTACTGATTACCGACTTCATAGTTTCGAGTCGTAACAAAAAGCGAGATGGAACATAGAAGGCTTGACAACAACCACCTGAAAGATTCTTCTTCATATATAACCCGGATCTCCTCCCAATGTTCCACCAGCATCCGTAATCAGGATTAGTTTGGGATTTACCAATAGAAAATATTGAGCTTCAATCGAAATTCTGGTCATGCAATTGCATGAAAATGTAAAGCCTCCCAAAGTCCCACCCCCTCTGCTGTAGTAGCAGGTTAATTACAGAGATGACATCATCGTTCCCACAATAAATTATTAAAGGTCAAATATCTTCAATAAGTTGCTCAAAACTTACCAAAACCCAGGCTGGAGGAGAGTCACAAGGGCAATCTATACTCACAAGAGAAGAGGTGGTGGTCCAGCTCCAGAAACAGAAAACAGTATTCCGAATCAAACAGTTTCCAATTTGGGCTACTGGGGTCAGTTTTTTCCTTTACAGATTCCAGTAATTAGCTATCACGTGGAGAACCAAACTTTTCTAGAATAGTTGTGACTTGTGAAGTAACATCACATTTCAGTAAGGTGATAGAATTATTATCGGTCTAACTGTTAGTTGTTAGAACGCGCCACTTTTGTGGGTCCAATCCAACAGGGGAAAAATAAATAACAATGGAATGGGTATTTGATCTCTCTCTCTGTAGATGGCCATGGCCGACTTGCTATGAATTTGGTCTGGTTACCCTATCAATTTTTGAATTGGGTTTTGTCGGTTTCTTGACCCTTCTGGGTTTGTTTTTTATCACCTTGTCCTTGTGAGTTTGAAAGAAATGACAGGGTGAAGGTTAGACATTATTGTAGGCAGATAGAGGGCTCTCTTGTTGGTGGTGGGCTTTTAACAGGTTGAAACTTGAGAGAGAGGTGTTAGTCTTTTCCTTTCATGGCTATGCATTTCTTGGGCCATTGAAATAAATAACTTGTTGGTTAGGGTCTTGCATTTTGGCAACCAGATTATAGAAGTGGGCTATTGGGGCCATTTCATTTATCTGAACAAATGAGTTTGAAACTCATCTGTCTCTGTTTGTCTTCCTTAACAACAACTAGAAATGACTTGACTTTATATTAAATATTATGGGTTCGAATGGCTAAAAGAAAAATCCAGAAAATGCTTCCATTTTCACGTGGCATCCAAACAATGAGCAAAGAGCAATGGATTTAGATGATGATTTTATTCCATTAGGTAAGCTTCACTTGGTACTTGATAGAATGAGTCCTACTCCACAAGTAAGCATGAAAGATTACAGATAATATTCATCATGCATATGCTCTGTAGACTACTTTTGAAAGCTGTGGAGAATCTTTCTTGCGGTCTGAATGAATGGATGCATGAAAGGCCCACCATTTAATCATCTGATCAAGCTTGTGTTAGCAGTCTCTTGACTGAGACTGGTCTTGATGGTGGGTCCTGATAGTCTGATACTATGTACATGAGAAAAGCTGTTGCCACTTGCCAAGGGGACTTCATTATAACTATTACAAAATTTACAATGTGGGTCCTTTGATCAGGACCTTGTCTCAATTTTCTTTTTCCCCCAAGGCTGCTTTTTGTTTCAAAAAAAAAAACAGATGATAATATTTCTCAGGTTAAAATAAAACATTTGAGCCATGTTTTCTCCATTTTTTACAATGAAAATTTTCTTTGCATCAAAAGAAATTAAAAGGGAAGGAAAACAAACTTTCAACCAATTAACCTAAATGGATTTTGAGGAGACTTCTCAAGTTGGGTTTTGTTTCAATCACATGCTTTTCTTGAAAGGAGACTAGGTTTAGGTTCACTGTTTACAGTAATTTTTGTTTGTCCATTGATTGAACTAAAGGCCCCAGGTATATGTCAAGAGTAAAATAAAAAGTTAAACTCATGACCTTGTTTTATTAGATTCCATGATTTGAATTCATAAATTTAATGAAAAGAAGGGAAGAAGCATATGAACAAGTGGATGAACGATCATAGTGGGGGTGACAAGGATGGAAGTGGGGCCATCTAAATATCCAACGCATTTATTTAGTAATAAAAGAAAACCAAAAAAAAGCAATGGTTCATATGTGTCGACCTCTTAGTGGGACAAAAAGCCACATCCCTTTACCGAAAAAGGAAAACAAGAAACCAAGAGGCATCCCCTCCACCATCCATACCTATCCACCCTTGTCCATGTTGTTTCCATCTATCACCTTCTTTGAAAAGCAAAGTCCATCCCTCTCTCGTGGGGGGGTGGGACCCCTTCTTCCTTTGTCCACTACCTTTATTCCCATCCCCACTCAGTTTTTTTTTTTTTTTTCCTCCCCCCAATTCACTGAATGAATGCACCAAACTCTCAGTACCTTTGGATTGATAGCAACTAGAAATAGATAGGTGGAGGAGAAGGCAGTGGTGGTGGTGGTGGAATCGCTTATTTATTTGCTCAATCAAGAAAGACATATCAGAAATGTAAGAAAGAGACTGGTCTTTGCTAATGTTTCATTGGGACTACAATTACTAAAATAGCACCGACTGATCGAGATTAACTGATTAACTACAATTTCCAACCAGAGACAGAGGAGGAGGAGGAGGAGGAGAGTCCCAAAGTGTGAACTGCAACGAAGAACAACAGACCCATCAAATTGAAATTTTGATTAGGCTCAATCGCTGTAGAGCAACTCTTTCATCGCCCAACAAAAAAAAAATATGTATCTAAATATTATAGCCTCTTAACATGGGAAAAATTTTCCATTTTCAACGGAACGGACTCAAGAAGAAGAAGAAGAACTAGAACTAGTTTTAACCATCAAACCCGGTCTGACTCCACACCGCGTCCCTAACCCGGCTCATGTCCCGTCCCTTGAGCGTTCGACCTACTCCCTCGAAAACCGAAGTGGCCGTCATCTTCCGGGTCCGAGCATACTCCCGTGCCAAATACTCGTGCGGTGGTATCCACTCCGCGTCGTGATCCTCTATCCCGTCATCGGAGTCCTGCAGCGATTCCACTGAGTCGACGCGTAGGATCTTCGGCCAGTCTGGAACGTTCACCGGTGCTGACGCAGCCATGTGGTGCCCACGAGGGGCTGCCACGTTGTCCTGGGGACGGAATTGGTGCACGATCCTGGACGATGGGGTTGTCTTCCCCGCATCATTGAACGCCAATGATAAGCCACCGACGTGGCGGTCTTCCCTGGCGACCCACCGCCGTGATCGAATCCCACGGTCTCCGTTACTCTCCGGCGCCATGGAGGCCCACTCACTGGGTGCTACGTTCCTGGTGTGATCGTCTCGATCCACCATGTCGTCAACCATCGACCACACATCTTCTTCGCCGAGTTCCGATGCATCCGTGCCGTTCTGTTGGCCTGCACCGTAACTCAAGGTCCCCAGCAGACGTTCGTGATGGCTGGAGCCGAGTTTCCGGCCCTTTGCCATTCTCTTCTCCTTCCCGGTCGCCTCCTACAGCATCGTTAGATTCTGCGGCGACTTCCAATTGATGTTCTCCGACCACCAACGTCGGAATTACATATATATGTCAGAAAACAAGTATCCTATAAATGCTATATACAGAGTCCAAGCTTTAAACCTCCCACATGTATATATAGTATTCAGCATCACAGTTCACATGACCCTCGGCCTCATTTCATTTTAATTTCGGTTTCATTTCGTCTACATTTCATGAGAGCACCGATGCAATCAGGATGGAGGAGAGGAGAGAGTGAGAGGGAACTGTAAAAAATCGAAAACCAAGAAAAAAATAAGTTTCAACGTATAGTAAATAGCCACGTCAGATATAAATCCTCCCAATCCCATGCCACGTGGGCCCCCAACAGAAATCGCCACTTCTTTGACCCATCAAATACATCCAAAATGCGGTCCAGTGTCCACGTGGGTACTTGAGGCTAGAGCTCCCACCTACTCAGGAGCATCGGTCCCACCAGCTTAGCCCTTATTGGTGCCACGTGGGAGTACAATGACCGGTCGTTGTAGACATAAAGTCCAGGAGGTTGTGGCTAACAATAGTGACACTAATTAAGCTTTTGATGAGAAAGAGTCTAAAAGATGGTCAGAGGAGTATGGTATAAATATAATGAATAAAGTATGTTAGCTGGATGAATTAACTTGATAAAATAACTCCGAATTGGGTGGAGGCGTGGAGGGAGGGATCAGGGGAGAGATGTTTAGAAATTATTGTTATTATTTTAGAATTAGAAAAGCTGGGTGGAGACTGGAGAGGGTTGTGGACTTGTGGTGGTGAAGAGTGATTGGGGAGGGGGGAGGGGGGAGGAGGAGGGGCACATTGGACGGTGGAGGAAGCGTGGTGGGACCCTCAAGGGGTTGTCGACTTGTCGTTTGCGAACCCAAAAACCTTATATCATCATCATCCTTCTGCTTCAAAGTTCAAAGGATCGAAATCGAACTTCTCTCTCTATCAGGCGTAAGCGTAAGGCGCTGCTGAATGCTGATGCCCTTTTGCCCAAAAAAGTGAAAAACAACGCGACTGTTGCTGCAGTTGCTTCTGCTGATGTCTAATATTGTCTAGTCTTGATTGATGACACTGGGCTGCCAATTTTGGTGGTGGACTGAGCCCCCCCTACTCGGCCCATAGAATTGGACGGATGGGCCCCAGTCCGACTGTTACCAGACTTGGTCCGGCCAGTGCCGCACAAGGTGGGTTTGACAGATGTGGACCCCGGCTTGTTTCGACCTCATTATTCCATGATTCGATCCAATCAAAGATCCGAAGAAATTTGGAAATTTTCCCTTATACAATTTCGCTATGACTGTCTACTTTTCCGGGTTTAGAGTAGAAACCAAATTATTGCAGTCGTAGTCTCTCTAGGAGGGAGAGAGAGAGAGAGAGATCAACAGAGCAAAGCGTACCCGCTTACCCAGTAGTACCCAGCCAGCACAAGTCGGGTTGGACCCATCCATCCTAAGAGATCTGTTGTCATTGAACCCGAACTACGGAACCGAGGGTGAGATCTGAGATGGTATAGTACCATTGTGTTTGGACTTTGGAACACCTTTCTCTCTTTCTCTGAACTTTTGTCTCATAAAATGATGATCATCGAGATCTATGGTAATAATTATTATTTTTTTTTTTTATTTTTAAGAAATACGGAGGTAGGGTAATAAAACCTTCAGAAAGGGGGCCCACGGGCGGTTTCGTCTTTCTCCTGCATTTCGGGCCTCCTCCGCTGCTGCAGTACAGCATGAAGTGGCGTTGTTATAGAATTAGAATCTCAACTACCAACTTGCCACGAGCTGCCCACAACCAAAGGCCTGGCCTGCCTTCATTCAGCAGTTCCAGTTTCATTGCTTAAAAAGTGCTTTCCATGTTATTTCATCATCTCCGGTGATTGCATTCTGAATGATATTGTCTTTGTTTAATTGTTTCGTTACTATTGATATTGTAGCTTAAGCTGCGTTTGTTTGGGATACAAACGTCAAATACTGGGGTATTAATGAACCCGGTTTGAGTTTGTGAGTGTTTATTTATTATACAAAAGTGAATCGATTAAGTGGAGGGAATTTTGTTGTGTCCTGAGGAGAATACATTACTATATCCATTAAACTTGTACTCTTTTGATCTTGATGCACATAGACTTATTCTGTTGATGGAGCGCTAGAGAGACCACCATACATACAGCTATTTACATCAACTTGAAACAAACAACAAGAGTATAAAATAGGTTTACACTTAATGAATCATTTTGCATTTATGAACCAAAAAGAAGGTATTTGTGTATGTACGTACCACAAACATACGTAATTAAATGGTCTTCAACTTTAAGAACTATAAGCTCAAAATGGTCAAAAATTTAAAAACTTCAAAGATCAAATGAAAATTTTGGATTAACAATATGATACACTAGAATAATTACCAAATGGTATTCAACTTTAAAAGATAAAACCCTAAAAGCTTAACAAGTCTTTTAGTCATATAGACCGTGAGAATATTTTCCTAAGAAAACGTGCCAAATGATACCTTAGTTAATTAATAATACGGACAAAGATCAGGAGTTGGGAAAACTTGCACGTGCGTCAAGAGTATGCGAGCTTTAAGAATATAGAATTAGATGAATGTAAAACCAGAGCCAGAAGGGTATTGTCAATGTCTCCAATGTTGCTAGTTGCTAACTTGCGCATCTGGATGATGCAACCCCCCACCCGAAGTTGTGAGCGAATCCAAAGAGAGCTTAGTTGTCATGGATTCCCTGAAGATGCAGTATCAAAGACATGGTAGTCCCACTGCGGTATGTCGGTTGTTAGGTCCCACCACCTAGAAGGACAAATCATAATCCAACGGTTGTTGTGGGTGGTGGAAACTGGACAGTGGTGTACGTACCACTTTAGTTCTCTGATGTACACAGCACAGAGAAAGAGAGATCACCATCAGAAGGCGACTCAGACTCAGGTGGGAGTCCCAGGAGTCCACCCATGGCAAAGATCAACCGATCAAGATTACTAGATTAGGTGATGAGCGTGGAACATCCTCCTGCTCTCTTGATAAATTGAGAAACCACGACCATCGGGTGGGTCCCAGCCATGTGTTTGCAGCAAAGTGCCCATCACATCTACTGAATTGATATGATGGTGTTTGATGTTTGAACCCATAGAGTAGATAGAGTGCCTATATTTGGGAAAGAGGTGAAGACAAGCATCACCCTCCACACAACTTACTACTCAGTTCAAAGCCCATTCGAACAGTCATTATAGCCTTACATTGAGAATATTTTCGCATGAAATAAAGCATACAAGTATGGAGATGTTTTCAATTAAAGGTTGTTAAGACTGTTTTTCACACATCAGTGCCGCCCCATAACTATGGGTGGCAATTTTCTCCATCCCGGATGAGTACTTGGGCTCCTCGACCCCATTGGGTCGAGGATGGGAGGTACCTTGGCGGGGTCGGGGTCGGGGTCGAGGATGGGGCTACTCATGAATCCCTGATCGGGGATGGGGATGGGGACGGGGACAGGGAATGCAATCCCCGCCCCCACCCGTCCTCGATTAATATTATATATAATATAATATTATATATTATATAAGTATAATAATTATTAATTTATTTATAAAACAATAAAAACTAAAAGTCTAAAACATAATTCGAAGAAATCAAGAAAACTTGGAAAACCCTTAACCCTTGACTAAACCAGTTACCAAACTTCATTCTTTTGTCTTCGACAAAGAAGACTCAAGAGAGGCGACTGAACCACAAAACCAGTAAACTCTAGTTTCGTCTTCATCGCTGATTCATCGACCGTTGACTGTCAGTCGCCGTCGCCTACTGTTGCCACTGCCCACTCGCCCATCGGACATCGAACAAAGGAGAGGCCAGAGAACTGAGGAAGAGACTTCGTCTTCGTCGTCGATTCGTAAATCGCCGACCATCATTGCTGTCATTGTCACCGTTGCTGTCACCCTTCAGACTCTCTCTCATCAGTCATCATCGACATAAACTCTCCCAAGTCCTAATGGTTCTCTCTCTCTCTCTTAGTTTCAGGGATTCGGGTCTCTAACGGGGAATTCATCCCCATCAGAGTCAAGAATGGAGGGGGGATTCCTTTCCCCTTCGGGGATCGAGGATGGGGATGGGGGGTGATTTGAGGGTTAGGGTCGGAGATGGGGAATGTACTCCCTACCTTGAACCCGCCCCATTGCCATTCCTACCCATAACACCAGCAAGTCTAGATCTCTTCCTCACACAGTACGTCTCACACCGACCTCACAGCATGGCCACAGATCTGAAATATCTTCTGTATTTATATTTATTATTCAGGGGAGATGTTTTCAATAATAGAAGGTGGGATGTGGCTGTGAAATCAGGGTGAGGCACGGCTTGTGAGGAAGAGATCCCAATTCGACACCCGTTGATGCTCTCATTAATATAAAATATTATTTACTTTCAAAATTTCCAACATTCTATTGACTATTGTTTTATTTATTTAAATTTATAATAAATATACAGATCAACATTACTGTGATAAATGAAAACTAGGTAATAAATATATAGATCAATAATATAAATTTCAATTCCAACCTGATTTGAATCAGTTATGTCGAATTGGGTTCAAATAATACCCTAATTTGAATTCGATTGGATTTATTTGCATCCCTACAACAGCAGGTTTGACCAATGTCCCTCATGTGTACCCAAACTAGGTAATACAAAAAAAAAAAAAAAGAGTCGATGCCAATATTTATTAGACTAACTACCTCCTGGTTCCAAGGTTTTCATAATGAGTTATTAATCCTCAAACAACTTGGACGATGGATCGCCACCTTTATTTATTTGTTTGTTTCTTATTTATGTTTGTAGTAGCTAGGAAAGGTGAAAGTGAAACCTCTGTATATAAAGATAACGGAAAGTAACCGTCTTCTTAACTGTAGATTAGCATTACCTATGTTTTTATTTGGAGAGGTTGGAACATGCTAAAATTAGTTAAATTGCCTAATCATCCTATTCCGTAACGGTTCTGTTTTGCCATTCTATGCAGTCCCCACTCCACTCCAATGATGTCTAATCTGTGGTTCCACCGTACTGCATATGTAAGGTGGACAGGCTCCGCTAGTCCGCTCCACACATTCTCTGAGAATTGGGTTTTGATATCAAATCCATCAATCCATCAATCAATCATCTCCAGTTTTGACTGTATTTTCAATCAATATATCATCCCATGTTATATAAATACAGGGGTAAATTAATAAAAAGACCCCGTACTTTAGGGTAATGGACAACTATTCCCCTAAAGTTTAAACTTTCATTTATAATATAGACCTCTCCCTCAACTTTCATTTTGTGACAAATATCCTTAGGCTGTTAAATTATATGATAGAATGCACTAAAATTATTAAAATATATGTCCGCATTTTTATTATTTTCTTTTCTTAATTTTCTCTCTTGAACCCTAGTTGATAAAAAAAATGCATTCATTTTCCCCCAAATGAAACCAGCTAAACTAATAAGAATCATTTAATTGATATAGAAAAACAAGTTTTTTTTTTTTTTTTAAATTAATGTTTCATTTCAATGACATGAGTGTTTCTTCATCTTAAAATATAAAATTATCCACTCCTTCCTTTAATAAAAAGCTAGAAAAAACTTTAAATTTATATATATCAAAAAGAAACTTGTACCATTTCATCTCAATATTGGATATATCTAGAAAATTACAAGGATCCATTAGAAATTTAGAACAACCAAAAGAATTTCAATATTATATTTAAAAGAACTAATCAATCATAAATCATCACCCCTAACTGAGTGCCTACCCGATTGGCTTAATTTATAGACATGCTGCATTTGGGTTGTTTCTGGTCCTTTCCCAACCAACAACACACTGAAATTGCTGCTGTTTTTGCTCTTTGATACGCACAAGGTTTTCTTGGAACCTATATAATCTTTGTTGTCCGGGTTTGGATAAAACTGATGAATGAGGCAGGTCCAATTAGGAGGATATCCTTGGCTCCTTGCTAATTCATCCCGTATGCTTGTCTCAACTCTCAACTCTGAACTGAAAGCCAAACGTTTCAGCTCGAAACGCCCGATGGCGATTGGTGGGGTCAGGTTCGTCGTTTATGGATTGGACCTTTTCGTTTTTTTTTTTTTTTTTATTTATCTCTGGTGGTCTAAATCATGTATGTATTATCTCAACTAAATAGTGGAAAGGCGCACACCGTTGGATGTTGTTCTAGAGATTCAAATGACGAATGCAAGCTCCATCCAACGGCTAAGAAGGCTATGGGTGATGAAATCATCCTTTTATTAGTTTTATATTTATATGACTCGTCCTTGTCTTTTGTTTGCTCAGGTTGTTAATATGATAATCTCCCCTACAATAATTATTTGGTGGTATTTCTCTTTCAATCCGGTTTTTCGTGTACGTAGAAGAAACCGCTAGCTAGGGCACTTTCTTCAAAGTTAAAGCAATGATTTTTCATATTGGAGTCGTATTGTTGATCCAGATAGCTAAATTTTTCAAAAACATAGCTCTTCTTATGAAACATCACAATCCATTCTTGGGATCTTGTGGGAATGGAGAAATGGGTTAGGAAGAATTGGAACTCAAGCTGTTTTTGGTATCATGGGCTGATTCTCCTCTTTTGTTTGAGACCTTGTTCGTTCTGGGTAAATTGTTTACCCAAGTAAATGCATTTAGTACCCACTTCTCCAAGTAAGTGCATGTATTTGTGTTCATTTCTGTTTAGACAATTTCTCCGTGTCAACATTTTCGTCTTTGTATCTTTTTGTTCTCAAACTCTGGACAAATTTGTCTCAACAGTTTTTAGCATTTTCCTTCCATGTGGGAAATAAATTACTGTGGAACCCTATTTATCAAAACACAAACACGACAAAGTTGACCAACTCTCCCCACTTATGGAAATAATCAATGCCCCTGAATGTAAAATAATTAGCGAAAATTATTTTCCTCGAAAATAATGGGTTATCTTCCATAAAATGTAGGGGTGCAACTCAGGCTGGTTGGGTTGGGTTGAAAGTCAACCCAGGCCCAACCCCAAAGGTGCAAATCTTAGGCTTGGGCCTGGTCCAATCCGAGCTTAACCTAACACCATTCGGGTTGGGTTCAGGGGTCAGGTTAGTCGGGTTTGAGTAGGTTGATCGGGTTTAAAATAATTCAAGTATATATTTTTATGTAGTAATCTTTTATTGGGCTTTAGGCCCAATTTAAGAATATAATTAACTGAATATATATATTATTAGAAAAAAAAAGATATTTTTATATAAATACAATACACATATCTATGCATTTTTTTTGGGCAGGCTTAGACTACAACTACTTGAGAGTTGAGGCCTCAACCTAAACTCAACCCAAATTTAAGTCAGACCCGACTTTTCAGGCACAAGCCCAGGCCCAGCCATCAGCCCGAAATCTCAATCATAACCGATGCAAAAATTTGGATTGGATGTGGTCGATCTTGGATTCTTGTGTTGGATCCGCCCAAATTGCACCCCTAATTAAATGATGACTTTAATCTTGTTTTGGTTTAGCCTATGACCAAATTAAGGGCATAATGTATTTTTCCAAATAGTGATGTAATGATAATGATGCTATGGAAATATGGTTTTAAAATTTAATAAACCAGTTAAACTCTTGAAAGTCCATTTCACTTGATGGAATTGTTGTAGACTTGGGAAATGGGAAATAGGTGTAGCTCGTATGGTTGACTCACAAAATTGAGTTAAGTCCACTAAACTCAAATCGATTTATTTAATTCATTATTTATCTTTTCTGGATCTGGTCTGGTGTGCATTTGATTGATTAATAAGCATGTGGAAATATAATAGTAATGATGAAGGGGAGATGGAGGATCTTTCTACAGTAATTCCTCCCAAAAGATGGAGTGTCCAAACAAGAGAGAATTTCTCATAATGGCAGCTTTTGGTGGTTTCAAGGCTGCATTGCATGAATTTGGATTAGCTATCAATACATTGTCCCAACAACATGATAAGGGAGATACTCCCAACAACATGGTAGCAGATCCGGGTCAAGTGATAATTTTGATTCCAAATCTCCAATCTCAAGTTTAAATGCTATGCCTGCACGAAGCTTAGGGCCCATTTAGGAGGGTTTAGTTTCATAAGTAGCAGAAGTTTCTTTTGGTTTGGTTTCTTTTGAAGTGGCTAGTAATTATCAGAAGAGACTTGTTGGAAGAGTTGTCTATGCGATTGTGGGGGTGTTTTGTAGTATGGATGAGAAATTGGTAGGTATGGATCGGCCCATACCATATCCTGTAGCAGGAACCAATTTACACCACACCACAGTCCACAATTGTTCTAAATTGTGGATAGATTGTGTGGACGAGGCCATTCTACACTCATAGTGGCATTCTATAGGTGTGGTGTGGATTGGTGCAGACTACACTTTTTAATTCCATGTATCTCATATACATTTATGAATGATCTACACAATCGATCATAAATGTTTAGTTCTTGTATTTTATATGATAAATAAATTGAAAAAAGGCATCGATAAATTAATATTAACCAATAAACATTAATTTTAATAAAAAATAGTAAAATAATTTAAAAATATTTTTTTATTGATAAAAACATTAAAAAATTAATATTTAAATTAATGAAAAAAAGTGGAGAATGAGAACTACCGGATTTGTTCTAGAATTAAAAATTATTATTTTAAAGTTTAAAGTTTAAAAAGAAAGAAAAGTATGTAAAAGAGATATATTATAGGGGTAATAGCATAAAAGGGCAACTTTTGGGATTTAATATCAATACAAGTAATATATTTAAAAAAATTTCAAAAATAGGTTAACTTTTTAAAAATAATATCAATAAAGGGCAAAAACACTATTTATCTTATTCTTCTTGCCATTTGTTCACCAGAGCCGTCGTCCGCTGCCACCCGCCCGTCGCCTCCGCCCACCTCCGGCAACGTTGTTGGAGGTAGCTGGAGGCAGAGGTGGCGGTAGCGACACTGGTGGTTTCTCTGTCCAACTCTGCCACCTCCACCTCTGGCAACGTTGCCGAAGATGGGTGGAGACAGAGGTGGCGGCGACGGCGAGCAAAGGAATGACCACCAGCGCTGCCACCGCCACCTCTGCCTCTGGCTGGCGGTGGGCGGCAGCGGACGACGGTGGTGGGCGGTGGCTCTGGTGAACAAATGGCAAGAAGAAGAAGATGAACAGTGTTTTTGCCCTTTATTGATATTATTTCTAAAAAGTTAACATATTTTTGAATTTTTTTTAAATATATTACTTTTATTGATATTAAACTCCAAAAGTTGCCCTTATATGCTAGAAACCCTATATTGTATCAATAGATAATGTAGAAATATTGTGGACCGATCACATCCACGAAATATGTGTGGCTGAGATTTTGGGCTGTGAACGGGGACGGTCCACGATATATATTATAGACCGTCCCCATCCACAGCCAATTGAACACCGTGGTCATTCCATGCGTGAACCAAAACAGGCCATCCACGAGATGGCCATGGAACCGAACAGGCAAACACCACCTGCATGATTGGCTTTTTACTAAGCACTGCTTATATACTTTCAGGATAGGCCCCACATCCTAAAGCCAAAATCCACAGCCCTCCTAAAGAGCAGCCTAGGAGCTTTCATATTTGACATAGAGTTTGGAATTGTAGTAATAGAAGAAGAATGCTATGTTTAGCATGCAGCTCAGATTCTGAATAAGAACAAAGCTCTGATAATAAACTATACGAAAATGACCAAAGTAACGAATGGTGGGTGGGTGTGTGCGGGGGGAAAAATAAATGAAAATGGAATTGAAGGTACTAATTGCACAAAGTTTCTCCTTGCTGTAGGATTTCACAGAATTCTGAAACTAAGATTATTACCTCATTTTTCATAAATAATTAGGGCGGAAGTGGAACCCATTTCCGCATAATATTGTAAATGAAGCTTTATAACTTACTAGTTACATATTTATATTTATTCGTGTAAGAGTCAGTCATTTAGATAAACTTAAAACTGAAAACCTTGATTCATCCAAGACTAAAGTATTTCGGGGCCCATCAAACTATGGGCTCAACAAACCAAATGGGCCCATACAGCAGAGATGGGATTCCAAATGCCCAAGCCTGTAAAGGTGATATTTTCAGTTATTGAACCACAACCACTAAAGCCTGGATGGATTAAGATTCATTCCGCTCTGGCTAGATCTGTGGTCGTCAAGTTATAGGACAGAAGGAATGTCTCCCCATTTCCATTTCCATTTCCATCCCCATCCATCCTTCCATCCATCCATCCATCAAGCTCTACCCGTGCAGGAAACAACTAAGCGAAAATCAAAGAAATATCTATCAAACAGATCACATGAAGCTCAATCTTCAATTTGTACTGGGAAAGATAATCAAAATATGAGAGGATGCACGCAGACAACAAAGTTAAACAAGGCATATGCGAAGAGAGAACGATTATTAATGTGATGGACCAGACCACTTTATTGGACCATACTGGGAGCAAAGAACAAACATGCACGAGTCTTCCACTGAACGTCATCATCAATTCATCACACCCCACCTAGGAATTAACCTTGCTCACTCACTAGGTCCCTCCACCTCTCTACCTCCCATTCCACGAGCATCGTCGTTGTTATATGAGGGATGAGCTGGAACGATTTATTGGGGGAATATCAATTCACCAATGGGCTTCACCCATGACTGGTCCCTTAACCACTGAGGCTAGACCCATTTGAGAAGGCTATGTTTGGTTTGAAGGAAAAGGTAGGGAAAGGATGATTTTACGTGGGGAAGGCAGGGAAAAGTAGAGAAGCATACGACCTTCCCTTCTCAAATGGGTGATTTTATTTCTCATGAATGAAAAGAAACAAACCTCCTTTTTATTCTCATGTAATCTGATGAATCAATTTTTATTGATGTATCAATTTTTTAGCTAAGTACCTCTACATTTGGTCTGCTTCCAAGTGATCGATGACTCAGGTCGAAGTGAACTTTGGCTGCCGAGCTGAGTCGAGCTGGGCAGGCTAGGTGTTGAGCTGACTATAGTGCCGAGCTGACCAGGTGGTGAGCTACTGTGAGGTGCCGGGCTGACCAGGTGCCGAGCTGCCTGTGAGGTGCCAAGCTGACCAGGTGCCGAGCTGCCTGTGAGGTGTTGGGTTGACCAGGTGGCGAGCGGCCTGTGAGGTGTCGGGCTGCCTATGAGGTGCTGGGCTGACCAGGTGGCGAGCTGAATTGATGAGCTTCATTGCTCTTTAGAGACCTGCAAGGAACCAAATGTCAGAGGACCAGAGGTGGCTAACCCGGCGAGGTCACTCTGATGCTTAAGTCAATACTCTCATAGTAGACTGCGAGCTAAAAATCACAAAGTCTGAGAGCTAGAACTTGCTTACTTGCTCCTCCCTTTGCTTCTGGGTTGGTGCCTTTATATAGGCATTGTTTGGCGTGGGCTTCACGCACCATATCCGAGATTTCTGCGAGGTTGTTTAAGTGGGTCGAGATTCCTGGAGGTAACCGCCATGCACATTGACCACCATCCAGATCATTTGGCATGTGGGCCAACTTCCATGGATCGTGGGAGTGTTTGGATATGCATGTCGAATTCATTGACGAGCTCGTCTTGCCAGTCGCTAGGTCGGCGCATGTGCCAGGCTGCCAGGTCGGTGCCTGTGCTAGGCTGCCAGGTCGCGCCTGGGCCAGGCCGCCAAGTCGGTGCCTGTGCCAGGCTTTCAGCTCGCGCTAGGGCCAGGTCGCACCAAGGCCAGGCTGCCAGGCCGCGCTTGGGCACCAGGTGGGACACCATCAATTTGGCTAAGGCAAGTTGTTGCAAAAGTGGTTTCGGGTGTCACCTATTTATTCCGAGGTGCCATGTGTCACAATATCATTGGAGGGCCAAATCCGCCCTCATCATTTGCCCCCCACTCCCGACCCGAAAGTAACTTGGCGAAGGGAGTAGATTTCTCCTTTTGGCCTGGAATGAATAATTCGATGAGCTCGTAAGCGTTGAATCAATTCCTTAGGCTCTAGGAGTGACTCGCAGTCCGCTCCTTGATTTTGCCCATCCGAAGAGGCGACTGGGTCTTATATGGTGAGGAGGTCTTTGCTAGTAAGGTATTTTGGCCCTTAGGCTCTGGGAGCGACTCGTAGTCCACTCTCCTTGATCTTGCCGATGCCGAAGAGGCGACTGGGCTTTTTGTGGTATTTTAGCCCTTAGGCTCTAGGAGCGACTCGTAGTCCACTCTCCTTGATCTTTGATTTTGCCCATGTCGAAGAGGCGATTGGGACTTGTAGTGCCGAGGTCTTTTATCAGTTCGACAGTTCGCGCTTGGGCCAGGCCACCAGGTCGCGCTAGGGCCAGGCCGTTAGGCCGTGCCAGGGCCAGACCGTCGGGCCGTGCCTGTGCCAGGCCGCCAGCTTGCTCCTGGACCGTTAGGTGGGCGCCTTAGTGCTATGACTGCGTTGCATCAGCCTCGTGATGCCGGTCACCCACTCCTACAAGAAGCTACTAGGAGCTCGACCTACGGGGGCAACACTACTAACTTTAGGTCGCCAGCTCGCACGGGAGCCTTGGAAGGCTCGACCAGCAAGGGCGCTCATGCAGTCCGTTGTCTGCCAATTCCCGCGGAAGCCACAGTGAGCTCATCTTTGTAGGGGGGATATCGCGAAGATGACTGATGAGGTTTTATCTGAATTGAAAATAAAGTTGATAAAGCTGCTTAGTCTGTTAGCACTTCATGCATAGTCTTTGAGTAAAAAATGAAAACTATAAAGCGAGAGCTCTAGTTTCTAAAAAATGAGGACTTAGCTTTCTGGAAGAAGAGGGCTTAGCCTTTTAGAGGATGAGAACTTGACATTTTGTAGCGTTTCCCACAGATGGCGCCAATTGATGAATCAATTTTTATTCATGTATCGATTTTTTGGCTAAGTACCTCTACATTTGGTCTGCTTTCAAGTGGCCGATGACTCAGGCCGAAGTGAACTTTGGCTGTTGAGCTGAGTCGAGCTGGGTAGGCTAGGTGGCGAGTTGACTATAGTGCCGAGCTGACCAGGTGGCGTGCTGCCTGTGAGGTGCTAGGCTGACTAGGTGGCGAGCTGCCTGTGAAGTGCTGGGTTGACCAGGTGGTGAGCGGCCTGTGAGGTGTTGGGTTGACCAGGTGGCGAGCTGAATTGATGAGCTTCATTGCTCTTTAGAGACCTGCAAGGAACCAAATGCTAGAGGACTTGGGGT
The DNA here is from genome assembly GCF_055504915.1 of Nelumbo nucifera. Lineage (NCBI taxonomy): Eukaryota > Viridiplantae > Streptophyta > Magnoliopsida > Proteales > Nelumbonaceae > Nelumbo > Nelumbo nucifera. Next base: position 144,769,501 of record NC_142649.1, on the reverse strand, counting down.
GGCTAACCCGGCGAGGTTGCTCCAATGCTTAAGTTAGTACTCTCATAGTAGACTGCAAGCTAAAAATCACAAAGTTCGAGAGCTAGAGTTTGCTTACTTGCTTGCTTGCTCCTCCCTTTGCTTCTGGGTTGGTGCCTTTATATAGGCATTGTTTGGCGTGGGCTTCATGCATCATATCCGAGATTTCTGCGAGGTTGTTTAAGTGGGTCGAGATTCCTGGAGGTAACCGCCATGCACGTTGACCACCCTCCAGATCGTTCGGCACGTGGGCCAACTTCCGTGGATCGTGGGAGTGTTTGGATATGCATGCCAAATTCGTCGGTGAGCACGTCTTGCAAGTCGCCAGGTCAGCGCATGTGCCAGGTCGCCAGGTCACGCCTGTGCCAGGTTGCCAGGTCGTGCCTGTGCCAGGCTTCCAGGTAGGTGCCTGTGCCAGGGTACTAGGTCACACCTGGGCCATGCCTTCATGTCGGTGCCTGTGCCAGGCTTTCAGCTCGCGCCAGGGCCAGGCCGCGCCACTGCCAGGCCGGGCCTGTACCAGACCACGCCTGGGCCGTCAGGTGGAACACCATCAACTTGGCTAAGGCAAGTTATTGCCAAAATGGTTCTAGGTATCACCTATTTGTTCCGAGGTGCCATGTATCACAATATCATTGGAGGGCCAAATCCGCCCTCATCATAATCCATTTGGAATGATGTACTGTTGCCTATTTGAATAAAAATCATCCCTTTTGGGTTAAAAAAATGGGTACTATGATATCAGAAAACATACGGCCAATCAACGGGTATCATAAAAGAGGTGACCAATCCGGTGATTGATATTCATCATGATTCATGGGATGCTTTCATTGGTCAAAGCTCTTCTGATTTCAGTATTATAGATTTTCCCTCAAAAAATAAGTAAATAGGAAAGATAATATATCCGATACCATGAGCTACCGGCTACATAATGATATATAGTTTGTTCCCCATGCCAACACCTTACTAATTCAGCCACTTGTTTGTTTAACCAATTGCTTATATTTTGCGTAGGGCTGTTAATTGAACTGGATTTGATTCAATCCGATTCAGTCTAACATTGGTCCATTTACAAATGGATTGAACTAAATCCGATCCAAACCCCATACAGTAAAGGGACCGAATTGGACGTCCAAATTAAATGTTTTCCCTATTCACAGTCAGTAAGAGTCCACGACGGTCACTAAGAAATAACAACCACAATCAACAGACGGCTGCTGCCTCTCAACATGTACGTGTCGTCTTTTCATTGATTGAGAGTTTTGGTAAAGCAACATTTCTTCCAAATTGCGTACAAACCCTAGAAGGCTGGAAACTTTGCCCCCTCCCCTAATAATATCCTGCCGTCCATCCCTACAAACTTGGAGAAATCTCAGCGGTAGACTGCGGCATCGCTTGTCCCTCTCCACGTAGCATGCTGACAGCTGATGTTTTCTATATAAAGCAAAGCCCTCCAGACCTCTAGCTCCAGCTCCGCACCTTAAAAAATAACCTTAAATCCAACAACAACCACAACTGAAAGCTCCCAATCTCACAAACAAAGCAACCACCTTTTCTCTGTTTGTCTGTTTGCCTGTCTCTCCTCTTCTCTCTCTGGTTTCTCGGGTTTTCACAAAATGGCGATGATAATCACACATAAAATCGGTGCCTTGTCTGTGACGCCTGTAGCTTCATCAGAAACCATGAAAGAGTCGGGTGATCCGCCTGCTGTTGTAGTAAGTGTATTGGCTCTCTGGAAGACACCCTCACAGCCTATGAACCTAAGGCCTAGAACTCAGAAACAAGGGCCGGTGGTCGGAAGAGAGATGGAGGCCAGCCTGTCAGTGGTGTGTCAGGTGCTTGTGGCGGAGACGACAATGATGGAGTGCAGAGATGGAGAGGTGGGAGGTGCGCAGGTTAAGGGCGAGAGGAAAATCGTTGAAGAGAGGGAAATACCGTCGGTGAGACTTTGAGATGGAGCGATGGAGGCGCCAAACTCAGGCCTTCGAAAGTTTACACGCTTCAAGCCTTCAACGTTCAAACTTCGAACGAAAATGAACGGACCAGTGGACTTGTTCGAACTTTTGGCCTTGTCCACTTTTAGTCCATTCTATGAAAAGACGATTCATGTTTGGACCGGGCTGAATTCATATCAATTTTAGGACTGTCCATAACACTTTCAATCAGACGGAGTCCAACCTGAAACCGGTCCATTAACACCTCTAGTTGTGCGGAAATTAACCAAACATGATTGAAACCCAAACTCATCATGTGATATATTTGAATAAAGGACTGAAACATGATTGGGCTCGGGCTTTCTGGCTGGCCCATTCAATTTTAACAAATTCCCAATTCAAGCCCGCCCAATTCGCATCACTAGCCAAAATAAAAAAAGGCAAGTTTTAATTCACCTACGAATGATGCTTCTACTGTGGTGACTTTGATGAAGTGACGTGGTGGGTCTACAGCAGCACATCAAAGGCCAAGATTCACCATTTTAATCCTGTACTAAAACCATGTCGTAACAAAAAGTGAATTCATTTGGCTATTACTCAGGGCAGGGCCTGTGCATACGTAAACGTGTAAATCGGATCGTAACATAATGACCACATCGGGAACATCTCCCATATTTACATGTTTTCATTCATGGGAGATGTTCCAAATGCATGGCCGTAAATGCTGTGAGATGGGCATGAAGAACATTCTGTGTGGAAGAAATTCGGATTCCCTTTCAGAATATGCAATCGTAACCACAATGATGACCATGGCAAAGACATAAGCTTCTTTTAGAAAGGAGGAAATCCTGCTTACATAGTAACAAGCCATATTTCAGAAAATATTTAGAATTTTCTGACACTGGTAACGTGGTTTTAGTATCCACCGTGAAAGGATTTCCTTATTTTTAAAAGGAGAAAAAACATAACCAATAAAGTTGCTTTCCCCGGAAAGCTACATTTATAAAGCTATTATTTCACTATTCCTATCGAGTGTTTTTTACGTCTTATAAAAGCATTCTTTTACTGCTATACGAAAAGTGCTTTGTGGAGAAACAACAAAAGAGACGTTTATCCAAACCAGAAAAACCTGGTCCTTACTAACAGCCCATGGCCTCCAAAAGCAAATTTGAGACTGGAACCTCCTATCCAATGGGTTATGTATCTGAAATTTGGATAATTTTGGGCCCATTTTTTCCCTTCTTGTTCTTCATGATTGAAAAAAAAAACTCATGAATAAATGGATTTTGTCTGCAGGGAAAAGTCTTCCTAAATCTGGTCAGGTTGGTTGCTGCTTAAAGCTTCTGGCTTGTTACATATGAATAAGCTCAGTCCTGCCTAAACCCCTCCTCGCCATTTTATTACTTTTTATCAACAAAAGTTGGTCAAGATCCTTTTATGGCCCCCATCTCTGAAGTTGAGTTTCATTGTTGAAAAAAAAAAAAAATGGAAGAAAGGAAAATAAAATATGAAAGAAATTAAGAAAGTGGCTTTCTTTGGTTTGACTTGCAGCCAAAAGTTGAGACAAAAGAAGAAAGTGGATTTTCTCTCTCTCTCTCTCTTTTTAACTTCTTTTATTTGTTTTCCCTCAAAAAGTGAGAAAAAAGCAAAAAAAAAAAAAGGGGGGGAGGGGAGATGAGAGCAAACAACACTGATCCCATTCCCTTCAGAAAAAAAAAAATATTGTTTTTACCTTTTCTTTCATTTTCTTGGCAATCAAAATACATATCCGCTGCTTTTCACCTTAGAAAATCTTTATGGGCGCTAGTTCCTAACCATATGATCTATCTAATTTTTTAAAACTGAAGTATGCATATGGGGATAGATAGAGTGAATCCGGGGCTGCAGATCATGTGCAACCTGGAAAAATTTCCCCCCTTATACGTTTTGAATATTGATATTTGATCAATATAAATTAAGAAAGTAATGGAATTTAGGCCTGATTTATTTGAATTGCACGTTTGCACTGGTGCAAAAGTATGAAAGTGCAAATTACTTGAATTTTCTAATTCATTTTTGTTTCAAAATTCACCTTCATTAGCTGAGCAGTGTAAGAAATAAAACCTAAAGCAAAGCAGAAATGAGCTAGAATTTCTATTCTTCTAACTTGCATTTTCATGCATATGTGCTAGTGCAAATGAAATTACATTACAAAGGAATAAATACAAATATATACAATACAAATTCATACAAAATAATACAAAATATAAAAGTTTGAAAGGAGTATAAATACAAATCTTATCTTATATCTTATATATATATATATATATATATACATTAAAAACAAAGTTTTAAGGGGTGCTTTCCATTTTTTGCAAAACGGAATCTTACTGTTTCTTTACATCAATGAGTTGCACGTATGAACCATGCATGAGGGACAAATGTCTATCTTCTCTAATCACTTCCATTTTGCATACATGACGCGTGTATATTTTTTCTCTTGTTTGCGGATTATTTTTCCCTCTCTCCTCATCTTCCCTATCTTACATTCCTGTTGCCCCTCTCTTCCCCCTCTCCCTCTTATCTCTACCTTTCTTTCCGCTTCCTTGCTTCCCTCTTTATCTTTCCTCCCTCATCTGACTTCTTCGGTTTTAACCCATGGTTTCCGATTTGATTTGCAGTGTGAAGTCTTCCAAGAATCCAATGTCGCCGAGCTCGTGTCGGCCATGGCCGGTGGATGGAACCCGCAGCTAATCCTCAAAGCGTGGCATAGAGAAGGAATCGTGCCAGACGAACAGTCAAGATCCGAATACGTGGATGCCATGCGTGAGGCAGGCATGTCGCCGGAAGCAATCGTGGGAGAGGCGGAAGAAGTGATGGAAGCACTAGGGTTCTGAAGCATGTCAATATGAGCACCCGGGGTGCAGTCTTGAATCAGGCACGTCGATTAGGAATCAGGCGAAGAGTATTTGTTCCGGAGAGGAAGTAATGCCTCTAATATTTTTCATTTTCCTGTTTCTTTTTTTGAGTTCTCTTTCCTGTAATTTCTTTTGAAAGTAGAGGGATGGGAGGTTAATTAGAGAGACAGAGCACAAAAATAAGATTCAGATAGTGCCCAATCCTTAGTATTCACCACCATCAATAAGTTCTGATCTGTTCTCTCATGTTTTGCAGGTGGTGGAGGCGGCGGCGACGCCAGGCTTCGATTGGGTTCTTGAGAGCTCTACCCCCTCCCTCCAAGCATCTGGACCTTCTCATAGTGAGATGGCAGATAGCCATGCGAATTGCTTCCAGTATCCTTGTTGACTCGCCCCCATTCATAACCTGTTGGTGTAAGCTTGTATGCAGTTAATGAGCAAGAGCCTGGAGTGAAACTGCAAGTGAGGATGATGCACTTCTCTCCATCCCACAGTTTATTGTTCTCCAGAATCCTAGCATGAGTTGTGAGATCCTGTAAAAGTAGAATGGAAACTCAATCAAGGCCTGATTTTATAATACAGAACTGGAACCACTACAGCCTGCAGTCTGCACGGCCAGTAAGAAAGCATGCTTAGTTAAAAACAAATACTTGAGGGGACAACTATGGAAGCTCATTTGGTTGTGTATGCATCCATCCCAATGGCTCCAGATCATTTAAGAAATCATGCTCAGGAAGAGCAGATGGAAGATGGACCTGCTGATGAATCCCCCCCCTGTGGTGGCATGGCAATACAGCGGATTTCTTTAACCTGAGGATTGTCTGTGGACTTATACCATATAGGTACCCTGCAATTTGAGTACGCAAATCTGCTATACAGATAAACTTCTTCAAGATATTTTTTGGCATGATGTATGCGTATCCCGTTTCCTGTTATCATAAAATTTCATTCAAGGTCTTTAAGCTCTCCATGTTCAAGCTAAAGAGGAACAATAAAACCAATAAATAAAATACCTTGATGTCCTCCGAATTCACATAAATATGATTGACTCGGAGATAAAGATTTGTGGCTGAGTTTGCTCTCACACGCCAATCATTTTTGGACCCAAAAGCCTGTTGCTCATATGGACTTGTGGTGGTGACAATAAGTTCATCACCATGCACATTTGTTGTCCTTGTTGTGACAGCTGTAAGCTGGCTTGCTTCTTTTGCCTGCAAATGAAATTCCAGAAGCAACAAATCAGCAAAGCGACGAGCATAGACAATTCTATTCAACCATAGGAGCTAAATATTACCTGCTTCTCAATCTCTGCTGTCTGTTGCCTCTGTTCTCAGCTCCTAGTATTATGTCACGAATCTCAGATTGGGTAAGAGCTGAAGTAATCACATTATTCTTCTTGGCATAATCTGATTGTATAAGATCTCTCAATGCAACCTCAACCTGCATGATAGAAGATCTTGGCAACAAATAAGTAAACATGAACAGAGGCACATTTTTACAATACTAGGATACGGGCAGGTACAAATTTAATTAGGTCTCTCTCAAATATTTTGAAGTTACCTTCATCCATTGATCATCTGTGAGAGAAGGCTAGATATGGTGTGGTTCAGTGATAATAGTTTTGTCGGGCTTCAGTAACATTTTTGCCTCCTCATTGTTTACATGTAGTGCATGCAGAATTAAGATGAGACGAGAGAATGCGGTATATGAGATGCTTTTAAGTTCTTATTTGTTTTCTCGTGTTTTGCAGGTGGTGGAGGCGGTGGCGACGCCAGGCTTCGATTGGGTTCTTGAGAGCTCTACTCCCACCCTCCCTCTTTCTGTCCTCTCTTACGAATTTTCCCTATGACGATCTGTCCCTTGTGTGTTCTAACTTCTGAGTCTTCTGACCACCCCACTTAAATCGAAGAATCCCACACCTCTTCAATTGATCTTTATCGCTTAATTACCGGGTTTCTTCCTTTTTTTTTTTTTATCTTCCATTTCTCTCCTCTTTTGGTTTACACTTGTTGTGGTGGAAGCTGCCCTTCGTTCTTTTTCAAAAATTCAGTTGGGTTCTTCTATCTCTGTTTCATCTCAACTACGCGGCTCTCTTTGTTGTATGCTTTTCTTTTGTTGAATTGACGCGTCATTTTTTTACCCAGGTCTGTAAATTTCGTTTCTGGGGTGCAAATTTTCTGAGTTCTGAATCGAGAAAATGGCACAAGGCTATGGAGTTGAGCTCTACTTCAAGGCTTGGAACGTCCTTGCTCGTCGCCAGATCAGTACCCAGCTTATTGAGATGGAATCTCGACCACACATTACTCTCTCCTCTAGCCCTACCCTTGAGCCTCCAAAACTGGAAAATGTCATGAAGAACTCGCTTCTAAGCAATAACCGCTGCCTTTGTCATTTTCTATTATAGTAAGTGCTCCCTTGAGGGGATAGTTTCATATGTTGAAGACATTATTCTACAGAACTTGTTGGTTCACAAGATGAATAGCATGCTTGATGACTTTGTTTTGTATGTAAGATGGTTCCATTATGATACATATAAAATTTGTATTTCTTTTGGGAATTATGTGTTTAATAACTTTGTAAGATCGTTTGTGTACTCATGCATATAAAAATTTGTATTCATTCTCTTTGTTATGTAATATATATTTTTCATAGATTAATTGGTTCATTACAGACCCGGATTCGGATCCCACAACTATAGCTTTTATTGTTCTTTTTTTTTTAATTCTCCTCCCACTTCGCTAGTATGTATTAATGTAGAGTGCAAAGTCTTATATTTTGTATGTATTTGTTCCCTACATAACTACATATTTGTATTTGTACTCTCTCCAAATTGAGCCATATTTCCTGATGATGTACGAAGATTCTAATCCAATTCTTTTTCTGCAACGGCGCTACTCTTCAGACTCTTTGCGGTTTATAACTATTTCTGATAAAAGATTCAAATCAAAATGCCTCTCTAGTTTTTGCACAGCCTTTATAGCTCCGGTTCGGGTGCCCAACTATTTTTTTAACTCGCTTTTATTATTACTTGTTGCTTTGAATACAACAACTTAGAATAAGGCATAAAAAAGAAGACAAAAAAGCGCCTCGACCTCGATCTTATGATGTCTGGGCCTCTGGCCTCTGGTCTGGGCCCTGGGGGTTGTAAATCTATTGCCTTGATCCACGCTGGTCACTGGGCAAATGACCTTACTTGAATCATTAACCTATTTAATTCTATCTTTTAGTATTTTAGTCATTTCTATCTTTACTAACAATAATTCTTATTTTTCAAGTATATTTTTGTTTAAAATGAAGAATATATAATATTAATGCATATTCAATTTTTTTTATAAAAAATTATATATTTTTATTTTTTATTATTTAATTTATGAGATAATAAAATTTACTTATTTAGCAACAGAAAATGCAATTCCAATATATTGTTTGAATATTGGTTTTTAATATTGTGGTCAAATCAATTATATATAATATATATGTTATTTATATTACATTTTTGTAAACTTCTTATATGATGAAAATAGTTGAAAAATACTTATATTTTTTGTTTTTCTTTGTTTCAATTATTATATTTTCTTTTCCTTCTAATAATTTATTATTTTTTTAAATTAAATCTGGTGGTATCAGATTTGAATATCCAACATATTGATCGGATTCAAATTTAAATCAATATTTATGACATTCAATAAGATCTTTGGATTAAATCGAATTCAAATATACCTTGATTCAAATCCGATCCAATCTACTTGCATCCCTACCAAATCACTTGCCTACAATGACTTAGCTAATTAAATCATTGAATCATTTGACATGGTCAGTGGGGCCATGTGTTAGACATTAATGTTTTTTATTTATATCCTAAATTTTATCCCATTTCTATCATTAATGAAAATAATTCTCATTAATCATACTTTTTTATATGATAAATATATAATATTATAGAATGTACATAAAATTATCTACAAATTTTTATATTTTTTATAATTTTATGTATTTTATTATTTAATAATAACATCATGTGTTGATCCATTTGATATGGATAGTTGAACCACTAACCCACCACTTAAATAGAAAAACCATTTTTTCTTTTTCGATTGATTTTAAATCATGTATTACATTTTCATCATCAATAAAGTAATTCTTATTTCTGTTAGACAGTTTTGTATGCCCTTAGCTCCAATCAGTTTTGATGTATTGTTGACATTTAGTGTAAATGAATAAAGTGCATGTTTGATTCATGTTGTGTGGTATGTTTCTGTGTAAGACTCTTAAACTGGACACTTAATGAGACTCGTGTTAGTTTAGAATGTTCACAGCCGTTGGATAAGTCTGGGGAGATTTATCTTGCCAAGGTTGACACTGGTGTGCTGCCAAGTGTTGGGGTGGCCTGTCTCAGCTGCCAGGGTGAGACCCAAACCACATGCGGTGTAGGATTACTTGAATCTTTGAACCAGATCAGATTTCCAGTATTGCCCTGGACCTTGGTGATTGATGGGCAAAACTGGAAATTTACACCTGACCCCTAGACTCGATTATGATACTGCACTAGGTGTCGGATTGGGCTGTCTTTGATATGCCAATCAGTGAGATCCTTAGCGGGTCAAAACCTGGGTATGTTGGGGCAGTCTGAGAATTCATCTGAGTGGGTGATCATAGTGACATGATCAACCCCTTTGTCGGACAAAGGTAATGATCGGGGATGCACTCTCTCTGATGGAAACCAAAAAACTGTTGGCAACTGATTTCAATCGTTGAAATTTTGTTTTGCAAAATTTATATATAAGATATATAGATATATACGGTTTCAAAATGTTTGCAAATGGTTTTAATTCCTGGAATCCATGTGAGCAGAGAGTGCAACACTGTTCCTTACAGCTGAGGGAGAGGTCCTCTCTTGTTGGGCAGTGTTTGATCATTATGGGCTGAGAGGTTAAGTGTAAGGCCATTTAAGATTATACCTGATGGGCTAATCTTGCATCTGCCCACAGTCCCTGGGTTTTTATATGATGGCTTGACTCAGGGACCAGTTAGTGTAAGTGTTGGGCCCATAGGGTCCATGCGATGGGCTCAAGGGGTTCACTGAGCTTTCTAGTGAATTCAGCTAGGCCTTGTAACAAAGGCTGGGCTGAACCCATGTGGCTGGTGTATAGATCAATGCTTGGGTCCCATGCCATACAAAGAAGCCCAACTGGGCAGCAGTTTGGAAGCCTATTGAGCACTTAATACGTATTGAGCCTAAAACCCATTTCAAACTGGTTGATTTAATTATCCACTTAAAGGGGCGGATCTGAGATTCAAATAAAGATTTGAATTTGGAAATCTCCTAATAAGATCAGGAGTGGGCTGACCTAACTGCAGATAGGGTTAAGATAATTCCCTATCCAAATACAAATTAGGATTGGGATAACTTCTAATAGGATTAGGAGGCTTCTTAATCACTAAGAAAGAGGAGAAACCCTAGTCTTGAATTACTAGAATTCGAACCAAGGGTTTAGCAGACACTCCTCCGGCAATTTGAGATTGGATCTCAGAAACCCTAGAGAGAAGGAAAGGAAATACGCCAACTTTATATCTAGAGTTCTCCTCCAGCCGCCGCCATTCACTGCCTGGTTCGATCTCTCTGAGAGGGAAAGATCAAGAAGGTGTTCTTGATATCAATCTTAGCTAAAAGGCTGATTGTGTACGATGTTCTTCACTTCCATCGAATTCTTGTGAAGAATTTGGTTCGTAGGACGAACACTGTTGGTTCTGTTCCAGTATCACTACGTCATCTTCAGTGGGAGCAGGTCTTGGGAGTATTAGTTGGGCGTGAACACCGACGTTGGGAGATACCGATTCTCCGTATCAGGTATAACCCTTCCCTTTTTCTTTGGTTCAGATCTGGATCGGTTGGTTCGATTAGATCCTTTAATATTGTATTCTAAAATTAGGGAATATGATTCCCAGTTGGAAGGGAGGAGAGAAATTTTTGAAATTCGCCCACCCTATTCTGCTGCATTCTTGGTGTCCATACAATGGATCTCTCCCTCCTTTCAATTTCCACATTTATTTTTGCACGTGGCAGTTCCAAATGATGATGATGATGATAATCATTAACCAAAGGACCTTATTGGTTGAACCACTAACATATTTAATTAGGAAAATGGAATATGATTAAGATATTAATTCATTTTTTCTTTGTATTTTAGCTATTTCTATCTTAACTAACAATAATTTTCATTTTTTTCAAACATATTTTTGTTTAATATGAAGAATATATAATATTAATATATGTTCAATATTTTTATAAAATTTATAAAAAATTCCATATTTTTATTTTTTATTATTTAATTTATGAGATAATAAGAAATACTTATTTACCAAAAGGAAATGCAATTCCAATATATTGTTTGAACATTGGTGTTTAATATTATGATCAAATCAATTATTTATATATAGAATATATATTATTTATATATAACATATATGTTATTTATTGTTTATTTATAAATATATTATTTATATTGCATTTTTGTAAACTTTTTATATGATTGAAATAGTTGAAAAATACTTATATTTTTTTTTGTTTTTTATTTCAACTGCTATATTTTTCTTTTTTCTTTTAATAATTTATTACTTTTTTGAAAAATTAAATCGGATCGTATTAGATTCAAATATGTGACATCTTAATCAAATTCAGATTCGAATCAATATTTATGAGATCTGGTCGAATCTTTGGATCAGATCAGATTTGAATATACCCTAATTCAAATATGATCTGATCTGTTTGCATCCCTACCAAACCACTTGCCTACGATAACTTATAATTAAATTATTGAAACATTTGACATGGTTAGTCGGGTCATGTGTTAGACATTAATGCTCTTTATTTTTTATCCTAATTTTTATCCCATTTCTTAATGAAAACAATTCTCATTAGTCATACTTTTTATTTGATGAATATATAATATTATAGAATGTATCCAAAATTATCAATAAATTTCTACATTTTCTAGAATTTTATGTATTCTATTATTTAATAATAACATCCATTTGACATGGATAGTTTAACCAATAACCCATCACTTGGATGGAAAAACTATTTTGCTTTTTCAGTTGATTTTAAATCATGTATTCCATTTTCATCATTGGTAAAAGTAATCCATATTTTCACATTTATTTTTGTTTAATATGGTGAATATATAACAATAGAATTGTATCAAAATGCTTTATACAAAGCTTATATTTTTATTTGAGTTTATGTACGTATGTAAAATTGGACACATCATCGATTGACCCATTTGACTTAGAATGTTAGATCATTGACCTACCTAACATCTAGATATGGAAATTGTTTCATTTTCAAATTGGTTTTAAATTTTGTATTTCATTTGTCATTGATAAAATAATTATTATTTATCATACTTATTTTTGTTTTTATTATTAGTACATAATATTATAGATATGCCCAAAATTGTTTCATATTTTTTGTACTATTCTATTTTAAAAAAAAAATATTTTTAATTATACATTATGGGCTAACCTATTTGACTTGAAAGGTTGAACCACTGACCCACCCCCTAGACAGGAAGATGGTTTAAAATTTCCTATCAGTTTTAAGTTGTATATTTGATGTCCATCATTAATAAAATTATGTTTGTTTTATCATAGTTATTTTTTAATATGACAAATATATAATAATAGAAATGTGTCCAATTTTTTTCAAAATTTCTTTTTTTTTTCTATATTTTTTGTATTTCTTATATTTCTAAATTTGTATTATTTATTTTTGATATCATGAAATTATACATTTGACCCAAATGATTGAAGTACTTCCCACGACGCAGGTGAAAAATATGATTTCATTTCTAGATTTATTTTAAAAATATAAAATTTTGTTCTATTAATAATTATTGTGTATAGATTTATTAGTGGTATTTAATGATGATAAACAAAAGTATTTCTTATATTTCTAAATTTGTATTATTTATTTATGACACCATGAAGTTATCCATTTCACCCAAATGGTTGAACTACTTACCCACCACGTAGATGAAAAACATGATTTCATTTCTATGTTTATTTTAAAAATATAAAATTTTATTCTATTAATAATTATTGTGTATAGATTTATTAGTGGAATTTAATGATGATAAACAAAAATATAATTGTTGGATTCAATGAGAGAGAATGTGACTTATTTAATGACTTAAATGTGAGACTTAATGAGAGGTAATTGAAAGTGCTTAATAATATTCAAAAGAAGGGGTATTTCAGTAAAGAAAAATTCCAAAAGTCAATACCTCTTCATTCACACTTTTATAACCAGTGTATCAATCTATCTATCCATCTCAATATATAATATTTTAATATTTTTAGTTTAGTTTATTGAATCATCCGTTTCGAATCTGATACGAATCCGATCCTACGGATAATCTCCAATTCGAATTCGAATATAAACAACTCCAATTTCCAATTTGGATCTTAGTTTGTTGCTTTGTGTTTGGTTTCCTGGTTTGTTTGATGCGTAATCTATTTGTTTGTTTGTTTTTTTTTATTTTTTTATTTTTTTCTGGAATGAATCTAATCTTTTCACCGCCCCAAAAGAAAAAGAAAGAACAAAAAACAAATTAATAATAGATAATTGAAAAAAAGCGAAACAGTAAGAGCAGTAGGACCAATCACCTTTAACTATCCATCCAGGTCACACAAATTTAAGAAATGATCAGAACTAAATGGGAATTTCTATACAATTACAAGAGCAGTAGTCAGCCAGAAGTGAGAAGATATCTCACACAGAGAAATGATCCTCTGGGATGCTTTCTAAACTTGGCCTCCAAGCACTGTTATCGTCGTCTCTGACTCTGACAAGGGCAATCCTCCTTCTGCTTCTCAGCTTCAACAAATTTAGCAACTGTTCCGCCGAGAAGTGTTTGCATTCTTTCTTGTAACTCAGAAGTTGATTCAACTCTTGTTGGGTCACCACAAGTTTCAACCTCACTACCCCATTGGATCTGGACTTGGCGGCGTCACCTTTGCTCTCTTCATCGACGACCACCGTCTTGTTGGCGCTCTTGAACCTCGCACCGACGGCACCGTCCCGACCTTCCTTCGGCCTCACGGACTGCGATGACTCTGCCGGTGTAGGCGTCTGGATCTCTCCGCCTGCTACAACTTTGTTGGGTTTCAAGCAGTTCCACATTGTTCTTTGATACGAGAGTTGGGCTCGAGAGAGAGAGAGAGACAACAATTGAAAGGCTTATTAGTTATTATAAATAATTAGAAGAAGGGTTGGGACGTGAGAGAGCACATGACATGCCGGCTCTGATGCAGACCACTGGGCCTTACAAGAATAGGTACATGACATTCTTTTTGAAGCTTACTTGAACGTGGGCCAATTTGCCAGCCCATCAAAAAAGAATGCATTGATTTTCAACGTAAGCGTACTATACATGATAAATTTGTCTACAATCCTTTTACTATTTTAGAGGGCCCACTCCACTCCACCCCAGCCCATCACATTCACCTTAGACATCATCTGCGTTACTAGTCAATTCCATGCAGATGCAATTCTTTAGACCACTCATTCGGCGCCCCCATGCTTATCTTGATGATCTAGGCTTTCGATGGTCATGATGTTGCTGTTAACCTGCAGGTGGGTCCCACCATAGTTTTTTCTTTTTTTCCTTTCTTTTTAGCTAGACTAGATGGTCCCACGATAGTTACTATATAGATGATTAATCAACAACCCAAATTTGCTTCAAAGTTGAAATAGTTAGCTTGCTTGGTGTATATTATAAAAATATTAGGATTCGGAGTTAGGTTTGACATGATGATCTATCATCTATTTGAGAATTGAGAGGTGTTAATCAAGAGTAACAATTATAACACCTAACTTGTGATTGTGGGCCATTAATGCAGCTGAGTTTTCCTGGACCATCTGATCATCAATTGGAGCTAATTATTCAGCTATGAACTAAAGCTTCCGGTGGCCAGCAACTTTCAATAAACATTTCATTCTAATGGATGACTAATTAGGAGAGAGAGAGACTTTTGATTATTGCTGCATATATATGCGTAAGACTGAAACGAAGTTAATTGAATCTATCTGGGTTTTTCACATTTTCAGTCAGAGAAATAAGCTGATGGAGTGGAGAAAAGGTTTACGTTTGCCCATGTGACATGTGATGTGGCTGGAATTCATGCATCGTCGTTTGGGGTTGGAGTTAGGTCTCTGTCCCTTGCATTACTCAAAAGGGTGAGTCGTTGAAAATGGAGGAGGGGGATGAGTTACATATCGGGAGCCTCTGCCACATGGTATTGGGTTATCTTCATTGTTTCTTACCAAATCGTGTGCGTGCTCTGTTTGCATGTGGAGGGTCCATTAAGTCTTGCCCCCTCCAAGTTTTATTTGTCTAGTCCCTACTGTTATATAGACTCTTAACATATTTGGGGTAGACTCTATTTGGTGTATTAATTTCCATCACATTGGGCTTCTCTTTGGATTGATCTTGCGTTCACTTTTTTCTTCCAAAACCAGCTGTAGACATGTGGATTACTTTTTCTTCACTCAACTATCAAATACGTTGATCAATTACAGAAAAGAAATAAATAGGGAAATATATAGATCTAGTAATTAAATTATCCTGTGTGCTTAGTGTTGAGTTCTCTTCTTGTAACAAGTCTGTAGGTGTGTCTGTTGGTGGCTAGTATGTTTTGTGTTGTTAGTGTGTTGTCTGTTAGGTTCTGTGGTTGTTCACTTTGTTGTTGGTTTTGTGTCTCTTCTGTGTTTGTTGGTCTGGTCTGTCTGTGTTGTTTCTTCTTTTCTCCAGCCTGGCCGGTTTAATTCAAGGGGACCCATGTAAGATTATACACCTCACCACCCATGTATCAGATTGGATCGATCATCATCACCATCCCTTAAATAGATTGTCTGTCCTCCTTGCTCTTCTGTGCCACACCCACACGGCAAATCAAGATTTAAGAGGCTAGAGTAAAGGTGGTGAGCTGACCTTTTCAGAACCTTGCTTTCTTCTTTTTCTATCTTTCTGTACTCTCATCTTTTTTTTTTCAGTCCCAACGGTTTGAAAGATTAATGTATTCATTTCTGGAGGCGGGTCATCCAAACTTGCTATCCTTGTGAGTTTTTTTTAGTCCATGGTGGTTGGACCTTTGTGATTAATGCAATTAGTTATTAGGTGTGAATCCATCCATGCATGCATGGCGAAGCCACAGTTTCTCTCATTGTTTAAGAGAAGTTATTAATGGGGGAGTGCAAGTCTAGTATCAAAAAGCCCATATAAACATAAAAAAAAAACAAAGTTATCTAATGCCATGTTTGGGAGTGTTTATGTTACAAATAAGTGTTTAAAAACAACTGTTTATTGGAATAAGTATTTATTTGCATTTGGCATCCAATTTTTTTAAATTTGTGACTGTTTTGTACTTCATTTTTTTTTTAAATTTTATGAAAGTACTTTTATAAAAGTACTTTTATAATAAAGTATTTTTATGAAAGCACTTACAAAAGTACTTTTATGAAAGCATTTTTATAAAAATATTTTTATGAAAGCACTTTTATGAAAGCACTTTAACAAAAAAACTTATGAAAATACTTTTTGATGAAGGGTGATTTGGCCCGACCTAGTAAAAAGGGGACACGTGGACACGACCTAACCAAGAGATGACAACTCAGCCTGACAAGTTCAGTTTGCAACAATTGAGTTCGCGTATTCAGTCACCTCGGCACAAAGGCCGCCTCAACTTAAGGCTCACCTCGGAGCAGGACCACCTCGGTGCAAGTCTCACCTCGGAATCGAGGCACCTTGGTATTCAAGCCAGTTCGGAACTAAAAGGCCGAGGTACTAGTTTGGAACCAACAACTCGAATCGCCATTGAATCCCGCGCAACCAACTCCAGTGGTTTCTCCAACGAATCCCGAATCCCTCGAGATCACGATAAGTTAACAGACCCCGACTTTTCTGGGATCACGATAAGGACTTATCCTGACTCTGCCGGAATCGGAAGTGGAACGAGATAAGCCTTACCTATATACTGCTCCTTTGGAAGTGGAGCGAACTCTATCTCCACATCCTGGATATCCCGGAACTTTTTCGTGTGCCCCATGACTACTCAACTATATAAAGGCTCCAACCCCGATGGCACAAAGTACGCATGATTTTTCTGCTCTCTAGCTCTCTAGCTCTCTACACTCTCAAAGCTCTTCAGCTCACTTCAGATTATTAACTTAAGCATCGGAGCGACCTCACCGGGTTAGCCACCCCGAGTTCTCTGATCTTATCTTGTAGATTCACCTATCTCGCCGTTCGACTGAAAGTCAGATCACCCTCCAGCAGGGAGCAGTCAGATCACGCTACATCACTTTTATAAAATTCAACTAGGAGTATTTTTATAAGTGGTATTTTAAAATTCAACTAAGGATAATTTTGGAAGAAAAAAAATTGAATAAATGCTTATTGTATAAGCACTTAAAAAAGAGCTGGATTTTTTAAGCACTCTCAAACATGCCCTAAATATTTTTAAAATAAGCACTACTTAGAGGAAAACGTTTAAGAAGAATGGAATGCGTGAGGAGGGCTTTGGGTCTCTATTTATAGAGGAAAACGTGTAAGAAGAATGGAAACTTTCCCCAAAGTGGAAAAGTTTATTATTCAGTTAGATCTGAGGTAGAGAGGGCATAAGTAGAGTATTTTGCCACGTGTCACTATAGAAATCCTGGATTTTGGGTTCTTGCCCTTCTTGAGATTTGCACATGAACATGAATTTAACTACAACCCTCTTCTAGAAGCCTCTCTTACTTTAGGTATATGTTTGGCATCGATGTTGCATATATGTTGCTGATGTGTAGGTTGGAAGCACCGTTTTCTGACCTTTTTTTTGTTTGGAAACGTTGTTGATAGATAGGACTTTTCCTGGAGCAACAATAACATTTTCTATTTGGTACCAGTGCTCCATATCTGTTTTCAGTACTGGTACCCATTATAGAAAGTCCACGTCACTACCGCACAATGTCCTCGTTGACAGCAAAGAGCTCCAATTTGAGAAAACGTCAAATTTGACATTGCTCCAAACCATGCCTTCTCAATTTCTAAGGCATGCCTTCTCAATTTCTAATGCATGGCTTAAAATACCATTTTTTATGGAAAAACGGTTTCAAACATATTGATATTTCTTGGAGCACCGTTTTTTCTGACATGGCGCTAATGTATCACCATTTTCTGGAGCAACGACATCCATGCCAAACAGACACTAAGTGTTTCATTGAGGTGTTTATATGCTACTTTGTCGTCGAAGGCTTCTTGTGGATATGTTGTGCTATACTGCAATGCAGCACTTAGGAAGGGCATCGTTGCAGCGCGGAAAACTTATGCTAAGATGTATTGAATCCCAAAATAGTGGTGCGATTCATTAACCAGAATTGGTTGTGCTAGCTATATGCTGTGATATGATTGTTGAATTTATGGGTTATTATGGAACTGCTTTGTGAAGGTTTTATGTTGTCTTGTGGCACAAGTGTGATGTGGACACGTGTTTGAATGTTTTTAGCACAATTTTTGTACAGGTGGGGGATTTAGGCTGTGTTTGGCATTCCTTATTTTAAGGATTTATTTTCTTTTTATGGTTGAAATGCCTCTATAAACATTAAGGGGCCATTTAGCAAGTTTTTTTAGGAAGATCTTTTGGTAGTTCTGTCAGTTAAAAGATGTATTGAGCTTTTGCATGAAGATCTGAGCATTTCGAAGCTATTTTGGCTATCGCACATCTTTTTGTGCATCTTTTCCTGTCTTTCTGCACAAGAATAAAGCGAGAAAGACATGAAAAGCTCCATTTGGAACTTCCTGAAATCAGTTCAAAATGGGCTTCTTGTGTCTTTTCGATACACCAACTTTTGGTGGCTAAATACGTTATGAGCCAAATTGAAAAAGGCCACGACACGATCTACCGTAACAGGCATGGTTTTCAAAATCGGATTGGACTAGACGGTTGGACCGGAAAAACTGATAACCGTTCAGCCCCTCGGGTCTGGTTATACTTTAAACCGTTAAGGTCTAGATAACCATTGAAAAGGTAAAAAAACCGCTGACTGGTGTGTCCAGAAGTGCATCGTTAAACACTCCGGAGCACCAATTTAAACATTTATAATTATATTCCAATTCTCAAACAACTACTAACGTAGTAAATGGGTGAGAACGGGTCGTATCCACAGGGAAGCGAGGGAAAAATTAACATTTTCTTAGATCCGAACAAGATAACACAAAGGGGAGTTGCAGAAATATAAAATTAATTAATTAAAAGAAAAAAATGGAATTCATTAAAACCAAATTCAAACAGTACTGAGAATAGCAAGTGCATAAAAATAAATAGCAGAAACAAAATAAAAATGTCTGAGAATTCGATTAGAGGTAGTAGTTTCTGGATATCTCCTTCCACCCTCGAACTTCTCGAGCTAGGCCTTCCGTCTTACCTGGCCGAATTTCAGATCTGTAGAAGAGAATTAAAGCACAAATTAAATCTAATAAAAGTAAATTTGCATGAAAGAAAAATAAACTGAAATTAAAGAACAAAAAGTAATTCTAAAATTGAAGAAAATATGGTTGGGATTCAAATCTAGAGGTGGCAATAGTGGTGTTGGCGAACTGCAAGTAGGAACCCCTCCTCTTGCCTGGGCGTCCTCCTCTTCCTCTACCCTTGAACTTCTCAAAATCAACCTTCCTTCTTACCTAGGTGAATTGACCAACCCCTTTTATAGGGCCCCTGGGACCCATTTTATAGAGAAGGGTGGACACAACTGGAAATAGGGAGAAAGATGGGGGCAACAACTGAAATTTAGCAAAGTTAGGGATGCCCTAGGGTTTTTAATTGATGGCTAAGATGGTTTTGGGGTGATCCTATGGCTAAAAATGGAAGGAGATGGCACCCAATATTATGTAGGGCTGAGATTTGGGTGCCCAGAAATGGAGGGTGTAGATTAGAACATCTAGGGTTGAAGGGTTAAGATTAAAAGAATATATGGTGCCCTAGATTGAATGGTTGGGATATAGGATGGAGGGAGTGGCTGAGATTTAATGGTGAGGAGTTGAATGGGGAGGATTAGCAGAATAGGTGGCACCCTAGGGTTTAGAAGCTACAAAGGAGAGCCCTAAAATGGATGGAAGAGATTAGAAGGAGTGGATGATGAAGATTTCACATCTAGGGTGGCTAGGGTTAGATAAGGAGGAAAAGATTAGGTTAAAAAGGCTCCCTAGGGTTTGCTAATGAGAGGGGAGCATGATAATACAATAGGATGGGCGCCAACTGGGTTTCGCAAATAGGAGGCGCCCTCCTGTTCTCAGTTCTTTACAAAATCACCCCCTCTCTTAGTTGGATTTCACACAAGCTTCCCAAAAACTGCATTTCATCCATGAAAACTTCTCAGTTTTCTACATAATTTGCACAAAGACCCTTAGAGGTCACATAATATATTTTAATTGGGAAAATGGTGCACTTCGACTACCCTAAGGCCGAAAATACCCATGAATTGATGCCCTTAAGGCATCAAAATATAGGATTATCACACCCCCCAACTTAAACATTGCTAGTCCCTTAGATATTTTCCATTACAATGTCATCCCTAACAGAATTAATCAAGCATCCTGATTCCAACATTCTCAAACTTTGTATAGATCGGTGTTGGGCTTTAGGGGTAAAACTATCTTATTTTGAATATTACCAAAACATGGCTTAAAAATCTTAATTACCCTTCCATTTGCAAACTGTCTTGATAAGATTAGATTAATTTTAAAATCTAACAGGTATTCTTCTATTTATTTATGAGAGTGGATTTCTACCCCTGAACTTATTTTTATTGTTACCTTTCACAATTTTACGCGAATCTCGACACTTGACTTAGGTGAAGAGACCTGGCTACTAAGTGTTACGTAAGTTTCTTTGGCATTCCCTTTTCCGTTTGACGCGAATCGCGACACTTGACTTAGGTGAAGAGATCCGGTTACTAAGTCTAGGGTGTCCATTGACCTTTTATTCCTTTTTTCTTTTGCAACACTGTTCAGGGTAGTCCACTATCTCTTAACAATTTGAAGAATTTTGTCTAATTTCCCAATCTTTATCTTCCTATCTTGACAGGGGCAAACTTGGGAGTATTTTTTAATTTCTAAACGGTTTCGACAATATTCAAAAAAGTCCAATTTTTGACTCCTATCACTTGTTATCAATTTCTACAGAATTCAATATTTTTTTATCAGTTTCCTTAACTTTTTCTGTTTGGGAATCTCTTTTAATGGAAAATTTTAAAAATTTCAATGAAATTTTAATTTTCCATGTTTAAAGGCTTAGTTTCACAATTTTTTTTTCAAATTTTCTCTCTCTTTCCTCACCCCCCAACTTAAATGCCATTGTCCCTAATGGCATGACTAGAATGATGCAAAGAAGATTTGGACCAAAAGGAACAACGAGTTGGGTTTTCCTGAGGGGTTCAAGGTATGCCACCTGGTCTTGAATCAAGAAAAAAAAAATTCTAATCCTAAAATTAATTGAAAAAAATTACGATGGGTTGCCTCCCAACCAACGCTAAGTTTAACGTCTTCAGCCGGACACATTCACGCACTGTTCCCATCTATACTCCCCAACTCACTTTCATCTTCCGACAGACATGGTTCAAATTGGGCTAACAACAGGGTAGATAGGGCCTCTAAAAGATCATCAACTATATCCACCTTGCACTCATCTTCTCCTAGGTTTGGATACTTAGAGGCACTAAAAATGTTTAACCAGACTTTCTGCTCCCCTAATAAAATGTCCATTTTTCCTTATTTACAGTTGAGATTTGTATCGACCGTTGCTAGAAACAGACATCTTACGATTATTGGGATGTGGTTCAATTCCTCGGTTAGGGTCATGTCTAGGATAAAATCCAATGGGAAGTGACAACCGTCTACCCTGACTATGGCATCGTCAATAACACTTCGAGGAGTGTTGACTGACTAATCAGCGAGTTGCATAATTATTGTGGTTGATTTTAACTCACCGATCATGAACCTATCATAAACGGATGGAAGCAGATTTATACTGGCCATAAGATCCACTAGTGCCCAATCGAAGGTGATTCCAATGATGACACATATTATGAGAGGAGCACTAAGGTCTTTCATGTTCCGAGGGAGTTGATTTAGGAGAGCTGCACTAATATTTGCCGAGAGCACCATTTTTTGTGGGGCTGATTGTGGCTCCATCATTTGAATACACAAATCTTTTAAGAACTTGGCATAGGTCGGGATATGTTGGATCGCGTCGAGGAGAGGGAAGTTAATATGGACTTCCAGGCTGTGAGTGCAGATGGAAAGGGGACCACAGGTTGGTTCACTATGGGCTCTTCTTCTAATGTTTCCTTTCCTTCTTCTCTCCCCAACTCAGGGTCTTCTTGCTCCTTCTCACTAACTCTCTTTTTCTCACACGGGTTCTCTAAAATCCTCCCACTCCTTAAGGTTGTAATAGTCTTGGTATTTTCAAGTTGAGGATTCTTAGGAAGTGGTTGAACTTGTTGTAGAGGAAAACCCAATGTTTGATTTCTAGGACTCACAATCGGTTGACTTGTTAATTGCCCTACTCCTCTCCCCTTCTTGGCTTTGGCTAGCTGTCCTATTCGGCTTTCTAATTTATCGATGGACTGTTGCTGATTTAGGATCAATTACTGAAGCTTCATGAATTGGTCATTGACGGTACGGGTTTGAGGAGGTTGAGGGTAAGCCTGATACGGTTGGACCGGTTAGTTCCTAGGGTACACCTGTTGGAATGAACTCCGTACTTGTGGCCTCTAAAATTTCTGGGCCATGGAGTTAGATGGATGATGATATTGCTGGGACTGTGTATGTGCTTGACATGGTTGAGTCGGTTGAGTCCCAAGGTAATCTTTGTACTCTCAATTGGTCTGGGCTTTAGACCATTGAGAGTGCATATCTGGCAGGGGGTTTCTTGGGCTTGGGCCTTGTAAGTGAAGTTGTGCTGATTTTCCCACCCAGGGTTGTATGGGCTAAAGAATGGGTTAGCATTGGGTTGGAAAGATCTATTGGCCACTTGTACTTGGTTTGGAATGACTGGTTGACATGGGCCCACCGCAGGGCACTACCTAACATGATGGGCTGGGCTTGCATAGATGGAACATGATGGATAGGATGACAAGGTTGGGTATGGGCCACTTTGTTGACGATATGCAAGGACTTGGTCAATTCTGTGGGCCATCCCATTAATCTTGTCCATTTGTCGAGACACATGGTTCTAGTCTGTCTGTGGCTCAAGTTGGAAGTAGTTTCTCATTCCACAAACTCCAGCCATTGAAATTCATTTTGTTTTAACCCCCCGTTTTTTTGAAATTTGAAATTTAAATTTTGAATTTTAATTTCAAATTTAAAATTTAAATTTAAATTCTGTAATTTAAACTCAAATTTGAATTTGATTTTTTTCATTTTTTTATTTGAAGTTTGAAATTTAAATTCAAATTTAGATTTTGAAATTTAAATTCATATTTGAATTATTTATTTATTTTTTTGGTTTTTTGCTTTTTTTTTGAAATTCGATAAATTTGAATTTTTAATTTTTTTAATTTTTTGAAATTTGAAATTTAAATTCAAATTCATATTTTGACATTTAAATTCCTGAAATTTAAATTCAAATTTGAATTTTTGAATTTAAAAAAATGCATGCAAATCAACCACACAACCTAGGGTTTCCTAAACTAGTGGTTTAACCAATGTGAATCCTCTTAGGTTCACTTGGAACTACACCACTTCCTTTAGTTAGCCAAGTAAGAGGTGGGGAAGTGGGAGGATCCCCTTGCTTTCGCAAGGACCTAATTAAGTAACAACAAAACCCGTTTTGTCGTAGCCGTTTAACCTCTTTCCTTAGACACTAACCACCGGTTATGGAAAGTAATTACAAGCTTTCCTAAAATTCAGCACACCTTTGAACCGAATGTGAGGCTTCCTTAAAGGATCTTGCTATCCAAATTTTAAATTAGGGTTAGGGTGAACCGCACGTGAAGGGTGGTGATTTTTTGGGCCATGGAAGGGTGATGAAATCCCCACCTTATCTTATTTAGGTTTGATGCCCTTAAATGCATTAACGGAAAAAAAATTAAACAAAGCAAATGCAACTAACTACAATGCATGAACAATTATCTCTACAATGCAATTCAACAAATATAACATAAAAGAATAAAATAAACTAAGCAAGAGAAGCAATTAAAATAATAAAAAGAAGGAAAACCTAACACATTCACAACTAGCTATGATAATCTATTAAATAAACCTATATGACGCATGCCCTAGAATATGAAACCCTAAATGTTGGAATGCAAAAATTAAATTATTTTATTTTATTTTTTATATTTTATATTTTATAATTTATTTTTTATATATTTTTTGAAATTCGTAATTTTAAATTTAAATTTCAAAATTTGAAATTCAAATTCAAATTCAGATTTGAATTTAAAATTTAATTCAAAATTTGAAAATTTGGACAATTTTCTTTTTAGAAATTAATTGTTCAATTAAACAACTAAAAAAAGAAATTAAATAAAGCGGCAAATAATAATTGCAAATAGAAAATAAAACAAAAATTAATTGTGCTAAGCAGAATTAACAACTACCAAAAATAAATTCTAACAAACTAATTGCTAATATAAAAATTAAACTGAAAATAAAATGATCAAAAAGAAAATTATGCAAGAAATAGATAAAATAAAAGAAAAAATACAAATATAAAAAAAAAACCGAAAATAAAATAAACATAAGAAAAAAAATATGCTAAATTTTTTTATTTATATTTTTTTTCGTTTTTTTTCATAAAAGAAAAACAGAAATAAAAATTAATATGAAAATAAAATTAATGAAAGAAAAATATGCTGCAAAAATAAATAAAATAAAATAAACGATTTTTTTTTCTTTTTATTGTTTTTTATCTGAAATAAAAGAATCTAAAATTTAAACCTAAAATAAAATAAAATAAAATTAACAACAAAAGAAAATTAAGAATTGCAAACAAAAGAAAATTATGCTGCAACAAATAAAATAAAATAAACGATTTTTTTTGTTTTTTTGTTTTAAATCTGAAATAAAAGAAAAACACAAACCTAATATAACAAAAAAAAATCTAAAATCGATTTTTTAGCAGGTAGGAGGCGCCCTCCTGTTCTCAGTTTTTTACAAAAGCACCCCTCTTTACTGGACTTCACACCAGTTTCCCAAAAACTGAATGCCAACCATGAAAATTTCATAGTTTTCTACATAATTTGTGCTGAGACCCTCGAAGGTCACATAATTGATTTTAACTAGAAAAATGATGCACTTTGACTAGTCTAAGGCTGAAAATACCCCTAAATTGATGCCCTTAAGGCTTCAAAATGCAGGGTTATCACTGACCAGGCGGTCGAACCGCTAAACCGTTTGACTTGGGCAGCAGTTCGAGGTTACTAAATTTATTTTCGTTAGATTAAAAAAAATGACACTCATGTCCCCCGATTCCTAGGTTTTACGAGTTAGGGTTAAAAGTTTATAACGAAGGTGATCGACGGTGAGCTTTATTTGTAGCTGCCACGACCAACGACCTATGGCAGCCACAACCGGCAGCGATCGGAAGTGACGGTTGTGAAATTCATCTACGACGGGTTTCTTTTTGTAATCAGCAGGAGCAACAGGGAGTGGCGACAGCAGGGACAATAGACGATTTTGCAGCGGCGGCCGGGGGTTTCTAATATGCTACACAGTAGTAGTTGGCAGTTGGCAGCAACAACAACGAGACAAGGACTACGACGGCCGGTGGTGAGTTTGGTCGCATACCCTGTATTGTTTTGGATTCTTTTTATTTCTCCCAATTAACTACCACTCAGCAGATCCTTTTTATTTGAAAACTCAATATGATACTATGGCTGTTCATTCACGAATTTTAAATTTTGTTATGTTTTAATATTTTATTTCTTCAAAATAATACAATCAACTAAATCAAGGAATATTGGCTTGAGTAGGGTAACCTATTTCCATATTAAGTTCTTGTGCTGGTTGAATTGCACCCATAGACCAACACCATCTACCTAGCATCCTCAACATGCACCATAGCTGTAGAATTTTTCTGTTTTTTTTTTTTGATTTTTTTTGTGTTTTTTGTGTTTTTTATTTTTATATTTTCTATGTGTTTTGTACTGTATTCTTTTTGTATTTAGATAGTTTTATTTTCTATATTTGTCTATATTTTTTTTATATTTTATTTAATTTTATGCTATTTTTTATTTTTTAATTTATTTATATCGTCACGGGTCGAACCATTCAACCCAGACAGTTGAACTGCTTAACTTGAAACTAGTCCCTTGACCGATTCTATTTCCGGGTTGTTTTTAAAAACCTTTTAAAAAGGTTAAATGCTGCTTTATATTTGCGAGATGCAATATGTAGATACGCTGTAGTTATTTATTTGAGTTTGCACGACCCACTAATGGATTGAATTCAAATCAGATCAGGTAATATCTGAATTAGAATTCGATTAAAAAATTTGATATCTGACAGATATTAAAAATTAATATTCGAATTTAAATTCGATTAAATATTTGAATATTTGATTTGATTTAAATTTGACTAGTTAATTATTTATTTATAGAATTTAATTATTATATATATAAATTATATAAAACATTTAAAATTTTATATATTATATATAAAAATTAAATAATCAATCGAATTTGGATATTTATCGAATCGAATCAGGTCATATCATTTGAATCAGATTAGTTATTCAGTATGAATAGGATATCCAAGTTTAACAGGTTAAATATTTAAATTATCCAAATTTAATTCAATTATATTGAATCTCAAATTCAAAATCAGATTTTCAAATATCATTGACACCCCTAACTACAGATAGACACGGTGTGATATAACATAACCCATTAATCAACAATTAATAATTACCTCAACTCACTAACTCACTTGACAATGCAATATCACATTCCCTCCTCGCTCCTCACTTGGCAAAGGAATTAATTCCCTCAATTAAAAGTTATGAAACCCTAATAGGTTCCACTAGTGGTAGTTAATTATCAAGAGACGAGTAGCCCGGCCACCTTTACTTAGGGCACCAATAAGAATGAGGCCAGTGCAGAGATGCCAAAGTGCGTGGTAGTTATCATGCAGCATAAGCATGGGCAGTCCATATGTGGTTATTTACTTACTCCCTTGGAGAATACGCCACAAAACAGAAAGAAACATGTAGGGATGATTTTGACATGCATTGATTGGATAACCATTTCTAATGTCATTGTTTTAGTTTAGGCCGCAATTTAAAGCCTATACATCACATACCCAATCGACCCCGCGGGTTTCTTCTACTATTCTAAAGTATAAATCCAAAACAATACACATAGCCACCTGTATTTAAAGGGTGGTAATTAACATGATAACAAATTAATTCTCATGTTATTGTTTTGGGTAACTAGCTTGCAGATGTATAGCTTCACCCCATATTTTGTTTTGTAACTGATGTAGGGATACTTAGCGGGTAGGCTTGTTCATGGGCCGGGTGGCCCGATGGTCTGGCCCCGCTTGTACCCCGGTCGGGTTTGGGCTTGTAATTAGACCTGTGGGTTTGACCTCGAGCCTAACACAGTAAGTCTGATTGTATTTCAGGTCGGGCTCAGGATTTGTCAAAAAAGTCCGATCCGATTCAACATTATATATTTTGTAAAATATATAATATGTATTTTATATATTATATAAAATATATAAATAATATAATATTTATTAAAATATATATTTCTAATTTAATATATACATTTTTTATTCTTTTCTTTATAATTTCTCTCTCTATTCAGCCACTTCAGCAGTAGTAACATTATGGGCTAAATTTCAGGCTTGGGCCCAAGCTCGGGCTTCGGGCTTTTTATGAGGGCCGGACTCGGGCTCGGGCCTTAGAAAAATCTGTTAATACAGAGTGAAAGCCCGGCCCGGCCCATGAATAGGTCTATTAACGGGTCTCGGATCGCATCATGTGGCATTGGCCAGATTAAATCCTGTCCATACATCATTAATTGATTTCAATCACTCCAAGGCAATGTCAACTATAAAAGGGGGTGTTTATCTCAAGGTAAAGACACTTACTCTCTTGCATTTAGAATCCCAAGAGAATCATTCTTAATTCTTAAGGATTAAGCTTTGAGCCCTCATCTCTAGCTTGGCTCGACTCCTCTTAAACACTCGACTAACTTGATTTTTGGTGTCTTCGCCCCTAGGATAACATCTAGGGCCTCCAACGTGTTCTCTTCTCCTATTTATAGGTCAGACCCATCGGCCTTGAACACCAACAAAATCCCCTTGTTGCCTTCGGCTTCATATTTGACAGCAAAAGTAACAAAGACACCCCCTCTCCCCAAATGTCTAGATTCCAGCATTTTGACCCCAACCCACCAATGGGGTTGATGATGAGAGTAAAATTATTTAATTGCCCATTCAAAATTCTATGGATTGACAGCAACAACCATTCTAGGGCACAATTTGTTCTCAAGGTGTTCTCAAGATAACTTTGTTTAAGGAAAGTTAAGAAAAACATATAAAAACTTAGGAATTTAGAAAAATGAAGTTAAAATGACATGATGGTCTCATAAAATAACATAAGGTTACGTTTGTTTGGGGTGGAAAATCGAACTGGTAAATATATATCAGTTAGGGTTTCATGCAGAAGTAAAGGAGAAGAAAACCCTTGTGGGTAGCAAAACTTCAACATAATTCGCTGGGTGGTGTGATTATTGGAAGAAGTTCGACGATTGGCTTTGGTTGACAGACAACAAATAAAGTTTTGGACTTTTATCTTCTAGGTTGGGTTTTCTCCATCATCAAAATCTCCCATTTTCATGTCCAACAACCAGAAAAATAAAAAAAGAAAAAAGAAAAAAAGAAAACAACAAGAAAAAAAGAACAAAGCGGACTCTCCATCTTCTCAGCTGGGTACCTCCCGGTCGGCCTCAGTCCACGACAAAGGTGGAGCGACACTTGGTGCAATATATTCAATCAACAACATAAAGAAGGGAAAGCTAAAGAGTACCTGTTATTAATCTCCTTTTTCCTTCTTTCGGTTTGCATTTTTCTCTACCAAATAATAAGGGTTTCTCCCAAAAAGCAGCCTTGGCAAATCGGTGGTGGGTCAGAAATGTGGAGTTGGGGGAGGGGTCGACCCGGTGCTGTCGACCCCGTCCCTTCAACTCAGAAACACAGACGATGACCATGGTGGATTGGGGCGACTCGGTCCTAGGAGAGAGCAAGAGCTTATGGACCCCGCTACTACCACTAGCAGCGGTAGCAACGGTACTGCCAATCCTAACGCTTCCAACGAAAAACGCTGAAGACAATGACAGTAGGGACAACGACCGAGACGCCGAATATCAGAGCGTGATTCGGTTCCTCCTCAGCTCCATCAGTCTCTTCTCATCCTTTGGTGCTGTCCATCGAAATCATCAGCACTGATGTCCTGGCCACCAGATACCACGATCTGGCCTATTCTTCTGTGGACTTGATCTCCAGTTCCCTATCGGAAAAAGGAAAGGGAAAGATGACAACAGGTCGATAGGCATATTTTAATAAAAAATAGATGCAAATTAATTTACAAAAGGATAAAATAGGTATTTGGAAAGATTTGATCATTGGTTTACTGTTTTTTGTCATGATTATTGACGGAATAAAGGTTTTTGTCAAATTTTTAAAAGTAGCAGGGAGGTTTTTGTTAAAATAAAACTATAAGGGAGATTTTTATAATTGTCAGAAAATTCAGGGGAGATTTTTTTTTAAGGCAAAAATGCTTCTAGTTGGAAAGTATTTCCCCATTATTGTTTGAGGCCCAGCCCTCCTGCTGATTTTGGGCTGCATAATTTTATCCAAGCAACAGAATAGTGTGTTTGTGTTTATTGTTCTGATCTCCATTCCACCAGTGGTCCCTTGACATTTTATCAAAATTTTCATGGATTTTCTTTGGGAATATTGTGGTCATCATTGAGTAAACTGGTTTTGCTTGGGCTACTGACTGTATTAGTGTGGAACTTCCTGCCTATGAGATGAGAGAAGCTTCGAGCTCCAAGAATTTATTTTGAATTGTATTTTCTCTAGAGCATCTTTTGGTGATGGATAATTGGAGTTCTTTATATGGATTCTTGCCCCCAAATACTTGGAGCCAATCATGGCTTTTTTAACCTTGAGGATGTGGGAAATAATCTTTTGATGCTGTCTAGGTACTATGCGGCTGAACCAAACACTAGATTTTGAACAATTTATCTGTTATCCGAACAGCTCTTCGAATGTGATGATTAACAACTCTTTGAGAGTTCTTATTTGTGACATTTCCGCCTTGTAGAATATGATACAATCATTTGCAAACATCAGATGAGTTATGGGTGTTCCATTTCTGCAAATATCAACTCCTTCAAGGCTGCCATCATGTGATGATTCCATCAAGAGACTGATGAAGACTTCCATACCTATGATGAACAAGTATGGTGAAAGTGGGTCCCCTTGACGGAGTCCTCTTTTGAGTTTGAAATGTTCGTAGACTTCTCCTCCAAGTTTAATAGAATAAGTGGGGGTGGATATGCATTGATGAATCATATTGCACTATTTTTCTGGGAAGCTCGTTTTCTTAATTACCTCCTTTACGAAAGTCCAATCCATTCTATCAAAAGCCTTTGACATGTCAAGTTTTAGCGCTATGTACCCTCTCCCTTTCTTATGAGTATTCATTGTGTGATTGATTTCTCTCACTAATAAAATGTTGTCTGTGATTTGCCTGTTCTCGAAAAAACCTGACTGATGAGGAGAGATGAGTTCCTATAAGATGGGCTGCATCCTGGATACCATCCATTTTGACACTATTTTATATATTACATTGGTTAAACTAATGGGTCAAAAGTCTACTGGCCCTTCAGCTGCTTTGCTCTTGCGGATGAATACTATATTTGTGTTGTTCATTTCTTTGGGAGATACTCTGTGTTGATGAATTGGTACAAGAGCTGTAGGATGTCAAAAGGGTTGTAAAGCCATCCAGACCTGGTGCTTTATGAGGGTGCATTGTTTACACCAGTTGTTGGAGTTCTTCCAAATTAGGTGGCTATAGGAGGTTTTTTACTTGTTCCCTTGAAATTTGAGGGAGCTTGATGTTTGTAAGTGTAACCTTTTCATAATCTTCCTCTACCCCCCGTATATCGTTCATATGATCTTTTAGAAGTGAAGCAATCTCCTCTCTTTGTGAGATCCAATGCCCATACTTGCCTTTTAACCATGTATATTGTCATTTCTAATGTTCCTCCTTTTAGCCACTTGATGAAAGAATTTTGTATTTTTGTCTCCCTCTCTCAATCATAATTCTCTCCACTTTAATCTTCACAACTGTTCTTCTTTTAGGAGCCAATAACTATATTGTTTTTGCAGATCTTGAAGAAGGGCTGAGTCTTCTCTTTCTGTATAAGACTATTGGATGTGTGAGGTTTTTACTGACATGGACCTCAAGTGATTTTGTATGAGCCCATATGTTTTATGGTTCCAATCTCTGAGTACTTCTTTACATATTTGAAGTTTTTTTTTTTCTTTACTTGATGGAAGGGAGATTCTTGGATCTGTGAATTCCATGACGCTTGTATGATGTTTTTACAATCTTCATGATCTGCCCATATGGGAAGAAAATGAAATTGTACTTCTCTTCTTGTGGTGTTTTTCTGAAGGTTAAGCTTAATGGGTCCATGATCAGAAAGAAGGATAGGAAAATTATGTTCAAAAGAATCTGGGTAAAGGTCAAGCCATGAAGTTGTGACTAGGACTCGATCCAATCTTTACAGAACTTTTGAAGAACCATGTTGTCCATTTATCGAAGTGTATTGTGGTCCTGTATAATCTAGATGCAGTAGTTGAAAGTGGTTGATGAACTTTCTCATATGCTTTGAGAGTTTTGGCTTTGAGTTTCTGAAGTTTAACTGTTGGCCATAAATATCATTCATGTCCTCCACTAGAATCCAAAGTTGTGTAACTGAGATCAAAAGGCTTGTTAAGGACTCCCACGTGTCTTTTCTATATTGTCTATGAGGATGGCCATAGAAGATGACTTGCCACAGATAATCTTCTTACGTATTCTTGCTTCCTTTAGTGCTCTTGCTCTCCTCTCATCTGCACCTCAGCTCTCCGTGACCTTCATTGATTTAATTGTCGGAAGGTTTTTAAAATCGACCTGGACAACGAAACGATCAGGGGTCCAGTTCTTGGGTCGAACGGTTGGCCTGTTCTGATAAAAAAAAAGGTCAAAACTGTCGAATGGTTCAACCGCCCGAATCAATAATTTGCTGATCAAATCAATATTTTTTGACAAAAATTTGGTTTTGGGGAAAAATGGAACCAGTCACCTGACCGGTTTCTGGTTTTTCCGATCTGACTGTCCGGTCCGGTCCAGTTTTGAAAACCATGGTTGGAGCCCTCACCCTTGAGACCACACCCCCAAAGTCTCTGGTGCCATTTTGCGTTGACATCGCTACCTCAGAAATTTCAAGACTACCCTCGCTGCAATCTTTAGCACCATCAATGTCCAAAAGTAGAAAATCAACTAGAAGTAGCAAAACTGAAACACAATGAAAACGATTAAATACTAAAAAAAAACAATGAAAGGGAATATTGTCGAAACCTCCCCTGTACTTTTTGATAGTTGTGATTCAGGTGCCGTTTGATTGCACTTTTTAGAGATCTAAATCTGAAGATACTACTTTTCAAACCTCACCCCTTGTTTGGTTGTACTTCTTAAATTGGGTCTAAAACTGATTTTCGGATCTAAAAATTATAGACCTGGGCTAGCTCTCAATGCGTTTAGACGCATTTTAGAGCCAGCCCAATGTCCAAAATATCCTTACAATTTTTTGTAAATTACCCAAGTTACCCCTAATACCCCAAACCTCTCTCTCTCTCTCTCTCCCTATCTTCTCTCTCCCTCTATCTCTCTCCCTCCCTTGTCTTTCCACCACTGCCACCGTCGCTGCAACAAGCTACAGTGGTGGTTTGGGGAATAATAATAATGCATTTATTAATTATTAATTATTAATTATTTTAATATTTTTATTAAACATTAATCATTTTTATTAAATTTAGTTGTATTATTTATTAATTATTAATTATTTTTATTTACTAGTAATTTTTAATTATTTCATTAATTTTTAAAAATTATTATAATTTTTATATGTGCAAATTATTAATTATTTTAATATTTTAATAATCATTAATTATTTTTTTAATTTTAATCATTTCATTTATTAATTAGTAATTATTAATTTTTTATTTTTTATTTGTATTATTTCAATATTATTTTGAGGTTGAAAATTATTTTTTATGAGATAATGTAAATTGAATTCAACATTTCCAAATTGTATGTTTTAGGGGTAAAATAGTGAAATCAGTAAATTTTAGATGATAAGGGTTGATCCAACACAAACAAACTAATGGATTTAGATCATTTAAAAAGTAAAAAATCAACTATGCCTCTTTTCAAATTTCATACACATTTAATATCTTTTTAACTTTTCAGATCTGATATCAAACGCCACCTCAGTACCCTACTTTGTGCTATTAGCATTGTTCTCCTCTGAACTTTTGAGATTGTTTCATGACTTTCATCTACACCCCTCCATTATCTTGAACTGGCATAAGTAGACAAAATTACCAAAATACCCAACTTTGACTGGAAAATTGGCTTCTAAATTTGCCCTTCCCAGTTATATTGACATAAAGTTCATAAAATTTATGTTTTTATGAACTTTATGTAATTACACAAACTTTATATTGGCTTCTAAATTTATATAGTTTGTTAAATTATTAAAGATAAAAATAATTAATAATTACACAAACTTTATTAGAAATTGTATTAAAAATTGAAAAATAGCAACTACTACTTTAAAATGTCTCAAAAAATATAGTGGACTATAAGTTTATAACAATAGACAACTTTTATCCAAGAATTTAATAGTTGCATTGAATATTATTAAAAATAAAAAATTAATTGATGAAGGGCAATTTGGCCTGACCTCGTAGTCCGGGGACACGTGTGTGTGACCTGGCCCAATGAACAGCTCAGCCTGACAGCACGACCAGGACTCGACGGGAGAGACACGCCGAGTCCAACGTTAGCCACTCGGCAAGTTAAGCAACTCGTCGGGGACTGACACCTGGCCAGTTTTGACTCCCACCAAGTGTGGAAGGTCCTGAGCTCCCCCTGGGGCCCGAGCTCTCCCTTCCCAAGGAGGGAGCACCCCGGTTTTTGGCTATGTCTCGAGGGAGGAGCACCTCAGGGCAGCAAGCGGCGTTTTGTTTGCCGTCTCTGGAAAGCATGACACATCTGTCGAGCTCGTACCTGGCAATGATAGTATGTAGCAACAACCTGTGCCTGCCACACCTACCCTGACAGTAACGACTAGGGCGGTGGCGGTTATGCCAGGTATGACCGGGCTCGACATAAAAAAACTCTAATTCCCCGGGAACCCTTCACCTTCTCTTTCCTCTCAGGTGCTAGGAGTGCCCAGATCGTGCAACATCATTAATAATTAATTAAAATGATTAAATATAGTACTAATAAAGTAAAAAAGCAAAAACTACTTTAAATGTTTGAAAAAATTATGGTTTCTTTTTTATTTATTATAGATAAATAAAAAGTAAAAATAAATACAAGGAGAGTATAAAATAGTTTAAAAATCCAAAAAAAATTGGCAAAAGTTACATTAAAATGTGTCCAAATATAAAGAAATTGAAATAGATCTTATAACAATGAAATAATGTTAAAAATGAAAGAAAAGTCTATAAAATTTTGCTAATACTAAGAAAAATTGTGATGAAATATTGTATGCATATATAAAAATGCAGATAACAATAACCAACTACTGCTTAGTACATTCTAGAAATGTAATTGCACTATATATGCAACTGGGTTACATAAAGCGCAACAATGAGAAGGAAAGTTACAAGGATGAAATGAACGGAATAAGAAAAAATGAGGAAGAGTAGTGAAAGATAACTGTTCCCAGATGGGGCGATGAATCTAGGTCTCCAAACTGTATGGTTTGCGCAAAAACTAAAATAAGAAAGATGAACATGGTAAAATGTATAGAATAAATGAAGAATGAAAAAACGATGAACTCCAAAATGACGACGAAAGTTGACAAAAATGAAATTACGATGAAGCGGCGGAGACTCTCTATCACAGGCTTGAGAACACAGAGCTTCCAATGTGACTTTATCGCAGTCTGGGGAACGCAGAGATCCTAATATGACTCGAAGTCAGAGACAAAAGAAACCTTCATTTATATCTCATGTATACAAACATGGGGTATTTATAATTACAGTTGATGCTTGCCGAGCAAGTGGCAAGATCAAGAAAGCGCCAACTGGGGAAACTAACTAGCACGTGTTATTGAATCAGCACGTGTTTTGATGTCGTAATAAAAATCTTACCTGTTTATATATGGTTGGCATTTGGCAATGATAAACAGCGGTGGGCACAAGTTTGAAAATAAAGGAGGAAGAAATTAAATGGGATTCCTTCTCAAGTTAAATGAGGGGTACCTGATGGAATTTGTTAAAAGTTGGGAGAGCAAATTAGTAAATGGCCATGTTTGAAATGTGTCTGGTTGCGTTTTGTAATGTGCCACCAACTTAATTAATAAGATAAAACATATCTAAATTTTCGATTCAAATCAAATCTTATTTTAAAGTGGCATTTGAAAGGAGACCCCAAAATCTGAAATGCAAAATTTTCAGACTTCATATCTCGATTCAACATTATCAAATGCCACCTTAATTTAAGCCCTTTTCCTCTTTCCTTTGATTGTGGAGGAATCAATGACACACACTACCCGACAGTCCTGCATATGTTGAAAGGTGAAAGGTGGTGAATGGTGACCCCCCAAAAAAAAGAGTCGCTTCGCCTCATCTCGCCTCGCCTCGCCTCGCCTTTCGCCTCTGTCGTCTAAAGTACGTGCTTCTTCAACCTTTTAGATAAACGACTAAACGAGAGTGAATGAGTTAAGAGAGAGAGAGAGAGGGAGGGAGTGGAATTGAGTTGAGGCCACCCATCTCTCTTTATCCTCGGTGTAACATCTTCTCCACCACAGTAACGAAACAAATTTCCTTATATCACAAAAGTAATAATGGAAGAATATACGAACTGCTATTGAGAACTGTGTAGAGGGTAAATTATGGGCGTTTTGGTTTTTGGCCCACCCTACAGACTCTCATTTGTTTGTCGCTTTGTCTTCCAGCCTGCCTCTCTCACTTGGTAGTGGGACAGTATCTGTTTCAGTCCTGGACCAACTCTCAGTATATATGCTCTGTTCTTGGCCCGACCGACTGCCGACTGCTAATCTCATTAATTCCACGGTGAATGCAATTTTCTTCTCACTTCTCGCCAAAGTGAATTGGCAGAGTGGCCAGGTGGGATTCTTGTGACCATTAACAGCTTTTCCTTTCCCCCTGTAGATTCCAAAACTGGGTCATAACGCAACGCTTGAGTGTCCATTTTAGAACAAGGGCTTTCCGGTGGCTGCTTCTGGCTTTGCGGGGTGGGCCTCATACAGACAAACCGTCTATAAGTTTTATTAGTTGTTTGATATAAAAGCAAAAAAGTCCAATTATGCCATCATTCAATAAAAAAAAAAAAAGGTTGGCTTTCCAATGAAGCTTATTTTAGCAGCTTCTTAAAAAGGGGATCAGTAAAAGTAAAAGTAGCTCCTCAACCAAAGCTTCAGACGTTCCAAATGTGGGACCAGGCCATGCAGATTGCTCCATCATAGTATAGTTATATATCATACAAAGGCTTGAAAGGGAAAGCGACAGATGTTTTAATTTGTTGTGGGGGAGCTTTTAGCCCATACTTAATCAACTTGTCCACCAACTTTCACGTTTCAAATTGTTTTGATGCTTTGGGACTTGGGAGAGCCCACTTTGGCTCACAGTCACTGGTCCCCGGCCCGAGGAGGAGTACCATGCATCTTCAGTTTTCTCTGGGGCGTGGCCTCTCCTCACTCCTGTGTTGGTTGTTGGACGACTCCCACAAGAGCAGGACAACCCTTTCGAGAGCCCACTTCTGAGATTCTCGACTGAACATAATTAGAATAGTAATCAGTTGAACTCCTCTTTTACCATATGGTCTTCTGTGGAATTCTATTTGCAATATGTACAAAAGAATAGTCAGTTGAGTTGGATTTTCATCCTTATCCGTATGCATTTCAAATCTCTGTTTGTGTATATATATATATATATCCGGGAGCGACTTAGAAAGTGAAGGTTCCAGTGAGGCAAACATTTCGAGAATGGATCCTAGAAATCAGAGGGCCCAGTTAGGTGGAACCCACCAAAACATACCCTGGCAGAAGAACGGAGGTCTTGGGTCAAATGAATTCCAACAACGCGGAATTTCGAATCCCAAGTTCCAACCAGGGGTGTGGGGGTCCTATTCATTTCTGCTTATGCTTGGAATTTCATGAAAAGTTTTTTATTTAATTTTAAGCAAATTATCATTTTTTGTCTGATCCAAAATGCTGAAAAGCATTTTCATCTCAAAAGTTTAGAACAAATGGAGCCTTAAAAGTAATGGTAAAAGGGATTTCTAATCACTTGTAAGTGGTAAGAAAATTGAGATGTAATTACGAACAATAAACAAGTGATGATGGGTTGTTGATGAAAAAGATAGGCATAGGTCATAGATGGAAAAGATATCATCATTCAAGTTGCGCTATTTTCTCCATAAGAAAGACATAAAATTTCTCTCAAGATTTTTTATTTCCATCCCTTTTACAATGCAAATTGCAAACGAAACCGTCGTCACCTGAAAATCTTTCCATCAATCTCACGTTCAAACAAACATGGTACCAACTGGCTCAATTTATAAGGTCTCCGACTGGTTGTGGCGGAGAGTTGGGATCAAATCCTGCTATCACCAGGGATGGTAGCTTATGAGTAGGTAGGGGAACAGACTACCCGCTGTTGGGTACGGTATCTCCGCATCAAAACAAACAAGCATAGCCCAAGAGAAAGGGAGAAAAAGATACGGAGGTGATGTTTGATAATGGCGTCACGGGAAGTGGGGAGCTTTTCTGGTGTTTCCGTGAACCCTAAAAAGTAATGATAATTGTTTCACTGTACAGGGACACCAGAAGCGTTTAAAGTTCAGCTAAGGTTACAGCTCCAACCTCCAACTCAAATTCAATTCTATGAAGACGTGTTATGTGTCAGATTACGGAATCTTGAATCTACAGTGCTAGATGATGCCCTTAGGCTTGCTCGTATCCAAAACCATTGATCAGTGGATTTTCTTGGGTAAGTAGCTAGCTAATTGCCAAAACATGGTCTCTATTTCATTGATTCATTCTGCCAATAGGGATAGGGGATATAGACATAGACGATGGCAGCAAAGGCTATTTTTCATTCCCTGTACAATGAACGGACCTCTAGGCTCTAGCCACTTAGAACGAACTCTTCGAGCCATGTTTGTCCCCTGAAGAACATGTCAATCACGACGACAAGGAGCATACTCATAGCATTCAAGTAAAGCAAGTACCATTATAAGACGACTCCTCCATTCCACAAAACACGCATATTGTAAACAAGGAGATGTAGTGTTTGGTTCTTTGGGTAGACAATGCTCCCCTTCCAACTATGCATGTCATAGATAGAAGAACAACTTGGTATCATGACATATCAACCTGGGCATCCATTCCCTTCTGCACAATTAGGGATTTTATTTTTATTCTCTTTCAATAAGCAAGATAATGTTACTCTAAAAAGCCTAATGCATATAAACAGAGTTTCCACAAAAAATAAAATAAAAAAAATGCCATACACACGAGGGAGAGAGTGAACAAGTACCCTTCTTATGATGATCCCAGAAAATTTCCCAGTCAAATTCATTCCGACATATCCAAATTATACAGTAGAGTTTCTTATAACATACAGAGAAGAGAATGGTGTCAAATTGTATTTCTTAGTTGCTTTATCAATGTGCATAAGTAATACAATACGGATTGCATAGCTTGCTCCTGAATTGCTTGCCCCACTCAAACCTATGGCTTGCTCATGATGGGGAAAATTACCGATCTTGCCAGGTTTAAGGTAATATGCAGGCAGACAAAAAACCATGAGAAGAAATTCTTTTCATGCAGTTGACCAAATGAGACCAAAAGATGGATAACCAGCTACAGCATCAGGTCCGTGATCTTTGCAGCTTCCCCAACAATCCTCTATGGTACTTACAACTCCACCAGAAACTTTGTTGCTTATCTCCATCTGGTTTTATTTGTAAGCTACGTTGAGCAAGCTTTCTCGAACCAGAATTATGAATATTTCCTCCTGCAACTTGGTTCATTTAAATCTTCTGTTTAAGAACATGGCGCAATTGGACTTTCTGGCTTTCCATTCTTGCCTCCAAAAGCTTTGCCTTCAAACTATTTTTCTGGATGCCCCGTGGCCATTCAATGCACCCCTTCATCCCTCGAGTTATGTGTGGATTCCCAGAGTCAGGTGAGCTCCATTGCCCCATCAAACTTGGAGGGCTGAGCCCACCTTCACCTAACCCTACTTCTGGTGAAACAATCCCCCCATTAGAAATTCTTCCATTTGAAATCCTTCCTTTCATCCCTTCAACTGAGATTATCCTGTAGTTTTCTCCATTACTGGGGCATGATTTCCAAAGTCTGGTTATGGATGATGCCTTCTTCGTGGGCCTTGCTGATACAGAACAAACTTCACTTATTTCAGTATTCGGGGTATCATGACCTGCATTATCTTCCCATTCTGTTCCACTCTCAGATACATTACTGTCTCTGTGCATCCTGTTAACAGAAGGATCACTCCCTTCCGGGGAATAACTTGAGCCCTGATCCTCAGCATGACTCACTGTCTCCCAGCCACTCCCATCTTCTTCTATCTCTCCATTTTGTTCAATGAATCCATTTGAATGCTTCTGCATGGAACTTTTATTCAACCCATTGACCTCAGGGCTCACAGTATGGATTTTGGAAGCCCGACTAGCAGGGCTATAACCTACGCATGGTTCAATCTCCCTTTCATTAGCTTCTCCCGGTTGGAGATCTTCAAAAACAGAAAAGATGTCCTCTGAGTTTGGGGGCTCATAAGTAAACTCTTTGATATCTTGAATCTTTACTGAGCCAGCTGCCTCTCGAAGCATCTCTGCTTCTCTCATCTCCACCACATCTGGAGTTGCACTTCTTGATCTCAGAAAAGCCTCCAGGTTTGCTATAAGCTTGCTCATCTGTG
Source organism: Nelumbo nucifera (assembly GCF_055504915.1). Lineage (NCBI taxonomy): Eukaryota > Viridiplantae > Streptophyta > Magnoliopsida > Proteales > Nelumbonaceae > Nelumbo > Nelumbo nucifera. The sequence goes on along the minus strand of NC_142649.1, from coordinate 144,729,346 downwards.
AATACTTCGCTTCTAGTGTTAATTTTGCATCAACCAGCTTCATCTGAACCCTTTCTTCACGCCAGACCTCAGCCATCTGTAACATCTTTCTCTCCTCGTCCACTTCCTCACGAATTTTCATCGATTCCCTCTTCAATGCTTCAACTTCAGCCTTGTCTTCTCCAATTTCCTTTGCAAGCTCATCACAGACTTCCTCCATTAGCTCTCTGGCTTTTCTCTCCTTCTCATAATCTTGCATAAACCGCTTTGCAGATAGCTTGGCCTCTGCTAGCTCGTTGACCAATTTTGAGTTAACAATTTCCATCCTTTGACGGTTTTTCCTTTCCCTGTTCAAGTCATCCTTCATATCATCAATTATAGTGCGGATCTTCTCATGTTCTCTACTCCTCCATGTAGCCTTTTCCTCTGCAAGTTTCCTTAAGAAGTGCTCCAATTTCTTCTTTGAGGACCGGCGCTCAGACTCAAGCTCCTGAATCCGATTCCGAGCCTGCTCAAGTTCTGCTTGCAGAGTAGATATGACAGATACAGTGGTAGCCTGTTGGTCTTCAAGAAGTCCCATTCGGCCATAAAACTGGTAAACCTCATCTGATGTTTTAGAGCACCCAGGATCCCATTTTGTTGCTCCCTCCATTGCAGAATTAGGAAATTGTAAGGAAGGTTGGAGCTAGACAAGAGGGGGAAAACAAAATGGTCTAAGATCAGATAACGTAAATAATCAAAACAGGAAAAAATAAAGAGATAATAGAAAAGCTATTAGTCTATTACTATTAGCTACCGAGTGGCATTCATTTTGGATGCCTCAAAATACTGTTTGATCAAAAACATATAATGGGCATTTGATGGGCCAGAAATCAGAATGCCTTATTCTCCAACTGGCCAAGAGAATATGTTAGACGCGAGAGGATCAACCGCAGGATCAATCCTTGATATCGATATCTTCTATGTGGGACCCTACTGAATTGTGGGTCCCACGTAGTGCCTTGATCGTTTAATACACGTAGGGCACACGATGGGAAGTTGGAAAACATTTCCTAGTCCTCCCATCCATACCTCAGTAAGTCAGTATTGTTCCCATCCCAACTGATCAGGATCAATTGATCAGTAAAATGAAAAATCAAATAAAAAGATGTTAAGCTTTCGAAAAACAAAAAAAAATAAAAAGATGTTGATACCTTATACAGAATTCCATTCTTTGGACCATCGACAGAAACGGGGCTCTGCAACAGATCCTTTGCTTCTGCACCATACTCTTTGTTACTGCGATGACAGAGAAAAGGGACTCCTACATGCCCATTGCCGGGCTGCAGCAGAAAAGGAAACGATGAGAACAGATACTCAAGTTTCAAAGAAAGGCACGTCGTTCAGATCCCTTTAACCATTGAATCATTGGGAAATGCAGTACACAAGTAAATTCGCGAAGTCGTGAGATGTTAACAAATCAAGAATTATATCGACGAAAACAAAGCGAAGAACAAAAGATAAAGAAACGAAACGGAAAATTTTTAATCCCAGCAACTGAATCCATTGCAATCTATAGAAATGTAATCGACAACCTAAACAGAAATTTCTGTTCACCGAGAGAATACAAAAGTACTGTAAACAGATTTGGAATCCTGAACCCTAGAAAATTCTGATCTTGGGAGGATATTTCATTAAAATAGTATATTTGAAATCTGCTGCATACACGCCTGAAAGATGTTAAACGACACCATTTTAACAAGCCGAACACAGATATTACAAGCTAATCTTGTTACGGTGTTCGGACTATCCTTGAAAACCCTATAAAACGAGGATCAAAAGGAACACAGAATAGAATATGCAGTAAGCCGCACTGAGGAAAGTCGAACCGTCACTTTTAAATAAGGAACGTTTACTAAAATTCTCTTCACGGAACCAAAAGAAGGACGGATCATGAATAAACAACATCGATATCGAAATACCTCAAGCCCAACTTTATTGGATGGCCTCTTCTGCAGAGCACGGCATTCTCCTGTACCTCCGGCTCCGGAAACCTCAGGCGGCTGCAAATGCCACAGCCCGGCAGCGAGCTTCCTGGCCGAAAGAGAAACCTCTACACTGCTCTTCACTTTCCGTCGACCTTTCCGACTAGACTCGGGCCCCTTATCGTTTCCAACAGTGAAATCACCGTCGTCAAACTTCCACCGTAAGAGGGGAGTAGCAGGTCCACTCCTCTTCCCACCTGGAGTTCCGTCTTTCTTCAGCCGGAATCCAGCAGCAGAAAATCCAGGGTTTCTGGTTTTCCTCCGCTGGGGCTTCCGATCGCTACATTTCTCTTGAAGATCCGAATCCGGTGATGGATTTAGGGTTTTTGAATAGAGTATTGCCGGTATTTTCGCCGGAAACTGACTTCTGTTGGATGTCTTCATCTCCTCCAACAAGACTCTGCCGCGATTGCAGCTCCGGAAGAGCTCCCGAGTGCGGTAGAGACTAGAGATAGAGCTTACGATCTGCTCCAAAATGCAGAGAGCAGAAAAAACACAGGTTTCGAGTTTCAGGGATTCTGTCGAGACAACTACGAGTATATTTTGTATATGTGTACGGGCATCGTATCCCTTTCGTATATACGGTCATTGGATTTTGTGGCATGCAACATACACAGCAATATATATTGTCGGAAAATACCAGGTAGCAATTAATAAAGTCTAACTTAAATTACTAAACTATCCTTCTAATTAATGAGAACTACGGGACTGTCAACTGAGCCGTTGGTTACCTAAAATGGAGTGTCGAGTGTCGTCAGGTCAGTAGGGGTAGTTCCGTAACTTGCTTTCGATGTCCTTGTATTTTTCATTTGATAAGAAAAGAATCCGAGGAAGCTTCCACGTGGAACCGACATAATGAGTTACACGTGGCAAACTCTACCTCGACAGCTGCTCGTGTACGCGGGGCAACGCGACGAAAGTGGCACGAGATGGGGGGGACGGGCGTGGGGCCTACCTTGATTATCGAGCAATAGAAAATTAAAGCTTTAGATCTGATTTGGATAGTTTAATCTCATTTTACCATATTGATAGGATTGGAACTTTGACTAGTTTATATAAGCGCCGTTCTGGACGTAGTAGTCCGTCCATGAAGCCCGTTCGTAGGATCGTTAGAGTTATTCTTAGATGTTTGACATGTGTCTTTCATCAGAAGTGGGTCACCCTCACCCTCCGACGACAGGTAATGGTCACCCTCAAGGATAAGGAGGTTGATCTTGATGGATGCTTATGGTATAGGCTTAGGTTTACGTATGGGACCAATCATTATCATTACCTTTACTAAAAATATAAACAATGCCCATACTTGTATTGGCATCACGCCAAACCACCATGTGAAGAACCTAATCTACGCACCTTATTCATTCTAGTGTGGGACCGACCGGCGGATTAAGACTCGGAATTCGGAAATGACTTACGGTGTTATTAGATAGTTTTGTATCTATAATAAAACATAATCAACGGCAGATTAGACTCGGGAAGTAAGTGTTTAGGTGCAAACATGATGTGAACCGTGAGATTTAGATGTGGGACCCAGACGTGATTCTTGCAAATAGATGATCAATATGGTTCGAAGGCGTACGTAGTTTCCGGTCCGACGGCTGACAGCTTGTACTTTCTCTGTATCATTTATTTCCGATAATCGATCGATCGATCGGTGTAGCCATCGCATTGAAATCGGGATCAATCTGGATCACAGCTGCGTCTATATGGAGATACTACGATGGGCAAGTTCAACTTCAACGGTGTTGATGAAATCGATGTGAAAGGAACCCATTCGTGGGGACCACGTTGATGTAGATGTAGAAATTTTTTACGATACATACGATGTAGAATTCTAAATTTCAGCACCCCTACTATTAACCCTCTTTTCCTTATAAGTTCATAAATTTGATATCAATTCACAGTCAGATGCATTCCCTTTGTACTTTACGGCTATAAAATTCTGATCTGGGTCGATTGATCATTTTCCCTTAAGAAGGATCACCGTCAACACTCAACAGTTCAACCAGATACTATTGGCCTTACTATCAATAAGAAAAAAAAAAAAAAATGTCTGGTGGCTGTCAACGGTTCGGAAATTTTGATCGGATTAAGAACAATTCTATATATTTGACGGGTTACTTGATCCAATTATTTCAATCGGATATGGATTTGGAACTCCAAATAGGAGTTTACAATGGCTCCCATCACCGTAGGGGTGGGTAGGGGGTGCTAATAACTGAAATGATCGGTTCAACCAATATGAAAATATGACGATTAATTGAATCAATCGATAAATATATAAAATATAATATAATATATTATACATATTTTTAGTACTTATATTATAAAATTATATATTCATTGACAATAAATTATTAATTCAAAAAACTGATAAACCAAAGAATCAAATTGACAATTGGTTAATCGATTGGTTTCGATCTAATTTTAATTTTCAATTTTCAAAAATCGAAAGACTGATTCAAATTAAAAAATGACCCACAATTTGATTAACCAAACTATGAACACTCCTAAAAATGGGTTCCAAATTCCAAGTTCCAATCACTCCACAGCCCTTCCTAAAGCATTTGCGAGGGCTTCTCCCGTGATTGAGCTTCTATAATAGTATCATTTCGGAAAAACTATCTTCACTGGAAAGGTTGATTTTTAGGTTCATATAAGCCTTAGTTTTGGCTTTACAAACTTTTACTAAAAGGACTTCATAGCTTTGGGGTTCCTTGCTTATATAATCTGGATCTGAGCCACACTAGGAAAGAAACATTCCTAGTGAAGCACCGACTGAGCTTTACTTACATGGACAAATGTCTACAGAATATTCTCCAATTTTCAACCTCCAAATCACATCCAAGACTGGAGATCATTAATGAATTCTATGGCCCACCTTCTACATCAACCTGATGAACAGTTTGATGGGTTCCACAGTACTGCATATTGAATGGACAAGAGGTTTGTTGGTTAGAGACCTTATTTCCCAACTAATATAAGCTCAGCCTCAGACAATTGTTTATAACCAAGATTTGGATCTTAGATGGAACCTCTTAACAAATTATGTTTTCATACACATTTGGGTTACACTAAGGCCCACTTGGTTGGGAGCCCAACTTGTCCATAAAATAATCTATTCAGCTATCATGCAGGCTAGTTAGGTTCAGAGAGACCAACGAGCTAATTAAACATTTCATAGAAAAAGATCCAGGTTAATTAATTAATTAATCCACCTTAAACTTAAAGCTGTCTTAATTAGTTGGGACAAGGTTTTTTTAGGTACACCATTTAAGAATTTCAGTCTTCTGACTAGCTAACTGCTAAATTAGTCATGTATCATGATAAAATCAAGAAACAAAATTTTCCAACAATAAATATTTTTTTAAGCCAAAAAGGCAATAGTTTTACTTCAACTCAAAGTATCATTACACAGTTGATTAGCAATAATAAAATGACTTAGGTAGGAAAGAAGAATTATGTGAAGTAATCCGACTTCAGTCAGAGCAAAATCTGTTCCAACAGCTTTTATAGCCTTGCATTAGGAATATCACCGTAGTCATAAAAGATATTCCCAATGCAAAGTTGTAAGGGACTAATCAAACGGTGCGAGCACCGATTTGTCCTGATAGAAGCCGAATTCTATGTGAAGTCGACGATGTTGTTGTACTTAAAAACAGCGAGGTATGAAGTTGCATTGTCATGGGGCCGGCATGCTGTACCAAGCAGGAATTGAAAGTTGGTAAGACAATCCAGCACTCTGTTCACAATCCATCGTAGTCTCCACAGAAAATTCACGAATAGGAAATTGACGACCTCCTCAATGGGGTGATCACTTTCTATGCAGATGAGATGCTCATCACCGAGTGAAGTTCTTTTCCAAGCATTATAATATGATATATGAGAGCTCCTCTGGCTCTTAGCCAATTCAGATTTTAGAATTTAGAGGCAACGCCACCACATAGAGTTCGGCTTTTACAATTTACATTCACGAGTGGCTTAATGGATATCCAGATTTAGTTTGGGTGGAGCCCAAACTAATAGACCCTATATATGGTTCCCTATTTAAAATGGCTGTGCAGATCCGGCATAAAAATAAAAGAAAAAAAAAACTCCTGATAAGATAAATAAGATTTTCTACTCTCAGTATGACGTGTTTGAAGCACCAACTGGTTTATGATCACTTAATTATAAGGTTATACAGCAGTAATTAGAAAATGATGGATATAGGGTGGAAACCAATCGAGTTTTTCACAAGCCTTAAAGTCGAGTTTGAGCTTGATATATTGGCTAATTTGTTCATCAAGCTGGGTTCGAGCCTAATGAAACTCAGCTTGACAGGCTCACGAGCCTAATGCATACATATATACATACATTTATATATGTATATATAACATATATATATATATATATATATACAAATATATATATATATAAATCATTTTTATAATTCTTATTTTTGTATGTAAAATAAAAATAATTTTTATATGTATATTTTTTTATTTTTTATATGTATGATAATAAATAATTTTTATTTTTCATAGGAAGCTTGGCTTGCAGTTGAATTTAAGTCGAGCCAAGCTGAATTCAAGCTCAAGTCTCAAGCATGAGCCTAACAGAGCTCGAGCCTAACACTATTTTGGTGAGTTGAGCTCAAATAGCCAGGTATTTGACTTGGTTCAACTCGAATCCACCCCTATGGATATTCCATCTTGGGGAAAAAGTAAGTAATGAGGGCAGATTCGGCCCTCCACTAATATCATGACACATGGCATCTCAGAACAACTAGGTGACACCCAGAACCACCTAGGTGACAACTTTCCTTAGCCAAAATGATGGAGTCCCAGCTAGCGACCTGGCACTATCGCCAACATGACAACCTGCCTCTAGCGTCGACCTGGGGACCAACCTCTGGCGTCGACTTGGCGACCTGCCTCTGGTGCCAACTTGGCTACCTGCCTCTGGTGCCAACCTAGCAACCTGCCTCTAGCCGACCTGGCGACTTACGAGACGTGCTTGCCATCGATTTCTGCATGCATCCCATCACTCTTGGGTGTCTCGAAAGTCACCTCTATCACCGAATGTTTTGGGAGAAATCGAGTAAGGTGCAAAGATTGGCTTACATGCACGACTACCTCCGAGAACTTCGGAGCAGTTAGGCACGTCCTCCCAGAGATCCCAAACGTGTTGCGTGATGCTCAGGCCAAACAATGCCTATATAAAAGGCCTTACCTCCAACCCCAAGGGGGAGAGGCGCAATTTAGTTCTCGCAGCTCTCCCGCTCTCTCACATTTAGCTATCTTAAAATCTGTGATTCGCTAACTTAAGCATCGGAATGCCCACCCCTGGTAAAGCAACCTAGGCACTCTGACATTGTGTCCTTGCAGGTCGCATCAGAGCCACCTCTCCAGCTCGTCACTACTTAGCTAGACATCAGAGCCACCTCTCCAACTCGTCACCATTCAGTTAGGTGTCAGAGCCACATTCTAGGAATGAACCATTCAGCTAGGCATCCAAACCACATTCCAGGTAGGGATTATTCATCCAAGCATCCGAGTCACCTACCAGCTGGGAGCTGCCAAAATGTGCATCATCAATTGCGTTGAAGTCTACCTAGGTGGAGCGACCTAATAAAGCAGTCATGCAGTTAGAACCCCCTTGAGGACAGCATGGTAAGCTTTGCTCTCGAGGTAATGGTTGGATTGCAGAACCCCCTGACGGTTGCATCCCTAATAAGGTAGATGTCCTCGGGGTACCTACTTCACCTCTCCTCGAGAGGATGAGTTCGCTTTCATGCCCCAAGAATCAAGACAGTGAGGTCCTGCGTAAGGCATCAAACGCTCGAACAATCCCGATCTGAGAAGTAAATCAGACCAATGCTTGTGACTACGAACTGATCAAATCAGTCATCTTGGGCCAAAAGGAGCAATCTCCTCCCTTCGCCGAGCTACTCTCAGCTCGGGAGTGGAGGGCAATTGATGAGGGCAGATTCGGCCCTCCACTAACATCATGACACATGGCAACTCGGAACAACTAGGTGAAACCCAGAACCACCTAGGCGACAGCTTGCCTTAGCCAAAATGATGGAGTCCCAGCTAGTGACCTAGCACTATCGCCGACCTGGCGACCTGCCTCTAACGCCGACCTAGCGACCTGCCTCTAGTGATGACCTGGCGACCTGCCTCTGGCGCCGACTTGGCAACCTGCCTCTGGTGCTGCCCTGCCGACATGCCTCTAGTGCCGACCTATCAACCTGCCCCTGTTGCCGATCTGGCGACCTGACTCCACTGCCGATTTGGCTACTTGCCTCTAGCGTCGACCTGGCGACCTACGAGACGTGCTCGCCGTCGATTTCTGCATGCATCCCATCACTCCTAGGTTTCTCGGAAGTCAGCTCTCACACCGAATGTTTTGGGAGAAACCGAGTAAGGCGCAAAGATTGGCTTACATGCACGACTACCTCCGAGGACTTCGGAGCAGTTAGGCACGTCCTCCCGAAGATCCCGAACGTGTTGCGTGATGCTCACACCAAACAATGCCTATATAAATCCCTTACCTCCAACCCCAGGGGGGGAGAGGCGCAATTTAGTTCTCGTAGCTCTCTAGCTCTCTCACATTTAGCTATCTTAAAATCTCATATTTGCTAACTTAAGCATCAGAGTGCCAATCCCGGGTAAAGCAACCTGGGCACTCTGACACTGTGTCCTTGTAGGTCGCATCAGAGCCACCTCTCCAACTCGTCACCACTCAACTAGATATCAAAGCCACCTCTCCAACTCGTCACCACTCAGCTAGACATCAGAGCCACCTCTCCAGCTCGTCACCATTCAGTTAGGTGTCAGAGCCACCTCTCTACCTCGTCACCATTCAGTTAGGCGTCAGAGCCACCTCTCCAGCTCATCACCATTCAGCTAGGCGTCCAAGCCACCTTTCAGGTAGGAACCATTCAACCAGGCATCCCAGCCACATTCCAAGTAGGGATTATTCAGCCAGGCATCCCAGTCACCTGCCAGCCAGGAGTTGCCGAAATGCGCATCATCAGTAAGGATTTTTCTTTTTTTTTTTCTTATGGGGTCAAAACTAGTAAACATGGGTAGGGAACCAAAATATAGATGAGATTTGAATGAATATTGTGATCATTGGATATCTCCACTCCACAAAATAAAATACATTTCCATGCTCAATCTATATTGATTCTTGAAGGACTTGATTTTTATTTTTATTTTTTTTGTAAATAGACTTGATTTTGTTTGTGCATGGTAAATGAAACATACTTATTTTGTTAGAAACTTTATACATGGTTCTATTATTTTTTGCTTGGATTGATTGGATGAATGTTTTACAAATTGATCAAAAAATGGAGCCACTTTTACATTCAAGTGGCAGGCCAGTGGTTCAACCATTCTGGTCAAATGGATCAAGCCGTAATATCATATTCATTAAACAATAACATAAAAAATAGAAAAATAAAAAATACCAAAACTTGCAAAAAAATGTCCATAGGACTAATATTACATATTCATCATATTAACCAGAAATCTAAAATTAAATATGACAAATTAAATGGGAACTTCTATTATTAATTACAGAGATGACTAAAAGTATAAAAACTCCAAAAAATGGAATAAATGTATATGACTCATGCCTCACTAACCAAGTCGAGCAGCTACCTTGTCTACATCACTACATCATTGACCAAGGCGGTGTTTGGAACCAATGTTGTTTCCTAAGAGGCGTTTTCTCAAAAAACAATGTTGCATAAGCATGTTGTTTTCTTAAAAAATGTTTTCTCATGTTTTTTATTTGGTACCATTGGTGTTCCTGTCATATAGGTGTTTTTTAATGCCATATTAGCATATTGTTGCTAGTAATAGTAGAAAAATGAAAAACACCAAAAAGCGCGTTTTCTCATACCACACCTTTTGAAAAAGAAAAAAAAAAACAACTCACTAAACAGCAGACATTTTCCCAAAAAGCAAATTTCTGATATGGTACTGATGTGATTAGGGGTGGATTCAAGCCAAGCCGAGCCGAATAGTACAAGGCTCGAGCTTGGCTCGAGACTATTCTACAAGGCTCGAGCTCGAGCTCGAGCTCGAGCTCGATTCGAGCTAGAACCTTGAGCTTGAGCTCGGATTGAGCCTAAAGGTCATAAGCTCAAGCTCGGCTCAACTCGTTTTATATTTTATAAAAATATTTATTATATATTTTATAAAAATAAAAATTATATATAAAAAATTTATTTTATATTTAAAAATTAAGAATTATAATATTTTTATTATATATATATTATTTTCTATAATTTTATTATATATATTATATATATTCGAGTCGGCTCACGAGCCGAGCTCAAGCAGCTCGTGAAAAAGTCGGCTCGTTGCCACTCGTAGATGTGACACTGTTTTTTTGAGAAAACTGAATTGATGCCAAACACCTACCAAATTTAACAGTTTTTACAGATGAACATGTTTGGGGGTGAGACCCGAAAATATGGCAGGTGATGGGCTGGCTAACTGGTCTTAGTGGCTGGTTCAACCGGTGGTTGAAAATACTTGAAAGGACTTTGATACCACAGAAAATAAATTTTCATGATATACTGATATGTAGTTTTAGGCAAATTTGAGTATTAATTTGTTAGACAAAATGCTTCATTACTGCAACAAAATGGACTGAATAATAAGACATCAAGCTTATTTTAACTACGGAGCAATGACTTCTGAAGAACACTATCAAACAAAACGCAAGTGAAGTACAATTAGGGGTGAACATAATTCGGTTAAAACCGAAAACTGAACTGAAATTTTGGTTTTGATTTAATCGGTTTTTTAGTTAGGTTTGGTTTTCTTTTTCGCTTTTTTTGTATTTTGGGTTTCGGTTTTGATTATCAAACTTGATAAATCGATTAATCGAAAAAACTGATTTAATATTATAATTTATATTAATATTTAATAAATTAGGAATCATATTTGGCTATTTGCCAAATTTCCAAAATAAGCAAACTGCAAAACATGTTAGACAATAAAGTGAAAAACTGCTGCGCGGGCGTCTAAGAGTCGGAGACTAAGGCTCTAAGAGTCTCGCCGTCTCGAGAGTCTCGTGCCTTGTCTCATCTTCCAGTTCCAGACTAGAGTCCAGAGTCTCCAGAGTCCAATTCGTTTCTTCAACTGTGGCGGTTGCTGGACGGTAGTTCAGTTCGTCTCTTTAACTGCTGCGACTGCCGGACGTCACAGGGTCACCTAGCACCAGCAGGAACACTGAACACGAAGTCACGAATGGCGTTGACTCATTGCCGAGTGCCACAGTTGCCGGCTGCTGCTACTGCGCTGCATCTTCCTCAGTTCCTCCAGGTTCTAGGCATCGGTCCTCTTCTTCTTCTTACTGAGCTCCAGGCTTCGAACACGAACGGCGTTGACTCGTTGCCGAGTGTCGTTGGCCACGTGCATTTTCCTGCGCTGCACTGTAGTTTTCTGGTTAAATAATTTTGGTTTTAACCGGAATATCTGAAATAACTGAAAAAAATTTCGGTTCTATTTATTCGATTTTCACATATTTCGGTTTCAGTTCGGCCTACCATATACTTAAATCAGTTTTTAAAATTTCAGAAAAAACTGAATGCTCACCTCTAAGTACAATTCTCTCTTTCTCTCTCTCTCAACGGTACGAGTTTGAGGTGGGGACCATACTCTCCATCTCCAACTCCAACTTTGAAACAAATATATGCCATTGACCCCGATCCTCTTGTGGATCCGAATCCCCAAACTTTTTAAATTAAAAGTAATGAAGGATGATTTGACCCAACCTATGAAACGGTGACACGTAGATGCTGACTTGGCGAGAGCGACAGCCCAGCGTTGAAGCCCGGTGCGATCAAGTGACGGGCCCACGAAGCAGTCCGCTACGTTACAGCTCACGAGGGGAGGAGTCCGCTGTGAAGCGAACTCCGGGCTCCCCGGGCTATCTTTGAAGAGATACTCCGAGGCAACTGTAGCTCACGAGCTAAAGTTATTAGCTCGCCCGAGTTCCCTAGCAGACAAGTCATTACGAGGACCAATTCCACTAAGGGTAATCCTGAAGTGCTCCAAGCTCGCCGCAAAATAGCTCGCGAACGAGCCGCACTAGCGCTCTTCAGGAAGCTTCCGACTCACAGACCGTACTGGTCAGACTGCGCCATATCCTCTACTGATGACGTAGTCCCAGTCCTTTCGATAGTCTGCGTCATGTCTCTCAACAGGTAAAGGCGTGCTTGCCACTTCAGAACGTGTCACTCACCCGGGCGAGGCGTACGCCACAACGGCCACCCACGCATCCCTTGCAGGTAACGGCTGTGGCAGGAGCCCAGGGGCGGTTATGCCCGACCTAGTGTGAGTGTCCCTATAAAAGCCCTCAGGGCAGAAGAGAAACTTCTGCTTGAACTTCTGATCTCTTGAATATAGTGGTAACGGGCTATCTGCACTCTTAGCTTTTTGCCTTTTCCTTGCTTCTATCGAGTACTGATTTAAGCATCGGAGTGTCCCCGCCGGGCAGACCCCCAAGGGATTCTTCTTATTCTTCCCCATCTCAGGTGTCTTCCAAGAGCCACACGAGTGCCAGTTAGGAATGACCGGATTACGCTACATCAAAAAGATTTTTTTAGAAAATAGATTCATTTAAAATAAAGAAAATTTCTTAAAATATTAAAATATTTTAAATACTTTTAAATATATAATATAAATAATATATGTATTTAATATATGCATATATATTGGATATATATAATCAGGATTCGGCGGGGATTCACTCTCCATCCTCATTCAGGTATCACTATCAATCTCCATATTCGCTCCCACCCCTGCAATTTCTAACCCTGATCCCATGAGATCGGAAAAGCCGAATACTTGGCGGGGACATGGAAAATTGCCATCACTACTTGTAGTGATGAAGAACTACGGCTTAATATCTGGGGCTAGTAGTGCTGACCCTAATTCACTCTCTATCTGCAGAGAATCCTGAAGCGTATTGGTGTAAATGGAAAGTTTCGTTCTGGCATGATTTTGTTTCTTGATGAAGTCCTTGTTATTGGAAACACAAACACCATATTTACTTGGGATGCAACTGATGTTGGCCTCAGTTAGCATTTTATACTGGTTTAGGCCTGGGTCTTTGGGCTGGGCTTAATCAAATTTTGACTAAATTCTATCCTGAGCCCGCTTAAGTTGAATCCCTAAGGCTATATTTGGTTTGAAGGAAAATATAGGGAAAGGAAGTAAAAGGTAGAGAAATCTTTACGGTACTGCTTCAGAATTCAAGAACTCAAAGCGCTCAGAAACCTAAATCCATTGTAGCTGGTGATTCATGCACACTCTCTATTATGTCTCTATTATGTGTAGGAGTTGATGACTTTGTGGTAGAACCCATTCTGTTAGAATAGGGTATGGGTTCAATGGAGCTTGTCACAATCAGAATTTTGTGCCGGACTACTTATGTCCAAAGCCCATTAAAGCCTAATATATTTTTGAGGTTTATTATATAAGAAAGAGCCCATTTACTTGTGAAGTAATGTCTATTAACATAATAGGAGAGGAATCGTAGAATGGGTACACTTTGTGGGGTAAAAGTGAGTAATAGAAATTCCTTTTATTTGCTCCTAAAACTTTGTAACTTGACATATTCATCCAATTGATTTCCATGATCAACAAGGTAAAGATGTATTTGAATCTTTAAGGAAATTCATATATCGAGGGAAAATGTAGTCTGAAATATAAAGGGAAATGAAAGAAATATGCCTAGGGGTGCGACTTGGGTTGATCCCCTGCAAGCAAAATCTCTATCCAATCGCACATTGGGAATATCTTCTATTACATATATGTATGTTAAATTTATGAGGAGATCTTCTCGATGAATGGCTGGATTTCTATACTTTCAAAGTGTGTTCAGAGTTTTTTTCTTACAAGGAACCCCAATGCATTTTACAATGCTTGGGCTCGGCCTTTAGTCTCTGTCCATTCAAATTTTGACAAAAGCCTAACCTGAGCCCACCCAAATTGCACAGCTAAATTTGCATTAGCATCGACCTAAACTAAATATGAATACGAATTTACTTTTGAAGCTTTTGCAACGGATCCATGCTTGCTCACTAAAAGTAGACCAAAGAGATGTTGGGTTTCTGTACTCATGTAGAGGCAGGGCCCATTCATGTGTTGGGGTCTCTTGCTCAACACGTAACTTGAGAAAGTTGGAAGAAAGATAAAATAAAGTTGAGACTCTTGATGCTCTCTCACAAATGAGAACGAGGCAAAATTGTGTGGTCTTGGTTCATGTTAATTGATGGTGGGACCCACTCTCCACTATCCTTTTGGCTTTCTCAACAAGCCTCAATTTATTTGGGGATATAGAGCGTATTGGTATTCTGGATACACATTGGTATCCTCTTTTTGTTGAGAAGATAAGAGAAGTGAGTGGAAAAAAAATGTAATTCCTCTTTTAATAAGAGAAGAAGAAGATATTCAAGTTTCTTGGTATGTAAGCAAGAACACTTCAATCAACTGTTGTGGCTGTTGTTTTACTCTTTTGTACCAAAATTTTGGTAGGTTTTCTGAGCTCTTCAATAGTGGTTTTGGAGAGGAATACAGTAGCTTGTTTGGTAAGATGTTTTTCATGTTTTGTTAATTGAAGCACTTCTTGTTTGATAATTGTTTTGTGTATCCAAAAGAGGTTCTTGTCTCTTGAATTTATTATCCTTTAATTGGAACTAGAGAAGTTATAATCCATAGTGGAATATTTTTGGATTAGTGTCCTATGGTTTTTGTTCTTCACATTGGAGAGGTTTTCTATGTTAAAAATTGGTATGGTATATTAATCCTTTATTGCCTTAATGTGTCTCTATTATTTCTAACATACTGTTGTTGTTTTTTTCTGAGTTCTACACCCTTCATGTAGTAGTCGACTACTAAGAATAGGCAATAAGTAGTAGTCGACTATATTAATTAAGAAATCCCTACGTGAATTAATCGACTACAAGCAACATGATTTTGTTTTCCAGACCTAACAAGAGAAAACAAACAATGACACAGAAGATTGGGCGGCATAGTGATCACAATATCAACAACCCTCTTGCTGCAACTTCCTTGGCGATGATTTAGGCCGCTGAGCACTTAGAGCTCTTGGGTTTTGAAGAAGTCTTCTACCAACGTTATTACTTTAATAGTGTCTCCAGTAGTAACTAGTAAGGGCTTTATGAAGATCCAATACCCAAGCCAGAATGAGTCTGTATTCACAGTCCACACCATAGGCTTCAGGATTCTCTGCAGGCAGAGAGGGCGCCGGACAGTATCAGCACTACTAGCCACGGCAATGAATCGTACTCCTTATTAGAGCTTGCCTTTTATCGCTCTCAAAATTGTTTGCTACTGTACTTAACATACCCAGGTGTCCTTACTCCTAGGGCATGGCCTGACACGATGGTCCATGGGCCGTGCTAGGTCTGGGGTTTTAGGTCCACGGGTCATTACGATACGGCATGATCAAGCGGGTCGTGCCACTTGCGGCCCGTGGGTCGACACAACCCAGCTCGCAGCACGGCCCACGATATGGCCAATATTAATAAAAAAATAATTTTATATAATTATATAATAATATATATAGTATATAATATATTAATAAAATAAATAATTTTTTAATTTTATTATACTAATTTATTTAATTATTGTATATATAAGCAATTGTATACACAAAATTCATAGAAAATTAAAATTTTAAGTTTTTTGTCAATTTTTTTAAATAAATAGCTTTGGCTCGATGCATGGCCTAACCAGGCCCAAAGCTCGACCCACAGGCCAGCCTGGCCCGTGACACAGCACGGGCATGCATGGGCCTAGGCCGTGGGCTGTGCAGGGCCGACCCTCAAATTTTTCACTAAGGAGGGCAGCACGGCCTGTAATGGCCCACAAACCAGCACGACACGACCCACACTTTGCACGGGCCACCACATGCCAGCCCTGGCACGGCCCACTTTACACCTCTATTTACTCACTGAATAATATGTTTTTCTCCTGATTAATATGCATTTACATAAAAGTTTATATTGAAAATAAGCTGCATGCATGGCGAATTCAGTTCAGTTAATAAATATCCACTCAACCACACTTCTTCCAGTAGAAAACATATATGCTCCCTCCAATTTTGCAGTATAAATACCGATGATATCTACGCCTTCATCTCATAAGCTCCTCCATATAAAATGTTCAGACCAGATAAAAAGAACTCAATAAAAGATCAAGGCAAATAGGTTGATTCGTTAATTGTTATATTTGGGAAAGTCTACTTTAGGGCCCTGAACTATCAAGAATATATACATTTAACTCCAATTCTATTAAACTAATGTTACAGTTATGGGTAAATTTATTAAAATGTTCATGTTCTGACTTTTTTTTCATTGTTCATTGCTTTTCTATCTTTGGACTTTGGACACAAATCAACTATGGCAAAATACATCCAAAGACTATCCCCAATGAATACACTGGGGTGAGTTTATTTTGCTTAGTTTGCGTCCAAATTCCAAAGGTAGAAGAAAGATGAATAGTGGAAAAAGACAATCAGAATGTGAGCATTTTTTGTAATTTTACTCCTAAACATAGTGGGAAAAGACAATCATAATGTGACTACTCCCAAAGTCACATTTCAGCCACTCGGGAAGATAAGAAGTTGCAAGCCTTACTAATTACTGAACATCGAACGTGATGGAGAGATGGCATAAATGTGAATCAGGAATATTTGTTTGATATAAATAATGGAAGAAAACAGTCATTATTTCATATTGGCGGTGTTTGGAATCAATGTTGTTTTCTGACCGGCATTTTCTCAGAAAAAGGTGTTGCATACGAGTGTTCTTTTCCCAGAAAATGTTATTTCAGATTTTTTTTTTTACTTGGTACTGATGCGGCATGATCCGGGCACTCTTAGTTGGCTGCTGACTGGTTCCTTATTGGCGACGGATGGCACCTGAGAAGATGGAAAAGAAGGATTCCCGGGGATTTACCCGGTGGGAATACTCCGATGCTTAAGTCAGAACGCAAGGGAAAGAGGAAAAAATAGTGCGAAAGCTAAGAGTGTAGGTCGCGCTTTATCACTGTGCTCGAGAGATTAGCTCGCGAGCAAAGATGTATTCAGTTTTTGAGTATGAGAGTGCGAAAGTATTCAAAAGTCTAAAGAAGATCCCTTCCCCTTCTGCCTCAAGGGCTTTTATAGGGGCATTCTTGTCAGATCGGGCATAACCGCCACTGGGCCCCTGCCACAGCCATTACCTGCTAGGGCTGCGCAGGTGGCCGTTGCGACGTACCCCTTGCTCGGATGGGTGACACGTCTCCAAAGGGCAGGCACGCCTCCGCCTGCTGAGAGACGTGGGTGCAGACTATTGAACGGACAGGGACTGTGCCATCAGTCAAGGGACGTGGCGCAGTCTGATCAGTACGGTTTGTCAGATAGAAGCTTCCTGAGAAACGCTCGTGTTGCTCACTTGCGAGCTATTTTGTAGTGAGCTTAGGAATACTTGAGGGTTGCCCTTCTAATGACTTATTTGCTTAGGGGCTTGAGCAAGCTGGTTTCCCTAGCTCGCGAGCTAAGGTAGCCTCGGAATATCCCCTTCGGGGTAGCTCGGGGAACCACGAGCTCGTGTTGTAGCGAGCTAAGATATAGCGAGCTGCTTTATAGGCCTGTTACTTAGCCGTTACCAAATTATGATGCTAAGTTGTTGCTCATGCTGAGTCAGGTCCACGTGTCATCGTTTCGTAGGTCGGGCCAAATCATCCTCCATCAATTGCCCCCCACTCCTTGAGCTGAGAGCGTTGCCTTAGCGCAAGGAGCTCATGAAGTATGATGGACTGATTTGACTGAAATTCAAACTTGATTAATTACTCACATTAAATGCGTTCGTGGGGATCAGGAGATTTTCTGACTTTTCGAATTCCAAAAACATGTTGAAGCGGCTTTTAACTCCGGATGTCATGCAGCCATCATCGCCTCAATCATGGGAGACGTGCAGCCAATCGCTTTTCGGTTCTCAGAAGGCGTGTGGTCAGTACACCTGCGAACCGTCGAATCTGTCTTAATCTGGGCCGTTGATTCGGAGGTGTGGAGGCTATAAATAGGAGGGCCCTCAGGGTCTCATTTTCCCTCAAGCCATCTTGCTGTCTTCGGATTCTGAGGTCGCACATCAGGCATGTCTGGGTACCCATACCTTTCGGTGAGTCCCAATTACTATCAGGCATGTCTGGATACCCATACCACACTCATCATCGAGGCGGTGACCAGGATGATGATGCTCCCTCTAACTCGGGGGGAGCTTGGGAACGGGCCCCGGGGGCCCAGGAGTCCTCTGGTGACAGAGCCTCCACTTCCCGAGGAAGGGAGCCTGATACTTTTGGCCCCTCCTCCATGACAGAGGGGAGACTTAGGTCTCTAATTAGCTATTTCCACCTTCCTAGGGACCTCATCTACTGTCTTCCCACCGGTAACTTTCCGTGGGAGCATGGTCCCAATGAAATACTTATCTACCAGGAGCAGCTCGAGGCTGGCCTGCGTCTCCCCCAACACCCCTTGATAGTGGAGGTGCTAAACCATTTTAATGTCACCATCGATCTGCTCCATCCCAATGCCATTCGGAACATGGTTGGGACTATATTCTTGTGTTGTGAATACTGTCTTCCATTGAACCTCGACATTTTTTCTACTATCCTTTGCATAAAGAATGCCACTCCCGGGGCTCCACCGGAGAGGCGTCTCTACTACTTCTCTCCCCGTCGTGGCTACAAGCTCTTATACGAGCTTCCAAATAAAATTCCCGCCTGCAAACGGGATTATTTTTTGGTCCGCAACCCTAAGGGGTCGAGCTGGACCCCGACACCCGAAAAACGATGATGTCCTAGGCATCAGTTGGCTTCCTCTGTTCGGATTACTTGACCGAGGAGAAGCTCGTGCAGGCCGGCCTAAGCCCGGGTAGGTTGCCTCTTTAGGTCGCGTAGTACCTTGTCACAATGTTGTATATATACGTGTACTTTGTTCTTACTGAACTTGACACTTTTTGGTTTCTTCTTGGCAGCCATCATGTCTGGTGTTGATTCGCGCCGCCTTCTGTCAAGCAACCAGAGGCGCAAAGTAAAGAGGTCGCGCCCTGACCAGACTCCCCCCTCCGGGGGTACTGAGTTCGGGTCTTCCGAGCCGGGTTTCACCTCTCCGCCGCCCGAAGTCCCGCTGCCTCCATCCGAAGGGGGTGCCAGCGGGGCCAGCCTCGAGGAGGGCGAGCTCCCGCAACAAGAAGTAGCCCCTTCGTGTTCCTCTCGGTCGTTTCCCTATCCGCGGCTCCCAGTGGGGAACTGGGAGGGCGTAAACGACTTCGTCGTGGCTCGTAGGAGGAGCCGGAGAGCGATCTGCAACGAGGAGGTCGCTAAGTGGGGGGCGATGGAGCCTGGGGATCTTGCCGCGCTCGCCGCTTCTCACTGTATGGTGGTAAGTGGTCCTTCTATCTTCCTTTGCCCTCCTTTCCTTTTTTGTTGTCTTTTGACTCCTGTCTCTTGTTGGCAGGTAAACACCGCCATACACGCCATGGCCCTCCAGACGCATGTTCACTCCTACGACGCTCATAACTAGAAGGTTAACCTTCAGAAGCTTTAGGCGAGCTTGACCAAACTCGAGGCGACCTCCTTCACACTCGCAATGGGAGCGAGTCCCAAGAGCTGCTCGTCCGAGACCAAGAGGCGCAAATTGCCAGGCTTTCTGAAGAGAGAGCGCGTTATAGGGAGGAGTCGTCAAGGGTGGCAGCGGAGAGGGAGCTCCTTTGCCAACAGGTTCGGGATTTGGAGTCGACTCTGTTGGATCGAACTCAGAACTTTGACAACATGGTGGAGGCCGAGCGAGAGAAGGCGGTCTGGGACTTCAAAGATTCCCAAGAATATCATGACCTTCAGGTAGAATATGGCTCGAGTTCGTACCGCTCTGGGTTTAAGCTCTGTCGGTGGTTGATCTGAAAGAAATTCTCCGGGCTCAACCTCGACGGCATTACCATGAAAGGTCTGTCTCCCGAGACGGTGGACCAGGCGGAGGAAGAGGAGCCTGACTCTCCGGAGGACGAGGATGAGGAGGTGGATCCCTGAAGCTTTGGCGGCGTTTGTCTGGACTTCTGGTGGCTCCTGGGTGCCATAAACCCGGCCTTGAAAAGACCTTTTGTTGGGCGGTTGGGCCCTTTCACTCTGTCAGACTTTCCCGAGCTGTTTAGCTTGGTTATTGCTTTGTCATTAGCTATTTTTCTTTCTTTTCTTTTTTCTCTTTTTTTATGGTAATGAAATTTCTTCTTTTTTTTCTAAGTATGATGTGCTCTCTTTATTTTTGCTAAGGCGATCTCAAAACCCGAGCTTTTAGAGCTACATACCCGAAGTAGGACTTCTCGATAGTCGTTATCCTGGACTGTCCCTTAATCATTTAAGGCATCTCTAAGGTGCACGGCGAAGTGATTACCATGTGTGCCCGAACCACACTTGTTGGTTATTCCTTAGTTCAACCAACGCACTGAGACGAGCTATGTTTCATGGGGTTTAAACCCGAGTTGTTTATGCCTCTGATATTTCATACTTTGCCTTCATCACTTAAGTGGCTAAGTCTTTCTTAATGCCGAGGTCTCAGTTAGCTCAGCATTTTGGCCCTTAGGCTCTAGGAGTGACTCATGGTCTACTCAGTTGTTATAGGTAATATTGTCTTAAGTTGACAATATTCCATACTCGAGGTACTTGTTTCCCTTTGAAGGTCTCGAGCTCGTATGTTCCCTCCCCGAGCACTCGTTTCACTCGGTAAGGTCCTTCCCAATTAGACCCGAGCTTGCCAACGCCGGGCTCAGGTACCATAACTTTACGGAGGACCAGGTCACCGACATGGAGGTTCCGCTTCTTAACCCTGGCATTATAGTACCGAGCTACTCTTTGCTGGTAAGCTGCGGTCTTGATGTACGCAAGGTCTCTTACTTCGTCGAGTAGATCGAGGTTGGTACGTAGCTCATCTTCATTTGTTTTGTCATTGTATGCATCCAGTCGCAGCGTAGGTACTTCGATCTCTACCGGGATAACTGCTTCGGTGCCGTAGGTGAGGTTGAAGGGAGTCTCTCCTATGGCAGTTTTCTCCGTGGTTCGATAAGCCCATAGAGCACTGGGTAGCTCGTCTGCCCACAATCCTTTAGCTCGGTTCAAACGTGCCTTCAGTCCACGGAGGATGGATCTGTTCGTGACATTTGCTTGACCGTTTGCTTGAGGGTGTGCAACCGAAGTGAAATTCTGTCGTATCCCCATATCTTGGCACAAGTTCTGGAATTTGATGTCCTTGAATTGCTTGTCATTGTCAGAAATTAGTACCCGAGGTAACCCGAAGCGGCATACAATGTTTTTCCAAAAGAAGTTTTGGACGTTCCGGGCTGTGATTGTTACAAGAGGTTCAACTTCTACCCACTTGGTGAAGTAATCCACTGCTACTACTAAGAATTTCCTCTGGCCTGTCGCTGGTGGGAACGGTCCGAGTATGTCGATGCCCCATTGTGCGAAAGGCCACGGGCTGGTGAGATACTTGAGGTCGGCAGTAGGCTGATGGTGAATATTGGCATGCTTCTGGCATTTGTCACATTTTCTGACGAGCTCGATGGCGTCTACGTTCATTGTTGGCCAATAGTACCCCTGTCGTAGTGCTTTTTGGGTGCGGGCCCTACCCCCAAGTGTCCGCCGCACAGACCCTCATGAGTGTCATGGAGTACGAGCTCGGCTTCGGTAGGTCACAAGCAGCGCAGGTAGGGGAGCGTGTAGGATCTGCGGTACAGTCGTTCGTCTATCATGACATATTTGGCTGCCTGGCGCTCTACCCTTCTGGCCGCATTGTGATCTGCATGGAGGGTCCCGTGCAGCAAGAAGCTCGCGAGCGGGTCAATCCAGCTCATCTCTGCTTGAACGACGGGAGCGACCTCCTCTACCCCCCCCCCCCCCCCCCGAGAATGCTAGGCTGAGGCAGGTCCTCTATGTACACGGTTCTCACGGTGATATCGCTGGTGCTGGCCAACCGGGACAGAGTGTCGGCCTCAGCGTTCTACGACCTCGAGATTTGTTTGATGAAATGTAACTGGAAGTTGAGCAGAGCCTCTCTTACTTTGGCTAAGTAGGCAATCATGGTTGGTTCGCGAGCTTCGTAATCTCCTGTGACTTGGTTGACTACGAGCTTGGAATCGTTGTAGATGACAATATGCTTGGCCTTTACTTCTCTGGCTAAAGCTAGTCTAGCTATCAACACTTCGTACTCCGTTTCATTGTTGGATGCTGCGAACTCGAAGCATAGTGCGTACTCCAATTTTGTGCCACTTGGGCCGTGTAGAACTATTCCGACTCCGCTGCCCTGCTGGTTCAAGGAGCCATCTACGTGAAGGATCCAGGGCTCCTCATCCCAGTTTGCGCTTGGCCTCACTAGGAGAGATGCCGCACTGGCTGCTACCTCACGGGGCTCGGACTCAACTGACCCGGGAGCTCCGGGCTTGCTCGAACTGGGGGCCTCGTGCTCAACCGGACTGGGGACTTCGGCGCTGAAAGTGCATTCCGCAATGAAATCTGCTAAGGCTTGGGCCTTAATAGCAGTTTGCGGCTTGTACTGGAGGTCGTACTCACTGAGCTCAACGGCCCACTTCGTCAGTCGACCAAAGACATCGGGCTTAAGTAAGACTTGCCTCAGAGGTTTGTCGGTGAGGACAATAACAATATGAGCTTGGAAGTACGGACGGAGCTTTCAAGCTGCGATGACCAATGCGTAGGCTAGCTTCTCTATCTCTGGATATCTCGTCTCTGCTCCCTGCAATACTTTACTAACATTGTAGATGGGTCATTGGACCCGATCTACTTCCTTTATCAGTATCGAGCTGACCACTTCGTCACTTGTCGAGAGGAACAACTCTAAAACATCGCCCTCCTTGGGCCGGGTTAAGATTGGTATGCTAGCGAGGTATTTCTTGAGCTCGTCAAACGCGAACTGGCAGTCTTAGGTCCACTCAAACCCTTTGCTTTTAATTGCCTTAAAGAAAGGCAGACAGCGGTCTGCTAACTTGGACATAAAGCGGCTCAGGGCGGCTATGCGGCCATTCAACCTCTGAACCTCCTTCAACTTCCGGGGTGGTCTCATATCTATGATAGCCTTAATTTTATCCGGGTTGGCCTCAATGCCGTGCCGGTTGACGATGTATCCTAGGAATTTACCCGAGGCGATACTGAATACACACTTGTTTGGATTTAACTTCATTTAAATTGTCGCAGAATTTGAAAGACAGAATTCAAGTCTTGTATTAATTCGTGTGAGAATTGTGTTTTTTGACGACCATGTCGTCTACATAACACTCTATTTTTCTGCCAATTAATGGCTCAAATAGTTTATTTACAAGCCTTTGAAAGGTTTCCCCAGCATTTTTCAACCCGAAGGGCATAACCTTGTAACAATACAGACCAAACTCTGTTATGAAGGCAGTTTTTTCTTCGTCCGCCGAGTCCATCCTGATCTGGTTATAGCCCGAATAGGCGTCTGAGAAAATAAAAAACTCATGCCCCGAGGTCGCGTCCACTAGGCGGTCGATTCTGGGGAGGGGGAAGTAGTCTTTTGGGTAGGCTCGGCTTAAGTCGGTGTAGTCGACGCACATGCGCCACCTGCCGTTAGCCTTCTTTACCAGAACGGGGTTGGCTACCCAGTTCGGGTAATGAAATTCTCTTATGAAGTCAGCTACGAGGAGCTTCGCGACCTCCTCGTCGGCTGCTTTCCATCGCTCAGGGGCTAGGTTGCGTTTCTTCAATCTAACGGGCCTAACAACAGGATTAGTATTGAGTTTGTGAGTTATGAGATTAGGGTCTATGCCGGGCATTTCTACCGTGGACCATGCAAAAACATCTAAGTTTTGATGTAGGAAACTTACTAGTTCGGATCGCAGGGGTTCCTGGACTGAAACACCGATCTGAAGTGTTTGAGGTGGGTCTTCTGCTGAAGTCGGAATAGCAACTGTTTCTTCCATGGGTGCAGCTCGTTCTTCGCCTTGCTCCATAGGTCACTCCAGTTCGAGGTTGTCGGCCACCTTGGTCTATCCCTTGAGGGCGGCGACATAGCACTTGCGAGGCTCAAGCTAGTCGCCCTGCGCGACCCCCACTCCAAAGTCTGTAGGGAACTTCATTGCCAAGTAATAAGTGGAAACCACCGCCCGTAGGGAATGGGTGATCGGCCAACCTATTATGGCATTGTACGGGGAGGGGGTCGCGACCACTAAGAATTCATGGTTGAGCCTTACTACATTGGGCCATGCGCCGACTTCCACAGGTACTGTTATTTTCCCCAGGGGCTTGACTTCTTCTCCGTGGAAGCTTACTAAGGGAGTATTCGCGGGCCTCAAGTCACTTCCCCGCAGCTGAAGCTAGTCGAACACGGCTTTGAAGAGGATATCCGCCGAGCTACCTGAGTCAACGAGGACGCGCCTGACCTCGAAATCATTGATCCTTACTTTTATGACGAGCGCATCATCGTGGGGGTAGTAGACCCCGTGCTTATCGTCCTCCGTAAAGAAGATTGGTTCCTCTGTCTTCAGCCGCTTCGGAGGATTCTGCTCTTCTCTGGCAGCCTCGCGAACTGATGTCCGAGCTGCCGCCGAGGCACAGCCCGCAACGATCGAGCCTCCAACTATCATGTGGATGGTGCCCCGAACTGGCCTCTCTTCCGGGGGCTGCCTCTGTGACTGCTCTACCGGCCTGTTGCTGGACTCGGGAACATCCCTACCATGCTTCCCTTGCCGACCTGCTTTAATATTATTATTATTGTTATTGTTATTCTGTACAAAATTTCTTAGATATCCGCGACGAATGAGTTCCTCTATCTCATCGCGGAGATTCTTACAGTTCTCGGTACTATGACCGTGGTCTCTATGAAAGCTACAATATAAATTTTTATTCCTTTCATTAGGATTCCCCCTCAGGCGGGGTGGCCACTTCACGTACGGGGCATCATTGATTGCCATCAGGATTTCGGCCCGCTTAGCATTCAATGGGGTGTAGTCAGTTCGGTCCGCTACAGGGGCTCGGAACAGCTGATTCGGCTTTGCCCCCCGGGCTAAATCCTTCTTCTTTCGGTTGTCTCCTTGGCTGGAAAGTTCCCCTTCTCTCTTTCTGTTTTCGGGCGCGCTCTCGCCCTTCTGGTTGATCTCCTCTTCCGTAGCTATAAACCTGTCAACGAGCTTGAGGAATTCTATTATGGTCGCCGGCTGGTTGACAACCATGTGCCACTTGAATTCCTTGTGCGTCACGCCCTTCTTGGCTGCTGCAAGGCGCACTGCAGGGTCTAGGCGCGGTATCTGCATGCATGCATCGTTGAACCGCTTGATGTAGCCCCGGATGGATTCTCCCTCTCTCTAAACTATACTGAGAAGGCTTTCCTCAGTTCGTGGGCACCGCTTGCTGGTGACGAAGTGGGACGTGAAAGCTTGCGCGAACTGTGCCCAGCTTCTTATCGATCCAGGCGCAAGGTTTTGATACCACGTGCGGGCCACTCCTCTGAAAGTGGTGGAGAAGGCCACACACATGCAAGACTCACTGGCCCTTGCCAGGTGCATCTGTGACTGGAAAGCGTCTACATGATCATTCGGGTCGAACGACCCGTCTTACTTATCAAGAGGGGGGAGCTTGAAGTCCTTGGGCATTGGAACGGCCAAGAGCTCGGGAGACAGGGGGGATGGAACAGAAAGGAGGGGAGCTTTTACTTCACCCGAGCTTACCTCTTCCCTGCCTCTAAGTTCGGGCAGGTTATGGGTGGCGGTTCGGTGAGCTTGGCGGCGGCGTCTTTGCTTCTTGGCAGGCTCCGCGTTGGTGCTGCTCACCTCCGTACTGTCAGGGATAGTTTGCGCAGGAAGCAACTCAGGCTGCTGGTAATGGCTGCGGGCAGAGGGGTTCTGCTTAGAGTCTGCAGCCAGGATCTCGAATCGGTTCTCCAGAAGTGAAGCTTCGAACTTCGATTGCTGGGGTGACGTAGACCTGGCAAGTTGGGATCCTCCCGACCTGACCGCCTGCGGCGAGACCGGAGTGGCTGGTTTTTCCTTCCTGCAACGGGAAGAGGCTTGGCTCTTAGGGTGGTTCTGGGAAGCCTCTTCCTGGCGGGAAGAGCGTTCATTCTGGTGGCGAGACCTGGCTTTCCATGAGGCTGGGTGCTGGGGAGGGAGTTGAGGCTGAGACTGAGGCAACTGAGGGAACTGCTGCTGATAGTGATATTGAGAGACTTGGTGCAGCACCTGCTACTAGTAGAGCTGAAATTGCTGAAATTGGTGCATCTGGGCTTGCATGGCCCTCATGGACTACACTAGGTTGTCGAGCTGACTCTAGCTCGTCGTCAGGGGGACAATAGAAGGCTCAGCGAAGGTTGTCCCAACCGAGAAACGCAGGGGGACGCTCAAAGGTGTCGTTACTTGTGCCGCGTTCAGATTGGGAACTCCATCCGCGGAAAGGGGAATAATGAACTGCCCAATGCAGACCACGGGAACCTGGAGTCGTTCCCCGGCGACGTCCATCTCCATGCTGCGTCCGGCATTGCTTGAAGAAGACATGAATGCTGAGTTTTTGGAAAAAAGGAACTGTGAAAGTTTAGAGGAAGGCTTTCAGAAGCGCTTCCCACAGATGGCGCCAAATAATCCGGGCACTCCTAGCTGGCTGCTAACCGGCTCCTTGTTGGCGATGGACGACACTTAAGAAGATGGAAAAGAAGGATTCCCGGGGATTTACCCGGTGGGAATACTCCGATGCTTAAGTCAGAACGCAAGGGAAAGAGGAAAAAAGAGTGCGAAAGCTAAGAGTGTAGGTCGCACTTTATCACTGTGCTCGAGAGATTAGCTCGCGAGCAAAGATGTATTCAGTTTTTGAGTATGAGAGTGCGAAAGTATTCAAAAGTCTGAAGAAGATCCCTTCCCCTTCTGCCTCAAGGGATTTTATAGGGGCATTCTTGTCAGATCGGGCGTAACCACCACTGGGCCCCTGCCACAGCCGTTACCTGCCAGGGCTGCGCAGGTGGCCGTTGCGATGTACCCCTTGCTCGGATGGGTGACACGTCTCCAAAGGGCAGGTACGCCTCCGCCTGCTGAGAGACGTGGGTGCAGACTGTTGAAAGGACAGGGACTGCGCCGTCAGTCAAGGGGCGTGGTGTATTCTGATCGGTACGGTCTATCAGATAGAAGCTTCCTGAGAAATGCTCGCGCTGCTTACTTGCAAGCTATTTTGTAGCGAGCTTAGGAATACTTGAGGGTTGCCCTTCTAATGACTTATCTTCTTAGGGGCTTGAGCGAGCTGGTTTCCCTAGCTCGCGAACTAAGGTAGTCTCGGAATATTCCCTTTAGGGTAGCTCGGGGAACCCCGAGCTCGTGTTGTAGCGAGCTCCTTCTTCAGCGAGCTATGATATAGTGAGCTGCTTTATAGGCCTGTTACTTAGCCGTTACCAGACTATGATGTTGAGTTGTTGCTCGTGCTGAGTCAGGTGCACGTGTCATCGTTTCGTAAGTCGGGCCAAATCGTCCTCCATCAGGTAGCATTGTTGTTGTTGCCACATAGACATTTTTCAATGTCATGTCAACATATTATTGCTAGAAACAGTAGAAAACGGTAAAAAGGGTGTTTTCTCAGGCTACATATTTCCCAATTTTCAAAATGTGGTCTAAGAAAACATTTTTCAAAAAAAAAACAGCTAATCAAACATCAGGCATTTTCTGAAAAAAAAAGGATTTCAAACGTGAAATCGTTTTTAGCATTGATGACAAACACCTACATTCTCACGATTCAGTCTGATTCTTCATTTCCCCAAAATGATATTTTTCTCATAATTCTGCATGGCCATGCTTGGAATCCAACTAGTCCAAAGGGACTATATCCAATGAAGCCCAAGTAGGGAAATGGGTGCTTGGTCAGGATTCAGGAGTCAAAATTTAGGCCCAGACTACCGGTTATCCTCGGCCTAGCCAGGATGCCCATCTTGAACCATATACCCACATACGCATGGGGATGGGTTTGAATGAAAACCAAATGGGTCTAAACTGTTCCCCGAGCATCATTGTATTGTGCCATGTGTTGGCCCATCTACCACATGGCCGTGGAGTTGGCATGGAGGAGCGAGACAAAGACATTACTGCTCAAATGGGCTATCCTATGAGAATCACTATTGATTGGTGAGAGGCGGGTGGGAAGTTTGGCCTGTGCAAGAGCTTCTACTGTGATATTAGATACAATCAAGGAAATTCAGTATGATAGATAAACACCTCCTCTCAAAGCCAGCCCTTACTCTTTCTTAAGGGCTAAGCTAAAGGTTCAGCTAAGCTGGAC
The DNA here is from genome assembly GCF_055504915.1 of Nelumbo nucifera. Lineage (NCBI taxonomy): Eukaryota > Viridiplantae > Streptophyta > Magnoliopsida > Proteales > Nelumbonaceae > Nelumbo > Nelumbo nucifera. The sequence goes on along the minus strand of NC_142649.1, from coordinate 144,701,001 downwards.
CAACTTCTCAGATAAGCCATTTTCAAGAGACTCAAACGGACTGTTCATCAAATGACTGGCTGATAATCCTTTGGGTTCTCTGTACTTTTCACCAAACATGGACTGTAAGCTGTCTGTGTGGAGCCCACCTCGTAAAGCCATAAGCCACTGTGTGAAAGCCCTCCCAATCGAGGCTGAAGCTTTGCAGTTTCTGGCTTTCTCTTATAGGCCCCACACAGACAGCTTATAAGCCGTATTTGGTGAAAACCCCGGGAAGCTAAAGCCTATATATGCTTAAAGAATGACTTCCTGTGAAAAAAAAAAAACAACCTAGTGAAACAGTTCAACCAAAGCTGAAGCCTCTCAAACGGGCCCTAAGTACTCCCAATAGAAGACTAGATTAGAAGGCCTATTTGGGTGGGCTTCATTGCTTTGATATATATATTCAAAAGCCGGTTGTGACAAGGAATTTTTGATGTATAATGATTAAATTTGGATCTCTATATATATATTTTTTCATTTACGAGATAATTGTTTACAAAAGTTGGCATATAAGCTTAAAATGCCAATTTATCTGTTCAGTTGAGACTATTTTGAGTTAAAATAATCATAAGACATTTCTATATTGCATGGATATGCATTGAATACTCATAAACCCTACATCCAAAACAAATGTTACTTTTTCTAGATCCATTTATTCTGCATCTAGATGTTTAATCTATATGTAATTATCTATACTATATATAAAAGTGAGAATACAATGTGAAACTTTTTTTGGAGTAAAATTACCCTCTACTTTTTTGTTTGAAAAAGAGTATAAAAGTCATTTTATTGCAGCTTTAATACCAACTTTAATGGCTACTAAAATGCACATAATTGTGTATTTACTCCATCTCTAATGGCAAGGGTTAAAAATGTAACTTCAATTATTACATTCCACCTAATTTAATTCCTTCTCATTAATTCTTATACTTAAATTATTAAAACCGACTCAAAAACAAAACCACTTTTAATCCAAGTAGTGCCCAAGCAATTCAACCATCCAAATCAAATTGATCAACCTATGAAGTCATAGTTGATTAATAAAATTTTAAAAATAGAAATAAAGATAGAAACTTAGAAAAATTTAGACACATTTATTATATTTTTATTAATCAAATTAAAAAACAAGTGTAATATACAAAAGTTATTTTTATTGATAATGAAAATAAAATACATAATTTATAATTGACCAAAAATGAAATTAATTTACTATTTTGCACAGATCAATAGTTCAAATTTTGGGTCAAACATGTTAACCTTTAATGTCATAAATAAATAATAAAAGTTAATAAAATATAAAAATGAAAAAATTACATAAATTTTACATAAAAATGTTTAGGCACGTGTATAATATCATATATTTATCATATTAAACAAAAACTAAGTGTGACATATTGGAATAATTTTAGACAAAAAAAATACAAAAAAGCTATAGAAAAAAATTGAACAGATCTATAATTCTATATTTATACTACTAATAAAAATATGAATAACCTTTAATGTCATAAATAAATAATAAAATTTAATAAAATATAAAAATATAAATGAAAAAATATATAAATTTTACAAAAAAAACATTTAGGCACATGTATAATATCATATATTTATAATTTTAAACAAAAAGTAAGTGTGACATATTAGAATTATTTTTACACAAAAAAATACAAAAAAACTATAGAAAAATTGAATAGATCTATAATTCTATATTTACGCTACTAATAAAAATATGAATAAGATTGTGGAACTTTCTTTTGACTAAAATATATATTTTTGAATTTAGTCCCTATTTAATTATGAGGTTTAAATTGTAAACTGAATTATCACTTTTTACCCCATTCAATTCCCTCTATTTAAATCTTACATTTGTTTTATAAATTAACAAAAAAAAAAGACACACCAAAAAGATTAAATATTACAAAAAAGAACAATCTAACTAAGCAAGTAGGTCTATCAATGATACTTGAAACTTCACAACTCCATCTGATTATCACATATTTGGATGAGGTGTATGTAATCAGATTTAGATTTGTAATCCACACCCAATTAATAATAAAAAAGAAAAAAATAAAAATACATAAAGTTTATAAAAATTTTGGATACATTATTACTATCAAGGTGAGGGTTGCCTCACCAAAGAATTTGCATGTTCCTCCTCTTATTCTCCTTTCTCACACATGTGCATACTTATTTTTAAACAAAATCATTAAAAATATTACAAAATAAAACTAAAACCCTCATGAGCTTTCATTGCCTCTCATAAAATCCGTATTTACTCTCTAATAAAACCATTGTTCTCTCTCTCTCTCTCTCTCTCTCACACACACACACACACACCCTTTAATAGTCAATATTTCTAACATATCCCCTCTCCATGCACCAAATCCCCTTTTCCCTCTAAAATCTCTTTTAATCACTTGTGTCTCTCTCTCTCTCTAATAAAGTAAGGATGTAAATTAATGGATTGGGTTATTAGGGTTTTCTCTATGTGTTATTAATTTAATGTAGATTTGTTTCATGGATTATTTTGGTTCAATACTAATGCAGTAAGAAAGCAATTAACATGAGCCTTTGATTTTATTGATCTCATGTTAATTACGTTTTTTGCTTTATAGGACTACAGAACCACAAGGCGAAGCCCATCCCCCAAACCCTTAACCCCTCGACCTTAATGGCAATGGCATTTAATGAACACCGTTCACAAGAGAGAGGGAGAGAGAGAGAGAGAGGGGGAGGGAGGGAGGGAGCTTTTTGTTTTTAATGACTTTCCCACCTCTCTCACAATTGCCTATTGATCTACATTAGAGACCCTTTTGTTTTCCCATTAATGGCTTTCCCTTATTTATTGAGAGTAGACCTTTTGTTTTCCATGTATGCATTGTTTTCCATCAACCACTCACCAAGAAACAGGAAACCAACCTCCCCATTTTCTATTATTAACTTATAAAAGGAATCCAACTTTATAGCTCCCGTAAAGACTTTTAATTGTAGCATTAGTAATTTTGTTACTATTAATAATGAAATTATTGAAATTAATAAAATAATATTTTCTTAATAAATTAAGAAAAAAATATTAATTTGAGAATTAATTTTTAATAATTAATGTTCAATTGAATTACATTTGAAAATAATTACATTAATAAAGTTTCAAGATTATTCAATAAAAAAGTAGAGCATATGAATTTGGCCACTCTCATTGGGCATTAAGGGTGCAAATTGGGTTGCAATCAGATTGGCTAAACATAACGTAAAAAGCAATACTTGGGTTAGGCTTTGACCAGCTTGGCTCAATTGAGAATATCATATGACTCCTTATACTTCAATAATCATTTAACAAATCCTGTGTGTCGCACGAGTTCTAACTAGTAATGAGTAATCATCAAGAAACATTATTTTTAAATTTGACAATTAGATGAGAGTCAATATGGTAGGGTGGTGTCACATTGAACACAAAAATGGGTCCTAATACAGTGTGGAAAACCTCATAGGAGATGAGGCCATAAAAAGTGAGTCTAGATCACAAAATGGGCATCTTACCAATTCAACCCCCATGTTGGTGTTCATGGGTTTTTCCTTAACATAACTCTTTTCCTACACTTTGACATTTCATTTAACCTTTTTTTTTTTGGTATTGATTATTCACCTTTTGCCCCCCATAGGAGCCCTAATTTAATTTTCATGGCGTAGTACCACACGTTACACTCTTTTCAAAGGTGAATTTAGAGCCGTTAGTAACGGGGTTCGAAACCGCATTGCATATGGGGGTTATCCTTTCAACTAGTAATGCCAATGCCAAACACAATACACCTCAAAACACTTGTTCAATGTCTAATCAGCACAAGAACCAATAAAACAATTTTTATGTCAAAATGGGTTTCATGAAATGCCTTGGCCTCTCTTGCTAAAGTGTTGAAGTTTCAATCAAATTGAAAGAAATAAATTAAAAATTAGGGGTTTTCATAGTTCAGTCCACCCCTAAAAGTCTAGAATTCCATTCTAGGGGTTGTAGAGTGAATCCTGACCGTGGATTGATGCTAAATCTACGGGTAGGATGCAGTTTATAGGGGGGTTACTAGTAGATTAGAAGGGGGCTGTAAATCAGATTTCTAAGGGGAATTGCAGTCCAAAAATCCCTAAAATTTACAACTAGATGTTCTTTAGTACCCACTTCTGCCACATCATGAGTAGTAGGGAACTATGACATAGTGGCCTTTCGTATTTCTTAAAATATTTAAAATTAAGTAAACCCTTTTAGATTGACTCGCATTGTCAGATCCCGGCCGGCCCACTCACCTACCCATACAAAAAATAAAAAATAAAAAGAAAGAAAAGAAAAGTCCTGTATAAATCTAAGGCTATGTAGTTTTTGGGTCATGTAATAGAATAGAATAGGTTAAAGAAATTAATCAAGAAGAGTTTTAAGACGGAAGTCACTTCATTTACAAAAAAGAGAGACTGAATTAAGCATGAAGGCAGTTCACTACATGCACCGCAACTCGCAAGCCATGAAGGAGCCTGGAGGTATATAAAATTATAAATATATAGTCCAAATGCATATATGGGATTTTCAATTTTTGCATCTCCGGCCATGACACATTATCGTCTTAGATGGTCACTTCACTCGACGTCCCCCTTTGAATGATAATATAAAAGAACCGTTTTGAATTATTGATTCTACCGTCCAAATTGGACGATATTATAAATATTTAATACAATATCATTCAATTAGCAATCAGACTTCAGTCTTCTGTTTTTGAGTCAAACTTTTCAATTAAATAGTTGAGAGAGAACGCAAATCTATGTTTGGAACAAGGTATATATTCTTTTTTAACCAAACTGACGGATAAAAGGGATCAATTAGTATCGCATTTTAGTTTGATGGGAAAAATATGAAGGCTGCCGGTGCAACATGTAATTGGTTCATGTAAATCTATGTACAGAGAAAAAAAAAAAAAAAAACACGTATTTAGGAGGACATTCTTTGATTTGTGTTATTGTATTGTGAGCGGAGGAAATTAATGTGTCGGAGGTATTTGCTACCGAAAAGACATGATAATTGAAGGGCTTAGCTTTAGCTTTGACCAATCAAATCCAACCCCCTCCTTCAATGAATTTTCGAAAATAAAATAGCACCTAATATGATTAGTTACCACTTTTATAATTGGTTATAAGTTTTCAGGTACGATGTCTGTCCGGTATCATAGTTGAATCAATCCACCACATGCTCACATGGTTCAGCTGCCTGCCGCATGTACAGCCAGATTAGTATAATATCCAATTGTCATCCATGTTGCACCGGATCCATGCGTCATGCTTCACCATGGCTTGTTTAATTTGTCCACCTCTGAGACCACGTGTTCAATGCTTGTCAATATCACATGGCTGATTATTAAAAATATTGTATCTGAGTTCGAACGATCAACTTCAAAACAATCCATTTGTTTGTTTGCATTGCGATTTCATTTGCAATGGTGTAAAAGTGGGGGAATGCAAATTCTGATTCTAACCCAAAGCATCTACCAAATAAATAAAACCTAAAGCAAAAAAAGAGCCATAGTTTTTTCAACTGGGACCACCAATATAGTCCATGTGTTCAAACTTGAAATCCTACTTCATGCATGTTGGACTCTTCCTACGTTATCCAGTCATCCGGAGATTCAAAATCTTTGAATTGAAAATGAAATTAAGAGGGCGTTCTGTTTTGTCTCTCCCAGAAAGGCAGAAACGTGGCACCAGGAAAGGGGCTACGTGTGACATAGAATGGAACTCTTTTGTCCACGTCATTGCCAGTTGGGCATACATGTACTTAGTCTTGGCAAGCGCTCGTTTTCTTCTTGCTTTCTTTTTTTTTCGTATGGAGATGTGTCAAATTTGCTCAACCATCTGTTCACATAATCCCTACTGCAGACTTGAGATGTTAATTAATTTCCGTCTGGGTTCGGGCGAAACCCAGACAACAATTTAGACTCTGCTACTGTTACTGAACCATACTTGGCTGGTTCTCACAGTTTTACTGCTGATAGAACTGTTTTGATAATGGGTTCGTCTCATAATTTCTACCCTCTAATATCTATATCTATACTATTTTAAAAATCACGAATGACCTCAAGAATCTGGAATTTTTTTAGGACAAAATTTATTCCTCTATATTTAAATTTATTGATAAAAAGTGAGGGCAAATAAAGTAATCGGTTATTGATATTAAATAAGTTGAAAAGAGGTAATTTTATGATATTCAATGCATTCAATTTCCTCTCAATAAATCCAACATTTAATTTATTAATTTGCATTCATGTTCAATGAATCTTATATTTAAGTCATTTTTGTTTCTTCTCATCATTAGGTTCTATTAACTAAGTCCATACTTAACAAATTAATAATTCCAATAACATAAAAACTTATACTTTTAAAATCTACCTAGAAAAAATAGAATTTTCATCTAGGTGGTGGTAAGAGATTCTCTCCTAAACTATCTCAAATTCCTATTTATCTCTTAAATTATCTCTAATTTAGTAAAGAGATTCTCTCCTAAAGTATCTTAAACTCCTATTTATCCTCTCTCCCACTTTTTATCTACATCTATCCAAAAAAAAATTCAATTAAAAAATTAGAATTATTTAAATATTATAATGAAATTATATAATAAGCTTAAAATATTTATTCAAAACAAAATTAATTATAATAGATTTAATAATATTTATATTATTCAATTTAAATGTTATTCAAATAATAAAAATACTTAATTTAAATTATAATTCTACAAATTATTCAATTTAAATGTTATTCGAATAATAAAAATTTAACATTAAAAATAAAACATTATTTAAATATTTCAATAACTAAATATCGTAAATAACAAAACATTGAAAATAGATAAATAATTATATAACAAAATACTTAATTTTATTTAATAATTTTAAAATAAATAAAATGAAAAAAAATGAAAAGTTAAATATTTTACACATTATTTAAATATTTAAATAACAAAATATTTGACATGACTAAATTTTAAATAGTTATAATAACGAAATTATGTAATAAATTTAATTTTTTTTTAAAATAGAAAAATAATTATAATATATTTCATAATATTCATATTAGTTATAATTTCATATTTTACAAAATTAATACTGAATTATGTAAAAACATTACTAATTATAATTTTATAGATTATTAAATTCAATAAATAATTAATATTTTAAAAATATAAATAACAATATTATTTACATAACTAAATAATATTGTAAATAACTAATTTCACTTATATCAATTAATAACTGTAGAAAATAATGTTCAAAAAAATTAATACCTATTAGTAATAATTTTATAACAATAGTTTATATTCATTATGTATTTATATTACTAAAATTAATATTTTTTGCATTTTCATTGATTATTTATTCTATTTTTTGATAAATATATTTTTAATAATTATTTATAAATCTATTTTTGTTTTGTTATTTAACAAAAAAATTGTCAATAATTATGGGAGATTAAACAACTACTATTTAACTTTTGAAATTTAATTTATTGTATTTTTGTTATAAATTTACTTTTAGTAATTATGTATATTTTATAATTTATTGATTAATATTTATTAGAGATTAAACTACTATTTGATATTACACTATTTATTGACTAATTGATTATATTTTTATTAGATATCTATTGTATTTTCATTAATTGTATATTTTTGTTATAAATTTTCAATAATTATTGGAGATTAATCTATTGTTATTTATTAGTCACTATTAATTTAGCTGAAATTAGGAGTACTCAATTATTGGTTCAATTCAGTTGTAAGGTCTATTTTTCCAAACAAATCAACTTGGTCAGGTCAGGAGTTTGTCACCCGAAACCGACTGACCATTAGTGAATCAATTCAGTTGCAAGGTCTATTTTTCCAAACAAATCAACTTGGTCAAGTCAGGAGTTTGTCACCCGAAACCGACTGACCATTAGTGAAAACCTGCAAACTCAAATTGTATTGGTTTGGGTCTATTTTCAGTTTGGTTTGTTTGTTCAAAATATTTAAATTTAAATTTAATAAATTACAGTTGTATTATTAAAAGATAAATTTATGATATAAAATATTTTAGACTAAGAAATATGAGAATTTCCCACTTTCTTGTATTAAAAAAATTATATTTAAAATATAAAATATTAATATATATATCTATGGTCGAATCGATTTAATTTTGGCCAGTTTACAAATGACGAAACCAAAACTAACCTAACTTGGTCAAGTTGAAAAGTAATAGAAAACCGAGCAACTTGAGTTAAATTCGATCAAATTAATAAAACAATTATATACTCTTATGTGTTTCTAATGTTTAGCTTTTGCTTAACAAAACCCGTGCATCGCACGGGTCCCCTAGTAGAATCATACAAGAAATCTAAACCCGCAATTAAGGGCGAGCTCAGCTTTTCGAAAAACGGTATGCCTTTTATCTATCAAAAAAAAGGGTAAATTACAAAGACCCCCCTATACTATGACCGTGAGACAAAGACCCCCTTCTATTAGCCTTCCGTCCAAAAGGGCCGTTACAATATTTTTTAATCCCCATACTACCCTTGTAATAATTAGATGAAAAAAACATTGTTCATCTTTCCCAACCTTCCAATACTATCCTTTCGTTCCTTCACATTTTTCTCTCTCCCTCTCTCTTCTTGCCCTTCCCGTTAACAGCGTCGGGATTGAACCCATTTAATTCAATCCCCATCTCTCTCTCCATCTTCCCTTTCTTCTCCCACCATTCTCATCGGTAACCCTTTTAATGGCGCTGTAGCAACTAGAGACTCTCTTTTGTATAGATCTCCCCATTTATTTCAACCCCATTTAGCCATTTATTATAGAGGCGAAGGTCTGATAGAGAGAACATGAGGACGTAATGGGGGACAACAAGCTTCTCTGTTCTCTCTTGCTCTTCCTTTTTCTTCTTTCTTGCGTCAATGCCGAAGACCCTTACAGATTCTTTACATGGAAAGTTACCTACGGCGATATTTATCCTCTCGGAGCGATGACTTCCGTATCTTGGCAGAAGCGGCGCCACTACCACAATGCAAGCAACTCATCCTCTGCCACACCACCGTATGCGTCGTCTCCGAAGTTAGAGAGTAGGGATGTGAACCAGTCCATGGACCCTTCGACAGAACAAAAGCGGCGCCACTGCCAGAAGGCCAACGGGGTTGTAGCAGAGTGGGAAACGGTGGCCATGGGGCGACGTTGGACATTGAAAAAGAAATCCAACTGATGTTTCTCTCCGCTCAACTTCAACCATCACCATCGGCAAAGGGGAGCCGTCCGAACCCGCACAGCTGATGTTTGGGCGACGTTGAAAAAGAAATCCAGCTGATGTTAATGCTCACGCTTAACATGAGCGACGGCTTAACATGCTCTCCCTCCCTATGCCCATTATAGGTTCATGCTCACGCTTAGCCATGACTACGTATTGATGAGGAAGGATAGGGGGATCCTCCACATGAGCGAGCTCGATATCGGGCTCACCCTTTCCGACTACTTCATGGCGTTGTTGAGAGAAAAGATTCAATCGCGATGGCTCGGCGTGACGTGGTTCTACATGCCGCGAAGGTAAAGAAAAGGCCAAGGAGGCAGTCAAAATGGGATCATAGACTTGTTATACGATAGCGCGGTGGAGATTCCTCCATCCTTTCATTTTGGAGATTTGGGAGAGAGAAATAATGAGAAAGGACGGTGAGGGAGGTTAAAAAAAGAGAAGAAAGAAAAAACATTAGGTTAAATAGATTTTAAGAGAAAAAGTGTAAAAAAAAAATTAGTAAGATATTTTAATAATTTAATATATTCTGTTATCTGACTTAACGGTAAAAAGGGGTTTTTATATCATGGTCATAGCATAGAAGGTTTTTGTCGCAAAACAAAGTAGGTTTTTGTTACAGACCCGTACAGGGGGGTTTTTGTAATTTACCCAAAAAAACCGTCTGCCTTTACATGTATTACGTTACGTACTTTGCATTTCCGCATCAAAAGAAAAGCATGGATATGGAATCAAATTGGATCTAACTAAATTGGACCGTTCACACCCCTTTTATGATATATGGATCTCAACCAATTGTGGTGAGATTTAAATATTAATTGACATGTATGGGCATCTTTACATGTTCGTACTTCCAATCATGACATTGAGACATGGCCCCTCATTGGAGGATCCGGGAACGTCAATATTCAACCTTAATTAATAAACTATTATTGGTTTCTATTGGCAGTGGTTTTATGCGAAAAGGCGAAAACAAGTTAAGAAAGACCGATGCCCTGATCTGATGATGATTTTTTTTTTCTTTTTCTAATTTATTTATTCTCATTGTTGTTCAATCAATCCTTCAACTTGTAGGTATAGCATGTTAATATAAAAAAAATAAATAAATATCACCGAATAAACTAGAAAGAAAGACACAGTTTGCTTAAAATCCCAGCTTCTTTGTTTATTATTCTGTTTGTTTTAATTAGTTGGTCTGCCAAACTCTATACTTCTCAGTTCTCTCTCTCAGACCGATGATGATGAGATGATCAAATACCTACGGAAACAAAACGAAATAGAATAGATGGCCCCACCTTTTCATTTGGTGGTCCCTTGTCCCTTGTCCCTTGATATGGAGACGAGTGTGTTTTGGATCTAAACACTGGGCTCCACATCCACGTGATATGCCATATCACGGTGTTCAGGGACACGTGCATATGAAATAAACAACTCGTCGTATGGCTGGCTGCCAGCTGGCTAACATTCCTAGCTGGATTGGAATAAACTGAGGAGAGAGTGGCGCTGGTGCGTGATAATCAATCAATGATTATCCACCCCCACTATAGCTAATGTACGCCTGAAAAAGTTAACACACCATCAGGGGAAAAAAAAGAAAGATTCCCTTTGATATAACCCCGTTCACACAGGACTTTTCTGCTCAAATATTCCATCCCGAACCCCGTTCACATTGTCCCGTGCTTTCTTGTTTATCTCTCCTAGGAAAGCCCCAAAACTCGGCTCGAAGTCGTTTGTTACCCGGCGCGAGTGCGACTCGATATGGATGATGATGATGATGGTGATAGGGCCCACCATTTTAATATTGTCCAACGATGATAGATTGGTTGGAGCATTTTTTTTAGGGGTTTATCCCTTTTTTTTTATTATTATCATTATTATACTACTAAAGTAAACTGAGCCACCACTCTACCGACTGACACAGGCTTCAGCCATGGCGCCAGAAAGAGCTGAACTGGAAGAGGTGCTGATGAGGTCAGCACCCTCGTATGCCAGGTAGGACAGCATATCATGTCCTACGTGGCATTAGATGGATAGCTTTTTACGTCTTTTGACGCCGTCTGCCCCTCTTTGGCTCTTTCCTTGCTTTTTTTTTGGTTTGGTAAAGCCTGGGGCCCTCTTTCTTCTCTCGTCTCTACCCACCAACACGACGCACACAAACACCCCATTTCCAAGAAGGCAAGAGCTTTATCCCACCACCATACCATTCTCTCAGCTATAAATATGGCCAGTGTTTGAGTTTCTTAAAATCTTACTTTTCATCATCTTACGATCTGATAGAGTATAAAATACCAAAAGGAGAAAAGAAAAGAATCAACAAGAGAATGGGAAATTGTATGAGGCATCAATCACCGACGACATGGGCCGGCGACGATTGGGAGTCTCCGGCATCCGACGAATATGGCGTGTTGTACGACAATAAATCAGGGAAGACGCCGGCGGATGCAGGGGAGAAGAGAATTCTTGCTTCTTCGACGGAGGTAAAGATCAAGATCAGCAAGAAGCAACTGGAGGAATTGCTAGGGAGAGTCGATGTACAGGGGCTGTCGATAGAGCAAGTTCTGGCTCAGTTAATGAAAGTTAGCAATCAGTATCAAACACAGGAGCATCGAGCTTGGAGACCCTCCCTACAAAGTATCCCGGAAAGCGTGTATGAGTGAATTGGAATTGAGTTTGTGTGTTGCTAACGCCACGACAGACAAACGATGAGGGGAGGGTCCTTCTCCTCTCCATTATTTCTCTGTTGTATGTTGAGCTTTAGAAGAGAGAAATAGCGTGGCAAAAGGCTTCTTTTGGAGCTCATTGTATACAGAGATAGAAAAGTAGGTTCTTGTTGTAAATTTAAGGGTCCTTATGTGAAAAAGATAACTTCTCTCACTCTGTCTCCACTCTTCTTCTTCTTCTTTTTCTTTTGATTTTCCTTCTTTTTGATGGGTTAGAAATTGCAATTTGAGGTGGATCAACTGTGTGATCTCATCTCGCAGGCGGGAGTTATGGCTGGTTCTAGTCTCCGGAGTACATACAAGATTTTTTTTTTTTTTTAATTGTAAAAATCTAAAACTCACCTTCACTTTTACCCATTTCTCTTAGATTTATCTCCCGTATGTGTATTTGTAGGGTTAAATTCATGGGAGATATTCCCAATGTGTGACTGGATTTCCATTTTTATATCTAGAATGTGTGCAGAAATTTTGGTTGAAGAAAATCCCCTCTTTACTTTTACCCATTTTTCTTAAAAACCTTTAGAGACCTCAGAATTTTTGTTATCTCAAATTTACTTTACATCAGGGCGCCAGGGCATTAATTATTTTTAATGACCAGGCAAAAGAAGAAACGTATTTTTTGTTGTTTATCTATTTTCACTTTTAATTATTTTTAATGACCAAACTATCCTTAAATGACCATTTAAAAGTGAAGATAGATAAACAACAAAAAATACGTTTCTTCTTTTGCCCTCATCCAAAGGTCTAAAGCCCATTTGGATGAAAAGATGAACCCTCAAATCTCACATGAAGGGATAGTATAATAACAACCTGTTTGGTTCACAGGAATAAGGGTTTAGAATTGGAATCAGAATGGATAAATTCCATTCCAATTATAATAACAATCTGTTTGGTTTGCAGGAATAGCCGAATAAGGGTATAGAATTAGAATCTGAATAGGTCATTCCATTCCCGGTGAAATGGCATTCCTCCATTTGAGGGAAAGGGAATGGCCATTTCCCTCCTCTCTTGCGAATGAAATATCATTTCACTTTATTCTAATTCTTGTGTGAATTAAATGGAGAGATAATATTAGTATATTTGCAAAAAAAAAATCATTCATATGAAGCTAATAGTAAATTTTGGACAAGAGCTCTTTAGATGTTTTGAAAAAGTCAGGATAAGTTTACGAGGAATGGGAAAAACCGAACAAGTTTGTGAGAATTTTAAATAATTGATAGGCATGCATATCCTAAGCAACATCCTTAGGGAAAATGAAAAGGTTAAGTGTCGAAATGAGTTAGAATTCATGTCTTAGCACGTTTCCTTGTTTCAAAAACGTGACAGAAATCAACTAAGCTCCGTTTCCAAATTCCCCACCCATACAAGAAGTACGGAATTCAAATGACTAGTACTTAGGAATACTGTGAAAATTCTCAAGAGACAAGGATAAGGATTAATTAAGATACATATATCAGCTGGATATTGGATTGGGCTCCGCCACAAAACTGGACTCAACCCCAGAGGAATCAGCACCAGAGAATTGGATGCGAAATTGATCATAATAAATCCGGTTCAAAGTTCAAACATTGCATTGATAAAAAATTCCAAGTACATCCGTAGGATGAATGATCGATGAGAATGACTGGCGATGGTCCCTACCACTGTCTGTAATGCCTTTTCAGCCTTTGATTTCGGGCTGCTGGTACGACGATTACCACATTAGTCCCAATAGTCTTCCACCTGATCAGGAAAGAGCCAAACTATGTTGATTGATCAGAATAAAAGCGTAGCTGGTAGCTGTAACCAAACAAACCATGATGCAGTGTCTCCACGACGAAGACACACTCAGTGCTCGGACGACGACTGCTTGGCCAATGTCGCAGAAGTGCAAGAATCTATCGTCCGTTCACACCTCCTGACCTGAGTGCCCCATAGCCAAGGGAGAGTTCACTTAATTGGGTGGATAATCAAGCTTATCAGACGGCCGTGGATTAAAGGATTAATCGTACTGAAATTCATTCCTTACATGCATGGTCGTACTCGTCGGAGGAACAAAGCTATAGCTGCAGTGCTGCACCACGTACGTGGAATTAGAGAGTTGAGAGTTCCTTACATGAGCTTGACGCAGTCTACACATCCAAGTCGTATGATTGGGATATCTGCTAAGAGAAAAAAAATCAAAGAGATGCGGCCAATTAATTAAAATAATCCAACGAGTAGTTTATTTATTTTTCTTGCTTTGACAGCTTGACTCAGGCGTTGGGAGATGTTTTCTTCCTGCTTTGTTATATATCTCATGTGACTCAAAAGCTGAAGTGAGACCGGTTCCTATGATTTAAATCATGCCATCAATTTCTTTCTCTCTAACTCCTAACTCCTTAATAACAATTTCAAATGTTTTTGTCATTTCTAGTGTCTTGTGTAATTAGCACATGACTTGGTCCTGTTGTCATAAACTGCTTCCCAACAGTAAGTGCTGACTTGATCATATTCGGGTTTTTTCTTTTAGACAATCCACATATCATTCAGGCTATCAGTATTAGGATTATTATAAAATTGGTTAGTGGTGTAAATTTCTTAAATTAACCTGTTAAATTGACTAATTAACCCTACCTACAAATGGTTCCAATAAGAGAAAGTACGACCAAAATGGTTTATCATGTACATCAGTACATAGACACTTGTTTGAAAAGTGATGCATGGGTTATAAGTTGAATGGATTCATCAAAAAGCTAAGGGACTATTGAAAAGGGCTTGGGGTGAAAATAATAAGAATGGTAAATCCCATGATTATTAACATTAATGGATCGGACATAGTAGAATGGCGAAATAAGATTCATATAAACAACCCCACATATAGGTGGGACAAGACTTGGATGATTATAATAATGATTTAATCCAACCCGATTTAACTGCCACCGTCCTATAATTAGGATCAACCTCTCCAACTGGTTTTATTAGAGGTGGATAACTTTTTAAACTAAGCTGTGTTAATTGGACCATGTTGGATACAGCTAACCCCATCTGCCGGTATTTCCAATAAGAGAAAATAGATCAAGATTGTTTTGCTACATGCATGAAAATCATATTATTATGAATTGAAAAAATTAGAAGAGCCCTGGGAAAATTAAAAATGACTGTGCCTACTTTAATATTAATGAATATGGGTAGTAAATAAAACAGAACAATCAAAGTTAGGATCAGTGGATCAACCTCTCAAACCGGTTCTACTCGAGGCATATGCATCTTCAAAAAATTGACCCGTTGGCCGTTGCCACATTCTGGGGTCACTATAATCTAAGAAAGCATTCTAAGTCGGGTGGCTAAAAGGGAAACGTGCTGCTACTGAAATTTGATTAATTGTGGAATAATAAGATTGTAAGTCTCCTTGTTTGTCCTCTTGCGCTCTGCAAAACAAAGTTATTTTCCTTATAGATATTAAGTCCCTTTAGGGCTTGGATAGATAGGCAAAGATCAAGTGGTAGACCGTCAAAAGGCTTGACGGGTCCGCCTTGGAATTGGTTTGCTCATTTGGTCAATCATTCTAACCCATGCTTTTTCCTGAGTCACTATCGATTTGTGTTGAATTAAATATAATAAGCAAACTAACTCATAACTCAGTCATCCTCGGTCACTGTGTAGCTTAATTTGTCATTACATGAAGATTGTTCAATCGTACATTGTTGACTCCTCATATGTCACAACTTGGTGGTAGTTTGTATAGAAACTAGTTGCAGAATATGATTGGTGAATTTAACTGAACTACCCACTAGTGTGAATGGAATCAAGAGGAGGTTGTTGAAGCTTCAAGTTAGGGCATGAATGCAATTTGAGCCACGTATATATATATATATATATATATAATATATATATATAGCTAAAGTTATTACAATCTAATTTATTTATTTTTAGTCAATGAAAAATAGAAGACTCTGGATCTGCTGCCAATGTATAAATTAATGCGTGTAACGGGTTTTTTAACCAATTTAGGTAAATATGCCAGCGTGGAACTCACGTGGCACATGGAATGTGGGCCCATATAGGTCCTATGTGTACGGAACACTGATGCATTTACTCATAATTAGTTACATAGCTTATTATACATGTCGAATTCAGATTAGTTGAATACTTTTTAGTTATATAACATATTGTGGGATCACTAATAATCTCCCACACTAGTGATAAAAAACATGAAACTTACACTGAGAGGTTGAATTGAATGGTTGTAGGTCCCATATATTTTATGACTGATGCCAAGTGTTATAATTGATTCACGGCCTACTGAACAGCTATTGCCTTCAATTAATTCTTTTATGTACATGTCTATGTACGCAACAGATGATCCCACACGCATTAGCAATTTAGCAAAGCATTGCACAAAAATAAGGTGTAGGCAACACTGAAATGTATGACCTACAGTGGTTCCACTCAATACTATTGATTACTTTGTATAGAATCTATAGATCAAGTAAGGAGTTGGGCTACCTGAGGCCTCAATCAAAGCCCAACCTAAGATGGGTCGAGACCCAACCTTTTCAGGATTATGCCCCAGTCCATATCCTGAAAATGAAAACCTAAACTTTGCAAAAAGTTTGGGTTGGCTTGTGTAAGTTGCATTCATTGTAAAAATATCCAGATTCACACCACGATTATTAATTTCAGGCTTCTTTTGATTTTATCCAAATTAAGTTCTGAATTATTTATACGAAAAACCAATGTTTACACGTTGTTCTCTTCTGATTTAAGGCCTCCACAACGAACATGGCCCTTGATGGCACATCACTTATAATTTTCAGATTTTAGTAAACAAGTTTTTCTGTTAATTGGTGTTGATCAGTTTCAAGCTACGTACCTCAGTTCCATGGCTGAATGAAAGCAACCGGTAGAGTGACTAACATTGCTCTCTTTAATATTCCAGTCTATCAATGAAGACAGACCGTATTTACCAGCAAGGATGATCAAACCTGGCTGACTGGCTGAGTCCTCATTAGCTCGCCTGGAAATTTCTGGATTTGGATACAAGATTTTCATCGAGGCTCTGCTCGGCCCAGACTAGTATCAATCAGCACACATAATCATAATAAGGCAGGTTAAAATCCTGAATGAATGAGAGATCCATCATATGGATGGCCGAACCCTATAGGTAGGTTAGGCAAAATTTTAAAAATTTCCTCTCCCCTCATCTGGGAATCGCATTCTCTGTTTTAGAAAATCTGCATTTTCAAATATCAATTTTGAACCCTAAATCGACCCAGATCTGAAAACAGAAGCAGGAGAAGATATACCTGATACGGAGAAACAATCCCAATGGAGGTGTTCACGCCCAAGGTAGGAACCAAAGACTACTCCCACTAAAGATGGCACAGTGTAGGATGGAGCAGAATCAGCAGTGTTCTTCCAAAAGACCAGATCCTTCGCAAGAATCAGCTGAACGACACGTGAGCATGACTTCCAATCAGCCCTTTCACAAAGGACTGATATCAAGATCCAATCTTGACCACTCCTACTGTCATGGATATGCATTGGCAATGGCGGTGACAACAGGGAGAAATTAGCGCAGTCTTACTGGAAGTTGTTTTCTTTCTTCTGTAATCTCTTCTCTGTAGGTGAGAAATTGATCTTCTTAAAAGTTGCCACCCCTTCCTCCTTTTATAACCTTAAAGGGATCAGCTCCTAATCCTATTAGGAGTTGTTGATCCAAATCATATTTGGATCTGAATTCCCTTTAAGTAATAAGGATAGACCCTTATCTTATCTGCAAATTAGATCAGCCCTCTCCTAATCTCATTAGAAGGTTTCCAGATCTGAATACAGATTCAGATCTGGACTCTCTGAGTGGATAGGGTAAGACCCTATCCTATCTGCTAATCTAATCTCAGATTCGCCCCTTATTTAACTGATCAAATCAGCCCAGTTCGAAATGGGCTTTAGGCCCAATAAGTATATGTGCTCACTTAGCCTTCCAAACTGTTGCCTAGTTGGGCTTCCTTGTATGGCGTGGGACCCAAGCATTGATCTACACATCAGCCACAAGGGTTCGGCCCAACCTTTGTTACAAGGCCTAGCCGAATTCACTGGAAAGCCCAGTGAACCCCTTGAGCCCATTACATAGACTCTATGGGCCCAACACTTACACTAAGTGGTTCATGGGCCAAGCCACCTTTTAACACCCAGGGACTGTGGGCAGATGCAAGATTAGCCCATCAGGTATTACCCTCAATGGTCTTACACTTAACCTCTCAGCCCATAATGATCAAACACTGCTTGACAAGAGAGGACCTCTCCCTCGGCTGCAAGGAACAATGCTACACTCTCTACTCACATGGATATCGGGAATTAAAACATTTTGCAAACAATTTGAAACCGTAATATATATATATATATATATATATATATATATATATATATATATATATAATATCTGTATATAAAATACATTTTGTAAAACAATTTTCAACGATTGAAATCGGCTGCCGACAGTCTTGGTTTCCATCAGAGTATATATATATATATATATATATATATATAATATCTGTATATAAAATACATTTTGCAAAACGATTTTCAACGATTGAAATCGGCTGCCGACAGTCTTGGTTTCCATCAGAGAGAGTGCATCCCCGATCATTACCTTTGTCCGACAAAGGGGCTGATCTTGTCACTATGATCACCCACTCAGATGAATTCTTGGACTGTCCCAAGATACCTAGGTTTTGACCTCCTCTAAGGATCTCATTGATTGGCATATCAAAGACAACCCAATCCGACTCCTAGTACAGTATCATAATCGAGTCTACGTTTCAGGTGTAACTTTCTAGTTTCGCCCACTAATCTCCAAGGTCTAGGGCAATACTAGAAATCTGATCCGGTTTAGAGTTTCAAGTAAACCTACACTGCATGTACCTCGGGTCTCACCCTAGCAGTTGAGACAGGCCACCCCAACACTTGGCGGCACATCAGTGTTAGCCTTAGCAGGATAAATCTCCTCAGACTTATCCAATGGCTATGAACATTCTAAATTAACACGAGTCTCATTATGTGTCCAGTTTAAGGGTATTACACAGAAACACACCACTATAACATGAATCAAATATGTACTTTATTCATTTACAATAAATGTCATGAGTCCATCAATCTGATTGGAGCTAAGGGCATACAACTGTCTAACAGCTCTCACTTGCACTTAGGTCCAATCTTGTACAAACCGGAGTCCCAGACTTTCCACGTGTTTCTCAAACACTTTCTGTGTCAGTGGCTTAGTCAATGGGTCTGCCACATTCTCCGCTAATGCTACCTCTTAACATCAATCTCCCGTAGATCCAGTGTTGTCACACAACAGTGGAATGGGTGATGTGCGGAATTCCAAATTCCAAAATGAACACCTTCATTCATAAGGCAACCTCACTTACGGCAACGTGTTCGGCTTGGGTTGTGGAGTCTGCCGTGAACCCCTGTTTGCTGCTTTTCCAGCAAACAACACATGATCCTATTGTGAAAACATACCCAGATGTAGACTTTCTATCATCTGAATCTGACTGAAAATCGGCATCAATATACCCCTAGATTTGTAGTGAGCTACCATCGAATACCAAACAAAACTCTTTTGTCCTTCGAAGGTACTTAAGTATATTTTTCACAGCGGTCCAGTGTTCCTGCCCTGGGTTGGCCTGAAATCTGCTTACTACACTCACTGCCTGAGCAATGTCAAGACGAGTGCGCAGCATGGCATACATGATGCTCCCTACAGCTGAGGCATAGGGAATGTCCTTCATGCCCTCAATCTCCTCAGAAGTCTTGGGAGACATATTCTTGGAGAGAGTAACTCCGTGCCTGAAAGGAACGTTTCCCTTCTTGGAGTTCTCCATGTTGTAGCTTTTGACAATTTTGTCAATGTAAGCAAATTGGGATAATCCTATTATCCGCTTTGATCTATCTCTATAGAGTCGAAGACCCAGTATATAAGACGCTTCTCCAAGATCGTTCATGGAGAATTGCTGTGAAAGCCATACTTTGACCGAGGTCAACATTCCTACATCATTCCCAATGAGTAGGATATCATCCACATACAGAACCAAGAACGTAACCTTATCCCCATTGGACTTCCTGTATACACAGGGATCATCCGGGTTCTGCTCAAAATCAAACATATTGACGGTAGAGTCAAACCGGATGTTCCAACTTCTAGAAGCTTGCTTAAGTCCATATATGGATCTATTTAACCTACATACCATGTGTTCCTGACCCGCAGCTATGAAACCTTGTGGTTGCTGCATATAGATATCTTCAGTAAGATCTCCATTCAGGAACACAGTTTTGACATCCATTTGTCAATTCTCGTAGTCATGGTATGTTGCTACAACTAGCAGGATCCGAATGGATTTAAGCATGGCCACGGGCGAAAAGGTTTCCTCATAATCGATGCCCTCTTTTTGAGTATACCCTTTCGCCACCAGACGAGCTTTGTAGGTATCAACCTTACCACCGAGGGCCCTTCTTCCTCTTATAGATCCATTTGCAACCAATTGCTTTTACCCCGGGGGGCGGATCTACTAGAGTCCAGACTCCATTGGTCTCCATTGAGTCCATCTCAGCTCTCATGGCATCTACCCACTTCAAGGAATCTGTGTCCAACATAGCTTCCGCATAAGTCACGGGATCCTCCTCGCTAGTCAAGGCTTCCACCAGGTAACTATCCTGGTCATAGCCAAAACGGACTGGTGGCCTGGATACCTGGGTAGATCTTCTAGGTTGGTCAATACCTGGAACCTATGGGACACCTCCCACTGACCCTGAGCTCTCCTCATCAAGAACAACTTCCTGGCAATGATTGTTTAGAATATAATCACTTTCCAAGAATTGTGCATTTCGATTGCAGAACACATTATGCTCACTTGGGTCATAGAAGAGGTAACCCACAAAGCCTTTTGGGTAGCCTACAAATAAGCAACGACTGGTCTTGGATTTCAACTTGTCCGCACTCATTCTTTTAATGTGCGCAGGACAACCCCAAATCTTCAAGTGTCTGACACTTGGTTTCTTTCCGGTCCAAAGTTCGTATGGAGTGTTCGGAACCGATTTGGTTGGAACCCGATTCAGCACATATATCACAGTCTCTAATGCGTATCCCTAAAAGGATGTGAGTAACTCTAAGTGTATGAGAAGTGACTGGACCATATCCGATAAGGTCCTATTCCTCCTCTCTGAAACACTGCTAAGCTGCAGTGTAGCAGGAAGAGCGAACTGTGATACTATCCCGTTGACCTTCAAGTAGTCCTTGAATTTGTTAGAGAGATATTCGCCTCCTCGATCTGATCGAATGGCCTTAATTTCTCTCCCTAACTATTTCTCGACCTCTTGTCTGAACTCTTTGAACTTTTCAAATGATTCAGACTTGTGTCTCATTAGGTACACGTAACCATACCGAGAATAGTCATCGGTAAATGTGATGAAATACACGTGCTGGTAACGAGTCCTAACACTCAAGGGACCACATACATCACTATGTATAAGGTCAAGCATGCCTGTACATCTTTCAGGCTTACCGTTAAATGGACGTTTTGTCATCTTACCCTGAAGGCAAGGCTCACAAGTGGGAAGATCTTCTACAGTTAGAAAATCCAAAGGACCATCCTTTACCAGCCTTGTGATACGGTCAACACCGATATGGCCAAGTCGGTAATGCCACAGGCATGTGGGATTAGCTGTATCACGAATTCTTTTTTGGGGGATATCAGCTGACGTAGTTTCGGCTATGTTAGTTTCTAGAGAAGGATGTAGAACATAGAGACCGTTCTCCAGTTCCCCGTATGTGATGAATCTGTTGTTTCTTTTAGTAGTAATCGTATTACTAAAGAAGACAGAATAACCATTCGCACATAGTTTTGAGACAGAAATCAAATTTTTTCTTAAATTCTATACATAAAGACAATCCTTAAGTACAATTATTCCTTCTCTAAAAATTAACTCTATGGTTCCTATGGCCGTAGTTGCAACACTTGCAGAAGTCCCCAAATAAAGCGTTACTTCTCCTTCACTCAGCCTTCTGCTTACCTTGAACCCCTGCAGTGAGTTACACGCATGAGTTAAAGCCCCGGAGTCAATACACCAAGACGTAAAAGCTACCAACAAATTGGTTTCTATGATACAAGATTTGAGATTACCATTCTTGGATTCCAGGTATTGAGGACAATTCTTCTTCTAGTGGCCAGTCTGTTTGCAATAGTGACAAGCATCTAATGCCTTGTCTTTCCTCTACTTCTTGGGTTTGGTGGCCTTCTTCTGGGGCTTTCTCTTTGCCCTCCTCTTCTTGCTCGATTTTCCTACTTCAGCAAGCATGGCAATGGGCTCATCTTTCTTAATCAATTCTTCAGCCCTCTGCAACATATTGTTGAGTTCCTGCAAGCTGACATTTAGCTTGTTCATGTTGTAATTCATGATGAATGGATTAAAGGATGGAGGCAAAGAGTTGAGAATAGCATCTATCTGGGTCACCATATTCAGTCCGGACCCAAGAACCTCTAGTTCGTTAATATAACCCATCATCTGAAGACAATGGTTGTGAGCTTGTTGGCCCTTGAACATCTGTGCGGTCATGAACTGCTTCAAGACCTTCTTCCGAGTAGAACGGTTATGCTCTTCATACATTGTCTTGAGATTGTCCAATATGTCATTGGCAAGTTCGATCTGATCGAACTACCTCTGTATTGGATTATCCATCGAGGCAATGATATAGTAGCGGGCCAGGGAGTTTTTCTCCTCCCGTTCTTGGTATTCTCTTCTTCGGACCTCAGAAGCCCTATCTCCCGGATGATCCGGGGTAGGATTCTTGGCCACCTTATCTAGTTTTTCAGATGTTAAGACCAGCATAAGGTTACGGTACCAGTCGGCATAGTTTGGTCCCTTAAGCTTGTTGTCGTCAAGAAGCTTTCCAAATTGTTTGTTTGCAATTTTTTGATAAAAGAGCAAACATCAGTCCACAACCTAATTTGATTCATGTTCATTACATAGATATGGCTTTTAATCTGTGTTCCATTCCCATTTGTTCATCTCTGAGATTTCCCTCCTATCTCAGTGACGGAGACAGCGACTTGTCTCTAGAAATGTGGAAAATCACATATGGTGCATGGAGCCAACTGTTTCAGCTGCATAACCCCACCATCTTTCTGTGAAGGATCATATCCACTCATCATATGAGCTTTCCCTTTGGCCTTTGTTAGACAAGGTTCATAGCCATTTTAGGTTAAACCTTTCTGTCTAGTGAGTGCTCACCCATCATATTCGTGAACGCCAAGGTACCGTGAGAGAGTTCCCATTTTCTGGTGAAGCCCTCCCACATCGGTCTATGACGCCCCTATCATCTTATGAAACACTCAAACAAATCCAACAGCAAATGGGTAACCCATTTTCTAGTGTGTTTCCTCATTACTGAATGACCCATCTTCATGCTAATGATGGAAGTTGATGGAGGGTGATTTGGCCCGACCTCGCAGCACGGGTACATGTGTGCGTTACCTTGCTCAAAGAGTGACTCAGCATGACAGTGTAACGAGCGTGAGCACAACTCGGAGGGAAAGTCCCACCGAGTTCAGCTCGGCAACTCGGCAAGTAAACTACTCGCCAGGAGCCGCCTTGCCCGCATCTCCTCCCCGGGGTTAAGGCACTTCGGGGGTCCCGAGTTCGGGGTGCCCTGACCCCTTTTAAGACACGAGCTCCTCCCAATGGACCTTGGGCCACTCCCAGGCAAGAACGCACCGATCCTTCTCCGGACACCCCATGGCACAAGCACCTCGGGTCAGCTAGCTCGACATAACCGACTACAGGCGGCCTGTCACTCAAAGAACAGCCCAGCTCAGGGTAGTTCAGTATATCACGGGAGGGCTTCCTACTCGACCGCCGTACCCGACAAATCTGTGGACAGCAGGCATGTCCCTCCCGCCGCGCCTGCCACCTTTAGAAAGGTGTCTCGCACCTGACAGACACGTACCCTGCAACGACGGCCACACGCGTTCCATCTTAGCCTTACCTATAACGGCTGTGGCAGACTGACAGTGGCGGTTATACCTGCCCTGTCAGAAGTCAGAGGGCCTGAAGCAACGGAATTCAGATATAAGGGGCTCATTCTCAAGGAAAAAGGTATCTTCGAATCATCTGCACAACCTGCACTCTTAGCCTTCGTTCTCCTTTTGCTTCTTGCGCACAATGCTAACTTAAGCATCGGAGCATTCCCGCCAGGAAACCCCCCAGGAGTTCTTCCTTTTTCCTCTCGTCTCATGTACCTCTCAGGAGCCACGCGAGCACCAGCTAGGAGTGACCAGATTGCGCTACATCATTTGGCGCCGTCAGTGAGAAACGCTTCAAAAGGCCTTTCTCTCTAAACTTTCACAGTTTTGTTCTTCCCTGAAACAATCCAACACTCATGGCTTCCTCTAGCAACGTCGGACGAAGCGCGGAAATGGATAACTCCAGGGAACAACTCCAGCTTCCTACTGTCTGTATCGGGCAGTTCACCGTCCCCCTCTCAGCGGACGGGATCCCCAGCTTGAATGTGCCTCTCACAGTGGCACCTGTCATCGCCCCGCTCTCTGCTACAGTTGGAGCGACGTTCACTGAACCTTCGGTTGTGCCCCCAGCGGCCAGCCCGCACCAACTGGAGGACTTGATGCAGTGCATGCGGGACATGCAGGCCCAAATGCAATAGTTCCAGCAACTTCAGCTCTATCAACAACACGTACTGCACCAGGTCTCCCAGTATCAGTATCAGCAGCAGCTCCCCCAACTGCCTCAACCTCAACTTCAGCCGTAGTTCCCGCCTCGGCACCCAGCCTCGCAACAAGCTAAGTCTCACCGCCAGGACAAGCACCCTGTTGGCCAAGGAGAGGCCCCCAAAACCTCCCAAAAAACCAGGTCTCCCCCCACGGTAGACGAGAGAGACTGGCTACCCCGGTCTCGCCGCGGGCGGACAAGTCGGGAGGACCCCAACTCGCCAGGTCTACATCACCTCGGCAGTCAAAGTTTGAAACCCCGATCCTTGAAAACCGGATCGAGATCCTGGCAAGAGACTCCAAGCAAGACCCCTCTGTCCGCAGCCATCACCAGCAGACCAGGCTACTTCCTACGCAGACCATTCCAGACAGCGCAGAGATGAGCAACACAAACGCCAAGCCCACCAAGAAGCAGAGACACCGCCGCCGAGCTCACCGATCTATCACCCGCGGTTTGCTCGAGCTCATGGGAAAAGAAGAGGTAAGCTCGGCCGAAGTCAAAGCTCCCCTCCTCTCGGTTCCATCCCCCTCTGTCTTCTGAACTCCTAGCAGTCTCAATGCCCAAAGACTTCAAGCTCCCCCCTCTTGACAAGTATGACAGGTCATTTGACCCGAATGATCATGTAGATGCCTTTCCGTCACAAATGCACCTGGCGAGAGCCAGTGAGTCGTGCATGTGCGTAGCCTTCTCCACTACTTTTAGAGGAGCAGCCAGCACATGGTACCGGAATTTGGCACCCGGGTCGATAAGAAGTTGGGCGCAGTTCACACAAACCTTCACGTCCCACTTCGTTATTAGCAAACGGTGTCCGCGAACTGAAGAAAATCTCCTCAGCATAGTGCAAAGAGAGGGAGAATCCATTCGAAGCTATATCAAGCGGTTCAACGATGCCTGTATGCAGATACCACGCCTGGACCCCGTCATACGCCTTGCAGCAGCTAAGAAGGGCGTGACGCACAAAGAGTTTAAATGGTACATGGTCGTTAACCAACCAGCGACCATAACCGAGTTCCTGAAGCTTGCGGACAGGTTCATAGCCACCGAA
Source organism: Nelumbo nucifera (assembly GCF_055504915.1). NCBI lineage: Eukaryota > Viridiplantae > Streptophyta > Magnoliopsida > Proteales > Nelumbonaceae > Nelumbo > Nelumbo nucifera. The sequence goes on along the minus strand of NC_142649.1, from coordinate 144,675,178 downwards.
GAGGAGATCAACCAAAAGGGCGAGGGCGTGCCCAAAAAAAGAAAGAGGGAAGGAGAGCTCTCCAGTCAAGGAGACAGCCGAAAGGAAAAGGACACAGCTCGGGGGGCAAGGCCAGGTCATTTATTCCGACCTCCTGTAGCGGACCAAGCCGATTACACCCCACTGAACGCGAAGCGGGCTGAAATCCTAATGGCGATCAAGGACGTCCTGTACATGAAGTGGCCACCCTGTCTGAGGGGGAATCCCAATGAAAGAAATAAGAATATGTATTGCAGTTTTCACAAAGATCACGGTCACAGTACCGAGAGTTGTAAAAACCTCCGCGATTAGATAGAGCTCATCCATCGCAGGTATCTAAGAAACTTTGTACAGAATAATAGTAATAGTAAGAGAACAAGTCGGCAAGGGGAGCACGGTAACGATACTCCCGTGTCCCGCAGAGGCAGCCTCCGGAGGAGAGGCCAGTTCAGGGGACCATCCACATGATAGTGGGAGGTTCGATTGTCGCGGGTTGCACTTCAGCAACAGCCCGGACTTTGGTTCGTGAGGCCACCCGGGAGGAGCAGAACCCCCCAAAGCGGCCGAGGACAGAAGAGCCAATTTTCTTCACAGAAGATGATGCGCGAGGGGTCCACTACCCCCACGACGACGTGCTCGTAATAAAGCTAAGAGTCAACGACTTCGAGGTCAAATGTGTACTCGTCGACTCAGGTAGCTCAGCCGACATCCTCTTCAAAGCAGGGTTTGACCAGCTCTAGTTGCAGAGAGGCGACCTGAAGCCCGCAGACACTCCTTTGGTAGGCTTCAGCGGAGAAGAAGTCCAGCCCCTTGGGAAAATAACAGTACCTGTGGAAATCGGCACGTGGCCTTGTGTGGTCAGATTCAAGCACGACTTCCTAGTGGTCGCGACCCCCTCCCCCTACAATGCCATAATAGGTCGACCGATCACCCATGTCCTACGGGCGGTGGTCTCCACTTACCATTTGGCTATGAAGTTTCCAACAGACTTCGGTGTGGGGGTAGCGTGGGGCGACCAGCTCGAATCCCGTAAGTGCTACGTCGCTGCCATGAAAGGAAAAACCAAGGTAGCCGATGACCTTGAGCTGAAGTGGCCTATGGAGCAAGAAGAAGAATGAGCTGCACCCACAGAAGAAACAGTCGCAATTCCGACCTTAGCAGCAAACCCAGCTCGGACGCTCCAGATCGGTGCTTCCGTCCAGGAACCTCTACGATCCAAACTGGGAAGTTTCTTACTTCAAAATTTACATATTTTTGCATGGTCCGCGGCAGAGATGCCCGGTATAGACCCCGAACTCATAACTCACAAGCTGAATACTGATCCTATAGTTAGGCCCATTAGACAGAAGAAACGCAACCTAGCCCTGGAGTGGTGAAAAGCGATCGACGAGGAGGTCGAAAAGCTCCTCGCAACTGACTTCATAAGAGAAGTCCACTACCCGAGTTGGGTAGCCAACCCCGTCCTAGTAAAGAAGGCCAACGGCAAGTGGCGCATGTGCGTCGACTACACCGACCTAAACCGGGCTTGCCCAAAAGACTACTTCCCACTCCCCAGGATCGACCGCTTGGTGGACGCGACCTCAGGGCACGAGTTGCTAAGTTTCTTGGATGCCTATTCGAGCTATAACCAAATCAAGATGGACTTGGCGGACGAAGAAAAGACTGCCTTCATCACAGAATTCGGCCTATACTGTTACAAGGTTATGCCCTTCGGGTTGAAAAACGCAGGGGCAACCTTTCAAAGGCTTGTCAATAAGTTGTTTGCGCCGTTAATCGGTAGAAAAGTAGAATGCTATGTAGACGACATGGTCGTCAAAACTCAATTCTCACATTAATTAATACAAGATTTGCATTCTGTTTTTTAAATTCTGCGTAAGTTTAATATGAGACTGAACCCAAACAAGTGTGTGTTTGGTGTGACCTCGAGCAAGTTCCTAGGATACATCGTTAACCGGTAAAGCATCGAAACCAACCCGGATAAAATTAAGGCCATTTTAGATATGAGACCACCCCGGAAGTTGAAGGAGGTTCAGAGGTTGAATGGCCGCATAGCCGCCCTGAGCCGCTTCATGTCTAAATCGGCGGACCGCTGTCTACCGTTCATTAAGGCAATTAAGAGCAAAGGGTTCGAATGGACCCAAAACTGCCAGCTCACGTTCGACGAGCTCAAGAAATACCTCGCTAGTGTGCCGACCTTAACCCGGCCAGAGGAGGGCGATGTTTTAGAACTGTACCTCTCGGCGAGCGACAAAGTGGTCAGTTCGGTACTAATAAAGGAAGTAGATCGGGTCCAACGACCCATCTATTACGTTAGTAAAGTATTGTAGGGAGCAGAAACGAGATATCCAGAGATGGAAAAGCTAGCATACACACTGATAATCGCAGCTCGGAAGCTCCGCCCGTACTTCCAAGCTCATACTGTTATCGTCATCACCGACAAACCTCTGAGGCAAGTATTGCTTAAGCCTGAGGTCTTTGGTCGGTTGACAAAGTGGGCCGTTGAGCTCAGTGAGTACGACCTCCAGTACAAGCCACGAACTGCCATTAAGGCCCAAGCCTTAGCAGATTTCATAGACGAATTCACTAGAAAGCCCAGTGAACCCCTTGAGCCCATCACATGGACTCTATGGGCCCAACACTTACACTAAGTGGTCCCTGGGCCAAGCCACCTTGTAACACCTAAGGACTGTGGGCAGATGAAAGATTAGCCTATCAGGTATAGGTATTACCCTTAATGGTCTTACACTTAACCTCTCAGCCCATAATGATCAAACACTACCCGACAAGAGAGGACCTCTCCCTCGGCTGTAAGGAACAGTGTTGCACTCTCTACTCACATGGATCCCGGGAATTAAAACCTTATGAAAACAATTTGAAATCGTAATATATATATATATTTATATCCGTATATAAAATATATTTTGCAAAACAATTTTCAACGATTGAAATCAGTGAAGGGATGAGAGATCCATCCCATGGACGCCCAAAGATTGCGGAATAAGGGGCGAATTTCAAAAAAGTATTTCTCTCCCTTCAACTGGGAATCGCATTCCCTATTTAGAAAATCATATTTTCAAGGATCATTCTTGAACCTTAAATTGAATCAGATCTGAACCCAAAGGAGTATGAGAGAATTATACCTGATACGGAGAAGTAGTATCTCCCAATGGAGGTGTTCACGCCCAATGAAGGATCCAAAAACTGCTCCCACTGAAAATGGCGCAGTGCAAGATGGAGCAGAATCAGTAGTGTTCTTCTCCAAGAACTCTGTCCTTCGCAAGAATTAGCAGAATGGTACGTGAGCACAGCTTCCTTTCAATCCTTTCTCAAAGAACTGAGGTCAAGATCCAATCTTGACTACTCCCACAACTGGAGATCGAACTGGCAAACAGGGCGGCAAGAGCAAGGAGGCGGCAAGAGAGTATTCGCAGGGTGCAGAATTCTCTCTTCTTGATTTCCGCACTACAGAAAATCTAATGTTGTGTGTCTTCTAAAGGTTGTCGCCCCCTCCTTTTGTTAACCCAAAAGATCAGCTCCCAATCCAATTAGGAACAGCTTATCCAAATCATATTTGGATGAGACTTCTCTTTAGGTGATAGGGATAAACCCTTATCTTATCTGCAGATTAGATTAGCTTTCTCCTAACCTCATTAGGAGGTTTCTAAATCTGAATCACATTCAGATCTGGACTCTTTGAGTGGATAGGGTGAAGACCCTATCCTATCTGCTAATCCATCTCAGAATTCGCCCCTTTAATTAAATAAATGAATAGCCCAGTTCGAAATGGGCTTTAGGCCCATTAAGCTTATGTGCTCACTTAACCTTTCTAACTGCTGCCCAGTTGGGCTTCCTTGTATGGCATGGGACCCAAGCATTGATCTACACATCAGCCACATGGGTTCGGCCCAGCCTTTGTTACAAGGCCTGTCCTGAATACACTGTTAAAGACAGTGCACCCCCTAAAACCCATCGAATGGGCTCTATGGGCCCAACACTTACCCTAAGTGGTCCCTGGGCCAAGCCACCTTGTAACACCCAGGGACTGTGGGCAGATGCAAGATTAGTCCATCAGGTATTATCCGCAATGGTCTTACACTTAACCTCTCAGCCCATAATGATCATACACTGCCCGACAAGAGAGGACCTCTCCCTCGGCTGCAAGGAACAGTGTTGCACTCTCTACTTATATGGATCCCGGGAATTAAAACCTTTTTGCAAACATTTGAGAAACCATAATATATATACTTTTATATCTCATATAAAATATACTTTGCAAAACAAATCTCAACGGTTGAAATCGGCTATCGGCAGTCTTGGTTTCCATCAATGAGAGTGCATCCCCGATCATTACCTTTGTCCGACAAAGGGGCTGATCCTGTCACTATGATCACCCACTCAGATGAATTCTCGGACTGTCCCAACATACCCAGGTTTTAACCCCTGCTAAGGATCTCACTGATTGGTATATCAAAGACAGCCCAATCCGACACCTAGTGCAGTATCATAATCGAGTCTAGGGGTTGGGTGTAACTTTCCAGTTTTGCCCATCAATCTCCAAGGTCCAGGGCAATACTGGAAATCTGGTCCAATTCATAGATTCAATTAATCCTACACTGTATGTGCCTAGGGTCTCACCCTGGCAGCTGAGGCAGGCCACCCCAACCGATTTGGTGGCACCACAGTGTCAGCCTTGTTAGGATAGGTCTCCCCAGACCGACCCACTAGCTGTGAACATTCTAAATTAACACGAGTCCCATTAAGTGTCCAGTTTAAGGGTATTACACAGAAACATACCAAGGGAACACGAATCAAATATGCACTTTTATTCATTTACAATTAAATCATAAAGTACATCATTCTGATTGAAGCTAAGGGCATAATAAACTAACACGAGTCTCATTATGTGTCCAGTTTAAGGGTACTACACAGAAACACACCACTTTAACATGAATCAAATGTGTACTTTATTAATTTACAATAAATGTCATAAGTACATCAATCTGATTGGAGCTAAGGGCATACAACTATCTAACAGTGTCCTCATTGGTTGGCCTAGAAATTTCTGGATCTGGATACAAGATTTTCATCGAGGCTCTGCTCGGCCCAGACCAACATCAATCAACACACATAATCATAATAATGCTGGTTAGAGTCCTGATGTTAAAAATTTGGGTCCAAAAAACCTAGTCTGGCACAACCCAGCCTGGTGATTTTGTAAATTTACACACAGACAAGAAAAAGAAGAAGAAGAAGAAGAAACACCTTTGTAACTAGCTATCATGCCTAATGTCATTTATGGAGTTTAAAAAAAATAATTAATTGATACATGCCTTAAGAGAACTTGCCCTTAAAAGCTAGTTGGTAGAGGGAGAGAATCCAACATACATACCGTCAATGTGGGATATCTCACATTAGCATCCCATACTACCAATGTGAGACAAATGGATCGTAACATTAATCTTATCATCAGTGGTGTGGAACCACCTAGGCTCAATCCAACTTCAATATAGATATTCTCTTGTCATAAAGATCCGCAGTAGAAGAACACCGACCGAAGCATGGAGACATGATGCTGGAGTGATGAATAGAATGTGATCTAGACTTTTCACTTCGACCCAAACTATATCAACAAGATCTAGCCTGAAACTAAAAGATCATACCCATCTCTCCATGGGACCAACGGCAGCCGTTGAGAGATCCCTACCACAATCAACTAAATATTTGTGAGAAAAGCGAATTGCAAGGCATGGCTTGTCGTGTTCGATTCCAGATCTCCTACTCACAAGAATTCCACCCATGTCTATTCACAACACACTACCTCTGTGCATTGAGAACATCTCCCCATGTCTTGTCACATTCTGAATTCCACTGCAACTCTACACAATTTAAAATGCCAAACACCCCCACCCTAAAACACCAATAATCACCCATATATTGATATCAATTCCAAATTGACACTTAGTCCAAATGTACTATGGGACTAAGAATTCTTAAGGATTATTGAACAGTCATTCCCTCTTTTTTTTATTTTAGTGTCTGCCAAGCAGAATTCTAGGGCCAGAGTAATAATAATTTAATTCATCGTGTTTATTTCACAAGTATTGCAGCATATGAGGCTCTCAGAGGTAGAACCACCGAACCTACTAAGGTATATCATCACAGCTGCAATCATGATGGTCGGAGTTATTAAGTAGGCGTGCCTTTAAATTCGCCTTTATCTATTTCCTCTGATTTTATTTATTTTTTTTAGTTTGCTTGTGCTCTGCATTCATTTTCAATGAAAAGTTTAAACCCTACCATCAACCAGTTTATTTCTGCGCAGATTTGATTTTTTTTCTTGTTTTTATTTTCTTTTGGAATTTCTGTTGCACTCAAATTTTCAGATTGGTTTCAGGAATAAAGGTTTGATCTAGAAAAAATGGTATGGGTTCTAACTTTGAAAACCCTAAATTGATTGCAAATGTTTTATAAGTTTTTCAATTTGTTTTTATTTTTCTATAATTGTTGCAAAGTTTTGCATTATTTCTTCAATTTCTGTTATTCTATGTCTTTCACAATTTTGTTGTTTTCCTATCATTTTTATTTTTTCATAAATTTTCATACTTTTATGAAATATATGATATTTTCCTGTATTTTTATGTTTTTCTGCATTTTTTTTTGTGATTTCTGTTATTTCAATCAGTTCGGACCAGATTGGACCCAATCCGATTATTTCCGCTTCAATTTGACTGGTTTAGACTAGATTTGTATGGGTTCGGACCAGATTGATTAAGGCCCATTTGCATGTTGGATCGGATTGGATTGGACGAAATCAGGTCCCATTGACACCCTAGCCATAACCCGTATTGAAGATAGGGTACATGGTTATTTGGTTTTCTTATATTATGATATGAACTTTGGACGGGACCAAGGGAATGCCACTTTTAAATCAAGAAATTTTGGTTCTTTCATATGAAAGCGTTTTTGAATAATTTTGTCTTCAATATAACACCTAAAATAGGAAATTGTGAAATTGGTTAATGGGCGAAGTAACAACTCATCCAGCTGAGGTATAGTTGTCAAAGGCACCAAGGCAAAGCTACAGAATGCCTAGGTGACTGCCAAAGCATTGCGGAGTTTTTTTTTTCTTTTTTTTTTAGCCAGCACAAGTCAAACGTTCATTAGATTTAAAAAGGAATTTACATCGATACTATTTTGATCATACATACAAAGTTCTGAAAATCATAATATTGTCTATCGGGTTCATATTGAAAGCTATATTTGTTCATTTAATTAATAATTTGAATTTAATATAACAATTGTCAATCGGGTTTATCTTATATATATTATTTATCAAATTTATCATTTCAAATATAAAATATAATAAAAAGTATAAAAAAATAAGAAAATCATATATGTTTAATAAAACAATTGGTTCGGGTCTGACTCAATTCAAGATAAGCACGAACTAGAACTGATCCAATTATTAATCAAGACAAAGTTATAGAATCAAAACCAACATAATCAGTTTAGTTCAGTTCGGACAATTGGACAAAACCAACACATTGACAGCCCTATCCACATCACAAGCCTAACAAGAAATGAACATATCCTTGCATTTCAAACCTGAATATGTAGATCTACTAAAGCTTTACGGATTAAATGAAAAAAAAAATGCAAACAAAAACTTCTTGCACTCGAACCCTTTTGAGAGGAAGTTTTTTTTTTTTCAATTTTAATGAGTCTCCTTCCTTTTTTATGCGAGATTCCAAATATATTTTGATGCAAGATTGAGAGATGAAACGCAATTTAAGAAAAAAAAGAATATTAAAACCCATTATACCACCATGGGTAGAAAACAATGATCCAGAAACAGTAATATTCCACTTTGCCACATTTTCAGTAAGCATAAAACGTATATAACATAATGTATTCTTGTTTTGTGGAGTAGCCCATCCCCCATTATCCTTAATCCCACTAATTCTTCTATCCAATGTATAGTTTCAATATTTTCAATCAAGCAATACATAACTCTTGATAGAGGATGATTTGGCCCGACCTCGTAGCACGGGTATATGTGTGCGTGACCTTGCTCAAACGATGATTCAGTGTGACAGCACAACAGGCGCAACCGCAACTCGGTGGGAAGGTCCCACCGAGTTCAGTCCGGAAATTCGACAGAATAGACTACTCGTCGGGAGCCGCCTGGCCTGCACTACCACCCCGGGGGCTAAGGCATCCCGAGCTACCTTCGAGCTCGGGGCCCCCTGACCTTTCCTAATACCCGAGCTCCTCCCAGTGGATCTCGGACCACTCCCAGACAGGAACACACCGATTAGCCTATAGATACCTCGAGGTAAAGACACATCGGGCCAGACAGCTCGGCTTAGCTTGCCACAGGCAGCTTGCCGCTTACGAGATAGCCCGACGCAGGGTAGCTCGCGGAAGGGTAGTCTAGCACATCGTAGGAAGACCACCTGCCGACCATCGTACCCAAAAAATCTGGGAACAACAGCCATATCCCTCATCAGACAGCGTCGTGTCTGCCACCTTCAGAGGGTGCCTTACACCTGACAGGCACGTACACTACGGCGACAGCCCCGCGTTTGCCACCTCAGCCCCGCCAGTAACGACTGCGGCAGGTTGACAGTGGCGGTTATACCCGCCCTGTCAGAGGCCAGTAGGCCTGATACAACGAATTTCTGTTATAAGGAGCTAGTATCAAGGAACGGAGGTATGATCTTCTACTTACGCGCTATCTCCACTCTTAGCCTTCTTCTTCTCCTTGCTTCTCCTACAGAATACTAACTTAAGCGTCGGAGTGTTCCCGTCGGGTGACCCCCCGAGGATTCTTCTTCTTCTCCATCTCAAGTACCTTCCAAGAGCCACGTAAGTGCCAGCTAGGAGTGACCGGATTGCGCACCATCATTTGGCGCCGTCTGTGGGAAACACTTCTAAAAGCCTTCCTCTAAACCTTCACAGTTCTTCCTTCTCTGAAAAACTCGGCACTCATGGCTTCCTCAAGCAACGTTGGACGAAGCATGGAGATGGATAACTTCAGGGAACAGCCCCAGGTTCCCACGGTCTGCATTGGGCAGTTCACCAATCCCCTCTCGGTGGACGGAGTCCCCAGCCTGAGCATGCCGCGAGCAACAGCACCTGTGGGCGTTCCCCTGCCTAACTCGGTCGAAACGACCTTTGCTAAACCAACTGTCATCCCTCTGGCGACCAGCCAGAGCCAGCTCGACGATTTGATGCAGTGCATGCGGGCCATGCAAGCCCAAGTGCAGCAGCTCCAGCAACACCAGCTTTATCAGCAACAAGTGTTGCACCACGTCTCCTAGTACCACTATCAGCAGCAATTCCCTCAACTGCCTCAACCTCAACTTCAGCAGTCGCAACTCCCTCCTCGGCACCCAGTCTCACCGTGGGCTAGTTCTCACCACCAGGAGGAGCACTTTTCTCGCCAAGGGGAGACCCCCCAGAACCCTCCTAAGAGTCAGGCCTCCTCCCGCCGCAGACAAGAAAGACCGGCCACTCCGGTCTCACCGCGGGCAGTCAAGTCGGGAGGACCTCAGCTCTCCAGGTCCACGTCGCCTCAACACTCAAAGCCCGACACCCCGTTCCTAGAGAACCGGTTCGAGATCCTGGCCGCAGGATCCCTCTGTCCGCAGCCATCACCAGTGGCCTGAGCTACTTCCTGCACACACCATTCCTGACAGCACAGAGGTGAGCAGCACGAACACCGAGCCCACCAAGAAGTAGAGACGCCGCCGCCGAGCTCGCCGATCTGCCACCCACAATCTGCCCGAGCTCGGAGGCAGAGAAGAGGTAAGCTCAGGCGAAGCTAAGGCTCCCCTCCTTTCGGTTTCATTCCCCCTGTCTTCCGAACTCCTGACAATCCCAATGCCTAAAGACTTCAAGCTCCCCCCTCTTGACAAGTATGATGGGTCGTGTGACCCAAATGACCACGTAGATGCCTTCCAGTCGCAGATGCACCTGGCGAGAGCCAGTGAGTCATGCATGTGTGTGGCCTTCTCCACCACTTTCAGAGGAGTAGCCCACACATGGTACCGGAACCTGGCACCCAGATCAATAAGAAGTTGGGCGCAGTTCGCGCAAGCCTTCACGTCGCACTTCATCACCAGCAAGCGATGCCCGCGAACTGAAGAAAGCCTCCTCAACATAGTGCAGAGAGAGGGAGAGTCCATCCGAGGTTATATCAAGTGGTTCAACGATGCGTGCATGCAGATACCGCGCCTGGACCCCGTCGTGCGCCTCGCAGCAGCCAAGAAAGGCGTGACGCATAAAGAATTCAAATGGCACATGGTTGTCAACCAACCAACGACCATAACCAAGTTCCTTAAGCTCGAGGACAGGTTTATAGCCACGGAGGAAGAGATCAACCAGAAGGGCAAAGGCGCGCCCGAGAAGAGAAAAAGGGAAGGAGAGCCTTCAAGTCAAGGGGACAGCCAAAAGAAAAAAGATGCAACTCGGGGGGCAAAGTCGGGTCAGTCGTTCCGAGCTCCTGTAGCGGACCGAACTGATTACACCCCACTGAATGCAAAGCGGGTCAAAATCCTGATAGCGATAAAGGACGCCCCGTATGTGAAGTGGCCACCCCGTTTGAGGGGAATCCCAATAAGAGAAATAAGAACTTGTATTGTAGTTTTCACAGAGATCACAGTCACAGTACCGAAAATTGTAAGAACCTCCGCGACGAGATAGAGGAGTTCATACGTCGCATATATCTAAGGAACTTTGTAGAAAATAATAATAATGATAAAAGTAAAATAGGTCGGCGAGGGGAGCACGGTAAGGACGCTCCCGAGTCTAGCAGCAGGCCGGCCGAACAGTCGCAGAAGCAGCCTCCGGAAGAGAGGCCAGTTCGGAGCACCATCCACGTGTTAGTGGGAGACTCGATCGTCGCAGGTTGTACTTCAACGACAACTCGGATGTCAGTTCGTGAAGCTGCTCGGGAAGAACAGAATCCTATGAAGCGGTCGAGGACAGAAGAGCCAATTTTCTTCATAGAAGACGATGCACGAGGGGTCCACTACCCTCACGATGATGCGCTTTTGATAAAGCTGAGGATCAACAACTTCGAGGTCAAGCGCGTACTCATTGACTCGGGCAGCTCGGTAGATATTCTCTTCAAAGCCGCGTTCGACCAGCTTCAATTGCAGGGAAGTGACTTGATGCCCGCGAACACTCCTTTGGCAGACTTCAGCGGAGAAGAAGTCAGGCCCCTTGGGAAAGTGACAGTACCTGTGGAAGTCAGCACATGGCCCTGCGTAGTCAGACTCAACCACAACTTCCTAGTGGTCACGACCCCCTCCCCATACAATGCCATAATAGGTCGGCCGATCACCCATGTCCTACGAGCGGTGGTCTCCATTTATCATTTGGCAATGAAGTTCCCTACAGACATCGGTGTGGGGGTAGCGCGGGGTGACCAGCTCGAGTCCCGCAAGTGCTATGTCGCCGCCCTAAAGGGAAAGACCAAGGTGACCGACGACCTCGAACTGGAGCGGCCTACAGAGCAAGGCGAAAAACAAGCTGCACCCATGGAAGAAACAGTCGTTGTTCCAACCTCAGTCGTAGACCAAGCTCAGGTACTTCAGATCGGTGCTTCCGTCCAAGAACCTCTACGATCTGAACTAGTAAGTTTCTTTCTTCAAAATTTAGATGTTTATGCATGGTCCACAGCAGAGATGCCCGGTATAGACCCTAACCTTATAACTCACAAGATGAATATTGATCCTGTATTTAGGCCCGTTAGACAGAAGAAATGCAACCTAGCCCCGGAGTGGTGGAAAGCGGTCGACGAGGAGGTCAAGAAGCTCCTCGCAGCTGACTTCATAAGAGAAGTCCACTACCTGAGTTGGGTAGCCAACCCCGTTCTGGTAAAGAAGGCTAACGGCAAGTGGCACATGTGCGTCGACTACACCGACCTAAACCGAGCCTGCCTAAAAGACTGCTTTCCACTCCCCATAATTGACCGTTTGGTGGATGCGACCTCAGGGCACGAGTTACTGAGTTTCTTAGACGCCTATTCGGGCAATAACCAAATCAAGATGGACCCGGCAGACGAAGAAAAGACTGTCTTCATCACGGAGTTCGGTCTATACTGTTACAAGGTTATGCCCTTTGGGTTGAAAAACGCAGGGTTAACCTTTCAAAGGTTTGTAAATAAGTTGTTTGCGTCACTAATTAGCAGAAAAGTAGAATGCTATGTAGACGACATGGTCGTCAAAACTCAATTTTCACATGAATTAATACGAGACTTTTATTCTGTTTTTGAAATTTTGCGTAAGTTTAGTGTGAGATTGAACCCAAACAAGTGTGTATTCGATGTGACCTCGGGTAAATTCCTAGGATACATCGTTAACCAGCGCGGCATTGAAGCCAACCCGGATAAAATTAAGGCCATCTTAGATATGAGACCACCCCAGAAGTTGAAGGAGGTTCAAAGGTTGAATGGCCACATAGCCGCCCTGAGCCGCTTCATGACCAAATCGGCGGACCGCTGTCTGCCATTCTTTAAGGAAATTAAGAGCAAAGGGTTTGAGTGGACCCAAGACTGCCAGCTCGCGTTTGACGAGCTCAAGAAATACCTCGCTAGTATGCCAATCTTAACCTGGCCCGAGGAGGGCGATGTTTTAGAACTGTACCTCTCAGCGAGCAACGAAGTGGTCAGTTCAGTACTAATAAAGGAAGTAGATCGGGTCCAGCAACCCATATATTATGTTAGTAAAGTATTGCAGGTAGCAGAGACGAGATATCCGGAGATAGAGAAGCTAGCATACGTACTGGTAATTGCAGCTCAGAAGCTCCGCCCGTACTTTCAGGCTCACACCGTTATCGTCCTCACCGACAAACCTCTGAGGCAAGTCTTACTTAAGCCTGAGGTCTCTGGTCGGTTGACGAAGTGGGCCGTTGAGATCAGCGAGTACGACCTCCAATACAAATCGCGAACTGCCATTAAGGCTCAAGCCTTAGCAGATTTCATCGTCAAATGCACATTCAGTTCTGAAATTCCCAGGCCGGTTGAGCACGAGGTCCCCAGTTCGGGCGAACTCGAAGCTCCCAGGCCGGTTGAGTCCGAGCCCCGTGAGGTAGCAGCTAGTGTGGCATCTCTCCTAGTTCGGCCAAGCGCAAGCTGGGATGAGGAGCCCTGGATCCTTCACGTAGATGGCTCCTCGAACCAACAGGGCAGCAGAGCCGGAATAGTCCTGCACGGCCCAAGTGGCACGAAATTAGAGTACGCGCTACGCTTCGAATTCGCGGCCTCTAACAATGAAGCAGAGTACGAGGCGTTGATAGCCGGACTAGCCTTAGCCAGAGAAGTAAAAGCCAAGCACATCGTTATCTGCAGTGACTCCCAGCTCGTGATCAACCAAGTCACCAGCGAGTACGAAGCTCGCGAGCCTACCATGGTCGCCTACTTGGCCAAAGTCAGAGAGGCCCTGCTCAGCTTCTAGTCACACTTCATCAGACAAATCCCTAGGTCAGAAAACGCTGAGCCCGATGCCCTGTCCAGGTTAGCCAGCACTAGCGACATCACCATGAGAACCGTGTACATAGAGGACCTGCCTCGGCCTAGCATTCTCAGGGGGGCAGAGAAGGTCACTCTCGTCGTTCAAGCAGAGCCGAGCTGGATTGACCCGCTCGCGAGCTTCTTGCTACACGGGACCCTCCCTGCAGATCGCAATACAGCTAGAAGGGTGCAGCGCCAGGCAGCCAAATACATCATGATAGGCGAACGACTATACTGGAGATCTTACACGCTCCCCTACCTGCGCTGCTTGCGACCCACCAAAGCCAAACTCGTACTCCGCAACACTCATGAGGGTCTGAGCGGCGGACACTTGGGGGGCAGGGCCCTCGCCCAAAAGGCACTTCGACAGGGGTATTAATGGCCAACGATGAAGGCTGATGCCATTGAGCTCGTTAGAAAATGTGATAAATGCCAGAAGCACGCCAATATTCACCACCAACCTGCTGCCGACCTCAAGTATCTCACCAGCCCGTGGCCCTTCGCACAATGGGGCATCGATCTATTCGGGCCATTCTCGCCAGCAACGGGTGGGAGGAAGTTCTTAGTAGTAGGAGTGGATTACTTCACCAAGTGGGTAGAGGCTGAACCCCTCGTAACGATCACAGCCCGGAACGTCCAGAACTTCTTTTGGAAGAACATTGTGTGCCGCTTCGGGTTACCTCGGATACTGATCTCTAACAACGGCAAGCAGTTCGAGGACATCAAATTCCAAGACTGGTGCCAAGACATGGGGATCTGACAGAACTTTACTTCAGTTGCACACCCTCAAGCAAACGATCAGGAAGAAGTCACAAACAGAGCCATCCTCCGCGGACTGAAGGCACGGTTAGACCAAGCTAAAGGGTTGTGGGCAGATGAGCTACCCAGTGTCCTATGGACCTACCGGACCACGGAGAAGACTGACACGGGAGAAACCCCCTTCAACCTCACCTATGGCACCGAAGCAGTTATCCCCGGAGATTGAAGTACCTACGCTGCGACTAGAAGCATACAGCGATCAGACGAACGAAGATGAGCTGCATACCAACCTCGATCTACTCGATGAAGTAAGGGACCTTGCGTACATCAGGACCGTAGCCTACCAGCAGAGAGTAGCTCGGTACTATAATGCCAGGGTCAAGAAGCGGAACCTCCGCGTTGGCAACCTGGTCCTTCGTAAAGTTATGGTACCTGAACCCGGCGCTGGCAAGCTCGGGTCCAACTAGGAAGGACCTTACCGAGTGAAACGAGTGCTCAGGGAAGGAACGTACAAGCTTGAGACCCACAAAGGGAGACAAGTACCTCGGGCATGGAATATTGTCAACTTAAGACAATACTATCTGTAACAACTGAGTAGGCCACAAGCCACTCCCCGAGCCTAAGGGCCAAAATACCGAGCTAATATGACCTCGGCGCGATAAGACCCAGTCGCCTCTACGGCATGGGCAAATTCTAGGAGAATGGACTATAAGCCGCTCCCAAAGCCTAAGGGTTAAAACGCCGAGCTAACGAAAGACCTCGACACCATACAAGACCTAGTTGCCTCATCGGCATGGGCCAAGTACTTGCAATGCCTAAGGCACAGGCAGTTCGGGCAAGAACCTTGTGACGGATAGCCCACCCTGGCATGCAACAAGTTAAACCTGTAAAGGACAACTGATGTCAACTTAACCCGAGTGCAGCCAGGTCGGGCATGTACCCTACTATGTCACTCACTTCGGTGTACATAAGACTACCCCTACTAAGGGTTGGAATACAGTTCAGGGCCACAACAGTTGAGGAACCCTCACTTCGGGTACTTAGCCTAGTAGCCTAACAGTTTAGAATAAGACAACCACTTCGACAAGTAAAAGAACATTGCACAAGTGTTTTGCAATGTGAATTTTTCATTACATAAGCTCCATTACATTGCCTAAATATGTTCAGTACAAAGGAGAAGGAAGTCGAGCTCGCAGGCCCAGAATACAAGGAGCAATTGACTATTTGGGAGGCTCCTCAGCCTTACTCGGGGCTTCTTCAGAGGTCTCCTCGGAAGAATCAGTCAGATCGGTAGCGTTAACCTCCCCATTGCCACCATCATCCTCAGAGTCTGGGTCATCCGCGGCCTGGCGTGCCATGTCATCCGTGATGTTGA
Organism: Nelumbo nucifera; assembly: GCF_055504915.1. NCBI lineage: Eukaryota > Viridiplantae > Streptophyta > Magnoliopsida > Proteales > Nelumbonaceae > Nelumbo > Nelumbo nucifera. Next base: position 144,659,507 of record NC_142649.1, on the reverse strand, counting down.
AAGAAGTGAAGGCACTTATATTCAGGTTGGGGTAGGAACGCCTTATCCACCACTGGCCGAGCTTGAACCCCCTACGATAGGCCTTTGACATTACGTTATCGAACCTCGATGACTTGACGTAGTCGATGACGGACTGAACCTTGGTCTGCTTCAGAGCATCATCAAAGGTCTCCGTCTTCTCCTTAATATCGGCCTTAAGAGACTCCACCTCGTGCTCCAAGGCCTCCTTGGTTCCCTCAAGGGCCTGCATCTCGAGCTGCGAAGCCTTCTGGTCCATTTTGAGGCTTTCCACCTCAAGCCTCAGGGCTTCCTGACCAACTCGGAGCCCGTTCACCACGGCCTTCAGCCTATCTCGTTCACGGGCCAGCTCCTCCCTCTCTAACGCCAAGGCATCATTCAGGCTCCTCTGAGCGGCGGCAGCACTCTCCAACTGATGGACCTTGTTCTGTGTTGCCTTCAGCTCGGCATGAACCACGCGGGATGACTCCTCAATAGCCAAAGCGCGCCCTAGGTGTTTGTCAGATTGGAAAGTTAAGGCGTGCATGGCAGTGTTCGCCTAGCAGAAGGAAACTGGTCAGTAAAAAAAAGGGGGGAGAGAAAGAGGGATAGAGTGTTGGCTCACGGAATACGAACTTACCACCATGATGTGGGTTGCAACACGGCCCCCGAGCTAACCTGGGGGAGAGTTTGGCCCAACTCACGACCTCTGCATTGATGACTCCCCTCTTACTTCGGTCGAGGCTGACCTCGGGATCCAAGATGGACTCCTCTCCGGTCCCCGAACTGGATGCCGCCGCATCTATAGCGTGGTGAGCCGACTCTTCGGTGGCCTCGGCAGCTGCCCCAGCAGAACTCGGAGCCTCAACGGCAGCCCCGGCTGGCTCGTCCACCAACCCCTCCATAGCCTCAGGCTTTTGGAGTGGGAAATCACCCTCCAGATCTATCACTAGAGGGGCATTGTTGAGCTCGGGCTCAAGGGTGGGAACCCGGGGATGATCGGGCTCGGGGGAGGGAGCCCTCGGCGACTCCACACGAGCCTTCTTGGCAACCTGCTTCTTCTTCTTTTTCATTTGGTTGAGGAGTCTAGGAGCCGTAATCCTTTCTTCTTCGTCCATGGGACCTACAATAAAGTTGGCGTCAGTAAACCCGAAGACACCAAGCAAATAAAAGCAAAGCACCAAAAGATAGAAATAGACCTACCCGGGCTCAAACCGGCCTGAACGAGCTTCTCTTCGGTGATGTACTCCCAATGATCAATCTCAACCTGAGCCCACGAGTGGAAGGTCTCCCACGTCTGCTAATTGAGGGCAATACTGGTAGCCTGGGTAGCCACCCTCTAGCTAGTGAGGAATGGCCACCCCGTGCTGGCTCGGACCATAAAATAGTCCCGCTTCCAGGCCGGGACCTTGCTCGGGAACTTATGCAGCAGCTTGAAGCCTAGGCGAGGAGACAAGTAGTAGACCTGCCCATGCTCGGGGGGAGCGCTAGAGGCGCTCTTCTTTATTAACAATATGGAGCAGAGTGTGTCCGCGTCCAAAGAGAACTGTCGTTCGCGACAGAGGGAAATGGTTCCCACCAAATTCCGAATGGAATTGGGGTGAAGTTGATCTAGTGTGATGCTGAAACGCCCCAACACCTCAGGGATAAGGGGGTGAAGAGGGAGACGAAGCCCACCGACGAGTTGTTCCCTGAATATCACGACCTCATCTGGACCATGCTCCCAAGGGAAATTGCCGGTGGGAAGGCTATAGAGTACTCTGAAGGAAGGTTAAACTGCTGAATGAGGTCTCGGAGCCTCTCCAGCGCCAGAGTAGAAGGACCGAACTGGTCCGACATCCGACCTCGATGAGAGGTGGACACCAGTTTACCCGAGGTTGCCCATGCCTCGTGGGAAGGCCGGGCAACAGCAGGGTCACCATGACCCGAGGTTTCCGCCTCGGGTCCATCCGAGAAACTGCCCCCACTAGACATAAGGAAGAACGAACTGAGAAGAAAGTAAAGAGGGAAGACTCGAGGACTCATCAGAAAGAGACGAAACCAAGCTGGAAGACCCGAGCTGGAGACCTCAGACGCGAGCTCAAGGCGAAAAACACTTAGCGGCGAAGGAAAATGGCCAAGATCCCGTTATTTATAGCCGCGGGGCCCGGTAGCCAACAGTCAAGATTGGATCAATCCAACGGACCTCAAAGAAACTAGCTGCGGGACTCTCAAGGCGAATTTGGTTTAGCGCGTTTTTTGGCGTCCGCGCAGCATAAAACGCGTGACGTCCGTGTGTGAATCGCACAAGACATGGGTTTTTCCCTCCGCGCAGATCAAATGCCCAACCGGTCCAGTCGTTAAACTGCTCAACATCATGGCATGAGAACCGAGCCAAATCCACCCAGCAAACCGTGAACTCCTCGCACTAGGGCCCCGTCCCTAGCACGGGGAGTGGGGAGCAATTGATGGAGGATGATTTGGCCCAACCTCGTAGCACGGGTACATGTGTGCGTGACCTTGCTCAAACGATGACTCAGCGTGACAACACAACAGGCGCAACCGCAACTCGACGGGAAGGTCCCACCGAGTTCAGCTCGACAACTCGACGGAATAGACTACTCGTCGGGAGCCGCCTGGCCTGTACTGCCACCCCGGGGGCTAAGGCATCCCAAGCTACCTCCGAGCTCGGGGTCCCTTGACCTTTCCTAATACCCGAGCTCCTCCCAGTGGATCTCGGACCACTCCCAGACAGGAACACACCGATCCGCCTATAGATACCCCGAGGTAAAGACACCTCGGGCCAGACAGCTCGGCTTAGCTTGCCGCTTACGAGATAGCCCGACGCAGGGTAGCTCACGGAAGGGTAGTCCGGCACATCGTAGGAAGACCTCCTGCCGACCACCGTACCCGACAAATCTGGGAACAGCAGCCATATCCCTCGTCAGACAGCGTCGTGTCTGCCACCTTCAAAGGGTGCCTTACACCTGACAGGCACGTACACTACGGTGATGGCCCTGCGTGTGCCACCTCAGCCCCGCCAATAACACCTGCGGCAGGTTGACAGTGGCGGTTATACCCGCCCTGTCAGAGGCCAGTAGGCCTGATACAACAGATTTATGTTATAAGGAGCTGGTATCAAGGAATGGAGATATGATTTTCTACTTACGCGCTATCTCCACTCTTAACCTTCTTCTTCTCCTTGCTTCTCCTATAGAATACTAACTTAAGCGTCAGAGTGTTCCCGCCGGGTGACCCCCTGAGGATTCTTCTTCTTCTCCATCCCAGATACCTTCCAAGAGCCATGTAAGTGCCAGGTAGAAGTGACCGGATTGCACACCATCAACTCAAAAGTCATAACTCTGAGTATCTTAATAAAAAAGTTGAATAAAAAACTACCCAAAATGCTACATTGTTACATGCTACAAGGGAGGCCAAATTATCACCTTTACTTTCATGGGGTTGTAGGCTTTTTTTCCAAGTTTATATGTAAGTTCTGTTACAGTACTGCTAATCCAAAAGGGACACCAAATCCCTAACCACCAATTGAACATCTATTTAGATGGATCAGAAAAACAGCTCAGACTTTAGCAAATTCTATTGCTAGAGAAAGGATCGATTGGGAGGTCCTATTCTGGATCTAGGAGAGTATGCTTTGCTGGGGTAGGGGTAAACTTTTCTTGTATTTTTGGAAGAGCATGAAGGGTCAATTAAAAATCTTTTGATTGGGTTAATTATCACCCTTTTACTATATGTATTTTTAATAGTCCAAACTCAAAATAAAGATCATTTTCTTATGGTATCCTTAATAAATCCAGTTTATTGAAGCTAGTATCTAACTAATTAACCATAGAGCATGATTAGAGTTTAATAAGCATTTTGCACATTCAAACGATAACCTCTTATTGTTTAAGGCTATTTGCTCATACCAGATACTACATAATTCAGTTGGGATTGTTCTCCGATTTACACTAAATTGCACTTTTTTTCTGGAAGCAACCAATTCAGGCAATTCAAGGAACAATCAAAAATAGCAAATGCATCAAATTGCACTTTTTCTTTTATTTTGGTGTGTCCTATTCCACTGTCTACTGTATACTATCAAATATCCAAAACACAAAATAGAGCTCCACACCTCTCTAATTCTTTGATCAATTAGAATAGGAATGGCAACAGAGCTCCACACCCCTCCATTGATCCCCAATCCCCGATGGGGATGGGTTTCTCGTGGAGACCTGAATCCCCAAAATATTTTAATTAACAGTATTTTTTGAAAAATAAATTTACTTATAATAAATAAAAAATTTAAAATATATATAATATTTAAATGTATTTTGATATATAAAAATAATAAAAATAATATCATATTATATATATATATATATAAATCGAGGTCAGGCGAGGCAGGGATTTCATTCCCTATTCTCAACCCCCTGACCCATTCGGGGATCCCTATTAATCCTCGTCCTCATCCCTGCCCTACCAAAACAATTCTCATCCCCAACTCATCAAGTCATGGAAGTCGGGTACCCATTGAGGATGGAGAAAATTTCCATCCCTAAATTAGAATGTGATGTCATCCATTACTAATAAATGGTTTAATTAGCACAATATACTTCTTGCAACATGTTAAGTTGTTCTAACAGTATACACAATTCTATTCTATCTCTAGAAAATGAAATGTATTAAGTGCTATAAATATAAAAAAAAAAAAATCATTATCATGTGAAATATATCACGAAATCTATTCACATGAAGTATGGTCACATGAATTCAAATATAAATACCAGCAGCCTCATAATCAAGTGCAAACACAAAACCAAAGCGAATTTGAACTATGACTCAATTTTGTAGGTGTTGGGTAAGAATGTAATTTTGTACTAAAAAGTAAACTTTGTTAAGTAATGGTTGAGCCTAAAAGCTTAAGTTGTGAGATGAGGTCTTTAAATAGGTGTTTATGTTTTCACATGCCTTCTCATGCAAAAACTTGTTGGATTTGAAACGTGGACAAATACAAGCCCATTTATATCTTGTGCTGATATTTAATTAATCATAATGCAAGCAATAGGGATCAAACACAATACTACTTGGCCAAACTAGCTTTAATACCATGTCAAACAATCATCCAACCTAAAATCTTAAATATCAAGTGAGATCCCTGAATAGGTTTTTATTTACCAAGAGTATTTCTATTGTTTTTACATTCAAAGTAGAAGGGAAGTTTAATTCCAATGCAAAAAAGATGGTCAAAGGAAAATAAGTTGATTCCAGCCTTGAAATTCAAAGTTAAGACACCATAAATTTCTCAATGTAGAGCCGAACTAGGTTTGCATCCATGTTAGTACAATTACTTTTTGCACTCTTACCAAATACAGCCAAATAAACTTTTTTTTAACTAAAATTACTATATTAAACCACAGTTAATGAAATAAAGTTCTGTACATCTAGCAACCAAGCTGATGGTCAGTAACAGGGGATTGGGGGTTTTGGATCAGATTACACAGATTATTTACTTCATTCACAATCCATTGGACCGATATAGTACAGTCCTTAAAACATTTCTCATTTCGCGCATGCCAAATATAATATAGGGCAACAAAATACCAATTGAGGATCCATTTAATAAGATGTTTATCATGAATGCTCGTCATCAAATCTTTTAGGGTGTGTTTGTTTTTAAGGAAAAAGTAGGGAAAGGAAGGGAAATCTTTATAAATCTTATATAGGTTTCCTTACTTTTTCCTTCAAACCAAACATAACCTTAGGCTGCGTTTGGAAATGATGCAAATCCCAGTTCAGTGCATTATTGCACCCCCCATCCATAATTGCATGTATTTGGAAACATTGTAAAAATACTCCTAAAATCAATGTAAAAATGCAAACATGTCAGGATTTATAAAATTTCATTCTCTTCTTTTAGGTTTACCCTCACCTACCAGAACAGTGATTTGAATAACGACTATTTTCCCATATCTTCACAACATTTGAGATGTGAGAGTCCGATAATCTGTCCAAATGTTCAAGCATCTGACTATGCACAAGGAACTCATGGCCAGATATTCCTAATCGTTGCAACCAGTGATGTTATGTTCGACAACATAGATTTTGACACCGAGAGAGGAAAGGAGGAACACTAGGATGATCTGGCCAGGTAGGTACAACGATCGAGAGAGGAAGGTGTTTATCAAATAGCTACTCAATGCCCTTTTCCCGATGGTATCTCAACGATGCCCTAAATACCGGGTTGTTCGATTATATATGGGTTCAGTTCTATAACAACCACCACTGTAACAACTCCAATGACACCGATAGCCTAAAGAGCTCTTGCAACTAGAGGACTTCAAGCATCTCAGCGAAGATCTTTCTAGGATTGTCAGCATCCCTACAAATGTGTTAACCTCTCAAATCCTTCGGATGATTAAAAGGGATCTCCAAGGTATGAAGGGGACATGCTTTTAGTCTAAGTACTTCGATGATAAAAGTGGGTATAGTTCCTCCATTATATGGGTACAGCTATACAGTTCCTTTTGGTCCATATCTACTCAATGGACAAGGACACGAGGATCAATGTGGAGTTATATTTGTTTTGCTTTAGATTTTATGGTGGTCCTGCAAGAAATCTAGCAGTCAGAAGGCCTAGGGATCCATTCAATACTTTTTCATCGGTGTAAGTTACCAAATGCTGGCAAAAGTCTCCTGATTGATTTACATCGTTGGTGCCAAACAAGAAAAGAGTAAATCAAACATAAAAAAGTGAACCGATTTGTATTTAACAAAACCGGTAGAATGTCAATTTACACCTTGCAAATTTGCATTTACTTCGCTTCCAAACACAGTATTAGGCTCAGTTTGAAGGAATGTGTATTTGTACAGTATAAATATATACAAAATAAAATAAAATGTAAGGTTTTGCACTCTACGTATTTGTATTTGTACTCCTTCCAAATTGAGCCTTATAAATTGGACCCAAGATTCTTGAAAGAATAGGTGATTTGTGGTCTCTATCTACTAGTTGCAAAGTGAGCATAGGATATCTTGATCACTTGTAAATAAGTTGTACTTCACCAGGATATAATTTTTTATGACCCTCCAAAGGAAAAGTTGGAATCTGGGAGGGATAAGTAGAGCCCATATTCTTTAAAAAGATTTCTCTGAGCACCATATATTGATTGATTAGTGGGTTGGGCAAGGATCTTGTACGCTTGTTTTACTGTGAATTTTCCTGAGGGATGACCAAGCAAAACCCATTGGAGGGAGGGTTTTGAAAAAAAAAAATAGCGTGTTTACAATGTCTTGGGTAACAAAGGGATCAAAGTAGATCTTGATTTGATCTTCATTCCAAGAACCTTGTGATGTTAATGTGTTAAGAGGCTTATTCCGAAGGGTGGTTGGAATGGGTCGAGGTGCCAAAACAAAGTTATTACCTGATTGGATCCAAGGGACTTGGTTTAATTGGATATTGGAGTCTGCTCACTAAAAACCCTACTTCCCTAAAAGTCTCCTAGATTAGGGGGGACCACATTCTTCTGAGGGGTGAGCCTGTTGTAGAGATGGAATGTGGGACTAATGCCCGATTTTTCAAATACTTAGCCTTCCAGATTTGGGCCCAAATTTTATGTTGTTCATTCAGGAATCGCTAAGCCAACTATTTTAACAAGGCTAGATTAACATGTTTGAGCAGTCTGAACCCCAATCCTCCTTGATTTCTTGGCTTGGCTAGATTATTAGCCAGGCATACCATCTGAAATGGGTGAGGCCTAGTTTTTGACTTGGCCCACTAGAAATTTTGAATGACCTTCTCGATTTAATAGGTTGTTTTCTGGAGGGATGAACTAGCATAGCTTGCAAAATTGCCTGAATGAGGGCTTGTTTACCTACTTCACTAATGACCGAGGTCTTCCATTTATTCAATTTTGAGTGTAAATTTTCCAGAAGGTAACATTGCGTTTGTTCCTAGACCAAGTAAGAGGAATCCCAAGATATTTGGTATGAGCTTCAAGGGTTTTCATGTGAAGTTGTCTACAGACCACTGATGTTTAGGATGAATGTTTTTGCTAAATAAAATCTCAAACTTGTCCAAATTGATACTTTGACTACTAGAAAGGTTCTAGAATTCTTTAAGGAGATCTTTTAGGTTATCCAAATCCTCTCTATGGGCTATAAGGAAAAGCATGACATCATCCACAAACCAGAGGTGGAAAACAGTGGGAGCTCCACTAGCTAGTTTAAAGCCTTGGATTTTATTCTCCAATTCAACCTTTAGGAGAATCCTAGAAAAGCCCTCCATTGCTAAGATAAAAAGGCAGGGGGAAAGAGAGTCTCCTTGCTAAGGCCAAATAATCTCATTTCGGATCATGTATGGGTAGGGAAATCTTTCTATACTATACCTAGATAAATTGGTTCAGACTAGATAAGGAATGTGTATTGGGATTTTCTTTTTGATTAATGCATTGTTGGGATGGAAAGGATAAAAACAAGGAATAAGAAGGTCATATATCATATATGGGAAGATATGAAGCTTCTATTTGTTCTAGTTAAATTAAAGGGAATAATAAAAGTAGTAGTAATATAAGTAGCAAAAGAAAATAAAAATAATAGTAATACAGCTATCCACAACAAAGAGGTGCAATGATCAAATAGCTAGCTTCAAGGCCCATCTTGCCTTTTCTTGCAATAAGTGGGTCCAAGTAGGTCACTCCTCATTGATTGGTCCTTAACTTGATCAGGTTGAGTTCAGACAAGTTACAAATCATCAAAGCTATTCAGTTTTTTATATGAGAGAGGGTAATTGTTAATTGACGAGTCCAACCCATTAGGTGATTGGTGATGGTATTAATGTTCTATTCTTTTTTTTTCTAATTTCTAACTAGTTCTGTGTCCATCCCACTTTGGTTGATTTGTGCGGGTCGACCATTTCCATTTGCTAATAAGACTGTTTGGTTCAGATCCTTGGGTAATCCTTCTCCTGTCTATTTTTTTTTTTGTTAAGGGGGCGTTCCCTTTTTGGATTGGGAGAAAGAGGAAAGTTGGTCAAATGGGATTTTGGTTCCTAATGATCAAGAATCCTATGTGCTTTTTTCAGCTTTATGTGGGGAGCAGGGAAAGTTTATTTTCCTATGTATCACTTACCTAGTAAAGTGATATCCATCTCCTAGGTAAGTAAATAACTTTCTCACATAGGGGGAAAGTTACCAACACTTGAATGGGACAAAAAGTCATTTTTAATAATAGATTTCTATGGATAAAATGGTCATTGCATTATTTACCTAAGAAATAAAAGAATATGGGTAAGTGCGCTTACCTGAGTAAATATTTCCCAAAAAAAAAAATTACCCAAATAATTACATTTACCCGAATAAATAACTTACCGAATAGCGAACAGGGCCTAAAGTGAGTCATTTCATTTTACTTCTCACATTCAAAAAGACAGTTAAATATGAAGCAAAGCAAACCAAAACTTACACTCAACTCTTTAGCATTTTCCACCGGTGCAAATAACCCTTTTTTATGTGTGCGAGAACTGAATTTCCAAGACATCAAGCCAAGTTGAAATAATATAAATATATATATATATATATATTTATAACATTTCATCCTATTGGTTTGATATTGATAAAAGTCGAATCTCAACCCAATTACATCCTTTTTTTTTGAATAACTAAATGGAGCTATATAACTAGCTCGATCAGTTGACAAATTGGTTGACCCATTCAGTTGACCCGCTACAAATGGACCTAACCCATTCGGATCTTTATTATTTTTTTCTTCAAATATGAACTCTCAGATGACAGATCTATTGACGTGGGCTTGGCTGGTTTTCGGGTTAGACCTATCCGTCTATCCCCATCCCCATCTGAATTAAATTACACGGCTAGGCCTATTTTGTGGGTTTTTGGGTTGGAATGGTGTGGGCACGGGCTTGCCCTGACGAAAGCCGAAATGAGACGCCAGTGCGTGCGTGCACGCAATCATATCTGTAACACGTGCTAATTGCTTTAATACGTGTGAATGGAGGACTTGTGTGACCTGTGAAGTGGGAGTGGCAGTGGGACTGCGTTGGTTCATCGGAGCGAGCATTGATGGCGTCAGTGCTGTCTCTGTGGGTGGGGTCGCCGGCCTTCTCAAAAAGGACAGCTCATTCATGGCGTTCGATCTCTCTCTCTCTCCCCTCCTTCTCATCCATCACTTCTCTCTTCGTGGCAGATAACTCATAACCAATTTTCTTTCTACTCTCCTCCTCTCTCTCTCTCTGATCATTCCACCTCTCCCTCTCTCTGATCATTCCACCTCTCTCTCTTACCGTGAATACTGAACTGCAAACATGAGAGGGCGGGCGTCATTCAGTCTTTATCTTCTAAATATTTCTCTCTTGTCTTTCTGTAAGCATTCATGTCGCAACCTCTGATTTTATCACCTTTATCTTTTGCTATTATTAGCTCTTCTTTCTTCGTGTTTAATTTTGATTGTTTTGTTGCATAATCTGTTGGCTTTATCACTTGCCTCATCATGGAATTGGGACATTCTTTTTTTTTTTTAAGTTATTGGGCTTTTTGTTTTTGTTTTTTGTTATTTTCGTGGCTTAATGGAAACAAGTTTTGGAATTTGATGCCTTATCATGGTGCTTGGTTCATATTTTTCTAGTGGATTTCGTTTTTGTTTCTTAATTGGTTCGAGTTGGAGAAATTTTCTATGGAATTCGTTGGGACTTCTGTTCAATTTCTTGCACATCTTACCTGAAGTCATTTTCATGGTTAAATTTATTGTTTCACGCCATTTGGTGTTTCTTTATCTGGATATTCGGACTTAGGACTACTGTTGCAATTCTTCCGGGTTATGCCAATGTTAGGGTTAGATTTTTGAGATAACGGATACTTTTTTGCTCTATTTTCTTTTAGTTAAATTGAGAGAATTCCAATTGTAAAACATAGCTGGTTCTTTTAGTTATGATTTCCAAAGGATTCTGGTAACTAATAATCCACGACCAGTAGGTGATGCCTAGACCTACTTAAACTAAGAAGTGGTTTTGGCTTTGGTTCAATATGTTGACTTGTTGACAAACTATCGAGATTCTTCAGCATGACTTGGACTAATGTCAAATTAAATTGATTTGGTCAAATCCGCTTGCTTGGAGATTCTAAAAGAAAATTAAATTCTTAAAAAAAAAAAAGAGAAAAGCTGTCATTTTTAGAGTACTGGTGAAAGTGAAATATTTAAACTCTGAGTTTTTACCAGAACTTTTGGAAAACCATTAACTCATATGTTTATCTTGAGCTATCTCCCTAAGGTTGCTTTTGTTTAACCTGCAAATGTGCTTTATAAGGTAGTTAAAAAAATACTAATTCTGTATAAAAAATTGCAAATGAGATTGTCTTTTATTTTTTCATTTCCAATTTTCTTTTTCTTTCTTTTATTTTTTACCTTTATACAGGTATATATTTTGTTGGATCCAAAGCAAAGCCAAGAAAATTAAGAAAGCCAGGATGATCTAGATCTAACACATGGCTGGATGCTTTGCTGCATTGAGGTGCAAGGGCATACTTACATTTGCACTGTCCACAGAGAGTGCATATTGTGGAGCCAAACCATATTACCATTTAGACTTTTCTTTTGTTCCTTTATAAATTTTGGGTTGTGCAATCAACCTATCCTTGATTATATCACTAAGATGGCTCTAATTTTCTTTGAATGGGAACTGATTGTGTGCGATCTGGATGCTCCTAACTGGAGGGCAGCTCAGTCGTTGGTTGCTTAGCTAGTCAGTCGAACTGCAAGGAAATAGAGCTCAAAGGACCCGGGGTGGCTTACCCGGTGTGGGCGCTCCGATACTTAAGTTAGTACTTCTTAGTGTGCGAGCTGAAAGTCTGATAGCAAGTAGGCTAGTGAGCAATAAATCGCGTGTACCTTGTGCCGTTGGGGTTGATGCCCTTAAATAGGTGAGCTACCGTAGGTCTCACGAAAAACCTCTGAGATCTTCGGCCCGTGCTGTTAAGAGTCCATTCCACACCACGAGGAGGACTTCATGCTAGCCGATAAGGCTTATCAAGTTCGTCCGATCCAGGCGGTATAAGGATAAGACCTACAGTCATGTGACGTGATCCCGAAGAGCTCGGAGACAGCTGGCCTGCTTCTAGAAGATGGCTGTGTCACATCGGCAGGTTGGGCCATCACGAGCTGCTTGGACCTCGGTCATGGCCGAGGTGCCCGAGGTACCTGAGCTGACCTGGCCTACTGAGGTGGCAGAAAGTGCTGAGTCAATGTCCAATCAGCAGGTTGCTTCCACATGTCCGTATATGAGTAGGTCGGGCCAAATCACCCCTCATCAGGAACCATTTTCCATAGCTTTCAATGGATGACCTTTTTTTTAAGGTCCTTCTGGCTTGTTATGTACAGCTTCTCATTGTACAAAGGACCTTTACATTAATACAATTATACTTCACCTTTGCTCAAAAATTCTGTAAGTCTGTTCCTATCTTTATTTGTTAGTAGTGCGATTTAATTTGTACTACTACAAGTGAATGGGATTGCAAATTTTATTCAAATTTGCTTTGGATTTTACTTTATTTGCCTCAGCCTTCAGCTTCAGGTCTTATTTTACTTCATTTGCACTGCAAATAAACAAAATAAGGTAAAAGCTAAAACAAAAATAAACCAGATCTATTGCACTATCATGCTTTTGCACCATTGTAAATAAAATTGCACTGCAAACTAACCAGGCTAGAGAGTTTCATACTTTATGTTAAGGCATGTGGAAATAATGATATCCTAGATTGCATCCTTAGTAGGTTTTAGAACACTTGCCTAAAGAGTTTCTAACATACTATCATTTTTACACACCAATAAATCTTCACATTATTGAAGCTTTGGGGGTGGCACAACAAATATTCATTTCTTATTGATAGCGATGACTGGACTATGGGTAGTGCTTCATAATTTTCTTTGATGTGATTATTTGTGAATTTAGTTTATGTACAGTGATTTACCAAGTAGACTTCTCTATACTGTACTCCTTATGCTATATACATTGACTGTGTAATTGACACACATAATGATTACCGTGCTTCACCAATGCTTTAATGCATGTTAGAGATTCTGCAAGCATAGTCATGTCTGTTTTGGCTTTACAAATACAACATCATATATCCATTTCCTTCTCTGATAAGTTTATCTATTGTCCAGGCCTTTGTGAATATAACTGCAGCCCTTTGGGGTATCAACAAGGTTCTGCACTATTGGAGAAAAAGGGAAATGCTATGTTGCCAGCTACCTCCCCAATTGGGGCTCCTCAGCCCTTTCTTCCTCTTCTGGCACCTTCACCACCGACACCCTTCACAAACAGCAGTGTGCCAAGATTGTCAGGTGCATTCTGCATTATCCCTCTAGTATTATATACTTGAAACTAAGTGGCTTGACAGGCAGGAATGTGAATGCAAATTCATTCTGCTATATTTCTTGCAGGACTCTGCACCTTAAATTTTTCTGCATCTGAAAGTATGATGAGTAAAACTGCAACTGATTGCTGGGCTGTTTTTGCTCCATTTCTAGCAAATGTAATATGTTGCCCACAGTTGGAAGCCACTCTTGCGATTCTTATGGGGCAATCCAGCAAAGATACTGGGGCTCTTGCTTTGGATGCGACCCATGCAAAACACTGCCTCTCTGATGTTGAGCAGATCTTAGCAGGTCAAGGTGCAAGTGCAGATCTTCAAAAAATATGCTCAATTTATCCATTAAATCTAACTGAAGCCTCTTGCCCTCTCAAAAATGTTATTGAGTTTGAAAGCACTGTGGATACATCTAAACTTTTGGCTGCTTGTGAAACGATTGATCCTGTTAAGGAATGTTGTAGCCAAATTTGTCAGAATGCAATATCGGAAGCTGCACAAATGATTGCCTTGAAAGATTATGGTCTTTCAAGCACAGATGGGAACAACCTCTTGCTCGGGCAGTCATCTAGGATTGATGATTGTAAAGGCATTGTTCTTCGATGGCTAGCTAGTAGGCTTGGTCCTTCTTCTGCAAATAAAGTTCTTAGAGGACTTTCTAATTGCAATGTCAATAAAGGTATGCTTGGAGAAAAGGCGCTTTATGTTATTGTTTTATGAATATATCACAGTTTGAAAATAGAACATTGGTGGGTTCCATCAATACTCTATTATCCCACATGTAACCATGCAGACATCTTTGATGGTCTGTAAAAGAAATGGTGACTGGAGAGTAGACTCTGACTATTCACAAGGTTATGATATTTAATCAGTGTGTTTTTTCTTTTTTTTACTTCTGTTTTGTAGGGGATCTCTTTGGTCAGGATGTGTTGAACGCATATATAGAACAGCCTATTAGGGATGTATTTGGGTTGGATTCAGATTGGATCCATCTACATCCAAATCCATACAATTACCAAAATGTTAACTCCAAATAAGATATGAAATCTTATATGTTGGACTCGGATCGGATTAAGATTTAATCTGACTTAACGTGCATAAATTGAAGAAAAAAATTAAAAGTTTTAAAAAATTATTTACTTTTAAACTTATACATGCATAATAAATTTATTTAAATATAAAATGTTCAATTTATTTGTTATAACCTTTTTTATAATTGTATATAATGTCCATACATATAACTATACTACATACATAAAATATTAATATTTAATCGGATCGGATGTTGAATCAGGTATCAGATTTTCAGAGTCCATTGACAGCCATATGGCTTGTGTCGTTCATAATAGATGGATGTCCATGGTCCATCTAGCAATGCCATTTGTCCTTTTTTGTGATGAAACTCAGGAAAAGTTCACATGAGTTACTTTATTTGGTGGAACTTTGTAAGGGGAGGTCTTTGTTGGAGTATGCTGGTTGACCCAATTGCCATCCACTCAATAGTACATAGAAGCTGGACATTTTTTTTTATATGGGTCAGGTTTACAACTATGACCAAGGCCTGATCTTATAAACTGGATTGGCTTGCTGGGACCAACATTAGGTAATAGTGTTTTAATATGTTTTTCAGTGATTGCTTAGGCTTAATAGCAACTTGAGGATAATTCTGGTTCTTTCTGAAGATGCTTTTATTGCATGTTTATTCTTTCCAAAGTAGTGAAATGAGGAATATATGAGAAAAGTTTCCTGATCGGGTAATTTGTTTAAATTCAATTGAGTTTACTTTACCCATTTCTGCTACATGTAGAGGGAATTGGCCAATCTAGAGCATCCATCAGCCATCCATAGTTAGCAACATATCATCCTAATTTTTAATTGAGTATTCAATAATTCACTTAGTAAGTACCACAATTTTGTTTAGTAATAGTAGTATGATTAATGATAAGGAAATTCCATTGTTATTGTTGCTGTTGTTGTCATTTAACTCTACTACTTTTCCCAACTGATAATAGTTGTCAAAACTCTTACTTTGTTTCTAAAGATTAGAAAATTCTCATAAGCAATTTACCTCTTTAATCCCTTTTAACCAGTAACTATCAAATTTCATTAAGGATTTACCTTTTGTAAGTAACATTGAGAAATGCTAGAATCTTTAACGACAAGGAGAGGGATCAAACATGTGTTTTAGAAAGTATCTTATGTAGGGCCATAAGTTGGGTAAAATCCTTGGATCTGTTTTCCACTTACACTTTCGATGACATAAGGAGAAATTGGGAACAACTAGCTAAAAGTTATGCAATCAGAAGCAAGCCGGTGGTGGATTGGAAGCCTCCTGATGCAGGCGTCATTAAACTAAATTTTGACGGCAGTAGTTTGGGCAACCCGGGGCATCTGGAATAGGGGGGAGTCTTCAGAAATGATGAGGGACAGATTGTAGCTCTATTTTCTGGTCCTATAGGGTGGGGAGACTCTGTAAATGCAGAACTCCAAGCTGTGTTACAAGGAGCAGAATATGCAAGAGAGTTGGCAGTGGAGCATTTAATGATTGAAGGTCATTCCAAATTGGTTATTGGATGGCTAAAAGAACCAGAGGCGGCAGCCTGGCCGTACAGGGGGGCTTTGAGAAGATTTAAGTGGCTGACTTCAAATATTTCAGTCACAGTTCAATGGGAAAGAAGATCGGCAAATGGGCTGGCAGACCTTCTAGCTAAACAAGGAGTACATAGGAATCAGCTCTTTTGGGCTCAATTGTAAGCTTTATGATGTAGTTTGGAGGCTGCACCTCGCGCCTCTTTTCATTATCATTATCTATCAGAAAAAAACATTGAGAATATCATCAGCTATATAGCGGTGGAATCTCCACCCTCTTTCTCTGCTTTTTGAGAATTAATACTATACATACTTTACCTTCTCTTTCTCTCTCTAGTGAAATACACATAGGAATATGTAAACAGTGTATGTCTCTATAAATACACACGGAACCAACTCCTTACTGCTCTTTACAAATTCCAATCCCCAGAATCTCTCCAATCTGCACAATCAAATTTTAGTACAAGCAGCTTTACTCTGAAGGGTATTCACCCCAAACCAGGTGCTGTGTGCTTACTCCTTGTTGAGCTAGAGAGTCATGAAGAGATTTGGCTGAGTGGGGGATCTAGATAAAAACATCTTCCATTTCATTAGCTAAATTCTTTACTTCCTAATCTGGTGCATAAAGTGCCATGGTTTACCTTTCTCGCTTTTCCTTTTCATCTTTTAAATAGCGATTAAAATTTCCTTTTTTTCATCAGCACCATCTTTTAAACGACCATTGTTGTTGTTATTGTCAATAGAATAAACTGACTGGTTTCAGTTCTAACTGAACAACTTCCCTCTATACTTCTGAGTTTTGGGCATATTTGATGTTATGAAATTTATTTGATCTCATTGTTCATGTTCCCAACCCTAAAGCTTTTACTGATATTGCTTACTTTTCTCCTGCCTTAGTCTGTCCACTAGTTTTTCCTGGCATAGAAAATGTTGCAAAGGAGTGTGGGAATGGGATAAGTAACCAGTCAGCTTGCTGCAGTGCCATGGAAAATTATGTATCTCACTTGCAAAAGCAGAGATTCATAACCAACTTGCAAGCTCTTAACTGTGCCGCAATGCTTGGCATTAAGTTGCAGAAAGCCAACATTACCAAAAACGTTTATAGCCTATGTCATATCACACTCAAGGATTTTTCTCTCCAGGGTTAGTTTTGTTTCTTTGTTCCCTTCTCATGGGAAAAGCTACTTTCCAGTGTTACATTTAATAATTTAACAGTATTTGATACTGATACTTTATTCGTTTTTCTTTCGACTGTTTGGATACAATGGAACATATGATTGACTACATCAGTTGGGTCACAAGGTAATCTCTGACATTCTATATATTTGAATTTTATTCTTTGATTTCATGAAGCTGGTCTGTTATTTTTTTTCGCAGAGTGTTTTTCTAGCCAAAATACCATTTTATTTATTATGTGCTTCATTCCTTTTTTTAAACCTCCTCTCACCGAACCCCTGTTTAAGGGCAAGGAAGTTCTAATATTATGCATTTCTTTGAATTGTATTTTCCCGAATCTCTTTGTTTGTCATAAAAATTCTTCTTGGTTACCAATAGAACAAGTGTTGCTTGGGACGAAGTGTTCATGCCAGATTCCAATGCTCCATGGATTCTTGAGTGATGCTTCTACATAACATTTTCCTTGCTTTCTTTTCTTTATCTTTATCTTTATCTTTATTTTTTGAGGAATTCCTTTCTCTCCTTGCTTATTTGACATAACAGTAGGCTAGATATTCCAGGCTTCCAGCATGCTCCCTACTTAATATCACATATTACAATTCAGTGCAAAATAACTGATCCCTAGTTACCCCTTGCTTGGCTAGCAGATTAGCCAATCCATTTGCTGACCTAGGAACCCATTGAAAAGTAACCTCCTCTAGGTGTCTAGTCAGCCGCTTAATTTCCTTTAGGTCTTACCTGTACTGCTACAATCCCTGGTCATTATGCTTCAGCCAGCCAATTACCATCTTTAAGTCACCTTCTATCACTACTTCTTCCATGTTAATATTTCTTTTCCAGCCTCAATCCCTCTAATACTGCCAACAGCTCTGCTCTTAGAGAGTTCTCAATTTCTCATTAACTATTGGAGCTGAAAACATTGCTAAAACCATTTAATTTCCATCCCTCTACACCCTCCACTCCAAAAGGACCTAGTTTCCCCATACTGTTGCCATCAAAGTTGATCTTTACAACACCTTCAACGGATTTATTTGAATGGTGGAAAAAACATCTTGAAGTCCAAAAATGCTCTTGAAATAATGCAACAAACCAGATGGTTGGAATCCATGCCATCATGTTGATTTTGGTCGGACCAATTTGGTTCCAATTCGCTGGATATGATATACATGGTGTGTTATGGGGTCTATGAACCATAAATTGGATTTTGCTATTTAATTCTTAGCATTTCAAATATTTGTGACAATTCTAAATGCTTTTACTGAATCATTTTGATACAGTTAGAGAATATCTGACATGATAGTTTGTTTGTCACTTAAAAGCATAATTTTCTGAGTGTAAGTTAAAAGTATATTTGCAAGTCGCAGGTGTACAACAAAAAGTATGCTTCACTTCTATTTTATTTCATTTTTTATATTTTTGGTGGGTAAGTGGATTAGTGGTAATTGATAAGCGGTTGAAAAAAGGGATTTGGACTAGATCTCAGTCCTTCCTAAAAAATACATCAACTAGCTAGCTCTAGCTGATGTCTTCTCCCTAGTGGTTGATTTTGATGCCACAGGTGTATCTCCTGATTCTTTTTTTTGGATAAGTAATGTATTTTTTTTTATCCTGACTATATGCCATATCCCATGGATACAATTGATCCTTTGTACTTGTCTTGTTTTGTCATTTTTTTAACATAGTTTGAGTTTGAATTGCAGTTAGTATCTTGTACCTGTTATTAATATCTCCTAAGTTTTATTGGGAAGTCCTTGGATTACCCTATTCTTAATTGCAGTTTATACTAACCTTCTCCCACATTTTTGTTTTAGAGTCTGGATGCCTTTTGCCAAGCTTGCCTTCAGATGCAACATTTGACAAGTCTTCAGGAATCAGCTTCCTCTGTGATTTGAATGACAACATTGCAGCTCCTTGGCCCTCTACATCTCAAATACCATCTTCTTCCTGCAATAAGAGTATGCTGCACACTCTATATTCTTCCTTCAGATTGGGTTTTGTATATTTGTTTCTGTGTGTCTATCATATTTTGATAAAACAAAATGGGGTTATCCATGGATAAGAGTGTTTTGTGTTGATGTTTAAAGCAATCTCTTCCCTTTTACGATTTTACCATAAAAGAGTAATCTTTGCCTATAGCTTTAGATCTTGATTGGCATCTTTCTTACTGAATTATTGCTAAAATTGACTGTAAGTAAACTCATGGGATTGCAGCAATCAAACTTCCAGCACTTCCAGCTGCAACATCTGCACAAGCAAGTAATGGACTCTCTCTCTCTCTCTCTCTCTCTCTCTCTCTCTCTCATTAATAGGAAAAGTAGACTGGACTCTGTGCAGTCAATCATATATAGTTAGGATAAGGTTTTGTTGAGTTGAGATTAAACTGTGTAATGATTCTACTGGAAAAGTTTAGAAGCCTGGCTTTATCGAAATTCCATATAGAGTTTACACACACCATATAGAGTTTACATAATGCTTTCCAGATTCATGTAGAATATAGTTGTTTTATGACCCTTTTTGTCTATTTGCACTTGAAGTTGGTGACTTGGTAGCCTACTATGTGACTAATATACATTGAATTTTAATGGCTAATGCATATTCTTGTAATTCATCCTCTAAACTATCCTACAATTGTTGCAGCATTCCATTATGGTTCTCTTTTGCTCTTATTCCTATATAAGAACTTACGTTTACATCTGTCTTGCAAGTAATGCTTAGTGGTGTGTGCATATTTCTTTAGCTCATCTGCTAAACCATCATACAATTATTTACAGCTTGTTCTTCTAACTCATTCAGTACAAAAATATACCTTTTTCAATATATTGTGCTCTTAATGAGTCCATGACTCACTACTCAATTAATCAGTTAGCTAATTTGTTTGTCATCAGTAGCATTAAACATCTCTTATTATAAGACTGTGGTACATGTCATAGTGCTTAAGGTCTGTGGTAATGAGATGTTTTTTCTTCAAAAGGTTTTATGAGCCAATAATTCCATTAAACCTCCTGTTAATTAGGAATATCATGACCTGTATCATCATCATCATCCAAGCCTTGCCCAACTAAATGGGGTTTGGCTACATGAAGTTGAGATAAGGCTTGGATGATAATGTTGATGATGCTAGAGGTCATGATGTTCTTAAGCAACAGGAGTCTTAGTGGAATTAGGTCATGGTGTTCTTAATTAACAGGAGGTTTAGTGGAATTATTGGCTCATAAAAATCCTTTGGAGAAAAAACGTCTCATTCTCACAGACTCCAAGCATTATGACATGAACCACAATCTCATATAAGATCTTTTCTATCAAGTAAGCTGCATGTCCAATTTAAGTTTACTATGAACTCACACTCATCTAAATGTTTGATAGATACTTCAATTTAAATATTTACCCAATTTTTTTACGTTGCAAAATATTTACCCAATTAGTTTACGATTTCTTGTTTTCCCATAAAACATTTATTTGGCAATGTTTTGAACTATCTCAATCTAATCACTGAAGGACATGAAAAAGAAAATTCTAAAAAATCCAAGCGAATGTAAAAATATAAGGTCACTTTTATTGCAACTCCAATCACATTACTCCCTCTATGAATATAGCTTGACCTGATATTGTCAAAAGCTCCATGTCTCTAATACCTGTCAAGTGCCAAGGATTAATCTTGCTCTGAATACTTGTTTTGCAGGTCCTTCCAGAGAGGATTTGTTGGTTCCACTTCTCATTGCTTTCTTGATGGCTTTCATGACATTCCTGTAGTTCTATGATAAGGGGCCATTCATGTTTCTCATTACAATTGACAATGGCATGTTCTTCATCCTCGAGGCAAATATTTGATCTTACATATTCTGAAGTGGAAAGAGGAATTTTTTGAAGCACCCTGCGGCATATCCAACATGTATTTATTCTGAGGTCTAGTTACCACTTTAAAAGAATCACTT
Organism: Nelumbo nucifera; assembly: GCF_055504915.1. NCBI lineage: Eukaryota > Viridiplantae > Streptophyta > Magnoliopsida > Proteales > Nelumbonaceae > Nelumbo > Nelumbo nucifera. The sequence goes on along the minus strand of NC_142649.1, from coordinate 144,638,452 downwards.
TTTGAGGTATGTCCAGATTTTTCTCCACGATCACATTAGTTCACGATTCTTGCGGATTGTATGTAATAAAAATTTGTATAAAGTAAGTTCTGGAAAGATGAAGTAGTTACTTGTGGTAAGTACCACTCTGCAAGACACCATGGTGTAAATTAGTAATGTTGGGGGCTCCGGAGGTGGGGGGGATCTAAGGAGATGACCACAAGATTGTAGTCAAGATGTATGCATGTTTTTTAACATACATTCACAGGTGCATCAGCCCTTCTTTATTCAATGTTATTTTAGTTTTTGAGAAGTGCTGCATTCATCCCGATCATTCAGTTGGGCTCCTCTCTCGATTCCATTTACATCAATCGAGGTACTCCGTACTCGTGAATCTGTCTACTGAATCAAACAATTGTATGGCCACCATTCCTGATATTCATTGGTGGGGCATCTTGGAAACATCATTGGATGATTTCATTTAGAATCTCGTAACGGTTTAACTTCAATATGATCCATTAGGGGGGGCGCCTTCATTGACTCATCTCTGAGATACCAAGTGATGAATCAATTTTTGGTGAAGTATCAATTTTTTGTGCTAAGTACCTCGTCATTCGGTCTGCTTCTAAGTGGCCGATGACTCAGAGGCCAAAGTGGAGAATTTTGCTGGGTGGGGACCTAGAGACCGAGTTGCATATTAGGTGACGAGCTTACCAGAGGACCGAGCTGCATATTAGGTGACGAGCTAACCAGAGGGCCGAGCTGCCTATTAGGTGCTGAGCTTACTAGGGCCGAGCTGCCTATTAGGTGACGAGTTGACCAAAGTGTCGAGTTGCCTATTACGTGACGAGCTGACCAGAGGGCTGAGCTGCTTATTAGGTGACGAGCTGACCAGACCAAGAGATGAAGGGTGATTTGGCCCGACCTAGTAAAAAGGGGATACGTGGATACGACCTGACCAAGAAATGACAACTCAACCTGACAAGTTCAGTTCGCAACAATGGAGCTCGCGTATTCAGTCACCTTGGCACAAATGCCACAGCTTAAGGATCACCTTGGAGCAGAGCCACCTTGGTATTCAAGCCAGTTCGGAACTAAAAGGCCGAAGTACCAGTTCGGAACCAGCAGCTCGAATCGACACGTAACCAACTCTAGAGTTCTCTCCAACGACTCCCGAATCCCTCGAGATCACGATAAATTAACAGACCCCGACCTTTCCGAGATCACGATAAGCACTTATCCTCACTCTGCCGGAATTGGAGGAGGAATGAGATAAGCCTTACCTATATGTTGTTCCTTCGGAAGCGGAGCGAACTCCATCTCCACATCCCGGATATCTTGGAACTCTTTCGTGTGCCCCATGAATACTCAGCTATATAAAGGCTCTAACCCCAATGGCAAAAGGTACGCGTGATTTCTCTGCTCTCTAGCTCTCTACATTCTCAAAGCTATTTCAGCTCGTAACAGCTTACTAACTTAAGCATCGGAGCGACCTCGTCGGGCTAGCCACCCCAGGTTCTCGTCTTATTTTGCAGATTTACTTAGCTCGTCGTCCGATTGGAAGCCAGATTATCCTCCAACAGGGAGCAGTCAGATCGCGCAACATCAATTGGCGTCGTCTGTGGGAAACGCTACAAAAAGTTATGTTCGCATCTTCTGAAAGGCTAAGTCTTCTTCTTCCAGAAAGCTAAGTTCTCACATTTTAGAAACTAAAGCTCTCACTTTCTAATTTCCATTTTTTATGAACTCAAAGACTAAGCAGGAAGTTGATAGCCAACAAACTAAGTAGCTCTGCCAACTTTATTTCAACTCGGATAAAGCCTCATCAGTCCTCTTTGCGAGGTACCCTCTACAAGATGAGCTCTTTGTGCCAACGGACTGCATGGATGCCCTTTCCGGTCGAGCCTTCGAGGGCTCCCGTGCGAGCTGGTGACCTAAAGTTAGTAGTGTTGCCCCGTAGGTCGAACTCCCAGTAGCTTTTTGTAGGAGTGGGTGGCCGACATCACTAACGAGGCTGATGCAGCATAGCCGTAACTCTAAAGTGTCGAACTGATAAAAGACCTCGGCACCACATAAGACCCAGTCACTTCTTCGGCATGGGCAAAATCAAGGGTAAGGAGAGTGGACTGCGAGTCGCTCCCAGAGCCCAAGGGCTAAAGTACTGAGCTGATAAAAGACCTCGACGCCACATAAGACCCAATCGCCTCTTCGGCATGGGCAAAATCAAGGGTAAGGAGAGACTGCGAGGCGCTCCCAGACCCCAAGGCTGGAAACACTTGGACTCTTCCAACTTGAGAAGCAAATTGGACCGACGCTTACGAGCTCATTGAATTAGTCATTCCAGGCCAAAAGGAGCAATCTACTCCCTTCGCCGAGTTACTTTTAGCTCGGGAGTGGGGGGCAATTGATGAGGGCAGATTTGGCCCTCCAATGACATTGCGACACGTAATATCTCGGAACAATTAGGTGACACCCGGAACCACTTAGGCAACAACTTGCCTTAACCAAGATGATGGCGACCTGGCACAGGCGTCGACCTGGCGACCTGGCTCAGGCGCCGAACTGCTGAGCTGGCACAGGCGCCGAACTGGTGACCTTGCACAGGTGCCAACCTGGCGACCTCGACCACAATTCAAGTCGACAAGAAGCACCTCGTCTAAGGCCGACCTGTAGCACCTCATCACTAGCCGAAGTGACCTCGACGCAAGGAGCGACCTCCCTCGAGGGCATGCCGGCCTGATTGAGGTCTAGGTGGCGACCTACGAGGCGTGCTCGCCGACAAATTCGACATGCCTATCCCAACACTCCCACGATCCTTGGAAGTTGGCCCACGTACCAAACGTTCCAGAGGGTGGTCAACGTGCATGGCGGTTGCCTCCGGGAATCTCGGACCTCTTAGGCGACCTCTCTGAAATCTCGGATGCGGTGTGTGAAGCCCACGCCAAACAATGCCTATATAAAGGCACCAACCCCAATGGCATAGGGGGGGGGGGCAAGTAAGCATACTCTAGCTCTCATACTTCATGATTTTTAGCTTGCAGTCTACTATGAGAGTACTGACTTAATCATCAGAGCGACATTGCCGGGTTAGCCACCCTAGGTCCTCGACATTGATTCCTTGCAGGTCTCTAAAGAACTACGAAACTCAACAATCAATCCAGCTCGCCACTGGTTAGCTCGTCACCTAATAGGCAGCTTGGTACTCTGGTCAGCTCGGCACCTAATAGGCAGCTTGGCCCTCTGGTCAACTCGTCACCTAATATGCAGCTCGACCCTATGGTCAACTCGACACCTAATAGGCAGCTCGGCCTCTAGGTCCTCACTCAACAAAATTCTCCACTTCGGCTTCTGAGTCATCAGCCACTTGGAAGCAGACCGAATGACGAGGTACTTAGCACCAAAAATTGATACTTCACCAAAAATTGATTCATCACCAAGGAAAAGGAATCATATGATGGCCATTACATGCATCAACAAAGTTTAATTGTTGGCACCAACTCCTGTTTTGGATGAATTAGGATAATAGTATTACAGTATTTCTTACCTTGGTGACAAATAGCCATGATTCTACATTTTACACACTACTTGGTCGGAATCATTTGAAATGGGCCCGAGCCTAAAACACTATAAAGATGAGCCTGAAACCCAGCCCGTAAACAGGTCGTGAGATAAAAACATACCTGCGGGATGTGGCATGGGGCATGGCTTTTAAATTAAAAACTGCGCAAGCAGCCAGAAATGGAAATTTGGAAATTGGGGCAGATGGCAAAGTTTTGAGATTCTTCTATTTGAGCTCAATTCTTTACTCTTTAGGGGAGTGGGATTTGGAAACTCTGGGGTTGGGGTTTCTTTGTTAATCATTTGGGTTCCATGCTGTTGGCCTAATGGTTTGAGACTTTGAGACTAGAGAGTAGAGAGTGGAACTAAATTCCCATCGGCCATCGTGACTTCTGCAACTCCAATTGTAGCTTAAAGGGGGCATTGATTTTTTAATTTTGAGAGGGGGAAAATTGGTAAACTCATGTTTTTTTTTCATATTTTGTGGGGATTAAGTAAATTTTATTTTCTCCATCTCCTACGTGGGTAAATAATTTTTCCACCTAGGGGAAAGTTGCCAACACTTGAATCGGACAAAAATACCCCTTTTAATAATAGATTTTTGTCTAAAATAGTTTTTGTTTTATGGGTAAATTTCTTACTCTACCCTTTCTGTTTACCTATTGTCTTAAAGTACTCTTACTATTTCTAACAGTTGACATCATCATTAAGTATTGATGGAAAAAACAAAATGTCTAATTTGCCATTCACTATTCCTCAAATTTTCAAAATAAAACTCAACTGATAAAAAATTCCAGGATTAGGAAGTAGATTGTTGCTCTGTCTTCGTCTCCGTTAAACACTAAAGCCTCTCTCTCTCTCTCTCTCTCTCCACTGGTTGCTCTTGGGTAGAATGAACATCAAGGCTTTTATTTGCTTTTTTTTTAAGCAACGAGAGCCAAAAATCTATCGGAGACCTGCTTCAATGGAATTTGAAGACATTTTGATAATTAAACCACTATGTTTATCTGGAGGAGCATCATTGTGTCCATAACACATTCAACATCATCGCCATCATCAATGTTTCACTTCTCTGCAATGCAAACAGAAGTTACAGAACAAACGAAGGAAACCAGGGGGCCCTCAGAATCCCACTTCTATCCCCAAAATTAAAATCTCCATGAAAGTTCAACCTCTCAAACTATCGGTTTTCATCTTGTCTTCTTACTTTTTTTTAACTCATCATTCAAACATTAATTAATCTCATCAAAATGCCTGTGAAGTGGGCTTAGTTGAGTTCTTAGTTGATTAATGTGCAAAATACATAAAGAGTGCTATTCATTCATGGCTTGCAATAACTAAAATCCTAAATTCAATGAAAAAATGGTCCAAAAGGAAAACATAGAAACATCATCCACCTCAAACCTTACTTTCATGTGGTGCTGGTGCTTGTGCTTGAAATTGTTCCTAATGGTGTTGTCGGTCCTCGTATGGATCCAATGAGGGATGGGCCTATTTTGCCTCATCTTCTCGGCGAACTTCTTCTTGATTTTGAACATTTTGTGCAACGGCATTGTCGATTTCGATTCAGGCCGCAAGAACCTCTGCCGCATAAAACTTAAACAAATTAAAAACCCACATTCTTAGATATTAATCGATGACACGACTGAATCGAACTGGGTGAGTTCAAAAAACTTGTAGAGAGAAGAAACAATACTGAAATATTATGTGTAAAGAGATTTCTAACCAAAGGATGTGTTACAGACGATGAGCCAGTAGAGCCAATGGTTTCCAACCAAAAGAATAACAAAGTTATGATGCAAGATGTACAAACCTCTGAAACTCGAAGTGATATGGTTATCATACCATCGGTTTTGAAGGTATTGCAGTCTTGAGATGGTTAAGCCGTCATGATTTGTTGTATAATTTGTTAGCCAACTGGACTTTGTCACACCGACCTGTATTCTCTATATATTCTCCAAAATGTTAATACAAAATATAGAATTCATTTTTCACTCAAACTCTGAGTTTCGTCTGAGACAGTGTGACGAAGTGCGAAAATGGCACTAGAGATTGGAAATGAGGACATCATCGACAAAATTGCAAATCCACTGTCATCATTCTTCCTTCACCCCTTCAATAATCCTGGCACCGCCCTAGTTTCTTGCCTATTGACAGGGGAGAATTACCAAACATGGAAACATGCTATGATCATCGCACTTGGTGCCAAGAACAAAGTCGGATTCGTTGATAGCACAATCAAGATGCTAGATCCCGCGAAGACAATAGAATGGCATGCATGGTCGAAGTGCAACTCGATGGTGACATCCTAGATTTTTAATGTTGTTGCTCAAGAGCTACACTAGAGCATAATCTATGTGGAGAATGCCTACGAGATTTGGCTTGATATGGAACACTGATTTTCTCAGGGCAATGCCCCTCGTATCTTCTAGCTGAAGAGAGATCTTGCGTTACTGAAGTGATAAAATATCTCTGTATCTGTGTACTACACCAAAATCAAAGGCATGTGGAACGAGTTGGCAACCTTCTCTGGCACACCGGTCTGCTCCTGCGGAGGATTTGTGAAAGAGTTCTTTGCTGAAAGAGAAAGAGAACGTGTTTATCAATTTCTTCTCAGCCTAAGTGAGAAGTTCAACGCCATCAGATCTAGTGTGCTCAGTATGGAACCACTCCCAAGCGTAGCAAAGGTCTATGCCTTGATGTTGCAAGAAGAAAAACATCAAGATTTGGTGAGTCAGCAAGTGACAACAATTGAGGCCGCATCCATGAATGCAGCAACACCAAGAGTTGGAAGCTCCAAGAATGGCAATGATCGACCCCGACTACGTTGTGACCACTGTAAGAAACAAGGTCACACTAAAGATCGTTGATATGAACTCGTTGGATATCCAGCCAAATGGGAAGCAAGGGGGAGATCAAAAGGAAAGCCACCTAGAAATCCATCTAACTCAAAATTCTCGACTGCCAATCAACCTACCAGTTTGAACACTAGAATATCATCGATAGCCAACCTCTCATATGAACAATATCAACAACTGTTCAACCTTCTCAATGGTGGAAAGTCGATCATGTCCAACTTTTCATGTAAGGTTACTCAACTAAACTGGTTTATGAATTCAGATGTTTGGCTACAAGACAGTGGAGCCACAGATTATATGGCACCCTATCAATCTGATCTTTATACCACCAGTGATATTGGCACATGACCAATTCAATTACCAAATAGGACTTGTTTACCAGTCCAATCTAGGGGTTATGTAACTCTTAGTCCTAAACTGATCTTGAAGGATGTGCTATTTGTCCCTAGTTTTTGCTACAATCTAGCCTCCATCAGTAAACTCACATTGTAGCTTAATTGTGCTATCATATTTTTTTTCACTTTATGCATATTGCTAGACCTGACCTCCAAGAGACTAATTGAGGTGGGTCTTCTGTGTGATGGATTATACTACTTGCCAATAAGTCCAGTTGTTACTCTACAAAGCGGAGTTGATTCCTCTAGTTTATGGCATGCTAGGCTTGGACATGCATCCTATGAACGTTTGGCCTCCATTAAGGACTTGCATTTGTGCAAAACAAACACACCTATCATTTCCTATTAGTAACACTTGTCCTGCTTCTATTTTTATCTTGTTCACTATGATATATGGGGGGCTACAAGATACTATCTCTCTTTGGTGCATAGTATTTTTTGACGATTGTTGATGATCATTCACGGGCTATATGGGTATTTTTGTTAAAATCCAAATCTGAAGCTTACTCATACTTTGTGATGTTCTGTGCTATAGTCAATTTAACACTAAAGTTTGATATGTTTGTTTTGATAATTGTTTGGAATTTCTCTTCAGGTCCATGAAGATTTCTTGGCTAATCATGGTATCATATAGCAGACCTCTTGCGTGGAAACCCCACAACAAAATGGGGTAGTGGAAAGGAAGCATAGGCATCTCCTGGAGATAGCTAGGGCCTTAAGATTTCAGTCCATTCTACCAATAAAATTCTGGGGGGGGGGAGTGCATTTTAAAAGCGACGTATATCATCAACCACCTCCCTACCCCTCTTCTTTCTGGAAAAACTCCATTTGAAATATTATATGGTCACACTCCTTATACCCATTTTCGTACTTTTGGTTGCTTTGCCTATGCTGCCACAATCCAACATGGCCATGATATGTTTGCATCTCGATCCCAGCATTGTATTTCTTGGTCTATCCACATGGACAAAAGAGATATCGACTCCTTGACATGGAAACAAATCAACTATTTATTTCATATGATGTCAAATTCTTTGAAAACCTTGTTCCCTTATTCTAATGAAAAATATTTGGATCCTACTACACACATTCCAATCATCCCAACACCAGAAGCTGATGATGATAATATGCTTCAACATGATTCTATTATTGCAGACTCCATCCATACAGTTGAGCCTTACAATATTGAAGTGACTACCACCACCCCATGCTTACAAGAAATTGAGCCCACACCTGATCACAACTCGCCAGAGCCCACACATGTTGCAGTAGGCCCCTCTCGGCCAATGTGTGATAAACGCATCCCAACCCATCTTTCTGATTATATCTATCCCATCATTAGACCCAATATTGGCCCATGGACTTCATCCACTAGCCATCCCATATCTAATTTTCTACTCTCTTGCTTAGCTTCCCAAACTATTCAACCACCTAAGCCCACCACATATTCTCAGACAGAGTTGCCACCTAACAATATTCCCATCTTCCCAATATTGTCAACACTTTAAAATACTTATACATTGACTTTGACAGATTGCCACCTAACAAAAAGCCCATCGGATGCAAATGGATTTACAAGATCAAGTATAAGCATGATGGTACAATTGAGCATTACAGAGCACGCATTGTTTCAAGAGGCCATACATAAAGAGAGGACATTGATTATGCTAAGACCTTTGCCCCAGTTGCCAAATTTGTATCAATACATTGCTTATTAGCACTTGTTGTAGCCAAAGGTTTGGAACTTCATCAAATGAATGTAAACAATGCTTTTCTTCATGGCTATCTTCACGAAGAGGTGCATATTCTTCCTCCCCTAAGTTTGCTTCTTCTGAAAAGCACACGTGTGCAAATTGAATAAATCTATCTATAGGCTCAAGTAAGCATCGAGGAACTAGTTTGAAACACACATTCATGCTCTTAAACAATGTGGTTTTCATCAATCATTGGTTGACAACGCACTCTTTACTAAATGCAAGTCGGGTTCATTCCTAGTTGTACTTGCATATGTGGATGATTTAGTCATCGCAGGTGATGATCCTATTGCTATTAATGACCTCAAGAAATATCTCAACCATTGCTTTCCTATAAAGGATCTTGGCCATCTACAGTTTTTTCTTGGGTTTGAAATATCCCGCTCATCTTTTGGATTGTTTCTTAGTGAACGCAAATACACATTGGATATTCTTCAAGAAGTTGGTATGTTGGGCTACAAGCCCAACTCCTTTCCAATGGAACAACATCATCTTGGGCTTGATTCTATAAATTCAATATTTGATCTTGATCGATATTGGTGCCTGGTTGGTCATCTCATTTATCTAACCATTACAAGGCCAGAACTCAGCTATGTCATCCATACCCTCAGCCAGTTCATGGGGGATCCTCAACAACGTCATCTTGAAGCTACCATGCATGTGCTTCGATACTAAAAGTCTTCCCCCGAGCATGGTATTTTATTGTCTTCCTCAAGTGACTTACTCATTCGCGCCTATTGCAATTCAGATTGAGCTAGATTACTTTCCTAGGATCCTCTCCTTTGTCGTGGAAAATTAAGAAGCAGAACACAATCTCCCACTCTTTAATAGAAGCGAAATACCATGCCATGGCTGCAGCCACTAGCGAGCTGACATGGTTAAAGCAACTATTTGCTAATTTAGAACTTACTCATTCTCAGCCTATGCACCTTTTTTGTGACAACAAAGCTATGCTTCACATTGCAGCCAGCCCCGTGTTTCATGAATGCACCAAACACATTGAGATTGACTGACATTTCATTTGAGAGCATCTACGTTCTAAGGCTATCACCACAGTTCACATTAGCTCTCAATTCCAACTAGTTGATATATTCACTAAAGCGTTAGGGCGAGATCACCTCCATCATTTACTTTCCAAGTTGGGTGTCCATGCTCCAACTTGAGGGGGATTATTACAATCTTGAAGACGGTTATGCCATTTTGATTTGTTGTAAAATTTGTTAGCCAACTGGACTTTGCCATACCAACCTGTATTCTCTATATATTCAAATTATAGAATTCATTTTTCTCCTCAGATTCTTAGACAAGGAAAAAAAATACATAGACTGGAATATGGAGTACATTGGTTTTGAAGGAGAAACTCAAAGGGTATGTTAAATAGTAATATGTTTGGCCACACTTGGGAATGATAAAACCATCGGTTTCTTGGAAGCACTGCTGATAAAATTGGAACCCAAAATGAAATTGGAGTAGCACGCTAAAATTGATGTTTGTTAAGAAGGTAACGATGGTGATGCTTGTGGGCCCTCTAGAAAATCCATAACAACCTTTCTCCATTAGGTTTGACCTCACAACCTTTCTCGGTGGTCTTTGAAAAAATCCATAACAACTTTGTGGGCCCTCTAGAAAATCGACCTTTCTCAATGGTCCTTATTGGGAAAAATCTTTTCAAAATGAAGAAATTTTGTGGGCAAAATCTCCTCATACGTAAAACACCATCGCCACCACCTGGTATTACTTCAAGCTCACGTCGGCCTTGAAACGAAATGGAAAAGACGACTAGATAAAGGAGAAGAACAGAGCTAGGATACTCCCTTTCACCAGCTACGAGCTCCAGAGAGGGCAAACCAAAAAGGAGACTAGCTTCCATCAGAGCAAGCTCATGCCCACAACGTTCCCACCGCCTTTTGCAACATTGCATTGGGAATATCTCCCCATGAAATAAAGCATACAAGTACGGAGATATTCTCAATGCAGAGAGTTGTAAAGATTGCTCGAACGGGCTTTGCCTGGCCGAAGCCGAACTCACTCAAAAGGCCACTTCCAACAATAAAGGGGTAAGTTAGGGATTTTTTAAAAATATAACAATCACATGATGTCACATGTAAATGGTTTATGACGGATCATTAATGGTAAGGGAGGTTTTAGGTAATTGTTAGAAACATTGGGGTGGTACAAGACAATAATTAAACAGTAAAGGTATATTTAGTTAATTAGCTAAATAGTAGGGGTAGTTTAAGAAATTTGCCATTGTTTTATTTACTTGGAAAATAAAAGAATACGAGTAAATGTACTTATATAGGTAAGTGTTTCACAGGAAACACTTATTTGGGTAAGTGCATTTACCTAGATAAATAACTTACCAAAGAGTGAAGAAAGTTGACGTACTTCGGGAAATGCTTCGCCCCATGAAAGAGTTAGATGATTGAAGATAATGTTTGGTGAGTTAATAATGAATACACACAATCAGTGGTTCTATAATAAAATTAAGGGAAAATTCCATATTAGTACCTTGTACTTTAGGTGTAGTGTCAAGTTAGTATCCAAACTTCAAATTGTGCCACTGTAGTACCTAAACTTCTAAAAACTATTAAGTTGATCCAAAACCGTTAATAGACGTTAATTATCATGTAAAAGAACCAAAATGTCCTTCACCTATCATATAATTTTCCTATGAATCGTATTGTATCTCTAACAACCTCCAATGTTGAGCTAGTTATGGATTCATGTATTCACGTCAACCATAGAAATACAAAAAAAGTGTGAATTTGTCCTTTCATAAGCGTTCACACCTTATGAAACTTACAAATAGGGGTGGATTCGAGCCGAGCCAAGTTGAATAGTACCAGGTTGCTCGGCTTGAGACTATTCTATAAGGCTCGAGCTCGGTTCGAGCAGAACCTTGAGCTCGAGCTCGGTTCGTTTTATATTTTATTATAAAAATATTTTATAAAAATAAAAATTATATATAATTTTTTTATTTTATATTTAAAAAATTAAAAATTATAATAATTAATAATTATAATATTTTTATAATATATATTATTTTCTATAATTATATATATATATATATATATATATATATGAGCTGGCTCGTGAGCCTCAGGAGCCGAGCTCTAGTAGGCTCGAGATCGATTTGTTTAATAATCAAGCCACTGAATTAAGCTCGAGCTCGAACTCGAGCTTGGCTGAAACCGAGCCAAGCTCGAGCAACTCGTGAAAAGCTTGGCTCGTTGCCACCCCTACTTACAAAACTGAAACCCAGAAGCCAGAACAGCCTTCGAGGGAACCCCTGATTGTACATGTTTTGCTACTGCTAATAGGGGGAAGAACAACAAGACCCATTAAGGACATAGGCAAATAAGAAGACAATGCAGGTGAGGAGTTGAATTTCTACTCTCTTTTGTTGAAGAAGGATTGTACCTATTTTGATGCTCTTGTTGGAGTTGAAAGATTTCAAGTACAGTTTATTAGGTTTATGGATGCAGATAGACAAATTTAGATTGTTGGGTTTAATTTGAATTGGGTTTTGGGTTTGAAGAAGAAGAGAATCTAATGAAATTCAGATAGAGCTTTTTCTCGGGTTTTAACTTTGAATTGGTTGACTTCGAATGGGTCATTATTTTTTTGGGGGGTGAGATTTGTTTGGAACCATGAGAGCTGGATTAGCATGATCCAACAAACTCTAACATCGGGGGCAGCCAATGTTCTCAACCACTCGATTGCTGTGGTTGTTCGCCGAAACCACGACCAGACCACTCCACTTTATGTTCCTACTACCCTTTAGGCTTCGCTATCTAGTTACCTTCGCCAGGCATGTATCTGATCCCACCTCAATTCGTCCTACCCGCTTTAGTGACAAGTAGGTTCTTTCATGTTGTTGGTGCTATGTTACCGTTCTTTTTGGGTTTTCCATCCTCATTGTTGTTGTTGTTGTTGTTGTTGTTGCTGCTGCTTCTTATGATCGTAGAGGATGGGGATTTCCTTTGTACTCTTATAATTTCTTTTTGTCAAAATAATCGAGTTCCATGTAAGCACCTGATGAGGGCAGATTTGGCCCTTCACTAACATCATGACACATGGCATATCAGAGCAGCTAGACAACATCCCAGCATCACCTAAGCGACAACTTGCCTTAGCCAAAATGGGGTCCCAGCTGGCGACCTGCCTCTGCTGCCGACCTGGCGATCTACCTCTGTCGCCGACCTGGTGAACTACCTCTCTAGAAGCTTGCTAGTTGTCTCCGAACCTTTTGGAATCACGTTGCGTAACCGTAGGCCTTATCCTCATCTTGCTCGAATCGGAGGGAAACGGTAAGCCTTATTAACTGGCACGTTATCCTCCCTCCAAAGCAGAATGGACCCCTACGTTGTGGGCTGAGGATTTTGGGAGTGTTTCGCAATACCCACGACAGCCCAACTATATAAGGGTGTTAGCCCCTGAGACCCAGGTAGATGCGTAATTTATTCTCCCAGCTCTCCAGCTCTCTCACATTTAGCTATCTTAAAATCTCTTATTTGCTAACTTAAGCATCGGAGTGCCCACCCTGAGTAAAGAAATCCGGGCACTTAGAGCCACCTCTCCAGCTCGTCACCCTTCAGCTAGACATTATATCCACTCAGTTAAGCGTCAGAGCCACCTCTCCAGCTCGTCACCACTCAGTAGGACATTAGAGCCACTTCTCCAGCTCGTCACCATTTAGCTAGGCATCAGAGCCACCTCTCTAGCTCGTCACCATTTAGCTAGGCATCAAAGCCACTTCTCTAGCTCGTCACTACTCAGCTAGACATCAGAGCCACCTCTCCAAATCGTCACCATTTATCTAGGCATCAGAGCCACCTCTCTAGCTCATCACCATTTATCTAGGCATCAGAGCCACCTCTCCAGCTCATCACCATTCAACAAAACATCAGAGCCACTTCTCCAGTTCGTCACCACTTAGTTAGGCGTCAGAGCCACCTCTCCAGCTCATCACCACTCAGTTAGGCATTAGAGCCACCTCTCCAGCTCGTAACCATTCACCTAGGCATCAGAGCCACCTCTCCAACTCGTCACCATTCAGCTAGGCATTAAAGCCACCTCTCCAGCTCGTCACCATTAAGCTAGGCGTCCAAGCCACCTTCCAGGTAGGAACCATTTAGCTAGGCATCCAAGCCACATTCCAGGTAGGGATTATTCAGCCAGGCATCCGAGTCATGTGCCAGCCGGAAGCTGCCGAAATGCGCATCATCAATTGGCGTCGTCTTTGGGAAACACTACAAAAGGCTATGTTCTCACCCAATTCTCTGAGCCTCAAGTAATAACATCTTCAAGCAACAACAACAACACTTGATCGAAAGAACCCCCTAGGGGGGCAGAAGCAAAATGATTAGCCCAAACGAGTTTTCATAGTCTTGCCCGGACAGAATCTCCCTAATTGTGAGGCCACCCCCATATGTCGAGCTCTACGTGCTTTCTGTAAGAGTTGATGGCCAATAGAATGTGAGGCCACCCCACAGGTCGAGCCCTCCTGTTAGACAGTCTTGTATGACCTTAGCTTCAATCCGATTTGATGTACTTTTGACATTTAGTGTAAATAAATAAAGTGCATGTTTGATTCATGTTGTTTGGTATAATTCTATGTAAGACCCTAAAACTGGACACTTATAGAGACTCGTGTTAGTTTTAAATGTTCATAGCCATTGGATAAATCTGGGGAGATTTATCCTGCCAAGGCTGATACTGGTGTGCCACCAAGTGTTGGGATGGCCTGTCTCGGCCACCAGGGTAAGACCCAAAGCACATGCAGTATGGGATTACTCGAATCCTTGAACCGGACCAGATTTCCAGTATTGCCCTAGACCTTGGAGACAAATGGGCAAAACTGGAAAGTTACACCTGAACCCCTAGACTCGATTATGATACTTCACTAGGTGTCGGATCAGGCTATCTTTGATATGCCAATCAGTGAGATCCTTGGTGGGGATCAAAACCTGGGTATGTCGGACAAAGGTAATGATCGGGAATGCACTCTCTCTGATGGAAACCAAACTGCCGACAGTTAATATATATATATATGTACGGTTTCGAAATGTTTGCAAATGGTTTTAATTCTCGGGATCCATGTGAGTAGAGAGTGCGGCACTGTTCCTTGCAGCCAAGGGAGAGGTCCTCTCTTGTCGGGCAGTGTTTGATCATTAAGGGCTGAGAGGTTAACTGTAAGACCATTTAAGATAATACCTGATGGGCTAATCTTGCACCTGCCCACAGTCCTTGGGTTTTTATAAGATGACTTGGCCCAGGGACCACTTAATGTAAGTGTTGGGCCCATAGGGTCCATGTGTTGGACTCAGGGGTTCACTGAGTTTTTCAGTGAATTCGGCTGGGCCTTGTAATAAAGGTTGGGCCGAACCCATGTGGCTAGTGTGTAGATCAATGCTTGGGTCCCACGCCATACAAAGAAGCCCAACTGGGCAGCAGATTGGAAACTAGTTAAACACTGAATATATAATGGGCCAAAAGCCCATTTCGAGCTGGGCTGATATGATCACCCATCTATGGGGCGAATCTGAGGTTAATGTTAGTAAAAGGATTGGGCCTTTAACCTTATCCACTCTAGGAGACCAAATTCAAATTAGATTTGAATCTGGTAACCTCCTGATAAGATCAGGAATAACCTAACTTAATCTGCAGATAGGATTACGATAATCCCCTATTCAAATACTGATTTGGATTGGGATAACTCCTAATTATGAGGTTTTCTTAATCAAGAATAAAGGAGGAGAAACCCAAGAGAAATATATCAGATTTCGAACCAAGGGTTTTTTTTTGGCAAGAAATCATCCTGCAAACAGAGATTAGATCTCATACAAAACTCCAAAGAGAAGAGAAACAGTTCAGCCATCTTCGTCCCAGGAGTCTCTTCTAGGCGCCGCCATTCCCTCTTGCAAGATTTGATCTTTGCAGCAATAGGAAGTCAAGAAATCAGTTCTTGACATCAGTCTTGCGAAAAGACTGAAAAAGATTCAGTGTCCAGAGTTTCCAAAGGGTTCTTGCGAAGGATCTAGTGTGTAGGACGCACTCTGCTGGTTCCGTTCCACCCACAGCTGTGTCATATTCAGCAGGAGCGGATCTTGGTATCTTCTTTGGGCGTGAACACCAACTTTGGGAGATACTGTTTCTCCAGATTAGGTATAATCCTCCCTTTTTCTTTTTGGTTCAGATCTGGTTCGATTATGGTTCAAGTAGAATCCTTGAATATTGTATTCTAAATTTAGGGAATGCGATTCCCAGTTGGGAGAAGGTAGGAAAATTTTTGAAATTCGCCCACCCATTCTGCAACCTTTATGGCGTCCATTAGATGGATCCTACCATCCTTTCACCCTCCGTGGTTCCTATGGGAGTTGATAGCCAACAAACTGTGAGGTCACACTGCAAATCGAGCCCTCTATGCTTTACATAGGAGTTGATGGCCAGCAGGTTGTGGAGCTGCACTCGTAGGTCAGTCTTGCCGAGGTGACGAGGCGTCTGTAGGCCGAGGTGCTGAGAGCAAAACTAGACTGTCAAAATTCCGATGACCTGGAGACCTGCTTCCGTCGGTCTGATGACCTACTTTCACCGACCTAGCGATTTGCCTTTGACACCGAGATGGCGACCTACCTCTACCGACCTGGCAACACATGTAATCAGCCCAGACGAGCCTTGTCAGCCCCGCAAGGTCCCCCTACATGTCGAGCCCTCCGTGGCTCCCCTGGAATTGGCGGCCAATGGACTACAATCACCCTTGCGGGTTGAGCCTTTCAAGGTTCCCATGCGAGCTGGCAACCTGCAGTTAGTAAAACTGCCCCCACTAGTTGAGCTCCTTGTGGCTTATCGTAGGAGTAAATGACCAACACCTTAGAGGACTGACATAGTGCAGCCGTGACACCGACCCGCTATTTAAATTCCAACATCAACACACATATTGCAAGGGGAAGCCAAATCGCTTTCAGCATCAAGGACCCCTAAACTGACCTCGAAATATGTTGGTAACAGGCCAAAGGACCAACAACGAAGCACGAATCTACTCCCTTTGCTGAGATGATCTCAGCTCGGGAGTGGGGGACAATTGATGAGGGCAGATTTGGCCCTCCACTAACATCATGACACATGGCATATCAGAACAATTGGACTACATCCCAGCATCACCTAGGCGACAACTTGTCTTAGCCAAAATGGGGTCCCAGCTGGCGACCTACCTCTATCGCCAACCTGGCAACCTACCTCTACCGCTGACCTGACAACCTACTTCTGTTGCCGACCTGGCGACCTGCCTCTGCCGCCGACCGGACGACCTACTTCTGCTGCCGACCCGACGACTTGCCTCTGTCACCGACCTGGCAACCTGGCAATCTGCCTTTGTCGCCGACCTGGAAACCTACCTATCTAGAAGTTTGCCAGTTGTCTCCGAGCCTTTCGAGATCACGCTGCATATCCGTAGGCCTTATCCTCATCCCGCCCCAATCGGAGGGAAACGGTAAGCCTTATTAACCGGCATGTTATCCTTCTTCTAAAGCGGAACTGACCCCTACGTCGTGGGCCGAAGATTCCGGGAGCGTTTCGCAATACCCACGACAACCCAACTATATAAGGGCATCAGCCCCTAAGACCCAGGTAGATGCACAATTTAGTTCTCGTAGCTCTCCAACTCTCTCACATTTAGCTATCTTAAAATCTCTGATTCGCTAACTTAAGCATCGGCGTGCCCACTCCGGGTAAAGCAACCCGGGCACTCTGATACTATTTCCTTGTAGGTCGAATAAGAGCCACCTCTCCAGCTCGCCACCGTTTAGCTCGGCATTAGAGCCACCTCTCCAGCTCGTCACCGTTCTGCTAGACATTAGAGCCACCTCTCCAGCTCGTCACCACTCAGTTAGGCATCAGAGCCACCTCTCCAGCTCATCACCACTCAGTTAGACATTAGAGCCACTTCTCCAGCTCGTCACCACTTAGTTAGACATCAGAGCCACCTCTCTAACTCGTCACCATTCAGCTAGACATCAAAGCCACCTCTCCAACTCGTCACCACTCAGTTAGGTGTCAGAGCCACCTCTCCAGCTCGTCACCACTCAGTTAGACATCAGAGCCACTCTCCAACTCGTCACCATTCAGCTAGGCATCAGAGCCACCTCTCCAGCTCGTCACCATTTAGCTAGGCATCAAAGCCACCTCTCCAGCTCGTCACCACTTAGCTAGACATCAGTACCACCTCTCCAGCTCGTCACCATTTAGCTAGGCATCAGAGCCACCTCTCCAGCTCGTCACCATTCAGCTAGACATCAAAGCCACTTCTCCAGCTCGTCACCACTCAGCTAGACATCAGATCCACCTCTCCAGTTTGTCACGACTCAGTTAGGCATCAGAGCCACGTCTCCAACTCGTCACCATTCAGCTAGGCATCAGAGCCACCTCTCCAGCTCATCACCATTCAGCTAGGCATCGAAGCCACCTTCTAGGTAAGAACCATTCAGCTAAGCATCCAAGCCATATTCCAGATAGGGATTATTCAGCCAGACATCCGAATCACCTGCCAGCCAGGAGCTGTAGAAATGCGCATCATCAACATCGTTGTTTTTTACCTGATATGGTTATGACCATCATAGTTCATACCATCCTTATCCTTATCACCGTTTCCCATCCCTCCTTGTTTTGGTTAGAGGTGGGCCTACCATTTAAAGGTAAAACCATAAAAGACAATGAACGATGTCTTCATTAGTCCAAAATCTCAAACACCTCATCTAATTCAGTCTCAACAATATATTCTTTGAAGGTATAAGACAATGAACAATGTCTTCTTTTGAAGGATAATTTTGACATTTTCAAAAAAAAAATTAAGTTGCACATGTCATCAAATGATAAAATAATTGACAGACCGCTAACTATAAGGACTAAATTGATAGTCTTTGACAATTTAAGTACTACAATGACATAATTTAAAGTTTGGGTACTAACTTGACACTACGCATGATACTAATCTGAAATTTTCCCTAAAATAAAAGTTCTGTTCGGTCCAATATTCAAAATTTGACAAACTCTAAGA
This sequence comes from Nelumbo nucifera, assembly GCF_055504915.1. NCBI lineage: Eukaryota > Viridiplantae > Streptophyta > Magnoliopsida > Proteales > Nelumbonaceae > Nelumbo > Nelumbo nucifera. Next base: position 144,619,851 of record NC_142649.1, on the reverse strand, counting down.
AAAGGTGCACATACATCATAAAGCCCAAATAACTCAATTCATAAGGAGAATACATATCTTACCCATCTAAACACCAAAGTGAATGGGTTCTCTGCTACCAAACCAGGCCCACGGGCTGCCACATTCATCTTTGGGCCTCTAAAGAAAAGGATCTATTATGCATTTGTAATTTGCGGAAATATGGATGAGTAGTTATGTCATTTCAAAATGCTCGATGGAGTCGCTGCTCCAAATTCCGAGTTTCCAACCCATCCCCGCTCGCCACGCTCGCCACGCGCTCCTTGGCCCTTGCCTGCAAAGTGCGAGCCCATTACATTGTTGTTCAGTTTTTGGCGCAAAAGGGTCGAAATTTTTATGTAAAATTCAACTCAAATTTCATTCAAAATCATCTATCCTCCCTCCAATTCTCTCTCTCTCTCTCTTTATATCAAATCCGTCCCCATCTCTCTCTCTTTCTCTCACGACATTTCCATGGAGGATTTTACAGCTCCATCGTTTTCTCTTGGCCTGGATTTGGACTTCGATTCAGAACCCCAAACAGCTCCAATAGAAGCATCGCCTTCTCAAGAGGTCCCGGAAACATCAAATAATGCAAGCTTTGAGACCTTCCAAGACGATGGAGATTTCCAACTTCCAGCTTTGGATCCAGGTCTACAATCTGAAGATCCTCCTCCGAGGCTCAAGCGGCTTAAGCGGGGACCTGCGACTCAGTTGTCTCGTGTCTTCGATAAACAACCTGCGCCTCCCTATTTGGGTTTTGATGATGACATTGAGGAGTTCTCATCCCAAGAGGACCCACGAGAAGGTAAGAACTTACGACGCTTTTGTTTTTGTTTTGTTTTTTTTAATGCTGGAATTTCTTTCCGTGATTATTTACACGGAGTGGAAAAATTCTCATTTGAAATCAATTCTGTTACGTATATGCCAGTAACTCAAACTTGGGAAATGTGTTTGGGAGTCGATTTAGGAGGCAATAGTAAACGAACAAAAAAATTGTCACAGTCTGGAGTGGACTTCGTTGCAGATGTTCGACTCAACTTGTTCAGAAACGAGGGTAATGGTAATGATCCGCCTGAAGGAACAAAAGAGAAGAAAATATTTTAGAATGCAGTAGTGGCTTCAATATCATTGATGTACCAATATAGAATCCGAGAGCCGTGTAAATTACCGTATTAGCATCCTGAAATTCTTAAAACCTAGATGTCATGGATTACGTGCTTGATGAAATATTAACTAGACCCACAAACAAAATCACTTAGAACCAATTTTTAGGCAAGATGGTATTGTTTCAGGAGCAACTAGTAACAACATACGGTCCAATGGGAAATGGCAAATGGCACAATCAAATATAAGCACAAGAAACGCTGGCTATTGCATCCATATCCTAATTTGGAGCAGTTGTTGATATCGAAACAAAGAAATTACTTATGTGGAGCTCTCTAATTGCATTTGTAGTTTCAGTTGTGTGGGTACAGAGATCAGAAAATTATTTGCTGATTTGCTTGCTAAACATGGTGCAATTGTATTGGGGGATGACAAATTATTATTATTATTATTATTTTGTAAATCTGTATGCAAAGGGGTTACTGGGTTAGGTGGTGCAAAACCAGCCTAACAGAACAATCATTTGTACATAACATTTATTTTCATAATTAATAAAGTTTTCTGTTAACAATAGAAAAAACATTTGTTGTTGATTCCCAGCTTTTGTTCTTAGGATCTCCTTCAAGTAGTTCCACCTTTGGTGGTATGTCTTTATTTTCATCCCTCTTTTCTAGGGAAGTAGGGATATTATTGTTGACTTAAAACTTTACGTGAGATTTAATCCAATTACCCTTGCTTAGGTACATTTATAGCCTTTTCAACATGCTTATCAAAGAATTCATTGTTGTTTCATTTTTTTAATTGTTAAAACAGTTAAGCATTCAGCAAGACAAAATCGTTCTGCATGTAGCAGTTCAAAGTTTCCATTGCATGGTCATAGAGCCCTTATGACACAGTCAACAAGCAAGGCAAAGGTACATATAAGCGCACCAGTGTCCAATGCCTCAACTTCTGCGAATTTGGATGCAAGCAGCAGCAAGCTGATGTTTCCAAATTTAACCATCAGTCCCCTTAAGAGATTCCAATTGCTTGATTCTGATTCAGAGGATCCTTCTTCCAGTGTAGATGCATGTGAAGATGCTATTAAGACTAAGACATCTCCAATAGAGAGACAGTACAAGCCTACCCAAGTTGCAACTTGGAATCAACAGAAGGGAGTAGAAACTTCAAAAGTTACAGTCCAAGATGAGGATTTATGGGAAGGTTTTTGTCCACAAAAGAATATAAGTATTTCTACACCTGGTCTGGATGAATATTGTGACGAATACTTCCAGTCATTGAAGAATAACAATTCTTGGCAGAGGATGGAGAGTGATATATGCCTAAGTTCCAAAAGCCACATGAAAAGCAATAGCAGCAAAGTAAATGTCTTTCAGAGAATGGAGGGAGATGTATGTGCTAACAGCTCCAGAACTGATCAAAAGTGCAGCACCAGTGGAAAGGATGAGTGCATCAGGAACCTGGAAGATTATTTTCCTCCTGCTCGTGATTATCAAAAAAAATTTCCTCCTGCTCATCGGTATTTTTATCATGGTGACCCAAGGATTAGGAGATTAGTCCGCAACCGCTTATGTAACTTTTTCCCTCTTGGTGCTTTGAATCACAGAGAAAGGATGCAACCTGATGCAGCAGTAATTGATTACATGTAATTCATCTATTTCATCTTACATTATATATTTGTAGTTACTGATATTGTGGGAAATTTTTTATGCATGTTTTAACACTCCATATAAATGTCACTGCAGGAGTCAATTTGGCCATAAAGAAGGCCATCAATTACAAGAAACTGGAAAGACAAGCCTTGGAGGTAGCAAAAAAAAGGGCAGACAGAACTCAAAACCTTCAAAGGCTGAAGAGATCTCACAAGCTTCTGGAAGCTGGGTCAACCCTAGAAGCAATGCTAACAATCCAAGAGATGCTGGAAAAAGACGAGTTCATGCAAATGGTTGCTCTAGTGGTTACTGGTTTACAGGACAAGATGGAAGAAAGGTATACAAAAATGTTATTTAGTGCTTGGTTTTTGGTCATTCAAATCAGTTCTATGTTTAACCAAATTGAATCCATTTTGTGTCTGTTTCTTCATAAGCATTTCTAGGAAATTCATGGGAACCATAAAGTTACTCTTTATGCACCAAGTAGAAACATCACCACTCCAAGTAGGAATGGCAACGGTGCGGGGCGGGGTTGGGTTTTGCCTGCCCCATACCCAACCCTGAAATCAAATTCCCCGCTCTGTACACGCCCCCAAACCTCGGCAGGGCTAAAAATCCTAACCCCATCCCCGTCCTCGTGAGGAACGGGGATCCCCGACTTTGCCCCGTACCCCCACCCAGCCTTGCCCCTGTCATTCTTACTTGTATACTTATTAATTAATTTGTTTTTATTTTTTTGAAACCTACCTAGAGGCTAGAACTATTTTATATTACGTAATACAATATAGTATAATTTAATATATAATACAATATATATATATATATATATTAATAATTTTATATATATATATATATTAAGTTATATAATATAGTTGGGGCAGGGTGGACAAATACCGTCCTTGCCTTGTCCTTGACCCTAGGGTTTCGGGCTTTCCTTGAACTCGCCCTGAGCCTCGATCAGTTTTAAAAAAACCCACCCTGATTGGGGTGGGGCCCCACGGAGACGGGTCAAATTGCCATCTTTAACTCCAAGGCATATAAATTAAAATCACTAATTTCTTGTAACTTTCACACTCCTTTAGAACCTTAATTAGGGTGGAAATGATTAGCTATTTCTCTTCAATATACTATTTTATAGGTTACCACTTTTGAAAATGAAGCATATTCACTTAATTATTTTATAGGTTACCACTTTTATAGGGTGGAAGTGAAGCATATTCACTTCATTATATGTTACCACTGACTTTTGATGAATGCCAGCTGATAGGTTTCCGCTTTTATGATACTGGTTGATTAGGTATCATGTCATTTTGGTATCATAGTTGGACTCTTTCTTTAAATAACTCAGTTGAACCTAGACTATAGAAATTTATTAGGATAAAAGTTTATCATAATTCAGGGGCAGGTAGTGTGTTCTGTAATATCTTTGGAAGTGAGCAGGATGGTTCAATTGTATTTTAATGAGGGATAATGCATCTTTTTCTCTGTATTCTTTTTCCTTAATCTGATTTTAGTAAATTATTTTCTGATCAAGAAATAAATAATAAATAGTAAAAATATTACAGTTGTTCCTTTTGAGCAATGCCATACATCTTGTCAAATTTCGATCATCAAATTTTAATACAATAGGGTTCCTGAAGCACATGCACATAGATCTAGAATGGTCATATTAAAATAGTGTATCCTTTATAGATTATTCTCTTTTATAGATCTAGCATTTGAAATTATTTAGCACCCTTCTCTTATATGAATTTCGCAGTCACTTCTAGGGTACTTAGAAGGCTCCAATTTGTTCCACACTGTTCCTTGGATAAGACAACTTGGTTGGAGCATTTGATTTAGGTTTTGGCCCTATGGTTCTAAACTCTCCCACATTTGGAATTAAGGGGTTACTCTACATATTAAGATCCACTCAAAAGTTGTCCAACCAACATGCATCTTTAAATTTTCAATAAGATTTCTCTTACAAGAATATCCACCAACCCCCAAGAACCATTTTTGTGCAAGTTGGAAGTTAAGCCCTTTGAATGTAAATATTTAGCTATGGTTTTTGCTCATAAAGATTGAGGTTCCATAAAGAGCCACTATGCAAATTTGGCCAGCAAGGCCAAATTAAAATGATGTGTTTATTTGCTAATAAGATCCCAGCTCACCCAATTAATTCTATTCTTTATGGGCATGGGGCAAAGTCTTTTAGGTTCAACATTTTTCCATGAATAAAGGTGAGGACAGGGATATGAAGACACCTTTGCAGCACCAAACTAAGTTGCAGCATGTCTCCCAAGGTCAATTAGGGAAACTAAGTAAATGATGTGATCAGCAAACTCTTCTTCTTTACTAAATACACAGCTGCTAACAGTTGGCGAATCTTGTGTAGGTTTCTTTTAGTTCCCCTCTATACACACACTGAGACACATGCATACACAGACGGGGAAAGGGAGAAAAAAGCATGACATAGTGGTAACGTCATCAGATTCATCACTCATCAGAAGTGCCAACTATGGTGTCTGGGTTGGTTATCTTTTTTCCCTTTTTCATCAGTTTAAAAAAATGAAAATGCAGGAATACAAAACTGAGTGAATCAGAAAGAGTGATCCATGCTGGAGAAAAAATCCCATAGAAGATAATCCCAACATAGTCTACTATGAGTGGATAGGCACAAAATTCATTATTTAGGTCCATGAATGCTAACTTGACAAGAATTTGTTTTTACCTCTGACATGTATGATTTAACAATATGCTTGGAAGCTCTGTATTGTTGAGTCTGATAGCTTGGATGCGATAGGTTGATGGTTTTTTCAGTAGTTGGAGATCTTTGTCACTGTCTCTTGTTGGCTGTTTTTCGTTCAGAAACATGGGTGGGAGGTTCAGTGTTTTCTTCTTTGGGATTTGTAAGGGGAACTCCTTGTTGGGGGAATGGACCCCTCTGGATCTATGTTGTTGTCTGGGTCCTGTTTTACTATGAATTTGATCTTCTATTAATAAACTTTACCTTCAAAAAAAAGTGCAGGGCATATACATGATGCTAGATACATGTTTGAACCACACAAATGCTAACCCTTCAAATAATGTTAATGATGATTTACAATTGAGTTCTATGTTTTACTAAAAAGAAAAGGCAAAAATGAAGATTCCATACTGGTTTCTCATAGACAGACACATGCTCCAGTATCATGCTTTTCCGCTTATTTTTTAATAATCTTATGCACAGTTTTTCAAATATGTTTTGTTGTTGATGCATGCTTGGTTGTTTCTCCTGTGTTCATGATTTATAACAACCTGTTTTTAAAATGTGCGTTTCTGAATATTTTTCAGGTTTATGTGACTACAAATGGACAAGAGTTGACAGGTGCAACTGCTTATAGGCATTATAGAAAGGTACATGTAGATAAATGTGCTCGTGTGTTATCTCTGTGCATATGAACTAATTAAAAAAAGGCAATTACCCAATATTGGTCCCAGCTATCTGGGGTCTTGGGGGGGGTAGACTGGATACAGAGTTACAGACCTAACTTTTGACATTTTTTGAACAAAGTTGTTGCTCTCACACTTGAACCCATGTTCTTGCATTTGTCAGCCTGAAATTGTATCATTTACCATGCAATGGCCTCTTGTGTCTGAACTAATCAGCTTTTATTTATTTCACTCTTTTGTGCTATTGGTTCACTGAACTCACATACCAAGTACCAACTAAGCTTTGCTTGTTCTTGAAAAATCTAGTGTCAATTTTCATTTAAAATCATTTAGCTCAGAAAATACTGACGTTCTTGAACAAATTGGTCATTTGACAACATTAAAGACAGTAACTCAAGCCCTTTCTAGTGCAATTATTCATATGTTCACAATTCAAGATTCATGCTTCCTTTATTACCATATAATTGCCACTGCCAAGTGGCTGCAAACATGAGGAAATGGAAGAATCAGAGCTATAAAGCACAAATCATTCTGTTAGGAAGGCTTAGCGTTCCATCAAGTAGCTTGAGCTACATTGCACCAATGGTTGTCAATGGTTTGGACCATGATCTGGATTTGATCTGATTGATCTGGATATGGATATCAAGCTGTAAATTTGTTTACAATGAAATCTGAACCCCCAATCACATCCTGTAAAGATCTGTTTCAACAATATTTTTTTATTGGAAACAGTAACTTTCATTGGACTTGATAGTTAATCATGTACACTGTCAACCATTCAGAATACGAGTGGACCCCAAACAACTTTAAATTCTTACAGCACAGCCAAAAAAAGGTTTTCCCGGAAGGTCCCCTGCTTTGCTAGTGTATCAGCCACAGAATTGGCTGACCTTCTTACCCACTTGAGTGTTACTCCAGCTTCCCTTGCTAGGTAAAGTATTTCCCTCATTTGTTGTCTAAGAGTCCATACACCCAAGCTTTTTGTCTGTAGCCCTCCTATTAATAGTTAGTCTCCTTCCACCTCAATGAATATGATTGTATCTTGTTACTGAGCCAAAAGAAATAATTGTACATTGTTTAAAGTCAGTTTAATGTGCTATTTTAGTATTGTTTAACTCATGGTTTTTGAACTACTGTTGACCTGGACGGTCAGACTGTTTGGCCTGGGAACCGTCCAGGCAACCGGTTCTGTTTTACCCCAAACCTGGTCCCTGTCCAAAAACCGCTGAATTGGTCAACAACCTGTTGACCTGGGTGGGCAAACCATCGACCCGTTTGACCTGTTCAATGGTTTTGGCCATTTTTTATTTTAATTATTTTTTAATTTTTTGTCAGAACAGGCCCCACCTGTTCAAACTGGACAGTTGAACCATTGACCCAGAAACCGGTGGCCAGATTGCTCTGGTTCCGGGTCGTTTTTTAAAACATTGGTTTAAGTAGATAGTTGTAAGTTGAAGTCCCATGGAGATGAGTTTGTAGTTGATTTCACTAAGAACATACAATATACAAATGCAGTCATAGTCTGACCTGAGTAAAGTAGTTGGATTTAGGTCAAATTGCCAGATGCTGCATCCTGCATATAGAAAATATATAATCAGATTGAATTCATATCTGGGTGTATTGGATCTGAATCTGACCTGTTTACTGCTGTACCTAGGTTGAGCTGTCATCGTATGGGGTTGGCTACATAAATCCTGTTTCACCATTCCATTCTGTTCAGCTATACCATTTAATTATGAGACCTAGTCTGAGATGTATCTTACTGTTTAATGTAATAAATTAATAATTGTAATTTGTAAACACCTGTTAATTTTATAGTTACTGATAATGCTTAGCTCTAATGCTAAATATAAGAAAAGAGAAACAAAACCAAAATAGTTAATATATCCCTTCATCTATAATTGCCTAAAATTTGATCAGGTAATTCTACAACATGATGCATATGCATTTGTAATATAAACATTGTCCACTAGGCGAGGCCTGCATGGATTTTTTACTTGCTGTTTGTTTACCAGGATCATCATGTTATTGGCTTTAATGTTTTGGCCCGGTTATGATTGAAATATGGCATCTGCTGTGGTTTTTTTTATGTATCAACCATAAATTTGTTACATTTGACAGTTTTACTCTTTTCTTACAGGAGAGTGGGAAGGGGTTTAAGAAGGCTAGGAAGAAAGTTACTGCCAAGAAGTCAAAACGATAGGATTTACCATTGCCTTGTATTGCTTTGCCATTCTCATGCCTCATGTTTTCAATTATACAACTTCGTCGAGATTACTCAGCACAGAAGAAACTGGAAGAGTAGTTTTTCACATTCACTGATTACAGATGGTGTACCCTGCTGACCTGCTCTAATGTCCCTGGACTGAACTTCACTTATGTGCTTAGCTTAGAACCACAATGGAAGTTGGGAGCCATATGGTACTCTACGGATTGTGAAGAGATTGCGATGGCCCATCCTATTCCCACTTTGAACCTAAAAACATGAAGCCAATAAAACGTGGTATACTTGTAATATTGGTCTTTCTGTACTTCTATTTTCGAACCCAAATTTCATCAAATAAGCAACAAGTTCGGGTTGAATATATCTTGCTGTTTCTTTTCCTGTTTGGCTGTTCCAATTGTGGATGGATCGACTTTTAAAATATTATCTTCCTCTGGTCATTATGTTGCTTTTCTATAATGAAGATTTGCCAATGGTTTCTTGGGAGAAACCAGATGTTGGGAGTGAAGGCTTATGGAGACAAAGGTCAAGAGAACATGGTAATTGGTATGGTTGGCAAGCTCAACAATCTTCAATTGCAAGCTGGAAAAAAGGCTGTTTCTGGAGCAAGAGGGAAAAGGAAACAGAACAAGAGAGTATGGGAATAGATATCATTTCTGAATGATTAATTACATAATGGTTGGCAATGGTGGCCAAAGCCGCCACCAGATCACTTTGATTTGGGTAAGAAAAGAAACCTGAAAAGATGTTCTCCACAAACTTAGAACTCTATTTTACAACATTGTTAACTTACTAAGCAATGAGCGATTAGTTGAAACTTCGAAAGTTTTTACAAACTAAAAAGCCTATTATGAATTTCAGTGGCTGGAACGGGTATTACTTTGAAGCATCTTGGTCAAACATCTTACTCCGTTAACAGTGTGCATATTCTCATTAATATCATTTTCAGAAAGAAAGGCAACCTCGGAAGATTAAAAGGGGCGATACTAATAGTAAGACTAGTTTCAGACTTTCAGTTTTCAAGATTTGAACCAGATAATACTTTATGAAATGTGTTAGTTATTAGCGATTGAAAATAGGGTTTGAAACTTTGAAAGCCGATTCATATCGGCTGATATGTATAAATACATTTTGATACTTTGTAGCAAGGAACCGTGGTTGTGTTACATTGTCTCTTTTGCAAAGGGTGGGGTGGACAGCCGGTGAGCAGACTTAGGTTCTGTACGTGGCGGTGGTGATGGAAAATTTTGTACGTGGCAGTGGTGATATTAGTGGGTGTGCATGGCTTGGTGCCCAGGGAAGGAAACTTCGTTACAGGTTCTGGTATGGGTTGAGGTCACTCCGACCAACCGGTCCAGCCAAAATTTAGCCGGCCCAGGGAAGGAAACTTCGTTACAGGATCCGGTCTTTCTTGTAATCAAAATGCTGATTTGGTACCTCAGGAGCTGCCCACCTAAATGGCTTGGGTTCCTCATCTTGTGGCTTGGTTAGTTGGTTTCCCTTATTTTGAGGTGAGCGGTGGTAGGCTCTTTGTGAATGCCAGTGAGCCTTGTGTGTGGTGTGTGTGACCAGGTGGCTGAACTGGTGGACGTACATGGACGGTCAACTCCTGAGTTTTTGACACTTCTGTTTGTTTCTCCATGCTAACCACCTGGTTGCAGCAAACATATCTCCCAGACAAGACCGGATCTGCTCCTCACATATGGCGCCTTACACACACATGCTATCATGCATTAGGAATATCTCCCATACTTTTTAAGTTATTATTCACGGGAGATGTTCCCATTGCACGGTGGATGTGCATGTGAAACGCCCAAGTGTGAGGAGCAGTTCCGTTCCCTCCCAGCCACCTATATGGTTTGAGAAAGGCAATTAAACTCTCCCAACACTGTCAGTCACAACAGGTCACTTCAGCCGTCCATTCAAAATAGGCCATAAAATCATTTCATGAGAGATATTTTCAATGCGTGGCTGCAATGGCATATTGTAACATGACAAGGCTGTTAATAGAGGTGTAAAATGGGCCTTGCTGTGCGGGCCTGATTTTGTGGGACACCCGTGCTTTAGCAGGCTTTGTCATGCAGGTATGCAGCCTGGGTGGGCCGTGCCTGCCTGGCCCAGGACCCTTATAAGGTCAGGTCCGGCACGGCCTGTGGCATGAGCCCAAGTGGGCTCGTTTCAGGCTGTGAGAGGTATGACTTTTATAAAAGAAATAAAAAAATAATGAAAAGATTAAAATAAATTAGAAATCTGGCAGGTGTCAAAAATATAGGATGGGTTGGTTAGTTGGACCAACATCCGAGAATAGGAATGCTAATGGTATGGGTTTGCCTCAACCCTAACCCGACCCTCCAGCATCCCAACCCGATCTAATAATATGCAATTTCTAAACTTGAACTGATCCTATAGGGCAAGGTTCAAAATATTAACACACCCGATACACCGGTAGAGGCATATCAGGCAGTATCGGTAGTTTTTTAAAATTTTTTAGATCTTTTTTTTTTTCAAATCTAGTTTAAGGTCCATCCACCTCCTAAAACGGTCAAAACCCTGATACACCCTCCGTAGAGGCGTATTGGTCAATATGGGCCGACACGTATTGATATTTTGAACCTTGCTATACGGTTTAACCTGATCTTGACCCATCCGATCCACATCCTTTCAATTGTACTTTTATAACACATTTTGAAAACCTAAAAACCCTTAATTTAAGTTGGAAATTGGTGTATAGGTTTTAAAATGTCACTTTCTCCATCATCAAGAGAAGAAAAACCAAAAGAAACATGAAAAGAAATCCTAGATTTTGAAGTTATGGACTTAGAAGTTAGCAAATTACAAGAATGCCCTATATATGTATGGGGTAGACCTGTTCATGGGCTGGGTAGCCCGATGGGTTGGCCCAACCTGGCCTATTCTAAGTTGGGCTTTGAACATGAGTTTAGGCCCATGGGCTCGAGCTCATGCTAACAAAAAAATATATTTTATATAATAAATATATATGTATAATATATTGTTTTCTTTATTTCTCTTCTCTTTTTTCAAGTTGTAGTGAGAATTTTCATTATTTTTTAGTTTTAATGTTTTTTAATATAAATAAATTAGTTTTTATTGAATAAAAAAGAAAAACTCATTTTCCCAATTTTTCTAGTTAGGTTCGGACTCGGGTTTGGATGTTTTATGTTAATAATTTAATATAAAGACAAAGCCTGACCCAAACCCGGCCCGTGAACATGTCTAGTGTGGGGATATCATGGCCCAACAAGGTGGGTTTACCATTTAACTCAATCCATTAACATCCCTATCCGGGAAGAGCCACATCATTTGAGTGTGGATAACTAATAGTGGTCAAAAGCAATACTAGTTATGATTTTTTCACTTCTAAAATAAAATTCATTAATTAAACAACTAATACAATCACAAGAACATTTAATCCAATCACCACTAGGGGTGCAATCGAATTGAGCTCTAATCGAATAGTTTGGGCTCAAGTTTTAAATCTTAGGATAAGTTTGATTAGTTATTTGAACTTGAGATCAATCAATAAAAAATTTGACTCGAAATCTCATGATATATTATAGAATACAAAAATATATTTTATTATATATTATATAAATTTTTTTTATGTAAAATATGTTTTATATTTTATATATAATATAAGAATATATTATATATTATAAAAATATATCATATATTTATAAAATATAAAAATATAACCATTTTTTATCTTTTGAACTGAACTCAAACCAAAAAATAGATTTGAAATCAAATTTAAACTCTAACTCTTAGTAGTTTAGTCGAGTCAAGACAAGACATGCCAAAGTTCAGCTGGCCTAGGCTAGATTACACCCCTATTCACAACATTAACTCCAATTAATAAGACTAACTAGCAAAATTATGAGCTAGTACATTCTTTTTGTTTTTTGGTATTCGATAATAGGCACCATTAATAACTTCTCCGTGACCATTTTTCCCCAAATTGCTGGTAGGGGGATTTGATTCCACGTCAACTGGAACAAACCAACTAACACACCAAGAAGCCAGCCCTCGATTGGTTAAGGCAGTACATTCAAAGCTTTGCCAGTTTGTCTATAACGTAAAATGAAATATGACCATGAATAGATGCCAAAACATTAGCATCCGTGAGCCAATTGTCTTAGGGTTAGAAGCATAGGGCTAAATCTTTGTTTAATTTTGTCACACTTGGTTTAGGGACCTGAACCTAGCCATGGAGTCTCAACATATCCCGTGGCATCTGCAAATGAAATAATAATTAGGGACCCTCTTAACCCTTGATCGATTGTGGGTTTAAAACATATAAAGATCAAACTGAGTTCTTTTGCAAAGGACACTGTACACATTCGATTTCCTCCTATACATTGGATTTTCTCCTATAAAGAAATAAATTTTGAGAAGGTTTTTGGATTGTGGGAAAAATTTAAATTACTTGTGGTAAAATAGATAGTTTCTAGAGGCAGGGCAAACAACTGAGACAGAAGATTCGAATATTGATAGGTAGCATGAGAGAATTTGTATAATTTTTCTATCGGTTGGTGTGGAGTGTGGCTAGAGCTTACAGAGAGTTTTTTCTTAATCCTTGAAGAAATCTGAAAGGGGCTTTTTGTATATTAACTATCAAGCACAGAACAAAAGATTTCTGAGAAGAGAAGAAGAAGAAGAAGAAAGAGAATGGGGAAGAAGAATTTGGGCTTAAATGAAATATCTAATTTTTAAGAAAGGTTTAATTAATGTTTGAAGAATTGATATATTTTAAAAAGAGTATTAACGGAGGGATTAAGCTCTTGGGTAGTTGTAACACAAAAGTCGGACTCCACTAAAAACAGCTGCAATCATTTTATTGGGTTAGTAGAGAGGGGAGTAGAAGGAAGTTGGTAGGAAGTCCGGACTGATTCTAGTAGCTGAAACAAGGGCCACACACATCTCGTCTCCATCCGTTTCTTCTCCTGTAAATTAAAATCCCATTTCAGACTTTCAGTAAGCTACTCCTACTACTCTCTCTACACTCTTCAATTTTCTTCCCCAGTCACCATCCTTATTATACAAATATATCGCCATCCTTACCACCACGACCACAACAACCAGAAAAGAAAAAAAGAAATGGAGGAGTGCTCTCATGAAGAACTCCAGCAACCTATCTTACAATTAAAATCACCGTCCGTATCACGGCAGTCGTCGGCCGGGGAGTACAGATGGAGCGACCAACTGGAAAAGATACTAACGGATCCCCATATACCGACGTTGAAGCGCTATCGGATGGCCACTTGGATCGAACTAAAGCGCCTCTTTCTCCTCGCTGCCCCCGCCGTGGTCGTATACATGATCAACTATTCCATGTCCATGTCCACCCAGATCTTCTCTGGCCACCTCGGCAACCTGGAGCTCGCTGCTGCCTCTCTGGGCAACACCGGTATTCAAGTTTTCGCCTATGGTCTCATGGTACATAAACTCAAACACACAAGTTCTAGCTAGTACCGACTACTTCTACTTGCTTATTCTCTGTCTGATATATATATAGAGTTCTGAAATTATTTTCAGCTGGGCATGGGGAGCGCAGTTGAGACACTGTGCGGCCAAGCATACGGTGCTGGCAAGTACGGAATGCTAGGCATCTATCTCCAAAGATCAACTGTAATCCTTATGGCAACTGGGATTCTACTCATGGTGATATATATCTTCTCCAAGCCCATCCTGATTGCGCTCGGTGAATCATCGGAGATCGCATCGGCGGCAGCGTTGTTCGTCTACGGCCTTATCCCACAGATATTCGGCTACGCTGCCAACTTCCCAATACAGAAATTCCTGCAGGCGCAGAGCATTGTGACTCCCAGCGCCTACATATCAACGGCTACCCTTGTCGTGCATCTCTTCCTAAGCTGGATCGTTGTGTTTAAGGTGGGTCTGGGCTTGTTAGGAGCCTCGCTGGTTTTGAGTCTGTCGTGGTGGATCATCGTGGCGGCTCAGTTCCTCTACATCGTGGTGAGCGAGAAGTGTAAGTACACATGGACTGGTTTTAGCATGCAGGCGTTCTCTGGTTTGTTCGATTTCTTGAAACTATCGGTAGCTTCAGCGGTGATGCTGTGCTTGGAAACTTGGTATTTCCAGATACTGGTTCTGATTGCTGGGTTGCTCAAGAACCCCGAATTGGCGCTTGATTCTCTCTCTGTTTGGTAAGAAAATGATGGTTTTGCTATGGCAATTAGATCTGGTGATGAGAGCACTTGGCTACTGCCATGTGATAAATTGTTATTCATTAACATGTGAAACTACTCTTTGCCCTGTTCAGCATGACGATATCAGGTTGGGTGTTCATGGTTTCAGTTGGCTTCAACGCAGCTGCAAGGTATATATAGACAGTCCAAGTTAATTAGTTCTATCACCTAAGAAGAAGATGGGGATTAAATAAGTAAAGCTTATCAAATATTAGTGCACAGATGGTGAAAAATAACATACAGATTGAAGTACATCATCGATGGTTATTTAAGCTTTGGATCTGTTTTGCTTTCAATAATAATCGTAATAATTAATCAAAATGATATATGTAACAGTGTTCGCGTGAGCAACGAGCTGGGTGCCGGAAATCCAAAGTCGGCGGCATTCTCCGTGGTGATCGTTACTTCATCGTCCTTCATAATAGCTGTGATCGCGGCCATAACCGTGCTGGAGCTACGCCATGTCATCAGCTACGCCTTTACCAGCGGCGAAGCGGTGGCCAACGCGGTTTCAGACTTGTGTCCGCTGCTGAGCATCACTCTCATCCTCAATGGAGTCCAACCCGTCCTTTCAGGTGCTGCTTAATTTCTAGCCTTAAATGATTCCTGGATTAAAATTTTATGTAGACAATTTTAAGGGTTTGCTAAAACCTCCTTGAAGTTTCTGGTTGTTGCTAAATACCTTTCCTGAAGTTTGGTTATTCCAATCACCTCCCTTAACTCTGACATTGTTGCAACTTTCATATGATGAATCACTACCCCATTTTCGATCTCTTAAATTGATTTTTTTTTTCAAATTTTTTCTTTAGATATCAATCACTCAAAGGTAAAATTGCAACTTCAAATACTTTTTTTTTATAAATCCTTGTAAAAACTAGCTTCAATAATAATTTCATGAATATTTTAGAGATTTTATGTCTTTTTTAGAAGATTCTAATACAGAGGGACTACTTACAACTATATTAGAAAATTTAGGGGAAGTGATTACAATCACTAGACTTCAGAAAATATTCCAGCAGTGGTAAGAAACTTCAGGATAGGTTTCAGAAATTTACCCTAATTCGAACTTGGCCACTTTGGCCTTGTTTGTTTGCTATGCAATTTTATTTGCACTGATGCAAAAGTATGGGACCGACCACAAATGAGTTAACGTCTAAATTTTGGTTTCATTTTGTTATGGGTTTTATTTATTTTTTATTTACAATAAAAGACAGAGAAAAATAGAATCAGCAGTTAGCTAGCAAAATAAAATAAAATCCGAAACAAAAACGAACCTAAATTTATAATTTTCTCATTTACATTCTCATGCATTTGTATTAGTACAAATGAAATTGCACTGCAAAGACAATCTATCAGATTGGGAAAGGGACAGCACCCTGATTCCTTCTTAGCGGTTGAATTCTTTGTACCTTTTCTTTCTCTAACGGTCTAACCTACTGAAGAAAAAGCTATTTTGTTGCCTGGAAGGTGTGGCGGTTGGATGTGGATGGCAAGCTTTTGTAGCGTATGTTAACGTTGGATGTTACTACATTCTTGGAATTCCACTGGGGGCCCTGCTTGGTTTTAAGTTCGATCTTGGTGCTAAGGTACGTAATGAAATAAAATACAGAAGTTAATTATCTCTCTCTCTATTGGGAAAATTACTCAAACATCTGCCATACATTTTGAAACAGATCGGTAGGACTTTCTTAGGACATCCCTATTAAAAGATACATGAAAACTTATAAAGATAAATAGAAATTTGTAATGACAAGGTGCTTTCGGAGATGAAAACTTGGATTTCTAATGGAAGGAGGTCTGTGTTGTGCAGACATATGTGATAGGGATGTAGCCTATTTCTAAAGAACTGAGAAAGTTTCAGCCATTTTCAAAAGGTATAGGGCTTTGCTGTGTCAGCTTTTGGCTTTGAGAGTCGGGCCTCCTTACTCAGTTACTCGGACGTTTGATGAAAAATCCAGTAAAACCAAATTAGTAGCTTCTCCAAAGCAGTTCACTTGAAAGCAGCTCAACCAAAGCTTCAGTTTGCTGGTCAAGCGTCACATCTTTAACGTCCATCATATACACCACACACCATCCTTCCGATTTGCCAAGCGTCTCCTTTTCCTTCTCAACATCAAGACCATACCCATCATACAAATCAATCAAACCAGCATAAAAACGCAAGAGTCCTTTTCTTTGTTTTTTGGTAAAATACAAAAATCTCCTTCAAAGTTTTTGACAATCATAAAAACCTCACCTCATTATAGTTTCACTTTAACAAAAACCTCCTTTTCACCAATGAACAAGACAGAAAATATCAATAGATACAAATACCCTAGCGTCATTTAATGATTTTGTAAAGTACCATATTTGCCCTAATCGGGCGACAAAAACCTTCCTTTCCCGGCCCTCTTTCTTTCAACCTTATTCTTCGTTTCTTTAAAGAGAACAAAAAGTTTTTTTTTTTTCTTTTTTCCTTTTATTTTCCCGCTTTCCACCTTTGTTAGGAAAAAGAAAGAAAGTCATGTAAATGAACAAAAAAAATGGGCTGAGTTCTCTACTATTCCATCTCATCCAATGTTTTTTCTAGCCCCACAACTGGTACCAAATCATTTCAATCAATTACGACCAGTAAAAAATCCATGTTTGGAAGAACCTGATGCTCTCTTAACTAGAATTGCCTTTGTCTCGATGTCACCTGAGCAGTATATGTCAGCCGGTGCATTCAAATCTTTCGCTATAAAATTAACAAGCATAGTGAAATTGGGAAATCAATGCAAGGAAAAAAAACAGGGCAGAGAGAAAAGACAATTCAACTAGTAAAGGAGAAAAAATGCATGCAATGCTTTGTTATGAATAAACCGTAGGCTATAGCAATCATGCAAATGAATTAAAGTATGAAGGCTACCTTCAACATTGGGCTTCAATCAATCTTAGAAGTTGTGGACTCAGTCAATCTCGACCAACCAATTCAGTCAAAAATCTCACAAACTTTCCTGTTTTTTCGATTAAATCAAAGGAATTCTTAATACTTCTTCTGTACAAATAGATCGAGAGAGGTTTCTTCCGGCCAGTAAAGAAACAAGGCAAAAATCCCCTTTTCTTCTGTTTATTTGTTTTGATTGTGTAATTAATTGTACAACAACGGTGGGTAGCAAACCACATGTGATCTTCAGCATCTTCAAGTGTTAGAAGACACACCATAGGGACGATGTAGGTGTTGAAGCAAGAACAAGGGATGGTTGTGTTGTAAGAAGCGCTTGGATCTCGGTTGGAGCTGAGTGGTAAATGGAAGAGGTCAGAAGATGAGACGAGGAGTAGCAAACAACGTTGAAAGAGCAAGCCACCAAGGCGTAGTAGGTCCCCCCCACAACCGTCGTAGTAGGTCGCCGTAGAGAAGAAGCAGGTCTCTGTATAAAAGCAGTAGGTCTTCGAGTTAGCGTTCTCGTACTCCCCCGTCCAGAACCGTAATTACACCGCATTGAACGCGAAGAAGGGGAAAATTCTGATGCAGACTAAGATGGCCAAGTACGTTAGATGGCCACCTCAGATGAGAAGAGACCCCTCCAACAGGAACCTGAACAAATACTGCCACTTTCATTGGGACATCGGCCACGACACTGAGAACTACCATAACCTCAAGGACTTGATTGAGGAGCTGATCCATTGAGGTTATTTGAAGTAGTTCATCAAGTGGGAGGACCGAAGCCGACCTGCCGACCAACAAAGAAAAGTGCCACAGTCGAGTAGGGACCAGAATGGAGACTAGTTTCCCCAGACCCACCACTAGTAGAGCGGCCCATCCATGGTGTTATTAACATGATCACGGGAGGGTCCATAGTAGCAGGATGTAGTACCTCGACGGGAAAAAACTCAGCTCGGGAGCTCGAGCATGAGGACAAGAACCCGCCGAAGCGCCCTCGTAGGAGAAAGTGATTTACTTCACCAAGGATGACGCTCGCAGAATCCAGTATCTGCACGATGACGCCCTCATAGTCAAGTTGATCATAAACGACTTCGAGGTAAAGCAAATTCTAGTTGACTCCAGAAGCTCGGCCGATATCATTTTATTGGAGGAATTCGAGTGGATGGAGCTCGAGAGGAGGGACTTACAACCAACCGACGTCCCCTTGGTTGGCTTTAGCGGAGTAGTCCGACCCCTAGGCCGGGTGTGAGTGCTAGTAATGATGGGCTCGACACCAAACTCAGTGCATTTCAATCACGACTTCCTAGTGGTCGTGACCCCCTTGCCCTACAATGTCATTCTAGGCCAACCTATTTTGCACACCCTTCAAGCAGTAATGTTGACCTACTACTTATCCATGAAGTTTTCAACAAATTATGGAGTATGTAGGAGTGGTGTAAGGTGATTAGCTTGAGTCTCGCAATTGCTACGTGGCCGCACTAAAGGGGAAAGGAAATCAGGCCATTAACATTGACTTTGAGCCACCACAGGAGAATGACAATGAGAGAGCTTGCCCCATGGAAGACATCGTCCTGGTGTCGGTCTTAGATACCGGCCCTGAGAAGATGGTGTAGATCGGATACCGCCTCACGGAACCATTGTACATTGACCTGGTAAGTTTTTTAATTAAAGATATAGATATTTTTGCTTGAACACCAACAGAAATGCCCAGCATAGACCCCTCCGTCATAACTCATAGGCTAAATGTTGACCCTTTAGTCAGACTAGTCAGACAAAGGAAGAGGAACCTCACCCAGGAGCGGTGGAGGATAGTAGATGAGGAGGTTAGGAAGCTCTTTGCAACAAACTTTGTTAGAGATGTCCAATACCTGAGTTGGATTGCCAACCCAGTGCTCGTGAAGAAAGCCAATGACAAGTGACACATGTGTGTCGAGCTATTGAGTTTCATGAATACATGCTCCGGCTACAAATCCAAATGGATCTGGTCGATGAAGAAAATACTGCTTTTGTAACTGAGATGGACTTGTATTGTTATAAAGTTATGCCCTTTGGTTTAAAAAATGTTGGAGCGACCTACCAACGCCTTATAAACAAAGTTTTTTCTAATTTAATTGGAAATAAAATTGAAGCTTATGTTGATGATATGTTAGTGAAAACCCAATTTTCAAATTCTTTGATTTCTGATCTTAATTGTGTTTTTGACATTCTAAGAAAATACAACATGAAACTCAACTTGAACATGTGTGTCTTCGAGGTCACGTCGAGCAAGTTCCTCAGGTACATAGTGAACCAACGTGGCATTGAAGCCAATCTGGATAAAATCCAGGATATCCTAGATATGAGACCCCATAGGTCAATTAAGTAAGTTTAAAGGCTGACAAGTCGGATAGCTGCACTGAATCGGTTTATGTCTAAGTTGGCTGGGTGATGCCTTCCGTTCTATAAAGCTATCAAGAAGAACCAAGACTTTGAGTGGACTAAAGAGTGTCAACTCGTGTTTGACGAGCTCAAGAGGTATCTCAGTCTGCCACCTTTGTTGACCAAGCCAGAACCTAGAATTGAGATAAAACTCTAGCTCTCAGCGAGTGACGAGGTAGTCAGCTCGAGGTCCTAATTCGCGAGTTAAACAAGGTGTAATGACTTTTCTACTACGTAAGTAAAGTCTTGCGTGCTACCGATATGAGGTACCCAAATATCAAGAATCTGGCCTTCTCGCTAGTGTTAGAGGCCTGCGAATTGTGCCCTTACTTCCAAGCCCACACAATAGTAGTCCTGATCAATCTCTGAGGCAAGTTCTTTAGAAGCCCGAAGTCTCGGGAAGGTTGACAAAATGGGCAATCAAGCTCAATGAGTACGACATCTGGTTTGAGTTGTGCCCAGCGATTAAGGCACGGGTCCTGGCTGACTTCGTCGTCAAGTGCACGTTCAACACGCTGATTCCTGAAGTCGGCGAGGGCACATCCAACCAATGTGGCACCTGGCCCGACTTGGGACGAGGAGCCCTGGATCCTCTATGTGGATAGGTCGTCCAACTAACGTGGAAGCAGAGCTGGGCTGATACTTTACGGGCCTAGCAAGGTGAAGCTGGAGTATGCTCTCTGGTTCACATTCCGAACGTCGAACAATGAAGCCAAGAGTACTAGGCATTGATAGACAGGCTATCGTTGGCGAAGGAGGTCGGTGTGAAACACCTCGTGGTATGCAGCGACTCACAGCTAGTGGTGAACCAAGTGAATGGACAGTATGAGGCCCGGGAGCCCACCATGTCAGCCTACTAGGCCAAAGTTAGGGAGTTCCTACCCTACTTCCACTCTTGGTTCATCCAGCAAGTACCGAGGTCCAAGAACACCAAAACCGATGCGCTTTCGAAGTTGGCTAATGCGATGAACACTACGAGGAGAACGACCTACATTGAAGACCTTCCACGACCTAGCATAGAAAGGGTAAGAGTAGAGGTCGCTCTTGTTTTGGCGACAAAGCCGAGCTGGATGGATCCACTCGTTGACTATCTATGCCTCGAAAACCTACCTACATAGTGTAATGCATCTCGAAGGGTGGAGCGGCAGTCAGCTCACTATGTAATCATAAGCGAGCAATTGTATCGCAAGTCATTCATAATCCCTTACCTGCACTGCTTGCACCCAAGTGAAGCAAGCTAGGTGCTATTAAGGGTGTCCACGATTCGGTTAACCGAACCATGGGCAGCTTTTGTAAACCGAACCAATACCACTGGTTAATTGGTCTGTCGGTTTCGGTTTTTGACCAGTTTAGTTCTTCGATTTTTCGGTTTTTTATATTTATAATATATATTATATAAATATATGTATAATATTATATTATAAATAATAAATTATATTATAAATATTATAAAAATATATAATATATGTATATTTATATATATATATATATTTATATATAATATATATAATATATGTGATATATTAAAAATATATATAAAATATACATATAAATATATATACCGGTTGTTTTGTAGGTTAACAGAAAATCGAACCAGTCCTTCGGTTTTTCAAAAATATTTAACTGATTGGTTCGGTTAACTGCATTTTTCGGTTTGGTTTTTCGATTTTTCATGGACACCCCTAGGTGTTATGTGAGATCCACGGAGGTCTCTGTGGAGGACACCTGGGGGAAAGGCGCTACGACAAGGCTATTACTAGCCCATGATGAAGGCAAACACACTGAAATTTGTTTTAAAGTGCGACAAGTGCCAACAATAAGCCAACATACCACACTAACCCGCTGCCAACTTGAGGTACCTTATCAGCCCGTGGCCATTTACACACAATGGGGGATAGATATCATTGGTCCCTTTCCACTTTTCACTAGACAGAGGATGTTCTTGGTCATTGTTGTTGACTACTTTACGAAGTAGGTGGAGGTCGAGCTGCTATTATCCATCATAGCTCTGAACGTGCATAAATTTTTCTGGAGGAACATTATCTATAGATTTAGACTCCCCAAGGTGTTGATATCAAACAACGGGAAGTAATTCGAAGGCATCAAGTTCTAGTATTGGTGTGGCGAGATGGGAATTCAATAGAACTTCACCTCGGTAGCTCACCCTCAGGAAAATGGTCAAGCCAAAGCTATGAACAGGGCAATACTTCATTGACTCAAAGATCATCTCTCCCGAGTTAAGGGTTTGTGGGTGGACAAACTGCCCAGTGTCCTTTGGGCTTATCGAGCTACCATTAAGACGACGACCAAGGAGACTCCTTTCAACCTAACGTACGGGATGGTGGTTGTCATCCCAACCGAGATCTAGGTGTTGACCTTGTGGTCTGAGACATACGATGAGGAGGCTAACGAGGATGAGTTGTGGACTAACCTCGACCTGGTAGAAGAAGTCTGATAGCACCAACCAGGTCCTAATGGAGTTGGGATGAAGCTGACTTAAGCTAATGTTATAATAATTCAATACCTCAGGAATAAGCAGATGAAGAGGGAACCGAAGACCCACTTTTAGGGCCTCCTCAAAGACAGCGACCTCGTCGTCCTCGTGCTCCCATGGGTATCCCTCAAGGGGAAGAGAATATCCGAACTGATTTGGAATCCTATACCGGTCTACACGCTCGTAAACGTTATCGGTAGAGAGCTTGATGGGACTAAACTAGTCCAGTGCTTTAGCCCTACGGGAAAACGAGACCCTCTTATGAGAACCTCACTGGTCTTGAGCTGAGGTCCCTTCCTTGGCCTGACAAGACGGACCACCCTCTTCCTTTGACTCACTACCAAACATTATGAATGAAACAAGACTAAGGAAGATGACTCACCTAGGATGAATAAACTGACCTCGTCAACAATATCGATCACTTTGACAATGCCGAGCTCCGCGATCTCACCAAGAACTCCAAAGACAGGGATGATAGAAATGGACCCCCGAGGGTCCTATTTATAGATGGATGAACCGAACTATGGACGGTTGAGATCAATTGGATCCAATGGTTCGCAAGGGTGCAACAGTTTGTATTTTGAGGTGAAATCAGTTTAGTGCATTTTTTACGTCTGCGTGGCCTAATGGTTGCATGACATCCGTGTGTCCCTAGTACGCTACCTTGTGCTTAGGTCAGACTGACCGAACCAACTCGATCCCGAACCATTGGTCGGACTACAAACAAGGATGGAGAACAAACCAAATCATCTCGGGTTAAGACTACTCCCTCACCAGACAGATCACGCTGGACTTGGGAGTGAGGGAAAATTGATGAGGGATAATTTGGTCCTCCAATGATATCATGACATGTGGCATCGTAGAACAATAGGGTGACACCTCGGCACCACATAAGCAGACCCAAAAGCACTTCAGATACTTCCCAATTGCCTCAACGACCTCGACACCACCCTAGTAGACCAAGTTGTGAACAGCTAGGCAAGACTTCAGGTCGATGTAAAAGGCAACCTGCTTTCACCGAACTGCCCTGGCTTCGGTTAGTGATTTGCCTAACGCGTTGAGTGACCTCCCCCTTAAGCGGTGTATCGCCTCCAAATTCCTCGAGATCACGATATCATGATACAAGAGCTGGTTATCACCCCGCCCGTTTCAAACGGAATTGGGTAAACACTATCTGCTTACACAGAGTCCACCTCCAGGTGTGAAACCACCTTCGAACCAGATAGGCTGGAAATCCCATATGCATTTCGTGAGGTTCATGACAGCTCGCTATATAAGCGAGTCACCTCTAGCCTTATAAGGTAAGTGCAATTTAGTATTCAAGCTCTCTAACTCTCTCTTGCTTTTTAGCTCGTAGAAAAACTCTAATTCATTGACTTAAACATCTAAAATATCTACATCGGGTAAAGTTGCCCAAGTAGTTTGATATTCTCCGGATTGCACACAGTATCACATGTCGAGATCAAAGGCATACGGGCCGTAGTCAAATTTAAATGCCCAGGGACCTTTCTGTGTAATATCCATCAATTCAATTATAAAGATACAATTTAATGGAGGTAGCCCATACGTACCCGGCCCATAACTTACTTGCATAGACGGGCAGCATTTCTCCACGTAACTTGCATTCCGACGAATACAAAAAATAAATAAAATAAAATAAAGCATTTGAAATTGAAAGGAAGGATTCTGTCTTAATTACATGATCATTATAAATGGCGTTGTGCAGGGCATATGGTCTGGGATGATCGGCGGCACTATGATGCAAACTCTGATTTTGCTCTGGGTTACGTATCGGACAAACTGGAACAAAGAGGTATTCCTACTACCCATTAATTCTTACTTATCAGTTATCACTAACCACCTGGGGAACTGATTTGGGCACTTCCAATTTCTATGAGACAAAAACACAAACATCTTCGTTTTGTGAATTTCGTCAGAATCAACAGTGGTTCTTTTCCTCTGCACTGGAGTCTAGAGATATATGCCGGACAGGACCTGTAAAAATGCCACCCTTCATTTAGCTGCATAATTGTTTTTCGTTTTCTTCTTAGTTCCTGAGTTCTGACAAGACAAGAGTCGCTTTTCGTATTGACTAACTAACTAATTCTCCACAAGAAAGTTTGGTGGCATAACCTCTAGTCGCAGAGACGAGACGACCAACTGTTAATATGTCTTCCAAAAGCAAGTTCATGTTCACTCTTGCTCTTGGGCCGGTGGAAAATACCGCCACGTTACTCCTGTTGGCTGTTATCACATCAAAAAATTTAAGAATTGAGCGACGTGGACCGATCCACTACCCACCGTCGGATTGTCGGAAGACGGTTTACTAAATGGAGGAAAGGAAGAGGCTAGGCCTACTCCCAGAAGGAGAAGATGGGTCGATATATTTTACAGTTTACAAACCATCACAAACTTCTTTATCTCTCTCTTTCTCTCTTTATATATATATATATATATATTGCCAGCTTTTTGGAAATTGATATTTCAGGTGGAGGAAGCCACAAAGCGACTTAATAAATGGGAAGACAAACCAGAGCCACTTTTGAAGGATTAAACCATTGATGATGATGATGGATCAATTTTACGTCGTATAATGGCAGCATTTGATTTGATATTCTTCTACCCACCGCGAGATAATGCCATCGATATTCTCGATATTAAGTTGAAAGCCTCTCTCTCTTTCTCTCATATAGGGTCGAATCCTTTGTTAATGTATGTGAATTAATTGGAACTTTTGTAATGAAGAGTGATAAAAAGGAGTCCGTATATCCTGCACATGTCTTCCTACACATTTTCCTGCGCTGACCTATCAGAGTGATACACGTCAATTATCATGCGGATTAAAAAATTTATACATTAGAAGCATGAAATACCACCACACGGTTAATAGTTGAACACTAAAAGATGTTCTGTTTAAAGGTTCTCTTTAAAAACACATTAAAATAAAAGTTATAAAACAAAAGAGAAATAGCGATGAAGATAAACCTGTGTTTTGTTAGAAGGTTTTCCCTAAGGCGATGTTGCCAATAATTTAGGAGCTTATGATAGATAATTACAGTTTTGATCTTGAAAGCATGATCAAACTATTGAGCTAGTAAATGGAAAAAGAAAAAAATAGAAAGCACGGCAAGAGAAAAGAACATTGAGTGTTGGAATGACAGCTGAAAATATAACAGAAAGAAAAAAAAAGAGAACACCAGATTTAACCTGATTTGGTCAAATTATGTATATCTGCATAGAGGGGTATAATGGGTATTATGAAAAATAAGTCTTCACCCCTAATAAAACTTAAATGGTGGATTTAATTGATGTGCCACCAATTTGAATGTGGTGGGCTTAGTCGGTGGGCTATTGAGAGAGAGAAAGAGGATTGTTTACTAGCTACAATGATGGCTGTGATTGGAATGGAAACTTCTCATCCCTTCCTTTCTCTCTCTGGTTTGATCATCAACAACGAAGAAAGAGAGGAGACCCATCTCTCTCTCTCTCTTCTCCTTCTTCTTCTCCCAACACCACTCTGCCCCTGTTTTTTTCTATTTTATCCATTCAATCTTACATCTTCTGCAATTATTCAATTTATGTAATAAAAATCATGTCATGCTCGGAACAAAGAAGTTACAGCTGAGACTACATTATGGGGTCGTTTCCCTTACTTGAGACAAATTAATGGAACTTGAGACTACATCTGCTGCGACCGTCTCCCTTACTTCATTATGGGGTCGCAAGAGATTGCTGTTGCTACGGTGGTCGCAGATATGTGCCATGCACCGTAAAAAAGGAGTAATTGAGAAAACATTGCGTCAATTTCAGGTTGCCACTTCAGCTCCGCAAACGGGGGCGGATTAGTGCCTTACCCTTACCCCTGCTGGAGCTGGACCCGAAGGCCCAAGCCCAATATACTTTTCTATATGGCTTGGCCAACTTCCGCAATTACCATTTTCCGGGGTGATCTGGTCAATGCTCATATTTAATTTCTTCTTTTTCTATGTTAAAAAGTGAGGAAATAGGAGAGGGAGAATTGTTTTTTATTAGTTTGGGATTAGTATAAATTAGTGAGAGCCTAGTTAATTAATTGCCCTTTTCACTTTCACCCTAATTAGTAAATTCAGTTTTTATAAGAGCAATTTTTTAGGGTAAAATACTAAACCTCTCCTCATATTTTACATAAATACTGAAATATCCCTTCATTTTTCAAACTGGACTTAGACCTCCCCTCTCACATTTATAAATGGTTACCTTTGACAGAAAAAGGAAAAAGACTATACCCCAAATTAAATTTGGGATTTGATTGGCTAATAGTTTATAATTAATTTAAAGTGAAAAAACCCATTGTCTTCAACCTTTGAAATAGTAAAACTTGACTGCCATGGTGGAGCAAGAACTCTTGCATCTACACCCATAGTGTAACAGACAATGATTGCATCGATGAATTATGAAAAGGTTGCTTAAGATACCTTTTTTGACATTTTTCTTTTTTTGTTTCTGATTCTTGCACTTTTTTTTATTAACTAGAAAGTGGGTTTCTTCGATGGTAATTAAGAAT
Source organism: Nelumbo nucifera (assembly GCF_055504915.1). Taxonomy (NCBI): domain Eukaryota; kingdom Viridiplantae; phylum Streptophyta; class Magnoliopsida; order Proteales; family Nelumbonaceae; genus Nelumbo; species Nelumbo nucifera. The sequence goes on along the minus strand of NC_142649.1, from coordinate 144,592,870 downwards.
TGGTGATCTTAATTTCCTCACAAAAGGGTAAATGAGTATTTTTATGAACTTATTTTGTTAAATATTAACTTGAAACTTTCATCAATAAATCCTTTTTATCTATTTTTTTTTTTATTTTGTAGAAAGATATTGCAATTTTATGATTTTTTTTTTATTTTAACCATACATACCACATTGTGTCCACGATTGAATTAACACAAAAGTCAACCAAATAAAAAGATAAAAGAAAATCTAAAAACAAGTATGAATCTGTTCAAGGTTACTTTTTTCTTTATGAGGATTTTTTAAGAAAACTAAGCAAAGAGATAATGATGGATAAAATTGAGATTTTTAAAAAACTTAAACCACATATGATGTCATGTGCTAATAGATATTGGACGGAGAATTAAGGAATGGGTGACTATGCCATCTCTGGACACGGGATTTTAAAAAACTTAAACCATTAGCTTGTGCAACATGGTATATAAGTGATAGCCAATGTTTTAGCAAAGAGATAAGGTTCTTTGTACAAGGAAGATAAATTGAAGATAACATTGTTCTTGCAAAGGAAACAACACACTATATGAGGAGACAAAAAATGAAAAAAAGATGTACAATTTTAAAGATCGACATGTTAAAACCTTTTGATAGAATAGGATGGTGGTTCCCTTCAAGGTCTTAAGAAAAATGGGCTTTCTTAATAAATGGATTCAGTTAATAACCTAATGTATTACTTCAGTTTCTTTCTCAATAAAACTAAATGGAGAACAATTTAATATCTTCAAGCCCAAGAGAAGTTCAAGACAAGGCAACCCACTTCATGGTTTTAAAAGGCGGCTGAGGTGAGGCGAGAGGCGCACGCCTCAAGGTGAGGCAGCCAAATTTCGCCTGGCCTTGGTAGCCTCAGTCTTAGATCAAGGGGCATAAGCCTCAGCTTTAGTGAGGCATAGGCCTTTGGCCTTTCGCCTCAATTTACATAGGCCTTTCGCCTCAAGTTAAAAGGGTTTTGGATGGGGAAAACTTGATTTCATGATGGGTAGTTTTTGAAAAAAATAAAAGAAAAAGTGAAACCCCAAAAAATGTGGGTTTCCATCGACCAAAACTGTTGTTCCCCCTTTTTTGTACAACCGATCGAACTCAAGATTTCAAGAAGACTTCTTAGTGCTCATAGACTGAACTCAATATTCAAGATCAAGAATATTGGAGGGAGGAAGACAAATCAAATTGTGCATACAAAGTACAGGTCCTCCTCCTTGAATCGTGCGTACTGCATAGTGTGTACAGGTCCTCTTCCGCCGCCTCCTTTTCCTGTATGAATCCAGATTCAATATTAAAATGCATTTCAATATTTCCTGAGCTGAAATGCATTCCAGAAATATATTGAATCTGGATCAATATTAATTTGATATTTCAATGAACATGATAAGTGTTGTGATGATACATGTTGCATACAATGAACGTGATATTGTTATTTTATTAATTTGACTATAAATTTGTTATTCTCATTTGAATGTTTCCTTTTTTGTTGATTTATCCTTGGGTTATTTTTTATACAAATTTTGGCATGTTCAACTTGATTTGAACAATCATCAATTGTTGAACCATACATTAAGTCACAAACAATTGTATAAACTTTCAATTATTTATTTTTTCATAATTTTTAAGTTTTTAATTTGAGGCTTACACCTCAAACCACCTCGAGGCTTATGCCTCGCCTCTTTAGCACCCAACTGCCTCGCCTCCGCCTTTAGCCTTTTAAAACCTTGATCCACTTTCACCATAATTATTTATTTTGGGAATGCAAGTCCTATCAAAGTTGCTTAAGAAAGAGGAATTAAGAAAGAACATTCGAGGGGTCAATATAGCAAGGAGAGCTCCGGTAGAGAGTCATTTATTATTTGCTAATGACTATATAATCTTTTCTAAAGTAGAGTTCGGCCATGTTTAGGAGTGCTTAAGTTAAAAATAAGTGCATAAAAACAAGTTCTTATTCAAATAAGCACTTATTTGCATTCGGCACCCAACTTTTTCAAGTGCTTATTTCTTAAAATAAGCACTTATTTTATATTGAGTGTTTGGTAGTCTTTTTCTCTAATAAGCACTTAAATAAGTATTTGTGACTATTTTGTCCTTCATTTTCTTTCAAATTTTCAAAATATACCCTTTGAAAACACTTTTATTAAATTATTTTTATGAAAGTACTTTTATGAAAGCACTTTTATAAAAGTATTTTACGAGAGCACTTTTAAGAAAGTACCCTTACGAAAGCACTTTTGTAGTACTTTCACAAAAGTACTTTTATAAAGTTCATTCATAAAATTACTTTCGTAAAAGTGATTTTAAAAGCACTTTCTTAAAAGTGTTTTTGTAAAAATGCTTTTATAAGTGTTTTCATAAAAGTACTTTTATAAAAGTGCTTTCATAAAAGTACTTTTATAAAAGTGCTTTCATAAAAATGCTTTCACAAAAGTACTTTTATAAAATTCAACTAGGGATATTATAAGTGGTATTTTAAAATTCAACTAGGGATAATTTTGGAAGAAAAAAATTGAATAAGTACTTATTGTATAAGCACTTAAAAAAAGCTGAAAATTTGGGCTTAAAAAATAAGTCCTTATTTTTAAAATAAGCACTTATATCGGACTTATTTCCCAAATACTAATAAGTGCTTAATGGCCTAAATAAGCACTCCCAAGCATGGCCTTAAACCAATTTAAAAAAGGTCAAAGAAGTATAAATTAGAAGTTTTCGAAAAGTGGTTTGGACTTTAGACAAAGGATTAATTATAAAAAATCAAGTGTTCATTTTAGCAGGAATGTACATAGAAGACATCAAAGGATATTGAGGCAAATGATAAACATGAAAATCCTATCTTGGATGGCAAGTATTTGGGGAACAAAATTATTGATCAAAGAGCTTTTTAACAAAGTCAAGAAAAGGTTGGAAGCATGGCAATTTCAAATATTATCAAGAGCTCGTAACTAAACAACTTTTAATTAAGTCAGTGGGTCAAGTTATACCGATATATCAAATGTTCGATCCACAACATTTTGCCAAAAAGCCACTGATAGTAAAATGGAACAATGGACCAGAAAATTCTGGTGGGAGGGAGCAGAGAAGAAGGACCCTTCACCCTTATCACCCCATTACATGGAACAATATTTCAAAGGCCCAAGAATGAGGGTGGCTTGGGTATTACGAGTTTAGAAGACATTTATTATCCTAATCAAAGCCTATTTAGCACCCAAAAGGGAGAGAGGGCATTGAAGAACAACACAATTAACTTACAAGTCTATGAGTTAATAGATGATTAGCATACAAATCCTTCTATAGGACTTCAACATGCTCAACATATGAAAGAAAAAAATGGTCAAGATTATGGAAAACAGCTGCTCCATACCAAATACAGGTATTCTAGCCTCGGAGGGTTTATGGTGAAGGAATTCCTATAAGTAGGGGCGGCCACGAGCCGATCTCTTCACGAGCTAATCAAGCTTGGCTCATGAAAAGCTCGGTTCGACTCAGTTTCAACCGAGATTCGAGCTGAGCTCAAATAGCTACATATAATAATAATAATAATAATAATAATAATAATAATAATAATATATAATAAAAATATTATATATATATAATAATAATAACTAATTATTATCATTCTTAATTTTGTAAATATCAAATAAAAAATTTATATATAATTTTTTTATTTTTATAAAACATTTTTCTCAAATCGAGCTTGAGCTGAGCCGAGCTCGAGTTTACGAGCTTTTGACTCGTGCCAAGCTTGAGCTCAAGGTTCTAACTCGAAGTCTCGAACTGAGCTCAAGCTTCATACTGCCTTGGTGAGCCCATCTCGAGCCTCGTACTACCTTGGCGAGCTGAGCTCGAATAACTATCTATTCGACTCGGCTGGGCTAGAATCCACCCCTACCTACAAGGGACTGACTAATTAGCAAGAGAAAAAGAGGAATTGAAGAGATTTGTCAAATGTGTCTTCAAGAGAAGGAATCTAGTATATATACATTATTTTTCATGTGTACTTTTACCCGCACTTTCTAATTGATCATGTCCATGTGGCAGACCGGTTCAATGTAATTGACACAGATAGAGCTTAGAAGCAAATTTATAACACACACTCACGAGTTCAGATCTCCTTCCCTTAAGAACTCTGCCTATGTCTACCTATATGACATCGCAGCCACACATGGAGAACATCTTATAAAGAGGGAAATATTTCCAATACACGTGGGCAGAGTTGTTCTGGGCAATAGATCTGGCGTCCACACATACAAACTACCATGGCCACTTTAATACAATATTACTTGTTATGCATATTTATAGGAAAAAAAATCTATTATGCCAAAAGATATCATACCGGAAAGGCATATTTTAGGAACGAGCCTTGCAGTGACTGAAGCCAATCTCCTACCAACTTAGCCAAGCCCACCCAAGGGCCAAGGCTGAGAGAAACCTGAGTTGTATTAGGTTTAGGGGTGCAACTTGGGTTGGGCCGGGGGTTAGGAATTTGTCAAATTTTCAATGGGCCGGAACCTTAACCTGAACCCAAAATGTAGAAATTGAAATTCTTCAAGTAGGGCAACCTAACTTGCAGTACTAATTAGGCTACCTCAGCCACAACTTAGGCTGGGTTTGGATTGGCAAACTGAAGCTTTTGTCCTTGGGTTGTCTGTCAGTGACTAAATGATCTTTGGGAACTTTGAATATTGGAGCATGCATAGAGTATGTTAGAATTAGACAAAATTAAGCAAACTAGGCAAAACCCTGGCTAGACTAACTAAGCTTATTACTTTGAGATCCTCAAGAACTTGGGTTGGGATGTAGAAGAGACAATTGTGAACTAATGCTCGAGCCCAGGCTCGCTCTTTATTATGCTTAATGATTTGATAGTAGGGCCATTGAAACCCAAGTTAACGCTAGCATTCCATATGATGCTTCAATGGATAATTCGCTTGCATAGTACTTAAGGCTATGTTTGGTCTGAAGGAAAAGGTAGGGAAAAAAGAAGGGAAAGACAGGAAAACCTATACAATATTTGTAAAGGTTTTCCTACCTTTCCCTGCATGTTCCTTCAAACCAAACATAACCTAAAGGAGAAACCAGCTCCAGGCCCGACATGTATTAATTCTGCATTGCTGGCTATTCCTTTTATGTTTAAGCCTTGAGACCTGAGCATATATTGTTGTCGATTCTTATTCGACGTGTTTCAAATACAGAGAGAGAGAGATGGAAATTGGCATCACTTTGTTTATGATCACCCTGTTTTTGATTGTTGGTCATGAATAGCACTATAGCAGCGACGACGGGCCCTTATGTTAATGACTTGATGGACGACAAAATAACACAATGAATTGGTCGGAAGGAAGAGCCAAAAAAAATGGAGGCCGGTCGGTCAGTGTTAGGAGAATCCAATCCCCCACCCCCACCAATGTTTTGACAGGTTGGCATCATTAATTGACTTTAACCTGTAAAAGGGGATCACTGAATAGTGAATCCACAGAGAGAGAGAGATGTTTGTGGTACTCTAATCTGGTTTACTTGGTAAAGCAAGGGATAGTGTGGTTCCCTTAACATGGTGGAAAAAAAAAAAAAGCGCCCTTTTCATTTCATTACACCTTCGATTCCATTCAAACAGTGTAGCTACACCTACAGAGTGACCTCCTCAGTAAAAAATGTAAAACATATTCCAACGACTATATGTTGTTACAGTACGCTTACCAAAACAGACGGGCGGTTACAGAGAAAAACCAAAAGAGATGGATAGATCCGATATTTTAGAAGTTGCAACCTTGACGTTGCGGGTTGTAGAAGAAGAAGAAGAAACGAAAGTGGAGAGTTAAGTGAAGATAGGAGGAAGAGTGACGATGGTGTCTCTACCGCGAATGAAGCGCTTCCATATCTTCAGTTTGGTCGCCACTTGCCTGTACACACAAGTCCTAGCAGCAGAAATGGTGAACAACATGGTCTTTCTAAGCCTCTTGAGTCTCTTCCCAATCTTCACCTTCAACCGGCATACTCTCACTCTTAGAGACCATTCACTTCTCCGCGAATCAGCTTGTTCCAGAACCTTGTAGATCAAGAACTGGGCTCTCCGATGAATTCTCTCTTCTGGCTCTTCTCTCTCCATCTTCGAGTAAGCATAAGGTCTCCTTGGAAGACTCATCTTTTCTTGATTGACTGAGAGAGATGGAGACACACTGAGTGAGTGGTCTGAGAGCTGAGAGATGTAGTCTGAACTCGTCGTGGCACGGAGAGGTGTGAGGAATGCGTATTTATATAGAGATAGCATTGGCACAAGAGCTAGCTTGCATTAGTGGTGGGCCATGGCCCATGGAGAAGGTAATCAGGCGATGATGCAGTGCATGTGGACAGTCAACATGGATCGACTTAGTGACTACGGTTTGGTAAAAAATAATGGAGGAAGAAAACGATGTCATCTTAGCTGGCCTCTCGTCATACTTCAAGGAAATTTTCTCCTAATAAAAAATTAAACTCACCGAAACCAATTCACAGGGGAGATGATAATATATATATATACACCATGAATAGCCTCTATAATATTTTTTGAATTTTTTAAGGATAAAATTTACCTTTATATATTTAAATTTATTGATAAAAAAATGAAGACAAATAAGATAATTGACTCTTGATATTAAATGAGTTGAAAAGAGGTAATTTAAAGATATTCAATCCATTCATTTCTCTCTCATTAAATCCAACATTTAAGTTATTAACTTGCATTCATGTTCATTGAATCATATATTTAAGTCATTTTTGTTTATTCTCATCATTAATTTCTATCAATTAAATTCATACTTTATAAATAAATAATTCCAATAACATAAAAGCTTATACTTTTAAAATCTACCTAGCAAAAATAGTGTTTTCATCTAGGTGGTGGTAAGAAATTAAATCATTTTGGGTCAAATGGGTTACATGTTGTCACAACTAAATAATAAAATTAAAAAAAAAATTGGGAACATTTTTGAGATACATATTGAACAATAATAAGTATGATAAATAAGAAATGTTTTTATTAATGATAGAAATGGAATATGAAATTTAAAACCAATTGGAAATAAAAATATTTTTCTATTCTCTCTCATTAAATCTTATATTTAAGATATATTTTTTTCATCATTAAATCCTTTTAATTAAATCCACAATATTAATTTTAATAGTATAAAAATAAATCTTTTGAAAAGTAATTTGAAAACAAAGCCATTTTCTCCCCTCCCATTGGTGGGCAAGCAATTTGACCATCTGGGGTCAAATGGATTAATAAATAATGCCATAATTAAATAATAAAAAATTAAAATATATAACTATGAAGTGTAAGAAGTATTTTTATTAATGATAAAAATGGAATGACAAATTCAAAATCTACCTAAAAATTAAATGATGTAATAGTCAAATAATAAATTTTTTGATAATAAAAAATACAAAGAATTACAAAAATAAAAAAAAATGATTGAGAAAATTTTGGGCACATATCTAATGTTATATATTTATAAAAAAATAAAATATTGGGCACATCTCTAATATTGTGCATTCATTATATTAAACAAAAATAAGTTTTATACATAAAAAATAATTTTATCAGTGATGAAAATGTAATACAAATTTTAGTGTTAACATAGAAATCAAACAATTTTTATTTTTAGATGGTGGGTTAGTGGCTTGAATCAAATGACACCATAGACAAACAAAAATTAAGTGTAAAAAGTAAAAAATGGTTTATATAATCTAAATGAAATATATAATTTAAAGAAAAAATTGTAGTCGGTTGTGCATTTAAAATTAAGCTACAGATTGGTTCAAAAACCAACAACACTCTGATAACCGGCTCTACATTTCAAATTATAAAACCCCCGTCATGTCATCGGAAGCTTATGTGGTTGTTGCCAACATGGGACTTTTAGTCCATGTTGGACACAACAAATAACTTGTACCGAAAATAAGTTTTTGGTTTCTCTCCCACTCCTTTTGTCTCTCGATCTCCCCCTCCCCCCCCCCCCCCCCCCCTTCTCTTTCACTCTCATAGTCATCTCTCAATCTCCCTTTGTCGCTCCATCGAATGGAAACGCAGGTCTATCTCTCTCTCTTGCTCTCTATATTGTTCTCCCTCAATCTTTCTCATTCTTCTCCCTCTCGGTCAATATCTCCTTCTCCCTCAATCTCTATCGTTCTCCAGTTGAGGGAGAACGATAGGTAAAAAGAGAATGAGAGAAATTGATATAGAGAACGTAAATACAAAAACCAAAAACCATTTTTATTTATTTGCAAATCACATAATCATTGAGCAGATAAAGATGACTGTGAGTGAGATGGTGTAAGGGAGATTGAGAGACAGAGAGAGAGAGAGAGAGAGACTAAAAACCCTTTTTTATTTTCCAATCACCCAACATTAAAAGGTAATTTCAATATAACTTTTTGTTGTGTCCAACATGGATTAAGAGTCCCATGTTGGCAACAACCACATACGCCTTTGATGACATAGCTAGGGTTTTTATAATTTGAAATGTAGAGTCAGTTATCAGAGTTATGTTGGTTTATGGACCAACTTGTAGCCTAATTTTAAATATACAACCGACTTTAACTATAATTTCCCCTAATTTAAAACTAATCCAAAAGCAATGCTATTTTCTTATCTAGATAGTGGGTCAATGATCCAACTTTTCCAAGAAACCCATGATGTCATAATTGAATAGCAAGTATTTAAGTTTATTTTTAATCATATTGTTAATTTTGTTAATTTTCGATTTCTATTTTAACTATGGTATACATGGTTTTTAAAAACGAATCGGTGATCGAACCGGTCAGGGGTTCGGTTACCGGTTTGAACGGTCCGACCGTTCGACCTGAACGGCCGGCCCATTCTAACATAAAATTTAAAAAAAAATGGAAAATAGTCAAAACCGTTCAAACGATTAACCGGTCGGTTCAGCGGTTTGCTAACCAAAATCAATGATTTGGGCAGAAAATAGAACCAGTCAGGTGACCGGTTCCTGGTTTTTTTGGTCCGGTTTTGAAAACCACATACTTAATTACTTAATTACTAGAATATATATATATATATATATACGAAGAAAATTTTCTCACATGCAACGCACATACTTAATTACTAGTATATATATATATATATATGAAAGTAACTGCATCCATATATAATTAATGAATCTCGGACACTTCTTGAAAGTATTTCTATAGCTTCCCATTTGGGAGATCAATGATGCAATTTTTGAATGTGATGCTGAAGCTATAATAATCTCTTGTTGGAGGACCATTTGGGTGATGTTTCTGATGTATGGCTGTAATGGCTGTTCAAACCGTCGTCTATTGGAATCCTGTATATTGGGATTAGATCCGAATTCCTCTATGGGGTGTGTTTATTTTGAATTCAAACCAGCCCCCCACAAGATAGTTTTTCACAGTATATCCTCGCCATGTATTGGAAACACCTCATGATGATAATATCAAAAATAATGAGACATTATCAGGAAATGTTTTCAATACACGGCAAGAATGTACTGTGGGACGTTGTGGAAAACTATCCTATGGGGGGCTGAATTCATCAACAATATGGTTGGTTTTGTTTTTTAAAACAAAAAAGTTGCCACATTAGCAAAATGAATATAATTTTACTGATGTGGCAATCCCAACCATATTATCATTATCGAACAACCCTTAAATTTCCACTTGTAGTAACACTCCTTTCATAGTGACATTGTATTGATGAAATAAACTAACTCAAAAATATAATGTATATATATATATATATATATATATATATATATATATATATATATATATATCATTCAACCGAGCAGTCTACTTGATTGATAAGGTGAGCTTCTGCGAGTTAATGACAGGAGAAGAAATTAGAAAGTATAGAAGATACATCCACCATTAGGTTTGCCAGTTTAGTATGAATATTGTGAATTCAAGAAATGGCACTTAGATAGTTCAGATGGGTGGGTAATTTGAGACATTGTCCGAATAAGTAGGATTGAAGCACAATGTCCACATATTTATTTAGGTCTTAGCTTAAATTATTTGTAATTATTGTGGTTTTATCCATATAAAAATAAAAAAAAAAGTTTTTATTGCAGTGTTTTATATGTAGAGACGGCACCGCCAGGGCTACAATATATGAACCAGATTGAGGGAGCACTTTCATATAATGATGACTTTCCAAGTGATGATGATGAAAGGTCAAAACCAAAGAAAGAAAGCACAAACAAAACAATCAAAGAGCGTAGAGTAGAGAGAGAGAGTGTGTGTGCAGTTTGTCTTTATAAACAATTATTACTAAAATTTCCACCAGACAGCCGACACCGGAGGAGGGTTGATTGGGCCCATTATTTAAAAAGAGGTAAGCCAAAGAAGAAGAAACTAGGGAAGCGTTAACATGGAACCCAGGAATCAGAAATAAAGCTTACTAAGTGAGTGGGGCTTCTCTCGAGAGTCAACTTCTTTGACAGCAACCTCTACTTCTATTATGCCAAGAAAGGTTATGAGGCAGATTAGAATAACCCCATGAAATTTTAATGAGTACCAGTTGATTGATTATCACTTGTATAATCTCATTAATTTAATCTTTTAAAGTATCAATATTGGGTGTATCGTATTGTATTATTGGGTTTTTAGTACATTTATTTAAAGGTATTTTTAGAAAATCAATTACTTTATTAATTAAAGAATATAAAAATGTATAAAAAAATTAAAAAAAAACGTATAGGGTAAAACTAAAAAGCATTGATACACCCTCGTCGATACATGTACCAATACTTTAAATCATGCATGAAATTTTTTATTTTCATTTGTTTCTGAAATTGTCACATCAGTAGAAAGATAAAAGCATGTTCCTTAAACTATATTTTTGTTTTGAGAAACAAGTTGGTTTTGCTTAGAAAAACAATTCGAGCTTTGAGATGATGATTTTTAAAACAAAATAAATGTTGTATTATAGATAATATGATTTATGAAAGAGATGAAATGTATTATATGATTAAAATCGAAAGCAAGTTTTTCAAACAAAACAAAAAAAAAAATCAAGAACCCATTTTTAGTTTCAGTTTTAGAAAACACACATATATAATGTAGAGAAACGGGTATCGGGTTAGTGGGTTGAGCCAAGAATTGCTTTCTCGGGCACACTTTGATTTCAGACAAAAAGAATAAGGTGCTATGCGAGTCACACAAACTTAGTGTATATGGCCCAGGCCCACAGAGTCGTGGATCCATGCACTATCTAACTGATGTGCCTAGAGATTCAACAGAAACCATTCAGGGTGGAATGTCGGCCCCGCTCGGCTCGACTAGAGTCGTGGATCCATGCACTATCTAACTTGGCCTGGCCACACCCACCACATAGGGCCCACCTTATTGGACGGTTGGCAATTCCTCCATGGTTTTTAGCGCATGTGATGTAATATCTTTCCTCTCTTGAATTATATAAGAGAAGAGGGGGCGATGAGATGACGTGGCGTGCACACTAGTGCAACAAGTAATTTCAGTTGTTGTCAAACCACAAAATACTTCCAATTCCAATAAATTAGTGATGCATGAATATAAACTATCAAGTATGAACTCACGCATGAGTCATGACATACATGCACCTCATGTATTTAGCCCAAATGACAGAAGCAATCACGCGTGCAGCTATGCTTGTTAGTCCCACCCACAAAGCACAAAGCTTTGGTTTTACTTTTGTACCCAGTCCAGTAAGGAAGGGTCCAGCCCAGCATGGGAAGCCCGACCAGGAAATTCGGGACTTGGGCCTTGCTTTTTATGTTCAGTTCGCCAATTTGTAGTGCAAACTCGAAAGGTGTTGTTCAATCAAAATTTTGACCAACAGTTTCAACTATAGTTAACAGCAAGATAATGGTTGAAATTTGCGAAATAAGTACGTAGATCTTATCCAGATGTGTCATACCTGGACGTCAAAAATTTTGAGTGGTTCTTATCTAAAAAAAAATTGAGTGGTTCACATATTTCAGATAGTGTTCTTTCCCCTTCTAGAAAAGCTGATAATGAAAGGGTACGATTGATAAAAAGTGAAAAATAACGACTTACCCAAATAAATTAAACAAAAAACATGGGTAAGTGCACTTATTCGGGTAACTGTTACCTGGGAAACACTTGACCAGGTAAGTGCATTTATCCAAATAAATGTGTTTCCAAAAAAAGAACATGACCTTATAATTATTAGGGTAAAATATAAAAACCTCCACTGAATTTTCTGACAATCATATAAACCTCCCCCGTGTTTTCACTATAATAAAAACCTCCCTTTTAATTTTGAGATAATGAAAAATTACCTCCCTTCGAATGTCTTTTTAGACGAAAAACGGTGATGTAGAGCATTTATGTTTTTAATACCATATTTACCCTTAAGTTCGTTTGTATAATGTGTGATAAAATACACAACATTGTTCATGTTCTTCAAACTCTCGAACCTACAACGAGCCAGGCGGATCCAATGACAGAGTGCACAATTGGTGAAAGGTTCTTTGAGCTATTTTTTGTCCCCTCCTCTCTTTCTTTTGCCCCCATTCTCCTTCTCTTTCCCTCTATCTCACTTACATCTTCACCATAGCAGGCGAATAGGGGAGGAGTCATATCAATTGGTCAATGGACTCCATTTCCTGTACCACATAACCAGTACTTCAAGTAGGCATTTTCATCATTCTAACTTTATTTTTTATTTAGTAAATAAATATTCAAATGCAAACGCACTGATTTTATCTCTGACATAAATCTCCATCTCTTGTTGTAAAGTGTCCCATATCTTTTATATATGAGTTGCAGCTCCCTATGATTCATGAAATGCATCTTTCCTTGCGTTGCAGAAAACTAAGACAACAAACATACCCAACTTGTCCTTTTCGTGAATATTTCCAACTCTTATTATTAGAAAAATGTTTTCTTCTTTTATTAATTGCTTATGAGAGTCTTAATAAAAATTCTCTTATACAATTTACAGAGTTCACAATTTTTGCTTGGGTTTACATGATTTGATCTGAAACTTGGTTCTTTTTCCTATTATTTTTCTACCAGGCCTAATCAGAGCTTATCAAAATTGTAACGACGATTATATAACTTCATCTATAACTCTAAAGAGGAAGATGTTGGTGTATAAATCTTTTGGAAGTTTCATATTGTTGTTATCGTTATGGATCACCAGTCCTATGAATAGGAGAAACTTTGGTTTCACAGTTCCAAGATCAAATCAGGTTTTCTACTTCAGTTTCATAGTTTCCATGATCAAATTAGGTTTTCTTTGTCCTTCGAATCTCTTCTTTATTCATCTCTTATCCATTCGTCTGTTTTTTTTTTTTTTTTTGAATCTTCTCTTCTTTTTTCATCTTTTACTTAATCATATTTCTACTGTAGTTAACCAAATCTCTGGTCCAAGATTGCTGCTCCACTGCAGTGTCGTTGTTTCAACGGATGAAACCGGAGTTCCAGGATAGTATTTTGTATTTTATGATTTAAAATCTTATCAAGGATAAATATGGTATTTTAAAAAATAAATGCATCATGCCAAGGTTTTTCGTTTGGAAACACACAGAAGGGAATTAAGTGTACATTTTCCTAAAACCAAGGTTAAAAAAATCGACACGTATCAAATCATATTGGCCGATAAGTATCGTATCGGGAGTACTCCGATACACCCCTACAGAGGGTGTATCGGGGTTCTGACTGATTCAGGGGGTGGAGGAACCTTAAAACGGCCCCCCTGAACCGGTTTTGAAAAAAAAAAAAGTATCGATACTGCCCGAGGGCATTTCAGGTATATCAATATTTAGAACCTGTGCAAGGGAGGTTTTTATTATAGTGAAAACATAGGGGAGATTTATATGATTGTAAGAAAAATGAGGGGAAGTTTTTATATTTTACCCTAATTATTAATTCTAATAAAAAACCATTGTGATTGACTGCAGCCAAGTGTAGGGTGGATAATTGATAGAAAAGTGCAAAACATCAGACAGAGACAGCCCTCGGTTGAGAAGCTTGAACTTGCTGTTGGGGTTCTGGCAAAACACTCTGGATCTACTACCCACAAAATGTGAAACATCTCCCTATGAATAAAAGGGGAGATACTGGGTAGGGATGTAAAAACAACTAGTAGGTAGCAGGTCCGAGCCCCTGGTGAAATGGGGTGGGGATAAATACATTTGGGGAATTAATTTTGGAATTCTGAGATAGAGTTTGGGTACTTCAAAGTCCAAAGGTACCGTTTAAGTCGCAACCCGCGAGTCAATAAGAATTGCTTGCAACCTCGTACGAGGAGCATTTAACCAACTGATTAGTATTGGTTGTGAGTGGTGACTCAGATTTTATCCCAAATTTCTTCCAATACAGCACTGCTGGGGGTCATCTGGATCTGGTTAACATAAACCTACCTGCTTGAATTTGCATATCGATTTAATTTAGACGGTTTGTCTGTATTTAATTGTTGCAGAGAGAACGGCTTTAAATGTAGTTATCTGATATCACTAGTTTAGCCATAGAAACCATCCGACGATTCCCACCTGACACAAAGGGCATCACTTGCACAAAGAAAGAATTCAACCATTTGATTCTTAGCGTTCTGTATGTATCTTTTCAAGGTCATTTTAATGGTTATCCACCATGCAAATCAAGTGCTGTAAAAGATTAAAAAAAAAAAAAAATCAGCTCGTGTCATTCTATCCCCCCATTGCAAGAGCTATACATAGTATAGCTACACCTAGTAGCTTCCCCAATTCCAAGTGTAGCATGAACCAACTGCCGAAGTAGGTACACCTTGATTCTAAGATAAGTAGGAAGACCTTGATACTTTCCCAAAGCACATATTGTATGCTCCACATGGTTGAACAGATGCTTCCAACTATGCCATTTGCAGAGTGCAGAAAATTGAAATAACGTTCTTGCAAGTCAAACTTTTCTAGTTGAAAATAATGCCCAAGGGCTTATTGTAATATCAGCTTATAGTTGCAAACGTATGTTGATCTGGAAATTATGGGTGAAAGAAAAAGTAAATATTTTTCTTTTATTCTTTGTTTGCGTCAATAATTTTCAGTTCTGAAGTCCCTTTCAACACTATCAAAATTACATTCTTACAGAAATAAGCATCCCACGCTTCTCCAAACAATGAAGCTGCACTGTTAAACTAGCCTTTACAGTGTTCAACTCAGATACAAACAGCAACAGTGCAAGCACATACAACTAAAATAATACTCTCAACAGGTAATTCTTTCCTAGATGATAATAAAGCTTTAACTTTGACCAAAATTTGGTGAGTGGGTAATAATGGATACACAGTCACGGGAACTTACTGCTGAAGAAACCATTGGGACCAGAGACTGGAATTGGGCGGATAGCAGGGAAGGGAGGCTGCGAGAATGGGATGTGGCTTTGCACTGCAAAAGGTTGCTGTCCAGCAGCAGCAGCTACAAAAGGTGGAGCCACACAAAGCTGCAATGCTTGGCCTGCTGCACTCCCTAAAAAATTGAACATTAATGTGCCTCAATGAGAGATCAAAGCTAAAAGAAGGTAGAAATTCTTGGGCTTAAAAGCAGACCCAGATCCCATATCATTATGAATGGGAAGTATAAGGTTAATCTATATTCAAACGAATATAAAACTTGGTTGGGCATCCATTAGGCAATGCTATGGTTTACCAGAAGATACTGATGTAAATGGCATCCATGCAACAGAGGACCTACACTTCATTAGACCCATCTGAGAGATCTCCTAAGATGAAGACAAGGATGAAGATACCATCCATCATGTAGGCTCTTTCCTGCCACCCCCACAATCTCTTTCCCACCATTCAAATGAAACAAATAGTTACAAATCTAAAAACATCCAACCATCCAAAGCACCATGAAGAGGGAAAACTTTGGCTGTTTGGAGAAAACAGCCTGGGCTGTTTTGGGAGCCTTCTTCGCATGACACGTAATCCCGAATGTGGGCAAGAATATTTGCAATCAATATTCTTCTAGTTGAAAAGTCAAGCAAGGACCTGAGTTAGGTAACATGTCATGTACAGTAAGCTGGAAAACAAACCAGGCTGTTTTTTTCCGAACAGCCAAAATTTTTCCCCCATGAAATACATATACATCACATGTTTGGTGTATCCTGTTGATTGACCATCATTAGACCTGTTCATGGGTCGGGCTTTCACTCTGCATTAACAGATTTTTTTAAGGCCCGAGCCCGAAGTATATAGCATATGCCGGTGCTGAAGCAGCTGAATAGAGAGAGAGAGAGAGAGAGAAATTATAAAGAAAAAAATAAAAAATGTATATATTAAATTGTTAATGTATATATATATATATATATATATATTATAATAAATATTATATATTTTATATTATATAAATGAGTTGGGCTGGGATTTTTTGACAAATCCCGAGCCCGGCCCAACACACAATCGGGCTTGGTGTTTTGGGCCCGAGGTCAGGCCCGCGGGCCTAATTACATGTCCAAGCCCGACCATCAGATCCTTGACACATGATAAAATTTTTGAAGTTTGAACCATAATTGAGTTTTTTGTTATACATTTACACAACTGTATCTTGCATGATTTCATACCTTGGTGCTTCGGCAAATGTGTCTGATGTGGAGCAAGTAGAGGACGTGCAGGTACTTGTGAGAGAGCTGCAGCACTCTGAACCACATCCTTCGAATAAAAGATGTTAGTCAGTCCAAAAATCACATCATCACATAAATGATAGGCATCCCACTTTTAAAAATGTCCAGCTATTGAAGCACAAGGAAAAGCAAGTAAAATATCTAGGAAAATTAAGGAAATAATTCCATATTAACATGACCACAAACTTTGGCATTATTGTCAATTGGAAAACAATTAGAAAAAAAAAGTAGAATTTAACTCCATGGAATTATTTCTGAATATTTTCTCATTTTTATGTTGAGGAGCACTCAAGTGAGGAGACAAATGGGTATTTTTTGTGCACAATTACTCTTGTTTCGTTCATCCTAAACACTCCAAAGACAGCATGGAGCAAAATATTGCATAGGATCTCTTCCCTCTTACAAAAGGAACCTACATCCACTGGACATGGAGATTAACCACTTTCACAGGAAACACCACACACACACTATAACGAATTGGGGAAAATCAATTAACTAATCCCAATTCATTATAGGGCAGTATGGAGTTATGTACAAATATAGGAGAGAATGCCTTTGCAAGGAAAAAAGATGTCAAAGGTTGGGTCCATATCCAGTCTACCACTCCCAAGACACAGTATTGTCGGGACCATCATTGGATAATGGAATTGCCTTTTTCTCCCTCTTATCTTATGAGAGACAATGCCTTTAGCTCCTGCCTTCTTGTTCAAAGATTGAAGTATATTTTATGTGTTAAGTATGTTGCACCACTTCACAAATAAAGGCCTTAATCTTTGAAGTAACAAGCCAACAAAGGAAACTCCAAACATTTGTGCAGCATCACCCATTCATGCCATGATCCCTGAAAATAAGTTTACCTGCTGGAGAGCTTGACCTCTTTCTATATCCATCACATTCATGTTGTTCATTTGAAGTCAATATCAATTTTACTGCTGCTAGCAACGGATTAGTTGGTCAAGCTTCTCAAATGTTCAAGATGAGGAGAACAAGGATCGCTGTTTTATTTGTTACATGTTATTAGCTGACCTCTACTGTGAGGTTTAGTTTGATGTTTTTCTGTCTAGCTATACAGCCAGATGATTGCACTCTTTTTCAAAGTACTGAATAAAATATCCTTTGATATTGTTGTTGTGCAGAATGTAGCGGGGCCCTTTGATAGTAGCATAAATTTTATTTAGCATCAAGGTACCCCCCCAGGGCTGTTCCTCTTGCATTATTTCTATTTTTTTATGAATATCAGAAACTGATTTATTAGAATAATAAGGAGAGTATACAAAGGGGACAAAGGGAGAGATAAACTCTCTTATATCTCCCAAAAACAGACAACATAATTATAATACAGCCCAAAATAAATGATCCCTTCCCACCCCCTGCTTTGCTAGTGTATCAGCAAATGAATTAGCATTCCACAAAATCGTTACTCTTGCATTATTTCTCCACAAAATGATTACTTTCTTCCTCTTGCCAGGTGAAAATATGTTTGGAGAACAAGGGAAAATTTGTCAACAGTCCCATTCACCTTAATATTTTGAACACCCCCCCCGGTTAATCATTGCTTGTTCATCTAAACAAATAATACTTTTATAAATACAAAGACAAGTAAACTTCCAGCCTAATACTGACAATAATAATATTGATGTGTACGTTGTCATGCAATTATTTGACATATTAGTTATCCCATCTTACATGCGAAACAGGATGCACATAGACAAGTTGTCCAAATCGCCCGACCATGACCTGTGAAGACAAAAATAAACATAGCATAGCATCATCTCAATAGAATTAACAGATCATAAGCAAATGTAATCAAGAAAAGTTTATTCATACTGCTGCTACCAAACTAAGACAATTTACTTGGAAGAAAATGGATCTTCCAAGGATGTATGGTGCCTCACATTAAGAAGGCCACATTTGGATAGATAGATTGAGGGACTTCTTATTCTTTTCAGGAAGTTTAAGGTGTCATAGATCTCCCCATGGTCTAAGATGAAAGATGGTGAAAGGAATGCATGAACTGTTGCTTTCCAATGAAATCATTTTATGATGCTGTGGTAATAAATCAGGTGGATCACTCACAATTTGGAGGTATTTGGGGTAGTCCAATCCCAACTGTATATTTGTCTGACTATTGACCATTTTCAGATCAGTTTATGCTTTATGTGCAACAAGAATGGAAAAGGCGTTAGACATTTACTTATCAATTCAGGGTTGTAGTTTTATTTGATCTTTCTTTTCTGTTTATTAGGAAAGCCACCATACAGGCCTGCTGATCCTCATGAAATATTTTCATTGTGGCATTCTTTCCAGAATAAGGGAGGTTTTTTTCTTTTCTGAAGCACTATTCCTTTTGTACAATTGTACCTATTGAGGGATTTGGAGAGAGAGAGAGAGAGGGGACAAGAAGACTGTTCAAAAGGAAGGAGGCAGGATAATAGAAGATGTTGTACTCATAGCAATTCTCCTATGGACTATTTGATGGTTTATCCAAGAATTTGAAAAGTGCTGAAAGATCAATTTTTGGCATATTCTTGATATTGTAGAGAAAGTTTAGATTTTTTATTTTATGTCTGGTTCTTGTGCGAGAGGTTTTTGTTGATAGAGTGATATCTCAATTCTCAACACCCCCTTATAATTAATGTAGTATTTTCCATTTTACTATAAAACATGCATGTAACAAAGTATATGGAAATCTACCAACTTTGCAAAAAACACAAAAGAAAATCCACCAACTACTTACAGCTTGAGAATTTGGATGTACATATGCAGGACCTGCTTGAACAGGATGAAGTTGACCACCATATCTTATGGCCTGCGGCCTGCCTCCCACATGTCCCACAACCTATGGCCACAAAATAACATCAGACGAGAATATCACCTTGAGCTAATTCAGTAATACTAATGCTGCTGACTAGTCTGATCTTCAAAGCTAATTCTCATTAATACAGTAGAAAAGCTTTGAAATGACATGAAATCAAGAAACAGACTTCTATAGAACCAAAAAAATCACAAGATTTTAGGCATAACAGGAATTGCACAAAAAAATCACAGGATACTGTATAATCCTATAGTGTCTTTATATTTTGTCTGTGATCTGTAATCTTTTGCTTATAATACAATATGTTACCTTTTTCAAAAAAAAATTATAAGATATCAAGAAAACCATGAGAATTGCAGCACCTAAACGTGGAGGATTGTTTATTTGCATATGGCTGGAGAACAGATGTCCCTCAAAAAACAGTGCAACAAAACCAGAAATTTTTACCTTTGGTTAAAAAGGAGCAACTTTGTGGTAAGACACAAAACCATATTCCTCTAGTACTAACTCGAACAAGTTTCTAAATTGACCTAATCAAGTTCCCAGGCTTTAAAACAATATAAAATTTTTCTTAATCTAAAATCAACTCAACAAAGCCTTTATCCCAATTATCTGGGATCAGTTCCCTCATTCTGAATTTAATTTCGGTTTAAATTGGATGAGATTCTCAAATGCTCGATAATATGTAATTAATTTCAAAAAAACAAACAAACAAAATGGAATCCAGATACATATAATCTCAATATTGAATATAAAAATATCAAAAATTTTGAGGCAACACCCCTGAAAAAGAAAAGTGAAGAAAATTAAGGAACAAGATGCAGTTCCCCAATGGAATACAAAAATAGCACCTACATAAGAATTATATAAACACAACAAGGCTAAAGAGTGCGTACAGGTTGTGAATATTGAGAACCACTGCTACCATTTCCAGCTACTGGATTGTATTGGACAAGCTTTACAGGCAGAGATGAACGAGGTGCAAAAGGACTTATTTCAATTTCTGGCTGTGGACAAGCAACAGGCACCACTGGAGAGCTGTTTGGAATGTAAGCCATGTTTGCAATAGCTGGAACCATAGGAGGTGTAGCCGACCTTGGAATTGCAAATGATGGTGAAAAGGTCTTTGCCCCAGGGTTAAGCTTAAATTCCTGCACAGACTACTTAATCAATTCAGTTTATTCAAAAGCTGGCTAATAACCTGTACTAACAAAAGGAAGATGACTGGGCTAAGATTTTGGTGAGGGTGTTGCCACTCAGTAAAACTGTAGAAGGCATACTCTCTTATCAGCCATAAAACTAGTAAATGTATTTTGTGGAGGCAACTTCTTGTACCAAAACATCACAAGGATCAGAACATCCAAGCTTTCCATCCAGCAATTGACTTTGAATGTCTACTAGGGCTATAGGCAATGGAATAAAAGAGGCTAACCATCATAGGATCATTTAACTGATTTTTAATTTTGAGGCCATTAACCAGTCAATAGACACTACAAATTGGATGATCCAGACAAGTGATCATACACTAATAGATCGCAAGCAGGGAACCACAGTACCATTTACTAAATGGTATTGTTCTAGATAATTCCTACAAACAACCTCCATACCTTGGCACCTGTATTAGAAACCAAGCTTCTAGGAGGGACCACAACAGTTGATGTTGACGAACTGGGACCTGATTGTGAGCTACCATCTACAACTAACGTGGAAGAAGTAGAAACATCTGATTGTGGGAAGTGTATTGAGGTGGATCTCTCAGAACCTTGAACCTCTGTCTTGGCAAGTGGAGGTTCAGGACAACCATAAGATGTTCCATTGGGAAGAATACTAGATGAAACGACAATATTCTTTCCATCCACGGATTTTACTTGCATATCACAGACCTCTGCACAAAGAAAAATCACAATCAATTTAAAACACGAGCACTGAAAAACTTTTCAACCCTGCAAAGAGTAAGAAAAGAATGAACTCTTCAAAAAAAGGATGAACTCACTGATTGTACTTGAGCTCTGAACTTCATGAATCTGCAAAAGAAAACAATTCTAGACTAAATACAGCATGCTTTGACATACAACTTTTTAACTAAAAATGCATCTCATATAAATTATTCAGGTTATATTTGCTTTGACATACATTGCCTTCCTTATGGGCCCCATGCTCCTGATCATACCCACTCTTTTTCCCTTGTGACTTGTCTTTCCCAACCTGTCTGTCAGCAGATTAACCAACAAAACATGATGTCAAAAATATTTGCACCAAAGAAAGAAGAAAAGGAGTGCATGTATGCATAACTAAATTTATGTATGATTTCGAGAAAGATACAGCTAGGACAAGTGCTCGGGAAAGACTGATGGATAGCACAACATACAAGACCAACAATCCATACATAGTCACTGATTCAAAATATTGACCCAATTCAGCAATACCAGAATTCAACTTTTTACTCAGAAATCAGTAAAGTCGTCTTGAGGAGCCATGTAAGTCTTGTCTCTTAAGTCATTAAGATTAGATGATAATTTATGAACATCTTATTATAGGTAAACTGAGTGTGTCTTAACTATTTGTCAAGCAGTACTTGTTTTAAAAGACGAAAGTAACCTAATGCATTAAATTTTATCATTACAAAGAGGCTAACTTCTTTCCTTGCACTGAGGATGAACCCAAAATCAAAATTGACATATGCAAAATCAGCAAAGCAGCACTGCATTTAATAATTTGGAAAAAAGAATAAGGGCTAGCTCAATATAGGATACACAAGTGACTCAAAAATGCATTATTCAACTATTCAAAATAATGTTTCACATCTAACAAGTCCAACATAAGCTATATTACTATACCCAATGAGCATTTATCACAACTCAGCACTTGGATTATTATTCCATACAATTTGGTGAATAGAAAAAAAGAAACTAGGATTATCAAAACAAATAGAGAATATAAGAAACAAAAGAAATATACAATAATATGAAAAAATAGGAATTATCAAAAAAAATGAAAAAATAGGCATAAAGCAGCTATTACTTTGGCACTCTATAACCATCCCCCCCCCCCAAAAAAAAAAAAAATAACGATCACTAAGTTCCATTACAATCTAAAAGAATGTAAATTTATATTTTCTGATAACAGATAAAATAAAGAAAGTTTAATGTATAGAGGCTCCCTAAAGTCCATTCTTCACCAAAACAATCTAAGAAATTTGCATTTCTTCACAATAAATTCTTTGATAAAAGGTACTTATAAGCCCTTCACTTTGGCCTCAGTGTTTTTTGACTTGAGTCTAGTGCTAAAGTTGGAGAACCAATCAACGAGTCAAGAATAGGACTAAGGCAATTTTCTCCATATGCAGAGTCACTCTATTGACCTGACATAACAAACTTCAGAGCAGAATCAATTCAGGAATCAAGGATTTTCCTCGAAGTCAACAATCTATTGTATCCAACCTCTACCATTCTTGACAGCTACGCAAAAGCAAAGACCATGAGATTAGTGGAATAGAATGATATTAGAAGATTTTAATAATTAATATGACAAATTATTATTATTTGTTTCTTCATTAAGTAATATAAATAGAACAAATCATTATTGATGGACATTGATCAAAAAAATACTATTGATGGACATGGTTTTAAATGCATTAACCATATGAAGTTTCTACATTGTTCTGGGGTTCCCCCAATTATAATAATATGATACATGCACCATTCATCAAAAAGGGCAAATTATTATTCTGTGATTCTTTACAGATATATTTGTAAGAAACCCTTACCCCATGTCAACTGGAACAGAGAAAGCTTCTTCAGTCTGCAAAAAGGAGGGAAAGCAACAACTGAGAAGATGCTCCCAAAAGATGAAAATATATACGAACATTCTATATACAGAAAAATCCACCTAGGAAGTTCACAAAAAGATAACCTTTGTTAACATCATGTTATTATTTTTCCCATTTTCAACTCCCTGCCCACTTCCAAAAGACTCAGCTGCCGCTTTATTCATTAAAGTGCCCTCTTCAACTTTCATGAGCAATCCATCTTCAGAGGTTGTGTTTGTCAAATCATAAGAAGACTTATTCTCATCTTGATCCAAACTCCTGCATTAATAAGTTTAATTGAGGACAAAGTTCCGTTGACAAAAGCCTGAAGACAATATAGAGAATTTCAAAACTTAGCAGAGTTCAATTTTTTTCAGCACATGAATATGCATCACAGGTTTTGTGCTTCTCTTAATTTTTTTGTATGAGAATGAGTAGAGTCTAAAATATGTATTTTGTTTTCATTTGTTCTTGGTGACAGTGTTCTGCGTGTTAATTAAAAAAGCATTATCATGTTTTAACAAAGAATGTTATTTTCATATAATATTAGGTGAAAACTAAAAAAGCCGGTAAATGTACTTCTTATGATTGAAAGAAGAAAAAAGAAATCAAATTGTAACAAAAAATTGTCAGATCTTTTGGCCCAACATTTCCTTGGAACAACTTCAAGAGGAAGATATGCTCACATTCAAAAACCCTATCACCTTGAAACTCCACCTATACCATCATTTCTTCATCTTAGCCCTATACCATCATTTGATTTTCATCAAAAGCCAAAGGTCTCAAATGGAGTTCAGCGATGCCTTTTAGTCTATGAGTCAAGTTCAGCAGGGAAAATAAGATAAAGAAAAGGCCAGGAATAATAAAACATTTATTATCAATTAGAAGGAAAAAGATAAAAATAAGGCAACCTCATAGTCATCAACAACCCAATATCCACGAAGCCACGAACTGCCTATACCCTTGCCACAGTTAGGAAGTTAGTTGCCTAGGCAATGGTTCAACAAAGTCAAATTAAGATGGCTAGACACCCAAGTTGAAGGTTTGATGAAATGAATGAGGAGAACAAAGGGAGCTAATCTTTCTTTTTTTTATTTTTGATCAATAATGATAAGGAGACTTTATTGAATTAGAAGAAGCAATAAGATACAAAGAGCCCTTTAAAAAGGACAATGCTCAATCCTTGCCAAACATTGATCCTCTGTGATGCCCTAGAATGGGAAAAAACATCAAGGATGGAGCGCCTTCAAATGTGCTTTGGGAAGATTATACAACTAGTTTCTCTTCTATAAGTGTCATTTAAAGATTTCTCAGCTCATTCATTGCAATAACAAATGAAAAAGGTGGTTGAAGGTGGAATAATGGTGGTGGACCTGGTGGCTCCACTCCAAGGACAGAGAATTGATGAAACTGGAGATTCAAAGATCATAGTAGGGTGGCTGAAAAAAAAATGTAAAGGGGTGCTTTGGCAATTCAGAAATGAAATCAGACGCTTCAAGTGGCTCTCAATAGATTTGAACATTCAAATAAAATGGGTAAGAAGAAACAAACAATCCATAAACAGCAAATGTTTTAGGCACAATTGTAATAGGGTGGTGGGTAGACCTGTTCATGGGCCGGGCCGGGCTCTGTATATGTATCAACAAAATGCACTCAGGCCTGAGCCCAAGCCCGGCCAAAAATTTAAAAACAGAATTTTTTCTTTTTTTTATTCAATAAAAAGTGTTTTATTTATATAAAAACCTTCAAAAACTCAAAAATAATATTACTTGGAAAAAAAGAGAAGAAGAACAAAGAAAAAATATTGTATATATATTTTTATTATTTAATATATTGTATCAAGTCAGGCTCGGGCTCGGGCTCGGGCCGGGCTTTTTTGAGAAAGCCCGAGCCCAAGCCCGTGGACCTAAAATTATAACCAAGCCCGACTTAACAACAAACCGGGTCGGGCCAGCCCGTCAAGCTACCCAGCCTATGAACAAGTCTAGTGGTGGGGTGTGTGTGTGTAAAATTGTATCCACAACCTCTTGTTGTAATCTCTTTGTATTTTAATCAATCAATAAAATCTTTTGTGTTGCTGATCAAAAAACAATGATGAAAATGGAGCTCGGAGAAAATGCTGGTAGTGGGGGTTGGACCCCCAATCCTGGAAAATTTTGAAAAAAAAAAAAAAGACTAGCGGCTTGGGAAAAGAACTATATATCTCAAGGAGGTAGGGTAACTTTGATTAAAGCCACACTAGCTAACTTGCCAATTTATTATCTCTCTGTGTTTAGGATACCCTATAGGGAGGCAAAGAAATTGGAGAAATTAATGAGGGATTTCCTATGGGAGCCTGGGGAAGAGAAGACGAGTCACTTAGTAAGGTGGGAGGTAGTTTGCAGGTGTAAAGAAGAGGGAGGTTGGGAATAGGGAACTTGGTCCTAAAGAATGTAGCTTTATTAGGTAAGTGGTTGTGGAGATGGCCCAAAAAGAGAGAGGTAATGGGGTGAGGTGATAGCAAGTATTCATGGCTGCCTGGAGAACGGTTGGGATGCTGGTGTATCTCATCGGGCTACTTCGACTAATCCTTGGAAAGCGATTCACAGTATCCTTCCCCAATTTCTTAACTTTTTCAGGTATGATACTTGTTTTGGGAACTTTGTTTTGTTCTGGGAAGATGTTAGGGTGGATTCTTCATCCCTCAAAGACCTTTTCCCTTCACTCTATTCCATTTCCTTGTTTAAGCATAAGGTCACTTCCCATTTTCTCCCTTCCCCCTTTTCCTCGATGTCCCTGAATTGGAATTTTGGTTTTTGTAGGGGTTTAAGGGATGTTGAACACTTGATATTGTTTCAGAACTTCTTTGTGTCCTAGATAGTGTCTGTTTAGATCCCCTAAAGCCGGACAAAAGAATTTGGTCCCCCCATCCTAAAGGTTTCTTTACTTGTGCCTCCTTCTTCAAGGCCATTTGTACTCCCACTACACAACTTGTTTTTCCAGTTAAGGAGTTTTGGACTAAGCCTATTCCCCCTAAAATCACTTTGTTCTACTAGGAAGTATTTCTTGGGAAGATTAATACTTTGGACTGTTTGCAAAAGAAAAAACCTTTTTTGCACCTATCCCCTTCTTGGTGTATTCTTTGCAAAGCAAATGGTGAGGTTCCACTTACTAATTTCCTGTACCTTTGTTGCAGATGTTTGGGTTTGGATTTTTGCCTTGTTTGGATGT
This sequence comes from Nelumbo nucifera, assembly GCF_055504915.1. Taxonomy (NCBI): domain Eukaryota; kingdom Viridiplantae; phylum Streptophyta; class Magnoliopsida; order Proteales; family Nelumbonaceae; genus Nelumbo; species Nelumbo nucifera. The sequence goes on along the minus strand of NC_142649.1, from coordinate 144,566,396 downwards.
AGGTGGAACCAACCTGCAGATATAAGCCGACTCTTTGATCCATCGGCTTTTGTGTGGCCCAACAAAAGAGTATCTTAACAAGGGCAATTCACTGGCTGAAAACTCTGAATTCTTTCCAATTGTTCTCCTTTGACAACCTTAGGAGGAACTGATTAGTAGTGGCAAACAGCTCCTTCAGGAAAGAAAAGGTCATCATTCCTTGGACCCCACCACCTAACAGTTGGGTAAAGTTGAATTTCGATGGAAGCACTTAAGGAAACCTTAGCACCTCAGGCAATAGGAGGAGTGTTGAGAGATAAGGACAGCAACATCTTAGCCTTATACTCTGGTCCAATGGGAGTAGGAGATAGGGGTGGCAAATGGGTGGGTTGGGTTAGGTTGGGTGTGGGTTGAGTATCAACCCACCCATATTGACCCTGCAACCCATTTGCGACCCATATTTATTGATGTTAGTGGGTCACAACTCACAACTAGACCTGTTCATGGGTCGGGCGGCCCGATGGGCCGGCCCCCGGATGGGCTTGAACAGGTATATGGGCCCACGGGCTTAACCTCGGGCCAAAAAGCCCGGCCCGCAATAAATTCGAGCGGAGCTCGGGATTTGCCAAAATAGCCCGGCCCGGCCCGACCATAGTTAAACCTAAAACCCTACTCGAGACATCTTTGACTCTTCCAATTTTTTTTTCTAGCCGAACCCTTCATCTCCATCTCCACATCCTCCACACTCCACAGACCACAGTTCTCATCCTCACACTCTCAGGCAGCCACAAACGGCGAGGCGGCGAACGTTTACCGGCGCAACAACTCCGGCGGCGGCAGTGAGCTCTCTCTCTCTCTTTCTTTCTCAGACGCGAACTGATCAAGTGATCATTGTCAAAATCGCAGGTCAGGCTCGCAGCTCACAGACCACAGTCACCGACTCACCGCGAACTCTCCGACAAATACAATCACCGGCGGCGGCGGTGAGTCCTCTTTACCATTTTATTCTATTACAATCTTTAGTGTTTACTGTTTTTATAACTGTTGGAGATAAATGACACAACCCACCTATCTGCCTATCTCATTATTCTTTCGTTTTATTAAGCGCTTTCTAAACTCTAAAAGTGTTTTGTGTTAAAAATCAAAAGTCAAAAAAGGAAGAAGAATACACAAGATTCAACATGATTTTTATCAGCGATTAATTCGTACCCAATTCACAGAATATTTCCTGTACGTGAAATTTATTACTCTCATTTCAATACGTGAAATTTATAAACTTCTGCAACTTCCAGTCGACCACCACCAGGTTTGCCTCTGCATTACAAATTCTGTTAGTATCAGAACTGCTATTAAAAAATATGAAAATGTTCTAGCGGTATAACTGTGTTTCCATTAAATATGAATTCAGTCAACTTCTCTGCATGAGGAGCAGAGAAATGGGAAGCCTTTGTTTAGATAAATGGTAACATGAGGAGCAGAGCATTAAATATGCTCTGTTCCTAAATACTTATCATGGTAACATGAGGAGCAGAAGCCTTTGTTTAGATAAATGGGAAGCCAGGAAAGCCTTACAAGAAAAAGTAGAGAAAAGTTGCAAGGAAAAGGAGTCCAAAAGAATCATTTTCTTACTCTGTATACAGTTCAGCCAACACTGAGGAGTGTTTACTACAGAAAAGAAGATTTATTTTTATCAGTTCTGTCAAGGGAAGTGAGATATTATCATTCCTTTCAAAACTGATGAAGCCGAAGTATGTCGGATGAAAGTATGTTATTCTTTTGTGGGTGTCTTGAGACAGGATGAGCTGGTGGGTGCGCTTCTGCAATCCTCTCTCAATGTTGCTGGAGGACCAATCTCCCACACTCTAAAAAAAAAATAACTCACCTTTTGATCTTTTCTTCATGGCAGTTTGTGCGGAGCTGTTCTGTCCTTCCAGTACTGGGTTTGTCCTTATTTGGAAGCTTTAGGCAATCTGATCTGGTGTAAGGGTGTAAGCTCTGGGCTGCCATTAGCATCTCAGACCTAAATTTATTCATTTAAATTACATTTGGCTTGATTTACTTCAAAATTCCTGCAGTGCCACAGACCAGGAACAGCACATTTACAGCCATAATCTGATCATCTTGATCCCCAGAAGATTCTGGATCTGAGTTTGTGAAGTCAGAAAAGAATAAGATTGCAATTTGGGCAGGTTGAACCAGGTTTAGGGTTAATTGAGGCCCATCCCTGAGATCTAGACTCAATTTAATCAATGCGACACCAGCCTTGTTAAACCTAACAGAAGTTGCTCAGAGCTTTGGATTTGGCAGGTTGATTAGGCAGGTTAATGTAGGGAAAAATTTTAATTTCTTTTATTAGGTCGAGCTTCGGGCTCGGGCTCGGGTTTCGGGCTTTTTATCAGGGCCGGGCTCGGGCCCAAGTTCTAGGCCCGTTGGTCGGGCCGGGCTCAGGCTCGGGCCTATTATTTTTCCATTAATGAACACTAAAAGCCCGGCCCGAGCCCAGCCCGGCCCGGCCCATGAACAGGTCTACTCACAACCCACCCTGACCATGACCCACCTATACAACCCATCCCAACTCAAACTATGACATGTTTTCTAATTTCTCTCTATTTTCAAATGCATTAAACACTTTTCAAATAGCCTTGGGATTTTTCACAAAAAAAAAAAAGAAAACAAAAAAATGATAAAAAGTTCAAAAAATATTTTTCAAATAAAAACAAAAATTACAAAAACACTGAAAATGATAAATATATTTCATGTAAAACATCAAAAATTATAGAGAAAAAATGTAAATGAAAGTATCATTTCACATAAAAACAGAAAACTGTAAAAAACATAGAAAAATACAGAAAATGCAAAAAAAAACAAAAATTTAGAAATTTAGAAATTTAGAAAATATAAAATATCAAAAACAGAAGTTGCATAAAAACTGAAGAAATTATAGAAAAACACAAACATTACAAATAAATAACCAAAAATACAGGAAAATGTATAAATCTACAAAAAAAATAACAGAACTTATGAAACATTTAGAAAAATGATAAAATGAAAAGAAAACACAAAAATTAAAGGGAACACAAAAAATTAGAAAAATATAAAAATTACAGAAAAAACAACAGAAATTATAGCAAAACACAAAAATGCAAATAAATACCTAAAGTATAAGAAAACCAAACGTAAAAAATGTACAAAAACTACAAAAATTGATGGATTTTTTGAATTTTTTAATACAAGAAAATAAAATGTAAAAATGTAGGTAAAATTTTTTATACAAGTTTCCATCATTTTTTTAAATTAATAGAAAATTTTAAATATATATATATATAGAAAAATACAAGAAATTTTGAGAAAATAGATCTGATTCCATCTTTTTTACACGGGCAGCAAACCCAGATTTGTCTTCACAGAGGAAGACGGTGAAAACAAATCTGGGTTTGAACCAGATCTAGCAATCTGCGGTGGATCTTTTTTGCAAACTCAGATCTGCCTTCACAAAGGAAGACGATGAAGGTTTGAACAGATCTAGTGATCTGGATTTGTTTTGCAAACCCAGATCTGTCTTCACAGAGGAAGACAATGAAGGTTTGAACCAGATCTAGTGATCTCTGCGGTGGATCTGTTTTGCGAACCATGATCTGTGTTCACAGAGGAAGACAATGAAGGTTTGAACCAGATCTAGTGATCTCTGCGGTGGATCTGTTTTGCGAACCATGATCTGTGTTCACAGAGGAAGACAATGAAGGTTTGAACCAGATCTAGTCAACCTATCACTTGATCTGCCATGGCGGAAAGAGCAGACAGAGATCTGCTATGCGAACCCAGGAAGAAGAATAAAGAAAGAAAGAAAGAGAGAGAGAGAGAGAGAGAGAGAGAAGGGGAGAAGGGAGAAAATTACCGGTGGTTTTGATCGCCGTCTATTGAGAACATTTCATTCCTTTCTCCCCCAACCTGGCGGATTGGCAAAATAGAGAGTCCACCCTGACCCTTTTCGACCCTTCCCTCGACCCAACTGACCCTAACCCTTCACAACCTAATGGGTACCCTCGACCCAACCCCACCCTGACCCAAATGGGTGATTCGGCCCATAGTGACCATGACCCACATCTTAAATGGGTGAGTATGGGTGGGTTTTTAAGCGGGTGGGTTGGGGTCAACATTGCCACCCCTAGTAGGAGACTCAGTCAGGGCTGAATTATTAGTGGCTTTACAGGGTATTCAGATAGCAAACCATTTAGGAGTTGAGAATCTTCTCATCAAAAGAGATTCTAAGATTGTTGTGGGCTGGTTAATAGAGCCGGGATCAGTCATTTGGTGCTACAAGGATTTCCTAAAAAAGGCAAGCTGGTCAACAAATAACATGTCTGTTAGCTCACATTGGGTGAGCAGGTCAGCAAATGCTTTGGCCGATCATCTTGCTAAACAAGGGGTTTTGAAGGAACACCTGTACTGGGCAACATTGTAATGTTTTCAGTGTAGCTTTTACACTTTAATCTCAAGGGAGGTTGCACCTCGTGCCTCTCCTTGGGGTGCTTGTAACATTTCTGATATATCATTAATAACTCTCTTTTCAATTATCAAAAAAAAAATGTTGTAAAAGAAGTTGAAAAGCGTATCCTTGTTCAGGGGTTTTATGGGGGGGGGGAATGAGAAAAAACAACTAGTAAAACCAACTTATGGGCAGTTTCATGGTATCTGAAGGCAAAGTGATCCTTTTAGCAAGATTAAAGCAGGAGAAGAAAAGAACAAAAAGATAACAATGAAATGCAAGGGCTTGTTGAGTCTGTTCATAAGAACATCTTGGTGGGTTCTTGTTGCATGGTGCACCATTCATATGCAGAAAATCGAAAAATGAAACTTTCAGAATTGGTTCAAAAGATGGATGTTCAAGGAATAGAGGTTCAACTGCTTGATCAAAGTTGATTGGTCCCTTCAGAGAGATATTTTTTTTCCATGGAACAAGTTTTCTCCACTCTCTTAAATGACTAGATCCAAAACAAATGCAAGCCCGTAAAATGCTCCCATAAACATGTAACTGAAACCCTTCCAATTCCACAAGTTATAGCATTTGCAAGAGTTTCCAGGTTATCCAGTTTGAAGACAAAACTTCTTTGTACAAATTACTATAAACAAGCAATGCCATGCCCAAGGAATCACTCGCTCTCTTGGAATAGGGAATTGAAAAGGCACCATATCTGAATCCATGATTAGTCAAAAGTTGAACAACTTCCTCCTCTATATCCATATTAAGAAGCAGACATCATCCATAATGTGTATTCTATAGATAATATCGTCTACTATAAGTATCTCAAGAAATGTACTCCACAGGAAAGGAGATCTTCAATCAAAGGTGAGGGTCACAAATAAAATCCCACAGAAATGCATCATTATTCCTTCCTCCAGAAGGCATATAAGAACTGCTCTGCTAAGAAAGCACAGTGGGCTCCAAGCCCCACATCCATGAGTCATCCAAATTTGGATTTACAGTTATCTGATTTAAGCATGCTAACAACATAATCATCTAATCTACCCCCCAATCATACTGTGCCAGAATCTTACTGCCACACAATTCCCCTACAGAAATTCTCAAGCAGTACCTCAGACCACACTCTTACAACCTTCAATCAATAAATAGAAGGAAAGTTGTGATGAAAAGAATCCCGCCTGCACCTGGGGTTGGGGGATGGGTTACCCCCCGTTGTGTAGCCAAGAAATAAAAAATAAAAGAAAAAAAAAAAAAAGAAAAGAGCCACCACTGCTCTTGTCCTCCCAAAGTGGCTTCTATCCCTTTCCAGACATGTGAAACTTTTGAGTCCTTCAGCACTTTTTGTTTTCATCATAAGGAAACTTAATTAATGCAAAAAAGGGTAGTCCTCAACTCAATGATTCCTCTTCAAAGGGTAGATAAGCCTCCCATACTCATAAGGATCTAATCCCGAATATCCAAGGAATTTAGACAAAAAGCGAATGGTTAGGTGGCAGAAGCTATCCTAAAAATGTGGGATGCTTGGAATAATTGTACATGAACCATTCATTATTGTTATTTAGTAAAAATTTAACAGTTACCAGTTTTGTCCAAAGCACTCAGGCTTACATATGAGATTCTAGCATGCTCAATGATATTTCATTCATTGTTCATGGGGCCATCCAAAAACAAGTACTCCTTACAAGTGCTTCCACCACCAATGCCAGCACAGAAAACAAGGATGATTATAAAATGGGTTTGCTTGGCTTTTCTCTTCTTTACATTTTATAATTTTGGTCATATGCAGATTTCTTTTTTAGAAATTAAGTGCATACAATTAAAACAGAAAATAAAAAAGAAAAGCATGCAACATAAAATCTCACATTCGTGTTAGTATTGAGGAATGAAATGAGAACATGAGTGGGAAAAAATGTAAGAGAAAACCAGCCTTAAGCCCTTGTGATCATGTAAAACAACCACCAATTTGTATGTTATAGAGCCTATGATATCAACAAATACCTAATTTGATTAATCTGCTTTGCATCCGTAGCTACAACTTTTGCTTCACTTTCTGAGCGCTCTATATGAGAAACAGATCCTGCGACTGCTTCAACTTCATCATCAGCTACACTGTCAAAGGTTCCATCTACCCGAAGTGCAACTCCCTAAATAAAAAACACCACCATATCAAAGCATTACTTATCGCAATATAGAGGAAACAAGTACCCAGATGAAAAATGGGACCAAGCGAAAAATACCTTGGCAACTACTTGAACAAGATCACCTGAGAGTACCACAAGTGTATCTACGATAGCACCCTTTGTTAAGTTAGCGTCATTTTTTCCCTTTTTGATCATCCTTGCTCTTTTCAAAACAATAGCTGAAGAACAGGATATGTTAAATGAATTTCCCGATAGATCGAACAGTAGACGGGTAAAAAAATATCAACATTAATGTGATGACAATACAACCAAAAGAAAGACAAAATCACATATAAATCCAATAGATACAAAGGAAAGCCAAAAATTTAAAAATTATTGAATCAAATAACTGGTAACGAAATACAAATGGAGACAAAGACTAGTTGAGGAAGATAATCAGGGGGGAATGATCAAAGCCTATACTAATTTATTCCAATCCAATATAACTACGACAGCTCCTTGTAAAGAATGAATAATGATAAACCAAAACCTAAGTAGGAATACGTTATATAAGCATAATCCGGAAAGGAGTCCAGCGACCCAATTCAGGGAACAACCTAACAGATTCAAGAAAGCTGGATATGAAAGTGAAGCTTAACCCACGCACCGTATTCCTTTTCGACGCAGGCTGTGTGAAAGATGCCAGAATAGGTAGAGCCGTCCTTGACCTGAACCTCCACCGGTAGCCCTACGATGCACATGGTAGTGAACAGTAATGCATCACTCAGGGAAGGCGAGACGATACCTTCGTCCGAAAGATCTCTGGTTTTATAACCCATATTGCCTTCCCCTGCCCGCTGCTACTGCCAATCTGTTCTTTTTTGCACCCTTTTTTCTTTGTCCTGCTTTTCCTTCTCGCCTTTATGGAGAGATTGAAAAAGGGTACTCCAATGGCGATCGGAATTTACTTGCAACGGAGGGAATTGAAATGGAAAATGTATATGTGGATGGACCGATGGATCCAACTCGTGCAGCTTTTACTTGCCGGAGCAACAATGACCCACCTCTCTCGGTCTCTCTCTCTCTCGCTCCCGCCCGAGTACAATGCCATATGCTCTATTAACCGCTGCTAGACCATAAGCATATTTATGGACGCTAGATTGATGGGTTAGTCTATGGATCAATGATGGTACACAAACAACAAAGATCATATATATCACCTCATCTCCGAGGAGGCGTTTGGCTTTTTTTTTTGGAAAAATTTCCGATCATTATCTTGTAAATTGGTTTGAGTGATAATTTAGTCCCGTGCCAGTACCTGGCCTTTTTAAATGTGACAATCTAGTACCTGTCGTTAATGGAATGTTAGTTATGTAGTTATATATATCACGTGACCTCATGTACGATTTAAGACTTTTCAAAATGTCAAAATTACTCTTAAAAATAAAACACAGTGTTCATCATCTTCTTCCTCAAGAAGATGAAAAAGCTCCCAAGCTCTTTGTCACAACTCACAAACACCAAAACCCTTCTTGCATATAATGATTGACCATGATACCTCTACTGGGCCATGTTACGGTGCGTTAGTGTTGTTGTGTTATCGAGCCATATTCAATCAATCGTTGACTAAGGCCGTGCGTTTGGCAAGTCTTTCCGTGCGGTCTTCCGTCTGTATAGAAGCCCATAAGACCGAAAATCGGTCTATTCCCATTTGGTTTGCATCAAATCTCGCCACCAAAAGATATTGTGCCGAAAAGCCCAGAGAAGCCCAATTTGAGCTGATTTTGGGAAGCTACGATCGTAGATTCTAGGCTTTTATGCCCTCTTAGAGCTTTCCCATACATGTTCGACTTCTCACAAGCATACAAAATTGAACAGTAACCCCTGATGCTAAACCCCCCCAAACCCCTCTCATTTGCACACTCGACACTGAATCACTCACTTCTCACAAGTTCACTTCCTCCATTCCCTTCATCCTCCTCTTCCTCCTCTTCCTCCTCCTCCTTCAATCTTCTTCTTCTTCTTCTATCGTCACCATCCTCCTCTTCATCTCTCTTCCGTGATTCCACTAAAATATTTTCCCCTCTTTTGTAGGAGATTACAAAGCATTTGGTGCTCATGAATCTCGCGGCAGTGGTAGTCTGTTATTCGGGTGGTGGTTTGCAGGTACAACCCCCATCCCAATATGTACTGTTAGGGTTTTTTTTTGCACATCCATTGTTCTTGTATCTGCACATCTTAGGTTTAAACTTCCATATGTTTACTCCTTTTTTTTATTCTTTCGTATGATGTCGTTGCTTATTATACTTTTTTTTTAATTTTCATTGCTTTTATTTTTAATCTGAAAGTATCAGATTTCAATATTGTATGATGCTTGCTTTTTTTTTTAATATAAAAGTATCAAATTAACTCCATTTATATCATCCACATCAAAATCAGCTTCATGCATTGCTTGGCCTTGGTCTAATTTAGGAAGCCATTATTAGCTCCAAAAATTTAAAAAAAAAAAGTAGAAAATGAACTTTAACTTTAAAATAAAACTATGATCTCAGTAAAGCTAAAACCAAGTTAAACTTCCAATATTTTCTTTTTCTATTCATCTTTTTCAGCAACAAAGAGATTTGTCAAAACAAGCAGATAAAAAAGAGAGAAGTAATACAAGGCTCAAGATCCATTAGAAGCATGACCCAATCCCAAACCTCAAAGAGGTAAAACCAATCCACCAAAAAATAAAAAGCAAAGCAACAAATGGGAAAAAAACATTTGCTACCTTAAGGGTGAAATCCCCCAACACAATTCAAGTCTCCAAAAGCTACACAGACTGCCAGATTTCTTGCCTCCCTAGAATGCCTCAACCTCTAAAGACCAACAGAAAGATTTTTGTTATCCAATTAATAATAACCTCAGCCTTCCTCTACCTGATGTTAGACAGTGTATGCCCTTAGATCCAATCAGCATGATGTACATTATGACATTTATTGTAAACGATACATATTTGATTCATGTTATTGTGGTGTATTTTTGTGTAATACTCTTAAACCGGACACATATGAGACTCGTGTTAGTTTATAATCTTCACAGTCAATGGATAGATCTGGGGAGATTTATCCTGCCAAGGTTGACACTGATGTGCCACCAAGTTGGTTGGGGTGGCTTGTCTCAGATACCAGGGTGAGACCTGAGGCACATGCAGTGTGGGTTTTCTTAAAACCCTGAACCAGACCAAATTCCAATATTGCCCTGGACCTTGGAGACAGATGGGCAAAACTGAAATGTTACACCTGACCCCTATATTCGATTATGATACTGCACTAGGTGTCGGATTGGGTTGTCTTTGATGTGCCAATCGTGAGATTCTTAGAGGGGGTCAAAACTTGGGTATGTTGGGACAGTCCGAGAATTCACCTGAGTGAGTGATCATAGTGATATGATCAACCTCTTTGTCGGACAAAGTGAATGATCGGGAAATGCATTCTCTTTGACGGAAACCTAAACTGCCGGTAGTGGATTTCAAATGTGTTTGAAATTTGGTTTTGCAAAATATATTTATATAGAGATATACTTATATATTATGGTTTCACAAATTGTTTGTGAAAGGTTTTAATTCTCGGGATCCATGTGAGTAGAGAGTGCAAAACTGTACCTTGCAACCGAGGGAGAGGTCTTCTCTTGTCGAGCAGTGTTTGATCATTAAGGGCTGAGAGGTTAAGTGTAAGACCATTGAGGGTTATACCTGATGGGCTAATCTTGCATCTGCCCACAGTCCTTGGGTCGTCATAAGATGGCTTGACCCAATGACCATTTAGTGTAAATGTTGGGCCCATTAAGAGCCCATAGTGACGGACTCAAGGGTTCACTGTATTCAGTAGTGAATTTGACCAGGCTTTGTAACAGAGGTTAGGTTGAACCCATGTGTCTGATGTGTAGATCAATGATAGGGTCCCACACCATACAAAGAGAGCCAAGCTAGCCAGCATTAAAAGGAAGTTAGCCTGAAAGTTTAATGGGCCTAAAGCCAATTTCGAACTGGGTTAATTGGATTAATTAAAAAGGGGTGAATCTGGGTTTAGATCAGCAAATAAGGATAAGAGGATAACTCTTATATACTTGAAGCTGATTTTGATCTACATATAAGATAAGGGATTATCCTTATCACTTAAAGAGTCCAAATCCAAATAAAGATTTGGATCAGGAGACTCCTAATCAGATTAGGAGGTTGCCTCCCTGGATCAGGAGACTCCTAAATAGAGAGCAGGGCGGACCTGAAAAAGACACACAACACAGAAGCCAACTCAGTTTGACTGTTTCTGCCTTCAGTTCTTTCTCTCTCTGCTCTTGCTGCCCTACCCTATTCAATCTCCATTTATTGGAACTGAACAAGATTGGATTTTAATATTGTTTCTTGCTAGAAGAAACAATTCTGAAGCTGTGCTCACTATCCCATTCGATTCTTACTGAAGAATGACAAGTTCTTGGTGAAGAAACTACTTGTTGATCCTACTTCATCCTAAGCTATGTCATCTTCAATGGAGGGAGGATTTGGTACACTCTTTGGGCGTTAACACCTGCATTGGGAGGAGATTTTTGCGTGGACTCCGTATCAGGTATATCCCTCCCTAATCTTGGTTTCAGATTTGGTCCGGTTTGGTTACAAGAACGAACCTTGAAAATGTAGTTTTCTAAATTGGGAATACGATTCCCAGATGGGAGTAAAGAAATTTTTAAAATTTCACCCAGCCTTCCTACAGGGTTCGGCCATCCATATGATGGATCTCCCATCCCTTCAGTGGTATCAGAGCCAGGTTCAAGTCTTGAACCAAATTAGATCAGATTTGGATATGCGCAAATGGGCAGAAGGCGTTCTACCTGATTTGCGCAGTTAGCGTTTTTTCTAGGAATTGGTTCCTAGATTATGGGCGAATGATCTGGAAAATAAATCTTTATTATTCTGTTATATTTATATAATTGTTTTGTGAATGTTTCTTGAATATTTGGGCTACATGTGTAATGGAGATTGAATCATTTTGGTGCCAAGATTCGCGCACCCTACTATTTCTTATCTATTCAATTTGGTCTGTAAATAATTTTTTTTTAGACAAATTGTATAGGAATTCGATGTGTTGTAATAATAGAAAAATTAGGTTTTTCTATTTTATTTCCAACTGGAGATTGCTGGAGTGCGCAATAGAGGAGAAGAAGATTTCGCAAAAAGAAGTTCTGCGATTTTGTAGATATCGATTTTGCAATCTGCGATTAATTGTTCTTTGCAGGTTTGCAGGATGTCCAAGAAAATCATAGTGTAGCCCTCTGATTTCGTTTTCTTGATAATTTGATTATCTAGATTTAATTAGTTTTTCATATCATTATTCTTGAATTAAATCTTGAACTGGACACCAAAACTTGGGTCGATTTGTACCATATTTGGTCTAAACTGGTTAGACCGAATTCTTGGTTCAATGGGGTTGGTTTTTTTGACCCAAATTCGATTTTGGCTAGAGGATTGATGGCCCACTTCAAGTTTTTAATTCGGCCCACCTCTGTAAAACCTAGTTTTAATATGCATTAGCCCTGATTCATCTATATGGGCCGAACTGGTCTTTGCAGTTCATCCCATATACCTAGATAATGTTATTTGATGATGTTATGGGTTCTGTTGGGTTGATACTGATTTAACCTAATTAATTTAGGGTTTTACAGATATTTTAATTGATTCGATCAATTTGTTTCATGCATGTGATGTATGGATGTGTTATGTGCTACGTACATGGACCATAAGCATTTGGACCATGTTACTTTGATAGTGGTTGTTTCGCACACCATGGCTGAATGCACATCATTGCCATGGTGTCCACAAGATCATTGGATGATCTCCCTATTTGATGGGCCCCACATCAGCTTCCTCCCCAAGAGGGACCGTGTAGAACCCTAGTCGTTTAGGGCCCATTTAAATATGGCTTTGAGAAAGCCAGTGTGAGCCACTTTGGTTTGGCCTAAATAAAACTAGGGCGTAATTATTCGTTCCTCCAATGAAATATAAGTGCATGTGATAGAGAGATTCATATGATGAACTCTCTAAAGGCCTTCCATCATTAGCATGAAGATGGGCCATTCAGCAATGAGGAGATGCACCATAAAATTGGGATATTCATTTGCTGCTGGATCTATTGGATTGTTTCATAAGATGATAGGGGCGTCATAAACCGATGTGAGAGGAGCCTATTGTAAAATTGAACTCTCTCACGGTACCTTGGCATTCACAAATATGATGGGTAAGCACTTATTGGACAGAAAGGTTTAACCTAAAATGGCAATGAACCTTGTCTGATAGAAGCCAAAGGAAAATCTCATAAGATGAGTGGATATGATCATTCGCAGAAGGTAGTGGGGTTATGCAGCTGAAACAGTTGACTCCATGCACTATATGTGGTTTCCCACATTTCCAGAGACATAGTTTGCAGTCTTCGTTACTGAGATAAGAGGGAAATCTCAAAGATGATTAAATGGAAATGGAACATAGGTTAAAAGCCATATCTATTTAAACAACATGAATCAAATCAGGTTGTGGACTAATATTTGCTTTGCCTTTTATCAGAAATGGCAAGCGAACAATTTGCCAAACTGTTGGACGATAATAAGCTTAAGGTCCCAAATTACGCTGACTGGTTTCGTAACCTCATGCTGGTTTTGACATCCGAGAAATTGGACAAAGTTGCTAAGAACCCTACTCCGGATCGTCCGGGTGATAGGGTTTTTGAGGCCTGTAGGAGGGAATATCAAGAATGGAAAGAGAAAAACTCTCTTGCTCGGTGCTATATCAGAACCTCCTTAGACAATCAGATACAACGACAGTTCGATTAGATCGAAGTGTCCAAGGATATCTTGGATAGTCTAAGGATCATGTATGAAGAGCAGAATCGTTCTACTCGTTAAAAGGTCCTAAAGCAGTTTATGACCGCACAAATGTCAAAGAACCAACTAGTTCGATGGTAGTTCACTACAGATCCTTGGGTATACCGATGCCAATTTCCAATGAGACCTATATGATAGAAAGTCTACGTCTGGATACATCTGTACGATGGGGTCCTGTGTAGTTAGCTAAAAAAGCAACAAACAAGGGTCCACTGCAGATTCCATAACCGAGGCTGAGTACATTGCCGCAAGTGAAACTGCCAAGAAAACCGTATGGATGAATAAGTTTATTCAGGAATTAGGAGTAGTTTCATCCAACACATCACCCATTCCACTGTTGTGTGACAACACTGGAGCCATTGCTCATGCTAAGGAGCCACGAGCCCACTCGAAGTCAAAGCACATCGAGAGGAAGTACCATGTACTACGGGAGATAGTTGGAAGAGGGGACGTCCTAACTCAGAAGGTAGCATCAGCGGAAAATGTAGCAGACCCATTGACTAAGTGGGAGCTGTTCGATCTCCATTTCTTGGAACTGATCAATATTTGATCTTAATATTGTTTCTTGCTAGAAGAAACAATTCTGAAACTGTGCTCACTACCCCATTCGATTCTTGCTGAAGAATCACAAGTTCTTGGTGAAGAACTACTTGTTGATCTTACTTCATCCTAAGCTGTGTCATCTTCAGTGGAGGGAGGATTTGGTACACTCTTTGGGCATGAACACCTGCATTAGGATGAGCTTTTTGCGTGGATTCCATATCAGGTATATCCCTCCCTAATTTTGGTTTCAGGTTTAGTTCGATTTGGTTACAAGAACGAACCTTGAAAATGCAGTTTTCTAAATTGGAAATACGATTCCCGGATGGGAGTAAAGAAATTTTTGAAATTTCACCTAGCCTTCCTGTAGGGTTTAGCCATCCATATGATGGATCTCCCATCCCTTCACTTGAATCATTTCAAATCCCAAAGATTACACAAGTCTAAGCCCCAATAACTTGCAATTTTCTCTTTGACACTCAAGATAGTATATAGCCAAAAGCTCGAAGTTTTTCATTAAATTATAAGAAGATTAAAATACAAAGGTGAAGGGAGGTAAACCCTCTTACATATTATTTTCACATGTTAACTCTCCAATCTTTTTCTTCCAACTCCCTACCAAGAATCTTGTAACCAATATGAAAATATATGATCATACTAACCAATATGAAAATGCACTCACTATATAAATGAGGTACATAAACATGTTAAAGCACTCACTATATATTTGATCATACTAACTGAAAATATATGATTATGCTAGCTATTATATACATTATGTGGCACAATGCATAACAAAGTATGATCCTTCGCCCACATGCCATAGCCATAAACATGGCTGATTCAATTATCAAATTACTAGAGAAAATTTCCAATCAAAGGCATTGACTATTAGGAGGAAATGCATAACTCTAATGGATGCTCATCATCTTAAAATCAAGGAAATCCTATCATTTTTTTAATAGTAACCTAATATCTATTTTGACACATATTGGATGGATTCCGTGGAGATGAATGCAACACTTAGATGGTTTAGCTTCTTGTGGATATTGATCTTATGGTTGGGGCTCATAATAATATTAGGGTTTAGGCTTTTGATAGCAGGTAGTAAGGATTTACGAATGCAAATTTTAATGTCAGAGGGGTAACTTTATGATGGGCAAATATAGGAAGAACCAAGGCTGCACTTGCAATGGATTGTTTTCTTTCACGTATGACTGTCTGATGATCCAACATTGTTTTCTTTCATGGATTCCAGCATTGTTTTCTTGCATGATCCACCTTAATATGCATTGTTTTCTTTCATGGATTCCAGCATTATTTTCTTGCATGATCCACCTTAATATGCATTGTTTTTTTTTTTCATGGAGTCTAGTAGGAGGACACCAAAACTATAGACAACACATTTATCATTTAAGAAAAATTTTGCTTAACCCATACATTACCCGCAAGCAAACATCTATCAAGCTAAGCTTCTCTTTGACAGCCTTTGCTTTTTGTTATTGCTTTGTATCTGAACACTTACTCCTTTGTTATTACTTGGAAGAAAACATTCACACAAACTTCTTTGCTTTATTATTGCTTTGTTATTCGGTGCATGGGTTGTACATATTGGTTGATGTGGGTTGTACCAGCAATTTGCTGAAGCTATCATACCCTTGTTATTGCTTGCAGGATTTCATCCACTTACAAACATTCAAATGGAATAGCTACTTCAAGTGACTCATACAACCATCAAACTTTTTTTTTTATTTTATAGTTGATTGGAAAAAAATATGATTATTCTATAAATTTTCAACAATATTGTGTCAGTAACCCAAAGTTTCATGATGATTAGATGGCGACTAGTGTATCTAATACATCTTTTGAAAATGCCCTCGTCACAAATGCAAACTAGACACCTACACAAGAAACTTTTTTCATAGATTTACTTGTACAACAAGTCCAGAGTGGAGGAATGGTAACTGGTTGTTTGAAACCAGCTGCTTGGAAAGAGGTGAGACATAATTTTTTCACACAATTTGGCTTGAACTTCAATACATATCGTTTAGTAACAAGATACAAAATTTAAAGAGTAGATACAAGGAGTTTACAAAACTGAGATATGGGCAAACCGGAGTTTACAAAGTAGATACAAGGAGTTATCCCAGAGACATGGGATAACTATTTGATGGTATTTTCTATAACATATATGATTTTTTATTTAAATTCAATACATTACATACAAATTGATTGGTGTCCCAATGTCTTTTTTTTATAGGCTAATTCCAAGGCCAAAAAGTTTCGTACTATGGGTTGCCTGGAGTATAACAACCTAGAGGTCATATTTGAGGGAACAACACCCACTGGAAGGTTTTCAGCATCATTGGCACGAGGAATAAAGTCCCCACCCCGAGATGAGGGAAACATCTCAACTAGCCTACCTATTGATGAAACCCAACATACATCAATAGGAGTTGATGAACCAATCAATGGTGATACTAACCAGGTCTCAGCTACAAGCACCAAAACTCCACGTAGGAAGACCATCTGAATTCTATGATGCAGTGGTTGATCAGTTTACATTAGCTGAAAAAGATGGTCAAACCGATATATGTGTATATATTGATGTATATGTGTATATACTAACCAAGTTGATCAGTGGTTGATATATATATATATATACATATATCACATGTATATGTGTATATATTATATTTACTAACATGGCATGATCTGACTTATTTGACCTAGATGGTCAAACCAGTGACATACAACCTGGAGGCAAAAATGGTTTGGCCTCTTTGTCAGTTCTAAAAACATTGTCATAGGGCAACCCAAGCCCTAACCAAGTGTGAGCTAGGGCTGCTCATCAAGACCGAAAAACCAAACAAAAAAATATGGTTTAGCCTAGGGATGGCAACGAGCCCATCTTTTCATGAGCTGCTTGAGCTCGGCTCGACTCAATTTCAACCGAGCTCGAGCTCGAGCCCAATTCATTGGCTCGATTATTGAATGAGCCGAGCTCGAATATATATATATATATATATAATATAATATAACCAAATTATAGAAAATAATATATATAATAAAAATATTATAATTCTTAATTTTTTAAATATCAAATTAAAAATATTTTTATATATAATTTTTTATTTTTATAAAATATTTTTGTCACGGTTCTGGTTCAAACCAAGCTCGAGCCTTGTAGAACAGTCTCAAGCTGAGCTTGAGCCTGGTAATATTCAGCTCGAATCCACCCCTAGTTTAGCCAAAGCAATTGGCTAAAGAACCTTTGTTAAGCAAATTTGAAGCTAAAGAACCTGTATTAAGCAAATTTGAAGCTAAAGAACCTCTGTGACATTCTCAATTGAGCCAAGCTAGTGTAAGTAACTCAAACATCATTCTTTTTTGTTATGTCTAGCTGGCCCTGTGACATAGCTAATTAGTTCATATTCATAAGGGTTTGGAAAAAGTTTTAGTTCAACTCCCAACCTGATGCAACCCTCCTTTACCCAATCTTGGGACTAGCTGTGTAAGACAAGTTCACACTAACGAAATTACATTACCAATTACTTAATTAATAAAATGAATAACTTAAAATTTAAATTATAATTAGATGAAAAATTAAATTATAAAATTTTTATAATTTTTTATGGCCTAAAAATGGACAAACTAAGGTAATATGAATTTATAATTCTAAAACATTCCCCGCGTTTAGGTTCTCTTATATGCTTTAGCAAAATGCCTTTCTCCCAGGGGTGATCATTTTCAGCCCAACCCAAAAAAAAAAAAAAAGCATAGCCTAATTTCAAGTTGGGCTTGGGTCCAATACTTCATCTTGATCCATACATATTTATGTATACATTATTTATAAACATGTATATGTTTTTTTATATTTTATATATAAATATTTTGATATGACACCTATTTTATGCAATATTTTGTATTATAATATTTATAAGATAAGTTTTGTAGACATTATATAATATATAATATAAAAATAGTATATGTGTATTTAACCAATGCATGATTAACCCTACTTCATCCTCTCTCTCCCCAATCATCCATAGGCTCCTTGGTCATTTGGTTCTCCTCCAACTTTGTCAATTCATAGCTTGAATTTGATTTTTATAACATTCAAATCATGTCAAGTAAGTCCAAAAACAATCCATCGATAATTTTATTAATGTTTAGATTAACCAACGTTTATGAGATTTATATTAAATAAAACAAATTTTAAAACTAATATCTTTGTATTATTTTATATTATTTTTTCTTAAACTTATTAACTTTATAATCGTTAGACAAATGTGTATTAATTTCAAAAAAAAGAATGGATATTTAATTTTAATTTATTTTACTATTTTTGTTAATTTCATAAGTTATATTAGTAAATATTTAATTTATATTAATTATGCCAATCTTATTAAATTTTAATTTATTTTAGTTTATTTTATCAGTAATAACAATTAATAATTAATTTATATGTTATTTAAGTAATTTACTAAGTAACTTTACTAATTTTGATGAATTGTTATTTTTTTCAAATGGAACTTAAATGGATTACAATTTTTATGATATTTTATTTGTACTAATTAATTTTAAATTTTATTATTGAATAATTTTAAAATGGGTTTTTTATTATATATAATTAATTTTATTAATAATTACAATTAAATGGAAGTATATTAGGTGTTTTTAAAATTCAAAATGGAACATAAATTGGTTATAATTTTAGTTAAATGTATTTTTCCATTTCAAATATTAATAATTTTATTACTAAGTGATTTATTTTAAAATGCAATTTACTTGATTAATTTATTGAATATTAAATGGGTTATAAATTACAATTAAATACTTCAATTATGTTTTAAATTGAATTTTGATTGCATTTAATTTTTATTAGTAAATATAAATAAATGTAAATATATATAATCTATACTTTATATAAAAGTGTTGATGTAGAGTGGAAGTATTTTTTGACTAAAACTACCCTATATTTTTTTTTGTTTGAGAAAGGGTATAAAAATCATTTTAGTATAGATTTATGGCTACTAAAATGCCCATATTTGTGTATTTAATCCACCTCTAATTGTAAGTGCTGAAAATGCAACTTAAATTATTACTTTCCACCTCATTTAGTCCCCTCTCATTAAGTCATATACTTAAAGTATTAAGTCTCATTTTCTCTTATTAAATCTTATATTTAAGTGCTTTTTCACTAATAAATGTTACTAATTAGATCTATGTCAATTTTTTAAACAATATATACCCATATGTTTTAAAAATGACTCAAAAACAAAACCATTATTTATCCAAGTGGTGAGTAAGAAATTCAACAATCTTAATCAAATTGATCAACCTATTAAGTCATAGTTAGGTAATACAATTTCTAAAATAGAAATAAATATAAAAATTAAAAAAATGTAGAAAAAACTACACATTTATGATATTTTTAGTAATTAAATTAAAAAATAAGTGTAATAAACAATAATTATTTTTATTGATAATGAAAATGAAATACATAATTCAAAAATGAAATTATTTTACTGTTTGACAAAGATACTTTTGGGTCAAATGTGTTAACCTTTAATGCCATAAATAAATAATAAAACCTTAATAAAATATAAAAATACAAAAATGAAAAAAATGCATAATTTTTACAAAAAACATTCAGGCACATGTTAAACAAAAAAGTAAGTGTGGCATGTTAGAATTATTTTTATACATATAAATACAAAAATAATTATAGAAAAAATGAACACATCTATAGTTTTATATTTGCACTCTATAAAATATATGAATAAGATTGTAGAACTTCCTTTTGACTAAAGTACTCATTTTTGAATTCAGTCCCTATTTAATCGTGATGTTTAAATTGTAAATTGAACTACTACTTTTCATCTCGTTTAATTTCCTCTATTCAAATCTTATATTTTTTGATAAATGAACAAAAAAAAAAGATAAACCAAAAAGACGAAACATTACAAAGGAAGTATTTAGCCAAGTAGGTAGGCTTATCAATGATATTTGAAACTTCACAATTTCATTCGATTATCACATATTTAGATGAGGTGTTTATGTAATTAGATTTGGATTTTGCAATCTACATCTAATTAATAATAAAAATCAAAAAATAAAAATACATAAAGTTTATAGAAAATTTTGGACACATTATTACTATCATTATCATCATCTAGAATTGCCAAATGCGCACTTACTAGTGGATATAAAGTTATAATTAAATTGAAATGGATGTAGATATAGATGGAATTAGTGAAGCTTAGGCAATTTAATATAGTAATTAAGAGGAGAGAGAAATAGTGGCATGAGTTATTGGAGAGACTGTTAATGGCATGACTAATGAGAAAGAAATTGGAGTTAATGAGAGAAAGAGGAGAGAGAGTTAATGGTGACTCAATCTCTCTCTCCCTCTCTCACTCTCATTTTGGGTGATTTATTCACAAAGGCATTTCTCTTTGGTAGTTTCAAAAATGGCAAGGAATATATACACACATAATGTATAATAAATTATATAAATCATATATTTATAGTATTTATATTATATGTTCATTTATAGTATATATTATAGATATAAAAAAACTAGAAACCAAAGGACTAGTTCAGTTTGGAAAAAAAAAACCTAGGTTCAATTAACCGAATCATGAGCACCCCTACCTTGACCCAACTATACACATGCAACATACATATATAAGCATATGCATGTAGTTATATATACAAAATATATAAGCTTGTTATCTAATGGTTTAAATTAATGATGCTAAATAGTTCAAAGTAACTTTTTAATGCATTGGGCCTAATAGGCTAGCCTGTTGAAACCGATTAACGTAAGGTCGGCATATTCCCAAACCCAACTTGAGTGTCTCAAATTTTAGTTCAAGGTAGGTTTAGGTTAGATAGATATGACTTGACCTCACGTCACCTTAGGTCCAAAACTTAGGATTGGGCATGGGTTAATCTTACACCTGGCCCAGTCCACCCATCCTAAAAACGCAAAGGGGGTGCAAAATAGGGTCCTTCAACTTGGTGGAAGTCCAAGGTTGAAAGTGAACTCGGTTCCAAACATAAGGCACAATTCAATACTACACACTTGGGTTGGAATTATAAGAACATTTATTTTCCACACTCCTTTTTTCTTTGGACCCCTTTAGGCTCTCCACCTCCATGGGCTTGGAGAAGCCTATTTATAAGTAGAAATCTTTTATTGAAAGGAATCATATGGCATGTGGGGGATGAATCCTCGATCAATATATGAGAAGACCGATGGGTCCCTAACCTGCCCAATTCAAATGCAGTCTACTTGTCCAAAAAACTACAATATCTCCAAAATGAGTGATCTAATAAATCAGAGATCTATAAATTGAAAAATTCAAACATTGAGATTTTTATTTATAGAAGCTGAAATTGAAGCAATTTAAAGAATTCCTCTCAATTGGTCAATGGATAAAGCTCAAATTGTGTGAGGTCGGTAAACAAAAGGAGTTTTGTTTGTTAGATCAACTAACTATCTAGCTTTGCAAAGCTCTATTCAAGAGCCAGGCCCTATCCTTTAAGCTACAAATCAATTTCAATGGAGTTAGCTTTGGAAAAAAATAGATGTTATGCCTAAAATAAAAGTCTTCATTCGAAAGAGTTGTCATAATGCACTTCTAACTCTAGGAAAGTTAAGAGAAAGGCACTTGAAATCTTCTACTATCTACCCAAGATGTAACAACTATTCAAAAACTCAATCATATTATCTTCCAATGCCCATATTCCTATGCCATTTGTTTGGCTTGGGTGCCCTGATGGAAGTGGTAGAAGCTCAAGATAATTTTATGTCATAATGCCCTGATGAAAGAAACTTTATTGATCCTCTTAGGTCCATTTGATTTGCAATCAAAAGTGGAATTAGAATCAAAATCAATATCCATTGGAATCATAATCGGAATGGCCTACACATATCCCCTATGCCTGTTTGGTCCAGGCAGTTGGAATGGATTCCCATTCCCAAGGGAGGGGGGATTGCATGACCATTCCCTTTGTAAGTATATGTAGGTCAACGCCACAAGGATTGCGATGAGGATCATGAGAATTAACCTTGTAGTGAGAGCTGCGATGATTGAAAACTACTCCAAAATGACAAACCTTTGTGATGATTGAGAACTACTCCAAAATGATAAACACAATCACTTACACATGTGATGCTTTGTAAGCATCACCTACAACCATTTTGAAGTCTCGAGAATAGAGTTTTCCTCATGGTCAACTACAATAGGCAGCGATGATTCACCCTACCACAACAACTATATCACCAAGACACTTCATTATCTTAAAAGCCTTGTTCCTAACACGTGATTGCGAGCAAGATTGAAAAGGGCCGTAGCTAGGATGTATCACATGAGAATTTTAAGGGAAAAGGGAATCCTTGTCCCAAAAAATCCTCATTGAACATGTGGCAAAACCCCATCAAAGCTCACCCATTAAAGACCAAAGAATCATGATATACCTTCCTAACGAGAAAAATCCTTATTTGTATGCTTCTCGTTATAGTTTTGAGAACCTCTATAAAAAAGGGGGAGACTCGAAGGTCCCCTCACAAAACCAGCCTCAAGAATCATGCCATTTAGCTATCCAAGTTCTCTTGTTTCCTATTTCCCTTGCAATTCCCTTCCTTGCACAACTTCCTTGCATCCCTACTTCCCTAGACCCTTGGTCATCTTTGTCTTTCAAGGAGACTGTCTATTTTTGCCTTACCACCCTACTTACACCCTTAAATGGAGGAGTGATATTCCACTAGGAACGGGAATTGAAATTCGATTCTACCTAACCAAACGTACCCTTAGATTGGGCTTCATTGGCCAAAGATTTTTTTGCTTGTATTTTATTATATCAATAAGCCCCTGATATCCCAAATAAGGGGTGTTTTGGATTTGACTAGTTCCACGGGGTAGGTAAGCCTAAAATCGACCTCCTAAAGCAATTAAACAATAAAAAAGTATTAGGCATCAAAACATTACATGCCTACTCATGCATATTGGATGTATTGATACTTAGAATCTTGGACATTGTTAGCAATCCAAATGAACCAAAAAGGATGTAGCAACACAAGAAAGACCACTGTAATCCTTTATTGAGTGGTTTAATACATTCAAAAATGGAATTTAACCAATGGATCATGCTAATTAACCCCATTAGTTTTAACATCCAACTTTCTTCCAAACCAAACACATTTGGCAACTTTACACCATATAGGGGCTACACGAAAGGAGGTAGATTGGTGTCAACAAGATTTGATCTCAAGTCTCCACTATAATAAGCTAGAGATCCCACCACTTGAATTACCATCAGTTAGTAACAAAATTACACTACACTAATGCATGTAAAATTGCCTCTTGCACAATATTACATATTTTATAACTAGTTTGACCCTGTGTGATGCACGAGTTTTGTTGGATGAATTTATCAATTAAATTATTTTTTTGTCAATATAATTACTTTTAAATGAATTTTAAATAATTTTTAAATCTTATAATATTGAGAAAATCTAGGATACCAAAAAGACATGGTATTGGAAATGATTTGTCGAATCAAGCACCCTCATGAATTTGATGGATACCACCTAATTGGGCATCTCTTTTATGATACTGGTTGATTGGCTGTAAGTTTATTGGATATGATGTCTTTCCAATATCATAGTTGAACCCTATAATATTGTTATAATACCATGCCCAAGTTAAAATATCAAGTTTAACAAAAAAAAAATTAAGGAATTACTTTTAATTTTTTGCATTACTATTAATTACCAAAGTTAGTGAATTTATGCTAATCAACAAAATTAATGAATTATTGTTAAGTGACAATTTTAATTAAATTAATGTTATTTTTTTTATGAATTACTGTTAATTAGCAAGGTTATTGAATTTATGCTAATTAACAAAAGTACTGAATTATTGGTATCTGGTAATTGACAAATATAAGTAAACTAGTTGAATTAATGAAGTAATTACGATTTATTAATTACTGGTCACACCCAAGACTAAGGTGGCGTTTGATAAATCTGAAGTCTGAAATCTAAAAAGTTAAAAAGATATTTAAAGTGTCTGAAATCTAAAAAGAGGCATTGATGCTTTCTACTTTTTAAAGGCTCTGAATACTTAAGTTTGTTTGTGTTGGACCAAACCTTTAACATCTAAAATGTATTGATTTTACTATATTACCCCTAAAATAGACTATTTGGTAAGTTTGAGCTCAATTTGTACTATTTCATATAAAATAATTTATCAAATTCAAAATAATATTGGAATCATACAAAAAATTAATAATTACAAAAAATAATTAATAATTAATAAATAACATAATTAAATTAATAAAAATAATTAATCATTACTAAAAAATAATAAAAATGATTAAAATGTAATAAAAAATAAAATAATCAATAAAAATTAGTGATTACTAATTAATAATTAATAATATTGAACTAACACGAATAAAAAATAATTAATAAATAACATAATTAAATTAATAAAAACAATTAATCACTATTAAAAAATAATAAAATGATTAAAATTTAATAAAATTTAAAATAAGCAATAAAAATTAGTGGTTACTAATTAATAATTAATAATACTGAGCTAACATGAATAAAAATAATTAAATACATAATAATTGATAATAATTATGAAAATTAATTAATAATTAATAAATAACATATTTAAATTAATAAACTTGATCTAACTTTTGAAGTCAAAGAAGTGCCCGTTTAGAAATCTATTAATTGTGTCAGACAGTAACCATACAATCTATGAAGGCAATTCTCTGATAGTTAGGATGCCACTTCACAGTTACAACATAGAGAACCAAACAAACCTAGCATGTAGTTTTATTGCCCAAAAACCCTCTCTGGCCTTGTTTGCCATTCTGTTCATCTAATGAACATGTAAGCACTTACAAGTTTCTCTCAGAATATTGGTAAATGGTGACATAAAGTTATTCCTATCCTTCATTTCACAGTTCTACTGGAACAAACTAGTAAATTAACATAAAGCTATTCCTATTCCCCATTTCAGTGTGTCAGGTCCATTATTCTTCTCCCGTTCTCCTTAAAATAATTCTATCAGAATATAATGCAAATTGGTATAATTGTATACACAATCAAGTAGTAATTTTGAACCAAATTCGAGAACAAGAAAAACGAAAAGTGCAATGCATGAAACCATTGTAAGCGAGTACAATAATAAAGCACCTTCTTCGTACTTCAAGTTTGGGAATTTCCGCCATCAACCTTGGATTTGAGAGACTCGTATCTTCAGCTAGGTCGACTAGAGAAGCATCCAAAGAAGAAAATAATTGATACCCATTTGATTCAGGTGGAGAAATTTTATAAATTATGGGAGAAATCATGGTCTGAGGAAATTGGGTTTTGCTGAATGTGATCAAAGAGGCCAGATTCTTTCTTCCTAGTGAATTCGAAATAGGAAAATCGAATCTTGGCAAGGTAAAGGAGGGATAACTGGTATTGTCATCTCCCTAGCGGCACTAGCAGAAAGAGAGACAGAAGCACCAGAGAGTAGGAAGAATAGTGAGGGGAACTCGGATCAATGGTGCCAAATGCAACTCTTCGTGATTGTCGTGAAATGTGTTGTTGTTTGGTGAAAATGCAAATAGATTAAAAAATAAACCCCAAAAAAATGCTATTACTTTGTGTAGACTCTTTACACGGTCAGATTGAGCTACTACTCTGTGTTATTGTAATACATGACGATGCATGCTTGCATAATGGGATGAAGAATAAAACCATAATGAAAAACAGAGCAATAAAAACAACAAAGAAGAAGAAGAAGATCCACTACTTCAAGGCTCATTGTTCGTCTTCCTGGAGAAGAGTTTAAAGGTTCGTTGTTCGTCTTCCTCGGCGGAGAAGAACACAAATGTTTAGGGTTTGGTTTAAAATGGGGCATATCATGTCTTTTCGAAAGAAATGCTAGGGTATTTACATCTTTTGGCCACCTCTTAAACGCGTCTGAGCGCGTTAAGAGCCGGGTCAATGCCTATGGCTTTTAGATTTGAAAAGGCCTTTCAGATCGCCCATTCAGATGTAATACAAACGAGCCTAGCCATCTAAAAAGTAGATAATTCAGAGTTCATACCTCTAAAAAGAGTTATCAAATGAGGCCTAAGAGACTAAGAACCTCCCCTTTTTAAATCCTCTTCTCTCCAAATACCCTTCCATCCATACCCTCATCTTCCCTTTCCCGAATCATCCATATGTTCCTGCATGTGTCAAGAACATTTAGAGCATTAGAAACCATGGTAACACTGGCCTCATGAGCACTATTTCCACATTTTTCTGATTCCTTCACCCAGTGCTCAATGCTCATCAAGCCTCTCTTTGATTTTTATCTTAGTTTGATCTAACACCTTGGTCATCATCTATGTGTACCTTTGAGGATCTACTCCTTTGGGACATTTTTAGCCTCCACTCATGGCATTTTTTCTGTCTGCAATTGAGAACTTTAAATCCCTCATCATCTCCCACCTCCTTTCCCAGCCTCCTATATCCCCTTTCATTTCTGTATAATCATCTATCAACCATAGTTCATTAGACAGGAAATTGGATCCTAACTAGCAGATCATTGACTGGATCGGTTGCAATAATTTTGATCTAACTAAACTGATTGAAAATTTGAGATCAATTCGATATATTGTAAATAGAATTAATTCAGGTTGGTGTTGGTAGATTGGACTGGAGTGAACCAAATTCTAAGTTATATGGGTCATATTTAAGTCTCTGGACACAAAGAAGCCTGACCCCTTAATTTCTTCTTCTTAACATGAAATCTTGTCCCATCACTATGTTCATTATTTTATCCCCCGTAGGCGAAATTTTCATGTTCATTTCTCTCTCTCTCTCTCAAATGCATTTGTTTTGAAGAGATGAAATGCTATTATATTTTCCTCTTACTCACAAACTAGTCAAGATAAGTGGTGCCCATCTAAGTTCAATTCAAGTATTATTTTTTGGGTTATGTCTAGTCTATCCAATCACAATCTAAGTTGTGCTTTAGTGAGAGTGGCCAATTTCCTGTTCTGTAGATAAGTTTGTATTTTTTGTATCTTAATGCGATTTTTTTTAAATGAATTTGTTTATTAATTTATTATTATTTTTGTATTATTTTTAGGTAAATTATAAAAAACATCTAACTAACAATTTCTATAAACCACCTCTGTGTTTTGACCCTAACAATGGCCTCCCCTATAGTTTTGAAAAAAAAAAGCATTGCTAATGCCTCATTTCCCTTGGCTTTTTAGTAACAATGACATTAAAGTTACCAAAATACCTTATCATTGTTAATGCATTACCATACACAATTTAAAGTTTCAACTTTACCCTCCACTAATTTATTTTGTCAAACAACTTTCAAAGAACGATTCTCCTTACTCTTCTTGGACAAAGTAAGGCAAAAAAGGCTGAAGTGAAGTAAAACTAATGCATTACATCAACATTTTATATTTGGAATGATGAAAAAAATAAGGTATTTGCACTTTTGTTTTCAAAACAATAGAAGAGGTTTTTGTTAAGGTCAAAACATTGGGGAGTTTCATAGGATTGTTAGAAAACTTAAGGATGTTTTTATAATTTTCCTTATTTTTAAATGGAATTTAAAATGATTAAACTATGTTTAAACTTGATATTTCATATTATTTTTTGAAATTAGTAAGTTAAATTTAATTAAGTATATAAGTTTTTATTAATTTTAAATTCCTTATGAAATTTAATTAACTATATTAAGTTTTTATTTTTTAGTAGAACTTAAGTTGGTTTTAAATTAGTACAAATTAATTATAAAACTAATAATTCTTAGATAATTTTTTATTAGTTTTATATTAATTTTAAATTTATCTTATTCATTTTATTAACTAAATTCTTTTTATTATATTAATAAAAAATATTTTTATCAATAATGATATAGTGGTATTTGGCCGACCTATAGATCTTGACACGTGGCGTCAATCAGACATATCCTAGCCACCCATCACCAACCACTGCCAACCGTCGCCACCTACTCCCAACTACTCCTCATCTCATGAAACTCCAACTATAAAAAGGGGTTCTCACATTGAGGTAAACACACACTAGAACTTAAGCTCTAAGTCTCATCTCTTGCTTGGTCCGACCCCTCACAACTCTCGGCTAACTTGATCGTCGGAGTCTCCGCCCTTAGGATAACTCACAGGGCCTCTGACATCTTCTTTCTCTCAGCAGGTTGGACCCGTTGGTCTCAGACACTGGAAATTATGTTGTTATCGTTGGCTCCATATTTGGTAGCAACAAATAACAATAATTAATAATTATTTTTATTTTACTTAGTAACTAAATTATTTTTATTATGGTGAATTATGCTTTATTGTTTTCAAATTGAATATAAATGGACTATAATTTGAAATGGAAGTAGATTATTTAACGTAATAATATATCATTGTATATCTCAATTTCAATATAATTAATCATTACTAATAATTACAATTTGAAATGGAAGTAGATTATTTAACGTATATATATATATATATATAATTATGTTTAAATTGAAATAGATATAGATAAAGGTTAATGAATTTTGTGAAAGTGGAGTAATGGAGAGAATTAATGAGAGGTTATCAAAAGAGTTAATGGGAAGGAGAGAGAGAGAGAGAGAGAGAGAGAGAGAGAATGGTGAGTTAATGAGAAGTGTTAAAAGTCTTAAATGTGATTGGCCACTAACTACTTAAGTTATTTTGTTTAAACTTAAAATTAGAAAATAAAAAAAAAACAGAAAAAAGATAAGTGCTTTTGAGAAGAAACCAAAAAAAAAAAAAGATAAATAACTTTGAGAAGAAACCATAAAACAGGAAAATGCTTACTTGGCACATTCCATTTTAATATATAGATATAGATGCCTTACAAATTTAGTGTAGCAAGCTCTCTAGCTTTTTTTCCTTTATTTTTTTTTTCAAGAAAGGAGGTTAAGTTTATTTCTTGTTCAACACACGACTTACAACACTCCATTGATGTCTTCCCTTTCTATCTACTTTTCTCAAAGGCTCTTAATTTGTATTCATTTTGCCCTAACATTTACTTAATTACATCTTCACCACCACCGGAATCTCCAACGCAGTTATCTATGGCCAATGTGATAGGATCTCTTGTATCAACCGATAGAGGATGACTTCTAATACTGGAAATAAATGACCAGTGGTTGATATAAAAGACAATCAATGGAAAATAAAATGATAAATATAGGGGAGAAGGAAACGATGCTTATGAGAATGACGATTCTAACTGTTTAAATGTATATGCAGAAAAGAGAGAAAAAAATAGGATCTTATCCATCATTTGAGAAACACAAAATCTTCGTGTAACTAGAGACTTAATGGTATTAACTATTAGGCTATGTTTGATTTGAAGGAAAATGTAGAAACCAATATACAAGGTTTGTAAAGGTTTTCTCACTTTTCCTTTCCGTTCTCTACCTTTTCCATCAAATAAAAACAGCCTTAAGAGCGTCAATGGATGGGGCAAATGAATAGAAAATGGAATAATGAAAAACCCAGACAATGAAGAAGAAGCCTCGTTTGGACAATGAATATTTGTATGAACAATGAAGTTGGCCACCTTATTAACTAGATTGAACGATGGATGGAGTTGGACAAGGAACAAAATGGTGAAAATTATATTTTCTTGAGAAGTGCAAGCCTATTATAGTTCATCTAGACAGCATGTAATGATTTGGTTTTCAAGGGTTCAATTTTCTACCCACCTTCAATTATCAACCAGACTTAAATATTTGCAAATATGAAATACACTAAATGAATCCAGTGTTCACAACTTGCCTCACTCCCCTTTGATTGTCAACTCAACTAGGTGGTCAAAACCACTAGCAAGAGTGGTGAAACTCAACATAGATGGTGCTGTAGGGACCATTTCTTCTGGTGGTGGTATGATTCTTCGCAACAGTGCTGGAGAACTTCTTTTTGCTAGAGCAACTCCCTTCCAAAAAGAAAGCCTGTTGATCGTTGAAACTTTGGCTTTGGTGGAGGGTTTGAAACTGACTTTAGAGGTGGGTATTTCTCACATTATGGTTAAGAGCGATGCTCTCACTTTAATCAGATGTTTGTTGGTGGATTGGTTGGATCTACCGTGGTCTATTAGTGTCTTAGTTGTTGACTGCAAACAATTGCTACGTTGCTTCTCAAGTTACTTGATTTATCACATTCCTAGAAGAGCTAACATGGCTGCACATAAATTGGCTAAATTTGCTATTCAAGAGTTAAAACTTGGTCTCAAGTTCCTGAATTCCTCCTCAATACTATTATACAAGAGATGTAAACCGAGTTTGTTGATGAATGAATTTGCCCTAAGGGGCCTTCTAAAAAAGGAAAAAAAAAACAAAACTTGAAGTCACCTCTAATGCATTAAAACGTATAAAATATTTATATAAATTTTATATCATAGGATTTTATTTTGAGATTCCATATTCTCTTTGACAACCTTCTATTTACACCTAAATTACCTCCAAATTCCCTCTATGGTATAAATGGATTTAACTCACATTTATATTCAATTATACAATTTACTATTCGAATTCAATTCCATGTAGATATTGAAAATTAATATTCAATTTTGATTAAATATTTAAATATTCATTCAATTCGAATTCAACCAATTAATTATTTTAGATAATTAATATATATATATATATAATATTATCATATGAATATAAAAATTAATTTTATAACTTAAGCCTTAAATATTTAAATATCTTATAAGATGTAATGATATTCGAATTATCTAAATTCAATTGTTTATGTCAAATCTCCAATTTAAATTCAGATTTTTGGAACCGTTGACACCCTTAAAATTTTAAGTCACATGATTAAGGCTGTGTTTGGTTTTATGGAAAAAAGGTGGGGAAAGGTTTCATTCAAATTATGCAAGATTTTATCCTCTTGATATTTTTTTTTTGCCTTGACGGAAACAATAATTCATCAATTACCTCTTTTTTTTTGTTGAATCATCACTTGGTGCCTTCTTCCGGTTTCCCCCCCACCCAACTTTTGAAAAACGGACCCGTTCATATTGCCAAACACCTCGTTAGCGGTTATCCGGAGAGCCCGAATCGGCTGTCAGAGTGGGCTGTCCGCTTCAGCCTCTTTTGAACAACTTATCTGGAGCGGCTGAATTAGCTTAGTGAATTTTCGGCTCAGCCATCCCAAACGGCCAAACAGACCCTAATTTGTGAGTTTGGCATTCAACCGCCATGTCTTTTTCAAAACCCTAAACCCTTCTGATTGATTGTATTGATTCTTACCTTCCATTCCAAAATCCTCAAACCCCTCTTCTTTACGAAGCGTTAAACTATCCCTCTCAACCCCATGGTGATACCCCTTTAAGGCTTTAATTATTCTGTACCTTAACACTAGAGGATCTTCATCTATTCATAGAATCGTAGCAGATAATCAGAAGCTCGATGAGGAGACCCAAATCGAAGAAGGCGAAGGCGTTCTTTCGCAAGCAAAGTCGTCTCTCGGAGGTTCAGGAAATCGAGCTCCTCGAGTCATGGATCGAATCCGGAAAACCCGATTCAGGTTTGAATCCTCTGTCAATCTCACCATTGCCAGTCGACGATCCGGTTGGTCGCATCGGTGAGAATTCCTTCTCCCGTTACATTGGATGCGAGCGGTTCCATCAACTGCCTGTGTCTCAGAAAACGAAGGATGGGTTGCGTGAAGCGGGGTTTACAACTATGTCTGATATTCAGCGAGCTTCATTGCCGCATTCGTTATGTGGGCGCGACATCCTAGGTGCTGCAAAGACCGGGTCGGGTAAGACTCTCGCATTTCTCATACCGGTGAGTACTGTTCGATATTATAGATTTTTTTTTTTTTTTTCATTTGTTTGTCACCTAGAATTGTTTTTTTTTTAGGTTTTAATTTTAATTGTGATTGTTTTCTGTTATTTTCTGCAGTTTTATTTTGTTCATTTTGTTATCTTAATGTCTATATATTACTTAACGCCGCCCCAACTGTGAATTAATGCTCATGAAGCCTGTTTGATTCTTCATTCTTTTGTTTTACCTTTTTTTCTCGTAGCATTTAACTCATGTGTTTAATTGCCGAGTTTGCCATAGTTCAAATGTTGTTCAAATGACACTTTCTGTTTTAGTGTTGCACCATCATATAGTTCCAGACACCTATTTGTTACTCCTTTATTTTCCAAAACCCACAACTTTCTAGGGACAAAGAAAAAGGTTACTATAACGTAAATAAAAGTTCATCGTGATTCCATGTCTGAAAGGTCTCATTATTTGGTTAACATGTTTCAGTCCCAGCAACTTACACTGGGTATTGATCATTTTCAATTTTAATTTTAATAGCTGCCTTTATATCAGAAAAAGAGTTAATCTATGTTGGATTGTCCACAATTTCTCTTGAATAAAGTGAAACAATCTTGTAACTATTTCCTTTTCAGGTTTTGGAGAAGTTATACAGGGCAAGATGGGGTACTGAGGATGGAGTAGGCAGCATCATAATATCCCCAACAAGAGAATTAGCAGGTCAAACCTTTGAAGTATTAAAAACCGTAGGAAAGCACCATGGTTTCAGTGCAGGCCTCTTAATTGGTGGTCGTAAAGATGTTGACACTGAGAAGGAGAGTGTCAATGATCTTAACATATTAGTATGCACTCCTGGTCGACTTCTTCAGCACATGGATGAGACTCCAAATTTTGAATGTTCACAGCTCCAGGTCAAGATATATATTTTTCCCTTCATTTTTTTGCACACACTGCAAACACTGCAAATTCGGTGTTGGAACCTTCAATTTAGTGGATCTGATTAATTCAATGATTCCATCATCTGAAGTACTTTCCATCATACAAAAATATGGCTTAAATGCTTCAGCACAGGGTTGTTACAACACTCTAGCTCAGTGTTTGGTGCAAGGCACAAAAAAAAAATGCAAAAGGCATTTTTAACCCGAGGCGCAAGGCGTAAGGCAAGGCACACACCTTTTTGAAGCAAGGGACAGAAATTAAAAAATAAAAATTGCAAAAAGTATCAAAAATTCAAAAATAAATTAAGAAAATATTAAAAATAGTATTAATTAAAAAACAAACTTTAATTTTAAACTAAATGTTTTAAAGAGTCTATTAGCTCAAATTAAAATACATAAACATAACATAATACAAACATATTTAAAGTGAAAATGCAAAAAATAAAATAAAAAATAGCATATAAAGAACGTTCAAGCATGCCAAACTTTCAACTTCTTTATTTCATTCCCAATTGCATCATTTCAAATAGCTAATATGATGTTCAGCATCTTTCAGTCCTAATTCTATGAGCGACTTTTGTACCAAGCCCCTTGAGACAAGCTAAGACCCCCTATTTGTTAATGTTGTTAATTCATTCATCAAAGATATTTTTAGAAAATCTGTTGGTGCATTTGGAGGGAAAGAGACAATTGAATCCTTGAAGATGTCTCCCTGCCCATTGAGAAGCTTTGTGGCAAGGTTGAGAGGACTGTTCTGAAGTGGGCCTTGATCAATAAAATGTTTAGGGGACTAAATTATAATCATTTCATTGATCATTGGGGTTCTATTTTGTGGGATGACACCTTGGGGTTCTGAAGCTTTGGCATCTATGTGCTCCCTTGTAGCCGGCTGTAAAGGAAGTCTCTCCCTTTACAGCGATTTCCATCTAATGAAATTGATTACCACTTTTCAAAAAAAAAAAAAAAAAACATGGGACTTGTTTGGGCAAGGTGCCTTGTGTCTAGGCACACCTTTTAAATTACTGCACTAGCCTTTTTTTTTCATTGTGGCAGATAGAAGTGATTCTTACAATTCTGCTACACTTGTAGATAGTGCTTTGTTTTTCTTTCTTTTTTTTTTTGGGGGGGGGTTCAAAAACGGAGGATTTCTGTTGAGCCATATTATTTTTCTTTCTTTATTTTACTTGCTTTCCAAGATGCCTTCCTAAGTTGATCAAAGTCCTTTCTTTATAATAAAAGTGAAATTTCATCAAAGAAATTTTTTATAGGCACAACCACACAGGTGACAAGGGATCACCAAAAAATAGAAAATAAATAAGTTGCTCCAACCACCACCAAAGAAGGAGCACAACTCCCTGAAGAAATCCAGTCTCATATTCAAAACTCTTCGAACAAAACTAATCAAACTTCCTGTCATCGAAAGATATACTCAGCCAACAAAGCCCTTAACAAACCAATACAGCACCTTCAATCAATAACTCACAAAATTAACTCTGAAACTAGCCTTAAGCAGCTTACTAATTTTGTCTTCTCTTTGATAAATAAATTCTCTCCATCCCTCCAAGAAGAATCCTGCCATCCTTGTAACTCCAAGAAACTTAATCTCCATGACACCCAAATAATCCAAAATACACTCAAAATGCCTGTTTTATTTCATGAATGTGACTTCAGAATCTATGAATTTGTCTCTTCTTTCAACTCCAAAAATACATTTCTTTTGAACTTTTTTTTTTTTGTGAGAGGAGAAAAAAAAGGTTCACTAGTAAAGTAATTTTTGGTGTTAAAACTCTTCACCACCCAAAAAGAACAAATCTAATTCTTCCCAACTTGAACTTTTCTTTCAACTACCATTTCTATGTCCAACTTTTTATGTGCTACAAAAGCTTCATCAATTGGGGTGACATCTTCCATTTTTTCTAGCTCCTCTTTTTGCTTGGACTCATTTGAACTATTTTCATCATCATCCTCTGAATATTCAGAATTCTCAATGAATAGAAGGGATCTAGATGTCATATTCTGAATCCTGTTAGAGAATATCAATCTATTCAAGGACCTCTCCTAATAACTTAAGCTTTTAGGTTGAATGGTTCTTTGAGATGGTATCAGAGCCACTTTGACTAAGTAGTCTAGTGTTTGATCATCATTACCCCCATTATAATTAATTAAGTTTCAGCACAAGGTATGGGTGGACTTGTGCTTGTTCACATTTCAAGCCCAATGGACTTTCGTGTGAGGGGGCGTGTTAGAGAATATCAACCTATTCAAGGACCTCTCCTAACAGCTTAAGCTTTTAGGTTGAATGGTTCTTTGAGATGTTGAAAGCTGTTACTTTTTCTAAGTATAGTACCGTAGGGGTACTATTGTACTTTTACCTTTTTATTTTTTTAGTTGTTGTCACCCTATTATATATAACAAATAGTTGGCGCTGCCATCATGCTTTTAACTCTCAAATATTTCTTCTCTTCTGCTCTCTCCTCTTTCTTCCTCTCTTTTCTCCTTCATCATTGCACTGATAACATGGTATCAGAGCGGGACCATTAGATTTGAAAAGGAGAGATTGCCAAGACTTCCAGATCTTCCGCCACCATCTACAATTCGAGTGGTTGAAGATCTGCTGCCATCATCTACAGTTCTCACGCCTGAAGTAATCTCTATTCTTCCCTCTCTCTTTTTTTTTTTTTTTTTTTTTTTTTTTTTTTTTCTGGCCGTGTGCCAGGGCAGAACCTGTATTAGGTCTGCTGATTGAATGTGAGGTGACCAGCACCTCTATATTTCCTTTTTTGTGGGGTTGACTGACCCCTGGAAAATTCTGTAGGTCGATAAAGACCTTTATGTGCTGCGATAGCAGCTTTTATGCTGAACCGTAAGGTCAAGGTGACCTGTACTGTAACAACATCTGTGTTTGATGCGTAAATCCAGAATTGATCTGTCAGCCCTGTAACTGCACTGGTGTTTATCTAAAGGGGGGCTTGTTAGTGCTGTGGTATTGTAACAACACCTATGATTTTTCAAAGAAAAAGGGGGACTCCCTTTTCTTCCTTGGCGTTAGCCTTTTTCTAGATTTTGCCCCACTCTTAAGAGTTTTTTGAACCTGTTACCATGAGCAGTGAAGATTCTGCTACAAGTGGGGGTGTGGACCTATCTTTTCCCATTGCTGTTATTCCTCTCGACGGTTTAAATTATTTGGAATGGTCAAGAGGGATTAAGTTGTACATTACTACAAGGGGAAAGATAGGTTATATAAATGGGAGAATCAAAGAACCCAATTTTGGGAGTTTTGAATATGATAGATGGAACCAAGAAAACAACATGGTCATGTCTTGGCTTTTAGTGTCTATGCAACCTCAAATAAGAAGAAACTTTATGTGGGCTGAAACGGCAAATGAAATCTGCGAACAGGCAAAATCAACCTATTCTGAGCTGCATCACTATGCAAAGATTTATCAGTTACAGGTAGAATCGTCCACTTGTAAACAGGGGGAGAGGTGTCTTTCTATGTACTACTCAGACTTGACCTTTGTCTGGAAGGAGTTAGATCATTATCAGAGTGTGGACTGGAAGTGTGATGAAGATGCAAAATTATACAAGAAACTTATATCTCAGTAGAGAGTGTTTTCTTTTCTACATGGCTTGAATCCGACATATGAATCCATCAGAGTTCAGATCCTAGGTAGCAAGGATCTTCTCTTCGTCCAAGAAGTTTATGCTCTTGTATAATCAGAAGAAAGTAGAAGGAACTTGATGAATAGTTTTGGAGGGGATGCAGTTGGGTTGGCAGCAAAAGGAAGTGTGATTACAGGTGGTGGGAATACCTTTAAGAGAGGGGACTCTAAAAAGGGGGCGGATGACAAAGACAAACTATGGTGTACTCATTGCCAGAAACCCCGACACACCCGAGATACATGTTGGGATCTTCATGGGAAGCCAAAATGGGGTCAAGATTTGAATAAGAAGCAATGTTCAGATCTGAATAAAAAGTCAGGACAGCAAAGTACAAGAAAGAACACTGTGGCAAACATGGCCTCTTAGGAAAATCAGCCCCCCATTACTACCGTGACACTGACTCACGTCTCTGGATCTGACCCAAGGGAGGATATTATTAATTCCTTTCGTGACCATTTAGAGCTCTATGATAGAGCAATTCGTCAGATGGATGCCCCTCCCTCAACTTCATTTGCGTCTACATTAGGTAACTCTGCCACAACTTTCCATGTTGCATCTCATATTCCTGACACTCCCTGGATCATTGATTTTGGAGCGTTTAAACACATGATTGGTATGCCCTCTTACTTTTAAGCCTATCACCTCCTTTCTGGAAGAGACAATGTGAGACTAGCTGATGGATCATACACTACCATAACTGGTTAAGGAACCATTTCTCTTCCTTTTGGCCTTACCCTCTCTAATGTTTTACATGTCCCGAAATTTCCCATTAATTTGTTCTTTGTTAGTAGTATTACTAATTCCTTAAATTGATCAGTAACATTTTTTCCTTCTTATTGTGTGATACCGGATCTGGCATCGGGGAAGACGATTAGTAGAGGATGTATGGTGGATGGACTTTACATGCTGGAGAATAAGGCTGGTCTTTAAGTCACAAAGTCTAAGAGTCAGTCCTGTAAGAGTCAAGTCTATTTATGGCATTGTCGTGTTGGTCATTTATTTTTTGAGTCTTTAAAAGTGGTGTTTCTAGAATTGTTTAAGTCAGTGTCAATTTCATATTTTTCTTGTCAAACTTGCCAATTGAGTAAGCAGTGCAGAACTCATTTTCCTTCAAAAATTAATAAATCTGAATTTCCTTTTCACATTGTTCATTTTGATGTGTGGGGCCCTGTTACTTTACCATCTGAGAGTGGCTACAAGTATTATCGATGATTATTCTAGACATACATGGGTATATCCCATGCGGACCAGGGATGAAGTACCAAAAATTATTCAAGATTTTCAGCGGATGATCTTCACCCAATTTCAAACTGAAATCCAAAATTTTTAATCAGATAATGCCAAAGAGTATTTTCATAGTAATCTCACGGAATTTTTTGCTTCATGTGGTTCACTTCATCGTATCTCTTGTGCCCGAACACTACAACAAATTGGTGTTGCTGAAAGAAAGAACCGACACCTCCTTGAAGTGGCCCGAGGTTTACTAATCCATATGAATGTCCCGAAATGATTTTGGCTTGAGGCTATCCTTTGTGCTACCTATCTCATCAACCGTATGCCCTCTCGTTGGTTAGAGTGCAAAGCCCCACATTGGCTTCTTTTTCCTAAGGCTCCCCTTCTTTCCCTTCCTCCTCGTGTGTTTGGCTGTCGTTGTTTTGTCCAAAATCTGTCACCTACTCGTGGAAAATTAGACCCTCGTGCAATAGTACGAGGAGAAATTGGTTCAACTCCCTCCTATTCCTGATCCTCCTCCTTTTTTTGTCTTCTTTCGTCGTCACAAAGGCTAACCAAGTTCAAGAGCTGTGGAGAACCTAGAAGTTGTACCTACAATGCCACCAAACTCTCCAGGGGCGGATCATACTCACTCGGGTATCTTGGTTCCTATCGATGTCCCTGATTCTATTGCTATTGATACCTCTGGTGCTAATGACCTTGACCTTCTTATTGCTCATAGGAAAGGTGTTAGATCTTGCACCACTAAACACCCCATTTCTCACTTTGTTTCGTATGAAAACATTTCACCCTCTTTTTGGGCCTTTCTCACTTCCATTGACAATGTTCCTATCCCCAAGAATGTGGCTGAAGCTCTTTCAGTACCTGAATAGACAGATGCTATGAAGGAAGAAATTAATGTTTTGCATAGGAATGGCACATGGGAACTAGTAGATCTTCATAAGGGAAATGATCCACTTGGATGTAAATGGGTGTTCACAGACATAGGGCTGATGGTACGGTGGAGCGGTATAAAGCTCGTTTAGTGGCAAAGGGGTTTACACAAGTGTATGGAGTTGATTATGCAGAGACTTGCACCCATTGCCAAGATGAACTCCATTAGAGTCTTTTTCTCCATTGTTGCTAATCTTGATTGGGATCTACATCAGCTTGATATCAAGAATGCATTCCTGAATGGTGACCTTGAAGAGGAAGTTTACATGGTACAACCCCCTGGTTTTCGGGCTCAAGGTAATGAACAGAAAGTGTGCAGGTTGAAGAAGTCATTATATGGGCTGAAACAATCACCGAGAGCCTGGTTCAACAAGTTCCATGCAGCGGTTCAGCAGAAATGATACAAACAATGTCAATCTGATCACACATTGTTTGTGAAAAGAGGGGAAGGAAAAATTGCTGCTTTGATAGTATATGTTGATAATGTAATTATTTGGATGCAGGTGGACACCTCCAAATAGTCTACAAAGCTTGTTTTCCTCCTCGCCTATTGAATTCTCAATGAAAACATCAAGAATTATGTGGAGATGCGTGAGAGCTGTTGTTTGTTGGACACTATGGGAGGAAAGAAATGGAAGAATCTTCTCGGAAAAGGAGAGAGGCTTGGAAACTTTGGTAGAGTTGATTCATATAAGAGTAATACACTGGCTGAAGACAATGAAGGAGTTTACAGATTTTTCAACAAATGATATGCTAAGAAAGTGGAAAGAAGTTGCTAGCTCAGTTACAAGGAAGAAGACTTTGAATCTCATGGTTTTGTCAAACTAAATTTTGATGGCAGTAGCATGGGGAATCCAGGGCCTTCGGGTATTGGGGAGTCCTAAGGGATGAGAGAGGTAATGTAATAGCTATGTTCTCATGTCCAATTGGAGTGGGAGACTCCTTGAGGGCTGAGGTGTTAGCAGTGTTGGAAGGGGTACAAAGGGCCAAAGAAATTCAAGTCAAGAAACTGCTTATAGAAGGAGATTCTGTGATTGTTGTGAATTGGCTGAAAGAAGACACTTCCAAGATGTGGAGCTACAACAATGAGAAAAGAAACGTCAAGTGGCTGATTAAGGATATGGAAGTTCATGTACTTGGGTTAGAAGAAATGCTAACTCCTTTGCTGATGGATTGGCTAGGCAAGGAGTTTTTAGAAATTCTAGGTTTTGGGCTCAATTGTGAAGGTCTGAGTGTTTAAATCAGTTGTACTTCTTTTCTGGGGAGTTAAGTATCTTTAGCTCCCCTTCCCTGTAACTTTTTTCCTATTTTAATGAATTATGTGGTTATTGATAAAAAAAAATAATTATCACTGGCAATTGGAAGGATGAAATCCAAAAGTTGAAGATTTTTCTTGCTACACAGTTTGAAGTAAAGGATCTAGGTCCCCTAAGATACTTCCTTGTAATTGAAGTTGCCCGCACACAAAAGGGTATCTTCATTTCCCAAAGGAAGTATGTCCTAGATCTACTCTAGGATACAAAAAAATTGGAGGTGAAGCCAGTTGATTCCCCTATCTTTCTATGACCCGCCCTGACATTGCTTATGCAGTCGGTGTTCTTAGCCAGTTCATGCATGCTCCCAAGACCACTCACCTTGAAGCAGCAGAAAGAGTTCTCAGATATCTTAAGAAGTTCCCAGGTGTTGGCTTGTTGTTTCAAAAGCACGGACATTTGAAAGTTGAAGTGTACACTGATGCGGATTGAGCAGGATCCTTGAATGACAGAAAGTCAACTAGTGGCTACTATACTTTTATAGGAGGAAATCTAGTTACCTGGAGAAGTAAAAAGCAGAATGTGGTAGCTAGATCCAGTGTTGAAGCTGAATATCGGGCAATGGCTCATGGAGTGGCTGAAATTATGTGGCTAAAGAATCTGTTGAGTGAGTTGGGTTTTCCAGTGTACAGACCTATAACCCTATTCTGTGATAACAAAGCAGCCATAAACATTGCTGCTAATCTAGTGTTACATGATATAACTAAATACATCGAAGTCGACAAACATTTTATCAGAGAGAAGGTTGTCGTAGGGGAAGTTTGCATTCCTTATGTCAGTTCTGAGGATCAACTTGTAGACATCTTTATAGAAGGGCTACACCACTCACGACATCATGATTTATGTGACAAGTTGGGCAAGATTGACATCTATGCCCCAACTTGAGAGGGGGAGTGTTGAAAGCTGTTATTTTTCCTAAGCATAGTACCACAGGGGTACTATTGTACTTTTACCTTTTTATTTTTTTAGTTGCTGTCGCCCTAGTATATATAACAAATAGTTGGCGCCGCCAGTATGCTTTTGACTCTCAAATATTTCTTCTCTCTTCTGCTCTCTCTCCTCTTTCTTCCTCTCTTCTTTTCTCCTTCATCACTGCACTGATAACAAATCCTTTATGACAGAGTTTAAGAAACAATAACCAATGCTTTTACTACAATTTTTAAATTGTATAAATTCATATAACCACTAATATTGGTACTTAAAATTGACCTAAACTGAAAATAGTTTACAAAAGACAAAAAAGCATATCTACAAGTTTTCCCCTAGACTATCAAAAGGGAACAACATAAAATTTTCTTTGCCGAGAGGGTATCTTTCCTTCTTTTTCAACTGCAAAGATTATTGGGTCAATGCCTCCACCCTCACCACACATATCTTACCCTCACTTTCCGGTCCATAAACTGTTCTATACCCATTAATCATCTATAGAGTAATCTATTTTTATTGCTCATAAAAGGAAGTTTCCTTGCAATTGGGCATTCCCTTCCATCTTCTGCATCCTTGGGTCTAGGAAGCTCTGTACCTAGAGGGTTCCTGGAAGTATCTCAATTTTGACTTAACCATTGTATAGTTGTTTTTAACTCTTGAATCACTTTATTAATGGCTATACATATTACATAACACATTTGTCTCTTGTTTTTAAGGCATATAGTTTTCTCTCTTTCTTCCTCATGTAGAAATATGAAATGAATTGTTTTTTCAAATCCCCAGTTTGAAACCACTTATTCCTCTATTTATTTTTTGTTCTGCATTAGCTCTTTTTGGCCTATAATTATATCCACATTTGTTATTAATACAATACCATTTAAAAAAAAAGTTGTTCATATTACCTTTTGCCTGTTGTGTTAATTTAGCTGCTGAATTACTTATATTTTCCTAGTCAGGATACAGGTTTTGGTGCTTGATGAGGCCGACCGGATTCTTGATGTGGGATTTAAGAAGGCTTTAAATGCAATTATTTCACAGCTACCAAACCAGAGGCAGACCTTGCTGTTTTCAGCAACACAAACAAAATCAATTCAGGATCTTGCTAGGCTAAGTTTGAAGGACCCGGAGTACCTAAGTGTGCATGAGGAGTCTGTGGCAGCCACTCCTGATCGCTTACGTCAAATTGCAATGATTGTTCCTCTTGACCAGAAGTTGGACATGCTCTGGAGCTTCATAAAAGCGCATCTTACCTCAAAGATTCTTGTGTTTCTTTCAAGCTGCAAGCAGGTAATTTAACACCATTCTCCCTGGTTGAGAACGATTCCTTTACTTGACCAAGAGGATTAATATAGTGTGTACCATCTTGTGTGATGGTAAACTATACCTTGGTCAAGAGATGGGAGCATTTTTTACACATGGAAGACGGTTGGAATTATCCAGTTTCAGACCTGAGGGTCCTGAGGAGCCAACCCCCTCTTTCTCTCTAAACAGGGGAAAGAAAAAAAAAGAATTTAATATAGGGCTTATAATGTATAATGTAGGACCTTCAACAGTTTAGAAGTTTCTGAATGGTCCTAGGGAAAATTTTCTGGGTTTGCTTCTGGAATCATTGCTGCATGCTTCTCACCTTATTACCACTTTTCTTGGATGAGATCCGTTGTAGGGATCTGCTGCATACATTATGTGTGTTCCACAGGCGGAAGATGTTGGCTTCTCCCTGAATACTGTTGCAGCACAAGCATTCACCTGCCTCACTCATGCTTGATTTGTCATAATACAATATTTGCAAATTCGTAGTAGTTGCTATTCCTGTTTTTGGTTTCAATTAGATGTCACTGTCTGGCAGGTAAAATTTGTATTTGAGGCATTTAAGAAACTACGTCCTGGAATCCCTTTGAAGTGTCTGTATGGGCGGATGAAGCTGGAAAGGAGAATGGGGATATACTCTCAATTCTGTGAACAAAGATCAGTTCTTTTTTCTACTGATGTGGCATCAAGGGGCCTTGATTTTGATAAGGCAGTTGACTGGGTCGTTCAGGTAAGTATTGGTGAAATGGTGGTTCAGTAATAGGAAAAAAGAAGCTTTTTTATTGTTCTTGTCAGTCAGTCTTAGATCTAGTTATGCTGTTTATCCAGGTGGACTGTCCAGAAGATGTTGCAACTTACATTCACAGGGTTGGTCGTGCTGCCCGTTTTGGGGCTAGTGGTCAGTCAGTCTTATTTCTGGCGCCCTCAGAAATAGAAATGCTGGCAAAATTGCAAGCGCAAAAAATACCTATACACACTATTAAGGTAAGACCATATTTATCTTGTGCATTTATCTGTCTTGTTGGTTAGGTATTGTGATTTGTGACTACAGGGTGAACCAACAGTAAGGTTCCATATTTTCCTCTCATGTTGCTATAAATCTATAGTAGATTTTTACATTCGGAACTTGAAGTTATGGACATATTTCTGAATGCTACACTCTGTATTAGGGGTGCAACTTTTGCTGGTTAGGGTTGGGGTTTTGTCAAAATTTCAATGGGCCCAGCCCGAGCCCGAAACAGTGTAAATTGTTAATTTTGGCTAACCTGACTGGCATCCCTTGTCCTCCCATTCAAATAAATAAATGAATAAATAAAAATAAAAAATTTATGGTGTGTCTAATTGATAGATGCCCCATGAATTAGGATTTCTTTTTTCCATTATTTTTAAAAGTTAATTTTGTTTTCAAAAACAAAGTCAACCTTGTTATTGAACATCCCCTAAATGATAGTGGATCCAGTGACTTGTTAGTCTGAACAAA
Source organism: Nelumbo nucifera (assembly GCF_055504915.1). NCBI lineage: Eukaryota > Viridiplantae > Streptophyta > Magnoliopsida > Proteales > Nelumbonaceae > Nelumbo > Nelumbo nucifera. Next base: position 144,522,715 of record NC_142649.1, on the reverse strand, counting down.
CTTTCAGATACTCATGTTTTCAAGTATTGAGTGTATCAAAGCATCAATATTCTCACCACTTTTTAGTTCCATCTGTCAATTTATTCAGAAAAGAGATATCATGGATGTATATTAACCTTTGGAAATTAACATTAACCCTAATTCCTTATATTTGGTGTATCGGCAACATAAAAAACTGATAAATATCGTACAGATATGGTATGATATGTATTGATAGGTTCTATTAGATTTAAGCACACTTAAAGGGAGAAAACTACTTTTCTCTGATGAGTTTCAGATATAAGTGGCAATGTTTCAGATTTCCAAATTACACTAGCTGCACAAAAGGTGATGTTGCTAAAATTTCAACTTCTCTAGAAACTCATAATTCTATAATAATAATAATACTCTTTTACTAGTTATGACTATTTAAACCCATTGCAAATCATATACATATTAAAAAAACAAAAATGGACTCAAGATAAGAAAAAAAAAAAATACCAACTTCTAGTTCAGAAGAAAAATTGAGAAATCTAATTTTCCAGTCTTTTTCCTCATTTTTATCTGTAGTGTTTATCATATACATTGCTTATTACAGCTTTAATTGCCGATCTTTTTCAGGCAAACACAAAAAGATTGCAACCAGTTACAGGATTGTTAGCAGCAATGCTAGTAAAGTATCCAGATATGCAGTACCTAGCTCAAAGGGCTTTCACCACATATTTGAAGTCTATATACCTTCAGCGAGATAAAGAAGTTTTTGATGTGACGAAATTACCTATTGAAGAGTTCTCTGCATCATTGGGTCTGCCCATGACCCCCAAAATCCGTTTTCTGAATCAGAAAAGCAAGTGCAGAAAGGAGCCCAGTGAAGGTCATCCTCTTCAACAACAGAATGATAGTGAGGATGAGATGGTGAAAATCCGAAAGAAAAAGTTGGATGTTAGTAAATCCAAGGAAGAAGTGGAAGATGGTTTCCTTTTAGATAAGGAGGAGACCCCACTAGAAGAGGGAGGAAATGATGCTTCCATGTATGATATCTCCATGAAACTCTCTATCTTGAAACCAAAAGTGATTCTATTTGGGACTGTAGAAATAATCTACCAACACATCCTGGTGCATATGAATTGTGTATAGGCGAAGGTCCAGATTTGATTTGTGCCACTTAAATATATCTCCTATGTTGAAGGTTGGCCTCAACGGATGTTAGAACCATTTCCTCTGTAGGTTCTACTGCCTACAAGAGGAATAGATTTTACTCATAAGAAAAAGGAAATGATATTTGTCATCCTAATGAGCCAATTTTGGTGTAGGAGATCATCCAAGTTGGAATTGACGGCAGCTTTAACCTTCCTGGATCCATGCCACATACATGCACAGGCTGATGTTGTTAGATCATCCCTATTTAATTGGTTCCTTGAATATCTCCATTTTATTTAATCTTGTTTTGGAGCTTGAGTTAGGATTTGATTTTGTTCTGTTGATTGTTCTTCATCATAGACCAGCAACAAGGATTCTGAAGAAGAAGAAGCTGAAGATAAACATACATAGACCCGTTGGGACAAGGGTCGTTTTTGATGAGGAAGGCAATACACTTCCCCCGCTTGCAACATTAGCTGACACAAACAGTGGAGATGGCGTGCTTCAGCTAGACAAAGGTATATGCTGTAAATTCTGTACCATTAGTCGACTGGTGCTCTTAGCATAAAGGATTTTTTTTTTTTGAAGTGTACAGCTAAGTGCGGAAAATTCTTACAAATAAGTGATAAGTCGAACTTTGTATTCCTTATTTGCTGCAAACTGATATTTTGTTGATTCACAAGTTTTATCTCATCATGGGCAGCGTATTTTCTTGCCCATTGTATCTTTGTTAGCTCAATCTGTAATGTTTTGCATTATTATGCGTCTGATTTTGTTGCAGTAAAAGAACGGTATGAGAAAATGAAAGAAGAGATGAGGCGGCAGGACAAGGAGGACAAGCTTCTGCACCGCCAACGTCTTCGAGAAAAGCGAATTAAGGAGAAGATGAAACTGAAAAGAGGGAGAGCAGAAGAAGAAGATGATGATGTGGATGATGAGGATATTACTAGGTCCGATGGAGAAGAAACTGGTGATAAGACAACCAAAAGATCAAAAATATATTTCGACAGTGACAGTGATATTGAAGAGAAGAAAGGAAAGAACAGATTGGGTATCCATGCTGATTCCATTTCACTAGCAGAGCAAGAGGCCCTGGCTCTTAAATTATTGAGTTCTATGCATTCATAAGTTACAAAAGTTAAAATACTGGCTTTAGGTTGCAGCTTGTGGAATGTGCATCACTGTCCACAATTAATTTTACTATGCAGTGGAGCATTTGTTTATAGAAGTATAGAACATATAGTCTTTACTTTTCCGTTGCTAAATTTTGGATATGGAGAAAATTATGCTTCTGAGCCAGGATATTAGAAATTACTTGAAAGAAACATAATTGTGTACAAGTACACCTTAAAGGTAGCAGTTCCATTTTTTTGCTTTCGGGTTGATCGTTAGGGCCTGTTTTTTTCTTCTTAGAGGAATCTTTTAACTTTATGATAAAAATGAGTATTCATTTCTTCTCATCTCTTATTAGTGCAATCATACATTTTTTTTGTTTTTCAATGATACTCCCAAAAAGATAAACAAAAGTTCGCTTGTATGAGTTCAAAATGGATATTTGATATTTTTCAGAATTCAGAACATTCTCAGCATTCAGAGTTTAGAAGAAATATAAGTTCACCAATACCATTATATCTCTTAATGTAATTATTGCACTTTTAGATGTCAAAATTTAGAGAAAATGAACATTCCTTTATATTTATTTAGTGTCAAGGTGAGATATATGAAGAACATTCACTAAACAAATCCACTCTCCATTGCATTCTGTTCGTTTGAGTGGCAACCACATCTTATAGCTGTTGAATTGAGTCTCAGACCGACCTGGGTGCTGCATTATAAACTATGCAGTAAAACAAATAGAACTTCGCCGTCTTTCTTGAAATGTACAAATACTTTCTCGCATGCGACCTAATACCAGGTGAGCGCTGGGATAATATGAACCACTCGATCTAATACTCATGCTGCGTTTGGTGGGGCTTATTGTCTGTAAACGGGCTTTTAAGTGTTTTTTCGATAAACACTTTAAAAACGTTAAAAATCTGCTTGACAAAGCGCTTTTAATAAAAAAACACATAATAACATAGCTTGGTTCAAAACGAGCTAATGGCAAGGGGGTTTCAATCAATCCATTCTCATGAATAAAACAAGAAAATGCATGAATTAGGGTTGGTTTCAATAATTCCTGGCTCGTTGCAGAAACTACAGCTGGAGCCATGGAGTGCTGAGAATCAATATTTGATCAAATTTTTAGGAAAAAAAAAGGAGTGGCTGGAAACCGAACATGGTTATGGTCTGTTGCCAACGAAAAGTGAAAGGTGGGGCAAGGGTTTTAAAATCAACAGATGCATTTTGAGTATTAAGAAAAGTTTAAATGGGCAAAATTAGGATTGAAAATAAGAAGCGCTTCTTAAAATGTGAAAAAAAAGAAAAAAAAAACTGCTTTTGTAATGGGTACTTTTTGGTGGAAAAAAGCGAATGGCATTAGATGTTCTGAAACGCACGTCAAAAGCCAAAATAACAGCAGAGTACAGACCGATAAAATAGAACTTTGGCTGTCCACGTTCGACAGCCAGTGATGACAATAATTTGATGGCGTTACTAACTGTTGGAAAAAGTTGGCTACCACCGATTCAATAGCCTGTGCTTATTTATACCGAGGAAAATGAAGTGGATCGACGAAATCTTAAATTTAATCCCTGGTTAGCAACGTAGCCCACCAGAAGTCCATATCCTCTCAATCACAACCCAGCAATGAGGAAATGGATCTTCAACCAAAATACATACATACAGGTTACAAACTCATCACTGTGCCATCATGGTTTTCGGGGCTGAGCTTTCATAATTTTAACAAGCAATTTTCCAATATCGCTGTCGGAACAAGAATCACTAAATCAGAAAAGAATCCAGTAAGAACTTCATTTCCAAAAACTTGACCCCCAAAACAGAAGCTACCAAGAAAATCCAATTTCTGACGTTCTAACCTAGTTTTTGTGGCAGCAACCACTCAATCATGTCTATTGTAGAGGCACACAGGAACCTCGTTGACCTGACGGAAACGCTTTAAATTAATTTTGAGACCCCCAAATAGTGATCCAATATAGGGTGTCTGGCAAAACTCTAACAGAAGGACAAATTAATTTCAAGTCTAGATGGCAGAAGTTGGAGATAATATATATACTATCTTTCATACTCGATCTCAGCCAGAGTATACTTGATATTAAAACTCACAAAGTTGCATAAGAAAGAAGAAAAAAAAGAACATAGGGGCATGCAGACTGGCAGCTTTCTAATTGTCCAAGAAAATTTCAAACGAGGGCCAATTCGACAAATCCATAGGGAGAAGCCCGCACAAGCAGCAACAAACTAGAGTACAGAGATAGGACTTCATTTCCCTCTCTTTGGATACACAAAAGTTTTACCTCCGCATTCAGAATACTACCGGATGATCAACACCAAATCACTGCACAAAGAGAAGCATGCGTACATGACGTTAAACAGACGATTCAAATTAAAGAATAAAAAAAAGCATGATAAATGCCAATAGACGCAGAACTAGAATAACGTGAAGAAAGATGCATCACGAATTCAATGTTAGCTGGCAAAAACGTCTGTGTTTGGTTGCAATGCAAATAAATTTGTACTGATGCAAAACCATGGCAGTGCAAATGATTTTAATGTAAATTCTGACCTATTTTTGTTCCGAATTTTAGCTTATTTAGTTTGATTGCAGTACAAATAAAATAAATGACGACATGAAGCAGAATAAAGTAAATTTCAAAACAAAACTAAACAAGAATTTACATTTTTTACGTTTGCACTCCTATGCATTTGTACTAGTGCAAACTTATTTGCACTGCAACCAAACACAGCCTTCTGAACTTTCTTGCACTATCAAAATAACCGAAGAAAATTTTGTTTTCTTGCACTATCAATTTTACCCTTATCAACAGATAACAGGTTTCTGAACTATACAACCATTATCCTATTTACCTTCATTTACCTACTTAATATTTTATTTAGTCTAAAGAAATTTGCACTCAAAAGTTTTCTGAACTATACGACCAATATCCTCAGTTTGGCAAGAGTAGAAATACAAATATGTAGAGTGCAATTACAAAGTTAAGAAATACTGTATAAATACCATATACAAGATTTTGCACTGAACATATTTGTATTTGCACTCTTCCCAAAGGCTCAGTTTGGAAGGAATACAAAAACAAATACGTAGAGTGCAAAACTATGTATTATTACATTTTCCTTTTTGAAATATCAAAAGGTTTAGGCTAATTTGGGATCTGTTTGTCAAAATAGAACTATACCCGCACTGCTAACAATTAAAATATCAAACCAACTATTATTACAAATGAAAAACCTGTTCTACTAACAATTAAAAAAGTAGCCTTTGACACAAACCAAGTACATATTCTTTTTGAAATATCAAGGTCTAGGCTAATTTGGGAACTGCTTGTCAAATTAGAACCATCATTGTGCTGGTACTTATTATTCATCTGGCAGTTTGCTCTAAATGAAAAATATCTACAAAAGGTGATAAGAGAATTGAGATTTAACCTGTTGTTGTTGGTAATTTCCATATCCAGGATAGGCCCCATAGGCATACATGTTTGGATCTTGAGGAGGTGGAGCATATCCATAGGCTTCATACCCTTGACCATAGCCATAATATCCACCATTCCATTGGTTTGGATCTGGTTGTGGCTGTACCCATCCAACAGATGGGTCCTGTAAAATTGTCAGTTCCATGGTAAAATAAACATTTATATTTCGTAAAGCACAAGCAACTTGTATAATGGAGATATTGGAACCTGTTTATTGGATGGACTACGTCCCCATGAAAGCCGAATATTTTGCCCCCCCAACTGAGTTCCATTCAACATCAGTAAAGCCTCCTCAGCACAAGCTCTGAAGCACCATGAATGAAAAAAAAAAAAAAAAACAAAACAAAACAGATTAGGTATTCTGATATTTCTACACTGATTATTACTTGTGATACCCGGAAAACTGTGTATGCCTAGCATACAGTGTAGAATGCAAATTACATGGCAGATATGATACCAGATAATGCATTGCTACTTCTGGATGTGCTCTGCAGCATCAAGACTACTAAAAATATGTAAAATGGTATAAGCAATAAGCCTTGAGAAATTAAGTGAATTTGAAAACCATAAGCCTTGAGAAATGACATTTTGCTTCAAAAACTATATATAAATGCAAAATACAAGAAAATAACATAGAATAAACAACTGTATGAGTATCCACATGCTGGATTTTAGGAAATGGTGTCCATATCAGTAGCCAGCCATCATAGCTTTTATTACTATAAATTGCATATGTTGGACAAATTGCAAACCTGTTAGCAAATTGAACAAATCCACAGCGTTTGCCTACTGGTATCTTCACATGAACCAACTCTCCAAATTGGCTGAAAACTTGTCTCAGATGTTCATCCGTAACATTAGAGTCCAAACCACCAACAAATATCTGCAATTTTAGTTGATGAGACCAATGCATGCAATACATAAATCATTTCTACATCTAAAACAGAACAAAGTACCCACAGTTGTATTATTTGGATCATTCTCGTTCTGTGTTCCTTGAGTGTTCTGGTAAGAAGCTGCAAATAATGAATACAGGTGAAAAAAGGAAACAAGTAATTAAGTGACCTATCCCTAATCAGGTACAAGTATGTTGCAAAGGAAAGCTGTTCACTATTTTCTGCTCCAATTTGGAAAAAAAAAAAACTTAATGCTAATCCTATAAACATGCAGGTGCCTAACTATTTACATAATTGACCATTGGTATAGCTCAACTATTCTTCCAGGAACCCTGTTCACTCACTCTCTTCGATGAATCCCTTCAAATGAAAATTTCCTACACAAAGCCATGAAAGAGCACGTGCACAACTAATAATATAACACGTCAGATACTATCTCCTAGAGTCCCCAATAAGAAGGGAAAATACAGAGAAATGGTCTAAAACTAATAGCATTATTCTAACACTGTAAAGTTCTATATGATCAATTGATACCTACAAAGCAGAATACACTAATAGCATTATTCCACTTGGTCCAATGGTAAAAAACCAGACCAACAAGGAGGAAAGCCAGTCTCCAAAATGAGAACAGCCACTTCAAGCTAAAAAGAGCTGGAGGTTGTGTGCCTCCAGTCTACATCTCCATCAAGGCATTGCCTAGGTGAGATGACACCCTTGGTTGGGTGCCTTGACCCTTGAATTAAATGCCATGTTTAATATAACAAAAGTGCATGTTTAAATGACTAAGACGCTCTTAAGTGATAGAGCATCTGCATAGGCGATACAAACCAAAGGTTAGGCATATCATTGTAGTATCATTATTACAGCTACATACCGTTGCTATTTGTGTTAATACACCCTTCATATTTTGTATATTATTTATGCTTTTAAAGAAGAAAGATACTAGATCCAAGAGAAAAAAAGAAAGAAGAAAGGTAAAGAATTCTCCCAGCCTAGGCAACAAAAATAAAAGTGCCTGTCTAAACAAAAAATTAAGCATTCTCTTAAGCTATAAGGCATCTGCCTAGACTCATTAGTACCCGAATATATCATACTACCATTTCCAAACTGAGGATAACAACAAACGATTAAGTGAATGGAAAACAAAAAACATACCACACATCTATACTATATATGAAAGTGCAAATGCAAAAAAGAAGTATTTTTGGCCTAAAATTACCCTCTATTTTTTATTTGAGAAAGGGTATAAAAGTCATTTTATTACAACTTCAATGACTACTAAGATACCCATATTTGTGTATTTAGTACATCTCTAATTGTAAGGGTTAAAAATGTAATTTTAATTATTTTTCAACTCATTTAATCCACTCATTAAGTTTTATACTTAAGGTATTAACTCCCATTTTCTCTTATTAAATCTTACATTGAAGTTATTTTTCACTACTAAATGCTACTTATTAGATATATGCCAATATTTTTAACAATATATAAACCCATATGTTTTAAAACCGACTCAAAAAAAAAACTATTCTTTATCCAATTAGTGGCTAGGCAATTCAACCATCTTAATCAAATTGATCAACCTATGAAGTCATAGTTAAGCAATAAAATTTTTAAAATACAAATAAATATAGATAATTAAAAATGTAAAAAAAAAAATTACACATTTACAATACTTTTATTAATCAAATTAATAAAATAAGTGTAATAAACAATAATTATTTTTATTGATAATGAAAATGAAATACATAATTTAGAACTGACCAAAAATGATTTTTTTTATAAATCTGACAAAAAATGAAATTATTTTACTGTTTGGCAAAGATCAATAGTTCAAGTTTTGAATCAAATGTGTTAACATTTAATGTCATAAATAAATAATAAAAATTAATAAAATATAAAATTACAAAAATAAAAAATACAAATTTTGCAAAAAAAAACATTCAGGCATACGTTTAATATTATATAATTATCATAGTAAACAAAAAGTAAGTGTGACATATCAGAATTATTTTTACACACAAAAATACAAAAAAAAATATAGGGAATTTGAACGCATATATAATTCTATATTTACACTATTATTAAAAATATTAACAAGATTGTGGACCTTTCTTTCGACTAAAATACTCAAATTTTAATTTTGGCCCTATTTAATTGTGAAGTTCAAATTGTAAATTGAATTACTATTCACCTCATTTAATTCCCTTCATTTAAATCTTAAATTTTTGATAAATGAACAAAAAAAGATACACCAAAAAGATAAAACATTACTAAAAAGAACTTAGCCATGCAAGTAGGCCTGTCAATGATACTTGAAACTTTACAAACCGATCCAATTATTACATATTTAGGTGAGGTGTTTATGTTATCAGATTTGGATTTAGCAATCTGCATTCAATTAATAATAAAAAAACAAAAATAAATAAATAAAAATAAAAAATAAAAAATACATATTTATAGAATTTTTTTGATACATTATTAATATCATTATCATCGTCTAGAATTGACACATGCAAAGCACATGCACACTTAGAAAACCGTAAATGAGTAGGAAGCAGAAAACCTACATGCAAATGTGCACCATTCTTCATGCTGGGAATTTAAGCTGAAATATGACTTTTAACAAACACACAAATGCTGTTAAAGCTTTTGTAATATGCCTCAATGAACAGGAAAAGTTAAAAAGGATATAATTATAAAATAAATCATGTGGCAAACCCTTCTAACCCAAACCATCCTTGTAAGGCCAAAAATGAGAAAACAAGCAAGGAGACAAAGTTGGGGTAAAAGGATCAAGTTTATAGATGCCACAAGAAGGCCTAGTCTAGGAAGGGGCAAAAGGTAACCACATGGCCACATTAAAATCACTAAAAGTGTGCCACCTAATTGCAGATTTAGGCATCTGGAGTTACAAGCACCAAACAAATGGTATCTAAACTCTTAGGAAAACCTTATTCTGTCCTCAATGGAATGAAAAAACTGGAAACATGAATGAGAAATGAACAAAGGACAACAAACAAAATAGTAACATTCAACAGCTATAATAAAAATGGCGTAAAGGAATTGATTCACAAAAATCTAACCAATTCTGACTGATGTAAAAAAACCAAAAGAACAGACAAAAAAAAATTAAAATTTTGGAACAGTGAACGAAATGTAAAGTGACACACAACTTTTCAAATATAAGGAACTGGAAAAGTAAATCGAAAATGTAGCAAAATGCCACGGAAATGTGAAATTAAGGACAATGTATGACATAAACAGAAAAACTGACCTAGACAAGGCCACGCTCTAAAGGGGAATCATTTCAGCTGAAATCAGTTCCAGGCCCCTATATGAGAGAGCCTCGCATCCTGCTTTGAGACAACATGAGTTCTATAAGTTTTTGCAAGTTTCAACTACATTAAACGTGCCCAATTTTACAAAGGAAAGAACTGGAAGGAAATGACTTGAAAACTTCCGCTTATCTTCAAGTTCATAACTGAAGGAAAAGCAAACTTAACAACAGCAAATCGAGATTCTGCCTCAAGAAATGTCAAAGCAAACATTCAATGCTCCAAAAAATGCTGATGTAAAAATTAAAAAACAAACAAAACAAACAGCAACTTTTGTTTTAGAATATTTGAATTCAAAGAAAATAACAGTCCCCCTAGAATGTTCTTGTATCTTAAAACTAAAATCACAGTTTTGTGAAGAAACTATAAAGTAACCCATCATGATAACAAACATACCTTTTGGATATTGCTGACCGCTCACATTCTTCTTGGTAGTAGCAGGACCAATACGCATTGGCCTTGTGGAACAGAACATTCCATTCATTTCAGTCATGGCACGTATTTGTTCACTTTCATCCCCAAACCTAACAAATCCATAACCCTTTGAGCGCCCAGTTGTTCTATCAGTGACAACCTTTGCACCCTTGACAGAGGGATAATGACTCCTGAATGTCTCTTGTAACATGTAGTCTGTGACATCAACAGCCAAATCCCCGACAAATATTGGGAAGTCAGGACTATCATCCGGGCGCCTGTCACCGGAACTAAAAGTAGCCCAGTTCAGTCTAAAGTTCTGTTCAACATTAGGCATCAATGTGCCATTGTATGTCTGCAAGATTCTTTCTGCTATAGCACGAGTCAAAAACTCAATAAAACCATAGCCCTCTGACTGACCAGTTTGTTTATTGTGGATCACTTTTATAGAAGCAACCTGTAGAGTAAAAGAAATGTCCTCAATACCAGAAAACGAGATTAAGAAAATAATCATAAAACAAATGGAAGACATGTAAAATCAAATTAACACTACTGACCAGCATGACTGCTGCATCCCTACCTTGGTTTTGAGTATGGTTTCACAAACTACTTGAATACAAAGGACTACACTAAGAAAATACAAATGTGTGCAAGCATTTTGTAGAAACTCATGCAATTTCAAGAACTATCACCAAACCTTAATGAAGTGATTCCATCAGTAAAGTATTCAGCAGGAAAAAAATTGATCCTTGTACTTCTTATGTTCTGCCAATGAAATTAATAGATAGAAAAAAGATACCAACTTGGCCAATACACATTGGCCTTGCTTCAAAAAGGGGCACACCTCACCTTGTGCCTTGCACCTAGGGCGCAAATTGGCCCCTGCGCCTTTTTTGTGCCTTGTGCTTTTAAAACACTGAACAATAATAAACATTGATAGTAAAATTATATTGCAATATACGTTGAAAGAAATAGGTCATCAATGACACCCAGAAAATAATAAAAGGTTCCAAAACATCAGCCAGATTCCTAACGCAATGTAGTTGACTTGTTCAGAGAAAAAGAGTTCTCCCCTTCTTGTTGAATCTATAACCTCTATGTTCAAATTTAATAATCCTCAAGGGATAGAAGTAAACAGCTTGAATCAGTCTTTGAAGAATAAAAGCATTTTTTGGTGGTGTGGGACTGGAGATACGGGCTAAAGTCACAATAGGTGGCATGGTTTTGTTGGTTACTGTTGTTTATACTGATGAAATAAATGGTGTAAAGTAAACCATATTATAGAGATTAATGCGCACAATAAATTTGTTAGGAGCCTATAAACTTAACAACAATAAATTGCTTAAAACTTTTTACCTCCTTATTTTTTTTCTTTCTCCATAGATTCCACGTATTATGTAAAAGAAAAAATATTGTTTGAGAACCATATAAGAGATCGTGACACATGATACATCTGAATAATCGAAAACAAAATTCTGCTTTTATGTTTTTAAAGTTTGAAGAGACACTTTTGGAATTATAGCGTACTAAAATATAAAAACAAAATCCAAGAAAGCACACGATGGATTAGAGATGGATGTATAGTGGAAACAGCTTTACCTCGCCCGTGTGAGCGAAACAGCTGTGGAGATAGTTCTCCTCCATCCAGTACTGCAAGTCCCCGATCCAAAGTGTGCGGATCTCATCCGCACTCGCCGGCTGTGCAGACGGATACTGAGGCTGCGGCTGCGGTTGTTGTGGTTGGGGTGACACTTGCGGCTGTGGGACTTGAGGTGCCTGCTGGTTCCACATCGGAGGAGGCTGAGGCTGAAGAGGCTGCTGTGGAGGCATCATCAACCACTGCTGTTGTGGCAGTGGTTGTTGCTGTGGATGCTGCTGGTGTTGTTGATCCATCGGTGGAGGAGCCATCGGTGGCGGAACAACTCCGGTGGCAAGTTGCATCATCTTCGAAAATCCTAATCCAGAGACGATTCCAGAAGAACTCGAACCCTAACCTACTGACTGCTAATAGAAATCCAAACTTGCGAAAAAACCAACGCAAACTAACTTTCGACGACAAGCAAAATCTCAACTGAGTATATAGAGTGATAACCGGATGGAAAGATGTAATCTTGGGCAAAACAGGGAGGAGATAGAGGCAGAGTATAAGAATGGACGCTGAAACAAACAACCCGAAGATAAAAAAGTAGGATAAGCTGTATCTAAAACTACAGATCGTAAGATGTAATATCAGACGATCAGACGAGAGAGAAGGGATTGAGAGTTGAGACCACAGAAACCCTAACCTAAACCTAGAGAGAGCTTTCTGATAGGGGATGCTTTGGCCTTTGAAACATTAGACACTCACGCTCTCAAAGGGATAAGTACTAGCGCTTGCTCGTGACCCGTGAGAACTATTTCCGCTCGAAAGACAAGTGTCCTCTAAACTCTAAGCAATACTAGTTCTATTTCTGTCGTAAAATATCTCTCTCTGTTATGTAAATGTTCGGGGGAGGGGGGAAATTGATTGTGATATTACTACGCTACAGTCTGCGGTTTTAGAGATAAAACCCATACCCTTCTACTTATCCAAAAACGAAGAAGAGATAAACCTAGGGATGTCAACGGGTCGGATTTGCCTCAACCCGAATCCGACTCGTCTTAAAAATACATAATTTTTTAAACCAACTCGACCTGACCATATAGGGCCTAACCCGATAGTGAATTGACCTACTGTAATATTTCAATTATATTTTTTTAACACATTTTGAAAACCTAAAATCCAGTAATTTAAGTTAGAAAATTGTTTTATAAAATCTAAAATTTCACTTTTCTCATTTAAAAAAATCAAAATCAACATATAAATAAATCTTAAACTTTAAAGCTATAGAGTTAGAAGTAAAAAAAAAAAAAAAAGTTACAAGAATACTTTGTATACAAGGTATCATGACCCGGTAAGAGTGGATCAATCAAAACCCAAACTCAACTTGGGTCGAATAATCAAAACGCTAACCCAACCCTAAAGCCAAATATATTGACCCTAACCAGACCCTATCGGGTCAATCCGGATTTACCATTTAACCCAACCCATTAACATCCCTAGATAAACCCATTATAGATGTAGACCCCACATTGGTGTGGGCTCTAGCTCTATTTGATTAATAATTATTAAAAAATAAAAATCATAAGGGAGCCAAATGAAAGACCAAGCAGGGGATTTTATCTGGGCCCATTCAATCAATGGTGTGAATTGAACTCACTTACCTGACCCAGATTGCAAGGACCAGCCCATCCAGCAGTCAATCCAGCATGGAGCCCAACCCAATAGAGTAAAATTTGCAAGTCCATCAAAGGTAAGGTTTTCAAAGGTTAAAAGTAGTAGTTGAGGCATAAGCCTGAAAAATTAACAAAAAATTTAATTAAAACTTTTTCTTAAACCTTAAACGTTACTCCCATCGGAAGGGCGACCCTTCTTTTTGATAGAAGGTACAAATATTTATGAAACAAAAGTTTTATAAGTAATTAGTAATGACATAATCAAGTAACAACTATAAAGTATTTACATTTCAAGTTTCAAAATCAAAAGTTCTCAAATTATTAAAATAACTAGTCCTAACGTTTAAAATTATTAAAAAAAATAAGATTCTCCATCATATAATTGTTTTCACAAATGGGATTATATGATGAATCGTCTATATAATTGATATTAGCAATAAACTCGTGCAATGCATAGAAAATGACTCAAAAGAGCGACATAAGAGATAGAACATTGATGTTACACTTGCTATCTATGTAAGAGAGATGGAACACATTGTTAGTAAAATTCTAAGACAATGAAAATGCATGGCATTGAGTTGTCCAATATTGTGTGTATCCATACTCCATAGTAAGTGTAAAGCATGTTGGTCGCAACAAAAGCCAAGCCCAAATTTCTTTGTAAGTAAAAACTTGGTACACATAGCAACTGGCCGCACATTGAGAATATCTCTTCTGCATATATATTAAATTTATGGGGAGATGCTCCCAATGTACAGTTGGATTCTCATACTTGCAAAATGTTTGCAGAATTTTTACTTGTAGAGAATCCAATCACAAAAACCCTTATTACAACTTCTTAGAGGTAAGATAGAAAATGGATATCAATTGGAGTTATAATAAAATAATGTGCCAAAATTTAACAAAATTTTATATTTAAACATTGTTTATGATTTATAAATCAATGGTGTTTTCTGTTAGTAACATTAGAATGCTTAAAAGTCAAAAAATCAAGGGAACAAAGAATATGTACTTGACCTTAGGCTTACAAATAAAAAGTCTAAACTTTATTAATACTTTTATAATAATCATAATTTAATAATCGTAAACCTACCAGGGTCAGGAAAATGGCAACAAAATATAAAGGGGCATTGGTTGTCACAAAAAATAAGATGGTTGTTCTTTTAATTTGTTCCATGCTAGAACCCATGGCTTTATAAAGCAAATTTAGTTCTAACAAATTTTTTGTCTATAATTCCATATTTTAGAAGCAACATGAGTATCCATTGTTCTTTAGTGCTTGACCAAAAATAAAATAAAGTAAAAAGAATACACATAAATTTGGCCCTTTTTTGTTGTACTTTTATTTTTGAAGTATTTTTTATACTTTTGAAAGCGTGGAAGTATGAGAAGTATATGAATGAGTTTGTTTGACATGTTTTTTATTTTTTTTAAAAACACACGAAGTAAAAGTATAAAATAAAAAACATGAAAAGCACGAAAGCCAATTTTTAATACTCCATGATTTTTTGGCCCTTTAACATACTTTATACTTTACAAAATGTGTACACTAACCACACATGTGATATTTATACACCCTAACATGTACTAACATATATAAATGTCACATGTAAGCATAAACACATTAATGTATTCAGTGACATGTGTGTTCCATGTGACATCATATATGGATGTCACATGGCATCCATGTATTATTGATTTACATTCGGATGTCATGTGACATCCATATGTCATTGACCCAACACTCAAATGCCACATGATATTCATATATACTATCACATGACATATAAAGATGTCACATGGCATCTTAACATAATTAATGACAAGTATATGACACATGTCATTCGTTTATGTTGCCGTATGGCATGTACTATCATTAACTTACCTTTAAGGCCCTGTTCGTTTACAAATTTTCAACTTACCTAGGTACATGCACTTACCCAAGTAAATACTTCTTGGATAACACTTACCTGGGTAAGGTCACTAACCCATGTTATTTTGATTCCTAAGTAAATAATATAATGAATTTTTTACCTATAAAAAGATAATGTTAAAAATGACAAACTTGTCCCATCATGTTTTATAAACTTTTCTCCTAGGTGGAAAAATTACCTACCCACCTAGGAAATGGGTAAGTTTTACTTAGATAAATGAAGCTCTCTTTACAGTGAGGCTTAGCACTTAATGCAAAAAGAATACTATAAAGTTGGTCAATGGAAAATCTCTTTCCTATTGACCAACTTCCCCTCTCTTATTTATTGATAAACAAACGGGACCTAAATGCCACATGGCATCCATATATGTTGCCATGTGGCATCCACATATCATTGACCCCATATTTAGATGCCATGTAACATCCATATACGTTGTCACATGACATCTACATGTTATTGATATGCATTCAAATGTCACATAGCATGCACATGTATAAAACATTTTGTTGCAAAATGTCATTATTTACTTTTATTTTGAAAAAAATTCTAAAAAGTTTTCAAAGTAAAAGAAGTATTTTATGTACTTTGTACTTGGGTACTCTTAAAAGTAAAAAGTACAAAGAACCACCAAACAATGCATACTTTGATATTATTAAAAGTATAAAGTGCAAAATACCACCATAGAAGGCTTAAATTTGTTGTTATAAAAAGAAGATAAAACAATTATTATTCTTTAGGAGTTGTGTATGTGTGTGTGTGTGTGAGAGAGAGAGAGAGAGAGAAATTATATTAGAAAATATTGGGAATTGAACAAATCTATTTAAGGCCAAGCATGACCATATGCCTTGCTTCCTAGATATACATATCTTTCTTTTACTTATAGCAATGGAGGATAACAAAGTCTTAAGATGCTTTTAGTTTTTCCTCATGGACCAGCCCAAGCCATAACCAGAAAAAATGAGATTAGTAACAACATATACTGAGAATGATTGAGAATTAAGTTAGTAAATTAAAAGAATAGTAGGAGTTGAATAATAAATTATCCAATTAACAAAACACAAAAAAAATTACAAAATAAAATAGAACAGATCAAGGAAATTAAATCGAACACTTAATTGGTTGGTCTATTATCTTGGCCAATAGACCACATAAAAGATAAGCTAGGGGAGATATTCCCACCCCAATTTGTTGCCTTCATATTAGTGATTCGGTGTTGCAATGGTGAGTCAAAATCTATAGCTGCAATTCTAGTCCCGTGGTGAATGAGCATTTGATGGCAAGAATAGGTTGAGAGTTAGGTATAGTGATGGCGATGTTGGATATACTTTTGCAGATGGGTCAAACTAATTTGAATTTGTCGAGAAAGGATAGAACAACAGTGTGGGATTGAGTGATAAGTTGGTTTAGTTCCATTTGATTGAATATGAAAGTGAAATGTAATCAGAGGACATCAACAAGCAAATTGTTAAATGTTGGTCTTCAAGGGTGGTCAACCACATTCTTGATCCAAATTGTGTTGTAAAAAGAAAGCTAGACAATGGGGGAGAACAATGAGTGATGCTTTGATCTTTGGTCTTGTATTAAAACAACTTATATTTGAGAAAATGTTAGTTAAAGAGAGAATATGGGGAATTAAAGAGTAGGTTATTGAAAGTAACATATATACAAAAAAAATTAGGTGATTATGTAGGATGGAAATGTAATTAAAGTGAAAGTAACATGGTGATGGGAATTAAATCTATATCTATCTATATATATATATTAAAAATGAATGGGCCAAGTTGGCTACTTTCGGGTTGTTTTTGAAAGACGCTTATCTTTTTTTTTTTGTTTTTTCTTAATTTTCTATTTTTAAAATTGAACAAAATAACTCATGTGGCCAATCGCCTTTAAGACTTTTATTTTTCCTCATAACTCATCATTAATTCTCTCTCATCTTCTCATTAAGTCCTTTAATTATCTTTTATTATTGATTATGCCATTGACTATCTTCTTCAATAACTAATGCCATTAATTCTCTCATCTCCATTACTCCATTAAATTCATTAACTTTATCTATATCTACATGCATTTCAAATTAACTATAATTTTAGATACATTAGATAACACTAAATATTATTAATAAAAATTAACTATATCAAAATAGAGATATTTAATGATTAATTATATTATTTGATTAAATAATTTAATTCTCTTTAAAAGATAGTTAATTTTTAAGTTGCTTTTTAGAATAAATAGTATTTATTTCATTCAAGACATAAAACCTATGTTTTTAAAAATTGGCTTAAAGGCTAAGTAGTTTTTGCTTTTTACCTCTAGGTGATGGATCAACAATTCAATTGTGTGAGTTAGACAAGTCAAACCATGACACATTATCCGTCACTCTCTCTTTGGTGTGTGTGTATAATATAGTATAACGACATATAACTGCATTTTACATGAGTGTATATAATGTTTCTAATTTGTACTTTTTTATTCTAGTTTTATTTTTATTTTTACAAATAAAAGATTGAAAACTAAAAAATTAGGCAAAAATTGAGTTTTTTTTGTATAGTAGAGTTTCAAAGATAGCGAAAAAATTACCCAAAAAAAAAGATCACTCTATTTGGACAACCAAGCATGAAGTTAAGTCCTTTATAAGTCTTCAATACATTGTATATTGTAACTCGTGACTAGACTTGTCATGGACACTTTTGCCAAAATTCTAATGGGCCTAGTTCGAAGCCAAACCCATTAACAAGTCTACTAGTGACCCAATGATTGAGTCAAAGGGGTCAATGGTTCCATCATCTAGATAGAACAAATTTTGACCAAATCAATGATTTTTAACAAAATAATAAGTTTTAGGAAAACTAGAATTATAAATAGGGCCAAGTCATGATTTGAATGGTTCAATCGTCCAAATCATAATGGGTTGAAAAGATTGAATAAAACATTATAAAAATGATAACCCATTTATATTCCATTTAAAAATAATAAAAATTAATAAACCATAATAAAACAATTTAGTAAATTACTTAAATAAAATAAAAATAATTATTAATTATTAAAAAAATATTTTTATCATATAATAAGAATTAATTAATTAAAACTAATAAGATAAATTAAAAACTAATATACATTTAAAATTAATATAAAACTAATAGAAAATTATATAACAATTATTAGTTTAAAGCTAATTTATACTAATTTAAAACTAGCTTAAATTACACTGAAAAATAAATGCTTAACATAATTAGTTAAAGTTAGTAAGGATTAATACAAACAAAAATTGATACAATTCTACTAATTTTAAATATAGTTTAATTAATTTATAATCAATTTAAATTCCATTTAAAATAGAAAAATTATAAGCATTTAAATTTTTTATATATCAAATTTACCTTTGACCAATGTCATTACATTACTAAAATACCTGGAAAAAAAGTTTGCTTCCATTTATTTCACTTAAGCCCTTTAACCTTACTTCGTCCAAAAAGAGTAGATAGAATTACTCTTTGAAAGTCGTTAAGCAAAATAAATTGGTGGAGAACTAAGTTGAAATTTTAAGGCGGTGTTTGGAACCAATGTTGTTTCCTAAGAGGCGTTTTCTGAGAAAATGGTGTTGCATAAGCATGATGTTTTCTAAAAAAATGTTTTTCTCATGTTTTCTATGTGGTACCCTTGTTGTTGTTGCCACATAGGCATTTTTCAGTGCCATTTCAACATATTATTGCTGGCAATAGTAGAAAAAATGAGAAAACACCAAAAAGGGCATTTTCTTAGACCACACCTTTCTTCATTTCCAAGGCGTGGTTTGATAAAATATTTTCAAAAAATGACTAACCAAATAGCAGACATTTTTCAAAAAAAAAAAAAAGGATTTCTGATGCGGTGCTACTTTTTGAGGAAACAACATTGATGCCAAATACTTACTAAATTGTGTACAATAACACCTTAACAATGATAAGGGTATTTTTATAATTTCAGCATCTTTCATATTGAAAAGCTAACGAAAATGAGGTATTTGCACTTTTTTCAAAACTATAGGGGTTTTGGTAGGATCAAAACACAAGGGTAGTTTATAGAATTGTTATAAGATGAGTGTTTTTTTTTTATAATTTTACCTAAAAATAATAACAAACCAATAAAATTTAAAAATTAATAAAAATAATATAAATTTATCTAGAGCATAGGAAATTGACCACTCTCTTTAAAGCACAACTTGAATTGTTATTGAATAAATTAGACATAACCCAAAAAAAATTCTTGAATTGGACTTAGATAGCCACCACTTAATTAATGAAAATGTCATGGAACTCCTCCCTTCTTAATAAAGCCCGTACGCTGCACAAGCCCAGACTAGTAAGTTATTAAAGTCTATGGGATTAGGCATGAGTTATAATAGAAAAAGAGGTGCCAATACCTTTGTTCCATTGGCGATGCAAATGGAAAATGTTGATGTAAAGCATTTATTTTTTTTTAAATATCAAACTTACCCTTAAGCAACTTCATTCAGATGTAAATTCACTAAAATACCTTGAAAAATAATTTGCTCCCTTTTACTTTACTTCAACCCTTTAACCTTATTTCATCCAAAAAGAGTGGAACTCCTTGAAATTCAATATTTTTATTTTTGAGGTCACACATGCATTGCATGAGAATAGAGAGGAGTCTATGTGAGGCATATGATGAAAGAACCCTTGGCCTCCACATATTCCTATTTCTATTATAGATATAAATTAGAGTTATGATCACCCAAAATTTAGAAGAAAGGAAACAATTTAATTGATTTGATCTAAGCAAAAAATAAATCAATAAAAATAAAGCAAATCCATTAAGAATAGAAATGAGAAAAAATAGCAAACTTATAATGTTAGATTTAGTGCAATAAGAAAAATCCCACTTAATTTAACCAATAGAAACTAGGAACTAGGAACTAGAATACTTTTTTTTTACAAAATTTATGTATTTTTCATTTTTATATTTTATTAATTTTTATTATTTATTTTTGACATTAAAAGTTAACACATTTAACCCAAAAGTTTAACTACTTATTATTAGTTTTTATATTTCATTTTTGGTCAGTTCTAAATTATGTATTTCATTTTCATTATCAATAAAAATAATTCTTGTTTATTACACTTGTTTTTTTTAACTTGATTAATAAAAATATCCTAAATTTGTATTTTTTCTATATTTTTTGTAATTTTTTTATATTTATTTTATTTTAAAAATTTTATTACCTAACTATGAATTGCTTAGCCACCACTTGGATAAAAAATGGTTTTGTTTTTGGGTCAATTCTAAAATATATGATTTATATTGTTATTAAAAATATTGACATAGATTTAATTAGTAGCATTTATTAGTGAAAAATAACTTAAAAATATAGGATTTAATAAGAGAAAATGGGATTTGACACCTTAAGTATAAGACTTAATGAGAGGGGATTAAATGAGGTGGAAAGTAATAATTGAAGTTACATTTTCAACCCTTACAATTAGAGATTATTAAATACACAAATATGATAATTTTAGTAGCCATTAAAGCTATAATAAAATGACTTTTATACCTTTTCTTAAACAAAGAAACATAGGGTAATTTTAGTCCAAAAAAAGTTTCACAATGCATTAATACTTCTATATATAGTATAGATTATCAAAAGAATGGAGGTGGGCTAGGTCTTTCATACATAGACCCACCATACCCAACCCACGAACCCGACCCAACCTAACCCGAAAAAATAGGGTTAGGCTCTCATATTGAACTACCTAAATTTGAAAATGACCCGACTTGACCCAACTCGGAAAAAACTGGGTTGGGTCATGGGTTAACCCGTTGACCCGATTGTTAGGTCTAATTGGGACTATTTATGCATTGTTAGAAGCTTTCACTCTTTAATTTTTACTAGTTAGTCTTTACTCTTTATTGTTTACTCTTTGAATCGTTAAATGTTCAGTTTTTTTTTTATATTTGGAATTTTAAGGTTAATTCCTTTAATTTTGGAATTTTTCATGTATTTATTCTTTATTTTTTATATTTTAATTATTTTTTAGGATGACCCGAATTGACCCATGGATTAACCCTAACCCGAACATTTAGGGTTAGGGTCTAGCATTTGGCAACCCAACCCGAAATTCAACCTGACCCAAAATCAACCCAAGTGTCTTGACCCAACCCGAACCCGACCCACCCAACCTAATGGCCAGGTCTAGAATAGACCCATGCCCAACCCATCAAAGAGTGGGTACTAACCCAATTGGTTAGTTACTTATATATACCTTGTGTATTTAAGAAACTACTTAAATATACCTTGTACTTTCAAAAGCGTATCTTAGCAGTTGGGACCCGTGTATGCACAAAATTTATTATGTGAAATTGAAGAGGAAGGAGCCTGTGGCATATTCTCAATTGAACTAAGTCAGTCCAAGCCCAACTCAATGCATGTTGAGTTGTATGTCATTTCCTTCCTCGCTTCTCTCCATCTATTTTAGCTCATTTGCTTTTGGTCCTAAAATAATAAATTATTATTAACTAATATATTTTTTTTAAATTTTAAATAAAATTTAAAACAATTTTAAAAATTAAATTTTGATAGCTTGTATATGAAATGGTTTATTCTCGCCCATTTAATGAAATCCATGGTACCATGCATCACAAGCACGAAGTCGTGTCCCTTGTACGGTGCAAGTGGGTGGGATGATTGGGCTTAAGGTCAACCTAGACCTAAACCCTAGATATTGGACCTAAGGCCTTAGTACAAATTGGACCTGAGGTCAAGCCCAATGTTTCCAACCCAAGCCTATCAAATTGAAAATTAACATACTTGGGTTGCATCCTAGCCCGAATCAAGCTTGGGATGGTCAACTGGACCCAAGTGGGCTTATTAGGTTCAATGCACTAGAAAGTTGCATGGACCTATTTATTATCACTAGTTTAAAGCATGGTGTGTTGGTGGGTTTAAATTTTCTATTCCATTAATTCCTCTAATTCCATCATTAATAAAAGTATTTCTTAGTTACCATACTTATTTTTGTATATTATGATGAATATATAATATCAAATATTTATGCTTCTTTATAAATTATTTTGTATTTTTTATAATTTTGGTTTGTATTTGTTTTTGAGTTTTTATTATTTAAATATGACACAATGAGTTGACCTACACATGACTCAAAAGAAAGAATTCTTTCATTTTTGGGTAGCTTTAAACTTTCAATTCCATTTCCATAATTGATAAAAATCATTCATGTCTATAAGATGTTATAAATATATATTATTAGAGAAGTGTCAATGTTTTTCTTATAATTTTTGTATTCTTATTATTTAATTGTGACATCATTGGTTAGTCCATCTTACCCAAACACTTGACCATTGACCCAATACCTATATGAAAACATAATTTTGTTTTCAAGTTGGTTTTAATCTTGTATTCCATTTCAATCATTAATAATAAACCAATGTTTTAAAAACCAACTCGGAAACATAGCTGTTCTAGCTACCGGTTTTCGGGTCATCGATTTGATTGTGGTCGAACAATTAGGACGGTTTGCATATTAAAGCAAATATTTTATATGGGATTTGAGAAAGGAGAACTAGAGAAGAGATGTTGTCGGCTGAGAAAGAAAAAAAGAAAGAAGAAAAGAAAGAAAGAAAGGAAGGAGAAAGGAAAAAAAGAAAAGAGAAAGGAAAGGAAGGAGGGGGGAAGGAGGGAAGAAGAAGGAGGGAAGGAGGGAAGAAGAAGGAGGGAAGGAGGGAAGAAGAAGGAATAGGAGGAGGATGGTTCGATGCTCACCGGCGACGGCGACGGCGACGGCAACAGACACAGATCTGAGTTCTCGGATCTAAGATATGAGATTCTCTACAACATCTGTGATCTTCTTCTTCCTCAGATATGAGTTCGTGTGTTTCTCTCTTGCAAGTTTATACTACGAATCACTGTCTGGGTCAAACAAGTCAACGGTTTGACTGTTTGGGTCAGTGGTTTTCTAACAAAGTCAAGGGTTTTTTACCCAAGAACGGGTTAGGGGTGAAATGAAACCAGTTACTTGGATGATTTCCGGGTATAATGGTCCGACCGCTCGGGTCAATGACGATTCAAAAACATTGTAAAAGCAACTCTTATTTATCACCTTATTTTTGTTTATATTATCAATATATAAAATTAGTGATGTGCCCAAATGTTTTCTACACAAATTTTGATTTTTAATTATTTTGTTTCTATCATTTTTAAAATTTTATAACTATTATTTAATTATAAAATGGCATAGGCTGGCCCATTTGACCTAAAAGGTTGAACCATTATCCAAACAAAAAAAAATGTTTGTTCCTAAATTGGTTTTAAATTTTGAATTTCATTTTCATCATTGATAAAAATAGCTCTTATTTATCATACTTATTTTTGTTTGACATGGCAAATATATAATATTAACAATGTGTTCATTTTTCTATAATTTATAGTTTTATTTATTTCTAAATTTTCATTATTTAATTATGACATCATCGATTGATCCATTTAACCTGGATGATTAAACTAACATGCTCGACAAATGGAAGAACAATGTCAATTTTAGATTAATTTGATAATATCGGTTTTTATATTGTTAAAATGATTGGATTAGATTTAATTATTAAACTTTATTAGCGTGGAAAAATACTTTAATATAGAATTTAATAAGAGGAGATGGAAGTTAATAAAAGTGACAAAATTAAAGGCAGATCAAATTCAAAAGTGTCTCCAAATCTAGGGGAGCCATGGTCCCCCCCTATGGTTCAGAAAATCCCTATTGTAATAGAGTTTTCTATGTAAATTTCTCCTCCTCCCACTTTCCATCTCAATGGTTGGCCCTCCTATGGGTCCATCCATACTTCATTTATGTTTTTGGACCCCTTATAACAATTTCCTAGCTCCGCCCCTGTCCAGATCTACTATGGGCACAAATGTGTGAACTTGGTTGAGCAACCAATCACGAGTGAACATGCTAGTGTTTCCTATACATGGGACATGACACTTGTGTGTTCACTTGTGATTAGTTACTCAATTAGGTTTGCACATTATATACTTATGGAATCCCATTACTTCAAAAGTAGGGGTGTTTTAATTAAGACAAAAGTATACAAAACTTGCTTAATATAGTTTAAATATAGGATTTAATGATAGACAATGGAAGTTAATACCATAATTACGTGGAAAATTTATGCTGCTAGAAAGACATGATACCAGAAGGGCTTTGTCCAATGAAACCCCCATTGTGAATTTGGATAAATCCATTGACTTTGATTACCGCTTTTATGATACCAGTCACAGGTGCAAGTCAGGCGAGTTGGGCCTGGTTTATGGTAAACCTAGGCCCAACCCCAAGATTTGGCTGAGCCCAAGGTCAAGCCTGATCTTCTCAACCCAAACCCAACCTGTGTTGTAATTTGATGCACTTGAATTGGGTTCGGGCTCAGGCTGAGCTCGGATTGGTAATGGACCCACTCTAAAATTATATATGTATGTATATGTTTTATATAAATATGTTTAAATGTATGTATGTATATGTAAATACATATGTATGTATGCTTATAATTGGGCTGGACTAAGATTGGGTTTGGGCTACCTAAGGGGTAGACGTGGGGCCAACCTGAAAAAAAAAACCAAATTCTTAAGCCCGAGCCCAGCCTGAGGATGAAAATTCAAACCCAACATGTGTTAAATTTTGGACTTGAGTTGGACCCGCCCAAATTGCACCCCCTAATACGAGTTGATGGCTTACAAGTTTTTCTAGTATCATAGTCAATTAATCCTAAATATGAAACTTAATGTGAAAGAATGGAATGAACTTGAAATAGTAGTTCAAAATACGTTCTATGCCTTAACAATAGTAACATTGGCTCAGAATTTATACATGGCAATCTTAGCATTAATGACGGGCAAGCTTTGCTTCTGCCATGTCTAATCTTCTCGCTATTGTGTTTCATCATAGCTATTGCTTTCCGGTATGTTAACCCAAATCACATAAACTGAATACATAGAACACAAACTCGTTTAGTTGACCTATTACCTATATGATGCAAATGTGGAGCCATTTGATCAATTGATTTCTTATTTGACTTGAGAATTAAACAAGTTTGAGATTAGGATGATGGCAAGGAATGCCAATGGCTCTGACCTTCTTCTACAATGGCGTGGAGATCAACAAAGGCAAACTTGGCACATTGAATGCATCATGGACATGTGATGAGATCACACATTGACACTGTTGATTATTCAGGTGATCTAACAACAATTTTTTTTTTTTTATTTTGTGTACCCAAAATACCCTCCACTAAATTGCAATATTCCCTTTATATGTTTTCATTGTTTGTACTTTGTAAATGACGATATGCAAGAAGTTCCCATTATAGAACTCTAGCATAGCTCTGATGTGTTTGATGGGATTGATCCATGTTCTTGTCCTTTTGTTCTACATAGAGAGGAACTGGGCCCATTAGAAGCTTGGTTAGAATGATTTATGAGGGTCCGTTTCGTTAGTAGTTAGAATCTGAATCGAAATTCTCCATAATCAGAATTGGAATGATCCATTTTCATAATCTATTTGATTCAGATAGGAATGGGAATGAGAATTAAAATCAGTATGAATGAGATTTCATTCCCAAAGGAGGGGAGGGAATGGCCATTCCCTCGAATGGGGGAATACCATTCCAGCAGGAATGGGAATGGGATTCTAATTCTGCCCAATCAAACAGTTGGAATCAGAATAATCCATTCCGATTCCAATTCCAAACCCCTATTCCCGCGAACCAAACAGGGCCTCAGATTTCTTCCTAACAGAATTGGTCCTTAAAACCATCTGTATAAGAGTTACAATAGCTTACCTAGTATGTATGGTTTGTATGAATATGATGCGTTAGCGTATTAAGTTTGAGATTGCATTTTGATGTTGCGCGATCTAGGTGCTCCCTGCTGGAGGTGATTTGGCTTCTAGGTGAACGACGAACAGTTGATCTGTAAGAGGATCAGAGAACCCGGGGTTGCTAGCCCGACGATGTCGCTCCGATGCTTAAGTCAGTATACTGGTTGCGAGCTAAAAATAGCTTAAGAATGTAGAGAGCTAGAGAGCATATAAATCACGCGTACCTTGAACCACTGGGGGTGGAGCCTTTATATAATGGAGTCCTTGCGGGTTTTACGGATCGGTTCTGAGATCATCGTCACGATAGGATCCGTTTCCGTGTAAGTTGGACGATAATGCTGCCAACCGATAAGGTTCATCAATTCCACCCTAATCGGGCGGGGAGATAATGCTAGCTGTTACACGGCGTGATCTCGTGAGGCCCAGGATTCGTTGGAGGGGTTTTCGGGATCACCACATAGTGGCGTGTTGGTATCCCTGAACTGATGTCTTTAAGTCCCGAACTGGGTTGAATGCCAAAGTGCCTTGGGATTGAGGTGTTCTTGTTGCGATTTGGTACCGAGTTGATCTCGTCTCGAGGTGAGCTTGTCTCGAGGTCATTTTAGCTCAGGATGGTTGTGTACCCGAGCTCGATCTGCTGCGGGCTGGTTACGTTAAGCTTAGTTGTCATCTCTTGGTCAGGTCGTGTCCACATGTCCCCACTTTACTAAGTCGGGCCAAATCACCCTTCATCAATTGCCCCCCACTCCCCGTGTTAGGGGTTCCGACCTAGTGTGGGGAGTTCATGACAAGACAAGTGGATTTGACCCGAGGTTCGGGCGGCTTATCGGACGAATCACTGGTCGGACTTGTTTGGCTATCCGGCTCAACCAGGAGTAACCCAGGTTGCGTCTGGTTTATGCGCGGACGTCACGCGATCTATAAACTCCGCGGATGTCAAAAAATGCGCTAAACCGATTTCAACCTTGGAGGTCGTGCAGTCGGTTTTCCTAGGAGCCGTTGGATTGCTTCAATCTCGATTGTTGATTTTCGGACATACCGGCTATAAATAGGGGGCCCGAGACTCATTTGCTTCGCCATAAATTCACAAATCTTCGTTCTGAGGTCGCATTCAAGCTTCTTAGCTCGATTTCTCCAATCCGGTGTCTTCTTTCAGTTCGGTCTTTCTTTGGTGAGTCTTCCCTAGCTCTCCTTTTTTGATTTGTCTTTTCTTCGTAATGTCTAGTTTCGATAGTCTTTTAGATGAATGCGGTGATTCCGTAGGGGCCGAGGTGGGTACCTCGGCTCAGGTCATGGATCGCTTCACCGAAGAAGTTACTTCGGGTCAAGGAGCGGTCCGCGGTCCTCCCGAGGTGGAATCACCCCGGGAGGTGCGAGAGGGCTTAGGTGGTCTGGCGTCCACCTCGCATCGAGGTCGACAGCCAGACAACTTTGGTCCATCGATGATGACATCTGACATGCTCCAGACCTTAGTAGCTCGGTATAGGCTTCTGAGCGACCTTGTATATAGCCTTCCCTTGGGTAATTTTCCTTGGGAGCATGGTCACGACGAGATCGTGATTTTCGAGGAACAACTCGCAGCTGGCCTTCGTCTCCCACTTCACCCCTGATCGTAGAGGTCATAAAGCTCTTCAATATCACCATAGATCAATTACATCTGAACTTCATTCGTAACGTAGTAGAAACCATCTCGCTCTTCCATGATTATAACCTGCCCCTTGACCTCAACATCTTCTCTTCCATCCTTTCAATAAAAAATAATTCCTCCTGTGTTCTACCCGAGCATAGGTGGACTTACTACTTGTCCCCACGTCCGGGCTACAAGCTTTTACACGAACTCCCGAACAAGGTCCCGGCCTAGAAAATGGGCTACTTTTTAGTCCGTAACACTGAGGGTAGCCTTTCCCGACCCACTAGAGGGCGGCCATTCAGGATCTCGGTGTTAGGCTGGACTTGAAGACAAGGGAAGCGCTCTAGTCCTGGGCGGAGCTCGGTCTCAAGTTCGTGGACTATGTGACTGAGGACAAGCTCATGCCGGCCAGTCTGAGTCCTGGTAGGTTGTTACTTTTGTGCTGCTTTCGTTTTATTTTGATGTTGTTTCTGACTTTTTTTTCTTTTGTTACAACAACCATGAAGCTTTCTGCGAACGACCTTGCGCTGTCAAAAGACCTTGCGCCGAGTCTCCGTAGGTTACCGTCCCTGAGCCCGAACAGCCCTCTACTACGCAACCTCTAGTGATCGATCTGATCAAGGAGGAACCACGGAAGGATCTCCCCGCCCTGCGCGCCTGAGGAGGCAACATCTTCGGAGCCCGCCCCTGCTGCTGTCACTTCTTCGGGCAGCGAGGGGGCAGTTCGGAGCATCCTAACTCCGAAGTACAGCCTCCTCAAGAGCAAGAGCGCGGTATACACCGAGGAGGTCGCCAATTGGGCCGAGCTGTCGGTCGCTCAGCTCGGAGCTCAAGCGGCTACTCGCTATGGTAGTAAGTTGCCTTTACTTCTTCAATTATGTACTTTGAGAACTTTTCTTGTACTAACTGCTATTCTTCTCTTGGCAAGTGAACTTCGTTGTGCACGCTCTGACATACCAGTCTGAACTGCACCCGAAGCGAGCTATTGCAGCTGAGTCTTCATCTCGCGAAGCTCACGCCGAGCTGAATCTGGCCCGTAATGAAATTTGCCAGTTGAAGAATGATGCATGGGCTCAGAAGGAGCTGATATCATTGCTGATGTCCAAGAAGGAGGAGCTTGCGAGGGAGAAAAAGGCGCTGAAGCGGGAGGTGGAGAACTTCGAGGCCCATGCCAAGGAGCGAACTGAAATACTCCTCCAAGCAATGGAGGAGGCCAAGGCAAAAGCCGTCGAGGAATACAAGACCTTGGAGGAGTTCCATGGAGAGCTGATTGAGGCGGGGACGGAAGGCTACCGTAAGGGTTTTAAGCTTAGTAGGTGGCTGACCTGACGTGAATTTCCACAGCTCGATCTAAGCACCATCACCGCCTCAAGGGTCACATATGAGATGGCTGTCGAAGCTGCCAAAGATCCGGACTTCGAGGTGGAAAGTGACAATGAGCTGCTCATCGACATCGAAGAGACCGATGCTAACGAGAGGGTGAACCTTCCTGCCGAAGCCTCGAGCAAGGGTGAAGAGTGCCTAGATGAATAGACTTCATATTGTATACCTCAGGCCTGCAAGTTCGGTCTATAGTAATCTTTTTTTTTGTAACAAACTCATCATATTAATGAAATACACTATTTTTGTCAAATAAATGTGCAAATAATTCCCTAACTGGCGAATTAACCAAATAGGTATAGGTTACCCCAACCCGTCGAGCTACCGAGCTGGACTACCAGTAGGGGTAACTTCGCATGATGTACGCCGAGGTGCGTGGACATTGTAGGGCATACAGCTGACCTGCCTGCGCGCGGGCTACTTGGTAATGTTAGTTGTCCCTTTGCTGGGGTTCAACTTTTTCATTATATGCCGAGGTGGGCTAGACATCGTAAGGTTTATACCCGAGCTATCTATACCTTAGGCATGAGATGAGTTGCCTATGTCGAAGAGGCGATTAGGTCTTGTCTGCCCATCCTGAGGAGGCGACTGGGACTTGTATGCCCATGCCGAGGAGGCGACTGGGACTTGTATGCCCATGCCGAGGAGGCGACTGGGACTTATGTGGTGCCGAGGTCTTTTGTCAGCTCATTTCCTTTGCCCTTAGGCTTTGGGAGCGACTCGCAGTCCACTCTCCTTACCCTTGGTTTTGCCCATGCTGAAGAGGCGACTGGGTCTTGAGTGCCCATGCCGAGGAGGCGACTAGGACTTATCGTAGTGTCGAGGTCTTTTATCAGCTCAACACTTTAGTCCTTGGACTTCTGGGAGTGACTCGTAGCCCTCTCTCCAGTTTGGCGATCACAGGTAGTATCGTCTTAGGTTGTCGATGTTCCACGCTCGAGGTACTTGTTTTCCTTCCAAAGTCTCGAGCTCGTACGTACCTTCCCCGAGTACCCGTCTTATTCGGTACGGACCTTCCTAGTTCGGTTCGAGCTTACCGACACCGGGCTCAGGTACCATAACTTTCCTAAGAACCAGGTCACCGACACGGAAGTGCCATTTCTTGACCGGGGCGTTATAGTACCGAGCCACCCTTTGCTGGTAGGCTACAGTCCGAATGTATGCCAGGGCTCGTACTTCTTCCACTAGGTCGAGGTTGGTACAGAGCTCGTCATCGTTTGCTTCCTCATTGTAGGCTTCCAAGCGTAGCGTAGGCACCTTGATCGCTACTAGGATCACCGCTTCTGTGTCGTAGGTGAGGTTGAAGGGGGTCTCACTTGTGGCAGTTTTAACGGTAGTTCGGTAGGCACATAACACACTGGGCAGCTCGTCTATCCACAGTCCTTTAGCTCGGGCTAAGCGAGCCTTCAGTCCACGGAGTATGACTCTATTCGTGACCTCTGCTTGCTCGTTTGCCTGAGGATGTGCCACCGAGGCGAAGTTCTGTTGTATCCCCATCTCGGCACACCAATACTGGAATTTGATGTCCTCGAACTACTTTTCGTTGTCGGAGATAAGTACTCGAGGTTGCCCGAAGCGACATACTATATTCCTCCAAAATAAATTTTGTACGTTGCGGGCTGTGATGGTTGTTAGGGGTTCCGCCTCCACCCACTTCGTGAAGTAATCCACTGCTACCACCAGGAATTTCCTCTGTTCTGTCGCTGGCGGAAAAGGGCCAAGAATGTCGATTCCCCACTGTGCGAAGGGCCACGGACTGGTGAGATATTTGATGTCGACAGCAGGTCGGTGGTGGATGTTGGTATTCCTTTGACACTGGTTGCACTTCTTGACGAGCTCGAGTGTGTCTGTCTTCATTGTGGGCCAATAGTACCCCTGTCGCAACGCTTTCTGGGCGAGAGCTCTGCCCCCCAAGTGACTGCCACACAAGCCTTCATGAGTGTCGCGGAGAATGAGCTCGACCTTTAAGGGTCACAAGCAATGGAAGTAGGTGAGCGCGAAAGATCTCCGGTACAACTGTCCATCTATGATGACGTACTTCGCTGACTGGCGCTCTACCCTTTGAGCCGCATTACGATTTGCTGGAAGGGTCCCGTGAAGCAGATAGCTAGTGAATGGGTCAATCGAACTCAGCTCTGCTTGTACTACATGAGTGACCTCTTCTACCCCCCCGAGAATGCTAGGCCGAGGCAGGTCCTCTATGTGCACGGTCCTCATTGTGTTACTACTTGTGCTGGCTAACCGGGACAGGGCGTCGGCCTCAGTGTTCTTGGATATTGGGATCTACCTGATGAAGTAGGATAAGAAGCCGCGCAGAACCTCTCTAACCTTGGCTAAATAGGCAACCATGGTGGGGTCGCTGCAGATGATGAGGTGTTTGGCTTTTACTTCTTTGGCTAAGGTGAGCCCGGCTATCAACGCCTCGTACTCTGCTTCATTGTTGGATGCCACAAATTCGAACCAAAGTGCGTATTTCAGTTTCACCCCGCTTGGTCCGTACAGAATTATGCCCGCTCCGCTTCCTTGTTGGTTAGACGAGCCGTCGACGTGGAGGATCCAAGGCTCCTCGTCCCAAGTCGGTCTTGCTCGAATTGGGACTGGTGCCGCGCTGGTTGAAGCTTCCTCCGCATGCCCGAGCTCGGCTAGTTCAGGGGTCGTGGAGCTGAATGTGCATTCTTCCATGAAGTCGGCTAAGGCTTGGGCCTTAATCGCCGTCCGAGGTTCGTACCAGATGTCGTACTCATTGAGTTCAATGGCCCATTTCGTCAGCCTGCCAGATACATCAGGCTTGAGTAGGATTTTCCTTAGAGGCTTGTTGGTGAGGACAATGATGGTGTGGGCTTGGAAGTAGGGACAAAGCTTCCGAGCTGCTGTGACTAGCGCGTACGCTAGCTTTTTGATCTCCAGATACCTTCTTTTAGCATCCTGCAAAACCTTGCTAATATAGTAGATGGGTCGTTGGACCCGATCTACCTCTTTTATTAGTACCGAGCTGACTACCTCATCGCTCGTAGAGAGGTATAGTTTTAAAACATCTCCCTCCTTGGGTCGGGTCAGAACTGGGATGCTAACTAGGTATTTTTTTTAGCTCGTCGAAGGCAAGCTGCCATTTTGTTGTCCATTCGAAATCTTTGTTTTTCTTTATTGCCTTGAAGAAAGGCAGGCAACGATCTGCCGACTTGGACATAAAACGGCTCAGAGCGGCTATCCTGCCGTTTAGTCTTTGAAATTCTTTTAGCTTACGAGGTGGTCTCATGTCTAAGATGGCCCTTATTTTTTCGGGATTGGCTTCGATGACACGTCGACTGACTATGTAGTCGAGGTGACACCGAAGACGCATTTGTTGGGATTTAGTTTCATATTATATTTATGCAAAATTTCGAAAACACTTTGTAAGTCATTCAACAAAGATTTTGAAAACTAGGTTTTTATAACCATATCATCTACATAACATTCAATCTTATTGCTGATTAACGGCTCAAAAATCCTATTTACAAGTCATTGAAAGGTCGCATCGGCATTTTTTAGTCCGAAGGGCATGACCTTATAACAATACAGCCCGAGCTTAGTAATGAAGGCCACTTTTTCTTCATTGGCAGGGTCCATCTTAATCTGGTTGTATCCTGAGTATGCGTCCAAAAAGCTCAGCAACTCGTGCCCTGAGGTCGCGTCCACTAGACGGTCGATCTTGGGTAGTGGGAAACAGTCCTTCGAGCCACGTCTGGTTGGATCTTCTACTGAGACCGGAATGTGGACCGTCTCTTCTGTTGGCATGGCTCGTCCCTCGGTGTACTCCATAGGTCGCTCGGGCTCAATGTCAGCCGCTAGCTTGGCTTTCCCTTTGAGGGCGACGACATAGCATTTGCGAGACTCGAGCTGGTCGCCTCACACTACCCCTACTCCATAGTCCGTAGGGAACTTCATGGCCAAGTAGTAGGTGGATACCACTGCGTGAAGTGCGTGGGTAATGGGCCGACCTACTATGGCATTGTACGGGGAGGGAGTTGCGACCACCAAGAAAGTGTGTTCGAACCTCGTAATGTTAGGCCATGTGCCGACCTCTACAAGTACTGCGACTTGCCCTAGAGGCTTGACTTCTTCTCTACTAAATCCTACAAGAGGAGTACTTGTGGGCTTGAGGTCACCTTCTTGGAGCTGAAGCTTGTCGAAGGCATCCTTGAACAAGATGTCAGCTGAACTGCCCGAATCCACTAGAACACGCTTTACTTCAAAGTCATTTATTCTCAACTTTATGATCAGCGTGTCGTCATGGGGGTACTGAACCCTGCGCGCATCATCTTCTGTAAAATATATGGGGTCTTCGAGCCTAGAACGCTTCGATGGATTCTGTTCTTCACGTTCTAGTTCGCGAACCGAGATTTACCCCGCTGCTGAGGTACAACCCGTGACGATGGACTTGCCACTAATCATGTTGATTACTTCGCGGATCGGTCTTTCTTCTGGTAACTATCTCTGCGGCTGCTCACTCTGCCTGCTGCTGGACTTGGGAGCATTTCTCTTTTGCTCCCCTTGCTAATCTGTCTGGGGATATGCCGAGTTCCTGTTTTCTTTTTGTACAAAATTTTTTAAATATCCGTGACGGATGAGTTCTTTGATCTCGTCGCGAAGATTTCTATAGTTTTCGGTACTATGACCGCGGTCTTTATGAAAATGACAGTATACATTTTTATTTCTAGTGGCGGGATCTCCCATTAACCGAGGTGGCCACTTCACATAAGAGGCGTCTTTGATCTCCATAATAATCTCTCATCGCTTCGCGTTGAGGGGCGTGTAGCTCGTTCTTTTGATTGGCGGAGCTCGGGAACGCTGACCTGACTTTGGAGATCGGCTCTTGGACTTGTTTCCTCCCCTGGTCGGGGACTTGCTTTTTCTTCGTTTACTGTCACCGTTATTCGAGTTGTCACCTTCTCTTTTTCTCTTCTCTGCTGGATTTTCGCTCTTTTGGTTCATCTCCTCTTCTGTCCCGATGAACCGATCGACGAGTTTGAGGAATTCAGTGATGCCCTTGGGCTTGTTGGCCACCACGTGCCACTTGAATTCCTTGTGAGTAATTCATTTCCTTGCTGTCGTGAGTCTTATAGCGGGATCCAAGTTGGGGATCTGTAAACCGGTGTCGTTGAAGCATTTTATGTAGTTTCGAATCGACTCCCCTTCTCTTTTGACTATGCTGAGGAGGCTTTCTTGAGACCTCGGACACTTCTTGCTAGTGATGAAGTGCGAAGTGAACATCTGCACGAATTGCGTCCAACTTTTGATCGTCTCTGGCGCGAGGTTCCTGTATCATGTGCGAGCTACCCCTTTGAATGTCGTGGAGAAGGCTACGCACATGCAGGACTCGTTAGCCTCAACTATATGCATCTGGGACTGGAATGAATCCACATGGTCATTTGGATCGAACGATCCGTCATACTTGTCCAGCGGTGGTACTTTGAAGTCCTTTGGCATTGGGGTCGCAAGGAGCTCAAAGGACAAAGAGGATGACTCGGAGAAGAGGGGAGTGGTCTTTGTGGCTTCTGAGCTCGCCTCCTCTTTACCTTTTAGTTGCTTAGGTTGGCTAGGACCGGTGAGTTGGCTTGGAACTGCAGTTCGGCGTGCTTTACGATGCCTTCCTTGCTGCTTCTTAACCGGCTCCGCTTTGGTGTTGCTGACCTCTGTGTGGTCGGGTATCATCCTGGCACGGAGTGGCTCGGACTGCTGATGCTGGCTGTCGTGAATGGAAGGGCCTCGCCTGGAGTCCGCGGCCAGAACCCCGAACCGGTTCCTTGCAAGCGAACCTTCATGATGCGAGGGCCGGGGTGAAATGGCTCTGGCGGGCTGAGTATCTCCCGATCTGTTCACATCCTGCGAAGCAGGAGGAGTTACTTGTCTGTCCCTCCTGCCCCGGGACGAGACCTGGCTCCCAAGAGGATGTGGAACCTGGGAAGTCTCTCCCCGGCGAGGAGGGAGTGGCACGTTCACTTGCGTGGTCGCTTGGGTCACGGTCAGCGTTGGTACCCCAGCCGCGGTAAGTGGGATGATGAACTGACCGATGCAGACAGAAGGGAACCGAGGCTGCCCTCGGAGACGTTCATCTCGTTGTTTTGTCTGGCATTACTGGAGGAAGCCATGGATTTGATTATGTTATTGATGGTGGAGAAAGGTTTTTTATCACGTTTCCCACAGGCGACGACAAATGATGCTGCGCGATCTAGCTGCTCCCTACTGGAGGTGATATGGCTTCCAGGCGGACGACGAACAGTTGATCTGCAAGAGGATCAGAGAACCTGAGGTTGCTAGCCCTGCGAGGTTGCTCCGATGCTTAAGTCAGTATACTGGTTGCGAGCTAAAAATAGCTTAAGAATGCAGAGAGCTAGAGAGCATATAAATCATGCGTACCTTGAACCACCGGGAGTAGAGCCTTTATATAATGGAGTCCTCGCGGGTTTTACGGTTCGGTTCAGCGATCATCGTCACGATAGGATCCGTTTCTGTGTAAGTTGGAAGATAATGTTGCCAACCGATAAGGTTCATCAACTTCGCCTAATCGGGCGGGGAGATAATGCTAGCTGTTACACGATGTGATCTCGTGAGGCCCGGGACCCGTTGGAGGGGTTTTCGGGATCACCACGTAGTGGCGTGTCAATGTCCCTGAACTGATGCCTTTAAGTCCCGAACTGGATTAAATGCCGAAGTGCCTTAGCATCGAGGTATTCTTGTTGCGATCTGGTACCGAGTCGATCTCATCTCGAGATGAGCTTATCCCAAGGTCATTTTTGCTCAAGATGGTTGAGTACCCAAGCTCGATCTGCTACGAACTGATTACATTAAGCTGAATTGTCATCTCTTGGTCATATCATGTACACATGTCCCCTCTTTACTAGGTCGGGCCAAATCACCCTTCGTCACATTTCTTACAACAAAATCACTCTCATTTATCTTCAACCTAACTTAGCGATGCTCTAAACAAAATCACTCTCATTTAACTTCAGTCTCCTTTCCCAAGTTCCTTCACTCAATCTTCGTACCGCCGGGTCCTCCTCAAGGCTACTGTTGCCCTGTTGGAGCGCAGCCACTGAAATCCCCCACAGTCACCTGCCGTCAACCTTTACCCCAAGTTCCCAACTACTCTCACCTCACCTCTCACCGTTACCTCACCTTTAACTGTTACCCTGCCGGGCCAACTGCTGCCTTCTCACCATTACCTTCCTCTTTGTCCTGTACAGTGACCTCCAAACCGTGGTCTCTCACTGTTGCTTCCCACTGTTACCTTCCTCTCTGTCCTGTACAGAGACCTCCAAACTGTTGCTACTCACTGTTGCTTCCCATGGTTACCGTCTCACCGTTACCTCTCTCTTTGCCCTGTACACTGTCACCTAACTGTACCACTGTTATCTATAACCTCCCTTCACTTTACTGTTGGTAGTAAACATCCCTGTAGCCTTTTACTTCTCACGTGAACATTTACTGCTAAAGCGATGTCCTTTAAAGGAAAAGAAGTTATAACCATACCCCAACCAGTAAGCGAAGCTGAGGGGCTTCGAGACCCATTTTACACAGGCAGTAAATGTAGAAGACGATTGTCAACCCCCCAACTTCGAACCACTCGAAGAGGCACTCCATGTCATCAGCTTAACCTTAAAAGGGCGTATCTTCCCAAGACAAAAATCCACTGAAGAGGCACTAGCTAACCATGTTCGTGCGCAATGGAAGACGTCAGCCCCTGTAAC
Source organism: Nelumbo nucifera (assembly GCF_055504915.1). Classification (NCBI taxonomy): domain Eukaryota; kingdom Viridiplantae; phylum Streptophyta; class Magnoliopsida; order Proteales; family Nelumbonaceae; genus Nelumbo; species Nelumbo nucifera. Next base: position 144,485,529 of record NC_142649.1, on the reverse strand, counting down.
TGTTCGTTTTCTTGAGGGCGGGAGTTTGGCATTCTCTTTTTCAAACTACAATGACTGGCTCATAGCCTTGGAGGGTGGGCCATGGTTTTTCCGTTCTAGCTGGATACTGTTAGAAGAGTGGCAAGACTCAAGCTCTGGAGTAGTAGAAAAAGTTTGGTTACAGCGAATATGGCTACAAATACATATGATCCCCAGAGCTGTTGTGGAGGATGGCCGAATTTACTTTCTTGCTAGTTCTGCAGGGACCATTATCCCGAATCAGGATAAAATACCCACTGGCTAGCTAACGCGGGGTTTGTATGTTCGTAAGAAGATCATTATTGATATGCGGCGGCCACTTCTCACAGGACGTTTCATCTTCTACCGCGGGAAACCACTCTGGCTGAGGTTTTGCTATGGACAAATTACCTTGCGTTAGTGCCAACTGTGGGCTTATCGGACACGTATGGAGCAATTGTAAGCGCCTAGATCAATCAATATCTGATTACCGTCACTATCTTGAGAATCGAACAATCAACTTCCCTGGGGAATGGCTACGGGCTAAGTTCAAGTCTGAGAAGCCATATAACATTCCAGTGTACTCGTCTCCGAATGCTCTCACTTCGGGTGCATGCAAGTCAGGCATAGTGAGCAAGGGTCGGATGAAGGCTCTGAAGATCGATCTGGAGGACGTAAGCGGCGTTGCATCAATACCTCGTGCGACCTGCTGGCGGTGGTTTCCGGCAACTCGCCGGCACCCATGCAGCAAGATCCCGCCGAGTTGCACTCTTAACACAAGGCACCCGCGCAGCAGGCTGCACGTGGCGTTTATGCAACACAAGTTGACATGCAAAGGGAGCCATGCATCATGCATGTAACCCAGCCGGACACACTACTTCTGCCACGTAAATTTCATGCACAAGGTTTGCAATCCCTTCCAAGCAATCTTCCTCAGGTGCAACTCCATCTAAGCACATGCACCCCATCAGAGCCGCCCCCGCCTATCACATTGCCAGATGGACAGAAGCCAACCTTGACAGCACACTATCTCACTAAAAAAAGGTGGAGTTGGGACCATTGATCTGCTTACGGGCAAAAGAAGGAGAGGTAGACCAAAATCATATCACCTTGATCTTGCCTCAAAAACATTACTAACTATCAAGAAGGGGCACGTGTCAGATTATTTCACTGGCCAAGTCTTCCAACCCGAGAGCTTCTTGTCCCGAACCATAATGACCTAGCCAACCCAAACTCTGAAACAAAGAACTGATTAACTTCCCCTGCCCCGCTCCCGTCTCTCTAACCCCAAAACTCATTGATCTCACACCTTGGATCACTTCCAGTTACCCGGACTTTCTATCCACGCCAGACATGACAGTGGCTGCATTTCCAATAGAGCCAGGAAGGAAGGGCCCTACAACTTTGGAATTCCTGCATTCATCAGAAATACATCCAGTCATCTCCCAACAACAGGTACATCTTCACATTGTCCTTATTTGCATTCTGTTAATATTCTTTTTGCTTTCTCTAATTGTTAGTATGAAGATTATTGCTTGGAACATCCGAGGAGCTAATGATCAAAAGAAGATAAGAGAGCTCATTAAAATATGCAAACATGAGAGGCCAGATTTGTTGTTCTTGTCTGAAACCAAATTATCTTTAGTAAAAAGCTCCTCCCTAGCTACAAGGCTGGGTTTCAGCCAGTTTGTTTCTCATGAAGCCATAGGATCTTCAGGAGGTCTTCTATACTGCTTTTCGAATCAACTTAAAGCCAATAACCTAAATGTGGGTAACCATCTGATTCAGCTAGAAATAGAGAATTACCCGCCAAACCGGCCTTGGCAACTGCTCTTGTTTTATGGCCATCCTGTCCGTCACCTTCGAAAGAAATTATGGTTAGAGCTACAAGAACTCTAGGAAACCGTTAGATAGCCTTGGCTCATTTTAGGAGACATGAATGACATCTGCAAAACCACAGACTACAAATCCCTCTGTAATAACAAGCCTTATCTCTCTAAGCAAATGCAACATTTCATTGATACTTTTGACCTGGCCGACTTAGACTTCATGGGACCCCATTCACATGGACCAATGGTCAGCAAGGTGCAGTTAAAGTGCTTGAAAGACTAGATAGAGCTCTTGCCGTCCCAACTTGGTGTCAACTCTTTCCAGATGCTATGCTCCGACACTTCCCCATCACTAGTTCGGATCATGGAGCAATCATGCTCAATACTGAGTTAGTAGCTCCGCAGAGAATACCTCAATTTCATTTCATGCACTTCTGGACTAACCATCCACAATGTAAGCAAATTGTCCAGGATGTGTGGAGTCAGCATGTGAAGGGGGCTCGCCGGCTCACAAAATGGTTACCAAGCTCAAGTCATGTAAAGCTGCTCTCAAGTCTTGAAACAAAAGCCACTTCGGCCAAATTCAAGATCACATCCGTAGGTTGGTGGACCAAATCTCATCTCTCCAAATGTCTGACACAAATGACAACCTCCAAAACCAACTCCAGTCTCTCAGAGGGAACAGATGTGGAGAGTCAAATCACGGGAAGGCCATAGAAACACTAGGTACTTTCATCATATGACAAATCTTAGAAACTCCAAAAATAATTCAGTCCGGCTAAAATCCCCAAATGGCTCGTTGGACTTCCAACCGTACGGAAATTGTCCAAATATTCAAGCAATCAATACTGGATGTTGGGAGCCGCAAAGAAGCCTTTGACCTGGGTTTGCTAGAAACCGTTCCTATTCCTACCATATCCTCACTTTAGAAGGACTCTCTACTGGCCCCTCCCACATTTGAAGAAATTCCAGAGGTGGTTAAACAATTGCACCCACATAAAGTTCTAGGACCTGATGGGTATACAACTCATTTTTATTAGTATTTCTGGGAGCTGATTGGCTCGGATGTCTATACCATGGTATTAAAATTTTTTGATACTGAATCCCTGCTGAAAGAAATCAACAATACAAACCTGGTTTTTGTGCCTAAAATTAAGCAACCAGTAGATATCTAATGTTACCGGCCCATCAACCTATGCAATGTGCTGTACAAGATAATTACCAAGTGGATGGTCCTTCGTCTGCAGCTTGTGTTGCAGGAGCTGATATCTCCCTTCCAGTCAGGTTTCCTTAAGGGAAAGCAAATTTCAGATAATATTCTTCTGGTAAAGGAAATCATGCACAAGCTGAAGCTTCAAAAGAAAGGCAAGGGTTTCATTGCTTTAAAATTAGACATGTCCAAGGCATTCGACAGAGTGGGATGGCAGTTTCTGTATCATGTCCTACAAAAAATGAACTTTCCTAGTAAGTGGTGCAACATGATATATCAGTGCATGTCCACTGCAACCTTCTCAATTAAAATTGCAGGTGAGGCTCATGATTATTTCAGCCTGAACTATGGGATAAGACAGGGTGACCCAATCTCCCCCTACCTATTTATCACAGGCATGGAAGTGGCATCAGCCTCCGGGCAGATTGAGGGTGTTTGACTCAGCCAAAATGGTACACCCATAACTCATATTCTTTTTGTAGATGATTGCATTACAAGTAAAATCTCTGGTTAATGTCCTAAACGCCTTTGAAAGCATGTCGGGGCAAAAAATAAATTACTCAAAATCAAGCATATTCTTTAGTAGGAATGTCCCACGACATCACTGCAAATTCTTCTCCCATATTCTGCGAATAAGGAAACCATTTATTGGTACCAAATATCTGGGAGTTCCAATAGAAATAAACACATGGCAATGTTCTTCACACAAAGAGATGGTGGACAGGATATCTTCAAGGATAAATTCATGGAGTTCCAAACTGCTATCTTAAGCTGGTAGAACAACTCTAGTGAAGTCAGTCCTTCAGTCTATGCCAACCTATGTCATGGCAACATCAATCTTGCCGAAAGCAGTATCCTCCAAATTAGACAAAATGATAAGGTCATTCTGGTGGGGTGACAAAGATAAGGCATCCAGGCACACCATATCATGGAGTAAGTTGTGCAAGCCGAAGAAAGAAGGAGGCCTAGGATTTAGAACTTATGGCATCATGAATCAAGCCATGTTCGGGAAACAAATATGGAGGCTTTTAACATATAAGCAAGGGCTATGGAGAAAGCAAGTCAAGCTAAAGTACTTCCCCCACACCTCCTTTTTTGCATAGAAAAAGGAAACTGTACTTCTCAGTGGTGGCTGCAAGCCCACCAAGCTAGGTTGGGCAACTTAAAGGTGTCAGAGTTTCTTAATTCAGATGGCTCATGGTGTCTCCCAACCTTCCAACAGTTCATCTCGGCCTCTATCATCCAACATATTATGGAAACTCATATAGAACCAAGTCAGTTGGCTGATCTACCCATCTGGAAAAACAACACTTCTGGCCATTACACTGTTAAGTCGGCCTTTCATCTTTTCTCTTCATTTGGTGCATCAAGCTCGGCCACTCATTTTAAGTGGAAGCTCATTTGGAAGTTCAACATCCCATGCAGGTTCCAAGTCTTCCTCTGGAAGACCCTCTGGGATGGACTTCTCACAAAAAATAATTGTCCTTGGTTACTAGGACCGGATAAACTTTGTTCATTTTGTGGCAGTCACGAGGAAACGCCACATCACCTCTTTTTCCAGTGCACGTTTGCACGGGCTGTCTGGAGCGGAGCTCAGATTGGTTTAAACCCTTCTACAATTTTGCAGTCACCCATCCACATCATTGTTCAAGATTGGTATAACCAGCAAGTTTGCATTAATTATTTATTGCCTATGGGAAGCCAGAAACAAAAGAATATTTGAGAATGATCGGCAGGAACCAATTCAGGTGGTAAAGGCAGTGAGTTCCTTCAATTTGGAGTATAAGCCGTCTGTACAATTATCATCCCAAGTCCGTCACATGCATCGTAGTAATCTGCCCATTTTGTATACTGATGGTTCTTTGATCCAGTTACAGGTCACGCAGGACGCGGGATCATCCTCCAACAAGCCAATGAACAACTCAGACCATGTTGGGCCATCCATCAGCAGCTATGATGCTGAAATACGAGCCCTTCTGACCGGATTCCAAATGGCGATCTCTAGAGAAATGAAGCATCTTTTGGTCTATACAGACAGCTTAGACTTAGTTGAATTTGCTAATGTTAACCGTGTTAACCACTGGATAGAACAGCTACATAGGAGCTATTTAATATCCTTTTTTGAAGCTTTATATTTTGTACATATACCTAGAAGCTACAATAAGGCACTTACTTATCCTGTAAGGGCCAACTAAAGGTATCTTATAGTAGCTCGGGGCCGAATCATGTAAGTTTTACAAGTTAATATAATAGTTTTTTTTTATTGGTTAAAAAGAAAAGAGACTTTAAAAGAAAACTTGTATTGAAGGCCGCCTTTATTTTTTTATTTTTTTTCTTCCAAACAAGTTCAGGGGGTTGGTTAAGGCTTCTATATGACTCATATATATATATATATATATATATTTTTATTTTATACAAATGGGGTCTTAATTTTTTTATTCATAAATGTTGTTCCCCTGCTTTATGTTTTGACATATGTACGTGGAGGAACGGTTTTTTGTAGTTAAATGGGAGGGATGAGGTGGCGTGTGTGACTTTTACATGGAACACACTATTACAACCTGAACCATCTCAATTAAAGCTTCTTTATCAAAATACAAAATTGTCCCCATAAGAATTCAAGATTAATGCAATAAATGCATTAATGAAGTACCCTTTTAATCCTCAACTTTTTTCCCATTTAAGATTGAATAAAATGACATTTATTTGTTATACTTATTGTGGGCACCAAAGTGGCCCACTTCATGGCTGAATTGTTGGAGTTACCACCCATCCCTAAAGATAAAAGGGAGTGATGGGATTTCCAATATTTAAATTTAGACAGTCTTTGATTTGTAATGACTCCAATGCCAAGACAAAGGTCATCCAAGTAAGATGAATAAATACTGTAATTAATAAATAATGTATTTATTAAAAACATGTTAATTATTAAAAATACTGTAATTATTTAAATGTAATTTTCTGATATTTTCAGAAATATTGGTACTTTATTTTTGGTTTTTTTCTTGGCTAAAACTAATTTATGACAATTTTTGATAATTAAATGTAATTTTCTGAAATTTATAGCTTAAATTATAAATACTGTTAATTATTGTTTAAATTATTGTTATTGTTATTGTTATTGTTATTGTTATTGTTATTGTTATTGTTATTGTTATTGTTATTGTTATTGTTATTGTTATTATTATTATTTTTATTTTTATGGAAATAAAATTGCAACAACAAATTGAAAATAGCATAAAAATTTTAATTACACATCAATCACATAAATAACATAAATAATCCAAACATTTTTAAATAGATGGTTATTAGTACTCGATTTTTGCTCGGTCCGTCGCCTGAACCTCCAATTTACCTCAAACACCCTATTAAACCCTTTCGATCCTTCCGAAACACCTCAAAACCCCAAAATCCTAACTTTCATCCAAAAAGCACCCAAATCCACACTTAAATCTCTCCGATACCGACCCGATGGCCCCAATCGACCCCCATTTACACCTCAACCATTAGATCTAACACCACCATCAGACATAATACTTCTCAAAATACCTACCTACTAAATTTGAACTCAAGATTCCCCCGTTCATTCATCCATTAAACCAAGATTCCATTTCGATCTCTCTCATTAGCCTAAATACTCAGAACCCAAATTTCCTTGATCTTGGCACATTCGAACCGATCAGACCACACCTTTAGACTTTGGACATACCATAACACCTACTCTTAAAATTTCACCCTAGATTCTCCCACTTGCCCTTCTATCAAACCAAGGTTCTGTTTTGAAACGTGCCGTTAACCTAAATTCCTATGATCTTAACCCTCTAAGACTATTAAGACCTTATCTTTAGATCCCAAACACCCCCAAACACCCACCTATGAAATTTCAGCCCCAAACACCTTCGTTTACCCATCCATCATACCTAGATTCCGTTTCAAGGTTCCGGATTAACCAAAATCCAAGTCTGCCTGATCTGGGCCCAGTTGGCTCAATCTAACATCACCAATAACCTCAGACTACCAAAAAATCCTAACTTGTGAATTTTCATCCAAAACAGACTTTGTTTACCCCTCAATCACACGAAGATTCTATTTTAAGACTTCAGATTAACCGAATCGAGCCCCTGCCAAATCTGCCCATTACCATCCTAGTTGGGCCAATCCAACCCTACCAATCAATTTGTATTGTCCGAAAACACCACCCTGCCAAATTTCAATAAAAAATACCCTCACTTACCCCTTTATCCAAATAGATTCCGTTTTGGCCAATCTCGTTGGCCTACACATGCAAAACCCACTCTTTACGGATCGGACCCCTCTTAACCCTCCAACCATCGACCCAAAAACCCCCATCATTGAACCAGAAGCTCGATTGACCCCTTGGACTGGGTTTGACTCGAATTCGTAAAATTGCCAAAAACTACCTTCAAATTGCCCAAAATTTACGAAATTGCCAGGTACCCTAATATAAAACCAAACCTAAATCTTCATTCGAAGGGGGAGGAGAGAAATAACATTGTTCATCATCGTGGAGCTCTCAACAAAGACGACGAACTAGCAACGGCAACCCCTTCTCTGACCTCCTTCTTCGACCTCTCTCTCGCTTTGACATTCTCTCTCTTCACTCTCCCCTTCGTTAGAATAGAGGAGAGACAATTGTTCATCTTCTCTTTCTTCAAACCAAAACCAGAGGAGGTCGGCACTGTTCATCTTCCTCGTCTAGACAAAGCGAGTCGGCGGTGGTAGTTCTAAGCTCGGTAACCTTCTCCAGCTTCGGCATATTGTCTCCCCTCTCTGAACTGTTCATCATCTTGGAAATCTCGACAGAAACGGCGAACCAGCAGAAGGTGGTGGCGACCCCCTTCCTCTTTCACCCTCTCTATTTCTTCCTAATTGCCGCTGCAATTCACAGTAACGACGATCTGCTTTCTCTCGACCATTCTACCTCATCAGTCCCTCCATTTTCATAATTCCTCTGTTATTCATCACTTATACTAGGCGATTTTGGTACTCCAGCTTCCCTAACACATCACTGATCCCCTATGTCCACCTTCGTGTATGGATAGAAAGAGCAGACGCTAATGACGACCCAAACTTCTATTCCCCCTTGGAACACATTAACATTTGAGACAACATCTTCATTGACGAACCTCCTGGATAAAAGCCGATCTGACATTTCAATTTGAAGAAAGCAGCCTGGAATGAAGGTAACCCAAAATCCCATTGCTGCGACCTCTAGCCAGATCTGACACTAGTAAATCCACCTCTCACTATAGTCACTCCATACTGTTGTAGTGCTTAGGTTTGCTAGTTTAATATTTGGATTACTAGCAAAAACTGGGTAGCCGAAGCTAGTGGTGAAGCTCTTGCTGAACTGGTTCTGTGAAGTCTGAAACCAACTTAGATCTTTCATGACATTATCATTCCATGATGTAGAGATTATTTATCTTTCTTTTTGTTTTGTAAGAGATGTCTGCTTTGATTGTTTCTGCTCTTTCTCATTATGCCTTTATTTTCATGGAGATGAAATTTAGACTTGATTGGTGACATTAATGGATTTCAAATTTCAGTGCTGTTTATTTTGCATAAGCATTTCATTATTTCTTGCTTGCAGAGCTTGTCGAGTGGCACAATACTGAAACAAAACACGTTGAGAAAAGCTTTAAAGAAAAGAGTAGAAGTCAAACTATCAGGAAGAAGAATTCTTCATTGAATAATTAAGAGAGAATTCAATATAAAAAAACTGTCTTAGCTTTCCCCTAGCTATTCTTTATATAGTCTTACACCCTTATGGCTCCTACAAGAAAGTTTCCTAATCTATGAAAACACTCCATAATAGAATCCTACTAAAACTCTTGACAAAGAAAGTCCTAATTAAAAAAAAAAAGATCAGAAATCATGATCTAATACTAATTTGGTAATCATGAACTAGAATAGAAGTCCTGTGTTGACATTAGCTTGGTAAATTTGAACTAATATAGAAATTTCTTGTGGCGCTATCATGGTAAATTCGAACTAAGATGGAAATTCCGTGCTGGCACTGTTTTGGTAAATTCGAACTAAGATGGAAATTCCGTGCTGGCGCTAACTTGGTAAATTCGAACTAGAATAGAAGTTCTATACTGGCGCTAACTTGGTAATTAATTACTAGGTTGGATTAGTGATGTTACCTGAGCTTCTTATGTGTCTTGGAGTGGTCCCAACTTGCATAGAACTTATTGGACTTCTCCAGTACTGCATCATCTTCCCTGGGTTGGGGAGAATCTATCATTGGATTCAAATCATCATTTGACTAGTTGCCAACATATGGTATCAAGTGTTTGACATTGAAAACATATGGATGGGTAGCTTTCGTTTATAAGCATGTTCATTGATGACTTCAACTATCTCGTATGGTCCAACCTTCTTTGGTGCTAGCTTTTCACGTTGCCCAACCGGTAGGCGTTGTTCTGTTAAAATGACCCAAACATAGGCTCCCACATCAAATACTACTTTCCTCCTATATGTACTAAGATGGGTCTTCAAAAACCAACTTTGTAAATGTTTACTCAGTTGGCCTAAATCCTGTACTACATCATTCTCCTCGGGTTGGAGAGAATCCGACCCCATATTCATGTTACCATTTAAGAGGCTGCCAACATATGTTGTTGCACTTCCACTATGCTTCTTTGTTTCTAACCCTTTGATAGATAATTGGTGATGTAAGCCTCCAATATGAATTATGATTTCTTCATTGTATATCTTAAATTTTGAAGTATATTTCTTGCACTTCACTGAATCTGAATCTTCTTTTATTGACCTTTTTGAACATTATAAGAGTTCATGCCAATAAGGGTCTTCATAGACATGCATGTAGACAATGTGATCATATTCCCCAAGATGATAAGTATTATCTCCATCATATTGAAATTCATAATGAATGATGGCATATTCCTCCTTAGTAATTGGTTCTTCATCATATATTGGAGGTTTGTTCTAATCAACAAGTTTCTCTTCAGGAGATATTGTTGAGGAGAATGGCTACACCTCCTCTGGAACCTCCACACCTTTCAGTTCAAACCCCTTGTCAATTAAAGCATATGCAACACTAGTATCCTTTATGGCACTTATGAATTTAGTCATGGAAAAAAGGCTAGAACCCTCCTCGGGTTTCTGTTTAGGTATAGTTTCTTGTGATGGACATAAGATCAACATTTTCCCTTTAAACTCAAAAGAGTAGGTGTTCTTTCGTCCGTCATGGACTATGTAGAGGTCAAATTTCCACGGGTGCCCAAGTAACAAATGGCAGGCATCCATGTATGCAACATCACACTACACATGATCACTATAATTATTGCTAATAGAAAAGCTCACTAGACACCGTTGTGTGCATGCAAGCTTGTAGGGGTGAGGGTGTTGTTGAGTTTTTAGGTTCAGCTTGTGGACGACTACTTCTGCTATAACATTCTTACAACTCCCACTATCAATTACAAGGCTTGCAACTTTCCCACCTATAATACATGTGGTGTGGAAAATATTATTTTTTAGCCAATCCGATGATTCATCCCTAGGAGTTAGAAATGATCGCTGCATCACCAAGGCCTCTCCCACATCCCCATACACCATTTCTCCCTCTAAGGTTTCTTCATCATAAGGGTCAAACACAGGTGGGGTTGAATAGTCAAATGCTTCTAATTGGGTTTCACTCTCATCTTCTACAAACATCGCCCCTTTTCTTTTATCACTCCTCACACATTCAACAGATTTATGGCCTAGTTCACCACACTTGAAACACTTCAGTCCAGGTGGACCCACCTGTTTTTGATTAGGCCCACATCCTTGGTTTTGGTTCAGTCCACAGGACTGCAGCTGAGTAGTTGAACTTAGAGGCGGGTTGGGATTACTATGTGGGGGTGGTTTGGCCACATCAATTTGGGTTTGACCAATTGGTTAGATCAACTGCTTTGCTTTTCTATGGTTAGAGCATGTTGATGTCCATAGAAACATCATAGCAGTCAAATAGGTCTAATATATCCTGGATATTTGGTCTCAACCCACCTATATACCTACCCACCAATTGGTCTTCAGTTTCAACTAACTCATTATGGGCCACTAATAGATGAAACTTCTTTGTATACTCATATATTGTATCAGTTCCTTGCTTTAGATTTTGCAATTCTTAATAAAGTAAACGAATATAATTATGGGGTAGAAATTTTGACCTCATCTTTGCCTTGAGTTTCTCCCATGTCTTAATCTTTTTTTTTGCCTCTTCTCTGTCACATAATCTTCAATTGATGCCACCACGCTGCTGCTCATCCTCTAAATCGAGTGGTTATTAAGGACATAATCTTATTTTCTGGAACTTCCTTGAATTCAAGGACTTCTTCTACCACGAAGAACCAACCCATGTTCTTTTGGAGTCATGCCTTCTTGGAATTTCGGGATCTCAACCTTGAGATTTGCTTTCCACCATCTCTGGTCATCACCCCCAACTACAGCCAATTTGGTTTCTTGCCTTGATGAAAGGGAACGTGTGGAGATACTTGCGTCAGAGTCACTGTCCCCTCGTAGCGATGTCAACTCCTGAGCAAGTGCCTCGACTTGTCTTCTCAACTCTACTATTTCAACTTGCGTTTTGTTGTTGGGTTCTTGCTCCATGATGTGAGCTACCTGTTTCTTCTTAGGAGCCATAATCTGAAGACGGATCAAACATGAGCTCTAATACCAAATGGTGTAATACGCTAATGAAACATGTTGAGAAAAGCTTTAAAGAAAAGAACAAAAGTCGAACTACCAAGAATTCTTCACTGAATAATTAAGAAAAAAATCAATATAAAAAACTATCTTAGCCTTCCCCTAGCTACTCTTTATATAGGCTTACACCCTTATGGCTCCTACAAGAAAGTTTCCTAATCTATAAAAACAGTCAATAATAGAATCTTACTAAAACTCTTGAAAAAGAAAGTCCTAATTGATAAAAAAATTTGGAAATCATGATCTAATACTAATTTGGAAAACATGATCTAATACTAAAGGTGAACAACCCCATCAGGGATGATTTCCTATGTGACATGATTTAAATCAGGGAAGAATTGATATATAGCATTAAAGGTGAATGGCTGAGGAGAATTGTTAACCAATAAAAGATGATAAATAAAATAAAAGATTAAAAAATAAGAAATAAAAAATAAAAATAAAAAATTGGAAGGAGAAAAATAAATGAAGTAATTAATAAACTTGATAGTAGGTGTGAAGTGGGTAGATAATTAATTTTTCTACATTCATGCATAGTTAGTTAACAAGGGGGGAGGATAAGTTGTTGAAAAGGGAAACAATGATAAAGCTTAAATAAAAGGAAAAGTAAAATTGTAAGTCGGGTTAATTCTCTTGTGTCGATTTGTTCTTGACTTGTTTTGCTTATCTCTATTCCTTATATCTCTAGTTTAATTACTTGGTTGCATATTTGTGATAGTGCTTATTTGGGACACCATGTGGGCCCCACCTTTAGACTCAGGAGAGGGGTGCCTGACCCCTTCCCTCTCCCATCTGAGTCTTACCTGAATTGCTTTAGTCGGTACCTCGGGCTACTGGAGTCACTATTGAACCAAAACGATTTTGATACCATTCTCGGAGGTCCCATCACCTCCATTTCCTAATCTAATGGGTGGCGACACCAAATCTAGCCTAAGTGAGTCATTTTCCTGACACTCACAGATTGGCAACTCCGTTGGGGAGTTCTTGGACCATAGGTGGGACCCACATGGGGTACTCAAGTTGCTTGTTTCTTTTTGAGTAAAATTAGCCTAAATTTGCTAGTATTTTGTTTGGATATTGCATATTGATCGCTTCTATCTTGTCTTGTTGAAAATAGGGTGGCTTTCTCATTTCTTTGTTTTTCTATTTTGCTAACATGCTTGGCTTTAGGTTAGATCTTTTTGGATTGATATCTAGTTTAGGTTTCTTTGTGCTTGCATCTTCTAATTTGAGCATGTTTGTTTCTTCATTTGCATTTATTGGGTTGTTTAGAATTGTGGGTTTTTAGGATAATTGCTAGAATGGATGCATGCTTATTTCCCTCGTACAATAGTTATTAGTTTGCTTCTTTTCCGTTCTCCTTTGTGAATAAGATGTTTTTGCCTCTTTATTTCTAATAATGGTTTCTTGGAGGAAATCTAAGTTAGTAGAATAAGTTGGAAGAGCAAAATAATGGATTGGGATATTGGTACTTCAAGCATTTCTTTCATGTGGATCAAATCTCACCACCCCTCCAAGAGGGCTTTCATGCACATGCTCTTAGGATATCATGGAAAATTGCAATGTGAATGAGCTAGGAAGCGCTGAAATGCATCTTAAAGACTCCATTTCAGTTTTGTATTCTTGGATTTCTTTATTTAATTCTTGTTGGGGGCTATCAAAGAGGTAAATTTCTTTCCCACACTTCATTTTATTTGAATGCTACAAATTAATAACATGTGGGATCCTCCAAGTTTTGATTTGGCATGAAATGGTTTGGGATTTTGGGTGAATTTACATTATTGAAAGCCATGACATGTTTGGGAATGATGGGATACTCATTGTATGTTTAAATTTCAGATTACTTATTGTTCTTGACTCTAGTATGGGATGGTTTTGGATGGTTGTAATAACATGTTCATGCTGAAATGCCATTTGTTTTCATGTGGTCTACCAATTCAACACATGATGGATCTTGATGATTCTCTATAAGCATGTCATTGTTGAAATTTTGGGTTTAGGGTTGTTTTTGTTCTTCACATGATGGGTTTGATGATTGTTTTCATAAGCATGTCATTACTGAAATTTTGGGTCTTAGGTTGATTTTCGTCTTAGCATGTGGATTTGATGGTTTTGAAAGTATTCCCATTGCTGAAATTTTTGGATTTTGGATGTTTCTTTGATTCCCAACATGTGCGAGTGAAATTTTGAAAACTTTCTCATTGCTAAAATTTTTGAGTTTTGGATTCTTGTTGTTTCAAGAGTGTGGAAATGAAGTTTTGAAAGCATTCTCATTGCTCAAATTTCTGAGTTTTGGATTCTTGTTGTTTCAAGAGTGTGAGAATGAAGTTTTGAAAACTTTCTCATTGCTAAAATTTCCGAATTTTGAATTCTTGTTGTTTCAAGAGTGTGGAAATGAAGTCTTGAAAGCATTCTCATTGCTCAAATTTTTGAGTTTTGGATTCTTGTTGTTTTAAGAGTGAGGAGTTTTGAAAGCATTCTCATTGCTGAAATTTCTGAGTTTTGGATTCTTGTTGTTTTAAGAGTGTGAGAATAATGTTTTGAAAACTTTCTCATTGCTGAAATTTTTGAGTTTTGGATTTTTGTTGTTTCAAGAATGTGAAAATGAAGTTTTGAAAGCATTCTCATTGTCCAAATTTTTGGGTTTTGAGGTTTTTGTTGATTCAAGAGTGTGAAATATGTGAATTTTAAAAGCATCCCTATTGCAGAAATTTCTTGGTTTTAGGTTCTCTTGACCTCCAATATGTGAAAAATGCAAGTTTTAGGAGTATAATCATTTCTGAATTTTTGGGTGTTAGTTTCTTATTGTTTCAAGAATGTAAAGGGTGATGATTTTGAAAAAGCTTTCATTGTTGAAATTTCCGGGGTTTTTCTCATTGTCCAAATTTTTGGGTTTTGAGGTTTTTGTTGATTCAAGAGTGTGAAATATGTGAATTTTAAAAGCATCCCTATTGCAGAAATTTCTTGGTTTTAGGTTCTCTTGACCTCCAATATGTGAAAAATGCAAGTTTTAGGAGTATAATCATTTCTGAATTTTTGGGTGTTAGTTTCTTATTGTTTCAAGAATGTAAAGGGTGATGATTTTGAAAAAGCTTTCATTGTTGAAATTTCCGGGGTTTTTGGGCTCTTTTTGACCTCATTATGTGGAAAATGCATGTTTTTGGAATCATCATATTGCAGAAATTTTTGGGTTTTGGGGTCTTTTGGATTCAAATGTATGAAGAATATTTGATTTAGAGGCATACACTATGCTGAAACTTCTAGGTTTGTGGTCCTCTTTGATTCTATTATTTGAAAGGTACACGTTTTTGGAAACATATACATCTATGATGGAGTTTAAGAGTTCTATATGGTTTTTCTTGAACTGATTTGTAAAAGATATTTGTGGTCTAGACTTGTTCTAAATGCTGAAATGTTTTGCTTCATGAAGAGCTTTGAAAGATTGAGGTTATGATAAGCATGATGGTATTTGGTGAGAGGCTTATAATGAGAAATTACTGTTCATGATGATAAATGATAATTTTGCCTTGGGAAATTTGCCTATGCTGAAATGAATATTCTCGTATGCTTTTGTTGGAATTAATGCTTGAAGGAAATAAACTTTGGGGATGAGATTTTTGTGATGAAATAAGCTATACATGTTAAATCCAAGAATGTTGAATAATGCAAGCAAGTTGGGGGTTAGGATGAGAGTTGTGGGGTCTTTTAGTTTTAGGTTGGTAGGTGGGGGTTTAATAGGATGTTCCTAGGATAATCATGAATAAAATACCAACAAATGAGATAAATTGGGTTTTGTGTGTTGTGAGGTAAAAAATTCAGCTTTAGTGTAGAAGTTTAATTACTCTTTTCCTTACTAACAAGCAATAAAAGAAAGACTAGGCCTAATTCAGTTTTGGTTAGTGACTTCTTTGAAATCCTTGATTCTTGAAGTTGTTTATTATGGAGACATTGGAAGAGATTTTAGAATTGTTCTTTTGATGTTTATTGACTTGGGGTGCTGAAATTTGACTGAATTTCTAACTTCTTGAGTAGGTTTGGCTCTCTTGAACTTGATTAAGTCGTTAACTTTTCATTGTCGATGTGTTTTGGAGATATTGTAGCTTTATTTTTTTGAGGACAAATATGATCAAATGCTAAAAACGGGGAGAGGATTTAAAATATTTCAAGAAGGATAATCTTGCAAATCATGAAGAGTTTTTGAAAACCTACTTAGATCAAGTAATTTAGGCCTTGTTAGAAGTTGCAAGTAACATACTTGCAAATCATGATTCAAGACAAAAGACCCAAAAAAAATGAAAAATAGAAAATAAGCAAATAAATAAATAAATAAAAGTAAAAATAAAAAACAACAAATGCTAATGTTTAATAATTTCACATTCCAAATAAGTATACTCTCCTAGATTGAAAGTTAAGTGTATGTGAATGTTTCTCTCGTGTAACTTGCTTTTAGTAAGTATGTTATTTATATTTGCATATGATGATGCTATTCAGCTATGATTTTCTTTGCTTTACTTTTTTACATGCTTGACATCACTCACTATTTGCACACACAATTTGCATTAGGTTCTAGCATCCCATGCTCCATTAGGAGAGGGGTCAATAAGTGGTCAAGATGCGATGGACCTTGCTCCCCGCGGTCGTACCCAAAGCGCCCAAATCAGCCACCAACCAGAGAAACTTGTTTGTCCATCGGGTGGGGGTTTGAAGGCTGGCTACCTTGTTGGAACCTTGTGTCTAGAAATAAACCGGGTCAACCCATGCATTTTTCACCTAGAGTCCACGTTTTGAGTCTAGAAAAGAGTAGGGAAAATTACCTTAGTCTAGGATAGGACACGTGTGCCAAGCACTTTGTACGTAACAAAAGATATATATAAAATAAAACATGGTAGGATAGAAAAAAAAAGAAACAAAAAAAAAAAGAAAAAGGAAAAATCAGTTAAAATAAAAAGGGTAGGAAAGGTTAGTTAAGCAAAAATACACACAAAAGAAAACGTTAAGAAAATTAAAAATCCAAAAAAATTAGAAAAGAGAAAAATAGAAAAAAAGGGGGAAAAAGAGGAAAAAGAAAAGAAGAAGAAAATATATAATACAAAATTGCTTAAAGGGGAAGGATTAATCATGTTTTCTTTTGGATAGTTAATTAAGAGACAAGAAAAAAAACAACAAAAAAGTAAAAAAAAAAATCAATCAAAATCCAAAAATAAATAGAAATCATCAAAAACAAAACAAAAATAAAAAAGAAGAAAGTGTTAAAATCAAAATTCAAGAAAAATCATCAAATCTTAAAATAAAAAAGATAATAAATAAATGATAAAAATAGTAATAAATGAAAATGAGAAATAAAAAAAATCAAAAGAAGATATAGAGAATGAATGGTGAAAAAAAGAGAAATAGGATAAATAGGAAGTGGGATAAAATTAAAGTATATATGAGATGTTGGACCCACAAGTGTGACAACATAAAAAGATTAAAATATCAAAAAAGTAAAAAAAAACAAATACAAAACAAACAAAATAATAAAAGATATATAAATCAAAAAATAAAAAGTCAAGTAAATAAATAAATAAAGAAAATGATAATAATAATGAATACATGAAGGTTGAGATAAAAACAAAAAGAAAAAAAAATACAATAATAAGTTATAAAACAAAATAAAATATAAAAAAGTAAAAAGTAAAAAAATCAATAAAAAATGAGAGGGAAAGAAAAGGATAAGGACACAAAGAGAGGAAATAATGAATAAGAGAACAAGGGAGGTTCCCCATAATATAATGAACAACAATAATTTTCAAACAAGTTGTAATAAATAACATGAGAAAATTTCATATAATGTTTCAAGAAATTCAAAAACAAATAATAAAAAGTAAAATCAAGTGTAAAATATAACTAATGAAAAATATAATAAGAAAATAATAAAAAATAAAAAAAAAGAAAGAAGAAGAGAAAACGGAAAATGGCAAAGAAAGGTAATGTAAATGGGTCAAGTAAAATAACAAAATGTTCCTTTGTATGCTTTGATGAAACATGTGTGTAAGTTGTTAATGATTGGCTGCATTTTTTCTTAAAGTCAAAATAAAAAAAATAATAAATTGAGTTTTTCCTCTCAAACTAGTGATAATCCAAATAAACTGCTTAATGCAAGTGTTTTAATCTAAATCATGTTTTTCCTCATTTCTTTGTGTGTTTTGGAAATATTTTCCTTTTTTTATGCCTTTCATGATAGAGGTCCACTTCTTTTTCATCGTACAACGTTTTGCATTTCCTTTAACCTAGTTGGTTATAGAGGCATTAACGACTTTTCCAGCCATAGAACAATCCTAAGCCACTAGTTGGTTATAGAGGCATCAACTCCTTAACACCCACCTTTCCATCAATACCCTTGGACTCTTTGGTTAGACAACTAGCTCATAGTATCCTACCCCTTCATAGGTGGCCGACCCACTCACAGCTTCATGCATATTTCTTTGTCTGCCTAGGTGTTCACCCTATTTGGTTTTGAACTACGGGTAGGCTGGTTTTACTGTTGTTTTCTCATTGTTTTGTTGTCATTTCATCTTTTTCTCACTACATAGCCCTTAGCAGTTTTCTCATTCTCTTTAGTTGTTCAATTTTTAATAAAGCAAAAAAGAACAAATAAAACAAAAACAACAAAAACAAATAAAAAAGAAAAGAAAGATTGATCTGCCAATCACATTTTTGAACTATAGGAGTTTCTTTAGGATCATCGCATTTAGTTCCAAAAGAGTTTAGACGTTGATTTAAAGAATATCATGTCATCAAGATCAGATAACCTTGGAGAATTGCAAATCTGCTTCGACCAAGTCCTTTTCAAATCCGCTTCCTTGAAAGTTTAGATTGAGTATATTCTATGATTATCATCAAATGCTTGAACATCGTATTGTTCAATGTATTCCTCTTCGGCTTACAATATAAAATCTTATTGACGTTGGAATCTATCATCCTTAGCGACATACCGTGAGTTTGGGTCATTTGGTTTTGTGTTCTTTTTTCTCTTGTTTGTAGTCAATGTTGTGAATAATTCAAACTACATCCGGTCTGATCTCTTACGGGGGGTACGTAGGTAGCCTCGGTAGTGGTGCTTGGGTTCGATCAGGATAATAAAATAAAAATAAGTCTCATAATCATGTGATATTTGTTATCAACCACCTTTACTTTCAAATAATATTTTCCAATCTTAAACTCCTTTACCTACTGAACAACCTTAGGTTGGCTCCCTAATAGGTTCCATACCACATTGGCCATACATTCATTGCATCGTTTTCTCGCATTTCATTCATGCTGCCAACGATACACACATACACATGCTCTTTTCGGTTTTCCCATTATTCTATTGCATGCATACTTTATCCCTTATTCGAAGTCTGAAGCTCTAAAAAGGTGAGAGAAAATGTTAAAGAAAAAAGAACAAGATAAAGCTAATCCAAAGGTTCTGGATATGCTGTCATTGCTCTATAATAATAAAAATGAATCAATTAACTTTTACCTAATAAAGGTCTCGATTCGTTTTTTCATCATTTCATTCTGCAATTTGCATAATAAGTTCAATTTCCTTAGTTTGTTGCTTTGAGTGTTGTTTAGATGTTTGTTTTCGTCATTTTGATAACAAAGTAATAAGCTTTAATAAGAAAGGAGATTGCCCAAACTTGGAAGGAGACAAACATGCCACTTCCTTTGAGAGGATTGCAGGAGAGCGTCTTCCTTTGATCATGAAGTTAAAATATGCCTCAACAACATAACATTGTGAAATAATGATTGTTAATCAAGGGTCCATCGATAGAAATTATTAAGGAAAGGGGGTAATCATAAGGTTGAAGTCATTATGATGGGGTATGCACTCTTTTTTATGTTTCCTAAGCCAACATAGAATACATGTATCTTATTTACCTAGTGCTTTGCTAATGAATCTAGGAAAGGACCGGAGGCCATTATCAACCGTTTATTCCCAGATGTCCCAATCATTGATAATATCGCTAGTTAGCCCGTTGAGCTGATTTCACTAGATCTTCTTTATTAAACCAAGCAAATTCCCAATGTGCTTCTTTTCGGAGAAAATTATAAAAAAAGGGGAGAGAAAAAAGAGAATAAAAAAATAAAAAGAAAAAAAGAAGAAAGAAAGAAAAGGGGAAAAGGAATCATTCTCATCCGAGCAATCTTAGAGTATTCAAGTCTTGAAAATGTCAAATGACATAACTACCTCTGAGTTCATGGAACTCAATCTTTTCTCGACATATAGTTCTTTACTATTTGTTATGCATTTGATGGAGAAATGATGGGAGGCCCTCTTTTGGTCGATTTCTTTATCCATTTTCATCAAACCCTCTTTACTATTCATTTCGTTAGTTATCATTTTGAGCCTTTGTGGGAACCATTCTTTCAAATAAACCCTCCTAGGAAGTGGATGTCATATGCTCAATTGTATCTCAACAAGTTTTTTGGGAAAGACAAGGAAAATGTGAGAAGAAATGAATAGAAAATTTGGGATGAGTGTGCATAATTGAAGAAAAATAGAGAAAAAAAAAGAAAATGAAGCATTAAAAAAAATTAGGGCAACCAGAAAAAATTGGGGCAAATGTGATGATCAAATCAATGAGATATTGTTCCACGGTGACATCCGTTCTTGGTTTTTATTTTAACTTTACCCATTTACATTTCGTTGTATAATAAAGTCTTCCTTGATCTCTTGGGTGCATGACTCATAATACTTAAAGACTTGAAGAGGACTTTGTTTCATTTATGATTGCAAGAGTGTTTGATTGAAGAAAAATAAAAGTACAAGAACATAATTTTAAATAAAGCTCTATAAATTGATTCAAGCATCCGATACCCATCATAGTTTAAGTTTCTTATGCCTTTTATTCCTTGTTTCAGAACCCTTGTTGTAGGCCACGTTTCGTCCTAGTTTGAATTCCTCGATCTTTAAGAAATTGGTAATTAGCACTAGACGGACTTGAATGGGTTGGTCAAAAAAAGGGAAAAAGAAGAGAAAAGTCGAGTCTGGTGATCCTCTAAAATTAGGGGTAAAATGGTCTAAAGAAAAATCTCTTCATAAAAAAAGTTGAGTACTAAAGAAGGTGAAATGATCAATCATTTAAAGTGCATCAAGAGTATCAATCAACCCAATTTGAGCAAATTTAGTTTCACCCCTCTTTGGAAACTTGCGATCAACACCCATTCAGATGAACCGTATTCTTTATGCAAAATTGAGCAGTTATCTCATTTATGAATTATCTTTCTTAATTGGTCCTAATTGGGACAACCCCCTTCCGATAGGTGTTTCTTGATGTGAATCTTTGATCAATAAACAATGTAAATCCAATGTTTATGTCTTTCGAATTTGAAATATATTGATCATTTCGTCCCGAGGAGGAGGTGGCTACTTTTGTCTCTTATCTAAATCTGGCAAGAATCCCTAAGGAAACTCTATCTTTGAGTATCCATTATTTTGAATCATCTGAATGTGACATTTTGCATATCATACTAATTAAAATTTTCATTTGAAAGCCATTCATTATGTGAAGATTTATGTTCTCCGTTAATTTTGCCATGCTTTTTAAAATCATCTATCTTCTAGATAATCATATCATTTCCCACACTATGGCATAAAAATCAATATTTGATCATCATATTTGTTTCAAAATCCCTCGTGACATCGAAGTCTGTTATTACAGCATCATAGTCCTTCATGGCACCAAAGTCCTTTGCAATAGAGTATTAATGTTTTATGGATAATTGCATCGTAGCCTAAACACACATTAGACATGGAAATCATGAACTTTTCATTTGAATTATGTCAATCTCAAAGTCCCTTGTGACAACAAAGTCCATTACGACGCTAAAGTCCTTTGTGGCAGCAAAGTCCCTTGTGGTATTAAAGTTCGTTCCGGTAGTAAAGTCCCTCGTGCACTAAAATCCCTTGTGGCATTGAAGTCCCTTGTGGCATTAAAGACCCTCATGGCAACAAAGTCCATTGTGGCATCAAAGTTCGCTACATCATTAAAGTTCTTTGTGACTTTTCTTTATGGAAAGTATTCTTTGATTATGTAAGGTTTTTGATACCTAGGAGGGGTTGTTTTTGTAAGATAAATGGTTTTCACATTATGAGTTGCTTTTAATATTGTTTTAGATACCCTGATTCCGTAAGGTTTTTACCTAGGAGGGGCCGTTTTCCTAAAAAGAAACCAGTTTTCAATGAATTTACCCTGAATTTGTAAGGCTTTTATTTAGTAGGGATCATTTTTCCCTAAAAAGAAATAAGTTTTCACTCAATTTACCCTGATTCCGTAAGGTTTTTTTAACTAAGAGGGGTTGTTTTCCCAAGGAATAGCACATTTCTCGACTTTACCTTGATTCTGTAAGGTTTTTACTTAGGATGGGCAGTTTTCTAAAAGAATCGTAGTTTTTACCAATTTACCCTGATTCCGTAAGGTCTTTGCCTATGAGGGGTAGTTTTCGCCAGTTTATCATGATTTCGTAAGGTTTTTACCTAGGAAGGACAGTTTTCTAAAAGAATCACATTTTTTTCTAGTTTATCCTGATTCCATAAGGTTTTTTACCTAGGAGGGACCATTTTCTAAAAGAATAGCAGTTTTCACCAGTTTACCTTGATTCCGTAAGGTTTTTACCTAGGAGAGGCGGTTTTTTAAAAGAATCGTAGTTTTCACCAGTTTACCCTGATTCCATAAGGTTTTTACCTAGGAGGGTAGTTTTCTAAAAGAATCACAGTTTTTATGGAATTTACCCTGATTCCGTAAGGATTTTACCTAGGAGGGGCAATTTTCTAAAGAAGTACAGTTTTCACTAGTTTACCTTGATTTTGTAAAGTTTCTACCTAGGAGGGGCATTTTTCTAAAAGAATCGTAGTTTTCACCGAGTTTACCCTGATTTCGTAAGGCTTTTACCCAGGAGGGGTTGTTTTACCAAGAAATACCAAATTCATCGAGTTTCCTCTAATTCTGTAAGGTTTTAACCTAGGAGGGGTAGTTTTCTAAAAGAATCGCAGTTTTCAACGAGTTTACCCTGATTCTGTAAGGTTTTTACCTAGGAGTAGTTTTCTAAAATAATCTCAGTTTTCATTGAGTTTACCCTAATTCCATAAGGTTTTTCCCCATGAGGGGTCGTTTTTTCCAAAAAATTTAAGTTTCACCGAGTTTTCCCTGATTCCTTAAGGTTTTTACCTAGGAGGGGAAGTTTTCTAAAAGAATTGCAGTTTTCATTGAGTTTACCCTGATTCCGTAAGGTTTTTACCTAGGAGGGGGTAGTTTTTTAAAGGAATCACAATTTTTGCTAGCTTACCCTGATTCCATAAGGTTTTTACCCAGGAGGGGTAATTTTCTAAAAGAATTGCAGTTTTTGCCAATTTACCTTGATTTCGTAAGGTTTTTACCTTGGAGGGAACAATTTTCTAGAAGAGTCATAGTTTTCGTTAGTGTACCCTGATTTTTGTAAGGTTTTTACTTAAGAGGGGTCGTTTTGCAAGAAAATAGTAGTTTTTACAAATATACCCTTATTCTATAAGGTTTTTACCCAAAACGGGTCATTTTCCCAAAAATATAGTGGTTTTTAAAACTACATTGATTCCGTAAGGTTTTAACCTAAGAGGGGTCATTCTTCTAAAAAATAATAGTTTTCACAAATTTACTCTCATTCTGTAAGGTTTTTTACCTAGGAGGGGTCGTTTTTTCCAAAAAAAAAAAGTAAACAATTTTCACATTATAAGTTTCTTTTAATATGGTTTCTGATACCCTGATTTCGTAAGGTTTTAGATACTTAGGAAGGGTCACTTTAAGATAAAAAATGATGAATATAGAAGTTTGATGACAATTCCAACTTCATTTCTAGGTGTATGATAGCATGTCCAGCAATATCACAACTTTTAATGATTTTGTTATTGTGTTGAAATTCTCCATAATCCTCCAAGGAGCGCAAAGGAAAATAATATCTCAGGATATCATATTAATCATGCATTGGCATCTGTCACACACCTGAAAACATAACACTCTGCATTATCATTTGATTTATCGAGTGTTTTATCGAAGTTTTCGAGCATAAACTGCTCTTACATGGAAGGATGTCTCTCGCCTTTCAAAAGAGTAGTTACACTATATCAACCATAGGACCTCTGTCAAGTTTCTGAAATGTTTTACCAAGGATTTTAAAATACTTTCTAAAGAATACATGTGTTTGCGTCATGATTGTGTTTCGTGATAAGTTTAAGTATTCTATTCTTGAATTGCTTTGAGTGTTTTGTTCTGTTAAGCTTTTAATGCCTTCCTCTACCGCAAATGTACCATGATTTTGCAAGGTTTCTGATACCTAGGAGATGTCTTTTTCCAAAGTGAATAGTTTTCATATTATCAGTTGTTTTTATTGTTTTCTTTTAAGGCAAATGTATCTTGATTCCAAAGGTTCTTGATACCTAGGAGAGGTCACTTTGCTAAAAATAAAATAGCCTGAACATGATGAAACGATGCTGTACGAGAACTCTTATTCTTTGCCTTCCCTCGCCATAATCCTCCATCATCGTCTCGCCTATCTTTTAAGCTCGCCCTTCACAAAAATCTCTATGTGCTTCGCTTGGTCTTTATTGTTTCGTAGTTTCCTACCTCAGAACAAAGAAGAGTAGTTGTCAGCACCCGATTTTTGCTTGGTCCATCGCTTGAACCTCCAATTTACCTCAAACACCCTATCAAACCCCAAAACCAAAAAATCCCAACTTTTAGTCCCAAAGCACCTAAATCCACTGTTAAATCTCTCAAATACCAATCCATTGGCCCTGATTGACCCCAACTTACACTTACCATTAGATTTGACACCACCATCAGACACAAAACTTCTCAAAATACCTACCCACAAAATTTGAACTCAATATTCCCCCATTCACCCATCCATCAAAACAATATTCCATTTCGGCCTTTCTCATTAGCTTAAACACACAGAACCCAAATTCCCTTGATCTTGGCACATCTGAATCAATCAGACCACACCTTTAAACTTCGGACATACCATAACACCTATTCATAAAATTTCACCCCAGATTCTCTCACTTACCCTTCTATCAAACCAAGATTTCATTTTGAAACATGCCGTTAACCTAAATTCCTATGATCTTGACCCTCTAAGACTATTCGGACCTCATCATCAGATCTCGGACACCCCCAAAGACCCACCTGTGAAATTTCAATCCAAAACACCTTCGTCTACCCATCCATCACACCTAAATTCCGTTTCGAGGTTTCAGATTAACCAGATTCCAAGTCTGCCCGGTTCGGGCCCAGTTGACTCAATCTAACCTCACCAATCACCTCAGACTACCCAAAAACCTACCTTGTGAATTTTCATCCAAAACAAACCTTGTTTGCCCCTTAATTACACAAAGATTCCGTTTCAAGAATCCAAATTAATCGAATTGAGCCTTTGCCAAATCTGCCCATTACCCTCTCAGTTGGGGTAATCCAACCCTGCTAATCAACTCAAATTGTCTAGAAACCCCGCCCTGCCAAATTTCAATAAAAAATACCCTCACTTACCCCTTTATCCAAATGGATTCTGTTTTGATCAATATCGTTGACCCACACACGCAAAACCTACTCTTTATGGCCGAGACCCCTCTTAACCCTCTGACCATCGAACCAAAATCCCCCACCAGTGAACTAGAAGATCAGTTGACTCCTTGGAGTAGGTTTGACTCGAATTCGTGAAATTACCAAAAACTACCCTCAAATTTCTCAAAATTTACGAAATTGCCACCTACCCTAATATAAAACTGAGCGTTGGAAAACGGCTCACTTGCCGCTTGGGCTGAAAATGGAGTCGTCACCCATTAAATATGGAATTGAAGGTGATAAGAGAGGGAAGGGATTAGGCACCCCTCGGTCCAAAGGTGGGGCCACTTGGAACAAGCTAGAACAAACTCTTTTATCAGATCCAAGAAGACCGTATAATATGAAGCTAAAAATGGAGAAAACGTAAAAAAAAAAAAAAAAAACCAAAAAAAGATAAGATGAAGAAAAACCAGAATCTAGAATACTCATATTGATAACTCATTGTTCAATAGAAATTAAAACATTCGTACTAACTAAGCTTGCCATTTGGCAAGAGCTAAAATCCTTTTCGCCAACACACTGAATTGAAAAGGAGTTAGATCAAAGCATCACAAGCTGATCAAGTTAC
The DNA here is from genome assembly GCF_055504915.1 of Nelumbo nucifera. NCBI lineage: Eukaryota > Viridiplantae > Streptophyta > Magnoliopsida > Proteales > Nelumbonaceae > Nelumbo > Nelumbo nucifera. The sequence continues at coordinate 144,459,570 of NC_142649.1, read as the reverse complement.
GACAATGGATAAAAATAATTATATAGATTTATTAGAAAGTGAACAACAATAAAAAAAGTGGCAAAAGAACAACTACAGAGGAATACCGAAGACCTGATAAAACATATCCAAGAATACTCAAAGAGAGGAGATTAACATGGAATCCGAGGTATAAATTTAATGCTGTGATTTAAACTTTATATAGCAATAGATAGATTCAAAAAGAAGAAAACCAAGAAGACTAGAACAATAATAAGAAAGCAGAACAAGGAAGATAAAATTAACAGAGGAACAAGAAATTATCAGCAACTATCGGAGACGGATGAGAAAAAAAATAAGCTATTAGAAATAAGAAATCATCAGAGAAAAGAGAAGCTAACAAAGGAACAGATGAACCAAACTTGAGTTAATTAGGAACCGACTTCTTTCTTTTCTCATTCTTCGAGCATGCGTAAATAAGAAGACGACATGAGAAAGAGGAAGAATGAGAACATTGAGACGGGTTGAAGGATGGTCACTTACTTGCACTCACTCCCGAAACATGGTCAGAGAACGACGTAGCTGAATACCTTGACGAGGATGGAGAAGAATCTACTTCTGGGCTTCAACGAAACCCAAGTTATTTAGCGAAGCTAAAATCGGTGCTGCACAGGAGCTGCGTTCGAATGAAACTTGCTCTGCTGGTCGATGCTGAAAGGAGAAATAAGGCTGGGTCTGCTAGTTGTTGTAGATGGAGAAGAAAGGATGGAATAGAGAAAACGAAGAATCGGAGGAGAAGAGTGGGTGCCGAGCTAAAATACAAGAGAAAGGGGGGTTCTCTTGTTTGCTCCGCTGTTGATCCGAGTGGAGGAGACGATGAATAGTCCCTCCCACGTTAACCTATTCGATTAGGGCAAAATGAATGAATCAGCTCCTTTTTAAGTGGGTTACAGGTATTTTTGTAATTTTATAGAAGTTTGGGGGCAATTTTGGTAATTTTTGGCAAGTTGGGTTGAACCGGTTCTAGAGATTGAACCGGGTTCTTGGGTTAATGATGGGTGGTTCTAGGTCAAGAATGGAGGGTTGAGATGGGTCTAACCTTAGATGGGGGTTCTTTGTGTGAAGGCCAACAAGATTGGCCGGAACAAAATCTTTTTGGATGGGTCTAACCTTAGATGGGGTGGGGTTTTTGGACATTCTGGGTTGATTGGCGAGGCCAGATTGGCGAGGCCAGATTGGCCCGAACGGGCCTGGATTGGGCAGATTTGGAAAATGTGCGACACCGACAAAGGGTTAAAATCAATTGATGACAGTTTAGGTTTCCATCAGAGATAGTGCATCCCCGATCATTTACTTTGTCTGACAAAAGGGCTAATCTGTCATTATAATCACCCACTCAGATGAATTTTCGGACTGTCCCAACATACCCAGGTTTTGACAATCTCTAAGGATCTAACTGGTTGGCATATCAAAGACAGCCCAATCCGACACCTAGTGCAGTATCAGAATCGAGTTTAGGGGTCAGGTGTAACATTCTAGTTTTGCCCATCTATCTCCAAGGTCTAGGTCAATACTAGATTTTTGGTCCAGTTCAGGGTTTCAAGAAAATCCACACTACATGTACCTTATGTCTTACCCTGGTAGCTGAGACAAGCCACCCCAACCAAATTGGTGTTACATCAGTTGTTAGCCTTGGCAAGATAAATCTCCCCAGATCTATCCAATGGCTGTGAAGATTCTAAACTAACACAAGTCTCATATGTGTCCAGTTTAAGGGTATTACACAGAAACACACCATAATAATATGACTCAAATATGTACTTAGTCATTTACAATAAATGTCATAATGTACACTTGCACTTAGGTCCAATCGGGTATAAGTCAGAGCCTCATACTTTTCACGTGTTTCTGAAACACTTTCTGTGTTAGTAGCTTAGTCAGTGGGTCTGCTACATTTTTCGCTGATGCTACATTCTGAATCAAGACGTCCCCTTTTCCAACTATCTCCCGTAGTACATGGTATTTCCTCTCAATGTGCTTTGACTTCGAATGGGCTCGTGGCTCCTTAGCCTGAGCAGTGGCTCCAGTGTTGTCACACAATAGTGGAATGGGTGAAATGAATGAACTTCTTCATCCATACAGCTTCCTTGGCAGCTTCACTTGCGGCAATGTACTCAACCTCAGTTGTGGAATCTGTAGTGGACCCTTGTTTGCTGCTTTTCCAGCTAATTACACAGGATCCCACCGTAAAGATGTATCCAGATGTAGACTTTCTACCATCTGGGTCTGACTGGAAATCGGCATCAGTGTACTCAAGGATCTGTAGTGAGCTACCACCGAATACCAAATAGAACTCTTGTCCTTCAAAGGTATTTCAATATGTTTTTCACAGTGGTCCAATGCTCTTATCCTGTGATAGATTGGTATCTACTTACCACACTCATGGCTTGAGCAATGTCTGGCCGAATACACAATATGACATACATGATGCTTCCTACGGCAGAGGCATAGGGAACTTCCTTCATGCCCTCAATCTCCTTAGGTATCTTGTGAGACGTACCCTTGGAGAGAGTGGCTCCATGCCTGAAAGGAATATTTCCTTTCTTGGAGTTCTCCATACTATATCTCTTGACTATTTTGTCAATATAAGTAGACTGGGATAATCCTATTATCCTTTTCGATCTATCTCTATAAAGTCAAAGACCCAAGATATAAGAGGCTTCTCTAAGATATTTCATGGAGAATTGCTGTGAAAGCCATACTTTCACCATAGTCAACATTCCTACATCATTCTCAATGAGTAGAATGTCGTCTACATACAAAATCAAGAACGTAACCTTATCCCCATTGGTCTTTCTATAAACAAAGGGCTCATCCGGATTCTGCTCAAAGTCAAATTGTTTGACAGTAGAGTCAAACCGGATGTTCCAACTCCTAGAAGTTTGCTTAAATCAATATATGGATCGATTAAGTTTACATACCATGTGTTCATGGTCTATAGCTATACAACCTTGCGGTTGTTGCATATAGATATTTTCATTATGATCTCTACTCAGGAATGAGGTTTTGACATCCATTTGCCAAATCTCTTAGTCATGATATGCTACTACAACTAGCAGGATCCTAATGGATTTAAGCATGGCCACGGGTGAAAATGTTTCCTCATAATCGATTCCTTCTTTCTGAGTATACCCTCTCGCCATAAGACGAGCCTTGTAGGTCTCAACCTTACCATCGGGGCCCTTCTTCCTCTTATAGATCCATTTGCAACCAATTGCTTTTACCCTAGGGAACGGATCTACCAGAGTTCAAACTCCATTGGTCTCCATTGAGTCCATCTCAGCTCTTATGGCTTCTACCCACTTAAAAGAATCTATGTCCAACATAGCTTCCATATAAGTTACGGGATCCTCCTCACTAGTCGTGGCTTCCACCAAGTAACTTTCTTGGTCATAGCCATAACGAACTGGAGGCCTAGATTCTTAGGTAGATTTCCTAGGTTGGTTATTAACTGGAGCTTATGAGACATCTTCCATTACTCCTGAGTTTTCCTCATCAAGAATAACTTCCTGACGATGATTGTTCAAGATGTAATATTTCTCCAAGAAATGGGCATTTTGACTACAGAACACCTTCTGTTCTCCTGGGTCATAGAATAAATATCCTACAGAGCCTTTTGGGTAACCTACAAATAGACAACGATTAGTTTTAGATTCCAATTTGTCAGCACTTGTTCTTTTAACTTGTGCCGGACAACCCTAAATCTTCAAGTGTCTCACACTTGGTTTCTTACTGGTCCAAAGCTCATAGGGAGTCTTCAAAAATGATTTGGTTGGAATCCGGTTCAACACGTATATCACAGTTTCTAATGTGTAACCCAAAAAGATGTGGGTAATTCCAAGTGTATGGGAAGTGATCAGACCATATCCAATAAAGTCTAGTTCCTCCTTTTTGACACACCGTTTAATTGTGGTGTAGCCGGAGGAGCTAGTTGTGATACTATCCCATTTTCTTTTATGTAGTCCCTGAATTCGTCAGAGAGATATTCACCCCATCGATTTGATCAAATGGCCTTAATGTGTCTCCCCAACTGTTTCCCGACCTCTTTGAACTTTTCAAAGGATTAAGACTTGTGTCTCATTAGGTACACGTAACCATACCGAGAGTGATCATCGGTAAATGTTATGAAATAAACGTGCTGGTTACGTGTCCTAACATTCATGTGACCACATACATCAGTATGTATAAGGTCAAGTATGCCTATTGATCTTTCAAGCTTACCGTTAAATGGCCGTTTTGTCATCTTACCCTGAAGGCAAAGTTCACAGGTTGGAAGATCTTCTATAGTTAGAAAATCCAAATTGACCATCCTTTACCAACCTTGTGATACGATCTATGTTAATGTGGTCAAGTCGGTAATGCCACAAGCACGTGAGATTAACTATATCACATGTTCTTTTCTTGGGGTTATTATCCGACGTCGTTTCGGTTATATTTATTTCCAAAGAATGATGGAGAACATAGAGATCATTCTCAAGTTCTCCATATGCGAGGAATTTGTTATTCCTTTTGATAGTAATCACATTACTAAAGAGAACAGAATAACCATTCACACACAATTTTGAAATAAAAATTAAATTTCTTCTCAAATTGGGTACATAAAGACAATCTTTTAATATAATTATTCATTCTCTGAAATACAATTCTACAATTCCTATAACTGTAGCTGCAACGCTTGCAGAAGTCCCCAAGTAAAGAATCATTTCACCGTCACTCAGTCTTCTGCTTGTCCTGAACCCCTACAATGTATTACTTGCATGAGTAGAAACCCCGGAGTCAATACACCAGGAAGTAGAAGTCATCAACATATTGGTTTCTATGACAAAGGATTCGGAATTACCTTGTTTCTTGGTCTCTAGGTACTGAGGACAATTCCTCTTCCAGTGGCCAGCCTGTTTGCAGAAGTGACAACATCTGATGCCTTGTCATTCCTCTACTTTTTAGGTTTGCTAGTTTTCTTCTGAGGTTTCTTGTTTGCCTTCCTCTTCTTCTTGCCCGATTTGCCACCTTCAACAAGCATGGTAATGGGCTCATCATTTTCTATCAGTTCTTCGGCCCTCTATAACATATAGTTGAGTTCCTGAAAGTTAACATTTAGCTTGTTCATAATGTAATTCATTATGAATTGATTGATGGAAGGAGACAAAGAGTTCAGGATGGCATCAACTTTGGTGACATGATCTAGCCCAAATCCAAGAGCCTCCAGTTCAATGATGTACCCCATCATCTTAAGACAATGGTCATGAACTAGCTGATTCTTGGACATTTGTGCGGTCATAAACTTGTTTTAGGACCTTCTGATGAGTAGAACGATTATGCTCCTCATACATTGTCCTTAGACTATCCAAGATATCTTTGGACACTTTGATCTGATCGAAATGTCGTTGTATTTGATTGTCTAAGGAGGCTATGATATAACACCGGACAAGAGAGATTTTCTCTTCCCATTCTTGATATTCCCTCCTACGGGCCTTAGAAACCCTATACCCGGATGATCCGGAGCAGGGTTTTTAGCAACTTTGTCCAATTTCTCGGACGTCAAAACTAGCATAATGTTATGATACCAGTCAGCATAATTTGGGCCCTTAAGTTTATTGTCGTCCAATAGTTTGGCAAATTGTCCGTTTTCCATTTCTGATAAAGGCAAAGCAAATATTAGTCCACAACCTGACTTGATTCATGTTATCTAATTAGATATGGCTTTTAATCTATGTTTCATTTCCATTTATTCATCTCTGAGATTTCCTTCCTATCTCATTGACGGAGACTGCGAACTATGTCTTTAGAAATGTGAGAAACCACATAGGGTGCATGGAGTCAACTGTTTCAACTGCATAACCCCACCACCTTTTGTGAATGATCACATCCACTCATCTCATGAGTTTTCCCTTTGGCCTCTATCAGACAAGGTTCATTGCCATTTTAGGTTAAACCTTTCTGTCCAGTGAGTGCTTACTCATCATATTCGTGAACGCCAAGGTACCATGAGAGAGTCTTCAATTTTAGGATAGGCCCTTCCCACATTGGTCTATGATGCCCCTATCATCTTTTGAAACAATCCAACAGACCCAACAGCAAATGGATAGCCCAATTTTATGGTGCATTTCCTCATTACTGAATGACCCATCTTCATGTTAATGATGAAAAGCCTTTAGAGAGTTCATCATATGAATCTCCCTATCACATGCACTCATATTTTAGTGGAGGGAACGAAATATTACGCCCTAATTTTATTTAGGTCAAACCAAAGTGGCTCCCACTGGCTTTCTCAAAGCTAGATTTAAATGGGCCCTAAACGACTAGGGTTCCGCACGATTCCTCTTGGGGAGGAAGCTGATGTGGGGCCAATCAAACGGGGAGATCATCCAATGATCTTATGGACATCATGACAATGATGTGCATTCAACTATGGTGTGTGAAATAGCCACTATCGAAATAATCATGGGCCAAGTACTTATGGTCCATGTACGTAGCACATCACACATCCATACATCACATGCATGAAATAAATTGATCAAATCAATTAAAATATCTGTAAAATCCATAATCAATTAGATTAAATCAGTATCATCCCAACAGAGCCCATAATGTTATCATATAACATTATCTAGGTACATGGGCTGTACTACAAAAAGCAGTTCGTTCTATGTAACTAATTTAGGGCTGATTCAGTCATTATCATATTAAAATTAGGTTTTATAGAGGTGAGCCGAATTAAAGTTTGAAGTGGGCCATCAACCCTCTAGCCTAAATCGAATTAGGGTTAGCAAAAAAAACAACCCCATCGAACCAATCAATTCCAACCAGTTTGGACCAAATCTGGTGTAAATCGGCCCAAGTTTTAGTGTCCAATTCAAGAACAATGGTATGAAAATAAATTAATTCAAGATAATAAAATTATCAAGAAATTAAAATAAGAGGGCTGCACTGTGATTTTCTTGGATATCCTGCAAACCTGCAAAGAACAGTTAATCGTAGATTGCAGAATCGATATCTGCAAAATCACAGATCGCAGAACTTGTTTCTACGAAAATTTCTTCTCCTCTGTTGCGCGTTCCAGCAATCTCCAGATGGAAATAAAATAAAAAAACCTAATTTTTCTATTATTACATCGCATCAAATTCCTATACAATTTATCTAAAAATAAAAACTTACTTACATACTAGAATTGAATAGAAGAGAAATCGCAGGGTGTGCCAATCTTGGCACCATAAAGATTCGATCTCCATCACACGTGCAACCAAAAAATTCAAGAAAAATTCACAGAACTATTTTATAAATTTCAGAGAATAATAAAGATTTATTTTCCAAATCATCTGCCCATAATCTGGGAACCAATTTCCAGAAAAAACGCTAACTGCACAAATCGGGTAGAACGCTTTCTGCCCATTTGCGTAGATTCCGATCTATCCTAATTTGGTTCAAGACTTGTACCTGGCTCTGATACCACTGAAGGGATGGGAGATCCATCATATGGATGGCCAAACCCTGTAGGAAGGTTGGGCGAAATTTTTTAAATTTCTTCACTCTCATTTGGGAATCCTATTCCCAATTTAGAAAACTACATTTTCAAGGTTCGTTCTTGTAACCAAACCGGACCAAATCTGAAACCAAAATAAATGAGGGATATACCTGATACAGAATCCACGCAAGAATGCTCCTCCCAACGTAGGTATTCACACCCAAAGAGAGTACCAAATCCTCCCTCCACTGAAGATGACACAACTTAGAGTGAGGTAGGATCAACATGTAGTTCTTCACCAAGAACTAATGATACTTCAACAAGAATCGAATGGGACAGTAAGCACAACTTCTAAATTGTTTATTCTAGCAAGAAACAATATCAAGATCGAATCTTGATCCAATCCAAGAGCAGAAGGCAAGAGCAGGAAGAAAAAGAGCAGAAGGCAAGAGCAGTCTAACTGTGTTGTCTTCTCTCTGTATTTAGTGAATGTGTATTTGGAAGTTTGCCCTGCTCTCTTATTTATAGCCTTAAAGAGACAAGTTCCTAATCCCATTAGGAGTTTCTTAATCAAAATCTTTTATTTGGATATGGACTCTTTAAGTAATAAGGATAATCCCTTATTTTATCTGTAAATAAAGATCAACATTCCTAATCAAATTAGGAGTTCCTTTGATCCAAATCTTTATTTGGATCTGGACTCTTTAAGTGGATAAGGATAATCCCTTATCTTATCTGCTGATCCAAATTCCAGATTCGCCCTTATTTAATTAATCTAATTAACCTAGTTCGAAATGGGCTTTTAGGCCCATTAAGCTTTCAAGCTCACTTCCTCTTTAATGCTGGCTAGCTTAGCTCTCTTTGTATGGCGTGAGACCCTGTCATTGATCTACACATCAGCCACATGGATTCAACCTAGCATCTGTTACAAGGCCTGGCCGAATTCACTGTTGAATACAATGAACCCCTGAGTCCATCACTGTGGGCTCTTAATGGGTCCAACATTTACACTAAATGGTCATTGGGTTCAACCATCATATGAAGGCCCAAGGACTGTGGGCAGATGTAAGATTAGCCCATCAGGTATAATCCTCAATGGCCTTACACTTAACCTCTCAGCCCATAATGATCAAACACTGCCCGACAAGAGAGGACCTCTCTCTCGGCTGCAAGGTGCAGTGCTGCACTCTCTACTCACATGGATCCCGGGAATTAAAACCTTTTGCGAACATTTTGAAACCATAATATATATATATATATATATATATATATATATATAAATATATTTTGCAGAAAGAAATTTCAACGGTGACAGTTTAGGTTTCCATCAGAGAGAGTGCATCCCCGATCATTCACTTTGTCCGACAAAGGGACTGATCCTGTCACTATGATCTCTCACATAGATGAATTTTCAAACTGTTCCAACATACCCAGGTTTTGACCCCCTCTAAGGATCTCACTGATTGGCATATCAAAGACAACCCAATCATACACCTAGTGAAGTATCATAATCTAGTCTATGGGTCAGGTGTAACATTCAAGTTTTGCCCATCTATCTCCAAGGTCCAAGGCAATACTGAAATTTTGGTTCGGTTCAGTGTTTCAAGAAAACCCACACTGTACCTCAGGTCTCACCCTGGCAGCTGGGACAAGCCACCCCAACCAACTTGGTGGTATATCAGTGTCAACCTTGACAGGATAAATCTCCGCAGATCTATCCAACGGCTGTGAAGATTCTAAACTAACACGAGTCTCATAGTATTACATAGAAACACACCATAATAACATGAATCAAATATGTACTTTATTCATTTACAATAAATGTCATAATGTACATCATGCTGATTGGAACTAAGGGCATACACTGTTTAACAGGTTTTTGTGAGAGAAGTTGATTTTGAAGCCTTGCAGACTACACGAACAATAGCTGTAGAGGGAGGTTTAAGATTTGAGGGTGACTCAAATTCAATGACAGGGTCAAACTTGAGTAGAAGGGGTTATATCAGGAGGAAAACAATACACAAACAATCACCTATTTCTGCATCACCAGAATCATGGATTGTTGATTCTTTCGTTGAATACGACTCATCGGTTGAATCACCATTGTCAATCGCCCAAGTTTCATGTAACTTTGATTGCACTAAAAGGTAGGAGAATCGAAGACTCTTGAGAATTGAGAATGGGGGAGTTGATGTGTCATTCAAGGACGGTCTGTACTTGGAGGAAGAAAAACGAGGGCGTTGGCGATGCAATGGACCTTTAGCGCATGAGACTCGCAATTGAAGGTGTAGAGTTGGGTGAAGATGTGGGGTTCGGGGTTAATGTACGTTGAGGGATGTTGATGCATGTTAGAATGAACAACCCCAGTAGAGGCGGCGACAACAGTGGCGGTGGTGTTGTGGTTAGCATCGTCGGCATCAGATGAGCTAGGACTTAAGCCTACTACCTTTTCCTCGTCTTTGTCTTCATCTTCTTCATCTCGAAAGACCATAATTTCAGGAATTGAAGGGAGTGAAAAGGGTTGTTCTTGGTGCGTCTGTTGCAGTTGTGGTTGTAATTCTTTCCCATGATTTGTGATTTCGTGGTGGAGATGGTGGTGGTGGTCGTGGAGAAGGGCATCGGTTTCGTCAAGATTCATGAACGACGAGATGATTGTAAACGACTTCAGAATCTACGCTTCATCTCTCTGACTCGCTCTCTCTCTATCTCTCTCTCTCTAACATTGGGATGTTGTTTGATCGAGGGTTTCTTTCTCTGTTTCTTTTTCTTGTATTTTTTTTTTGCTTTTTTCTTCCTCATAGGGAAACAAGTCATCTGTGGGTAATCGGTGCCGGCGACAAGACTCTGATTTAGGGAAGGGAAACAAGACTTGTTTCCAGTGCTGACAACAAGAGCCATCTTCTCCAGCAACGGTTGAGTAAAAAAGGGGATGCAACAATGTTCCAGTGACAGCAACAAGAGTAATCTTCTCCGGTAACGACACTAGTTTCTTCGATTTCAACTTTTTTGACATCGTGTTCGAGCGTTGATTCCAAATTTTCCAGCGACGCATTCGCTTGACATCACCGGTGTGAGGAGCTGGTTTTTGAAATCTCAGGTAACTGCAAGTGTGAATAGTGGTTCCCACTTATAGAGAAATTATAAATGGGGTCATTTTCGTAATTTTGACTAAAAATCCATGCATTGCTTGAAAATAACTAATGGATAATTAAGTTTTTTTATCTTCTAATTACGGTACATTAACGTCAAGTACTAAATCGTTATAAAATGAAAATTGGAGTATTAAATTATCGCATTTTAAAATTCGAATACTAAATTAACACTCGGCTTAGAATACAGGTATCTATAGGAAATTTTTTCTAATAAATAATATAATTATGGATTTGAAATCAGAAATTTGCATTGGGCTGTCCGTACTTCTCCGTATAAGTATCGGAGATGTCCCTATGTGCGACCAGAACCCAGAACATGCTGTCATGTCGGTGTGAGAAGCGGATCCGGACATTGCCATGCAACACGTGCTATCTGCTCGCATTTGTTACTCTTCCCACGTGAGATTACTCATAATTATTTAATTATTTTCTCATTTTTTTAATACGCAGGTAATCATCACATCGACTGCAACTAGAGAGTGACACGTAACCTGCTGCTATTTAATTTTGATCAAACAGCACTTACACAGTAATACTCTATAAAAGAAAGGGGTTTTTACCGTTCAGTCTCTCCCAAGAGCAAGAGGCCGATTCGATCCATCTCTAAAGCCTTTTGAGAGAGAGAAAAAGAGAAGCGGACGACATGGAGGACATGAAAGCTCAAGCTCAAGTGTGGAAACACATATACGGCTTCGCCGAGTCACTCGCTCTCAAATGCGCGATCGAACTCGGGATCGCGGACATACTCTACGAACATGGTCAGCCCATGACTCTCTCCGAGTTAGCCTCCTCCATCCCTCTTCCCTCGGTCAGCCAAGACGGATTGTACAGGGTTCTGCGTTACCTCGTCCACATGAAACTCTTCGACCTGCAGGTCGATTCCGACGGGTTAAAGAAGTACTGGCTCACTCCCGCGTCCAAGCTCTTGGTCAAAAGCCAAGAGAAGAACCTCGCATCCTTCGCTCTCCTGATCTTCTACGAGATGGACGCTTGGCACCACCTAAGTGCCGCAGTGGAAGGTACCGTGACACCCTTTGAGAAGTGTCACGAGGGCGAGGACCTCGAGGAATTATTTGGCAAAGACTCGGTGATCAATCGATTGTTGAGCGAGGGGATGACGAATCTAACGAGTTTGATGGCGGACGCGCTGGTGAAGGGCTGCAAGAAGGCGCACATCCTTGATGGAGTAGGGTCCCTAATTGACGTGGGCGGGAGTACTGGGGTAGCTGCGCGTGCCATCGCTAAGTCGTTCCCCAGTATAAAATGTGCGGTGCTTGATCTGCCCCACGTAGTAGCCAACGCGCCCGAGTGTTCCGAGGTGACTTGGATCGAAGGCGATATGTTTGTATCCATTCCGAAAACGGATGTGGTGTTCATGAAGGTGAGGGTGAGTAAATTTGTATCAACGAATGAATCCCCAATCAGTGTCTTATATACTTTTTTTTTATTGACCTGGATGATCATCGCTAATTAATTAAGGCTCTGTTTTGTTATTAATTCGTATAATGGTTTCCTGATCAGTCGGTCTTACACGACTGTGGAGACGAAGACTCAGTGAAGATTCTGAAGATATGCAAGGAGGCCATATCGGAGAAAGGAGGAAAAGTAGTGATCGTGGAGATTGTCATGGATGTAGAATCATCTTCATCACCGAACGAGATTACCGGTGCAAAGCTGAATCTGGACATGTCTATGCTGGTCACACCCGGTGGTAAAGAAAGAAGCGAAGAAGACTGGCAGAAGCTCTTCAAGGAGGCCGGTTACAGCCGGTACAAGATCACGCCCATCGCTGCATTCGAATCAATTATAGAAGTCTTCCCTTGAGTCTTTGCATGTTTTCGTTGTCGTCTTTCTAGCTAGTTTAGTTTTTGTTTAAATTTTCGTTCAAAAGTTGTCGTATTAATTTGTAGTTGAGTATATTCTCCAGAGCACCATGCTTTACTGCTCACTAGCTAGCCTCAAGGAATGACAAACGTAAAAGAAAATGAGAAGAAACTGGTGTTTATTCACTTGGCCAACTTGTATTGCTACGTTAACTTAGTTAAAACCGACTAATGGAATGACACCCAATTTGCATACAAGAAAATGAAATCGGTCAGCCCTAGAGTTTTGGTAAGTATATCAGCCCGGTGAGACTTAGTGGAGAGGTGACAGTTGGATGTCCTTTTTTGTATTTCCGAACAAAATGGCAGTCAATGTTAATATAATTCCTCCTTTCATGTAAGACGGGATTTGTTGCAATGTGGATAGCTGTCTGCTTATCACAATAAAGTTGAATAGGTTGTTCTCGATTTCTACTGAGGATCGAGAAATAATAGCTTGTTTCTTGGTTTTCCATGATAGGAGAGATGTTCCAAACATTGTGACATATCTCATAATCGATCTTCGTGTAAGAGGACATGTGGCCCAGCCAGAATTATAGTGCAATTAGCGGATGAAAAGAAAATTCCTTGGCCTAGAGTTCATTACAAGAAAAATAGTCCAAGGCAATAGTCGTGTAAGAGGATATGTGGTCCAGTCAGAATCATAGTAACCTGTAAGGGTGCGTGCAATTAGCGAATGAAGAAAAGAAAATTCCTTGGCCTAGAGGTCATTACAAGAAAAATAGCCCAAGCCAGGCAACAATCATGTAAGAGGATATGTGGCCTAGTCAGAATTATAGTAACCTGTAAGGGTGCCATTAGTGAATGAAGAAAAGAAAATTCCTTGGCCTAGAGCTCATTACAAGAAAAATAGCCCAAGCCAGGCAACAGTCGTGTACGAGGACATGTGGCCCAGTCAGAATCATAGTAACCTAGGGTGCAATTAGCGAATGAAGAAAAGAAAATTCCTTGGCCTAGAGGTCATTACAAGAAAAATAGCCCAAGCGAGGCAACAATCATATAAGAGGATATGTGGCCCCGTTAGAATCATAGTAACCTGTAAGGGTGCAATTAGTGAATGAAGAAAAGAAAATTCCTTGGCCTAGAGCTCATTACAAGAAAAATAGCCCAAGCCAGCAACAGTCATGTAAGAGGACATGTGGCCCAGTCAGAATCATAGTAAACTAGGGTGTAATTAGCGAATGAAGAAAAGAAAATTCCTTGAGGTGGCGTTCCTCCCATGATCGCCACCTTCAAAACTAAAATAGCTAAAAATAATAATCAGGTGACGGTCTTTGGAAATTGACACGGCAATTTCTTGTTCTGAATCGGAGAGAGAGAGAAAGAAGTTGAAACCAAAAACTCTCAAGACTCCCGCGCTCTCCCATGTTCCATAGAAAAAAAATTTTGTAGACAATTCCATCGAGAAGCAGAGATCAATCGAATTCAAGGGAAAACTCAATACCATCTCGTTGATCGACTGAGAATGCAAAATTGATTGACCGAGGAATCAACGGAATACCAGCGTTGTACAACTTTCCATTCTAGCGTTATTCGTTTGAGTAGGCTCCATGGGGTCATGAATCAATCAAGTGAGGGATGGAAAGATTTGTCTCCATCGAAGGCTCCCATACCAGCATCGATCCTATGAAGAAAGGGGATAGAGGGGAACGAAAGACTCACACGTTAAGGAAACATGGTTTTTATTGGGGGCAAGAGAGTCTAAGAAACTAAAGAAGTAGCAACCAAACCCTGGTTTCGTTCATGGAATTTCATAGAAATATTTGTTGGTTTTGAAGAATTTTGGAGAGAGAATGTTCGTGGTGAATGGGCCACAATTATCGTCCTACACTTTATCGTCATATGGCTAGGTCATTTGCCAAGTGTTTCAGATCCTTGTTGGCTCCATAAAATGCAAAAACGACTGGTTCCCCTTCTATAAATCAGCCAATCAAGTAACTTTCTTCCTTTCAATTCTCTTTAATGGGTTGTTCTCTGTTTAATTACTAAACCTTGAGTTCATTTGATCTTATGGTATTCCTCTGGCTTCCATTCTTCGTTGTCGTAAGCTCCGCTATGTAGGGTCTGTTAAGTGTTCTACGTTTGGTCTCAAATCACTTGAGACTTCAAAAAGCAATGAAAAAGCTGAGGATGTTGCTTCAGTTGTTGCTGTTAACACCATTAATCAATCCGAATCAGGGAAGAGGAACAAGAGGCCAACTAACAATAGGGGGCCTATAGATGGTGCTTTTGGATGGTCAGGTACCTATGCACTACATGGTGGCTTCTCTTGTTACTATTCCACTTTCTGTCAGGCTTTCAAGCTCCCTGAATCACCGGGGTCAAAGCTCAAGCAGGAAGGATTGAAAGCATTGCATCCTGTCTTGTTGGTGCTCGGTATTTTTATTGGCGGTTTAAAGATCTAGGAAGGCAGACCCTTTATCGAGAAACTTCAATAGGTTTGGATTTGTACTCTGTATACCATCAATTCTAAATCAATTTTCAATTGCTTGGATGCTCATTTCTGATTTCTAAATTGAGTTCTTGCAATTATGCCATTGTGTTGGTTGGAGCATTTGCTTCTGGATAGTGAGATAGGGCTAGACCCACTAGGCATCTAGGTTTGTCCTGTTATTAGGCTGGCTGTGGTGGACTATTTTGCTTCTGGGTACTTTGTTTGGGTTACCCTTACCGAGAATCTGATGAGAATTGGATACAGGGGGAAGAATTTGCACATGGCTACTTATGATTGGAGGTTCTCTTTTCAAAATACAAAGTTTGTTTAGTTCCTCCTACTTCTATCTCTAGAAATTCAAGCTTTGCATTCATTTCATTAACTTTGTATGGTTAATTTCATTAACGTTGAAGCACTGGCTCCTATGGGTGGTGATGGTGTGCTAAACACATCAAAGCAATCATGAACATTTGTCTACTGTTTCTTGGTGTTCCAAAGTCAATTAGTAACATACTCTTTGCTAAGAATAAAGACATTGCTTTTGCCAGGTTAGTTTTTTCAATTCTAGTACTACTTGGCATGTGGTAACCAGTTAGATTCGTGTTGAATTGTTGATACCAAATTGAACTCTTAGCAATTTAGCACTTATTTGTCAAAATAGAGGCACTACTTTAACTACATGAGTTGAATTTTATAAAGAAGCCACTTTTTTAGTTTTCACTTTAATTAGCTATGTTTTTCTTTGTTGGAGTTGACTAAGAAATATTTTGCCAACTTTTACAACATCTTTTGTTTCTTTGATGAATCTCAATCTGCAACATAAAATAATATTTTCCTTTCAATCCTGAAGGTCTTGTATGATTATGAAGACAAAATCAACCAGGTTGTCTTCTAAGGGCTTCAAGGTGGTCCACACAATCACACAATTGCTGGGTTAGCAGTTTAATTAAAGTTGGTTTTGTATTAATAAATGATTTTTGGCCTATTTGGAAGTGTACGGTTAATAAAGATTCACTTTTCTTGTTTTATTCTTTAATGTTCTATTTTCCTGTTTTAAATATCTAAATTACAACCGAGTTCATTTTCTATGCATTCCTCCTGATAGGTCAAACCAGATCATGTTAATCAAAGACGTTGTTCTTGCAATAGACCAAGTCACAGTTCAATTTTTAGCTAAATTTGAAATATGATATGTTTAGGTCTTGTTTGGAGGTCTCTTCAGCCTTTTGAACTTATAGCTCGTTGACAGCCTAGAAAAAATGGTTGTCAATAGGCTACAAAATCACCTTAGTCCATTGGAGTGTGTTTATGTTAAGTAGGTTATTTCTGTAGCCATTCCTGATCAATATAGGTTAGTGTTATTCTTTCCTTCTTACTTGTTCTGAAAGGGAGTCATTAAGAGATTATGATAATAATAAAAGTTAATCATATATTTGGAACAAGATTGACAATATTGCGAGACATCATTATGCAAATCCTTTCACATAATTTATGATTTAAGAACAAATTAGATTAAAGTTTTCTTATATACCTATATGTGTCGTTTTAATTAGTCATTTTTGTAGATTCATCTACTACAATCATTTACATGGATGTAGGCCACAACTCCAGAGTACAAAACCTATCAAGAACAAGTTCTTAGAAATTACTCAAAATTTGCGAAGGTATAGCTGACAAGAATTTTCCATCATTTGCATAAGATATATATTCCTGCCTCTATGGTGATCCATTTTGGTTATTCTTTTGTTTTGATTTGACATATTCTAAGTGCTACTTGGTGTTCGATTATTATATAATAGGTTTAGTGAACTTCTTTAGTGCACAAATTTTGCAGAGATTGGTAGAGAAGGGCTATGAGCTTGTCTCTGGTGGAACTGAAAACCATTTGGTTTTGGTGAATCTCAAAAACAAGGTAAGCAGGCAATTTTCATTCTTCCTTTTATCTTTTTATGATTTAAGTTCTTTAGATTTTACTTTTTCTTCTTCAAGCAACATTATGATTGGCACTTGATTAACTAGTGAACTTTAGGTAAATTCTTCTACTATAGAACCTTGATGTCTAGTCATTTTATAGTTTCAGCAAAATACTAGATATGCATTTAGTTCAACATCTATAATAGAAATTATATTATTTTTAGCATAAAATGAGAATGCATGAGCACCACAGGACTTCTGTTCTACAGGGTATTGATGTCTCTAGAGTTGAAAAGGTACTGGAATTAGTGCATATTGTAGCCAACAAGAACACTGTTCCTGGGGATGTGTCTGTCATGGTTCTTGGCGGCATCAGGATGGATAAAGTGCCCTTTCTTAATTGAATTGAACTTTCTTGATCCATGCATAATTCATCTTGATGAGCCTCCATCTATGGTGATTTAGGAACCCTAGCCCTCACATCAAAGGGATTTGTTGAAGAGGATTTTGCAAAAGTAGTTAATTTCTTTGACACTGCTGTGAAGTTGGACTTGAAAATAAAGGCTGAAACCAAAGGGTCCTAATTTACAAGCCTAGATTTCTTTGTAAATGTTGAGTGTACTTCATTGAACCCATGTGGCCTTTCATGGACGATTGTTAATGTGAGATGCACTATGTTATGGATTTTCATGACCAGGGACAAAATTGAAAGACTTTTTAGGTACAGTCCAAACAAGTGCTAGCGTCCAATTTGTGAAGATCTGCACACAATGACACAC
The DNA here is from genome assembly GCF_055504915.1 of Nelumbo nucifera. Classification (NCBI taxonomy): domain Eukaryota; kingdom Viridiplantae; phylum Streptophyta; class Magnoliopsida; order Proteales; family Nelumbonaceae; genus Nelumbo; species Nelumbo nucifera. Next base: position 144,441,928 of record NC_142649.1, on the reverse strand, counting down.
ATCATAAATAATTATTAGGGGAACGAACAAAAGAAAAGAAGCTAACTATTGCCACCAAACAACCACTTACCAGGCCGCATAAGCTCAAGTGGATTCTCTTCTGTTAACCAATGATCAAACAGAGTATAATCAATATGCAGAACAAGTAGTTTCTTATCATTCCGGCATGGATTGAGAAGTTCAATCTATTGGGGACACATCCAATGGTCAAATATAGGCAAAGTATGACAAAGCCATGCCTAGGTAGCATCGGACATTACCCATTTGCTAACATCCTCCTATTCATTCCATGCCAAGTATTATGTGGTGTATTATTTATCTTGTGCCATGATTTTGTTCATTTGAGGCTTCATTTGCACTAATAGTAATAAAACTACTATGATGTTTCTGTACTTTGCTTGTAGGTAGTGATGGCTTGTAGTGATGATGGTAGCACTGTACAAGTGAGATTCTAATGAAATAAAGATGACTCTTCTTGTGATGCAACACATTATTTGAGGAAGAAAGTTCCATTTCTTTAAAGAGTCTTGCTTCACTGCTACAACAAAATTTCAGTTTTATTGAACAAGGTATAATCAGTAGTGGACACACATGGTCATGTTCTTCATTTCTTTTTATTTTTCCCTCTTTTCATACTTCTTGGAAATGTTTGTTGATTTCTTGCAACAAATTTGGTAATTTCAGTGTTTTAGAATTTTAGTATGTGGGTCAGTCCTCCATGAGCATTTTTTTGATATAATTGATTGTATCTTTTCATGATTTGTTATTGAATAAAGATAAACACACATTCAGACAGCCACTAAGAGAAATTGTGAGCTTATCAAGGGAGCTTGGGGTGTAATTTAGATGGGTATCTTTTTGCAATTTGTAATCCTTGAGCCAATAGCATAGGTCATCAACTCATCACCTTGGCTTTTACTGCATCAGGATTATCTATATTAGTTTATCCATTACACAACATCTTCTCTGGGAAATATGTTAAACAATACATATGCTCAATAGAGCAGCATATGGCAGACTGATTGTAACACATGCAGCTTGTTTTTTTAAGTCTGTGACTTGAAATCATTCTGATTTATCTAGGTGTTCATTGTCTTCTTTCTTTGACTTGTTTCTAGCAAACCCTTTTGATTGTGGAACTCAATATCATAACAAATTCATAATATCCATTCATGCAATAGGTTAGACACAACTATTTCAGGAACACTAAAACAAGAAGGGAATGAAGGAAGTCATCTTTTCAAGATTATGGCCAATTCCTTCTCAAAGAGGTGGTAGAATGGCAAGAATGGAAATTTCCAATACCTCAATCTTAACACTCTAGCAGGACGTGGATATAGTGACCTTACTCAGTATCCAGTGTTCCCATGGATTCTTGCAGACTATGAGGGAGTAAAACTCTGAACTTGGATGATCCCAACACATTCTATAAGTTTGACAAGCCAATGGATTGCCAAACAACAGAGGGAGAAGAAGAATTTAAGAAAAGGTTGCTATAACATGTATCTATCATGTTACCATTTTTTTCTTTTTATGTGATTTTATTTTTTTATTTGTCATCTGCGACCAAATTTTCTATATGGTTAAATAAGTTGATCATCCTTGCTTCACTAGCATGGTGCTAATATCATCTTCCTTTCAAAGAGATCTATTCAACCACCTGATGTTCTTATTTTATTTTATTTTTTGTCTTCTCTTGTTATATCAGATATGAGAGTTGGGATGACCCAGATATTCCGAAGTTTCACTATGGTACACATTATTCTAGTGCAGGAATTGTACTATTTTATCTTTTACACCTTCCACCATTCAGTACAGAGAATCTAAAGCTACAAGGAGGCCAATTTGACCATGCTGATCGCCTTTTCAATAGTGCAAAAGATACATGGTTAAGTGTAGCAGGGAAGGGTAATACATTTGGTGTGAAAGACAAGGATATCAAGTGCTGTTTGGGACTTCATGCACAAATTTTAAGTGTCTTGTACTTTTTTTATATGTCAATTGTATATTGTGTTTAAGTAATTTGTTTTGGATATTATAATAAGTAACAATTTAATTAAAAGTTTTTTATTTTTATTTCCATTTTTTATTTAAATTAAATTGTATGTATTATCTACCATGAGATTTGTATTAAACAAGTACCAAAAAAATGTTGAAATCAAATTGACATAAATAATAAAAAATAAAAAAAGGCAGCGGTCAAAGGAGACCTATGCCGGCGGTTCGAACCGCCACAAAAAAAATGAAAGAAATATTTTAATTGGCCTTAGGTGGCAGTCATAGGCGATCTAAGCCGGCGGTCAGGACCGCCACCTTAAAATGGAAGAAACATTTTAACTGGCCTAAGGTGGTGGTCTAAGGAGATCTAAGCCGGCGGCCAAAACCGCCGCCTTATTAACACTAACCTGATAGCTTCGATAGATTGCCGCTTTAGAGCAATTTGAACGGCCCTCGACCAACCTTCAAAGGTGGTAATCATTTTAACCTAAGTCGGCGGTCTTGATCTAAGGCGGCAGCTTTTTAGGGGGCGGACGCATGACCGCCGCCTTAGACCTTTGACAAATTTTCTTGTAGTGGCTGCTTTGATGTAATGTACAATGCGAAGAGCAGCTTGCATGTGTTCTTTATGAGGATCATGCATAAATTGTGACATGTGAACTGGAAAAGTCAATTCGGGCCTAGTGATGGTGAGGTAGATAAGGCGGCCAATGAGCCATCGATATTGGTCTGGATCAGTCATACCTATTTCTGTGATGATGTCCATGGCATACTTATTTTGACACACAAAAATTCCAGAATTAGACAATGTGACATCAAGCCCAAGAAAGTAGTGGAGGGGCCCAAGATCTTTGAGATGAAAACAACCATGAAGATATGTCTTAAGATCATCAATGCGGGTAGCATCATTCCCGGTGATAACTAGATCATCAACATACACCAGAACAACCACAAATGGATCCAAAAGGTTGGAGGTAAACAATGAGTAATCCACAATTGATTGGGTAAAACCATAGTTCCTTAGGGGCAGTGGAAATTTTTTTGAACTAGCAACAAGAGGCTTTTTTGAACCCATATAGAGATTTCTGCAACTTACAAACTTTGTTTTTAGCATGTTTATGAAAACCCAGAGGAATGGTTATATATACTTCATCGAACAAGTAGCCATGTAAGAAGGCGTTAGTCACATCCAACTAATGTAGTTCCCATCCTCTTATAGTAGCAAGGGCGAGAAGGCACCGTAGAATTACAAGTTTGGCCAAAGGAGCATATGTATCATGATAATCGTGGCCCTCAATCTGTGTATAACCTTTAGCCACTAGTCGCACCTTATAGCGCTCAATGGTTCCATTGGAACGGAGTTTCAATTTATACACCCATTTGGATCTCATTGGTTTCTTTCCAGGTTGTAGGTCCATAATGGACCATGTTTGGTTACACTCCAATGCAACAATCTTAATTTCCATGGCCTTACACCAATTGGGGTCACGTGCAACCTAGGAGAAAGTGGTGGGTTCAGCTGGTAAGGGGGCTGTAGCAATGGTGTTGGAGAGGGAGATGAGTAAACTGTAATCATAGTCACAAAGGTGAGATGGAATGTGCCTAGTATGTTGAGGACGTGGCATTGGGTTTGTGAGTAATCTATTTAAATCAGAATTGGATGCTACTGGTGCATCATTAACAATGGGCAGGTTATCATGGGAACTGCTGACGATGGGTTGGGCTTCATTATCCATGAATCTTGTGTTGTTAATGTCAATAGGTATTGTAGGGGGTGAAAGGTTAACACATAGGTCATTAAACTGGGGTAAAGGTGTTAGACAGTTTTGTATGCCCTTAGCTCTAATCAGTTTTGATGTACTTTTGACATTTAGTGTAAATGAATAAAGTGCATGTTTGATTCATGTTGTGTGGTATGTTTTTGTGTAAAACCCTTAAATTGGACACTTAATGAGACTCGTGTTAGTTTAGAATGTTCATAGTCGTTGGATAAGTCTGGGGAGATTTATCCTGCCAAGGCTGACACTAGTGTGCTGCCAAATGTTGGGGTGGCCTGTCTCAGCCGCCAGGGTGAGACCCAAGGCACATGCAGTGTAGGATTACTTGAATCTTTGAACCGGACCAGATTACCAATATTGCCCTGGACCTTGGAGATTGATGGGCAAAACTGAAAAGTTACACCTGACCCCTAGACTCGATTATGATATTATACTAGGTGGCGGATTGGGCTGTCTTTGATATGCCAATCAATGAGATCCTCAGAGGGGGTCAAAACCTGGGTATGTTGGGGTGGTTCATGAACCCATCTGAGTGGGTGATCATAGTGACGGGATCAACCCCTTTGTCGGACAAAGGTAATGATCAGGGATGCACTCTCTCTGATGGAAACCAAACTGCCGTCAGTTGATTTCAATCGTTGGAATTTTGTTTTGCAAAATTTATATATAAGATATATACATATATACAGTTTCAAATTGTTTGCAAATGGTATTAATTCCCATGATCCATGTGAGCAGAGAGTGCATCACGGTTCCTTGCAGCCGAGGGAGAGGTCCTCTCTTGTCGGCCAGTGTTTGATCATTATGGGCTGAGAGGTTAAGTGTAAGGCCATTTAGAGTTATACCTGATGGGCTAATCTTGCATCTGCCCACAATCCCTGGGTTTTCATAAGATGGCTTGGCCCAGGGACCACTTAGTGTAAGTGTTGGGCCCATAGAGTCCATGTGATGGGCTCAAGGGGTTCACTGGGCTTTCTAGTGAATTCGGCTAGGCCTTGTAACAAAGGCTAGGCTGAACCCATGTGGCTGATGTGTAGATCAATGCTTGGGTCCCACGCCATACAAAGAAGCCCAATTGGGCAACAATTTGAAAGCCTATTGAGCACTTAATACATATTGGGCCTAAAGCCCATTTCGAACTGGGCTGATTTGATCAGTCACTTAAAGGGGCGGATCTGAGATTAGGTCAAGCCAAAAGGATTGGGTCTTAACCCTATCCACATGGAGACCAAATTCAAATTAGGATTTGAATATGGTAACCTCCTGATAAGATCAGGAGTGAGCTAATCTAATCTGCAGATACGATTAAGAAGACTCCTTATCCAAATACAGATTTGGATTAGGATAACTCCTAAGGAGATTATGAGGTTTCTTAATCACTAAGAAAAGAGAGGAGAAACCCTAATTCGAATTACAAGAATTCGAACCCTAAGGATTTCACAGATAACTCTGCATTCTTGAGATAGGATCTCAGAAACCCTAGAGAAGAAAAGCAGTTCGCCATCTTCTTCTCTAGTCTTCTCCTCCAGCAGCCGTTGCCATCTACTGCCAGTTCGAGTTCTCTATGAGGGAAGATCAAGAAAAGTTCTTGATTGTGTGTGGTGCTCACTTCTTCCATCAAGTGTTTCAGAAGAACCTGGTTTGTGGGATGAACACTGCTGGTTCTGTTCTGTCATCACTATGTCATCTTCAGTGGGAGCAGTTCTTGGGATTTTCTTTGGGCATGAACACCGACGTTGGGAGATACTGCTTCTCCGGATCAGGTATATCCCTTCCCTTCTCTTTTGGTTCAGAACTAGTTCGGCTTTGATTCAAGATAAATCCTGGAAAATTCAGGGAATACGATTCCCAATTGGAAGAATGGCAAGAAATTTTTGAAATTCGCACACCCATTCCACAACCCTTTTGGTGTCCATATGATGGATCTTACCATTCTTTCAGTGGTATCAGAGCCACAGGTTCGAATCTTGAATCAAATAGAATAAGATCTGAACCTATGCAAATGGACAGAAGGTGTTCTACCCGGATTTGCGCAGACTATTTTTCTTTCTAGAAAATTGTTTCTGGATGTGGGACGATTGATCTGAAATTAATTTTATAAATCTGAAATTAATTTTGAATTGTTCTTTATTTATTTCTTGATTTCTCGGGCTATTCGTACCTGGAGATCGAGATGCAGATTCAATGCAGAATGTTTGCGCATTCTTTTAGCAGTTTCTATTCATTCGGTCTGTAAATATTTTTTTTTTTATTTTTCTAGGCTGAATGTATAGGATTCAATCAAGTTGTAATTAATTAATAGAAATTAGGTTTTCTGATTTTCTTTAATTTCTTGATTGAAGTTGGCGGCAATGCTGGAGGTTCGCAGATATTGCTATCGCAATCTGCATTTTGCAGTTTATGAAACTGCAACCCCGTGTTCTAACCTTTGTTTTGCAGGTGGATTTGGTACGAACAGTCCCATGTCTGATTTCTGAATCTCTATAATCAGAATTATTAATTTCAGATCTTTCTTGAATTGATTCTTGAATTGAAAATTAGTTTTAGACCATTTCGGACCAGATTGGACTGAATCTAGGATTCGAAGGAGACTGTTTTCAGTCCTGATTTCTCCCACTTTCAGGTCTGAAACTAATGTTCAATTGTAAAAGTCAATTCGGCCCAACCTGTAAAGCCCAGTTTTAAAGAGTTAAAACTGCAAAATCCCACTTTTGTGTGAAAGCTATATGGGCCGAACTGCTAATTGCTATTCAGCCCATATACCTAGATAATATTAGTTGTTAATATTATGGACTTTTAATGGGCTTGTTAATGGGCTTTACAGCAATTGATTGATTGGATCAATTCTTCCATTTCTTGTGATGTATGGATGTTTGATGTGCTGCGACCATGGGCTATAAGCACTTGGCCCATGATGATACGATAGTGGCTCTTGCGCACACCATGGCTGAATGCACATCATTGCCATGGTGTCCCTGCGGTCATTGGATGACCCCTCCCTTCGTGGTGGGCCCCACAACCCTGAAAGGGGTCACGTGCGGAAACCCTAGCCGAATTGGGCCACTAGAAAACTGACTTTATGAAAGTTAGTGGGAGCCACTTTGGTTTGACCTAAATTAACTAGGGCATAATTTTTGTTCCCTCCAGCAATATGAGTGCATGTGATAGGGAGATTCATGTGATGAACTCTCTAAAGGCCTTCCGTCATTAGCACGATGATGGGTCCTTCAGTATTGAGGAAATACACCATAAAATTGGGTTATCCATTTGCTGTTGGATTTGTCAGAGTGTTTCATAAGATGATAGGGGCATCATAGACCGATGTGGGAGGGGCTTCACCAGAAAATGGGAACTCTCTCACGGTACCTTGGCGTAACCTGAATATGGGTGAGCACTCATTGGACAGAAAGGTTTACCCTAAAATGGCTATGAACCTTGTCTGACAGAGGCCAAAGGGAAAACTCATACGATGAGTGGATGTGATCATTCACAAAAAGGTGGTGGGGTTATGCAGCTGAAACAGCTGGCTCCATGCACCCTATGTGATTTCCAACATTTCCAGAGTCATTTCGCCGTCTCCTTCACTGAGATAGGAGGGAAATCTCAAAGATGAATAAATGAAAATGGAACATAGATTAAAAGCCATATCTATGTAGGTAACATGAATCAAACTAAGGTTGGACTAACGTTTTGTTGTTTTACCAGAAAATGACAAACGGTCAATTTGCAAAGCTTCTCGACGATAATAAGCTTAAGGGCCCGAACTATGCCGATTGGTACAGAAACCTTATGTTGGTCCTGACTTCAGAAAAGTTGGATTAAGTGGCAAAGAATCCTACACCGGAACATCCAGGAGACATGGCCTCAGAAGCCCGAAGGAGGGACTACCAAGAATGGGAGGAGAAAAACTCCCTAACCCGCTGCTATATCATAGCCTCTTTAGATAATCCGATACAGAGGCAGTTCGATCAGATCGAACTCGCCAAAGACATATTGGATAGTCTAAAAACTATGTACGAAGAGAGTGCAACATTGTTCCTTGTAGAGAGTGCAGTTGATTTTTAGATAGTCTAAAAACTATGATTGATCAGTTCGATCAGATCGAACTCCCTAGCCGGCAGTTGATTTCAATCATTGGAATTTTGTTTTGCAAAATTTATATATAAGATATATACATATATATGATTTCAAATTATTTGCAAATGGTTTTAATTCCCGGGATCCATGTGAGTAGAGAGTACAGCATTGTTCCTTGCAGCCGAGGGAGAGGTCCTCTCTTGTCGGGCAGTGTTTGATCATTATGGGCTGAGAGGTTAAGTGTAAGGCCATTTAGGGTTATACCTGATGGGCTAATATTGCATCTGCCCACAGTCCCTAGGTTTTCATAAAATGGCTTGGCCCAGGGACCACTTAGTGTAAGTGTTGGGCCCATAGAGTCCATGTGATGGGCTCAAGGGGTTCATTGGGCTTTCTAGTGAATTCGGCTAGGCCTTGTAACAAAGGCTGGGCCGAACCCATGTGGCTGATGTGTAGATCAATGCTTGGGTCCCATGCCATACAAAGAAGGCAATTAGGCAGCAGTTTGGAAGCCTATTGAGCACTTAATACATATTGGGCCTAAAGCCCATTTCGAACTGGGCTGATTTGATCAGTCACTTAAAGGGGTGGATCTGAGATTAGGTCAAACCAAAAGGATTGAGTTTTAACCCTATCCACTCATGGAAGAATGGCAAGAAATTTTTGAAATTCGCCCACCCATTCCGCAACCCTTTTGGCGTCCATATGATGGATCTTACCATTTTTTCAAAAGGGATGATCACATATTTGTGAGGTGGAATAGGTGAAGGTTGTGATATGGCGGTAGTAAAGGGGATGGTTGTTTCATAAGAAGAAACATCTCGAGAAGTAAAAATTCGATGGGAATCAAGGTTGTAAATTTTGTATCCCTTTTTTACCAAAAGGATAGCCTATAAAATTACATTTAGAAGCCTTTGGCGCAAACATCGAAAGGATAGCCTATAAACTTTGTCTCCCTTTTTGACCAAAGGATAGCCAATAGCATAGCACAAACATCGAAAGGTCCATAAATGGGTGTAAGAAGGGGTTTTGCCAAACAACAACTCATAAAGAGATTTACCTTGTAATGGTATTGTAGGCAACTAAAGGAAGTGAAGCTTGAAAAAGCAAAACCCATGCAACTTCCAGCAAGCGGCAATGTTTTCTCTCAACAACACCATTTTGTTGAAGAGAGTCTACACATGATCCTTGATGGACAATGCCGTTGTCCATAAAGTATTACTGTATTGGGCCTAAGAGAAATTCTTTACCATTATTAGAACGCACAACCCGAACAATGGTGTGAAATTGAGCTTTTACCATGTCACATAATGAAATCAAGAAATTGTATGTACTGGACTTATTTTTCATAAGGAACACCCATGTACAACGGCTGCAATATGAGATCAAATGGCAAGCACCCCAAACCCCCCGGTGGGTTTGGCCTTTTCACATACATCGCAAGCTTTATTTGGTGAAGCTAAGTTGCCGTTAGAGATGATTGACAGTTGACGAGACGAGGCATGTCCTAGTCTATTGTGCTAAATAGAGTAGCCTTCTACAGTACGAAGAGATAGAGCAACTGAAGGTTTTATCTACATCTATCTAAAGAACGTTTCAATTGAAAATTTTCAGAATTATTTAAATATTATAATGAAATTATATACTAACTTTAAAATATTTATTCAAAATACAAAAAAAATTATAAATAGATTTAATAATATTCATATTAATAATAGCTCTATATTTTTACAAAATACATCATGAAATTATGTAGTAATAATATAAATTATAATGTATTATTCAATTTAAATGTTATTAAAAAATAAAAATTTGACAGTCAAAAATAAAACATTATTTAAATATTTCAATAACTAAATATCTAAAATAACTAAACATAAAAAATAGCTAAATAATTATATAAAAAATATTTAATATTATGTAATAACATTAAAACAAATAAAATTCAAATAATGAAAAATTTTAAAAATTTTATTTATTATTTAAATATTTATGGTTAAATATTTCACATGACGAAATTTTAAATAGTTAAAATATCTAAATTATGTAATAAATTTAAAAAATTTCTTAAATGTAGAAAAATAATTATAAAAGATTTCATAATTTTCATATTAATAATAATTTTTTATTTTTATTAAAGAATTATGTAATAATACTACTAAGTATAATTTTATGGGTTACTAATTTCAATAAATAATTAATATTTTAAAAATATAAATAACAATATTATTCAAATAACTAAATAATATTGTAAAGAACTAATTTCACTTATAGAAATTAATAATTATAGAAAATAACTTTCAAAAAATTAATATTTATTAGTAATAATTTCACAACAATATTGTATATTCATTATATATTTATATATACATATATATATATATATATATATATATACTAAAATTAATATTTATTATATTTTTAGGAATTATTTATTGTATTTTTTGATAAATATGTTTTCAATAGTTATTTATAAGTCTATTTTTGTTTTGTAATTTAACAGAAAATTATCAATAATTATTGGAGATTAAACAACTAAAATTTAACTTTTGAAATTAATTTATTGTATTTTTGTTTCAATTTTTTTTTAGTAATTATGTATTTCTTATAATTTAATAATTTATTGATTAATATTTATTAGAGATTAAACTATTATTTGAGATTACACTATTTATTGACTAATTTAATATATTTTCAGTATTTATTGTATTTTTGTAATTATTGTATATTTTATTAGATATCTATTGTATTTTTGTTATAAATTTATTTTCAATAATTGTGTTTTTTTGGTATAAATGTTCAATAATTATTGGGTATTAAACTATTGTTATTTATTAGAGGTTAGACTATTACTTTAGCTGAAATTAGGAGTGTTCAAGGATTGGTTTAGTTTAGTTACAGGATATTTCGCCAACCAAATCGACTTGGTTAGGTTGGGAGTTTGTCACTCGATAACCGACTAACCATTGGTGAAAATCCACCAACTTGGGTTGTATTGGTTTGGGTCTATTTTTGGTTTGGTTTTTTTGTTCAAAAGATTTAATGTTAAAAATTAAATTTAAATTTAATAAATTAAAATTATATTGTTAAAAAATAAATTATTGAAATTAAATTAAGAAATATGGGAATTTTCCCACTTTCTTGTATTAAAAAATGTATTTAAAATAATATATATATATATATATATATATATATATATATATATATATATATATATATATATATATATATATATATATATATATATATATGGTCAAGTCAATTCAATTTTGGTCAATTTACAAATAACCAAATCGAAACTGACCTAACTTGGTTGAATTGGAAAATTTCTGAACCAAAGCCGATCAGAAATACTAAAAAACTAACCAATTCAGGTCGAATTTGATCCCATTGATTAAAACAATTATATACTCTTATATATTTCTATTGTTTATCTTTCGCTTAACAAAACTCATGCATCACATGGGTCCCGCTAATATATTATAAGAGAAATCAAGTTTGATGCAATAGTTTCTCAACACGGTATATATATATATATATAAAAGTAATTATCTCTTATAAAAATTGTTAACTTCTCCTCGATAAAAATGCTAAGTTATGAATTTTAGTGCCAACATATGAGAGAGAGAGATCATCAATCATCATCCCTTGTTGATGACTAGTGAAATTTCCAATCATCCCCCTTAGACCTCATTTTGAGGGAATCTGGAAAAATCTAACGAAATTTTGAAAATGCAGTCAATTTTAGAATTAGGTCCAAATTTGAGGTGCAGCCTATTTATCCCAACATTTATTTTATCGAGCTTCAATGCCGCACGATTTGAATGCATGGAGCTATTATGCCAGGGTTGCCAACTGGCAGCTCAACTCAACGAGATTCTCTCTTCACATCACCATTAGGAAATTTGTTATGATAGCAATCATTGCAATGATTGCATCGTGAATCATTTGTTACGATCTTCAGGTCCATCTATATAACGATTGAGTAAAATAATGATTGGCATCTACCTTTACCCTTAAATCGTACTTTATCCCTACCTTCTTCCTCTCTGAGCGGTGAGAAAATCACCATAGCTCAAGGCAAACCCAAAGCCTTGTCCCGGAGAGGAGCTAAAACCAAGGATTAAAATAGTGACACGATATATATCGACAAGAGATAGATCAATATTGGTGTATATCGCATCGTATCAGTCGAGACTGATACGTTTCGATACACGTTGATACGCGTACATCTCTTGTCTCTCTTTGAGTGGTGAGAAAATCACCATACCTCAAAGCAAACCCAAAACCTTGTCATGGAGAGGAGTTAAAATCAAGGATTAAAATATCGATACGATACGCTCGATATAGGGCATATCGACAAGATACAGAATAATATTGGTGTGTATCGCACCGTATCGGCCGAGATTGATACGTTCCAATACACGTTGATATGTGCGCATTGTTTTGTTCAAAAAACACTGTTATGAAGATTCAAACTCAAGTCTTGACACCCATGCTACTATGTGCTAACATCTCTTGTCTTGTTTAAAAAGCACTTGTCTTGGCGAGCTGCAAGAAAACAGTACCAAAGTGTCTAGGTTACTTTACTTGGAGTGGGCACTCCAATGTTTAAGTTAGCGAAGTGTGTTTTGGAGAGCTAAAATGCAAGAGAACTTGAGAGTTGCGAGAACTAAATCACATGTACATTTTCTGAGGAAGGGAACGCCTTTATATAGGCAGATTATTGTGAGCTTCATGAAGCGCGTCCAAGATCACCAGCTCGTCTGGTTCGGAGGTGGTTTCACACCCGAAGATGGACTCCGCGTAAACCAATAATGCTTATTCGGTTGCCTCCGAAGTGGGTGGGGCGGGGTCAGCTACATCGATGTGGCGTCGTGATCCCAGGGGAGTCGGGGACGATAACCCGCTTAAGAAGGAGGTCTCTCATCGCATTGTATAGGTTGCTAATTGAGCCTTGGTCAAGTCGGCGTAAGAGGCAACAAGGTTGGCATAGGCATGTTGCCTCTTATGCCGACTTGATACCTTTCGAGTTATTTGCAAGTCAACCTACCGAGGTGGGGCCATAAAGGTCTAGATGGGTAAGAGATGTCCAAAATGCTCCTGAAGTCTGCTTACATGGTACTACGATGTCATTTAATAGTTCTGTGGTACCACGTGTCGCAATGTCACTAGAGGGCCAAATCAACAGAGATAATCTATCAATAGCAAGGTGTAGTGTTAAATAGAACCTGTGGAGGTGATAACGGAGGAGGTTTGGAACTAGTGGGAGTGGCTCAATCTAGAGAGTGGAATCAATGATGTTCATATGGAAACAGTCATTACAGAAATTAAGTTTCACGCAATGACGATGTTTTTTACACAATGTTTTGAACATTCAAGGGAAAATATGATATTATAAAAACCTTTGAAATGAGCCAGTTAACGGCTTTGAAACGGTATGATTGTATAGGTCTTTTTATCTGCAGCCACTCAACAAGACATATATAAGTTGTTTTTTTTTTTTCAAATTTCAGTGTATATAAATAATTTATCAAAGGGAAAATTCCCAATTGGTACCCTGTACTTTAGGCTGAGTGCCAATTTAGTATCCGAACTTTAAAACACGACAATCTAATACTCAAACTTTCAAAATACAACAATTTAGTATCTACCGTTAACCATCCATTAAGTATTATGGCAAAAGACACATACGCCTTTTAAGTGTTATCTAATTTTCTTTATTAACCATCAACAACAACTGTATAAAAAATGCCCTTCCCGGTTTTTCCTTCGAAGACTGAATGAGTACTAAGATGTATTTAACTCAAAGACTGATGACTCAATGTTTCTCGTTGCCCTAAACAACTGCTCATCGCCACTATTCATCCTCTTCAAGCTCTCGAACAGCGGTGGTGCATAACTTTCCCCACGGTCTCCTCTCTCTATGAGAACAGTTGCCGTTTTGCCATTTTATACCCTCATGGATCTGGCACCTAAAGCTGAGCTGGTAAGCTTTCTGTGATTGTTTAGGTAGCTTAGGTTAACCACATTGAATTAAAAGTCAAATGATATGTATCTTTTTATCCTCTTTAAATGCATACTAAGAGGTCCATTGAGAGCACTATGCCATATGTTGTCCTTGGACTTCTTTATGCATACCTCCTATACCTCTCCTGGACACATGTTTGCAAGTAAATATTGGCTGCCGGAGGTATGTACTTGTTGGCTGTAGACCTCTTCGCTGCAAGGTCTCTCTCTCTCACCTGCATTGAGTGGGATGAGTGGATCTTTACTGGTAACATGGTGACGGTATGACATGATAATGAAAATGTATTTTGATTATACCCATAAAAAATTATTTTGATTGAAATTCTAACTTCCCTCACTCCTGCAACTATCCAGGCAACTGTATATAGATGGACTGGAGAATGAGATTGAAACCCAGCATTCAGTTTCTCTGTGCCTATTGTTTTGTCCAATTGGAATTGTTACTCATGTGATCACAAAGACATTGACAAAAGGAGTTCAAGCAAACAATGTAAAAACAATACTATCATGAAAAATGCTTGGATCTTGTGATAAATTGAGACACTCCAATTTGAAGGGAAAGATTTTCTTTCTCTATGTTTCTTTTCAACCGAACATTACAAGATATATATAGAGGTAGAGTTAGCTCCCTCTTGCGATTAGGATACAAACTCCTACATGAACAATGAAAGTCAAAACAAAGCACAACTAAGATAACAACTAAGATTCATACACCAGATATGACATACAGTAAGACGGATAAAGCTACGCTAATACCCCCCCTCAAGTTGGAGCATGTAAATGGGAAATGCCCAACTTGGCAAGAAGATGCTCGAATGGTTGCCTGCCCAGGGCCTTCGTAAACATATCAGCAAGTTGCTCGGAAGTCCTGACGTAGGAAGGCCATATATTCCCATTCTGAATTTCATTGCGGACAAAGTGACAGTCTACTTCAATGTGTTTAGTCCTTTCATGGAAAACCGGATTCGCAGCGATATGCAAGGCTGCTTGACTATCACAGTGTAATCGCATAGGATCAGGATGACCGACTCCTAATGAATGCAACAACCCTTTTAACCATTTCAATTCACATGCAGCTGTTGCCATAGACCTGTATTCGGCCTCAGCCGATGATCTGGATACTGTAAGTTGCTTCTTTGTCTTCCATGAGATAGGTGCTTGTCCCAATAACACAAAGTATCCAGTGAGAGAGCGTCGTGTCAGTGGACACCCGACCCAGTCAGAATCACAATAAGCATACAACCAAAGATCACTGTCGGCCGGAAGGAAAATTCCCTGTCCAGGGTTACCTTTCAAATATCACACCACACGTAAAGCCGCCTCCCAGTGTTCTTCACGGGGGTTCTGCATAAATTGAGCAAACACATGTACACAGTAGGACAATTCAGGACGGGTAACGGTTAAGTAAATTAAACGACCCACAAGCCTCCTGTAACTCTCTGGTTTCATCATCAAAGGACCATCTGCCAGAGCTAGTTTATGATTTTGTTCCAGGGGAAGTCCAATTGGCTTAGATCCTAGCAATCCAGTTTCTAATATGATATCCAAAGCATACTTCCGCTGACAAAGAACAATACCTTTATGGCTTCTGGCGACCTCCACTCCTAAAAAATACTTCAAAGCTCCCAAATCTTTCATGTGGAAGCATTGGCTTAGATACTCCTTGAATCTCCATATGGCATTGCCATTATTTATAGAGATAACAAGATCATCCACATACACCAAGATGTTCAACTGTTCCTGCTTCCGTCGAAGTGTAAACAAGGAGTAATCAGATTGTGACTGGATAAACCCATATTGTTTTAAGGCTGTCATTAGTTTAGCAAACCAGCAACGAGGGGCCTGCTTCAAACCATAAAGCGACTTGTGGAGCTTGCACACCTTCCCAGGTAGTCTTGAAGCAAATCCAGGGGGCATCTTCATATACACTTCTTCTTGCAGGTCTCCGTGAAGGAACGCGTTCTGCACATCCATCTGATGCAGTTCCCAGTTTTTAGCCGCAGCTACTGCAAGGAATGTGCGGACTATAACCATCTTTGCCACAGGCGCAAATGTTTCATTGTAGTCTATCTCTTCAACCTGTTTGTTTTCGAATATCACCAAACGCGCCTTGTGCCGCTCTATTGTGCCATCTAAGTGGTACTTTATCTTGTATACCCATTTACTTCCGAGAGCCTTTTTCCCTGGCGGTAAGTCCCCCACTATCCAGGTTCTGTTGTTTTCTAAGGCTTCAATTTCTTTTCTCATTGCTTCTCTCCAATAAGAGTCCTTGACAGCCTCTGAATAGCTCTGGGGTTCATGATTAGCTGTGACAGCTGCTAAGAAAGAGCGGTGTTGCAAAGAGAATTTATCACAATTCACATAATGTGTTATAGGATAGGGAGTACCTGAGGAGGGAAATTGGCGAGATGAACTGGCAGAAGGGCTCAGACTGCAATCGAAACACCATGTGGTGTGTATGACGTAATCCTTGAGACGGGTGGAAGGATGCTTCACTCTGTGGCCTCGTCCAAGTTGCTCATTCCCTGCATTCATTTCTTCCATAGAATCCCCCTTACTTCATGCTCCCCTTCATTATTTTCATTTCTGTCGTCCTGATCTGTCTCTCTTATGATCTCATGAGTACCATTACTCCTTCCTCTCTCACTATCCTCTTCGTCATACTCTTCAGTTTCCTCCTGGTCATAAGCAAGATTACCATCATCGGGTTTGCGTTCGATTTCTTCAATAGCATAAGGAAATTCAGTTTCTGAAAACACCACATCCCTAGAAACAAAGTATTCATTATTTTCTAAGTCATAAACTCTCCATCCCTTCTTGCCAAAGGAGTATCCCAAAAAGACAACGCCTGGCTCTACTAGCAAACTTGTCCCTGGTCCGATTTAGGTTTCGTGCATAACACAAACATCCAAATGTGCGTATATGTTTGTAGCTTGATTTCTCCCCATACAACATCTCATATGGTGTTTTACCCAAAAGGAGAGTGGAGGGGGTCCTGTTGATCAGATAACCGACTGTCATAACACATTCTCCCCAAAACTCAATAGGGAGATTGGCCTGAAATCTAAGAGCTCTGGCAACATTCAGTATATGTCTATGCTTTCTCTCGACACGTCCATTCTGCTGTGGTGTTTCAACACATGAGGTCTGATGTATTATGCCTTGCTCAAAAAAATATTCCTTCAAGCAAGTAAATTCAGTACCATTGTTGCTTCTAACTATCTTCACCAATTTTCCATATTGGCGTTTTACCATAGTGAAGAAGTTCCGCAGTGTTTTTCTTACTTCACTTTTGTCATTAAGTAAGAATACCCAAACGGCTCTTGAGAAGTCATCAACCACGGTAAAAAAATACAGGGCACCACAAGATGCCCGTACCGAGTACGGACCCCATAAATCACAATGAATCAAATCGAAAGTCCTTTTAGCATTGTTTTCACTAGAATCAAACGCACTTCTTGTCTATTTGGCTTTTGAACAAACACCACATATCCTATTTCTACTATCACATCTAATGTTTAAATCAGGAAGAAGTTTAATTACTTTCTCAGAGGGATGGCCCATTCTCTTGTGCCATAGCTCGTATGATGCTTCCACCTTTGCTTTGTGAACTCTGCTTGAGTGCACACCTTTGAAGCAGTAGAGCCCTCCACGTAGTTCACCTGCACTAATCACCATCCTCAAAGTGCAGTCCTATATAACACAAAATTTATTAGTGAATTGGATATTACAATTTGAATCTTATAATAATTGCGACACATATATCAGGTTACAATTTAAACGAGGAACATAAAGCACATCTATAAGCTTCATGTGTTCATTCAAA
The DNA here is from genome assembly GCF_055504915.1 of Nelumbo nucifera. NCBI lineage: Eukaryota > Viridiplantae > Streptophyta > Magnoliopsida > Proteales > Nelumbonaceae > Nelumbo > Nelumbo nucifera. The sequence goes on along the minus strand of NC_142649.1, from coordinate 144,424,219 downwards.
ATGACGATCCCTTTCTTTATTGCCATGACATGCTTTCCATCGGGCAATCCAACCTGACAACTGGTCACGGTCTTAGTATTATGCAAGAGGTTTAGGTTTCCTGTCATATGGTGCGAAGCTCCTGTATCAATTATCCAATTCATACTTGTCAACTTCTCGGTCGTGCTGGGTTTGTAAGAATTCAACAGATTAAGGAAAGTGGACCACTGTTCATTAGTCAATCCACCGAATGCAGTGCGATCTCCCTCTGTCCTGTGGGTCGGTTCAGAAGTTTGCCCTACCGCTTGCGCAGCATTCGCTCTCTGTCCGCCTCCATGTCCACGACCAGATTTACCTTGTGTTCCTCGGCCTCGAGCTTTCCCACTCCCAGTAGATCTCGGCTGGTCTCCCCACCAGTCCGGGTAGCCGATAAGTTGGAAGCAACTCTCGGCCTCATGTCCTGTTCGTCCACAGTTGGTGCACATTCCAGATTTCTCTTTTGTATCGTGTCCCATTCTTTTTGTGCTACCTTGTGCTTGCACAACAAAGCTCATTGCCTCTTTTTTTTCTTCTTTGCTACGGGTCATGGTTCTCAGCCGCTCCTATTGTATCACCATGGCATAGGCTTTGTTCAAGTTTGGCAGCGGATCGGTGCCCAAAATATTGGAACACATTGTTCCATATACTGAGTCATCCAAGCCCATTAGAAACTGATGAACTCTCTCTTCTTCTCATCTCTTCTCCAGTTTTGTGGCGATGTTGCAGTTCCAGCCTGCATAGACGCATGTCGGAATTTGCTCATAATTAGCAAGTTCTTCCCAGATTTGCTTCAGTTTTCCATAATATGCCACGATTGGGAGACCGACCTATTTGCTGGCCGCAAGATCTGCCTTGAGTTGCTGAATTCTTGGCCCATTGCCCACTGAAAACCGTTCTTTGATTTCGTCCCACAGGTCCTTCACAGCCTCCATGTATGCGATTGTAGAGCGTAGGGTTGGTTCTATCGTGTTGAGGATCCATGAGACCAGCATCGAGTTCACAGTCCACCAGTCTTCCAACTTCGGTGAATAGTCCGCGGGCTGAGATATGGTTCCATCAAGAAATCCAATTTTCTTCTTGGCTCGGAGCGCCATTCGCATTAATCGAGCCCATTCCTCGTAGTTATCTCCTTTCAATTGGACTTGGGTAATTATATTACCTGGATTGTCGTTGGCCGCCAGGTAGTACGGTGAGACTACCTTTCTGCTTCCGCCCTCACCTTCATTCTGCCTCTCTCTTCCATCCGCCATGATCGATCAGCCAAAGCAAGGTGTTTCCTTCCTGGTTTTAGCGAAGAACAACTACTGGCTTTGACTGACTGTTGAAAAGAGAGCCCTATAGAATCCTCAGAGAAGGAAGCCCAAGGGCTTAAATAGGATAGGAGTCCATCCCCTCTCTCTCCCTCTTTCTCCCTCTCTCCAACCTAACCGAGCTAGCGAAGAAGCCGCAGCGGCTCAGAAACCCTAATTGGAAACGTCTCTCCAAGTCTTCTCCATCGTCGTCGTGGAATTTAAAGATTGGGAACAAAAAAATCGGAGCGGGAGGGAACCGTTACCGGCTTTGCATCTGCATGGACGAGGGGAGAAGAATTTAGGGAGGGAGCAAAGGATTCACTGCGAGTTCGGAATAGGAGCAGACCATAACAACACGTTTTCCATAGTGTGCGGCAAGAGATCTTTCTTTGTAGACCTTCCAACGACAACCCTTGTTTCCTCTAAGAGAATCCGCTTCACGAGCAATGATCGAACAAAAAACAAATACCGCAGCCTCCAGTCTTGACAATCGAAAGAAGGTAGAGTTCTGCTAACTCTTCAGCGATTTGCTCCACGAATAGAGGTTAGAGAAGATCGAATGAGCAAGTTCAGAAGGCGGTGCGAAAGTCGAACGAACCGCGCTCTGATACCGTGATAAACTGAGACACTCGAGTTTGAAGGGAAAAATTTTCTTTCTCTGTGTTTCTTTTCAACCGAACATTACAAGATATATATAGAGGTAGAGTTAGCTCCCTCTTGCGATTAGGATACAAACTCCTACATGAACAATGAAAGCCAAAACAAAGCACAACTAAGATAACAACTAAGATTCATACACCAGATAGGACTCATACAGTAAGACGGATAAAGCTACGCTAATATCTTGAATGATAAAACTTATCATCTGAGAATTCAAATTTGAATTTTTATTCATTGTCAGAAACAACCTTTCTTCTCTCTCGGTTTTTCCAACAAATCTCTAATTTATCCTTGAATACTCACAGAAAGGACCAACATATTGCATTTCTTCTTGGAGTTGTATTCCAAATTCCTTTTTAACTTTTGTCTTAACCAAGCCAATGAATTCAAGCATCTCTCAGGAATTTGAGCTGCCGATATTGATGAAGAAGTTATCATGAACTTTGGAAACCTCTGCACTGCCAACTATGAAGCCTTTCAGTCCAGCCTTCTCAATAAGCTCCCCTGCTAAAACTCCCATGCCAAGAGGATTTCTGAACACCGATCCAGCAGTTCGTTCCCGCACAGGCTGAGATCTTCGCCTCCTGTAAATAAAACCATATCTCATTGACATCTCTGAGGAGAACAATGAAGAATTCAAGAAGAAAAATTTGAAATCCTTGTTACTTTCTCAGGTATGCTTGTTGACTCTCCTTTGTTGATGCTGAAGGCAACAGACGAAATGTTACAGCCACAATAGCTACCAAATCTTGCATCACTTGAAAGGGTGACATGTGGTATACCCAAAGGCGAGATCACTTCTGTACAAAATTTGATGCCTCCCATCCACTGTAACGATCTCAACAGTATCAATGGCATCGGCTGTCTCCTATATAATAAACATATAAAAGATCATAGACCCTCACTAGTGTGGTCTCTTGACAAACAATTCCAGGTAGGTCGGAGTAGGATTACCTGTCCATTGGCAAATTCAAGACCAGAAAATCCTTCATTAGTGCACTGCACACCTAACCTATTGAAGTGGTAACCACTTCCCACCTTGTAGATGTCGGGTTTGTTTCAAGAAGATGATGAACAATGTGTTTTATTTTTAAGGGTAATTTTAACATTTTTAAAAGTTTTAAATCACACATTAGGTCACGTGATATACATAACTGACAGTCCCATAATGGTAGGTATTAAATTGTCGCATTTTAAATGTTCGGGTACTAGATTGTTGCATTTTAAAGTTTGGATACTAAATTGGCACTCAGCCTAAAGTATGGGTACCTATCGGGAATTTTCCCTTTATCAAATGTACATTGTATGTAAGTGAATTCCAATCAACCCACCAACAAAATACGTCCCACTTTTATGGTGACCCCAATTTTATAGTTAGATGTGCAAGTTATGAAATTCAACTTCGAAAAAAAAAAGATCTTTAGGTTGTGTTTGGTTTGAAGGAGATATAATTCTCCTTTTCTTTCAAACCAAACATAGCCTTATAAACTTATTAAATTCTCCTAGAAAAAAGAAGGGGACCCTTATAAAAATTATCAAGTTCTAAAAAAAAGCAAAAGTTATGAATTTCAGTGCAAACATTTGAGAGAGAAACCCGATTCAGTCAGTGCAAGGTCCATTCCAACAACCTTCATAGCCTTGCACTGGGAATATCTCCCAATGATATAAAACGCGGAAGTACGGAGATGTTCCCAATGCAAGGTTGTAAAGGTTGTTCGAACACCTACGATATCTCTGCACATTGGGAATATGTCCATACTTACGTGCTTTATTTCATAGGGAAATATTCTCTATTCCCATGAAATATCTCTACTTGCACTAACTGAACCCGACTTCCATAGTATTATGCACAGGCAAGGATTAAAATAGCGATACTATATCCCCGATATGGGGCATATCATATTGGTATCGGACTGCACCGATTAATGGTGCAGTGTCTCAGAAGAAAAAAAATGGAAGTGGCGTAACTTGAACCCACGTCGGTCGATGCGCACCTAATGCCCAAGCACGCTTTAACCATAAAGGCATTAAGGCATTTATTATTTTGTGTTAGTAAGTGTAATAAAATAACTTTTGTTAAACTTAATGTTTACATGCAAACAAAAACCAACATACGTTTATTTTCAAAAACTTCAACTATAAATTAAAAAGAACAATATTTAAAATTCGTATTTTATAAATTAATGGAATAAATAATTTATAAAATCCACATATATATCAAAAATGAATTTTAATTTTAAAAATTTATGCAAATAAAATATTCATAATAGTATAATTATTTTAATACCTAAATTTTATAATTTGCATATGGTATATATCTTAAATTTTTATAAATTATTAATTAATATTTTAATTTGCATTAAATAACAATGTATTTATTATTTACAAAAATAAAAATATCATTTACAAAGTATTTGAGAATATAATATAAATTTAATCTATCAAATCCATTAATTTAGATTTTATATAAAAAATAACTTTTAACTTCAAAATTTTATAAAAATAACATATTAATAATAGAATAATTATTTTAGTAATTAAAATTTATGAATTTTCATATGATATGCATTTTCAAAAATATAAATTTTATAATAACATATTTATTGTTTACAAAAATATAAATATTATTTATCAAACATTTAAGAATTATTTTTTTTAGTTGACTTTTTTGTTAATGTTAAAAAATAAAAATAAAGAAATAGAAAAAAATGATATAATAATTCAAATATGATAGTTGCATATGCTTTATGCCTTACACTTTAATAGATAATAAAATAATATTGGCATTTTGTATATATTAATTTGTAAAAATCTATATAATATTTTCCTTGAACTCTTGGTTGATGTATTATTTATAAAATTGTATAATATCTACATGTCCTGCTATATTAATTATAATATATTTCTTCATATTCATATATATATATATATATATATATCGTTTAAATATACAATTCCTATATATTCCTATATTATTTATAGTTATTTTGACTTTAAACTTAATGCTATTAATATATTTATGGAATTTGTGTGCATTTTGTTAGCGTATCTAAGCGTTTCCATATTTTTTCGTTTGTATCCATGCGTTTCTAAGCGTATCCATATCTAAGTTGCCCGATACCGATACTTGAATCCTTAACACAAGGAGATATTCCCAATGTATGGGGGTAGTGTGTTATGGGTAGACATGGGCAGAGTTATTAGATTTGGAGATACGAAGTCCATTAATTACGTCAGTTTAAGAAAGAATTCACATTTGTGCTCCCACAAAGGAAGCCCCATAGCATATCCCAACGGTAAAATACAAAAACCTCCCTTGAAGTTTTTGACAATCATAAAAACCTCTCCTCTAGTTTCATTTTAACAAATACTGATGTAGCGCAATCCGGCTGCTCCCAGCTGGAGGTGATCTGGCTTCCAGTAGACAATGGACTCAGTTGATCTGCAAAAAGCGAATCAAAGAACCCGGGGTTACTTACCTGGCGAGGTCGCTCCGATGCTTAAGTTAGTACTTGGTTGCGAGCTGATAATAGCTTAGAATGCAAGAGGGCTAGAGAGTAGAGATTACGCGTACCTTTCTCCCCCGGGGGGGTGGAGCCTTTATATAGTGAAAACTTCGCGGGTTTCGCGGAGTGGTTCCGGGATCCTCGTTACGATGAGGTCCATTTCCATGTTAATTGGGGATAACACTGCCAACTGATAAGATTCATCATTTTCGCCTGAATCGGACGGGGGAGATAATGTTAGCCGTTACGAGGCGTGATCCCGTGAGGCACAGAATTTGGTGGCGAGATCTTCGGGGTTGCCATGCAGTGGTCGATTAGTATTACCTGAGCTAGTGCCCTTTGGATCCGACCTGGTACGAATGCTAAAGTGCCTTGGGACCGAGGTGGTCCTGATGCGATCGTGCACCGAGGTGAACTCGTTCCAAGGTGGACTTGCCCTGAGGTGGTTCGGTTATTCGAGCTCGATCCGTTGCAGACTTGGTGTGTCGGGCTGAGTTGTCATCCTGCTAGTTAGGTCGTGTCCACGTGTCCCCCTATTACTAGGTCGGGCCAAATCACCCTACATCAATTGCCCCCACTCCCCGAGCCAGGGGTCCCGACCCGGTGTGGGGAGTTCATGACAAGCCAAGTGGATTTGGTTCAAGGTCCAAGCAGATAACCAAATGAATCATGGGTCAGACTTGCTCGGCCACCCGACTCAACCAGGAAAAACCCAGGTCACGTCTGGCCTACGCGCGGACGTCACACGATCTATAAACTCCGCGGACGTCAAAAACACGCTAAACCGATTTTATCCTTGGGGGTCGCGCAACTGGTTTTCCTAGGAGCCGTTGGATTACTTCGATCTCGATCGTTAGTTTTCGGACATAGCGGCTATAAATAGGGGGGCCTGTGACTCATTTTTCTCGCCACAAATTCACAAGTCTTTGTTTTGAGGTTGCGTCGAAATCCTTCAACTCGCTTCTTACTTCTTCGTTTTCCAAGGTCACTCTAGTGAGGTTGAGGGTGCCGAGGTGCAATCCGCGGCCCCTGCTAGGGAGGTCAGCTTGTCGCTTGGTGACTCCCCTCTTTGGTCTTTAGAAGGAACTTTCGTGCCCGAAGTTGAGCCATCTCGGCTCGGGGAGACTGAGGTTCGGGAAGAGGGTCCGCCCTCTAGAACGGAGGCCCCGTCTTCTTCCCGGGGTCGGGATCCAGACGATTTCGGTCCTTCTACTTTGTCCTTGGATAGGCTAATGTACTTAGTAGCTCGCTATCGTCTTCCTGATAGCTTAGTCTTTAGTCTTCCTCAAGGTCAATATCCTTGGGCTCACGATCACCATGAGCTCGCGGTCTTTGAGGAGCAGCTCGCAGCCGGGCTGCACTTCCCGCTTCACCCCTTCATCATAGAGGTAGTAAAGTTTTTTAACATCACCGTCGACCAACTACACCCGAACTCCATCCGGAAAATAGTTGGTACCATCTCCTTATTCCACACATATAACTGACCTTTGTCCCTAGATATCTTTAGCTCGATCTGTGCGATCAAGAGAAATTCTGCTTGTTTACGCGGGGACGTCAGACAAAGCTATGACATCTCTCCTCAGCTTGGGTTCAAAATCCTGTTCAGTTTCTCGAACAAGGTTCCGGCCTGGAAGAGGAGGTATTTTATTGTCCAAAATCCTGAAGGGTGGTCTTTTCCAACTCACTGGAGGGTGGCTATCAAGGATCCTGGGGTGAGCTTAGATGTAGAAACTAGGGCAGTTATCAACTTGTGGAGGGACCTCGGCCTCGAGATGAAAGATTTCTTGGTCGAGGAGAAGCTCGTGCGAGCTTGTCTGAGCCCTCCTGGTAGGTTTCCACCTTGGTTTTTTACTTTAAGGTTCTCTTTAGTTCGCGTCTAACCTTTTGCTCTTGCAGTTACCATGCCAGAGGTCAATGCAAAGGACCTTCTCAAGAGCGTTCAGAGAGGGAAGAAGAGGAAGGCTTCAAAGAAGCCTCGTCGAGAGGCTGATTCTTCAGCCCCTGCCCCATCTGAAGTCCTTGTCGTGGAGTCGATCTCTTCCGAGCTCCCTGTGGAGGAGGTCTGTCCCCAAGCCCCCGTAGTGGACCTGGATGACGACCACGAGGAAGATGCTCAGCCTCATGAACCGGGGAGCACTTTTGTGCCCGAGCAGGAAGGCGTCCAACCTCATGGGCCGGAGAGCGCTTCTACATCAGGGCCCAAGTCCCCCAAGGAAAGCACAATGACTCACCGGCTCAAAATGCGCAAGAGCAGGGATGCCATCTTTCCTGATGAGGTCGCGGAGTGGACTGAAATTCCTACAGCCCTGCTCGGAGGCCGAGCTGCCAGTTATTGCATGGTGGTAAGTATCTTACTTTACATTTTATTTCCTTGTCAATTTTTCAAATGTACTTACCTCGGTTTTATTTACTAGGTGAACTCCGCCATTCATTCGTTAATGTGCTCCCCAGTTCGTGATGAAGTTGTCGTGCTGAACCGGGGAGCACTTTTGTGCCCGAGTAGGAAGGCGTCCAACCTCATGGGCCGGAGAGCGCTTCTACATCAGGGCCCAAGTCCCCCAAGGAAAGCACAATGACTCACCGGCTCGAAATGCGCAAGAGCAGGGATGCCATCTTTCCTGATGAGGTCGCGGAGTGGACTGACATTCCTACAGCCCTGCTCGGAGGCCGAGCTGCCAGTTATTGCATGGTGGTAAGTATCTTACTTTACATTTTATTTCCTTGTCAATTTTTCAAATGTACTTACCTCGGTTTTATTTACTAGGTGAACTCCGCCATTCATTCGTTAATGTGCCAGTCCGAGATCCGCCTGAAGCAGGCTCGGGATGCCAAGGAAAAGGCACGACAACTTCATCACGAATTGGACATAGCTCGGGGCGAGATACTTTGGGCCAAGAATGGAGCTCGAAGCCAGCAGGAGCTGATCTTGGATATGACCGAGGAGAAGGCGAAACAATAGGAACTAATCTCCGCACTGACCAAGGAGAAGATGAAACAACAGGAGCTAATCTCAACGATGATCGAGGAGAAGGCGAGGCTTCAACGAGAGATCAAGAATCTCGAAGCGACGATCCAGGAGCGGACTAAGATCTTCGAGACCGCCATCCAAGAGGCGCGAGCTGAAGAAAGAAGGCATGCTATCGAACGCTTCAAGGGATCCTCGGAGTTCCATGATCTCCATGTTGAATATGGACCGAGCTCCTATCATTCCGGTTACAAGCTGTGCAAGTACTTGATGCGGCAGAAGTTCCCCGATCTTGATCTCGGAGTTGTCTCTATGTCGGGCCTTACCCCCGAGGTGGCAGAGGCGGCGAACGAAGAGCCTAGCTCATCAGAGGAGGAAAGCGACGACAAAGTCAAAGAGGCAGGCCCCTCGGGTCAAGAGGACATGAGAGAGCACATGGAGACTGACCCGTCTGGCAGTCCTCATGCATGATTCTGGCTTTTTCTTCTTTTTGTGTTTTGGATGTACACACCGAGGCCACCGAACTCGGGTTACAATGAAATCTTTGTACTTACACTCTTTTCATAAATGAAATACGAACTTTTCTGAGTAATCCTTGTGCAAAAATATAACCAAAGTAAATGACTCCTGATCTGGGCAACAAGTGTATAGGTTACCCGAATTGTTGAGCTATCGAGCTGGACAACAAGTAGGGGCAACTTTACGTAATGTACGCCGGGGTGAGCGACATTGCAGGGTATATACCCGACCTGTCCGCGCACGGGCTACTCATTTAAATGTCGGTTGTCCCTAATGGGCCCAACCTGTTGATATATGCCAAAGTGGGCTAGACATCGTAGAGCTCACACCCGAGCTTCTACGCCTTAGGCATTAGAGGTACTTTGCCTATGCCGAAGAGGCGACTAGGACTTATATGCCCATGCTGAGGAGGCGACTGGGACTTGATTGCCCACGCCGAAGAGGCGACTGGGACTAGTTCACCCAAGCCGAAGAGGCGACTAGGACTTATATGATGCCGAGGTCTTTCATCAGCTCGACACTTTTAGTCCTTGGACTTCTGAGAGTGACTCATAGTCCGCTCTCTAGTTCGACGATCACAGGTAGTATCGCCTTAAATTGCTGATGTTCCACGCTCGATGTACATGTTTTCCTTCTAAGGTTTCGAGCTCGTACGTACCTTCCCCGAGTACCCGCTTTACTCGATAAGGACCTTCCCAGTTCGGTCCGAGCTTACCGACACCGGGCTCAAGCACCATAACTTTTCGAAGGACCAGGTCTCTGACACGGAAGTGCCGCTTCTTGACCCGGGCGTTTAAGTACCGAGCCACTCTTTGTTGGTAGGCTGCGGTCTAAATGTTTGCGAGGTCTCATACTTCTTCCACCAGGTCGAGGTTGGTATGGAGCTCGTCATCGTTGGTTTCTTCGTCGTAAGTTTCTAGACGTAGTGTAGGTACCTCTATCTCAGCTGGGATCACTGCTTACGTGCCATAGATGAGGTTGAAGGGGGTTTCGCCCGTGGCGGTCTTCACGCTAATTTGGTAGGTCCATAACACACTGGGCAGCTCGTCTACCCATAGTCCCTTAACTCAGGCTAAGCGAGCTTTTAGTCCACGGAGTATAGCTCTGTTCGTGACTTCCGCCTGCCCGTTTGCTTGAGGGTGTGCCACCGAAGTAAAATTATGTTGTATCCCCATCTTGGCACACCAGTTCTAAAACATGATATCTTCGAAATACTTTCCGTTGTTAGAGATAAGCACCTGTGGTAGCCCGAAGTGGCATACTATATTCCTCCAAAAGAAGTTTTGTACGCTTCGAACTGTGATTGTTGCTAAGGTTTCCGCCTCCACCCACTTCGTGAAGTAATTCACTGCTACCACCAAGAATCTCCTTTGTCCTGTCACTGGCGGGAAAGGCCCAAGAATGTTGATTTCCCACTGTGCGAAGGGCCATGGGCTGGTGAGGTACTTCAGGTCGGTAGCAGGTCGGTGGTGGATGTTAGCGTGCCTTTGGCATTTATCGCACTTCTTAACAAGCTCAAGTGCATCCGCCTTCATCGTGGGCCAGTAGTACCCTTGTCGCAGTGCTTTCTAGGCGAGAGCCCTACCCCCAAGTGTCCGCCACACAGGCCTTCATGAGTGTCACGGAGAACGAGCTCGGCCTCTGAGGGTCGCAAGCAGCGCAAGTAGGGGAGTGTGTAGGATCTCCGGTACAGCCGTCCGTCTATTATGACGTATTTGGATGCCTGTCGCTATACCCTTCTGGCCGCATTGCAATCTATAGGGAGGGTCCCGTGAAGCAGATAGCTCGCGAGTGGGTCAATTCAGCTCGGTTTTGCTTGTGCAACAGGAGCGACCTATTCTACCCACCGAGAATGCTGGCCCGAGTTAGGTTCTCTATATACATGGTCCTCATGGTGTTGCTGCTCATTCTGGCTAACCGGGACAAGGCATCGGCCTCAGTGTTTTCGGACCTCGGAATCTGCTTGATGAAGTATGACTGGAAGCTGCGTAGAACTTCCCTGACCTTGGCTAGATAAGCAGCCATGGTGGGGTCACGAGCTTCATAATCGCCGATGACCTGGTTGACCACGAGTTATGAATCACTACAGATGACAACGTGTTTAGCTTGTACTTCATTCGCTAGAGTGAGCCCGGCTATCAGTGATTTGTACTCCGCTTCGTTATTAGATGCTACGAACTCGAACCGAAGAGCGTACTCCAGCTTCACCCCGCTTGGCCCGTACAAAATAATGTCGGCTCCGCTTCCTTGTTGATTAGATGAGCCGTCTACATGGAGGATCCAGGGCTCCTCGTCCCAGGTCGGTCTTGCTCTAACCGGGACTGGTGTCACACTAGTTGAAGCTTCCTCTCTGTGCTCGAGCTCAATCAATTCGGGGACTGCGGTGTTGAAGGTGCATTCTACAATGAAGTCGGCCAAGGCTTGGGCCTTAATCGCTGTACGAGGCTCGTACCAGATGTCGTACTCGCTGAGTTCGATGGCCCACTTTGTCAGTTTGATAGATACCTCGGGCTTAAGTAAGATTTGCCTCAGAGGTTTGTTGGTGAGAACGACGACGGTGTGGGCTTGGAAATACGGATGAAGCTTCTGAGCTGCTATGACCAACGCGTACGCCAGTTTCTCGATCTTTGGGTACCTTGTTTTAGTGTTCTGCAAAACTTTGTTGACATAATAGATAGGTCGTTGGACCCGATTTACTTCTTTTATTAGTACCGAACTGACTACATCATCGCTCGCGGAGAGGTACAGCTTTAGAACATCTCCCTCCTCGTCAAAGGCGAGCTGACACTCTTCGGTCCACTCAAAGTCCTTACTTTTCTTAATTGCCTCGAAAAAAGGCAGGTAGCGATCTGCCGACTTGGATATGAAGCAACTCAGAGTGGCTATACGACTGTTTAGCCTCTGAACCTCCTTCAATTTACGAGGTGGCCTCATATATAGGATGGCCTTTATTTTTTTAGGGTTGGCTTCGATGCCACGTCGGTTAACTATGTAACCCAGGAATTTACCCGAGGTGACACCGAAGACACACTTGTTAGGGTTTAACTTCATATTATACTTGCGAAAAATTTCAAAGACACAATGTAAATCATTTATTAAACAATTTGAAAATTGGGTTATGACGACCACGTCGTCTACATAGCACTCAACCTTGTTGCCGATCAACGGCTCAAAGATTCTGTTTACAAGTCTTTGGAAGGTCGCCCCTGCATTTTTTAGTCCAAAGGGCATGACCTTGTAACAGTACAATCCTAGTTCGGTTATGAATGCCATTTTTTCCTCATCGGCAAGGTCCATCTTGATATGGTTATATCCTGAGTACGCGTCCAAGAAACTCAGCAACTCGTGCCCTGAGGTCGCGTCCACTAGACGGTCGATCTTAGGGAGTGGGAAACAATCCTTCGGGCAAGCCTGATTTAGGTCGGTATAATCGATGCACATGCGCCATTTATCATTGGCCTTTTTTACCAGAACGGGGTTAGCTACCCAGCTCGGGTAACGGACCTCCCTGATGAAATCGACTGCGAGGAGCTTCTTGACCTCCTCGTCGACTATCCTCCAGCGCTTCGGGGCGAGGTTGCGTTTCTTCTATCTAACGAGCCTGACTATAGGATCAATATTTAACTTATGAGTTATTATCTTTGCATCTATACCGGGCATCTCTGTCGCGGACCATGCGAATATATCTAAATTTTTAATAAAAAAACTTACCAGCTGAGAATGGAGAGGTTCCTCGACCGATGCACTGATTTGGAGAGTTCTAGCTGGATCTTCTGTTGAAATAGGGGCGTGGATTATTTCTTCTATCGGTGTAGCTCGCTCCTCGGTGTACTCCATAGGTTGCTCCAGCTCGAGGTCATCCGCTAACTTGGCTTTCCCTTTGAGGGCGACGACATAGCATTTGCGAGACTCGAGCTGATCGCCTCGCGCTACCCCTACTCCGAAGTCCGTGGGGAACTTCATAGCCAAATAGTAGTTGGATACCACTGCGTGAAGTGCGTGGGTGATGGGCCAACCTACAATGGCATTGTACGGGGAGGGAGTCGCGACCACTAGGAAAGTGTGCTCGAATCTCGCGATATTAGGCCACGTGCCGACCTCCACAGGTACTAAAATTTGCCCCAGGGGCCTGCCTTTTTCTCCGCTGAAGCCTACCAAAGGAGTACTTGTGGGTTTGATGTCGCTTTCTTGAAGCTGGAGCTTGTCGAAGGCGTCCTTGAATAAGATGTCAGTCGAGCTCCCTGAATCCACTAGGACACGCTTAACTTCAAAATCGTTGATCCTCATCTTTATGACTAGCGCATCATCATGGGGTTATTGAATCCCACGCGCATCGTCTTTTGTAAAGAATATGGGGTCTTCGAGCCTTGGTCGCTTCGGAGAATTCTGTTCTTCTCGTTCTAGTTCACGAACCGAGGTCTTCCCTACTGCCGAGGTGCAGCCCACGACAATGGAAATAAATAAAGTGCATGTTTGATTCATGTTGTTTGGTTTAATTCTGTGTAAAACCCTAAAATTGGACATTTATAGAGATTCATGTTAGTTTTAAATGTTCACAGCCGTTGGATAAGTCTGGGGAGATATATCCTGCCAAGGCTGATGCTGGTGTGCCACCAAGTGTTGGGGTGGCCTGTCTCAGCCACCAGGGTAAGACCCGAGGCACATGCAGTATGGGATTACTTGAATCCTTGAACCGGACCAGATTTCCAGTCTTGCCCTGGACCTTGGAGATAGATGGGAAAAACTGGAAAGTTACACTTGACCCCTAGACTCGATTATGACACTTCACTAGGTGCTGGATCAGGCTGCCTTTGATATGCCAATCAGTGAGATCCTTAGCGGGGATCAAAACCTGGGTATGTTGGGGTAGTTTGAGAATTCATCTGAGTGGGTGATCATAGTGACAAAATCAGCCACTTTGTCGGACAAAGGGTATTGATCGGGAATGCACTCTCTCTGATGGAAACCAAACTGCCGGCAGTTGATTTCAATCGTTGGAATTTTGTTTTGCAAAATTAACATACTTATATTTATATGTACGATTTCAAATTGTTTGCAAATGGTTTTAATTCCCGGGATCCATGTGAGAGGGGAGTGCGGCACTGTTCCTTGCAGCCGAGGGAGAGGTCATCTCTTGTCGGGCAATGCTTGATCATTAAGGGCTGAGAGGTTAAGTGTAAGACCATTTAGGATAATACCTGATGGGCTAATCTTGCACCTGCCCACAGTCCCTGGGTTTTTATAAGATGGCTTGGCCCAGGGACCACTTAATGTAAGTGTTGGGCCCATAGGGTCCATATGATGGACTCAAGGGGTTCATTGAGTTCTTCAGTGAATTCGGCTGGGCCTTGTATTAAAGGCTGGGCCGAACCCATGTGGCTGGTGTGTAGATCAATGCTTGGGTCCCACGCCATACAAAGAAGCCCAACTGGGCAGCAGATTGGAAAGTAATTAGACACTGAACACTTAATGGGCCAAAAGCCCATTTCGAGGTGGCCTGATATGATCACCCATCCATGGGGCAAATTTCAGATTGAAGTTAGTAAAAGGATTGGGCCTTTAGCCTTATCCACTCTTAGAGACCAAATTCAAATTAGATTTGAATCTGATAACCTCCTGATAAGATCAGGAGTAACCTAACTCTATCTGCAGATAGGATTAAGATAATCCCCTATCCAAATACTGATTTGGATTGGGATGACTCCTGATTTATGAGGTTTCTTAATCATGAAGAAAGGAGGAGAAACCCTAACCAATTGAGAGAGAAATACAACAGATTTCGAACCAAGAAAATCGCAAGAAAGGTTCCTGCGAATTGAGATCAGATCTCATACTCTCCAGAAAAAGAAAAAGCAGTTCAACCCTTTTCGTTTTTGGAGATCTCCTCCTGCCGCCGCCATCTGCCTTTGCAAGATTAGATCTTTGCAGAAAAAGAAAGCCAAGAAATCTGTTCTTGACATCAGTCTTGCAAGATAGACTGAAAAAGATTCAGTGTTTAGTACTTCCAGAGGATTCTTGTGAAGGATCTAGTGTGTAGGACGCACCCTGCTGGTTCTGTTCCATCGACTGCTGTGTCATCTTCAGCAGGAACGGATCTTGGAGCATTCTTTGGGCGTCAACACCAACTTTGGGAGATAGTGCTTCTCCGGATCAGGTATATTCCTGCCATTTATCTTTTGGTACAGATCTGGTTTGATTATGGTTCAAGTAGGATCCTTGAATATTATATTCTAAATTTAGGGAATATGATTCCTAGTTGGGAGAAGGTAGGAAATTTTTTGAAATTCGCCCACCCATTTCTCAACCCTCATGGCGTCCATTGGATGGATCCTACCATTCTTTCAATGTTCAATGTTGGAATCCCATCTGTAGAGAGAGGCACAGTGAACTGACCGATGCACACGGCTGGGACCTGAGATTGCCCCCGGAGACGTTCATTTCATCGTTCTGTCCAGCGTTACTAGAGGATGCCATGGATGCTTTTCGAGGAAAGAGGCTTCTTGTAGTGTTTCCCATAGACGGCGCCAAATGATATAGCGCAATCCGACTGCTCCCAGTTGGAGGTGATCTGGCTTCCAGTAGAAAACGGACTCGGTTGATCTGCAAAAAGCGAATCAGAGAACCCGGGGTTGCTTACCCGACGAGGTCGCTCCAATGCTTAAGTTAGTACTTGGTTGCGAGCTGATAATAGCTTAGAATGCAAGAGGGCTAGAGAACAGAGATGAGGCGTACCTTTCTCCCCCGGGGGGTGGAGCCTTCGCGGGTTTCGCAGAGCGATTCCGGGATCCTCGTTACGATGAGGTCCGTTTCCGCGTTAATTGGGGATAACGCTGCCAACTGATAAGATTCATCATTTTCGCCCGAATCGGACGAGGGAGATAATGTTAGCCGTTACGAGGCGTGATCCCGTGAGGCGCAAAATATGGTGGCGAGATCTTCGGGGTTGCCATGCAGTGGTCGGTTAGTATTACCTGAGCTAGTGCCCATTGGATCCAACCTGGTACGAATGCCGAAGTGCCTTGGGACCGAGGTGGTCCCGATGCGATCGTGCACCGAGGTGAACTCGTTCCGAGGTGGACTTGCCCCGAGGTGGTTCGGTTATTCGAACTCAATCCGTTGCAGACTTGGTGTGTCGAACTGAATTGTCATCCTGCTAGTTAGGTCGTGTCCATGTGTCCCCCTATTACTAGGTCAGGCCAAATCACCCTACATCAAATACCTCCCCTGCACTTTTGAGAAACTCAACAAAAACCTCCCATCCGTCACTGTCCTAGACGGAAAATGTTAGATTGATGCACCAATTTTTTCCAAATACACATTCTATCTTTTTATAAATTATTTTACATACAAAATTACTGAAATAACCCCATTTTAACTCAACAAAAACCTCTTTTAACGATCATTTCAGTAATTTTACATACAAAATTACTGAAATATGTTCTTTTTGTTGAGTTAAAATGGGATTATTTAAGTAATTTTGTATGTAAAATAATTTATAAAAGGGTAGGATGAATATTTGGAAAAAAGCGATGAATCAATCTAACGTTTTCTGTCTGGAACAATGACAAAAAGGGAGGTTTTTGTTGAATTTTTCAAAAGTTATTTGTTAAAATGAAACTATAGGGGAGGATTTTATGATTGTCAGAAATTTGAGGGCAGTTTTTTGTATTTTACCCTATCCCAACAGTATATTGGGAACATCTCCGACTGAGAAAACTCTTCCCAATGCACTCTATGATCTCGTTTAAGAATTTGGTTCCAAAGGGTGTCCAACTCATTATGTAAGCACCTCTGTCCTCTAAACAAACACCTACGGAGGGAATCCGGAAAAATCTGACGAAATATTGTGAATGCCAGTTTCAGAATTAGGTCCAAATACTAAAAGTAAAACTTTTTATTTTACCGAGTAAGATTTGAATGGCGCAAAGACAGTTTGATTAGTTTTGCTACTGTCTAAAACAAACTTAAACACAATACAGGCTTTATCTCAAGGATGCTCCAGAGTCCAGAGAATGTACTAAATTACAAATACCACGCACAACGAAAACAAAATTAAGCTTTATCGATGTCAAGGGAACACTTCTATAATTGATTCGATTGCAACGATGGGTGTTATCTTGTACCCGCTGTAACCCGCTTCCTTGAAGAGTTTATGCCACTCCTTTTCACTTCTCTCTTTACCACCCACTGCGACCAGCATGTCCATCTCCATCCCCAGTCTTGCACCAGTGAACTCATTCGGCGATGATTCCACATCCATTACAATATCCACGATCACTGCTTTTCCTCCTTTCTCCGATATCGCCTCCTTGCATTTCTTCAGAATCTTTACGCAGTCCTCGTCTCCCCAGTCGTGTAACACCGACTGATCAACCAGTAACCATTAATACAAATTAATAATAAAACGTAACAGAGCCATAATCAATAAAATGATGAAGTATAAATTATAAAATACTGATTTGGGATTCATTCGTTGATCACAGGTTTACTCGCTCTCTCACCTTCATGAACACCACATCCGTTTTCGGAATTGATACGAACATATCGCCTCCGATCCGAGTCACCTCGGGGCACTCGGGCGCGTTGGCTACTACGTGGGGCAGATCAAACACCGCACATTTTATACTGGGGAACCACTTAGCGATGGCTCTAGCAGCCACCCCAGTACACCCGCCCACGTCAATTAGGGACCCTACTCCATCAAGGATGTGCGCCTTCTTGCAGCCCTTCACCAGCGCGTCCGTCACCATACTCGTGTGACTCGTCATCGCGTCGCTCAACAACTGATTCGCCACCGAGTCCTTCTTAAAGTACTCTATGTAGTCCACGCCGCCGTGACACTTCTCCCAGGGTGTCACGGTACCTTCCACTGCGGCACTTAGGTGGTTCCAAGTGTCTATCTCGTACAATTGCAGGAGAACGAAGGATGCCAGGTTCTTCTCCTGGTTTTTGACCAAGAGCTTGGACGCGGGAGTGAGCCGGTACTTCTTTAACCCGTCGGAATCGACCTGCAGGTCGAAGAGTTTCATGTGCACGAGGTAACGCAACACCCTGTACAATCCGTCTTGGCTGACAGAGGGAAGAGGGATGGAGGAGGCTAACTCGGAGAGAGTCATGGGCTGACCATGTTCGTAGAGTATGTCCGCGATCCCGAGTTCGATCGCGCATTTGAGAGTGAATGACTCGACGAAGCCGTATATGTGTTTCCACACTTGGGCTTGAGCTTTCATGTCCTCCTCCATGGCGTCCGCCTCAATCTTTCTCTCTTTCTCTCAAAAGCTTAGTGATCGATCGAATTGGCCTCTTGGCAAACGCAGTGAATTTCTTTTATAGAGCTGGTCGACCACTGATTTGTGGCTCCGCTAAGACCAGCAGGAGACCTTATCATTACCGCTGGTGGCATCTGACAGGCTGCGTTTGTTTTCGGTATAAATACGGACCGATATAAAAGTCTACTATTGATTTATATTTTATATATTTGTTTTTAGTATAAATTTCATATCGAAAATTGATATAAATTTTAAACACCGTTGAATTTTATATTGATAATTGATATAAATACTATATCAATAATACACTTTTAAAAAATTCCAATAATTCACTCATTTTAAACTCGATCAACTGTATTTAACTTCATTAATGTATTTTTACACCAATGACAAATTTACACTAAAACAAACACAGCCCAAGGAAAACACCAACATTCATTACTTCCCGTTGTAGTCGGTTGACCAGTGGGTAAGACTGGAAATTGGAAGGGTATGGGCGGCTACTCAAATAGCAGCTGGTTAGTTGAGCAGCGTAGTAAAAAATTGAGAAAACAATTAAATAAGCATGAAATCTTCTCACGTGGGAAGAGCGACAAAAGGAGCAGATAATCACATGTTTCATGGTCTGAAGCGAAAAAGAAACACGTGTTGCATGGTACTTCACTAGAAAATAGAAAGAAATCACGTACATAATTGAGATTTGAGATTAATGAAGCTTCCTCGGTCCCATTCATTAGCACTTCTTAGTATCAGTTTAATAACCTTCCATTCAAAGGGAAGGGACTGACACTTCACTAATCACTATCACTACCTTGGCCCCTCAAGGGTGAAGGGAGTTGGATTTAGGGCTGTCAATAGGCTGGGTCTCAGCCGGGAATAAAACCACTATACTAATATTATATAAACCCACTATATTTCAATGTTATATATATAATTAATCGATCGGTTCGGGTCTTAATCGATTCAGAACAGTCAAAACCGATCCTGACTCAATAATAATAGGGATAAACATTTTAAAACCGAAACCGACGCAATAGGGCAGTAAATGGAATCAAAACTGATATAATCAGTTCGGTTGGTTCAATTGTATCAGGTAGATAACCCATTGACAGCAGAGATTGGGAATCGATCTACAGAAAGGATTGGATTCAATATTGTATATAGAGTTCGGCTTCAGTCAGGGCAAACTCTGTTCGGACAGCCTATCCTGCTTTGCATTGAGAATATTTTCATACTGATATATTTTATTTTATGTCAATGTAAGGTCGGAAAAGGCTGTTAGAATGGTGTGGGCATGAATTTGCCCTGACTGAAGCCAGTTTCATATATATATATATATATATATATATATATATATATATATAAATCCTCCTTCCTAATTTTCTGTTTTTTAGAATTTTTTATGTTTTTAATCCACATAATTACCCATTAAACCAATAAAGAAATCACATATAACTAACTATTTTTAACAACCATAAAGCTTTTCTAATGTTTAGCCAAGTGACACCACTTTCCCCCATTTTCTCCTAAATTTTCTCTAATTCTTATTTATCTCCTAAATTATCTCTAACTCCTATTTATCTCTTAAATTATCTCTAATTTAGTAGGGAGATTCTCTCCTAAACTATCTCTAATTCCTATTTATCCTCTCCCCCACTTTTTATCTATATCTATCTAAAAAAGCTTCAATTAAAAAAAAGGGTAAATTACAAAGACCCCATGTACTATGACCGTGAGACAAAGACCCCCTTCCGTTAGGCTTCCATCCAAAACAGCTGTTATAATATTTTTTAGTTCCCATATTACCCTTGTAATAACTATTCAGACAAGGGAGAAAAACACTGTTCATCTTCCCCGACCTCACGATACAGGAACAATAGCCGCGGTAATCCCCACTACCTCATATTCCTTCACATTTCTCTCAACCTCTCTCTCCTCTCTCTCTCTCCCCCGATCTCTCTTCTTCCCCTTCTCCATCATCTACCACCACAGCAATGTCACCATTCTGCATGCCATTTGCATCAATAATATCCAAGTCCTCACCCCAATCACCATCATCAGCCTCTTCATCATCTTCCTCTACACCCCTCCCTGCATTATCCAGCCCACCCTCAAAGATACCTTTCATAACCCTAAACAAGGGCCAATATCCTCCACAGAGAATAGGTGATGGAGGCATCGGAAGCGATGGTACTCTCCCGTTTGGCAAGGTTGGAACATTATCTCCCAATTCAGCTGCAAGACGTTCAGCAACATCCTGGAGACCATAACATATGCAAGGGGCAAATGGCCAGCATTCTCCAAAATCTTGACACGCTCCTTGACATCGCCCAAGTACAAGACATTATGAAATTGGTCCATCACATCATTTACGTTTTCCTTTTCCGACTTGTTGTTTCTTTATATTACCTTTTTTCACCTCCATCTCTCTGTCTCTGGTTGAAGCCTTGAAGACATAATCAAAAGGGTACCGATAAACCCACTTTCCTACATTTCTTTCACTGTGTTTTAGAATGTTGAAGGCGAATCTGCATTGTGTTGTTGTTTTGATTTCAGTTTTTATGTGTTTTTGGGTAATTTAGTTTTGAAAAGCTATTCTACACTGAGTTCCTAAATCTCTAGTGGAATGTTTGAAGTTTGAAGGAGAAACTTTATAATTTGATATGTAAACTTTCGATTGAGTTATGCCTTTACTTGCTTTCGTGTAGGACTCGTGAGAATTTTGGATGAGCAGGAAGTCGGCTGGTAATGACTTTTTTTGAACTTTATTTGCTTTGGCGTGCTTGATCTTTGTTGTTGGTGTTTCTTTAATGGATAATATTCATTTCGTTTATTTGTTCTATTTTATTTTTGAATGGGAATGCCAGACTAGTTAGTTGGATGGCAAAAGGGCAAAAGAAAGGTTAAATAGGTTTTAAGAGAAAAAGGGCAAAAGAAAATAGAAATAGTTTAGTGGGCTATTTTGGTAATTTAATGCATTTCGTCATCTTTCTAAACGGTCAAAGGGGTCTTTGTCCCACGATCATAGTACAGAGGAGGTCTTTGTCGCAGAACAAAGTAAAAGGGGGTCTTTCTTACAAACCCCATAGTATGGGGGGGTCTTTGTAATTTAACCTAAAAAAATTCAAAACTATTTAAATGTTATACCGAAATTATATACTAAATTTAAAATATTTATTCTAAACACAAAAATTAATAGATTTGATAATATTCATATTATTAATAATTCAATATTTTTATAAAATTAATCATGAAATTATGTAGTAACAATAAAAATTATAATTTTACGAATTACTCAATTTAAATGTTAGTCAAATAATAAGAATTTAGCATTAAAAAATAAAACATTATTTAAATATTTAAATAACAAAATATTTAACATGACAAAATTTTAAATAGTAAAAATAACGAAATTATGTAATAAATTTAAAAAAAAAATCTTAAAAGAAGAAAAATAATTATAATATAAATCATAATATTCATATTAATAATAATTTAATATTTTACAAAATTAATAACGAATTATGTAATAATAGTACAATTATAATTTTATGGATTATTAAATTCAATAAATAATTAATATTTTAAGAACATAAATAACAATATTATTTAAATAAGTAAATAATATTGTAAATAACTAATTTCACTTATATCAATTAATAATTATAGAAAATAACTATTAACAAAATTATATTTATTAGTATAATTTTACTATAATAGTGTATATTCATTATATATTTATATTTACTATAATTAATATTTATTTTATTTTCAGTAATTATTTATTATTTTTAAGAAATAAGCTTTCAATAATTATTTTTAAATGTATTTTTATTTTTCTATTTAATAGAAAATTATCAATAATTATTGGAGATTAAAAAATTATTTATTTAACTTTTGAAATTTAATTTGTCGTATTTATTGTATTTTTGTTATAAATTTATTTTTACTAATTATATGTTTTTCATACTTTATAGACTAATTAGAGATGAAGCTATTATTTAAGATTACACTATTTGTTGACTAATTTAGTATATTTTCAGTATTTATTATATTTTTGTAATTATTTTATTTTTATTATATATCTATTATATTTTCATTATAAACTTATTTTCAATGATTGTGTACATTTGTTATAAATTTTCAATAGTTGTTGGAGATTAAACTATTATTATTTATTAGAAATTAGACTATAAATTTAGTTGAAATTAAGAGTGTTCAATGATTGGATCAGTTCAGTTGCAAGCTGTTTTGCCAACCAAATCGATCTGGTCAAGTCCACAATTTGTCACTCGAAATCGATTGGCCATTAGCGAAAACCCACCAACTCGAGTTGTACTAATTTGGGTCTATTTTTGGTTTAGTTTGTCTGTTCAAAAGATTTAAACTTAAAAAATTAACTTTAAATTTCATAATTTACAATGATATTATTAAAAAATAAATTACAAAAATTAAATCTATGATATCAAATATTTTAGACTAACAAATATGGTAATTTTCCTACTTTCTTGTTTTAAAAATTAAACTTAAAATATAAAATATTAATATATATTTATTAAACCGAAGCCGATCTAAAATACTAGAAAACCAACTAACTTGGGTTGAGTTTGATCGGATTGTTTATTAAAAAGTTCAAATATAAAACAATTATATACTCTTATGTATTTCTATTGTTTAACTTTCGCTTAACAAAGCACGGGAACCCGTCACCATGCCTCTCCTTGCTCCATTATCCCCACCCTGCATTGCCTGGTGTGCGGCATTAACTTTAAATTTCACCCTACATTCGCTTAACAAAGCACGGGGAATGGATGCCTTGCCTTGAGATTGGCTTGGAGTGCGACATTGCCTGGCCCAAGGCTTAGCCCATGGACCAGCCAGACCCATAGCATGACACGGGCCCGTGCGGGCTCGAGCTGTGGGCCGTGCCAAATCAACCCCCCAAATTACCCTAAAGGAGAGAGGCATGGCTTGGGACGCCTCATGGGCTAGCACGACATGACTCGCACTTTGTGCGGGCCACATGTGGGTCATGTCATGCTGACCCAGCATTGACCCAATTTACACATCTACTTGAACCCACCTAATACTGGGGACAGGGCAGGGAAATTCGAGGATTCTTCATCCTTGATGAGGAGTGGGGTGCCTTGCCCCTGAACTCGCTCGACATTAAGGAGTGGTTACCTTGCCTTGAACCCGTGTAACACTGGGGATAAAGCGGGGATGGGGGTTATTAGTGGAATTAATAAAAATGTTAGCTTTTATAATTATTTTTATTTATTTTAAAAGTAATCAAAATTTCATTTAAAAATAATAAAAAGAATAAAAATTACTACAAATTATTAAGTCAACATTAAATGAAAAATAAAATTATTAAATCTTTCAAATTTTTCCCATGCATTACACAGGTCCCTGCTAGTATCTATCTATCTATCTATCTATCTATCTATCTATCTATCTATCTATCTATCTATCTATCTATATATATATATATATATATATATTAAAATTGGTTCGTCCATGTCAGCATATCTCTCATTTGAGAGAAGCTATTTATCTATTTTCTCCATCTTTTATATTTTTTTCTTATTTTCTTTTGTTTTAAAAATATAAAACAGTAATCATTGCTTATCTTGATAAGATTAAACAACCAATGAGATGCACTTTCCCAGAACCTAAATAATCTCTTCTCCTAAAATTTCTCCTAAACTGCCTCTCCCACTTTCTCCAAAATTATCTCTAATTCCTATTTATCTTCTAAATTATCTCTAATTTCTATTTATCTCCAAAATTATCTCTAATTTAGTAGAGAGTTTCTCTCCTAAATTATCTCTAATTTCTATTTATCCTCTCCCCAACATTTTATCTATATCTACCTAAAGAAAGTTTGGATTAAAAAATTTAAGAATTATTTAAATATTCTAACAAGATTAAATAATAACTTAAAAATATTTATTAAAAACACAAAATAATTTTATATTTTTACAAAATATATCACAAAATTATGTACTAAAACTTTAAACTATGTTTTTATAGATAATAAATTTAAATGTTTTTCAAATATTTAATAATATGTAATAGCTTTAAATAAATAAAATTAAAATAATAAAATATTTAAAATATTTTATAGATTATTTAAATATTTATCATAACTAGATTTTAAATAGTTAAAATAACAGAATTATGTAATAAATTTAAAAAATTTCACTAAAGTAGAAAAATAATTATAACAAAATATTGAAATTAATTACAATTTAAAATATTACAAAATTAATATGAAATTATGTAATAATAGTATAAATTATGATTTTATGGATAATTAAATTAAATAATTAATTAATATTTTACATATTATTTAAGTATTTAAATAACTAAATATTTTAAATAACAAAATATTTAATATAACTAGATTTTAAATAGTTAAAATAAAGAAATTATGTAATAAATTTAAAAAAAAAACTGAAATGTAGAAAAGTTATTATAACATAATATTGAAATTAATAATAATTTAATATATTTTGCATAATATTGTAAATAACTAATTTCACTTATATCAAGTAATAATTTGAGAAAACAACTATCAAAAACATTAATATTTATTAATAATAATTTTAAACTCTCAATATGTATTTATTATATAATTATATATACTAAAATTATTATTTATTGTATTTCAATAATTATTTATTTTTTTGTGATAAATGTATTTTCAATGATTATGTATAAATTTATTTTATTTTGTTATTTAATAGAAAACTTCCAATAATTATTGTTATGTGAATGCCTATAATGAGTCCATAACTCATCGCACATTTGCGATGAATTCATAACTCATCAAACATCTGTGATGAACTCATAGCCAAAATAGGTTACGATGAACTTTGGACCCGTGCGGACTTAAGATGAGTTTAAAGTCATCACAAAATTGCGATGAGCGCAAACTCACCGTAGATGATAAACAAATAAAAGAAACACATGCATCGTTAAATAATGTACGTAACGAGATACCCCGTAAGACTAATGAGGGTGTGCAAGCTAAATAGTGACGTCACCCATGACACGTCTTTTTAAAATGGTCATGAAAGGAAGTAGCACACGTGTATTATAAGAATCCTCAAACAAAAGGAAAGTTCATCCTTGAGATATCTCAAATGACACATGGCGAAACCCTATCAGTGTTTCCTAACAATTAACACCAAATCCAAGATCCCCTTTTCTAATAGGAACCAAATACTTGGGACCTCGGGATCCCTCCCTATAAATAGGGGTCCAATTCATAATGAGATAATCATTTTATCACCTTATTTGCCTTAGCCTTTAGCCTACCTCCTGCACTCGGCCTTCCTTTGTCCTTTAAGGAGATTCTCGTACGTAGCCTAACCACCTCACTCACAAAAATCATTAAAAAAATAAATTTAAAAATTAGATTTATGAAATGAAACATTCCTTTTCATATTAAAAATATAAAATATTAATATATATACATGGTTAGGTCATTCGATTTTGGTCAATTTACAAATGGCCAAAGTGAAATTTATTCAACTTGATCGAATTGCGAATTTTTTGAACCAAAGCCAACATAAAATACTAGAAAACCGACCAACTTGGGTCGAGTTGACCAGGTTGGCCGGTTTTATAAGTTTGATGAATAAACCTAACTAAAATTTATTATTGTTATTTTTGTATTATAAAAAATTTATTAAAAGTAGTATATAAAATATGAATAATTATAAATTATTTAAAAAGATGAAAATATAAAACAATTGTATACTCTTATATGTTTCTATTAGGGTCATTTACTGGAACACATCTTATAGTTTTACATATTTACTTAAACCTACCTTACAGTTTTCATTTTACTAAAATATCCATATATTTTACAATTTATTTACTTAATCAACCTTTTATTAAAGAGTGTTTGTTTTGCCATTAGGCCCATGATTTTTTATTCCAAAAAATACCCTTAACATTTTGTTATACAAAAAACAAAATTGGCCAAATATAGCCAATAGAGTGGTTGGTTGTGTCTTATTAAGGGCAAAATGGTATTTTTGGAATAAAAATATCCTTAACACTATTTATTTAAGATTACACTATTTATTGACTAATTTAGTATATTTTTGCAATTATTGCATTTTTATTATATATCTATTATATCGTGGGTCTCATGAAACACCTTCGAGATCATCAGCCCACGCTGTTAGGAGTCCATTCCCCACCGGGAGGTGGATATCGTGCTAGCTAATAAGGTTTGTCATGTTTGTCTGATCTGGGCGGGATGAGGATAAGACCTACAGTCGTGTTGCGTGATCCCGAAGAGCTCAGAGACAGTTGGCTGCTTCTAAAAGTCCGCTACGTGTCACCTTGGTAGGTTGGGACATCCCAAGATACTCAGACCTCGGTCCCGGCCGAGGTAGCCGAGACACCCAAGGTGAACTGGCCTGCTGAGGTGACAGGAAATGTTGAGTCACTGCCCAATCATTATGTCGCATCCACGTGTTCGCTATTTAGTAGGTCAGGCCAAATCACCCCTCATCATTGACCATTAGCGAGAACCCACCAACTCGGGTTGTACCGATTTGGGTCTATTTTTAGTTCATTTTGTTTGTTCAAAAGATTTAAACTTAAAAGAAATAACTTTAAATTTCATAAATTACAATGATATTATTAAAAAATAAATTACAAAAATTATATCTATGATATAAAATATTTTAGACTAAAAATATGGGAATTTTCCTACTTTCCTGTTTTAAAAAAATAAATTTAAAATATAAAATATTAATATATATTTATTAAACCAAAGTCAATCTGAAATACTAGACAACCAACCAACTCGGGTTGAGTTTGATTGAATTGTTTATTAAAAAGTTCAAATATAAAACAATTATATACTCTTATGTATTTCGTTTGTTTAACTTTCGCTTGGCAAAGCACGGGTCCCTGTCACCATGCCTCTCCTTGCTCCATTATCCCCACCCTTCATTATTTTTGACTTTCTCTATTCTCTCCTTCCCACCACTCCCATTAAGCCATGTCACCCAACTACCTAAAAATATTTCTATAATCTCTCTCCTAAGGTATCTCGTTTAAACCAATAAGAAAGTATTATGTTGCCCCACTCCCTAATGAGATCCTAAAATGTGTTCCCTCCAATCTATATCCACTCTCCCTCATTTAAAATATTCATATTAATTAATAAATACTTAAATGCAGTTAATATTTAATCCCACCCATATTCAATGAGTATTAAATAGTGTTATTACCAAAAGTTAATAAATACAGTTAGTAAATTACCAAAAATTAATAAATATTGTTATTAATTAACTCATTATAATATTTTATAGAAATTGAAAACTCTTTAACTAATTTCTATAAAATTGAGAATTATATATAACAATTATCAAAATGTATAAAATTTTAGTTATTGTTATTATTAAAATTAATAACCAAATACAAATGGGGGAACAAAATACTATAATGTTAGAAAATGAATTTATTAATTAATTTATATTGCAAAGTAAAGATAAATTAGTGTAATTTTGTTAGTAAACTACCAAATAAAAAATATATATTTCATAATAATTTAAAAAAAAATCAATAAATCCCCATAGTTACACAAATGTAATAAATTTTTCATAAAACTACATTTTCGTAAAATAACATTTTTGAAATTAAAAGATATAAATTATTTGAAAGTTTATTGAAAATGCATTAAATAATTATTGAAAACTATTAGAATATTTTTGAAACTTTTAGGAAAATTTATTACATTTGATAGATTTTGGAAAACCATTGAAAAATTATGTAATTTTTATTGAAAATTATTAAACATAAATGACTATGGGAAATGGAAAATTATAATTTGAACAAATAATTAAACAAATTATCAAGATAAATTAGTATAATATTGGAAAAAGGAAATTATTTGTTAGCTTATATTAGAAATTATAAGATAAATTAGTATAATTCTATAAGTAAAACATTTAAAAAGAAAATAAATTATTTAATAAAAATTTAAATAAATTTGAATAAATTTTCAAAATTATACAAGCACAATTAATTTTCCAAAATTTTCATAAAATTACATTTTTGAATATTAAAGACAATTTAGTGTACTTTTAGAAATTTACCATGTGGTTGATACTCAATATATCTTTTTGATCATTTCTATCATCAAATTGAATATTGGGTCAATGGGACAGTGTTTCCAAAACTGGATCAAACCATATGGTTAGACCGAAAAAATTGGGAACCAGACACTGTTTCACCTCAAAACCGCTTTTTGTCCAAAAGCCGTTTATTTGGTTAGCAAACCACTGACCTAAGTAGTCGAACTGTCAACCCGGACAATAGTTTTTGGCCTTTTCATGATTTTCTAATTTTTTATTTTTTTGTTAGAGCAGGTCTTCCATTTGACAAATAGACCATTCAACCCCAAAATAGTTCCCTATCCAGTCCAATTTTAAAAACCTTGGACAAGGAGTGGGTGCCTTGCCTTGACCTTGGCTTGGTGTGCGGCATGGCCTAGCCCAAGGCTCAACCCACGGCACAGCACGGGCTGATGCAGGCTTGAGCCATAGGCCGTGTCGAATTGACCCCCCAAATTATCCTAGAGGAGGAAGGCACGGCCCAGGATGCCTTGTGGGCCAACACGACACGACTCGCACTTTGTGTGGGCCACATGCGGGTCGTGTTGTGCTGACCCAACAAGACCCAATTTACACCTCTACTTGAACCCGCCCAATACTGGGGACTGGGTAGGGAAATTCAATGATTCTCCATCCTTGATGAGGAGTGGGGTGCCTTGCCCCTAAATTCACCCGACATTTGAGGAGTGATTACCTTGCCCTGAACTCGCGTGCCACTGGGGACAAGGTGGGGATGGGGTAGAGTGTCTTGACAATGGGGCAAGGAAAGGGATGGGGTGCCCTACCTTGTACCCACCCCGTTGTCAATCCTATATAATTGTTAATTATTAGTGAAATTAATAAAAATGTTATCTTTTATAATTTTTTTTATTTATTTTAAAATTAATCAAAATTTCATTTAAAAATAATAAAAAAATAAAAATTAATAAAATTACTACAAATTATTAATTAAATTAAATTTATTAAAAATATTTATTCATATTCAATTAATAATAATTATTTTTTATAAATTAACATTAAATAAAAAAAATATTAAATCTTTCAGATTTTCCCGTGCATCGCACGGATCCCTGCTAGTATATATAGATAGAAAGTCATGGTGAAAGTGGGACCTAGCTAAAAGTTATAACAAATTTGAGAGGGGCAATATCTGCAGGCATAAGCGGCAGGGTGAGGATGTTTACTGTTTACCAATCTATCTACTTCTTTGTCATTGCACTGATTCACTGAACTGTGGACAAAAGAGATATGCTAGCAGCTGGGGCTTCTAGTAACCTGCCCTCTTAGCGATGAAATGAACTAAAAATTGCAGGGACATATTTGAAATGGGCTTATGATTGTTTTTATCCTTGATTCATAAAGATGCATAGAAGAATTGAATTCAAACATATATATATAGAGAGAGAGAGAGGAAAGCCCAATTGTTCCAAAGTCTGATCAAGAACTCCAAACACAAGTAGTTAAAGGTTTTGTGGATGGAGCTAGGATTATCCCTTGTTTACACCATTTTGCCATTTTGCAACATGACTCTATGAGCTTGGATCTCCTCCCTTAAATTCTTCCCACATCCCTCCCTACTCATAGGACACTGCGGTGCATTGAGAATCTCTCTCATCATGGGGGATATTCATAGGGATGCCAAAGGGTCGGGTTTGGCACGGGTTTGTCTCAACCCTAATCTAACCCTATAGTGCCTCAATCTGGACCCGATCCGACCTGCATTAAAATACATGATTTCCAAATCTGACCCGATCTGATCCGTAGCATTTCAGTTGTATTTTTTTAACACGTTTTGAAGACTTAAAACTCATTAATTTAAGTTAGGAAATTGTTTTATTGCATCTAAGATGTCACTTTTGCCATTAAAAAAAATAATAAAAATTATCATGTAAATAAATCTTAAATTTTAAAACTATAGAGTTAGAAGTCAAAAAGTTACAAGAATACTTTGTATATATGTAGGACATCATGATCTAGTGGATGGATCAACCAAAACCCGAACTTGATTTAGACTAAATAATCAAAACCCTAGTCCAATCCTAAAGCCAAATATATTACCCTAACCCGACTCTATAAGCCAGATTTACCATTTAACCCGACTCACTGACATCCCTAGATGTTTTCAATGGCCAATGCGCAGTGGTAGTGCATTGTGGATAGTAACGTGGGAACAGTTGTGAGTAGGAGATCCGAGTGCATTACGATTTACGACATGCATTGCATTCGGTTCTAGTCATTGGAAATTAATTCTTTACCTCCAATCAATGAGGCCCCAACACTTGATCATGTAGGATTCCTTTGGTATTGGATTGCACATTTGATAAGGCAATTTTTTTGTGAAATTAAAAATTCCTTAAAAGTTCCCTATGTTTTTTGGCAAATACTAAATTAAAGGCCCCTCAATTTTATCCTAATCCAAAAATATCCCATATTGAATAGAGAATATCAAAAATTCCCTCATCGATTTTTTATACTTGATTCTATTACCAAAAACCTGCCCTGTTTGTAGGTCATTTGGTTTTTAACTAGTCCAAATTAATAGTTTTTTTTTTTTTTTATAGATCAAAACCATTCATATTGAAACTCATCTTTCAAATATCCGAGCTGTAAATTTTGGGCCCAATCTACCGTTGGCAGAGAATCCAAATTTCAATGTGTGTTTTTACAAAGTTTCAAAAATATTAGATGTTTTGTGACTAATAAGATTAAATTTTGGAGAGACATTGCCAAGTGACTCAATTGGTGAGGTCTCTAGCTAGTCCAAGCGGAGACTTGCGATCTTGTCCTGCCATTAGGGGTGTCAATGGACCTGGTTTAAGTTAGACTGTCCAAATCAAAATCAATTTATTCGAATTGGACGGATAAATAAGATATATTGAATTGGACCAGTCCAGATTTAATGGTCCAAAGTATTTATTAGATTGGATTGGACATGATCCATCCCTAATAAATTTATATTGGATTAGGTTGGACTGAGCCAATATTTGATCCGTTGATAAAAGATAAGAACGCAGGTGTAAATAGAACAGATTTGAATTGGAACCAATCAAATTAAAATAAATGTAAACAGATTTGACGATCTAAACATTAAATTAGACCGTTACAAAATAATCTAAATTATTTATTGGACTGGAATGGACCAGATCCATTTGTAATGGATTCACATTGGATCGGATCGGATTGGACCAAATCCAGTCCAATTGACACCCCTACCCGCCATATCACAGGATTAGGGGGTTATGGAAGAGACTTTGTGGGGGCCATGGCTCACTTGGCTGCGCCCCTGGATCCCTAATGAACTTCACATAATAAAAGTGAGCCACAATGAGCATTTTGATCCACTTGATTCCAAGTAATGAGGGCATTATTGGAATTTTGGCATAACTTTGATTTTATGTATAATCAAATGTTAACAAACAATCAAACAAGTGTAGGGTGGGTTTTGTCCTCCCATGTCAATCAACAGGGAGGTTAGGGGAAGAGGGGGGAGGATCTTGCGGAAGCCCTGCCCGCCCTTCTCTATTTTGAGGGATCCCTCATATTGATGATTCCAGGCTTCCCGGACTCGTAACAGTCAGTAGTCTCTGCCGTTGCAGGTCTTTCTCCTTCCGCTGAGACGGCCCTCTTTTTGGTTTTGTTCGTTCACAGCGGCACGAAATCATGAAGATACTGGAATAACTCAGAAAGAGACTGACACCGAATATGACAATCATGACCCCCTTTTAATAAGTGCCTACCCTCAATATTCTAGTCAAAAGGCATACTTTGTAGTAATAGACTCGTTTAGGCAGTGACGTAAAGTAGTTTTAATTAAGAAACCTCAGGGGAGGTTTAAGGACTCTCCCTCTATTGATAGATCAGGATTTGACGTCATGTAAAAATTGCACCAGAATCGCTTAACTGAATTCGCTCTTGCATTTTTTGAGAGTTCGGTTTCTATCAGGGCACGGTGCATACGCGCACCGTTCGCTCATAACGAAAACGCGCCACGTGTCTTTTCAATCTCTCATGTAATCATTTAAAGCGTGTGAAGCCAATAAACGGCGTTAATAGGAGTTGTCGTTAGAATCTATTCGAAGAAACTTTTGCCGCCTCGCACTCAACCCTGTCCCCTCCCGTTCTCTCCCTCCTCAACGGGTGGCGACCAACAACTATCATCGGCGATTATTAATACCGGCGATTGTAAGAAAAATTCATGTATTGATTTTTTTTTTTTAAATTTTCTTCCTCAAAACATTGCATCAAGTATTGCATTTCATTCTTAACTTTTGTTTTTCCCAAAACCTAAATCGTAATTTCTCTATTCGATAATGGGAGTTTAGTAAATTCATTACCACCCGCGACAACCCTTACAGTGTTAGCATTATATACCATTGCAGTTTATAAAAAGATTTTTATATCCAAAATATGCATTACCTGAGTGTCTTCAGTCGCCGTTCACCATTCACGGTACAAAGGAGATGAAGTTACAATTTAGGTTTTGGAGAAAACAAAAAGCTAAGAATAAAATGCAATACCTAATGCAATGTTTTGGTAAAGAAAAACTGAAACAAAAAATCAATACCTAAGTTTTTCTTCTGGTCGCCAATGTTAATAATTGCCGGTAATAATTGTTAGTCGCCGCTGGTTGGAGAGGAAGAGAACGGGTGGGAACAGGATTCAGTGCGAGGCGGCAAAGAGCAGTTTTTTCGAATGGATTCTAACGGCATCTTCTGTCAACGCCGTTTGTTGGCTTCACACGCTTTATAAGGTTACACGAGAGAAAAACTCGCGCGTCCTCCTTTTGCGCCATGCACCGTGCTGATAGAAGCCGAACTCACTTTTTGAGGAGCCAATAACATAAGGGCACCGATAATGTTTCAATTCTAAGCCCAACTCCTCTCTATAAATAATCTAACAAATCTCTTCCTCCAGACTTCTTCCCTTTCTCCCTTCTCCCTCCTCCCGACGCCCTCAAAACGAAAACAAAAAATGGAGTTCTCAACATTCCAACCCGCCTTTTCATGGCCTTACTTCTTCACCTCTCCTCTTCTTTTTCCTTCTTGCATCATCCCGGAAAACTGTGTCCACTGGACTGAAACCCAAGAGTCTCATATTTATAAGGCCGAATTGCCTGCAGGTAATCCATCTCTTGGCTCATCAGAAATTCTCTTACGTACGTGTTTCTGTAAATGCATCTCCCACGGAGGCTTGTTTTGTTTTAACAGGTGTGAGGAAGGAGGAAATTAGGGTTGAAGTTGAGGACTCGCGGTACCTCATAATCCAAACACAAGGTACTGAAAAGGAAAAAGACCCTACCGGGAGCTTCATGAGGAAATTCAGGCTTCCACCTATGGTCGATATCAATGGAATCTCTGCTGGGTACCAAAACGGGGTGTTGAGGGTTACAGTTCCAAGAAGAAGCCGCTTAAGAATTGATCCCGGTGACATGCCTGAGAGAAACGAAGTTCTTGCACCGGCGGCTTCACTTGTTTAATTATAAATCATTTTAGCTTCTAAGGATTTTCTTTCTTCTCCCTCCTTATCATGTTTTCTTTTTTCCTTCTTATGTTTGTTTCTTTTTTCTTCTTCTATTTTGATTTTTGAGTAAGTTATACGTCGTGGGTGTTAATGGGAGGTGATGGACAATTTGATATCGTTAGCGTTATGGTGTATTACGGCTTGAAGCCTTGAAGGTGTATTCTATGATGATATCGGTATGACATGAGTTCATACAACTCTCTTGTACTTTCTTGCATTCTCATGATATATATATATATCATTTTTGAAACAACCAATGAAAAGCAATTTCTCTTAAACCGCTTTCCTCACTTTATCCAAACTTATCTCCGATTCCTATTTATCTTCTAAATTATCTCTAATTCCTATTTACCTCTAAAATTACCTCTAAATTAGTAGGGAGTTTCTCTCCTAAATTATCTCTAATTCCTATTTATCCTCTCCCCTACTTTTTATCTATATCTATCTAAAGAAAGTTTAGATTAAAAAATTTAAGAATTATTTATATATTCTAACAAAATTATATAATAAATTATTTAAAATATTTATTAAAAACACAAAAAATAATTTTATATTTTTAAAAAATATATCACAAATTATGTACTAACAATTTAAATTATGTTTTTTTTGGATTATCAATTTAAATGTTTTTCAAATATTTAATTTATGTAATAAATTAAAAAAAAATCTTCAAATTAGAAAAATAATTATAGCATAATATTCAAATTAATAATAATTTTATATATTATAAAATTAAAAATGAAATTATGTAATCTCTTTCTCTCTCTCCCTCTATATTAAAACAAGGAAGTCTAAAAATTTTTTCCTTTTTTTGAATTTTTTATTTTTTTAATTCCATGTCATTTTTTAAACAACCAATGAGATGCACTTTCCCAATAACCTAAATAATCTCTTCTCCTAAAATTACTCCTAAACTACCTCCCCCACTTTCTCCAAAATTATCTCTAATTCCTATTTATCTCCAAAATTATCTCTAATTTAGCAGAGATTTTCTCTATTAAATTATATCTGATTCCTTTTTATCTTCTTCCCTACTTTTTATCTTCTTCCCTACTTTTTATCTATATCTATCTAAAAAAAGATTTGATTATAAAATTTAAGAATTATTTAAATATTCTAACAAAATTATATAATAACTTTAAAATATTTATTAAAAACACAAAATAATTTTATATTCTTACAAAATATATCACGAAATTATGTACTAACAATTTAAATTATATTTTTCCGGACTATCAATTTAAATAATTTAAATGTTTTCCAAATTATCAATTTAAATAACTTAATATTTATCATAAATAGATTTTAAATAGTTAAAATAACAAAATTATGTAATAAATTTAAAAAAATTCTTCAAAGTAGAAAAATAATTATAACATAATATTCGAATTAATAATAATTTAATATATTACAAAATTAATAATGAAATTATGTAACAATAGTATAAATTATGATTTTATGGATAATTAAATTCAATAAATAATTAATATTTTAAAATTTAAATATTTTACATATTATTTAAGTATTTAAATAAATAAATATTTTAACTAATAAAATATTTAACATAACTAGATTTTGAATAGTTAAAATAAAGAAATTATGTAATAAATTTTAAAAAATTCTAAAACGTAGAAGAATAATTATAACATAATAATGAAATGAATAATAGTTTAATATTTTTACATGATATTGTAAATAATTAATTTCACTTATATCAAGTAATAATTCAAGAAATTAACTTTCAAAAAAAATAATAATTTTAAACTCTTAATCTGTATTTATTATATAATTATATATACTAAAATTAATATTTATTGTCTTTTGTGATAAACGTATTTTCAATGTTTATGTATAAATTTATTTTATTTTGTTATTTAACAGGAAACTTTCAATAGTTATTGGAGATTAAATTACTATTATTGAAATTTTAAAATTTAATTCTTTGTACTTATTGTATTTATTGTATTTTTGTTATAAGTTATTGATTAATATTTATCGGAGATTAAATTATTATTTGAGATTATAATATTTGTTGACTTAGTTAATATATTTTTAGTACTTATTGTATTTTTGTAATTTCTATAATTATTGTATTTTTCATTATCAATATATTTTCAATAATTGTGTACTTTTGCTATAAATTTTCAATAATTATTGAAAAATAAACTATTGTTATTATTCAGAGATAAGACTATTAATTTAGCTGAAATTATGAGTGTTCATGAGTTGGTTCGGTTCGGTCATGGGTTATTTGGCCAACCAAATTGACCTGGTCAAGTTAGGGAGTTGGTCAGCTGAAACCAACTAACCTTTTATGAAAACCGACCCACTCAAGTTGTATAAGTTTGGGTCGATTTTTTAGTTTGGTTAGTTTGTTCAAAAGATTTAAACTAAAAAATTTAATTTAATTTTAAAAATTATAGTGCAATTATTAAAAATAAATTTAAAAATTAGATTTATGATATAAAACATTTTCAACTAAGAAATATGGGAAAATTCCCACTTTTCCATATTAAAAATTATATTTGAAATATAAAATATTAATATATATATCCATGTTAGGTCATTCGATTTTGGTCGGTTTACAAATGGCCAAAGTGAAACTGATCCAACTTGGTCGAATTGGGAAATTTTTTAACCAAAGCCAACATAAAATACTAGAAAACTAACCAACTCGGGTCGAGTTAATCGGGTTGGTCGGTTTCATCAGTTTGATAAATAAACCTAAATGAAATTAATTATTGTTATTTTGTATTATAAAAAAAATATTAAAAGTAGTATATAAAATATGAATAATTATTAATTATTTAAAAAGTTGAAAATATAAAACAATTGTATACTCCTATGTGTTTCTATTAGGGTCATTTATTAGGAAACACTTTTAGGGATGACAATTTTCCCCATCCCTTACGGGGACCCAACTTCCCTGACCCGATGGGACTGGGAATGGGGATTGTTTTGGTGGGGCGGGGACAGGGATTAATAGGAATCCCCGGTCGAGGTCGGGATTGGGGCCGTGGATGGGGATTGAGGTCCCCACCCCGCCCCGACCCGATTATATATATATATATATATATATATCAAAACATATTTAAAACATTATTTATAATTTAAAATTTTTATTTATTTTAAATAAATTTGTTTAAAAAATACTATTATCTGAAAACATTTTGGGGATTCGGGTCCCCACGGGGAACCCATCCCCATTGGGGATCAGGGATGGGGTTAATTTCAAAATCGAGGTCGGGGACGGGGAATATGATCCCCGCCCCGTTTCCATTCCTACACACCTTATTGTTTTACATATTTACTTAAACGTACCTTATAGTTTTCATTTTACTAAAACATCCCATATATTTTACTACTTATTTACTTAATCAACCTTTCATTAAGGAGTGTTTGTTTTGCCATTAGGCCCATTAATTTTTATTCCAAAAATACCCTTAATACTTTTTTTTGTATAAAAAACAAAATGGACCAAATATAGCCAATAGAGTGGTTGCCCGTGTCTTATTAGGGGCAAAAATGGTATGTTTATTTTTATTTTCTTTTGATTAAATTTATTTAAATGAACACTAGGGTCAACACAATCATTTTCCACTATCATCTAATGAAAGATTGATTAAATCCATTGCAAATTATAAGTGGTGTTTTAGTAAAATGCTAACTATAGGGTAGATTTTAGTAAATCATGAAACTATAAGGGGTATTTTATTCTATGACCCTTTCTATTATTTAGCTTTCTCTTAATAAATCCCGTGCATTGCACGGGTCCCCGCTAGTTTACATACTGATAACTCTGCGTGCATTTTGATGGGTCAGAGAATTTGACCCTTACAAAAGAAATAAGTGAGGAACCTGATTTTCATTTCTACTTATATACACAAAAAATATTGAGGCAAAATGGTGAAGTGAGCTCTTGATTATACATCCCCAATGTAGTTGCTTTATCCAAATAGATGAGTTTAGTCTTTCTATTCAGTAAGTTGATTAGTTGAAGGTCCAGTCGCTATATACTAGCTGCTGTATTCCAGGCTATTGATCGACTTGAACTTCAGCATCATAGTTTCCAGCGAGGGATGTCAATTGGACCAGATTTGGTCCAATCTAATTCGATCCAATATGAATCCATTACAAATGGATCAGGTCCAATCCAATCCGATGAATACTCTGGACCATTTTGTACCATTCCATTTCAATGTATGAACCCTCCAATCCAAAGCTAATCCATTCAATGGACTAGATATTGGTTCAATGCCACGAATTCAATATGTATCCATTATGGATGGACCGCATTCAATCCAATCCAATAAATACTTTGGACCATGGTCCAATTCAATGTCTTGTTGGTCCGTTCAAATTGATCTTTATTTGGACGGAGTCCAACCCAAAACTAGCCTATTGAAACCCCTACTTCTAGCTTCCCAATATGCCCTTCCTTGAGTGATGACTGTTCTTCCATGTGCACATCTGAGGATGAATGCTCATCCTACACTACCTAGAAAAAAGATTGCCTACGACCAGCATCACAGAACAGCTCAACGACCCTCCAGTGATTTTTTAACAGGCCAGTGTGTTAATCAGGTACTAGTTTGACATGACCTTTTGTCTTTTTCACCACACACTGGCGTGTTCAATAATCATCGGGAGTCACTGAATTGTTCTACGACATTGGTCGCAGGCAATATTAACTCCATTACCTATTAGAGGGTCATATGATCCATCAATAAATAATAACGGGAGAATGACGGTTCAGCCTAGAGTCAGAATTTTTAGGCCCAAAGTATAGTTGGGGTAGGTGCCAGCTCGGAATTGATGCCAATTCACGGACGGGTATTGGTGTAGAGTGGTGGTATTTGACATTTTGAATGATTATAGGTCTGCAGTGGAATTCAGAAATCTGCATTGGGCCTGTTCGTACTTTTTCGAATAACTAATTACTTGTGAAATGACTTGTGTTGTGCTCAAGTGATATTTGACATTGATAAGGTGGTCTTCATCAAATTTCGTCGTGGGGGAGCAATTGATTGGTCAAAACTCTTTGAGTATCATATATACCGTTTCGGCATTATAGATTTTAATAGTTAACTAGCGAGGACCCGTGTGATGCACGGGATTTATTAAGCGAAAGATAAATAATAGAAATGGTCATTTACTAAAATACCCTTATAGTTTCATGGATTTACTAAAATCTACTCTATAGTTAGCATTTTACTAAAACACCACTTATAATTTGCAACAAATTTAATCAATCTTCCATTAGATGATAGTGGAAAATGATAGTGTTGACCCTAATGATCATTTAAATAAATTTAATCAAAAGAAAATAGAAATAAAAATATCATTTTTGCCCTTAATAAGACATGGGCAACCACTCTATTGGCTATATTTGTCCAATTTTGTTTTTTGTATAAAAAGGTGTTAAGGGTATTTTTGGAATAAAAAATCATGGGCCTAATGGAAAAACAAACACTCCTTAATGAAAGGTTGATTAAGTAAATAAGTTGTAAAATATATGGGATGTTTTAGTAAAATGAAAACTATAAAATACGTTTAAGTAAATATGTAAAACTATAACGTGTGTTCTAGTAAATGACTCTAATAGAAACACATAAGAGTATACAATTGTTTTATATTTTCAACATTTTAAATAATTATTAATTAATCATATATTTATATACCTTTAATAATTTTTTTATAATACAAAAATAACAATAATTAATTTCAGTTAGGTTTATTCGTCAAACTTATGAAACCAACCCGATCAACTCGACCTGAGTTGGTCGATTTTCTAGTATTTTATGTTGGCTTTGGTTCAAAAAATTCCCAATTCGACCAAGTTGGACCAGTTTCACTTTGGCCATTTGTAAACTGACCAAAATCGAATGACCTAACCATGGATATATATTAATATTTTATATTTTAAATATATTTTTTAATATGAAAAGTGAGAAATTTCCCATATTTCTTAGTCTAAAATGTTTTATTTCATAAATCTAATTTTTTAATAATTTCACTGTAATTTTTAAAATTAAATTTAATTTTTAAGTTTAAATCTTTTGAACCGATTGACCTTTTGTGAAAATCGACCCAAACCGACACAACTTGAGTGGATCGATTTTCACAAAAGGTCAGTTGGTTTCAGCTGACCAACTCCCCAACCTGACCAGGTCAATTTGTTTGGCCAAATAGCCTACGGCTAGACTGAACCGACTCATGAACACTCACAATTATAGCTAAATTAATAGTCTTATCTCCAATAAATAACAATAGTTTAAGCTCCAATAATTATTGATAATTTATAGCGAAAATACACAGTTATTGAAAATATATCGGTAATGAAAAAATACAATAATTACAAAAATACAATAAGTACTAAAAATATATTAACTTAGTCAATAAATAGTATAATCTCAAATAATAGTTTAATCCCTAATAAATATTAATTAATCAATAAGTTATAACAAAATACAATAAATGCAATAAGTACAATGAATTAAATTTAAAAAATTCAATAAAAGTATTTTAATCCCCAAAATTTATTGAAAGTTTTCTGTTAAATAACGACACAAAATAAGTTTATACATAATCATTGAAAATACATTTATCACAAAAAACTAAATAATTACTAAAATACAATAAATATATATATATATATTAATTTTAGTATATATAATTATATAATAAATACATATTAAGAGTTTAAAATTATTATTAATAAATATTAAGTTTTTTGAAAGTTATTTTCTCAAATTATTACTTGATATATGTGAAATTATTTATTTACAATATAATGTAAAACTATTAAATTATTATTAATTTCAATATTATGTTATAATTATGTTTTTATTTTCATATATTTTTTAAATTTATTACATAATTTCTTTATGTTAACTATTTAAAATCTAGTTATGTTAAATCTTTTTTTTTAATATTTAGTTATTTAAATACTTAAATAATATGTAAAATATTTAAATATTGAAATATTAATTATTTATTGAATTTAATTATCCATAAAATCATAATTTATACTATTATTGCATAATTTCATTAGTAATTTTGTAATATATTAAATTATTATTGATCTCAATATTATGTTATAATTATTTTTCTACTTTAAAGAAATTTTTAAAGCTATTACATAAAATTCCGTTATTTTAACTATTTAAAATCTAGTTATGATAAATATTTAAATAATCTTTAAAATATTTAAAATTTTTTGTTAATTGAATTTTATTTATTTAAAGCTATTACATATTATTAAATATTTGAAAAACATTTAAATTGATAATCCAGAAAAATATAATTTAAATTGTTAATACATAATTCCATGATATATTTTGTAAAGATATAAAATTATTTTGTATGTTTTAAATAAATATTTTAAAATTATTATATAATTTTTTAGAATATTTAAATAATTCTTAAATTTTTTAATCCAAACTTTCTTTAGATAGATATAGATAAAAAGTAGGGGAGAGGATAAATAGGAATTAGATATAATTTAGGAGAGAAACTCTCTACTAAATCAGAGATAATTTTGGAGATAAATAGGAATTAGAGATAATTTAGAAGATAAATATATAGGAATTAGAGATAATTTAGAAGATAAATATATAGGAATTAGAGATAATTTTGGAGAAAGTGGGGATAGTAGAGGAGATAGTTAAGGAGAAATTTTAGGAGAAGAGATTATTTAGGTTTTGGGAAAGTGCATCTCATTGGTTGTTTCAAAAATGACATGGAATAAAAAAAATAAAAAATTCAAAAAAAGGAGAAAATTTCTTCACAGCCTTGTTTTAATAAATAGATATAGATAGGATAAAATAGTTGGTTGAGGTTAGGTTTTTGGTTAAAAAATAAATGGCACATCTAGACATATCTATGATGGTAGTGTTTGGAGGTATCAAAAAGTCAAGTTAAGTTGAAGAGAATGTTAAAACTAAAAGTGAAGAGTTTTGGATCCTATATAATTAATGTCTTGGTCCAAAAGTGCAACAAAAAACACCCAAATAATAATTGAAAAATCCTAAAACTTTCTCTAAGGTTTTTGATGAATATTAGGCAAAAATCTATAGTGCATATTAACTATACTATGTAGCAAAGAATGTGAACCAATAATAAAAGATACATCAGTTAACATCTAGGCTCAGTTTGGAAGGAGTACAAATACAAATATGTATAGTACAAATACAAACAAAATAATACAAAATATAAGGTTTTGCACTCTACATATTTGCATTTGTATTCCTTCCAAATTAAGCCCTAAGTACATTTTGAAATGCAAGCCAATAAAAAGTAGACCATGTGACATCTTTAATGTGACTAGTAAGTACGCACGTGCTTTGCATGTGGCAATTTTGATGTCAATAATGATAGTAAATAATTTGTTTCTAAAATTTTCTATAATTTCCTTATATTTCTATATCTATAAAAAACATTCTTATTTGTCAAAATTAATTTTCTTTAATATGATGAATATACAATGATGAGGGATAATTTGGCTCGTCCAATGATGTGATGACACGTGGAGCGACGGAATGATATGGTGACACTTCAATGACCTCAGACACCTCAGCGATCCTAGTCACCTTGGGTCACCTTGCTAAGCAGAGGCCCGAGCAGCTCACTACATCCACTGACTTGCCGAGGTGCCATGTAGCCTCCTTCTAGAAGCAAGCCAAGCTGTCTTCAATCTCCTTGGGATCACGACATACATTAATGGATCTTATTTTCACCCCGCCCGATTCAGATGGACCTTGATAAGCCTTATCAGCTTACTCGGAGTTCATCTTCGGGTGCGAAGCTAACTCCGAGTTAAACGGGCTGGTGATCTCAAACATGCATCGTAAGGTCCATGGCAGCTTGCCTATATAAAGGCCCCGCCTCCAGTCTCACAAGGTACGCGCTATTTAGCTCTCAAATTCCCTTATATTCAAGTTCTTAGCTCTCTTAAATCTCCACATCACTAACTTAAGCATCGGAGTGCCCACACCGAGTAAGGTACTCTAGACACTCTAACTGCTTTGTTTTGCATCTCGACCAGGCGACATCTCTAGCCCAATGTCCAAGCTATCCTCCAGTAGGGATCGACCGGATTACGCATCATCAATTGGCGTCTTCTGAAGGAACGACAACAAAAATCCATATTCTCACTTCCTTGATATTACTACAACTTCAATGGCTTCCTCAAGCAACAACCAACCCGCTAACAGCAATAACCAGGTTAAGGAGCAAGACCAGCCCAAAGCACATCTTGAAGTTCCATCTGTGACCATTGGGCAGTTCATAGTCCCTTTGACCCTACCAAGCGTACCAGCAATGTCAAACCCAACATTCCCCCTGCACCAAGTAAATGCACCTCTCCCTTCAGTCGAGCCATCAGTGGTTCCTACTGGGATTGACGTGCGCTAATTCAATGAATTGGTGTAGTATGTCCATGGCATGAACCTACAGATGTAGACGTAGAGGGAAATATTTTCCGCCCTAGTAGGAATACATCAGCAGTTGCAACAGCAATAGTAGCCGCAACAACAACAGCAATAGAACCAGCAGCCCAGAAACCAGCACCAAGATCAGATCCCGCTCGAGGAACACAACAGCACTACGACACCTATTGGAACTGAAGGCAATAGCTCAACCAAGGTGTCAAGGAGAAGGCATCGCCGACGTGCACACCACCACATTGGGATAAGCCACCTTGCTCTCCCATCAACAACGAGAAGGCAGACAGAAAAGGAGAGGTGATCTAGGTCTCCATCCAAACAATAGCATAGTAGGTGACCAGCACCTCCCCACTTGCACTTGGGATCCTTACGGCCCCACGGCCTAAGGACTTCAAAGCCCCGAGCCTGGAGTCTTACGACAGCACCACAAACCTAGTTGACCATATAGACAGTTTCCAGACCCTAATGCAGTTACACAGGGTGAACGACGCGAGCCTGTGTATGGCTTTCCCGATGACTTTCCGGGGTATAGCTCGGATATGGTACTCGGGACTAGCCGCGGGCTCAATTAAAAGCTGGAACCAGTACGTGGATTTTTTCATGACACACTTCACCACCAACAAAAGGT
The DNA here is from genome assembly GCF_055504915.1 of Nelumbo nucifera. Taxonomy (NCBI): domain Eukaryota; kingdom Viridiplantae; phylum Streptophyta; class Magnoliopsida; order Proteales; family Nelumbonaceae; genus Nelumbo; species Nelumbo nucifera. Next base: position 144,380,248 of record NC_142649.1, on the reverse strand, counting down.
GCTCAAAATCAGCGACCTGCCTACTTAACATGGTAGTTGAGTTGAACCCTCCATCTTCTATGGAGGAGTTCCTCCACCAGGCCAACAAGTTCACAAAGGCAGAGGAGGCACTAGGATCCTAGTTAGAGCTGAGCAAGAAGAGGAAGCGAGAAACAAAAAAAAAAATAGCGCAAGAGTAAGTTTCCAAACAAAAGTCAATCACCCTGCAACAAGCAAAGAAGATCATCCAGAAGGAGGAGCAAGTCCCCCACTGGAGTTCTAGATCAGGCTAGTGTTCAAAAACCCCTCCAGTCTAGAACTGGAGTTATACCACCCTCAATGCAAAGAGGAGTATTTGATGCAATTAAAGACGACCGAGTACATTAGATGACCACCAAGGATGAGAGGCAATCCTGCCAATAGGAATCCAAATAAGTACTGCAACTTCCACCATGATATAAGCCATGACATAGAGAATTGTCGTAACCTGAAGGACGAGATCGAGGAGTTGATCCATCGCGGCTACCTAAAGCAGTTCATCAAGCACGACGAACAAAGCCAACCTACTAACCAACCAAGAGAAGTGCCAGAGTCCAATAGGAACCAGGACCGAGATCAACCACCTCAGGACCCACCACCACCAGAGCGGTCTATTCGCGAAGTGATCAACAAGATCACTGGAGGTTCAATTGTTGCAGGATGCACCAGTATGGCAGGGAGAAACTCAGTTTAGGAGCTCAAGCACGAGGACAAGAACTCACCTTAGCACCATCGAGTGGAGGAAGTCATATACTTCGTCAAGGATGACACTCGCAAGATCCAATATCTGCACGATGACACCCTTGTCGTCAAGATGGTAATCAATGACTTCGAGGTAAAGCAAATTCTAGTCGACTTCGGAAGCTCGACCGACATCCTTTTTCTACCAGCAATGAGTAACTCAGTACTATAATGCTCGAGTCAGGAGATGGCACTTCCGAGTTGGTGACCTAGTATTTCGAAAAGTTATGGTACATGAGCCCGGTGTAGGTAAGATAGGACCGAACTGGTAAGGTCTTACAAAGTACTAAGGGTAATCAGTGAATGAACGTATGAGCTCGAAACATTGGAGGGGAGGCAAGTACCTTGTGCCTGGAACATGGATAATCTGAGGAGGTACTACATCTGAGCTCAGGAATTCAGCGTCCACAACTTCAAAAATTCCACTAAGTATAGAAAGAGTCCACCCGCCTCGGCGACCTGGTTGAGCTGACCTACATTATGGAGCACATCAACTACATCTCAAAGGGGATGCCAAGTCACTCTTAGCCTAAAGTTCCCCTATGCTGACTTGACAATGACATCTGCAATTCAATATGCCAAAGTCGGTTCAGCACATAGGTAGTTTGGGTTATATCCCATACTATGCCTAGTCGCTTCGGCACCTAGGCACCTCGGTTTAATTCCATATATAGTTTATTTTTGTGAAGTTTTAGGTGTAAAGAAGAAAGAACACGATGTCTGCAAAAAAGGAAATTTCACTGAATATAAGTGAGAGATTACATCGTCATAAAAAAAGTGGAAGAAAGTTCCATCAGACTGAGCTCAAAGGCTCGACACTTTACATATTTACGAGGGGGTCCAAGAAAAGAGGCAAAAGGATTCAGACATCTTGGGGCTCCTCGTCCCCATCACCAACTATGTCAGCAACATCCACCTCGGCAACATCCTCATTAGTTCTAACCTCAGCTCCCTCGCCAACATCCAAATCGACTTGATTTTTCTCTCATTGGTACAAGTCGAGGACTTGATGAGCATAAGGTCAAGCTTGGGGTACACCGACATCATCATCATTCAGCAGAGTTTGAAGCCTTGATAGAAAGCATCGGTGTTGAACTCCTCCCTCTCCTGCAAGTAGCTTGGTGAGACTTGAACTCCTCATGAATTCAAACTTTTGAAGCTTGGACCTCGTCGAGGAATTGGGCCTCATGTTTACCAAGGTGAGCATCCTTTTCCTATAGCTCCTTCTTGAGCTTCTTGACCTGCATCCTTGTGGAACACTTTTCTCTTCTTCTTCCCCATGCTTTGAAGAAAACCCAAAGTCGGAATGCTCAACATGTCTCATGCACAAGAAGCTAAAGAGTTAGTCAAATTAAAATCAAGTAAAAAAAGCAAACACCAAACTTGAAATGGAAACTTACCCGGAGGACTCAGTCCGACCTGGATTAGCTTCTCCTCGACCAAGAAGTCGCTCAACATCAGCTACCGGTCCACCAAGTTTCACACTCTGGCCTGCACCAGCTCGTTCAGTTCCTCCCCGATGTCTTCCATTCCCTCTCTTCAGTGTGTTGGGAAAGGCCACCCACCAGACAATGCGAGGAAGAAGTACTTACTCTTCCAGGCCGGGACTTTAGAGGGAAAGCCATGAAAAAGCTTGTACTTGGGCCGATAAGACAGGTAATAACTAACTTTGCCTGAGGTCCTAGCAAGGTTTTTCTTTATTTGGTAGAGGCTGACAATGGTTTTAATGTCTAAAGGGAAGTCGATATGGAAGCAAAGAGAAATTGTACCGACCAGGGTACGGATTGAGTTCGGATGTAGTTGATCGAGGCTGACATTATAGTAGTTCGGATTGAGTTCAAAGTTTAGATCTAATAAGACTCTCTCCCTCTTGGGAGATTACATTCGAATTAGGACTCTAGACTCTTGCATCCGAGTTGGGCTTCTCTGCTACTTGGGCTGCTTCCAGGTTCTTCTGCGAGTTGGGCTTTAGCTGTTAAATGGGCCTGGCTACGAACTTTCTCCGACTTCGGGCCCGGTTTCGTACTCGATGCGGACCGAATCAGTCAAAACCCAAAACATAAAAGTTGTGGGCCTTTCTTTCTTCTTTCTAATGCTTCTTAAATTTCCCAATTCGGAGTCCGGAATTGTGAGTTAGGCCCAGATCACTGACTGTCGCCGAAACTGTGCAAAATCACCCGAATTGGCATGTTTCCTTCCAATTGCCTTCTTTATTGCCCTGAATCGAAATACAAGAGTAATGAGTGCATTTAAGTGCTAAAGTAGTGTAAAAGGATGAAATTAAGGGGACAAAATAAGGTTCTTCAAAGTCTCATCACCATCCTAGGTAGGCCCATCTTGCATGTACTTCGGCCAGTGGTGTCAACCTATTACCTTTCGATGAAGTTTTCGACAAGGTATGGAGTAGGGGTAGTATGAGGTGACTAGTTGGAGTTGCGCAAGTGCTACATCGCGGCACTGAAAGGCAAAGGGAAACTGGAAAACGGTGTCAACCTGGAGCCGCCCCTAAGAACACCAGCAAGAGAGCCCATCCAATGGAGGACATCGTACTGGTCTCGGTCTCAAATACCAATCTCGAGAAGATGGTCCAGATTGGAGATCGCCTTGCGGAATCACTATGGTCACAACTGGTAAGTTTCTTACTTAGTAATCTAGATGTTTTTGCATGGTCAGCAGCAAAAATGCATGGCATACCCCTCTGTCATTACTTATAGACTTAGTGTGGACCCTTTAGTTAGACCAATCAAGCAAAGGAGAAGGAACCTCGCCCTAGAGAGGTGGAGGAGAGTTGACGAGGAGGTCGAGAAGATTCTCGCAGTAGACTTTGTTAAAAAGGTCCAGTATCTGAGCTGGGTAGTCAACCCAGTGCTCATGAATAAAACAAATGGCAAGTGGTGCATGTGTGCCGACTACACCGACCTTAATAGAGTCTGCCCAAAGGACACTTTCCCGCTCCCCAGAATAGACCACCTAGTATACGCAACCTCGGGGCATGAATTGTTGAGCTTCATGGATACCTACTCCGGCTATAACCAGATCCAAATGGACCCGGAAGACCAAGAAAAGATTGCTTTTGTAATCGAACTAGGCTTGTATTGTTATAAAGTAATGCCCTTCGGATTGAAAAATGCTAGAGCAACTTTATAATGACTTGTAAACAAGATTTTTCACCATTAATTGGCAATGAAATCGAAGCTTATGTTGATAACATGGTCGTGAAGACCCAATTTTCAAGCTCTTTAATTTCTTATTTAAATTCTGTTTTTGAAATTCTAAGAAAGTTTAACATGAAGCCCAACTCGAACAAGTGTATCTTCGGGGTCACGTCGGGAAAATTCCTTGGCTATATAGTGCACTGACATGGCATCAAAGCCAACCTAGTCAAAATCCAAGCAATACTAGATATGAGACCACCCAGATCAATAGAGGAAGTACAAAAGTTAATAGGTCGGATAGTCGCCCTAAAGCGATTTATGTCTAAGTCGGCTATGCGGTGTCTCCCATTTTTTAAAGCCATAGAGAAAAATGAGGACTTCAAGAGAACCGAGGAGTGCTAACTCGCGTTAGACGAGCTCAAATGGTACTCAGTTCATCACCACTATTGACCAGACCAGAACCTGGAGACGAGCTAAAACTTTACCTCTCCGCGAGTGACTAGGGGGTTAGCTCGGTACTAATTCGAGAAGTAGACAGGGTGTAGAGACCCGTTTACTATATAAGTTAAGTGTTGCACACAACTGAGACCAGGTACCCTGACATAGAGAAGCTGGCCTTTGCCTTAGTATTGGTAGCTCGGAAGTTGTGCCCCTACTTCCAAGCCCATATCATTGTGGTCCTAACTAATCGACCTCTAAGGCATGTTCTTTAGAAGCCCGATGACTCGATGATGTTGACGAAGTCGGTCATCAAGCTAAGTGAGTGTGACATCCGATTCGCGCCGCACTCAACAATCAAAGCGCAAGTCCCGGCTGACTTCGTCACTGAGTGCACATTCAACACACCAACCCCTAGAGTGGCTGAACCAGTTAGCATCTCAAAGACATCAACCAGTGCAACATCCATCCCGAACTGGGATGAGGAGCCCTGGATCCTCCACGTTGACGGCTCATTTAACAAGCGTGGAAGCGGAGCTAGGCTGATTCTTTACGGTCCTAGCAAAGTGAAGCTGGAGTATGCCCTTTGGTTTGCATTCGAAGCATCAAACAATGAAGTAGAGTATGAGGCATTCATAGTCGGGCTGACTTTGGCAAAGGAGATCGACGTAAAGTACTTTGTGGTATGCAGCGATTCTCGGTTGGTGGTAAACTAGGTGAATGGACAGTATGAGGCCTGGGAGCCTACCATGTCAACTTATTTGGTCAAGGTGAGAGAGCTCCTACCTGACTTCTACTCCCGGTATATTCAACAGATACCGAGGACCAAGAACATAGAGGTCGATGTGCTTTCAAAGCTAACCAGTGCAACCAAAATCACAAGGAGAACGGTCTATGTTGAAGACCTGCCACGACCTAGCATAGATAGGGGGCAGAAGAGGTTGTTCCTGTTCTAGCAGCAAAGCCGAGCTGGATGGATCCGCTCATTGAATATCTATGCCATAGAACCCTACCAGCAAATTGCAATGTAGCTCGAAGGGTAGAGCGGTAGTCAGCTTGCTACGTCATTGTTGGTGAGCAGTCGTACCGCAAGTCTTTTACACTCCCCAACCTGCGCTGCTTGCGTCCTATAGAGGCAAGCCAACTGCTGCACGAGATCACGAGATCACGAGGGGCAGGGCGCTTGCCCAAAAAGTGCTAAGAAAGGCTACTACTAGCCTATGATGAAGGTGGACACACTTGAGCTCATTCAGAGGTGTGATAACTACCAGAGGCACGCTAACATACCACACTAGCCCGCCGCCGACCTAAAGTACCTAACCAGCCCATGGTTGTTCGCTCAATGAGGAATAGACATCCTTGGTCCCTTCCCACCTATGACCAGGCATAGAAGGTTCTTAGCCGTGGTAGTTGACTATTTCACAAAGTGGGTAGAAGTCGAGCCATTGGTGTCAATCACAGCCCTGAATGCACAAAACTTCTTCTAAAGGAACATATTTTGCAGATCCGGACTCCCCAAAGTATTGATATCGGACAATGGGAAGCAGTTTAAGGACATCAAATTCCAGAATTGGTGTGCCAAGATGGGGATCCAACTAAATTTCACCTTAGTACCTCATCCTCAAGTAAACAGTCAATCCGAGGTAACAAATAGGGCAATCCTTCGCCGACTTAAAACTCAACTTTCCCGAGCTAAGGGTTTGTGGGTAGATGAGTTGCATACCGTTCTTTAGGCCTATCGGACAATCAAAATGGTGACCAAAGAGACACCCTTCAATCTGACATACAAAATGGAGGTCGTCATCCCTACTAAGATTGAGGTGCCCACCTTATAGTTTGAAGCGTATGACGAGGAGGCTAACGTCGACGAGATACAGACCAACATTGACCTGGTAGAAGAAGTCTGAGACCTGGCCTATATCCTAACTGTGGCCTACCAGCAATGAGTAACTCAGTACTATAATGCTCGAGTCAGGAGATGGCACTTCCGAGTTGGTGACCTAGTATTTCGAAAAGTTATGGTACATGAGCCCGGTGTAGGTAAGATAGGACCGAACTGGTAAGGTCTTACAAAGTACTAAGGGTAATCAGTGAAGGAACGTATGAGCTCGAAACATTGGAGGGGAGGCAAGTACCTTGTGCCTGGAACATGGATAATCTGAGGAGGTACTACATCTGAGCTCAGGAATTCAGCGTCCACAACTTCAAAAATTCCACTAAGTATAGAAAGAGTCCACCCGCCTCGGCGACCTGGTTGAGCTGACCTACATTATGGAGCACATCAACTACATCTCAAAGGGGATGCCAAGTCACTCTTAGCCTAAAGTTCCCCTATGCTGACTTGACAATGACATCTGCAATTCAATATGCCAAAGTCGGTTCAGCACATAGGTAGTTTGGGTTATATCCCATACTATGCCTAGTCGCTTCGGCACCTAGGCACCTCGGTTTAATTCCATATATAGTTTATTTTTGTGAAGTTTTAGGTGTAAAGAAGAAAGAACACGATGTCTGCAAAAAAGGAAATTTCACTGAATATAAGTGAGAGATTACATCGTCATAAAAAAAGTGGAAGAAAGTTCCATCAGACTGAGCTCAAAGGCTCGACACTTTACATATTTACGAGGGGGTCCAAGAAAAGAGGCAAAAGGATTCAGACATCTTGGGGCTCCTCGTCCCCATCACCAACTATGTCAGCAACATCCACCTCGGCAACATCCTCATTAGTTCTAACCTCAGCTCCCTCGCCAACATCCAAATCGACTTGATTTTTCTCTCATTGGTACAAGTCGAGGACTTGATGAGCATAAGGTCAAGCTTGGGGTACACCGACATCATCATCATCCAGCAGAGTTTGAAGCCTTGATAGAAAGCATCGGTGTTGAACTCCTCCCTCTCCTGCAAGTAGCTTGGTGAGACTTGAACTCCTCATGAATTCAAACTTTTGAAGCTTGGACCTCGTCGAGGAATTGGGCCTCATGTTTACCAAGGTGAGCATCCTTTTCCTATAGCTCCTTCTTGAGCTTCTTGACCTGCATCCTTGTGGAACACTTTTCTCTTCTTCTTCCCCATGCTTTGAAGAAAACCCAAAGTCGGAATGCTCAACATGTCTCATGCACAAGAAGCTAAAGAGTTAGTCAAATTAAAATCAAGTAAAAAAAGCAAACACCAAACTTGAAATGGAAACTTACCCGGAGGACTCAGTCCGACCTGGATTAGCTTCTCCTCGACCAAGAAGTCGCTCAACATCAGCTACCGGTCCACCAAGTTTCACACTCTGGCCTGCACCAGCTCGTTCAGTTCCTCCCCGATGTCTTCCATTCCCTCTCTTCAGTGTGTTGGGAAAGGCCACCCACCAGACAACGCGAGGAAGAAGTACTTACTCTTCCAGGCCGGGACTTTAGAGGGAAAGCCATGAAAAAGCTTGTACTTGGGCCGATAAGACAGGTAATAACTAACTTTGCCTGAGGTCCTAGCAGGGTTTTTCTTTATTTGGTAGAGGCTGACAATGGTTTTAATGTCTAAAGGGAAGTCGATATGGAAGCAAAGAGAAATTGTACCGACCAGGGTACGGATTGAGTTCGGATGTAGTTGATCGAGGCTGACATTATAGTAGTTTAGGACCTCGGGAATAAAAGGGTGAAGTGGAAACTAGAGACCTGCCTTCAAATCCTCCTCAAAGATGGTGACCTCGTCCTCGTCATGCTCCCAAGAGAAAGCCCTAATAGGGAGTAACCAAGGTGGTCAGGGAACCTATACCGAACTGCAAGACCATGGATCTCCTCAACAAACAGTTCAATGGGACCAAAGTGGACCGGCACCCTAGCCCTAGGTTGCCAAAAGGAAGATGAAGCCCCTTTATGGGAACATCGTCAATCTTGGACCGGGGACCCCTTCTTGGCCTGACCGGACATCGCTTGACATAATGGAATATAACTAGGAAAGAAAGCAAAGGAAGATGACTCACCTAAGGGAAGAAACGACCAACCTCGCCGACCTAACTGAAGACACCAACGACAACATGCTCTGTGACCTAAAAATGCTCTAGAGCTCAAAAAGGGACAAAGGAAATGGGTCCCCAAGGGCCCTATTTATAGCCACCTTAATTGACCACAAACAGTCTAGATCGAACAGGTCCGACGGCTCCCAGTGGTGCAACTGTTCATATTCCGAGGTAGAAATCAATTGAGCACATTTTTTACGTCCACAAAGCTTAATGTTCGTGTGACGTCCGTGCGTGCCCGAGACGCAACCCCACCCCCTAAGGTCGAGCCAGTTGAGTCGATCAGGTCTGAACCATTGGTTGGACCAGGCTGAATTGAAGATGGAGACAAATCCATTCAGCTCGATTATACTCCTGCCTTGAGTTGACTACGTCGGGCTCGGGATTGGGGGGCAATTGATGAAGGAAAATTTGGCCCATCCAATGATGTGATGACACGTGGAGCGACAGAATGATACGGTGACACTTCAACGACCTCGGACACCTCAGCAATCCTAGTCACCTCAGGTCACTCAACTAGACTGAGGCCTGAGCAGCTCACTACATCCACCGACTTGCCAAGGTGCCATGTAGCTTCCTTCTACAAGCAAGCTAGCTATCTCTGATCTCCTCAAGATCATAGTATACGTCAGTGGATCTTATCTTCACCCGCCCAATTCGGACAGACATGGATAAGCCTTATCAGCTTACTCAGAGTCCATCTTCGAGTGTGAAGCTAACTCCAAGTTAGACGGGCCAGTGATCTTGGACACGCATTGTGAGGCCCATGACAGTTTGCTTATATAAAGGTCTCACCTCCAGCCTCACAAGGCACAGCCGTTTTAGCTCTCGAATTCCCTTATACTCAAGCTCTCAACTATCTTAAATCTCCACATCACTGACTTAAGCATCAAAGTGCCCACACCGAGTAAAGTACCCCAGACACTCTGATTGCCTTGTTTTGCAGCTCGACCAGGTGGCATCTCTAACCCGACGTCCAAGTTGTCCTCTAGTAGGGATCGACCAGATCGCACATCATCATACAATACTAGAGATGTGCTCAAATATTTCCTTTTTTTGCATTTTTATACAATTGTGTGTTTTCATCTTATCTGATCTTCATTATTAATTAGTTAATTATGACATCAAGGGTCGGCACGTTTGACCTGAAAGGTTAAATTGCTACTCACTGCCAAGTAGGAAAATGCAAATCCATTTTTGGGTTGGTTTTCGATTTGTATTTTATTTCCATCATCAATAAAAACAATTATCCTTTGTCACACTTATTTTTTTAATATGGTTAATTAATATAAAATTTTAGAGATATATTCAAATGTTTTCTACATAATTTATATATTTTGTGTGTTTTATCTTTTTTAAATATATTATTTAATTATGACTTCCAAGGTTGACACATTTGACTTGAAAGGTTGAATTGTTGACTCGCCACCAAACAAGAAAAATAACTCCATTTTTTTATTGGTTTTAAATTTGTATTTTATTTCCATCATCAATAAAAACAATTAATCTTTTCCACACTTATTTTCTTTAATATGGTTAATTAATATAAATATTGGAGATATAACCAAAAGTTTTTACATGATTTGTATATTTTTTGTGTTTTTATATTTTTTAATTTATTATTTAATTATGACATCGACAGTTGATGCATTAAACCTGAAAGGTTGAATTGTTGGCTCACCATCAAGTAGGAAAACACAACTCCATTTTTGGGTTGGTTTTGAATTTGTATTTTATTTCCATCATCAGTAAAAACAATTATTCTTTGCCACACTTATTTTTCTTTAATATGGTTAATTAATAGAAATGTTGGAGATATAACCAAAAGTTTTTACATGATTTTTATATTTTTTAATTTATTATTTAATTATGACATCGACAATTGATGCATTTGACTTGAAAGGTTGAATTGTTGACTCGCCATCAAGCAGGAAAACAAAACTCCATTTTTGGATTGGTTTTGAATTTGTATTTTATTTCCATCATCAATAAAAATAATTATCCTTTGTCACATTTATTTTTCTTTAGTATGGTTAATTAATATAAAATACTAGAAATATACCCAAATGTTTTCTACATAATTTATTTATGTTTTTGTTTTTATATTTTCTAAATTTATTATTTACTTATGATTTTAAGGGTTGACACATTTGACCTAAAAGTAATTGTTGATCTACCGCCAAACAAGAAAACAATTTCACTTTCTGGTTAGTTTTAAATTTTGTATTTTATTTCCATCATCAATAAAAAGTTGAACTAATTCTCGTTTATCGTGTTTAATTTTTAGTATAAAATACTAAAGATGTGTCCAAATGTTTTATATAGAGTTTCTATAATTTCCATATTTTTGTATTTTTATCTTTTTGTCTAATTTTTATTATTTAATTATGAGATCAAGGGTTGACATATGTGACCAAAAGTTGAATTGTTAACCTGCCACCAAGAAAATAGTTTTATTTTTTGTTAGTTTAAATTTTTAAACTTTATTTCCGACATTAATAAAAATTATTATTTATCACACTTATTTTTCTTTAATATGATTAGTATAAAATATTAAATAAAGTGCCTAAATGTTTTTTAAAAAAACTTATGTATTATTACATAATGTTTTGTGTTTTTTATCTCTTTAAATTTTTATTTAATCATGATATCAAGGATTGACACGTTTGACTAAAATAATTGAATTGTTGACCCACTAGTACGAAAATAATTTTTATTTTTGGTTTGGTTTTAAATTTATATTTCATTACAACATCAATAAGAATAATTATTATTTATTATACTTATTTTTCTTTATTATGTTTAATATAAAGCATTAGAGATGTGCCCAAATTTTATATATTTTATTTTTTATATTTTATATTTTAAAAGTTTTATTTAATTATGACATCATGGATTAATCCATTAACCCATATGGTTGAATTACTTATTCACCCCAAATATAAGACTTAATAAGGGCTATTATGCTCTCACAATAATGGGAGTTAATATCTTAAATATAAGATTTAATGAGAGAGATTTTAATGAAGAAAAAATGGTTATTCAAATTACATTTATGTCTTTAGAATTTGAGAGGGACCAAATTCAAAATCTGTGATATTTTAGTAAAACAAAAGTTCTATTCCCATTCACACTTTTTAATAATAGATATAAATTAGTTGAAATCTTGATTTAACATGTAACAAACATTAGTAAATGCACCATAATTGAACTCTAAGGTGGCGTTTGATAAATCTAAAATCTGAAACCTGGAAGTTAAAAAGATATTAAAAGTGTTTGAAATCTGAAAATAGGTATAGTTGCTTTTGACTTTTAGAGGCTCTGAATAAAGAAGTTTGTTTGTGTTGGATCAAACCTTCAGCATCTAAAATTCATTGATTCTACTACTTTACCCCTAAAATAGGCTATTTGGTAATTTTGAGTTCGATTTGCATTATTGCATAAAAAATAATTTATTAAATTCAAAATAATATTAAAAAATATGAGTAAATTATAAAAATAAAAAAATTAATTTATTAAAATAAGAATAAAATTGAAAAATACATATCAATTTATAAATTAAAAATAAATTATTATGAGTTAAAATAATAATGCAAATAGTAATAAAGACCATGAAGCAATAAAAAAATTAATATCTTAAAAATATTAAATATTTAATGATTAATAAAAATAAAATAATTAATAATTAATGCAAATATAATTTATAAAAATATAAAACTTATTAAAATAGGATTAAAATTGGAAAGAACCAGCCCTGCTGCTGAGAGTTGCAGCAGCGATGGATGGCAGGAAGACAGGAGAGAGAGAGAGAGAGAGAGAGAGAGAGAGAGAGAGAGAGAGAGAATGGGGTAGAGGTATTTTTTACTTTAGGCCATATCTGAAACGTGAGCACGTTAAGTGACAGGCTTAGGTCTTATAATTTCAGATATGAAAAGACTTTTCAAATTATATTTCAGATGCAACACCAAATAAGCATTGCATCTAAAAAGCAGATATTTCAAACTTTAGAGATGTAAAAAATGTTATCAAACGCCACCTAAATATTAAAATCTTTTTTCAGTTTTATCCTAATCCTTGTACATTTCCAATCAACTGATATTGTAATTAACCATGATAGAATGAATAATGACAAAAGTAATGAGAATGTTTTATAGGACTTTGTATACTTCAATCTACTACCAAAAAATAAGCACAGGACATTCTATTGTTTTTGTCATTCGAGTATATTTGTACTCATATTTGTCTTGATGTATATCAAAGGGATAAATGGATTTTTATGTATTGGATTCAAATCCGATGGGATCCAGATTAGTTTTATAAACTTATTATCCAATAATCCATATCGGATTAGCATACTATTTCGATTCATTGACAGCCTTGTGGGGTGAATGTAAGTAATGAATGAAACAATACAAGATCAACGAATTCGGTTAGATGCCAATAATGAATGGGCGGTTTAAGAAAAAAGAAAAAGGTCTGAATCAAGTGAAGTCAAAGAAATATGAAATATCAAGTATCAAAACTTTTTCTTCTTTTGGTGTCGTTATCCTGCACCTCGCGGAAACGTCATGGCATTTCCCCATTACTCCCGATCCCCAAAGCGTCACATGCACCCTCTCTTTTATAAGCATCCAATATAGATACTAGACAGTGTTTTCAAAACCCGACTGGACTGGAAGGTTAGACCGGAAAACAGAGGTTCTGTTTCAGCTCAAAATCATTTTTTAGTCAAAAATTGTTGATTTGGTTAATGAATTGTTGATTGAGGCAGACAAAACAATTAATGGTCTTTGGTCAATTTTTATTTTTTTTATTAATTTTTATTAAATTTGACTATAAAAACCTTGGATGTAGATATAATTTCTCAACTTATCTACCAACTAAACAAGTCATCATTGCCTTTTCAGTTGTCTGCTAAGATTTTGTCTAGCTAGGTGCTCCACGTTCGGATATGCTGACCACAAGACGCTGGCCACAAGAGGGTGGATCACCGATCACCCCGCCTAAGAGTTCAGATTGGCGCTTACAGTCACAGAGTGTGTCCCACTCCCACACGTGCCCCACATGTACATTAGAAACATTTTCTTTAATTGGAGGGTGGGGGCAGATGTTCCCATTATACGTCGAGGATTTAGTGTGGGGCGTCCATGCAGATTCCCTGCCTAAACATCCTTTGAATCTCTCATAGCTAAAAACTCTTCCCACATCTCTATTAACAAAACCATAGGGTCGTGTATTGGGTGCACGACAACTCCCACGTTGATAAAGTATCTGGAAACATGCATTGGATTGGACCACGTAGTGTTCATACTTTGTGGTATTACTTAGATTGGACCACGTAGTGTTTATATATATATTTTGAGATAGGTATCTCAATTTTTTCGATTCTCTTGTTTCCCGATTGGAGCTTATCCAAATTGAATTGAATTGCACTTTCGGCTACTTTTCCATAATTTGCTTGTTCATATTTAAGCGTTTACACTGCAGAGATATACAGTAGAAAAGCAACCACAGACTAAAACCTTGAAATCACAGCCATCCGGCGGACCCCACAAGCCTAAAATCACAGCCATTAACCACTACAACACAATTAATTATTGCTTGCTCGGTTGCTTCTCTTCTCTCCAGGAAAAACAGATCTGAGTTGTTGAAACTGAAATTGAAATGCTCGCCACACCGCAAATTCAAGCATAATTATGTGATTTCATTGATTCATGCAATTGATAATTGAATTCCACCTTTTTGCTTTATTCCTTGTATCACTATCATCGTTGTTGTTGTTGTTTCAAAAAGAAAAAGGAAGAACGGGATCGAACCCGCTGAACCAGAACTGCAGTATGGCGGCCAGTGAGCGTCACGTGTTGTTCTGTGCTGTTTTGCTTTGGACATTGGAGCGCGATGAAATGATGAGATGTAGGGTGTAGGCACACACACCCATTCTTTAATAAGTTGGGTTGGGAAGCACCAGCCACCAGCAAGCTTCACGCAATTAAAAGAGACAAACAGATACACATTCTGAATTGCTGACAGACAGACATGCAGACATTTCTTTTCTTAAAGGTCCGTGCCTATCAAACATCAAAGTGCGATGTGCCCAAATCATTCTCTCCCTTTTCTTTCTCTAATTTCTTGGGCAAGCTTCAATTTTTGTTTTTAGGTTGTTAAACCCGTGCTTTCGCGGCTTAGAACTCTGGGCCGGGGGAAGCACAATATGGAACCAAAATTGATCCTAACTGTGATTCTGCTCCTCCTCACTGCAACTGTAACTGCGGATTATGTTCGGCCCAAGCGTCGAAAAACCTTACATTTTCCATGGAAGCCGAGGGATTCTTCTCTTCCCCAACAGGTAGGTAATTAAAGATGCTTTATCTCCTCCTCCTCCTCCTCCTCCTCCTCTGCTTTTTTATTTATAAATAATTATGAATTTTCTACAATTTCATACTTATGCTGATCAGGGCTATGCCTCTTCTAGATTAATGGTAATTAGTTTCTTCCACTTGTATGATCGTCTTGTCTTTTTCTTTCCTTAATTCTTTTTTAGTTTGCAGGTTCACATCTCTTTAGCAGGAGAGAAGCAAATGCGCATCACATGGATCACTGATGACAACAACTCCCCTTCGTTGGTTGAATATGGAACATCATCTGGAGAATACAATTGTGCATCTCAAGGAGAAAGCACATCCTACAGTTACTTGTTCTATAGCTCAGGAAAGATACACCACACTGTCATTGGACCACTGGAAGATAATACTGTTTACTTTTACCGGTGTGGAGGACAGGGCCCTGAGTTCCAGCTCAAGACTCCTCCCTCTCAATTCCCTCTTGCTTTCGCTGTGGCAGGAGATCTTGGTCAGACAGGATGGACTAGCTCAACTCTACACCATATAGGCCAGTGCAAATATGACATTCATCTGCTTCCTGGGGACCTCTCCTACGCTGATTACCTGCAGCACCAATGGGATACGTTTGGTGAGCTGCTACAGCCACTGGCTAGTGCTAGGCCATGGATGGTGACTCAAGGAAACCATGACAAGGAGAGCATTCCACTCTTCAAAGAAGGGTTTGCTTCCTACAATGCCAGATGGAAGATGCCTTTCCAGGAAAGTGGATCAAGTTCCAATCTGTATTATTCTTTTGAAGCTGCAGGAGTTCATGTCACCATGCTTGGTTCTTATGCAGATCATGACGAGTACTCAGATCAATATGACTGGCTGAAGGTTTGTTGTTGTTCATCTGGCTCCTAAACAACTTAGTTACGGCTCATTAGTCATACTCCATTCTCTTAATGGCAAGGGTTATAGTTTTATTATTTCTTGAGGTTAAATGGACCAGCTTTCCCCTTTCTGTGGTGAATAGAGCAGAGAAACTGCTCCATAACAATACATGCCTAAACTATCAGACCAAAAAGGAAATTGAGTGTTCAGATAGTCTCCAACTTGAGAGAATATAACATGGTGTGAATTAGCATTTATCAGCAATAGAGGAACCATGGATCCTTATATCTTTCAGATTGAAAACTGGGGAAAGTTGAGCAGTTTGTATTTCTTTTATTTGTGTGTATGTATAAAGAGAATTTTCTGTTGTGCTTTGGCTAGGCTGACCTTTCGAAACTAGACAGGCGAAGGACACCTTGGCTGCTAGCTTCATTTCATGTACCGTGGTATAACAGCAACAAGGCTCATCAGGGTGAAGGGGACAGCATGATGGCTTCCATGGAGAAATTACTTTATGCTGCTGGTGTAGACATTGTATTCACTGGCCATGTCCATGCTTATGAACGCTCAGTAAGTGATGATGCTGAATCACATTTCCTACTTGTTGTTTTGACCTAAAAGGTTAAAACCATGGCTTATTATAATCTGGTAACTTGAGTGACAGAAACGTGTGTATGGTGGGAAGCCAGATTCATGTGGGGCTGTCCACATAACTATTGGTGATGGAGGAAACAGAGAAGGCTTAGCTCAAGGGTGTGTTTCTCCCTACCTTCTTCTTTATACAGATCAAATCCTTGTTTAAAGTTCTTACTGAATTATTCTCTTGCTAATGTTGCAGTATCATACATATATTCATTTTTTGTTTTTGAGTTAGCAAGGATTTCAGAATATAATTGGTGCCATATCTTCTGTTTTTCCAGACAACTCATTCATCTGGTAGTTATATATTTCTTAAAAGGTGTTGACAAATCCTGTTAATGAACCCTTAAAGGCATACTAGTTTGAAACAAAATATCAATATTTAAATAAAGATTCATTGTAAGTTTGGCATTTTTGGTTGTTTATTGGAAACGACCCTGCATGCCCTCAAATATTTTATTTTTCTATATATTGAATCAATCTTTATGCAACTCTCTAAATGATCTCTGTGGCTGCCTTAATGAAATTTGTAAGTAACATTTTAGTGTTTTCCCCTGGTTATCACAGTTACGAGAAGAATGAATTTCTGAACATGTTTCCATGTTCATTTTAGCCTGTTTTTGTTGTTTAATTGCTTTGAAATGGATTGGCAGATACAAAAATCCAGCACCAGAATGGTCAGTCTTCCGTGAAGCAAGCTTTGGTCATGGTGAACTCAAGATTATGAATTCAACCCATGCACTCTGGAGCTGGCACAGGAATGATAATGATGAACCAGTAAGGTCGGATGAAGTCTGGATAACATCGCTGGCCAGTTCTGGTTGTCTCAATGAAAAGAGTCATGAATTCATGAAGACCTTCATGGTACCATAGGATATGGATGTTTGTATTTGTATTACTTATAACATAATCCTATGTAAATATATGAAGTGAGATCTAATTGGTCATGCTATTGCAGTTGGCACTTGGTCTGGCTTTCACTGAAATGCCAGCGAGGCTTACTGGTTGAATCTTGGTTACTATCCTTCTTGCTCCTCCCAAGTATGATCAGACCATCATCAAACCAAAGTGTGTTAATGACATCTGAAGATCGAATAAGGGAGGAAATTCTGCAACTTGAAATGGCAAAGTTCAGCCAAAAACAAGGTTGCTTACCCAATCTTCCTACAGTTACTAGAATGCCCCCCTCACTGTTCAACATGCAAACACCTTCATGCCCATCAAAACTATGCACCATCTTCCCATGGAACCTCATTGTTCAATAGATGCATCCAAAATGTAAATCAACTTACCGGCAAACTGTTCTGTTCTTGGGATCGTAGTTTCAACCAGGTACAGAAGGATGTTTATATGCTATAAATAGTCATCGAGTGCAAAAATTTCTGGAAAACAAATCCAAAAGACAAGAAATTAGGAAATCATCCGAGTATTAATTATGCTCTTCAGGATTCAAGAGCAATTAAACAACCTCTAGGTCGAGGTTGAAGCAAACGTTGTCCATATCAAGAGTTGGCACCTGCTTCAGCTCTTTTTCTAGTGGTCGTGTATGTAATTTATTAACCACGTTGTCCATATCAAGAGTTGGCACCTGCTTCAGCTCTTTTTCTAGTGGTCGTGTATGTAATTTATTAACCACATCAATAAATGTGTATAATCTAGGCATCATCGTAGTTATGAGATATTGCAGTTATGAGTTGTGATGCAAGACAGTGTTGAGGTTTAAAACGGATTGGCAAAACTGAACACACAAAGCACACCTGACACACGTAGATTTGCGTGGATCGGCTTATAACCTAGGAGAATAAATCCAGCAATTGTGATTTACAGTCACAGCCTCACGCTAAAGCTCAAGCTCCCAATGCACTCTAATTGATTTCGATCTCGGAGATCATCGAGTCCCATTTGTGACATCAATCTACGATACCAGGCTACTGCGAGTCTTGCAAGATTCAAATGAGTTGCGAGATCGACTACTGTGAAATTCAATATTTGTGAGATCCAATATCCTGTGAGACTGAATACTAATGATCTTTACGCCCTTCGCTTCTATCACATATCACTATGAAATGTTGCCTTCAGGATTTTTTCAACTTTTTCTATCACATATCACTATGACATTTTGCCTTCAAGATTTTTTCAACTTTATTAATAAGATCAAACATTGAATTCAAGTCACCAACACAACAACATGATACCCTTCAATTCGAGTCTGGAAACAAATAGAGAATTACCCATATTGATTTGTTGAGCACAACCCCTATGCCGATGCCGCTCTACAAGCTCTTCAAATTCTGGGGTAGGTAGGGGTGCTTACGATATGAAGACCAAATGAGAGAAGAGAAGCAACAATGGTGGTGCTAGATGAGAGCAGAGATAAGTTTTGACTTCTGAGTTAAGATATGAAGAATTGAAGGGCGCCGTGAAAGGAGCTTACGGGAGTTGCAACAAACGAAGATTATTTTGGAATTATCATTTAAATCGCATAGGAATGTTAGAATCTCAATAAATATTTATATGTAATTAAAAGAGTGAAAATTTCAAAAAAATATTGTGGCATATTTTCAAATATGTGTTTTGGGGAAAAATAAATGTTACAATTCATTAGTGTAAAGGCATATGTAAATAATAAAAGGGAAAATTCTCGATTAGTACCTTATACTTTGGGCCTAGTGCCATTTTGGTTCTCGAACATTAAAATGCGATAACTCAGTACCGAATTTTCAAAACGTGTCAATCCAGTACCTGCCGTTAATCAACTGTTAATCAGCCATTAAGTGGCATTTGAAAAAGACATAAATGCCCTTCAAGTGTCATCTAATTTTCTTGATCAACCATCCAAATGTTGACAAAAAAATAAGTCCTAAATCATTGTCTCTTCTATCCAAGAAAGTTGGGGTATGTTAATTTTTTGTAAATATTTTTTAATAGAAAAGGCAAGGATTTGGGACTATTAATTTTTTGTCAACCTTTGGATGATCGATAAAGAAAATTAGATAAAACTTGAAGGGCATTAGTGTCTTTTTCAAATGCCACTTAACTTAACAGTTGATTAACGATAGGTACTAGATTGACACGTTTTGAAAGTTCGGGTACTAAATTGTCACATTTTAAAGTTCGGAGACCAAAGTGACACTAGGCCCAAAGTACAGGCTATTAATCGGGATTTTTCCCTAAATAAAAGGTAATGGTATAAATTGACATTATAATCAAACTTCGCACCATAACCATGGCAAGTATCAGCTTTATAATAGATTACTGTTTCTTAAGAAACTATGATTTTTACATGCTTTTTGATACCATGACCATTTTCTCAACAAATGACTATGCCTTGGGGTCCTATAAGGTCCTCAGTTTATAATATTATTTGGGGTGTGAGCTAGGCACCATTAGGTGCTAATATAGGCCAAAATGTCAAAATGAGGTTTTTTTTTAAGAAAACAATCAAATAAGGAAAAAGTAGAGGAGAAAAAAAAAAACAATCAAATAAGAAAAAAGTAGAGTACAAAATAAAACGTTTATTGAGAACTAGGCATCATTAGGCGCCACATCAGCAGAACAGTGAATAAATGTTCAACCGTTGGGGGAAGCGTTAAAATGAAACTTCCCCCAACGGTTGGTGTGCACATAAATCAAGACCAACTTTTGTGAATACCTATGTACAATGGACATGATGGGATAAATGTTGATTTGGCAATGGCATGGCACCATTTATCAAATAAACAGAAATCATACAAAGCACCGCCATAGAAGAAATGCTTTGGAGAAACGTTATATCTGATATGGGGCATGTATCAATATCGGTTTGTAATACGAGATACGCACTACATCCATTCAGTAATATCCATAAAAACACAAATAAGGTGATTCAAAGTCACCTCACGTACATTTAAAAGTCACTACATTTCCAAACCAATAAGCCACGCTTCATTTCGTTTAAATAAAAAATACATATTTATGTTTAACAAAACCAGTAAGCCACGCTTCACTATGTTTGTTTCCAAACCAATAAGACACTACTTTTTCTATTCACATACAATTTAAATAAAAAACACATATTTATATTTAACAACTCTAACTAAAAATTAAAAAATAGTACTTTATAAATTAATAGAATAAATAATGTATCAAATCCACATTTATATAAAAAAATATTATTCTTCAGATCAAGATATTTATACAAATAGAATATTAATAATAGAATAATTATTTTAATACTTAAAATTTATAAATTTGCACATGATATAAATCTTAAATTTTTTATATACTTTTATTAGTTATTAACTAAAATTTTAATTTACATTAATAAGTAATAACAACATATTTATTAGTTACAAAAAAAATAAAAATATTATATACAAAATATTGAAGAATATAATATTAAATTGAATCTATCAAATTCACTAATCTACATTTATTTCAAAAAAATTGATTTTTTATTTTAAAAAATTTATATAAATAAAAATATTAATAGTGGAATAATTATTTTAGTAATTAAAAACTTTGAATTTGTATATGATATACATCTTAGAAATTTTAACAAATTTGATATACTTTAAGTTAAGATTATATTTTTATAAACTATTAATTGATATTTTAATTTGCACTTGAAAATTTAATATTTAGTTGACTTTTTCTTAGTGTTAAAAAATTAAAATTGTAAAATAAAAATAATTGATATAACAATTAAAATATAATAGGTGCATATGTTTAATGTCTTGGACTCTTGATTGATGCACTATAAATAAAATTATGCATCCCGGTTCATTAATCGTAATATATTTCTTCATATATATCCTTAATATTTATATTTTTTATGCATTTATATACTATTTTGTGATCATTTTAATCTTAAATTTAGTGTTATTAATATATTTATGAAATTTGTATATATTTTTCTAACGTATCCATGCATTTCCATCTTTTTCGTCTACATCCATATGTTTCCAAAATATATCCGTATCCGAGTTGTCTGATACAATACCCAATACCGATACTTTAATCCTTGGATACCACTAGAGTGGGTGCAAGTTAACTAATGGGCGTGCTTGCCCTTAAAATATTTCACTCAATTTAAATAAATTGATTGCAAATTATATGGGGTGTTTAATAGAATGCAAACTATAGGACAGGTTTTAATAAATTCATGAAACCATAGGGTTGACCCTAAAAACAAATACATATCATACACAACAATATGAGGCAATGAAACATCGATATTTTAAACCTTAATTTCATCACCACTAATCTGTCCCTTGCATATTGGAGCCCATCTCTTAGTAAAACCACTTTCTTCTTACTACAAATCAAAAAGATGAGACCACTGTTAAAAGTACATCTGTATATTTCCTGGTTTGATAAGAGGAAGCTCCTACTGGTAGGCTTTATGCCTTTATCTAACGAACTTCCAAACACCAAAACCAAAAAAGCCAACAAGAGTATTGGCCCAACTAATCATTTCTTCAGCTCTTCATTGTTGACATTGGAAATAAGATCACTCTTTTAAGTGTTTAAAACTGCATTTGGATCTTGACAGGAAATGGTTTCAATCATCAATTTTTGAACTTTGACCCATACGACTTTTAGACATGACACATTTAAGTGAGTTGTTCCTATCCTCTGCATGTTGTCCACCTTTTGCCATATGTTTGAAGATTGGGCAATTTAATACCCAAATCTGGATCTCCCCTTGGTAGGAAAAAAAAAAATCCTTAGATTGCATACATATTTAGGATATGTTTCAGTCAATAAAATACAGAAGCATAGATTTCAAAGTCTAGTATTAAGGTTTCCTGTCTTTTCATCGTAAAAATCATACAAAAGAAATTCTCAGGCAGAAACAAAAATTAGAACATACAAAATTTATACAACATATTCCAATACAACAGCTAAGCTTTCTTAACCATTTATAGTCAATCTCAAGAGCTCAACAGCTTCTTTCAATCTTCTTTCTGTGCCGTCCTTCACAGGCAGAAGGCGGGCATTCCTACATAAAGGCAGGGAAGACTGTCAGAAAAAGAAAAATATTAGTGACAAGAATTCAATTTTGATGATAACCAGGCTTGTCCTGTGCAGAACAAAATCCTCCATAATCTCACCTCTTCTCATTGCTTGTCTTGCGTTTGAGGTCCTCAACAAGTGTATGCAACCTCTTTAAGAGATAAGGGAATTGGTGTACCATTTCAAAACCTTTCTGCCTTGAACACAACTTCTTCAAGAGCTCAGAGGCAATGAAATATCCTTCCTCTTTGTTCCTTTAACATTCAACCAAGACAAAGGAAAAAAGCTAATGAGTAAAAGAAGCATATAGCACATAATCAACTTTTATTTATGAATTAACTAACCTAAACAACTCCCAGAATATTGTTTCTATGGATCCATGCGTATCTAGCAGTGCTTCTGCTAAATGTGGATATCGGGCAAGATTTCTTAGAGTAGAGAGTGCATGTTTCAGAACTTCCTGATCAGGAATACTACGGCTGGTTGAGCGGATCAATTTCAATAGTGTCTCAATTGCCCCTGCAGACACGAGCATCTCACAGCACTTCTGAGAATGCCTGGTAGCCATATCTGCATGAAAATAATTAACAGGATAAGACCGTTTATGTTATGCATTGATGCAGCAACTAGCTGGACATGTAGTTTCAGCTAACAGATTCATCACTAAATGATCCTCCTCAATTTGCACACTAAGATAAACCTTCCCATAGTACTAACTAGTGCACAATTTGTAACATCATAACATGGTTTACAAAAGCATTTAGGGTTGAAAATGTTTGAACTGAGAAATTACTTATTTCAGCAACTTAGAAATCAGTGACAACTGCAATGTATTCCAAAAAAGATACCAAGCCATTGAAGGGTTAGTAATATCACTATTCACAAACTGGAAAAAACCACATAACTTTATCCACTCAAGAAGATTAAAATGTTACTAAGAAAAACCCAGGTGCACTGATCTAGTACCAACTCAGTGGCAAGAATAGAAACATCTGCAGCAATCACCCATCCAGAAATTATCTCAAGACCAAGAAAGAGATCTTACCCAAAGTTGCACAAGTGTGAAGTATGCTACTGACACTTCGTATGCTAAGTAGTTCTGAAAGTGCGGCTACAAGCCGATTTATAAGGCGCATGTTATCATCAACATTTGCAGCAGATTTTTGCACCCTGATACGCAAATCCAATAATTTCCCCTTTGACTCTTTTCGTGCAATGTAACCTTTCCAATATGACTGTCAAATAAATAAAACAAAAATTAAAATGACGAGCAAAACAATTAAAAGAAATTGGCAATAACAATTTGGATTTAGCAGAAAACCAAACAATGCTTTTCCCTTTGCCAAATTTTAACAAGTTAAAATCAGTTTAACAAGGCAAGCACATAGATTAAGCTCCTTGAGGACAGGAGCATATGATAATGAACAATCTCAAAGAGAAAGCTAATATTCAGAGTAGATCCATTAGTACAAAAAGAAATTGGGACAACCCTACAATCAATAGACTTGACAGTACATGCAGCAGCAGGCTTGAGAACAAGCAGGTCTCAAGAAAAGACTGCATATTCTATGAATTGGAAATCATGGTGAGAACAGTCACTCAGTCTTAGGAATGAAAACAGAATAAGTACTCCACAAAAATCCAATGAAAGCATGCTGGGGTGTGAAAAGTGAGAAGCTTCTAAAACAAGGAGCATATCCAAGTGTTTGTGTGTGTGTGTGCATGCACACATGTGGTTGGGTGGGTGGGGGAAGGCCAGGGGATGTATGCATCAGTATGAATGATGAAGGTGATATGTACTTCAGTCACTTAGTAATGTGCAAGTGTATGCCAGACAGAAAGTATGAACAAGTGAATTAAGTACTATATGAATATTTTTTCGTATGTGCACATTAGAGTCTGTGTGAGTTGTTGCACAAGTGAATTGGGCAGAGGCTTTTAAGTTTAGCTACACTGAGAAGGTTCAAGGTAGGGTGTGTACCAGGAGTGTAAATAGAGTGAAACCAAGGTGAATGAGATCATATCTGAATTCAAATTCAAATGATTAATTTAAATTTCTTAATCTGAATCAGATCTAATTATTTTTTATATTAAACCCTTTATAAAATAAAGAAATAACCTGTAGTATAATTTTATTAGAGAGAAATAAAGGGTGTTTAGGTCATCTCATATGTATATATTAATGGTGTAATCAGTTTGGATGTTTATTGGATCAAATCAGGCCATATCTGAATTCAATCCAATAAACTAAATGGTATAAAAGACAAAAAAAAAAGTAAATGTATTTCATATCTAAATTCAACCAATCACTATATATGAATTATCTGAATTCAATTCGATATTGTCAAATCTTGAATATGAAATTGGATTTTTGAATACTATTTAGTATTACACCCCTAGTGTGTACCATATAGGTAGGCATTTTAGTATCATTGAAGAGAAAAGGCACTGCATAAATCCCACATAGATAGGGAGAGGAAGACTAATACACTTACACTCCCATATCAAAAATTTCTTCTTTGTACTGAAAGTGAAGCAGTAAAAAGGTTGGAAATGGGATACTATTTGCTTTCCCAAGATACTACATCAAAATCCATTTTTTTGTGGAAATAGAAATGTTCTAGCCTCTAATGTAATGAACCATGGTTTTAAAGTTTGCAAAAACCCCCCACTTCTGGTCACCAAAATGTTCCGCTATTCTGCTCACCAAAATGCAAAATCGGCAACCAAGTTGAGAAATCCCATACTTTAGCTACACCAGGAAAAATACCCTAGATTCTTTAACATATTTTTCTGGTATTAAGCCATCAAACCAGGACATACATTGTTTTTCTAGATGTATATCATCCATGTATGGGGCAAAGATTCTTTAATTGGAAGTAAAAGAAAACAGTTTTGATAAGAAAATCAAAATGTAGTTGTGGAATGAAAACACAGAGTAAAGCACCACTGAGAAAGAATAGCAATGGTTAGATGTACTGTACTTGAATGACAACAATGCGATGTCTCTCCCTATTTGCTTTTTGTTTAGCAATCCACCTACGAATGTGAGACTGAATTATGATTGCAGATCTTGTTCTGGATTTGAGCAACAAAACTCTCTTCCACCATCTTTGCAGCTTCAGAACTGAATGTAACAAAATTTTTGATTCAAGGCTCTCGAAGCAATCTGTTGAGATCTGTTTCTTGCAACCCTTGTTTATGGTAGAGTGAAGACAAGAAGCAGCTGAAGTAATACAATAAAGGAAATATTAAGTTCTGAAGTCAATTTAATATCTTAAACCACAAGTTGAAAACAATTACTGCAAGGAATTATGACCATAAAATGCATACAGAAGCAAATTAGTTAATAAACCAGTAAGGAAAAGAAAGTCCAATACGAACTTGATATACTTTGAGCAACTTGCCCCCTGACAAATCGTTGAATTTGAATAGCTGCACTTTTGTAATGTTGAAATGTCTTCCAGCATTTTTGGCATCGAAGAGCACTCTGGATCTTTATTGTTGCATCTCTTTGACATAAAAATTTTCTCCTCATCAAATAACATCGCCAATGGCTCTGGATTTATTGCAAAAAACAATGTTTTATGAACCATAGATTATATTAGCATCATCCTCAATGAAACAAGCCTAGGTATGTTACATACTGTTAGCATTGTCACTTGATTGGATCGTGATTATGATCTAATCCAATTAAGCTGAACACAGATCCTAAGTTATAGATCCATCATATGCATAAGAACACGTATATAAAACAAACATTTTAACATTTAGGTTAGATTTTGTTGAAGGCGTGTAATGTTACCTTATTTAGAGATGGCAATGGGGCAGGTTCGAGGAGGGTTTTGTAAATTCTAGACCCTACCACCTCCTTAAACCTCCCAACTCATACCTTCCCCAAAACCCGTAGCAGGTTGGATTTTAAGAATCCAAACCCTCACCAGCCCCCACACATTAAAATGCAAAACCCTCCCCACCCCTACCTTCCCCGCATTCAAAGGAAGGGTGGGTTGGATTTAGACCCACATCTAATTTCCTATTATTTCTTGTTATATATAAGCAATAAATAAGTAAAATAACATAAACAAACAACAAATTTCCAATTTATTTGATTAAGACATGTAAAAAAAACATGAGCTATCGACTATCCTTGCATAAAATTCAAACTATTATTAAATTTAGCACCTAATACATAAAGTTCATATGTTTTCCAATAATATGCAGATTGGGGAGGGTTGGATTTAGCCTAATACCGTACCCTACCCATATCCATGCGGGTTGTAGAATCCCAAAACCTGTCCCCACCCCAAAATCCCTTCAAGCAAAAAAAATCTGCTCCTTCAGGGCAGGTAGGGGCAGGGACCCACCGGGTAGAGTAGAAATTGCCATCCCTAACCTTATTAAGGTAATGAGAGAAAAAGATTCAAAGGCTGAGTCGCACGATGTAAAAAGAGAATTATGAGCATCTTACTCTAAAAGAACTTCAAACCTTCAAATACCAACTAAGCTAAGATTTTGGAATCCAAGAGTAGGATCCAAATAATGATACAACATCTTAAGAATAGCATATTAGGATTTCAAGATGGATGAATTGGATTGCTAGGCAAAACAGAAGCAAGTCGATCATACCATCAAATAAACTGCTTAAAATTTATCTGAAGGCAAGTCTAATTAAACAAAATAAAAATGTGCATGACTTCAAAAATCAGGTGAAAATAACAAATGACATGAGAGAAATTCTAGAGAGAGAAGAAAAACTTACTTGGAGCACAACAATGTAATGATATTTTCTTCTAAATTCACTTCGCGCAATCCATCCACGAATGTATGACTGAATTATGGTTGCTGACCTAGTTTCCAGTCTATACTGTTGAAAATATCTTTGATGTTTTAGACAGCGAATAAGGTTCTGAATCTTTATTATTGCTTCTCTCTTGTACAGAAACTCTTTTCTCATCAGCCAACCACAATAGTGACTCTGTATCACGGTTGCAGCAGAGCACTGCTTGGAGAGAGAATTCTGGAAAGAAAATTTTCTCCACGCAAGCTGAATTGTAATAGCTGCCTTCATTTGAAGATTTTTGGCATGCAAAAGTTCAATTTTACGAAACTCAGCAACCCTGACATGATATTTAGACCTTGCTATGCACCCACGAATACATGACTGGATAACACTTGCAGCTCTGACCAGATCAAGCAAAGATTTACTCTGACGTCTTCGAATGATCCAAGCCCTTGCAGCCTGCTGAATAAGCAGAACAGACTTCTTTAACTTGATAAAGCTGAGCCTGTCGACCATGAACCTAGAGTATCTTACAAAAATATCCAGATGTTTCTGGCTCCCTGTGCAATTAATCCAAATGTATCAGGGAATGTAAGTATGAGTTTTGATTAAGATGTCAAATAATATAAACAGATTATGGCAAAAGTGCAACAAATATTACCAACAGATAGTTGGTCGACCATAACGTTATTGAAATTGATAAATACTCCTCTTCGTTTAACCATTAACCAAGACCGAATAACAGTTTGTAAAAAGGAAATTGCAGCTTTCATCTTCAAAAACTTGTGTCGTACAATCAATCCTCTGAAGTTAGATTGTATAATTTTTGCAGCCCTTTCTGGAACCATCAACAGTTCAGTTAAACAGGATAAAATGGCAGATATAAGTTCAAGACGTGATTGTAGAACAAAGAGTGGCAACAATGCTCCTTATTTCTATGAAGAATTGCAAGCTCCATATGTAAGAAATTTACATTGAAAAAGGTCTGTGAAAAGAGGAAAGGACAGGCTCAGATCTGCTACCCACATCTCTACCCACAAGATATTACAGCTGTGCATTGGGAATATCTCCTTTGCCATTCATGGGAGATGTTGTTAGACAGTGTATGCCCTTAGCTCCAATCAGAATGATGTACATTATGACATTTAATGTAAATGAACAAAGTACATATTTGATTCATGTTATTATGGTGTATTTCTTTGTAATACCCTTAAACTGGACACATATGCGACTCGTGTTAGTTTAAAATCTTCACAGTCGTTGGATAGATCTGGAGAGATTTATCTTGCCAAGGCTGACACTGATGTGCCGCCAAGTTGGTTGGGGTGGCTTGTCTCAGCTGCCAAGGTGAGACTTGAGGTACATGCAATGTGGGTTTTCTTGAAACCGTGAACCGGACCAAAATTCCAGTATTGCCCTAGACCTTGGAGATAGATGAGCAAAACTGGAATGTTACACCTGACCCCTAGACTCGATTATGATACTGCACTAAGTGTTGGATTGGGCTGTCTTTGATATGCCAATCAGTGAGATCCTTAGAGGGGGTCAAAACCTGGGTATGTTGAGACAGTCCGAGAATTCATCTGAGTGAGTGATCATAGTGACAAGATCAACCCCTTTGTCGGACAAAGTGAATGATCGGGGATGCACTCTCTCTGATGGAAACCTAAACTGCCGGCAATTGATTTCAACCGTTGAAATTTGTTTTGCAAAATATATTTATATAGAGATATACATATATATTATGATTTCAAAATGTTTGCAAAAGGTTTTAATTCCCGGGATCCATGTAAGTAGAAAGTGCAGCATTGTACCTTGCAGCCGAGGGAGAGGTCCTCTCTTGTCGGGTAGTGTTTGATCACTATGGGCTGAAAGGTTAAGTATAAGACCATTAAGGGTAATACCTGATGGGCTAATCTTGCATCTGCCCACAATCCTTGGGTTTTTATAAGGTGGCTTAACCCAAGGACCATTTAGTGTAAATGTTGGGCCCATTAAGAGCTTATGGTGATGGACTCAGGAGTTCACTGTTTCGTACAGTGATTTCGACCAAGCCTTGTAACAAAGGTTGGGTTGAACCCATGTGGCTGATGTGTAGATCAATGTTTGGGTCCCACACCATACAAGGATATCCAACTGGGCAGCAGTTTGGAAGGTAAGTGAGCAGATGGACTTAATGGGCCTAAAGCACAATTCGAACTGGCTTAATGAGATTAATTAAAAAGGGGCGGTTCTGGAGTTTAGATCAGCAATTAGGATAAGGGATTATCCCTATCCACTCAAAGAGTAGAAAGATCCAAATAAAGATTTGGATCAGGAAACTCCTAATTTGATTAGAAAGGTTGATCTTTATCTGCAGATAAGATAAGAGATTATCCTTATCTCTTAAAGAGAGTCCAGATCCAAATACAAGATTTGAATTAGGAAACTCCTAATGGGATTAGGAGATGCCCTCTTTAAAGGCTATAAATAGAGGAGCAGGGCGAACCTCCAAAACACAATTCTCAGTTCAGAGGTTACAAAGAGAGAAGAATCTACAGTTCGACTGCTCCTGTCTTCTGCTCTTTACTGCTCTTGCCGCCATACCAGTTCGATCTCCACCTGTGGGAGCGATCAAGAAGGGTTCTTGATATTACCTTTGGGCAGAAAAGGTAATTTGAAGTCGTGCTCACTAACCCTCCATCAGATTCTTGCTGAAGAATTCAGTTCTTGTTAAAGAACCATCCTACTAATTCTGCTTCATCTTGCACCGTGTCATCTTCGGTGGAAGCAGTCTTTGGATTTTTCCTTGGGCGTGAACACCTTCATTGGAGGTTATTACTACTTCGTATCAGGTATATCTCTCCACTCCCTTTTGGTTTCAGATCTAGTCTGGTTTGGATTCAAGATTGATCCTTGAAAATGCAATTTTCTAAAATAAGGAATGTGATTCCCACATGGGAGAAAGAAACTTTTTAAATTTCGCCCAACCTTCCTGTAGGGTTCGGCCATCCATATGATGGATCTCTCATCCCTTCAGATGTTCCCAACACATAGCGGTGATGTTCTATAGGTGATGATGTGGGAACAGTTTGTGGGTAGCAAATCCGGAGTGGGAAATGACAGAAAAAAACTGGATTTCCCTGATCAAGACAATTCATCTCAACCAAATAAATACCAAATGCAACAAATACACCTTGATATTGGTTTTGGTGAATTGGGTAGAAGTTGGCATATCACAAATTACAACTTGAAGAAACATTTCAGCAAATTCTTGTGCAAATAAATAGAAATTCAGTTGTGTGAAGAAAAAAAAAGGAAATAAGAGAAACAAAGATTAGCAGACAGGGTCAGCTGCAGTACAATGCTCGGTTAGGCCAATTTGTGGATTACTTGTATGAGTCATCGATATGGGAAGAAAATTTTCCGACATTATATTTGTGTACCAAAAGTTCATAGGAGGTACCTCTTTGAAAGTCAATGCTATATTTGTTTGCTACATGGCATTGTACAACACAAGCAGGTGGTTTAAGTTCACAATTGTGGTTTCTCTTAGCCATATCTCTCCACCAAGCTTGAATGACTTTAAACTTTCTCACAGCATCTGTATGTATACAAAAAAAAAAAATTCATTGGTAAAGGTCACTCACAGACTTTTTAGTGCAAGAAATCAGAAAATACCAGCATTAAGATTTTTACCCATGCAAATAAAATAACCCAGTAAGAATACCATTGAAAATCATGTATACAGTACAAGCCAAGTCCCACATCACCAGTGATTTTCTACATTAGCAAAAGGTATTTACTCTTTAATACAGTAAACAATAGCACTCTAGCATGAATATAATAACATGGCGGTTACAAAATCAAGTTAAAAAAGTTTTCCATGGCTACTGCATCTAATAAAATTCATGGTTGTATTTGAAAACAAGAATATATCAACTCAGTATGTTAAACCATGTGATGTTGCTGGTCTTCTGAGCTCCAACATGGTATGGTACTATGGTTAAAATGAAAATACAGATTTTTATGTTGAATAATGAAGTTTTTAACTCCAACATGGAACCCATTTTGAAGTGCAATATAGCTACTGTTAATTTTTTTTTCTTTTCAATGGATCTAGGAATCTTATTGTTCTTTTACAATATTTTGATGCAAGAATTGAATGTACTTATATAAAGAAGAAAACAAGATATTGGTATGAAACTATGAATCCTAAAACCTACTATGATAAAGATGAAGGGTCAAGAGAATAATAAACCCAAACAACTATACAAAATAAAAGACCATTCCATGTAGGATAAAGT
This sequence comes from Nelumbo nucifera, assembly GCF_055504915.1. NCBI lineage: Eukaryota > Viridiplantae > Streptophyta > Magnoliopsida > Proteales > Nelumbonaceae > Nelumbo > Nelumbo nucifera. Next base: position 144,348,974 of record NC_142649.1, on the reverse strand, counting down.
CCATGCTTAAATATCATTCAAGAGCAAGAAAAAGACCTAGGCTCTTAGCTAAATGATACACATACACTAATGCAAACCTCCTAGAAAATAAACAATGTGAAACCTTCATTATTGTAGTCATCCGGTCCATTGTCTTTCACTTGTCTTTCTGAATTTGGGTAGCACTTCACCAGGTTTGGTTGTCTTCTGTCTGGACTTTGACAATTACATCCCAGAAGTTTGTGAATATTGCGTTGATCCTAAACAAGAGATAGAGGCCATCAATGAGAATTCTAAAGAATGGACAAACAATCCCAAATAATTACTTTCAACATACTTCAAACATTACCATATTCTTTCTGCCAATCAGTTGTGATGAGAGGAAAACCAACAAAATTATCACACTTCGTTCATTACATGGGCCATTATTTTCAAGTATGTCACTTATTTGCAACACCTGTAAACCAAAAAGTAGAACATGAAATATGGTTCTGCAGTAAGAATTTGACTATGCAATTAGGTATGAGCACTTACTTCAGGAAAGTTTCCCACCATTGTTGTGAGCTTCTGAGATAAAATAAAATTATGTATGACATCTGTATTATCTGTTGTCAGAAAAACTGATCTTTTGCTACTGGTATCTTGAGTCTCCTAGAAATAAATGGTGTATGGAAATTTAGAATGAAAAACAAAAGACCTTATAGATGTTGGAAAAACAGGAATGAAAATGGTTAAGTTCACCTTATAAGAACAACAATGAAGTTCCTTGCTGAAGTAATAATCAATCAAACACCACATTGCTTTACCATCAACTAAAGATGAAAAATTGTCGACCTTGATGCTATACATTTGACAGATTGCCTGCAGTTGGTTCCATTCAAACAAAATGAACTTATAAATTAGTAACATGTAGACAAACATCTCCCAAAGCTATTCCTTAACCAGAAAAGAAGACAAAAAACAAAGCAAAGCTTTTACATAGCTCACATTTTACACTGACTGTCTAAACCAACTAAAACGCGAGCAGTTTTATTCTCAGTTAGGGGGTGGGGTTTACCAGTCTTTCACTTCTAAAAGTAGACCATAAAACAGTCAATCTAAAGAATTGTGAGAAAACCAAATGCTGTATGGTATTTTTAGCAAGACATTGTAACATCTGCCTCTTAGTGGGATATAAGCCAAAAATGTTGTATGACAGAGTGTTAGGCAGTTGCAAAGAAACATGTCTAAAAAATTACTGAAGTAGAATTACAAAATTGTGAATGCATGGCAAAGAATGTGTTTTAGATTGCATAAACCAGAACCCCTTTGAGATTGCATAAACAAACACTTTTCACAAAACAGACCAAACAATGTGTTTACATAACTACTTATGGATAAGCAATACCTGGATCCACTCCAGAAGCATTTCCATAAGAGTAGATGTCTTATAATTTGACTGGTCCTGAAGAACCGAAAAAGAGTACTGTAACTGCATGTTTGTTAAAAATGTAGAAAATATGAAAGAAAGCAATAAATCAAAAGGTTAAATTGAATAAAATATTGATAAGTGAGAGTGTGTTGCCTAGCTTGCATTAGGATAGGGTAATAATTTTAGATGGGCATGTCACATCCCAATTGTGAACATTTAAACAGTTGGGAAAAAAAGTACAGTGCATAGAAAAAGTACATACCATGTTAGCCTCTTTAACTTTGGATATTTCCTCAATTAACTGTTTTTTGTTGATTAGCAATGGTAACTGCAGAATTAGATGATGATAGTCAGTCTGGGACATTATAATAATTACATTTAACAAGTACAGCAGCATATCATCTAAGCTATATACAAAAACCAAGTTGTGATTTTTTTTCAACAAAACAAGTATAGCAACTAGTTTATTCATGGTAGAATGTCTTATGGAAAGACAAATAGAAAAATAAAACATCAATTTGCATCTACCTAAAGAAAACAGTAGCCATGTAGTTCCCAGATCAATAAATTCGGTTATTTGTAGAAGAAAAAATAAAATAAACAAAATAAACATCTTTAGAACACAAAAGAAATGCCATCAGTGACACCAGCGTAACTGATAAACTAACTTCAAGCATTCAATTTGTTTATTCCACTAAGAACAAAAGACACAAGTGATCTACCAACAAAAGAATAGTGGGTGGAAATTCCTGGATCCAACACAACCCATTAACACTGCTAGGAAGAAACAACCTTAATGAACAGAACACTACAGATAGCTTACTAACATCAAATATGTCAATGATGAAAGTAAAGAATGATTCACATTCAAAATTCCAAAGATTCAAGGAAACAAGAGAAGAAGCAGACCTGTAAGTGAATAAAGATGTTCCAGAGCATGGACAATATAAGCTCCTTGTCTCCATTAGCAATATCTTCTGCTAAAATCATCACTCCATCTTCATCACTTAATGGCACAGCAGCCTGCTTGAGATATTGCATAGCTATGCTGCAGTTCACTACATTCTTCTTACGAGTATCTGAAGGAACTGTCATTTTCTGGCCATATAATAGTCAAATATTTAAATTATCAAACCGCAAAGCAATCAACTAGTTTCCCCCTAAAATCGAATTGGCAAGGAACATAAAAAATAAACAGAAAATAGAACAACCGTGAGAATGGAAGCATCAGATTGCAAGAGCTGAATGGCTCTACAGAGTCGCACCCCATCCTGGAGATCGTCAAATAACTCTTTCACTCTGAAATCGTATTCAACAAGCGGATACTGCAGCACAAGTTTGTTTGATCAACCAATCATTTAAAATATACTATGTAATTATAACAGTGTATAGGAAATCAGCTCCATGCCTATTCATTTTTCAGAAAACAAATAAGGGACACAAGCACCGACTTAAAGATTGAAACCTGTTTGGCTTCCCCAAACCAACATACAAGAAAGCATAGAACATAACATATTGGACCACTTACCTGTTCATAAGATACTTTGTAGCCAATAATCACAAGATGTGCAAGAAGATTACCTTCTCCATGCATTACCTCCGAAGATAAGAAATCTATAAATCAAATTAGGAACAGAAAAGACAATCAAGACCCCCAACTGGGTGCATAATAATAGGATACTAAATACAAAAAGGAAACATCAGTTATATTACCTTGTATAACTTGCCGGGTTGATTTAATATTGGATTGAGAAACAAACAATGGAGGAGAACCCCCATCAATTCCATCAATACCATACTTAATTGGAAGACTGCTTTGAGATTTAGCTCTATCAAGTATAAGAACAAGCAACAGAAACCTCTTTAGTATAACATTCCCCAGAGCCTCAAAATATCCTGGTCTATATAGACCCTCAACCAACTTGTTATAAGCATAAGTTTTTGCCAGACCCGCATGTGAAAAGAACTGCTTCTCAACCACCATTTTTAAGAACATTACTTCTTGATCAGAATTGAAATCTCCAGTGGACAACAAGGAGTCACCACCAAAAACAATATATAATCCAATTTGAAGCCATGCTGGATTATAACACATAAGCACCTTTATAGCTCTTTCCTTCATCCCTACATCAGTTACTATAGGGCAATGTGTCTTCATCTTCAACCTTCCTTCATCTATATTCTGGGAAAAAACAGAGTTGTGTTATATGCATGAAGATATAAAAAAAGAAATCAAGAACACACAATAATGATTTGGTCTTGATTAAAAAAATGTGAAAGTGAACCTTGAAGTATACCATTAAGGCCTCATTTGTTTTTCGATTCGATCCGGGCAAGTGTTTCCTGGGAAATATTTACCCAGATAAGTGTAATTATCAGTGTTCTTTTATTTGCCAGGTAAAATTATATAATGACTAAATGACCATTTTTGAAGGGACAATGCGTAAACAATTTCCTGTGTGGACAAGAAAGTTATTTACCCAAGTATTAGAAGGGTATTACTTATCCAAGTAAATGAGCTGCTCGGGAATTGTTCTTTTCCGTGGGACCCACTAATACTAAAACATGAATATGGGCTTGTGGGACCCACCAACTTACTCGCCCCCATTTACCGGAAAATGAGTTTCCCCTAGATAGTTTGTGGACCGGAAGTGAGTATTTCAATGTACTACAAGATATTGAATGTTGTTCCATGCTTTGGATTGTAGATGCAATTTAATATAGATATTTACTTTTTCTCCTTGAAGCTTATAGATGTTTGTCAGTTCTATTACTGGGGTGGGGTGGCTCAAGGTGGCTGAGACTGAGAAAGAAAATGAAAACTAAAAAAAAAAACGAGCTTATCTAGATGATCTCCTCTGCGTTGTGAAAACTACAAGTGTTATTACTCGCTATAACCAAGCAAGAGCTATCATAGTGTTGTTTCTTGTCATATTTAAATCAGACTGTTGTGTTGAAATGTTCGTTGGGGAAAAATAACAGTCTTTAATTGGGTTTCAAAATAAGAAAGCAAAGAAATCATATATACTTATATAGAACAAAGTCTCCTGCCTTCTGTGAAAGCTATATTATTATTACTTAACATAGCTTGATAAAAGGTCTCAAAATGTTGTTCCTTGTTATGCTTAAATTGATCTGTAAAGAGCCATTAGGAAAAGAATATCGGCAGTCCTCAAGTTGGCATTTCAAGTCAAGACCTCTGTCCAGCTAAAAAAGTCATTCATCAAACCAACTCAGTTAAAACCTGGATCCTCTCTTTCATAACAAATCAAATCTAAGACTAAGACTAGAAGAAAGAGATAAATATGAAGACGAACCTTTAGTACTTGACTCATCACGGAGAGGACCTCATTGCAGCTACCTGAATTCAAATATGCCCCCATCCGTTGCCTCAAATCTTCGAAGCTGCAAATTTCCTGCAATGATGCCGCCAGTGATGAAAATACCGACGAAGACAACAATGGCTCGGCATCAACAACATCCCTAGCTTTCCACTGTGAATCCCTCTGGCGCTTTGGGCTCCTCCAGGACCTCTCAATCCCAACTCCAACTCCGGGCCAGCTGTCCCTCTTCCCATTTGGCAAAACCGTCCCTGGATCTTTCAAATGATCTGCACCCGTCAGGCTGGAAAGTTCACACCCACAAGACCTAGGGTTCTCAAATAGGAAATTGAGCCAAGCGGAAAGTGATTTGGCTAGGGACCTCAGGGATTTTTCTTTCCGAATCTGGACTTTTCGGGCAGACTGAGACTGCTCGAGCTCGAATGCTTTAAGCTTGCGAGCGGCTTTCGATCGGGATGATGGAGCAAGAGAAGGCCGGCGACGGAATGCAGAGTATGAAGACGAAGATGGAGTTTGTTTGGAGGCAGTAAAATAATTGGGAAACGGTAACTGAAATTTCGAGTTATGGGAGGAATATTTTGGAGTTTTGAAGTTTGAGATATCTCTAAGAAACGCATTAGGGTTTGGTGATAGTGAAGGAGAATGTTGCTCTCCTTCCATTCTCTCTCTCTCTCTGAGTCTGTGTCTGTGTCTGTGTTCGTGTTTTGGAACCGAAACAGAAATGGATGCGAGTTTTGAATTTGAAGGGAGGGAATGTGGCGGGACCGTGAAAAAGACTAACGGGTCGGAGTCCGAATTGGTCCCAACAGCCATGCATCCGGAACATGGAAAATGGAGATATTTCGAATGCACAACTGCAATGGTTGTTGGGACCTGATCCGAATGTGTTATTGCCTTAGAGCGCAATCTTAAAAGTTGGAACGAATTGGAATCTTCTGCCAACAAAATATATTCCAATCCTCTACCAACCTTGATCTAACACCGCACATCTCACCATGAGAATGAGGCCCACCCATGTATGATGGTAGAGGGTTGCAATATCTTTCGTTGGCAGCCTGGCAGGTGATCTAGACTCAATTGGAACTTGAAACTATTCTAGAGAATTTACTTAATTAACCTTTGAAAGTTTGTCACAAAGTAAAGTGCCATCCGTTTATTTAAATTCGGTCCACTCCAGCCAACTTATTTAGGTGTTGTTTGATTTTACTTGTAATAAGTACTTTTTTTTATAAATACTTAATTTAAGTGTTGGGACCACACATTAAATGGAAAATAAGCACTTGTGGGTATTTGATAAAAAAGTAAAGAAAAAGTACTTATTTGAGAAAGTAGTGCTTATTGAAAAAGTAACTTGAGAGTTTTATGTTGCTTATTTTGCATAATTGGAATAATGGATGATGGAATTTTGTGTTTAATTATCTTGTGTTAAAGATTTTTTGGAATTTTGTATTAATTATTTTATCGAATTTTTAGTTCGGTTGTGTTAATTATTTTATTTTGCATAATCAGAATAATGGGTGCATGTTGGAATTTTGTATTTAATTATCTTGCATTAAATATTTAATGGAATTTTGTGTTAAATATTTTATGGAATTTCGTGTTAATTACTTTATGAAATTTTAGTTCGGTTGTGTTAATTATCTTATGTTGATCGTTTTGCATAATCTGAATAATGGGTTATGGAATTTTGTGTTTAATTATTTTATGTTAAATATGTTATGGAATTTTGTGTTAATTATTTTATGGAATTTTTAGTTCGGTTGTGCTAACCATCTTGTGCTAAATATTATTGCAAAATTGTGTTAAACATTTTATGGAATTTTGTGTTAATTCTTTGGTGATGTTTTTCCAAATTTCTTTTTTTACCTTAACCCGATAGTTGATTATTTTATTAATTTTTTGTGATACTATATTTTTTTAATTTTTATTGCACATTGTATATGTTGAAATATGAATAAAAATTATGCTGAAATATATGAATAATAATATGCTGAAATATGTTTTCATGATTTTATATATGAATATTAATATGCTATAATATTTGAATCATAATATGTTGAAATATGAATAAAAATTATGCTGATATATGTGAATAAACATTATGCTGAAATATTTGAATAATAATGTGCTGAAATATTTGAATAATAATATGTTTAAATATTTGAATAATAATATGCTGAAATATGTTTCCTTGATTTTTTTTATATAAATAATAGTATGCTGAAATATGTGAATCATAATATGTTGAAATATGAATAAAAATTGTGCTGAAATATGTGATTAAATTTTGGTGTTTCTTGATTACTATTTGTATTTTGTTACTATTACTATTACTATTACTATTATTATTATTATTATTATTATTATTATTATTATTGTTGTTGTTGTTAATTTTGTTGTTGTTGTTATCATTATTTTTTTTCTATTAGGGTCCACATGGTACTCAAAGTATGGGCCCACATGAGCTCTCATGTCTCACAACATAGTGATGTGGCAAGTTTCCTTGAAATGTATAATATAATATATGAAAAGCATTATTTATATATGTGAATAAAATGGGACTAAAATTGTCATTTATGCTAAAAATAAGCACTTGTGAATAAAGTAGCCCACCAAACATCTCCACTCCAATAAGTGCTTAAAAAACTTAATAAGTGATTTGGCAAATGAGTCACCAAACAACATTAAGTAATTGTTAAAATAAGTACTTAGATTAAGCACTTTTTTCAAACCACTTAAATACCTAATCACCAAACATAGCCTTAAAAGTGTTAAATAGTTAGTTCAAATATGGATCCACCCCGATGTTTTAAAACTAAACTATAAGAAAAACTACTTTGGCCACTGGTTTTCATGCAGTTTGGCTATCCAGCCCAAAGGGATCAACTCATGACGTTTTGAAAAGATAAAAAAAAAGCCCCCAAAAACTATGGTTCGAGCTCAACATGTCAACTGCCTAAGTAGGGTTGTAAATAAGTCGGATCAGCTCTGATCCGACTCTGAGCCCGATCTGATAAGAGGCGGATTCGGATATTCCTCTTGATCCTAATAAATCAGATCGGATTAGAAAATGGATCGAATTTGAATGCAGACTAATCTGATCCGCCATGACCCAATCTGATTCGTTAATTATGAAATATTATATATTATATTTTAATATATTATTATATTATATAAATAATATAATATATTATTTATATTACAACATCAAATTTTTTATCACAATTCTAATTGAATCGAATATTCGATAATATATTCGAATTCAAATTCAAATTCAAATCATGTTATTAAAAATCCTACAAATTCTTATCAAATTCAAATCAATTGGATTTTCTTAACAGATTAGATCGGATATACCCTTACTGAATCCGATCCAATCTATTGCAGCCTATGCCTAAGTCAATAAGATATTGACTAATTCAATGGTTTTTATTAAAATTAAAAAATAACAATTCATGACTGAAATGGAATCTTTGGTTGTTACACCCTATGCTGTTGAGAACATTCTTAGGAATGCCACATTCCCATGAGAGTGGGGTAAAATAGTAATTGCTCCCTTTTTTGACAAAAAAAGATAAATATGGGTGTGAATGGGTTAACTGTCTAGTCCAACAACACTCTCAACAGCATAGGTTGTTGGCCCCACCACCAAAGTTATACTGTTTTTTTTTTTTTTGCCAAACATTCCAATTAATCATGTCAATGACGATTGTAAAACTGTGATTTAAATATGTTAATGTAAAAGTTGTTTTAAAGTAAACATTATATACTCAAATTTAATTTTTATGACCTACATGTTAAAACAGAATGAAGGTAATTATTTGCTATATAGATATATGTGGAAGTATTAACTATATAGATATATGGGATTTAACTTTTATGCCTATGCAGAATCCATGGCAAATATCCATATAATACACTTAATGTACCTATAACTTATATTTTATTTGTGAGTTGGGTTGAATGTTATGCTTTTGTTAAAATAGTCATTTGTTCAAGTTTCACAAATTTTTAATATTCATAAGTTAATGATATATAATATCAAAGTCATTTTTTATTTATTTTTTAGTGATATATAATATTTTGATCATTTTTAGTTTAATTTAGTAATACTATTCAGCCTCTCATTTTTGTAATTCTATTTTGGATAGGGCAATTATTAACAATACAAATGAAATTTACATCTACCTTATATTTGATTAAACCCCATCCTCACACCCCTCACAACATTTGTAACCATGCATTGGAAACATCTCCCCATGAATAGAGATGTCCCAAATGCATGGCTATAAGTGTTTTGAAGATGGTGTGAGCACAAATTTTGTGAGGGCTGAATTTGGTCATCTACTTTTTATGTCAAAATATTATTTCATCTACTTTTTTATTTATATCACTAGGACACTAGCATGCAATTATTAAATTAAAGGGCAATGAAGTGGAGATCCTATGTAAATTCATAGATCATCATGGTTGAAATGGCTCCACTTTAGCCTCTATGAGTAACTTATCTAAAGAGCTTCAAAGCAATTGAACCAACTTAACTGAATCTTAACCTTAGCCTTACTAAACAAGCCCTGATTAAATGTCTTAGGGGAGTTGGGATCTCCTGCCAACAAAACACATTCCAACATCCTATACCAACATGATCTGACACCACACATCTCACTATAAAACTGGGGCCCAACATAAAAGTGGGACCCATCATGCATGAGATGTGTGGTGTGAGATAATATTGGTAGGGTGTTGGAATGTATTTTATTGGCAGGTGATTCGTACTCGTCTTAGGGTATGGTCATAAACCCAACTTCAGCCTTAACCATTGATGAGCTCATAACCTTCATAATGATTGTGGACTAACTATTGAACTTTTAAATTTCTGCTTTTCAGAGGCTAGATGTTCATTTCACCAACATGCACTCATACATTCCTCTCAATTTGTCCAAGGACTACTACTTGAACTACTTATAAACAAATTCAGCAATGAAGTGAAAAGATTACTTAGACAATATTTGTGTTGCACTACGGCTAAGTTTGTTTGTGGTGTAAAATGTCACCACCAGTCCAGTTTTGTTGGCCTTTGGATGAAGGTTTGGTTTACATCATAAATCGATGTAAAACGTCACTTTTAGTGAAGTTTTACATCGGTTATCAATGTAAAAACTACATCGACAAAACCGATGTAGTATTACATCAATAGTCACATTTTTTAATGATCACTTTTTCAATGGTTCACTTTTTTTTAAATGATTCAGTGTGAAACTCCATCAATGGAGTTTTACATCTATGAGGTTTACACTCCAAACAAACGCAACCTAATTCTGTACTACTTTAAAAAGTACGAATAGCCCCTAAAAATTTATGGAATTTTAATTGGACAAATTTTGCCCCTTTGTGTTAGTGCTTTTATATCTAAATTTGAGGATAAATTTGATATTTTATTGGTTGTTTTAAAAGAGTTACTTGGATGAATTGTAACTGAAATTTCATGGAGTGTTTAGTTGGATGTATTTATCTTTCTTTTAATTAATAATGAATTATAACTAAAATTTCATGGAGTGTTTAGCTAGATGTATCTCTCTTTTTTTAATTAATATTGAACAAAATCATTGTTATTTGGTCATTTTTAAAAGTAGGTCCAATTGTCACTATTTAATGATTTTAAAATGCGGATTTTGAGTGTGGTATTCCACGATCTTGATTATGTTTTTGGGTTAGCTTTTCCATTGGTTTATAAGTGGTTTTTACTCAATCTCAAGATGTTTGAAAGGGTTTCATCCGAAATATCCATTTCAAAAAGTCTTTTTTTTCTAAAAAAATTTGCCATATAGAATTTAAAAATTGATTTCTAAGATTATGAGCATCCAATATCAACAAACAAAGAAAAATACTTGGGTGCCCTAATTATTCAAGGCATAATTGATAAGAAGGTTTTGAATAACATCACAACTAAAATTAAGAAGAAAATTTAGGGTTGGAAATTGAAAACTCTTTTTGAAGATGAAAGAGTGATCCTTATCAAATAAGTTTTGAATGTTATTCTTCTATTTACAAGGCGCCAACTGGCTAGTCAGTAAGGTTTCTTGGATCAAATCCCACATGCACGTAGGTTGGGGGTTATGGGTTAGGGGAATGAGCCACCCCAAGGTTCAAAGTATTGATACGATACGTATCTTTTGAGAACGATACAGTCCGAAATGCTTGTTTCCAGGTGTTTCGAACCCCTACTTTTTTTTAATAATAAAAAATAGGTTATAAGTTTTCCAAAAAACCAAACTTTGAAAAAAAACTAAAAAAAAAAAGAGTTTCGGTCGTTTCTAAGTGCCGATACGATACGGCTGAAACTCGTATTGTATCGATACTTTGAACCTTGGGCCACCCCCATTGTGTAACCCCATGGAGCAAATAAAAAAAAAAAACAAACAAACAAAAAGAAAATGTAATTCCTTTATTTCAAATGAACATACCCTCAAAAGGATTGCTAAAATTCAAAGTCAATTCATTTGAGTCCCAAGAGAAAGCAAGGGAGCAAAATTGTAAGACATGTTAGATAAGGCTTTACAAATTAATGACTTTTATTTTTGGGAAAATCACTAAAAAGCCCTAGAGTGTCTGGAAAATCTATAAGAAGTACTTTCACCTTTGTGTTAATGCTTTCGTATTTGAATTTTAGGGCAAATCAAGTATTTTGTTGATTATTTAAAATGATATCAAAATAGGATAAATTGAGCCTTCCATTATTAACTTCTTTCTAAATTGTATAAAAGGATAAAAATGGAATTCTTTTATGCTTCTTAAATAACTTCACGACATGTTTTTTTTTTGTTTTTAAATCTCGTAATGTGTCTAAATAGACATCTATAAATAACAAAACTCAATGAAATGTAATTTAAATTGTATGGAGTATTTAGCTAGACAAATTTAATTACTCTAGACACTTGGAGCTACATGTTGATTTGTAGATGAATTACAAATTACTTGGAATCTATAAGAAGTGACAATAGATCTTTAAGGCTTTTGGACTTTTTCTTGACTTAAAATACCCCTCTCTTAAATCCTCTCTCTCTCTCTCTCTATTATGAAGATATAAATTGTAAATCGAATACTATTTTTCATTTCATTATATTCTCTCTCATTAAGTCTCATACTTAAGGTTAACTTCCATTCTCTCTCATAGAATCATATGTTTAATGTATTTTTGTTTCTCATCATAAAATTTCACTAATTAAATTTGTGAATAACAATTTTAATAGTATAAAACTTATGTATTCAAATTTGACTTGGAAACAAAACCGGTTTTTAGGTACCATAGATAAGAATCTTATGAATAATAGAAATGGAATACAGAATTTAAAGCTGCTTTAGCAATGAAACCACTATCATGTTTGTTAAAAGATGGAAATTGAATACAAAAATTATGAAAAAAGAAAATTAATGTCTATTCTATCACATCAAGTAACTATTCAATTAGCGTGATTGGTCTCTGGGCAAGTAATGGTTAAATTAACACAATAAATTGAAAATATTAATATAAGCTATAGAGTAAGAATATTTAATACAAGCCTTTGAGTTGAAAGGCAATAAATCACCATATATATATATATACAATTATTATTATTGTTGTTATCATTTGAAATTGCCACGTGCAAAGCATGTACACATTTACTAGTAAGTACATTGTATACGGAAAAAAAATGACCTTTTCAAAGGTCTCAAATAGTTTGACAAGTTTGAAAAATATCCGAATGTCCAATAATCACTAGTTAATTGGTGAATATTCCATGTATCATGACCTACTTTTTTTCATCCACATGCAAATAATCCAGCTATGACATTTAATTGCCAAGCATAAAGAGTAGATGAGCGTTTAATTAGGTTGTTCTGCATGTAAAACATAAAATGAAAATGTTGATATGCAACTTATGTTATCATTAATTAAGGGGGTGTTATCTACACAAATATTTTTGTTTTCATTTGTTTTTCTACATCAGAAAAAAAAAACAAAAATATATTATCGAGCCTTGTTTTTGTTTTCAAAGCAAAAAATAAGTTGGTTTTGTTTCAAACAAACGGTACATTTTTTTAAACCAACAAAATAATGGTTTTTTTTTTTAAATCTAGTATATAAATTATATGATTTATGGTATTGATCAAAAAGAAAAAATATATGAGCATGGAGAATGATGTTAAATGACGAAATAAAAACATGTTTTTGAAATTAGATTCAAGAAGATGTTTTTGGTTTCAGTTTTGAAAAAAATAAACACAATCAGGAACATGTTTTTTTCTTGTGTTATTGTTTTAAGAAACAATCTGTTTTTCAAACTAGATAGTTTTGATTTATTTTTGGAACCGGCAACAAGAGAAACAATTCACGTTATAGAACTCCCCCTAAGTTATCAATTTAGTTGATTATTTGCTTGAATATAAAATCTACTTCATTTTTTGTAAACTATGTGATGCATTTAGAATCAAATTGATTCTTAATATCAAATCGTGCTAAGATTAAGTAATGCATATATCTGTTTAGTTTTAAAAATAAGTAGAGCAATGTGCAATGTAAATTCAATAATAACAAGAGTGGAAATTAGGATACACTCAAGAATGAAAACCAAGAAATATCTCAATGTGACTACTTTCATTGGTCCATTACCTTGGTTTGATAATTCGTAACAAATGAGATTGAGAAGGATGTAGTACTTGGAATTAAGGTGTGATCAGTGATGAATAAAATAGAAAGAGTACTAAGAATTTTGTGTGATAAATGAATACCACTTGGCCATATTTTTTTATAAAATGGTTATAATGCTGGCAATGTTTTATGGAACAAAGGGTAGGGCAACCAAGAAACAACATGCCCAAAACAGATGATTAATGAAAGAACTAGAAAAAGATAGGATCGTAGATGAGCTTATACAAAGGAACCTTGGAGAGGTAGACTAAGATGATATGGGCATACACAGAGATGGTGAGAAATTATTTGAGGGCTCAAAGTTTAGCAATAGGCATGGCACTGGATAGAATGGAATGAAAGGGGAATGACACTAAACAAGTAAACATCTTTGCTCTTTGAGCTGCAACAAGAGCAGCTCTATAATTGATTAAACCTCCTGTTTGATTTCTTACTCCCAAAAGGAAGAAAATAAAGAATAATTTGGCACCAAGAAGCAGAAGTACCATGCCCATGCATCAGCCAGTTAGTGCACCGGGTAATCATCATATTGCAGCACTAACAATGAGTAGCAAGCAATTCAGTTTAAGTGTTTAAGAATGAGGTTGGCTCTGGCTGGCTGGCAAGTGTTCCCTGTAATTTCAAAGCTGCATGGTGAGATTTGTTGAATGAAATTGGAACTGAAGAAGAATTGAATCAAACGACCTTACTTTATGGGATTGGAATGGAACAGCAGCTTGCTACACTAGTCTACAGTAATAATTTGAGAAGATCATCAAGAAATATAATCAATCAATTAAAATATACTTCAAGTTGCATCGACCAAGAATTAAGAATTACAGTAGGTGTAAAAATCTCATGGCGGAGAAGTTTTGTTCAATCTTTCGTCTTTGCATCGCCTCTGGTCTCCCACCATTGATTCGAACACATCCAAGAGATCATCCAGAGCCTCGCCATCATCTCCTAATGCCTTAAGGGCACACACGATGCTTTCTATGGTGGACAGACATCCGGCCCTAGGCTGATGCCTCACTTCGCTGTACAAGCTCAACTTGCTTGGATCCAACTTCAAATGCGGCAAAAGTTTCAACCATGGATTCTCATGGTACATTCTCTTCGCTTTTGCCCATGTTCCATCCAAAACAATCAAGCCCTTCACCGGAAAATCAACGGCCTCTAAGCTGATTGATTTCTTGGTCGGGAAGAGAAGGGCTGTTCCAGGAGGAACCGCAATCTCAAACTCTTCACACTCTTCGAACTCCATGCTCCCATCCAATTTCCTCTTCTGCAACTTTTTCACGACAAACCCATTTGAGATGGCGTCTTGACCTGCCTGAGAGTCTAAAAGCCGATCAAAATCTGGTTTCTTATAGTCGTTTTGAGGGGTTTGGAGATGGGTAAGAGAGCAAGTGTAACCACATTTGGCAATGGTAGCAGTGATGAGGGTTTCCTTTTCACCTGTTGGGGCCTCTTCAATTTGATCTGTTTCTGCTCCAAGAAGGTTCTCTGGCTGGGGTATGGCACCTTGGTTTTGGGAATCAGAAACTGTTCTATTTAACGTAGTGGGAGCTAAAACCTGATCTGAATCTGATTGCTTTTCTAGGTAGCTTTGAGGGATCTTCAAATTAACTGAACCACTTCTACCATTGCTTCTACTGATAGTGGATTCATGGTCTACTTCTAAAACAGATTGATTGCTTGTCGAAAATGCCTGTTGTTTCTCCTCCGGAGACACCAAAACCTGCAAAAAATCTGATGTTTCCTCATTTCTGTTTCCCAACTTGGTGCCAACGATAGGGAGTTCAAGGTCTCCTTCAAATAACGGCTCTTGGAGTGTTTGGAATCCCCAATGTCGATCAAAATTTGGTCTTTTTACGTAGTTTGGACAACTGCAAAATATACTATTGGCCTCTGACGCAGCCGAAGTGGTTTCGAAATTCGCCTTCAGCAATCGAATGAGAAACTGTGCTTCAGAATGAACATCGGAAACCGTTGCTACTGTGAGATTCTTGAGCCCAAGAATAGCAATTCTGGTAGAATTAAGAGGGTGTTTTCTCTCTTGGCTGTGCTGGAGAATCGTGACAGCAATCGAGTTATCGAGAGAAGGGGTCTTGAAGCGAGAGCAGAGACAGAGACGAGCGGGTTTTGAGCACGAAAGACAGAAGGGTCTCTTTGCAGGTGACTGAGTTCCCATTCCTAAGATATGGGTAAGAGAATGATTGCACTGGTGGTTGAGCGCGACTGAGAAACGGTAGTAAGATGCCGGATGTGAGATTCCGGTCCGGAAACCGACCAGCATCGACAGCAGTCAAACAACGCAAAACCCTAACCCCAGCCCAGATGACAAAACAAATGACCAGGGCAGGTGAAGCTCCAACTAGCCAATAGAATAGAAAATCCGAAAGACTCGGACATTGAAGACTCGGGGAGTTGGAGTGTTTAGACCAGGCCCGAGGACATGCCCGCCATTGTAAGTAAAGGAAGGGCAATTTCTGTGACGACATTGTATAGAAACTCTGAAGTCTGAACAGAAGCTGGAAAGTCGAAACTTCTGAACTTTGACCAACTGAATTCTACGTTCCCACCACAAGCTAGCACCCACCTCAGGCGATCAAGTGTTTCTTTTTCATCTAGGAAATTAATTTAATTCTTTTAGAAAATTGATCTTTTTCCTTTTTCTTCAAAAGTTCAATCTTCAAGATGCATGATTTTTGCTTAACGATCCCATATGGGTTAGTTTTGATGGTCGGAGGGATAACTTCCATGGGTGGAGGCCTAAGTGCAGGATTTCTGCTCCTCCTTTCTGGGTTTGTGAGTCTCAAAGCTTTCCAGAAACGAAGGAATTCTTATCTCTCCATGATTCTTGAGACAGGTATGGTTCTGTATTCTCTTGTTATTACTTTGGTCTTTCACCCAGCTTCTTTACTTTTTTCATTTTTTAGTTGAAATGCCTACACTTTCTAAGAGAATTGCTAACTTTTAGATCCAATGTGTGATAAATGTCCACAACTGAGCTGGTTGTTTTGTAGATCGAGATTCTAGTCGGATTTATTCTCCTTATTTTCTTGATTTTTTTTTCGTTGAATTCTTTTTTCACCAAAAAGCATTGTCATAAGGGGTTGATATTCTGAGTTAGGATCCTGTCCTTGATCTCATCTAATAATAAAAAGAAGAATTAAGTTCTTTTCTAGCGTGTTGTGCCATCAAGAGCAACTCTTTTCTAGCGTGTTGTACCATCAAGAGCAAGCTTCTTCCCTGTTCAAGCATTCAGCAAATTCTTGGATGGTCATAGCTCAATGCTTATAACAATTTTATAATGCAACTCGCTGAATCAATTTCTTCTCTTTAACTCTCAATAGCAAATGCTACTTGGATCATGAAGTGATTTTATGTTAATTGTTAGGACTATCAATTTGTTCTGCCTTATGTTGGTTGAATTTAGATTGTTCCTTTCCTTCATGGGCTTTTAGTAGGACTTCATTTCAGGGAATGATTGGTGATGTTACATTGCCAATGCAAATAAATTGCTTGGACTTGGGTTTTAGAAGAGGCCTTAAATGTTTTTACTTTAGGCAGATGACTAGATCTAAGGGTGTGGGCGATTGATTCTTCTTGAAACTTCTATTGGTCTTCTTTCTTCAAAAGTATGGATGCATCCTCTCCAGTTCCATGTCTTTCCTGGCAAAAGTTATTTTGGAGAGTCCTGCACCAAAAAGAAAAAATCAAAGCATTTTTCTGGAAAAACACATTGAAGATAATCAATACAAATGAGATTCTCCAATGAAGAAGGAAAGCTTGGAGCTTTCCCCTTGTGTGTTCCTTTGCTTAGATAGTGATGAGAATATCAATAATCTATTCTTAACTTGTTCTTTCATAGCTTATATATGAAACCTCTTTTTCTCTCTATTGAGCTTCTTGGACTCCATCTGATGTCTTGGTATTTTTCAGCTCTAACTTGATCTTTCTATGCAAGAAGAGAGGGAAAATCATGTGGACATTACATGGACAGCTGTTCTTTGGAGTGTATGAAGATTGATCTAGTGTTAGTAAGTGTAGTCAGTTGGGTTATCACTTGGGTGGAATTCAAGAATGTATTTATAGATTAAGTGGTTGGCAGTGGTGGCTGGTCATGACAATTGTAGAAGTCAGTTTTTTCAAGCACGGGAGGTACCAGAGAATAGGAGGATGAGAATGGATATTGGTGGGTTTGCATTGAGAATCTTGGTCCATCATGTGGGGGGGGGGGGTGCCTTTAGAGATAATGTTAGAAATGCCCTGCTCAGCATTTTGGGTCTGGTTTGAGAGGTAAACTGTTATGGGCCCGGGCATAGGATCTCGTCATGGGTCGGTCCACGGGGAGAACCTCTTGCTTCCCCTTGCGCCTTCCCTTGCGTGCAGACCCTATTGTGGAAAACCGAATGGGTGATTTGTCCAAGAGACCACCCGAACTCTCCTCACTCTTCTCTTAACTGGAAACTGAATACTTTATTCCCAAATCACAGCTCCTTAAATAGGAGATTACAAGAGGAGACTCCTTACTCCATTCAACTAAGCTAGGACAATCGAACTTTAAATCAAACTCCTACTTCTAACAGAACTCAGTTCTTATCTCTAATAGATAAGTAAGAACAGAACTAGATAAGTAAAAACAGAACTCCTACTTCTAACAGACTTCTAACAGACTTCTAACAGAACTCAGTTCCTATCTCTAATAGATAAGTAAGAACAGAACTGGAATAAGTAAACTATTGGCGAGCTGGCAAGAAGAGCTGACGTGGCAAGATAAGCTGCTGTGTGGCCCCCCCTCTCTGCTGCTGCTGGCGGCGGTAATTCTTCCCACGAATGCATCCACAACATAAACTAAGGGATGGGCTTCTTACCCTTCTGCAGGGATTAAAGATGTCTAATCCTCGGGATGGAATTGTCTGGTTATCAAAGGAAGCTTCCAGGTTGTAACTGGATGGGTATCAACAAGAAACATCTACCTTCTGTTTTTTTTTTTTTTTTTTTTGAAATTTCTCATTTAAGAAGCTAAGAATTTGACTTATACTCTGAACAGTTTGTTCAGTGGATCTCTTGATTGGCTAATACTTTACCTGACTCCCTTGCAAGAGGAGGTGTAGTGAGGGAAGATTTAATGTGTGTGTGCTAGTGGTGGTTGGGGGGGCGATCCTGGACCAGTGGTTCTGGAAGAAGGTAATCTTCCTTCAATCTTGTCATTGTACTTTGCCTTTTGTTTTGTCTTATTGCTTGTATGAGTTGGTGTAAGCTTCATGTTGTATACTTACATTCTGTCTTTTGAATGTAGGAATTACCATACACCTGCATTATCAATAAAGCCTCATTAATAGTTGTTGATTGTGTAAAAAATTATCCTTCTAAGTTTTCTTTCTGACTCATTCCATGAGGGAAAAAAATGGTATAGAATTTCTTGACTGTCCCTCTCTTCTCAGTTGTGGGCATGGTCTGATCATAGAATGTTAAAATTCAAGGAGTTTGATGCTGTGAGCAGGTCTAGGACTAAATAATCATAGATAAATACTCAATATGTCAATTGAACTGTGCCTTCAAGTCTGCACTGTTATGCACTACAAGCAGACCTTGAAAGGATCTCATTATTTATTTTAGTTTGATCAAAATGTTGTCTCAATCTCCTTATGCTTTACACTGTTGGCTGTTATTCATCTATAAAACAGGTTGTGCACTTACACTAACATGGGTCATGGGACAACGGTATATACAAACATCCAAAATAATGCCGACTGGAATTGTAGCTGCAATCAGGTAACTTGAAGGTGTACCTTCCTTTTGATGTAGAAGCTCTTAATGAAATTTCAGTTACCCTTCTTCAAAAAAAACTTTTATTTTGTCCTTTAAAAAATCTTTTTTCCCTCCATGATGACATCAAATTTTAGCTAGGTTAAACTCAAGTTTGACTATATATATTGTGTTTATTCAAACTCAAAGTTGACACATTATATATGTTACCTCATTTGCTTCAGTTATTCCTTTATTTAAGTGATGGTATTATTTGGTTCAGTGTTTAGTCAGTCAACTATAATATTGGCATGGATATCAGCATGCTGAGGTGTATGTGTCTATGTACATGAGTTAGTTTGAGTGTCTAGTCTGGGCATGCTTGCGTGTACATGTATTTGATATTGATTTCCGTGCTCCTGGATAAGTGTTTGTGGACCATGATTACCTAGCTTGATGGTTCACCAAGTTAAGAATTCTTTTTTTGCAATTTATCAACTTGTAAAAGAACCCAGCATGCTGAGGTGTATGTGTTTAGTCAGTCAACTATAATATTGGCATGGATATCAGCATGCTGAGGTGTATGTGTCTATGTACATGAGTAAGTTTGAGTGTCTAGTCTGGGCATGCTTGCGTGTACATGTATTTGATATTGATCTCCGTGCTCCTGGATAAGTGTTTGTGGACCATGATTACCTAGCTTGATGGTTCACCAAGTTAAGAATTTTTTTTTTTTTGCAATTTATCAACTTGTAAAAGAACCCACCTAGGGTAGGCTTATACAGTCCATATATATATATATATATATATATATATATATATATATATATATATGATGTATCCTATTTCTGCTATTATGCAGGGATGATGTGGCCAATCTTTACTGCCCACCAAGTAGGGAACCCTCTGGACTGACCACCTGTTTAATCCTCCTGTTCACATCTTCTCTGTGCCCTGATTCTTGTTAGTATTTTCAACAAGTAATATTGTCATGGAATTAATATTTAACTTTCCCCAAAAAAGCAGGATTTATTCTGATAACGTGGCAATGTTTTTTGGACTGAAACTTCCCTACTAATATTGGATAGCAAGGTGGACCTTGGGGAAGTTTTGAGCTCCAACATGGAGGCTTTTTGTATCCTTATATCTTAACTTTGTAAAATGGTTCTTTTTGGTTATTTATTTTGACAAAACTTTATCTATAGATATGGATTACTTCTATTTATGAAAACAATCTTTTCTTACCAAAAACTAGGGATGAACAAGAAAACCAGCATTTTTTTTCTCTACTTATGGAAACAATGAGAACTGGCTTGCTGATTGGTTCATTTTGAATCGTCTTGCAATTTCCCCCTTAGGTAACTATTGACTGGACCTTGTTTTGCTGGACTCTTTTTTTATAGGTAGAAAAGTTCATTTCATTAATTTCAATAGAGGCATAAATACATATATTGCTGTTACAAGTGAGTTCAGCCCCCCCTTATAATGTGGAAGGAACTCCAATTACAGATCTGTCCAAAAGAGTTGTTTTTTTTTGGTGAGTAGTCCAAAAGAGTTGTTTCCTATGCACCCCTTGTTTAACCAGCGTGGCAGCCATTCCGTTTGTTGTTCTCTTTACCCATCTGAATGTTGCCCCAAAATCCTTTGCTATGTTCTTAATCTCTCTTATAATATACTTGTGGATCCACATACCCATGTTATTGTCATTCATCCAAGTTATTACCAGTTTCGAATCGCCCTCTACCTCAACATATTCATTTCCCTGTTGTTTTGCAATCTTCATACCTTGAAGTAGGGCCAAAATTTCAGCTCTTAAGAGTCCCCCATTCCAATCAGACCCAAGAAGAGTGTCACCACTTTCCCCTCTGAATTTCTAAAGACACCTCCAATCCCTGACAGTCCTAGGTTACACATAGGGCTTCCCTCAAAGTATAGCTTCACTATTAATTGGAGGAGGCTTCCATTCCATGACTATTTTGTCTTTGACCGAGAAGGAATTTTGCTGGACTATTCCACCATTTTCTGAACTAGGACAAATGCATTTGATGATTGCCAGAGTCCAATTGAGTTGATATTTTCTGGCAGCATATTTCTGGTGGGGTTTCTGTAGATTGATAGATTCAGATCCCATTCATGTGCAATGTGTATAGACAGCCTTTATGGTTGACAAGGAACTATTACCTCTCTACTATCTGGTTTACAAACTAACTTCCTGAAGATCTTTCATTTTTAGTTTTCATGCTTCACATGTTTTTGTTAATGTGTTATAAATTCTCGGTTCTAACTTGTTTCACATGACCTAGATTTTTCACAAGGATACTTTCACAGCTTGATGTCTCTTAGGGGTTCATTTCTACTCCAAATTTCATTCATGATATACTCGTTCACAATCATTTCTGGACACTATTACTTTTCTGCATTTTCTTGTAGTGCTCTAATGGCGGCATTTTATCTATACAAGATAGCAACTGGTGGCAATCGTATCCCATCTAAGGCTGAGTGAATTTGAGGTGACAATTTCCTGTAATTTGAAGTAAAGCATTGTGTTGGCCACCCATTTCGATTATTCCTTATTCTTGATTAGAGTATGGTTATGTATTTGACTGCATAATATTTGAGCGAAACATGTTTCTAACTTCAAGCACCTTACATGTTACTAAAGAAGTATTTTTTGGCGCGAAAACAAGTTCTTCCAAACCTGTTGCAGAGCATAACTTACGGTTCACAAAAGCATTGAATAGGGAAGTGCTGATATTAAATCCAGAGCGTCAATTTCAGAAGAAAAGTTTAACCAAATTAGTAGCAGACCTATCAAGGTTTTGTCCCCTGAAAAATAAGGATTAGTTTTGTATTTCACTCATTCACTCTAATGACATGAACACCTTGACTCATTATTTTGGGAGTAGAAGAAGCTTCTTTGTGCATGGCAGTACCTACTAGTACTATTTTTTTTTTTTGGCTAAAAAACACATTCATTCATTGATAATTTGAAAGTACATGAAGCCCAGAAGAATCATACATAATATTTTACACCAAATTTAATAGAGTAGTAGGTAAAAAGATGAGTTAAAGTATTCTGATTTCTAGGGGATATGTTTTGCTTGAAAGTTTTCAAAATTTGTAACTGCCAATTCACAAGTCGTAGAACTAATGAATTTCTTCTTTGATGCTTGTACTATACAGTATGCAACGTCACATTGTTTATTTGTCCTATTTAGTTCAATCAACAATGAAAAACATCTCTTAAATACAATCTTTATGAGCAACCTTGAAATGGATATATTAAAAAAACCTTCAAAAATGTTTACTTTTCTAAAGTTTTGCTAATTGGTATTCCACTTTTTAAATTGATTAAGTTAGTCTTTGATAACACTTTTCAGACATCTAATGTGCTAAAAAAAATGCTTTTTAGATGTAAAGCATCTACTTTTAACATCTAAAAAGAGAAAAGACGTTTGAAATGATCAAGGTTCAAAATATCAATACAGGCCGGTAGGGCGTATTAGCCTGTATTGACGCTTTTTTCACTATTTTTTATTGTTTTTTTTGAATCTGGTTCAAAGGGATCGGTTTAAGACTGATCTACCCCTTAAACCACTGTCTGACCCGAAACACCCCTGTAGGGGGTGTATCAGGAAGCCCCCGATACGATATGTATTGACCTTGGAAATGATAAGACTTGGTCTCATGTCTTACTAGAATAAGATGCATTTCAGGCATGATGAAATGACATTAATGCCTTCATTATGGTCATTATTATTATGAAATATGTATTATTAATTAGATAATAAATATTATTAATTTATTTGAATGAATAATAATATTTAATAATTTGTTTATTAATAACAATTAAAATATTTTTATTTATTATTAGTTAATAATACATAATAATATTTATTAATTAAATAACAAATAATCATTTATTTCAACAAATCATAATATTTGTTTATTAATACAATAATATTTTTAATATTCTTTTTATTATTTATAATATTATCAAACAATCTATTTATGAGGGTAAAATAGTAACCTTCACAGTTTTAGATGTTGGAGAACTAACTCAAACGATCTTATCTTTTTAGAGCCTCTAGAAAGCAAAAATTAATTTCTAATTCTTTTTCAAATTTCAGACCAGAATAATAGCTTTTTGATTTTTCAAACACCATGCTTCAACTTTATT
The DNA here is from genome assembly GCF_055504915.1 of Nelumbo nucifera. Taxonomy (NCBI): domain Eukaryota; kingdom Viridiplantae; phylum Streptophyta; class Magnoliopsida; order Proteales; family Nelumbonaceae; genus Nelumbo; species Nelumbo nucifera. The sequence continues at coordinate 144,325,638 of NC_142649.1, read as the reverse complement.
AAATGCCACCTAAGCTTCTCAACTTCACCAGTTGAGCTCTTCTCCCTCTAGATGAACATGCAATGATTTTCTTCCCTCAGCATTCTATCTCATTTCCATGTCAAAATGACCATTAAAGGATTTAGAAACCAGAACAACTTAAAAGAGCTATGTCTGGATTGGATGGAAGTGAAACGTGAAATGCACTACTGTTAGGATTCTGAATTTGATGCTAAAGAAGAGCCCCGTGAAATATAAAGTAGTAAATTTTTAAATTTTACCTTTTATATTTTTCACAAAATTAAGGCCTTCCTAATCCACAAGATGTGCCAACTTAGCTCTTATTCCTTGTAGTACCAAAAAGTTAGAAAAAAGTAAGCTCTTACATCCCTTGTTAATCTTAGTTGTTCAGTAGTCTATATCTATATCTGTACTACTATTAAAAGTGTGAATTAGCTATAGATTCTGGATTTTCTTTTACCAAAATATACTTAATCTTTGAATTTGATCTCCCTATATTTATGAAGGCAAAAAAACATAATTTGAACTATTAATTCTATTAAATTTATTATATTCCTCATCATTGAGCCCAATATTTAAGGTATTAAGTCTCATTTCTTTTCAGTAAATTAAGACACATTAAATAAATGAGCTTTGTAGACTTTTCTTGACTAAAACAACCCTATTTATGAATTTAATCCCACATTATCCACTTCATTAAATTTCCTCTCATTAAGGCATTAACTCTCGTTCTCTCTCCTAAGATACTTTATTTGAAGTATTTTTGTTCCTCACCAATAAATTCTACAAAGTAAAACTATATCTAATATTCTTAATAATGTAAAACTTATGTTCAAAACCAACATGAAAAATAATTAAATAAACCACCCTCTTGTCAAAGTGGCAAGTAAATAGTTCAACCATCGGCATCAAATGGGTCAACCAATGTTTTCATAGTTAAATAATAAAAATTTAAAAATAAATGTAAATATACATATTATAAAAATTATAAAAAATTATGAAAAAAACATCTCTAATATTATATATTTATCATATCAAAGAACATTAAGCATATTAAATAAAAGTATTTTTATTCGATGAAAATGAAATACAAGATCTAAAACTAACTTAAAAAATGAAACCATTTTCCTATTCAAGTGGTGGGTCAATGATTTAACCTTTTAGGTCAAATGGATCAACCCATGATATCATAAATAAATAATAAAAATTAAAAAATGTAGAAACATAAAAATCATTAAAAACATAGGAATCTTGTAAAAAAACATTTGGGTGCATCTTTAATATTATGTATTCATTATATCATACACAAATAAGTGTGATAGACAAGAATTATTTTTATTAATGATAGAAATAGAATTAAAAACTAGAATAACTTAAAAAGAAAATTATTTTTGCACCTAATTAATGGTTAATGGTCCATAGGGAGGCAAATTAGGTGGGATTAACTCGAACTCAAATTAACTTAGCACATTATTTTAGATAGGTTATGTTCAATTTTCGATCCTTGACTTGAGCCTAGGCCTAGGTTCAAAAGTTTGGGCTTTTTTATTTTTTGAGTTGAGTCTAAGCCTATCCCTTAGGTAGTTAAAGTCAAGCCTAATTACATACATACAATCATAAATATATATAGCACATATTTGTATACATGCATGTATATACAATTAAACACATACATTTTATGCCAAACTTTGTCATGGGGTTAATTGATAGATTCAAGTCCAAAACTAACCTAACTGCATCAAATTTTAATGCAGGTTGGAGGTTGGCCCAAGTTGAATAGATTAGGCTTGACTTTGGTTAGAAATCTTAGGTCCAATGCATAGGGTTGGACTTATGTTAAGCTTAAATTCAGCCAAACCTACTTGACTTGCACCACAATGGTCCAATCATTTGGGTAAGTGAGTTAATCAACGATGCCATACTTAAATAATACAAATTTAAAAAAATAGATAGAAACACAAAAAAATAAAATACATAAAATTTATAAAAAAAATTTGAGAAATTTAAGATATTATAAACTTATCATATCAAACAAAAATAAGTGTGATATACAATAATTATTTTTAGAATTAATTATGTAAATGAAATAAAAAAATTAAAATTTCCAAAAAAATGATGTTGCTTTTTTTCAAGTCAAATAGACAACACATGCTATCATAGATATAATAAATACTCAAAAAATAGATAAATATAAAAATATAAAAAACACAAAAATTTGTCTATAAAATTTATGCATATCTCTAATAACATATATTTATCATATTAAACAAAAATATATATGATAAATAAGAATTTTTTTTATTAACGATGAAAATGAAATATAAAATCTAAATGCACCAAGACACCATGCTTTTATTACTTATCCTTCTAAATGGTTCTAATAAGGATATCGAAAATATTAATGTTATTTGAAATTAGCATGTGCATATTTACTAGTTATTATTAAAAGTATAAATGAGGATATAAAACTTTTCTTTAATTAATAATTTAATCCATCTCTAATTGTGAGGGATGAAAGTGTAATTTGAATTACTATTTTTTTACCTTATTTAATTCCCTCTCATTAAATCTTGTATTTAAGGTATTAATCCATTCTCTTTCATTAAGTCCTATATTTATGGTATCTTTCGCTAATATTAATTAAATCTATATCCAATATTTTTAATAATATAAAATCCATATTTTTTTAATTTACCCAAAAATGAAATCATTCTTTTGTCTATGTGGTGGGTAAGCAATTCAACCATCTAGGTCAAATGGGTCAACCCATGATGTTATAGTTCAATAATAAATTTTTAATTAAAAATAAATACAAAAATACAAAAAAAATGTAGAAGAAATTGGGCACATCTCTAATATTTTTATACCAGTCATATAAAAGAAAAATATGTATAATAAACAAGATTCCATAAATCTACATGTCGATCTTAAAGCCAACATTTCATTATTTGCCCATTTATGTAGGAAAGCAAAAAGAACTAAGCCAACGATGTCATGGTGAATATTACACCTGACCTAAGAAAATCAGTGAAGCTAAGGTTTCATATGTGTTATGTCCTTTTGATTGAGGGACAACTTAAAAAAGGCATTCATTCTCAATTCAAAAAGAGTGCTATGGAAATGCCAACATGAGAAGGGTTTCACTTCTTGATCTCATGGAATAAGACAAAATTTAGAACAATACTTCACATTTCTTTGCTTTCATAGATAAATAAATTTAGAAAATGAAATTCCGATTACATTACTACATGCCAAATATTTTTTAGAAAAGTTTTGTTGAAATGGAAATGAAATACACAATTTAAAACTTGATCCTAATATGCAATTATTTTCTTGTTTGGTGGCAAGACAAAAATAAGTATGATAAATAAGAATCATGTTGTATGCATAAAAATATAAAAAATGTAGAAAATTTGAACATATCTATAGCTTGTGAAACTTATTATTTTTAACTAAAATATCTATATTTTTTGAATTTACTCCCTCTTTAATTGTGAGGGCAAAAAATGCAATTTGAATTAATATTTTTCACCTCTTCAATTCCCTATCACCAAGTCATATACTTAACTCTCATTCTTATAATCTTAATACTAAAAAAACCTCATCCCATTCTCTAACAATGATGTTATAATTAAATAATAAAAGTTACAAAAAGATTAAAAAAAACAAAAATTAAGAAAAAATAAATAAAATGTGCAAAAAACATTTGGGCACGTCTTTAATATTATATATTTTTAAATTAAACAAAACTAACCCGGATAAATAACAATTATTTTTATACACATAAAAGTATAAAAATTACAAAAGAATGTGGACACACATTATTACCATCATTATCATCTAAAATTCCTGCAAGGATTAAAGTATCAGTATCGAGTATTATATCGTATCAGACAATTTGGATACGGATACAGATACACTTTGGAAACACATGGATACAGACGAAAAATATGGATATGCTAGGGTAACATATAAAAATTTCATAATACATTAATAATATTAAATTTAAGGTTAAATAATCACAAATAATGTATAAATACATAGAAAATGTATATTTTAATAGTGTATATGAAAAAAATATATTACAATTAATATAATATGATGCATAGATATCATGCAATTTTATTGATATTGTATCAATCAAGAGTCCAAAATGCAAAACATAATTTCCTATTATATTTTAATTATTATATCAATTATTTTCAATTTTACTATTTTTACTTTTTTAAATTAACAAAGAGGTCAATCAAATATTAAATTCTCTATGTAAATTAAAATATCCATTAATAATTTATAAAATGTATAATCTCAACTTAAAATATATCAAATCTATTAAAATTTCTAAGGTACATTTCATATGCAAATTCATAATTTTTGACTTTTAAAATAATTATTCCATTATTATATTTTTATTCCTATAATTTTCTAATTAAAAATCTTTTTTTGGTATAAATGTAGATTAGTAGATTTGATAGATTCAATTTAAGATTATATTCTTGAATATTTTGTAAACAATTTCTTTATTTTTTAAATAATAAATGATTTTGTGTAATGTAAATTAATATACATATATATATATATCATGTGCAAATTTATAAATCTTAAGTATTAAAATAATTATTCTCTTATTAATATTATATTTTTATAAATTTTTGGGATATGTAGACTGCAATCCACCTCAGAAATCTGAATTGCAGCCCCTTCCTAATATACTAGTAGCCCCCCCCCCCCCCCTATAAACCACATCCTGCCTGTGAATTTGGCACCAATACACGAACAAGATTCAGTCCACCCCTAAGAATCCTAGCTCCACAAAAAGTTATATTCATTTACTTATAAACACAAAAGATAGAGTGGCATAGTGGCTTACAAGCGCAGATGTTAAGCTCTCCCTAGCACTTTGACACGAGTTTGACTCCTTCAACCTTTATTTTTCAGAAGAGTGCGCATTTACTAGTGATACTAAAGAGCTAGCCATCATGTTTTCATTGAAATTCCTTAAATAACTTACCAACTGCTAACTGATTTCCTTCTCATATAACTGATTGATCCAAGGCTTCTTAAAGAATGCTGTTATTAGGGGATGGTAATACATAGCCAGTTCATCAACTTATAGTCAGCTACTCACATTCACAGTCACACAAGAGTGGTTCCTCCAGGTCAAGGAACAGTTAATTTCAACAGAGAAGGCACTCATCTCATCACAACTAGTTAAATCCAGATGCACAAAAATGAAATACTTAAATTTCCTCCAAGGATTGCTTCCTTTTTCTATTGTACAAAGAGTTCAATTTTGACAGCTTTTGATCATTGGTGTACTGTGCTGTTCATCAATTTTATAATTGACCTGATGTTACAGATGTTAGAACAAATAATACAAGAACCTTGTCGAGACAGGTTTCAGCACCCTTGTGGTCTAAAGTACTGCGGGGGAAGTGATGGACACCGCTCATTCATGTGAGGGTAGGGATCCATGGTATTGTATCCTGGTAGCTCCATCCGATATTTCCCCCGAATTTGACAGAAAGGAAGCTTCACATCATCACCTTCATTACACCATTTGGGCAAGCGGCTTGAGTTATTCTCAAAAAACTTGAGGGTGTAAGCATCTTTTATCTGCAATTGGATATGCATGTGGAAAGGATAAATAAAAGTTATTAATTACGAACATTTTTCTTCTCAACAATCCAAAAAGCATTGTACTGTTGACGACATTAATCTTGAAAAGATCAACTCTTTTGGAAACAGTGTAACAAGGTAGTGCAGAATCAACCCACTTCCATAGACATGCACACGAAAGTAGTGAACTTGGTAAAATGTCCAGACTTAGGATCTATGACCCTGCTAACCTAAGCCAATTAGATGTCCTAGCACTCTCACAGGTAGAACACCCACCCTTCAAATAAATACACACGCACACACACACATGCATACCTGTGTCCTAAAATTGTTTTCAACAGTGCAAGATGGTTGCTTTATTCAAATTCCAGAATATCAGAAGGGCCACTTAGTTAACTGGATGAACTCACCGTAAATTCTGTAACTTGGATGGAGCTGGAAATTGGACCAAACAGCCCTGCTTGCTTATACATTTCTAGAATGAAGGCAACACATGATGTAGATTTACCATTGCTATAAAGCCAATCATCCTGTTCGGGAATTGTCAGCAGTTTATCAAAAGATAATCCACGCCTTTCAGTTTCGACTAGTATCTCAGGGAGATCAAGACCCTAAAAAAACACAAAATTAGATGCTTAAGTCTACATAATCATTATATATTGTATTATAATGCTCATTTTTTTTTCATTTTTAAGGCTCATTGACAATCTTGAAATTGAATTCTGACCAGAAGGTGTAATAGGCTAATGGTTAGGTAAACCATGAAGACTTTCAACAAAGGATAAAGCGATATGTAGTGATAAAGAGGGCTTAAGCTTGTACTTTGGTAGGTTCACGGATCGGGAATGATGTCATGAGCAAAACAAATTCCCAACATCAGAGAGCATGTTTTGCAATTTTGGCTCATGATAGAAAATTTTACATTACCACAATGTTTACTTTGACCATGATGGTGTGAGGCAAACATGGATAATTGTGTATATGAGCAGTTGGTGGGTGAAGGCTCTCTTCATCCTGATCTCTGTGGGGCAAATTATTCTTTAGAAAACACAAGGGATTGACTATTTTAACATCGAGAAAGAAAGCCAACACTTGTGATGAGACCCTTATTTCTCCAACCCAGGTTAATAAGCCTCTTTCACCTTACCAAGGAACGACGAGTATTAGATAACAACAGTTAACCAAACAAACTATTGGATTATATACAATTGCCAAAATACAGTAGAAAACTAAATTATAAATTCCAAACTTTGAAAGTTAACTAGACATGCTAACAACTTCTTACCTTTAATGCAAAAAACTACCCAAGAATTATCCCTTTGATAATACATAAGACAGAAAAATTGATAGTGAATTACATATGCATATTTATTCCTATAAAGAAAAGTACATAACAAATAACAAAAGTACAGAAAAATTGTTATGTACATAACAATGCGAGGGACCTAGGGGTGGCAATAGAGGGAAAGACCACCAAATTGAACCATTGAAGTTCGTCATATTTGTGCTGGGCTGGGCTATAGATGCCTCAGTTAGCATTTCCCTTTATATTTTATAAGACAGGTTCAAGTCATTTCTGAAAAATTTTTATATAAGACCCATTTTCTTTTAGCATAAATCACATGAAAAGTATAAAATAAAAAGGGCAGCCCAATGCACGAGGCTCCCACCAATGCGGGGTCTGGGGAGGGACAGATGTATGCAGCCTTACCCCTGCAGATATACATAAATATAGGGGCCAACCAAGGAACTTCCCTACATCCCTACCTATTTCTGTGACATGGATGAATCATGAGGACAATGCAGGCTGTCTATCACATAGGATATTGATGGATCGATCATGTGTTCAATCCCACAGTCCACCTGAGCCCTAGATCCAACCTTGTATTGCAGTTGTGCCCAATAAATTATAGCCATAAAAATTTTAATTTTTTAATATAAAAGTTTCCCATAAAAGGTGCTTCATTTTGAGCACTTAGAAATGAATTTTGGGCTGATTTTTTTTTTTTTTAATTTTCCATGAACAGAGGGCAGGGTGAAGAATATTGGGACTCCTTTTAAGTCCCAAACTAAGTTTCCATGTGAAACATTCTTGTATCATCTAAGGAAGCTTATTAAATGATTTGACCAGTAAACCCACACCCATAAATATATCATAATGAGTGAAATAAGTAAATATTAACATCCCATCTAGGGGGTTTCTAGGCCTAGTGGCCCAGCCCAACCCAGGCCCATCTTTGAGTCTGGTTGGGCACGTGTCAGGTCTACCCAATTCCCCTTTACAACCCATGCTAAGGCTAAGCCCAGCCTGACCCCATAAAAAAGGGGTCTATCGGGTCATGTTGGGCTAGAAACACTTGATTGAACCTAAACCAATAATTTAGTAAGCTGAACATGAAATTAATTACCAGAATCCAACCTGTCAATGACATAACTATAGAATGAGTTCAGTTAAGAGATCCTGGACAGGGAAAAATCAGGTGGGTTCAGGTTGTTCTGGTCATGAATTACCATCCTGACAGACAAAAGATGATTAAGATCATTGGACCACAATGACTTCTCGTTGCAGAACATCTCAATTGGAACAAATATCTAGTGAGTTTCAGGCGGTGAATGTGCTATGCCATTGACAAATAAAATAAATACTCAGGCTACAACCTTTCAAAGAAGATAATTCTGCAGAAGCACCCATTCAATGTCCATCGGAGTAATATAGTGCTCAAAATTTTATCAATAAAGATTTGGAAACTAGATGGAAAACATAATCTTAAGATACCTCAGTTCCAAGGCGCTTGTTCAAGGCTTCATTCCACAAGTTAGCAGCGTATGCTGGTTGCATCTGATGCCATACTGTCATACCAGAAGCAACCTGTATAAACACTAGAAATTGCACTCAGAACAAATGAACTGACTGATAAACCACATTCCCAAAGGAAAGATACAATCGGCATTTATTTTGACTGATATACCACATGCCCAAACACATAGAGACCATTAGAAGTCATAACAAATGAAAGCAGCATATGCTTGCTGTATTTTTCTTTATTTCTTTCTTTGATAATTCAGAACAAATGGACTGATAGACCCCATGCCCAAATGCAGAAAAATCTTGAAGATTTATGGTTTTAACTTGCACTGAAACCCACTAATTATCAGATTCAACTAAAAGTTTTGGCTGTTTGTTTACAGTTCAAAACTGAAGAGGATACAAATTTTGCACCAAGTCCAGTTTTGCATCCATTTGTTTGTAACTATGATTTACACTTTACCAGATACAAGATTTATGCTTTCTGTTCCATTTGCACTCACTGGCAGTGCAAATTTTGCATCCCAGAAACTGATGCAAAATTTGCTACACTTTCCTCCAACTTCAATTCTCTCTCGTATAAAGTGGGGAGCACATCATCTTGATTTCTACCTCACTCCCAAACAGGTAACCCTTCTGCTACCTCCATTCTCTTTTATATAAGGTTGGGAACACAACAATTTACTTCCTATTTAATTCTTACAAACAAATAAGACAAAATCAAACCTGAAGCAAAAGTAAACCAAAATTTACACTCAGCCTATTTGCACTTCCAAGCAATTACACCAGTGCAAATGAAATCTGCACTGCAAACAAACTGAGCCTTCAGAGAAAATCTGAGTGCAAATTAAGTTGTTAGATGACTTAGAAATGTTTATCTGGGTTTTAATGCAATCACTCATAATATCAACAATCAGGTTACTGGTTCTAAGTTTCAAAAGAGACCATGATAATTTACCAGTAATAATCCTGCTGGACAATGTTTTGAGGAAAAATCACAAACCATTAACCATGTACAAAAAGAAGACTAAATATCACCACTGAACTTAGCCTGAAAACTAAATATCACCAGTGGAGAAATGGAAAAATGGAGACAAGAAACACAGTACCAAATGGGCATCCAAGGGTGGTGGATAATTTCCATCTATGGTGTCTATCCAGCTAAATATCATGTTATGAAACCCATATGGTTTCCCTTCCATGCTTTTTGCATATTCCCAAGCAGCTGACTCATTGAACTTTGCTTGGATGTCAGGATGTAAGGGAAGCAACGCAATCTGTGGATTGGAATCATCTTTGGTCAGTTCAAATTCCCACCATTCATCCCATGGCATCACAACAATAACATCTTCCCCCTGCAATAAAAATGATAGCACCTCTTCAGTGTTCTCTTTGAATTAAGATCTCATATATTTATCACTTTTTTTTTATAATTAACAGTATAAACGTCATTAAAAATGCAGGAAGGTGAAAAGTACAACCCTTGTTGTCCCAAGGAGATACATACAAGTAGAAATGAAGCAGAAACTATTGCAAATTACACATTCCTGATTACAAATTACAAGCTGGCCCTGGGCAACTTGCATAAGCATTATATCTTGATAATATATAGAGTAGCCATGCATGGTCCAACTGTTTAAGGCAACGCCAAAATAAAGTAAGCTATGTAGCTGATATTCATTTACAACTTTTCTCTAATACTTAAATGGAACTACATCTAACTGGTTACTCGATTCAGAAAATGTTGCATTTGACCCATTGATCCATATCTATTGGTTTATACATATCTATCTTACAAAGTTATTCTTTGTAAAAAGATGTTTTCTGCCTAAGTTGTATGCATGCTAATAAAATGAACAAGAATCCATAAATCAACACACATCCCTTGTTTCTTTTTCTTTTTCCTTTTGATAAATATCCCTTGTTTTCTTTTTTACTGGTTCATCTTTATTCAACCATCTAATGATCCATAATGCATAAGTATCTCTACTAGTTCCAACAATATTAGTATGGAAATCAACACCATCTTTTGTCCCCATATGAATGTTGACAAGAAGTGAAGTGGCTGTAGGATGGAGTGCTGGTGGTGCCTATGTTGTGGAACTAGTAAAGATACTTGATCTGAATCCACTTGCTGTTGAGGAGATTTAGGTAATCTCTATGAATCCACTTTATCTGAACTAGCATTGGACAAAGATTATGGTAAATCTTGTTAAGAAGCCTCCATTAACCTCAACCAATCATAATACTTCACCTATTAGGTACAGTTGAAAATAAACCAGCAGCAATAATTACGTAATTTTGAGAGAAAAAAGAGAGAAAGTAGAGAGGGAAATAGCAAGACAGCAAGAGGAAAGAAAGCAAAAGAGAAAGGGTGAGGGAGAGAAGAAGAATCGTACACCTCTACCAGCCCTTCCCAATGATATATTCAATTCATTCTAAAAATAATAGGAAATACAAGAGTGCCCCTCTATAAAGTGGCAGGAAGAACAAATAATAAAACAGGGGCTTTATGCCCATTACAACTAAAGCCCATAAAAAAAATAATAATAATAAGTAACTAATAGAACTAATAGAGCAGCTTGGTCCAACCTCTCAACAGGTACTAGCATTGGCCCAACCACTTTCATTGGCCAGATAAGGTATATCTCAAAGCAATCCATAATCCATTTAGCAGAGCAATTCCACCTTGGTGGAATCAGCATCTCATATGAGACCATTGAAGGTCCAAACTACTAGCAAATGGATTTTGGAATCTAAATTACACTTTTATAATGCGTGAAAGTATTTATACATCCATTTCGGGATACTTTGCAATCTTTGTCAAATAAATGGGATACTTTGAAATGGGATACTTTGCAATCTTTGTCAAATAAATGCATCCATTTCGGGTCATATTTCTACTATGATACAAATTGCAATGTGTTCTAACATACAATTTATTTATGATTTACTTCTCTCAAAAGAAAAATGTTTGTTTCAATTTCTTGTACAGATAACCCTCGAGTTAAGTTTTCTAATATAAAACAATGAAATGAGTACAGTTCCAGTCCTGTCCATGCTTAGATGAACTCCAGGGACCTGCAATCCCAGAAAAAGAAGCAAAGAAACTAGACGGAAGAGATACTTAATGATCTAAAGCAACAAAGGATAACAAGATTTGAGAGCTTTTCTTTTTTGGTAAACAAGATTCGAGAGTTAAAGAACATGAAAAGTATTTTATCAACTATGGCTGAGTAATGTGGTAATCAATATAGACTATAACTACAAGAATCAAGAGCAGGAAGGACACCAAACGTATTCGGTCAACTGTGATTAACTTCTAAGGTAATCAAAATAGAAAATATATTTTCTGATCTTTTTTTTTCATGAAAGCAATATTCAAATAGGCACAGGTACATTGTGATTCCATCAAAACTCCAGTCATTCAAGAATCTTTTGTGAAACATCACCAAACAATCATACGCTTGTTTTTGGTTAAGATGGACTTTACCTCTGCACAAAGCAAAATGGAATATTCTATCATGACTTAAGAAGGATGATTCTCGAAGATGTACATCTGTGGGAACTTCCATCTTGTTGTGGCTGCACACAGCCTAACAAATTATTTCTATATCTCATCTATCAACTCTTTCAGCACTGGAACTGAAATTCAGACTTGAGGATAAACTTTCTTAGGATAGGAATGGATTAATAAAAAAAAAAGAAGCAACAGAAATAATTAAATGACACTTTTCTCCTTAAATCTGAAGTGTTTGACATGGGTGTTAGACTGTTAGTCCTTTTTATATAGTGTTACGGATATCCAGAAAAATCACAGTAATTGAGCATTTAAGAGATCTGTGTTAACACTATTTTTTTTGATCAATTGCGTTAAAAACAATATTTTACACTTATCTTTTTAAGAAAAGATCTGGGTTAATGCAATTATGGGCTGGTTAAAAGAAGTACAGCACAGGATCATGGAAATAGAAATATACAATGGGAGAGATTGATAGATGGTTGCAAATTGGAGAACAAATTATAATTGGGTTCCAAGGTCCACCAACACAACAGTATGGCAGATAGGTTAGCAAGTCAAGGGTAAACATGAATTAATTGCAGTGGACAATATGATTCACAAGGCAGAAATTTGTAAAAGCAGGGTAAGGCTAGCAGAGGCTAGTCCAACTTTTAGGTTCTTGGTAGTTGGTACAACATTGTCATGTATCATTCTTTTTATATATAATATATAAAGTTTTCTTTGTTAGAGATGAGAAAAGTTTGGTTAAAATATGAAGCTTTTAGCAATTTATATGGTCTTACCTCTTCATTTTCGTGCCCAGATTCTCCTACCCAAAGTTTACCTTCAGAATCCTTCAAGCAAACAGCAGAATGACCAGCATACGATCCAGAAACCCACTTCTCTAATGTCTCAAAGCCACCCCACCGCCCCCGAATTTTTGATATTGCTAGGAAATCTCCAGAGTGAATATCATCAACACTTATATTTGTAACCCAAGGCTGAGGACGCTCTTCAAAAACAGATCCCATATGCTTCTTGAGAAATGCCAAGTTTGAACTCTCACCCCATCCAGTATTTGAAAATAATGGAAAGACATCCCACAGAGCTTGAAGGGTTCCCAGCATTCCTGATTCCATAAGGAATATAGAGACCCCATTATGTTTTACCTGATTTCAGGAAGAAAAAAACAAGATAACTCTTGATATGGATATTCACTCTTCATAATAGAATTGGAGCAGGTAGCAATTTCTTGTCAACAAAATTGACAACTTACATATTCAAACTCAGCTTTTCCCTCCCATTCTTTGAACTCAAGTGTATGCTCCCGAGAAAGGAAGTAATAGTCCCATGTAACACGATATGGAGTAACAAAGATGTAGAGATCCATGCATGTCCAACTGTGAGCATGGCTATTCTGGATGGGAAAAACAGAAACAGAAACAATCTCAAAATTGTTAGTTCATCGAAAACATCTATAATCCTGGAACTAGTTGAATCTTTTTAGTGCACATAATACAAGAAAAAAAAAAAGAAAACATTCCAATAATGTTCACAAAGTTAGACCAATTAAAATCACCAAGTTGATCTCCAATATTTCAAAAAGCCATTTTCTAACTTTAATAAGTACTAAATCAGGCACAACTAAATTCTACTAAAAAAAATCTTAGTTCCTTGTTTATAATAATAGTGTCCAAGTCTGGAAACCTTGCATCCCATAAGAAAGCAAAGCTGTCCTTCAACTGTGAAAAATACGTAGACACACGGAAGATGCTTTAACTGAAATATATGGGAGAAATGAGGAAGCGATATAATCCGCTATTTGATGGGTCCAAAGATCTATTCAGGGGGGAAAAAGAAAATCTCGACTACCATACTTTCCAAGTAATTGCATAATTCCCATACCATCACTCTTATGTTGTTCTTCCATCAACAAAGCAATGGGTACCATATGCCTTTACGAGTCTCCTCTTCTTACAATGGAAATGATAATAAAATGGCCTCAGGAGGAAGGAAGAATCAAAATGTCATCTAGTAAACTGGAAAAAAATCTGCAGTTTCAGGGATAATGGGGGTCTAGGGATCATATCAGTGAAAGATATCAACACAGCCTTGCTAGGGAAGCGGTTATGGAGATTCAATGAGCACACGGATAGTCTGTGGAGAAGGTAAATAGTGTCCAAGTACGGTTTAAGCAGCAGGGAGTGGGAGACTGAAGAAGTGAGATCATCCAATGGGTGTTCATTGTGGAAGGCAATTCAGAAAGTTCATCGACTTCATCCTCAGTTTTTGAAGGGCATAACATACGAAGTGGGAAATTGCCTTAGGGTGCTGTTTTGGAAGGATTTCTGGTGTGGGGATGGCCCATTAATGATCCTCTTCCCTGATCTGTTTGAAATTTCTGTAAACAAGGATGCAACAGTGGCTAATTGTTTGGAGAGGCAAAATGGACATTGTACTTGGAACCCTCAATTCAGGAGAAATTTAAATGATTGGGAGGTAGCTTCTTTGGTCAGCTTGCTTCAAATTCTTTATGACGCAAAGACGTCTGGAGTAGGGGAGGAGGATAAAAGGAAATGGCTCTTTGATAAATTTGGTACCTTTTCCGTGAAATCCTTTTTAACAGCTTGACAAGGGAAGATTCTTCTTCTTTCCCATGTGACATTTGGATCAGATCTGTTCCATCTAAACCGGCTTTTTTTATCTGGTTTGGTCTGCAGTGCTGGATAAGATCCTAACTAAGGAAAATTTAGTCAGAAGAGGTTTAGAGGTGGAGGATATGGCTTGTTCACTTTGTAACAGAAATGTGGAGTCTTCTAGCCAATTGTTGTTACTGTGATTTTTCTTACTGGGTTTGGATGAGTTTGTTGAAATTGTTTGGTGTTAAAATGTGCTTCTCGGCTGATGTGAAGGGATTTATAGGGGCATGATTTCTAGGAGGCTTATCTAGGGCTGGAAATGTAGCTTGGAGCATCCTCCCCACAGCAGTTTCCTGGGCAGTTTGGAGTGAAAGAATAGTAGATTATTCGAAGGAAGACAATCCTCAAAAGAAGAAGTTCTCAACAGGATTTTGGGGATGGTGCATTCTTGGTTGGCAATCCACCCATTATTAAAAAATAGACATAATTGTTCCTTTTTTAATTCTGATTTCCTTTTCGTAAGGAGTCCATAGTTTTTTGTTTTGAGGGGGTGGCTGTATTGAGCATACTGTTTCTAACTATACAGTTCCAAATTGTACGGAGGCTATATTGTATTTTGGCTCTTTGATCTTAATGAAATACTTTACCTTACAGTTCAAAAAAAATGATAAGAAAATGATTTCATTTTTTAGATTTTTGAGAAGCTACAGTCAAAGGTTGTAATAAGGTCCAAAAATTGTCTATTGTAATAATTCAATCAGGTTGAGTAAAGATTAAAGATGTGGCTCAATTTCCTCACTTACCTTTGCTGCAAAAAGCATTTGGAATTTGACATAGAACAGGGTAGAGAGTTCTAAAATTGTAACACCTAAAAGGTTCAGGTTTTGGAAATAAGAAAATTTCAAGGTTTAATCAGAGAAATAGATGAATTTTAGATAAAAACTAGGGTCTAACAAACAAAAGAAATACTCTTGGGATAGTATTTTTTTTAACGAGTCTTGGGCTTGAGTTGTGAGCTAAATATGGATCCTGGAGTAACAACCAAAATTTAGACTAGAAGAAAGAAAGTAGAAATTTCAAAACCAAGAATGAAAACCAATCAACTAATGTTCTAGATCAAGAATCAATTGTAAAAGATAAATTCGGATTTGACTCCTCTAGGAAATCAAGAACTATATAAGATCATTGTTCATGAAGAAGAGTTGGAGAGCAGAATTCTTGGTTTGGAAAATGAGCATACATACCTGACAGGATTAGTAATGGAATGAAGTAAATTAAAAAGGGCAAGCCTTACAGAGATTCAATTCGGATAGAGAGCTCACCACCAAGAATATATGTATAAATCAATTCTAGACTGAACTTCCAATTCCATTGAAATTCACTACATAACTAGCAGGTTTACAAATGAGCATATTAATGGAAAATTGGAAATATAGGAGTAGCATTATATGTGCCAAAATGAAGGAAAGTAGACTAAGACAGTTTTGGATTGCTGTACTGGTAAGAGCAGATATTTTGCAACTTGAAAGATCTAGAAGATCTAGGGGTAAGACAAAAAGGATTTGGGCAGAGGTAGTGAGAAATGACTTGGGGCTCACAATTTAACAATGGATGTGACTCTTGATAGAGTGGAATTGCAAAACAGGATTCATGTAGCTGACTCCATGTATGCAGACAATGAAGGAACTGACTGGTTAAGTATTAATGATCTGCATTTTAACTTCCGAAATTTGATAGAAGCAAAAGATTATTTCATAAATCTTTCTAATAAAACCCTTCCTGAAAATAATCAACTATCCTATATGTAGTACAGAAGATAACTTTTAAGAAACAAAAAACTAGCTAATGACTTTCCAACTCCTGGGCCAAGTCAAATAACTCTTAAAATCTTGAGAACAGCGGGATTTCATGTCTGCACAGCTAACTTATCCAAGAATCTCTCCAAATTTCTTTCAATAATCTGAGAGAAATTAAAAAAACTAGTAACCACTCCGCATGGACTTCTGCCTCTTCCAATAGCTGGAAACTCAAAACTCTAGTAAATCTTGAAAAAATTTCCACGATCTCCAAAAAACAACGGAACTAATACAAGATACATCCCAATTTAATCAAATTAGAGAATGAGAACCCATAAAAACACAGATATGCATAAATAGAACATAAAAGTCAAGTTCCTTCAGTTGCTCTAAATTAGGCAGAATAGTTCAAGAACTTAAAATACTCAGATACCAAGTTCTCCAAAATATTTAAATTCCAATCAAATACGAAGGAATAGAGTAAACAAAAAGAAAACCCAGAAATTTCTTCTTGCAAACCTTGATATGAATTGTCCCCCCACCAAATTCACTGCCGCTTTTGTTGTGGAATTCCAACCAAGCCCTGTTCTTATAAAAACAAGCGCCCTTCCAGTTCAAGGTATCGTTAGGCGACGAGGCAGCACCAACGAAGGTAGGAAGCAGATCAACTGCACTTCGGAGAGAGTTGAGAACCGGCCATGAAATCTGTCTGGGTAACAGAGGAAGAACGTCGAGTGGGTGAAACGGTGCATTCCAAGCATACCCATGTGAGAAAACCAAAGACAACAGAGAAAGACAGGTGAAAAAACGCTTTGTGAAGGGAAGCAGAGACAAAGGCGTCATGGCTTGGGACGAAAAAATTCTGCAGCGAAAGAGAGAGAGAGAGAGAGAGAGAGAAGAACGGTTGAAGCAAACGAGAAGTTATGGAATCACTAAAATATATAATCAACTATATAAAAAGACGAAAATATCCTCCAGCCGTTTGTAGAGGGAAATGGACGTTTTAATCCTCAGACTCAGAGCAGTACCTCATTGTTTTTGTTTGTTTGATAAATGATGATAACGTGTCGTTTTTATCGGCGTTTTCACTCTTATTAATTAGCAGAAGCTGAAGAATGCTACCAAACAATTAGCTTATTCAACTCGTGGCTGCACCTCTGTACAGACAAAGCGAGACCTTTATAAATTCATGGGTCCTACATTCTTTGTATTCTGTAGGGCGAGTTTTTCAAGGCTGTGTTTGATTTTAAAGAAAACACAGGAAAAGGAAGGAAGAAAAATGTAGGAAAACCTTTATAAAAGGTTTATTATTTCCCTTAATTTGTCTACCTTTTCCTTTAAACCAAACATAACCCAAAAGTTGCATCATCATACAGTTGTTTATTAGAATCTAGCCAGTCCCCTTTGCATTGTGGCATAACATAATACAGTAATGCTGAAGTACGAGTTGGGCAAACTTTACCTGTGTGAACTGAAGTGGTATATATCTGTGAACTTTATTATATCCATTAATGGGCCTACAGCCTACTCTCTCTTTAGAGTTTAGAGTCTGGTGTGTTCAGATTTCTTTCATATCGATCACCATCAGATCCATAATAATCCCGGGCCCAAACCTTACCCGTTAACGACAATAGAAATTGGACAGGCCCGCCCACGGTCCACCCATCCCATGCACGGGCTGCCTGGCTGCTTGTAAAGGTGTAACTTGTAAGTAGGGGTGGATTCTAGCCGAGCTCGAATCTGGTACTATTTTATAAGGCTCGAGCTTGGTTCGAGTCAGAACTTTGAGCTCGAGTTCGGTTTGAGTCAAGAGTTCATAAGTTCAAGTTCGGTTCGGTTCGGTTCATTTTATATTTTATAAAAATATTTAGAAAAAATATTTTATAAAAATAAAAAATATATAATTTTTTTATTCTATTTTAAAAATTAAGAATTATAATAATGAATAATTATAATATTTTTATTATATATATTATTTTCTATAATTTTATATACATATATATATATATTCGAACCAGCTTGCGAGCCTCATGAGCCGAGCTCTAGTAGGCTCGAGCTCGGCTCGTTTAATAATCGAGCCAATGAATTGGGCTCGAGCTCGACTGAAACTGAGCCGAGCCGAGCTTTTCACGAGCCGAGCTCGAGCAACTCGTGAAAAGCTCAGCTCGTTGCCACCCCTACTTGTAAGCATTGAGTCATGGTGGGAGCAGAGACAATTAATTAATATTTAGCAATTATTATTGTTTTAAATTATTAAATTATTTATAATTATGGCGCATAGTGGTAATTAGGTTAATTACTTAGGTTGTATTTGCTAAAATTGCTGCCTTTATTAGAAAGTTTGGGGTTTTATTAATAAAATAGGCAACTGTCTATATATATATATAAAAAAATCCCACTTTTAGTGTTAAATGCAAGTACCATTGCCACTTTTTTATGAAATTTCAAATTTGATGTTTCTATTATAAATGTCAACACCCATCCAATGTCTACCTATGAAGTGGTTATCTAATGTGAAGTGACAATATAATTTCCCAAAAATTAGTATTGATAAACCCCAATTATTCTTAATAGAAACAGCAATGATACCAAAAACAACCTTAGTTCGAACTTTGGATCAGTATTAACCTTTCCGTTTATCTAGTTGATTGAACTAATGATCTTTTTATCTGGTCTCATGTTATGTTTGGTTCAACCTTTTAATCTGCTATATAATTAAAAAATGCTGATTTGGTCAATGATCCATTAATCAAAAGGGTTGAACCATTGACCCATTTTAATCCATTGAATCGGTTATGGTTTTTATGTTTGTATTTTTTTTATAAGGAAATTGTCTAAAACTCACCATGGCTTTTCAGCATTTCTCTTAAACTCACCATAACTTTTCAAAATGTACAGGGAACCCCGTGTCAGTGATTTTTTATTTTCCAAAACTTAGAAGTTATCATGTTAGCATAAATACAAATTTCATGACCAAACTGCCCTGAATGGTAAGTTAGCCTCATTAAACATATTTTTATGATTAGAATAACCTTAAACTCCAAACTGCCTTATATATAAGATTTCTAGTTGTTGAGAGACATTTTGCTCTCATTTGTGCTGCTTGAAAGTATTCCAATGAAGCTGAAAAATGGGTTTTGGGTCAAATAATAATACAAGTATTTATAGAATATTGAAAAATGTTTCGAATATAACAAGGGTAAAATGGTAATCTATTAAGACCTAAGACCTGTTAATCTGTTTAACGTCAAGTTACTGACATGGAGTTTCCTGTACATTTTGAAAAGTTAAGATTTATTTAAGAGAAACGCTAAAAAGTCATGATAAATTTTAGACAATTTCCTTTTTATAATAATGATATCACAGATTAATTTAAGGACTATAATCTCAAGTTGACAGGTATGAGAATGTAAGTACAAGTCTGAGAAGAATCATATTGTGAAAAAAAAAAAAGGTGAAAAGTTAGGAACGTATTCTTCCCTTGCTTTGATCTTTATCTATGCACCAACACCTAAATTATTCTTGAAATTCAATGGCTCATCCATTACGTGGAGCAATCTCTAATTGAAATGTATATTCTTCACAGGGAAGGAACAAGTCCACGTCGTCTTGATAATGGACCAAAATGATATAAGCATCTAAGTATAAATGAATGTTAATCAATAGCTTGTTGTTTCAGCTTTTAAATGTTGGTCTCACATCAGCCTCTTAGTGATCCAAGAATACAACTGTCCTTGAAGAATTAAAAAAAAAAAAGGGAAAAGAGTCAAAAGAGACAACAGAAATAACTCAGCGACGATGATGGATTTGATTAGTTAACTACTTAGGTATATAAGCATCTAAGTATGGATGAATATTAATAGCTTGTCGTATCAGCTTTAAATGTTAGTGATGCAAACAAAAACTGAGAGACACTTCTCATTTTTGTCTCTTATGATTTGAAGGCCTTTAACCACATAATATTGATTATATTCATTTTCTTTGTCAACTTTATATATGCAAACTCCATGACCATGTGAAATCTTGGTCGTGTCAACTTTATATATACATTATAATGCATATATACATAATAACTTGCATACATAAACAAATATTATAATATTTGTACAACAAATACGAAGCTAAATTGGATTAATTTGGGATGAACCAAAGATTGGTCAAAGGCTCAAACCTGACCCAATTCGAAGTTAAATCAAATTCATACTTTTCAACTCTAACCTGAACTTCAATTCTAACCCAACACAACCTTGTGACTATTTTTGAAAAGTTCTATCCGGAACTCCGTGAATTAAAGCGTGTTTATCTTCGCTTCTTCCTAGTGGGCCGTACTAAGTACTTTAGTATATCCATCAATGTTCCTTCTCTTTAGATTTAGATTATGTGTGTTCAGATTTGTTTATATCATCAGATGCATACTTATTCCATTTCCCAAGCCCAAGTTTACGAGTAGCAACAATAAAAAACAGACCCGCCCGCCCATACATGGGCCGCTTGCTGTAACTTGTGAGCATTGAATTGTGGTGGGGATTAGAGAGTAGAGACTATTATTCTATTAATTGTTCATATTCATATTCATATTATTATTATTATTATTATTATTATTATTATTAAATTGATAAAGATTATTTAGCTTAACAGGAAAAAAAATAATTACTTTACTTGAACTTTGGATCAGTGTTTTTGACCTGCTGTTGGTCCAAATGGTCCGACCAATGATATAGTCACAGTTATGTTTGACTCAACCTTTAATATATCACATAAAACTGTTGATTTCGTTGACCCATTAATCAAAAGGGTTTAACCATTAACCCATCTAACAAGCCGAATGGGTTGTTTGTTTTTTTTTTTTTTTTTTTTTTTGGGGGGGGGGTGGAATTATAAAAACCTCTTATTTTTTTGACAATTCTTAAACCTTTTTTGGGTTTTGACCCTAATGAAAACCTCTCTTAATATTTTGATAAGGTGCAAATACCTTGGTTTCCAATAGTTTTTCAGATGAATAGGTTATTGTTTAGTATCATTGTCCTTTTTATATTTGTAATATTTAGGATTTATCAATACAAATTTGTTTAATAAGATATTTTGTTCCAAAAATATTTTGAGTTGATCAATACAAACTGTTCTTTCTGACCTTTCAATTAGATCAATCCCATGCCTACATTTTTCTAGTTTTATGTGATGTAACAACATATTTCTCAAAAACATGTAGACACTTAAGATTGGTTTTCCTATGATATGGGAAAGATATAATATATGAAAAACAACTGACCAATCAATTGAAATCATACACGTTATAGTCAATCAGGTGTTGTTTATCAAAATTCATGGGTGAGTTTTGATTGGTCAAAACTCTTCCCATACCATGTCTTTCCCACACCATATATTTTCTTAGATAACATAAAAATGGGAATGGTACCAACTACAATCATACATGCATTAATTTTTTTTAATATGAAAGATACTCTTTGGCTAACTTTTTTCAAAGATACATTTATTTAAAATACCTAAAAATAGCAATACTCAGTGCACCAATGATTCAAAATTGAGTGAGATTTGAAAGGATGTATATTCATTCCATTTCAATGGTTCATCCATTACGTGCAGGCAATCTCTAGCTAATTGGAATGTATTTTCTTCAAGGTGAAGGAAGAGTTTACATCGTTTATGATAACGAAATAAAGAAGTGAAAATTGATTGAAGAATTAAAAAAAGAAGAAAAAAACAGAGAAAAGAATCAAACAAACAACATAAATAAGTAAGCAATGGATTACTTTGTTGTATACGCATCTAAGCATGGATGAATATTTAATAATTTTGTCGTTTCAGCTTTAAATGTTGGCTTCAACCGATCTCAGCTTCCGATTCCGAGTGATCCACCCAACAAGGAAGCAAGCGAGCCAAAAGTTTCATACGGTCGTCCGTCGTGATTTAAAAGGTCTCTCTCTCTCTCAATGAGGTGTCACTCAATTTTAATCAATTAAAAATTGGGTCTAATAGGAGTTTAAAAGAAAAAAAAAAATCCTTGATCTAGTAGGAGTGAAAGCTGTCCTGCCTTCACTTTTATATTTTTACATTAAAATGTTAATATTATAAAGGGCCAGTTGTTGGGTGATGAGCGACAATCAAGGTTCAAAGTATCCATATGTATTGATCTATATTGGTTGATATATATCGTATTGATAGCTTTTGATACATTTTTTTAGGGGTTGTACCGGGTCAGACCATGATACAAAGGGTAGCCAGGCTTTTAAATCAACCCCTGTTTAGAAAAAAAAAATAATATTAATACAGGCCGATATGTCAATAGACTCCGAATTTTCTGTCCACAAGAATTTTGCCCATGCCTACCTACAATACACTACCTTATGTGAATTGAAAACATTTTCCCCTACATAATACTATGCAAAGGATGAGATGTTATCCATTTCATCCAAAGAAAAATTGGTCCAGTTGCTCATGAGATTTGACGCCTATCTCACTGTTCCAATCTCTTCTGATTCTTATGTCTCTCTTTGGTTTCTTATAAGTTAGGAATTATCATACCTGGTTTAGGGAGGCAAACGATACGGGCTTCCTTGATAGAGGTTTCAGCAGAGTTCTCTCGACTATCTTGACTATTCCGACTTTTGGTTTCCTCTGCCTCACCATTTACAATTTATTTTTCAAGCTCCATTTGTATTCCCTTTCTCTCTCTGCTCAAATTACCAATTCAGATAATCAATGGGGTAATAAAACAATACAACCCGAGATTCACGTAGCCTTTGCCATCCAAAACTCTTCTCTTTGTTAAAAGATTCCCGTTAGTTCTGATCTCCGTGTTTCAAAAATTATAAAATTTTCGTAATCCAATATCAGAGTACTATCACCAATAACTCTCGATCAAATTCAATGGGAGAAATGAAAAAAGTGACCTAAAAAAACATCCATCAATCAAGAAAGATTCAAAAATCAAAAGCTCACATCTGAATCATCATAGGTCAAACAAGGAGTCTCCACCATTCTGCATTCCTAGGAAAGACCAAGATTTCAATCTTCAGCATTCCTCTACTCATAAACAATAAAGTTTCCACCTTTTAGAAATCGGAATTCTTTCGACACGCCAAAGACACCCATTACCGCAAATCTATCCACATCAATCATCAGCCAAGAAAGAAATAACCCAATGGAGTGAAGCTCATCATTTGCTTCCTCATAATGGGCTGCGTTTCTCTGATCAAGAGATATCTCGTCCGAGAAAAAAAGAGAGCTCGTCGGGCCATATCTCTGCCTGGGTTTAGAGTCACAACATTGTCGATGATGCCATCAGCTTCCTCTTTATTTTGAATTTTTTTATTGGTTGAGTTTTATTTTGAAAATTTGAAAAATAATAAAAAATAAATACAACATTTTATTTCTTTCTGTTAGCATTTAACAACAATATAAGGGTACTTTAAGTCAATATGTAAACAGTAAGAATAGAATTAGTCAATTACCTAAAGATAATTTAAGAAATTTGCCCTAACAATGTTAATCTGATTTTAGCATGCAAATTAAAGTATAGAATTCCGTAGTACAAGCAAAAACTCTATACATATTGGGAAAGCATGAAAATCCAGATGCACACTTAGAACATCTTCCCATGAATTTAATATATATTTACAATAAATATTCTCAAAATGTGATTGGATGAACAGGAAATTCAAAGCGTATAAATCAATCGCGTTCCACGTTTTGCTATGGCCCCATCTTCACATCAGTGTGCTTACAGCCTAACATTATCAAATTTTTTGCTGAGGTGCAAGTGCAATTCAGGTTTGCCTGAGTTAGACATTTTAGATTACTTTAGGCCGGGCCCATTTAAATATTGACGAAAATCCAACCCAAGCCCACCCAAGTTCGATCCCTAACGGCAAGTCGGCAATACACTGAAGGCCATCATTCAATGTTTTAATTGTGAGCAAACCCAATTGTGGCGTTAACTCCCATGAATTGAGAGGCCAAGGTTTGGCGTTAACTCCCATGAATTGAGAGGCCAAGGTTAACTCCCATAAATAGTAAGACTCTTTCAAACGGATAATTTATCAGGTTCAGTCAATTAGGAATGCTCAGTTGCTCACAGTTAATCGAACCATGAATTATTATTTTTAAATCGAATCGGTACTATTGGTTTTTTACAATTCTTTAAATTAAAATTAAATTGGTATTATCGGTTAACTGGCGTGTATATATATACACACTAATCAATTTGAGTCTGGATCTCCTACCCATATCTACCTACATAACATCGCAATCACATATGGGGAACATCTCATCCTCTCACATAATATTATGCATGGAGAGACGTTCCTAATGCACGTTGATAATGTGTTGAGAGTAGACGTGGGCAGGAGATTTGGAGTCTACCCGGGTAAGTTGCCCACTTATAAACCATATACCCGTAGAACTTGTTAGATTGTCCACTTGTAACGTCAGCCCCCATGAATTGAGAGACTGAGATTTGGTCTTACAGTGAGTAACTAGACTGTAGTAAAACTCTTCCAACAGTCATGTTTGAGTTACAATCGGCTGGACAGTCCGGTCCGATTCAAGTATGAGAAACGTGAATTTAATTAGTGGGCCTGGGCCGTAGTTCTATCAAAAGACTCAAAACTCAAAATGGGAAGGCAACTTACAAATTTTGGAGAAAACTTCTGATGTTGTCCAAATATTGGGCTACACCAATTAGTGAAAAGAGACTGCGTTTTTCAAAGAATATTCCAGAGCCCAGGAAGAATCAAACCAGATGGTTAGCATCAAGCTAATCATGTAGAGATTTCGTGATCATGGACAGAGCAGACCATTCTGTGGTGGGTCCGGATGCTATATACACATGACACGTTGAAGCCCAGCTATTGCTTTCTTATTTGATTGGCCATGGACAGCCAGGCGGACTCCAAAGAAAGAGAATAGCTACGGAGCTACCTCCCTAGCCAGAGAGAACCAACTAGACTATTGTTGTCCTATCATCCTATGCCAATGCTTTGACATCCAAAAAAGGGGTGACGGAGATTCACTCCGAAGTCAGCCCGTTGGCACTTGAGATGCTGGCATCCCCACGCAACCACCACAAAAACCACATCACAACTCCGGTCCCCACTGCTTTTATCACCATAAACCTCCCACGCAATCTACAGCCACTATTACCACCTATTTAAGTAGTCCATTGGCGTGAGCAGTTCCTAGTTAGCCATCCACCCTCCCGGCTCCCCCCATGCCCACCTTACTCCACCCCAAGTACCCATATCTGGGACTGGGCTGCCATTTTCGTCGCAACACATGTGGCCTCCCTCGCATCGCCGCCCGTGTCTATTGCTCGACGCCCAGCACTGCTCTTGATGAACCACCACCACCACCACGCCTTCCAACATCACCTCCCCTTGTTGCGACCACTCGACGTGCCAGCAGTGCCCCCCTACTCGATGACCCTAGTTTGCGATCAACATGGTCTCATCGTGCCTGGGTTGCAGCCGGGTGCACCTCGGTGTTGGTTTCCCTAGCAAAGTCGGCAATTGAGTCACATACATGGTTTGAGCCTCTTGTTGCAGGGTTGATTGGGTATGTGCTAGCTGACCTTGGCTCTGGGGTCTACCATTGGGCGATTGATAACTATGGGGATGCTTCTTCTCCTGTGTTTGGTTCCCAAATTGAGGCCTTCCAGGGTCACCACAAGTGGCCGTGGACCATAACCAAGCGCCAATTTGCCAATAATCTGTATGCGTTGGCCCGTGCAGTATCGTTCGTTGTTCTCCCTATAGACCTTGGTGTCAATGACCCAGTTGTGCATGGTTTTGTAGGAGTCTGCTCGGGGTGCATCATGTTCAGCCAACAGTTCCATGCTTGGGCCCATGGCACCAAGAGCCGGCTTCCTCCACTGGTTGTGGCATTGCAGGACGCAGGGGTGCTCGTCTCGCGTGCACACCATGCTGCACACCATCGCCCACCTTACAACAATAACTACTGTATTGTCAGTGGCGCCTGGAACAAGTTTTTAGACAGAAACAAGGTTTTCGAGACACTGGAGATGGTTTTATTCTTTAGGTTTGGGGTGAGACCCCGATCCTGGAGCGAACCCAACTCCGAATGGACTGAACAAGTCGACAACCCAACACCTCTACAAGTCACACTCACACAAACGTGAACTTCGTCACAAGTGTTGCGACGTTGCTATATATATTTCATTTTGTAGATAGATTAAATTCGTGCGTCAAATTGCAAACAAAAAGGGCTTCGTTTTGTCTTGAACACTAGCTAGAAAATATGAAGATCCAAAGAGATTAAAAATTCAGGCAAGTGATTCAATGTTATGAAAGGAAGAAAAAGATTCAGTATTTTAATTTCTTTCTGGATTGCATGTCAAACACAATTCCAATTTTTCCAATACCCATAAGGTTTCTAGTCACTGGACCACATGGTCCACAACCCTGGAGCGAGCCCAATTTCAACTGGGCTAAAAAATCTGAGATGTAGAACAATCTCCGACGTTTTTTCCTTTGCTATTGTTTCGGCTGTAGACGCCTCACGGTCAGGTTAAATGGTTAATTATTGATCTCTACACTTTACCATGCTTTCTTTGATGGGGATTCCGGCATATTTGGTTGTGGCTAGTGAATGCACATTTGAGCTAAAAATTTCTACTTCTAACAGTATTGTTGATGCTTGGTCTTATTTGCTTATATTATCTTGTTTGATTTAAATGCTCTCGTCCTCGTAACAAAATGACTGTTCTTGTAGTTTAATTGGTTCGGCCATGTGATGCGAGTGCCAAACTTCAAACACCTCTACAAATGACTTGAGCAAGCTGTTAAATTTGGCCAGCCGATTGATTGCCAAGGCCTGTTCTCTGTTTTGTTGTTAGACAGCTTTCGCAAAGAGGAATGGCTGCCGGTGCGTTATGGGCTACCTTGCTCCTACTACAAGAAAAGGATTAAAGGAGTAGGGCTGCAAATAGATCGAATCTAATCGGATATAGGCATATCCGAATTTGATTTATTTACATTCAAATTCAAATCCGATCATGTCCATCGGATATCTAGTGCGTTCTAAATGAATTAGGATTGTAATCTGATATTAAATAGTATAACTAATAGCCAAAAAAGGATCAAAATATTATCTATTATTAATACAGTGAATTAAAAATGACTTTTATATTATATTTTATGAACAAAATGACTTGAAGGTTACTTGTATAAAACTTTAACCTAGGACAATTTAGTAAAAATATAACATGAGTGATGAGACCAACTTATATAATATAATTTTTAAGGATATATGAGCACATATATTTAAACCGAATCGAATCAGATCATATTGAATTGGATAGGGGTAAATTCATATTTGGTCCAATTATAAATGAATAGAATTCAGATCATGGACCTCTTTGGCGTAAGGGGACTTGCTCAACTAAGATCGATGGTTCTTTAATTAGGCTCAATTTGGAAATTTGAAGGAGTACAAATACAAATTTGTAGAGCAAAAAACCTTGTATTTTATATTATTTTGTATGTATTTGTATTGCACATATTTGTTTTAGGGATGCAACTTGGGCGAGCCTAACCCAAGCCCGAACCAGCCCAACCTGGAATTTTACATGGGTTAGGCTTGGATTTTCAATCCTTAGGCCCAAGAAGTTGGCATTTTTATTTTTCGGGCCAGGCTTGGGCCTAGCCCTTAGGTAGCCCGAACCCAGCCCGAGCTCAACCCAATTATATACATTTATGCACATATATATATATGTGTGTGTGTGTGTGTGTGTGTGTGTGTGTGTGTGTGTATGTAAATGTTGCATAAATATTTACATATATATACACACATATTCGTATATATACCATTTGTATAGATATTTTACATACATACATAAATATATGTATATATATTTGCATAAATATATTTATATATGTATAATTTTAAAGTGAGTTCATTGACCAACTCAAGCCTGGCCCGGGCCCAAGCCCGAGCCCAACCCGAGTGCATCAAATTACAGAGCGAGCTAGGCTCGAGTTGGGAAAATCGGGCTTGACCTCGGGCTCACGCCTTAAGCCCAAATTTTAGGGTTGGTCCTAGGTTGACCATAAACCCAGCCCAACCAGCCCAACTTGCACCCCTAATTTGTATTTATACTCCTACCAAACTAAGCCTTAGGAAAAAAATAAACAAGTAATTTCTGAAAGGGAAAATTTTTGATTAATACCCGATACTTTGGGCCTAGTACCACTTTGGTCCCCAAACTTTAAAATGCGACAATTCAGTACTCGAATATTCAAAATGTGTCAATCCAGTACCTGTTGTTAACCAATTCGTTAATTAACCATTAAGTGGCGTTTGAAAAGATATAAATGTCCTTCAGGTGTCATCTAACTTTATCAACCATCCAAATGTTGATAAAAAATGAACAATCCCAAATCCTTGCCTCTTCTACGGGTGGCAACAAGTTGAGCTTTTCACGAGCTCGGCTCAGTTTCAACCGAGCTCGAGCCTACTAGAGCTTGGCTCGTGAGGCTCGCGAACCGGCTCGAATATATATATATAATAAAATTATAGAAAATAATATATATAGAATAAAAATATTATATTAATTTTTTAAATATCAAATAAAAATATTTTTATATATAATTTTTTATTTTTTTATAAAATATTTTTTCTTAAAATCAAGCTCGAGCCTGATAGTATTTAGTTCGGGTCGGCTCGAATCCACCCCTAGCCTCTTCTATTCGAGAAAGTTGGGGTTACTAGAGTGCTCATTGAGACATGCCCCAACTTTTTTGAATAGAAGAGACAAGGATTTGGGACTGTTTATTTTTTGTCAACATTTGGATGGTTGATAAAGAGAATTAGGTAGCACTCGAAGGGCATTTGTATCTTTTCAAATACCAATTTGATTAACAGATTAAATTGATATATTTTGAAAATTTAAGTACTGAATTATCACATTTTAAAGTTAAGGAACCAAAGTGACACTAGTCCCAAAATACATGGGAATTTTCCCTTTATGAAAAGAAGTAGACAAATGCAGCGTAAGCAAAAAAGGTGATATTATTAGTGCAAATGGTTTCTTCTTTCATAAACAAGCGATATGGAGCAGGAGACAACTCCAACACCACTGAAACTTGGCAGAGTTGATAGAGAATATTATAATTTGTTTGTTTGATTTTTTAATGAATCCGACTATGATACCCGAAAGGTATGATACCTAAAATATTAAAAACCAATCGACTAGCATCACGCCACCATGAAATGGTAACCAATAAACCAATCATGGTATTCATCAAAATTCACTAGGGTTTGGATTGGTAAAAATTCTTAGATATCATACCCTTCTGGCATCAAGAGTTCATTTTTGTTTTTTGATACGATAATGCCTTTTAGTGCAAGGCTAAAACGAGAATCATGGGCTCGAGACCGGATCTGTCCACGAAAAGGCCATTACAATATCTTGTATGTTCTAAGTTATAACTATCTAATTAGTTAAGTTGCAAAAGAAGAAATGTCCACAAAATAAGAAAACATATCAGCGTAGAAGGGCATGTTAGCATCTGATTATAGAGCAGAACAAACGAAATGTGATTGCTAACAGCCTTCACAATCAAGATTCAAGAACGATCACCACAACATTTAAATTTTGAGCTGGTACTAGACAATCTATACTACAACAACAGTCAGCAGGTGGGATCGCAAAGGAACATCCACTTGGCTAAGCCGCATTTCAGTACGTTAAGGAAGCTAATAACTAAATTACGGTCCACTACGCTATACTGACTTACAGATTATGCCATTTGCATTCAGCATTGATCTTTATTTACAACCACAACTTATTCCTGCAAAAAGAACAGAAGACGGAAAAGGTAAATCCATCGTCCATAAAATGTGTATGATGATAGTATGATACTAAGAATATAAGATGCAGAATCCATTACTAAATGGTATACTAGGCCGACCTTTTGAGTGTGGAGTCAAAGTAATTGGATGATCACGGCCATTCATTATCAAACCCTTAATTTCAAGACAAGATGGTTCAGTGGATTTTAACAGTAACAACTCTAATAAGGGACCGGTTCCATGTTTTAACTTTTATACATCACGAGTTTCTATCCTCTTGTGTACTGAATTCGTCCAATGTAAATGAGTTCGGCTGAATATTTGTTTTACTTGAATTACAGTGATAGAATCCTAGATCTGCCCCAGATTTTTTGCTTAGTAATTGGCCAAAAATGCTAGAAAACAATTGTTTGATGTAACAGGGTTGTGAATTTGTGATTGATCAGAAATGAAACATGTAGGTGCACCGTAATACAATCCCAAGAGCAGATCGACCTCCCTAACTGATTAGTCCGTCACTCGTCGTCGTGTACCTTGGAAGTCGATTTATCTGATTCGTTATTTTTTCCTTCAACTTCATTCTGGTATTTCAGGGGAAAGAAGCAGAATATGAGGACAAAAACAGCATAGAACACTAAAGATTTAAAAAGAAATAGAAAAGAAATTACGACTGTCTTTATATATGCTTCCAAAGCTTGCTCGTATTCGGCCTTTCTCTTGGCAGCATTCGCAACGTAAGGAGCTTTTTCCTGAAAATGAAAAATATATAAATCAGAGGCCTTCAGAAAAAGAAGGAAATACGCAATAACAATATAATAACGCGCAGTAACTAGCTGTTTTCCTTCACAAATTTGAACAAATCCATGAAATATACTAAATATGATTTTCGACTTGATATTTATAAAATGCATTTAACCTTGAGATTAGATAATGCTTACCGTCACCGGTTCAATATTTAGTTGCTTTGATCGAGAGTTGATATATATAAATGTATGTTAGGATTAAACTCTGAATTACCGATTAATTAGTATGACAAACAAGAAAAAAATAATTGAAGAATATGTGAATTATAAAGCAAATAATAAGAGCAAAAGAAATATAAAGATGGCACCAGATTTACGTGATTCGGTCAAAGAGACCTATATCCACGGGAGAAGAAAGAAAACATGTTTATTTATGTCCTTGATGAGAGAATTACAAATTGACCACCTTACTAGTGCCGAAATGCCTTTAACAAAGCCTTGAAGCACTCAAAAAAGGGCATAGATGACTGTTTTGAGTTGGTGTGAGAGAAACCCTTAATGGCAGCAGTGAAGAAGAAGAACGATCCAAACAGAGTAGGAGCAGATCTTGTCAGAAGATGGTGATGAAATTCTCCCAATCTTTTCAGCCTTCTAATGCTCTCTATCCATACACATACTACCCTCAGGAGGCATCGCTTTTATAGAAGAAAAATAGGGAAGTGGAGGAGTCACAATAAGTGCAACAGTTTTGGTGGTGTAATTGTGACTGTTACAACATTCATACCAAATAATAAATGTAGCAGTTTTGGTGGTGTAATTGAGGCTGTTGAATTACTTAACCACACCAAACGTCAACAATGTAGATCAGAGTTCGATCCTTAACAGCAGAGATGGATTTGTTATCTGGAAAATTCTGTTTATATTCCTTCCTAAACTCCTCCCTGTCATTAACACAGGCAAAAAAGTTGAAAATCAAACTAATTAACTATTAAAAATATAGTTAAAAATCAACCAAAAAGTCCTAATTGCAAGAATAAAAATAAATTACATAAATATGAGGGACGCTCCAGCCGGTCGTTTCGGAGCACCGGATCCTGTCTTGCTGGACTTCTGCTTTGCGGTAGCATTTGCGTTAGTCTTCCGCTTCTTCAGCATTCTGAGAGCAGATGAACATTTCAAATAGAAGAAGAAGAAGAGGAGGAGGAGGAGGAGGAGGAGGATCTTACTCTGTATCAGGCTTCTTGCGGGCAATGGAGGTAGTCTTCGGTTCTGTAATGGCGAATTGGCGAAAGTTGCAGTACCAACTAAGCAGAAAAATAGAGGGGATTGTCAAAAAAGGAGCAGCTCTAACGGACTCTGGGGTACATATTAAAGGAGATAAGAAATTTCCATTGAATTTAGTTTCTGAAGGGAAGGAATATTTAATGACCTTATCCAATGATGATGGGCCACGTCGCATTTTGATTTTCTATGCCCTATAACAGTCTGAGTTCACTATTGCTACGACAATTTTTACTTTGCTGCTCCACCTTGCCATAGAAGAGAATTTTCATGCCAGGTTATTCACTTATTCCGGCTGGTTGTAGGCAGTCTGGATCAGGTAGACACAACGTTTATTATTATTTATAAACTGCCATTTTTTAAGATATTCATAGAGTTTACGGGTCCACATAATTTCACCCTTATATCAAACCCGTAAAATTATACGGGTCACTAAATTCAATTTGAACAATTTATTACTTTAATTTAACCATTATTATTATTATTATTATTTTAGTAATTAATTTTAAATTTTTATTATATAATAATAATATTAACTAGATTTGTAATTATTTAAATATTTACTTAAAATATTTTTTTTTCCAACCGACTATAATTATTATATAATAGATTTGTTAATTCATATTTTGAATTTAAGAATAAACATTAATGATTTGGCTTAACAATTTTAATGACTGTTAATAAATATTGATTCTTATTTAAGGTTTAATTATTGTATTCGGTAATTATTATGGGGCATTCTTTGAATAAACATTAATGATAATTGATTATTATTATTTACTTAATTAAGTACTTGATTATTATTATTAATTATTTCTATAAATAATTGATTGTTATTATTATTTACTTAATTCAGTAATTTTCAGCAAGTAATTATTTGATTTAATTTGAATTATTTCATTTTTCTAATTATTTATAATAGACATTTAGGGTAGTCTATTTATTTGATTTAAGAGACTTACCATGTTTTATCTAGACAATGACCCCATACTAAGTAAGGGGCAACTACAATATCATTTAATTTGAAATTTACTATTTAACAATAAAAAATCAATGTCCTGTTGAGCAACCCACCCCCAAAAAAGTATCAATAACTTTGAAATCATTAATCTATTTATAAAATAGCGAAATTAGACGGATGTTTACAACAATATCACCAATACCGCTTAATATTTAGGGACATATGAATGGATAAAAAGCATTTAAATGATATCCATTCAAAGAGGCAAATAAGGAAGAAAATCATTCAAAGAGATGCTAAGAAAAACAATCCATGCTAAACAATATTTGCAAATGCATCCATCCTCTGAAGTAAGAGATGAAAAATATATGAATACAATCAAATCATCATGTATGGCTACAATCAACTAATAATTTAATCAAGACTCTAAAGCCCATCCAATAGAGGAAATATGAAAGAAAGGAGAATAATGTGATCCTAAGTATGGAAGTCACCTCCAAGTTAGGTGGCAACGCTTCTTTTGGTCGATCATGATTACGGATTTTAAGTCTAAGCTCCCCATAGTAGACTGGCTAGAATTTATCTTTAGGAAAAAGGTAGGGAAACATGTATATAACATAATGCTTTGTTTGAATTATGGGAATTGGGAGATAGAAATAGGAAATGTAGGTTGAAATTATAATTTTGGGCATGTTGATGTGTCAAATTCAAGCCAATTAGAATACTCATAGATTTTTAGTTAATTCATTTAGTAGTAATTTGAATATTTTTTTATTCCATGTCTTTATTGAGTAATATAGATTAATAATATATTAATAATTATGAAATCAGAAATAATAATAAGTATATTATTAGTACTATTATTTACTAATAATATATTCTTATTATGTGTGTATTGATTTTGAAATCAGTAATATTAAATTATTATTATTATTATTATTATTATGAAATAATTAATCTGTTATAATTATGATTTTTAGTTAACTCCTGAAATAATAATTGCTTTTATATTTCTTTTAGTTTAACAATAATGGATAATTGAAAGTTTATAATTTAACTTTAACCAAATGAAATATTTATTGGAGAATAATAATAGTATTGATTATAAGTACTTATAATAATAATAATAATAATAATAATAATAAGTAACACTAATTATAAAATTAATGTAAACATAAAAAGATTTTATCTTGATTAATAATTAACATTATTAAAATACTTATTAATTATCATTAATTAATTAACATTCCAAAGTAATAGTTATCATTGTTATAATTAAGGAATTAATTATCAGTAAGTAATTATAATCAATAATTAAATTTTATCAGAAATCATTATTATTAGTAATAATTAATTATAATTATTGATAATAATAATAATATAAATATATAATTATATTAATTAATATAAGTATTAATTATAATTACTAATAATAATAATATAATTAATTATTTCATATAAATGTATAAATTATAATTTCTGATAATAATTCTAATATAAATACTTAACATTAAATATTTATTTTCAAAATATTTAATATTAGTTAATATAAATATAAAATGATTAT
The DNA here is from genome assembly GCF_055504915.1 of Nelumbo nucifera. NCBI lineage: Eukaryota > Viridiplantae > Streptophyta > Magnoliopsida > Proteales > Nelumbonaceae > Nelumbo > Nelumbo nucifera. The sequence goes on along the minus strand of NC_142649.1, from coordinate 144,290,894 downwards.
TTTGGAATTACTAATTACCATTATGAAAATCATTAATAGTTATCATTCCGAATTAATAATGAGAAATATTATCAGTAATTATTTAATATCAGTAATTAAGTATTAGCAATAATTATTATAAGAAATTATTATCTGTAATTAATTATTATCAGTGAGTTATTATTATTAGTAATTAATAGATGAAATTAATTAATTAGAAGTCATTAATTATTATTAGTACTCCTCTCTTTCAAAAAGTTGACTCATCATCATCGTCATCATCAATGGCAACAACTTGATAAATATATAATTTGATAAAAATAGGTAAATATCATTAATTTATTTTTTTATCTTTTGAAAAACTGAATAAGAGAAAAATAAAATGGTTAGCATTTCAAATGAAAAAGTATTTGTATTTTTGCAAAAAAAACAAATCATTAAACATAAAAATACAATTATTAAAAAATAAGGTCGTTAATCAAAGAGTATTTAAAATTATTCAATAAAAAATATTTATAAGAAATTAAAATTACTAATTAATTATTTATCTGATTTAAAATGGGTAATTTCATTGAATAATTTTAAGTAATTAAATTTTGCTATTAACATTTTTTAATAATAATTAGTATTATTAATAGATTAATAATATATTAATAATTATGAAAGCAGTAATAATAATAAGCATATTATTATTTGATGTGGCGCGATCCGGACACTCCTAGCTGGCGGTTGACTGGCTCCTTGTTGGCAATGAGCGGCACCTGAGAAGATGAAAAGAAGGATTCCCGGGGATTTGCCCGGTGGGAATACTCCGATGCTTAAGTTAGTACTGTGTATGGGGAGTAAAGAGAGAAACGAAAGCTAAGAGTGGAGGTCGCGCTTTATCACTATATTCGAGAGGTTAGAGGTCTCAAGAGGAAGTTTCTCCTCTGCCCTAAGGGCTTTTATAGGAGCACCCTTGCGAGATCAAGGATAACCACCACTGGGTCTCTGCCACACCCGTTACCTGCCAGGGCTGTGCAGGTGGCTGTTGGGACGTACTCCTTACTCGGGTGAGTGACACGTCCCCAAAGTGACAGGCACACGCCTCCGCCTACTGAGAGACGTGGGCGCAGACTGTCGAAAGGACAAGGACTGCGCCGTCAGTTAGGGACGTGGCCCAGTCTGACAGGTACGGCTTATTAAATAGAAGCTTCCTGAGGAATGCTCGTGCGACCCATTCACGAGCTACTTTGCAACGAGCTTCGAATACTTCAGAAGTACCCTTATTAGAATTGGTCCTCGGATGATTTGCCTTGTTTGGGAGCTCGAGCGAGCTGGCTTTCTTATATTGCAAGTTAAAGTTTGCCTCGGAATATCCCTTGAGGTAGCTCGGGGAACTCGGAGCTCGCATTGTGGTGAGCCCCTCCTTTACCCCGCTACCCTGTAGCGAGCTGCTTTATGGGCCTATCACTTAGCCATACCGGACCATAATGCTGAGCTGTCGCTTACGCTGAGTCAGCGTCCACGTGTCGCCGTTTCATAGGTCGGGTCAAATCATCCTTCATCAATTGCCCCCCACTCCTCGGGCTAAGAGTGCCGCCTTAATGCGGGGAGTTTATGAAGCGCGATGGACTGATTTGACCGAAATTCAAACTTGATTGACTGTCTTCAATAAATGCATTTGCGGGAATCAAGAGATCTTCTGACTTCTCCGACTTTTCGGATTCTGAAAACATGCTGAGGTGGCCTTTAATTCCGAATGTCGTGCGGCTACGACTACCTTAATCGTGGAAGATGTGCCGCCAATCGCCTTCGGTTTTCAGAAGGCGTGCGGTCAGGGCGCCCGCGGACCGTTGTATCTGCTTTGATCCGGGCCGTCGGTTTGAGAGGGCGAGGGCTATAAATGGGGAGCCCCCCTCGGCCCTATCTCCATCCACGCCATCTTGCTTTGGATTCTGAGGTCGCGTACTTCGCCTAGTCTACTCGAGTTTCTCAGTTCGCTCCGTTCCGTCTACTCTGGTGAGTCCCAATCGCCGACAGCCATGTCTGGGTACCCATGCCATACCTACCACAGGGGCGATAGCCAAGATGATGATACTCCCTCAAGCTCGGGGGGAGCCTGGGAGCATATCCCGAAGGCTCGGGAGGCCTCTGGCAACATGGCATCCACTTCTAGGGGGAGGGAGCCTGATACCTTTGGCCCTTCCTTAATGACAGCGGAGAAACTCAGGTCTCTGATCCGCTACTTTCGCCTTCCTGGGGACCTGGTTTACAACCTCCCTATTGGCAACTTCCCTTGGGAGCATGGTCCCAATGACATAGTGATCTTTCAGGAACAGCTCGAGGCTGGCCTGTGTCTTCCCCTGCACCCCTTGATAGTGGAGGTGCTGAACCACTTCAACGTCACTATTGACTAGCTTCACCCCAACGCTGTTCGAAACATGGTTGGGACTATATCCTTATGTCATGAGTACTGCCTCCCTTTGGACCTTGACATTTTTGCCTCTATCCTTTGTATAAAAAATGATACTCCTGGGGTTCCTCCGGAGAGGCGCTTTTACTACCTCTCTCCCCACCGCAACTACAAGCTCTTGTACGAGCTGCCGAATAAGATCCCCGCCTGGAAGCGGGACTAATTTGTGGTCCGTAACCCCGAGGGGTGGCCCTTTCCCACCGCTTGGAGGGGCGCCATCCAGGACCCGGTGGCCGAGCTGAACCCTGAGATTCGGAAAACAATGCTGTCCTGGGCGTCGGTAGGCTTCCTTTGCTCGGACTACTTGGCCGAGGAGAAGCTCGTGCAGGCAGGCTTGAGCCCAGGTATGTCGGCCTTTTAGGTCGCGTAGTGTCTTGTGACTTGTGTACACATGCATTTTGCTTCCTGTTGGACTAATATCTTGTGGTCTTTTGGCAACCATCATGTCAAGTGCCGATTCGCGCCGCCTTCTCTCGGGCAGCCAGAGATGCCAGGTGAAGAGGACGCGCCCCGACCGGACCCCTCCTTCGGGAAGCACTGAGTTCGGGTCTGCTGAGCCGGTCCTGCCCTCTCCTCCGCCTAAGGTTCCGATGCCCCCTCCTGAGAGGACTAGTGGGGTCAACCCTGGGGGAAGCGAGCCCTCTTTGTCGGGGGAGGCCCCCTTTAACCCCCTTCAGCCCCGCCCTTACCCCCGGTTCCCAGTGGGAAACTGGGAAGGGGTAAACGATTATCTGGTAGCTCGCCGGAGGAGTCGGAAGGCAATCAATAATGACGAGATCACTCAGTGGGGAAACATGGAGCCCGGGGATCTCTCTGCGTTCGCCTCTGCCCACTGCATGGTGGTAAGTGGCCTTTTTCCCTTTTTCCCTCTTGTTTTGCCCTTTTTCGCTGTCTTCTGATCTTCTTTTTCGTCGATAGGTAAATTCCGCCATCCATGCCATGGCTCTCCAGACGCGCATCCATCGCGTCGATGCCCTCGACCAACGTGCTACCAATCAGAAGCTCCAGGTCGAGCTCGACCGGATCCGGGGCAAGCTCCATCACACTTGCAAGGGGAGCAAGTCTCAGGAGCTGCTCGTTCATGACCAGGAGGCTCAAATCGCTCGACTTACTGAAGAGAGTGCACGCTATAGGGAGGAATCGTCGAGGATGGCGGGGGAGAGGGAGCTCCTCAGGCAACAGGTGCGGGACCTGGAGTCCACTCTTCTGAATCAGACCCGAAACTTTGACTAGATGGTGGAGGCTGAGTGAGAGAAAGCAGTCTGGGATTTTAAAGACTCCCAAGAATTTCATGACCTCCAGGCGGAGTATGGCTCGGGTTCGTACCGCTCAGGGTTTAAGCTCTGCCGGTGGCTGGTTTGGAAGAAGTTCTCCGTGCTTAACCTCGACGGCATTACTATGAAGGGTCTATCCCTTGAGACAGCAGACCAAGCGGATGAAGAGGAGCCTGACTCTCCGGAGGATGAGGAGGCGGATCCTTGAGGTGGCATTTCTCTAGGCTTCTATGGCTTCTGGGTGCCGTGAACCCGGTCTTTCACTAGTTTTTTGGTTGGGCGGTTGTGCCCTATGATGATCAAACCTTTCCCGAGCTGTTTAGCTCGGTTGCTGCACTTGTTATTTTCCTTTACTGCATTTGTTTGTTGTTTGTTTTTTTTTTTTTGACAATGAAAGTCTCTCCCCTCTTCTGAGTATGATGAACTCCTTTTATTTTTGCTAAAGCGATCTCATCATTTGGGTTATTGAAGTTACCTACCCAAAGTAGGGCTCTTCGGTAGGCGTTCTCCCTATTTGTCATGTTTAGGGCCTCCGTGGCATACCACGAAGTGATTACTACATACGTTCGAACTAAGCATTGGTTGGTTATCCCTTAGTTCGATCGACGTATCGAGACGAGCTATGCTTCGTAGGGTTTGAACCCGAGCTGCTTATGCCTTTAATATTTCATACTTAGCCTTCGCCATTGAGGTAGCTGTCTTCACGCCGAGGTCTTTGTTAGCTCGGTGTTTTGACCCTTAGGCTTAGGGAGGGACCCGTAGTTCGCTCTTGGATTCTCCTAAGCCGAAGTGGCGATTGGGGTCTTCTTGTGCCGAGGTCATGTTAGCTCGGTATTCTAGCCCTTAGGCTTTGGGAGTAGCTCGTGGCCTACTCGCTTCTTACAGATAATATTGCCTCAAATTGACAATATTCCATGCTCGAGGTACTTGTTTCCCTTCGAGGGTCTCGAGCTCATATGTTCCTTCCCCGAGCACTCGTTTCACTCGGTAAGGACCTTCCCAGTTGGACTCGAGTTTGCCAGTGTCGGGTTCAGGTACCATAACTTTACGAAGGGCCAGGTCGCCAACGCGGAGGTTCCGCTTCTTGACCCTAGCGTTGTAGTACCGAGCTACTCTCAGCTAGTAGGCTGCGGTCCTAATGTACGCGAGATCCCTTATTTCATCGAGTAGGTCGAGGTTGGTGCGTAGCTCATCTTCGTTTGTTTGATCACTGTATGCTTCTAGGTGCAACGTAGATATTTCAATCTCTGTGGGGATCACTGCTTCGGTGCCATAGGTGAGATTGAAGGGTGTTTCTCCCGTGGCGGTTTTCTCCGTGGTCCGGTAGGCCCATAGAACACTAGGTAGTTCATCTGCCCACAATCCTTTAGCTCGACCCAGCCGTGCCTTTAGTCCATGGAGGATGGCTCTGTTCGTGACTTCTGCTTGACCATTTGCCTGAGGGTGCGCGACTGAAGTAAAGTTCTGTTGGATCCCCATGTCTCGGCACCAGTCTTGAAATTTGATGTCCTCGAACTGTTTGCCGTTGTGGGAGATCAATACCAGAGGTAATCCGAAGTGGCATACGATGTTCTTCCAAAATAAGTTTTGGACATTTCGGGCTGTTATTGCTACGAGGGGTTCGGCTTCTACCCACTTGGTAAAATAGTCCACTGCTACCACTAAGAACTTCCTTCCACCCGTTGCTGGCGGGAATGGCCCGAGTAGATCAATGCCCCACTATGCAAAGGGCCACGGACTGGTGAGGTATTTGAGGTCGGCAGTGGGTTGGTGGTGAACATTGGCATGTATCTAGCATTTATCACATTTTCTAATGAGTTCAATGGCATCTGCCTTCATCGTTGGCCAGTAATACCCTTGTCGAACCGCTTTCTGGGCGAGGGCCCTGCCCCCCAAGTGTCCGCCACACAGACCTTCATGAGTGTCGCGGAGTACGAGTTTGGCATCGGTAGGTCGCAAGCAACGCAGGTAGGGGAGTGTGTAGGATCTCCTATATAGCCGCTCGTCTATCATGACGTATTTAGCTGTTTGACGTTGCACCCTTCTAGCTGCATTGCGCTCTACAGGGAGGGTCCCGTGTAACAAGAAGCTCATGAGTGGGTCAATCCAGCTTGGCTCTGCTTGAACGACAGGAGCGACCTCCTCTACCCCCGAGAATGCTAGGCCGAGACAAGTCCTCTATGTACACGGTTCTCATGGTGATGTCGCTAGTGCTGGCTAACTTGGACAGGGCATCGGTCTCGGCGTTCTCTGACCTAGGGATTTGTATGATGAAGTGTGACTGGAAGTTGGGCAGGGCCTCTCTGACTTTGGCTAATAGGCGACCATGGTCGGCTCGCGAGCTTCATACTCGCCCGTGACCTGGTTGACCACGAGCTGGGAGTCGCTGCAGATAACGATGTGCTTGGCTTTTACTTCTCTGGGTAAGGCTAGTCTGGCTATCAACGCCTCGTATTCTGCTTCATTGTTAGACGCCTCGAACTCGAAGCATAGCGCGTACTCCAGTTTCATGCCGCTTGGGCCGTGTAGAACTATTCTGGCACCACTGCCCTGTTGGTTCGAGGAGCCATCTACGTGAAGGATCCAAGGCTCCTCATCCCAGCTCGTCGTTGGCCGAGCTAGGAGAGGTGCCACACTGGCTACTACTTCACGGGGTTCGGACTCGACCGACCCGGGAGCTTCAGGCTCACCCGAGGTTAGAGCCTCGCGCTCAACCGGCCTGGGAACTTCGGAGCGGAATGTGCATTCAGCTATGAAATCTACTAAGGCTTGGGCTTTAATGGCAATTCGTGGCTTGTACTAGAGGTCGTACTCGCTGAGCTCAATGGCCCACTTCGTCAACCGACCGGAGACCTCGGGCTTAAGTAATACTTGCCTCAGAGGTTTGTCGGTAAGGACGATAACAGTATGAGATTGGAAGTACCGGCGGAGTTTCCGAGCTGCAATTATCAATGCGTATGCTAGCTTTTCCATCTCCGGGTATCTTGTTTCTGCTCCCTGTAATACTTTACTAACATAATAGATGGGTCGTTGGACCCGATCTACTTCCTTTATTAGTACCGAACTGACCATCTCGTCGCTTGTTGAGAGGTAGAGTTCTAAAACATCGCCCTCATCGGGTCGGGTTAGGGTCGGCATGCTAGTAAGGTATTCCTTGAGCTCGTCGAACGCGAGCTGGCAATCTTGGGTCCATTCAAACCCTTTGCTCTTTATTGCCTTAAAGAATGGCAGACAGCGGTCCGCCAACTTAGACATGAAACGGCTTAGGGCGGCTATGCGGCCGTTCAACCTCTGAACCTCCTTCGGCTTCTGGGGTGGTTTCATGTCTAAGATGGCCTTAACCTTATCTAGGTTGGCTTCAATGCCGCGCCGGTTAACGATGTATCCTAGGAACTTACCCGAGGTTACACCGAACACACACTTGTTTGGATTCAATTTCATATTGAACTCACGCAAAATTCTGAAAACAGAATGCAAGTCTTGTATTAGTTCATGTGAGAATTGGGTTTTGACGACCATGTCATCTACATAGCATTCTACTTTTCTGCCGATTAATGGCGCAAACAAATTATTTACAAGCCTTTGAAAGGTTGCCCCTGCGTTTTTCAACCCGAAGGGCATAACCTTGTAACAGTACAGGTCGAATTCAGTGATGAAGGCAGTCTTTTCTTCGTCCGCCGGGTCCATCTTGATCTGGTTGTAGCCCGAGTAGGCGTCCAAGAAACTTAGCAACTCATGCCCTGAAGTCGCGTCCACCAAACGGTCGATTCTGGGGAGCGGGAAGCAGTCTTTCGAGCAAGCCTGGTTCAAGTCGGTGTAGTCGACGCACATGCGCCACTTGCCATTGGTCTTGTTTACCAAGACGGGGTTGGCTACCCAGCTTGGGTAGTGGACTTCTCTTATGAAGTCCGCCGCGAGGAGCTTCTCGACTTCCTCGTCAACCGCTTTCCACCGTTCCGATGCTAGATTGCGTTTCTTCTGTCTAACGGGCCTAACTACAGGATCAATGTTCAGCTTGTGAGTTATGAGTTCGGGGTCTATACCGAGCATTTCTGCCGCAGACCATACAAAAATATCTAAATTTTGAAGTAAAAAACTTACCAGTTCGGATCGTAGGGGCTCCTGGACGGAAGCACCAATCTGGAGCGTCCGAGCTGGGTCTGCTGTTGAGGTCAAGACTGCGACTGCTTCTTCCGTGGGCGCGACTCGTTCTTCGCCTTGCTCTGTGGGTCGTTCCAGTTCAAGGTTATCGGCCACCTTGGTTTTCCCCTTTAGGGCGGCAACGTAGCACTTGCGGGACTCGAGCTGGTCGCCCCACGCTACTCCCACACCGAAGTCTGTTGGGAACTTCATAGCCAAGTGGTAAGTGGAGACCACTGCCCGTAGGACATGGGTGATCGGTCGACCTACTATGGCATTGTAGGGAGAGGGGGTCGCTACCACTAGGAAGTTGTGTTCGAATCTGACCACACAAGGCCATGTGCCGATCTCTACAGGTTCTGTTATTTTCCCAAGGGGCCGGACTTCTTCTCCGCTGAAGCCTACCAAAGGAGTGTCTGCGGGCTTCAGGTCGCTTCTCTGTAACTGGAGCTGGTCAAACGCGACTTTGAAGAGTATGTCGGCCGAGTTGCCCGAGTCGATGAGTATGCGTCTAACCTCGAAGTCGTTGATTCTCAGCTTTATTACGAGCACGTCATCATGGGGGTAATGGACCCCTCGCGCATCGTCTTCTGTGAATAAAATTGGCTCTTCTGTTCTCGGCCACTTTGGGGGGTTCTGCTCCTCCCGGGTGACCTCGCGAACCGACGTCCGAGCTGCCACTGAGGTGCACCCTACAACGATCGAACCTCCCACTATCATGTGTATGGTTCCCCGAACTGGCCTCTCCTCCTAAGGCTATCTCTGCGGTTGTTCGGCCGACCTGCTACTGGACTCGGGAGTGTCTTTACCGTGCTCCCCTTGCCGACCTATTCTATTACTATTATTATTGTTATTATTATTTTGTACGAAGTTTCTCAAATATCCGCGACGGATGAGCTCCTCTATCTCGTCGCAGAGGTTTTTACAACTCTCGGTACTGTGACCGTGGTCCTTATGAAAACTGCAATGCAGACTCTTATTTATTTCATTGGGATTCCCCCTCAGACGGGGCGACCACTTCACGTATGGGGCGTCCTTGATTGCCATTAGGATTTTGGCCCGCTTTGCATTTAGTGGTAGTCAGCCCAGTCTGGTGCAGGAGCTCGGAACAACTGACCCGGCTTTGTACCCCGAACTATTTCCTTTTTTCTTCGGGTGTCCTCTTCACTGGAAGGTTCCCCTTCTCTCTTTCTTTTTTCGGGTGCGCCCTCACCCTTCTAGTTGATCTCCTCTTCAGTGGCTATGAACTTATCTGCAAGCTTTAGAAACTCGGTTATGGTCGCGGGTTGGTTGACGACCATGTGTCACTTGAACTCTTTGTGCTTTACGCCCTTCTTGGCCGCTGCTAGGCGTACGACAGGGTCCAGGCGCGGTATCTGCGTACAAGCGTCGTTGAACCGCTTGATATAACTTCGGATGAACTCTCCCTCTCTTTGGGCTACGTTGAAGATGCTTTCGTTTGTGGGCACTGTTTGCTGGTGACAAAGTGGGACGTGAAGGCTTGTGCGAACTGCGCCCAACTTCTTATCGACCCAGGTGCCAAGTTCCGGTACCACGTGTGGGCTGCTCCCCTGAAAGTAGTGGAGAAGGCCATGCACATGCATGACTCACTGGCTCGCGCCAGGTGCATCTATGACTGAAAGGCGTCTACATGATCATTCGGGTCGAACGACCCGTCATACTTGTCAAGAGGGGGAAGCTTGAAATCCTTTGGCATCGGGACTGCCAAGAGTTCGGAGGACAGGGGGGACTGAACCGAGAGGAGGGGAGCCTTGGCTTCGGCCGAGCCTACCTCTTCTTTGCCCATGAGCTCGGGAAAATCACGGGTGGTAGATCGGCGAGCTCGGCGGCGACATCTCTGCTTCTTGGTGGGCTCGGCGTTCATGCTGCTCACCTCCGCACTGTCCAGAATGGTTTGCGCCGGGAGTAGCCCAGTCTGCTGGTGATGGCTGCGGATAGAAGGGGCCTGCTTAGAGTTTGTTGCCTGGATCTCGTACCGGTTTTCAAGAATTGGGGTTCCGAACTTTGACTGTCGAGGCGACGTTGACCTGCCGAGCCGGGGTCCTCCCGACCTGTCCACCCGCGGCGAGATCGGGGTAGCCGGTCTCTCCCGTCTGCCGTGGGGGGAGGCCTGTTTTTTGGGAGATTTTGGGGGGCCTCTCATCAACCGGAGTGCTCACTTTGGCGGCGAGATTTGGCTTGCTACGAGGCCAGGTGCTGAGGCTGGAGCTGAGGCTGTTGAAGCTGGGGTTGGGGCAGCTGGGGGAACTGCTACTGATACTGGTACTGGGAGACCTGGTGCAGCACGTGCTGTTGATAGAGCTGAAGTTGTTGGAACTGTTGCATTTGGGCCTGCATGGCCTTCATGCACTGCATCAGGTCCTCCAGCTGGTTTGGGCTGGCCGCTGGGGGCACGACTGAGGGTTCGGTGAACGTTGTTCCGATTGTAGCGGGGAGTGGGGCGATGATAGGTGCCATTGTGAGAGGCATGTTCAAGTTGGGAATTCCATCCGCTGAGAGGGGGACGGTGAACTGTCCGATACAGACAGTAGGAGACTGGGGTTGCTCCCTGGAGTTACCCATTTCTGTGCTTCGTCCGACATTTCTAGAGAAAGCCATGAGCGCTGAGTTGTTTCAAGGAAGAAGAAGTAACTGAAAGAATTTAAAGGGGAAGGCCTTTTGAAGCGATTCCCACAGACAGCGCCAAATGATGTGGCGCGATCCGAACACTCCTAGCTGGCGGCTGACTGGCTCCTTGTTGGCAACGAGCGGCACCTGAGAAGATGAAAGGAAGAATTCCCGGGGATTTGCCCGGTGGGAATACTCCGATGCCTAAGTTAGTACTGTGTATGGGGAGTAAAGAGAGAAACGAAAGCTAAGAGTGGAGGTCGCGCTTTATCACTATATTCGAGAGGTTAGAGGTCTCAAGAGGAAGTTTCTCCTCTGCCCTAAGGGCTGGCGCTCTTGTGAGATCGGGCATAACCGCCACTGGGTCCCTGCCACACCCATTACCTACCAGGGTTGTGCAGGTGGCCGTTGGGACGTACTCCTTAATCGGGTGAGTGACACGTCCCCAAAGTGACAGGCACGCCTCCGCCTACTGAGAGACGTGGGTGCAGACTGTTGAAAGGACAGGGACTGCGCCGTCAGTTAGGGACGTGGCCCAGTCTGACAGGTATGACTTATTAAATAGAAGCTTCCTGGGGAATGCTCGTGCGACCCATTCGCGAGCTACTTTGCAACGAGCTTCGAATACTTCAGAAGTACCCTTAGTAGAATTGGTCCTTGGATGATTTGCCTTGTTCGGGAGCTCGGGCGAGCTGGCTTTCTTAGATTGCAAGTTAAAGTTTGCCTCGAAATATCCCTTGAGGTAGCTCGGGGAACTCGGAGCTCACATTGTGGCGAGCCCCTCCTTTACCCCGCTACCCTGTAGTGAGCTACTTTATGGGCCTATCACTTAGCCGTACCGGACCACAATGCTAAGTTGTCGCTTACGCCGAGTTAGCGTCCACGTGCCGCCGTTTCATAGGTCGGGTCAAATCATCCTTCATCATTATTATTAACTAATAATAGATTCCCGGGGGATTTGCCCGGCGGGAATACTCCGAAGCTTAAGTTAGAACGCTGGGGGAGAAAGCAAAGAGTGTAAAGAGGCTAAGAGTATAGGTCACACTGGATCACTAAGTTCTCAAGATTAGCTTGAGAGCAAGTAAGTTTTTAGATAGGATCTTTGATGTTCGAGAGAGAGCTTCCCTTTAACTAGGGAGCTCTTATATAGGCGTTCTTGTCAAATCGGGCATAACCGTCATTGGGCTTCTGTCGCAGCCGTTACCTGCCAGGGATGCGCAGGTGACCGCTGCAGGGTACTACCCAATCGGGTGAGTGACACGTCCCGGAAGGATAGGCATGCTACCATCTATCGAGAGACGTGCGTGTAGTCTGTTGAATTGGCAGGGACTGTGCCGTCGATCAGGAGACGTGGCGCAGCCTGACAGGTATGGTCTTGTCAGATAGAAGCTTCCTGAAAGCACTGCATCGCTTAGCCGCGAGCTATCATGTCACGAGCTACTTTGTAGCGAGCTCCTAGGAGTACTTCGAGGTGACCCTTCTCAAGGTTGTCTTTGGGGCAGTTTTCCTACCTAAGTGTTGGAGCGAGCTGGTTATCCTAGCTTGTGAGTTGGGATAGACTTGTCTTGGAGTATTCCCTTTCAGTAGCTCGGGGGACCTCAAGCTCGCGTTGTAGCGAGCTCCCCTTATAGCGAGCTATGGTGTAGTGAGCTGCCCCTATAGCAAGCTATGACGTAGCGAGCTGTCCTGCAGGCTCGTTACTTAGTCGCAGTCAGGCTACGGTGCTGAGTCGTTTGCTCATGTCGAGTCAGGTCCACGTGTCATTGTCCCAAGGGGTCGGGTCAAACCATCCTCCATCAATAACTTTAATAAAAATAATTAGGTTGGTGAAATAAGGTTTAAACCAAAATTATCCTATATATGCTTTAAAAATTTTTTATTCATATAAACAAAATTTGATTTATATGTTATCAAATCTTAATTCTAAAGTTATAATTACTTCTTATGTTTGAACTTCTAAATTTAACATAAGTTATATTTGTGTTACAGGTCATTTTATTGATAAAAATTGGCTTTTAAATAAAAGAATTTTAATTTTTACTAGGCTTGAATGGCTATATACTGGCCCAACTATTGCTACAAGCATTTTAAATACTTTACATGCTTATGGAATTGAGAATAAATTATTTTTTATTAGTTTTGATAATGTTAGTAATAATGATTCAACAATAAATATTTTAAAATCTCAATTAAAATCATATTTAAATGGTAAATTATTTCATATAAGATGTGCATGTCACATCTTAAATTTATGTATTTAGGATGCTTTAAATATTATTTTTACTCATATTTCTAAAATTTGAAATTGTATTATATATATTAAAAGCTTTGGAGCAAGAAAACAAGAATTTAAATATTTATGTCAAAATTATAATTTAAAATATAAACATTTTATATTAAATGTTAAACATAGATGAAATTCTACTTATGCTATGTTAGAAAGTTGTATTTCTCGTGAATAAATTCTTACTAATTTTTATAATGCAAAAATGCCTAGTGATATTATATTTGAGGAAAATATTTTTTAAAATCTCTTATATAATTTTGTATAAGAGATTTTTTAAAACATTTTTTATGATGCAACTAATGAATTATTGAGTATTTATTATCTAACTAGTTGTAATTTACCTTATTAATTAATGGTGATTAGTGATTGTTTTGCAAAATATAGAAATAATTCACAATTTAAAAGTATTGTTAAAATAAGGGAAAATAAATTTAAAAAATATTGGGAGAACATTTCTCCTTTTTATTGCTTAGCTAGCTACAATATTAAATCCTAGGATTAGGAAAGATGGTTTAGATATTTTGCTTGAAACGTATTGTGAAAATGAATATTGAAATTGGAAATTAAAAGAAATAATAGTTTATTATTTGAAATATACAATTTATTTGAAACTGAAGTATAAGGAAATAATTCTACAAGTTCTACAGTTGTATCTTCTACTTTTGAACCTGAGCTGAGTAGTAGAAGAGAAAATGTTTTTTATTTAATAAGTAAAAGGCAGAAATCTACTACCTCAACAACAAGTTCATTTAATGAACTTAATTTTTATTTACAAGCAAATTTTTTTTTCTACTTTAGGTGAGGGAACAAATAATTTTGATATTTTAGCCTAGTGGAGTAATCATTCAAAAAATTATCTAGTTCTCGCCGCCATGGCACGTGATCTACTAATCCTTTCGATTCCTACAGTTCTATCGAAGCCTTGTTTTAATGCAGGTACTAGGGTGTTGGACAACAAGAGAAGCTGTATGATTGATGAAAGTATAGAGATGTGCATTTGATTTAAAGATTGCCTGGATGCTAATGACAGGTTACAAGACAGAGGAGGGCATGGCACTACACCCAATATTTCACCTTAAATAGATGATAAAAGTCATGAACAATAGTTGTATAGCATTTTTTCAAATTATTGTAAATTTTGTTTTAATTTTATTTAACTTGTTGCTATTTTTTAACAATATAATTTTATATTTTCAATTTGTAACTATATTGTATTTTTTATATTTTATTAATTTATTCCATTTTCCAATTTATCCAACCATTGTATGCTTTGTAATTTGTATTATTCAAATTTAAATGAAATAAAATTCTTATTTTTCTTCCAATTTGTTATTCCATTTTTATTTGGTTAAGTATTTTTTTATTTATTTGTTAGATTTCTCATTTCTTATTTTTTTAAATAGTTCCCAAATCCCAAAGGAAAGTTAAATATTTTAGTTTTACACTTTTACTTGGCAAAGAAATAAAAAAAAATCAGAAATTTCAAAAAACCAAACAAAAAAATGTAAAAAAAACAATCTAACCCGGTTCAACCCATGCCCAAGGTCCGACCTATGGCCTAGTTTGACATGGCCTACAACCCGACACAGGGCCCGTTTTACACCTCTAGACAACATCACCGTTGTTGTTGCTGTTGTAGTTTATTTGTAATACCTCTCTCTAATCATCTATATCTATATTATATAAAAGGAATACTTGCATTGATTTTGATGTAGGCCATAAAAGTTAAATTTAATTATATAATATTAACTTATGTCTTTATCATTTACTTGTCCTCATCCCCTAACATTAATTTATATAATATATTTAAAATTTAAAATTTAAAAATATGAATGATTAGATCGGTACTATGGCGTAGATTTTTTAAGAATAAATCTATGACATGATAAAAGTATGATATCAAATAAAAAAAAAAGATAACCCCAATCGGGCATCAAAGTGCAAAGTTATGGCTTCCAAAAGTTTGCACATAATTAAGTGTGCAACCTGTGACTTGGTTACTGGGTCGAACAGGTCAATGGTTGAACCGCCTAAGTTAGACGATTTTTAACCAAAAGGGAGAGGGGTTCAACAAAACCAACCCTAGAATCAATGTTGAGTGAGGGTTCGAATGATTCAATTGGGCAGGTCAACAATAAGTTGAAAACATTGATTATAAATGAGAAATGTTTTTATTAATGATGGAAATGAAGTGTAGAATTTAAAACAATTGGAAGTAAAACTATTTTCCTATTATCTCTCATTAAATCTCATATCTAAGATATATTCTCTTATTAAATCCTATATTTAAGATATATTTTTCTCATCATTAAATTCTACTAATTAAATCCACAACATTAATTTTAATAATATGAAAATAAATATTTTGAAAAATAATTTGAAAACAAAGCCATTTTCTTCCTTCTTGGTGGTTGGTAAATAATTCAACCATTTGGGGTCAAATCTGTTAATAAATAACATCATAATTAAATAATAAAAATTTAAAATAAATAAAATATATAATACAAAAAAGAACTGGGCATGTCATTAGTTTTGTATATTCGTTATACTAAACAAAAATAAGTATGAAACGAAATAAGTGTTTTTGTAAACGATGAAAATGGAATGCCAAAATTAAAATAAACTTATAAATGAAGTGATGTTATAGTCAAATAAAAAATTTTTAAAAATAGAAAATACAAAGAATCACAAAAATAAATATTATACATAAGATATAACTAACAAGGGATGCCCGTGCTAAGCACAGGTGATGAATACTGAATAATTGAGAGTAAAAAATAAAGAAAAAGAATAACTGAATTGATTAAATAATTAATTGAATTTATTCTTTTACAAAGATCGTGTTCATGCATAACTCTTCCACTACGATCTTAGAGTTCTGTAAATTGCATCAGAAATTAAACCATGGGTCCACCAATATTCGAAGGTACCCAGATAATCATGGTAATCATGAGTAACTTACCAAGAAACCTTTGAAATTAATAGAAGGATTCTGAAGTCCTTGTTTCTCTGGTAAACAAGTTAAGAAAATTGCAGAACATATTGACCTGGAATAGATAGAACAAAAACAACTATAGGGGTATTATCATAAACACCCAAACCAATAATTAATTAAAAAAAAAGCTTCTATCCTCTAGTCACCAGCGGTATACAAGTCAGATGAAGTATTTGAATACGAGAAACCGACCACCATTGGAGATTCTAGGAAAAACATATTTGCCACTGCAGCACACAAAAATGTAGGGCTGTTTATAGCAAGATCCAAACTGACCAATCCGATCTGATCCAATCTGAGTTGGCCGGTTTTTCTTCAACATCAATCGGTTTTGGGTTACAAAAAACATAAACCGATGGTTCGGTTTTCATGTGTGAAAACCGAAACTGAACCAACCTGAACCGACTTATATATATATATATAATATTTTAGATATATTATATATATATTTTAGTTTTAATATATATTTCAGATATATATTTGTGGAAATATATATATATATTTCAATTTTATTTTTGGAAATATGCATATTATATATAAAATTTCAGATTTAATCCATCAAATCATTTTTAATTTCCAGGCATCCAGCCTTCGCTTCTTAGACTTGAACCCTTTACCATTCATACCGAGAGAATCATTCACAAAACCGACCCAAACCGATTCAAACCAACCAGGTCGATTTTACTTAGTATAGGGTCGGTTTTGGTTTCATTTCTAGGTAAACCGACCAGATCGGGTTGGTTGGATAAATGCCAGTAAACCGACCACCCCGACCCGTGAACAACCCTACAAAAATGTGATTAGGACTATCTATATAGGCGCCAATTATTATCTTTTTCCCTTAGAAGTTTTGATGAGAGAACGGAGGTTTGACTCAAATTTGACATATGATTGTTCCAAGCATAGGGGTTGAAGAAGAGGGTCTTCCTGTCGGGATGGATATGGAATGGCATGATCTCTTTAGCCGCACCATAAGCCATAGAAGAGCACCTAGGCCCTTCATTCAGCCACAAAACGAGTGGTCTCGACTCAGGCCAATGACTTGTCAGCCTGTTGATTAATTGTCATGTATACGAAGTACTGAGCAAATGTCCTGGAAACTCAGTGATCCTATCTCTCTCTGGGTCTTGAAGAGAAGTAGAAGAACAATATTCATTTCATTGTCACGTATCCGGAGTATTGAGCGAATGTCCTAGCTAGACCTGTTCATGGGCCGGGCCGGGCCGGGCTCGGGCCGGGCTTTTACTGTGTATTAACAAATTTTTTTAAGGCCCGAGCCCGAGCCCGGCCTGACCATCGGGCCTACAATTTGGGTCCGAGCCCGGCCCTCATAAAAAGCCCGAAGCCCGAGCCTGGGCCCGGGCCCGAAATTTAGCCTATATTATTATTATTATTAATGTTGAAGCAGCTGAATAAAGAGAGAGATAGATTGAAATTATAAAGAAAAGAATAAAATATATATATATATATATATATTAAATTATAAATATATTTTTTAATAAATATTATATTATTTATATATTTTATATAATATATAAAATACATATTATATATTTTATAAAATATATAATACTGAGTCGGGCCGGGCCGGGCTCGGGCCGGGCTTTTTTGACAAATCCCGAGCCCGGCCCGAAACACAGTCGGGCTTACTGTGTTAAGCCCGAGGTCTGGCCCGCGGGCCTAATTATATGACCAAGCCCGGCCGGGGTGCGGGCCGGGTCGGGCCGGGCCGTCGGGCTACTCGGCCCATGAACAGGTCTAGTCCTAGCAACTCAGTGATCCTATCGCTCTCTGGGTCTTGAAGAGAGTAGAAGAATAGTAACCCACCAAAAGAAAAAAAAAACTCATTTCTCAACAAAAACTTAGCAAAATTGGAACCATAATGCAATATAATAAAGCAAAGCTAGAATCAAACAACAATTCCTCTTGCTAGAGAATCAAACCAAACCGTAACCACAACCATGTGGGTGGACGGACTACCAAATCTGAAAAATCGCAAGCGCATTTAGGGGGCAAGAGAGAGCGGAGAGGCGGAAGATAGAGAGGGAAATAGGAAGAAGGATTTCGAAGAAGAGAGATAAGGTAAGTGGTTTGAGAGAATGATGAAAACAAAAAAGCATGGAGTATCAACAAGTGTTACGTCATGCAATGAACAAAATATAAAGAAGTATGAACGCGTGTAGTATCATGCAATGGAGAAGCTCGAGTCTACATTAAATGAATAGTAAGATTCCATTTTCTGAAAGGGGAGAGCACCCCTTTCGTCTGTGTGTGTGTGTATATATATATATATATATATATATATATATATATAAGATTTTATCAATAATGGAAATATAATATAAAATTTAGTGTCAACCTAGAAATCAAACTATTTTTCTTTTTGGGTCGTGGGTTAGTGGTTTGGGTCAAATGGATTTATCGATGATATAGTAGTTAAATAATAAATATTTAAGAAATAATAAAAAAGTACAAGTAATCAAAAGAATATATAAAAAAATTATATGTTAATTATGTCAAACAAAAATTAAGTGTGATAGGTAAAAACTATGTATATTATGTAGATGAAATATATAATTTAAAACTGATCCAAAAGTAAAGCTATTTTCTTATTTAAATGGTGGGTCAATGATCCAACTTTTCAAAGAAATTCATGATGTCATAATTGAAAAATAAATATTAAAAAAAAAGATAAAACACAAAAGATAAAAAAGTACATGATGCAATCGTTTCTGGTCATGTACAAATTTTTTTTTGTGATGTACCATTTTTTTGGCTAAGTACCTCGCCATTTAACCTGCTCCCAGGTGGCCTGTGACTTAGAGGATGATGGAGATCCCTGGTGGCGAACTGCCTGGTGATGAGCTACTTGGTGGCGAACTCCCTGGTGGTGAGCTACTTGGTGACGAGCTACCTGGTGACGTGCTCCTTGGTGGTGAGCTACCTGGTGACGAGTTCCCTGGTGGTGAGCTACTTAGTGACGAGCTCCCTGGTGGTGAGCTACCTGGTGATGAGCTACTTGGTGGCGAACTCCCTGGTGGTGAGCTACTTGGTGACGAGCTCCCTAGTGGTGAGCTACCTGGTGACGATCTCCCTGGTTGTGAGCTACCCGGTGACGAGCTCCCTGGTGGTGAGCTACTTGGTGACGAGCTCCTTGGTGGTGAGTCACCTGGTGACGAGCTCCCTAGTTGTGAGCCACCTTGATGAGTTGCTGGGTGCGCTACCTTGGTGGCGAGCGTCCTAGTGTAGTGCAACCTAACTACCCTCTGCATGAGATGATCCGCTCCTCTTTGCGGACGATGGGATCTGAAGGTCCCATCCTCCCTGCGAAAGATGATCTGCTCATCTTTGTGGACGGCGGGAACTAAGGGACCTGCGAGAACTGAACCAAAGGACCCGGGGGTATTTACCCGGCGGGGCCACTCTGATGGCTAAGTTAGCACTCTGATAGTAGAGAGCTTGAAGATGATATTAGAGAAATGAGAGAGCTAGAGAGCAGGGGTTACCTCCATTTTTCATCCCCCTTTCCCCTCTGGGGGGTCGGGGCTCTTATATAGCGGTGTCCTAACAGATCTGGCTTAACCACCTTTGACTCTCTGCCGCAGCCGTTACTTGCCAGGGCTGAACTGGTGGGCGCAGGTAACCGTTGCAGGGTACGGCCCTGTCAAACATGAGGCGGTGTCAGAGTTGGTAGGCACGATGCCGCCTGGCCAGAGACGTGGGTGTAGTCTCTAGATTTTCTAGGTACGGTTGTCAGATAGGAAATCTTCTTGCGATACGTCGAGCTGCCCCTAAGTGGCGAGCTCTTCGTAAGACGCCAGGCTGCCTATGGAGTGGCGAGCTGCCTATGCCGAGCTGCCTATAGGTGTCGAGTTGCCCCTAAGTGGCGAGCTACCTATGCCGAGCTATCTGTAATTGTCGAGCTGCCTGCAGGTGTCGAGCTGCCCCTAAGTGGCGAGCTACCTAGTTGTCAAGAGGCTACACTTAGTTGGCATGAGGTGCAAGGTGTCATAATTTCACTAGAGGGCCAAATCCGCCCTCATCATTTGCCCCCCACTCCCGAGCTGAGAGTAACTCGGTGAAGGGAGTAGATTTCTCCTTTTGGTCCGTAAGTCGACGAGCTAGTAAGCGTTGATCCAATTTCTTAGGCTCTAGGAGCTGCCTGTAAGTGGCGAGTTGCCTGTAAGGTGAGGAGGTCTCCGCTAGTTTAGTACTGTAGCCCTTAGGCTCTGGGGGCAACTTATAGTCCACTTTTGTTGATTTTGCCCATGCTGAAGAAGTGACTGGGTCTTAAGCAATAATGTGGCCCGTAGGCTTTGGGAGTGACTCGTAGTCCACTCTTCTAGATTTTGCACATGCCAAAGAGGCGACTGGGTCTTAAGCAGTTGTGTTGCCATTGCCGTAAGAGGCGACTGGGTTTTTTAGCAGTAATGTGGCCCGTAGGCTTTGGGAGTGACTGGTAGTCCACTCTTCTTGACTTTGCCCATGCCAAAGAGGCGACTTGGACTTATGTGGTGTCGGGCTGACCAGGTGCCGAGCTAC
This sequence comes from Nelumbo nucifera, assembly GCF_055504915.1. Classification (NCBI taxonomy): domain Eukaryota; kingdom Viridiplantae; phylum Streptophyta; class Magnoliopsida; order Proteales; family Nelumbonaceae; genus Nelumbo; species Nelumbo nucifera. The sequence continues at coordinate 144,270,594 of NC_142649.1, read as the reverse complement.
CTATGAGGCACCGAGTTGACCAGGTGCCGAGCTACCTGTGAGGTGTCGGGCTGACTAGGTATCGAGCTACCTGTGAGGTGCCAATTGACCAGGTGTCGAGCTGCCTGTGAGGTGTTGAGCTGACCAGGTGTCGAGCTACCAGTGAGGCACCGAGCTGACCAGGTGCCGAGCTACCTGTGAGGTGTCGGACTGACGGGTGCCAAGCTAACTGTGAGGCGTCGAGTTGACTAGGTGCCGAACTACCTATGAGGTGTCGGACTGACTAGGTGCCGAGCTTCCTATAAGGTGTCGAGCTGACCAGGTGGGTGCCTTAGAGCTATGATTGCACTGCGTCAGCCTCGTAATGCCGGTCACCTACTCCTACAAGAAGCTACTAGGAGCTCGTCCTTCGGGGGCAGCACTACTAACTTTAGGTCGCCAGCTCACACGGGAGCCTTGGAAGGCTCGACCAACAAGGAAGCCCGTGCAGTCTGTTGGCCACCAACTCCCGCAGAAGCTACAAAGAGCTCATCTTTGTAGGGTGGACCTCACGAAGAGGACTGACGAGGTTTTATCTGAATTGAAGGTAAAGTTGGTATAGCTACTTAGCCTGTTAGCTCCCTGCATAGTCTTTGAGTTCATACAAAATGGAAAATTATAAAGCGAGAGCTTCAGTTTCTAAAAAGTGAGGACTTAGCTTTTTGGGAGGAGAGGACTTAGCTTTTTGTAGGATGAGAACTTAGCCTTTGTAGGATGAGAACTTATCTTTCGTAGGATGGGAACTTATCTTTTTGTCATGTGTTCCCACAGACAGCGCCAATTGATGCAACCGTTTCTGGTCACGTACCAATTTTTTTTTTGTGATATACAAATTTTTTGGCTAAGTACCTCGTCATTTGACCTACTCCCAGGTGGCCTTGTGACTCAGAGGATGATGGAGCTCCCTGGTGGCGAACTGCCTGGTGATGAGCTACTTGGTGGCGAACTCCCTGGTGGTGAGCTACTTGGTGACGAGCTCCCTGGTGCAGAGCTACTTGGTGACGAGCTCCCTGGTGACGAGCTCCCTGGTGACGAGCTCCCTGGTGGTGAGCTACCTGGTGACGAGCTCCCTGGTGGTGAGCTACCTGGTGATGAGCTCCCTGGAGGTGAGCTACCTGGTGATGAGCTACTTGGTGGCGAACTCCCTGGTAGTGAGCTACTTGGTGACGAGCTCCTTGGTGGAGAGCTACTTGGTGACGAGCTTTCTGGTGGTGAGCTTCCTAGTGACGAGCTCCCTGGTGGAGAGCTACCTGGTGACGAGCTCCCTGGTGGTGAGCTACCTAGTGACGAGCTCCCTGGTGGTGAGCTACCTGGTGACGAGCTCCCTGGTGGTGAGCTACCCGGTGACGAGCTCCCTAGTGGTGAGCTACTTGGTGACGAGCTCCTTGGTGGTGAGCCACCTAGTGATGAGCTCCCTAGTTGTGAGACACCTTGATGAGCTACTGGGTGCGCTGCCTTGGTGGCGAGCCTCCTAATGTAGTGCAACCCGATTGCCCTCTGCATGAGATGATCTGCTCCTCTTTGCAGATGGCGGGAGCTAAAGGTCCCATCCTCCATGCTAGAGATGATCTGCTCATTTTTGTGGATGGCGGGAACTAAGAGACCTGCGAGAACTGAATCAGAGGACCCGGGGGTGTTTACCCGACAGGGCCACTCCGATGGCTAAGTTAGCACTCTGATAGTAGAGAGTTTGAAGATGATATTAGAGAAATGAGAGAGCTAGAGAGCAGGGGTTACCTCCATTTTTCATCCCCCTTCCCCTCTGGGGGGTCGGGGCTCTTATATAGCGGTGTCTTGATAGATCTGGTGTAACCACCTCTGACTCTCTGCCGCAGTCATTACTTACCAGGGCTAAGCTGGTGGGCGCAGGTAATCGTTGCAGGGTACGGCCCTATCAGACATGAGGCATTGTCAGAGTTGGCAGGGATGACGCTGCCTGGCCAGAGACGTGGGTGCATTCTCCAGATCTGGAAGGTACGGTTGTCAGATAGGAAATCTTCTTGCGATACGCTGAGCTGCCCCTAAGTGGCGAGCTCTTCGTAAGACTCTAGGCTACCTGTGGAGTGGCCAGCTGCCTGTGCCGAGCTGCCTATGCCGAGCTATCTGTAAGTGTCGAGCTGCCCCTAAGTTGCGAGCTACCTATGACGAGCTACTTGTAAGTGCCGAGCTGCCTGTAGGTGTTGATCTGACCCTAAGTGGCGAGCTACCTATTTGTCAAGAGGCTGCACTTAGTTGGCATGAGGTGCCAGATGTCATAATTTCACTGGAGGGCCAAATCCACCCTCATTAATACACATTTTTGGCAAAGTTATTTTGGAACATTTCTAATGTTATGTAATCATCATATTAAATAATTTTTTTATTTATTTATGACAAAAATGGAATACAAAATTTAGTAGTAGCAGTAGTAGAAGTAGTAATAATTGTTATTGTTATTTAAAATTTCTATAGGTGCACATTTAGTATTTAAGTTTATTTTTAACCATATTGTTACTTTTATTAATTTTCAATTTCTATCCTAACTCTGACATATCTAAAATTAAAGTAATTAATATGAAAAAATCCATACGTGCAACGCACATGCTTAATTACTAGTATTTTAAAAGTTACTCAAAAACAAAACCATTATTTACCCAAGTGGTGGCTAAGCAATTCAACCATCTGAATCAAATTCATCAACTTATGAAGTCATAGTTAGGTAATAACATTTTTAAAATAGAAATAAATATAGAAAATTATAAAAATGTAGAAAAAATTAGACATATTTTTGATACTTTTATTAATCAAATTAAAAAAATAAGTGTAATAAATAAGAATTATTTTTATTGATAATGAAAATGAAATACATAATTTAAAACAGACTAAAAATAAAATTATTTTACTATTTGGCAAAGATCAATAGTTCAACTTTTGGGTCAAATGTGTTAACATTTAATGTCATAGATAAATAATAAACATTTATAAAATATAAAAATATAAAAATAAAAAAATACATAAATGTTGCAAACAAAGCAAATGTATAATATTATATAATTATCATATTAAACAAAAAGTAAGTATGACATATCATAATTATTTTTACACACAAAAATACAAAAAATATAGAAAAAATTGAACACATCTATAATTCTAAGATTGTGGAATTTTCTTTTGACTAAAATGCTTATTTTTGAATTTAGTCATATTTAGTTGTGAGGTTTAAATTGTAAATTGAACTACTTTTTATCTCATTCAATCCCTCTATTTGAATCTTACATTTTTTTTTGATAAATGAGCAAAAAAAAAAAAACACCAAAAGGATAAAATATTATGAAAAGAATAATCTAGCCAAACATGCTGGCTTATCAATGATACTTGAAACTTCACACAACTTGATCTGATTTTCACATATTAAGATGAGGTATTTATGTAATCAGATTTGCATTTTGCAATTTTCATCTGATTAATAATAAAAAAATAAAAAGAATATATAAAAATAAAAAATAAAAAATAAAAAATAAAAAATAAAAAAATATATTTATATAATTTTTTGGATACATTATTACCATCATTATCATCATTGAGAATTGCCATGTGCAAAGCACATACATGCTTACTAGTATATTTAAGTCACCGAACGTGCTTACTGATCTACACTCTAAATGGTGGGCTGTCAACCGGTTGGTTCTATCTGACTGGCCTACCTGAACAAAATCAATATAGTGGACTAGTATTTCTTAGTTTTATCATTTTATCCAGATTAATAATTGGATCAGTTATGGTTATTTCTTGTTTTCTTTTTATTATATTCATCTCTAAAATGATAATTTGAAGATAATATATATAAAATAATTTTAATTAAAAATGCTTCATTTGTTAACTTAAAAAAAATTAGTATTTTACTATCATTTTTATTAAAGTAGTATTATAAAAAATCATGTTTTAAGTTGTTATTTATATAAATAATTATATTTGTTAGTATATATAATTGGGCCTACCAGGTTGGGCCCAATTGCACTAGTTATTAATTGGGAAGGTCGTGGGCCTATGATTTTGTCCTGATTAAATAATAATCAGTTTGGGACTGAGACATTCTGCCTTGACCCAGATTCAACCCGTTGACAGCAAGTCCAGATCTGCTCTTCACACCAATCTTACAATACCTCTTAGTCGCACATCGGGAACATCTCCCTTACTTTGTATTGTTATTCATAGGGAAATGTTCCCAATATATGGTGGGATAGTGCTATGAGATCGGTATGAGGTGCACTCTATAAAGAACAAATCCTGATTCGTTGACAACCCTATCAACAAGCAACCACTACAGCCACACACATCATGAACATCCCCTCGTAGCTAGGATTGTTGGGAGCATTTGTTGGAGTTGAGATATGCTCCCAACAAAACCTATTCCAACTCGGCTTTTAACTTGATCTCATACCACACGGTTGTCAAATCAAGTTGGAAGAAATTTGGATCAAGTCCCAATACAAGATCCCAACAGCAGCCATGCATTGGAAATTTCCAGATGAACTGAAAACAAAAGCACACATACCCGGCTGAAATACCTATCACGGTTGAACATGCTAATGCTCCCCAATGTACAACTATAATGTACGTTGGGACCTGTAATGGGACTAAATCCAGCCTCAGTTGGAGGCATGTTGAAATGTATTTGATAGGAGGAAATCCAAACTCATTTGTTGGTAGAAAATTCTGTTTTAGATGGTATTAAGTCTATATCACCTCCCAACAAAATATGTTTCAACACCTCCAACATAATCTGATACATATATATCATACATAATGGGTCCATTCCCACTTTTATGATGGGTAACATTATCAATGTGAGATGTACGATTATGATGGTAGGAGATGCCAACTCGTTAATATCTGAGCCCAAGAGTTAAAACCGTGGGATTTGCCGCTGTCATGTAACTATTTTTTATTGGAGTTGAAATCAGCCTCCCACGTGATAGTTTCCCACAACTTCTCACGGCACATCTCCGTGGTGTATAGTAAACATCTTCCATTGATGTTTCGTCATTTTTGATATTTATTATTGGGAGATGTTTTTAATACATGGCGAGGATGTGCTGTGGGATGTTGTGAGAAACTATTTTATAGGAGATTGATTTGAATTAGGGCTGTTTATGGATCGGGTTGGGTCAGTTTATTAAGGTTTTTCCAATCGATCCGACCTAGTCGGGTTATCTGAGATGGAAACCGAAACCGATCCAGTGTTAAGCAAAACTGATCTGGTCGGTTTGAGTCGGGTTGGGTCGGTTTGAATCGGTTTCGGCTCTAAGTTCATCCATGCCCCCTATGGGCCATGGCCCATGTGCCTATGTGGTGCAAGTTTGGGTTGTCAGTTTGAGAATTTATTCTCACTAGAAGTGAATACGACAAAAAGAAGATAGATTGATAAATGATAAGCATCTGGGATTAGAGATTAGTTTCACCACGAAAACTGAAAAGGTTAGGTTGTAATTAGGAATTAGGATAGAAACAACTTAGTTAAGTTGAAACTAAATCGATTCGGTTTCGGTTTTCACACAAGAAAATCGAAACCGACCCGAACAATCGGTTTATGAATTTGTACAACTCGAAACCAACCGGTGCTAATAAAAACCCAACCGACTTGGGTTGGTCGGGTTGGGCCTTCTTATGAACAACCCTAATTTGAACTACTTTTATTGTGAAAAAACTTTAGCTGTTTGGGACCAGGAGTATGGTTGATCCCTGCCCCCAACTCGCCCGTTGCCATTTTTAGGCCAAAAGTTTCAAGCTTGTGCTTTGCATGCAAAGAAGAGGCCCATTAGCATGGGAATTTTTTACTATTTTTGGGAGTGGAGACGGAATCTGCTACTCACAAATGGGCGCCTCACATGCACATCGACCGTGCATTCGGAACTGTGAATAATAATTAATAAGTGCGGAAGATGTTCCCGATGGTAGGATGTACATGTAAAACACCTGTGAGGCACCAGATGTGAGGAGCAGATCCAGTCTCTTCGGGGTGATGATGGTTCGTGATCCATATCGAAGAGGTAGGGCCCATCTTCACAAATTCTAATGGAGTGTACTGCCATGTTGGCTTTTGACATGAAAGACATCGAATCAAAATTCGACAGCTGTCGTTTATGACTTCATCCCTTAAATACTCCTAAAGCCATCCATATCCATAACCATGCATGGAGTGCTGACTGTGGATTCGTCCATTTCCGCTCTATAATGAAAAAGACCCTTGCACGGTCCGCGTTTACATCTGCCCCCACAGAATGCGCCCAAAAACGTTTCACATGAACATCTCAGCGTGCATTAAATCATTGGGAGATATTTGCAATACACGGTGAAGATGTGCTGTGGAACAATTCTGGGGCAGATGTGACTTTGCACGATCCATCTTGACTGCTCATATAGGGAAGGGCGTAAGGCTGATAATAAGGGTAATTTAGTAACTATGCTGACAACAGGCTTATAAGGGCTCATTTCTCGATCTCCATTTTTAATTACTTAATTTGTCATTATCACTTTTGTTAAGAGTCGAAACTCGGAAGTCGAAATCTCTCTTCTCTCAATCGCCCCCCTTCTGTTTCTCTCTCTCTCTGCAACTCTTCTGGTATTTCGGGTCTTCTTCAAACCTAGTTGCTGACGCCCTTTCCAGCTTTAGCTTGTGTAAGAATTGGGTTCGAAGTTAGGGATTTGATTTTTTTTCCCGGTTGATATCTGAAATCTAAGGATGGCTCAGGCTGTCGAAGAATGGTACAAGCAGATGCCAATCATCACTCGGTCATATCTTACAGCTGCAATTGTCACAACCGTTGGATGCTCTCTCGAGGTATGCATTTTAACTCTTATTTTATATTTATCTATTTCTTTGATCTTCTCCTCTTTGTGCTTATTGCACGATTTTATGGGCTCTGTGGTTTTAGATTTTCATTTTATTTCTTCTTTTTTTATTGGTAAAGACATCGTTTTCTTCATCTAACGCTCCTGCCCCTGGGTAATTGGGTTGATCAATTTGAGTTAATATCGGATGGATTGGTTTGAACTTTGACGAATTGTATAGCTTTGGGTTCATTCGAATTACCGAAGATTTATATTTCTGTGATGTGTCATTTTTCTTTTGTTGTTTTGGCGTTATGTAAAGGAACTTAGGAGTTTAGAGAATTTCGAAGCTGGTTTTTGCTCCTTTATTTCCATGGTTTGCATTATATATGTTTCCCTTATTTTTGCAGATAATCTCCCCGTATAATTTGTATTTGAACCCAAATCTTGTCGTACGGCAGTATGAATTCTGGCGCCTCATCACAAATTTCTTGTACTTCCGGAAAATGGGTAATTCTAACTTTATTTAGAATATATTTTGATTCATATCAGGCGGCATTGTATTGTAGTTCTTTTGGATGCACCCACCGGAAGAAATGATACTGTTTTGAGGAATGCCAAAACAGTAGATCAGTTGTAAATAATTGAAGTGATACTGCAAATGGTTCCTTGTGGAATTGATTATCTTGGTCAGTCCTCTGACGAACAGCATCTTACCTTAAGATTTGGCATGTAAGAGATTCCAGAAGGGTAGTATAAAAGCACTCTCTTTTTACCCCTTTATCTTGAATGAAACTAATTAAATATTAAAGTAGGCATTCTGTTATTGATCAAAAAAGCAAGTAGGCAAATAAAAAGGGATTTAACAAAGTGAATCTGCTATGTCATTCTCCTAGTTGTTTAGAATAGTCAAACGTGAGGAATGCCAAAACAATAGATCAATTGTAAATAATTGTGGTGATACTGCAATTATGCAAATGGTTCCTCGTGGAATTGATTATGTTGGTCAGTCTGATGAACAACATATTAACTTAAGTGTTGACATGTATGAGGTTCAAGAAGGATAGTATAAAAGTACTCTCTTTTTATCCCTTTACCTTGAATGCAACTAATTAAATACTAAAGTAGGCAAATGAAAAATGGATTGAACAAAGTGAAGCTGCTATGTTATGCTCTTGGTTGTTTAGTATAGTCAAATGTGAGTGTTTCACTTCCATGGCACAAATAAAATATGACTCTTAGCCAAGGTTCAAAGTATCGGAAATCCCAAGTGTATTGGAAAGGCAATTTTAAGAGACGTATCGGGATACGCATGCGTATCGGAGAAAAATTAAGATATGCATGATAAACACTATAAATACTTCAATAAATCATAAAAATACATCAATAACACTAAATATAAGACCTCAATGAGGTATATATACATTAAATTAATATATTTTAATGGTTTTATGAAGAAATACACTGTAGTCAATTATAATTTCATTAAAAACCTATGTTTAACTATAATTTATAAATATTCTTAAGTTTTATGGGATGGGAAAAACCCAACTCCTCTATCCAACCATAAAACATGCATTGGCACAACTCCTAAGTGAAAATATAATTAATAATTATTTATTATTTAAATAATTATTATTTATTTTTTATTTTTAAAAACTATAAAAATAAATAAACATTATACAATATATTCCAAAAAAGTTATTAAAGAAGAAATTTCAATTTCTTTGTGGATATGATAGATCATCCATAGAATTATTAAAGAAAAATTTTCAATTGCTCTATGGATATGATTGATAAATCCATAGATCTAAAATATATAAGTCTTTATAGGCAAAGAAAAAAATTACATTTTCAAATTTTTTGTTAATTTATATTTCCCCAAATATCTTCGTGAAATTTCCATAGATCTACTCATAACACAAGAAAAATTGTGATTTTGAATGTAAGAAATGTAGATCAGCATAGAATTAAACATTCAAGAAAAAAAGAAATCACAAGATATTATAAAAAATTGAAAAAACTTACATATTTTTTCAAAATTTGAAAAATATTTTAAAAGAAATAATGAATCACGCTTGTTTCTTGCAAATTTTTGCATATCTATCACTTTAGGAATGAGGTTTGGAGTTTTAGAGTCATTTGGGGGTGAAAGAAGGCTTATTTCAGGGGAAAGAAGCTTTCTTCTCCCCCCCTTTTTTTCAATTTTTGGCTGTATCTTTTTCGTAGCGTATCGGTCAATATGCCCCAATATGGTAGAAAAAAGACAATACGACCGATTTTCCACCGTATCTCATATTGGACTTTTAAAGATACGATACGCATCAAATTATAAACCTTGCTCTTAGCTATTGTCAATGACAGGTTTTTGTCCTCATATTTATACATTAGTATCTAATATCCATATCTTCATCAAGGCTTCTCAAAAATGCACCTTGCAGTGTTATCCTTAAAACATGAAAGAGAACCTAAAAATGAACTTAATCTTTAGAACTGGCCAAGAATTCTTTTTTTTTTTTTTTTTCTCTAATGTCAATTGTGGACTTCATGCCAAATGAAATACAAATCATGTTGAGCACCTTAAGAAACACAGCAAAACAAACAATTAAAACTCTGACAAACACCTTTCTGGTAGGTGAGTGTAAGTCATACTGACTAAGTGATCCAATGCATGCAAAAATATTTAGGAGTAGCACACTTGATACATTCCCATGGTGCCAAATAAGGTTTGCTTGTGCACACACTGATTTGAATCATGAAAAAACATAGTCCATACATAATAGGGGACTACTCATCCTTTACTTTTTCTCTTACTGTGTTTTTACTATTGCTTACATTGTAGCAATTTATGCTTGTAAAACTTCAGACTAACAATTGTCAGAATGTGGCAAAATTCTGTACATTTTCATTTTTGGTGTTCTATCTTTTTTTAAATAATTCTTATTCAATTATGACATCATGGGTTTCTTAGAAACTTTTATAATATTAATTAGACAGTATAAAAGAACTAAAGGGACCAACCACTTATACAATCAAGTTATAAATTTTTATCAAGTTGGTGTAAATTTCATAGCCAAGAGTTTCTTGTGAACTTTTATCAAATTGGTGTAATGATTTTTGAACTATACCAAGTGGGACCATCATTGGGTGATGGCTTTTTTATTGTTTGCATGTTTTTCCTTGGATTTATCTTGATGTTTCTCGTCCATTGTTTATGAGAATGACTTACTACACCTTCATTACATGCCATGTGTTTTTGGATTAATTACATAAATACCCCTGAACTATTTGACAATTACTTAAACCACCCCTAAGGTTTAAAGACCTACTTAAAGACCCTCTAAAGTATGATGTAATATTTCACATACTACCCTTCCGTTAGTTGACTGTCACATTCTGCTTGCATGTGACATTAAGTGACACTTCTAATTTTTGAAAACCCAATTTTGCCGTCACCGGTCACCACCAACCTTACCCCTGTTGACACAGTACTAGGCATTCACCACCATGTTACCATCAGCCGTTCCACTCTCTCTACTTTTCCTCCTTTTTTGCCTTTCTTTTCATTTCTTTCACTCTGTTTTCAGCAACTGAAATAGAGGAACAACCGAACCAAAACTGACGAGGAACTTTTTGACTGAACCTAGTGGAAATTGCTACTGATAAAGAAAAACTGGTGGAAATTGCTTCAATTTGGTCATTCAAGAATTGTAGGTTTGGATTTATGGTGTTGAGTTCTGCCTGGGTTTGCAATAGCCCTTTCTTTATGTTCTGTCCCAATACCTTGTCAATGAAGAAATTTGAATCAGAACCATCTAGTTCTTCTTTTTCTTTATCAATTTTGTGTTAAGGCCCCCTCCTTGATTGGGCTAACAACAAGTCGGCAAGGAGTTGAAAAAGCATGGTGTTCATTAGATCTTTCCCAGAGTTGTCTCATCTGGATTACTTCTCTTCCACTTCTTAAACCCATCAAACCCTATTACTTCTTTGCTGATCTTGATGCTCTCTAATTTGGATCTGGTTCCTAGTTGTCCACAATTTTGTCTCTCTGTTCTCTCTGAAACAGAGTACAAAAGGTTTCTTCTTCACCTTCCCAATGCCTTCTCTTTCCTTCTCAACTTTAATGGGTAAAGGTAGTGAGTGGCTTTCTGGCATAAGAATTACCTAGCTTCACCTCCTTTCTCTTTTGAATGGAAATCCCAAAATGAATTTTCTTTCAAAATCCTAGAATCATTCCCATTGGGATTCTTTCACTTACTTTTCCCAGATTTATGAGGACTGGAGAAGCCAATCATGGAGGCAGCTTCTTTGATTGCATTGGGGACCTGTGCTTGGCCTTTGTTGTGGGTGCATGCCAGGTCCTATGCATTAAGACACCGATGACCCATGTCAACCATGCTCTTCTGAAGGTTCGCAAGTGCAACACCTCTAACATTGAGAACATGGAGGGCCCATGATGGAGTGCTATGTGGCAATAGTCCATGATGGAATCAATGCTAAGTGGTGTTTTCAATCAGTTATTTGATTAGTTGTTTTCTCTTGTTATTTTGTTTGTTGCTAGATGAACATCATTATGACTTGATTTTAGTATCATTAGGGAAGCAATTGAGATGAACATCATTGTGACTTGATTTTAGTATCATTAGGGAAGCAATTGAGATGAACATCATTATGACTTGATTTTATGTTATTTACTATGATACCAGAAAAACTGTAACCAATCAACTGGTATCATAAAGGTGGCAACATGTGGTATTTATCAAAGTTCACGGGGACTCTTCCCCCATGGTCTAACACATTCAGATTGAATCTTTGAATCTTTGGAACCACCACGATTTTGCTGCTATTATTCCAGATTAAAGATTAGTAGGGGTGATGTGAAAGTTAATCATTATGGCTGAGGTGGGCAACTGTGTTGGAGGAACCAACCCCAGGCAATATGCAGTCAAGTTGCAGCAACAGATGAAAAAAGAAGAAAGAGAGGGGGGAAGAAGAAAAGAAGAAAGAGAGGGGGGAAGAAGAAAAGAAGCAAAGAATCACTGATAGAAAGCATCATGGTAAAGGTGGCACATTGGGTGCAATCATTGAGTTTATTCTCGGACTTTACTATTGATGATATAATCAGATCGTGGGGCAGAGTGGCAGCTTCGTCATCGTCAAAAAAGAAAATCCTAAGAGATTGGGTCCCACCTGTAAATGTTTTCCTCAAACTGAATTTCGATGGTAGTAGCTTTGGTAACCCGGGCCCTTCAGGATTCGGAGGGGTATTAAGGGATGAAAATGAAGTTGGGTTTGTTTTCTGGACCACTTGGAGTAGGGAATTCAACAACAGCTGAGTTGAAGGCAGTGATATTTGGGATTGAAAAAGCTATGGAGTTGGGGGTAAGGAGACTGATAGTTGAATGAGACTCTAAAGTTGTCCTAAGCTGGCTGAAATGAACAGAGCAGACTCCTTGGTGCTTCAAAAATGGAATCAGAAAGTTCAGGAGTATATCAAAGGATATGCAGCTGGTTCTTTACCCCAAGATCAGCCAATGGTTTAGCAGATCAGTTAGCAAAGCAAGGGGTAAACAGGGAACGGTGCTTTTGGGCTAATTTGTAAAGTGAAAAGTTAAAGATTTCTAGTAACTGATGTCCTTTGGTTGAGTTTGTGTGGGGTAGTCAAACCTAAAAGCTGTAATCCTCTCTGTTTTATTAATAAATTTTCTGTTACTGATAAGAAAAAGAATGGGGAAGATAGGTTCAAGGGTATTTTAGGTAATTAACCCTCAATAGTCTAACCAATAACTGGTTGCACATTTCATCTTGTATAAATTCATTATGATCCCCAAATCCTATTTGAACTTCAGGACATGCACTTTTCAGAAAATTCAGACAATTCTCTGTCCAGTAAATAGATAAGCCATCTGCGATAGGGATATATCACCATAGGTGGAGTTTCACTATGATTATTCATAATCTAGAAAAGATCCCACTTTTCTAATGCTCAGTAATATTCAGTCTTTTGGATTACAAGTGATTCATCACCAAAAAAACTTTGTTTTTGATACATGTTGGTAGCTCAGTAAGGAAGTTTTTGGATTACACAGGATGCAGTATGAATTTTACCATATCCAAATCCGTACTTAGAGAAAAGCATCATATTATTATTCTCTTGCTTATATTCATATTTTCCTGCTCTCTCAAGCCTTATCTTACTGGAGCTATTCTTTCTTGGCAATGACAGACTTGGACTTCCTATTCCACATGTTCTTTCTTGCTCGATACTGCAAGCTTCTTGAAGAGAACTCCTTCAGGGGAAGGACTGCAGATTTCTTTTATATGCTCTTATTTGGTGCCACAGTGTTAACTGTCATAGTGCTTGTTGGTGGGATGATACCTTATGTATCAGAGTCTTTTGCAAAAATTTTCTTCTTAAGCAATTCATTGACTTTCATGATGGTTAGTCAATGTGACATTTTTTCTTTTGTTTAACTTAAATATGATTCTATTTGTTTCTTGTATATTGTTGCCAGTTTTCATTCCACTTCTCTTCTTCATAGGTTTATGTCTGGAGCAAGCAGAATCCCTTTATCCATATGAGTTTCTTGGGACTTTTTACTTTTACAGCAGCCTATTTACCATGGGTGAGTGGTTATCAATGAAGCTTTACTAACTTGTTAAACTGGAAAATGGTTGGGATTAAATATTCTCATGATGTGTCTCTTATTCTTTTTATTTGGTGAGTGAAGTGAACTTCAAGATGTGAAGTACTGGTCACTTGGTTAATAAACCATTTTACATATAGGTATATGATGAGGGAAGTTAGAAAATTAGCAGCTGAAATGAATTTAACATTCAAGTGGATGGCTAGGAGTGCTAACAGGCAGGGAATCAAATAGGGTTAGCGTGTTTTGGGGTGGGGAGTTCCAATGGGAACTCGTTATAAAGATCATAACAAAAGATAAAGAAAGGCATATTAGCTTTTATTAGAGGATGAAGGACACATCTCTTGTACATAATTATTATTATTTTTTTGATAATTATCTCTTGTACATAATTTTGACTGTTACCAATGAGAAAAAGCCATTTTAAGATATAGCTCCAGCCCATATTATACTAGTTTCCTCTCCCTCATATACATCTTTTAGCATTTATTCAATGGGTACTGCCAGAAGTTCCAGATAGAAATTAGTTCTTGCTAGTTTCTGGCTGAAGTTCTGTTCTTTAAATGGTAAGAAATTCGTAGACTCATCAAAATGGTTTTCAAAATGACCCATTCATACACCAATAACCTTCTGGTTAGTAACCAAGGGTCTGTTTAGTACTGTGGTAGATAAACTTTTATATGGTGTTGTTTGACAGCTAGGCACCATTAGGTGCCACATAATCTCAACAGTAAATAAACGGCTGTGTGTTGGGGAAAACATTAAAAATGGTGTTTCCCCCAACAGTTGGCTCTCACACAAACCAAGAAAACATTTATTTAATAAACTGTCTTACAAACACCATGCAAATAGCATTTTGAGATAAACGCCTACATGGCGATGAGCTGGCACCGTTTTTCAAATAATGGCCACAGAACCAAACACCATATAAGTATTTTCATCTTTGAATCCTATTGGAAGAACTTAAGTGGGTTATCTCTTCAGCTCCTAAACATGGCAAAAAGTGGTTGGTCTATGATTGTCTCGGTGCTCCTTGTTTTTTTATTAATTGGATATGTATTATATTTGGTCAGTCTCTTTAATTGACATGTTATAGTTTCTGCAAAGTCATGACAAGAACTAAAGTCATGAAATTCCTTAAAAGGGAGTGAGATCAAGGAATGATGCTTTTGCAATTTTTTCCCAGAGTTTATCTGCTCAATTTTAATATCCTCAGTTTTTTTTTTTTGAGTGAATTTTCTGGAAAGCTGAACTTACTACATAAGATGTCACGATTACTGTTATGATGTTCATTTGATCCCTTTTTCTTCCAGCTCTACTGGTTTTCTTGTGTTGCATGTTTGAAAAACTTTTGATCATGAACCTGGTAAACTGGAAAAGGATAATTGCAGGGAAAACTAGAGACTTGGAGTTGACCAAACATCTTGTTCTCCACTTTGTATTGTTAGCCTGTGTGCAATTGGATTAGAAAAAAGGGCAAAATATACAATTAATGTCTGATTTTTAACCTCTATTGCAGGTTCTTTTGGGATTCTCTATACTTGTTGGTACTAGTGCTTGGGTGGATTTGCTGGTAAGTGTCTTTTTCTAACCCAGAGTAATACAATATTGTTTGTCCAGACCAGTGGCTTTTCCTTGCACATGACAGATTAGAGAGCAGGTCCATGAAAGCATGTTTCTAGCCCCTCATTTGGTCAATTGCAAAGTTTTAATTCAACCCAATACTCCTTTCATACATGGCAAATAAATAATGTTTCTACCTTCTTTCTTTAATCCAGATCATTATTGGGGAGCTAGCTTGATACATTAGGCATCATGCCAATTTACATTGTTTGGATTGACATGTAGGCTCAAAGGCAAGAGAAACCTTTTTTTTCCTGTGTAAACCAGAAACATATTTTTGCTGATAAAAACATCATCATCGTCCATGCCTTATCCCAACTATATAGGGTCAGCTATGAATCCTGATAATAACATCAAAAGATACCATGCAAACGATTTAGGTGGTTCAAATATACTAGAATAATATGCTTGTGATGTTTCAATAGTATCCATTTGTTCCTACATGTAAAGTCATCTGTGTACTGGACCCATTTGACACCCATATATTCTATGGTTCAGGGAATGATAGCTGGCCATGCATACTATTTCCTTGAAGACGTATATCCACGGATGACAGGTCGTCGCCCACTGAGGACTCCATTGTTTATCAAGTCACTTTTTGCTGATGAAACCGTAGTGGTAACTCGACCAGAAAATGTGAGATTTGCTCCCCCACCAGCACAGGAGGATCACCAAGATTAGTTTAGATATCGAAGAAATCAACATTGACATGGAAGGGTAGCCAGTGGCTGATTTTGATCTTCCCTTGCAAACAGTTGGAAGCTGCAAGTCAGCTCCAAAATCCATTAAGGCGAGAGGAATAGTGGTGATGTACCAAGTCTATGTCGTCATTAAATACCTGGTTGAATTGACAACGTTGGGATGTTAGGTATAGATTATGTTGTTGTTAATGCTTTCTAGTAGGGCCCTGTGAAGTAGTTGACCCTTTGCATAGTTATATCAATTGTGTATAGTTTGGAGAGATTGTCTCGTGTATCTGTCGTTTCTTATAATTTAACACACATTTTTGACAAAGCAGGTTCCATTGCTTCTTCAGCCTTGAACAAACAACCTATTTTAGTCTTGCTTTATGTCGTGGAATTGCACTGAATTGGTCTTTTAGAAACTTCATCATTTCCTTTCAATTTACTGGGCTGAGAGGCTCCACTCCTTTGTGCCCCGTCAGCCATCGGTTTAATTGTATAGTCGGTGGAAATTTTTTTCCATCTATAAAATTTTTAGGTATAGTTTTGGTCAATTATGTTCAAAATTGTCTCTAACCGTTACAGTGCAGCCTTTGATAAAAGGGGTGGAAAATTTCACCGTAAAAGTATTTTTGTTATACTTTTCTGCTTTTAAGGTGAAAACTTTGTTTTTCACCTAACTCAGCTTTGGCTCCATTCGGCTACAACCAGCAATAAAAATGAAAGAAAATGATAATTTCCCACATGATTTTCAGGTATTCAGTTACACGCAAATGTACATTTGAAAAAAACAGAGAAAAAAAAAAGCGCACACAAAAGATTACAATGGTAGATGTCTATCACTTCCCTATTCAGTAACACTTATTGCAAGTGTTGATGATAAGTGTAATTCCAAAGGGTTGAGGTTGGAGGAGGAAGAGAGATGGAGAACAAGTTTCTAGAAGTTGCAAAATGGAGGAAAGAGATAAAGATTGAAGCAAAAGTTTTCATTCTTGAAGAGGTAAGGATTAGAGGCCAGCAAAGCTTGAAGATTAGGGAGGCAAAGAGAGCTACAATATTGCTGGAAGGTCTTGAAGTGATCGAATGGATGCAGAAGTTTGTTTCAGAAGCAAGCTATAAAGGTAAACAAATGAACTTTACGAAGTTCAACCTTGATGGAAGGAAGGGGTATGAGTTGGAATGCATAAAGAATGCAAAAAGTTGTTATATAACGCTGTAGGAATTCTTTGGGCAAAGAAAGAAGCAGGTGGTTTGTTTCCCAAAAAGTAGAAGGGGTAATGGCTGGAAGGCAGTGGCACAGGTACTGAGTGACTTTATTCAGCAGCTGAAAACAAACAAGTAGAGAATGTAGCAAAGGAAAAGAAAAGGGGTATGCAAAAGAGAGGAAGATTTCAGTGATAGAAACTGGTTGATCGCAGAAAAAGGAAAAAGAAGCTGCAAACTTGCAGCACCAGTAGAAGAGAAGAATTGGGGGAAGAAATTTGTGGTGGAAACTTCAAGTCCACCAAAGGATTGGAGAGGTATTGCACAGGCGATACTCAGAGAGTTAAACCTGCAAAAGCCGATGGTGATTACTCCTTATGCCTCTTGTAAAGCCTTGTTAGACTTGGGGGAAGATGATGTAGAGATTTCAGCTCTAGTTATTCACTCAGAGACTGGTGCTGCCACAGTCTCGAAATGGTGTCATCTCTTCAATACCAAGAGTTTTTTGATTGAGGACAATGTAATAGTTAGATTGCTTGGTTACCTTTCAACCTCTGGAAGGAGGAAGTGTTACAGTCAATAGCTGTAGTCTGTGATGCAAGATTAGGTGGTGTGTTTGATTGTGATCTCCATTCAGTTGCAATGATGTTAAGTGGTGTTAAACCCAGCGACATTCCAAGGAAAATAGAGGTTGTTTCAGATGGTTTAGTCTACCCCGTTTGGCTTTCTTCCTCCATTGAAGCCCAGCTATGGAAGGAGGGTAGAAGGGAGGAAGATGAAGGGGGGCAGAACAGGCTTGGTTGTATGGTTTGCAAGGCAAAGTAGTCTTTTACAAGAGAAGTTTAGACAATTGAGGTTCCCAAAGAAAAAACGGAAAAAGAGAATGATTTAAACACTTGGGAAATAATTGCAGACAGGCTTGTAGCAATTCAAATTTCAAAACAAAAGGAACAAAGGTCGGCAAGTTCTTAGGGCTCGAGACAGTTCATTCTAGTTCAACGAACCAAGGCCGATCACATGTTTTTTTTTTAAGTAAACACGTGGCTGACAAGGGGATAGAGGGGTTGGGCCTAGGCCCATCAAGATCTAATGGGTTCTAGTAAAGTGAATGGGGTGGTTACTTTAAATCGGGTGGACCCAGAACTTAAAAAGCCACGTGCCCTTTTAAGTGGGCACGTGACCAAAGGAGCTGGTAAGGGGATAGAGAAGGTCACACGTTCTTTTAAGTGGGCACGTGACCAAGGCAGGAGGGGAGACGAAGGATTGAAAAGCTGGTCTATCATCATCTCCCTCAAGCAATTCGCAACCAGTGCCTGTAGGAAGTGGGTTCGCTGCAGTGGTGCGACAAATATGAACTAGGCATGGGTCCCAATCTTGAAGAAAAAGGGCGTCTCTCCAGAATAGTGCAATCCGAGGTTCAAGAAGCCTCATCCGACGACAGTGGAGACAGGTTTCTTCATCATTCTGACGTCAGAAAACCAGAATACCACGGATGCTTTTGAGGACTGTGAGACGGAGGAAGGAAGCAGTTCAGATTCAGAGTGTGAAGGCTCTTCAAGTATTAGAAGTGTAGAACTAAAGAAAGCCAGACCCCTCAGCGACAATGAGAGCTTACATACCGAGCTATTTTTTTTGGAAAACGATGATTTGGTTTTAAAAGATTCAGTTCAAGAAAAGCTCTCTCAACCTTCCCCCTAACCTAAGGAAGTGGGGGCTACTGCAGCTTTTACAGAGGAGAGGCAAAGGTTACTGGCTCTTAAATTTGCTCCCAGTTTGCTAGAGCAGCAAAGCATTGATAGAAGACTAGAGAAATAGGACATACCTCGATCACCGAACACAGAGGTATCAATCAGGGGACAACATCTAAAAGTAGATTCTAATGCAATGACTAAAACAATATTGGTTGAACGTAACGGAGACCCACAATCACCTCTTTTGGAATGAGTAGACGTGACATTGCCCCTTTGTCTTGCTATCCATTGGCTTGTTCCCACAACCTGTTAGGTAATATTGTCAATTCGTTTTATGGTATTGATGTGGTTTTCTGCCTTGAACAAGTACTTTTGCAGCTCAACTTGATTTAGCAGTTATGGATGGAAAGTATTTAATTGGGGATAAGGAGGGTCAAGGATGAGAAGAAGTGGAAAGGGGAGGGAAATTATAGGAAAATGAGTTAGGGAAGATACTGAGATCAGATGTGTAGATTTTTAGAGGAGTATAAGAGAAAGGAGAAATAGGTAGGGCAGTATGGGGTTCAAGCAGGTTTAGTAAAAACAGGGGCTCAAAGTAGCAAAAAATCTAGGGATGAATCAATTATGGGAAAGAAGTAGGAGGAACTAGAGAGGATTTGGGGATAGATTTGTGCCCTCCTTGAGGAGTATAGGCAAACAGAGGAATCGACAGAGGAAAGCCAAGGACTTTCGGAAAGGCAAAATAAAACTGATGGTGCGCAATCCGGTTGGTCCTATCTGTCAATGACCTTGCCTCTGAACGGAATTGTGGGGAACCTGAAACGGAGAAGATGAGGAAGCTCCGGGGGGAACCCGATGTGGAGGCTCCGAAGCTCAAGTTAGAATCCTTCAAAGGCAAGATAAAACCAAATAGCGCAAAGTTTGCATACCATGTTCTTGGGGGGTAGAGAGCCTTTTATAACCACCTCATGCACTCACTTCCAAGCTTCTGTCAGATTGGGCATGATTATTTCTGAGCTCCTGCCAGTTCGGATGTCATCCCCTCTGGCCGGGCAAAACCGCCACTGCTCCCTTTGTCGGAGCCGTCTCTGCGGCTGGTGACGACGGTGGCAGGTGGCGGTGGCAGGAGGCCGTTTGAAGTGCAACTGTCAAGCGTCAGATCCCAAATCAGTCAGGTGCGCCGCCCTTGGATACGGACATCCTCGGTGTCAGGTATAGTACGTTTGGTCAGTCTGGCGTCCCGGAGGCGAAGTGCTGGAGTGGTGAGCGAGATGAATTCTTGAGTTCGGATAGGGGAGCGTCCCGAACTGCCATGAGGCGGGCCAGTTCGGGTCACTACCTTGTGAGGCTCGGGCTCTTTGTAGGGAGCTCGGGCTCCTAGTAGGGAGTTCGGACTCCTAGTAAGGAGTTCGGACCGCTGGTTCCTCCCTTTGATGCTCGTGCCTTGGGTGCGCTGTTTGTTCCGAGCTGTTTGCTTTTGCCACATGGAGTGATTGCGAGGTCGGGCCAAATCTTCCTTCATCAATTGCCCCCCACTCCTCGCGCTAAGGGTCCTGCCCTGGCGCGGGGAGTTCACAAGGTGGCAGGTGGATTTGCCTCGTACTTTGAATCTTGGTTGACTGATGGCGCGAGGTGCGTTGTCAGGGTTCCTTGGGTTTCTTCGAGCGCCCAAAAGGCGGGAAACGTGTCGACCTGCCTAAAAACGATGATAGACGTGACGACGCGCGCTTTATTTCAAAATTTCAAAAAGCGCACCGTTGGGAGACGTGACAGCAGGCGTCTTTTCAAATTTGAAAACATGCCGCTGCCGCCTTTATTGTGAGGAGGCGTGCGCGGGCGTTCTGTCAGTTTTAGAAAGACGTGCGCCAATCACGTCTCGGTCTCAGGGGACGTGCGGTCAGTGTGACTGTGGGCCGTCGGATTGGCTTTGATCTGAGCCGTCACTTCTCGGTCACTGTGGGTATAAATAGCAGGGGGGGACCCCAGTCGCTGTCACTTCTGTATTTCTCTTGAGCTCGCGTCTGAGTTTTAGCTCGCGTCCAGGCTTTTTCAGTTCGCGTTCAAGGTTTTTTGCTCGTCCGAGCTCCCATGGTCTACTCCAGCCTTTTTTCGGGTGAGTACCTTCCTGGAATCCATCTTACTCCCCGATGTCTAGCTTGGATAGCTCAGATAGTCCTTCAAGTGGGTCCGATGCAGGTTCTACGAATCGAGTTGCATCCCCTGATAGGGTTGTGCCCCCTGATAGTTCTAGCGAGCCGGAGGAAGAGCTCGAGGAAGAGTTCGAACTCGTAGGCCGAGGCGCCTCGGGTAGTTTGGCGTCCACCTCTCGTCGGGGTCGGATGTTAGACAAGTTTGGCCCTTCGACCATGACGCCTGAGGGGCTCCAATCCCTTATTACCTACTATAACTTGCCCGGGGAGTACGCTTATTTCATACCTTCGGGTAGCTTTCCTTGGGAACACGGTCATGATGAGATCGTGATATTCCGGGAGCAGCTCGTTGCGGGGCAGCGACTGTCTTTCCATCCCCTCCTTGTCGAAGTCTTGAACCACTTCGGTGTGATGGTCGGCCAGCTTCACCCGAACTCCATTCGAAATTTGGTGGGGACAATCTCCTTATTTTGCGAAGAGGGCTTTCCTTTGGACTTGGAGGTATTTTCTTCTATCTTAATGCTTAAGAAGCAAGCGGGTCCCCTCCCCGGGCGTAGGCGGGCATATTACCTGTCTCCTCGCCCGGGCTTTAAGCTTTTACATGAACTCCCCAACAAGGTCCCGGCGTGGAAGCGGGACTATTTCGGGGTGCGAAGTGTACTGGGGTGGCCGTTTCAGACCGGGTGGGGGATGGCCGCTCTTGACTCCGGTGTTACACTTGACAAAGAGACGGTGAAGGGCCTCCGACAATGGCGCAGCTTGGGCTGAAGTGTCAACAGTATCTGACGGAGGCCAAGCTCATTGCGGCCGGCCTGAGTTTGGGTAGGTTCTTCACTTAAAGATTCTGTCTTGCTGTCTCTCTTGCTTTTTACTGATGCCGAACTTCTTTTCGCAGGTGTGATGGACTCATAAGGGACCCATGGTGGGCACTTGTTCCAAGGTATGAAGAGGAGGAAGCGAGTCGCCAAGCGAACTCGCGCCGAGCTGCCCCGGGATACGAAGCCCGAGGTGCCGGACTATCCGTCAGAAGATCTGCCCAAGGAGCCCGAGATGGCTCCTCCAATGCAAGAGGCGGCAGGGGTCCCTTATGCTGAGACTACTTACACAGGGGCTTCTACCTACTCCGGTGCTCCTACTTACTCTAGGTCTACTCATACGCGAGCTGGGCCCTCAGGCTCGGGGGCCCCAGGGGATTTCAGGAGTGTGCTGTCGCCGACCCATGCTCTTCAAAAGAGTAAGGAGGCCATTTTACCCGAGGAGGTCGCGGCGTGGACTGATCTCCCTCTGCACCAAGTGGCCTGTCGTGCCGTTACCCATGCCATGGTGGTAAATGATCTCCCTTTTTTAGAGCTCTTTGGCTTTCATTCTTCTGTTGGTTCTTTTGATCACTTGTGTTCCTTTTGGTAGGTGAACTCTTCTATTCACGCCTTGGCGACCCAGGTGGAAAGGAGCTCGAGGCAGGCGCGAGCTGCCGAAGAGGCTCTTCGCGCTGTTGAGACGACTTCGCGAGCTGCTGAAGCGGCTGCTCGTGCTGCCGAGGAGGCTGCTCGTTTTGCACAGATCAGGCAGGCGAGGTCTCAGAGAGATGCCGAGGCCATGGGAGTAGTGGTGAAGCACATGGCGGACCTGAGGCTGGATCTGCAGCATAAGGTTGAGTACCTTCAGGAGGACATCAGGGAGAGGACACAGATCTTTTCTCAAGGTATCGAAGATGCCAAGAAGAAGGCTGTCGATGAGTACATCGCTTCGCCGTGCTTCGATGATCTGATGGTGGATTCGTACAGGAGGGGTTTTAATCTAAGCCGGTGGATGATCCGGAATACGTACCCCGAGCTCGACATCAGTGCTATATCCACTTCGCGCATAACTCAGGAGATGGCCAATGCTATGGATGGTGAGCCAGATTCCGAGGGCGAGGCAGGGCCTTCGGGTATCGTTGAAGTGCCTTCCGATAAAGAAGAAGTAGCTCCGGGCCTGTAAATTTTTTTTTTTTTGAAATGTACACTCCCTTATTTGAAATGAAATGGCTTTTCTTTTGGTTAAGTGTTGGTTGTTCTTTCTCCTGAACTAAACGTATTTGCCGAACTGACCATACGTCCGGTCTGTTTCCTGCCCGGGTTACCGCACTCGCGCGGCCTGTTTCGGTGTTAGTACTCTGAGATGCCGAAGTCCCTATTAGCTCGTTTGTCTCCGCTTCGCCTTTGGCTCTTCTTTGCTTGCCTATGCCGAGCTCCCTTTGTTAGCTCGGCATCCTAGCCTTTGGATTTTGGTGGCGATTTTATCCACCTTGCTTGGTGGTCTATAGGTAGTATCGCCTTAAGTTGACGATGTTCCATGCTCGGGGTACTCGCTTACCCTCTAAGGTTTCGAATTCGTATGCCCCCTCGAGCGCTCTCTTTACTTTGTAGGGCCCTTCCCAATTTGGTCCAAGTTTGCCCACGCCGGGTTCGGGTACCATGATTTTTCGGAGAACCAGGTCGCCAACGCGGAAGCTCCGCTTCTTTACTCTGGCGTTGTAGTACCGAGCTACTTTTTGCTGATAGGCTGCTGTCTGGATGTGCACGAGGTCTCTTACCTCATCCAGTAGGTCGAGGTTGGTGCGTAATTCGTCTCCGTTTGTCTGATTGTCATATGCTTCTAGTCGTAGTGTAGGTATTTCGATTTCCGTTGGGATTACCGCTTCGGTGCCGTAGGTGAGGTTAAAGGGGGTCTCTCCCGTGGCAGTTTTTTTCGTAGTTCGGTGAGCCCATAGGACACTTAGTAGCTCATCCACCCACAACCCTTTAGCTCGGTCCAGTCGTGCTTTCAATCCGCGGAGGATGGCTCTGTTCATTACTTTTGTTTGACCGTTTGCTTGCGGGTGTGCGACCGATGTGAAGTTATGACAAATTCCCATATCTTGGCACCATTCTTGGAACTTGATATCCTCGAACTGCTTGCCGTTGTCGGAGACTAGTACCCGAGGTAGCCCGAAGCGACATACTATGTTCATCCAAAAGAAGTTCCGTATGTTTCGGGTTGTGACCGTTGTTAGAGGTTCAACCTCTATCCACTTTGTGAAGTAATCTACTGCCACCACTAGGAACTTTCTCCCACTTGTTGCTGGTGGGAAAGGCCCCAGGAGGTCGATGCCCTATTGCGCAAAGGGCCATGGACTGGTGAGGTACTTGAGGTCGGCAGCAGGCTGATGGTGGATATTGGCGTGCTTCTGACACTTGTCGCATTTCCTGACGAGCTCGGTCGCCTCTGCCTTCATCGTTGGCCAGTAGTATCCTTGTCGAAGTGCCTTTTGGGCGAGGGCTCTACCCCCCAGGTGTCCGCCGCACAGACCTTCATGGGTGTCGCGTAGTACGAGTTCGGCTTCGGCAGGTCACAAGCAACACAGGTAGGGGAGCGTGTAAGACCGCCGGTACAATCGTTCGTCTATTATGACGTATTTGGCTGCCTGGCGCTGCACCCTCTTGGCTGCATTGCGGTCCGCGGGGAGGGATCCATCTAGCAAGAAGCTCGCGAGTGGGTCGATCCAGCTCGGCTCTGCTTCAAGGACGGGAGCGATCTCCTCTGCCCCACCGAGAATGCTAGGCCGAGGTAAGTCTTCTATGTACACGGTTCTCATGGTGTTGTGACTCGTGCTGGCTAACCGGGATATGGCGTCGGCCTCAGTGTTCTCTGACCTCGGGATTTGTCTGATGAAGTGTGACTGGAAGTTGAGCAGAGCCTTCTTTACTTTTGCCAAGTATGCGATCATAGTGAGCTCGCGTGCTTCGTATTCGCCCGTAACCTGGTTGACCATGAGCTGGGAATCACTGCAGATAACTATGTGCTTTGGTCTTACCTTTTGCGCTAGGTTCAGCCCGACTATCAATGCCTCATACTCTGCCTCGTTGTTGGATGCTACGAACTCAAAGCGTAGTGCGTATTCCAGTTTCGCGCCACTTGGGCCGCGTAGGACTATTCCAGCCCTGCTGCCCTGCTGGTTCGAGGAGCCATCTACGTGAAGGATCTAGGGCTCCTCATCCCAGTTCACGTTTGGCCTAACCAGGAGAGATGCCACACTGGCTGCTACTTCACGGGGTTCAGACTCTATTGGCTTGGGAGCTCCGAGCTCAACCGAACTAGGGATCTCGGGCTCAACCGGCCCAGGGGCTTCAAGGCTGAACGTGCACTCGGCGATAAAATCTGCTAAGGCTTGGGCCTTAATAGCAGTTCATGGCTTATACTGGAGGTCGTACTCATTGAGCTCGATGGCCCACTTTGTTAGCCGACCGGAAACCTCAGGCTTAAGTAAGACTTGCCTTAGAGGTTGGTCGGTCAAGACCACGACGGTGTGGGCCTGGAAATACGGGTGGAGTTTCCGAGCTGCAATTACCAGTGCATACGCTAGCTTTTCTACCTGCGGGTACCTTGCCTCTGCTCCCTGCAGGATTTTACTAACATAATAGACGGGCCGCTGGACCCGACCTACTTCTTTTATTAGTACCGAACTGACCACCTCGTTGCTTGCCGAGAGGTACAGTTCTAAGACTTCGCCCTCCTCGGGCCTGGCCAGGGTTAGTACAATAGCGAGGTAGCTCTTTAGCTGGTCGAACGCGAGCTGGCAGTCTTGGGTCCATTCGAACCTTTTGCCTTTGATTGCCTTAAAGAAAGGCAGACATCGGTCTGCTGATTTGGACATGAAGCGGCTCAGGGCGGCTATGCGGCCGTTTAGCCTTTGAAATTCTTTTACTTTTCGAGGTGGTCTCATATCTAGGATGGCCTTTACTTTGTCCGGGTTGGCCTCAATACCGCGCCGGTTGACAATGTACCCTAGGAACTTACCCGAGGTGACATCGAAGACACACTTGTTGGGGTTTAGTTTCATGCTAAATTGACGTAGAATTTGGAAAACAGAATCTAAGTCTTGTATTAACTCCTGTGAGAACTGCGTCTTGACGACCATGTCGTCTACATAACATTCTATTTTCGTGCCAATTAAGGGCCGAAATAGCTTATTTACAAGTCTTTGGAAGGTCGCCCCAGCATTCTTCAGTTCGAAGGGCATGACCTTGTAACAGTATAGGCCGAACTCAATTATGAAGCTGGTTTTTTCCTCATCGGACTGGTCCATCTTGATTTGGTTATAACCTGAGTAGGCGTCCAAGAAGCTTAGCATCTCACGTCCCGAGGTCGCGTCCACTAGGCGGTCAATCCTGGGGAGGGGGAAGCAGTCTTTTGGGCAAGCTCGATTCAGGTCGGTGTAGTCGACGCACATGCGCCACTTGTCGTTTGCCTTTTTCACCAGCACTGGGTTGGCCACCCAGCTCGGGTAATGAACTTCCCTTATGAAGTCTGCTGCGAGGAGCTTTTCGACCTCCTCGTCGACCGCCCTCCAGCGCTCTGGGGCTAAGTTGCGTTTCTTCTGTTTAACGGGTCTGACTACAGGGTCAGTGTTAAGTTTGTGAGTTATAAGGCCAGGGTCAATACCGGGCATGTCGGCTGCG
Source organism: Nelumbo nucifera (assembly GCF_055504915.1). Taxonomy (NCBI): domain Eukaryota; kingdom Viridiplantae; phylum Streptophyta; class Magnoliopsida; order Proteales; family Nelumbonaceae; genus Nelumbo; species Nelumbo nucifera. The sequence goes on along the minus strand of NC_142649.1, from coordinate 144,244,289 downwards.
GACCATGCAAAAATATCTAAATTTTGGAGTAAGAAACTCACCAATTCGGTTCGTAGAGGTTCCTTGACGGAAGCACCGATCTGTATTGTTCGAGCTGGATCTGTAGCCGAGGTTGGAATTGCGACTGTCTCCTCTGTGGGCGAAACTCGTTCCTTGCCCTGCTCCGTAGGCCGCTCCAGCTCGAGGTCGTCGGCCGCCTTGGTCTTTCCCTTCAGGGCGGCAACATAACACTTGCGGGACTCAAGCTGGTCGCCCCGCGCTACCCCCACACTGAAGTCTGTAGGGAACTTCATTGCCAGATAGTAGGTGGAGACTACTGCTCACAGAATATGCGTAAATGGCCGTCCTATTATGGCATTGTATGGGGAGGGGGTCGCGACCACCAGGAAATCGTGGTTGAGTCTGACCGCATAGGGCCATGTGCTGACTTCCACAGGTACTGTTATCTTCCCGAGGGGCCTGACTTCTTCTCCGCTGAAGCCTACCAAAGGAGTGTTCGAGGGCTTCAGCTCGCGTCTCTGCAACTGTAGCTGGTCAAATGCTGACTTGAAGAGGATGTCTGCCGAGCTTCCTGAATCCACAAGCATGCGCTTGACTTCGAAGTCGCTGATCCTTAGTTTTATGACGAGTGCGTCATCGTGAGGGTAGTGGACACCTCGCGCATCGTCTTCCGTGAAGAAGATCGGTTCTTCTATCTTCGGCCTCTTTGGAGGGTTCTATTTTTCTCGGGCTGCCTCGCGAACTGACGTCCGGGCTGCTGCCGAAGTACACCCTACTACCACCGAACCTCCCACTATCACATGGATGGTTCCTCGAACTGGCCTCTCTTCCGGAGGCTGTCGTTGCAACGCTTCGGTTGGTTTGCTGCTGGATTCGGGGACATCCTTTCCATGCTCCCCTTGCCGACCTGCCTTATTGTTATTATTATTATCATACTGTACAAAATTTCTCAAGTATCCGCGACGGATGAGTCCCTCTATCTCGTCCCGGAGATTATTACACTGTTCGGTACTATGACCGTGATCTTTATGAAAACTACAGTCCATATTTTTATTCCTCTCGTTTAGATTCCCCTTCAGGCGAGGTGGCCACTTCACGTATGGGGCGTCTTTGATCGTCATCAAGATCTCGGTCCGCCTCGTGTTTAATGGTGTGTAATCCGTCCGAACTGCTAAGGGAGCTCGGGACGGCTGGCTCGGCTTCGCCTCTCGGGCCGGGTTTCTTCTGTCACCTGGGTTGGTGGGCTCACCTTCTCTTTTCCTTTTCTCGACCCCGACTTCGGTCCTTTGGTTGATCTCTTCCTCTGTTCTCATGAACTTGTCCGCGAGTTTGAGGAATTCGGCCACGGTCGCTGGCTGGCGGGCTACCATGTGCCATTTGAACTCCTTGTGCGTTACTCCTCTCTTGGCCGCCACGAGCTGTACCGCGGGGTCTAATCGCGGTATCTGTAAGCACGCTTCATTGAACCGCTTGATGTAGCCCCAGATGGATTCTCCTTCTCTCTGGACTACCCCGAAGATGCTTTCCTCAGTTCTGGGGCACTGCTTGCTGGTAACGAAGTGTGCTGTGAAGACCTGCACGAACTGGGTCCAGCTTCTTATTGACCCTGGGGCTAGGTTCTTGTACCAGGTGCGGGCCACCCCCCTGAAGGTGGTGGTGAAGGCCACACACATGCATGATTCACTGGCCCTAGCGAGGTGCATTTGGGATTGGAAAGCATCGACGTGGTCGTTGGGGTCAAATGACCCATCATACTTGTCCAAAGGTGGGAGCTTGAAGTCTCTGGGCAAGGGGACTGCCAGGAGTTCTGATGCGAGGGGGGAAGGAACTGAGAGAATCGGGGCAGCTCTTACCTCGTCCGAGCTCGTTTCTTCCTTACCTCTGAGCTTGGGTAGGACGCGGGTGGCAGTTCGGTGACTTCGCCGGCGCCTTCGTTGAGTGGGCCTGGTACTGGCGCTGCTGGCCTCCGTGTTGCCGAGCTCGATGGGCCCGGAATGTTGGTAGTCTGCTGCTAGGGCACTGAATCGGTTCTCCATGAGCGGGAACTCGGGCCTGGAGCGCCGAGGTGTTGACCTCGCGGGCGAGGTACCTGACCCGCCTGCGAGCTGCGAGGCGAGGGTGATTTTCCTTTCCCTTCGGCCTGGGGATGAGGCCTAGCTGTTAGGGGGGTTCTGGAGCTGGGAGGTTTCTCCCCAGTGAGGGCGTCCACCCTGAGGGGAGGCCTTAACCGGCTTCGGGGCAGGGTGCCGAGGTGGAAGCAGTGACTGGTTCAGGGGTAGTTGGGGGAACTGCTGCTGATAATGATGTTGGGAGAGGTGGTGTAGTACTTGGTGCTGCTGGAGTTGATGTTGCTGGAATTGCTGCATTTGGGCCTGCATCGCCCGCATGCATTGCATCAGGTCGTCAAACTGGTTCTGGCGGGTCGCCAGGGGGACAGCAGTTGGTTCAGCAAAAGTTGTTTCGATTGGGAGTGGAAGAGGGACGTTCACGGTAGGAAGGTTTACGGGCGCCACTGTTTGAGGCGCATTCAAGCTGGGGATCCCATCCACAGGAAGGGGGATGGTGAACTGTCTGATGCACACCACGGGGGCTTGGAGTCGTTCCCTGGTGGTGTTTGTCTCTGTGCCACGTCCGGCGTTGCTGGAGGAAGCCATGAGTGTTGGGGTTTTTGGAAGAAGATGAGGTTATGAGAGTTTTAGAGGGAGGCTTTTAGAAGCGTTTTCCCACAGACGGCGCCAATTGATGGTGCACAATCCGGCTGGTCCTAGCTATCAATGGCCTTGCCTCTGAACGGAATTGTGGGGAACCTGAAACGGAGAAGATGAGGAAGCTCCAGGGGGAACCCGGTGTGGAGGCTCCGAAGCTCAAGTTAGAATCCTTCAAAGGCAAGATAAAACCAGATAGCGCAAAGTTTGCATACCATGTTCTTAGGGGGTAGGGAGCCTTTTATAACCACATCGCGCATTCACTTTCAAGCTTCTGTCAGATCGGGCATGATTATTTCTGAGTTCCTGCCAGTTCGGATGTCATCCCCTCTGGCCGGGCAGAACCGTCACTGCTCCCTTTGTCGGAGCCGTCTCTGCGGCTGGTGACGATGGTGGCAGGTGGCGGTGGCAGGAGGCCGTTTGAAGTGCGGCTGTCAAGCGTCAGATCCCAAATCAATCAGGTGCGCCGCCCTTGGATACGGACATCCTCGGTGTCAGGTATGGTACGTGTGGTCAGTCTGGCGTCCTGGAGGCGAAGTGCTGGAGTGGTGAGCGAGATGAAGTCTTGAGTTCGGATAGGGGAACGTCCCGAACTGCCATGAGGCGGGCCAGTTCGGGTCACTACCTTGTGAGGCTCGGGCTCTTTGTAGGGAGCTCGGGCTCCTAGTAGGGAGTTCAGACTCCTAGTTGGGAGTTCGGACCGCTGGTTCCTCCCTTTGATGCCCGTGCCTTGGGCGTGCTGTTTGTTCTAAGCTGTTTGCTTTTGCCATGTAGAGTGATTGCGAGGTCGGGCCAAATCTTCCTTCATCAAAAACAAAAGCAGCCTTAAGTAGATCTAGAACGATTAACAACCAAATGAAGAAGAAAAGATCAGAGGTGGAAAGGTTGATTTTAGATATAGAAGAAAATTTGGAGTTTAGCAGAAGAGGGGAAAGAAGAAAAACCTCCAAGTAGGGGCTTGATCTTAGGAGGGGATGCCAAATTTTTTATTTCCATGAAAATCATCAATTGGAATGTAAGGGGGCTGGGGAGTGCTTGGAAAAGAAGGCAAATTAAGGACCTCCTTAGAAGGGAAAGGCCGGATATAGTGATGCTACAGGAGACCAAACTAGATGATATTGATAGAAGTTGGGAAAGAAGTATTTGGAAATCTAGAGGAATAAACTAGGTATCAACACCTTCTTGGGGGGCTTTAGAGGGAATTGTAACTTTTTGGAGAGAGGATGTTGTGGAGATGGTGGAGGAGCTAGAAGGAAATTTTTTAGTGTCATTATAATTTAGGACGGAAGATGATGGATTTACTTGGGCACTAACTAATGTGTATGGACTAAGTAATTACGATGAATGATTTTTGGGAAGAACTTTATGGGATACAAGGGTTTTGGGATGGTCCGTGGTGCTTGGGGGGAGATTTCAATGTAATCCGATTTACGAATGAATCAAATAATCCCCAATAGGTCATCACAACCAACATGCGGAGATTCAATGATTTTATTAATAATTGTGTATTAAAAAGAACTCCCAATGCTGCAAGCCCTCTATACTTGGTCCAACTTTCAGGAGACACCAACCTGTTCCAAATTAAATAGATTCATTTTCAATGAAAGTTGAGAAAACAACTGGGCAGACTTGATAACTAGGGCTTTATCGAGAGTCACTTCTGACCATTGCCCCATTGACTTAGGACAACAACCTTTTAGGTAAGGACCTCAACCTTTTAGGTTTAAGAACATGTGGCTGACTCACCCGAACTTTGTGAAGAAGGTTGAGGAATGGTGGAGAGAAGACACCTAAGGGGGGTGAAGTGGAAAGGGGAAAGATTTTACAAAAAACTTAAAAGATTGCGAGCACATGTGAAGGAGTGGAATATGGAGCATTTTGGGAGAATAGAAGAAAGGAAATCCTCTCTGTTGACCCAAATAGAGGAATTGGATGCAAAGGAATCTCAAAGAACCATAAGCCCTCAAGAGAGAGATTGGAGATGGGAACTAAAAAGAGAGTTGGATGAAGTTGTTTTGAGAGAAGAAATTTCTTGGAGGTAGATGTCTAGATGTAAATGGATTAAGGAAGGAGATGGGAATACTAAATTCTTTCATAACCTAGCCAATGGAAGGAGAAGGAAAAACCTAGTGTCCAAACTAGAAGTGGATGGAATAGTCTTTGATACCCAAGAAAGGATAGCCAACTGTTTTGTTGACCACTTCAAATCCATTTTGAGGAGACCCCTAAGACCTAGTGTGGAGTTGGAAGGCGTTAACTGGCAAAGGCTTCTCGAAGAGAGTAGAAGGTGGCTGGAAAGGAATTTTAAAGAGGAAGAAATCAAAAAAGCCATTTTTTCAATGGACAGATCAAAAGCACCAGGGCCAAATGAGCTTACAATGGTTTTCTTCCAAGACTATTGGGATGTAGTCAAAGAAGATTTAATCGAGGTCTTTAAGGAATTTGAGGATAACCCAGTGATGAGTCATGGAATTAATGCTACTTTTCTAGCTTTAATTTCTAAGAAGAAAGAAGCCAAGCATCCAAAGGATTTTAGACCTATTAGCTTGGTGACTAGTGTTTACAAGGTTGTGGCTAATGTCTTATCTTTGAGGATAAAAAAATGTGCTTCCTTGTCTTACCAACCAAGCACAAGGAGCTTTTGTTCAAGGGAGACAAATTGTAGATCATATTGTAATAGCAAATGAATGTGTGGAGGAGATGAGGAGATTAGGGCGTCAAGGTTTTATTTGCAAACTTGATCTTGAAAAGGCCTATGACTTGGTGGATTAGGGATTCTTACTACTTGTGCTAAGGAAGTGTGGGTTTGGGGATAAATGGTGCAAATGGGTAAATGGTTGTCTGTTCAATTGCCATTATTCCTTCATAGTCAATGGGGTAGTTAATGATTTTTTCCCAACTAGTAGGGGTTTGAGATAAGGTGATCCTATGTCACCGTTCCTTTTCACTTTAGTCGTTGATGCTTTTAATAGGCTCTTCTTAGAAGCAGATAGAGGTGGATCTCTAAGAGGGTGGAGAATAGGTAGAGACGGAGTTTCAGTAACCCATCTCCAATTGGCAGATGACATAATAATCTTTTGTGAATGTTATGATTTGATGGAGGTAAGGAATTTGAAGGATTTAATAATTCACTTTGAGAGGGCCTCAATTTTAAAGGTAAATTTTGAGAAGAATTGTGTTGTGGGAGTTCACTTGAACAGAGAGGAGTTGGAGTCTATAGCAACCTTTCTAGAATGCACTTGCTCTCAGTAGCCTCTATCCTACCTAGGACTTCCTTTAGGTGCAAATCCAAAGGAAAGTAGGTTATAGAACTCGGTGGTGGAAAGATTTGAAAAAAGATTGACAGTTTGGAAGAGAAACTATATTTCCAAGGGGGGTAGAGTTACTTTGATTAAAACAACTTTAGCCAACTTGCCTTTACACTTCATTTCAGTCTTTAGAATTCCTAAAAGGGAGGCAAAGATGTTGGAAAAACTAATGAGGAATTTCTTATGGAAACCTGGTAAAGAGAAAAAATATCACTTGATTAGGTGGGAGGTGGTGTGTCGAAGTAAGGAAGGAGGTCTAGGATTAGGGAATGTGGTGAGCAAGAATGAGGCTCTTTTAGGTAAGTGACTTTGGAGGTGACCCCTGGAGAGGGAGAGGTTGTGGAATGAAGTAGTGAAAAGTATCCATGGTTGTTCTAAATCAGGTTGGGATGCGGGAGTATCCCGAAGGGCTTTGCTCACAACTACTTGGGTGAGCTCTCAACCCATAAAAGACTGTTTCCCTTCTCTCTATTCCATCTCCCTCTTTAAAAAGAAACCCATTTCTTGGTTCCTTTTCCCCCCGGTTTGCCCTTTGGCCTTAAATTGGGATTTTGGGTTTTGAAGAGGGTTAAGGGATGAAGAATCTCTGTGCGTTTCAGAGCTGTTGTTGATGCAAGATTCGGTGTTTTGGACCCCCCTAACTCGAATAGAAGAATCTAGTCCCTAACCCCGGTCAGCTCATTCACTTGTGCTTCTTTCTTTAAAGCCCTTTGCTCCAACCCCTCCTCTCAGCTCTTCCCCGTTAAAGAGGTTTGGTCAAGACCAATTCCCCCCAAAATAGCTGTGTTTTGTTGGGAAGCCTATTATGATAAGATCAATCCTGTGGAAAACTTGCAAAAGAAGAAACCTTTTATGTGCTTATCCCCTTATTTGTGCTCTTTGTGTAAAGTGAGGGGTGATGACTGTTAGAGGTGTAATCTTTGTGTAAAGTGAGGGGTGATGACTGTTAGAGGTGTAAATCTGGTCGGGCCGCCCGTGGCCCGGCACGACAGCTAACAGGCCATGCCAGGCCCAGCACGGAGGTCCATGCCGTACTGGGTCGGGGGTTCGAGGCCCATGGGCCGGCACGGCACGACACAACACCACATGTTGTGCGGCCCGCGTGCCGACACAACCCAGCCCACGACACGGCATGCCAAGCTCGTAACGGGCTGTGCTCGGCCTACTCGAGAATATAGCCGTTGGGCCCCCCTTTCAAAGGGGCCCAATGGCTAGTTTTAGCTTTTTGGGGGTTGAAAAAATGACATAAATGCCCCCCCAACCACTATATAACAACTAGTTTAGGGGGGCATTTTGGGTAAAGTTATAAGTAACTTTATAATGACCAAAATACCCCTCCCAACAATTAAATAATAGATAGTTTTTTGGGTATTTTGGGCAATTAAATTATGTTCAATTTCTATAAATAGCCCTATCCTCCACCATTCTCATCACACCAATTCAACAATTCTCTTAATTTTCTCTCTCTCTCTCTCTCTCTCTCCCTCTCATACTCATACATTCTCAATTATCTGTAATCTGAGAAATTCTTATTAGCTGATTGTCTGATTCTGCATTCTCCAATTCTTAAGTCTCAACTTTATCGAAGTTTCGACTTTCAACAAGAAGAAGGCTTGCTCAACCAGCTCAAGTATCTCAATTCGGGAGGCTTGGACGTTGAAAGGCTTCAACTGTTGAAATCAAGTTGGGATTTTGAACCGACAATCTAGGTAAGTCGAATTAGATTAATTTTTATCTTTTTAGAATTAAAAAAGGCCGGCCCTTCTCAAAACCAATTCCCGAACATGTTCACCATGGATGACATTCAATCGTATCACGATAGTATTAGTGTTAGCACTGATGCCGATGCGTTTGATGTTGATGGAAGTTGAACTTTCACCCCCGATAGTAGTGATACTAGGAGAAAAAGGAGGGCTTCTAAGCTAAGTATCCCAGTTTTGAAAGTTTTCAAAATAAAGGATATTGAGGGGAAGGGGAAAAGGGCCGTTTGTGAAAAATGTAGGAAAGACTTTAGTTATTGTAGCAAGGGTGGTACGGGTCATTTAAGCAGACATCTGCTCACACATGAACGAGAGGAAGATGAAGGGAGAGAAACAACCCAAACACAAATTGGGAGGGGGACTAATTTTGGTACTTTTAGATATTCACAAGAAAAAAATGAGACAAGAACTTGCTAAGTATATTGTACATGTAGAACAACCATTTATGTTAGCTGAAGATCCAAAGTTAGAAAAATGGTTTCGTAGTTTTGTAAACCCACAATATAAAAAAGTTTATAGGAATACTATAAGAACTGATGCTTTAATTTTTTTTATTAATATAAACAAAATTTAATTTCTTTGTTAGCAAATCTTAATTCTAAAGTTGCAATTACTTCGGATGTTTGGACATCCAAACTTAATGTTAGTTATATTTGTGTTACCGGCCATTTCATTGATGAAAATTGGCTTTTGAATAAAAGAATTTTAAGTTTTACTAGGCTTGAATGGCCACATAGTGGCCCAGTTATTGCTGAGTGCATGTCACATCTTAAATTTATGTATTCAAGATGCCTTGAATATTATTTCAAATCATATTTCAAAAATTAGAAATTGTATTATATATATAAAAAGTTCAGGGGCAAGAAAACAAGAATTTAAATATTTATGCCAAAATTATGGTTTAAAATATAAACATTTTATATTAGATGTAAAGCATAACTGGAATTCTACCTATGCTATGTTAGAAAGTTGTATATCTCATAAACAAATTCTTTCTGATTTTTATAATTTAAAAATGCCTAATGATATGATATTTGAGGGAGACAAGTAAATGGCAGACTATATAAGAGATTTTTTTAAAATATTTTTATGATGCAACAAATGAATTATCTGGAATTTATTATCCAACTTGTTGTAATTTACCGTATCAATTAATGGTAATTAGTGATTGTTTTGCCAAATATAGAAATAATCCACAATTTCAATGTATTGTTGAAATTATGGAAAATAAATTTAAAAAATATTGGGAGAACATTTCTCCCCTTTATTATTTAGCTATAATATTAGACCCTAGGATTAGGAAAGATGGTTTAGATATTTTACTTGAAACATATTATGAAAATATAAATATTGATATAGGAAATAAAAAAGAAGAAATTAATAATTTATTATTTGAAATGTACAGTTTGTATGAATCTAAAGTTGTAGGAAATAATTTATTATTCCTATAACTTGTTCATCTTCTTCTTCTCCTTCTGACTTTGAGCCCAGTAGTAGAAGAGAAAAACTTTTTTATTTAATAAGTAGAAGGCAAAAATCTGCTAGTTCTACAACAAGTTCATTTATTGAACTTAATTTTTATTTGCAAGCAAATTTTTCTAATTTAGGTAAAGTATCAAATAATTTTGATATTTTAGCCTGGTGGAGTGAACACTCGAAAAATTATCTGGTTCTCGCCGCCATGGCACGTGATCTACTAACCCCTCTGGTGTCTACGGTTCCATCAGGGTCTTGTTTTAGTGCATGTACTAGGGTGCTGGATTACAAAAGAAACTGCATGAACGATGAGAGCATAGAGATGTGCATCTGCTTCAAGGATTGGCTAGATGCAGAAGATAGATTACAAGACAAGGGAGGGCATGATACAACACCAGACATTTCACCCGAAGCAGATGATGAAAGTCATGAATGATGATTCATGAATTTGACTACTTGTATAATTTTTCATTTTTTCAAATTATTGTAAAATTTTTAATTTTTAAACTTTATTTAATTCTTTTGATATATATATATATATATATTTAATTTTTTAACAATGTAAATTTGTATTTTCAATTTGTAACCATATTGTATTTTTTATATTTTATTAATTTATTCCATTTTTATTCTTCATTTATCCAAGTATGCAATAATCCAATCATTGTATTTGTAATTCACTAATTTGTACCATTCAAATTTAAATGAAATAAAATTCCTATTTTTCTTCCAATTTGTTATTCCATCATTCTTATTTCAATTTGGTTAAGTATTTTTTTCATTTATGTATTAAATAACTTAGATTTCTCATTTCTTAATTTTTTAAATAGTTCCTAATTCCCAAAGTTCATAGGAAAGTTAAATATTTTAGTTTTATAATTTTACTTAGAAAAGAAATCAAAATTTTCAAAAAAAAAAAAAACAGTACAGTTCGATTCGGCCTAGGCCCAAGGTTGGCCCTGTGGCCCAGTCGAGCTTGGTCCAAGTCCATGGCACGGCCCGGCCCAGGCCCGAGTGCCGACACGGCACGACACGGGCCCGCTTACTTTACACCTCTAAGGACTGTAATCATTTGCTGATACCATGCTCCTTTGCTACCAATATTTGGAACCGGGTTGTTTCTTTATTTTGGTGCAAGTGGAATTTACCCTCTAAAGTAAAGTTGCTGTTCACTCCGGTTGCCTTTGGGAGATTGACAAAAAGAGGGAAGCTAATGTGGAAATGTATCAGAGCCGCTACGTTGTGGACTGTATGAGAGGGGAGAAATGCTAGAATATTTCAAGAACAAGAAAGAAGTTTTGCTGAAATCAAGGGGCTACAGTGGCTGCTACAGTCTCTACCAAGATCAAATCACAAACTGAATGGATTCCCCTACCGGATGGTGTGGTAAAGTTGAATTTTGATGGTAGCTGCCAAGGTAACCTAGGGCCACTGCCAAGGTTTCAGTGGGTCAAAAGACAAGGGATGTCAAGGGGAGATCTATTTTGAGATAGTTTGTAATTGTGTCTCAAGCTTGGGTAGTTTTGGTGTATATGGTTCAGTCCTAGGGGGTAATATCTCGTGCCTCCTCCTAGCTTGATTGTATTTTTTATATTTGATTTAATAAAACTACTTTTTTTTATTAATCAGCAATAATTTTTCCCTTTCCCTTTACCCCTTTATTTTTTTATCAAAGTGCTGATTACGGGATTTGATTCCACGTTAATGTTGGGATAACCCAGCTAACACACCAACGAGCCAGCGCTCGATTGGTTATTTAATAAAACTACTTTCGTTCATCAAAAATTCCGCGTTAATGTTGGGACAATCCAACTAACACACCAATGAGCCAGCGCTGGATTGGTTATTTAATAAAACTACTTTCATTCATAAAAAAAGAAAATGGTTGACAACAATATATATATATATATATATATATATATATTCAATGAAATATTTTAATCCTAGTGGATGGAATTAGGTTCTGGTGTCTGCCACAGTTCACAAAATGTTGCTTTGGAGTCTCATGCTAGTCCTCCATTCCTATGGGTGAAAAGGTAAAGGACGGTTGGAATGTTCTCCTTCACTTTGAACCAACAGTTGAAAATTATAACAATGCTTGGGACTGGATTTGGTTCAGTCCGATCCAGTCCAATGTGAATCCATTACAAATGAATCAGGTCCAATCCAATTCCATAAATAATTTGGACCAGTTCAATTCAATGTTCGGACCGCCCAGTTTGTTCAAATTAATTTTAATTTAGATTGGTTTCAACCCAAACCTGGTGAATTGATACTTGTATTCTTATCTTATATCATGGACTGGATATTGACTTAATTCAACCAAATCCAATATAAATTTATTACCGATGGAACAGGTCCAGTCAAATCTAATAAATATTTTGGACCGGATTGATCCAATCCACTGTCTTTTTAGTCTGTCCAATCCATCTACCCAAAACCGGTCCATTGACACCCTTAATGGTCAGAGCATCAGCTACCCCTTTGTTCATTCCTACGTTGAATCTGCAGGTGAGATGTTCCCGATGGACAGCTGCAATGACTTGGAATCCGAACTTTCCTAGGTTTGGTTGCGTCCGAATTGATTCAGTACGACAATTTCCAAGTTCGCATTTACCCAATAATCAAACGAGGTGGTGGATTGGATTCTATAGTCTTGACTCCCATATGGGTAAGCCGTTGAAAGCCCGCAACTTGAAGATTCAGTCGTGACAGAAATGGTTAACGCCCATCAAGATGTCAGGAGTTCAGGACGAAGTGATCAACCACCAGACTGAAGAAACATATCAAGACTCTGGAGCTTTGTTGCACGACTAGAGTGAAGAAGAAACAATGACTGCCAGGACGACATGATCAACCACCATGGCTGCCTTAACTGAAACACCCTGTAAGCCAATCTACTAATTTTACAACTGCTTTAGTCCAATCTTGTATAGCTCTTACCATTTTTCAGATTTTATATGCCAAGGTAAACATCTAACATGGAAATTTTATAAGCAAACCCAACACTGAAAAAAGCAAATTCATTTCTAAAAGATTCAACCATTGAACCAACATGAATCTCACATTACAAATAGAAACCCCAAAATGTCATAAAAACCCAAATTGAGATTTTGCTCTCCAAGTTCCTTGCTGAACCTAGCAAAAGTACTCTTCAAAGGCCCACAAGGAGGGAGCACAATGCCACATGTCCTCTTGATTTGTCCACTGGATGAAACTCCCCAAACAGAATATCAAGTGCTCAACTCTTCAAACCAGTGAATGAAAAATCTGGCCAATAGATCTCTCTCATGTGAACAGTGCTTCGTATTTCTCATCAAAAAACATTGCCATGACCACAAGCCTTGCCAGATTAATATATCTGGAATTTTCTTCCACTGCCTCTTTTGTTCCATCTACTGTTAAACTGCACCTCCAAAATCATGTTGAGTTTGACAATGAAGAAACTTGTAAAGGTAACATGTGACAGAACTATCGGATTGGGTGATACTGGGCCGATACCCTTTTTGGTGGGAGCTTGCGCAAGATGTAGAGGACAAGTGCTGATGGTAGTATCTCAGTAAGCTGTTTTCGTGGCAATGGAGGGTCAGAACATCTCAAGAATTGTGAAATTGTTTCTGAGAAATGGGTTTTCAAATAGATAAATATATATGCTTAACCAATTACCATGTAATAGATAAGGTTCAAAATGGGATGATCCAAAACATCAAGAGAGGCATCCGAGTCGAATATAGATAACATGACCTGCAATTAATGAATTAACAGAACAATAGTAAATCCAACCCCAAGTAGTGCTGTAAAAACTTCCACAGGCCAAGATTTTTTTTTATCTTGTTTTCAGGCTGGAATCCCAAGAATTTGCAGGATTTCATTTTTTTTTTGTTCTGCTGCACAACTTCAATTTTTTAACTGATATATAACAACCATTGCAGATGCCATGCAGGAAGAAACTTTCTTCAGCTGCAAGTATCTAGGTCCTTTTGGGCATTTCCAAATACAGGACAAACAGATTTTTACTGATGGGACATGAATGTAACACAATTGCACATTATGTCTTGAACCATGGCACTCACCACAAAGCATCTTATAAGAAAGCATGTGAAACAAATTGTTGTCACAGAACCAACCTGCAAGAGTTTAAACACGTTAGAACAACAAAACCATGTTAGACTTGACTGAAATTCTCATCCAGATAAAGGGAGTGGATTTAATAATAAATATAATTTCTATAAGCACCATTTGACTGCAAAACTAATATGTATTAAGAAAAATCTGCTGTGATTTAGGTGGCATCTGCTTCAAGCTAGAATCTGTTGTAGAAGAAAGAGTAGCTCCATCATAGTTGTTAAGGTGATGCCTAGGCAACAAGGCACCCCTTGAGGCTCGCCTCGCCTAATTGCCAAGCAATTTTGTACTTTCTATTATAAAACACTTTTTTATTCTTTATTTTTTAACATTATAATTATAGAATAGACATTATTAAACTAAAATATTCATTTGTGTGTTTATATACTAATTTCTTTTTATTATTTTCTTGTTTGTTAGGCTTTAATCAACACAAACATTGCTAAATGCTGTATTGAACCCTCAAAGACTTCAAAACCTGAACCAATAAGGAAGAACTTAAAATTTTGTCTAATCAACACATTGTCTTCTTCTTCTTCAGCCCCTATATTTTTTAAATTTTCTTTCCCTTCTTTTTTCTTCTCATGAATATGTTGCTTTTCTATACTTCAACATCAATTTTATACTTGGCCGATGAAAATTGTGAATAATTATTAAGGAAATATGGTTATGGTACCTAGGGAATTACCCTAGGATCCATGTTTTCTACATAAAAAAATCCATCGCCTAGGCGACTAGGCAACAAGCGCCCCCCACCCCAATGCCTAGCCTTGAGCACCAATAACAAGCATGATTTTAATATAAGAACCAAGGGAAAATGTGATGATGGAAGCATTTTCTGTTAAAAGGGCAGCCCAGTGCACAAGGCTTCTGCAAATGCAGGGTCTGGGAGGGACAGATGTATGCAGCCTTACCCCTGCACATACACAAAATGGCTGTTTTCAAGATTTGAATCCTGGTCACCCAAGTTGCAATGGAACAACCTAACCATTGCACCAAGGCCCACCCTTGGAAGCATCCTTTGTTGATTACCTTTTTTTCTCGTTATATTTAAGTCTGAAAGATTCCATCCTCTGACAAATCTTAGACTTCTAATCCCATAGCCCTTTTCTGGCTAGGCAAATGTGGGAGTTGGGGTGGGAAGGTGAATGCAGGGTTCAGTCCATGGCTATTGGGAACTGCATTCACTGGCTTTACCAGCTAAGCCAACTAGAACCTTCGCTTTAGTTCCCATAACTAGGAGACCCCATGTAGCTGGTCTAAACAAGGAAATTTGTCCTTTCAGCCTTTCAGGTGCCAGTCTCCAATATCCTTGATGTTCAAACCATTGCAATTCCTTCAGAGATTTTCTGATAATGATGAAGCTTCAGGTTTCCTTTATAGGATTTAACTACAATAATTAGGTTTTATACAAATCATTTTAACATTCTCACAAAAGTCACTAAAGATGCCAAAAGAAAAACAGAAATATTATGAAGATATTACATAATGATGAAATTTTTACTACAAGCAACATATTTATTTATTTTTTTTAAATTCAGTGAACTAACTGACAAAGGAAAAGGACATACCTCATTAAGCTTCTTTCTTCGCCCTTTAGATTCAATAGGGAAGCGCCTCAGCATGATAAATAGCCTGGAAGCAGAAAACTGAAATATGAACAACTAAAGTAGAACAATAGACATCTATATACAAGAAGGCCATGCACATAAAAGAATCTAAGTTCTTGCATATGCATAGATATTTTAGCCAAGAAGAGAGACAGAAAATTACCTTCCTCCATACCGCAAGAAACCTAATGCTGCGCTGAAGGATACAACTGGACAAGAAATAAAAGAAAAACATGCATATTTCAGCATGTGAACCAACAATTATAAAGAGAAACCCAACTGCAACATGCATTCTCAAATACAAGGTTGCTAAATGGTAATTGCAAGACTTTTAACAAGTATGACAAACATAGGGCTAACCTGCAATAAAGATCTTTCCTATTGATTCAACAATGCTGTTGTCATTTATCCACAGGTATATCCAAATACAAACCTGAACAGGCAAGTCCATTCAGTAAGATTAAGAATCTAAAAATAGATGTAAGTAGTGCTTGAATTGGTCAAGATTCAAGTAATCTGCCATTCTCTGGGATGCAATTCTGTTATTAATTGGGAGCGACAATTGGGTACTGCTTTTATCATTGTTAAAAAAGCCTACATGGATCTTCTGGACAAACAGTTGACTTACTTGGATACTGAAACTTTAATGATTCAGAGAGAGAGTGAGAAAGAACAACGGAAAATTACTTACATCTTCCTTTGGGTTTCGGTCAAATACTAAGACCTCCCCTTGGAACTACCTATTAACTTATGCCCTCTTTCACCAAAAAAAAAAAAGCTACAGGGGATTTGTGAATGCAAAAGAGGGAAGAAATAGATTTTTTTTTTTGATAAATGAGAAGAAATAGATATTTTACCAAAAAACCTTTAATAATACAATATGAGTTCTGCCACCAAGATATTTTACCAAAAAAATCCATTTCAAAATGGACTTTTGAAATGTTTTAAATTTAAAAGTAGTGGAGGAGTGGAATAAGTAACTTAACCCAAACTACAAGGGTTGAGTAGGTTTATATGTAAACCTGAGAGGTCATAGTGTTTGACCAAAAGTGGGAGGTCTAAGTAATTTACCCTTATAAAACTGTTCCTGCCACAGTACTCCTTACTTCAAGGGAATTCAATGCCCCATAAGGAAACACAAAGAAATAAGCATAAACTGTATGATAAACAATAAAATAGCACCATACATAGTGATTGTAAACCAAGTGCAATAAAGCGTACTGACTTCCCCTGCCATCAAGTGTGGAATCCTAGTTCTCCCTCTAAGTTAACTTCCTTGTGTGGACAATGGTGCTGAACAAATGCCTCTCAAGAATCAACCTGGATAGGAGGGGTCTTCATCTCCCTTCCCTGCTGTGTGGTTTGTGTGGTCTAATGCCTGAATCCACAGATCATCTGTGTATCCACTGCCTTATCTCTTCCAGAGTTTGGAATCATTTTCTAGGGCTATTGGACTTTGCTGGGTCATGCCAAACTCAGTTAAAGACCTGCTGCTATGCTGGGAGATTCAAGGCCTGAAGAAAAAAAGGAAAATTAGTATGGAGGACAATTCCTGCAGCTGTGCTTTGGGGTAACCTGGTCAGAAAGGAACAGAAGAGTCTTTAGCAACAAGATAAAGAGCACTGATGAGGTTGTGCAGCAGGCGGTTAGCAAGCTGATTTCTTGGGTGTCTGTAGCTCCTGATTTTAAAAACTTGAATGTACCTGAGTTGTTTAGATCTAAATCCATTTGGATTCTGTAACCTGTTCTGTGGTCTGGGTAACCATTTAATGGCTAGCTCTCCTGTTGTAATGAGTTCTTTCTGATTTAATAAAATCTTATTTTACCTTTCAAAAAAAAAAGTGCAATAAAGCATACAGAAATGTGAAACAAGAATAATATTAAATTCTTTCTGGTGCCTATGTGATAAACAGGGCAAAAAAATCAATTTTTGATGGAAAGACAATGCTTGAAATTGCAGGAAGAGGAGATAAAAGGAGACAGATGCATACCTGTATTAAATATATAGCACCATTAATGAAAATGTATATAATCCTGAGCTTATCTGTTGGAAGACTTCTTGCCTGTCAATGATTAGGAATTGGAATCAGAACTACCTAGAAATATGAATAAAAAAGGCCATTATGCATTGTTGGTCCCATCTGTCTGGGATCTTGGGAGGGGTAGACTGGATACGGTCCTAACCTTTGGCATTTCTTGCACAAAGTGGTCACTCTCAGGCTCAAACCAATGCTTGCCAGCCCAAGATGGTATATCGACAGTTCAACACATGGTTTAATACAATTTGTGAAAGCATACCTCGCTAGGTCAAAGACAATAGAATAGTACACATGTTTTTGTTGTGTGTCCCCTCAATCAGGACATTTAACTAAAGCAAGTTGCAGTAATTACTATTATTTTATTCACATGGATGAACTAAATAATTATTAACAATTGTTTGCCTTTCACAGAAAGAGAAATCCAGTTGCATATTTCACTTGCCTGATGATATATCTCTGCCCAAAATAGGACAAGGAGGGTGTAAGTAGAGAAGAACAAAAGTCCAGGAAGATCCAACAACACAAAAGTAAACACCTGATTCAAGAAACATATCTCTTATCAGATGTCATCTTATGTAAAGCAATTGATATATTGATCTCTTTAAAACACCAGAGTTTTGTGAATCGCAGTAAGCCTATAGATAAAAAGTAGGCTTTTGTTTCGTTAGCCGATGACTTAACACATATCCAAATATTACAGAAGAGTTGTATTTTGAAATCACTAAGAGGAAACAAAATGCTAGTGGAAATTTCCATATATTTCCATGTAGCTCAAACTTTTTCTTTTTGCTTTTTTTTTTTGGAAAACAAGCAAAGGCATCTCACATAAACCTCCTTTTTTCATTCTTTATCCCCCTATTATTTCTACTTCATAGCTTGAAACAAAATTATGCATTTATAAACTGAGTGCGAAATATAAGCACACTTGAACCAATATGTTAACATGATCTAAACACAAGGAACCCAATATCCTTTAGTTTACTGGGCACATGTGAGATGGATTTCTGTGTCCATTTTTCCCTCCTCCCCATAGGAAAAAGTGAAGCGTGGCCAATGATGCATTTTTTTATTAGTCTCCAATTTTTTATCAATTGATTCTCAGGTTGTGCCCATTTGAGTGAAATGTATCTTGTTGGTCTTGCCAAGTAATTGGTGAAAAGTCATCTGACAAATCGTGCAAAAGAAACAAAAGCAAAGGAAAACCAATTAGATGAGAAAATTTCATTGTTAAGCAGCCCCCTATCTGTTGACATCCTTAACGACTGATGAGTTACAGAAAAACTTCAAACTGTGTTGCATCAAACAAGATTATAAAAAGAAACCAGAGTCTAAACCATAAAAATAAAAAATAATGGAGTCAAACAGTACCAACCTTACCTTCAACTTAAAAAGAAATACTTGCTTGTGAAATCCAAACACAACTGCACGCACTGCAGCGAAATATTCCATTGTTAAAAAGCAAGAAAGAAAGAAAGAAAGAAAAAAGAATACCAATCCAACTAATAAGATAGTAAACTAATAACCAAAGCATCCAAATTCACCTCCGTTTACAATGAAGTTCATGAGATGGAAAACCTTCTGCGTCGTCCAACCATACTCGGGTACTCTGAGTTCAATCCGGATTAATTGAATCTGCAAGCACTAACAATAATAAATAATAAAAAGAAACAAACATGATTCCTCAATAGTCACCCAAAAAACAATCTCCCGGAACAACTACATTCAACATTCCCTAGGATTCATCGCATAGTGCTATCATCTTCAAACCCCAAGTACCGGATCTTTTAAAGTCCGTCTCTTCTACACCATGTAGCAGCCAAGAAAAAAAAGAAAGAGGGGGAAAGTCAAAATCTAATGCACCATCTTATTCCTCATTAAAGCTCTGTCAAAATGAACAGAACCAAGAAAAAAAAATCTAACAATTTGAAATGAGTAAAGAAGGGGAAAGTCAAAATCTAATGCACCATCTTATTCCTCATTAAAGCTCTGTAAAAATGAACAGAACCAAGAAAAGAATCTCACAATTTGAAATGAGTAAAGAAGGGGAAAGTCAAAATCAAATGCACCATATTGTTCCTCATTAAAGCTCTGTCAAAATGAACAGAACCAAGAACAAAATCTCTCAAATTGAAATGAGTAAAGAGGGGAATAAACCAGTTACAAGAGTTTCTAATAAAAACCAGAAATTCATCTTTACCAACAATGCCGATCTCAAAAGATACCTAAAACAATACGCTCAAATCAAAACTACCTAAAATAATCTCAAATGAAGCTCAACAAAACAAAAATCACATCTTGGGCAACACGCCAAGAATTCAATTAATAAAGCAACAAAATCAAGGGAAGAGAGGGAGTAACCAGAGCAACGGAGGAGACAAGGGCGTAAGCAGCACAGAGAGTGAAGAAGATCCCATCTTGCCAACGAGCGGACTCGTTGATCTCGTTCCACCAATCGGAAGACACGATGTCGAGTTCCATCGACGACACGTTTAAGTGCACGCTTGTCATTTTTATTTATTGGTAGCTTCTTCAGTGTAAGAAGCTCTGCAATCAAAAGAAAAGAAACAAAAAATTCAAAATCTAAACTCTAAACAAAGAAGGCAAGCTTGGTTGGCTGTGCATCACTGATTCAGCCTTCAACTAGCTTTGGGATTGTCACAGAGCCAGAGGAGTCGAGAAAAATAGAATGGACTGGCCTCTCCGCCTCTGTCTTTTTTCTACCATTCGATACTTTCGGTCAACAAGCCGGGTAGAGAGCCGGCCGTTCTTGGTATCGTCATATCGTGCCCTTGGTTTTGTTAGAAAATACAGGAATTGCCATAGCTTATATTTGAAAATTTAGAGATTGATTGTTAAAATTGACCCAACGAGCCACACCATTAGGTGGGACCCGCTCCGTGAGTAGCAGTGTATCAGTGAAGTGCACATTTCTTTCTTTAAATGAAACAGGCTGGGGGCTTTACCTAGTGAAGCAAAAGATTGTAACGTCCGAATTTGTTCATGTGTCCTACCACTTACCACTTACCACAATACGACCGACTACCGACTCTTATCCAAGCAGAGGCCAAGGCGGGTGCTGATTTCGTTTTCTGTTTTTTTCAATGGGTCAAAGGAAGCGTACTTATTACTTCGCTGTGATTTGGAAGGTGTTTTGGAAGCGTGGGCGTTTATTCTAACACTATTTTAGAAATTCTTTTCTCATGCTCTTCTGTGTATATCGAGAATAGCAAAAGATGAATTCGATTTCTGTATACGTCTATCGTTTGGAAAAATTATTTTTTAAAGATTCATCAGGCATTTTTTACTATTATGTTGATGTGGTGCCTATTGGCAATTAGTAGTGCTTAATTGTTATAAACATTGTAACTATTACTTTTCTCAATTTTGCAAACAAAAAAAATATAAACATTAAATGAAAAAACATAAACAAAATCAAACACTACTTGCTTTGGATGCCGACTCACATATGCTCTACCTTAATATTAATAATGCCGAGGGGGTGGCTTACTAATTTATATGAATTCAAATCTCAAGTATTACAACAAATCCTTATCCCAATGGATATGGAAGAATCCAAATTTGGTCATTGAGTCATTCTATTCTATTTAAGCCTGGGCTAGACTGGAACTGATGGTGTGCGATCTGGTTGCTCCCAGCTAGATGGCAGTTCAGACGTCACTTGCTTAGCTAGCCGGTCGAACTGCAAGGAAGAGAAGCTCAGAGAACCTGGGGTGGCTAATTCGACGTGGTCGCTCCGATGCTTAAGTTAGTAGCTAATTGTGTGAAGCTAAAATCTTGAGAGTATGAGAGCTAGTAAGCAGTAATCGTGCGTACCTTGTACCACTATGATTGATGCCCTTATATAGATGAGTTGTTGTGGGTCTCACGAAACCTTCGAGATCCTTGGTCCACACTGTTAGGAGTCTATTCTGCACCAGGAGGTGGATATCGTGCTAGCCGATAAGGCTTATTGTGTCCGTCTGATCTGGGCGGGATGAGGATAAGACCCATAGTCATGCGGCGTGATCCCGAAGAGCTCAGAGACAACTGACAAGCTTCAAGTCCTCTACGTGTCACCTCGATAATTTGGGGCACCATGAGCTACTCAGACCTCGGTCCTAGTCGAGGTGACTGAGGTACCCGAGGTGACTTGTCCTGCTGAGGTGGCAGTAGGTGTTGAGTCGATGTCCAGTCATCAAGTCAAGTCCACGTGTCCATTGTTTACTAGGTTGGGCCAAATCACCCCTCATCAATTGCCCCCCACTCCCCGTGCCAGGGGTCCTGACCCAGTGCAAGGAGTTCATGACGAGTTTAGGTGGGTTTGGCCCGGTCCTCTTCCGAGTTGAGGTCTGGTCCGGCGGTCAGACCACAATGACCTGCCTGGCTCAATCGTGGGACCAGATCGCGTATCAGGGACGTGCAGATGATACCTAGATTACAAACTCCGTGGACGTCAAAACAAGTGCTCAACCGAATTCGGCCTCGAGAGGCACGCGACCGATTTTTACGAGAGCCGTTGGATCACTTCAATCTTGATCGTCCAAGATCGACTATAGTGGCTATAAATAGGGGCCTTGGGTCCCATTCGCTTCGTCATATCTCGTGTGTTCACATTTTTGAGGTCGCGCACTTGCTTCTAGGTCAGTGATCCCTTGTCTCGTTCCCGTGGTCGCTCTTCATCTTTAGGTAAGCCGCCTTCCTTTGTTTTGTGCCTATTTTCTTTTTTACCATTATTACAGTATGTCTAGTAGTAACAGTACGTGTAGCCTGTTCGACATGAGTAGTGAGTCTGGTGGGGCCAAGGTGGGTACCTCGGTCCAAGACATAAAGTCTGGTTTGGCTGAGATGGCCGCATCAGCCCGCAACTTGGAATCTGGCCTAGCCGAGGAGGGTGCCTCGATTCAAGAGAGAAAAGCTTCTAGTAAAAAGGCTTCGTCCTCTCACCATGCTCGGGGTCCAAATTGCTTCGGTTCCACTATTATGATGTCGGAGAGGATTGAGGTACTGGTTGCCCACTTTAAGCTCCCCGATCAACTTAGCTACCTTCTGCTAGAAAACTTTCCTTGGGAGCATGATGACGATGAGATCACTGTCTTCGTGAAACAGTTGATCACCGGGCTCCGGTTTCCTCTCCACCCTTTTGTAGTCGAGGTTCTAAATTTTTTCAGTGTCACCATAGACCAACTTCACCCGAACTCAATTCACATTGTGGTTGGCATCATTTCCTTGTTCCATGACCGTGACCTCTCCTTAGATATAGACATCTTCACCTTGCTCTGCTCAATCAAGAAAAACCCTGTCAGCCTTCTATGGGTTGATAAGTTTAGCTATTACATAGCTTATCGACCTGGGTACAAGTTGCTTCACGAATATCCTTCCAAAGTATAGGCCTAGAAAAATAGGTACTTCACTGCGATCGCTGAAGGGGGGTGACCCTTCTCAACTCGGTGGAGAACTGGCATCAGTGACCCTGGGGACTGGCTAAGTAGGAAGATGAGGAAGAAGATGCAGAGGTTGGTCAAGCTTGACTTGAAATTGGGAGATTACTTAGCCGAGGACAAGCTTGTCAATGTCGGGCTGAGTCCTCCGGGTATGTCGCCACCTCGGTACACACACACACTTTTCCTTTTTTACATCACTTCGACTAATCTAGTACTTTCTTGTTATAGGTATTATGTCGAGCACTCCGATGGCTAAGCTCTTCGCCGGCATGAGGAAGAGGAAGAAGAGAAAGACAGTGCGGTGGAGGCCGATGAGGTTGCTGCAACTGATGAAGTTGTGATGGTTGAGCCCGTTGGGAACCCCGAGAACATTAAAGGTGGGGATGAGGAGCCCCTGTGAAGATTTTCTACCTCTTTTCTTGCACCTCCTTGTAGACTTAGTGTAGACCGGGCCTCCGAGCTTGGTTCAATAAATTCTAGCTTCTCTTTTTTTTTTTTTTGCTAAATGTAAGAACACTTCTTTTTGTTACAAGGTAATGAAATACTCTCTTTTCTGCCACTCCGCATACAATGATATTGTAAAATTTATCTAAGTATGGGTTACCCCTTGGTGCCGAGCTGATGAACTAGGCATAGTAGGAAGTGACCCGAGGTGGGCAAACATAGCTGGGTATGTGCCCGACCTGTATGTGCACCAACGAGGCTTTAGTTGAACCTCCTGCCTGTGTTGCCCATGCTTAGAAAGCGACTTGGTCTTATTCGCGCTTAGTGCCGAGGTCCTTGTTGTCTCGGCGCCGCGGCCCTTAGGCTTTAGGAGCGACTTGTAGTCCACTCTCTATCGTGTCATTTAGCCGATGTATGGCCTGACTAGGTCACTTGAGCGGGTGGCCATCTGACTTAGAATATTTTTTGCAGATGCTTGGTTCCCAAGCTCATAGATAGTACCTTCTAAGGTTTTCGATGTTCCAGGCATGGGGCACCTGCTTCCCTTCTAATGTCTCAAGCTCGTACGTGCCTTCACCGGATACCCGTCTCACTTTGTACGACCCTCCCATTTTGGTCCGAGCTTACCCATGTTGGGCTCATGTACCATCACCTTTTGGAGCACAAGGTTGCCAACTTGGAACTAATGTCTCTTGACTCGGGCGTTATAATACCGAGCTACCCATTATTGGTAGGCCGCAGTCTGGATGTAGGCCAGGTTGCTTACCTCTTCAACTAAGTCGAGGTTCGTTCGCAGCTCGTCGTTGTTGGCCTCCTCATCATACGCCTCTAATTACAAGGTCAGTACTTTGATCTCGGCGGGGATGACGACCTCCATACCGTACATCAGGTTGAACGACGTCTTGCCTGTTGCAATTTTAAGGGTAGTCCTATAGGCCCATAGGACGCTAGGCAGCTCGTCGACCCACAAACCCTTAGCTCGTGCTAAGCGAGCTTTCAGTCTACAGAGGATGGCCCTATTCGTCACCTCGGCCTATTTGTTTGCTTAGGGGTGTGCTACCGACGTGAAGTTCTGTTGGATCCCCATCTTGGCACACTAATTCTGGAACTTGATGTCTTCAAACTGCTTCCCATTGTCTGAAATCAGCACCTTGGGTAGTTCGAAGCGACATACTATGTTCTTCCAAAAGAAGTTCTTCACGTTCTGGGCTGTGATCGTCACCAATGGCTCAGCTTCCACCCACTTCGTAAAGTAGTTGACAACCACGACAAAAAATCCTCTGCCTGGTTGCCAGTGGGAATGGACTAAGGATATCTATTCCCCATTGAGCAAAAGGCCATAGGTTGGTGAGATACTTTAGATCGACGACAAGCTGATGAAGAATGTTGGCATGCCTCTGGTAGTTGTCGCACTTCTTCACGAGCTTGAGTGCATCCTCTTTCATCGTGGGCCAGTAGTATCCTTTCCTTAGTGCTTTTTGGGCGAGCACCCTGCCCCCCAGGTATTCTCCACAAAGATCATCATGAATCTTGTGTAGCACCTGACCTGCTTCTAAAGGCCACAAGTAGCGCAAGTAGGAGAGCGTAAAGGACCTCCTATACAGCAGCAACCCGTCGATAACGACGTACTGGGCTAACTAACACTCTGCCCTTCGAGCTGCATTGTGGTCTACTGGTAGGGTCCCATGGAGCAGGTAATCAACAAGTGAGTCGACCCAGCTCAGTTCTGCTTGCAACACGGGAGCAACCTCTTATGCCTGATAAGCCTATATTTGTACATATTTTCATACCTCTAACTTGATGATTTTGGTAATACTATTTTTGGAATTAGCATGGTATTGCACTAATTATGATGAAATTGTCTTGCAAGATGATTTGGAGCTTAATTGTGCAATTTTAAGGAGGAGTTCGATTTAATTGATCAAGATAATCATAGAGGAAGGACCATGCAGAAATGATGCTCCATGATGTAGCCATGAAGGAGAGAATCCATTGAAATCGGATTTGATATGTATGCACAAAAATCAGAATTAAAGCTAATTAAAGCTAATTAAAGCTAAGAGATAGGGCTACAACTCTTGTTTTTATCACTCAACCTAATTCCGCCGCCAACCAAGTGCAATTCGAGCTATAAGTTTCGGGTCTAGCAGTTGGCAGTGCAGAAGAGATAGGAGTTCAACTGAGATAAAGACTAAGAGACCTAATTTGTGTTGAATTAGGAGTCTGCATTGAGAACTAATTGATAGGAGGCTGCACTATAAAAAGGACCATAGAGTCAAGGCAAGGGGGCACATCCTTGGGGAGAATTCAGTAGAGAAGAGAAGATGAAGCAGTCTCAGCACATCAAAAGAGAATATGAAGCAATTTCAACACGCCAGAGAAGGAGAGGAAGAATCTGAATTCAAGAGGGAGAAAGGCTTAGTTGCTGCACCTTGTCTTTTACCTTCAAAGGCTAAAGTTTTCTTGTTACTCTATTCATTTTTTGATGTGTTCTTGTTGTGTTTTCCCTTTAATTTTCTTTAGTATGTTGAATTTTTTGATGTGTTCTTGTTACTCTAGCTAAATTCTCTTAGCTAGAGTTTAGATGGATTTTGATCTTAAGATTATATAGTTATTTGTTTAATTCAATTCAAGACCTATATTATTTGCATGAGGAATTTTTATTGCTATGCTTAATGCTTTAAAAGAATTGGCCAACCTTTTAATGATTTGATGATTCATGCATGACTGACCAAAGGATTGTTATGAATTAGATCCCTAGGCAATAAAAATCGCATGATAGACTATGATATCGAAAGATAATTAGCTCATGTGTGGGAATCAAGGAAGCTTAGTGAGTCAAATCCCCTTCTACGATTAGAGGTTTCCAAAGAAATTAATGCTTATTTTTCTTTTTGATAACCACTTAGAAATTTGATGGTAGAATTGGATTAATATGACTTGAGAAAGCTTATTAATTAATTTAGGAAAATCCACCATCACATGCAAATAACTTTAATATACCTTAGGGTAATTTCGGTCTTGAGTTGGATTAAATAGATAATTATGTAACCTTGATTTAATGAAATCTAAACCCTAGCTGCATTCATCCATCAATTCAATTTTTATATTCTTGGATTTGCATTAATTCTTTTAGTTTTTATTCATTCAATTGATTCACGGGTTCAACTTAGGTTAGTTTAAAATTGATTTGGTACTGTGATCTAGTCTCTGTGGGATCGACACTTTTCTTATCTTTATACATACATTTGACCAAGGTACACTTGCCTGAATTAACTGTGCATAAATTACACAACACTGCCCCCCCCCCCGACAATGTTGGGTCGAGGCAAGTCTTCTATATACACCGCCCTCATGGTGTTGTCGCTTGTACTTGTCAATTTCGATAGTGCATCGGCCTCGACGTTCTCCAACCTCGGTACTTGGCCAAATAAGCCATCATGGCGGGTTCCCGAGCCTCGTACTCACCATTTACCTAGTTCGCAACCAGCTGAGAATTGCTGCATACCACGACGTGCTTCGCGTCGACCTCCTTAGCCAATGTCAGGCTGGCAATCAACGCTTCGTACTTCGCTTCATTGTTCAACACCTCGAATCCGAACCAGAGAGCATACACCATCTTTACTCCGCTTGGCCCATATAGTATGAGTTCGACACCTCTACTCGTTGATTAGACGAGCCACTGACATGGAGGATCCAGGGCTCCTTGTCCCAGGTCGGGTTTTTCCTAACCGGAACTACTGTCGCACTGGTTAACCCTCAATGGTCTTACACTTAACATCTCAGCCCATAATGATCAAACACTGCCCGACAAGAGAGGACCTTTCCCTCGGCTGCAAGGTACAGTGCTACACTCTCTACTCACATGGATCCCGGGAATTAAAACCTTTTGCAACTATTTTGAAACCGTAATGGATATGTTACATTTTTCGTTGATGCTACCTTCTGAATCAGGACGTCTCCTCTTCCAACTATCTCCCACAGTACATGGTACTTCCTCTCGATGTTCTTCGACTTCGAGTGGGCTCGTGGCTCCTCAGCCTGAGTAATGGCTCTAGTGTTGTCACACAATAATGGAATGGGTGATGTACTGGATGGAACTACTCCTAATTCCTAAATGAACTTCTTCATCCAAATGGTTTCCTTGGCAGCTTCACTTGCGGCAATGTATTCGGCCTTGGTTTTGGAATCTGCGGTGGACCCTTATTTGCTACTTTTCCAGCTAACAACACACGATCCTATCATGAAGATATAACTAGATGTAGACTTTCTATGATTTGGATCCAACTAGAAATCGGCATTAGTATACCCTTGGATCTGTAGTGAACTACCATCGAATACCAAACAAAACTCTTTTGTCCTTCGAAGGTATTTTAGTATGTTTTTCACAATGGTCCAACGCTTATGCCCTGGGTTAGATTGGTATCTGCTTACCACACTCACTGCCCAAGAAATGTCAGGACGAGTGCACAGCATGGCATACATGATGCACCCTACGGCTGAGGCATAGGGAATCTCTTTCATGCCCTTAATCTCTTCAAGAGTCTTGGGAAACAAACCCTTGGAGAGAGTGACTCCACGTCTGAAAGGAACATTTCCTTTCTTGGAGTTCTCCATACTGTATCTTTTGACAATCTTGTCAATGTAAGCAGATTGGGATAATCCTATTATCCTCTTTGATCTATTTCTATAGAGTCGAAGACCCAATATGTAGGAGGCTTCTCCAAGTTCTTTCATGGAGAATTGCTGTGAAAGTCACACTTTCACCGTAGTTAACATTCCTACATCATTCCCAATGAGTAGAATGTCATCTACATACAGAACCAAGAATGTAACCTTATCTCCCACTATCTTCCTGTCAACATAGAGCTCATCCGAATTTTGGTCAAAGTCAAACTGTTTGACAGTAGAGTCAAACTGGATTTTCCAACTCCTAGAAGCTTGCTTAAGTCCATATATGGTTCGATTGAGTTTACATACCATTTGTTCCTAACTTGCAGCTATGAAACCTTGCAGTTGCTGCATGTAGATATCTTCAGTAAGATCTCCATTTAGGAATGCGGTTTTGACATCCATTTTCCAAATCTCATAGTCATGGTATGTTGCTACAACTACTAGGATCCTAATGAATTTAAGCATGGCCACAGGCGAAAAGGTTTCCTCATAATCAATTCCCTATTTTTGAGTATACCCTTTCGCCACAAGACGAGCCTTGTAGGTCTCACCTTTACCATCAGGGCCCTTCTTCCTCTTATAAATCCATTTGCAACCAATTGCCTTTACCCCAGCGGGCGAATCTACTAGAGTCCAGACTCCATTGGTCTCTATTGAGTCCATCTCAGCTCTCATGGCATCTACCCACTTCAAGAAATCTATGTCTAACATAGATTCTGAATAAATCACGGGATCCTCCTCACTAGTCGGGGCTTCCACCAAGTAACTTTCTTGGTCATAGCCATAACAAACTGGAGGCCTGGAAACCCGGGTAGATCTTCTAGGTTGGTTATTTTCTAGAGCTGGTGGGACATCTCCTACTACCCCTAGGCTCTCCTCATCAAGAACAACTTCCTGATGATGATTATCTAGGATGTAATCTTCCTCTAGGAAGTGGGCATTTCGACTGCAAAACACATTTTCCTCTTTTGGATCATAGAACAAGTAACCTACAAAGCCTTTGGGGTAACCTACAAATAGGCAATGACTGGTCTTGGATTCCAATTTGTCAGCACTAGTTCTTTTAACATGTGCTGGACAACCCCAAATCTTCAAGTGTCTTATACTTGGTTTCTTATCGGTTCATAGCTCATATGGAGTCTTAGGAACGTATTTGGTTGGAACCCGATTCAACACATAAATTTCAGTCTCCAATGTGAAACCCCAAAAGGATGTAGGTAACTCTGAGTGAATGAGAAGTGATTGAACCATATCTATTAGAGTCCGATTTCTCCTCCCTGACACACCATTTAATTGTGTAGTAGGAGGAGCCAATTGTGATACAATCTCATTTTCCCTCAAGTAGTCACTGAATTCGTTAGAGAGATACCCACTGCCTCGATCTGATCGAAGGGTCTTAATTTCTCTCAGTAGCTCTTTCTTGACTTCTTGTCTGAAATCTTTGAACTTTTCAAAGGATTCAGACTTATGTCTCATTAGGTACACGTAACCATACCGAGAATAGTCATCGGTAAAGGTTATGAAAAAAACATGCTGGTTACATGTCCTAACATTTAGGGACCACATACATCAGTATGTAAGTGTGCCTGTAGATTTTTCAGGCTTTCCCATAAATGGCCGCTTCGTCATCTTACCCTGAAGGCAAGGTTCATAGGTTGGAAGATCTTCTACAGTTAGAAAATCCAAAGGACCATCCTTTACCAACCTTGTGATACAACCTATGTTGATGTGGCCAAGTCGGTAATGCCATAGGCACGTGGGATTAATTGTATCACGAGTTCTCTTCTTTGGGATAATTTTTGACGTAGTTTCGGTAATGTTTGTTTTCAAAGAATGATGGAAAACATGGATACCATTCTTAAGTTCTCCGTATGCAAGGAATTTGTTATTCCGTTTAATAGTAATCACATTACTAAATAAGATAGAATAACCATCCAAAGACAATTTTGAGACAGAAATAAAATTTTTTCTTAAATTAGGTACGAAAAGACAATCTTTAAGTACAATTATTCCTTCTCTGAAAACTAGTTCTATAGTTCCTATGGCTGTAGCTGCAATTGTTGTAGAAGTCCCCAAGTAGAGCATCACTTCTCCGTCACTCAGTCTTTTGCTTATCTTGAACCCCTGCATTGAGTTACACGCATGAGTTGAAGCGCCAGAATGAATACACCAAGAAGTAGAAGTGACCAACAAATTGGTCTCTGTGATAAAAGATTCGAAATTACTTTGCTTCTTAGTCTCTAGATATTGAAAAAGTTCCTCTTCCAATGACCGGTCTGTTTGCAAAAGTGACAGACATATGATGCTTTGTCCTTCTTTTGCTTCTTCAGTTTGCTAGTATTCTTTTGAGGTTTTTTCTTTGCCCTTCTCTTCTTCTTACCCGAATTTCCACCTTCAACAAGCATGGCTATCGGTTTATCCTTCTTGATCAGTTCTTCAGCCCTCTGCAACATATTGTTAAGTTCCTGAAGGCTAACATTTAGCTTATTCATATTGTAATTCATGATAAACTGATTGAAGGAGAGAGGCAAGGAATTTAGGATGACATCAACCTTGGTGACATGATCTAGCCCTGACCCGAGTGCCTCTATTTCATTAATGTAACCCATCATCTTGAGATAATGGTCATGAACCATCTGGCTCTCGGTCATTTTTGCGGTCATGAATAGTTTTAAGACCTTTTGACGAGTAGAACGATTCTGCTCTTCATACATTGTCCTCAGACTATCCAAGATATCCTTGGACACTTCGATCTGATTGAATTGTCTCTGTATCAGATTGTCGAGGGAGGCTATGATGTAGCACCAGGCAAGATAATTCTTATCTTCCCATTATTGATATTCCTTCCTACGTGCCTTAGAAGCCCTATCACCTGGATGATCCAGAGCAGGGTTCTTAGCAACTTGTCCAATTTCTCGGACTACCAGCATAAGGTTACGGTACCGGTCAACATAATTTGGGCCTTTAAGTTTGTTATCGTCCAACAGTTAGGCGAATTGTCCATTTTTCATTTCTGATAAAAGGCAAGGTAGATTATTAGTCCACAACCTAAATTTATTCATGTTTACTACATAGATATGACTTTTAATCTATGTTCCATTTCCATTTATTCATCTCTGAGATTCCTTCCTATCTCAGTGACGGAGACTGTGAACTATGTCTCTGGAAATGTAGGAAATCACATATAGTGCATGGAGCCAACTGTTTCAGCTGCATGACCCCACCACCTTTTGTGAAGGATCATATCCACTCATCTAATGAGCTTTCCCTTTGGCCTCTGTCAGACAAGGTTCATTTCCATTTTAGGTTATTAAGGTCAAACCAAAGTGGCTCCCACTGACTTTCATAAAGCCAGATTTAGATGGACCCTAAATGGCTAGGGTTCTGCATGGTTCCTCTTGAGGAGGAAGTTGATGTGGGGCCCACCATGCAGGGAGATCATCCAATGATCTTAATGACACCATGGAAATGATGTGCATTCAGCCATGGTGTGCGAAAGAGCCACTATCAAATCAACATGGGCCAAGTGCTTATGGCCCATGAACGTAGCACATCACACATCCATACATCACATGCATGAAATCCATAATTGATCCAATCAATTAAATAACTGTAAAACCCATAATTAAAGCCCATTTAATTCTATAATATTACCAATTAATATTATCTAGGTGTATGGGCTAAATTGCAAAGAGCAATTCGACCCATATAGCATTTATGTTGAATTGGACCAAAGCAGTTTTAACAGATTAAAATTGGGTTTTACAGATGTGGGCCGAATTGCATCTTGCAATTAACTATCAATCCCTCGGCCTATGAAGGAAATTTTTGGGCTAAGAACAACTCCCATCAAACCACAGATTCGGTCCAACTAGTTTGGTCCAATCTGGTTCGAATGAGTCTAGGGTTTGATGTTTAATTCAAGATTCAATTCACGAAGATGATCTAAAATTAAAAAACTAATAAATGACATTCAAGAATTAGTGATCAAACAAAAAGGGGGTTGTTCGTAAGGCTGCAACCCTACAAAACAAGAAATTAGTTTGCAAATTGCAGTTTCCATTACTGCAATTCACAGGTCGCAGATTTCTTATCTGTGCATGTTTTCTCCTCCACGCGAACTGGCTTCTTTTTCCATGAAATAAAATAGAAAAAACCTATTTTTCTATTAATATTACATCAGAATCAAAACCTATACATTCTGTCTAAAAAATAAAAAAAAAATTATTTACAAACAAAGAATGAATAGAATAAATCAGCAGGTGCGCAGATTTCTTATGCCAATAAAGAATTCGATCTCCACTATACGAACAACCCAAAATCCAAGAAATATATATAGAATAGTTCTAAATATATTACAAAAAGTAAAACATTTAATTTCAGATCAATCGTTCAAAACTGGGAACCGATTACCCAAAAAAAATGATAACTGCGTAAGTCGAGTAGAACGCCTTCTGCCCATTTGCACAGATCCAGATCTGGTTTAATTCGGTTCAAGATTTGAACCTGGCTTTGATACCACTGAAGGGATGAGAGATCCATCATATGGATGGCCGAACCCTGTAGGAAGGTTGGGCAAATTTTCAAAAATTTCTCTCTCTCCCATCTAACATTCGCATTCGCTATTTTAGAAAACTGTATTTTCAATGATCAATCTTGAACCAAAGTCGGACCAGATCTGAAACAAAAAGGGAAGAGAGGGGTATACCTGATACAAAGTAGCAGTAACTCCCAATGAAGGTGTTCACGCCCAAGGAGAAAAACAAAACCCGGTTCCACTGAAGATGACATAGTGTGTAGTGAAGCAGGATCAATTGGACGATTCTTCAGCAAGAACCAAATTCTTTAGCAAGAATGGAGTAGAGGGCTGGTTAGCACGACTTCAGATTGCTTCTTCTAACAAGAAGCAATATCAATAACAATTCTTGATCACTCCCACAAATGGAGATCGAACTGGGTAGGGGCGACAATAACACGGAAGAACTCTACAGATTGTTGTGTTGTGTAACTGAGGAATTCACCCCCATTAATTATAGCCCTCTCAGAATTAGTCTCCTAATCCAATTAGGAGAGATTTCCTTATCTTATCCTTTCAGCTAATCCTAATCAGATTATAAATCAGTTCTTGCCTCCTTCTAATTAACCAATTTAAGCCTGGTCCGAATTGGGCTTTAGGACCATTAAGTTTATGTGCTCACTTACCCCCTAACCTGCTGCCCAATTGGCTCTCTTTTATATGGCGTGGACCCAAACATTGATTTACACATCAACCACATGGGTTCAACCTAGCCTTTGTTACAAGGCTTAGCCAAATTCACTGTTGGAAACAGCGAACCCCTATTAATGGGCCCAACATTTACACTAAATGGTCCTTAGGTCCAGTCACCTTATGAAAACCCAAGGACTGTGGGCAGGTGCAAGATTAACCCATCAGGTATTACCCTCAATGGTCTTACACTTAACCTCTTAGCCCATAATGTTCAAACACTGCCCGACAAGAAAATACCTCTCCATCGGCTGCAAGGTACAGTGTTGCACTCTCTACTCACATGGATCCTAGGAATTAAAACCTTTTGCAAACATTTTGAAACCATAATATATATATATATATATATATATATATGTATGTATATCTCTATATAAATATATTTTGCAAAACAAATCTCAACATTTGAAATCAACTGCTGGCAGTTTAGGTTTCCATCAGAGAGAGTGCATTCCCCGACCATTCACTTTATCTAACAAAGGGGTTGATCCTGTCACTATGATCACCCACTCAGGTGAATTCTCGGACTATCCCAACATACCCAGGTTTTAACCCCCTCTTAGGATCTCACTGATTGGCATATCAAAGACAGCCCAATCCGACACTGATTAGCATAATCGATTCTAGGGGTCAGGTGTAACATTCCAGTTTTGCCCATCTATCTTCAAGGTCCAGGGCACTACTGGAATTTTGGTCCGCTTCAGGGTTTCAAGAAAACCCACACTGCGTGCACCTCTGGTCTCACCCTGGTAGCTGAGACAAGCCACCCCAACCAACTTGGCGGAACATCAGTGTCAGCCTTGGCAGGATAAATCTCCCCAGATCTATCCAACGGCTGTGAAGATTTTAAACTAACACGAGTCTCATAGGTGTCCAATTTAAGGGTATTACACAAAAACATACGAAAACACATGAATCAATTATGTACTTTTATTCATTTACAATAAATGTCATCAAGTACATCAATCTGATTGGAGCTAAGGGCATACATTGTCTAACATTGGAACCATAAACGTCTCTACGGTTGGGAGAGTGGCACTCACATGAGGCAGGGGAGTGGTAATCGACTGGGAGGTGAAGGTTTGGCTTTGGGTTATTTGTATCCTTGGGATAGTGAGGGGGATGGTAATCTAGCTAACAGTTACTGAGGGGGCCTCAGGGTTAGCTTTTGTGTAGCTTCCCACAGGCGACACCAATTGGTTGATGATACCATTAAGTATTGTAGAAAATAAAGAAGGTAGGGACTTAGCTTTTGTGTACCTTCCCACAGACGACACCAATTGATGGTGTGCAATCTGGTTGCTCCCAGCTGGATGGCAGCTCGAACATCGGTTGCTTAGCTAGCCGGTTGAACTGCAAGGAAGAGAAGCTCAGGGAACCTGGGGTCGCTTACCTGGCGTGGCCACTCCAATGCTTAAGTTAGTAACTGATTGTGTGCAAGCTGAAATCTTGGGAGTATGAGAACTAGTAAGCAGTAAATCGCGCATACCTTGTACCACTGGGATTGATGCCCTTATATAGGTAAGTTGTCGTGGGTCTCATGAAACACTCTGAGATCCTTGGCCCACACTGCTAGGGGTCCATTCCGCATCGGGAGGTGGATATCGTGCTATCCGATAAGGTTTGTCATGTCCGTCCAATCCAGGAGGGATGAGGATAAGACCCACAATCATGCGGCATGATCCCAAAGAGCTTAGAGACAGCTGGCAAGCTTCTAGAAGTCCTCTACATGTCACCTCGGTAGTAAGGGGCACCACGAGCTGCTCGGACCTCGGTCCTAGCCAAGATGACTGAGGTACCCGAGGTGACTTGTCCTACTAAAGTGGCAGTAGGTGCTGAGTTGATGTCCAGTCATCAGGTCGAGTCCACGTGTCCACTATTTACTAGGTCTGGCCAAATCACCCCTCATCAAAAACCTTGTTGCTTCACCCAATGTTTTTTTATGCCTTAAGGCAATGGCTAATTTTATTAAGAATGAAATTATAAGTATCCTTTATATGTATTCTAAACTTCGAGAAGTAGACATTTCGATCCGTCAATTATCTATAGCATGTAAAGTCTTCATGTACAACTTTAAACATTCTAAAATCTCAAAACTATCATCCTTTCTATGTTTTTGTGGTAACCCAAGTGATCAATAAAAAATAAAATAGAGCCATTAATAATAGGTCAAAGATTGCGTTCATGTACTATTCTTTCTATGCTTTTGTGATAAACCTGGTGATTCATGATAATATAATAGTAAAAGAAGTCACCTTTGTTGTTCTAGTGGCAATAGTTTTACAACACCATAATGTAAGGTTGTTAGAGGAATCATATATCATCCCAACTATAGGGGTATTGTGTTACAACACTGTAATGTAAGGTTGTTATTGTGTTAAAACTGAGGAGTTCGCCCCTATTTATAGTCTTCTTTGGATCAACCTCCTAATCTAATTAGGAGAGAGTTTCTTGATCCAAATATAATATTTGGATCTAGACCCTTAAATGGATAAGACTTATCTTATCCTTTCAACTAATCCTAATCTGATTATAAATCAGATCTTGCCTCCATTTATTTAACTAATTTAAGCCCAATTCGAATTGGGCTTTAGGCCCATTAAGCCTATGTGCTCACTTATTCCTTAACCTGTTGCCCAGTTGGCTCTCTTTGTACGGCGTGAGGACGCAAACATTGATCTACACATCAGCCACATGGGTTCAGCCCGACCTTTGTTACAAGGCCTGGCCGAATTCACTGTAGGGACAATGAACCCTTGAATCCATCACCATGCACTCTTAATGGGCCCCACATTTACACTAAATGGTCCTTGGGTCCAGTCACCTTATGAAAACCCAAGGACTGTGGGCAGATGCAAGATTAACCCATCAGGTGTTACCCTTAATGGTCTTACACTTAACCTCTCAGCCCATAATGATCAAACACTGCTTGACAAAAGAGGACCTCTCCTTCGGCTGCAAGATACAGTGATGCACTCTCTACTCACATGGATCCCGGGAGTTAAAACCTTTTGAAACCATAATATATATATATATATATATATATATTTTGCAAAACAAGTCTCAACGTTTGAAATCAACTGTCGACAGTTTAGGTTTCCATTAGAGAGAGTGCATTCCTCGATCATTCACTTTGTCCAAAAAAGGGGCTGATCCTATCACTACGATCACCCATTCAGGTGAATTCTTGGACTGTCCTAACATACCCAGGTTTTGACCCCCTCTAAGGATCTCACTAATTGGTATATCAAAAACAGCCCAATCTGACACCTAGTGTAGTACCATAATCGAGTCTAGGGGTCATGTGTAACATTCCAGTTTTGCCCATCTATATCCAAGGTCCAAGGCAATATTAGAATTTGGTCTGGTTCAGAATTTCAAGAAAACCCACACTGCATGTACCTCGGGTCTCACCCTGGTAGCTAAGATAAGCCACCCCAACCAACTTGGCAGCACATCAGTGTTAGCCTTGACAGGATAAATCTCTCCAGATCTATCCAATGGCTGTGAAAATTCTAAAATAACACGAGTCTCATAAGTGTCCAGTTTAAGGGAATTACACAGAAACACACTACAATGACATGAATCAATTATGTTCTTTATTCATTTAAAATAAATGTAAAAAGATACATCAATCTTATTAGAGCTAAGGGCATAACTGTCTAACAACTCCTACTTGCACTTAGGTTCAATCGAGTACAAGCCGAAGTCCCATACTTTCCACGTGTTTCTCAAACACTTTCTGTGTTAGTGGCATAGTTAATGGATCTAGCACATTCTCCGCTGGTGCTACCTTTTGGCATCAATCTCTTGTAGATCCAGTGTTGTCACACAACAGTGGAATGGGTGATGTGCTGAATTCCAAATTCTAGAATAAACACCTTCATTCATTAGGCAGCCTCACTTATGGCAATGTGCTTAGCTTGGGTTATGGATTGTTATTTTTACTACTCAGGACCCCCATCGTGAAGATGTAACTATATCTAAACATTTTATCGTCTGGGTCTAACTAGAAGTCGATATCACTATACCCGACAATCTGTAGTGAACTACCATCAAATACCAAACTAAACTCTTTTGTCCTTTGAAGGTATTTTAGTATGTGTTTCACAACTGTCCAGTGCTCTTGACCTGGTTAGACTGAAACCTACTTACCACACTCGCTGCCCGATCAATGTCAGGCTAAGTGCATAGCATGGCATACATGATGCTCTATACGGCAGAGGCATAGGGAACTTCCTTCATGCCCTCAATCTCCTCAGGTGTCTTGGGAGACATTCCCTTGGAGAGAGTGACTCCATGCCTGAAAGGAACATTTCTTTTCTTGGAGTTCTCCATATTGTATCTCTTGACAAGTTTGTCAATTAAAGTAGATTGGGATAATCCTATTATCCTTTTCGATTTATCTTTATAGATTTGAAGTCCCAAGATATTGGTGGCTTCTCCAAAATCTTTCATGGAAAATTGCTGTGAAAGCCACACTTTCACCGTAGTTAACATTCCTACATCATTCCCAATGAATAGAATGCCATCTACATATAAAACCAAGAAGGTAACCTTATCCCCACTGGTCTTCCTGTAAACATAGGGTTCATCCAGATTTTGATCAAAGTCAAACTGTTTGACAGTAGAGTCAAACCGGATGTTCCAACTCCTAGAAGCCTGCTTCAGTCCATATATGGATCGGTTAAGTTTGCATACCATGTGTTCTTGACTTGCAGCAATGAATCCTTGTAGTTGTTGTATATAGATATCTTCAGTAAGATCTCCATTCAGGAACGTGGTTTTGACATCCATTTACCGAATCTCGTAGTTATGGTATGTTGTAAATCCACTTGCAACCAATTTCTTTCACCCCAAAGGGTGGTTCCACAAGAGTCCAGACCTTTTTGGTATTCATCGAGTCCATCTCGGCTTTCATGGCATCTACCCACTTTAGGGAATCTATATCCAACATAGCTTCCGTAAAAGTTGTGGGAACCTCCTCATTTGTCGTGGCTTCCACTAAATAACTTTCTTGATCACAGTCGTAACGAACTGGAGGCCTGGATACCCGGGTAGACCTTCTAGGTTGAGTATCTGGAGCTTGTGGGACATCTCCCACTACTCCTGGGCTCTTCTCATCAAGAACAACTTCTTGCTGAAAATTCTCCAGGATGTAATCTTCTTATAAGAAATAGGCATTTTAACTGCAAAACACCTTTTGTTCTTTTGGATCATAGAATAGGTAACCTACAGAGCATTTGGGGTAACCTATAAATAGGCAACACCTGGTCTTAGATTCCAAATTATCAGCATTGGTTCTTTTAACATGTGTCGAACAACCCCAAATCTTCAAGTGTCTCACACTTGATTTCTTACCGGTCCAAAGCTCATAGGGAGTCCTCGGAAAGGAATTAGTTGGAACCTGGTTCAACATGTAAATTGCAATTTCCAATGCGTATCCCCAAAAGGATGTAGGTAATTCTGAGTGGATGAGAAGTGATCGAATCATATCCAATAGAGTCTAGTTCTTCCTCTCCGATACACCGTTTAACTACGGTGTAGCAGGAGGAGCTAATTGTGATGCTATCCCATTGTCCTTTAAGTAGTCCCTAAATTCGTCAAAGAGATACTCATCACCTTGATCTGATCGAAGGGCTTTAATTTCTCTCCCCAACTATTTCTCGACTTCTTGTCTGAACTCCTTGAACTTTTCAAAGG
This sequence comes from Nelumbo nucifera, assembly GCF_055504915.1. NCBI lineage: Eukaryota > Viridiplantae > Streptophyta > Magnoliopsida > Proteales > Nelumbonaceae > Nelumbo > Nelumbo nucifera. The sequence continues at coordinate 144,205,738 of NC_142649.1, read as the reverse complement.
ATTCGGACTTATGTCTCATTAGGTACATGTAACCATACCGAGAATAATCATCGGTAAAGGTTATAAAATAAACGTGTTGATTACATGTCATAACATTCAGGGGACCGCATACATCAATATGTATAAGGTCAGGTGTGCCTGTAGATCTTTCAAGCTTACCATTAAATGGTCGCTTTGTCATCTTACCCTGAAGGCAAGGTTCACAGGTTGGAAGATCTTCTACGATTAGAAAATCCAAAGGACCATCCTTTACCAACCTTGTGATACGATCTATATTAATGTGGCCAAGTCGATAATGCCACAGGCATGTGGGACTAACTGTATCACGGATTCTTTTATTGGGGATTATTCCCAACATAGTTTCAGTAATGTTGGTTTCCAGAGATGGATGGAGAACATAGAGATCATTCTCAAGTTCTCCATATGTTAGGAATTTGTTATTCCGTTTAATAGTAATCACATTACTAACCAAAATAGAATAACCATCCATGCACAATTTTGAGACAGAAATCAAATTTCTTCTTAAATTAGGTATGAAAAAACAATCTTTCAGTATAATAATTCATTCTCTGAAAACTAATTATACAGTGCCTATGGCCGTAGTTGCAATAATTGCAGAACTACTTCTTCATCACTCAGTCTTCAGCTTATCTTGAACCCCTGCAGTGAGTTACACGCATGAGTCGAAGCCCCGAAATCAATACACTAGGAAGTAGAAATGACCAACAAATTGGTCTCTATGATGAAAGAATCGAACATACCTTGTTTCTTAGTCTCCAAGTATTGAGGAATATTCCTCTTCTAGTGGTCGGTCTACTTGTAGAAGTGACATGCATCCGATGCCTTGTCTTTCTTCTGCTTTTTAGTTTTGCTACCCTTCTTCTGAGCCATTCTCTTACCCTTCCGTTTTTCTTGCCCGATTTGCCACCTTCAACAAGCATGGTTATCGGCTTATCCTTCTTAATTAGTTCTTCAGCCCTCTATAACATATTGCTGAGTTCCTGAACGCTAACGTTTAGTTTATTCATGTTGTAATTCATGATAAGCTGATTAAAGGACAGAGGTAAGGAATTGAGGACAACATCAATTTTGGTGTCATGATCTAGCCCTGACTCGAGAGCCTCCAATTCATTGGTATAACCCATCATCTCTAGACAATGGTCATGAACATGTTGGTTCTTGGTCATCTGTGTAGTCATAAACAATTTTATGACCTTTTGTCGAGTAGAACAGTTCTACTTTTCATACATAGTCTTCAGACTATCCAATATATCCTTGGACACTTTGATCTTATTGAATTGTCATTGTATCGGATTGTCTAAAGAAGCTATAATATATCACCGGGCAAGAGAATTTTTTTCTTCCCATTCTTAATACTCTCTTCTTCGGGCCTCAGAAGCCTATCACCCAGATGATCTGGAGTAGGGTTCTTAGCAATTTTGCCCAATTTCTTAGATGTCAGAACCAGTATAAGGTTTTAGAACCAGGCAGCATAATTAGGGCCCTTGAGTTTGTTATCATCCAACAACTTGGTGAAGTTTCCGTTTGCCATTTCTGGTAAAGGCAAAGCAGATTTATAAGTCCACAACCTAATTGATTCTTGTCATCACATAGAAAGGGCTTTTAATCTATATTCTATTTCCATTTTAGACATCTCTGAGATTCCCTCCAATCTCAGTGATGGAGACAGTTGTGTCTCTAGAAATGTGGGAAATCACATGGGGTGCATGGAGTTGTTTCAGCTACAAAACCCCACCACCTTTTGTGAAGGATCTTATCCACTCATGTTATGAGCTTTCCCTTTCACCTCTGCCAGACAAAGTTCATAGCCATTTTAGGTTAAACCTTTATGTCCAGTAAGTGCTCACCCATCATGTTTGTGAACGCCAAGGTACCATGAGAGAGTCTTCCATTTTAGGATAGGTCCCTCCCACATCGGTCTATAACGCCCCTATCATCTTATGAAGCAATCCAGCCAACTGCATTAGCAAATGGATAGCCCAATTTTATGATGCATCTCCACCCACCAATATAGCCAACCTTCATACTAATGATGGAAGGCCTTTAGAGCATTCATCATATGAAATTCCCTATCACATGCACTTATATTTACTGGAGGGAACAAAAACCCCCTAGATCTGATTTAGGTCAAACCAAAGTGGCTCCCACTAACTTTCATAAAGCTAGATTCAAAGTGGGCCCAAAATGGCTAGGGTTATGGGGTGTTTCTCTTGGGGAGAAACTGAAGTGGGTCCCACTGAGAAAGGGAGATCATCCAATGATCTTAAGGGCACCATGGCAATGATGTGCATTTAGCCATGGTGTTCAAAAGAGCCATTATCAAATTAACATAGGCCAAGTATTTATGGCCCATGTACGCAACACATCACATCACATACATCACATGCATGAAATCCATAATTGTTGAACTGCAAAGAGCAGTTTGGCCAACATAGCATTTATGCTGAATTGGGCTAAAGTAGTTTTAATAAATCAAAACTAGGTTTTACAGATGTGGGCCGAATTGCATCTGGCAATTAACCATCAACCCTTCGGCCCATGAAGTAAATTTTAGGGCTGAGAGCAGCCCCGTCGAACCACAGATTTGGTCCAACCAGTTTGGTTCAATCTGGTTTGAATGGGTCTAGGGTTTGATGTTTAATTCAAGAAACATGATCTGAAAATAAAGAAACTAATACAAGACAATCAAGAATCAGTAAATAATAGCAAGAGGGCTGTTCATAAGGCTGCAACCCTGCAAAACAAAAATTAGTTCGTAGTTTGCAATTTCCAAAACTGCAAATCGCAGATCGCCGAACCCAAATCTACAAAATTTTCTCCTTCACGCTTCTAGCTTTGTCTTCAATGAAATAAAATAGAAAACCTAATTTTTCTATTAATATTACATCATAATCAAATTCCTATACATTCCGTCTAAAATTAGAAAAAATAAAATTAATTATAGACCAATAATGAATAGAAAAAAAAATGCAGATGCGTAGATTTCTTGCGCCACAGAAAGATTTCGATCTCCTCCATACGAACAGCCCAAAATTCAAGAAATATAAATAGAACAATTCTAAATATATAACAGAATAATAAAGATTTATTTTCAGATCATTCGCACAAAACTAGGAACCGATTTCCTAGAAAAATCGCTAATTATGCAAATAAGGTAGAACGCCTTCTGTCCATTTGCACAAATCCAGATCTGATTTAATTTGGTTCAAGACTTGAACCTAACTCTGATACCACTGAAGGGATGGGAGATCCATCATATGGATGGCCGAACCCTACAAGAAGGTTAGACAAAATTTCAAAAATTTCTTTTTCTCCCATCAAGGAATCACATTCCCTATTTTAGAAGACTGTATTTTCAAGGATCAATGTTGAACCCAAAACCGGGCCATATCTGAAACCAAAAGGGAGGAGAGGGATATACCTGATACGAAGTAGCAGTAACTCCCAATGAAGGTGTTAACGCCCAAGGAGAAGACCAAAACCCATTTCCATTGAAGATGATACAGTGTGTGAAGAAGCAAGATCAATAGAATGGCTCTTCAGCAAGAACTAGGATTCTTCAGCAAGAATCGAACAGGGGCTGGTGAGCACGACTTCAGATTGTTTCCTCAACCAAGAAACAATATCAAGAACCTTTCTTGATCAATTCCACAAGAGGAGATCGAACTGGGTAGGGATGGCAAGAATAGAAGAGAGTTCTACTAGTTGCTATTGTGTTAAAATTGAGGAATTCACTCCCTATTTATAGTCTTCTTTGGATCAGCCTCCTAATCTAATTAGGAGAGAGTTTCTTGATCCAAATCTGATTTTTTTATCTAGACCCTTAAATGGATAATACTTATCTTATCCTTTCAACTAATCCTAATCAGATCTTGTCTCATTTCAATTAACTAATTCAAGCCCAATTTGAATTGGACTTTAGGCCCATTAAGCCTATGTGCTCACTTACTCGTTAACCTGTTGCACAGTTGGCTCTCTTTGTATGGCGTGGAACCCAAACATTGATCTACACATCAACCACATAGGTTCAGCCCAACCTTTGTTACAAGGCCTAGCCGAATTCACTATAGGGACAGTGAACACCTGAGTCCATCACCATGGGCTCTTAATGGGCCCAACATTTACACTAAATGATCCTTGGGTCCAGCCACCTTATGAAAACCCAATGACTGGGCAGATGCAAGATTAGCCCATTAGGTGTTACCCTCAATGGTCTTACACTTAACCTCTCAGCCCATAATGATCAAACACTGCCCGACAAGAGAGGACCTCTCCCTCGGCTGCAAGGTACAGTATTGTACTCTCTACTCACATGGATCACAGGAATTAAAATATTTTGCAAACATTTTGTAACCATAATATATATATATATTGCAAAACAAATCTCAACGTTTGAAATTAACTACCGGCAGTTTAGGTTTCCATCAGAAAGACATTCCCTGATCATTCACTTTGTCCGACAAAGGGACTGATCCTGTCACTATGATCACCTACTCAAATGAATTCTCGGACTTTCCCAACATACCCAAGTTTTACCCCTCTAAGGATCTCTCTGATTGGTATATTAAAGACAACCCAATCCGACACCTAGTGCAGTACCATAATCGTGTCTAGGGGTCAGGTGTAACATTCCAGTTTTGCCCATCTATCTCCAAGGTCCAAGGCAATACTAGAAATTGGTCCAGTTTAGGATTTCAAGAAAACCCACACTGCATGTACCTTAGGTCTCACCCTAGTAGCTGAGACAAGCCACCCCAACCAACTTGGCAGCACATCAGTGTCAGCCTTGGCAGGATAAATCTCTCCAGATCTATCCAATGACTGTGAAAATTCTAAAATAGCACGAGTCTCATAAGTGTCCAGTTTAAGGGTATTACTCAGAAACACACTACAATGACATGAATCAATTATGTACTTTATTCATTTATAATAAATGTCAAAAGATACATCAATCTGATTGGAGCTAAGGGCATAATTGTTTAACAAAATTAATTGTTTGGTTGTGTCAAGGTCATTCCCATGCCTCCCAAAGTTTATGTCGGATGTTGATAAAGAGAAGGCGTTATTAACTCTTTGTGTACTAATTAGGATCAACAAGATCTTGGGCTTTCTATCTAAGGGAATCTAATTAGCACAACTTGTTTGTGTTAGTTCATCGAGGGAGTGTTGGCATACATTGGCACCACTTCTAGTGTCAAAATCAAGAGCTTGTATCATCAGGCAACTATGGTATGACCTCTTTCATCTTCAAAAGGGTTAATTCCATGATCATGTCTGAGTATCTAATGAAGGCAAGGAATATTGTTGATGCCTCGGCAGCTGCTGATCATTTAATCCTAGATTTAGATATTTTATTCCAAGTTCTTGTAGGCTTTGGTCCAAACTACAAATCTCTAACCACCATTCTCATTCTTCAAACTATTGAATATACATTTGATGAGATCAGTGCTTTGCTTCTCAACCATGAAATTTTCATCAAGTTAGACAATTCTTAATTGCCATTTGGTTCCTTTACTCTATCTATTAATGTTGCAGCAAAGGACTCTAGGAGAGGAATCTTATCTCAATCTCAACCTCCCCAATGTTATGACAAGAACAAGCCCAGGGCATTTTTCTTCACGTGGACAAAAGAATAAGCCTCCACAAGGTAGCAATGATGTGAAGTGCCAGATAATTTGGGGATGTTCATACCACTCTGCTATCAACTATTATATAATCGGTTTGATAGTCTTCAATATCCTTGCAAACCAAAGTCTCCTTAATCACTTACAATCAACAATGCTTCTGTACTCAATGACTCCAATCGGTACTCAAATTCTGGAGCCACCAACCATCTAACTATTGGGTTTCCCTCCTCATGTAGAGGTGGGACCTACTCATGTGTTGGGGCCTCTTGCCTAATATATAACTTGAGAAAGTTGGAAAGAAAGACAAAATAATATTGAGACTCTTGATATGCTCTCACTAGTGAGAATGAGACAATGTTTTATCTTGTTTCATGTTAGTGGATGGTGGGACCCACTCTCCACTATCCTTTGGCTTTCTCTACGAGCCTCATTTTGTTTTGGTGAGAAGTGTTTCTTGGTATTTTAGACACTCACTTTGGTATCCTCTTTGAGAACAAAAGAGAAGAAGAGAGTGTAAAGGGAAATTCCTCTTTCACAATAGAAGAAAAAGAGATTCAAGCTTCTTGCTACGTGAATAAGAGCACATTTAATAAACCGCTGTAGTTACTATTTTACTCTTTTTCACTAAGGGTTTTGGTGGGTTTCTTGGCTCTTCAACAGTGGTTTTGGAGAGGGTTTGGGCATCTTGTTTTTGTGAGATCTTTCTCATGTTTTGTTAATTAAAATATATTTTGTTTGATGACTATTGTTATATATTTAAGAGAGGTTATTGCCTCTTGAAGTTGTTATCCTCTAGTTGGAACTAAAGAAATTGCAACCCATTATTCTTGTTGATAGTGGAAAATTTTTGGGTTAATGCCCCATGATTTTTACTCTTCACATTGGAGAGGTTTTTCATGTTAAAAGTTCTGTATTCTATTTTTCTTGTAGTGTTTGATTATTTTTCTCATTGGCTATTATTTGTTATTTCTCCTTTGCCATTTACATTGCTAATTTGCACACTGCAAAACTCCAAAACATGAGACTTCATTCCCAGTACACGGGGCCAAATCAGATTGCTGTCAGAAAACCGTAATGGTTTGGATATATATTGCAAACCTTCTATTATCTATTCTTTTGATCGTCCTCTTATTGTTCGTGATATACTACATGCCAATTTTCTAATGATAATAATGTTTTCTTCCAGTTTTACACACATGCGTATTTTGTAAAGGATCACAACTTGGGGAAGACTCTGCTTAAAAGGATGAGTATATCAACTCCCTCTTCCACCCAAAAATAAATCTGCTCTTGTAGGTGAATGTGTGCCAATTGCTCGGTGGCATGATCGGCTAGCTTATCCTTTCATCACATCTTGTAGTGGATTCTTTCAGAATTTCAACTATCAGTCAACTCGTCAAATAAATCGGCATTTTGCTCATCTTTCCCATTGGGAAAATGTCGCCATTTCCCATTTTGCTATACTATTTCAATACATGATTGATATTCTTGGGCCTGTTATCTTCATCTCTTGGTTCTTCTGAGGCTACCCCTCGCTCTACGTCGTTACTTGGCCCCTCCTCTGGTTCAGCCCAACAACTACTAACATCTGATGGCATACCACGTCTTCTACAAGTTACGATGGGCTTGTTCAGTCTAATTCTACCGGTATTCATTGTCCAATTCCTCAGTCCATTTACCCAATGGTTACAAGATCCTAGAGTGGGATATCTAAACCCGAGTTGTATGCTATGTCAAAGTTCATGTTGTCATCAGATCTAACTGAACCTTGCTCCTTTTTACAAGCTAATTCAAACCCAAATTGGCATTCCTCCATGGTAAATGAGTTCAAGGCTTGATACAAAATGGTACATGGGTTCTTGATCCCAAGCCCTCTAATGTTGATCCCATTGGATATATAAGTGGGTCTTTAAGCTCAAGAGGAGGGCAGATGGCACAATTGAATGCTACAAAGGCCAAGCATGTAGCCAAGGGGTATAACCCACAATTAAATCCACCACCATTTCAGGTGGTCTTGACTCTAGTTGATGTACAAAATGCATTTCTACTACGCGGTTTTCTCTTTGAAACTATGTGGCTATTAATTCGGGTTTTGTATGCCTCTTGAAGAAATTACCCTATGGCCTTAAGCAGGCACCTAGAGAAGGGTATCACAAACTTACACAATTTCTCATCTCTTACGGGCTCTCTTCCTCTGCCTCTGACACATACTTGTGGTGGTGTTTCTCTCTTTGTTCTCATCTATATTGGTGAGATTATAGTAGTGGGTTCATTTGATGATGCAATTCAACATATTATCTCTTCTTTGGCCTCTGCCTCTATCTACCTTTATGGGTCTTTTTCTCTCTCAACGGAAGTACATACGTGATTTCTTGCTTAGTGTTCACTTTGGTGGTGTTAAGCTAGCACTTACCCCATTTCCAGCTAGAGTGCACTTGTCCAAGTCTTATGGTGATCCACTAGAAGACCCTAATGAGTATCGGTGGACTATCGGTGCCCTTCAATACATCCTTCTCACTAGATTAGATCTCTCATTTGTAATCACCAAGGCTTGCCATTTCATGCATTGCGCTATGGAGTTTGGTCTTACTATTAACCATTCAGATGGCATTTCTCTTTCTATTTACAGTGATGTTGATTGAGCTGGTTGTCTACGTGATCATAAGTCCTATGGCAGGTTTTGTGTGTTTATGGGTCCCAACGCCATTTCTTGGTCGTTGAAGAAGCATATGACTGTCCCCCGCTCTAGTATTGAAGCGGAGTATCACACTCTTGCCCTCACTACGTTAGAGTTACTTTGGCTTTGATCCTTATTTGTTGAATACACATTCCGGTCTCTTCCCTATAGCTCTATGGTGTAACAATATTGGGGCCACGTAATTGTCCTCCAACCCAGTGTTTCACTCTAGCTATGGAAGCAAATTGAAGTAGACATCCATTTTGTCTACCCACATGTTTAGTAATGAACTCGTTGTATGGTTCATCTCCACCAAAGTAAAATAAGACACTATTGTGTGGAAGGGAATAACTTAAGAACAATTATCGAGAAAACATTAGACCTAATTGTAATATCAAAAAGATGTTTTAATCTTGACCAAACATATTATAGATTTTACACCCTCCTAATACGCCCTCCTAAGTTTTGAAAACTCTAATGGATTTTACACCCTCCTAATACGCCTACCTCTATATAAAATATAGAGAGCTCAAGAAAAGTGGTTCTACCAAACCTGAGAGTAAATTGAGTGAACTCTAGAGAGGAGATTAATTTGTAACTTTTGGTGTCCAACAAATCCAAATTAAAGAGTTGTGAAAACTAGAGGCAAAGGGAGTAGTGTGATTTCAGTTAGAGAACTATTTGAGTAGATAGGGTTGTGGCTTGCTAAAGAGAAATTTAGTTTTTCTTTCGACAAAAAAAAATGTGGATATTTGCATTTGCACAAGTAAGAAAATTTAAAAATAGTCAAATTCCCATGGAGATTTTGGATAAATTGTAAAATTGATTTGTTTAGTTTGTTGTTTTTTCACTTTCTGTTTGATTCCACACCTACATATTTGGAGAGATACCAAGTGGCCACTTCAGCCACTAGGGCCATGTTTGGTTCAATTCTCATTCTTTCTCATTATTACCCAAGATGAAATTCTAAAATGGACAAGAATGGGTAAAAATAGGTAGAATAAGAAAATATTGCTATGAAACAAACACTTTTTTCCTAAGAATGAATTCTGATGAGGGGTGATTTGGCCCGACCTAATGAGTAAGGGACATGTGGACGCGGCCTACCAGTCAGACGACGGACTAGCGTGTGGTGCCACGACAGCAGATCACAGGACATCGGGAGCTTGGTCACTTCGGAACTAGAGCACTTCGGAACCGGGGCACCTCAGTACCCACGCGTGCTGAGGTGCCACATGACCGAACCTAGAAGTTCACCAGTCATCTCCGAACTTCTCGGAATCACGCCGCGTAATTGTAGGCCTTATCCTCATCCCGCCCGAATCGGAAGAAAACGGCGAGACTTATTAATTGGTACATTACCCATCTTCCAAAGCAGAACAAATCCCAATGTCATGAGCCAGAGATTTCGGGAGCATTTTGCAAGACCCATAGCGTCCTAACTATATAAGGGCATCAACCCCCAAGACTCAGGAACACACGATTACTTGCTCCCTAGCCTACTAGCTTTCAGCTCGCACAACTTAATACTAACTTAAGCATCAGAGCGACCTCATCGATTTAATCACCCTGGGTTCTCTGATCCTTTGTCTTACAGCTTGGTCCAGCTCGCTACGCGACTAAGGTCCAGGTCACCTTCCAGCTAGGAGCTTCCAAATCGCACATAATCAATTGGTGCCATCTATGGGAAACGATTGAAAGGTCAGCACTACATTTCATCAACCACCACACTCTTTTTCAATGGCATCTTCCAGCAACACCGGTATGGGCATTGACATGAACGTCACTGGGGGGGCAAGATCACCAAACGTCACTCCCCCAAGGCCTCTCAGTGACTATCAGACAGTTTACCATTCCCCTGACTGCTTCAGGGATCCCCTCTCCGTTAGTGCCTCAAACAACTCAGTAGATAAACGTCCCATTTCTCCAGGTGAACACCACCTTTTCAGAACCTTCAATGATCCCTCTTGAGGTCAGGCATTCTCAAATTGACAACCTTGTTCAGAGCGTTAGGACGATGCAGATCCAGATGCAGTAGATCCACCAATTCCAGCAGTTTCAACAGTATTATTTCTACCAACAATACCAGTAATAGTTTTCACCACTGTAGCCAAGCCAACGACTGATTCCACCTCAACGCACAGGTCAAAATCAAGGAAGAACCAGAACCAAAACCAGCACAAGGCCCATCAAAATGTCTATCGATCTCCCCATCGGGGTGAGGGGACCTCGCAGGTACCGGTCCCTCTCAGGGGTCAGACCCCACACCGAGGCAGGATGGACGGATAGCACACTCCCCCAATTTCTCAAAGGGGGAACCCGAAGGAAAGGCCCGAAGTCAGCCAGCCCAAGAGGAACAGTCAGCAGCAACTTCCACAATAGGAGAACAATGGATCACGACGCGATAATTGTCAACACTAGTCAACACTAGTCTTGGCACCCTACAATAGTCAACACTAGTCTCGAGACCAAGAAGAAGCAGTAGAAAGGAATCCTGATCCACCTCGCGATAGTGTTTGGGAGCGAGAGCGGACCTGAATTGAAGTGCCTAACCATACAGAAGTCAACAGCACAAATATCGAGCCAATAAAGAAGCAATAGCGGCGGCATCACAAGACTCGCCATTCCTCAGCTAGGAACAGCCTGCCAGTGAAGAACAACCAACTGTTGGTATAGAGCAAGAAAAAGAAAGAGGTGAGCTCGGTGGCTACATGAGTGGCTCCAGCTTTGTTGATCTGGTAATATCCCCTGTCACCCGATCTACTAGTAGTCCCGATGTCGAAAGATTTCAAGGTACCTCCATTGGACAAGTACAATGGATCCTACGACCCCAGCGATCATGTAAATGCGTTCCAGTCTCAAATGCATCTCGTCGAGGCAGACGAAGCATGTATGTGTGTGGCTTTCTCCCCCACTTTCAAAGGATTAGTCTGGGCTTGGTACAGGAATCTCGCGCCAAGCTCCATCAGAAGTTGGGGATAGTTCATGGACATGTTCACAGCCCACTTCATCACTAGTAAGAAGTGTTCGGAAGTCACAAGAAAGCCTTCTGAACGTGGTGCAGAGGGAAGGCGAGTCGATCCGGAGCTACATCAAACATTTCAATGAAACGTGCTTATAAATACCAGAGCTCGACCCAATAGTACGCCTCACCGTAGCTTGGAAAGGAGTCACACACAAGGAGTTCAGGTGGTACATCGGAGTGAATCAGCCGAAAACTATTATAGAGTTTCTTGCGTTAGCCGAGAGATTCATAAGCACCAAAGAAGAGCTCAGTCAGAAACTAGAAAACCAACAAGGCGAGAAGAGAAATAGAGAAGAAGAAGGTATGAGCAGCAGCAAACACAAAAGGAAGAAGAGTAACTCACCAAGGAAAAGAAGTAAGTCACCTCGTTTGAGGAGTAAGTCCCCCTCCCGAAACTACAAGTCGGGTTGGCAATCTAGGACCCCTCCTTTAGAAAGAACCAATTACACTCCCCTCAACGCGAAGCGATGAGAAATCCTTATGGCAATTAAGCACTACTCCTTCATCAAATGGCCACCTAGGCTACGAGGAGACCCAATGACCAGAAACATGAATGTGTACTGTCACTTTCATCGGGACCATGGCCACATCAAAGAGAACTGTTGGAACCTCCGCAACAAAAACAAAGAGCTCATTCACTGTGGATACCTGAAGAACTACATCGTGCACGAAGAGAAAGGATAGGGAGACCAACAAGGAGATCAAAGGAGAGACGCCCCAAAGTCAAGCAAACAAAATGAGCAGCCACCTTGGCAACTACCAGAAGAGAGACTGATCAGTGGGGTGATCAGCATGATCACTGGCGGATCCGTTGTAGCAGGGTGCACCTCAGTAGTAAGGAAGACCTCAATTAGGGAACTGGAGTATAAAGTAGAAAACCCACCGAAATGAGCTCGGGTAGAAGAGCCCATTTACTTCACCGAGGACGATGTGCGTGGGGTACAGTATCCTCATGACGATGCCCTTATTGTGAAACTCATCATCAATGACATCGAAGTGAAGCGGATCCTGGTGGACTTAGGCAGTTTGGCCAACATCCTATTCAAATGGACCTTCAGCAGGCTGCAACAACAACAAAGCGAATTGAAACTGGCTAACACGCCCCTGGTGGGGTTCAGTGGTGAAGAAGCCAACCCTCTTGCCGGGTCACAGTACCAGTTGAGGCAAGCACATGGACAAACATCGTGTGATTCGAGCACACCTTTCTAGTGGTCGTGAATCTGTCCCCCTACAATGCAATCATAGGCTGGCTCATCACGCATGTCTTACGTGCAATAGTATCAACATGCTATCTAGCGATGAAGTTTCTGATGGATTACAAAGTAGGGGTTGTGCGAGGCAATTAGCTCAAGTCCCATAAGTGCTACGTAACTGCCCTGAAAGGAAAGACGAAACTAAAGGAAGACGTCGAGCTAGAGAAACCAGCAGATTACACCGAGGAGCAAGCAGACCCGATGGCGGAAATAGTCCACATACCAGTTCCCAAGACCGAGCCGACTAAGACTCTCCAGATCGATGCCCTAATAAGAGAACTGCTCCAAACACAAGTTTCCTACTTAATAACTTACTCACAAGTTAAATGTGGACCCTTTAGTCAGGCCAGTTATACAAAGAAAACTCAACTTCACCCCGGAGCGGTGGAGGGTAGTCGATGAGGAGGTCGGGAAGCTCCTTGTCGCAGACTTCGTCAGAGAGGTCCATTAACCGAGCTGGGTCACCAACCCCGTGCTGGTGAAGAAGGCCAATGGCAAGTGGTGCATGTGCATCGACTACACCGATCTAAATAAAGCCTACCCAAAGGGTTGCTTCCCCCTTCCCAGAATAACCGCCTAGTAGATGCGGCCTCGGGGCATGAGTTGCTGAGCTTCATGGATGCCTACTCCAGCTACAACCAGATTATGATGGACATAGCCGACTAGGATAAGACTGCCTTTGTAACTGAACTCGGGTTGTACTGTTATAAAGTCATGCCCTTTGGTTTGAAGAATGCTGGAGCAACTTTGCAACGATTTGTAAATAAAATTTTTGAGCCTTTGATTGGAAATAAAATAAAGTGTTATGTTGACGACATGGTCATGAAGACCTAGTTTTCCAATTCTTTAATTGATGATTTAAATTCGGTTTTTCAAATTCTAAGGAAATTTAATATGAAACTTAACCCAAACAAGTGCGTCTTTGGGATCATGTCAGGAAAGTTCCTCGATTACATAGTGAATCGATGTGGCATCGAGGCCAACCCGGATAAAATCAATGCCATTTTAGATATGATACCGCCCAAAAAAACAAAGGAGGTTCAAAGACTCATTGGTCGGGTAGCCGTTCTCAGTCAGTTTATGCCCAAATCGGTGGGTCGGTGCCTACCTTTCTTTAAGGTGATAAAAAAGAACGAAGACTTTGCATGGACCAAAGAGTGCTAGCTCGTATTTGATGAGCTGAAAAGGTACCTAAGTACCGCCCCGACTTTGACCCGACCTGAGGAAGGAGACGAACTGAAGTTGTACCTCTCCGCGAGTGACGAAGTGGTCAGCTCGGTACTAATTAGAGAAGTAGACCAGGTCCAACAACCAGTCAACTATGTAAGTAAAGTTTTGCAGGACACGGAAACCAGATATCCCGACGTCGAGAAGGTGGTATACGCACTAGTAGTAGCAGCTCGAAAACTACGCCCGTACTTCCAATCCCATACCAATGTCGTCCTTACCAACAAACCTCTGAGGCATATTTTACTTAAGCCTGAAGTGTCAGGGAGATTGACGAAGTGGTCCATCAAGTTAAGCGAGTACAACATTTGGTTCGAGCCATGTCCAGCGATCAAAGCCCAAGTCTTGGCGGACTTCATAGCAGAATGTACGTTCAGCATGTCGGCCCCTAAACTGATTAAGCCCACTAGCGCGCCGGAGGTATCAACCAGCGTGGCACTGGTCCCGAGCAGGATAAGATCAACCTGAGATGAGGAGCACTATATCCTCCATGTAGACAACTCATCTAACTAGCGAGTAGACCTGTTCATGGGCCGAGTAGCCCGATAGCCCGGCCCGCACCCCGGTCGGGCTTGGTCATGTAATTAGGCCCGCGGGTCTGACCTCGGGCCTAACATAATAAGCCCGACTGTGTTTCGGTCCGGGCTCGGGATTTGTCAAAAAAGCCCGGCCCGAGCCCGACTCGGCCCGACAAAGCATTATATATTTTATAAAATATATAATATGTATTTTATATATTATATAAAATATATAAATAATATAATATTTATTAAAATATATATTTATAATTTAGCATATATATTTTTTATTCTTTTCTTTATAATTTCTCTATTTCTCTCTCTATTCAACTGCTTCAACAGTAGTAATAGTAACAGTATGAGCTAAATTTTGGGCTCGGGCCAAAGTTGTAGGCCCGATGGTCGGGCCGGGCTTGGGCTCGGGCCTTAAAAAAATCTGTTAATACAGAGTGAAAGCCCAGCTCGAGCCCGACCCATGAACAGGTCTACCAGCGAGGAAGTGGTGCTGGATTGATACTGTACGGCCCGAGCGAGATGAAGCTGGATTACGCTCTCTGATTCAGATTCATGGTATCAAACAACGAGGCAGAGTACGAGGCACTAATTGTCGAGCTGAACCTAGCGAAGGAGATGGGTGTAAAACACCTCATCGTTTGCAATGACTCGCAGCTAGTAGTAAACCAAATCAATGGCGACTACGAAGCTCGCGACTCAACTTTGGCAGCCTACCTGGCCAAAGTCAGAGAAATCCTACCAGGCTTTCGTTCTTGCTTCATCAGGTAGATACCGAGGTCTGAGAACGTTGAGGCCGACACCGTATCACACTTGGCAAGTACCAGCGACAACACAATGCGAATCGTATATATAGAAGACCTGCCTCGGCCCAGCATTCTCGGGGGGGGGCAAAAGAGGTCGCTCCCGTGTTGCAAGCAGAACTGAGCTGGATTGACCCGCTCGTTGATTATCTGCACCACGAGGCCCTACCAGCAGAATGCAATGCAGGTCAGAGGGTAGAGCGTCAATCAGCTCGGTACGTCCTTATAGACGGACGGCTGTACAGGAGGTCCTCCACGCTTCCCTACCTACGTTGCTTGCGACCTTCATAAGCCAAACTATTACTTCACGACAATCGTGAAGGATTATGCGGAGGAAACTTGGGGGGCAGAGCGCTCGCCCAAAAAGCACTAAGGTAGGGTTACTACTAGCCTACTATGAAGGCAAACGCACTCGATCTCGTCAAGAAATGCAACAAATGTCAGAGGCACGCCAACATCCTCCATCAACCTGCTGCCGATCTGAAGTACTTAACCAACCCATGGCCCTTCGCGCAATGGGGAATTGACATCCTCGGTCCATTTCTGTCGGCAACTGGGCAAAGGAAATTCTTGGTCGTAGTAGTAGACTACTTCACAAAGTGGGCGGAGGCTGAGTCGTTGGTAAGCATTACAACTTGAAATGTGCAGAACTTATTCTGGAGGAACATTGTGTGTCATTTTGGACTACCCAAGGTATTGATCTCGGACAACGGGAAGCAATTCGAAGACATCAAATTCCAGAATTAGTGTGCTGAGATGGGGATCTAGCAAAACTTCACTTTGGTGGCACACCCACAAGCGAATGGACAGGCCGAAGTGATAAACAGGGCTATCCTCCGCGGACTGAAAGCTTGCCTAGCACGAGCTAAGGGGTTGTGGGTGGATGAGCTATCCAGTGTTCTTCGGGCCTATAGGACCACCATGAAGACTGCGACTGGTGAAATGCCCTTCAATCCGAAAGTACTTTTATAGAACATATATGCCAACTGATAAACATTAACGGCTAGCCATCCACCGGTAAACATCTATGCCAACAGTTTTGTACACCTAGGCTGGTGGTTTATGAATACCAACACAGTTTATTTTTTTTTTTAAAGAATGAAAATGAGCAACATAGGACACTTGTTAGTTAGAAAAGAATTTGATTATGCGCGATCTGGAATCTCCTAGCTGGAAGGTGAGCTAGACCATAGTCGCAAAGCGAGCTGGACTAAGCTATAAGACAAAGGATCAAAGAACCTGGTGTGGTTAACCCGGTGAGGTCGTTCTGATGCTTAAGTTAGTATTGAGTTGCACGAGCTAAAAGCAAGTAGGCTAGGGAGCAAGTAACCGCACGTCCCTGAGTCTTAGGGGTTGATGCCCTTATATAGCTGGGACGTCGTGGGTCTTGCGAAACGCTCCCGGAATCTCTAGCTCGTGACATAGGGATCCGTTCCGCTTTGGAAGGTGGGTAACATACCAACTAATAAGGCTCACCGTTTCCTTCCGATTCTGGTGGGATGAGGATAAGGCCTACAGTTATACGGCGTGATTCTGAGAAGTTTGGAGATGACTGGCAAACTTCTAGGTTCAGTTATGTGGCACCTCGATGCGCGTGGGTACTTAGGTGCCCCAGTTCCAAAGTGCTCTGGTACCGAGGTGCTCTGGTTTCAAAGTGACCAAGCTCCCGAGGTCCTGCGATCTGCTGTCGTGGCACCACATGCTGATCCATAGTTTGGGTGGCAGGCCGCACGTGTCCCTTACTCATTAAGTCGGGTCAAATCACCCCTCATCAATTGCCTCCACTCCCCATGCCAAGGGTCCCAACCTGGTGCGGGGAGTTCATGGTGAACCCATGTGGGTTTGGCATGACATTCAAGCGGGTACGCGCGGACATAACATGTTGGCTCGACCAGGGATTACCCAGATCGTGTACTGGGTGCGCGTGGACATCAAAACACACGCTCAACTAATTTTGACCTCGGGTAGCATGCAACCGATTTTCATGGGAGCCATTGAATCGTGTAGATATTGACCGTTGAGTTCCGGTCGCAATGGCTATAAATAAGGTCCATAAGGGACCCATTTTTCTCACCACATATTACGTTCTCGAGTTTGTTGAGGTCGTGCTTCAGTCTTCCAGGTCGGCGTTAGTTGCCTTTTGCATCCGAGGTCTTTCGCTTTCTTCGGTCTTCTTGGTGAATTCATCTCTTTGTTTCCATTTCCTTTTGTCTTGTTCCTCTAATTCGGTATGTCTAGCGTCAGCTTAGGTAGTCTTTTTGACGAGAGTGAAGAGTCCATCAGAGCCGAGGTGGGCACCTTGGCGCAGGCTGTGGAGTCACACCTAGCTGAGGTGAATGCCTCATTTCACCCTTTCATCATTGAGGTCGGCAAGGCTTCTGGAAAGGGGGCCTCCACTTTGCGTTGGGCTCGGGGACCAGACAGCTTCGGTCCTTCCATGATGACAGCTGATAGGCTCTTGTCTCTGGTAGCTTGGTACAAGCTGCCTGATAGCCTTGTATACAACATTCCCTTAGGTAGTTTTCCTTGGGATCACGGTCATGATAAGATCATGGTGTTCAAGGAGCAGCTTGTAGCCGGGCTGCAACTCTCATTTCACCTTTTCATCATTGAGGTCGTCAAATCTTTTGACATCGCCGTAGATCAGATCCATCCCATCTCGATTCATAACATTGTAGGTACCATCTCCCTTTTCCACGACTATAACCGGCCTATGAACCTTGACATCTTTTCTTCGATCTGCTCCATTAAAAAGAATTGCACTTGTGTTCTCCCCGAGCACAGGCGAAGTTATTACATGTCTCCCCGTCCTTGCTACAAAATCTTGCACGACCTCCCAAACAAAGTCCCAGCCTAGAAGAGGCGCTACTTCATAGTTCATAACACTAAGGGATGGTCGTTTCCAACTCATTGGAGGCCTGCCATTTAGGACCTTGGCATTAGGTTGAACAAACAGACATAGGAGGAAGTCCGATCTTGGGCAAAGCTCAGGTTGAACTTCAAAAATTTCGTGACTAAAGAGAAGCTCATACAAGCCAGGCTGAGTCCTCCTGGTAGGTTGCCATCATGATTGTCGTACTTATTTTCTTATTCATGGTTTATCTTGATCTTGTGATTTAACCTGTTCATTACTTTTTGTAGGAGCCATGGCTGATATCCCTGATGTCAAGCTCTTTGGAAGCATAAAGAAGGGGAATAAGAGGAAGGCCCGTCTCCATGGGGCCGCCACCACCTCCAGCATCGACACCGCCGCCCCCAAGCATCCTCTAGTTATTGACTTGGTCGAGGAAGACCAAGGTAGGGCTTCTCCACCTCACTTACCCGAGGAGGCTCCAGTGTCCGAGCCCCACCCCACTCAGGCAGCCACCCCTTCGAGAGATGACTCCTCCCAGGCAACTCAGAGCATTTTGACACTGAAGTTTGGTCTCCTCAAGAGTAAGGATGCGGTCTTCACCAAGGAGGTCGTGCAGTGGGCCGATCTACCGATGGCTTAACTAGGAGCTAGAGCGGCTACTCACTGTATGGTGGTACGTATCTGATCTTTGGATTGTACTCTTTGTTTCTCTCCTTCGGTAATTAGATTTTGTTTCTTCTTTGGTAGGTGAACTCCACGGTCCATGCTCTTGATTATCAATCTAAGGTGCAGCTGAAGCGAGCCCTCCAAGCTAAAGAAACTTCTTGAAGCACTCAGCGTGAATTGGACTTAGCTCGCGGCGAGATTCATAAGCTGGAGAAGGATGCATGAGCTCAAAAGGAGTTGATCGTGCTACTGAGGGAGGAGAAGAAAAGGCTCAAGGAGGAGAGGGAGACCCTCTAGAGGGAAAAGGAAAACCTCAAGGAGCTCGTGAAGGAGCGCACGAAGATCTTCACCAAAGCGTTGAAGGAGGCCAAGGTTAAGGCCGTCGAGATATACAAGTCTTTGGAGGAGTAGCACAAATTGTTGATCGAGATCGGCACAACGTTCTACTACAAGGGCTTCAAACTTAGTAGGTGGCTGACTTGGCACAAATTCCCTAAACTCGACCTTAGTGCTATCACAATGTCCAGGGTCACCGAGGAGATGGCCACAGAAGTTGCTAAAGACCCGAACTCCAATGAGGAGAGCGACAATGACCTCTTCAATGACGAGACAACAGAGGAGGGAAATGGAGATGGTGCTACTGAGGATCACATGGAGACCAACCTACCCACGTCCATTGATAACTGTCTGCCTCATTTTTTGGACCCTCTATACATACTGGATGTCCTGAGCATCAAGCTCGGTTGAGTAGTTGTAGTCTCATTTTTTTGTCATGTACTTCGAACTTCACTTTATTAAGGAAATGCAATAGTTTCAAAACTCTTGGTTGTGCAAAATTTTCTAAGTATAGATTACTCCCGAAGTGTCGAGCTAACGAGCTCAGCCCGAGTAGGAATAACCTAATCTCGCTGTACACCAAGTGAATAGACACTGGGTTTTTGGTTGCCTATGCCAAAGCGACTAGGTCTTAGGTTGCCCATGCCAAAGCGACTGGGTCTTAGGTTGCCCATGCCGAAGCGACTGGGTCTTAGGTTGCCCATGCCGAAGAGGCGATTGGGTCTTAGTACGCCTATGCTAAGGAGGCGACTAGGACGTATCAGCCCATGCCGAAGAGGTGACTTGGTCTTATATTGTCCTGAGGTCTTTTATCAGCTCGACACCATAGCCCTTAGGCTCTGGGAATGACTTACGGTCCTCTCTCCAACTCGTCGTCCTTCTGCCTAGCTCGGTGGTCTTGTGGACTTAGTAAATTTTTGGTTGTGTTGGAATGACTTACGGTCCTCTCTCCAGCTCGACTTACGGTCTTCTCAAGTTGTCAATGTTCCAAACTCGAGGTACTTGTTTTCCTTCCATAGTCTCGAGCTCATATGTGCCTTCTCTAAACACTCATCTTACTTGGTACGGACCCTCCCAGTTCGGTCTGAACTTACCCACGCCGGGCTCAGGTACCATTACCTTGCAGAGCACCAGGTCACCGGCTCGAAATCGTCGTTTCCTGACCTAGGCGTTGTAGTACCGAACTACTTGCTGCTGATAAGCCGTGGTCCAGATATGGGCCAGGTCGCGTGCTTCTTCAATCAGGTCCAAGTTAGTCTGGAACTCATCGTCGTTTGCCTCTTTGGTGTATGCTTCAAACCGCAACGTTGGTACTTTGATCTCTGTCGGAATCACGACCTCCATTCCACATAAAAATGCTTTCATAAAAGTGCATTAGAAGTACTTTTATAAAAGTGCTTTCATAAAAGTGTTTTATTAAAGTGTATTCATAAAAGTACTTGGATAAAAGTGCTTTCGTAAAAGTACTTTTGTAAAACTACTTTATTAAAAGTATTTTTTATAAAAGTGCTTTTGTAAAAGTTCTTTTTATAAAAGTGCTTTCATGTAAAAGTACTTTTATAAAAGTGCTTTCACAAAGTAAACATCTATGGCAACAACTTTGTAGGCAAAGTTTCCTCAATGAATGAAAATGAGGAAGATGGGGCATGATTATTTTTCATGCTACAAGGTACTCAATTTTTGTACTGTGGGGTTAATTTTTCATTATAAAAAGAATGTGGCCCATGACAAGAATTTTGTAACTGAACACTCTAATGTTATTCTAGCATAGAATGAGCAAGAATTAAAAGAATGAGGCCTAGAATAGTAAACCAAACATGGCCTAGGTTATCAAGAAAATTTTTCAATTGGTTGTATGATTGATGTGGTGCCTGCCCTCATCCACTCTATCTACTCATTACCTATTAACAGGATCCACTATTGGAGTCTTAATGTGAATGTATGCATGATCATGTAAAGATATACCTATTGGGGATCGGACAATTGATCTCGCTAGGGGTGAGCATTCAATTTATTTAGTTAAAAAACTGAATTGGAACTAAATTAAGAAAATATCAATATAACCAAACTGAGTTTCTTATTCAATTATTTAAGTTAAAACCAAATTTCATTATATATATATATATATATATTAACCAGATTTTTAAATCTAAGAAGCAAAATTGATAAGCAAAATAACCAAATTAAAAAAAAAAAACTAAAACCAAAATTTTTTGTTCAATTTTTCAGTTTCAACCAAAATATTCTCACCCCTAGATCCCGCTTACAGCGCTCCTTCAAAGTTAGGGGGGTTTGGTTTTTGGCTTTAGAGGGGTATCCCTCCATTAAAAAGTGGAGAAAGACTGGTTAGGTCTCACTATGTAGCATCTAATCTCTACATGTAAAAGTTTTCCTCATTCAGTATATGATTGGGACACTCCGGATCTATTACCCACAAATTCCCACGTCTCTACCCATGGACTGTTACGATCCATTTATCCCACATTAGTAGTATGGGATGTTGTTATGGAATATATATATATATATATATATGTGCTTGGGTTCCTTCTCTCTAACAGCTAATTTTTAGGGGTGAGTTCTCCTAAGCACATAACAAATGGAATCAGAGCCTACACCATGCCTTCAGTTGCAATCGTGCGGTGCAGGTGGTGATGTTGGTATTGTAGTGTTCGGCCGGGACTAGGTGGACTAGTGCAAAGCCAGCCTGCATGGGCATTGGGACTGTGAAAAGTGGTAGAATGTTATGATCCATTTGTCCCATAATAGTAGTATGGGATGCTAATGTAAGGTATCCCACATCGATAATATGGGATGTTGTTGTGGGATATATATGTGCTTGGATTCCCTCCCTCCAACAGTTAACATTTAGAGGTGAATTCTCCTAAGGCACATAACATAGACCACCACAGTCATCTATTGCGAACATCTCTTCATGAATGTAATGTCCCGTGGGTAGAGATGTCATGGGCAGCAGATCCAAGCCCTGTTTGGGTACAGATCCTGTCACCAAAATTGCTATCCTTCAACAAAAAAGGGCTCTTCATGAAAACTTCTTTTAGTGGCTCTTCAAAAGCAGCTCAACCAAACTTTCACCCTTCCAAACCCTCAGTCAAATTTCTCAAGGGCATGCAGACAGAAAATGGGAAAAGCTTACAGTTTCATATTTTTGTTGGAGTCATTGAATGATGAACACAATGAGATTAAGATGGATCACTCAATGAAAGGGTCTCCACCAAATCATCATTCATATTGTTGGCACTGCATGGAGAATGACTTGTACGAGTAGTGACTACTTCCACTTAGCACAATTACCTCCTTTAAATTTGTTCGCTGGGAGGTCAAAGCTTAGACAAACCCCACCAATAAATAATGTGATCTAAGCTCTTCTCTTCTATCCTGTGCCTGTTTCTCTCATTTCAATTTATCATAAAGCATGCTTAAACTCCAGCCAATACAAATTTAAGCACATTCTCGACCCCAGTCCACATAATGGATTAATCAGAAGTGATAATCAATACCAATTTTGTGTCTGGACTCTGGACGACCAATGACCACACATGGGCCACATGTACGACCATGTCTCATGATAGAAGGGCTCAAACCAGGTAAGGAAGGTCTCTTGGTCACTATCAAGGCTAGAGTCTGTACATTGTAATACTAGTGGCGACAATCATTTGGGGTGTTCACATCACTTGAAAGCAAAAGCTCTGCTCATATGTCATCTAATTATGTTAAATTTATGGGAAGATAATGTTTCTAATGTGCGATTATATGCTCATGCTATGAGAGTGTGCAGAGTTTTTGCTTGCAAGAGATCCAGTTACTCATTTGGAATGCTAACGCGCAATGGTTATGGCTTTTTATGGTGAGCCCCACATAGACATCCTATAACTTATATTTGGTTAAAAAGCTGAAGTGCCCAAATCAGCTGCTAACCATCTATTTGAAAGGTTGTCCATTTTGGCCTCTTTGAATAGCTTATTGAAACGCTTCAAACCAATGAACCATTTCAGTTAAATCTTCAGCTCAGTGCTCAGTCTTCTCAAGAGGAATCTTAAGGCTCAGTTTGGAAGGAGTACAAATGCAAATATGTAGAATGCAAAACCTTATATATGTTTTACATTATTTTGTATGTATTTACATTCTATATATTTGCATTTATACTCTTTTCAAACTGAGACTAAATGTTTAATAATAGGCTTTCTTAAACCTAAAAGGAAAGGGAAAAGAGCAATATAGATATACACTTTTCCTTAATTCAAAGCAGTTGAAACCCTGGAACCTAGCTACAGTTTTTCTAGGGTTTCAAATGGAATCAGTCCGGCTCATATTCAAAAAATGACATTATATATTATTAATAATTTAAATAAAACTATTAGAATATTATACAATTAATAAATCAAATAGAAATTTCTTTGGTGTTAATCATCATGAATTTAGTTTTGAATGTACAGCCCTTCAGTAAAAATACAACATTTAGAATGTTGATATATACGACGTACATTTTGTAATACATATTACATATAGTCTAAAGTTTTAAAACCCAGCCAGCTGAAGGCTGGACCACTTTCCCTGCAGGTGAATGGGTCATTGGTTCAAGTATTCAGGTCAATGGATTTATAATATCGAGATAATAAACATTCTAAAACCTAGTAACCTAATTGCATTAAATGGATCAGTGATCCAACTGTCAAGGTTAGCGGGATATAAAGGTAGTGTTTGATTCATGGTTAAGAAAAGGGACCCCATGTTAGAATCCTCTAATAAGAGGTACAAAAATGTTTAAAAATATTTATGTGATTATTTTTTATTAAAATATTCATTTTCTAAATTTTTTTTTCATATCAATCTTATTCTAAACCTTTTTCAAATTTATCCTTTGTATCAATTTATATTCTTGTATTTTTTGTTCATAAAATCTGTATTATTTTTTTTGTAGAAATTCGTGACAATAATAATTGCATGAATATTTTAGACATTGTCATGCCTTTTATTGGAGGATTCTAAGGGGGGTTTATTTTCAATTATGTCAAAAAAGTTCAGAAGAGGTTTAAGCAATTTATCTTTTTTTTTTTTTTTGAAAATATGATTTTCTCTTATTTGAGTAGTTCAATTTATAGTCAGAAAACTTTAAGGGAAAAATAAATGAAGGCAGTCCAAATTAATTTCCAAATTTCCGGGCAATAGCCAGCTGGTGAGCACCCGTTGGATAAGGCGGGAGTGGTAGTTTCCTTCCTCTACATTTCTAATTATATTGTTGTCGATGAAAATAAAACAAAAAAAAAAAAACTTCAAATGGTTGAAATTAAAAACCATTGATTTAAAATTTCTTGAATATTTGGTAAAATCTCTTCTGATCATTCTTTTTTAAAGCGTTATCTCTCACTTCTTCCATTGAGAAGGCCCTCATCAATGATCCAAAATCCTATCCAGAAAACGAGGTGTAGGATGTTTGGACCAAATCCTTGTTAGACGCTACAGGGAATGCTTGTCAGCAATTGCAACTCAATCGAATCCTGTGGCCGCAGCCACATCAGACATAGGTTAACCCTACCCGAGATCGCAACTGCTGCAACCGTTGGTGCACAAATTCTTTGAAACCAGCATCTAGAACATTTGTTTTAAATACAAAACATTGGATGCTTTCTTTTTTGTTCGAATCGTTGGGTTGATATTATATTGATGCAATTTTGATCTAACAATAAAATATGGGAGAATGATCAATCAGCCCATATCAGAATTTTATAGCCTCAAAGTATAGGGGGAATCCGGACTTTCTACCCACGAGATGTCTATCCACAATATATTACCCTTTTGAATTGGGAAAATCTCTTCCTACATAATACTATGAATGTTATGCTCTCGATGCCATAGAATATAATACCCCGGCCCTAAGCTGCTTGGCATTGTTAGTAACGTTTTTTTGGATGGTAGAGTTTTCAAAGTATAAAATAAAGATAATAATAATATCTAACAAACCCAAATAACAAGTCAGAGAGTGAGAGAGAGGTGAACATTATAAAAAATGGTTCTTAACATGAGACTGAGGCAAGTATATCAAGGTTTTTAAATCAGACCGAATTGGGAATCATTCTGAGACTGATTTTTGGGCCGAATGGTGCAATCATTCATTGATGGCCAATTCTAACTTAAAAAAAAATAATAAAAAACGGCCAAAAACCTTTTGTTTGGATCAATGATTCCACCGTCTGAATCAGAGGATCGCTTACCAAATCAATAATTTTTAGGGTGAAATGAAATCAATTACCTAATGGGGTTTTCCGGTCAGACTGTTCGGTCTGGTGGGATGTAACAAAATCAATCCCCTTGCTGCTTGAAGAGGTACTTGTTTTCATCTACAATGGCCCAATGGAAGAATGGTGGGACCAAAATCCAGTGGTTCTGGGATCCAAAATTTACTCTAGTTGAAAAAAAAAGAAGGTTAGCGCCCCAACTTTTCTTAATTTTACTTAAAGATGTTTCATAGAAGATTCCTCTCTTGTAGTCTTCTTACAATCTGTACTAAGAACCATTTATTCAAACAAAATTCCTTGGAACTATTGGCACTATTTCATAACCACCAAATAACTCCTGGTGGAGTTAGCTTGTCTAGCCGCATGTACTACTCTCTTAAGTCTATGTACAAGAAATTTACACTTAACTAAGCATTGTCTCAATTATTTTGGGTAGGTTACATAAATCATACCACTTTATTAATTATTATTATTATTATTATTTCAACCAATGTCTTTTTTCTAGAGCTACTCATAGGTCTTCTGAATATCTTCATTTTCGACCCATCTTTTTTGGATTTCTGCTGATCTATCCCGACTTTACATCTTTGCTGCATTCATATTTGGGACATGTTATGTTCTCTCCGTCCAACACTCTAATTCATATGACATATATACTTGCTTTATGGCCGTTAAGTGTATTAATTCTTTTGCCACAGAGGACTTCAAGTTACACCCTTCGGATTGACCTATCACGCTCTGATTCTTTATGTTCAGTAACATATTATCTTTACTACCAAGAAAAGATTCTATGAATGATATCATCTCCCATCTTTCCCTTTTATCATAAATCATAAAATGAAAGAGGCTACATCAAGATATAGTTTAGGCTCAATTTGGAAAGACTACAAGGTATTAATTGGAAATTTTTCCTTTAATTATTATTTATTCTTTGGTGAACAGAAAGAAGTTTACTTGCCTTTTCATCCATATTCTTGTTCTCTAACCACCCACCACCAGATCCTAAATTAGTAGGACCCTTAACCTGTCCTACATTAGTTTGTAATTATGATTTATATTTCTATCTGATACAAAATTTCTATTTTTTGTCTCATTTGCACTCATTAGCAGTACAAACTGCAAACTTTGCATTTCCAAAATTAATGTAAAATTTGCACCAGTTTTCTCATACCTCAATTTTCTCTTGTTTAAAGTGGAGATTACAGCATCTTGCTTCCTATGACACTCCCAAAACTAAACCTTTTAACCTGTCTCTCTCTCTCTCTCGGATTGATAATGATAAGAGAAGACAGTCACCTAGAAAAACAATTATGTTCCCAGAGAACAAAGCTCCACGCTTCACCGCCAATAGAACGGCTTTACCGCCAAAAAAATTATCAAACCAAAGACTGCCTTAGGTTCTTCTGTAACGCTTAGAAGCTCTATTACCAAAACATGATTGAGAAGAGGAATCTATACGACTGTACCTCAGCTCTCTAGTGCCTCCATCACTTGGTTATCAATTGTAAGGATTCATTTTCTGTTTCTTGAAGCTTTAAGACCGCTTTGATGGTCCGAGCCATTAAAAGGCCCACCTTCGTGTACCTTCGCCCCACCATACGTTGGACGCTAAGCTCAGTTACTTAAAAATAGTTAGGTGCTCAGTCATCGCCATCCAGCTTCACTGATGACATTTTGTGGAACAACGGCTTATGCTACCGAGGTTTTAAAAATTGAGAAGGTACTGCCACCAATTTTTGGGTCAGCAGTTTCAACCACCCTGTTTGAATAGACGATTCTTTCCAACTTAAAAAATTAAAAATAATTAAAATAAAAAAGGGCCAAAATCCGTTGAACAGGTTGAATGGTTGATGGTTCGACTGCCTGGTCAATTGATTGTTGACCAAATCAACGGTTAATACCAGATTAAATGTGAAACAGAACCAATTTCCCAGACAATTTCCAGGTCAACCGATCCAACCATCCGGGCTCACAACGAGAGATTCAATAGTTGTGGGTTCAAGTATTTTGTAACTGGTGTGGAGACCGGATCTGCTCCTCACCTGGCGCCTCACACGCACACTAATATTCACGGGAGATGTTCCCAATGCATGGTGGATGTGCATGTGAGGCGCCTATTTGTGAGGAGCAGATCCCATCTCGGTGTAGAGTGTTATTAGGAATAGGATTTGCTCCTCACACTTGGGCGCCTCACATGCACATCCACCATGCATGGGGAACATCTCCCATGAATAAGGTACGGGAGATGTTACGAATGCATGATAGGATGTGCGTGTGAAGCACCCTATGTGAGGAGCAGATCTAGTCTCTTGTTATATTATTGGTTTCACAACCTGCTAAACAGCTATTGCATTCAGCTAATTCTATCTCCTGCTTTGCAGTGAAGCCAGTTGTCAAACTATAATTGAACCAGTGATCCTGCAGAATGCAAGTTGCAATATGTTTGCTGTTAGGAACAATTAAGGGGTATTTGCCAATTGCTACATCAGCTGGTTTTTGTTTTAGAAAATAAAACCATACGCATTGTCGAACACGCCGTTAGATGTTAGTTATTTAATTAGTTTACGTGGTATTTACGTTTTTGAATCCCAAATTCCCAGAACAGTTGACACCATACGGAGGAAGTGGATTGAAGCAAAAACACGAGTGCATTGTTACAAGCATTATCACAGCATGGAAGCTTCCAAACCAGCCAAATTTCTTTACTTGAAAAAAAGATGCTATAGCTATACTCAATAATTCAGAAAACAAACAAGAAGTTTCTATTAA
This sequence comes from Nelumbo nucifera, assembly GCF_055504915.1. NCBI lineage: Eukaryota > Viridiplantae > Streptophyta > Magnoliopsida > Proteales > Nelumbonaceae > Nelumbo > Nelumbo nucifera. Next base: position 144,177,696 of record NC_142649.1, on the reverse strand, counting down.
TTCAGGACAAAGATGCTGAAGGGGAAAACTTGTGAAGCTCAAAACTGAACTCTCTCTCTCTCCCCCCAAAAATTAAGAAAAACACAATCTTGTTTCAAACAGATGTCTAACTCGGCTAAGTTGACATCCCTGTGGCTTCCTTGGGTATTAAAAATAAGAAGCCAATTGGGATGAAAATGCAGATTACTTGGATAATGATCCCCAGCAGAAGGTTGTCAAAAGAGCCTGACGATATGTTCAGCACTGAAGCCACGCTGGCACCCAGAAATGATCCCAAGGTTGATCCAAGGTTGTTTATGGACATGAAAAGGGCAAACAAGGTTCCCTCAATCCCTGGTGGACATAACTGTCCAGAAAGGATCAGAAATGGCATTAACCTGCATAATAATATGATAAGGAACATCATTCAATACCAATAATAAACAAGAAGGTACGCATCCAAACCATCCCAAGTTGATATGGTGAGTATCGCCCACCCAAATGCATGATTTTACCAATAAGTATGTTCTAATACAAAAAGTCTAGATGCATTCATATTCTATTAATCAAAGCAAGATTTTAACAGAAAAGGAAATTACAGATGAAACATGGTGCACATACTTGAGTTGATTGATTGCGTCAGAAAGTGCAGAGCCACCGAGCACCATAAGCTTATCTGGTATGCCAAATGTAAGATTTGATCGAGATACTAAAACAATATCTAGAAGGCTTATGGTAGCCAGAAGAACATGGGCCAACCTGCATAACATTCGTGAATCAAGAAAGTAGCTTAGCTTCAGAAATTATACTACAAATTACTTAACGCTGTGTTTGGTTTGAAGGAAAAGGTAGGGAAAGGAAGGGAAAGGTAGGGAAACCTTTACAAACCTTGTATAGGTTTCCCTACCTTTCCCTACCTTTTCCTTCAAACCAAACATAGCCTAAGTGTAAAGCAAAATTTATCCATCAATAAAATTACGTACATGAGAATTCTTCTTAACTTCATGTGTCTCAAGTAGCGATTGAAAGTGAAGGTTCCAACCATGAGTCCTAGCCACCCAACAACACGTGCACTCCCCAAAAAGGATGCCTCCATATGCAAGAACTCAGTCTGGTAGTAGAACATTACTGTTGAGAGGTTCGGAATGGTAACATGGGCTAAGAAAAACCAAGCCATTGGTCTGTTCTTCCCAAAATTTATTCACAATTCATTAAGAAAAAATACCCATGATTATGAAGATAAACAAACGGGAAATTCTTGGTAAAATTGTGTGTGTGTGTGTGTGTGAGAGAGAGAGAGAGAGAGAGAGAGATGAATCAAAGGTATCAGCCTTGCTGGCCCTAAGCACACTCTACCAATGTGAAGCACATTAGGAGAAAACATAGGGTGATGGATCCAATTCAATAGTGCATTCGAGAAAACAAACCAAACGGATGGATGTGCCACTGGTAAATTGTCCTTAGGGTCTAGCTACTTGACAACATAGAATTTCTCTAAAACTACCTCAAAATGACAGGTTGCATAAATGCCCGGCGCAAACTATAGACAGCTGATTTCAGGGACTGATACCACCGTGAAACCAAGGGGCTGTCCTTTGTTAGACTGCTAGATCTACTTTGGACAAATGCCCTTTTATTGCTGCTTTTACGGCCCTTCTTTCTCCTTGAAGTGCCAAAATTGGATTTCTTGACTGTGGAGATATCTGCTAAAATGCTACCATTTCTGTCCACCCTCTCAGAACTTTCTGGGTTAGCAAGCCCTGGCAAAATTTTGGTCCCTGAAGAATCCTCCTTGACCAAAGTACACGATAATAGTTGTATGGATGGGAGTACAGAGAAAAGAAGAAAAATTGTATGTATCTGTGAGTTGATTAATGCATATCCTCCTAACAAACTCCCACATATTCCTCCAAAGGCCATCGATAACCATGATATTGACTGGAGATCTCCAGCAAAGGCTGCCCTGATCAAGTGCAATAACAATATCCCAGGTCAGAACCTTCTCACATGAATGATAAAGTCAGATAACTGCCTGGAAAACCATAAAAATGACCTATCAACATTGTACATGTATATATGGAACACATGCTAGGGGTGGCAGACACCATTGGGTGGCTGGCATTGTAATCACCATCTTCTTTGAAGACAAATTAATGAAATAAATTAAACTTTACAAGCTTCCATCTTGTTCCAATTTGGTATAGGAGATATCCAATAAAGAACCATCAAATGGTAGGTCCAAATGCTGTACATGCCTCCAAACTCATCTACACAAAGAATTTGGGGGCGGGGGGGGGTAACAAAAAATGAGCATACCTCTCAAACCGTACTGCTTCAGCGATCATTGCATCAATCACAACATCTGCCATGGCTGAACCTATGTTTTGAGCTGTTAAAAATACCATGAGTGGTCCACTTGTACTCCTCAGAGATGTTTTCATCCCTAGAACTAGCCATGGGAAGAGAGATAGGATGGTTGCAATGACCAAGTATGGAATCCGTTTCCTTCCTCTTATAGGGATACAGTCTGACAGTATTCTGCACATACACATAACAGTAAAGACTTGTGGAGAGAGAGCCAATAATATATTGAATACCATATATAGTTATGCTTATTATGACAAAAATCTTCATTAATCAATTTCCCAACGTTAGCAAGCACTTATGCATGGAGGCAAACAAGTGGGAGCATGGCAGGATATAGAAAATACTTCTGCAGATTTATTTTGAAAAGTCAAAAGTGCAAGCAGAGGGCCATTGTTTGGTGCAATGTTAAAATCTTGGGCTGACAAGTATGAGAACATGGATTTATGTCTTAGAGCATCCACTTTGAGGAAAAATAAATAAATGACAATGTTTAGACTTGCATCCAGTCTACCCCACCCAAGACACAGGACCATCATTGGGTAACGGTCCTTTTATGTCAGACGTACAACAAATTATAGAAGAAAAGACAGGCAGAATTAAGATAATAAGACTATTTTTTATGAATAGAAATAGATAAAGTTTATCTCAGAAACCATACCACAAAAGAAAAACAGATATATAAAACCTACACTAGTAAATAAAAGAGATACAACACTACCTGACAATGTTCACCACCTAACTTTTTCTGTTTTCTTCAAATGATATACCATAAAGATTTTTCTTTTTATGGTCATACTTTGCTTTCAAAATTCCTTTTTTTCCTTTAATTAAATATGACAGTATTTATGGATTTGTTGCTTTGATATCCATATGTGCAATGTTTGATACCTGTTTCTTGGCTCAACACCGAGAAAATAATATTTTCAGCTAACAAAGGATCAAATAGAAAAATGAATGATGACAATAGAACAGAGCTTTACCCATAAAATGGTTTTATACTCCATGGGAAAAATGCAACTGAAAATACAAGCTGGGAAGCTGAAGGTGACAACTTAAGCCTGTCTTTCAGTTGATAAGAAACTGCTGTCCATACAAAAGATCTGAAACCCTACACTTACAGTCATATGGAGTTAGAAAGAGAATTTGTACCAAAAAAAAAGGAAAGAGAATAAAATTTAAATAGACAATGATAACCAAACCAAGAGAACACTTAATGTGACCAGTATAGCCTTTAAAGTCACCATTTAGAGTAACAGTTCTAAGAATTATTTTTCAAGAAGAAAATTAACATATATACTGAATTACTGATTGAGAATTAGAATTAATCCTGAAATATGCATCCCTTCTAATATTTGCAATCCACAAAGTACCAAACCAAGAGAATAAAATTTAAATAGACAATGATAACCAAACCAAGAGAACACTTAATGTGACCAGTATAGCCTTTAAAGTCACCATTTAGAGTAACAGTTCTAAGAATTATTTTTCAAGAAGAAAAATTAACATATATACTGAATTACTGATTGAGAATTAGAATTAATCCTTGTTAAAGTGTGCCGAATAGGGGTAGTTTAGTCTTCTTATGCTTTGTTGGGACCCAAATACCTTCCCCTAACCCAACACAGTGAGTAGAGCAGGCCACTACCCATCAGCAGTACTCAAGGAAGCAGAAATGACAGGCGACAGAGCCTCAGGGACAGGCGACAGAGCCTCAGAATTAGTTACACCAGAGAGGGTGATTCTGTCGACAGAAGATATTCCCTCCATGATATTTCCCAGAGTTTGTTATCAGTTAGTTATTCTGCCAATCAGAGGATATTCCCTCTATGATTACACCTGTAGGCCAGATATATAAGGCCATACTCTTTTAAAGAAGGAATGAATGAATATCCCCTGTTTTTCTCTTTCACTAAATCCCTCTTTTCCTACCTTCCCTTCTCTTCTTCCTCTCCATTTTCTGTTTCAGGAGGTTAAGCCACCCTCGAAGGGGCTTCCGAGGTGAGCGGTATCTCACCAAGTTGGTATCAGAGCAAGGTTGTAGACCAGCTATGCCGCAGACAAGATCCTCTACCATGGAAGACAGAGTCGACCAACTTGAGATTGGGTTCCACCAAGTACTGAACGAACTCAGGGATCTCAAGGTGGTCATCTCTAACCTCGCCTCCCAACAACAGTCCGGCGAGACCAGTCAGCCAACAGAGGCCGACGCCTCTGTTTCTGGAAGCCAGGGAACTGGGGGTTACCCCGCCAGAAAGGTTACTAAAATCAATTTTCCCAACTATTCCGGTGAAGATCCCATTCCTTGGATCTTCAGAGCAGAGAGATTCTTCGAGTACCATGAAACCCCTGCACACCAGTGTGTCGCCATCGCCTCCATTCACCTTGAAGGAGACGCTATTCTCTGGCTTCAGTTGTATCGACAAACCCATCCTCAGGTAGCTTGGGCGGAGTTCACGGAAGCTCTGTGCATCTGTTTTGGGTCGACGGTGTTCGTGGATTATGACAAACTCCTCACTCGATTAAAATAGACGGGGACAGTAGCAAACTACCAGCTCGAGTTCAAAAGAATGGCGACCAGAGTACACGGATGGCCGGAGAAGGCCTTGGTTGGGTGTTTTGTGAGAGATCTCAAAGAAGACATCCTCCTGGAAGTGAGAGCTCTTCGACTAGCGACAGTCATGGCGGCGGTGGGCATGGCTCGCTTGCAAGAAGAGAAGATTGATAGCATGCGCAGGACTAGCAAGCCATCCTATCCGAATGTGAGGGCTCTCCAGCGAGCCGAACAGCAACCCCAAAAACAAGTTGGGGATCCTCAGAAGCCCATTTTGCCCAGGCCCACTATGCCTTTCAAGCGCCTCTCGTGGACTGAGATGCAGGCTCGACACGAGAAGGGCCTCTGTTACAACTGTGATGATAAGTTTGGGCCGGGCCATAAGTGCCGGGTCCAGCGAGTATTTCTCCTTCAAACAGAGGGAGAACCGGAGGGGACAGAACCAGAGCACCTCGAAGACTGTGAGCTGATATCAGGCGAACCAAAACCGGTTGGAGCCGAGATCTCTCTACACACTCTCATGGGCCTCAACCCTCTTCAGTCCATGCCAGTAGAAGGAAGATTGGGTGGCCGATCTGTGATGGTTTTGATTGACAGTGGCTCTACTTTGAATTTCATCACTTGCCGTTTGGCAAAGCAACTAGGTATGACTATACACCCCACTCCTCTCTTTTCAATCCATGTGGCTAATGGGAATCAGATGTTATGTGATGGTGTATGTAAGAAGGAAAGGATCCTCGTACAGGGCCATAATTTCGTGGTAGATCTCCACCCATTGGAATTCTCGGGGGCTGATATTATTTTGGGAATCCATTGGTTACGTGGCCTAGGTCCTGCACTGTGTGATTGGGCCAGAATGACAATGGATTTTTGCCAAAATGGACAGACCTGCCATTTGCAAGGGGTGCGGCCCCCTAGTCCCCGAGGTGATACCTTAGCCTCTATAATACGGGCCTCCATGGATACTGGACAGCCCTTGTTTATGCATTTAGGCATTCGGCCCACAGTTCCAATTTTAAACAATCAGAACTGTGACCAACCTACTGAAGCCCAACACCAGAGCCTAAGATCGATCCTCGATAAGTTTGGTGACATATTCAAGGAACCAAACCAGTTACCTCCACCCCGGGCCCATGACCATCAGATACCCCTCTTACCCGAATCCAAACCAGCCAATGTGAGGCCATATAGATACCCTTATTTCCAAAAGCTGGAAATTGAGAAGGCAGTAAAAGAGCTACTGGACAAGGGGCATATACAGACCAGCACCAGCCCGTTTTCATCCCCCATACTCCTAGTGAAGAAGAAGGATGGTAGTTGGCGGTTTTGCGTAGATTACCGGGCCCTGAATCAGATTACAGTGAAGGACAAGTTCCCAATACCTCTCATTGACGAACTGCTGGACGAGTTAGGGGAAGCACAAGTGTTCTCCAAACTGGACCTGCGGTCCGGGTATCATCAGATCCGGGTTCACCAAGCTAATATCCACAAGACAGCCTTTAGGACCCACGATGGCCATTATGAGTTTCTGGTTATGCCGTTTGGTCTTACCAACGCCCACTCCACCTTTCAGGCCCTCATGAATGACATCTTCAAGCCTTTCCTAAGGCAATTTATTCTAGTATTTTTCGATGACATCTTGGTTTACAGCAAGGATTGGGGCACCCATATGAAACATCTTAAACTTACCCTCACAATTCTGAGAGAGCACCAGTTGCATGCCAAATTGGCAAAGTGCTCCTTTGGACAAAGACAGAATCGGTACTTAGGCCATGTGGTTGCGGCCAGGTCATGGCAGACCCAGAAAAGATAGGTGCCATCCAAAATTGGCCCAAGCCCACCACTGTAAAGGCTCTCAGGGGTTTTCTTGGGCTTACCGGTTATTATAGGCGCTTCATTAAGGGGTATGGGCTTATGGCCGCCCCTCTAACACGCCTGTTACAAAAGGATTCGTTTGGGTGGGCTGATGATGCCCAACGGGCCTTTAAAGACTTGAAGACAGCAGTTTCTAGCCCACCAGTCCTCACTCTTCTGAATTTCTCTCAACCCTTTGAGATAGAGTGTGATGCATCGGGTGTCGGAGTGGGGGCCGTTCTGATGCAGAAGGGGCAACCCATTGCTTATTTCAGCAAAGCTCTCTCAGCAGCCCACCAAAATCAGTCCACCTATGTCAAGGAAATGATGGTCGTGGTAATGGCAGTACAGAAATGGCGTGCATACCTATTGGGACGCCAATTTATCATCAGGACGGACCAAAGAAGTTTGAAGTACATAGCAGAACAAAGGGTGCACACCCTGGAGCAGCAAAAATGGCTTAGTAAACTAATGGGATTCGATTACCACATCGAGTATAAACCTGGGCCTGCCAACAAAGTAGTTGATGCCTTATCACGGGTAGAAGAGTTGACCCAACTAACCTGCTCTCAGCCCAGTTTTCCCTTATTTGAAGCTATACGGCAAGAAGCCAGATCTCATCCACAGCTGCAAGACATCAGGGAAAGGTGGAAAAGTGACCCTTCTCAGGTTCCGGGTTACCAAATTGTGGGGCCTGATCTTTTCTCTAAGGGTAGGTTTGTGTGGTTGCTCCAAATTCCACCCACAAAACTGAACTGCTAAGGTTGTTTCATGATTCCGCGTTGGGAGGAAATTCAGGGGTGCTACGGACCCTAAAAAGACTCAGCAGCCACTACCATTGGGTAGGAATGCGCAAGGATGTGTTGCACTATGTATCAGAATGCCCAACTTGCCAACAGTAGAAATACTCCTCACAGTCACCCGCGGGCCTTCTACAACCCCTCAAGATTCCAGAGAAAGTGTGGGAAGACCTCTCCATGGATTTCATCACAGGACTCCCTCGTTCTGCAGGAAAAGAGGTCATCATGGTAGTGGTTGACCGCCTCACCAAGTATAGCCATTTCTCTGCTTTGCCTCACCCTTACACTGCAGCGATGGTGGCCGACATTTTCATACGGGACGTGGCAAAACTGCATGGAACACCAAGATCCATTGTCTAGGACCGTGACCCTGCCTTCCTAAGTTCATTTTGGAAGGAGTACTTCAGATTGCAAGGAACCCGACTACACCCATCCACCAGCTATCACCCGCAAACTGATGGACAGACTGAAGTCATTAATCGATGCTTAGAAGCCTACCTTAGATGCTTCATAGGGGAGAAGCCTAGACAATGGGCTCACTAGCTTCCGTGGGCAGAATACTGGTACAACTCAACTTATCAGTCAGCTGCAGGGATGACACCTTTCAAGGCCCTATATGGCAGAGAACCCCCTCCCATATTACCCTATGAATATGGGTCGTCCAAGGTGGCAGAAGTAGAGACTCGCCTACTGGAAAGAGACGAGATTCTTAGACTGCTCAAGGCCAATTTGACAAAGGCCCAGCAACGAATGAAGATCAGCTATGACTCTCACCACCGCCCATTAGAGTTTCAGGTGGGTGATTTTGTCTACCTTAAGCTCCAACCTTACCACCAGGTCTCAGTGGTAAGACGGGCTTGGCACAAGCTAGCTCCCAGGTATTATGGGCCCTACAAGGTGCTGGAAAGAGTGGGCCTTGTTGCTTACAGATTGGACCTCCCTACTACCTCGAAGCTTCATCCAGTGTTTCACATCTCTCTTCTCAAGAAAGCAATGGGAAATCATACTCCTATCTCATCTAGCTTACCATTCACTGAAGAAGGGGACATTTACACAGAGCCCATCAAAATTGTGGATTTTCGATGGGTCCGACGAGGTGGGCAGGTTGTACCAGAAGCCAAGGTAGAATGGGCCGGGCTGCCCCCAGAAGACGCCACTTGGAAACCTTATCTAAGGCTGAATGAGAGGTTCCCGAACCTAGACCTTGAAGGCAAGGTCAATGCTAAGGAGGGAGGAATTGTTGGGACCCAAATACCTTCCCCTAACCCAACACAGGGAGTGGAGCAGGCCACTACCCATCAGCAGTACTCAAGGAAGCAGAAATGACAGGCGACAGAGCCTCGGAATTAGTTACACACAGAGAGGGTGATTCTGTCGACAGAAGATATTCCCTCCATGATATTTCCCAGAGTTTGTTATCAGTTAGTTATTCTGCCAATCAGAGGATATTCCCTCTATGATTACACCCGTAGGCCAGATATATAAGGCCATACTCTTTTAAAGAAGGAATGAATGAATATCCCCTATTTTTCTCTTTCACTGAATCCCTCTTTTCCTACCTTCCCTTCTCTTCTTCCTCTCCATTTTCTGTTTCAGGAGGTTAAGCCACCCTCGAAGGGGCTTCCGAGGTGAGCGGTATCTCACCATGCTTGTTAAGTAGCTTGCTTATGTGGCAGTGTTATTAGAGTCACTCTGCCCCACACTTAAGTAAGGGCATTTTTGTCTTTGTAAAGATCATTAGAATCTATTGAAGATTAAGGGGGTCGACTGTAGGGGTAATCCAACAGATTTCAACAGACCCTTATTTTCTTTCTTCTTCTTCTCTTCTTCTTCCTCTTCTCCTTCCTTCTCTTCCTGGTTCAAACTACTGTAGCAGCATTCGAAACATGGTATCAGAGCCATGCTCCTGACCTACTTCAGTTGGTAAAGCACCTCAGCAGTGTTCATGACTCTCATCCTTCATTTCTAGTCAGTCTATGGAGAGAACTGGTTCGCCCTAGGTCTGAAACATCACAGGTCGTCTCTCTCTACTGCGCATAACCTTCTTCATCAAGAAAAGTGACTTCAGCAGTGAATGGTTGGTTGATATTCTCAAAGGAAGGTCGGTTATCTCTTCTTCTTGTGTTACTGATATTTCTGGGTAGAAACCCTACAAGAAGCTGCTAGTATCGATCAGAACCTAGAGAACTAGGTTCATTGTTGCCCTAGAAAGGGCCATGTGTGCAGTAGCCGAATGGTGTAGGGGCTGCTGTAAGTTGTTGAGTGGTGTTAGGGCTGTTGTGAGTGGCCGAGTGGTGTAAGGTGTAATGCTGTGACCTAGCCGAGTTTTTTTTGTGGGTGTGTAGTGCCCTCTTAAAACTGTTAAACTAGTCTGAACTGGGTGTAACAGGTTTAACTATGTTGCGGTGCTTATGTTGCACAATCCCTATTGAGTGGATGTAAGAGGGCTTACATGTGATTAGTGAGTGTTAAATTGATGCCTATGTGGTCAGTGGTGTTGTGAAATCAGCAGTAGTGTGAATAAGAACAAGGCATGTGTACCCACTGTTGTGTTTAGGAGTTGCTATAGGTGCTGGAACATCAATTTTTTGAATAACAGTCAGCTTGTTGCTGAGAAATCAGGTTAGAAGCAACTGTGAAAGAGTACAAAGGCAGCAATAGGAGATGGGTATAATGATCAGAAACCTAGTGTGGTGGTTTCCTCTAACTACCTAGGTGTACAGATGACCTCAATTAAACTGAATGGGGAGAACTATGTTCCATGGGCTAAATTTGTGGAAGTTTTTCTCAAGGAAAAGAGGAAAATGAAGCACATAAAAGATGAGAAACCATCGGCTGACTCCCCAGGGTTTGATGATTGGGAACAAGAAGATGCTCAAATCATGACTTGGCTATGGAACAGTATGGAACCCAAAATCAGTGCCAACTTCATGTTTCTTGATACAGCTAAGGATATATGGGAACATGCTAAGAAGTTGTATTCTGGACAAGATAATACAACAAGAGTATACCAACTTTATCAGGAGTACTTTGATTTGCAACAAGGAAACAAAACGCTAGAAGAGTACTATGCCTGCATGAAGAATATAAGGAATGAACTCAATGTCTATCATCCCCTCACTCCAGATATTAAAGTTCAGCAATAGCAAAGGGAACAACTAGATGTTACAAGATTCTTGGTGGGGCTGAAATCAAAGTATGAACCAGTTAGAGCCCAAATATTAGGGAGCTCCACCCTTCCTACACTTGAGGAAGTATTCTCACGGCTTCGCAGAATTTCTTTGGAACAGACAGAGAATCCCACACAGTCTAATAGATCAGCACTTGTGACTGCTAAAGGAGGTGGACACAGTACAAAGGGGGGAGGACATGCCTCCCGAGGAGGTCGTGGCAGTTCCATGATTAGTCGGGGTGGTCGTGACTCAAGGGGAGGCCGTGGCAGAGGGAAGAATAACTCTACAAGGAAGCGTACTCATTGTGGCAGGGAAGGACACACAGTGAACTTTTGTTATGACCTACATGGCCCTCCCTCTAAATGGGCTAATCATGCTGTAGCAGGTGAGGTTGACATCAGTGACTGTAAACAGGCAGACCGAACTCCTCCCACATCTGCATCTACTTCTGGGAGGGAGATGGTGAGTGTACCGTGTGATGAGTATGAACGGTTCCTTCAAACTACTTCACAGCATACCACTGCCACACTTGCCCATTCAGGTATTGCTTGCATGTCATCTAAAACCTCTCCCTGGATTATTGACTCTGGAGCCTCAGATCATATGACCGGGACTCCAGGTGTGTTCTCTTCTCTTTCTGAAACCTCCACATCACAAACTGTTACACTTGCCAATGGGTCTTCATCTCCCATCTATGGTGTTGGTAATGTTGACATGGCTTCTGTGCCCTTATCATCTGTTTTATATGTACCTAAGTTTTCATTCAATCTTATGTCTGTTAGTAAAATAACCAAAGCTCTTAACTGTTCTATTACCTTCTTTCCTTCCACTTGTGTTTTCCAGGATCTCAAGACAGGGAAGAAGATTGGTAGGGGGCATGAAGCTGGTGGATTGTATTACCTTGACAGTGGTGGATCTTCAATTGCTCTTCAGACTTCACTTACTCCTCTACAACGGCATTGCTGACTGGGACATCCATCTCTCAAGGCTCTCAAGATGTTGGTTCCGTCATTGAGTCAGTTGTCAGTTTTGCAATGTGAGTCATGTCAGTTTGGTAAACATCGCCGTGTGTCTTTCAGTCCAAGAGTTGAGAGTTGTATGTTGAGTCCTTTTTCTTTGGTTCACTCAGATGTTTGGGGTTCAATCAAAATAGAGTCTTATAATGGGTACAAGTATTTTGTCTCCTTTATTGATGACTGTTCAAGAATGACATGGATTTATTTAATGAAAGAAAGAAGTGAATTATTTTCCATTTTTCAAAAATTCCATGCTGAAATACGCACACAATTTGGTGTTCCAGTCAAAGTTCTCCGTTCAGATAATGGTCGTGAATACTTTCTTACTTCATTTCAACAGTATTTAGAACATCATGGCATTATTCATCAGACCTCATGTGCATTCACCCCTCAACAAAATGGGGTAGCTGAACGAAAGAATCATCAGCTTCTTGAAACTGCTCGGTCTATGCTTCACCACATGAATGTTCCTAAACGGTTTTGGAGTGATGTTGTACTCACTGCATGTTTTCTCATTAATCGGATGCCCTCTTTTATTCTTCATGGTCGGTCCCCCTTCTCTATCTTGTTTCCCACTTTATCTCCATTTGCATTAACTCCTCGTGTCTTTGGCTGTGTGTGCTTTGTCCACAATCTGAGTCCTGGAATAGACAAGCTAGATGCACACTCAATTAAATGTGTCTTCCTTGGCTACTCTTGGACTCAAAAAGGGTACAAGTGTTATAATCCCATTACTCGAAAGTGCTATGTCTGCCATAATGTCACCTTTTTTGAGTATGTATCCTTCTTCTCAAGTCCTAATGCATCCTTGTCTTCACCCTCACTTCCTCTTCCTCTTCCTGTCAGTGATCCAGTTCCAGATGTTGTTGTGGGAGTAGACTCATCACCTCATCCAGTGCAGGTCACACCGAACGACCACCGATCCGACAAGTGTATACACGTCAAACGACACCGGCCCCTCCTCCAGCTTCTACCTCATCTGCGGATCCTCTCATGGCTCCTATTGCTGAACCTTCAGACCTTGACCTACCCATTGCTTTACGGAAAGGTAAACGCAATTCTACCCTCCATACCATTTCCAATTTTGTTTCATTATCTCGTCTTTCTACCTCACATCGCCAGTTTGTTTCACTTTTGTCCTCTATTTCCATACCTAACAATGTTCAAGAAGCTCTTAGTTCACCTAGATGGCGGCGGACAATGGAGGAACTCTCTGCTCTTCAACATACTCAAACGTTGGAACTTACTACTCTCCCACCTGGTAAGCATGTTGTGGGTTGTAAATGGGTGTATACTGTGAAATACTTGCCAAATGGTAGTGTGGAGCGTCTGAAGGCCAGACTTGTTGCTAAAGGTTACTCACAATTGTATGGAGTGAACTACATGGAGACATTCTCTCCGATGGCTAAGATTGGTTTTGTTCGTGTACTAATCTCCCTGGCAGTTATGTATGATTGGCCTCTCTTTCAGTTTGACATAAAAAATGCCTTCCTCCATGGTGATCTGGTGGAGGAGGTATATATGAAGCAACCACCTGGGTTTGTTGCTCAGGGGGAGGATGGTAAGGTGTGCAAACTGAAGAAGGAAATTTATGGGTTGAAGCAATTTCCACGTGCTTGGTTTGGGAAGTTTAGCGAAGTGGTGAAGAGTTTTGGAATGAAGCAATGCCAGGTTGATCACTCAGTGTTCAACTATGACTCAGAAGCTGGGAAGATTTTATTAGTGGTCTATGTGGATGATATTGTCATTACTGGTAGTGTTAAATTGGGGATTGGCAAACTAAATGTATTCCTACAAAATCATTTTCAAACAAAAGACCTTGGAACATTAAAGTATTTCTTGGGAATAGAAGTTGCCAGGTCAAAACAAGGTGTAAATCTGTGCCAAAGGAAATATGTTCTTGATCTATTGGAAGAAGCAGGACTGTTAGGTGCAAAACCGGTTGAGACCCCTATGGAACAAATTTTAAGTTGAGTAGTGATACAGGATAAGTATTTGAAGATCCTGGAAGGTATAGACGATTAGTGGGAAAGCTGAACTATCTGACTATCACGAGACCCGACATCTCCTTTGCAGTCAGTGTGGTGAGCCAATTCATGCAGAACCCTCGTATACCTCACTGGGATGTAGTCCTTAGAATTGTGAGGTATCTGAAAGGAGCTCCAGGCCGTGGGCTATTGTATAAACCAGGAGGAAAACTTGAAGTAGTTAGATATACAGATGCAGACTGGGCAGGCTCAATGAATGACAGAAAATCTACTACAGGCTATTGCACACTACCTGTGAATTAGTGTGGTTGAGGAATCTCCTACAAGAAATTGGATTTCACATGGATAAACCTATGAGATTGTACTGTGACAACCAAGCTGCACTCCATATCTCATCCAACCCTGTCTTTCATGAGAGAACCAAGCACATAGAGGTTGATTGCCACTTTGTGAGGGAGAAGGTCCTTGTTGGAGAGATAAATACAGAACATGTGGGCTCTAATGACCAGTGGGCAGATTTGTTTACAAAAGCTCTAAGCTCAGGGAAAGTGAATTATCTATGTAACAAGCTGGGATTATATGACATATTCTCTAGCTTGAGGGGGAGTGTTAAAATGTGCCGAATAGGGGTAGTTTAGTCTTCTTATGCTTGTTAAGTAAGTAGCTTGCTTATGTGGCAGTGTTATTAGAGTCACTCTGCCCCACACTTAAGTAAGGGCACTTTTGTCTTTGTAAAGATCATTAGAATCTAATGAAGATTAAGGGGGTCGACTGTAGGGGTAATCCAACAGATTTCGACAGACCCTTATTTTCTTTCTTCTTCTTCTCTTCTTCTTCCTCTTCTCCTTCCTTCTCTTCCTAGTTCGGACTACTGTAGCAGCATTCGAAACAATCCTGAAATATGCATCCCTTCTAATATTTGCAATCCACAAAGTACCAATCAAGCACCTACCCGTACATGTAAAAAAATTCCATAATCTAGAGACATTAATTAAAAAAACCTTCTAGATTTGAAAGAAACGGATTCCTTGAGAGCACACTGTCTGCATAGCAATTTATATGCCTTTGGTAAAGACCACATGATGGCATTTGGAACTCAATGGATCAATATCAACAATAATCACATCAATATATGACATTTTTGTCATAACAAGTCAAAGAAAAATATTGTAAAACGCACATAAAAATTCTAAAGCTCACATGCACATAGTCTGGTCCAACCACAAAAAATAAAAGAAACACGTTATTATGGTGCACCATATTATACCATCATACAGAAAGGGCCTGCATAAGATGCAAGAAGGAAAGAAAGAGATCCAATCTCATAACTTTAATTTAGTCCAATCCCCATCCACAGTAGATGATCATGAAAGAAATGTGATATTATCTTCAAACCCTGCCTTAACTTTTTGCTTTTCCCGCTCATTTCATAATCTAAATACATTAGCTCATATTTAATGTATTTACACCATAAAGAATGCACCTTCAAGAAAAGTATCATTTAGGGGACTCAACTCATCCAAGTGTTGACAAAGATGTCATTTCCGATTCGGGATTGATTCATCCAGAACTATTTTCTAAAATACTTGACAATTCTGTTCATAATTATGATTCCATGTCCACATGACTGTTCCTGTTGAAGGATTTTAACACTCAATAGCATCAGAAGCAGAAAAAAAGTATATGCATAATGAACACTTACAAAATTGTCCCTTGACAACACTGAATAACCAAAGGTCTGCTTAAGAAGGAAGTTATTCTGCTATATGATAAGACTCCTCCTAAACTCAAACACAGAAATAAATAATACTATTTTTTTAATTCTGCACCATCCAGGCTGGTGGGAGTAAATATTCAGTTAATCAAATATTCAGAAATTAGAAAAAAAATTATGAGGGATTTCCTTTGGGAGCCGGGAGAGACTAGAAAGGAACACTTAATAAAATGGGAGGTTGTGTGTAAAAGAAAGGAAGAAGGTGGTTTAGGTCTAGGGACTGTAAGGAAGAAGAATACAGCTCTGTTAGGGAAATGATTATGGAGATGGCCTCTTGAGAGAGAAAATTTGTGGGTTGAATGTTGAAGTAGTGGCAAGTATACATGGTAGATTGGAGAATGGCTGGGACGCTGATGTATCGCATAGGGCTACCTTGGCAGCACCTTGGAAAGCAATTCATAGCCTCCTCCCTCAGTTTCTCAGGTACACCAGGTATGATGTTGGCTCAGGAATTTAATTCGGTTCTAGGAAGACACTTGGTTTGGTGGCCGGCCATTAAAGGAGGAGTTTCCTTCTTTTTATTCTATTTTGTTGTATAAAAATAAGGTCATTTCAAATTTTTGGTTCTTCCTTTCTTTGCCTTTGAGTCTTAATTGGGATCTCGGATTTCGAAGGGGTTTGAGGGATGAGGAAGCAACTTGTCTGTCAGAGCTTCTCCTTTTCCTTGATAGTGTTTGCTTAGAGCTTTCTTGTCCAGATAGAAGAATTTGGTCCCTAGGCTCTAAAGGTTCCTTTTCTTGTGCCTCCTTTTTTAAAGCTCTTTGTCAGTTCCCTTCCTTTCTATCCTTTCCTTGGAAAGAAGTGCGGTTCCCGCTGATTCCCCCTAAATTTCAGGCCTTCTGTTAGGAAATGGCTCTTGGGAAAATTAACACTCTAGATTATTTGCAAAAGAAGAGGCCTTTTCTATGTATTTCCCCGAATTGGTTCACTCTATGAAAATCCGATGGTGAATCTTGTTACCATTTACTAATTTCCTGTTCATTTGCTACAAATATATGGGATTGGTTTTTCTCTCTGTTTGGGTGTAGGTGGAATATGCCAACGGAGATAAAAATGTTGTTTAACCCATCTACCTTTGCTTTACTGAAGAAGAGGGGAAGAGTAATGTGGAGGTACACTAGAGCAGCAATGGTGTGGACCTTGTGGGAAGAGAGAAATGTCAGAATCTTTCAAGAGAAAGAAAGGAGCAAACGACAAATTGTGGAGTGTGTAATGACTAGGGTTATACACTGGCTACAAACGGTGGAACTTTTCAAAAACTTCACATTTGATATTATTTGGAGTAATTGGCCTTTAGTGGCTTCTAGCTCAACGCAAAAGGTTAAGGCAAGGTTGGCTTGGGCTGCTCCCATTGAAGGATTTCTAAAATTAAACTTCGATGGGAGTAGTCAAGGCAACCCAGGCCCAGTTGGAATAGGAGGGGTCATTAGAGACAAGGAAGGAAACTTAAGAGCATTCTTCTTAGGACCAATGGGGAATGGAGACTTCTTAAAGGCAGAATTTTTCTTCTCTGTCGATTATTCATTAATTTTTTATTTGCACAAAAAAGGCATCACAACTATCCCTCCCATTCCTAGCAAAAGGTCAAGTTCTCAATGGGGATTTACAAGCAGTGGAAGTAACTCTCCAAAGGGGAAAACACACATACACAGGATCAAGTTCTCATTAAAGTAACTCTCCAATGAGTTGAATTTAGTTGATTTCACCAATGTGCCTCTTTCTCATTCTCTTGAACTTTGGCAAGAAGAGCATTATCTCAGAGTCATGTATGTTGTGAACCTCCATGAATGCGCATTTATGTAGAGATAAAGGAGACATAGAATTTAGAGCAAAAACTAAAGTTTTCAATGGGACATGGCTCCAAATTTGAAGTGTTCATGCAACACAATTTAAGCAATACAATTTTGAGCAATGAAACCAACCAAATCCATAAATAAGACTGGTATAATATCTATACATTGAGTGAACAAAAAAAGAAATGAATATTGCATTCATTGAATCATCCAATCTTCTTATACAACCTCCCCCCCCCCAAAAAAAAAAAAAAGAAAAAAGAAAAAAAAGCAAACAAATAAACAAAAGAAATAAAGAAAAGAAATAATTCAGTTAATCTTCCATAAGAACAAAGAATAGCTTCTTCTAGAAGGGTAACAGTTTGTTGGGAGTCACGTGTGGGTGCATGGAGTGAAGAGTCCCATATTGGAAAAAGAAAAGAGATGTAAAGGACTTTTATGCAAGGATTGGCCCACAATCTAATGGCTTAAGCTTTCGGGTTAAAGGTGGTGTGCAACTCTTATTTATAAGTCCTACACATGTGTGCAAGCTGCCCAGTTTTGGCTGACAAATGCACGTGATGACTCCCATGGCTTTGCTAGTTTTCTCACGGTCAAGTAGTTGGCAAGAGCAATTGATCTCCCATGATAATTCTACCATGGGAATGTGCTCCCATAGTTGAGTGATTGGTGACTCTCATAGTCATAGCTTTGCCCACCCATGGATGACTCTCCATTTGGCATATGACAATTGAGTGATAGCTCCCTATGGTTATGATATGAGCAATAGGCTCTTGGGGTTGGTGTCTATCAAGCTTGGTACTATGATAACTGCTTCCGTTTGAGGGGGAGTATGGAGTACCTAATGTGTTAGAAACTCACATGAGGGGGAGATTGTTAGGATTCACATAGAGAGGTTGTTCGACAACATGGTTGTTTTTGAACTATTTTTGCTTTGGCTGACATGGCAGTTGCTTCTGTTTTCAAAAACAAAACCAACCATGTTGTTGAACATGCCTGAGTGTATGCTGTGAAGAGTCCCACAAGGAAAAAGAAAAGAGATGTAATGGACTTGTATAGAAGGGTTGACCCACAACCGAATTGTACAAGCTTTTGGGTTAAAGGTGGTGTCCAACTAAGTCCTAGAAGCGTGCGCAAGCTCCTCAGTTTTGGCTGACTCCCTTTAATGCACAACAGGGTTTTATGGGTCTGCTAGAAAGGGACAATCAACACCTCATATTTATGCCCCTTTTCACTTTATCTGTTTTATTCAATACGATTAACTGAAAAAGATGGCTAGAACCATGACAACGTTAAACTAAATTACAACATATTAAAGAAATAAAAATAAACTGCGCAATTTAGAGTGAAACAAAAAAGTAAAAGATCACGGCAAGTTCGGAAGCCACCAAATCCAGACAAAACTAAAAACCCGGAACCTCGAAATTGAAATCGTCACAAAACCTCAATTTCCATATGCAGAACCCTTTCAACCCAGTGCCCATAAAATCTCCAAACCAGTAAGTCCTTCAAACAGCAACCGAAATCCAAAACCAGCAGATCCTCAAAAGCCAACGACTCGAAACAATTTAAATTCGTCCAGCAAAATATTAAAAAAAAAAAAACAGTAAATCATTCATACATTGTCTAAATCAGGCAGGCAGAAAGAGATAGTGCCTATAGAGATGAGATTCTGACCTGGGTGAAGTAGATCAAGCAGATAAGCCATAGGAATGATGCACCAAAGGCAGCCTGCAACTGTTTCAGCCATTTTATCATTTTGAGTCCAAGGACAGAGATACCTCTCAAGCATCAACGGTTCCACCGGCGGTAATGGCGTCTGTTTTTTAAACGGATTAGTTCCTTCTTGCTGAAATTTCCCTGTCAGCATTAACTCGTCTTCTTTCTTCTGCGCTGACCTCTCTCTCTCTCTCTCTCTCTCTCTGCGGCCTGCGGGTTTCTCGCTCTTCATGCATAATAGATCCCATTGACGTGTACAACAGGCTGCGTAACTCAATCAAGACTCAGCACGCCAGTCATCTATACAAGAATCAATTGTCCGATGCATTGACGTGTTAACGCTTGATTGGATTACATACCCGATTTCCGTTTCCGTTTTGCGATTCTTTACAAAAATATGGGAGGCGTGAACTGTACGTCAAAACGAAGACTCAAACCTCTGAACGGTTCACCTCGTCACGCAACCAATCAGTTCCCGCCACGACACTGGTGCTTTGTACTGGGCCCAATCACGACAAACCACGCTGGCTGGGGAGTTAAAAGACGCTGCGGGTAGTACTTGGGCCTGGGCATATACATAAATCAAAGATTCGAAGCCCGGTGGTCATGGCTCGGCGCTCCACAGCTACACATGACACCGGAGGGTGTCCGACAAGGAGGGTGTTTGGTTCCTTTATGTTTATTCAATAAACGTTTATTGATGGTGTCACATAGGCATCATCTCAGTATTTTTCTCTCTCTTGTTCTTCTCTATACAAGTGAACTTTGGTTTATGTGCATGCTAGCCGTTTGTAGAAGTTATTTTTTGAAGCTTTCACAAACGGCATTTATTCACTGTTATACTGAAGTGGCGCCTAGTTGTCATAAACAACTGCAATTATTACATTTTTCAATTTTATCAGCAAATAGAGTACAAGTGTTTATTCAATAAACATAAATGGAACCAAATACATGCAAAATTAGGGTAAAAGTGTTTTTAATATGATTTAAGCATACTTTATGATACTTTGTAGAAAACATTTGGATACATCTATAATATCATATATTCATATTAAACAAAAATGACTGACAAAAATTGTCACATGCAAAGTATATACACACTAGTTTTCAAAAAGGAAGCAAATGGAAGACATTATCTACACCGCCCCACCATGATCACACTTAAACCTCTCTCTCTCTCTCTATCTATCTCTCTATCTATATATATATATATATAATTTTGGTAAATTGGAAATTTTAATTACTAAAAATTACATGCTGAAAATTACTGATTTTGGTAGTTTAATTTCAGAAATTTTTGAAAATTAATTATCGAAATCAATAATTAATGAAAAATTGATAATTAAATAAAATATTAATAAATACAAATTTAAAAATTGATATTTGTATTTCAATAAATATAAATTTATTTTTTACACTTTTAATTAGTAATTTTGATATTATCAATAATTTTAGTGATAAGTAGTTATTGATATTTTCAGTAATTTTGGTCAATTTATTAATATCTAATGATATTATCAGATAATAATTAAAATATTTTAGTACTTTATTTTTAGTGGAAATTTAATTTCAATAAATATAAATCTATTTTTTATTTTTCAGTAATTTTGATATTTACTATAATTTTTTAGTAATATTTAGTGATTTTGATAATTTAATTAATAAAAATTACTGATTTTGGTAATTCAATTTAGTAAAGTTTAATTATATAACCTCCAATTATTCAAATAAATAATCAAAAAAATTAATAATTTTCATCAGTATTGGATACTATATTTATAATTTCCATAATTATTGGAACTATATTTATGGGTTTGGGGGTGTTATAGGTTTGGGGAATGACCGTCCGAGTAGGAATGGCAATGAGTAGGTTCGGAGCGAGGATCATACTCCTCATCTCACTTGGTCAAGGAGGCTAACGAAGGGAAACTCTAATGAAGGAGAGAATATCTCTCTCTCTCTCTCTCTCTCTCTCTCTCTCTCTCTCTCTTACTAATCCCTACTAAGGCAGTCTCCATCCCCATCCCCACTTGATCAAGGAGATCAAATACTCAATACTCAATAGAGATGAGGAAAATTGGCATCCCTACCCTCGGGTTGTGTAGCCCCATAGAGCAACAAGTTCTAAGCCCAATAAACCCTAACATCTTTTTTCCCATGTATTGCATGGGACCCATCTAGGACCTGAATCCCCAAATTGTTAATTAAAAGTTTATTTTCAGCAAGGTATTTATTTAAAATAAAGGAAGATTAAAATTCAAATAATATTTTAAATATATTTTCATATATAATATAAATAATATTATATATTTAATATATATAATCAAGGTCAGGGCGGGGTGTGGACTTCACTCCCTATCCCCGTCCTAGTCCCCAATCGAGTATTCCTATTATAATTCTATCCCCACTAAGGCAGTCTCCATCCTCATCCCCGCTTGGTTGGGGAGGCCGAATACTTGGCGGGGACAGGAAAAATTGATATCCCTACCCTTGGGTTGTGTAGCTCTATAGAGTAATAAGTTTTAATCCCAATAAACCCTAACATCTTTTTTCCATGCATCACACCGTGGCCCATTAGTTTTAACCTATAACATTGTGTTAGCATGTGCTAGTTTGAGAAGTAGACTGATTTCCTGATTTTAGCAGCCACAAAATACGAGAATGGAGGGTATCTTACAAGGGAAAATTAAGATTTAAAAATATAAATGAACTTGCATGTGACATTTCACGTCACAGATAGAAAGTATCTTTTAAGTCTAGTGGAGTCTGTTTGCAAGGTATATTTAAGTCTATTTTAGAGCCTTAGTCACCATTTGGTTCGAAGGAATAGGGGTCTGGAATTGGATCGGAATGGGTTATTCCAATTCCAACTGTTTGGTTGGGTGGAATCGAAATCCCATTCCCATTCCCATTCCTGTTGGAATGGCATTCCCCTATTTGAGGGAATGGCCATTCCCTGCCCCTCCCTTGGGAATGAAATCTCATTCCTACTGGTTTTAATTCCCATTTCCATTCCTGTTTGAACCAAAGGATTATGGGAATAGACCATTCCGATTCCAATTCTGATTCCGACTACGAACCAAACGGACCCTTAGTCTTTTATCCTTTTTTTTTTTGCCTCAAGGGCTACATGAGAGGGGTAGCCCATCCCCCAACCCACTTTAGCAACCAGCCAATTGGCACATTGTGTGTGCTTTATCATAAAAAATAATAGAATACACCTAAGTGTCTGTTTGGTTCATGACCAGAATTAAAAATGGCATCCCTTGGAATCAAAAAATCAGAATGGTCTTATTCCCATAGCATGTTTATTCAAACAGGAATTGAAATCAAAATTGGAATCAGCTGGAATGAGATCACATCCCTAAGGGAAGAGAGGAATGGCTCCCTCAAATGGTTCAAACAGGAATTAGAATGGGATTCCAATTCCGCCCAACCAAAAGTTGGATACTTGGATCTGATTCCAATTCCATACCCCTATTTGGCTATTCCCATGATCCAAATGGGCCCTGAGAATTATATGTTCTCTATGTTGAAGCATTTGCCTTGATCCATAGATGCTACAAGAGTTGAATTGTTGAAGTGAAAGTACTTTTTACAGAAACCTAACTTGAATGCTCCATGTGCTGGTTGAATACATTTGCAATGTGGACTGTAGTTGGAAGACTAATACCCTTAATTAAGGAAGCCAATGGGTCGGGTTAAACAATAAACCTGGCTTGACCCGATCCTACAGGGTTGGGTTACAGTCAGGTATATTCAGCTTTAGGGGCAGGTTAGGGTTTTGATTCTTTGATGTGAGTCTGGGTTCGGGGTCATGATACGCCTGTATATACATAGTATTCTTATAATTTTTTGACTTCTAACTCCATAACTTTAAGGCTATGTTTGGTTTGAAGGAAAAGGTAAGGAAGGGAAGGGAAACATAGGGAAACCTATACAAGGTTTTTCTACATTTTCCTTCCTTTCCCTACCTTTTCCTTCAAACCAAACACAGCCTAAAGTTTAAGATTTCTTTATATATTGATTTTGGCTTTCTTTTTTTTTAAGTGGAAAAAGTGACACCTTAAAATTTATAAAACAAATTCTTAATTTAAACTAATGTTTTTTTAGTTTTTAAAGCATGTTCAAAAAATACAATTGAAATGTTGTGGGTTGGGTCAATATCGAGTTAGACCCTATAGAGTCATGTTGGGTTCAAAACCATTTTTTGTTGTTGGGTCAGGCTCACTCGGGTTGGGACATTGGAGGGTTGGGTTAGGGTTGAGGCAAACCTGTCCCATTGACATTAGGGGTGTAAACGGATCGAATCAGGCAATATCCAAATTCGAATCCAATTAAAAAAATTCAATATCTGAATTTGATTCGATATTCGATAGATATTGAAAATTAACATTCGAATTCAAATTCAATTAAATATTCAAATATTCGATTCGATTTGAATTCGACCAATTAATTATTTTAGGCAATTAATAAATATACAAAAAATATTTTATTTATATAAATATATAATTTAATTATTATACATATAAATTATATAAAATATTTAAGTGTTTTATATATTATATATAAGAATTAAATAATCAATCAAATTCAGATACTTATCGAATCAAATCTATTCAAATTATCCGAATTGGATTCAATTAGGTCATATCTCGAATTCAAAATCATATTTTCAAAATACTATTTACACCCTTAGTTGACATCCCTACCCTTAAGAGCATTTTTTTTCTGTGTAACTAGAAATTTCACAGCTGTTGGGATATGTATTCAGAAGCAAGTATTGAGCAGTCATGGATTGTTTGGTGCCAATTTGAAGTGAATATTTCATTATTTTTTTTTTCAAATTCCACTAAACCACAAAGATTCTAGATGTTTAATGGGCCGAAAAAAGGAAAATGAGTCCCCTTTACAACTGGAAATAGCTTCATTTTAGATAGTAAACTACTACTCTCAAATGAAATGGAAGCCACAATCAAAATGATTTTAGTCCTACAATCCTTGTAGCTTCCACCCCCCGTTAATTAATTTCCTGAAACTGAATTAAAGGAGAGAAAAAAATAAACATAATAAAAAATCTTCCAATTTTTTAGAGAGGATCAAAATATCACGTTTTATATGAGTTATGGGTACGTTGAAGCTAAGTGTACTGCAGAAAAACCGGTAAACTGTAGCCGAATATCATCTTATACCATAAAACAGAACAGAATAACCAACCTTGTTCCAAAATAGATTACAACTAAAGCTGCATTTGAAAATGATGCAAATGGAGTGTAAATCCCGGTTTAGGATAAATTTGTACTCTGATTCACTTTTGCCTTGTTTGGCAACATTACATTTATGTATTGACAAATGACAGACCAATACATATTTACATTGATAATAAAATGTAAAAGTACAATAAAAAAGAAGTAAATTTGCATTCAAGTGGGCTTTTGATAAAAAAAAAAAAGGCATATGCTTTATTGAAATTCATGTTTGCATCCATTACAGCTAAAAGTCTATTTGGTAAGAAAGTAAATTTGTCAGTGCAAAACTAACCCAATTTGCAATTTATATGAACTGTTTTACACTCTACATGCCTAAAGGTTGTCACTATAGTTTCATAAACAAATGGAAAGTTATGGAAAATTCAAGGAATTTTGATCACATTTATACAGTGGCATCAAGCCATCTAAAATTTCTTTAACTGAATTGAAGAACACCTGATGTTTACCCACTTCTTTGTTCTACTCAAACCTTTGATTCTGTGTGTATGTTTTCTTTGCCTGCTAAAACTAGTTAAACACAGAGGCAACGGACTGCCTTGTCATTGATATTGTTCTACTCCTCAACATCATAAGAAATGCACATTATCTGTAGTTTAAAAAAAAAGCCACTTTCTGTTCTTCCCAGTTGTGAAAAATGAAGATTGAAAAAGGGGTGTTAGTGGCAATGACAATTTGACTATCAATTGAAAGACAATGAATGTGGCATGAAATATTTGATTGTCGATGCTAATACAAAAATGATTGTGGATGTTTTTTATTTTCTTTTCTTTAACTCAGTAGTAGCAAGGCAATAAGTGGTAGAGTCGGTAGCGTGTAAATATTGTGGATGGACGGGATCAAACGGTCCTGTCCACGATAAGATATGGTGTTATGTTATGTGTGGACGGTCCCCGTCCACAAAATAACGTAGACAGGGATGGGCCACACCCCAAGTTATCGTCCACAGTATTTTCTCGTGGATGGCCCACACTACGGTGTCCACACTATGGTCCACACTCTCATTTTATTTAATTATTTAATATTTTTTAAATTTTTAATTTTTAATTTTTAATATAGTTTTTTTAATTTTTTAATATTTAAAATAATATTTTTTTAATTATTTAAAAAATGCAATTGCTGCCTACATATTAATTTATTGATGTCTTTTTTCAATTCATTTACCATATAAAATGCAAAAATTAGACATTTATGATCCACTGTGTAGATTTCCCAGAAAATATATATGAGATACATGGAATCAAAAAGTGTGGTGTGGACCTATAAAACGCCATCGTGAGTATGAACTGGTCCGGTCCACAAAATCTATCCACAATTCAGAACAGTTGTGGACTATGGTGTGGTATGGATTGGTCCCTACCATAGGGTGTGGTGTGGACCAATCCACACCCACCAATTTCTCATCTATAGAACACCTCCTTAATATCTATTAGCACTAACATCAGCCCAATTCACAAGCTCCACTGTAAAACATTCAGAGAGGTTCGTTTATCAGTGTGTAGATCAACCATTTGGTCTGAGGCAATCAAGTTTCACATTCACATTGAGGTATAGAAGAAGTAAATAAATAGAATCTTCCACTTTCATGACCAAAAAGAACAGCCAGTGACACAAATTATGAGGATTCAACATTCCCAATAAACATTATCTCATCTCCTGCCTGATTTCATATCAACATGATTTTCTAATATATTATATATTTATGTATAGTAAGGCAT
The DNA here is from genome assembly GCF_055504915.1 of Nelumbo nucifera. NCBI lineage: Eukaryota > Viridiplantae > Streptophyta > Magnoliopsida > Proteales > Nelumbonaceae > Nelumbo > Nelumbo nucifera. The sequence continues at coordinate 144,151,697 of NC_142649.1, read as the reverse complement.
AATTTAAATGCAGTACATAGGAACATTGACTGGCCTGTAGAGGAATGGCCTGACAGTATGAGAATAACCTGAAGGATGATTGTAACCGAACTTGACTGCTGAATGGGCATCACCTTGATGGATACAGTGTTCATGAAAGCTGCTGATAGACCTTGCTAAGCATGTTTCCCAACGGTCACTCTCAGGCATTGTTTCTGCTACTGTGTATATCCCCTTTGCATTCGTGAATGCCTGATAATTGAGCACTTCTCCAGATTTCGTTATGCAAAGAACAGCTACCTCTGCGCCTGCACCAAACAAGAAAATGAGAAACAGATGAAACCATGGAATGAACCATTTTCAACCTACTAATTCTTTGGTAAAAAAGATGGGGGTGCACATGATCTACCAGGTTTTCTGAGGTCATGAGCAACTTAACTAGCCAATCATGTTATCACTTATTGATTATTAAACACAGTTTTTGGCTGGAATTTCTGTGCAATCTGCATGACCATGGATCACACACAAGGAAAATAAGACATTCAACACAGCATGACAATTAACCTTGAAAATCTCGTGCTAATAGATGTTCCTCCTTTCCACAAGAAAAATTGATACACTCTACAGTAGCCTTGAAACTCTTCCTAAAATCACCATTGTCAACTTGTTTATAAGTAGGAATATCAAAGTCACAAACCCAAGAAATCTTGGACTAGACCCATCATTCCTCAAAGATGTAGTCAGACCAGAAAGACAATTCCTAGAAACATCAGATTAGTAAATTAACCATAGTCCCTTTTGTTAAAATTCGCTCTCAAAATCATGACTAGATATGTAAGTCACCCTGTGAGGAAGGATGCTGTACCATGGGAAGTAGGTAATTACACTCCCAACTCTGACAAGGAAAACCATGGATCAGATCTCCTCAATTGCCAGTGCCTGACATCATAATAGTACACTGACTATAGTCCCTGCTATCAACATTTGAACCTCAAATGCCTGACCCAGGAATTCAGAATATAAACAATCCCCAAGACAACCAAGCTCAGCTTTGTCTAGAAAATTATTTCCTTTTGTTTCAAAGAGAAACCCAAGTTAAATAAATAGCTTCCCAAGAGGCTGACCACCGACCCCAGGTCTCACTTTCTTTTCCCCTCTTTCATAAGTTAAACATGAAAGTTATCTGCATACAATAATAAAAACAATCTGACAAAACTCTTGTAAGACAATTACAGTGATATGTAGCCTGCAAATACAATGTGGACTGTAGGGGCCTAGGAAGAAGCCACTGGACTTGGTAACCTCAGAGTCTTAAGTAAAAATTTGTCATAGATAAGGAGATCCCTAAACTTCATTTGCACACCAATTTTAAGAAAATATTATTATTTTAAATGAACTCCCTATATACAAAATAAGAAACTTATATCATTTTCATCCACTTGCCTCTACTTCTTAGTTTGTAGACTATTTTCATCCACCTTTTTAGTTGGTAGATGCATTGCCTGTTCCCTCATGCCTCTTCTTTCCTTGAAGATGCATTTGCCTGATTTCCAGCATTTATAGACTGAGTATCGACAGTCTATAAAAAGGAAAACCAAGATGACAGAAGTTGAAAGGAAGTTCTCTTAATTGTACAATTAAAACTATTAGCACACATGATGCCTAGAAAGCAAAATCAGAAGATGGGTTTTCATCCTTCATGTATATGCTGCCACTCATAAAACAAAACCTGTACATAACCATCCAATTTATAATCATAATAACATAACAGATGGAACTATAACTTTTCCGCTTAATCACCATAATATAATAAAAAATAAATAAAAGAACCCACCAACCCAGTTATCTTCATGATCAATTTCAAAAACGCTTCTTAAATCCTAATCCACCCACATCTCAAGGTTAATACCGAAACGATCATTAATCAAACAATAGTTCAATTTCTAGCAAAACTCATGGCCAATTACAAGGCAAACGCCATAATCCAACAAGAGGATTTCATCCAAATAAAAAACAAACAAATAAGACGCAAAAGAACAAATTATGACTGCAAAATATGGCGAATATGAGCGCATGCATTGAACTTACCTTCCAAAACATGGTCTTCAGGTCCAATAGTAGAATCCCCGCAGACATCACAGACAACTCTGCCACGGATTTCACCTGTCCAAGATCTCACACCGGATAGAATCATTAGGAAGCAGAGACCCATCAGAATTCTCTTTTCCGTCTCCATCTCTGTGGTCCGAGCCTCCGATTCGCGAGATTCTAGACCCCTGAAGATGGCTCTATTTTTTACGGTCAGAGAGACTTTATTCACACCTGGTTTTACAGTTTTGCACTTCTACTTTTACTCTTTTTCTACACTTGTTTACCTACGGAGCGAGCATCTGCTAAGACGATCGTTGTACAAATTCCTGCGTCTGCCCTCTAAACTGTCGGTGACTCACAGTTGACTACTGCTAACTGCTTCTATTGTGTGGACTGTGGATGATCTTAGGTAAACCAGGCTCAAACGTCGCATCCATAGCGTTCACAGCTTAAATCAAGGGCTCGTTACCAGAGCGATGTTTTCTGCAAGTGCAAATTATAAAACCCTCCCCTCATTTTTGTAACAATTTATAAAGCTCCCCTCGGTTACTTGTCGTAAGTCGTAACAAAGACATTGAATGCTTTCAACTTAAAAAAATGACTTGGGAACTACCCTATTTAAAATCTTCCCTTTAGTACTCTTAACATTAGATGATTAATATCAAATTAGTACTTGAACTTTTAAATATGTCATAGCAGTATTTAAACTTTCAAAAAGTGTTAGGTTGGTCCTTATCGTTAATCGATCATCAGTTATCTGTTGAAAATGTTTAAACTATCCTTCAAAAAAGATATTGTTCATTATCTTTTACCCTGAGACTGAATCAGTTATCTTCAAAGAAAAAGAGAGAAAAAAACATGAAATATGATAGAAGGAAACAATAAATGAAAGCAAAGAAATAACTAGACAATAATGTATTTCATATCTAAATGTAGAAGACAATGACTTCATTAGTCTAGAATCTCAAACACCTCAACCGGTTAATCTCAAAGGTAGAAAACAATGAACAATTTCTTCTTTTGAAGGGTAATTTTGACATTTTCAATAGATAACTGAGGGTCGATTAACGGTAGGGATCAACTTGACACTTTTTAAAAGCTTAGGTACTGTAGTGACATGTTTGAAAGTTCGGGTACTAACTTGACACTACTCCCAAAGTTTAGGGTACTAAAATGAATTTTCCCTTAAAATTTTAACACCTTACCCTTCGTTCCTTTATTTTGCTGAATAAATTTCAAAGCTTTAATGGTATATCTCTTAGGTGTCAAAAAAAATGGCAAATCTCTAAAATTGATTCATTAATTTCTATTATTTAGAAATTGTCTTAAAATACTTCCAAATAGACTATGGGAATAGATCATTCTAATTCAGATGCTAAAGAATTTTCATTCAAATTCCAATTCCAATTGCAAACCAAACAAACTCTTAGAAAATTCAGCCATTATCAAACAATCCCCTAAATTATAATCCTATCCATCTTAATATTGGATGTCAATTAGTGTACTTGTCCTCTTGGATTCGGCCATTCATATACCTTACACATACATAATATGTAGATCAAAGTAACACATTTAATACCCTAAGAATGTTTTTGGTTTGATAAAAGAATAAGGAGAGAAATAGAAAGTCCAAGGAGAAATAGAAGACCTACATTAATTTACTAATACCACTAATGCCAATGGCTCCCGGGCTAACAGATCAAAGAGGTATTGGCTTCTAGAATTTTTCTTTACTAAAATACCCCTCATCTGAATTTAGTTCATCTCCATTGAAAGGGCAGAAAATATAATTAAAAGAATATCATTAGAATTTTTCTTTACCTCTCATTAAGTCTCACATTTAAGTCATTAAATAAATCACATTCTCTCTCATTAAATCCAACATTTATACTTTTGTTTATCATCTTTAAATTCCACTAATAAAATACACAATAAGTATTAATAGAATGAAATTTTATATTTTTAAAATAAACATAGAAGTGAAATCATATTTTTTATCTAGGTGGTGGGTAAGTAGTTCAACCATTTAGGTCAAATGGATAATTTCATGATGTTATAAGTAAATGATACAGATTTAGGAATATAAAAAATACTTTTGTTTATCATCATTAAATTCCACTAATAAATCCATACACAATAATTATCAATAGAATGAATTTTATATTTTTAAAATAAAGATAGAAATGAAATTGATGCGGCACGATCCGGGCACTCCTAGTTGGCTGCTGACTGGCTCCTCGCTGGCGACAGACGGCACATGAGAAGACGAAGGTGAAGGATTCCCGGGGGGTTCGCCCGGCGGAAATACTCCAAAGCTTAAGTTAGAACGCTAGGGGGAAAAGCAAAGAGTGTAAAAAGGCTAAGAGTGTAGGTCGCGCTAGATCACTAAGTTCTCAAGATTAGCTCAAGAGCAAGTAAGATAATTCAATTTTAGATGAAAATCCGAGAGAGTCCTCTCCCCTTCGATTAAAGGGCTTTTAACCGCCACTGGACTCCTGTCGCAACCGTTACCTACCAAGGCTGCGCATGTGATCGTTACAACGTACTACCCGCTTGAATGAGTGACACGTCCCGAAGGGACAGGCACGCCACCATCTGTCGAGAGACATGGGCGCAGACTGTCAAATGGGCAGGGACTACGCTGTCAATCGAGAGACGTGGTGCAATCTGACGGGTACGGTCTTGTCAGATAGAAGCTTCTTGATAGTGTCGCGTTACCTAGTCGCGAGCTACTTTGTAGCAAGCTATCCTGTCGCGTAGCGAGCTATCTTTGAGCTACTTTGTAGCGAGCTCCTAGGGATATTTCGAGGTGGCCCTCATCGAGATTGTCTTTGGAGCAGTTCTTCTACCTAAGTGTTGGAGCGAGCTGATTACCCTAGCTCGCGAGCTGAAATAGTCTTGGAGTATTCCCTTCTCAGTAGCTCGGGGGACCTGGAGCTCGCGTTGTAGCGAGCTCCCCCTACAGTGAGCTATGACATGGCGAGCTATTCTACAGGCTCGTTACTTAGTTGCAGTCAGGCTGTGGTGCTGAGTTGCTGCTCGTGCTGAGTCAGGTCCACGTGTCATCGTCTCAATGGGTCGGGTCAAATCATCCTCCATCAATTGCTCCCCACACCTCAGGCTAAGAGTGCTACCTTAGCGTGAGGAGTTCATGAAGTGTGACGGGTTGATTTGACCGAAGTTCAAACTTGATTGACTGGTCATATTAAATGTGTGTGCGGGAATCAGGGGATTTCTGACTTTTCGAATACCGAAAAATGTGCTGAAGCGGCTCTTAACTCCGGATGTCGTGCAACCGCCATTACCTCAATCATGGGAGACGTGCAGCCAGTCACATTTCGGTTTCAGAAGGCGTGTGGTCAGCTTGACTGCAAACCGTCATATCTGCCTCAATCTGGGCCGTTGATTCAGAGGCACAGTGACTATAAATAGGAGGGCCCCCTAGGCCTCGTTTTCTTTCATGCTATCTTGTTGTCTTCGGATTCTGAGGTCGCGCATCCATCTAGTCTACCCGAGCTCTTCCATTCACACCGTTTCATTTTTTCTCGGTGAGTCTTAATCATTCTATAAATCATGTCTGGGTATCCATACCATGCTTATTCCTGGGATGGTAACCAGGACGATGACCCCCCCTCGAGCTCAGGGGGAGCTTGGGAGCAGGTTCCGGAGGCTCGGGAGACCTCCGTTGATGTGGCCTCTACTTCTCGGGGGAGGGAGCCCAACACCTTCGGCCCCTCCTCCATGACGGTGGAGAGACTCAAGTCTCTAATCCGTTACTTTCACCTTCCCGGGGACCTCCTCTACAGTATCCCCACTAGAAACTTTCCCTCGGAACATGGTCCCAACGATATAGTGATTTTCCAGGAACAGCTCGGGGCTGGCCTGCGTCTTCCCCTGCACCCTCTAATAGTGGAGGTGTTAAACCATTTCAACGTCACCATCGACCAGCTCCATCCCAATGCCATCTGTAACATGGTTGGGACCATTTCATTGTGCTATGAGTAGTGTCTTCCCCTTGACCTTGATATTTTCGCTTCTATTCTTTGCATCAAGAATGCCACTCCTGGAGCTCCTCCGGAAAGGCGTTTTTACTACCTCTCTCCCCGTCGCGGCTATAAGCTCCTGTACGAGCTACCGAACAAGATTCCTGCCTGGAAGCAGGACTATTTTGTGGTTCGTAACCCTGAGGGGTGGCCCTTCCCAACTTCTTGGAGGGGCGCCATCCAGGACCCCAGGGCCGAGTTGGACCCTGAAATTCAGAAAACGATGTTGTCCTGGGCATCGGTAGGCTTCCTTTGTTCAGACTACTTGACCAAGGAGAAGCTCGCGCAGGCTGGCCTGCGTCCGGGTAGGTTGCCTTTTTAGGTCGTGTAGTCCCTTGTAAAAATATCATGTGTATACATATGCTTTGTGTTTTTTTTACTGGACTAATACCTTGTGGTCTTTTGGCAGCCATCATGTCTAGTGTTGATGTGCGCCGCCTTCTTTCGAGCAACCAAAAGCACAAAGTGAAGAGGCCGCGTCCTGACCGAACTCCCTCCTCTAGGGGCACTGAGTTCGAGTCTGCTGAGCCAGACTTTACTTCTCCACCACCTGAAGTTCCGCTACCTCCATCTGAAGGAGGTGCTGGTGGAGGTAGCCTCAAGGAGGGCGAGCTCCCGCAGCAAGGGGTGGTTCCCCCTGGTCCTTCCATCCATTTCCCTACCCGCGGCTCCCGATGGGGAACTGGGAGGGTGTTAATTATTATGTTGTGGCCAGGTGGAAGAGCCGAAGGGCGATCTGCAACGAGGAGATCGCTAAGTGGGGGGAGATGGAGCTCACCGCGTTCGCCGCCTCTCATTGTATAGTGGTAAGTGGTCCCTCCCCTCTTCTCGTTTTTTGCTTCCTTTTGCTGTCTTCTAACCTTAATCTCTTGTTGGCAGGTGAACTCCGCCATCCACGCCATGGCCCTCCAGACGAACATCCACTCTGGCGACGCTCGCAATCAGAGGGTCATCGTTCAGAAGCTCCAAGGTGAGCTTGACCGGACCTGGGGTGAGCTCCTTCACACTCGCAAGGGGAGCGAGGCCCAGGAGTTGCTCGTCCGTGACCAGGAGGCGCAGATCGCCAGGCTTTCCGAGGAGAGCGCGCGCTACAGGGAGGAGTCATCGAGGGTGGCAGCGGTGAGGGAGCTCCTTCACCAATAGGTTCGGGACTTGGAGTCCACACTTCTGGACCGAACTCGGAACTTCGACACTATGGTGGAGGCCGAGTGGGAGAAGGCAGTCTGGGACTTCAAGGACTCCCAGGAGTATCACGACCTCCAAGTGGAGTACAGCTCGAGCTCGTACCGCTCCGGATTCAATCTCTGCCGCTGGTTGGTCCGAAAGAAATTCTTTGGGCTCAACCTTGACGGCATCACAATGAAGGGCCTGACTCCTGAGATGACGAACCAGGCGGAGCAGGAAGAGCCTGACTCCCCGGAGGACGAGGACGAGGTGGAGGAGGTGGACCCCTGAGGCTGGCAGCTCTGCTTTTCTGTTCTTCTGATTACTGGTGGCTCCCAGGTGCCAGAACCCGGTCTTGGAAAGATTTTCTTGGGCGGTTGTGCCCTTTTTTATCTCTTGTTAAACTTTCTCGAGCTGTTTAGGTCGATTTTTTTTTGGAATGGCAATGAAATTTCTCTTTTTCTTCTAAGTATGGTGTGCTCTTTTATTTTTTTTTTGCCAAAGCGATCTCATCACTCGAGCTATTAGAGTTGCATACCCGAAGTAAGATTTTTCGGTAATTGTTATCCCGAGTTATCCCTTAGTGTTTCGGGGCACCTTTATAGCATACCGCAAAGCGATTACTATGCATGCCCAAACTGTATGTTTGTAGATTGTTCCTTACTTGGTCCAACCGATGTACTGAGACGAGCTATGCTTCGTAAGGTTCAGACCCGAGCTGCTTACACCTCTGATACTTCATATTTTGCCTTCACCTCTGAAGTGGCTAAGTCTTTCTTGATGCCGAGGTCTTAGTTAGCTCGGTGTTTTAGCCCTTACGCTGAGGGGGTGACTTATAGTCTGCCCTTGAAGTTTGCCCATGCCATGGAGGCGACTAGGTCTTATTGCGCCGATATCGTGTTAGCTCGGCATTTTGGCCCTTAGGCTCTAGGAGTGACTCATGGTCTACTCAGTAGTTTGCCCATGTCATAGAGGCGACTGGGTCTTGTTGCGCCGAGGTCGTGTTAGCTCGGCATTCTGGCCCTTAGGCTCTGAGAGTGGCTCGTGGTCTACTCAATAGTTACAGGTAATATTGCCTTAAGTTGACAATATTCCATGCCTGAGGTACTTGTTTCCCTTCAAGGGTTTCGAGTTCGTATGTTCCTTCCCCAAGTACCCGTTTCACTCGGTAGGGTCCTTTCCAATTCGGTCCGAGCTTGCCAACGCCGGGCTCAGGTACCATAACTTTCGAAGGACCAGGTCGCCGATGCGGAGGTTCCGATTCTTGACCCTGGCGTTATAGTACCGAGCTACTCTTTGATGGTAAGTTGTGGTCCTGATATATGCAAGGTCCCTTACCTCGTCGATTAGGTCGAGGTTGGTACGTAGCTTGTCTTCATTTGCCTTGTCGTCATATGCCTCCAGTCGTAGCTAGGGAACCTTGATTTCAGCTGGGATGACTGCCTTAGTGTCGTAGGTGAGGTTGAAGAGAGCCTCTCCCTACAGTGAGCTATGACGTGGCGAGCTGTTCTATAGGCTTGTTACTTAGTTGCAGTCAGGCTGTGGTGTTGAGCTGTTGCTCGTGCTGAGTCAGGTCCATGTGTCATCGTCTCAATGGGTCGGGCCAAATCATCCTCCATCAAAAATCATATTTTCCATCTAAGTGGTGGTGGGGAAGTACTTCAACCATTTGGGTCAAATGGATTATTTCATGATATCATAAATAAATAATACAAATTTATAAATATAAAATTACAAAAAATATAGAAAAAAAAATTTTAAAGAAAATTGGACATGTTTCTATTATTATTTTTCAAATTAAAAATAAATATGATAAAATAGACATAGTTTTATTAATGATTGACATCAAATATACATCTTAAAATCGATGGGAAATTAAACCATCTTCTTATCTAGGGGGTGGGTTAGTGGTTCAACCTTTCAGGTCAAATAGGTTAACCCGTGATGTATAATTAAAAATAGTTTTTAAAAATATTATAGTACAAAAAAATATGAAACAATTTTGGGCACATCTATAATATTATATAAATCTTCCTAAAAACTAAAATCTCTCTCTCTCTCTCTCTCCCCATCTCCCCCACACGCTCCAATAACCTATTAATCTAATATCTTTAAATTTCTCTTAAACAACCTCCTCCACTATCCCCAACTTTCTCCTAATTTATCTCTATTTTAGAAGAGAGTTTCTCTCCTAAATTATCTCTAATTATTATTTATCTTCTCCCCCACATTTTATCTACATCTATCTAAAGAAAGTTTGAATTAAGAAACTTAAGAATTATTTAAATATTCTAACAAAATTATATAATAACTTTAAAATATTTACTAAAAAGACAAAAAATAATAATAATCGATTTAATAATATTCAATTTTTTAATAATTATATATTTTTACAAAATTCATCACAAAATTATGTACAAAGAATATAAATTATGATTTTTTGGATTATTCAATCTAAATGTTATTCAAATAATAAAAATCTAACATTAAAAATGAAATATTATTTAAATATTTCAATAACAAAATATTAAAATTAATAAATTAATAATATATTTTAAATAGTTGCTGAATAACTTTCAATTATAATAAATAGATTAAGATTTTAAATATTTAGTTAAATAACTAAATATTTAAAATAACAAAATATTTAGTTAAATAACTAAATATATAACATAACTAGAATTTAAATAGTTAAAATAAAAAAATTATGTATTAATAATACTATAATTTTATGAATTATTAAATTCGACAAGTAATTAATATTTTAAAATTTAAATAGTGATATTATTTCAATAAATAAATAATATTGTAAATAACTAATTTCATTTGTACCAATGAATAATTGTAGAAAATAACTTTCAAAATTTTATTTTTATTAAAAATTTTAAAAACTCAGTCTTTATATATTATATATTTATCTATACTAAAATTAATATTTATTGTATTTTAGTAATTATTTATTGTTTTTTGTGATAAATATATTTTCAATAATTATGTATACATCTATTTTAGTTTTGTTATTTAATAGAAAATTTTCAATAATTATTGGAGTTGAAACTACTATTATTTAGCATTTTAAATTTAATTTATCGTGTATTTTCATTATAATTTTTTAATAATTATTGGAGATTAAACTATTGTTCACGGGTTGGTTCAGTTCAATTGTAGATTGTTTGGCCAACCAAATCGACCTGGCCAGGTTAGGGGATTGGTCACTCAAGTTAAATCGGTTTGGGTCAATTTTCTGTTTGGTCAGCCGGTTCAAAAGATTTAAATTTAAAAAATTAATTTTAAATTAAAAAATACAATTGCATTATTAAAAAAATAAATTTATGATATAAACTATTTTAGCCTAAGACATTGGAATTTTCCCACTTTCTCGTATTAGAAAACATATATTTAAAATATAAAATATTAATATATATCTATGGTTGGGCCGTTCGATTTTAGTTAGTTTACAAATGGTCAAAGCGAAACTAATCCAACCCAGTAAGATTGGTAAATTATTGAACCAAAGCTAACTAGAAATACTCAAAATTGGGTTGGTCAGTTTCATTAGTTTGATTCGGAATGGCAACAAGGCAGTGCGGGGACAAGGAGGCTCTCCCCATCCCCGTCCCCGTGAAAATCCCCATCCACATCCCCGTCCCCATCCCCGCTAACGGGGACAATGTTATCCCCATCCCCGTGGGGATCCCCACTCCCCGTGATTCTTTATAATGTCAACCATTATAGTTTTTATTTTATTTAAAAAATAAAAATAAAATAATTAAAATTTACAATTTTATTAGAAAAGATTCAAACATATTCAACCATATTTTTAAAAATATTAACATATAGACGTATGTGTACATATATACATATATAAATGTATGTGTATATATACATATATATTAGCAGGGATCCAGGTCCACACGGGGCAGGGAGTGCTCTCCCCGTCCTTGCTAATAGGGGATGAAAATTTCCCCATCTCCATCCCCACATGGGGAAAATCATCCCCATCTCTACCCCCATTCAAGGCAAATTCCCACGAGGATCGGGGAAATGGAGAAAATTGCCATCCCTAAGTTTGATAAACAACCCTATCTAAAATTAATTACTGTTATTTTTGTATCGTAAAAAAATTATTAAATGTAGTATATAAAATATAAATGATTATTAATTATTATATAAAACAGTTGTATATTCTTACATGTTTCTATTGTTTACTTTTAACTTAACAAATCTCGTGCATCGACGGGTCCCCGCTAGTATTCTAAAGAATGGTATTGTGATTTGTGAAGGGAAAGAGAATCAAGAGTAGATGGATGCATGTTTGTCGGATCCTTTATATTTTAGCAATCAGCATTAATGAGGGCCGAAAAAAGAATCTAATTATAATAAATACTAGTAGAATGGCATATGTGATGCACGGGATATTTGAACCAATGAATGATACTACAACCAGATATAGATCTTAACCAAGTTAAGTATAGCCACTTGTTTGATTCTTCACTTGTGTTAGTGCCAATCTGTTTGATTGTCCTAAAATAAAATCATACTTTAATTACTTCATCCTAGTTGAGTGTGAGTGGTAATGCTAAATAAAACAAAACTGACTTAAAACATGATCATAGATTCCATTTGACATATGTAATGTGTTTATATAAGTACGCAAAAAGCTCCATATTGCGACATTAGCACAATGGCTTAGAGGGCTATGGAACCAACCATAATGTTCGTGCCAGTTATAAATTAAAATCCAAGGACTAATCCTAGTTGGAATAATGTGGTATAGATTCAGTTCAATTAAAGAGCATAACAACAGGGGGGTTTGCTCTCAACTTTCCAATGCAAGATGTTGAAACAAAACCTAGAGGATGCCAAAAGCAAACCAGCATGAGGGTTTTGCTCTTAGCTTACAAGTGCAAGATGTTGAAAGCAAACAACTTGGATCTTCATGTAGAATAAACACTAAGTTTTGGGATTTTTATGGTGTATTTCACTGATGGTTAAGAGGATTAGGTGTATGAGAACTTACAAATTACAAAACACCAAAAAATGCTTAGAAATTACAAATATAAACTTGATTTAGGCAAATGTAAGCTTGCTAAAGTCACAAGATTAAACATTGAATTAAACCCAAAGATGAAAAGTGCTTGAAACTTATAAACCAAAACCCTAAATGCTTAAAATTAATTAAACATAAATAATTATCAAAGAAACTCAATTTTAAACTAAAGCATAATGTGAAACATAAATTTCTATTGCATTTTCATAACTTAAAAGAGTGAAAGAGATAATAGAACTTTGCAATTGTGATAAAGATGATATTGAGTATTATTTTGGCATATATTGCTGTTGAAACTTCTTGAGATGAAAGGCAAAAAAACTGAATATAATCAAAAATAAAGAGCAAAAACACTTGGAACTCCATAAGTTCCAAGTGTCTAAAAACCTATATTATTTCTATTCACATATTTTCCAATCAATCACCTAGAGGTGTAAATCGGGCCATGCTAGGCCAACATGGCACAACCTGCATGCGGCCCGTGCAAAGTGCATGTTGTGTTATGTTGGCCTGCAGGCTGAGTTAGGCTGTGCTTCCCTCCCCTAGGATATTTTGGGGGGTCAATTCAGCACAACCCACATCCCAAGCCCACACGGGCCCGTGTCATGCCGTTCTTCGGGCCAAACCTTGGGCCAGGCCAGGCCACAAACTGGGTCAAGTCATGTTTTTTTAAATTTTTGAAAAAATAATGACAATTTTAACATAAATTAAAAAATATAAACAAAAAACTAAAAAGATCTTAAAATTTTATTTTATATGAAATTTGATGTATACAAGTGCTTATTTATTCAATAATAAAATGAAATAATACAATAAAACTGAAAATAAAATTAAATATATTAATATATTATATAATTATTATAATATATACATATTAGATATTATATATACAATATATAAATATATATGGGTTGTGTTGGGCCATGTCGGCATGTGGGCTGCAGGCAACATGGCCCGCTCGATCATGCCATGCCAGGCTGGGCCAGCTCAAAATCGTGTTGGACCATATTGGGCCGCTGGCAGCATGACCCGATTTACACCTCTACAACAACCCCTTATTGTTGGTTTTGAAGAAAATAAATTAATAAACATAGTTACAAGAGCAAAGCATATAAATGATAATAATAAATAGGGAGGGTAATTTTGGAAATAAAAATCAGAATTCCCAAAACAAAAAACTAATGGACTTTTAAACAACGACAAAACAAATAGAAATAACGGTAAGGGGTAATATTAATTGTACTTTTACCATTCCAATTTTTATTGATGGTCAATAGAAAATAATATTAATTGTACTTTTTAATTATTTTCAGTAAATACCCTTATTAATATAAAATATTGTTAATTTTCAATATTTTTTAATTATGTTAAGGTTTTTCAGAATTTTTTGGATTTTTAATTAATTTTTGGTATTTTTTTTCATTATTATTCAGTAATTTTTGCAATAAAATACTATTAATAAAATGGGTTATGCATTTTAAATTTTATTAATTTTTATCATTTTTAATGAGTTCATTATGCACAATAAAGGTCTCGACTCATAAAAATATTAATTAATTAAAAATGCATTAATACAAAATTATCTAATAATATTATTAAAACTATCAATTAATATTTATATATTTAAATTTCTTATTTTTAATTAATTGTTGGTATTTTTTCATTATTATTCAATAATTTTTGCAATAAAATATTATTAATAAAATGGCTTATGCATTTTAAATTTTTATTAATTTTTATCATTTTTAATGAGCTCATTAAAGTTTAAAACTATCAATTAATATTTTTATATTTAACTTTCTTATTTTTTTAGTGTTTATAAAGTTTGATTTTAAAGTGGAATTGAAACACAATATTTACTAAGTTTTGTTAATATTTATTTTTAGTGGATTTTTAAATTAATAACTTTTTTATTGTTTAACCTCATCCTATTTATTATAATTTGATTTACATTATTACTTCTCTCTCTCTCTCTCTCTCTTAAATGTAATAATAGCATGCATTAAAATAAGAGGCATTGGAAAACCCAAAGGTCTCTCTCTAATAGTGTGCAACTTTATTAATCTAATCAAGATAAGCAATGATTACTGTTTTATATTTTTAAAACAAAAGAAAATAAGAAAAATATAAAAAAAATAGAGAAAATAGATAAATAACTTCTCTCAAAGAAGATACATGTTGACATGGATAAACCCTAGTAAATGTGTGGTCTTTGGCATTGAAAACCTACAAGGTAAATTGATGTGGGGGTGGGGCATGACAATTAGCCTAGGGCCCAGGGCCCATTGCGCCAGGGATTCTTAGTTGCCATGATCATGAAGTGATGGGCCCTAGGCTAATTGTCATGCCCCACCCCCACATCAATTTACCTTGTAGGTTTTCAATGCCAAAGACCACACATTTCCCGGTAACTCGAAGGAAACCAAAAAGATGCAATTTCCACATAAAATTTATGATTTGCTTTCCCTCAAAGAATTTATTGGTTTTTTGACTATATAGTCACCAACCCCCCATTTATGCTTACATTATCCCTTAATTGTGATCTACCAGCTATTACTAATTAAGAATTTTTTTTTTATTATTACCCTATACTTCGGGCCCAATGCCTTTGTTCCTTAAACTTTAAAATAAAACAATTCAGTACTTGAACTTTCAAAACGTGTCAATTTAGTATCTCCTATTAACTAGTTGTTAAGTGGTATTTGAAAAGACACAAATGTCCTTCAAGTGTTATCTAATTTTTTTATTAACCATCCAAACATTGACAAAAAATGAATAATACCGAATCCTTGCCTCTTCATTTAAGAAAGTTGGGTTACCAGAATGCCCACTAAGATATGATCCCGACTTTCTTGAACAGAAGAGGCAAAAATTTAGGACTATTCATTTTTTGTCAACGTTTAGATCATTGATAATTAAAGAACATTAGATGACACTCGAAAGACATTTATATTTGGTAAAGAGAATTAGATGACACTAGACCCAAGATACAGGATACAAACTCATGGAGGTTGAGTAGTCAATATAAACATAGATGGGAGATATGAATTGACATATTTAATTCTCTTGGGCTCCACTGGAACTTCACAGGTCGGCCTGCACAGAGCGAGATATCCTTGCATAATAATAGATATCCCGCTGCAAGAATTCTCAATATCATTAAGACTGTAAATTCATAAGCGCGCTGAAGATTATCACTTTCTGGATGTCTTCTTAAACGACCTAGAATCGGAACTATTCGATTGTTTGGTTCGAATGGATGGTCCGTTCTGACAAAATTTTAAAAACAATAATTAATATAAAAAAAGTCAAAACCATTGAACGGATTGATGATTCAGTCATCCAAATTAACGAATCGTTGACCAATTCAACAGTTTTTGGCCAAAGATCAGGTTTGAGGTAAAACAAAACCAATTACCTAAACGATTCCCAGGCCAAACAGTCCAATCATCTGAATCAACTGCAGTTAAAAACATTGGTTCATAATTTCTTACATTGCAGACCTCTAGAGCACGCTATTCAAATTTTGTAAAAAGCCCAATCCGAATCCATCCCTTAGGAGAAACAGATTTACAAGAACCACCTTTTGCCCACTAGCGGACCTTATCATGATCTCTAACTAAAAAACCAAATGAAGTTTTATTTATATTATTATTAAAAATTAAACCCATCATCAAATATTTGCCTTAAACCAAAAAGAACAATATAACAAGAAATAAAGCAGCACATATACATATACATATGGATATTTACGTGGTTTTGGTTATAAACTATGTCTACAAGCTTAAAAGAAATTAAGTTACTATAAAATAATATAATAGTGAGAACATCAATTATAATGTTTACAGCCTCTTTCACAGACCCTATCTTACCATCCAAAAAACACCCTTTCACAATCTCACTCACTACACACTTTTATTTTTCTCAAGATACAATATACGCACAAGATAGCTTCATGGAGCAAGCGAAAAGATTTTGTGGTTGACCTACATTGTCCATACAGTGGTGGAGCCACTAGAGTGGTCACATGTTCAATTCCACACTGTACCATTGGTTTTCCTACTTCTTATTCACCATTCATTTTAATTTTAATTTTCTTAATGTAAAACGACAAAGTATTGGGTTTTAAATTTAAGCTTCGAAACAAATTTGCCTTAGAAAAGGTCACCACTAAAAAAAACCAAGGGGTGACTTATTGCCTGTTAATTAATATGTTAGCTGGTTTGATTTGATCTTATTTCTTTTTCTATAAATTTTTTTGCAAGATGCCAATCAGCTGATTGATAAGGTTTCCCGCCTAAATAAAAGAATCAATTCCTTAGCCACGCATTTAGGAAAAAGGGGTTATTAATGGTGCATGGCACCAAACACAAAAAAAAAAAAAAAAAAAACCTATTTGAAACAAATCCAATCAATCAGTCATATCAAAAAACTAGTAAATCCAATCAACTCAAACTATAATCAAATTCAAAGCGGAACAGGATTGACTGTAGAAAAGGCCTAATATTCTAGTATGTTAATTCTGTTATCACAAAATCCTCCTCACCTGCTGGACTTCACTACATTGCAAAATCAGAAATATTGCTATGAAACGACGAGAGAATGCAACTCTTGAACGTCTGGAATATGAATGTTTTGTAATGTTTTGTAATGTTTTTCAATGCCACACACATGTTTGTAGAATATCCGGAATATGATACGGTTTGTGGCTTTGTGCCTTTGTAGGAGCTAGCGCAGCCAATTACTTGCATAAATGCCCATCTCACCATCTTCACCCGCGGATGCATTTCTTTAGTTGGGCTATACGCTCATCATAACTTCTCTCGAGTTTAGCTATTCGGGCTTCCAGATCACGTATAGGTGTGGGTACTTCTTTGCTGCTTTCTTCATCAGCACAGTCTTGTCTTCCCCACCCGTAACGTCTGGAAGTATATTTTGCAATTGCATCAAAGGAGCATGGGCTTTCTGCCGTATTCCCTTCCCTCTGTGGTGATCTCTCAGGTGGTGGTGGGTTTTTCATTTGCTTCCACCACTCGAGATATCTCATGGTGACATCCGACTCGAAGAGTCGCGCAGGAATGTAGAACCTGGCATATCTTCGAGGGTTGTCATAAGTTCTCCAGGCGTCTTCCCACGTTGCATTGCACCGAGTGAAACGACCAGGAAGATCTTGGTCTATCCCAAACTGCATTGCCACCCGGTGAGGAAGATACTGCTCTATACACTTGAGTCCCACTAGCTCACAAGCTTTCAAGCAGCGGGCGAATGATCGCAGTTCTGTATTCAAATCTGGGCAATCCAAGAACCACCCCTCTTGTTCCTTGTAGAAGGAAGGTGGTTTCCAATTACTAACAAGGTTGGCGACGTAAGGGCGCCACAGAAAATTCTCAGGCAAGCTCGCAATAACCGACCTCACCGTTTCAGGTTCCACTTCCGATTTCAAATCCTGCCACTGGGCTGCTCTTGGCTTACCTTGGTTGAGGGGATTTGGTGTCGGTCGCAAAACCGGAAAGTGCTCCCATGCCCACATCTGGACTAGTTGGAGTGGAGCCCAAACAGCAAAGGGTACACCATCTTTGCTCTCGTCGGCCGAATCGGTGGAAGCAGCAGCAGTTAAAACTTGCTCCTTGAGTATACGCAAGTCCCGGTAAATGCTTGCCAGGACGGCTGGAGCCAGAGCAAGTGGGGTGCCTTTGGCCAGACGAATTGAGATCGGAAACACGTCGGAGCTCACGGTCTTGAAGGGAGGCGCAGGGAACACGAACTTAGAGAGCCACAAGGAAAGAAAGGCTACGTGTTCCGATTCGCCCCCACGACCCATAAAGTAGTTCATCCAGTCCGAGTGGCTGGCTTTCCTTGCTTTTGTTTTCGAAAATTTCCTCCGCTCTTTGTTCATCTCTTCTCCTATCGCTGCAAGCTCTTCCGGCAAGCTACCTGTTACGGATTCACCTAGAATCGAGAATCCCCCAAGAACAAAGACGTCCTCCAGCGTAATGGTTGCTTCTCCCCAAGGGAAGACAAACGTGTTCGTCTCTGGGCACCAGAACTCGACTAACCGGAGTATGAGTTCACCATCTCTTCGAATTTGACATGCAGAACTCCTAATTGCTTCGTGTATACCGACATCCTTCCAAACGTCTCCGTAATGTGGATGCAAACCCTCGATCCATTCTTTCCATTTCTGCGGATTTCTCCACCTCCACCCTTTGAAAGCAATCTTTATAGGCCATTTTGGGAGCCCAGAAGCCGCTGTATCAAATAAGAGGGGAACTGAGGGGACTTGAACGGCTTCACCAGGATAACCTGTGCTGGGTTTGAGGAATCTGGCCATCCTCAACGTTGGTTGTCCTCCTGTAAGGGACACCATTGTTTCCTCTCTCTCGTCAACAATGGTGTCGCTGCCTAATGGCTCTGTGTTTTCCAGTACTCTCGCCATTGTTGAATCGATAAGAGGAGATGTTAAAGAGAGAAGTGGAGAACGTTGTAAGTAATTTCTTAGCTCCAATAGTCAATAGACTTAAAAGCACTGCAATCTCATTATCTCATAAAACGTTAACAAAGTAGTGGGTAACTGGCTACTGCTCCATCAAAAAGAGTCACACCCTTCCTGTGTAATCATATTCTTCTTAGAAAAGGCATCAACATTTATTGTGTGCAGCGAATCTCTGTACTCAATCCCTCTTTGGAAATTTCTAAGGATACATCTATAATTCCCATTCTCACAGGGCTTCCCAGCCAAATTGCACTAAAATTACAATCAATGATGTAATAGAGTTCGGATTTTGTACTCACTTAACCAAGCTTTTACAGCCAAACATATGGTAGTTGTATGGTTTTGATATTCCCAATCCAAGGCTGCAAAGGATTGTGAGTATGGTGCAAGTATGGTATTGCTAAGAGCAAATCCAATCTTATCATATTGATTCATGTTTCATCAGATGTATTTACTATCAATTGGTTAATATTTGTGATACACAAAATAATGATTTTAAAATCAATGATAAGAATTCCATGTCTTTTGATTCACACCAGGTTAATTTGCATTGACTAATACTTATGATATATTAAATCAAAATTTTCACCAAATTTTAAAAGGGTAAATTAATTAAACTATTCTTATGGTTTAGCTAATTGATTAAGTGTATCTTTATTGTTTGAAAATTGATTAACCCTACATTTATTGACAATTAATTAATCCTTCTTAATCATTAACATGAGTTAACGACGGATGATGACTGGATATGGGTTCTTTGCAGATCAGAGAGATACTCAGATATGGGTTCCTTACTCAGATCTCTCCCTCTCCCTCTCCCTCTCATTCTCTTCACCAGAACTGCTGGAACTGCGGATGATGACCGAATCTCAGATCTGAGATATGGGTTCCTTACTCAGATCTCTCCCTCCCCCTCTCATTCTCTTCACTAGAACTGTTAGAATGACAGATGATGATTGGATCTATCTTCTTTTACGTTAGGTCGAAAAACCCTATAAAACGGGACGAACAAAGCTTCACAAGTAACTTGCGGGATGAACCAAGCTTCGCAGCAAGTGGAAAAACGAAGATGGAATTCAAAGTGTCAACCTCTGCAGTTGCAGTAGTTCCAGAGAAGAGAACAAGAGGGGCAACTCCACAACCAAAACCTTTTGATTTTGAAAATCTGCACCAGATTTATAGTCACTTGAATGCATAACAGGGCCACAGAACTTGTCAATTCCTGAAATTTTATCCGAGATACAATACAAGTCCCCTACTCTTTCATTATTTTCATTAAATTATACTTAGGGCCGAATTACCTCTTATTAATTTTGTATTTACTCCTATATATTAATTAGTTAATTACTCATGTACTTAATGCATAATTTTAAATTTTAATTTCAATTTTAGCGCCTAATTGGAATTCTCTTTTCATTAATTTCGTTAATTAATAACACTTTTTCTCATTAAATTCATTTTGTTAGTATAAAACTACAAACTTAGCAATATTAAAATTCAAACCTTAGCCATTAGGCTTTAACAACTAGAGGTTCACCACTAAACCACGCCTATTTGCTTGCTATAGGTTTATGCATTTTTATTTTCAAGTAAAACTTATCTTTTTCTTAGTGTATGTTTATCAATAAATGTTAGAATTAATTATTAAAATTTAAATTATATTGATTAATTTAAAACTGATGTATATCAATATACATTTTAGTTTTTTCACATTTTAGTTATTCCATCATTTGTCAATAGTTACTAAGTGTGTCATGATATCTCGAATTTTATATAGACCATTAAATTACAATTTTTTTATTTTTAAATAACTTATTTACAATCATATAAAACTTGTAACTATCGCTATTAATATATTTTTTAGGATTTATTTGAGTTTTTTAACATATTTATGCGTATCTTGATTTTTCGTCCGTATCCATACGTATCCAAAGTGTATCCCGATATGTTTCTTAAAATTATCTTTTCGATACACCTTACGTTTTCGATACTTTAAACCTTGGGAATTACAGGCTCAATGTTCTCCCCGGTAGCGACGATGAGCCACCAGGAGAAGTACTCGATGTCTTGGGTTCGAACCCTCCAGAGTCCACAACTCGAGTGGAACTTAGCCATTTTGACCCATTGTCGGAACCTAGGCTTCATAGAAAACTTGGCAGCATATGACTCAATGTAAGAGATGAATTGTTGCCTCGACAGGTACTCTGGGAAGTCCTCCAGAAAGCCCAATAAAGGGAGCTCACAGAACTGTTTGGGGAGGTGAAGCATTAATCGATCATAAATCTTGTACAGCCAAAGAGAAGCTATGCAATCGCTCTTCTCTAGCAAAACAGAAGGGATGTCGTGCTAGGATAAGCAAGTGACAACAACTAGGTCCATCTTAAGGGATTGACAAGTGGGTCAAAACAACTAAATCCGGGACAAAGTGGTGGGCCAATAGCTATCAAATTTATAGATAAGCAGTATCTGAATATTGTGCAATCCATGGGGAAATCGGTTTATATATTTGATCTCAGTGGCCGTATGGCATCCGATCTCTGTAGTTCTGGTGGTTCTAGAGAAGAGAACGAAAGGGGAAAGGTCATAACCGCGATTCCCCTATAGCATTCAACAACTACAATTTTGGCAGTTCTTGAGAAGAGAATGAGAGCGAAAGGGAGAGATCAGAGATCTACAATGAAAGAGGGGGAGGTTGGAGGTGGAGGGTAAAATTGGGTTTTTAAAAAAATTATATGTCATGTGCTTATGAGTTTTGACGGAATATTAACAGAACCTAACAGTAAGGGTAGAGTTAGTCAATTATTAGAAATAGTAGGGGTAACATTAGTCAATTTTCAAACAATAAAGGTACACTTAGTCATCAATTAGCTAAACCATAAGGATAGTTTAAGAAATTTACCCATTTTAAAATACATCACACCTTCAAGATTTTAACCAATAATATTAAAGACACCATACTTTTACCTAATTTTTATTGGTTCATGTTTCAAAGGGTGTACTCAATATCAATACTTCAACAATGTTAAGATATTAACTATGGAGTATAGTTTTATCATTGGTTCATGTTTTTTCCTTTATAATGTAGTTAATGAATGCACCATAAATTTTGCCTTCTACTAAAAAATGGGAAAAAGATAATCAAACATACTCAAAAATTTTAAAGATTAAATGTTTGAAAAATCACCATTTAGAAACATTGGCATTATATAATATTATTAAAATATGTTGAATTTTAACTTTCATATCATCACGTAGAAAAAAAAAAAAAGAGTGAACTCTGTCTAGTAGATGAATTGTACCAAAACAAGTTAGTGAAGGTAAAGGAGAAAAATGATAAAGACGCCCTGTATATGATAATCAGGGTTCAGATTTTCTTACATATAGGCCATGTTTGTTTTTCGGTAGGTTATTTTAGCTGGGTAAGTTTTTCCTGGAAAACACTTACTTGGGTAAGTGTATTTACCCACGTTCTTTAACTTCTCGTATTAATAAGGTAATGACTATTTTAGCCATAAAAATCTATTATTAAAAGGGGCATTTTTGTTCCATTCAAGTGTTGTCAACTTCTCCCTAGGTGGAAAAGTTATTTATCCAAATAAACTTTCTCTAGTCCCCACATAAATCTGAAAAAAGAACATGAGATTCTTGGTCAATGGGAACCAAAATTCCATTGACCAACTTTTCCCCCTCTCAAAATCCAAAAAAAGAACACCCCCATAGATAAAACGCCAAAAAGTTCCAACATTTTGAGTTTAACAAGATGCCTCATCTTTCACCTCCGCGTCCCGGTTTCTGCTTAACTGCTTACTTCTTCTTTGAGAATCACCATGTTCTCTGTCCGACAGTTCTGGGCGCTGTATGCTTTCTAAGGGATTGACTGATAGCTACTGTCCCACGTATATTGCGTCCACTGCTGGTTTCATATTCCTTTGGTTTTCCGCTTAGCCATGGATATACTGATCATATACCTAAAATCCCAATGCCAATACATCCAACCCTGCTGTCAAGCTCAAATTTGTTTTTAACTGTAGTCTCTTGCAAGATACACAATGGGTTTCAGATTAGTGAAATTGCTTCTTGAAAATGGCCATCTGGCAACCAACACTGAGCTGCTTCCCAGGTACTGTGCTCCATAAACCTTTTCTTGCCCATGTAAACCAGAAGCTTCTGCTTCATATACCTATTTTTATTTACTCCCTTATCTTTCAATATTAAACTGTATTTTACTTTTACAGAACCAGAACCAGTATTATCAGTTTTTGGAAAATTGGTAATCAAAGCCGATCAATTAATCATTGATTTGGTTTGTTAATTTTTTTATATTTTAAATAATAAATAATATATAATGCATATTTATTAACCACTGGTTTCTATATTAGTTAATCGAAACCGAATCAATACCTTTGATTTTTTAAAAATACTGAATCGACCAATTTAGTTAACCGGATTTTCAATTCGGTTTCAATCAAATTTTTAGTTGAATTTTTCTTA
This sequence comes from Nelumbo nucifera, assembly GCF_055504915.1. Taxonomy (NCBI): domain Eukaryota; kingdom Viridiplantae; phylum Streptophyta; class Magnoliopsida; order Proteales; family Nelumbonaceae; genus Nelumbo; species Nelumbo nucifera. Next base: position 144,128,386 of record NC_142649.1, on the reverse strand, counting down.
ACCACCCCTAATCTTTACCAATTTACTTGCATAGCAATTGTCTTTACACTAGTCAATTTTAAATCAACTAAAAAAGTATGTAAAACAGTATTACACACATTGTAAAACCAGGGGAAAAACTTGCCATTAGGCCACCTTCAACCAGAATGAGACTATACAATAGAGCCCAATAGCAAAAAACAATCACCACCCTCCTCAAGGTACCAACTCCCACAACTTGGGGTGCAAATCAGGTACTCGATTTGAAGAATTTATGCCGCATCAAGACCGGGCCCTCGGACCAGACGGTCCAGACCATTAAAGTTTTATCAAATGCTCAACCCAAGCCTGTTCAAGTTGCATTCCTACCTTCAAAGTCACAACCATAAGAAGAGAGAATAATTGTAACCAGAAAAAAAAAAGGCAAATGCATTAATGAACATCCACCAGAGCACAGTACCGAATACCCACATCCATGTCAAATCACTACAAGATCAAACAAAAGGAACATTGATCCATCCTCACCATCACCCTAAACCAGCAAAAGCCCCTACTCAAGGTTTTTAAAATCAAACCGAACAATGAACCGGTAAGGGTCTGATTCCTGGATTAACTGGTCCGATTGTTCAAGTCGAATGGATAGCTCGTTTTAACAAAAATAAATAAAAAATGATTAAATCCATTAGATGGTTCAAATGGTTTAACCACCTAGGTCAACGATTTATTAATCAAATCAACATTTTTTGACAAAACAACAGTTTTGGGGTAAAATGAAATCAGTCACCTGACCGGTTCTTGGTTTTTCCGGTCCAACTGTCTGGTTTTGAAAACCATGCCCCTACTCCCCAATAAGTGCATTGGGGAGTATACAAAAAGCCCCACCAACAATCAGGTCAATTTGCATTGCACTATACAAAAAGTTCCTCTTCAATAAGTGAACTGTTATAAAGGCCTGTTGCCTTTGCTGCCTCCTCATCCCTACATGATGATGGCCCGATTTTCCTCTACCTCCCTTAATCTTATTTTCGAATATCGGTATTCAATCTTTTCCAGAATTTCAGCCAACCAATCTGATTCTTCATCAAAGTCTTTCCTTCTTTCAATTTCTCTTGTTTCCTTTTTTCTCTCCTCCCTTCCCTCTCAAGTCTTTGAAAGCATTCATGGCCTATCCAATTACCCCTAGAAAAAACACAGCGAGTTCAATTCCTAAGCTCCACCATCCTTCCAATATCTTTGCCACTTACCATTTTCTTACTCTAATCATCTTCTTCAATACAAAATATCTGTATCCTCCACTCTGAAACTTCATCTCCTCACAGGATGCAGTAGACAGTATTTGACAACTACCCTCAACCAGGACCATCTTCTCTGCCACAAGGGTCAAACCCATGTCTTCTTGACTCCTTTTCAATCTCCACTCTTTCTTACTCGTATTTCTCTAAACACATTAATTAGGCATCAGATGTTTCTCCCTACCACATGGGGAAAAAAGCCATTTCCCATGCCTCTTTGTGCCCCCACCAAGTTCAAAAGCTCAAGCACTACTATTCGTGAAGCAATTTATTGACCAAATCAAAGATTTTTTGCAAAATAATGATCCAAGTAGTAGACAGACCCAAAAAGGTGGCCGCTTCCTAGGCCAAATGGTTCAACCACCTGCATCAATAACGTTTCAAAAACCATGGATGATGCATGGAACTACAAGAAGGAAACTAGATTGAAGAGAAAATCTGTTGCTGTACATGTGAACCTCTGTAGTAAAAGATGAGAATATCATTATAAGTCTTATTTTCTCATATATTTTCTAATGGTTTTCTCCTGCTCCTATATTTTTCTTTAAAAAGCAGCAAATACCAATACAACCACTTACATTCTCTGTTTTTTCCTAAAACCAGATAGAATTTGTACGTGCAGAGGTTGGTATGTAAATAATAGGATATAAAAGGAAAACAACATAAGTTTTTTTTTAGAAAAAAGTAAAGTATATTTGTTAACTACTTAATTAACCCTCATCCAAATGATGTTAGCTGAAAGCTCATTCTGAGTCTGACAAACTGGTTCAACCAAAAGTTTGGTTTGATATGATATGACATAAATTTCGCTAGACAAGGGGAGGTTGAACAAAGTTTGACCAAAAATATATCCTGTGTTACATCTTCTTATATAAGGCATGAAGAAATCTTCACTTCAACCATTTTTTTTTCTTTTTTTTTCCCTTTTTTAACACATGGATGGAAGTACGGGGGATATTGAACCCTGCGACTGGATATGAGAACAAATAATATGGGAAGCTTTTTCTCTTCTATCAAAGCCAGGTTTTGATTCTTAGACATGTGTGTTAAAGGCTCACTATACCTTGCTTCGCTTATCCAATTGCAATTTTCTACTAAATGGTTGATGAAAGCTGAAATTTTTCCTCAGCTTGAATTGAGTGGGTTGAAAAGCAACTACCCATTAACCACTTAATAGCATACTAGTTAGGACCCATGCTATGCATGGGCTTTATTCATTAGTAAAATTGAAGATGGAGCTCTATGACATTTCCAATTAAATGGTGTCCATTTAATCAAGTATTATTTTTTGGGGTTATGTCTAGTTATCCGATCACTTTAATGAGAGTGGCCGATTTCCTATTCTCTAGATAAATTTGTACTATTTTATGTATCTTAATGCTAATTTTTATTATTTTTTTGGAAAAGATTTTTTTTATTAATTTTTATTGGTTTATTCTTATTTTTAGGTAAAATAATTAAAAAAATCCTCTTCTAACAATTCTACAAACCACCTTTGTGTTTTGACCCTAACAAAGGCCTCCCCTATAGTTTTGGGGAAAAGTGCAAATCTTCCTTTCCCTTGACTCTTCAGTAAGAATGCCATTAAAGTTACCAAAATACCCTTATAATTGTTAATGCATTATCATACATTATTTAAAGTTTCAACTTTACTCTCCACTAATCTATTTTTCTAGACAACTTTCAAAGAATAAGGCTGAAGTGAAGTAAAATTAATGCATTACTGACTAAAGGAAGGCATTTGCACCTTTTTCCAAAACAATAAGGGAGGTTTTTGTTAAGGTCAAAACACCGCGGAATTTCATAAGATTGTTAGAAAACCCAAGGAGATTTTTATAATTTTCCTTATTTTTAAATGAATTTTAAATTGATTTTAAAATAATTGAACTATGTTTAAAACTAATATTTTTTATTAATTTTTGAAACTAATAAAATCAAATTTATTTAAGTATATTAAGTTTTTATTGAATTTAAATTCCTTATGAAATTTAATTAACTATATAAATTTTTATTTTTAATGGAACTTAAGTTGGTTTTAAATTAATAAAATTTAATTATGAAACTAATAATTGTTATATAATTTTGTATTACTTTTATATTAATTTTAAATTGTTATTCATTTTTAATTTATCTTATTCCTTTTATTAATTAAATTGTTTTTTATATTAATAAAGATATTTTATCATTAACAATAATTAATAATTATTTTTATTTTATTTAACTTAATAATTTATTTTTATTATGGTTAATTAATTTTTATTATTTTCAAATGGAATATAAATGAATTATATTTTTAAGTGGAAGTAGATTATTTAGTGTAATAATATATCCTTGAATATCTCAATTTCAATATAATTAATTTTTACTGATAATTAAAGTTTAACTATTTATATATAGTTAAGTTGAAATGATATATAGATAAAGTTAATGAATTTTATGCAATTTACTGGAATTGGGAAAGAGAAGGAGAGAGAGAGAGAGAGAGAGAGTTAATGGGGTTTTAATGAAGAGTGTTAAAACTCTTAAAGGTGATTGGTCACTTAAGTTATTTTGTTAAATTTTAAAATTAGAGAATTCAAAAAAAAAAGAAAAAAGATAGGTATCTTTGAGAAGAAATAAAAAAAAAAGAGAGAGAGATAAGTGGCTTTTAGAATAAAACCATAAAGCATGTAAGTGCCAAATTGGCACATTGCATAGTGGGGGCACGGGATTTATCAAGGAAAGTCAAATAACCAATACATATAACTAAGGAAATAATGCAATGTTGTTTAAAATAATTAAAAATTTATTTTAATAATTTATTACAAAAATGTTTTAGTAATTTGGATTATTGATATTAATATTTTTTAGCAAAAAATAATAATTATTGCTAATTATTTAATAAAATAATTATTTTTTCCACATTATTTGTTAGTGTTCTATTATATTGTTTTACTCTATTAATGATTAAATGTTTCATTTTTTTGTAAATATCACTTAAATATTTAAAATAAATAAATATCAGTAAATATATAAAATTTGGCTATAGTCATAATTAAATTAATATATAGTTAACTTGTTTAGTCACTAACTAAATTAATCTAAGCCCAAATTCAAGGTTTTAGACTTTGGATTAGGGTTGGATTGATCTTTATCTTGACCCAACCAACTCAAGTTGCATATATCGTAACGTTCGTATTTGGACTGGACCAAAGTCACAAAACCAAATGCACCTATGCATGCATTAGTTCTAGTTTTTTTTAACTATTTTAAATAATGTGGAAGCCAAAGAAACTATGAGGTATGGGCCCCACATTGTGTAGCCCAATAAACCAAAAAATTAAAAATTTTGGACTAAATTTTGATAGTGTATTAGTAGTTTTTAAGATTGCTTGGCCTAGCCCAACCCACACCTTAAGTGTAATAACATTTGTATATGCTTACAAGATTTCCCATGTTAATTATAAAACTATGATTTTTTTACAAATTAAAATTTTTATTTAATTCTAGTTTAATATAAAGATATATATAGCATTTAGGGAAAATTCCCAATTAGTACCTTGTACTTTGGGTGTAGTTCCACTTTGATCCTCGAACTTTAAAACGCGATAATTCAGTAACCAAACTTTTAAAACATGACAATCCAGTACCTGTTGTTGAGTGGCTATTAACCAACCGTTAAGTGGCATTTGAAAAAGACAAATGCCCTTCAAGTGTCATTTGATTTTCTTTATTAACCATCTAAACGATGACAAAAAATTAACAGTCCCAAATTGTTGCCTTTTTCCATTCAAGAAAGTTGGGGTCACATTTGAGTGGGCATTTAGGTGACCCCAACTTTCTTGAATAGAAGAGGCAAGGATTTGAGACTGTTAATTTTTGGTCAATGTTTGGATGGTTGATAAACAAAATTAGATGACACTCAAAGGGCATTTGTGTCTTTTTCAAATTCACTAAACAACTAATTAATAGCAAGTACTAGATTGTCATGTTTTAAAAGTTTGGGTACTGGATTGTCGCATTTTAAAATTTGGGGACCAAAGTGGCACTAGACCCTTTCCCTAACATATATATATATTATAAGAATATTTACCATATATGCATATAATTTCCAAGTTGAGCTTATTAGGGGTTGTTTAGCTTGGGCCCTATCTGGTAAAGCCATCATGGGATTCCAAAAGTTTGATACTAGACCTGGCGATTGGGTTAGGTGCGTCGGATTCGGGTTGTGTCAAAACACTTTGGGTTGATTTTAGGCCGGGTTGAATTTCGAGTTGGGTTATCAAATGCTAGACCCTAACCCTAAATGTTCGGGTTAGGGTTGACCCATGGGTCAATTTGGGTCATCCCAAAAAATAACTAGAATTTAAAAAAAAAAAAAGAAAAATTATGTGAAATGCCAAAATTAAAGGAATTGACCTTAAATTTCCAAATATAAAATAAAAAAACTTGAACATTTAACAATTTAAAGAGTAAACAATACAGAGTAAAGATTAAATAGAAAAAATTAAAGAGTGGAAACTTCTAACAGTGCATAAACAGTCCCAATTAGACTTGACAATCGGGTCAGTGGATTAATCCATGACCCAATCCAATCCAACCCAGTTTTTTCCATGTTGGGTCGGGTCAAGTCATTCTCACATTCAGGTAGCTAAATATGAGACCCTAACCCTATTTTTTCAGGTTGGGTTGGATCGGGTTTGCGGGTTGGGTCAACTTTTTGCTAGGTCTATTTGATACCCAATTAGATTTTGAATCTGATTATCCCTAATAATATTTGGTCTTGGTGGATACCTTAGTCCTTAGCTAGACCTAACTCAAAAGAAAATAGTTGATTGAGCTTGAAAATTTATAGATCTAATCGAGTTAGGTTAAGTTATAAACGGTTTGTTACTTTTTATTATTAATTTCAATTATCCTATCAATACTAATTTTTAATAGTTGCTAGATAAAACCTAGGGGTGAGCAATCAGTTTGTTCGGTTAAAAATCAAACCGAATAAACCAAAATTTTTAAAACTGATGTGAAAAAATAAAAACCGAAACTGAAATTTTTGGTTCAGTTTTTGGTTATTTTGGTTAAAACCAATTTTTCATAATATATACTCTATTATATATTATAACATATAATATATATTATATATTACAACATATATATTATGAAACAAATTTAATTATATTAAGTACAATTAATAGGATTTTATTATTAAAAATACCAAAAGTTATTATAAAAAACTAACCAAGCGAGAAATTACTGAGAATACTGAAAATTAACTGTATTTTTTATTAACTATGGCATTTATCTATTTATTTATTTATTTATTTTTACTGAAAGCAAATGCATATTAATTTTGTAGTGACTAATATACAAAAAGAAATGCTGAAAATAATGAAAATTATCGAAAAATAATCCTATGCAAAGTTACTGAATAATAACGAAGAAAATACCAAAGATTAATTAAAAATCCAAAAATTCTGAAAAAACCTAAAACTTAATTAAAATACTAAAAATAATTTAAAAAATTAAATTAATTGTATTTTATTTCAAAAATACTGAATAAGAATGAAAAAATGTATTTTAATTATTAAAAATAATATAATTAACAATTAATTTTAAGCTGTAATTAATAGTAATTATAATTTAAGCTATAAATAGCAGAAAATTACATTTAATTACCAAAAAGTAATATTTAATTATAAAAAATTGCATTAAATAAGTTTTAGCCAAGAAATTACCAATATTTCTGAAAATATGATAATTTCCAAAAATTACAGGTAATAGTATTTTAATAATTAATAATATTTTAATAAATTAAATCTTTATTAAAATAGTATTAATAATTACATTAATAAATAATTTTTTTATTAATTAACAGTAAATTAATAATTACAGTACTTTTAATAATTAACGGTATTTTAACAAATATGGTATTTAATAATAAATAGTATTTAGTTAATTACAATGTTTATTAATTAACAGTACTTAATTAATTGTAGTATTTATTAATTAATAGTATTTAATTAATTAGACATATATTCAATAAATATAGTATTTTAATAACTACAATATTTTTAATAATTTCAATATTTTAACACCTACAATATTTTAATAATTAGTAGTATTTTAATAAATACATTATTTATTCAAAATAATATTTTATTATAGTATAAATAATTATTATAGTATTTTTTAAATAATTAGCTGTATTTATTAAACTATTTTATTTATTACGAATACAATACTAAAATGATTCCGGTTCGTCTAGAGACCTATAACATGCAATCTATATGTAATGTGAAGCCTAATAACTATAATTAATAAAACTGCTAAAGTTAATAAAAATATTAAAATTTTGCAAGTTCTATCTAGCAATTATTAAAAGTTATTTACTTAATAAAAATTAATCTTAATTATGTTAAAGTTTTTCTGAATTTTTCAGATTTTTAATTAATTGTTGGTATTTTTCATTATTATTCAGTAATTTTTGCATATGAGTAACTTTTGCAATAAAATACTGTTAATAAAACGGGTTCTATATATTATCAATTTTAATGAGTTCATTATGCACAATAACGATCTCAACTCATAAAAATTATTAATTAATTAAAAATGCATTAATACAAAGTTATCTAATAATATTATTAAAACTGTCAATTAATATTTTTATATTTAAATTTCTTATTTGTATTAGAGCTTATTAAGTTTGATTTTTAAGTGGAATTTAAACACATTCCTAATATTTACTAAGTTTTATTAATATTTATTTTAAGTGAAAGTTTAGTGGATTTTTAAATTAATAATTTTTTTATTGTTTAACCTCAACATATTTATATTATTTGATTTATATTAATTATTACTATTCTCTCTCTCTCTCTTAAATGTAATAATAACATACATTAAAATAAGAAGCCTTGGAAAACCCAAAGGTCTCTCTCTCCCCCTCTTTTAAATGTAATAATAACATGCATTAAAATAAGAGGCTTTGAAAAACCCAAATCTCACTCTCTCAAAATAGACAATGATTACTTCTTTATATTTTTAAAACAAAAGAAAATAAAAAAAATGTAAAAAATGGAGATTTATATGTATATACCCAATTCACTTAAACCTAATTAATATGTTTAGGCATAGGCTGCATAGCCACTCTTAGAAAACATGACAAAAAGTGCGGGTAATCTTCCCTTCACAAGGTTGCATTAATTAGGGAAGAGAGATTTATGCATAATGAGAAAGATAGGGAGAGCAACTCCACAAATACCTGAATGGGGTAGTTTGTTAGACACATACATAAAACAGGTTGGGTTGTCAGGCATACTGCATCTTCATCATATTTGAGCCGGTAACCGTCTTCCAAACACTAGGATATCAGAACAAGGGAATCTTGGAAAAAAACTCAGTCCTGATTAATATTTTGTCCAGGTGAATCATGATGAATTGCCACAAAATGTCAGCATTAATTCTTAGTCGACATATCCTCTTCATCATCGTCCAAGCCTTGTCCCAAGTCCCAACAAGGGTTGGCTACATATATCCTGCTTTGCCATTTTGTACCCCTTAGTGCCATAAATGATGAGCACTTAAATCATTTCCTACTACTTTGACCTCATGTCCTTTTTCTTCTGCCCCTAGTCCTTCCCACCCCTTTCAACCTGCAATAAATTTATAGATTGCTTCCTCTTAATAAGTTCCTCAATCTCATATTATGGCCTCCTTTAATCTATTTCTCAAATTAAATTGACAAATTAAAAGAAATCGGTAATTCAAATCATAATTTACAAAAGAGATGTATTGTGCTGCAAGCTACGAAAGGGCTACAATTTCCTACTGACGTCCTTTATGATTGACATTATGTGCTAAATGATCTGCTGCTAGCAGAAGGAGGGGATGTTGAGGATTTCCTTGCTTATAAGAGGGGTTCTATCTTCTCTGGATGCACTCCATTGAAGTTGATGAAATCAGACCAACTTTTCCACTAAAGAAAGTAATAAATAAATAAATTAAGGCAGCAAGATCAAAATTCAAGCAAACTAGCTTTTGATGTTCTAATTTAGCAAGCTTTCCTTCTAACTTTTCCACTGATTAGACCAACATCCCAGCTTCACATAAAAAACTAAACCAGTGGTTCTCATCAACACGTTAAGATGAAAAAAAAAATGCAATAATACCAATATGGATCAACCACTTCCCTCCAAATGGATAGAATTGCGATACAGTAATTGGACATGGCATGCAAATTTCTACAAGGAAAAAATAGATTACCAAAGATTGAATAGAGGGAATGGTCCATACTAATCCACTGACCAGTAAGCAAAATAGTTGACAAGGTACTTCACCCACTAAACTAAATCTAATAATCCCTAAATGAAGTGAAAACTTAAAACTGCTTTTAGACTACCCAAATTACATTAACAGTTCAACAACCAGTTCTATGTTAAACAGTGTGTACCAAAATAACCCGGTTCAATCTTTCTAGATTATCAAAGACAAAGTCATTAAGCATCATTCAAAGCTAAGATTGGCTTGTGCAACTTTAATTATGCATGAGAAAATCATAGATATAATTGCTGATTAATTTGGGAACATATACAATCTGAAGATGGAGTTTATTTATAGATGCACTTGTCAAACACTTGATTATCTCTCAATAGAAACCAGATTTTGAAATTACTTGCGTTGGAGGATGTCCTTTTTTACCATTGCTAATGCAACAAAGCAAATCAGTACCTGTATCATCAGACTGAATGAGCTCTGAACTGAAGCCAATCAATCAAAGGCACCAGGTTGAACATGAAAGATATTTTGAATATAGACCTTTTCAGCAAGAGGATCATTTTAGCCCACCCAATATCTGCCTAAAGAATAGATGTAGATTTTGTACCCAGTCAGTTGCTCCAGAGATGGCCAACCCAACAAATGAAGAAAGACACCACTCGGTTATGATCGTCCTGCATCACATGTTTGCTAAGAATAACTCTACTGCAATCAACATTCAAGAAAATCGGCACCAACTGCAGAACCACCTAACGTGCCATCTGGATTCAGACTTCTGCTTCACCACCTTCCTAACAAGCTACCAGCTACTACCACTAAATACTTCTGCCAAAACTACTCCTACTCAATACTGATGGAAAACCGCTTCCCCAGCTGAACATTCCTATTCAAGTATATAAGGTAAGGGCTGAAACTCCAAGGTGAGCATCATCATTATGAACGAGAATTGGAAAAACAACTCCCCCAACCACCTTTATGTCTGAAAAGTAAACAGAGCTAACTTCTGTTCACTGAAAGAGAAGAAACAAATTATGGATATCCCCCCCCCCAATGTAATTACTATATACCACATACTTAGTTGTTTAAATACGGAGAAAAGAGAATTTACCCAACCCCCCTCCTCCCCGGTGGGCAGAAAAAACTAGAACAATCAAGATGTTCATTACCAATGCCCAATTGTCCATAGGTTGAGAAACACCTTTCCATCAAATACTTTATACTCAGAAAACTGTATGAGCATTCAAGTTCTAAGTGCCTAAAGTCAAAAGACATAGCCCTATAACACATGGCAATACCATAAACAAGTCGAGATATAGATTATCATACCATCACAGCAAAGGACCAGAAAACAGAAACCATTCTATTAATGCAAATCATATTCGGCAAATTAAAAGAAAAAAAAGCCCTCCGCAAAGCTGCCACCGATCTCATCCCCACTCCGCAACTCTTTCTGATCAATCTCATTTATCAAATTTGTAAGGTCTGCAACTGAACAAAGCCCTAAATTGATAAGAAAACTCCTTCTCCGAAGTAGATTTAAAATTTTATCCTTTCCCACAATAACTTCGCCAGGTAGATACGGAGGCGTAGCAGACTGAGAAAGCTTCCATGGCGGAGAAGACAGAAACAAAGGTCCTGGGAATGCAATCAGATGGGAAAAGGAATCTCGAGTCCAATGAGATGAAGTCGGTCGAAGCACAAACAAGAATGGATTCGACGAAACAGCAAAGTTAGAGGAGAAGGAAAGGGAGAGAAAGTGGTCGAGAGAGGAGGAGACGGGATGGAAATGGTGTTGCAGATGCGCACAAACTGAGAGTGGAATTCAGAATTCTGAGGAGTGGAATCCAAGTATATCCAAGTAATCCGCGCCAAAACCATTTTGCCGCCGCGCCAAAACCGGATCGGAATTGATTCTAATCCGAAGGAAGGTATCTCAGAAAATTATTCTGAGAAGCACACTACATACGAAAGCACGAGATGTTGACCTTCGGATTGGAATCCAAGTATATCCAAGTAATCCGCGCCAAAACCATTTTGCCGCGTTAAACCAACCTCAATGACCGTTATACCTTCCTTCCCATGCTAACTAATTTTTGAAAGACAGCGGAGGGACAATGCAAAAAATCTGTTAGCAGGGTAGGAGTAACGATTTCCGCGTTCTTTTCGGAGATTTGGTGACTTAATAAATTCAGCAGGATTGTTGTGCCAAAACCACTCGTAATTCAATCAATTTGGGAGATCGAGCAATACGAACGCTGTGTGGTCTTGACTTCTGGGAAACAAAGAGAACTTGTTCTTTCCAGCACTAAGGTTTTCCCGTTTCTAGTTGCTTCAACTCTAAGTTTCTAATTGCAATTGATTTCTTCTAGTGGTGATCATTAGAGAATTCTGATTTAGTGCTTAGAACTAATCAGGGTGTGGCTGCACTGGAACACAGAAAGGCAAAGGGAAAAATGAGTTGCTTTTGTTGTCGTAGAACGGATTCAGAGGTCAACAGGAAGTCATTGAAGATGAGCAAGAATGAATATAAAGAAGTAGATGGGTTGGCTTCAGTGACCGCCAGTATCTCCCTTAAATCCGGTATGTCAATCGAGAATTTCTTTGTTTATCTTCATTTTCAGATAGTTGTAAATTAATTTGAAATGTACTTGATCTATTTTAATTTTATAAACCTTGATTTTGAATCTTTATTTTTACTTTTTTTTTCTTTAGGCTCAGTTTGGAAGGTACATATTTGTATTTGTACTCCTTCCAAACTGAGCCTATATTTGATGAGGGATGGGTATTCGTCTTGCATAATGTTCTGAAGCATTTTATTCTTGAAACCACATAGAATTATATCATTTCATTTCATAACAATAGAAGAATAGATGTTTCCATAAATTAGCTAGAAATTGGGAACTTCTGATAATGACTCCATTTTAGGTGATAAATTGTTGTCCTTTGGTTGCTAAGGAAATTAGAATGAAATGGTAACATTCCATATCACTTCATTGGAGGCAAGGAACTCTGTAAACCCATGTCTAAGACAGAAATGGTTTGGCTATAATTGGTTCTTTGCATGAACTCTTGCATACATTTTTTTTTCCGGTGCAGATAGCAGTAAGAAGAGGAACGTAGCTCAAGAGATGCAGAAATTTGGAAATGGAAATATTGCTTCTCGAATCTTCACTTTCCGTGAGTTAGCAGCTGCAACTAGGAACTTCAAGTCTGAATGCCTACTGGGTGAAGGTGGCTTTGGAAGGGTGTATAAAGGATGGATTGAGAAATTAAACCAAGTTTGCTCTCTCTCTCTCTCTCTCTCTCTCTCTCTCTCTCTCTCTCTCTCTCTCTCCAAATTATCTAATTAGCTTCATTTATAACCCATGCTATTCAGGTGGTGGCTGTGAAGCAACTTGACAGAAATGGATTGCAAGGGAATAAAGAGTTCGTTGTTGAAGTTCTGATGTTGAGTCTTCTTCACCATCCAAACCTTGTAAACTTGACTGGGTATTGTGCTGATGGTGATCAAAGGATTTTAGTTTATGAGTACATGCCATTGGGGTCTTTGGAGGATCACCTTCTAGGTATGTCCTTCTGTATTATGTTATCTCCTTATTGTGACATTCTTCCATGGTGAAATCTAAGGTGCATGGTCTTTCCTGCATGAAAGCCACACCATCAATTGGGTTCATGTGTTTGGTTAAACACTTATATCTCTGAGAAACCAAATAAGCACCTTTAATTTGCTCCTACATAATGTGCTATTTGATAAAGTTCATGTTACCAATTGGGTTTTAATGAACTACCTTGATTTTGCAGATTTACCACCAAATAAGAAACCTTTGGATTGGCATACGAGGATGAAAATAGCTGAAGGTGCAGCCAGAGGGCTTGAATACTTGCATGACATTGCCAAGCCCCCAGTGATTTATCGTGATTTGAAATCATCTAATATATTATTAGATGAAAACTTCAATCCCAAACTTTCTGATTTCGGGTTGGCCAAACTAGGTCCTACTGGTGACAAGAGTTATGTGTCAACAAGAGTTATGGGGACCTATGGCTACTGTGCACCTGAATATGCAAAGACAGGTCAATTGACAACAAAGTCTGATGTATACAGTTTCGGAGTTGTGTTTTTGGAAATTATCACAGGAAGGAGAGCAATTGACAATGCAAGACCCACGAGTGAGCAAAACCTTGTTACTTGGGTATGTTGTAGTGAACTTAATCTCTACCTTTGCTATTGTATATAGAGAAAACTCTATAAGTGATCATAAACATTGGTATCAGCCAAATTAGTTAAGGAATATATATATATATATATAGATATATATATGGAAGTCATCAAAGAATTGTATCTCCTTAAAGTATAGATGTATAGTTATACAGTTTTATTTCCTTGATGTAAATGTATTAGCATTAGCCATAGTGCTTAGTTGTTCTTTACAACTACCTGCAGTGATGAATTCTCTTTCTTTTGAATACTGAGATTGTAGTCTTCCATTTATGGTACAGTTTTATGGATTTGATTTTCCAAGTTATTCTTGATATACATTTGCAGGCAAAACCACTGTTTAAGGATAGAAAGAAGTTCACATTGATGGCTGATCCATTGCTTGAAGGGAACTACCCCATTAACGGTCTTTACCAAGCTCTTGCAATTGCAGCCATGTGTCTTCAAGAGGAAGCAAGCACTAGACCCTTAATCAGTGATGTTGTAACAGCTCTGTCATATCTAGCTGCTCCCAAAACAGATGAAGGTGTCGAAGGCACAATGAGCTCTGCTTCTCCGTATAGCGATAGCACTGGAGATGTTGAGGATGATGTTAAATACTCTGATTTTGGAGATATGGGAGAAGAAAGTTAATTAATATGGATCCCATGGAGTGTAGCTTCAGTGAAGCAAGGCTGAAGAAATTGCTCTTTGGCTGCATTATGAAATTGAAAACAATAGACCTAAACAGATATAGAGTCTTGTCATATTTTCAAGCATGATTGTTTCAGTTGCTTTCTATTCTCCAATTCTTGAGTTGTAATCAGTTTGTATATCATGTAGTGGATCAGCTCAATTCTAATGGTTAACACATTAAAAGTCCTCAAGAAGAACATTTACATTTGCGCAGTTTGATATGAACAACACTTAAATTCTTTCTTCTAAATATCAATGAAGATGAAGAGTTTTACATGTAGTGTGCACTTTTCTATTTATATCCAGTTCATGGGAAGCTAGTTCCCTCCATTCTATGGTGAGAGAACATGCACGAGAGTGTAATATCACATCTACAAATTCTGTTTCCTTGATCATCAATTTTAATGGGCCTCAATCGTATGAACAATACAAACATATAACACTGTTTGTATGGAGAAGGATTGTTTTAGAAAGAAAACTATTTTAGGGAGAAAATAATGCCCCACTGGGGTCTTTCTTGTGATTCTAGGCAATTATAACTTTATATAAAGAGTCTCGTGAGAGAGAGAGAGAGAGAGAGAATTGGCATGTGATATTATTAAAGCAACAATCTCTTAATATCTTCTCCTTTTCCTTGTTTCTTATTATTCACAATAAGGAGGTATGGGAGCAAGAAGACTATGAAGATGTCGAAAATGATAAAATCTATCAATCAACTAATTGGTTTGCAAATTTGGAGTTTGACACCAATTTGGGCCAAGGTTAGGGTCATGTGTAATGTTAGTCTTGGGTTGGTTCTTAACTTAGACCAAATCCATCTAACCTATAATAGAAAGAGGAAAGAAGAGTTTTAATGAGAGATGGAAAATGTTACAAACATTGACTATTAAGGTGTGAGGAAAGATAGTTTTAAGAATTATGTTATTGAAGAGAGTAAATGATGGGTTTTATCAGAGAAAATTAAGACATATAAATGGTTTGTTGTGAGCCTTGTGATTTATACTTTTGAATACTTAATTTAAAAATAGATAATCACATGTTTGAAAAAAAAAATGAGAGGAGGATGTCTATGCGATTTCTGTAATGAGAGGATCCTTAAAGTTGTATTAAGGATATATTGGCTAGGCTCCATATTTAAGATGGGTTGGCTCTTAGCTTGACCCAAATTCATCTAATTTATACTATTTCTGTGTTAAAAGAGTCAAAAGGGTCATTTAAGAGGAGAAAAGGGATTTAATGGGGGAGGGGAGATGTTACAAACAGCAACAATTAATGGGGTGGAGCTTTAAGAATGATTTCACTAGAGAGTAATAATGGATTTTCATTAGAGAAAATTAAGGCATGGGGGTATTTCTTATATAGGAAAATTACAAAAAAAGAACCCTATACTATGGGGTCAATGACAATGACCCTTGAACTTTCATTTGCAACAAATACCCCCTAGCTATTAAGTTAGATGACATAATGCATTAAATTACCTAATTACCCACCTGAACTTTCTTTGTTTTACATTTGTTGCCCTTTTCTCCTAAACCCTAATTAACCCCAAAATACCTCCATTTTCTCCAAATAAAACCAACTAAAATGTCTATCTTTGTCTTAAAATGTAAAAATTATCCACTCTTTTCTCCAATAAACCAATAAAACCAAAATTTATATGTATCAAAAGAAACCTCTATCATTTTATTTTAAATATTGAATCCAACCAAAAATCTACAAGGATCTATAAGGCTTAGAGCAACTAAGAGGGCTTCAATATTATATTTAGAAAACTAATTGAATCATATATTGTTCAAATAAATAACAAAACGGTAGTTTGGAGATTTAAAAATTTTTTAAATAGCTAATGAGAATCTTTTTCAAAGTTAACTAACAAAAATCTAACAAATGAGAGTATTTGCTGCAAAGTGAAAGTTCAGGGGGTCTTTGTTGCAAATGAAAGCTTAGGAGGTCTTTGTCACTGACCCCGTAGTACAAAGGGTCTTTGTATTCTATTTTTTTATAATTTAATTTAAAAATAATTAACCATGTATGTGAAAGAAAGAGAGAGAGAGAGAAGTAGAATGTGCAAATTGTGGAGAGAGGTTCCCTCACCTTTCCTCTTTCCTCTTTCTAGTATAGATATAAGATACATACAAATTTTATTATTGTTGGTGAGCCTTTAGTTAATCGAATGTTCTAATATTTAATCACATTTGAATTCTGACATCGATTTTCGATATCCTCGGATATCGAATTTTCTAATCGGATTCAAATTCAAATATTGCTTGATTCAATTTGAATTTGATATGTTTACACCCCTATAAAGAAGCTAAGAATTACTATAAATAGTAATTAGGGTAATTAGTATAAATAGTGAGCTTGAAATTATTGTAACTAGCGGTGACCCGTGCATTGCACATACTGATTTTTTTAAAAAAATTATTTTTAAGGGAAAAATGAAGTAATCGTGAATCATCGAAGTTTTTATATACTTCTAGTTCTTTACATTTAAAATAATAGAAATAATTTTCTTTTCTTTTTTAGTTGTTAAGCTTCAAACTCATTCCTTTTTACATAGCAAAAATGTATATATGCTTAACATGAAATCATTAACCAATATGAAAAAACAATTTCAAAATTAAACAGGTGAAGATAACCGAAGGCTTATGTTAAGTGATTTTTATTATTGAACCATAAGAATCCATGAAACAAATCTACTTTAAATTAATAAAAAATAGAGAAAAACCTAGTAACCCGTGGAAAGGAGAAATGGTTTCATTAGACTTCTATATAAGAAGAAAATTTGTTCAGCCCATGTATTGGTGGAAAAGTTTGGGTTTTTTATATTAGTTTGGGTCAAAACTAGGGTTCATATTTAGGTTTGGCCCTTAATCTAACCTGATCCATCTAATTAACACCCCTACTTTATTACATAGAACCAAAAGGGAATAAAAGAGATTTAAGATGAAAAAGGGGGATTTAATGGTAGAGGAGATGTTACAAACATTGACTATCAAGCTAGAGAGAGAAAGAGAGATAGAGAGTAATGGTGTTATTAGGGAGTAAATATGAAATTTATGAGAGATGATAAAGACTCATTAGGTATTTTAATTTTGACTTGTTATATTTTTAATGGTTCCATTTAAAAATAAATATGCACATGTGCGAGAAAGGAGAGTAGGAGGCACATGTGAGCTTTGTGGTGAGAGGACTCCTCACCTCCCCTCTCTCCTCTTCCTATTGTATAATAGTAGAGGGTCATGCGGATGCACGGGATGGGGCACCCCCCTTGTCTCTTACCCCAATAGGGGCGGGACGGGTTTGGGGCGAGACACCCATTCTCCACTGGGGATGGGGAATCCCCAATTTTTTCCCACCCTAAGGCAACCACCTAAAAAATCTAATTCATGGATATTTTACAAATAGGATTATGGAAATTTGGGGATATTTTAGGAATTGGATTATGACAATTTGGGGGTATTTTATAAATGAAATTGTGAGGCCATAGGATTATAAAAATATGAGGAAAACTTAGAGATATTTTATAAATCAATATTTACTAATTTAACATTAGGTTCAAGGAATTATATGCAAATTTGGGGAAAAAAATTCCCAAATCCTACCTCGTATTTGCCCCATCCTCATTTAAGATTTGAGAAAACATGACCCATTCGGGGCCGGGCAGGGTAGGGCCCCAACTTTATAGGGAAAACTGCCATCTCTACAGTTCTAATAATTTGCTCTAACTAACTAACTAATAGTAAATTAAATAACAATAAATTACAACATTTTATGATAATTTCCAAAAATTATTGAAATTGCTATTAATTAGTAGTAATGTATAGTAAATTAATTATTTACAATAACAATCAATTAATGTAAATTATTTACTATTAATCAAATCAAATGTAATTATAATAAATTAATGTAATTATGGTAAATTACATTATTTTTAATTAAAAGTAAACCATTTGTTGTTAATTAATGTAAAGCCAAGTATGATTGAAGTCAACCAAGTGATCTAGATCGGTGTGGATAGACTTAATGATTTTCCTAAATAATTTAATAATTATTTATTGAAATAATAATAATGAATTGTTATTTAAATAATTATGGAAAAATTTTTGATAGATTAATTTTCTAATTTTGTTAATAATTATTTAGTTGAATAATAATAATTAATTATTATTTAAATAGTTTCAGAGAATATTTTTTCATAGATTAATTTCTTAATTTTTTAATTACTTATTTAAAAATTAATTATGGATTATTAGTTAAAGAGTTTCCCTAAATTATTTGATAATTGTTAACTATAATTATTGATTTTATATAAATTAGTAAATTACACTAAATAGTAATATCTTTTATCAGTAAATTATTATTGTAAAAATTTAATGAAAATTTATTAAATTACAATGATTAATGTAAATTACGCTAAACATTGAAAATTTGAACATTTATTAATTAATAACAAAAAATTATTAAATAATGGATTGTTTATTAATTTTTGGTATTATGTAATATTTATTAAATAATGGACTATTTCTGAAATAATTATTTCATAATTTTGGTATAATATTTTCTAGAAATTTTTAATAATTTTCATAACTAATGGATTATTTAAGAATATATTAATATATAAGAAACATCGAATTCCCCTTATTTCCCTCTCTTTAATTTGCTTGAAATCACATCTATAGATATAAATATTGTTTGATTTGGAAATAATTTATGACCCTATTTTTATGGGAAAGTGGAGAGAATAGAGGGGAATTAGAGATAGAAGTGAAGGAGAGGATAAAACATATATTGAGCTAATTTAGGAGAGAAGTTAGGTTGTTATAGAAAGTGAGAGATGTGAGTTGTGGGGGGAGATAGAGAACTAGGGGTGCTCATGGTTCGGTTTGAAAACTAAATCTGATCGGTTAACCATCAGTTCGGTTCATTGGTTTTTTTTTTGGTTTTTTATATACAACATATATTATAAAAAATATATAAACATATAAGAAAAACTAGAAATATATATAATATTATATTTTAAATAATAAATAATATATTATAATATAAATATATATTTATATATGTAATGCATGCTTATTAATTTATAATATGTAGAAAATATAAAAATATATAATATACATAAAATATATAGAAATATATGTATAATGGTTGGTTCAATTATAACCGAAACCGAATTGATACCTTTGGTTTTTTAAAAATATGAACCAAAATCGAACCAGTCGATTCAATTAACTAGATTTTCTACTTGATTTCGATCACTTTTTCAGTTCAGTTCATTTTCTTCGGTTTTTATTGCTCACCCCTAGAGAAAACCCAATGAGAAGGGAGATGAATGAAGAGAAAGGGTGCTAAGATGGCAAATTGGGAGTGGTGGAATGGGGGATGGAAAATTCAGTTGAAAATTAACTAACACTACCCTTACTGTTTTTGGCAATTGACTAATCCTTCTTAATCATTAACGTGTGTCAATGGAGATATGAAAAAGACCATTTTACCCTCCACTATAGATTACTCAGATTTCTTCCTCTCCCTCTCATTCTCTTTGTCGAAAATGTCGGATGACGGATGATGACCAGATTTGGGTTCCTTGCATATCTGAGAGATACTCATATATGGATTCCTTACTCAGATCTCTCCCTCTCCCTCTCATTCTCTTCATTGGAACTATTGGAACAATGTATGATGAATGGATCTCATATCTGAGTATCACTTAGATATCAGATTTGAGTTCCTTACTCAGATCTCTCCCTTTCCCTCTCCTTCTCTTCATCGGAACTGTCGAAATGGCAAATGATGACTGGATCTCATATCTGAGTATCTCTTAGATCTTAGATCTGGGTTCCTTACTTAGATCTCTCCCTCTCGCTCTCATTCTCTTCACCAGAACTACCAGAATGACGAATGATGACCAGATCTCAGATCTCATATCTAGATTTCTTGCAGATTTGAAAATATGAGAGATACTCAAATATGGGTTTCCTACTTAGATCTTTTCCTCTCTCTCACTGTCTTTGCCGTAACTATTGGAACCGCAATAGTGACAACAGCGGAAACCACCGGCAAAGTGCAGTGGTAGATCTTCCCTGTTCTCCTTTTTTTTTCCTATATGTTTTAGTAGGACCAAGCGGTGGAAAGTAGCGGCAGATCTCCCCTATTCTCCTTTTTTTTTTCCTATGTGCTGATGTGCACCTGGCAACCGCAATAACAGCAACATCGACAACCACCAATGAAGAGCAGCGATAGATCTCCCCTATTCCCCTTTTTTTCCTGTGTGTTTTAGTCGGACCAAGCTGCAGAGAGCAACTACGGATCTCCCCTATTAGGGTAAAGGAGAGAAAGAGGGAAAATGTGTGTGTGTGTGTGTATGTGTGTGTGTGTGTGTGTGTGTGTGTGTGAAAGAGAGAGAGAGAGAGAGAGAGGTCAGATGTGGAGGGTAAAATTGGGTTTTTAAAAACTATATGTCATGTGCCTATGAATTTTGATGGAATATTAACAAAACCTAATGGTAAGGGTAGAGTTAGTCAATTGTCAGAAATAGTAGTAGTGTTAGTCAATTTTCAAACAATAAAGATACACTTAGTCAATTAACTAAACCACAAGGATAGTTTAAGAAATTTACCCCATATAGATTTTGCACAAGTTCAACACTCTCACTAAACCAGCCCATTCTATTGCTGAAAAGGGTAGATCTTTGGTGGGGAATATTTTTGTTTTGTTTGACTTCCCAAGATAGAATGGATGTTATTGTTTTTAAGTTTGTGGTAAGGTGTTTTATCTATCTATCTATTTATAAGCAATGAACAATGATTACTATTATATATTTTTAAAACAAAAGAAAATAAGAAAAATGTAAAAAAAGGAGAAAATAGATAAATAATCTCTCAATGGGGAAAATAGATAAAGTTGCACACTATTAGAGGGAGACCTTTGGGTTTTCAAGGCCTCTTATTTTAATGCATGTTATTATTACATTTAAGAGAGAGAGAGAGAGAATAGTAATAATATAAATCAAATAATATAAATAGGTTGAGGTTAAACAATCAAAAAATTATTAATTTAAAAATCCACTAAACGTTCACTAAAAATAAATATTAACAAAACTTAGTAAATATTAAAAATGTGTTTCAATTCCACTTAAAAATCAAACTTAATAAACGTTAATAAAAATAATAAATTTAAATATCAAAATATTAATTGATAGTTCTAAACTTTTAATAATATTATTAGATAAATTAGGAGTTGAGACCTTTATTGTGCATAATGAACTCATTAAAAATGATAAAAATTAATGAAAATTTAAAATGCAGAACCCATTTTATTAACAATATTTTACTGAATAATAATGAAAAAATTCCAACAATTAAGTAAAATAAGAAATTTAAATATAAAAATATTAATTGATAGTTTTAATAATATTATTAGATAAGTTTGTATTAATGCATTTTTAATTAATTAATATTTTTTATGAGTTGAGACCTTTATTGTGCATAATGAACTCATTAAAAATGATAAAAATTAATGAAAATTTAAAATGTAAAACATGTTTTATTAACAACATTTTATTGCAAAATTACTCATATACAAAAGTTATTGAATACTAATGAAAAAATACCAACATTTAATTAAAAATCCAAAAAATTCTGAAAAACCTAAAAATAATTAAAAATTATTGAAAAGTAACAATATTTTGTATTAATAAGGGTATTTACTAAAAATAATTAAAAAGTACAATTAATAGTATTTTATTATTAAAAAATACCCAGCCCATAAATTATTGAAAAATATTTAAAATTAGCTGTATTTTTTATTAAGTATGGTATTTATTTAGTTATTTAATTTATTTTTACTGAAAGCAAATGCCAATTAATTTTGTAGTGACTAATATGTAAAAATAAATGCTAAAAATACTGAAAATTATTGAAAAATACTCATATACAAAAATTACTAAATAATAATAAAAAACACCAAAAATTAATTAAAAATCCGAAAATTCTGAAAAACCTAAAGCTTTATTAAATACTGAAAATAATAAAAAATAAATTAATTGTATTTTATTGCAAAAAATACTGAATAACAATGAAAAAAATGCATTTTAATTATTAATTGTAATATAATTAACAATAATTATAATTTAAGCTATAAATAGTAGAAATTACATTTAATTACCAACAAGTTATATTTAATTACTAGAAAATTAATATTTAATTAGTTTTAGCCAAGAAATTAGCAATCTTTTTTTAGAATATGGTAATTTCTAGAAATTACTATATTTAAAATAAATATAGTAAATATAATAATTACTATATTTAATAGCTAACAATATTTTAATAATTAATAAAAACTAACAAATCATTTATAACTTGAGTCCGGCTTCCGTCGGGGCAAAGCCCGTTCCAACAAGCTTTATAGCCTTACATTGGGAATATCTCCATAATTATGTGATTTATTTCAGGGGAAATATTCCCAATGCATGGTTACAAGGGGCTGCTCAAACAGTGCAAGCACTGAGTTGCCCTGGCAGAAGCCGAATTCTTATAACTTAAGCAACTACTAAATCTATAAATTTGTAGGCTCAAGCAACTATTTTCTTTTGAATTAGGTCTAGCTGAGATATGCACCATGTCCACACATTATCAGGGATAATCATATTCAAAGTCTAATTGGGTATCAAACTTTTGGAGTCCAGTGATGGCTTTAGTGGATAGGGCCCAAGCTAAATAACCCCCTAATAAGCTCAACTCGGAATTTATACGCATATATGGTAAATATTATTATATAATATTTAAATAACAAATTATATATATATATATAGAAATGTTATATATTTTTTTAATACTAGACTAGAATTAAATAAAAATTTTAATTTGTAAAACTCATAATTTTATAATTAACACGGGCCTCTTAATCAACAGAAAATGTGCAAGCCCGCTCCCGAGCCTAACCTGACCATCGGGCCTAGATCTTGAGCCCAAGCCCAACCCTTATATAAAGCTTGAAGCTTGAGCTCGAGCCCGAAGCCCAATCTATACACAAAATTTCTTATTTTTAGTATACTTTTATAAAGTAATACTAGCGGGAACCTGTGCGCACGGGATTTATTAAGAGAAAGCTAAATAATAAAAAGGGTCATACATTAAAATACCCCTTATAGTTTCATGGATTTACTAAAATCTACCTTATAGTTAGCATTTTACTAAAACACCACTTATAATTTGCAATGGATTTAATCAATCTTTCATTAGATGACAGTGGAAAATGACAGTGTTGACCCTAATATTCATTTAAATAAATTTAATCAAAAGAAAATAAAAATAAAAATTTTAATAAGACATGGGCAACCACTCTATTGGCTACATTTGTTCAATTTTGTTTTTTATATAAAAAAATGTTAGGGATATTTTCGGAATAAAAAATCATGGGCCTAAGGGTAAAACAAACACTCCTTAATGAAATCGTGGGCCTAAGGCCCCGATCTCGACTCTGAAATTAACCTCCACCCTCGATTCCTAACGGGGATGGGTTCCCTGTGGGGACCCGAATCCTTAAAATGTTTTCAAATAATAGTATTTTTTTAAATAAATAAAAAATTTAAATTATAAATAATGTTTTAAATATGTTTTGATATATATATAATATAAATAATATAATAATATATTTAATATAAATAACATTTAATACACACACAGATATATATATATATATATAATCGGGGTCGGGGTGGGGTGGGGGACCTCAATCCCCATCCCCAGCCCCATTGGGTCAAGGAAGTCAGGTCCCCGTCGA
Source organism: Nelumbo nucifera (assembly GCF_055504915.1). Lineage (NCBI taxonomy): Eukaryota > Viridiplantae > Streptophyta > Magnoliopsida > Proteales > Nelumbonaceae > Nelumbo > Nelumbo nucifera. Next base: position 144,104,185 of record NC_142649.1, on the reverse strand, counting down.
GGATGGGAAATTTTCATCCCTAAAAGTGTATTCTAATAAATGACCTTAATAGAAACACATAAGAGTATACAATTGTCTTATATTTTCAACTTTTTAAATAATTAATAATTATTCATATTTTATATACTACTTTTAATAAATTTTTTATAATACAAAAATAACAATAATTAATTTCACTTAGGTTTATTTATCAAACTGATGAAACCAACCAACCCAATTAACTCGACCCAAGTTGGTCGGTTTTCTAGTATTTTAGATTGGCTTTGGTTAAAAAATTTCCCAATTTGACCAAGTTGGATCAACTCCACTTTGGCCATTTGTAAACCGACCAAAATCGAACGACTTAACCATGAATATATATATATATATATATATATTAATATTTTATATTTTAAATATAAATTTTAATATGAAAAAGTGAGAATTTTCCCATTTTTCTTAGTCTAAAATGTTTTATATCATAAATCTAATTTTTAAATTTATTATTTAATAATCGCACTGTAATTTTTAAAATTAAATTGAATTTTTAAGTTTAAATCTTTTGAACAGACTAACCAAACCAAAAAACTGATCAACAGAAAATGTGCAAGCCCGCTCCCGAGCCTGACCCAACCATCGGGCCTAGATCTTGAGCCCAAGCCCAACCCTTATATAAAGCTTGAAGCTCGAGCTCGAGCCCGAAGCCTAATCTATACACAAAATTTATTATTTTCAATATACTTTTATAAACTAATATTATATTAATTTAGTAATAATTTAATAAATTAATAAACTAATTTATAATTCCTAATAGTAAATTGATATTTATTAATAATTTAAGAAGCATATATATATATATATATATATATTATAACATAAGTACTTTTTTATATATGTAATAGTATCGGGCCGGGTTTATTTGAGAAAGCTTGACCTTGAGCCCATGGGCCTGAAATTTTGTCCAAGCTTGAAAATAACGAGTCAGACTGGGCCAAGCCATCGGGCTACCTGACCCATGAATAGGTCTAATTGTATATATAAACAATTGCGTACATCAAAAATCGTATGAAATAAAAATTTAAACATCTTTTCAATTTCTTTTTTTCAATGGAGCTCTCATAGCTTGGCCTAAGGCTCGACCCATGAACCAACCCGACCCATGATACGGCATGGGCCCGTGCGAGCTTGGGTTGTGGGCCATGCCGAACTGATCCTCAAATTATCCCAGGGGAGGGAGGCACGACCCAGGATGCCCCGTGGGTAAACTTGTTCATGGGTCGATTAGCCCGATGGCCCGACCCACACCCCGGTTGGGCTTGGTCATGTAATTAGGCTCGCGGGCATGACCTCGGGATTTGTCAAAAAAGCCCGGCCCGACTCAACTCAGCATTATATATTGCGAGCTTGGGTCATGGGCCATGCCGAACTGACCCTCAAATTATCCCAGGGGAGGGAGGCATGACCCAGGATGCCCCATGGGTAAACTTGTTCATGGGTCGGGTAGCCCGATGGCCCGGCCCACACCCCGGTTGGGCTTGGTCATGTAATTAGGCCCGCGGGCATGACCTCGGGATTTGTTAAAAAAGCCCGGCCCGGCTCGACTCAGCATTATATATTTTATAAAATATATAATATGTATTTTATGTATTATATAAAATATTTATTAAAATATATATTTATAATTTAATATATACATTTTTTATTCTTTTCTTTAGAATTTCTCTCTCTCTCTCTCTCTTTCTCTCTCTCTATTTAGCCGCTTTAGCAATAGTAACAGTATGGGCTAAATTTCGGGCTCGGGCCCAAGCCCGGGCTTTAGGCTTTTTATGAGGGCTGGGCTCAGGCCCAAGTTGTAGGCCCGATGGTCGGGCCGGGCTCGGACTCGGGCCTTAGAAAAATTTGTTAATACAGAGTGAAAGTCCGACCCGGCCTGGCCCATGAATAGGTCTACCCGTGGGCCAGTACGACACAACCCATACTTTGTGCGGGCCACATGTGAGTCGTGTCGTGCCAGCCTAGTACAACCCGATTTACACCTCTACTTGAAACCGCCCAATACTGGGGACGGGGCGGGAAAATTCTAGGATTCCCCATCCTTGATGAGGAGTGGGGTGCCTTGCCCTTAAACTTGCCTGACATTAGGGAGTGGTTGCCTTGCCCTGAACTCGCCTGACACACAGGGATAGGGCGGGAATGGAGTAGAGTGTCTTGACCATGGGGCAGGGACAGGGATGGGGTGCCCTGCCCTAAACCCACTCCGTTATAATTCCTATATAATTGTTAATTATTAGTGAAATTAATAAAAATATTAGCTTTTATAATTATTTTTATTTATTTAAAGTTAATCAAAATTTTATTTTAAAATAATAAGAATAATAATAATAATTATTAAAATTACTACAAATTATTAATAAAACTAAGTTTATTAAAAAATATTTATTCATATTAAATTAACAATAATTATTTTTTATAAATCAACATTAAATAAAAAATACAATTATTAAAATTTTAAATATTAATAATAACTTTAAATATTTTAGTTAATTTTGATTATTAATTTAATATTAATTAATTTATTAAATCTTTTAAATTTCCCAGCCCCATCGCCCGGATCCTCGCTAGTTTATCTATAAAAAGCTTTCCTAATCAGTTTTTTCCGAGATCATACTTTTACCATATTGATCGTGCAATAGGAGGCTGTATGGGTCACACGGTGTAATTTCAAGTCATTTAGGTATTACTTTATGATTTTATCCTAACGTAGTAGTCATATGGAATCATTTTCTCCTTGGTTCCCTGTAGGTAGAGACTTAAGAGGTAACTTATGGCTACAGGGGCGAACCCGATTTGCCCACCTGAGAAATGTTAATATTGGTTTTTTTTCTTTTATTATTATTATTTTTTTCAGACTGAGTGAGAGGTGTTGGCTTTCTGGGCTTCAAGCTTCGCTTGAGCTCTCTCTCCCCCTCTCCTCTAGTTGAGACCGAGAGAAACAAGCTCAGAGCGGGAAAAATTGCATATTTGAAGTGCTCACACCACTGTCCAAGACGGCTCCTTGTAACGGTAGTTGTAGCAAGCTGGGGAGAGCTGCAGAGCTAATGGCAATGGGGGTTTCCACTCAGAGTGGCCCTTTGAAGCCCTGCTCATCTTCTCCCTTCTGGTCATCTCCGTCTTGTCGCCGCTCGGCTTCGATGACTTCTTCTCCTCACGCCTGCTCCGGTTCCAGTAAAAGTTTCCAAAGGTTTGGATTCTTCATCGTTTCAGACTTAATTTTTATGACTTTTCGGCTCTCTCTCTCTCTCGCATTTTGTGATTCACGTTTTTTAGGTGGGTTTCACGGACTTTCCTAGGAAAATTGCAGTTCAACTGTAGAAAGACCTATTCTTTTTCGATTCCCTTTTTTTCCCCTGGTGTTTTCTTTTTTCTGCGTAGGTAGGTAGGATGACATGTGAAAGTTCCTCTCCGCCCTCTCTCCTCCACACTCTCTATTCCATGTTCAGTTCGTGGGTTTTACACGAGAATGCCTGAAAGTTGTGTCTGGTTCATAAAAACTAGTATTCTTATAGAGCCACACGGCCTGTTATAGGTGCTCAGACTTCTCACGGTAAAGGAAATAATAAACGATTTTGTAAGTGTTGCACTGGTAGTAAATAATGAAGGGATGGGACCGTGGTCATCAAAAGAAGTATTGAGTAGCTTGTGGGCTGCTAGTCTTCGTCACGTGTGAATATTTTTCCCCTCATTTTTTAAGGAAGTCAGTATTGCGGTTAAATTCCTTCCCACTTCCTCCTAACTCGTTAGACGTTGTACAGAGAGATAGGGACCTAATTGCATACTAAAGATTGTATTATTTTTGATTATTATAAGTTTTGTCTTATAATGGAATTTCAGTGGACAGTGCTATTTCTTTCTTTCATTTTTTTCTTCTTTCCTTTTTGTCTTAATTTCCTTGTGTGTAAATAAACAGTTGAAAAGCCAGGGTTGCTTGCAGATGACCCCAATGACATTGTGACACCTGGCACATCATGCCAACTAAGTGCAGCCTCTTGACAGCTAGACAGCTCGAGCTCGCTTCAGGCAGCTCGCCATCATGCAACTCGCCACAGGCAGCTCGCCACCATGGAGCCCTCACAGGCAGCTCGCCACTAGGTAGCTCGCTACAGGCAGCTCGCCATCATGTAGCCTGGCACCTCAGAACAATTAGGCGACACCCGGAACCACTTTCACAACAACTTGCCTTTGCTAAGTTGATGGTGTCCCACCAGGCGCGGCTTGACACAGGCACGAGCTGGCAGCCTGGCCCTGGCGTGACCTGGCCCTAGCACGAGCTGGCAGCCTGGCCCTGGCATGACCTGGCCCTAGCACGAGATGGCAGCCTGGCCTTGGCGCGACCTTGGCACGAGCTGGCAGCCTGGCCCTGGCACGAGCTGGCGGCCTGGCCCAGGCGCGACCTGGCGCCCTGGCCCAGGCACCGACCTGGCAGCCTAGGCGCCAACCTGACAACCCCGAGGAGCTCACCACCGTACCCCGCATTTTACGGGATTGTGACTTGTAACAGCTATATTAGCTCACCCACTCCCCGAGTCAAGCGGAAATGGGCAACCTTACCAGTTGGTGGCTTTATCCCCATCTAACACGAAAGCAGGTCCCATCACAGCGGGAATCCAGGAACTGCTCCACCTAACCCACGAGGACTCCAGTATATAAAGACCTCACCCCCCAGAGGCAAAGAAGAGGCGAAAAAAGGATGGGTAACCTTTGCTCTCTAGCTCTCTCATTCTCTAATATCATTCTCAGCTCTCCACTAAGTGCTAACTTAGCCATCGGAGTGACCTCACCGGGTAGCCACCCCCGAGTTCTCTGATTTAGTTCTCGCAGGTCCCTCAACTCCCGTCGCTTACAAAGATGAGCAAATCACCTCTTGCAGGGAGCAGTTGGGTTGCACTACGCCAGGGAGCTCCACTTCAGCCCCTGAGTCACAGGCCACTTGGGAGCAGGCGAGTTGACGAGGTACTTAGCCAAAAAAACGATACGTGACCGGAAACGGTTACATCATTTGGCACCGTCAGTGGGAACACACTACCAAAAGCTAAGTTCTCATCCTACAAAAAGCTAAGTTCTTATCTTACAAAAAGCTAAGTCCTCTTCTCCCAGAAAGCTAAGTCCTCATCTTTTTAGGAATTGAAGCTCTCGCTTTATGGTTTCCATTTTTTATGAACTCAAAGACTGTACAGGGAGCTAACAGACTAAGTAGCTCTAAGACGCCCACCCGGCGGCCTGGCAGCCTGGTGCGACCTGGCACGGGCGCCGACATGGCGGCTTGGCACGGGCGCGAACTTACGAACTGAAAAGGCACCAGCCTCAGAAACAAGTAAGCAAATTCTAGCTCTCAGATTGTGATTTCTAGCTTGCAGTCTACTATGTGAGTACTAACTTAGTCATCGGAGTGACCTTACCGGGGTAGTCACCCCGGGTCCTCGGACATTTAGTTCCTTGCAGGTCTTTAAAGAGCACCGAAGCTCATCAATCCAGCTCGGCACCTGGTCAGCCCAGCGCCTCACAGGCAGCTTGGCACCTCACAGGCAGAGACCTCGGCGCTACAATACTGCTGAAAGACCCAGTCACCTCTACGGCATGGGCAAAGTTCAGGAGTGGACTACGAGTCGCTCCCTGAAGCCTAAGGGCCACAATACTGCTGAAAGACCCAGTCGCCTCTACGACATGGGCAAAGTTCAGGAGTGGACTATGAGTCGCTCCCCGAAGCCTAAGGGCCACATTACTGCTTAAAGACCTAGCCGCCTCGTTGGCATGGGCGAAGTTCAGGAGTGGACTACGAGTCGCTCCCAAAGCCTACGGGCCACACTACTGTTGAAAGACCCAGTCGCCTCTACAACATGGGCAACACTACTGCTGAAAGACCCAGTCGCCTCTACGTCATGGGCAACACTACTGCTGAAAAACCCAGTCGCCTCTGCGGCATGGACAACACTACTGCTGAAAGACCTAGTCGCCTCTACGGCATGGGCAACACTACTGCTGAAAGACCTAGTTGCCTCTTCGGCATGGGCAAAGTTCAGGAGCGGACTACAAGTCGCTCTCAAAGCCTAAAGGCCACAATATTGCACAAGACCCAACCGCCTCGTCGGCATGGGCAAAGTCAAGGTGAGTGGACTACAAGTTGCTCCCAGAATCTAAGGGCTAAAGTACCGAACTGGCAGAAACCTCGGCGCCTCACGGGCAACTCTCTTCCAAGCAGCTCCCAGAGTCTAAGAAACTGAATCAACGCTTACAAGCTCGTCGAATTACGGGCCAAAAGGAGAAATCTACTCCCTTCACTGAGTTACTTTCAGCTCGGGAGTGGGGGGCAAATGATGAGGGCGGATTTGGCCCTCCAATGACATTGTGACACCTGGCACATCATACCAACTAAGTGCAGCTTCTTGACAGTTAGACAACTCGAGCTCGCCTCAGGCAGTTCGCCACTAGGCAGCTCGCCATCATGCAACTCGCCACAGGCAGCTCGCCACCATGCAACCCTTACAAGCGGCTCGCCACAGGCAGCTCGCTACAGGCAGCTCGCTACAGGCAGCTTGCCACAGGCAGCTCGCTACAGGCAGCTCGCCATCATGTAGCATGGAACCTCAGAACAACTAGGCAACACCTGGGACCACTTTGACAACAACTTGCCTTTGCTAAGTTGGTGGTGTCCCACCAGGTGCGGCCTGGCACAGGCACGACCTGGAAGCCTGGCCCTGGTGCGACTTGGCTCTAGCACGAGCTGGCAGCCTGGCCATTGGCGCGACCTGGCCCTGGCATGAGTTGGCGGCCTGGCCCAGGTGCGACCTGGCGCCCTAGCCCAGGCACCGACCTGGCGGCCTGACACAGGCGCCAACCTGACAACCCCGAGGAGCTCACCACCATACCTCGCATTTTACGGGATTGCGACTTGTAACAGTTATATTAGCTCACCCACTCGCTGAGTCAGGTGGAAATGGGCAACCTTACCAGTTGGTGGCTTTATCCCCACCTAACACGAAAGCAGGTCCCATCACAACGGGAATCCGGGAACTGCTCCACCTAACCCATGAGTACTCCAGTATATAAAGACCTCACCCCCCAGAGGCAAAGAAGAGGCGAAAAAAGGATGGGTAACCTCTGCTCTCTAGCTCCCTCATTCTCTAATATCATTCTCAGCTCTCCACTAAGTGCTAACTTAGCCATCGGAGTGACCTCACCGGGTAGCCACCCCCGGGTTCTCTGATTTAGTTTTCGCAGGTTCCTCAGCTCCCGCCGCTTACATAGATGAGCAGATCACCTCCTGCAGGGAGTAGCTGGGTTGCACTACGCTAGGGAGCTCCACTTCAGCCCCCGAGTCACAGGCCACTTGGGAGCAGACGAGCTGACGAGGTACTTAGCCAAAAAAATGATACGTGACCGGAAACGGTTACATCAGGAGGCATGGGATTAAACCTGCAGAATTTCAGGCTCTCCGGTCTCCACGGTATGGCCATTGGGCCTCACATTTAGGGGTGTCAATTGGACTGGATTTGGTCCAATCCAATCCAATCCAATGAATATTTTGGACCGGTCCAATTCAATGGACTGCCCAATCTGTTTTAATTAGATTAATTCTAACCCAAATCTGGTCCATTGACACCTATATTCCTATCTTCTATCAATGGACCAGATATTGGCTCAATCCAACCCAATCCAATATAAATTCATTACGGATGGACCTGGTCCAATCCAATCCAATAAATACTTTGGACCATTAAGTCTGGACTGGTGGTCCAATTCAATACATCTTGTTGGTCCGGTCCGTCCAATCCTTCCAAATTGATTTTGATTTGGATGGGATCCAATATAAAACTGGTCCATTGACACCCCTACTCACATTCATCCTGCTTTGCCCCACCTTTGATTCCCCTGTAATGTGTAGTATGTATTACCCAAAGAAAAAAAGAAAAGAAAAGCCAGGTGTGCTTTATGATTGAACTACATGTATTGAGAACTATGATATCTACAATGCAAGATAGAAACTTTCATGTTACAACTTACAAGGAACTTGCAGATGCTGGAAGTGGCCATAAAGTGGTTAACAGGAAAATTAAACTGGAGGAGGATGCACTTTTTTTTTCCCAACAGAACAATTTTTGGTTGTAGACTAGATTAGGGATAGCCATGAAGTGAGGCATTATTTTAATCCAAATATCTATGTAGGAAGTTGGGGCTAAAAAGGTGAAGATAGTAATTCACATAGGAAATGAGTTGCGAGTTTCATGAACTTGCTAAAATTGTGATCATGAGTACTATAATGAGAGGCCAGGTAGATGACTATTCTCCTTTTTTGTTTGAACAGTGAAAATATGAACCTGAGTTATAAAATCTTAGGAAGCTGGTGCAATTTGGTGTTGTGCCTTACAACTGTTTCTTTCTTCTTTTGTTTTTCTTTTTTCATTTTTTTGTGTGTGCTAGGAAGTTTGTAGTTGGTACCATTTGGTTTTTTGTTTTACAGCTATTTCTTATAGCTTACATGAAGATTCTTTTTTCTTATGTTTCTTTTTTAGTGTTTGTGTTTTTTTGGGATTCGTTTGATGCTTGTATGTGCATAATCCTTTTACCACACAAAAAATAGTGTTCCTTTCTTATCTTGGTGGTGGTTGTGTAATAATTTCTACATGACAAGTATCCCAGCTGCTATTTTAAGAGAAAATATAAGTATTATATTATATTGCAAGTTATAAAATGAGATCATGTACAACAAGATGCTGTACTCAAAACCCTGATTCACAAAAAAGATTTCCTTGTACAAAAAAAGAAGTAAGGTTTACATTTTAATAGTTTATGTGTAGTCAGCCATGAAAACATCTTCCCCAATACCTTTTGAAAAACTGTATCAGCAGTGCTGCTTTTTTTTTTTTGCAAGATGCTGTACAAAAAAAGAAGTATCCCAGCTGGCAGCTGCTAGATAGAGAGTTTTGCTACATATAAGTTGGAGTTTGATGAAAAAAGTAGGAAATCATGGAGGGAGACTAGTAAGAGAATAGAAAGGGGCATTATCTGCTAAAAAAAGTTAAAGTAAAATAATGCCTTTTTTTTTAGGACACAGGCAATCTATTATTTCAGAAAGCATAATTTAGGTTTTAGTTATTAAAAGTTTAAAACTCCATTACTCCTCTTTAGTTCTTCCAAACTATACCACTAGTCTTCTTGCCTCCATTGGAGTTCTACAAATTCTATACTATTTATATATAGCTAGTGAGGAGTGACCCCTCGGGGGGACATTTAGGTGTGTATTTCAATCTTTATATCTGATATTTAAAATTTTCTTTTGGATGGCAGGAAGGAATTTCACTCTGTTCAATATGAGAATGTTTGCAATTGCAATTTCACTGGTAGTTTTATTCAATTTAAACGAGGTTTGAGTAATTCAACTGGATCAGTCATTACAAAGGATGGTGCATGTGAAAGAAAACGTTGCTGCCCATATCCATATTATTGTTGGAGACTTGAAGTGCGAACACAAATGAGTCACTCTCCTACTTCATCAGCTCGAATGTTCCCTTACTACTCAAATCAGATTGATTCTGAACGAAAGCTTCAAGCAGTGAGGTTAGTTAACATGAGAAATTCTGAGGAAGAAGAGAAACAGACTCCTAGACATCATGGACCACCATTAGAGGATGTTGATGTTAGTCCACCTTGTCAGTCCAGTGATTATAAGACTTCTAATTATAGGGCTACTGAAAATATGATTTCCAGAAACTCTAGCCTTGATATAGATTCATGGCTTGAAGAAAGAAGAAGACTGAGAGAGATAAGATCAGAAGTTCGCAGAAGTATTGAACTTGGAACTTTTAATGATGGAGGTTCCTGTGGGAATTTTGACTCGCATCCAGATCCCTTCCATGGTTTGAGGTTCGATAATATTAATGGAAAGAAGTCTTTGCAATGTTCATTTAACCAAGAGAACATGGGTTTTGACTTTGATAATGTACAAGCTTGTAAGCCACCATATAAACCAAGTGATAGGGAAACATGTACTGTAAAGTGTCAATGCAGGGTAACCATGAAATCTAGCAGTGCTTCACATGTGACAACTCAACATGAATCGAGAAGCTGCAACAATGTTGCTATTAATAATGCTTGCAATCTCACAGTCAATAAACTGGCTCAAGTTAGTTTGTATTCGACGCAAATTGCAAGGGACCAGGCCCAGCTTAGTGAGTCACTCCCTCTGAAGCCTTTTGAGGAAAATGAAGGGCAACTTAACAAATTGGATGGACTGGGAATGGGAACCAATGATATAACTGAAAGGATCCCATCAAATAGCAGATATTCTACCAATGCTGAAGAATCTGTTGAAACCTACACTATATCTATAAATCCAAGAGGAGAATATGTTTTTCACCAGCCAGAGTATCATGAGATGCTTAGTCACATCTATAAAAAAGTTCTTGTTGTTGATAATATTGCAGTTGCAAAGGAAATTGTCAGAATGCTTACAACACGGTATAAAGATCTTGTCCATGCATGTGATACAGAGGCATGTTCTCCATATCAAATTATAGGTTTTTCTACCAAGAAAAATTATAGGTTTATTATGGCTGTAAGGAATATATAATTAGGAAAGCCAATCGATATTACTAAATTATTTATCATTGAGCTCATATATTTACAGGTAGCCAAGATTGATGCAAAGCAGGAAACACCTGTTGATCATGGAGAACTGATATGTTTCAGTATTTATTCTGGGCCAGAGGTGGATTTTGGAAATGGGAAGTCTTGTATCTGGGTTGATGTCCTTGATGGTGGTGGTAGGGATATTTTGATGGAATTTGCTCCATTCTTTGAAGACCCTTCCATTAGAAAGGTAGGATATGGTTCTCTTGATATGCACTGATTGGGTATTGATTAATATGATCTAACATTTAATTATACTGTTAGTAGAATATGGGCTACTGGATATAACATAGTTTTATGAGTACATAACATTTCTTGGCCACACAAGTTGGGCCAGAGCAATTCAGTGTGGATCTAAGTTAGGAAATCCATTGGATCAATATGTCATAGGACATAATGTTCAAGTCTTGTATTCTTTTAGATGATGGGAATAAAAACGATTGGACATTATTTTATTTTATTTTTCTGTTTGTCTGTGTGGACAGCATGCACATACTTGTGTTACTGCTCAAAAAGATAGCATAGGTTGCATGTCCATTCCATATGAGGGTTGTTCTTTTAGATGAGGTGAACAGCTATTTCTGAAGAAAGAAAAAGCATAATTAGGACCATCTCATTTTCTTTTCACTGTGAAAGGAAGGTTATATTATGAGTGGCAAAAAAAAAAAAAAAAAAAAGAAAAAGAGAACAGAAAAGGTTGCATACTTTTCATGTATAGATATCCATATGTAGGAAGCATATCACTGACAATCTTACTCTTCCACTTCCGCATGGGAAGAAGATTTGTACATTTATTGTCAATAAGAATAGAGATCCATTTGATAAAAAAAAGAGATCCATACATTCACTTTTTTTAAGCTTGAAATGTTGGTCAACATGCTCTTTCACTAAGCTCATTTGCTCCTAGTCGACAAATATAAAATAGATAATAGTATGTTACCCCATTTTTGTAGGTATGGCATAACTATAGCTTTGATAGTCATGTTATAGAGAATTATGGGCTTAAGATATCAGGCTTTCATGCTGACACAATGCATATGGCACGTCTTTGGGATTCTTCAAGACGAAAAGAAGGTGGATACTCTCTTGAAGCACTTACGATGGACCCTAAAGTCATGTCTGAGGTTCAACAATGCACTAAAGGAGAACCAATTAAGAAAAAATGGTGCACTGAAGGAGAATTGATTGGTAAGATATCGATGAAGACAATATTTGGAAAGAAAAAGATAAAGAAAGATGGATCTGAAGGCAAGGTTGTCACAGTTCCCCCTGTTGAGGAACTTCAGAGGGAAGAAAGGATACCATGGATTTTTTATTCTACTTTAGATTCAATTAGCACTCTAAAGCTTTTTGAAAGCTTGAAAATAAAGCTAAAGAACATGGAATGGGTTCTTGATGGTGTTAAAAGAGGAACCATGTATGACTTCTATGAGGAATATTGGCGGCCATTTGGTGAGCTTTTAGTGAAAATGGAAACGGAGGGAATGCTGGTTGATCGGGCATATCTTGCAGAAATGGAAAAGGTGGCCACAGAAGAGCAACAAGTTGCTGCAAAAAGATTCTGCAAATGGGCATCTAGATATTGCTCTGATGCTATATACATGAATGTAGGAAGTGATGCACAACTACGTCAACTCTTCTTTGGTGGTACAGTTAACAGGTTTGCAATTTCTCTTTTTAGCTTCATTTTAAAAGGAAAATGTAAAGTCCAATTATCATTGTAAATTGCTATTATGATTGAATTTTGAAGAGATCTGGTTTGCATATAGGAAATTGGGCTGTTCTATTTGATAGGTGCCAAATGCATGATGCCTTATAATTAATAAAAAGGAAAATTCAAAAAAAAAAAAGAATATCATATGTGACTACAACCATGTTATCTCTTTGGAGACATCTGATAAAATTAGAATGAATATAGTCATGTTTTCTTATTGAAAAATGGAAGCAACATGGTGAAGGTGAAAGGTTTGTTAAGAGCTTGACCAACCCAGGGTGAATCAGATCATCTGGAGGGTCAAATAATATCATGTGACCACTTAAGTGGTCATGTGGAGGGTAATGGAGGGGTGGGTCTTCAAATCAAAATTTGAGGTTAAGGCATGTGATGTAGAATAGTTCTGGGTGAATGATAGATTGTAGTTGGGTATATCATCGTCTTTGATGGGGCTGAATGGAGGAAATGCAGGGCGTGAGAGAGAGAACAGGCTAGGGGTGAGCATTTGGCTTATTTAGTTAAAAACAAAACCGAATAAACCAAATTTTTAAAAACTGAATTAAAAAAAATGAAAACCGAACCGAAACCAAATTGTAAAAAAACAAAACTGAAAGTTTCGGTTTGGTTTTTGGTTAAAACCGAATTTCAATAATATACAATATATACTATATTATATGTATTATATATTATAATATATATATATTATGAAATCAAATTTCATTATATTATATAACAATATGTAAATATATTAAATATTAAATATTGCATGTTATATAGCAAAGTTCAGTTAATTCGTTTTTTTGCTTAACCGAATTTCTAATTCTAAAAGCCGAAACCTAAACCGAAGTATTAAAAAATCGAAATCACTGAACCAAATTAACCAAAAACCAAAATAACTGAACTGAAAAAACTGAAACTGAAATTTCTGGTTCAGTTTTAACCGAATAATGCTCACCCCTAGAACAAACCCTTAATGAAAATGACTGAGATTTCATCATAAGACAAGGACATATATACTTGGCATGTAACACAATATTTTTAGAAGGAGAAAGAGTCATCTCAAAAGGAAAGGCAAGAAGGAATTTATGTGGGTCAAGATGTGAATGTCTCAGATGCTCGACATAGTGAAGGGGTGAGTTTGTTCGTGGAAGGTATTAACGATAGGGAAACTCAAACGACAGATGGCAGTGGCAAGATAATGATGAATATAATTAATGAATTGAAGGAAGATTTAGAGAGCAATGCTCAGTTGCAGATTGTTGGAGAAGGTCAAAAAGAGGTTGAAAGGAATTGCAGTGGTGGGAAGTGAAGATGTATCGATTATGGTGGTGGAAGGCGGAGAGGGAGCTTTATGGAGAGTCCTAATCTAGATTAAGTATGGGGAGGACAAGCAGGGTTAGATCACCAATCCCATTGATCAGTCTTATGGTTCAAGCTGTTGAAAAGGAATTGTGAAAAACTTGGAGGTCTTCTCTCAATGGTCTTCCTTAAAGGTGGGAAGTGGGGAAAGAGTTTGATTTTGGAAGGATGTGTGGTGTTGCTTGACCCCACTGGCTGATTCTCTTTCACTCATCTTTGAATTGTCTTGTGACAAAGAAGCTACAGTGCGCAGTTACTATGATATCTTTTTTGATGAATAATAATAAGTTTATTGATTCATAAATAAATTAGAGTGAGTTCATACAACATCCCAACGAGAGGCGCGAGCTGCAGCCCCTCGAAACTTACAAGTAAACTAGGAAAGAAAAACAAGAATCACAACTGAGCCCAAAATAATTCTTCCCTATTTACCCCTTGCTTAGTTAACACATCTGACAAGGTATTTGCTGATCTCCCCACCCACTGTACAGTGACCAACATATTCCTTGTCAACCAACTAAATTTCTTCATTTCATTCTTGTATCGCCACATAGCCTCTTCAGAATTTTTTAACCAACCCACCACCACTTTGGAATCCCCCTCGATTATTAGATGTTGTACCCCCAGTTGGTTTGCAAATTGGATCCCTTGTACAACAGCTAAAAGTTCTGCCCTGATGGAATTCCCAATTCCCAAAGGACCTGAGTAGAGCAACAAAATCTCTCCCTTCTCATTTCTCAAAGCACCCCCCACTCCGGATAATCCTGGATTACCCATGCTGCTTCCGTCAAAGTTCAACTTAATTGAGCCTTCGGGTGGAGGAGACCAGCTTGTAATTGATTTGGCCTTTAAAGATGAACACCTTGCTACTGCTGACCAATTTCTCCAAATGTCATTAAAGGAGAATTGATGAAAGATTTCCAAGGTCTTCAGCCAATGTATTGCTTTGTTTAACACCCTTCAAATCTTGGCTGTTCCTTTCCTTATCTTGAAAAATTTTGAGATTCCTTTCCTCCCAAAGAGTCCAAGTCAAGGCAGCACGAGCACATCTCCACATAATTCTCCCTATTTTTGTAGGCCAATAAAAGGTAGAATGGTTGAAGAACATGTGAACTTCTGCTGGTAGACTCCAACTACCCCCAAACAACGAAAGTAGCCAAGCCCAAAGGTCTGCAGAAAAGGGACAAGATACTAATAAATGGTAACAATCCTCACCGTGAGCTCTACAGAGGATACACCAATTAGGAGAAATACAGAGAAAAGGTCTTCTCTTTTGTAGGTTGTCTAAAGTATTTACTTTCCCATGGAAAACTTCCCAACAAAACGCCATAATTTTTGGGGGGATTGGCTTACACCAAATTTCTTTTGACGAAAAGGGATGGTGAGTAGGAAGTTGAGAGATGGACTTGAAAAAAGAAGCACAAGTGAAGGTTCCATTGGGTCTAGGAGTCCAAACCCTCTTATCTGGCTTGGAGGGATCCAAAAAAACCTGATTGAGACACCCAAGCAACAAAGAAAGAGACTCAATTTCAGCATCCCTAAGTCCTCTACGAAACCCAAAATCCCAAGTAGGATCTAAGGGTGTCCCCAAAGGTGAGACAAATTTTGAGACCACCTCTTTTTTGTACAAAGAAATAGAAAAAAGCGAAGGGAACAAATCCTTTAACGGTGAGTCTCCTACCCAAATATCCTCCCAAAAAAGGATAGAGTTGCCAGAACAAACTTCATACCTGATCAAATTGAGGAATTGAGGAAGGGTGTTGTGAATAGCCTTCCAAGGTGCTGCTAGGTTAGCTTGCCTCGATACACCAACATCCCATCCATTCTCTGACCTCCCATGAATGCTTCCCACCACGTCATGCCACAGTCTCTCTCTTTCCAAAGGCCATCTCCACAACCATTTCCCTAATAGAGCTTGATTCATTCTAGTTACCCTCCCAATTCCCAAACCCCCCTCTTCTTTACTTCTGCAGACAATTTCCCAATTAACCAAATGATCCTTTTTCTCTTGTCCCGGCTCCCATAAGAAGTCTCTCATCAACTTCTCCAGCTTCCTAGCTTCCCTAATTGGTATCCTAAAGACAAACAAATAATAGGTGGGTAAGTTAGCCAAGGTAGCTCTTATTAGGGTAATTCTTCTTCCTAAAGAGATATAGTTCCTCTTCCATGAGACTAATCTCTTCTCAAACTTTTCTAACACTGGGGTCCAAAATCTACTCTCCCTAGGATTTGCCCCTAAAGGAAGCCCTAAATATGGCATAGGCCAAGCAGAGGTGGAACACTCAAGACACTCCGCAATAGCCTCGACCTCCCCTACCTCCAAATTTATACCTGCTATGCAACTCTTTTCCAGATTTATTCTCAAATTAGAGACACTTTCAAATCCTTTTATTAGCTCCTTTAGGTTTGCTACCTTTTCACTAAGACCTCCTTCACAAAAAATCATTAGGTCATCTGCAAATTGAAGGTGGGTGACGGGGACTTGGTGTCTCCCTATTCTCCAACCCCTAATGGCATCTTCGCTGTCAGCCTTAGTAATGATCGTACTAATCACATTAGCTACTAAGGTAAAAAGGAAGGGTGAAAGTGGATCCCCTTGCCTGACACCCCTGCAAGCTGGAAAAAAATCCTTCACCGCACCATTTACCGGAATAGAGTAGTGATAGGTACTGATACACCCAAAGATCCAACTACACCACTTGTCCCCAAAACCACCATTTCGCATAACCTCTAATAGAAACTCCCAGTCCACCAAATCATAGGCCTTTTCAAGATCCAATTTACAAATGAATCCTTTCCTACTAGACCTTTTCATTTCCTCCACACACTCATTCGCAATTAGAATCTGATCTGTTATTTGTCGCCCTCGAAATCCCTTTCCAACCACCTTGCCATTTCTTCATCAATTCTTGGCTAATCCTGTTAGACAGTTTATGTATGCCCTTAGCTTCAATCTGATTTGATGTACTTGTTATTTAGTGGAAATAAATAAAGTGCATGTTTTGATTCATGTTGTTTGGTTTAATTCTGTGTAAAACCCTAAAACTGGACATTTATAGAGATTCATGTTAGTTTTAAATGTTCACAGCCGTTGGATAAGTCTGGGGAGATTTATCCTGCCAAGGCTGATGCTGGTGTGCCACCAAGTGTTGGGATGGCCTGTCTCAGCCATCAGGGTAAGACCCGAGGCACATGCAGTATGGGATTACTTGAATCCTTGAACCGGACCAGATTTCCAGTCTTGCCCTGGACCTTGGAGATAGATGGGCAAAACTGGAAAGTTACACCTGACCCCTAGACTCGATTATGACACTTCACTAGGTGCTGGATCAGGCCGCCTTTGATATGCCAATCAGTGAGATCCTTAGCGGGGATCAAAACCTGGGTATGTTGGGGCAGTTTGAGAATTCATCTGAGTGGGTGGTCATAGTGACAGAATCAGCCACTTTGTTGGACAAAGGGTAATGATCGGGGATGCACTCTCTCTGATGGAAACCAAACTGCCGGCAGTTGATTTCAATCGTTGGAATTTTGTTTTGCAAAATTAATATACTTATATTATATGTACGGTTTCAAAAATGTTTGCAAATGGTTTTAATTCCCGGGATCCATATGAGAGGGAGGTGCGGCGCTGTTCCTTGCAGCCGAGGGAGAGGTCCTCTCTTGTCGGGCAGTGCTTGATCATTAAGGGCTGAGAGGTTAAGTGTAAGACCATTTAGGATAATACTTGATGGGTTAATCTTGCACCTGCCCACAGTCCCTGGGTTTTTATAAGATGGCTTGGCCCAGGGACCACTTAATGTAAGTGTTGGGCCCATAGGGTCCATACGATGGACTCAAGGGGTTCATTGAGCTTTTAAGTGAATTCGGCTGGGCCTTGTTTTAAAGGCTGGGCCGAACCCATGTGGCTGGTGTGTAGATCAATGCTTAGGTCCCACGCCATACAAAGAAGCCCAACTGGGCAGCAGATTGGAAACTAATTAAACACTGAATACTTAATGGGCCAAAAGCCCATTTCGAACTGGGCTGATATGATCACCCAAAAGATGGGGCGAATCTGAGATTAATGTTAGTGAAAAGGATGGGGCTTTTAACCTTATCCACTCTGGGAGACCAAATTCAAATCAGATTTGAATCTGGTAACTTCCTGATAAGATCAGGAGTAAACTAACTTTATCTGCAGATAGGATTAAGATGATCCTCTATCCAGATACTGATTTGGATTGGGATAACTCCTGATTAGGAGGTTTCTTAATCAAGAAGAAAAGAGGAGAAACCCTAAGAAAATACATCAGATTTCGAACCATCCTTTGGATACACAAGGGATACCTTCTGCGATTTTGAGATAAGATCTCATACTCTCCAGAAAAGAGAAAAAGCAGTTCAGCTTTTTTTGTTTTGGTTCTCTCCTCCTGCCGCCGCCATCTGCCATTGCAAGATTGGATATTTGCAAGAAAAGAAAGTCAAGAAATCTGTTCTTGACATCAGTCTTGCAAGAAAGACTGAAAAGGTTACAGTGTTTAGTTCTTCCAGAGGATTCTTGTGAAGGATCCTGTGTGTAGGACGCACCCTGCTGGTTCTGTTCCATCCACAGCTGTGTCATCTTCAGCAGGAACGGATCTTGGAGCGTTCTTTGGGCGTGAACACCAACTTTGGGAGATAGTGCTTCTCCGGATCAGGTATATTCCTCCCATTTACCTTTTGGTACAGATCTGGATTGATTATGGTTCAAGTAGGATCCTTGAATAATATATTCTAAATTTAGGGAATATGATTCCCAGTTGGGAGAAGGTAGGAAATTTTTGAAATTCGCCCACCCATTCCGCAACCTTTATGGCGTCCATTGGATGGATCCTACCATTCTTTCAAATCCACCCTTTCCATGACTGTTCTCTCACTCAAAGGCCTTTTATAAATCGATTTGAAGTGGTCCACAAATTTTCTGGCTATGTCATCCTGATTGGTAATCAACTCCTCTCCTATCTCTAGCTTGGTCATAAAATTCTTTCTTCGTCTCCCATTTGCCAAATCATGGAAGAATCTAGTGTTCCCATCGCCTTCCTTAATCCACTTGTGTCTAGATTTTTGTCCCCAACTGATTTCTTCCCTCAATAACACTTCTTCCAACTCCTTTTTTAATTGTCTCCTTGGCACTCTGTCCTCCTCGGTCAGCCCATTGTGAGATTCCTTTATATCCAAATTCTCTATTCGAGAGATTAGGCCCAATTTTTGCTCCTCAATTCTACCAAACTGATCTCTATTCCACTCTTTTATTTTAGCTCTCAAACTTTTTAATTTCTTATGGAACTTGATCCCCTTCCATCTTACTCCCCTCTCCTCTTCACCCCACCGCTCCTTCACTTTTTTCACAAAATCTGGATGGGTAAGCCACATATTTTCGAATCTAAAAGGTTTGGGTCCTATAGGAAAAGACTCAGTTCCTATTTGGATAGGACAGTGATCGGAGGTGACCTTGGGTAATGGCCTAGCAACCAAGTTTTCCAAACTATTCTCCTAGGCAAGGTTAAAAAGGAATCTATCCAACTTCGAGCACAAAGGGGTTTCCTGAAGGTTGGACCAAGTGTAACTGGCTTGCAACAAAGGTATTTCCTTTAGTTCACAATCTTCAATAAAACCATTAAATTTCCTCATGCTTGTTGAGATTACCTGTTGGGGATTATTGGTTTCATCAGAGAATCTAATGACGTTAAAATCCCCGCCCAGGCACCAAGGACCATCCCATAGCTCCTTGATTGCATATAGTTCCTCCCACATCTCATTCCTCTCTCTATAGGAATTAGGGCCATAAACATTGGTTAAAACCCATACACACCCATTCTCTACATTCTTGCACTTAATAGAAACTGAGAAGCTGCCTATCAATTCTTCCATTACTTCCACCACATCCTCCCTCCACAGTGTTACAATCCCCCCCGAAGCTCGCCAAGAAGGAGACGAGCTCCAACCTAAACCTCTAGACCTCCAAAAACTCCTAACCCATCTCCCATCTAATTCCATCAGTTTGGATTCTTGTAACAACACAATATCAGGTTTTTCCCTTCGGAGTAGGTCTTTGATCGCCCTTCTCTTCCTTGCACTCCCTAACCCTCTTACATTCCAACTAATAATTTTCATCGATACAAAATAGCAAAGGAACCCAATAAGAGACCATATTCTCCTCATTTTAGGCCCTTCCTCCTATCCCCTCTACCACTGAATTCTAAATCCCCCTCAATGTCTGAAATTAGCCTTTCCACTTCAGATATTTTTTTCTTATTTGTTCCTCTTTTCCCCCCCTTCCCAATTTTTCCATCCTTTCCAACCAATGTTTGAGAAGGAATTTTACCCTTCTCACACTTATTTTGTCTACAACATCTTTCTACGAGTCCTTCCTTTTTATTTTGTTCCTCCATCATTGTACAGATCATCTCCCAAATTCTATTCGCCTCCCCCTTACTGCTTCCTTCCAACACCCTCTCTCCTCCTTCCACTATCACCCTCTCTCTTGCATCAGAAACTCCTGGATGGGAAGCTGGGATATCTGTTACAGGCATAGCGAACAAGTCAATACCTAAAACAGAATTGACACCCATACCTAAAAGAACGGGGGTAGGACTAGAATCACTGGAAATGACTTGCTGACAGTCGGCAAATGGTTTTAAAGCCATTCCCCTTTTTGGACAAGGTTGTGAAGTAGACATGGTGAAAGAATCACTTCCTGACGACCTACCCACTTGGAAAACCTTTCTCTGTGTTTCCGACACTGGAGTACCCGCATCCATCCTCACGGCCGATTCTTGTCCCTCTCCACCAACATCCTATAATTCATTAGACTCAGGGTCAGCTCCCTTGACGAAGGGAGGAGGAGTTTTCACAGCTTTAGAACCAATTTCTTCACCAATCCTAGTCTTTCCGCCACCTGCCTCTTCAGTCTCTTCCTCTAAAAACAACAACTCTGTATACAAACTTTCTGTTTCAAGAAGATCCTTGTTGCTTTTCGAAGACAAACTTCCCAAACGTAGCGTTTCGTCTCTATCAGAATCGTCATTGCTGTTTTGTTCACTCAACCAATCTTCAAGCCCTGTTTTGTTCTCATCACTGGGCTTCAGGTATCTCGGGTTGCGCCTATCTGGTGAGAGACGGTTCGCCAGGTTGGAAGGGACCCACTATAGAGAGCCTCGAGATTGTGAGTCTTCAGACTTTTTTGCGCCTGATCTGTTCGGTCGAGAGGAAGGGTTCGGGGTTGAATAAGATAGACGCTTTATCTCGTCTATCAACTCATCCCTCCTCCCAGTCACGTGTTTACTTAACGTGACCCTCGGCCCATCTGTCTTATAATGGGCCTTGGGCTCAAGACTATAGTAGCCCAACTCCTTTACTTGAGAAGCCTTCTCCGGCCCACCATAACTGGGATCCACTCGATTGGGCCCTTCTTTTCGTCCCACGTGACCACTTAAAGAGTCACGCCCCCCTGTTTTAATGGTCGAACCAGCATCCTTCCCTGTCTGAAATTGCTGGTTCAGCCTTCTCCCTTTCAACACTAGAAGCTTTTTGTCTTTTTCCCCTAACACCACCTGCGCAAATGATCTGCCCTTTGTCATAACCTCTTCTTGCTTTCTCCAGGTTTGACCTTCCAACTGCCCCAAAACTTTTTGGCTTCCCAGAATTTGTTGGCCCTTTTTAGTGAAACATCCCTTCCCATTTGAATTACCCAATCTCACAAGGCCACGTAGTGCTTCTTCTTCCTCCTTCGCCCCTCCTACCAAACGAGCCTCCTTCCACATCCCTGCTTCAATGGAAGAAGCTAACCACACTGAGACAAAGCTCCCCTCTGTTCGTACCTCTACCTTTCGTGGAATTTCTTCTGGCTTCACACCACTTAGCAGGATTGCTACTGAATAGAGATCACCCCAGAAAGCACCTTTCAAGATTCCTCCACACAACACAGCTATAGACTCTGCTATTTCTTGTTTCCATAGATGGAATGGCAAGCCTATTACACGCACCACCACACCATCTTCAACAAAAAAATCCTTGGAGTTGGATGTTGGATTCCATTTGAAGACTGTGAATGATCCGAACTCAGCCTGAACATTGATAGCTAATATTTCCAAATCATTCTCTAATGGATCTAGGATGGCTTTACAGTTATCGAAGGGGGTTACTATGAAAACACTCTTCAACTTCAACCTGGTTGCCAGTAAGTCAGCTACCCTCCTCCAATCATTAACCTTTTCCTTGGCTTGTATCACAAACTTACTATCCCACTCCTCTCTCTCTAGACCTCCCACCATTCTGCAAAGGCCTTTTGTTTTTGCCGTGACCACTGGCCCTTGTTGCATCCTGCTGTTACTGAGAGAAGCCTTCTCCTCCCTTATGGAGGCTTTTTTCTCATTTGCTACTCTTTGAGCTAAGAACTCTTTGAGCAACCAGTCAACTCCCCCCCAGCCTTGGTTCTGTTTTCCTGCTGGTAGACACACCAGTTGCCTTTGTCCCTTACCAAAGAATTCAGCCAAAGCTATGAAGAACCCCTTTCTATTCCTCTTACATTCAACCACATATCTTCTCCCTTCTAGTGTACTAAAATCCTGCCAGTTTATCTGCTTACCTTTTGAACAGGCTCCAGCTATGAACTTTCTTAGCCACTCGATCACTTCTAGTCCTTCCAGCAATATTGTACCCTTTTTCGCTTCCCTTACCTTCAGGCTTACCTTCCCCTTGATTCTCATCTCTTCGAACAGGAGATTTTTTGCTTCTATCTTCAAGGATCTCCTCCACTGACCTGCCTGCATGAACTCCATCCCCTTCTTCCCTTATATTGTTATCCGATATCAGCGTAACCCCCCTTCCTCTGTCGTCAAGAACCCATTCCCTCCTTCCTCCCACCTCAAGACATGTTTCAATACATTAATAACAATTTCTTCAAGCAACACTATCCCTATACTAACTAAAGTTGTGTTCTTTCACGCTGAAGACTGGTCCAGACACCTTGTCCCCCTCCAATTCCCCAAGAGCTTGAATGGCCTCCTCCATGAATGGTTTTTCTAAGTCTCTAGCATCTTCTAAGGAAAACCAGTAAACTCCAAACCATCCAACTTGGGTCTATGATATCGTAGGCGGCCAAGCAGTTTGGACCCCAAGGCTGAGGTGGAATATTCAAGATTGGGAAGCTGGGGATCTGGTCTCCTTGCTGGCAACCTTGAGATCCTACTCACCTTCCCCAAATGAGTTTGATAGCACGTTATGGAAGGGAAACAAAGATGGGGCTTTCATGGTTAAATCCTTCTCTCTATTGTTGTCTATGCACAACGTAAATGAAATTCCTTAGAAGTGGATTTGGGATGCAGAGTTCCTTCTAAGGTAGTATTTTTTTATGGATTGGAATTTTGAATAAGATTCAGATCATAGACAATCTCTTGGCTAGAGGAATGGTGTTGGTGAATTGGTGCCCCTTACGTGAGATGGATTGGGAACCAGTCAGCCATTTGTTGATCCATTATCCATTTTCAGTGTGGAACCATTTCATTCGTCTCTTTGGGAAGCCCTGGTTCCCCCTCCTGATATTTGCTCCTTATTTTCGGCTTGGCCTGAGGGTGGTTTCAGAAAAAAGGCAAGCTTCTCTGGTGTGCCTACCCCGGGTGATCTTTTGGGTTCTGTGGGGGAAAAGAAATAGTCGTATTTTCACAAATTCTGCATTGCCAGTTGAAGCAGTGATTGGCAAAGCTGAGAGGCTCCTAGTTAAATGGTTGGTCCTCAGGAAGGAGTTTCGCAACATATTTTTTCAGTAGTTCTGCTCCCAATGGGATTAAATTATTGGCAGTTAATATATTTATATATGTATGTATATGTATATATATATATATAAATAAATATATTTATATATATTTTTGGAAGTTTCTGTATATGTTGTTAATAGTCTATACTGCTAGCCTTTTCTTCTCGAAGGGGTTCAATTGTAATTCCAGGGTTTTCCCTTTGATCTTTAATACACATTATTTACTTTTTTTAAAAAAAAGGAGAGGGAGAAAGGTTGGCGTTAGCAGTGGGGGGAACGTATTAAGTTGTAATTATAAATGTGCTTTGGGCAGGGTGGAAGGAAAGGGGTGAAAGGGAGAATTTTGCTGGAAAGAATCTCTCTAATCTGAGGGATAGTAAAGAGTATAAGGAGGATGAAGTTGGAAGGTGGGAGGGGGGTTGAAGAAGAAAAGGAATAAGGGGTTTATGGAGAGGTAGATGAAACAATAAATGGGTTAGAGGTTGAGAAGGGGCTTAGTTTTGGGTGTGGTTTGTTTAGGGGAGACAGAAAATAAACGTGTTGGATATAAGGAGGGAAGCGAAGAAGAAGAAAACTATGGGATTGCTGGTTCAAAAGTATATAAAAGGAAAAGAAAATACAGAATGAAACCACTGATGGAAGATAGGGTATCTGATGTTGAGAAGGAAGAGTTGGACTCGAGTTAGGATGAAATTGTTATTGATAAAACTCATGAAATTGGGGGGGGGGGGGTCAGTTGACTTGGAAAAGGTGGTGAGTACTGAGGTGGAGGTGAGTAAAGTTTTGGGTCTGTACATTGTTTGGGGGGCGGGGGGATATGCAAGGATAACTTTTAGGAAGATGGAAGAAAAATTCAGGATGCCTTAAAGAGGAGGGAGAATGGAATTTTGTTCCAGGACAAGGCTGATGAAAATGTAAGAAATGTGGTGGAGCAAGATATTGGGAAGTCACCTAAAGCTGAAGGATTTGGATTGAAGTAGGTCTAAGGTTTGAGGGATCAGGAGATTATTCCCAATGCAGTGAGGAAGTTCAGATTGCAGAAGAACAATTGGATAGTTCAGGCATCAAAAGTTTTTGCCAGATTGGACGGGTGTCTGTTGTTGGTCGTAATAAGAGGGTAAGGAAGGCAAAAAAAAGTGTGCAAGAGAAGTAAGGAGATCTGTATTTCAGCTTTTGTGAATGTGAAGTAATTGGTAAATTGATTGAACAGATATATTGGAGCTTTATGAGTTGATGGGTGTAAAAGAGTTTGAGTCTTGGGCAGTTTGTTTCTTTGAGGATCGGGTGGTTAGGTGGCAGGTCTGAGATCTTAGGGGTTGAATTTTAGTCCTATTAGTTTTTGAGTGGCTGTGCCATGGTCAGGTTTGGGTTTTTGAATTGGGTGCTTGAACTGTGGTATTTAAAGTGGGAAAGGGAGGATGGGCTTGTTATTCTTTCTTTCTGTTTTAGAGGTGATTCTGTATCACCGGTTTGTATTTTTCTTTTTTCTTATTAATAATTTTTTATTTACTATCAAAAAATGTTTTTTATTGATACCATTTGGTCCATACCATTTAAGGCTGTTTACCAGATTATTTTTAGCTGTTAAACACTCTGGTTGCAAAGAAAGTGGAAGAAAGGAAAAGAAGATGATATGGAGACCTACTTTCTTTCTTTTGTGTGGTTGTCCAACAAAACTGGAAGGGAAAAGAAAATAGAAAGATACTAAGATACTTGGGCCCTCTCTCTCTCTCTCTCTCACACACACACACACACAC
Source organism: Nelumbo nucifera (assembly GCF_055504915.1). NCBI lineage: Eukaryota > Viridiplantae > Streptophyta > Magnoliopsida > Proteales > Nelumbonaceae > Nelumbo > Nelumbo nucifera. The sequence goes on along the minus strand of NC_142649.1, from coordinate 144,078,918 downwards.
ACACACCCCCCTACCCACCCACCCACCTACACCATTCCTGGTGGTCTGCATCAGCAATCAGCATGAATATGCTATTTGCATGGTCTCTCCCTTGGCAATATGTCGGGTCTACCCAACAGAACCTAACTGACCAAACCAATTATGTTGGTTCCTGGTTCTGTGGTTTGTGACTCGATTAGTAATTGGGTTGGGACAGGTTCCTGCTGTTCCAAATCAATTAAGACCCGAGCCAATTAGATAGTTAATAATATAGGGGTCTCTTGTTTTTCTTGCAATTTTTGACATAGAAGGTAATTTCATAGAGTATATAAGATAAATTTGGTTAAAAACACTTGTTTTGGTAACATATAAACAGCTTATTATTTTACTTTCATTTTCACTAAAGTTATATTATAAAAAATGAAAGTTCTAAAGTAATTTTTATTATAGCTAATTATATATGTCAAATATAATTGGATCAGACCCAATTATCCCAATTAATAATTGGTTCAGTTCTGGGTTTATTTTCTAGAACTGATTAATAATGGGTTTTGGCCTGTCCCAAACTGGACCCAACCCATTGACAGCTCTATAATTATCACCTGGTCTATTATGATGTTCGCACACGACTATCGAATTACTTGGTTATTTCTTCATTAAAATAAGAGAGATATAAAAGGATTTTTTTTGATAGGCACATAGAGATATAAATATTTACATGTCTGTGTACCCAAATAATAAACTTCCTTTTACTTTCTTTATGCAACCAACTCCGCTGGTGTGAGCTTGTCATACACCACCAATCCCAAGCCCGGATAAAGGAGGGTTATTACAGGTTGGCATCCAACACTAAAACTTCTGCAAACCTTCATGGTCATGGATCCTGATTTGTACTTTTGTGGGCATTGAACAGAACAGAATGGCAAAACAGGATTCATGTAGCCAACCCAATATAGTTGGGACAAAGCTTAGATGATGGTGATGATGATTTTCTTTATGCAAAAAAAAATAGGAAAAATTATTTTTGTCTTTTATTTTCTCTGTTTAGGCAAACAGAAAAATGTTGTGTTTCTTCTCTTTGGTTTTCTTATTTTTTGCACTTTCTTTTTTCCCATTCTTTCTGCATCCAAAACATAATATGTGAATATTAGGGCCATGCCCAGACTTATATATGATATATCAGGCTCAGAGTGCAGGCCAGGTGAGGTCGTGCCCAGGATATGCCCCTTATAATGGCTGCTAAGTTCACCCTTGTCTCTCCACACACTAGAACATTAAACCTGTTGGAAGGGTTAGGATCCATCATATGGATGGCCGAACCATGCTAGATGGCTGGGCGAAATTTCAAAAGTTTCCTAATCCTTCTGGGAATCGAATTCCCTATGTTTTGAAAAATTGCATTTTTCAAGATCAGTCTTGCACTGAACCGGACTAGATTTGAAACCAAACAAAGAGGGAGATACCACAAACGCAGATCCCAAGGTGGAAGTTCACACCCAAATCAGTCCCAAAACCAGCCTTCACTGAAGAGGGCGCAATGTATAGGTGAAGCTGATTCGGCAACACTGTTTTCAGCAAAACTACAACCCAACTGCTTGGATCAAATTGGGAAGGTGAGCCTGAAATTGCTCTGAATTTTTTTTGCAAAAATTAGAAGAAAACTGATCTCTATCAGTCCTTGAAAGCCTAGGTCGTGATAGGGTTTCTTGAAAGACAAAAGAGAAGAAGAAAGAACAAGAGAGAGTGGTGTTTTAGTTTGGTTTGCCTTCTTCTTCTTTTATCTCCTTATGGAGCACTCTCCCAATCAAATTAGGAGATTATCCAAATCTAATTTGGATCTGGACTCTATCAAGTGATAAGCCTTATCCTCTTAAGAGGATGGGTGCTCCATATCCATTTCCAAACCCAGATTTGACCCATAGCACGTTATTATGTGACAACTTACTTAATCTTATTAATTATGGGCCTTAGGCCCATTTCCTTTAAAGGCTCACGATCCAAGATGTTGCATGGCCAACATAGGCTTGATTTGTATGGCGTGGGACCCCACAATGACCTCATATAAGTCTACATGGGTTCGGCCCAGCCTCTGTGAAAGGCTTGGCCGAATTCACTACTAAACGCAGTGAACCCCTGAGCACGTCACTATGGGCTCAATATGGGTCCAACATTTACACTTAAATGATCATTGAATTCAGCCATCCTATGAAGACCCAAGGATAATGAACTTATGTAAGATAAAGCCCATTAGGTAATCAACCCTTAATGGTTTCTTACACTTAACCTCTCGGCCCATAATGATCACAACACTACCTGATAGGGAATGACCTCTCCTCTTGTTGCAAGGTACAATGTTACACTCTCTGCTCGGATGGATTCCATGAGTAAAAACCTTTTGCAAACAATTTTCATAAAACATTATATATATATATCATATAAATATATATTTTGCAAAACCAAATCTCAAACACAGTTGAAATCCACTACCGACAATTTAGGTTTCCATTAGAGAGAGTGTAAGCCCCATCATTCACTCAGATGAATTCTTAGACTGGTCTAACATACTCAGGTTTTTGACCATTGATGGATCTTATTGATTGGCATATCAAAGACAATCTAATCCAGCACCTAGTGTAGTACCATAATCAAGTCTAGGGGTTGTGTAACTTTCCAGTTCTGCCCATCAATCTCCAAGGTCCAGGGCATATCTGGAAAATGGTTCGGGATTAGTGTTTCATCCAAACACACATTGCATGTGCTTTGGGTCTAACCCTAGTAGATGAGGCAAGCTGCCCCAACTTCTTTAGCAGCACATCAGTGTCAGCCTTGGCAGGATAAACTCCCCAAGTCTATCCATTGGCTGAGAACATTCTAAACTAACATGAGTCTCATAAGTGTCCAGTTCAAGGGGTAATTTCACAGAAACATACCGATATCAATATGAAACAATAATGCACTTTTATTTATTTACAATAAATGTATTTGTACATCAATTTGATTGGAGCTAAGGGCATACATTGTCTAACAAAACCAAGGTTTTTGAAAGAAGTGATGTTTGTATTTGTTGAAGTGGAATTTAGATTTTGATATAATTTAATTATCAATCCTTGATGGTCGGCTGTATTTCTAGAAATAGGGACTACACACCAGGTTACATCTAATTTTTTTTCCTTTATTTTATTTTATTTTTTATGAATAGGGTCTGCTTGTTGGTCCATTAAGTTAATAAGTCCCATTGACTTAATAAGGGAAATTAAATGGTCCCAAGTAGAAGAGTCAAGTTCATGGATTTTGTTTCTTTGTATTCTATTCCAAGGGGTTGAAAATTGGTGGTAGGCTATGCCCAACATAGAAAACATGTCGTCGAGCAACTGGTGGCACCAGAAGATGGTATGATTACTTCAAATTATGATGACTTTTGCATTAGATGACCCTGGTCCTTCCAGCATAGGAGGATATTCTCAGAGAAAATTCTGGTACCATTCTTTTGAGTTTCTAAGGGCCCATTGGTGAAAGAAACTCTCTTAGAGCAGAATTTCTAGCTCTCTTTTTTCAAGGCTTCAAATTTGGCCTATTCATCACTGCTAGGTAGTCATTGATTGGATGGTTTCAGCAGGAGAAGGTCCTCGGGCACTTAAATTTGCCACCAGAGGCAAAATCTATTGTGTCACTATGAAGTATGTGCATCTTGTTCAAGTGGGTTCCATGATCAGCAAATGTTTAGGCAGACCTACCAGCCAGAGGAGGGGGTAGGGCGATCAAATCTTGTGCATGTGTGTGTGGGGGGGCAGCTCTGGGCCTTGGGGTGAGCAGCAATCCAAATGTAATAGCTTTTTTTGTTCTTGTTTCTATTCAGTTCAGCTTATTGCTGTTTGCACATTTATATGTATTTTCCCTTGCTGCAAGATCCCTCAGTGGTAGTAATCACCTCTCTTTTCCTCATTCTAGAAAATTGATGACTTTTACTTATATTAAAAAAAAGTCCAAGAAGCATTGCTGAACCTTGTATTATCAAATTGTATCTCAGTCTTTATTAGGCAGTTTTCATTCTCATGAAAATTCGTCGCATTTGAAATGTTGGTTGCAGGATAAATGTTTTTGGGCTATTGGCCACCACAAGAGCTTTTGAATTGGTTCTTTGTGCTTCTAAATTGCACCTCAGTTTTTGTTTTAAGTGGCAGATGATTGCTGAAAACAAAGAGTGGTGTTACTGTTTTTTTTTTTTTTTTGATCAATAACACTTTCATTAATTCATCAAGAAAATTTACAAGTGGAAGACAAACACACTTATCTTCCAAGAGTCACAAAGAACTTCAAGAAAGGAAAGAAGAAAATACAAAGATACAAGGACACTAACATTACAACTTAGCCCAAAACAAGGAATCCCTTTCTGCCCCTTGTTTTGCTAAACCGTCAGCTAGGGAATTAGCTGATCTCTTAATCCAACATGTCTTAACTTCTATTTCCCGCACCAGCCATTTGAATTTCCGCTTCTCATTGTTATACTTCCAAAGATCATTTTGTTCTTTGGTCAGCCACCCTATCACCACCTCTGAATCCCCTTCAATTATAAGTTTCTTGATGTTCAATTCCTTCGCTTTCCGGGCTCCTTCCATAACTGCACATATCTCAGCTCTAAGGGAGTCATCCACTCCAATTGGGCCTGAGAACATAGCAGAGATGACCCCATTTTCATCTCTAAAAACACCCCCGATCCCTGATTGTCCCGGGCTTCCCCTACTGCATCCATCAAAGTTTAATTTCAAGAATCCACTAGGTGGGGGGGTCCAAGCCACGCTCATTACTGACTTGGTCTGCGTGCAACTTGCAATTTCACCCCACTTCCTCAACATGTCATCCACAGTGTAATCTGTGAATATTTCCAGAGATTTCAACCACTGTACCGCCCTAAGCTGTATGATAGCCCTCAAATCTGCTGTCCCTCTCTAAGTTTCTGAGAATATCCTGAAGTTCCTTTCTTCCCACAGTGTCCAACATACTGCAGCCCTTAGTCCTCTCCACATTGTCCTTCCCCTTTTTAACCGCCACCTGAAGAAGGAGGGGGCGAAAAGGCCTTGCATGTCTGATGGGGGATTCCAGCTGCATCCAAATAAGGAGAAAGCCCAATCCCACAATGACCTCGCGAAGTGGCACGACACCATTAGGTGAAAACCAGTTTCCCCATCGGCTTTACACAGAACACACCACTGAGGTGACAAGCAAGTATTGGGTCTCTTCTTTTGGAGTAGATCACCAGTGTTGATTCTTTCCAGATAGGCTTCTCAACAAAAACTACCAACCCTAGGAGGTATAGCTCTGCACCAAACCTCACCAACAGGAAAAGGGAACTGGGTAGGACTGGTGGACTGACTTAAGACTTTGAAGAACGAAGCACAAGAGAAAATGCCATTGGGGTTAGGTGTCCAAATTCTAGAATCCGCTCTAGTGGGGTCTAAGACAACATTATCAAGAAGTGCAAGAAGGCTCGAAATACAGTCGAAGTCCGAATCCCTCAAATCCCTTCTTAGACCCAAGTTCCACCCAATCCCAGAAGTGGAAGAGGACGGGGTGGTGAAAGATGAGATCAGCTCATTTTTCAAATCAGAAAGAGCGTACAAAGACGGAAACTGATCCTTTAGAGGAGCGCTCCCCACCTAGGTTTGTTCCCAAAATTTTATGGAGTTACCGGAATTCAAATCATACCTGATATTAGGAATGAAAACTAGTAGCAGGTCATGAATGGCTTTCCAAGGAGAATTGCTTGTGATCCTAGCTCTGATTCCAGCGTCCCATCCGTTGTGCTCCAGCCCATGAATACTTGCCACTATTCTAGCCCATAGCTTCTCCTTCTCCATAGGAAACCTCCACAACCACTTCCCCAGCAGAGTCATATTCCTTCTCCTAATACTCCCCAGCCCCAAACCACCACACGACTTACTCCTACACACTATTTCCCAGCTAACTCTATGATCCCTCTTCTCTTCTCCCGACTCCCACAGGAAATCTCTCATTAACTTCTCTAATCTGTTAGCAATCTTCACTGGGATTTTAAACACCGACATGAAGAAGATGGGTAAGTTAGCAAGCGTGGCCTTAATTAATGTAATTCTCCCGCCAAGAGAGAGGTAATTCTTTTTCCAGGATACCAATCTTTTTTCAAACCTTTTCCATCACCGGATTCCAGAAGCTCTCTCTCTTGGGATTATCACCTAATGGTAATCCTAAATAGTTCAGAGGCCACCCCGTGACTTCACACCCCAGAACTTCAGCACTCTCCCTAATCTCTCCCTCCTCCAAATTCACCCCCACTACACAGCTTTTCCCAAGGTTAACCTTCAAATTGGACAGTTGCTCAAACAGTTGTATCACCGACTTTAAATTCCTGATAAACCTCACATTATCATCTTCACAAAACAGAATCGTGTCATCAGCAAACTGTAAATGTGTGAGGGGGGTTTCCATCCTCCCAACCCTCCAGCCTCTAATGAGCTCCCTAGAATCTGCTTTGTGAATCAATTTCCCCAAAACCTCCGCAATTAAAATGAACAAGAAAGGAGAAAGGGGGTCTCCTTGTCTTATACCCCTACTGGCTGGAAAGAAATCTACCACTATCCCATTCACTAGCACTGAATAATGACAATTCCGGACACAGCCCATGATCCACTTGCTCCATCTAGCCCCAAACCCGAATTTGGTTAAAACTTTCCTCAAGAACTCCCAGTCCACCAGGTCATAAGCCTTTTCCAAGTCCAGCTTACAGACCACTCCCTTCTTCTTATCCCTCTTAAAGTTCTCCACACTCTCATTAGCAGTTAAAATCTGGTCTATAATTTGTCTTCCACTCACAAAAGCTCCTTGATAGTGTTCAATGATATCCGGAATTACCTTCTTCAACCTCAAAGACAACACTTTTGCAATGATCTTGTATAAGCTATTCACCAAGCTTATTGGCCTAAAATCCTTCGGGTGGGATGCATCTTTCTTTTTGGGAATTAAGGCTATAAATGTAGAGTTCACACCCGGATTGACAATTCCTCTCTTGAAAAACTCCTCAAACACCCGCAAGAGATCATCTTTCAAAATATCCCAACAATCCTGATAAAAAGCCATTGTAAACCCATCCGGCCCTGGAGCTTTTGTTCTATCCATAGAAAACATAGCCTCCTTAATCTCTTCTATATTAAAGCTTCTTTCCATCCTTCTCCTGTTCTCCACCCCTACATCTGGCCAATCCAAACCTTCTACCTACACCCTTCTACTCACAGGCCTTCTTAGAATAGATTTGAAGTGCTCCCCACAGGCCCTGGCAATCTCCTCTTGCTGTACTAACTCAACTCCATCTATTACCAATTTGGAGATAAAGCTCTTCCTTCTCCTGCCATCTGCTAGAGAGTGGAAATACCTAGTGTTTCTATCTCCCTCTTGCAGCCATTTACACTGAGATTTTTGCCTCCAACTAATTTCCTCCTTGTGCAGGCAATCCTCTAACTGTCTTCTCAATTCTCTTCTGAGGTCATTGTCTTCCTCTCCAAATTCTCCCCATTCCTCTTTAAAGTCAAGGCTTTCAATCTTCTTCATCAAGTCTCCCTTTCTTTCTTCTGTCCTCCCGAACTCCATCAAGTTCCACTCCTTAATTCTTGCTTTCAAGAATTGTAATTTCTTATGGAATTTTATCCCCTCCCACTCCACCGACGGGTTACACTCATGCCACTACTCCCTCACTTTGTTAGTAAACCCTGGATGCAGTAACCACATATTTTCAAATCTAAAGGGAGTAGGACCTCCACACCTTCTTTCCTCCTTGCATAACACTATGGGCCAGTGATCCGAGGTCACCCTTGGGAGAACTCTAGCATTCAAGGTTCCCCAATGTTCTTCCCAATCCAAAGAGAACAGGAATCTATCTAGCTTAGAGCAAATGGGTCTAGATTGGAGATTTGACCATGTAAATGCCTTATGCGCTAGGGGAATCTCTTTAAGCTCAAAGGCATCCACAAAACTATTAAACTTCCTCATGCTTTTTGTCACCCTCTGGTTAATCTTATTGGACTCTTCCGAGAACCTTATCACATTGAAGTCCCCACCCATGCACCAAGGCCCATCCCACAACCCTCTAACATCAGCCAGTTCCTCCCACAGCTCCTTTCTCTCTCTGTAATCATTCGGTCCGTAAACATTTGTGAGCACCCACATATAATCATCCTCTTGCTATTTAAACTTCATGGAAACCGAGTACTTTCCGATCAACTCCTCCATCCCTTCAACCACATCCCTCTTCCACATTGTTACAATCCCCCCGGAAGCACCCCACGATGGAGCCGCCACCCAGCTAATCCCCCTGGCTTTCCATAAACTCCTTGCCCATTTGTCACTAAACTCCATTCTCTTAGACTCTTGCAACATCACAATATCTGGGTCATACCGTCTTATTACCTCTTTTATTGTTGCTCTCTTCTTCGCACTCCCAATTCCCCTCACATTCCAACTAAGAATCTTCATTCCGCTTCTTTTTACAAACCCCTTGCCACCTACCCGCTACTTTCCCCCTTTCCTTCTATCTCCTTTTACCTCGAGCTTGTTGTCTCCTTCTACATCTCTCTTTAGTTTCTCTACTTCACTCAACCTCCTCTTCTTTGTTATGATCTGCATCTTCCTCTTCTGTAAACTTTCTTTCAACTCGTTCAAATCCTCCAGCCTATAGCCCAACTTCCCTACAAATTCTGCAATCGTGTCTTCTCTCATCGATTCCACCACCCCTACCCTTCCTACAGAATCCCCTTCATCTCTATCCACCTGCCTTTCCTTCCTCTCCTCTATTCCCACCTCAGTTCTTTCCTCTCCAACCTTCCTCCCCTTACTGTTACCTCCCTCCTTCCTTGCTTCCTCCCCGTAAACCTCTCCATCTCTACCCTCATTCCTGTCCCTCTTCTCCATTAACCCCTCCTCTCTTCCTTCCTCCCCTTCCCTCCTCCATATCAGCTGCCCTTCCACATCCTTAAACACTCTTTCAATGATTTCCCACACTTGTCCACTTCTATACCTTTCTTCCCGCGCCTCCCCACAATCCTTCCTTCCCCTCTCCCCCTCCTCAGAGAGCCTGCCTACTAACTCGGCTGCATATTCATGGGCTACAGGACATGGTACAGGAATGGAATCTGGAACCAAAGACACAGGAGACACATTAGTAGCACAAACCGAAATCACATGGTTACCTGGGACTGAAGGACAAGCTAGAATAGGACTGCTCCCGGCCTCCTTCTCTTGTTCCGAAGGTTGGTAAACAATTATCTTCCTGAGTTGGTTGGGAAGTACTTCTGTCCTTTGGTCAACTTGGTGATCTTTCCACTCTACCCCTGGGTCACCTCTATATAGCATATTCCTGCTCTGCTTCCGGTTCTCCCGGTTTTCCCCTTCTGATAAACCTTGCGCACTGTGGTCTTGGGAATGAGATAATCCGATTGCAGTCTTCACCCTGGAATAATCTTGCAATATTCCACCCTTCCATATCATCTCCAGCACACCTGCCTTCATCGTTTACACTGCCCACGCTAGAGCCATCGACAGAAAAGTCCTCCGGTTCACCATCGTCTTCACCGCACTGCACCCACCCTTCAAACTTCTCTTTCTTCTCTTCAGATCTTCCCCTAGTGAAACTTAGCTCCGGCCTCTCTGAGAAGCCTCGCACGGGGCTAAGCTCCTTCAAGCTACGTCGGGAGACCCACTGTAACGCCCTCTTCTTTTCTGGTTTCCGACGCTGCGCGCATTCTCCCTTTTGGCTCGTGGCTGGGGACGATGATAGACCGAAACCGAAGTCTATCATAGTTGAAACCCCAGTCACGTGTTGCTTTAGTGGCTCACGCGCCTTATAAACAAACTGGGTCGGGCCCGCTGGCCTGTTTGGGCCTTTAAGAATGCCATTAGCAGCCCACCTGGGCTTTTGCTTTGGCCCATTTGTAAGCACCCGCGGGCTCACGTGATTTTTAATAAGGTCATGCGCTTCCAGCCCCGGCCCCGGTTTGGTTCTAACAGGTTTAAGTTCAAGTCTTCCTTGGCCCAACCCCTTTTCCCTGTTCAGAACAGTCTTGGCGCCAGTTACAACCTGTGCAAAGGTCCTGCCACCCTCCAGACTGCTCACTTCTTCCACACGCGAAAATCCCACCCCCTGCCTACTACCCTTTTGTTTCTCCAGCAAATGTTTTTCCATTTTAGTGAAAGTGCTTTTCTGGTTTGAATTCTCCAACCCTTTCTTGCCACGCAGCTCTTCTTCTTCAACCTTCTCATCTCCCTCCTTACGAGCCTCTTTCCAGAGCATCGATTCAGTGGATGAAGCCAGCCACACTGAGTAGCACTGCCTTTCGACAAGCACCTCTATCTTCCGAGGTATCTCCTCAGGTTTTACTCCATTCAATAAAATGGAAGCTGAACGAAGGTCTCCCCAAAAGGCCCCTCCTAGTGATCCTCCACACATCAAAGCAATGGCTTCAGCAGTTTCTTGCTTCCACAAAAGAAAGGGAAGACCTAACAGACGCACCACCACTCCATCTTCAACAAAGAAGTCTTTGGAGTTTGATCCCGGACACCATCTTGATACTGTGAAATTTCCATGCTTAGCTTGGATGTTTAAAGCCTCCACTTCTACTCTGTTCTCAAGCAAATCCAGCAAAGCCTTGTTCTTCTCAAAGGATGTTAAAATAAATGTGCTCTTCAACTTTAACCTTGCTGTTAACATATCTGCAGCTTTCCTCCAGTCAAGAATGGGAGCTGAAGCTTCAACTATCAATTTACTTTCCCAATCCCCTCTCTGTATGTTTACTCCCATTCTGAAATTACCTGCCCCAGCTAACACTAAAGGAGTCTCTTGCTTAGTCTTGTTCACCAAACTACAAGACCTGCTTATCTTCCTTTTAACTAATGCTTCTCTTTTTACACCCATGCGTTTCAGCAGTTCACATAAGGCGTCAAGAACTGCCTTCCAGCCCTGACTCTTCCTTCCTTCTTGAAAGCAGATCATCTGCTTTCTACCCTTGCCAAAAAATTCTGTCAAGGAGATAAAATAACCTTTAAGGTTTCTCTTACACTCTACAACAACCCTTCTTCCAGATTCTGAGAAAAGCTCTTTCCAATTATTTTGCTTGCCTTTGTTACTTGCACCTTCCACAAACTCCTTGAGCCCTTCAATTACCCCCAGTCCTTCTAGCAGCACCATCCCTCTCTTTGCTTCCCTGATCTTCAAGCTCAGCTGACCATTTATTCTCTGTTCCTCAAATAGGAGTTCCTTAGATTCAATCTTCAAAACTTTTTTCAACGGCCTACCTTCACAAATTCTCCCATCTCAGCTCCTCCCCCTCTCCCCCTCTCACCCTCTCAGCAACCTTCTCTTTGCTTCACCCTCTCACCCTCTCACCAACTCAGACAAAGGCACCAGATGAAAACACAGTTCCTTTCCCTCTCACCCTCTCTCCCTCTCACCCTCTCAGCAATCTTCTCTTTGCTTCACCCTCTCCCCCTCTCAGCAACCTTCGTTAACTTCTAAATCCAAAACTCTAGAAAAATATCCATTTTTTTACTCCCCAATTCTACAAAGATATATATTTTCTCTATTTCCCATAGGGCTCCTCCAACCCACTGTACTAGTGGTGTTACTGTTTTCGTTTGCATATTGAAGCTTGAAAGTGATAGTTTGTTCATAACAATTTCTTTTCTTCTTTGTATTTTTCCTACTGCTCTTGAAATGTATTTCATCCTTTTACCAATTACTTTTGAGACACATTTACTCATTTATATATATCTTATTCTTTTCCTTTACAGAAAGAACCCTGATGAGTCTCTTCCACTGGAGAGGACTTTTAGAGTGCTTAATGTTGATAAAGTGACTCAAAAGGGCAAGAAGGCGCCCCCAAAATATCGTAATATCACACTATGTAAACTTGGGAATGAAATGCAAACTGAGATGTACACGGCTACAGGTTGGCCTTCAGTTAGCATGGGTGCTCTGAAAAACCTTTCTGGAAAAGTCTCAGCAGAATATGACTTCACTGATTATAGCTCTCAATCATCTGAAAGTAATGATATTCTACCCGAACAAACAGTCAACGAAGTTGAGAAAAGAAAAGGTACCTCTGTGAGTGAAGAGGAAACAGATATATCTGCTTATGGAACAGCTTACACTGCATTTGGAGGGGGGAAGGAGGGGAGGGAGGCTTGTCATGCCATTGCTGCTTTATGTGAAGTCTGCTCTATAGACTCTTTGGTTTCCAACTTCATCCTTCCATTGCAGGTTGTTTCTTCTACCATATTATACTTTCCAGTTACGTAGTTTATTATTCAGATCCCTGTATGGTTCCTTCACTTGACTGAGAGGAAACTTGAATTCTTATTGGTTGACATTCTTGTTAATTCACTTTTGCTTTGACCAAGGGGATAGGACTAATTCAGGCTCAAGCATGGCATCATATTTCAGTGGGAACATGCATTCATAGAATCACTTTATATGTATAGGAACATATGCCTGTTGATGAAAATAAAAATTCATGGCAGTACAAATCTGGAAAGGCCTGTCTTTTGACCACTGAATAAAAAGGGATCAGCGATGGTGTAGTGTGACGTGCTGGAACAAAAACAAGAGTACAAAGCATGCTACTTTACCCCCTCTATCCTAATATGTACCCCCTGGGGAACCTATCTCTAGTCTGATGCAGGATGGGCATGTAAAATAAGATAAAGAGAGAATAAGTAACCTTAGAATCAGCACCTAGAAGATTCAACAATTTCAACCCATGATCGATCTGGCTGACCTGTCACTGGGCCAGGTTTCCGGGTCTGTTTAGCCCCAAAGCATTTTATTTTCGAAAAAGGCCCAAACCATTTATTGGAAAAAAAATGTTGACTCAGTCAAGGACCTGGTGAACTGGCTGGTTGAACTGTCGAACTGTTTGACTCAGTCAGCAGGTCATAGACACAGGTTAGACGTTAATTCTCTCTTTTCTGTTTTTTTTTTGTATTTTTATCCATTTCCATTATTAGTAATAGTAATTCTTATTTATCACACTTTAATATGATGAATATATATATATATATATATATATATATATATTAGAGACATGCCCAATTTTTCTGCATATTTATCTATTTTCTATATTTTTTATTATTTGATTTTTGATGCTAGGGGTAATCCATTTAACCTGGATGATTTAACTTCTGACCCACTGCGTGGAGGGAAAAGCAGTTCTGTTTTTAGGTCACATTTAAAACACTGAGAGGGATCGAAACCATAAAGAAAATTCGGCATTAGCACCAAAGAAAATTAAGCTAAAGGCAAAATTATATTTCAAATGTTATCCTCTTTTGGAGCAACAATATGAACCTTATGTACACTTATTTCCATAATCGAAAGATGTCTAATAACTCCAATTCATACCTCGGTCTAGTTGGACTGACTTCAAGCTGACTATGACTCCTATAAACCTTTTAAAAATTGACTTTTGTCCAAGCACAACTTTTTTTGGTGAATGATTAGGCAATTTTATTAAAGAGAGTCAACCTTGGAGGAGGCACGAGATACTACCTCCCCAAAGGTATGAGTACAAACCCAAGCACTGTGAAATTATAAATTAGCCCAATACAAAGATACCCGAGAAACCCCTAGCTTAGCCAAAGAGTTGACAAAGCATAGCTACCTTCTGACCCATTGGAAATTGACTGTCATGCTTGTAATCCTTTTTACTTTCCTCAGAAGATTCCTGTAGCCCCAAGTGACAGTGTCTGAATTCTGCAACCAACTAACTATGACCTTGGAATCACCTTCAACTACCAGATTTTCCACTCCAAGTCGTCCAAGCACAACTTTGACATGAATTTCTAGCAAGGAAATATTACCTACAAAAATAAATCTTAATACTACTAGAACTCTAACTTAAAACTCAAAATAACAAAAAAAAAAAAAAAATCCTACCACAGTTTCATTGGATGTCTGTAAACCAGCCATAAGCCCATAACTTCCTTATTTCATGTCTATGTCACATGATGTCTTTCTGGAAGCATTGATTGAAAACAAAATTTAATACAGGCAGAATGGGGGTGAGCCTTGATCAACGACAAGGTGCAGAGCCAATTATATTTCGGTATTTTGAGACAGCTTTCTCCATCTCTCTTAGACACAACAGATCTTAACCCTTGTAATTTCCCTTTTTCTCTTGTTTCTTATGCTTGTTTAAGCAGGAAGTTTCTGACTTCCAATCTATGAGGTGGTTGGTCATGATTCTTTCCTGTGGTTGCAGGGTAGTCACATATTAGGCAAAAATGGGCGTGTCCATTGTTCCTTAAATATCAATACTGAGACTGGACGTTTGTCAGCAAGGAGACCAAATTTGCAGGTTGATTGTTTCTCTTGCTTATCACTTCTTGCCATATAAGATGTTGGTAAATTCTAAACATTTTTTTTTGATCAATAGCTGTGAATTATATTAATTAAGATTAAGAAAAATTACAAAGCAAGGGGGCTAAACAATCTTAGCTCCCGAGAACAACCATTGAACACCAAAATACAATTACAATACGGCCCAAAATATAGAGTTTCTGTTCACCCCTTGCCTAGCTAGACCATCTGCCAGTGAGTTTGCACTTCTCTTTACCCATTTGTACTGAATTTCAACATCCTTAGTCAGCCACTTAAATTTTCTCTTTTCATTGCTGTAATTCCATATCCTAGAGTTATCCTCTTTTAACCAGTTCACCACAACTTCAGAGTCTCCTTCTATGATCAGCTTACTAAATTGCATATCCTTGACTCTTTGTACCCCTTCAAGAGCTGCAAGTATCTCAGCCCTAAAGGAATCTCCTTCCCCTATTAGTCTAGAAAACATAGCTAACAGATTCCCATGTTCACCTTTTATTGCTCCCCCTGTTCCGGATGGCCCTGGATTACTCATACTGCTGCCATCAAAATTCAGTTTAATAAAGCCATGAGGTGGAGGAATCCAACAAGAGTTTGATGCCTTCTTAGCTGAAGCTAATTTTGCAATCTCCTTCCAGTTTCTTAGCATCTCATCTACTGAGAATTCTGCAAACAATGCCAAAGTTTTCAGCCAATGTATCACCCTAATATGGATGACCTCCAATATTACTTCCAAGCTTCTCTCCTTTTCTGAGAAGATCCGTGAGTTTCTCTCCTCCCAAACAGTCCAACAAACTGCAGCCCTCATACATCTCGACATAATATTGGCCCTTTTTGTTGGCCAACTCGGCATGGAACTGAATAAACTTTGCACATTCAAAGGGGGGGTCCACCTGCACCCAAAAAAAGTACACCATTCCCAAATGACTTTAGTAAACTGATAGGAAATTAGTAAATGGTATCCAGATTCACCATCAACTTTATAGAGAGCACACCAGTGAGGACACAAACAACTATTGGGTCTTTTTCTTTGAAGTAAATCTCCTGTATTAACTCTTTCCAGAAAGGTTTCCCAACAGAAACTCCCAACCTTTGGAGGTATAGGAAGACACCACACCTCTATAACAGGGAAGGACAAACCCAAAGAAGAAGGTTGTGCTAGGGCTTTAAAGAAAGAAGAACATGTGAAAGAACCCGAGGGGGTAAGTGTCCAAATTCTACTATCTGCCTTTGTTGGCTCTAGGAAGGCCCCTTCAAGGATGGATAACAAGGATAAAATACAATCAAAGTCTGTGTCCCTGATTTCCCTTCTAAAGCCCAAGCTCCAGTTGAACCCAAAAGCTGAGTTAGAAGGAACAAGGAAGGAGGAAACTGGTTCATTTTTAAATGTGGAAAGAGTGAAAAGACTCGGTAATTGGTCTTTTAAGGGAGAATCCCCAATCCAAATATGTTCCAAAAAATTGATGAGATTGCCTAAGTGCAAGTCATACCTGATCCATGGAGAGAACAATGGCAAAATATCTTGAATAGCTTTCCAAGGTGCTGCTCTTGTAGTCTTTGCTAGAATCCTAGAATCCCATCCATTGTCTGCTACCCCATGAAGACTACCCACTATCTTCACCCAAAGTTTATCCTTCTCCAATGAAAATCTCCACAACCATTTCCCTAGTAGTGCCAAGTTCCTATTCCTTATGTTCCTAATACCCAAGTCTCCCTCCCTCTTGCTCCTACAAACCATCTCCCACCTAATCTTGTGGTCCTTCTTCTCCTCCCCCGGCTCCCAGAGAAAGTCTCTCATTTGTTTTTCTAATCTACTAGCCACCATAATTGGAATCTTAAAGACTGATAAAAAGTAGACAGGAAAGTTAGCTAATGTAGACCTGATTAAAGTGATTCTCCCACCAAAAGACAAATAATTCTTCTTCTAAGTTGCTAGTCTCTTTTCAAACCTCTCCACAACCGGAACCCAAAACTCATCTTTCTGAGGGCTATCTCCCAATGGCAAACCAAGGTAGTTTAAGGGCTGTTAGCGTAGGGGTATTTCTGTCTTTATACCTAGATTAATGTTGCTGATCTGTAATGTTGTGTTGGAACCAATGCTCCTAACTTAAGTAAGGGCACATAGGTCTTTTCAATTATTTTTAATAATATAAATATTGCCTGGCCGATTGGGAGATGTCATGAGTCTTCCAGTTCGAACCAGAATTTCTCTCTTCTCTCTTTCTCTCTTTCTTCCACCTTTCTCCTTCTACATAACTGATCTTAGACAGATAGTTTTCTAAGGCAGAACCGAATTATAACATGGTATCAGAGCTACATTGAATTTGCCTAGATTTCTGCTTGCCTAGGTTTCTATTCTCTGCGCACCCTATCTAGGGTTTTTCCTCTTTTTTCTGCATTCGATTGGAGATAAGGGAAAGGGCTGAAAAGGAGTGATCGCCCTCTTCCCTTGGAGGTTTCTATGCCTCCAGTCGGGTTGTATGTGGTCGGTTGCTATGATTTCTGAGATCGCCCTCTCCTAGTAGAGGAAGAATAGAGGGCCGAATTGTGTGTGCAGTGGCTGTCGTGTGTGGACTGATTTCCTGCTCGTATGGTTGTTACTTCAGTAATAAGGTAAGAGATCTCAGTGAATGATATTTGTTATGGATTAAATAGGAAGTGTGTTTCAGACCATATGCTAGGGTTTCAGACAGTAATGTGCTAGGGTTTATGCTGGTTTCTTTGTGCATTTCGAAGGAAGAGATATGATCATATAGTGGTGAGATTTCAGGTAGTTGTAGGAGTAGGGTTTGTGGTGTAAAGAGCACACTTTTTCAGCAACAAGTGCTGAAATCAGTGTGGCAGGTGTTATCTAGGGTTTGTGGTCTAAAGAGCACACATTCCAGCAACAATAAGTGCCGCAATCAGTGTGACAGGTGTGACCTAGTGGTGTGTAGTGTGCAGATCTCAGTGATAATAGAATTCAGCAAGTGTGCAGAATCAGTGATAACATAATGGGAGAGAATAGTGATTATAAACCTAGTGTGGTGGTGCCTACAGACTACCTAAATGTTCAGATGACCTCCATTAAATTAAATGGAGAGAATTATGTGCCTTGGGCTAAATCCGTCGAAGTCTTTCTGAAGGCAAAGAAGAAGGTAAAACACATCAGAGAGGAGAAACCCTCCTCTGACTCTCACGAGTATGAAGACTGGGAGCAAGAGGATGCTCAGATCATCTCATGGTTGTGGAACAGTATGGAACCCAGGATTAGTGTGAACTTCATGTTTCTTGATACTGCCAAAGATGTGTGGGACCATGCGAAGAAATTGTATTCGGGGCAAGACAATACAACCAGAGTTTATCAGCTGTATCAAGAGTACTTTAACCTGCAACAAGGCAATCAAAGTCTTGAGGAGTACTATGCCAACATGAGAAACATACGTAATGAGTTGAATGTCTATCATCCTCACTTCTGATGTCAAGATTCAGCAACAACAGAGAGAATAGCTTGATGTGATTAGATTTTTGGTGGGACTAAAGTCTGAATATGAACCAGTACAGGCTCAGATATTAGGAGGATCAACTCTTCCCTCCTTAGAAGAGGTATTTGCTCGACTCCAAGAATTTCTATCGGATCTACTGAGAACTCTAATATCTCAGATAGATCTGCCTTTGCTGTATCGAGAGGCCGTGGTGTTAGAGGTGGAGCTAGGGGAGCTTAGTCAGGCCGTGGTGGTGGTAGTGGTTCTGCGTATGGCCGAAGTGGCAATGGTGGGTCTACTCATAATCGTGGTGGTGGTCGTACTGGGGGTAGAGATTCAGGGGGAGCCCGTGGTAGAGGACGTGGCTCAGGAAGTGCACTCATTGTGGTATGGATGGACATACCATCAACTATTGTTATGATCTACATGGTCCTCTCTCAACCTGGGCCAATCATGCCACGACCGATGACTCAAGTTCCAGCTTTAGACAGGAGAATCATTCATCTGATCAGATGCCTCCTACATCCACAGATGGTCCCGTGAAGGAGATGGTGAGTGTTCCTCGTGATGAATATGAGAGGTTTATCCAATCATAGCAGAACATGGCGACTTTCGCTCACTCAGGTATGGCTTGTCTGGCATCCACACCCAATCCCTGGATCATTGACTCTGGAGCCTCCGATCACATGACTGGAACTCCAGGTGTGTTTTCCTCCTTATCTCATTGCTCAACATCACAATCTGTCACCCTTGCTAATGGTTCCACATCCTCAATTTGTGGTGTTGGTAATGTTGACCTAGATCCTGTATCCCTCTCCTCAGTTCTGTATGTTCCTAAATTGCCTTTTAATTGTTAGTAAGCTGACCAAATCACTTAACTGCTCCATTACCTTTTATCCTTCTATGTGTGTTTTTCAGGATCTCAAGACGGGGATGAAGATTGGTGGAGGGCATGAAGCAGGTGGACTATATTATCTTGACGGTGGTGGCGGTAGAACTTCAACAGCTCTCCAGTCATCTCTTTCTCCTCTCCAGTGGCACTGCCGATTTGGTCATTCGTCTGTAAAAGTCTTGAAGTCCTTGGTTCCGTCCTTGAGTCTGCTTTCTGTTTTGGATTGTGAGTCGTGTCAATTTGGGAAACACCATCGTGTTCCCTTTAGTTCTAGGGTTGATAACTGTGTGTCGAGTCCTTTTTCTTTAGTTCATTTAGATGTTTGGGGTCCTTATAAAGTGGTCATATAATGGATACAGATATTTTGTCATTTTTGTGGATGATTTTTCAAGGATGACGTGGCTCTATTTAATGAAAGAAAGAAGTGAACTGTTTACCATTT
Source organism: Nelumbo nucifera (assembly GCF_055504915.1). NCBI lineage: Eukaryota > Viridiplantae > Streptophyta > Magnoliopsida > Proteales > Nelumbonaceae > Nelumbo > Nelumbo nucifera. The sequence continues at coordinate 144,059,749 of NC_142649.1, read as the reverse complement.
TTCAGAAATTTTATGCTGAGATTCGTAACCAATTTGGTACCCACATCAAAGTTTTCCGTTCTGATAATGGCCGCGAATATTTATCCTCATCATTTCAGGAATACCTGGACCAACACGACATTATACATCAGACCTCGTGTACCTACACCCCACAACAAAACGGGGTGGCTGAGAGAAAGAATCGCCATCTCCTTGAAACAACAAGATCCCTCATGCATCACATACATGTTCCCAAACCTTTTTGGAGTGATGCAGTGCTTACCTCTTGCTTTCTGATTAATCGGATGCCCACGTTCATCCTTGATGGTCATTCTCCGTTTCAGGTCTTGTTTCCCACTTTGTCTCCGTTTCCTCTTACGTCGAGAGTTTTTGGGTGTGTCTGCTTCGTCCATAATCTGGGTCCCGGGAATGACAAGTTCGATGCCCGTTCTCTCAAGTGCATCTTCCTTGGCTATTCTCAGACCTAGAAAGGGTATAGGTGTTACCATCCTGGTTCTCGACGGTCCTTTGTGTGTGCTGATGTTAGCTTTTTTGAGTCTACTCCGTTCTTTTTGGGGTCCGGTGATTCTTCTTCCTCCTCATCACCTCCTCCTCTTCCACTTCCCGTTGTCGACCCTTCTTTCTTTGTTCTAGCCGTGACCAAATCCTTGCCTCCGGTGCCACCACCTGTTGAACGCCCACCTATTCGTCATGTGTATACACATCGCCCACGCGCACCAGCTACTACTCCGGCTACATCTCCGTCGACGGATCCGGCACCAGACCCGCACTTAGCATCTGAGCTTGATCTACCCATTGCTTTGCGGAAAGGTAAACGTACTTGCACCCTTCATCCCATTTCTAATTATGTTTCTCTTACTCACCTTTCCGCTTCCCATCGCCAGTTTGTCACCCTGTTATCATTAGTTGTTGTCCTTAAAGATGTCCAGGAAGCCCTTGCCTCTCCAGGGTGGTGCCGAGCCATGGAAGAAGAACTCTCAGCCCTTCATCATAATCATACTTGGGACCTCACTGCTCTTCCTCCTGGGATGCAAGCTGTTGGTTGTAAATGGGTTTATACGGTTAAGTATCTGCCTGATGGTAGTGTTGAACGCCTGAAAGCGCGATTGGTTGCAAAAGGGTACTCCCAAACCTATGGTATTGACTACATAGAGACCTTCTCACCGGTTGCTAAGATAGGGTTAGTTCGTGTTATGATCTCTCTTGCAGCCATGTATGAGTGGCCACTATATCAGCTTGATATCAAGAATGCCTTTTTGCATGGTGACTTACTCGAGGATGTCTACATGGAGCAACCTCCAGGGTTTGTTGCTTAGAGGGAGGATGGTAAGGTGTGCAGACTAAGGAAGGCTATATATGGGCTTAAACAGTCTCCTCGAGCATGGTTTGGTAGGTTCAGTGAGGTGGTAAAGAAGTTTGGTATGAAACAATGCAAAATTGACCATTCTGTATTTAGTCATGACTCTCCGGGAGGAAAAATACTGTTGGTGGTGTATGTAGATGATATTGTTATTACTGGGAATGATAACTTTGGTATTGACAGGCTGAAGACTTATCTGCAGGATCACTTTCAGACAAAGGATCTGGGTAAGCTGAAATACTTCTTGGGGATAGAGATAGCAAGATCCAAGTATGGTATTAACCTGTGCTAGAGAAAATATGTGCTTGATTTGCTGAAAGAAACAGGCTTGTTGGGTGCCAAACCAGCTGAAACACCCATGGACACAAATACCAAGCTAAGCAGTGATATGGGTGAAGTGTTTGAAGACCCTGGCAGATACCGACGACTTGTGGGCAAACTGAACTACCTAACCATTACTAGACCAGACATCTTATTTGCGGTTAGTGTGGTAAGCCAGTTCATGCAAAAACCTCTGATTCCTCATTGGAATGCAGTTCTGAGAATTGTGAAGTATCTAAAAGGGGCTCCGGGTCGCGGTCTGATATACAAGAGTGGTGGAAAACTTGAAATAGAAGGGTATTCTGATGCTGACTGGGCCGGTTCTATGTCTGATAGGCGGTCTACTACAGGCTATTGCACGTTTCTGGGAGGTAACCTGGTGACATGGAAAAGTAAGAAGCAGATGGTTGTGGCAAGAAGCAGTGCAGAAGCAGAATATAGGGCTATGGCGCACACCGCTTGTGAATTAGTGTGGCTAAGGAACCTTCTACAGGAAGTAGGGTACAACATTAACACTCCAATGAAGCTCTATCGTGATAATCAGGCTGCAATTCATATCTCCTCTAATCCAGTGTTTAATGAAAGAACCAAGCACATTGTGGTTGACTGTCACTTTGTGAGGGAGAAGGTGCTGAATGGAGAGTTAGACACTACACATGTTAATGCAGGAAATCAGTGGCGACTTATTTACAAAAGGCTTGAGTCGGGGCAGAGTGGACTACATATGTAACAAGTTGGGAGTATATGATATATACTCACCAACTTGAGGGGGAGTGTTAGCTTAGGGGTATTTCTGTCTTTATACCTAGATTAATGTTGTTGATCTGTAATGTTGTGTTGGAACCAACACTCCTAACTTAAGTAAGGGCACATAGGTCTTTTCAATTATTTTTAATAATATAAATACTGCCTAGCCGACTGGGAGATGTCATGTTGAGTCTTCCAGTTCGAACCAGAATTTCTCTCCTCTCTTTCTCTCTTTCTTCCACCTTTCTCCTTCTACATAACTGATCTTAGACAGACAAAACTCTAAGGCAGAACCAAATTATAACAAGGGCCAACTAGAAACTGCGCACTCCAAAATGTCTGCACACTCCGACGTCTCTCCCTCCCCTATATTGACCCCAACTATACAACTCTTCTCAAAATTCACCTTAAGGTTTGACATTTGCTCAAAGAGTTGTATAGTGAGCTTCAGGTTTCTTATCCTATTAAGTTCCCCTCCTTCACACAAGAGTATTGTGTCATCTGCAAATTGCAAATGTGTGAGTGGCACATTCTCTCTTCCAACTCTCCAACCTCTTATCAAGTCCCTGGAGTCTGCTCTAGAAATTAGTCTCCCCAAAACTTCTGCAACCATCGTGAATAAAAAAGGGGAAAGGGGATCTCCTAGTCTTATCCCTCTCAAAGCTGGAAAGAAATCTACCAATGTCCCATTTACTAATATGGAGTAATGGCATTTTCTGATGCAGCCCATCACCCACTTACACCACCTGTTTCCGAACCCAAAGTTAGCCCATCACCCAAAGTTGGTAAATTCTAAACATGTTCAAAGATGTTAACGCCTTTATCTACAAATCATCATCATCTAAACATTTTCCTAGCTATATGGGGTTGGCTAACTTTGTTTGCAAATTTGATCAAGTTTTTAAATCCTTGCAATGTCCTTAATTTTTATCCATGAATAGATTGTACCTTGCTATTAGTTTTTATGCTTTACCCTTCTAATGGTTAACATCACCAAAATACAGAAGTTTCTTTTAAGCTCAAGCCAAAGAACCAAACTATAGTTCAGATGGTCCTCTATGGAAATGATCATCTTGTCTCTAAATTCTGAATCTCATGGAATCAAGATATTCAAGTTTTCCAAATTGAAATGAATCTGGATTCTTCCTTCTTTGAAAGTGATAAGGACTGTGGGTTGCACCTAGGGGTGGATTCGAGCTGAGCCGAGCCGAATATTTGGCTATTCGAGCTTGGCTTGCTAATAGACTATCAGGCTCGACCTCGATTCCAGCTAGAGACTTGAGCTTGAATTCGGCTCGAGTTAAAAGCTCAGAAGTTCGAGCTCGGCTTGAGCACGACAGTGAATTAAATGTTTTATAAAAATAAAAAATTATTTTTTATTTGACATAAAAAATAAGAATTACAAAAGTTAATTATTATTATATAAAAAATTAAAATTATATATATTATTTTTATATGTATATATTAATATACATATATTATTTTTATATTAATTTATATATATACATATTAATATATTATTTTATATACATATTAATATATATACATATATGTATGTATGTATAAGATTGATTAGGCTCGCGAGCCTCACGAGCCAAGCTTTACTAGGCTCGAGCTTGGCTCGACTAGCAAACAAGCCTATATAGTATATACTAGGCTTGAGTTTGGCTCGAAGCTCGGTTTAGACTGAGCTGAGTCGAGCTTGAATAGCTCATGAAAAGCTCGGCTTGTGGCCACCCCTAGTTGCACCATTTGCCCTCAGCTTCAAGTTGGTTTTCCAAATATCCTTATGTCCTCATCCTTGAGATCACAAAGAGAAATTTGTTGTTCCTTTGCCTCCTAGATGTTACTATATTATTGATATTTCCTCCTTTTTCAATCAGAATCAGCCTGCTTTGGAGAAGGACCGCTACAAAATCCGCCAAGCATTTATTGCTGCACCCGGAAACTCTCTCATTGTTGCTGACTATGGACAGGTGTTATATCAACTAGCGACATACTTTTCATGACATTTAATTATTTGATCTCATGATAGAAATATACTTTTTTTTTTAATTACAGCTGGAACTTAGGATTCTAGCACATCTTGCAAACTGTAAGAGCATGTTGGATGCCTTTAAAGCTGGAGGAGATTTCCACTCAAGGACAGCAATGAATATGTATCCACATATTCGTAAAGCAGTGGAGCAAAAACAAGTTCTGCTGGAATGGCACCCTCAAACTGGTGAAGTGAAACCACCTGTTCCTCTATTGAAGGTAAATATATGAAAAACCCCAACTTATCTAAAGAAATGGTTGGCACTAGAGCAACAAATCAATTTATTATCATAGTATGGTATAAGCAGGGTTTTATGTGTTATGCTTAAAATGTAGGAAATATATAATCAGTACGACAGTTTAAGCTACATAAGAGAGGGTGTCCTTTCACCCAAGATACAGAAAACTAAGAAGTAGAGCCCAAAGGATTACAACAATAAAGCCCACAACAACCACTGCCTATAGGCCCCCTGATTAGGTAATGTGTCATCCATCCCATTTGCAGTCCTTATCCAAGTAAATTTAGCATTTAGGTCCCCTGCTAGGTCATCACTTTGCTTGATGAGTCTTTGAAGACACGACTAATACCTGCCATTCTCGGGTTTCCCATAGAACTCCTATTTGAAGTTTAGCTTAATTTTGTTGCTTGCTTGGGGTTTCCACTCCATCACTTTTCTTTCCTTTTCTTTGGAGGAGTGTGCCACTTCATTCCATTCCCTTGCTATATCAATATAAAATTGTGGAAGAGAGAGTGTTTTTACCCAATGTGCCACCTTTACTTTTATAATTGTAGTGATACAGTGGACCAGACATGATGTTTCTTGTTTATGTGGTCCCATAAGTTCAGTCTTATTCTTATTTCTTGTCTTTATACTTGTGCTATTATAGGTAGCAGGGCATTTTTGTCCTTCTACCTAATGTTATGTTGAACATATAAATAATACTGCCTTGGGCGGCAGTAAGTGATTTTGCCCATCACTCTCTTGCTCTTCCTTTGCTCTCACTTCTCCTTCTTTCTTCCTTTTCTCTTCTTCTCTTCTTCTTCTTTGATTTCTGTTTTTATTTTGTACCCAGAAGTTCTGCTAACAGCAGTAACTTCAAGTTGGTATCAGAGCAGGTTTAGGTCTGCTCGTGAATCTCATGTAGGCTCTTCCCAGCTGGCTACATGAGAGTTTGATAGGGCTGGAGTTCTAGTTCTGTTCCTGGCCTGATTCTTGGAGATTGGTGGAGTTTGAAGCCTTGCCCAGGACGTTTCTGTTCTTGGAGTTTTCCCAGCAGTCAGGAAGAATCAGAGAAATTTTTGAGGTGAGATTTAGGGTTTAAATCTCAGTTTGAAGGTGCCGCCCAGAAATTTCTGGGTAGTTTTATTTCTCCTTAACCCTCCAAAGGACTGTTACTGAAGGGTGTTCTTTTCTGAAATCTCTGAGAGGTGCGGCTACCTTTTGGAGTTTACTGGACTGATTAGGGTTCTGAAGTTTCTCTTTTCTGAAACCTCTGAAAGGTGCGATAGTTTTTTTGGGAGTTCACTGGACTGATTAGGGTTTCTGATTACTCTGAGCAGTGTATGGACTGATTAGGGTTTCTGATTTATCTGAGCAGTGTGCTCATTTTTCTGAAGTTTTTTCCTGGACTGAATAGTTGATGTTCTTCTATTCTATCTGTTTTTGTCTTAGAAGGAGAGCTGAGTGGTTTTATTCTTCTTTGTGTTGGTTTCAGCATGGAGTTCTTTGGGGGTGAACAGAAACCTACTGGAGAGGGTGCTGAAAGGGCTGTTAGTATGACTGATAACAACCCTTTCTAGGTTACTACAATCAGATTTGATGGTTCTAACTATTTGGAGTGGTCTCAATCTACCATGATGGCAATTGGAGGAAGAGGAAAGTTAGGCTATGTGACTGGAGATACTAAGGAGCCAGCCAAGGATGACTCTTCCCATTCCAAATGGGTTCAAGAAAATTATCTTGTGATGACATGGCTGTGCAATTCGATGCAGCCCCATATTAGCAGAAATTATCTTTGGGCAAAGACTGCCAAGGATACTTGGGACAATGTGAAAGAAACTTACTCCCAGCCACTTGATGTGGCTAGGGCTTTTGAGTTGAAAATGGAAGTTAACAATCTGAAGAAGGCGGAGAAACCCGTATCAGTTTATTACTCCACTCTGAAATCCCTATGGCATGAGATAGATCACCTTGAAAAATCGAGTGGGTGAGTAATAAAGATGCAGCAACCTATAACAAGTTGGTTGAAAGGAATAGAGCTTTTGAATTTCTTGCAGGTCTGAATTCTAATATTGACATTATCAGACAACAGTTTTTCACTAGGGAAAATGTTACCTTGTCCCAAGCCTACTCTCTGGTACATAGTGAAGAGAGTAGAAGGAAGGTTACGTTTCAAAATTCTCAGACGGAAGTGGCATTAGTAGCTGCAAGACACAAGTATAGTGGTGAGAGGGAGAAAGAGATGAAGAATGAAGGAAAGAAGGGTGTGTTTTGTGAGTATTGCAAGAAACCTAGGCACATAAAAGATACCTGTTGGAAGCTTCACCCGAATCTTGTGCCGGAAAGACTTAGGAATAAGAAAGGGAATGCAAATGCTGCTGTTACATCAGATGGTTCTTCTCTTCAGGGGCCTCGATCCACTTCTTTAGAGGCCATTGCTGCAGTCAGGGCAGAATTGACTTAGTTGGAGAATGAAACCGGAATTGTAGGATCATCTCAGTCTGTCTCTACTACTACTACACCTCGTTCCTCCACATCAACATTTGCCTACTCATGTACAAGAGCCACTGTTTTTCATGCCACTACTCCAGGTAACACTAACCCTACTTGGATTATTGACTCTGGTGCATCAGATCATACGACAAGTTTGTCTTCATTATTTACTTCTTACAATTTGTCTTTAGGCAGGGATAAGGTATCCATAGCTGATGGCTCCCTTGTTCCCATTTCTGGCAAGGGAAACATCAAAATCTCTGATGCCATTACTTTATCCTCAACTTTGCATGTACCCAAGCTTAGCACTGATCTACTATTAGTCAGTAGCCTTACAAAAAGCCAAAATTGCTCAATAACCTTCTTTCTTGACCATTGTATTTTCTAGGATTTGGTAACAAGGAAGGTGATTGGGACTGGCCATGAGATGAATGAAATCTACCTGCTCGAGCACCCCCTGGAAGTGATAAAGGAGTTGCGAAGTCTTTTGTTTCTCAACCTGTGAGTCAGATTATGCTTTGGCATAATTGTTTAGGTCATTTGTCTTTTGGATCTTTGAAAAACTTGTTTCCTACTTTGTTTAAGTCAGTTCATATGTCCTTTTTGAAGTGTGAGAGTTGTGAACTTGCAAAACATTGTAGATCTTCATATTTTTTGAGTAATAAAAGAAGCAATACTCCTTTTGAAATTGTGCATATTGATGTATGGGGGCCATATCATATTCCTGCTATGGGGGGGTACAAGTATTTCTTATTGTTTGTTGATGATTACTCCCGCTTCTCATGGGTTTATCTTATGCATTCTCGAGATGAGTTTCCTACTTTAACCCGTGCCTTCTATCAAATGGTTCTCACTCAATTTGAGGTTAGAATAAAAAATTTCAGATCTGATAATGCCAAAGAATATTTCACTAAACATTTGAATTCATATCTTCTTGAGTATGGGGTTGTTCATCAGAGTACTTGTCCTCATACACCTCAGCAAAATGGGGTAGCTGAGAGGAAAAATAGGCATATCTTAGAAGTTGCAAGAAGTATTATGCTGAATTCTCATGTTCCCATTCGTTTTTGGGGGGATGCTATTAATACAGTTGTGTACTCATCAACCGAATCCCTTCCCATGTTCTGGATATGAAAACTCCTTTTTCATTGTTGTATCCTGAGAAAGATTTGTACGCTATCCCTCTTAAAGTTTTTGGGTGCACTTGTTTTGTTCAAATTCTAGGACCCCATCGTTCTAAGTTTGATCTTAAAGCTGCAAAATGTATATTCCTTGGCTATGCACAAAATCAAAAGGGATATTGTTGCTATGATCCTAGTTCTTGTTCTCGGTTTGTATCCATGGATGTTACCTTTTTTGAGGTTGTCCCCTATTACCCAGGTGTTTCTTTTCAGGGGGAGAATAATGAGAAGGATCGTCCCTGTCTTGGAGTTCCTCAACCTATCCTTATTATTGAAGGAGAGTTGTGTAATGAGGGTACTTGTTAGAGGTGTAGGGAGTTGAGAGTTTACCACAAGAGGTGGAGGCAGGTTGATTTCGGTGCTCATAACTAGTCCAGGCTAGTTCCTCTCCCCTTTGCAATTCTAGATTCAGGTACTTCTCCCTCCTTGCTTGTTGATGCATTACCCTCATCTTCTGAGCCTCTACCCCCTCTAGATGATCTTCACCTTCTCATTGCTGTCCGTAAGGGAAAGCGTTGGTGCACTTCATCTACTGCTCATTGCACATCTCAGTTTATCATCTATGATCATCTTTCACCATCCTATAGGTCCTTCTTGGCATCTATCTTTGCTATACCTATTCCTAGATCTCTACAGGAAGCTCTTGCAGTACCTGAGTGGAAGAATGCAATGGAAGAAGAGATGAGTGCTCTCATTAAAAATAAGACTTGGGAGCTAATTGACAAGCCGGAAGGAAAAAAACTAGTTGGGTGCAGGTGGGTGTTGTGAAGCATAATGCAGATGGCTCGATTGAGAGGTATAAGGCTCGGTTGGTGGCAAAGGGGTATACTCAGACTTATGGCATTGACTACCTTGAAACCTTTGCACCTGTTGCCAAGATGAATACCATTAGAGTTCTACTATCCCTTGTAGCAAATTTCTCCTGGCCTTTGTTTCAACTTGATGTCAAGAATGCTTTCCTTAATGGAGACTTGTAGGAAGAAGTGTATATGGAACTACATCCTGGTTTTTATGAAGTTGCTATAGGAAAGAAAGTTTGCAAATTGCAAAAGGCTTTATATGGTTTAAAGCAATCTCCAAGAGCCTGGTTTGATAGATTTATATTGGCTCTTGAAAGGTTTGGCTATATACAGGCCCACTCCGATCATACTCTTTTCATTAAGAGAAATGGTGCTTCTCTCACCCTTCTTGCGGTGTATGTCGATGACATTGTTGTGACTGGTTGTGATCCTGATGAGATTGATTCTCTCAAACAATTCCTTCATGAGGAATTTGAAGTGAAAGACCTTGGTGATCTACGCTATTTCTTGGGAATTGAAGTGGCCCGCTCTAGACATGGTATCTTTATTTCCCAGAGGAAATATATTCTTGATCTTCTTAAGGACACTGGGAAACTAGGGGTTAAACCTGCAGACACACCCATTGAGCTGAATCATAAGATAAGTGCTGAAGGGGGTGAGCCTCTTGAGGTTGTATTGTGATAATCAAGCTGCCATCAATATTACTCATAATCCCATCCAGCATGACAGAACTAAACATATTGAGGTTGACCGTCATTTCATCCGCGAGAAAGTTGCTTCTCAAGATGTTTGTTTTCCCTATGTCGCCTCTGATATGCAGCTTGCTGATCTCTTCACTAAAGAAGTCACCAGAGTCAAATTAGAATCAGATTTGTGCAAGTTGGGAATGATAAATATCTATTCCCAACTTGAGGGGGAGTGTAGTGATACAGTGGACTAGACATGATGTTTCTTGCTTATATGGTCCCATAAGTTCAGTCTTATTTCTTATTTCTTGTCTTTATACTTACTTACTTGTACTATTATAGGTAGCAGGGCATTTTTGTCCTTTTACCTAATGTTATGTTGAACATATAAATAATGCTGCCTTGGGCGGCAGTAAGTGATTTTGCCCTTCACTCTCTTGGTCTTCCTTTGCTCTCTCTTCTTCTTTCTTCCTTTTCTCTTCTTCTCTTCTTCTTGTCTTCCTTTTCTCCATTCACCTCACGACCACTCCCAATCGTCCTCTTTGATTCCGAATCATACAAAACACAATTACCAGGAAGGAAGGTCATTGAACAGTTCAATTTTTTTATCAAAGAGCTTACAGAAAGGAGATTAGTATGGAGTCTAGGGACATGTAAGGTAGAGGATAAAGTAATGTCATTAGTCACTCTAATAGTCCCTTTTCCAACAATGAGAATATGGGAACCATCTGCTGTAGAGACTTTATCTCTACTAGAGCACAACTGGTAAGAACTAAAAAGGGTAGATATGTTAGTCATGTGCTCAGATGCTCCTAAGTCTATAATCTAGGGAGGCTCCTCCTTACTTGAGGTGGATGCATGATTTGCAACCACATATGAACTACCTATATGAGCAAAGGAAATAGTGTGATTGACTCTTGCATTATGCTGCCCGTCTGAAGAACTAGAACTGACTGAATCCTTCTTGTTCATAAGTTGTTCATAATTCTCCAATTCAGTTCTCATTGCTGCTACTACAATGGACTCCAAATCAACTTGGGAAAGGGGTCCAGAAGAGTCTCATGTAATTTCCACATTTGCATTTCCCTTCTTGTTCTTGAACCGTGCTGGCTTGAGATGAGAGTAAAGCTTCCAACAAGTCACAGGTGTCTCCGGTATGCTTTGTCTTCTTGCAATAGTCACACGCCAAGTTCTTGTCCTCCCTCCTAGCCTCACCACTCCCCTTGTCTCCATTTGGCTTAGATTTGACTATACTAATCATAGTTGACTGATCAATCCCAGGCTGTCTCAACATGACATTGCTCCTGCTCTCCTCTTTATAGGCAAACACATAAGCCTGAGAAAGAGACACACTTTCTCTAAAAGGGTGTTGCTTAGCAATGTTGGATTCAGGGTTCAGCCCAACCAAGAACTAAAAACCCTATTCTTTTCTACCAACCATTGATAGGTTGCTGCATCCTTCATACTCTCTCAAATCACAATTTCTAAGTGGTCTATCTTCTACCAAAGAGTTTTTTAGCGTGGAGAAATACATGGCAAGAGGTCTATCTCCCTGTTTTGTACTAATCACCTGATTCCTTAACTGATAGGCTCTAGCTACATTTGTTTTTGTGAATAGGTTTCAGTCACTCCATCCCATATCTCCTTTGCAGTATTAGCCCACTAGAACTTTTTACCAATGTGAGGTAACATAGAGTTACATAGCCAGGCCATCACCATGTAATTTTCCTGTACCCACCGGGAGGGATCTGTATCATGTTTCTTCTCCTCCCCAGAGATGTACCCTAGTTTCCCACAAGCACCAATGGCCATCTTGGCTGATTGTGCCCATTCTAGGTAATTTGTACTATCAAATTTACTGTAGTAATAATTCCAGACCCAGAAATATCACTACTACCTCTAGCACCTAGACCCATGTTACCGATGGACTTCTGTTCAGTACTCCAACTCTCCATTTAGGTTCAAACAGCTCAAAACCAGGAAATAACTAGGTAGAAAGCCTCCAAGATCAAATCGATCTCACACACAAGGGTAGCCGATTTTTCCAGAAGAAGAAAACCCTATCTGGAGAGAAATCTCTCTCCTTCCACTGTCTCCCACTAGTGAGAAATATGAATCGGTCACTCCAGAGGGCTCAGAAATTCCCAGAAATCTAACCGTCCCTATAGAAGACCTAGAGAAGTCCAACAATACCTGAGCGCCCAAGATCATATCAAGATTGAAGAGTCCAACTTGACTAGGACTCTTCCCGACACTCCAGTTCTTCCTGATTTTGATGCCAATAGATCACCCTCCTGATGACTAAAAAACACCAGAAAACCAAGAACTGGGCAATCTGAAGTAGATCGATCAACCCTTTATCTTCTCATGCAATCGGCTGATCTAGGACAGCATGGAAGGACTCCAAGAAATCCTAGCTGAGCTCTGGTCACAAGTAGAAGATTGCTGAAATAAAAATCTGTAAAAGAAAAAGAATATTTCTTGAAAAAGAAAGAGAGAAGAGATTTGAGAGAAAAGAGAGCAATAATTCTGGCTGCCCTCTTCACTATTATTTATAGTTTAAAATAATAAAGAGTACAAAGACCAATATGCCCTTATAGGGTGACTAACACAAAAAACAGCATAAAACACTTAAAATAACTGTTCAAAAGGGACCCAACAAGAGTGCTGTGGTCCCTACTTCCTATCTAAACAATAAATAATCAAAAGCTACCACTACAAACTGCACAAAACTGTCTAAAAACAGGATTTTAATCATTTCACCGTGCTTTTAATGCTTCGTTCCTTTTTGCATATTTCATCCTAGCTTTATCTCTTGAGTCACAAGAACATTTTTTAGCTTTCTTCCATTAAAATTCAATCTGGACCTTCATGTATTTGTCCTTTATCAAGGTTGACAATTTAAGGTCTCCAACAACCCTGTAGGTTGGTACTATACTATTTCCCTTGAATATTGGGGTTAACTCATATTGAATCATGCCGTTGCCTTTGCTATTTGATGGTCATGACTTTTTCTCTTGGGACTAGTTTTAATAAGTTCTAATTTCTTGGTTTACCTATTTCTTTTTTCTTTTGTTTTTCTTCCTAATTGGGGGTGTGTTTTTGGTCCTTTATTGGTCATCAAATCTTAGGATGTTGCATAATTGGTTTTATTTGGTTCACTATGGGTTTGCCTTAATGTTTTTGTGCATCCTTTTGCTGAAGAATATATAAAATTATTTTTTATCAATAATGGTCTGAAAAGCTTTTATCATAGAAACTACTGGAATTGTTTTGATGATAGTTTTATTTAAAAAGAAGTCTTCATTGTAGATCATTACTTTTCTATTTATGCTGTTCATTTCAGGATGCTTTTGCTTCTGAGAGAAGGAAGGCCAAAATGCTCAACTTTTCCATTGCATATGGAAAAACCCCAGTTGGTCTTGCTCGAGATTGGAAGGTACATTTTCTATAAACTCGGTAAATGGGCAATTCCCAAGATTTTGATTAAATTTAATTAATCGATGTGGTTATGGTTATCTCTATCTATTCTCAGGTTTCTGTTACAGAAGCAAAGGAAACATTAAAGCTCTGGTATAAAGATCGACAGGAAGTTTTACATTGGCAAGAGGAACGTAAGCAGGAAGCAGCCAAGGGGTGTGTGTATACATTGCTAGGACGTTCTCGCCGCTTTCCATCTATGGATCATGCTAGTAATGCTCAATGTGGACATATTGAACGAGCAGCAATCAATACCCCAGTTCAGGTTATTCCCTGTTCCTTCTGGAACCCTAGGTTTCTTGCCAACTACTGCCACTGTCCCCAACTTCTTCGGTTCTTCCTTTGTGCAAGCAAAGGAAATAGGAAATCTCTCTCTCTCTCTCCAACTAATGATCTTCCTAACTTCAACAGGGTAGTGCTGCTGATGTTGCCATGTGTGCCATGTTAGAAATATCAAGGAATGCTCGTCTGAAGGAGCTTGGTTGGAGACTCCTTCTGCAGGTTCGGTTTGTTTCCTCTTTTTAATACTGACACCCCACGTCCCCTCCCCCCTACCAGATGGAGAGAGAGAGCACCATGTTGTCTGTATTATGTGCAACCTTATTAGCTATGGATTTTGGATAACTGGCACCAATTTCAATGTTGCTATTTTACCTAATGAGCCCAACTTATCTGATTGAGATCAATATTTTGAACTTGGTGCTATAGGATCACTAGGATGGATTAAGGTCAACATGGTTCACCAAGTTTTGAATGTTGGTACCTGGACCACCGTAAAAATATACTTTCTTTTTGAAAAGTTCAGCTTGAAATAGATTATCACCATGTAAAAATACTGCATTTATTTGAACAATGAGGAAAAAACAGAATATGATCTGGAATACAAGATATGGGGGGCCCATTCCATACATGGTTCCTTGGGCCCCAGACTGAACACTAAGCACAGAGGGAAGAGTAGAAATACTGAAAGTTGCTAGTTTGAATTTGTTTTTTTGGCAAAACTGACTGGAACTGACATCATTATAAATGTAGGTTCATGATGAAGTCATACTTGAAGGACCAAATGAATCAGCAGAGGAGGCTAGAGCCATTGTTGTTAAGTGCATGTCCAAACCCTTCTATGGCACCAATTTTCTCAAAGTTGACCTATCTGTTGATGCCAAGTGTGCAAGGAATTGGTATGCTGCTAAGTAAAAGTGCTTTGTTGCCCATGCCCTCTTATTCTTCCGGTCTCAGGATGGCATTATCCAAGATTTCCTGCTGCTGCTACTGCTGTAATTTCATCTGATGTTGCTAAGGTATTCTGCAGTGGTGTTGGCGTCTTCGGTCAAACATAAGTTGTTTTTAGTTGCGTGTTAGTCCTGAGGTAGTGGGCATGATGTATTGGGGGTTGGTTGCTGCTTTTATGGCATTTTGTAATTCATGCAGACATGTAGTGAGTTGCCTTTTAATTATTTTGTAAATCTTTTTAGTGAGTGAAGAGAAGGGCGGGGGAGTTGTTACTGTATTATATTGCTTTACGTCAAACGAGGGTCTCCCGCATTTTGTAATTAGCAATATCATCAGACGTTCATAATTTCATGCTGCAGTCTGCAGGTTAGAAAAGTATGGCAGATTGCCCAGTGTACATCTTTCTTTTTATTTGGGTTTGGGAATATTCAGGTAAATGCTTCGGTTTTCAGATAATATGGTTTACAAAATTTTGGTTTCGGTTTCGGTTTCGGTTTTCAGGTTATGAATTCCTTTAAATTATATTATAATATAACCGACTTTTGTTTTGGTAAATCCATAAAAATTCCTTTACATGGAAGTGGAAGCAACGGCAGCTCTATCTAATTTGCAATTTGCATTGGAGGTTGGTTGTGAGTGTGTCTTCTGTTATTATAGAGGGAGATTCTCGTATGGTAATCAAGAGTGTTGGGGGCAAATTTTTCTCCATGGCGCATATGAACTATTATTGCGGATTGCAAGCTCTCATGCTGTCATTTCGGTACCCAGAATGCAATGAAGCTGCTCATGTTTTAGCTAAAAATGAGCAATGTTTTTAAAACCAGACTGGACAAGGAACCATTTTGGGGTCCAGTTTTTGGGTCGAATGGTCTGACAATCCGGTCCAAATGGATGACCTGTTCTGCTAACAATAAAAAATAAAACAAAAAAAAAGGGTAAAAAACTGTTGTCTGATTCCACAGTTCGACCGCTCGGGCCACTTGACCATATCAACAGTTTTTGGCTAAAAAGTAGTTTTGGGGTGAAACGGAATTGCTTGCCTGACCGGTTCCTGATTTTTCTGGTTTGATCATCCGGTCCAGTCCGGTTTGGAAAACACTGAAAAAAGCTCTTCACTACCTAGAATGTTCACTTGGGGTCTGGGCCCTCATTTCTTGTCTGCAACTTTGTTACTTGATTGTACTGGGCAGTCTACGAATGAATTGAGGCCCATGCATGTTGCATAGGAGCCTACTTAGTCATAAAAATATTATTTATATATTATAAAATATAGTATTATATATATTATATAATATATAATAATATGTTAATGTATATTAATATATTAAAGAAATTTAGTTTTAACCAAAATAACCAAAAACGGAACAACAAAATTTGGTTTTAAAAAATTCGATTTATTCGATTAGGTTTTTAATTGAATAAACCGATTGTTCAACCCTAAGAATCATTGATTGTTTTGGTACTTTGAACATATCTTGTTAAGGGTACTTCTAGTTCTAGGGATGCAAACAGATCGGATTGGATTCGAATTAGGGTATATTTGAATTCGATCTAATACTATGTGTTGGATCCAATTGGATCTAATAGGACTCGATCTGAATTTGAATCCTATTAGATCTTTGGATCTGATTTCTTTAAAAATTAATAAATTGTTAAAACAAAAATAAAGTATACCAATTTAAATAAAAACAAAAAATACAAGTATTTTTTAATTATTTTCGTCATATATATACATGTTTTTTATAAAAAAAATAAATATTATAACAAATTTATAAATATACAATATAAATAATAATATATTTATAAATAAATAAATAATATATATATATTATATTTATATTTATAAATATATAATACATCGGATTGGATCTTCTCAAATCAGATAGGGGTGATCCAAATCCGATCCAAAGATCTGACTAGAGGTGATCCGAATTCGACCAAATAAGATCAGATCGAATCCATTTACCCTTAGGTACTTCCTCATATCCCAACTTATTTCATGGAGTGTTTTCACTTGTTTTTTTTTTTTTTTTTTGATCAATAGTGTTTTCACTTGTTAGTTTTAGCCAAGTGTGGTTTATCATATCAGCGAGCCAGCAGGTGGAATATGTACAATATGCTGAGTCCAACTATGGTACCCAATAAAAGCTGAATAACCAATCATCTGGTATTCATTCAAACTCACGTGGATTTATCATTTATGATTGGTTAAAAATTTAGGTATGATACCTTTCAGCTACCATATAAATTGCCAAAACTTGTTCTTGTCGTGCCTAAAGCCCCATCTGATATCATCCCTTAAAAGCTATTTATTTTAATAAAAATAAAGGTTTGATCTCATTATTATTATTTTTTTATCGCTACATTATTGTTCTGCATAAATCAAAAATACTTTATTGTTCCACGGCTTCCGCCAAATCCAGTATGGCTGAACACTTGCAATTCAGATGTTGATCCATTATTAGAAATATAGAAATATGTCAAATCTTAGCGCTCTCTCTCTCTCTCTCTGCGCGTGTACACACGGGTAAATCCCCAAGCACATCAGCATAGCCTTTTAACACTTGAATGTTGAAATCCCAACTGCTAAATCTAGAATAATACCTGATTTATTAGGAAAAATCTTTTCCTGTTCTAATCTAATTCTAATTGAAATAATGATATGTAATGCTTTAAATCCAGTATGTTCATGGATCATCCAAATTACATTTTTTTTGCTAAAATCATCCAAATTACATTTGAAACAGATTAAGTGACTCCAGCCTCCAAGAAGTTTACACCAAAAAAATAAAAAATAAAAATAAAAACAAAGAAATATACAAGTGCCAACATGAGAGATCATATATTAAATCACAGAACTCTACTTGAGCTGTTGCAGATCAATTCCCCAAGCTGAAGCTAACTGTAACATTAGTTGGTCTGGTGTTGCACCTTCCCAGTCCTCGGGTGGGTCCATGGCTGATGACACCTCCTGCAAACTCAGCAAAAGCTCTCTCTTGACTTCCATGGGAATGCCCAAAACATCCGGTCCATTTTCCATCACCAGATCCCTTAACTGCGAAATTCAAATATTCAATGGTTATGTGAAACA
The DNA here is from genome assembly GCF_055504915.1 of Nelumbo nucifera. Taxonomy (NCBI): domain Eukaryota; kingdom Viridiplantae; phylum Streptophyta; class Magnoliopsida; order Proteales; family Nelumbonaceae; genus Nelumbo; species Nelumbo nucifera. The sequence continues at coordinate 144,042,102 of NC_142649.1, read as the reverse complement.
GATTATTCTTTTTAGTGCAGTTATATATAAATTGAGAAAAAAATAGAAATACAACCATCAATATATGCATATTTTAGCAAATTAAGAGCATGGATTTGTGCTCCTAAAGAGTATTCATCAAGATAAGTATTAAGAAATCCATTTGTCTGGTATATTCCCTATATTTCTATAATACAAACATATACTTGTAATATGTATGTACCTGAATATTAAAAACAGCAAATTATTAAAAATTGAAAACAAGAGGTATATGGTAAGACATATAAATACATAAATGTATGTATGTATGTATTTCTGAATATTAAAATGGAATGCCCCTTGTCACATAGAGAGCAACCCACGAGACAAAAATAGATACTGCTGAACAGAATCAAAATAAAAGACAAGATTTTTGCAATGTACCATTAGAAATGTTAGTCCCTGATCTCAACTTCACTTGCAAAATTTCTTAGAAACAATGCCAATTTTTTAAATAGAACATGTATTTTATCTTTTATGTTATTCACATGCATCCCATTTCATTAGTTTGATCTCTTATTTTTAACCAGTTGAAAAATACCTCCTGCTTCAAATGAAATTCTACTAAATAAAATGTCATTTTTTTTTCAATCAGCAACTATCCTAAATTAAATAGATATTTAAAATCAATAACTTCTAGACAATCAGCCAAGTCCCAATTAAAGATGGATCAGTTAGCTGTAGCAATTTGTTCTTAATTAATTGAAAGTAAAAAAAAAAAAAAACATAGGTGCTCCTTTGAATTTCAATTTGGTGACATGACAGTCAAAATGGTTATATGAATCAACCAATTTAATAACACTTAAAATTTTAAAATTACACTTCAGTTTTTACCCACTCATTTGCAATCATATATCAGCATCAACATCATACATGCTATGGTATGGCTGAAATGTTGATAAACATCAACAAAAGAAGGTTAAATAACAAAAAGAGCACAAGCTAGTGAACATGGTTTCAAATGTCGCTAATGTCGCCCGACATATGTCGGTGTTGAGGCTCACCAACATGAAAATGGATGGTAATATAAAAATTACATTATTTCGGTATTTTGGAAATGTCGACCAAATCGGTCCAAATAACAAAAAAAAAAAAAACAGTTTTTCCTATTATGTCGACAGGATGTCGACTAATGTACATTAATAATATAATATATTAGTATATTATATTAATATAAATTATTCCATTAATAATTTCTATTTAATATTTCAAATAAAGTATTTATAAAAAAGAATTAACAAAATATAAAAACAAAAGAATAAACTAATTACTTTATAATATAAAACATAAAATATTTCTCAAGTAATAAAATATTAACTAGTTAGTATTTTTTAAAACATTTATTAAAATCAGAAAATGTTTATTAAATTTTATAATAAATCATATTCTACATTTAATATAAAAAATCAGAATAAATTTATTAAATTTTATACTAAATCATAATTTATTATAAATCTAGTATTAAAAATCATAATAAATTCATTACGTTTTATAAGAAATCAGAGTTTATCATAATCTTAATACTACAAAAAGGACAATCAGTTTATTAAATTTATAATAAAACATAATGTATTATAACGTTAATATTTAAAAAATCAGAATAAATGTATTTCTATTTACTAGTGTGAAATAAATATATTAGAATTTATAATAAATCAGAATTAAAAATAAGAAAAGAAAATATAAGATAACCTTGTAAAAACATCAAAATGCATAATAAATCAGTAAATCGTCATTTACTAATTTGTTATTGATCTTAGTTTCTTAGCTTTATATAATGGTTGGGAATAAGATAATAGTCTAGAAATATGTATTAATGCTTCTTTTATCATTTTACAAAATATCATTGCATATTTCCACATATTTCATAATATTTCCACAATGTCTCTAATTTTTACAATATTTCCCCACGACATTTCCGACATATGTCCTATATTTTGGTAAGCGACATTTCCATTGACATCAACATTTTAAACCTTGCTAGTGAATCATATTTGAATTTCTAAGCTTGTTTAACATTTTGTTAGTGAGAGAGTTAAAAAAGAGAGGTAAATTTCTGTGGAGATGTGTAAGAGCAGCAATATGTTGGACAGTGTGGGAGGAAAGAAATCAAAGAATATCCCTTGAGAAAGAAAGAAATAAGGAAGCTATCATTGAAGTAGTTTCCATTAGGGTGGCTCATTGGGTTAAGACCTTGAAGCTCTTTGAAGATTACACAGCAGGAGATATCATTAAGAACTGGTTGGAAGTGGCTTGGTCAGCTCCCTTGAGAACTGCCCCTTCTCCAGTTTGGGTTCCTCCACCCTTGGGCTACACTAAGTTGAACTTTGATGGAAGCAGCGGAGGAAACCTAGGTCCTTCAGGTATAGGTGGAGCCTTCAGGGATGAAGAAGGTCAAATTATTGGAATGTATTCGGGGCCTATTGGATGGGGGGATTCTCTGAGGGCTGAAATACTGGCAGTCTTGGAAGGGATTAAAAGAGCACGGCAGCTGAATATCAGAAAACTGGTGGTGGAAGGTGATTCGAGCCTGGTTATTAGGTGGTTGCAGAAGGAAGACTTCAGTTTGTGGAAATACCTAAATGAGAAAAAGAGAATTAAACATTTGATTCAAAACATGGAAGTTCAGTTTCAGTGGACTTTGGCTAAGCAAGGGGTGGGAAGAGCTATTCTTTTCTGGGCAACTTTGTAATCTGAAGTAAACTTTTGGGAGGGTTAAGGGATTTTACCCCTCCCTCCTGTTGTATCCTAACAAAACAGAATTCATGCAGCCAACCCCATATAGTTGGGACAAGGCTTCAATGATGATAATAATGATAATGATGATCTAGAAATATAATAATGATATGAAATTAGGCAGGCATGAGTTAAAATAATCAAACTCACAAAAGAAAATGGGAGATGTAGAACAATGTTCAATATGCATACCTGTTGAACCCAGTACAAACCAATATCAAACAAATTCTGCTCCATTAAGAACTGGCCTACAGCATGCAGAACCTCATTTGCAATCTCGTTAGAGAGTTGATCCACTACAGGGCCTGATATTTCCATCAGTTTCACAAGCAAGAGATCATCCCCTGTGGACAGAACTTCAGCATATGCTGAATCCATATCTCCCATGTAAAGTGCATCCATAGCATTATTCCAAGAAGCCCAGTTTGGCCCCCGTTCCTGCCCCATGTTCTCATCTCCTAAAGCTTCAGCTGTTAATTCTGGTATAGCAACTCTTGTTGCAGTTCGTGATATTCCATTGTCTTCCCCAGCCACACGAATTGCTTCCAGAGTAGCTTCATCTTTTGAAGCTTGCCAGACACTTCTTGCAGAGGGCCCCTCGCCTAGCCTAACAGGTCCTTGTCCCTTATCCCAAGCTCTTCTGTTACTAATCTGATCACTATCATGTTCTTCCCTAGGTGATCTGCCATCACCACCAAGAGCTCTTCTAGAGCTAATATGCCCATTTCTTGAAGAGCCATATGCATAAGAATCCCATGCTTCAGATGCATCAGATCTCCAAGGTGGGTCCCTTCCCCTCATTCCTGAAATATTAACATCAGAGGAAAGGAACCTATCTGCAAATGGGATACGTCCATCACTACCCCTACCCAACTTGCTACTATAGTCAGAGAGCCCATTATACTTGCCTAAAGGCCTCATGGAAGATCCCTCATAACCAACCATAAAATTACTACCTCTCCTACCTGATGACACTGCCAGATCCCGTATCATATCTTCAACAATTCTCTCAAGACCCCGCACTCTATTCTCTAGAGTAACCATGCTGTCATGGGACCCACCCATGAAGTCCTACAATGTGAAACATTTTAGTAAAAACCAGTTTAAAAAGCATTTTCTAAATGAAACTTAACTAACTAACCTGTAACATGTTCATGAGATGAGCTTGTTGCCTCTCCAGTTGTGTTAACTGTCTTTGGATAGCTAACCAATTTCCTTTGTTATTTATGAAAGATCCTTCAGAATAACCATCAGCTCTAGGGAAACCCACACGGGCACCCGAACTGTCCCTTTGATTAATTCCACTTCTATCATCAGCATCAAAACCTCTTGTTTTCAAGTCCTTCCCCCTAACAACTCTTTGTTCAGTCCATTTATCCCGGGCAACATCGTCAAAGTCTTGTTGTTTATTAGACATGCCAATAGTTCCTCTTTCCAGGTATTGGTATTTAAAATTCCCAGATCCATGAACAGCATCCGACTCAGGGTTCCCATGGTGATTTGATCTGCCTCTAGAATCTGTATCATTTGGCTCTGATTCTTCCCCATCTTGTGAATTTGCAGAATTAAGACATCTACGTGGAACCACCACTTCCACAGGCAAATCACCTGAGCCCCTTGTTTCGAGCTTCTGGAAGAATTCCGGGTTCAATTCTTTGTCAGTTAGTGCAGGAGCTTTCTTCTTTAGTATACCAACTGCTTTGTCTGAGATATTACTACCCTTAACTTTGGAAAGGGAATTGGAAGAAGGTGGAGAGCCAATAGATGTCTCCTTTGCTGAAGATTCCTCTGTTCTCTCACTAGGATTTGTCTTGTTTGGTTCCAATTTTTCTGCCAACTTAGTTGTTTCTGAACTTTTGACATCTGGAGTATTGATAAAAATTAAATTAACAAGAGAGAAAGATAGAGAGAGGAGAAAACTATAGGATCTTATATGAGAATAAAGTATTATTTCTTTACTTACCATGAGAAATGGCTTTTGGTTCATCCTGAACTCCTCCATCAGCTGCTTTCCCTGCAATGTTCTTCCATAGCTGAAGTGCCTCTGTCATGCTATCTCTAACAGGTTTCACCTGAAAGCAGGAATCATCTCTTATAATTTTACTCTGAAACTAGGTATATGAATTTATTCTACATGTACCAACTGCCCCAGAAGTTAATATGAACTCTCTAATTTTTAAGATTTTATGTTTTGAAGGCTAGTATTTTCTTGTCAGAAATATAGATCACTGGTGTAACTTGTAAGGTGTTAGAAAGAATTCATTTTCCTTTCCTTCAGTCAAGGCATTACACATACCAAAGGGGAGAAAGGCTCATATTTGAACACTAGGATCAATAAACCTGACTAACTTCTTTCCCAATAAACCCCCTTGATTGGAGCAATGAAATAGTGTGCCCATGTGCCAACAAGGAAGTCTAGAAGCTTTATCCCATCTTCTATTCTTTAAGTGAGTAATCGTGGGATGTCATGTGAGTTAACAATAGAAAGAAAGTGGTTAGATGGTTCATATTTTGGCAATTACTAAATCCCTAATGTGCACAGGGTGTCTGCAGACATTCTAGTTTAAAATATTAGAAGTGTAAAGTTTTACAATATGAATTAAAGCACTTTTAATCAGAACTTATAAGGTATACATCCCTATAAGCATAATGCATCTTACTACTGCAAATATTAAACAAAAGAAGATTTTGAGTTGCATAATGTAGTCATTGAAGCCGATTAGGTAAAACAGATGGAATAGGGTACTTTATCAAAGCGGCATGCCTCCAGTGCAGCTATTATGGAAGTGGTGCCATCTGCAACCAAATGACCTGAATGAGATGCCAAGGCAGTTAATGTCTCTGCCGCAGCTTTACGTGTTGCCCAGTCTGTACTCTCAAGGCAGTCATTAATGTTTTGAAGCAATACTGGTAAGCTTTGAGGTGCAAGTGCTCCGACCTGTAATACATGTTATAGGTTAGCTCATTCTGCATTCAATTAGGGTGTTATCATTTGCCTGCTATATATTTGTAGCTATCACCGGAAGTGCCTTAACAAACCATTATCAAACACCCTGGGTGAATACCATATAATACATGTGCAAATAGAAAAACCATTATAAAAACAAATAGTAAAATCAAGGAAAAAATGAATAATCCTACTCGTTTCATTCAAATACATCTCATCAAAAATCTTCTTAAAACATGAGTTTACTAGCAAATGATGCAAACATCTATTTAATATGCCTTAATTTATTGAATCATGTTCTACAGCCTTCTCAAAACAAAAAATTTTCTTTGAGGCCACAAAAGGCGCAAGGTTGATTCTTCTCGGATCACCAAACTATTTTGTTATCGTTTTTAGAAACTGGATCAAGAAAAAATGGATATGACTGGTTCATGACGCTTAAAGGCTAACACATTTCAATCCAATCTTAAACAATAGATAGAAAAAAAAATTGCAGAAGAGTTGAGTTTCATGCACAAAGTAAATTGATAACCAACATTGACCAAACCTGAGAAAGACTTGCGACAACAGGCAAGAGCGCGGCCTTGGCGAGGAAGTTCTGACTGTTAAGGTATTTGCAGATCTTGGGGCAGAGCTTCTGGAAGGCGGCAACCGGCGGGTCTGTGGCACACTCCACCATCCTGGCCATACACATTGCTGACCCAGCCTGGACCACCTTGTTCTGCTCATTCATTGCCTCAAACAAAGGCTTCACGAACAATGAGACAACCGACCCAAGATTCGCACAATCGCCACTGCCTTGAAGGTACTGCGACGATAGCACCCCGATGGCATCGCGACAAGAATCCCGAACGCCAGAATCGGAGTCCTTGAGCCTCCTTACAATGTGGGCAATGGTTTTGGTGAGATGGGTCGATGTGGAATCGGCGTGAGAGGTGCAGAGGAAACCAAGAAGGCGTAGTGCTTCCTTCTTGACGGCGGGTTTGGGGTCATTGGAAGCGTCGTAGAGGCAATTGAGGAGCATGGAGACACCGTCAGGAGAAAGGGTTTGGATAATTTTTTCGAGCTCTTCGACAGCGATCTGGTGGGTGTCTCGGTCGGAGAGCTTAGAAAGGGAGTTGAGGATTCGCTGCTTGAGCTCAATCATGGCGAAGTGGGAGGAAAGAGAAGAGGAGGATCTCGAAGCCGATGAAGCTGTAATTGATGATGGTGATGATGCTGATGTCGTCGAAGTGTTTGGAGGTTTTGAGGATTTTGACGGTTTAGAAGCTTGCGAACTCATTGTTGCTTTTGCAGAGAGCAAAATACAGCAAAAGTTGCTGCTTTACTTATCTGGGAGAGAGAGAGAGAGAGAGCAAATCCGGATGCTTATGCCCGAGAGAGACAGAGAAAGAGAGAAAGAGGAGGGAGAGAGATAGTGTAAGTACTAAGGTTTCTAATGGCTACTCAGTACCAAACATGAAAGGAAATGAGACCCACTACGAGATCTGACGATTAGAGAAACAGAGAGAGAGAAAGAGAGAGGGCGGGGAGAAGAAGCAAGGTATTTGAAGGTAAACTCATTTTAAAATGTTTGATTAGATCTGCAATTAAGCTTTAATGGAGTAGGTAAGTAGCTATTAAGTACTGGCCTCACCGCACAAACAAAACGGCTCCGGGTTTGGACCTCAAAGGCTCAAACAGTTGAATGAAATTTACAGTGAGGAGTCAATTGAATCAACACACCAACGTCCAGCGGCAGTGATAATGAGTGGGGGGAGATGCTGAGATTTGGATTTATCGAGGAAGGGTGTCTTTACGATATAGAAAGTCATGGAGGGACTACGGTATGACCTTCTTAACATTGGCTCTTGTGATTCTTGGTTGTCTGCGTTGCTGAATTCTTTCTTGGTTTGTTATACTTGATACTTGGCTCTGGAATCCAAGGTAGGGACTTTGGTGGAGACTTGACTACTGCACTCCTGCCTACTGCAGTGATTTATTCAGGTGTGCATGTGGCCAATGTACCAAATAATCGGATGTCTTGGGTCGGGTTAGCCCGAACCCAATTCGACAAAAGTTGGATTGACACTTGAGTTAGGGTTAGGGTTGAATTTTGCCAATCTGAACTCAATTCTACAATTGCACATGTACATATGTATTATAGTTTCGGTACATATAATCATATCAATTTGTATTAGCTCCTAAGTCCTAACCTTAACCCTAACCCCACTGACATTGACATTAGCAATTTTAGATTGACATTATACCTTAAGTTTATGTTTTATTATTATTAATTTCATGATTTTAGATTTTCAATAGAAGATCTATTGTAATTTAAAATAGATTATGATCATTTGAAAGTTTTTCCTGCTTTTCACTTTTCTACTAAAAAAACTAATAAAAACATGAAACAAGCAAAAATCAATAGAATAATCGGTATATTATTATAAAAGCTCAATGTAGATATCTTACTCCAAGATTAAGAGAATTTGAGGCATCTTATGAGATTTTAAAACATTTGATTGTGTTGGATTGGGTTAGGGTTGAGGGATTTTAGGTTGGGTTAGAGTTTAGGGTCGACTAGGTTGGAGGTTCAGAACCTAGGATTGGGCTAACAGGCTAAGGTTGACCTCAACCTGCCCTAACCTTGTTCAACTTACACCCTTAGTCTTATGGTGATAACTTCAATGGGATGTAAATGGGTTGGGTTAAATGGTAAACCTGCCTTGACCCGACCCTTTTAGGTTGGGTTTGGCTTGACTTTAATTGGATTTAGGCCATATTTGGGAGTATTTAAAAATAGGTGTTTATTCGAAATAAGTGCTTATTTGGATTGGGACTATACCATTAAAGACTTTTTGGTGTTTGGAAAAGCTCGAAATAAGTACTTATTTTAAAAATAAGGGCGTCTTTTTTAAGCCCAAATTTCTTGCTTTTTTAAGTGCTTATATAATAAACACTTGTTCAATTTTTTCTTCCAAAATTATCCCTAGTTGAATTTTATAAAAGTGTTTTTATAAAAGTGCTTTCATAAGAGTACTTCCATAAAAGTGCTTTTATAAAAGTGCTTTTATAATAAACCTTTTTATGGGTCGAGTAGCCTGACAGGCTGGCCCGATCAATTCTAAGTTGGGTTTGGACATGGTTTTAGGCGTATAGGCTTGGGCTCGGTCTTTCTCAAAAAAACCTGAGCCTGAGCCCGACTTGATAATATATATTACATAAAAAAAATATTTAATAAAAAATATATATACGGTATTTTTCTTGTTCCTCTTCTCTTTTTTCAAGTAATAGTGAGATATTTTATTATTTTTGAGTTTTGAGGATTTTTAATATAAATAAAACACTATTTTATTGAATACAAAAGAAAAAAAATTCTATTTCCAGGCTTCGGGCTTTATATGAGGGCCAGGCTTGGGCTCAAGACCTAGGCCCGATGGTCAGGCTGAGCTTGGGCTCGGGCCTAAATGTTTTTTTGTTGACACAGACAATGCCCGACCCGACCCATGAACATGTCTATTTCATAAAAGTGCTTTCATGTAAAAGTACTATCCATAAAATTACTTTTATAAAAGTGTTTTGGTAAAAGTACTTTCATAAAAATATTTTCGTAAAAGTACTTTCATAAAAGTATTTTTATAAAAGTAATTTAATAAGAATACTTTTATAAGGGCATATTTTGAAAAAAAAATGAATGACAAAATAGTCACAAATACTTATTTAAATTTGGAGAAAAAAGCTATCAAACATCTAATAGCACTTGAAAAAATTGAATGCCAAATTTAAATAAATGATTATTTGAATAAACAGTTATTTTTAACATAAGCACTAAACATGGCCTTGGGATTAGGTTCTTGTTGAGGAAAACTTGTACCGAATCCAACCTATATATTGATATCCCTGCTGAGTCAAGTTCAGTTTTTCTTTCCATCTTGTTTTAAATGTTGTGATTTTTTTTGAAGCCCGTGGGCAGATGTTGTGATGTTGTTTATTTAATTTTAAGAGATGGAGATATTTGGCAATGTTGTATTATATAACTTGGTTATTTTTAAAAGACATGACTGAAGATATTCTGTGATATTGTGTCATGTAGTCGTGATATATTTATCACGAAACTTTCATGGATCATTATGTGGTGTATGTGGTGTAATAATGGTGTAAAATCTCATACTGATAAACATGAGAGCGTGGGTTCAAGTCTCAGGACAGCCACTGTGCAAACAGTAGGACTGTACTCAGTCTATCCCTGCCAAGACCCCAGTGAGGTGGGGCCAATATTGGGTAATGGTCTTTTTGGCCTTTTTATGAATACACAAGGCAAATTTATATTAAACAAAAAACTATTTTACATTCCTATGGCTCAATTTGAAAGGAGTACCAATGCAAATATGTAGAGTGTTAAAACCTTGGATTTTGTATTATCTTGTATGTATTCATATTGTACATAATTGTATTTATACTCTTTCCAAACAGAACCTATATTTCACTAGCCCCTATTTAGTTGTTCTACTATCGGTTGGTCAAAGAAGTTTGCAGCTTGGTTATTAGCCTTTAGTAAGTCTTGATAATACTTCATCTAGAATCAAACAATTCAATGCCCTTTTAATGATTCATTGGTGTTTTACTGATTTTGTCCTCAAAATGCTATTAATGATTGTCAACAAATCTCCTTCTAATCATACCTTCAAACCCTCTGATTGCAACAATACAGATGATCTCTTTTTAGCCAAAACTTCACCCCTCAGGTTCAGATTTTTGGTATCTGGGCTTTGAAAATGATAGATCTTGAAAGATAAAATAGGCTGCTATCATTATTTACTCAAGTAAAGGAAAAGAAAGGGATTTGATGCATTTAATGATGACTCATTCTTATCCATCATATGCCCCACTCCTATGTGTGCGGATGTTGGGGAGGAATCTCTCTCATAAGGCTAAGCTTGGAAGGAATACAAATACAAATATATAGAGTATAAAATCCTGTATTTTATATTATTTTGCATGTATTTGTATTGTACATATTTGTATTTGTATTCCTTCCAAACTGAGCCTAAACTAATATATTTTTGTCTCTGGTTGGTCGTAGTGGAGACTTAGACTTTAGATCGAATCTCACCTTCTCCTAGGCTAGGGAGTTTATCTCATGGGTTTGGGAGATGGGTTACCCTGTTGAGTAGCTCCATGAGACCAATAAAAACTAATATATTTTTGTTTGCAGCATGAACAATTTCCTATTAACAAGAGAACTAGTGAATTTTGTAGCCCTATGAAGCATCTAGGCATAGGCTGGATTTTAGAATTGTTTGGTTCACAGTTGGAACTTAATCAAAATCAGAATCAAAATTTGTTGGAATCAGAATTGGAATGGTCTATTTCTATTGTTTGATTTATATAGGAATATAATTGGAATGACAATTGAAATCAGCTAGAATGAGATTTCATTCCCAAAGGAGGGGGAAGAAATAATCATCTATACTATATATAAAAGTGTGAATGTAGTGAAACTGTTTTTGGACTAAAATTACCCTCTATTTTTTTTGTTTGAGAAAGGGTGTAAAAGTCATTTTATTATATATTTAATGTCAGCTTTAATGGCTACTATAATGGCCATATTTGTGTATTTAGTCAATCTCTAATTATAAGGGTTAAAAGTATAACTTCAATTATTACTTTCCACCTTATTTAATCATCTCTAATTAAGTCTTATACTTAAAGGTATTAACTCCTATTTTCTCTTATTAAATCCCATATTTAAGTTATTTTCACCAATAAATAGTACTAATTAGATCTATGTCAATATTTTTAACAATATAAACTCATATATTTTAAAACTGTCTAAAAAAACAAAAACATTCTTTATCTAAGTAATAAAATTTTTAAAATAGAAATAAATATAGAAAATTACAAAAATTAGACACATTTAATTATGATACTTTTATTAATAAAATTAAAAAAAAAGTGTAATAAAAAGAATAACTTTATTGATATTGAAAATGAAATACATATATTTTAGAACTAACAAAAAATGAAATTACTTTACTATTTGACAAAGATCAATAATCAAATGTATTAACATTTAATGTCATAAATTAATAAAAAATTAATAAAATATAAGAATACAAAAAACGAAAAAAATACATAAATATTGCAAAATACATTCAAGCACATGTATAATATTAATTAATTATCATATTAAACAAAAAGTAACTGTGACATATCATAATTATTTTTACATAAAAATATAAAAAATTGAACACATATATAGTTCTATATTTACCCTGCTATTAAAAATATAAATAAGATTATGGAACTTTCTTTTAACTAAAATACTCATTTTTGAATTTAGTCTCTATTTAATTGTGAGGTTTAAATTGTAAATTAAACTACTACTTTTCACCTCATTCAATTCCCTTTATTTAAATCTTACATTTTTGATAAATGAATAGGAAAAAACACCAAAAAGATAAAGTATTATAAATAGAAGAATCTAACCAAGTAGGTAGACCTCTTAATGATATTTCAAACTTTACAACTCAATCTGATTATCACATATTTAGATGAGGTGTTTATGTAATCAGATTTGGATTTTACAATATGCATTTGATTAATAATAAAAGCAAAAAGTATATAAAAACAAAAAAAAATGTATTTATAAAAATTTTTGGATACATTATTATTATGATTATCATCATCTAGAATTACCATGTGTAAATTACGTACACTTACTAATTCCCTTAAATGGAAGAATACCATTTCCACCAGGAATGGGAATGAAATTCTAATTCCACCCAACCAAATAGTTAAAATCAGAATAGCCCATTCTAATTCCAAGTCCAAACCCCTATTCCCGTGGGCCCTTAGTTATAGCTGGTTGCTTGGTAATTAAAATTTTATACACTAACATCTACTGATCAAATAATATTTTTGAAAGAAAATAAAAATAGAATGATAGAATGGTTTAAGTACAACATCCAAACTTTGACGTTGCGGCAAATATTTCATCCCTTCATATTTTACCTTCACCTAGATTAAGTTTTGTGAATCTTTTATGCATTCCAGTTTTCGAGTCTGGATCTTCTACCCACACAAACTCTGCCCACGTCTACCCACATAATATCGCAGCCACACATGGACAACATCTCATCCTCCTACATAGTATTATGCATGGGGAGATCTTCCCAATTCACGGGGGGTACTGTGTTGTGGGTAGACGTGGGCAGAATTGTTGTGGGCAGGAGATCTAGAGTCTCCAGTTTCATTACTATTTTAACAGTTTTTCAAACCACTACCTAAGTGACTAGGTCTTTTCATCCACATGCTTGGCCCAAATGACTACAACCTGGATCCAACGCGTTGGCCCGATAATGATAGGGTCCAGAGTCCACTTCAAGTCCAAACAACCGATTTGGAATTAGGTCTAGTTTGGAACTTTTTAGTGGGTACCCGATAAAGAATGTATGAATACATGAACTTTCAAATACATGAAAGGAAAATAAGTATCTTTTTCTTTGGTTTTAGTTTTTGTGAATATGTCTTTGATAATGTTCAAATTCTAGATTCAAAGTTTTTAGTTTATTAAGTAGAAACTAGCGGAGGGGCCTTGCTTTGCCAGGGCTGTATTGAAATTGTAACATTGCTATTTGTTACATCCAAAAAGACAATGGTTTCTTAATAAGAAACTTGCAATTATAAGTACTCAAGTCTTGAAACTAATATAAAGACTTAAAAGAGATCATCATGTACTCGTTTTTTAAATATTGCTTTAGCAAAGCATCTCATATAAAAGAATACGGTCATACAGTGATAGTTCTGAATTCTACTTCACAGTTGTCCTATGTTTCACATCGAGAACTCCTAGTTGACCTGGACGGTAGGACCGTTCAACCCGGGAAATGTCCAGGCAACCAGTTCCATTTTACCCCAAACCCGGTCCCTAATAAAAAATCGTTGAATCAGTCAATGATCGTTGACCCGGGTAGTCAAACCGTCGACTCATTCAACGGTTTTTGGCCATTTTTTATTTTTTATTTTTGTTGTTAGAACGGGCCATCCATTCGAACCGGATGGTCGAACCGTCAACCTGGAAACCGATGGCCAAAACAGTGCCGCTTTCGGGTTATTTTTTCTAGATGTCAATAATTAGACGAGATAACTTTGTATTCATAGCCATGGGAAGGGTGGGCATTGCAAGGGATCCCAAAACCTTGAAAGATAAATCCAAAGTGACCTTAAACACAAAAGAAAATTGGCGATAAATCCACCAAACTGGAAAAACCAAGGAAAAAAAATAAAAAAAATCGAGTTCAAAGTTCCGCTTTGAGACGGAGCTAAACATACATGGAATCAAAGAAAGATACAAAGCATCTTGTAAGAAAATAAAAACATTACACAAGAAAACCCAAAAAAATAAAAATAAAAACAAAAGGGAAGAAATAAAATGGTGGTAAATCCTAGACCATTTTGGAGGATCTTGAAGAAGAAGACCAAACACAAAAAAAACAAAAGTAGAAAATGAAAAAAAATGTAACATACCGCACACACTCGAATAAAGCCCATAGTAGAAGAAACCTTTGAATAGTGAAAATCCAAAAGCATAAAAAACCATGGTTTTTGAACCACCGTTGACCTGGACGAATGGACATTTTGGCCCGGGAACCGTCTAGGCAACCGGTTCCGTTTTACCCCAATCCCGGTCTCTGGCCAAAAACTGTTGAATCGGTCAATGACCCATTGACCCAGGCGATCGAACCGTTGACCCATTGACCCATTCAATGGTTTTTGGCCGTTTTTTTATTTTTTTTAATTGGGAACTGTCCAAGCAACTGGTTTTGTTTTATCCCAATCCCGGTCCCTGGCAAAAAATCATTGAATCGGTTAATGACCCATTGACTCGGGTGATTGAACCATCGACCCATTGACCCATTCAATGGTTTTTGGCTGTATTCTTTTATTTTTTAAAAATTTTGTTGTCAGAATGGGCCGCCTATTCGAACCGTTGACTCGAAAACCGATGGCTAGAATGGTTTCGTTTTGGGTCGTATGAGTCGTACACTCGAATGACATAACATGTATGATACTGTTTAATGGATCTCACATACTCAATTTTTTGCTTGTAATTTTTGTTGTGAGAACAGGTCGTCCGTTCAAATCGGGCGGTCGAACCGCCATTTTTTTTTTAATTGGGAATCGTCCAAGCAACCGGTTCCATTTTACCCCAATCCTGGTCCTCGGCCAAAAACCATTGAATGGGTCAATAACCCATTAACCCGAGTGGTTGAAGCGTCGACCCGTTGACCCGTTCAATGGTTTTTGGCCGTTTTTTATTTTTAAAATTTTTGTTGTCAGAACGAGCCATCCGTTCGAACCAAAGGGTTGAACTATCAACCTGAAAACCGGTGGTCAGAACGGTTCCGTTTTCGGGTCATATGAGTCAAATGCTCGAATGACATAACACATATGGTACTATTTAATGGACTTCACATACTCAATTTTTTACTTGTAATTTTTGTTGTTAAAACGGGCCGTCTATTCAAACCGGATGATCAAACTGTCGACCCAAAAACTTGGGGCAAGAACGGTTCCATAATTTTTTGCCTATAATTTTTGTTGTCAAAATAGACTATCCGTTTAAACTAGACAGTAGAACCGTCAACCCAAAAATAGTGGCTGATAAATTATATAAAATTGCTTATATTTGTTTCTTCTAATTTGAGAATTTTGAATGAAGTATATATATACATTAAGGAAAAATCTATTGTCATTTGACGAAAGGGGAGCGAACCTAGACAGGGTAAAAAGCGGAAAGAGAGAAACGGGGTGGGAGAGTCGCACCTAGGAGACTAAGAATATTTTTGCATGCTGACTTTATTCTCCACTCCTGTAGATTCTATTTACTCTACGCTCAGGCCATCCACGAATCACTGTTATATATATATATATATATGTATATAAAGATGGTCATTTATTCTATACATGGATCTAAAGACCTCATATGCCATACATGGACCAACCCAAACCTGACTGGTTGCCACTCCTACAGACCAAGTGGTTGGACTAGAAGCACCACCACCATCTCGGATCGGTTTCGTTATTGAACCAGTCTGATAACAAACCTGATGAACCAGATGAACAAAACGGTTTGATTGTAACATTAATACAAACTACCACATCATTCTGTAGGTTTGGGCCACGCTTGGGCCTTGGCAGAGTCCAGTTTTCAAAACATTGAAAGAAAGAAATTCATGAGGATATGAAAAACCATAATGGTTTCATTGCAGTTGAACAGGAGCTAGAAAATTATCTGATTACCTTTGATTTCATTGATGATAAGAAGCTTGAGATGTTCATGTAAATGGAAGAGAGCAACAATGGACCTTATGGTACTGAAGGAACATCTTATGGGCCACACTTGAGATGCTCATACAGGTAAAGCAATATGGCAGAAGTTTCTTGCAATGCGCTAATTATAGGCTATTGCCTTGATGGGTTAGTGATGGACCAGAAGGGTCCAGAACTAAATATAATTTGCAGAAATCAGGCAACGATAAATTAAGGGTGGAAAAATTATATGGTTCAAAGGCATAGGTTTGGGCTTTGATACCCTTCTTCCTCTCCATGAGCCAAGGAAAGAAGATTTTCTGATTTGGAACTCTACACTAGCAACAAGCCAACAATCATCTGGAGAAATATGGCATACTGTATTTATGTGGTAATCAGTAGTTAAACGGTTGAAGGTTAATTTGCATTGGCTATCCAATAATGGATCACGGTTGAAGGTTAATTTGCATTGGCTATCCAATAATGGATCATGCCTGTAGATCCCGAGTGGTTGTGATCATGTGGCAAGCTCTTTTGGGCCGGAATTTGTTCTCTAGGCTGTGTTTGGTTGCAATGCAAACACAAATATATATACTACATATTTACTCTCTTTTTGGTTTATAAATGCAAACATGGTTCAGATTTTAAACCATTTTTGCACTCATCTTGTTTGTTTGAAATCAATGTTAACTGTGGACTCCATCATTAAATGCTCCAATGCCTTAACTTTGGTTAAAAAGTTGATTATCAAAAGAATACAAAATTGTATCCAAAAAATAGGTACAACAATGCTCTCTTTTCAAAGTACAAAAATATCAGAAAATACATTTTTGATTCGATAATCATTACTTTTTACATGTCAAACAAACGCTCGCAAACACGAACTGCAGTACATAAATACCCCGGTTCGGCACTTGTACTGCAAACAAAAGGAGCCCTAGGCTTAGTTTAGAAAGAGTACAATACAAATGTGTACAGTACAAATACATACAGAAAATGTAAGGATTTGCACTCTACATATTTGTATTTTTATTCCTTCCAAACTGAGCCTTAGGCTACGTTTGGCTGCAATCCAAATTGATTTGCACTGATGCAAAACCATGGTAGTCCAAATGATTTTGGTGCAAAATTATGATTTATTTTTATTTCAAATTTATCTTATTTTGTTTGATTGCAATACAAATAAAGTAAAATAAGACTCAAAGCAGAATAAAGTAAAACCCAAAACAAAACCAAACTAGAATTTGCATTATTTTCATTCGCACTCCCATGAATTTGTACTAGTACAAATAAAATTGCACTGTAGCAAAACACAGCCATAGGTTTAATTTGCAAACAGTACAAATACAAATATATAGAGTGCAAAATCTTGTATTTTGCTGACTGGCTCCTTACTGGTAACGGATGACACCTAAGAAGACGAAGGTGAAGGATTCTCGGGGGATTTACCCGGTGGGAATACTTTGAAACTTAAGTTAGAACGCTGGGGAAGAAGAAAAGAGTATAAAAGGCTAAGAGTGTAGGTCGCGCTAGATCACTGTGTCTCGAGATTAGCTCGTGAGCAAGTAAGAGTTCAAGTTCAGATCTAATTCGAGAGAGAGTTCTCCCCCTCGATAAAAGGGCTTTTATAGGGGCGTTCTTGTCAAATTGGGCTTAACCGCCACTGGGCTCCTACCGCAGTCGTTACCTGTCAGGGCTGCACAGATGATCGTTACAATGTACTACCCGCTTGGATGAGTGACACACTTTGGAGGGACAGGCACGCCACCATCTATCGAGAGACGTGGGTGCAGACTGTCAAATGGGTAGGGGCTGCGCCGTCAGTCGAGAGATGTGGTGCAGCCTGACGAGTACGGTCTTGTCAGATAGAAGCTTCCTGAGAGCGTCGTGTTGCTTAGTCGCGAGCTACTTTGTAGCAAGCTCTTAGGAGTATTTCGCGGTGACCCTCATCAAGGTTGGTCTTTGGGGCAGTTCTTGCTGGAGCGAGCTGGTTTTCCTAGCTCGCGAGCTGAAATAGTCTTGGAGTATTCCCTTCTTCTCGGTCAGGGGACCTGGAGCTCGCGTTGTAGCGAGCTCCCCCTATAGCGAGCTATGACGTAGCGAGCTGCTCTATAGGCTCGTTACTTAGCTGTGGTCAGGCCATGACGCTGAGCCGTTGCTCGTTCTGAGTCAGATCCATGCATCATCGTCTCAGTAGGTCGGGTCAAATCATCCTCCATCAATTGCACCCCACTCCTCGGGTTAAGAGTGCTGCCTTAGCATGAGGAGTTCATGAAGTGTGACGGGTTGATTTGACCAAAATTCAAACTTGATTGACTGCTCATATTAAATGCGCGCGTGGGAATCAGGGAATTTCTGAGTTTTCGAATATCGAAAACGTGCTAAAGCGGCTCTTAACTCCGGATGTCGTGCAACCGCCATTACCTCAATCATGAAAGACGTGCAGCCAGTCACATTTCGGTTTCAGAAGGCGTGCGGTCAGCTTGACTACAAACCATCGGATCTGCCTTAATCTGGACCGTTGATTCGGGGGCGTAGTGGCTATAAATAGGAGGACCCCCTAGGCCTCATTTCCTTTCATGCCATCTTGTTGTCTTCGGATTCTGAGGTCGTGCATCTTTCTAGCCTATCTGAGCTCTTTCGTTCACTTTGTTTTGTCTTTTCCGGTGAGTCTCAATCACTATCAATCATGTCTGGGTATCCGTACCATACTTATTACCGGGACGGTAACCAGGACGACGATGCTCTCTCGAGCTCCGGGGGAGCTTGGGAGCAGGTTCCGGAGGCTCGGGAGACCTTCGGCGGTGTGGCCTCTACTTCTTGGGGAGGGAGCCTGACACCTTCGGTCCTTCTTCTATGACGACGGAGAGACTCAGGTCTCTAATCCGCTATTTTCGCCTTCCTAGGGACCTCGTCTACAGTTTCTCCACTGGTAACTTTCCTTGGGAGCATGGTCCCGATGAGATAGTTATTTACCAGGAACAGCTCGAGGCTGGCCTGCGTCTTCCCCTGCACCTCCTTATAGTGGAGGTGCTAAACCACTTTAATGTTACCATCGATCAGCTTCATCCCAACGCTATCCGGAACATGGTTGGGACCATTTCTTTGTGTTATGAGTATTGCCTCCCCTTGAACCTTGACATTTTTGCTTCTATTCTTTGTATTAAAAATGTCGCTCCTGGAGTTCCTCTGGAAAAGGCGTTTTTACTACCCCTCTCCCCGCCACGGTTACAAGCTCTTGTACGAGCTACCAAATAAGATTCCTGATTGGAAGCGGGATTATTTTGTGGTCCATAACCCCGAGGGGTGGCCCTTCCCAACTTCTTGGAGGGGCGCCATCCAGGACCCCGAGGCCGAGCTGGACCCTGAAACTTGGAAAATGATGTTGTCCTGGGCATTGGTAGGCTTCCTCTGTTCGGACTACTTGACCGAAGAGAAGCTCGCGCAGGCCGGTTTGAGCCTGGGTAGGTTGCCTTTTTAGGCCGCGTAGTGCCTTGTAACAATATTGTGTATACATACATTTTATTTCTTACCGAACTAATATCTTGTGGATTTTTTGGCAGCTATCATGTCTGGTGTTGACGCGCGCCGCCTCCTCTCAAGCAACCAGAAGCGCAAAGTGAAGAGATCGTGTCCTGACCGGACTCCAACCTCTGCGGGTACTGAGTTCGGGTCTGTGGAGCCAGACTTCACTTCCCCGCTGCCTGAAGTTTCGTTGC
Source organism: Nelumbo nucifera (assembly GCF_055504915.1). Lineage (NCBI taxonomy): Eukaryota > Viridiplantae > Streptophyta > Magnoliopsida > Proteales > Nelumbonaceae > Nelumbo > Nelumbo nucifera. The sequence goes on along the minus strand of NC_142649.1, from coordinate 144,022,386 downwards.
CTCCATCTGAAGGAGGTGCGGGCGGAGTTGGCCTCGAGGAGGGCGAGCTCCCGTAGCAAGGGGTGATTCCTCCTGGTCCTTCTCAGCCGTTTCCCTACCCGTGGCTCCCAATGGGGAACTGGGAGGGTATTAAGGACTTTGTAGTGGCCAGGCGGAAGAGCCGAAGGGCGATTTGCCACGAGGAGATTGCTAAGTGGGGGGAGATGGAGCCCGGGAATCTCGCCACGCTTGCCTCCGCTCACTGTATGGTGGTAAGTGGTCCTTCCCCTCTCCTTGTTTTTGCTTCCTTTTGCTACCTTCTGACCTTAGTCTCCTGTTGGCAGGTGAACTCCGCCATCCACGCCATGGCCCTCCAGACGAACATCCACTCCAGCGATGCTCACAACCAGAGGGTCATCGTTCAGAAGTTCCAAGGTGAGCTTGACCGGACCCGGGGTGAGCTCCATCACACTCGTAAGGGGAGCGAGTCCCAGGAGCATCTTGTCCGGGACCAGGAGGCACAGACCGCCAGGCTTTCCAAGGAGAGCGCATGCTATAGGGAGGAGTCGTCGAGGGTGGCCGCGGAGAGGGAGCTCCTTTTCGTCAACAGGTTCGGGACTTGGAGTCCACTCTTCTGGACCGAACTTGGAACTTCAACAATATGGTGGAGGCCGAGCGGGAGAGGGCAGTCTAGGACTTCAAGGACTCCCAGGAGTATCACGACCTCCAAGTGGAGTATGGCTTGAGCTCGTACCGCTCCGAATTCAAGCTCTGCTGCTGGTTGGTTCGAAAGAAAATTTCTAGACTCAATCTTGACGGCACACCATGAAGGGACTGTCTCTCGAGACGACGGACCAGGCGGAGGAGGAAGAGCCTGACTCCCCGGAGGATGAGGACGAGGTGGACCCCTGAGGCTAGCGGCGTTGGTTTTCTGCTCTGATTTCTGGTGGCTCCCGGGTGCCATAAACTTGGTCTTGAAAAGATCTTGTTGGGCGGTTGTGCCCTTTTTACCTCCCGCTAAACTTCCTTGAGCTGTTTCGCTCGGTTATTATTATTATTTTTTTCTGCAATAGTAATGAAATTTATTTTTCTTCAAAGTATGGCGTGCTCCCTGTATTTTTTGCTAAAGCGATCTCATTAGGGCTGTCCACGGGTCGGGTTGGGTCGGTGTACTATGGTTTTTCCAACCGACCCGACCTGGTCGGGTTATCTAACATAGAAACTAAAACCGACCTGGTCAGTTTGAGTCGGGTTGGGTCGGTTTGGGTCGGTTTCGGTTCTAAATTCATCCCTGTGATAACATCTTGCTAATTTTAAAAACAGTCATAAATTGAACATCATTTCAGCCATCTCCTATGATAAAATTTAAATGAAAATTTAATAACAAAAGTTGTTCATTAATCACTATTCACTAATCCAAAGTTTCTTGCAACCATTCAAAAACTAGGTGGCCTAATGGGCTTTGGAACTTCATGTTTGAACTAGGAACTAAGTCGGTTCAGTTCGGGTCGGTTTTGGTTTTCTTGTGTGAAAACTGAAACCGACCCGAATCATCGGTTTAGGAATTTGCGCAACCCGAAACCAACCCATACTGATGAAAACCCAACAGACTCGGGTTGGGTCGGTCTGGATTGGTCGGTTTGGTCGGGTTGGGCCTTCTTATGAACAACCCTAGATCTCATCACCCTAGCTATTAGAGCTACACACTTAAAGTAGGACTTTTCGATAGTCGTTATCCCTAGCTATGGTATACCGCGAAGTGATTACCATGTAAGCCCGAACTATGCGCTCGTTGGTGAATCCTTAGTTCAACCAACATACTGAGACGAGCTATGCTTCGTAAGGTTTAAACCTGAGTTGCTTACGCCTCTGATATTTCATACTCTGCCTTCGCCACTGAAGTGGCTAATTCTTTCTTGATGCCGAGGTCTTAGTTAGCTCGATTTTTTAGCCCTTAAGTTGAGAGGGTTATTTATAATCTACCCTTGAAGTTTTCCCATGCCATGGAGAAGACTAGGTCTTATTGTGCTGAGGTCGTGTTAGCTCGGCATTTTGGCCCTTGGGCTTCTGGGAGTGACTCATGGTCTACTCAGTAGTTTTCCCATGCCGTAGAGGCGACTGGGTCTTGTTGCGCCGAGGTCGTGTTTGCTCGGCATTTTGGCCCTTAGGCTTCTGGGAGTGGCTCATGGTCTACTCGGTAGTTTGCCTATGCCGTAGAGGCGACTGGGTCTTGTTGCGCCGAGGTCGTGTTAGCTCGGCATTCTGACCCTTAGGCCCTGAGAGTGACTCGTGGTCTACTCAGTAGTTATAGGTAATATTACCTTAAGTTGACAATATTCCATGCCCGAGGTACTTGTTTCCCATCAAGGGTTTCAAGCTCATATGTTCCTTCCCCGAGCACCCGTTTCACTCGGTGGGGTCCTTCCCAATTCATTCCAAGCTTGCCAGGGCCAGGCTTAGGTACCATAACTTTACGAAGGACAAGGTTGCCGATGCGGAGGTTCTGCTTCTTGACCCTAGCGTTATAGTACCGAGCTACTCTTTGCTGGTAGGTTGCGGTCCTGATATATGCGAGGTCCCTTACTTCATCGAGTAGGTCGAGGTTGGTACGGAGCTCGTCTTCATTTGCCTTGTCGTCATATGCTTCCAGTCGTAGCGACGGATCCTCGATCTCAGTTGGAATGACTGCCTCGGTGCCGTAGGTGAGGTTGAAGGGAGTCTCTCTTGTGGCGATTTTCTCTGTGGTTCGGTAAGCCCATAGAACACTAGGTAGCTCGTCCGCCCATAGTCCTTTAGCTCGGTCTAACTGTGCCTTCAGTCCACGGAATATAGCTCTGTTTGTGACTTCTGCTTAGCTGTTTGCTTGAGGGTGCACGACCGAAGTGAAGTTCTGTCGGATCCCCATGTCTTGGCACCAGTTCTGGAATTTGATGTCCTCGAACTGCTTTCTGTTATTAGAAATTAATACCCGAGGTAACCCGAAGCGGCACACTATGTTCTTCCAAAAGAAGTTCTGAACATTTTGAGCTGTGATTGTTACAAGAGGTTCGACTTCTACCCACTTGGTGAAATAATCCACTGCTACCACTAGAAATTTCCTCTGGCCTGTTGCTGGTGGAAACGGTCCAAGTATATCGATGCCCCATTGCGCGAAAGGCCACGGGCTAGTGAGATACTTGAGATTGGCAGCGGGCTAATGGTGGATGTTGGCATGTCTCTGGCACTTGTCACACTTTCTGATGAGCTCAATTGCATTTGCTTTCATTGTTGGCCAGCAGTATCCCTGTCATAGTGCTTTTTGGGCGAGGGCCCTGCCCCCCAAGTGTTCGCCGCACAGGCCCTCATAAGTGTCGCGGAGCACGAGCTCAGCTTCGGAAGGTCGCAAGCAGCGCAGGTAGGGGAGCGTGTAGGATCTTCGGTACAGCCGTTCGTCTATCATGACGTATTTGGCTGCCTGATGCTCTACCCTTCTGACGGCATTGTGATCTACAGGGAGGGTCTCGTGTAGCAAGAAGCTCGCGAGCGGGTCAATCCAGCTCGGCTCTGCTTGAACGACAGGAGCGACCTCCTTTGTCCCCCCTGAGAATGCTAGGCCGAGGCAGGTTCTCTATGTACACGGTTCTCATGGTGTTATCACTAGTGCTGGCTAATCGGGACAAGGCGTCGGCCTCAGTGTTCTCAGACCTCGGGACTTGCCTGATGAAGTGTGACTGGAAGTTGGGCATAACCTCTCTTACTTTGGCCAGGTAGGCAATCATAGTCGATTCGCGAGCTTCGTATTCTCCTGTGACATGATTGACCACGAGCTAGGAATCACTGCAGATGATAATGTGCTTGGCTTTCATCTCCTTGGCTAGAGCTAACCCAGCTATCAACGCTTCGCACTCTGCTTCATTGTCGGATGCCACGAACTCAAAGCGTATTGCGTACTCCAGTTTCGTGCCACTCGGTTCGTGCAGAACTATTCCGGCTCCGTTGCCCTACTGGTTTGAGGAGCCATCTATGTGAAGGATCCAGGGCTCCTCATCCCAGTTTGCTCTTGGCCTAACTAGGAGAGATGCTGCACTGGCTGCTACCTCATGGTGCTTGGACTCAACCGGCCTGGGAGCTCCGGGCTCGCCCGAGCTGGGGGCCTCGTGCTCAACCGGCCTGGGGACTTCAGAGCTGAAAGTGCACTCTGCAACAAAATCTGCTAAGGCTTGGGCCTTGATAGAAGTTCGCGGCTTATATTGGAGGTCGTACTCGCTGAGCTCAACAGCCCACTTCGTCAGTCGACCAGAGACCTCGGGCTTGTGTAGGACTTGCCTCAAAGGTTTGTTGGTGAGGACGATAACAATATGAGCTTGAAAGTACGAACGGAGCTTTCGGGATGCAATGACCAGTTCATACGTCAGATTTTCTATCTCCGAATATCTCGTTTCTGCTCCCTGCAACACTTTACTAACATAGTAGATAGGTCGTTGGACTCGATCTACTTCTTTTATTAGTATCGAGCTGACCACTTCGTCACTTGCCGAGAGGTACAGCTCTAAAACATCGCCCTCTTCGGGTTGGGTTAAGACCGGTATTCCAGCGAGGTACTTTTTGAGCTCGTTAAATGCGAGCTGACAGTCTTGGGTCCATTCAAACCCTTTGCTTTTAATTGCTTTAAAGAATGGTAGGCAGTGATTTGCTAACTTGGACATGAAGCGGTTCAGGGCGGCTATCCGACCGTTCAGCCTCTGAACCTCCTTCGTTTTTTGGGGTGACCTCATATCTAAGATGGCCTTTATTTTGTCCGGGTTGGCTTCAATGCCGTGCCGATTTACGATGTATCCCAGGAATTTACCCGAGGTGACACCAAAGACACACTTATTCAGGTTTAGCTTCATATTGAATTTACGCAGGATTTCAAAAACTAAATTCATGTCTTGTATTAAATCTCATGAGAGTTGGGTTTTGATGACCATGTCGCCCACATAACATTCTATCTTTTGGCCAATCAATGGCTCAAATAGTTTGTTTACAAGTCTTTGAAAGGTCGCTCCGACATTTTTTAGCCCAAAGGGCATAACCTTATAGCAGTACAAGCCGAACTCGGTTATGAAGGCAGTCTTCTCTTCGTCTGACGGATCCATCCTAATCTGATTGTAGCCCGAGTAGGCATCTAAAAAGCTCAACAACTCGTGCCCCGAGGTCACGTCCACCAGACGGTCGATTCTAGGGATTGGGAAGCAGTCCTTTGGACAAGCTCGATTCAGGTCGGTGTAGTCGACACACATGCGCCATTTACCATTAGCCTTTTTCACCAGAACGGGGTTGGCCACCCAGCTCGAGTAATGGACTTCCCTGATAAAATCGGCTGCAAGGAGCTTCCTGACCTCCTCGTCGACTGCCCTCCATCGCTTTGGGGCTAGGTTGCGTTTCTTCTGTTTAACAGGCCTAACTACAGGATCAATATTAAGTTTATGAGTTATGATGCTAGGGTCTATGCCGGGCATTTCTGCCGCAGACCATGCAAAAACATCTAAATTTTCAAGTAAAAAGCGTACCAGTTTAGATCGTAGGGGCTCCTTAATGGAAGCACCGATCTGAAGAGTCCGGGCTGGATCTTCTGCCGAGGCCGAGATGGAGACGGTGTCTTCTATGGGCGCAGCTCGCTCCTCGCTTTGCTCTGTAGGTCGCTCCAACTCGAGGTCATTGGCCACCTTGGTTTTTCTCTTTAGGGCGGTGACGTAGCATTTGCGAGACTCAAGCTGGTCACCTCGCGCTACCCCAATGCCGAAGTCCGTGGGGAACTTCATGGCCAAGTAGTAGGTGGGCACCACAGCCCGTAAGGCATGGGTAATCGGCCGACCTACTATGGCGTTATATGGGGACGAGGTTGTGACTACTAGGAAATCGTGGTTGAGCCTCACTATGCTAGGCCAGGTGCCGACTTCCACAGGTACTATTACCCTTCCTAGTGGCCGAACTTCCTCTCTGCTGAAGCCTACCAGGGGAGTGTTCGCGGGCTTTAGGTCGCACTCTTGAAGCTGGAGTTGGTTGAAGGCCGCTTTGAAGAGGATGTTTGCTGAGCTGCCCGAATCAACAAGGACACGCCTAACTTCGAAGTCGTCGATCTTCATCTTTATGACGAGCACGTCGCCATGGGGGTAGTGGATCCCGCGCGTGTCATCCTCTGTGAAGAAGATGGGGTCTTCTGTCCTTGGTCGCTTTGGTGGATTCCGCTCTTCCCTGCCGGTCTCGCGAGCTGATGCGCGAGCTGTTGCTGAGGTGCAACCCTTCACAATCGAACCTCTGACTATGACATGGATGGTCCCCCGAATTGGTCTCTCTTCGGGGGGCTGCTTCTGCGGCTGTTCCGCCTGCCTGCTGGACTCGGAAGCGTCTCTACTTTGCTCCCCTTGTCGACCTGCTTTATTATTATTATTATTATTATTTTGTACAAAATTTCTCAAATATCCGCAATGGATGAGTTCTTCTATCTCATCGCGGAGATTTTTACAATTTTCGATACTATGACCATGATCTTTATGAAAGCTACAATACAAATTTTTATTCCTGGCGCTAGGGTTGGCCTTCAGCCGAGGTGGTCACTTCACGTACGGGGCGTCTTTGATCGCCATGAGGATCTCGGCCTGCTTTGCATTGAGGGGTGTATAGTCCCTTTCTGCTGCTAGAGCTCGGAAGGGCTGGACTGGCCTTGCCCCCCGAGCTGTGTCCTTCTTCTTCCTACTGTCGCCTTGAGACGGGGGTTCTGGCTCCCTCTTTCTTTTTTCTGGGGCTTGCTCACCCTTCTGGTTGATTTCCTCCTCTGTCCCTATAAACCGATCCGTGAGCTTGAGGAACTCGATCACGGTCTTTGGTTGGTTGACAACTACGTGCCACTTGAACTCTTTGTGGGTGATGCCTCGCTTGGCTGCTGTGAGGCGAACTACGGGATCCAGGTCGGGTATCTACCAACAAGCGTCATTGAACTGCTTGATGTAGCTCCGAATGGACTCCCCTTCCTTTTCCACTATGCCGAGGAGGCTCTCCTGAGTTCGCAGGCACCTTTTGTTGGTGACGAAGTGAGAGGTGAAAACTTGCACGAATTGCGCCCAACTTCTTATTGAGCCGGGCGTGAGGTTTCGGTACCAGGTGCGGGCTACTCCTTTGAAAGTGGTGGAGAAGGCCATGCACATGCAGGATTCACTGACTCTTGCCAGGTGCATCTGGGACTGGAAAGCGTCCACGTGGTCATTTGGATCGAAAGATCCATCGTACTTATCCAAAGGAGGGAGCTTGAAGTCCCTTGTTATGGGGACAACGAGGAGTTCTGGAGATAACGTGGAAGAGACTAAGAGGAGAGGGGTAGCTTCCACTTCACCTGAGCATACCTCCTCTTTTCCTTTGAGCTCGTGAGAGACTCGAGTAGTAGTTCGACGAGCTCGCCGACGTGTTTGCTTCTGCTTTGCTGGCTCGGCGTTGGTGCTTGACGCTTCAGTATCGCCGAGCTCGATAGGCTCAGACTGCCGGTGGTGACTCTAGACTGAAGGGCCTTGCCTATAGTCTGCGGCCAGGACCTCGAATGGATTCTCTGCGAGTGGGAGCTCGAACTGCGAAGGCCGGGGTGATACGAGCTTGGTTGGATGGGAGGCCCCTGACCTGCCTACAGGCTGGGAGGCCCCCGACCTGCCTACTGGCTATGAGGCAAGGGTAGTTGGTCTCTCCTTCTTGCTATGAGAGGAGGCTTGGCTCTTGGCAGGATCCTGAGCCTAGGAGGCCTCTCCCCGATGAGGTCGTTTACTCTGGCGGGAAGGCTTGGTCTGCTTTGTGGCCGGATGCCGAGGGGGAAGCGACAACTAGGCCTGGGGCAGAGAGGGGAACTGTTGCTGGTACTAGTACTGGGAGACCTGGTGCAACACTTGTTGTTGGTAGAGTTGGAATTGTTGCATTTGAGCCTTCATGGCTCACATGCATTGCACTAAGTCCTCCAACTGGTTCGGGTTGACCGCTGGGGCCACAACTGAGGGTTCAACAAAGGTTGCTACAACTGTGGGAGGGAGTGGAGTGACCGCGGGTGCCACTGTAAGATGCACGTTCAGACTGGGAACCCCATCCGCGTAGAGGGGGACGGTAAACTGTCTGATGTAGACAGTAGGAAGCTGGGACTGCTCCCTAGAAGCGTTCTGGTTGGTGCCACATCTGGCATTGCTGGAAGAAGCCATGAATGCTGAGTTTTTTTGGAAGAAGGAACTGTAGAAGCTTAGAAGAAGGCTTTTAGAAGCGTTTCCCACAGACGACACCAAATGATGCGGCAAGATCCGGGCACTCCTAGCTGGCTGCTGACTGACTCCTTGCTGGTAACGGACGACACCTGAGAAGACGAAGGTGAAGGATTCCCGGGGGATTTACCCAGTGGGAATACTCTGAAGCTTAAGTTAGAACGTTGGGGAAGAAGAAAAGAGTATAAAAGGCTAAGAGTGTAGGTCGCGATAGATCACTATGTCTCGAGATTAGCCCGTGAGCAAGTAAGAGTTCAAGTTTAGATCTAATTCGAGAGAGAGTTCTCCCCCTCGATAAAAGGGCTTTTATAGGGGCGTTCTTGTCAAATCAGGCGTAACCGCCACTAGGCTTCTATCGCAATCGTTACCTGCCAGGGCTGCGCAGGTGATCGTTACAACGTACTACCCGCTTGGATGAGTGACACGTTTTGAAGGAACAGACACGCCACCATCTATCAAGAGACGTGGGTGCAGACTGTCAAATGGGCAGGGGCTGCCCTGTCAATCGAGAGACGTGGTGCAATCTGACGAGTACGGTCTTGTTAGATAGAAGCTTCCTAGGAGCATCGTGTTGCTTAGTTGCGAGCTACTTTGTAGCGAGCTACCCTGTCGCGCAGCGAGCTACTTTGTAGCAAGCTCTTAGGAGTATTTCGCGGTGACCCTCATCAAGGTTGGTCTTTGAGGCAGTTCTTGCTGGAGCGAGCTGGTTTCCCTAGCTCGCAAGCTGAAATAGTCTTGGAGTATTCCCTTCTTCTCGGTAGCTCGGGGGACTTGGAGCTCGCATTGTAGCGAGCTGCCCCTATAGCGAGCTATGACGTAGCGAGCTGCTCTACAGGCTCATTACTTAGCTGTGGTCAGGCCATGACGTTGAGCCGTTGCTCGTGCTGAGTCAGATCCACACGTCATCGTCTCAGTAGGTCGGGTCAAATCATCCTCCACCAATACTCTTCCCAAACCGAGTCCTAGGCAAATACAAATATGTACAGTAGAAATACAGATTTAATAATACAAAATACAAGGTTTTGCACTGTACATATTTGTATTTATACTATTCCCAAACTAAGCCTTAGGCTCTGTCTGAAAAGAGTGCAAATACAAATATGTCTAATGCAATACAAATACTACCATTTTCGTGAACCTTGTATTTTTGTATTTGCACTCTTCCGAAATGGAGACCCAAGTGAAGTTCGGAGGGAATAGCATTGGGAGTCGTTTCAAACTTCAAATTGGTTTACCATGTGAAATATTCTTGGATAATTTACCTTGGGAACATTTTTCGTACGGTAGATGTGCCTGTGAGGCGCCCATGTGTGAGGAGCAGATCCCATTTCAGATTGTTTAGATAAGCAGTGCAGAAGACCCCAAAATTTCAATATGGTAAGTCAGTTTGGTTTGGGTAATCAAAAGTGATGTGATTTCACATTGGCGCATTAGATCACATCCCAACTATGTATTAGAAACATTTTCTAATGATAATTACCGGAAATATGTTCTCAATGCAGATTAACATGTGCATGTAGGGCACCTGTGGGGCGATGATGTGATCTCTTCAAGAAGAATCCTCCAATTCCTTTCCATATCCTATATCCATGGAAAAAAACTTTGAGCTTAAAATATCTTTTCATATGTTGTATATAAAACTCTCTTTTATGGACAAAAGTTAAATAAAAAATTGAAAAACATGAGAGACATTATTAATTGAAGGGTTGTTATCTAAAACTTCCCTTTAACTTGACTTTTCTAAACCTCCAAAAAAAACCTGTCAGAGATTTACCATTAGGAGATGATCAATCTTTACAAATTTGCTTTACTACCTCTCCATTTGAGTTTGCCATGAATCAAAATTGTGCAATTATGAAATCTATTATGCTATCCCCCATCTAAGATTTGGGAGGCTCATCTCTTCATCCACATGGGCTTGGGACCTTTGGGTTGGAAAACAAAAGAAGAAATACATGCATGCATGCTTACATAGAATGGGCCAGGCTAGGCCCAAACCTAAAATACATGGGAGCCACAACCATTTAACTTCTCAGTATGGTCCTATGTATTTTATCACCGGCATGGGGCACTATCTAAGGGTGAAACTTGGGCAGGCTGGGTCGAGTTAAAAGTCAACCTAAGCTTGGGCCTATCCCAATCCGAGGTTAAGCCCAATACAATTCGGGTTGGGCTCGAGCTTGGGCTGGGCCAGGACCAACCGGGTATATATAGCCACCCTTTATTGGGCTTTAGGGCCCAAATTTAAGAGTAGAACTGATTGAAAATTTGTATAAATTTCATTTATAAACTTATATATACATACTTGATATATGTATATATGTATGTATGTACATACACATGTATACATAATTAGAAAAAAATATTTTTTATATAGCTATAATACACATATGTATGTATTTTTTGGGTGGACTCAGGTTGGGTTAGGGTTGGGTTGGGCTTAGATCACGCCCTTCTGGCCCAAGCCCAGCCCACAGCCCAAAAACCCAGGCCCAACTTGTGCAAAAATTTGGGTTGGGCTCGGGTTAGACTCATCCAAGTTGCACCCCCAGCATTATCATTGGTTCCACATCTCTCGAACAATCATTGCGTTCAGTTAATCCGAATTTGATAAAATACATATGATGATTGAGGAATGTTAGAGAATAAAAACCTATTCAAGGACCTTACCTAACAATTTGAGCTTTTAAGTTAAATGGTTTCTTGAGATGGTATCTAAGGCAGTTTGACCAAGTGGTTTAGTGTTCAGTCCTTATTACCCCATTATTATTAATTAAATTTCAGCATAAGAAATGGATGTATATATGCTTATCCACGTTTCAAGCCCATGAAATCTAATGATTATTTGATGAACTTGCTCGCGAGGAGGCATGGAAGTGAGCTTTGTGAAAGTTTAGTATTACTCAAGCCAACCGAAATGAAATTAAAAATGGATTTATTTACTTTAAATGGGTTCCAGGATTTTGATCACTTTTTCATGTGGAATATAAAATTTTGAAGTCAAGAAAATATATTTTGAATATAGGGTACTAATGATCCAAAATTTTCTAAATTTTAAAACCTTTGAGTGAATAAGAATGTAGCCGTTACAAAAAAAATCTGGACGGATGACCCAACTTGAAATATATCAAAAGATCTAATTTTAAAACCTTAGTGGCCGTTTCGGAGGGCTGAAGCACGGTGGCTTTTGGGTTGCTAAGATGGGCCCCACATGAACAGCCTATAAGCTATGTTTGGTGAAAAGGCCGAAGAGCCCAAATCAACTGTCAGCCCGTCATTTGAATGGTTGTCCACTTCAGCCTCTTTGAATAGCTTGTCAGGAGCACTTCAAAACAGTTGAACCAACTTAGCCAAATATTCAGCTCAGCCTTCCCAAACAATCCCTTAAGCATGATTCTTAAGTAAGGATGACTGATCTCCATAAAAACCCCTTTCAAATAAGAATGGAATGATTTTTCCTCCACAAGGACGGGGATGCGAAAATTTCCATCGCTATTAGCAGGGGTTGGGATAGAGATTTTTGTGGAGTGGGGACCCGTCCCTGCCCCGCCCCATTGCCATTACTATTTTTGACCCTTCCTCGTGAAACCATAGCGCAACACATCTTAAAAAACAATACTACAAAAAGTGGGCCGAGATTTGGGATGGGTCAAAAGATGAGTGGGTCTAAATGTAGGTCAATCAAATGACATAAACAAGTTTAATCCACAGAACTATGGACATGTCTCCAAACTAAGCCCTTTTTTACTAGGCAATAGGCATTTAAAAGGGTTATAAATGGTAGGCATAGAGCCAATGTCGGGTTGGGGAGGGCGCACTCTAGACAAATTGATAGGGTCCCCTATCTTAGGGATAGTTTAAACTCTAAATTGGCCACATTTCTATACGTAGCTAAAAGTGGGAAATGCCATGTGGAGAAGAAAATTATGTGGCCCGATGAAGAAATCCTCGCGTGGATTTGAATTTTCCAACAAGTGGCAGAAATATCTAAGCAACCCACGTATCCTGAAAATGACCATGTACTTGAGGCACCAGCGAGATGGAAAGAGAAGTTCCCTCATGAGGTGTTGAGTCAGTTCTGAAAAGTAATTAACATCAATAGTTTAAAGGGGTTTTAAACCGTTCAGTCCACCCCTACGGTGGAGCTAACGTTTATAGGGATGGGCTGAATCCTGACCGTAGATTGATGTTAAATTTACGGACAGGATGCGGTTTATAGGGGCTATTAATAGAATAGGAGGGGGTTATAATTCAGATTTCTGAGGGGGATTGCAGTTCAAAAATCTCTATAGTTTTTTAAAAAATAGTTCACAAGTTACCATGGTATTTTCTGCATGTCATAAGGGTATGTTTCAGTCTGAGGGGGATTGCAGTCCAAAAATCCCTAATTTTTTTAAAAAATAGTTCACAAATTACCATGGTATTTTCTGCATGTCATAAGGGTATGTTTCAGTTGGTTTGTTAGTTGGTTCGTTCCGGCATAGAGGTGGATTCGATTTCTCTAACCACTAAAGGCTTTCTAATTGGGGGTCATTTGGAGAAATCTTGCAGCCAATCTTTGATTGTATTTTATCAGTGGTAGGATTCAATGCAATCAAAAACTCAGTACAAATTCGCAAGAGTGGCATCCAACCTCATATTGAAAATATTTTTTATAAATATAATACATATGTATAGGAAATATTTCCAGTATGATTAAATTTATATGCCTAGAGCTTTTACTTACAGGAAATTTGAGCTCATTTTATCAACTGATCTACATACTACATTGGAGGCACATTTATGTCTTCAATCTTTTCCTCAAGCTAATACATTCAAGGCCCGTATGGGAGGGGATGGTGGCTGCTTAATAACATTGGATTGTTTGGTGAGCATTTGGGTAAGACAGTTGGGGAGTTAATTAGTGAAATGGAGGAGTAAAGGACACTATCATTAAAAAAGTTTACAAAGAAAACGAAATATGAGTGGAAAGAGGGTAATCACGTACAATGTACCTCAGCTCCAGCAAGATCAATGGTGGTAAAAGTTTCCCTATAGGTTGTGTTTGGTATCATTGCTATTTCTGTTTTTAAGTTCAATATAAAATTGGTTAAAAATGTGTTTTATTGGGTTCAACTATGATATCGGAAATGCATGATACCAGAAAAACTTGAAATTGATCAACAAGTAAAGGTGATAACCAATGAGGTGGTTATTTATCAAATTTACAGGGAGTCTTGATTAGTCAAAGCGCTTCAGGTATCATGTCTTTTTGAAAGTAAATTTTTTTTGTTTACATCACATATGAGACTCACTTCAAGAAAAAATACATTTATGAGATTAATCATTGATGTTTACAACACAAAATGCTTTGGGTCATACATTTGTGTTGATTAACCCAAAACGTTTTAATATGCATAGCAATGATGCCAAACACAACTACAATCATGTAAGCTTCTTATACACAACAGGTAGTTGTAGACTTGTAGTAGTTACGTAGAAGTGAAGTGGTTGAAGACATTCTGATGGAGGGTGATTTGGCCCGACCTCATAATAAGGGGACATGTGGACGTGACTCGACATAAGTGACAACTCAGCATAACGAGCTCGCTTCAATTCAGCGTAACAAGCTCGTTATAACCAAGCCTGACAGCTCGCCGCAAATGGCAGCTCACTACAAGATGGTACTCCGTTACCCTGAGCTAAGACTCCCAAATAGGGACCACCCCGAGCTAAGACTCTCCCAAGTAGGGAGCATCCAGAACTGAAGACACTTCGGGTTAAGCTCGTCAGCTCCCTAACTAGGGTAAGCTCGCTCCTATCTAAACCTAAGTAGGCTACCTCGGAGACCTGCCTCGGGGAGAAGCACCTCGGTGCATCACCAGCAGCTCGGTGTAAAGTAGTTCGCTGCAGAGCAGCTCGGCGTATCACAGGGCGTTTCCTGCCTGACAACCGTACCTGCCAAACCTGGAGACTATACCCACATCTCTCGCCTGGCGGCATCGTGCTTGCCAACCATGGAGGTTGTTTCTTGTCTGGCAAGACCATACTCTGCAACGATCACCTTTGCCCGCCAGCTCAGCTCTGACAAATAACGGCCAACCACTCCAAGTTGTTATTTGACAGCAGATCACCGCAGCAGAGATTCGGAAGCGGTTGCACTTGACATGTCAGGATACTAGTATATAAGGACCCCGATCCCTAGAGGCGAAGGTATTGCGTGATCATCACTCTAGCTCTCTAATTTCTCTGCAACTCTCTCTCTCTCTCTCTCCCAGCTTTCAATCCGGCTACTAACTTAACCATCGGAGTGTTCCCGCCGAGTGAGCCCTCCGGGTTCCTTCATCTTCTTCCTCACAAGTATCTCTCGTCCGTCGCCAGCTAGGAGCGCAACCACTTCCAACTAGGAATGACCAGATCGCGCACCATCAATTGGCGTCGTTTGTGGGAATTGCTTCAAAAAGCCTCTTTCTGCCAACCACTTTCAGTCAAGTTTTCATGGCTTCCTCCAGTAACGCCGGACGCAGCAGGAATATGAATACTTCCGGGGTGCAACCTCAGATCCCGACGATGTGCGTTGGTCAGTTCACCCTACCACTCTCTTTGGATGGGGTCCCGACTCTGAACGTGCAACAGATCACGGCACCAGTGAGTGCTCCACTCCCCTCCATGGTAGGTACAACCTTCGCCGAACCGCCTGTTCCCTCGGTAGCCGGACAGAACCAACTCGAGGACCTGATGCACTGCATGCGAGCTATACAAGCTCAAATGCAGCAAGTCCAGCAGCTCCAACTATATCAGCAACAAGCACAACACCATGTTTATCAACAGTAGCACCAGCAGTAGTTCCCACTACTATCTCAGAACCAGCAGCTGGTTCCACCTCGGCATCTGGCCACACAAAAAGCTAAGCTCCGCCGTTGGAGCGAACGCCCCTCTCGCCGGGGAGAGACCTCCCAGACCCAGAATCTCCCTAGGAGCCAAGTCTCGTCCCGTGACAGGAGGGAGAAACCAGTTACTCCCACCTCACCGTGCATGGTCAGGTCGGTAGATTCTCAGCCTAACAGACCCGCATCACCTCGGATTTCTGAGTTTGAGATCCCGCTCGTAGAAAACCGGTTTGAGGTTCTGGCCGCGGACTCTAGACAAGGTCCCTCAATCCACAACCATCGTCAGCAGTCTAGGCCACTCCCCACGAGAACTGTGCCTGACAACACAGAGGCCAGCAGCACCAATGCGGAGCCGACAAAGAAGCAACAGAGACACCGTAGAGCTCGCCGAGCTACAGCCCAGAACTTGCCCAAACTCCTCAAAGGAAAGGAAGAAGCGAGCTCGGGACCAGGGAAAGCCACTCCGCTCCTCTCAGTGCCATCTTCCCTGTCTCCCGAACTCCTGGCTGTCCCGATGCCAAAAGATTTCAAGGTACCTCCCCTGGACAAGTATGATGGATCATTCGATCTGAATGATCATGTAGATTCTTTTCAGTCCCAGATGCACTTAGCCGGGGCAGGTGAGTCCTGCATGTGTGTAGCTTTCTCTACTACATTTAAGGGGGTAGCTTGCACATGGTATAGAAACCTTGCGCCCGGGACAATCAAGAGTTGGGTGCAGTTTGTGCAGATTTTCACCTCACACTTTATCACCAGCAAGAGGTGTCCGAGGTTCCAAGAAAGCCTTCTCGGCATAGTCCTAAGAGAGGGAGAATCTATCTGCAGTTACATCAAGAGGTTCAATGATGCATGTCTGCAAATACCTGATCTAGACCCCGCAGTGAGGCTCACAGCAGCCAAAAGAGGCATAACGCACAAAGAGTTCAAGTGGCACGTGGTTGCCAACAAGCCCAAGGACGTAACCGGATTCCTCAAGCTTGCAGACCAGTTCATCGAAACAGAGGAGGAGATGAACCAGAATAACGGGAACCCACCGAAGAAGAGGAAAAGAGAAGGCGAGATCTCAACTAACGGGGACAATAAGAGGAAGAAAGAACCAGCTTAGGGAGGAAAGCCAGACCAGTCTCTCCAAGCTCCTCCAGTTGAAAGGACGAACTACATGCCCTTGAACGTGAAGTGAACAGAAATCCTCATGGCGATCAAGGACGTGTCTTATGTGAAGTGGCCACATCGGATGAGAGGAGACCCAAATACTAGAAATAAAAATCTGTATTGCCATTTTCATAGAGATCACGGTCACAACACCGAAAATTGTAAAAACCCCTGCGATGAGATAGAAGAACTCATCCGTCGCAGGTATTTGAGAAATTTTGTACAAAGTGATAATAAAACAGGACAATAGGGGGAGCAAGGTAGAAACGCTCCCGAGTCCAGCAACAAGCAAAATGAGCAGCCGCAGAGGCAGCCACCCGAAGAGAGGCCAGTTCGGGGAACAATCCAAATGATCACTGGCGGATCGATCGTCGCGGGCTGCACCTTAGCCGCAACAAGGACCTCTGCTCGCGAGATCGAAAGAGAAGAGCGGAATCCCCTGAAGCGGCCAAGGATAGAGGGACCGATTTTCTTCACCGAAGATGACGTGAGCGGAGTCTAGTACCCCCATGATGACACGCTCATTGTAAAGATGAGAATCAATGATTTTGAGGTAAGGTGTGTCCTCGTCGACTCCGATAGTTTGGCGGATATACTCTTCAAGGCCGCATTTGACAAACTTCAGCTTCGGGAAAGTGATCTCAAGCCCGTGAACACTCCCTTGGTGGGCTTCAGCGAGAGGAAGTCAGGCCCTTGGGGAGAGTTACAATACCTGTGGAGATTGACACATGGCCCAGTATTGTGAGATTTAACCACACTTTTCTAGTGGTCATGACCCCCTCCCCGTACAATGTCATAATAGGTCGGCCAATCACCCACGCTTTACGCGTAGTGGTGTCCACCTATTACTTGGCTATAAAGTTCCCAACGGACTTCGGAGTAGGGGTAGCGCGGGGCGACCAGCTCGATTCTCGCAAATGCTACGTCGCCACCCTGAAAGGGAAAGCCAAGGTGGCCGACGACCTCGAGTTGGAGCGACCTGCGGAGCAGCATGAAGAGCGAGCTACGCCCATAGAAGAGACGGTCGCTGTACCTACTTCGACAGACGATCCAGCTCGGACTCTCTAGATCGGTGCTTCAATCGAGGAGCCTCTACAATCTCAGCTGGTAAGCTTTCTACTTAAAAATTTAGATGTTTTTGCATGGTCTGCGGCAGAGATGCCCGACATAGACCCCGGAGTCATTACTTACAAACTGAACACTGATCCTGTAGTTAGGCCCATTAGACAGAAGAAACACAACCTAGCCCTAGAGCGTTGGAGAGCAGTCGACAGGGAGGTTGGGAAGCTCTTCGTAGCCGATTTCATCAGAGAGATCCATTACCCGAGTTGGGTAGCCAACCCCATTTTGGTAAAAAAGGCCAACGGTAAATGGCGCATGTGCGTCGATTATACCGACCTAAATCGAGCTTGCCCGAAGGACTGCTTCCCACTTCCCAAGATATAACCATTTGGTGGACGCGACCTCAGGGCATGAGTTGCTGAGCTTCTTGGATGCTTACTCGGGCTACAATCAGATCAGAATGGACCCTGCCGATGAGAAAAAAACAGCCTTCATAACCGAACTAGGCCTGTACTACTACAAGGTCATGCCCTTTGGGCTGAAAAATGCCGGGGCTACTTTTCAAAGACTTGTAAACCGATTGTTCGAGCCATTGATCAGCAAAAAAGTAGAGTGCTATGTAGACGACATGGTCGTCAAAATCCAATTTTCGAATGATTTAATAAAAGATCTGCATTCTGTTTTTGAAATTTTGCGCAGGTTTAACATGATATTAAACCCGAACAAGTGCGTTTTCAGTGTTACCTCGGGTAAATTCTTAGGTTATATCGTCAACCGACATGGCATTAAGGCCAACCCTGATAAAATTAAGGACGTCTTAGATATGAGACCACCCCGGAAATTGAAGGAGGTTCAGAGGTTGAACGGCCGCATAGCCGCTCTAAGCCGCTTCATTTCTAAATCGGCA
Source organism: Nelumbo nucifera (assembly GCF_055504915.1). Taxonomy (NCBI): domain Eukaryota; kingdom Viridiplantae; phylum Streptophyta; class Magnoliopsida; order Proteales; family Nelumbonaceae; genus Nelumbo; species Nelumbo nucifera. The sequence continues at coordinate 144,004,168 of NC_142649.1, read as the reverse complement.
GATTGTTGCATGCTTTTCTTCAAGGCAATTAATTAAAAGAAGAAAGGACTTCGAATGGACCGAATAGTGCTAGCTCGCTTTTGACGAGCTCGAAAGGTACCTCGCTAGCATCCCGGTGTTAACCCGAACCGAGGAGGGAGATATTTTGGAGTTGTACCTCTCCGCGAGTGACGATGTAGTCAGCTCGGTACTGATAAAAGAGGTAGATCGTGTCCAACAACCCATCTTTTATGTTAGCAAAGTGTTGCAGGAAGCAGAGATGAGGTATTCAGAGATCGAAAAGTTGGCAAACGCGCTAGTTGTTGCAGCTCAGAGACTTCAACCATACTTTCAAGCTCATACAATTGTTGTCCTCACCAATAAGCCTCTGAGGCAAGTCTTGCTCAAGCCCGAGGTCTCTGGTAGGTTGACGAAGTGGGCCATCAAACTCAGCGAGTAAGACATCCAGTACAAGCCGCGAACTGCTATCAAGGCCCAAGCCTTAGCTGACTTTGTCGCGGAATGCACTTTCAGCACCGAAATCCTCAGGTCGGATGAGACCGAACACAGCGAGGAAGCTTCAACTAGCGTGGCCTCTCTCCTGGTTAGACCGAACCCGACCTGGGATGAGGAGCCCTGGATCCTCCATGTGGATGGCTCGTCAAATAAGCAGGGTAGCGGGGTTGGAATCATTCTGTACGGGCCAAGCGGTGTGAAATTGGAGTATGCGCTACGCTTCGAGTTCGCTGCGTCCAACAATGAAGCGGAGTACGAGGCGTTGATAGTCGGACTGGCCCTAGCGAATGAAGTAAAAGCTAAGCACATCGTTATCTGCAGCGACTCCCAGCTTGTGGTCAACCAGGTCACTAGCGAATATGAAGCTTGCGAGCCAACCATGGTTGCCTACTTAGCCACAGTCAGAGAGGCTCTGCTCAACTTCCAGTCCTACTTCATCAAGCAGATCCTGAGATCCGAGAACGTTGGGGCTGATGCCCTATCCCGATTAGCCAGCACAAGCGACAACACCATGAGAACCGTGTACATAGAGAACCTGTCTCAGCCTAGCATTCTCAGGGGGGCAGAGGAGGTCACTCTTGTCGTACAAGCAGAGCCGAGCTGGGTTGATCCACTCGCAAGCTACCTGTTACACGGGACCCTCCCTACAGATTGTAATGCTGCCAGAAGGGTAGAGCGTCAGGGAGCCAAATACCTCATGATAGACGGACAGCTGTACCGAAGATCCTACGTGCTCCCTTATCTACGCTGCTTACGACCTTCTGAAGCCGAGCTCGTGCTCCACGACACTCATGAGGGTTTATGCGGTGGACACATGGGGGGCAGGGCCCTTGCCTAGAAGGTGCTACGACAGGGATATTATTGACCAATGATGTAGGCAGATGTGATTAAGTTCGTCAGAAGGTGTGACAAGTGTTAGAAGCACACCAACATCCACCACCAGCCCGCTGCCGACCTCAAGTACCTCACCAGCCCGTGGCCCTTTGCACAATGGGGGATCAATATAGTCGGACCGTTTCCACCAGCGACAGGACAGAGGAGGTTCTTAGTGGTAGCAGTTGATTATTTCACTAAGTGGGTGGAGACCGAACCTCTCGTAACGAACATGGCGCGAAGTGTGCAGAATTTCTTCTGGAAGAATATAGTTTGCCGTTTCGGACTACCTCGAGTGCTCATTTCTGATAACGACAAACAATTCGAGGACATTAAGTTCCAGAACTGGTGCAAAGACATGGGAATACAACAAAATTTCACCTCGGTGGCGCACCCTCAAAGCAAACGGTCAAGCGGAGGTCACAAACAGAGCCATTCTCCACGGACTGAAGGCACGTCTAGCCCGAGCTAAGGGACTGTGGGTAGACGAGCTGCCCAGCATACTATGGGCTTATCGAACCATGGTGAATACCGCAACAGGCGAGACCCCTTTCAACCTCACTTACGGCACGGAGGCAGTGATCCCAGCCGAGATTGAGGTCCCTACACTATGCTTGGAAGCATACGATGATGAAGCAAACAAGGATGAACTACGCACCAACCTCGACCTACTTGATGAGGTACGGGACCTCGCATACATTAGGACCACAGCCTACCAGTAGAGAGTAGCTCAGTACTATAACGCCAGGGTCAAGAAGCAGAAGCTCCACGTCGAAGACCTAGTTTTTCATAAAGTCATGGTACCTAAGCCCGGTGTTGGTAAGCTCGGGCCAAATTGGGAAGGACCCTAACAAGTAAAGCGGGTACTCGGGGAAGGAACGTATGAGTTTGAAACCCTAGAAGGGAAGCAGATACCTCGGACATGGAATATTGTCAACCTAAGGCAACATTACTTGTAATTACCGAGCTAAGTGGACCATAAGTTGCTCCTCGAGCCGAAGGGCCAAAGTGCCGAGCTAAACCTTGACACTATAAGTCCCAGTCGCCTCCTCGGCATGGGCAAACTCTAGAAGAGGGTGGACCACAAGTCGCTCCTCAAACTAAGGGCTAAAATACCAAGCTAACAAAGGACATCGGCACCATCAAAGACCTAGTCGCCTCTTTGGCATAGGCGAAGTGCGAAGGCATACCCAGCTCGGGTATGAATACCTGTAATGGTTGTTACAACATGTAGCTTGTGTGCAGACAGGTCGGGCGTATACCCTACAATGTCGCTCACTTCGGCAAATTACTCCTAAGTACGGGGTGGCAGTTCGGGTAACAGCTAAGAAACCCCCACCCCGGTCACCTAGCTCGATGACTCAATAGTTTGGGGAAAATTACATAATTGCGATAAAAAAGAAGGTAATTACTCGACACTTTGCAAAAAAAAGTATTATTTCATTAATTCTGCAAAAGTTCGTTACAAGGGTAGAAAAGAAACAAAAACACCAAGCTCGCATGCTCAAAATACAAAAGACCACTCAGACTACTTAGGGGATTTGTCACTCTTGCCCGAAGCCTCCACAAAGTACCAGCCTGATCGGTGGCATTGGCCTCTCCAATGTCATCATCACCCTCCTCCTCGAAGTCTGGGTCCTCAGCAGCTAGAAGGGCTACCTCCGTAGTGATTCGTGAAGTGGTGATGGTGCTTACATCGAGCTGCGGGAACTCACGCTTGATCAACCACCTGTTGAGCTTGAAGCCTTTGTGGTAGGACTCCACCAGCACCCCATCGAACTCTTTCAAGCTCTTGTAGTCCTCAATGACCTTTACCTTGGTCTTGTCCATAGCCTTGAGGAGGATCTATGTTCGCTCCTTAACATTGGCCTCAAGGCTCTCCACCTGGTGCAACAAATCTTCCTTCTCCGACATCAACACCTTGATATACTCTTTCTGAGCTATCGCATCGCTCTCTAGCCGGTGGATCTGACCGCGAGCTAACTTCAGTTCGGTGTGAGCCTCGCAGGACGAGTTCTCGGTAGCCAGGGCCCACTTCAGGCACATCTTGGACTGGAGAGTCAGGGCATGCACGACGGAGTTCGCCTGCCAAGAGAGCACTAGTTAGTACCAACAAGGCTACAAAACCAGAAATTAAGGCAGAACAAGACTTACCACCATGCAATGAGTACCGGCCCAAGCTTCGAGCTGAGCGGTCAATAGCTCGAACCAGCTCGTGACTTCATTAGCATATACCGCCCCCTTGCTTCTGTAGAGGTTGTATTTCGGAATTAAAATACTTTGGACTGCCCCTTCGCTACCCGAAGAAACTGCAGCTGTAGAAGGAGCGGGCTCCGAGGGCACCTCAGGTGCATGAGGGCTCCTCTTCGGCTCCTCGACCAGGTCGATCACTTAAGGAGCGCTTGAAGGTTGTTCGGGCTTGGGAGTAGGGGGCCGTGGAGATTTGGCGCGAGCTCTTTTAGCAGCCCGCTTCTTCCTTCCCTTCATCTTTCCAAAGAGCCTATTCGCGCTGAGTTGCTGCATGGGGCCTGCAATAAAGCTCGACATTAGCGATACTACCAAGAATATATACCAGCTATTGAGGTAAAATACTAACTCTAAACCAAGGCGACCTACCAGGACTCAGGTCGGCTTGTATGAGCTTGTCCTCGGCGATGTAATCTTTATAGTTGAGGCCGACCTCCGCCCAAGATTGGAGCGTCTCCCTTGTTTTCAGGTCCAGCCTAATGCCGGAATCCTGAACGGCTGCCCTCCAATGAGTTGGGAAGGGCCACCCCGCGGGATTGCGGACTATAAAATAATCCCGCTTCCAGGCCGGGATTTTACTAGGGAGGTTGTGTAACAGTTTGTAGCCCGGGCGAGGGGACAGGTAATAGGTCCGGCTATGCTCGGGAAGGACATAAGAAGCATTCTTCTTTACTGACAAAATAGATGAGAAAATGTCGAGGTCGAGGGGCAGGGCGTAGTCAAAGCAAGGGGAAATTGTCCCAACCACATTCCGGATTGAGTTTGGGTGAAGTTGGTCTACAGTGGCATCGAAGTGCTTCAGGACTTCTATGATTAGGGGGTGTAGAGGAAGATGGAGTCCAGCCGCGAGCTGTTCTCTGAAGATCACGATCTCATCATGATCGTGTTCCCAAGGGAAGTTTCCTGCGGGAAGGTTATAGGTATACCTCCTCGGGAGGTTGTACTTATGTATCAGGGCCCTAAGTCTATCTATGGTCATGGTTGAGGGACCAAATTTGTCTGGCACCCAACCTCGAGAAGAGGTGGATGCCGGGTTATCTGAGGCCTCATGCACCTCATAAGAGGATTGCACCTCGGAAAGGCCCACTTGATCCAAGGTACCCACCTCGGGCTCATCTAGAAGGTTATCGAAACTCTGGTTTGACATAACTATTGAACTGAAAAGAACTAAAAAGAGAAGCTAGGGAGACTCACCAAGAAGAGAGACCGAATTGAAAGACTGACGATCTAGAAAACCCGAGCTGAGGACTTTAACCGTGACTTCAAGGCGAATGCTAGTGAACTTATGGCGGAGAAAATGACTCGAGTCCCCCCTATTTATAGCCGCAATGTCAGGTGATCAATGGTCGAGATCAAGGAGATCTGGCGGTTCCTGAGAAAACCGGTTGCACGACCCTCGAGGTCGAAATCAGTTTAGCGCATTTTTCTGGCATCCGTGGAGTCTATAGATCGCGTGACGTCCGCGCGTAAACCGCACGTGACTTGGGTTATACTTGGTTGAGCCGAGCAGCCGAACTGGTCCGATCGATGAACTGTCTAACTGGATGGCCTGAACCTCGAGCCAAATCCACCCGTCACACCGTGAACTCCCCGCACCAGGTCAGGACCCCTGGCCCAGGGAGTGGGGGGCAATTGATGGAGGGTGATTTGGCCCGACCTCATAATAAGGGGACACGTGGACGTGACTCGACATAAGTGACAACTTAGCATAACGAGCTCGCTTGAACTCAACGTAATGAGCTCGCTATAACCCAGCCTGATAGATCGCCGCAAATGGAAGCTCGCTACAAGATGGTACTCCGTTACCCAAGCTAAGACTCCCAAATAGGGACCACCCCGAGCTAAGACTCTCCCAAGTAGGGAGCATCCCGAACTGAAGACACTTCGGATTAAGCTCGTCAGCTCCCTAACTAGGGTAAGCTCGCTCCTATCTAAACCTAAGTAGGCTACCTCGGAGACCTGCCTCAGGGAGAAGCACCTCGGCGCATCACCAGCAGCTCGGTGTAAGGTAGTTCGCTGCAGAGAAACTCGGCGTATCGCAGGGGGTTTCTTGCTTGACAACCGTACCTGCCAAACCTAGAGACTGCACCCACGTCTCTCGCCTGGCAGCGTCGTGCCTACCAACCCTGGAGGTTGTTTCTTGTCTGGCAAGACCGTACTCTGCAACGATCACCTTTGCCCGCCAGCTCAGCTCTAACAAATAACGACCAGCCACTCCAAGCCGTTATTTGACAGCAGATCGCCGCAACAAAGATTCTGAGGTGGTTGCACCTAACATGTAAGGATACTAGTATATAAGGACCCCGACCCCCAGAGGCGAAGGTATTGCATGATCATCACTCTAGCTCTCTAATTTCTCTACAACTCTCTCTCTCTCTCCCAGCTTTCAATCCGGTTACTAACTTAACCATCGGAGTGTTCCCGCCGGGTGAGCCCCCCGGGTTTCTTCATCTTCTTCCTCACAGGTATCTCTCGTCTATCGCCAACTAGAAGCGCAACCACTTCTAGCTAGGAGTGACCAGATCGCGCACCATCACATTCCATCGCAGATATTGTTGAATGCCTTTGGCCTTTTGGTTGGCATGTCAGAGGAAGTTTCACGAGTTGGGTAGATGTTCTCTTTTCTATCAACTAGTAATTAAGCACTTACGTTGTACGTGAGAAATTTTTCTTCACATTAATTATTTAAATTTTAGATATATCATAGTTAAGATAGAAATTGAAAATTAACAAAAGTAATAATATGATTAAAAATAAACTTAAATATTTATTATTCAATTATGACATCATGTGTTTCATTGAAAAGTTTGATCATTGACCAACAATCTAGATAAGAAAATAAATTTGCTTTTGGATTAGTTTTAAATTAGGGAAAATTATAGTTGGAGCCAACTGTACATTTAAAATTAGATTACAAGTTGGTCCATAAACTAACAAAAAACACTGGCAACCGTCTCTACATTTCAAATTATAAAAACCCTTGCCATGTCATCGAAGGCTTATGTGGCTATTGCCAACATGGAACTCTTAATCCATGTTGGACACAACAAAAAGCTTATACTGAAATTATCATTTAATGTTGTGAGATTGGAAAATAAAAAAAATGGTTTTTAGTTTCTCTTTCCCTCTCTCTCAATCTCCCTCACACTTTCTCACTCACAGTCATCTTTATATGCTCAAATATTATGTGATTTGAAAAATAAATAAAAATGGTTTTTGGTTTTTGTATTTACGTTCTCTATATATCAACTTCTCTCATTCTCTCTCTCTAGCTATCGTTCTTCCTCAATTTCTCTCATTCTCTTTCTTGGTCGATTTCTCCTTCTCCCTATCGTTCTCCCTCAGTTTCTCTCCTGCTTCCTCTCTCGGTTTTTTTTTTCTTACACACTTATATGGTATTAATCAAATCATATAAAAGAACATGATACTAACTTGGTATGGTTCAAAAATTATTACACCAATTTGACACAAGAAGAGAGAGTGGGAGAGACAAAGGGAGTGGGAGATCGAGAGACAGAAGGAGTGAGAGAGAAACTGAAAACCTATTTTCGATATAGGTTTTTTGGTGTGTCCAACATAGACTAAGAGTCCCATGTTGGCAACAACCACATAAGCCTCCAATGACATGGCGATGGTTTTTATAATTTGAAATGTAGAGCCGATTGTTAGCGTTTTGTTGGTTTCTAGACCAACCTGCAACCTAATTTTAAAAGTACAACCGACTTTGACTATAATTTTTTTTTTAAATTATATATTGCATTTATATTATATAAAATATTTTTTACTTATAACACTTAATTTTTGTTTTTTTATGGTATCATTTGACTCAAACCACTAACCCACCATCTAAAAATAAAAATTGTTTGATTTCTAGGTTGGCATTAAATTTTGTATTACATTTCCGTCATTGATAAAATTATTTCTTATGCATAAAACTTATTTTTGTTCAATATAATGAATGCACAATATCAGAGATGTACCCAATATTTTATTTTTTTATAAATATATAACATTAGATATGTGCCCAAAATTTTCTCTATCTTTTTTTTATATTTTTGTGATTCTTTGTATTTTCTATTATTAAAAATTTTATTATTTGGCTATGACATCTTTTCATTTCTAAGTAGATTTTGAATTTGACATTACATTTTCATCATTAATAAAAATACTTCTTACATTTCATAGTTATTTATTTTAATATTTAATTATGACATTATTTATTAGTCCATTTGGCCCCAAATGGTCGAATTGCTTGCCCACCACCGAGAGGGAAGAAAATGGTTTTGTTTTCAAATTTCTTTTCAAAATATTTATTTTTATACTATTAAAATTAATATTGTGAATTTAATTACAAGAATTTAATGATAAGAAAAATATATCTTAAATATAGGATTTAATGAGAGACAATAGGAAAATATTTTTATTTCCAATTGGTTTTAAATTTTTCATTCCATTTCCATCATTGATAAAAAATTTCTTATTTGTCATACTTATTATTGTTTAATATGTATGTTAAAAATGTTCCCAATTTTTTTAATTTCTATTTTGTTCATTTTATCTATTTTTTAATTTTATTATTTAATCGTGGCAACATGGATTAACCCATTTGACCCAAAATGATTTAATTTCTTACCACCACCTAGATGAAAACACTATTTTTACTAGGTAGATTTTAAAAGTATAAGCTTTTATGTTATTGGAATTATTAATTTATTAAGTATGGATTTAATTAATAGAAGTTAATGATGATAAGAAACAAAAATGACTTAAATATATGATTCAATGAACATGAATATAAGTTAATAACTTAAATGTTGGATTTAATGAGAGAGAATTGAATGCATTGAATATCTTTAAATTACCTCTTTTCAACTCATTAATTAATATCAAGAACCGATTACCCTATTTGTCCTCATTTTTATAAATAAATTTAAATATAGAGGGGTAAATTTTGTTCTTAAAAAATTCCAGAAATATTCCTGAAGCCATTCATACTTTTTAAAGTAGTATAGATATAGATGTAAGTGAAAAAACAAAATCTGCACCGCTCTAGTTGGATATTGTGATTTACCACCCCACGTTCCTCTACTTTTCTTATTGATAGTTTGGTACATGGTTTCTTAATTCTTCCTTCTCTTTGGATGTGCTCAAAGGTTGCCATGGCCCCATAGATGATAATCCACATGCATTAATTAGTCATTTCAGTGTAGGACTACAAATGGCATGCATTGGTTTGAATTTGAATCCATTAAACATGATTCGAATTGTATTTGTGTATAATTGGATCAATTATGGGTTCACCCTTGTTGATCCAATTATAAACAACAAATAAAATGATTTAATCATGTATATAGCATTATAAAGAATGGAATAATGGTGGAACAAGATTCATGTAATTAACCAAAGAAATTCATGGAATAATGATGGTGGAACAAGATTCATGGAATAATGATGGATCCATCCGTATCCAGTTTGATGGATATGATCCTTCGATATGTAGATATACATGTGCTCCTATCTACATAAAATTTATATTGTATTTATTAGTAATTTTTTTAATTTTGTATGTTTTCTAAAAAGTTCAGGTCCCCCAAAGAAATTCAATTCATTTAATTGATAATTTATAATATTTTGATCATTTTCATTTTAATTTATCAAGGGTATTCAATATCCAATATCAATTTGAATTTGATTCAAATCCGACCTAAATCTTGTGGATAATATTTCATTTAAATCCAAATACTAATGAATCAATTTTGAATCTAAGGGCCTGTTAGTTTGATGGTTGAGGATGATCAACAGGAAATTGATCAATTTCTGAAGTGTAGGGCCCATAGAAAATGAACTTTCCTTCCAATAAATTTTTGGGCCACTTTCATAGGTTCATAGGTAAGATTTACTCTTTTATTTGAATAACTCACTTAATTATAGAAGAGAAAAATTGTTCAAATTGTGTGGGCCCTTATCAGTACACAGAACTTTACCTTTTAGGTTCAGTTTGGAAGGAGTACAAATATAGCTATATAGAGTATAAAACCTTATATTTTGTATCCATTTGCATTGTACATATTTGTATTTGTACTTTTTCCAAACTGAGCCTTTAGAAAATTGCTTTCCTCACTTACCAATTAATAATGCGTAGGTATAATTAGGTTTCCTATCCTTTTGATGCTCTATTTTAGTGATGAGGGAAGTTAGCCATCTCATAAAATTTATATTTCCTTTTTCGTGCCCACTACTTTTTGATATTAGAGAGGGCTGAACTGAACTACTCCCTTCAGCTATTAGATGTTGCAAAGGTGTAACTTGTATTGAAAACCAAAAGTTGACTAATATGTGAGACCAGAATTTATCGACTTTTAATCTAATGGCCAAGGGAAGTTCTTATCAATACAAGACCGAGGGTAACGGGTGAACCTGTTGATGGGTTGGGCTGAGTTTTGCCTCTATATTAATCATTATTTTAAAAGGCTTAACATGGGACCTTGAAGCGAGGCACACAAAGGATTAACTTAAGCCTTTGTTAGAATTAGGCACAAGCCTTAAGAACTAAGACATAGCTTAAGGCATAAAAAGCATAAGGCTCAAGTATAATGATTATTAGCTATCTAATGCAAAAAAGATAGTTTTTATGTATAGTTCAAAATATATGAAAGAAACACTTTAATACTTATGAGTCCAATAAACAAGGAGTAAAAATGAAAAACCAATTGTAGAAATCAAGTTCTATTAATTTCTATTAGGGTTTGTTCAATGCAAAAAGGGTTAATCGAGTTCTTAGATTCTCTTAGATATATTAAATGATTTTTCTTATCATTCTAAACCAAACATTTCAAGTTTGCTAGTTTTCATTTCTTTTTTCTAATGGATTTATTTTCTTTTTATTGATTTTTTTCATAGATCAAATAAACTAAATTATTTTCTTTCTTCTAAACTATTGAATGACCATAAATATAGTGTCCAATTGTATGGATGATTCTTCATATGTTTCCGTTCTTCCAAATTGTATCCAATTGTATGGATTATTCTAAATCTAACATTCCAAGTTTATTATTTTTCTCATTTCTTTTCCTAATGGATTTATTTTCTTTTTATTGATTTTTAATAGATCAAATAGACTAAATTATTTTCTTTCTTCTAAACTATTGAATGACCATAAATATAATATCCAATTGTATGGATGATTCTTCATATGTTTTCGTTCTTCTAAATTGGTCATTTGAATTATTTGAGAATTTTGCATTTTGAAACATAAAATGTAAAATATAGGGAGGGCAATGGGGTGAGTTCAGAGAGGATTTTGTAAATTCTAGACCCTACCCGTCTCCCTAAACCTCCTAAACCGTGCCTGCCTCAAAACCTGTAGCGGGTTGGATTTTGAGAATCCAAACCCTCCCCGCACATGAAAATACAAAACCCCACCCAACCTCGCATCTAATTTCTTGTTATATTTAAGCAATAAATAAGTAAAATAATATAAATAAACAACAAAGTTTTCAATTATTCAATTAAGACACATAAAAGCACATAAACTATCAATTGCCCTTCACATAATATTCAAAATATTATTAAGTTCAACATCTAATACATAAAATTCATATGCTTTTCAACAATATGCAAATCAGGGAGGGTTGGGTTTTGCCTAATACCATACCGTACTCGTACCCGTATAGATTGTAGAATCCCAAACCCGTCCCCACCCCAAAATCCATCATTCAAGCAAAAAAAACCGCCTCGACGGGGTGTTTAGGAACAGGTATCATCGGGTAGGGTAGAAATTGCCATCCCTGGTAAAATGTTTATAATTGTTAGCTGGTTTTTTATTATTTTTTAATGCTTAACTGCTGAAATTTATTGCTTATAAAATTTTATATTTTTTGGATATTCCTACCTTCTATCATTCCAATTCGCTATATTATATGTTATCTTTATCATTTTATGAACTTTAATTAATTTTGTGCTTAAGCTTTGAAGTTTATGCCTCACCTTTTAGACCATTATGCCTCAACTACACATTTAGCATTTTAAAATCTTGATATTAGTAGAACACATTCAGGCCTGAGCCCAAAGCTTGCCTGACCATTGGACTTAGATCTTGACTCTTGAGCCTGAGCCCGACCTTCATATAGACCCTAAAATCCGACCTAGAAATTTGGCAAGAAGATTTATTTACTTAACAATGAAACTGATTTATTTACATTGAACATCCTCAGAACCCAGAAATATTAAAAGATCTCACTATGGCTTGAGAAAAGAGAAGATGAACAAAAAAAAAATATGTTATATACAAAATATTCTCGAATCGGCTTTTTTAAAAAGCTTGGACTGAAAAAAGTCGGGCCTAGTGTTTTGGGGCCTGAGCTCAACCCCATAGGCCTAAAATCTTGTCCAAACTCGACAAAAAATGGACTGACCTGTCACACTACCCGACCCATGAAAAGATCTAGTAATGGGGCCCTCCCATGTGGAGATCCTCATTTTCTATCATAGCAGAGATGGGAAACAGTAAAACAGGTTTGGAAAGGGGACTGTTATATCAATCTCCCAGTAAACAAATAAGATATCAGCCGGTGACATCAAGCACAAGCAGGCAAGGGCACCAACACGCAAGTGATCACATCTGCTAGCTGCGATCACCGTAGCAAATTTTTCTTGTGATTGCCAATGAAATATGGATCCCCTCCCATGTTTAAATGAAAATAAAACTACCCGAAAGAAAACAAGGAATCTTGCAGCTTTCCAGCAACTGATCATGGAATTGGGTTTACCTTGCTCGTTAGGTAGGTAGCACTAATCAATGCACTGCCTCTGCATCATCACCAATTCACCATCTCGTAATTTTTTTGTTGTTCCTATTCTTTTTCTTTGGTGTAAACTATCAAACAGTATAGATGCATTAAAGATTTCAGCGGCAGGTGTAAAGTAAACCCAATACAGAAATGGTTAATTAGGAGGTAGAATGGGCGAAGCAAACAGCAAACACGTCGTCATACATGTAGCTGAGGTCCCCCTATCAGATGGGTAGTCTCTCCACAATCCCTATGCTATCGCTATCCCATGAAACCCACAGTAAACAAAGGCTGCACCGCCTAAACAAGGGTCCCCCACTCTATCTACCAATTAAGTAGTTACAGTGTAGCTTTCTTTCTTCTTCTTCTTCTTTCTCAAATTAAATCCTGATTTCACGTCAGACTGTATGCCATCTATATCAATAAAATAAATTTGTTATTTTCATAGGCATGCGCCAAAAGGTCCTGTGGATGAAAATGATGAAAGTGGTCACAATACTCTTTGGACCAGGTTATTATGCTTCCAAACACTTGCGTGAGGAGAGATGGAGAATAACCCTTGCGCTAAAACACTATATATATACATATCCTTGATGGCATTCTCTTATGTATCAATCACTGGAGATCATTGATATAAAATTGGAAAGTGACACTGAAATCCTTGCTCCTTTGGTCGGTGGCTTATTCTTACAAGAAAAGTCATGCATATTCTTGGTAGTATGAGATTTGTATATGTACTGATACTGATTTCCTTGCTTTTAATTGCCGATATTGATGCCAAAAACGATGTAGCACTCCATCTTCTCGTCTGGCCTTAGATGTTTCATCTACAAGGATTATATCAAATTATCAATATTACTGATTTTGCAATATTGATTAGTTTTGTTTTATTTTTATGTTCTGGAATGTGGATTTTGAGAAGGTAAAGTTGAGATCGAGTTTTTATATTGTGCTTGTGTCAAGGTGGGCTATGTCCTCCTCCAACATGTCTTTTAATAGCATTAAATTATGTTGTCATTGCATTTTAGGTTCATCAATACAAATCAAGCTTTTAAATATAGACTTAAAATCAGAACCATTTTAATCATTGGTTTTTTGGGTTGACAGTTCGATCGTTTCTTTGAATAAATAACCATTTTTAATTTAATATAAAAAATAATAATTAAAATAAAAATGACCAAAAACTATTGAACAAGCCAAAATTCAAACAAAAACTAGGTTAAGCGATTCCTGAGGCAAAAGGTCCAACCGTCTAAATTGCATGTATAACAACAAATTTGGCATTTGTATTAAATAAATTAAAAAAAAAAAAGTTTTCAAAACATCTCCACCATTTTACTACCAACCCCCACCCCTCCAAAAATGGATTTGGTGCTTGTCAGTTATCATACTCAACCAACCCAACAATAAAATGCTGGGTTTGGTTGGACCGTGGGATTGAAACTGGCCAATCCAAAGGGTCTACTGTGGCGCGACGGCTAAGTTTGGCTGCATCTTCCTCCACAGAAGAAATAAACCACTTTTTGCTCAGCCTTTGATGTATTGGTATGATCCCACCTCGAGTTAATGAAGTGAAGTCTTGGTAGGATTATGGCAATAAATCTAAGGCCATGATTTTTTCCGGTTACAGCCATGCACTATGAAACTGTCGTACCAGAACTCACATGTAGAGAGAACGAACCAGGTCCCAACTCAACTGGTAGTTGCTTGGTTGGCTTTGCCACGGTTTTTTTTGGGGGATATAATTAATATTTAATTAAGATAAAATTTAGAAAATTTTCAGTGTGTCAGATCCCGGCGAGGGAGTTTGTCGACATAATTGTCGTTGACTGGGCAGCCCAGAAAGCGACACAAGATGAAGGTGCAAACAAAACTCCGAGAGACATGACTTGCGAGATAGCGAGGAGTGAGAGAGGAAGATCGTAAGCGAGAGAGCCTATAAATTGAGGGGAGGATCCATTGAAGGCGACCTGATAACCCATGTGAATCGGAGCTGTCTAAAAGATGTAAGTTGCGTACACTATTTACTAGGGTTCTCTGTAGCTCTTCCGCGTGAAGGTTGATGATTAATGGCTATCTGAACTTCTGAACGTCTTTGTAGGTATACCTTCTACCTCCTTCTTAATGATTTTCTGGGGTTTCTATTTTGTGTTGAGGTTATATTCTTTCAACTGATTTCGGTTTTCCTTCTTGTATTTAGTTCGAATTTTGATAATTGTGGTTGTTTGCCATGGATTTAAGGCCATTTACCGAGTTCCGTACGTGAATAAGAAAGTGGGAATTGGATATCACTGGTTTTGGACTTTAGTTCAAAGGAAAGGAATTATTGTTCATGAGTTTGGGCGATTTGCAGGTTTCTGATAGAAAATATAGGATTTTGGTTCTTGACGTTTGCGTTCAATGCTGTTAACACTAGCTTCGGACTTGGTTCTTTTTGTTACTCTTTACTCGCCTATTCTTTGTTTGGATTTGCTATTTTAATTACTCTGGAATTTCATTTTGATTTGTTGGATCAGTTCTTATTTCTTTCCTTTTTTCCCGGAGTAGGGAATGTCAGATGATATACTTTATAAGTTCATTTGCTGAATAGGTTCATAATTTGTAGCGGCTCTAATATTGGGTTTTGTTCTTCATCTTGGCTCGAAAAGAGCGGTTTCACCATGTCCATTAACATTTCTTTGCCTTCCTTAAAAAATAAAAACCTTGGCCAGCAAACGATGGCCTTGGATGGAAAGTCCTATGTTGCCTCCTATATTTGCTTTATCATTAACTAAATTTGGTTTTTCTTTCTCTTGTTTTTTTTTCTTGTTTTTTCTTCCTGGAACAAAAAAACTGGATTTTGTCTGTTGAATCGTTTAGGGGGCTTCTGACTTTTTTGTTATGTAAATGGGCGGTGAATATGTCGTTAGGTGATTTGTATATATTTTTTTTCCGATTTGGAATTTATTTTTGCAATTGCTTACTTGCTCATATTTTTTTTCCTTTGTGACTTCAAATCCTTTGGCTGTTGTCAAAGCCTTGCTGGGTTAACATTTCAGAATTTCTGCATTGTTCTTTTTTTTCCTTCTGAGAAATCTGATTTTCCTTCCTAGTCTGATACTTGCTTCTGGGTCTGGTTGTTTGACTATTTCCTAATTTTAAACTTCTTTGTTATGTTCTTCTCATATACTCTGGCAAGTCATGAGTCTATTCATGCTTACCTAATTTTCTCGTGAGTTTACAGCTGTTCCCAAGTTTTATTCATGTATCATTGCAGTTGTTAGAGGTGGAAATAAAAAAAAGGTTTCTTTATCCTTTCTTCTCCTTTCCTTGACAACAACTGCATTATCTCCAACTTCTTAAACTTCTTAGATTTAGATACTATTACTGCCATATTTGAACTACAAATTACATAAGCAAACTTATAATTCATTTAATAGTAGCCTATATGCAGTGCTTGCAAAATTAGAGTTTCTTTGCGCTGGACAGGTCTTTTCAGACCCTTGTGAGATTCAGAGCACATCATGGTTCAGACACTTGAAGCTATCAAGGGTGGGGGAGGCTCTGTTAGGATAGGAGCCACTGGAACAATCAGTTCTCTGATGACCAGGGAACTGGACTCAATAAAACGAACACAGACGCTAATGCCTTCTAGAAGAAATCCTTCTATGGTCCCTGTTTCAGTTCCCTGTGGTGTTGCTACTCCAAAAAAACTGCAGCCAAGAAGAAATTCAACAAGTGAAGCAAGCACTAGTTGCAGCAGCGGCAGCAGCAGTAGCAACAAAACCAACTATAGGAGCACTGGAAATACGCAGAAAACAAGGCACAATGTCGGAAAAAATGTACATCGCATTCCCATGCTTAGCTCTGATGACATCACTGTAGATAGAACTCCTAACAGAGGAAAACCTGATAAAAAGGCACCTTACATTGTTGAAGTTGTGGATATAAAATGTGGGAATCCTGACAAAGCTTGGTCGACTCCTATAACCAATCGTCTGAAGAAGCTCAACTTCTCCAAGCTCTCCGAGACCATTGCCTAAAACTGCAACCTCAGATCAGTTTTCAGGTTTCTGTAACTGAATCCAGGAATTCCATTTGGCAGCTGGTTGGTATCTGTAACTTCCACCACAGAGCAGATGTTTAGTAGAAATGTACTACCTCGACTCTTCTTCTTCCTTGAAGTCATGGTTAGAAAGCTGAATTTTGGTCTGGAATTACCACTGGTGGAGCCCATATCTGTAATCTGAGCATGAGGTTTCTTGGAGCTTCGACAGGGATCCGACCGAAGTCTGCTGAAGTACTCAATTTCCTGCAATACTAGGGATCCAACAGTGCCTCGGGTGCCTACCTCCACTGGAGCTGTAATTGCCATGCTTAGTCGGGGATGGGTGGCTGTGGTGCAGGCTTTATAAATCGTGCTTGTTCTGGTAGGATTGATGTGGGAGAGCTTGTGCTTGTGAATGAAGGGTTTCTGGGTTATGTCTGGGGACTCTTGGTGGGGGAATTCCGTTTGAGTTTGGGGCATTTACAGCAGGTTGGCCTTTACAGCTTAACCTCGTGACAAGCTTTATCAACATTCCAAAGCGCGGACAGCATGAGATATTGCAGCTTTGGAGGATTTGGTTTTGATATGTGGTCATCATATTCTTGTGGTTGCTATCAAGACGTTGGGATTCCAAAAACAAACTTTTTACCCTCTCTCCATCAAGACATTTGAGTTCCAAAACCAACTTTTTACGCTGTTACAAATTTAATTTTCCTGCTCTCCTCATGTGGCTTGTAGTTGTAGACAATTAATTCTTAGTGTGATCATAATCTAATTAGTATTGGATGGTATGCAATTTGGCATGTAATACACTAGAGTTGGCATGGGATCTCTTAAACTTTGATCTAAACACCCTATCATAATCATAATGGGAAGGTGACTGCAAACTTAGCGCGAAGGATGAATTTGTTTAATCCCTCTCAATGTCACTGTCACTGATAAAGCTTTCCTTTCCTTTCCTTTCCTTTTCTTTACTCTTTGTGCAAAGGAATTAGTTGAGGAGTGGAGAGCTTGAGTGCTTTTCTTATATTTTAGGTGCGGGAGTTCATTGATGATTGATTGCTTTTGCTTTTCTGCCTTTTAAGTGGGGATCAGTTGATATATTTATTTTTATCTAGACATCGTGTCGTTGCGATTGGGTAAAAAATGTTCAATAAGCACGCAAGCGCATTGATTGCCAACTTGCCATGCCATTGTTGAAAGTTGTTTCCACAGTTTGGGAAGGAGTACAAATACAAATACATACAAAATAATATAAAATATAAGGTTTTATATTCTACAAATTTGTATTTATATTCCTTCCAAACTAAGCTAAGTTACGGTAACATTTTTATAGGAATTCGGATTAGCCGAACAGCTAGCTTTAGCTGCTCAGTGGACTGTGGAACTAATGATAAGGTTTCACCAAAACAATAAATTCATGAGCCTACTGTAAAAAATACAGATCCCATGTATTTAAATAAATACTGGTGTAGAACCTTATCATTGGTTCCACAGCCCACTGAACAGCTAAACGTTCAGTTATGCTCTTTTGTAATACTAATACCAACAAAAAAACACACTATAGCTTATAAAAGTACTAGAATTGCTCTGTTTTTATTATTATTCAAATAACCCAAAGTACACATACTCTAGTATGTGTTTCTATACCATAGAATTGCTCTGTTTTTATTAATTGATCAAATACAAAAGATACGTGCAATTAATTGGGATTGTGGCAACAAAACCCAATTTGAGGCGCGTTAAGTTGATTATGTTTGCGTGATTGATTTGGGTTTCTGATTGTAATTCTTCTTAGACTCTATCTTTCATTCTGATTGTAATTCTGAGCAGTTTCAAGTGAATGAATTGTGTTTGTTTGGCACACTGCCAATACCCCTTTATTTTCAAATAATGATAATAATAACAATAAAGGAGAGTTGAGTTGATTATGTTTATATTTACGTAGAACCCTGGTACATACAAGATTCAAAGTGCTGACATGTAGGGGTGGATTCGAGCTGAACTGAGTTGAATAGTACAAGACTCGAGTTAGAATCTTGAGTTCGAGCTCGGCTCGAGTCAAAAACTCGTAAGCTCAAACTCAGCTTGGCTCGAACTCGATTTGAGAAAAAATGTTTTATAAAAATAAAAAAATTATATAAAAATATTTTTTATTTGATATTTAAAAAATTAAGAATTATACTAATTAGTTAATGTTATATATAAAAATACAATATTATATATATTATTTTCTATTATGTATGTATGTATGTATATAGCTATTCGAGCTTGAATCACAAGCCTCACAAGCCGGCTCGATTGACCGAGCCGAGCTGAACTTTTCACAAGTTGAGCTTGAATAGCTCATGAAGAGCTTGGCTCATGGCCACCCCTACTGATATGATATGATATGGCTGATACAGATTGATGACCAATATAGTTGATATATATATATATATATATATATATATATATATATATACACACCATTTTATATTAAACTTATATGTACTTAAAAGTAGAAGGTGCCAACTGACTTAGTTGGTAATGGTTGGCCTGTTGTAGTGGAGAGTTATATAGGAATTGGGATCAAATCCTACCTTCACCACAGTTGGTGATATGAGGGTTTATTGATAATGATAATGGCTTCAGATTCATTTGTAGCTTGGGTCAAGGTTCAAAGTATCGATATGTATTGGGCTGTATCGGCCAATACGTATCATATTGGGGGTTTTCCAATATACCCTTATAGGGGGGGGTTTCGGGGTCTCAATTGATTCAGAGGGTGAACAGACCACCTCAAACCGGCCCCTCTCAACCAGATTAAAAAAAAAACTATCAATACTTCCCAATATGCCACTACCGGTGTATTGGCATATCGCTATTTTGAACCTTGGTTTGCGTTAAGCATTTTATATAAATTCTCTTGTGTTTTGATTCATATAAGTTTAATAATATGTGTAATATATATATATATATAGATTGCAATGTATCATTTCATAAAATTTGTTGAAGCATGTTTTTATACCTTATTTAAGCCAATCAATTAACTGAGCCGTAGGATATACTTGGGTGAGATAAGCTTTCATTTTAACCAACCAAGAAAGCAACAGCACAGAAAAAGCTCAACAAAATAAAGAGTTAAAGATAGAGATACACACAAATCAAAAGAAAACTAGAAAACAAAAAGAACACAAGCTGCAAGAAGATCAAGAAACAGACATTCCACTTCCATCCTTCCTTGGTGGAGAGGCCACACCATTCTTTGCCATCATGTGGGCAGCTATTCTGCAATTTGTTGGCAAAACTAAATCCCAATCAGCATCCTTCCAAAATATAATCTTCATACCTTGTATCAAAAACTAACTAGGCAGAATCATTGTCAAAACTACGTACCTATAGCTACTTGCTTTGACAAGATCAGGACAAGCTCCTCACAGTCACTTCTTTCAATAATAATATTCATCAGTTTGTTTGTTTCTTTGTTTTGTTTTGTTTTCTCAGACATTCATCAGTAGGTTTCCCTCCTATTTAATTTTCATAGGCATCTTAATAATTCTGCTCTATGCTAGTTCTTCCAAGCATATCCTGGTATGTCTTTTAAAAATTTCATTTCTCTCAAAACTGTTTGCATTTTGCAATACTAATCATACTGGTAAACATTACTGTACTAGAGCTCTGCTGGATTGTCAAATTTCTATCCTCCCACTTTCCGCCCAAAACAGAATACAGCCTAACAAGCAAATGCAATAAAAAAAAAAAAAAGGAGAATGACTGTTCAGTCAGAATTCTTAGTCCCACGATACAGGTGGGATGAATCTGACCGTGGATTGATGCCGAATCCACGGGAAGGATACAATTTATAGGAGGCTACTAGTAAGTTATGAGGAGCTGTAATTTCAGAATTCTGAAGTGGATTACAACCTACTTTTCTGTAAAAATAAATGCTACCTTTTTCAACTTTAATTAAAATTAATTTGTTCACGTAAGAATCTCTCTCACCAAGTCCAATTTGATCATTGCTTTTAATCTAGCTAGCATGTGCCCGTGACCTGATCGGCTCATTGACAAGGATGATGCATTCATTTCTCCTGTTTGTCACATCAGCTTTTATAATGCAGATTTGGAAATTAAATGTATTTGGTAGAGGAGATGGGGCTGCCCCATAATGTCCCACAGTATATTCCTGTGGTGTATTAAGAACATCTCCCAATAATATTACCAGAATCAATATTCGGCAGGGATGTGCTGTGGGATGTTGTGGGGCAGCCCCTACTAGGGAGGAGATGTGAACTCTTGGTAGAGTGGATTGATGCAGAAATTGTAGGTATGTATAAAACTTTGTGCAAAAGTGTGAGCCTTGGTTGTCATAATTTGACATTTCTTCAATTGGAAGCGAGGGAGGGGTGCTACCAACTAGCAATACCCCCACATTGACAAAAGAAAAATGAAGAAAGTAGAATACTTTTTCTAACATGTCATATCATTATTATAACAGATTGCTTTAGTAATAATGTGCCATTACATAGCCTGGTCCGTTCTATGAATTGGGATCTGCTACTCATCGGGCACCTCACACTGGCCTCACAGGCATATCTCACCATACATTGAGAACATTTCCTGTGAATTCTAACGTATGTATAAGTATAGGAGATCTTTCTAATGCACGGTGGGATGTGTCTGTGAGGCTGGTGTGAGGCACCCGGTATGAGGAGCAGATCCGGTCTCTTGTTCTATATCAGGCTTAAACAAAGTTTTAATCATGTGGGTTTGGCCTCGGGCTCTAAATATCAAATTCAATTATTTTGGATCTATTTTGGATTTTCTCAAATAAACCTAACTCCCCCCAGTCTGGTCAAATAGTATTATATATAATAAAAATATAATATATATATATATATATATAATATTATTAATAATATGTCAGTAATACATTATAGTAGATCTATTCAGATTAAGCTATAAACTTAGGCCTGGTCATTTTCTATTAATAAAGAGGCAAAACCTAGCCTGGACAAGTCTGTGAACAAGTCTAGGTAGAATGGTCAAATCTTGGGCCAGCAAGTATGAAAATGCAAGTTCGAGCTAGGGTTTATCATAGGCCGAGCTGGGCAGGGCTTGAAATATAAGCCTGGGCCCAAGCCTAACTTCAGGCCTATGTCTTTTAATATATTAAACATTACATAATATAATATTTTATGTTAAATGCCATATATTATCCATATAAATTTATTTGTATATTGTATAATACAAAATATTATATATAATATATATCATAAGTGCCATATCCATATTATAACATTTATATATAATATAATACTATATGTGTGTATGTATGTGTGTATGTATGTATGTATGAAATACATATATTAGGCAAGCCCGGCCCGAAAAATGATCACCTCTAATTTGAGTCTAAAGAAGTAAGAATGGCCATTTTGGGTATGTTTGGAACCGATGCCAATTTCCAAAATCAGTGCCACGTTGGATCCATGTTGGCAATTCCCCCAAATGCTGATTAATTTTTTTGTTTGGTCGTGGCCGATTTTCCTGATTTTTGGAAATCACTGAAAAAACTATTCCTAAACCCTAAGGAGGGATCACCATTTTTTGTGATTCCTGATTTTTTGCCGGTGCTTCATAAATCACCGGATATGCTACTTTATGTGAAGATATGTTGATTCTTTTTTTTTTCTTGTGATATTTTATGCCTGTTTTTTGCAACCATTTTCGAGAAATTTTTGCAATCTCTACTGTTGTATATTTTAGGCCATTTGATATGGATTTATCATTCGGGCTTGTTAGACGTTATCTAAAACATCTAGTGCAATACATTGAATAATAACTCTAATTAAAAAAATAAAATCACCTTTGATAATCACTATCAAAAAAGTTCATAACCAATTTTTGAGAAATAGATTACATGATAGTAATGATACCAAACAATAATTGAAGGTGATTTTTGAAAAATCACCGATTAAAAAAATCATTGATTTCTGAGCAAGAATCACCACCGATTCCAAACACCACCTTTGTGAAAAAAAAATACTGAGGTGCAGGTTCAAAATGTGGAAAGGCAGACTCTCCATATTGTGCCATATCATTAAATCCATTAACCTCTAATTGGGTCTTTAATATGGCACATCGTCCATGCATGAAAAATAAAAAACCTAGAGCAATACATGAATCAAGAAGCTTCTTGTCCTTGATTTAGGATGAAATTCATGGATCATGAAATAAATCCTTCCCAAATGTAAAATTAGATGCAATGGATTTGCAACTTTCACACGCCTCATGAATGACTTTGGTGAAATTGATGAATGCAACCAAAAACAGCCACTTGATGCCAATATTTCAATCTATTTTGTGGTCCAGAAAATAGAATGGAATCCCTTCAATGGTGCTATTAGTCTTTCGAATATAGGACGTGGCAAGTAATTGGTCCCAGAGATTAATTTCTTTTACTGTACTGTTTAAGTGTTCATAATTTAACAATGGATATAATCATAAATAAACTGATTAAACCTATTTAATAGAAGATTCCATTGTTTTACTTGATGAAATTAATGAAGGATCAAATGTAAAATTAATTTTATGGATGAATTCATTGGCAAAAAGAGGTTATGAAATAAATAGAATTAAAACAGAATATATGCAATTTGAAATTAACAAATACACCTAGGATTGAAAGCCAAGAGATAACTTTTTTTTTCTTTTTTTTTGTGTTTTTAAGCAAGAAATAACTCAATGTGACCTTTTTTGGTACCTTGGTTTGACAATTCATAAAAAATTGAGAGGGATGTTGTCCATATTCTGGTGTCTTATTAATTGTAATAGGCGAATATCACTTAGATTGAAAGAAGATTTCATAAAACTATTATAAGGTCAACAATGCTATATAGAATAAAGTGTTGGGCAGTCAAGAAACATCTCTGAAAAAATAGGCCTGAAAAAATGTATATGCTAAGATAGATGAATGAGAAACTAGAAAGAATATGAATAAAAAAATGTTATTTGAAGGAATTTGGGAGTAACTGCAATAGTTGATATAATAAAATAATTTA
This sequence comes from Nelumbo nucifera, assembly GCF_055504915.1. Taxonomy (NCBI): domain Eukaryota; kingdom Viridiplantae; phylum Streptophyta; class Magnoliopsida; order Proteales; family Nelumbonaceae; genus Nelumbo; species Nelumbo nucifera. The sequence continues at coordinate 143,980,694 of NC_142649.1, read as the reverse complement.
GACTTGCATGATTCAGTCACATGCATAAAAGCAAGAGCACCCCACCCATAAGCAAAAGCCATTTGTTATAAGCTGAAGGGGGTAGAAGGGCTAAGGTCAGTTTAAGCACTTGTAATTTATCAGCGGATATGGACATATGACATTCAACAGATCAATGAAATGGTGAAAGTTAGATGATGATGATGATGATGATTCATGTAATAAGGGTTAGAAGTTACATGATGCTGATGGTGGTGGTGGTGAAGACTACAATATTAAGCTAGAAAGAAACATTGGTAAGGATAAGTTCTTATTGCCCCTTTCCAGTGAATACCACATCTGCAGGCTTTCTGAGTCCTCACACAATGTTCTCTATATATTGTCTAATGATATATATAAAAAAAAAAAGGAAATTCGTCAACCACAGCATTTGATCAACCAAAATATAAGAACTAGAACGCCATTAATATTTGTCTAAACTCATTTACGTCTTATATCTTAAATTTCGTGGATCAAGGATAGCGTTCTGGTTGAAGGAGTAGCCATAATAGGGTGAGATCAACTCTCTTTGAAGTTTTTAATAACTCTAAAATCAGATGCCACCAAAGGTGCATTGGAGATTCAGACTTCCCACTAAATCCAATCCCGTTCCCAATGAATTTCCAGTCAACCATAAGTTCCTGATTCAGATTTTGATAGGAGTTTTTATAGTATTACTTTACTGACGAGTTTGTCAACGTTTGTTTGCTTCTTTGTCCTACCTCTGGCTAAAGGTTTTGAATATATGAGCAAGCATTTATCTTCATATTATATACGAGTTATATGGATCTCTGAGAGTTAAATATCACTTTGTAACTTCCTGTGCTGGAGTTGGAGAAGTTTCTCTTCTCATGGCAATGGCGAAGGAGCACGAAATCCTCCTCTCCACCTTGAAAACTCTTCAAGTCTTCTCTTTGTCCAGATCATGGATTCAAGATATATAGGCACCCCCTCTATTTGAGTGTTTTTCTCATCCCTACCAAGAAAGGTATCATCATCCCATTGGGTCAGTAGGAGGAAATTCAAGTGAACTCCACTGGATGATTTGACCATCAACTTGATAAAAGTTTCAAGCCTTAAGGCTCCGTTCGCATTACCTGGATAAATACACTTACCCAGGTAATTGTTTATCAGGAAAGATTTATGGAGGTAAGTGCATTAACCCATATTCTTTTATTTCCCATGTAAATAAGGCAATGCTCATTTTATTCATAAAAATCCATTATTACAAAGGGCACTTTTGTCCCTTTCATATGTTGGCAACTTTCCCCCAAGGTGGGAAAGTTATTTATCCACCTAGGAGATGGGTATCACTTATCCGGGTAAGTGATACCCAGGAAAATAATTTTTCCCTGATCCCCACATAAATCTGAAAAAAAGAACAAAGGATTTTTGGTCAATGGGAATCAAAATCCCATTGACCAACTTTCCCCTCTCTCAAAATCCTCTCTCTCTTTCTCTCTCTCTCTCTCTCTCTCGGGTTTAAGTAGAGCTCAGATTTTTGAACTGTTTATCTGGAATCTTGAACTTCAATGGCGTCAATCCCCTGTTCTATCCAACTAAATAAACCTTCATCAACTTCTGGGTCCTCTTCTTTTTCTAAGTTCAGTTCCCAATTTCTGGCCATCAGGAGGAGGCTGGGATGGTTTAGAGCTTGCAAAACCGGTTCTAAAATCAGACCCAGTAGTGCTTCCAAGGCCAAATGTTGGTTGAAGTTTAGAAAAAGGGATTTTGATGCCGAAGATGCTGGGATATACGGTTGCTAGAGCCATGGCAATTTTGACCGTGATGATATTAAATAGGTACTTTATCTTGATTGTTTGTTATTTCTTGCTATTCTTATTCCTATTCAACATTTGGGTTCTGAAAATTTTTTGCTTTCCTGATTTATCAGAATTTTTGGAACATCTCATGCTTTTCCTTCAATTGTGCATCCTTTTTATTGTGTTGATGTTCTATCAGCCTATTTCTTTCTGAAGACTGACTTTTCGTTAAGGCTCTTATAAACTTTTGATTGGATCACTACAGTGAAGCAACAGTTCATGAATATAGATGGTGTTGGATCATATATAGTGAAGCAGTGATTTTACCCTGAAAATGTATCAACTAATCCTACATCTTTGGGGAATACAAAATGATCATTCCAGTTATATGGAAAAGCTCATTCATGTTCCCTCCCCACACATTGTTTTAATGGCCCCATTTGTGTTCAGAAGACAATGCACTCAAGTTTGGTAGAGTTTCAATCAAGATTCAAAGTATCAATACGCATTGACCCGTATCATGCCGATGGCTTCCCGATATGCCTTTATAGGAGTTGTATCGGGTCAGACCATGGTTCAGAGGGTATCCAGAACTTAAACTGACCCCTCTGAACTGGTTTTGAGAAAAAAAATAAATAAAACATAAAAAAAAACCGACACAGACTGATACACCCTATTGGCGTATCAGCCTGTGTCGATCGATATTTAGAATCTTGGTTTCAATAATAAATACCACCACCTTCTTTTGCAGTATTTCAATTACATGGGAATGATTGCAGCTGAGGGTTCTTATGATGAGATGTATGCTCTTTTGGCTGTGTTTGGTTGCAATGCAAACAAATTTGTACTGATGCAAAACTATGGCAATACAAATGATTTGAGTGTAAATTCTGACCTATTATTCTTTCAAATTTTAGCTTATTTTGTTTGATTGCAGTACAAATGAAGTAAATTAAGACATGAAGCAGAATAAAATAAAATTAAACCAGAATTTGCATTTTTTTCATTTGCACTCCCATGCATGTGTACTAGTGAGAGCTGGTAACATTATACTGTCAAAGACTCTGATGGTGGGATAGCTAAAACTGAAATAAAAAAATAATAAACATCTATTTACAAACAAATCATTTTCCATATATTTGCATCAGTACAAATTAAATTACACTACAAACAAATCAGGTCTAAGGGAAAAAATGCAAATTGGAATCTTGATTAATAGGCCAAAGAAAGATGAAAGAATTGTGAAGCCTAAAACCTGGTATTATGAGATTTTCCCTTTGTGGGGTCTGTCCAGAAACAACTAACCCATCAAACCAAATACCATTGAAAGAAAAGCATAATATGTATAAAGATACTGAAAGTTCCATTTCTCTGCTACATATAGCACCACAAGTTAGAACATACTCTACCACCATGGCAAAACTTTTATTTTATAGTTGTTAGAGAATATCAATCTATTCAAGGATTTCATCTAACAGCTTAAGCTTTTAGGTTGAATGGTTCTCTGAGATGGTATCAGAGCCACTTTTGACCAAGTGGTCTAGTGTTCGATTCTTATTACCCCCATTATAGTTAATTAAGTTTCAGCACAAGGTATGGGTGGGCCTGTACTTGTTCACACTTCAAGCCCAATGAACTTTCGTGTGAGGGGGCATGTTAAAGAATATCAACCTATTCAAAGACCTCATCTAACAGCTTAAGCTTTTAGGTTAAATGATTCCCTGAGAATAGTAAATACTAACCCATGAACCAAATAACAAACTATAGAAATGTTTGATAGTATACCAAGCTCATTAAGTACTTGGCCAACTGTGAGAACTGCAAATCCAAATCCTAACCAAGTGAAGTAATGAATAGATCACTAATGTTCTTCCCATGACAGAACCAGCTTGTGGTTAATAAAGAAATATTTTGTATTATATCAAGAATTTATATAAATACAAGAATGAACAAAAATAGCACAGTATCCATGCAGGGATTCCGGAATAACACTTATTCTTCACCCCCAACCTCTTCTGGACACACATTCACAGATGACAGACCAGTGACAAGCTAGGCAGGAGTAAAATCTGTTTGCAGTTTTATGCTGTTCTCTAAAGATCAAAGAAGTGATTCTCCTGCTAAATAGAAAGTGGGATACGGTTGTTATTGAGAGTGATTGCTTGAACCTGGTCAATCAGCTAGCGGATCAGAATTCTAATGGAGATGCGGATGTTACATTTTTGCTGCAAGATAGTCTCTCTAAAAAATAAAGGTCTTCATGTTCGTTTCTGTTTTGTTAAGCACTTTAGTAATTCTATCTGCGGCCCATTCCCTTGCTCAGAGAGGCCTATGGGACTGTGGGGACTAGTCAGCTCTTTTCTCTTCATGGCTTATGGCCCTTCTGGGAGCTAGCGGCAATTAGTACTTTGTGGGGAGATTTGCTTCATTGTAATTTTATTGTCAAGATTAGTTCTGCTTTGTAGCTGTAGTTTACTCTATGCTGTTCACATGGCACGGGAGCAAAAGAAAGGAACAATTAGAAGACGAGCACCACTGTGTTATGAAGAACAAATTATATAGTTGAAGGCTTGAAGCAAAGCCATAAATTAACTAAATATTGAAGGGTATACAGAACTTAGCTGAATTTCCAGTGTACAACAGCTAAATAAAGAAGAAACAAATGTACTTGACAAGTTTTTTCTATTGGCCTCAAAATTGGATCCATCCTCTCATTTCTCCATTATTTTATTGGTATACCTATATTCTTCTTCTTGTTACTTCCCCTTAAATTTATTTCATTTTACAAACTATGACGTGGGTAGATGGCAAGAATACCGTAATTTTGGATGTGAACCAAGAGCTTGTTTCAATGCAACATCCAGTCTTGCCCCTTCCCGGAATAACCTATCATATAGTTCACAAACAAACCGTGATAACTCCTGTTCATCATCGTCCACCCAACAACTTGTTCGTTGCTCCCCACTTTTCTCTACGTCACTGTCTTCCCAGTCACTCACCGGACTTACAGGTTCTACATCTTCATCGTCAGCCTCCTCGTCTCCAATTTCAAACCTCCCATTCTCCAAACCAAACTCACCTGGGCCATTAAATGTTGTTGACTGATTCTCCGGAGGTTCACTCGATGGACAAACAACAGCTTTAGCACCAGAGTCTAGAAAGGCTTTCACTAAACTTCGGGTAGGTCCATATGTCCCAGTGCAGACTATGATCCTATCCCTCCATGCTCCAACCTAGAGATTTGACGAAGTCACAAAAAAGAGTAACTTGATGAGTACCAGGAGTAAAATGAGCAAAACATAAGCGAATTCAAGAAATTGTTATTAGTAGGATGGAAGCAACCATTTCTCAATTCAAAGTTCCAAGAAATTTTCTTAAGAAATCTCAAATTTCTCACTGGTGATTCAAATGTGGGTACTTCAGTGTAATTAGATGCCCAGAGGAGGGAAATCAGAGCCTCGACTCATGAACCTCTAAAAAAAACTTAATTCTGGGCTTGATGGCTTTTTATTTGGTAGAATGGGCTTGATGGTTTGATGATTGCAAAGTGCCCAAATGTACTGGACATGCTAAACAGTAACAATGGAGGGCCAAGGTGAAAGAATATATTGGAAATGTAGCAATATACAATGCACCATAATAAGACAAGAAGAAATCAACAAAGCAAATACAAGTATTATACCATCCAACGAACATCTTCAGCTGTTAGGTGCATAGAAGGAACTGTTCTGCGAAACATGTAAGCCCCAATTTCTTGGTCATCTTCCATGACCTTCACATTGCATCATAAGAATAATTAGCTCCATTGCTTACAACAAAAGATGAAATCAGACAACTCAGAAGTAGGTAACAGACAAAAAAGCATACTTGTGTTTGGCGTCCAATATACCGATGGACAACACATCCAACTTGGAAGTAAGGCCTGAATGCAACCAAATCAGCTATAGTAGAGACATTCGCTAAAGCTGATGCATCCCTTCTACTACGACCCCGAATTATTGACGACAAACTAAATTTAACATTCTGTAGAAATCTATCTGCAAGTTCCCCAGGTTCAGCAACCACAAACACATCATTCTGCCAACTGAAAAACCAATATCAAGTGGGCTTAGGACTGAGATTAGAAAATCTCTTGGAAGCAGAATATTTATGCAAAAAAGATACAGAAACTTCACCTCATGATTAAACCAACTGAATCATTTTGAAGAGCCAAATGAATAATGCCCACCTGGGGCAAGTTTTGTAGCTTCTCATGCAATGATCTGACAGGAGAGTTAAGCTGTCGAGGTCCCGAGGGAGATTTTGGTGGTGAGGAAGGTCCCTTTCCACTTTGAAAACCATCCAAACTCAGTGGTGGGACTAAATCAATTCGGCTAATCCTTGGAGGACCAACTTCAGGACTGTATAAAAGCGGGGTTGATGGGAAGCTTCCAGTGAACAAAGGTGATGTAAATGGAGTAGGAAATGTTGTTGCTGGCACTGCCTTTGAGAATCCTGATACTTTGCTCACAAGAGACAATCTTATACCATTACGTGCACAAAATGTCTCCAGAGACCGAGCATGGTGGACAATTCTTCCTGAATCAGGACTATGAGAAGCTTCTACAAGAAGTATCATACGCCTCCAGCCTAAAGAAGGGCTGTTCTCATCTAGCACTGCATCATAGCAGAATGAAGTTACATGTTAAAAACTTTTGGTTGGGAATAAACACTGATAGTGGATGAGGTACACAAACCTACCTGCATTTGAAGCTTTTGTTTTAGGAATTTGCTGCGGCTTAAACTTCTCTGACAATTTCTCTTCATTTTGGTATGGTAAAACCAATCTTTCACATAGACTTTTAAAGGCCTGGGAGTTACTTTGTATGTACTCCTCAGTTGCAGCTTCCAGTTTCAGCCAAACTGCAGGATCTGTCTCATCCAGTTCCATACCACAACGTTCATCAACTGTACAAATGCATTCAAATAACCATTCTCAATTACTCAATCAAAACTTCAAGGGAAGTTTTCAGTCATTAATGAAGATGAACTTTTGACAAGGGAAGACCCTGGCAACTGGATTAATTTGAAACAAACAGAACAAAACTTGTAAAATATATCCATGTAGATCATAGGACGAGAGCATACACAGACTTCACCTGGATTGAATTAAAAATATTGTATTTCAGGGAGCTACTTCACCTGGATTGAATCTATAATATTGTATTTCAGGAAGCATTGGCAGCAAAGTGTTCATTTCTTCTTCCACTCGCTCCACTGAGCATGCACTCTCAATCAAAACTTGTCCAGTATCCAGATAACGCCACCCACCTTTTCGAGGCTGAAAATAGATAATGTAATTACCAAAAAGAGGGAAATAACAGCTACTTTGAAGTTCAACAAAGCAACAATAGAAGAATACTTCATTTCTTATACTAGATGCAAGTGCATCTTACACTACAAATCTGAGATCCCACCTGGACTTACAAATAAGAGATCAACCTGGACAAACACATTACCAGATGTATGGTGTATGATGAACTTGTATCCAGCATAAGAAGATAAAAAGGTGCTTACACCATTGGCATTCCTCAATTTAATAACACCAGAGAAACTCATAATGAATTAATGATATGAAGTCAGCATATATATTGATGGAAAAGCCTTACATTTTTTTTGTTTGTTCAATGCTTCTTTATTTGATGCTATTTAATATTTATTTATCTAAACCATGAACTAACCAAGCTCCCAAATCATTTTATTTCTGATCCCAGCATGTGCAAGTTAAGATGTTGATGATGTCTTGGTCTTCAAATCAATGTTTTGAAACATGGATGCATGACAAAAGGCATTCCACTATTCTAGGGCATAAACCAGGAAACAAGAGGCACAAACCTCCCAAACATGAATTTTTTAATTAATAAGTAATTATAGATAAATAAAATACTTGGACCACCCTGATTTCTATTTATAATATCTTATTATAAAAATGGGCTTCAAGTGTGTTTGTGCCCTTTCTACCAATGTTTTAAAACATGGAGGTGTTGACGTGAGGTGTTCAACCACTTAGAGGTGTGAAGCATAGTTCAGAACGTAAGAAGTGTAAGCCTCCCAAACCGAGGCTTAAGAGGAGGGGGATGAGGAGTAAGAAGATTGTTGAGTTTTGGGCTGATATTACTTGTTTTTATTTACATAACATAGTTGGGGAGTTATTAGTTTACTTTGAAGTTAAGAGTGCTTAGTCAGTTCTTACAAGTAGCCGACTTACTAAGGGCATACTTGTCTTTGTACCCTCTTTTATTTGTGAGTATATAATCTAATGAAAGGAGCGGCCAAACCTAATTTTGGCTTCTCCCATTCTCTTCTATCTCTCTTCTCTTTCTTTCTCAATTGAAACATTTTCTTCTCTTTCTTTTCTTCTTTCTTTTACAGTTTTTATATCAAAACAGGTCACCCCAACTTTTCTACTTGGTATCGGGGCCAGTTTAAAGAGTTTTTGAGCTGCTCCATCATGCAGCCCTAGATCGGCCAACTGTATGATGAGGTAAAGGGCTGATCAAAAACTTCAAGTAAACCCAGTTTTTGGATTTTTTTTTTTTTTGGTGGATTTGCAAATTCCTTGTAGCTGGTCTAGGGTTTAACACCAAAATCAGGAAGAAATGGAGAAAGGGGGAGAGCCCTGATTTTAGTAGGACTCTTCAATTTTGACCTAGGAAGTGGCACTCTAGTTTTCTAGGCTTCCTTGAAGTTTTCTGAAGAGGGTGGTTCAAGTCCCAGCCTTTTTGGAAGTCTCTAGAGAGAGCAGCAGCCTCTTCTCTCTCTTCTCCCGCTTCTACGAAAAAGGGAATTTTGGAAGGAGGGGCTTCTAGGGTACTAGGAAGGTGTTTGAGATTTCTAAAGGAGATAAACACCTTTCTTTTCATCTCAAATTGAATCTATTCTAGGAGTTATGGAGGGCTGTAGAGTTGAAAACAAATTTGCAGGTGAAATGGGATCTGGGAGAGGAGGTGTTGGAGACCTCTTCGGGGCCAGGATCATCACTGCAGTTAAGTTGGATAGTACAAACTACTTAGAATGGTTACAATCTGCAAAGATAGCCATTGGTGCTCGTGGGAAATTGGGGTATGTCACCGATGAGGAAAAGAAGCCTGAAACTAACCACTCCCAATGGGTATAGGAGAACTACATGGTGATGACTTAGCTGTGCAATTCCATGTTACCCCATATAAGTAAGAACCTTTTATGGGCTAACACAACTAAGGAGATTTGGGATGGAGTAGTAGAAACCTATTCATAGAATGAGAATGCTGCTAGAGCCTACAAATTGAGAAACCATGTGATTGCTACTAGGCACGGAGAAACCAGTTGAGAAACCTTACGTAACCCCTACAGGTAAGGGGGAACCTCCTTGGATCATAGACTCAGGAGCCTCAGAACATATGGCCAACATTTCCACCATTTCCTCCTCATACCACCTTTGTTCTGGCAGAGATAGAGTTTCCACAACAAATGGATCACATGTTCTCATTGCTAGGAAAGGGTCTGTTAGAATAACCGATACCATTGCCCTACCTAATGTCCTTCATGTTCCTAGACTGAGCACTAATCTTTTATCTGTTAGTAGTTTGATAAAGAATTTGAACTGTTATAATAATTTTTTCTCCTGGTCATTGTGTTTGGTAAGATCTGGAATCAAAGAGGACTATTGGGAGTGGTCATGAGATGAATGGAATCTATCTTCTTGATGTGCTTCCCAGTCATCAGTCATCATGTTAGTAGGAGCATTGAGTCAGAGTCAGTGGGTCAAATTATGCTTTGGCATAATCGGTTAGGGCATTTGTCTTTTACTCCTTTGCGTTTTTTGTTTCCCAAATTGTTTGAGTCTGTCAGTTGGTCCAGCTTGGAGACATTCCTTTAAAGAAAGTAATAAAAGATGTTTTATTTTTTATATTGTTCATACTGATGTGTGGGGGCCATACTATGTTTCCTCTATGGGTGGCCATTGGTATTTTCTTCTGTTTGTGGATGATTATTCTCGATACTCTTGGATATATTTGATGAGGTACCGTCTTTGGTTCAACAATTCCATCAGATAGTGCTGACGCAGTTTGGAGTACATGTGAAAGTGTTTAGATCAATCGATGCCAAGGAATACTTTTAAAAAGAAAACTTGGCATCATACCTATTGGAGCATGGTGTAGTCCATCAGAGGAGTTGTACATACACCCCACAACAGAATGGTGTAGCAGAAAGAAAGAACAAGCATATTGTGGAAGTAGCAAGAAGCATGACGTTGAGCTTTATTGTTTCAGTTCGTTTTTGGGGTGATGCAGTTCTTACAACATCTTTCCTGATTAATCGGGTGCCTTCTTGTGTCCTTGGATATAGCACTCCATTCAGCCTTCTTTTTCTTGAGGGGGAAACGTTCCATATTCCTCTAAGGGTGTTTGGATGTGTATGCATTGTCCATGTTCTTGGTCCTCACCTCTTAAAGTTGAATCCTAAGGTGAAGAAGTGTGTTTTCCTTGGGTATGCAGGAAATCAGAAGGAGTATTATTGTTATGATCCAGTCTCCAGGAGTCGGTATGTTACTATAGATGTTACCTTTTTTGAGCTCACACCTTTTTTCTCAAGGGTTCCTCTCAGGGGGAGTGTTTTGGAGAAGTGAGCAATCTATACCACTTCCTATTCCAGTTCCTTTGTCCACTCCAATGTTCGACCTTCCTATGTCACCCACTTTGCCACCTCCATTGCGCACTGTCTCTTAGTGTTTTACACGATAGCGCCTACGACAACGACAACACAGGGAGGTTAATTCAACAGTAGAGGAACCACATCACTCCCTATTGGCTCATCATGTTAGTAGGAGCATTTAGTCAGAGTCAGTGGGTCAAATTATGCTTTGGCATAATCGGTTAGGGCATTTGTCTTTTACTCCTTTGCGTTTTTTGTTTCCCAAATTGTTTGAGTCTGTCAGTTGGTCCAGCTTGGAGACATTCCTTTAAAGAAAGTAATAAAAGATGTTTTATTTTTTATATTGTTCATACTGATGTGTGGGGGCCATACTATGTTTCCTCTATGGGTGGCCATTGGTATTTTCTTCTGTTTGTGGATGATTATTCTCGATACTCTTGGATATATTTGATGAGGTACCGTCTTTGGTTCAACAATTCCATCAGATGGTGCTGACGCAGTTTGGAGTACATGTGAAAGTGTTTAGATCAATCGATGCCAAGGAATACTTTTAAAAAGAAAACTTGGCATCATACCTATTGGAGCATGGTGTAGTCCATCAGAGGAGTTGTACATACACCCCACAACAGAATGGTGTAGCAGAAAGAAAGAACAAGCATATTGTGGAAGTAGCAAGAAGCATGACGTTGAGCTTTATTGTTTCAGTTCGTTTTTGGGGTGATGCAGTTCTTACAACATCTTTCCTGATTAATCGGGTGCCTTCTTGTGTCCTTGGATATAGCACTCCATTCAGCCTTCTTTTTCTTGAGGGGGAGACGTTCCATATTCCTCTAAGGGTGTTTGGATGTGTATGCATTGTCCATGTTCTTGGTCCTCACCTCTTAAAGTTGAATCCTAAGGTGAAGAAGTGTGTTTTCCTTGGGTATGCAGGAAATCAGAAGGGGTATTATTGTTATGATCCAGTCTCCAGGAGTCGGTATGTTACTATAGATGTTACCTTTTTTGAGCTCACACCTTTTTTCTCAAGGGTTCCTCTCAGGGGAAGTGTTTTGGAGAAGTGAGCAATCTATACCACTTCCTATTCCAGTTCCTTTGTCCACTCCAGTGTTCGACCTTCCTATGTCACCCACTTTGCCACCTCCATTGCGCACTGTCTCTTAGTGTTTTACACGATAGCGCCTACGACAACGACAACACAGGGAGGTTAATTCAACAGTAGAGGAACCACATCACTCCCTATTGGCTCATCAGAGATTCCAAGTTCAACTGACACAGACCCAGATATGTCCTCTGATGGTTTAGTTCTTATTGATATACCCCTGCTCCTAACACCATTGCAAATGACTTTGATCTCCCTATCGCACTCAGAAAAGGAAAAAGGAAGTGTGCTGCTCATTGCATCTCACACTATCTTTCCTACAATGGATTATCTCCTTCCTACCGAGCCTTCCTTTCATCCCTTGACTCTGTGTCTATACCCAAGAGTGTTAGTAAGGCTCTCTCCAAACCTGAGTGGAAGACAACAATGCAGGAGGGTACACTCAAACTTATGGCATAGATTACTTGGAAACTTTTGCACCTGTGGAAAAGATGAGCTCAGTCCGGATTCTTCTATCACTAGCAGCTACATAGTCTTGGCCACTCTTCCAACTTGATGTGAAGAATTTTCTCAATGGGGACTTGCAAGAGGAGGTGTATATGGATCTTCCAGTTGGCTTCTACAATGATGTAAAAAAAGAAAAGGTATGCAAGTTGAAGAAATCTCTATATGGTTTGAAACAATCACCCAAAGCTTGGTTTGACAGGTTTAGAAGTGCAGTGGTTGTATTTGGCTATACTCAAACTCAATCTAATCACACTCTTTTTGTGAAAAGGAGGGGCTCACTGGTGTCAGTTTTGATAGTGTATGTAGATGACATTGTAGTCACAAGAAATGATCTAAGCTAGATTGATACCTTAAAGAAGAACCTACACAAAGAGTTTGAGATTAAGGATCTTGGGGAGCTAAAGTACTTTTTGGGCATTGAGGTGGCAAGGTCCAAGCATGGGATCTTTATCTCACAAAGGAAGTATGTTCTAGATCTACTACAGGAGACAGGAAAACTTGGGGCAAGGGTAGTTGATACACCTATTGATCAGAACTACAGAATAAATGCTTTAGAGGGTGAACCAGTGAAGGATGTTGGAAGGTATCAGAGGTTAATGAGATGGTTGCTATACTTATGTATGACACGACTAGACATCTCTTATGCAGTGAATGTGGTGAGTCAATACATGCATGCCTCACGAGTTCAGCATTGGAAGGCTATTGACAGGATACTTTTTTATTTGAAGGGGCACCCAATTAGAGGCATATTGTTTGCTGACCATGGACAGTTGAAGTTAGAAACTTACACAGATGTTGATTGGGTAGGTTGTCTAGATGACAGGAGATCTACATCAAGGGTTTGCACTCTTGTTGGAGGTAATCTAGTTTCATGGAAGAGTAAGAAACAGACAATTGTGGCAAGGTCAAGTGCAGAAGCTGAATACAAAGCTATGGCACATGGTGTTTCAGAGCTCCTTTGGATCCATTCCTTGTTAGGGGAGATTGGAGTTGAGGCCGAAGAACCTATGATACTATATTGTGACAATCAAGCAGCAATTAACATTGCCCACAACCCAGTTCGGCATGATACGATGAAGCATATAGAAGTGGATAGACACTTTATAAGGGAAAGGGTTACATCCGGAGAAGTTTGCTTACCATATGTTGCATCTGCCTTGCAGCTTGCTAATGTTCTCACAAAAGGTGTTGCAAGAAACAAGCTGGAGCATGATCTACGCAAGTTGGGAATGTGTGACATTTATTCCCAACTTGAGGGGGAGTGTTGAGTTTTGGGCTAATATTACTTGTTTTTATTTACATAACATAGTTAGGGAGTTATTGGGCCTTAGGCCCATTAGTTTATTTTTAAGTTAAGAATGCTTATTTAGTTCTTACAAGTAGCCGACTTACTAAGGGCATACTTGTCTTTGTACCCTCTTTTATTTGTGAGCATATAATCTAATGAAAGAGGCAGCTAGAATTAATTTTGGCTTCTCCCATTCTCTTCCATCTCTCTTCTCTTTCTTTCTCAGCTAAAACCTTTGTTTCTCTTTCTTTCTCAGCTAAAACTTTTGTTTCTCTTTCTTTTCTTCTTTCTTTTACAGTTTTTATATCAAAACAGGTCATCCAAACTTTTCTACTAGATGAAGGACCTCATTTCCTTCCTTTCCTTTTTCTTTTCTTTCTTCTCTTTTTTTTTTCTTCTCTTTCTTTCTTTTTCTTTCTCTTCCCTTTCTCTTCCCTTTCTTTCCCTTTCCTTTCCTTTCCTTTCTTTTTCTCTTTCTTTTTTTTTTGTCTTTTTGTGTGAGGCATACACCTCTAGCACGCCTCATGAAAAAGGCATATGAGGTGTACACTTCTTGCACCTAAGGCATACGCCTTAGGGTGTTTTGGGGGCACCTCGCCTAGAGGCATGACTCCAGGCATACACCTTTTAAAACATTACATGCCTCCACATGTTTTCTTAGCGCTTACCATAAATAGGCATATGCCTCCAACGCCTTTTAAAACACTTGTTTGAGTTTAAAAGAATTACAATGATGTAAATCATAAATATGGCAACTGTTTTGAGGTTCAGATTTGCTCCACTAATATTTTACTTATCAAAAAAAACTTGCTCCACTAATAGAAAGGAACTCGTGCCCCCCATTTGGACTGCAAACCAATTTACCACATGGAAGACTCCTTGATCCTTAGACTTCTTCACTAACTATAAGGCCATTCTTAATGCTAAAATCTAGAAAGGAATTTTATTTTTCTTCTTTTTTCATAGATCCAATTAATGACTCAGATAAGACAACAATGTACAAAAAACGCCAAAATAAGGGATTCTTTCCCTTTATAGTTATAAGTTCTTACTTAAAAGGGCACAAGTGGTCAGTTCTAGTTTGCATGGAACTTAGAGCCTGTTCGTTTGCTCTGAAGTCTGCCATCTGAAAGTGTAATAATTCCATTAAGAGGTATATTGGTATTGGTGAACTTTTCTTTCCTCTGAACTCTGAATGCAGAGAATGTTGTTCTGAATTCTGAAAACTATCAAATATCCATTTTGACCCCATATATGAGAGTTTTTGTTTGCCTTTTTGGGGGTATCATTGAAAAACAAAAAATTGTATGATTGCACTTTAAGAGTTAAGAGATAAGAGGAAACGAACAACCAATTTTCTCTTAAAGTTAAAAGATTCCTCTTAAGAGATAAGAGTTAAGAGGAAACGAAAAGGCGCTTAATCTTTTTCTTTCCTTCTGTTGAATGAGGTTTAATGCAAAAAGGAAACATAAGAAAATGAAAAAGAAATAAAGGAAAAGAAAATTAACCTAATATTAAATAGAAAATACAAAATTTTAATCCATAAAATACAGATATAGAATCTCAGAAACCTCTGAACTTTATTCATTTGCAAAAGAGATGAGAAACTAGATTCCACATGTAGAATTTTTTCTTCACGGAATAATACCAAAAAAAAAGTTTCCAAAGTAGAAGAAATTCTGAAGTTACCTTTGTTGGGACAGAACCACATCCAATGGATACCAAACAGTCAATTCTTGTATCAGGCCATAGAAGTTGTGCTTCTCTAATGGCGAAAATAGTGGGATTATTTGCTACAATTGCACCATCTTGCCAGCGGTTTACATCTGAAAATAAAAAAGGTTTAGAATAAGAAAGAACTAATCTTGCACTATGATAGGCCCTCAATTAACCTTACGTATGCCAGGAAGAGGAAAGGTCAACAATCGGCTAAGGGGGGAAAATAATTGAACAATTAATCACATGGGGGCAATTATAGCTGCAGGGAATAAGGAGAGTCTTGAGGCATTTATAGCTATGTCAGTTAGGAATAAGAGTGTTGGGCATTTATAATTTGGCCAGCTGGGCATTTATTGAGGGAGTCAGTTATGCTGTGAGAAGAGTATAAGAAGGGGCTTTGGGGGATGGGGGAGGGAGGCTTTTGTGGAGTGAAGAATACTGTGAGTGATTGGGAGAGCCAGTGGTCTCTCGAAGAACCGACCAACTGTTAATGTTCTTCTTTTCATCTGAATGAATACCAGTTTCTTTGTTGATGTTCGAGTTGTGTGAATTCTGCTGTGAATCTGAAAATTGTGTGTAAAGTTTCTGGGACATAACAGTGGTATTAGAGCTCGTCTTTCCTCGGCCATGGTGACAGGTAAGGAAGTGGCATCGCAGGTGGAGGGTTTCGAAGAACGTTTGACTTCTCTGCATTCTGAATTTCGTGGGGAGATGGATAGCTTACGCAATGAGATTCTGCGTCTCGATCCAGAAAAGGTAGCAGCTGGACTTTCGAAGATCTCGTCTCTGGAAGGAGGCATTCAAGAGCTGGTAAGACATTTTGATCTATTGCTTCAGCAACAGACCTTTTCAGCTCCTTTGTCTACAACTAACATTGCTCCTCCTTTAGTCGCATCAAGTCATGCGGCTGACAAAGGGAAGAGTGCAGCTTTTTTGACGTCTTCTTCAATGTCGGTGTCAGATCATACTTCTGATTCACTTCCTCGGAAGTTGGAGTTACCTATTTTTTATGGGGAAAATCCAGACGGCTGGCTTTTTCGTGCGGAGCGCTATTTTGAGATTAATGGATTTTTTCCGGCAGGGCGTCTGCGAGCTGCAGTTGTCTGTTTAGAGGGCAATGCATTGGCGTGGTATTACCAGGAAGTTGGCCGGCGACCTTTTCGTGGTTGGACAGAATTAAAAGAGCTTCTCCTTGAACGTTTCCGATCGACTCAGGAGGGTAATTTACAGGAGCAACTCTTCTCGTTACATCAGTCTTCTACTGTTAAGGGATATCGTCGCCAATTCGAGGTGCTCTCCGCTCCCTTACATGACCTTCTGGAATCAATCCTTGAAGCAGCATTTGTTAATGGGTTGCACAACCCTTTCCTGAACGGTGCCATGAAGTGGGGTGACTGGTATAGAACTAAAGACTTGGTACTTAAGGGCTCTAATTGGATTGTCAATGAAATGAAGAAATCTGGTCTTCGAGGCCGTGGTGGAGCTGCTTTTCCATCTGGCCTGAAGTGGTCTTTCATGCCAAAAGTATCTGATGGCTGTCCTTCTTATCTTGTTGTCAATGCTGATGAGAGTGAGCCAGGAACATGTAAGGACAGAGAAATTATGCGCCATGATCCACATAAACTACTAGAGGGTTGCCTGATTGCAGGGGTTGGTATGCGGGCCACTGCTGCTTATATCCACATAAGGGGAGAGTATGTAAATGAGCAGAAAAACCTTGAGAAGGCAAGGAGGGAAGCTTATCAAGCTGGACTTTTGGGAAAAAATGCATGTGGATCCAGATACGATTTTGATGTTCATATCCACTATGGAGCTGATGCTTACATTTGTGGAGAAGAGACGGCATTGTTGGAAAGCCTTGAAGGAAAACAAGGAAAACCAAGGTTGAAGCCTCCTTTTCCAGCTAATGCAGGGCTATATGGATGTCCAACAACTGTTACAAATGTTGAAACTGTGGCTGTTTTCCCCACCATTTTAAGGCGTGGTCCTGAATGGTTTGCTAGTTTTGGCAGGAAGAACAATTCTGGGACAAAGCTATTCTGTTTCTCAGGCCACGTGAATAAGCCTTGTACAGTTGAAGGGGAGATGAGTATTCCCTTGAAGGAGCTGATAGAGAGGCACTGTGGAGGAGTTAGAGGTGGATGGGATAATTTGCTTACAGTGATACTAGGGGGTTCTTCTGTTCCACTGATTCCAAAGCACATATGTGATGATGTGTTGATGGATTATGATGTTATGGTCCCGCGCGTAGGATCCCATCACGGGTCGGCCCACGGTGCGAAAGCCCTGCTTTTCCTTGCACATTCCCTTGCGTGCAGACCCTATTGCGGCAATCGCGTGGGTGATTTGTCCAAGAGATCACCCGAACTCTCCTAATGGGTGATTTGTCCAAGAGATCACCCGAACTCTCCTTACTCTCTTTCTTGACTGCAGAAACTGAATGCTTTATTTCAATTCGTAGCTCCTTAAATAGGAGATTACAGAAGAGAATTCCTTGTTGGATTCGGCTAGGCTAGGGTAATCCAACTCAAACTAAAACTCCTAATTTCCTACTCAAACTAAAACTCATAACTCTTACTTAAGAAGATAAAATAAGATGAGGATAAGATAAGGGATAAGGGATAAGATAAGTTGGCGGCGAGTTGGCTTGACGTGTCCAAATAAGGGTGGGCCCACCCCTATGAGCTGTCGTGTGGGCCCCGCTCTGCTGTTGCTGCTGCCGGGTGCGTGCGCGCGGCTCATGGTGCCGCTGCCGCGCGGTGCGTGCGCGCAGTGCTGCTGCCGCGCAGTGCGTGCGTGCGACTCATGGTGCCATTGCCGTGCGGTGCCGGGCGTATGCGCAGTGCGTGCTGCCGTGCAGTGCGTGCGGTGCGCGCTGCGTGCCATGGTGCCGGTGCCGGGCGTGTGCGCGGTGCATGCTGCCGTGCGGTGCGGCCAGGCGGTGTCTGCTGCTGTGCGGCCTGTTGTGCGTGCTGCTGCCTATGACTGCGCCGCAGTGCGCTGCCGAATGGTGTGACCATAACATATGATGCACTCAAGGCTGTCCAAACGGGTTTAGGGACAGCTGCTGTAATTGTGATGGTCAAGTCAATTGATATTGTGGATGCAATTGCTAGGCTCTCTTACTTCTATAAGCATGAAAGTTGTGGGCAGTGCACACCATGCAGGGAGGGGACAGGTTGGCTGTGGATGACCATGGAGAGGCTGAAGGTTGGAAACGTGAAGCTGGAGGAAATAGGCATGCTTCAAGAGGTGACAAAGCAGACACACCATCTGTGCATTGGGCGATGCTGCTGCTTGGCCTGTGCAGGGACATATCAGTGCGCGGTGTACGTCCATCCACTATGCCTGGAGTTACTGGTTTGGAAGTGCTTATTCATTGGCAGGGCCTGCCTGATTTTGAAGATTCTTGGGAGCCTTTTGACTTACTTCGAGACCAATTTCCTCATTTTAACCTTGGGGACAAGGTTAGACTTTGGGCAGCGGGAATTGATAGGCCCCCAATTAACCTTACATATGCCAGGAAGAGGAAAGGTCAACAATCGGCTAAGGGGGGGAAATAATTGAACAATTAATCACATGGGGGCAATTATAGCTGCAGGGAATAAGGAGAGTCTTGAGGCATTTATAGCTATGTCGGTTAGGAATAAGAAGAGTGTTGGGCATTTATAACTTGGCCAGTTGGGCATTTATTGAGGGAGTCAGTTATGCTGTGAGAAGAGTATAAGAAGGGGCTTTGGGGGATGGGGGAGGTAGGCTTTTGTAGAGTGAAGAATACTGTGAGTGATTGGGAAAGCCGGCGGTCTCTTGAAGAACCGACCAACTGTTAATGTTCTTCTTTTCATCTGAATGAATACCAGTTTCTTTGTTGATGTTCGAGTTGTGTGAATTCTGCTGTGAGTCTGAAAATTGTGTGTAAAGTTTCTGGGACATAACACACTTTCATGAACACGGTGAAACAAAGGTTCAGGGGATATTTTGGGGGCATGGAGGCAAATAAGCAGAGCAAGTGAACAGTATAAAGGTGAAGAAAATACCATCAGAGAAATCATCAAGGTAATACGGAGCAGCAGATGATGCTCTTATAGCCTGCCATATTTGATACCTACAACTTCCAATGAAAGCATTGCGCTTCAACCCAACTTGAGCTCCAGTAGCAGCTACTCCAATACCACTGATGGCTGGACTTTCTCCTGTTGCTAAAGTTATCTCTGG
Source organism: Nelumbo nucifera (assembly GCF_055504915.1). Taxonomy (NCBI): domain Eukaryota; kingdom Viridiplantae; phylum Streptophyta; class Magnoliopsida; order Proteales; family Nelumbonaceae; genus Nelumbo; species Nelumbo nucifera. Next base: position 143,961,412 of record NC_142649.1, on the reverse strand, counting down.
TGTGCCAGCAGGATACTACAGTTAAAAATGATGAAACTGTTAATCCCTTTCTAACTTTACGTATAAAAAGTTTATAAATTTGAAAAAGGGGAAGAACTGAGAATATCATGGCTTGAACCTGATAGTTTCGGAACAGAAAAGGCTGTGCTGGCATCATGCTGACCAAAGTTGATACAACAAATACTTTAGGGGTGCCCTTTAAGGCTGATTCTATTAAAAGGTCACCATCTTCATCTTTACACATTTCCTTCAACAATCTCTCAAACTGATCTGCACTGTGCTGTAAGACAATTCATGGTAAGATGACCTATTTTCAGGCGTGGAGAACTTGTACACCTCAAGCTTTTTTATTTACATATAACATAAGGAACTTGTAAAAAATAAAATAAAAAATAAGAGACATCAATTAAGTACCAAATCATGTAAAATCTCATAGCCCTTGCAGATTTGCAGAATACCACTGAGAAAATAAAATAAATTAATTTTCCATTGGAGAAGACAAATTTCAGTTTCTTGATGGATATCTAATTTTCTTTTGAGAAATACGACACTCTATCATCCAGTTTGAATCCTCAGAACTGATAATATAATGGGATTTTCAAACATAGAGAAAATCCTATTAAAGCATAAGAAAATAGAGGTATATGATTGAGTTCCTAGGAAGTGCAAGAAAGAAGAAATACACAAATAGCCCATACTTTTGATCCATGAACAACAACTCTATAGCTCTGTGATGAACTTTTGTAAAGCTGATCCAACTTTTCTCTCCAAGTTGCTGCTTCATTGTCCTTTGGGATAGGCTCAGCAAACACAAGTTTACCTAGAAATACATGCCTGGAATGTCAGAAAGTAGTTAAAGAAAAATGAGCAAACCACATTCCATGGTGCAATGTAATGCCCCTACCAAGGTTCTTATATATTTCTTCACACTGGTCCAATGTCATCAGTTTGATTCCAAGGGCAATAGCAAGCATGCCGCCAGTGGATGTCCCACATATGAGGTCAAACATCTCATGTATACGCCTTCCAGTTCCTTGTTCAATTTGTTTGAGAATTTGCACAGTTGCCAGACCTTTCATGCCACCCCCATCCATTGAAAGTATGCGCAGTCCTTGCTTTGCAATCTGCCTCGCTCTTATTGCTCGCCGCAGAATCTCATTCTCTCCTAAATGGGAAGGAAACAAACAATATTAGGCTATTCCAAGTAACTTGGAACACTAAGAGATGTGAGATACAAGAAACAGACCAAGAATAGCCAAAGCACGGGCTGCAGCTTTATTCACACGTGGCTCAGGTGTAACTGTTAAACGTACTAGAAGCTCCCGCAAACTTTCAGAAGTAACTAGAATGCGGCGATTCTCCAAACAGAAGGCTAAGTTACCAACAGCAAAAAGAGCTAACCTTTGCACCTGATGAAGAATAACAGTTGAATAATTATAACAAAATCATGTAATAAGAGATACATAATGAGGAAAATGGTATGTATACATATTATGACACAGAAGCTTTAGGAAACAACAAAAGGGAAACAATCTTGAACAGTTTCTAACAAGTTTAAGTATATGTGTCTAATTTAGTTCATGTAAGCATACAATATGTAAAAAGTGCACTTAGCACAAGCTGCTCTACATGAAAAATTATCTTCATTATATACAAATAATGGTAGAAAACAAGAGGTATATAATAAATTGAGGTATGGTATTCTTTAACACATGAAAATGTTTTTGTTTCTTCTTTTTTTTTGAGAAAAAGGTGACTTTCATTTATAGATCAAAAGAGGGGAGAGGGATGTACAAATCCGGATTCAGTCCTCACAAAATTTGTACTTACACCATACTAACAACACTTACAGCCCTGCATTGGGAACATCTCCCCATGGATGAAAAAATATATGGAGATATTCCAATTGCACAGCTGTAAGTGTTGTGAGAACGGTGTGAGTACTGAATCTGGTCTCGGAATGTACATGAAGGATAAATCCCATGTGGCATGGACAAATTATGGTAAAAGAAGTGTCTTGTTGCATGGGATGAGAGTGAGAGACCAAGGAAAACAAGAGATGTACAAATAATGATTGAAAATAAGAGATATAAGCTATAAATTGAGTGATGGCATGCATTGAACACATGAAAATTAATTGCCATGTGAGATTAATTGCATAGCATAAGACAAGAGTGAAAAATCCAAGGAAAACAGGAACCAAAGATTAAAACATAATTAAAATAGACTTGCCTCTATGTTTTTATGAGCACAAAGCACTTTCAGTGATTTCAAAACATCCTTGGTCAACATCTTTTGAGCTACAGTATCAGAAGTAAAGGCTAAATTGACAACAACTTGCAACACAGAAATTACTTCTTCTGGGATCATGGACCTTAGGACAATTTCAATGGGCTGCATGATGTCAGACTTCATCAATTGCATTGCTACAGATACATCTGCAGCAAGAGATGATAAAGCAAAGCATGCTTGTTCAACCTGCCACAGATCAGCCACCCAGGAGTGAATCAATACAATATATAAAAGGATGAATAAAGACAGATCCAACTGATTAGAGCTTAAGGCTAGCTACCTACCACATGACGATTGTCACTGCTTATCATACTTATAAGTTGCCGAACTGCATTCTCATCTTTACCAACAAATATTCGGTTTCCATGGTCTTGCATAATTTTGGATAGAGCAGATGCTAGTAAAGGGTGATGACAAGAGGAAAAGCGAAATATAAGAGAGAAGAAGGCACTAAGTTTGTGTCTTGATGCAACAAAATAAGAACTGTTCTCCATCTGCAACCATCAAAGTACTTTTTTATCAAGAAGAATTTAAGAAGTCTAAGCAAGTCTCACTAGTAATGCTGCATCACCTATTACCTCGATTTGCACATTCACAGATTTTAAATTATCATCAGCCTCAATCCGGATGTTTGCAAGAGACAAATGACGGAGTTTGTGCAAGGGCAAGATTTCTGGTAAGAATTCAAGGGGATTACCAAATAGCCTAAGAACACGTAGCTCAGCCATAGCCCTGCCATTAAACTGAAGATAAACATCAGGCAAAAATAGGAAATTCCTGACCCTATAAGAACCATTAAACTAATATATAGAGAAACAAAAATAAGGCTGTATCGAAACTGCTGATGGATAATTGAATGACCTGAAATCAAGAAGTGGTCGGACCAGTTTGTTGTGTTCCAATGATAATTCCACCAGTCCAACACATTGCCTGAGCTCTACTGCTTGTAGGTATCAAATAGGATCAGGAAAATGGATAAATTTTATGCATGTAGAAAAGTAAGCAGCATTTACATCAGAAAAATGTTTACCAGGTACAGAGACCAGCATATTGTAGTCAACTCTGAGAACTTTTAAATTTTTCATTTCACCAAGCTCTGGTGGCAGAAGTGGCAACTTATTGTTATCAAGATATAGCTTCTCAAGGAGTGGAAGTCGAGTTATTTCTACAGGCAGCACCTGATTAAGGGTTCAAAAACAAAAAGTACCATAAGCTGATAGGTTTGATCACATCTTACTCATCCAAAAAGAAAAGAACCGTTGACTAAACCTGCCAAAAACAATCAGTGGGATTGAAACATTCAAGCATCCACCTCTTCTTCTTCTTTTTCCTTTTTTATTTGTGTGTGTGTGTTGGGGGGGGCTATGATTGTAAAAGTGATTAAACCTTTTACATCAAGGAACAATTGATGGTGCCACCAAAGGGGCAGTGAAACATTCGAAGACTGCATCCACATTTTATAACAGAAATTTAACCATATGAATCATGAAAGTTTTCGAGAAGAAAACCCTCAGTATTATCGACTGAAGCACTTAGTTTAGAACTTTAAACCTCATTGTATGCCGAAAGTCCAAAACAAAACAACCGAACATCAAAACAGCAAAATTCAAGCAAAACCATCAAACTGAATGTCAAATCGGTAAAACCATATAGCAAAAGTAGAAGAAACTAGACAACAATTAAGTTTCATATTCTCCTCTACCAAAAAACCATGACTTCAAAATGCAAGAAGTTTCGAATTGCATATTGAAGAGAATGAAAATCAAAATTGTCACGTTTATTGCGAGATCCGGTGAGATTAACTCACTGACAAACTGCATCCACAGAGGCGTAGTACAGTGACATTCTTCCAGTGCTCTGCATAACCACATGAACCATCTTCGATTCCCGAAGAAGGCCCCAAATTGGACCGCAGCAACCGCGTAAGAACTCCGATCCCATCGTTCTGCTGCCCCGACCCAACCGTCTTGGACATGGTAATCACTCGGAGAGGCTCTCTCCGCTTCACGACCTTCATATCGACACCTACATTTTCTTCTTCCTGATGAAACTGAAGAACAACGGACTCCTGGGGCGGCGGAAGAGCAACCATGAGCTGAGATTGAAGCCTAAGAGCGACCTGGTCTTCATCATCTCCTGCAGACCAATCTAGCTCAATCCGAGATCCTACCTCCTCTTCGGAAGAAGAAGACGATGATAATGATGCAGAAGAGGAAGAAGAGAACCGAGATGGATCGCCGACAATATCATTCTCGCCGTAATTCAACGTGAGGTGGAAGATTTCAGAGGGACGCTTCCATCCCAATCCCCATGACATATTTATGAGATCTTTAGCGTCCTGCCGAAACGATGTCGTTTGATGAATCTGGAGAATAATTGCAAGTAGTGTTCTGTATGAATTAAAGGTCAATAACGGCGGGTGAGATGAAACACATATCAATCAAATGCCATATTCATCCACCCTAAACAACACTTGGTGAAACTCCTCTGCTTTTCTTTCTGTATGGATTTAGATTTACTGTTATGTGATTCTTAGGGTTTTGTAGATGTGAATTTGATTCGAGAATTGTGGGGATTACAGTTGAGATTTTGATAGAAGAATGATATAAATGGCGGGAGAAGAAAAGTATTACGTATAGCGCCCTCTCCCTCTCGCGGTCTCGCCTCTCGGCTCCTCGCCTTTATTTTTCCTTTTTTGCTTGGCTTTTCCGGGTTTCAGACTTTTCTAGTACAGGGCCAACGAAGAAAAGAGGTTACTGGAGACGTGGGACTTAAATGACAAAACTGCCCTTATGATCAATGTACCGGGTTTCTAAATTCGAAACCAAAATTTAGAAAAATCGAAATTTTCGGTTATTTCAATTTAAATCGAATTTTAATAATATATATTCTATTATATATATTATAACATATAATATATATTATATATTATGAAATCAAATTTTAGTATATTATACATTCATATATATAAATCTATAATATATTATATATTATCTATTACATATTATATATTACATATAATAATAAAAAGTTTGGTTAATTCAGTTAACCAAATTTCTAATTCTAAAAACTGAAAACCGAATTAATCGAACCGATTTAACCAAAAACCGAAAAAACCAAAACCAAAATTTTCGGTTTTAACCGAATAGTACTCACCCCTAGGCTCAACCTTTTCTCAAGATAGGCTAAGGTTTTCTCAAAAAAGTTCAGCCCAAGCTCGAGCACAACTTGATAATATATATTACATAATAAAAAATATATTTTATTTAATAATATATATTATATATATATTATAACATATAATATATATTATTATTTTTGGGTTTTGAGGGCTTTTAATATAAATAAAACACTTTTTATTGAATAAATAAAGAAAAAAATATGCTTTTCAAATTTCTAGTCAAACTCAAGCTCAAGACCAAGCTTCAGGCTTTGTATGAGGATCGGGCTTGGGCTCAAGGCCTAGGCTCAATGGTCGGGACGGGCTCGAGGTTTGGGCCTAAATGTATTCTATTGGTACAATGACAAAGCCCAGTCTGGCATGGCCCGTGAACGGGTCTAATGACTACCACATGGCTAGGCAATTTACCATGTGTGTGATTTGTGATTTACATGAAGTCTTAATTTGCCATATCTACACTATCTATGCTAACAATTTTTTATTCTATTTATCAATTTATTAATACATAATTCACATGAAAATGTCACAAATGACAAATTAAAAATAAGGGTTTTTATGATTCAGTCCACCCCTAGGTGGAGCTAGGATTTCCTAGGGGTGGATTGAATCCTGTCAGTGGATTGATGCCAAATTCACAAGCAAGATGTGGTTTATAGGGGGGCTACTAATAGACTAGGAGGAGCTGCAAAAAAGATTTCTGAGGGGAATTGCAGTCCAAAAATCCCTTAAAAATTAAATGTGCTTGATAAAAGTATCATGGCTTCAATTGCATATTATAAAAGTATATAAAGTTTCTCCCAATAAAAAAAAAACCAAGTTTAACACAAGCACATAGATGATTTTAAGCAGTTGGGTCAAACATCTGGTATCATGCCCACATCTCATCCGCAATCTTCTCTCTAAGAATGTTTGCTTCCATGTTTACGTTTTCACATTCTTCATTCACATCATGACTGTTAGAATTCCCACTCAAATCATCTACATAAGCCATGTCTTCCAATGGCCACCTCTCAAGAAGTTTTTAGTTTTTATATTTAATGTATGTTTTAATTTAGTTTTTAATTTTTATTTGTAAAAATATTGAAATTGCAATTTGAGGAAAAAAGAGTTTTTTTTCACAAAAATAGTGGGGCAAGGCACCTTGGGACATGTAGATCTCAAAACGTTACCCAAAATAAAAACAATCATCATAATCGATATCAAAGCGCAAAGATATGGCCTCTACAATTGTACATATACATTTAATGTGCAACCTATGGCCCGATCATTGGGTTGTTAGGTCAACGATCCAATCACCTGGGTTATACGATTTTTGACTAGGCCAACAATTTTTTACCAATTCCCGGGTTTTAGTAGAATTGGACCCAGAATCATGGCTAAGTGATAGTTTGAAGTAGGGCTATAAACAGATTGGATTCAAATTTTGAATCCTAATGGACGCGGGTCAGATTTGGATTTAATCTGACTTCGCTTGAATTTTTTAAAATACAAAAAAAAGAAAGCTAAATACTTTTCAACTTTTATATATAATAAATTAATGTATATAAAATATACTAAATTTATTATATATAAATTCATATATAATATAATATATAAAATATATTTTTTATAAATTTAAATAAAACCATATAAATTTAATAAAACATAATAAAAAATAATATAAGTATAAAGGGTAATGCAATAATTAATTAAAAATAATAAAGTTACAAATCTACAAGAGAGAGAGAGAATGGGGGCAACAAACCAATAGTAAACAAGTGGAAGTCTTGAGAAGCAAATAAAATATTAAACATGGGTGTGGTTCATTCCAAAACACAAGAAATTGGTGTGGCTGGAATGGCACAATATTTTGTGTTCCAACGTGCCATGGAATTAAGGTTGTGTTTGGAAGCGTGTTCATCTCATGGATGGACTGTTTCGATCCACGCCACGGGGTAAACATGCTATTCGGTTGGGTGTAGACAGGACCATTCCACACTATATCGTGGACCGGCCCTATCAACACCCCAAAATATCGACACCACTAATTTCTCGTAGAAGGGGTTAGTCCACACTCCAATTTTTGATATTATGCATCACACACATCCTCCCAGACCCTACATCATTTTACTATTGAACATTACTTGGGCATTCTCCACCACCAAAGCTCTCCTCTACCACTATGCTCCGTTGCAAAGGAAAGTCTCCTCCATGCATTCTCCACAACTAGTATGGAAATCAATGGATTATTAGTTTGCATAAATAGTTTGATGCTATGCTTATTTTGCAATAGTTTGTTATTTTATTTGTGTAAATATTATTTTTTAATATGTATCAATAAAATGATATTTTTATTTTTTAAATTATTTTATTACCATTTTTTATTGAAATTAATATTTTTTTATTTAATACTTAATTGCCAAAGCCTTTTCTCAAATTGTTTATCATATAAATTGTAAAAGTTAGACATTTATGATCGATTGTGAACCAATCCACACCCACCAATTTCTCATCCACACTATAGAACACACCTTAAAAGTATGTCATTTAATGTGTTCCATCCTAGAATGGGCTGGGATGGATGCGTATCTATGATGTTACCAAACGCAACCTAAATAACCATATTTGTTGAAATTTTATTTCATCTTTTTATGTTGTATTTGTATCTTCGTTTGATAAAATTGGTTAGGCTCCTTTTGTTTGCAATGCAATTATATATATATATATATATATATATATATATATATATATATATATATATATTAGTACAAATGCGTGGGAGTGAACTCTTCCCAAACCAAGCCTATATAGTATAGCAAGCAAACAAAGCAAAATCTATACTCTTACTATCTACTAGTAAGTGCATGTTCTTTAAACTTGGCAATTCAAGAGATAATTATAGTAATAATGTATCCAAATTTTTTTATAAACTTTATGTATTTTTTATTTTTTTATTTATTATTATCAATTAGATGCAGATTGCAAAATCCAAATCTGATTACATAAACACCTCATCTAAATATATGTTAATCGAATCAAATTGTGAAGTTTCAAATATCATTGACAAGCCACCTGCTTGGTTGGACTCTTCTTTTTGTAGTGTTTTATCTTTTTGGTATATCTTTTATTTATCATAAAAATGTAAGATTTAAATAAAGGGAATTAAATGAGGTGAAAAGTAGTAGTTCAATTTGCAATTTAAGCCTTACAATTAAATAGGGACTAAATTCAAAAATGACTATTTTAGTCACTTTTTTAAAAACCAGACTAGGCCAGATGATCAAACCATATGGACTAGGAACTGGTCAGGTCATCAATTATGTTTTTCCCTTGAACCATTATTTTACAAAAAAAAAAGAAAAAAACATTGAAATGGTCAAAGAACTGCTTACCTAGATAATTTAACTATTAAAATGTTTAACCCGATTAACATTCTCGGGTTGCTTTCAAACTAATTCTAAACTTTTTATTTATTTTAAAATAAAAATTAAAAGAACTTGTTCGATTATTCCCGACGGCCAAAATTAGTTAGGGTTTTTAGTTTTTTTCATTTTAAGTTTGAGTTTTCTCATTTATGTGATTCTTTTTAAGTTGTAACCAAAAAGAAAAAAAAAAGAAAATTTGCAACTCCAATAAAGAAATCAAAATTTTGATGCAAGAGATGAGAGATTATACACTTATCTTATCTTAAAATCTGAGATACACCAATGAAGCAAATAATATGAGATCCGAGAGAGATTTAGATAAATTAGAGAGATGTAAGGAAAAGGCAAATGGTGTTGTAGCAGTGGTGGTGATGAATATAAAGATAGTCATCAATGGCAGTTCCTTCTTCTTCTTCTTCTTCTCAAGGCAAAACGGTTTTGCAACAACGATCAGTGAACATGGTGACAACCACCTCTAATGATGCTCCCTTCTTTTCTTATTTTTCTTCTCTTTCTTTTTTTTTTTCACTTCTCAGCTTTAGCACTTCCTTCTCAAAGTCTCATACTCCCCTTTCATAACAATGTATATATACAATGGACTTTTAACCTAATCCTAATCTAACATTTAAAATAAAAAGTTACATTATATTTTACATCATATTGGTTTGACTTGCTCAAACAAGACAATTGAACCATTGACTAGAAAATTGAAAGCCAAAGCGGTTCCATTTATGGGTCGGTTGTTAAAACCTTGACTTTAGTCAAAAGAAATTTATACAATCTTATTTATATTTTTAATAGTAGTGTAAATATAGAATTATAGATGTGTTCAATTTTTTCTATAATATTTTTTTTTGTATTTTTGTGTGTAAAAATAATTTTGATATGTCGCACTTACTTTTTGTTTAATATGATAAATACATGATATTATACATGTGCTTAAATGTTTTGTTTTGCAAAATTTATGTGTTTTTTGTTTTTGAATTTTTATATTTTATTAATTTTTATTATTTGTTTATGATATTAAAGATTAACACATTTAACCCAAAAGTTAAACTATTTATTATTATTTTTATATTTCATTTTTGGTTAATTCTAAATTATGCATTTCATTTCCATTATCAATAATATAATTCTTTTTTATTACACTTATTTTTTAATTTGATTAACAAAAATATCATAAATGTGTTTAATTTTTTCTACATTATTTTGTAAAATTTTTTATTTATTTCTATTTTAAACATTTTATTACCTAACTATGACTCCATAGGTTGATCAATTTGATTTGGATGGTTAAATTGCTTAACCACCACTTGGATAAAGAATGATTTTGTTTTTGAGTCAGTTTTAAAATACATGGGTTTATATTGTTAAAAATATTAGCATAAATCTAATTACTAGCATTTATTAGTGAAAAATCTCTTAAAAACATAGGATTTAATAAGAGAAAGTGAGATTTAATATCTTACGTATAAGATTTAATGAGAGGGGATTAAATGAGGTAGAAAGTAATAATTGAAGTTACATTTTCAACCCTTACAATTAGAGATTAAGTAAATACACAAATATGGCCATTATAGTAGCCATTAAGACTATAATAAAATGACTTTTATAATATTTTCCAAACAAAAAAATAGAGGGTAATTTTAATCAAAAAAAAAGCTTCACATTACATCTACACTTTTATATATAGTATAGATATTATATATTTAAGTGTCTGTTTGGGAGGGTTTTCGGAACATAGTTTTTAGTGTTTGGAGCTGGGCCTCAACAAGAATGCTAGAAATTGTGTTTGGTGAAAATCCAATAAGTTGATTATTGTGTTTTAGACATCAGAAACATGGTTGAAATAAGAATCTATTCTAGGTAGCTTCTCCGAAACACTGGTGCTCAACCACCATGGTTGAATCATCGCACCTTGCCTCCAATGAAGAAGCCCTCACAAAACAAGCTGTAAGATGTAGTTGTCTATGGCAGTTTGTTCTCTCTCTCTTCTCACATTGCTTCCCAAACCCCTTAAGATGTTATGTTATGTTTTTATTTTTCAATTTAAAAATAAAGAATCAAACATGGAGCTATTTAATTTAAAGTTTTAAACTCACCTGTAAACAATTCAATTTCCTTTTTATTAGGAAATTAAATATAATCACTAGCCATGAAATTCGAAATTAGTGCCTACATGAACCGAAAAACTTGAAACGCCATGAAATCATCCTACATTTGATAAAAATCTGAAAATTTGAAAACAAGTTTACATGAACAGCAAAATCAATTTTTCAGTAATAACTTTTTGGAAGTGGCTCAGTCAACCCAAAAGCCCTCCCAAACGAACTCTTGATCAATATATGGATTTTAGGGAGTTCGAGGGTATTCAAGTAATTCAACCAAATTTATTAAATAAAAAAACTGTAATTACAGAAGACACCAACCACCTGTCAACAGACAGTTACATGGTGGAAAACAAGAGACGTAATTTTAAAAAGGATTCTAGAAGAGGGCATTTTCTTTACTTAAATTATACGAAACAACAAGTGAAGTAATCACATTGAATAGAGGAATAGAATTGCCTCAAAAGTTGAGAAAAAAATTATAGAAACGCCCGTCGTGGTTAGACTCCACAGTTCAAGAGATAGCCTTAGCCTGAAGTGGGATTAGGCGATTAGCTCAAGGCTTACTGCCCCGTGGGTCTCCATTTGATTTAGTCGTCCATCTTCCACTCTTCCTCGTGGGTCTGGAACAGGTGACTGACATGAGGTTCTAATTTCTTATCATATTTGGCTTTGACTTTTGGTCTGTAGTGGTAGGCTGATACACAAAGTTCCCTTCTTGCTGGTATCCATGGTATATTGTTTATGTCCCTCATTCTAATTGTTCCTCTAGGGTTTCTTTGGTCCATACCAGTGCTGTGAATGGACATTTAAAGTTTCAAAACTTTTTTTTTAAATTAAGGTTGTTTTCGGTAGCACCGAATACATCACCGAACGCTGAAAAACTTGCTTTCTCAGCACTCGGTGGTGTTCGGCTGTACATCTCAATAGAGGAATCGAAATCTGAGAAGCAGAAAAGCAAAATTTTTTCAAATGTTCAGAGATTTTTTAGAGTTTTTTTTTTTTGCTTTTCAGACTTCAAAATGATTTACCGAATGCCACCTAAATCTGAATCTAATTGGTGTTTGATATTTAAGGTTTAACCTGGAATATCAAAAGCAAGATTCAAAGGGTAGCCGAGACTTAAATCAAACCCTCTGAACCGATTTTGAAAAAAAACATAAATAAAACATAAAAAAACACCAATACAGGCCAATACTCGTATGCCCTACGCCGTATCAGCCTGTATCGATACTTTGAACTTGCTCAAATGCAATTTTGGATGTGGTTAAAACGCCACATCATTTCTTGAGAATGACATCAGAAGATGCATGGCCTGATTGTCATGGCTCAATGCCTCAAACCATTAGAAATGAAACTTAATTTGGACAGAGAAAACATCTCAGCTACCAAACCGGTTAACTGGCCATTTGTCCAGTACTCCTCGCCTTTGGTTGGTATCAAAGAAAATGCTCCTTTAGAAGGGTATATGAACGTGGGAAACAGTATCAAGTAGTTTATTTGTTTGTTTATTTTCCTCTTTTGTCCCAAAAAAGGGTAAATTATAGGTAGGTAGAATGGGGTAGTTTTGATATTATATAATGTCTAACTGAGGGAATACTAATGGATGGACCTAAGTGTCTATTTTTGAAAGTTCATAGTATTCAAGTGTTGCACTTGAAAATTTGAAACTTTTATATGTCACTACCCCCAAGGTACAAGATACCTATCTGTAATTTACCCAAAAAAATCAAGGTGTAAAACGGGCCAGGCTAGGCCACCTGTGGGCCATGCTGGGCCTAGGGGTTCAGACATGGCGCATTGATTATTGTAATGCACTAATGCATGTATAATCAGATACATATGTGGTTAGGGATCATGCAATAACTACAAGACAATGCTTCACCATATATATATATATGTCAAATTAATTTTTAACTATTAGAACACTATAACTTAAATGCATGGAATTTAAACAAAAGGGCCCCATTATTCAATGTTGGTCCCAGTTATCTGGGGTCTTCGACAACATTCTGTTAAATCTGCATATAAGGCTGCTATAAAGCAGCAAGCCTCGACATCAACTGTCTCCCCAGTATGGAAGCTCATCTGTTACTTAATTCCTCCAAAATACCAGCTTTTCTTATGGAAGATATTATGGAATGCTCTACCTGTTGGTCAGGCTCTCAAAAGGAGGCGACTCATACCAGAGGCTCAATGTGTTTTTTTGTGAGTATGACGATGAACCCAAAAGCAAATCCTCAAGCATTTCCATATTGCCCATGCAATATGGCTTCACATGGACCTGGGCTTCAACCCAGATAGCAGATATATGCAAAAACTTTTCTCTTCAACAGGTCATCAATGATTGACTCAACTCACAACCTGTACATCAAATAGAGGAAGACTTTTCTAGAGCAATTCAAGGTCTCATGCAGACTCACCTGGGAGGCTTGCAATAATAAAAATTTTCACCAAATGGAGATCAATCCAATTCAGGTTTAACTAAAATCAAATCTACAACAAGCTTATGGACAGCTTCTAGTACTGATATGCATGCTAATGAAAGCATGCCGAGACCAGCACAGTACCACTAATCTGTGATCCCTTCTGAACACCAGCAACATAACTATAAAATCTATGTTGATGGCTCTTTCAATGACAAAACAATGCGAGCTAGTACAGGATTATATGCTTGTAGTACTGATGGCTATTTGTTTTTGCGGAAGGCCAAAGTACAAATGCTAATCAGAGGACTTCAAATAGCACAGCAGATGAAGCTTGACCATTTTTTTGCTACAGTTAGACACAACAGCTATCATAAGAAAGCAGGAGTTTTGGGCATGTGGCATATGGAAAGAGCAACTGTTTTGCTATAAATTTATGAATCTCTGGCAGTTTTTAAAACCAAATACTTTCTCATTTTGATCATATTGGAATTTGGATTAGCTGAACGCTTTAGCTGTGTAGCAGGCTGTGGAACCAATGATAGCACCCCAAGCCAGTGTTAAAATACATGGGCCCACAGTGAGGGTTAAATGTTTGTGGGTCCCATGTATTTTATTACTGGTGTGCAGCGCTATTATTGGTTCCACAGCCTGCTGAACAGCTATTGCACTCAGCTAACCCTATCTCATCATATTGTTGAATATCATTTTAAAAGATCATCCAGGTGGCATCATCAACAAATAAAGGTTGCCAACCTAGTGATAGTCCAATGAATGGGGGGCATGCCAAAGCCCAAAGGGCACATGGATCAGTTATCAAACATGCTTCATATTAGTAGAATACGATCTTGGTACATTTTCTTGTGTTCAAACCTTCTTCTGTTTTAGTAATATGAATGCCCTAAAAATTGAAAGAGAAGGCCATCAAAAGATCAAATACCAAGAAAGCCTACCTGTGAAACTGTTTCTACCAAATGCGTAATTTCTGTCCAGTATGGGTATATGGTACCCAATCATGAATGAATGAAATCTGCCAACATTCTGACAAAACTAAACTGTTCAAGTCCTTCGACGAAGCTAATCTACCAAGTACCAATTGTTATACTTCTTATTGCTTCAAAATGCATATAAAGTCATAGCCCAAGTTTCCTCTTGGCTGAATCAAAGATTTCTCTTAGATCCTTTTTCACACTGTCATCTGCAAATACAAAATCAATAGCACCCCTTGCCAGCTGAAACATTTCCAACTTGCCAAGACCTAGATAATTGACAAAAAAGAAGAGGAAAAGAGGAAACAATGAGCAGTTATAAATCAGTGTATATAGGTTCCAATGCATTAGAAAATAATACATACCAAATGAAGATGCTGCTACACTGTATTCATGGGACAGACTGGTGGAGAACACCCCTGCATCATCAGTACACAAGACTAATGGATGCTTGACACTGTAGAGATCAACTGCACCGACAATCACTTGTGTTACAAAGAAATTATATAAATTTCTAGTTTTCTAGATTGTAAAGCAAGAACATGGTGCAACCACCAAGGAATTTTTTACAAAGTTGGGGAAAATTGGAAATAAAATGATTTCCTCTTGCTTTTTGTCCTTGTATGACATTAAAAATTGAAAATTTTCAATATTCAGATAGAGAGGAGCTAACCAAAATGGTGAACATCTAAAGAAGCGATGGTTTGAGTCATGATATTGGATGTCAAACAAACTTCGACCTGCATAATTGTGAAAAATAATATAACATGAAGATGGATAAACTGTCCACATGTCAGAACAAGAGGACAGGGAGGAGACATCCTTGCTTTATCTAATTATCATGGTTAGCAGTATTAGATTTTTGGCCTAGGCTGATTGTTCAAGACACCCACAACTCTCCACCAGCCAAAAAACACAAACACAATACAGGTGCCCATGTATAAGAGATGGATAGAAATAATAGCTTCTCCTATCTTCCTGCGCGGGCAAGTTATACTATAATAGAAATATAAAATGGGAAATGGGCATAAATAATAAACCGGAATCTTAGATGACTTTAATTTTTCCCACTCCTCATCTTCAAGGCAACAAGCGTGGCCAATCCTCTGAGGAAGAAAATCCAGCATTGCTTGAATTTCCTTTCGATTGGGAACCTACATGTACTAAGATATAACAATAAGCTAGTTAGTATAAGTCTGGTCATATGAAGATTATAAATAGTGCAACTGAATGCTTGGAAGCCTGACACACCTCTCCACAGTGAAGAGTAATATGAAGACCTTGTTCTTTTGTGAATTTAAGTGCAGGCAAGTATGTCTCCCTGAGATAGAAAGCCAAAAAATATATATAATCTTTCAATAATTTATTAAAGATTAACCATTCTACTTCTCTCCAATTTTCAAGGTTGTAAAGAAATACCATTCACCCACAACAGGATTGCCAGAAAGGTCAATACCGACCACCCCAAGATCCCTCATTTCCAGTGCCAGTTGAACCTGACACAAGAAGAAAGCAAAGAACAGTGTTATAAACACAATATCAGCCATGTTTGCAGTGCCTGAAATTTGCTGATTTTTTTTCATGAAACTTCTCATTTAAGGGGGACGGCAATATCTATCAAAGGAATCTCACTAGTTACATATTTTTTATGAAAAGTTTGCTATATTTTTGTTAAAATATTTTACATATTGACATTTCAGGAAATATCACAAAAAACAAGGACTTGATAAGTTTTGAATGTTAATGTATCCTATGCAGCCCTTGTTGAGTACTTTTGTTCCTTAAACTTGTCAGTCATTATATATGGTTATCTTTGTAGTATTTTTTCTTTTTAAGCATTAAGCATGCCTGCACTAACATTTTCTGAAGTCCACCGAGAAACTATACTTTCCCTGATACTTCTGTCAAATAGGAAAAGTTGAACAATGTCAAAATTTCATGTGGAATTTCCTACAAAATATTTCATTGTTGAAGAGCCAAATTATTCCTCACACTTGAAATTGTAAACGTTGACTTCAGCTTCACAATATACAACTTCACAATTCCCACATAACTTACAGTCTCCATTGCAGCTGAAGTGGTTTCGCGCCGGTCAATGCTGAGAAGAAGTCGAACATATATCTTTTTCTTGGTTGTTTTGCATGCATCGCTAATAAGTGTTACTGAATTTTCTGGGCTTGTTTGAGAAGGGGTGAAAGCAACATCTACTGTATCGACAGCCTTTAAGCCCTTTATTACTGCATCCATGTAAGTGCGCTTGCTCATCCCTATAGATTCATTCTTCTGTTTAAATTAAAAAAAAAAAGACCAAATGCTATCTTATTCCATCATTAATTAACGCTTGCAATCACCGCAGGAAATAAATAGGAGCAACAGCAACAGGTTAAATCACTTTCTAAGCACCTTAGGTGTTGTTCTCAGCTCCAAATACACAACGTTCTCAGCAGCAAAATCTTCAACAACCTGCTTCAGGGAACAAACAGAGAACAAATTTGTGTAAGACTTGGATGGAAAGAAAGAGAACGCCAGAGGTCCAGAACTGTCATGGGAACATACTTCTTTAGTGATTCTGGTGACAGTGGCGTGGTCAGTAGTGAGTACATGGATTAAATCAAACAACTTGAAACATTCTGGCAGAGAGCGACCATCTGCAAGCAGATATTAATTGAGGTGAAGCTATATAAGATTCGCCTCTAAGAGAACTCACGGGAGAATTGATTATATCATCTTTTCATTTTATGAAGAAAAGGAAAACATACTTTTCTTGATGACATGTTCCACACCGGCAAAATCTATGACGCCCTTTTCACCCAGAACTCTAGCAAGTTCACTGTATAGCAATTATATCTCAAACCAATCATGACCCACCATTACAGAGTATCTAAGATGACAATCTGAAGCTTTTCAAGGACTACAACTAAAATCTTTATAAATGAAAAAGAAAATTAAAATTCTGTCAACACCCGCGAGAAAGAAAAAGGATGAAGTTCGAGAGGAAATAGAATCCTTGCAAGTAAATCCACCGACCCAGAACGGAGATTCCCACCAAAGCTCAGTAAGGAGCGACAATCACAGACAGAGATAACGATGACATAATGGTCAATAAACAAAGAAAGAGAGGAGATAGAAAAAGCTTACAGCAATGTAGAATCTCTGATGGATCCATTCAGGTGGGCATGAAGCTCGATCTTTGGCTGCGACACCCACCACTCCATCTCTTCTCTGAGTTCTCTCTATATCTCTCCCAGCGCACAACACACAAAGAACACGAAGCAGTCGAAATGGGATTCAGTCACTGCAAGACAGTCTGCCTTCGGTCTCTAGGTCCAGCCGTCCAGGTCCCTGTATAAGCTTCATGGGTTTACAAAACTGGATAAAGCGAATTGGGATGTGCTCCTCCCACAAGGCGCCTCACACCGACCTCACATGCACATCTCACCAAGGTTTTTAAAATCGATTCGGACAACGAACCGGTCAGGGTCCGGTTTCTAGGTAAAATGGTCCGATCGTTCGAACCGAACGGATGACCCATTTGACAAAAAAATTAAAAACCAGCCAAACCGTTGAGCGGTTCAAATGCCTGGATCAACGGTTTGCTGACCAAATCAATGGTTTTGGGAGAAATAATGGTTCTGTGGTAAAACGGAACCAGTCACCTGATCAGTTCCCGGTTTTTCCAATGCGACTGCCCAGTCCGGTCTGCTTTTGAAAACCATGCGTTTGGAATATCTTTCGTGAATAATAACATATAAATACGGAAGATGTTCCCAATGCATGGTGGGATGTGCCTGTGAGGTTGGTGTGAGGCACCTTATGTGAGGAGCAGATCCGGTCTTGGATAAAGCCAGGGCTCCAATCAAATCAGGTCATCATTTAACTTTACTCGCCCTGTTAGTTTAGATAAGGGAAAATTCCCAATCAGTACCCTTTTGCTTGAGTGACAATTTAGTCCCCGAACTCCAAAATATGATAATCTAATCCGAACTTTCAAAATGCGGTAATATCAATATAGTACCTATCCTTAATTAGCCATTAAGTAGAATGTAAAAAGACACAAATGCTCTTCAAATGTCATCTAATTTTCACTATCAACCATACACTATGATGGAGGATGATTTGACTCGACCCCTTGAGACAATGACACGCGGACCTGACTCAGCACGAGCAATAGCTCAGCACCGCAGCCTGACTGCGACCAAGTAACGAGCCTGCAAGACAGCTCGCTACATCATAGCTCGCTGTAGGGGGAGCTCGAGGTCCCCCGAGCTACCAAAAGGGAATACTCCAAGACTATCCCAACCCGTGAGCTAGGGTAATTAACTCACTCCAACACTTAGGCAGAAAGACTGCCCCAAAGGCAATCCCGATGAGGGTCACCTCGAAGTACCCCTGGGAGCTCGCTACGTGACAAGGTAGCTCGCGACTAAGCAATGCGATGCTCTCAAGGAAGCTTCTATCTGACAAGACCATACCCGTCAGACTACGCCACGTCTCTTGACTGACGGTGCAGTCCCTATCCATTCGGCAGACTGTACCCACGTCTCTCGACAGATGGTGGCGTGCCTATCCTCCCGGGACGTGTCACCCATCTAATTGGGTAGTACCCTGCAGTGGTCACCTCCGCAGCCCTGGTAGGTAACGGCTACAACAGAAGCCCAGTGGCGGTTACGCCCGATTTGACAAGAACGCCTATATAAGAGCTCCCTAGTTGAAGGGAAGCTCTTTCTCGAACATCAGAGATTCTATCTGAAACTTATTTGCTCTCGAGCTAATCTTGAGATCTTAGTGATCCAGCGCGACCTACACTCTTAGCCTCTTTACACTCTTTGCTTTCTCCCCCGGCGTTCTAACTTAAGCTTTGGAGTATTCCCGCCGACAAATCCCCCGGGAATCCTTCATCGTCCTCCTCTCAGGTGCCGTCCGTTTCCAGCTAGGAGCCAGTCAGTAGCCAGCTAGGAGTGCCCGGATCGTGCCGCATCATTTGGCGCTGTCTGTGGAAAACGCTTCAAGAAGCCTTCTTCTAAGCTTTTACAGTTTCCTTTTCTGAAAACTAGACATTCATGGCTTCCTCCAGCAACGTCGGACGTGGTGTCAGCTAGAACACTTATGGGGAGCAGCCCCAACTTCCTACTGTCTGTATTGGGCCGTTCACCGTCCCCCTCTCTATGGACGGAGTTCCCAGTTTGAACGTGCCTCTCACAATGGCACCCGCAGTCGCTCCACTCCCTTCCACAGTTGGAACAACCTTTGCTGAACCCTCGGTTGTGCCCCTAGCGGTCAACCTAAACTAGTTGGAGGACTTAATGCAGTGTATGCGAGCCATGCAAGCTCAAATGCAACAATTTCAACAATTCCAACTCTATCAACAACAAGTGCGGCACCAGGTTTCCCAATACCAGTATCAACAGCAGTTTCCTACTTTGCCTCAGGCCCAGCCGTCGCTTACCCCTCGGCATCCGGCCACGAAGCAGACCAAGCCCTCCCGCCGGAGTGAACGACCTCACCGGGGGGAGGCCTCCCAGCCAACCAAGCCCGTATCGCCCCGGCCTTCATGGTTCAAGCTCCCGCTCTCAGAGAACTCGTTCGAGGTTCTGGCCGCAGACTATAGGCAGGGCCCTTCGGTTCAGAGCCACCACCAGCAGTCTGAGCCCATCGAGCTCGGCGACACTAAAGCATCAAGCACCAACGCCGAGCTAGCAAAGCAGTAGCAAAGACGTCGGCGAGCTCGCCAAACTGCTACCCAAGTCTCTCCCGAGCTCAAAGGAAAAGAGGAGGTATGCTCGGGTGAAGTGAAAGCGACCCCTCTCCTCTCAGTTTCTTCCCCATTATCTCCAGAACTCCTTGCTGTCCCCATGCCAAGGGACTTTAAGCTCCCGCCACTGGACAAGTATGACGGATCCTTCGATCCAAATGATCATGTGGACGCCTTCCAGTCCCAGATGCATCTGGCAAGAGCCAGTGAATCCTGCATGTGCATGGCCTTTTCCACCACCTTCAAAGGGGTAGCCCGCACATGGTACCGTAACCTCGCACCTGGTTCGATAAGAAGCTGGGCGCAGTTCGTGCAAGTTTTCACCTCCCACTTCGTCACCAGCAAAAGGTGCGTGAGAACTCAAGAAAGCCTCATCGGCATAGTTCAAAAGGAAGGGGAGTTCATTCGGAGTTACATCAAGCGGTTCAACGACGCTTGTTTACAGATACCCGACATGGATCCTGTAGTTCACCTCACCGCAGCCAAGCGAGGTATCACCCACAAAGAGTTCAAGTGGCACGTAGTTGTCAATCAACCCAAGATCGTGACCGAGTTTCTCAAGCTCGTAGACCAATTCATAGGGACGAAGGAGGAAATAAACTAGAAGGGCGAGCAAGCCCTTGAGAAAAGGAAGAGGGAACTAGAGCCCCCATCTCAGGGAGACAATAGAAAGAAGAAGGACCAAGCTCGGGGGGCAAAGCCAAATCAGCCTTTCCGAGCTCCAGCAGTAGAAAGGGACTATACACCCCTCATGGCGATCAAGGACGCTCCGTACGTGAAGTGGCCATCTCGACTGAAGGCGGACCCTAATGTTAGAAATAAAAATCTGTATTGTAGCTTTCATAAAGATCACAGTCATAGCACTGAAAGTTGTAAAAATCTCCGCGATGAGATAGAAGAACTCATCCGTCACGGATATTTGAGAAATTTTGTACAAAGTAATAATAATAATAATAATAATAATAATAATAATAATAATAATAATAATAATAATAATAATAATAATAATAATAATAATAATAATAATAATAATAATAATAAAGCAGGTCGGAAAGGGGAGCAGAGTAGAGATGCTCCCGATTCCAGCAGGCAAGCGGAATAGCCGCAGAAGCAACCCCCCGAAGAGAGACTAGTTCGGGGGACCATCCACGTCATAGTTGGAGGCTCGATTGTGGCGGGCTGTACCTCAGCTGCAGCTCGTGAAGCCGCCAGGGAAGAACAAAACCCCCCAAAGCAGCCAAGGTTGGAAGACTCCATCTTCTTCACAGAAGATGACGCGCGCGGGGTCCACTACCCCCATGATGACGCGCTCATCATAAAGGTAAAGATCAACGACTTCGAAGTCAAGCACGTCCTCGTCGACTCAGGCAACTCAGCGAACATCTCTTCAAAGCAGCCTTCGACCAAATGCAGCTCCAGGAGAGTGACCTAAAGCCCGCGAACACTCCCCTGGTAGGCTTCAATGGAGAGGAAGTCAGGCCCTTAGGAAGGATTACAATACCTGTGGAGGTTGGCACTTGGCCTAGCATAGTGAGGCTCATCCACGATTTCTTAGTGGTCGCAACCCCCTCCCCATATAACGCCATAGTAGGTCGGCCGATTACCCATGCCTTACAGGCTATGGTGTCCATCTACTACTTGGCCATGAAGTTCCCCACGGACTTCGAAATTGGGATAGCATGAGGTGACCATCTTGAGTCTCGCAAGTGCTACGTCACCGCCCTTAAAGGGAAAGCCAAGTCGGCCGATGACCTCGAACTAGAGCGACCTACGGAGCAGAGCGAGGAGCGAGCTGCGCCCACAGAAGAGACCATCTCCATCCCAACCTCGACGGAGGACCCAGCCCGAACTCTTCAGATCGGTGCTTCCACTGAGGAACCTCTCGATCTAAACTGGTATGCTTTTTACTTGAAAATTTAGATGTTTTTGCATGGTCTGCGGCAGAAATGCCCGGTATAGACCCTAGCATCATAACTCATAAGCATAATACTGATCCTGTAATTAGGCCCGTTAGACAGAAGAAACACAACCTAGCCCCAGAGCGATGGAGGGCAGTCGACAAGGAGGTCGAGAAGCTCTTTGCAGCCGATTTTATCAGGGAAGTCCACTTCCCGAGCTGGGTGGCCAAGCTTGCCCAAAGGACTGCTTCCCACTCCCCAGAATCGACCGTCTAGTGGACGCGACCTCGGGGCACGAGTTGCTAAGCTTTCTAGACGCCTATTCGGGCTACAATCAGATCAGGATGGACCCGACAGATGAAGAAAAAACTACCTTCATAACCGAGCTTGGCCTGTACTGCTACAAGGTCATGCCTTTTGGGCTAAAAAATGTCGGGGCGACCTTTCAAAGACTTGTAAATAAACTGTTTGAACCATTGATTGGCCAAAAAGTAGAATGTTATGTAGACGACATGGTCGTCAAAACCCAGTTCTCATGTGATTTAATACAAGACTTGAATTTAGTTTTTGAAATCCTGCGTAGATTCAATATGAAGCTAAACCTGAATAGGTGTGTCTTTGGTGTCACCTCGGGTAAATTCATAGGATACATCGTAAATCGGCGCGACATTGAAGGCAACCCGGACAAAATAAAGGCCATCCTAGATATGAGACCACCCTAAAAAGTGAAGGAGGTTCAGAGGCTGAATAGCCGAATAGCCACTCTGAGCCGCTTCATGTCCAAGTCAGCAGATCGCTGCCTACCTTTCTTCAAAGCAATTAAAAGCAAAGGGTTTGAATGGACCCATGATTGTCAACTCACGTTTGACGAGCTCAAAAAGTACCTCGCTAGCATACCGGTCTTAACTCGATGTGAAGAGGGCGATGTTTTAGAGCTGTACCTCTTGGCAAGCGACGAAGTGGTTAGCTCGGTACTAATAAAAGAAGTAGATCAGGTCCAACGACCTATCTACTATGTTAGTAAAGTGTTGCAGGGAGCAGAGACAAGATATCCGGAGATAGAAAAACTGGCCTATGCACTTGCGGTCCGAAAGCTCCATCCGTACTTTCAGGCTCATATTATTATCGTCCTCACCCTGAGGCAAGTCCTACTCAAGCCCGAGGTCTCTGGTCGACTAACGAAGTGAGCCGTTGAGCTCAGTGAGTACGACCTCCAATACAAGCCACAAACTGCAATCAAGGCCCAAGCCTTAGCAGACTTCGTCGTGGAGTGCACTTTCAGCACCGAGCTCCCTAGGCCGGTTGAGTACGAGGCCCCCAGTTCGGGCGAGCCCGGAGCTCCCAAGCCGGTTGAATTCGAGCACCGTGAGGTAGCATCCAGCGCGACATCTCTCCTAGTTAGGCCAAGCGCGAACAGGGATGAGGAGCCCTGGATCCTTCACGTAGATGGCTCCTCAAACCAGCAGGGTAGCAGAGCGGGAATAGTTCTACACGGCCCAAGTGACACGAAACTGGAGTATGCACTACGCTTCGAGTTTGCGTCATCCAACAATGAAGCAGAGTACAAAGCGTTGATAGCTAGGCTAGCTCTAGCCAAAGAAATGAAAGCCAAGCACATTATCATCTGCAGCGATTCCCAGCTTGTGGTCGATCAGGTTACAGGCGAATACGAAGCTCGCGAACCGACTATGATTGCCTACTTAGCTGAAGTAAGAGAGGCTCTGCTCAACTTCCAGTCACACTTCATTAGGCAAGTACTGAGGTCCGAGAACGTTGAGGCCGACGCCCTGTCCCGGTTAGCCAGCACCAGTGATAACACCATGAGAATTGTGTACATAGAGAACCTGCCTTTGCCCAACATTCTCGGGGGGGGGGGGGCAGAGGAGCTCGCTCCTGTCGTTCAAGCAGAGTCGAGCTGGATTGACCCGCTCGTGAGCTTCCTGCTATACGGGACCCTCCCTGCAGATCGCAATGCCACCAGAAGGGTAGAGTGTCAGGCGGCCAAATACGTCATGATAGACGAATGACTGTACCGGGGATCCTACACGCTCCCCTACCTGCGTTGCTTGCGACCTTCTGAAGCCGAGCTCGTACTCCGCGACACTCGTGAGGGCCTGTGCGGCGGACACTTGGGGGGAAGGGCCCTCACCCAAAAAGCACTATGACAGGGATACTATTGGCCAACAATGAAAGCAGACACTATTGAGCTCATTAGAAAGTGTGACAAGTATCAGAAGCATGCTAATATCCACCATCAGCCCGCTACCGATCTCAAGTATCTCACCAGCCCGTGGCCTTTCGCGTAATGGGGCATCGATATACTTGGACCGTTTTCACCAACGACAGGCCAGAGGAATTTTCTAGTGGTAGTAGTGGATTATTTCACCAAGTGGGTAGAAGCCGAACCTCTTGTAACAATCACAGCCCGAAACGTCCAAAACTTCTTTTGGAAGAATATAGTGTGCCGCTTCGGGTTACCTCGGGTATTGATTTCTGATAACGATAAACAGTTCGAGGACATCAAATTCCAGAACTGGTGCCAAGACATGGGGATCCGACAGAACTTCACTTCGGTCACACACCCCCAAGAAAATGGTCAAGCAGAGGTCATGAACAGAGCTATCCTCCGCGAACTGAAGGTATGGTTAGACCGAGCTAAAAGACTATGGGAAAACGAGCTACCCAGTGTTCTGTTGGCTTACCGAACCACCGAAGACCGCCACAGGAGAGACTCCCTTCAACCTCACCTACGGCACCGAGGCTGTCATCCCAGTTGAGGTTGAGGTTCCCTCGCTACGACTGGAAGCATATGATGACAAGGCAAATGAAGACAAGCTACATACCAACCTCGACCTACTCGACGAGGTAAGGGACCTCGCATATATCAGGACCGCAACTTACCAAAAAAGAGTAGCTCGATACTATAATGCTAGGGTCAAGAAGCGGAACTTCTGTGTCGGTGACCTGGTCCTTCGTACAGTTATGGTACCTGAGCCCGGCATTGGCAAGCTCGGACCAAATTGGGAAGGACCCTACCGAGTGAAACAGGTGCTCGGGGAAGGAACATACGAGATCGAAACCCTTGAAGGGAAACAAGTACCTCAGGCATGGAATATCGTCAACTTAAGGCAGTATTACTTGTAACTATTGAGTAGACAACAAGTCACTCCCAAAGCCTAAGGGCCGAAATGCCGAGCTAACACGATCTTGGCGCAATAAGACCCAGTCGCCTCCATGACATGGGCGAACTACTGAGTAGACCATGCGTCACTCTCAGAGCCTAAGGGCCAAAATGCCGAGCTAACACGACCTCGGCGCAATGAGACCCAATCGCCTCCATGGCATGGGCAAACTCTAAGGGTAGACTATAAGTCACCCCCTCAGCCTAAGGGCTAAAACACCAAGCTAACCAAGACCTCGGCACGATGAAATACTTAGCTGCTTCGCCAGCGAAGGCAAAGTATGAAGTATCAGAGGCGTAAGCAGTTTGGGGCTGAACCCTAAGAAGCATAGCTCGTCTCGACACAACAGTTGGACCAGATAAGGTACAACCTACAAATGTACAGTTCGGACATGCACGGTAACTACTTCGCGGCATACTATCCAAATGCCTCGAAACACTAAGGGATAGCTTGGGGTAATAATTACCGAAACATCCTATTTCGAGTATGTAGCTCTAATAGCTCGAGTGATGAGATCGCTTTGGCAAAAAATAAAAGAGCACACCATACTTAGAAGAACAAGAAAAATTCCATTACTACATAAAAAAAAACCCGAGCTAAACAGCTCGGGAATGTTCAACAATATTTAAAAAGGGCACAACTGCCCAAGAAGAAGATTTTTTGAAAACCAGGTTCTGGCACCCGGGAACCATCAGAAGTCAGTCAGAAAAGCAGAAAAACAGAGCCGCCAGCCTCAAGGGTCCACCTCTTCCACCTCATCCTCATCCTCCGGGGAGTCGGGCTCCTCCTTCTCCGCCTGGTCCGCCATCTCGGGAGCCAGGCCCTTCATTGTGATGCCGTTGAGGTTGAGCCTAGAGAACTTCTTTCGGACTAACCAGCGGCAGAGCTTGAACCCGGAGCGGTACGAGCTCGAGCCATACTTCACTTGGAGGTCGTGGTATTCCTGGGAGTCTTTGAAATCCCAGACTGCCTTAGCCCACTCGACCTCCACCATGGTGTTGAAGTTCCGAGTTCGGTCCAAGAGTGTAGACTCCAAGTCTCGGACCTATTGGCGAAGGAGCTCCCTCTCTGCTGCCACCCTCGATGACTCCTCCCTGTAGCGCGCATTCTCCTCAGAAAACCTGGCGATCTGCGCCTTCTGGTCACGGGCGAGCAGCTCCTGGGCCTCGCTCCCCTTGCTAGTCTGAAGGAGCTCGCCTCGGGCCTGGTCGAGCTCGCCCTGGAGCTTCTGGACGATGGCCCTCTGATTACAAGCGTCGCCGGAGTGGATGTTGGTCTGGAGGGCCATGGCGTGGATGGCGGTGTTCACCTGCCAACAAGAGACTAAGGTCAGAGAACACCAAAAGAAGGGAAAGAACGAGAAGAAAAAGAAAAGACTACTTACCACCATACAGTGGGACGCGGCAAACGCGGCAAGCGCGGCGAGCGCCTTGGGCTCCATCTCCCCCCACCTAGTGACCTCCTCGTGGCAGATTGCCCTTCGGCTCTTTTGGCCAGCCACGATGTAGTCATTGACACCCTCCCAATTCCCTACCGGGAATTGCGGGTTGGGGAATGGGCGGGAGGGACTAGGAGGAATCACCCCTTGCCTCGGGAGCTCGCCCTCCTCGAGGCCACCTTCTTCGGCGCCTCCTTCAGATGGGGCCGGTGGAACTTTAGGCGGTGGAGAAACAAAGTCTGGCTTAGCAGACCCGAACTCAATGCCCCCAGAAGTGGGAGTTTGGTCAGGACGCGACCTCTTAGCCTTACACTTTTGGTTGCTGGAAAGAAGGTGGCGCGCGTCAACACCAGACATGATGGCTGCCAAAAAAACCTCAAGTTATTAGTCCAGTAAAAAAGAAAATATATGCATACACATGATATATTTTTACAAGGCACTACGCGACTTAAAAGGCAACCTACCCAGGCTTAGGCCAGCCTGTGCGAGCTTCTCCTCGGTCAAGTAATCTGAATAGAGAAGGCCTACAGCTGCAAAGGACAGCAGCGCTTTCCGAGTTTCAGAGTCCAACTCAACCCCGGGGTCTTGGATGGCGCCCCTCTAAGAAGTTGGGAAGGGCCACCCCTCGGGGTTACGGACCACAAAATAGTCCTGCTTCCAAGTGGGAACCTTGTTCGGCAGGTCGTGCAGAAGCTTAAAGCCACGACAGGGAGAAAAGTAATAAGAACGCCTTTTCCGGAGGTGCTCCGGGAGTGGCATTCTTAATACAGAGAATGGAAGAAAAGATATCGAGATCAAGGGGGAGGCAATACTCATAGCATAGAGAAATGGTCCCAACCACATCCCGGATGGCGTTGGGATGGAGCTGGTCAATGGTGATGTTAAAATGATTCAACACCTCCACTATTAGGGGGTGCAGAGGAAGACGCAAGCCAGCCTCGAGCTGTTCCTAGAAAATTACTATATCATTGGGACCATGTTCCCAAGGAAAGTTACCAGAGGGGAGACCGTAGATAAGGTTCCCGGAAAGGTGAAAATGGCGAACTAGAGATCTGAGTCTCCCCATCGTCATAGAGGAGGGACCGAAGGTGTCGGGCTCTCGGCCCCGAGAGGTAGAAGCTACATCGCCGGAGGCCTCCCGAGCCTCCTCCCAAGCTCCCCCCGAGCTCGAGGGGGCGTTGTCGTCCTAGTCACCATCCCTAGGATAAACGTGGTACGAATACCCAAACATGATTGATAGAATGAATGACTCACCGAAAAGATGAAACGGTGTGAACAGAAGAGATAGGGAAGACTAGATGGATGTGCGACCTCAGAATCCGAAGACAGCAAGTTAGCGTGAAAGAAAATGAGGCCTGGGGGCCCTCCTATTTATAGCCACTGTGCCCCTAGACCAATGACCCAGATTGAGGCAGATTTGACGGTTCGCAGTCAAGCTGACCGCACGTCTTCTGAAACCGAAATGTGACTGGCTGCACGTCTCCCATGATTGAGGTAATGACGGCTGCACGACATCCAGAGTTAAGAGTCGCTTCGGCGCATTTCTCGGCATTCGAAACGTCAGAAATCTCCTGACTTCTGTGCATGCATTTAATGCGAGCAGTCAATCAAGTTTGGACTTCAGTCAAATCCACCTGTCCCACTTCATGAACTCCTCACGCTAAGGTAGCACTCTTAGCCCGAGGAGTGGGGGGCAATTGATGGAGGATGATTTGACCCGACCCCTTGAGACAACGACACGCAGACCTGACTCAGCACGAGCAACAACTCTGCACCGCAACCTGACTGCGACTAAGTAACGAGTCTGCAGGACAGCTCGCTACGTCATAGCTCGCTGTAGGGGGAGCTCACTACAACGTGAGCTCGAGGTCCCCCGAGCTACCAAAAGGGAATACTCCAAGACTATCCCAACCCGTGAGCTAGGGTAACCAACTCGCTCCAACACTTAGGCAGAAAGACTACCCCAAAGGTAATCCCGATGAGGGTCACCTCGAAGTACCCCTGGGAGCTCGCTACGAAGTTGTTCGCAACAAGATAGCTCGCTACGTGACAGGGTAGCTCGCGACTAAGCACGCGACGCTCTCAAGGAAGCTTCTATCTGACAAGACCGTACCCGTCAGACTGCACCACGTCTCTTGACTGATGGGGCGCAGTCCCTATCCATTCGGCAAACTGTACCCACGTCTCTCGACAGATGGTGGCGTACCTGTCCTCCCGGGACGTGTCACCCATCCAATTGGGTAGTACCCTGCAGCGGTCACCTGCGCAGCCCTAGCCGGTAACGGTTGCAACAGAAACCTAGTGGCGGTTATGCCTGATTTGACAAGAATGCCTATATAAGAGATCCCTAGTTGAAGGGAAGCTCTCTCTCGAACATAAGAGATTTTATCTGAAACTTACTTGCTCTCGAGCTAATCTTGAGAACTTAGTGATCCAGCGCAACCTACACTCTCCTCTTTACACTCTTTGCTTTCTCCCCTGATGTTCTAACTTAAACTTCGGAGTATTCCTGTCGGGCAAATCCCCTGGGAATCCTTCGTCTTTCTCCTCTCAGGTGCCGTCCGTTGCCAGGTAAGAACCAATCAGCAGCCAGATAGAAGTGCGCAGATTGTGTCGCATCACACTAAAATAAGAATAATGTAAAATTGAAGATTTTGAACTTTGATATGGACTCGGACAGAGGAAACGCACTGCTCTGCAGTATCGAAACGAAATAACATCTCTTTCTAAATCCTTTTTATGGGTTACAACTGAAGAACATCCTTCTTCCTTAACACAGAAATGAGAAAGTAAGATTTTTCTTTTGTTATGGCTTGGATCACAACAAGAATAGAGAAAACACATTAATCTCTACAACCCAGATGAGAAAAGAAAGTTTTTTCCGGGTTTTTCGAGGATAAGACCCTCGAGTGGTCTCTGAACATGAGAGATGATGAAGTGGCAGAGAAGTGAGAAGAGAAAAGAATTTAACGCTAAAAGCTAAGAAGAAGATGTTTAAGTAACTTGAAACCTGGTAAGGTGTTTGCATTGGCTCGCAGTTCATCCATGCCTTGTTTTACCTCGGTCAACTCGCCCCTTTTACAGTATCCGTCAATCAAAGTCGTGAATGTAACTGTATCGGGAATACAATCCTTGCCAGCTTCATAAGATCAAAAATCTCTCGTGCATTCTCCAGGAGCCCTTTCTTACAGAATCCGGAGATAATGGTATTGTACGTAAACAAATTGGGCTTGCAGAGCATTCCATCGAACACTTTTTGCATCGTCAGACATACCCAACTTGCAGAAGCCCCGGATCATCGTCGTGTAAGTCGAGACATCAGGTTTCACTATGTCCTCTTCAGAATCTAATCGAAGAAAGCTATAGCTAGATTTATGCGATTCGCTTGGGCTCTGTTTGATTGTCGTATTTTCAAAATTTGGGTATTTGATTGTCGCATTCTAAAATTCGAGAACTAAATTGTCATTCAAATCAAAATACAGGGTATTGATAGGAAATTTTCTCATTAGATAAAGAGTGAAACGACAACAAGCAACAATCGTAAAAACTAAAAAGCAAGAAAGAAAGAGCTTGATGATGCGTTGATGCTCACCTTATAGCTCGAAGGAGAAAATGAAATTACCAAAAAAAACAAAAGGCCAGAACCAGGAGGACAACATGATATGTTAGGCCTTCTAGCCTTGCTCTGTCCTGATTACTATTTACTAGTTTTGTTGATGACTTGGGTTACGGCCATACTCAGCCCGAACCGCGAGGCTTCACCCTCCCCTCTGGTTCATAGCTAAAACACTTTCATCAACGAGAAGCTGAGTAGGTTACGTTACCATCGAATCCAAAAACATGTTTTCTTTCTTTTTTGGTAAAACAGAATCCAAAACATGGTTAGAATTTGGAAATGTGTTTGAATGATTAGTCACCTTGAAAGTTTGGGTTTGAATGCTTCATATGCCTATATTATGCTTTATTCGATAAAAGAATCTCAACCCTAATCAACCTGAGTTGATCAACCCTCAATCCGAACCTTTTTTTTTTTTTTTAAGAATGGGCTCAGGCTGGATTTTGGGTTGGCCTAACATTATTATATATAGGAGTGATCATTTCCAGCCTAACCCCAAGACCCGGCCTATAAATTTCTGGACTTGGGCCTAGATTACGTGTTCAAGTTTGGCCCGGACCCGGGCCTACATCAGGCCTAGAAATTTGTGCATCAGGCTTGACCCGTGCCCAACCTAGATAATACATTTTTATTTTAGTTTTATGATATATTATATATAAATTATAAAATAATGCATATAATATTTTATATTTGTATAGATTATAACATATAATTTGAGCATATATTATATGCTATTTAATATAAAATATTATATATTAAAGATGATGCATATTCTGATATAGGCCCAAACCTGGCTTGGCCCAGCTCAGAAGACATGCTGATTGGAGTGGGATTGGAAGTTGGATTAATAATTTTGGGGTTGAGTTCAGGTTGAGATCGGGCTAACAGAGCCCAAGATTCACCCCTATTCATGTGGGCATCTCCTGCCCCTCTCTCTCCCTATAATGACAGTTGATTCTTCGATCTCATTCTCCAACGTCAATGAGAAGGTTGATAAGGTGCTTCAGTTTTGGACAATGGTTAGTCATTAAAGGGTATGCAAAAGTAAAGTAGGTGTAAGAGCATACATAAACTTGCATAAAACCATGGTTAGTCATTAAAGGGTATGCAAAAGTAAAGCATGCATGTGAGTGTGAGGTTGGGAAAGGCATGAGACCGTAGGGGTGCAAGTCAGGTGACTTGGGCCGGGTTTATGTTCAATCTAGGTCCAATCCTAAGATTTGGGCCTAAGGCCTGTACTTAGATTGCGTCTGAGGTCAGGCCCAATCTTCTCAAATCGAGCTTAGCTTGCATTATAATTTGATGCATTCAGGATAAATTCAGTCCTGTGCTAGGTTTGGGTTGATCAATGAACTTGCTCTAAAATTATACATGTATATACACATTTGTGCAAATATGCATGTATATATGCATGTAAATATATATATATATATATATATATATATATATATATATATATATATATATATATATATATATATATATATATAAAACAAAATTACACCCCTATGCAACCGTGTGCTAATCTTCCCATAACGATATGGCATTGTTACATTGATTATTATGTGAGAAGATATTCTTTATAACAAATAAACTCTTTTTATTTTATGACTTATAAAACACAAGGATTAAGTCCAGAAACTCAAAGAGCGATGATAGGAAAAGGCAAAACATTAGCCTTGGGGTCCTACCCTAGGACCACACCATTATTAAAGGGGCTCGAGCTTCCTCTTCTACTAGCTTTTTAGTACCTCCCTAGTAAATAGTAATTTCTTCCTTTAAACAAAAAGTTTTAGATTATTACTGATGTAGAGATACTTGGCGGGCCTCAAGTCGCACCATGTGGCATTGGCCAGATCAAATTCTAGCCACACATCACTAATTGCTTCCAACCACTCTTAAGGCAAGGTTAGCTATAAAAGGGGTTATTCATCTCAAGGTAAAGGACATTCAAAATCCCAAGAGAATTATTCTTAGCTATTAAGAACTAAGCTATGAGCTCTCGTCTCTTGCCTAATCCAACCCCTCTTAAGCACTCAGCTAACTTGACCTTCGGAGTCTCCACCCATAGGATAACGCCCGGGGCCTTTGACGTGTGTTCCTCTCTTGTTGACAGATTGGACAATCGGCCTTGGACACCAGTGGAATCACCTTGTTGCCCTCGGCCTCATACTTGGTAGCAACAATTGGTGCCGTCTGTGGGAACGTTTTCAAGACTTCCCTCTAAAAAACAACCTAACTTAATCCACCAAGTTTCCAACATGGCTGATAAGCAAGACAACACTCATAACGCTTAGAACCTGGTCACAATGGACCAATTCAAGCTGGTCCTAGACAAGTTGGACAACCTAGCCCAACGATTGGATGAGGTAGGGCATTTGATAGGAGGCTGATTGCAAGGTGACTACCTCATCGGAAGCCAGGGGCAATCTAGTGGACGATCCACCCATGCACCACCGGGCCAACACCCACTTGGAGGGGAAGGCCAACCCCTCAACATCCAACAGTAGCAACCGACGGGTCAGCAAGCCCCCATCGAAGACCTCTTGGCTCCCCAACTGGAGAGGTGAACCCATGGGGTCCCACGACAACCATAGGGACCACAATCGACACCATTGCCACGTGGAAAGAAACCAGGATGATGACGGGCATTCCAGCCACTACAGTCCTCCTCTGAGGGTTGGAGGTTGATGCTACACCTCTCCCCACCAATGTCTGACCTTCGTGATCTTTTCAACGATTGCCGAGATTGCAAAGCTCAGGATGTACCGGCATCTGTGCACTCCGAGAATAGGGCCAACCTACTGGTTTGTCCGGAAGCGTGTCATTAACCACTTCGGAACACCAGTTTAATATTTATAAATTTTTTCTGATTCTTAAACAACTACTAACACAGTAAATGGGTGAGAACGGGTTGTATCCACAAGGAAACAAGTGAAAAATTAATATATACTTAGATCTAGACAAGAGAATGCAATCGGGAATGGCAGAATATACGAAAATAAAATCTATTATTGCTGAAATTAAATGTTTTGAATTTAAACAAGATAATAAATAAAAATCAGAATTTAATAAAGTATAGAAATCAACAAAGAAAATAAAAGAAATAAATAAAAAAATGATCCAGAATCCAGATCCGGTGGCGGTAGCTGCAGATTGGCCAGACAGCTTGTAGAAATCCCTCGTGTCAAGAACCAGACGTCCGTCCTTTCTACAACCCTCGAACCCCTCAAGACACCTTAGCCTTGAACCGAACGAATTCAGATCTGCAAAACAGAGAAACGAACAAGAATAAAATCTAAAGGATTGCAGAAATAAAAACAACAGAAAAGAAAATAGAGAAAAGAAAAGAATGGTTGATCAGATCTAGTGGCGGTAGTTGAAGATTGGTTGAACAACTTGCAGGAACCCCTGCTGACAAGAACTGGGTGTCCTCCCCTTTTACAACCCTTGAACTCCTCAAGAAACCTTAGACTTGTTAACTGGGTGAATTGACCAACCCCTTCTATAGGGCCCCTAGGTCCCTTTTTATAGAGATGGGTGGACACAACTGGAAATAGGGAGAAAGATGGGGGTGGCAGTTGGGATTTAGCAAAGTTAGGGACACCCTAGGGTTGAAGGGTTAAGATTAAAAGAATAGGTGGTGCCCTAGATTGAATGGTTGGGATATAAGATGGAGGGAGTGGCTGAGATTTGGAGGTGAGGGGCTGAATGGTGAGGATCAGCAGAACTGGTGGCGCTCTAAGGTTTAAAAGCTATAAAGGAGAGCCCTAAAATGAGTTGTTGAGATTAAAAGAGGTGGAGGGTGGAGATTAAACACCTAGGGGCGGCTAGGGTTTGCTAAGAGTGAAAATATTAGGTTAAAAAGGCTCCCTAGGGTTTTCTAAGGAGAGGGGAGCATGGTAATACAATAGAATGGGTGCCAATTGGATTTAGCAGATAGGAGGCGTCCTCCTGTTCTCAGTTCCTTACAAAAACACTCCCTCTCTCAACTGGTCTTCACACCAGCTTCCCAAAAACTGCACTTCAGCCCAGTTTTCTACATAATTTGTACAGAGACCGTCAGAGGTCACATAATTGATTTTAACTGGGAAAATGGTACACTTTGACTAATCTAAGGCCGAAAATACTCCTAAATTGATGCCCTTAAGGCATCAAAATGCAGGGTT
Organism: Nelumbo nucifera; assembly: GCF_055504915.1. Lineage (NCBI taxonomy): Eukaryota > Viridiplantae > Streptophyta > Magnoliopsida > Proteales > Nelumbonaceae > Nelumbo > Nelumbo nucifera. The sequence goes on along the minus strand of NC_142649.1, from coordinate 143,926,957 downwards.
ATCACACCCCCAACTTAAACATTGCTAGTCCCTTAGTAATGCAGCCTTAAAATTACACTGAGTATATAGATCTTTCCCATTACAAGGTCATACCTAATAGAATTAATCAAGCATCCTGATTCTAGTATTCTCAAACTCTATATAGATCGGTATTGGGCTTTAGGGGTAAAACTGTCATATTTTGAATATTACCGAAACATGCCTTAAAAATCTTATTTACCCTTCCATTTGCAAACTGTCTTGATAATATGAGATTGATTTAAAGTCCGATAGGTATTCTTCTTATCATTTTTGACAATGGAATTTACCCCTGAATTTGTTATGCATACTTATTTTTATTGCTACCTTTCACCAGTTTATGCGAGTCTCGGCACTTGCCTTAGGTGAAGAGACCCGATTACTAAGTATTAGGTAAGTGTCTTTGGCATTCCCTTTTCCGTTTAACCCGAATTTCGACACTTGACTTAGGTGAAGAGACCCGATTACTAAGTCTAGGGTGTCCATTGATCTTTTATTTATTTATTTTTTGTTTTTTGCAACACTGTTCAGGGTAGTCCATTGTCTCTAAACAATTTGAAGAATTTTATTTAATTTCTCAATATTTCTCTTCCTATCTTTATAGGGGAAAACTTGGGAGTATTTTTCAATTTCCAAATGGTTTCAACAATATTCAAACAAGACCAATTTTCGACTCCTATCACTTGCTACCAATTTCTACAAAATTCAATATTCTTTTAGTAGTTTCCTTAACTTTTTCTGTTCGGGAATCTCTTTTAATAGAAAATTTTAAAAATTTCAGTGAAATTTTAATTCTCCATCTTTAAAGGCCTAGCTTCACAATTTTATTTCAATTTTTTCTCTCTTTCCTCACCCCACAACTTAAGTGCCATTGTCCCTAATGGCATGAGTAGAATGATGCAAAGAAGATTTGGGCCAAAGGAAACAATGAGTTGGGTTTTCTTGAGGGGTTCAAGGTATGTTACCTGGTCTTGAATCAAGAAAAAAAAACTCTAATCCTAAAAGTAGAAAAACTAAAAATTACGTTGGGTTGCCTCCCAACTAGTGCTAAGTTTAATGTTTTCAGCCAGATGCATCCATGCACTGTTCCCATCTATACTCTTTGACTCACTTTCATCTTCCCACAGATAGGGTTCAAATTGGGCTAACCAAGGGGTAGACAGATCATCTAAAAAGTCATCCACTATACTTACCATGAATCCATCTCTCCCTAAGTCTGGATACTTGAAAGCACTAAAAACATTTAACTGGACCTTCTGCTCCCCAAATGAAATGTCGATTTCTCCCGATTTACAGTTAGTGTTTGCATCGACCGTTGCTAGAAACAGACATCTTAAAATTATCGGGATGTGATTCAGTTCCTCGATTAGGGTCATGTCTAGGATAAAATCCAATGAGAAGTGACAACCCTCTACCTTGACCATTACATCGTCAATAACACTTCGATGATTGTTGACTGACCAATCAACGAGTTGTAGAATTATTGGGGTTGATTTTAACTCACCGATCCTGAACCTATCATAAATGGATGGAAGCATATTTATACTGGCCCTAAGATCCACTAGTGCCCAATCAAAGGTGATTCTAGTGATGACCCAACTTATGAGAGGAGCACTAAGGTCTTTCATGTTCTGGGGGAGTTGATTTAGGAAAGCTGCACTAACATTTGTCGAGAGCATCATTTTTTGTGGGGCCGATTGTGGCTCCATCATTTGAATATACAGTTCTTTCAAGAACTTGGCATAGGTCGGGACATGTTGGATCGCATTGAGAAAATGGATGTTAATATGGACTTCCCGGCTCTCCTCGTTGTGACTTTCTTTGTTCTTTAGCACCGGCCTGACTATGAGTGCAGTTGGAAAGGGAACTACAGGTTTGGTTCACTATAGGCTCTTTTTCTAAATTTTCCTTTCATTCTTCTTCTCACCCCAACTTAGGGTCTTCCTGTTCCTTTTCTTCTTCTTCAATTTTCTTTTTCTCACACAGATCCTCTAAAATCCTCTCACCCCTTAAGGTTGTAATAGCCTTAGTCTTTTCAAGCTGAGGGTCCTTAGGAGGTGGTTGAATTTGTTGTGGAGGAAAACCCGGTGGTTGATTTCTAGGGTTCACAACCGGTTGATTCGGTAGTTGCCTTACTCCTCTTCTCGCCTTGGCTTCGGCTAGCTGTCCTATTTGGCTCTCTAATCTATCAATGGACTGCTGTTGATTTAGGATCAACTGTTGAAGTTGTATGAATCGGTCATCTACTATACGGGTTTGAGGAGATTGTGGGTAAGCCTGATATGGTTGAACCGGTTGGTTCCTAGGGTACACCTGCTAGAATGAACTCTATACTTGTGTCCTTTGAAAAATTTGGGCCATTGAGTTAGATGGGTGGTATTGCTGTTAGGACTGTGTATAGGTTTGACATGGTTGGGCCATTTGAGTCCCAAAGTAATTATTGCACTCCCAACGAGTCTCGGCATCAGACCATTGGGAGTGCATTTCTGGCAGGGGGTTTTCTTGGACTTGGGCCCTATAATTGAAGTTGGGCTGATTTTCCCACCCAGGGTTATATTGACTAGAGAATGGGTTAGCATATTGAAAAAATCTATTGACCACATGTACTTGGTTTGGAATAATTAGTTGACATGGGCCCGCCGTAGTGTCATGGGGCGAATCGTTGAGGCTCCGTGCGACACTCGAATGGGGTAAGTAAGCCTAAGCGACAAAGCAACAACACATGAAAAGGCAACAAGATGGCACACAAATTAGTAAAATGGCTATTTGTATTGCATTAATAGATGGCAAGCACAAACACACAGTTTAGTGTCGAGGGGATCTCGTGCTTAACCTTTACATGCTACTGATTCACTCGACTACCTACCTCCCCTCAAAGAGTACATTAAGCTTTTGAGGGAGGGACAATAAGAAACATCAAAAAGGTGAAAAATCATACTATAGAATTATAATAATGCCATTGGCAATCCCCCCATACAAAATACATGCAATGACCCACCCAAGACACACACTTGGACACTAGGATAGCATGCTGCAGTCGTGGTGATGGCAGTTGAAGGCGCGGAAAAATGGTCACTTGTGACATTCTCCCCCACTCAATTTCATCTTCGTCCTCGAAGACCAACTCCAGCTTGTGGCTCGAACTTCTTGTTGGTGAAGGAAGGTTCTTCAACTGCTCCACGAACAGGGTTTCTTCCAAGGCCCAGATAGAAGGATGGATGGAAGGTTTTTGGATGTCCTTGACGGTGGGAAAACCTACGGCTAGTCCCTAAGTTAAGTCCCTAATTGGCTGCTTCAAGGTAGGATTTTTGATGATCCCCGGTGGTGGTAGGAAAATTTGTGGCCAAGGTTGGGTCAAAATGATGGTTTGGATTTTTCGGGTATTGGTTCCCCTGCATATTTGCCCAAGGAAGGTTGCTCACCGTGCTACTACATGGTTCGGCTTGAGGAGGGGTGAGATTGTGATTGTTTCTATATGGTTTGGGTGGCACTCACTCTCCCCGATGATTGAGGTAGTGGGTACAACTACGGTGGAAGTTGGCCTTGGGTCTTCTCTTGGGACCAACAGTTGTGGGCGTATGCGGCTTCTGCTGCGTTGGTGGCTTCCGCAGCAGTTTTCGGTGCTGAGGCGGTGTTGGCGCAGGCACTGACGTCTTCTGAGAGTTGCTATGATCACTTCTACTTGCAATAGTGGGGGTTGTTGTAGATCTCTTTTCCATCCCCGGATGCCGAGGTTGCTATTGGAGCTGCAAGGTTGAAACTTTCTTCTTCTTGCTACTGACCATGGCGATCATCTTGACCATGCAAGGTGACTGCTCGTCCAAGATCATCAAAGTGTCGAGGTGAGGTGTTGGTGCCACTTTTGCCTATATCATGAAGTCTATTCCAAGGACAACATCAAAGTCATCCATGTAAACAACGGAGAGGTCTATCTCCCCATCCCAGGTGCCGAGTTGTAGTCTAACTTGGCGAGCCATGCCTTTAGTAGGTTTGGTACCTGTATTAACTGCTTTGAGCCATCCTAGTTCTTTGGAGATAGCCAAATTAAGTCTCTTGGCCTCTGTTGTGGAAATGAAGTTGTGCGTGGCCCCTATGTCAAATAGGACCCAAGTTGGCCTCCCACCAAGGGTTATATCAACATACCTTGGTCCTCTCTTAACTGAGGCGGGTTGTTTGGAGGTAACCCCTTTCTTCATCATAGCATTGAAAATTTGTAGGGCGCCCACTCTTGGTGCCTGTGTACTCCACTCCCCATCATTGTGTGTTGGACAGTTTTTGTATGCCCTTAGCTTCAATCAGTTTTGATGTACTTTTGATATTTAATGTAAATAAATGAAGTGCATGTTTGATTCATGTTGAATGGTATACTTCTGTGTAAGACCCTAAAACTGAACACTTAATGAGACTTGTGTTGGTTTTGAATGTTCACAGCCGTTGGATAATTTTGGGGAGATTTATTCTACCAAGGCTGACACAAGTGTGCTGCCAAGTGTTGGGGTGGCTTGTCTCAGCCGCCAGGGTGAGACCCAAGGCACATGCAGTGTAGGATTAATTGAACCCTTGAACTGGACCAGATTTCCAGTATTGCCTTGGACCTTGGAGATTGATGGGCAAAACTAGAAAGTTACACCTGACCCCTAGACCCAATTATGGTACTGCACTAGGTGTCGGATTGGGCTGTCTTTGATATGCCAATTAGTGAGATCCTTAGCGGGGGTCAAAACCTGGGTATGTTGGGACAGTCTGAGAATTCATTTGAGTGGGTGATCATAGTGACGGGATCAACCCCTTTGTCGGACGAAGGTAATGATCGGGGATGCACTCTCTCTGATGGAAACCAAACTGTTGGCAGTTTATTTCAATCGTTCAAATTTTGTTTTGCAAAATTTATATATATGATATATATTTAAGTATGGTTTTAAAATGTTTGCAAATGCTTTTAATTCCTAGGATCCATGTAAGTAGAGAGTGCAGCACTGTTCCTTGCAGCCGAGGGAGAAGTCCTCTCTTGTCGGGCAGTGCTTGATCATTATGGGCAGAGAGGTTAAGTGTAAGGCCATTTGGGATGATACCTGATGGGATAATCTTGCACCTGCCCACAGTCCCTAGGTTTTTATAAGATGGCTTGGCCCAGAGACCACTTAGTGTAAGTGTTGGGCCCATAGGGTCCATGTGATGGGCTCAAGGGGTTCACTGGGCTTTCTAGTGAATTCGGCCAGGCCTTGCAACAGAGGCTGGGCCGAACCCATATGGCTGGTGTGTAGATCAATGCTTGGGTCCCACGCCATACAAAGAAGCCCAACTGGGTAGCATTTTGGAAAACTTTTGAGCACATAACCTTATTGGGCCTAAAGCCCATTTCGAACTGGGCTGATTTGATCAGTCATAATTAAGGGGCGAATCTGAGATTAGGATGAGCCCAAAAGCTTATCTAATCTGCAGATAGGATTAAGAAGAGTCCTAATTCAAATACAGATTTGGATAAGGGGCAACTCCTGATATGATCAGGAAAACCTTTCTTAATCATTAAGCAATTGGAAGAAACCCTAATCGAATTACATGAATTCGAACCCTAGGGAGACAGAACACATTCTGTAGTTTTGTGAGATAGGATCTCAGAAACTCTAGAGAAAAGAAAAGCAGTTCGCCATCTATTTCTCTAGCCTCCTCCAGTTGCAGCCACCACCCATCTGTTGCAGTTCGTTTTCTCTGCTAGAGAAAGATCAAGAAAAGTTCTTGATATCAGTCTTTTTTGAAAGGCTGATTCGGTTTAGTGCTCCTTGTCATCCAAAGGATTCTTGTGAAGGATTCAGTGTGTAGAACACACCCTGTTGTTTCTGTTCTACAGTTGTTGTGTCATTTTCAGCAAGAGCAGATCTTCGTTCCTTCTTTGGGCATGAAAACCAACTTTGGGAGAAAGCTCTTCTCTGGATCAGGTATAATTACTCCCTTCACTTTTGGTTCAGATCTGGTTCGGTTCTAGTTCAAGTAGGATCATTGAATCTTGATTCTAAAATTAGGGAATGCGATTCCCAGTTGAAAGGTAGGGAGAAAATTTTTGAAATTTGCCCTTCCATTCCGCAACTGCTTTGGCGTCCATACGATGGATTCTTCCATCCCTTTCAGTGGTATCAGAGCCACATGTTCGAATCTTGAACCAAGAATTCAGATCTGAACCTACGCAATTCGGTAGAAGCTGTTCTATCCGGGTATTGCGCAGATTGTTGTTTTGTTTCAAGAAACTGTTTCTTGTCGAGGGCGATTGATCTAAAATTAATTTTATTTAAATCTGAAATTTATTTAGAATGGTTCTTGATTTATTTCTTGATTTAATGGACTGTTCGTACCTGGAGATCAAAGTGCAGAGTTGGCGCAGATTGTTTGCGCATTCTTTTTGTAATTTCTATTCAATTTGGTCTATAAAATATATATTTTTTTATTTTTTTTCTAGACTGAATGTATAGGATTAAATCAAGGATGTAATTAATTAATAGAAAGAGGATTTCTATTTTTTTTTTATTTTCTTGATTGAAGAAGACGACAACCCTAGTGACTAGCCTCTGTTTTGCAGGTGGTGCGAACAGTCCATATCTGATTTTGGATTGTCTAAAATCAGAAATATTCATTTCAGATCTTTCCTTAATTAATTATTGAATTGAAAATCAGTTTCGGACCATCTCAGACCAAATCTGTTTGGACCGAATCTAGGGTTCGAAAGGGGACTGTTTTCAGTCTAGTTGTCTCACACTATCAGGCCCAAATCTGATGTTCAATTGCAGGGATTAATTCGGCCCAACCTGTAAAGCCCAGTTTTAAAAGGGTAAAACTGCAAAAGCCCATTTTGTGAGAAAAGCTATATGGGCCGAACTGCTAACTGTTATTCAGCCCATATACTTAGATGATATTAATTGTTAATATTGTGTTTTTGTTGGGCTGAATAATGGGCTTTACAGCTAGTGATTGATTGGATCAATTCTTCCATATCATGTGATGTGTGGATGTTTGATGTGCTGCGACCATGGGCCATAAGCACTTGGCCCATGATGACTTGTTAGTGGCTCTTGCGCACACCATGGCTGAATGCACATCATTGCCTTGGTGTCCCATAAGGCCATTGGATGACCCCTCCTTGCTTGGTGGGCCCCATAACCCTGAAAAGGGAAGCGTGCGGAAACCCTAGTCAATTTAGGCCCACCACAAATCTGACTTTATGAAATTCAGTGAGAGCCACTTTGGTTTGACCTGAATTAGAACTACGGCGTAATTTTGTTCCCTCTGGTAATATGAGTGCATGTGATAAGGATATCCATATGATGGATTCTTTAAAGGCCTTCCATCATTAGCACGATGATGGGTTCTTCAGTTATGAGGAAACACACAATAAAATTGGGCTATCCATTTGCTGTTGGGTCTGTCAGAGTGTTTCATAAGATGATAGGGGCGTCATAGACCGATGTAGGAGGGCTTCACTAGAAAATGGGAACTCTCTCACGGTACCTTGGCGTAACCTGAATATGATGGGTAAACACTCACTGGACAGAAAGGTTTACCTGAAAATGACTCTGAACCTTGTCTGACAGAGGCCAAAGGGAAACTCATATGATGAGTGGATGTGATCCATCGCAGAAAGGTGGTGGGATTATGCAGCTGAAACACTTGGCTTCATGCACCCTATGTGATTTCCCACATTTCCAAAGACATCTCACCGTCTCCGTCACTAAGATAGGAGGGAAATCTCAGAGATGAACAAATGGAAATAGAACATAGATTAAAAGCCATATCTATGTAGGTAACATGAATCAAACTAAAGGTTGTGGACTAACGTTTTGCTGTTTTATCAAAAAATGGCAAACGGACAATTTGCTAAGTTGCTTGACGACAACAAGCTTAAGGGACCCAATTATGCCGACTGGTACAAAAACCTTATGCTGGTCATGGCTTCAGAAAAACTGGATAAGGTGGCTAACAATCCTGCTCCGGATCGTCCGGGGGACAGGGTTTCTGAGGCCCGAAGGAGAGAATACCAAGAATGGGAGGATAAAAACTCCCTGGCTCGCTGCTATATCATAGCCTCTTTGGACAATCCGATATAGAGGCAGTTCGATCAGATCGAACTTGCCAAAGACATATTGGATAGTCTGAAGACTATATACGAAGAGCAGAATCATTCTACTTGACAAAAGGTCCTGAAACAGTTCATGACCGCGCAGATGACTAAGGGGCAGCAAGTGCATGACCATTGTCTTCGGATGATGGGCTACATAAACGAGTTAGAGGCCCTTGGTTTCGGGCTAGATCTGGTCACACAGATCGATGCTATTCTCAACTCTCTGCCTCCGTCCTTCAACCCATTCATTATGAATTACAATATGAACAAGCTGAATGTCAGCGTCCAAGAGCTCAGCAATATGTTGCAAAGAGCTGAGGAACTAATAAGGAAGGATGAACCGATAGCCATGCTTGTTGAAGCTGGCAAATCTGGCAAGATGAGGAAGGCAAAGAGAAAGCCTCAGAAGAAAACCACCAAATCTAAGAAACAAAAGAAAGATAGGGCATCCGATGTCTGTCACTTTTGCAAACAGGCCAGCCACTGGAAGAGGAATTGTCCCGCCTACCTGGAATCTAAGAAAGGTACTTTCGAAACTTGTGTCATGGAAACTAATTTATTAGTAACTTCTGTGTCCTGGTGTGTTGACTCCGGGGCTTCAACTCATGCGTGTAATTCACTACAGGGGTTCAAAGTAAGCAGAAGGCTGAGTGAAGGAGAAGTGACATTATACTTGGGGACTTCTGCAAGTGTTGCAACTACGGCGATTGGAACCGTAGAATTAAATTTTAGAGAAGGGATTCTTGTACTGAAAGATTGTCTTTATGTACAAAATCTAAGAAGAAATTTGATTTCTGTTTCTAAACTGTGTGGATGGATATACTATCTCTTTTATTTATATGATTACTATCAAAAGGAACGACAAATTCGTCGCATGCGGGGAACTGGAGAACGGAATCCCCAAGAGAAGGACTCGTGACATGGTAAGTCCCACGTGCCTGTGGCATTACCGTCTTGGCCATATCAGTGTTGACCGAATCACAAGATTGGTAAAGGATGGTCCTTTGGGTTTTCTAACCATAGAAAACCTTCCCACTTGTGAGCTTTGTCTTAGAGGCAAGATGACAAAGTGGCCATTTAACGGTAAGCTTGAAAGATGTACAAGCACACTTGACCTTATACATAGTGATGTATGTGGTTCCCTAAGTGTTAGGATATGCAATCAATACGTGTATTTCATCACCTTTACCGATGATTTTTCACGATATGGTTACGTGTACCTAATGAGACATAAATCTGAATCCTTTGAAAAGTTCAAAGAGTTCAGACAAGAGGTCGAGAAACAGTTAGGGAGAGAAATTAAGGCCCTTTGATCAGATTGAGGTGGCGAGTATCTCTCTAATGAATTCAGGGACTGCTTGAAGGTCAATGGGATTATCTCACAGTTGACTCCTCCTGCAACACCCCAGCTTAACGGTGTTTTAGAGAGGAGGAATAGGACACTGCTAGACATGGTCCGGTCACTTCTCACACTCTTAGAATTGCCCACATCCTTTTGAGGGTATGCGTTGGAGACCGCAATTTACGTGTTGAATAGGGTTCCAACCAAATCGGTTCTGAAAACTCCTTACAAACTATGGACCGGAATGAAAGAACGAGTGCGGACAAGCTGGAATCCAAGACCAGCCATTGCCTATTTGTAGGCTACCCAAAGGATTCAGTGGGTTATCTTTTCTATGATCCAATTGAGCAGAAAGTGTTCTGCAGTCGAAATGCCATGTTTTTCGAGACGGATTATATCTTGGACACTCATTGAGGAGAGCTCAGGATCAATGGGAGATGTCCCGCAGGTTCCAGGTAGTGACCAACCTAAAAGATCCACCCGGGTATCCAGGCTACCAGTCCGTTATGGTTATGACCAGGATAGTTACCTGGTGGAAGCCTTGACTAGTGAGGAGGATCTTGTCTTACGCGGAAGCTATGTTGGACATAGATTCCTAGAAGTGGGTGGAGGCCATGAGAGCTGAGTTGGACTCAATGGAGGCCAATGGAGTCTGGACTCTAGTAGATCCACCCTTCGGGGTAAAAGCAATTGGTTGCAAATGGATTTATAAGAGGAAGCAGGGCCCCAATGGCTGGATTGAGACCTACAAAGCTCGTTTGGTGGTGAAAGGGTATACTCAGAAAGAAAGCATCGACTATGAGGAAACCTTTTCGCCCGTGTCCATGCTTAAATCCATTAGGATCTTGCTAGCTGTAGCAGCATACCATGACTACGAGATTTGGCAAATGGATGTCAAAATTGCGTTCCTGAATGGACTTAAGCAGGCTTCTAGGAGTTGGAACATCCGTTTTGACTCTATTGTCAAATCGTTTGACTTTGAGCAGAATTCGGATGAGCCCAGTGTTTACAAGAAGTCCTGTGGGGATAAGGTCACCTTTTTGGTGTTATATGTGGACGATATCCTACTCATTGGCAAATGGATGTAGGAACGTTAACTTCGGTCAAGGTATGACTTTCGTAGCAGTTCTCCATGAAAGATCTTGGAGATGCTTCCTATATACTGGGTCTTCGATTCTATAGAGATAGATTGAAGCGGATAATTGGATTATCCCAGGCTACTTACATTGACAAAATTGTCAAAAGGTACAGCATGGAGAACTCCAAGAAAGGAAACGTTCCTTTCAGGCACATAGTCACTCTCTTCAAGAAGATGTCTCTCAAGAGTTCTGAGGAGATTGAGGGCATGAAAGACGTTCCCTATGCCTCAGCCGTAGAGAGCATCATGTATGCCATGCTGTGCACTCGCCCTGACATTGCTCAGGCGGTGAGTGTTGTAAGCAGATTTCAGGCCAACCCGGGGCAGGAGCATTGGACAGCTGTGAAGAACATACTTAAATACCTTTGAAGGACAAAAGAGTTTTTGTCTAGTATTTGATGGTAGTTCACTGCAAATTCTGGGGTATACTGATGCCGATTTCCAGTCGGATCCAGATGATAGAAAGTCTACATCTAGGTATGTTTTCATGATAGGATCATGTGTTATTTGCTAGAAAGCAGGAAACAGGGGTCTACGGCAGACTCCACAACCAAAGTCGAGTACATTGCCACAAGTAAAGCTGCCAAGGAAGCTATGTGGATGAAGAAGTTCGTTCACAAATTAGGAGTGGTTCCGTCCAGCACATCACCCATCCCATTGTTGTTACACAACAATGGAGCGATCCCCCAGGCTAAGGAGCCTCGGGCCCACTCGAAGTCAAAGCACATCGAGATGAAGTACCTTGTATTGTGGGAGATCGTTGGTAGAGGGGATGTCCTGATTCATCAGGTAGCATCAACGGATAATGTGGCAGATCCATTAACTAAGCCACTCACACAGAAGGTGTTTGAGAAACACATGAAAAGTATGGGACTTCGACTTGTACCAGATTGGACCTAAGTGCAAGTGGGAGTTGTTGGACAGTTTTTGTATGCCCTTAGCTTCAATAAGTTTTGATGTACTTTTGATATTTAATGTAAATAAATGAAGTATATATTTGATTCATGTTGTGTGGTATACTTCTGTGTAAGACCCTAAAACTAGACACTTAATGAGACTTGTGTTGGTTTTGAATGTTCATAGCCGTTGGATAAGTCTGGGGAGATTTATCCTGCCACGGCTGACACTGGTGTGCTGCCAAGTGTTGGGGTGGCTTGTCTCATCCGCCAGGGTGAGACCCAAGGTACATGCAGTGTAGGATTAATTGAACCCTTGAACCGGACCAGATTTCTAGTATTGCCTTGGACCTTGGAGATTGATGGGCAAAACTGGAAAGTTACACCTGACTCTTAGACCCGATTATGGTACTGCACTAGGTGTCGGATTGGGCTGTCTTTGATATGCCAATCAGTGAGATCCTTAGCGGAGGTCAAAACCTGGGTATGTTGGGACAGTATGAGAATTCATCTAAGTGGGTGATCATAGTGACGGGATCAGCCCCTTTGTCGGACAAAGGTAATGATCGGGGATGCACTCTCTTTGATGGAAACCAAACTGCCGACAGTTGATTTCAATCGTTGGAATTTTGTTTTGCAAAATTTATATAATATGATATATATTTAAGTATGGTTTCAAAATGTTTGCAAATGGTTTTAATTCCCGGGATCCATGTAAGTAGAGAGTGCAACACTGTTCCTTGTAGTCGAGGTAGAGGTCCTCTCTTGTCGGGCAGTGCTTGATCCTTATGGGTTGAGAGGTTAAGTGTAATGCCATTTGGGATGATACCTGATGGGCTAATCTTGCACTTGCTCGCAGTCCCTGGGTTTTTATAAGATGGCTTGGCCCAGGGACCACTTAGTGTAAGTGTTTGGCCCATAGGGTGCATGTGATGGGCTGAAGGAGTTCACTGGGCTTTTTTGTGAATTCGGCCAGGCCTTGTAATAGAGGCTGGGCCGAACCCATGTGGCTGGTGTGTAGATCAATGCTTGGGTCTCACGCCATACAAAGAAGCCCAACTGGGTTGTAGTTTGGAAGACTTTTGAGCACACATAACCTTATTGGGCCTAAAGCCCATTTCGAACTGGGCTGATTTGATCAGTCATTATTAAGGGGCGAATCTGAGATTAGGATGAGCTCAAAAGCTTATCTAATCTGCATATAGGATTAAGAAGAGTCCTAATCCAAATACAGATTTGGATAAGGGGCAACTCCTGATATGATCAGGAAAAACTTTCTTAATCATTAAGCAACTGGAAGAAACCCTAATCGAATTACATGAATTCAAACCCTAGGGAGATAGAACTCATTCTGTAGTTTTGTGAGATAGGATCTCAAAAACTTTAGAAAAAAGAAAAGTAGTTTGCCATCTATTTCTCTAGCCTCCTCCAGTTGCAGCCACCACCCATCTATTGCAGTTCGTTTTCTCTACTAGAGAAAAATCAAGAAAAGTTCTTGATATTAGTCTTTTTTGAAAGGCTGATTCGGTTTGGTGCTCCTTGTCATCCAAAGGATTCTTGTGAAGGATTCAGTCTTTGGGCGTGAACACCAACTTTGGGAGAAATTTTTTCTCTGGATCAGGTAAAATTACTCCATTCACTTTTGGTTCAGATCTGGTTCGGTTTTGGTTCAAGTAAAATCCTTGAATCTTGATTCTAAAATTTGGGAATGTGATTCCCAGTTGAAAGGTAGGTAGAAAATTTTTGAAATTCGCCCTCCCATTCCGCAACTGTTTTGGCGTCCATACAATGGATTCTACCATCCCTTTCACTGTGCTCATCATCACTCAACTTGGCAATAAGGGCATTTAGCTTCTCCCGCTTCGGGCAATGTCTTGTCAAAAGTGTTCCTCCCCACAAAAGTAGCATGTAGGCGGACAGGTTGGTCTTCCCTGGTACTTGTTGTTGTAGGAGTTGTGACTTCCTTGTGGATGCTTTCCCTTCTGTTACTATGCTGGCAGGTTGTGGTAGGGTCGCTTCTATCTCGGGGGGCTTGGTTGTCTGTCTCCCCCACTCAAATGTGCGGCACGTGGGCTGGTTGGCTTGGTCCCTTCATCATCCGACAATCTCCACTCACTAAGTTGTTCGGCCACAGCCATGGCAAAGGCAAGGTCTTGAATATTGCGTCATTGGAGCTCCAGTTTGGCCCAAGGCTTTAGGCCATCCATGAAGTTGAACAATAGGTCTTTATCTGACATGTAGGTGACTTCTAATGTGAGAGCAGAGAATTCCTTCACATACTCGTGTAGCGAGTCATCGTGCTTGAGAGACTTCATCCTTCGGCGGGCAAGGAACTTCACATTCTCTGGATAGAACTGTCTCTTCAACTCTTGCTTAAAATCGGCCCATGAATGTATAGTGCACGTACCGCGGTCGATGTCAACACACTTTTTGTGCCACCACAACGTAGTTGTATCAGTTAAATACATTGTAGTTATACGTACCTGAGTCCTTTCATCAACCACATTGGCTGCAGAAAGGTATTGTTCCATTTGCCATAAGAACTTGTTGAGCTCTCGTGCATCGCGAGTGCCCGAATAGGGAGTTGGCTCCCGAATCTTGATGTCGGAAGGAGTGTGTGAGGTGCTGGCCGGGTAGGCAATTGCTCTCTTCATAATGACACACTCCCCCTTGATTTCATCAAGTTGAGCTTGGACATTAGCGGAGGTGTTTAGGGTGGACTTTAAAGCTGCCCATTTGGTCTTCATCTCATTCAGTTTGGCATTAGTGGCCATTGATGTGGTGATGGTTCTTCTCCATGTTGCCCACTCTCTCTTCATCTCGTTGAGTTGGGCTTAAAAGCAGTTAAGCTTGTCTTGGACATGCGAGTTGGATGAGCTTCTTTCTTGTTGGCGTGCAGTATTGCAGATATCCTTGAGCGTGCCATTGAGTATGTCGTGGACCTCATCCACGACTCCACTTAGGTGGCCTTCCACTTCCACTAGGGTACTCTCCATGGCTTCCATGTTTTGGTGTAGTTCGTTTACCGAATCTCGCATCTCACCTACAGTGGCTTTGCAACGTAGCATGCGCAAGTCAATGGCTGCATGCTTGTTGGTAGATTTCTCACGTTTGCTAGGCTTGGGTGCCTTGTCCTTGCCGATGTCGTCGGCGGGTGCATTGTCGGGCCCATGGGATGTGGAGAGTCCATGCTCGATCTCCTCCATGATGTCCTTATTGTGCTTCATGCTGTCACTCGCGTCGTGGGTCGAATGGCTAGGAAGGAGTTCCTGCTCTGATATCAACTGTCAAGGGGCTAATCGTTGAGGCCTCATACGACACTCGAATGGGGCGAGTAAGCTTAAGCGACAAAGCAACAACACATGAAAAGGCAACAAGATGGCACACAAATTAGTAAAAAGGCTACTTGTATTACATTAATAGATGGAAGCACAATCACATAGTTCAATGTCAAGGGGATCTCATGCTTAACCTTTACACGCTACTAATTCACTCAATTACCTACCTCCATTCAAAGAGTACATTAAGCTTTTGGGGGAGTGACAATAAGAAACATCAAAAAGGTGAAAAATCATACTACAAAATTACAATAATGCCATTGGCAATCCCCCCATACAAAATACATGCAATGACGCACCCAAGACACACACTTGGACACTCGGATGGCATGCTGCGGTCGTGGTGATGGCACTTGAAGGCACGGCAAAATGGTCACTTGTGATAGCACGACACTGGATGACATGATGGGCTGGGCTTGCACAGATGGAACATGATGCATTGGATGACAAGGTTGGGTATGAGCCACTTTGTTGATGACGTGCAAGGACTTCGTCAAGTCTTTGGGCCATGCCATTAATCTTGTCCAGTTGTCGAGACACATGGTTCCAATCAATTTGTGGCTCAGGTTGGAAGTAGTTTCTCATTCCACAAACTCCAGCCATTGAATTCATTTTATTTTAACCCCCTTTTTCTTCTTCTTTTTTTTTGAAATTTGAAATTTAAATTTTGAATTTTAATTTCAAATTTAGAATTTGAAATTTAAACTCAAATTTGATTTTGATTTTTTTTTTTAATTTGAAATTTAAATTCAAATTTGAATTTTTATTTTTTATTTTTATTTTCTCTCTTTTTATTTTCTTTCTTATTATTATTTTTTTAAAGGTAAACAAATCAACCACACGACCTAGGGACTGACCTAGGGTTTCCTAAACTAGTGGTTCAACCAATGTGAATCCTTTTAGGTTCACTTAGAATTACACCACTTCCTTTGGTTAGCCAGGTAAGAGGTGGGGATGTGGGAGGCTCCCCTTATTCTCGCAAGGACCTAATTAAGTAACCACAAAACTCGCTTAGGCATAGCCATTTAACCTCTTTCCTTAGACACCAATCGCCGATTATGGAAAGTAATTTCAAGCTTCCCTAAAATTCAGCACACCTTTGAACCAAACGTGAGGCTTCCCTAATGGATCATTTTATCCAAATTTTAAAATAGGGCTAGGGTGAACCGCACGTGAATGGTGGTGATTTATGGGCCAAGGAAGGGTGATGAAATCCCCACCTTATCTTATTTAAGTTGGATGCCCTTAAATGAATTAACGGAAAGACAAAATAAACACAGCAAAATGCAACTAACTACAATGCATGAACAATTGTTTCTAAAATGCAATTCAGCAATTAAACATAAAAGAATAAAGCAAACAAACTAAGCAAAAGCAACAATTAAAATAATAAAAAGAACACCTAACACATTCACAACTAACAATAATAATTTCAGCAATTAAATAAACCTATATGATGCATGATCTAGAATATAAAACCCTAAATATTGGAAAAATGCAAGAAAAATATTTACCAACTTTTTTTAATTCAAAATTTAAATTTTTGGGAGTTTAAATTCAAATTCATATTTTGAAATTTAAATTCCTAAAATTTAAATTTGAATATATTTTTTTTAATTTTAAACTTTTTTTTATTTCTTTTAATTAAAAAATTTAAAATTTGAAATTCAAATTCAAATTCAGATTCGAATTAAAATTTAAATTTAAATTCAGATTTGAAATTTAAACTCAAATTTGAAAAGTTCAACAATTTACTAATTAACCATTAATTATTCAATTAAACAACTAAAAGAAAAGAAATTAAATAAACCAACAAATAATGATTGCAAACAGAAAGTAAAACAAGAAATTAATTGTGCTAGAAAGAATTAACAACTATCAAAAATAAATTCTAACAAGATAATTGCTATTCTAGAAATTAAACTAAAAATAAAATGAACAAAAAGAAAGTTATGCAAGAAATAAATGAAATAAAAGAAAAAAATACAAGTCTAAAAAAATTAAACCGAAAATAAAATAAACAAAATAAAAAAATATGCTGAAATTTTTTTTATTTATATTTTTTTTCGTTTTTTAATAAAAGAAAAACACAAATCTAAAAATTAATACGAAAATAAAATTAACGAAAGAAAAATACGCTGCAAAAATAAATAAGATAAAATAAACAATTTTTTTTATTTCTTATTGTTTTTTATCTGAAATAAAAGAAAAAAAAACAAATTTAAAATTTAAATCGAAAATAAAATAAACAAAAGAAAATTATGCTGCAAGAAATAAAATGAAATAAAATAAACAAATGTTTTTGTTGTTTTCTTTTTAAATCTGAAATAAAAGAAAAACACAAACCTATTAAAGAAAAAAAAGATCGAACAAGAAATTAAAATAAAGAAAGAAGAATAGATCTAGAAATAAAATGGAATCAAAATAATACTAAAAAAATAAATCGGATCTAGAAAAAAAATTAATTAAAAAATCAAAAATAACTAGTCTATAAAAAAAGTATTTCAAAAATTAAAAATAAAATGAGGCGACTACACCTGAAACGCAATCCAATTAATAATCCCTTCTCTTCTCTCCCGCAGTCCCGCAATGCTCCAGTACCCTAGCTTTCGCTATTCTGTCTTGCAGAATCAAAGAGAAACAAGAATTAAATTGAAATAATAGATCAAGTAATAAAAGAAAAATAAAAAAAAATAATGAAAAAGATCTGGATAAAGCAAATAAAAAATTTTCTTTGTGCTTCCCTGGCAACGGTGCCAAAAACTTGGTGTGTCCAGAAGCGTGTCGTTAACCACTTCGGAACACCAGTTTAATATTTATAATTTTTTCTGATTCTCATACAACTACTAATGTAGTAAATGGGTGAGAACGGGTCATATCCACAGGGAAGCAAGTGAAAAATTAATATATAATTAGATCCGGGCAAGAGAATGCAATCGGGAATGGCAGAAAATTCAAAAATAAAATCTATTATTGCTGAAATTAAATTTTTTGAATTTAAATAAGATAATAAATAAAAATCAGAATTTAATAAAGTATGGGAATCAACAAAGGAAAAAAAAGAAATAAATAAAAAAATGATCCAGAATCCAGATCCGGTAGCGGTAGCTGCAGATCGGCCAGACAGCTTGCAGAAACCCCTCCTGACAAGAATTAAATCTAAAGGATTGCAGAAATAAAAATAACATAAAAGAAAATAGAGAAAAGAAATGAATGGTTGATCAAATCCAGTGGTGGTAGTTGCAAATTGGTTGAACAGCTTGCAAGAACCCCTGCTGAAAAGAACTGGGCGTCCTCCCCTTCTACAACCCTTGAACTCCTAAAGAAACTTTAGCCTTGTTAACTGGGTGAGTTAACCAACCCCTTCTACAGGACCCCTGGGACCCTTTTTATCAAGAAGGGTGGACACAACTGGAAATAGGGAGAAAGATGGGGGGTGGCAGCTAGGATTTAGCAAAGTTAGGGATGCCCTAGGGTTTCTAATGGATGGCTAAGATGGTTTTGGGGTTATCTTATGGCTGAAAATGAAAGGAGAGGGCACCCAATATTATGTATGGCTGAGATTTGGGCGCCTAGAAATAAAGGGTGTAGATTAGGACATCTAGGGTTGAAGGGTTAAGATTAAAAGAATAGGTAGTGCCCTAGATTGAATGGTTGGGATATAAGATGGAGGGAGTGGCTGAGATTTGGAGGTGAGGGGCTGAATGGTGAGGATTAGCAGAATAGGTGGCACCCTAGGGTTTAAAAGCTATAAAGGAGAGCCCTAAAATGAGTGGTTGAGATTAAAAGAGGTGGAGGGTGGAGATTAAACACCTAGGGGCGGCTAGGGTTTGCTAAGAGTGAAAAGATTAGGTTAAAAAGGCTCCTTAGGGTTTTCTAAGGAGAGGGGAGCATGGTAATACAATAGGATGGGCGCCAACTGGATTTAGCAGATAGGAGGCACCCTCCTGTTCTCAGTTCTTTACAAAAACACCCCCTCTCTTAACTGGTATTCACAGCAGCTTCCCAAAAACTGCACTTCAACCTAGAAAATTTCCTAGTTTTCTACATAATTTGCATAGAGACCCTCAGATGTCACATAATTGATTTTAACTGGGTAAATGGTACACTTTGACTAATCTAAGGCCGAAAATACCCCTAAATTGATGACCTTAAGGCATCAAAATGCAGGGTTAACACTTACCCTGCATGCAAGAAAACCCATACGAGGTCGAGGCTCCGATTGACCGATGTATTGGTGATCTTCAAGCGTTGATAGGTGCCATCCAAGATCAAATCCGATAGGTGAAGGAGGGCCGAGGTGATGCCTCCACTAGTTAGAACCTCTCATCTATCCAGATTGAGGCCTTCACCGACTCTATCACCTTCGAGCTGCTCCCACTTAACTTCAAGGCTCCCAGCTTGGAGACCTATGATGGGAGCACAAATCCAAACTACCACATGGAAAGCTTCTGAGCTCTAATGCTCCTCTATAGGTACTCCGATGCCCTGATGTGCCGAGCCTTCCATGCCACCTTTAACGGATCGACACGCAGATGGTTCTCCATGCCACCCGGTCATCACCTTTTGGAACTACTTTGCAGATCTCTTCCTCTCTCACTTCATCAGTTGCTGACAGTGCCAGAAGACCGTCATTTAACTAATGTCCATCAAGCAGAAACACGGGGAAAGCCTTCAGGCGTACATGAACTGATTCAAACAAGAAGAGCTCGAAGTAAGGGATCTTGACCCCTTGGTCTCTATGCACGCGGCCATCAACAGCCTTTGGCTCGGACCCCTCAGCTGGTTCATCTCCAAGACTCTGCCCAGGAACAAGGCTGATTTCTTGAAAAATGTCCAAAAATACATCGCCACCGAGGAGGCCGAAGCCAACAAAAGCCTATAGGAACTAGAAGCCGAGCTTAGCCGAGAGGCCCCCAACAAGAAGAGGAAGGAAAGGGACGGCTGTGGCCATGACAACACTAACAAAGACAGTGAGAAAAAGATGTCGGTTCCTTCATTCAACAAATAGATGCCACTGAACTCCACCCGAACACATATACTCATGCCAGTAGGGAAGGAGGAATACGTGAAGTGGCCAACCAAGTTGAAGAGGACCCGAAAAGAGGTAACCCCAAGAAGTACTGCAAGTACTACTACGACACTGGCCACAATACTGAGGACTGCTACAAACTCCAAGATGAGATTGAGTCCCTCATCCACCATAGGCACCTGAAAGAGTATGTTCAGTGCAACAACGATGCCTTGTCCTTGCAGTGGTAGCAACAGGCTGGGCCCCAGGCCCATCACCCCCTAGATAGAGTTATTAAAGTCATCGCTAGGGGTTCAGCCTTAGGTGGAGCATCTGCCTTGGCCCAGAAGGCATGTGCCAGGCAATACAACATCCAGAGCCCAATGCCTAAAAGGTCGAGGCTAGAAGAAAGCATCTCCTTCTTTGACGACGACCTACAAGGGGTCTCATTGCCCCATGATGATGTATTGGTGGTGTCTATGACTATCGCCAACTACATGGTGAAGGGAATCCTCGTGGACAGTGGATCCTCAATCGACATCTTGTTCTACAAAACATACGAGAAGATGCATCTAACGTCAAATCGGCTGCAACTTGTGGACGTGCCACTAGTCGGGTTCTCTGGAGCAATCATCAAGCTTGATGGGAAGATAACTCTACCAATCATAATAGTGATCGAGCCTTGACAAGTCACCTGAATGACCGAGCTTTTAGCCATGAAGATAAGTTCCCCATATAATTCCATCATAGGGAGGCCGATCCTTCGTGCACTCAAGGTGGCCATCTCGTCTTACCAAGGGTAGAGGAATAACTGAGGAGAACTTCTGAAATTTCAAGTTGAACCTCGGGTAACCTGTTGTGAAAAAGTAGGGGGCAAAGATATTAGATGCAAAAGGCTGTTTCCACAACTGAACAATCAAATCAAAATCAAGGATGGGTTTTCCATTACGGGCACCATAACATAATGAATGATCAGTATCATCCTCTGCTGAAGAAACTCCATCAAATCATTATCCTTGCTTGGAATTTTATCTTGGGCACGGATGTCAACTTCTAAAGCTATGTCAGCAAACAACTCTTGTAACAAATCAAGTCTCTGGGAATGAGAGGCTAGTGCCAGTTGGAGCTTTTTTCTTGATTTCTTGGGTGAGTGGTTAGATAAGCAGCTCTCCTTGTGACATTTTGGTAAAACCTCCAAGAGAAGCACATATTTCTCCTCTCTATGAAACTAGAGCTACTAGGCATCATTTCTACTGTTACTTAAGTTTTGTTATTTTGATAGGTTAAATTTTTTTATTGGCTGGGTTTTATTTTGAAAATTTGAAAAATAATAGATGATAAATACGACATTTTGTTTCTTTATTAATATTTAACGATGATGATAATTATCAGAATACTTTAGGATACTTATGTAAATAATAAAAATAAAGTTAGTTAATTTCCTAAACATAGAAGTACTTCAAGAAATTTGCCCTAAAGATTTTTTCGTGAAAGCATGAGTAATATGACTTCATTAATTATCCCCACTGTAGATGAGTCTTTGAATTATTGGAGGAGAGAGTCAAATAAAAGATAACTATCAGCCCTAAAGGAGAATTTTGGGCCACTAATTCACACAACGAAAAAACATACTTCTTTTATTTATTTATTCTGTCAGGAATGATGATTATGTAATATTCCAAAAAACAACTTGTCACAAGATAGACAGTGCACTTGGAAGTTAAATTAGAATCCCCTTTTGGATGTGTTAGGAGGATTTTGGTGTTGTGGTGTTGCGTTGTTGCGTTTTGGGCTGATTAATACACAAATTTGTGTGAGAGAGGTTTTTATATGTGAAATGTCTTGAAAAGATTTTGAGTTGATCAATATGAATTGCTATTTCTACTTAAAATGACAAATTTAGGAGCCTTCTATAATGTTAATTGCTTTTCTTATTGTCAGTTCCAAAAATAAATCAAAACTATCGTGTTTTACAACAGATTGTTTTACAACAGATTGTTTCTTATAACAAAAATACAAGAAATATGTTTTACAACAGATTGTTTTACAACAGATTGTTTCTTATAACATACACTATTGTGTATGTGTTTTATGTTTTTAAAATGGAAACTAAAAAAATATTCTTGAATCTAGTTTCAAAAACATGTTTTCATTTCATTAATCATCATCATGTTCCATAAATCATATAATTTCTATATTAGAAAATTTGTTTTTGTGATAATACAATACAAAGCAATGTTTTTGAACCATCGTTGACCCAGATGGTCGGACTGTTTGACCCACGAACCATCCAAGCAATCGGTTCTATTTTACCTCAAACTCAGCCCCTAACCAAAAACTGTTGAATTGGTCAACGACCCATTGACTTGGGCGGTTGAACCGTCGACCTGTTCAACCCGTTTAACAGTTTTGACCATTTTTTATTTCAATTATTGTTCCTTTTATTTTTTTTGTCAGAATGGGTCATTCATTCAAATCAAATGATCGAACCATCGACCCAAAAACCAATGGCCAGAATAGTTTCAATTCGAACATTAATACAAATACAAAAGGCAACAACACCACCGTACCAAACAAATCGATTGTGGCATGAGATTATCATATGTGATTTATTTACTTACTCGAAGATACATTTTGATTAGGGATCCAAGCATCCAACCATAAATCCCACTAAGGTTATTTTTGTAAAATTGTATGTAAAATAATTTATAAAAGGGCAAAATGGGTATTTGAAAAGAAAAACTTATGCATTAATCAGACGTTTTCGGTCTGGACCAGTGACAGAAGGGAGGTTTTTGTCAAATTTTTTAAAAGTTCATAAGAGGTATTTGCTAAAATGAAACTAGAGGAGAAGAAGTTTTTATAATTGTTAAAAACTTTTGGGGAGGATTTTATATTTTACCCTAATTTTGAATATAAAACTCAAATTAAACTTCTCTCAACCATTTGATATCTACTGAACTTTTCTTAATATTTGAATTAATATTTTATAAAATTGATATCGGTTGGTTTTGTGATGGAATTGTTGTATATATATATATATATGACAACCATAATAATGTCGTTTGGGGGGTTAAAATTGTTGTAGATATATTATAAAATTTAAAGGTGGCCCCACTTTTGGAATAATGTCGTTTGGGGGGTTAAAAAGTGTCTATCAATCTGTGGTAAAAACCCAACCACAACCATAATACATTTTTCATGAATCACAACTCTCATCTTCCATTATAAGTGACAACTACTTCTTACCTACTTTATTGAATAAAAAAATAATGGGAGAAATATTCCTTTTATAAAGTATAAATCTTAGGGACTACAAGCTATCCTTGTGTACCCTTTTCTCTTGGTGACAGTTGTCAAATTTTCAATGGGCTAAAATCCTAACCCAAGCCGGACGTGGTTGAAATTCTTCAAAATCGGTCAGTCCTAGTTGGCGTTTGTGCTTAAGCTTAACTACATTTGTCATTTGGTATTAGATTGCATCAAGGCTACGTTTGGTTTCATTGGAAATAGTCAAATAAGACTTGAATTAGAAATCCTTCAACCTAGACAAGCCTAGGAATCAAACCAAATACAGCCTAGACAAGCCTAGGAATCAAACCTCCCTCCCTGAATAGGTAGGTGCATGGTCACTGGTCAGTAGCCTAACTTCCTTCGTATTATACACACGCGAAAAAACAGCACGCAAACCTTCTTGTGATTAATTAGCTGTCCATACAAGGGTTTGGCCAAAATGCTTATGAGCTTCGAAAGATCTTCTTACCTGTTGATCTTTAATAATATCAATTTTTAGGGATAGAAAATTGCAATTTAATGGTCTTCTGGTGACTTCGTCTTCAGTCAGTGCAATACCCGTTCGGAGTTGTGTGCTGTGTTTATTTGTGTGCAAATCGCAGCTGGGAGTTTGCATACATGCATGTACATGAAACTTATATATAAGAGATGGACACCATTTATAATCAAGGTTCAAAATATCGATATGCGTGATATATCGGTAAGGACATATTAAGTGATACTGATAGCTTTTTTCTTACTTTTTTATTTTTTTATATTTTTCAAAACCGGTTCAAGGGGGCTGATGCATCCACTGTAGGGACGTATCGAAGAAGTCCCGAAATGATACATATCGACGACCAATACATAACGATTTTTTGATCCTTGCTTACAATTATACAACCCAAAAACCTAAATTATTGGGTTATCGTCATTCTTATATATGAATCCGTTTTTGTGTTTTTCCAATGTTGGACTCTCACTCTTCATAACTCGCATATGCATCCAACAAATGACATGCATGGTCAAGGTTAAAGGCTTGGGGCATAGTTAGGTGTTATTCTTCTTTGCTAGAACTGTTAATGGATGGATCTGGTTTAGAAAAGGATGTATCAATCCCAAACTAATTATTAATCTGTTCTATAAAATATACCCAGTGCCAAACCAATTATTATTGACATCTATAATTACCTATACCTATGATATTAAAACTTACAACTTTATTTTTATAATATATATCCTTAATAAAAATCACGGTAAACATTAAATTGTTTATATGTTGATAAAGCAAATATTATTAACCAAAAATAATCTTATAAAATATAATAAAATTATAAAAAATCAGAATTCCTTTATATATTATTAATTAGATAATCGGTTTGTATAAAAAAAACCAGTCCCAGTTCCATTATAATCAGGACACAACTCAAAACCAGCAGAACCGATGCATGAGTTTGATTGGTTCAGTGCAGTTATGTCAAATAGACCCACAATACAGTCCTATTCAGACCATTCATCCTTTTGTTGGGACGAATCTTCAAATGAGATGCAACACCTAGATTATACTGGATGATTTCGGCCATACATATATCTCAATCGCTGGTCCGAGTCAGGTTGGGTTTTCATTCTGTATTAACAAATTTTTTAAGGCCCGAGCCCAAGGTCGGCCTGACCATCGAGCCTACAACTTGGGCCCGAGTTCGGCCCGAGTTCGGCCCTCATAAAAAGCTCGAAGCCCGGGCCTGGGCCCGAGCCCGAAATTTAGCCCATGTTGTTTACTACTGCTGAAGCGGCTGAATAGAGAGAGAGAGTGAGAGTGAGAGAGAAATTATAAAGAAAAAAAAATCTATATATTAAATTATAAATATATATATTTCAATAAATATTAGGGAGAAGTACAAATCAGCCCAGCTCAGAATTTACTAGGCCCAAAGTACAGGGGGAATGCATCCTGACCGTGAATTGATGCCAAATTCACGGGCAGGATGTGGTTTATAGGGGGGGACAGGGCTAGTTGTAGGGGGGGCTGGAATTCAGAATTCTGCATCGTGTCTCCGTACTTTTCCCTAAATATTATATTATTTATATATTTTATATAATATATAAAATACATAATATGTATTTTATAAAATATATAATGCTGAGTCGGGCCGGGCTTTTTTGACAAATCCCGAGCCCAGCCCGTGACACAGTCGGACTTACTGTGTTAGGCCCGCGGGCCTAATTACATGACCAAGCCCGACAGGGGTGCGAGCCGGGCCATCGGACTACCCGGCCCATGAACAGGTCAAGACGACAAGACCTGTGATTGGGAAGAGACTATGACATTTGGGCCTTGTTTGTTTTTTCAGGAAGCTATTATTTAGATAAGTGCATTTAATTATTTTTTTCAAATTTATACAAGTAAATGTATCTTATAGGTAGGAGAATCTTTCACCATGTTAATTTTTTTATTTACCTTTTACTTGGAAAACTCAATTTACCCAAGTCCAGAAAAAGATATCACTTATCGGTTTGAATTAGGTAAGCACATATTATAAGCGCGTTGAGTAAGCACTTGGAAGTTTTCTTTGATACCAATCTCTTAAAATATCCTCAACCTACCTTGATAAAGATCAAATTCAACTTTTGATATAGGTATAGAATATTTATTGTATGATCACTCACTATACTTATAATGGTGTGCCTACTAGATCTGGACTCATGATACATGAAAAAATCGATTTTGCGCTGAATCCCACATGTTTTTGAAATAAGAACATTGATAAATTAATTAATGGGAATCACAATCCCATAGAAGTCTTTTTATCTTTCAAAAAATGGAAACGATGCCACTACAACTTTAAGCCATTAACCAATTAATCAAAATCCTTTTGATGAATGCCACCTTTTTTTTTTGGTAAACAATGAGGATGAGGGAAATGGAATCTAACAGTATTTTTTGCCTTTTTTTTCATAGAAATTACAAGAATACCACTCTCTACCAACTCTCTCTCTTTTGCTTTTTTTCTTTTAAATTACAAGAATGCCACTCTCTCCTACCAACTTTCTCTCTCTTGCTTTTTTTTCTTTCAAATTACAAGAATGCCATCTCTCTCTCCTTATAAATTACAAGAATGCCACTCTTTTCCAATTGAGGGAGACCTTAGCTCGGCATCTCGGTTGTTAGGTGACCTGGAATCTAAGGTAGTCGAGTTCAAGCCAAGCCGAGCTCAAACTTTTGAGCTCAAGCTCAAGTCTCTAATTCGAATTGAGCTTGAGCTAAACGACACCTCGACCAGTAAGGGAGACCTCGGCTCGATACCTCGGTCACTAAGGGAGATCTTGGCTCAGCACCTCAACAACTGAGGGAGACCTCAACTCGGCACCTTGTCAACTAAGGGAGACCGTAGCTCGACACCTCGCCTGCTAGGGAAACCTCAGCTTGACACTTCAGTAGCTGAGGGAGACCTCGATTTGGTACCTCGGCAATTGAGGGAGACCTCAGTTTCTTGAGAGACTTGCAATCAAAGGTAGTCGAGCTTGAACTTCCGAGCTTTTGACTCGAGTCGAGCTCAAGCCTGATAGTTTATGAGCGAGCCCCTACAACGCAGGGCCCCCTCCACTAGTATATTTATTAAACCAAGAAACCAAAACAGAACAACCGAATAAAGAAAATAGAAATAGACCAACAAAAAACAAATCCAACTACAAGCTACAAAATCCAACTTTAAAACATCAACAAGACACAGAGGAACAAAAAAAAAACTTGATTTAAAACCAAAACTGCTAAGGCCAAATTTTGCAGCAGTATGGGTTGCAAATTTGTTTTTCTTGGACATAACTGAACTTTGAAACGTCTTCTTACAACAATTCTAGCAAAGAGTCATCTTCAGAAGCGTTAATTGAATGCACTAAGCTTGCATAATCGGATTCAAAAAAGGCTTAAAAAGGATTCATTTGGTCAGCCCAACTAACCACCTCACAAAGAGATTTAGCTTCTACTATCAGAGGAGAGGAGGCTTTAACTATTCTAAAGCCAGCAACCCAACAGATACCAAAGTTATCATGAAGGATAAAACCAAAAGAGGCTTTACTATTTGACAAAAAACTCACATCAACATTAGATTTCAACACTCCCTACTATGGAGGCCTCCAAAAAAGCTACTTCATTTATTGGATTAGGACTGGAAGAATCTTCCAATCTGTGCTGCCAATGAAGAGATTTCTCCACTATTAACCTATGAATAACATGAATGATAACATAGGGATTTACATTTTCATTTTCAAAACAAAATATATTCCTATATTTTAATATCTCCCATAAGGAAAGAGAAATATTTGCCATAGTAGAAACATTTTCTTTTCCCATAAGAGAGATAATGTTCTTGAACCAATCTCCAAAAGAGGAGAACATTCTACTAAGTTTAGGGTTGAAACCAAGACTAGATCCCATCCTTATGCACCTAGCCTTATCACATAAGAGAAGGGAGTGAAGGGCTATTTTAGGTTCTTTTCCACATCAGTCACAAATTTTAGACTCAGTCAAACCTCTTTGAAAGAGAGATTTTTTACAGATAAAGCATTCATGCTACCTCTCCATAATTGGTTCGATTAGGAGACTCCAAATGCAGTTCCAATAGCTTTTATTAGGCCTCGGGCTTGAAGTCTCTGAAACATCTCTTTCTTGCATCTATTTTGCAATAAAATATGTTGCTCTGACTAAAAATTTTCTCAGTTTTTCTTCCAACCAGCATAGCTTATCATTCCAAGGATTGGAAGGCAGGTCCATGTCAAAGATTTTTTTTTGAGCAAAATACCCTTTTCTAGAATTTTGGATATATCCCATGTCCTATTTTCTTGATCTATGAGCTCTACTACCACCATTTGGGATGATGACTTAGGCCTAGGCTCCATCAACCTAAAATCTTCTAGATCAAGGATCCAAGGGTCATTCCACACTATAATTTATGTCTCACTACCAACTTTCCAGTAAATACCTTTTTCTAGAATTTTCCTTTCCTCAAAAACACTCTTCCAACCCCAAGAAGATTTACTTGATATTTTTGCATGGAGAAAATGGGAATTATTGTAATACTTTGCTTTTAGAGTTTTGGGCCACAGACTAGAGGAATTTGTATAAAACCTCTAGTCAAGCTTTGAGAGAAGAGATAAATTGAAAGCCCTGAAATCTCAGAAACTTAGGCCCCCATTTGACTTGTTTTTTGTCACTTGGTCCCAAGTGACCCATCTTAATTTTTTCTTTTCTTCACTATCCCCCCACCAAAAACTCTTTTGGCTCTTACACATAGATTTACAGACCTCTTTTGGTAAGAGAAAGCATGACATGCAATATGTTGGGAGGGTCATAAGTATAGATTTAATGAGAACATCCTTTCCTATCTGCGAAAGGAGGGAACCTCTCTAACCTTTTGGCTCGACTTTCCACCCTCTTAGTCAGATAGTCAAAAGCTTGAAGCTTCTTTCTACCTATGAGAGGTGTGAGCCCAAATTGATTGAGGGTTTTTCCACTTTTTTTGATATGTAGGAAATTTGAAACCAACTTTTTAAACCTAAGACACATATTACAACTAAAGAAGACTTCAGATTTCTGATAGTTTACTTGTTGCCCTAAAGCCCTTTCAAAGAGTGAGATGGCTTCCAAAATGTTACTTGCCTCTCTAAGATCTGCTTTAGAGAAAATGCAACTATCATCTACAAAAAAAAAAAAAAAAAAAGATAAGAGATAATTGGAGCTTGCTTGTAGATTTTAATTCCAAAAATTTCACCCTTGATTGCCTTTTGATTTAAGGTGACAAACAAAACATTAGAGCATAGGAGGAAAAGACATAGGGAGAGTGGGTACCCTTGTCTTAAACCCCTTTGTGGGTAAATTTTCTTAGAAGGGGAACCATTCACCAGGATATGGTAAGACACAAATGTAACATATGTCATAACCCCGAAAATCCATTTGTTCCCAAAACCCATTTTTTCTATAGTTACTTTCAAAAACCCCCACTCCACCCTATCATAAGCCTTGCTCATATCCAATTTAACTACCATTAAGCCATTTCTAGCTTTAGCATGGGTCATGTAATGCATTACGTCATGAGCTATGAGGATGTTGTCTATAATTACTCTACTCGGAATAAAGGCACTTTGATTTTTTGATATTATTTCACCGAAAAATGGCTTCAGTCTATTGGTCAAAAATTTTGTAATGATTTTGTAAATTGTGTTGCACAAGCTGATTGGCCTAAAATGGGAAGCTTCCTCAGGATACTTGACTTTGGGGATTAAAGCAATGAAAGTGGTGTTTAAATCTCTATTTAAGATTCCATCCTCAAAGAAACACCTAATCATTCTAGCTATGTCATCTTTAACAAACTACCAACAAATTTGGAAGAACATGTTTGGAAAGCCATCAAGCCCCGAGGCTTTTCTGGGAGCCATCTGAAATAGAGCCTCGATCTTTTCTTCTGAAATGTCTTTCTGAAGTTGTTCATTGGTTTTAATATTAATTACCACATTGACCCCTTTTAGAGCCAGACTTATAGACTTATATCAGTTGGGGAAGAGCAAGAGAATAATTCCCTAAAATGATTTTCAAGGATATTCTTAATGTGATATTACCCTTCCATCTATTCACCATATTCATTTTTTAGTTTTGAGATTCTGCTTTTTACTCTCCTTGTTAAAACAATTTACCCTTGATTTTTGAGCCAACATAAATTATTCTTTCTTTAGCCACTCACCCAAGACTATTATAGATGGGTATTTTAAGAAATAGGGGTTTTTACCGATGTCTCCAGCACATAAATCGTTTTTACGCTGGGTCTTGTCCGTTCGCTGAAATACTGGTTTATAAATGTGTATTTATTTCTAGCTCCATCCCCAGTACGGACCGCTTAGACATGGATGAAAATGCTCCTTTGTATTATCGAGTCTGTAATCCTTGGAAAATTGAACTCGATGACCATTGGGCCTTCCCCCTTCTCTTCGCGCTTTCTCTCAATAATAAATCTCTAGCGATTGTTCAGTCTTCCCCCTTTTCTCTGCGCCCTCTCTCTCGATAATAAATCTCTAGCGATCGTTCCCCGACTCTTTGCTTGTCCCATCTCATTTTGGCGATTGTTTTGTTCTTTGGTGGAGTAAATAGAAAACGATTGTCGTTCCCCTCCACTCTGCTCCTCTCATCTCATTTCAACGATAGTTTTGTTCTTTGGTAGAGTGAAAGGAAAATGATTGCTAGCGACCGTGAAGAGTGATTGTGATCGTTAGTGTCGTACTATTTTCATGTTTTACGAAGAAAAGCGATTGTGAAGACTAAATGTGGAACAAGGTATCGGCCACCATTTTGTTCTGATAGTTGTTCTTATCTAAGATGCAAAATTTGTGTTGCATTCTCACCCACTTTATCCTCCCAACGCTTAGTGGTTGTCTTCAATGCTTTCGACCTCATCTCAACTTAGAAGAGTTTCCATATTGGCAGTTGCAAGCTTGTGCCCTTAGGCTTCGGTAGTATTGGTTACATTTCAAATAATTTTAAATTAATTTAGCACTGTTGTTCCACATAGCATTTACAAATTATAAGGGGGGTTATGGTGCTTCGTTAATGGATGGTGGACATCTAGGGCATGGGTGCATCATAGAGACATCTCATGTATTGCAATCTTTAGACATTCGTTATGTTATACAAATGATAGTGCCACATAGTAGATAGTCTTCATATACGATTTTACTCTATTATCATTGTTTAACAAAGTAGTCTGTTCTGATATGGATATTTCATTGAACAATAGTAGATATGAGCAGTCAAAGGATCGAAGGGAATCCCTCCCCTTCTGATTTGAGGTATGAAACGAAATATTGCTATTGCAAGAGAAAATGTATCATTTGTAAATCTACGCCACCCAATAACCCACACAAGTTATTTTATAGCTGCCAGGGAAAATTTGAGGTAAATGCATCAGCATTGTTTTGAAAAATCTCATTAGTCAGGTTTGTTGCAACTAACATATATTTAAACACTTGCAGGAAAACATTGTTAGATAAAACGAGATAGCTGCCAACCTGTCTAGTAGCCATACAGGATGCAAATTCTTTGAATGGGATATTCGTTGTGGATACTCGGAGAAGGTTACATCCTCAGGTAGTAGAATGACATTTTGGATCGCATTCAAGAGTTTCAGTGTGCAGTAAATGATTGTCGGAGGCAAATCGACTTCATGAGATCAGCACAGGAGTTGGTTGTAGAAGGGTTGTCTACAATTTGATGGCTTGTTATTTTTTTGTTACTTCTTGTTCTCCTATCATACATGTTTTAATTGTAGCTATAGATCGGTCTGATTTAGTATAGATTCGGTTCTTGCCGTACTCCTACCTGTCTTATATTGGATAAAGTGATGTTATGCTCGATTTTGTATTGTGGCATGTTGGGGTGTAAGTGTTGTGTGTGAACTGTTATTTAAGGCAATGAATTGTCTGTTTATTGAACGTTTCATTATCATCATTTTTTGAAATTAGTGTGCCACAATTGTGCCATTGATAGGGTTGTTTTATGAGCATGGTGTGGTTCTAACTAATCATTCCTTTTTATGTTCCTCCAAAGATGCTTTGATGTCGATTCTTCGCTAAAAATCCTAATACGAATTTATCACATTGTAACCTAAGACTAGGTATGAAGTGGGGCGGTTTAGACTTAGGGATTGGTCCGACAGAGCAAAACAAAGAATCATGTTGAGTAGTTCACATTGTAAGAGTATTATCGTCGCAACATGATTACCGTGCATGGATCGCCTGCACAATGAAAACACCCACTTATGTTAGTTTGTTAACCTATATCCTTTAACTAGAGGTGGAGGGGACTAAATTTGGGTCCAAGGCCCCCATTGGTGTGTGGAACCTCCATAAAAAAAGATGCTCGTCCTTGCCTTGGCACACCCCACCCCTTGCAATTTGTAGTTATGTAATGGGAACTCTCTGACACTCCATTTGAATACATCCTACTCTGACATGCCTTGCGAATATGCCCCACCTCTCGAGAGTAAGTTGTAGAAGTGATGTTCGTAGGCTCTATTTCCTTCTGAGGTGGAAATCAACACTATACAAGATTGTTGAGTTAGTGCATTGAATTAACTGGTGGTCATTCCTCATTAATTGTCATAGTCTAGTAGCTCCTTCGTAAGTAGTTTAACCATGGGCAATGATCTGACTGTTGACAGTGGAACTTCTACATATGTATTCATGTGGAACTACTCCTCACATCACTTATGATTCCAAATTTTCAAAGGTATACTAATCTTCTACATCCTTCCATGCTTATCTAATTCCCTCTAATTTCTTTCTGTTGAGGTTATTTTAAACATTGCATCCTCTATTCTTATATTCAGACCCACAAGAGTGTGTCTTCACTCCTATTGATACAACCTCATTTGATGTGGAAAAGGGACTTCTGAAGGAATGGATTGACATTAAAGCTCCTACAAGTTTATCTAGCTACCCTTCATCCTACCTCATGGTGATCGCAGGTCCATACACAGTTCACCTGTGAACTCTTGTAGTTTATAGTGTACAAATACACAATACTTTGTGAAAGGCACACACCTGTAGCTACGAGTTGCTAGGTTAGTAGTCTTGCACACCTTGAGACCCTTTGGAGCTAGTGTAGATTGTATCCATGGACCCAAGGTGTGTAGGACTACTAACCTGGCAACTCATAGCTACAAGTGCATGTCTTTCACCAAGTACTGTGTACTTGTACACTACGAACTATAAGAGCTCACGGGTGAATTGTGTATGGACCTGCAACTACCGTGAGGTAGGATGAAGGGTAGCTGGATAAACTTGCAGGAGCTTTAATGTCAATATGTTCCATCAGAAGTCATTTTTCCACATCAAATGAGGTTGTATCAACAGGTGTAACATGATCCTTTGGGTCTAAATACAAGAATGGAAGATGCAATGTTTAAAATAACCTCAAAAGAAAGAAATCATAGGGAATTAGATAAGCATGAAAGGATGCAGAAAGTGAGTATACCTTTGGAAATTTGGAATCATAAGTGACGTGAGGAGTAGATCCATGTGAATACACATGTAGAGGTTCCACTATCAACGAGAACTCAGATCATTGCCCCATGGTTAAACTGATCATGGAGGTACTGGACTATGACAATTGATGAGGAACGATCACCAATTAGTTTAATGCGCTAATTCAACGATCTTGTACAGTGTCGATGCCCATCACAAAGGAAAACGATGGCTACGAACATCACTTCTGCAACTTACTCTCGAAGGGTGAGGCATATTCGCAAGGCATGTCAGAGCGGGATGTCTTCACATGGAGTCCTAGAGAGTGCCCATTATACAACTACACATGGCAAGGGGTGGGGCATGCCGAAGCAAGGATGAGCATCTTCATTAACAGAGGTGCCACACACCAATGGGGGCCTGGGACCCAAATTTATTCCCCTCCACCTCCAGTTAAAGGATATAGGTTGTCAAACTAATGAATGTGGTTGTTTTCTTCATGCAGGTGATCCATGGACGATAACCATGTTGCGACGGTAATATTCTCACAACACAAACTGCTCAGCATGATTCTTTGTTTTGCTCTGTCAGACCAATCCCTAAGTCTGAACCGCCCCACTTTGCCTCGTAGTCTTAGGTTACAATGCAATAATTCCGTATTAGGATCTTCAGTGAAGAGTCAACACCAAAGTCTTTGGAGGAACATAAAAAGGATTGATCAATTAGAACCACACCACGCTAGTAAAACAACCCTATCAATGGCACAATTGTGGCACACTAGTTTTAAAAAATGATGACAATGAAATGTTCAACAAACAGACAAGTCATTGCCTTAAATAATGGTTCACACACAACACTTACACCCTAACATGCCACAATACAAAATCGAGCATAACGTCACTTTATCCAATATAAGACAGGTAGGAGTACGACAAGAACCGAATCTATATTGAATCAGACCGATCTATAGCTACAATTAAAACATGTATGATAGGAGAACAAAAAGCAACAAAAAAATAACAAGCCATCAAATTGTAGATAACCCTTCTACAACCAACTCCTATGCTGATTTCATAAAGTCGATTTGCCTCTGAGAATCATTTACTGCACACTGCAACTCTCGAATGCGATCCAAAATGTCATGCTACTACCTGGGGATGTAACCTCCTCCAAGTATTCACAAAGAACTGCCCATTCAAAGAATTTGCATCCTATATGGCTATTAGACATGTTGGTAGTTACCTTGTTTTCACTGACCGTGTTTTCCTGCAAGTATGTGAATATATGTTAATTGCAACAAAGCTGAGTAATGGGATTTTTCAAAACAATGCCGATGCATTTACTTCAAATTTCCCCCGGCAACTATAAAATAGCTTCTACGAGTTATTGGGCATCATAGATATACGAATGATACACTTCCTCTTGCAGTAGCAATATTTTGTTCCATACCTCAAATTATAAGGGGAAGGATTCCCTCCGATCCTTTGACTGCCTATATCTACTGTTGTTCAATGAAATATCCATATTAGAACAGACTACTCCATTAAACAACGATAACGGAGCAAAATCGTATATGAAGACTATCTACTATGTGGCACTATCATTTATATAACATAACAATGTCTAAACATTATAGTAAATGAGATGTCTCTATAATGTACCCATGCCCTAGACATCTGCCATCCATTAACGAAGCACCATAACCCCCCTTAAAATTGCAAATGCTATGTGGAACAACAATGCCAAATTAATTTAAAAAAATTATTTGAAATGTAACCAATACTACCGAAGCCTAATGGCACAAGCCTGCAACTGCCAATAGGGAAAATCTGCTAAGCCGAGATGAGGTCAAAAGCATTGAAGACAACCATTAAACATTGGGAGGATGAAGTGGGTGAGAATGCAACACAAATTTTGCATTGTAGATAAGCACGACTGTTGCAACAAAATAGTGGCCGATACCTTTTTCCATGTTCAGTCTTCACAATCGCTCTTCTTCGAAAAACACCCGACTAGCATGATGCTAACGATCACAATCACTCTTCATGGTCGCTGGCGGTCATTTTCCATTCACTTTGTCGAAGAACAAAACTATCATCGAAATGAGATGGGAGGAGCAGAGTGGAGGGGAACGACGATCGTTTTCCGTTCACTCCGTCGAAAAACAAAACAATCGTCGAAATGAGGTGGGAGGAGCGGAGAGGAGGGGAACGATTGCCAAAGATTTATTATCAAGAGAGAGAGCACGGAGAGAAGGGGGAGGAATGAATGGTCACCAGAGATTTATTTTCGAGAGAAAGCGCGAAGAGAAGGGGGATGGCCCAACGGTCACCATGTTCAATTTTCTAAGGACTAAAGACTTGATAATACAAATGAGCATTTTCGTCCATATGTCTAAGTGGTCTATACCAGGGGTGGAGTTGGAAATAAATACACATTTATAAACTGGTATTTTGGTGAATGTACAAGGCCCAATGTGAAAATGATTTCTTCGTTGGAGACATCGGCAAAATCCCCTTAGAAATATTTGATTGGTAGTCATTCCAGCATTTTTTGACTATTTCAATACACTTTGCTCTCCACCTTTTTAGGGAAATTGTCTAAAACCCACCATCAATTTTTATGAATTCTCTTAAACTCTCCATAACTTTTCAAAACGTCCAAAACTCACCATGTCAGTGAAATTTTATTTTCTAAAACTCACTATCCGTTAGAACACCGTTAAAGTTCATTGACCCAAGTTGTTCACGTCAACCTAAATGCAAGTTTCATGACCAAACTTCCCTTGAATGGTGAGTCAGCTTGTTAAATAATATTTTTATTGAAATTTCCTTAAGTGCCCAATCCTATTTCATGTATAATATTCCTACTGACTAAGAGCCTTTCTTGTTCTCAATGTCCTAGAGTGTTCTTGCTCTCAACATCAAAGGAAGGGTCTTGTTGCTCTCAATGTCCCAGGAGAAAAGCAGGAAGACCACTTCGACCACGACTGGTTGTACTTCATCATAGAAACCCCTCTCCCTCTATCCCCCTCCCTCTATCAATGATTTCCATCTGTTTTTGTAGGGATTTCCTCTCCCGAGCTCCGACCGCTATCGATAGACTGAGAGAGAAATGAGACTTTTGATACACAACATGCTCTCTTGCAACATCAAAGGTGTCACGAACGATTTCCCTCTATGTCTTGAGGTTGAGAAATTTGTGGAGAAAGAAGTCGATTTTAGTGCAGAGTACTCAAGAACATACTCCCCAAGATCGAATGGAAGGCTCTTGTCGATGCCACTTGATCCATGGGCTACTCTCAACTTCCCGATGCGGTCAATTCATCCATGCTCAACTCCGGCGACTTCTTGAAGAAGTTCCACCATGCCCTATCCGAGCTTCACCTTGAAGAAGGTGTTCTAATATGCCCAGAGACAAATTGGCGCTTCCCGATCAACAAGGGAATCCCCAACAGTCTACACTAATGGCAAATGGCCAGTGTATTTTACTTTTTCATATTGTCAGGCTCTGGCAAAGGAAAAGGAACATACCCTGAACGAATTCCACCTACACACCATACCGTCCTCCT
Source organism: Nelumbo nucifera (assembly GCF_055504915.1). NCBI lineage: Eukaryota > Viridiplantae > Streptophyta > Magnoliopsida > Proteales > Nelumbonaceae > Nelumbo > Nelumbo nucifera. The sequence goes on along the minus strand of NC_142649.1, from coordinate 143,890,255 downwards.
TGGTGACCTGTGCTAAAAGAATGCCCCAATAGCTCACGAAACCCTTCTTGTCTTGACCATCACCGTTTAATGAGTCGTTCAGGAATTCTTTCTCCTAAACTTCAGTATTGCCCAAGGCCATTGTGCTTCCGTTTTGCACACTCAACACCGGCAATGTACCCGCGTGGTGGAAGGTAGCAGTTCTGATCAAGAGGATTCCTCTCATCGGCTCATTGATCATAGCACTTGTGGTGGCCGAAGAGAAGAGATGAGGACCCAACTGCTTTAGAAATGGACCCACCAACTTGGAACTCTTCATCACTATCATCATTGAAGGGAGAAAAGAGTTTAATCAGCAAGAAGCAAATTAAATCAATTTCTTTTTAGGGGGTGTTCTTTTTGGAATTTTGAGAGGGGGAAGTTGGTCAATAGGATTTTGGTTCACATTGACCAAAAACCCCATGTTCTTTTTTCAGATTTATATGGGGAATAGGGAAAGTTTATTTTCCTAAGTATCACTTACCTAGTGATACCCATCTCTTAGGTGGATAAATAATATTTCCACATGGGGGAAAGTTGCCAACACTTGAACGAGACAAGAATGGCCTTTTTAATAATGCATTTTTATAGCTAAAATGCTCATCACCTTATTTAGCTGAAAAATAAAAGAACATGGGTATGCATTTACCTAGTACCCAGGTAATTAGGTAATTGCATTTACCCGGATAAATAATTTATCAAAAAGTTAATGGGGCCTCGAGGAAAAGACGACGACTGTATATGGTTCTCCACGAGGACGACGGGTTGTATTTATAGGCAACAGGGGCAGTGCAAGACAGCCTCGCGTGTTAAGGGTTGTGGAAAAGAGTTCTGATCGATGACATAGCAGCCATGAGTGTTCTTGACACAAGAAGGATTCCAACATTAAATGTAATCAAGACAGCCTCACTGATATGGTGAGTTTTGAACGTTTTGAAAAGTTACAGTGAATTTAAGAGAATTCATGTGGGTTTTAGACAATTTCCCACCTTTTTAAGTTAAATGGATTGGCATGATATGATTAGGCCAATAGAGGATTCGGAGTCTCCGACTGAAGGTCAACAACAAAGGTTGTTCGAGTTCCATACGTTTGCGTTGGTTCGCACAATCATGTCTCCAGCAAGAGCACATCTGCTGTTGGAGTGCTGCGACCAGGGTTGCTGCTGATGGGAACTCGTCTCAAGTATGGAGTTGGTATGGACACGAGCTACACAAGGAGACCCTGTACACAGTAGTATCTCAATCATAGATAGCCAAATGTTTTCCCTTCGTCTATCATGCTTACCCATGGACTCCTGTTGAGTCTCTCTCTCGTCGGACGCCGCCGTCCCGCCACAATGTCCGTCTTTCACAAAACCAAAATTAATTTAAGGAGATTGTACACTGTGTCTGCATGTGTCTTTTGAATTTCTTTATTATTTTTCTTTATCTTCATTCTTCACAAAATCAATAGCTCAAGATCCCGATCCTAACGTGATGTCATTATAGGACTGCCTGATTAGGCCCCATTTCTAGTTAATCAGAAGGTAAGGTACCCTTGTTGTTGAGCATTTCTCGGCATTTCCCTGCAAGAGCAAGCTTCATTCTGAGCTTGGTTCTTCTTTTGTCATTAATTGGAGGTGCCCTTAAGTTTATTTTCTACTACTTTATCTTATTGGTACTAGCATCCAAAAATTCCACCTCAATTTCTCTAGGTTGGAAACTTAGATAATTCGTGTTCTGCACCCTTATTTCAGGGGAATCCTATACTGAAATCCCATTTGGTCACTTACCTTTGGGGGTTATTAGTTTGAAGCTTCAGCCATGGGTACTGCTCTTCTTGTCTTACGCTTCATTTTGATGTGGGTCCTCTTCTCTGACTGTGTTTACTGCCGAAGACCTGCACTCGTGAACGTTGGTGTGCTTTTCGGTCATGATTCGGTTATCGGTAGAACTGCCAAGGTAGCCATGGAAGCTGCGGTGGCCGATATTAACGCGGATCCGAGAATTCTTAATGGAACCCGACTGAACTTAATCATGAAGGACACAAGTTGCAATGTTTTCTTGGGTTCTGTTGAAGGTAGCTTCCAGTCCTCTTATCGTGTTTGTTTGTGGCTTGGTACAACTCCCTGTTGATCTCTCTTTTGAATTAGTGTTTTCGTTTCTCTGATTTGACCCTTTTTTGGTAATTTAATTGCCATAGACAATAAAAAAGCTTAAGCAGCTGTCTGTGCTGAGATTTTGCATGCCTGATGAGGCAGTTTCGCAAAGGATCTCTTTTCTTCTTTGCAGAGCCTGTTTTCTAGTAATTATCTTGGCAATGAATCAGTATCGCTGCTGTAAGATCATTTAAGTTTTGATTCGGATTACTACTGGTTTACTAGTTTAGAAACCTTAATATCAAATTCATCCCTGAGTTCTGGTAAAATGTTCATATTTGATAAGGCAGCAGAAGATAGGAGATCCCGTTAGAAGTACTAGGCAGAATAAGTTTATGATAGGAACCATCTTCCATTAATGTAAGAGGGAAGTTGAAAAGAGAAAGAAAAAGAAGGGAGAAACTGAGGTAACCAAACACAATGTGACGGTGTCATAGAAATATAAAATCTTGATAAATTTAATATAACCAAATACAGAGTATTTGATTGGTTACTCTTGTTTGCTTGATTTATGATTCTATAATTAGTTTAATATATATTTTTTTAGCACAATCATTTCATTACATATATAAAGTAAAATGCATTAAAAATAATTTTGAAATTAAAGTTCGTATCAGGTCCTCAACTGAGAGCCATTTACTGAATCACAGGGTTCTGTTTTATTTTTTATTTCTTGTTGTAAAATGCTTTTTCTAGAGGTTACTTAAATGAACGAGCTAGTGTTTATGAGGAGGGCTCTTGTCCCTTCTGTAAGTAGGGGTGTCAATTGGACTGGACTTGGTCCAATCCGATCCAGTCCAATGTGAATCCATTATAAATGGACCAGGTCCAATCCAGTCCAATGAATATTTTGGACCAGTCCAATTCAATGTCTGGACCATCCAATCTATTCAAATTCGTTTTGATTTAGATTGGTTTCAACCCAAACCTGGTCAATTGAGATCTATATTCTTATCTTATATCAATGGACCAGATATTGGCTTAATCCAACCGAATCCAATATAAATTTATTATGGATGGACCAGGTCCAATCCAATCTAATAAATATTTTGGACTGGATTGGTCCAATTCAATATGTCTTGTTGGTCTGTCCAGTCTGTCCAAAATGATTTTGGACTGAATGCGGGGTCCAATCCAAAACCGGTCCTTTGACATCCTTATCTGTAAGTAGCTATATACTTGTCCTTTGCAAGTAATGACTTAGGAACATTTTGGCATCTATATCTCTGTTGAATTATAGGAATAATTTCTTGTTATGGTGGTAATAACATCATCCCTTGGATTGGAGTTGCATAGTGAAATTGTCTCTCCTTTACTTTCCTATCTATTACTTATTCCGTCTTTCCTATTATTTTATCTTCTCTCTTTCATTTTCACTCATTTGTCTTTACTGCTATAATCCATTTATCGGGTTGTGTTGCAGAGATTGCTTTAAACATGTCTTCACATCATAGTAGATGGATTGCCAATTTTTGGTAGCACTTTGATCAGAAACATTTTTCTCCTTTACCTTTCCTCTTGCTACATTTTGAAGGACATAATTGTATATTGTTCCTTTATTGTTGGTTTTGTTATCTATTTTCCATTAATGATGAAATAATATTATTCCTGACAGATTTGCTTTTGGGCTTCTTGAATTTATCTTAATCATGCTACACATCTTTTATCTAATTGGAATTTTCTTTTTCTGTTTCTTTTCCTTTCCTTTTTTTCTGTTTCAGAAATATAGATGTAGTTTTTTGCTGTACAGTATTGTGTTTTTCTTACCCTTCCAATGTCTGTGATGTGAGGATTTCCTGCTATCCTTATGAAACCATCTTTAATAAGATCTCTTTCTTATATGTGTGTGTATCAATATGTGCTACTAAACAAGTTCCTAGTTTGGACTGTAGTTATTTTATTGGTCTTTATGCTACAGTATAGCATGATCATTATTCTCTTGGAATTTTATGTGCAGCCTTCCGGGTACTTGAGAAAGAAGTGGTGGCCATAATTGGTCCACAATCCTCTGGAGTAGCCCATTTGATCTCTATGATTGCTAATGGAGTCCAAGTGCCTCTTGTATCATTTGTTGCCACAGATCCAACTCTCTCTGCCCTTCAATTCCCTTTCTTTGTGCGAACCACACAGAGTGATTCTTACCAGATGGCTGCCATGGCTGATTTGATTGATTATTATGGATGGCGAGAGGTCATTGCCATTTTTGTAGATGATGATTATGGAAGGAATGGCATATCTACTTTAGATGATGAACTTGCAAAGAAAATGACAAAGATTTATAAACTGGCTTTGCCAACAGGAGCTAGTGTTAGTCGCATTACTGAGTTGCTCAGTAATTCCAAATTTATTGGGCCTCGTGTTTATGTTGTTCATGTTAATCCTGACTCAGGTCTCACAGTCCTCTCTTTAGCTCAAGAACTTGAAATGATGACCAGCGGCTATGTGTGGCTTGCAACAGATTGGCTTTCTACTACTTTGGATTCATTACCACTTATAAACCAAACATCACTTCGTAACTTTCAAGGAGTTGTTGGACTTCGACAACATACTCCACCATCCTTGCAGAAGAAGGCTTTTGTCTCTCGGTGGAGAGATCTGCACCAGAAAGGTCTAGTAAGTTATGGATTGAATACATATGGACTTTATGCATATGATACAGTCTGGGCTGTTGCCCAATCTATTGATGGATATTTAAATGAATATCAGAATATCACATTCTCATTTAATAAAAACTTACATGGCAATAAAGCAACAAAACTGCAGTTGGAGAATATCAAAACCTTCGATGGTGGGACTCTTCTGCTTAGGAAGTTACTACAGATGAACTTCAGTGGTTTAACTGGTTCAGTTCGATTTGATTCGGATAGGAATCTCATTGGTGGTGGTTATGACATAATTAATATTGCTCAGATAGCAATTCATACAATTGGTTACTGGTCTAACTATTCTGGTCTTTCAGTTGTGACACCAGAGACATTGAACAGGAAACCACATAGCAGTTCGCATTTGGATCAGAAACTTAATAGTGTCACTTGGCCTGGCAAAAAGGCTGAAAAACCACGTGGGTGGGTTATTGCAGACATTGAAAGGCCGCTGAGAATTGGAGTGCCATACAGAGCTAGTTTTGTTGAATTTGCAACAGAAAAACATGGTACCAAGGATTTTGAAGGATTCTGTATTGATGTGTTTTTTGCAGCAAGGAAGTTAGTAGCCTATGATATTCCTTTCATGTTCATGCCCTTCGGGGATGGCCAGTCCAATCCCAATTATGATGAGCTTGTCAGAATGGTTGCAACAGGTGTAAGTATGCAGTGATTGCTTATTTCAGTAATTCTCAATAAAAGAAAATTAGTTTAAGATCAATAAAAAAAATAAAATTAGTCTAAGGCCAATTCATGGTTTAGAGGGTCAGGATGGTCTACCAATATATGGTAGCAGATCTCTGTTGCCTATCAACGGTAGTTTCCAAACCCTTTTGCATGTCTCACACTATTGCTGTGTTAATCTCTCCATATTGTTATCCTTAGTCATTGTCAGTAATTTTACTTGTTTGTCATTTGGCATAGGTGCTTGATGCGGCTGTTGGGGACATTGCTATTGTCACTAACCGGACAAAGATTGCTGACTTTACTCAGCCTTATGCAGCTACAGGTCTTGTCATAGTAGCTCCCATAAACAATAGGAAGTCAAGTGCTTGGGTGTTCCTTAAGCCATTTACAGTGGAAATGTGGTGTGTAACTGCAACGTTTTTTGTCTTGATTGGGGTGGTTATTTGGATTCTAGAGCACCGTATCAATGATGATTTCCGGGGCCCACCTAGACGACAACTGATAACTGTGTTCCTGTAAGCCTTCCAATTTCAAAATGGAGTTTCCCAGTATTTCCTTATCTTTGGGTTGGGTGTATGGAGTCAGTATGTTATTGAGTTGTTGAATTCCATCTCCATTTTCTTGACTTTCCTGGATATCCTAGTATCTAACCTCAATTTGCACTATTTTTTTTATTGCAGCTTTAGCTTCTCAACACTTTTTAAGACAAATCGTAAGGAAGACCTTGATATTTATATCTGATCATTATTTATTCCTGTATTAACATATTGATTTTGAGCCTGATGTTATTTGTTCTTTCTTGCATTGATTATTTGCAGAAGAAGATACAATTAGTGCACTTGGACGTATGGTGATGGTGGTATGGCTTTTCCTGCTGATGGTGATTACATCAAGTTACACAGCCAGTTTGACTTCAATTCTTACAATCCAGCAGCTCTCATCGCCCATTACAGGACTAGATAGTTTGATCACAAGCAGGTGGCCCATTGGGTATCAAGTAGGGTCATTTGCTCCAAGTTATCTGACAGACAATTTTAACATACCTCAGTCAAGACTGGTTTCTCTTGGCAGCCCAGAAGAGTATGAAGAAGCACTGCGGCTTGGGCCTGGAAATGGAGGTGTAGCAGCGATTATAGATGAGCTTCCATATGTTGAGCTTTTTTTATCAAAACAAACGGACTTTGGGATCGTTGGACAGATGTTTACCAAGAATGGATGGGGTTTTGTAAGTGAATACATTTGCATGCAAATGGTTATAGCATTCTTTTTATTTTCCCCTGATATCTCTTTTCTATCTTTAATCAGAAATAGATAACCCGTGTAATGGTTTGGAGTTTATCTGACAGAGATGGGTTGAATCCAGCTTAACATGCATGTGCACATTCATGGATGTGCATCCATTCTATGTAGAGCATGTTAGATGACAGATAGAGTTATGAAAATAATAGGCTGAATTAAATGCTTAAATCTTCTTTATAGATTCAAAGGTGGTCTTTTTTTTTTTTTACCTTACTAGCATAATTTCCTCATTTTATTCTCAGGTACTAGGAGTTCTAACATCCAGTATCATGTTCTTATTGGGTCATAGAGCACACACTGATATAATGATAGTGGTGACATTTCATAAATCCACATGCCTAGCCGGTTATTTTGGTCATGGTCATCTAACCATTATTGAGCCATACCCATGCCTCCGATCTAAATAAGATCTGCTTGTAACCCAATGATAACATAATTGTTAATGTAGGTAGTTACACTGTGACCCTTTATGCATAATATTAATTAATACTAATAAATTACTCTTCAAATTCTCTTATGGTTCTCTGTTTCTCTACATCATTTCAGGCTTTCCAGAGAGATTCTCCTCTTGCTGTTGACATGTCTACTGCGATCCTCGAACTTTCTGAGAATGGTGAACTCCAGAAGATCCACGACAAGTGGTTTTGTAAGATGGGTTGCGGTATAGAAAGAAGACCCCAGTCTGACACCAACCAACTCCATCTTTCCAGCTTCTGGGCTCTCTATCTTTTATCCGGGGTTGTCACCCTCGGTGCCCTTCTTGTGTTTCTAGTCAGGATGGTTCGCCAATTTGTCAGATACAAACGAAAACAGAGGGACCTTTCCTCTGTATCATCTGAGTCTGCAAATACTCATTGTTCTCAGGTCATTTATAATTTCTTTGATTTTATTGATGAGAAGGAAGAAGCTATAAAGAAAATGCTTAAGCAGCGTGACAATCCTGCACCCCAGGAAAGCTGATTAATAGTGCATGTCTTCAGAGGATGTAATGAGATTATCCTCTATTGGTAGCATATTACATATTGACCATCATTATCATCATCATCTAAGCCTTGTCCTAATTATATGTTGACCAACTTTGTAAATAACCATATATGCTATGAAGCTATTATTCGAATTATGAAAATTTTTATATGTTTTGATGACTTGTACTCGGTGTAAGATTTTGCTCTATACAGATGTCATGTGGGGCATGCAAATAATAAGAATTAGGAGTTTGGAAAGGTATATTGTTCAGGCTCGTTACATATTTAAATCCAGGTATAAATGATTGTAAATATTCATTTGGCTAATACATAATGTTGTACGTGGGCCTTTTTTTCTTTACTGGTCAACATCCATGTTTCTTCATCTTTTTCTTTTCTTTTTTCTTTTTTCTTCTCCCCCCTCTTACTTTTTCTGAAGGCGGATAAAGAGGGTAGAATAACGAGCTTGGTTATTGTTATCCAAACATGTTCAACGAGTTTTCAATTAAATTTTCAGGGCTCAACTTATGGACACAGCGACTTTTATTGTAATGCTGCAAACAATGGAAAAGACAGGTTATTTAGAGTCAGTAGTCAAGGGAATAAAAGTTCTCTGAACATGCTTCAATCTGCCATATGATAGCTTTCTAGTGAGAGATTCAATCTACCATATGGGCTATATTCCTCAAGTAATAGCTCGTTTCATTTCAGTGAATTGATCAGAGTTGGCAGATGAAATTTTGATAATTTGTTAAGCCATTAAAGTTTTCCTGGTGACGACTATGGTGCTAGCTGTTTCAGCCAGGCTCTGCTTCCAACTCTACTCAATTAAGTTTTGCCCCAACCATATGGGATCAGGTACACAAATCCTGTTTCACCATTCCATTTTTAGTGCCATATAAAATAAAAGCCATTACCCAATGTTAGGTCCCGGTTATTTGGGTATTGGGCAGGGATAGATTGAGTTGAGCCAAATAGAATATTTAGCTATTCGAGCTTGGTTCACCAAAATAATGTTAGGCTTGAGCTTGATTTGAGCTAGTGACTTGAGCTCAAATTCAGCTTGGCTCAAAAGCTCTCAAGTTCGAGTTTGGCTCGGCTTGAGCTCGCCAAGCTTCCTATAAAAAATAAAAATTAAACATATAATTTTTTTATTTTGCATACAAAAAATTAAGAATTATAAAAATTATTTATTATATACATGTATGTATGTATACATATAATCCATAATTATTTTTTTAAATAATTATGGATTATTAGTTAAACAATCCCCGTCACCTTGATTCTCCTTGCTTCATTACTCCAACCCTGCATTCTCCTTGACTCTCTCTGCTCTCCCCCTTTTCCCCACTCCCAATTTGCTATCTGAGCACCCTATCTCTCCATTCCTCTCCCTTCTCATTGGGTTCTTTCTCTCTCCCCACAAATCACGTCTCTCACTTTCTATAACAACCTAACTTCTCTCCTTAATTAGTTCAATATGTGGTTTATCATCTTCTTCACTTCTATCTCTAATTCCCCTCTATTCTCTCTAGCAATAAAGTGAATTTGATGTTTCCTATATATTCATGGCATCTTCCATTATTGTTAAATAATCTTTCTTAAGACTCAGTTTGGAAGCAATACAAATGCAAATATGTATAGCGTAAATACATACAAAATAATACAAAATATAAGGTTTTGCACTCTACATATTTGCATTTGTACTCCTTTCAAACCCAGCCTAAATAATAATCTATTGTTAAATAATCCATTAGTTATGAAAATTATTAAAATTTATTGGAAAATATTCTACCAAAAATCATGAAATAATTATTTCAGAAATAATCCATTATTTAACAAATATTAAATAATTTAATAATCTACTAGAAATTAATAAACAATCCACTATTTAATAATTTTTGTTTATTAATAAATGTTCAAAATTTCAATGTATAGTGTAATTAATATTAATCATTGTAATTAGCGTAATTTACTAATTTCTATAAAATCAATAATTATTGTTAACAATTATCAAATAATTTAAGGAAACTCTTTACTAATAATCCGTAATTATTTTTTAAATAAGTAATTAAAGATTAATAAATTAATCTATGAAAATAATATCCTCCAAAACTATCTAAATAATAATCCATTATTATTATTCAACTAAATAATTATTAAAAAACTTAGGAAAATTAATTAAGAAATTAATCTATTAGAAATTGTTTCTTAATTATTTAAATAACAATCCATTATTATTATTATTATTTCAATAAATAATTATTAAATAATTTAGAAAAATTATTAAATCTTTCCACACCGATCTAGACCACTTGGTTGACTTCAATCATACCTAGTTTTACATTAATTAACAATAAATAGTTTACTTTTAATTGAAAATAATGTAACTTACTATAATTATATTTACTTTGGTTAATAATAAATAATTTACATTAATTTATTGTTACCAAAAATCATTAATTTACTATACATTACTACTAATCAATAGCAATTTCAATAAGTCTTTGGAAATTATCACAAAATATTGTAATTTATTGTTATTTAATTTCCTATTAGTTAATTAGTTATAGAAAATTATTAGAATTGTAGGGATGGCAATTTTTCCTATAAAACTGGGCCCTACACTGCCCTGCCCCAAACAGGCAAGTTTTCACAAATCTTAAACGGGGACAAGGCAAAGACGGGGTGGGGACAGGGAAAATATTTTTGCCCCAAATTAGGTATGGGATTCACATATAATTCCCCGAACCTAGTGGTAATTAAATTAGTAAAATATCTGTAGATTTAATATTGATTTTTAAAATATCTCTATGACTCTAAGTTTTTCTCATATTCCTTATAATGCCAAGATCCCGTAATTTCATTTATAAAATACCCCCAAATTGTTATAATCAAATGCCTAAAGTACCCCCAGATTCCCATAATCCTATTTGTAAAATATCCATAAATTAGACTTTTTTAGGTGGTTGCCTCAGGGTAGGGAAAATTTTGGGATTCCCCATCCCCAACGGGGAATGGGTGCCTCTCACCGAACCCACCCCGCCACTGGGGTCGGGGCGGGGGTGGAGTAGAGTGTCTTGACTTACGGGGGCGAGGGACAAGGAGGGGTACCGCATCCCCGTGCATCGCACGTGCCCCCACTAGTATATATATTAGGCTTGCGAGCCTCACAAGTTTAGCTTTACTAGGCTCGAACTCGGTTTAAACCAAGCCAAATCGAGATTTTCACGAGCCAAGTTTGAATAGCTCATAAAAAGCTCGATTCATTTCCACCCCTCTAGGGATGAGTGGACTGGATAAGACCTAACCTTTGGCATATTTCTCATAAATTTGTTGCTCAAATTTATTGTTATATTATGGCACTTCAAATCATTTCTTACTACTTCAACCCTAGCTTTATTGGCCTACCTCTAGCTCTTCTAAACAATTAAACTCCTCATCATTTCTTCTCATTGATGCTATGATGTTTTTTTTTTTTTTTTTTTTTGAAAAATTCCCAACCCTGTACAATGGGCCTAGTACCATTTTTGTCCCAAAACTTAAAAACACGGAAATTCAATACTCAAAATTTCAAAACGTGCCAATTTAGCACCTTCCGTTAATCAACCATTAACCATCCTTTATCAACCATCCAAATGTTGACAAAAAATGAATAGTCTCAAATTCTTGCCTCTTCTATTAAGTTGGGGTCACCAGAATGCCCATTAAGACGTGACCCCAACTTTCTTGAATAGAAGAGGAAAGGATTTGGGATTGTTCAAATTTTGTCAACGTTTGGATGGTTAATAAAGAAAATTAGATGACATTCAAAGGGTATTTGCATCTCTTCAAATGCCACTTAATGGCTGGTTAACGACTAATTAATGACAGGTACTAAATCTGCATGTTTTGAAAGTTCAAGTACTGATTGTTGTGTTTTAAAGTTCAAGGACCAAAGTGGCACTAAGCCCAAAATATATGGTACTAATCGGAAATTTTTCTTTTTCTTTTACATGTTGGACCAAATCATTTTATCACTTATTGGAATAAATAATTATATTTATTTTTTTATCCCATCTTTTCTAATTTTCCACTCATCAATTTCAAATTGAAGCTCAGCTTTTAATGCCTAAAAAATTACCACCAAAAGAATACTAGAAAATGAACCAAAAAACCATCAAAGGTCCTATCATCGGAAAAAGAAAATCATTGATTGAGTCGCAGGATTTTATCGCTATGTTGCTGTAAAATAGTGACATTGGAGGACCTCGATCCAACAACAAGCAAGTTAGGTAGCCTCAGCACACTCAGTTGATGCAGTCACATGGGTTTGATCCCATTCGGAGCAGAGGGATGCCAAGTGACCATCTCATCTCCTGATTCATTGGCAAGCATTACAATCAAAATATATGGGTGTTATATCTCTTAAAGCACTGTTCTTTTTGTCCAATGATCTACAGTGGTTGGTCCGTGAATTGGTTGGGTTTGGTCTGGATTAGGGTTTTTAATTTGTACTATTATTAAAAGTATGAATGATGGTGTGAATATTTTTTTTTTAAATTAGAATACCCTATTTTTTGAATTTGATCTCTCTTTAATTGTAAGGACAAAAATGTAATTTGAACAATCACTTTTTCCTCATTCAAATCCATATTTAAGGTATTAATTTTCATTGACATTTATTGAATCTTTTTCTTGACTAGAATACCCTTGTTTTTGAATTTGGTCCCTCTCTAATTATGAGGATGCAAATGTAATTTGAATTACTACATTCTCTCTCATTAAGTATTATATTTAGAGTATTAACTCTCATTCTTTTATTGAATCTTACATTAATTAGCCATATTAAAGAAAAATAATTGTGACAAAGAATAATTGATATTATTGATAATATAAATAAAAAAAAATTTAAAAACAACGAAAAAATGAAGTTTTTTCTATTTGGTAGCAAGTCAACAATTCAGCCTTTTGAGTCAAATGTACCAATCATTGATGTCATAATAATAATAATAATACACAAAATTATAAAAAATATAAAAAACATTTAGGCACATCTCTAATATCGTATATTCATCATATTAAACAAAAATGTGTGACAAATAAGAATAATTTTTATAAACATAGAAATATAAAAAATTATAGAAAACTTTAGAAACATGATTTACTATTATCGTCATCATAAAAAATTGTTATGTGCAAAGCACGTACACACTTATAGTAATTAATAAATAAATGTATATGATCCTTTTTAAATTGGACTCTATAGGGCCTGTAATAAAGACCTAAAACCAAACTCAATTACTAATTGGGACTATCAGATCTAACTTGATAGGGAAAATCTATGATGTTGAAAAGACATGATACTGGAAAGGCTTTGACCAATCACAAACCCCCTATAAATTTTGGCGAAAACCCACCTGATTGGTTCCTACTTTTATGATGCCAAATTGATTGGTTGTAAGTTTCTCCAATATGATATCTTTCTAACATTATAGTCAAAAAGCATCCTACTTTTAACCTATAACTATGTAATGACATGATTGTAGGCCTTCATGGTTAGTATTTTGTTTGAATTTGAAAACTGAACGAAAGAGATACAGTTTTTGATACTCTTTCTCGAGAAGATAAATAATCACTTGAGTGTGAAGTAAAAGTTTGTCTGCATCAAATGATATAGATATATAAGAATTGATAGTAAACTTACAAATTTCTTAAATTGACATATTTGGGCATAATAACATGATAATAACAAAAGAGTGCCATGAGAAAGACAGTTATCATGGCATCTTTGAAAGTAGCCATTGACAGCCCTAAAAGACGGACATGTCCAAATCACTTCTCAGATATTAAAACAATATTCAGCTGTCAAAATAAAAAAAAAACAAAAAAATGGGAAAAGTACTTTGCAGCTCGTTTTAAAATTCTGAATTACAGTAGCTATAGTCTATTGGTCCTATAAACCGCATCTTGCCTATGGATTTGGCATCAATTCACAGTTAGGATTCATTCCCCCTATACAGTGAGGCCGAAGAATTCTGAGCTGGGCTGATCAGTCAATAAAAATTCGCCCTTGAGCTGTCAGGTGCTACATGAAAATTATAAACGTGTTATTCCAAGTTTCTTTTATTGGTGAACAAAACAAACTAACTATAGTAACCATCAAAATAATAATAATAATAATAATAATAATAAGGGATATTATTTAAAACTTACATGAATGTTTCACATTTCTAAGTTCATCATGACTTTTCAATATCTCCGAGTCTTTGGCAATGAGTTTTATTGTCTAAAAGTCACATTCCATTAGATTGCTGTTAGTATACCATCAGTGATTACTAATCAAGAATGTCCATATAAACATTTGAGTATTTTAAATAACTAAACTATCCCTGAATTGTCAATTAAACTTATTAAATATAATTCATGACAAAATTACCTTTGACATGAGCCCGGACCCACACTAGGCCCACAACAATCAGGGGTAATATTGCCATATAAGAATATTTAATAAAGTTGACTGATTATTTAGGTATAGTTTGGTTATGTAAAATACTCAAATTCTTACATAAAAAACTATTAATGATTACAAACAGTGATGTAAAGAAAACTCAATAACATGAATTCTCTAGAGGTTTTGAAAAATTATGATGAATTGAAGAAATTAATGCATGACAGTCATGTTAAATTTTAGATAATATCCTATAATAAAAACTTCCTCCCTAGGCCATATTTAAATGCATATAAAACATGTTTATTTATCTATTTCCTTCGTTGTTGGATGTGAACAGTGGGTACTTGGATGACATAGACTGAGTTAGAGTACCTGGTTCTATCGTCTTTTAAATTACTAATTAATCCATGAATTACTTGGAGCTTTTCTTAAATAATTAAGTTTCTCCCTTACTTTTTTTTTTTTTTTTGCTTAATACTCCCTTAACATTTGTGTAAGCACATCTCATATTTTATATATCATAAAGTCGTACATGTGGACTACTGTGGCTCACCATGAAATAGGAAGCCAGAAGGATCTATGACTTATGTACAAAGTTGGTGGAAGTCTAACACAGCCGAAAATCAAGAAGCATCAAGTGAAGCTTCTTGTCTTTCCATTCCTAATTTTTTTTGGCATGGCTTTTAAAATCAGAACGGACCGGACAGTTAGACGAGAAAACCTGGGAATCAGTTTCGTTTCACCTTAAAATTACTTTTTGGACAGAAAAGCTGTTAATTTTGTTAGTGACCCGCTGATTTAGGCGGTCAAACTGTCTATCTGGACAATGGTTTTTAACCATTTTTTTTTTATTTTTTTAAGTTAGAACAGACCATTTCTTTGAACCGGGAATCAGTCCTCAGAACGATTTCCTATTCACTCCGGTTTTAAAAAGACTTTTTGTTTAATAACTTGCCCGATAAACCATGATAGGTTAGGGTACTTGCCAAATAATCTTGGTCTTTTGGCCATCTGAGCTAGCTGTTGAAAGATCTAAAAAGACTTGTCAAATGACACATATATAAATAACAAATAATTTGAAGTTTCGGAGATGACAAAAGATTGAATGCAAGAATATGATAGAAACAGAGATCTCTGCAAGATGAGACATTAGGTGGTTCAAATTAAGTAGGTTGGATGAAATTGAATGCCACTTCTACTTGGATTTCCAAGGAATTTTAATCAGATTTTCAAAATGAGTGCAGCAAAAATGTATTTGTTGAAATGGGTGAGTGGAAAAATTAAAAAGGATGATAGGATTGAAAATCAAGTGACTTAAAGGGCTAAAAAGACTAGAATGAGTAGAGGTAGGCTAAAAAGGGACACGAGTTGAAGTAGATAGAAATGATTAAAATGCTAGCACTACCAGATAGAAGAGAATAGTGAAACATGATGATCTACTTTTTCTTCATCTCTTTTTTTTTTTCCACAGCCCGTGAACGGGTAACATCTTTTTCTCCTTTTTTTTTTTTTCTTTTGAGTATATCAATTATCTTATAGTTGGTCGTACCATCTAATTGGATATTTTTTTTTTGTATCTAATTAATTCATCAACATCTGGATGCTTCAGAGAAACAGGCTAAGCTTGGATTGCCAGAGTGAAATTGGGCCTACTTTGGCCTCAATTCCATAGAATAATCAAATGACTGGTTCGTAGTAAATTGTCAGTAGGGATTCTCCATTCGAATGAAGATGCATGAATATAAAGACAGGATCTCTGTGTTGTGAATATCAGTGAGCCTGTGTGCTTCCCTCTTTTCCTCAGCACGTATTCGCTCCTACTACCATGGTCGCATGAAATGAAAGTGATGGATCACCTCTTCCTTTTTATATAAAAATTTTAATTTTTTTTAACCCTAAATCTTAAAACTTAAACCCTTACTTTCAACCCTGAATTTTAACTGTCAATTCCCTAACTAATCAGGCAGCGGTACTATCATAAGAATTTATGTCAACTAATGACAGCCATGTTAATAGCCCAGGCTGGTAAGCTGTCCACTTTATATAGCCAAATTATTTATTTGCCGGTTATGCATCTTTAACTCTAACTAGGAATAGCAACGGGGCAGGACGGGGACGGGGAGCCTGCTAATAGGGACAAGGTTATCCCCATCCTTGTCCCCCGTCCCTGCTAACGTGGACAAGGTTCTTTCATCCTTGTTCTCATGGGAATTCCCATCCCTACAAGGATCTCCACTCTTCATGATTTTTTTATAATGTCAATTATTTTGATTTGTATTTTTAATTTAAAAAAATAAAATAATAAAAATTTAAAATCCTATTAGAAAAGATTCAAATATATTCAACCATATTTTTAAAAATATTAATATACACATATATGTACATATATAAACATATGCATACATATATACATATATATAGTGTGGGGGGGAGGTGGGGATCAAGGTCCCCACGAGGTAGAGAGTGCTCTTCCCGTCCCCGCCAACAGGGATGAAAACCTTTCCATCCCCATCCCCATGGTGGAAAAATCATTGCTATACTCACCCCATTCAGGGCAGATCCCCACAGGGATTGAGGAAATGGGGAAAATTGCCATCCCTAGTTCTAGCTGGGCGAGCAAAGCCACATCTCCATACCACCAAAGACAAGTTTTAGGAAATTTAAAATCCAAAAGTACGAGGAAATTATAAAATCTTGCCTTTTTTTTACAATTGTATAAAGCTCTCTTGGTTCTAATAAAAGCCTTCCCCACAGTTTTGAAAACGGTGCAAATACCTCCTGATGGTGCGCAATCCGGCCGGTCTTAGCTGTCAATGACCTTGGCTCTAAACGGAATTGCAGGAACCTGAAACGGAGAAGATGAGGAAACTCCAGGGGGAACCCAGTGTGGAGGCTCCGAAGCTCAAGTTAAAATCCTTCAAAGGCAAGATAAAACCAGATAGCGCAAAGTTTGCATACCTTGTTCTTGGGGGTAGGGGGCCTTTTATAGCCACCTCGTGCACTCATTCCTAAGCTTCTGTCAGGTCGGGTACGATCACCTCTGGTCTCCTGCCAGTTCGGGTGTCATCCCCTCTACTGGTCAGAACCGCCACTGCTCCCTTTTGTCGGAGCCGTCTCTACGACTGGTGATGACGGTGGTAGGTGGCGGTGGTAGGTGACCGTTGAAGTGTGGCTGTCAAGCGTCAGATCCCAAGTCAGTCAGATGCGCCGCCCTTGTATACGGACCTCCTTGGTGTCAGGTATGGTACGTTTGTTCAGTTCGGTGTCTCGGAGGCGAAGTGTTGGAGTGGCGAACGAGGTGAAGTCTTGAGTTCGGATAGGGGAGTGTCCCAAACTGCCATGAGGCGGGCCAGTTCAGGTCATAGCCTTGTGTGGCTCGGGGCCTAAGGGAGAGTTCGGGCTCCTTGTAGGGAGGTTGGGCTCCTCGTAGGGAGTTCAAGCTCTTAGTAGGGAGGTCGGGCTCCTCGTAGGGAGGTCGGGCTCCTCGAAAGGAGTTCGGACTGTTGGTTTCTTCCCTTTGGTGCTTACGCCCTGGGTGCGCTGTTTTAAGTGCCGAGCTATTTACTTTTGCCACGTGGAGTGATTGCGAGGTTGAGCCAAATCTTCCTTCATCACCTCCCTTCCATTACTTATCAGTAACAGAGATGTTGAAGCACCAAAATGCCCTTATTACCATTAAGGCATTATAATATACAATTTAAAATTCCAACTTTATTCCTTGCTACTTTGTGTGCAGAAGAATAATTCTCTCTACCATGGTTTTTAAAACCAAGCCAGTCAGGTCACCGTTTTCCGGTTTGGCAGTTCAACCGTCTGGGTTGAACGGTTCGACCCATGACGTAATAAATAAATAAATAAACAAAAAATACACAAAAAAAATACAGGAACAAGAACAACATATGAAAAAATAAAAATATCTAAATATAAAAATAATAAAATACAGAAAATACAAGAAAATATAGAAAAAATTCCAAAAAATATATAAGCAAGAACATGTAATGAGCTTCTCTCTATAATTCTATCAGTATAGAATAAGATCAGGAGGTACCCACTTTGAATATAGTCAAACTCATTCAAACACTTTGTACCCATCTCTTGGCATTCATATATCTATGTATGGTGCCTCTGGCAATATTTGATGAGGGCAATGTGACCTCTACACTGTTTTCTATACAATACAAACTGAATCTCTTCACAGCTTGGTCGTTCATCCGGTTCCGCCCAACAATCTGCAGTTCTACAAAGTGAGATTCCCATTCAATTGTCACCAACGATAAATCCGGCATCAAATTTCTAATCTAATCCATACTTGCAATCAACTTTCCTAGGGGACCTTCAGGAATTTCTAGCCGCGATCCCTCATTAGCAATTGCATAGACTACTTGAATCATTGCACACAAATCAATGTTGGAGGGTCCTGTGTTTCCTTTTGCAACTTAGAAAGCAAATAGATTCTATGCCCTACTTATCACACCCAGACTGGACACATCACATTTCTCTGTCAAAGGTTCATTAAGGATGAGCTCAGGAGCCATCCATTCTGGAGTTCCTATAGAAGAGGAATATCTCATGGAACTCTCCGTCATTACTTGTGATAGTCCAAAATCACAGATCTTGACCGTCTTGTGCTCGCCGTCCGCCGCTGCAAGTGTTGAATCTTTTCGTCGTTGGACACCGCTGCAAGTGCTAGTGAAGGTAATTCTTTTCGCCGCTGCAAGCTCGCCAATTGTCGTTGGGTTGTGTCACCGTTGGATGCCGGAGGTGATGGCCACCGCAGGTGGTCGATTGGTAGGATGTGAGAGTTGAGAGGACTGAGGAGGGAACTCGGGCTAACCCTAAAGCTAAAGGGAATAAGGGATTGGGATCGAACATGGTTGGGATATAATAGGAATTTTATTTTTTGTTTTTTTTTTAGAACATTAAAAATAAAAACTCTAACCCGCGAACCACAATGCGGAGAAGACATGATACCAGAAACACTTTGACCAATCAGCTCCCCTGAATGCTAACATGTAAATATAGGAGATGTTCTCAATATGCATTGTAATGATGTGTGAATAGGAGATCTGTATAAACTAAAGAACAGACTGCAAGTCTTCATCAATAGACAATTGAACCTCAAACTGGCTACAAAGCCAAGACTGAAAACTATTTTTGTTAAATTATGATCATTTTAATTCTGAACCAAACAAACTATGGGAATAGACCATTCTATTTTCATTTCGGAGGATTTTGATTCTGATTCCGATTTCAATTCAGACCGTAAATCAAATGGACCCTTAGATTATTTTTAGTAATGATTAATAAAATTTTAAGGTGAACGCCCCTCCACTTGGAGTAAATTTTGGGGCTGTAAAAAAAGTGTACTTCATGATTAACAAATTGTACATACCACCATGTTCAACCAATTATATCTTTTGATGCCTGTGTAAGGAATGCATCATAAAATTTTCCCAAAAATAAAATTAAGAATTTGAGATGAAATAAAAATTTTTGGGCAAATTTATTTAAAACAAAATTTTTGATTTTTGTATAAAACATAAATATAATGAATTCATGCAATGTTTGGAAGCTTTTCCCTAGAGATAAAGTGAGACCCATAAAGATATTCACTCTAAGATTATATTTGGTTTGAAGGAAAAGATGGGGAAAAGTAAGAAAACCTATACAATGTTTGCAAAGGTTTCCCATCTTTTTCTTCCTTTTTCCTTCAAATCAAACATAGCATAAAGGAAAAGTGGGCATACCTTTTTATGTGTTATACCTTGTTTAAGAATGACATAAACTCACTATGTATTTGGCGATTCCCCCATTTTATAAAAGGTCCTAATGATTAATAAGAAAGTGCATGCTTTTAACCCCCAGTATTTACTTCATGACAAATAATAGTTTTTTTGTTTCGTCCTTTTTTCAAGGATGTATTTGATTTATCAAAAACTGGAATTTGTTCAAACCAGCAATGGTCAAAATATATAGTGCAACTAGTGAAAATATTATAACTACTAATAAATCATTATTTGTTTAAAATTTTATTTTAGACCTATTTAGATAAATTTTTGCTTTTTAGATTTGAGCTGTGAGAAACACATTTACGCCAAAAAAGAGTTTTGCACATTTGGCAAGAGTCGCTTTTAAAAATATAAGAATCTAAAGCCAGAACGCTGTTTAAGCCCCAAAACACAGCCTAAAATTAGGACTTAGTGCTTTTGTTGGGCTTTGGAAAAGCTCAAACCCTTCAGTTGCGAACTAAATTAAGATCACATCTACTATATATTCATGGTTGCAGCACCTTCAAATGATTATATGTGTTTTATTTAGAAATTGCAAGCCAGGGTTTCAGCAAATGTGGACTTGTTAAAGACTTGGGTTGTTGTTAATTGGTATCATTGTGGTTTTACCTGAAACCTTTTGATCAATACAAACCAATGAAAAATATGTATTGTCACATCATATATGAGAATCACTTCAACTAGAAAAAAGATGTGTGAATGGGATTCATCGAAATAACAATTTGTATTGATCAATCTAAACTGTTTAGCAAGAACAATGATACAAAATACAACCTAAGTTGGTGTTGTGATGCATCTAATTCACATTATTTATTTCATACTAATGCTTGCATAAGTAATAAAAGAAAGAATAAATCTCTTAAACTATTTTTATTGTTTAGCATAAATCCTTATTGTTTAATTATTGTCTTGCGGTACCCTTAAGTTTTTTTACGATTATTATTTTTGTTAAGCGTTAAAAAGGAAATATTGAATTTGCCCTTTATTATTCATCAAATTTTCAAAATAAAACCCAATTAATAAAAAACCCGATTTCCAAGCTTTTTCAAAGCTTTACTTGATACCAACGAGGCCCTGGTTTTCTGGTGGAAGTTGCAGAGGTCTTGGTATATACCTGATACAAACCAATTTTTGAATCAAATAGCAGCTTTAATATTCGTGCTCCCTCTCTCTCCCTGAAAAACTTCTACCCTTACATTGCAATTTCCGGAAGGCAGTGCGACGGTGAGAAAGGTTGGAGATCTCAAATATGCAAGGATAACCCAGATCTGAGATCTAGCCCACCGTCCGCCGCTTCAATGTAGGTACTCACCGTCCATCTGAGATCTGCAAGGAGAACCCAGATCTTAAATCTTCAAGGAGAACCCAGAAAGCCACCCACGGTTGAAATCGAGGACGAGATTCCAACTCTGCCAAAGGATGAAATGGAGGACGGAGAATTGTGTTTAACGAAGGGCCCGAAAGCAGAGTTGGAGAACGGTGAGTTTGTTTCAGATAAATTGAAAAAAAAAAAAAAAAAGAGAAGCTGAGAAGGGAGAGTTAGTTCCTGATAGATGGAGGAAGGAGGAGATGGAGAAAGGAACAGTTCGTTCCAGAAAAATGGCCCAAGGGGAAAGTGGAGAAGGGAGAATTTTGTACAGGAAATAGAGAAGGGAGAGTTCAATTAGGTGAAGTGGAGAAAAAGTAAGGTAGAAAGGTCAGACTACAGTTCAGGGGAACCACGGAGAGGTGAAACAGAGAAAGTGCTTTGATTTGGATCTAGCAAACCCAAAATCCGTCGCTGCTCTGTTCTGGGTTCGGACAGAGAAGAAGAAGGAGGTCGCTGAATATGTACGCAACAAAGGTAGCAATGTTATCAATGGTTCGAGTTGCATCGCCGCCGCTGCCGCTGCAACTCGAACTGAGAACGGAGGCAATGGCGGTTATTTTGCTCGCTGCTCTTTTTCCCCTTCGTCCCCTTCGCCGGTGGCTGCCGTCGCCTGCGATGGCTGTGCCTGCGACGAGCCCTTCTGGTGTAGCTTTGGATTCTGGGTTTGCAGCTGGAACTGCTGGTGTGGTCTTGGTATCTGGCGTCCCTGCTGGTGATGCAGTTGGGGAAACAACCCAAAATGAGTTACTGTTGCATGCACTAACCGGCAGAGTTTGGACATTGCAAGCATTGGGGAGAGTCAAGGCCTGAGTTTGGTTAATTTGGATTCCCAGTGATGAGACGCCACCATTAAGGACGTCGCACAGGCACCGTGGATTCGATTTTACAACACTAGCAAGCTGCAAGCAGCATGAGGAAGATGGGGTTGATGAGTTTCCAGTAATGTAGTTCAAGCAAGGCGACATGCCAACGAGAACGGTTGTGCAGCCTGCAAACCCGGAATCCAGCCGTCGCAGGCGACAGCAGCCACCGGCGAATGGCCCCCTCCCTCTCTTTCTCTCTTCCTCCCCCTTCGTTCTCTCTCTCCTTCTCCCCCATTCCATCTCCTGCAAGTTGCAGCAGCGGCAGACCCCTCCACTTACTCGGATACAGACGGCCAAGTTTTCTTCTCTTTCTCCTTCTTCCTCTGCTTTTCCTTCCTTCATCTTCGGTGAACAGAAAATTACCACCGGCATCATCATCTTCCGAGAATGTTTGTCGCAGAGAGAGGCGAGTTCTGGGTTGAGAAGAAGGAAAGAGGGTCGAATTTTCCACCGACAACTGTGTAGTCGCCATTGCCTATCAAAATCATTGCCACTCTGCAACTTACAGGTTGCATAGCGGTTCACTTTAGCTGCCGCACCGGAAGCGATGGAGAAGAAGAAGGGAGAGGGATGAAGGGCAAAATCAAAAAAAAATTAAAGGCACCGTAAGATAATAATTAAACAGTAGGAATAGTTTAAAAAATTTATCTTAAAAGAAAATAATAATTATAAATGCCCTAGGGGGTTTCTATCAATAACAAATACCTATCCCAACATTTTTAAAATTACAGTTTAGAATTAATTTAAAGAGTGCAATGCAAGTACAATGTTTAGAACCATTGTCTACCAAATTTTGCAGTGAACATATTTGTACAAGGCTCACTTGGAAAAAGTGTGAAGATAAAATATGTTTGGTGCAAATAGAATTATATCAATGTCAAATATCCTATAGCAAATAAATATAAATGGTCGTTAGGAATCCAACTTGTGTTGAGATTTTGTTAATATTTGAATACCAAGCAATGGAAAAATGCCAGAAGTGTTACAAACAAACAAGTAAACCAAAAAAAATGTAGCTTCATAAAATAAAGCGTCCAAGAAAGGAGAATTTGATCCTTATAAAAGGTAAAGGTAGGGCACCCCATGATTTGTAAGATTAAAATTGGCAACATCATAATATATATGCATGTGCTACTTGACAAAGTGAAAGTATCCTTGATTATTAAATAACTCAACGTAGGTACAAAGTATAGGATACCCAAAAGCATAAAATCAGATTGGTTTAAATCTCCCAATTTCGAATAGGACGAGATTCTTTTTGTAATTTTACCCTGCCATACTGCATAGGGTTATTTACTTTCGAGAGAGAGAGAGAGAAAAGAAACAAAAGAATTTTATTGGCCCTGTATTTTGGAGCAATAAGATATAAATATCCTTCGAGTGTTGTTTCGTGTGTCGTTTACTGTGCAGGTGGACACAAGTGCCACTTTGGTCCTGATTAGTAGCTTGTAATTTGGGCCTAGAATTTTTGAAATATATATATTGTTAATTAGCGTTTGAAAAATATGTAAATATCCTTTGAGTATCATCTAATTTTCTTTATCAATCATTCAAATGTTGATAAAAAATTAACAATCCTAAATTTTTATTTCTTCTATTTAAGAAAATTGAGATCAGTTTCAAAGGACATTCTGAATCCCAACTTTCTTGAATAAAAGAAACAAAGACTTAGAATTGTTAATTTTTTGTTAGTATTTAGATGATTGATAAAGAGAAGGGCATTTATATCTTTTTCAAATGTCATTGAATGGACTAGCAACTGATCAATGATAAATACTGGATTGACATATTTTGAAAATTGAAAGACCAAAGTGGCATTAGGCCCAAAGTACAAGATACTAATAGGGAATTTTTCCTTTCAAATTTTGATAATTATCAAATCTTTTCCATTTCAAGCTCCAATGGCACAACTTGGCTTATCCTGTTCCTGTCCACCAAACGATACCCTCAACCATTATTTTTTTAGTTACCAATATTTTATTATTTATCACGTGTAATGCTGTCACCCTTCAGGGTCTCACCACAAGTTTCACGTGATGATGAAGGTGGAAGCCACGCTGTTCCTTCGTCAACCGTCAGATAATTGATTTAAGGGTCAACCATGTGCTCCTTTTAACTGTTGAAGTATGTCCTTGCCAGGGACATACTCCATAATACAGACCTTTTCCCAAAATTCCATTTTAACAATTATCTTCTTTTCTTTTCCTTTTTTTTTTATAGGTAAACACTAAAAACTAAATATCTTCTCTACCCAACCCCAAGCTAATTAAACTGTAAAAATTGATCTTTGTTAGTTGAAGAATGAGTTAAAGCAGGAAAAAAATGATTCTTTACTTCACTACAGGACTATTTAAGAAATTCTTCTTCTCTTTTTCATTCTTTTTTTGTTTTTCCTTTTTTATTGTGCAGTTGAAGAAGAGATATGGATTGGCTTCCTAAGCAAATATAACTGAGTATGAGCTGCTTCCGAGCTGAGGGAAGCTGCAGCTAAGCTCTTCCACAACTGTTTCTGGTATCTTTTATTAGCAATTTTTTTATTGTTTTTCTAATATTTTCTCGTGGGTTTGTCTAACTGTTAATAACTCAGTCAGGTTTTTTTTTATATAATTTAATTTAATAAGGTTTTGCCATTTTTCTTTCTTGGGTTAAAGACTGGAGATATGGGGGCTTTGAAATTTGAAGGAATTTTTGAAGTCAACAACTTTCTTCAATTAGTGTCCTCCCCCCCCAGTTGAAAGCTGCTCTACTCCTTCCTTGTGGTTTCCGTGGTTTAAGCTGAAAGTCTCATCTCCGAAAATTTAGCACCCTTCACCATGTTGGTATCTTGAACCAAATCAGACGTATTTTGCTTGCTGTGTTTGTTGATGTTTCTTTGATTATTCTCTGCATCTTCATGTATTGTTTCCTGCCTAGGTACTGAAAACTTCATGACCAGGTTCTTGTAATTCTGAAGAGCTCTGATCCAATTCAGACAAGTCTTAG
Source organism: Nelumbo nucifera (assembly GCF_055504915.1). NCBI lineage: Eukaryota > Viridiplantae > Streptophyta > Magnoliopsida > Proteales > Nelumbonaceae > Nelumbo > Nelumbo nucifera. Next base: position 143,865,070 of record NC_142649.1, on the reverse strand, counting down.
AGGATCTCTATCAGATTGGATCAGGTCGGGTATTCGGGATGAAGTTGCTTCAGTGGTTGCTCTTGTGCTTGTTGATGGCCATGATAGTCGGTGGCGGGACTCAAAGGTCCAGCTCTCCCTCGTCAAGGTCAAGCGTCGTCAACCTAGGAGCTCTGTTTACTTTCAATTCGACCATCGGAAAAGTGGCAATGCCAGCAATTAAAGCTGCTGTTGATGATGTTAATTCCGACACTACCATTCTTCAAGGGACAAAGCTGAGCCTTATCGTTCAGGATTCAAATTGCAGTGGATTTCTTGGAACTATAGAAGGTACTGTATAAGGATAATGGCTTGCACAAGTTAAACGTCGTGTTTCTTACGGAATTCAAGTTTGCGTTTCAATTGTCTCTGTTTCGTTTTCTTTAATTGTGGTATTTGGCATGGTTCTTTAGGCCTCTTATCGGTCTGCTTAAAGACACTACTTCCTGGAGGTCATTTTGTTGAAAGTCTTTTGAGTTACCTGTTTACCGACCAGAATTAGAAGCAAAATGGTGTGTAGAAGACCTTAAATTTCTGGAAAAACTTTTACAATCTGAAAATCTTTTACAAAATGGTAGGTACTCTTTAAGTTGGCTAGTTTGCTGTATAGCTCTGAGTTCATCTTATATGCCTGTAGGAAGAAGTCCATCAGTCCTAGGCCATGAACAAACATCTAACTTGAGCACTAGAAAATATTTGAAGACTAATGAGTAATAACACATGAACATAGTATTGGGTTCCAGCCTGACTTTTGTAAATTCAAGGGGTGGAAAACCATAGCTTTTGATAAGACAGTTCCATCACTCCAGTTGAAGATATTCAAAGAACTTACACTGTTTTTTGATAGATATAGAATTTACACTGTTGACATGCTTTTTGGTAGTTGCCCATGTATTATGGTTTAACATCAAACATAGAAATAAGATCCCCCCTTCCAGAAAAGGACTAGGATAGGAAGGAATATAAAACAAAACAAATATAAGGAATTTAAGTTTCTTAACCAAGTTTATCTGCTTTGTGCATCTCTCTTCCTCTATCCTAACAAGTGATGCCAAATATTGACTTGGTGGCTCCATCTTGTGCAGCTTTGCAGATGATGGAGAAAGGCGTGGTTGCTGTTATTGGTCCACAATCTTCTGTTATATCTCATGTTATTTCTCATGTTGTTAATGAACTTCATGTGCCACTTCTATCATTTGCAGCAACAGACCCCACTCTTTCCGCATTACAGTACCCTTATTTTCTACGCACAACGCAGAGTGACCTTTTCCAGATGCAGGCCGTAGCTGATTTAGTTGAATTTAATGGTTGGAGGGAGGTAATTGCAATCTTTGTGGATGATGATTATGGGAGAAATGGGATATCCACATTGGGTGATGCACTGGCAAAGAAACGTTCCAAGATCTCATACAAAGCTGCCTTCACTCCAGGGGCCTCAAGAAGTGAGATTAATGACCTGTTGGTTGGAATTAATCTGATGGAATCTCGAGTTTATGTAGTGCATGTACATCCTGATTCTGGTTTAACAATTTTCTCTCTTGCAAACACTCTTGGGATGATGGGCAGTGGCTATGTCTGGATTGCAACAGATTGGCTTCCTTCTGTTTTGGATTCATCAGAGCCAGTGGACCCTGATATCATGAATCTCATACAAGGGGTGGTTGCACTCCGCCATCACACCCCAGATTCCAATCTCAAAAAGAAATTTCTTTCCCGGTGGAGCAACTTGCAACAAAAAGGAAATGCTAGTTCAAGCTTGAATTCTTATGGGCTCTATGCCTATGATACTGTTTGGTTAATTGCCCATGCTCTTGATGAGTTTCTGAATGAAGGAGGAAATATTTCTTTCTCTAGTGATCCCAAGTTGCATGATGCAAATGGAAGCAAGCTGCATTTAGCAGCACTCCGTTCATTTGAAGGAGGACAAGGGCTGGTCCAGAAATTGGTCATGATGAACTTCACTGGTCTAACTGGTCAGATTCAATATGATTCAGATAAAAATTTGATTCATCCAGCATATGATATTCTTAATATTGGTGGAACTGGGTCTCGCAGAGTAGGGTATTGGTCAAATTATTCAGGTCTCTCAATTGTTGCTCCAGAAATATTGTATACAAAGCCTCCTAACACTTCTGCCAGCAGCCAACAGCTTTACAGCATAATTTGGCCTGGAGAAACTACAATAAAGCCACGTGGGTGGGTATTCCCCAACAATGGGAAGCCTCTGAGAATCGGGGTTCCTAACCGAGTAAGCTATAAGGAATTTGTGGGAAAGGATAAGGGCCCTCTTGGGGTGAAAGGGTTTTGCATAGATGTCTTTGAAGCTGCAGTGTCCTTGTTGCCATATCCTGTTCCGCACACATATATATTATACGGGAATGGTTCAAGAAATCCTAGTTATGCCGAACTTGTTGAGATGGTCACCCAAAATGTAAGTATATATTTCACTTATTATAAGTTTAATTAGCCTAATTTTACCACTGGGTATCTGGACGAATTCTGGTATGAACAAAGTGCATATGCAGTATCAGGATTAAGAGTTTGATGTGCATTATTGAAGAATTGTGCTGTAAAACTGAGCTGATTAGGTGATCACAACTGCCCTTTATTGATGTGAATGCTCAGAATATTTGTCCATACTATCCAAGATAATGCAAGTATTCTGCAAATATTCTGATGGTCAGGAACATCCAATGGCTTAGTTCTTGCATGGACCTACAAGGTTGACCTCATTAGGTGATCCTCTCCTTTGGTTGATTGGGTTGATTTGGGGATTGAACTGATTCATATTTTTTTGTTTCTTGTCCACTTCAGGTTGGGATGTTAAGTTTCTGTAAGAAAACTGATTTGTGTCCTCTTCTCTTCAGAAATTTGAAGCAGCTGTGGGAGACATAACCATTGTTACAAATAGGACAAAGATTGTGGACTTCACACAGCCTTTTAGTGAATCAGGCCTTGTCATAGTTGCTCCTGTTAGAGAAAAAAGGTCGAGTGCTTGGGCTTTTCTAAAGCCTTTTACAGTACAGATGTGGTGTACCACAGGTGCTTTCTTTCTTTTTGTGGGAGCTGTTGTTTGGATTCTCGAGCATCGGATGAACACTGAATTCCGTGGTCCACCAAGGCAACAACTTATAACTGTATTTTGGTCAGTATCACAGAACTCTCCATTAATCCCTCGTCCAAATACTCTGGTCTCCGAGTCCTTATTCTGTGTTAAATCATGCAGTTATCATTTGTTTGTAGACTTTGAATGTTAATTGGATAAAGTATCGTGCTGAAGGTAATTGAGGCTACTTCTGTTGACCTCACTTCTGATCACCTTTATTATGAAAAAAAAATATAGTGAGAGACAAATGTGCTTCATATAGAAATAATTGATGGGTTATTAGTAAAAACTGCTTATACTTTGTGCCCCTGTAGATTAATTTTTTCAGTTCTCCAGTTCTTATTTAAAACCAAGTGTTCTCTGATTTAATTATGGATGTTTAAACATTCTAATCCACTCATATTTTCATCCTGCAGGTTTAGTTTCTCAACAATGTTTTTTGCTCATAGTGAGTAAATTTTCTCTCTTATGCTTTTGTTTTTTTTCATTTATGATTTACCCATCAGGAGCTATTGGTTGATTTTCATTTCAAATGGTTCAAACTTGGAACTTCTTACATTGTACACCTGCTTGGACCAATTGCAGGAGAAAACACTGTGAGCACCCTTGGACGTTTGGTTCTGATCTTATGGCTTTTTGTCGTTCTAATCATCAATTCAAGTTATACAGCTAGCTTGACATCAATCCTGACAGTGCAGCAGTTGTCATCACGGATAGAAGGGATTGACAGCTTAATATCAAGTAATGAACCTATTGGATACCAGGATGGGTCTTTTGCAAGAAGCTATATGATCAACGAGCTCAACATTCCAGAGTCCAGGCTTGTGAACTTAAGAGACCAGGAAGAATATGCTGATGCCCTCCTGCGTGGACCAAAAGGTGGTGGTGTTGCTGCAATTGTTGATGAATTTCCTTATGTTGAGATCTTCTTGTCACACAACAATTGCAAGTTTAAGATTGTGGGACAGGAGTTCACGAAAAGTGGATGGGGCTTTGTAAGTATCAAGATGTAACTTCTTAGTTCATGTTTGGTCAAGCAATATAGTTGCAGTAAATGGTCATAAACCGGGTGGATATGCAACTTTCCACTTGTTGGAACTAGAAATATAGTATTTTTATTCTAATGATCTCTAACTTTAGGAGTCATTTCAGTAAGTTATTTACAAATATTTTATTTGCATAACAAGAAAATACCAGTAGTAAACACTTTTTACACCTAGGAATATCAACTTTAACTAGTAAAAGTTACATTTTATTTCTCAGACTTCCAATTGAATACCTCCCTCCATACAAACCCAATTTCCTTAGAAAGGATTTATTTTCTGTTTTCCATTATGATATCTCTGAAGTTCTCTGAGATGCCCAGGAGATTGTTTATACTTCACTTCAAGATTAAAACTTAGCTAGCTTGGAATATGATGTTTTGTTTGTTTATTTCATTAAATGTCTTAAAGTTTGTAGTTGATTGTGACCCTGAAACTAGTTTTCCTCTGTTCTGACAGGCGTTTCCGAGGGACTCTCCTCTTGCTATTGACTTGTCAACTGCTGTCCTTCAGCTCTCAGAGAATGGTGATCTCCAGAGGATCCATGATAAATGGTTGTCATCAAATGGGTGCTCCATGCAAGTGGCTGAAATTGATTCGAACCGACTGTCTCTCAACAGCTTCTGGGGTCTTTTCCTAATATGTGGCATTGCATGTTTTCTTGCGCTTCTGGTGTTTTTTGTTAGGGTTCTTTGTCAGTACCGCAGGTATAATCCAGATGAGGTTGAGGAAGAGGAAGTTGAATCCAGTCATTGTTCTCGGCATACAACCCGCTCTACTAGCTTTAAGAGCTTAATTGATTTTGTTGATAAGAAAGAAGCTGAGATCAAGAACAAGCTCAAGAGGAAGACAGGTGATGGTAAACAAAACCAGATGATTAGTCAGGGTTCAGAAGGACAGTCCAACTCTTCTCCTTAAAAAGAAATTCTTTGTATACTAATACATCCTTCTTTTTTTATTATGGGAAGGCATAAGTTGAAATTTTCCTGGTATAGTTTTCAATATAAAATGAGAAAAGAAAATTGCTAGCAGGTACTAATTGTTGTATGCAAATTAAGCTCATATTTCTACCAATTTACTGACGGAAAAGAGATTGACAAGATATTGAAGATTCTTGCCTTGACTTCTGCATGATTGGATTTACGTATTTGGAATGTTGAGTGAACCTCTTTCAGACAACCACTTTGCCTAGTTGTTTGTTCCGGGAAAATGATTCATTGTGCCTCCCATTGTAGTCAACAATGTAAGGCAGTTTTGTATTTGGTTTGTTTGGTATTTTCTTGCTTTTTCTTATTCGTCAACTATTATAAATGAAAACATGACATGTATCATGCTTAAAACGTGTATACCGTATGCCAAGCATCTGTTTTTAGTAGTCCAACTTGAAATTACTGTTCCAGGAAATATAATAAAAAAAAAGACAAATTATAAAATTGAGATGCATTCTGTCATTCTGTGGGGTTTAAAAGAGAACTTACATAAATGGCAGGATTTATTGCTAAGGCCAACATGGTTGATGGTTCCCAAGTTCAGGATCAAGGAATCCAAGGTTTTTGATCCCTAGCAGATTTGTTTAAAGTGATCAAGGAATCCACACTTCTTTTTAAAACATAATTCTCTTCTCACCATTGACCTGATGACTTCTGCCTTTTGGAGAAAAACCATCATTCTCTATGTTTCTTGTTGTGGTAAATGAAAATCTTTTCTATAATTTTTATCTGGAGGGATGCAAGTGACCATCTCAGATTCTCAGCTATTGGGTGCCTGTTTAGGATGCAGGTAACCACCACGGAAAGGCAGGAAGCTTGTATTTGGTGATCAAAATCCCAAAAGGTCAAAAAAAAAGAATACTATTGTTGAGCTGAAAATTCAACTTTCCGAGATCACATCAGCGCCCCACATGCACATCTAAGCGTGCATTGAGAACATCTACATCTCCCGAATGTACTGTGGGACGCCAATGTAAACTCCAACTTTCCGGTAAACACAACTCAATCAACACAGAAACCCTCCAGGTTATTGGCTTTTCCTTGGCTAACATGGTGTGCTGGTAAAATCTGAGTTTCAATAGTATTCTTGAATACATGAATTTCAGTAGTCTGTAAGATCTATTGGTCCTTGTTTGGCCCACTGTTAGTTGTATACATATCTCAACGATTTGGGGTTTTATTTCGGCTTGGCTTGGCTCGGCTCGGAAAAAGCCAAATGAATCCAAAGCTTGACTTGGAGTCACAAAGGAGTTAACAACAACCATAATAAATAATTTGGTCGACAGTGGAGTCAAGTCGGGAGTCGGCAAGGTATTGTTATGTTACGTAAAACTGTAAAAGGTCCAGTTGGACCGCAGGCCTGGTCCATTTAAATAGAAGCCCTATAAGTCAAAGCCTTACCCCACCAATGGCCCCATATTTGGCCAGTCCTTAAATCCCTTGGCTAATAATTTGGCTAAAGTTTCTGACAACCATAATAACTTCCCCTGAGATTTCACTGTATTTTCACAAAAACCTACATTTACTTATCTTCCATCTTTTTCCAATAATGAAGATGTCATAGTTATAAAATTACCTTTACAATTTTTTAAGACAATTTTCAATATAATTCAAAATGTCATAGTTATAAAGTTTCATTAACTTTATATGAATTTTCAGAAATTTGGTCATTTATTTTGCCTAAAATTTTCAAATACAATATAAATAATAAATACCATAGTTTTTTAATACATTAAGTAAAACCTTTATGAAGGAATTCTTTCTAAGAAGTTAGAACTTTCAAAAAAATCACAGATCAAAACCAGTACGGAGATGAGGGAACATTCCCATTTTTTTTTTTTTTATACACAGCATCCTTGGTAGACAGACAAAGGAACAACGATTTGATATCACAAAAGTAAAATTCACTCCCACCATAAATACACCCAACATACCTTTGAAATGATTCAAAACAAATTTCTAAATGTTGTCAAAATATTTATTGAATGCTTGTTAGTCGTCTACTCACAACTGGGTTTCAACTAGATCTAGTCTCCATAAGAGGCAACACAGCGGGATCGAGGAATGATGAACGACAGCTGTTGATCGGCAAGAGTAAATCAAGGATGATTCATACAAAGGAGCAAAACGAGACAATCAGAATCCTATTCTAAATCTTCAATGAACAAAGGAAATATCTCCTAAACCTCTCTGCTGCATTTGCTTCTTTTTTTGGGATGTGCAGTAGTAGTTTCTTTAAAGTCTTTTGTTTGTCAAAGTTATTTTTAGTAGTTAGTAATGACGTCTCTCCCAATAGATTTTAGTTCACAAACCCAATACCCGCACTTAATCTAAACCAGCCTCCTTATGGTCACTTCTTCCCATTTAGGTCTCTTGTCTTTCCTGTTACGAAGTCTGGAGGAAGAACGTGTTAGGTTTTCCCACTCTTCTGTTGCTCTTAGTTTCTCATCTGTTAGGTTTGCTTTCTTCTATCCACTTTTGGGGATTCTACCTCTATTGAGGGTTTTTTAATCCTTTTTTTTTTTCTCTTTTAGAATGAATCCAAAAAATCAAGCTTGTAACAGAGAGAGAGAAAATGATGAGCCTCATGAAAGAATGGTAGGATCCATCCAATGGACGCCATAAAGGTTGCGGAATGGGTGGGCGAATTTCAAAAAAAAATTTCCTACATTCTCTCAATTGAGAATCATATTCCCTAAATTTAGAATATAATATTCAAGGATCCTACTTGAACCATAATCAAACCAGATCTGCACCCAAAAATAAATGGAAGGAATATACCTGATCCGGAGAAGCAGTATCTCCCAAAGTTGGTGTTCACGCCCAAAGAATGCACCAAGATCCGTTCCTGCTGAAGATGACACAGCTGTGGATGGAACAGAACCAGTAGGGTGCGTCTTCACGAGAATCCTCTGGAAGTATTAAACACTGAATCCTTTTTAGTCTTTCTTGCAAGACTGATGTCAAGAACAGATTTCTTGACTTTCCTTTTCTGCAAAGATCTAATCTTGCAATGGTAGATGGCGGCGGCAGGAGGAGATCTCCAAAAACGAAAAGGCTGAACTGCTTTTCTCTTTTCTGGAGAGTGTGAAATCTGATCTCTACTCGCAGGAACCTTTCTTGCGATTTTCCTTGGTTCGAAATCTGTTGTATTTCTCTCCTTCTTGGTTAGTTTTTCTCCTTCTTGCTTCTTGATTAAGAAACCTCCTTATTATGAGTTATCTCAATCCAAATCAGTATTTGGATAGGGGATAATCTTAATCCTTTCTGCAGATAGAGTTAGCTTACTCCTGATCTTATCAGGAGGTTACCAGATTCAAATCTAACTTGAATTTGGTCTCTAAGAGTGGATAAGGCTAAAGGCCCAATCCTTTTACTAACTTCAATCTCAAATTCGCCCCATGGATGGGTGATCATATCAGCCCACCTCGAAACGGGCTTTTGGCCCATTAAGTGTTCAGTGTCTAATTACTTTCCAATCTGCTGCCCAGTTGGGCTTCTTTGTATGGCGTGGGACCCAAGCATTGATCTACACACCAGCCACATGGGTTCGGCCCAACCGAATTCACTGAAAAACTCAATGAACCCCTTGAGTCCATCATATGGACCCTATGGGCCCAACACTTACATTAAGTGGTCCCTGGGCCAAACCATCTTATAAAAACGCAGGGACTGTGGGTAGGTGCAAGATTAGCCCATCAGGTATTATCCTAAATGGTCTTACACTTAACCTCTCAGCCCTTAATGATCAAGCACTGCCCAACAAGAGAGGACCTCTCCCTCGGCTGCAAGGAACAGTGCCGCACTTCCCTCTCACATGGATCCCGGGAATTAAAACCATTTGTAAACATTTTGAAACCGTACATATAAATATAAGTATATTAATTTTGCAAAACAAAATTCCAACGATTGAAATCAACTGCCGGCAGTTTGGTTTCCATCAGAGAGAGTGCATTCCCGATCATTACCCTTTGTCCGACAAAGTGGCTGATTCTGTCACTATGACCACCCACTCAGATGAATTCTCAAACTGCCCCAACATACCTAGGTTTTGATCCCCGCTAAGGATCTCACTGATTGGTATATCAAAGACAGCCTGATCTGACACCTAGTGAAGTGTCATAATCGAGTCTAGGGGTCAGGTGTAACTTTCCAGTTTTGCCCATCTATCTCCAAGGTCCAGGGCAAGACTGGAAATCTGGTCTGGTTCAAGGATTCAAGTAATCCCATACTGCATGTGCCTCGGGTCTTACCCTGGTGGCTGAGACAGGCCATCCCAACACTTGGTGGCACACTAGTATCAGCCTTGGCAGGATAAATCTCCCCAGACTTATCCAACAGCTGTGAACATTTAAAACTAACATGAATCTCTATAAATGTCCAGTTTTAGGGTTTTGCACAGAATTAAACCAAACAACATGAATCAAACATGCACTTTATTTATTTCCACTAAATAATAAAAGTACATAAACTGTCTAACACCTCAAGACTTAGATGCCACCTTCGCTTAACTCCTTCAACGTAATGACAACTTAAACATGGATGTTTTCGACTTTTCTAGTAGCATAACCAAGGAACCTAGGATAATATGGTATTTATGCATGATAGGAAGAGTCTTCCTTAGAGCCACAATCCCCATGCAAGACCTTATTAGCCAAGTCTATGGAAGCTGGGGGGTTAATGAAAAGAACCTCATGGTCCAACCTCTCAATAGAGGTTATTACAAGTTCCAATTTAGAAACCAGATGACTATGATAATGGACCCTGGTATGTTTTCGATTAATGGCTTATACTAGATGAATGGAGGGAAGTGAGAGATCAACGAGAATCAATGATCACAAGGATTGAGGTTTGGCTGCAAGTTCACAGCCTCCCCTTTGAAATGGTAAATGTAGAGAGAGGCCAGCATATAGGTTCTGCTTACTTAGCTTGTAGGACGGTGGAAACCCATGAAAATTACCTTCAACTTAAAGTATAGTCATAAACATAGAGAGGTCTCTGAAAGTTGGCGACTTTGTAAGCTTAACCATATGGGCTATCTATCGTTATGAGAGTCTTCCAGGTGAGGTGTTTGTTATCTCTATGGCCGAGTTGGGCATGGTCAACGTCGATGCACCTCTGCTAACTACCATCCCATAAATCATGAAGATTTCTTTAGCTCATGTCCTATAAATTTCCTTGGTCCTTGGCAAAGGGTGGAAACACCTTTGAGGGCTGATTGGCGTCTGTCGGACTTTGGAGAGTTTATCCAGCAAGAGCAAGCTAGGCATCAACAAGAGGAAGAAGGAAGGAGAAGAGAGAGAAACCCCCTTATGGAAGATTGGAGAACCGTCACTGGGAGAGACGAGAAGCCTTGGCAACTGCCCATCATGATACGCCCATCACTTAAGCCAATAGGATCCTCGAGTAGTTCAGAAGGGCCACGAGTGGAATGAGGCTAAGTTCTTGACACTCTCGGCCAATGGTCAAGCTGTAAACCCGACCCAATCTTCAGGTAGCGAATTGGACCTGAATCACCCCCATGGAAATACTAGCCGGAATAGGGGTTCGGATGCAAGTCACATAATACCTAGAAGAGTTCTAAGGAAGACTTCGGCACTCTCATAATCCAAAACACCCCTTCCACAAACCCCCTAATCTACCATATGAACATATTCCACCCTTCGTTGAAAGACAGGAAATTGTTGACCAAGTTATTAAAAATGATTGTGAAATCCAAAATTGTAGATGGTGTAGTTGATCCAAATTCCCAGAGGGACTTGGAAGAGGTAACTCAACTTGGTACTCATTTGAATGATCTTTCTGCTTTTGTTTGGAATTGTCGTGGAATTTATAGGAGCCCTTCAAATTAAACTTCTTAAATTTTGTCACAAGGAACTCTCTAGACATGATATTTCTCTATGAAACAAAAGTCCAAACTTAAAAAATGGAATTTTTGAGTAGGAATCTGTTGAATTAAAAAATATGAAAGAAAGTAGTTTCTTGAAGAGAGAAGGAAGAGAAGAGAGAAGGAGAATAAGAGAAAAAGATACGTTTGAAAGAAAAGAGAGCAATCATCTGGCCGCCCCCTTCACTTATTATTTATACTAAAATAATAGAACAGTACAAAGACAACATTGCCCTTATAAGGCGGCAAAACATAAAACAACATATATAACACACGAAAACATAATAAAATTTGGACTCACATAACTACTGTGATCCCCACCTCCTATCTAACAACTAACATAAAACATCTACTTAGAAAAACATCATAAAACTAATTAATCTTCAACACTCCCCCTCAAGTTGGGAGTAAATGTCACACATTCCCAACTTGTGTAGGTCATGTTCAAGCTTGTTCTTTGCCACCCCTTTAGTGAGAACATCAGTCAGATGCAACTCTGAAGAGACATAAGGCAAACAAACTTCTCTGGTTGTTACCCTTTCTCTTATAAAGTGTCTATCAACTTCAATGTGTTTTGTCATATCATGTTGAATTGGATTGTGGGCAATATTGATTGTAGCCTGATTGTCACAGTATAACATCATAGGTTCCTCTGCTTTCACCCCAATCTCACTCAAAAGAGATCTAACCCAAAGAAGTTCTAAGTCACCATGAGCCATGGATCTATACTCAGCCTCTGCACTTAACCTTGCCATAACCGCTTGCTTCTTACTCTTCCAAGAGATCAAGTTTCCACCTCCAAAGGTATACACTCCTAATGTAGACCTCTTGTCGTCTAAGCATCCTGTCCAGTCTGCATATGTATAGGATTCTAGCTTCGGATTCTCATGATTTTAGAAAAAATGCCTCTACTAAGGTGCTTTTTCAGATATACAAGTATTCTCTCAATAGCTTCCTAGTGTTGAACCCTAGGTGCATGCATGTACTGACTCACAACACTAACAATATAAGAAATATCTAGTCGTGTCATACACAAATACAGTAGTCGGCCCACCATTCTTTGATATCTCCCCACATCCTTTACCAATTCACCATCCACACCATTAATTATGTAATTTGGATAAATAGGAGTGTCTGTTGGTTTGGTCCCCAGCTTCATAGTCTTTCGCAATAGGTCAAGTACATACTTTCTCTGTGAAATGAAGATCCCATGCTTGGATCTTGCAACTTCAATCCCTAAAAAGTATTTGAGCTTACCAAGATCTTTGATCTTAAATTCTTGCTGCAATGATTTTTTGAGATCATCAATCTCCTCTAAATCATTTCCTGTCACCACTATGTCATCCACATACACAATCAGAATTGACACCAGAGCATCTCTCCTCTTCACAAAGAGGGTGTGATCAGACAGTGTCTGTGTGTATCCCAAACAAATGAGTGCCCCTCTAAACCTGTTAAACCAAGCCCTAGGTGACTGTTTCAGCCCATACATAGATTTTCTGAGTCTGCACACCTTTCCTTTACCAACATTTTCATAAAAGCCTGTTGGAATGTTCATATATACCTCCTCCTGTAAGTCACCATTGAGAAAGCATTTTTGACATCAAGCTGGAACAAGGGCCATAAATAGGTGGCTGCTAGAGATAAAAGGATACGAATTGAATTCATCTTAGCTACTGGTGCAAAGGTTTCCAGATAGTCAACACCATAGGTCTGAGTATACCCTTTTGCTACCAACCTTGCCTTGTACCTCTCTATCTTGCCATCAGCCTTATACTTCACTATGAATACCCATCAACACCCGACTGTCTCCTTGTTTGGGGGGAGATCAACTATTTTCCAAGTTTAGTTTTTGACCAAAGCATCCATCTCATCTTGCATGGTTGTTTTTCACTCAGGTTTGGAGAGAGCCTCAATAACATTCCTAGGTATATACACAGAATCCAAGGAAGAAAGAAAAGCACAGTAGAAGGGTGATAAGGCACTGTAGGAAAGATGGTGTGAAATGCAGTGAGTTGTACACTTTCACTTCCCCTTACAAATTGCAATGGGAAGATCAAGGTCAATGGGATCAGTTGCAACAATGGTGTAAGGGACAAAAACATTATTATCAGAAAACATAACAGGCTCAGGCTCAAGAGGAATACCTGGAACTATATTTGTCGAATCTGGAGTTTCAGAAGGACTGATAAAGAGTGGTGTGGGTTGAGGATGTGTGGAGTCAACCATCATCTGTCGGCACTGATATTGTTGTGAGGCTGCCCGTAGTGGCTCAAGTAATTAAACTGGAGGTGTAGGTGCTGGCTAAATTGATGTGAATGCTAGCTGAACTGATGAAGGCACCACAGAAACAGGAAGGGGAACATATTGTGAGTTCTTCTCCCCAAAACTCTCCCCCTGAGGAGAACTACTCGAGAAGAAGAATGTGGATTCAAAAAAGGTAACATCCATAGTGACAAATCTGCTCCTCGACACTGTGTCATAACAGCAATGTCCCTTTTGGTTCTGAGCATACCCAAGGAAAACACATTTCTTGGCCTTAGGATCAAATTTCTTGCGATGAGGGCCAAGAATGTGAATAAAAAAAACACAACCAAAAACCCTCAGATGTATATGAAATATCTCTCCATCTGGAAAAATAAGGCTAAATGGCACCTTAAACCCTTAGATGTTAATCAAATGCATAGCTGTAAGAACTGCATCTCCCCAGAACTGTACAGGAACTGAAGCACACACCATAAGACTCCTTGCCACCTCCACAATGTACCTGTTTTTCCTCTCAACAACTCCATTCTGTTATGGTGTATATGCACAACTACTCTGATGAACTACACCATGTTCTAAGAGATACGTGGTCAGGTCCTTCTCAAAGTACTCTCTGGCATTATCTGATCTAAAAGCCTTAGTTCTCACTCCAAATTGTGTGAGAACCATCTGATGGATTTGTCATACTAAGTTAGGAAACTCATCATGTGATCTTATCAAATATATCTAAGAATATCATGTATAATCATCCACAAACAAGAGAAAGTAACGGAATCCTCCCAGGGAAGGGATTTGATATGGCCCCCATACATCAGTGTGAACAATATTAAAAGTAGTACTTCTTTTAGTACTTGGTTTAAAAGACTGTCTACACTGCTTTCCTAACGGACAACTCTCACACTCCAAAGTAGATAATTGAATAGACTCAAACAACTTTGGGAAAAGACATTTCAAAGAACTAAAAGAAAGATGTCCCAAGCGCTTGTGCTAAAGCATAATTCGGTTCACTGACTCTGACCCATACTACTACTACTACTACTACTACTACTACTAATATGATGGCCCGGATGTCTCGGAATCTCATCTAGAAGGTAGGCTCCACTCACCTCACGACCACTCCCAATCATCTTCTTTGACTCCAAATCCGGCAAAACACAATTACTAGGAAGAAAGGTCACAGAAAAATTCAAATTTTTTGTCAATGAACTAACAGACAGTAGGTTGGTATGAAGTCTAGGGACATGTAAAACAGAAGACAGAGTTACACAGCCAAGACATTAACTGATAGGCTCTGGCTTCATTTTGCTTTTGAGAGTAGGTTTCAATCACTCCATTCCAAATCTCCTTAGCAGTACTAGGCCATAGGAAATTTTTTGCAATATGAGGTAACATAGAATTACACAGCTAGGACATTACCATGTAATTCTCTTGCACCCATCGGGAAGAGTCTGTATCAGGTTTCTTCTCCTCCCCAATGAGATACCATAACTTTTCACAGGCACCAATAGCCATCTTAGCTGATTGTGCCCACTCCAAATAATTTGTACCATCTAGTTTTACTGTAGTAATGATGTCAGACCCAAAAATATCACTACTACCTCCAACACCCAGTCCTATAGTACCGGTAGATTTCATCTCGGTATTCCAACTCTCCATTTTACTTCAAACAATTCAATAGTAAGAAAAAAATGGATTGGAGACCTTCAAAAAATAATTAAATATCATATGCACGGAAACCAACCTTTTTAGAAGAAGAAAACCCTAGCTTGAGGGAAATCTCTCTCCTCCCCACACCTCCCAATTGAGAGAAAAGTGAATCGATCACTTCGGGAGGCCTAGAAAATTCTAGAAACCAAACCGCCCTCTTCAAAAAATCAAAAGAAAACTAACAATACCTGGGCGCCCAAGATCATATCAAAAACAAAGAGTCCAACTTTTTTGGGACTCTTCCCCATACTTACGAAGAACCCCATAAGCAATTGAAAGTTGACTTTTGGAACTCCCTCAAGGATGAATTCTCAAACTTTTATGATGGGAAAACTCTTATCATGGTGATAAGAGACTTTAATGTGGACATCGACTATGATTATAGCATGGATGATGACCTAGGTAAACCAATTCAAATCCATTTCAACCCTAGGAAACATCAAAGACTAAAGCCATTCAAATTCTTCAAAGGATGGCTCATGGAGTCTAGTTGCGGTGATATATTCCAAGAAGGGTGGTCTCAACCAACCCCCAACTACGCAAGCTTTAGGATAGCCAAAAAACTTAATAAAATCAAAGAGAAACTTAAATTATGGAATAAGAGGCAACTTTGAGACATTAATAGGAAAGTCAGAGAACTAAACAAGCAAATTCTGAAGCTTAAATCAAAAGGCCCTGATGAAGGGTGATTTGGTGCGAAGTGAGAAGGGGGCACGTGGACACGACCTGACTAAGGGATGACAACTCATCTTGGCAAGCCTAGTTCGCAACGTTTGAGCTCGGGTGTTTGGTCGCCTCGGCACCTAATCTAATTTGGGGCCCAAGAACCGAAGTGACATGTAATGGACTCTAGAAGCTTCCCAGCGGACTCCGAGCCTCATGAGATCATGCCGCATAATGGCAACCCTTGTCCTCTCCCCGCCCAGATTGGGCGGAAATGATAGACTTCATTGACTGATACGTTACTCCCCGACTAAAGCGGAAACGGATCTCATCCACTCAGATCGAAGATCCCGGAACCGTTTCATGAGACCCATGGTAGCTCAGCTATATAAGAGCAACAACCCCTCCAGGGCCCAGGTACGCATGATTACTCTACTCTTTAGCTCTCAAGCTCTCAAACTCTCGAACCATTCAACTCGCATTCCAATATACTAACTTAAGCATCGGAGCGACCTCGTCGGGTAAGCCTCCCCGAGTTCTCTAATTCACAATCTTACAGATTCATCTAGCTCACTGCTCGATTGGAAGCTAGATCGCCCTACAGTTGGGAGTAGTCAGATCGCACAACAACAATTGGCGTCGTCTGTGGGAAATGACCGAAAAGTCATCCCCATTCTTTATAGTTACCAACCTTATTTCTACATCAATGGCATCTTCCAGTCATGCCGGGAAAAAAAGCGAGATGAAGTTCTCTGGGGGACAACCCCAACTACCAACGGTGTCCATCAGCCAGTTCACCATCCCGCTTACTGCATCTAGAGTTCCAACGCTGACTGCGCCACCAAATACCACACAGCTGAGCGCCCCACTTCCCCTAGTGGTAGGCGAAACTTTTTCTGAGCCTTCTGTGGTTCCCCTAGAGTCGAGCAGTCCTAGTTCAACGACCTGGTTCAGTGCATCCAGGCCATCCAGATCCAAATACAGCAGGTCCAACAATTTCAACAATACCAGCAACATTTTTTCTACCAGTAATACCAGCATCAGTTCCCTCCACTACCACAGAACCAACAGCCGGTTCCACCTCAGCACCCAGGGGCCCATCAGAATCAGAACCGATCTCGGATTAACCAAAATATCAACTAATCTCCCCACCGAGGCGAAGAGACCTCCCAAGTCCCGAATCCTCTCAGGAGTCAGGTCTCGACCCGTGGGAGAAGAGACGGTCAGCTTACTCCACCGGCCTCGCGAGGGAACCTCGGAAACAGGTCCGGGGATACTCAGCCAAACAGGACGAACCCTCCTCGACATTAACAGCAAGAAAATGACGGTTCACTAGCAGGTAACCAATTCGGGGTTCGAGGTGCGAACTCGAGACAGGGCCTCTCCGTCCGTGATAGCCAACCCCAGAATCCCATAAGGAACCAAGAGTTACCTCACGACAGAGCAGTACCGGAGCACACTGAAGTCAGCAGCACCAATGCCGAGCCAATAAAGAAGCAATAGCGGAGACGTCGCAAGGCACGCCGTACCTCGGCTTAGAACAGCCAGCTAGCAAAGCCGAGCCAACAAGAAGGGCAAGCCAAAGGTAAGGAAGAAATTAGTTTGGTGGATACAAAGGTCGCTCCTCCCCTACTTTCCAGGTCATCTCCTCTGTCTCCCAAGCTCTTGGCGACCTCGATGCCTAAAGACTTCAAGATGCCTCCTTTAGACAAGTACAACGGGTCCTTCGATCCTAATGACCATGTGGACTCTTTCCAATCCCAAATGCACCTAGCTGAGGCTTATAAGTCTTGCATGTGTGTGGCCTTCTCCACTGCCTTTAAAGGGGTAGTTCAAACCTGGTATCGGAACCTTGCATCGGGATCAATCAAAAGCTGGTCGCAGTTCGCAGATTTATTTACCTCGCACTTCATCACTAGCAAGAAGTGTCCGAGGTCACAGGAAAGCCTTCTCAATGTAGTTTAGAGAGAAGGAGAATTGATCACAAGCAACATTAAGCGCTTCAACGACACCTACCTACAGATACCAGACCTAAACCCGGCGGTAAGACTCACGACAGCTAAGAAAGGAATAACCCACAGGGAATTTAAATGGCATGTGGTGGCCAACAAACCAAAGGACATCACCAAATTCCTCAAGCTAGCCGATCAGTTCATCGGTACCGAAGAGGAAATCAATCAGAAAGCTGACAACGCAACAGAAAAAAGGAAAAGAGACAATGAAGAAATAGGTAATGGCAGACAAAAAAGAAGAAAGAGCAAGTCCCCGAGCAGGGGAAGAAACAAATCCAGAAGCCGATCTCCCTTGCGAACTCACAAATCAAGTCGGCGCACTAGGACCTCACCGGTTGAAAGAACAAACTACACACCATTGAATGCTAAGCGAGGAGAAATCCTAATGGCCATTAAGAACTCATCCTTCGTCAAATGGCCTCCCAGGTTAAGGGGAGATCCTGCAACAAGGAACCGAAATGTCTAGTGTCATTTCCACAGAGACCACGGGCACAACACAAAAAATTGTAGGAACCTCCACGACAAGATCGAGGAGCTTATCTGCCACGGATACTTAAAAAATTTCATACAGCGAGAAGAGAGAGGCCAAGCAGATCGACATAGGCAAACCAATTCTCAAGCCTGAGGCATAGACAATTCGGGTGCAAACCCTGCGACCTCTAGCCTACCTCAATGCATAATAACGGGTTAGTCCCACTTGAAGTCAAGCCCGATGGCTTGACACTAAGGGATAACCAACACCTAAATGAGTAGCCCATGTGCAGACAGGTCGGGTATATATCCTACAGTGTCCACCCACCTCGGCATACAACAATGTGAAGTTATCCCTACTCGGAGTCCAGCTCGTTAGCTCAACAATTCAAGGTAACCGACACTTAGAAAAAAAATCTACTCCTATTTGGTTTAGTTCACCAGTTCGGGAGTTATTTACACTTAGAAGAAAATCTACTCCTATTTAGTTTAGTTTACAAGTTCGAGAGTTATTTACACTTAGAATAAAAAATATTTTTTTTACACAAAGATTGCCACAATACTTGTATTTCATTAATGTGGAGTTTTGAGTTCAAAAAGAAGAAACTATTACTATGAACCGAGCTCGGAGGACCGGGGATGTACATCACAAGAGATCCAAGAAAAGAGGCAAGAATTATGTGTTCGAATTGTCAGGCAGGTCAGAAGAGCTAAATCACAAGATTTTTTGGCGAAGGAGAGGGGCCCCTCGGCCCCCTATTTATAGTTCACCACATGGCGATCAACGGCTGAGACCTGCTCGATCCAACGGCTCTCATGAAAACCGGTTGCACGACACCCAAGGACAAAATCGGTTGAGCGCGCTCTTTGACGTCCGTAGAGCCTATAAACAGCGTGATGTCCGCGCGTACCCGGGACGCAATCTGGGTCATTTCGTGGTTGAGCCAGACGATTGAACAAGTCTGACCAATGGTTCACTCTTCAGATTATCCAGACCTTGCGCCAAATCCACTTAGATCCTCCATGAACTCCTTGCACCAGGTTGGGACCCCTAGCACGAGGAGTGGGGGGCAATTGATGAAGGGTGATTTAGCGCGACCTAGCGAGAAGGGGACATGTGGACATGACCTGACTAAGGGATGACAACTCAACCTAGCAAGCCTAGTTCGCAACATTTGAGCTCGGGTGTTCAATCACCTCAGCATAGAATCACCTCGGCACCTAATCCAATTTGGGGCCGAAGAACCAAAGTGACACGTAATGGACTCTGGAAGCTTCCAAGCGGACTTTGAACCTCACGGGATCACGCCGCATAACAGCAGGCCTTATCCTCTCCCCGCCTAGATCGGGCGGAAACGATAGACTTCATTGACTGATACGTTACTCCCCGACTAAAGCGGAAACGGATCTCATCCACTCAGGCCGAAGATCCCGGAACCGTTTCATGAGACCCACGGCAGCTCAGCTATATAAGAGCAGCAACCCCTCCAGGGCCCAGGTACGTGTGATTACTCTACTCTTTAGCTCTCAAGCTTTCAAACTCTCAAAGCATTCAGCTTGCATTACAATATACTAATTTAAGCATCGGAGCGATCTCGTTTGGTTAGCCACCCCGGGTTCTCTGATTCATTACCTTGCAGATTCATCCAGGTCGCTGCTCGATTGGAAGACAGATCGCCCTACAGCTGGGAGTAGTCAGATCGTACAACAACAGGCCCAAAAGAAGAAAAAGAACAAAAATTAAAGGATTGGTCCAGAACTAAGGAGAAACTTTTAAATCAACAAGAATCATTCTAGAGACAAAAATCTAGGCAACTATGGCTCGAAGAAGGGGACAGGAACACAAATTTCTTCCATAAAGCTGCAAATCGTAGAAGGCAATGCAATCAAATTTCTTGTATCAAAAATAAGGAAATTAAGCCTCAGATCATGAAAGAATAGGCAGTCTTCATAGACTACTTTGAGAGGGTTTGTTTGATAAATTGATCATAGAAGAAAACGTAAACCTAACCTTAGAAGGAGCCAGAGAAACAATTCTAGACCATAATAGGATTGTTTGAAGGCACTAGGCCCGGATGGTTACCCAACCATAGTTTGCCAAAAATTCTAGACCATAATAGGAAAGGACATGCATAAGTGTGTGCGAATTTTTCCAAAATAAAAGGATTATGGATCGTGTCAACCACGCCTTTGTAGCCCTTATCCCAAAAATGAAGTCCCCTTACAAAGTCAATCACTATAGGCCAATAAGCCCATGCAATGTTTTGTACAAAATAATATCAAAGCTTTTGGCCAATAGGATTGAGCCTCTAATGGAAAAAAGTATCCCACCATTTCAAACTGCTTTTGTAAAGGGGAGGCTTATCCAAAACAACATTGTCCTTGTACAATAATTTTTTCACAATCCGAAGTTTAAGAAAACAAAAAAAGGGCTATATGGCTCTAAGTCTAGACATTTCCAAAGCATTTGAGTCATTGTAATGGGATTATCTATGGTGGGTTCATTCTTTAGGATTCTCAATTGATTGGTGTGAAATGATAAAGGCTCGTGTCACCTCAATCCACTTCTTAGTCCTTATAAATGGCTCCTCAGAGGGAACCCTTTGTCCCCTTACTTGTTTGTCATGGCCATGGAAGGCCTGTCTCGACTGATTCTTAAAACAAACACTGATGGAAAATACAAGTAGGGAAACAAACTCGAAGTGGCAGACTTTAAAGACCTCCTGGATCAATTTCAAAGAATGTCAGGTCTCACAATAAATTGGCAAAAATCAGGAGTCTATTTAAATAAAAATACTCCTAGCAAAGGAGCCAAAATCCTTCAAAGACAATTAAAAATGGCTACCTTAAATCCTACATGTAAATACCTTGGTATGCCCCTCCTCTGGAATAAGCAAAAAAGCCAAGCTTTTGAATTCTTGGTGGAAAGATTTAAAAGCCGACCAAGTAAATGGAAAGCCAACACTCTATCCTATGCTGGTAAACAAACACTCATACAATCTATACTCCATTCCACTCCCATATACTATATAAGTGTATCAAAAGTTCCACAGAAAACAATTAATGAATTAGAAAAAATTGTAGAGGAAATTTTGATGGAATGAAAAAACTAACAAGAAGCACTTAAAATGGGCAGCCTGGAATTTTTGCCCCGAAGGATAAAGGAGGTTTGGGCCTAGGCAATCTAACTTATAGAAATAAAGTTCCCCTAACTAAGCTGGTCTGGCACTTCCTCACTGAACCCAACTCCCTTTGGGTAAAAGTCCTAGAAGGTAAATACCTCTTATGAATAAACTCCTTCCCAAGAAAAAGCGCCTGTCACAACTTCAAGAACCTGGAAAACCATGGTCAAAATCATGCAAAGCATTTACCCATTTATAGGAGTAAAAATCTATAAGAAATCAGAACTTGTAGTCTAGGACTTTTCTTGGATTCAGGATCATAATGGTTTCCAAGCGCCTCATGACCCTATGCAAAAGGAATACAAACACCTAGTGATCAAAGAGCTAATAGATTATTGGATTGAAGGGTGGAATAGGGACAATGTCCAAAACTTTTTCCCTGATTACATTACCCTCATCTGCAACACCCCAATTTCAAACAACCAAATAGACAGCTTTTTGGACTACAACAACAAATGGGAAATTTTCAACATAAAGAAATTTTATGAATCCCTCTAGATCTAAACTTTTGTGATTTTAGTGTCAAATGGACCAAGTTCATTTGGAAACTAAAAATCCCTCCAAAGTTTAAACTGTTTGTCTAGAGGCTGCTTAGGAATTTTGTATAATGTAAATTGGATCTTGCAGCTAGAGGGATAATTAGCCAAAGTGATTGCCCCATGTGTGAAAATAATTTGAAAGATGGTGTTCATCTCTTTCTTTATTGCCCTCATACTAGAGATATTTTGTTTTCCAGCCCATGGTCTATTGTTGTTCCTCTGGATATCAACTCTTTCTTTAATGTTTTAAATTTTTTGGCTAGTAAATATTGTGATAAGTATTTGCTGGAAAAAATAATATATTGGTTAGCAGTGGTTGGTATTTTATTTGGATAGCAAGAAATAATGTTCTATTTAGTGGAGATCAAAAGAATATATCAAGGATCTTGCACCAAATTCTACTAACCAACCAAGTTCAAGATGTGCCAAATTGCATTGAAGAAAATTTTATTTATATCATTTGTGATGGAGGCATTTCTCACCAATGAACAAGGAACACTTGGCCTTGTTATTTTAGATAATGAATTCAACTTTTTATGTGCAATGGGTAATAAAATTGACAATGTCTGCAGCCCTATGGAAGCTGGAAGCTGAATGCATAGCAGTTCTTCAAAGTCTTTTTTTTTTTTTTTTTTTTTGTGAAGCAACATGGATGGACCAGCCTCACTGTCTTTATGGATACCAAAGTCATAGTTGATGCCATCGAAGGACTTATGGTCATTTTGACTAGAAGTTGCAGCATTGTCTTGATCAAAATAAGAAACTTTGTAATTATTTTGGTTCTGTAAAAATATTATATAGGCCTAGGGCACTGACCCTCCCTACTCACTTAATTGCCCAGGGGGAAAAATCTTTTGATTTCTTTTGTTGTTGGGATAGCATCCCAGAATGGCTGGACTGAACCTTGTTTATGCTCTTTAATAAAATGCTTCGTCTATCTATCAAAAAAAAAAAAAGATCTAGTCTCCCACACAAGGGTATGCCAACTACCAACTAGGTCTGGTGCACACACTTGTGTTTGCAATAGCTCCCTATTTTGAGTTGGGATCTTCTCCCAACAAAAACTATCCATACATGGTTCCAACATTATCTATGTTTGCACAATGGTTTTAAAAATGTTGTTTCCCCATGTGGTCGAACCATTCAATCAAGGAAGTTACCTATGTTGTTCCGTTTTACACTTACCCAAACTTTTGTCAAAAAGCCATTGAAGTAGTCAATTAATTGTTGATCCAAACAGTTGAACTGCTAAACCATTAAACCTAGGCATTGGTCCATGATTCAATAATAAAAAATGAAATTATTTTTAAGAATTAAAATGAAAAAAAAGGATAATTGAATGGTTAGTGGGGGAAAGAGAAAGGAATTAACCAGTTAGTGTAGAAGAGAGAGAGAGAGAGAGAGAGAGAGAGAGAGGAGGTGATGGCAATGGTGACTTTGGTGGTGGGGCAGTTGCCTCTCTCTCTCTCTCTCTCTCTCTCTCTCTCTCTCATGGTTTTCAAATTGGTGTTGACTCGGACGGTTGTACTGTTCGGCCCAAAACCATCCACCCAACCAGTTTCATTTCACCCTTAACCCATTTCTTGAATAAAAATCATTGATTTGGTAAACGATTTGTCGACCTAGGCAATCGAACTATTGACCCATTCAACCCAGACAACAGTTTTTGGCCATTTTTATTTATTATTTTAATCAATTTTATTTTTATAAATTATAACATGCTATTAATTCGAATCAGACAGTCAAACTACTGGCCAAAGTAGTTTCGGTTCCAGGTTGGTTTTTAAAACATCATACACACACTCTCTCTCAAAATAAAAATATGTAATCATCCCATCTTACTTTAATATTCTAATCTAAAGTCTAAAATGTCATATGCATATTATACTTAAATCAACAAGTTGAATTGTTAGACCCAAACTGTATAAATCTTGGTCTACACATCTAACCATGAGATTGGGACCCATCATGTATGAGATGTATGAATACAAATCATGTTGGAATGGTTTCTTTGTAGGGAGGAGATCCAGAATCCCCTATTCCCTACCCGATTAGGTCTCCAATGACAGAACTATAATGGAATTGACGGTTGAAATATGAAATTTGAGCAATCAAGAAAATCCAGCCAGCACTGTCATGCCAAATAAATTTGTGTTAGCCCTAGTGAATCCATTATACACACCCTTGGGGATCGAGTAATAACTCAATAAATACTCAGGAAGTTGTCTTAGAAATTTGCTTTGAATCATTTTAATGGTAGTAGTAATCAAATACATGCATTAAACATGAGTAATATTTTTCATTTTAATTACTTGAATTTTAGATATATCATAATTAAGATAAAAATTGAAAATTAACAGAAATAATAATATGATTAAAAACAAACTGAAATGATTGTAATAAATGTGCATGTGCATTGCATGTGGAAATTTTAAATTACAATAACAATTATTATTATTATTATTATTATTATTATTATTATTATTATTATTATTATTATTATTATTATTATTATGTATTACATTAATTTTTTTCATAAATAAAAATAAATTTTATTTTAACAATTATTTTTATTTATTATGATGAATATATAATATTATAAATGTTCCCAAATGCGATAGAATTTTGTACTTTTTCATTGTTTTTTTTTTAATTTTTTAAATATTTATTATTCAATTATGATATCATGAGTTTCTTTGAAAAGTTGGATCATTGACCCACCATCTAGATAAGATAATAGCTTTACTTTTGGATTTGTTTTAAATTATATATCATCTACATTATATAAATAATTTTTACTTATACTTAATTTTTGTTTGACATAATTATTATATAATTTTTATATATTCTTTTGATTACTCATGCTTTTTTATTTTTTAAAGATTTATTATTTAACTATCATATCATCGGTTAATCCATTTGACCCAAACCACTAACACACATCCCAAAAAGGAAAATAATTTGATTTCTAGGTTGACACTAAATTTTATAGTAAATTTCCATCATTGAAATAAATGTATAATATTAGAACTGTATCCAATATTTATTTTTATGAATATGTAACATTAGATATGTGCCCAAATTTTTTCTATTTTTTGTTATTATTTATATTTTCTATTTATAAAAATTTTACTATTTGACTATGACATCATTTCATTTATAGGTTGATTTTAACTTTGGCATTCCATTTAGTATAATGAATATGCAATATTAGAGATATGTCCAATTCTTTTTATTTTTTGTATTATATATTCTACATATTTAATTTTTTTATTATTAAATATGACATTATTTACTAACCCATTTGACATAAAATGGTTGAATTGCTTACCCATCATTGGGAGGGAAGAAAATAGTTTTGTTTTCAAATAATTTTTCAAAATATTTATTTTTATAATATTAAAATTAATTTTGTGGATTTAATGAGAGAATATACCTTAATATGAGATTTAATGAGAGAATAGAAAAATAGTTTTATTTCTAATTGGTTTTAAATTTTACATTCCATTTCCATCATTTACAAAAACATTTCTTATTTATCATACTTATTATTGTTTAATATGTTGAATATATGACGTTAAAAATGTTCTCAATTTTTTAATTTCTATATTTTTTGCATTTTATCTATTTTTTTAATTTTATTATTTAATTGAGACAACATGGACTATCCTATTTGACCCGAAATGGTTTAATTTCTTACCATTGTTTAGTTGAAAATGTTATTTTTTTCAAGTAGATTTAATTATTAATTTATTATGTATGATTTAATTAATACAATTTAATGATGAGAAGAAATAAAGATGCCTTAAATATATGATCCAATGAAGTTGAATGCAAATTAATAATTTAAGTGTTGGATTTAATGAAAGGAAATTGAATGCATTGAATATCTTATAATTGTCTCTTTTCAACTCATTTAATATTAATAATTGATTACTCTCTTGCCCTCATTTTTTATCAATAAATTTAAATATGGAAGGGAAAATTTTATCCTCAAAAAAATTCCAGAAATAGTAGTGAGTATTCGTGATTTTTAAAGTAGTATAGATATAGATATTGGGTGTATTTATGGGATAGGTGTCAAATTACTACATGTTCACATAATGTGTGTATTAATTGAGTCTACCTACCCAATCTGGACTACAACATGACATCTAGCTGCATTTATGAAACATCTCTCATCCTTTGTATTTTATATGTACAAGGAAATATTCCCAATGTGTGGTTAGATGATATGCTACCAACAAGTAAGCACACATTTTGCCAATAGCAGATCTCGTCTCCTAGTTGGTACGCCCTTGAGTGTACTTAATAAATATTTTGAATGTCTTAGAATTTTTTTTGTAGAGAAAGGAGAAAATAAAAGGGACTATACAAGCCTAGAGGTAGTCCAACCTCACAGAGAGATAAGAAAAACAAATGTAGTCAAAAGCCTAACAAGACAAAAAATAAACTAAATCAGGATTCCCATGCTCGGCCCACATTCTCTAACCAAACAACAACAACACTAGCTTCTCTATACACATGAGTATAACATTGTTTTGAAAACTGGATCAGACCAGACAGTCAAATCATTTGACCTAGGAACTGGTCATATCTTTGGGCCCGGTTTTAACCATGGTTTTCAAACCGCCATCGGCCCGGATGGTCGGATTGTTTGGCCTAGGAACCGTCCAAGAAACCGGTTCTGTTTTACCCCAATCCCGATTCTTGGCAAAAAACCATTGAATCAATCAACGACCCATTGAACTGAGTGGTCGAACCATCAACCCGTCAAACCCATTCAACAAATTTTGACCGCTTTTTATTTTTAATTATTTTTTATTTTTCTAATTTTTTGCTAGAACGGGCCTCCCATTCAAACCAAATGGTCGAACCATTAACCTAGAAATCAATGGCCAAAATGGTTTCATTTATGGGTCATTTTTTAAAACCATGGTTTTAACCACTGACCTAGATGGTTAGACTGCTGAACTGTTCGACCCGGACAACAGTTCACGGTTTAATGGTGTTTTTTTGTTGGAAAGATTAAAGAAGACGAGATCGAGAGATGAGTGAAGGACTGAGATGAGATCTCAAATCTAAGATCATTGAGAGAGGGGGAGAGAGATCAAATCTGTCACCGTCACTACTGTCGTCATCATCGTCGGTGAGAAACTCTTCCTCCTGCTCCTCCTCCTCCTCCCCCTTCCTTCCTTCCTTCCTTCCTTCCTTCCTTTCTTTTTATCCTTTCTTTCTTTCTTTCTTTCTTTCTTTCTTTCTTTCTTTCTTTCCTTTCCTTTCCTTTCCTTTCCTTTCCTTTCTGAGCCAGCATCCAACCCCCTCTCTTTTCTCACAAAATACTAATGATACATATACCCTAATATTCCAATCTAAGGGTTAAATGTGTCAAATCATCTAAACTGTTCGACCTAGACAGTCGAACCACCGACCCAAAAATTGGTAGCCAAAACAGTTCCGTCTCGAGGTCGATTTTTAAAACCTTGGAGTATAATGAACATTCAGATCAATAGTAATCATATAGCCTAGAAATATCCATGCAAGTTTATGCGCTTTGAGTGCTGCCCATGCCTCTGGCACATTGATGGTGGTCTAATCAATAGACCTTGAGAAATTGAAAAGAATGAATCATTTAAATCATGATGAACCCCAACATCACAATTTCCATCAATCTATATCTATAATACTATTAAAAGTGTGAATGATAGTATGGAACTTTTGTTTGATTATAATATCTCAATTTTTGAATTTGGTATCTCTCTAATTGTAAGGTTAGAATTGTAATTTGAACAACCACTTATCTCCTTTTTCCAATCCCTATCATTGAGTCTTATAATTAAGATCTTAATTCTCATTAGCATTCATTGAATCATTTTCATGACTAGAATACCCTTATTTACGAAATTGGCCCATCTCTAATTGTAAGGGCATAAAATGTAATTTGAATTACTAGATTTCTCCTCGTTCAATTTCCTCTCATAAGTTTTATACTTATGGTATTGATAACTCCCATTCTTTCAATGAATCCTATATTAATTAACCATATTAAATCAAAATAAGTGTAATAAGGAGTAATTATTTTTATTGATAGAAATAAAATACAAATTTAAATCCAACTAAAAAATGGAGTTGTTTTCCTATTTGTTGCGAGTCAACAATTCGACCTTTTTATTTAAAAATAATAAAAATTAAAAAATGATGAAAGCATACAAAAGTATAAAATTACAAAAAAAAATGTAGAAAACATTTGGACACATTTGTAATATTGTATATTCATTATATTAAACAAAAATAAGTGTGACAAATAAGGATAATTTTTATAAATATAGAAATATAAAAAATTGTAGAAAATGTTGGAAACACCCATCATCATCAAAAAAGGTCACACGTAAAGCGCGTGCATACTTACAAGTAATCTTAGAAGGATCAAAGTTGATTTTTAATCTCATTAGCCTTAAGGGCATTCCACCCAATCCAAGTCCACTTAGCTTTTCTCCCATAATCCAGACAATTTTTTTTTTTTGCTACAATATAATCCAAACAAATTGGAGTTGCCAAAGATAAGTATTCAAGGCAAATAACTCGATCTTTTTTCTAGAATTACCATAGGGTGGAGAGTTCTATTGAAAACATTATTGTTACTATTCTTCCACAATTGCCAAAGAATAGAAAGAACATTCTCCAAAAGATACTCATTACCATCTTATATCAGACCACAACACAGGGATTCCCACCAACCCCAAATATTGATGTGTAAAGATGGGATGGACAGGATATATATGGTTTAGAAATGACCAAACTTTAATAACCACATTACATCAAAGGAAGATGTGGTTAATTAGAATTTTCCAACTAATCACCACAAAAAGAGCAACCCTCATTGATATCTATCCCCTTATTGTTGAGAAGAACGTACATTAGTTGTGAGTTTATTATTTAATAATAAGTTTAAAAACATTTTAATTTTTGGGGGGCATACGAGTTTCCAAATCATTTTACACATCAGCATGAGTACCCGTGGTTAATAGATATGCATTTGATAGAAAAACTTCTTTTCAAGTTCACCCCCCATATTTTAGTATCTTTTAGGTAAATTGTTGAAACCTCCCCTGAAGTTTCTGACCATTGCTAAAAACCTCTCCTAAAGTTTAGTAATACAATCACTTCCCCTGAACTTTCTATTGCAAACTAGTAGTAGAAGATTTGGAAAATAAACAGTTTTGTCACAACTAATTATATAGGTATTTTGGACATTTTCATGCCTCTTTTTAGAAGATTATACCAAGGGGGTTTACTTGCAACTATGCCTAAAATATGTGCAATGCAAATGCATATAAAGTAATTTCGTTATGATTATAAGTATATATATTGTTATTACATAATTTCATTATGAATTTCATAAAAATATAAAATTTTTAATTATGAATATTATTAAATCTATTATAATTATTTTTGTTTTTAATAGATACTTTAAAGTTATTACATAATTTCATTATAGTATTTAAATAATTGTTAAACTTTTAATTTAAACTTTATTTAAATAGATATAGACGAAAATTGGGAGAGAAGATAAATAGAAATTAGAGATAATTTAGGAGAACAATTCTCCTAAATTAGAAATGATTTATGAGATAATTAGGAATTAGAAATAATAGATGTAATGTAGGAGAAAGTGGGAGATAGTGGTGCCACATGGCTAGTGGGAGGGTATTACTTAGAGTAAGATTAGCTTTACAAAGGACTTTCTTTCCTAAAAAATAGGGGCTAAATATATGAGTGGTATTAGTTTTTCCTAATATAAAGGAGAAAGAAAAGAGAGATATGGCATGTTGAGGTGGCAACTTCATGGGCTTTCTAAAGGAAATCTTGCACCCCCTCTAAAATTACTCGGTTAAATTAATAAATGGAAGAATTTCTTGGAACATTGCAACTCAAATAATATTTCACCCCCTTTGATTCAAGGCAGAATAGTCTCATAAACGCTCCATCTTATAAGAGATGGGTGGATTATACACTCACTCCATTATGGAATTAATCAAATTGAGTAAAATTTTGCTTTAAATAGGGACGTTCACATTTATGGAATATGCATAAAAAATTACTAATTACTAAACACGGGATCTAATAGGCAGAAGACCGTATATTGGAACCCTTTATTGGGATAGGTCAGATCCGGACTCGGCAATCTTTAAGATAGCTGTAATATCAGTGTCCGCACTGGGGTGGAGTGTACTGCTAAATTATTAGCTATGCTTGTGGGTGGCCTTGTCGGTGTGTTTTCCATGGTTTTTAAAACCGGATAAGACCAGAAAAACTGGGGACTGGTCACTTAACTGATTTCATTTTTTTTCAAATCTATTTTTTTTTCTTAAAATCGTTGATTTTAGTCAATAAATCACTGAACTGAGACTAGTTAATCATTTTTGACCGTTTTTCTAATTTTTTTATTTTTTTGTCAGAACGGACCTATCGTTTAAATCAAACGGTCGGACCGTTCAAACCGGTAACCTACCCTTGACCGATTCGATTTTAAAAACCATGCTTTTCTCTCATGATAGATTCGGGGCTCGCCTAAACCAGATCCAATCTCTCACGAGAGATCCGAGAACCGAATGCGGATATGCTGACCACAAAACCTTACAGCCACACATCTGGACGGGACGGGAGTTGTTATGTGAGAGTGAGACTCGGTACCCGGCATGTGGCCACTGCCAGCGTTTTGTGGTGGGCACTCGGTACCCGGCAGATCCAACTCGAGAAATTTGAAAACTCAAGAAGATCCAGCCGGTGCTATCACAGTGAGTAAATTTGTGTGTCAGGCTGTAAGTCTTAACGTGTCCATCATTCATTGATGACTCAAACCCTAACCCCATCTCGTGCCACTGCCACTGCCACGGCCACACCAACAAGTACCGAGTACATTTGTCAGATCCAACTTGTCCATCGCTCATTGACTCAATGCCTTAAATATCAACCCAATGGATGAGGACCACGTGAAGTGTTCGGAACCCACTCTAATTTCTATTAGCCTCCCTTCACTTTTCGGAACCCACTCTAATTAATTCATTATTATTATTTTGTTCTATCAAATGTCGACAACTTTTTCATTTTACTTAGCCACGTGGCAGATGGGTATTGTTATTTAGGATTTTCATGAACAGGCCCAGGCCCTTATTGTTTCTTTTTGATTATTTAGAATTTTAATAGTAAATAGTACTAGTAGAGACCGATGATGATTCATACATAATTTCATATCAAATGTATGAAGTATGAAAGACGCCCAAAACCTAAAAGTCCCCAAGAGAAATTAAAGCACCTATTTCAAGAAGGCAAGAAGCCACACAGATTAAAAGGAAGCTTCGCCAACCCACCCAAGAAGTGTCTCATTTCTGCAAGGGTGCAATGTATTGTGTAAGCTGTCCATTAATGGCACATATTAAGGCGTCAATGTGAGTGTACTCTTCCTGCCTGGCCAGCTAACCTAAGAAAACTTTCAACCGTCCACATGCTTCTTCTTAAGACTTCAAAGGGTACTGCTCCAAATTGGTAATTTATCATTTCCACGCATCTGTGAGATTTATATTCATCGATTTTCCTCTAGCTAATTAAATGAAACATTGAAACAATGTTCTCTCATCTTTAATTTCCGGTGCGACCCATTTACTTGCAGAATCTGGAGTCTCCAAAAACGACATATAGAGGCCGAGCCTTTTTCACGGCAAACTCCCATTAATGACGACGATTATATAAGCGGAATGGTTTAAATTTTAAAAGAACAGCTTAAAAATAACATCAATATCACAGCATTTGATTTGCCCACTAAAACAAGAAACCCAGATTTTCTCTTAAATGCTACTTAATTTATTATCAAACCTTAAATGTCAACATAACAGAAGCACTGATAATCCTCTAAGACAATAGAATGCCAAATACACTAAAACCAATCGCAATCATCCTTCTTGACAAACTGCTTTTCTATATATATATATATATAAGTTAGTTTTTTTAAGTATAATAGATAAATATAATTAAACTCATGAAGATTTAATTAATTGAAGCCAACGAGACAGAAACAGAGACGACCGAGAACACATTTCATGTTCATGATGCTTTCTTCGATGGATCTTCATCACCTGGGCAAAATAGCAGCCCTGAGAGGGTTCTTCATGACCACTGTGAAGGCGAATGTCTCTGTAGGGTCTGGTGGAACATCTGGGGCAGGAACCCACTTGAATGCTTGCACCATCCTAGCCAACAGTAAGTGCACATGCAGCGTCCCAAGCGTCATGGCTGGGCAGATTCTTCTCCCCGCTCCGAAGGGCATCATCTTCACCCCCCTCGACCCAGTCACGTCCACGTCCACCCCATCACCATCTAAGAACCTCTCTGGCCTGAACGCACCCGGCTCCTTCCACACGCTTGGGTCCTCGGTCACCCACGCTGTGTAGAACTCTACATTCGCGTCGGCGGGGATGGTGTACCCCCCCAGCTCTGTCTCATGTGTCGCTGCGTGAGACAACACAAAGTGGCTCGGCGGGTGTCGCCTGAAGGTCTCTTTCACAATGGCGCCCAGATACCTCATCTTCTCCACGTCTTCTTCCGTGATTTTTCCGTCTTTTCCTACACTGTCCACGATCTCCTCGTACAGCTTTTGTTGTATATCTTGGTCCATCACCAAGTGAAGCAACGCCCACTCTACTGCCGTTGCACTAGTATCCGTACCGGCGTTCATGACCTCCGAGCACAGCGTCACGAGCTCTTCTTCACCCAGCTTTCCTCGGCCGGAAGGTTCGAGCTTGAACAGTGAGTCGATGTAGGCCGCACCGATAGGGCTCACGATATCCTCGTTCCAGCCAGCAGCGTCGCCAGTAGGGTTCCCTTCACACTCCACGAATGCCCTTCGGCTTCGAACAAGAGGGACCAAGCACTCCACTTGTTTCCTTCTTAGCTTCTTGGCTTCCTTTAGTTGCCGTCGGAAAAATGGCGTGAAGACGGGCAAAAAGTCGGGAAGTTTCGGGGTCGTCATCAACATGACGTCCTTCAACACGGCTTCGATTTCCTTGACTCTGGCGTCGGAAATCCTTGCACCAAAACAAATGCAGATCAGAATGTTGCATATAGTGAGCCTGCAGTTGGTCATGACCCCGACGGATCCCGTCTCCAAGGCCTCTTTCTTGATCCTCTTCAGGTGGTTATCGAACGCCCACTCACGTATCCAACCACACTGCTTGATCCTGGTTGGGTTTATCAACTCGGTAACGAAGTTCCGGCGCAAGGTGCGCCAGAGAGGACCGTACTCAGCCGAGTTAATGGTGCATTTACCGACGCTAAACAAGAGACGAGTGGGCGAGTCAGCCGGGCGACTAGCAAAGAGAGGACCCTTCTGGACAAGGGCTTCATGGATGAGCTGGGCGCTTGTGATGATGATCAACGTGCGCTGCCCCATTTGCATGGTGAATATGGGGCCATACTTGGTACGCAGGTCGCGGACGACGTATATGAATGGACGACGTTGGAGAAGGACTTGCACCAGGTTGCCAACGAGCGGCCAACCCGGCGGACCAGGAGGAAGGTTCTTGGATCCACCTCCGGTGACTGACCAGTATCTCCACCAAAGACGAACGAGGAGAGCTGCCGCTAGGAGGATAAGAAGGTCCATCAACTCCATGGATGGATGAAAGAAAGGAATGAAGAGGAGAGCAAATCATGGACTGCAAATAGGCAGAGGTGCTTCATGCTTGGCTTTATAGCTAGAGAGAGTGTGCTTCAAGCCTAGCTTCAACTATGGTTATATCTACCAAACAGGACGAATTAAATGAGTTGATCAGACACATTTATTTATTTCGACCATCTCAGCCTCTCGGGAGAAAGAGAAAGGGAGGGAGAGTGGAGTGGAGAACTAATACTGCACTTGAAAGTTGAAACGGGAATTGCGTAGACCTCATTACTGATTAGAATACGACAAACGGGTGAGTACGGGCCGCTGGATAAAGGCTGAGACCTGAGATGAGGGAACGGAATGACATACTGCTTTGTCTTTCACTTAGCTCTACCTTTATGAACAACGTAGTTGATGAATTATTTTTCACTTCTTATTCATGTCAAACCAACCATGCCTAATTAACAGTACGAAGACCATCGACAAACTGACGTGACATCCTCACCACAAAGTCCTCATTAATTCCATATGTATATATGTATCTACCTATGTATATTTGCAAATATTGATTTTTGTGTGCCTTTCCATTTCAGGATTTTATTTTGGAGCATCCTAAATGGTTGGACGTTTATTGATACGGTGTTTAATAGCGCCTATGTATCAAAATACTCTCATTAATTGTTTTTTAGGTTTTACAGTCATACAAATACAAAATATTTATTCAATAAATTAAACGGAACCAAACACTCTTCTAATCTCCTTCATTGTCATATTAGATATTGGTTTTCCATTATACACCCCACGGCCTGCACTGCTAGAAATTATCAAGGTTTTAAATTCCGATCCGAAAATAGAACCATTTTAGGCACCATTTTCCCGTTTGGCGGTTCAATTGTTTGGGTCAAATGGTTCAATCTATAACATCATAAATAAATTAAAAAACAAAAAATATTATAAAATTAAATAAAATACATAGAAAAATATAGGAAAAAGAAATTGCAGTATTGCAAAAAATACCAGAAAAATACAGTGGTTCTCGATTCTAATGGAGTGCTCGCCAACACAAGTGGTGGTTCCTGATGCAAGAAATCATAGTATTCCAAAAAAAAATGGAAATGAGTTAATAGCTTAGTGCG
Organism: Nelumbo nucifera; assembly: GCF_055504915.1. Taxonomy (NCBI): domain Eukaryota; kingdom Viridiplantae; phylum Streptophyta; class Magnoliopsida; order Proteales; family Nelumbonaceae; genus Nelumbo; species Nelumbo nucifera. The sequence continues at coordinate 143,830,393 of NC_142649.1, read as the reverse complement.
TAGAGATTGGTGTTTCCTAATGTAAAATTGGAATACAAAGATCAAATGAGAGAAATACGAAAAAACGCAATCACATGCAAGTTTTTTACCTCCTTCCAAAGTGGTCGTAGGCGGTCGCAACAAAGATTGGTCGTTGGAGGTTGGATGTCCACAGTGATCGCTGCCATTCTCTTCAAGAGATGTCGTTCCTTTCAAGAGATCAGAGATGTTCATAAACAGAGTGTTCCACCGTGTTCACCGGCTGCCACTACAAATCTTGGTCGCCGGTGAGTGGTCGTTCAGACTTCGAGAAGGCAGGTGCCAGTGTGCCGTCGTCGTCTTCTTCAGTGAAGCTGGTGAAGATGTTGGGTTTTTAGTTTTGGCAAAAGAAAACCTCACAGAGAGAAATCATCGAATGTTTAGAAGTTGGGATATGTTTGCCATTTTCTTTTTTTGTTTATTTTTATTTGAAAATAAAATAATAAATCAAAATAAATATAAATGTCGAACCATTAACCATTGACTGGGTCGAACGGGTTGACGATTTGACCGTCTAAGCCCACAGTTTTTTTACCATTTCAATGGTTTTGGGTTAGATGGCAATTCAGAGTAAAACCAAAACCATTCGAATGACCGACTTCTGGTCCTAATGGTCCAACCATCCGGGTCAACAACAGTTCAAAAATATTGGAAATTATATAAAGTGGATGCTTACTTCAGTATTGATTCAGTTTTGTTCCACGTCATAATAATTAGATTCCGTAAATGATTTATCTAATCAAATGTAATTATTGATTTAAGTGTTTTCTGAGAATAGTATTAAGCCTTAAAATTCAATCCGGATGCACCAAAAAAATTACATTTCCTTATATTAGATCAAATAGAAAATTGATTAACTCTGGGACCTGCTTGGTCAGGAGAATATTATCAATGCATAGTGGGATGTACTTGTAAAGTCGGTGTCAAGCGTCCTATGTAAGGAGCAGATCCGTCTCACCTGTTTGGCCTGTCATTTCTCTTTACTTTTTTTTACCCTTTTTACTCTCTCTCTCTCTACATTTCTTCGCCATCTTTATTTGGTCCTCTAAAATTGTTTCATAAGATAATAGATCTCCAATGGTTTTAAAGAAAAAGTAATAATTCATATCAGAATCTCTCTTTCTCTAAGGTTTCTCCCATTTCTCTCTTTAGTTCTATGAATTTGTTTACAAAGATAAATTCTTTTTCAAAATCTGTAATTTGAATAAAAAAGAGAGCAAGAATTCATATTAGAATACAAAACAACATGATTTCAATTTTAGAAAGTTGGAGATTTGAATAAATGAATCATCATCACCATCTGATTTTAAAGTGTAAACTAGATGACAAAAGACACAATAGATAAAGGTTTTCAAAAACGAACCAGATACAAAACCAGTAAGGGGACTAGTTTCTAGTTAAACGGTTCAACCATCTGGGTCGAACGGTTCAACCCATGATATCATAAATAAATTAAAAATAAAAAAATATTTATAAATAATAAAAAATAGCATAAAATTAAATAAAACTTAGAAAATAAAATTATCTAAATACAAAAATAATACAGTACAAAACCCATAGAAAATATAAAATAAAATACAGAATTTCTACAAAATACAGAAAATACACCAAAAATATTCAAAAAATACAGAAAAATAAAACTATCTAAATACAAAAATAACAAAGTACATAACAAATAGAAAATACAAAAAAAAAAAACAAAAACATTCTAAAAAATACAGAAAAACACCAAAAGTACAGAAAAATAAAGATAAATTAGGATGTGTTTAGTCATACACATACATGTGCAGAAAAAAAAAATAACAAAGTACATAACAAATAGAAAATACAAAAAAATACAAAAGCATTCTAAAAAATACAGAAAAACACCAAAAGTACAGAAAAATAAAGATAAATTAGGATGTGTTTAGTCATACACATACATGTGCAGAAAATACAAAAAACTACATAAAAACACAAAAAATGTAAAAAATAGAAAAAACACAAAATGTGAGTATGTGAATCTCTGTAACTAATTAAGCAAAGAATTCAAAAAAATAATTAAGCAAGATTAATTAAACAAAGAATTAAGCAAAAGATTCAAAGAATCAAGTAAACTAACAAAAAATTCAAAGAAGTAAGCATTTTATACCTTCAGGTCTTTCACGGTTTCACTACTGGTAATGGTGGTGTGATAGTGTTAAAGTCACAAAAATCGTCGTCGGTGGGCTTAGGCTTGGTCACAGGTGATTGCCACTACAACTATTACTTCCGCTTCCAAGCTCCAAGTGTTGTTGGAACTGTTACTGCTGCAACATGTTAGAAACCCCAGCATGTCGTTGCAAAATCACTGGCCGCCGTTGCAAGTCGTTAAGACTTTAGAGGTTACTGCTGGACCTGCTGCAAAATTCGCGTTGGCCGCCATAGATGAAGCTCACTGCCGTCGCCAATCGTCGTGAATCGCCACTGGTCATTGTGTCGTTGTAGGTCGTGGTCGCCGCAGGTGGTCAGTTGGGTGTGAGGGCTGAGAGGAGAGAAGGGTTAGAATGAAAATGGTGGTCATTCTAACCCTAAACATTTGTAAGAGGTGGGGTCGGGGATATGGGGGTCAATTTATTTTTGTTTTTATTATTTTATTTAAATTAGTGAAAATAAAATTTGTAACCCGCAAACTGCTACCCGGGTCAAATGGTTTAGTAGTTCGATCACATGGGTCCACGATTTTCTGACTTTTTCAATAAGTTTTAAGGATTTACTGGTTTATAATATAACCGGACTTGGGGGTCGAACAATTATCAGTTTTTCCTCCGGTTTTGAAAACCATGCAATATATATATATATATAGATAGATATATATAGAGAGAGATGAGGAGATATTTGTTGATGGATTTTATAAGTTTGTGAATCAGAAAGTCAAACTCTTTATTCCATTTATAGTTTCGCGAAAAGAAATAAATATGGAGAGAGAAAGAGAGGGAATGGTAATAAAATTTAGTTGAAAAAATCGTTCTGGGCAAAGATGGTTGAAGAGGAAGAGTAATGAGGGTTTAGACGAGAGAAAGGGGTTTTGAGTGAGAAAAAGAAAGATGAATAATATATTTTGTTTCTTTAATTGTTTGATAAATTAGGAAAAGAAAAAAAGACAAAGCCAATAAGCGTTAAACAAATTTCATCTATTGATTATTTTAAGCATTGAGATGATGTGTCAGTTTCTGATTGGAGGACCAAAAATGGCCCTTATTCAATATATACGCAACTCCGCATCAAATTATTACTCTGATAACAATTATTAGTATTCTTTTTATATAATAATCAATTTATCCAAAATAATGACATTATTGAAAGGATCATATTATAAGTAAAAGTGCTATCTTTTGGTAATACCCACTAATATTGAAAAATGAATATGGATTTATTTCTTTTTCATGGAATCCATTAGCTTAAATTGTTAGGCAATTCCCGTGGAGTCCAGGGGAGTTCTGATTTCTGTTATTCACATGAGAGAAAGAGAGGTATATGGGTGTCGATGAAGTTGTCGCCGCTCTCTGATTGTTGAACCCCAAGAAGATAAACATTCTTCCCTTTTTAGTTTGAAATATGTTTTATAAATACATGGCAAACTTCACATTCAATTTTTTCGCACATGTAACCAAGGTGCCCATGCGAACTAAAACGTGTTCAAATCTGATTAGAAGTGCACCCCGGCACACACCGTCCATACTCTGGTTTCTAACACGTTGCATCTATACCTCTTTTATATTGATGTTAGAATGACAACAGAAGGTGCAAATGTGATGTTTTCAACATTTATAAATACAAAAAAGTTGCCATTTATGTGATAAGATTAGGAATGTCAACGGTATTTGAAAATTCAATTCCGAATTCGAGATTTGATATAATTGAATCGATTCGATTCGAATAATTCAAATATCTAATTATATGGATTCAAATTTAGATATGACTTGCATCAATTTGATAAATATCCGAATTTGATCGGTTATTTATTTTTTATATATAATATATAAAATATTTAAATATTTTATATAATTTATATATGATAATCAAATTAGTTATATAAATATTTTATATATTATTTATATATTTATACTTTGTATAAATAAAATATTTATTTTATATATTTATTAATTATCAAAAATAATTAATTAGTCGAATTCGAATTCAAATGTTAATTTTTAATATCTCCAAATATCAAATTTTCTAAACGGATTCAAATTCGGATATTATCTGATCCATTTACACCCCTATATAAGATGGGGTCGGTCGTATAGGAATATTGCTTGTAAATATTTTTTACCACACACCCATGGTTAGGGGTGATCATGGGCTGGGCCGGGCTGGGCTTTGCACTTATGATAAGGGCTATAGCTTAGGCACAGGGTTTCAAGCCTGAAACATAAGCCCTAACCCAAGTTTATACGGGCCTGATTCCAGGCCAATATCACTCATATATAAAACATTACATATCTATATATTAAATGACATAACATGCATATAAACTTATTTTATACATTATATAATATAAAATATTACATATAATATAAATTATACATGTCATGTTATAATATTTATATATAAAATATATAATATAATGTAAAATAACATGTATAGATATGTATACATTATACACAAAATGTATAAGTTTAAATATATGCAAGCTGGGCCAGGCTTGAAGTATTAAGCCTAAGCCTGGCCCTAAAATGTGCGAACCTGATATGGGCCCAAGCCTGGGCCGGGCCTGAACACAAAACCCAGGCCCAAACCCGGAATTTCCAGGCTGGGCTTGTGCGGGCCGGGCTGAAATGGTCACCCCTACCCATGGTATTGACTCTGTATCACACACAAGCTCCAAACAGCAGGGTTTTTCTGCATATTTGTGTTAAAAAGGAGGTTTCAAAAACTTGTGTTTTGGGATTTTATGCAACAAAGGAGATGAACACCATTACAGTCTGTCTCCCCTACATTTCTTCTTCCTTCTTCCCCCTCTTCTTGTCCGCTGCAACGGTGATAACCTGAAAGACTTGTTAGAAGTTAATACAACCATCGCCATCAGTGTTATCCTCTTAAATCATTCCTGTAAACTCCACCACCTTAATGCTAATTTGGCTCAAAGGAAAAGATAGGAAAAGGAATGGAAGGGAAACATGTATAAACCTTGCATAGATTTCCCTGTCTTTCCCTCCCTTTCTTTATCTTTTACTTCAAACCAAGTATAGAATCAAGCTAGACCATGGAATGGGCTAATTCTGCCACTCTAATGTATCCATTACCGTCACCATGAAATATCAGGAATAACAGCCAAAATTGGCCCCTTCTGTATGGAGATTTTGTCAAGACTCATGTAGAGCTCCAGTGACACACTCGACCGGGCGACGACGCAAGCCCGGACGATCGAGCGGCTTCATTCGTGAAGCCTTACGTAAAGACTAGGCACATGCCTTCGTAGAGAGAGAAAAGATGGCAAAAGAAAACTCTTGTGTCTCACTAAACTCAAAATAGAACTATTTATAATACATACTGGTAGTCTTGTAGAATAACTAGGAAAGTAAAACAACTAAAGCAACTAGGAACTGGACTTGACGTCCACCGTCCGATAGCCACCATCATCCAATGCAGGTTGGATATGTGAGCTGTCGACATTATTCGCTGCATGGTTCTCTCTAGATGTCCTTATCTGATGCAAGTTCCCTTCTAATTGTGAGCTGTCGCCGGCTGGTTCGATGGGTCGTGAGCTGGACCTCCATCATTCTCCCCCGCTCGGAAGGAACTCGACCTCGAGTCATGATCGGGATATGCAAGTGTCGCTTCTAGTAAATAACAATGAAGATCAGCGACATTAAATGTTTTGGAGATACCCATGTGATCTAGCAAGTCCACTACGTAAGCATTGTCATTGATCTTCTTAATGATTTTGTATGGGCCGTACTTCCAAGGCTGTAGCTTACTATGTTTCCCAATGGGTATGCGTTCCTTCCTTAAGAACACCATGACTTCATCACCGACGTCAAACTTCTGGTACCTACGATGCCTATCAGTTGCAAGTTTATACTTCGTATTGGTCCTTTGAAGTTTTTGTTGTACTTCCTCCTGTACTGACTGAATCTATCCTGCCAACTACTCTGCTGAGGTACTAAGGCCTGGCACCCTGGGTAGCTTCACCAAGCCCAACGCATGGTTAGGGACTTTCATATAAACAATAGAAAATGGGGATCTACCTGTAGAGCTATGAACTGCATTGTCGTAGGCAAACTCTACTTGAGCAATGGCAAAGTCCTACTGCTTCGGCCTCTCTCTGCAAATACTATGGATCAGGTTACCCAAAGTTCGATTTACCACTTCTGTCTGTCCATCAGTCTACAGATGAGTTGTACTGCTGAAATTCAAGGATGAGTCAAATAGCCTCCACAAGGTCATCCAGAAGTGACTTAAGAACCTCGTATCTCGATCCGACGTGATGATCTTAGCCACCCCATGTAAACGGACAATCTCCCTGAAGAATAGTTTGGCTGTCGCTGTTGCATCCGTGGTCTTCTTGCATGGGAGGAAATGTGCCATCATGGAAAACCGGTCAACAACCACAAAGACGGAGTCCATGTTTCTTGGAGCCTTCGGTAAGCCTAGCACGAAATCCATAGACAAGTCTTCCCAAATCGCAGTAGGAACAGGTAAAAGCATGTAAAGGCCGGTATTCCGAGTCTATCCCTTAGCCGTCTGACATATATAGCACCTACTCACGATAGTGGTCACATCTCTTCTCAATTTAGGCCAGTAGTAACACCCCTTGACAGCCTCAATCGTCTTGTCCCTCCCGAGGTGTCCTGCTAAGCCGCCTCCATGCAAATCCCTAATGATTTTCTCGCGGATGGAGATGCAAGGAATGCACAGCTGGTCCCCCTTCATAAGAAAGACATCATGTACGTAGAAATCACCCGCTGGTTGCCGATTCATGCACTTTTCCCAAACCTTTTTGAAGTCTTCATCTTGTGCGTACAGATCTTTCAAACATTCAAAGCCCACAATTTCGATACTGAGAGTCTTGATGAGGGCCACACGCCTACTCAAAGCATCGGTCATTGTGTTCTGTTGCCCAGCCTTATACACAATTTTGTATGGGAACTTATCAATAAAAGCAGACCACCATGCATGTAGATCACTCCTCAACTATTTTTGCTTACTTAAATACTTAAGAGCTTGATGGTCGGTGTAGAGGACAAATTCTTTAGCAATCAAATAGTGTTCCCAGGTCTTTAATGCTCTTACAACAACATAAAAATATTTATCATAAGTGGACCATTTCTTCCTGACTTCGCATAGATTTTCACTAAAGAAGGAAACTTGTATCTTTTCTTGTGATAACACAGCCCCTATGCCGACTCCACTAGCATCACACTCAACCTCAAATAATTTGTCAAAGCTTGGCAGTGCTAAGACAAGAGCGGTGCATAACTTCTCTTTTATGAGAGCAAAACTTTGCTCTTGTTCCTCTCCCCATTGAAACCTACCCGTTTTCAAACACTCAGTGATAGGAGCTACAATGCTACTAAAGTGTTTGATAAACCACCTATAGAAAGTTGCTAACCCATGAAAACGCCTTACGTCTGTGACGTTCGTTGGGGTTGGCCACTCCCTAATGGCTCACACTTTCTCTTCATCCACCTTAATTCTGTCCTTACTTATTATGAAACCCAAGAACAACAAACTATCTATCATAAAAGTACACTTCTTTAGATTAAAATATAGCTTGTTCTCCCTTAATGCACTCAATACCTCTCGGATATGTCCTATGTGCTCATCGACAGTTTTGCTATAAATCAAGATATCATCAAAATATATCACAACAAATTTACCAATGAAAGGGCATAGTACCTGATTCATCAGTCTCATGAAGGTGTTGGGTGCATTAGTTAGTCCAAAAGGCATGACTAACCATTCGAACAATCCATCTCTGATCTTGAAAGTTGTCTTCCATTCATCTCCGGGATTATCTGATGGTAACCACTCCTGAGATCAATTTTGGAAAAGACCACAGTCCCATCAAGTTGATCAAGCATGTCATCCAGCCTGGGAATGGAAAACTTGTAGCCAATAGTGATTTTATTGATTGCTCTGATGTCGTCAACACACATCCTCCAACTCCAATCTTTCTTAGGTGTTATTAATGTTGGTACTGCACATGGACTCATGTTGACCTGTATATGACCCTTTCTTAACAATTCTTCTACCTTCTCTCATAAAATCTCGCTCTCTTTAGGGCTCATCCTGTAGTGTGGCAGATTAGGTAGGCTAGCACCAGGAACAAAATCAATGTGATGTTGGATATCTCGCATGGGTGGGAGCTCATTAGGTAACTCGTCAGGAACTACGTCATGAAACTCGTCGACTAATCCCTACACTTCCACTAGGATTTTATTCTTCCCTAGTGATTTACTCACACTTTCTCCCTTTACCACCAGCAAGTGGACCTCGCGGGTATCCTTACATTCTCTTACAAACTCAGAGTAGCGGTGTGTTATGGTAAGAAAATTCCTCTCTTCTGCCTTCGAAGCCTTGGTTGGGTTCTTTTCTACCATGGGCAATAGTGTATAGCGCACACCCTCTTTCTCAAGCTGGTATGTTTTCTTTCTACCCAGGTGTTTGGCATCTACATCAAACTGCCAAGGCCTACCAAGCAAAATATGGCAAGCATCCATATCCACAATATCACAATAAATCTCATCAGTATACTTACCAATAAAGAATGGAACCTTACAGCGTTCCTCCACGCATACACCCCCGACTTCCTTGATCCACCCAATTGTGAAAAGGTTCGGGTGTTTCTTAGGAAGTAGTTGCAATTTCTGTACCACATCCCTGTTAGACAGTCTTGTATGCCCTTAGCTTCAATCCGATTTGATGTACTTTTGTTATTTAGTGGAAATAAATAAAGTGCATGTTTGATTCATGTTGTTTGATTTAATTCTGTGTAAGACCCTAAAACTGGACACTTACAGAGACTCGTGTTAGTTTTAAATATTCACAACCGTTGGATAAGTCTGGAGAGATTTATCCTGCCAAGACTGATACTTGTGTGCCACCAAGTGTTGGGATGGCCTGTCTCAGCCACCAGGGTAAGACCCAAGGCACATGCAGTATGGGATTACTTGAATCCTTGAACTGGACTAGATTTCCAGTGTTGCCCTAGACCTTGGAGACAGATGGGCAAAATTGGAAAGTTACACCTGACCCCTAGACTCGATTATGACATTTCACTAGGTGTCGGATCGGGCTGTCTTTGATATGCCAATCAGTGAGATCCTTAGAAGGGGATCAAAACCTGGGTATGTTGGGACAGTCTGAGAATTCATCTGAGTGGGTGATCATAGTGACAGGATCAGCCCCTTTGTCGGACAAAGGGTAATGATCGGGAATGCACTCTCTCTGATGGAAACCAAACTGCCGACAGTTGATTTCAATCGTTGGAATTTTGTTTTGCAAAATTAATATATATATATATATATATATATATATATGTATATGTATATATACGGTTTCGAAATGTTTGCAAATGGTTTTAATTCCCGGGATCCATGTGTGGAGAGTGTGGCATTGTTCCTTGCAGCCGAGGGAGAGGTCCTCTCTTGTCGGGCAGTGCTTGATCATTAAGGGCTGAGAGGTTAAGTGTAAGACCATTTAGGATAGTACCTGATGGGCTAATCTTGCACCTGCCCACAGTCCCTGGGTTTTTATAGGATGGCTTGGCCCAGGGACCACTTAATGTAAGTGTTGGGCCCATAGGGTCCATATGATGGGCTCAGGGGTTTACTGAGTCTTTCAGTGAATTCGGCTGGGCCTTGTATTAAAGGCTGGGCCGAACCCATGTGGCTGGTGTGTAGATCAATGCTTGGGTCCCACGCCATACAAAGAAGCCCAACTGGGTAGCAGATTGGAAACTAGTTAAACACTGAACATCTAATGGGCCAAAAGCCCATTTCGAGCTGGGCTGATATGATCACCCATCTATGGGGCAAATCTGAGATTAATGTTAGTAAAAGGATTGGGCCTTTAACCTTATCCACTCCAGGAGACCAAATTCATATTAGATTTGAATCTGGTAACCTCCTGATAAGATCAAGAGTAAACTAACTTAATCTGTAAATAGGATTAAGATAATCCCCTATCCAAATATAGATTTGGATTGGGATAACTCCTGATTAGGAGGTTTCTTAATCAAGAAGAAAAGAGGAGAAAAACAAGAGGAAATACATCAGAATTCAAACTAGGGTTTTGGTGAAAAGAGATCTCCCTGCGAATTGAGATTAGATCTCATTCATACTCCAGAGAGAGAAGAAAAGCATTTCAACCTTTTTCGCCCTTGGAGTTCTCCTCCTGCCGCCGCCATCTACCTTTGCAAGATTCGATCTTTGCAGAAATAGGAAATCAAGAAATTTGTTCTTGACATCAGTCTTACAAGAAAGACTGAAAAAGACTCAGTGTTTAGTGCTTCCAGAGGGTTCTTGCGAAGGATCCAGTGTGTAGGACGCACCCTGCTGGTTCTGTTCCATCCACAGCTGTGTCATCTTCAACAGGAACGGATCTTGGTGCATTCTTTGGGCGTGAACACCAACTTTGGGAGATACTGCTTCTCCGGATCAGGTATATTCCTCCCATTTATCTTTTGGTTCAGATCTAGTTTGATTATGGTTCAAGTATGATCCCTGAATATTGTATTCTAAATCTAGGGAATATGATTCCCAGTTGGGAGAAGGTAGGAAATTTTTGAAATTCGCCTCACCCATTCCGCAACCTTTATGGCGTCCATTAGATGGATCCTACCATTCTTTCAATCCCTGCAAATAATATTTTCCTGACTGCCGCTGTCAATAATTAATTCAAATAGTTTACCCTGTACAGTACACCTAGTGCGAAATAGTCGGTGTCGTTGTGTGGTATCCTTGCTTCTCTGAGATAGCATTAGCTTCCTCACTACACACGTGTATTCTTCATGCTCATAGGTACTTTCTTCGTCCTCCCCATCGGGTCCACAATATACTTCATCGTCACACACTTCTTCCTCATCCATCTCCACCATGTTAACTGCCTTTATTCTGGGACAGTCACTAGACCTATGCCCCACTTCATTGCACTTGAAACACTTAAAAGGAACAGGTTTTGCATAGGGATTAATGGCTTTAGGAGGGTTTGTAGTATTACCTCGATTCTTTCCTCCCGTGGCGGCTTTATTGGCGTTGGCTAGACTCGGTGGGTGGGAGGGTTGTACTCCTTGGGTCAGCTTGCCCTTGTCGACTGTTGCCAGCCTGTTGCCGCTCCCACTATACTGTCGATAGTTATCGCCTCGGATTCTTTCTTGGAACATTAACTCAGCCTTCAAGTTCATTGCTTCTTGTACACTCAGATCCATCTGGACGCCAATCTTGTCTCGAATAGCAGGTCTCAAACCACTCAGATAATAGGCTGCCTATTGATTGTCACTTTCTGGTAATTGGTTCCATTCAGCCAACCTCAGAAATTCTGAGGTGTACTTCGTTCACGCTTCTTGTTCCCTGCGCACACCGTTGATATGACTCAAACATATATTGCTCATAATCAGGAGGTAAAAACCTACCTCTTATTAATTGCTTCATTTGCCTCCATGTTCGAACTGGACCTCTTCCTTCTTTGATCCGAGTCTCCCTCATTCATCCCCACCAGATAAATGCTCCTCCCTTCAATCGAAAAGCTACTAATTTCACCCTTCTTTCTTCCAAGATCTCCATGTACTCGAAGAAACGGTCGACCTCGGTGATCCAATCTAGAAGGCCCTCTATATCAAGATCTCCACTAAAAGTAGGAATATCCACCTTGAGTTTAAATTCATCATTATTTCGACGGTGATTAAAATTGTCGGGATTTCGCCAATTCCTACCGATCCTGCCATCACCGGGAATAACTGGAGCAACGCCGAACTCTAGCTCATCGTCGCTATCATCATCAATAATAGGGTTCCTAGGTATAGGATCAATGATTAGCCTACCGTGGTCGTCTCCTCCGGCTTGGTACAGCGTGTTATCCCTATTCCTTGGAACATCCTCCCGTAACAAGGTCCATAGTTGTCCAACGATCTTTGCCAACTGATGCTCAATGTTACGTGTGGTTGTGCGCTGCTCTTCGATTGCTCTCCAAACAACTTGTAACCCCTGATCTCCGTCACGGGGTGGGTTGCGACTGCTACCGTCTTGGTTGGCCATCTGACTGGGCGAACTCCTGCTCTGATACAACCTGACGCAGCATGACGCACTCAATCGAGTGACGACACAAGCCCGGATGATCAAGCGGCTTCGTTCGTGAAGCCTTACGTAAAGACTAGGCGTATGCCTTCGTAGAGAGAGAAAACATGGCGAAAGAAAATTCTTGTGTGCCTCATTAAACTCAGAACAAAACTATTTATAATACATACTGGTAGTCTTGTAGAATAACTAGGAAAGTAAAACAACTAAAGCAACTAGGAACTAGACTTGACGTCCACCATCCGATAGCCACTATCATCCAATGCAGGTTGGATACGTGAGTTGTCGACATAATCCACTGCATGGTTCTCTCTAGATGTCCTTATCTAATGCAAGTTCCCTTCTATTTGTGAGTTGTTGTCAGCTGGTTCGGTGGGTCGTGAGCTGGACCTCCATCATCCAGTAAAACCAAGGCAACAAGTACAGAGAATTTGATAAAGTCATTGCTGTTTGTATCAACCCTTTGTATTAGAGCATAGAGCTGGTCCTAATTCGGCTTAAGGCGATGTGATATCAATAATGAACTGTCGAGAACAAAGATAACTATGCCAACTTCTATTATGTGTTTCCCACAAGACATAAAATTGGGCATTTGTAGGGACGGCCAAAACTAGCAAAGCTACTACATTGCATTACGAGATCACATCGATTAACGCCCCATAAGCAACTAGTGTGCATTGCGAACATCTCCTATGTTTCTAATACAAGGTTGGGATGTGTTGTGGGGCATTGATGTAAATTCCTCCATTACTACTCAACAAAGAGTGACAACAAAATGAATGGAGGGCCAGAAAGACTACTACATCACAGGAGAAAGCAATAAAGCAGTTGAGAACTCTCCATTTTTTAAGGGTACAATGGAAAGGAGATTGTGTCGGCAACCAAGGAGAAAAAGGAAAAAAAAAGAAATTGTTTAAAAATCGATTCCTTTTTCAGATTTTGAGAGGGGGAAGGTCATTCAATGGGATTTTGGTTTCCAGATACCAAAATACCCATATTCTTTTTTTAGATTTATGTGGGACCCACAGAAAATTCATTTTTTTAGGTAAGTTATACCCATCTCCTAGATAGATAAATAACTTTCTCACTCAAGAGAAAGTTGTTAACACTTGGATAAAACAAAACTGTCCCTTCTAATAATGATTTTTTATGATTAAAACGATAAGCTAAGAAATAAAAGAACATGGTAACAGAGAATTTGATAAAGTTGATGTTGTTCGTATCAACCCTTTGTATTAGAGCATAGAACTGGTCCTAATTTGGCTTAAGGCGATGTGATATCAATAATGAACTATCGAGAACAAAGATAACTATGCCAACTTCTATTATGTGTTTCCCACAAGACATAAAATTGGGCATTTGTGGGGATGGCCAAAACTAGCAAAGCTACTGCATTGCTTTACGAGATCACATCGATTAACGCCCCATAAGCAGCTAGTGTGCATTGCGAACATCTCCTATGTTTCTAATACAAGGTTGGGATGTGTTGTGGGGCATTGATGTAAATTCCTCCCTTACTACTCAACAAAGAGTGACAACAAGATGAATGGAGGGTCAGAAAGACTACTACATCACAGGAGAAAGCAATAAAGCAGTTGAGAACCCTCCATTTTTGAAGGGTACAATGGAAAGGAGATTGTGTCGGCAACCAAGGAGAAAAAGGGAAAAAAATTGTTTAAAAGCCGATTCCTTTTTCAGATTTTGAGAGGGGGAAAGGTCATTCAATGGGATTTCGGTTCCCAGATACCAAAATACCCATATTCTTTTTTTAGATTTATGTGGGACCCACAGAAAATTCATTTTTTTAGGTAAGTTATACCCATCTCCTAGATAGATAAATAACTTTCCAACTCAAGAGAAAGTTTAACACTTGGATAAAACAAAACTGTCCCTTCTAATAATGATATTTTATGATTAAAACGATAAGCTAAGAAATAAAAGAACATGGTAACAGAGAATTTGATAAAGTCATTGTTGTTCGTATCAACCCTTTGTATTAGAGCATAGAACTGGTCCTAATTTGGCTTAAGGCGATGTGATATCAATAATGAACTGTCGAGAACAAAGAGAACTATGCCAACTTCTATTATGTGTTTCCCACAAGACATAAAATTGGGCATTCATGGGGACGGCCAAAACTAGCAAAGTTATTGCATTACGAGATCGCATCGATAAATGCCCCATAGGCAGTGTGCATTGCGAACATCTATGTTTCTAATACAAGGTTGGGATGTGTTGTGGGGCGTTGATGTAAATTCCTCCATTACTACTCAACAAAGAGTGACAAAAAAATGAATGGAGGGTCAGAAAGACTACTACATCACAGGAGAAAGCAATAAAGCAGTTGAGAACCCTCCATTTTTGAAGGGTACAATGGAAAGGAGATTGTATCGGCAACCAAGGAGAAAAAGGAAAAAAATTTGTTTAAAAATCGATTCCTTTTTCAGATTTTGAGAGAGGGAAAGGTCGTTCAATGGGATTTTGGTTCCCATGTACCAAAATACCCATATTAGTTTTTTAGATTTATGTAGGACCCACAGAAGATTCATTTTTCTAGGTAAATTATACTCATCTCCTAGATAGACAAATAATTTTCTCACTCAAGAGAAAGTTGATAACACTTGGATAAAACAAAATTATCCCTTTTAATAATGATTTTTTATGATTAAAACGATAGCCTAAGAAATAAAAGAACATGGTAACAACGAAGTAGGGCTTATGAGTCAAGGTGGAGGGGATTGTCATTTCCTATAGAATTGTCGACTCTCCTCGTCGCCTGGTGACAAGGGGTATACTTATAAGCACTAGTATTATATAAGATATATACTTGCCTTCCATACAGATCATAAAAATTAAATTCAAATGCAATACCATATATCATATATGGTTTAATTCTCATTTGCACACTTTCTTCAAAAAAAATCTCACTTGCACACGTGCATAGCATTAAACCATATATGATATGTCCATATATTTTACTTGCATAGGTCCATGGCACTTGTCTTTACACTAATAATAAAAAGAAGAAAATTATTACAACATTGACCCTTGTAAACCTAAAAAGAAAATAAATGTTCCATAAATATAAAAAGAGAATAAATGAGTTCACAACCACAAACCATCACCCAAGAGGAATCATCAAGTAAGCTTAATAACTCTTTGGTCCCTCCCTATTCAATGGGATGATAGAGATTGTCCTTAGCAAAAGGTTTGTTATTTATCACACTTTGGTGCGTGGTTTGTCCAACTACATTTTAGCATTCAACTTCAGCAAAAATTTGATGGATTTTGATTAGAGGGTAGGTCGGTAGGAAGGCCCCCCTAACTGCTAGAAGAAATTATCCACAACCATGGTAACCATGGTTCTGAGCTCGAATCCGGAATCCTCCTCAATGTGCAGTAGAGGATTTCATAAACCATGGTTTTGAAAATTGGACTGGACCAGATGGTCAGACTTGATTTGGGAATTGGTCAGACAATCGATTCTGTTTCACCCCAAAACCTGTTTTGGGCCAAAAATCATTGATTTGATTAGTGATTCATTGATCTGAGCGGTCGAACCGTCAATTCAGATAATGGTTTTAGCTGTTTTATTTTAATTATTTTTTAAAATCAGAACCAGTCATTTGTTCAAATTAGATGGTCGGATCGTTCAACCCAGGAACCAGTCCCTAAAATGGTTCCATGTCCAGTCCAGTTTTTAAAACCTTGCATAAACCTGTTGCGACTACGCTAGGCTTGTCAATTGGTGGTTCTGGTTTGGGCCAGGTCAGAATAAACTCTATCACAAAGCAATAAAAGAACATGAAGACTTGGACCTGGCCCAAACGGTCCCAACCTTGCCCTGATAGTCCAATAGACCCAATTTGAAGCATTATTGGCCATTGCATTGAGCATAACTTATATATACTGAAACATGAAATAAAAACAAATAATAGAGAAATTTGTAGTTTATTTCCCGTAAAAAAAAATATCTATTGGTTTTCACTTTTCAGAATGTATTATCCCAAACTATCACCTATACTATAATACCCCCTTATCTTGTGATAGATGACCCCATCTCTATCTATCTATAAAAACCGATAATAAGCCCATATGTTTTCGTATGGACTATGGAGGACTCTAGCTTAAAGCTTGAGTTACAACCGAGGGCAGAAGTTTTAGATGTCCAGTCCATGCTAATTAATTAATTCCAAATGTATTTAGCAAAGTTGCATTTAAATAATAAATATATTACTGCTTCTTCTTCTTCCTGGTTGTTGAGAAAGTAAATTTGGTTTATCTCCAACCTGCCATAATTTCATGGAGCCGAGTTGAGCCTAGTGATGATCGTGTAAGTTTGTGGACCTAAACACCTCTCATCGTGTAAGTTTGTACCAATAAAAAGAGTAAAATATTTAAACATATCCTAAGTTTTTATAAATTGAGATTTATACATACCCTGAGTTTTGCAATTAAACTTGAATATACATTTCCACCTTTATCTTTGACAGTTTGAACAAAAAGAAAGTTTTGCCCTTAGTTGTGAAGTGAAACAGGATTGATTGTGTTTTACTTTAAAAGACACTACCCCACAAGCTCTACTTTCTTAAATATAAAGAACCAGTCATCATCTATTTATTAAAATGGAAGAAAACAGAGGCAAATGGACTGTCCTGGGCCCTGGCTGATTCATGGTCTTCTTGTTAAGTTAATAAGCGACCCTTTTACTTCTAATTTCTAACAGCCCAATCATATTATATGGGCCCATCTCAAGAGTCCAAGGCCGGAAGCTGTTTCAAGTCGGATGAAGGTTTTCATTTTACAGACTACTTCATGAGGAGATTGATTACCAACCATTTGTATGAATACGCAACCTTTGGGTTGGTAGGCTACTGCAAGGACTGGGACACACTGGGGGCATCAACTGTGCTGTGGTCTGCATCCGACCTACTCAGCCTCACACAATTTTGGGGCTCCAACCGGATCGATTTGAATTGAGTAGTGGTAGATTCAAATTCGATTTGTTTATATTTGAATTCCGATTGAATCTTGTCCATCGGATTTATATTGAATTCATATTGCAATGGATATTGAATAGCATAAGAAAATTAAATTTAAAACTGATCAAAATATTATATGTTATTAATGAGAAGAATTAAAAATTGCTTTCATATTGTATTTCATGAACAAATTGAATTGAAAATTGCTTCTATTAAACTTGAACCTATGATAATTAAGACCTATTCATGGGTCAGTCCCATTCAAATTTTGCTAAAAGTTAAGCCTGTCCAGGAACAGGTTTAATGACAATAGTAAAAACATAATTTCCGAGCCAATTTTAATAATAAACACAATAGAATTTTTTTTAAAATATATATGAGCATATATATTTAGACAGAATCAAATTGGATTGTATTAAATCGAATAGGGAGTGGACCCATATTTGGTCCAATTATAAACAGACCAAATTCAAATGACCCTTAATTGATCCCATTTGAATCCGAATTCAGACAATGGAATACCGTTTGCAGCCCTAATGCTCAATCCAAGGCACAGATTAGTAGTAGCATTATATGAAATATCTATCGATTTGGCAGAATAGTATTCTTAGATGTGAGAAGCCCTTACAATGAAAAAAATTTATTGCTTAGTTACCAACAAAGAGAGCTCCGGCTGAGGGAGAACTCTATGTTGAATAGGTGCTGCTCTGCTAGAGAGCTGTTGATCATCTCGCTGCAAGAGAAAACTGATCTTACTTAGAAATTGTTTTCTGTTTTTCCTGATAGTCTCTTGTCTGTGGTTCGGTTAGAGAGGAGTCAATGGAGATTACTGAAGCAGGAAAGGAGAAAGAACAACCAAAAGCACTGATCGAGAACTCTGAGAAAGGGTTGGTCTCTATGCAAAGGTAATCTCGGATAAGCCCCTTAATGTATCAGGAGTAATAGAACAAATCAAAAACATGTAGTGGTGGGTTAAAGGGGAGATACAGATAGAACGAGCAAGTGAAAACCTTCTATGGATTTTCTTTTCTAGAGAAAAAGATGGAAAGAATGTGACGAGGGATGAACCGTGGGTAGTGAAAGAGCCTCATCCTGAAAGAATATACTGATGACATCTTGCCTTCAGATGTAAAGCTAAACACTCTGGACATGTGGGTAAGAATTCTGTATGTACGAATGGCCTACAGAACCGAAGAATCTGGAGCTCTTCTGGCTCAGACTGCTGGGGAGGTGGTGGAGATGTTTGAGACTAAGAGTGAAAATAGACATTACAAAACCACTTGAAGTGGGAGCAAAGGGAAACTTAGGGGACGGGAAGGAAAGCTGGTTCTCATTCCAGTATGAGAACTTACCAATCTTCTGTTACAAGTGTGGAGTGTTGGGGCACCTCAAAAAAGCTTGCAAAGATACTACAGATACCAGCAAACAAATGGAATCCTTAACTACCAAAATAAAGGAACAATGCTTGGACGAATCCAAAGCCTTGACTGGATATGGGCCATGGCTGAGAGATGGAGTTGGAGAAGAAGATGATAGGTTCCTGAATATTGAGAAGAAGAAAAAAGAACAAGGAAGAGCCAAGTCTGAGATCCACAACCAAAAAGAAGAATCCACAAATGAAGGAAGAACAGCAAGAAAACCAGGAGAGGTCTCAGATGAAACCAGTTTGGATGGCATGGTCGAATGAAGAAAAGATCTGGAGGATAGAACAGAAAGTGCAGAATGCAAAGATCTTACCAGAACCCCGGTGAGAAGGAAGCTCTTCAATGAAGAGTACGGCAATGAAGAGGGTCTGACTCCCATGGAGGAAACTCACCGGAGCTTCAATGTAGTTCTGTCTCCGGCGAGCTTTTTCCGGCAAAGCAGGCCGAGCAGAGAGGAGGTGACGTGGAAGAGAAGCAACATCAACACCAGCCGCACAAGTTTTTCCTTGCCTGGCTAGTGGCTACCTAGGAGGGAAAGGACAAACAGATCTGGTTACTGATCTGCACAAAATGGGTAAGACGTGCCTAACACTGCAAGTCTTTCCAAACATGGAAGGTGAAAGGATTTTTTCGAAAACAGAGGAGAGGAAATGCTTATTTCTATCAAAAAGAAAACAGAGGATGAGATGGAAGCATCCTCAGAAGTTATCGATAGCTGTGCCAATCAAGAAGAGAAAAACAAGGAAGGTGAAGGGATGGACACGCGCAGGCGATCTGATACAGTGAACACAGACCAGAATCCGGATCCAAACCCAAATAAAAACCTGGAAGCAAACGGGGATCCAAATCTGAATCCGACCACGGTTTCTAACCTAGACAAAAACCCAAACTTGAAAATGGACTCAGATTTGGACCCAAACCCAAATCACCAAGAAAAAAACTGTGGAAAAGGGGATCTTCGACTGACTGAACTAAGCAGAGAGAAGAGGGGGAGATCTCTGAGCCAGGAAGAGGAGGCGCAAGACTTGACCAAACGAAGGAAGAAAAGGGCCAAGCAATGGATGATATTGAAGGTGAGATCCTCAGCTTCTTCAAGAGCGATATTGAGCAACAAACACCAATCACCACAACCTGGAGGCTGGAGCTGGCCGGCGAACAGTGAATAAGTATGTCAAACCCAGTTGGTTAAATCTACTTCACTTTTTTTCAACTCAAATGAGCTCTCACTAGATAGCAATATGAAAATAAATTTCTTGCATGGTACAGTAGATTTGTTGCCAACTTCCATGCCAAATAAGTGGATCTTGCACAAAAAGAAAAAAGGGAGAAAAAAAGGAAAAATGAAAAAACCTGAAATAAAAAATTAAAAAAAAAAATGGTGCTCAATGTTTAAATGTTCACTAGGAAATAACAGTATAAACACAAAAATCCAAAATAGTCCAAAAATGAGTACCTTGTGGAGAATAATTGTCGGAGCCACAAAAAAGGAAAAATTATCTGGTCAGCAAGATTAAAGGTAATGGAATTAGAGATAGACTGTTCAAAACTCTATATTTTTTCTCCTTGTACAAAAAGGAAAATGCAGTTTTTAGGACAAAAGGAAAAAATTTAAAAAACTTCAAAAAACATCAAATGCAATCCAATTATGTTGAATTAAGTACTCGGGATCTTAGTGGGCTTGCGGGAGTTGACCCCAAACAACTCCCTATGGGGAAATGAGGTCATCTGCTGGAACTGTCAAGGTGTGGATCTCCCTTGACAGTTCGATCAGCAAAAGAGGCCCAAAGGAAAAGTAAGCCCAAATTGTCTGAAACAAAGTGCAGTTCTTAGTTTGTAGGATTGGAACTGCTGGGGTGTACATAACAAGGGTTTGGCAGGTGGTCTAGCCCTCTTCTGGGATGCAAGTCTGAGCATTAATGTTCTAGCAGCAAATAAAAACCTAATTCACACCAAAATTGTTGAGGTTTCCAAGAGTGAAATTGCACCTTTGTTTATGAAGAACCAGAGAGAAATAAAAGAATGCAGTTTATTGAGAAAATAAATTTCTTAGCAGGCAGAAACTTAGGGCCTTGGTCTTAAGGGTGTAAACGGTATCCAATTATCCGATTCCGAATTACTTAATTGAATCGAATTCAAATGGTTCACGATCGAATTTGAATTTATACATTTTACCGATTAGCTTATTGAATTCCAATTCGAATCAGTGTTGATCCGATTCAATTAAAATTCTAATTCGATTAATTATATACATTTAATATATATTAGTAATAATTATATACATATAAAGTCTTAAAGAATGCTCACTTCCCTCATAAAAAAAGCTGACAAATGATGTCACCTTCACCTACCTACTTGAGTGGTCACCCTTCCCCTCTCTCTCCCTCTCTCGATGGCCCTTCCTCTCCCCTCCCTCTCTCTCTCTCTTGTCCTTTCCTCTCCCTCTTTTAAGTTTTAATTTCATTCTTCTTCCTCCTCTTCTCTTCCTCCCTCTCCCTCCATCTTTTCTATTCGCACTTTTCTTCTCTTCCTCTCTCTCTCTCTCTCTTTTATTTCCAATCTTTGCAAACTATCAGCACCAATGGCAGCATCAATGATAGCAGTCGAGCCACTACCATCTCTTTTGTCGCTGCTCAAACTCAAACTCAACGCCTCAAGGCCCTCAACTGTCCAACATCAAGGGTCATTGTTCTACAACAGTCCAACATCACCGGCCAACACTGCTCACTACCATCGCATTTGCACCGTCAAGAACCCATGACTGTCGCCGTCACACACTCACACTTGGCCCACCGCTGAAAACCCATGACTACTGCCGTCAATCCCATGCTTCTTTTCTCAAGCTAATTATTTGCTTTTCTTTCCAAAATCAATCATTTAAGATTATAGGCCTCATGTCGGTCGAATTCGAATTGATTCGAATATTCGATTTAATAATAGAATTCAAATTCGAATTGAAATATTCGATATCCGTCGGATATTGAATCGAATTCGAATTTGAATCTAGCCTAATTCTATTCGAATTCGATTCGTTTACAGGCCTACTTGGTTTGCATAGGTGATTTTAATATGATTTTTAACATGGATGATAAAGTAGGGGGAAAAGCAATCAAAGTGGGTGAAATAAGGAGGAATAGAAATGTTATGCATAATTGGCGGTTGGAAGAAATTCAAAGCTTGGGACCAAAATATACTTGGAACAATAAAAGGGACAAATAAGCAAATATCAAAGAAAATCTAGATAGGGGACTCTATAATATATAGTGGAAAGAAAATTATCCTAATGCAAAAATCTTTATCTTCATAAACCATGGCTCAGATCACCTCCCAATCTGTTTGGACACAAACCCAGTAACCTTTAAAATCAGGAAACCATTCAGATTTGAAGAAATGTGGCTCACCCATAAAATCTGTGCAGAGTTAATAAAAAATGTTTGGACAAAAAATCACAATGACCACATAGGTTTCAATGTTCCAAAAAAATGTGAATTACTAAGTAAAACCCTAAGAAATTAGAACAATAAAGAATTTGGAAAAGTCCAGGTGTGCATAGAGAATCTTCGGGGGGAGCTCACTATGGAAAGGGAGAAAAAGGGATCTAATTATGATCAATCCAAAGTAAATCAAATTAAACAACAATTAGATGAATGGTTAAAAAGAAAATAAATCATGTGGGCCCAAAAAGCTAGGGCTAATTGGCTAAAGTTTGGGAATAAAAATACAAAGTTTTTCCATAATCAAACAATTAGAAGGAGAGCAAAAAACAAAATCTTGAAACTGAAAGATGAAAATGGAAAGTGGATAGAGGGGCAAGAAAATATCCAAAAAATCATGGAAAACCATTTCCAAAGAAATTACACATCTTCTAGGCCTACAGATATGGAAATAGCCCTGCAAGGCATCCAAACAATTTTAAATGAAACTCACAATGAAAGCTTAGAAATGGATGTCTCAAAAGAGGAGATTAAGGAAGCCTTGTTCCAAATGGCTCCCAGGAAAGCCCGGGACCAAATGGTTTCCCAAACTTATTTTTTCAAACTTTCTGGGAGACTATAAAGGAGGATATAGAAAAAGATGTCCTAGCTTTTTTTAACTCAGGAGAAATGAACAAAAATCTCAATTCAACTTTCATAGCTCTAATTCCAAAGGTCAAAAATCTAGAAGAAGCTTCTCAGTTCAAACCAATCAGTCTGTGCAATACTGTTTACAAAATAGTTGCAAAAATTTTGGTAAACAGAATGAAGCCTATTTTATCCCTAGGAGAGCTATAACTGATAATATCTTAATTGCCCATGAAGTAATGCACTATATGACTCATACAAAAGCTAAGCAAGGCTTCATGGCAATTAAGTTGGATATGAGCAAGGCCTATGATAGAGTTGAATGGGATTTTCTGAAGTTAACCATGCAAAGAATGGGATTTGGTAATAAATCTAATGTTTGGATCATGAAGTGTGTATCCACAGTTTTCTATCAAATTTTAATAAATGGATCCCCATCAAGGAAAATTTACCCTCAAAGAGGGCTAAGACAAGGAAACCCCCGGTCCCCTTACCTCTTCCTTCTATGCTCAAAAGTTTTCTCATCTATAATAAGGGAAAAAGTGACCTAGAATGAGCTCTCTGGAATTAAAATATGCAACCTAGGTCCAACAATATCTCACTTGTTTTTTGTAGATGATAGTTACTTTTTCTCTAAAGCAAATCCCAAGGAAGTTAGTGCTCTACTGGAAGCCATCTCCCTCTTTGGAAGAGCCTCTGGGTAATAGGTGAATTATCAAAAATCTGAAGTCTTCTATAGCAAAAACATGTATCCTAAGTTCAAAAATATGGTTTCAAAAATTCTTAAAATTAAAAAAAGTAGAAAAGCCTACTATTTATCTGGGATCCCATCCTCTTGTTAATAGGAAAAAGAACCAAAATTTTGAACATATCTCAAAAAGGGTATCAAACAAAGCCAAGGGTTGGAGAGGATCCTTGCTTTCTCAAGCAAAAAAAGAGGTCCTAATGAAATCAGTCCTGACAGATATTCCAACTTATGTTATGTCTTGCTTCCTTCTCCCAAAGAGCATCTGCAATTCTTTGGAAAAAGCCAAAAATCTTTCTGGTGGGGAGATCAATAGTAGAAAAGAAAAGTAAGATAGTTAAACTGGAATCAAATCTGCAAATACAAATCAAATGGGGGATTAGGCTTTAGAGACCCTAGAGCTTTTAATCTTGCTCTGCTCTCCAAATTGGCCTGGAGACTTTGTTCTGAGACTAAAAGCTTATGGGCAAGAGTTTTAAAAGAGAAGTACTACCATGACTACCACTTCACCCACGCAAAGCTAAAAAGTCAACCTTCATGGGGTTGGAGGAGTGTCATAGAGGGGAGGAAAGTTCTAGAAAAAGGCATTTGCTGGAAAGTGGATAATGGAACCAATATTAAAGTTTGGGAGGATCCCTGGATCCCAAACATAAATGGTTTCAAATTAATGGGCCCAAGGCATCAAAATAGTGAGAACTTAAGGGTATCTGATCTAATAAACCATGAGAGTAGAAGATGGAATGATTAAATGATAAATTCTACTATACCTGCTAGTTTTACCCAAGAAATTCTAAACATTGAGATCCCCTCAAACCCTTGGGATGACAAATTAATCTGACTAGGTAGCAAAAATGGGAAATTCACAGTTTGATCACCATACTTCCTAGCTAAACAAATGCAAGAAGAAAACCAAGCAGTTCCTGAAGACTCCACACAAATTAAAAAATTCTGGAATTTGGTGTGGAGACTTCCATTAGAACCATAAGTTAAACATTTACTCTAGAGATGCTATGTAAATGGTTTAGTTGTTAAAGAAAATCTTGCAAAAAGGGTTTTAGGTGATTCTAATATTTGTGGAAGATGTGAAAAGGACATGGAAACAATTACCCATGTTCTACTCCTATGTGATAAATCAAGATGCATTTGGTTGAGGTCTGGTGTCAGTATTAATCCAAATTATAGTCAAAACTTTCCAAGCTTCAAGGATTGGTTAGTGCATATCTTCCTCAGTCTGGAAAAGACTCATCTGGAAAATTTAGCAGACATTGCTCATGTTTTATGGAGCATATGGAAAGATAGAAATTTGTTTTATTTTGAAATTGAAAATCTAAATCCCTTTGTTGTCATCTCTCAAATTTGCAGGTCAATAGTGGAGAGATATCATCTCTGACAGCAGAAATCAGAAAACTCTTCCAAGATTAGTCAAAGCATGAAGGATGTTTTTTGGACTCCACCAAAACAAGGCATCATGAAAGTTAATATTGATGGTGGTTTTTTGGAATCTTCTAGACATGCTTCTTTTGGCTTCATTATCAGAGACCATTTGGGGTGTTGCTGGGGTGCGGGTTTTGGGAAATCAAAAGTTTTGTCTCCTTTGAAATCAGAAACTCAAGCTCTCCTAAAGCGGTTGTTTTTGCAGATAAAATGAACAAATCAGATCTCATTTTTTTATCCGATTGCAAATATTTAGTTGATTGGCTAAATGAAGCTAATGGCTGTGAAGACCCGAAAATCCTCTTTTGTTGTAGGGATATAAAAGAAATTATATCTAAAAGAGACTTCACAGTTCAATTCTGTCCGAGGGAAGCAAACCAAGCAGCGCATACAGTGGCCAGATATGGCTTTTCAAGAGATTTTGAATGTAGTCTTGCTAGCCCATTGTCTCTCTAATATAGTTAATTCGGACTTAGCTTTCTGTAATCGTTTGTAGGTTTAATTTCTGGTTTTCTTTTATTGTAGTTTTTTTTTTCTGTCTTTATGCCTATCTCAGGTTGTTGTAGTGTTTGGCTTTTTCTGTTTTGAAATGAATTTCAGTTCCCACCAAAAAAAAAAAGAGTAGCCCTTACAACACTCCCTTGGAAAGAGTATGCCTTGTAAGGCTAGAGAGGGGTAGGTGTCTCATTTATAATCTACATGATTTGAATGATTTACTAGCCTAAGTTCAAACTCCTTATTGTTAGTAAAGAAGTGAATGATACATCATATATGTATTTATGAATTTTACTGAAACCTTATTATATGATGAATTTATTTAAATACAGAAATAAACATTTTATATAGAAATTATATTATTTTTTTAACATGGGAATGTATTTTTGTTAATATATATTATAATATAAAATATTGTTCTATTTGTGAATAAATTATATAAATATTAGTACATAGCACATTGCTTGTTTTATTATTGGTAAAATCTTAAGATAACAAGAGTGAGAATGTGGATTTGAGTTTGAGAGTAGTCACTTTCAAAAAAAAATGTCAAATATTAGGTCTGTTTTCGGTCCTTTTCTCCCTAGACCTTAGATAGTTGGGACCAAGATTGGGTAATGGTCTTCATACAAAAATAAAATATAAAATAAAAAAAAAGTGAAAATTTTGCTGAATACATGTTTCCCTTAGTTTTCTGTTTCTCTTACACTTTTGGTCCCAAGTAGGGGTGTCAATGGACTGGTTTTTGAATTGGACCTTGTCCAAACCAAAATCAATTTGGATGGATTGAATGGACTAACAAGAAACATTGAGTTGGAATGGTCTAGATTTGATGGTCCAAAGTATTTATTGGATTGGATTGGACCTGGTCTATCCATAATGAATTTATATTGGATTAGGTTGGATTAAGATATAGGTGTTAATGGACCAGGTTTGGCTTAGAATTAATCTAAACTAAAACAAATTTGAACAGATCGGACAGTCCAGACATTGAATTGGACTGATCCAAAATAGTCCAAAATATTCATTGAATTAGATTGGACCTAATCCATTTGTAATGGACTCACATTGGACTAGATTGAATTGGACCAAATCCAGTCCAATTGACACCCCTAGTAGTCCCAAGCCTAGACAAAAGGAGAGTTGTGCAGTTGGGCAATAAAACTTTGCCAAACTCTGATGATCATGGATCATGATTTAATAACAAATAATATATGTATGAAACTTATATTATACTTTTATGTATACAATATTAAATATAAAATAAAAACAACACATAAATATACCTTATGTTTAATCAATGAATATAAATAACTGCAGGATGGTCCTAAAGTTTTGGACCAGGCCTGGCCGGGCCTGAATACAAAGCAAGGCCAAGCCCGGAATTTCCGGGCAAGGCCAGGCTTAAAATGATCACCACTACTTGCGAACTCAGATTCTGGCCAATTTTGCGAAGTTGAAGGTGGCCTACTCCCCAAGGGGCAAGGTTCACCTATCTTGGCTGTACCCAATTGAGTTGATTTTCAACATTAGATAATGCCCACAGTCGCTGTTTTTCTCCTCCATTCTGCTCCTGTGCTCCATCTAGGCTCTAGGGGCATCATAATTAGGCCAGGTTTTATTTAGTTTAGCGCAATTAAAATAGACAAACTCGTATTCTAAATATTCTGTTAAGGTACGTTTGTTAATTTATGGGAGGATGTATGTTTTAATAAATTGGTACAGTGGATGTTCTCTGTATGCTGCTGTTGGCAGCATAATTCGCGCTGCTTTGCTTTGTTTGACAATTGTTTACAACTCAACTTGGCTAAGGATGCCTAGGTCGCATGTGAAAGTGAAACAAAACAAAGTAGATTGATTTTTTTTTTTTTTTTTCTTTGGACCAGGTGCCTTCCACTCCTCAAATTGGGACACTAGTCAAACTGAACTTCACTCCCAAACCTTAACCCCAATAATACGTGTAGGGTTGGGTTGGTTTGGCAGCCTTCAATCCATCTCACTCTCCCACCTCAATCCTTTTAAGTATTTTGGGACAGAGAGTATTGGGCTTAAAGTGTAAGCAAGCCATATATACCTTGTATTAAAAATTTAAAGGTAATAATTATTAAAAACGCTAAAACACTTGATCCAACCGACTTTAATACTACGCCAAAGACCAATAATTCAACCTAATAATAGATCAAATGAGGTCTCCGAATGACTTTTTATTCTTCTTCTATGGAACCTAAGACAGCAGTTCAATACATGTTGCAGCCGCTAACCGAGGCAGCATTATCATGTAGGAACTCTTGACTCAAAATGATTTTTTTCTGTTTTGTTTGTTGTTATTTCAATCAAAATTCAAACCCATACTCACTCTTTATATGTCATGACAAACTCCGTCTTCTAGAGTTCCTACGCCGACACCCTCTAACTACTTCAACAGGGCCACAATTTCTGATTTTCTGGCCAGTGTGACTCATTGCCGACAGTTGCCGACACTTGTGCCAATTGCATCATTTCATCTCAAGCCGGGTTCAACCAGGTTGGTGGCCCGGATTTGAATTGACCCCACCCACACCGGCCGCTCTCGAGCCCGGGTATCAAAGTAAGTCTCATTCTGGCCACTGGCCTAGGACTGTCTGATGACCCATCACTGATCAAATTGATCCAATTACAACTTTAAAGTCACAATCAATTACTCTTCACTCTTGAGCCGGGCCTATACCAACCCTCATTCCATGTGAGGACACCTGCGATTCGTCGGCCTTTGGGCACATACTTAATTTCAGTTTGGTAATTGTAATTGGTACCAACCTTCAACTTTCCTATGTTCCTTCCCCACCCCCTTCTACGCGTTACTATTATTCTAATTTGTTCCGTGTTCTGTTCTTGCGTGTTCAGTGTTGGTTTATTACTTTTATACTCTTGCAATTATGTCTCTCGCATCCCATTACCCCCATTTGCCTTTCTTTATCCAGATTCATCCCTTCTCTGTTGTGGATCGGGTGCATCCAAATCCATATGAATAAAGGGGCGGCTTCTTGTCTCTTGAAGTCTTGAGCCTTGCCAACGGATCGAATTGAATAGGATATTAGTATATTTAAATTTTACTTGCTTATAATCAAATTTGAATTAAGATTGTATGATCAGATATATCGAATCAAATTCAGATTATAATCAGCTATTAAATAATATAAAAAATTAAATTAAAATTGATCAAAATTTATTTATTATTAATAAGTAAGATAAACTAAAAATGACTATAATATATTTTATGAACAAATTGAGCTGAAAATTCGTGGTATGAAATTTGACCCTATAACAATTTAGTGGAAATACAGCATTTAAAGCAACTTTATTTATTGATAGATATAATATCAATTTTATAAATGGAAAAACCTATGATATAGTGAAGACATATTACCAGAAAGACTTTGACCCATCAACCCCCTCTCATGAATTTTGATGAAAACTAACATGGTTATCACTTCAGATGCCAACTGATTGATTATAAGTTTTTCTTTTCCCTGTATCATGCTTTTTTGGCATCACCGTAGAACCCTTTAAGTATATATGAGCACATATATTTAATCAAATTGAACCAGATTATACAGGATTGGGTAAAGGTGAATTCATATTTGATCCAATTATAAATGATAGAATTTGGATGACCCTTGTTAATAGGGTCAAATTAAAATTTAAATTCGGGCAATCTCAGATGATGAGCAAGGTTTAGTTGAACGCTTTGGCTGCGGGCTGTGGAACCAATGATAAAGTTTCATAGGGCCTTCACGTTTTACAGTGGAACCCATAAATTTATTATGAGCGTAGAATCTCATCATTGGTTTCACTGAACAGCCAAAACACTCAAGCTAATCCAAATTCCAATCAGATACCATTTGCAGCCTTACTCTTGACTAAACTTGTTTATGGACCAAATAGCCCGGCCCATTTTGTTTTTAATTAGGCTTGGACATAAATTTAGGCCTGCGCCCAAATTTTTTACCCAGGCTCAAGCTTTCTCCAAAAACCCAGCCCGAACCCTGAGCCCAACTTCGTAATTAATATATTATATAAAAAAATATATATTATTTTCCTCAAACCATAGTAACTTTTAAATTTTGAGATTTTTTTTAAATAAATAAATGAATTTTATTATTAAATAAAAACAGAAAAATCTTTTTTTTTTCTCAATTTTCTGATGGAGCTTTGGCCTCTCTATATGAGGGCCAGGTTCGGGTTCCAGCATGAATGTAATTATATTAATATAGCGAAAAAACACGGCCCGGCCCATAAACAGTTCTAATCTGACCACGAATTACTGATACAGGATCCGATCCGTTTCATAAGTAACCACTAACCACAAACCATGGGTCGTTTTAGTGGTTCTAAGGACCAGTCCCCCTTTTCCAGGGCAGGTAGATTTGGAAGTTGGAACCTTCCATCACGTTCACGTTCACGTTCACCTTTTTATATTTTTAATTATTATTCAATTTATTAAATATTTGGGCAGGAAAAAAGCAAGAAGGGTTAATGTGTCAATGTGACACGGTGTTTGCAGCTTTTCTTCTATTTCTTTTGATTTTGATTCCAAAAGCTATTTACTTTTTTCTTTTTCTTTATACCAATTTCCCTCCAAAGTTTATACACACGAGCGCTTTATACTTTACACCCATGTTTAGCTGTTCCTACATCCCCTCGATCGGGCATTACCTTGATCACCTCTTGCTGCTACTTCTAACAGGTCACACCCACTTGATTTGAATAGATTCAATGCACTAGATAATTTCTTCTGAGTTCTGAGAAACTTGTTTGGATGTAAATCTATCGTAATTCACGAGACGCTTGTGCTACTGCTCTCCGTAAATTGACGACTGCTGTACGTGGGTCGACAAGGTCTGTAGTGTTAGCCGTTACTGATTATTCACGTTGACGAAAATGCCCTTGACAAAGCCTCCAAATCATTTTAAAGACCACCCAGCCGGCCAGCGTGAACGTGGAGCCCAAGAAGACCAAAGAGGCCGGCATTTTGGACTGCTTCGGTGCGGGTGCGAAGTCCAATCCAGCTCGATGTGTCGTCGTTGGCCTTCTCCAAAAAACGGTCAACCTTTCCCGTTTTACGCTTTGCTCTGTGTGATTGAAACTTGAAAGGCAGGAAGAGAAAAGAATTCCCAAAAATACCTAACAAAATAAAGGATAAACCAGAAGGTAACGAAATTTTGATACAGCCAAGGAGTTTTCCGTTTTCATGGCTGAGAGGGAGTCTTGAGGGAGGGAATGACCAGTATGACTCAGCTTTGCCGGAAAATCGTCCACTTCAACGTTAAATGGAGGCTTCTCGACCGAGTTGTGTTGTTCCGCAGATTCTTTCGATTCCTATGGGACCGAATTCTTATGTGTTCTTTGGGGAAGCCACCCAGGTACCGGCGGTTACCGCGCGGCCTCACTTCCCCGTCTCCGACCACGAACGAGGGCGATATGGTGTTACGGGAACGGGTATCGACTTCCAGCGATTATGATATGGATTCGGACTTGGTGAGTCTGAAGATTAGCGTCTTGGGTGATTGTCAGATTGGGAAAACTAGCTTCGTTGTGAGTATCTATTATTTTCTTCTTTCTGGGTTCTTTATTGGAACTCTGTTTTGGAATTCATCTATGTTCATAGGTTTTCGGTTTTAGTACATTTTCACTTCGAGTTTATCTTAGTTTTCGTTTGTTTTGTGGGGTTAATACTTCCATTTTTTTTCTTTGTCTGGTGCAGATTAAGTATGTAGGAGAAGGGCAAGAACAGAGAAGCTTGCAGATGGCGGGATTGAACTTGATGGATAAGATATCGTTTGTTAGAGGTGCCAGGATTGCTTTTAGTATTTGGGATGTAGGAGGTATGTCGAATATCAATATATATATACATATATATTTTCCTTCTTAGATAAATACTAAAGATGGGTCCTTAGTCTTGAATGGATTTTCTGAACTTTTGGATGCAGGGGATTATCAGTCTCTTGACCATGTCCCAATTGCATGTAAAGATGCAGTAGCGATTTTGTTTATGTTTGATCTTACTAGTCGATGTACTCTAAACAGGTTCGTTCTGAACTTTTCCGAGAACCATTCTTATTTTCAGTCTCTGCTTGTCATCTCTGTTCTTCTTCAGTTCTAATTACCACTGAAAAAAAGGAAAGATTTCTAAATATAGTGGGTTGAGTTAATATGAGCTAGTTCTGGATTCCTTTTGTGTAGTAAAAGTGCAAGTTTCTCACTGGTTATTGAGGTGTTGATTGAAAAACTGTGGATTATCTTTTCATGATTGCAGTGTTATAGGCTGGTATCAAGAGGCAAAGAAATGGAATCAGGTAGTTAAACTCCTGCCCCTTCATTTTCATGTTTCTTTCTTAATTATTTCCAACTGGGTCTGTAGAATCAACAGGTTGCAGCAAATAGCCTTGGTTCTGAGGCCTGAGATTATCTGATAATTTTGAAAAGACCCATTTTGTAGAAGCATTTATTAGGCGTGATTAGGAATATGTCTCTGTACTTCGCTAGTTAAATTTCTGAGAACATATTTGAACAGACACCCCATTTTACAAGGGTCGTGGTTATTGAATTTTCACCGTTCTTGTAGCTGATAAACAATGAACAGGGATTATGTATGTTACTTCTTCAGCTCTGTAAATTGATTCCCGGTTATGGTTTTGCTTTGTAGACTGCGATTCCTATACTAATTGGGACCAAGTTTGATGATTTCATCCATCTTCTTCCAGATCTCCAGAGGACAATAGTGACCCAGGTAAAATTTCTAGATCCCTGATCATCAAATCGGACAATTAGCTTTACATAGAATAGTCTTGTCTCGAAATAAATGAATGGATGAAAAACCAAAGAAGAATAGGTCATTGATCTTGAATGGACCCTATTTTACTTTGTCCTGTAAAATGTACTCTCACCCCAACAAAGTCTTTGAGTTATTCAATTGGAGGGTCCCAACATTTATGGTCCATGTATGACAACCTTGTTTAATGAGTTATACCTTCTTTGAGCTCTATTCAATGGAAGGTAGTTCACCCATTTGAATGGGTCCGAGCAAATGAAAGATGGGAAATGTAGAAAAGTGGATTTTCGTGGGTCACGTACGTCTGTGGAGTGTAAAGGATTTTCACGACTTGGAGACACCCCCATCATCTTTAACTTATCCTAAGCTAAGACTCAAGAAGACAAACACTAGGCACCCATCACCAAGGACAAAGCTCTCCTCTCTCTCTCTCTCTCATATTTCTGTTGCGGGTATCCAATTGGTTGCTTTGTCAATTAACATGTATATTTGATTAAAATTAAATCTCGACATATACCAACTTTTGGACAAGACAGCACCAGATTTTGCCAAGAGTTTTTCACTGTTGTAATTTGAATTTAACATGCATTCAGTTTTGTTGTTTTCGATCAGGCAAGAGCTTATGCGCGGGCTATGAAAGCTACGCTCTTCTTTTCGAGTGCCACTCACAACATAAACGTGAACAAGATCTTCAAATTCATCACAGCCAAGCTCTTTAACTTGCCCTGGACAGTGCAGAGGAATCTGACAATCGGAGAACCCATAATCGATTTTTAATGGTTTCTTTGTTATAGACATCTCACTGGCAGACAATCTGTAAATAGAAACTCCGATGATCAGTCGTCGGAGCTCTAGTCTTCTGTAACAAGTTAACAACTAGTCTTTTTTTTTTTTTGAATTTGTATGGTGGGAGGGAGTTGTTGAGAGCCCTAGTTTCCTTTTTTTTCTTTTTTTGGTGAAGTTTCCATGTCTCGATATCACCGTCAAGTGGTGTTAATACATTTTCCAACAAATGTAGCAAGTAGCCTTCTCGTCGGAGGGAAGACAATGACCAAACGTAATGGTACAAAGATTACAATACTTCTTTCCGCATTAAATGAATCCCTTGCTGTGTTTGGTTTGACAGAAAATTGGAGCTGCAAATGTATCTGATTGTCCGAATTCTCAAAATTGAATTTGATCCTAGCATATCTGAATTCGATCACTTTATAATTGGATCTTATATCAATCCACCCTTAACCGATTTTGTATTATTCGATTCAATTCGATATAATTAAATTTTATCTATTAATAAATTTGTTTTAAATCTCATGGTTTTTACTAAATTGTCATATATTCTGATATTTTTCATTCATGTAATAAATTTGTTTGATGCCCATTCTTTATGTTTTAAGCTTAGGTCTTTATTTTATTTGATATTTTTTGTATATAAATTTGTTATTTCATTTAATAGATTGGATCAAGTTTGTTTTATTTTTAAATAATAATTCATTTTATGAATCTACATTATTTGAAATGAGCTTTTTTTCCTTTTAATGGAGCTAATTACCCTGAACTTTTTGAGAGTGTAGTTAACTACCATTTTAAGTTTATAGTTTTTCTTCAGTGAAAAGACACATGTACCAAGAAATGTATCGTGAATAAAGATTTTATTTGAAAGTAGGAATAATCGCTTTTGAGATGCTCTCAAGAAAACAAAATGCCACTTGTTTGAAGGAGAAACTCTCTAGTAAGAGGATTTGATTATGATATCGAAAAAAACTTATAACTAAGGGTGAGCATGGATTGGTTTGGTTCGGTTCGATTCAGTTCAGTTCCATGGGAAAATCTAGAACCAACCTTGTTCCAGGTTTTTGGAACTAAAACCTACCCTATGAAGGTCGGTTTTAGGGTTGATTCTAGTCTTTGTGGTTTTGAGGTCGGTTCCACAGGTGTTCATTCTTTTACTTTTCCCTTTCAGGAAAAAAAAAGCATTTTATATAGTTTAAAACTTATATTATCTTTATTGATTAAATTGAATATTTTAATATGTAGAATAGCATTATATGGTTTAAAACATATAATTTAAACTTAAATTTTGTAACTATCAATGTCGAGAGAATCGGAGAAGGGAGAGAGGTTCATGGGTCATAGGTTCAACCAGGGTCGAACCGTGATGATGTGGCATATACATAAATATACTATGGGTCATATAAATACTATATAAGCCTTTTAACTTACATTTTCTTTAAAATATGTGTATAATAATACAATATATACAATAAATAGTCATTAATTAGCATAAGTACAGAGGTGGATTAGTGGTCATTAAGTAATTCGTGAAAATAAGAGGTCTTAAGTTTAAATCTTGTTAACAATATTTTAAAATTTCACTTATATATAGACACGGGCAATTTCATGAAACTGACTAGTTCGCCGATTTTCAGCGGGTTTGGAGTAAGTTTGGTTATTGGGGTATGACCGAACCGATCAGGGCTTGGGTCACGATTCAATTGCCCGATCCGGTCTGATTGTCTAAATAATGGTAAATATTACTTTTACATTATTTTTTGTATACATTCAAATATTAAAATGAAAACAAATGATCAAATGACTGAAATCACTTAAATAATTCAATGTTGAAGTGAGACAATGGCCTTTATAACCATAAGCGCTACATTTAAATCTTCACATTCCAAAAATATTTAACGTTTATTTTAAAGCAAATTTGATTCCAAAACAGTCTCCACCAAGATCAACCAAATCTAATTCATCGAATCCGTCCAAAATCAATTCCATTCGATTCGGATGAAATCCACCCATTTACTCACCTACGTATAACGTCATCATCATTAAAATCAAATAACCAATTAGGTAGATTTTCATCAAAATTCGATGGGAGGAGAGTTTGATTGGTCAAAGCCTTTTTAAATGTCATATCTTTTCAGCACATTCAATCTCCGAGGCAATTGTAACTTCAATTCAATTTGAATTCAATATAAAACCAAGATTGGATTAGAATATAAACGAATCAAATTTTATTGAGAAACCTTCGCTCAAACCTTTTCTCACTTATTTTCCATCAAATGAAACATAGATGCTTGCTTACGTAAGTAAGCTTATAATACACAATTAATTTTTTATATAACACTTCCAAAGAGGCGGCGAATTTGGTCTTGTAAATTATTATTCAAATGAAGAGAATTACCAGACAAAGTAATCAAATGGCATTGCTAGTAGGAGTAAGCTTTTTAAAGGGAACCGGGGTTTGTTGGGGTGAGACCCATGAGATGTGTGGTTTGGATATCGTTAGGCTTTCATAGATGTTAGCCATTGTCTAGGAAACCATGGAGGACCCAACTTGTTTGCACAAAGCAAAACATGAATCTTGTGGGAAATCATGTCATGTGTTGATGCATAAAGTGGAATTAAAAGTTTCTCCCTACCTTTTGCGGGAACGCTCATGAATCTAGGTATCTGATGTCAATATAAAGGGCGTAATGCGTGCTGGAATCGATGATGGAGAGAGACAAACAATGCCCCCACCCCACCCCAAGGTTTTAAATATCGATATGTATAGATGTATTGGATGGTATTAATAGTGTTATTTTATTTTTTTTAAATTGATTCAGGGGAATCGATTTAAGGCTCTTCCATCCCTTAAATCAGTTAGAACCCCGATACACTTTTTGTAAAAATATATCGAGAAACTCCTGAAATGATGGATATCAACCGATACAGATTAATACGTATCGATATTTTGAACCTTACCCCACCCTATTTGTTGCAGTGTAGTGTGTAAGTGCATAGATAAGGATTGAAAAAAAAAAGTGAAAAAAGCAATTCATTCAAAGGAAAGAGAAAACAAGAGAAAAGTCAGACACAAACAGACCAACTAAGAAGTAAGAACAATACCCTTAGACCTAGAAACTAAGTGTTAGACAATTTTGTATGCCCTTAGCTTCAATCCGATTTGATGTACTTTTGACATTTAGTGTAAATAAATAAAGTGCATGTTTGATTCATGTTGTTTGGTATAATTCTGTGTAAGACCCTAAAATTGGACACTTATAGAGACTCGTGTTAGTTTTAAATGTTCACAGCCATTGGATAAGTTTGGGGAGATTTATCCTACCAAGGCTGATACTGGTGTGCCACCAAGTGTTGGGATGGCCTGTCTCGGCCACCAGGGTAAGACCCAAGGCACATGCAGTATGGGATTACTCGAATCCTTGAACCAGACCAGATTTCCAGTATTGCCCTGGACCTTGGAGATAGATGGGCAAAACTGGAAAGTTACACCTGACCCCTAGACTCGATTATGACACTTCACTAGGTGTCAGATCGGGTTATCTTTGATATGTCAATCAGTGAGATCCTTAGATGGGGATCAAAACCTGGGTATGTTGGGACAATCTGAGAACTCATCTAAGTGGGTGATCATAGTGACAGGATCAACCCCTTTGTCGGACAAGGGTAATGATCGGGAATGCACTCTCTCTGATGGAAACCAAACTGCTGACAGTTGATTTCAATCGTTGAAATTTTGTTTTGCAAAATTAATATATATATATATATGTATGTATATGTATATGTACGGTTTCGAAATGTTTGCAAATGGTTTTAATTCCCAGGATCCATGTGAGTGGAGAGTGCGGCACTGTTCCTTGCAGCCGAGGAGAGGTCCTCTCTTAACGGGCAGTGCTTGATCATTAAGGGCTGAGAGATTAAGTGTAAGACCATTTAGGATAGTACCTGACGGGCTAATCTTGCACCTGCCCACAGTCCCTAGGTTTTTATAAGATGGCTTGGCCCAATGACCACTTAATGTAAGTGTTGGGCCCATAGGGCCCATGTGATGGACTCAGGGGTTTACTGAGTTTTTCAGTGAATTCGGCTGAGCCTTATAATAAAGGTTGGGCCGAACCCATGTGGCTGGTGTGTACATCAATGCTTGGGTCCCACGCCATACAAAGAAGCCCAACTGGGCAGCAGATTGGAAACTACTTAAGCACTGAACACTTAATGGGCCAAAAGCCAATTTCGAGCTTGGCTGATATAATCACCCATCTATGGGGCGGATCTGAGATTAATGTTAGCAAAAGGATTGGGCCTTTAGCCTTATCCACTCTTGGAGACCCAATTCAAATCAGATTTGAATCTGGTAACCTCCTGATAAGATCAGGAGTAACCTAACTTAATCTGCAAATAGGATTAAGATCATCCCCTATCCAAATACTGATTTGGATTGGGATAACTCCTAATTAGGAGGTTTCTTAATCAAGAAGAAATGAGGAGAAACCAGAAGATAAAAACATTAGATTTCGATCAAGGGGTTTTTGAGAAAGCAAGAAAGCTTCCTGCGAATAGAGATTAGATCTCATTCACACTCCAGAGAGAAGATAAACAATTCAGCCATCTTCGTCCTTGGAGTTCTCCTCCAGCCGCCGCCATTCCTTCTTGCAAGATTTAATCTTTGAAGAAGAAAGAAGTCAATAAATCAGTTCTTGACATCAGTCTTGCAGAAAAGACTGAAAAAGATTCGGTGTTCAGAGTTTCCAGAGGATTCTTGCGAAGGATCCAGTGTGTAGGACGCACTCTGTTGGTTCCGTTCCACCCACAACTGTGTCATCTTCAGCAGGAGCGGATCTTGGTGTCTTCTTTGGGCGTGAACACCAACTTTGGGAGATACTGTTTCTCCGGATCAGGTATATTCATCCCTTTTCCTTTTGGTTCAGATCTGGTTCGATTATGGTTCAAGTAAGATCCTTGAATATTGTATTCTAAATTTAGGGAATATGATTCCCAGTTGGAAGAAGGTAGGAAAATTTTTGAAATTCGCCCACCCATTCCGCAACTATCTTGGCGTCCATTAGATGGATCCTACCATTTTTCCAGTGGTATCAGAGCTACAGGTTCGAATCTTGAACCAAAAGAAAATCAGATCTGAACTTGCGCAGATGGACAGAAGATGTTCTGCCAAGATTTGCGTAGATTGTTTTCTTTATTTCAAGAAACTGTTTCTTGTTAAGGGCGAATGATCTGAAATTAATTTCTGTTAAATCCAAAATTTATTTAGAACTATTCTTTATTTATTTTGATTTAATGGACTGTTCGAACCTGGAGATCGCAGTGCAGATTTGGCACAGATGGTCTGCGCACCCTTTTTCATTTATTTTATTCAATTCGGTCTGTAAATAATTTGTTTTTATTTTCTAGACTGAATGTATAGGATTTGATCAAGAATGTAATAAATTAATAGAAATAGGATTTTTGTTTTTTATTTTTCTTGATTAAAGAAGAAGGAAGAAGATGGCGGCGCTGGAGATTTGCAGATGGAGAAATCGCTTTCTGCGATTTGCAGTTTGTGAAACTGCAACCTTGGTGTTTAACCTCTGTTTTGCAGGTGGTGCGAATAGTCCATAGTTGATTTGTGAAAATCAAAATTATTAATTTCATATCTTTCATAAATTAATTCTTGAATTGAAAATCAGTTTCGGACCATTTCGGACTAGATTGGACCAAAACTATTTGGACCGAATCTAGGGTTCGAAAGGGACTGTTTTTCAGTCCATTTTTCTCACACTTGTTGTTCCAAATCTGATGTTCAATTACAGGGATTAATTCAGCCCACCTGTAAAGCCCAGTTTTAAATGGTTAAAACTGCAAAAGCCCACTATTATGAGAAAAGTTGTATGGGCCGAACTGCTAACTGCGATTCAGCCCATATACCTAGTCGACATTAATTGTTAATGTTATGGGTTTTAAATGGGCTGTTAAATGGGCTTTATAGCAGTTAATTGATTGGACCAATTCTTCCTTTACATGTGATGTTTGGATGTTGATGTACTGCGACCGTGGGCCATAAGCACTTGGCCCATGATGACTCGTTAGTGGCTCTTGCGCACTTGACGTCCATTAGATGAATCCTACCATTTTTCCAAACCAACTAACAAGTAAGAACAATACCCTTAGACCTAGAAACTAAGGACTTACTACCAACTATGATTATGATTATGAACACTCTAACAAATGATTACAACAACACCTTAACGGTTCACTAACCAATCTGGTGGAGAATTCTATTATCAAAGCCACGAAAAGCTAAGGCATGAGCTAGCTGCCTCCTTTCCTACGCGACTAACAAAAGAGAAGTTCACAAAT
The DNA here is from genome assembly GCF_055504915.1 of Nelumbo nucifera. Taxonomy (NCBI): domain Eukaryota; kingdom Viridiplantae; phylum Streptophyta; class Magnoliopsida; order Proteales; family Nelumbonaceae; genus Nelumbo; species Nelumbo nucifera. The sequence goes on along the minus strand of NC_142649.1, from coordinate 143,791,023 downwards.
ACATCATTACAACTAAAAAAATATATCCTTATTTAAAAAGGAATATTAAAACAGAATCTTTTGGCCCATCCTTAGGATTCTTAAGAAAGAGATGACCCCGGCCATTAATTAATTGAGAGCAGTAGTCCCATACAATGATGCTCCCAAACTCAGAATGTGTGAAAAAAGGACTCTTGGGGCTGGAAGAGCCTGCTTGAGAGGAGAGAGGTACTTCTCAAGGGTGTCTCTTGGGCGGTGAGTGAAGGTCAGAATGTGAATATCTGGCTAGACCTCTGGGTCCCAAGTCTTAAGGGAATCAGAGTAATGGAACCAAACCCAGGACCTATGGGACCCTCAAAAGTGAAAGAACTAATTGATCAGGGCAGCAGAAGTTCAGTTGGCAAGATACTTTAAAGTCTGGACCCCACATTCAAAAGGCTTTATTTTGCAATTAAAAACAGTTTTGGTGCCTTCCAATTGAACAGAAAGTTAAGTCTTTCATCTGGAAGTGTGTTAATAAGGCGGTGGCTGCCAGAGTCCTATGGAAGAGGAAAATTACTGATTCCCCCTTGTGTCAAAATTTGTCAGGAGCAAAATGAGACTGGTTTTCATGCTTTATGTGCTTGCCGGCCGGCTAGAATAGAAGTGTATGGTTTGGTTTGGAGGAAAGCTTAGTATCCTTGTTTTTTGGCTAAAAAAAATTTATTAATAAGAAAGGATGGGGAACATAGACCTTACCCCGAAAGATCAATACAATAGAGCATGAATGCTTAAAACTATAAATGGAAAAAATAATTTCAAGTAGAATACCTTTATTTGCCTTGTTGATTTGTGCATCGAGACCAAATGCTTATTTAGGTCTTGATCCATTTTAGATTTGCGACCTCTTCTTCTTTTGGACAGAAATGAAACCATGATCAAGAACGCTATCTTTTAAGCCACTTTTATCTAGAACCACAATGTTCTCAATGTCGACTAATGTTCTGGCTATCGGTTTTCAAGTCAACAGTTTGACCATTCGGGTTGAATGGTTCTGATGGTTTGCATTAGGGCAAATAGTTATATATTTATATATGAGAAAGTAGAAATGGAGAAAAGAGTAAAGAAACTGTTGTGGGCTGAGAAAGAAGAAAAGAAGGGAAGAAAAAAAAGAATGAGAAAAGAAAATAAGGAAAAGGAGAGAAAGGAAAGAGGAAATGAGGGAAGAAGGAAGAGGAGGAGAATGATTCGACGGTCACCGGTGATGGCGATATGGTGACAGCGACGGCGAGATGGCGGTAACAGACGCAGATGACAGATCTGAGATATGAGATATGAGTTTTCAAATCTCAGATTTGAGATCAATTTTTCATTTTTTTTCTTAGATCTCAGATCTGAGATCGATTTTTCATTTTTTTTCTTAGACCTCAGATCTAAGATCGACTTCTCTTCTTCTTCTTCTTCTTCTTCTTCTTCTTCTTCTTCTTCTTCTTCTTCTTCTCTCTCTCTGTTGGATCTCAAATTTGAGTTTGTGTCTCAGACTCAGACTCTCAGTTTCTCCCCTCTCTGCAATTTCTTAAACTGCGAACCAATGTCCGGGTCAAACGAGTCGACGGTCTGACCACTCGGGCCAGTAGTTTTCTAACAAAGTCAATGGTTTTTAACCCAAGAATGGGTCAAGGGTGAAATGGAATCGGTTGCTACGATGATTTCCAGGCTGAATGGTCCAACCGTCTGGGTCAACGACGGTTCAAAAACATTGATGTTAACAAACCCTAGGATAAGCATTAGGGGTGTCCATGAAAAACCGAGAAACTAAATCGAACCGCCGAACTGCAAAATGCGGCTAATTGAACCGATCAATTCGGTTTCGGTTCGAAATTCTTGAAAAACCAAAGGACCGGTTCAGTTTTCGGTTAACCTACAAAAAACCAACAATTAACCGAACCGACCGGTATATATTATATATATATATATATATATATATTTAATATAGGTCACATATTTTCTATGTATTATATATAAATATATTTTTAAAATATTTATAATATATTATATATCATTTGTCATTTATAATATAATATTATACATATAAAAAACCGAAGAATTGAAACGGTTAAAAACCAAAACCGACGGACCAGTTAACTGGTGGTACCAATTCGATTTCGATTTGGCGAAATGAAAAAACCGATACCAGAGGTTCGATTTACAAAAAAGGACCATGGTTCGATTAACGGAACCCTAAACACCCCTAATAAGCATTAGATTCTTCAGTTTTAGTTTCCATGCCAACCATAACAGATGTAGTTTCTTTCCCTTTTTGCTTTGAATTAAAATCCCGTTTGACATTAAGACGTTTTTGAATCATAGCACTAAACCTTTTCAATTCCATAATGTCAATCATCTCTACTTCTGATTGAGAGTCATCATCTTGCCCCAAGTTTGAACCTTTTTCTCTATTATGTATATTAGAACAAAAAAACATTCTCCTGTGTCAATCGGATTTGGTAATGGTGAAATGGAAGTGTCCTCATTGTCGACTAATGCCACGGGAGGAAAAACATCAAAACTATTTTTCCATCGATCAAACCTTCCAATCAAGATGAGAAATTCTATAGTTGGTGGGGTTGAGTTAACTTTTTTGCCAAAATCCCAAAATGGTCTGTTATAGTCAGCAAGAAAAAGGTCCTCTTTAACCATAATACCTTGTTTGTGAACAGGCATTGGGTAAACACTCGCATTAAATGGACCTAAAATAACTGGCATTTCAGATTCTTCATTTATATTTTCAGCAAACACCTCCAAGTTTTCTCTTATCTAAGGGAGTTTCCAATTATATCAATTTCCTATTGAGAGGAGATTGTTTATACTTTGTTTTCATGGCCACCAGCCAACTAGCAGGAATCTTCACCATATTGTGCTATCAAGCATTAGCGTCATGAACGCGAGATGGATGTTTCTTCCTATTGATCCAGCTCAATACAAACCCAAGTTGCATTTGTTCTAAAGAGACTTATAGTTACAGGATCAAGCTTTAGCAATGGGCCAATGGCTTAGGCAATAGAACACAATAAACCTTCCAAAAAAAAGCTAATCGGAAGAAAGAGGAGATTGATCCAAACGGAAACCACAAATGGCCCCTAGCCGAACACAAAATATGGCATCCACTTGAATAATTTAAATAAAAATGATTTGATTTTAAAGATACCACACAACCACACTTTGAAAAAATCCTCCAATATAGCGAAATGGATCAAAAACATGTTTTGAATCCAAAGAAGTAACTCAAACCACACCTTTTAAAAGAAAAGAATGAACAATCAAGTCTTGAATCCCCGGTAGTGTTAGACGGCCATTCATACACTTTCCGATCAAGGTCCATTTGAAAACTTCATAGGGCTGCTACAGATTTGCTCTAGAGGAAAAAAAAAACCGTTGGTTCTCCCTTCTTTAGACTTGCTTACGAGGGAAAGAGAGAGAAAGAGAGAACTTACTATCACAGCAAAAAATTTCACTAGCAGATCACCAGCCAGAATAGTCATGTTTCTGTCGAAGGAGTTATAGGAAGCCGATGGATCACTGGCTCTACGAATAGGGAGTCGCACCCCCGACGGCAGCTCTCCTATAGAGAAACCCTAATTGCACCCCTGGTGGTGTCTCTCCTCAAAACCTCTATTGTATTATCCTGACAGATACCTATTCAACACTTGGTGAATAAACTTAATATGCTTTCCAACAATAAGCGGGTCAAAGAGGGTTGGGCTTAGCTTAATACTGTACCCTACCTGTACCTATACAGGTTGTAGAATCCTAAAACCCATCCCCACCTCAAAACCCATCATTCAAACAAAATAAACCCGTCCCATCAGGGAGGGTTGGGGCAAGTACCCACCAGGTAGGGTAGAAATTGTCATATAGCCCTTTCACTCTGGTCAATATGGAATTTCAAAAATGGTATTATATTTGAAGGTACTAATACAGATCTGATTCATGTTCTAAATTGTATCAACAGGAAAGTGCAGGAGAGGCTGGACTGCTTGGGGACCAGGTCCCAGGTGAGCCAAGCGGCTGAAAAAGAAGAAACTAAAGCATGCTTTTGGGTTCCTCCGGACTATGGTGCTGTGAAAGTGAATATAGATGGAGACTTTTTTGGTGATAAAAAATGACCCTTTAGTGCAGTAATCAGAGACTTCAGAGATAGAATTCTGGCAGGTTCTTGTGGTGCTCTCAAGGTTTCCTCCCAGCTTCATGCAAAGGTGATGTCTTTTGTGGAAGGGGTCAGGTTACTGAGGTCCATGATCGAGGTTCAAGGGTCAATTATTATCGAAAGCGATTGCAACTTTCTAGTTGCAGCTGTCTCTGGATTAGTCGAGAACAGCCCTCCCACAATTTTTTTTTTTTTTTTTTATCAATGATTTCAAAGAGTTGCTCATGAGCCGACTGGTTTGGTTTGCCTGAAAATGGCTTTTGTACTATGGATTTAGCAAAAGAAAATTAGAGTTGGTTTTGATTTGAAACATCACACACCCATTAAGAGTTTTTTTTTTTTTAATGAGGTGGCATATTTTAAGGCCATTTCTAGATGGTTCCCATCCACAAGCTATTACCCACTTCTAATCCCTGGTAAGATCTTGTGATTTCATCAATGTCACAGTAAATTAAAAAAAAAATAAAATACTATATCTAATATAATAAATAAATAAGATTTATCTCTTAAAACTTGTTAGTGTAAGCATGTGCTACACATGTAAAAATTTAAGTATTGACCTTATATGATGATACTCTATTTAACTTTTATGATCTTGATCAAAATAAAGACAAATATTTACATTATATATATACAAAAATATGGAATTTTGCTAATATTACAATTTATAACCATACTGCATTACAATTTTTAATGAAATTAGTTTTAAGGCTGTTGAGACCCTGGCTATTTAGGGTCTTGGGAGTTATGGACTGTTCATAGACCATTTTTATTGTAAAAATTAAATTTAATATACAATACCAACTTATCTCTTTACTATTTGCTTGTGAATGTGCATAATTCCTTAAGTGTTAAATATTAAGCATGACAATAAAAAATGAAGTTGCTTCACATCCAAACCAGAAATCACACCCTTACTTCAATCTAGACCAGCAGGTTCGTGTTTAGCGGTGGCAGAACGGCAGGGATGCACACGTGGGTCCACTAGCATTCACAACGCAGAGGGCCTCACAGTCTACCCACCCTTCTCCAACTACAATAAGAACGCCCAACTCAAAATGACAAATTTGAACTACTGAAATCTATGCTATAAAATGCACTTCTAAATCGCTAGATCTTAATAGAGTTAGTCAATTAATTAAACCATAAGAGTAGTTTAAGAAATTTATTCTTCTAGTATTAATTTTCAATCAGTATTCTATGTATTTGGCTCGAGTGGTAATTTGGTCCTTAAACTTAAAATTGCAATAATCAAGTATTCAAACTTTTAAAACACAATAATGTAATACTTGTCCTTAATCAGCCATTAAGTGGCATGTGAAAAGATACAAATGCCCTTTAAGTGTCATTTAATTTTCTTTATCAACCATCCACTAAAATCAAAACAAGCCACCAAATTTTTCATCCGTGCAACAACACTTTTTTCTTTTATCAATAACACCATCTTCATTAAATTAAAAGAAAAGAGGGAATATAGATGCAAAAGGAGAGATAAAATAACTTAACTCCCCAAAAACAAAAAACAAAGGGAATGAAAAGAAGAAAAATTAAAAACAAGCCCAAAAACAAATTCCCTACTTCTCCTCTGAATATTCCGTCATCTTCAAACTAAAACCAAAGTAATTTATAGGAGAAAATTTTTTCTTTAACTATTGTAATTATCTTATCTAAAAAACTGAAAAAGAGAAGAGTCTCCAGCTACCATCATTGATATCTCTTTCTCTCAAGTATCAAGACAAGTCATCCAGTTCTCCTCTCTTTTACCTATAGGAATAAAAGAGAGTTTGGGCTTTGTTGCAAGGGTTGACAAAGATCTTCATGATGAATAATTTTGACATTTTCAAAATTCTTAAATCGTACATGAAGTTACACATGATACATGTAACTGACGGTCTCCAAAGTTAAGATACTGAATTATCGTATTTTAAAATCTGGGGACTAAAGGATCCCCTTTTTTGTTTGCAGAACATGGGTCTGTGCAAGCTCGTCGACGCCATCTTATTTTTCTTTTTCCTCCTCATCGCCGTGGTGGCTCCGCTCATCGACGCCCAGACCTGTCTCCCTCTACACATGTTTCCCGATTTCCTGGTCGATCTCAAATCCTGGTACGCCCGCGAGTACGGCGATTATTTGATTGTTGAGAAACCAGGTTTTTTCGTGGGCATTGTGTGGCTAGAGCTCCTCCTCCAATGGCCTCTCTCCATCGCTAACCTCTATGGCATTGTCGCGAAGAAATCCTGGATGAAGACTACTTGTTTGATCTATGGCGTCTCTACCTTGAGTACCATGGTACGTCCTCCGATCACGTTTATGCTTAAGTGCACCGAGGGTCTTGGGGGCTAGTACTGAAATTTATTTATCAAAATTAATATAGATCAGAGACCAGAAATGGGTGAAGGATCCATGAACGTTTAATTTCTAAGTAATTAATATTTATTTTTGTTTTTATGTTGAACACATTGAACATTGAAATTTACAGGTTGCTATATTAGGGGAATTAATGGGTTCGGGCAAGACATCCGATAAGCTGCTGAAAATGTACTTCCCCTTTCTGGGTTTTACTGTTTTAGCGATTTTGCGTGGAGTCGTGCCACAGAGTAACAAGGCTTCTTCGGACAAGCTCAGCAGACCCATGATGGATAGAAAGAAGAGGATTGATTGACGACGAAAACCGCACACCCATCACCTTCGTCTTTGTTGTTTGTTAAGATAGAGATTTTTGTACTCGGGTCGTTCTTAGACTTCCTTTGGTGCTCCTGTTTTTTATCCAGAAAGTCTGATGTACTACTGAACCAGTCTTTACTAATGAGAGCCAATTGTTGTAGGGCATCAAATGGATCGAGTTATACTTACATCCCCTTCAGAAAACAGGGCATGGGTGTCCCGTCTGAGACACCCAGAATTCAAAAATTTTCCCACACCCTTAAATGAGCTAACCAAAATCCCGCATCTCATGGTGGACTTTGAAAAGCCACTATAGGAGAGTTCTGGTGGTTTCCCACACAATGTTTTTAAGACTGCAACTATTTTTGCTCTTGCACCAGCACCCATCTTATTTAATCCAACAGCCTGCTGCATTTTCATTTTTCATCTGAAGTAAAGATAAGACTTGTTACTGTAAGTTGCTTCTTGCTACTTCAATGGCTATCGTACAGAATGCAGAGGCATAGAATCTTCATGAGACGTAAATTCTTTAGTTGGTTACTTTGCTCCTGTCAATTTTATCCTAAATTGAATAAAACATTTTTAAGGAGCAATTCTCAAACAACTCCATCACGTCTGCTCAGGAATCGAGCGTGCATATAAAACATTTTTAAGGAGCAATTCTCAAACAACTCCATCACGTCTGCTGAGGAATCGAGCGTGCATATAAAGAGCTAGAACCTTGTCTACAAGATGGAATTTAGAATCAAGATAACATCAAAGTAATGACACGCAAAATATCATGTCCAAGTGAGTAGAACAACTGCCTAATGCCTAGATAATAATAAGAAACAGCTAATGGAGTTTTCTGTCAGGCAAGAGCGTAAGACAGCTTTTACCTGTGTCTCTGTGATATAAGATAAAAAATGAAAAAGCCAGATATTTATTGATAGTGAGTTTTAGTATTTTCTCTTCCATGATGAAAGACGCATTAGTGGAGTTTTCTAGTACAAGAAGGCTTTTAACCACACGATCATGCAGTCACACAAGTCCTTAAGTTGCTCCAGCTTGGCCAGGTCCACACAAACAGAACATTCAGCAGTTGTAGACTTGTAGTCATCTCCGTAGTGTAGTCCATTCATCACTTTTTAAAGGGTATAAACTAAGAACCGAAAATGAACAAACGACCAATATTGAAGAACAAAGTTGGAAGGGCCTTTGGGTACAATCTCATTTGCGCCAGTAACTCTCAACCATCTGATCTACTTGAGATTAGTGGTTGAGCTTAGGTGGGTTCGGTGGACAAATACATGTGGACAATACAGGTTTATTTGGGCTGAAAGAAACCAACGGCCCTGATGTGCATCATTAGTATTCATTTGGTTTTATTTATCTGGACGGAGTTGGACTCTTCTTGATATATTATACAGTCATGAAGAATTCAAGTTAAAACTGAAATACCGCAAAGTGAGAAGAAAATCACCGCAACCCAAGACAAATATACCCAAAAATTGACAGGAATATCTTAGTCCAAAAGAAATCTATACTCAGATAATGGCTTTCAGATGATTAAACCTCGTCAGATTATCTACTTGCATTCTGGAAGGCAAGAGCAAATAAAACAGAACTTGCTCTAAAATGGCCACGGCTAACGCTATCTGGTTCATAAAATTCAGCATTTTACAGAATATCCTTGTAGTTTCAGGAGCTTCAACCATAAAGGGGATAAATCTGCACAATCTAAAGTTAGAACCACTATTTAGTAGCCAGAACCGAAAAGCTTGAAACAGTTGAATTGGATTGTGAATGCCTTGCAACAGGCAGAACCTACAATTGTGCAAGTGGAACATCCCTGGATCTTTAGTGTGCCAAAGAGCACAATCGCAGTGAATTAGTTCGAGGGCTCCACAGGCCATATCCATACTCATTACTCCACTGAGTTCTCGTGCAACATTACATACTCTCGGCTGCAACCAAGGGAAAAAATGTCATACACAGGAGTCTTGAATCATTTGTGGTGGCCATAGAAATAACTAACCCATACAAGCAGGTATCAAAACAGAAGGCCCTAAAGTTCCACTGGAAGGCCACAGAACTAAGAATGTTTAGGATAACTCAGAAATGAAGTAAACAGATCACCATTTCCATGGGTTTTCTACAAGAGCTAAAGCTCCAAGATACAACTCTATAGCCCATTTTTATAACAAGTAAATAATCCTGAACCAAAGATATGTCAATAGATAGAAAGGAAGACAAGTATCAAGAAGAAATTTTAATGTTTTGCATGTATATGACATACCCACACTTATTGGAGAAGGTGAAACAATTATAGATCTATCCTGAATTTCAAATTTGATGTAGGGAAAAAATAAAAGTGCGGGTGGGGGGAAAGGGAACTAGGAAAATAAAATGTGGCATCCAAGCTATGGGATGAACCACCAATATTAATACCAAGAAGGAATTCAATAACAGAATTATGGTTTAATTACAAGGACAAGGGACACCTAATATCAACTTGGGACTTCCATTTTCCTTTGTTTATTGAATAATACAAAGATAATAAAAGAAGATACAGAAACAACTTGGATTATCAGTTATCCTAGTTTAAGGATGCTGCTATCTTTTATACATTCTTTAAAAATTCAAGTGTCTTACCTTTCCACCTTATGTACTTTGATAGAGGAGAGAAAACCCCACCCCTTTGTTCTATAGGCTCAGTTTGGAAGGAGTACAAAAACAAATATGTACAGTACAAATACATATAAAATAATACAAAATACAAGGTTTTGCGCTGTGTATTTGTATTTGTACTCCTTCCAAATGGAGCCATAGGTGAATAATTTGTTATATATGTAAATGTAATCTTAAGGTCCCCTCACCTGGAGAAATTTTGGTGTTAAAACTTTAAATAGAAGTATATAAAGGTAATCTCTTACTGTCATGTCATGTTTACCAAACTCGGCTTCTCAACAAGAAAACATTATACAATCAGTGCCAAAGAAAAATAATGTCTCATCAAATCTGATGCAAGGCAATGAACTAATTTTATCTCCCCCTTTGGCAATTTGAATGCAAATGCAGAATAAAAATTAGAAACTTCCAAGTACCAGATATAAAATTTTCCCAAGAAAGAAAACACAAGGACAAAGTTGGGCAAAATTAACTACATCTAAGGTCAAGAACAATAATGCAATTGTTCCAATACAATTGCTTAAATTCCATTGAAATTCTCAAAGTTTCAACATTTTGTTATGATTTTAACAGTAACTGGAACAAAGCAGGCATGTAACATAGAGTGGATAAGTACTAAACAGGAAAAAAAAAACAAACAGGTACTGACATAGAAAAAATAGGATAAAAACATGGAATATTTTGAAACTGATAAACATTTTTTTCCTTAGATATCACTTGAAATATTGAACTCTTCATGAAATTTCAATTTTTTTTGGACACCTTGAAAATATAAAATTTAAATCCTGGGCCCACAAATAGGTAAGAAGCCTCATCAGACACCCAACATTAATATAGAAAAGCTGACTAATGACTAGTCATGGGGACAAAAGTTAAATACCACACGACCCAGAAAACACTGAGCACCACCTTCAGCCTGAGGTTTAACCCCTAAACTTCAATTGAACAAGTATCTCTTATTCTTCCTGGTCACTAGGCAAAAACAGAAATCAGAGAAGTGCTATAATAGTGGACCGAACTCCACTGACCTCCAAGAATCAGGCAAAAAAGGCCTGAAACTCCAGACCTAATAGAGTCTCATGCAGCTGGCTAGGTTAAAAGCATACATGAGACCAAAAACTAAACTTAAACCTGCTCTGATACCAACTTGAAATATAGCTGTAACAGTCCTAGGTTTAGTTCAAAATCTGTTCAAGAAAAGAAAAGAAGAAAAAAAAACAAAGAAGAAGAAGAGAGGGACAAGAGAAGGAATGAGAGAAAGAGAGAGCAGAATGAATAGGTTCGGCAGCCCCCCTCATTGGCTTTTATATTACTTAATAAAAAGATGATGCAATGATAAAAATACCCCTATCAACTGTGACAGAGAGAAAAACAAAAACAGCAGCCTGAAACAATTACAAATTAAGATGGGGAGCATATTTCTGCATATAAGAAACAACTAAGTATCCCTGTCTACATCTCTACAAAAGAGAAGAAGAAGAAGAAGGGAGGAGATGCTGTTTTATTTAATGTGTGTCAGAGAGAAAGAGAGAGAAACAGAAAAGGGGCAAAGGGCAAAAAGAGGTTTTTATTTCTGTCTCATCTTAAAACCCTTGGATTTTTAAATTTCATTAGTAAAACTTTAATACAAAGTAAAAACGATGTATATAGTATAGAATAGAATGCATAAACACATATGCGGATGACTAGCAACATGAATAATATTATAATAATTAATAAGGTGCCTGCAATATCATTTTTGTCACCTAGGCGGATGACTAGTCACCTATATAGGCGCTTTGTTGCTATAAGCAAGGTGTCTAAGCAAGGCACCTAATCATAGTATTCAATATCAAATTCAGGGTTAATTCATCAACCATAGCAAGAAGCCAGGTGAGGTGCACCCAACAAGAGAGATACATATAAATTTCTCCATGCACAAGAGAGAGACATATGATTGCTCCATGCCTGAGGGGCACCTCTTAAATCCATGCACAAGAGAGATACATATAATTTCTCAAACAAAAGGGAGATCCTCCAAGGCAACGCTGTCAAAATTTTATGATTTACAATACAATTCACGATTTGAATCATGAATCCCAAGGGTTTCAATTCGAATCTTATGTCCAAATCCTTTTCTGCAAAAATCTTACTATTTTTGTTTGAATCCTACAATTTGATTCATAAATTTTATGATTTATGCGATTCATTATGATTCAAATAAATTCAATTAAGAATTAGTTCTCTACTTTGTTATGTTTTTGTTAATATTTGGTTTTGCCAAGGGAGACTTTTCTTAAAACCCTTACTAGAAAATGATTTATTTACATTACTTAAGACTAAAAGTTGAGTTTGTTTTCCATAATATGTAGGTTAAAGAGGAATTATATGTGGATTCTATTGTATAAGTAGTAAATTCTATTGTTTTAGGTACATATTTGGTAGATATAAATTAAAAATAGGGTAAAGTCACTTTCCTATATATATTTAGCCTTCTAATATATCTATATTTAATTTTTTCAAGTTTATAGAAAATAGAAATAATCTTATGATTCACGATTCGATTCGATTCAACTTTCTTTACGATTTACAATACAATTACGATTTTCAAAACATTACTCCAGAAGACAAGTAAGAAAGGAATCAAATGGACCAAAAGCATTTGCCTTACTAGAACCTCAAGATATCTGTTTCACTAACTAATTTTCCAGGTGCAAGTGTAATAAATTATGATTAACACTCTGGACTACCTGCAAAAGAAAAGGCCTTTCTTGTGTATTTCCCCAAACTGGTGCACTCTTTGCAAACCCAATGGTGAATGTTGTTATCATTTACTCATTTCCTGTTCCTTTGCTGCAGACATTTGGATTTGTTTTTCTCTCTATTTGGGTGCAGGTGGAACATGCCAAGGGAGAGTAAGTTACTGTTTGACTCTACTACTTTTGCTTGGCCAAAAAGAAGGGGAAAAAATGCGGAGGTGAACTAGAGCAGTAGTGATTTGGACCCTATCGGAAGAATGAAACGTAAGAATCTTTCAAGAGAAGGAGAGAAGCAAACAATAGATTTTGGACTGTGTAATGTCCAAGGTTTTACATTGGCTACTAACTCTGGGTTCATTTAGACAATTCTCTTTTGATGATATTTGGAGGAATTGGTTTCTAGTGGCATCTAGTTTAGTGCAGAAGATCAAGCCAAGACCAGTGTGGACACCTCCTTCTGAAGGTTTTCTGAAATTAAACTTTAATGAGAGCAGTCAAGGCAATCCAGATCCTTTGGGAATTGGAGGAGTCATAAGGAACACAGAAGGGATCATACTAGCACTTTATTTAGGACCGGTGGGGATTGGAGACTCTTTAAAGGGTGAACTGTTTGTAGTATTACAAGGTGGTCAGGTTGCAAAAGACAAACTTGGAGAACCTAGTAATTGAAGGGGACTCCAAGGTGATAGTAGGTTGGTTAAGAGATCCAGACTCAATGATTTGGTGTTATAGATGTTAGACAATGTATGCCCTTAGCTCCAATCAGATTGATGTACAGATACATTTATTGTAAATGAATAAAAGTACATTATTATTTCATGTTGATATTGGTATGTTTTTGTGAAATTACCCCTTAAACTGGACACTTATGAAACTCGTGTTAGTTTAGAATGTTCTCAGCCATTGGATAGGCTTGGAGAGTTTATCTTGCCAAGACTGACACTGATGTGCTGCCAAAGAAGTTGGGGCAGCTTGTCTCAGCTACTAGGGTTAGACCCGAAGCACATGTAGTGTGTGTTTGGTTGAAACACTGAACCCGGACCATTTTCCATTTATGCCCTGGACCTTGGAGATTGATGGGCAAAACTGAAAAGTTACACATAACCCCTAGACTTGATTATGGTACTGCACTAGGTATCGGATGGGACTGTCTTTGATATGCCAATTAGTGAAATCCTTTGTGGGTCAAAACTTGGGTATGTTGGGATAGTCTGAGAATTCACTTAAGTGAGTGATCATAGTGATAGGATCGGCCCCTTTGTCGGATAAAGTGAATGATCAGATTTACACTCTCTCTGATGGAAACCTAAACTGTCAGCAATGGATTTCAACTGTGTTTGAGATTTGGTTTTGCAATATATATAAATATATATATATATATTATGTTTTATGAAAAGTGTTTGCAAAAGGTTTTAATTCCCATGATCCATTCGAGCAAAGAGTGTGACACTACACCTTGCAGCCAGGGGAAAGGTCCTTCCCTGTAGAGCAGTGTTTAATCATTATGGACCGAGAGGTTAAGTGTAAGAGACCATTAAGGGCTGATTACCTGATGGGCTTTATCTTACTTAAGTCCATTATCCTTGGGTCTTCATAGGATGGCTGGATTCAAGGATCATTTAAATGTAAATGTTGGGTCATTTTGAGCCCATAGTGATGAGCTCAGGAGTTCACTGCATTTAGTAGTGAATTCGGCCAGACCTTTTCACAGAGGCTGGGCCGAACCCATGTGGGCTTATTTGAGGTCATTGTGGGGTTCCACGCCATACAAATCAAACCTAAATTGGCCAAGCAACACTCTTGGGTCATGAGCCATGTAGCTAACGGGCCTAAGGCCCATAATTAATATGATTAATTAAGATGTCACATGACAGCTTAAGTTGTCATGTGACATGGGGCGAATCTGGGTTTGGAAATGGGTATGGAGCACCCATCCTCTTAAGAGGATGAGTCTTATTTCTTAATAGAGTCTAGATCCAAATAAAGATTTGGATAATCTCCTAATTTGATTAGGAGAAGTGCTCCATAAAGAGATAAAAGAAGAGGGTGAATTGATCAAGAACACTGGTCAATTCTGCTCTATCTTCTTCTTTTGTCTCCCAAGATACCCTAGTTTGACTACAGCTTTTGGGACTGATAAAGATCAGTTCTCTCTAATTTTTGCAAGAAAAATTCAGAGAAATTTCGTACTCACCTCCCCAGTTCAACCCAAGCAGTTGGATTGCAGTTTTGCTGAAAATTGCGTTGTTGAACCGGCTTCAAGATCAAGTTGTGCCATCTTCAGTGGAAAATGGTTTTAGGAACTGATTTGGGCATGAACTTCAACCTTGGGATCTACACTTGTGGTATCCATATCAGGTATACATCTCCTTCTTTGTTTGGTTTCAAATCTGGTCCAGTTCAGTGCAAGACCGATCCTAGAAAAATGCAGTTTTTCGAAACTTAAGGAATATGATTCCCGGAAGGTTTAGAAAATTTTTTAAATTTTGCCCAGCCATCTAGCATGGTTCGGCCATCCATATGATGGATCCTAAACATTCCTTCAATAGAAATGAAATGAAGAAGTTCTAGTGATTAACACAACAGATGAATCTAAATATACAATGGGTGGGAGAGAGGCTAATGCGTTAGCTGATTCATTAGCTAAGCAAGGGGTAATAAGGGATCAATTGTATTGGGTGCAATTGTACTTTTGTACTAGCTCTGTTCTAACAGTGAGGCTGCATCTCGCGCCTCCCTGTGGGATGCTTGTAATGAAGCCTATCTTTACGATTTTCAATGAAATTTAATGATCTTTTACTTATCAAAAAAAAAAAAAAAAAGAAGTTGAGTTGTATGATAACTAGATCATACCAGGTAAATGCTAGCAATTTCCACATTACAAAAGCAACTGTTAGGAACCTGCCTAACTCGGGGCTCTTCGAGGGGCCAACCTCCTAAATTCTTGGAAGGAGAGAGAGAGAGAGAGAAAGAGAGAGAGTTTAATGCTGAAAGAGTCATTCCCTTATTCCTTTTCTGCTCTACTACTTATAGTTTTACAATCTTGATTGTTACAGTTGTTACAAGTGGATGGTAGTTGTTGTTACAAGTGGATGGCAGTTGTTACAAGTGGATGGTTAGTTGTGCTGATGTGGCCTCCTCTTGTAAAACTGATTAACTGCCTTTTGTTCCTCTTGTAAAACTGATTAACTGCCTTCTGTTGGTCTGTTCCAGCAGTCTTGACAATCCCCCCTTCCTTTAGAGCGACCTTGCCCTCAAGGTCTAATGTAGGAAAATTTGAGTCCATGTGCATGAATATGGGCTGATCTGGATCTCCTCTTTGCTTTGTTAGTGTTGCAAGACTGATGGGCCTTGGGCCCTTGCATGTTTGCCCTTGTAGATGGACTGTAGAGTTTCCTGATGTGAAGTCCATGGTGAGACGGGCCCAGTCACAGACCACGGGTCCTAGCTGTCTTAACCATTGAATGCCTAGCACCATGTCTGCTCCACTGAGATGGAGAGGATATAGGTCCACCGCAAACTGATGACCCTGAATCTTTAGTGGTAGGCCCATGCAAATGCTATTGCAAGATAGGTTGTTACCATTGGCCACATGAACCGTAAAGGTCGTTGTTGATTGAACCGTAAGTCCCATTTTATCCACCAAGACTTGAGTTATGAAGTTAAGGGAGTTGCCACTGTCTATGAGGATTGACACTTGGCATCCTAGAATCAGCCCTGCAACTCTCATTGTTTGAGGAGACGCAAGTCCCGTAAGGGCTTGTAAGGATATTTCAGGCGTGTCATTGGATTGTATTTCCCACCCTGGGTTAGATTCTCCATAACCGGTGATATCGTCTTCCTCTTCAGCATCTGTTTGAAGGAGAAACGCTTGTCATTTCCCGCAGCGATGGCCCGGCTCAAATTTCTCTTCGTAGTTGTAACAGAGACCTTTGTCTCTACGGGCTTGCATCTCTGCCCAGGTCAGCCGTTTGAAAGGAACCCGTGGGCCTGGGCCCAGTACTCCTTCTTCCTTGTCTTGTGTTGTCGTCTTTTCTTGCTTCTGGACCGTATGGTCGCTGCACCTTGCTTGCTCGACTGAACTTGTCCTCATACAATCTTGCTAGTGTTGCCGCATTGATGACCGAAGTGGGCTGCATCGCTTTCACTTCCAATCGCAGTTCTTCTTTTAGGCCACCGACGAAGCTTCCCACCAATGCCTTTTCCGTCCACCCTTGGACTCTCACGGCTAGCCTTTCGAACTCCATCTGGTATTCTTTTATTGATCCCACCTGCCGCAGCTTTGCCAAAATTTCATCA
The DNA here is from genome assembly GCF_055504915.1 of Nelumbo nucifera. NCBI lineage: Eukaryota > Viridiplantae > Streptophyta > Magnoliopsida > Proteales > Nelumbonaceae > Nelumbo > Nelumbo nucifera. The sequence continues at coordinate 143,774,487 of NC_142649.1, read as the reverse complement.
AGATCTTCGAACCCAGATGATCCAAAACGGACAGTCATGGCGTTCGTGAAGTCTGCCCAGGTTTGACGAGGGTGCCCCCTTTTGTACCATTGAAACCAAAGGATAGCTTCCCCTTCAAGATCCGCAGAAGCCAGAGCTACCCTATCTTGCCCCGGTGTTTCATGGTAATCGAAATACCTTTCGGCTCTGAGAATCCAGGGAGTTGGATTGCCGCCTGAGAAGATGGGGAAGTCGATTTTGCCTATTCTTGTTGTCGCCCCTGTTCTGCGGCTGTTTTCATTGCTGCGCTCTTCTTGGCTTCCTCTATCAGTGTTCGTTGCCCCATGATCCAGTCGAAGGAGGAGAGCAGTGAAGCCTTCCTTCATTTCTTTGAGATCTGAAGACATTCGATGGATCTCTACCTCCATCTGATCCATTCGAGTGTCTACTGACGTGTTTCTTGTGTTGGTCATGCTGGCTCTGATACCAAATTGTTAGGAACCTACCTAACTTAGGGCTCTTCGAGGGGCCAACCTCCTGAATTCTTGGAAGGAGAGAGAGAGAGAGAGAGAGAGAGAGAGAGTTTAATGCTGAAAGAGTCATTCCCTTATTCCTTTTCTGCTCTACTACTTATAGTTTTACAATCTTGATTGTTACAGTTGTTACAAGTGGATGGCAGTTGTTACAAGTGGATGGCATTTGTTACAAGTGGATGGTTAGTTGTGCTGATGTGGCTTCCTCTTGTAAAACTGATTAACTGCTTTTGTTCCTCTTGTAAAACTGATTAACTGCCTTCTGTTGGTCTGTTCCAGCAGTCTTGACAACTCAGTGCACCCAGCACTATTTGAACACCTTGTTATTGATGTTTGATTAGTTTGTAAATGTTTCTTTACCACAACACATCCAACTACCAAACTCATTGCTTGTTCCTAATTTCTTTATGTGTTTGAGGTCTTTCCATTTACAACTGTAACTTTATAAGTTAAGTTGTTTCTAGGGTATTGGATGCAATTGACTAGATGTACAAGCAGTGATTTAAAAGGTGCAAAAGCACTTTCAAAAGATGCATGCCTAGTACGCCTTTTGAAAATTGTACGCTCTTTAGATTTTTTTGAAACTAGCGGCTGGGTCGAGGGCTCCACCCCCGGACCCCAACCATGCCCCTTGAGGCAAGCCCAAACAAGTCCATGTTAGGGTCTTAAATTCTTAATTCTCAAACAAAAAATAATGATTTTATAATTTTAATTGCCTTTTAAGAAGATATTTTATTAAGATGAATGAATGAACAACATTAGCAAATATGGGTTCTCGGAGCGAACCGAAGCAGAGTAGAACCCCCTATTTGCTAATGTTGTTCATTCATTTTTTTAATAAATCGTTGTTCATTCATTCATCTTAATAAAATATCTTCTTAAAAAGGAAATTAAAATTATAAAATCATTATTTTGTGTGATAATTAAGAATTTAAGACCCTAACATGGACTTGTTTGGGCTTGCCTCGAGCGGGTGGCACAAAGGTGACTCGTAGAATCAGGAATGTAATATGTTTTACATCACATTAGCTACTTGAAGTAATGCAATTGAGGATAAAAACGAGATTGTGGGCTTTACATGCTTGAAAATGTTTTATATGTTTGATTTTATTTTTAAATTTTCATTTGAATATGCTTTACATGTTATGTTTATGCATTTTAATTTTAGACAATAGGAGACAATAGGTTTTTTAAACAATTAATTTTAAAATCTAAGTTTATATTTCTTATTAATATTATGTTTAATATTTTTATTTTTTGCTTTTTTTTTATTTTTTGGCATTTTTTAATTTTATGACTTTTTTTATTTTTTAGCAAATTTTTGTATTTTTACGCCTTGCTTCAAAAAGGCGTGTGCCTCGCTTTGACCCTTGTGCCTTGCACTTTTAAAATACTGTGTACAAGAGCAACATGAAGTGAAAGAGAAAATTCATTTGCCCACATGCACACTTTCAAAAGCATATTGTGTTGTGTGGCTAAGTTTCAATCTAATAGATTTGGGATTCATAGTCATAGCATAGTTCCTCCTAATTCTGTTCTTGAGACAGCAATTCAAGTGTCTATGTTTCCGCTTTTTAAAATCCAGTAAGATATTTAACAAGAAGCTTTCTGTTTTAATACTCTGTTTCATGAACTCTTATAGCCTAAGACCGCATTTTCAGTCCCTAAACCAACCCAACAATCACCCTTCCAATCCCTCCACCAAAACCACAAGATTCAAAAAGGGAGAGTGGGGAGAGGAAGGAAATAACGAAAACATGAGATTCAACCTATTGTCTCCTTTTAAATGTATTGACGTTCCATGCCCTATAACCTGCAACTACACTCACACGTCCACTACTAGTCAACCACTTATGTTCTATTCAATCTAAGTTCATCCTTTCTATATTCCCCTTCATATTTTCCTAGCAACCCAACCCCAGAAATGCTGGTTCTTATCCATTCTTACCAATTAGAGTAATCTTAACTGTTCAACATTAATAACCCAATTTCTGTACATTCACTCCACCATTTTTCCCTGTACACTTTCCAGTCAAAAAAAAATTTGATAGATAAAATTCAATTGATTTCATTAGACTTTCCAGTCAAAATTGCAAGAACCAAAATGCTAACTAGCTATTCTACACCATTTCAAGACCCAACAACTATCAAAGCTAACAGAGTCTTATATGAGTAATATATGCCCCCATAAGAGAGTAACCAGTTTATGCATGTTCAGATTTTAAAAAGCATATTAAGAAGCATAATTATAGTGCAAGCTATTAATGATTTTTGTGTTGGCATGAATCATAATCTGAACAACAATAAGATTAAATGTTATACAGATTAGATATTAACTTTAATTGCCTACCTACTATTACCAAACTTAATGGTGTCTTTTTCAAAAAGTTCATAAAGCTAACAGAGTCTTATATGAGTAATATATGCCCCCATAAGAGAGTAACCAGTTATGCATGTTCAGATTTTAAAAAGCATATTAAGAAGCATAATTATAGTGCAAGCTATTAATGATTTTTGTGTTGGCATGAATCATAATCTGAACAAAAATAAGATTAAATGTTATACAGATTAGATATTAACTTTAATTGCCTACCTACTATTACCAAACTTAATGGTGTCTTTTTCAAAAAGTTCATAATAACGTTGAGGTTCAATACGATTATCCTGCACCAAGTAAAATCAAGTGTCAAATAAAAATTACTGCATGTGTATACATTTATATATACATATATAGATGTACATTTATATAATAAAATGTACTAATGAATGGAAAACTGGCAATGCAGTAAATGGCTTACATTAATGAAAGTTCCATTTGTGCTTCCAAGGTCCATCAAATAAGGCCTAGTAAAGTGCACATTGAATAGTAATTAGCACTAAGAAATCTAATCAATAAAGAATATTGGTAATAATCTCTTTTTAGGTATTAGGTAAAGTTTATATAATATATATATATATATATATATATATATATATATATATATATTACAAACTATCTTGTTCTTACCTTACTTGCTTTAACAATCTGCCATCAGGTTGCTCTTTTTCCACTTGCCTGAAAAATACGAGATAAATAATTACTAAGTGTTCTTAAAAATCAACCACAAAACAAGATTGCCAAATATAAATCTACCGGAACTGAACGACAGCATGTTGCTTGCTACAGGAAGGGTGATCTGTAGGGATGTCTGCCACCCTTCTTTCTCTCCCAAAAAGGTAACAGCTCTGGCGATGTATGTAAAGGGGCTCTGTTCATCAGATATTCTCCTCAGAAACATAAATTGATTTAATATAACAGATGTGGAAAGTAATTAAAGACAAGCCATAAGAATAGCATTAATGAACTACAAAATAGACACCAAAATTAAATTGATGTCTCCAACTTTGCAAAATGTAATGAACATGCATCTCTAAATTTCGAAATAGTTGAGTCTGCTAAGAAACACAATAAACTAGAAAAAATAGCATTAGTAACCTTAGAGATGAGATTCAATTGACAGAAAATTATGAAAATATCAAAAACACAATTGAGCAAACTAAGAGATAAAAAAACACAGCAACATTCTTTTTTTATATATAAAAACACAGCAATATTCAATCAATAAAACAAGACTCCCATATAACTGAGCTCTGAATTTCTAATGTTAAATAGCTAGGCTACCAAAGATTGGGATAACCCTCAAGTAAGAGGGCAGCCACGTCATGCTAAAATGCCAGAGGTTAGTCTGTATCCAATCCACCCCTCCCAAAATCCTGGATAGCCAGGACCAGGACTGGGTAATGGAAATTTTATTTTACTATAACCATAACTGAATTCTTCATCTCTTCAATTGATCAAATAATTAATAAAGGTTGAAACGACTCTTAAAACTGATGTATCTGCACTTTCAAAGCAACAAACTAAGAATAAATAAAAGGTTTTACTCTATTTCAAAAGTTTTGTACTTTTGTCGATTCAAATGTGCCATCAGAGATTAAATCTTTTGATATGAGGTTGCCTTAATTTTAATTTTGCTAAAAAGAAAATAGTCAAATATCAGGGATTAAAAAAGGCATCAAATCAAAAGAATTCTGATAAGCAAAACATCATACATGTTTTCTGGTAACTGCCACTTTTAGGACTACAATAACTGTCTATGTTCATATAAGGTGGCAGGAAAGTGGGAAAAAAAAAAGCATAATCAATTGCATACCCCAAGTACAGTGAGAAAGCATATATGAAACAAGCAAAAGCACTTTAAGAGTGTTACCATTGAGCACTTCACCAGCCTTGAAAACATATAGTCTCCATCTTATGTCTGGCTTGCGTGCATCTGGTGGCTCATTAAATAGCATTGTCACACCTGAAATTGGAATCCTTCAATTAAAGAGTGACATAATAATATTATTGTATCAGTGTAATCTAGCTTCAAACAAAAATTCTTAGCCATCATTCAACCACCTCCCATTAAAAATTACAGGCAAGATTTGTTCTTATACTCAACATGTTAACAGGGAAAACTGCTGCCTGGTTCAAAAAATAATGGTTGCATGCAGAAATATCTATAGCCTGAAAGCGCATCTATCTCATTCCATTAGGAAACAACATAGCCAACTCCAACTCCATCTTATGTGATAGTTAAACACTTGAAAAGGTGACCATCCAAATCTGAAGATGACAGAGGCAAGACGACCAAGATAAAATGCCATATCATCATCTGATCTGACACTATCTAAGATATTTAATGGACACTCCTACAATAAAACTCCTTACTTGACTAAGAAATGACTGTTTTTCTGGATGGTGCCTTTCCCCAAATTGGTGCTGCTTGTGTGAATCTAATGGTGAATCTACTCTTCACATTTTCATTTCTTGTCCGTTTGCTTGTGGTATTTGGGATTGGTTTTTCTCTCTTTTTGGGTGCAGGTGGAATACTCCAGACAGCTTGGACAGGTTGTTTGATACTTCTACTTTCAGCTGGACAAAAAGGAAGGGAAGACTGATGTGGAGGTGTACAAGAGCAGCAGTAATCTGGAACATATGGGAGGAAAGAAATAAATGTATATTTGAGGAAAAGAAAATGAGCAAAGAAGCATTAATTGAAGGAATTATGGCAAAAGTGGCTTTCTGGATAAAGACACTGGAGTTGCTTTCAGCCTTCTCTATTGATGACATATTAAGGAGCTGGAGAACAATTGCAGCCTCAACTTTAGCTAAGTGGAAGGCACTAAAGGGCTGGGAACCCCCAGAGTTAGAATTCCTGAAATTAAACTTTGACGGAAGTAATTTTGGGAATCCGGGGCCATCTGGATTTAGAGGGGTTTTAAGAAATGAAAGCGGAGTGATCATGGGTATGTACTCAGGCCCCATTGGAGTGTGTGATTCTGTAACAGCAGAACTGAACACAGTAATTTATGGGGTGCAGAAATCTATGGAAATGGGGATACAAAAGCTAATAGTTGAAGGTGACTCCAAAATAGTAATAAGTTGACTAAAACAGAATGAGAAGGTTCCTTGGTTTTTCAGAAACAAAATCAAACAATTCAAGAGGTTCTCAAGGGATATGCAGCTGATAATTCAATGGACTCCTAGGTCGGAAAATGGTCTAGCTGACCAACTAACAAAGCAAGGGGTAAATAGGACAGTGTGCTTCTGGACTCAGTTGCAAGACTAGATATTAAATTGTCTTTGTATTTTATTGGTGGTATCCGAGGCTGCCTTTGCTCTGTACTCTCTTCTTATTCTAAGTAATAAAATTTGATGTTGATTGCTGATCAAAAAAAGATGACAGTATTTTTTGGAGAGTAGTGAATTGCATCAAAGCACATTAATCATATGGGTTTTGAGCAATTATATGGTGGTGAATGTTATGGGTACGGGCAAAATAGCTTATAAAGGTGAGAAAGAAGAGTAGAAAAGAAATTGGTAGTTGTCACAAAAAAGAAACCAGAAGATTGGAAGAAAATAGCAGAAGGCGTAATTAAAACTCTGAAGTTGAAGGGCCCTACTTTCATCACTCTATTCGAAGATTGCAAAGCTCTGTTTGACCTGCTGGAGAATGAAGTGGATGTTAAAGCTTTGAACTTTCAGGTAGCTGGGTAAACAGTCACGGTTATGAAGTGGTCCCCTGTTTCAAACTCAAAAGATTTGGAGCTAGTAGACAGGGTCACGATCAGGATTGTTGGTTTGCCTATTCATCTGTGGAAGACAGAAGTGTTTGAGTCAATTGCTTCGTTATGCAAGGCCCAACTCGATGAGGTATTCGTACTGGACCTCAGGTCAGCAGCCATAAGACTAAGTGGAGTTAAGCCAGAAGAAGTTCCAAGGAAGATAGAAGTTTTCTTTGAAGACTGTTTCTACCCTGCGTGGCTTCTATCCTCCATTGAAGCTACCTTGTGGAGGGAGTCCAGGGGGGAGGAGGAAGAGAAGGTAGAAGAAGAATACCTACACGGAAATCAGAGATTGGCGGAGACTTGCGCATTTTTGGAAACTCTGAAAAAGAAGAACTCATAAGAGTTGTCTACAGGGGAAACTATGATGCGTACAAGACAAGGAAGTGGTTTAGGCAGCACAGGACCTATGCCCAGGTTCTGACTTCTGGTTTTAACAAAGAGACAATTGCTCAATCTTCAGGTGTGTTAAAGGAGAGTGTATGCCAGGCTGGGCTTGTTTTCGAGCCGTTGAAGACAGTGGACGCTGATTCAGGTTCGCCACATGGGGAGGAGGTTCAGTCGAGTAGAAGAGTAGTGGGTGTGGAAGTTGAGGCCACTTTAAGGTCTCTGCAGATGGACCTCCAAGTAAGCCCATTAAAAAGTGTAAAGATGTACCAGAGGGGGGCCCTAGGTGTAAGGGGCTGAAGCAAGTTGAGAGACCATGTAAGCTTTAAGTGGTCATGTGACTAACTTAGGAACATCAGGTGACCACTTAAGTGGTCACATGACCAAGGCAGAACCGAAGATGATGGACCATTGTTTAGGTCTATCATCTTCCAACTCGAGACCTGGTTCGAAGAGAGGCGGATCGAACACAGCAACGATGGAGGGTTTCAACTGGAGACCTAGACTAGTCTCCTATTCCACGACCCCGGAGCATACAAACCCAAAGTTTGATCGGCGGAGGTCTGATGATGATAGTTTCGACTCAGAGTGGGTAAACTGTGAAGAAGAAAAGGAAGATGATGTTCTCCTCGAGGATTCCAGCATAGGAAGTGTGAGAAATAGATGCTCGAAAGGTTCCTCTCTGGTGGATGTAGACCTTGGAACAACACTCCTTTTTGGAGAAGAAACTTTGCCTAAGCTTGTGAACTCTCTAGAACCGTCAAAAAGCTTGGGAAAGGGAGGCAGTACTTTGGGGGAGATGAACGTCTTGGCCAAAATCAGAGAAGAACCTGCCACGAATCCAGATCAAGGGTCAAGGTGCCCTTCCCTTATCCCCTGTTAGTGCAACACAGGATGATCCTAAGGAGACTTCTCCCAGCAAACTCCCTCAAAACCTAGGCGGAATTGGTGACACTTCGGATTTTGGTGATTCTGGTATGGTTTTTCATGTTTCTGTTGTTCCTCGAGTTTTTGGTACTAATCTGTCCCCTTCCCCAGTTGCTGTTTTGTCTCAGCCTGCAGGTGAAGCCGACACTCTTCCAAAAGCTGCCTGTCCTAGTGATTCTATTGAAGTAACAGAGGTATTAGAGGATGTGGAGGCTTTGAATGATACTGTGGAGGAAGGGAAAAGGATTTGGGGATTAATCTTGCAAACCTTTAGACTTCTGGTAAAGGAGGAATTAGGGGAGAACTTTGAAAAGGAACAGAAGGGTGACACAAAAACAGAAAAGAGTGGAAGACCAAGATAACTCTAAGAAAAAGCTTGAAGGAGGGACACCCAAAAGGAGGAAGAATAAACTGAGTGAAGTGGAAAGACTGAGATGTGAAGTGGACTATGATAAGGGGTGTTCTAGGAGAAAGGGAAGGTAGTCAGGTTAGCAAAAGGTGTTGTCTAGGTCTAGGGTTTGTTCATAAGATCGTATCTCAATGAATATTATTAGTTGGAATGTAAGGGATTTGGGGCGTTCCAAGAGAAGAAGAGTGATAAGGGAAATGCTTAGAAAAGAGAAGACAGATGTTGTGTTAAATCAAGAATCAAAATTATCAAAGGTGGATAGGAGATGGGTGAGAAGTATTTAGTCAAATAGAGGATTGAGTTGGGCTTTTGCACAATCTTGGGGGGGGGGGGGGGCTCAGGGTGTATTCTGACAATGACAATCTAGAAAAATGAGGATTTGGATTGTACAGAATAATTAATTGGTAACTTTACAGTTACTATGAAATTAAGAATAAGAGTTGATGGACTGGAATGGGTTTTAACAAATGTTTATGGGCCAAATTCATATAGAGAAATGGAGGAGTTAGCAGCTATACGGGGATTGTGGAAGGGACCATGGTGTTTGGAAGGAGACTTCAATGTCATTAGATTTGTCAATGAAATAAATAACTCCACCATAGGAGTTAGCAACCATTGCCGTTGTTGCAAGCTGAATATACCTTATCTAATTTCCAGGAACAGCCACTTTGTTGTAAGCTAGACAGATTCTTATTCTCTTCAGACTAGGAGGAAGTTTGGAGTGGTTTGGTGATGAGGGCCCTACCTAGACCTACGTCAGATCATTGCCCAGTTAGGCCATCTCAAGAAAGACTAGGAGGAGGGCCTTGCCCTTTCAGATTTGAAAACATGTGGCTGCTACATCCAGACTTTCAAAAGAAGGTGAAAGAGTGGTGGGAAGAGGATCAGGTTGTGTTTAGATGGAAAGGCTATAGATTCTACAAGAAGTTACAAAAGCTGAAAGCCAGGACCAAAGCTTGGAACAAAGAAGAGTTTGGCAGAATTGAAGACAAAAAGGAGGCTATTATTAAAAGGATTCAAGAGCTTGATGTTGCTGAAGCAGAGAAAAGATTAAGGCTTAAAGGAAGGGAAGAGAGATGGAAGTTGAAACAAGATTTAGAGGACATTTTCAGAAAAAAGAAGAAATAAGTCGGAGACAAAAATCAAGATGCAAATGGTTGAAGGAAGGAGATGGAATACAAAACTTTTTTCATAATTTGGCAAATGGAAGGAAAAGGAAGAACACTATTGAAAGTTTGGAATGGAATGTAGTGCTGACAAGAGAGGAAGAGATTGCAAAAGCTTTTGTGAAGCATTTTAAATCCATTTATGGCAGTCCCAGTAGAGTAAGAGAGTCTCTATCTGACTTTGAATGGCATGCTGAACAAAGGGAGTTGTTGGAACCCCTGGAAAGGCCTTTTGAGGTTCAGGAAATAAAGGAGGCAGCATTCTCTATGGAAAGATCAAAATCCCAGGGCCCGGATGGATTCACTTTGGCTTTTTATCAAGACTGTTGTGATATCTTAGGTGATGACCTGGTTGAGGTTTTCTTGGAGTTCTTTGAAAGAGGAAAAATAAATGCAGGTGCAAACAATGATTTAAAAGGCGAGGCGCATTTGAGGGGCTGGTCCCTCAAGGCCAGCCCAAACAAGTCCATGTTAGGGTACCGGAGCTTCGAGAATCCCCTAATTGGTAATGTTGTCCATTCATTCATCCTAATAAAATATCTTCTTAAAAGCAATTAAAACTATACAATTATTATTTTTTGTGTGAAAACTAAGAATTTAAGACCCTAACATGGACTTGTTTGGGCTTGCCTCGAGGGGCGTGGCACAAAGGCGGCTCGTAGAATTAGGAATGTAATATGTCACATTAGCTACTTGATGCAATTGAGAAAAAAAAAGAGATTGTGGGTTTTATATGCTTGAAAATGTTTTATATGTTTGATTTCATTTTTAAATTCTCATTTGAATATGCTTTACATATTATATTTATGTATTTTAATTTTAGATAATAGGTTTTTTAAAACTTAAGTTTATATTTTTATTAATATTATGTTTTATAATTTTTTGCATTTTTTTTTATTTTTTTGCATTTTTTTTAATTTTTAGCTTCTTTTTAAATTGCACGCCTCGCCTTGCGCTTTTAAAACATTGGGTGCAAATGCTACTTTTACAGCCTTGATCCCTAAGATGGTGCTTGCAGTTCAGCCCAAGGACTTTAGAGCTACCAGTTTGATTGGGAGTTTGTATAAGATCATCTCTAAAGTTCTTGCCCTAAGACTCAAGAAAGTCCTCCCTTCCTTAATCTTACCAAACCAAGGAGCCTTTGTGAAGGGGAGACAAATTATTGATCATATCTTAATAGCCAATGAATGTGTGGATTACAAAAAAAAAAGGGGGGGGGGAAGGGTCGGATCTGTAAACAAGACCTCGAAAAGGCTTACAATTTGGTATATTGGGAATTCTTGCTAAAGTGTTGAGGAATAGAGGCTTTAAGGGAGAGGTGGTGTAATCGGATGAAGGGTTGCATTACCTCTTGTCACTTTTTCAATCATAGTGAATGGAGTAGCTAGGGACTTCTTTCCTGCAAAGAGGGGCCTTAGACATAGAGACCCTTTGTCACCTTTCCTCTTCACCTTAATAGGGGATGTCCTGAGTGTTTTGATTTCCGGGCTGATACAAGGAACCTAATCAAAGGTTTGAGAGTTGGGAGGCAACAAGTGGTTGTCACTCACCTACAATTTGCAGATGATATCATTCTCTTTTGTGAAGGGGAACATGAGGAGATGGATAATTTGAGATTGGTGGTGACACACTTTGAGAAAGTCTCCAATCTGAAAGTCAATTGGAATAAGAGTTGTGTAGCGGGGGTGAATAAACAGGAAGATAAGGTGCATTTGGTGGCTAGGTCTTTAGGCTACGAGGTAAGTGGTTGGCCTTTGGTTTATTTAGGTCTGCCCCTGGGGGGAAACCCTAGAATAGAAAGCTTTTGGTACCCAGTTTTGGAAAGATTCACTAAGAAGCTAGAATGGTGGAAGAGAAATTATATCTCACTAGGGGGTAGAATCACTTTAATCAAGTCCACTTTGGCCAACCTTCCAGTGTATTTTTTGTCTACCTTTAAGCTACCTATCAAGGTTGCCAATAAGTTAGAGAAGCTCATGAGAGATATTTTGTGGGAACCAGATGACTCAAAAAAGGACCATCTAGTGAAGTGGGAAGTAGTTTCTAGGAAAAAGGAAGTCGGGGGTCTAGGCATTGGCAATATCATATTAAGGAATGTAGCATTGTTAGGAAAGTGGTTGTCGAGGTTTCCTTCAGAGCAGGATAGTTTATCGCACTTGGTGGTGGAAAGTATTCATGGGATGACAGCTAATGGATGGGATGTTGGCGTCAACCCTAGGGCTTCTCATTTCTCCCCTTGGAAAACCATTGCTGGAGTCTTGCCTTCCTTCTAGCCTTTCATCAGACCTGATGTGTACTCAGGTAATAAAATTCTGTTTTGGGAGGATCTTTGGCTTGGGAAAAAACCCCCCTTAAGGATAGATTCCGGTAATGTATTCTCTTCCCCTAAATAAATTCAAAACCATCTCCTCACTCTATGTGTTTGAGGGGACCTGGGATTTGGGTTTGAGAAGAGGGTTGAGGGATTCAAAGTTGGCTTTTGCATATGAGTTGTTCACTGTGTTGACTTCACTTTTCCTAGATCTTTCTTGCCCAAACAGTAGAAGTGTGGCCTTCTCCTGTGTTGTGCCTGTCTCTTTTCCAGCTAAAGAAGTGTGGTTTTCTTGCAAATGAGTTCATTGTGTTGACTTCACTCATCTTTCTTGCAGATGAGTTCCTCTTTTTTCAATGCCTTAGTTCAACCTTCTGTTGTGTCTGTCTCTTTTCCTGCTAAAGTGTGGTTTTCTCCTGTGCCGCCAAAGATTAGGGTTTTTTGCTGGGAAGTGGCTCTCCAAAATATCAACACTATGAATATACTTCAAAGAAAATGGCCGGATTGGTGCCTTTCCCATGTTTGTTGCCTTTGCTTAAGAAATGATGAGACGGCGACTCATCTTTTGATTTCTTGTCCTTTTGCTTCTTATTTGTGGGATTGGTTATCTCCTCTTTTTCGTTGCAGTTGGAATCCCCCCTCAAGTGTGTTGAACCTTTTTTACTCTACCTTCTTCCGACAACCAAAGAAAAGAGGCAGGGTAATGTGGAGAATAACAAGAGCATCCATCCTTTGGTCAATTTGGGAAGAGAGAAACAATAGGATCTTCCAAGGGCAAGAAAAATCCAAGGAAGCACTTCTTGAGGTTATCACCATCAAGGTTATGCATTGGTTGAAAGTGCAGCACCTCTTCAAGGACTTCTCCTCAACAATGTTTTAAAACGCAGAGGCGTGACGCGAGGCGTTCCACTACCTAGAGGTGTGAGGCGTAGTTCAAAACGCAAGAGGTGTAAGCCTCCTTAAGAGGAGGGGCTTAGGAGGAGGATCTCACTTTTTCTTTATTTTTAATAAAAATCTTTTATATTAAGAAGAATAAAGACGCATAACATTAATTGAAAGGGGGGGCAGCTACATCGAAAAGGGGGTGGAGGGGTCTGGGGGGTGAAGCCCCCCAGCCGAAGGGGCAGGGGGCAAACCACTTTCTTTCCCCTTATCTTTTCTTCCCTTACCTTTTCTTTTCTTTCCTTTTCTTTTCTTTTCTCTTTTTTCTTCTCTTTCTTTTTCTTTCCCTTCCCTTTCTTTTCCTTTCCTTTCCTTTCCTTTCCTTTTTTTTCTTTTTTTTCTTTCTTTTTATATAAGATGTGCATGAGGCGCATGAGGTGTACGCCTCATAGGTGTCAACGCCTCTGGCATATGCCTCAAGGTGTTTTGGGAGCGCCTTGCCTGGAGGCGTGCCTCTAGGCGTACGCCTCCCACGCCTTTTTAAGACACTGCTCCTCAACTAATTTAATTAGGAATTTGCATGCTATAATTGTATCCTCACCTTCCTCCCCTGCAATTCAAGAAAGTTGGTTACCACCACCTCAATTCAAGGTGAAGTTAAACTTTGATGGAAGCTCCTTGGGTAATCCAGGCCAGTCGGGAGTTGGGGGTGTTTTCAGAAATGAGGAAGGAAAAGCCTTGGCCCTTTTACTCAGGCCCGATTGGGATAGAGGACTCCTTAAGGGCAGACCTCATGGCCTTGTTCCAAGGCCTGAGATTGGCGAAACAATGGGGAATGCAACACTTAGAAGTGGAAGGAGACTCCAAGCTGGTAATAGGGTGGATGCAATCTAGAAACTTGGGAGTATGGTCATTTAGACAGCCTCTAAGAGAGATTATTAGCTTAGCAAGGGAGATTGGGATGCATTTTAAATAGGTAAGAAAGTCAGCAAATGGAATGGCTGGCACTTTAGCTAAGCAAGGAGCTACTAGGGAGGCTTTGTTTTGGGCTTGTTTGTAAGGTTCTTGTTCTGATGTTCCACCCATCCTGTGGGTGGTAAATTGTAATTGTAATTTTATTTAAATTCATTAATGAAAATTATCGTTTCCTATGAAAAAAAGGTAGATACATCCTAAACCATGTATAAGCTTGCCAACTAGTTTACATAAGATCCAGTCAGTTATTGATTTGTCCTTTTGACATCGTTTGCTTCAACACTCTTTGCACTTGCCAAATTAAGTGCTAAACAAAACAACAATAACTGGCATTTCATAGATTCTCCCCATCATAAATAACAGAAATAAAATGGATATAGACCTCTTCAAAAACAATAATATATCATCCTATCATTTAAGATAGCTAAGGGACACAAGCATGAAATGATATTACATACTGGTAGAATCAGATGTAGCTAATTCCCCCAAAACAGAAACTAATGGAAAAGAATGCTACTACACACTTGTCCACATCCAGATGAAGATAGGAACTAGAGATTATTCAAAGAATTCAACCACTCCAAACCTTACCCCTTACTCGATTTGTTTCTGCAGCAAGCTTCCCAGACAGCTCAAATGAAGGTTTTTGCTGCATTTCACAGGACAAGCTACTAAGGCAATATATGAGGAAATGTCACCTAAAAGTCTAGGTTAGCAAGAATAAAACCATGATACTGCTAAGACTAGATAGTAAAAGAAGATTAATTACTGCCTTTCATTTCACCTCCTTCAATTTTCATGGTAAAAATAACATACTAATACAGAAGCACACTAACTCAGGTGACCAATCAGAACCAAGTCCAATCAATACCTTCTGCTTGGTTTCTAGAGCCTCCTCAGCAGCCTTCATCTTAGCTATTGAATCATTCTCACTATCCCTGCTAAAATAGGAATCTACCTCAACAAAATATCACATCAAAAAGCTATCAAAAATGAAACATTTTCTCAGGAATACAACTGGCATAGAAAACCAACAGTAGACTATATTATCAAAGATGCAAATGTATGGATGCAAAATGACAGCATGGATATTGCAAAACAGCAATCAGATCTACTTCAGCTAGGTCTGCAAATAAAGCCCAACCAAACCCAAGTTCTTGCATGAAGTAGGTTTGGGTTTTCAGGCTCTGGGCTCAGCCTGGAGCCCTGGACCTAGGAACTTGAGCATGACGTGACCCCACCTCCAATACAAGTTGGGCTTGGGTTGAGGCCCCAGATAGCCCAAACCCAGACCAAGCTCTATAATATATGATCCCATGTATGCATATGTGCATATTATATTGTGTATTTTGTCTTTATACTATCATACACAGAATCTTTTGCATTTTGTGCATGCAGGCCAGGGGTTCACACCACATGCAACCATACTCACACCTACACCATACATGGTATGTATATGTCTAATGATATTTTTCTCTTTTCTTCTTTTATTTTATTTCTGAATTCAACTGTAAAGCCCAAATGAAATATAGAGAAGTCAAATATACCAATATTGTGTGGTACCCCTAAGTGACAAGTTTCATCCTTTCAACCCTTCATGCAACAAAAACCTTCAACTGACCCAAAGGTTTTCTTTACTTGTGCTCTATAAAGCAATGAAATCACTTAAAACTCAACTACTACTAAAAGGGGAATAAACTTATGCATTTTTGGAGTGTGTAAAAGAAAAGGAATACCTATAAATTTACAACAGTGTTAAGTATTATCAGATAAGATTTTAAGAAAATACTTAAATTCAAGTAGAAACTCACCTATACTGTTCATCTTCTCTTGAGTTTGTTACCTGAAACAATAAAATTGATCCACCAGTTTTATAATTTTAAAACATCAATCCACAAACCCCAGTTGCTAACAAATAAAGAAACAGTACCATATATAAAAGAATGCCCACAGTAAGAATGATCTCAATTTTAGATATAGTAGGAAAATGTATGACTAATATCAATAAAAAATGCAATCTCTGTATAGTAAAAAACTATTATCAAAATAAAAAAAAAATCAGGGAAACCAACAAAACCTACTCTCAAGATAATCAAAGCTAAATAAGGACAACCTCTTAATAAAAAAGTAAATAGTAACTTCCACTTTGTTACATAGATATATAGTTTTTTTATCAATAACAAAGAATTTTTAAAAGAAAAAAAAAAAAAAAAGAGGAAGACAAGCACAAACTCATAAATCCAAGTGGGCCAGTCAGTCCTATTGGCGGGCCAAACATTTTAATAAAGAAAGGGGCTTGCATTCTAGCTTAGTGAACAACAAGCCCCAAGTTAATTGGGCTTGTTTGTAATGCAATAAGCATTTAATGGGCCCGCAATAGAGCCCATTTAATGGGACAGCAGGCCCTAAAAGAATTAAATCTATAAAAATTAATTTTCTTGTGAGGTGCCCCACTTATTTATAAGGGGATGCCACTTGTCCTATTCTAACAAGAAGGCTTTTATTCCCTCCTCTAACCACTTTAAGTGGGAGGACACATGTCACCTTAGGGGAGAGAGTTATTTTCCCTCTTCCAACCACTTTAAGTGAGGGGCACATGTCACCCTAGGGGAGAGAGTTATTTTCCCACCTCCAACCACTTTAAGTGGGGGGACACTTGTCACTTCAGGAAGGAATAGTTTTCTTCTCCCTCCTTAACCCACTTTAAGTGGAGGGACACATGTCACCCTAGGGGAGAGAGTTATTTTCCCTCCTCTAACCACTTTAAGTGGGGGGACACTTGTCACCTTAGGAAGGAAGAGTTTTCTTTTCCCTCTTTAACCCATTTTAAGTGGGGCGACACTTGGCACCCTAAGAAGAGAGAGGTGGGGAGTTACTTAACCACCTCCCTCTTCTATATAAACCCCTCTCCTACAAGGAGAAGGGGTTAATGCCATTTTGTTGGCTAATACTAATTTATCTATAGGATTTCTAGCACTAAGAAACAAGTAGAAAGAGAAAAGAGAAGATTGGTGTGGAGAACATTAAAAAAAAAAAAAAGAGAAGAGGATGGTAGGGAATCTTGTTTTCTTCCTACACCCCTTTAATATGAGATGGAAGACCATATTCTTTCTATTCCTCTCACTCCTTTCTTTCTTTCCTTTTTCTTCTTTTCTTCCTTGTTTCATATTGAAATACATGTAAGGAGATAACCATCTATAGCCTTGTCTATGAAACTTGGCTAATTATGGTGCTGAACCTTTTTTACTCTAGCTTCTTCCGAAAACCAAGGAAAATAGGCAGGATAATGTGGAGAATAACAAGAGCAATCATCCCATGGTCAATTTGGGAAGAGAGAAACAATAAGATCTTCCTAGGGCAAGAAAAATCCAAGGAAACACTTGTTGAGGTTGTCACCATCAAGGTTATGCATTGGCTGAAAGTACATCATCACTTCAGGGACTTCTCCTCAGTTGACTTAATTAGAAATTGGAGTGCTATAGCTGTATCCTCACCTTCCTCCCCTGTGGTACAAGAAAGTTGGGTACCACCGCCTCAGTTCAGGGTGAAGCTAAACTTTGATGGAAGCTCCTTGGGTAATCCAGGTTAGTCGGGAGTTGGGGTGTGTTCAGAAATGAGGAAGAAAAAGTCTTGGCCCTTTACTCAGGCCCAATTGGGGTGGGAGATTCATTAAGGGCAAAAGTAATGGCCTTACTTCAAGGTTTGAGACTGGCGAAACAATGAGGAATGCAGCAATTAGAAGTAGAAGGAGACTCCAAGCTGGTAATAGAGTGGATGCAATCTGGAAACTTGGGAGTTTGGTCTCTTAGACAGCCTCTAAGAGAGATTATTAGCTTAGCAAGGGAGATTGGGGTGCATTTTAAATGGGTAAGAAGGTCAGCAAATGGAACGGTTGACACTTTAGCTAAGCAAGGAGTTACTAGGGAGGCTT
Organism: Nelumbo nucifera; assembly: GCF_055504915.1. Classification (NCBI taxonomy): domain Eukaryota; kingdom Viridiplantae; phylum Streptophyta; class Magnoliopsida; order Proteales; family Nelumbonaceae; genus Nelumbo; species Nelumbo nucifera. Next base: position 143,756,837 of record NC_142649.1, on the reverse strand, counting down.
TGTTTTGGGCTTGTTTGTAAGTTTTTGTTTTTTTCCATCCATTTTGTGGGTGGTAAGTCTGTAATTTTTTCAATTCTTTAATTAAAGTTACCGTTTCCTATCAAAAAAAAAAAAAAAAAGCTTCTACGTGAAGTTTCTTCAAATCCTCAAGGGGTCTCCACCCGCACTCTCCCTTTCCTCTATTCTTCACATTATTGCTGATATATTAAGCTATTTTATGAAAGGACCAAGAACTCAAAAATGAGATTGGCTAGAGGTGGCAAATAGCTCCTTCAAGAAGGAAAGGGTTTCTATAGTATGGATTCCGCCGCCAGAAGGTTGTGTAAAGCTGAATTTTGATGGAAGTAGTCAAGGCAATCTTGGCCTCAGGTATAGGAGGGGTTTAAGCCTGTACACGGGTTAGTTTGGTTCGGTATTACATGATTTAACCAACCAAACCCAAAGTATCGGATTGAATCTTATACAAAACCGAAACCAACCACTTAACCATCAAACCGATTGAAAAAATAATATTCACAAAATAGTCGGTTTAATCGGTTTGTATTAGACCGACCGAAATACATAACTATACATTATGGTGATGACTAGGTAAAAAGACTGATACAGACGAGGCCGAACGAATGTCAGTGACAAACTGACAATGTAAGACCTTAGACCTGGATTGCCACAAGACAGACCTATTGTGGTTTAGGGCTAGGACCCTAGGGTCTCTTTTATAGCCTTTTCCTCTTTCACTTTTGTAGGATATAAAAGTGGGAGGTGGTGGCTGAAAAAATAAAATTATTAAATAAAAAAAATAAACCTTATATCGAGGCTAGAGGCTAGGATTATATGAAATATATATGTAATCGATCGGTTTGGTTGTAGTTCAATTAACATCATAAAAACCAGCAACCGAACCAAAGAGTCAAGTTTTATAATTTATTAAACTGAAATCAACCGAACTTAATTTAAAACCGGCCAAATCGGGTCAAATCAAGCCGGTTTGATTGGGTCTTATCCTTTTGTGAACAGCCCTAACCTTTACAAGTTATTCAGATCGCTAATCAACTTGGCATTGAGAATCTTCAAATTGAAGGAGACTGAAAGACTCAAGATTGTTGTGGGTTGGTTAACAAATCCGAACTCAATCATTTGGTGCTACAAGAACCTCTCAAAAAAGGCCAGCTGGTTATTAAGAAATATGAATGTTAGCGTACATTGGGTTGGCAGGTCTGCAAATGCTATGGCAAATTATCTTGCTAAATAAGGGGTTTTGAGGGAACATTTGTACTGGGCTACCTTGTAATCTTTATCTTTAGTGTTATGTGGTCTTCACAATTTTAAGGGATGTCGTACCTCACGCCTCTCAGTAGGATGCTTGTAACAGTTCTCATCCTTTCTTAATAAAAATCCTCTTCAATTATCAAAAAAAAAAAAAAACAAGGACTCAAGAAATGGATCTACAATTTGCACATAATACACTTCAATTTCTTCAAATAATGGCACAGAATTTGGCAGAAATGGAAGGGTTATTAAGTGCTTTGAGATGATTCCAAGACAAAAGTTCACTTGGCAAAAAGCAGATTGGTGAGAAGCAACATATCAGTAGAAACTTATGAAATAATCTCAGACATTTTTCTTATTTCCCAAGCAAAATGTGCTGAATCATTGTGAGAAAATCATGTGAGATGTGATGTGACACAAACTGATGTCAATAATTGACAAATTAGCCCCCTAATACTATCTGCTTCCATTTACAACATTTCATCAGCACACCCATGTTTAAAGTGTGCATGTTGGCAAGTACTTATGAAAAACATCACCAATCTCCACACAGAAACACAAATTGTGCATATGCAGACTGCAGTGTTCAATGACAGACAAGAAAGAAAGAAGCTTTGGAGCTTTTTCGGACTATGTCAAAGAAAAGGTACGGGAAAATATTAGTATGCCATTAAATTAGAACATAATTTTCTCAGCACATTGGTCAACAATGAAACCCCGGCAGCACATTATATATTAACAGCATGGTTCTTCTATAATTTTAAGTTACAATAGTTATCTCCCCAGTAATCTAGTAATCGAGGAATTCCTCTTCTATCAATGCTTTTTCCAATTAAAATTTGCGATTGGTCATGTAAATGCAGTAACAAGAGAATCGAAAAAATAAATTGAAAGTAACAACATAAGCGAGGGGATATCACCAGACACCTCGTGACGTGCTTCAGTCTTAGCCCTGGGAGGAGAGCGAGAACTATGTCTGTTCCTGCGTCCACGATCACTCGGCGAGGTTGACCGCTCACGTTTTGACCTAGAAGAACCTCCTCCATTAACTTTATCCCTTGTTGACCTTCTCTCACTTCTACCGCTGGGAACTTCTCTGTCTACACTCCTATCCTTATGCCTCACATTGTCACTATCCCTACTGCTCCCATTCCTCTCGCGTTCCCTTTCAGAGACTCTTTCCTCCTCTCGCTGGGCTTGTTCTCGCCTTAGACGTTTCGTACGCGGTGAAGGAGAACCCGAAACGGGTGAAGTCGACCGCGCATTTTTCGGGGACCTATCTCGAGATGAAAGCTTCTCTCTTGCGGGCGACCTCGCTTTGTGGGATGAATTGGTTCTACCAACAGGAGACCTGGTTTTCGGAGAACTCCTTTGTCGAGCAGGGGACCTTTCTCTACGAGATGGACTCCTCCTACGAGGAGAACCCCGTCCCCTCACTGGAGACTCCGAACGCTCCGATGAACCACGCCGAGATGGCGATCTCCGATTCACTGCTGGACTCATCCGAACAAGAGCAATGGTAAAGTTCAAGCTCCCAGTGTGTGTATTTCTGTAGGTACTGAAGTGGATTTACCTTCTGTTCTGTTCTTTACGACCATGCGCCGTATGGGCCCGACAGTTATCGAGCCCCGTCCACCATGTCCTGGGCTTGGGATGTGTTTTTACTTTTTAGGACGTGGATCGAGAACCTGTGTAGTTTGTTAGCCCAATTCCATTGGACCATGATAGGCCCGCTATTACTTATTTACTACCGGGACCCGTGCGATGTACGGATTTTGTCAAGCGAAAGTGAAACAATGAAACATAGAAGAGTAAAAAAATTTTGTATGTTTTCCATCGTGACATTACAAATTGATAACACCATAGGACAAGATAATAATTTCTACTAATTTATGATAATATTTTGTATTTATTGTTATTTTTCTACTACTTATATTACTTTTTGGTAATTATTGATTTGATAATTTGTTTATTTAATTTAAATAATAATTTATGTAGATAATCTAATTTATTGGATTTAAATTATTTCAGTATTTTTCAATAATTTAACGAATTAATTAATTTCAGTAATATCAGTAATTTAATTAAAATAATTACAGTAATTTCAATAGTTAAAATAATTTCAACAATATCAATAATTACAATAATTAAAACAATTTCAGTATTTTCAATAATTTAATTAAACAATTTCAATAATTTAATTATTTCAGTAATATCAAAAAGTAATTATTTTAATTAAATACAAAATTTAAAATATGGGCCATTTGCTAGTTATTATTGAAACCCCGGTGCAGTTAGACAGTAGTAGTTTTGGCCCATTGAGACCCCAACCTTATGGGGTGTAAACAAACTGAAAACAAAGGTTTTCTCATAAGAGGAATACCTGAGATAAATAGACACAACTTCCAAATCAAAGTAAATAGAGTGGGATGGATCTTTCAATTTTTTCTTCTCTTCATTTCAAAAGTAAATAAACCCAATAAACTATCTACAATTTAAAAAAATACACACACACATACAATGAGATGGAAACAAAAAAGCATCACCTTTCAAAAGTTGAAAAGAAAATTAAAGAAAAATCTTTGAATGTGGTTGTCACGGTTCAGCGCTCCACTAAAACTCAAATGGATAAATTCACAGTTATGTCCTCATTTGAATGAATCTCTAAAACTCAAATCAAACTGTCCACTAGAACTCAAATTACTATGAATGAGATGAATCTCCAATATTCAAAACGATAAACTATTTGGGGTGAGGTGAGACATGAAAAACTCAAATCAAACTCCCCTCTGAAACTCAAATTATTGTGGTTGAGATGAGTCTTATAAACTTAAATCGATAAACTCTTTGGTGAGGTGAGATGAGTGTCTAACTACCTTAAGACTCGTACTGGCTACCACAATACTTTACTTGGCTAATAATGCATGTAAATGGCGGGACGTGGGAGTTCAAATCCGCGCCCCACCGCCGGGCACCTCACAAATGCCCCACACGATGAGAATGTGCCACATGTCCAAGCGCATCATTTCACTACTCTTCCCGTGTGCAAGGCTAAGGAACAGTCGTTAATTTGTCCCATTAGCCCCAAAACGAGCTCAAAACCCATTTTTACTATTCTTGCTCCCGCCCTCAACCTCAAAAAGGTGAGTTCATGTCTAAGAACCCCCGTTCCATCCGAGCTTGGATCCAACGCTCTCCCATATTTTTCACACTCTTTTTTTAGGGTTTGATCTTATCTAATATTTTCTTTTTTTTATTTCAACACATATGAGGGGAGTTTTTTCATCCACCACCGGCAATAGTAAACAGGTGGTGTATTTTTTTAGAAAATATGTTTATTTATTTATTTATCTATTTATTGCATAATTATAAAAACACTATCATGTGTAAATTGAATCATCTTGGATTGGACCATATCAAAACCAACAACTGAAAAAGGTGGGAATGTCTTAGGCTAGCATGTTCAGTATTTTATCAGTCAGGTGATCCATTACTTTTACATCCTAAAATTCCTTAATAATTTTCTCATTCTTACTCTTACTTATTTTCCATGGAGCCGTACACAACATGAAGGAATTATTTAATTGATTGAACTGCATTTAACTTTTTTATTATGCTATGGCGATGAAAATTCCTTATTTGGTTTGGAGGTTTTGGCTACGGCTATGAATTGCATCCCGCTTTGTAAGCGAAATCATTATATATACTAAAAAAAAATGATAAAAGTAGAAAGGGTGAATGGTGTAGCGAGTGGTTGAATAGTGGGAAGAGGACTACTATTTTGTAAACCTAATTTAATTTGTTTTGCTGTATGTTTTGAAGAGGACTTTGGTACAGATACACAAAGCTGAATATGAATGTGTATAATCATTTTCTAAACAGTGGTATATATTTTTTGCACTTTGTCCACTAGAAAATACGGAATATGAATGCTTTACCGATGCATAATCATTTTCTGATAGGTTCAAGAAGTATTGGATGAGATTGGTCATCCCGGAATTCCTCTGAAACTTATATCAAAACCTGCTGATAGTAGTCCTGTTTCCATGTAAATGAACATTCAGATTGCTTCCCGTCTTTATAGTGATTGATTGGATACTCCAATCACAATAGCATGTACCTAAATGATCATAAACCAAACGTAGAAAATCAAAGCCATAGATGAGGGTATCAACCGTCTTTGTATTGCTAGCACATGATCATCAACATAAATGATCATCAACCATCTTTATAGTGATTGATTTAGATACTAAAAAAGATAAGTTGTGATTTTAGTATTGCTAGCATATGGATAACTACTTTAGCATCCATAAATACAACAGTTATCATTATACTCGGGAGCTATTAGTTCTTGTACCTAAACAATAGTCATTAGTTCTTTCACCTAAATACTAAGTCTTGTACATGTACAAGATAATAATAAACACAATTACAAAACTAATAAACACAATCTTCAAAGTCTTCAGTCCTTCGGTAAATAACTGTTGTAAAGCCTTTAGAGCATCCAACCCTTCAACAACTAATTTCTCTAGCTTTTCAATATGGCTTTTTAGATTCATTACATTGTTCAGGCTGAGGTGGCTTCATCTAAATAAATTATAGGAATTGCTCATTCAAAAAAGTTGCTAAAACTTTAAATTGGAGTACTTGATATTGGAATAAGTTTCCTCTTCGATATCATTTGCCTACATACATGCAAATACAAGTCAATGCATTTAATATAATCAGACTTGTCATCACAAACACACAATGAAAACATAGTAGTACTTACGAGTTTACTAAGACAGGTGTAAAATAACCTTTGAGGATTAGTAGATGTCTCTGACATGCGAAATATACATTTTTTCCACACTTGCAGTATTTTGCATTATACTTTAGGTTATTATGAAGCCTAATTTCATATGTGGATTGAGAACTCATTCATGTATTAGTATATGAAACTCAATTATTTACTTTATTCCATCCATTTTATACTTTATTATATTTTTATAATTCAATTCAAATTCAACAGTAACACAGTTTTGATAATTTAATAATTTGGGGGATATATTATATATATTCACGTACATAAATGCATTCCCCCTACTCCTCAAGTCCTATCCTATTCTTATCTATCTACCTACAGAGTTTGGCCTTTGGGTGGTGGTCAACCAGCAACCTCAAACTGCATCCCTCCTAGTCCTAGCTCACATAAAAAGGGAAAATCCACGCAATACCACTAACCTTGCCTACTTTAAATCCATCTTTCTCTCCTACTAGTCTCAACTGAAATGAAAATCTATCATTTCCTATATTGCCCCTGTGGTTGTCTTTCCTTTTGCCTTTTTTTTCCTTGTTTCTCTCATATGGCTTTCTTCTTTGTCTTTTCCAAATTGCAACCCACCATCTGGCATCTGGGTTTCTTGAATATAATTAATTGTCCATTCCTAATCCTAACACACTTCTACACACATATAAAGTTGCTTTGAGAAATCAAAAGAATAATCCAAAACAGATTGTTCAAAACAATATAATTAAGCCTTCTTGTATGTACAATACTCTTTTGAGTTTTTCTCAAGGTTTGTGTTTTTCTTCCTCTTTATTACGATACCTCTCCTTTTTGCTTCTTGTCATCTAGTTGATGAGTGATGTAACTGTTTTTGGTCACGTACCAATTTTTTGTGATGTACCAATTTTTTCTTTGGCTAAGTACTTTGTCATTTGACCTGCTCCCAGGTGGCCTATGACTCAAAGGATGATGGAGCTCTCTGGTGGCAAACTGCCTAGTGGTGAGCTACTTGTTGGCGAACTCCCTGGTGGTGAGCTACTTGGTGACGAGCTCCCTGGTGGTGAGCTACTTGGTGACAAGCTCCCTGGTGGTGAGCTACTTGGTGACGAGCTCCCTGGTGGTGAGCTACCTGGGTGACGAGCTCCCTAGTGGTGAGCTACTTGGTGACGAGCTCCCTGGTGGTGAGCTACCTGGTGACAAGCTCCCTGGTGGTGAGCTACTTGGTGACGAGCTCCCTAGTGGTGAGCTACCTGGTGACAAGCTCCCTGGTGGTGAGCTACTTTGATGAGCTGTTGGGTGTGCGGCCTTGGGGGCGAGCCTCCTAGTGTAGTGCAACCCGACTGTCCTCTACATGAGATGATCTATTCCTCTTTGTAGACGGCGGGAGCCGATGAACCTGCGAGAACTGAATCAGAGGACCCGGGGGTGTTTACCCGACGGGGCCACTCCGATGGCTAAGTTAGCACTCTGATAGTAGAGAGCTCGATGATGATATTAGAGAAATGAGAGAGCTAGAGAGCAGGGGTTATCTCCATTTTTTCCTCCCCCTCCCCTCTGGGGGGTCGGAGCTCTTATATAGCAGTGTTCTGACAGATCTGGCATAACCGCCTCTGATTCTCTATCGCAACCGTTACTTTCCAGGGCTGAGCTGGTGGGCACAGGTAACCGTTGTAGAGTACGGCCCTGCCAGACAAGGGACATCTCTCAGGGCTGGCAAGCACGATGCCGCCTAGCGAGAGACGTGGGTGCAAGTCTCCAAATTTGGCAGGTACGGTTGTCAGATAGGAAATCTTCCTGCGATACGTCGAGCTGCTCTGCAATGAGCTACCTTGCACCGAACTACTTTTCACCGAGATGCCGGTAATGTGCCAAGGTGCTTCTACCTGAGTTGTTCGTAAGATGTCAAGCTGCCTGTGGCCAGCTGCTTGTAAGTGGCCAGTTGCCTGTGGCGAGCTACCTGTAGCGAGCTGCCTATGCCGAGCAGCCTGTGGTGAGTTGCCTATGTCGAGCTGCCTGTAAGTGGCAAGCTGCCTGCAAGTGGTGAGTTGTCTGTAGGTGACGAGCTGCCTGTAGCTAGCTCGAACTGTCTAGTTGTCAAGAAGCTGCACTTAGTTGGCATGAGGTGCCAGGTATCATAATTTCACTGGAGGGCCAAATCCGCCCTCATCAATGAGCTTATAAGAATATGGGCATACAAATCCCATATGATCCCTTCGTGCTTCCATTTGATGGGGAACCACATCTCCTGTGTACATGAGCTCCAGTTTGAACCACCAACAGACCCTCAAGCTCATCAAATCAAACGGCCTCATCAAGATCCACCACAAACACAGACGTATAGCCTATATTTTTGTTAAGATCCATTCTATGCAAAAGAAAAAAAAAATGCATGGAAGAGAGAAAAAAAATGCACCACCTGTTTGCCAGGTCGCCGGAGATGGACGACGGTGGATGAATAAAATCCCCTCATATCTGTTGAAATTAAAAAAAAAGAAATATTAGATAAAATCAAACCCTAAAAAGAAATAGTGTGAAAGATATGAGAGAGTTGGAGGAGTAGTACCTCATGATGGTGAGATGGTCGGAGCGATCGCCAATGCCAGAGAGGGGAACCACATCTCCTGTGTATAGGAGCTCTAGTTTGAACCACCAACAGACCATCAAGCTCATCAAATCAGACAGCCTCGTCAAGATCCACCACAAACACAGACGTATAGCCCATATTTTTGTCAAGATCCATTCTATGCAAATGAAAAAAAAAAAAAACATGGAAGAGAGAAACAAATGCACCACCTGTTTACCGGGTCACCTGGGATGGACGCTGGTGGATGAATAAACTCCCCTCAGAAATGAAAAAAGAAAATATTAGATAAAATCAAACCCTAAAAAAAAGAGTGTGAAAGATATGAGTGAGTTTGAGAAGTATTACGTCGTGATGGTGAGATGGTCAGAGCGATTGCTAGTGCCGTAGAGGGCGTTGGATTTGAGCTCGGATGGAACGAGTGTCAGGGGGTTCTCAGACACAAACTCACCGATTTGACTTTTGAGGTCGAGGGCAAGAGCGGAAATAAAAAAAATGGACAAGTACGGATACACATGATGCAGAATTATGAATTCCAGCCCCCCTATAAATCACATCCTGCCCGTGAATTTGGCATCAATTCACGGTCATGATGCATTACCCCTGTACTTTGGGGCTATAAAATTCTGATCTAGGCTGATTGGTCATTCTCCCTAGAAAAAATGAGTTTTGGGCTCATTTTGGGATTAACGAGACGAGTTAATATCTGTCCAGTTAACCCCGCACACGGGAAGAGTGAAACCATGTGCCTAGACATGTGGCGCACTCTCATCGTGTGGGGCGTTTGTGGAGCGCCTGACGGTAGGGCGCATATTTGAACTCAAGATGTGGATGAACGTGATTTGCAACTAAAACTTTTTTCTAATAAAAATATAGATTAAAATGAAAAAAAAATAGTGATATGAACCGAAGCCCCCTTATAATATTTTCAAAAGTCGAAGAAAAATTAATAAAAATGAGAAAAAAAGAGAAAAAGATAAATAGGAAGAAGTGCCAACATGGACACCTTCACTAAATATTGTTATAATGGAATAATTAATTCAATAAATTTCACTAAATTAATAATTATGTGATTTATATGTTCATCTATACTATCTATACTATATTATAAAGCAATTAGGTCCCACGCCATCTCCCATTCCCCCTTCTCTCTTCTCTCCTTAAACCTCTTTCCTTTCTCCCTTACCCCTTTCTAGCCCTTCCATGTAGCTATGTGACAGCCCTCGCTTCTACACTAGAATGCCATTCCAAATCTCCTTTTCATGTTCTTAATCATTTAGCCAATCCCTCCTAAAATTTCTCCTAAACCATCTCACTAGAGTTCCACTTCAACTCTCTCTCTCTCTCTCTCTCTCTCTCTCTCTCATTTCCATCGGCTCAATCCCCTCCTAAACTTTCTCCTAAACAATCTCTCCTATCTAAAATTCCTCCTAAAACACCTCTTAATCCATATTATAAACCATCTAAAAACCAAAAATGTGGGTAAATTAATTTGTGAAATATTTTTTTATATTTTCAATAATTACTGATATTGTTGAATATTATTTAGTAAAAACCAACTCCTAAACTATAAATTTTAGTAATTTTGGTAAATTGAAAATTTTAATTACTAAGAATTACTTGTTGAAAATTACTGATTTTGGTAATTTAATTTCATATTTTTTGAAATTAATTATTCAAATCAATAATTACTAAAAATTAATAATTCATTAAAACACTAATAAATACAAATTTAATAATTAAAAATTATCAGTAATTTTTAGCAATCAGTAGTTATTGATATTTTCAGTAATTTTGATCGATTTATTAATATTTAATGATATTATCAAATAATAATTAAAATTTTTCAATAATGTTTAGTGAAAAGTTAATTTCAATAAATATAAATTTATTTTTTATATATTCAGTAATTTTGATACTTACTATAATTTTTTAGCAATAATTAGTGATTTTGTTAATTTAGTGAAACTTAAATTATAAAACTTCCAATTTTTCAAATAAATAATTGAAATTTTTTAATAATTTCCATAAGTATTTGATACTACATTTATAAGTACCATAATTAATGGAACTATATTTATGGGGTTGGGGGTGTTATAGGTTTAGGGGATAACCCCCAGGGTAGGAATGACAATGGGCAGGTTAAGGGTGGGGATCACACTCCCCATCCCGACCCCAAGTTCCCCATCAGGGACTTGAATCCCTAAAGTTTTTAATTAAAAGTTTGTTTTTAAAAAAGGTATTTATTTAAATCAAAGGAAAAATTAAAATGCAAATAATATCTTAAAGATATTTTGATATATATATATATATATATATATATATAAATATATTATAAATAACATAAATAATATTATATATTTAATATATAATCAGGGTTGGGGCGGAGTGTGGACTTCACTCCCCATCCCCAATTAGGTATTCATATTAATTCCATCTCCACCCTATCCCCGCTAAGGCAATCTCCATCCCATCCCCGCTTGATTGGGGAGGCTGGGTACTTGGCGGGGATGGAAAAAATTGTCATCCTTACCACTAGGTTGTGTAGCTCCATGGAACAATAAGTTTTAAGTCCAATTTCATGCATTGCACAGAGCCCCGCTAGTAAATTAATAAGTTAAGTAGTTATTTACTACTAATTATTAATAATTATTATTATAGTAATGGATATTTTCATAAAATTGAGTAATTCATTTCATTAATAAATGTTCAATAATGTAATTAAATAATTTCAGTAATTCCAATTAAATAAATAGTTATTTAATTATTTCATTAAATTATGACTAAATTTCAGTTATTAATAATTATTTTCTGATAATTATTAGTAATCATAACTAATTAGTACTTATTATTAGTGATTGTAATTAGTGTCTATTAATTATTAATTTATTATGATCATTCAAAATTAATTAACATCAATGAGGCAATGAGGTGATTAATTAGTATGTATTAATTAATTAGTGTATATTAATCAGGGCCATTAATTACGGTTAACAAAATATTTGATAATTATTCTAAAGCTATGAATAAAATATATATTTATTAATCTAGGTGATTCAAATCACCTGGACTGATGTAAAGACCAGCCTGACCGTGTCAATAATCAAAATACATTAAATTGGCCATGTTTAGGTATTGGATATACACGATACCTGACCCAAATAGCCCTTCATGATTCCATCTTAACCTGAAAACAGTTTGCTACAACGACAAATTATGACTTTGGAAGTTCACTATAAGTCTATAATCAGGGTATCAATGGTATTCGAAAATCTGATTTTAAATTTGAGATTTGAAATAATCGTATCGAATTCGGATAATTTAAACATTTTATCGGTTGAATTCAGATATTCTATTCATATTGAATAGTTAATCGGATTCGAATTCGGATATGACCTGATTCAATTCAACAAATATCCAAATTCAATCAATTATTTAATTCTTATATAATATATAAAATATTTAAATGTTTTATATAATTTATATATATAATAATTAAAGTATATAGATAATTTATATAAATAAATTAATTATTTTATATATTTATTGATTACCTAAAATAATTAATTTGTTGAATTTGAATCAAATATTTAATCAAATTCAAATATTAATTTTCAATATTCTCCAGATATATAATTGAATTCGGGTATTTAGTTTTGTAATCGGGTTCAAATTTGGATACTATCTAATTCAATTCGAATTCGATCCATTTACACCCCTAACTATAATAGCCACATCTTATTGCATTAGGTAAATTTTTGAAACCTCCCCTAAAGTTTCTTGTTGTTGCTAGAACCTCCCATGAACATTCTGACATAGTTGCAAGTAGACCCCTTCTTTTAAATTCTGCTAAAAAGAGTTATGAAAATGTCCAAAATACCCATACAGTTACCTTTGACAAAAAATATTTATTTTCTAAAATTTCTCTTCATATGAATCACAACTTTAAACCATTTCAATCCCTTTTATGATATTGATTTATTTTCCAAATTTGCCCTTTCAATCTCAAAGGTAAAGCTGCAACTTTAAATTCTCTTGTTTTTGTTGTTCATAAAGTTTGTATTGTTTTTTCTCCATAGAAACTAGCCTCAATTGTAACTTTATGCATATTTTGGACATTTTCATGGCTCTTGTTAGAGGATTATCACAAAGGGGGTTTATTTGCAACTGCATCAAAAAGTTCAGGGAATGTGATTATAATTATGAAACTTCATGGGAGGTTTTAACAATGATGAAAAAAAACTTTAGGGGAAGTTTCAGCAATTTAACCTTTTGCATTTGAATTTGCGTTTACACTTCAAAAGTTGTTTCAAAATCCGATTTCCAGCATTAAATAGGAGAAAATTAGCATAATAGAATATTACAACTGATCCATTTACAATTTACAATAATAGTTTTGGCAAATTGGCTTTGTATATTCTCAAATTGATGTTCGACAATGTTTTCTGAGGTAGAGGAATAATTCAAACATGAGTGAGATGAAACACTTGTTCAAGCGAAAAAAAAAAAAAAAAAAAAACCAACAAAGTCTTTACAATAAAAAAGAAAAACACTATGAGATAAAAACACATAAAAAACTTCTACATGTAAACATGAAACTTAACTTTATAATGAGCCATACCAGCAAAAACTCTACCGTTGTAAGATCGTGAAAGGTTTTATTACTAATTTCTTGGGGCCAAAAAATGAGAGGTTGTCATGCTGACGTGGCAATTTTAGAGACTTAGAAAGGGAATAATGAAAAAAATCTTTAGAATTGTAGTTGGATTGAGGTAAGGAAGCAAGTAGAGGCCATCTGGCTATTCTTGTTTTAATATATATTATTAGATAATATTTATAAGCTTTTACATTTGAAAGAAAATTTCATTTGTTTTTTCCAACATGTATTTGGAGCTGGTCAAATTTCTTAAATCAATTATTAATCAATCCCAATCGTTAATTTTTTTTTTTAATTCAAAAGCAAATTTATCCATTAAAATGCTCAAATTACATCACAAGTAAAACATAATTCAATAAAAAATCACAATAAAATGCAAAAAAAAGATAGATAAAACCTACCATGAATCAGAGATCAATTGTTAAAATAAGAGAAAAATAATATTTAGCACTAGGATAAAAGCTCTTGCAAACTTTGCAAACAGTACAAAGAGTTTTAACACGATAAAAGGGAGAATTTACTTTCTCCAATAAAGAGAAACAAAGTGAATGATTCTTTCATCATTAGTAAACCTGAACTTCTAAGCGTTTTATCGTATATTAAGTTTTAAAAGAAATAAATTGTCAAGACAAACCCTAAATTTTGCAATTCAAAATATGTTCTTCAACTTTATTGATGATGCAAGAGGCCAAAAACCTCGTCATGTAAAACCAAGCATAATATGACCAACCAAGTAATTTCACACAAGTGCATGGTATTGCCCATAATTCAAATGTCTTAATTCATTTCTTGGATTTAAAATTTAAAATATTTAGACAATTGTTATTGGTAAGATAAATTTCATATCATATGATGTTATTAAAATACTTTGCTATAACTTGCATAACCTACAAAAAAAATAAAGGCAAAAATTAGCATTATATAATACTAGCGGAAGGGTACATGTCATGCATGCAACATAAATAAAATAAAACAAAACACTTTTTCCTTATACTTTTTTATTACCTCTACTCATCCATTATATTTAAAGATTTAAATATTTGAATAAATACTGTTTATGAATATTAATCTTATATGATGTGTTATTAAAATACTTTGATTCAATTTTTACTAGCATGGACCCGTGCGATGCATGGGCTTTGTTAAAAAAAGTTGAGGCAAAAGGAGGTAGGGGTATAGCTTGGGTGGGCCCAACATGAGCCGAATCCAACTCAATCAAAGCTTTTGCACATGTTGGGTTTAAGCTAAGAAGTTTAGGCCTAACCTAAACTCTAGTGGGGTTTGGGTTGAGGCCTCGGGTAATTCGAGCCCAATCCAACCAATTTGAGCCTGCCTAACATTTTATGATACACATATTTACATATTATCAATATATTCTGTTTGGAAATTGGGCTGCAAAGCTCAACATGCTTAAGCCCAAGCCCAGCCCAAGATGTTGGTTTAAGCTTAGGTTAGGCCTAGGTTGGTAAGAGAGAAAAAACTACTCATAATTTTCAGCAGTTATTGATAATTTACAAATAAATAACAAAAATATAATGGCAATAATTATGAATAGTTTACTAACCAAGGCCCGAATTTACAAATCCTAGGTTTAGCCTAATTTTACCAACCTAGGCCTAACAACTTGGGTTAGGCTTTGGTTTGGGCGTATTTAGCTTTGTAGACCAATTTATAAGCAGAAAATATTAATAATATGTAGATATGTATACCATAAAATGTTGGACGGGCTCAAATTGGGTTAGGTCAAGCTTAAGCTACCCAATACCAACCTTAGTTTAAGTTGGGTCTAAATTTTTTTGCCTAATCCCAACTTGAAATTTGAAAACTCAAGCCCAGCTTGTGCAAAACCTTTGGTTAAGCTCGATCGGTCATAGGTTGGGCTCATCCAAACTACACGCAAAGCTCCTGTTCCCTAAAATTCTTTTTAACAAAGTCCAAGTATAGCACGAGTCTCCATTAATTTACTAATAATTCTGTGCAATTTCTACTATCTTATGGACAAGGTAATTTTCATATTTTCTAGAATTTACTAATATTTTTGTGCCAATTTCTACTATTTTGTGGACATTTCTCTTAATTTATAATAACTTTTGCTAATTACCACTAATTTATTGTAATTTGTGGTAATTTATGAAGATTTCTAGAAACTTATTGCATTTTTTTGGAAATTATTAGTAATTTTTCATAAATTCTACTAATTTCTGGTAATTTATGTATATTTACTTAACTAAAAATTCTGTAATATATTTTATAATTTGTAAAAATTTCTCTATTTATTTCGGTAGTAGAGTCTATAATTCATGATAATAACAACAGTCACCAAATTCAAAAAATCAAGCTGCAACATTTTTAACTAACAATAATCAACATATATATTTATACAAAATGGGGATACCGGGATTCATTCAGCATTGAGAATTTATAATAAATATACAACAACTTTCAAAGCATAAATTTAAATAAAAGCAATTCAGTTAGCAAAATTCAAACACAAAAAACACAAATTCCTCAATTGGCATTAATAAAAATAATTTTGATTTATAGTTATTAATTTATTATAGATATTAATAAATTTTAATTTTCATAACTTTTTGTTGTATTAATTTATTAATATTAATAATCACGAATAAAATTAGAAATTTTTAAATTTTATAATTCTTAATTTATAAAAATTATTACTGTTATTAACAGTACTATTAAAAATACAAATATTTCCGATCATGTTAATATTATAATCAATAAATATTACTGATATTAACAATAATATTTATTAATATTAATACTTAATAAAACTAATATTATTCATTACTCAAAATATTAATAATTTTTGGCATCTTTTAATTAATTATTGTACATAATTAATAACAATAACTTTAACAGTTATTAATAAAATTAATTTTAGTATTTTAACAGTAACATTTGGTAATGTTTTCTGGTATTAATTTTTGGTAACTTTTAGTTAATTGTGATTATAAATAATAGATTTTAATTAAATTTTGGAATATTTCATAAATCAGGAAATTAATCAATTAATTATTAGAAAAATTAATACTTTTGGTAATTTTCATTAATTATTTATTTAAAAATTACCAAAAAACAGTAAGTTACCTAAGAATTGCCTAAAACATCAAATTAACAAAAAATAACCTAAAAACAGTAATGTTTCTAGTTAAAAATAGCCTAAAAATTATTAGTTAAAACTTACATAAAAATTATTTCTTAATTTTACCTAAAAAATATTTTTGGTAAAAACAAAAAAAATATTAGTAAAAATTACCTAAAATTAATTTTTTACTAATATTTCATTTTACTTTTACTAAAAATAATTTTTGGTAAGTTTTAATTAACTTATTTAGTTAAATTACCTAAAACAATAATATTTATAAGTTAAAAAAGACCCAAAATTATTAGTTAAAATTACCTAAAAATTACCCAAAATAGTAAATTACCTAAAAAGGATAAAAAATAGTAAATTACCAAAAACAATAAGTTTGCTATTTTAACAATGATATTTACAATAATATTTGTTAATATGTTTTGGTAATTTTTAGTTAATCATGAATATGAAAAAAAAAAACTTCTACAAAATAAACATTTTCAATAATTAAAACTTATCAATAATAATATGAAATTTTATTTTCTTGGGATAAGTAGGCTGTACTCCCCCTCATAAATCTGAAATTACAACCACCTCCTAGTCTATTAGTAGCCCCCCCTTCTATAAATCGCATCATGCCCTATGGATTTGGCATCAATCCACGATGAGGATTCATTCCACCCCTAGGATGGAGCTAAGATTTCTGGGGGTGGACTGAACAATTACAACTATTTTAATCTGCATACAAAAAAAAAATTTGCTATTAACTAAATAGGTATAAGAGAAATTAATAAAAATTTAAGGATTTGTGGAAATTAATTATGGTAATTATGATAATTTTTTTACTCTAGTTGGGTAATTTGTGATACATTAGTTTATACTCTAATTATGGTAATTTGTGGTAATTATGGTAATTTGTGGTAACCATAATTTGATAATTATGGCAATATTGAAATAAGTAATTAATATAAATTACCAAAAATAAATAAGTATAATATTTTAAAATAAAAATATAAGTTTCATAGATTAAATAATGGAAATAATAATAATAAAAAAGTAATTTCAATGAAATAAACATTTCCAATAAAATAACCCGAATTAAATAAAGGTAATAAATTACCATTAAAAAAATAACTACCACATATTAAACATTTTCAATAAAATAACCCAAAATAAATAATTGTAATAAATTACCATTAGAATTATTTCCATAAAAAAATAAATTGTTGTATTTTCTAGGAATTAAATTATTACCATTATTTCCAATAATATATTTTTTTCTGGAAATAAGTTACCTAATATTATTTTACATATTATCTTCATAAATCATAATATTTAAAAATATTAATAATATTAATATTAATGTTTTTTTATAACTAATATTTTATTTTACATATTGCGTAGAAAAGACTTCAGCCGGCTTTGGGTCAAGAAATAGTCCAGACTACTAGGTAGATAGTTGGTTTCGGTTTCATGTCCAAAGTAGAAAACCCATAAGACAGATCCAATAGGTGGGGTCCATACGGGATTCTATGCAAGCACAAGCATAAAAATACAATTATTTAATTGACTAAGAGAATATTAATAATCAATAAAGCAAAACAAATCAATAACAAACCATCACAAGAGACTTTCCCCTAATCCCAAAAATCTAATCTTCATCATCCCCTATCTATTGACATAGCGGTAGCACAGCGAGGAAACTTCTTCCCAAGCTCTCTTCATTTTTTTTCTCTCATTCTCCCTCCCTCCCTCTTTCTTTATCATCCATATCATCTCTCTCTCTCTCTCTCTCTCTTCTAGAGATCTAAAACACATTCTCGAGCTATTGTTCATCGTCTTTTAACAGAGGAGTAATGACGATATCACCCCGCCCTCATTCTTCCCTCATTTCCAACATATATTTCATTGTTCTTAATCTCCTCTTCCTCCCTCATCGCTTCTATTCGTTCCTCCTCCATTTTTTGTCTTCTCCCAACCATTCATCAATCCCTTACTCTTTGTTTCCTTCACCATTCGAACCGAGTAAACCGTTGCAACTGTCATTGGACATTACATTCTTAACTGGTCTGGAGAAACTCACATTTGGAAGCTCGCCACTTATCACAAATCTTTTCATTACAATCCTCGAACGTCATTTTTGTTCGATGACAAATAACTTAAGGTGGAAGCTAGCTTGAACCCCCTATTACGTCATTCGGTTGTAGGCTAAAATACAATTCATGCAAGTCTCGTTCTCACTTGTAACCCCCTCTTTTTCTTTTTGATTGCATTTTCTCCATCTAGTTGTTGCTTACTAGGGATGATAGTGAATCTTTGTGGAGTCATTCTCTGTAGGTTTTTTGCTGACATCAGAGTTAATAATGTGACCCCTACAATCGAATGCTAGAGACAGTAATGGGATTACTGTATGGGAATTTGAAGAGGTATGTGGGCATTTTGGTAATGGTTTAGAGAGAAGGGCAATCATTTTTGTACATTTTTAGCTATCGTTTTTCTTTGTTATGTTGCTAATAACGCTGCTATTATTTTTTATTGTGCTTTTCCTTTTTTTCCTCTTCTTTAAAGATTAAATCATGTTCAAATAAAGAAGCTAGTGAGTTACATATCGTATTGTGTTTTTTGCTTAATTGTTTTCTTACAGTAATTTGTAATGTTTGTTGTCTCTAGAATCGATCTGACTACAAAACTTACTATGTTCTGCAAATTGGGGATTGGATCAATCACAAGGCTTTATGATACTTCAACTTGGTTGAATGAATGTTCTTGAACTGAGAAATTTACTTGATTTAACCTTATAATACTATAACAAGGGCTTTCTGCCATGTTGGTTATTCTTGTCGTCTGAGTCAAGGAAGACCACCAAGCTATTGAGAATGAG
This sequence comes from Nelumbo nucifera, assembly GCF_055504915.1. Taxonomy (NCBI): domain Eukaryota; kingdom Viridiplantae; phylum Streptophyta; class Magnoliopsida; order Proteales; family Nelumbonaceae; genus Nelumbo; species Nelumbo nucifera. The sequence goes on along the minus strand of NC_142649.1, from coordinate 143,737,587 downwards.
AACTCAGATTCTCGTAGTAAAAAATAAGAAAATAAAAAATCTGAAATAGAGAAAAAAGGAAATAAAGCTAACAAGGGAGGAGAATAAGCTATAAAAAAGGAATAATAATAAAAACATAATAAATAAAGTTTTAAAAAATAAAAATTGATAAAAGAATATAACAAAAAAAAGAACAAATAAATTTGCTAGTCCCATAAAATCAAATAGGGTTCTATAAGAAAATAACATAAATAATTGATAAAATTAAGTTTAAAAACGAAAATAATAAAAAAGTAAAAATATAATTAGGGGATTCTCTTGTGATGGTTTGTTCTTTATTTGTTTTGCTTTATTGATTATTAATATGCTCTTAGTCAATTAAATAATTATTTCTTTATGCTTGTGCTTATATGAAACTCTGTGTGGACTTTACCTATTGGCTCTCTCCCATCCGAATTCTACCCAAATTGGTTCAATTAATGCATTGTGTTTGGAGTCACCATTAAATGAAAAATGATTTTTAATACAATTATTTCTTTATGGAGTCACAATGCATTTAATGGAGTCACCATTAAATGCATTGTGTTTGGAGTCACCATTAAATGAAAAATGATTTTTAATACCAGCCTAAGTGAGCCATTTTCTGACACACACAACAAGACAACCACAATAGCAAAAACTATTCCAAATGACCATTAATGACAGCCGAATCAAATCAAAAGCACAATTCAACAAAAAAAATCTAAAATAAGCTTGAAAATCATACATGATAATGCTTTTTTTTTGTTATTGGAGGAGAGGAGTGAGCTGCAACGTGGGCCTATTCAACCTCTGTTTTTTCATAAAAAACAAAGAGATAGATGAAACTGAAACTACTTACAAGACAAAGACAATAACAAGTGAAAGATACATACTGAAAAATGAGACAAAATTGAGAATGTTATGAACCAACTTAACATATTATGCTTCTGCACTGTAGTGACTTACACTTCCTATCTTTTTTGTTTATCCTAAATAGAGAGCGACACTTGGAAAGATCTCATAGAGTAAAATGCTTGAGGAAGACGGGGATGTATGAGAGAGAGGGGAATAACTATGGAATGATGAACTTCCTATGTAATAAAGAGAAAAACATTAAAAATGAAATTAGATTTCCTACCATAATTTGATGGACTTTCCTTTATATACTCTTAATATGGGTGAAAGATAGGAAATTTTAGGTTGAATTAACAATTTGAGAGGATTAGGAAGAGAATAAGAGATATACTCTAGAATTGTAGGTTTGGGGTAATGGAGCAAGGAGATGTTATCTAATATAATCATCCTTATTTTCATATATACTAATAGATGATTTACTTGTAAACCAAAGCTATTAATGACATTATAGAAAAAATATAAAATCTAAATTGATAAAATATATATTTTAATTTTTATTATATTTTTAAATATCTTAAATAAATGCTAAAGTGTATTAAAAATGTTAATGGTAAAATAAAAAATCACACAACTAATCATCACCCATATATTTGCTAAATCATAAACTTATAATACAATTAAGATCTATCATTTATAATTTTGGTTAGTTATAACACTAATACTCAATTACTTTAATTTCAATGTGAATTGTAAAATTTAAATTAGGGTATTTTAATAGCACCATATCACATAACGCTAATATTTATAGAATATAGTTGTTCAAATATTTTAATATATAACTCTAACTAAAGAAAAAGATAAAAACTAAAGTGATAATAGAGCATTTAGATTTTGAAATTTTTTATGGTATTTTTATAAATGTTTTAATTCATTAATTAAATTCGGAAACTAAAATATTTGGTCAATAAATGTGATGCTTAGTATCAAATTCATTATTAGATTTAATGTTTTTGTCTTAAAATTGAAAAAAATGAATTTGATACAAATACATAAATTTTGTTGTTTATTTTTATATATTCTCATTTATAAATGTATATGAATCATTATGCACCACATATAAGAAAATGCTTCTCATAACAAAAAAAAAATGTGAAAAGATATGGGTAAGTAACTTCTTTACTAATGTTCCAAGTACTAATGGGGGGGGGGGGGGAGGAATTGATCAATGGGGTATCTTTTTCCCATTGACCAACTTTACTAATGTTCTTTTTGCATTATGAATGTGCTTCATAGTAAAAGCATCTCTACTTTCACCCAGGGGGGGGGATTTTTCAAAATATGATAGGATAATTTTGCCCATTTTAATATTAACTTTTTATAGGTAAAAATGTAATTTTATTAGTTATCTGGAAAACCTAAGAATTAAATGAACATGGGCAACTGAATTTACCCAAGTAATGTTACACACGAAACATTTATCTAATAAAAGTAGCAAAGTTCTAAACGAATGAGGCTCACAAAAGTCCATGTAAAGAATTGCAACCATTTTTGTAACTTAAAACAACCTATAAAGGTTATGTTTGGTGATTAAGTCGTTTGAGAATTCAAAGTACTTATTTGAGCAAATACTCAATGTTGTTTGGTGACCAATTACTAAACCGCTTGTATTTTAAGTACTTGTTTTAATGAGGATGTTTGGTGAGTCATTTCCCCAAGTATTTATTTTAGCATAAATGAAAATTTTAACATCTATTTCACACATAAATATAAGTAATAATCTTTGTATATTATGTTTTATATTTCAAATAAACTTACAACATCATCGTGTCGAAACACATGAGAATTCACGTATAATACACATTAAATACCACGTAAACCTATATATTTAATAGAAAAAAAATAATAATAAGAAGAAGAACAACAACAATAGTAATAATAAAAACATATATACATTATTATTATTATTATTATTATTATAGATTACATATATGCATTATGCAATAAGCAAAAAAAAAAGGAGGAACATCACTAATCTACAATAATAATTATAAAAAATGATAACACAAATTCTTCAAAATAATAATAAAAAATAAATCAAATTTGGATTGAGCAAAAAGAATGGAATAACATCACAAATATGCAATAAATAATAATAAAAAAACATGATAATACCAATTATTCACATTAATAATTAGAAAAAAAAGACAAATCCCAATTAGTACCCTGTACTTTGGGTCTACTATCATTTTGGTCCCCGAAATTTAAAATCTGACAATTCAGTACTTAAACTTTCAATACGGGAGAATGTAGTACATATTATTAACTAGCTGTTAATCAACCGTCGTTAAGTGGCATTTTAAAAAGACACAAATACCCTTCAAATGTCATCTAATTTTCTTTATCAATTATCCAAATACTAACAAAAAAAGTTGTCCAAAATCCTTGCCTCTTCTATTAAAAAAATTGGGGTTACCAGAATGCCCACTCAAATGTAACCCCAACTTTCTTAAATGGAAGAAGTGAGGATTTGGGAGTATTAATTTTTTCTCGATATTTAGATAGTTGATAAAGAAGATTAAATGACACTCGAAGGGCATTTATGTCCTTTTTAAATGTCACTTAATGACAAGTTAACTGTTGATTAATGCCAAGTATTGGATTGTCATATTTTGAAAATTGGGGTATTGAATTGTCACATTTTAAAGCTTAGGGACCAAAGTACTACTAGGCACAAAGTACATTGTACTAATTGAGAATTTTTTCTAAAAATGAATTAAAATTTAATTAAACAAAAAAAAAATTAAGAACACCATACAAGTATCCAATAAAAGTTATAAAAGATATGATATCACCAATTATTCATATTAATAATAAAAAAGTGAATCAAAATTTGGATTGTGCAAAATAAATAACAACAAACATTCAGCAAGTACATATTATTTGTATAATATTCAACAAAAATAACAAAAAATAGTAGCTATTCATACACACCATTAAGCAACCAAAAACATATACAATAATCACATCATTTTTCGTTTTATCTCTAAAAATAAAAAAAGAAATCAATTTTTGGTAATATATTGCTCAAAAAAGAAAAATAAACAAAAAATCGACGACTCTACAGTTAGGTTTATTTGTTTGGTTTGAAATCTCACATTTAAAATTATAATAATTACATTAAGAAGTATATTAGTATTTGTGAACATTTCTTTCTTCTAAACTTTGAATGTAAAAAATGTTATGAATTCTGAAAACTATCAAATATCCATTTTGACCCCATATATGAATTTTTATTTGTCTTTTTCAGTGTATCATTGGAAAAAAAATTTGTATAAATGCACTTTACGAAATAAGAGAAAACACACAATAATTTTTCTCTTAAAGTTAAAAGATTCTTTTTAAGAGATAATAGTTAAGAGAAAATGAGCAGGCCCTTATTTCTTAATTCAACAACATTACAATGACTTTCTAGTCCTTAAACCAAGAAGACTGATTGAAAGTGAAAAATGATTTTATCACTACTCGATTTTTTGCCACCTTAATGGTCGTCGGCACGTTGAAATTAGGTTCCATTGTTATTGATTTGGGTTTGTGTGAATAGAAAAGAAAAACAGATTTCTCCATTGTGGGGCATTCAGGGAATAATAAAAAAGTATTTAGGGATTGGACCATCCCACAAATTTTGAATAAACAAAAAAACAATTTTTTAGTTGTCTTTTTTAAAGTATTTTTTCAAATCAACATTTATTCTTAAATTATTTAATAAATATAAATAAGGCCTTATTTTCTACTTATTATATGAACGCAACACCTATTTTAAGTTATATTTGATGATTAAATAGTTTAACAAATAAGCATTTTTTCTAAGTACTTATTTTAACAAAAATTTAAAGTATAAAAAACGCGTAACGTATCAAAAACACATTTTTAAGATACGTATAGAGATAAGCATTACATACACATAAATATACATAAAAATACTATAAAAATTTAAATATAATATAAAAAACACCAATAACACTAAATATAAAGCTTTAATAAGATATATATATATATCATATTAATATATTTCAATGGAATTTAAGAAAAAACATTTAAATAATGTTTATTAAAATTATAAGTACATTAATATTTAATAATTCAATTCAACACAAAATAATTTAATACAAAATATTAATATTAAAGAAAAATATTTTGTAATGGAAGTGTAAAATATACCTTCAACAATAATGATGTTTGTTAATAATTTATATAATATACAATTTAAAAATAGTTAATAATTAATATTAAAATCATAATAAATTATAAAAATTATTATTTAATAAGTTATTTATTTATATATCTTTAGTAAAGTTATGGCAATTAATAATTTAGTTACATATTGAGTTCCTTGTAAGTTAATAATTGTTTATATGTACATTATATTATTTTTTAAATAAATTATAATATTTAACTTAACTTATTTATTTGCCTAAAATGCTCAAATTACAGTATAATATAATATTATTGATAACAATGTTGAGTATGTTAACTTAACTAATATTATTTAATAAACCACTAAAAATCTAATAACTCATTACAGTTTTAAGGGTTTGTAACTGTAAAATTCATATTATATGATTCGTTTTCAAACAAAGAAAAATTATTGTTATGATTAGAAATTAAACTCAAACTCATTTTATTTAAGCAAAGAATCATCTCATATTCTATAACCATAAGAACCATAACTAAAACTATCTGTTAATTACATATCTCTACAACACTGAAGATATTATTCTTAATTAAGTGGTATTGAATTATCAATGGGTGATATATATTTGACAAAAATCTCATTACCATTATCTCCATTATAATCAAATTCAATATATAATAGTGATCTCTATTATATTTAAAACAAAAAATTAGATCTTATACTATCATTATCACCACGATCATCATTACTAAAGTAATTATCATTATCAGCTCAATTACCGCTAATAAGTTTTTTAATACAATTATTAACATTTTTCACTATTTAATTAAGAATATATGGATTAAGTCTCAGAAAATTGTCTAGTTCATATAAGACATTTTTATCTGTTTTAATATTTTTTTAAACAAAATACCACTAGATCTTCTTAATTATATATATCATCAAAATCAATTAAAGTAAATTAATATTTTGAACGCCTTTTATTTCTAATGAGGTGTATAACCCTCATTCTCATGTTATAATGGATTTATACTAATTTTTCAAAATTGTCGTAGAATAGACATTATCTCTGTTTTGTATGAACGAGACCGAAAATACTCTAATTTCGTTTACAACGACTAAAATTTGTTTATAATAATACTCTAATTACTAGTTGTTAAGCATCAATCAACTAAAAAGACAAAAAAAAATACAAATACAATATACATAATATTAAAAGTGAAATTAATTAGTTGACAACTTGATAATTTAACATCAAATAATAGAAAATTAAGAATATAATAAAATTTTAATTTACCTAGGTCAGTTATTGATTTTGTTTTCACAGTCACAAAATATACAAATACACATAATGTTTTACAAAATATTTCTGTTTTAATTGAAATAATAGAATTTGATTCCTCTGATTCAATAAGGCAATGATTGCTCTAATTTAATTAGGTTTTATTTTTATAATAATTTTTTTAAAATATAATAATAAATTTTCATATATAACAATGTCATGATTATATTATATACTTATATAAATTAACAAAAAAATATAAGTTATACAAATAGTGAACAACCTATATATTTTATGTCTTATTTATAATGTCTACGATGTGTGCTCATATGAATTTGAAAAATTCTTTTCAAATATTTTCTTCACTTAGTGTAATACTAGATATACAATTTCTATTTTTTTAGTATCAATAATGAAAAAATATTTTTAAACTTTCAATAGAAATACAATTTTCATTCTTGCTCTATTTTTTATTGGTTTTAAACATAATAAAAACTAATAATATCTTTTAATATTCAATCAAGGTACAATTCATACGAATTTTTTTTGTATCCCGATTTCATCTAGTATTCATCAATTTATACAAATATTGTGCATTATGTCGATCACTAAAATAGATCATTCAATCATTGCAATACACCATAAAATTAATTGTTGACAAATCTTATTGGTTTGTCCAAACACTACACATAATGATGAGTTCATATGTTTCAATTTTTTGAAAATATGTTTTTAAATGACTTATAAACTCTGCAATTTCAGTATATAAGAATTTTTGTGTAATATCATAAGATGTATGCCCTTATACATATTTTTTTGCTTTTTCTTATTTTATCTACCATGTTTTTGTAATATTGAGATGTTACTGTAGGAATATGGTTGTATATAAAAGATATTAAAATAACTTTTGTAACATTATTTGCAGATCTTTAGTTATAGCACTTTTTTGTTCAAAATCTCTTTCTACAAAACATTGTCCATCGCTTCAATACTAAAACTGACACTTTTAAAATATTTTTTTTTAAAATCAAAATGAATTAATTGTGCCAAATTCTTTTTTCCAACTCTTTATTCAAAAAATACCACTTTTGGTATTTCATAAAAGTGGTTGTAACAAAAAAGTCCATCTTAATGTTGCAATTCTTCAAATTAGGTTTGTGATGCTATTCTATTTATATTGCATGCTCTTACTTTACATTTTCATTTTCGTTATCAATATTAAACATTGAAACTTTTCTTTCTCATCAGCATCATCATAATCTATTCCGTCCCACAATATTTTTCTTATCAACATTTTTTATTCTTTTAGATATTTTTAAATAGAATTACAAATTTGTTTTAAGCATTTTGAACAATTTGAAACATTTAGATACATTTTAGCCAAATAATGTTTAACATAAGTTATACCATAATTGGTGTAGAGTATTATTATTTACTCTATTACGATATCTCTATCCAATATCTACTTATTATTTATTTTTAAATTATATATAAAAAACTTAGTATATGAAATTTCAATCTCATATATCATAGAGATTTAAAGACCAAAGCTTCCAAATTATCCAATTAATTTAGCTATAATAATTCACATAAACAACAAAAATAAATTAGAAAACTTCACAAATATTAACAATATATTAATTTCCTTTTTATTAATAAATAAAAATCATAAAATTATACAATTATATCATTCATATAATCAAAATACAGAATACACTAGTTTTTATAAAATTTTATATCTACTATTCAGTCCTTAGGAACATATAAAAATGTAATTAATTATTATTTATTTTTAATTCTAAAAATTATAAAATTATATATGAATAATAAATGACAAATGACATAAATTATATGATAGATCAGCCATATACTAACATAATATATAGTTTTTATTGGCAAACGACAATAAAAAATAAATTTTAAAAATTAAAAAAATAACACAATTGAATGTAAATATTAAGTGCTTAAATGTAAATAAAAAACAAATACTTTTCATTTTTTATAATTTTTCTAAGTTTGTACATAATAATCTTTAAATGAATTCAATAAGTCTTATGCATTACTCTTAAGTTGTGTTATTTCTGAATAAAATATTAAGATTTTCTCCTCATTGGGTTTTAAATATAATAAGTGTTTTTTTAAGTAAAAACTTATTCTTCACTTATTTGTCAAACAAAAATAAATGCTTATTTATCACTTAATATGTTAATGAATCAAATCAAATAATGTTTTATATACTTATTAAAATAAATATTTATAATATATAAATGAAAAAAATACCAAATAAAAATAGCTTAAAATGATTATGTGGCATTGATATGATAATTTATATTAAAAAAACAAATCTAATCTTAAACACCAAAAAACTTGCAATTTATATTAAGAAAATAATTAAAATATTTTGATTTAATTTGTATAGTAAACATAGAAACCATAACAATTTTACATTATAATTCTTTTTCTTATTATATAATTCCATATGTAATTACTATATAATGAAACTTTTAATGTCTTTAACGTAAAAAATATGTTTATATTTGTAATAATATGTGATAGTTAATTATCTTAAATATTAAAAAAATGTGATTGATTAATATACTAAAACAATAATTTTTATTTAGAATTATTTTTAATTTTATTAATAGATTTTATACTTTAAATAATTTAACAACTATTATTTATAACTATTACGTTGGAAGATAAGAGTTGTTTTTTTATTATAAAATATATATATAAATTAATAATTGTTATTTAGAGATAAAGTCTCAAATGTGGCATATTACCATAATTTTAAAATTTAAAATTTGTCAATATATTTTTTAATTATTTTAATTAATTAATTAAATATAAAGATTAGCATATTTACATAACTTATATGTGTAAATATTGACATTATATATTAAGACGATGTAAAAAATACCCATATTTAACTTTTATTGTTTATAAGTGCAAATACAAAATTAAAGATACAAATTTAAAAATATAAAAAGATATTTTCTTTTATTAATATGCGTATTTAAATATTTAATTTTATTAATAGATTTTAAATTTTAAATCATTTAACAACTATTATTTATAACTATTACGTTGTAAGATATTTAGTATCACAATTATAAAAATTTTTATATTTATATATACAAGAATTAAGTTTTTACATTATGTACAATATATAATTATTTATTGTTGTTTGATACATATAATTAGTATTATACAACAAATAAGATTATGGTTTGATAAAATTAAATTTATTATATAATAATTAATTGATGATAAAATATCTTAATGAAACAACGATAAGAAACACCATTCTAATATAATATGATTCTATTAAAATAATATAATTTAAATTTTATAGTTTTCATAGAAAATAAAGTAATATTACTTTTATATATGTACATTCAAATTGAAATTACCAATATCATACAAATTAATTTGTGTCAAATAATAATTTTTAAAATTTATGGTTATTGATACATTTATATATGTGTTGAAAATGTTAATTTTTAATGATAATTATAAAATTTAAATATATTTTATCAGAATTCATATTGTCATCTTAATTTATAAGTGCTCGGACGGGTTCTTAATGTGCTCACAGAGTATTTAGACGTTAGCAAAAGGTAGTACAATCCTTATTGAAATTTTAAAATGACAATATTTTGTCCTTTGTATAAAACCAAAAAATTAGGTCATTCGACCATCTTTTTGAACTGAAAAACTCACCACCGTTTCCAATCTCTTCGAACTCTCTCTGCACCTGAGCAAATTTCACTGTCATTTCATCTCTTTGAACCCTTTATTCGAAATAAAGAAGTTCCTTGCTTCAATTTCTCTCAATGATTTTAGCTTTATTTTGTTTCAATTATTATAGTGTTTACACAATGTTTTAATTTCAGTTTCTACAAAATATTGATGATTCGTTTATATGATGAATATTCTTATCCATTTGTGTGATTAATATTTGTTTGGATATTTAGTCATAGTATGAAAATCCTCATTCTGTTATAACTAAAAAGCCCTCTATCGTCATGTCATGTTTTTATTTCATAGTGTCTCCACTTTTCATTTTTTATACTTGTATCAATTTTTCATATTGTGGTTGGTTATGGAGAACATTTTAGGGTTTATAGAATTACTTGTTAAGTGAAGTAAATTCCTTATTTGTATATTTTTCTAAGACTATACATACTACATGTACATTTGAAGCACTTTGTTAGCCCACCGGTTATTCCCATTGAATTTAGATAATATATGCAATTAAAATATCATTGCATCTTATGAATCAAGTTTTTGCGTAAATTGCATTAGAGGCCTCATGCTGAATAAAGAAATGATAGCATCAAGAGACCTGGAAGTTGTCTATCTTTTTCTCCCTTATTTTCAACATTTAAACCTCACTTTTTAACTTTGAAAAACCTCAAACATCATTATTTCTCACCACTAATAGTGATTTTAAGGACTCCATCCTGGTTATATTGATTTGATGCAGTTCCTATCAGAACTTTTTTCTCTTTTTCAATGTTTTCTTTTTCTATTTTTAGTCATGCTTCTTCATGTGCAATTTCAGCCTGTTAAACAATGGATGAAGTTTGAACATCTGTAAAATTAGTTTAGGAATTAAGTTGTCAATTTAATGAAAGGTTTGCTACAAATAAACATTACAAATAGATTTGATATTCTATAAATATTACAATTTAATAAAAAGTTTCATACTTTATAAATTGATTTCCAATTGAAATCATATGAAAAATAAACTTGTATCAATCAAATATCAAGCACCTTGTATGTCAACTATTAGAACAAAAATGTTTGAGTGTATAATTGATTTCTAATGAAAGTCCTTTAGAGACTATCCAGATGGATATTAGGCTAATGTATGGATCAATAAGAAACTGTAAGAAAAAAGACATATTCTGATCATGAATATAGCCAATTACAAATAATTTCTAATAAAAATTGAATATTTTTATAGGAAAAAAGACATTAAACCCATTACTCTACAAGCACATAAGTAATTCAAATCACATGCCGCCCATTAATTATACACAATGCTTTGAGAAACTGTAAGAAATAACACAAATTAAAGTTCTATAAATTCCCTTAATTATATCTCCATATAGGGAATAAAAATTTTTTGATTTTAAATTAGAAATATAAATAAATAGAATAAATCAATATGGATAACATATACAATAGAAATTCTTTTGATGAAAATTTTGGTTGCATTTTCTTTTTATATCCAAAATTTACAAAGATGAAAAATACAACTAAGAAGCTTTACAACACCAAACATCTTTTACGGATATGATAATATACATACGTCTTGCATTGCAAATTTATTTTTCATTTATTCTTTCTGTAGTTGACTATATTCAGCAAAAGTAAATAATTTTATCATAGGGGGAATTATTCTTTTGCACCTTCCATTTGGACAAAGCTATAGTCTAAGAATGTTAACAAAGTCCAAAAATCTAACATGAGATCCAAGATCCAATTCAATTATTTCGAATTTGGATTATCTGTTTATATATGTGCGTATATACAAATATATATGGATAATATATAATTATATAAAGTTTGTAAACAGTAAATTCAATATTTTATATTAATATAAATCTATATTATTAAAAAGTGAATACGATTTTATTTTTCCTTTTTCTTATTTTAAAGATAACGAAACAAAATTGGATTAAATCCCAAATTCAATCCAAGACCCCTAAATCTATAGTGTACTATTATGGTTATGTACGTGAATAAACTTATTTTATGTAGAAAAAATGGTTATTACACGTTCTCCAATAATGTATGCATGCGAGGCTGGATATATGGAACTTTACAATGCTAGAACAAATGAAAATTGGGGAAGAGTGTTCTTGCGTTGCCCAATATGGGGAAAGCATACACACTCCTTTTATTGGCTCGATGAACTGATTGTCGACCTAATGGTAGAGTTTAAAGAGTTCAATCAACCCACTTTAGGGCTTGTAGAAAAAATATGAATATCGCAATCGCTCAAGGAAGAGATGGCATTTGGACGTAAGGTGCATCTCTTATATGCAATGTCATCCAGTTTATTATTATTATTGTTTTATTTATTTTTGTTTATTATTGTTGTTGTAGTTGCATAGGGTAGTTATGGGATATATGAACAAATGACAATGGTTATAATAAATATATGTATGATGTACGAGCATGTAGATGATGGCAATCACTTTATTATGTGTAAACTTAAGTTTTGCAGTAAATGTTTTGTAACTTTTAAAGTTTTTATTATTTTTTATTTGTATTTGTTGTTAAAGATTTTTAATTAATTATAATAATATAATTTTATATTATTATAAATTATTATGCATTTAATTATTTTTTATTCGTGTCAGTTCAATATTATTAATTAGTAACCATTAATTTGTATTAAAATTTAATCATTTTATTATTTTTTTAATAGTGAGTAATTATTTTCTATTATCTTAATTACGTTATTTATTAATTATTAAATATTTTTCGTAATTATTATATATTATTATGTATTTAATTACTTTTTATTCATGTTAGCTCAATTTTATTAATTATTAATTAGTAACCATTAACTTTTTATTAAATTTTAATCATTTTTTTATTTTTTATTAATTTAATTATGTTATTTATTAAATATTAAATTCTTTTCATAAAATTTATAAATTATCATGTATTTAATTATCTTTTATTCGTGTCAGATCAATATTTAACCATTAATTTTTATTAAATTTTAATCATTTTATTATTATTTTAATAGCGATTAAATATTTTTTGTTCATTTAATTATGCTATTTATTAATTATTAAATATTTTTCATAATTATTATAAAATAATATGTATTTAATTATTTTTTGTTCATGTTAGTTCAATATTCGTAAATATTAATTAGTAACCATTAATTTGTATTAAATTTTAATCATTTTATTATTTTTTGATAGTGAGTAATTATTTTTATTAATTTAATTATGTTATTTATTAATTATTAAATATTTTTCATAATTATTATAAATTATTATGTATTTAATTATTTTTCATTCGTGTTAGTTCAATATTGTTAATTATTAATTAGTAACCATTAATTTGTAATCAATTTTAATAATTTAATTATTTTTTATAGTGAGTAATTATTTTTTATTAATTTAATTATGTTATTTATTAATTATTTAATATTTTTCGTAATTATTATAAATTATTATGTATTTAACTATCTTTTTTCGTGTTAGCTCAATATTATTAATTCTTAATTAGTAACCATTAATTTTTATTGATTATTTTAATTTTTATTAAATTTTAATCATTTTATTATTTGTTACTAGCGGGTATTATTTTATATTCCTTTAATTATGTTATTTATTAATTTTTAATTACTTTTTGTAATTATTATAAATTTTATTAATTTTTTTGTATGATTTCATCATTATTTTGAATTTGATAAATTATTTTATTTTAAATAGTAGAGATTGAGCTCAAATTTACCAAATAGTCTGTTCTAAGGGTAAAATAGTAAAATCAGGGCATTTCAGATGTTGAAGGTTTGGTCCAATACAAACATGCCTAAGTATTCAGAGCCTCTAAAAAGTAGAAAAACATCAATGCCTCTTTTTAGATTTTAAACACTTTTAATATTTTTTTAACTTTTCAGATTTCAGATTTATCAAACGCCACCTTAATTAGGTGATTATTATCGTCATTTAAGGCTTTTATTTGAACTATACAGAACCAATTACATAAATTTTCTTTTCATTCAATTGTTAAATTATGGGCACTTATATCATTTTTTTATTACTTTCACATAAATTATCTTTAATTTGATTGTGGTTCTTTCAACCATTTCAACATTAAATTCATCACATTTTCCAACATATATTATATATGCCTTTAGCTTGTGTGCATATTAAACCATCCTAATATATTTTATTTCAATTGTTTTTCCTTTTGTGACTACTCGTAGATTCCTTTATATGTCACTAATTAAAATTTATTCATTAAAATGCATTGGGGTATGATTGTCTAAAACTCGTTTTAATATCATACCTTTTAACATCGTATATATGAATAATATATGTAATATTAAAATTATGTTTAATTTTTTTATAATTTATGTTTTTATTATTTATTTCATGACATCACTTGTTAAATTGTTTAATTATAATAGAAATGCAATTGTAGTTTCCTTTTAAATATTGGTCTTTTATACCATATTAAAAATATATGGTCACACATGTAATCTCATAACTTGATAATGAGTTTAAGGCCTTTTTTGATGATTAAGTACTTGTTCTAAGAACCTTTAGAACCCTTAAAGTTGTTTGGGGTGGGAATGTTTGGTAAGCTACTTTTCCCCATATTCTTATATTGACACAAATGACAATTTTAGCCTTCACTTCACTTATGCATATATACAATGCTTTTTCATATGTTATACTATACATTTCAACTGAAAGCCCACGTGGACCCACATGTGAATCGCCATGTAGACTCAATTAATAACAATAATAATCGTAATAATAATAATAAATAAAAGATTACTCAAACAAAGGATAAGTGCTCTCGATTAAAGGATATTCTAGAAGAAAAGACAAAAGCTCTAAACTTGGCTTTAAGTGAAAATCAGGCTATTAGAACACAACTAGAGGAGATGACTCTAAAAGCTAAAAAAGCAGAGGCTGAAAACAAGATAGTTGGTTTCGTGTCAAATGTTTCAGGGTATTCAACTTCAAAACATGTACCTTTATGGGAGCTTCTCTGGTTTCCAGTGATTGCCAATATGTCAATTACAGGGATGAACCTAATTTTAATGCTAAACTCTATAGGATTTTATCAGGTCGAGATTAATAGAATAAATTTATGCTGACTACTAGGTTGATGAATGGTTTCTCAATATCAACAACATTAATTATCGTTTTTGTGGTGCAGATTTCAAAACTAAGCATGATTCAGGTAGTTTGTGTGATAGAATGGATCATTCATGGCAAACATTACTCAGGAGAGGTTAAGATGGTTGTGGTGGTTGGTGTTTGTACTGTAACACATGTGAAGGTGAATGCCAAGGGGTTCCTGTGTACTATAACAGAGATCGATCTTTGTTGGCCTCAAACAATTGTTGTTGGCCTCACAAATGGAAAAAAAAATAGAGATCGATCTTTGTAGAGTTCGTCAAACAGTCAAGCTTGTACAAATAATAAATACCCATTTTCTGTTGGCCTCACGAATGAAAAAAAAAAACAGAGATCGATCTTTGTTGAGTTTCAAGTTAAAAAAAAAAAACAAGAAGAAACTACAGAGTTCACATGTAAATCTACAAAGAAGAGGGAGTTCACAAGTGTAGATCTACTAACCTCTTGTTGCCGGTGGTGGCTAGACAGTGAACCTGTCATCGTTTGAACATGAGAGTTCACAAGTGTAGATCTACAAAGAATAGGGAGTTCAAGTTAGAAAAAAAAACGATTAAAAAGAGAAAAAAAAACTTCAGAACATATAAGAAAGATGCCAAACGACAGGTCCGCTGGCCATTGTTCCTCACCACCGATCGTTGCCTGTGGACTTGCAACTGGTGCACCGCTACCTGGGTTTGAGGTTCGAATGAATGGAAAAAGAGGAGGTATAACCCTCGTGGGGGTATTTTAGGCATTATAAAAAATTATCAGGGACTGGTTCGTCCCACTTTTTTGGAGAACTACTTCTCCAATAAGTACTTAAACAAAAAGCCAACTTGAAGTCACTTTTTCAAATAAGTACTTTAAAAAAAAATACTTCTTCCCATTTTTTACCAAACACCCATAAGTACTTAAAAATCACTTAATGTGTGGTCCCATGTCTTAAAAGAAGTACTTATTTTAAGTGTTCTCAAACAGGGCCTAAGTCCATTTGCCACCAAACCAATTACTTGTAAAAGACTATTTACTTAGGCATCGTTTGGCAAGTCTTTCAACTTGGTTTATCGACTATCTAGAAGTCTGACAAATCATGTTTTGGCATTTCCCTATTTGGTTCATAGTAGGTCAAGTCACCGAAAGATGGTGTCCCGAAAAACATATTTTGGGTTGATTTCATGAATATCTAATCTTGGCCTTTCAACTTTTATGCCATTTTAAGTCCTCCTCATACATGTACAATTACCCACACAGGACCAAAAGTGAACAATGACACTTGACGTTTTTTCCCTAACACTCAAATATCATTCATCACTTGAGCGTACAACAACAGGTTCTTCCTTCTTATTTTCTTTTCCTTTTATCGTTGTCCATTCCTTCTGTCGCACAACATTACTCTACTTCCTTTTTCCTCTACCATTTCATCTTTCTTTCTCCCTTTACCACAACATCATTCTCTCACACTTCACTATTGTTTTTTCCTTTATTTTATAGGTGCTTATACATTCAACGGCGACTGGCTTTCTTACGACGGTGATTGACTGTTGGTTTATGGTTTGAAGATGTACAACTTACATGTTAAGTTTTTTTTTTATGTGTGTGTATTTCATCTTTTGTATAAGTTAATGTATCTTGGTGTGTTTTGAACTATTTTTTATGTTTTGTATGGAGAGGAAAGGGGATTACGATGGGAACAACCAAATGTGATGTGTGCATGTTCATTTGACATTGTGTTTACTTTCATTGAAATATGATGGGAGGGTGCTGCACATGATTCGAATGATATTTTTGGAGATAGTCCAAAACCTCGATAATAGGTTCCTTCTACTACCAGAAAGTCAAAGAGGTACCACATTCTACCACGAGGGTATTTCATGTAGGAAAGTATTATGTTATTGATTCAGGTTAAACGAATATGCTTGGTGTTTTATTTCTATACCGTTTAGAAATGTATCATTTAACATACTTTCAAGGGAGATGTGGTCATCTAACGAATGTGGAACAATACTTTAATTATGTACAATCTTCATTGAGGAATGTCATAGAGCATTGTTTTGGAATTTTGAATGCACAATTCCTAATTCTGAAGTTGATGCTTTCATACTCGATTCATAAGCAAATTTGGATTGTCTTTGTTTATTGTGTATTGCACAATTTCATCAAATTGTCACAGATACAATATGTGTATTGGAATGGATTCTAACAAAAGAGGATGTTCCCATTGAAGGATAGGGAGGGATGTTCCATGCTGTAACATAGACTCTAACTGAAATGGGTTCACATGGATCTACACAGATGGAACAAGTCAGGGATAAATTCATTTTCAAAATGACTAATCACTACAACTTAAATGTTAGTCGTAACAGAGTAAGAAATAATAGGAGGAGAAGAGCTACATCTTGTTTGTTTTATTGTTGGATTTTTTAACATTTTGATTTGTTTATCATGTACTACATTAATTGTTATGAACTTGTATGTGTTTAAAATGGACTAATTTGTACATGCGAATAAGGGCGTATGAAGTTATTCATGGCAAAAACTGAAAAATATATATATACCCTACTAGTGATGTATGAAACCAATACATATAAAATATTTGTAACTGTACTTAGTAAGAAAAATGAGTAATGCAACCAATTTTTTCTTTCCCATTTAAGCCACATGAATACAACTTCATGTAGGTAGATAATTATACCACAGAGGAACCTCAAGTACACATCGTTGAATAACACAACATTGCTCATGACAATGTAGACTATATGAAGGAACATTTTGTTGTATTTGGAGCATGTGCATGTTGTTATGGAATGATGTGTCTCATCGTTTTGATGATGCTTTTAATTATTATTTTGTTAGTCTGAAAATGATTTGCAATTACACTAGATATTCTTTGTAAACTATTGTGGACATGTTTTTACAGTTACAAACATCTGAATATAAAATAATATATTGGAAGTTGGCCTAATTAAAGCCTGTATAACAAGTACACGTTCCCATGGGTGGGTCACACAAAAAAACATGTGAACCCCACAAAAATTGACATGTACGGGATTCGTATGATGTTATGTATAATTAGTGCAAAATAGCGATAAGCGTTGTGGGGTCTACACATGGTAATTGTAGGTGAGACCCATAAAGATGCACTATCATGTATGTCAATGTGGCCAAATCAAGTTAGGCCAAGTGTTAAATGTGCACTAAATAGCCCACATTAGCAATGTGCATATCTAAGCATTATCAAATGGTCTTCGAGCTACTATAGTTTTCCAATAGCTCCACGAATGACCCTAATCAAACGGTCATCGAGCTACTAAGATCTTAATGCAAAAGCTCACATCGTCTTTTGACTGTCAGAGCTTCTAGAAGATCTTTCAAAAAGGACTTGCGAAATGACCCCTTAGTTATATATATATATATGTTCTACTTTTGTCATTAATAAAGAAAAACCTCATTTATCACACTTTTTAATTGTCAAACATATAATATTAGACGTGTCCCAAAATTGTATATTATTTTTGCATTTCTTTATTTTTTAACTATAAAACCATGGGTTGACCAATTTGACCCAAAATGGTTGAACCACTGACCTACCACCTAGATAGAAAATGGTTTCACTTCTAATTGATTTTATATTTTATATTATATTTCCGTCGTTACTAAATACTTTGTATTTATCATATTTATTTTTTGGGTTGCCATTATATAGCATAGATTTTTATCTATTCTATTCGAATGTTTATGTTGTATATACTTCATTTTTTCTCTTTTAATAATGTTTTAATTTACAAAAATTATCATATTTATGTTTAATATGACAATACATAATAATAGAGATGTACCCAATTTTTTTTTATAAAATTTCTTTATTTTTTAAGTTTTGTATATTTATTTATTTTTTATTTTTATTATTTAATTATGACATCATGAATTGACTCATTTGGCCCTGATGGTTAAACCACTTACCCACTTCCTAGATAAAGGAAAAATAAAATGGTTTCATTTATGGTTTAATTTAAAATATATATATATATATATTATAAATTCACCACCTAGATAAAAAAAAACTTGTTTGATTTATGGGTTGATTTTAAATCTAGGTTTTTATATTATGAAAATAATTATTTATGAACTTAATTAGTGGAATATAATGATATAAAAGAAAAATACCTTAAATATATGATTTAATGATAGGATATAAGAGTTAATACCTTAAATGTGTGTTTTAATAAGTGAGAATTGAATATTAGTATTAAAATTATGGCCT
Source organism: Nelumbo nucifera (assembly GCF_055504915.1). Taxonomy (NCBI): domain Eukaryota; kingdom Viridiplantae; phylum Streptophyta; class Magnoliopsida; order Proteales; family Nelumbonaceae; genus Nelumbo; species Nelumbo nucifera. The sequence continues at coordinate 143,718,106 of NC_142649.1, read as the reverse complement.
CATTTAGTGCATCTTTTTGTGTAGGTTGTTGATTGTTTAGAAGCCCAACAACCCATGTTTTAGTCTTTTCCTGTTTTGTTGGGAAACTATCTAGCCGAAAAAAGATGATGCCTCGAAAAGATGCGTGAAACCCATTTTGGACTATTGTCAGGAAGCTCCAAATGAAGCTTTTCAACTTTTTTGATCGCATCTTCGCACGGAAAGATGTGCGAGAAAACATGCCTTAACCAAACAATTTATAGATTGCTAAGATCTTAATGCAAAAGCTCACAATCTTTTGACTAATAGGTCTTTTAGAAGATCTTTCAAAAAAGACTTGCCAAACAACACCTATGTTTTTTTTGCCCCAAAAAGGAAGAATGTTCAAATTCAAATTGATGAGTACTTTAGTCAAATAAATTTTTAGAAATCAATATGAATTAATACCTTAAATATGAGATTTAATGAAAGAGAATCAAATAAACTAAATAGAGGTATTGGTATTACATTTTGCCCCGAAATAAAGTGTCCAAATTCAAAATGAGGAGTATTTTAGTTAATAAAATTTCCAAAAATTTCATGCCTCGTTTATGCTTTTTATAGTGGTATAGACTTGGGTTATAGTTTGGTGTACAAGCAAATGTTAAATACATTCTTTCTAATCGATCCAATGGAATTTAAGGTCTCAATTTGTTATCTAGTTTAGTATGACATGTATTGAAAGTTTTATCAATGACAAAAATAGAAAAGCAATTCATTTTTATTTTACTATATTATTTACTTAACCCTACCATAATCAACATAAATTTTATCATATTCACTATATATAAATTATTATTTTTCTATCTCACATTCTTTATATAATTTGAATTGGGCTTGGCTTTAAGTATGTAATGAAGTCGGGTTCAAATTGAACTCAATCATGTTCAAACACAATGCAATAATTATAAAACTTATTGCTAAATGAAATAAAAATTGATTAGATCTAGGGGCCTTGGATTGGATATTGGGGTTTTAGGTTCCATTAACAACACTACTTAGTTGAATAAATTGTTATTTGGTTAGTTCATTAGTGGATGTCTACTATTTTTCTTTACTTTACATTAATGAATGATTTTCTTAAGATACATAAGAGGCATTTGGGAATAAGTGTAATCTATTGAATTATGGCTTGACATAATTATTACATATTAGTCGGGCCCTGTGTGATGTGTAGGTGTTGTTAAAAGAAATTATGGCAAGATTTTTATGATAATATCAGTTGGGCCAAGTGGTATTCCAAACTATTTTTGGGTTATGTGTTATTGGATAAATTTGTATTAATTTTTATTGTTAATTTCACTACTCTTAAATGTAATGCATGGTTTTGTTAAATGGCATTTAGATAGAAGTCTTAGGACATTTGTAATTATGCAAAGCTGAGTTGTATCCATTTAAGCATTATTCTTGGGTTGCATACTATCTAATAAATTTAAAAAAAAAAATCTATAAGGGATCACAGAGACAAAGTTACTTTTTATTAAGTTAATTTAAAAAAATATATATTTTTTAATTTAATCAAATAATAATATTTATAAATTATTATTATTTTACTAATTATGTATGTATTATTTAATCACATATTGAATTATTTATCAATTCATTATTAATAGTTAATTAATTAAGTAAAAATCATGCAATTAATTAATAAATAATATAAATTATTAATTTAAATATTTTATATCCATTTCATTAAATTATAATTAATTTATTAAAAGTAAAATAAACATTCAAATTTAAGAGCAACATTCTTTACGTTTAAACTTTCAAAACCTATAAATGTTCACCAACTCTAATATGCCTCTAAAAATAATTATTATAATGTCGAAGGTATTCAAATTTAGTATAAACTAATATGCCCTTTTACCTGTTTGGAAGGGCTTTCGCACAAAGTGTTGTTTTAGTGGGTGTTTTGTAACGTGAATGAGAAATTAGTGGGTATGGATTAGTCCACACCACACTCTGTGACAGGGACCAATTCAGACCACACTACTATTTACACTTGTTCTGAACTATGGACAAAACTATGTGGACATAAATTGTCTATACCCACAGGGACGTTTTGTAGGTATAGTCCAAACCACACTCATTGATTCTATACATTTCATGTACAACTTGTGTGATAATTTGTATGATTGATCATGTAGGGATGTAACTGGATCGGATTGGGTTTGAACCAAGGTATATCCAAATCCATTATGATAGCAGAATACAAGATCTGATCTGATCCAAAGATCCGTTTGGATCTCACAAATGGTGATGCAAATTCGAATCTGTTAAGGATCTTAGATTATGGTTGTAAATGGATCGAATCGGATTCAGTAAGAGGTATATCTGATTTGATTCAATAACATTTATTAGTGATTCGAATTTATTAATACTTTAGTGGATTTTACACTGGCTGATTCGAATTCAATCCGCTAATCTTAATGAATATCCAATTTGAATCTGACTGTTAACTGAACTTTCAACAAGTAGAAGATCTACAGTTTACTATACTCGGTACAAGAAGAGAGAGAGAGAGAGAAATTAATAGAGGGTGAGTATAAGATTTACAGTTTTAGAGGCAAATTACTTGTTGCCCCGAGTGATGAACCGGTTGCAATGACCTGATTGCTGGCTGGAACTAGAAGCTGGTTGCAACGAATGACCCTCTTGTTTATGAGTTTAAATGGTTAAGTCAAAGAGTGAGAGAGACAATGAAAGAGGGAGATGCGCTAGTTTCCAACACAAGGTGGTGTTGCCGACGATGGAATAATAGAGTGGCTTAGCCACAAAGGTTCGTGTTCAAGTGTTTAACGACCACGACTGTTCAAAGAAGAACAACAACGGCATGCTGGTAGTTGAATAGTTGAAAGTCGAAATAGAGTTACTCGGTAACCATACTAACAAGCACTAAAGATGAAGGCTCAAGGCTGTTACAGGTTACAAACTACATGTGCCAAACGACCGAAGAGAAAGATAGAAGAGACAATTCTGTCTCGTTCGTGTTTAGGCTAGGATTTAGGGTTTTTTGGTTTATAAGCCAAATTATAATTATAGACATAATAAAACTAAAAAATTACAAATATATAAAACCTAGTTAAAATAAAAACTAAAGGTTATACTTGTCATATAAAATTAATATATACATGTTCTTTTATAAAACAATTTACAAAAAATTCAATATAAACATATTTATAAATAAATATATTAATATATACATGTATTTTTTGTAAGTAAATATTTTTATAAATATATACATATATAGGTCAGATTGGATAGGGGTGATCCTAAGTCGAGTTGGATCCAATCCAAAAACCTAATAAAGGGTTATCCAAGTTTGACAGAAATGGGATTGGATGATCCAATCCGTTTGCACCATATGATCATGAAAGAAAAAACAATTTAAGCGAAAAATAATTTGAAATAATAATATAAAATAATAATGGATAAAACAAAACACCAATACATAATTACAAATAATTATAAAACAAATATATTTATCATTATAAATTATCTTGATCAATAAAGAATTTAAAAAATAATTTCAATATAAATTAAAATATATTAAAAGATTAAATAACATTAGGATAGTTGGACCAATAGTAATGCACCCGCATTACACTAAATCCTTTCCACAATCTATCTGCATCATAGTGTGGTCCATCTATAAGAAAATACATCAATGATAAATTGGGGTATAAACAAGATTAAAACGATCCCGTCCACCATATTTTCACACTAACGAACACCCTCTTAACTAAAAATACAAAACATCTTGAAACTTTTTGGTAAAACATAAAAGAGTCAAAAACAAATTTATATAAGCCCAAAAATCATCTTCATCTTCTCGGAAGAGTTTATTGTATCAAATGCCAATGCAGCTTAAATCACCACATAAGACCTCTTAAATACCAACAGGCTATTAATAAATGTAATGCATTTTGGATCATTGACTGCCTGTACATCACAAACAAATGGGGGACTGTTTACTCAGCATAACCCCACACGTGGGTGCAATTGAATCGGGATTCGTGTTATTAAGGGCATACAATTCACACCAACTTCACAATCACATCACATGCACATCCCACCCAATTATGGGGATCATTTCCCCATAAATCACTTCAAGAGATGTTCCCGATGTGTGGCTGGGCATGAGGAGCGGATCCGGACTCGCAATCATTTGTGTCAAAGTAATGCAACGTGATGATCAGATCATAGGAGTGTTCAGATATGTTGCGTAACCTAGACTGTACAGACAGGGCTTTGTAGCCTTACATCAAGAATATCTCACTATCAATGACAAGATAAAGTAGAGGATGATCCTTGATGTATGGGTGGAGTTTGTGCACCGTCTTGGGGGTAGTAGGCAATCAAACGTGTTTATCACTCGTTGACTGCAGTTGCTCTAGAAAATTTTCATTTCCATGGTATTAGCGTATGATTCTCATGGCTTATTTAGGGAAAATTCCCGATCAATACCTTGTACTTTGGTTCGAGTGATAATTTGGTTCTTGAACTTTGAAATGCGACAAACCCAGTACCTGAATTTAAAAAAATGTGACAATCTATTACTCAGGCTTTTAAAATGTGACAATCCAATACATGCCGTTAACTAGTTCTTTAATCAACTCTTAAGTGGCATTTGAAAAGTAAAAGAATGCCCTTTGAAAGCCATCTAATTCTTTTTATCAATCATTTAAATATTGACAAAAAATTAAAAAATCCCAAATCTTAGCCTTTTCCATTTAAAAAAGTTGATGACTATTTAGAAAAATCTAAAATTTGGGACTATTCATTTTATTATCAATGTTTGGATGGTTGATAAAAAGAATTAGATGACATTATTAAGACATTTTTTACTTTTCAAATGTCACTTAACGGTTAATTAACACTCATTTTCACGCCGATTCCGATACTGAATTATTAGATTTTGAAAGTTCGTATACAAAATTATTACATTTTAAAATTCAATGACCAAATTGTCACTCGAGCAGATGAGGAATTTTCCCCTTATTTAACGAGATTTACTCGTAGAATGACCAATCAGCCCATGTGGTTTACGGGCTGGAATTCAGAATTGTGCATTTTGTGTATCCGTACTTCTCCGTTGTAATCCGCGAGGTTTCAGAAGAACCGCCACCGCCGATCTGTAAGAAAAAAATGATATCACAGAGTACCTCATGGCCATCTCCACAAGCCTGGCATCTCTCTGCAAGCCTCACATTGTTCATTTAATCCCATCAGGGTACCCTGCAAATTAGAGGAATCCCACTCTGCCCTTCCACGTTTAAACGTTCTTCAATCTCCTGTACTCTTACCAGAGATTCGGCTGTTACAATGGTGGAGAAAGATAGAAAATCGACGGTTTTGCAACGACCGGATTCCTTCGGCAGGTTTGGCAAATTTTGGGGGAAATACGTCCCTGAAACCCTCATGCATGCTCTCACGGAGCTCGAATCGGCTTTCCACTCGCTTGCTGCAGACGAACAATTGCAGGTTCTTCTTCTTCTTCTTTTGTTTTGGCTACTATGGTTGTTCAGTTCGGTGTACATTTCCCAATAATGTTCCGTTTTTTTTTCTCACATTCCATATCGTTTTTGTTTGTTCAGGATTAGCTTTTCTGAAAGAAAAAAAAGGGGAAAAAAAAGGCTTATGTGGTGAATATGGGGAGCTTATCGGTAATAAAAATTATATGTTCATTGTCTTCCACCGATTCTTCTATATGGTTGTTCTAAGGCAATAAGGATTAAGGCTAAGCATAAACTGTTGGATTGTCTATTGAATGTGTATCTCAAAACAATTTTAAATGCTTTTTGGGTTTTTTTTTTTTTATATCCAATTTCTTTGAAACTTTTGCACTTTACTATGCTTAGTGTGTGACTGTTTTAAATAGGAGACTCTCTAGAGTTGCTCTTTTTATTTGGAAACATTGTAGAATTCACTCATTTTCTTGTCTTTTCCATGATTTATTTCAATACTTCCTCCTTCCCCCTTTTCCGTTCCTTATTAATTTATTCTCTGATTAATTTCTTATTGTTTTATCTGATTGTAGAAAGAACTAGACGGGATTTTAAGAGACTATGTAGGGCGGGAAAGCCCACTTTACTTTGCAGAGCGGCTCACGGAGCACTATAAACGTCCAAACGGTGAAGGCCCACTCATATACTTGAAGAGGGAAGATCTCAACCATACTGGGGCTCAAAAGACCAAGAATGCTGTTCTCAAGCTTTGCTTGCCAAGCGTTTGGGAAAAAAAAAACGTTTCATAGCTGAGACAGGAGCTGGACAGCATGGAGTAGCAACGGCAACTGTATGTGCTAGGTTTGGCTTGCAGTGCATTATCTTCCGAATGAGGCTTCTTGGGGCTGAGGTCTGTTATTTTTTTTCACTCTTTCCTCATTTGATTGTATATCTTTTTATTTGTTCTGCAATGTTCAGCGGTTTATTTGAAAAAGGCAAACTTTCCAACTAAAAAGGAACTGAGTGATGATTCTAAATGAAACTACAGATACGGTGAGATGGTTCCTTTTAAATTATTTCTGATGAATTAGAGACTGTAGCCATGACAATTGGATCTTTTGGCATTTCATGATCTTGTTCTGACCATTGAAACTATAGTCGATAAAAGATGATGAGGGTGCTACAACTTAAGACTGATCTTTCTTGGCTTCCTTATTTCTTGTAAATTATTTCAGGGACTACTTTTAGAAAAGGAATCACGTCCTACTAACAGTGATATATGTTCTACCAATTTCACTACTATTTAAGGATAGTTCTGAGAAAAGAACTATGCCCTACTTGATTTGCAGACTTCATGTCAAATGATTCTAGTCACATTTACCTTTTAATGTGGTTAGTTTTGATGTTTCAGATCTTTTTCTATGGTAAAGGTGGGCAAGAATACTCTGGAAACTTTACATCTTTTATGCCTTAGCAATTGCGTAATTAAATAGACATAGAATGTGCTTTTCTTTTCATGTCAAATGATTCTAGTCACATTCTTTGTAAATGTGCTTTTCTTTTCATTTCTTTTTAGATGGTAGCTGTAATCTATTACATTTAGTGAAAGAGAAAGATGCCTACATGAGAGAATGTACATAAAAGGATCTACATGCAGCCCATCCTCTTTCAAAAATTTAAACAGACATAAAACTGCCACTGTAGCCAGAAAAAAGTCCTCTCCCCACACTTGAGCTTGCCAATCTATCTGCAATCAAATTCAACTCTCCATAGATCCATTGATTGGAATTGGTAAGTTAGAAAGAATTTCCCTAATCTCACTAAGGTCGTTGCCATGCCTCCACTTCTTTCAACAAATCCTTGTACTCTATTTGATAGCATAAGATGAATTGCCTTCAAAGGTCTGATTAGGGATGTAATCTTAAAACTATATGCATGCTGGTTAGTAGAGAAACCATGTCTGCCTTTCTGCATACATTATGGGTCCACGAAAGACACAAAACAGGCTATCTTCCAGGTAAACCCCTTCCAGGAATGAAATGATGGAAAGGCTGGCCTTGGATTGTGTAGCAGTCTCATCAAAACGTATCTTCATCTTCTCCTCAGAATGAGTATTTGTTGGGGAATGTTGGGGGAGGAGTGAAGGATCTCCAAAAGATATCTTTCTAGATCCTTGAAGGACACCTTCTGAAATTCTTTGGTTCTTAATTTCTGCTTTTTTTCCCAAAAAAAGTAGGAATAGAATAAAACATATGCACTGCAAATTTGATAATAATAGGGATGGAAATCAGAGTATACTTAGGATTGGAGACCAAGAGATAATTCAATGTGACATCTTTAATTACCTTGGTTTGATAATCCATAACAAGGGAGAAATTGATTAGAATGTTTCTTGTAGAACTATAGTGGCATTGGTAAAATAGAGAGGTGCATCTCGAGTCTTATGTGATAGGAGAATACCACTTAATTTAAAAGGACAATTTTATGAGACAGTTGTAGGAGCAGCAATGTTGTATGGATTAAGTGTTGGGCGGTCAAGAGAAAACATGCCAAAAAAAATGAAAGTGGCAGAAATGTGAATGTTGAGATGAACGAATGGTAGAACTAGAAAGGGTAATATCAGAAATGAACTTACTTGAAGGAACTTAAGAGTAGCTCCAATAGGTGATAAAATGAGGGGAAGTGGACTAAGATTGTTTAGGTACATGCAGAATGACCACCTACAGCACCAATAATAAGAAATGATTTATTACAAGTTAAAGGGGGCCTGGGCTAGTAGAGCTTGGGGCAGACCAGAAAGGACATTAAGTCAAGAATGATTGAAGGGCTCATAATTTGACAATTGATATGGCACTATACAGAATGGAATAGCAGAACAAGATTCATGTACTCTAGACAAGGTTCAGATTATGATGATTATGATATTCAGTTATATTGGTCATGACATGCTGATTGGTAGGGTAGGAGAAAAGATGGGATGCAGCTAGGTGCTATAGGAGAAAAAATTCCCCCTTGATTATAATTGTTTTTTTTTTCCTTAAATGTTTTAGCTGTATGGTGGTGGTAAGAATTTTTTGTACCTATTCTTGAAAAGTTTTTGTACCCCTTAATTTGGTTTGAAATCTCTTTGCATGTGAGTACCATACAAAGCTATTTCTTCATTTATTTGGATTTTGCATCTTTGCCCAGATTTCCCTATCATTCCATATTTATTGGACCTTCATGCTTTTCTTCTCAAGGAAAAAATATCATATAGAAGAATGAAGTTATCGGGGTGTTAGAGCTTTGAAGTTAGTTAAATAATTCCGTCGTTAAGTGAATGCGGATTATTTTACCTGATCAAATGGACATCTTTTTGTCTAATGTATTTAGATGATCTATGTTGAGGAGATGAAATTGTCTTGCATGTATGGTGCTTATATTTGTTCTTTCTAATGGGGGCCCATCACTCCCAGCTGAGACTCAGGCCCAGGAGAAGGCCCATGTAGACGACCGCCTAGCAACAAGAGAAGAGACCCAGGCCCATCACCCAATTCGTTTTGTGTACACCTGGAGGCTGAAGGACACGTTAGCTTAATCAGTTGGAATATGCACATGGGAAGTCAGAATCGGTTACGAACCAATCAGTGAATAATGATTGTAATAAAATAGTATAAATAGTAGTCTTGAGAGGGGAAAGGCATGTGAGAGATATTTTCTGATTCTTCTTCTTATTTCTCTTCTCTGTGGAGGTGAAACCCCTCGAAGTGGTTCCTACATTGGGAAGTAACCCAACAAGTTGGTATCAGAGCCGATGCTGGCGACCAGAACGACCACCATGGATGACCGTTCGGACAAACTTGAAGTCAACATGCACAAGGTGTTCGGAGAACTCAGGGAGTTGAAGGAGACCTTGTTTGCGGTGGTGACCCAGTTCTCCAATGTTGCTAGCCGCAAGTCGGAGGTTGAAGGTAATCGGAGGTGTCGAGCTAAAGTGGAGCACGACGTGGAACTGGACCAATTGCTTCTAGACTTCCCTCCTTTCTCAAGTGAGGATCCATTTTCCTGGATTTACAAAGCAAAATGCTACTTTGAATACCATGAGATTGTTGGCCCGTAGAGGGTGACCATTGCTTCTATTTACCTAACCAGTGATGCCCTACAATGGTTTCAGTGGTACCGCCGATCACACCCTTGCCTAACCTAGGGTGATCTCACGAAGGCAGTGTGCCAAAGGTTTGGCGTTACCAGTTACGAGTTTACGACAACCCAGACGAGAATCTTATTAAGGTTAAGCGGACGGGAACTGTTCTGGAATACCAGAATGAGTTTGAAAAGTTGGTCACCCATGTCCACGACTGGCCTGAGAGGGATCTCGTTGGATGTTTCATCGCAGGTCTGCGAGATGAAATCAGATTGGAAGTTAAGACATGTCACCCTGCAATAGTGGTAGCTGCTGCTGCCTCACTCGCATTCATGAGGAGCGGTTGGACCGCTTGAAGAAAGTTACCCAAAACCAGCCCCCCCTTCTACCCACCCCAACAAAAAGGGGCGACTCAAACCAGGCCAAGCCTAATGAGCCCATGCAGCCCAAACCTATAGGGCTAGGATTCAACCCCAGCCTGCCATATAGGAAACTCACCTGGGCTGAAATGCAAGCCAGACATGAGAAGGGGCTTTGCTACACGTGCGATGAGAAATTCGCACCCGGTCATCGCTGTAAAACACAATAGGTATTCTTGCTCCAAGTTGAGGACAATGATGAGACCAAGCCGGGTCAGGAAGAGGGACCCGAGTTAATCTCCCCCATTTCTGATTTGAAAAACAATACACACCGACAGGCCTTAACCTAGTTGTTGCAGACTTATGCCTCCATCTTTGAAGAACCTTCTGAACCACTACCAACCAGACCCTCCGATCACAGATTTCCAATACAGCCAGGGGCCCCACCCGCAAATGTCAAGCCATACCGGTACCCCCATTTCCAGAAAACTGAGATAGAGAAAATAGTGAGGGAGATGCTTGAACAAAAACAAATACAGCCCAACACCAACCCATACTCAGCCCCGGTACTCTTAGTGAAGAAAAAGGATGGATCATGGAGGTTTTGTGTAGATTATAGGGTCTTGAACAAAATCACAGTGAAGAACTGATTTGCAATACCTGTGATCGATGAGTTGCTGGATGAGTTAAGGGTAGCCACTGTCTTCCCCAAGTTGGACCTAACTCCTAAGGTTAGGATACCACCAGATAAGGGTACGCCCTGATGACGTCCACAAAGCTGCCTTCTGGACCCCTGAAGGCCACTACGAATTTCTAGTCATGCCCTTTGAGCTCTCTAATGCACCGTCTACCTTTCAAGATCTGGTGAACGGAATTTTCAGACCTTATCTCTGTTAGTTTATTTTGGTATTCTTCGATGATATATTGGTTTACAGTGCAGATTGGGATTCCCATTTGAATCTTCTCTGACTTACATTTGAAGTGATACAGGCACACCATTTGTTTTCCAAAGAATCTAAGTGCTCTTTTGGGCAAACAAGAATACATTAACATTACTTGGGTCACATCATGGAATAGGGAAGGGTCATGGTTGATCCAGAAAAAACTTCAGTTATGGTGACATGGGCCAGACCCAATTCGGTTAAAAGCCTCAGAGGTTTCCTGGTGTTAACTGGCTACTACTGTTGTTTTATAAAGGGGTACGACCAGCTTGCTTCTCCACCGGCCCGGCTACTCAAAAAAGACGGGTTTCAGTGGGATGACTTAACCGAACAGGCCTTTGAGGCTCCCAAGACTGCTGTATCCACTCCCCCTGCTTTGACATTGCCTGACTTCACCAAGACCTTCATTATCGAAGCCGATGCATTGGGAACGGGTCTAGGGGCAATTCTGATGCAAGACAGCCAACCCATAGCATTCTACAGCAAGGCCCTCTCACCCCAGGCACAAACTAAGTTTACTTGTGAAAAACAATTGATGGCAGTCATTTGAGCAGTTATGAAGTGGAGAGCGTATCTTTTGGGCCGTCGGTTCATAATATGGACAGACCAACAGGACCTTAAGCACCTTTTGGATCAGTCAGTTTTAACACCTGAACAGCAGAAATGGGCTTATAAGTTGATGGGCTTTGGTTTTCAGATTGAGTATAGGCCTGGGGCCACCAATCGGGCCGCTAATGCCCTTTCCTGAGCCTCTGAGTTCCTTTCCATGGGCATATCCAGGCCCATTTATCCTTTGTTGGACCAGATTAGGCAGGAAGCCCAGCAGGATCCTACTTTAGGTCGTATCAGGGGTCTTTGGGCGTAGAACCCTTCTGTCGTTCCAGGATACAGCGTTAAACAAGGGGATCTTTTCTACAAGGGCCGATTGGCGGTCGCCCCAAATTCTTAATATCGCCAAGAGCTTCTCCAGCTATTCCACCATTCAACTATTGCAGGACACTCTGGAATCCTGTGTACCTACAAGGCCAAGTGCCTCTCTAACCACTACTACTGGCCGGGCATGAAGACACGTGCGAGAATTTATTGCTGCATTCCATGTCTATCAATAGAGCAAATACAGTAGCCAGACTCCTGTAGGACTCTTTCAGCCTCTACCCATACCTGATAAGGTCTGGAAAGAAATCACCATGGATTTCATTATGGGCCTTCCTACTTCTTATGGTAAGTCTGTTGTCTTAGTGGTTGTTGATCGACTTACAAAATATGTCCATTTTTCTGCTCTTTCCAACCCCTACACAGCTTCCCAGGTGGCTCGGATTTTCATCCAAGATGTTGCCAAGCTCCATGGCACTCTGATGTCCATTGTAACATATTGGGACCCTCCAATTATGAGCAGGTTTTGGAAGGACTATTTCAGGGCCCAAGAACTGAACTACATTTTTCAACTAGTTACCACCCTCAGACAGATGGCCAAACTGAGGTGGTGAATAGGTCCCTGGAGACTTACCTCGGTTGTTTCACCAGTGATAGGTCGAAACAGTGGACTAGATGGCTCCCATGGACAGAGCTTTGGTATAATACTTCATTCCATGCATCAGCCGGTATGGCCCCTTCCAAGAACCATATGGGAGGGAACCTCCGTCCATTCTACCCTACGAAGTGGGGTCCTCAGCTGTTGGAGAGGTAGATGCCAACCTGACAGAACGGGATGAAGTCCTAAGGCAGTTGAAGGAACACTTATGACGAGCTCAGTCTCAGATGAAACTTCACTATGACAAAAAGCACAGAGAAGTGCAGTTCCAGGTGGGCAACCTGGTCTATCTGAAACTGCAGCCCTACCGTCAGCTGACTGTGGTGAGACGAGCAAACCAGAAGCTATCCCCCCGGTACTATGGACCATTTAGAGTGACAGCTCGGGTAGGAGAGGTAGCTTACCAGCTGGTCCTTCCACCCAACTCCAAACTATACCCTATATTTCATTTTTCTTTCTTGAATAGGTGCCTCAACCTGAGCACTCAGGTCTGCAACACCCTTCCTTAATTCTCTGAAGATGGCACTCCACAACTGATTCCCCTCCAGGTGCTGGACTATCGTTGGGTCAAAAGGGGCAAGAAGTTTATACATGAGGCTTTAATTGCTTGGTCTGGATTCCTCTATGCAACTTGGGAATCCTGTTCTTACATCAAACAACAGTACCCTGGTTTCAACCTTGAGGACAAGGTTGCTCTTGACGGGGAGGCAATTGATGGGAGCCCACAGGTCTCACCACTCCCAGCTGAGACTCAGGCCCAGGAGAAGGCCCATGCAGACGACCACCCAACAGCAGGAGGAGAGACCCAGGCCCGTTGCTCAATTCATTTTGTGTACACCCGGAGGCTGAAGGACACATCAGCTTAATCAGTTGGAATCTGCACGTGGGAAGTCAGAATCGGTTATGAACTGATCAGTGAATAATGATTGTAATAAAATAGTATAAATAGTAGTCTTAAGAGGGGAAAGGCATGTGAGAGATATTTTCTGATTCTTCTTTTTTCTCTTCTCTGTGGAGGTGAACCCCCTCAAAGTGGTTCCTGCATTGGGCAGTAACCCAATGCTTTCTGCTACTATTTTACTATTTTTTCCCAAAAGCTAAACCCCAAATTTCTGATGATACTATTAATTCTTTTCACTGTCTTCTTTGTTCTTGAGACTATAAGGTTTACCTTATGCTTCATGATTCAATTACCACTTAATTTTTTGTATACATCTCGCACTCCTAATATGGTCAAGGTGGATCTTTTCTATTTATAGCTTTCTCAAACCTACAAAAACTAAATGATTAGATACTGGATTGTCAGTTATGAGACAGCTGCATTCATTGTATTGTGGATTAGAGTGTTCCTTGTCCTGCCGTATTTTTTGTAGAATTGTTTTGCATTGATGTGATGCAGGTGAGGGCTGTCCAATCTGGGTTAGCCACACTAAAGGATGTGACATCTGAGGCTATTCGGGATTGGGTGACTAATGTTGAGTCAACTCATTATATTTTGGGTTCTGTTGCTGGGCCACATCCATATCCTATGATGGTGAGAGAGTTCCATGCTGTGATTGGGAAAGAAACAAGAAAACAAGCAATGGAGAAATGGGGAGGAAACCAGATGTGCTGGTTGCCTGTGTTGGTGGAGGTTCAAATGCGATGGGTCTATTTCATGAATTCGTTGATGATGCTGATGTTAGGTTGATTGGCATGGAGGCTGCAGGTTTTGGCTTAGATACTGGCAAGCATGCTGCTACTTTAACGAAAGGGGAGGTAGGAGTACTGCATGGGGCTATGAGCTATTTATTGCAAGATGATGATGGGCAAATAATCGAACCTCATTCTATTAGTGCTGGGTGAGAATAAATTTTCAATTTTGCCTTGTTCCTGGTTTGTGGTTGCCTTGTTTGCCATTCTCTGCTTTGTATCTATGTAGTCACTTTTACTCATTTCATGTCTTTCGTATAGGTTGGATTACCCTGGGGTGGGACCAGAGCACAGCTTTTTAAAAGATATGGGGCGCGCTGAATACTATAGCATCATTGATGAGGAAGCTTTGGAAGGTACATGAGCTCCAAATCTGTATGTTCGTATGTTGTTCGCATAGCTTTCGTGCTGTTGAAAGGGTAACTTAGACTTTGTTTTAAAAGAACCAAAAGATAATAATTACACATGAAGCTCTCATCAAGTAAGGCACTATGGCCTCCTGCCCCCAGCCAAATTTGTGCATATGGCCATATATTACATCACTAGGTCATTGTTTGCATAGCTTTCGTGCTGTTGAAAGGGTAACTTAGACTTTGTTTTAAAAGAACCAAAAGATAATAATTACACATGAAGCTCTCATCAAGTGAGGCACTATGGCCTCCTGCCCCCAGCCAAATTTGTGCATATGGCCATATATTACATCACTAGGTCATTACAGTTTCCCAAAAAATAATATTCTCTTTACTCCTAGTTTAGATAGGGCATCAATCATGCCATTGCTGACCTGCTAACCCATTTACATTCTACAAATTGTTAACTTCAGCTTGTACTGATATATTTGCAGTCTTCTGCCAGTTCACTAGGAATAGAAAGTTGTTTTCGTCAATAGTTACATCAATAAGTTTGTCAGGAATCTAGAATAGAAAGGGGTTACCAATGTAAGGCATGTGGGAACTCCAACTCCCCTCTATATAAATCATTGTGGAATAATTTGCTTAAAGTTGCAACTTGTGGTTCAATAAGTCCATCCAGGAACATATCTGAAATCCCATAGTCATTTTGTTATCCACATTGTGCAGATTATTTTTGCCTTTCCTATCAACTCAGTCAAGTAATTGCTTCAATTCTTTCTTCTTTCTTTTTACATCTTTAGATGCAGATATTGACATATAATTGAGACAACATTTGTTTTTGGAAGATAAAATAAAATTTATTGGACAAAAAGAGGAGTACAAGAAGGCTTACCAGCGGTCACCTGAGAGAATTATAAAAGAACATATGGTAAAACAACCCTTCACACCCACTCACAAGTCCAACCAAGAGATCCCCCTGTGCGAATAAAAGACAACAAAAAATACCACTTCCAAGTCCAACTAAAACGACCACAATTTTCTGCCCGAATAAAGATCAAATCCCCATTCAATTCCCCAACTTCAACATCAAACTAACACTGACCGTTACCTTAAATACCTTCAGATCAAATCTGTTGTCCATTTCCTGCAAACTTTTGAGCAGTCACCTCTTTTTCTTAGAAGTTAATTTAGTTTTCTTCACCTTCCTGATAGGTCCAATCCCAAATGAACCTCCTCTTAATCTTGCAAAAGCTTTTGACACTGAAACAGCTCTGTGCTTCTTTTGATATCTGAAGCGCTTCACTGCAGTGATATTCTTTTTAAGCATTTTCTGTTCCTTAGAACCCTCGACTATCCTTTCTAGTTCCAGAACCACATTCTTCTCAAATATTTCAGATGCAATCAACTCTCTATCCTCTTTACCTTCTCTTGGAATTCCCGCTGGCCTCCACCTGATTTGTGCATCATTAACCTTTGGAATACCATTCCCTGCCACCACCAATTTCTTTTTCTCCTGTTCATTTTCTTCCAACTTCTTGAATGCCTTCTTTGCAAGTTCTTCTCCTCCTGGGAAAAATAATTCCAATATTTTGGTCACTCATACCTCCTTGTTTAGTATTGCTTCCAAATCAATAAAACTCTCTACTTCATGTGTCTTGTCAACATCACATCATCTTCTTCAATATCAGCCTCACTTTCTTCATTATCGTTGAGTGGTTTTGTTTTATAGTTTCCTTCTGTTGTGGACCTTCACCAATGCCATGTCACTACAAACTTCCCCTCCTTGTCAATACAGCTTTTTCTGGGTTGGTCCCACTCACACTGCTGACTCCACAGCCCCTGTTGTCTTGTCCTCTACCCCAACAGTATTCTGGCTAGCATCACCTTTGATCATTTCCTTCTCCTCTACCACCTGGCCTTCTCTTGTCTCCTCATCCCTCTCTTCTTGACCCACCACCCCTTTATTCCCTTCATTGACCCTGCCCTTTCTTCTTCAGCTTCCTCACATAGTCACACCCCGTTTTTTCCATTGCACTACCCTTACCCTTTCCATTTGACAAAATCTAGCCCACCTTCCAACAACCTTCCAATCGAATAACTCCTTTTCCACTCTTCCCATCCCTTTCTAGATTTTCTCCCCTCTGAACTCCATCTTCATATATTCCCTTACCTAAATTTAACTCTAATAGGTTACTGCCTATCTCAGGGCTCCTTCGAGGGGAACCGACCTGCAGAGAGAGAGAGAGAGAGAGAGAGAACTCTGTGTTCTTATTCTCGATTGATAGAAGGCACAACTTATATAAGCAGTAGCTGGCCGTTACACTACAGAGTAACCAATTCAGTTGGTTATGATAATGGAATTAGTTGTGATTCCATCGAACGTGGCCTAGAGTTGTGATTCCAATTTTCTCATCCCATCCTTTCTCGTTATTTTCAGTAGGACCTGTTAATACCAAACACGATAACAAATTTAATTTCCGTAATTGAACTGGATTTGGTCCAATCCGATCCAGTCCAATGTGAGTCCATTATAAATGGACCAGGTTTGATTCAATTCAATGAATGTTTTGAACCAATTTGGACCGGTCCAATTCAATGTCTGGACCGTCCAATCTGTTCAAATTTATTTTGATTTAGATTGGTTTCAACCCAAACCCAGTCCATTGACACATATATTCTTATCCTATATCAATGGATCAGATATTGGCTTAATCCAACCCAATCTAATATAAATTTGTTACGGGCGGACCAGATCCAATCTAATCTAATAAATATTTTAGATCGGATTGGTCCAATTCAATGTCTTGTTGGTCTGTCCAATCCGTCCAAATTGATTTTGGACTAGACGATGTCCAATCCAAAAGCAGTACATTGACACCCTTACTGCCCACTAGACCTGTTCATGAGTCGGGCCGGGCCGGGCCGGGCTTTGACTCTTTATTAACAGAAAAATATTAGGCCCGAGCCCAAGCCCGGCCTGACCAACGAGCCTACAACTTGGGCCCGAGCCCGGCCTTGATAAAAAGCCCGAAGCCCGACCTAATAAAAGAAATTCAAAATTTTCACTATTCAAATAGACATTATCTATTTTAATTCAAATGTTTTTTTCCCCTATTTAAATGAACAATGGCCCTACAAGTGAATCAACAACCTTCTCAAATCAAAAAATTTATTCAAATGGACATCACATAGGGTTTTTACTTAGGTTTAAGTATAGGTCGAGCCGGGCTATTTTGGCAAAGCCCGAGCCCGGCTCGAATTTTATGCGGGCTGGGCTTTTTGGCCCGCGGGCCAAAAAGCCTGTTCAAGCCCGTCCGGGGGTCGGGCCAGCCCATCGGGCCACCCGGCCCATGAATAGGTCTACTGCCCACAAACCTACCCACCACTATTTACTGGTGAAGGAATTAGGAACGTTATCAACAGCTGGTAAAAGCGATGTCTCACTTGAAGCATGCGAAAACCTGGTATAAATTGGACCTCTTATGTTTAGGGCTGGGTTAGGTCAGATTGAGGCCAACCCTAGCCCAACCCTTAAAATCTTGGGCTAGGCTTAGGATGGGTCCAAACCAACCTTCTTCCCATCCCTTAAAATCTTGTAGAACTTCTTAATCTTAGATCTTAACTCAACTTTCATTACATATATTAATCCTATGTTTTATTAGTATTTGTTTCTTGATATTTTTATTGGTTCTTTAAGTACAAAATTAAAAAAAAAGGTGTTTGAAATGACTATAGTTTATTATCATGACTTATAATAGATCTTTTATAGGCAGCAAACTATGGGTGGAAAACAACAGAGAGGAGATAAAGAATAAAATATTCAAAAAACATAAAATATGTTATCAAGATTTTAGTATTTCCAATTAGAATCAAGTGAATTGATTGTCTTAAATGAAATAAATGATAGTATGTGGTAGTGGCTCTACAACTATCATGCATCTAAACAAATCAATGTATCATCATATATAACATATATTTATATATAATATGTACTATAGAGTCGGGTTCGGGTTGGGCCGAGTTGTCCAAGGGATCAACCCTAATCCAACCTGAAATAAAATCAAGTTCATAAATTTCAACACTAACCCTAACCTGAGCATCAACCTGACTCAGTCCAATGGTTAGGTTGGATTCGGGCTAACCCGGCCCAAGTTGCAGCCCTAAGTTATGTTTATATATGTACCACGTGCTATGCACTAGTCGTTCCATTGGTCTACCAAAAAGGAATAAACCTTGTTTGTATGACATTGACAGCATATGTAAGAGGTTTTATTTTCTGGTCAGACTAGGAGACGTAAGGACCAAGTATGTGTTTCTTTTTTTAACTAACAAATGACCACCTTAAATAAATGAATGCAATGACATTGCCGGCTGGCTTTGCAACAAATCCAAACACAATACAACTCTGTGTTAACAATTCGACCCAACTCCCAACCTCTTATATAATCCGTCTCTTATCCCTTGGTTCGGTTCATATTCAGAATCAAAATTGAACTCCATGGGAATTCGAATCGGAATAGCCTACTCCCCTGCAGACAGAAATTGTAATTGGAATCAGTTGAAATATAATAGATTCTCATTGGGAGTGAGAATCGTATTCAGATTCTGTTCACATATGATTGAAATTGGAATGGATCATTTCGATTCCAATTCCAAGAACCTTCCTCTTCCTGTGAATTAAAAAGGACCATAAATGTAATACCGAGTTGAGTGTCCCTATGTGAACAGTATTTTGCAAGATGAAGATGAATTTCCTTGGGTTTAGGTTTAAACCGCAACCTCACCCCAGTCCCTAGATACTACCGGGTTTGAACTTTGAAGGTCCCATCTCCCATGGCCATCCCATTCCCAATGACAAAACGTAGGTAGTAGGTCATAGGTGTGCGTGCGATCTGCTGCAACAATCGAGCACTCTGATATTGCTGGTTTTTACTTTTGGGTAATGAAATGGGATTTTTATTATTCAGCACCCCAACAAATCTTAATCCCACCGTACGAAATCCTGACAGTAATTTCGATCCACATTCCCAGTCTCGTCTCTGAAAATGCTGGTTGGATTGGTACGTACAACAGAGCAGAGTCCCGGACGAGACCGGATTTCTCCTTGTTGTTTTTCACAATCTGTGACTGAGTGCACCTGTCATTACGTCGATGGCACTTCCACACTCCCTCCCTGCCTGCCAATACAATCTAACGAATCTGGATAGCTGTCATTTGCTGATTGGAAAACGATCTATCATCTAAAATCCGGCTTCCATGTTATTTCAGGAGTTAGGTTGAGTATGACCCGATCTGCTTCTTGAGTATGTAGGCAAAAAGTTTTGAGTTCAGAATTCTGATGCTACAACATATATAAATATTGGCTATAGTAATAACGGTTATTTTTCCTGGCTCTTAATAAATTTCGCATTTTAATGGATGGTACCAAATGAAGCAGTAGTCATCCTTATCAAGCTTCAATTTCATATAATAGATAACCCGAACAGGAAGAAATTGAGAAAATAAATAAGATGCTATTTTTTATCAATTGCGTCAAAATAGATATCAGCTCTCCAGGATTCTTCTTATTTTAATAAATATATATTTGTTAACACCCTCCTCCCGGTCCCGGGATAAAAACAAAACAAAGATAAAATCAATTAATTATCTACTAATTAATGGCTGGGCTGGCTATTCTGTAAAAAAAAAATATTGTTCTTTTTATTCTTATCTACAATAAGACAAGAAAAGCCGTTGGTCCCTCCCGACCAAAATCTAATGCTCTTGGGCTATGAAACTATGAATGCTCATTTTATCAACAACCAACTCTAACCAATCGATCCCATCCCGCTGCGCTGTCCTTCCATCTTCTCCACAACATGACTTTGAGCTCTATCTCTATTGGCCTCACCTCCCTTACTGCTTTGCCTGCATTATATGTAACCAATTAACCATCATTAGTTTAGTTCCGAGCAACCCCGTTGCCACTCAATAATCAATTCATTCATGCAACTACTATACATACAATATTTATAACAACTGCATTACAATTAAAGCAGTATGCTCGCATGCTTCAGAAAAGGGGAAAAGAAGCATTAAGCTTGTCGTCGTCCACTCTTCAGAGTACCAACAAATAGTCCATTCGAAAATATAAAAAAGTCCCATGTTTCCATGGTGGCACAACTAGTCCAGTATAAAGACTACCCGGGGAAAAGCTCGAATCTTCCCTTCATGTGGAAAGAAAAAATGGGACTGCCTAAGGCAGTACCAAAGACTGACGCAACTCACCTACAAAACCTTCTCCCTTGTAATTATACCACCAGAAACCTCTGGGTGGAGGATATTGCAACTGAGAAACCCAGGATATCTAGTGCTAACCACCAAACCGTGGTTGATGTTTCTGCACCCCATCCCCCTATCTTCCAAACATAAAAGCAAGCTTTGGTACACTCAACATTCAGCAAACCAAATGTTACTTGACTCGGTAAAAGATTTGACTCAGTAAAATATTTTAGAAAACCATATGGTAACATGAAACATGATAGTGTATTTTCCCCATTGATCAAATCGCTGATGAATTTTGGGGCTTTAGTTATTTCCGTGACCCTAGTATTGTGGTTTAACAAAGACAGAATTCCACTTTCAGCCTCTTCTGTAGGGAGATTTTTACATGGAATCAAGTGATATCATGTATATACAAACAAATAGCATTTTGTCCGTTTATCTGGTTAAGCATTCTAGTCCAGAAAAAAAAAAGAGTCACGGGCATTTAGTCCTATAAAAAATTCATGAAAAAAAATCAGGCAGTCATATTCAAATCATTATGGAAGTGAAAATTTACCTGGGAGTAAAGGAAGGTTCCAAGGATTGCGATAGCAGCTCCCATAGCATTGATGGGCTGGACGGGTGTGTGGAAAATGATGATAGAAGAGACAATGACAGAAATCCTCTTCATGGTATTCCCAATGCTAAATGTCAAGGGGGAGATTTCATCCAACGACATGTATGAGACCTGATTGTATAGGTGGTAGAACACACTTTGAGCCGCCACCCACCTGATGCGTACAAGAGAGATAAACACAACCACAGAAACAATTTCTTTAGTGAGATATTAAACAAAAGAAGAAGAATATCACAATCTGAGAAGAACACATTAGGCTAGGAAACAAACCCTCCAAAACAAGGAAAGACACATGCTTCATTGTTAGAACATCAAATCAAAGTTGCCACTTCAATAATTCACATTCAGCCAAGAGAGAGAGAGAGAGAGAGAGAGAATAGATAGATATTATTCAAGCTACACATTGTTGCATGTAAAAACACAGTGCAATAACAATTAAATAAATGAAGTAGAGTCAGTAGTTGGAAAGTGACACCTGTAATTACTCTCAGATATTTGAAACAATACCAACATAATACTAATACTAATACTAATAATAATAATCAAACAAGTACTCTGTAATTACTCTCCTTGACTTGTACTCAATACAAAGCAGACATGCAGAAAGCAACAAATGGTCCATTGGCCAAACTTCAATATGTTTTACAGGAAATCACATATTTCAACTGCAAGCTACATGTTAAATATCCTAGCAAAACTCAATTATGTTTAATTTCTAAACATCCAAGTAAAAAACATGTTGTTCCAGTAATGCTTTAGTTTGTAACTGTAAAAAGAATGAAGCCAATCATATATTGGATCTTTTCTACTTTCCACTCTGGTGTTAACTGTAACTAACATAATTTAGATAGATTTTTTCGCATCATTTTGTACTGTTTCTTGTTTAAATATTTTTTGTTTGCTAAATAGAGAAGAAGAATTTTAACCAAGCAACCAACTTATTACCATACCAAAATAAACAACCATGGAGAAAGTAGGAAGTACAGCAGAAGCAAGCAGAACAAGGCTGTCAGTCATTGTGGTTACCATATGAAATGGGGTCCAATTTGAGAGATTGCTTTTTCCCATCCAGCTGCCCACATCTGGGGTCCCTCTACAGCAATGGCAAAAGGAGTGAGGATCAAAAGGGACAACATAGAGAGACAAGCGTAGTAGTTCATGCCACCGACGGATTTTCCCTTCATCCCTCTCTTTGAGAATATGTTTCGGAACACGAATGCCAGATTCGATATCATAGCGCCCATAAAGCCTAACACAAACCAACAACCACGACTTCAGCTTTCAAAAATCAAAACAATACCCCAAGAACAAATAAAAAATAATTTTATCATTTGCGTCAAAAATACTGCACCCATCCACCAACCCACCCCAACTAAACTTTTTGACCAATGGCAAAAGAGAGATTAAAAATGCAAAAAAAAAAAAGAAGAAATGAGTACATAAAGAAAATATGGTTCCTAATAAGGGCATTACAATTTACTAGAGTTGCACAAGGGAAAATTATCACAGTAAAAATCAACAAAATTTTGGTTGAAGGGCATTAAAAATGAAGAACTTAATAACTTGGGAGCCAAACAACTTTAAAGTCAAAAGAAGAGAGCTCCTATTACCAGTCATATTGAAGTTGAGTTCAGTGACAGCAGCAAGTGCACAACCTCCGATAATCGGCAGAAGAGACAGATAAACCGCTGCCGGAAACGTCTCACCCAAGAGAAACCTTGAAACCAAGACACTGAAAGCAGGTTCACCGCTCTTGATGATGTGGGTGAACGAAACAGCAACCTTAGACATACTGACCGTGGCTGCCACATGGCCGATGGTATGTGCGACCGCGACCTACAGAATAAAGTCAGAGAGAAAACTTTAGCACAAAACTCCCTAAAGAATTCATGTACAAGCGAAAAGAATCAAAGCTAAAACCCTAAACACAGCAAAAATCCATTATTCGCCTTACCGGGAAGAGGGTTTTCCAGAAGTCCAGATCGGTTTTCGGTGCTTCCGCGATTCTTGTAGCCCATGAAATCAACATCATTAGTGACCCAGTTGCGAGAGACAGGGTGGATGTGAGCCAGGGGTACGGAAAAGCGTTTAGGACTTTCTTGTTGTAGATGTTGAAAACAACATTCAAAGCCCACCAAATTGCAAAGTAGATGCCGATTTTCAGTTTCTGCGCTGCTGCCGAGCGAGCCTTCTGGTCGGGGAGCTCAATGTTGGCGTCTATCGGCTGCGATCGATCGGCCTCATATGCTTTGCACTCAATAATGGGCTTGCGAGGTTTTGCACCTTCAAAGGATCCAAAACCTTGAAGGGAGGAAATATACAGAGGTTTCCTGGTCCATAGACCAGAATCAGGCTTTTTGGCAGACAACATGGAGGGAAACAACGATATCCGGGATTGTGGAACAGACGACTTTGGCCGCAACCTTGAGACATCTGAGACAGTGAGAGTAGTTCCCGATGGCCTTACAGAGCACATCATCTTGATACCGCAAAATGGACAGAGGGATAAGAGAAAACAGATATGATTTTGAGCTTATAGAAGACCCAAACACAACGGTGAAACTCGCAGTCCTAAAGAAGAGCTACCCACAAAAATCAATAACAGGAGATCTCGGCTGACGGATTGAGAACTTTGATTGAACCTGAAAAGAACTAACCTTTTATGTTAAAAAGCTTTCAGTGGAAAGGTGATCCGACGTTTTTATTAAGGAAAGCTGATGATATTTCAGCAAGTGCAACTACGAAATTGCCTAAATCGATTTTCTTTCTCTATTTGTCAACAGAGTAAACCAAATTGCCAATGATACCTCAAGAAGAAGAAGCAGAGAGCAGAGGAATCCTCAATGTTTTTTGTCGACGAATGCTCTGGAACAATCTCCGAAACCAGGAAGCTTCTTCGCTTTCCTCCCGGTGAGAAAATTTTTCCTTGATCGTCTCGATCGC
The DNA here is from genome assembly GCF_055504915.1 of Nelumbo nucifera. Lineage (NCBI taxonomy): Eukaryota > Viridiplantae > Streptophyta > Magnoliopsida > Proteales > Nelumbonaceae > Nelumbo > Nelumbo nucifera. The sequence goes on along the minus strand of NC_142649.1, from coordinate 143,693,819 downwards.
TAGGTGGAGAAAACGATATGGAAGAACACTTCCAAAAGCGAATTTTCCGAAGACAAAGAACGATAAGGTGAGAGGTCTTAAGAAGCCAGAGAAAAGGAACTATTAAACGAAGAAGGAATCAGGGATCTTCTCCTTCTCGGAGAGGAAAAGAGAAGAGGGAGACGGTCAGCACAGAAATACGGAAATAGAAAGAGGAAAGTCCGATTTTATAAGCAAAATTGAGCGCTGAGCGGACTCTCCTCTAATTCCAATTAAGCCCCTACATTTGTTTAGAATTACTAAAAGATCCATACGGGTCATATGATCATGACACGTAGTCTACGGGTCATACGGGTCATTAGGTCATAGAAGACCTCTAAAATTTTACCCTTTGATCTGTGATTGTATGCATGTATGATTTATTGAAGAATTGACCGAGACAACAGCCAGGAATCACGTTCTGGAATCTGGGTGTGGCAGCGTACGATGGGCTCCCGTGAGGACTGTGGGCCATTGAAGTAGCCCATATACCACACTCGATGATAATGGGGAATTTGGATCTGCTGACCACGATTACGGTGCTGATCACATTCATTCAGCCGCACATTGGGAACATCTATTAAACTTTATATCGCCGATATTTTTGATGTACGGCTGTATGAACGTGGACTGATGATGATATTGTGCATTGGATTTAGATGGAGATGTTTTTGTGTGGACAGCCGCCCCTGATTATCAGGTGATTAGCATCTCCTAATCAGGCCAAAATGGTATAGGAGAAGATATTTCGGACGCGGGTCCTACGTCTCAAAAGCATATGCCACTTTAAAAGTCATGATCAGACGGACTTCTTGTCGTGGGCCCCGCAAAGATCAAGTACATACTAAAATCAGATTTTTGATTGGAGGAGGGAATCCTTTCACGTGAGGACGTGTCTCTTCCGTCGTTAAATTGGAATCTACATGGAACGACTGCCCCAGCTTGGCAGTTTGGCTGGCAACAAAAATCATGTCCTTACTTACCCTAAATGGATGGCGACCCCTGCAGTTATTTTTTAAGCAGATGGTGATGCAGTATATTGTGAGAGCATGCCCTAATCCTTGCCACGTGGCAATATAACAGCCCCTCATGAGTCCCGAGAGCAAAATGACCCAATGTTGAAGTCATGGGTCATGCGTCCACAGCGAAAGGGTATTTTACTATTTAGAACCTTTTTTTTTTTAATATTCTAAGAGACGAAGAGAAGTTTGGTGGATAAACAAAAAGAGGCAACTTGTTTTGGAGTTGGGTCAAGATTAATTCTCGTGTTACAAGAGACAAACAGAACAGAGGGGAGTCTGCTTCATGGTTCAAACTTCAGCCTCCTCCCTTCCTTTAAAAGGGGTCTGAAATGAACCGCTGGAAGGGAGGTTGGGAAGAGAAACACGTGTTGACTTATTAACTAGGGTAGGTGTTACGTGATAGTTTCCCATATCAATTCGAATTTGTATTATCGAAAACAAAAAAAGTCTAATTTGATCGACCAACCATGGAGTACAGCTGTATCACCCTATACCCTTATTCTTTACGGTTGAACTGGAATCTCAATACTAAAAAGATTCTAACTGTAAACAATAAACGTGAACGGTATGCAGCACTATAGCCAAGGTCCCTTGTCTGTTCAAGGGAACCATCCGCGCCGGCGTTGTAATTTGACTACGGCTGTTCCTCTTGTTTTTGTGATGGGTTATGAATTCAATTCAAACGTGGTGTTATATCTATCGGTGCAAGTCGGGCGGGTTTATAGTCGATTCAGGCCTGATTCTAAAATTTGGGTTTAAGGTTAATGTTCAGACTGAGTTCATGTAATTTGATGCATTTGGGTTGGATTTGAGTCTAAATCGAATTTGGATTGATTAATAAATTCATTTTTAAATTATACATATAGATGTAAATATATATACATACAAATATTATATATAAATATATATAATTGGACCGGTTGGGATTGGATTCAAGTTACATAGGGTTTAGGCCTGAACTTGGCCTTGAAAAAAAAAAAAGAAAAACCGATTTCCTGAGTTTGAACCCGATTCGAGGACCAAAGATCTAAGCCCAATCTATTAAAATTCCTGACTGAGCTGGGCAACCCAAGTTGCACCCCTATTATATCTCAGCACCGGGTGCTAGGCTTATAGTTCTGTTCGCAGGCTATTTGTGAATCCAAGCACCAATGATGGATTCGGGATTCGCCATTAATTTGCTGAATACCTAAAATTGATTCGTTAAGGTGGCGTTTGCCAAGAGACAACATGCATTAAATCTAGGTTGTCAATTAGCAAAATATACTAAGTTGATATAATTATTGCAATATAACGAGTTTAGTATTTCCAATTTATAAATCTTGTTTATTATATTTCATTAATAAAATTGAGGTGGAATTCCAATACCCAAAAGAGATTCTACCGTAATTTAAGATGATATGCACATCAACGGACGAAAGTCTTATATGCATGGAATGATGCTCAACTCTAGGCTATAACTCAAAAAATGCCTTTTAGGGATTTGACCGTGATACTAGAAAAATTTGTAAGTATTATAAAAATGATAACAAATCAGAAGGTAGTTTTGAAAATTAAGAATGAAAATAAATAAACAGATAGATAGATTTTGCTTCAACAGATATATCTTACTTCATATATTGATTGTTATGTATTACTTCTTAAAAACTATTTATGTTTTTATATAATATTTATATATTGGAGCCTTAAAATTAGTGTTTTTGTATCTAAGTAATTTTTTATGTTCATAAGTTTCCAAAATCGTATCCCAATACATTTCTTGAAATTATATTAATATGTATGCAATACCGATGAGTGGATCAATGATGTGTTTTACTTAATGGGTCTTAATTCCAAAACTAATTTCTATGACTCAAGAACTGATTGCAGTTCGTGGGTAGGTCCACTAAAATATGCAACTCTTGGTTGGTTAAGTTAGGTAGACATGGACACGAGTGGAAGCAGGTATGAGTCTCACGTGCGCCTAAAAACAGGTATAGAACGATAGATGATTAATAGCTTGATGCCGCTGCTAAAATGCTACCGAGTACCGACCACAAAAAGTAAGGACTAATAACGGGTGTTAGGCTGTGTTTGGTTTGAAAGAGTGAAATTAATAAAATTTAGGGAAAATTCTTGATCAATACTCTGTATTTTGGTTTGAGCGATAATTTGATTTTCAAATTTTAAAATGTGACAATCTAGTACTCAAATTTTTGAAACGTGACAATCTAGTACCTGTCATTAACCAACCATTAAGTGGCATGTGAAAATATATAAATGCCCTTCAAGTGTCATCTAATTTTCTTTATTAATCATCTGCTAAAATCAGAACCAAACGTCAAATTTTTCACCCCTGTGACAACACTTTTGTCTTTCTTCTCCTTTGAATATTTTGTCATCTTCAAACCAAAACCAAAGCAATTTCTGGGAGAAAAGTTTTCCTTTAACTATTGTAATTATCTTATCTGAAAAAACGGAAAAAGAGAAAAGTCTCTAGCCACCATCATTGACCTCTCTCTCTCTCTCTCAAGTATCAAGACAAAGCTTCTAATTCTTTTCCTCTCTTTTACCTATAGGAATAAAATATTATTGCGTTAAGTTAAAAAAAAAAAGTTGAATAAAACCTAGAATTTTCTGTTCTTGGCAAAGATTTGCAACAACTTTGCAAGAAAGGCAAAGTCGTTGCAAGTGTTTGTGACAGAGAGCTTGGGCTCTGTTGCAAGGGTTTTGGTGTTTGTGACAAAGAGCTTAGGCTCTGTTTCATCTTCTTGAGGAAGAAGAAGATGAATAGTGTGTTTTATTTCAAGGGTAATTTTGATATTTTCAAAACTCTTAACTCGTACATGAGGTCACGTGATATACATAACTGACAGTCCATTAACGGCAGGTACTAGATTGTCGTGTTCCGAAAGTTCGGGTACTAGATTGTCGCATTTTAAAGTTCGAGGACCAAATTGTCACTTGAGCCAAAGTACATGGTATTGATCAGGAATTTTCCCTAAAATTTAAGATAAATTTCTTAAACCTCCCCTGAAATTTCTGGTTGTTACTAAAATTTTTCCTTAACTTTTTGACATAGGCCATGTTTGGGAGTGTTTATGTTAAAAATAAGTGTTTATTGAATAAATGCTTAAAAACAATTGCTTATTCGAATATAAGTACTTATTTGCATTTGGCACCAACTTTTTTAAGTGCTTATTTTTACTTATTTTACATTGGGCGTTTGGTAGCTTTTTTCTCCAATAACCACTTAAATAAGCATTTGTGATTATTTTGTTCTGTCATTTTCTTTCAAATTCTATGAAAGTACTTTTGTGAAAGCACTTTTACAAAAATACTTTTACAAAAACACTTTAATAAAAGTACTTTTATAACAGTGTTTTCATAGATTTTATAAAAGTATTTTTGTAAGTGTTTTTATAAAAGTGCTTACAGAAGTACTTTTACGAAAGCACTTTTATGGAAGTACTTTTATAAAATTCAACTAGGGATAATTTTGGAAGAAAAATATTGAATAAGTGCTTGTATAAGCACTTAAAAAAAACTGGAAATTTGGGCTTAAAAAATAAGCCCTTATTTTTAAAATAAACACTTATTTCAGGCTTATTTCCCAAACACCAATAAGTGCTTAATGGTGTGGTCCCGACCCAAATAAGCACTCCCAAACATGGCCATAGTTGCAAGTTGATCCCCTTTTTTGGAATCCTCTAAAAAGAGGTATGGAAATGTTCAAAATACCCAAGCAGCTATTTTTAACTAAAAAGTTTATTTTCCAAAATTTTCTCTTCATATGAATGGTTAGTCCAAACCCTACTAATCTCCTTTTTGAAATTGATTTATTTTCTAAATTTTTCCTTTAATCAACCACTCAAAGGTAAATTTGCAAACTTAAATGCTCTAAATTTTTCCTTTAATCAACCAGCCTAAATAATAATTGTATGTGTGTTTTGGATATTTTTGTGCCTCTTGTTAGAAGATTCTAACTAAGGGGAGGGGGTCTATTTGCCATTCTATTAAAAAGTCCACGGGGAAAATTGCAATTACCAAAATTTTGAGAAAGTTTCAGCAACGGTAAGAAAATTGGGGTGCATCTTGTGAATAATACCAAAGAAAGGTAAAATCCCATAAATAATAAGCTGAATAGATTGATCAATGGATCATAGTATTATGGGTTTATTATTTATGGCATGTAATAATGTTGAACGGATGCGCTGCACATATGAAAACCAAGAAAGTTGACTAGTCTATGGGTCCATGGGCCCAACCGTCACATTACTGCACATGTAACCCATTATTCAGGGAAAGGGGAATGGTTGACAATTGTTTGGATCCATCTACCCCAGAAAGGCCTTTAATTAAGAACTCATATAAAAAAGTATATAACTTGCTAATGCTCGTACCATGTCATTATTGTTGAATTTGATTCAACCCTTAAAAGCCGGAGCAGTATTCATTTGAGTAATTTGTTTCTACAATGGGGTCGAGTTTTAGATCAAAGTAGATATAAGAAATGGGAAAATATTATAATAAATAGCATTTAATTTTTTTAATTGTGACAAAAATTCATGAGAAAATAAATAATCTGATATTTAATGTAAAGGCCCAAAAAAAAAAAAAAAACTGAAGAAACCATTGATTTGGATGAACAAAATAATCCTTAACAAATGGGGACGCAACTGATTAGTGATTACCTCTTCAGGCTTTTTATACAACGTAATTAGATGTAGGGCATAGCGTACTGGGTGTATGATAAGACATAGAACGTCTATAACAAATAAATCGTAACATGGTTGACCCAACGAAATGTTTTAATCAGGATGCTCTTTCAATTTGGAAGTTGGTAGGTGGGGGCAACAGATAAACTATTGAAATTGAATTCCTCAAGCTACACTGTTGTGTTGAGTAATGAAATGGCCACTGATTCAAATTTGTACAGATCTTACATTGGCCATTATATAGTGTGGGGAGCAGTTAGGGGTGGAATCGAGCCGAGCCGAGCCGAGCCAAATAGTATGAGGCTCGAGCTCGGCTCGAGACTGTTCTATAAGGCTCAAGTTTGAGTTCGAGCTCGGTTCGAGTAAAAAATTCATAAGTTCAAATTCGATTTTGAGAAAAAATATTTTATAAAAATAAAAAATTATAATATATATATATATATATATATATATTTGAGCTGGCTCATTTAATAATCGAGCCAGTGAATTGGGCTCGGGCTCGAGCTCGAGTAGCTTGTGAAAAGCTCGGCTCATTGCCACCCCTAGGAGCAATTCACCTTAGAAAGCCAAAAGCCGCTATGTAAAAATCCTCCCAAACCGAGTCCAACTTCAATCAAGGCAAAGCTCGTTCCAACAGCCTTTACGGCCTTGCGTTGGGAATATCTCCATAATTATGTAATTTATTTCATTGGAGATATTTCAAATGCAAGATTGCAAGGGGCTGCTCGAAGGATGCAAGCACCGTCTCCCAAACTGGCTTGAAGATTTTTACCTTTTGGTTGTTATCCTATTACTAGTGAATAGCATGCACTTCCCTTCTAAGACGGTTCCGGTTGAAATTTCATGAATGGAATGGAAAATTGGCATTAACATTGATGGTTATATATATCTAAATCTATATTCATATCTATCTATATAACCATCTCTCTCTCTCTCTCTCTCTCTCTCTCTCTCTCTCTCTATATATATATACACTAAAATTGGTTCTGCCATTTCAGCAGCCCTCACCTTGCTTCAAACCCTATTTCCTAATTTTCTGGTTTTTTTAATTCCACATAATTACCCATTAAACCAATAAGGAAATCACATATGCTTAATTATTTCTAACAACCATAAAGCTTTTCTAATGTTTAGCCAAGTGTCACCACTTTTCCCCACTTCCTCCTAAATTGTCTCTAATTCCTATTTATCTCCTAAATTATCTCTAACTCCTATTTATCTCTAATTTAGTAGATAGATTTTCTCCTAAACTATCTCTAATTCCTATTTATCCTCTCCCCCACTTTTTATCTATATCTATCTAAAGAAAGTTTAAATTAAAAAAAAAATTCAGAACTATTTAAATGTTATAACGAAATTATATACTAAATTTAAAATATTTATTCAAAACACAAAAAGTTAATAGATTTAATAATATTCATATTATTAATAATTCAGTATTTTTACAAAATTCATCATGAAATTATGTAGTAACAATATAAATTATAATTTTCTGAATTATTCAATTTAAATTTTATTCAAATAATAAAAATTTTAACATAAAAAAACAAAACATTATTTAAATATTTCAATAACTACAAATCTTAAAAACAATAAAAATAGCTAAATAATATAACAAAATATTTAATATTATGTAATAACATTAAAACAAATAAAATTCAAATAATGAATATTTTTAAATATTTTACATATTATTTAAATATTTAAATAACAAAATATTTAACATGACAAAATTTTAAATAGTTAAAAATAACTAAATTATGTAATAAATAAAAAAATCTTAAAATTAGAAAAATAATTATAATAGAATTCATAATATTCATATTAATAATAATTTAATATTTTACAAAATTAATAGCAAATTATGTAATAAGAAATGTATTTTTATTTTTGTTATTTAATAGAAAATTATCAATAATTATTGAAGATTAAACAACTATTATTTAACTTTTTAAATTTAATTTATTGTATTTTTGTTATAAATTTATTTTTAGTGATTATATGTTTTTGTTATAATTTATAGATCAATACTTATTAGAGATTAAACTATTATTTAAGATTACACCATTTATTAACTAATTTAGTATATTTTCAGTATTTATTATATTTTTGTAATTATTGTATTTGTATGATATATCTATTATATTTCCATTATAAGCTTATTTTCAATGATTGTGTATGTTTGCTATAAAATTTCAATAACTATTGGAGATTAAACTATTGTTATTTTTTAGAGATTACACTATAAATTTAGTTGAAATTAGGAGTGTTCAATGACTGGTTCAGTTCAATTGTAGGCTGTTTCACCAACCAAATCGATCTGGTCAAGTCCACAGTTTGTCACTCGAAACCGATTGACCATTTGCGAAAATCCACCAACTCGGGTTGTATCAATTTGGGTCTATTTTTGGTTTAGTTTGTTTGTTCAAAAGATTTAAACTTAAAAATTAACTTTAAATTTCATAAATTACAATGATATTATTAAAAAATAAATTACAAAAATTAAATCTATGATATAAAATATTTTAGACTAACAAATATGGGAATTTTGCTACTTTCCTATATTAAAAAATTAAATTTAAAATCTAAAATATTAATATATATTTATTAAACCAAAGTCGATCTAAAATACTAGAAAACCGACTCTAGTTGAGTTTCATCGAATTGTTTATTAAAAAGTTAAAATATAAAACAATTATATACTCTTATGTATTTCTATTGTTTAACTTTCGCTTAACAAAGCACGGGTCCCCATCATCATGCCTCTCCTTGCTCCATTATCCCCACCCTGCATTCTCTTTGACTTTCTCTCCTCTCCCCTTCCCACCACTCCCATTAAGTCATGTCACCCAACTACCTAAAAATATTCTTATAATTTCTCTCCTAAGGTATCTCATTTAAACCAATAAGAAATTATCCCCCGTCCCTAATCAATTCCTAAAATGCCTCCCCCTTTATCTATATCCACTCTCTCTCATTTAAAATATTCATATTAATTAATAAAAAGTTAAATACGGTTAATATTTAATCCCACCTATATTCAATGAGTATTAAATAGTGTTATTACCAAAAGTTAATAAATATGGTTAGTAAATTACCAAAAATTAAATATTCTTATTAGTACGGTTAGTAAATTACCTAAAAATAATAAATATTGTTATTAATTAACTCATTAACAACATTTTATACAAATTGAAAACTCTTTAAGTAATTTCTTTAAAATTGAGAATTATATTTAAAATTATCAAAAAGTACAAAATTTTACTTATTGTTATTATTATACTTAATAACCAAATACAAATGGGGGAACAAAATATTATAATGTTAGAAAATAAAATTATTAATTAATTTATATTAAAAATAAAAGATAAATTAGTGTAATTTTGTTAGTAAACTATCAAATAAAAAATATATTTAATAACAATTTAAAAAAATCAATAAATCCCCATAGTTACACAAATGTAATAAATTGTTCATAAAACTACATTTTCGTAAAATAACATATTTGAAATCAAAGGATATAAAGTATTTGAAAGTTTATTTAAAATGCATTAAATAACTATTTAAAATTATTATAATATTTTAGAAATTTAAGGAAAATTTATTATATTTGATAGATTTTGGAAAACCATTGAAAAGTTATGTAATTTTTATTGCAAATTATTGAAAATTATTAAAGTTAAATGACTATGCGAAATGGAAAACTATAATTTGAACAAATAATTACACATAATATTGGAAAAAGAAAATTATTGGTTAGTTTATATTAGAAATTATAAGATAAATTAGTATAATTCTGTAAGTAAACCATTTAAAAAGAAAATAAATTATTTAATAAAAATTTAAATAAATTTGAATAAATTTTCAAAATTTCACAAGTACAATAAATTTTCATAAAATTACATTTTTGAATATTAAAGACAATTTAGTGTACTTTTAGAAATTTACCATGTGGTTGATACTCAATATATATTTTTGATAATTTTTATCATCAAATTGAATATTGGGTTGACGGGGACAGTGTTTTCAAAACTGGATGAAACCAGATGGTTAGACCAGAAAAATTGGGAACTGGACACCGTTTCACCTCAAAACCGTTTTTTGTCCAAAAACCGTTTATTTAGTTAGTGAACCATTGACCTGGGCGGTCGAACCGTCAACCCGGACAACAGTTTTTGGCATTTTTTGTTTTTCTATATTTTTTTGTCAGAGCTGGTCATCCGTCGGACTGAACAGTCAAACCGTTTGACCCCAAAACGGTTCCCTATCAGGTCCAATTTTAAAAAACTTGAATGGGGAGTGGGTGCCTTGCCTTGTGCTTGGCTTGGTGTGCGTCATGGCCTAGCCCAAAGCCCGACCCACGACACGACACGGGCCCATGCGGGCTCAAGTTGTAGGCTGTTCCGAACCAACCCCCCAAATTATCCTAGAGGAGTGAGGCACGACCTGGGACGCCTCGTGGGCCAACATAGCACGACTCGCACTTGTGCGGGCCACATGTGGGTTGTGTCGTGCCAACCCAACACAACCCAATTTACACCTCTACTTGAACCCGCCCAATACTGAGGATAGGACAGAGAAATTCGAGGATTTTCCATCCTTGATGAAGAGTGGGTGGGGTGCCTTACCCTAAACCCGTGGGACACTGGGGACGGGGTGGGGATGGGGTAGAGTGTCTTGACTCTGGGACAGGGAAAGGGATGGGGTTCCCTGCCCTAAACCCACCCCATTGTCATTCCTATATAATTGTTAATTATTAATGAAATTAATAAAAATATTAGCTCTTATAATTATTTTTATTTATTTAAAATTAATCAAAATTTTATTTAAAAAGAATTAAAATTACTACAAATTATTAATAAAACTAAATTTATTAAAAAATATTTGTTCATATTCAATTAACAATAATTATTTTTTATTAATCAATATTAAATAAAAAATAAAATTATTAAATCTTTCAAATTTTCCCGTGCATCACACGAGTCGGTCCCTGATATATATATATAAATTACATTTAGGAATCGATGGAGTTCTAGCCTCTAGGTCAGACATTGGAAATTTTCATGTCCACTTATGCTGTTGGGCTATGGTGGGCGAGGTCGGATTTGGAAAAACATGATTATAGGATAAAGCGGGCCTTAGGCCCTTGGCCGGTTATTATGTGTTTGTGTTTTATTGTCATTCCAATGGCCCCACGTGTTACAATGGGGTTGGTAGGGTTATAAATGAATCGAATTCAGAATTCAGATGGGATCCACTTGCATTTGCATATGAAATCTCTAAATCTGTATTTTCATCCTATTATTGTGTTAGATTTTAGATTGGATTCTGATTTAATTCGAAATTAACTTATTGTGTTTAAAATGATTAAAAGATTAAAGAATTAATTATTTTAAAATATATATGTATAATAAATATATAAAATATTAAATTTACTAGTTATAAACACAAAATAACAAATTTTCATTGGATGGGGTTAAGTTTGCATCTTATCCAATTAATAATTAATAATTAGATGCAGGCTTTAATTTCTAAATCGGAATAATTGGATTCAAAATTAAATTAGGTATCAGACTTTCGAAGTCCATTGACGGACCTAAGGGTTGGGGTCTTTTTTTTATTACACATGAAGACAATACTCGCTTAAGAAGAGTCGATGCATTTTTTTATGGAATTCAGATTTAAGTTACTTATGTTTGTGTTAGCTAAACACAATGGTTGTTTTCATTGATTCTACAGCCCACAAAATAATCAATGTATTTAGCTAATATATCGTGATGAATGTTTTTGCCCCACAATTATTCAATCTATCACTTCATGGCTGACATACGGGTTCAACTCTTGGGTTGGATTAAAGTTAACCTCAACCTGACCTAATGTGGCATGATTTACATCCCTAATAATAGGCTTATAAACGAAGCGAATTTTAATTGAATGAGACTATGTTCGAATTTGATTTTGGTTACAAAATAAGTGATTCAAATTTGATTCAATATCCATTGGTCAAAAGTCCCTACTGAATTTGATTTCTTTTAAAGGGGGCGTTCTTTTTTTAGATTTTGAGAGGGGGAAAGTTGGTCAATGGGATTTTGATTCTTATTAACCAAGAATCTCATGTTCTTTATCATATTAATGTGGGGATCAGGAAAAGTTTATTTTCATACCCATCTCCTATATGGGTAAATAACTTTCCCACCTTGGGGAAAGTTGCCAACACTTGAATGGGACAAAAATGCCCCTTCCAATAATGGATTTTTATGGCTAAAATGGCCATTGCCTTATTTACATAGGAAATAAAAGAACATGGATAAATGCACTTACCCAGGTAACTCTTTCTTGGAAAACACTTACCTGGGTAAGTAACTTACCGAAAAGCAAATGGGGCCAAAATGTTGAATATTCAATCCAGTTCGATTTCAACCAATTTTGTAGAGAAATCCTAAATCTAAAAACCAATATAAAGAGGGAGAAACAACCATCACTTGTGGACAACACAGAAAAGCCTCTGAAAATACAACTATCACTTATTAACAATACAAAAAAAAATCTAGAACAAGAAAGAAAATAGAAAAAAAAAACTCAACATCTAGAGAAACAAGAGAGAAGGAGGGAGAACAAAGGAGAGCAAGGAATCTTGGATGATGGCCCCAACCAACAGAAGTTGAAGTTTAAACTTCAGAATGCCATGAAAGCCCCTTTTGTCTTCTATATCAGCTACTTCTCTGTACTTTCTCTATGCACATTTCATCTGTTGGCCTTAGAACAAAGTGTTGTAGAAGTTAAGATATGGGAGGAGAAACAGATATAGAAAAGAGGGCTTTTGGTATCTCTGTAAATGAAAAAGATGAAACTGAAAAGTGGCTGGTTAGTCTTATCTATCGATGAGGGATAACTAAGGCCCTGTTTGGTTTGCAAGAATAGCGGTCTGGAATCAGAATCGGAATGGGCTATTCTAATTCTAACTATTTGGTTGGGCGGAATCGGAGTCCCATTTCCATTCCTGCTGGAATGACATTCCCCCATTTGAGGGAATGGCCATTCCCTGCCCCTCCCTTGGGAATGAAATCCCATTACTGCTGATTTTAATTCCCATTCCCATTATTGTCTGAATCAAACAAGCTATGGGAATGGACTATTCCAATTCCGATTCCGGAGAAATTCGATTCCGATTTCGACTACGAACCAAATGGACCCTAACTTTTGTTTGTCCATTGTAACAAATAGATACAATGAATGTTGTGGCCTATGGGGCTTTGGGTCTCGTGTAAAGGGGTGTAACTCATGTTAATCGAATTATCTATATATATATATAATAAAATTCTAATATTTATCTTAAATAATTGGTATACAAATTATATTTAAATTCGATCATTTATTCAATCAGAATTATCCAAATTAAATTCGTTTAAGTCGAATCTTGAATTCCATTTCAAATTTCTAGATACCATTTAGGGGGCGTTATTTTTTTGGATTTTGAGAGGGGGAAAGTTGGTCAATGGGATTTTGATTCCCATTGACCAAGAGTCCCATATTCTTTTTTTCAGATTTATGTGGGGACCAGGGAAAGTTTATTTTCCTGGGTATCATTTACCCGGAAAAGTGATATCCATCTCTTATGTGGGTAAATAACTTTCCCACCTTGGGAGAAAGTTGCCAACACTTGAATGGGACAAAAATGGCCCTTGTAATAATGGATTTTTATGGCTAAAATGGTCATTGCCTTATTTACACGAGAAATAAAAGAACATGGGTAAATGCACTTACCTAGGTAATTCTTTCCAAGAAAACACTTACCTGGATAAGTGCATTTACCTGGATAAATAACTTACCGAAAAACGAAAGGGGCCTTACAGTGAACGCTACAAAAAGACCTCAATTCCTTATAGAGTTGGAAGAGAGTTGTTTCTTTGACCATCAAGTTCTTACACCTTTTATTACAAAGAAAAAGAAAAAATATGAAGTACTGAATTTTTCTATGACTCAGAGCCGACGGGTAGAAGATATAGCATGGTTTTTAAAACCGACCCATAGACCGAACCTCAGGGGTCTGGTTACTGGGTTGAATGGTATGACCGTTCGAACCAAATGGTCGGCCCGTTCTGACAAAAAAAAATTTTAAAAAATAAAAAGGTCAAAACTGTTCAAATGGTTCTAACAAAAAGAAATCCCAGTTTTGAGGAAAAACAAAACCGATCACCTGACCAGTTCCCGGTTGTTCTGGTCCGGTCCGGTTTTGAAAACCATGAGATATAGATATGATTGTACACGGGTCGGGAAATGTAGAAGTAGATATTTATCGATTGATAGCATTGTTGCTCAATTTCAATACATGCAAAAACCTAGTGGCCTACATTTTTCTTTTTTCTTTCTTTTTATTTTTTAATTCCATTCGTCAATCAACAAAGAGTTATATGTCTTGCATGATCAATGACATAAAGAAATTGGGAACAAAGGACTTGGTCCTAAATCGGTTATTCGTAATAAGGTAAAACCTGCGAGCTACCCTATTATAAGCAAGGTTCAAAATATCGATATAAGGTGATACGTCGGTATGGCGTATTGGTACTGCTTTTTTTTTTTAATTTGGTTCAGAGGGGCCGATCTATCCCCTAAACCACTCGCTGATCCAAAACACCCCCTATAGAAGCATATCGGAAAGGTTTCAATATGATACATATCGGCCAATACAGATCAATACATGACAATATTTTGAACCTTGATTACAAAAATGACATGTATGTTTAGACATGGCATTCAGCTAATGGAACATTATCATAATGGGACCCACACCTTTTATGGTGGAGTTCATGAATTTATTATTGGTGTTAAAGATTATTATCGGTTCTATAACCCGCTAAACAATCTTCCCATTCAAATAATTCTTGCTCGTCTAAACAAACAATAAGACTCAGAGATTAACTTCTAGAGATCAAGAACCAAAGTGTGTGAATTCTTATGGAGGATCTGAATCAGCTAAGAGAACTTGAATCACCAAATTTGCATCATTTTCTAGGCAATTAGGAATTAGTGAAAAGGCTCTGGCCAGCTTCAAGCCTTTCAACACTACAAGAATTTCCACTACCTCAGTACTCAAGAGATAGGCAACACGGCTATACTTTGTTTGATTTGAACTTATCTGTTGAAATCAATACTGGAATCACTTCAAGGAAGGGTCTTATATACCTTTGGCCTTATCCAACTGAATCCTTGTAACTTAAGGTTTATATAAGTGTTACCCTCAATAAACACAAGTTTCGCCTCTGTCAAAATATTTAATTATAGCGAAAAACTTTAAAAGTGATCTAACATGATGGATTCATATATTGATACTAGGATTGAAACAACATGGCAGAACCCATGAAAAATCTAGGGATAGAGCCTTATTGTATCAAGGCAAAAGAGACATAGAGAATCAAAATAGGAGAAAGTAACAAATAAAGTAAAGCATTATATTATATAGAAATAAATGAGAAAAACCCTTGTTCTAGTTTTAAGTGAAAAGATAGAGGAGAATATTTAGATAGAATTCAAAAAAAGAAAAATGAAGAAACATTAATTGAGGATGTATTAGAAGGAGATAATACTTGGAGTTACAAAAATCCGAAGAGAAGTAAAAGGAGATGCCTCTTGAAAAGAATATGTGATTGGAGGCTACTAGTTGAAGCCCTGCACAAACTACTTAACACCTTTTTTTTAGTAATGCAAAACTTTTATACATATGAAAGTGATTCAGAAATACAAGAGACATAAAAAAAAGACACCAAAATATACCCACCTCAATCTTCTTTGACTTTAAAGAAAGACTAACCCAAGTTCACTCATATGTAACCCTGATTTTGCTAAGGAATCTGCCCAATCATTAGCCAACCTCTTTATACTACTAGTAAGTGTGTATGTCTTTTGCATATGGAATTTTTTGACGATAATGATGATAGTAAATAGCATATTTCCAAAGCTTTTTACATTTTTTTTATATTTTTATGCCTATAAAATTATTCTTATTTGTTATACTTATTTTTGTTTAATATGATGGATATATAATATTAGAGATGTGTCCAAATGTTTTTATATGTATATTTTTTATTTTTTTATACTTTTGCATGTTTTCATCATTTTAATTCTTATCATTATTTAATTATAACATCAAGGATTGACACATTTGACCCAAAAGGTCGACTTGTTGAGTCGCCATCAAACACCAAACAACTCCATTTTTTTTTGGTTAGTTTCAAATTTGTATTTTATTTTTTATCATCAATAAATTATTTTTTGTCACACTTCTTTTTCTTTAATATGGTTATTAATATCAAATTCAATGAAAGAATGAGAATTAATACCCTAAATATAAGACTTAATGAGAGGAAGTTGAATGAGGAGAAATGTAGTAGTTCAAATTACAGTTTACCTTCACGATTAGAAGGGTCCAAATTAAAAAATAGGGGTATTTTAGTCAAGAGAATGATTCAATGAATTTTGTGGGAATTATTATCTTAAATATAAGAATTAATGAGAGGGTTTTGGATGTGAAGAAAAGTCGTTGTTCAAAGAGGGACCAAATTAAAAAAGAAAAAAAACAATTAAGGTATTTTAAACAAATAAGAGTTTGACACTATCATTTACACTTTTAATAGTAGTATGAATTCTTATATTTTTGTTTGTTTTCATCATTTTTAATTTTTATTATTATTTTGTTATGACATAAAGGGCCGACACATTTGACCCAAATGGTTGAATTGTTGACTTGACACCAAATAAGAAAACAACTCCTTTTTTATGTTGGTTTTAAAATTTTCTTTTATTTCTACAATCAATAAAAACAATTATTCTTTGCCACACTTATTTTTCTTTTATATGGTTAATTAATATAAAGTATTAGAGATATTCTCAAATATATTCTAAATAATTTATAGATTATTGTATTTTTTATCTTTTTTTATCTTTATTATTTAATTATGACTTCACGGGTTGATGCATTTGACCTAAAAGACTGAATTGTTGATATACCAATGAATAGTAAAACAATATCACTTTTGGATTGGTTCTAAAATTTGTATTTTATTTTCATCATCAATAAAAAGTTAAAAACAATTCTTGTTCATGTTTAATTTTTAATATGACTAATATAAAATATTAGTGATGTTTCTAAATGTTTTTTTACAGGGTTTCTATATTTTTTTTCAATTATTATATTTTTATCCTTTTTATTTTAATTAATTAATTAATTAGGAGAAGATGTTTCCATCACTATTTTCTTTGCACCTAGTAGAAGATGCTTCCATCACTATTTTCTTTGCATCTAGGAGAAGATGTTTCCATCACCATAGAGCAATTGGATCTTTTGACTTCACAAGATTGATGGCAGATAGACAATTCCCCTGTATAAGCATATTTCCTCGTCGAAGCCAATTAACCACCTTCACAGCTAATAACATCCCTTCCACCTCCACCATCTCTGCATCTCCTCCTAGCACTAAACATGATTTGGCCAATATGAAACAACCATTACCATCAACCACTATAGAAGTCGTTGCTCCCCTTCCATCTTTATATTAACCATAAAAAATATCCTCACATCAGAATGTTGGCTAATTTGTTCGTCTTCTTCATACTGAACCTATAACCCATCACCTGCTCGTGCTTGTAGCCCCATTAATTCCATCCTATTTTTTCTTATTTTTTCAATTACTTGTGCTGGTACAATCGTCACACCATTGATAAGAACATCATTAGCCAGATCATCCACTATACTAGAGCTTGCGACTACAAACATCTACATCCTTTATTAGATTCAACTGTTGAACACGGTTTGTTAATCATTCTGCAACTGTGTTCTTATGTCCTCCAACCAATACTTCCAAACTAGTCTGCCTTGAAGAAACTACACCACCAAAATAAATGCTCAATTGTTTCTTCTTCTTTCCCACAAAAATCACACCTCTTGTCAACATATTGTCCCTGCCATATGCTTTTGGTAAAAATCAATCCCTGCACCAACCTCTACATAAGCAGGCAAGTTATTAGTGGAATAATGACATAATGTTCTTATTGAATCACACAATCAAGAAAATCACATCCAGTTCTAATGTCCATAGGCAAAGTTCATAAACTTGATAGATAGGGCCCATGTCCGAGTTTATTACCATTGATGATTTCAAATCAGCGCTAACAAAACACTATTTTACACAATTGAAGATCCTAACTTTGAAAACAAAACTAATGGTATGCCTTTTTTTAACCCCAAAATTTACTCCAGGTGGAGGGGTGCCCACCTTAAAATTTTATTAATCATTATCAAAAATATTATAAAAATTACAGGGGAGGACGTAGCTTGCCTTGCTCGAGATCTCAATAACAATAAGCTCCCCTTGAACCTCTTAGACCCACCCATAACATTAAGAGACTCTTTGCAAAGGAAGGCCAACAATGTCTTCAAATACTAGGGTTTTAAGCTGATTTGGAAGCTTTGAAAATTGAGTGTATAAGCTGAGATTCTCTAAGTCAACTCCATGTTTTGTAAGAAAATTTGCATGTCTGTTCACTTCTCTATATATATGGTTAACGAAGCAAGAGAGATGAGGGGCTAAAGCTTTAACCTCAATCATTTGATAGTATATGCTCCAAGGTGCAATACCCCTAGAATTGAGAAGATTCACAATAATGTAATTATTACATTCAATTTCAATATTGAAAATATTATGATCGTAGCATAACTTCAAATCATCCTAGAGGGCATTAATTTCAGATTGAATAGAAGTGCATTGACCATACGACTTAGAGAAATTTGCAAAAAACTTACCATTCTTATCTCGAACAATCCCGCCACTACCTCTGAAGCTTGAATTTCTCCTAGAAGCACTATTAGTATTTAATTTGAAATTGCCACAAGGAGGAAACATGTTTACTCATTTGTAAGATCTAGAAGAATGAGGCTTACTAGGAATTGGGAGGGTGATTGCCCATCTTCTATTGTCATCCCTAGATTTTGGAAGGGGCACCACAATATTAAGATCGAATAACCAATTTTTAATGTGCTGAATAATCTTACTTGCTAAGAGGAATTTCACCATCAAAAGTCCTACATCTTTCAGTCCACACTTCCCACGATAACATTGAAGGAAGAATCATGAGCACTTGGCAACGTTGTGAGTTTTTGTTACAAATAAACTTGTTCATGGGCTAGATAGCCAGATGGGTTGGCTTGGCCCGACCCGTTATAAGTCGGGCTTGGTCATAATTTTAGGCCCGTGGGTTCGGGCTTGACTTTGTTTCAAGCTGGGCTTGGGCTTTCTCAAAAAAGCCCAACCCAACCCAAGCCTGAGCTCGACTTGTATTAAATAATAAAAATATATTTTGTTTAATATATATATATATATATATAGTATTTTTTCTTTGTTCTTCTTCTCTTTTTTCCAAGTAATAGTGAGATGTTTATTATTTTTGGGTTTTGAAGGTTTTTAATATAAATAAAGCACTTTTCTTTATTGAATAAAAAAAGAAAAAAAATTCAATTTTCAAATTTTTGGCTGAGCTCAGGCTTGGGCCCAAGCTTCGGGCTTTATATGAGGGTCGGGCTCGGGCTCGGGCTCGGGCTTGAGTGTATTCTGTTGATACATATACCAATCCAAGATGAGATATCTGATGTGTTGAAAGGGGTGTATTGAGATTTCAAAAATTCTTGCAAAATACCTCCAACATTTGAAAGCTAGAACACTCAAAGAGAACAAATGATCAAAAGTCTTTTCACTAGGGATCCCACAACACCTAGAAGCCATAGAAATTTCTTTCTGTTTGACTAAACTGTCCATTGGAATAGCAAAAGAAAAAAAGCACCACATGAACACTAAAATTTTGGTTGGAATCCCAGAAGGCCAAACAAATTTGGACCAACTAACTTTCAATGCCATGAGTTTGAACAGGATTCCAAGCTGACCCAGTTGAGAATCGGCCATTATTATTTTCAATCCAAATCAAACAATCCTTACCATTAGTTCTCACCACACCAGATCTATGAGCAAGAAGCTGAATGCTAGGCTCAACTTTAAGATTTTCAGGAAAACACAACGAGCCATCAAAGTTTAAGACTTCGTTCAGGTTGAAGTCAGCAATTTCTTCTTCACTTGTCTCATTAATTAATGGACCATTACCTATCCAATTGTGGAACAAAAGTAGATATTTCCATCACCTATAAGCCACTTACTTGTTTGAAGCGAAAAAACTACCTCAAGAAAACAATGGTATTGGCAAAGACAACTTTAGTTTAGAATCACAATATTTTCAACAACTGGACTTGGTCCCATTGTTGGAGTAAATTGAAGTAGAATACTTGGGTTGTGGTTGTATGTTTATTTTATCTCCAGAAACTCAAATTGATAAAGTATTCTGGTTTGTCTTTGCCTTTTGAATTTTCACTTCATATGCTCTTCTTGAGTTCTATCTTCATCCTACAATTTCCAAGAGATAAATTACAATTAGCAAGTCCCTTTATGTTATTGTTAGTATGGACGTGGACATCTATATATGGTATATTCTTAATCAAAAGGGCTTAACCTTATCTAAATGTATCCTTATTTTGTTTTTAATTTTTTCGCTAACACATTGACAGTTATTTATTCAATTATAAAAAGATTTTAAGAATATTAAAGCTCTAATTTGCAGCGTTATAGCTCCAACTATTGAGACATAAGGAATAAAACTTGTGCTGCAACAAATAATAGCTCCCAGTACAGAAAGTGCTTAGTGCTAAAGGCTTTTATTATCAAATGAAGTGACAATGAGAGAGTTAATCTTAGAATGTGTTTGACTTCAACATCACCCTTTAAGTTAAAAGAGAAAATTAGGGGTGCAACTTTGTGGATTGTTGGGGGGTGGGGTTGGGCTGGGTTGGACTTTTGTCAAAATTTTAATGGGCCTGGGTGAAAATATTGTAAAATGCTAATTCGGGCCATCCCATGTTGCACCCTTAGTTGGAAAAAGGAAGGAAAAGGTCGGAAAATCTGTACAAGCCTTGTATGAATTTATCTATTTTTTTTTTTATTTTTCCTTCCTTTTCCTTCAAGCCAAACACATTAGAGGAAAAAAAAAGAAAAAAAAGATGCAACAAATCATTCATGGGTTGTCAACAAATCGTCAAGATTTAGGCAAATTCTTTTGATTCCAATGTACCCCTAATTTATGCTTCCAATATCAATAATTAGGAGGAGAAATTGTTTATAAATGAGTAATTACATATCTCCTGTAATGTCATCTTCTCCGGTTTCAGCCATGCTGATTGGGTGGTATGAGTTATGAGTCATACATTTGCCGATCAGTTCTGGTTCTGAGTTTTGTGTCTCGATGATGATTTGGTCGGGATCGGTTTGATACCAATTCGATTAAGACCTGAACCGAATGCTTGTATTAATATATAAAAGCTATTATGCTTTTTTTTTTTATAATTTTTGTTATATTTTATTTTTAAAAGTTAAATTTAATATACAGTGTATAAGATAAATTTAGTTAAAAGAACCTGCTTTATATACACAGGTCTCCTATTTATTGTCCTTTTATTAGGGTTAAAAATGAGGTTTCAATTTATTATAATACACGTAATTATAGATTTAAAATATAATCCGGCCAGACCCGATTAACTCAATTAAGAATTAGTTGGATACTTCGACTTTAGGTCTAGTTTTGGAGTTTCTCACAAGGGGTATCCCGCCATCGCTTACTGGTGCATCAAATCAGGCCCCCACTAGGGGCGCCCCACAGTATATCTCTATAGTGTATTGGAAACATCTCCTAGTGATTCTTTATTATTTTTTGGTAATCGGGAAATGTTCCTAATATACGGCGGGATGTGCTGTGGGACGTTGTGGGGTGCCTCTTATGAGGGGATGATTTGAATTCATCATATTGTTAAACTGTTTTCAATTATTGACGAGGCCCAGAAGCATAGTTTTTAAAACTGGATCGGATTAGAAAAATTGAGAACCAGTCAGGTCTGTTTTTTTTGAAATTGGGTTTTCTCTAAAAACCATTAGTTTTGATCAGCAAACTATTAACCTGGACGATTAATTGTTCGAACCGTTTAAACGATTTTAACTACTTTTTACTTTTTTAATTTTTTTGTCAAAATAGACCCAAGAACTGAACCCTGACCTGTTCGCTCTCCGGGTCGGTTTTAAAAACCATGCCCAGAAGAACGGTACATGTATATAGGCCTAATGGATTGCTTCGGGCTAAGACATTGGCATGTTGGACCCAGCCCCTTGAGATATAGAGTGAATGGCGGTAGATCTCACACTGTGACCAGAGTCACCAGACTCCGGAGGACCAGAGCACTAGAGCAGCAGCAGCAGAGCTCTCTGACAGTCGACTCTCGTTATTCGTTGGTCTGGTCGTTACTTTCTCTGCAAGTTGTGAATCTTAGCGTTGGTTGCTTTTAGTTACACTGCTTTGACGATAATACTGCCAGATGGACGGATTGGATTCGTTCAACCAAAGGTCTTATGTGTCTTGGTCTCATGATATATACAAAATGACGATAGTATCCCTGAACAAAAGGTCGAACATGCAGTATGATTGTTCTCCTCACACCGAATCTGCTCCTCACAGAGCGCGTCTGATAATGATCTCACGGTCACACGAACATCCCACCGTGCAATGGGAACATCTTTATATATAAGTACGGGAGATGCTCCCGATATATGATGGTGGGATGTGTCTGTGAGGTCTGTGTGAGGAGCAGATCCGTTCTCAATAGGGCCGTAGGTAAGGTAACGACCCTATGCAAAAAAGGGAAGGTATACACCATTGTGCCGATAAATCGCACGAACGCCTGATAAATTAAAAATCGCGCGAGAAGATACCATTCTGAGAGGAAATCGATTTCTGGGCAAAGGCAAACCCCAGACCCAGAGAGTAGCAGCAGAATCAACAGTTTCTCTCTCTCTCCCTCTGCATCTCTTGAATCTCTTGCCTCTTTAATGGCGACTGTAGCCTCAACGCGAATTCGCGGTTTACCCTTTTATGAAGACGCAAACCCTAAGAACTGAAACACCCAAACAATTACGGCCATGGAGGAAGAGAGGTTCGTCTCTGCCAGAGAAAGCCCTCGGAATTTAGGGTTTCTGTCAGAGCGTGGCTCCAGCACCAGTGGCGGCAGCATCAACAGCAGCAAGGCCGTGCCCAATGACCTCGCTCAAAAGCCTCCACCTCCAATTCTCGAAAAATTTAGGGCTCTGTTGAAGGAGAGAGAAGAGGAGATGAGGGTCTCGGATGACGACGACGTTCCGCCTCCGAGCACCGAAGAGATTGTTCGACTTTATGAAGTTGTTCTATCGGAGCTCACTTTCAATTCGAAGCCTATTATCACAGAGCTTACGATTATAGCCGGTGAGCAAAGGGAGCACGGCGAGGGAATTGCTGATGCAATTTGTGCCCGTATTATTGAGGTACCATTAGCGGCTCGGAGGGGTTGGAGTTGCTAGGATTGATTTGTGTTTGTTTTTTGAAATAACTATTTGTATTTGTACAAGATACTTTTTAGTTAATCTTCCTTTTGCTCTAAGCAGTTTCCATTTTTTTTTTGTTCCAAGCAGTTTCTTTTTATATTACACTTCTCTTCATGGGTATGGAAGTGTATAGAGAAAGTTGAGTTTCTAAGTCCTATGAGTAGATTACTGCGTGCTTTCTTTGTTTGAGGAATCCAACACTCGCTGACTCACTCACTTAGACATACACCAAGAAAGAACGAAAGGAGTGAAGTTGAGGAAGAAAGAGTAGGCAAAGAGATTTTTATGTGTATTAGGTATTGGGGTCCCGTCTTTTTTTTTTCGGGAAGCGAGTATTTTCTTCTTGTTTTCTTAAGAAGTCATAACATAGGGGAGGGGGTTATGCACTTGCAAACTGATTTTTTTGGTTTATGGGGAAACTTGATTTTTCCCCTTGCTGGATATGCTGATTCTGTTTATTAGAGTATTCCGGTGTGCTATAATTGCACAAGAACTTCTATTTGTTTTAAGAAATTCAGCTTCTCAAATCTTAGTATAATGATGAAATAAAAAAGAAACTCAAATCATAGTTATATGTATAAGCTGCTAAGATCTGTTTATTCAAAAAGCAAAACAAAGCACAATTAATTCACTGGTGGTTAACTTTCAGATACAATCAACACTGTTTACCCCACTTTTTGCAAGTTCATCTGCTAGACTATTGTCAACACACTTAATTCTCAAACTGGATGCCTCTGGGCCTTTGTAAGGATGTAGAAAATCTTCCAAGGGATTGACCCAACAGATGACATTGCCAGAAGTTCCCTTGAACCTACACTTTTGTTGACCCATGAGAATGGTTGATTCTCATTACCATGGGATGAGGCTATAACTAACT
Source organism: Nelumbo nucifera (assembly GCF_055504915.1). Taxonomy (NCBI): domain Eukaryota; kingdom Viridiplantae; phylum Streptophyta; class Magnoliopsida; order Proteales; family Nelumbonaceae; genus Nelumbo; species Nelumbo nucifera. Next base: position 143,669,713 of record NC_142649.1, on the reverse strand, counting down.
ATATCTATTGCACCTGAGCAGTTGTCTCAAGTGTAAGGGCTGAAGCTTGTATTAAAAAAGCTTCTTCTTTCTTGACATAGGCATAACTAACTATATCTTTGAAGCCATAAGCAACACCTCATCTGCTTCTCCTTGACATAGGACAGATGGGGGGCCTCTTGAGTTTAAGTTTGTGATGGAGAGAACAGAGGAGGTTATGGAGCTGGTTTATGAACTCAAACAGAATAGAATAGATTGTGGCCAGACTTTAAGGTCCCAGCTGGAGAATTTTGGTTTCAACCTTTTCTTAAAGATTCTTTCCCTCTTTGTAACTTGTGAGGCTTGCTCTAGACTTGTATTACTTGATACTCTTGCTGCTTTGTTCTACTTAGTGATCTTGAATTCTTGAGATTGAAGGTTTTACATGCTTGAATCATTTTGGTGCCATACATATGTTTGCTTTCACTTACACATTTTCCCTTTGAATGCACTTCATATTTATTTTTATGTATCTTAACTTGAGACAATAGTCTTTTTAAAACATTTAATTTCTTTTAAAAATCAGCTTTGCATTGTGCGTTATTTTTTTTTTCAAAAATTTGCATCTTGCTTCGAAAAGGTATGCACCTTACCGCCTTGTCCTTGGGTGCTAGAAGGCCCTTCTGCTTTTCTTGTGCCTAGTGATTTTAAAACACTGTTCTCACTTGATGGACATTCACTGCATGGTACTTGTCTTTTGCAGGTTCCAGTTGAGCAAAAGCTGCCATCTTTATATCTTCTGGACAGTATTGTGAAGAATATTGGCCGTGAATATGCGAGGTATTTTGCTTCCCGCCTCCCTGAGGTGAGTGGATTACGACAAATGATGCATGAACATTTTTTAATTGCTATCCACACACACACACACACACACACACATATATATATATGTAAGAATACACTGATAAACATGCATATGGACATCTAAATAGATTACTTAGTCCTATTCTCTGGATTGTCTATATCTTGACTGCCTTGTGGGTGGCTAGTCCAGACCATCCATCAGGTAAGGGGCCTTTGGATTTGCCATGGTTTAGCTTCCCTGTTCCATTTTCAACTCTTTAACCCACCTTTTATTGGAGCTTTTCCCATTTGGTATTGGCTGCTGAAAGCATCAATATTTTGTTAAAAATAGGAAATAAGTTTAGTTGTCCATGTGGCAGTGCCTTTTGAAATTTGCTCATTAAAAGAGAGTAGAGGATGGGACACATGGAGAGCTTTGTCAAGCCACACTTATGGTCCTACCTTTATGATAAGGTTTGATGGTGGGGTTGTTTAGTAAATAACTCTAAAACAGACAGTCCAGGAATTCCCTACCATTTGGCTAAAGTAAGTCCTTAGGGACATGCTTTAAAACTAAAACATTAGAATTTAGTATCTCTTATTATCTAGGGGGATCTCCAATACGAGGTCGGACATAGGGCTGGTGTGGATGGGGAGAATGATAAATGCTTCATCCAGGGTTCACCTATCCAGTGGACAGGGAAATTCTGGCCACAAGATCACTCCATCTGGCAAAATGTATATGCTGAGATGGATGAGTGGAAAAAACTAGAAAGGATTAGGTCAGAAATGAAGAAATTTTAAGGAACCTAGGAGTAGCTCCAATAGGTGATAAATGAGAGAAAGTAGACTTAGGTGGTTTGGCCACATGCATAGAAGATCACCTACAGAGTCCATAAGAAAAAGCGATCAGTTACAAGTTGAAGGGGCTAGAAGGGCTAGGGGTAGGGGCAGACCAAAAAGGACATGGTTTGAAGTGGTAAGAAATGATTTAAGTGCTCATTATTTAACAATTGATATGACATTAAACAGAACGGAATGGAAAAACAAGATTCATGTTGCCGATGCCATATAGTTGGGATAAGGCTTAGATGATGATGATTATATATCTACACATTATGAAATTTTGTGGTATTAATCTGTTACATTATCATTTCTGTCCAGGTATTCTGTGAAGCATACAGGCAAGTTCAACCAAACCTATATCCAGCAATGCGCCACCTCTTTGGGACATGGTCAACAGTATTTCCAACTAAAGTGCTTCGAAAGATTGAGGTCGAACTGCAGTTTTCTCCAGCTTCAAACCAACAATCAACTAGCTTGACAGCTCCAAGATCATCTGAAGAATCTCCACCTCCTCGACCAAGTCATGGTATACATGTCAATCCAAAATACTTGGAAAGACGTCAAATTGAACATTCATCATTTGCAAATGTAAGTTTTGCTGTGGATCTCTCTCTCTCTCTCTCTCTCCATCCTGTATACAGGAGTGTTATATTACAAACACTCCTGTATGAGTTTGATCTCTTTTTAACCAATTATAAGGAGACAGTTATACTTTCAGTGTTTAGAGAGTATGTGCATGTTATTCTGGCTGCCGTGCTAAAGACAGGATTCCTTTTGTACCGCATAAAAGGCTAATGTGTAAAAATGTTTTTTTTTTGTGTATTTTTTTTCTGCCACTCTAGAACAAAGATTGCAACTATTTTTATGGAAGTCTGTGAACCTCCTTCTCTAGTGATGACTAGTGATTTTTTAGAAACTTGAATATAAAATGATTGCTGGGATCAACATTCAGTTGAACATATGGCTTGAATGTGAGAGCAGACACTTTGGCAAAAATGCCAAAGGTTAGGTCTGTACCCAGTATGCCCCTTCCAAGACTGCAGATGGCTGGGACCAACATTGGGTAATGGCCAATTTTGAATATAAAATGATCTTGGTCCAGCATGTGTGCCACTTTGGAGTGCTGGACAGGGTATCTCCTCAGCTGCACCCTTATAACATACTCTTTCTTCCTCATTCTGATTGTCTCTGGAACAGTGGAAGGATGTAGTTTTCTAATGTTTGTCATTGCTTGCAGTGTACAATATTTTAAAATGCGGGTGAAGTCTTATGATCTGCTAATGTGCAAGATGTGAGCCTTTAGGCATGAGGCTTAAGCCTCTAGAGATTTCATTATTTCTGGAAAAAATGAACTAAATCAAGAACAGGTATAAAACTTTCATAAGGGATTACATTTTTTATAAGAAAGCATATATGGAAGATTCATCATATAAACAGTGGGTAAAAACTAGTAAAAGATTTTAGGAATTTCTTAATCTAAATCGAAACCTTAAATAGGTGTTGGAAGCATAGATGTTTACACAATAAAAAATACATGAGAAAATCATAGAAATAGTCTCTAACTCATTCTTTGATAACTAATAAAGGTTATGTTACATCAAAAGAAAAAAATCAACCCAACTTCAGCTTCAGCATTGAGGAGCTCCCAATCTTTTTAATTACTTATTCACCAAAGACAGGGCATAAGTCATTCAGTTCAGCCACTGAAGCTTTTATCAGAGATCAGATGGTCCTTTGTACATTGATAACCAATAACCTCAGAACTGAAAAACTAACAGGACTAAATGGAGGGTTATGATTCCCGATATAATAAAGATGGGCATTTTGTTGCAGTGGAAGGGGACTCAAGGAATGTCATTACTTGGGTTTCTAGACAGGCTTCTGGACCCTGGAACTTCTGCCATTTTTTGGCAGAAATTCATGAAATCTCCTCTCGTTTTGTAGCTTCAGATGGATTCCCAAAGAGCTAAACCAAGTAGCTGACTATCTAGTCTCTAGCAAAATCTGCATCGGGAAGGGATTGTTTGTATAGTGGTAATATAATGCCAAGTAACTAATGGGCTTTGTCTTTTGTTTTTGTTGTCAAGGCCTTGTACATCTTCTCATGTACATCCCTCCCTCTTTTTGAATATAATCTGTTACCTTTTTCTCAAAAAAAAAATCATTCTTTGATAATTAATAAAGGTTATGTTGCATTAGAAATAAAAAAGATCAATCAAGCTTCAGCATTAAGGAGCTCACAATCTCTTAATAAGTTATTCACCAAAGACAAGTTATGATTCCCAATATAATAAAGGTCGTCTCTGAACTCCCTCTGTAGCATGTCAATTTGTAAGAGTATTAGCTAGGGCTGTAGTCAGATCTGATCAGCAAAATTGTAATCCGATCTAAAATCTGATTGGATTTGAAGACTTCGGGTTTGAATTTGAATCCGAGCGGACTTGGATTGGATTCGGATTTAATTTGACTCCGCTTTAATCTTTTAAAATATAAAAAAAATAAAAGTTAATTACTTTTCAACTTTTATATATAATAAATTAATGTAAATATAACAACTGATTTTGTTATATATAAATTCATATTTAATATAATATATAAAATATATATATTTTATAATTTTAAAATATAATTATATAAAACTTATATATTAAAATCAATAGATATTATAATAGAAATATATAATCGGATTCAGATGGAGTCAAATCCGAATCTGATCCAATTATTAATTGGATGCAGATTCCAGAATTCGGATATGATATTCTGATCCACTTACATAAATACATCATCCAAATCTGAGATAATTGGATCGGAGGTCAGCTCGGGCCTCGGATTTTTGGGTATCATTGACAGGTCTAGTATTAGCTGGTCTTGGAAGTTGGAACCCAACCAAAAGAAGCATTTAACCTAGCAGCCAATTCAGAAATTTTGAGGGGTGATTAGAATGTCCACCCCCACCCCCATCCCCACCTACCCAAAGAAGCATTTAACCTAGCAGCCAAGAATTTGGAGAAAATCTTTTTCATTATCATGGTGGATCCTTGAAGATAAAATCTTCCTTAGGTTCAGAAGTTGAGGGGTTAATAGAACCCCCCCGTCCCAAGTACATATTTTATACCATATCAGTGTTTTAAAAGGGATGGGAGGCATACGCCTTAAGGTGTGTTTCTCGGTGAGGTGCTCCCAAAATGCCTTAAGGCGTATGACAGAAGTGCTGATGCCTTTGAGGCATATGTCTTAGGAAAAAAGAAAAGGACAAGGAAAGAGAAGGGAAGGGAAAGAAAGAACGAAAAGAAAGAGGGAAGGGAAGGAAAGAGAAAGGAAAGAAATTTCGATAAGACCCCCTTTCAGCTAGTATTATGTATCTTCATTCTTCTTAATCCAAGACATCTTTCATAAAAAAAGAAAAAAAAAGACGATATCCTCCCTTTTGAAAGGGATGGTAGGATACATTGTATGGACGCCAAAACAGTTGCGGAATGGGTGGGCGAATTTCAAAAATTTCCTACATTCCTTCCAACTGAGAATCGTATTCCCTGATTTTAGAATATAATTCAAGGATCCTACTTGAACCAAACCAGACCAGATTTGAACCAAAAGAGAAGTGAGTGATTATACTTGATCCAGAGAAATAATATCTCTCAAAGTTGGTGTTCACGCCCAAAGAAGACACCAAGATCTGCTTCTGCTGAAGATGACACAACAACTGTGGAACAAAACCATCAGAGTACGTCCTACGCACTGAATCCTTCACAAGAATCCTCTGGAAACAATGAGCACCGAACTGAATCAGCCTTTCAGCAAAGACTGATATCAAGAACTCTTTCTTGATCTTTCCCCCACAGAGAAAACCGAACTGGTGGTGGTAGGCGGCGGCTGATGGAGAAGAGAACTAGAAAAGAAAGTGGCGAACTGCGTTTTCTTCTCTAGGGTTTCTGAGATCCAATCTTCAGAATGCAGGTGTGTTCTCTGCAAAATCCACTGGGTTCGAATTCTTGTAATTCGAATTAGGGTTTCCTCCACTTGCTTAATGATTAAGAAAACCTCCTAACCATATCAGGAGTTGCCCTTATCCAAATCTGTATTTGGATTAGGTCTCCTCTTAATCTTATCTGCAGATTAGATAAGCTTTTGGGCTCATCCTAATCTCAGATCCGCCCCTTTTTGTGACTGATCAAATCAGCCCAGTTCGAAATGGGCTTTAGGCCCATTAAGTAATAAGTGCTCAATAGTCTTCCAAACTGCTGCCCAGTTGGGCTTCTTTGTATGGCGTGGGACCAAAGCATTGATCTACACATAAGCCACATGGGTTCGGCCCAACCTCTGTTACAAGGCCTAGCCGAATTCACTGGAAGGCCCAATGAACCCCCTGAGCCCATCACATGGACCCTATGGGCCCAACACTTAGCCTAGCCGAATTCACTGGAAGGCCCAATGAACCCCCTGAGCCCATCACATGGACCCTATGGGCCCAACACTTACACTAAGTGGTCCATGGGCCAAGCCATCTTATAAAAACCCAAGGACTGTGGGCAGATGCAAGATTAGCCCATTAGGTATTATCCCAAATGGCTTTACACTTAACCTCTCAGCCCATAATGATCAAGCACTGCCCGACAAGAGATGACCTCTCCCTCGGCTGCAAGGAACAGTGCTGCACTCTCTGCTCACATGGATTCCAGGAATTAAAACCATTTGCAAACATTTTGAAACCATACATAAGTATATATCATATATATAAATTTTGCAAAACAAAATTCCAACGATTGAAATCAACTGCCGTCAGTTTGGTTTCCATCAGAGAGAGTGCATCCCCGATCATTACCTTTGTCCGACAAAGGGGCTGCTCCCGTCACTATGATCACCCACTCAGATGAATTCTCAGACTGTCCCAACATACCCAGGTTTTGACCCCCGCTAAGGATCTCACTGATTGGCATATCAAAGACAGTCCAATCCGACACCTAGTGCAGTACCATAATCGGGTCTAGGGTCAGGTGTAACTTTCCAGTTTTGCCCATCAATCTCCAAGGTCCAGGGTAGTACTGGAAATCTGGTCCGGTTCAAGGGTTCAAGTAATCCTACACTGCGTGTGCCTTGGGTCTCACCCTGGCAGCTGAGACAAGCCACCCCAACAATTGGCAGCACACCAGTGTCAGCCTTGGTAGGATAAATCTCCCAAGACTTATCCAACGGCTGTGAACATTTAAAACCAACACAAGTCTCATTAAGTGTCCAGTTTTAGGGTCTTACACAGAAGTATGCCGCACAACATGAATCAAACATGTACTTTATTTATTTACATTAAATATCAAAAGTACATCAAAGTCGATTGAAGCTAAGGGCATACAAAAACTGTCCAATAGCTCCCACTTGCACTTAGGTCCAATCTGGTACAAGCCGGAGTCCCATACTTTCCACGTGTTTCTCAAACACCTTCTGTGTGAGTGGCTTAGTTAATGGGTCTGCCACATTATCTGCTGACGCTACCTTCTGAATTAGGACGTCCTCTCTACCAAAGATCTCCCTTAGTACATGATACTTCCTCTCGATGTGCTTTGACTTCGAGTGGGCTCGAGGCTCCTTAGCCTAGGCGATCGCCCCAATGTTGTCACACAACAACGGGATGGGTGATGTGCTGGACGGAACCACTCCTAATTCGTGAACGAACTTCTCCATCCACACGGCTTCCTTGACAGATTGTTGTCACACAACAACGGGATGGGTGATGTACTGGACGGAACCACTCCTAATTCGTGAATGAACTTCTCCATCCACACGGCTTCCTTGACAGTTTCACTTGCGGCAATGTACTCGGCTTCGGTTGTGGAGTCTGCCGTGGACCCCTGTTTGCTGCTTTTCCAGCAAACAACACACGATCCTATCGTGAAAACATACCCAGATGTAGACTTTCTATCATCTGGATCCGACTGGAAATCGGCATCAGTATACCCCAGAATTTGTAGTGAACTACTATCGAATACTAGACAAAACTCTTGTCTTTTGAAGGTATTTGAGTATGTTCTTCACAGCAGTCCAATGCCCCTGCCCTGGGTTGGCCTAGAACCTGCTTACAACACTCACCGCCTGAGCAATGTCAGGGCAAGTGCACAGCATGGCATACATGATTCTCCCTACGTCTGAGGCATAGGGAACGTCTTTCATGCCCTCAATCTCCTCAGAAGTCTTGGGAGATATCTTTTTGGAGAGAGTGACTCCGTGCCTGAAAGGAACATTTCCTTTCTTGGAGTTCTCCATGCTGTACCTCTTGACAATTTTGTCAATGTAAGCAGCCTGGGATAATCCAATTATCCGCTTCGACCTATCTCTATAGAGTCGAAGACCCAGTATATAGGAAGCTTCTCCAAGATCTTTCATGGAGAACTACTGCGAAATCCACACATTGACCGAAGTCAACATTCCTACATCATTCTCAATGAGTAGGATATCGTTCACATACAACACCAAGAAGGTGACCTTATCCTCACTGGACTTCTTGTAAACACGGGGCTCATCCGGATTTTGCTCAAAGTTACGATTTGACGACAGAGTCAAAACGGATGTTCCAATTCCTAGAAGCTTGCTTAAGTCCATATACGGATCTATTAAGTTTACATACCATGTGTTCCTGACCAGCAGCAATGAAGCCTTGCGGCTGCTGCATGTAGATATTTTCAGTAAGATCTCCATTCAAGAACGTGGTTTTGACATTCATTTGCCAAATCTCGTAGTCATGGTATGCTGCTACAGCTAGCAGGATCCTAATGGATTTAAGCATGGCCACGGGCGAAAATGTTTCCTCATAGTTGACGCCTTCTTTCTGAGTATACCCTTTCGCCACCAAACGGGCTTTGTAGGTCTCAACCTTGCCATCAGGGCCCTTCTTCCTCTTATAGATCCATTTGCAACCAATTGCTTTTACTCCGGAGGGCGGATCTATTAGAGTCCAGACTCCATTGGCCTCCATCGAGTCCATCTCAACTCTCATGGCCTCCACCCACTTCTGGGATTCTATGTCCAACATAGCTTCTGCGTAAGTCACGGGATCCTCCTCACTAGTCAATACTTCCACCAGGTAACTGTCCTGGTCATAACCATAACGGACTGGTGGCCTGGATACCCGGGTGGATCTTCTAGGTTGGTCACTACCTGGAACCTGCAAGACATCTCCCACTGCTCCTGAGCTCTCCTCATCAAGAACTTTCCTGACGATGGGTGTCCAAGATATAATCCGTCTCTAAGAACAGGGCATTTCGACTGCAGAACACTTTCTGCTCACTTGGGTCATAGAAAAGATAACCCACTGAATCCTTTGGGTAGCCTACAAATAGGCAACGACTGGTCTTGGATTCCAACTTGTCCGCACTCGTTCTTTTAACGTGCGCAGGACAACCTCAAATCTTCAAGTGTTTGACACTTGGTTTCTTTCCGGTCCATAGTTCGTATGGAGTTTTCGGAACCGATTTGGTTGGAACCTGATTCAGCACGTAAATTGCGGTCTCTAACGCATATCCCCAAAAGGATGTGGGTAATTCCGAGCGTGTGAGAAGTGATCGGACCATGTCTAACAATGTTCTATTCCTTCTCTCTGAAACACCGTTAAGCTGGGGTGTCGTAGGAGGAGCTAACTGTGAGATAATCCTATTGGCCTTCAAGTAGTCCCTGAATTCGTCAGAGAGATACTCGCCACCTTGATCTGATCGAAGGGCCTTAATTTCTCTCCCTAACTGTTTCTCGACCTTTTGTCTGAACTCTTTGAACTTTTCAAATGATTCAGATTTGTCTCATTAGGTACACGTAACCATATCGTGAGAAATCATCGGTAAAGGTGATGAAATACACGTGTTGGTTGCGGGTCCTAACACTCAGGGGACCACATACATCACTATGTATAAGGTCAAGTGTGCCTGTACATCGTTCAGGCTTACCGTTAAATGGCCGCTTTGTCATCTTGCCTCTAAGGCAAGGCTCACAAGTGGGAAGGTTTTCTACGGTTAGAAAACCCAAATGACCATCCTTTACCAATCTTGTGGTTCGGTCAATACCGATGTGGCCAAGTCGGTAATGCCACAGTCATGTGGGACTGATTATCTCACAAGTCCTTTTCTTGGGGATTTCGACCAATGTAGTTTCGGTTAAGTTAGTTTCTAGAGAAGGATGTAGAACATAGAGACCATTCTCCAGTTTCCCGCATGCGATGAATTTGTTGTTCCTTTTGATAGTAATCACATTACTAAAAGAGACAATATATCCATCCACACACAGTTTAGAAACAGAAATCAAATTTCTTCTTAGATTTTGTACATAAAGACAGTCTTTCAGTACAAGAATCCCTTCTCTAAAATTTAATTCTACGGTTCCTATCGCCGTGGCTGCAACACTTGCAGAAGTCCCCAAGTAAAGTGTCACCTCTCCTTCACTCAGCCTTCTGCTTACTTTGAACCCCTGCAGTGAGTTACACACATAAGTTGAAGCCCTGGAGTCAACACACCAGGACACAAAAGTTACTAATAAATTAGTTTCCATGACACAAGTTTCGAAAGTACCTTTCTTAGATTCCAGGTAGGCAGGACAGTTCCTCTTCCAGTGGCCGGCCTGCTTGCAGAAGTGACAGGCATCGGATGCCTTGTTTTTCTTTTGTTTCTTAGATTTGGTGGCCTTCTTCTGGGGTTTCTTCTTTGTCCTCATCTTCTTGCCAGATTTGCCAGTTTCAACAAACATGGCTATCGACTCATCTTTATTAATTCCTCAGCTCTTTGCAACATGTTGCTGAGCTCTTGGATGCTGACATTCAGCTTGTTCATATTGTAATTCATAATGAACGGGTTGAAGGACGGAGGCAGAGTTTTGAGAATAGCATCGATCTGTGTGACCAGATCTAGTCCGGAACCAAGGGCCTCCAGCTCGTTTATGTAGCCCATCATCCGAAGACAATGGTCATGCACTTGCTGCCCCTTAGTCATTTGTGCGGTCATGAACTGTTTCAGGACCTTTTGTCGAGTAGAACGATTCTGGTCTTCGTATATAGTCTTCAGACTATCCAATATGTCTTTAGCAAGTTCGATCTGATCGAACTGCCTCTATATCGGATTGTCCAAAGAGGCTATGATATAGCAGCGGGCCAGGGAGTTTTTATCCTCCCATTCTTGGTATTCTCTCCTTCGGGCCTCAGAAGCCTTGTCCCCCGGACGATCCGGAGCAGGATTTTTAGCCACCTTATCTAGTTTTTCTGAAGTCAGGACCAGCATAAGGTTTCTGTACCAGTCGGCATAATTGGGTCCCTTAAGCTTGTTGTCGTCAAGCAACTTAGCAAATTGTCCGTTTGCCATTTTTTGATAAAACAACAAAACGTTAGTCCACAACTTTAGTTTTATTCATGCTACCTACATAGATATGGCTTTTAATATATGTTCCATTTCCATTTGTTCATCTCTGAGATTTCCCTCCTATCTCAGTGACGGAGACGGCGAAATGTCTCTGGAAATGTGGGAAATCACATAGGGTGCGTGGAGCCAACTGTTTCAGCTGCATAACCCCACCACCTTTCTGTGACGGATCACATCCACTTATCGTATGAGTTTCCCTTTGGCCTCTGTCAGACAAGGTTCAGAGCCGTTTTCAGGTAAACCTTTCTATCCAGTGAGTGCTCACCCATCATATTCAGGTTACGCCAAGGTACCGTGAGAGAGTTCCCATTTTCTGGTGAAGCCCCTCCCACATCGGTCTATGACACCCCTATCATCTTATGAAACACTCTGACAGACCCAACAGCAAATGGATAGCCCAATTTTATGGTGCGTTTCCTCATTACTGAAGGACCCATCATCGTACTAATGACGGAAGGCCTTAGAGAGTCCATCATATGGATTTCCCTATCACATGCACTCGTATTACCGGAGGGAACAAAAAATTACGCCCTAGTTCTAATTTAGGTCAAACCAAAGTGGCTCCCACTGACTTTCATTAGTCAGATTTCTGGTGGGCCTAAATCGGCTAGGGTTTCCGCACGCGACCCCTTTTAGGGTTGTGGGGCCCACCATTCAAGGAAGGGGTCATCCAATGACCTTAGGGGACACCATGGCAATGATGTGCATTCAGCCATGGTGTGCGCAAGAGCCACTAATGTAACATCATGGGCCAGGTGCTTATGGCCCATGGTTGCAGCACATCAAACATCCACATATCACATGATATGGAAGAATTGATCCAATCAATCACTAGCTGTAAAGCCCATTAATCAGCCCAACAAAAACACAATATTAACAATTAATATCATCTAGGTATATGGGCTGAATAACAATTAACAGTTCGGCCCATATAGCTTTTCTCATAAAAGTGGGTTTTTGCAGTTTTAACTCTTTAAAATTGGGCTTTACAGGTTGGGCCGAATTAATCCCTGCAATTGAACATCAGATTTGGGTCTGAAAGTGTGAGAAATCTGAACTGAAGACAATCCCCTTTCGAACCCTAGATTCGGTCCAATCTGGTCCGAGATGGTTCGAAACTGATTTTCAATTCAAGAATTAATTCAGGAAAGATCTGAAATTAATATTTCTGATTTTAGACAATCATAAATCAGACATGGACTTTTCGCACCACCTGCAAAACAGAGGTTAGTCACTAGGGTTGCAGTTTCATAAACTGCAAAACACAGAATGCGATGCCTTCATCTGCAAATCTCCAGCGCCGCTGCTTTCTTCAATCAAGAAAATAAAATAAAACAGAAATTCTATTTCTATTAATTAATTACATCCTTGATTGAATCCTATACATTCAGTCTAGAAAAATAAAAAAATTATTTTACAGACCGAATTGAATAGAAATTACAAAAGGAGAATGCGCAGACAATCTGCGCCAATTCTGCATTGCGATCTCTAGGTACGAACAATCCATTAAATCAAGAAATAAATAAAGAATAATTCTAAATAAATTTCAGATTTAACAAAATTAATTTCAGATCAATCGCCCTCAACAAGAAACAGTTTCTTGAAGTAAAACAACAAACTGCACAATACCCGGATAGAACAACTTCTACCGAATTGCGTAGGTTCAGATCTGATCATTTGGTTCAAGATTTGAACCTGTGGCTCTTATACCATTGAAAGGGATGGTAGGATCCATCGTATGGACGCCAAAATAGTTGCGGAATGGGTGGGCGAATTTCAAAAATTTCCTACCTTCCTTCCAAACTAAACCAGATTTGAACCAAAAGAGAAGGGAGTGATTATACATGATCCAGAGAAATAATATCTCCCAAAGTTGGTGTTCACGCCCAAAGAAGACACCAAGATCTGCTCCTACTGAAGATGACACAACAACTGTGGAACAGAACCAGTAGAGTGCGTCCTACGCACTGAATCCTTCACAAGAATCCTCTGGAAACAATGAGCACCGAACTGAATTAGCCTTTCAGCAAAGACTGATATCAAGAACTCTTTCTTGATCTTTCCCTCACAGAGAAAACCGAACTGGTGGTGGTTGGCGGCGGCTGATGGAGAAGAGAACTAGAGAAGAAAGTGGCAAACTGCTTTTTCTTCTCTAGGGTTTCTGAGATCCAATCTTCATAATGCAGGTGTGTTCTCTGCGAAATCCCCTGGGTTTGAATTCTTGTAATTCGAATTAGGGTTTCCTCCACTTGCTTAATGATTAAGAAAACCTCCTAATCATATCAGGAGTTGCCCTTATCCAAATTTGTATTTGGATTAGGTCTCTTCTTAATCTTATCTGTAGATTAGATAAGCTTTTGGGCTCATTCTAATCTCAGACCCGCCCCTTTTTGTGACTGATCAAATCAGTCCAGTTCGAAATGGGCTTTAGGCCCATTAAGTAATAAGTGCTCAATAGTCTTTTAAACTGCTGCCCAGTTGGGCTTCTTTGTATGGCGTGGGACCAAAGCATTGATCTACACATAAGCCACATGGGTTCGGCCCAACCTCTGTTACAAGGCCTAGCCGAATTCACTGGAAGGCCCAGTGAACCCCCTGAGCCCATCACATGGACCCTATGGGCTCAACACTTACACTAAGTGGTCCCTGCGCCAAGCCATCTTATAAAAACCAAGGACTGTGGGCAGATGCAAGATTAGCCCATCAAGTATTATCCCAAATGGCTTTACACTTAACCTCTCAGCCCATAATGATTAAGCACTGCCCGACAAGAGATGACCTCTTCCTTGGCTGCAAGGAACAGTGCTGCACTCTCTGCTCACATGGATCCCGAGAATTAAAACCATTTGCAAACATTTTGAAACCATACATAAGTATATATCATATATATAAATTTTGCAAAACAAAATTCCAACGATTGAAAACAACTGCCGTCTGTTTGGTTTCCATTAGAGAGAGTGCATCCCCGATCATTAGCTTTGTCCGACAAAGGGGCTGATCCCGTCACTATGATCACCCACTCAGATGAATTCTCAGACTGTCCCAACATACCCAGGTTTTGACTCCCGTTAAGGATCTCACTGATTGGCATATCAAAGACAGCCCAATCCGACACCTAGTGCAGTACCATAATCGGGTCTAGGGTCAGGTGCAACTTTCCAGTTTTGCCCATCAATCTCCAAGGTTCAGGGCAGTACTGGAAATTTGGTCCGGTTCAAGGGTTCAAGTAATCCTACACTACGTGTGCCTTGGGTCTCACCCTGGCAGCTGAGACAAGCCACCCCAACAGTTGGCAGCACACCAATGTCAGCCTTGGCAGGATAAATCTCCCAAGACTTATCCAACGGCTGTGAACATTTAAAACCAACACAAGTCTCATTAAGTGTCCAGTTTTAGGGTCTTAGACAGAAGTATGCCACACAACATGAAGTCGATTGAAGCTAAGGGCATACAAAAACTGTCCAATACCTTCCTCCTCATCCCCCTCCTCTTAAGGAGGCTTACGTCTCCTTGTGCTTGGGTGGCTTATACGGTTATGCCTCTTATGTTCTGAACTCTGCCTCATGCCTCTAGGTAGTGGAATGCCTCGCTCATGCCTCTGTGTTTTAAAACATTGTACCATATAATACTTCCAATATTACAACTGCCTGCCCCCTAGAAAGATCCCTAAGATAATTCAGTCTTTTTAGTCCCCTTTTTGCTAGTGGGTCAATTAAGATGAAGCACTTCTATGATGAAATCTTCCATTTTTCTATTATACTTCTTGAAGAAGATTATAGTCATGGTGTCTTCATGCTTGTCCATTCACAAGGAGTTCAGGCCTTCAGAGGGTGTGTCTCCTTTCCTTTTTTTTTTATCTATGAGCTTGTGTAAATTTATGATATATAATCATTCTCTTTGATTCACCTTTTGGGAAGCTTAAGGAGATCCCATATACTATACATGTTAAACATCCTAATATTTTGTAGCATATTAGAGATATTATAAGAATCTGGTATACATGTAACCATGTTGTTTCTGAAAGTAGTTATTATAGTCATCTAATGATTCTAATCACCTATCCTTGAATGTTCGGGTTACTAGTAATTAGATGTGGGCATGTGGCTAAGGCTCCATTTGGGAAGAGTACAAATGCTGGTTCAGTACATATTTGCACTCTGGTTCAGTTTTGCTAGTTTTTGGTAAAAGTGCATTTATGTCTTGAAAATGACAGCAAACACAGATTGTAGGACATGTTTGCATTCAAAACGAGAGCAAAGTTCGCATCGAAAATGGATACAAACTTTGCACTCAAAGTTGATCAATGTTAAAAAGGTATATTTCAATATTGGGATTAATGTTTGTACCTATCACAACTAGAAATCATTTGGTAAAGGTACAGAATTATCATTACAAAACTAAACCAACTTTGCATTTTCATGAACCAGATATATGTGCATTTGTACTGATCATTTTTGTATTTGCACTCTTCCCAAAAGGAGCCTAAAATTTTCATTTTAACCTTGCTGATCAATGTATATATACTCATCCCATGGGTAGAGTCAGCCTAGCTCTGCCCCAGATTCTGCCTTTGCTTTGGTGCTTGTGAAGATACACTCCCTTGTGCAATCCTTGGCATGTTTGTGTGTTCAAGACACCCTCCTTGACACACACACACACACACAAAGGTACAAGATGTCACACATCATGGCTTGGGTAAATAACGCTTTCATTGCACTATACAATGTTTAAGCTCTTGGACCGCTCTTTGGATCTCTTCTTGAATGTTAACAAATGAGGGAGTCCCCTATTCATAGGACTCTCCACATCCTTAATGAGTGAATGTGGGCCACATGTTTTCACCTCCTCATGGTAGCCACACATTACACCTTCTGTACTACATCCACAAGTTACACCTTTTCAAGTAGAAGTCTCTAGACCTCTTCTAGAGCAACCCCTCTCTAGAACATTCTGCAATCTCTCTTATATAATAAATATACAAGAATTCATTAGAGTATGTCTAGATCCCTCTTGATATTTCTTGGTCCAAGAAGACTACGTTCTAGAGCACTCCAGCCCAATGGAGAAGACTCTAGAACTCCCCAGAGTGCTCCAGATGACTCTGGAACTGGAACATCCCAGCCTTGGCTGGAATCCTCTATAACCACCTTTAAACCTCTAGCCAGGGGCACCCTTGCCTATAAGAGGTGTGGAGGTGTGACAATATGCTTCCTTTGGAATTTTTGTTGATCAGAAGCAATGTGCAATAGTTTAGTCATTGGCTTTTTGGGAAATGTAATATAATCTGTGCATTTTCTAAGTGCTCTGAGTTGTAACTATCTGCGTTTGCAGATGCATGAAGCAGATAGCAATGATATTGCTGCATCTATGACAGCCTTTGGAGGAGAAAAAATGGATAGAAATACTTAAGCAAGCCCAACACAATGGTCTGGAGCTTCCCCAAAATTCCATGTGTGCAATGCAAGCCTTCACTTACAATTTTTATCTGAAATTGATTTGACCTCTGAATCTTTAATCTTATACATGTTTTCTCATGAGGATTGTTTCCTTGATACATCTGCCTCGTATTTCTTTTTTCCTGTGGGTTGTTAATGTTCAATTTGCCTTCTCAAAGGGCTTTCCTAGTATTATTTTTAGTCAACATACCTTAGTAGCACATGGATAATTTGTTTTTTTCCCTTTAAATGTTAATTCACATCTAATTGCAGGATTTACTTGTCCTTGCAGGACATTCAACAAGGAAGAGGGAGTTCTTCAAGCCTACAGATCTATGGGAGAAAACCTGCAAGTGGATATGTTGAATTTGATTTGGATCATGATGAGGGTATTTCTCCTCATTTTGGAGTGCAGGGGTTAGATTCACAAGGAGCTGCAATCCGTGCATCCTCTGTTGGTGCTGCTGAGAGGCTGCTTCCTACAAAAGCTAGACTTGCAAGGTCTTCTTCTCCTGCGAGAATTGGAGCTAGGTCCTTACCACCAACAAATGATGGATTTGCTATTAATAATTCTCCAAGAAGAGTTGTTGAAGGGGCCTCACCATCACATTCCGGTTCTGAATATGGACCTGGAAAAGCTACCGATGGGGATGGGGAGAAGAGTGAATGGTGGTTTAAGTGTCAGCAGATGGAAACTTCTGGTACATACAATCCCAGTAATGGATGTGACCAGCAAAGGCCAAGAGCGTTGATTGATGCTTATGGAAATTACAGAGGGAAAAACACACTTAATGGGAAGCCTTTGAAGGTTGAACGGCTTGATATTAATGGCATAAACAGTAAGGAGGTTTCAAAAAGATGGCAGAATACCGAAGAAGAGGAGTATGTTTGGGAAGATATGAGCCCAACACTGACAGACCGTAGTAGGGGTAACGATCTCATGCCATTTAATCCTCCTCTTGGCAGCTTAAGCAGAAGAACTGGTTTGGAGAGACCTAGTACTGCAATATTGGAATCTGATTTCAGGAGAGGCAATTGGCCTAATCAGGTTCAACTCTCTACGATGGATGATGCAGCATTTATTTCTGGAGATGGGGTTTCCATCCTGGGTGTATGGCTCTTCAACTTTTTGTCTGTCCAGTTATCTGTTTGTTAGTTAGTAAGCATTAGTTAGCAATCTTACTGGATAGTAAGAATCTATTGATTTGCACAATTAGACGTGCTTTCCACTTTTTTAATCATTTAGTGGCTTATGCACAAAGTCCAAATTTTGTTTTGCTGGAACTATCTGTTACCTCATATGTCTTTTGCCCTGGAAAGTTGCAAAGAGCACTTGTGTTAAGTGATTCATCCAAGGGCAACTATCCATCTGATCTTATTAACATCAGGGTTTGTTGTTAAGTGGACAAATATGAGAATGTGTCTTGGGCAAATCATGATTTTGTCCTATTAATTCTTCCTGTTTCTGTTATCTGTATCGTATCCATAATCCCACAGTTCAGACTAGTGCAGATGCTTTGACCTGCATCCATGCTTATAGCGACACAATTCTTTTACTTACAACACTGTTTGTCACTCTAAAGATTGTATTATTATTCAAAGGGGTGCTTGGGGATTTCTTGATTGATAAGATCGTGTTAGTTTTCTTTTGACAAACAGATTGATTTTTCATGTACAACGGATTTCTTTTAGCCATATCCTTTCCTTGTGGTGAACTTTTCCTTGTTATTTATGAAAATGCCTCGTTATTATTGATAAAAAATGAGCAAGATAATTTTTTTTTCCAATTTTGAGCTTAAAATTTACATGACTTGGTGTTTCTTGCAGTCTGGCCATGTAACTATGGGCAACAACTCTCTTCGTTGTCCACAAACTCAAAATGAGTCAAGTCATGTTCAGAGTTCTCATCATTCTCAGGAACCACAGAATTTTCCACACCAATTCCCTCAGTCTTCACAAGAACATCTTGACCTGAAAGCAAGGGGAAGAGCTGTTCAGATGTCATTTCCAGCAGCTGGAGTAGTTCCATCAGCTATCAAGAAAATGCCTTCTCAGGTTGATAATTTTCTAGATACTGATGCACAATTTCAGAGGTTCTCAGGTGTTGTGTCCAGAATGGGATCTTCAAATCGTGATACTATGAATGTGGAGGCTCTTTCTACCATGATGCCACCAGCATCAGCATTGCAGAAGCATCGGGGACAAAGACCTTCCTTGGCTCCATTGGTCTGGCCTCCTGTAAATGTACCTAAATCTCATCCACCCCCTCCTCTCTCGGTTCTTCCTCAACAAAACCAGATTAAGAGTCAGTCCAATATAATGGACATTAGCAGGATCCCAAATAAGTCTTTGACTTTGCCTGGGCAGCATTTAGGTGTTATTGAGAGGAACACTTTAACTCCTACTAAGCTGCTTCAGTTTCCTAATCAACAGGCTGGATTGATTTCCTTGAATCAGCGAAGCCAGGGACAGGCTTCTCATTTACCCGCACAACCACTTATGTCTCAAAATGCTCAAGAAAATTTTGTTCCATCTGCTGTTGCTCAGATGTCAACTCACAAAATGGAACAACCCTTGAATCATGGACATATCCCACAAGGGCATTTATCTGTTACAAGTTCAATTTTACCTAATCCAATACCTGGGCTAGCATCATCGTCTGTTACAATTCATGGTTTATCAAATACCCCCTTCCATTTGCCAGGGCGGGCCTTGCCTCCTCTACCTCCAGGCCCCCCTCCTGTCTCGTCGCAGATAGAACCTATATCTCAAAATGTGGGCCCTATTGCAACTCATGCATCTAGTGGGAGTGCATTTTCAGGTCTAATTAGTTCTCTCATGGCTCAAGGTTTGATCTCATTGACAACACCTGCTTCAGTTCAGGTACATCTAAGTAATGTTTACTCTTTTTAGTTATTCTTGTTGAAGTGTTGTTCTTGGTGAAATAGCATAATGTTATATCTTAAGACAGCAATCCATTCTGTCAGGACTCCATAGGAGTTGAGTTCAATCTGGATCTCCTTAAGGTGCGGCATGAGTCTGCAATAAAGGCTCTGTATGCTGATCTTCCAAGACAGTGCACTACTTGTGGCTTACGCTTCAAGTGCCAAGAGGAACATAGTAGTCACATGGATTGGCATGTTACCAAGAATCGGATATCCAAAAGCCGCAAGCAGAAGCCATCTCGCAAGTGGTTTGTGAGTACTAATGTGTGGCTCAGTGGTGCAGAAGCATTGGGAGTTGATGCAGTTCCTGGGTTTTTGCCCACTGAAGCTGTTGCTGAGAAGGATGATCAAGAAATGGCTGTTCCTGCTGATGAGAATCAGAATGTATGTGCATTATGTGGAGAGCCCTTTGATGATTTTTACAGTGATGAGACAGAGGAATGGATGTATAAAGGGGCTGTATACTTAAATGCACCTGATGGTCCACCAGCAGACATGGACAGATCCCAACTAGGTCCAATTGTGCATGCAAAGTGTAGATCTGAGTCCACAGTAGTTCCTCCAGAAGATTTTCAGCTAGATGAAGGGGTATGTTTCATACTCTCTCCTACTTTTTCCCTTTTTGGCTTTTATGATATTCTCTCTTGATATCTATATATTACCTAATATATTTGAAATTAGACGTGTATTGTGATTTGGAAATTTCACTGTTATATTCTAGGAGGTCACAAAATATGTGAAACCTCCATAACCCTGAGTATTTTAACTGAAAAAAGGAAGTCCTTAAAATAAAGAATGCCAAATGCAGCCTTAATAGGTTTATTGGACATCTGAGCGGTTTATGGTGTTTGAGCTTGTCACTATCTTTATCCCCTCCCTTTCTTTGTCTTCTTTTTCCTCTGCTTTGTTTTCCTGTTTTTTGCTGTAATCATGTTTTACTCAGAAGATTTTGTTTCTTAATAGTAGTGGTTTATGGTGTTGAACTAGATGAAGGAACAATTAATTGGTGTGATAGCAAATTATTGGGCTGGCAAGCGTGACAATGAGGGGTTTGAATCTGAGAGTTGGGTCTTCATAAAGAAATTATAAGGAGATTTTTAAGTGTGTTCTCATTATGGTTAATGGCATACATGTTATTTTCACTTGTTTTTGGTTTTGTATTTTCTTGATTATTGTTATCATGTGTTAACGACTTTTTATCTTGATATTTTTCTTTATTCTTTATAACAGTTTTCATTTGCTAGAACTGTTGCTATTGCCAATCAGCTTAAGTTGAAGATGATCAATTTTCATTTGTTCTGCAGGGGACTACTGAAGAAGGTAATCAAAGGAAAAGGATGCGGAGTTAGATTGAAATTACCGGCGTTGATCTTGTGTAAATTATTTCGAGTTTCAGCATATGTTTATGGTACACCATTCTAATTTTCACCTAGAGCCTGCGTACCATGACATCATACTATAATCATGTATATGTAAAGTTGGGCCCTGTAACATCACATTCTTGCAACGAAATCTTACAAAGTTTTTCTCTGAGCAACTATTTGTTCTGTTTTATATTTTGCTTGTTATTTTGCAGTAAAGTTTCTTAGGGGTACTGAATAATGAGCTCTGCTTGCTGGCGGGGATACATTCGCCCAGAAATTCTATTGACAGGTCATTTTATTATGTCATCATTATAACTCTATTTTCTGGAACAACTGCTGCATGCGCTAATTATCTACAGGAGGGATACCAGATGTATAATTACCATGACCGAGTCTCAACACCGCATAAGTCAGAGGCTGGTGATCAAAGATAACAGGATCAATTCTTGACGTCAAACTACTCACTGGCATCTCTAGGGTCTAATTTTTTTTTTTTTAATTTTCTTTATCTTATACTTTTTGGTCCTATGGATCACCCATTTCTATATGAAATACCCTGATTAATGGGGTATGAAATGGTAAACCTTCTTGATTCAACTTTCGATGCACATGGTATGATTATGCTCTTTGATCAGTTTTCCTGCGATTGAACATTGCATCTGTGCTATATATTTTAGAACTTACTATTATATTGTTGCGAACGGGGTAAAGACGTATAGTACTGCATTTAAAAAAGAAAGTGGTGGCCATTTGATTAGAGATCGTTTGAAATGAGTGAGGCTTTTAATCACCGAAATGACGAGATAGATTGGGATTGGGCTTGGGCTTGTTACTTGTTAGAATACCAAAAGTATAAGAAAAAGTGAAAATAAAACTATTTTCGTAAGTTGATTGGAGTTGAGGAAAGAGTTTTTGTATGGGAAAATTCCTGATCAGTACCTTCGACATTAGGGATTGTCTCAACTCTCAAGTCAGTCTCTGAATTTCAAAACGTGTCTGTAGTATTTGAACTTTCAGAATGTGTCCAATAGGTTTCTGTGGGTAACCGCCCTTCGGTTATCTATTACAGCTCAGTTTGGAAGGAGTACAAATATAAATATGTACAGTGCAAAACTTTGTATCTTGAATTATTTTGTATGTATTTGCACTACACATTTGCATTTGTACTCTTTCCAAACTGAGCTGTATACATGATGACATGTGCCACTTAAAACTTTTGAAAATATAAAACTATCACTCAAAAGATGATGCTGTTCATTATCTTCTATTTTGAAAGAAGACACTGCTCATTGTCTTCTACCATGAGACTGAATTGGTCACTGAATTCAGTTCCAACTAGAAACTTATGGCATTAGCACAAAAACAATGTAAAAACTCATTCTAAACAGAATAATCCGTTACTGAAACTAAAAACAACCCTCTAATACTCCCATATTACAATAGCTCAAAAATTCTCGGTAAGCTCCTTTTGCAAGATGATCTGCCATGCTGCTTTCTGATCTTTAATATAAACTTGATCAGATGCTTTAGGACATTAATCCTTCTAAAGGTGGGGAAGGAACTAAGAAAATAACAAGATCCAGTTAGATTGATTTTGGCAAGACCAATATAACCTTACTATAACTACTTCTGTTTCCTGTTTCTATGTAAACAAGTATAGTAGGATCCAGGTTTCATGGTTGCAAATTAGAACAAGCAATTCAACCACAACCTCAGACCCTAAAAACTACTAACTCATCAGTTCCAAGACTGAATATAATCAAACCAATTGTAGGTAATGAACAGAGGAAATCTTACCGTGTGTTCAAGTCTGCGTTTTGAAAATTTCCCTGCACATAATTTATACAATTAGACGAATAAAACTTTAACGTGAAGCTTCAAGTCAATATGCAACTGTAGCCCGCACCTTACAGCTATGTTTGGTTTGAAGGAAAAGGAGGGGAAAGGAAGGGAAGGGTGAGGAAACCTGTATAAGGTTTATAAAGATTTCCCCACCTTTATTAGGCGTATCTACTGGTTGTCCTAAGCAACCAAGTGAAGATTTTTGCATCTACTTGTTGCCCAGATTATTAGGCGTATCTACTTCCTGTATGCTCTTAGTTTAGATATGCACTTTGCATGCATGAAGGGAACTCCACAACGACAAAGAACTTGTGCGTGATGATAATGATGTACCGAGAGCGGCAAAACTAAAAGCCATGATAAATGAATAAGGCAAACTCAAAATCCGCAAAAGTTTATGATGGAGAGAATTCATGTTTTGCAATTGTTGCTTCATGTTAGTCATCAACTATCTCAGGGAAAGATGTTCTGTAACTCTTGCCATTTTATTTTAAGAACTAAAAACACAAAAGCCATAGAACTTGTTAGATTGGTAACAATCTATAATATTTCTGTTTTCAGTCTCAAGGTAGTAGACAATGAACAGTATCTTCTATTGAAGGATAGTTTTGATATTTTAAAAAATTAACTGACGAACTGTTAACAACAGGGACCTATTAGATACATTCTAAATGTTTAGATACTGTAGAAACACGTTTTGAAGTTCTGGGACTGATTGAGACCACCTAAAATTCAGGATACTGATCATGAATTTTCCTTTTTTTATATTGATAGGGCTTCTCTAGAGATCTCTATTCTCTACAGCTTTAAAAAAAGAAGGCTTCTGTTCTGGGAGAATTTCAGTAAGACAACGATCACAATGTGGGGCTTGTTATGGATGTACGTGATCCAGTTCAGTATTCTGTTGAGAACTCTCGGCAAGATAACGATCATTATTCTCTACTTGTACTTCAATGATAAGGCTATGCCCTCTATGTTTTCAGGAAGATGAATCCATCAATCATTTATTTTGCTCCTGTTATTTTGCTTCTGCTGTGTATTTCGAGTCGAGTTTTGGGATATTTGAGTTTGAGCTCAACTTGAACTCAGATCGAGTTGAATTTCATACTTGAACTTGAGTCAAGTCGATACTTGCAAGTTTTTCGAGCTCGACTTAGCTTGAATCAATTATAAATAAATTGCTCTTAAAAATGATAAATAAAATAATACTTAAAATATTATATATATTAAAAGACTTGATTATAAATTCATTTATTTAACTGATAAATAAAATATTAAAAATAATATTTTATTAGAAGCTCGATTAGACTTGCAAGTTACTTGAGCTAGGTATTACAAAGTTCAAACTTTTTGAGTCAAGTTCGATTATTTAACGAGCCAGCCCAAGTAACTCACCAATTGACTCGGCTTGCTTACACCCCTAAGCCACACCTCAATAATAAGGCTATGTTTTTAGAAATTCTTAATTGGATTGCTGTAGCTTTCTATTTTATCTGATCAGCAAGAAATGAGAAAGTATTTAGGCTGCATTTGCAAATGATGCAAATGGAGTGTAAATCTTGGTTCAGGTAAA
This sequence comes from Nelumbo nucifera, assembly GCF_055504915.1. Lineage (NCBI taxonomy): Eukaryota > Viridiplantae > Streptophyta > Magnoliopsida > Proteales > Nelumbonaceae > Nelumbo > Nelumbo nucifera. The sequence goes on along the minus strand of NC_142649.1, from coordinate 143,645,524 downwards.
TTTGTAATCTGGTTCACTTTTGCTTGTATTTGGTAGTATTACTTTTATGCATTGATAAATGACAGACCAATACATATTTACGTTGATAATAAGATGCAAAAGTACATCAATAAAAAAGAAGCAAATTTGCATTCAAGTGGGCTTTTGATAAAAAGAAAAACCATATGCTTTATTGGAATACATGTTTGCATCCCTTAAACATCTAAAAGTTTGTTTAGTATGAAGATAAATTTGTCAGTGCAAAACTAACCCAATTTTATAATTTTTATGGACTGTTTTACACTCTACATATTTGCATTCACACCTATTTGCATCATTTCCAAACACAGCCTTTAACAACAAAAGTACATCGATCCAATGGGCTATTAATCGTGCTAATTCAATTGCTATGCCTTCTGTGTCTAATGCCATTCTCAATACTACATTCCTTCTCTGTATTAAATTAAATTAAATTTGGATACAGTCATACAGATGACATATTATTTTCAGATGGAGGTATTATCTCTAACAATCTAGCTCCTGTGAGTACATTTATCTTACATATTGTTTTAGATAAGTGCATGTATCTTACATACATTTATCTACAGAGGATTATAGCAAGCAGATACAGAAGGATGGATATCATTGTTAATTTGCTTGAATTCAAAGATAATTTTGTGTGCTATTTACAATCAAACCTATCTGCCTTACCAATCAAGAGGTGGCTCGTTGGTCTATTAGCTGGTTTGTTTCAGCAGTGATGTGGTATTGAATCCCGCAATCACCACTTTAGAGAGAAAAGGGGTCAAGGGGAGGTTTAGTGGTGCAATGCACTGAAGACCAAAAAAAAAAAAAAAAAAAAAACTCTGTTAAATTGGTTTCTGGGTTAGTGGTTTGATCGTTAGATTCAAATGTATTCCCTTTTTAAATTAAAAAATAAAAAATAATTAAAAGAAAATAATCAAAAACTGTTGTTCCAATTCAATGATCAATGGTTTGACCATTTAGATCAACGGATCATTGACCAAATCAACAGTTATTGACTAAGAAACAGATTAAAGATAAAACGAAACTGATTGTCTGGACAGTTTTTGGACTGAATGATATAACCGTCCGGGTCAATGATGATTTAAAAACACTGTGGAAGAAGAAAAAACAAATAAACAAGAAAAAGAATCTTAGAGCTTGTCTGTCACTATGGCGTTTTCTGGAGTCAGTTTGGCATGGGTATTTATTTGGTTGGATTCATTGTTTGGTCCATGGTTTTTAAAAACGAATTGGTGACTGAATCGGTCAGGGGTCCCGTTTTGATAAAAAAGTAAAAAAATTTAAAAAAAATTGGAAAATGATTAAAACCGTTTGAATGATTAACCGGCCGTTTCAGCGATTTACTAACCAAAATCAATGATTTTAGAGAAAAATGGAACTGGTCAAGTGACCGGTTCCTGATTTTTCCGGTCCGATTTTGAAAATCATAGTTTGGTCTTATAACGAATAAACGCCCAAAAATGGAAGTATATCAATTTTTGTGCTTTGAGCCATTGGTGGAAACTTATTTAAGTTGTCGTTTCTTTCCAATGCCCCAGCGTTTTAGTACAAGGGTAAAAAACTTAAAACAGTTTTCATAAATTGACTTAAACGACTCTTTTGCACTTAATTTTTTTTTTAAATTTTCATAAAGAAGTATATGAATAAATGCTAATTAAAAATAAAAGGGGTTTTTATTGTTTAGTCCACCCCTGCCTAGCATCTCCGCTCCCTACTTTGTTCTCTACTTTGATTTTGGGCATTTGAATTAATTAAAAGAAAATTAATGAAAACAAACATACTGTATTAAGTTGAAGAGTAAAAAAATAATAATAGAAAAATCTTAAGTTACTGTAATTTTTGTAAATGGCTATAGTTGATCAGCTCTCTCCAGCAGAATCAACAAAATCATTGCCATATTTATCCAGGGTTGTAATTACATTATTAGCGAACAAGTAATTAACCTGTGCTATATATCCAAGAGTAGATATATACGAGAGATGGCGAGGTGGGGGCTTTACATAGAGGAGGATGAAGGTACTTTAATTATACATGGAGCTAGCTAGATAGAACATGCTCGCTCTCCTCACTCTCGTTCAGTACTGCAACCTTGATCGAACTCCGCCTGTTGCCCATCTCCTTATTGCGTTTAACAAGATTAAGACTAGAAGCATAACCTTACATCATTCCAGCCATTAGAAAACAAGAGACTACTTGGGTGCTAAATTTAACAGTCTCATGTGTTAAAAGGCATACAAGAGGGCAAATTAGCTAGCTAGGTCAATAAAGTGCTTTTGTCAGTGTTCTGATCAACAGTGATCGATATCTGGATATACTAAATTATAAGTTTACCATGTTTCATAGGCTTGTATAATGTTCTGGAGACTAATTGTGCAGGTCCACCTAGAGTTTGGATCGTCCTTCAGCTAGGAGTAGTCAGATCGTGCATTATCAATTGGCGCCGTCTGTGGGAAAACGATCGAAAGGTCATTCCTACCTCTTTGCAACTTCAACTTCAATCCTCCAGCCACATCGGAAATAGCGTCGAGATGAACACCACTGGGGGGCAAGCCCAGCAGCCAACCTTTCCCCAAGCTCCTACGGTGTGCATCGGATAGTTCACCATTCCGCTCACAGCGTCTGGAGTCCCATCATTAACTGCACTACCAAGCACCGCACAGGTGAGCGCCCCGCTTCCCCCAGTTGTAGGCGCAACTTTCTCTGAGCCCTCCGTAGTTCGTCCCAGAGTGGGGAGTTCCCAGTTTCACGACCTCGTCCAGTGCGTCCGGGCCATTCAGATCCAGATGCAGCAGGTCCAGTAGTATCAGCAATACCAAAATTATTACCTCTACTAGCAATATCAACACCAGTTCCCTTCACTACAGCTAAACCAGCAGCCGGTTCCACCTCGGCACCCAGGGCCCCATCACGGTCAGAACCCGAATTGCCTTAGAGTTAACTAGAACATCAACCGATCCTCCCATCGGGGCGAAGAGACCTCACAAGCACTGATTCCTCTCAAGAGTCAGGTCTCACCCCGAGGGAGGAGAGACGGTCAACACACTCCACCGGCCTCGTAAGGAAATCTCAGGAATAGGTCCGGGGATAGTCAATTGAATCCGCCTCGGCATTCACAGCAAGAGAATGATGGCTCGCGAGCAGATAACCAGTTCAGAGTTCGGAGTGCGAACTCGAGACAGGACCTCTCCGTCCCCCGTGATAGTCAACCCCAGAATCCCTTGAGAAACCAGGATCTGCCTCATGACAGGGTCGTAGTACTAGATCAAACTGAAGTCAGTAGCACCAACGCCGAGCCAATGAAGAAACAACAACAGAGACATCGCAAGACACGCCGTACCTCAACTTAGAACAACCTGCTAGCAAAGCCAAGCCAACAAGAAGGGCAAACCAAAGGGAAGGAAGAAGCGAGCTCGGTGGCTACAAAGACCGCTCCTCCACTACTTTGCAGGTTGTCTCCCTTGTCTCCCGAGCTCTTGGCGGCCCCGATGCCAAAAGACTTCAAGATGCCCCCATTAGACAAGTATGATGGGTCCTTCGACCCTAACGACCATGTGGAATCTTTCCAGTCCCAGATGCATCTAGCTGGGGCTGATGAGTCTTGCATGTGTGTAGTATTCTCTACTACCTTTAAAGGGGTAGTTCGAACCTGGTATCAAAACCTCGCGTCGGGATCGATCAAAAGCTGGTCGTAGTTCACTGACTTGTTCATTACACATTTCATCACCAGTAAAAAGTGTCCGAAGTCTCAGGAAAGCCTTCTCAATGTGGTTCAGAGGGAAGGAGAATCGATCAAGAGCTACATCAAACGCTTCAATGACACTTGCCCGCAGATACCAGATCTCGACCCGGTAGTGAGGCTCACTACAGCCAAGAAGGGGGAATTACCCACAAGGAGTTCAAATGTCATGTTGTAGCAAACAAACCGAAGGACATTACTGAGTTCTTAAAGCTCGCAGACCAGTTCATTGGCACCAAGGAGGAGATCAATCAGAAGTTCGATAACCCACCCTCGGAGAAGAGTAAGAGAGAAAGTGAAGGAACGAGTAGCGGTGGACAGAAGAGGAAGAAAAGCAAGTCCCCAACTAGAGGAAGAAACAACTCTAGAAGTCGGTCCCCTTTGCGATCTCGTAAATTAGGTCGATGCTCCAGGACCCCTCCTGTGGAGAGAACGAACTACACACCCCTGAATGCCAAAAGAGGAGAGATCCTAATGGCCATTAAGGATTCCTCCTTCATCAAATGGCCTCCCAGGTTAAGAGGAAACCCAAGAGCAAGAAACTGAAATGCTTATTGCCACTTTCATCGAGATCACCGACACAGTACAGAGAACTACAGGAACCTCTGCGATGAGATTGAGGAACTTATCCGACATGGATACCTGAAGAATTTCATCTTGTGCGAAGAAAGAAGACAGACAGATTGGCAGGCAAACCGATAGGGAGATCAGAGGAATGCCCCAGAAGCCAACAGGCAAAACGAACAACCGCTACGACAGTTGCCAGAAGAGAGACCGATCCGTGGGGTAATTAACACGATTACCGACGGGTCCATTATTGCGGGGTGTACCTCGGCAGCCGGGAGGACCTCGGTGTGCCAACTAGAAAAAGAAGAAGAAAACCCACCAAAATGACCTCGTCTTGAAGGACCGATATACTTCACTTAAGACGATGCACGTGGGATCTAGTATCCTCAAGACGATGCCCTGGTAGTAAAGCTGCGGATCAATGACTTCGAAGTAAAGCGGATACTGGAAGACTCGGGCAGCTCGGCCGACATACTCTTCAAAGAGACGTTCAATAAAATGTAGCTACAACAAGGTGACCTGAAACCGGCAGACACCCCTTTAGTAGGGTTCAGCGGCGAGGAGGCTAGACCTCTCGGGCAAGTCACAATACCTGTAGAAGCCGACACGTGGCCAAACATCGTGCGGTTTGATCACACCTTCCTAGTAGTCGCCACTCCCTCCCCCTACAATGCCATAGTAGGTCGGCCCATCACGCATGTTCTACGTGCCGTAGTATCCACTTAATATCTGGTGATGAAGTTCCTGACTGATTACGGGGTGGGAGTCGTGTGAGGTGGCCAGCTCGAATCGCGCAAATGCTACGTAACTGCTCTTAAAGGGAAGGCGAAGCTAACAAAACATGTCGAGCTCGAGCGACCTGCAGAGTACACCGATGAGCGAGCTGCCCCGACAGAGGAGACGATCCACATACCAGTCTCTGTTGACGAACTGACCAAGACTCTCTAGATTGGTGCCACGATCAACGAACCACTCCGCTCCCAGCTAGTAAGTTTCTTACTTGAAAATTTAGATTCAAAAGTTATAACTCACAAATTGAACACCGACCCTTTAGTCAGGCCAGTAAGGTAGAAGAAGCACAACCTCGCCCCTGAATGTTGGAGGGTAGTTGGTGAAGAGGTCGGGAAGCTCATAGCGTCAGACTTCATATGGGAAGTCCATTACCCGAGCTGGGTGGCTAACCTAGTTCTGGTGAAAAAGGCCAATGGCAAGTGGCGCATGTGCGTCGATTACACCGACCTGAATAGAGCCTACTAGAAAGATTGTTTCTCGCTGCCCAAGATCAACCGCCTAGTGGACGCGACCTTAGAGCATGAGTTGTTGAGCTTCCTAGACGCCTATTCCGTTTACAACTAGATTAGGATGGACCCTGCTAACGAAGAGAAGACCGCCTTCATAACCGAGCTCGGGTTATATTGTTACAAGGTCATGCCCTTCGGATTAAAAAATGTCGGAGCAACCTTTCAACACCTTGTAAATAAGATTTTTGAGCTGTTAATTGGTAAAAAAATAGAATGTTATGTTGATGACATGGTCGTGAAGACCCAGTTTTTGAATTTCTTGTTGAATGATTTAAAGTGTTTTTCAAGTTTTGCAAAAATATAACATGAAGTTAAATCCAAACAAGTGCGTCTTCGGAGTCACCTCCGGAAAATTCCTAGGCTATATAGTCAACCGACATGGCATCAAAGCCAACCCAGATAAAATAAAAGCCATCCTAGATATGAGACCACCCCGCAAAAAAAAAGTGGTTTAGAGGCTGACTAGCCAGATAGCCGCCTTGAGCCGTTTCATGTCCAAGTCAGCAGATTGCTGCCTATCCTTTTTCAAAGCCATAAAAAAGAACAAAAACTTTGAATGGATTGCAGAATGTCAGCTCGCCTTCGACGAGTTGAAAATATACTTAGGTACCACCCTAGTTTTAACTCGACCAAAGGAGGGGGACATATTAAAGTTGTACCTCTCCACGAGTGACGAGGTGGTCAGCTCGGTACTAAGAAGTAGATTGGGTCCAATGACCCATCTACTATGTTAGTAAAATCTTGCAGGACACAAAAACCAGGTACCCGAAGATCGAGAAATTAGCGTACGCGCTAATCATAGCAACTCGCAAACTTCGCCCGTACTTCCAGGCCCATACTATTGTCGTCATCACCAACAAACCTCCGAGGCAGATTCTGCTTAAACCCGAGGTGTTTGGCAGATTGATGAAGTGGTCTATCGAACTAAGCGAGTACGATATCTGGTATGAGCCTCGGATGACAATCAAAGCCCAAGCCTTGGCCGATTTTGTAGCAGAATGCACATTCAGTACTGTGACCCCCGGGCCGGTCGAGCTCGAACACACAACGAGAGCTTCAATCAGTGCGGCGCCAGTCCCGGTCAAAGCAGGACCGACCTGGGATGAAGAGCCCTGAATTCTCCACGTTGATGGCTCGTCCAACCAGTAGGGAAGCGGTGCAAGACTGATCCTATATGGTCCAAGCTAGGTGAAGCTGGAATACACACTCTGGTTCGGATTTGCAGCATCAAACAATGAAGTAGAACATGAAGCATTGGTTGCCGGGTTAACCCTAGCAAGGGAAATGAAGGCAAAACACCTCCTCATATGCAACGACTTGCAACTAGTGGTCAATCAAGTTACTGGTGACTTCGGTGCCCGTGACTCCACCATGGCAACTTATTTGGCCAAAGTCAGAGAGATCCTTTGCAGCTTCATCTCCTACTTCATTAGACAAATCCCAAGGTCCGAGAATGCTGAGGCCGATGCCTTGTCTCGACTAGCCAGTACGAGCAGTAATACCATGCGGGCCGTGTACATTGAGAATTTACCTCTACCTAGCATCCTCGGGGGGGGGGGGGGATAGAAGAGGTCACTCTCGTATAACAAGCGGAACTGAGCTGGATCGACCCACTCGTAAGTTAACTGCTTCACAGGACCTTACCTGCAGAACGCAATGCGGCCCGAAGGGTAGAGCGCCAGTCAGCTAAATACGTCCTTATAGACGGACAGCTGTATAGAAGATCTTTCACGCTCCCCAGCCTGTGCTGCTTGCGACCCTCAAAGGTCGAGCATGTACTCCGTGACACCCATGAAGGCTTGTGTGGTGGACACTTGGGGGGCAGAGATCTCACACAGAAAGCGTTACGGCAAGGCTATTACTGGCCCACGATGAAGACAGATGCACTCGAGCTCGTCAAGAAGTGAGACAGGTGTCAGAGGCACGCTAACATTCACCATCGACTTGCTGCTGATTTGAAATACCTCACTAGCCCATGGCCCTTCGCATAGTGGGGAGTCAACATCCTTGGACCTTTCCCGCCAGCGACAGGACAGAGGAGGTTCCTGGTCGTAGCAGTAGACTACTTTATGAAGTGGGTGAAAGCCGAACCTTTGGTAACGATCATAGCCCGCAACATACAGGATTTCTTCTGGAAAAACATAGTATGTCACTTCGGGCTACCTCGGGTACTTATCTCCAACAATGGGAAGTAGTTCAAGGATACCAAGTTTCAAAACTGGTGTGCCGAAATGGGAATTCAACAAAATTTGACCTCGGTGGAACACCCCTAGGCAAATGGGTAAGCAGAAGTCACTAACAAAGCGATACTTCGCGGACTGAAAGCTCGCTTAGCTCGAGCCAAGGGGTTGTGGGTGGATGAACTGCCAGTATCCTTTGGGCTTACCGAGCTACCATTAAGACCGCCACAGGTGAAACCCCTTTCAACCTCACTTATAGCACAGAAGCGGTGATCCCGCCAAAAATTGAGGTGCCCACACAACGATTGGAGGCTTATGACAAGGAGACGAATGATGACGAGCTCCTACCAACCTAGACCTGGTAGAAGAGGTACGAGACCTGGCTTACATCCAGACTGCATCTTACCAACAAAGAGTAGCTCGGTACTATAACGCCCGGGTCAGAAAACGACACTTCCGCGTCGGTGACCTAGTTCTTCAGAAGGTTATGGTACCTGAGCTCGACGTTGGTAAGCTCGGACCGAATTGGAAAGGTCCGTACCGATTAAGACGGGTGTTCGGGGAAGGCACGTATGAGCTCGAGACTTTGGAAGGGAAGCAGGTACCTCAAGCATGGAATATCGACAACCTGAGAAGGTACTACTAGTGACCACCGAACCGGTAAAAAAGGATCACCGAACTGGAGAGAGGACTATGAATCACTCCTAGAAGCCTAAGGGCCATAGTGCCGAGCTGACATAAAAAATTTCTACACTTAGAAATTTTTTTTTGCACACAACGCTTGCAAAAACATTTGTATTTCATTGATATGGAATTTCAGATACAAAAAAAAGAAAAAATTACAATGGACCGAGCTCGGAGTATTACAGAAGGGGGTCCAAGAAAAGAGGCATCCAGTCACTTCGAGGCTCCTCATCCTTGCTGGAGGCTTCGGCAGGAGTGTTTGTCTCCATGCGGCTCTCGCCAGCACCAGTCTCCTCATCTTCGTCGAGCAAGTCGCCATCACTTTCTGCTTCACAGTCCGGATCTTGGGCAGCTTCGACGGACATCTCCTCTGTGATCCTCGAAGTGGTTATGACACTGAGGTCGAGTTGGGGAAATTCACGTCGGGTCAACAACCTGCTAAGTTTGAATCCTTTGCGGTAACTCGCCGTCCCTACCTCGACCATTTCTTTCTGAAACTCCGCTAAGGACTTGTACTCCTTGATAGCCTTAGCCTTGGCCTCTTCCATCGCCTGAAGAAGTAGCTCGGTTCGTTCCTTCACATGGGCCTCGAGGTTCTCCACCTCCCTCTTCAGTGCCGCCTCACGCTCTTCAAGTTCTTTCTTCTCTGACATATACAAAGTAAGCAACTCCTTCTTAGCCTGCTCATCGTTCTTCAACTGGTTATTTTCGTTGCGAGCTAAGTTCAGTTCGGTGTGGGTTTTCTGGGAAGACTCCTCGACTCCGAAGGCCAGCTTCAAGTTCACCTCAGATTGATAAGCCAAGGCGTGGATGGTGGAATTCACCTATCAAGAGAAGAAAACAAGTGTCAGTATACAAAAATCCAAGTACAAGACAGTTTGAAGAGACAAGTCCGAGAACTTACCACCATGCAGTGAGTAGCCGCTCGGGCCCCGAGCTGAGCAACTGGCAATTCAACCCAACTAGTGACCTCCTCAGCAAATACCGTGCCCTTGCTCTTGAGAAGGCCAAATTTTGGAGTCAAAATACTCTAAACTGCGTCATCGCTGCCCGAAGAAGCGGCAACTGCCGGGACGGGCTCTGAAGACGTATCCTTCTCGGGCACGCGGGGTGGGAAGGTCTTGCCTGAGTCCTCTTCGACCAGATCTATCACAGGAGGTTGATCGGCAGTTGACAACTGCTCGGGCTCAGGAACGACAGCTGGTGGGTGCTCAACGCGAGCCTTCTTGGTGGCTCTCTTCTTCTTCCCCCTCTTCATGCTCCCGAAGAGTTTGTTGGCGGGGATGTCCATGACAATTGCGACAAAAAATGAGTTGTCAAATACAGTACCGAAGTAAAAATGATAGGGAAAGTATGTCAAACAATGACCTACCAGGACTCAGACCGGCCTACATGAATTTCTCCTTAGTTACGAAGTCTTCGAACTTCATGCCGAGCTCCGCCCAAGATCGGAGCGCCTCCCTTGTCTTCAGGTCCAACCTAACACCAGGGTCCTGGATGGCTGCCCTCCAATGAGTCGGGAAAGGCCACCCCTCAATGTTGCGGACCACGAAATAGTGCTTCTTCCAGGCTGGGACCTTGTTAGGGAGCTTGTGCAAAAGTTTGAAACCAGGGCGAGGTGACAGATTGTAAGTTCGCCTGTGCTCGGGCAGAACACAAGACGAATTCTTCTTTATGGAAAGAATAGAAGAAAAAACGTCGAGGTCAAGGGGAAGATTGTAATATTGGAAAAGTGAAATGGTCCCTACGATGTTGCGGATAGAGTTCGGGTGTAACTGATCTATGGTGATGTTGAAAAATTTTACGATCTCGACTATGAGAGGGTGAAGTGGAAGGCGAAGATTAGTTGCGAGATACTCCTCGAAGATCACAATCTCGTCGTGACCATGGTCCCAAGGGAAGTTGCCTAAGGGGATGCTATACACAAAGTCGTTGGGAAGCCTGTACCGAGCTACTAGGGTTAGGAGCCTGTCTGCCGTCATTGTCGATGGGCCGAAGTTGTCTGGAAGCCGACCTCGATGTGAGGTGGAGGCCAGGTTACTTGAGGCTTCTCACTCTCGCCGAGGTGAGTTCACCTCGGGAGGACCGTGGACTGCACCCTGGCCCGAAGTATCTTCCTCTGTAGGACAAGGATCCACGGTCTGAGCCGAGGTACCCACCTTGGCTCCAGCGGATTCACCGCTCCCATCTAAGAGACTATCAAAGCTAAAGCTAGACATACTAAAAAGACACGGAACCGAAAAGAAAAAGCAAAGGAAGACTCACCAAAAGAAAGACCGAAGAAAGGAAAGCGACCTCAGAAAGACTTGAACGCGACCTCAAAGATTGTGGATTTGTGGAGTTGTGGCGAGGAAAATGAACCCCTTGGCCCTTATTCATAGCAAGTATATTCGGGGGTCAACGATCGAGATCAACACGATCCAACGGCTCCTAGGTAAACTTGTTGCACGACCCCCGGGGTTGAAATTGATTTAGCACGTGTTTTGATGTCTGTGGAGTTTATAAAACGGTGTGACGTCCGCGCGTAACTCAGACGCGACCTAGGTTATTCCTGGGTTGAGCCGGGAGGTCGAATAGGTCCGACCAACAATTCGCCCGTCAAGGCACCTAGACCTCATGTCAAATCCACTTGGACTCGTCATGAACTCCCCACACCGGGTTGAGACCCTTGACACGGGGAGTGGGGTGCAATTGATGAAGGGTGATTTGGCCCGACCTAGCGAGAAGGGGACACATGGATGCGACCTAATTAAGGGATGACAGCTCAGCTTAGCAAGCCCAGTTCGCAACATTGGGAGCTCGGGTATTCAACCACCTCGGCACAAAACTCACATCGGCGTCGAGTCACCTCGGCATCCAGTCCAGTTCGAAACTAAATAATCGAAGTATTAGCTCGGAGCTAACAACCCGAATCGCCACATAACCGACTCTAGAGGTCTCTCCAACGGATCCCAAGTTACTCAAGATCACGATGAGCTAACAAATCCCAAATCTCTCGAGATCACGATGAACTAACAGATCCCGACTTTTCCGAGATCTTGATGAGGACTCATCCTGGCTCCGCCAGAGTCGGAAGTGAAACGATAAGGCCTTATCTACGTACTTCTCCTTCGGAAGCGGAATGAACCCTATCTCCACACCCCGAAGATCCCGAAGCTCTTTCGTGAGACCCACGACTACCCAGTATATAAAGACGAGAACCTCAAGGCAAAGGTACATGTGATTACTCTATTCTCTAGCACTCAAGCTCTCAAGCACTCAATCTCTCAAGCACTCAGCTCGCATTTACAACATACTAACTTAAGTATCAGAGCGACCTCATTGGGTTAGCCACCTCAGGTTTTCTGATAGATTGTTTTGCAGACCACCGATCCAACTCGCCGTCCACCTGGAGTCTGGATTGTCACCATCACATTCAATTGTGCAAGGTTCAATACAGGAAATAACCAGAAATCAATTAATGTGGCTAAAAGAAAGGGACCTCAGAATCATTTATAATTAATTGAGAGAGTAATCGAATTGATCTCCAGTTCTCCACCACCATATATAGCTTATGAATTTGTTACTTCATCATCGAATCCTTGTTTGAGTTTGAAGACCGTAGCAAGATCCTTGTCTCCACGCCCGCTACAATTGACTACCAACTTTGTACAGTTGGGCAAAGTAGGGCAAAGTTTCTCTAGAAAGGCCAGTGCATGAGAGGCCTCCAGAGCGGGGACTATGCCATCTAATCTGCATAGCCGATGGTACGCTGCAATTCACAACTTATAACTGCTAGTTAGTTTTGCTGTTGTTGTAATAAATCAAAAATTATTATTATTTTCTTATTCAAAGAGAGAGACAGAGACCATCTAAAGCTTCTTGGTCCGTCACAGTATAGAACTCCGCACGGCCTGTGTCTTTAAGAAAGCTGAGCTCTGGTCCAACCCCTAGGTACTCCAACCTCAATATAAACAACAAAGTTTCCAAAAGGGTACGTGTCAATTATATTTATATCATTTGAGAATCGAGAGAGCTTCTTGTAATTAATGAACCGATCGACTCATGCATGTATACATACCCAACACCTATGGAGTGAGGCCCAATTATCTGCCCTTCCCGGTCTTGCAGTAAGTAGCTCATGGCTCCATGATAAACACCCACTTCTCCTCTAGCTAGAATTGCAGAGTGTCTTCCGCTGTCAAGGCCGAGCCCAGCAGCCTCCACACCGATCAGCCGCACCTCTTCATCGCCTATGAACTCATGAAACAGACCCATTGCATTGGAGCCACTCCCCACACAAGCAACTAGAATGTCTGGTTTACCACCCCATTTCTCCATTGCCTGTCTCCTTATTTCCTTTCCTATTACCGATTGAAACTCTCTTACCATGATTGGAAGAGGATGAGGTCCAACCACAGTTCCCGTCAAGTAGAAACTCGTCTCCAAGTTCCCGACCCGTGTTGATCCAAGGTTTAAAGCTTCTTCCCTTGCCCCTCTTTTTTTTTTTTTAATGAGACTAAATGGAAAAAAAAAGAAGTATGAGTGGACTAGTCATTATCCTTCCAAGAATCAAATCTTTCAAATAGGTGTAACACTAAAAGAAACTTTAAAAATTTTAAACTATTTTGATCACAAAAAAATAAGAATACAATGAGGAACTTGTGGTGATCAGAAAGAAATTTAAATGTTGTGGATAAAACAGGCATTCAATCTAAGTCTAATTATTCACTAAAAGTGATGCAAATCAAAATTCTGTGTTCCAACAAATATGCATCCAACAATTTTCAAGTTGAAAGTATTAGCAGTAGTATGATGCAGCCGTCGATATAAAGTGATTTATTTATTTTTAATTAAATACTACTAAGTCCACTTGACAGTGGTTATAGAAAAACTTAAGAACTTAGGTAAATTTGCTACAGGATGACTTATTAAATTGCACAATGCCTAAACACAAAGTCCCAACTGAAATACATAAATTTAGGACTATCAAATAAAAGGAAAGGTAGGCTGCTACCTTCAAATGCTATGGAACAAGTAAATCATCTTTTGGTTCGTTAAATTACAGCTTGAAGATACAGGGAAGCAAATCCTAGTATATTGTCTCAAAAACAACTTCAAAACCTTAAGCATTTAAAGAACTAGCTTCAGGCTTAAAAATCTGGTTAATCTCAATCATACCAAAATTTAATTGAAGCTAATAATTTTGAGTTGTTCATTTGGCCTTCTTTACTGTACAAATTTTGGTATGATTGAGATTAACCAGATTTTTTGAAAGTCCTAGTTATGATCATTTTTTTGTACAAATTCTCATAATACTTAACCTTATACTTTTGAGCCTAATTACTTTACCTCTTCAAAGAAAAGGGTTCCCTTCATTGAGATTAATGGACTATTACATTTAAATAAGCAATCCCTTATGTTGATTTTATTGGCTTTTTTTTATGATCCTACTGTCTTTGTAGATGTTATGGAAAACACATGATATGGTGTGAAACCACAAATAAAATCAAATTTGGGAATTGATTGTTCTTATCAAAACAAAAACCTATAGTGTGTAAATAAATATCGAGGGATCCATAGAAAATTATAAAGCAAGTTTTGTATGTCAAGAAGATATACTCAAATAGAAGCATTGATTATGAGGATGTTTATTCTTAATTCCTTTCTTGGGCTTTCTCTTTGAATAGTGGGAGTATGTTTATTGTTCTTCTCTTATGTGTAGAGCACATCCCAATTATTATTAATGATATGTCCATAATCAATATAATATTTGTTTGAAATCCAATTTGAAAAATGAAGGATGCTTCTCAAAGAGATAAGGGGGGTCGGAACTTTAGATCTTTTAAGAGCATTATTTAGAAAAGATTCTAAGATAGTTTATATCAAAGACTGCAATGGGAATGACACTCAAATCTGCTAGATAATATTAAGATATGGCTTCCATAAATGAAGAAATACTGAATATGAAAAGCAAATCTTGTGCTTAAATCTATAGGTGGCTTGATTTATGCAATATATTATATAAGACCCAATATATAATGTGTTGTTGGTCTTGTAAGTAGATACTTAAGGAACCCATTGGAAAGCTACTAAAAGAGTGCTTGGATTTTTAAAGTTGGTAAAACACTTCAAACTCATATTACTTGGAAGTGTTGGATTAGTGTCGTGCTATTTTTTTGTAGGTGACCCAAATGATAGAAAATTCACCATTAGGTGTTGATTCCTCTTAGGAGGATCAATTGTCTCATCGATGAGCAAGAAAGCAAAGCTATGTACCTAAATTTGTCATGCATACTGAGTTCATTACTTGCAGATTTGTGGGTTCAAAAGTAGTGAAAATTCTTGATGTACTGATGAGAACTATGAAGATACTCAGTTATGCCACCATGGCATGCCTTGAAGTTAAACATATTGATGTTCGGTACCGGTACTTAAATAATGTCTACCAACGGAATAGATCCTGGTAGAATACGTGCCTACAAAATAAATGATTGCCGACCCATTAACTAAACCCATTGCAATTACAAATTATGTAAGGCATGTCAAAGCAATGGGATTGGTTGGCACTTATTCATCTCAGGCCTAACTGGCCAAGTGGGAGATGTTGGTAGAGTGGCCATAGGCCCTCGTTTTGATCCTCAACATGTTGGAACAACCAATGGCCATGTGATAAGCCACATGTTGATGGAAGATGATTATTTTATGGTTATCTCTATGCAACACTCTCACACACAATCATTCACTTGTTTTTCTCAAATTATTATCTATTTATTTATTTTCTATAAAAAGAAATTTATTTGATTGTTTACTTGAAAATGTTTTATGCATAGAGATACCAATATTGTTGGATTATTTGGATCCATATTCTAGCTCTTATTGGGTCAATGGATATCCATTTGACCCAGTGTAGACTGGATAACCAAGTGGTTATATCTTTGGTCAATATGAGACAATTGTCTCAAATCTGATGGAGCATGGATTCTAATGTTAAGGAACACTTATCTCAATTGGTTATATTGCTAACAGTTTGTTCCTAATGTCAAGGAACTTAAAGTTGGAGAAGCAAACATATAAGGGATCTCTCCCAAGTGCTTCAACAAAAAGAATGAGATAGGCTCTTTACTGAGAAAGGAAAATTATCCTCTCAGCCTTAACTCTAATCAGATTAAGCTATTCTCTCTTATACATTGTTTGAGAGGTTGGTGTCTCGGATCCTATACTGTGAAGCTGCTATTATTTTCTTTGCATGCAGGTAAGACAGATAGAGATCCCAGCCGTTCGATTCTACATGCACTTGGGCGTGAACTTCCACCTTGGGATATGCGTTTGTGGTATCCGTATCAGGTATACATCTCCCTCTTTGGTTGGTTTCAAATCTGGTTTGGTTTAGTACAAGACTGATCTTGAAAAATGCAATTTTTCAAAACATAGGGAAATTGATTCCCAAAAGGATTAGGAATTTTTTTGAAATTTCGCCTAGCCATTTAGCATGGTTTGGCCATTCATATGATGGATCATAACCCTTTCTTCAAAATACACTTATCTGGGTAAGTGTTTCCCAGGAAAGACTTACCCAGATAAGTGTATTTACCCATGTTCTTTTATTTCCCATGTAAATAAGGCAATGATCGTCTTAGCAATAAAAATTCAATTGAACACCCTATGTTTAGTAATACCTACCCTATATAGTTCATTAGTTTGTATGTTTATAGAGGCAACCACTCTACTGCTGGTCCGTGGTATATGGTAAAATAATGTTTTTGGCCCTAATATCAATTTGACCAAAATAATTAAAAGAATAGAGTGGAAATATTGATTTGAAAAATAAAAAAATAGACAAATAGTCAAATAATAGAAAATAATATATTAAATTGGAAAATAAATGAATATGATATAAAATAAAAATAAAAGTAAGTAGACAGTAAACATATTGTCTTCCTTTATTACTGCCTATTTAATTTTAATTTTTATTTCTGTTACTATTTTTTTTCTGAAATATAATATTGTGGGGGAAGGATTTATTTCTAAATGGTTATATGAGAATGAGACCTTTTATGGGTATTTTTCAAATAACAAAACATTTCTAAAGGATATGCAAATGGTCCCTAACGCGCGGTACATTAAATAAAATGCTTGCAAAGTGGAGTGGGTGTTTTGGTAATGGAGAAGCTATAAGGTAGCCAAAAGCCATGCTAGGTCTTAATATTTGGACAAAAGGGGAAATCTCTTAATCTATCCCTAAGTTTTAGGAAATGGATTTATACACCCCTATTGTTTGTAAAATCCCTTAGGCCTTCTTATTGTTTCGAAAAGTTGTTTACCTGAGTAAATGTTTTTTGGGAAACATTTATCTGGGTAAGTGCATTTATCCATGTTTTTTTTATTTCATAGGTAAATAAAATAAAGGTAAATTTCTTAAACTATTATTATGGTTTAGCTAATTGACTATGTACCCTTACTGTTTGAAAATTGACAAACACTATCCCTGCTGTTTCTAACAATTGACTAATACTTCCCTTACTGTTAGTATTTGTTAACAGAAAAAACAAAAAAGACTATTTTACCCATTATTTTTTTTTTTCAAATTTTCAAAATAAAACAGGAAAAAGGGGGAAAGAAACACTGATTCGTCAAAGCCCTAACATTTCAAATCAGCAATGGCTAACCGTCCATCGTCCTCCTCTTTAATATTTGTGCAAATCACTAATGGTGCACAGTAATTCATGGTTAGATCCACACATTCATCTATGTTTGCAAGCGGTTTACTGTTTGCACCTCTGCAACTCAGGTTGCAACCCTGTAACTCTTCACGAGATACCTGTTGCAACTCTTTAGGTGAAATGGTTATTTGAGTCCTGTTTACTATTTTTTTTTTGGTAGAAAATATCCCATTTAGGAAGAAATTAGTGTTCTGATTTTTAGAATTTTAGTCAGAGAAATAGAGTTGGACGGATCTAGCTCTATTCTCCATTATCCATTAAAGGTCCTCCTAGGATTCCATTAAACACGATTCCTTTTTTTGAAAAAGGAGAATAGAATTTACATCCTTCCAACACAATTCCTTCTCCATTCTCCCCTGTTTTTGATATTAAAAATAATTAATAAAAAATATTTAACCATTTTAAGGAGAAAACAGGAGAAGATGTTAACAAATTCCGGATTACAAAGCTCTCCTTCCATCTTCCACCTTCGCCTCCTTTGCCCGTTGCCACCCAAAAGACAAAATGGTTCTCCTAGGATTCACGGAACCCATTTACATCCATCCAGCTTTCATCCAATGGGATCCCAACACCGGTTGCTGTGACTGGGCCTTTGTCAGAGACCTCCGGTACCATGGCGTCATTCACCATAGCTTTTGCTCCTCCGACGTGGAGAGTATTTGTTGCAACTGCGACGAAGAGATCCGGTGGAAGCTGAGAGGAGAAAGAGCTTCTAGATTGGATCCTCGGGGGTCTACGGAGCTTGAAACCGACTCCATCTTAAAGAATGTTGAGGAAAAGAACAGCGGCACCACGAGTTCGGGGTGGAGGGGATATGTCGCAATTCCACCAAGAGATGAATAACTTTCCTTGGTTCCTACATAAATCAGAAAAAAGAAATGGATTTCTTGGTCACCAACTTTCCCCCTCTCAAAATCTCAAAAACAAATGCCCCTAAAAGAATTCCTACCTTAACGTTGTCCATACATATTGATGAAAAGATTGAAATGTTGAATTTAATAGCCCATTTATAGTATTGAGATTTTATTGCTTTAAATTTAATAGCCCATTTATCAAATTTCTCTGATTGGGTGACTTTGAGCAGCTTTGACCATCTCAAAAGCGCCCTAAGAACCTAGACAGCTCTAACGGTGATAACCTGGACCATTATGGTGGAAAATTCCACGTCTCCCTGAAAATGGAGAATTTCAAACTAAAGACAAACTCATCCATCACGTATGTTTATAGCTCCGTCCCTCTCAAAGGCTCTTGGGATTGCTCTAAAGCTGTAATCTGTTCTCATTACCTAAATCAATTTGGTTCAATTGAACTCAAGCATGTATTTTTTTTTCTCAATATACAAGTTTTCATGTTTATTTCAAATTTCATTAAGCCTAAGAACAATTCCGGTCTTCAAGCGAATTTCATTATATAAATAGCCGTTGGCTGAATACAAAGGTAAACCTTTTTATTTGTAGATTGATTAACCTAAGGCACTACCAGCCTTATTTGCATAAGAAGCACAACTTGAGCCATCAGTGTTAGACGAGATTTCACCACGAGTTATTTGCCTATCGAGCTCCAAACATCCTTAAAGAACAATGGAAGTTAACATTGTACGTTAATTGAGTAATTAAAAATAATTAAGCCTGGGAAAAACAATACATGGATTTGGCTCAAGTAGAGTATGATTTATGAGGTAACAAATTGGTTCAAATCGGTCCTAAAAGAACCCTGAAAAAGTGGTATAGAGATTTAAACCAAACCTAAAAGCATTGTTATAAAAGGCTTAACCCTGAAAAAGTGTACAGATTTTGTCTCAAGGTTTAAACTTCTTTCTTTTTTTTTTTTTTGATATGAAAGAAAATGTGATACACAAGATGGGGGTAGTACGACCCCAGAAGTCATTAAACAAATAAAATAAAGGTCTCTAGGAAGATTACAATAGTTAAAAGAAAAAGCAGAAAGAGAAGATGACATCTACTTGTGAGTGAGCCAATCTGCCGCCTGGTTTGCCTCTCTAAACACGTGCCTATATTGTATACCTCTCTCCAGCTGCTCCTTCATCTTCAAGCAACCCAAGATGATGTTCCTAAGATTCCACGGGGGAGAAATCTGCCCTTTTAAACAATCAATCACAATTTTCGAGTCCCCCTCAAATATAATTGGATGGTCATTAAAGTTGAGGGCCAAATTGTGAGCTTCCCATGCAGCCCAAGCCTCAGCCGCATTAATGAAAGTAGTGCCAAGAGTTGAGCATTTGAAATCCAAGACCCTCCCCAAATGGTCCCTAACAATTGCCGCAACGGAACAAAAACTATCCCTCAATCGAGAGGCATCAAAATTGATCTTAATTTCACCATACTTGGGGAGGATCCACGCAATAAGATTACATTTTTTTCCTTTCAATGGTGGGACCTGTCTTATCAATAAGTTCTTGATATTATGAGAACGCCCTACGGCTTAAACTTCACAACTTTGATGTGAGGTTTAAGCCTTTGTTAGAATGAGGCATAAGCCTCAAGACATGAAGCGTAGCTTGAGGCGTAAAAAGGCATAAGCCTCAAGTATCAATGATTACTTAGTGATTTAATGCATAAAAGTACATTTTTATAATTTAAAACATATAGAAAAAGCAATTTAATAATTATATGTCAAATAAAGAAAGTAAAAAAGAAAAACAAAAAAGACAAATAAAATTCTCTTTGTTTTTCTTATAGTTTTAAGAGAGTTCAATGCAAAAAAGGACTAATTAAGTTTTTAGTTTCATTTGGACAAATCAAATGAGATTTTTGTTATTATTCTAAATGTAATGTCCCAACTCCCATGTTTGTTATTTTTCTCATTTCTTCTATCAATGGAACTTGTAATAATGATGATGATAATTGATGTTGCGCGATCTGACGCTCCCTACTAGCGGACAACTCAGATGTTGGATTGAGTAGGTCGTGTGGCCGAATTGCAAGAGAGAAGTCCTCAAAAGTGTCTAGATTAAGTCAATGATGAGCTATGAGAATTGGAAAGCTTGAGAGCAAGAGAGCTATTAGTGCAGAATCGTGCATACCTTTTTCGAGGAAGGGGATACCTTTATATAGGCTAACTGTTGTGAGTTCTACGAAGCGCATTCGAGATCTCTGGCCTATCTAACTCAACAACAGTTTCACGCTCGTAGTTGGACTCCATGTAGGTGGGAAGTGCTTATTCGGTCATGCCCGAAGCGGGCGGGGCAGAAACTAGCTCCGCCGACATGGCATCTTGATCTTGGAAAGGTTGGAAGCGACAACTCGCTCGAGGAGGAGGTTACTCATTGCGTTACCTAGACCGCTAGCCAAATCTTTACTAGGCCGACGGAGTCAGGTCGCCTCCTACTACACCGACCTAATGTTGGCCAACCTATTCTTAGTCCATCCTACTGAGGTAGGGCCGAGTATCTACCAGGTTGGCGGAGGTAGGTCGCCTCATACGCTGACCTGCCACTGGCCAATCCATCTATAGTCTGACCTGCTGAGGTGGGACTAAGGAGTCCATGATTGGTACGAGGTTTTTGTCATATTCCCGAAGCCTGCTTACGTGGAGTTAAGTTGTTGTTTGATGGTTTTGTGGAGCCACGTGTAGTAATGTCACTTGAGGGACAAATCACCCCTCATCAATTGCCCCCCACTCCCGAGTCAATGTTGGTTCGGTGAAGTTAGTACATCGTTGTCAATCTCTAGCACGGGGTAACTCGTCCGTTTAGTTCATAGTTTGCTCAATCTATTTGCTTAACTCGGCCTAAGGGCGGACTAGCGTGCATGGCAAGTTCAAGTTTTAAATCGGGAACACAAATTTTGAAAATCAAATTCGCCTGTGAACTATTGGTGGGTTGTGATCCTCTCTTTTGTTGATTTTCCTCACCTATGGCTATAAATAGGGCGTCTCTAGGAGGGATCCCATTTGTAATGTTTTGAATTTCCTTGCAGAAGAGTGAGGCGAGAGATGGGACACAGGACCAGTTGAGAGGTCGCTGGTGTCTCCGAAAGCGTGTCGTTAACCACTTCGGAACACCAGTTTTAATATTTATAAATTTTTCCGATTCACAAAACAACTATGAAACGCAGTTAGTGGTGAGAAAGGGGTCGTATCCACAAGGAAGCGAGGGAAAAATCACTACGTGCTTTAATCCGAACAAAATAACACGATGGGAAGTTGCAGAAACACAAAACCTTAATTAATTAAACTAGAATCCATTAAAATAAGATTCTAGCAATGCTGAAAGTGAAAAGTGCAAAAAAATAAATAAATAAATAAAAGAAACTAAATGAAATGTCTACAACTTGGTCAGAGGTAGCAGTCTCCGGATCTCTCCTTTGACCCTCAAACTCCTTGAGCTAGGCCTTTCGTCTTACCTGGCCGAATCCCATATCTACAGAAAAGAAAACAAAAATTAAACTAGATAATAGTAAATTATAAAAAGGAAAAATAAGAATTGGAAATTAAAGAACGAAATTTAAATCTAAAACTAAAGTAAACTGGTTGGGATTCGAATCTAGAGGTGGTAGTAGTGGCTAGGCGAACTGCAAGCAGGAACCCCTCCTCTTGCCTAGGCGTTCTCCTCTTCCTCTACCTTTGAACTTCTCAAGATCAGCCTTCCGTCTTACCTGGGGGCTGAATCCAATTGTTCTCAGGGCCCCTTGGGTCCTTTTTATAGAGAAGGGTGGATAAAACTGGGATTAGGGAGAAAGAGGGAGGCGACAGCTGGGTTTTAGCAAAAATATGGGTGCCCTAGGTTTTAGAATGAAGGGTTAGGATGGTTATAAGGTGATCTTAAGGCTGAGAAGAGAAGGAGATGGCGCTCAATATTATGTAGGGCTAATATTTGGGTTTCCAGAATTTGATGTGGAGGTTTAGGCGCCTAGGGTTGAAAGGTGGAGATTAAAAGGAGTGGGTGGTGCCCTAGAGTGGATGGTTGAGATAGAGAATGGAACAGAGGGCTAAGATCTAGTGGCTAAAGGATGAATGGTGAGGATTAGAAGTTAGGTGACGCCCTAGGGTTTGAATGGAGGAGATTAGAAGGGATGGAAGGTGAGGATTTTGCAGTTAGGGGCGGCTAGGGTTTGTTAGAGATGAAAAGAATGAGTGGAGAGGTGCCCTAGCGTTTGATAGGGAGAGAGGAGTATGCTAATACAGTAGGAGGGGTGCCATTCTGGGTTTAGCAAATAGGAGGCGCCCTCCTGTGCTCAATTTCTCACAAAAACACCCCCTCTCTTTGCTGGACTTCACACCAACTTCCCCGAAATTGCATTTCAACTTTGAAACTTCCCCGATTTTCCCCAAGATTTGCACAAATACCCTATGAGGTCACAATATTGATTTTAACTGGGAAAAGGGGACATTTTGACTATTCTAAGGCCTAAAATACCCATGAAATGATGCCCTTAAGGCATCAAACTACAGAGTTATTAGTCGCTGCCAATTCATCAATCTTAATTCAGTTAGGTGAAGTTGGTGGTTCTTTCTCTAAAACACTGATGATTCCTTCTCCCTCCTCTTCATTCATGTCTTTGAGTGAGTCTGAAGGGAGGTCTTCCTACTCTGCTCGGGCCGAGGAAGGGACTTCAGTATGAGAGCAACAAGGTTCCAATACAGGGACCTCGATTTCTTAGCAAGAGTTGTAATCGAGCTGCCATTTTGGTACCACCAAGATAACTGGGGAAGAATTTGTTAGTGTGGTGTCTTCTTTCCATATTCCGAATGACTACAACTACATTCTGCTTGGCTCGGACCAACTTCCATGGAGCCATATTCGGACCAAGGTATGTGTCTTCAAGGGGGCATTGATCGTTGGCCTCCGATTTCCTCTGCACCCTTTCATTGTTGAGGTGCTCTCTCATTATGGCATCTCTTTGGGACAACTCTACCCGAACTCCATCCGGACCATTGTGGGGATAATCTCTCTTAGTTACAACTTTGATTTCCCTTTGGACATGGACATCTTCTTAGGGTTGTGTTATATAAAAAGAGTTCCTAATGAGCCCTATTGTTTTCACTTGAGTTCGACAATGAGTTGTGTCTCGAGGTCCAACACCTCATATGTTGGTGGTTAATGATATATCAGTTGATGGATGGCTCATCAGCCGAGGTTGAGGTGAGGGTTGTCATGTGTATGCCTAAGGTGGTTGACCTTGAGGGGGGCGGCAAACCTATGTTTGTAAACCCGCTCAGGTCTTCATAGGTTCAATAACCTCATCACCCTAGGTCGCCCCAATTGAGTGTGTCGTTGGCACCTCTCACTCTAAAACACCTCGATTTGTCCCCAACATTAACCTCTTGATCACTGACTGACTAACTGATCCTTTGGTCACTCTACGGGTAGGGAGGGGGATCCTCCTTCCTAAGGACTTCCAATACTACAGTGGGTTTGATCCCACTGACTAATTGATCCTCATTTTTATTGTTCATTTTTATTTTCTTTTGAGTCTTACTACTATTATTTTTTTTTTACAAGTGAACTCAAAGGGCTAGGTCTTGCTGGATCAGGTCGCTGTGTCAAAGCATGAGAGACGGGAGATGTAGGTGAATATAGAGGCACTGTAGGCCCAACTAGAGGGAGCTCACCGTAGCGCGGAAGAGGACCATAAGTGCTTCTGCGACCTTATTGTCGACATGCAGCGCAAGATGGATGAGGGCAAAGAGGCCATCACCACCCTGACCGACAAGGTGCAAACCTGGGAGCGTCAGTTGGAAGAGTGGTGAACCAAGTTTATTGAAGACATCTGTTGTACTGAGGTCGCAGCGGTAGAGCGGTTCCGCGGTCATCGAAGTTTGAGTAGGAGAAGGTCGAGTACATCGTTCTTTCTATGGAGAGAGGATTCAAGCTATGTCGCCACTTCCTCAAGTCCTTGCACCGAATTTCGACTTTGGCACCCTATCGATTAGATCGGTACCTGATGAGCTGGTTGTGCAGGTTGACCAAGAGGCTCTAACTTTGGAGGAGGAGGCTGACGAGAGCAGTGATGAGGCAGAAGACAAGGGCACAGAAGAGGTCAATGACGGTCAGGAGGGCGATGAGGAAGAGTACCTACTGGGGGATCCTTATTCATGTCTTTTAGAAGTCTTTAGGCTTTGAGCCTGCACACTCTGAATTCATCTTTTCTTTCTTTACCTTCTCTTCTCTTCTCTTCTCTCTTCTTTTTTTTTTGAGTAGCGATGTACTCTTTCCTTTTTTGTATTAATGAAATCAACCTTTTACATATTCTATGTTATCCTTTGCACTGTTTATTTCCCATTTTAGGAAATAGGTTAAGTATAAAACATAGGTCGAGCTATCGAGCAACATAATTTCTTGGCTGAGTCGAAACGCTGTCGAGCTATAAAATTCTTCAGCTAAGTCGAAACGCTGCTGAGTTGTCGACGACTTCCTAGGTCAGCCTAGGGAGCCCTAGAGTAACATCCCCTCATTCATTCATTTATCCAAAGTGCCTACAACATAGATCAGCTTGACCAGGTTGCCATAGCGAATGGTCTAGACTTTTGTACTAGGTTGTCGTAGCATAATTTCTCACGAACATAGCTCAAAACTCCAAACTCCTCATAAATAATACCTCTTTAAGTTGTTGGCATTCCATGCCTAGGTACCTGCCTCCCTTCTAGGGTTTTGAGCTCGTACATTCTTTCGCCCATCACCCTTAAGACTCTGTAGGGGCCTTCCTTGTTCGAACCCAACTTTCCCGTATCGGGCTCAGGTACCAAAACTTTTCTGAGTACTAGGTTGCCAACTGAATTTTGGTATTTCTTAACTCAGGCATTATAGTATTGAGCTACTCACTGTTGGTACATCACGATCCATATTTAGGCCAAGTCCCAAACTTCTTCCACTAAATCAATGTTAGTTTGTATATCGTCCTTGTTAGCTTCTTCGTCATATGCCTCAGACCACAGGGTTAGCACTTCGATCTCGGTTGGGATGGCAACCTCCGTCCCCTACGTTAAGTTGAAGGGAGTCTCATCAGTTGCCAATTTAATGGTAGTTCAGTAGGCCGAAAGAACAATGGGAAGCTCGTTCACCCACAAACCCTTAGGTCAGGAGAGCCGAGCTTTTAGTTCGCCAAAGATTGTCATGTTTGTCACTTTGGCCTGACCGTTCGCTTAGGGGTAGGTCACCGAGGTGAAGTTCTTCTGGATTTCCATCTCGGCACACCAATTCTAGAACTTGATGTCTTTGAACTACTTCCCGATGTCTGTTATCAACAGGCTGGGGAGTTCAAATTTACAAATGATGTTCCTCCAAAAAAAGTTCTACACGTTCTGAGTTGTTATTGATAGTAGCGTCTCGGGTTCCACACACTTCGTAAAGTAGTCCACCGTGACCACCAAGAACCTCCTCTGCTCGATTGCAAGTGGGAAGGAACTAAGGATATCTATCCCCCACTATGCGAAAGGCCACGAGCTGGTAAGGTACCTTAGGTCGGCGGTGGGCTGGTGCGATATGTTAGCATATCGCTGATATTTGTTACACTTTCGAACTAACTCCACTGTGTCCTTCATTGTGGGCTAGTATTAGCCTTGTCTTAGGGCTTTTTGGGTCGACGCCCTTCCCCCCAAATGTCCTCCGCAAAGACCTTCATGGATCTCATGATAACATAATGAGCTGACTGCCGCTCTACCCTCCGAGTTGTGTTGTGTTTTGTTGGTAGGGTCCTTTGGCGTAGATAGTCAATGAATGGGTCTGTCTAGCTCGGTTCCGTGACCAAGACAGGAGCGACCTCTTCTGCCACCCTTTCTATTCTAGGTTGTGGTAGGTCTTTGAAGGGATGAGAGATCCATCCTATGGACGCCCAAATCTTGCGGAATAAAGGGGCGAATTTCAAAAATTTTTCTCTCCCTTCAACTGGGAATCGCAGTCCCTATTTAGAAAATCATATTTTCATGGTTCAAATCTTGAACCAATTTGTTTCAGATCTGAACCTACGCAAATGGGCAGAAGGTGTTCTACCCGATTTGCTTTGATAAGGGTTTTGGGAAATTTGTTCCCAAAATTATGGGCGAATAATCTAAAATTAACTTTTATATAAATCTGATTATTGTTTAGAATTGTTCTTTATGATTTTCTTGATTTATGGGCTGTTCGTACAAGAGGAGATCAAAATCTTGGTTTGCGCAGGGAACTTGCGATTTTGCAGATTATGGATTATTTTATTACATTTGGTCTGTAAAATAATTTTTTATTTTTTTTATTTTTAGTCTGAATGTATAGGTATTCGATCTGATGTAATTATTAATAGAAATTAGGATTTCTATTTATTTTATTTTGGATCGAAGATGGCAGCGCAAGGAAGGATATTTCGCAGATGGGAGAATCGCAATCTGCGATTTGCAGTTTATGAAATTGCAAACTCTGATCTAAACTCTGTTTTGCAGGATGGATTGTGTGAACAACCCTGTTTGACTGATTATTGCTTTTCTATTATTAGTATTTAATTTCAGATTATTTTCTTAAATTAAAGATTTAATTAAAGATCAAACCCTAGACCCATTCGAACCAAGATTGGTTCAAATTGTTTGGACCAAATCTAGGGTTTGATCAAGGCTGAAAGTCAGCCCTAATTTTCCCACTAATGGGCCTGAGGATTGATATTTAATTAAATGGTTAATTCGGCCCAACTTGTAAAGGCCCAGTTTTAATTGGTTAAAGCTGCTAAAAGCCCACTCTACGGATAAAGCTATATGGGCTGAACCCATCAACCCTAATTTGGCCCATATACCTAGATAATATTAAATGGTTAATATTATGGATTAAAAATGGGCTTTACAGATAATTAATTGATTGGATCAATTTATCCTTGCATGTGATGTATTGTGTGATGTGTTACGTACATGGGCCATAAGTGCATGGCCCATGCTTGATCGACAGTGGCTCTTGCGCACACCATGGCTGAATGCACATCATTGCCATGGTGTCCCTTTTTGGTCATTGGATGACCTCAGTGGTGGGCCCCACACCTCATGGAGAGGTTACATGCGGAACCCTAGCCGATTTAGGCCCACTGAAATCTAGCTTTATGAAAGTCAGTGGGAGCCACTTTGGTTTGACCTAGATCAAACTAGGGCGTAATTAACTGTTCCCTCCTACTGATACGAGTGCATGTGATAAGGAGATTCATGCGATGAACTCTTTAAAGGCCTTCCATCATTAGCATAAGGATGGGTCATTCAATATGAGGAAATGCACCAAAAAATGGGCTATCCATTTGCTGTTGGGCTTGTGTGAGTGTTTCATAAGATGGTAGGGGCGTCATAGACCGATGTGGGAGGGGCTTCACCAGAAAATGGGAACTCTCTCACGGTACCTTGGCGTTCACGAATATGATGGGTAAGCACTCACTGGACAGAAAGGTTTACCTGAAAACGGTTTTGAACCTTGTCTGACAAAGGCCAAAGGGAAAACTCATATGATGAGTGGATATGATCCTTCACAGAAAGGTGGTGGGGTTATGCAGCTGAAACAGTTGGCTCCATGCACCCTATGTGATTTCCCACATTTTAGAGACAATTCGTAGTCTCCGTCACTGAGAAAGGAGGGAAATCTCAGAGATGAATAAATGGAAATGGAACGTAGATTAAAATCCATATCTATGTAATAAACATGAATCAAATTAGGTTGTGGACTGATGTTTGCTCTTTTATCAGAAAATGGCAAACGAATAATTTGCAAAGTTGCTTGATGACAACAAGTTGAAGGGCCCAAACTATGCCGACTGGTACAGGAACCTTATGCTGGTCTTAACTTCTGAAAAGTTAGACAAAGTGGCTAAGAATCCTGCCCCGGAGATGGGATACATCAACGAATTGGAGGCTCTTGGATCCGGGCTGGACCTTGCGACCCAGATAGATGCTATCCTTAATTCTTTGCCTCCTTCCTTTAATCCGTTTATCATGAACTATAACATAAACAAGCTGAATGTCAGCTTACAAGAGCTCAGCAATATGTTGCAAAGAGCTGAAGAATTGATTAAAAAGGATGAGCCTGTAGCTATGCTTGTTGAAGGGTATACAGATGGCTATTTCCAGTCGGATCCAGATGATAGAAAGTCTACATCTGAATATGTTTTCACGATAGGATCGTGTGCTGTTTGCTGGTATAACCCTCTCCTACTCTTTTTGGTTCAGATCTGGTACAGTTTATGGTTCAAGATTGATCATTGAAAATATGATTTTCTAAATAGGGAATGCGATTCCCAGTTGAAGGGAGAGAAAAATTTTTGAAATTCGCCCCTTTATTCCGCAAGATTTGGGCGTCCATAGGATGGATCTCTCATCCCTCCAGTCTTCTATGTAGACTGTCCTCTTCGTAATGTTTGTCGCACTAACCAACTTTCAGAGTGCGTTGGCCTCGGTGTTTTCAAACCTTGGAACCTGCTAGATGTACCAAGAGCAGAAGTTGGGCATGAGCTCTATAACCTTGGCCAGAAAGACCAACGTGGTGGGCTATTGGGCCTCATGTTGCCCATTCGATTGGTTCACCACTAGTTGTGACTTGATGCATACAACCAGATGCTTCACCTCAACCTCCTTTGCCAATGATAACTTGGTTATCAGTGCCTCGTACTCAACTTCATTGTGCGTAAAGGATTAGTCCAGCTCCACCTACGTGCTGGTTGGAAGAGTTGTCCACATGGAGGATCCAAGGCTCCTTAGTTACAAATACTATTTTTTTCCTAGTCGGCTGGATCCATCTGTATTTGGTTGTAGCTGGAGTAAGCATCCATGAAGCTCAATAGCTCGAACATCGAGGTCACATTTACCAAGTGATTTATTATAGGGAGTGGGAAGATGTCCTTTGGGCAAGATCTGTTGAGGTCAGTGTAGTTGGCTCACATGTGTCACTTGCCATTGGCGTTTTCATGAGTACTAGGTTTGCAATACAGCTCGAGTACTGGACTAGTTTGACCAAAGGCTCAACATTCAACCTATGAGTTATGATAGAGGGGTCTATGTTGGTCAATTTTGTTGTCGACCAAGAGGAAACATCTAAACTTACCAATTCAGATCGCAGTGACCCCTTTAGGTGGGCTACAATCTGCATCATCTTCGTGGGGTCATATCTGAGACCGGAACCATGACAGTAACTTCAATGGGGTGAGTTCCCTCCTTTCCATTATTTAGGGACAGTTCTGAGTAGATATTGGCAGTTTGGTTGCCTTTCGCTTTCAACATTGCCACGTACCACTTGTGAGACTCCAGCTGGTCACTTCGCATCACTCCAACTCCTTAATCTGTCGAAAATTTCATCGACAGATGGTAGGTCAACACCACTGCTTTGAGTGCATGTAGGATCGGTCGGCCCAACATGGCATTGTAAGGTGAGGGAGTTGTGACCAATAAGAAGTCACTGTCGAAGTGTACCTGGTTCGATGATGATCCTGTTGTCACTAGAACCTTAATTCGGCCTAGAGGCCACACTACCTCTCCGATGAAGGAAACCAAGGGGACATCGACCGGGAGTAGGTCCTTCTTTTCCAACTTCATCCGCTTGAACACTTTAAGGAAGATGATATCTACCGAGTTTTCGGAGTCCACCAGAATCTGCTTTACCTTGAAATCATTTATCACTTTTGACCACGACGACGTCATCATGCAGATACTAGATCCCATGAGCATCATCCTTGGTGAAGTAGATTACTTCCTCCACACGAAGGTGCTTCGGCGGGTTCTCATCCTCATGCATGAACTCCTGAACTAAGTCCTTCCCGGTTAACGTGCTATAGCCTACTACAATGGACCTGCCCATGATCATGGTTACGCCATGGATGGGCCGCTCTGCTTGTGGTGGTTCTCGTGGATGCTAGTCCCTACTAGTGTGGCACTTCTCTTGGCTGGTGGATCAGCTCCTCGATCTCGTCCTTAAGGTTACGATAGTTCTCTGTATCGTGGCCAATGTCCCAGTGGAAGTGGCAATACTTGTTTGGGTTCTTGTTGGCAGGATCACCTCTCTTCTAAGGTGGCCATCTAACATACCCGGCTGTCTTGATCTACATAAGGATTTCCCCTCTCTTCGTGTTCAAAGTGGTGTAGTTTTGACTTTGAATGGGAGGGGTGTGAGAGTGCTAGCTTGAGGGTTTGCTTCTTCGGTATGGGGACCTACTTCTTTTGTGAGGCAACCTACTTCGTTGGTTGCATGGGGACCTGTTGGGCCTCGATGGATTGCTTTTCTTCCTCTGTTTGTTGTTCTTTGGCTCGTCCTCTGATCTTTTCCGCTTTCCACTTAGCTCCAACCGAGACTCAAGTGCTTCTTCGGCCTTCATGAACTTGGCGACTTGGTTGAGGAACTCCTCCATAGAGGTTGGAGGATTCAACACGACCTCTCAGAGCAAGTTAGGGTGTCAAATGTTGTTAACTACCATAGTGAGCTGGACAACTGGGTCAAGGTTCAGAATCTGTACCTGCTCTAGGTTGAACCACTTAATGTAATCCTAGAGCTTCTCATCGGGTCATTGGACCACGTTCAGAAGGTAGGTCGCTGACTTCGGACATTGCTTTCTATTCGCGAAGTGGGTGGTGAAGAGATTGGTGAATTAGCTCCAACTCTTGATTGAGCCTGCGACTAATCCTGAGTATCACATCTGATCTGTGCCCCGGAAAGTGGTAAGAAAGGCCATGCAAAGGCTCGCGTTATTGATCCCGTGTAGCTATATCAAGGCTTAGAAACTGTCGAGGTGGTTAACCAGATCAGTTATTCCATTGTAGGAATCTAGGCTGGGGGCCTTGAAATCCTTAGGCCATGAGGCTGCAAGGATCTCAGTCGCCAATGGTGAAGTGCAGGTCACCAGCTCTATTGATGATGTGGCGATCTGGCTCGCCTCCTCCTGTTCTTCTTCCTTCATTGCCTCCTCATTCCCATTCGGGGCGAGGCAACTCCTTCCTACATTGTGGTGTGCACGTCTATGACACCTTCTCCTAAACCCCTTAGTGGAGCTGGTGGCCTCACACATCACAGCTCGAGTTGATTCCATGGCAGGAACCTGGCTCGGATCATTGTAATGACGAGGTAGGTCCGGTACCTGGTTCTGGTTCTGGTCGTCAGGCTGCTGATTCTGGTTCACGTTTTGCTCAACATCCTGATGCTATTGGTGTTGTTGTATCTCGGCCATTACTACAAAACGGCCCTCCTATGTTCTCATTTGCATGTCTATCCAGTGGACGAATTACTCCAGCTTGTGAAACTGAGGGCCATCAATCCAAACAGAAACCATGGAGGGCTCGACCACTGGAAGAGACACGCTCACTGTGGAAAGAGGGAGGTTGGGATTCTAAGCGAGAGGGACACCTAGTAGGGTTAGGGGCACAGTGAATTGCTTGATAGTGACAAAGGAGACCTCAATGTTCATGACGGGCTGGTCCTACCCCCTTGTGATTTCTTTATCAACACATACGTTGTTGTTGGCGTTATTGACGAGGTTGTTGCTTGCAGATGCTACTATGTTGAAATCTTAGTTAGTAGGCTTTGTATAACATGTTCCCACAAATGGCGCCAATTGATGTTACGCGATTTGACACTCCTTGCTGGCGGACAGCTCGGACGTCGGACTGAGTAGGTCGTGTGGATGAAGTACAAGAGAGAAGTGATCAGAGTGTCCAGGTTGCTTTACCTAGGTTGGGCACTCTGATGCTTAATTTAGTAATGAGCTATGAGAATTTGAAAGCTTGAGAGCAAGAGAGCTATTAGTGTTTAATCACGTGTACCTTTTCTATGGAAGGGGATGCATTTATATAGGCTAACTGCTATGAGCTCCAAGAAGCACATCCAAGATCTCTGGCCCATTTGACTTGGAGGCGGTGATGGCATGTAGTTTGACTCCGTGTAGGTGGGAAGTGCTTATCCGATTGTGCCCAAAGTGGGCAAGACAGGAAGCGGCAACTCACTCGAGGAGGAGGTCGCTCATTGCGTCACCCAGGACGTTGGCCAAATCTTTATTCGGGCAGCGAAGGTAGGTCGCCTCATACACCGACCTACCACTGGCCGATCTATTTGCAGTTTGACCTGGCGAGGTGGGACCGAGGAGTCCATGATGGATGCAAGGTGTTTGTCATATTCCTAAAACCTACATACATGGAGTTGAGTTATCGTCTGACAGTTTTGTGGAGCCATGTGTCGTAATGTCACTTGAGGGCCAAATCACCCCTCATTAGTGATGATGATGATGATGATGATGATGATGATGATGATGATGATGATGATGATGATGATAATAATAATAATAATAACAATAATGATAATAATAATAATAATAATAGTAATAGTAGTAGTAGTAGTACATATAATAACCTAAAGGTTTTATGTGTAAAATAGTACATATATAACATTTTATATTATATATCGTATAATATATGAATATGTGTGGGCCTCGACCAGGCCTGAGCACAAAATTTTTGCCTAAGCCTAGAACTAGACTGAGCTAGGTTGAAAATGAGATGGTATCATAGTTATTTGATCCTTAGGCTTTGTTTGGTTGCAATGCAAATGCAAATATGTAGAGTGCATAAATGCACTCTTTCTGGTTCATGAATGCAATCTGGGTTCACCGATTTATGCTCTTGTTTGTTTCAATTGATGCAAATACATATACAAATTTGTTGGTGTTTGGTAGAATGCAATGTGAGCAAACGAATAGGTAGGAACCTTGACTATACCTGCAAATAATCACCCAAATCACTGAAACCCCAAATATATGAAAGAAGTTTAGACAGGAACCATCCAAATGGAAAATAGATCTACATCCTACACAAGAAAAACACCCTTCATCTAGATCTCAAATACATGAATGATTGCAAATGGTTTGGAAAGACATCGGATGCCTGAGTTCTAGATGTATGGAAGTAGAGTCTAGGAGTAGTGAATGGTTCATCTGTAGAAGAAGATGGATTGTGCCTCTACCAGAGAGCACAGTGAAACAGACGAGAGATCTGCATGTTAGCACAATTCGTATTTTACCACAATTAGTATTCTATCTCCTAATCTTATCTTTTCCTCTTTGTATAGTTCCCTATAAGGGTTGGCTTCTTATCGCCGACCTTATTAGCTCCATTATAAATAGGTTGTAACCCATTGAATTGATAGAGTGAATTATTATTTTCTCCACTCATCTTCCGTGCTTTCGTATCATGGTATCAAAACCAAAGATTCTAAAGATTCGGCCCTTTTTCGATTTAAAGATTCAATTTTTTTTTCCCGATTTTGTTTGTTTTGAGTCGTTTTCTGTTTCGAGGTTGGACGATTTGTTTAGAGTGGTCATCCATTGTCGATATTATTTCAGCATGATGCAGATGTTACTGCAATACGACTTTATTCTTTTTAATCAGACGGTCATTAGCTTGAGGCTTGGTGGTGGAGGCAACCGAGGCAGCAGAATCCTTGCCCCTCGCTTCGACTCTGTTTTTTTTTGGCAATTCCAGCACTGGCGGTGTTGGTGGTTCTTTGGTGATATCAACTTCGTCTTCCTCCGATCTCCAGCATGCACCTACAGCCGCAACCCACAGAGCTTTAATTAATCTCTTCTAACGGTTGGCCTTGGCAGCATGATCAATCTCATCCTTCTTCTTAATGGCATAGCCGTTGGAAGCCCTTGGCAGCATTAATAAGTTCATCGGCCAAGCATTCAGCCCTGGACTTCATATTCCTGAAAGCACACTCTCGGGCACCCTTCATAAGAAGCTATAGTGCTAGGTCAACACGCTTCAGAGGAGAGATATCAACAGCTTGACGCTTCACAACAATAGAAGAACCAATACGAGTTGCATCTTCTCTCGGCCCACTGTTGATTATAGCATCCACAATAACTTGAATAGGGTTTTTTTTATTTGTGAGCACATGGATTGTCTCCATTGCTTTCTTGACAATGTGGACAACCATGAGCTTCTTCCCATTGTTCCGCCTGTGCATCATAACGGAATTGGCCAACCTCTTCTTCTATAAAGGTCTACGTGTACCGGAACTGAGGCTGCCCCGACAAAGAAGACAATAGGGATTCTGCCCTATATTTTTTAAGGTCAGTATTGAGATTTTCCCATGATTTGTGTTGCTCCAAAGTTCTGTGTTTCTCCTCATGGATTCATTTGAAGCTGCTTAACATATCTCTCATCCCATCACTGTTACATTTGATGGTTCAAATTATGATTTATGGTCCCAAGAGATGTGCAGTTTTCTCAAGGGACGCCTTCTATGGCGATATGTGACTGGTGAGATTCCCAAACCTACTAAATTTGCTGATAAAACAGAGGATAAATTTGCTGAACGAGTAGAAAAATGGGACGAGAAAAATCATCAAATATTGACCTGGTTTCGCAATACTTGTATTGCAAGCATCAAGTTGGAATTTCACAGATATGACTCTCCTAAAGAGGTATGGGATTTCTTACAAGCTCGTTATTTTATTTCTGATGATGTGCATTAGTTTCAGCTCTATAGGCGTCTTCACCGCATGAAGCAGCAACCTGAACAGACCATTCATAGTTATGTCTCCGAATTACAAGTTCTTTGGGATCAGTTAGCACAGTGTGAACCTGAATGGGATAGTACCTCTGTGGCCACTACTTATTCCAAGCTTCGCGATCGCCAACGTGTTTGGCATCTTCTGATAACTCTCAGGGATGAGTATAAACCTGTTAGTGGCATTCTACTTCATCATAGCCCATTGCCTTCTCTTGATGTTGTGATCAAAGATCTGCTTTCTGAAGAAACTCGTCTAAAAATGCTTCGAGATGAGCGATCCTTATTATCTACTGATGTTGTTCTTGCTACTCCAATCACCTTAGTTACGTCTGCTACTTCTTCAACTTCCTCTAAATCCTCAAAAATGAGTTTTTGCAAATACTGCAAGAAGACTGGTCATACTATTTCTGAGTGCCGCCGCTTGCAAGCCAAAAAGGCGTCTGGACAGAAGTCCTCACCCATGGTTTATCAGGCTTCGAATTCTACAACAGCTGCTACCACAGAGGATTCTTCTAATAACACCTCTCCAAAATTTTCCCTTAGAGAACTCCAAGCTCTTCTTCATTAGCTCCAACCTAATTCTGGTATTTCTTCTAATCTAGTATTGTCTGTCACTTCAGGTACTTCTTCATCATGGTATCTTGATTCTGCCTGCTGCAATCATATGACCTCCAATTCATCTCTGTTTACTTCCTCACATCTTTCTATTGCACCAATTGTTCATACTGTCGATAGTTCAACCCTAACTGTTAAAAGTATAGGAACTATTTCAATCCCTCACTTGTCACTACCTAATACTTTTTTGGTACCTAAATTGTCTCTAAATCTTATATCTGTTGGACAATTATGTGAACTTGGTTTTGAAATACATTTTTCAAGTTGTGGTTATACTGTGCAGGATCCACGAATAGGGAAGATCATTGGGATAGGTCGTAAGGTTGGGAGACTGTTTGAGCTATCATCTCTTCAATTACCATCCCTTGTTGTTGCTATCACCTCTAGTGTCTGGCATTATCGCCTTGATCACATCTCTACCTCTAGATTAGGATCTTTAATTTCTAATGGATGTTTAGGTCCTGTTAAAACAACACACTTTGATTGTGTTTTGTGTCATCTTTCAAAACATCATGCTTTGCTTTTTCATACAAGTGATTCTGTTTCTTCTACACCTTTTGATCTTATTCACTCTGATATTTGGGGCCCTTCACCTCATAATACCATGGGTGGTTCGTGTTATTTTGTGATATTCGTTGATGATTTATCTCGATATACATGGATTTATCTTCTGCGTAATAAATCTGAATTACCTGCATTTTATATTCAATTTGCCACCATGATCAAAATGCAGTTTTCCTCAACCATCAAAATTTTTCACACTGATAATGCCATGGAATATAGAGATTCTATCTTTACTCAATTTCTTTCACAAAATGGAACTATTATTCATAGATCTTGTCTTGGTACCCCTCAACAAAATGGGCGTGCAAAACGAAAACATAGGCATATTCTTGATACTGTTCAAGCTCTTTTAATCTCCTCATCTTGTCCTAAACGTTTTTGTGGGGAAGCAGCTCTCACTGTTGTTTACACCATCAATCGCATTCCTTCTCCTGTTATTGGTAACATTTCTCCTTATGAACGATTGTATGGCCATTGCCCTGATTACCAGTCTCTTCGTGTTTTTGGTTGTGTTTGTTTTGTTCTATTACAACCTCATGAACATACCAAATTGGAACCAAAAGCACGTTTATGTTGTTTTCTTGGGTATGGTATTGAACATAAAGGATATCGGTGTTGGAATCCTCTTTCCCAACGACTTTGCATATCTCGTCATGTTACCTTTTGGGAACACAAAATGTTCTCGAGTCTCTCCTCATTTCGAGTTACCACAACATCTCCATAATTTTTTACTAATCCTACTATTTCGCTTTTTCCTGATGATTTACCTGTAGGTCCTACTACTCATTCCTCTGATAGCTCTCCTAGTACTGCACAACTTACAACCGCTCCTGATGCATCTACCTTGGCTATGGATCCTCCGGCTCTGCCTTCTTCTGAGCCCTTGATTCCTCCTGATGAAATTAGACCCTGATCATTCTGATACTTCACTACGTCGTTCTGGTAGGGTCACTAAACCTTCCATTCTCCTTCGTGATTTTCACTGTTATTCTACCATTGTATCTTTATACGAGCCTTGTACCTATCACGAGGCTAGTACTAACCCTCTATGGCAAAAAGCAATGGTAGAAGAAATTCAAGCTCTTACAAGCACTCATACTTGGGATTTAGTTTACCTGCTTCCAGATAAATCTGTGATTGGTTGTAAATGGGTCTACAAAATTAAGACTCGGGCAGATGATTCAATTAAAAGGTATAACGCTAGATTGGTAGCCAAAGGATTCACACAAGAGTATGGCATTGATTATGAGGAGACGTTTTCCCCAGTAATTCGTCTCACTTCTATTTGCAGTCTTATTGCGATTGCTGCTGCTAAGCATTGGTAGCTATTTCAGATGGATGTTAAGAATGTTTTTTCTCAATGGTGATCTTTCTAAAGAGATTTATATGCAGCCCCCTCCTGGTTATGATCATCTCCCTAATCAGGTTTGTCGTCTCCGTAAGGCTCCATATGGTCTTAAGAAGGCGCCTTGAACATGGTTCTCCAAGTTCAGCTCTATTGTTTGTCAGTTTGGTTTTCAATCTAGTACTTATGATCATGCCTTGTTCATTCGTAAGACCTCTCAGGTTTGTGTACTTCTTCTCCTTTATGTGGATGACATGATCATCACTGGTGATGATTTGCAGGGCATTTCAACTCTTAAGTCTTTTCTTAGCAAATAGTTTGACATGAAAGATCTTGGTCGACTGAATTATTTTTTAGGCATTGAGGTTTCCTCCGACCAATCTGGATATTATCTATCTCAGGCCAAGTATGCCACTGATCTTGTTTCTCGTGCAGGACTCACTGATACTAAGACTGTTAACACTCCGATTGGGCCTAATGCCCATTTTTCAGCCACTGATGGTACTCCTCTTAGTGACTGCACCTTATATCGACAACTAGTTGGCAGTCTTGTGTATCTTACTATTACTCGTCCTGATATTGCGTATGCTGTCCATATTATGAGTCAGTTCATGTCTGCTCCTCGCACTACTCATTATGCTGCTATGCTTTGTATCATCCATTGTGTCAAGGGCACTTTGTTTCACGGACTTCACTATTCCAATTCTTCCTCTCTTCATTTGATCGCATATTCTGATGCTGATTGGGCCGGTGATCCTACTGATAGACGCTCCACTACTGGTTATTGCTTCTTTCTTGGAGATTCTCTTATATCCTGGCGTAGTAAGAAGCAAATGATTGTCTCTCGTTCCAGTACTGAAGCTGAATATCGAGCTCTTGCTGACACTACCTCTGAGATGTTATGGTTACGATGGTTACTCCATGACATGGGAATTACTCATTCATCTGCTACTCCTCTTTTCTATGACAATCGTAGCGCCGTACAGATTGCTCACAATGATGTCTTTCATGAGCGCACCAAGCATATTGAGACTGATTGTCACTTTATTCGTCATCATGTGCTTGAGGGTATTGTTCATCTTATTCCTGTCTCTTCCCAGGATCAGCCTGTAGATATCTTTACAAAAGCTCACTCTCCTCTTCGCTTTCGTGCTCTATTTGGCAAACTCCAGATGACTGATACATTGCCATCTTGAGTTTGAGGGGGGATGTTAGCACAATTCGGATTTTACCACAATTAGTACTCTATCTCCTAATCTTTACTTTCCTCTTTGTATAGTTCCCTATAAGGGTTGGCTTCTTATCGCCGACCTTATTAGCTCCATTATATATAGGTTGTAACCCATTGAATTGATAGAGTGAATTATTATTTTCTCCACTCATCTTCCGTGCTTTCGTATCACTGCAAAAGCAAAAGAGTATCACCACATCAGCAGAGGAGATCTACAAAAGCAAATGATTCGAAAAAATCGATTCAGTCATGGATGGCAATGACCACGCAGTGGTCGGAGATGAAGATGAGAAGTTACCATTGGCGGAACCCCCAAGAGCGGTGTCTCTCCTCTTACTCGATCAAGACAATGAATAAGCCTGCTTACTTCGGCATAAAGCTGTTAGAGAATCCATTTTTGTTTTGTGAATCGACGCATTTGTGTATGGCAAAGAAACGCCCATAAATCTGAACCGAGGTACATAAATGCCCCGGTTCAGTATTTGTATTGCAAACAAACAGAGCCTTGGGAAGATTGCGAATACAAATATATAATCAATGTAAATACGATGTTCAAAAATACAAAGGTTTTTCCAATTGTACTCTTCTAAATGGAGCCTTAAGCCCTTAATAACTTGGATGAAGAAATTGAGATCCTGAATATGGAAGGTCTCAAACAAAAGACCATGAAGAACAACCTCACGTTCTAAAGAAAATTTCCAGGTCAGTTTTCTGTGCAAATTTGATCTATTATGTTATCCTCTTCCACTTGGGGATGAAAAGACAACTTTAGTGTGTTTTGGAAGAAATCAAACACAAAAATCAACTAATGAACGTATTACTTCCACACTCTTTTGATGTTGCACCCATCATCGAGGAACGTTTTGATTTCGTCGTTATTAGAAGAATAAATTCCAAACAGTTCTCATATTACGTGCACTTCAGAATCTCAGATCTTCTCATATTACGTGCAAGGGTTTTCTTTCTAAAAGGTTGAAATGAGAACAAATATATTAGGTGTATTTTTGGAATATAAATTCCGATATCAGTTCTCATATCACGTCCACTCCTTTTAAGAGGCCATGTGACCATTCCAAATGAAAATACAAACAAGGTTAATCAAGTAAAGTGGTTGAAAATTATAAGGGGCATTTTAGTAATACACAAATTACAAGGAATGTCTAGCAAACCACCCATAATAATAATAATAATAATAATAAAGGGTAAAAGGCTTAAACATATCCTGAGTTTATAGAGTTTGGATGGGCTCCCTACAGGGCTCACCTTACAGTACATCCTTTCTGTGCAACGGGAAGATCTTGCCATGACAAGTTCGGAAGATGATCCCAATGCATAGAGGCGATGTGTTGTGGGTTGCTAGTGGGGTGCGCCTCTGGGGAGCCCCTCTGAATTCAATGGACTTAAATATATTTTGCGACTCTTTTATCTTTATTTTCTTTCAAATTTTCAAAAAAAAAAAAAAAAAAAAACCATGTTTATCAATCTCCATTCTTTATCAATTCCTCAAGCTCTTCAAATTTAGGTTCCTCCAAAATATATTTATTCCATATTCTCTTCTCCGACGAAGCATTTCTTCCCACATTTATATATTGTTTTGTCAATGTTAGACTCCCTTTCTTTCAAGAATCTCAACAAAGTATGATAATCATCATGCCTAGGTGGCAACAAGTTCTTGGATAGGAGTTTTTGACACAATTCATGGACTACGAGTTTACTCTTTTGCATCCGGATATCCTATTGAAATAGAAGAAATCATGTAACCAAATTTCCTTTTTCCTCGCTCTTTTAGGAGAATGGGTGAAGAAGCATTTATGGCTTTCTTCTTGGAGTTCTCCACAAAGCATCTTGGGCAGGGATAATGGGAGAAGGAGATAAAAATCCCTTCTCTCCATGCTGAGTAGATGACCAAAGCTCTCATATCTTTAAAAGGACATAGAAGGACAAAATAATAGGATTTTAAATAATTTATTTAAATGAGTTCACATGTGATGGGAGGGTATGTTTAAGTCCAATGGCATCAGCTCACAAGGTATGTATACTCCAGTCTAATTGAAAAACTCAGGGTGTCTTTTAGCCTAATAATCATAATCCTGGCCCTGAGTTTCTGAAATCAATATGTTAATCTCAAACCTAAACATGGCTTTGTTCATCAAGGGAAGCATGTTTCATGCATTTGTCAAATGGCACATGTATCGCAATTAATCAATCATTCTATGATTCTTCTATCTTGCCATAAGAGACCAGTGAGAATAGCGCGCGCAGCATAGTCCTGGCAACCCACTTGCTCACATTCACACGTACGGTTTTTCTTCATTATGACAAAAATTTTATTGGATCTTCCTATATTAAAGGAACAATTTAATGGCGCTGTGATACTACACTCTGAAACTTGAACAAGATACTGTCATAGTTCTAGTACTATACATATATATATGTTGCATAAGCAACAGCTGTTCTTCGAAGATGGTGGATCGTCACATCACTGTCAGCCAAGACAAAAGACTTGAATTACAGTACCATGTTATCAGCTTCTTCATTTACAGTTATCAGGCATATCGGCCATCAGACCAAAGTGAAGTATTAATAATGGTCGCAGTTTCTTTGCTGTCTTTTTCCTTA
The DNA here is from genome assembly GCF_055504915.1 of Nelumbo nucifera. NCBI lineage: Eukaryota > Viridiplantae > Streptophyta > Magnoliopsida > Proteales > Nelumbonaceae > Nelumbo > Nelumbo nucifera. Next base: position 143,604,510 of record NC_142649.1, on the reverse strand, counting down.
CTGTTGAGATGAGCACCTTATAGTTAAGACTTTTAGTTTCAGATCGGTCGGACAAACTGGAAAAATATTTGGCAATGGAATCCATCCAACTGAGGAATGAGTGGGCCGGAACAACAAACCAAACTGAACTGTGTCGTTACACTGTTATCTTGGGACGACAAGAGAATTCGACGTTTTGAATTTCATTCCAAAGCCATGTGTAATTAATGAGAACTATATTAAGTAACACAGAAACCAATGTCTGTTAGTGGTGTAAATCCTACCCCCAACAATTCAAAACCACACTCAAACAGGGGAAGAAGACAAAAGAAACGAAGGATAGAAGAGGACACAGATGAATTAAGTAACAGATCAGATTCAAAACCCTAACTCTACAATAGAAGATGAAACTATATTTATATATCCCCGTATATCGTCAATCGATCCTTGTATCTCCTTGCCGTTTGAAGAAGTCAATACCCGAACCATTTCCCTTGCGAGGTGGTTGGTGGTGTATCTCCTTGCCGTTTGGCGAAGTCAATAACGCCACCACGGGTCAGGTAAGGTTCGCTCTTGACTCCAACCCGTCACCCAAAATCCATACCCCTCCCCCTTTTTCCTTCTGTTTTGTTCTTCCTTCTTTAATTTATCTGCAACAACATACATAAACATGGAAAAATGAAAATGACTTAGCAGACATATTCACACAATTTAATAGATAGTAATAATGCATTTAATGCATTAATAGAAAAGATTCTCACTGCTTGCTTTTTTTGGTAAATCTGTTATCTGTTAAAAGTATGAGACCGGAAGAGATTTGACCAATAAAAAAATCCCCCCCCCCCCTTTTTAATGTATACCACTTGTATGATACCAGTTAATTATTTATAAGTTTTTCCTATATCATTTCCTTGAACACTATAAATAAACTAGAAATGATACTAAAAATATTTGAGATTTTCAATAAATGAACACAAAATGACATTGTTATTGTATTTCATGAATAATATGGATTGAAAATTACTAGTATGAAACTTGAACCTACGACAATTTGACAAAAACACAACATTCATCTAACTTTATTGATAGTCACAATATAATTTAATATATATATATTAGCATTTTCTACTTGAATCAAATCAAATCAGATTATATTATATATATATATAAATATGAGCATTTTCTTCAAATCAAATCAGATTATATTGGATTGGATAGGGTTGGATCTGTATTTGATCCAATTATGTATAAGTGAGTAAATTCAAATCACCCAAATGAGGTCTAAGTCAAATTCAAATTTGGACAATTCGATACCATTTGCAGTTCTTCGGGTCATGGTTGAGTTGGCTCTGGGTACCACATGGCCGCCCAGTCATCACGGCCATGTCGATGCCGCTCTACCATCTTTGCGGCATACACTAACTCCATGGCCACGACCGCACTGTGCTATTGTAGTGGTCCCCACCTTATCCTCCCAGCCACATCAATTTCAAGTCATGTGGATCAGCATGACCAAGAACAGGAGTGGATGGGGACAATTCCGTTGGGGATTAGGGCTCATTCCGAAGACCTTGATGGTTAACCTCATCCTGAAAACCCCAAAAGCCTAATCCGATCAGGACACAGACCTTCGGCTATAGAAAAGTATCTCCCGTTCAAGATAAGGGATTCCAATTTCTAGCACCCATACTATTACTTTACTCGGACCAGCACTGTTCTTTAACTGTTCGGCCCAACCACCCACTATATTCCACTAACTTGAGTGTCGGAGTGCCTGTCTAGGAATAACTCCTCAGGCCTCTGACATCTTTCTTGATTACAGATCTTGGAGCGTGGCTTCATCCTTCAATCTTGGCTCCGCTCTGTTGACAAAAATTATATGACTATAACCTCGATTCGTGCACCACCTCGAATTGAGTAGCATCAACAACCTAATGGGCATTCACACATTTGTGTTTTCAAGGGTTCCCCTTGCTTCCGATTAAACACATATGTATCTCTTTAATTTTTCAAATAAAGGAAGCCTTTTGAAAAACAAGACAAAAAAATAAAGGCTCGATTATGATTATTAGGGAAAGACATGATACCGGAAAACTTATATCCAATTAACAGGTATCATAAAAATGGTAACCATGCAATTAATGAGGAGGTATATATTCATCAAAATTCACCATGGGGAGAGAGGGTTTGAGTGATCAAAGCTCTTACCATACCTTATCGGCATCTTGGATTTACCCTCAAATATTAATTACAATTCCAATTTGGTTTGAAGCTGACATAAATTGGACGGATATAATAAATTCTGATTTGAACCGAATCAAATTTAGATATACCTATATCTGATTTGATCCAGTTGGTTTGCAGCCCTAACTCCCATGTCCCATAAAGGCCGAAAAGCCCTCAAGTCTTATCAATAAGAATATCAAATAGAGGAGTTAAAAAAGCATTAATTAATGAAGAGAGTAAGAAAACATAGAGGGACAAAATTAATGAATATCAAATAGAGCTGTATATCACTCACCCATGGCCTCTGTTTTTTGGATTCATGTACTTTCACATGAAACCGCAGCCTTGATTCTTTCAACAGTGCAAGCAATGAGGCTGTTGACAGTAGCCACAGATCCGAGAGAAAGTTTTGCGGTAGGAACTGAATCGACCAATATCTGAAATGCAACAGTCAGTAGAGATCCACAATGTACTCCACTCTGAACTGGTGCCCCATCAGGTAATATAGCAAACCCGGAGGGCAGGAGGGCAACGTAGTCTGGGTCTCCGCCATTGAGAACCACATTCATTGCGACAACATCCACAGGAGCATAAATTACCAAGGAGCCTGTTGAGTCGGTGCAACTCTCTTGTAATATCAGCATGTTGCTCTGGCTTGAATTTGCACTCTACAATGATAATTCAATTCATTGTGATCATCAGTTTGATGTTTGAGATTGATCATATATAGATGCATGATATACGGGCCGATAATGTAAACACCCATCTCTGCAACTGTGTGACTTACATTAACTCGCAGTAGGGAGACACAGTTGCCTGGATCACGGCCATTAGCAATGTGTGCCATTTCTTGAACAACACCACCATTTGAAAGGATATCCCACTGTAATTGCACGATATGATAGGAACATTTTGATTAGGGTGATGGAAAGGAGAGAAGCAATTGTTATAACTAGAATACGAGGATTACATTACATGCCTAATTTAATTAGTATGACTATTATTCCTATGAATCTAATAAAAGATGATTAAGCCTCTGTTTTTTAATTTATTCTTCATGATTTTCTTCGTTAACATGGATTCCAGCATTATAATTTATAGTGACCACTAAAAAGAAAAAAGAAGAAATTTCAAATCTAATTTATTTGTGTCTGATGATGATAAAAGTGTAAAAGGATATATGATTCAAAACATTAATATATATATATATAGGTACCTCACTTCGGGAGTTCTCATCGCGTAGGAAGTCAAAAACTTTCTTTGGTGGGACTGGTAGCCAGAAGGAAGTGGCAGCACTTAGCACAATACCAGGAGGTCTGCCTGGATCGTCGATGCTCTTTCTAGTCATGACTCTTACATCTTCGGCACCACTTCCGGATAATGTAGTCCATGTGTGAGCGGTAGAAGCACTCACACCAGCACAGAAGCTTACTACCATCCTCTCAGCCAGCTTTAACATGCTCTTTCTCCCATCTGGACTTGTTATGACTGTGCATAGTAGTGCCAAGTTCAATACATGTATAGTGAGGATTTCTCAGAAATGAATATGGTTGGTTAATTATGGAAGAGAGAATGAATATACAGTCGTTATTCTCTTAATTTTCATATAATTAATTTGAGCGGATACAGTATTATTAATATTACCACCAATATCTCCAGCCGGTATGTTACTAGCCATTACACTTGCAAGGCGTTCGCACTGTCGATCCAAGGTGGCAACCCAACGCTTCGCACCAAATGCAAGACAACAGCTAACCAGCCCTCTGTATATGCTATGAACAGCTCTATCATCCACCTCTACATGTTCCACCCATGTTACCTTTCGAATATACAACCACCAAATTAACTAGTTATTATAGCTACAAGAGAGAGAGATAGAGAGAGATTGCGGTGTTAATTAAATGGAAATTAATTTAACTCTCGTTTGTGAATATTTATTTGCTCACTTTCGAGTATCCATTTGGCATCTCTTGGATTAAGCAGCCTGACGGTCTTCTTCGACATCTCAACACAGGACCAGGGCGTAAATGATCCAACGAAACATCAACCACCGCCCATGTCCCTTCGGCATGCTGTTTACAATACCTGACGAAGTAACTCTCTCGAGTTGGCACCAGTGGTGAAGGGACTTGGAATTCTGCTGTCATCTGCGAAATCGTTGAAAAGTTCTAGTTAATACGTTTCATTTCACCAGCATGAAATCAGAAACCTCTCCTCATGAGTAGTTGAAAGAAAACGAGATCAAGAGCACTGTATAAGTTAACTACCACTTGCAAGGCTCCATTGTAGTTTCCTGCTACTCCAGTTGATAGGACTTCTAGCGTCATTGCTCTTGAAACGATGCTAGAGAAGACACTCGACCACTGATTCTGATAGCCAAAAGGGAAAATTAACTTGGGTTCTCGGGATATTCAGTTCTGTAAACATATAAAGGTATGACCTTGTCTACTCTTTTCGGTGAAAGAAAATGCACGTACCACATCCATAAGGATTTCAACAAGGTTAATATGGTTCATGATAACAACAGCAGTTTCTCGGGAAGCTTCAGTATTGAACGCCGCAGGTTTTGGCCCAATTCCCCTAGGAAATACCCGGATGTATTCATCCTCGGATAGAATCTCGGTTGCATTGTCGAGGGAAGGCACCCACAAGGGTTCGCCTAGTTGAGCCATCCGGATGAGCTCCTCCATTGCTGCAACAGCAAGCTCGATAATCATTGGCTTATCAGCCTCGCTATGCCCGGAGACTGACCTAAGGAGATCACCAGCTGCCCCGTACATTTCCCCTCCACCTCCAACACCGAGGCCGGGCTGAGCCCCAAAATTCCCAACACCCAAGTCAAGGGAACGAGGAGGAATGGAAGGAGACATAAGAGGGTAAGAGACCAAAGGTTTGCCTACATACTTTGCAGCAATTCCCGATATCCTATCGATCTGTAAACCAAAGAGAAAAGTTGATAACTTATTAGTTCAGTGTGACAACTTCCCAGCCCAGCTTCTTATAATAAAGCAGCAAACAGGTAAGCTCGATCCATCGCTGGTACCTCCTCTCTTAGCCGAGCATTTTCGAGCCTCAACTGATGCTCGTCAAATGACATCTCGCCGATGGCAGTGGGACCTCCACAGTTAGGGCATGATGCATTACTGAGGGCTTCTTTGTACCTTAAGTTCTCTGTCCGTAGTTTCTCGTTATCGGCTCTCAGCTGTGCGTTCTCTTGGCGCTCATGCTGGGTCTGTACGAGGAGAGAGATTGGTAGCAGAAAGTGATCAGAAAACTGAATCTAAGCAGTATTAACAAAATCATGCCAATCTTCAATTCCCACCAATATAGTTAGTCTAGGTATAGTAAACGTGAGAACAAGAAGGCAGAAAAGGCCATAATATAGAAAATGCAGATACTATTTTTACATAGAAAACTTAGACGGAGCCTGTAATGTAGTCCATGCAAAATGAAGGGTTTTACCTTCATTTGGGTGCGCTTGTTTTGGAACCAAAATTTGACTTGTAAAGGCTCTAACCCTAATTCACGGCTAAGCTCCTTCCTTTGTTTGTCATCCGGATGAGGGCACTCCTTGAAGAAACTGATAAGAGCAGGGAAAAAGGCTTAGAGATCGAAAATCTAAATGACATTTTTCTTTTTCTTTTCCTTTTTCTTTAGAGATTTTCAAGAGCTTACGCTTCCATTTCCTGGATTTGGAGCTGAGTGTGGCGATGATAACGCTTCTTTCTGGGGCGCTGGTTGGGATCTTGATCATCACCGGAGGCACCTTCAATGTTTTCGCTGCCGGATTTGCTCTCGAACTCATCATCTCTTATCTTAGCCATCTCGCTTTCAGGGGTGTTCTGAGACATCTCGAGCTGGTGTTGCTGTCCATCCAACATGTTTGGCTGTAACATATCTCCAGATCCTTAAGATTCCGAAGCTATTTTTCTTTCAAACTATTGAAGTGAAGCAAGCTAACCACTCAACAGTCAAAAGAAAGAAGCCGATGTTTTAAATGATTTAAAAAATAAATTTTGAGAAAATATTAGGATAAATGAAACAAAAAAGAATAAAAACCCATTTTGTAGTAGAAAGTACAATTGCAGTAGCAAAACTTTGTAGCACAAAAGATCTATCGATCTCTCTCCCCCATCTCAAGGAAAACTCATGTTGAGATGCATGAAGATGGAATCTGCAGGCAAAATTTATAGGGCAAAACTCTCACACTCTCTGCCCCTCTGAAAAAGAAGACCTTACGCGTTTCTCGGAAATCGAGAACGATTTGGATAGAAACCAGTTAACACCTTTGTTGTTTACCGTCATACTAATAAGTCTATTAACAATGTTTAAGCAGTAGAAGAAAAAGAAGAAGAAATATATACTAGGGAGAAGAAAAAGGAACTAAAGAAGTCAGAAGACGAAATAAGCTCAGCAGTCGCTAAATCAATCTAACAGCCCATGAAAATGAAAAAAAGGAAAAAAAAAGAAAAGAAAATGAAAACAGAAAGAGGGAAGAGACCAACGAAGCCTAATAAACACAGGTAAAAATGGAAAGAAGGCAAGAATTTAAGGGTGAGATAGAAAGAGGAGATAGAGCTGACCTGACCGAGCGTAAGACCCGAAGATGACCCAAAGCCAGTGATTTTTCCATTCCTTCCCATCATCGGCGGTACATGTCCTGGTGGAATCATGATTCCGGCAGGCATACTTCACCCCCAAGAAAAACCCTTTGATATGGAACCCCCCCGCTCTACAACAATAACAACAATTCACAGTCTCACACACTTTCCATGTTCATCTCCGACACCCTTATCTATCTTTCACACTTAATCTCCTTCACTTCTCTAACTCCCCGTTTGGTGTCTTATACAGATTTTGTGAGGTAGTGTTTTTGTGATTCATTGCTGTAGTCTGAGCAGGCTAATCAGATCATTACAGATAATAAACGTGCAGAAATGGCTACGGTTTTGGTTTTCAGAAAAAAGGGTTGCTCCAGCCTATCTGTGATTACGTGCCAAATGACAAGAAGAGAAAAAACAGTGAGAAGTCGGTTTTACGAAACATGGACCTTGAGAACCAATATTACCAGACTATAAAACAAAACAAAAAGATCTCGGAGTAACCGACTTCACTCTTTCTCCATCTCGTTCGATGATCTGCGAAGAGAGGGGACAAATGTAATAAAACGGAATAAAAAATAACTGAGAAATGAAATAAAAAGTCATATTGACGCATACAGAAGGATAATGGTGAATTAAAGAAATAAAAAACACTCCTCCGAACAACTGCTAAAAGTGGAGCAATTTTCCCTGGATTATACTTACTCGTGAAGGGATCTTCGACTGAACAAAATAACCCTTTTGAAGCTCTTACTCAGCCCATATGATATGTGGATTAGATCTGTTTAACAGACTGTTGGATAGCCGGAAAACCACTATTTGGGTATCGGCGAGTGGTTTTCAGGATGTTTTTGACTGAGACTTGAGGCATAAAGGACGGAGAGAAAGGAGATGAGAAAGAGAAAGTGATTTGGGGAGGGAAGAGAAGGAGAAAGGGGAACAGATGGAGATGTGGCAGTGAGGAGTAATTGCAGAGAGTATTGAGAGGGTGCAATAGCATTTATGGAGGAAGAGGTGTAATTGCGAGAGAGAGAGAGAGAGAGAGAGCATCTGATAAATATTTTTCGAAGGGCATGGTAAAACGAATGACGGCTACCAAACACCATTGTTTTCGACCAGTCTTCACTGCTTCAAATTTTAATCTTTATAATTATTCTCTTTTCATCTTCTTAAGCTCTGAGCTTTTTGAACCTCGCACAGTTTTATATTTACTTCAGTGATCTCCATTTTTTTATGGGGGAAATTGAGATCATATAGCTATTGAAAGAACAAATACAAAGAGATAAGAAGATAAAACATACTATTTAATTTCTTTACAACATGGAAAAATATAATTTTTTATGCATAATATGATACCAAGCACCATTGATGATTTTTGTTGCATAATTCTAGTTATGAATTTGTTTTGGATAATTGAAAGTTTTGCATGGTAAAACAAGGTTCATGTAACCAACGCTATATAGTTGGAACAAGGAGTAGAGATGATGATGACAACGATGAAAAGCACATAATAATTATTAATCAAAATGCAATAAACTTGTTTTTTTAAAACTAGGTGGTTTCATACGTCAGTTGACTCAAAAAAGTATGATAATGTTGTCCACATGAATAATCACCATTACCTGTATGATTATTATTTAGTTTATTAGTTAACCTGTGGAAAAAAAATGTGTGATCTGCCTGTTGAGTTATTGCCTAAATTTAACAAAACAATCATCTGTTAACATGAAGAAGGAAGAAATTTATTTACCTTAATATAATTTAATTGATTGGCTCATTTGGTTAGCTTTTAATTTACCATAATACTACTGAACAAGTAATGAAAATGTGTACTATGATTGCTAATTAATTAATCGATTAAAAGAATAAACTTAATCCAATTTATCTAGCATGCATGACCCAGTTATTTGGTTATTGTCTAGAGATAACAAAATTATACAAATCTCCATGTTAGACATGATGATACAGATAAGAAAATACACTCCGCATTTAATGTGGATTTTGGAAGGAAAAAAGGACTTACTATTAATAAGTCTTAAATCTTAATTAGGGAACTTGATGAATGAAAAAGCAAAATCCCAATTTAAGAACTTATCAGGAAAACAGAATAACCCACACCACATATTAGCATTGTGTATGTGTGTATGTATTAGAGAGAGAGAACTATGTGATTGCCTAGTATTATTAGGGTTAGAAAAATTGTTAATTTCCTGGGCGTATTAGGGTTTGTAATCTTGTATGAGTATGTACTTTGTATAAGAGAGAAGGTTTTCCTTAGATAGTTGTTAGTTGTTACAGCTCACAATAGTTAATTAGGGGAGTGGGACTGTTGAGATTCCTATTGAGTATGTATGGAGCCCAACCACGCATTCCCATCCTTTACTACTGCGATCTCTCATTAAATGAGTCTGAGCCACGCAGCGCTGCATGGAGAGGGCCATTTACTACGTTCATGCCTCGCTCGCACGACGCACGCCCCTCTGAAAGAGCTATTTTTATTCCCTTTTTAACTCTTTTTGTCTTGATTTCCGCGACGAAATCGGCCGTTACGCCCAAGTCAAACGCCCTTGTATCGCCCGATACTCTGTCCAAACGCAACCCCCTTTTTCGGAGATTCTCCGGCCGTCCCGTCCCGTGGCCTCCGCTCGGCGGTATTGGTGGGTCCCATGACGACACCCCATCCCAATTCTTTAGACGTTGAAAATCACGTGATTATCCCATTCTTGCGTTGCTCGGCTAGTCAAATCAAATGGTCTTTCTAGTTCTAGCTAATAAGGCCATTTTCGTCATTTTATTTTTTTAAAACGGTGACCTGGGTCTTCCAGTTCGAAATACTTATTATGTATAAAAAGAAATACCATTACTTACTATTTCAAGAAAAAGTAATGAGAGGTAAGAATAAAAGAAATAAAAATACATAGAAATGGATCGATTGGTGGCCCATCATTCCCACCGGGGCCTATGAGCCTATCCATCATATCTAATTGGGTAAATGTAAACGCAAATGTTGCCCAGTAACTAAAATCAAGTGAGAGCCCGTCAGTAACAGTAGCCACATCCACATGTAGTGTTTTTGTGGATGTGAAGCAAAACTGCCCTTCCTGCTTCTACATTCTTTGTATAGTGAAAATTGAAGACTATGGTGGACCCACCTACCATTAATTAGTTGGAAAGGCTAAAACCAACCAAATTGAAATTCTAAATTTCTAATAGTGAAATCTGATGGATCACCGATTAGCACATCTAACGACCGATAAGATCTCCCAAACCAATTCATCAACAAGAATAATCGAATAAAACAAAATGAAAACCACCATAATAATGAGGGTGACGTGTTTATTAGTCGGTAATCGGTAGTCGACTGAACGAGCCTCTTCCTAATTCTCACAACGACCTCACATGCATATCCCACCGTCAATTAGAAATATCTTTCATAAATAATAATAATATGCAAGTATAAGAGATGTTTTTAATGCATTGTAAGATGCGTCTGTGAGATCGGTGTGAAGTGCTATGTGTGAAGAGAAGATCTTATCATTTTTTTCCTTTAACAAAAAGAAAAACAGGAAAAAGCAATCTTGATAAGTGATAACCCCCTCTTGCCTGCCTACGTGGCAATGCATGCAACACTATTTTTAGGCACGTCATCATCCCCAAAAGGTTCACCTACTTGAAGCAACACTCCTCTAGAGAAAATCTCTCTCTTTCTGTCTCTCTTATAGGAATTCATCGGGTAGGATACCTATTTTGTATTGGACCACAGCCCTAGTTGAAGCAATAAGTTTCGGATTACTCACTTGAATTTTTGGGCCGATATGTTTGGGCAAATTCTGTTCACTGGCTCATATCTAAAATGAAATAAAAGGTGATGTAGCAATTAACTCCTACAAGATATCTCTATGCTAGTTCGGCCTCTTGGGATAATAGGTACCATAAACGTGTTAATCAATCAGGTGATATTTATTGAAATTCACAGATGGGCTTTGATTGGTCAATGCTCTTTCTGCTATTATGTCTTTCTTGCATCATAAATTTTCCCAACACAATAAGAGCAGTTCAGATTTATTTCTACTGATTTAGATATTTTACCCACTGAACAGTACAGCCACTCACAATAAATATTTTCAATACTTGTATATTGTCATTCACAGGGAGATATTCGCAATGGACAGCTGTGATGTCTTGTGGATGGGATATCTGGACTGTATTCCTACATGCGATCCAAATTTTTGATCCTTGACCAAGTGCCAAATACCATTTTAACTTATTCACCATTATTCTTTGGTAAAAAAAGAAACTGGCTGTCCACAAGAGTAAGATACACGTAGTCAACCTTTTGCCATGTGGCAAATTTTATCAGTCATTTTTACTGCTATTTAGTTAACTTGGAAATGTAATCAGAGCGCGCACTTCAAATTAAGGGCAACTACACGTGACTAATCCAGAGGTTCCCCTTTGAGGCGGACAGTTCATATACATTTGCCATATCAGCATCCAAACATGCACAATTCAATCTTCAAATAAAATCCCTGCATTGATAATTAATTAGTGCCCGTTTGGGAGGGCTTCATAAAGCTGTGATAACGTGTTTGATGAAAAATCTGGAAAGCCAAAACTAGGGTTTATATGAGCTGAGAAATCAAATTTCTGCCAACCTACTTTTAAATTTCATGAGAGCAGCTCAGTCAACTCAACTCAACACTGAAACCCTCCCAAATGGGTCAGGACTTTCACACAGCGGCTTCTGGCTTTGCAAGGTCGGTTTCACACAGAAAACATAGAAGCTATGTTTACTGAAAAACATGGAAAGCCTACATACCCTTTCATTGAGCTGAGAAATCAACTTTATGATAAAGCTAATTTTAGCAATTTCTTCAAAGCGAATTGAAGCTATCGCAAATGGGATTTAAAGATAAAATAATGGCTTCAAAGTAAGAGTAGTGTTTTTAAACCATGTTGATCCGGATAGCCGGATTATTCAACATAGAAATCATCTAGGCAATTGGTTCTATTTCATCCTTAACCCGTTCTTTGATAAAAAATCGTTGATTAAGTCAACGATCTGCTGATTTAGACAATTAAATTATTGATCCATTCGACCCAAAAAATAGTTTCAACTGTTTTTTATTTTTATAAATTGAAATGGACCATCTGTTCAAACCAGATGATCACTGACTCAGAAACTAGTAGTTTCGGTTCCAGGTCGATTTTTAAAACATTAAGACAACATCACTATCTCTCTTACAAATGAAAGATAACAGTGATGATGAAATCTTAACAGTGCGAAGCAAGTTAAATTATCGCAAAACGACCTGATTAAGACTATTCTACTTCCAGCACCTGTTTTATTCATATAACTATAAGCTAATCATATAATTCGTCGCATTAAAGGGTGTGGCTTTGTGGCTACACATTTCAAGGGTTTTCAACTTCTGATCAATGTTTAATGTATGTGGGATACTTGAGACATGTAATAAACATGCAAAGTTAATTTATACTTTTATTCTGAAAATAGCTTCTCAAAACATGGACCACGGCCAGGTCATCTGCCAAACCTGTAAAGGGGGAATTAATATTGAGTTATTGACCCAACTGGTTTAATTGATTCTAGTTAGTTTTGGAGATTAATTAAGTATGGTCCGGCTGGTTTAATTAGCTCTAGTCAGTTTTGGAGATGTAGCATGGTCCAGCACTCCATCTGGTTTAATTGGGTATTTGATGCAACGGGAAGCTATGGACGAAAAAGCATTAGCATGTAGGGGTTTCGTTAGCCTCATGTGTAGATGTTGTAATTCGTAATTATGATTGATTCTTCTGATGATCTTTTAATTTCGGTGGAGTTTTGGTCATTAAATGCTGGTTGTTATTTGTTAATATTTTCAAAATCTCTATTTTTAGGTCCCAACACGTTCGAGACAATTTTGGATTGGTGGAAGCTATGCACCAAAGACAGTCATTGGAATCAAATTAAATTACTGCTACTATGACAATATGAGTGGAAAGATGCAAAAGAACTTTTGAAGGAAAAGTCGACTCTGTTAATCTTTTTTTTTAATGATAAAGTAAATTAAATTAAAAAGCAACAAAGTATACAAGAAGAATAGAAAAACGAGAAAAAAAAGGCAACATCTCCATGAATTACAAGGCTCATTTAGAAGGAGTACAAATACAAATATTAAATATATAGAGTGCAAAACCTTGTATTTTATATTACTTTATATGTGTTTGCATTTCTATTCCTTCCAAAATCCAAACTAAGCACAAGTCACTAAGCAATAATGCAAAAACTTGCAAAGCCTAGACGGTTCCTCTACGGGACCTCCGTCATCCCAAAATAGCTTAATAGACTCATCTCAAAGGATGTCGATTCTAATTAGACCTGTTCATGGGTCGGGTAGATCGACAGGCCAGCCCAGCCTAGACTGACCCCAAACGGGCTGGCATACAAATATTAGCCTACGGGCTTGACCTCGGGCCTAAAAGGTCAAGCCTGATTGTTTTACGGGCCGGGCTCAGGATTTGGCACAAAATCCCGACCCGAGCGCAGCCCGGCCCGGCTCGACCAAGTGTAACATATTCTAAACCCTAGCCAATAACCCTTTCTTATTCCCTCTCTTCAGTCTTCATCTTCTATCTTCTCTCCTTACTCTCACTCTCAAGAACCGGCACAAACCCAGACAGGTAGTCACCGTTCTCAATCTCAGAGGCGACACGCGAGCTTAAGCACCGACAATCTCAGGCACCAATCGTCTCTCTCTCCGGCGGTGAGTCTTCTCTCTCTCTCTCTCACACCACGTATCCTCTCTCTCTCATCACTCTCACAGTTCTCATTATCAGCTTCACACTCATTGTCGCATATTCTCACTTTCTCAGGAACGAGTGAACTCAAATCACCGGCGAACCCAAGCACCAGCACCAGCCGCGCCACCAATGAACTCAGTCACCCCTCTCTCCGGTGGTGAGTCCTGTATTTCTCAATTTTGTACAAATCATGCATTTTGTAGTCTGTAATCTGTATAAATCATGCATTTCTCAACTTTGTTAGCTCGAGTACATAAGTTTTGGGCTATTTGCTATATGTTGAAGACTTGAAGTAAGAACAGAGTTAGAGAATTTTTTAGAACAAAAGTTGTGGGAATTGGGCTTTGGGCAGAGGCCTGAGCTTTGGGCTTTCTATGAGGGTCGGGCTCGGGCCCAACTCGTAGGCCCGTTGGTCGGGATCGGGCTTGAAAAAATCCTATTAAGGAAAAGCAAAAGCCCGGCCCGGCCCATGAACAGGTCTAACTCTAACTAGAGGCTGGAATGCTACATCTAGTGACTTGCCAAACCCCTACCTCTACCTCTCCTTCCTCTTCCCCTAGAACTGCGTAACCCCCTGGAAGGTAGATCAACAACTATCAAATCGTAGGAATCAGCTAGCAGTTTGAACTTCTTGCTCCCAACAGGAAAGACTGTTGGCTCATAGGAGTAGCCCAACCAAGAGCTCTCTAAATCCGAATCTACTATCAAGTCAATGCCTCGATTACCCCGCGTAGGGTGGACCTTCACCCCATTAGAAAGCTTAGAGAAAAGCCAACCCCGAACTTGAGGGTCCTACTCAACCAAGTAAGACACCTCGAGTAGCTTCCCAAAACAAATCATTTTATCCACCTGATCATAGGAACCTCCCCCCACTTGCAGATTGGGAGGAGTCTCACACAACCGATTAACTGGGGAGGGTGGCTCAACTTGGGCCAAACAATCTATCGGGCCTGATAGCTTCTCGGTAAACTTTCTTCCCCCACAGATAGGCATGTTTATGATTGATTCCAAACACTGCCAAATAGTCCTTAAAGGGACTAAGCCTTAGGAGCTTCCAACAAGCAAGCACAAGCTTCAACTCGCACTGTGGTGTCGCCAAACCAAGCCCATTAATCATGTAATCTCTCAAACTATTTCTTAGATTCATAATCTTAACAAGTTGGCGTACCTTCCTCACTTCAAAGATAATCACAGCTGTTAGGATTCCTCTTCAAATTAGTCCTAAACCTATTATTCAAAAAAGAGTGATGGGGTGAAATGCCCCCCCCCCCCCAATTATTTTGTTAAATTGAACATAGATGGTGCAAAAAGGAGAAATCCAGGCTGATTGGTGGTGCCATCATTAGAGATTTTGATGGCCTTTTCCTGGCTATCTTGTCTAATTTTTATGGCATGAAAACATCTCTAGAAGTTGAGTTTTCTTGCCCTCCATGATGGTATCTGTCAGCCCCTTAGGTGTCTAGCCAAGATTGTGTAGGCACATGATGCTGACAATTTTTCCGCTATGGCCATGGATAGGTAGGTGTCAGGTGATGGTGGATTGATGCTAAGACTAATGCACAGGCGGCTTGGCTTTATGCCCAACATGAAGGACTCAGGCATGTTGTAGCGCACATTGTGCACGGGCATGCAGGTGGATAGGCGTGTTGCGCCACACATAGTCGTGAGCATGCAGGCGGATAGACGTGGCACTAACTTGATGTTGATGAGCGCACCATAGACACGAACTTATGCCTTAGGTGTGGCATATGTGTGGGCGAAGTACTGATGATGGGCAATTGCATTAATAGTATGATTTTTCTACCACCCCGATGTTTCCTTCTTAAAGATTGCTAAAAGCTTAATGTACTCTTTAGGAGGGGTTTGTGGACTCTCTCATGAATAGCACCAACGATAGGCTGGGTGGGGTGAGTAGTGGCGATGATGTGGGTGTGCAGGCGACCAAGGCATTGGATGCACGCACCTAAGTCATGAAACAGACTTGGATTCTTACACAGTTGAGCGAGCATGCATGCAAATAGGCTACATGTGTTTGGCCAAGGACATTAGCGAGCGAGAAACAAACGCGCCTTTGGTATGGCTGCGGGCAAGCTGAGAATTAGATGAGTACGTGGTCTGGCCGCGAGCTATCGAGACATGAATCGGGTAGTTGTAGGTAGTTGTTGTTCGAATAAAGGCATTGAGAGGTTATGGACCGTTGGCTGAGGGGTTGCTATGGAGCGCAATGCATGTCGACTCGGAGATAGGCTAAGTGGCCATCTTGAATGACTGTTTAGCATGCACTGCTTTGGCCTTAGGTTCAGACCAGATGGATTTTTGGGGATTTGTTGTATTGTTGCTTTGTATAGGCCCATTGCTGGGCATTTGTTTAGGTGTCGTATGAGGCGCCTCATTAGTGTATGTTTGGCCTATTTATAAGACCCGGTCAGGACGTTAGGGGCAACCTTGGGCATGAGCACTTCCCCTAATTGTGTAGTAATAAAGTATTGGGGTGCCAACCCTTTGATAACCTCTTGTGTGCATTGTGTTCTTTTGTATTCATTCTCTATTGCTTAGCTAACCAAGGCAAGCACTTGGTGCCACACGAGGCCTTAATAGAAGGAAAAAATACCTCTGTGACATTTGGTGTTAGAGCTTGGTTTTGGCTTTACCTTCACCAATGGCAGAGAATGTTGGGAAAGATTGGTCAGAGACTCTAAAGGGTTGTGTGCCTCGGTTGGAAAACATGGTGGTGAACATGGTGGCGAACATGGTCTCTAAAGAGGACCATGAGGTGGTGACGGGTCAATTGCAGTCCATGGATGATAGGTACGACTGTACGAGACGCTAATAAACCAAGTGGAAGATATGACAGAAGAATTGGTCCTTCGCCAACTAGTGCATCTTACCACCTCACCTTTAGAGAACACCACTAAGGTATGGGTCCCTGATCCAAAACCCTTCAATGGTGCAAGAAATGCTAAAGACCTTGAGAATTTCCTCCTGAACTTGGAGCAATACTTAAGGTTTGCTTGTGTCACCAATTCATCCCTGACAATGTCTCTTGGAAGGCTATAGATTTGCTCAGGAAATTGAAACACTCTGCCAGCCTAGCACTGTGAGAGATTAAATGAAACAATTCTCCTCACTACTTTTGGATATCAAGGGGATGTCCGAGGAGGACAAATTATTTAATTTCATGTCAATATTGCAATCATGGGCTCAGCCTGAGCTACAGAGACAGACTGTGAAGGATTTTCCATTAGTCATATTTGATGCTAGAGGGCTAGTTGATTACAAGCTCTACAAGAGGGGGTTGCTTTATGTGTGGAGGACTACATCTTGTCAAGAGTTACCCCAAGAAGGAGAAAGTGAGTGTGTTGGTCGCAAAGGCTGATAGCAGTTCAGACACTAAACCTTTTACCCGACTGAACCACTTGCAACTGGTAGTTGTAATTCAATAGGACATACCAATGCACAATGGATTACTATATGTAAGTGCTTATGTGAACGGTCACCTTGTGTTGGCTATGGTGGACATAGGGGCGGCCCATAATTTCATTGATGAAAATCATGTGGGTAAATTGGAACTGACTTTAATGAGGAATGTTAGTCGTATTAAGGATTTGAAATCAGAGGTCATGCCTATCATGGACACGACCGTGAATGTGGACTTACAAATTAGACCCTAGAGGGGTAAGTATTGCTTCTTGCAGTGCCTTTGGATAACTTTGATATTATTCTTGGAAATGATTTCTTGATGCCATATATGGGTGGGCTACTGATTGATGATGAGACTCAACCCTGTTTTGTTGCTTGTACTATGCTTAATGTTCGCATAGGCAAAAGAAGAGGCCTGGAATTTATATCTTCCATGCACGTAAATGATGAGTTGCAAAAGGTAAAGGAAACTTACCTGGCAGCCCTGGTGCAAGTGAAATTGGATGTGACTATGGAGATTCATGACTCGGTAGCCAAGTTGCTGAAAGAATTTGTTGTATGTGATGCCAACAAAACTTTCGAATGAACTGCCACCTTGATGGAAGATTGACCATGCTATCGAGTTGTTGCTAGGACTGAAGCCCCTTGCTCATGCTCCATACCATATGGGACCTTTAGAGTTGGAGGAACTTCGGCAGCAATTGGATGAGTTGTTGACAATCGGCTACATCCATCCCTCCCAAGCCCCTTATGGTGCACTAGTGCTCTTGAAGAAGAATGATGAGTCAATGAGTATGTGCATGGACTACCGCGTGCTGAACAAGGTTACTATGAAAAACAAGTATCATGTTCCATTGGTGCAAGGACTCTTTGACTGGCTGAGCCAAGTTTATCTACTTCACCAAACTTGACATACGTCCTGGGTATTGGTAGATTTGCATCATGGCGGGAGACAAGTCAAAAACAACTATGGTCACCTACTATAGGTCATATGAGTTCCTTGTAATGTCATTTGGGCTTACTAATGTCCCGGATACTTTTTGTAACTTAATGAATGATGTGTTTTGGTGATGTATCTTGTTGACATTGTTAGGTAAAGCCCAACTCTAGAGGACCATTTAGTCAATCTGAGGAAGGTGCTAAGTAAATTGAGGGATTACCAATAGTATGTAAAAATGAAAAAATGTGAGTTTGCTCGGAAGGAAGTTATGTTCCTCGGGCATTGAATTAATAAGGGTCAAGTGCACAAGGATGAGCACAAAATACAGGCCATTGTGAAATGGCCAGGCCCTACTAAGATGACTGAGTTGTGGTCCTTTCTAGAACTTGCCAAATATTACCAAAGGCTGCGTTTGGAAGCGGTCTAATTACTAAATCAGTGTAATATTACACTCCAGTCCAACTTTACAACTGTTTGGATGGAATTTAAAACACCAACGAAGATCAGTGTAAAATGTCCCTTTTGAA
Source organism: Nelumbo nucifera (assembly GCF_055504915.1). NCBI lineage: Eukaryota > Viridiplantae > Streptophyta > Magnoliopsida > Proteales > Nelumbonaceae > Nelumbo > Nelumbo nucifera. Next base: position 143,586,016 of record NC_142649.1, on the reverse strand, counting down.
AGACTTTTACATCAATAATCGATGTGAAAAATACATCCAAAAAATTGAAGTAAAATATATTCATTTCTCCATCGAAGTAAAAGTATTACCGCTTGTAACGTCTCTCTCTTCTCCACCTTCTTCCTGCTCCGTCTCAACCCCGTGGTGGTGTCTCTTCGTTGGTGCCGCTTCTTCTCTGTCCGGCCATCCGAAGCCATATCTATAAGGTGCTAGTCAAATGAAATAATGCTCACATACTGATGGGCTCAAAGTTCTATAGCAAGGCTTCAGTTCAAGAGGAGATTCGGAGGCCTTTTTAGAAGAGGGAACAAGGTCATCTTCGAGTTCTTTTGTAGATTTTGAGTTGGGCGGCATTCCTCAAGCACACAAAGACTACCAGATTATGATTGGGGGTTTTGGTTTTGGGTTATTTTTAGGGAGATCTTATAAACCTTTTTTTCAACTCTGCTATGAGAAAGCAAGCCGACTCAAATACATAAAAAATAAAAAAAGATAGATGATTAGATATAGAAATCAAAATGTTGTTGAGCAGCGGCACCGACAAAGGTGGTCGATATTTGTCTTGTGCATTGACAACGGTGATCAAATTGATGGTTCGACCAGCGTTTGGGTTGGGTGCTATTGTGCGAAATCGTCATAAACAAGCTGTTAGAACCTCAAATGTGGAGTTGGAGTTAATGAGATGTAGTGGTAGGTGCTTGCGTAAGACTGATATTTCTCTTGGGCTGAAAAGGAATGATCGTCAAACCATTTCTTCAATGTCAAATAGAAGGGAGATGAACACCTAGCTTGCATCATTTCCTTCCATATACCCAAAATGCTAGCACGACACTCCCGGTAGAACACGAACAAATAGTGGTTCCCTTTGCCACAGAGGTTGTACAGACGGGGCCTTTGAATCTCGTGCCATCTCGCCAACAGCTTTCAAGCTTTGTACTAAGTGGTTTGCGAAAAGAGGGATGGAGATTTACATCGATGGGTATTCTCCAAACATGAACAAAAGAGCAATGTTAATTTTAAATCAATTGTCTAAACGCATATGAGTATAAATGGGTGTAAAATCCGGTTTGCTTTTTACACTAACAGACCTGACCATTCTTAAACTTTATTGGTGTAGTTTTGTATTTACACCTCAAGCAAACACAGCTGAAAATTCATTAAAGGTTACTCAAAGAAAATAGTCATGCTCATGGAATTGCTCAAGAAGAATAAGCCATGGCATTGGTATATAGAATGCGAATGTGCCTTTGATCGAATAGAGGAGGCAATCACATTATAACCTATTTTGAAGTTACCAGATTTCACTATAGCTTTTGAGGTACATACCGATGCATTTGACCAAGCTATTGGTGGTGTTTTAGTGTAAGAAAGACACCCTGTGGATTATGAGAGTAGGAACTCGAATACGACAAAACAAAAGTATTCAGCCCATAAGAAAGAGATGACTACGATCATCCTTTGCTTACGGGTATGGAGAGACATTTTTAATTAGGGACTAAGTTTGTGGTTCAAACAGATAATGTGGTAGTGACTTATTTTACTACATAGAAGAAGCTTAACCCAAAGCAAGCTCGGTGGCAAGAATTCCTTGTTGAGTTTGATGTGACCTTTGAACATAAGACAGGGCAGCACAATCAAGTCGTAGACGACCTTTGCAAGAAGATTGTAGGTGAGATAGTAGTGGCAACCAGTGTAGTGGAGACTAATTTCTATCACACAAAAGTTGTTGCAGTAGGTCCAAGAAGGTAGAGTGCAAAGATTCCAAGTGGAAGATGGAATATTGTATGCTAAAGTTAATGAAAGAATATTGTATGCTAAAGTTAAAGTTAATGAAAGTTAATGAAAGAATATTGTATGCTAGAGTGCAAAGATTCCAAGAATATTGTATGCTAAAGTTAATGGAATATTCCAAGTGGAAGATGGAATATTGTATGCCTTGTATATGTACCAAGTACTGGTGGGTTGTGGCATGAGTTAATGAAAGAAACTCATGACACTCTGTGGCTTGGACATCCAGGTTAGGAAAGAATGTTGGCCTTGTTGACCAAGTTCTATTATTGGTCAAAGATAGAGGCGGACATGGAACTATATGTGAAGACTTGCTTGTTATGTCAACAAGATAAGATGGAGAGAAAGAATACTCCAAGCCTACTGGAGCCATTATCCATCCCTGACCGACCCTAGAAAAGTTTGTCTATGGATTTCATCACAAGCTTTCCTAGAATCTAGGGATTTTCATCAGTGATGATGGTGGTAGACCACTTTTCTAAATATGCCACATCAGCTTTTCTTTAGACATGTGAAATATTGGGGAGAGCCTAAAAACATAGTTAATGATTAAGATGCTCGATTTATGGGCAGTTCTAGACAACACTATTCAAATTGTTGGGGTTTGAACTGAAGTTCTCTATAAGCAATCATCCTTAAACAGATGGTCAGACTAAATGGGTGAATGTCTTGTTGGAGCAGTATCTATGCCATTTTGTGACAGTCAATCAAGGGAATTAGGTGAACTTGTTGGACCTAGCACAACTTTGCATCAACTTGTAGAAGAGTTCATTTACAGGTATGAGTCCTTTTGAGTTGGCTACAAGACATTAGCCCTAAACCCCTCATGTGGTGGCGAAGCAACACTCTAAGGGGAGGTGTATTGCAACCCATCAATTTGCTAGGAACAAACAAGAGTTGTTGGACAAGGCCAAAGATAGTTTGGCAAAAGCGGTGAAATGGATAAAGAAGGGGTGGACCACTTTTCTAAATATGCCACATTCATTCCAGCTCCACATTCCTACACAACAGACACGATGACTCAGCTTTTCTTTAGACACTGTGAAATATTGGGGAGTGCCTAAAGACATAGCTAGTGATAGGGATGCTTAATTCACTGGGCAGTTCTAGACAACACTATTCAGATTGCTAGGATATGAACTGGAGTTCTCCACAAGCAATCATTCACAAACATATGGTTAGACTAAATGGGTGAATGCCTTGCTAGAGGAGTATTTATGCCATTTTGTAACAACCAATCAAGGGAATTGGGTGGACTTGTTGGACCCAACACAACTTTGCTTCAACTTGCAGCAGAGTTCATCTACAGGTATGAGTCCTTTTGAGTTGGCTATAGGACATTTGCCCTGAACCCCTCATGAAGTGGCAAAGCAACACACTAAGGGGAAGTGTCTTGCAACCCATCGGTTTTCTAGGAACAAACAAGAGTTGCTAGACGAGGCCAGAGATAGTTTGGCGAAAGCAGTGAAATAGATAAAGAAGTGGGTGGAGCAGGACAGGTGGCCTATGGAATTCCAAGCTGGAGACCGAGTCTTTCTAAAGTTGACACCCTAGATATGGAAGAAGATCAGTAGCAAGATGGTACATAGAGACCTTGATACCTAGGTATGATGGACCATTTGAGGTTATCAAGCATGTAGGTGTGTGGTGGCTTATAGCCTGAAGCTTCTAGATAATCCACCCCACATTCCATATTAGTTTCTTAAAGAAGTTCTACCATAACTTGCTGGATCAGTCAAGGAAGGCACAAAGAGGGGCTCCCTGGTGATCAAGAAGTAGTTCAAAAATGAAGTGGAAAAGATACTTGACCACAAAACTCTCGGGCATAGCAAGAACCAGAGGACACAATACTTAGTTAACTGTAACGGACTTCTAGTGGAGGTGGCTACCTGGTAGGGGTGGATTCGAGCCAAGCTAAGCCAAATACTTGGCTATTTGAGCTCAAATCACTGAAATAGTCTTAGGCTCGAGCTCGATTCGAGCTAGAGACTAGAGCTAGAGCTCGACTCGGTTCAAAGCTTGCAAGTTTGAGCTCGACTACAAGCCAAGTTTTTTCTAAAAAATAAAAATAATACATATAATAATATTTTTTTATTTTATATACAACAAAATAAGAATTATGAAAATTATTTACTATTATAAATAAAAAATAAAAATATTATTATATATAATAAAAATTATTTATTTTATATATATTTATATATTTATATGTATATGTATATGTATATGTATGTATGTATATAATAAAAAAATATTTATTTATTATACTAGGCTCGCAAGCTTCACTGAGCTCGAGCTCAGCTCGAAGCTTGGTTTAAATCGAGTCAATCCGGGCTCGAATAGCTCATGAGAAGCTCGAGCCAATCAATTACAACGAGGACGCCGAGTTCATTTGGTTGGGGTGATTTGTCAGTCCCTTAGGTGTCTAGCCAAGATTGTGTAGGCGCATGACGTTGACAAATTTGACGCTAAGGCCATGGACAAGTAGGCACTAGGCGATGGTGGACTCGGGCGTACTGTATAAAGCACAGATTGGTTGCAGCCATGCATGCTGACAAGTGTGTCGCGGTATACATTGGTCACAGGCACATAGGTGGACAGACGTGACACTAACTTGATGCTAATGAGCGTGTCGAAGGTAGGGACTTATGCCTTAGGCTTGGCCTATGTGCGGATGATGGGCGACGACATCGATAGTATGATTTTTCAGCCACCTTGATGTTTCCTTCTACAAGAGTCCCAAAAGTTTAACGTACTCTTTAGGGGTGGTATGGACTCTCCCATGGGTAGCACCAGCGGCAAACTGGGTGGGTTAGTAGCAACGGTGGTGTGGATGTCCGAGCGACCAAGGCATTGGACACACACACCTAAGTGACGAAGTGGACTCGGATGCTTACACAGTTGGACGAGTGTGCATGTGGATAGGCCACAGGCATTTGTTCAAGGGCATGGGCGAGTAGGAGCTGGACACGCCTTCGGTATGGTCGCAGGCAAGTTGAGAGTGAGACAAGTATGCGGTCTAGCCACGGGCATCTGGGACAAGCAGACATCACACATGCGGGCTATCGGGACACGAACTGAGCAGTTGCTGTTAGTTGTTGTCCAGATAGAGGCATTGAGCAGTTATGGACGATTGGATGAGGTGTTGCTACGGAGTGCAACACATGGTAGCTCGAAGACAGGCTAGGCGGTCAACCTAGACAACTTGGCATGCACAGCTCTGGCCTTTGGTTCAGGCCAGATGGCTTTTGGGGATTTGTTGTATTGTTGTATTGTTATTTTGTATGAACCCATTGGTGGGCATTTGTATAGGTGTCCTAAGAGGCACCTCGGCAATGCATTTTGGCCTATTTATAGGGCCTGTCCTGGATGTTGGGGGCATCCTTGGGCATGAGCACTTCCCATAATTATGCAGTAATAATGTATTAGAGCGACAACCCTTTGATAACTCTTGTGTGCATTATGCTCATTTGTATTCATTCTTTGTTATGTGGCTGACCAAAGCAGGCACTTGATGCCACACGAGGGCTTAACAAAAGAAAAAAAAAAACCTGTGACGATATCTACCTTTGCATTCAATTTGCTTTCACAAGCATCATTATAGAAAGTGATAGTTGAATTTTAGTGGCTAGATGTTCAATTATATTCCTTGAGCTATTCTTTATATTTTTATAAAAATTAAAAATCTGTACAACTCTTTGAACATTAATTTTTCTCAATCCTTTTGAGAAGCTAACATGCCCGCCGGTGATGCTTTCGCTAACATTGGGATCTAAGGTGGCTCCATGATCATCTAGAACAATATATAGTTATAAGCTAAGAGTTATTGTCAACCATCCTGTTCATAGTTTCAGGAAGAGTCTTGTAATATTTGAGTTTGGGGCCAGGCAGGCTATATCCTCCCCTGTTTTTTCTTCATTTTCATAATAGCTAATAATATTTCAAGAGGCTAACTCTCCATTTGGAGTAAAGTTTGGGATTAAAAAATAAAATATCTTTGTAATCTTGTATTTGTAGGCAAAGTTTAATTTTGTCGAAATAATAAAATTATTAAAAATAGGACTTCTAATCTAACTCAAACTTTCTAATACATTGTATTTTAATAAAATAAGTTTTCTAATCAAATTGAGATTCAAAAACAAGATAAAATGAGAAAGATATCAAATTTATAATAGAAGCAAAATCTTAAAAAAAAAAATTGTTGGGAGGCCAAAACAACAACGGAATTTGGGCATAGAAAATATAAATGGACTCAAAAGATTATTTAATAATGCACAGTGCTCATCAAGACAATCATTTTGACATATTATATGTCAAAAGTGAATGCTCAAATCAAAAGTTATAGCCATTGATGTTTCAACGCTTATTTTGGCCTCCTTTTTTTTGTGATCTTGTTTCTCCAAAAACCTCTCATCAACTTGTTATATGCTAATATTGATCTGACTACATTAAGGCGTTCACCTTGCTTACCTGGGCTGAGTGGAGTGAATTAGATAAATCCAATTAGGATTGTAAGTCGGACCGAGTTAGTTCAGGTTGGGGCTAACCCTAGCCCAACTCTACCTTCTAAACCCTCAACCTTAACCCTAACCCAACCCTAACCCTAACCCTAACTAAATTTCCTCAACCCTAACCCAATCCAACCCAACCTGAAGTTGACTTCGTGTTGGGCCCAACCCAACCTTCTCCCCGTCCCTTAAAATCTCATAGAACTTCTTAACTCAACTTTCACTATATATATTAATCCTATGTTTTATTAGTATTTGTTTGTTAATGTTTTTATTGGTTCTTCAAGTACAAAATTAAAAAAAAAAAAAGTGTTTGAAATGACTATATTTTATTATGAGTTATGACTTATAGTAGATATTTTATGGGAAACAAGCTATGGGTGGCAAACAACAAAAAGGAGAAAAAGAATAAAATATTCAAAAAGCATAAAATATGTTATTAAGGTTTTAGTCTTTCCAATTAGGATTAAGTGAAGTGATTATCTTAAAAAAAATAAATATATGATGTTATTAGTATGTGGTGGAGGCTATACAACTATTGTGCATCTAAACAAAGCAATGCATGATATATCATACATAATAGAGTCGGGTTCGAGTTGGATCGGGTTGCCCACGGGGTCAACCATAGCCCAACCCAAAATAAAGTCAGGTTCATAAATTTCAACCCTAACCCTAACCTGAGTATCAACCTGACCTATCCCAATCCAACTTTTTCGGGTAGGATTTGGGCCAACCCAGCCCAAATTGCAGCCGTAGATTCAATACATACCCATTTAACTCTCAAGGTTAATCAAATTGAGTTTGATGCTCCTCTTCTTATTATGCACTTTGGCCGCTTACAACAACTATAGGCACTATATATTCTTTTTACTGTGTGAAGTAGAATGTTTCTTTTCTAAATAGAAAAGGTGAAATATATAATTAGAATTAAAAACTGTTTTTTTTTTTTAATTAGTAAATGTGCAGATGGAGAACAACTCAAACCAAAGTCTTATATATCACAAGGGAAGGGCAATGTGTCAGGCACTTTTGTCCGACCACCTCTTGATTTTTAAATCTAAATCTTAAAACCTAAATCCAAATCCTAAACCTTAAATCTAGCTAAAACCTTAAAATATACTTTAAACCCTTAAACCCTAATTCCCTAAACCTTAATCCTATACCCTAAAATCTAAATTCTAAACCCTTAAAGTTAAAATGCTAAAGTTAGTATGTAAGATGGCTTCAGTGACACGTCTATGAACCAGGTATTTGGGGGAAATACCAAAACAAACGTGATGCATAAAATTATGTATTTTTATCCTCTTTAATGATCACTTTGATTGGAGCAAAGCTAAGGATGCATTCGGCATTCCTTACTTTAATTACTTATCTCTTTTTTTTTAATTAAAATGGCTAACTTGCACTTGGTTAAAAATACGATAAATACCATCCAAAATGACATTTATTTTCACTATGTTATATCATAAAATAAAAACGATTTTCTCTCCGAACTTATTATTTTTTATTTGGAATTGGCGTTTTGTGACCGTGAGCAGTAATCACTAGTCAAAATAGGACTGAAATAATGGTCTGACTTAAACCAACCAATACTCAATTTGATTGGGGCTAGAAGGGAATTTTGAGAGTCTTATACAATAAAAATCTGCTATTAATAGAGATGATTTGGGTGACCAAACACAGATGTGTTCTCAAAGGATCATGCCATTCAATATCAAACTGTTCTTCAACTGGTTTGAACCACTAGAGAGAGGAGATCAATTTCTTGGCCGTAAAATATCACAACTGTTCTTCTACTTGTGAAGACCTTTCTATCAAGTAAAATTTCAAACCTTTCTTGTTGTTTTGGATCAATTTGATCTAATTCAAATCCCCAAAATCAATCTTAAGGAGAAAAGCAAGTTTTCTCCCATATGATTTTGCTATTCTCCTACTTTGATCTATTTGATTCTTGGGTTCATGAACCTTAGTTTTGGAAAATTTTTTGTCAGCAATTTCACCCCATGTGAATGTTATCGCTTTCATTTTGTACTATTAAAATTAATGGATATAAATTTAATTATTAGAATCGGTAAGAAACAAAAAATACCTCAAATAAAAGATAAAACAAGATTAAACACATTAAATATATGACTTAATTAATGGAGAGAATTGAATGAAGTGGAAAATAATCGTTTAAATTACATTTTTATGCTCATAATTAAAGAATATCGTATTCAAAAGTAGGGGTATTTAATCAATAAAAAGTCTAGAAAGCCCATTCATTTAATTTACCTTAAATAGATTATTTAATAAGAGATCATGAGTGTTCATATCTTAATTAAATATAAGACTCAATTAGAGCAAAGGTAATGAACTTAAAAGTAATAATTCAAATTCAAAGATAGAGGTATTTTAGTTAAGAAAAATTCTAGAATTCAGGTCTCATTCCCAATTTTAATAATAGTATAGATATGGATAAAACTTACAAATTGCGGTTTCTAATATGGTTTTGGGACTTTGGACCCTTCTATGTTCTTTTGGGCTTAATCCAATTAGAAAGCCTAAATAGTTCCCCTAAAAATTAAAACTTAAAAACTTGTATTATTATTTTATTATAAAATAAAGTGTTCATTATATATTTATAATTTTACGTATTCCATTTAGATATATTATAATATATATATATATATATATATAATTTTGGTTTACGGTTTACGGCTTGGTTCAGTTTATAAAATTCAATAAACCAAACCAAAACTGTAAATCATAATTTAGAAAATTATCAAGCCAAACCAAACCGTTTATAGGTATAAACCAAACAAAACTACAAACTCGGTTTGGTTCGACTCAATTATGCGATTTGAACCGTATAATGAACACCCCTAGCTAGTAAAATAACATATTTGAATTGAAGTGATATAAAAAAAAAGAATTGATTTTAAAGTACCAAAAAATTAATACACAAAAACAACTCAACAACGATAATAATGACTAAATTCACTACAAATTTATAATCCAACTTTAGCGTTATTACCATTATTTGAACACTAATCAATCAAAGCTGCTAAGCTAGAAAGTGAACATAACAAAAATGACTCAGCAGCACCACTTAACAATTGAGCATGAAAAAATAACACAAATGGAAAATGTAAGTTCAAATATCTTCAATCATTCTCTAATTTAAATTGCTCTTCCTTACCAAAAATAAATAAATTAATTAACTCCTCTTCTTATTTTCTTGTTTGATCTATGAATTTAATAGTTGTGTCCCTTCCATTCGAAAGCATTCCTTATAGACTGGCCCAAAACAACCATGTCAAAACAGAAATAGTAGTCTTCCCAAAGTTGTTTAAAAGTGAAGAGTCGAACCACTATCTCAGTTGCAAGTTATAGGGTTGTATAATCACCTTTCTCTTCATATAAACTGCTAAACACCCAAAACAAATTAGCAAAAAAAGAAGCATAAAAGAGAAACCAAAATAGAGTGCAAGTTAAATCAATTTAAAATCTTAGACAAAATTAAAGAAAAAATAGTAAACTAACTACTTTGTTGAGTGAACTCTTATTTTGGATTCAAAATCGATTGTGTGTCCAAAGAAAATGAAATGATATTCAAATGCTATAACATACTACACCCTATTTGGGTTCAAATTTGGAGGATTTTTATAAATATGATCACATTTTTATTAAAAATGGGGAGATACATCCATTCAGCTTATCAATTAAGTTTATCCTTGAAGGAGAAATTTTGAACTTATCATGATGATTTGATTCCATTTAATATCATGAAAACAATCTAGATTAATGTGAGTGTTGTTCAGCCCAAGGTTTTTAAAATCGATTCGAACAACGAATCAGCTAGGGGTCCGGTTCCCTGGGTCAAACGGTCTGACCGTTTGAATCGAATGGACGACCTGTTCTGACAAAAAAAAAAAAAAACTAATAACCAGCCAAAACCATTGCATAGTTCGACCACCTAGGTCAGCGGTTTACTGACCAACTCAACGGTTTTGGGGGAAATAACGGTTCTAGGGTAAAACGGAGCCGATCACCTAATCGGTTCCCAGTTTTCCAGTCCAACCGTCTGGTCCAGTCCTTTCTAGTTTTGAAAACCATGGTTCAGCCATATTGATATTTGATAAAAATTTAACCAACATCATGACTATCTTAATAGGGTAACCATTACGTGGAGAATTTGAAAACCATGGTTTATCTTTTTAGGGGACTTGTCTCTTTTGTATATATGGGTAAAATAAAAACTTATGAATTCGCTAGATTGGCTGTCAATCCATTCAAAATTGTATTATTAATAGGGGTAGATTTATAAATAAAAATCAGATGTTCTATCAAGAGAATTGATCATTTTCTTATTTTAAAATTTTTATTTTTAAATAATAGGGAATATATTAATTTGACTGTTTTTATATTATTAATAAGGATAAATTTAAAAATAAAAATCAGAGTATTCAACGAAGAGCATTTATCATTCTCATTTTTAATAATGAGAGATAATGAGATGAGATGAAATGAAATGATAATGAGGTGATAATAATTTTATATTATTAATGGGGATAAATTTAGAAATAAAAATTAGGTGTTCAACGAAGAGCCATTGATCATTCTAATTTTTAATAATGGGTTATTATTATTAATAGAAATCCACTGGAAGTCGAAGCTAAAGTCAGTAATAAATAATCTCGTTTCCAGTCAATAAATGAAAGATTTGTTCTGTACTTACATGGGTTGGCATTTGGCAAATTGGCAATTACTATCTTAGTATGTTGCACCAGACAAATAGGAAAACACAATCGAAAATCGGAATTGTTGGCTAAAGTGGCTGCAGCAGATTGAATCATCGACGTCATAATTGATTCACACACGTCTGAAACTCTACACCGTCGCTCCCACATAACGTTGGCACTTCTCCGACGTTAGATTAGAATCTGCATAACCCTGAGCAGTCCGCTGGTTAAAACTAAAAGCGACCTCTCTTTTTTTTTTTTTTTTAATTCTTATGCATGGATGGTCATTAAGATATATGAGACACCAGATTTGCTTATGGCCACGAATATCCTTTTCATTGGGAGATAAGGGCATTTATAACTTGAAAAGCTCTATCTAGATATTTAAACATTAGTGTATATATATATATATATATATGCGTTGAATTTAATTTCTCTATATATGATATTAATACTGGACTAAAAGTATTGACGTGAGACCTCATTGAATTCTTGTTATAATTGCTTTTTCTCTTTTCTTTATGATGGTTGGAAGTATCTCTTTTTCAGAGTAAGAATTCTTCCCAGCCAAGAGAAAAAGTCAATTTATTGTAACTGGTTTTTATGAACAAAGGTCTGGTAGCTAGTATGCATATTTTTCACTCCTCCCATTCAGCAAGTTGGATTCAAATGTATGCCATTAACACAACATCATCCTTGTCTTGCAACTGCTCACAATTTTCTTTAATTATTCTTATTCCCTTTTGTTTATTCCTATTGCTATTGCGAAGCAAGAAAGGTGTTTTGAATTTAGTAGTTTCTATCATGAAATCTTGAATCCTGTGATATTGGTTAACAAACTATAAAAGATAAATGGAGGTTTTGAGGGCAACCCACTAACACAATACATTGAATGTTTGACCCCTGTATTTTTTTTTTTTCTTTTTTTAGATTTTTGACGAGCAAGAACCCTGTAGACTTTAGGCATGACCCATTGAAGAATGGAATGAATTCTCATTTATAGGGTTAAAAAGTTAAAATGTCAGAGATAGACAGTTCTGACGGGCCTAGCTAGGCCACTCCAACAAGTATTGTAGCCCAAAACCCGGATATTGTCTATAAAATTACAACTATTTATACTAAATTTGCCATCTACTATTTATTATATTATGAGGTTGCCTCCAATTGTAGATGAAGAGCAAACAACGGGTCCCAGTCCCACACTAAATAGTGCCATGTCATTTGCCACGTGGAAAAAGAGAAAGAAGTCAATGTTAGAACTGATGGCTTGAAAGTTGGAACTGCATTAGGTTGTCTTTCCCGAGGAAAGAGTAGAAGAGTCATTGTACGGTTGTCATTCAATGGGTCAGCCATTATCTGTTCTGTTTTGTATTTGTGTTTGCCTTGGAGAAGAGGGAAAAATGTCAGCCATTGACCCACAACACGTCAAAGACTCAAAGTCACATATTTGTCCATTCATGGATTTCGAGATCAAGTCGGTCCAGCGGTGGCATTTATTAAGTTTTTCTCTTCCCTTCCTCCATTATTCCTCTGCACAATCAATTCAACGAAAAAGAGGAATCGATTTTCTTTTTCTATCGCCAAAAATAAAATAAAATCTTTTAAGTTTCTTAAACTATCCTTATAATTTAGTTAATTGACCTCTTAACTAGCTCTATCATTAACGTTGGCATTCGTTAATATTATATCAAAATTTGTACACACGTGACATATAATTTTTTCAAAATTCAATTTTATCCTTCGTCCCTCTCCTTTTCCCTATTTTTTGTTCATCGTCTTCTTCCTTTTAACAGCGGTAAACCGAAGATGTTTCCAACTTCTAATTCGATTGGTACCTCTCTCCTTTGTAAGAAGTTGAAAAGACGAACTCCATACATTCCATAAAGAGGTGTTATCTCCTCCGAAATCAGTTGTATTGAAACCGGTACCCACAGTGGTGTTATCTCTGCCCAAGAACAGCAATCCGGTTGTCGGAAATTGTGAATTAGAATTAAAATTGGGAGTATTCATCTGACCCTGTGAACTCAACTTGTTGAACCCATTCAAAACACCTGCTCCCCTGTTCATCAGAACAGAGGAACTTGACATCTTCGCCTCTCATCCGTGTTTAACCTTGACCCCGTTGCAAGTACAACCGTTCTTGCCACCCAAACCGTGCTTGTCATCGCTTCTTAACATTGTACAACCCCTTTGATAGTGGGTTCGACTTGGGTTGCAACCTCTAAGGTACGTCTTTGTGGATGAAAGGCTTTAAATAGGAGTCATCATCGCCAGGCTAGGATTTGCGAAATTTAAAGAGTGGGGTTCGAATAAACAGTTTCACAACTCCATGGCTCAGATTTGCCAATTTTCATCACTTTCGAGCAAAGGTAGCCAAAAATCACTTCCATCTTTCTACCTCTCAACACGTCATTGAATCTTGAAATCGTCGCAAGTTTTTAACCATTCTATTGGGAATTGGGGTCACTGAAATTTTGAAGAGAAACTCTGAGATGTGTCTGAAGACATTGTTTAGACATTGTTTTCTCCCATTCAGTTCCATTGAGTTTAATGTTGGGTTACAAGCAAATTCATCCCATGATACAACAAAGTCTTGGGTGAAAATTTGCAACTAGCAAAATTGAATAGTCTCCGAATAAACCTTCTGTGAGACAATAGCATATTAGACTGAGAGAGACAAAAGTGATTTTCGAAACTTATGTGTGAAATTACTTGATTCACGCTCTTTAAATAATTTCTGAAGAGTCATGGAGCAGAGGAAGGCACTGGTTCAAAAAAGACTATTAAAAGGTAGTTAACAATTAATGACTGTTAACTTTAAATAGTGCCTCTTGATCACACCTGATCAAATCGTGGCCGTTGAAAACATCAACGATCAACCTCGCACCTAGGGTTGTTCATAAGAAAACCCAAACCGACCAAAAGCATAAACTGATGGGTCAGTTCGGTTTTGCTTTCCACACATGAAAACCGAAATTGAACCAACCCGAACCAACTTAGTTCCTAGTTAGTACTTAGTAGTTAGTACCTAATTTAGTTTATACTTTCTAATTACTTGTAGTTTCTACTTTCTAGTCTTCTCTTTAGGAATGCCATTAATGGCAAGCACTGTAAGACAAGGAATTCCATTAATGCCATTAATAGCTTCTTTCATTTTTTTTTGGAAGGTTTAAAGAAATGATCCTGTTCTCTATAGTCCTTTACACCAAATAGTTAATTACAAGTAGGTCTCTTTTTTACTTAGATTAGAAGACTTCTTAAAAATTCCAAATTTCAGTCTTCTTTTTCTAATACAATTTGACTTTCTCTTTTCTTGGTAATTTCTAACTTGGTCCACTCTTACTCCCTTAGCCCCTCAATTCAAGCATTGAAACTGACTCAAACCGACTCAAATCGACTAGGTCGGTTTTGCCCAACACAAGGTTGGTTTTGGTTTCATTTTCAGGCAACCTGACTAGGTCGGGTCGGTTGGAAAAATAGCAGTAAACTGACCCAACCTGACCCATGAACAGTCCTACTTGCACCAAAATTCAAAACGCACCTTTAAAGCACCTCATTGCGCCACACACGCGCACACACATTATGCAATAATGAGTCTCCATACTCTCTTCTTTATATCTAAGAAGTGTAAATAAGCTCCTATTTAAAAACCCAAAACAAGATTTATAATTTTCTGAGTGTACTTTTCATGTAATTGATCAATCAAACCCATTGGATTTAATCTCTAATGAGATTAAAATCTAATACATTCAATTTCGTGTCAGTCTTATCATGCATTTGATTTCTATCATCTCATGCATCTCCCAGATTACTGAATCGGCGTGTCGTCCCATCAGCATCCTCTCCAATATGTTCTTAGCATGGACGGTTGATATTGCACACAACTCTAGGTCCTTCATCATCTTCTATGTTACATTCATATTCTCCACACAAGTTGTGATGACGATGGCGGGGAAGTGAAAGATGAGGAGAGAGAGAAGGAGAAAGATAATGGGGAAGAGAGAACCGCCGACCTCTAAAGGAGATCCGATCAAACCATCGCTGCTATCTCGAATCAATTGCCGGCTGGGCTGACTTTCTCATTGCTCACTCTCTCACCTTCTCCCCCCTCTCTATGTGGAACGGGAAACTCCCTCTTTCTCTTCTTTTCGCAGAAGGTCAGTTATCGGCGAAATAAGAGCCCCAAACCACCTCATAACTTAGCCGAAGGGAGAAGAAGAAAGTCATGGTGGACTCAGAAAACTTGCTTCTAGAAACAGCAAGAAGAACCGCTGGACTAGGGAGGAATAGACACTCGCATCCTCCGCTCGTTGTTTTTTTCTAATGTACGCCAAAGGCCTATTCTACTCTTCCTAAGCTCTAACCATTTCCTCCCATGGCAGCTTGTAAATCATATAGTGGAGAGCTTCGATTCTAATAGAACCTTGCTCTATGTCCTGTGGCATAGCTTTGATTACCCAACCGACATGCTCCTGCTTGGGATAAAGCTGGGTTTCAACTCTAACACCGATCATAACTTGTCTTTGGACACTTTCTCTCGGGATGGGCATCCCACTATCAAATAAGTAATTTTAACTTTTTGTGCGTAAATTTGATTTAAGGGTAATACACTGTTAATATTTAACAACAATGGTAATTTTGATAAACAATAGCCGTAGTGTTAGATAATAGTCAAACAATAAGGATATATTTAGTTAATTAGCTAAATCATGAAGGTAATTTAAGAAATTTACTTAAATCTTTTTTTTGTTTCTATCTAATTTTGTTGCAAGTTGTAGTATTTATAGGGTCAAAGAAAGAATTATGCAATAAGCTCAGTTTGGAAAGAATATAAATGCAAATATATACAATGCAACTACATATAAAATAATATAAAATATAAGGTTTTACACTCTATATATTTGAATTTGTACTCCTTCCAAACTAAGCCTTTGGATTTGTGGAGGCCGGTATATTTGAACTCGGCTTCAATCAATGCAAGGCCCTTTCAAACACCCTTTATGGCGTTGCAGATAGGTACAGAGATAATCCCAATGTAAGGTTGCAAAGGCTGTTCGAATTGTCCTTGCACTGGCTGAAGCCGATCTCGGTATGTTTAGACTTTAGACTGTATGAGGGAGAACTGGAGAAGGATAGATGAGTTTCCCTGTTTAGCCAAATCAATAAACTTTTGCGCTCCAATTATGTAATTTTAGTCAGCAGCCCACTTCCTCGTACCTCTTTATTCATAGACATTATTTTTTGGCAGGAATACCATACATATACAGTTTAAATTTTTATTTTTTTAATGAAATCACCTTTTTTTTTAAATTAAATAGCAAGAACAATATTGGACTAAGCAATAAGAATAAATAATAGAACATAAAACAAAAATCGTATATGTCAAAACAATAAAACCCAGCTAAAGACAACAAAACAAATAATTTAAGCACTAAAGGCCCATTCGTTTTTTGGATTTTGAAAAGAGAAAAAGTTGGTCAATGGGATTTTAGTTCCCATTGACTAAGATACTCGTGTTCTTTTTTCATATTCATGTAAGGTTTATGGAAAATTTATTTTCCCTAGGTATTGCTTGCAATGCCCATTTCTCAGGTGGATAAATAACTCTCCCACCGAAAAGTTTTTAACACTTGTATAAGATAAAATTGTCTCTTTTAATAATTATTTTTTTATAATAATTAATAATAATTATTTTTATGACTAAAATGATCATTTTCTTATTTACCTAGGAAATAAAAGAACATCAATAAATTAGTAATACATTTTTTCTTTCTTTTTTGGATAAAAATTAACATAATTGGATAACGCTCAGCCTGTTGACTTGTGCTTTATTTAATAAACTTGGATTTGAATTTAGTTGAATTTTTATACATTTTCCAATACTGGGACAATAAACAGGCAGCCATCATTATGAAGAAGAAAAACACAAACTGCGATAATTTGTTAGTGGTATATAGATAATGAAGGTAGGGTTTCCTCCTAACAAAAAATCGTCCCAACACCTTCCAACACGATGTATCCGCACCGCACATCTTATGCAATGCAATGGTAGGTCCCGTCGTTATAAAAACCATCAGAAATCTGTATAGGAAAAGCTCATCGGTCATGGGTCTAATCCAAATCTGGTAACATATGTTTATTGAAGAAAAAGGCCCAAGTATCATGTCTGGCCCAATTTGAGAGCCAGGACGACTGGGCCGGCCCATCAAATTGCTCCCTTAATTTTAGTAGGCGGACATTTCGTGAATTATGGCAGTCAGAAGATAGCGTGTGCTGTTTCGTTCGTAGGCCCAAGTATCATGTCTGGAGTCTGGACTGGACTCAGGAGTCCGGACTCTGTATGGGATAGCGTGTGCTGTTTCGTTCGTCTGCCAAACGCCAAAACTTGTTTCTCTCTATTATATCAGAATTATGGCAGTCAGAAGATTACTTTCCCATCGTAAGGAGAATGTATGTTCCTCCCGTAAATTGCTTCCTTATTTTCTTCTCTTTTACTTTTTCGTTTACATTTCACTGCTCCCATTTGTTTCGCTCGCTTAGACTCTTTTAGTATCTGCATCACTTTCGTGCCATCACCTGTTTGATGAATTGCTTAAATAAGCTCTCGTTTAGATATTTTTCATTAAATTTAGTTAGACATATTATACATGGACACCCGTATTGTACCTGTTTCATCATCCTGAGTTCACATCGATTTCTCATGTTTCGAGCAAATTGTTTTCAAACACAAAGCAAACACGAACGAAGGGGAAAGTCAATTTGCCTGTCTTTACTGCAACGATCGGGAGTGTTTGGCTTCTTAAGAGCCTTCAATTGTATTTTTTCTACCCCTTTCATGTTTATAGTTTATTTGGTTACTTCTGCTTTCTATCAATTTTCTCTTTTAGTATTTTTGTAACCATTCTCTTTCTGTATACCTAATTTACTTCACTAGCTTTGAAGTGATAAATTGCATCATGTTGCTGCCATTCTTTTAGACCTCTACGAAGGAGCATATAGGATTGCGTATACGCTTGTAAATAATCAAATTGAAAGCATGGAAATCAAAGAGTTGAAACGCATGATTGGATTCTAGTTTGTTTCTGATATGCTGGACTATGTAACCTGGTAACTGGCCCCAATAGACTATACTCTGGTCCTAGGATAAGTATAAAAAGGAGAAGGGATAGAACCCACAAACTTTAAGGTTGAAATGGATTAATGGAGTAACCAATTAAGTGTCTGGTTACACATTGAAGTCTGTTCAATGGGTTAACTATGTTGGACCCACCTGTTTCGGTAACTTGTTCGACATCCCATCTTGGTTACCAGGTAATTTCTAAGATCTGAATATATCTGTATTTGAAACAACTTTGGCAAGTCAATACACCCCTAGTTGTAGATGCATGTTTGTGGGCTGTTGTGGATCAAATGAGTTTGCTTCACCGTTGTACTGGATTATATGCTTTATGGATTTCCCCCTTTTAATGCCTCATCCAGAAGGACAAAATTCGTTCCTTATTTTACTCAAATTTGGAAGTAGCATATAAATGTTTCTTTACAAGGATTCAGTATTTGACAAAGTGCATGGTAAATACCTGAGAGTAATCTGTTCAGTCTGATAAACAACTGTGACGTGTCTTTCCTTCAATGATCAAATATAACAGTAACTCCCAAGTTTGTATCAGCTGGGTTGGATAGAGTTGATTTTGAAACTTCTATATCCTATCACAAGCTGCCCACTTGGAGAATTAGACTATTAAATGAGTCCAAAGGGCACTTAGAATGGGCTGCTTTGGCCACCTGTCGCCATTAATGTGCACTCTCAGTTGTCACTATACCATGTTTCTGGCATTGGGTTTTACCAGTCCTAACTTGTAGATCAGCTAGTCCATTAAGTCCTGGAATCCATGCTTGCAAGTGATTATGGTTGTCTATTATACTACATTTATTTGTATCCATCATTGAAAGTTGAAACCTGAGAAGGATAAGATGCAAATTCAGATTTATGCAAAAATACCTTAGAAACAATAGTTTCAAAATAAGTAGGACTGAAATAGATTATATCAAGTGAAATTTAATAATGCTAGGAGTGGAAATCACAATGTGCCAACCAGCTGGTTGGTAAGGTGTCCTGCTGCTCATAGCATAGACTTGGGATTGAATCCCGCCTGCATGGCTGCACCTAGGTTTGGGGTTATGGGTTGGGGGATGGGCTACCCCCTGTTGTGTAGCCCTTCAAAAGAAATAAAAAAAAAATGCTAGGAGTGGAAATCAGGGTACACTTAGTACTGAAAACCAAGAGATCAATGTGATCTGTTCCATTACATTGGTTCAAGAGTCTATAACAAGGGAGAGACTGAGGAAGATGTCACCCATAAATTAAAGAAGGATGGGAAAACTTTAGGGGGTGCATGTGGAGTCTTATACGATGGGATAAAAGGAAGATTTTATAAAACAATTATTAGGCTCGCACTGTTGTTTGGAGATGAGTGTTGGGCAGTTAAGAAGCAACATGTCTAAAATATTAATGTGGAAGATATGCAAATGTTGAGATGGGTGATTGGGGAAACTAGAAAGGATATAATCATAAATGAACCTGTTTGAAGGAATGTAGCAGTAGCTCCAATAATTGATGAAATAAGGGCAAGAAGACTAAGTTTGGTCACATGTAGAGAAGACCATATACAGCACCAGTAAGAAGTGATCTGTTACAAGAGCTAGGTGCAAACCAAATGGAAATGAGTTGAAGTGGTCAGAAATGATTTAAGAGCCCATAATTTAACAATGTATATGGCACTGAATACAGCACCAGTAAGAAGTGATCTGTTACAAGAGCTAGGTGTAAACCAAATGGAAATGAGTTGAAGTGGTCAGAAATGATTTAAGAGCCCATAATTTAACAATGTATATGGCACTGAATAAAATGGAATGGCGGAACATGATTCATATAGCCGGCTCCATATAGTTGGGACAAAGCTTAGATGATGATGATGAAATTTCTTTTAAAGTTGAAAACGAGCTCTAGAAGTAAGGCCTGGTTAAAGTCATCTTGGTATGCTGATTCTTGGCATATCTAATGTGGTGGTGTCAATCTTTGAAGCATGGGTGGTAAATTATGGGGAACCAGATCTACAAGCCTTGTATCCCTAAGCCCAAGACGTTCCCATACATGAATCGGGTTTTTAATTTCCCGTTTCTTCATTTTAAAATGGTTCTGTTCTGCTCACTTATTTATTTACTTCTATATAAAATTTTGTGGGTCAACATTCATAGCTTTCTGTAAATTGTTAGGGATGTATCAGTCATTCTCATAACTTCTAAATGGCAACAAGCTTGACTAGCATGATGTAATGGTTGCCTTAATAACTTGGGATTTCTGTCTTTTTAGTTTATGGTGACCCTTTTTTGGCCAAACTGTTGGGGTATTTTTAATAGGGAACTAAATGTAAGGGGAGGGGGCAGGCACCAGTCTTACTAGAGGAATGCTTGGCATTATATGTCCATATTAATTAACTCTTTCTTTAATACTTATAAAAGTCATGTCAAAGAAAAAAATAATGTATGATTGACTTGATACATGTAGAATAGATAGAATAGAGAAAGCAACTGAGAAGCAGCTTTAAATGCCCAAAAGCAGAATATAGAAACAGCTTTGGATGAGATGTAAGCTTGATTCTGCCAATGATGCTGTTTTTCCATGTGGTTATGCTTTTCTTTGAAGGTACCCTGATGCAACAGTACTGGTAATAGCAGTAGCATAGTCGCTTCAACTGTATTTTGATTAGGATCTATGAAGAACATAGCATTTAATTACTCCAAATGTGCACTGAAATTTTCATATATGCCATATAATACATCTGGAAACTATTTTCAATCTCTCTTTTTTCCTAATTTCCATTTTCTCCCTCAAGGATAAAGCTAGTTTGATTTGAAATTTTAACCGGTGAAAGATGAAAAGAACTTTTTAGTTATTATGATTTTAGATATATTCCACACTATGCTTAGAAATCATACAAATTGAGTTATTATTAGTTCTGAGGGTTAATCTGATGAAAGGACAACTTGTCATATAGGTTTACATGTAGGTCCATCTGGTTGTGTTTCATATTTTGGTCTAATTTATGTTCTTTTGGTTTGAAGATGCATAACTCTGGCAACCTCAGAGAAGATGAGGTCACATCTGCTGTTATTGCTGCTTGTTCAGCAGGCATGTTAAGCATGTTAGCATGGTATTTGATTGGAGAACACTCACAGGAATTGGAAACAGATGGTGAATCTATGTTGGTGGATGAAGGTATTGACATTGATGACATAGAAGAGGGGATAGAAGCATCATCTGAACAAACTAGAGTACAATCAAATTCTTTATCACACCCTAAAGAACCTATAAACAAATTTCATGCCCCCAACATAATTTCAACAATGAATACTCTAGCTGCAAACCTTGGTAGAATAGCTGAAGCATTGGACCGAAGCAACAAGGCTATGAGCATTGACTATTTGTATGAGGAGGTAACGAAAATACAGGATTTTGATGAGGACTTTGTTATTGAAGCTTTAGAGTATTTGGCTTCTGATGACAAGAAGGGCAGGACATTCTTAACTCTTGATGAAAAGCGACGGAAGAACTGGCTGTTGAGGAATTTACGTGGTCGACGTGGTTAAAATACTTTATTTGGCTTCAGTTTTGCATTATTTGTTTCATTCTCTCGTTATGGTGGCTTCTGAGACCATCCTTGGCGCTAATGACATGAATCTTATTTTATTCTTCCAATGCAACAAGTACGTACTTCATACTTCACTTTTTATTTTAATACATAAACTGCTCTAGAGAAAAAAATGCTCCTTCTTCAATCCACATTATTGTGAACCTTTTTTTCTTGTTTATCAATCATTCAACCTGCACTAAAGTGTTCTTTCTCATCCGGCTGATCTCTAATCACTTTTATTAATTGCTTGACCAAGTGAACTGTGAACATTTTACACAAATACCAAGTTCCTTTTATCTCCTAAACTAAAAGAAGCCATTACCTGCTGCTGGTCTTGGCTACCTGGGTTTTTGTTAGGGGATGGACTGGAGCATAGTTGTCAAGGCGACACCTAGGTGACAAGGCGCCCTTGGAGTCTTGCCTCGCCTAATTGCCAAGCAGTTTTCTATAGTGTGTTATAACAAACTTTTATATTCTTAATTTTTTGAGGTTATAATTATAAAATAGACATTTTTAAACTAAAATATTCATTTTGTTTGTTTATATACTAATTTCTTTTTGTTATTTTCTTATTTGTTAGGGTTTAATCAACACAAATATTGCTTAATACTGTATTGAACCATCAAAGACTTCAAAACCTGAACCAATAAGTAAGAAAGAACATAAAATGTTGTCCAATCAACACATTTTCTTCTTCTTCTTCTTCTTTTTCTTCTTCTTCTTCCACCTTTACTTTTCTTCTTTTCCTATAGCAGAAATAGGGGTTCAGCCCCTACATTTTTCGAATTTTCTTTTCTTTCTTCTTTTTCTTCTCGTGAATATGTTGGAATATGTTGACTTTCTATACTTTAACATGAAGTTTATACTTTTCTAATGAAAATTATGGATATTTATTAACGAAATATGATTATGGAACCTAGGGAACTACCCTAGGATACATGTTTTTACTTGAAAAAAAAAATCCATCGCCTAGGCGCCCGCCTATTTTACTAGGCGACTAGGCGCCTCCCTATCGTCTAGCCTCACCTTGGCACCTTGAAAACTATGGACTGGAGACAGACCTAACCTTCGACATTTTTATCTCAATCCTAAATCTTTTGATGAATTAATTTCCTGGCAAACATGGCAGCTAGGGATGGCCACGAGCCGAGCTCCTCACAAGCTACTCGAGCTCGGCTCGGTTTCAACCGAGGTTCGAGCCGAGATCGAGCCCAATTTACAATCTCGATTAATAAACGAGCCGAGCTCGAATATATATATATATATATATATATATATATATATAATAAAATTATAGAAAATAATATATATAATAAATATTATATAATTTTTTATTTTTATAAACATTTTTTCTCAAATCGAGCTCGAGCCGAGCTTGAGCTCGAACTCGAGCCTTGTACTACCTAGATGAGCCAAGCTTGAGCCTCATACTATTCGGCTCGGCTCGGCTCAAATCCACCCCTAATGGCAGCTATCCACTGGGCCCTTCGGGCCTGCCTAGTGCCTTGCTGCATAGGAAATCAACAAGGTTGAATTATTTTTGACCATCTGGTTTCTAGATTGTTTTAGGGTTGTATGATAAAGCTATCCAGCCACAATCATCTAATTTGTTCAGATTGACTTTTGGCCGGGAGTATCTCCTAATTAGCCCTTTATCTGGACACATGGCAGCCAAGTGAAGGCACTCAATATATTATGATGAGGGTACCTTCATTATAGCAATTGACTTGGGAATCAACTTACCAAAACCGCTTCCTCTGGACCATTGTCTAGAAAAATACACTTTGGTCTATGCTTGTTAAAGCTAAGAGGCGGGTTTCCCAAAAGCAAAAACCATGCGAGCATTCTGAGATCACGGCATCCAGTCGCGCATTAGGAATATCTCCTGTACTTGTATATTAAATTCATGGGGAGATGTTGCCAATGTGTGGCTGGGTGCTGTGCTCTCAGAGTATTTGCATGATTTTTTGGCTTTCTAGAGATCCGGTCTCTGTAAAGCACCGGGTGATGGCCTTGTCTATTTGGTGGGGAATTACAAACACCCTACCGTTGGAAGCGTCGTCCCTACAAGCGTAGACCATCATAACATGTTACTCTTGTCAACTGGTTGGGATTTCATGTTAGTTTACTTGTCAAAGCACCATCAACAAAGCCCATATAAAAAGCACCCTTAGATACGTGAAACAATGGATGAAAGTTGAGTAGAGTAGACTTCTAATTCTAGTATTTCGCTCTGTATTCTCTTGTCTTTTTCTTTTCTTTCCCTGTTTTTGCATGATTTTATTTGTAGAAGTGAGAATAAGGATTTTCTTTGTAAAGGCTTGGCTCTTGATAGAGCAGAATGGCGGGACAGGATCTGTGTATAGTTGGGGTTAAGTAGAATGAGGATCCTATTTATATGTGGTCTGTTTAAGATGAATTCCACTTCAACTAGTAGATGCCATGTTTCTCCCCTCAAGGTTCTAGCACCATACCCGTAACTCCCCAACCTTTGGTGGCCATTCCCTAGTCTCTGTTGGAACAAGCCAGTGACTGTACCAAAACTCTAGTTATTGTTAGAATTTGCTGATACTGTAAATATCTCTGGATGGCCAATATATCCCCTACCAAAGAGAAGCATCATCATCATCTAATCCTTGTGACAATTATATGGGGTCGGCCACATGAATCCTGTTTTGCCATTTTGCTCCGTTCAGTGCCTCCAAAAAGAATGCATTAATTGGAATATTCCAGCTAGAGGCACCAACCAGGCTTATCACAAATGCTCGTGATCATGCATAGGGAGTCTTGGACAGACTTGGTGTCAAATGTGGTCCTAAATACCAATTGAGTAGAGTAATATTCGGGCTAATTTCCATGAATAAATATGGTGTCACACCATGTAATGTGACCATGGACATGAATGAATCCGCACAAGGCCATGCAAGCCACATCTTTCAACAGAGATAGGGGACCATTGTACCCCAGCGACAGCAATGCTATGTCACTGTTTCTCGCTTCAATTGATATCAACAGTAACACATCCAGACCCAGCTCAAGCCGACAATGCACACATATTAATCATACATACATACATATGTTCTTTTACATGAATTAATGTTCACTGTACTAATTATGTCTGCATCTGGCTTCTATCTAATAATACACTGGCCAGTTACCAGAGGGAGATCGAGAGGGTGTAGGCCTGCAGCATCACAGACTTTCTTTTCATGACAGATTTCTGTTTGCATTCATAATTTGCATTTCGAGTATGTACAAAATATATAGAATCTATATGTGCCAAGAAGACAATCAACAGTCCCTGCTATGTTTATAAGCATTTATCCTTTGATTCCAGAAGACGATGGCTGAAGGATCCATGGGCCATGGCCCTAAGTTGATCTCTTTCCGGTGTCATAGGGTTTTTCCATAATTAAATGAGGGTATTGAAATTGAAGGGGATTGTATATTTTGGGTTGAACCTTGGAAGAGAGGGAATGAGACATAGGGGCCTAAGTTGAAAGTTAAGTTGTTAGGATACAACAAGGAAATGATATGGTTCAGGTCGTGAGAGACATCGAGGGACATAAGTCATCGCAAATTGTCCTTTCCAATGGACTCGTTGAATGGAGACAAGGGGCGGAAATTGGGTGCTTAAGCCATGCATATGCCTTAAAACTGGCATATCTGAACTGAAAGGTCCTTGTTAAGTCTGGCTGTTGTTAAGAGGCAATATTTTGGCACCCCGCCTGGATGGCTATGATTTATCACAATGAAAGTGGTAACAAATCAGGTGGTATTTATCAAATTTCACTTGGGGGGTTTGAGATTGGTCAAAGCTCTTTTTCAATTTTGCATTATTTTCATTTTGTTTCTATAAAACAAGATTTTCATTCACCTTCTGGCGGATTAAAAAAAAAAACCAAGATTTTCATCATGGTTGAAAGTATCGATACGAGCGTTAATACACTTGTTCCCTTTGTAAATAATTGACACCTAAAACATTTTGTCTCAGGGATAATGGAATCGAAATTCACATGCTCGATACGTGAAAAATCAATATCGTGCAATGAGCATATTGATAGTTTAAAGGGAGAATGACGGTTCAGCCCAGAGTCAGAATTTCTAGGCCTAAAGTACAATTGAGGTAGAGTGATGGTTTTTGACATTTTAAATGTTTATAGCTTTGCAATAGAATTTAAAAATCTACATTGGGCCTGTCCATACTTTTCCGTAATTTATGAAGATAGAGAGAGACTGGACATTTATGAATGTGAAACATAGCACCGATAAATGTTAAGAAAACAAAGGGTGAAACGGCAACCTTACTATGCACTGTGCAGCCAGCCTGCCTAATGCCTAATAGTTGGTCGAAGAATGTGCGACGCTGAACCTATGCTAGCTGAACTGGCAGAACTACTAATCGAAGAATGTGCTTTTCTTTCATGTGGGATTTAAGAACCAGTGTGAGGCATCATATAAAAAGGGCATGTTCCCTTTGAATTACCAACGGATCTTGTCAGAATTCACCCCTGCCCTTAAGAGCCACCGACTTCCAGTCTTGGACTTGGGTTGGGTTGGGGTTGATAGGGGTGTCAATTGGACTGGATTGGGTTCAACCCGATCCAGTCTAATGTGAATCCATTACAAATTAACCAGGTCTAATCCAATCCAATGAAAATTTGGAACGATCCAGTTCAATGTCTGGACTGTCTAATCTGTTCGAATTTATTTTAATTTAGTTAATTCTAATCCAAAACTGGTCTATTGACACCTATATTCTTATCTTTTATCAATGGACCAGATATTGGATAAGTCCAATCCAATCCAATAAATACTTTGGACCATGAAGTCTGATTTTGGTTTGGACAGGATCCAATCCAAAGCATATTTATTGTTGTTAGTGGATCACAACCCATCCTAACCCTCACCCACCTTATTCACCCATATTGACTCACTTACCCAAAATAAATGGTTTTTTACACTTACCTCTACATCAGCCTTTGCTCGTTGCAAGTAAATGCAAGTCAAAGTATAATATTAATTCAACGAAGACCCACAAATTCTAAACATAGTAAATTTATACATAGATCATACCAAAATACATATATCACAAACTACGGTATACTTGGGATATTAATGATTCTAAACTATAATGGTTAACAACGGTATTGCTTAGCAGCCTGGATCCTGGGTCAGTTGGTTCAACAAGTCCGTCCATTCCATAGTCATATTATCAGTGGCTAGCA
Source organism: Nelumbo nucifera (assembly GCF_055504915.1). Taxonomy (NCBI): domain Eukaryota; kingdom Viridiplantae; phylum Streptophyta; class Magnoliopsida; order Proteales; family Nelumbonaceae; genus Nelumbo; species Nelumbo nucifera. The sequence continues at coordinate 143,559,077 of NC_142649.1, read as the reverse complement.
TTTATTTTTGTAAGCAAGAACTTTATTAAAGGAAAGACAAAAAAACAAACAACCAGAGACAACCAAACACTAATGGACTCCCTAAAGACATCAGTGACCCCCCAGGAGGGAAAAAAAAAAAAGACAAAAACTCCCCCTCTTGTCCCACAGACCTCTCTGGGCAACACTATGCACTACAGAGTTTCCATCACGAATAACAAAATAGAACTTAACAGACAATCTAGACGACAGTTCAACAGTGTCGTTTGTCAAAAACACTGTATCGGCAGCTCTCAACGGGTTCTTCCTCAGCATACGGCTTGAATTAGATACAAACAATCAGACTCGAAAACCACCTTGGACCATTTCAACTTTGATAGCTATCAGCAAGCTTTCTTTTAGAGCCAACGCTTCTGCCTGCACTAGACTAGAGACACAGCACTACTTGGACCAAAGAGAACAGCAACAGAGTTTCCTTCATGATTTCTATCAACAGTACAATAGCTAGCAACTCTTATGTTCGAAAAGCCTGCACCAACGTTTGTTTTGATCCAACTTACCTCCGGTGGCAACCAAACACCCCCACTATGGGAGACACGACCATCAGTAGCTAGCAGAACGACGGAAAAAAGTGCTGGATGGCGTGTTTTAAGAGAGAAATTCAGAAGCTTAATTTTATTTCATCTACTCAAACCCATGTCGTCCATATTATTATTAAAGTTTTTAAGGGTTCTTTTGGTTCGTAGTTGGAATTGGAATCGGATTCAGAACCAAAATCGTTTAGAATCAGAATTGGAATGGGAATTAGAATCAACTGGGATGGGATTTCATTCTCAAGGAAAGAAATGACTATTCCCTCAAATGGTCCATTTGAGGGAATAGGAAAGCATATTCTGACTCCACTCAATTAAACAGTTGGAATCAAAATGATCCATTTCAATTCCGATTTTAGACCTCTATTCTTGTAAATCAAACGGGCCCTAAGTCTCCGGGTGATATGGCTCTTTCATCCACCTGCATCCACCTGGAAAAGGAGTGGAGGCTAGTTTTTCTATTCATTGTCACTTGTCAAGATGCGAAAGTGGACCTCAGAGGAATAATGAAGGAGGGAAAAAACTATGGCTACAAAGGGGTCACAAGGGAAGCTCCCTAGATGCCCTAACTTGTTTATGCCACAATGAGGACCGATGAGAACCATCCATTGGATATTTATGGGACTTCTGTATCAACTATGAATGCATTCCTACATCTCATATTAGTCCTTTATCCCCTCTTATGTTTAAGTTATTCCCCAATTATATTAAACTAGCGGAGGGGGCCCTGCGTTGCAGGGGCTCGTTCATAAACTATCAGGTTTGAGCTCGGCTACCTTTGATTACAGGTCTCTCAAGCAGCCAAGGTGCCGACCCGAAGTCTCTCTCAATTACCGAGGTGCCAAATCGAAGTCTCCCTCAGCTACTAAAGTGTCGAGTTAAGGTTTCCCTAGCAAGCGATATGTCGAGCTAAGGTCTCCCTTAGTTGACAAGGTGCCAAGCTAAGGTCTCCCTTAGATGTCGAGGTACTGAGCTGAGATCTCCCTAAGTGACCGAGGTGCCGAGCTAAGGTCTCCCTCAATGGTTAAGGTGTCGTCTAGCTCAAGTTCGATTTGAATTAGAGACTTGAGCTTGAGCTTAGAAGTTCGAGCTTGGCTCGACTCGAACTTGACTACCTTTGATTGCAGGTCCCCTAGTAGCCGAGATGCCGAGCTAAGGTCTCCCTCAGTTGGAGAGAGAGTGGCATTCTTGTAATTTGTAAGAAAAAGAGAGAGAGAAAGTTGGTAGGAGAGAGTGGCATTCTTGTAATTTGAAAGAAAAAAAAACAAGAGAGAGAGAGAATTGGTAGGGGAGAGTGATATTCTTGTAATTTGAAAGAAAAAAAAAAGCAAAAGAGAGAAAGAATTGGTAGAGAGTGATATTCTTGTAATTTCTATGAAAAAATGGCAAAAAATACTGTTAGATTCCATTTCCCTCATCCTCAGGCCTTCTTACATACACGTTTTAGCTTAATGCATTTATATAGATAGATATAGATATAGATGTCCATGTGGTAGTCAACTCGTTTATTGCAAAAGACGCTTATAAAGGAATACTCGTATTGGGTTTGGAAAAGTTTAATAACCTAAAGTTTACCCTGTAAATGATGAGTGGAGAGGGGTATTAGTGGGGAGTTCAAATCAGCCCCCCACAACATCCCACAATATATCCCCGCCGTGTATTGGAAACATCTCCCGATGATGACATCATTATTTCTGATATTATCATCAGAAGATGTTCTCAATACACGATGGGGGTGTGCTGTGAAACATTGTGGGGGGCTGATTTGATCTCATTAGTGGGGGCTCGTATTTGCTACGTATAAATTATTCCTACATCTCTACTCGTAAGACATTGTAATCGTGCATTAGGAATATCTCCCTTTTCATTGAGAGATGTTCCTAATACAAGGCCATGATATTTCATGAATAAATATGTGAAAACATTTTGTGAATAGCAAATCCGGAGTGTTGTAGTGAGGTCCTTTTAATGATGGCAAACAAGTTTTAAGTGAAAGATTTCTGTTTCATCCTGTAAAGTTCAAAAGGCCCAATTCATATATACGTATAAATAACACAGCAGATTTTGCTAGTCTGAGTTGTTGGTGAAGTAAAAATGACCCAAGAAAGTACAATGAAGGATTTGTTTTTGGTATTTTTCAAAATAAAAATGTACAAAGTTGGGGCAATCATTACCAAGACAGCTAAATTTCCATATAATGGGGGTATGGGATGATGTAGATCGACCAGGGAATGAACACATGGCCATTTCAGTGGGTCCTATCTTAATGATGTGACCAATCCAAACCATCATCAATTAGATAAGAAACCCTTTAGTTGGCTACGTGGTAACCCCACTGTCCACATCACCATAGCCTGTTTTCATTCGGTATCTTTAGCTGTTCAAGGTTATAATATAATTTTTCAATTTTGAAAACTGTGTCCACATAAAACAATTTATTGTACATTATAGTTAGGAATTCTATGTGAAACTTAGAAGGTATGATAATCATCTCTCAAAGCTGGCAAGCTTATTCAGTAACAAAACAATTTCTTTTTCAAGTTCAGCCACCTCACCTCAGCTGTTATCAAACAACCCCTAAACATCATATCTCCGAGGGATCTGTTTTGAAAGTAAGGTACTACAGTGTTTTTAATGACAAATCAATTTCTTCTTCCTTGAAATCAAGCATGGAGTAAATTAAAATATCATTTTACATGTAATGTAACTAGAATTTGTTGCAAAATGCACCTAAGGTGTTTGAAGGTAATGGCCTTTGATGTGGTTAATACTCTTGAATTGGAAAATTGGTTCAGTATATAGTACTTGTGAACATTTTGGTTATGATTTTAGTGGTTGGTGCCAAGTAGGGGTGGATTCGAGCCAAGCCGAGTAGAATAGTACGAGGTTTGAGCTCGACTCGTCAAGATAGTACAAGGCTCGAGCTCAGTTTAAGATAGAACCTTGAGCTCGAGCTTGGGTCGAGTTAAAAACTCATAAGCTCAAGTTCGATTTGAAAAAAAAAATGTTTTATAAAAATAAAAAATTATATATAAAAAATATTTTTTATTTGATATTTAAAAAATTAAAAATTATAATATTTTTATTACATATATTATTTTCTATAATTATATATATACATATATTTGAACTCAGTTTACGAGCCTCACGAGCCAAGTTCTATTAGGCTTGAGCTCAGCTCATTTATTAATCGAGCTTGTAAATTGGACTTGAAGCTCGGTTGAAACCGAGTCGAGCCAAACTCGAGTAGCTCATGAAGAGCTCACCCTTAGCCATTACTTACCCAAGCTGTCTGAAATGTTTATACTTTGGCTTGGCTCAGGTTGTCCCTAAAACCAACCCAACCTATAGGACTAGCGTCGGCGGCCCCAAAATGGTAGAAAAACTCTGTGAATGATTGATCATGTTTGTTCAAGCCTCATTCCACAAGACACACAGACATATGCTACATAGACATTAGAATCAGGGCCATACACGGACAGCAAGCTCAAGCTAAAGATAGAATGAAAACCACAACCCTGTGATTTGGGCATATATATATATATATATATATATATATATATTAATACGAAAGGGGTGGTCTCCCCTTTCCCCAAATGGCAGCAGTAATTTAATTATTACCAACCGCCCCATCAGTAATGTTATTATAAATAATTAATAATTACTATTATTATAAATATTGTTAATAAATAAATATTTACTTTAAATTAAAATTATTAATACTTTTATTAATAAATACTATTAATAAATTTAGTAATTATTGTTATATTAAAAATGTTATTAAAAGTATTGTTATTGATTATTTAATAAAATATTATAATTACTAACTATTATTGATAAATATTGTTAATTTAATTTAATTTTGGTAATTATTAATTTAATGAATATTGTTAACAAATCCTATTCATAAACTTAATAGTTATTGTTATATTAAAAATAACTAAATAATATTATTAAAACTATCATTACTGATTATTTAATAAAATATTATAATTACGTACGATTATTGATAAATGTTGTTAATAATTAAATGTTTAATAAATAATGTTAACAAAAATCAACAAAAATAATGTTTGTCTTTTTACTTATTGAATTTCTTTGGTTGAAATTTTTGGGTTTTGTGCTTTGAAGATTGTTACATAATGTTAGTTAAAAATGTTATTTGCATTTAGGGGCATATTGGAAAGCCACCGACACAATGTGTATCGGTTGATACGTGTCGATACTTTGAACCTTGAATTGCTTTGGTTTACATTTATAGATTTTGTGCTTTGAAGACTGTTACATATTGTAAGTTAAAAATATTGCTATTTGATTTTTTTTTTTGAAATTTGATAACTGTTATACCTAAAATTGTCAAATAATGTAACAATAACAATTGTCAAATAATTATAAAAGTTATTAAATATAAATTAAAAGAAATTACCATTATTAGACATAAATTACCAATATTTATAAAAGTTACTAAAAATAAATCAAAAGAAATTATCACAAATTAGTAGACTTTAGGATGATAATTACTTGAAATTATCAAATAATATAATCCTAAATACATTAAAATAATTTCCCGAAAAATCATCATAAATTAGTAGAAATGTCCAAAAATAGCCACTAAATTCCATAAAATCGATAAATTACTAGAGTTTACCAATAAACTATCATATAATAAATATAATACATTAGTATATATTTACCAAGAAATTAGAATATAATAGAAATTACTAGAAATTGGTTGAAATTATATAATAGAACTAATTTCCACTAATTGAACAATAAACTATCATATAATAAGTATAAAAAACAAGTATATATTAACCATGCAAGAATTCTCATAAATTAGTATAATAGAAATTACCAGAAATTAATAGAACTTAGCCAAAAATAGCCACTAATTTCTATAAAATATTATATTTACCAAGAATTATCATAAATTATTATATAATAAAAATTACCAGAAATTAATAAAACTTAGAATGATAATTAGTTTAAATTATCAAATAATATGAACCTAAATAAATTATCAAAAATTGCTTTTCATTTTAGAAAGAGAGACGTGACGTCAAATATATATTGGAGACTTCCTTATCATGGACTTTTCCAGAATCCAGCTATATTGGAGTCTTGACAGCCTGCTCTATAATCTATATATCCACCAACAGGATTCCTCGCTCTTATAGATTCCGCCCATTAAAAGTCAAAGGCAAGAGTTGGAGGAAATTAAATCAAAGTAATTGGGTTGTTATTCTAATTCTATAAATATCCTTATTCGCCCATTAAAGGGCAACATCTTGGCCTTGGTGCCAAGCCTAACTTCGGTTGTTGGGTCAAACTCGGATCTCTACCTTTATATACTCTTTCTAACACCTGGCATACATGCGTGCATGAACTACAGTCTACAGAATGGCCATATTATTGATTGTTCATGCGCCTGTGCAACAGAACAGACAGAGAGAGCGAGAGAGATACCTCAGTGACTCTAATGCTATTCTTTTTCTTTGTTTCAATGGAGATTGATTACCCTCAGGTCGGATCGGGCGATACGTACGTCTACAGAACTGTACTCCGTGCATGCATGACATTGTCCACCCGCTGTAGGAACCATGCACTAATATTCCTAATTAAGCTCCGTTTGGGAGGGCTTCAGCGTTGATTAAACTGTTTCAATTATTAGCTTATTGAAAGTAGCTTCATTGAAAAGGAGAATATATATAGGAAGCAGGAATTGAGTAGAATAGGAAATAAGCACCGAAAGATGATCATATGAGATGGGATGGGACCCCACAAAACAACATTGCAAAATGGAAACTAGTGGCAAGATATAAATGCGCCATCATCCCCATAATGTCACTTTGTTTAAACTTTTCCATTAAAATAATAATGTTGAGATAGGTGAGTAGGTTTATCTAAGGCGGCCTGCAATTTAGTTTCTTCCATTTGATGATAGATGATCGATCGATCATGGTTAATAAAGTTTGGAGGGTTAAAAAATGTTTTAATTCTTTACTTCTTCTACATGTAATGTAAGCAGCAGATTCATTCCATCCAAAGATGCCAAGAGGGAAGCCCAAAGTCAATACATATAGATTAGTGAAAGGAGATGGGATGGTCAGACAGGATTTCATGTTTGAATATGTTGAGGGTGGGCCGTGGGCGGAATAAGGAAATGAGATTTGATGATTAGAATTTATTTATTTATTTTTTTTAAAAAAAAAAACAGGAATAGGACATAGAAGACAAAGATGACAGTTAAGATGTTAGGATAGAACAAGGCAAGGGTCAGGTCAGGAGAGACATGGAGGGACATAATTCCATTACCAAATTGTCCTTTCTAGGGCCGGGACTCGTGCAATGGAGGTTGGAGAGGTATAAGCATATATGCATGTGCACTAGTGAAACCAGCGTATCTGAAAATCCTTGCTAAGTTTGGCCATTCCATAAGAGGCAGTAGTTTGACAGTCCTTTCGTATATAATGGCTAGAGTTCCACTTTAGATTAAAATTGGATAAGCGTTTGTTGCAACATTATTTTCCTTTTGTTTGTCCTCTCCATTTAGCTTGATTTGGCTTTGCACCTCACGTGGCCAAGGTTTTTTATTTGCTATATATGTGGATATATCAGTTGCTCATAAATTGGTATGTTTTACAGATTTAACTTTTTTGTTATAGGTGTAATGTGGGCTGTGCCGGGCCGGCATGACCCACTATTTTCGTGCCATCTGCACTGTAGAGGGTTGAACCGGCGCAGCATGGCCACTGTACCAGGCCGTTCTGGCATGGCATTATATTGAAGGGAGGGGGCCCTGCACAAGCCCAGCCCACAGCCCATGGGCCCATGCTACACTGGCCCTGCCCGTGGGCTGGTACCATTTTTCTTTTTTCTTTTTTTTTTTTATTTATTACTGTTATTATTTATGCAAAATATATACATTTATATCATTACATGTCATTAATATTAATATTATATATTAATGTGGGCTGTGCCGGCCCATGGGTCTCAAATCACAAATTGATAGGCCTTAGGCCAGGTTATTGGTTTGGTATTCAGGGAATATGAGAATGAGTTAAACACGGCAATAATTTTCTTCATAGGGGATTAATGTAATATATCTTCCAAAAACCAGAATACCAGCCAAGAAGTTGAACTAGCCAGATGGCAAATTCCTGAGCCCTGGTCAGATGGTTCAACTAATATTTATCACCACCTCATCACTCTAGCGTTATGAAACTAAGTAGCATTCAGTTGGTTTGTAATAATTGTAATAGGATTGATTGAGGAGTTAATAAGCAAGAGCTAGCCAAACAAACAAATTTCAAGGGAACCGTATTATCAATCCTTGGATGCGCAAAGCAAGAACTAGGAAATATTAGTTGGATGCGCCCAGGAATGATGAACATATATCATTTCAAGGGAACCGTATTATCAATCCTTGGATGCGCAAAGCAAGAACTAGGAAATCGACCTGTATCAATTCAACCAAAACACCTTCCTTTGAGAGGCAGGCATCTCTAGCTGCCAGCCCTCCCATAGCCATAGCGAAGGTGACCTTCGTATGTTACATTATGTTATCAGTCTCCATCTTGATTTCTTCTTTTAGTGAGGCAAATTAAAAATCAATTTATTTAAGCAAATAGGGCGTAATTTGTCCTATTACAACATCACGCGGGATCGAAGCAAGTTCATCCTGAGGATGTGAAGAAAAATAAATAAATGAAAGATGCCACTGAGCAAAGCAGTCGACGTTGCTAGTCCCTTGGTACTTTGGTAGCAGACCGCGAGAGACAAAGTTAATACGATTGGGTCCATTCCTTGTAGGTGGTAGCTGTGGGCACTCTTTGTTCCAGACTTCAACTCTTGAAAGGTGTATCAACAGTGATGATCAGAATCGATCGAGATGTATAATTTGTATCAAATTACGTCTCCTGGGCAATTAAGAAAAAACAATTCTCAAAGTTCTGAGTTATAGAGTTCAAAAGCAAAAGTAACAATCTCAAATTCCCCATTAGAAAAGGTATACTTCTGTAGATATGTTTGCCTCTGGACTCTGGTTTAATTCAATCACTAATATGCCAAGCTGAATTAAGTAGAATTGTCATAACTTGTGATTATCAAGAGAACAAATTTGATGATGTTGTCAAAAGTAGGTTTCTTAATTCTTAATTAGACCGAACTCCTTTACAACTTTTCATAAGATATTTTACAAGTAAATATTAATAAAAAAAAATGTGTGTATTTGATCGTAGGCCTAGTCAAATCCATCCAATGGTGGGCCCTGGCCTGGGCGTTGTTTTCAACGCATGAACACTGAAGAAGGAATATTGGCCACCATTCACGAGCCTTTCCATATATAATTTCCAATTCCATCAATCTTTCTCATCTTCTCCCGAGATATGACACACAAACAAACGCTAGCTAATACTAATCTCAATCCATTAATTAATAACTCTATTATATTTCTTGTTTGCTTTCACTTTTGAATTACGTTTTCGGCTTTTCTTGTGTCGTCGGATTTACAGTTTTACACTATATACCTCGATCGGCTGAAGCTAGCTACCAGCTGAAACATTTGTATCTTGTAATGAATCAACCAATAAAGTTAAATTTTCTTTTATTTATTTATTTTATATATTCTTTTAGCATTGTTCAGCCCTATATCTACGTATTGCCACATGTCGCATCATAGTACACCTGGACCCACGTCAAATGGGTCTAACCTGAAAGATCTAATAATGTGTGTTCACTTAACCTTTTAATTAATTAGCAGCTATATATGCAGAGCTAGCTCATTAATACACCACACCTTCTTTAATTATTCTTTTTTCTCTACACTAAAATTCACACTTTGCTATTGGAGAAAATGTGTCTGGCACTTGGGTGGGTTCTATACTTCTATTAGCTCGATCCCTTCATCCATGTGGAAGGAGGATCTGGCTAAACCTAACTAACCATATATCCATAGATAAGATATTATCTGCTCTCTACTTCATCGTGCATCACATAGCATTGGGCCTGTGCTCAAGTACTGCCAACCAATGAAGTGTCAATGTTCGAGTCCAAGAATGACCAAAGAAAAAGGATTTTGTTTGCCGTGTGGTAGGGGTTGTTGGATGGAAACTTGCAGGTTGAATGGAGGGCAGTGTGGGAACATGTGGAGCCCTTTTATTTAGCTGATATCTTAGCTGCGTAATAATATTTTTGACTTGTCTAATTGAAATAATCTCCTCCTTACTCTTAAGAGCCTCTAAATTAATATTTATATTCATCCATCAATGAGAAATGGATTTCTTTGGGACCATTCAGTAAACTTCTCAAAATGGTCATGGGAACAACCCACGTGGCAATTATGTGTATGGATGACGTGGACTTTGAGATAGCACACGTGGCTAATCCACTAAGTCTTCTATGAGATAGATAGATGGTTTGTATCGGCCATGCAACATCCCTAGCTCCATGTGAAAGAAATAGAAATAGGTGTGTTTATGTGGGGAAACCTTTTTCCACTTATGCTTAATGTTTATGCTAAATTTGGTTGGTATTAAGTTAACTCGCCGGTCAATTTACAGCGGAGTATTCAGGTTTTAAAACCCTACAGCAGCATCCTCTCTCTCTCTCTCTCTCTCTCTCTCTCTCTCGTTTGGTCTTCTGTTGCACATGCCGGTTTTAACTTCTCCAACTCCCTTTGACCCACATAAAGATTCTAACTTCATAGGTATCATTTTCTTACCTTTTCTCTTGTTCTTTATGCCCCTATCCTTTATATATACCCCTCCCTCCTCCTCCTCTCTAGACCTGGCAAAACTAATCAGTTTTCTTTTCCTCCCTTTCTTCTTCTGATGGAGAGTTCCTTGAATTCTTCTAAGAATAAAGCTATATCTTCCAAAGGAAAAACAAGGGTTGATAATTGTCCTGAGGAAAGTGGTTGGACTATATATTTTGAGGACTTCTTGTCCAACAACCAGGAAACTACCTCTCGTTCTTCGGGTTTTGTTAGCTCTTCATTGGTTTCTGATGCCGCTTCTTGTGCTGCACGGAAAAAGTTTTCCGATCAAGATGGTGGTTCCGTTGGCTGTTATTCACTGGTGGGATCTCAGAAGTCCTGTAAGGAATTAAGTTTCAAGAAGAGGATGAGAACCAAGGGAGTTTGGGATGATGATGATTTAGAGGATACTGCTAGCTCTCCTGTTAATAGTCCCAAGGTCAGAACCCATTTTTCTTATTTTTCGATATTTTAATTTTGTATTTATTTTACTAGAAATCAAGATTTGACTTATCTTTTTATTTTATAGGTTAGTAATCTCAAACAGTTGGATTTAAACCAAAGAAAGAAAGATGATCCTCTAGAAAGGTTTAAGGTGAACTTCAATTTCCTTCTTTTCCCTATATTTTCTACTTTCATCTTTACGTCTTTCTTGCTCCTGCTGGGTTTGGTGTTAAATGGTTCTTTGTGGATTCTGATTTTGTAGTAGAAGGGAAGTTCTTCTGGTCAGTACTCTTCAGAAATGCAGACAAACGAGGGAAGTGAATCGATCGAGTTTTATTGGGGGAGAAAATGATTGTACAGCACTGAAGAAAAGAGGGCTACTTTTGGTTCCTTCATCCACGTTATTCAACAATCTTGGATAAATCCTTGTTATCATCTTTCCTTCTCTGGTCATAGGCACATGACACGAAAGAAATTGAATTGATTTTATTGTTTGATAAAATGACTCTACAGAATTGCAGGAGAGGATTTTGCTGGGTCTCTTTATCCATGTTATTGGACGATCTTGGATAACTTCACGTCGTCAACTCTCTCTCTCTCTCTCTCTCTCTCTCTCTCTCTCTCATTTAAAGAAATGAAGTCCTATTAAAATGCTTCCTAATAAGATTTATTTATTTTCATTATCTCAGTTAGAAATATCCTCATCAATACATTAATGCATAGGGTGATCAGAAAATAATCTAAGGCTCAGTCGACCCAAGTGGTGGATTAACCGATCGAGGAGGGGCAGTCAAAAGTGGTTCCAGTTCCAACTTCCACTCTTGATAAACAAATATGGGTGCTCAAAATTTTGTTCCATCTAACCTGTGAACAGGGAATTTGATGTAGAGAGGTTCACAGAATATTCTATTTCATTTTCTTGCAGAGGGTATTGCCTAAAAAGAAAAATACTTGATTAGGAGGGAAAAGTATACTATTTTGAACAAACGATTGCGACGCAGAATTCAATTAAAGCAAATCAAGTCTCAGTGGGTCGTGCAATTACTGTCATTGGACTGCAATTTAATTAATAATTGGCCACATATTTGGTAATTCTGTTAGAAATTTATGAATAAATGCATTCCAAAAAAAGAAAACTGAGGTGATGCATCTACTAGCACATATGGAATAGGCATGATTGCATTTCGAACAAATTAAAGAGAGTTAATCAATTATCTGAATTTCCTGAGCCACAAATTCAGCAGTCCTCAATCTGAACAACTTACCAGAGAGTATAAAGTTCTATAAATGGCTTTACAGTGTAATAATATTAGGACTGAGCTATATATACTGGGAGCCAACTCAACTGAGCAACAACAAAAAAAAAAAAAAAAAAAAGAAAAAACAGTGTTTTCTAAGAAGAGTAAATGAATCGAGAGTTTTCAATTTATTTCTATTCATTTTCTCCAAGCACATGAATATTCAGAAACTATTAACTTCTCTTCTTGGAATTATTAAATGGATATGCTAATTATATATTTTTGTGCAAGTGGGTGTGAGCAGAATCACTTCCAAAGAATAGAAATTCCTTCCATCTCCATAACTGATGATCAAAAAAATGGAAAAAGTTATGTAGTAGCAATAAAAAATTGAGGAATATTAGATTTAGAAATAAATAAACAAAGAGCTTCATCTACTGCTTGGAAGCAGACCTTTGATTTAAATAATCAGAACCGGCAGGAATAGAAGACCCCTCCATGTGCAGATACATTAAGGCAGGTGAGTACACAAAAGGCCGTGGCTAGTTTTTGTTTGTTCTAATCTTTAAGCTTTTAGAGAGAGTACTAGAGACATTCGGTAGGAATCCACCTTCAATACCCCAAGCTGACGCCTCTCTTCGTAGATTTATGTATCTTTTCTTCAGTGTTATTATATTTGTTTAGTTGTATTTCTTTCTTCTTTCTTAGAAGGAACAAATCCATCAATCAATATTCATTCATGTTCAGTACCACATTTCCCATTTTGTCATCTCAGTGATTTGACTAGAACACCAGCGACCAGCCATGAGAGACAAATGTCTATACAATGAACATACTACGTTGGCAATGGCCTACACTCTACAGGAGCGCATATGCTTCCTGTCCTTTGTTGTCACTTCTCCCTCAAATTTTGTTTTTTCTTCATTCTCTCTACGATAAAACGAGCAAGGAAACGTGTGTTGCTCGTTAGATGGCTTTTAATTACTCACTGAGTCACTGAAAGCAGGAGTTTGTAATTGATTTCTCAGGAAAAACATCCAAATGCCAAATAATTCTTGTGACTCGGCCGTGTCAGCATCCTATCTTAATTGACCAAGGAACGAATTTCCAGAGTTTAATTTATATAAGCCCACTCAGAACTCGGTGATTTCTTGGGGTTAGGTTAGAAAATGAATCACCATTAGCTTCAAAGCAATTAGACACATTGTCTATCAACATTGTTTCTGGTCAATGTTTCACAACCTGAACCTAGAAAGGAGATTGATTAGTTACCAAGAGAAAATTAATAAGGAGATTGGGTCAAATGGAGCAGATCGATTCGAATTGGTTGAACTGGGTCGTGACCTGGGTGATCCCATTGAAACCAACTTGAACTGCACGTTGCAAAGAAAAAACTCGGTGCAACTTTTTTTACTTTGTGGAATTGTGATTATTTTTCAGTTAATTTAGTAATCAAAGGTACATTTGAAACCTAAAAATAAGCCTCAAGCCCAACAGTTAGGCCCACATCAGTGTCTAGGAAGGCGGGATTCTACCGGACTGACCAGACTTTGATGGTGGTTATAAATTTCAAGATTCATGTACCCATCTACTTCGACTATATATATTTTTTTTAATTGGGACAGAATTGGACCGAATTCCTAATTGCTGAACCTATATACTTTGACATTTCATTTCATGTCTCCGGGGCCGGGCATGTTAGGAATCAGGGTAATCGGGTACCCTTTGATGGATGTTGAACCAAAAGGGCCTGGATCCTGATTTCATGTCTCCAGACTGGGCCACGTTCCATACACAAATCTTTGGGTGCTAAATTGAGCCATGTTTCATCTACATCACAAAAAAAAAGTCGGCAAAAGGGCTTGGGCTTCGGGGCTTATTCGGACATGAAAAGATAGAGGGGTTTTCCTTCCACGAACGATTTTTAAGGGCACATGGGTTGCCAGCCACTAAACACAGAGAAGGCCGTTGGCGCTATCGATGACGATTTGCCTCCAATTTTGTCAGTATCAATCTCTCGTGGAAAAAAATTGACACGTGGCAACTCTCGGTCGTGCGACATTATCTTATTAGGGTAAGTAGAGAAACATACCTATAGAAATTGCATAGCCCCAATTGTCTCTCTACCATTAGATTGTTAGACTTTGGTAAATGATTAAAGAGAATGGTTGATGGGGGAATGTTTGTATTCACAAGAATCTTTTGACTTGATGTTGCAGTTGACTTTTATACTGTGGACTCGTTGAAATTTGACCACATTGATGGGAATCCGATCATTTGATCAAGCAGACAAACTAGCTAGATGGGCAAGAGGCATGTGCAGTCTATTGAACCCTATCATGGTTAATGGTATTTTTGTAGACACAATTCTATCAATTAATATTAACAAAATACAACTACCCACTCTTATTCTGCTCTTCACATATAATTCAATAAAACTATGATGGTAATCAGTATCCATCAAAATACAATCTATTCTGTTGTCTTTATGTATATAGATAAAGGGAAAACTATCAGAATATATCTTTCTCTCTCTCTCTCAATGAGAAATCAAAATTTCGATCTTATGCAGAATTTTAATCCACTCAAAATTCAGCATTAATTCACAGTAGGTTATAAAGTCGCTATCAGCAAAACCCCTCCCACTGATTCGTCGAAACCAGTTGCTGCTACTTTCAAAGCTATCGGCTTCAACATGAACAACTACAGAACATGAGGTTCAAAAGACAGGTTCTCACCTGAAAATTAATATATTAGGAGTTAACTACCAAGGGGAAGTCTGCGTGGTTAAAGAATTGTGACACCCCAAAACCTAAACAAGAAAGGAAATCACCTAAATATCGCAATCTTTGTGTGATCACATTCGCTATATAAGACTCTAGGGATCGTGTGGATCGTTCAAACAAAAGAACATTAATTTAGTTGTAGCTTAATTATTTCAAATAATTTGACTCTTGGCAGAATCAGTAGAAGGGAACTTTTTTTTTTTTAAATGAAGCACTTACGTGTATTGTGTCATTTCAAAGCTTGTGTCAATGAGAGATAATGCTGTGTTTGCCATCAGCATTGGATAGATGTTTGGACTACATGTGGAATTGGGCCTTATGCACATATATTTAGGGGATAACCATTTTGATTATTGGCAAAACAGCGTTAGATTGGTTTACAATATTTGTTTACAGTGGATCCTAGCTCGTGTAAGAAAACTATTGGTCCAGGGAAATGAATTATAAACAATTATTCTTTTGTTGGCAAGTGGACTATGGTCAGTTGTTAGTGTTGAGACTGAAGATGGGACTAGGACTGGACCCCGAATTTAGACTAGACTAGGGATTCTCTCAGAATTCAAAGACCATCTACGAAGCTGCTTCCATCTTATCATGGATGAAAACAATAAAGCCAACGGAAAGAAGAACAAAACAGACAAGAATAAAATCAAGCTAACAAGTAGTAACAACTATAAGTGGTGAATGCATGGTGATAAAGGCCAAACTATTAAAGAAAAATAGTTTGGATAAGTCAGCTGATTCCCTATTAATGGATGATATATAATATAGTTATAATATTTATATATATATAATAAATAAATCAAACTGGTCCTCCTTTTTGAAAGTTAGGTAGTTTATCATTGCCATGGTCATTAAAAATTACAGGGTCATGGTGTCCGTTTTTATATTCTGATTTGTGACCTTCTGATTGTTGTTGAAGTAGAGTTGTTGGCTAGTTGTTGAATTAGAGTGGTTGGGATGTCATGTTGGGCTTTTTTTTTAATGGCTACTACTCAAAACCTTTCACTAGCTATCAAATATCATCATATCCAGTTTTTTCTTTTAATTATCTCCTAACAATATAAGCCGTCTGATAATCAATGCAAACACCATATTCACAAACTAAGGGGGTATTAGCCAATGTGACTGGTTTTGTTTTTTTTTTTTTTTAACAAAAACAATTGCCACATCACCAAAAATGTATTACTTTTATGACGTGACAAATGCTTTTTGTTTTAGAATGGATAACAGCCCTTAAGATATAACCAGCATAACATATATAATGCATAACGACAACAAACCATATTTTAAGGGGGTCTGTTACTTCTTTGTGGAAACAAACATTGGCTTGTATTTACAAGGTTCAAAATTTCGTTAATCAGCCCGTATTGGCCGATACGTATTATATCTTTGAGGTTCCGGCATGGAAAATGATACCAAATCCTTAGTACGGTTCTTTTTCGTTGTGCTGGAAGTGTATCATGCCCGAATGGGTAATGTTTCAGTGAGTATCGGTCTGTAGCGTATTGGCCGATACAATGCGATTTTACTGTTGCGGAAAAAGAAAAAAAAAACTTCATTCGAAGAGGACTTCTAAACCCATTTCAAAAGCCGACTTTTTCCCAAAACCCTCTAGAAACCTTCATAGCATTCTTAGATATTGAATCCTAGCCAAAATCCACCAAAACATTCACAAATTTACAAGTTCCAACAAGTTTTTCAAGATTCTTAAAAAATGAGCAAAAATATGTATTTTTTTCAATTTTTTTACAATGTCATCCAATGTTTGTGTTTTTTTTTAGTTTGGATGCTTAGAAACATCTTTGTGTATGTTGATATGCTATTCCTGTGCAAAAATTCCCACTTATTTTGATCCTATATGTAGATCTTTGTGAATATTTGAAGAATTTTCAAAATAGTAAAAAATCTGAAAGAAATGAAAATTTTAGGTTTTTCTTGTTATATACCTCTAAAAATTGATTATGTTGTAGATTTGTGGATGATCTACCATGTCCATAGATCAATTGAAATTTCTTGTGAATAATTGATTTTTTTTTATTTTTGGAATAATATATAATATATAGATAACTTCTTCAATTTTATGTAATCTAACCCTACAAGTTGAGTATGTTTTAGAGCTAAGACTGACAACAATATATTGAAATATCATGTGAAAATTTTAATTTGTTTTTTTATTTTTTTAGATTATAAATATTTATTTATTTCTCTAATTTTTTGCTATGATTTAAATCCTAATAATAAATATTTACATATTTTTCTGTTACATATTTACTTTTTAAGTTTTAGTTTAATTTTTAGAATAAAACAAGCAAAATAATTATTTGAATAAAAATAAATAAATATTTAGTTTTTTTAATGAAACATGCAAAATAAATATTTCATCTATTATGTCCATAAATCCATTCAATTTTCTACTATATATTTACTTTTTTTAATTTTAATTTAATTTTTAGAATAAAACATGTAAAATAATTATTTGAGTAAAAACAAATAATTATTTAATTTTTATAATGAAACATGCAAAATAATTATTAATTTTAGAATAAAAATAATAGATATCCATGAATCTATTCATAAAAATATTTGTTTAATTTTTAAAATAAAACATGGAAAATAATTATTTGAATAAAAATAAATAATTATTTAAAAAATACAAAAAAATGGTTGATTCAATAATTACAAATTTTACATAATTATTTGATTCAATGATTTTTAATTGTTTAATTTGATTAGATAAAACTTAGCAAAATGTTTAAAACAATTAAAAATAATTTTTAGTAATATTTAAAGTTATTTAAAAAAAATACAGAATAAAAGGCATTGATATATTTCACATGATAATCTATAATTTGAATGTGAATACAATTTTGGCCTCAAAAATATGAAAACAATTATTATTTGTTTAATTGGATACTTATATTAGACAATGATTAAAAAAAATCATAATAACAATTGAAAATTAGTTTACTAACATATTAACACTTAAAATTGGATAATTTATACAATACTTGAATTTTTATGTGATTTATTTAAAGTTGTAAAAATCATATTGGGATTCAAATGTTGAATTTGTAAATGATAATAGATTTAAAATTTGAAGTTAGAACTGAATTAAGTACCTTATTAGATAGTATGCTTCTATTCCCATTTGTTGATTATAATATGCTTTTTTATAAAACCCATCAAAACATGTGATTTTTATGTATAAATAGCTCTAAGTCTTATATTTAATGGTATTGATGTTTATTTGTGATTTATTAGAGTATTTATAGCATTTCTATGTGTTTTCATGCGTATCTTAATTTTTCGTCCATATCCATATATGTCCAAAGCATATTTTGATACACCTCTTAAATTTGCCTTTCCGATACACATAACATTTATCATACTTTGAACCTTTAAGATGACTATCTAATCCTTTGGTTTTTTATTTCCATTATATTTCACTCCTTTAACAGGTCTACTGTTTCACGCAATATAAAGATCATTAACCCATGCAGCCACACTACATTTCTTGTTATGGTAGTGTAGAACGATCGGTTGTTAATGTAGAGAAAACTTTAGCAGATTGAATTAATCGACTTTGTGTTAAAAAAGCTTTCAATGTGAACACAGCCAACCCTAGAAAAAGATTTCAAATTTGTTAATATACTTAAATTACTTCATTTAGCCAATTACTATAAATAGAGTTTCCAATGAAATTTATAAGATTTGCTAGCTAGGCTTATGGTGTACAACTGCAGGATATTTGAGGTTATAAAGATGAGAATTTTTGCATGTAAATTTTCACATAATATAAATATCTCCTTGCGTGCTGATCTATGAGACTATAGCTTGGAGCGGTGGAAAAGGAGCAAGAAAACCAAACAAATTCTATGCAAAGTTCCAAAAGTTTGGACCACCTACCGAGAATCTATACCTGTCTTGACGATTCCACCTTTATTTGCAAGCATATCCCTAACGCTTGAATATATAAAGAAAAACTCAAACTTTCTAATTATTTTAAGAGTTCAGATATAAATATTTGAATATTTCTTATTTCAGCATAGTTTATTTGTAATTCAAAACCATTTAGTTTAGAGAAAATTACAGATAGATACCTTGTATTTTGGGGGAGATGATATTTAAAGGGTCTCGACTTTCAAATGCAACAATTAAGTACTCTAAACTTTTAAAAAATCAAATTAAGTCCAGCATTGTTAACTGATGTTGCATTGAATAGTAAAACTATCAAACTGCCCATTTTAAATTCATTGTATACAGTAATGATAATGAGTTTATTGAACTGGTTTAAGAGAATGATCAGATTCTGATACAAAGTCAGTTTAGTAAAGGCTCTCATATTTAAAATGTGTAAACGATAATTTTGAAATTTTGAAATATTTTAAGAGGTTCATGACATAATTGACATAGATAAACGGGTAAACTTAAGTGTTGACAGTTGAAGGCTTGAAAGCCAAGTGTTACTACTTACTACCCCAAATTACAGGGTATTTATATATAATTTTTTCTTTAATCTAAATTAATTAGCTTTTAGCATTGCTTTTACACATGTCAAATTTCATCTTCATTCACGTGGGCCTCGACTCTTTTCTCTCTTATTTTCTACCAAACCAAATACAGCCTTCTTGATCTAATTAGAAAGCCGGCCATTTGCTTTGTGAGAAGTCATTACAAAGGCGTTTCTGCTTTGAAAAGTACTTTCACCACATTAATCGCAATTCTGATGCCCCAAAGTCCCAAACCATCGCAGTAACACTTTAATTTATTCCTTAGTTAAAACCTTAGCCGAATAATGGATCTTGTACTCGACCTGAACTTCAAGCCCCACCTCCAACTAGCATGGTTTCTGCTCTCCTGACTCCTGAGTGTGGTCTGTGGTGGCACTGGCAAAATGGGTATCCTCCTATTACCCGAAATCCCAACGCATCTGCCTCTGCCCGTCCGGGCCCACCAACTTAATTTATACCTAACTATAATTGGGTTCAATTGGAATCCATGAGAAACCGACTTTATTAGTAGTTAGTAGTACCGACAATGACAAAACATTTAAATAGATGAATCTCCAAGTTTATAAGAGAGAAGAAAGTAATTAAATTCGGTATATATAGACATGGACCTGGGCCCAACAGGATCCATCGACACTCCTACTCCTTATTGACTTCGTCCATTTAGCCAGCCCAGCCTGGCCCATGTATACCTATGTGTAGTGTAATTCTTTTCTTTTCTGTTTTCTTTTTTAAGCCAATAGTAGTGTAATAATACCTTAATCAAAACTTTGAATGGATTGATTTCTTATATCGGCAAAAATTGAAACGTGTTATCCACGAGAAGAGAACTGAAAAGAAGAAATCACACAATAAAATAATTATTTTATTTCTTTATTTACATTACTTCGTATACAACCATAAAACTGAATCTTATTTTCCAACTGAAATATATGAAGAAAACCTCAAAAACCAAGCCAACCTTGAAGATCCAGTTGAATTCACCGGTGCAAGTGTGTGTAAAAAAATCAATAAATAGTATTGGAAAAGGGGAGAAAGAAAAAGCAAAACAAAGCACAGATTTCCCAAATGACTCAAACGAGTTCACATGACTAAAAGAAGAGATGAACCGAGAAATGCTCCAATTGAACTGACGACGAAACTCACGAACATCGAAGAGGCTCCACTTGGAGGGGAAGGTGACTCCTCACCAACTGGAGCTGGAGTCTCAACGGGAGATTGGGATGGACCGGTCTCCGTAGATGGCGGAGGAGAAGGCGGAGCCAATCGGCCGCTTCTGTCAGCCAGGACTACCACCACCATCTTCTCGTTTTTGAGACAGCTCTCTACGATCCCACTTATGAAATAGTACGGGCCGGATTGGTTGAACTTGAAGGAAGTGTGGCCATCATTGAACAAAGCAATGGGTTGTCCTGTGTTGCAGTTGGTGTAATCGTCTTTGTTCACTTGAAGCACTGAGTCTTTTTCCGGCGTGTACACGAACACTGCAATAATATTTAACAGCAGGGTAAAAAAAATGCTGTAATTGGAATTGGATTATATATCAAACACAGAGATGTAACAAATAAGCATCAACATACTCTTTATTATTAATTGCCAGTTAAATAGGGTTTGCAGACAAGTTTGTCACCGACAGACCTTTGATATTGATCTCATTTATATAGAAAAAATGTATTTGATATTTTGGGTAATTAATTAAAGCATGCATCAACGTAACTTACATAGAGAGTCTCCGATTTGAAACCGGTTCTTCTCTGCCCATTGGTTGTAGCTGGGTGCATTGGCATCAGTGGGCACAGCCCACCCGTTTGAGCTTCCAACCTTGAACTCCGTTGCAGAAACTCTTTGAATCAACAGAGAAAGGCTAAAGAGACTCAAAGCATGAAATAGTTTAATGTGGCGACTTGATCTTAGAATGCTGTTGGCCATGGGTAAAGGCAAAGAAACAAGACTGAGGTTGAAGGTTTGATAGGACTGTGATCATAGTTTCGGTTTTTGTAGGCCTCTGAGCAACCTTTACAAGCTGTTGCAGTGAAGCTTTTGCTTCTTTTTGTTATTCTCTCTTTGAATATCTTGGCTACTTGTCAAAGCATATGGACACTTTATTGATGAGTTGGGCTGTTCTTATTAGTTTTCTTACAAGGCTATGCCTTGCTTGACCATATTAAGAATATCCATGCCTTGTGCCTTAGGTAAGAATTTTTGTTTCAAGTAGCGCGACAGAATGAGGGTAGCCCTCTATCCATATGAGTGCGATCGTCTCTCCTCCCAAGTCCCAACCTGTTTAACCTATAACTAAGGGTGATCAGTTCCAGCTCGACCCAGTCTGTCCCCGAAATTTTGGGCCTAGGCTTAGGTTTTGTGTAAACCCGGCAAACAAAACATATTTAATTTTATACCAATAAGAAATACTATTACTTCCTCCTCTCTTAATTGATGGAAAAGGATTTGATTTGTTTAGATAGTGACGCAAAATCCATAATCGAACTCCTCTCTTCAGATTATTATTGAGTGCAGGAACCGACCGTAAGGTTCCAGTCCATTCTTCAAGGCTTCTATATATACAGGTTAAATGTGGGCCGGGCCAGGCCAGCATGGCCCACATTTCATGACACCCTCACTGTAGTGGCCCGTGACGGCACAGCCCTTGCAGGTTGGCCTGTAGGTGGCCTAGCCCATTTTCACCTCTACGGCTTACCACATACATCTAGTGCTTGTAATAGGCTGGTTCACTACGCTTTTAGGAAATAGGAAAAACTAATTAACTACTTTTATGACCTACTCTATTAGACTATTACTCCAGTTTTTATCAGACCTTTGGTACTTAAAAAAGAGAGGTAATTTTTATTACGGTAAATTCCAAATTATTATCCTGAATTTTGGAGATAGTGGCAACCACCCCCCCCCCCCCCTCCCCAACTTTCATTTGCAGCAAAGAACCTCCCTAAACTTTCAGATTCTAACAAAGACCCCCTCTGTTAACATCCCGTCAGGTGTCAGCTAACTTTGAAGAAAAAGATTTTCATGTTAATGTTCAAAATTTTCTAAGTCCCCAAATGCCCTTTTTTTTCAACATTTTTTTTTTCAATTTTCAACAATGGCAAAAATAGTACTTTCAGATGACAGGATGAAATGCCGGTAGCTTTCCAGCCAGAGTTGCAAGGTTAAACCATTGGGAGAGAGGGTTGTGTTGATAAACAAATTTTTGGCCCAAGAAATCTATTGGCCCACTAATAAAAGAATAACAAAATTTGAGCCCAAGAAAGATGCTGGATGGAACTCACATTTCAATGGTAATTAATATGGAAAGAAGGTTTAGATGGCCAAGTGGTTATTGGCCTAACGGGCCACACAAGATTTTTTTGTAAGTGGATTTAATCCCTTGGGCTTAGATTTTAAGCATGTCAGCCCCATATGGTAAGGCTGCACATGGTGCGTAATCACCCAGTTACAGTTCCAATGACCTTTAGGTGGTAGCAAAATGACAAATCAACCAGAAATCTTTTCAAACTAATGTGGCGGGTTTGAATTAAATTGTAATTGACATTTAAAGGTTCTTAAGTGACAAAATAAAAGGGGAAATGACAATTGGCTAATTGATATGATATGAATAATCGCTAACTAGCTGAATGATATTTCCTTTTACGTGGGCCCTCCACCCCATCATAAATATTGATCCTATGGCATAATTCGTGGGGACTAATTAGATCTTAGTAAGATGTCCCCATTAATAGACACGTCGATGACTGATTAGGGATGATAAAAGAGAATCATGTTAATAGATGAAGGATCTAGTGGGACCCATTTAATGGAGATTAATGCGCAATAATGCCTAATTGACGATTGGATAAGAGAAAATTAAGGTTGGTCAACAAATTTATTGAAGATCACTAATGGCATTCCCTTTTATAACATGGATTTCAAAATGGAAATGGGGTGGGCTTTTCAAACCTAGCCATCCACTATAAAACGAAGAGGAGAGCAAGGAGACTCCCTCTCTGAGAGGTGACCGGGGGAGAGGCATGCTCAACTAAAATCATTCTCTCCTCTTCGGCTCCCTCTAGCAGCTCCTAACTCTTGTGTCAACTTCTCTTGTTGTAGGAAGGCAGAACTAGAAATTCAGTTTCTCAACCATTGAAGCTTCAAAACTACTGCAATCCTGTGTCACACAAATTGAAGAATTTGGTCCTTTAAGTTACTATAATCAATGAAAGCTCCTATCAAATTACTACAAACAATAAATCTTCTATCAAATTGTTGTAATCAAGAAGATCTCCATTGAATCATTACAAGGGACCTCCTACAATTAAAGTCATCAAGATTTACGGGTCGTGTCCATGACAAGCTACAAATGCAAGTTCAATCATGCTTGTGAAATGAGAATCAAAGGGTATTCTTCAAAAAAAAAACAAAGAATTTGTATCCCACTTACATTTCTACAAAAAAAAAGTTAATTAAGTTTCTTTGAATTTGTCTTCATTCTTTTTGTGCTCCAAATTTAGCATGAAATTTGTGTCAACAAATTTCTAGCACGCCTGGTGGGACATCTCTTTCCTCTTATCTCTCAAGTCAGCACATCAAGTTTGTTTTTGCAAATAGTTTGAACACATGGCTCCAAAGAAAACCGTTTCAAGTGTTGTTAGGAACAAGAAAAACACCACATATAGCTTAAGCTCGTCCGAATCAAGTGCATTTTTAGCCTCCAACTACGAGAGGCCAACCACCCGCCTTATGATAAGGTTCCGGGATTCACAATTAGTTGCACCTCTCGCCTTCTATGGAACTCAATGGGTCCCTTCAAAAGTCTAAAATGCCAAAAAGGGACCTCAAGGTTCCTGACAGTAAAGGATACTAATACAAAAGGGTAGACCCAACGAAAGAGTTCATCACAACAAATCCACTTGACCATCCAAGTGGAGGAATGCCCATGTCGAATATGGAATCAAGTACAGGCTCCCATCCCAACTCTCCTAAAACCGAAGGGTCTAATTACATGCAGACTCACTCGATAGCACCCATCATGATGGTAGGAGCTACTACAATGGAAACAACTTGTTGGGGTGATTGCAGTCATTGCTAAGTTAACAAAGACGGTGGAAGAGAAGGACCTTCAAATTACTTCTCTCATGAACCGAATGGAACAAATGCAAACAACAGCATTTAGCCAAGGGCCTTCACACCCACCAGGGTTCACCTCACAAGTAGACCCTCACCGAGAGTTGCCAAAACGTACTAACATACGGGATGCCCAACATGCTTCGATTTCCTCCCTCGTAGTACAATAACTCCAAAACATGATAGCTGTCACAATACATGCTCAGTATAGGGGTGTTCCACAATCATCCTCGGTGTATACTAAGCTATACACTAAGTGCATTGATCATATGCCTATGTCGTTAGGATACCAACCCCCGAAGTTTCAACCATTGAATAGAAAAGGCAACCCCAGGCAACATATTGCACACTTCGTGGAAATGTGAAACAATGTCGGGACCTATGGTAATTTGATGGTAAAGCAATTCGTACGATGTCTACGAGGAAATGTTTTCAACTGATACATTAACATCCCTTTTAGATCAATCAATAGTTGGAATCAATTAGAAAGAGAGTTCTTGGATCACTTCTGCAATACTCAACATACTGTAAGCATGTACGAACTCACTACCACAAAATAGAGAAAAGATGAACTAGTCGTTGACTATATTGACAGGTGAAGAAATCTCTACCTTAACTGTAGACAAGTTCTTAGAAGCTTCAAGTATTGATACTTGTATTTATGGCATGCGTTAGGGTTTGCATTACATCCTTAAGGGAATAAAACCCCAAACATTTGAGGAATTGGCCACCTACGCCCATGACATGGAACTTAGCTTGGCTACCTTCGGAGAACATCACCTAGATGATTTTCAAAGGGAAAAGGAAAAGAAAGATAGTGAAAATGAGACAAAATTATCTAGGCCAATGCAAGTTCTAACAACCTCAATAGCCCCTCTCAAGGTTATTGGGAAGAGAAAAAGCAAGAAATAAATAAAATAAAATATTCAACAAGAGAAAGAAAATACAAAGCTCATTATTAAGGAATTAGATGCGAAAGTGTATTCATTCCTTGACTCAGATGTCCCAAAAATGTTGGATGCCCTTCTAACTGAAAAGCTTATAGAGCTTCCTAATAGTAAATGCCCAAAAGAAAAAGGAAAATTGATCATCCAAAGTATTGTCGTTACTATCAGGTAATTAGCCACCCAGTTGAAAAATGTTTTGTTCTCAAAGATAAGATAATGCAATTGGCTGAGTCAAGAGTGGTCGAACTAGGTCCAAGTGAGGACATAGTGGCCACCAACATGACGACTATTACATTTGGATCCCTTGAACCTAAAGCTCTTCAATACCCTTACCATCCTGTCATCTATAAACTTACACCTGGGGCATCACTAGATCAAACACAAATCCATAGTGGCCTTTCTACTTGTTGCCATACATTGTGGGTAGTACTAAATCAAGCACAAGCACATGCCTTAAGTCCCAAGGAAATTACTTCACCCTGGTCCATATCACTCTCAAAAGATGACTGGACCATCATTACACGACGGAAACATCATGTGACACACCATTCTCTTCTTCCTTGTGAACAATTAAAGAAGAATAAAAGGAAGGCTCGGTCACAGAAGCCTCCTAAAAGCAAGAAGAGACAAGGTAAGAATACTTCTACCTAACCACCATGAGTGATAATTAATGAAGTTTTGAAACAAATTCCTCGACTTTCAATTACTCTACAAGAATACATACAAAATGAATTCTTTTCTAGAGGATGTATAGTTGTGCATATAGTCATTTGTTACGCGAAAAGAAAATGAGTCAAATTTATGCTCCTAGACATAAGCTTAAACTATCTAATAGAAAAAAAAAAAACTCACAAAACCCACTCCTAGATATGAGCCTAAACTATCTATGCTCTTAGATATGAAGTTAAACTATCTAATAGAAAAAAGAAACTCACAAAATTCGCTCCTGGATATGAGCCTAAACTATCCATGCTCCCAAATACGAGCTTAAACTATCTATTAGAAAAAAAAAACTCACTCAATCTGCACCTAGATATAAGCCTAAACTATCTATGCTCCTAAATATGAGCTTAAACTATTTAATAGAAAAAAAAAACTCACAAAATTTGCTCATGGATATAAACCTAAACTATCTATGCTCCCAAATATGAGCTTAAACTATCTATTAGAAAAAAAATCACTCAATTCGCTCTTGGATATGAGCCTAAACTATCTATACTCCTAGATATGAGCTTAAACTATCTAATAGGAAAAAAATAAAACTCACAAAATGCACTCCTGGATATTGAGCCTAAACTATCTATGCTCCTAGGTACGAGCTTAAACTATCTATTAGAAAAAAAAAAACTCACTCAATTCGCTTTGGATATGAGCTTAAACTATCTATGCTCTCATATATGAGCTTAAACTATCTAATCAGAAAAAAAATAAAAAATAAACAATAAAAAAACTCATTCAAAATGTGCTCCTAGATATAAATATAAACTACCTAGGAGACTCTCGAGTATGAGTATAAACTACTCGTCTTTCTAAACAACTCAAAATTTGCTCCTAGATACGAGCTTAAACTATCTATAAGACTCTAGGGCATGAGTATAAACTGCTTTACACTCTATCAGACTAAATTATTTGTGCTCCCAAATACGAGTATAAACTGTCTACGAGACTCCCAAGTATGAGTATAAACTACTCGACTTTCTAAACAATTCAAAGTTTGATCCCATATATGAGCTTAAACTGTCTTTAAGATTTTAGGGCATGAGTGTAAGCTGCCTTCCACCCTATGAACCTAAATTATCTATGCTCTCGGATACAAGCAGAAACTATATGTAAGACTCCTGAGTATGGGTATAAACTATTCAACTTTCATTCTTCTAAAGTAACTCAAATGTGCTCCTGGATACGAGCATAAACTATCTACAAGACACCTAAATATGAGTATAAACTATTCAACTTCTAAAGTAATTCAAATGTGCTCCCGAATACGAGCATAAACTATCTACAAACTCCAAGAGTATGAGTATAAACTACTCGTCATTTTAAAATCACTCAAAATTTGCTGCAAAACTCCCGAGTATGGGTATAAATTGTTCAACCTAATAAACATCTCAAAATCCACTCCCGGACATGAGCCTAAACTATCCACTAAGCGCTCATAGATAAGAGACTAAACTATCTACAAAGCCCCAAATTGTAGGTACAAATCACTTCATGAACTACGTCATGACTTTATCCTTCTAAGGGTACGTAGGCAACCTGAAAGGTGTAGTCACAAAATAAATTATTTGTACCACTCCTAGCCCGTATGAGTATAAGTTGTGAATAGCCAAATCAAATAAAATAACATTTATGTATTACTCTTGGCCAGCATGAGTATAAACTGTGAATGGCCAAAACCAAAAAGAAAGATCATACTCGTGAACTACAAGAGTATGAACTACTGATGGCACAAAAAAAAAGGAGAAAATTCTCTACTCCTAGTCCACAAGAGTGTAAACTTTGCAAGTCGGTGGTTTCATTGCCAATTACAATAACAACCACCAACTTTGGGGGCATTTGTTCATATGTTAATTTTTGGCCCAAGAAGTAAAGTAAAATAGGGTCCAATAGGAGATTGAATGAAAAGGAGCTATTGGCCCACTAAGAAAAGAATAAAAAAATTTAGGCCCAAGAAAGATGTTGGTTGGGACCAATATTTCAATGGTAATTAATATGGAAAGAAGGTTTAGATGGCAAATATATGTGATGGCTATTGGCTTAACATGCCACACAAGATTTCTTTGTAAGTGGATTTAATCCCTTGGCGCTTAGATTTTAAGCATGCCAGTCCCATATGGTAAGACTACACATTGTGCGTAATCACCCAATAACCGTTCCAAACCCCGACCTTTAGGTGGTAAAAAAATAGCAAATCAACCAGAAGTCTTCTCAAACTAATGTGGAGGGTTTGGATTAAATTGTAATTGACATTTAAAGGTTCTTAAGTGACAAAATAAAAGGGAAAATGGCAGTTGGCTAATTGATAAGATATGAAGAATAGATAACTGGCTGAATGGTATTTCCTTTTATGTGGGCCCTCCACCCCATCATAAATATTGATCCTATGGCCTAATTAGTGGAGACCAATTAGATCTTAGTATGATGTCCCCATTAATAGACATGTCGATGATCAATTAGGGGTGATAAAAGAAAATCACGTTAGTAGATGGAGGATCTAGTGGAACCCATTTAATGGAGGTTAATGTGCAAAAATGCCTAATTGACGATCAGGTAGGAGAATATTAAGGTTGGCCAGCAAATCTATTGAAGATCATTAATGACATTCCCTTTTATAACATGGATTTCAAAATTGAAATGGGGCGGGCTTTTCAAACCTAGCCATCCACTATAAAATGCAAAGGAGAGCAAGGAGATTCCCTCTCTAAGAGGTGACCGGGGGGAAAAAGGAGAGGAGGAGCTTTTAATAATATCATTGCATTTTTTTTAATTTAAATTTAATTTTTTAAGTTTAAATCTCTTAAATCGATTGACCAAACCAAAAACTGATCCAAATCGATACTAGTGTTTTTAACTCGTTATTGACTCGACTGGTTGAACCATTCGAACTATCACTCATCCTTGATTCCAAGTCTGGTTTCTATTGAAACCTGCCATTCAGTCAAAAACCGCTTGACCTGGATGGTTTAACTGTTGACCCGTTCGACCTAGTCACTGAGTTGAGGGTTGCACATCTAATGTATGTGCAAATTTCAAAAGCCATAACTTTGCACTCCAATGTCCCAAGGTGTTGTTGATCCCTTGCCATGCTATATTCGCAAATAAACACATGTTTCACATCAAATCACAATTTTTTATATTTTATAAATAAAAAATAAAAAATTGAATTAAAAACTTAAATAAAATATAAAAATAATACATATATTATATGTAAAACATAATTGTACACGATTTATTGATAAAATATGCATTTGCACACACACATATATACATATATACACATTACATATGCATATAAATATATTTATTTAAATATATAGAGTGCTGACATGTAACAATCTATCTCGTTCGACCCGAATGGTTACACCAGTGACTCGTGACCTAGATGCATAAGTGGGTTGGTCTTTAGGCCAATTTTTAAAATATTGAGTGAAACAACTTGAATTCGCTAGTTTTCACTAATGGTCGGTTAGTTTCGAGTTATCAACTCCCTAACCCGACTAGACCAGTAAACAATCTGTGATCAAACCAAACTGGACCTACTAGTGTATACTCCTAATTTTAGCTAAATTAATAGACTAATCTCTAACAAATAACAATTGCTTAATATCTAATAATTATTGAAAATTTATAATGAAAATACACAATTATTGAAAATAAATTTATAACAAAAATACAATAAATAACTAATAAAAAACTTCAATACCTCTAAGTTATTTAATCTATTATTTAATATTACAATAATATTTATTTATTTTTAATTATTTATATGTTATATTCTTATTATCAAATATTATTAAATCTATTATAATTAAATTTGTGTTTTTGATAAAATTTTTAAAGTTATTACATAATTTTGTTATTTAATCTATTTTTATTTTTTTAAATAATGTTGAAAATATGATTTAGTTTTAATTTTTTATATTTAAAAATGGTTATTCACAATATTATTTATATATTTTTTAAATTATTTATATTTTACATTATTTTTATCAAATATTATTAAATATATTATAATTATTTTTTGTGTTTTATGAATTTTTCTAAAGTTATTACATAATTTTGTTATTTAATACATTTTTTTGTTTTTAAATAATATTTAAAATATGATTTAGCTTTTCAATCTTTTGTTATTTAAAATATTTAAAAAATATTTTTTCTTAATATTATTTAGTTATTTAAATAATCCATAAAATTATATTATTTAGCTATTTAATTTTTAAAACATTATTGTTATTAAATTGAATAATTTGTAAAATTATAATTTATATTGTTATTACATATTTTCATTATGAATTTCAAAAAAAAAGATTATTAATAATATGAATATTATGAAATCTATTGTAATTATTTTTGTTTTCTTAATAATTATTTTAAAAGTATTACATGATTTTGTTATAATTTTGAAATAATTATTAACTTTTTTAATTTGAACTTTTCTTAAATAGATACAGAGGAAAAGTGGGTGGGAGTATAAATAGGAATTAGAGATAAATTAGAAGAGAAACTATTTATTAAATTAGAAGTTATTTATGAGATAAATAGGAATTAAAGATAATTTTAGAAAAAGTGGGGGATAGTGATCTGAACAAATTAGAAGGATTGGCTTTACAAATGATTCTCATATATTTACTAAAAATTATATACTCACTATAACTATATGTGTTTTATTAGTTTCTTAATAAAAAAGAGAGAAAAAAGGGAAATAAAGCACGCTAAATGGTAATTTGATGGGCTTTTAAAGAGAATCTTACACCCCCTCTAGACTTGCTAGGTTTATGATAATGGATTAAGAAGAGACCACCTTATTTTAATATATAGTAAAATAATAATAAAGGGAATTAAATGAGAAGAAATATAGTAATTTAAATTATATTTTATGCTTTTACAAATACCAAATTAAATATAAGAATTAATAAGAAAGATTATAATGAGATGGTAGTTACTCAAATTAAAATGTGAGACCAAATTTAAAATTAGAATATTTTAGTCAAAGAAAATTCATCTCTCTCATCCACACTTTTCACCAAAATGGGAGCGATAGCGCAAGAGACATCCAAGACACCATAAAATTTGGCGGGTTTAACTACCCATTGCCTCGTTGACGTTGGGAAGTCTTCTTCTGTCCTCGCCAGTCGCCACCCAATTAAAATAGAAAAAGCGATGATCGGAGATCGGAGGAGTTGGAGACTTTGGAGGAAGGAAGGAGGAGCGTTAACCCAAACGCATTTAACGGCCATTTCGTTCTTTCTGGAGGATGATGATGGGGTGGAAGCACTTCAGTCGACGCACACGAAGAAACCCATTTTCAGCTTTTTTGACGTAGAAGACCATGATCAACAATTCCACGCAACAAATACGCGAAAAATATTACAACCAAAATAGACAAGAGAGAATCCTTGTTATTCTTCTTTATTTTCTTATTCTCTGTGAACTGGCCTTACTCTAACCAGAACCCGATCTGGGTCCCCTGTAAATGTTAAACATTCTCTTTCATCGTTCTATCTGTTAAGGGGGTCCAGCTCGCGTGTGCTGGTAGATAATTTTGCCTAAAGACTTGAGTCTGGTCTGTTTTTGAAGATACGTTTCGGTGATACTCGCGCCGGTTAGGGTTCATTTTTTTTTTTGATTTCATTGAATAAGTTTTCGATTCGTTATGTGGAGCGTCGGAACTCCTACTGACTCCTTTTATGAAGTTCGGGCTGAATGCACCGATGATGTTCCAAAGACTCGGTTCAAGATAAAGGTTCAATTTTTTCTTTTCTTTTCTTTTGCATTTCTGTAATTTTATATCCTTTTGAATGTTGAAGCACGCATGTTGATTTTGATTGCTTCGGACGTTTCTTTACTGGTATTGATCAGTGCATATTTGAGTTATTATTTAGATTTTAATTTTCTTCAGAAAACTTGTGCATTTCCGATGTATTTTTGTCTCTCGTTGTTGCTGACGAAAGATATTGGTTCACTTATGATGTTTGTTACTTTTTCCTGGTTGCCTTGATGCAAATTTGTTCAATTGTTTTAACTTGATTTCGAAGTTATTCTTTTGGACCAAGGGGAATTTATGAAAATCTAATGTAATTTACAGATTGAAAGCGGGTTCTGTTTGGCAGTTAACGATTACATTCCACAGCCACCTATTCAGATTCTGTGCCGATCGTGGATTCTCCCTGAGCTTTGACATAAAGTTTGTTTGTAATGGAATTTAGACCTTTGACATGGAACCTGACATCGCAAATTAAAATACATTAAATGCGGTGGAATTTGCGTATGTAGAGAACTTGGGGTGTGAGTTACAGAATGAGGATTGCTTTAGGTTTGGCATCTCCATATATTGCTAGACAGACTCCATAGCTAAGAAACAAAAATGAATGAAAAGAAAGAAACTGGATGCATCCACATCCCTGAGCTTAGCTGTGACAGTGTAACTGTAAGTTCTGAAAGAGAGATTACCTTATCCCATCCATAGCTATAGGTTCTAATTAGGAACTAACTCTGACAATTTGACCTAGTGCTC
Organism: Nelumbo nucifera; assembly: GCF_055504915.1. Taxonomy (NCBI): domain Eukaryota; kingdom Viridiplantae; phylum Streptophyta; class Magnoliopsida; order Proteales; family Nelumbonaceae; genus Nelumbo; species Nelumbo nucifera. Next base: position 143,526,476 of record NC_142649.1, on the reverse strand, counting down.
AATCTAGAAGTGCAAAGAGACATTTACATCTCAAAACAATCACGATTCTGTTTTTACTAATGATCCAGGAACAGCTTTGAGCTTGGATATGTTCTCTAAATGCTTGCTGGATCTTCCACTTCCTTGCACTTTAAAAGCATCTTCTACCTTTTTAAAGCCCAAAAAGCATTCAAATCAATTAAAGGTTCATTTTTGACACGATGAGGTACTTTCAGTACTAGTTTATAAGGAACGTCAATCATACACATAGGTACTTTCAGTACTAGTTTACAAATTACAAGGAACTTGAAGCACACACATAGGTACTTTCAGTACTAGGCAACATAGTTCAGTTAATAATTTAGAAAGCTTGCTATGTAGAAGTCAGTTTGAACTGTAGTCATTATAAGCTTTGAAAAAACAACATGCTGCTAATGTGAAGATAGTTTTTTCTCCTTTAGCTAGCGATGAGGTACTTTCAGTACTAGTTTATAAGGAACGTCAATTATACACATAGGTACTTTCAGTACTAGTTTCCAAATTACAAGGAACTTGAAGCACACACATAGGTACTTTCAGTACTAGATGGCAACATAGTTCAGTTAATAATTTAGAAAGCTTGCTATGTAGAAGTCAGTTTGAACTGTAGTCATTATAAGCTTTGAAAAAACAACATGCTGCTAATGTGAAGATAGTTTTTTCTCCTTTAGCTAGCGGTAAATTTGCTAATAAATCATTGTTTAAGTGAACTACAACTATAGGACAATTGGGTTTAATTGCTTCTTGTTTAATCTACTAGGATCCGATTATATGCATATATAAAATACTATTTTTAGCACTAAAATTTTTTAGAATTGCATTGGATTTGGGATGAGGTGAACCTATTTTTCATATTTATGGCATATATTTTTGTTTTATATTTAATTTTATAAGTTTAAGCTAATTTTATATAAAATTTATTGATGTTTTGATCAAATCAGATTTCCAGATATATAAATGAACGAAATTTGAAGTTATATTTACATATCCATAGGATGTTAGATTGAATTTGAAACTCTCAAATTCTTTTAAGTTTTAGATTTTAATATACCCGTTTGAATTTGGCCTGGATTTTTTTTTTCATTAACTAATTTTGGTCCAGATTGTCTACTCTGTTTGTGGCTCTGTAAATACAAATGTGTAGTTATGAAAATTAATTAGGAAAAATGATGTGATATTTTGAATTTTCACATAAGGTCAGCATATCCATGTTTAATTAGGGGAGGGGGCACAAGGAAGTGTACGAGGAAAGATGTGCCAATGGTCCAGCTTTTTATTGTATTGAATGATAGAATAGAAAATTTTGTAGAAAAATCAATTATATTAAAGCATTGATACTTATTTTACATGGTTTTATTTTAAAATTTGAGATTAAGAATTTAATTGGCAAGGAAATGCAGTGATAATTTATATTCCACAAAAAGATAAAAGAATTAGACAAAACTTATTCAATCTAAAAGTATATTGTAATATTAATACAATTAAGTTTGGAAAAAAAAAATAGGTCTCTTAATTGGTGGCTTCATATTTGATGTACAGATACAAGGAAATCTAATTTGAAACAGCCTCTCTGTATGTACATAGTTAAGGCTTCATACATCTATCCCTCCCCAGACCCTGCATTGGCAGGAGCCTTGTGCACTAGGCTGCACTATACAAGGCAAACTAAGAAACAGACATGTTAGGCTGGTGAAAAAGTAGGACCCATAAGGGGGGGGGAGGGGGATATCCAGGTACCACTCCTGTGTTTTGGCTTAATAAAAAAGCAATCACTGGCAGAGGTAGGAAAAGAACAAATAAACAAGGATATTATTGGAACTTGAAAGTTTGAGCATGGACGAAAATAGGGGGAGTGAAACTGCCTCTTTTATTATAGGTTATAGAAATTATCTTAAGCTGCATTTAGTGTAACCACAGAATGCATGCATAAAAAAGTTTGAAAATTTTCACTTCATGGAAGAAGTGGGATCTCATAATAAGGTTTCAAATTCAATTAATAGAAAGTAGGTTCTGGTAATAATGTAATACTCAATTTAGATGGTGTGACATGATGGTTGAAGTTACTTACCAACTTCTTCTGGGAAAAGTTTCTCTTCCACTTCCCTAACTGGCATCTAAAAGGTAACTTATTACTAACTGGTGCCTACTCCCCCATACCAACTCCCCCCCTCCTCAACAAAAAAGAAGAAGATGCATCCTACACATACCAACATGTAATGCTTATTTTTCCTTTCTTATATTATCCAAAAAATGAAGATGCATGGGTTAACAATTCATATACATACCATTTAGTATCATGGGGATCTATTTATGTATCAAAAGGCCATTACCTAATTTTGGCCTCAGCTATCTGGAGTTTTGGGAGGGCTGGACTGGATATGGACCTAACCTTTGGCCATTTTATCACAAAGGGGTTGCTCTCAGAATCAAACCCACACTTGTTAGCCCAAGATTTTTCCATTACACAAAACAATGGCCTGGGGGTTATTGATGTATGTGCAGATTTTGGTGGGAGGCTCTCTCTCCCCTTTTAATGAATATATTTTACCATTTATAAAAATAAGGGTCCATTCGTTCGTAGTTGGAATCGGAATCAAAATGGTCTATTCCCATAGTCTGTTTGGTTCAGACAGGAATCAGAATTGGAATTGAAATAAGCTGGAATGGGATTTCATTCCCAAGGGAGGGGAAGGGAATGGCCATTCCAGCAGGAACGGAAATAGGATTCCAATTCTGCCCAACCAAACAGTTGGAATCGGAATGGTCCATTCCGATTCCAGACCCCTATTCCTGCAATCCAAACGGGCCCCAAGTTATTTTGATCTGTATACTCTACTGTGGTTTTGTGCTTGTACATAAATTCCTTCCAACATCTAAACTTTCCTGTTTTGTTCTGTTTGTTTAGGGTGGGAAAACTCTAAGTGAAAGGAGATGGCATGCTGCATTTTCTCCAGAAGGTCATCTGGATATTTCAAAGACACTTAGCAGAATCTATCGTGGGGTATATCAAATCTACTCTTTAAGCTCTCAAGAAAAGCTGAGCTGTTTAGTAATACACAACACTATAAGAAAACCGACATGCTTCATAGCATAATTTTCTACATGCATATCTAACTATTTATGACATTTTGACAGTCTTGCTTTCAAGTAGTTGTTTGTTCTCTATGAGTTATTCAAATAGGTCACTTTGCCAAACCAAGTTTTTAAGAAGAAGCTGCAAATTTTAATGAATCATCTAAGTTTCTTATAATGTAATTGCCTAAGAAGAAATTTCCCTTTTGATTTAGTAGAAGATCAAGACTGTAATCAGTCTTGAATCCTAATAGATTTTAAGTTTACAAAAGTAGAAGAAAAGTGAGAGAAAGGAGAAGGAAGAGAAGAGAAACAGGAGAACACAAGGAGTTGAAAGGAGGGACAGATTCTAACACCTCTTCCGCCGCCACTCTCTTAGCATTTATAGGTTATGTTCAGTACATAATGGAAAGGACAGATCTGCCCTTTGTACTTGCATGATAAATAAAGTAAATAAAAACTGAAATAAATAATAACTGAATTAACAAACTGACCCAAACTGACACTACTATAACTGAAAACAAATAACTACACATGCTGTCCTACGAACACAGTGGGGACCACTGATGTGGGGCCCACATCAGTGTTCTCTACAGATTTGAAAAGGGCATTGACAGAGGCCATAAATTGGGCTGAACAAATTTATTTCCCTGAGATGGTTCCCATGAAGGATCATGGAAATATCATCGTTATATTGCAGAATTTTTTATTGGAGACTTTGATTTTTCTTCTTCTTCATCTTTTTCTTTTTTCATTTTATATATTTATGTTATCATATCCTCCGAGTTATTTCACACCTTCCTCCCACTTTATGGATATTCAACCTCGTCGCTATTGTTTATTTCTTTCAAAATTGGTAAACTATTCTCCTGTTTCTTTCCCCCCTTTTCTGTAGAGAAAGGGATAAGAAGATTATGCAGGCATGGAAACAAGGGAAAGTCCAGAAACCAAGATTCTTCACATTCTTGAACCAGTGGAATTTCACAATTTCAGGGTAATTTGGATTTTATTATTGTTAATATTTTTCAAATTTACTTTCTAGTTTGTTGGTGTCTTAAGAATTGAGTATTTGAGTTCAAAGGGTCAATTTTTGTTTACAGTCTTATTAGAGAGTTTTTAGAATTTTGAAGGATTGAAGATGAAATCACATCATTTGTTTTAGCCTATTTTTCAGGGGTCAAAACTAGTCCATTTTGCATGATTTAGTGTTATTAAATAGGTAATTGAGTTGTTTGTCCAATGAGACCAAGGTCTCGTAAATGAGTTATGGCCATTTTACTGATGGGATTTGAGTCTTTCTATTTTTTTGGGTCTCTCTTGGGAGTTGCCTTTGGTCAGTATAACAGCTTTTATGAGAATAACAACAAGTTGATCATTTGTATTCTCAAATGGTATATAGACCTCTTCCAAGCAACTTTTCTCTAATAAAATATGTGTCCACATCTATATGTTTTGTTTGTCATGTTATACCCGGTTGTGATCTCAGTCTTGTTATCATATATAAGTTTATAGGTTCTTCTACAGAATTTCCCAGCTCATGCAATATATTCCTTATTTAGAGAAGTTCACAAGCTCCCTGTACCATAGCCCTATATTCAGCATATGCATTCGACTGAGCTACTATTAGCTGTCTTTTATTTCTCCAGGTAACCAAGTTATTCTTAACAAACACACAATATCAAGAAATCAGTATATTTTTAGTGGCTAGATCAGCCTAATAAGCATCCATATAAGCCTCCACCTTCATATGCTCATTTCTTTTAAACATTCCCTTATTAGGTGTGCCTTTAAGACAACAAACTAATTTGTATGTCCTATTTTTGGTGTAATTTAATAAACTAATATTATATTAATTTGGTAATAATTTAATAAATTAATAAACTAATTTGTCTTTCTTGAATAGTAAATTAATAGTTGATAATAATTTAATAAATAAATATGTATTATATATAGCTAATGTATATTTTTATTATATGTAATAGTATTGGGTCGGGCTTATTTGAGAAAGCTTGAGCCCGTGGGCCTGAAATTTTGTCCAAGACTGAAAATAATGGGCCAGGTTGGGCTACCCGACCCATGAGAGATTATAGTATGAGAGCTTATTATAGTAACAACTGGAAAAATAAGATTTAACAATTATGAGAGATTATAGTATTGTTGCATGGAAACGCCACCTTTGGAGGGGATTTGTGAGCCAATGTGTTGTTAGAGTCAAGTCGAGAGTTCAGAAAGAGACAACAAATTTGGTGGGTGTGACACAATGTTTCAGTTGACACCCTAAAAGATATATTTATAATAAAAAGGTAAAAGGACAAGTTTGCCCTTAGTGTACAAAACAAACAGTACAAAGAATAGTTATACAACAAAGAAGAGTAAAAATACAAAAATAGCCCTATGGCTAGATCTCACAGTCTCTACACTCACCCTCAAATTGATACCTAGGAATAAGCATCAATTTGTCCATGAGAAATAGATGCTGAGTCTGAGTCATTGCTTTAGTCAACTGGTCTGCTAGTTGGAGCTCGAAGGAGACATGAGGAAGAGATATGGTACCCTCAAGAAGGAGATCGTGGATGAATCAATCAACTTCTATGTGTTTGGTGCGCTCATGGAAGACGGGGTTGGAAGCAATTTATTTGCATAGAGAGGAACAAACGGTAATGGCTCATTAAGTATTTCAAATAGAAGAGCTCGAAGCCATATGATCTCACTACACATGAAAGACATAGCCATGTATTTAGCTTCAGTGGAAGACTTGGACATAGTAGATTGTTTCTTGCACTTCCATGAGATAAGAGAGTTGCCTAAGAATAGACACCGGCCAGTAGTGGACCGTCGGGTGCGAGGGCATCCAGCCTAATCAGCATCCGCATAAGCCATAAGATTAATAGGGGATGAGGAAGAGAAGAATATCATCTGTGAAAGGGTGCTTCGCTCATATCTAATGATCCGATGAACTACAGATAAATGTGGTTGTCTTGGGGAAGACACAAACATGCTTACTATCTGAACTACATAAGATATATCCTAGCCGAGTCATGGTGAGATAGATTAAACTGCCCACTAGTTGATGATAAAGGGTAGGATCTTCAAGAAGAGAACCATCATCTTTGCTGAGTTTCAAATTCAGTTCTAGTGGGGTGTCCACAATCTTAGAGTCATTAAGATTTGCTAGTTTAACAAGATTAGTCGCATACTTTTGTTGGTTAACAAAGTAGCCCCGAGAGTTTCTGCTCACTTCAAGTCCCAAGAAATATGTCAGGCCCCAAGTCCTTCATCTTAAAAGACTCACTGAGTAACTGTTGTAGCCTAGCAATTCTTTCTGTATCATCCACTGTAACGAGTATATCATCAACATAGAGGAGTAATACCGTTACTCCTTGCTTTCGCCTTAAGATGAATAAAGAATAATTGAAAGAACTCTGGATAAAGCCAGCATCAGTGATGACGGATCTAAACTTCTCAAACCAGCCCCCAGGAGCTTGCTTCAGGCCATAAAGTGACTTCTTCAGACGACAAACAAGTTGCGTGTCTGTACAATATCCCAGAGGGGGCTTCATATAGATTGTCTCTTTCAACTCCCCATGCAGAAAAGCATTCTTGATGTCCATCTGATGGATTGCCCACTATTTGGCTGTAGATACATCCATCAGAAGTCGTACAATGGTCATTTTAGCTACAGGAGTAAAGGTCTCCTCATAGTCTATCCCATATTCCTATTTATAGCCTTGTGCAACCAACCTAGCTTTGTATCTATCTAGGCTTCCATCAGATTTTAGTTTCACAGATTAGACCCATCGACTTTCTATGAGAGATGTCTTTGGTGGAGCTTTGACCAGGTCCCGGGTGTCATTCTCAAGAAGGGCTCAAATCTTAGAATCCATGGCATCTTTCCAATGTGGTTCTGCTACAGCCTATTGGTAAGATCTGGCAATGTCTATGGTAGATAAAACAACGGAAAAGGAGCTATGGTCTGGTGAAAAGCCATAATAGTTAGGTGGGCAAGAAATTCTAGAGGAACGATGTAAAGCGAGAGTAGTGGGTTTAGGAGGAAGGTCAGATATACTTATTGAGGCAGCTGGAGTGACTAGATCAGCAACTAGTGGCGGAGTAGAGGGGGGCATTGAGACTGAAGAAGGCCATTGCTTCCTGGAGTAAGTCTGAAGTTGTTGCAGAGGTGACAATGGACTGTCTGAGGTACCTGTAGAATCAAAACTGTGCAACAAGGAAATAGAAGGAGCTGGGAATTTTACTATATGTTCAAAAAAGGACACACTTTCAAGAAAAACTATATTATGAGAGATTCTAAGACGACGAGCTAAAGGATCATAGAAAATGAACCCTTTATGTTCAGAACTATACCCCATAAAGGCACACAAAGCTACTTGTGTAGTTAACTTTGTGCATTCATGAGGTGAAAGGTGGACAAAACAAGCACAACAAAAATCCTTGAGCATGGATAAGTCTAGGGGTTTGTGAAAGAGAGATTGAAAATGAGAAGAGTTATTCAAAACAGATGATGGAAGACGATTTATGAGATACACAACAGTGCTGGTTGCCTCCACCCAAAACCAAGAGGGTGCATGGGAATCTTGTAGAAGTGTTCTGACTACACTCAAGATATGCCCATTCTTCCTTTCTAATACCCCGTTTTGTTGTGGGGTGCCTGGATAGGATTTTTGGGGTTGAATTCCATGTTTTAAATAATTTTGGAAATCTCCATCAATATACTCTCCGCTTGAATCCAATCATAGCACACAAATTTGAGCATCAAATTGGGTAGTAACATAGGTGTGAAAGTGTTTAAATACAATGTACACTTCAGATTTCTTTTGAAGAAAATAAGCCCAAGTGAAACGAGTGCAGTCATCAATAAAGATTACAAAGTACTTACATCCCAATTGTGAGACAACTGAAGATGACCAGACATCACTATGTATTACATAAAAAGGAACTGTTGCATGCTCAGAATGAGAAGGAAAAGGTAAAATATGACTTTTACATAAACCACAAGTGATGCAATCTTTATTTATATTCTTAAAGGAAAAATAGAAACAGGTAAATAACAGAAGCAAATAACTGATCAAGTTTCTTAGAAAATGGATGGCCAAGGCGTTTATGCCACACAGGCCAATCATTATTACAGTTAAAAGATTCAGAGCTAGAAGTAGTAGAAAGCAAACACGAAGTAGAAGCAGGAACAGTCTTATTCTTCTCAAATTCCAAAGCAAATAGTTTTCCCAGTCTACGCCCCTTCCCCTTCACTTCCCCAGTTTGCTGGTCTTGTATCAAACAACCATCAGAAGTGAATGAGACATTGTTACCTTCCTCTATAAGTTGGCCAATAGAAATCAAATTGGTGATAAGCTTAGGTACAAATAAAGTTTTGGATAAATGAAACGGATATGACTTAAAAGTAGATAAGTACAAATCATCACAGCCAAGTATGCCTAGTTTTTCACCGTTTGCAGTGATAATTGTCTATTGGGAAGATGGGGTTTGGGATACTGACCGAGAGTCGCCCCTGTCATATGGTTAGAGGCTCCTGAGTCAATATACCAGAGGTGGTTCGGTGAAGGGCAATAGGTCGGTGACTTACCAGGCAGACCAATAGCAAAGAAGGATGAAGAGATGACTGAGGACATGAGCTGTCGAATCCGTTCTTCAGACATGCTGTCGGAGGTGTCGTTTTGGCCAGCTACAAAAGTAATAGAGGAGGAGGCATCTGAACCATCTACAATAGTCTGATAGGCCTTATAGTTTCCTTTTTTTTGGTTTGATCCACTACCTTTTTGAGGCCGGATAGGACGGACATTCAATAATAATGTGGTCGACTTTTTTGCAATTTGTACATGTGTTCTTACAATGGGAGACAATGTGCCCATATTCCTTACATTCATAACACTTTACCTTAGAGAAATCCTTCTTCCCTTTTGGTTTAGTTGCCAGGAAGACAACATCAATGTTGGAATCTTTCCTTCCACCCAGTGTAGTCAATCTGGTTTCCACTCTCAAAATCTCTCCAAGGATAGTATCTAAGTCAGGAAGTGTTCCTTGGCTTAGGATATTAGGTTTGACAACTTCAAACTCAGGCCTTAGATGCATTAGGAAATGCACAATTTTCCTCCTGTCAAAGTGTTTCTTCATGTACTTCACACAAAGTCTGAAGGATCCTTTCCCATGTGAACTAACTCATATTCTATCCAAAGGTTGATGAATCTAGCATAATATTCCTGGACCTTTTTGTCTCCCTGATAGTATGAGAAGATGTCAACCTCTATCTAATACTATCTAGAAGTGTTCGATTACTGATAAATTTTCTCAAGATACTGGTACATCTCATAGGCTGTCTGTACCCTCTCATAGGGATAGCAATATTAGTTTCAACTGAACCTAGAATCCATGACACAATTTTTGCATTGTTGATCTCCCACTGATTAAATCCCTTAATGTCAAAGTCATCAGGTTTAGATATAGATCCATCTAGATATCCCCAAAGACCCTTAGCTTCGACATGGAATTGAAAGTTAAACTTCCATAATGCGTAGTTCGTACCATTGAACTTAATAGGAAGAACCTCCATCCTTTCTGATGCCATTAGAAGACAAAAAGGCGACAACACACACTTCCAGAAACCAATAAGATTCGAACCAAAGGAAGAAAAGGAGAATACCTTTTAGCTGATGCCCAAAAAAGGCAATTGTAAAGTTCTGCTGAACTGAAGAGTGGATCAAAACCCCTCAAAATCAAAACTGATCCAAACCAAACCAAAGGGATTCAGTAGATTTGCTCTGGCGACACCAGATCTAAGATTTCAGGCTGATCCGATGTCTCTACAAGGAAATCTAAGAAGAAAGGTGAATCCGATGGCACAACAGTTTAGGAAATAAATAGGGCCCAACCTCTACCCAATTTGGGCCGGATACTCTTTTTTGGGCCTTCTCAAAATAGTGGGCCCCAGGTTCTGAAAATCAAGCCAAATAATAGAAGGGACAGAAATAATAGTGGGCCGACCTTTGTGGGCCTATCTAAGGTGGGACAGGGGGAACAACATGTTAAAACAAGATATGAGCCGAACATTACCAGCTCATCGAAGGGACCCAAAACATTTTTAAAAGGTCACGTGACTAGGGGGTGATGTCAATAGATGGTAAACACCATTTATCTTCTTTTTCGTTGAGCACAACAGCACGAAAACCACGAAGAGGGAATCTCACCCATTCTGGAAACACTTTACACTGGGTTGCGTCAGAAAGATCAAACAGAATGTTGCAGGAAAAACATAATCCAAGGTGTGTCAGGCGAAGTGATTTAGAGAAGTGGAAGCAGTATGATTGCTCTGAGGAGGAAGATCTCAGTGATTTTGTTTCAGACGACACAGTAAGCTTAGGGAGCATTGATCTGAGCAGTTCGAGGAATGTTTTTGATAAAGATAGCATGGGTTCGAAGGTACTCTTTCAAGAGAACAAGGAAGAAGATGATTCACAAAGAGTTGAGGAAGACATTGTGAACTTTTTGGATTCCTCGACAAAGGTTGCGGTTCAGGTGCTGCCTATACCCGCAAGGGAAGTCAGTCCAATATCTCAGGAAAAACAGGATTTGAGGTCGGTAGGGAAAAGTTCAAACACTCTGACCTGTAATGTAATACCAGAAGAAGGGCAGCACAGGAAGAATAGTTCAACTGCTAAAGTCGACAGGGTATTGATTTCTACTATAAACTCTTCAAGGCAAGCTCAATCACAGGGAACAGATTTAGGCCTATCTCCTTATGCGCATCCCCCTCTCCTGAATGATGTCCCATCGGTCCCCAACAACATAGGTATGAATGTCCTTTCGGTTTTGGTTACTAATGTGCCTTCTGTGCTTGAAACAGTTACTCTAGCATCCCGAGCAGAAGTTCCAGTTGGGGGAAAAAAAGAGTGAATGGCAACTCCGAGAGTGAACTGAGAGAGGGAGAAGTGGCACCTAGAGAGAGATAGGAGGAGGAATTGGAGAGAATATGGGAGAGGATCTATGCATTGTTGAAGGAGTACAAAGAGAAGGAGGAGGAATTAAATCAAAGGGAGAGAGCAGTAATTTCTCCAGAGAAGGACCACTATAGAAGTTCCGAGTTGGGGGGAGAGGTGGCTGAAGCTAATGCATCATCTAGGAAGACTGAGGGTAATAATAAAAGGAAAAAGGAAAAGAGATCAGAAGTGGAGAGATTGATTTCAGATATTGAGGGTGACATTGAGTTTAGTGGGAGAGGGGAAAGAAGAAAGACTCTGTTGTAAGGTGGAGTCTTTTGGGAAGGGTTTTTTGAAAGAAGTGTTCAATGAAAATCATCAACTGGAATGTGAGAGGACTGGGAAGTGAAAGAAAGAGAAGGGCAATTAAAGACTTACTAAGAAGAGAGAAACTGGACATAGTGTTGATACAGGAAACCAAATTGGCAGAATTGGATAAAAGGTGGGTTAGAAGTGTATGGAGATCAAGAGGAGTTTGCTGGACCTCGACCCTTTCTTGGGGAGCCTCTGGAGGTCTAGTAACATTATGGAGGGAGGATGCTATAGAATCAGTGGAGGAGCTAATTGGGAGATACTCTATGTCGTTAAAGGTCAGGAATGTGGGGGATGGATTTACCCAGGTTCTAACCAATGTATATGGGCCAAACACTTATAGAGAGAGGAATGAGATGTGGGAAGAATTGTATGGGATACCAGGCCTATGGGAGGGTCCTTGTGAAAGAATGGTAGGATCCATCTAATGGACGCCAAAAGGTTGCGGAATGGGTGGGCGAATTTCAAAAATCTTCCTACCTTCTCCCAACTGGGAATCATATTCCCTGAATTTAGAATACTATATTCAAGGATCTTACTTGAACCATGATCGAACCAGATCTGAACCAAAAAGCAAAAGGGAGGAATATACCTGATCCGGAGAAGCAGTATCTCCCAAAGTTGGTGTTCACGCCCAAAGAAGAAACCAAGATCCGCTCCTGCTAAAGATGACACAGCTGTGGATGGAACGGAACCAGCAGGGTGCGTCCTACACACTGGATCCTTCCCAAGAATCATCTGGAAAGTCTGAACACTGAATCTTTCTTAGTCTTTTTCGCAAGACTAATGTCAAGAACTGATTTCTTGACTCCCTATTGCTGCAAAGATCAAATCTTGCAAGAGGGAATGGTGGTGGCTGGAGGAGAACTCCTGGGACGAAGATGGCTAAACTGCTTCTCTTCTCTCTGGAGTTTAGTACGAGATCTTATCTCAAATCGCAGGGAGTTTTCTTGACTCAAACCCTTGGTTCGAAATCTGATATATTTCTCTTGGGTTTCTCCTCCTTTCTTCTTGATTAAGAAACCTCATAATTAGGAGTTATCCCAATCCAAATCTGTATTTGGATAGGGGATTATCTTAATCCTATCTGCAGATTAAGTTAGCTTACTCCTGATCTTATCAGGAGGTTACCAGATTCAAATCTGTTTTGAATTTGGTCTCCCAGAGTGGATAAGGTTAAAGGCCCTATCCTTTTACTAACATTAATCTCAGATTCGCCCCATAGATGGGTGATCATATCAGCCCAGCTCGAAATGGGCTTTTGGCCCATTAAGTGTTCAGTGTTTAACTAGTTTCCAATCTGCTACCCAGTTGGGCTTCTTTGTATGGCATGGGACCCAAGCATTGATCTACACACCAGCCACATGGGTTCGGCCCAGCCTTTATTACAAGGCCCAACCGAATTCACTGAAAAACTCAGTGAACCCCTGAGTCCATCACATGGACCCTATGGGCCCAACACTTACATTAAGTGGTCCCTGGGCCAAGCCATCTTATAAAAACCCAGGGACTGTGGGCAGGTGCAAGATTAGCCCATCAGGTATTATCCTAAATGGTCTTACACTTAACCTCTCAGCCCTTAATGATCAAGCACTACCTGACAAGAGAGGACCTCTCCCTCGGCTGCAAGGAACAGTGCCGCACTCTCCACTCACATGGATCCCGGGAATTAAAACCATTTGCAAACATTTTGAAACCGTACATATATATAAATATATTAATTTTGCAAAACAAAATTCCAACGATTGAAATCAACTGCCGGCAGTTTGGTTTCCATCAGAGAGAGTGCATTCCCGATCATTACCTTTGTCCGACAAAGGGGCTGATCCTGTCACTATGATCACCCACTCAGATGAATTCTCAGACTGTCCCAACATACCCAGGTTTTGATCCCCATCTAAGCATCTCACTGATTGGCATATCAAAGACAGCCCGATCCGACACCTAGTGAAGTGTCATAATCGAGTCTAGGGGTCAGGTGTAACTTTTTAGTTTTGCCCATCTATCTTCAAGGTCCAGGGCAATACTGGAAATCTGGTCCGGTTCAAGGATTCGAGTAATCCCATACTGCATGTGCCTTGGGTCTTACCCTGGTGGCCGAGACAGGCCATCCCAACACTTGGTGGCACACCAGTATCAGCCTTGGCAGGATAAATCTCCCCAGACTTATCCAATGGCTGTGGACATTTAAAACTAACACGAGTCTCTATAAGTGTCCAGTTTTAGGGTCTTACACAGAATTAAACCAAACAACATGAATCAAACATGCACTTTATTTATTTCTACTAAATAACAAAAGTACATCAAATCGGATTGAAGCTAAGGGCATACAAAACTGTCTAACACCTTGGTGTCTTGGGGGGATTTCAATGTAATTAGGTTTTGTAATGAATTTAACAACCCCCAAAGAACAATTACAACCAGCATGAGAAAGTTTAATGAATTCCTTAATAATTGTGGTCTAAAGGATTTACCTTTCTTACAAGCCAATTTTACTTGGTCTAATTTCCAAAAAAAACCCCCTTTGCTCGAAATTAGATAGGTTCCTATTTAATGAAGAGTGGGGGAATAATTGGAGGAACTTGATGGCTAGGGCCTTACCTAGAGTCACTTCTGATCACTGCCCTATCTAGTTAAGTCCCGAAACAATAGCCTCTGGTCCACAACCATTTAAATTTGAGAATATGTGGTTAATTCACTCGGATTTTGTGCACCTGATTGGGGAGTGGTGGAGATAAGATTTAAGAGGGGTAAAGTGGAAGGGAGTGATTCCCCAAAAAGCTGAAAATGTTGAGATCCAAAATCAAGGAGTGAAATAGGGAATACTTTGGAAGGATAGAGGAGCAAAAAATTAACTTGGTGTCTAAGATTGAGGAATTAGATTCCAAAGAAGCCCAAAGGATGATGAGTGAGCAAGAAAGGATTTTGAGAAGAAACTTAAAGAAGGATTTGGATGAGGTTCTTCTGAGAGAGGAAATCTCTTGAAGGCAAAAGTCAAGACACAAATGGATTTAGGAAGGGGATGGGAATACAAAATTTTTCCATGCATTGGCTAATGGGAGGAGAAGGAAAACTTTCGTGGCTAAGTTAGAGGTGAATGGGGAGGAAGTAACAAATCAAGAAGGTTGTTTGTGGATCATTTCAAGTCAATCTATAGGAAACTGGTGAACAATAGGCCAACATTGGAAGATTTGGATTGGATTAGGATATCTGAAGAACAAGTGAACTGGCTAGAAAGGGGTTTTAGTGAAGAAGAGATTAGACAAGTGGTATTTTCAATGGATAGATCCAAAGCACCTGGTCCAGATGGCTTCACAATTGCTTTTTATTAGGACTGTTGGGATGTTATTAAAGAAGACCTTGTTGGGGTGTTTTAGGAATTTGCAGATAAAAAAAAGGTATGTCCTAGAATTAATGCTACCTTCTTAGCCCTAAACAATAGATGACCTAAGCGGTTGTGCCAAAGCATAATCTTACTACAAGATTGAGAAACAAACAATTTCCCTGCTTCACTCTGCTCCCCCTGTAAATGTTCCAGCAGGTAGACTCCATTCATCTCACGACCAATCTCAATCACCTTCTTTGTTTCTAGATCTTGAAAAATACATCGATCAGGGAAAAAAGTTACCGAACAGTTTTGATTTTTAGTAATACTACTAACTGAAAGTAAGTTAGCACTAAGCTTGGGAACATGCAAAGGTAAGGATAGGGTGATGGTATCTAATAATCTGATGTCTCCTTTGCTAGAAATTGGTACAAGAGAGCCATCAACAATAAAAACTTTGTCTCTCCCAGAGGATAAACAATAGGTGCTAAATAGAGTAGATATGCTGGTTATATGATCTGAAGCACCTGAATCTATTACCCAGGAAGGTCTAGTATTACCTGGGATAGAAGCATGATGAGCAATAGTTCTTGTCCTGTATGAGCAAGGGCTAAAGTAGGCTGAGCTGAATTACTAAATTCATTTTCTAGTTGAGTCAAAACAGCTCGGACTGCAGCTAGGGTATCTAGAGGAGTGCCTGTTGTGCTTGATGAAGTTGTACTATCAGTGTTGATAGCCATATTAACATTCCCTTTCTTATTTCTGAGCTTTGTTGGAACTAGATGAGGGTGCAACTTCCAACAGGTGTCTTGTAGTGTTCACATACTAAGTCCTTCTTAGCTTCCTTCTTCTCCTTATCCCCCCCAGATTTAGGTCTAACTACTAACAAGGTTGATTCAGAGGGCTGTTGCTGCAATATAACCTTTCTCCTAGTTTCTTCACTATGCACTAGGGAATAGGCTTGCGATAAAGTCACACTATCTCTTGTTAACAACTGTTGTCTCACAATGTCATATTCAAACTTCAGACCAGCTAGGAACTCAAAAACTCTGTTAGTTTCAACTTGCTTTCTATATGTTTATGCATCTTTCTGAGTGTCCCACTCAATTGTTTCAAGATGGTCAATTTCATGCCACAGGGATTTTAAGGTTGAAAAGTAAACAGAGACCTGCTTCTCTCCTTGCCTCAGATTTTTAACCTTACATTTTAGCTCATAAGCCCTAGCAACATTAAGAGGCTGAGAGTAGGTTTTCTTCATAACATCCCATATTTCCTTTGCTGTTTTGGCCCACAAGTAGTTTTGGCTGATGCGTGGCTGCATAGAGTTGCACAACCATGTCATCACCAAAAAATTCTCTTGGACCCACCTAGCATAAGTAGGGTCCTCCTTGGAGGGTTCCTTCACATCCCCTAGCAAGAAGTTCAGTTTTCCTCTACCCCCAATAGCCATCATGGCTGATTGGGTCCATTCCAAGTAGTTTGATCCAAAAAACTTAACAATTGTAATCTGAAAGGTGTTTTTAGTCATGTTACCTGAACCACCAGTCCCAAAAGCACCTTCCCCTTGGTTCTTGTACTCCATTCTAAGTCAAGAAGAGGCTTTAAACTACTGTGGCGAGAAAAAACTGTATTTCAAAGCTGAAAACAACCGACCTAGGACAATGATTTTGTAGTTAGATATCAGTCAACTATTGTCTTGGGATTGATATCAGTCCTGGACTGATTGATATCAATCTTGAGATTTTCTATTTGTACCTCTCTGAATGAATAACAAAGTCCTTTTGAGTATCAATCTCAAGAAAAGATACTGACTTTATGAAGGAAACTGATTGATACGTCAGTCTTCAAACTTGATCAATCGATTACTGTTAGCACCTTGAATCTTGATCAAAGAACCAAGAAAAAAAATGATCGGCACCTCCAATCTTGATCAAGAATTGATCTTGATCACTCAATTCCTGCCTGATTCTTCCTGATTACAAGAAGCTCTCTCCAATCTTAGGACAGCTGCTAAAGCCTTCTTGCAACCTCCAAGAATAAGCCGAAATAAGGATCTTTCTGAACTTTCAGCCCTAAACAATTCTCATGTGGTCGGCTGAATTAAATCCACATGAGAAACCCTAGATCTAAGGCTCTGATACCAACTTGAAAGAAGAAGAACTGTTTACTGTATTACAGGTTTGAAGAGAAGAAAAGAGAGAGAGAGAGAGAGAGAAAAGAAAGAAGGGGTTTGGTGGTGAATAATTTGCCGCCCCATACACTCCTTTATTTATAGCTTTTAGGATCCTTACAAGAATAGGAAATAAACAAAAATTATAAACAATAAGGCCAGTTGGCCCAACATAACAGAAATTAGAATCTTCTAATAACAGAAATTAGAAACTACTAAAAAGAAATTAGAAACTACTAATAAAAGAAATTAGAAACAACTAGGTGTGGGTATGAAACCTCACACACTAGAGCCTGAGTGTGGGTATGGAACCCCACTTGTGGCTAACTAACCAACTATTTCTTCAGTTTGCTTGCAGAAGAAAAGGCCTTTCATGTGTTTGTCCCCTAACTAGTGTGTACTTTGCAGGGCTAGTGGTGAGGATTGCTCCCACTTACTTGTATCTTGTTCCTTTTCTAGTGCTATTTGGGGTTGGATTTTTTCTTTGTTTGGGTGCAGGTGGAATCTGTCCACAGACTTAAGTCAGCTGTTCGATCCTTCCTTTTTTGTGTGGCCTACAAAAAAAGGAAAAATGATGTGGAGATGCATTAGAGCAGCCACCTTATGGACAATATGGGAAGAAAGGAATGCAAGGGTGTTCATGGAAAAGGAAAGAAGCATTCAGGCTGTTGAGGATTGTATCTTGACTAGGGCCATTCACTGGTTAAGAACAGTGGACTTCTTTCATACTTTTTCCTTTGATGATATTTGGAGAAATTGGATAGAGATGGCTAACAACCATACAAGGAAGGACAGGGAATCTGTAGTGTGGATCCCTCTGCCTGAAGGATGGGTAAAGCTGAACTTTGATGGCAGCAGCCAAGGAAACCCAGGCCCATCGGGGATAGGAGGGGTGCTGAGAGATACAGAGAGCAACATCTTAGCCTTGTTTTCAGGCCCCGTGGGAATAGGAGACTCTAATAGAGCTGAGATTTTAGCGGCGGTACAAGGTATTCAGATTGCAGAACAACTAGGAGTTCAGCGATTGGTAGTTGAAGGAGACTAAGAATGTTGTGGGATGGTTGACAGACCCAGCTTCAGCTATGTGGCGACACGGAGATTTATTGAGGAAAGTCAACTGGCTCACAAGAAACATGACTGTTACCCCTCTTTGGGTGGGAAGATCAGAAAATACCTTAGCGGATGGGTTAGCTAAGCAAGGGGCTTCAAGGGAACATTTATTTTGGGCTGCTCTGTAATTTTACTTTGGGCTATTTCTGTTTTAATTTGATGTAATACTTTATTAGAAGAGGTAACAGCTCGTGCTTCTTTTTGGGTTTCCTGTATTGCCTTATTACTTCTCGATTAAAAAATTATTTTCATTCATCAAAAAAAAAAAAAAACAGTCGAAGAAAAAGATTTGTAAAGTTCAGGTCTGTAGCCGATCTAGGAAGAAGATTAAAGGACACTCAAGAACTATACTGTTAGAGAGTTCTTGAACCAGTAGTAACCGAGATGTTCAACGAGATGTTATGTGTAGATCAGGTCGTGACCTGCTCTAATACCATGTTAGAGTCAAGTTGAGAGTTCAGAAAGAGAGAAAGAAAGAGACAACAGATTTGGTGGGTGTGACACAATGTGTCAGTTGACACCCTAAAAGATATTTTTATAATAAAAAGGTAAAAGGACAAGTCTACCCTTAGTGTACAAAAGAAAGAGAGTACAAAGAATAGTTATACAACAAAGAAGAGTAAAAGTCCAAAAATGTGCATGGCTAGATCTCACAGTCTCTACACGTGTGTTCATGAGTCAACTTGTGTTCAGCTCTCCCAATTATGTATTGGACTTGGTTAAAGTTAGGGATGAGCATAATTCGGTTAAAACCGAATAACCAAACCAAAAGTTTCAGTTTCATTTTTTTTTCGGGTTTTGGTTAATTTGGTTATTGAATAATTCGGTTTTTGGTTTCTGTTTTTAGAATTGAAATTCGGTTAACCGAATTAACCGAACTTTGATATATAATATGTAACATATAATGTATAATATAGTATATTATTTGTGTATGAATTTATAATATATTGAAATTTTCTTTCATAATGTATATTATAATATATAGTATATATTATATGTTATAATATATATAATATGGTATATACATTATTAAAATTCAGTTTTAACCGAAATAACCAAAAATCGAACTGAAAATTTCGGTTTCGGTTATTTTGGTTTTTCTATAATTTGGTTTTGGTTTTTATTTTTTTAGTTTGGTTTTAAAAATTGCAGTTTATTTGGTTTAGTTTTTAACCGAATAAACCGAATGCTCACCCCTAGTTATAGTGTGAATCATGTAGATTTACTAAAATATCTGCCATGTTAACTCTACAAAATTGCAAATCCTCACTTTAAGTATCTCCATGTAACAGTAGTCCAAGGACTTTGGCAAGGTGACCTCCTTTCTGCTTTTATGCTTACCTTTATTGCAAATGTATTTGGTAGATTAATCATAAAGGCAGATTGATTACAACTGATCAAAGGGTGGAGAGTAGGAAGAAATAGAGTGGTGGTAACCCATTTGCAGTTTGTAGATGACATTATTTTGTTTTGTGAAGGAGAGAGACCGGTGGATTAGGAATTTGAGGCTCATTGTGCAAATTTTTGAATTTTGAAGGTTAATTTTGGGAAAAGTTGCATGGTAGGAATCAACTTGGAGAGTGAGTTATCTTCCTTTGCACAGATTGTAGGATGCTCTACCTCTTCTATGTCAATGAAATACTTAAGTATTCCTATTTTCCTATTGAGGCCAACCCAACGGACCATAGTTTTTGCTAACTAGTGAAGTTGGGTGCTTGGAAAAGAGGGTACATATCTTTAGGGGGTAGAATCACTTGATTAAATCTGCCTTGGCTTATTTACTAGTGTACATGTTTGGGTTTTGGTAGTGAGTCTTGTTTGTTCTGTGAAAATTGGGAAAGAAAAAGTTTGTATTAAAAGGGGTGGGAGGGTCTTGGATTTTGAAATTTTGTGGGTGATTTCTTGTCACCGTATTGTACTTATCTTCTTCTTTTTCTTTCTTTTTTTTTAATTACCAAAAAACATTGTGAAGACAATCAAAGATTATTTATGGGAGCCAGGGGAAGACAGGAAGGATCATCTAATAAATTGGCAAGTAGTTTCTAGAATAGAAAATAGGGAGGGCTGGTATTGGGAAACCTAGAGCTGAGAAACCAAGCCTTATTAGGGAAGTGGTTATGGAGATTACTTTTAGATGGGGAGAAGTTGTGGAAAAGGGTACTGCTGTAGTGGTAAGCATTTATGTGCAAGAGGACAATGAATGGGATGCTGGACTATTTGCAGGGGCAACCTAGGCTTCACCTTAGAAAGCTATTCAGTCCATTCTACCTCTCTTGCTTCCTTGTATCAGGTATGTGAAGGGATGAGAGATCCATCCTATGGACGCCCAAAACTTGCGGAATAAAGGGGCGAATTTCAAAAAATTTTCTCTCCCTTCAAGTGGGAATCGCATTCCCTATTTAGAAAATCATATTTTCAAGGATCAATCTTGAACCATAAATTGTACCAGATCTGAACCAAAAAGAGTAGGAGAGGGTTATACCTGATACGGAGAAACAATATTTCCCAACGAAGGTGTTCACGCCCAAGGAAGGATCAAAAGACTGCTCCCACTGAAGATGGCGCAGTGCAGGATGGAGCAGAATCAACAGTATTCTTCTCCAAGAATTCTATCATTCGCAAGAAACAGCAGGATGGCACGTGAGCACAGCTTCCTATCAATTCTTTGTCAAAGAACTGATGTCAAGATCGAATCTTGACTTCTCCCACCAATGGAGATCGAACAGGATGTCTGGCGGCTGCAGGATGGAGGCGGCAAGAAAAATCTTTGCAGGGATTGCAGAAATCTTTCTTCTGTGATTTTAGCTCTGAAGAGGATGTGAGTATATCTTCTCTAAAGGCTGCCGCCCCCTTCCTTGTAACCCCAAAGGATCAGTTCCTAATCCAATTAGGAGTTGCTGATCTAAATCTTATTTGGATCAAAACATCTCTTTAGGTGATAAGGATAAACCCTTATCTTATCTACAGATTGGATCAACCTTCTCCTAATCTTATTAGGAGGTTTCTAGATCCAAATCACATTTAGATCTGGACTCTCTGAGCGGATAGGGTTAAGGCCCTATCCTATCTGCTTGATCCATCTCAGAATTCGCCCATATTTAACTTATTAAATAAGTCCAGTTCGAAATGGGCTTTAGGCCCATTAAGCTTATGTGCTCACTTAACCTTCCTAACTGCTGCCTAGTTGGGTTTCCTTGTATGGCGTGGGACCCAAGCATTGATCTACACATCAACCACATGGATTCAGCCCAGCCTTTGTCACAAGGCCTGACCGAATACACTGTTATGGACAGTGCACCCCCTGAAACCCATCAAATGGGCTCTATGGGCCCAACACTTACCCTAAGTTGTCTTTGGGCCAAGCCACCTTGTAACACCCAGGGACTGTGGGCAGACGCAAGATTAGCCCATCAGGTATTACCCTCAATGGTCTTACACTTAACCTCTCAGCCCATAATGATCATACACTGCCCGACAAGAGAGGACCTCTCCCTCGACTGCAAGGAACAGTGTTGCACTCTCTACTTATATGGATCCCGGGAATTAAAACCTTTTGCAAACATTTTAGAAACCATAATATATATACTTTTATATCTCATATAAAATATACTTTGCAAAACAAATCTCAACGATTGAAATTGGCTGCCGGCAGTCTTGGTTTCCATCAGTGAGAGTGCATCCCCGATCATTACCTTTGTCCGACAAAGGGGCTGATCCTGTCACTATGATCACCCACTCAGATGAATTCTTAGACTGACCCAACATACCCAGGTTTCGACCCCCGCTAAGGATCTCACTTATTGGTACATCAAAGACAGCCCAATCCGACACCTAGTGCAGTATCATAATCGAGTCTAGGGGTTAGGTGTAACTTTCCAGTTTTGCCCATCAATCTCCAAGGTCCAGGGCAATACTGGAAATCTGGTCCAGTTCAAAGATTCAATTAATCCTACACTGTATGTGCCTAGGGTCTCACCCTGGCAGCTGAGACAGGCCACCCCAACCGTCTTGGTGGCACAACAGTGTCAGCCTTATCCGGATAGGTCTCCCCAGACCGACCCACTGGCTGTGAACATTCTAAACCAACACGAGTCTCATTAAGTGTCTAGTTTAAGAGTATTACATAGAAACATACCAAGGGAACATGAATCAAATATGCACTTTTATTCATTTACAATAAACTCATAAAGTACATCATTCTGATTGAAGCTAAGGGCATACAAAACTGTCCAATAGTATGATGTGTCTTTGGGTAATAAAGTTAAATTTTGGGAGCACATCTGGGTGGGGTAGTCTCCCTTATAATACCTTTTACCCCAATCTTTATGCTTTGTTTTCCTTTAAAGGTGAACTTGTGTGAAAATTTCTTGTTTCATCTACCTCTGGTGGTGGGTTTGGGTGGAGCTTTGGTTTCAGGAGGGTGTTAGGGACTCTAAAACTTCCTTATGTCCTTAATCTTCTTCAGGTCCTTGAAGGTGTATTCCTTGGCCCCCTTAAGTCTAATAGTTGGATTTTTCCTCCCTCTTAGGTTATTTTTCATGTGCCTCTTTCTTTGAGATAATATCCTGTCCCACATGGATGACTCTTTCCAATGAAACAGGTTTGGTTTAGACCTATCCCACCCAAAATTGAAACTTTCTGATTAGGAGATATTTTATGAGAAAATTAACACTTCTGATATCTATACTATATAAAGTAGATACTTTCCGTGGATTCTGTGCAGGTCACAAAATTTAAATCCAATCATATATCATATATGGTTAATACTTACTTGCACATGTGCATACCATGTGCTCTTACACTAATGATTCCAAAAAGGAGATCTGTGGTATGCTTATCCCTCTCTTAGTGTGTCCTTTGAAGCAGTCAGAAGTTTTAGGTCAAATTTTCATTCTAAATTGGTGTTTGTAAAGAAGGACCCTAACCTTTCTGTTTAGTCCATAAATAGAATTGAAATTTTAGCATTAAGTAGAATGAAAAGTTTGTCTGGAGTTTCCTACAGATAAGAATGTTATCTTCTCTCTCTTTTCTTCTAAAGGTTTATTCTTTTCTTTCTCTTTCTCATCCCTCTTCTGATCTAAATCTTTTTCTCTCATAATTCATATCCCTAATTCCCCTTCTTTACCCACCTTTTTCGTCCTACATCAGGAAAGGTTACTTCATTTCTGCATATAATCTATCTGTCTCAATTCCAATGTGTTTTCTGTCAAAGCTCTTAACTTTCCAGTCAAATATAAGGTCTCTCTTTATCTGGCACTGATGCTAACGAATGCTTTGAGGGTTAAATAGTTACTTTGGTTGTGACTGATCAGAAATTTCATGTAAACAAGCCAAATGGTTCAAAACCTACATGTCAGAATTTTGGTTTGTTCAACAAGAAATTTCAGAATTTTATATTTATCTATTAGTTTCATATTCAACTTTTTTATCCATTTCTATGGTCATTCATATGGGAAAGTCCAGTTACATATGATCGACCTTATTCTTTGCAAAATTGTCTGTGACTTCCTTAAACTTCTTCTTCTCATGGATTCCATGCTTGGTAAATGATAGGAAGGGGTTTTAAGAGAATTTGTTTACTAACTGAGAGGTTCTTTGTATCTTTGTCTTTGTTGTTCTCCCATTGCCTCTTGGAGTAAAGGATTCCTTGCACTTTCTCTTTTTTCCCTTAATGTAATTGCTTTTTCTAATTATCAAAATATCGAATGTTGCATGGGTTTGGAATGGGTGTGAGATGTGGGTACATGTCATAGAGTTTGATCTGCCTGACACTAGTATTTTTACCACTAAAATGATGTGTCTGGAATCCATATCCTTGTCCAAATGTCCAAGTTCTGCAATTGGTACCTTTGGGGTAGTTTGCAATCAGTATTATCATTTGTCGAAGGATTACGAACAAGATCTTCTTGAATTGTTAGTTAATAAACATGTTTTCACTGATGTTGGGTAATACACTGATCTCCTATTTATTTTATTGGAATATTTAGATAGAATAATAAGCATTTAGTGATGAATTTCTAACTACAGCATTTTTGTTTCTACCAGTGTTTATAGAAACAAACTTAAAAAAAAATGTCTGATTATTGTCTTTGTCTTTTGGACAAACTTAGGGTATTCATCCCTCAATAAGAGGAGAAGTTTGGGAATTCTTACTTGGATGTTATGACCCTGAAAGCACCTTTGAAGAACGAGAGGAGATACGCCAACGTCGAAGGTAATCCATTTTAAAGCTAAATGCTGCATGTTATCTGCATCGGTTGATAAACCAAAAGGAGAGACGAAGATAATATGGGTTAGGGTCAAATGTTAAGTCTACAATCATTTTCAAGACAAAGTTTGTATTGTAGAAAGGAAGGCTCAGGCTTGGACCTATTTAAAGGTACCACAAAACGTAAACCTACGCTTAGGTTATCCATAGCCTCTAATTTGGAGCTAAAAAGAGAGAGCAGGGTAGGTAGGGAGATCTCTATCTTATTTAAATGCTTATTTTTGGTTTGAAACCATGCTTTTTGATGCACATGTTAGGGGATTGAGACCTACTTTTTTATATGATTGTATTCTTGTATTTGCAACTTCAGGGTGAAATATGCTATGTGGAAAGAAGAATGCAGGCAGATGGATCCTGTTGTTGGCAGTGGAAGAATTATCACAGCACCCTTAATCACTGAAGATGGTGAACCTATTCAAGATCCTTTAGTACTTTTAGAAGCAAATCCAGATAAAGGGTCTGCTTCAACCACAGAAGAAAATTGTGATGGTTCAGTTAGCAATGAATCACATGATACTACATTAGATAGTGCAAGTTCAAATGCATCGGAAAGTGTAAACAAGCCAAAAGGTGAAGTTATTCGGGAGAAGAAAATAATTCAATGGAAGCTCACTCTACATCAAATAGGTAGACCATTTTTTTCTCTACTAAACTATTACCAACAAGTACCTGTTAACTTCAGCTCAGATACTATTAGTTTCACATTTATTGAAAACTAATATGTGGTTCTTTATTTAGCCTTCATAAACTGAGAACTGAAACTATGCAACCTAATTCAGCTTATAAACTTATGATGCTCTTTGGCTGTTATGGTCACAATTTGAATTCGAATTTTCAATTTAATGGGGAAATGCATATCAGCATACAGTTTATTCATACAAGTCCCTAGATTTTTATGTTATCATCAAGTTTTGTTATTATTGATCTTACCATCTTCTGCAACTATTGCAGTAACACAGAAACTACATGTATGCTACATTCCATGTTTTGCCATGAGTAGTCTTCAAAGCAAGATGTTAAGATGTAACTTTTTTCCATGTTTTGCCATTTTTTGTGACTTTATAATTGACTTGATTTATGCCAGGTCTTGATGTAGTTCGAACTGACAGGACATTAGTTTTTTATGAGAAACAAGAAAATTTATCAAAACTTTGGGATATTCTGGCAGTTTATGCCTGGCTAGATAAAGATGTTGGATACTGTCAAGGTGAGTAGTCAAACATTGGAGCTTCATTAATTCTACTTAGTAATGATTGACTGGATTTGAATAATAAGTTGCTTATTTGTGAGGTTGGTTATTGAATGCAATCAACCCTGCAAGATCACTTGCCCTTTTTGGGTTTGCCAGTGGGTTTGTAACTCAGCCAACAAGGGACAATACTAGATGCCCCATCTAGCATTTGGTTAATGGAACCAAACAACAAGCTGTGGACACCTGCCAAGCCTTGAGTGCCGGCCTAACTCAATCTCCTTCGCACTTAGCTGTGAATCTCTCTAGTTGGCTAGGGTTTTGGGAAAGATAAAAGACAGCAACTTCTTGGCATTCTAATCATTAGATTCTGGATCTCCAAACCCTTCTCCAACTAGGTAACAACCAACTAAGAATAATCAGCAACCTAACTTTCCATTCACTCTTCCAATCGAAGGGTGTATGGGAACGAAGAGGAAGAAGAAAATAGAAAGGGTTGCTCTGATACCAAGATGTGAATCAACCCAAAAAGAAAAAAAAAAGAACATTTTAATCTGAAAGTAGAAGAAAAGAGAGAAGATAGAAGAAAAGAAGAGGAAGAAGAAGATGGGAGAAGAGGAGGGGAGAAGGAGAAAAGAGTTCGATCAGTCCTCTCTCCTTTCTCCTAATCACTTTTATTAATCTTCACTTAATGATTATAATTACAAAGATTCCCTTAATGGGGCAGCCAGCTCATAACATAACATAAGAAAAGACTAAAAAGGTTAAGAGTCCCATATGGATAAGGCCCATTAACATAGACACAACAAAAACAATAAAAAGATAAGAACTAAAAAGGTACTAGGGTCCATTCGGTCTGGTCTCTCTACATTTTCTTTTGTAATTTCTGAGCTATGCTAGACAAATACTTAAAATGAGTGCAGCATTTGTGTGGAATAGTTCAATATCAACACCACACGTTACATCTACATTGTAGGTGTGTCGTACCCTTGTTGTATCTAGGAAATGTAATTGCTCATTAAGTGACAGAATTGGGTGATTTATGAGACTAGAATGAACCATATAATGACTGTAACAAAGATATCTTTGTTTTTCTAGCAAATTTAAGAGTCCAGTTCTGTAATTGCTTCCCTGTTTACTGTTCAAAACACAATAGTGAAACATATGAATTTTTTAAAATTGCTGACCAGGAATGAGTGATCTTTGCTCTCCAATGATAATTCTCCTCGAAAATGAAGCAGATGCATTTTGGTGCTTTGAGCGTTTGATGCGTAAATTGGTATGTATTTTTGTATTCACAGCCTTCACCATTTCATTCACAAAGACACTACTAAGAAGTTTAGGCATCCATTAGAGTCATTTCTACTTTTGAACATTCAATATACCTTAACTCAAATCATCCTTAATCCCGACTATTTTGTGTCAACTACACAAATCTGTCCCGCCATTGTGCTCTGTCTATCAAAAATCATGTTGATTTCCCCTTCCTGAGTTCTCACAGAACCTCTTCTTACCCAAAACCTATCAGATGACATGTTTAGGGGCATTGTAATATCCCTAACATGTCATTCAATATGCCTCTACTAATTTTCTATTTCAGTAATTAGATCTGGATGAGTGCCTACAGTATGAAATGCTTTTCCACCAAACTAACATTCTTAACAAAAGTTATGGACCTATTATAGTAATATGTTTATGTTGACATAACATATTTTCGTGCTTAGGAATTTTCATTCTTCTTGTCATTCATTAGTGTTTAAATTTATTGACTTCAACAAATAAAATTATCTAATTTTCTCACTATTTCCATGGAAGGTTGCTAATAAAACACATATTCCTGGATCTAAACAGGGTTTATTGTGGATTTTGTCCTGGATTATTCCTTTTGTTTTACTGTAGTAAAAGATTATTACATAAATTTTGGGTTCCTTGCCTTCACCAAAAATGTCTTGAAAATTTTCATCTCTTTCTTCACCATGAGAATTTCTCATGTCTTTGAGCTAGAAGATAAATTGTATTTCACTTTTCAAGCTTACAGTTTCTTAACAATTAATTTATACATATATTACTGAAATGAAGGTATACTAGCATCCCAAGATTTTAATTTATGAAAACAGTAGTATTTTTAAACAATTCCTTAATCCTTGATGCTGTAGTTTACATTTTTTTTAGTTCTCTCCCCTTGTTTTATATAAATCCTGTTAGATGCACTGCAGTGCAGTGCAGTATATTGACTTGAATTTTTAATTGTTTGTTAAAACACAATTGACATTATAAACCCTGATATTTGAAACTCAAATATTTTGTTTTAATTTATCTCTTCATCTCAAATAGTTCTACTTAAGTTATACAAAATGCTTGTGCACTGGTGCAAATTCATGGGAGTGTAAATTTAGTTCAGTTTTACTGTACAACCCTATTTGCACTTGTCATATTTCTTTGGAGAGGGTACAAATGGGAGTACAGTTCTACAGTTGTTTCTGAAGTGTTAAAAACAAGTGAAAACAATTTGCGATGTAGTGTACCATGTATGGGGGGGGGTCATAAGCATTAAATTGTGGAGATCATTATTGCATTTCACTGGTATGCCCAACTTGTTTAAACCTTGGCACTAACCATTTAATTGCTACAGGAAAATTGGCATTCAAGAAATTACCAAAATCACTTCCCCATTCATTACATCTATTAACCTGAAAAATAATAGTGGAAAGCAACAAGAGAAGAGAAGAGAAGAAAGAGTGGAGAACAGTTTGTCCACTAAAAGTGAACCAATGGCAGTTTTTTTAACATTCCCCCTCAAGTTTGGACATAGATGTCAATCATGCCCAACTTATCACATAAATCATTATGCCAAAAGTGATGTAGGTCCTTTGTGAAGATGTCTGCAAGCTGCTCTTCAGAACTGACATAAGGAGTACACACTGCTCCACTAACAGGTTTCTCCCTATTAAAGTGTTTGTCCACCTCAATATGCTTGGTTCTTGTAGAGAGACTGGGCTGAATGGGTCCTAATATCTGTTTTCATGTTTAAGTAATATGCTATTTGTTTTGTATGTTAATGGACCTGTCTTTATGGGCCTGTTAATATCTTTTATAAGTTCTTGCTTAGCTGGCCACCCACTTAAGGGCAGATTTGCAATTAACCTAGTTAATGGAGATTAATAAAAGAATTAGTGAGGGGTGAGAGGAGATTATTGAACTTCTCCTTATTTCTCCCTTATTCTCCATCTTTTTCTTCTTCTTCTTCTTCTTCTTCTTCTTCTTCTTCTTCTTCTTTTCTCCTATAATCTGAAATATTTTACCATTCTTTTATTGGAATGAATCACATCTGTTCTATCATGGAGAAGAGGGTTGGCTACAGTGTTGATAGTAGTCTTATTATCACAATATAAGGACATGGGATTATCAACTGTAAATCCTAGCTCACTCAACAAATTTTTTATCGACATAATCTCAACCACTCCATGAGACATTTGCCCAGTACTCAGCTTCAGCAATAGACCTAGCCACAACATTTCTTTCTTGCTTCTCCATCTAACTAGGTTCCTAAAGGTACAATAACCATTGGTGGATTTTCTGTCATCAATAGATCTAGCCGAATCAACATTTGTATACACTTCAACCTTTAAATGCCCATGCTTTTGGAACAATAAACCAGCCCCTAGGAACTTGTTGAGATATCTAAGGATTCTCTTGGCTGCTTCTAAGTGAGTGGTGTTAGGGGAATGCATGAATTGACTAAGATCTAGCCTAAGTAGCAGATCTAGCCTAGTAAGTGGTGGATTTTCTATCATCAACAAATCTAGCCCAATCAGCATTTGTATACACTTTAACCTTCAAATGCCCATACTTGTTGAGGTATTTGAGGATTCTCTTGGTTGCTTCTTAGTGAGCAGTCTTAGGGCATGCATGAATTGACTAAGAACACCCACAACATAAGGAATGTCTGGCTGGGTCATGGACAAATATAGAAACTTTCCCACCAGTCTTTGAAATTGCTTCACATATTTGATAGTCTTACCATGATAGTCACCCAATTTGTAATTTGGATCAATGTGGGAGTCAATTGGCTTCACCCGTATCTTTTCTAAATCTTGTAACAGATCTAGGATGTATTTCCTTTGTGAAATGAAGATCCTTTTGTGAACAGGCAACTTCAATTCCAAGAAATTACCGTAAGGAACCTAGATATTTCACCTCAAACTAAGTAGCAAGGAACTTCTTCAGCTTTTGAATTTTAGCTTTCCAATTACTAGTGTTTACTATGCCATCAACATATATCATGATGCAATTTTACCTTCCCCTCTTTCCACAAATAATGTATGACTAGACTAACATTGGTTGTAGCCTATCTGCTACATGGCTAAATGAAACTTGCTGAACCAAGCCCTTTGGTAATTGTTTTAGGCCATATAGGGACTTTTTTAGCCTACACACTTCTCCTCATTGCCTTGAGCATGGAAACTAGGGGGTTGCACCATGTACACTTCTTTTTCAAGATCATTGTTGAGAAAGACATTTTTGATATCCAACTGATGAACATCCCAATCAAGGTTAGCTGCTAGACAAAAAAGGACTTTGATAGAGTTTATCTTAGCTATTAGAGAAAAAATCTCTACATAATCTACTCTATACACCTGAGTAAACCCTTTTGCTACTAATCGGGCTTTATATCTTTCCATTATGCCATCTCCCCTATGTTTCACTATAACATCCACTGGTTCCTTTCCTTTATGAAGATCTACCAATTCCCATGTGCCATTTTTATGTAAAGCATTGAATTGTTCTTTCATTGCATTTGTCCATTTAGGTACTAAGAGAGCTTCTGCACATTTTTAGGAATAGAGACATTGTCAATGGAAGAGAAGAAGGCACAAAAAGAATGTGAGATGTTCTCCAAGAAACAAAATGGGAAATGGGATGCATGGTAGTGCAGACCTAACTCCCTTTGAGCAATAGGAAAGTCTAGGTCATCAACAGTAGAAGTATCAATGGCAATAGGATCAAACACATCAATGGGAATAAGAATACCTAGTTGGGTAGGATCTGCCCCTAAGGAATCTAATGATGTTGGTGATAGTATGATACAACTTCCAGATGCTCCATGTCTCTTGAACTCAACTGATCCTTGCGACGACAAAATAAGACACAAAACGAATGAGGATTAGGAAGAGGAGGAAGCTCAACCTGAATATATTTCTCCTTAACCCTACTCTCCCTTGAGGAGAAATAGAGAAAAAAAGGTCTGTTAAAGTGTGCCGAATAGGGGTAGTTTAGTCTTCTTATGTTTGTTAAGTAGCTTGCTTATGTGGTAGTGTTATTAGAGTTACTTTGCCCCACACTTAAGTAAGGGCATTTTTGTCTTTGTAAAGCTTATTAGAGTCTAATATAGATTAAGGGGGTTGACTGAAGGAGTAACCCATCAGATTTCGACAGACCCTTCTTCTTCTTCTTCTTCTTCTCTTTCTGGTTCGGACTACTGTAGCACCAGTTGAAACATGGTCAGAGCCATGCTCCTGACCTACTTCAGTTGGTAAAGCGCCTCAGCAGTGTTCATGACTCTTCTCCTTCGTTTCTGGTCAGTCAATGGAGAGAACTGGTTCGCCCTAGGTCAAAAACATCATAGCTCGTCTCTCTCTGCTACGCATAACCTTCTTCATGAAGTTGGCACTAATTTTGGGCTCCATACTATTCCACAACCAAGTCATGATTTGAGCATCTTCTTGTTCCCAATCATCAAACCCTGGAGAGTCAACCGGTGGCTTCTCATCTCTTACATGTTTTACTTTCTTCTTTGCCTTGAGAAACACTTCCACTGATTTAGCCCATGGAACATAGTTCTCCCCATTCAGCTTAATTGAGGTCATTTGTACCCCTAGGTAGTCGGGGGAAATAACCACACTAGGTTTCTGATCATTGTACCCATCTCCTATTGCTGCCATTGTACTCTTTCACAGTTGCCTCTAACCTTACTTCTCAGCTACAAGCTGATTGATGTTGTTCACAGTTTGATACTTTAGCACCTACTGCAGCCCCTAAAAACAACAGTGAGAGCACACACTTGTTCTTATTCACACTACTGCTGACTTCACACACCTACGACCCACATAAGCATCTACTTCTGGGAGGGAGATGGTGAGTGTATCGCGTGATGAGTATGAACGGTTCCTTCAAACTACTTCACAGCATACCACTGCCACACTTTCCCAATCAGGTATTGCTTGCATGTCATCTAAAACTCCTTCTTGGATTATTGACTCTGGAGCCTCAGATCATATGACCGGGACTCCAGGTGTGTTCTCTTCTCTTTCTGAAACCTCCACATCACAAACTGTTACACTTGCCAATGGGTCCTCATCTCCCATCTGTGGTGTTGGTAATGTTGACATGGCTTCTGTCCTCTTATCATCTGTATTATATGTACCTAAGTTTCCATTCAATCTTATGTTTGTTAGTAAAATAACCAAAGCTCTTAATTGTTCTGTTACCTTCTTTCCTTCCACTTGTGTTTTTCAGGATCTCAAGATGGGGAAGAAGATTGGTGGGGGGCATGAAGCTGGTGGATTGTATTACCTTGACGGTGATGGATCTTCAATTGCACTTCAGACTTCCCTTACTCCTCTACAATGGCATTGCTGACTGGGACATCCATCTCTCAAGGTTCTCAAGATGTTGGTTCCGTCATTGAGTCAGTTGTCAGTTTTACAATGTGAGTCATGTCAGTTTGGTAAACACCGTCGTGTGTCCTTTAGTCCAAGAGTTGAGAGTCGTATGTTGAGTCCTTTTCCTTTGGTCCATTCAGATGTTTGGGGTCCAATCAAAATAGTCTTATAATGGGTACAAGTATTTTGTCTCCTTTATTGATGACTGTTCAAGAATGACATGGATTTACTTAATGAAAGAAAGAAGTGAATTATTTTCCATTTTTCAAAAATTCCATGCTGAAATACGCACACAATTTGGTGTTCCAATCAAAGTTCTTCGTTCAGATAATGGTTGTGAATACTTTCTTACTTCATTTCAATAGTATTTAGAACAACATGGCATTATTCATCAGACCTCATGTGCTTTCATCCCTCAACAAAATGGGGTAGCTGAACGGAAGAATTGTCAACTTCTTGAAACTGCTCAGTCTATGCTTCACCACATGAATGTTCCTAAACGGTTTTGGAGTGATGCTGTACTCACTGCATGTTTTCTCATTAATCGGATGCCCTCTTTTATTCTTCATGGTCGGTCCCCCTTCTCTATCTTGTTTCCCACTTTATCTCCGTTTCCATTAAATCCTCGTGTCTTTGGTTGTGTGTGCTTTGTCCACAATCTGAGTCATGGAATAGACAAGCTAGATGCACGCTCAATTAAATGTGTCTTCCTTGGCTACTCTCGGACTCAAAAAGGTACAAGTATTATAATCCCATTACTCGAAAGTGCTATGTCTGCTCTGATGTCACCTTTTTTGAGTCTGTACCCTTCTTCTCCAGTCATGAAGCACCCTTGTCTTCACCCTTACCTCCTCTTCCTCTTCCTGTCAGTGATCCAGTTCTAGAGGCTGTTGTTGGAGTAGACTCATCACCTCATCCAATGCAGGTCACCACTGAACGACCACCGATCCGCCAAGTATACACGTCGAACGACACCGGCCCCTCCTCCGGCTTCTACCTCATCTGCGGATCCTCTCATGGCTCCTATTGCTGAATCTTCAGACCTTGACCTACCCATTGCCTTACGAAAAGGTAAACGCAGTTCTACCCTCCATCCCTTTTACAATTTTGTTTCATTATCTCGTCTTTCTACCTCACATCGCCAGTTTGTTTCACTTTTGTCCTCTATTTCCATACCTAACAATGTTCAAGAAGTTCTTAGTTCACCTGGATGGTGGCGGGCAATGGAGGAGGAACTTTCTGCTCTTCAACATACTCAAACGTGGGAACTTACTACTCTCCCACTTGGTAAGCATGCTGTGGGCTGTAAATGGGTGTATATTGTGAAATACTTGCCAGATGGTAGTGTGGAGCGTCTGAAGGCCGGACTTGTTGCTAAGGGTTACTCACAGTTGTATGGAGTGGACTACATGGAGACATTCTCTCCGGTGGCTAAAATTGGTTTTGTTCGTGTACTCATTTCCTTGGCAGTTATGTATGATTGGCCTCTCTTTCAACATGACATAAAGAATGCCTTCCTCCATGGTGATCTGGTGGAGGAGGTTTATATGGAGCAACCACTTGGGTTTGTTGCTTAGGGGGAGGTTGGTAAGGTGTGCAAACTGAAGAAGGCAATTTATGGGTTGAAGCAATCTCCACATGCTTGGTTTGGGAAGTTCAACGAAGTGGTGAAGAGTTTTGGAATGAAGCAATGCTAGGTTGATCACTCAGTGTTCAGCTATGACTTAGAAGCTGGGAAGATTTTATTAGTGGTCTATGTGGATGATATTGTCATCACTGGTAGTGATAAATTGGGGGATTGGCAAACTAAAGGTATTTCTGCAAAATCATTTTCAAACAAAAGACCTTGGAACATTAAAGTATTTCTTGGGAATAGAAGTTGCTAGGTCAAAACAAGGTGTAAATCTGTGCCAAAGGAAATATGTCCTTGATCTATTGGAAGAAACAGGACTGTTAGGTGCAAAACCGACTGAGACCCCTATGGAACCAAATGTTAAGTTGAGCAGTGATACAAGAGAAGTATTTGAAGATCCTAGAAGGTATAGACGACTAGTGGGAAAGGTGAACTATCTGACTATCACGAGACCTGACATCTCCTTTGCAGTCAGTGTGGTGAGCCAATTCATGCAGAACCCTCGTATACCTTACTGGGATGCAATCCTTAGAATTGTGAGGTATCTGAAAGGAGCTCCAGGTCGTGGGCTATTGTATAAACCAGGGGGAAAACTTGAAGTAGTTGGGTATACAGATGCAGACTGGGCAGGCTCAGTGAATGACAGAAGATCTACTACAGGCTATTGCACATTTCTTGGAGGAAATCTTGTGACATGGAAGAGTAAAAAGCAGACGGTTGTGGCCAGAAGCAGTGCTGAAGCCGAATATAGGGCCATGGCCCACACCACTTGTGAATTAGTGTGGTTGAGGAATCTCCTACAAGAAATTGGGTTTCACATGGATAAACCTATGAGATTGTATTGTGACAACCAAGCTGCACTTCATATCTCTTCCAATCCTGTCTTTCATGAGAGAACAAAGCACATAGAGGTTGATTGCCACTTTGTGAGAGAGAAGGTTCTTGCTGGAGAGATAAATACAGAACATGTGGGCTCGAATGACCAGTGGGCAGATTTGTTTACAAAAGCTCTAAGCTCAGGGAGAGTGAACTATCTATGTAACAAGCTGGGATTATATGACATATATTCTCCAGCTTGAGGGGGAGTGTTAAAGTGTGCCGAATAGGGGTAGTTTAGTCTTCTTATGTTTGTTAAGTAGCTTGCTTATGTGGCAGTGTTATTAGAGTTACTCTGCCCCACACTTAAGTAAGGGCATTTTTGTCTTTGTAAAGATTATTAGAGTCTAATATAGATTAAGGGGGTCGACTGAAGGAGTAACCCATCAGATTTCGACAGACCCTTCTTCTTCTTCTCTCTTCTTCTTCTTCTTCTTCTCTTTCTGGTTTGGACTACTGTAGCACCAGTCGAAACAAGGTCACTCTTAAAGGACACATCCATAGAAACATAGTACTTTCAGGAGACGGGATCAAAACACCAGTAACTTTCTTGAGAAGGACACCCTAGAAAGACACAAGGAATAATACGAGGGTCAGGTTTACCACACCATGAGTGGGGACAGGTCTTGCATGAAACAATGACAACCAAACACACATATAGGAATAGGAAATAAGAGAGCTTTGGGAAACAAGAGTTGATGTGGGGCCTTGTACTCCAACTAACGAGATGGCATACAATTGATGAGATATGCAACACATAAAACAATCTCTAGCCAAAAACGTTTTGGAACATTCATATGTATTTGTAATCCATGGGAAACTTTAAGAAGATGTAAATTTTTTCTTCCAACAACACCATTTTGTTGAGGTGTTTGAGCACATGAGATGCGGTGAAGGGATCCACACATGGCAAAAAACTCTATGAGGTCATTGTGGAAATACTCTTTGGCACTGCCCAATTGGAAGATTTGGATTTCAGCCTACAACTGGGTAAAAATCATGTGTTGGAAGTCTTTTACAATTTTTGGCACTTCATCTCTGGGTCGCATGGGATACACCCATTTATATCTGGAGTAGTCATCAACAAGTGTAGTAAAATACTTATAGTCAGTCTCAAAAGGCAAAGTAACAAGGCCCCAAAAATTAGAATAAACAATATGGATAGGAAATTCATATTTTTTATTTGATGAAGAAAAATGAACTCTACAATGTTTGTTTAACTGACAAATTTGACATGTAAATTCAAACACTAACACTAACATAAACAACTCTAGAAATAAAGTTTTCAATGATTCAAATGATAAATGACCAAGACAACTATGCCATAAATAGGCCCAACTCTTACTAAATTGACTCTTAGACTCTGTGACTACAAGACTAGCCTTATTCCCTAGCATGTAGAGCCTGTCCACCATAATACCTCTACCAATTGTCTTCCTCAAGGCCAAATCCTGTATTACACAAGAAGAGGGAAAGAAGGTTACTGAACAATTTAACGAATTAGTAATACTACTAATTGCAAACAAGTTAATGAATAACTTCGGAACATGCAGAACATTACAAAGAGTAAGACCAAAGGGAAGGGAGATGGTTCCTTGACCAGTTATGGTGGAAAACAAACCATCAGCTAGTCTCATCTTGTCCCTGCCAAAAAGAAGATGATAGGACTAAAAACAATTTGACTTATCAGTCATATGGTTTTAAGCCCCAAAATCAATTTTCCAATGAGAGTCAGAGGAATGAGAAAAAACATGGAAAGCTGCAGTAGAGCTACCTGATGTAGATGTAAAGGAAGTCGAGGGAGGATCTATGCTTGATGTAGACACAAAGGAGTCGATGTAGACTCACAGTAGTAGTAGCTAACCGAGTCTCCTGAGAAGCCATATTTGCTGCATTGAACTTCCTTGGACCCTATTGTCCTGGTTTCTTACTCTGATCTGAACCTGATTTCTTACTCAACTCTTGAGCCCACTTTGGCTTCCCATGAAGGTCCCAACAAGTATCATGAGTATGCCTGGACCTCTAGCAATAGAGGTTGAAAACCTCTATGTGGTTGTTTAACCCTGAAGGAGATGGTTGAAAACAAACAGAAAATCATTTTACGTGGAAACTCAAATGAGTAAAAAAGAAAAATAACTATGACAACATAGAACAGAATAGATGGCCTTTTGCAAAACAGAAGTTCAATTTTGAATAGATACAAAATAAAGGTCCAAAAATATGTGCAGAGTACAAGCTCATTTTTATAGGTAATGCTACTGGTATTATAAATATAAAATAGCACAAACAGAAAGGTCCATCCCTGCAAATAGTGTAAATACTCTTGAACAAGCATCAATGTTTCAAGAAGCATATTTCAAAAACTGAAGCAGTTCTCAGTTGAAAAGTCAAAATCATTCAAAACTGACAAGTCTGTCATAGAACCAATAGATAAGAGGAAACATCTGAGTAGTTAGCCAGCCCATGTAGAGTTTGAATAGGCAAGTGATTGCAGGTCCATCTTTATAACCCATTTCTTCATCCAATACGTTCACTTTTGCAATTACATCTTTCATACCAATCAAACTAAAATCTTTTATATGTTCTAAGATCAAAAGAATCCATGATTCCCATACATTGAATAATAAGTCGTATGTAATCCCTAACTTTGTTTTCTAATAAGAAAACATCTAAATAGCCTAAATGTCTCTAAAACCAATAAATATATGGCAGTAACTTCACTGTTAAAAGATTCTCATTGACATGCTTATCTACAATTCATAAATGAGTTAACCTATTATTTAATTCCTTACAATATAATTCACACTGTTGAGTACTTCCACACGTATCTAATAAGCTACCACATCAAGTAAAGCAATAAAGATATATGGACTTCATGCTTGGAAAAACTAAGTTCCTTCTCCATATTCTGTGTAATACTGGAGGCAAACCTCTGCAACAGTCAAATCTTTGGAGGTAACAGAATATACACATAGGCTAATAGAGCACCTAGCTACCTTGGATTCTGACAATCATGGGATGAAGGCATATGAAGAACTAGTGAGCACAGTAGAATGAGTCACCCAATGGTGGGTGCAAAGTCTCAGCTCTTCTCATGAAATTTGCAGAATGACAGCCAACAGAATCATCCTTCAATGATCAACCAGTCAATCACCATATCAGAATCCCCTTAGAAGTAGGACAAGGTAATGGATGGACCAAGGTAGAATCGGCAGAAAAGTGTCAGGACAGGGGTTAAAATAGGGAAGTTCCAGTTCTAGATGGCAATAAGTATGAATTTATGAAGTAAAAAGATGTTGGACAAGCATTGGCTATCCGATCTGCTGCTTCCCCACCGTACTTTTCTTTGTCAACCACTCATCTAAGCTGATGAGTACCTATATAAGAAGAGTGATCTTTATCCTTTGATGGCTTTTGATGACCAAACCCCATAGAAGAACCCATAGAAACATAAAGAACTACACAAAGGAAATCAATTAGTCAGTATACCTTCTAGAACCTGTTAGATTGATGTTTGATCCACTTCATCGGCAATGCCATTGTTGATTTAAAGATGTATTCTAACATATCAATGACCTGAACTGGTTTCATTGGTGGAAGTCATTAAATAAGAAAAAAATATGCACAAAGCCTGTTAGATCTCATTATTCAATTCTCATCCAGGGTTTTGAAAGTGCAAGGTTCAAGATAAGGTGTGTTCCTTTTCAAATCAAGGAGAAAATTTTTGAAATTTTCAAAAAAATAAAAAAACTGTAATACATAAAAGATAAAGCAAGTCTGTATTACATGTTAAAAAAACTATTGGCTTAAATTACATATAAGACATAATCTAATTGAAAATGCAGAAGTAAAGGGCAAAGATATGTGGGTCATACCAAAGTGCTTCAAGCATTCAACATTTCAAGCATGTGAAACTTTCAAGTTCCTTTTTCTTCTGATCAGAAACAATGGAAATTTGATTAATCAGTAAATTTTAAACTATATAAGATTGGAGATATGATCAGCCTCAGATAATCATCCTTGTAATATTTAGTATCAAGTAGAAGTCTCCCTTGTTGTACTATTCCCAATACATAGACAAATTTGTCTATTTATCTCCTAAGTGCATTACTTCAAATGGATAATGTGATTTCGAACATCTTGCATTTCTACCTCTATAAAAGCCCCTGAAGAAGTGATCTGTTGCAAATTGAAGGGGCTAGAAGGGCTAGGAGCAAACCAAAAAGGACATGGTTTTAAGTGGTAAGAAATGATTTAAGTTATCATAATTTAACAATGAGTAGAAAAGTGTAGATCTGTTTTGATATAAAATCTGTGTAGGAAAGAGAAAAAGAAAGAGAAAGAGAAGGTTTATGTAGAGAAGAAAAGAGGAGAGAAATTGAAGAGAATGGGGAAAGCCAAAATTAGGTTTGGCTGCCCCTTTCATGAGCTTATATACTTACAAATAAAAATTGAATACAAAGACAAGTATGCCTTAGTAAGTCGACTACTTGTAAAGTCTAAATAAACACTCTTAAACACAAACTAATGTGCCTTGGGCCCAATAACTCCCTAACTATGCTATTTAAATAAAAAACAAGTGATATCAGCCCAAAACTCAACGCTCCCCCTCAAATTGGGAGTAGATACCACACATTCCCAACTTGTGTAGATCATGCTCCAGCTTTTTTATTGCAACACCTTTTGTAAGAACATTAGCAAGTTGCAAGTCAAATGCAACATATGGTAAGTAGTCGTGTGGCATGCATGTATTGATTCACCACACTTCCAACATCCTTTACTAGTTCACCTTCTAAAGCATTTATCCTATGGTTTTGATCAATAGGTGTATCAGTTGCCTTTGCCTTAAGTTTCCTTGTATCTTGTAGTAAGTTCAAAACATACTTCCTTTATGAGATGAAGATCCCATGCTTGGACCTTGCCACCTCAATGCCTAGAAAGTACTTTAGCTCCCCAAGATCCTTAATCTCAAACTCTTTGTGTAGGTTCTTCTTCAAGGTATCAATTCCACTCAGATCATTTCCTGTGGCTCCAATGTCATTCACATACACTATCAAAACTGACACTAATGACCCCTCCTTTTCACAAAAAGAGAATGATCAGATTGAGTTTGAATATAGCCCAATACAACCAATGCACTTCTAAACCTGTCAAACCAAGCTTTGGGTAATTGCTTCAAAGTAGAAAGCCTTATGTGCTGATTTTGGCCAAGCTTCTTGTGAAAGGAAGAGGAGAAAGTTGGGGATTTTAGCAATAGACAGAGGAAAGGGAAGAAAAGAGAAGAAGGTCGACTAGGATAGTGATCATTAACCCTAGCCGCCAGCCCCTCATTCTATTTATAATTAACTTAAATATGGGATCTTACAAAGATGCCCCTAGTAGGGCGACAACTTAACTAAGTACTTACAATTCCTTTAAAAGTAAAAGACTAATGGGCCCAAGGCCCAACAACTTCTTAAAATAAAAGAAAACAAACTAAACATAAATCGGCCCAACATAAATCAGCCCACTCAACACCCCCCCTCAAGTTGGGAATAGATGTCACACATTCCCAACTTGCGTAGATCATGTTCCAGCTTATTCTTCGCAACACCTTTTGTGAGAACATCAACAAGCTGCAGATCAGAAGAAATGTATGGAAGACAAACTTCTCCAGAAGTTACCCTTTCTCTGATAAAATGTCTATCTACTTCAATGTGCTTAGTACGGTCATGCTGGACTGGATTATGGGCAATATTGATGGCTGCCTGGTTATCGCAGTATAGCATCATAGGTTCTTCTGCTTGTACACCAATTTCTTTTAACAGAGAACGGAACCAGAAAAGTTCTGAAACTCTATGTGCCATGGCCCTATATTCCGCTTCTGCACTTGATCTTGCCACAACTGTTTGTTTTTTACTCTTCCATGAGACTAGGTTACCCCCAACTAGGGTGCACACTTCTGAAGTTGACCTTCTGTCATCAAGGCATCCTGCCCAATCCGCATCTGTATAGGTCTCTAGCTTCAGTTGTCCATGATCAGTAAACAATATGCCTCTACCTTGATGTCCCTTCAAATATGCAAGGATCCTGTCAACTGCCTTCCAGTGCTGATCTCGTGGAGCATGCATGTATTGACTCACTACACTTACTGCATAGGAGATGTCCGGTCTTGTCATACACAAGTATAGTAGCCGACCCACAAGTCTTTGGTATCTCCCAAGGTCCTTCACTGGTTCACCTTCTGATGCACTGATTTTATGGTTCTGATCAATGGGGGTGCTAGCTGCCTTTGTTCCAAGCTTCCCTATCTCTTGGAGAAGGTCCAAGACATACTTCCTTTGAGAGATAAAAATTCCATGTTTTGATCTTGCAACTTCAATGCCTAAGAAGTATCTTAGTTCTCCAAGATCCTTAATCTCAAATTCCTTATGCAGGTTCCTCTTCAGACTATCAATCTCACTCAGATCATTCCCAGTGGCAACAATGTCATCCACATACACGATTAGGATTGACACCAAAGATCCCTTGCGTTTCACAAACAAGGTGTGATCAAATTGAATTTGAGTGTAGCCAAAAACAATTAGGGCCTTTCTGAATCTATCAAACCATGCTCTGGGAGATTGTTTCAAGCCATATAGTGACTTCTTTAGCTTGCACACCTTTCCCTTTTCAGCATTATCATAAAAACCAGCTGGAAGATCCA
Organism: Nelumbo nucifera; assembly: GCF_055504915.1. Classification (NCBI taxonomy): domain Eukaryota; kingdom Viridiplantae; phylum Streptophyta; class Magnoliopsida; order Proteales; family Nelumbonaceae; genus Nelumbo; species Nelumbo nucifera. Next base: position 143,485,150 of record NC_142649.1, on the reverse strand, counting down.
TATACATCTCTTCTTGCAGATCCCCATTTAGGAACGCATTCTTTACATCTAGTTGAAACAAGGGCCAAGAGTATGAGACAGCAAGGGAAAGGTGTGTGTGTATCATTTTGCAACAAATCTTGCGTTGTACCTCTCTATACTTCCATCCGCCTTATACTCTACTGTTCAAACCCATCTGCATCCAACTGTCTCCTTGCCATCTGGTAGGTCCACAATCTCCCATGTCTGATTCTTAATCAAGACCCCTATCTCTTCCTGCATAGCTGTCTTCCACTCAGGTTTGGAGAGAGACTCACTAACACCCTTGGGTATAGACACTGAATCAAGATAAGAGAGAAAAGCACGATAGGAAGGAGAAAGTCCATTGTAGGATAAGTACTGTGAGATACAATGGGTAGTGCACTTTCTCTTCCCTTTTCTAAGAGCAATAGGGAGATCAAGGTTATCTGTAACAGTGTCAGTAGGATCAATGAGAACTGAAATAGTGGGATCAAGAGGAATACCTGAATCCGTATCAGCCGAATCAGGAGTCTCCAAGGGATTGACAGGAAGTGGTGTGAGTTCTGCTGTAGTGGAATCAACCGCCTTACGAAGTCTCTGCCGTGAGTAATGTTGTGAGATGGAACGCAAAGGAGGTGGCAAGGTGGGTGACATCGGGTGGGGGTCAAGCATAGGAGTAGACACAGGAACTGGAACTGGGAGAGGGATAGATTGTTGACTTACTTCCCCAAAACACTGCCCTTGAGAAGGATCCTTTGAGAAGAAGTACGTGGATTCAAAAAAGGTAACATCCATAGTAACATACCGGTTCCCAAAGACTGGATCATAGCAGCAATACCCTTTCTGATTTTCTGCATATCTAAGGAAAACACATTTTTTTGCCTTGGGATCAAGCTTTGAACGGTGAGGACCAAGAATATGTGCAAAGCAGACACATCCAAATACCCTTAGAGGAATATGAAACATCTCCCCCTAAGGAAAAAGAAGGCTGAATGGGGTCTTGAATCCGGTACACGAGAGGGCACTCTGTTAATCAGATATACTGCCGTGAGAACTGCATCACCCCAAAAACGAACCGAAACTGTGGCTGTGATCATCATGCTTCTTGCCGTCTCAATGATGTGTCTGTTCTTCCTCTCTGCAACACCATTCTGCTGTGGACTATAGGAGCAACTGCTCTGATGGATAACACCATACTCCAATAGATATGAGGCAAGATGTCTCTCAAAATATTCCCTAGCATTGTCAGATCTGAACATCTTTATTCTTGTCCCAAACTGTGTTAGTATCATCTGGTGGAATTGCCTCACCAAGGATGGTACTTCATCGCGTGATTTCATCAGGTAAATCCAGGAATATCGAGAGAAATCATCCACAAACAGGAAAAAATAGCGATAGCCACCCATAGAGGGAACATGATAAGGGCCCCACACATCTGAATGAATAACATCAAAGGGAGAAGAACATCTTTTATTACTAGGTTTAAAAGAATGTCTACAATGCTTTCCAAGTTCACAACCCTCACACTTCAAACTTGACAGACTCACAGACTCAAAACAATTTTGGAAACAAACAACTCAAAGAAGAAAAGGATAAATGACCCAGACGGTTGTGCCAAACCATAATCTGACCCACATATTTTGACTCACTATCTCTGCAAACATGATGGCTTTGGTGAAGAGGGAGAGCATCCAGGAGGTAGATTCCATTCACTTCACGACCACTCCCAATCGTCCTCTTTGAATCTAGATCCTGCAAAATATAGCGTTCAGGAGAAAAAATCATTGAGTAGTTCAGATTCTTAGTCAAACTACTAACAGATAACAAATTAGTGCTCAATCTAGGAACATGGAGGACAGAGGGTAAGCAAATAGAATCATTAATCTTGACAGATCCCTTCCCAACAATAGGAACATGGGATCCGTCAGTTGTGGAGACCCTATCTCTGCCAGAACAGAGCTGATAAGAGGAGAAAAAAGTGGAGCAATGGGTCATATGCTCTGAGGCTCCAGAGTCTATAATCCAAGGAGATCTCTCCTTACCTGAAGTAGAAACATAGTTTGCAGTGACATGTGAACTACCTGTGTGAGCAAAGGAGGTAGAGTGAGCTCCACCTATACCTTGTTGTTTGCTTACGGCTGAACTGGAACTAGTTGTATCCCTTTGATTCAGAAGTAACCCAAACCTCTCAAGCTCGGCCCTTACTGCAGCAGCTGCAACGGTCTCCAAAGCAGCTGTAGTAGGGGAGGCCGGAGTATCACCGGTAACTGCCATGTGTGCATTTCCTTTCTTATTCTTCAATCTGGTCGGTACAAGATGTGGATGAAGCTTCCAACAAGTGTCTCTTGTATGCTTAGGCTTCTTACAGTAGTCACAGACCAAGTCCCTTTTGTCTTCCCTTTTGTTTTCATTGCCATTCTGTTTAGGTTTCACAGCACTTACCATAGCAGACTGATCAGAACTGAGATTTTTCATCATTACATCCCTCCTGCACTCCTCTCCTGACACAAAGGCATATGCTTGGGAGAGAGTGACACTGTCCCTGGAAAGAAGATACTGTCGTGCAATGTCATACTCAGGGTTAAGGCCAGCAAGGAATTCGAACACCCTATACTTCTCTAAATGTCTTTGATAGGTAGCTGCATCCTTGGTGGTTTCCCAAGCAAAGGTTTCTAGATGGTCGATCTCCTGCCACAGGGTCTTAAGGACTGAAAAATAGGTTGCAACAGATCTATTTCCCTGCCTTGTGGCAATAATTTGATTTCTCAGTTGATAAGCCCTAGCAACATTCTCCCTCTGTGAATAGGTCTCTGCAACCCCATCCCATATCTCCTTAGCAGTGTTTGCCCATAAAAAGTTTTTACTTATGTGGCAACATAGAATTACACAACCATGTCATTACCATATAATTTTCTTGCACCCATTGGGAGTTGCCAGTTTCGGGTTTTACCTCTTCACCAGTAATATACCCCAATTTTCCACGAGCCTCAATGGCCATCTTTGCAGATTGGGACCATTCCAAGTAATTTGTACCATCCAACCTAACTGTAGTAATGGTTCCGACTGCGAAGGGGTCTCCAGCACCTCCTTCCACTGGTCCCATTTCATTCCCGGGCTTATATTCAACTCTGTGTCCCTCCTTGTGTCTCAAAGAGGTAAAGAAAACAGCTAAAAAATGCAATAAGAACAAACATAATACCTTCTGGAACCAACGACTCTCCTTTGGTGTCCTGGACTTTCTTCCCACGAAAGATTCCTTTTCGGTGGGATGGGGAGAAGAGAGATAAGAAGCAACCGCCCTCTCTAGAGGCCTCCAAACCACATGGAACTTGAATCGCCCCTTACAAAAAACCCAGAGGAACCCTAAAAAAATAGGGCGCCACTACCTAGGTCAAAATTGAAGAGTCCAACAAAATCAGGACTCTTCCCCTTTCTCCAGTTTTTTCTGATTCTGATGAGAAACCCTAGACCAGCTACAGGGCATACAGATCCATCAAGAAAATCCAAAAACTGGGCTTACCTGAAAGCTTCGATCAGCCTCTTAAATCTCCATGCAGTCGGCCGATCTAGGGCTGCAGGAATGAATCTCTTCAAGAACCTTCAACCTGCTCTGATACCAAGTAGAAAGCCTTATGTGCTGATTTCGGCCAAGCTTCTTGTGAAAGGAAGAGGAGAAAGTTGGGAATTTCAGCAATAGACAGAGGAAAGGGAAGAAAAGAGAAGAAGGTCGACTAGGATAGTGATCATTAACCCTAGCCACCAGCCCCTCATTCTATTTATAATTAACTTAAATATGGGATCTTACAAAGATGCCCCTAGTAGGGCGGCAACTTAACTAAGTACTTACAATTCCTTTAAAAATAAAAGACTAATGGGCCCAAGGCCCAACAACTTCTTAAAATAAAAGAAAACAAACTAAACATAAATCGGCCCAACATAAATCTGCCCACTCAACACTTCAAACCATATAGATTCTTCAATCTACATACCTTTCCTTTATCCACATCATTGTAAAAACCAGCTAGAAGACACCTCCTCTTGCAAGTCCCCATTAAGAAAAGCATTCCACATCAAGTTGGAAGGGTGGCCAAGTGTATGTAGCTGCTAGTGATGGAAGAATACAAACTGAACTCATCTTTGCCACTAGTGCAAAAGTCTTCAAGTAATTTATGCCATAAGTCTGAGTGTACCCTTTTGCAACCAGCCTTGCCTTGTACCTTTTTATACTTCCATCAGCCTTGTACTTCACTGTATAAACCCATCTACATCCAACTACCTCCTTGCTATCAGGTAAATCCAAAATCTCCCATGTTTGATTTTTAATCAATATTTTCATTTCCTCCTATATAGTTGTTTTCCACTCAGGTTTGGAGAGAGCCTCACTAACACTCCTGGGTATAGACACAGAGTTGAAAGAGGAAAGGAAGGCCCGGTATGACGGAGATAATCCATTGTAGGAAAGATAGTGTGAGATGTAATGAGCAGTACACTTCCTTTTCCCTTTCTGGAGTGCAATGGGGAGATCTAGGTCATCTGCAATGGTGTTAGGAGTAGGGGTAGTAGTACTAATAGGAACTAAACCATCAGAGGAAACAAGAGGCATACTTGGGTTTGTGTCAATCGAACTTGGAATCTTTAATGAGCCGATAGGCGTTGTCGTGTAAAACACTGAGATGCGGGACGCAATGGAAGTGGCAAAGTAGGTGGGTTACACACTAGAGTGGACAAAGGAGCTAGAACAGGAAGTGGTATAGATTGCTCACTTCTTTCCCTAAGACACTCCCCCTTGAGAAAAAAGATGTGGACTCAAAAAGAGCGACATCCATAGTAACATACCTGAAGGGATGTGAGATCCATCGTATGGATGCCCAAATCTTGAGGAATAAAGGGGGCGAATTTCAAAAATTTCTCTCCCTTCAACTGGGAATCGCATTCCCTATTTAGAAAATCATATTTTCAAGGATCATTCTTGAACCATAAACTGAACCAGATCTGAACCAAAAGGAGTATGAGAGGATTATACCTGATACGGAGAAATAATATCTCCCAACGAAGGTGTTCACGCCCAAGGAAGGATCCAAAAGACTACTCCCACTGAAGATGGCGCAGTGTAGGATGGAGCAGAATTAGCAGTGTTCTTCTCCAAGAACTCTGTCCTTCGCAAGAAACAACAGGATGGCACGTGAGCACAGCTTCCTATCAATTCTTTCTTAAAGAACTGGTGTCAAGATCGAATCTTGACTCTCCCACAACTGGAGATCGAACTGGCAAACAGGGCGGCAAGAAAGAATTCTGTAGGGTTGCTTAATTCTTTCTTCTGTGATTTCAGCTCTGAAGAGGATTTGATTATGTGTCTTCTAAAGTCTGTCGCCCCTTTCTTCTTTTGTTAACCCAAAGGATCAGCTCCTAATCCAATTAGGAGCTGCTTATCCAAGTCATATTTGGATCAGCCCTCTCTTTAGGTGATAAGGATAAACCCTTATCTTATCTGCAGATTAGATTAGCTTTCTCCTAATCTCATTAGGAGGTTTCTAGATCTGGACTCTCTTAGTGGATAGGGTCAAGACCCTATCCTATCTACTAATCCATCTCAGAATTCGCCCCATAATTAACTAATTAAATAGCCCAGTTCGAAATGGGCTTTAGGCCCATTAAGCTTATGTGCTCACTTAACCTTCCTAACTACTGCCCATTTGGGCTTCCTTGTATGGCGTGGGACCCAAGCATTGATCTACACATCAGCCACATGGGTTCGGCCCAGCCTTTGTTACAAGGCCTGGCTGAATACACTGTTATGGACAGTGCACCCCCTGAAACCCATCAAATGGGCTCTATGGGCCCAACACTTACCTTAAGTGGTCCCTGGGCCAAGCCACCTTGTAACACCCAGGGACTGTGGGCAGATGCAAGATTAGCCCATCAGGTATTACCCTCAATGGTCTTGCACATAACCTCTCAGCCCATAATGATCATACACTACCCGACAAGAGAGGACCTCTCCCTCGGCTACAAGGAACAGTGTTGCACTCTCTATTTATATGGATCCCGGGAATTAAAACCTTCTTGTAAACATTTTAGAAACCATAATATATATACTTTTATATCTCATATAAAATATACTTTGCAAAACAAATCTCAACGGTTGAAATCGGCTGCTGGCAGTCTTGGTTTCCATCAGTGAGAGTGCATCCCCGATCATTACCTTTGTCCGACAAAGGGGCTGATCCTGTCACTATGATCACCCACTCAGATGAGTTCTTAGACTGTCCCAACATACCCAGGTTTTGACCCCCTCTAAGGATCTCACTGATTGGTACATCAAAGACAGCCCAATCCGACACATAGTGCAGTATCATAATCGAGTCTAGGGGTCGGGTGTAACTTTCCAGTTTTGCCCATCAATCTCCAAGGTCTAGGGAAATACTGGAAATTTGGTCCAGTTCAAAGATTCAATTAATCCTACACTGTATGTGCCTAGGGTCTCACCCTGGTAGCTGAGACAGGTCACCCCAACTGACTTGGTGGCACCACAGTGTCAACCTTATCAGGATAGGCCTCCCCAGACCGACCCACTGGCTGTGAATATTCTAAACTAACACGAGTCTCATTAAGTGTCCAGTTTAAGGGTGTTACATAGAAACATACCAAGGGAACATGAATCAAATATGCACTTTTATTCATTTACAATAAACTCATAAAGTACATCATTCTGATTGAAGCTAAGGGCATACAAAATTGTCTAACAATACCGACTCTTGGAGACTGGAAAATAACAACAATACCCCTTTTGATTTCTTGTATAACCAAGGAAGATACACTTCTTTGCCTTAGGGTCCAGCTTTATGTGGTGAGGACCAAGAATATGGACAAAGCATACACATCCAAAAACCCTTAGATGAATATGGAACATTTCCTTAGGAAAAAGAAGTCTAGATGGAGTACTATATCCAAGAACATGAGAAGGCACCAGATTAATAAAAAAAAACTATTGTATGAGGAGAAGATGGTGGAAAGATTAGTGCTCAGTCTAGGAACCTGAAGGACGAAAGGTAGGGTAATGGTATCGGTTATCTTGACAGACCCTTTTCCAACAATGGGAACATGTGATCCATTGGTTGTGGAAACTCTATCTTTGCCAGAGTAGAGGTGGTATGAGGAGAAGATGGTGAAAATATTGGTCATATGTTCTAAGGCTCCTGACTCTATAATCCAGGGAGGTGCCCCCCTTATTTGTAGTGGATACATAATTTGTAGTGGCATGTGAACTACTTGTATGTGCAAACGAAGTGGAATGACTACCTCCTGATCTACCCGCACCTCGATGTCTACTTGATAATGATTTGGAACTGGCCGTATCCCTTTGATTTAGAAATTGCACATATCTCTCTAATTCGGCCCCCACTGTAGCTGCTGCAACAGACTCTAGAGAAGCTGTAGTAGGTGGTTCTGATAAATCACTAGTCACTGCCATATTGACATTTCCCTTCTTGTTCCTGAGCTAGCTTGGTATAAGGTGTGGGTAAAGCTTCCAATAGGTATCACTAGTATGTTTAGGTTTCTTATAGTAGTCACAAATCAGATCCTTCTTGTCCTCCTTCCTCGGTTCATTTCCACCCTTATCCCCACTCAGCTTAGGCTTAACTGTGCTAACCATAGTTAATTTCTCAAGGCCTAGGTTCCTCATCATCAAATTCCTCATACTCTCCTCTCCAAACACAAAGGCATATGCTTGAGAGAGAGTTACACTATATCGAGAAAGAATATGCTGTCGTGCAATGTCACATTCAGGGTTAAGTCTTGCTAGAAACTCAAAAACCCTATTCTTCTCTACCATCTTCTGTTAAGTTGTTGCATCTTTTCTACTTTCCCAAACCATAATCTCCAAATGATTTATCTCCTACCATAAGATTTTGATGGCTGAAAAATAAATGGCAATAGACTTATTTCCCTATCTAGTAGCAATCACCTGGTTTCTCAACTGGTAGGCTCTAGCAACATTCTCATTCTGTGAATAAATTTCTACTACTCCATCCCAAATCTCCTTAGCTATGTTAGCCAATAAAAAGTTCTTATATGGAGTAACATGGAATTGTACAGCCAAGTCATCACCATGTAGTTCTATACCCACCAAGAGTCGTTCTCAGGTTTCTTTTCACCGGTGACATACCCCAATTTCCCATGAGCTCCAATGGCCATCTTTGCAGATTGTGACCATTTTAAGTAGTTTGTACCATCCAACTTGACTGTAGTGATGGTCCCAGCCCCGAAGAGATTACTAGCACCTCCTCCACTTGGTCTCATTTCGCTTGCAAATTTGTTTTCAACTCCATAACCCTCCATAACTCCCAGAACAGATTAGGGAATCAATTTGAGATGAAAAGAAAGAGATTTATCTCCTTTAGAAACCTCAAAGACCTTCATGGTACCCTAGAAGCCCCGCTTTCAAAAGATTCCCTTCTCCATGGGAACGGGAGAAGAAAGAGAAGAAGCTTCTGTTCCCTCTAGAGGCCTCCAAAAAGTCTAGGACTTGAACCACCCTCTTTAGAAAATCTCAAGAAACCCTAAAAAATCAGATCACCACTTGGTCAAAATTGAAGAGTCCTACTAAATCAAGACTCTTCCCCTTTCTCTAGTTCTTCCTGATTTTGGTGCTAAACCCTTGACCAGCTACAAGTGATTGCAAAATCCACCAAAAAAATCCAAAAATTGGGCTTACTTGAAGTCCTCGACCATCACTTTACCTCATCATGCAGTTGACTGATCTAGGGCTGCATGATGGGATAGCTCAAACAATCTCTAAACTTGCTCTGGTACCAAGTAGAAAAGTGTAGATCTGTTTTGATATAAAATCTATGTTGGAAAGAGAAGAGAAGGTTTGTGCAGAGAAGAAAAGAAGAGAGAAATTGGAGAGAATGGGAGAAGCCAAATTTAAGTTTGGCCGCCACTTCCATTAGCTTATATATTCACAAATAAAAACGGAATACCAAGACAAGTATGCCCTTAGTAAATTAGCTACTCGTAAAGTCTAAATAAACACTCTTAACTTATATACAAACTAATGGGCCTTGGGCCCAATAACTCTCTAACTGTGCTATGGAAATAAAAAACAAGTGATATCAGCCCAAAACTCAATACAATGGATATGGCACTAAATAAAATGGAATGGTGAAACAGATTTCATGTAACTGACCCCATATAGTTGACATGAGGCTTAGCATGATGATGATGATGGTCTCTATGTACATGTAAGGGTTGATTTGATGATTTTAGTTGCAACTCATTCTATTTTATGATTGAGGATCAAACATTAGTTGCATTTTTGTTGCTTCTTTAGTGGAAATCTTTCTATTTGAAATCCTCATTTGTGTCTATTCCAAAAGTTTATATGGCATTACTTGTGTACAAAAGTAAAAGGCAATTGGAAATCGATAAACCATTGCAAAGATAAGAATTTACAAAAAATATAACAAAATAAGGCATATCTAAAAAAAGTTTATCAAAAAAAAAAAGAAAGCATATTTAAAAAAGGCATCTGCCTGTGCTAAGTCACAAGATGCATACCTATTTGCTCAAGGTGCACACCTTTAGAAAGGGGCTTCGCCTGAGTTCAGGTGAGGCACATGAAGGGAAGGGAGATCCATCATATGGATGACCGAACCATGCAGGGTGATTGGGTGAAATTTCAAAAATTTTTTTCTCCCTTACGGGAATCGTATTCCCTAATTTAGAAAAACTGCATTTTTCAAGGTTCGTTCTTGAAACAAACCGGACCAAATTTGTAACCAAAAAGGAGGGAGGGATATACTTGATACAAAATTTACAAACGTAGCTCCCAACGTAGGTGTTCACGCCCAAAGAGGTCACCAAATCCTGCCTCCACTAAAGATGACACAGCTTAGGATGAAGTAGGATTAACAAAGCAGTTCTTCAGCAAGAACTGCAATCCTTTAGCAAGGATCACGCAAGGGAGTGTGAGCCCAACTTCTGATATGATTTTTGTAGCAAAAATCATAATAAAGATTGAATCTTGATCAGTCTAAGACTATGGAGATCGAATAGGGTAGGGCGGCAAGAACAGAGGAAAGAACTGGATTCTGCAAAAGTGTTTCAAAGAAGGAATTCACTCTCTATTTATAATCTTTCTGGATCAGCTTCCTAATCCTATTAGGAAAGGGTTCTTTGATCCAAATATTTATTTGGATTTGAACTCTTAAGTGGATAAGACTTATCTTATCCTCTTGTTGATCCATATCTAGATCTAAGCCTAAATTCACTCATATTTAATTAATCAAATTAACCCAGTTCGAAATGGGCTTTAGGCACATTAAGCTATCAGACTCACTTCCCTTTTAATTTGCTGGCTAGCTTGGCTCTCTTTGTATGGCGTGGGACCCTAACATTGATCTCCACAAAAGCCATATGGGTTCGGCCTAACCTCTGTTACAAGGCCTGGCCAAATTCATTGCTAAACATAGTGAACCCCTGAGCCCATCAGTATGGTTTCTTAGCAGGCCCAACATTTACACTAAATGGTCCTCGGGTCCAGCCACCTTATGAAGGCCCAAGGACTATGGACTTAAGTGAAATTAGCCCATCAGGTATATAAACCCTAAATGGTCTTACACTTAACCTCTCAGCCTATAATAATCAAATACTGCCCGACAAGAAAGGACCTCTCCCTCGGCTGTAAGGTGCAGTGTTGCACTCTTTGCTCACATGGATTCCGAGAATTAAAACCTTTTGCAAACATTTTGTGAAACCATAATATATGTATATCTTTATATAATATATTTTGCAAAAACAAATCTCAACAAGCTTGAAATCAACTGCCGACAGTTTAGGTTTCCATCAGGGAGAGTGCATTCCCCTATCATTTACTTAGGTGAATTCTCAGACTGCCCCAACATACCTAGGTTTTGACCCCCGCTAAGGATCTCATTGATTGGCATATCAAAGACAGCCCAATCCAACACCTAGTGCAGCACCATAATCGAGTCTAGGGGTTAGGTGTAACTTTCCAGTTTTGCCCATTTGCCTCCAAGGTCCAGGGCATGACTGGAAAATGGTCCGGTTTAGAGTTTCAAGCAAACCCACACTACATGTGCTTTAGGTCTCACCCTGGCAACTAAGACAAGCCACCCCAACCGACTTGACAGCACATTAGTGTCAGCCTTGGCAGGATAAACCTACCCAGGTCTATCCAACGACTGGGAATATTCTAAACTAACACGAGTCTCATAAGTGTCTAGTTTAAGGGTATTACATTGTAACGCACTCGATATAACATGAATCAATTATGTACTTTTATTCATTTACAATAAATGTCAAAATGTACATCAATCTGATTGGAGCTAAGGGCATACACTGTCTATCAACACATCCCTCAAAATGCTCCTTACTTATGCTCCTAGGCGCACCTTTTAAAACACTGTTGTCACCTTAACTGATCTCCTTGCTGGTCATCTACTTCTATTGCAGTAGACCATTGTGCTCCGCAACTATAAGAATGCACAATGGTTAGCATGATGATGAATATGTAAGATTGGGAAGATGGGTGCAAATCAATGACCTATTTTCACTCCTCACACAGATGCAAATTTTGCATGGGTATAATGTGTACAAAATTTGCACTACAGGGAGGAGCAAAAGGGTCCCAATGAGTGAAACTCTGTTGCAAATTAGTTTTAGAAATAAACATGTGCAAACTCAGACCAGGTTTAAGTTTTGCACCAAATCAAACTTTGCACCACAAACAGATGCAGATGAAGAGGACCTACTTTTTCAAATTATCACCTTATCAGTATCTCAAGATTTGCCTAGACTTTCATGGTATCACATCTTGTTTTTGTAGTAAGAAGTAAGAACTGTTAGCACCACAATACCACTTAAGACAATTAATCAACTAACAATTGTACTATTCAAGTTTTCAAGCTACTTTTTTATAAACTACTATGGAAAGTAAGGAACTAGAATAATTGTGAGAATAGCAGATATGATGGAGAAGATGTACACTAAAATTTTTATCATGGTCATAGTTTTCAAGGCGCCAAGGCGAGGCTAGGCAATAGGGGGGCACCTAGTCGCCTAGGCAGGCGCCTAGGTGATGGATTCTTTTTTAAGTAAAAACATGTATCCTAGGGTAGTTCTCTAGGTTCCATAATCATATTTCCTTATTAAATATCCATAATTTTCATAAGAAAAGTATAAACTCCATGTTAAAGTATAGAAAATCAACATATTCCAACATATTCATGAGAAGAAAAAGAAGAAAGAAAAGAAAATTCGAAAAATATAGGGGCTGAACCCCTATTTCTGTTATAGGAAAAGAAGAAAAGAAAAGGTGGAAGAATAAGAATAAGAAGAAAAAATTAGTATATAAAAACACAAAATTAGTAAAGAAAAAGAAGAAAATGTGTCGATTGAACAACATTTTATGTTTTTTCTTATTTATTGGTTTAGGTTTTGAAGTCTTTGAGTGTTCAATGCAGCATTTAGCAATCTTTTTGTTGATTAAACCATAACAAATAAGAAAATAACAATAACAAATTAGTATATAGACACACAAAATGAATATTCTAGTTTAAAAATGTCTATTTTATAATTATAACCTCAAAAAATTAAGAATATAAAAGTTTGTTATAACATGCTATAGAAAACTGCTTGGCAATTAGGCGAGGCGAGACTCTAATGGTGCCTTGTCGCCTAGGTGCCCGCCTAGGCATCGCCTTGACAACTATGATCATGATATGACTTTTGATGTACAGATGACTCTCAGCTTTGAAGAATTACATCTTATTTGCAACATTGCCTTCCACAACATTATTGTGTATATATTTTACATGTAAAAATTGTTATCAACTAATTCTTCTTTTCCTTTCAAATACTCACAGACTGGTTGGAGTGTACCCACAGGTCCCAGGATCGAAACCTAGCTCTGATACCACTGATGGGATGGGATATCCATCACATGGACGCCCAAGTCTTGCGGAATGGATTGGGTGAATTTCAAAAATTTCTCCCATCTTTGTAGGGAATCGAATTCCCTATATTTAGAAAAACATGTTTTTCAAGGATCAATCTTGAATCAAGAACCAAACCAGATCTAAACCAAAAGGAGTAGGAGGGAGGATGTACCTGATACAGAGAAGCAATATCTCCCAATGGAGGTGTTCACGCCCAAGGAAAGATCAAAAATCTGCTCCCACTGAAAATGGCGCACTGAAGGATGGAGAAGAATCAGCAATGTTCTTCCAAAAGAACTTGACCCTTCGCAAGAATCAATTGGACGGCTTGTGAGTACAACTCCAACCAAACTTTTCCCAAAAGATTGGAATCAAGATCAGATCTTAATTTCTCCCAAGAATTGGAGATCGAACTAAGGGTGATGGCGGCGACAGGAAGGAGGCGACAAGAGAGATTTCGCAGGGTGCAGAAATCTCTCTTCTTGTGATTTTCAGCTCTGAAGAGAATTGAACATCAACCACTAACTGTTGCCGCCCCTTTCTTCTTTCATAATCTTAAAGGGATCAGCTCCTAATCCCATTAGGAGTTGCTAATCCAAATCATATTTGGATTAGAAGTCCCTTTAAGTGATAAGGGATAACCCTTATCTTATCTGCAGATCAGATCAACCATCTCCTAATCTGATTAGGAGGCTTCCAGATCTAAATCTCATTTAGATCTTGGACTCTCTAAGTGGATAGGGTCTAGGCCCAATCCTATCAGTTGATCCATCTCAGAATTTGCCCCCTTTCATTGACTGATCAAATCAGCCCAGTTCGAAATGGGCTTAAGGCCCATTTAAGGTTATGTACTCACTTAGCCTTCTAAACTGCTGCCCAGTTGGGCTTCCTTGTATGGCGTGGGACCCAAACATTGATCTACACATCAGCCACATGGGTTCAGCCCAGCCTTTGTTACAAGGCTTGGCCGAATACACTGTTATGGACAGTGCACCCTCTGAAGCCCGTCTTATGGGCTCTATGGGCCCAACACTTACCCTAAGTGGTCCCTGGGCCAAGCCACCTTGTAACACCCAGGGACTGTGGGCAGATGCAAGATTAGCCCATGAACGCCCAAGTCTTGCAGAATGGATAGGGCGAATTTGAACCAAGGCTCAGATCTGAATCAAATTGATTCAAGATTTGAACCAAGGCTCTGATACAAATGAAGGGATGGGATATCCATCACATGAACGCCCAAGTCTTGCTGAATGGATAGGGCAAATTTCAAAAATTTCTCCCATCTTTGCAAGGAATCGAATTCCCTATATTTAGAAAAACATGTTTTTCAAGGATCAAACTTGAATCAAGAACCAAACCAGATCTGAACCAAAAGGAGTAGGAGGGAGGATGTACCTGATACAGAGAAGCAATATCTTCCAATGGAGGTGTTCACGCCCAAGGAAGGATCCAAAATCTGCTCCCACTGAAGATGGCGTAGTGCAGGATGGAGCAAAATCAGCAATGTTCTTCCAAAAGAATTTGACCCTTCACAAGAATCAATTGGATGGCTTGTGAGTACAGCTCCAACCAATCTTTTCCCAAAAGATTGGAATCAAGATTAGATCTTAATTTCTCCCAAGAATTGGAGATCGAACTAAGGGTGATGGCAGCGACAAAAAGGAGGCGACAAGAGAGAATTCGCAGGGTGCAGAAATCTCTCTTCTTGTGATTTTCAGCTGTGAAGAGAATTGAACATCAACCACTAACTCTTGCCGCCCCTTTCTTCTTTCATAATTATAAAGGGATCATCTCCTAATCCCATTAGGAGTTGCTAATCCAAATCATATTTGGATTAGAAGTCCCTTTAAGTGATAAGGGATAACCCTTATCTTATCTGTAGATCAGATCAGCCATCTCCTAATCTGATTAGGAGGCTTCCAGATCTAAATCTCATTTAGATCTTGGACTCTCTAAGTGGATAGGGTCTAGGCCCAATCCTATCATCTGATCCATCTCAGAATTTGCCCCCTTTAATTGACTGATCAAATCAGCCCAGTTCGAAATGGGCTTAAGGCCCATTTAAGGTTATGTACTCACTTAGCCTTCTACACTGCTGCCCAGTTGGGCTTCCTTGTATGGCGTGGGACCCAAACCTTGATCTACACATCAGCCACATGGGTTCAGCCCAGCCTTTGTTACAAGGCCTGGCCGAATACATTGTTATGGACAGTGCCCTCTGAATCCCGTCTTATGGGCTCTATGGGCCCAACACTTACCCTAAGTGGTCCCTGGGCCAAGCCACCTTGTAACACTCAGGGACTGTGGGCAGATGCAAGATTAGCCCATCAGGTATTATCCTCAATGGTCTTACACTTACCCTCTCAGCCCATAATG
The DNA here is from genome assembly GCF_055504915.1 of Nelumbo nucifera. NCBI lineage: Eukaryota > Viridiplantae > Streptophyta > Magnoliopsida > Proteales > Nelumbonaceae > Nelumbo > Nelumbo nucifera. Next base: position 143,469,812 of record NC_142649.1, on the reverse strand, counting down.
ATCAATCACTGTCCGACAAGGGAGGACCTCTCCCTCGACTGCAAGGAACAGTGTTGCACTCTCCGCTTACATGTATCCCGGGAATTAAAACTTTTTGCAAATCATTTTGAAACCATAACATATATATATATATATATATATCTTTATATATTTTGCAAAACAAAATCTCAACAATTGAAATCAGCTGTCGGTAGTCTTGGTTTCCATCAGAGAGAATGCATCCCCGATCATTACCTTTGTCCGACAAGGGGGCTGATCCTGTCACTATGATCACCCACTTAGATGAATTCTCGGATTGTCCCAACATACCCAGGTTTTGACCCCCACTAAGAATCTCACTGATTGGTACATCAAAGACAGCCCAATCCGACATTTATTGTAGTATCATAATCGAGTCTAGGGGTTAGGTGTAACTTTCCAGTTTTGCCCATCTATCTCCAAGGTCCAGGGCAATACTGGAAATCTGGTCCGGTTCAAAGGTTCTATTAATCCTACACTGCATGTGCTTCGGGTCTCACCTTGGTAGGTGAGACAAGCCACCCCAACAGTTGGCCGCACACCAGTGTCAGTATTGGCAGGATAAATCTCCCCAGACTTACCCAATGGCTGTGAACATTCTAAACTAACACAAGTCTTATTAAGTGTCCATAGGAACATGAATCAAATGTGTACTTTATTCATTTACAATAAATTAATAGTGTACATAATTCTGATTGAAGCTAAGGGCATACAACTGTCTAACAACTCCCACTTGCACTTAGGTCCAATCTGGTATAAGCCAGAGTCCCATACTTTTCACGTGTTTCTCGAACACTTTCTGTGTCAGTGGCTTAGTGAATGGGTCTGTTACATTCTCTACTGATGCTACCTTCTGAATCAAGATATCCCCTCTACCAACAATCTCCCGGAGTACGTGGTACTTCCTCTTGATGTGCTTCGACTTCGAGTGGGCTCGTGGCTCCTTAGCCTGAGCAATCGCTCCATAGTTGTCACACAACAATGGGATGGGTGATGTGTTGGACAGAACTACTCCCAATTCGTGAACGAACTTCTTCATCCACGCGGCTTCCTTGGCAGCTTCACTTGCAGCAATGTATTCGGCCTCGGTTGTGGAGTCTGCTGTGGACCCCTGTTTGTTGCTTTTCCAGCAAACAGCACACGATCCTATCGTGAAAACATATCCAGTTGTGGACTTTCTATCATCCAGATCCGACTGGAAATCCACATCTGTATACCCTTGGATCTGTAGTGAACTACCATCGAATACCAGACAAAACTCTTTTGTCCTTCGAAGGTACTTAAGTATGCATTTCACAGCAGTCCAATGCTCCTGCCCTGGGTTGGCCTGGAATCTGCTTACTACACTCACTGCCTGGGCGATGTCAGGACGAGTGCACAGCATGGCATACATGATTCTCCCTACGGCTGAGGCATAGGGAACGTCTTTCATGCTCTCGATCTCCTCAGAGGTCTTTGGAGACATCTTCTTGGAGAGATTGACTCCATGTTTGAAAGGAACATTTCCTTTCTTGGAGTTTTCCATGCTATATCTCTTGACTATTTTGTCAGTATTAGCAGATTGGGATAATCCAATTATCCGCTTCGATCTATCTCTATAGAGTCGAAGACCCAGTATATAGGAGGCTTCTCCAAGGTCTTTCATGGAGAATTGCTGTGATAGCCATACTTTTATCGTAGTTAACATTCCTACATCATTCCCAATGAGCAGAATGTCATCTACATACAGAACCAGAAACGTAACCTTGTCACCATTGGTTTTCCTATAAACATAGGGTTCATCCAGATTTTGTTCAAAATCAAACTTTTTGACCGTAGAGTCAAATCGGATGTTCCAACTTCTAGAAGCTTGCTTGAGTCCATATATGGATCTATTCAACTTACAGACCATGTGTTCCTGACCCGCAGCTACAAAACCTTGCAGTTGCTGCATATAGATATCTTCAGTAAGATCTCCATTCAGGAACGCAGTTTTGACATCCATCTACCAAATCTCATAGTCATAGTAAGCAGCTACAGCTAGCAGGATCCTAATGGATTTAAGCATGACCACGGGCGAAAATGTTTCCTCATAATCGATACCTTCTTTTTGAGTATATCCTTTTGCCACCAGACGAGCTTTGTAGGTCTCAACCCTGCCATCGAGGCCCTTCTTCCTCTTGTAGATCCATTTGCAACCAATTGCTTTTACCCCGGAGGGCGGATCCATCAGAGTCCAGACTCCATTGGTCTCCATTGAGTCCATCTCAGCTCTCATGGCATCTACCCATTTAAGGGAGTCTATGTCCAACATAGCTTCCGTATAAGTTACGGGATCCTCTTCACTAGTCAAGGTTTCGACCAGGTAACTATCCTAATCGTAACCAAAACGGACCGATGGCCTGGACACCCGGGTGGATCTTCTAGGTTGGTCACTACCTGGAACTTGTGGGACACCTCCCACTGCAACTGAGCTCTCCTCATCAAGAACAATTTCCTGATGAAGATTGTCCAGGATGTAGTCATTTTCCAAGAATTGTGCATTCCGACTGCAGAACACCTTCTGCTCACTTGGATCATAGAATAGGTAGCCCACTGAGCCCTTTGGGTAGCCTACGAATAGGCAACGGTTGGTCTTGGATTCCAATTTGTTCGGATTCGTTCTTTTAACGTGAGCCGGACAACTCCAAATCTTCAAGTATCGTACACTTGGTTTCTTTCCGGTCCAAAGCTCATAGGGAGTCTTAGGAACCGATTTGGTTGGAACCCGGTTCAACACGTATATTGTAGTCTCTAATGCATATCCCCAAAAGGATGTGGGTAACTCTGAATGGATGATAAGTGACCGGACCATATCTAATAGGGTCCTATTCCTCCTTTCTGAAACACCGTTAAGTTGTGGTGTAGCAGGAGGAGCTAACTGTGGTACTATCTCGTTTATCTTTAAGTAGGCCTTGAATTTGTCAGAGAGATATTCGCCGTCTCGATCTTATCGAAGAGACTTAATTTCTCTCCCTAACTGTTTCTCGACCTCTTGTCTGAACTCTTTGAATTTTTCAAAGGATTCAGACTTATGTCTCATTAAGTACACGTAACCATACCGAGAATAGTCATCGGTGAATGTAATGAAATACACGTGTTGGTTACAGGTCCTAACACTCAGGGGACCACATACATCTATATGTATAAGGTCAAGCGTGCCTGTACATCTTTCAGGCTTACCGATAAATGGCCTCTTTGTCATCTTACCCTAAAGGCAAGGCTCACAAGTGGGAAGATCTTCTACAGTTAGAAAATCCAAAGGACCATCCTTTACCAGTCTTGTGATTCGGTCAATACCGATATGGCCAAGTCGGTAATGCCACAGGCACGTGGGATTAACTGTATCACGTGCTCTTTTCTTGGGGATTTCGGCCGATGTAGTTTCAGCTATGTTAGTTTCTAGAGAAGGATGTAAAACATAGAGACCGTTCTCCAGTTCCCCATATGCGATGAATTTATTGTTTCTTTTAATAGTAATCGTATTACTGAAAAAGACAGAATATCCATCCGCACACAGTTTTGAGACAAAAATCAAATTTCTTCTTAGATTTTGCACAAAAAGACAATCTTTAAGTACAATATTTCCTTCTCTAAATTTTAATTCTACGGTGCCTATTGCCGTAGCTGCTGTTGGTTCGGCTGTCTTAATTTGTTTGTTTATCTTTGTTGGGTCTTAAGTCATTAGTTATTGGGCCTTAGTTACTGGGCCTAATCTTATTTAGTGTTTATTTTGACTAGGTGTCCCATCACTAATCAGGGGCATTCTGGTATATTTATGTAACATTATGTAATGTTCTTTTATATAATAGATTAGGGCTGGCTGAGAAGACTTTTGCCGCCCATCTCATATCTTCTTCTTCTTCTTCTTCTCTCATTCGACAGCTCTATTTCAGCAAACATGGTATCAGAGCGCTAATCTTTCGACTGGTTACAGCAGCCGCCTCTTCTTCTATTCGCAATTAACTCTTTCACTTCATTTTTTTTTGGTTGCTGCAAAGAAACCCTAGGGTTGGTCGTAGAACACAACTGGACCTACATCTAGGGTTTCCCTTGGTTGTAGGGCCCAAGGGGAGTTAGACCTAGAGGCTAATGCCCTAATAGACGCAGTACAACAGACTGTAGCCATTCGGCTAAGATAGATCTGTGTAGAACAGATCTAGGCGGAAGGACTAATCTTAGTAGTCCTAGAACTGTTCGTGGGTGAGGTTATAACCTGCGATAGCAGTGCTTAGTACACAGTAGAAGCCAACACAGCAAGTTGCAGGCTGCGGCAGCAGTGATTAGAACACAGCAGAAGGTAGCACAACAGATTATAATCTGTGACAGCAGTAATTAGGGCACAGTGTGCAGTGCAGTACTCGGTGTTTCAGCTCTGTGTCGGGTTCTCAGGACTGAGTTTACAGTGCAGCAAGTTCCGTAAGTGTGAAACAGTTCACTATATATTGTGTTTACAGTCTTGACATTTACGAGTAAGAGAAGATGTCTTCCATATCTAGGGAAGTGTCTTCTAGAGATGTTAGGGCTTGTGGGAGATCTCCTAATTTGGAGAATCCAAATCTGCACAGCCTACAGATCACAAGTGTGTTGTTGGATGAGTACAACTTCAGAGAATGGTCTGTCTCAGCCATGCTTTTCATCACATCCCGGGAACTCACTGGTTACTTGGACGGGTAGAAGAAGGAACCCGAAGTGGGGAGTGCTGAATATGCAACTTGGCGCAAGGAGAATGCTACAGTTATGTCCTAGCTACTTGCCTCAATGACTCCAAGAGTAGCTAGGACTGTTCAACATTTCTCCACGGCTGCCAAGATATGGGAAAAAGTTTCTAAAACCTATGAGCAGAAAAAGAATAATGCCAGAATTTACAGATTGAATCAAGACATTGCTGCCTTGAGGCAAGGAGATATGAGTGTTGCAACATATTTTGCTACACTAGAAGGACTATGGGAAGAGTTAGATCACCACTTTATTATTGATTGGGAGAATGCTAGAGACAAGGAAAAGCATGACAAACAAGTTGAAGAGGGTAGAGCATTTAAGTTTCTAGCTAGTCTAGATCCTATATATGAGAGCATAAGGTCCCAAATTCTGGGAAGGAATGAAATGCCAGACTTACATCATGTTTACTACCTTGTGAGGAATGAAGAGGTGAGAAGAAAAGAGATGCAGGTTGATACTCAAACTAAACTAGCTGAACAGTCTGTGGAACATTCGGCCCTAATCTCTACAAATCAAAGGGGAAATAGGCACTCGGACAAGAGACATCTGAAGTGCACCCACTATGGAGGGGAAAGGCATGTGAAAGAGACCTGTTGGGTTCTCCATTCGCATCTGAAGCCAGCTGCATTGAGGAAAGATAAGAAGCATCAGAAGGGTCAATCTGCAAGTGCGAATCTGGCTACGGGTCAAAGTGATGATGGTTCAAAACACTCATCCACAGTTACTTTCTCTTCCATGGGACAGACCACTAATTCCCCTGGAACCGGGTCCTTGGGTTTTACTGCCGATGAGGTAGAGGTACTTAGCCGGGCCCTAGCCCGTCTAAGGACCAATTCTCTTCCATCCTCCTCCCTTTCCAGATCAGGTATTGTCTCTGCCTTTAGTGCATCTAGTACTATTGATCCTGCCTCTTGGATTATTGATTCTGGTGCAACTGACCACATGACACACATGCCTTCTCTATTTTCTTTCTATCATTTAATGTCTGGCCAAGATGAAATGAGGGTTGCTGATGGTTCTCTCTCTACCATCTCTGGGAAAGGAGTGGTTGACCTAAGCAAGGACCTCTCACTCAAATCTGTCTTGCATGTTCCCAATCTTTCTTCAAATCTCTTATCTGTTTCAAAGCTTACCAAAAATTTGAATTGTAGCATAACCTTTTTTCCTACTCATTGTGTCTTTCAGGACAGATTGACGAAGAGAACGATTGGGAGCGGTCATGAGTGTGGAGGTCTCTACTACCTTGATGCAGACATCAGTTCGGCCTTACAAACATCTACTACTAGTAGTCAGTCCAATGTGGAGTCAATAGCTAGGTTACACCTGTGGCATGCTAGGCTAGGTCATTTACCGTTTTCATCATTGGAAGTGTTGTTTCTAGAATTATTCAAAGGTGTTTCAAGTCAAGAGTTAGTTTGTGAAGTCTGTCAACTATCAAAGCAATGTAGAACTGTTTATCCAACTTCGAGTAATGACATTCAAGCTCCTTTTGACTTAGTCCACTCTGATGTTTGGGGCCCCTCTCCCATTATTTCTGTTGATGGCTTTCGATACTTTATCAGTTTTATTGATCACTTTTCTTGATGCACATGGATCTACTTATTAAAAGCACGAGAAGAAGTACCGCGGGTAACCATGACATTTTGCAAAATGATTGAAACACAATTTGGCACGAAGATCAAACAATTCAGGTCAGATAATGCTGTAGAATACTTTGAAAGGTCCTTGAATCTGTTTATGGAGGATGCTGGAATGATTCATCAGTCATCTTGTGCTAGTACCCCCCAACAGAATGGGGTTGGTGAACGCAAGAATATGCACCTATTGGAGACTGCTCGAGCCTTACTATTTCAGCACAAAGTTCCAAAAAACTATTGGTCTCAAGCAATCCTTACTGCATCATATCTGATAAATCGAATGCCATCCAAGGTATTGGGGATGAAAACTCCTTTCTCTGTTCTTTGCCCTCATCTTCTTGACTTTTCTCTTTCACCGAGAGTCTTTGGTTGTGTATGCTTTATACATGTCAAGGATCCGAAGAAGACCAAATTGGATCCTAGGGCTACAAAGGGAATCTTTTTGGGGTACTTCCCTACTCAGAAGGGATACAAGTGTTATGATCCAGTCACCAAGAAAAAATATGTCATAAAGGATGTGGTATTCTTTGAGTCTCAATCCTATTTTCATTCTTCCTAGAATCCTCTTCAGGGGGAGACTAGTGGGATGGAAGAGGATTTTTCTGTTCCCCCATTCTTTGTGCCTCTCTCTACCTCAGGCCTTCCATCTTCTCCTCCTAATCCACCTAGTTGTGGTATCCTGGGTGAATCTAGTGAGGCTCCCATTGTACCAACTACTACTAGTGATGTTGCAAATATTATTGAAGACTCCAACAGGCTGCAAAGAGATATCAGAATCACCTACAACAGAAGAAAGAAGGGCCCTCTAACTCATGACAACAACCAATTGGACTCGGATCAACCTATATCAGAAACTCAAGGTAATCCTATCAGTTCCTCTGACTTGGATCTTCCTATTGCCCTTCGTAAGTCTACTCGTTCTTGTACTATCAGACACCTCATTGCTGATTTTGTGTCTTACTCACATTTGTCTCCTCGTTATTGTTCTTTTGTGTCTGCTCTCTCTTCTGTGCATGTTCCTACCAGGTATTCTGAGGTAGTATTTGACCCAAAATGGAAAGAGGTTATGGACGACGAAATGAAGGCCTTAATGAAAGCAGGGACTTGGGAATTAGTGGATCTACCAGAAGGGAAAGACACTGTTAGATGCAAGTGGGTGTTCACTGTGAAGCATAGGGAGGACGGGTCCATTGAAAGGTACAAGGCTAGACTGGTAGCAAAAGGGTTTACTCACAAAGAAGGGATTGACTACAAAGAAACCTTTGCTCCGGTGGCAAAACTCAACACAATCCGAGTTCTATTATCATTAGCTGCAAATTTCTCATGGGAGCTACATCAGTTGGACGTGAAGAATACTTTCTTGAATGGCGACCTGCATGAAGAGGTGTTCATGGATCCTCCACCAGGTTATGGGTTTGGGAAGAAGGTATGTAGACTGAAAAAAGCCCTATACGGCCTTAAGCAGTCCCCTCGAGCTTGGTTTGAGAAGCTATGTGGGGCCATGAAGAAAGGGGGTTACACTCAAAGTGGGGCAGATCATACCCTATTCATAAGGAAGAGAAATGGCAAACTTACAGCACTTATTGTCTATGTGGATGATATGGTAATTACAGGGGATGATCAGGAAGAGATTAAAAGACTAAAGGAGGTCTTGGCTGCTGAATTTGAGATCAAAGACCTGGGCCAACTGAGATACTTTCTTGGGATTGAAGTTGCAAAATCCAAAGAGGGCATCTATATATGTCAGCGGAAATACATTCTTGATCTTCTTCAAGAGACAGGCATGATGGGGTGTAGGCCAGCGGATACTCCAATAGAATAGAATCATGGTCTACAGGAGTTAGTAGGAGAGGACTACCTTGATAAGGAAAGATACCAAAAACTAGTGGGGAAGTTGATTTACCTGTCCCTCACTCGCCCTGACATTGCTTATGCTGTACATGTTGTCAGTCAGTTCATGCACACTCCTAAAATCCCTCACATGAAAGCTGTGGAAAGGATCCTCAGATATTTGAAGTCTTTCCCGGGGAAAGGGATTCTGTTCAAGAAAAACAGTAAAATTGAAGTTGAAGGATATACTGATGCAGATTGGGCTGGCTCTGTTGGGGACAGGAAGTCTACTTCTGGGTACTGCACCTTTGTTGGAGGAAATTTAGTTACATGGAGGAGTAAAAAACAGAATGTGGTTGCTAGATCTAGTGCAGAGGCCAAATATCGAGCTATGGCTCATGGTGTTGCTGAACTTTTATGGCTTAAGATCCTGCTTGGTGAACTTGGAATTAAGATTGAGTGTCCTCTCAGGTTGTACTGTGACAACAAGGCTGCCATCAACATTGCAAATAACCCAGTGCAACATGATAGAACAAAACATGTTGAGATAGACCGTCACTTTGTCAGAGAAAGAATTGTCTCAGGAAAACTCTGCATCCCTTATATTCCCTCCGAGATGCAGATTGAAGATGTTCTGACTAAAGGGCTAGCTACAATGAAATTCGTGGACTTACTTGGCAAGCTAAACATGATTGACATCCATGCTTAGCTTGAGGGGGAGTGTTGGTTCGGCTGTCTTAATTTGTATGTTTATCTTTGTTGGGTCTTAAGTCATTAGTTATTGGGCCTTAGTTACTGGGCCTAATCTTATTTAGTGTTTATTTTGACTAGGTGTCCCATCACTTATCAGGGGCATTCTGGTCTATTTATGTAACATTATGTAATGTTCTTATATATAATAGATTAGGGCTGGCTGAGAAGACTTCTGCCGCCCATCTCATATCTTCTTCTTCTTCTCCTCTCATTCGACAGCTCTATTTCAGCAAATAGCTGCAACGCTTGCAGAAGTCCCCAAGTAGAGCATCACTTCTCCATCATTTAGTCTTCTGCTTACCTTGAACCCCTGCAGTGAGTTACACGCATGAGTTGAAGCCCTGGAGTCAATACACCAGGACGCAAAAGCCACCAATAAGTTAGTTTCTATGACACAAGATTCGAATTTACCTTTCTTGGATTCCAGGTACTGAGGACAGTTCCTCTTCCAGTGGCCGGTTTGTTTGCAGTAGTGACATGCATCTGCTGCCCTGTCCTTCTTCTGCTTTTTGGTCTTGGTAGTCTTCTTCTGAGGCTTCTTTGCCTTCCTCTTTTTCTTGCCCGCTTTGTTAGCTTCAACAAGCATCACCACAGGCTCATCCTTCTTAAGTAAGTCCTCGGCCCTTTGCAACATATTGCTCAGCTCTTGGACGCTGACATTCAGCTTGTTCATATTGTAGTTTAATATGAACCCATTGAAGGAAGAGGGCAAGGAGTTCAGAATGGCATCTACTTGAGTGCCAAGATCTAGCCCGGATCCAAGGGCTTCCAGCTCGTTAATGTATCCCATCATCCGAAGACAATGGTCGTGAACTTTCTGCCCCTTGGACATCTGAGCGGTCATGAACATTTTCAAGACCTTCTGTCGAGTAGAACGGTTCTGCTCTTCGTACATTGTTTTTAGACTGTCCAATATGTTCTTAGCGAGTTCGATCTAATCGAACTGCCTCTGTATTGAGTTGTCCAAAGAAGCAACGACATAGCAGCGGGCTAGGGAGTTTTTATCCTCCCAATCTTGGAATTCTCTCCTACGGGCTTCAGAAGCCCTATCACTCGGACGTTCCGGGGCAAGAGACTTGACTACCTTGTCCAATTTTTCAGATGTTAAAACCAGCATTAGGTTACGGTACCAGTCGGCATAGTTTGGGCCTTTAAGCTTGTTGTCGTCAAGAAGCTTTGCAAATTGTCCGTTTGCCATTTTCTGATAAAACAACAAATATCAGTCCATAACCTTACTTGATTCATGTTCAAATCATAGACATGGATTTTAATCTATGTTCCATTGCCATTTTTCATCTCTGAGTTTTCCCTCCTTCTCAGGGATGGAGACAGCGACTTGTCTCTGGAAATGTGGTAAACCACGTAGGGTGCATGGAGCCAACTGTTTCAGCTGCAAAACCCCACCACCTTTCTGTGAAGGATCATATCCACTCATCATATGAGTTTTCCCTTTGGCCTCTGTCAGACAAGGTTCAAAGCCGTTTTCAGGTAAACCTTTCTGTCCAGTGAGTGCTCACCCATCATATTCGTGAACGCCAAGGTACCGTGAGAGAGTTCCCATTTTCTGGTGAAGCCCCTCCCACATCGGTCTATGACGCTCCTATCATCTTATGAAACACTTAGACAAGCCCAACAGCAAATGGATAGCCCATTTTCTGGTGCGTTTCCTCATTACTGAAGTACCCATCCTCATGCTAATGATGGAAGGCCTTTAGAGAGTTCATCACATGAATCTCCCTATCACGTGCACTCATATTTACTAGAGGGAACAAGAATTACTCCCTAGTTCATTTTAGGTCAAACCAAAGTGGCTCCCACCAACTTTCATAAAGCCAGATTTCGGTGGGCCTAAATCAGCCAGGGTTGCGCACGTAACCTCTTCAGGAGGTGTGGGGCCCACCATTGAGGGAGGTCATCCAATGACCAGGAGGGACACCATGGCAATGATGTGCATTCATCCATGGTGTGCGCAAGAGCCACTATCGAATCTACATGGGCCAAGCACTTATGGCCCATGAACGTAGCACATCACACATCCATACATCACATGTAGGGAGGAATTGATCCAATCAATTAATTATCTGTAAAAGCCCATTTGAAGCCCGTTTAGTCCATAATATTAACAATTAATATCATCTAGGTATATGGGCTGAATTAGGGTTACCCAGTTCGGCCCATATAGCTTGTTCTTTTGAAGTGGGCTTTTTGCAGTTTTAACAATTTAAAACTGGGCCTTATAGGTTGGGTCGAATTAAATGTCCAATTAATTATCAATCCTTAGGCCCATTTGAACAAAATTAGGGCTGATATACAGCCTTAATCGAACCCCAGATTCGGTCCTAACAATTTGAACCAATCTTGGTTCGAATGGGTCTAGGGTTCGATTTTTAATTAAATCTTTAATTCAAGAAAATAATCTGAAATTAAATAACTGATAAAAGAAAAGAAGAATCAGTCAATCCAGGGCTGTTCGTACAATCCATCATGCAAAACAGAGGTTAGATCACAGAATGCAGTTTCATAAACTGCAAATCGCAGGTAGCAAATGTCCCATCTGCGAAATCTCCTTCCTTGCACCGCCATCTTCGATCCAAAATAAAATAAATGGAAAACCTAATTTCTATTATTATTACATCAGATCGAATACCTAATACATTGAGTCTAAAAATAAAAAAAATTATTTACAGACCAAAAGTAATGAATAAATCAAGAAACTGCAAATCTTAGAAACTAATTAGTTAAGGCCTTGCTGATTATGGTTGTCATTTTCCAGTATGCTCATATGGATATTAGTGAGCCATGTCTATTCATCTGGTCCCATATATTTTGTTTTGTATAACACAACAAATCCTGAGAAGTTTCTTTCTCTATTTATTAAAAAACTTAGTGCATTCCATGTTCAGTTCAATATTTCAGTTGTTCTAGTGCTTATAGTTCTTTTGTATGTGCAAACAGTTATTGTTATGGAACTTTTGCAGATTTCTCTCTTATTATTATTTTCTTCATCCATTTAGTTTGAGTTGCTTATAGTATGCATTGCCATTTGATTTTTAAAGAGAGGAAACTTCAGATGCACAAACAGTTCTGTTGGAGTGGAAACACAACTTAGTAGTCTAGCATCAATTACTCAAGTTCTTGATCCAAAGCTTCATCAACATTTAGGTACTACATTGGTTAAAAACTTCTGATTATTTTGAAATTTAATTCATCTGTTTTTTGTTTCCCTTTTATTTTATGGATTTTCATATTGCTAATAATTTTCAATCCCAAAGTTAAACTTATCTATTTTGACCATAATATGTATCTCATTCTGTTTAACCGGTAATAGAAGAAACTTGTTGAAAACTTGGTACATGAAAAAATCCCTAAGGATTTTGGTATTTCCAAGACTAAAAGGTTCCAAAGAATTTACCCATTTGGTGCTTCAATGTTGACATTTGACTATTTGAGAAACCAAAAAATGGTATTAGAGAGATTCTAAAACATGCTTTGGCCGCTCTTTATTGAAGGCTTAGACTTCGAGGAGCAACTGATTACCTAGACTTCAAAGGGCACCTGATGCCCAAACAGTTACTATCTGTGTAAAGATGAGGTTTACCTTCCAAGAATTGTAAAAGAAAACTAGGAAGGGCTTTCATCTTTACCTATCTAGGGCCATGAGAATCTGTATGTTCATCTATTAGTCAGACTTAAATTCTATAAAATTAATCCACCAATATTTGTTCTTTTAGAAGTAAATAAAAAAGAAAATTTTATTAGATGTAAAAGAAAAAGAGTACAAGGACGAGTGATGGGAGATCACCTATAAAAAAGAACAAAAAAGTACATTTGTTTGTTCTGTAGCTACAGTAGATCGAACTAGGAGAAGAGAAGAAGAAGAAGATGAAGAGAACAGTCGAACTTGATAGACTAAACCCTATCGGTTGACCCTTAATATGGATTAGCCTCTAATTAGTAGTACAAAGACTAAACTGCCCCCACTTAAGTATGGGATAGGAAGTCTCTATTAAAACTGCCACATAAGCAGATAACTTAACATAAATAAAATGACTAATCTACCCTTATTCGGCTAGCTCTAACACTACTCCTCAAGCTGGAGAATATATGTCATAGTCCTAGCTTGTTACATATATAGTTCACTCTCCCTAAGCTTAAGCCTTTTGTAAACAAATCTACCCATTGATCACCTGAGCCCACATGTTCTGTGCTTATCTCTCCAATAAGGACCTTCTCCCTCACAAAGTGGCAATCAATCTCTATGTGCTTTGTTCTCTCATGAAAAGTAGGGTTGGATGAGATGTGGAGTGCAACTTGATTGTCACAGTACAATTTCATAGGTCTATCCATGGAGAACCCAATTTCTTGTATGAGATTCCTCAGCCATACTAATTCACATGTAGTGTGTGCCATGGTTCTGTATTCGGCTTCAGCGCTGCTCCTTGCCACAACCATCTGCTTCTTACTCTTCCATGTCCCCGAGAAGAAGGGGATAGTCTCAAAGAAGGTGACATCAGGACAGACATAGCACTTCCGAGTAATGGGATTGTAACACTTGTACCCTTTTTGAGTTCGAGAGTAGCCAAGAAAGACACACTTAATAGAGCGTCCATCCAGTTTGTCTATTCCAGGACTCAGATTGTGAACAAAGCACACACAGCCAAAGATACGAGGTGTTAATGGAAAGGGAGACAAGGTGGGGAACAAAATAGAGAAGGGAGACCGACCACGAAGAATGAAGGAGGGCATCCGATTAATAAAGAAACACGCAGTAAGCACAACATCACTCCAAAATCGTTTAGGAACCCTCATATGATGAAGAATAGACCGAGCAGTTTCAAGGAGATGACGTTTCTTTCGTTCAGCCACCCCATTTTGTTGAGGAGTGGATGCACATGAAGTTTGATGAATGATGCCATGTTGTTCTAAATACTGTTGAAAGGAAGTAAGAAAGTATTCACGACTGTTATCTAAACGAAAAACTTTGATCGGAACACCAAATTGTGTACGTATTTCAGCATGGAATTTTTGAAAAGTGGAAAATAATTCACTCCTTTCTTTCATTAAATAAATCCATGTCATCCTTGAACAATCATCAATAAAAATGACAAAATACTTGTAACCATTATAAGACTCTATTTTACTCGGGCCCCAAACATCTGAATGAACCAAAGCAAAAGGACTCAACATACGACTTTCAACTCTAGGACTAAAGGGAACACGATGATGTTTCCCATACTGACACGACTCACACTGTAAAGACAACAAATGACTCAAAGACGGAACCAGTATCTTGAGTGCCTTGAAAGATGGATGTCCTAGTCGACAATGCCACTATAAAGGAGTGAGTGAAGTCTGAAGTGCAACTGATGATCCACCACCGTCAAGGTAATACAATCCACTAGCCTTATGCCCCCCACCAATCTTCTTCCCCGTCTTGAGATATTGAAAAACACAAAAGGAAGGAAAAAATGTAATAGAGCAATTAAGAGTCTTGGTTAATTTACTAACAGACATAAGATTGAATGGAAACTTAGGGACATATAGAATAGATGATAAAGAAAGAGAAGTCGTGTCAACATTACCAACACCACAAATGGGAGAAGAGGAACTGTTGGCAAGGGTAACAGTTTGAGATGTGGAAGTTTCAGAGAGGGAAGAGAACACACTTGGAGTCCCGATCATGTGATCAGAGGCTCTAGAGTCAATAATCTAGGGAGAGGGTTTGGATGGCAGACAAGCTATACCTTGTTAGAATGTTAGAATGATGTCTCTTTGTATGAGTGTTCGGCTGATAAGAGTTCTTATTAGCCCATACTTAAGTTTAAGTTATCCTATAATTGGGCCTGTGTTAATGGGCCTAAGCCTGCTTAATGTTTTAAGTTAACTAGGTGTCCCATCACTAATCTGGGGCATTCCAATAATTTCTTGTATCTTGTACTACATTCAAATATAAATAATAGCATGGTCGACTGGCTAGTATAGTTCGACATTCCAGCATCTCTTCTTCTTCTCTTTTCTGCTACTTCGACTACAGTAGTTCAACTTTCATGGTATCAGAGCATTGAGCACCTTCCTGGTTACAGCCGATGCCATCTCCTCTTTCTTGTTGTCTTTCTTTTTTTTTTTATTTGGGTTGCTGCTATGAAACACTAGGGTTGTAGGAGAACTACACAAGGTTCGACCTAGGGTTTCCCTTGGTTGTAGGGCGCAAGGGAGGTAAGACCCTAAAGCTGATGTCCTACTAGTTTCTAGTAGTTAGCAGCTATTCGGCTGCTAAGAGAGGTCTGTATAGGGCAGACCTAGTTGAGGACTGATTTCAGCAGTCCTAGTGTTGGCCGTAAGGAGGGGAACTTCCTTTACAGTTGCAGTACTCGAAGTTCAAGTGGAGTCTGCATAGCACAGGTCAGTTACCAGCCCAGAACACCTCATTTGCTGCTGTAACTGAACTGCTTCAGAACTGTGACAGTCTCGACAAGTCTGAAACTGTGTTGCGAGCTGTCAGGGCCTGTTGAGGTTACTTCGGCTAATCAGAACCTGCTTCAGGACTGCTTCAGCTAGTCTTAAATTAGTGCTATCTACACAGAGGCTGCAGCCAAGATGTCTTCAATATCCGGAGATGTTTCTTCTAGGGATAACAGACCTGCAACAAGGTCTTCAAATCTGGAAAACCCTAATCTGCACAACCTGCAGATTACAAGTGTGCTACTGGACGAATACAACTTTAGGGAGTGGTACGTTTCTGCAATGCTGTTTATTACTTCCCGTGGCCTCACCGGCTACCTAGATGGGAGCAAGAAGGAACCTGATGTTGGCAGTGCAGATTATGCTGTGTGGCGCAAGGAGAATGCCACAGTTATGTCCTGGTTGCTTGCCTCTATGACTCCTCAGGTTGCCAGGACTGTTCATCACTTTCCTACAACAGCCAAGATTTGGGAAAAGGTGTCTAAGACCTATGGACAGAAGAAAAACAATGCTAGAATCTACAGATTGAATCAAGACATTTCTGTCTTAAGGCAAGGTGATATGACAGTTGCAACATACTTTGCAACTCTGGAAGGTCTTTGGGAAGAACTTGACCATCACTTGATATTAGATTGGGAAAATGCCAGGGAGAAGGAGAGACATGATAAGCAAATTGAAGAGAGCAGAGCCTTTAAGTTTCTGGCTGGCCTAGACCCAGTATATGAGGGTATAAGGTCACAAATTCTAGGGAGAGGTGAATTACCGGAGCTTCACCATGTCTATTACCTGGTTAGGAATGAAGAAGTCAGGAGAAGGGAGATGCACGTTGACTCCCAGACACAGTCAACTGGACTATCTGGAGAACATTCAGCCCTAGTCTCCACTAAAGGAAATAGATATCCAGACAAGAAGTCCCTCAAGTGTACCCATTGTGGTGGTGAGAAACATACAAAGGAGAAATGTTGGGTCTTGTATCTTCATCTGAAGCCAGCTGCTTTGAGAAAGGACAAAAGGCAACATAAGGGTCACACAGCAAGTGGGAATCTTGCCACCAACAACAGTATTGACAACTCATTGAGTACTCCGACAGTGTCCTCTTCCTCTACAAGGCAGGCTGCCGACTCCTCTGGACCAAGTACTTTGGGCTTCACAGCTAGTGAGGTAGAGGTTCTCAGCTGGGCATTAGCCCGTCTGAAGAACAATCCTTTAGCTTCCACCTCTCTTGCCAAATTAGGTACAACCTCTGCATTTAGTGCAACTAGTTCCATTAATTCTACCTCTTGGGTGATTGATTCCGGAGCCACCTCTCTTGCCAAAGTTATGTTCCAAAGGTTGGTTGGAAAGCTTCTATATCTCTGCCTCACTTGGCTGGATATCAGCTATGCAGTTAGTGTTGTTAGCCAGTACATGCACTCCCCTAGAACTTCTCATCCTCTTGCGGCAGAGAGAATATTAGCATACTTGAAGAGATGCCCGGGTAGAGGTATATTGCTCAAAAACAATAATCACATGAGGGTGGAAGTTTATACAGATGCCGATTGGGCTGGAAGTGTTGATGACAGAAGGTCTACCTCTGGATATTGTGCCCTGGTGGGAGGTAACCTTGTCTCTTGGAGGAGTAAGAAGCAGAGTGTTGTTTCCCGCTCCAGTGCTGAAGCGGAATACAAGTCAATGGCTAATGGAGTGGCTGAAATCTTATGGCTGAGGTCACTACTTGAAGAGTTGGGTATTGACCATGAAAAGCCCTTAATGTTGTATTGTGATAATCAGGCAGCTATTAATATAGCCCACAACCCAGTGCAGCATGACAGAACTAAACATATCGAAGTTGATCGACATTTTGTGCGAGAAAGGGTCACATCACAAGAAGTGTGTCTTTCGTACATCACATCTAATATGCAGCTCGCGGATATCCTCACCAAGGCTGTACCAAGGAAGAAGTTAGATGTTGGATTGAAGTCTTTGTATGTATGAGTATTCGGCTGATAAGAGTTCCTATTAGCCTATACTTAAGTTTAAGTTGTCCTGTACTGGGCCTTTGTTAATGGGCCTAATCCTGTTTAATGTTTTAAGTTGTCTGGGTGTCCCATCACTAATCAGGGGCATTCTAGTAACTTCTTGTATCATTGTACTACACCATAATATAAATAATAGTACTGTCGACTGAGCAAAAGAGTTCGACATTCCAGCATCTCTTCTTCTTCTTCTTCTCTTTTCTGCTACTTCGGCTACAGTAATTTAGCTTTCATGGTATCAGAGCATTAACTTCCTCCTGGTTTCAGCCGGCACACACTCTCTTCTCTTGCTGTCTTTTCATCTTCTCTCTTCCTTTTCTGGGTTGCTGTAGTGAAGACCTAGGGGTGTAAGAGAGTAAAGCAAGTTCGAACCTAGGGTTTCTCTTGGTTGTAGGACTCAAGGGAAGTAAGACCCAGAAGTAGATGTCCTACTAGGTTATTTCCAGCAAATAGTAGCTATTTGGCTACTAAGAGAGGTCTGTGTAGGACAGACCTAGTTGAGGACTGATTTCAGCAGTCCTAGCACTAGCCGAAAGGGGCTTAGCTACTTCTACAGTTGCAGCTTCGGTGCTCCAGCAAGACTCGCACAGACTTAGCTTCTTCTACAGAGCCACTGTTCACTTGCTACTGTTGCAGCCTCGAACTGTTCACTCGCTACTGTACCCGAACTGTTGCAGTTTTTTGGTTCAGCCCAAGTGAAATCTATCTAGTGTTCTACCAGCACTGTGAACACTTCTACCAGCATAGCAATGTGGCAAACAGCTCCAAGTTCAGGGTGGTTATCAGTCCGAAACCCCTCACCACTGCTGTGAGATTACCTAGGGAGCTGCCAGCTCCAGATTGTTCAGCACTGTGAACCCTAGTTGAGGACTGATGTCAGCAGTCCTAGTATTGGCCGCAAGGAAGGGCACTCTCTTTACTGTTGCAGTACTCAAAGTTCAAGTGGAGTCTGCATAGCACAATAGTTGAGAACCCTTAGCTTCAGGTCGGTTACCAGCCCAGAACTCCTTGCTTGCTGTTGTAACTGAACTGTTTCAGAACTGTGACAGTCTCGGCAAGTCTGAAACTGTGTCGAGTGCTGTCAGAACCTGCTGTGATCATTTCAGCTAATCAGATCTGCTCCAGAACTGGTTCAGAACCTTCAGAACTGCTTCGGCTAGTCTTAATCAGTGTCACCTACACAGTGGCTGCAGTCAAGATGTCTTCAATACCCAGAGATGTTTCTTCTAGAGATAACAGGCCTGCGGCAAGTGGGAATTTTGTCGCCAGCAACAATGATGACAACTCACAAAATACACCAACAGTGTCTTCTTCTCCTATGGGACAGGTTGCTGATTCCTCTGGAACTGGTACATTGGGCTTCACTGCTAGTGAGGTTGAGGTCCTTAGCAGGGCATTAGCCCGTCTAAGAAATAATTCTTTTGCTTCTACATCTCTTGCTAGATCAGGTACAGCCTCTGCCTTCAGTGCCACTGGCTCTATTGACTCTACTTCTTGGGTTATTGATTCCGGTGCTACTGACCATATGACACATATGTCTTCCCTATTCTCTTCATATCATTTGTTGTCTGGTCAGGATAAGATGAGAGTTGCTGACGGGTCTTTCTCCACTATCTCTGGAAAGGGAATTGTTGACCTAAGCAAGGACCTCTCTCTTAAATCAGTTTTACATGTTCCCAGTCTTACCTCAAATCTCTTGTCTGTTTCAAAACTTACCAAAAATTTGAACTGTAGTATAACCTTTTTTCCTACTCATTGTGTCTTCCAGGACAGATTGATAAGGAGAACGATTGGGTGCGGTCATGAGTATGGAGGCCTCTACTACCTTGATGCAGACATCGGCTCAGCCTTACAAGCATCTGCTGCTAGTAATCCGGAAAGTGTGGAGTCAATAGCTAAGCTGCATCTTTGGCATGCTAGGCTAGGTCATGTGTCTTTCTCCTCATTAGAAATGTTGTTTCCCGAGTTGTTTAAGGGCATTCCAAGTCAGAGTCTAACCTGTGAAGTATGTCAAATGTCAAAACAATGTAGAACTGTGTATCCAATTTCCAGCAATGAAATTTGTGCTCCTTTTGATTTGGTTCATTCTGATGTCTGGGGCCCTTCACCCATTGTTTCCTTTGATGGTTTCCGATACTTTATCAGTTTTATTGACCACTACTCTCGTTGTACATGGATCTACCTGTTAAAAGGACGGGATGAAGTACCACGGATAACCATGGCATTTTGCAAGATGATTGAAACACAGTTTAATAAGAAGATTAAGCAATTCAGGTCAGACAATGCTGCTGAATACTTTGAAAAATCCTTGAACTTATTCATGGAATATGCTAGCATACTACATCAGTCATCCTGTGCTTATACTCCTCAGCAGAATGGGGTTGCTGAGCGCAAGAATAGACATCTATTGGAGACAACTTGAGCCTTACTATTCCAACACAAAGTCCCCAAGCAATATTGGTCTCAAACTGTACTTTCTGCATCATATCTGATAAACTGGATGCCATCTAAGGTGTTGGGTATGAAAACCCCTTTCTCTGTTTTGTGCCCCACTCTTCCAGACTTTCCCCTTCCTCCTCGGGTCTTTGGCTGTATATGTTTCATACATGTGAAAGATCCAAAGAAGACTAAGCTGGATCCTAAGGCTACAAAGGGAATATTCTTGGGGTACTCTCCTACACAAAAGGGTTACAAGTGTTATGACCCTGTCTCCAAGAGAAAGTATGTCACCAGAGATGTGGTGTTCTTTGAGTCTCAACCCTATTTTCAGTCTTCTCAGAATCCTCTTCAGGGGGAGACTAGTGGGATGGAAGAGGATTCTCATTCTCCCTCCTTTTTTGTTCCCCTATCTGCCTCGGGTCTTCCATCCTCTCCTCCTACTCCTAGTTGTGACATTCCGGGTCAACCTAGTGAGGCTCCCACTGTGCCGGTTACCTCTCCTGATGCTGCAGATGTTCTTGAAGGCTCCAGTAGACAACAAAAAGAGATACTTACATACAACGGAAGAAAAAGGGGTCCTCAACCTCATGACAGCAACCAGTTGGACTCGGATCAATCTGTCTCTACAATCCAAGGTAATTTCAACTCTCATACTTCTGATTTGGATCTTCCTATTGCTCTCTGTAAGCCTATCCGCTCTTGCACCACCCGACACCCCATTGCTGATTTTGTTTCTTACTCACATTTATCTCCTGCCTATCACTCCTTTGTGTCTGCTCTTTCCTCTGTGCGTGTTCCTTCTAGGTACTCAGAGGTTGTGTCTGATCCAAGGTAGAAAGAAGCTATGAATGAAGAGATGAAAGCCCTCATGAAAGCAAGAACTTGGGAATTAGTGGATCTGCCAGAGGGGAAGACCACTGTTGGGTGCAAGTGGGTGTTTACTGTAAAGCACAGGGAGGACGGGTCCATTGAAAGGTACAAGGCCAGACTTGTGGCAAAGGGGTTTACTCAGAAAGAAGGGATTGACTACAAAGAAACCTTTGCCCCAGTAGCAAAGCTCAACACAATTCGGGTTCTATTGTCACTAGCTGCAAATTTTTCATGGGAACTTCATCAGTTGGATGTGAAGAATGCCTTCTTAAATGGTGACCTTCATGAAGAGGTATTTATGGAACCTCCACCAGGCTATGACTTTAGTAGAAAGGTGTGCAAACTGAGGAAAGCATTATATGGGTTGAAGCAATCTCCCCGTGCATGGTTTGAGAGCCTCTGTGGGGCCATGAAGAAAGTGGGGTACACTCAGAGTGGTGCAGACTATACCTTGTTCATAAGGAGACAGGATAGCAAACTTACTGCACTCATTGTTTATGTGGATGATATGGTAATTACCGGGAATGACTTGGAAGAGATAAAAAGACTGAAGGAGTTTCTAGCTTCTGAATTTGAGATCAAAGACTTGGGTCATTTGAGATATTTTCTTGGGATTGAAGTTGCCAGGTCAAGAGTGGGAATCTACATATGTCAGCGGAAGTATGTTCTTGACCTCCTAGAGGAAACAGGCATGATGGGGTGCAGGCCAGCAGATACTCCAATGGAACAGAACCATGGCCTGCAGGAATCAGTAGGGGAGGACTACTGTGATAAAGAGAGATACCAAAAATTGGTAGGGAAGTTGATATACTTATCCCTCACTCGGCCAGATATTG
Source organism: Nelumbo nucifera (assembly GCF_055504915.1). Classification (NCBI taxonomy): domain Eukaryota; kingdom Viridiplantae; phylum Streptophyta; class Magnoliopsida; order Proteales; family Nelumbonaceae; genus Nelumbo; species Nelumbo nucifera. The sequence continues at coordinate 143,448,212 of NC_142649.1, read as the reverse complement.
CTTATGCTGTGCATGTTGTCAGTCAATTTATGCACTCTCCAAAGATTCCTCATATGAAAGCAGTTGAAAGGATTCTCAAGTACTTGAAGACTTGCCCAGGGAAGGGAATTCTCTTCAGGAAAAACAATAGAATTGAAATTGAAGCCTACACTGATGCAGATTGGGCTGGGTCTGTTGGAGACAGGAAGTCAACCTCGTGTTACTGTACATTTGTGGGAGGAAACCTAGTCACATGGCGCAGTAAGAAGCAGAATGTAGTGGCTAGATCAAGTGCAGAAGCAGAGTATCGAGCTATGGCCCACGGGGTTGCTGAACTCTTATGGCTCAGAACTCTTCTTAATGAACTTGGCATTAAGGCTGAAGGTCCTCTCAGGCTGTATTGTGACAATAAAGCTGCCATCAACATTGCCAACAATCTCGTGCAGCATGACAGGACAAAACATATTGAGATTGATCGGCACTTTGTTAGAGAAAGAATTGTCTCGGGTGAACTCTGTGTGCCTTATACTCCATCTAGGATGCAAATTGCGGATGTACTGACTAAAGGGCTGGCAGGAGCAAAGTTTAGGGACATGCTTGGCAAGCTAAACATGATTGATATCCATGCTTAGCTTGAGGGGGAGTGTTGGATTGAAGTCTTTGTATGTATGAGTATTCGGCTGATAAGAGTTCTTATTAGCCTATACTTAAGTTTAAGTTGTCCTGTACTGGGCCTTTGTTAATGGGCCTAATCCTGTTTAATGTTTTAAGTTGTTTGGGTGTCCCATCACTAATCAGGGGCATTCTAGTAACTTCCTGTATCATTGTACTACACCATAATATAAATAATAGTACTGTCGACTGAGCAAAAGAGTTCAACATTCCAGCATCTCTTCTTCTTCTTCTTCTCTTTTCTGCTACTTCGGCTACAGAATTTAGCTTTCATTAGAGACAGACCTATCCAAGTTGGGAATGATAGATATCTACCCCCAACTTGAGGGAGAGTGTAGAGAACACTGATGTGGGCCCCACTGCAGTGGTCCTCACTGTGTTCGTAGGACAGCAGTGTAGTTATTTGTTTCAGTTATAGTAGTGTCAGTTTGAATCAGTTTGTTAATTCAGTTGTTATTTATTTAAGCTTTTATTTACTTTATTTATTATGTAAGTACTAAGGGCATATGTGTCCTTTCCATTATGTACTAAACATAACCTATAAATATTAAGAGAGTGGCGGCAGCAGATTAGTTTTGAATCTGTCCCTCCTTTCAACAACTTGTGTTCTCTTGTTTCTCTTCTATTCTCTCTCCTTTCTCTCACTTTTCTTCTGTTTTGCAAACCTAAAACCTATTAGGATTCAAGACTGATTACAGTCTTGATCTTCTACTATATGCAAAGTAAAGGTCTTCTCTTTTGTAGATTAACCAAAGTGTTTACTTTTCCATGATACACCTCCCAGCAAAAATCCATTACTTTAGGGGGAATGGGTCTGCACCAAACTTCCTTCACCGGGGAAGACTGATGAAATGGGGGCTGACAAAGGGACCTATAGAAAAAGCGCAAGAGAAAGACCCTTTGGGCTATGGGGACCAAATTCGTTTATCTGGTTGATAAGAGTCCAAACAGACTTTATTAAGAAGACTCAATAAGCTGGTGAAACTCTCAACTTCCCCATACCTCAAGCATCTATGAAAGCCAAAATCCCAATTTGGTGCCAATGGATTTTCAAGAGGGGAGAAAAAAAAGGAAACAAACTCATTTTTGTACAAAGAGACATTGAACAAGGAAGGAAAAAAGGTTCTTCAGGGGTAGATTACTAATCCGTTAACTGGCCGTTAAGTGGCATTTGAAAAGACACAAATGCCCTTTTAGTGTCATCTAATTTTCTTTATCAACCATCCAAACATTGATAAAAAATGAACAGTCCCAAATCCTTGTCTCTTCTATTCAAGAAAGTTGGGGTTACATCTCAGTGGGCATTCTGGTGACCCAACTTTCTTGAATAGAAGAGGCAAGGATTTGGAACTGTTCATTCTTTGTCATTGTTTGGATGGTTGATAAAGAGAATAAGATGACACTCGAAGGGCACTTGTGTCTTTTTAAATGCCACTTAACGGCTGGTTAACGACAGGTACTGGATTGGCACATTTTGAAAGTTCGGGTACTAAATTGTCATGTTTTAAAGTTTGGGGACCAAAGTGGCACTAGGCCCAAAGTACAGGGTACTAATGGGAATTTTTCCCTTTATTAAATGAAAAGTAAAGTTTCATACACAAAAAGTAAGCTAAAAAATTTTTCAAGGACAAGGAACTGGCCAACAAACAACTTAGAAGGGTATCCCAAGTCAATGGGATGTTTAGACTGAGAGAAATAGGTGTGTATCTTCCATATACTGTACAGCCTCCAGGTAACCATGAAGATTGTTTCCTGTTAGAGCTAGCCGAATAAGGGTAGATTAGTCATTTTATTTCTGTTAAGTTAAGTTTTTATGTGGCAGTTTTAATAGAGACTTCCTGTCCCATATTTAAGTGGGGGCAGTTTAGTCTTTGTACAACTAATTAGAGGCTAATTCATATTATAGTCGACTGATAGGGTTTAGCAATCAGATTCGACTGCTCCCTTTCTTCTTCTTCTTCTTCTTCCTCTGGTTCGAACTGCTGAAGCCACTTAGCAAACATGGTATCAGAGCAGGACATTGCTCTTTAAATCTCTGCTCGTGACTGTTGCTCCTCTCTGTTCGTGACTTCCTTTTTCCTCTTTCTGAACTGCAAATGGAGAACACAGACTTGACCTAGGTCTGAGAACACTTTGGCCTGTCTTTCTCTGCTCAGTACTTGATTGCCTTTCAAAGAGAATAACTCCAGAAATAAGTGGATGGTCGACTGAAGCTCTCCATCAAGGTTGATTATCCTTTTTTTTGTGCTGTTGGTGTTTCTGGGTTGGAAAACCCTCAAAAATCTGCTCGGACTGATCAGCACCTAAAGAACTAGGTTCTTTGTAGCCTTGGTTCTTGGCAAAAGGTCCAAGAATAGGCCGTGTTTACAGTGACCGAATGGTGTAAGGGTTACTTCAGAGGTAGTAGTTGATGTCTTTGGACTGGTAGTGACCTCTGAAAAAAAAAAAGGTCAGACAGACCTGTACCATGTGGGACAGATATGGTTGTGTGGTGATGCTCACCCTTTATTGAGCAGCCTCAAGAGGGCTTGTATGTGGTTAGTGAATTGCTGAATTACTGTAGTGGTGATTTATGGCTCTGTGTAATCAGTAGTGGTGTGAACAAGAACAAAAGTTGTGTTTTTTTTTTTTTTTGGGCTAGAAGGAATGGCTGAATTGCCTACATCAATTTTTGGCCTTGTTGGTGCTGTCTGAATGCTGGTTTACCTTTTGTTCTTAATCTGAATGGTAGTTTGTGCACAGTGGTGATTGATTGTGACTTGTTGTGAACCTGTCATCTGAGTTTAGAGACTGCTGTAGTGTTGCCTTGGCTGTTGTAGTATTTAGTTGGTGATTGAGAGTTCAGCATTAGAGATAGCAGTGGGGGGACATAATGGCAGCAATGGGAGATGGTTCTAGTGATCAAAAACCGAGTGTGATGATCCCCTCCGACTATTTGGGTGTGTAGATGACTTACATTAAACTTAATGGTGAGAATTATGTGCCATGGGCCAAGCCAGTGGAAATTTTCCTCAAGACAAAGAGGAAGGTGAAACACATGAAGAAAGATAAACCATCAACTGACTCTCCAGGGCTTGATGATTGGGAACAGGAAGATGCCCAAATCATGACATGGTTATGGAATAGTATGGAACCCAAAATAAGTGCCAACTTTATGTTCTTAGATACAGCTAAGGACATATGGGAACATGCCAAGAAGCTTTATTCTGGGTAGGATAATACTACAATGGTATATTAGCTCTATCAGGAGTATTTCGATCTACAGCAAGGGAATAAAACCCTAGAAGAGTACTATGCTAGTATGAAGAACCTTAGAAATGAACTCAATGTCTATCATCCCCACTCCAGATGCTAAGGTTCAGCAACAACAGAGGGAACAACTAGATGTCACTAGGTTCTTAGTGGGGTTGAAATCAGAAAATGAACCAGTTAGGGCCCAAATATTAGGGGGCTCTACTCTTCCTACACTTGAGGAAGTGTTTGCACGGCTTCGTAGGATTTCTTTGGGACCTATAGAGAATCCCACATAGTCTGACAGATCAGCATTTGTGATAGCCAGAGGAGGTGGATGTGGTACTAAAGGGGGAGGACATGCCTCCCGAGGAGGTCGTGGTGGTTCCGTATTTGGCCATGGTGGTGGTCGTGACTCAGGGGGAGGCTGTGGTAAAGGAAAAAGTCACTCTACAAGGAAGTGTACCCATTGTGGCAGGGACGGACATTCGGTGAATTTCTGTTATGATCTCCATGGCCCTCCTTCTACATGGGCCAATCATGCAGTAGCTGGTGGGGTTGATGTCAGTGATAACCAATAGGCAGATCTAACTCCTTCCACATTTACATCTGTTTCCGGGAAGGAGATGGTGAGTGTACTGCGTGATGAGTATGAGAGGTTCCTCCAGACTACTTCACAGCATACTACTGCCACCCTTGCCCACTCAGGTATAGCTTGTCTGCCATCCAAACCCTCTCCCTGGATTATTGACTCCGGAGCCTCTGATCACATGACCAGGACTCTAGGTGTGTTCTCTTCCCTCTCTGAAACTTCCACATCTCAAACTATTACCCTTGCCAACGGTTCCTCTTCTCCCATCTGTGGTGTTGGTAATGTTGACACGGTTTCTCTTTCTTTATCATCTATTCTATATGTCCCTAAGTTTCCATTCAATCTTATGTATGTTAGTAAATTAACCAAGACTCTTAATTGCTCTATTACATTTTTCCCTTCCTTTTGTGTTTTTCAGGATCTCAAGACGGGGAAGAAGATTGGTGGGGGGCATGAGGCTGGTGGATTGTATTACCTTGACGGTGGTGGATCGTCAGTTGCACTTCAAACTTCACTCACTCCTCTACAGTGGCATTGTCGACTAGGACATCCATCTCTCAAGGCACTCAAGATACTGGTTTCGTCTTTGAGTCATTTGTTGTCTTTACAATGCGAGTCGTGTCAGTATGGGAAACATCGTCGTGTTCCCTTCAGTCCTAGAGTTGAAAGTCGTATGTTGATTCCTTTTGCTTTGGTTCATTCAGATGTTTGGGGCCCGATTAAATTAGAGTCTTATAATGGTTACAAGTATTTTGTCACTTTTATTGATGATTGTTCAAGGATGACATGGATTTATTTAATGAAAGAAAGGAGTGAATTATTTTCCATTTTTCAAAAATTCCATGCTGAAATACGTACACAATTTGGTGTTCCAATCGAAGTTCTAAGTTTAGATACGGTCGTGAATACTTTCTTACTTCCGTTCAACAGTATTTAGAGCAGCATGGCATCATTCATCAAACTTTATGTGCATCCACTCCTCAGCAAAATGGGGTGGCCGAATGAAAGAACCATCATCTCCTTGAAACTGCTCAGTCTATTCTTCATCATATGAGTGTTCCTAAACGATTTTGGAGTGATGTTGTACTTAGTACTTGTTTCCTTATTAATTGGATGCCCTCCTTCGTTCTTCATGGTCGGTCTCCCTTTCCTATTTTGTTCCCCACCTTCCCTCCCTTTCCATTAACACCCCGCGTCTTTGGCTGTGTGCTTTGTTCACCATTTGAGTCTTGGGATAGACAAGCTGGATGCATGCTCTATTCAGTGTGTCTTTCTTGGCTACTCTCGGATCTACAAAGAGTATAAGTGTTAAAATCCCATTACTCAGAAGTGCTATATCTATCCTGATGTCACCTTTTTTGAGTTTGTCCCCTTCTCGTGACCTAAAGTATCGGTATCTCCACCTTTGCTTCCTCTTCCTCTTCTAGTCCGTGATCCCGTTCCGATTGTTCCAGTTGGGGCTGATCCTTCACCTCCTCCAGTGCAAATCCCTACTGAACGACCACCAATCCAGCACGTGTATACTCATCGACAAACACTGGCTCCTCCAGCTTCTACCTTGTTTGCGGATCTTGTTATTGCTCCTGTCCCAAAACCTTCAGGACTTGATCTTTTCATTGCTTTACGGAAAGGTAAATGTAGTTGTACCCTCCATCCCATTTCCAATTTTGTTTTAGTCTCTCGCCTTTCCGCTTCACATCACCAGTTTGTTTCACTGTTGTCATCTATTTCTATACCTAAGAATGTCTAGGAGGCTCTTACCTCACCTAGGTGGCGGCAGGCAATGGAGGAGGAACTCTTTGCCCTTCAGCATACTCAAACGTAGGAGCTCACTACTCTTCCTCCTAGTAAGCATGTTGTGGGTTGTAAATGGGTGTATACTATTAAATACTTGCCGGATGGTAGTGTGGAGAGTCTGAAGGCCAAACTTGTTGCTAAAGGTTATTCATAGTTGTATGGGGTGGATTATATGGGGACCTTCTCTCTAGTGGCTAAGATTGGCTTTGTCCGTGTCTTAATTTCCCTGGCAGTTATGTAATGATTGACCCTTGTTTCAACTTGACATTAAAAATGCCTTCCTTCATGGTGACCTTATGGAGGAGGTATATATGGAGCAACCACCTGGGTTTGTTGCTCAGGGGGAGGATGGTAAGGTGTGCAGACTGAAAAAGGCAATTTATGGGTTGAAACAATCGCCTCGTGCTTGGTTTGGGAAGTGTAGTGAAGTGGTGAAGAATTTCGGAATGAAACAATGCCAGGTTGACCACTCGGTGTTCAGCTATGATTCAGAAGCCAGAAAGATTTTATTAGTGGTCTATGTGGATGATATTGTCATAACTGGTAGTGACAAATTAGGGATCGATAAACTAAAGGTCTTTCTGCAAAATCATTTTCAAACAAAAGACCTTGGGACATTGAAGTATTTCTTGGGTATAGAAGTTGCTAGATCAAGACAAGGTGTAAACCTGTGCCAAAGAAAATATGTTTTTGATCTGCTGGATGAAACAGGACTATTAGGTGCAAAACCGGTTGAAATTCCCATGGAGCCAAATGCTAAGTTGAGCAGTGATATAGGGGAAATATTTGATGATCCTGGAAGGTATAGACGGCTAGTGGGGAAGCTGAACTATTTGACTATCACGAGACCAGACATCTCCTTTGCAGTTAGTGTGGTGAGCCAATTTATGCAGAACCCTCGGATACCTCACTGGGATGCAGTTTTTAGAATTGTAAGGTACCTGAAGGGAGCTCCAGGCCATGGGTTATTGTACAAACCAGGAGAAAAACTTGAAGTAATTGGGTATACAGATGCAGATTGGGTAGGCTTTGTGTCTAATAGAAGATCTACTACAGGTTACTACACATTTATTGGAGGAAATCTTGTGACATGGAAGAGTAAGAAGCAGACGGTTATGGCAAGGAGCAGTGCTGAAGCCGAATACAGAGCCATGGCACACACTACATGTGAATTAGTATGGCTGAGGAATCTCCTACAAGAAATTGGGTTCTCCATGGATAGACCTGTGAAATTGTACTGTGACAATCAAGTTGCACTCCACATATCAACTAACCCTGTTTTTCATGAGAGAACAAAGCACATCGAGATTGATTGCCACTTTGTGAGGGAGAAGGTCCTTACTGGAGAGATAAGCACAGAACATGTGGACTCAGGTGGTCAATGGGCAGATTTGTTTACAAAAGGAATAAGCTCAGGGAGAGTGAACTATATATGTAACAAGCTGGGATTATATGACATATATTCTCCAGCTCGAGGGGGAGTGTTAGAGCTAGCCGAATAAGGGTAGATTAGTCATTTTATTTCTATTAAGTTATGTGCTTATGTGGCAGTTTACTAGAGACTTCCTGTCCCATACTTAAGTGGGGGCAGTTTAGTATTTGTACAACTCATTAGAGGCTAATTCATATTATGGTCGACTGATAGGGTTTAGCAATCAGATTCGACTGTTCCTTTTCTTCTTCTTCTTCTTCCTCTGGTTCGAACTGCTGAAGCCACTGAGCAAACATTTCCCAATCTAATTATACCACTTTCCTATTCAAACCCCACTTCATCCTAACTGAAGGTTCCTGGATTCCCTAGAGTGCAGCCATCAAAATTCAATTTCTAACAATAATTATCAAAATTGGCTTGATCAGCACCTTAGAAGGGTGGTTATTCATGGGCTATTCTGTTTGACTGTTGGTTATCCTCAGTCAACTTGGGTCCACCTATTAGCGTATATTTAATATCCATTTGACCTATTACTGTGCATTCCAATATGTGCTAATTTTCCCCACTTCTATGATTTACCTAATATGAGGATATTGTTTTGGTAATAAATAAAAAAGAAAATTTATTAATAAAGGAGAGAAGTACAACTGATAGTGATGATATGCTCCCTAACATGAGGATATAGCACTCTTTTTCAATTTTATTTCATTAGGGTTCTAGAGTTCCCTTCCATCTCAAACTAATCTCTCTCATTTATCCACCAAGAAATACTGTTCTCCCTAGTCGCATCTTTTTTTTCCAATAATACTTATAAATTTGATCAAAGTTGAACAAGTAGTCAAGTCATTCTCACTTATGTTTTCTATATATATTCTGATTATAATCAGGGTTATGCCTTAATTGATTTGTCATTTCTTTTAGTTCTTTTTAAGATGAGGCACAGTGGAATTGTATCTGATTTGCAGATCCTTGTATGATTCTTTACTTAAAATTAAAAGTAACAAGAAAAATTGTGTTATGACCTTGGAGTACAGAGACACTGGGCGGAGGTGATTATTTATTTGCATTCCGTATGCTTATGGTCTTGTTCCGTCGTGAATTCTCATTTGGCGATTCATTGTACCTTTGGGAGGTATTTCTCCACCCTCCAGCACCAACACCCTTCCCCATCAACATTGTCAATGTACATATAAATCTCAATCTGCATGTGTATGTGCATTTTTTCCCTTTTTTTTTTCTTATCTCCCTTATACTGGTATAAAACTTGGACCAGACCAGATGCTCAGACCATTCAAACCAGAAACTAGCACCCAACGTGGTTTTTGGGTTGCTCAGTTCTTAGAAATGGTGACTTGATCAAACTTAAATACATGTGATAATAGGTGTTAAGCCTCTAATATTTATTGTTTTGAGCTTATTTTGATGTAAAATAGCTTTGAAAGATAACTAGCCAATAAATAGATTTAAAAGATCAATTGGAAACAATCTCTATTTTTCATGCTTTTTTGCACTTTTTTTTTTTATTTGAGCGAGTTGAATTGTCAAACTCGACAGTTGAACTGTTCAACCTGTGACCCAGTGACCAAAACAATTTTACATCTGGTCTGAGTCAGACAACATTGGTTTATAACCAAATGTGGTCACATTTGTTCTGTGGTTTCTAGAGTTTGAATACTTCATTTCAGGTAGCCATGAACCTGATATTTAAACCTCAAGTAGGTGAAATGGACCCTGGATATAAATGCATTTCTGTATCTTTCTTTACTTTGATGTGCTTGCTATTAGGACACATTCTGGTTCATCTTTCTTTACTTTGATGTGCTTGCTATTAGGACACATTCTGGTTCAATCCTTGGATTTTGATAGTTTTCTTTCCAGTAAAGCCTTGACATATGGTATTAAAACCTTGTATAGATGATGTGGGCCCTGGAGTATGATCCTGATCTATTCACAATGTATGAAGAGCCTCTAGATTTAGCAAGTGAAAAAGGTGAGGAATCTAAAGGAAAAGTGAAGCCAATTAACCAATTTGGGAAGTTTGAGAGGGATAATATGAAATGTGGAGGAAAGAATGCGGAAGCTCCTCCTATTTCAGTTTTTCTTGTTGCTAGCGTCTTGAAAGACAAGAGTTCAAAGCTACTAGCAGAAGCACGGGGTCTTGATGACGTTGTAAAGGTAAGGATCATGATATAATAAAGTGCAATGCTTCAGATACTTCTCTTTTACCGTTCATGAGGCAAAAGCTTGCATTTCTGAGTTGTGTTTTGCAATTGAGGGTGATGCATCTTTGCTACTGTAAAATGGTCTGAGAGTTCCCATGCCATTATCTTTGATTTTACAAAAGGAATTAAGAGGACCGCTTTGCCTGAAAGATGATATGAAAGTTCCAGTCATGTCTTGCTGGCTCTTGAAGTTCTGGAACTTTGAAAACTGTAAAAATTAAAAATAGTAGATTGCTTTATCTGCACCATTTCTATCATTTCACACGTTGGCCTTTTTCCTCTCAGATATTGAATGACATAAGTGGAAACTTGGATGCCAGAAAAGCATGCAATGGAGCAATAAAACTTCACAAAAAGTATCTTAAAAAGGTAACAACTCATGTTGTATTGTTGTTGTAGAATTAGTGGAGTTACTTTTCTAGATATTGTGGAGTGTTAGGTGTTATCTAACATACCATACTAAGTATTCACCAACGTAGTGCTCTGTGATTATTTAATTTCTAGAAAAATTTCTCCATACTTATCATTGTTCATTTCTTATGTTCTTGTAGGCAAATAAGACGTAACCTTGAGGTAAAGCAAACTTCAGGAGATGCTAAAATTCATCTTTTCAGCCTATTCCATGGAATGGTAGAAGTTTTTATGCTCAACATCCTGAGTTGGCAAATGAATAATTAATAACATCAAGATAAATCTTGGCTTAAAGTAGACTCACAATTAATTCCCCCAACCAACAGAATCCAAGAGATGTAATTTTTCCATTCATTGATTTGTATATCCAAACTTTTTGTCTTATGTTGTATTATTATCTTATGAGAAATTTGTTTGTTTGTTTGTTTGTTCTTTTTTTTTTACGCCTAAAAGGCAAGGACCAAAGTATGTGCAGAGTACAATCATTTTGATAAGATGAAAGAAAATCAGGTACCCAGACCAAGTGAATGTTGAAGGGATAAGAAGAGCGCCTCTTTAGGGATTTTCACATATAAATAAAATTCTTTTCATGTTTAGTGCAAGGATCAAAAAGTCGCAATGTATTGGGGCATATCGGCTAACACACATCGTATTGGGGGCTTCCCAATATGCCCCTACAGGGGGTTTCTGGTCAGATCCTGGTTTATGGGGTAGAGGGGGCCTTAAACTGACCCCTTTGAACCAAATTGGAAAAAAAAAGGAGAATGACAGTTCAGCCCAGCGTCGGAATTCACAGCCCTAAAGTACAGTTGGAGTAGGTACCAGCTTGGAATTAATGCCAATCCACGGGTGGGCATTGGTGCATAGGGTGGGGATAATTGACCTTTTGAAATGTTATAGATCTGCAGTGGAAATCAGAATTCTGTAATGGACCCGTCCATACTTTAAAAAAAAAAACTAAAAAAAGGGGAAGTGAGTCACGATACAGGCTGATATTTTGAACCTTGGTTTAGTGGGCATTTGATTTTGATCCTTAAGGTTAGGGATGGCAATTTTCCCCCATCCTAGTTGGTGCTTGGCCTCCTTGACCCCATCAGGTCGGGGATGGGGATTAATAGGGATCCCCGGTTGGGGATGGGAGTGAAGGGATGAGAGATCCATCCTATGGACGCCCAAAGATTATGGAATAAGGGGCGAATTTCAAAAATTTTATCTCTCCCTTCAACTGGGAATCGTATTCCCCATTTAGAAAATCATATTTTCAAGGATCAATCTTGAACCATAAACTGAACCAGATCTGAACCAAAAGGAGTGGGAGATGATTATACCTGATACGGAGAAATACTATCTCCCAATGGAGGTGTTCACGCCCAAGGAAGGATCCAAAATCTGTTCCCACTGAAAATGGCGCAGTGCAGGGTGGAGCAGAATCAGCAACGTTCTTCCAAAAGAACTTGACCGTTCTTAAGGATCAACTAGACGACTTGAGTACAGCTCCAACCAATCTTTTCCCTAAAAGATTGAAATCAAGATCCAATCTTGATTGCTCCCAAGAACTGGAGATCGAACTGAAGGAATGGCAATGGCAGGAAGGTGGCGGCAGGAGAGAATTCGCAGTATGCAGGAAATCTCTCAATCTCTCTTTCTTCAAAGAGAAGAATGCTATGGATGTTGTTGATGATGTTGTGTTCTTCAAAGCTGCCACCCCCTTCTCCTTTTATAATCTCAAAGGGATCAGCTCCTAATTAGATTAGGAGTTGCTAATCCAAATCATATTTGGGTTAGAAGTCCCTTAGTGATAAGGGATAATCCTTATCTTATCTGCAAATCAGATCAGCTGTCTCCTAATCTAATTATGAGGTTTCCAGATCTAAATCTTATTTAGATCTTGGACTCTCTGAGTGGATAGGGTCTAAGCCCAATCCTTTTAGCTGACCCACTTCAGAATTCGCCCCCTTTAAATGACTGATCAAATCAGCCCAGTTCGAAATGGGCTTAAGGCCCATTAAGGTTATGTACTCAAAAAACCTTCCAAATTGCTGCCCAGTTGAGCTTCCTTGTATGGCGTGGGACCCAAGCATTGATCTACACATCAGCCACATGGGTTCAGCCCAGCCTTTGTTACAAGGCCTGGCCGAATGCACTGCTGAAGACAGTGTACCCCCTGAAACCCATCAAATGAGCTCTATGGGCCCAACACTTACACTAAGTGGTCCCTGGGCCAAGCCACCTTGTAACATCCAGGGATTGTGGGCAGATGCAAGATTAGCCCATCAGGTGTTATCCTCAATGGTCTTACACTTAACCTCTCAGCCCATAATGATCATGCACTGCCCGACAAGAGAGGACCTCTCCCTCGGCTACAAGGAACAGTGTTGCACTCTCCACTTATATGGATCCCGGGAATTAAAACCTTCTTGCAAACAATTTAGAAACCATACATATATACTTTTATATCTTATATAAAATATATTTTGCAAAACAAATCTCAACGGTTGAAATCGGCTGCCGGCAGTCTTGGTTTCCATCAGTGAGAGTGCATCCCCGATCATTACCTTTGTCCGACAAAGGGGCTGATCCTGTCACTATGATCACCCACTCAGATGAATTCTCGGACTGTCCCAACATACCCAGGTTTTGACCCCCGCTAAGGATCTCACTGATTGGTACATCAAAGACAGCCCAATCCAACACCTAGTATAGTATCATAATCGAGTCTAGGGGTCGGGTGTAACTTTCCAGTTTTGCCCATCAATCTCCAAGGTCCAGGGCAATACTGGAAATCTGGTCCAATTCAAAGATTCAATTAATCCTACACTGTATGTGCCTAGGGTCTCACCCTGGCAGCTGAGACAAGCCACCCCAACCGACTTGGTGGCACTACAGTGTCAGCCTTGTCAGGATAGGTCTCCCCAGACCGACCCACTGGCTGTGAACATTCTAAACTAACACGAGTCTCATTAAGTGTCCAGTTTAAGGGTATTACACAGAAACATACCAAGGGAACATGAATCAAATATGTATCTTTATTCATTTACAATAAACTCATAAAGTACATCATTCTGATTGAAGCTAAGGGCATACAAAACTGTCTAACAGCTCCCACTTGCACTTAGGTCCAATCAGGTACTAGCCGGAGTCCCATGCTTTCCACGTGTTTCTCAAACACTTTCTGTGATAGTGGCTTAGTCAATGGGTCTACCACATTCTCCGCTGATGCTACCTCTTTACACTATCCTCCCGTAGGTCCAGCGTTGTCATACAACAGTGGAATGGGTGATGTGCTTAATTCCAAATTCAGGAATGAACACCTTCATTCATAAGGCAGCCTCACTTATGGCAATGCTTTCGGCTTGGGTTGTGGACTATTAATTTGCTACTTAGGACCCCTGTTTGCTGACATTCAGGAAACAACACACGATCCTATCGTGAAACCATATCCAGATGTAGACTTTCTATCATCTGGGTCTGATTGGAAATCGGCATCTGTAAACCCCTGGATCTGTAGTGAGCTACCGTCGAATACTAGACAAAACTCTTTTGTCCTTCGAAGGTACTTAAGTATGTTTTTCACAGCAGTCGAATGCTCCTGCCCTGGGTTGGCCTGAAATCTGCTTACTACACTCACTGCCTGAGCTATGTCAGGACGAGTGCACAGCATGGCATACATGATGCTCCCTACGGCTGAGGCATAAGGAACGTCTTTCATGCCATCTATCTCCTCAGAAGTCTTAGGAGACATCTTCTCAGAAGGTAACCTTATCCCCACTGTACTTCCTGTAGACACAGGGTTCATCTGGATAACCTTATCCCCACTGTACTTCCTGTAGACACAGGGTTCATCTGGATTCTGCTCGAAGTCAAACGATTTGACAGCAGAGTTAAAATGGATGTTCCAACTTCTAGAAGCTTGCTTAAGCCCATAAATGGATCTGTTAAGTTTACATACCATGTTTTCCTGACCTGCAGCAATGAAGCCTTGCGGCTGCTGCATATAGATATCTTCAGTAAGATCTCCATTCAGGAATGCAGTTTTGACATCCATCTGCCAAATCTCATAATCATGGTATGCTGCTACAGCTAGCAGGATCCTAATGGATTTAAGCATGGCCAAAGGCGAAAAGGTTTCCTCATAATCGATGCCCTCTTTCTGAGTGTACCATTTCGCCACCAGACGAGCCTTGAAGGTCTCAACTTTACCATCGGGGCCCTTCTTCCTCTTGTAAATCCATTTGCAACTGATTGCCTTTACCCCGGAGGGTGGATCTACTAGAGTCCAGACTCCATTGGTCTCCATTGAGTCCATCTCTGCCCTCATGGCCTCCACCCACTTCTGGGAATCTATGTCAAACATAGCTTCCGTGTAAGTCATGGGATCCTCCTCACTAGTCAAGGTTTCCACCAGGTAACTATCCTGGTCATAACCATAACGGACTGGTGGCCTGGATGTCCGAGTGGATCTTCTAAGTTGGTCACTACCTGGAACTTGTGGGGCATCTCCCACTGCTCCTGAGCTCTCCTCATCAAGAACAACTTCCTGACGATGGGTGTCCAGGATATAGTCGGTTTCCAAGAATTGCGCATTTCGACTGCAAAACACTTTCTGCTCACTTGAGTCATAGAAAAGGTAACCTACAGAGCCTTTTGGGTAGCCTACAAACAGGCAACGGCTGGTCTTAGATTCCAACTTGTCTACACTCGTTCTTTTAACGTGTGCTGGACAACCCCAAATCTTCAAGTGTCTGACACTTGGTTTCTTTCCGGTCCAAAGTTCATATGGAGTATTCGAAACCGATTTGGTTGGAACTCGATTCAGCACGTATATCGCAGTCTCTAATGCGTAACCCCAAAAGGATGTGGGTAACTCTGAGTGTTTGAGAAGTGACCGGACCATATCTAATAAGGTCCTATTCCTCCTCTCTGAAACACCGTTAAGTTGTGGTGTAGCAGGAGGAGCCAATTGTGATACTATCCCATTTTGCCTTAAGTAGTCCCTGAATTCGTCAGAGAGATATTCGCCACCTCGATCTGATCGAAGGGCTTTAACTTCTCTCCCTAACTGTTTCTCGACCTCTTGTCTAAACTCTTTGAACTTTTCAAAGGATTCAGACTTGTGTCTCATTAGGTACACGTAACCATATCGTGAAAAATCATCTGTGAAGGTGATGAAATACACGTGTTGATTTTGTGTCCTAACACTTAGGGGACCACATACATCAGTATGTATTAGGTCAAGTGTGCCTGTACATCTTTCAGGCTTACCGTCAAATGGCCATTTCGTCATCTTGCCTTGTAGGCAAGGCTCACAGGTGGGAAGATCTTTTACAGCTAGAAAATCCAAAGGACCATCCTTTACCAACCTTGTGATTCGGTCAACACCGATGTGGCCAAGTCGGTAATGCCACAGACACGTGGGATTAACTGTATCACGGGCTTTCTTCTTGGGGTTTTCAACCGACGTAGTTTCGGTTATGTTAGTTTCTAGAGAAGGATGTAGAACATAGAGACCGTTCTCCAGTTCCCCGTATGCGATGAATCTGTTGTTTCTTTTAATAGTAATCGTATTATTAAAGAAGACAGAATAACCATCTGCACACAGTTTCGAGACAGAAATCAAATTTCTTCTTAAATTTTGTACATAAAGACAATCTTTTAGTACAATTTTTCCTTCTCTAAAATATAATTCCACGGTTCCTATGGCCGCAGCTGCAACAGTTGCAGTAGTCCCCAAGTAGAGTGTGACTTCTCCTTCACTCAGCCTTCTGCTTACCTTGAACCCCTGCAGTGAGTTACACGCATGAGTTGAAGCCTCGGAGTCAATACACCGGGACGCAGAAGCTACCAATAAATTGGTTTCTATAACACAAGTTTCAAAGTTACCTTTCTTGGATTCCAGGTAGGCAGGACAATTCCTTTTCCAGTGGCCGGTCTTCTTGCAGAAGTGACAGGCATCCGATGCTTTGTCTTTCTTCTGCTTCTTGCTTTTAGTGGCTTTCTTTTGAGGCTTCTTTGCCTTCCTCTTTCTCTTGCCTGTCTTGCCAGCTTCAACAAGCATGGCTACAGGCTCATCCTTTTTAATCAGTTCTTCAGCTCTTTGCAACATATTGCTGAGCTCTTGTAAGCTGACATTCAACTTGTTCATGTTATAGTTCATGATGAATGGATTAAAGGAAGGAGGCAAAGAGTAAAGGATAGCATCTATCTGGGTTGCAAGGTCCAGCCCGGATCCAAGAGCCTCCAGTTCGTTGATGTATCCCATCATCCGAAGACAATGGTCGTGAACTTGTTGACCCTTGGACATTTGTGTGGTCATGAACTGTTTCAAGACCTTTTGTCGAGTAGAATGATTCTGCTCTTCATACATTGTCCTGAGACTGTCCAATATGTCTTTGGCAAGTTCGATCTGATCGAACTGCTTCTGTATCGGATTGTCCAAGGAGGCAATGATGTAGCACCGGACAAGGGAGTTTTTCTCCTCCCATTCTTGATAGTCTCTCCTTCGGGCCTCAGAAGCCCTATCTCCCGGACGCTCCGGGGCAGGATTCTTTGCCACTTTGTCAAGTTTTTCAGAAGCAAGGACCAGCATAAGGTTCCTATACCAGTCAGCATAGTTTGGGCCTTTCAACTTGTTGTCATCAAATAGCTTTGCAAATGATCCGTTTGCCATTTTCTGATAAAAAAGCAAACATCAGTCCACGACCTAATTTTGATTCATGTTCATTTCATAGATATGGATTTTAATCTACGATCCATTTCCATTTATTCATCTCTGAGATTTCCCTCCTTTCTCAGTGACGGAGACTACGGGTTGTCTCTGGAAATGTGGGAAATCACATAGGGTGCATGAAGCCAACTGTTTCAGTTGCATAACCCCACCACCTTTCTGTGAAGGATCATATCCACTCATCATATGAGTTTTCCCTTTGGCCTCTGTCAGACAAGGTTCAGAGCCGTTTTTAGGTAAACCTTTCTATCAAGTGAGTGCTTACCCATCATGTTCGTGAACGCCAAGGTACCGTGAGAGAGTTCCCATTTTCTGGTGAAGCCCCTCCCACATCGGTCTATGACGCCCCTATCATCTTATGAAACACTTAGACAAGCCCAACAGCAAATGGATAGCCCATTTTCTGGTGCGTTTCCTCATTACTGAATGACCCATCTTCGTGCTAATGATGGAAGGCCTTTAGAGAGTTCATCATATGAATCTCCCTATCACATGCACTCATATTATCTAGAGGGAACAGATAATTACGCCCTAGTTTTATCTTTAGGTCAAACCAAAGTGGCTCCCACTGACTTTCATAAAGCCAGATTTTGGTGGGCCTAAATCGGCTAGGGTTCCGCACGAGACCTCATAATGAGGTGTGGGGCCCACCACTGAGGGAGGTCATCCAATGACCAAAAGGGACACCATGGCAATGATGTGCATTCAGCCAAGGTGTGCGAAAGAGCCACTGTCGATTGAGCATGGGCCAAGTACTTATGGCCCATGTACGTAGCACATCACACATCCATACATCACATGTAGGGATAAATTGATCCAATCAATTAATTATCTGTAAAGCCCATTTGAAGCCCATTTTAAATTCGTAATATTTACCATTAACATTATCTAGGTATATGGGCCGAACGGTTCAACCCATATAGCTTTAAGGGTTAAGTGGGCTTTTAGCAGTTTTAACTGTTTAAAACTGGGCCTTTACAGGTTGGGCCGAATTAACCATTCAATTAAATATCAATCCTTAGGCCCATTAGTGGGAAAATTAGGGCTGACTTTCAGCCTTGATTAAACCCTAGATTTGGTCCAAACAGTTTGAACCAATCTTGGTTCGAATGGGTCTAGGGTTTGATTTTTAATTAAATCTTTAATTTAAGAAAATAATATGAAATTAATTACTGATAAAAGAAAAACAACAATCAGTAAGTCAGGGCTGTTCGCACAATCCATCCTGCAAAACAAAGGTTAGATCACAGAATGCAGTTTCACAAACTGCAAATCGCAGATGGCGATTCTCCCATCTGCGAAATCTTCTTCTCTACGAAATCTCCCTTTCTGCGCCGCCATCTTCGATCCATAATTAAAATAAATAGAAATCCTATTTCTATTAATAATTACAACAGATCGAATACCTATACATTGAGTCTAGAAAATAAAAAAAAAATTATTTACAGACCAAATGTGATAAATAAATCAAGAAACTGCAAATCTTGCAGGTTCCCTGCGCAAACCAAGATTTCGATCTCCTCTTGTACGAACAGCCCATAAATCAAGAAAATCATAAAGAACAATTCTAAATAATAATCAGATTTATATAAAATTAATTTCAGATTATTCGCCCATTAATTTTGGGAACAAAATTTCCCAAAACCCATATCTACGCAAATCGGGTAGAACACCTTCTGCCCATTTGCGCAGGTTCAGATCTGAAACAAATTGGTTCAAGATTTGAACCATCGCTCTGATACCACTGAAGGGATGAGAGATCCATCCTATGGACGCCCAAAGATTGCGGAATAAGGGGCGAATTTCAAAAATTTTATCTCTCCCTTCAACTAGGAATCGTATTCCCCATTTAGAAAATCATATTTTCAATGATCAATCTTGAACCATAAACTGAACCAGATCTGAACCAAAAGGAGTGGGAGAGGATTATACCTGATACGGAGAAATACTATCTCCCAATGGAGGTGTTCACGCCCAAGGAAGGATCCAAAATCTGTTCCCACTGAAAATGGCGCAGTGCAGGGTGGAGCAGAATCAGCAACGTTCTTCCAAAAGAACTTGACCCTTCTTAAGGATCAACTGGACGACTTGAGTACAGCTCCAACCAATCTTTTCCCTAAAAGATTGAAATCAAGATCCAATCTTGATTGCTCCCAAGAACTAGAGATCGAACTGAAGGAATGGCAATGGCAGGAAGGTGGCGGCAGGAGAGAATTCGCAGTATGCAGGAAATCTCTCAATCTCTCTTTCTTCAAAGAGAAGAATGCTATGGATGTTGTTGATGATGTTGTGTTCTTCAAGGCTGCCGCCCCCTTCTCCTTTTATAATCTCAAAGGGATCAGCTCCTAATTAGATTAGGAGTTGCTAATCCAAATCATATTTGGGTTAGAAGTCCCTTAGTGATAAGGGATAATCCTTATCTTATCTGCAAATCAGATCAGCTGTCTCCTAATCTAATTATGAGGTTTCCAGATCTAAATCTTATTTAGATCTTGGACTCTCTGAGTGGATAGGGTCTAATCCCAATCCTTTTAGCTGACCCACTTCAGAATTCGCCCCCTTTAAATGACTGATCAAATCAGCCCAGTTCGAAATGGGCTTAAGGCCCATTAAGGTTATGTACTCAAAAAACCTTCCAAATTGCTGCCCAGTTGGGCTTCCTTGTATGGCGTGGGACCCAAGCATTGATCTACACATCAGCCACATGGGTTCAGCCCAGCCTTTGTTACAAGGCCTGGCCGAATGCACTGCTGAAGACAGTGTACCCCCTGAAACCCATCAAATGAGCTCTATGGGCCCAACACTTACACTAAGTGGTCCCTGGGCCAAGCCACCTTGTAACATCCAGGGACTGTGGGCAGATGCAAGATTAGCCCATCAGGTGTTATCCTCAATGGTCTTACACTTAACCTCTCAGCCCATAATGATCATACACTGCCCGACAAGAGAGGACCTCTCCCTCGGCTACAAGGAACAGTGTTGCACTCTCCACTTATATGGATCCCGGGAATTAAAACCTTCTTGCAAACAATTTAGAAACCATACATATATACTTTTATATCTTATATAAAATATATTTTGCAAAACAAATCTCAACGGTTGAAATCGGCTGTCGGCAGTCTTGGTTTCCATCAGTGAGAGTGCATCCCCGATCATTACCTTTGTCCGACAAAGGGGCTGATCCTGTCACTATGATCACCCACTCAGATGAATTCTCGGACTGTCCCAACATACCCAAGTTTTGACCCCCGCTAAGGATCTCACTGATTGGTACATCAAAGACAACCCAATCCGACACCTAGTGTAGTATCATAATCGAGTCTAGGGGTCGGGTGTAACTTTCCAGTTTTGCCCATCAATCTCCAAGGTCCAGGGCAATACTGGAAATCTGGTCCAGTTCAAAGATTCAATTAATCATACACTGTATGTGCCTAGGGTCTCACCCTGGCAGCTGAGACAAGCCACCCCAACCGATTTGGTGGCACTACAGTGTCAGCCTTGTCAGGATAGGTCTCCCTAGACCGACCCACTGGCTGTGAACATTCGAAACTAACACGAGTCTCATTAAGTGTCCAGTTTAAGGGTATTACACAGAAACATACCAAGGGAACATGAATCAAATATGTATCTTTATTCATTTACAATAAACTCATAAAGTACATCATTCTGATTGAAGCTAAGGGCATACAAAACTGTCTAACAGGGAGAAGGGATGGTGAGTGAAGTCAAGTCCCCACCCTGGCCTGGCCTTGATTATATATATTTAACATTATTTACATTAAATATATATTGTATATTAAACCTAAAGGCAAGTTTTGGGTCCAATTTGAAAATGATATGTTATGTTGACAAAAACCTGAAGGCAAGTTTTCATAGTGGTTTGTGGTGAAAATCTAATTCATATTCAGATTTTGGGTCCAATTTGAATATGATCTGTTATGTTGTTTGGGTTTTGAGAAGAAGTGGAGTGAGAGATTTGGTGCATTGGGATTAAGGGTTTTTGTTAGAGAGGTTTTGCACAATTATGTAATCTCCATTGTTGTTCCCTAGTGGATTTCTACTCCTTTGCCTGTGGATGTAGGTTATAAACCGAACCATATAAATTTGTGTGTATTCGGTTTCTTCTTTGTCTTTATTTTACTTTATTTTTGTCTCATTTTAATATGTGTTTTCTTGGTTTTGCATAATAATTATTTATATTTTAACATTTTCTTTTATTTGAAGTAAATTTATTTTCTAAAAAAATTTTAATTAAAATATTTCAAGGATTTGAACCCCCAAACGGTTTTTGTTAACTCCCTACCAAAGTAAATCTATTTGGTCGAATTCAGATCACCCCTGTTCAGATCTTTAGATTGGATAATATGATCTAATTAGAAATTGGACCGGATTCGGATCACCTCTTATCCAATTCGAGAAGATTCAATCCGATGTATATTATATATTTATAAATATATATATATATATATATATAATACATATATATGTTATTTATTTATTTGTAAATATATTTTTTATATTATATTTTTATAAATTTGTTATATTATTTATTTTTTTTTATAAAAAACATGCATATATATGATGATAATAATTAAAAAATACTTGTATTTTTGTTTTTACTTTATTTAAATTAGTATATTTTATTTTTCTTTTAATAATTTATTAATTTTTAAAGAAAACCAGTCAGATCGGATAAGGTCCAAAGATCTGACTTATCGATAGGATTTGAATTCAAATTGAGTCTTATCAGATCCGCTCGGATCTTTGGATCAAATCTGATCCGACATGAACAGTGTTGGAACATATTCAAATATACCCTGATTCAAATCCAATCCAATCCGTTTGCATCCCTAGCTCAAATTGCCAAAAGACATATTGAGCTTTTGGGAATTGTCTTTAAAGACAGACCGTTTGGTAAGAGGCTCAGTTTATGGGTTTTTAAAAATACATTTAGAGGCCATCTATCATGTAAAAAGACCAAAAAGATTCATTTGAAGCTTTCCGAAATTTGGTGTTTTTAGTCTTTTTGGGTCTTTCTGCGCACACATCTTCTCATCTTTCCAGCATTTGATTAGCAAATGGAAAAAGACCGATTTTCAGTATTTTAAACTTGCCAAAGCCCAAAAGACTTGCCAAACACCATCCAAATTATCAAAAGAATCTTCATCACTCGTTGAGTGTGAAATGCAAAACTAAAAGGACTTGGCAACTCCTTCACCATCATTTAAGTATTGCTGACGTAAAGTAACTAATGAACTAAACCATATATCAATATGGCTCAATTTTAGCATTTTTATCACTAAGTAACCTTGATCATGAATTCTACACATTTATTTTTCCATTAGTCCCTGGAAGCCCTTGGGGTTGGGGGCCTAGAAGTACTCATTGAATTGTATAAGTTACCTTGATCAACAGTTTCTACTCTTATCTGTTGAGGGACTACTCAGGAAACTAATGATAAAGGATCACAAAAACTGAAACTAATGATAAAGGATCACAAAAGCTGTGTAGCGTTTTCAGGGAAGAGGCATGTAGAAGATGCTGTGAGAAGCCTGAGGTTTAGCATTTCCAAAGCAGTTTTCACTCTTCTCTGTTACAGTTCTGCTTCTTAGCCTGCAAATTCAGAAAGACCTATCGAAAGTTGCTGATTGTCTTGGTCGGACTAAAAGAAAGACATGGGAATTACCACTTTTCTAAAAGAAAGTAGATGTTGTATAAACCAATAACCACCCACTACCGATACTCCCCAACCCAAACGGGCCCTATTTCTACTTGACACGAGAGTTTCAGTTAGATTAAGGTGGTGTTCGGAACAGTGACTCAGCCACGATATATTCCGTTTTGAAACACGCCACGCCTCTTTTCAACGTTTGGTTGCACCGTGGTGTGGACTGAACCACACTATATCGTGGAACGGTCCACACCATATCTTAAAATCTCGTGGACCTTTTCATGCCACGGTTGCCAATTCCAAAATTGATGATTTCTTACTTCGCAGCTGCATTTTATCCAAACTTAATGTTTCCAAAATCATGGGTTTTTCCTTTTATTAATTTTTATAATTTGTTTATAATCATCAACTGGTTATAAAATTATTTGATTTTATAAAATATATTACTCTTTGTTGAGAATGGTCAGACAAGGGTGTTTGTGGTCATTTTTTCCTTTCTTGTATTCTCTCTTTTTTTGGGCACCCAAATAGGGGCCTTCTTATAATTATTAAATTTCAATTATAAAGTGAACTTTTGAGGGTGTGAACAGTGAACATCACACACCTCTCGACACTTCCCTTTCTTCTTTCTCTTCTTCTTCTTTTCTTCTCTCATTTCTTTCAATCTCTTGAAACCCTAATTTCTGCAGCTCTCTTGACAATTTACTAATTTTAATATATTTTTGAAATTTTTATTAATTTTATGATATATTATTGCTTTTTTAATAAATGCTTTTCACTAATTATCTTAATTATTCATATTATATATTAATGCCTTAAATTGTAATTTTATGGTTAAATTATATTGTTTTATTATAATGTATATTACTTAAAAGATAGAATATTATTTATTTTTTATTAACAACATGGATCATCTCACATGTTGTAGGTGAGATGCATGGAATCAAAACATAGAGTATGGACTAAATTTCACCACACCTTGCAAAACACATATGAAGGTAGGGGTGAGCATGGGTCAGTTTAGTTCAGTTCAGTTCCCTGGCAGAACTTGGAAGCTACCATGTAGGGGTCAGTTCCAGTTTTTTGGACCTAGAACCTACCCTGTGAAGG
Source organism: Nelumbo nucifera (assembly GCF_055504915.1). Taxonomy (NCBI): domain Eukaryota; kingdom Viridiplantae; phylum Streptophyta; class Magnoliopsida; order Proteales; family Nelumbonaceae; genus Nelumbo; species Nelumbo nucifera. The sequence continues at coordinate 143,424,371 of NC_142649.1, read as the reverse complement.
TCGATTCTAGCCTTGGTGGTTATAGGGTCTACTTGTGGAACTTGTTCTTTCTTTACTCTCCACCTTCAAGAAAAAAAAATGAAACATGTCCTTCAAAAATTTAATTTCCAATAATGATAGTACATAGTTTAAAACTTATGTTATACATATTTATTGATTAAATTGATTAATTTAATATGTATAGTAGATTATCATAATATATTAATATATGGTTGAAAATTTTTCATTCTAATTTAAAATTTGTAAATATTACCTTTTACATTGTTTATTATAACATACAAATATTAAAATAAAAATGATGATCAAATCACTTAAGTAACTCATTGGTTTAAGTGGGACCATGGCTTTTGTAACCATGAGTGTTTAGGCTCAAATCTTCAAATCCTTAAAAATATTTTGGGGTTTGTTTAAAGGCTACTTTGGTTCCAAGGCCGATTCATTGGTTCTATTCAGGTAAGGTAAATCCCTAGACTCTGGAACCGACTAGGTGGGGGTCGTTTCAAGAATTTGGAACCAGACCCTATCCTGTAACAGATCGGAAAGGCTGATTCGATGTTGGTTCCATTCAATTCTAGGTAGAACCTACCCATTTGCTCATCCTTATATGAGGGTGTGGTGTGGTTCAGACCACCCATTTTTCTCCACAATGCAAAACCATAATCCTGCTATGGTGTGGTGTGGTGTGAACATTATCCATGCCACAGGTGTGGTGTGGATGAGAACACACCACCCATCTTCTCATCTACTACATAACACCCCCCTAAAAGGATGAAATTTGATGAGTGAGTCAATGCCTAAAGTTCCTTCTATTCCAATTACACTTCATATTCTGTTGCCATCAAGTGTATAAACCACGTCAGTGTAATTATTTATTTATCTATTAATTACCAAATTGTATAACAGATTTATGAAAGTAGAAGGTAAACTGCTTGGTATACTCTTAGTAAGTGCATGAAGAAACTTATATGTGTCTTGTTTTTTATTAGGATTTATTCGTTTTCAGCAAGTAATTCACCTAAGTAAATGTACTTATTGAGGCAAGTGTTTTATGGTAAATACTTATCTGGATAAGTGCATTTACTAGTATTCTTTTATTTCTCATGTTAAGCTATATAATGATCATTTTATCCATAAAGGGGTCATTATTGAAGGAACAATGTTGTCTCATCATGCTCAAGTAATTTTCCATTCCAACAAAAAATTATTTACCCAAGTTTCATGAGGGTACTGCTTACCCAGGTCAATGTGCCATTCGGAAATACGAACATGAATTTATTTTTTATTTCATGGGACTCACCAATTTATTTGTCCCCATTTACTAGAAAATGAATGCCCTTGAAGTGCTAAAAGCACATGTTCGTTCATCTCCATGAACACACATAAAGAATCTTAGATAAAAATAGGTATTTATGTTGTTGTGTCAATATAAGAATCAATGAGAGAGTAGAAATTGGATAAGAGTCATGATTAAGATTTCTCAATCCATCTATATACACTAAAGTAGAAACATGCCACATCATGGCCTGAGCTTTCTCCCTCATGAAGCCACGTCATCACTCCCTTCTCCTCTATCATATGACAACTCATCATGCTTGGCCCACCCCTCTTTCTTTTATGTTTATCCCTTTGGATATCTCTTCCTAAAACTATTCCTAAAATTTCTCTCTACCAAAATATAATCTAATCTAGCCAAGTGGAACCACTATCCCCCACTTTCTCCTAAATTATCTCTAATTTAGTAAAGACTTTCTCTCCTAAATTATCTCTAATTTCTATTTATTATTTCCCACACTTTTCTTGTACATCCACCAAAAGAAAAAGTTAGAATTAAAAAAATTATGAATTATTTAAATATTATAATAAAATTTTATAATAACTTTAAAATATTTATTGAAAACACAAAAATATCATAGATTTAATAATATTCATATTATTGATAATTTTATACTTTTATAAAATTCATAATTAAATTGTGTAGTAACAATATAAATTATAATGTTACGAATTATTCAATTTAAATATTATTTAAAAATTTCAATAACTAAATATTATAAAAATAACAAAATAATAAAAATATTATATAACAGAATATTTAATATTATGTAATAACTTTAAAATAAATAAAATTTAAATAATGAAAACTTTCAAATACTTTACACTTTATTTAAATATTTGAATAACTAAATATTTTAAATAACAAAATTATGCAATAAATTTTAAATAGTTAAAAATACTAAATTATGTAACTAAATTTTAAATATTTAAAATGAGAAAATTATGTAATAAACTTAAAACATTTATTAAAATTAAAAAATAATTATAATAGATTTCATAATATTTGAATTAATAATAATTTTAAATATTACAAAATTAATAACAAAATTATGTAATGATAGTATAACTTATAATTTTATGGATTATGAAATTCAATAAATAACTAATATTGAAATAACTAAATAGTGATAGTATTTAAATAGATGAATAATATTGTAAATAATTGATTTTAAATATTTTAGATATTAAAATATTAATAACTAAATCATATTTTAAATATTACATAAAAATAAATAAAATAGATTAAATAAAGAAAATAGGTAATAACATTAAATATTTTATCAAAAACACAAAAAATAATTATAATAGATTTAATAATATTTGATAGTAAGAATATAAAATATAAATAATTTAAATTTTTAAATATTATTGAAATAGTGAAAATAGATTAAATAATTTAGAGGTATTGAAGCTTTCAAATAACAAAAATAGGTAATAACTTTCAAAAAAAGTGTTTAATAGATATTAAAAAAATAGAATAATAATTGCAATTATTAATGTACTAATAATAAAAACATTATTTAACTTATATCAATTAATAATTCTAGAAATTAACTTTCAAAAAATTGATATTTATTAATAATAATTTTAAAATGGTAGTCTATATTTTTTATATATTTATATACTAAAATTTATATTTATTGTATTTTTAGTAATTATTTATTATATTTTTGTGATAAATATATTTTCAATATTTATGTATAAATCTATTTTTGTTATGTTATTTTATAGAAAATTTTCAATCTCTCTCTCCCTTTATATATATATATATATATATATATATATATATATATAAAGTAGAAACATGCCACATCATGGCCTCATCTTTCTCCCTTACCCCAACCGAAAACTCTCAAACAATTCATCACTCCCTTCTCCCTCTCTCATAATGAACTTTTTAATTTATTTAATGAATTATCAGTATTAATTAACATTATTTTACAATAATTTTTAATTAATTAATTAATTAATTAATAGTATTAACAATACATTATTTAACAATATTTATTAATTATGGTATTTATTTAATTAAATTTCATAATTAATAAAAAATACTATTACAAAAATAGATTAATTCTGTTAAATAATTAAATAAATACCTTAATTAACAAATCTTTTTAATTAATGAATTACTAATTAATTATATTAAAATACCATTAATTAAATATTATTAATTAATTAACAATATTTTCATAAATACTATTTATTAATTAAATAAATATCATAGTTAATAATAAAATATCATTAAAAAATACCATAATTAATTATGGTATTTATTTATTTATTTAATTTAAGTATTCAGGTAATTTTGGTAAGCTTAGGGGGTATTTTAGTTAATTCGGGTCTAAGGAGGCTAAAACAAAATTCTAATATAATGGTGAGTATTTTGGGTGAAAAAAATAAGGGGTGGAGATGGATTTGACTATATACAGTGGTTTTGCGTGTACGAATAAATGAAATTGGCCAAAATGGAATCTTTTATATAGAGGGAAAACAAGGTAGTTTTGGCTAAAATTTTATAGGATTGGATCTTTAAGCATTTTGAATTGATTGGTGGGGTTAGATTGGTCTAAATAGGCTCAGATTAGGCAAATCTAGAGGGGTAGTGATTCGATTAATTTATTAACTTTGAAACAGAATCTTGGTGTGATGGAGGGGGAAATAAAGGAATTTTTTTTTTGTTGAAATTTGGCAAGGTGGTGTTTTTGAGCATTATGGGTTGATTGGTAGGGTCAGATTAACCCAATTGTGTCGAGACTAGGTAGATTCGGAAATGACTTGATTCAATCAATGCGAAGCTTTGAAATAGAATCTTGGTGTAATTGAGAGACAAAAAAAAGGGTATTTTGGGCTGAATTTTTGTGAGTAGGGTTTTTAGGGTGTCTAGGATCTGATGGAAACATCTAATTGGTTTTGGAGGGCCAAAATCACAGAAATTTGGGTCAAAGAGAGCATACAAAATGGAATATTTGTTCGATGATGTGGCAAATGGGGGAATTTTAGGTTAAAAATTTATGGGTAGATGTTTTTGGTGTGCCTAGGGTTGAATTGTATAGTCTAATTGATTCAGAAGTGTTAGGATCAAGGAGATTTGGGTTGTGGGTGCTTCAGTCTAATGGGAGGGCTCGGAATAGTTTGATAAAAGAATAAACGAAGAGGAATCTTGGGTTGAAATTTCAGGGATAGATATTTTAAGTGGTCCTAGGTCTGATGATGGTGTTTGGGGGGTTTTTTAGATACTTCGGAAGGATCAGAATGGTCTGATCCGGTGTTCGGGGTAAATGGAGGTTTTGACAATGAATTAAGCAAAAATCAAGTGCTGACGATGAGGTTTCTAGAGGTATTGGTCTCTTGGATCATTTGGTGGGGTTTGATTGGTCCATAAATGGTATGATCAAGGGCATTTAAGAAATGGATATATTGACCAATGAGATAGTACAAATTAAAATCTTAACGTAACGAAGGGTTAAATAAGGGATATCTTTGATGAAATTTTGTGGTAAGGTGTTTATAAGTAGGTCTTTAAAAGCCCGTTAGCTCTAATTTACAATTTGATTAAAAATCTATAAGTATTAATGTATTTCTGATATTGAATTAATGCAACTTATTCATCTACACTGATTCTTTAAATGTCAAGCCGACATTGACCCGTTCCTAACTCCTAAGCAATGTTAATCGCTTCACCACCAAAGTTATCGTTCGTAACATCCTCACTGCTAGTGCCGTCTCCTTTTTGCTACCGCTGGATCAAGTTTCGTAAGCATCGTCCTTTCTTCTCTTCGTATGAAACTTGTCAAGCAGGCTGCAATGAACTAGTTGCTCTACTCATCTCTCATCAAGGGAATCAAATAATAGTGCTTCATCTCTCTGATTTCCAATTCTGAAATCACCCTTCAATTAAGTAAACGCTATATCTCTGTAACACAAGGTACTTGGCCCACTCAAATTATATTATGTCCATCTTATGTCTTCCATGGTGAGTCACTCCTTGGTTGTTTCTTATTCGGGTCCTCCAATCTCGCGCATGTCTCAGCGCTCTCTGCTATGAATTGCTGTTTGAATCCTCTCCTTTAAATGTGCTTCCCATGTTCAGAAGAAAATGTAGAGGTTTCTCAAAAGATTAAGCCATTGAGGCCACTACATCGAGTTCATGTTGGATTATACATTTTATTCTCTTAGCCAAGAATTAAAGTATCAGGCATCATGTCAGACAAGTTGGGTACGGTTAAGGATATGGATAGTTTTAAAAACACATGGATATAGACGAAAGATATGAAAACACTTGGATACATTAAGAATATATATACAAATTCTATAAATACATTAATAACACTAAATTTAATATCAAAATAACTACAAATAAGATATAAATACATAGTAAATGAATATTTTAATAGTAAATATGAAAAAATATATTATAATTAATATAACAGGATATATAAATATCATGTAATTTTGTTGATAATCCATTTTCAGATCAGTTTTTAAAACCTTAGGACGGTCTATTCAAATCAATTGACTTAAATCACCCACCAAAAAAATGCCCATTCAGGCCCACTTTTGCTTCAGCCCATTAAGGCATTTTATTGACCTATTACAATTTTATTGGTCATTGTTGGTCCATCGTCAACTTGGCCTGTTTTTAGTATGACTCGAAAAGCCAGCCCATAAACGTGCTTTCATTGACCTATCATGGTCTCTCATTAGTTGTATTGGCTCACTTTTGTAACAGCCTATCGTGGCTCTCTTTTTGAAGCAACAGCAAATCTACTAAATCGCCATGCCATCATTGGTTTGCAACATCATCATCACACCAGGCTTGGAGAGTTGGATACATCATCATCCTCACATTGCAACAGGTTTTTATCAAACACATGAAGATCTTTAAACCCCATGAATTTTAGAGTGCGTGTTAGGGAACTTAGATAAAAATTATGTTGTTTTGTTAAGATGAGTATCAATGAGAGAGTAGATATAGGATAAGTCTCATTGAGTTAAGATTTCTCAATCCATTGAGTTTATAAATATTGATGTATTTTTCATATTGAATCAATGCAATTTATCGATCTACTCTGATATTTTTGCATAGTCTGTGTCATGGTTGTGCCTTGAAGTCTTTGTTGCGATCTGCTTCATGAATCCACTTCGAATTAAGTTGAGAAAAAATCAAAGGGAAATAAATTCATAGTGGTTAGTGGTGGGCTACGGGGTTGGGCATATTCAGCTTATGGGTCTGAACCAAATACAAAGAATTATGTATTTTGGGGTTTTTCTCTCTTGTATACTTCTGTCTTTGTCTTGCAAGAGAAGTCCAGAGACTTTGGGTGTATTTGAGGTTTAGGTTCTGTAAGTGAGGTTGTGAGTGCACAGATTTGTATTCTTCTCTATTGTTAATTTCATAGTTGATTTCTGCTCTTCATTCGCCCATGGGCATGGGCTATAAGCCGAACCACATAAATCTGTGTGTCTTCTTTGTTTACTTATCTTTATCTCTGTTTTTCTTTTGTTTTTGGGTGCCATTCGAATTTGCTTTTCTAGATTTTGCGCAACAGTCTGCAATTACAAAGCTAAAAAGAAAATCAGGACAATTAGACCATGTCTGCGGTTTAAAACAATCAAGTGCAAAAATAGAAATGAAGTGGGCAGCCATGCATGCTCCTACAGTCAGCAATAACAGCGTTAATGGTCCATGGTGGTTCAACAGAGTCTGCCAACTGCAGCTCCGCGATTTGTTCTGCACCGCCTTCCTTAACAAGAGAGTGAATCAATAAATCCATGCCCAATTTGATACCATGAAAGAATGCCAAAGCCTGGGCTTATAAAGAACACATTGGTAAAGGAATAGCTCTCGATCATATATGGTGGCCATTATGATTACCAAGGATGATTCCCACTCCAGCTGATCTATCACCATGAGCACTGTTAAAGTAGTTCCTCTTTCAATAATCATTATACTTTCGGTTTATATCTGCATGATATCTTGGGAAAATGGTTCCTGCATCACTATAAATATCTAGTGAAGTAAATATTGGTAGTGGGAATGGTCTTGAAGTTTTAGGCAGTATTCCATGATAATCTTACTTACTGTTTAATGTTATTACTTTCTGAAATCAATCAAGTAACTAGCAACTGTAATCATTGACTGCTCAAGGGAAACAGTGGAGCATTCTAACAAGAAGCCCGAGCCTTTTGATCTTGATAGCTAGAATTCCTTTTTTACAGAAGTGGTTCACCAAATTGACTCCTCACTATCACTAAGACTGTGTTTGATTTGATAGAAAAATAAGAGAGAAATAGAAAGTTGGGAGCTCGAGTGAGAAGACAACCCTTGCCATATGTCTATCATAGTTAAGATCCATTACATTAGCCAAAACGATGGAAGAAAGTGGTGATGCTGAGTTCCATTAATTATATTAATGTAATGGCTTGAAATCTTTCTTAATGTTCAGAATTAACATTGGATACAACCTTCTATACTAGGAGAAAAAAAAAACGCTACTTTCTCTACGTAATACAAGTGCCATGAACTTCTCAGGTAGTACACAGAGTAACTGAAAGATGAACTAGTCCTACAAAGGGTAAATTTCTAGAAAAAAATCCCTTCACTTCTGAATCAGAAACAAACCCATTTTCATTTGTATATATAACTCTTAATTTGGTACATACAAACTACCATATTTCCTAGATCCTATTCTGCGTGCATCAGGCAATCAACTTATCGTAGAAACCAGTTTTGGTACCCAACATTTGTCATGGTTGCATGGTTGTTTTTCTTTTGTTCAGAGCTCACCTTTCCAATATTTAGAGACGGAAGGTCCTCCACTTGATAAAAAGAAAGTTGCTGCTTCTTTGTGGAAGGAGATTCTGTAACTAAACTCTGAACATTGAAATTCTGACTAAAAGCTAATTCCTTACAAAGTAAGGACTCTAATTTTTCATGTTGGGTTGAGTTATCACCGCAGGAACAAAACCAAATAATTAAGAGCAGAAGCAATAACAGAAGCCTGGATGATGATAATCAGTGGAGGGGACCCGTCATCAGCACATATGCCATCAAGGTAAGGAAAGTTACAGGTGGAAGGTTGGCATGAGAATGATGTCCTTCTCCCTTAATAGGGAATACGGTAGGAAGTGAACATTCCTCCCCATTGAAAAACACCTTTTTAGGAAACCCATCTCCATTGGCTATGTTTATTCCAGGCGTCTCTTTCTTTGTAAATGAAATTACAGATTGTTGTTTACCGGGTACCCGTGGACTGTACTCATGTGTTCCATTTTTCTCTGCAATCAGATAATTCAATCCTGGTAACCCTTGAAAGAAGATAGTGTTGTTGAGTTCTGGAAGCTTGGTTCCATTGAATGAGTACACATTTTCGTAACCACGATAAGCTTTGCCAAATTGAATTGCTGTAAACCAATTTTCAAAGTCGAAATCTTCCCAATTGAAGAGAGTGATCCTAGAAGTCCATCCACCCCTGTAGTCAGAGTTGATGTGCCAGTTGATGCTAACCCCACAATTGTCGGGACATGGTAATAGCTTGGGGATGTGAAACTGTTTAATAGAAGCCCAAGCTCTGGCTTTTGCTGTTCTATTGGCAAAAGGAACAAGTAGAGCCTCTGGCGGGAGAAGCAATGGTGGTGCGTCTGGATTGCAAGTGTCTGTGTCATCACAGCCACATGCACAAGTGTTGCAAGGGATGACAGAATCATTGTAGAAAGCTGAGAATGAAACACAGCAGTGGGAGATCTTGTTATTTGGCTGGGTGATGTTGCAGACTACTTGCCAGCTTGCAATAGCTGAACTTGTTTGCTGAAGCCCGCTTGGGTCTGGAAATTCTGTAGGGTCTACTCTAATCGGAGGGCCACATTTGTAATCTGGATTGAGAACTCCATTAATTTTCCATTTTTGGGGAGGACTAATAGCAGTACGGTTAATATCAGGAGGAATCTTAAAGACTTGCAATTGGAAAATGGCCCTAGATTTGGTCTCATCCATGGTGGTTGGTAAGAGGGAGCCATTTCTACAGCAGTATGGGATATTTCCAATTTTCTCATCCTTTTCTCTATCTGGAGGGAGGTCTGTTATGATTGGTTTCTTTTCACAGTTCATCACAGGGCTGAAGTCAAAGTCCTGGTAATAGTTTCCAGAAGGACCATAAAGGCATGATGCACTATCTTTTCTATGAGTATATGCTCCTTTCATTGAGTATATGAACTCCCCCCTCGTCCACTCCCAAGTCAGGTTCCAGTGATCAAGACGTCCAAGAGGGTTGTTATTATCAATAGTTACCTGAGCAAAGTAGTTTGCTGGATAGGCTTGGAGAACATCATACATAAGAGACAGATCACCATTCTGGCGAGGCAAGAACTTGGTTATCTTTTTGGGTTTTTTTGCCTTGAATTTTGGGTTCCTGACACAACATGCATGCATTAAGCTCCCTGCAGAAACAATAGCAAAAAATAAGTTAAGATGCCTTTGAATCTCTGCTGTAAGCAGGTAATACAATGTTAAACACAGAACAGCTAGAAAGCCCATCCGGTTACCTTGGAGAAATAACCCAAGCTGCTCAGTACCTCTTCATCATCCATATTGCAGACATTAACCCAAGAAAAGATAATATCATCTATAAAGCATAATTTTTAGACACGACAGGGGTGATACACATTTGAACACTCTCTGCATTAATGGCTTTGTTTACAACCTGTATGGCTTCTGCAACTAGTTCATATAGGAGCAGTAATGACTTGGATTAGAAAATACCCAAACCAAAGCTGACTTCTGAAGCCAAGCTGAGACAGTAACGTGGTTCTCTGCAGTAGGAAACCATGTTAGGTTTGGTCGAATTTAGTTTAGTGAGACATCTCAACCCAAGCACAACTGGATATATAAAATGAGTGGGCATTTGGATGGTTTTGAGGATTTCCACTCTACGTAGTAGAACAGGGATTCTTTCTCTAACCAGGGAATTGTTGAAGTTCGTTCTTGCATATACCAACTTCATGACAATCCCTACTGTTGTGCAAAAATACAATCTTAGGATTGATGGTACTACAAGAAAGTAAAAAAAAAAAAAAAACAATTAAAAGATAATTAAGCACAAAAAACACAATGATTTTATATAGTTCAGACTTCAGTGTGATGCCCTAGGTCCACAGGAAAAGGCCAACAAAATAGTTCCTAGCTCTACTAAATAAAGCAAATTACAATATAATGAGCCCAAAATAGAACAAGAATGTTAATGAACAATTCCCTTCCCAAAATAAAGTTTCCTTCCTAGAGCCACAGCTATTCCTAAGAGAAATTAACGCTCTTCTAGTAAAACCCGGTAGAGAACCCAAACTGTTTTACATTCCTGAAGGTCTCTCATGGAGGGCCAAAGTCATTCAATGAAATACCCCGATGCACATGTTTATAGATATACAAGGAGGAAGGATCACTTTCCTTGTATAATACGAAACCCTGAATGGCCAAATACAGAAACGTCATATTCCTGGTAGATATCATTATCATATAGCAATGCCAGTTTTTCAAAATTCGAATCTCCCTTAGGCTCATTTTGGAAGGATTACAAATACAAATATGTAGAGTGCAAAACCTTGTATTCTGTATGTATTTCTACTGTATATATTTGCATTTATATTCCTTCCAAACTGAGCCTTATTAACATAGATGAGATTAGGATCATTGTAATGTTATAGTTAATCTCTCTTAATACAGATCGAATAGTTTGATCCAACCAAAAAAAAAAAAAAGAAAAAGAAAAAGATTGAATGACTATGGAGGGAGAAAGAACAAAAAAGAACGAAAAGGTGATGTTACTTATGTATGTGAATTACCATTGCAGCAATACCAGCTAACTGAGAAATTAATACTTACCATGTCGAGTCGGTGCTGGACATTTGTATCCATCGTTGGCAAGTTGTATAGTCTTGGGCATTGGAATCCCAGGTGGCTTCACCCCAAACTGCGTTCCAGTCATCTCAATCTCCGCTTGAATTTGGTTTATATCCCCAGCTGTATCGATCGATGTCTTCAAATCCACCTGCGGATTGCCTGATAGATACGTCCCGTTACCAACTGCAGCAGGGAAATCATCACCATCCACTATAATGGCACCACTAACTGAAACTAAGATCTCATCATGTTGAAACCCAATAAATATTTTCCATGCTTTGAGCTCTTCGGTTCCGGCGTTCAACACCGTCGCAATGGACTTAAAAGCCCAGGCTTGTGCTGTTACGTTCTTTACACGAGGGTACTCTTTCTCTCGGGATATGAACACATATGATAGGAAGATCCCGTTGCACTTTTCTTGTCCAGGTGGAGGGGCCGCTGGTTTTTCTTCGTCGTCATAATCCTGTGCTCCGCCTAAATAAACTATGTAAGGGATGAAGAAAAAGACGAAGAAGAGAGCTTTCCACGCCATTTTCATGTCTTACTTTAAATTATATATATTGTTAGGATTCTTGGTGCATTGGAATCTAAGACATTCTCTGGTTTTTCTGGGTAGAAAAGAATCTTATCAGGTAGGTCTTGGAGCTTTAATTGAGGAGTCTGCAAAGACTGGGAACGCGCGGGGGTAAGTCTGGCGATTGCCTGTCCGTGTCGGACCACCCGGGCCCGCGTAAGGGTACACAGCAGAGAGAGAGAGAGAGAGAGTGAGTGACGGAGGAATGGGGTTACGGGAACACTCAACTCAGATTACCCAAACCCACGCCCACCAAGTTGTTAATATTAGAGAAGACCGAGTCAGCCGAAACCTCCTCCTCTGAGTAAGCGTCGGAATTGGAGGAGAGACGGTCGGTGGTCTGAGATCTTTTTGTAATTCCGGTACAACTTTTTTCAGGACCATAATACCCTCATCGGATGTTTTATTAGTTGTTAGTTTGTTACTTGTTACCAGAGGTCAGAGTACCATGGATACGTTGGATGCCAGCAAGTTACTTATTACTACTTGTCTACCTCATCCACGTGTAGTAGGGGGCGTTCAAAGAAAACCAAATTGAACCAAACTGAATGGTTATTTGGTTCTCGGTTCGTTTCGTTTCCATTTCGCCAAAAATTTCAATCGAACTTAACTGAAAACCGAATTACAAATAATGACGATATATTAAAAATGAAAATATATTATTTATAAATTTGTAAATATTAATATTAATATTAATGGGCCGAAACCAATCTGAATTGAATGTGGTTTAGTTTGGTTCATTAGAATGGACCAAACTTGGTGAGAATCGGTGCAAATGGTGCAAAAAGATATATTCCAGTACTCGGGATATGTTATTCATGATTGTTCCCACATCCTTCCTCACAGTACACCATGACCGTGTGTTGGGAAGATCTCCCCATGATAAGAAAGATATTCTCAATACACAGCGGCAATGCATCATGAGTAGAGATGTGGAAAAAGCTCGTGAAAAGCTCGGTGTAAACTCATGTTTATACCATTTGAACAGTCTCTTGCAATCTTGCATTAGTAATATCTCTATGTAAAATAAATCACATAAGTATAAAAATATAAAAATGTTCTCACTATAATAAGGCTGTAAAGACTGTTGGAATGAGTTTACACAGACCGAAGCCAAATTCATTGGTAGATAGCATATTCGAGCCCATATTCTCGATGTACGGCTGTAAGAAGTATGAGGAACAATTTTGTGAGAAGGAAATTCCAACACGTATAACTCGGTCATTGTCAGTACCATGAACCGAGCTCCTCGAAGACAGACGGTTTTAAAATTAGCGAGGTAAAATCCCAAACCATAGCAAAAATAGGAAGAAGATGAAGGCTGACATGTATTTGGGAGAAGGCTAAAGGCAACCTCCTATAAAAATGTACGAGATTATTAATTTAAAACCATTCATATCCATTTCAACATCCTTGTCTTCATTATCCCAGATATTTTATTGACATTTCTCATATTGTTGCATTTGTTTTAATTTGAGTACAAAGTAGCTAGGGTAGGTGTAAATTTTGCACCGCATCATATCCATCTCCATAAGGGTGTGAAACTTCATCTATCTTAAAAAAGTAACTTTAAATAATTTTACTGCCCATGCATGCATCCGTTCCTCTTTGTTGTCTGTCTTTCATAGAGTGGGGACTAGCTACTAAGCTATACCTCATTTTACTTTCCCTACCAAACAAAGCAAAAGTAAAGTTAATCTGAACGGAAGTAAACCAAAATTTCAATCACCTTCATATTTTACCTCCAAGATATCGGTTACCTTCCTTTTACCCCCTGTATATTTTACATAGTCCAAATGAATTTTGCACTTGAAACAAATGTGGTCTAGAGATGTTTTTAGACATTGCAGCTTTGACCACCGGCAACCAACACAAAATACATGCACGTTTTCCCATACAATCACGTGTCAGTATAAGTAAAATTTGCAGCCATACTCGACCCTAGAGATTTGATTTGACCCATTATAAGTCAAATTGAGTTCAACTAGGGGTATATCTGGATCCAATGCAATAAGAGTCTTGGGAGGTCCAAATTCAATTTGATAAAATTTGTTTATATTTTTCAATATCTGAATCGAAACTCAGCAAACCAAATTACATAAATCTATATTTTATAATACTTATTTGGGTCAGGACCACACTAATATCTGTTTATTTAGGTTTCAAATAAGTGAGAATGTAAATATGTAGGGTGTAAAATGGTTCATATATTACCAAATAGACTTTTAGCTGTAATGGATGCAAATATGAATTCCAATAAAGTATATCTCTTTTTTTTTTTATCAAAAGCCCACTTTAATGCAAATTTACTTCTTTTTAATTGATGTATTTTTACATCTCATTATCCATGTAAATATGCATTAGAAAATGTGTTTTCTGTTATTTGTCAAAGTATAAATATAATGTTGTCAAACACAAGAAAAAATGAACCGGAGTGCAAATTTACCTTGAACCAGGATTTACACTCCATTTGCATCGTTTCCAAATGCAGCCTTAGGGAAATAAGTCCCAATATGTACTTATTCTTAGGAATAAGCGCTTTAAGAAGCTAAGTTTTGTGCCTATTATTTTTTTGGCCTGTTTTTCAAAATACCTATACTACCCACTGTTTGAAATAAGTGCTGTCACCAAATTCTCATAAGTCTATCATTTATTTTTCAAATAATCACTCCAAAATTCAGCCAAAGTGTAAATGAGAGTGTGGAACTTTGGTTTGACTAAAGTACCTCAATTTTTTGTTTTGGTTACTCCATAATTGTGAGGACAAAAACATAATTTGAACAATCACTTTTTTCTTCATTCAAATTCCTCTCATTAAGTCTTATATTTAATATTAATTCTCATTAACATTCATTGAATCCTATTCTTGAATAGAATATCCCTATTTTTGAATTTGGCCCCTAAGGGCACAAAATGTAATTTCAATTACTACACTTCTCCTCATTTAATTCCTTCTCATTAAGTCTTATATTTAGAGTGTTAACACTCATTCTTTTATTAAATCCTGTATTAATTAACCATATTAAAGAAAAATAAGTATGACAAAGAACATTTATTTTTATTAATGATAGAAATACAATGCAAATTTAAAACCAACACAAAAAATGGAGTTATTTTCTTATGGGAAAATTCCCGATAGGTACCTTGTACTTTAGGTCGAGTGCCAATTTAGTACCTGAACTTTAAAACACGGCAATCTAGTGCTCAGACTTTCATTTTGCGACAATCTAGTACCCAACGTTAACTAGTCGTTAAGTGGCATGCAAAAATACAAAAATGCCCTTCGATCTACCATCTCCCCCACCTTCAGCTGTAGAGGCTTGTTCTCTCCGGTAACAAATTCTCTGGCGAGATTCCCGACGGAATTTGGCCCAATCTCGACAACTTGGTTCAACTCGATTTGTCGTCAAACGAATTCAACAGATCGACCCCAGCTGATCTCAGCAATTTGAAAATCACTTTCTAGGACTCTAAACCTCTCCTTCAATCATTTCTCTAGCGAGATCCCAAGATCACTTGGCAGACTGCCGGTGACAGTAAGCTTCAATCTTAGGCATAACAACCTCAGCGGACAAATCCCTCAAACCGACAGTAAGATCACTTGGCAGACTGCTGGTGACGGTATCTGATACCAATTCAAAGAAAGGGCTAAAACCAAGTTTGATAATATTAATTGCCGTTGCAAGCACTGTCGAAGTCGCGGTCATTGGTTTGCTCATCGTCTACATAACGAAACTGATTCTACAAATGCTTCATTACTAGTCCTACCGGCCACCCAAATGGCTACTATTCCACTGGGATTTAGATCCGGGATACAACCAACAACTATGGTGAGAGACTACCTAGTGACGGTGATCTGGAGCTAAATCAAAGATGACGATTCGATGGTCAAACTTTCGCTCCAACTTGGTGACGATGATCAGACTATAACCAGGGGACAGGGTGTGGCATAGAGAGAGAAAGAGAAAACAATGAAAATGAATGAGAATGTGGGAGAGAAAGAAGGAGGTAGAAGAAACGAAAACCACCGTGGGTTCAGATCTACCACCGGAAGTTGCAGTAGTGAATAGAAGTTGAGGAATGCAAAACGGTTTCAAATGTGCCGCCGCTTTGCTTCTCTATGAAGAAGATGAATAGTGTTTGAAAATGAATTCAGTGATTTGATGGTGGAAGAAGAAGAAGAGAGAGGAGAGAAGGAGAAGAGATCGGACTAAGAGGGATGTCGTCACCGCTGCAACTCTATTTGAACAAAAGGGAAGAGGAATACTGGAAGAAAAAGATTCCGACAGTTGTAGCTGCATGTTCTGGTGGTGGTGAGGAGATTGGGTGAAGGTGGAGGACAAAGTTATAAAGAATTTGCAGCGGTGGTACAGGCAATCGGACGCGTTAAGCACCCCAATATTGTAAGGTTAAGGGCGTATTACTGGGCTACTGATGAAAAGCTTCTTTGGTGGCGATGTTGGGGTGGAACCAGGCATGGCCGGAGCCATTGCTGCAAGCATTCTTCGGTGCGGAGAAAAACGTCTAGCTGGTGGTGGATGGAGGCTTTACCTCCATCAAGAGATTTGGGTTCTCGGAACCTGATCTTCATTTTCTTGAGAAAGAAGATGATGAACAATTAGACCTGTTCATGGGCCGGGTGCCCTGACGGGCTGGCCCGGCCCCTGGACGGGCTTGAACAGGTATATAGGCCTGCGGGCTTAACCTCGGGCCAAAAAGCTGGCCTGCAATAAATTCGAGCTGAGCTCGGGATTTTCCAAAATAGCCCGGCCCGAGCCCAGCCTGGCCCGACCTATAACCAAACCTAAAAACCCTAGTTGAATACCCATCTTTTTTTCACCTCTTTCCCTTCTTTTTCCAATTGAATTCTTATTCTCCACATCCTCTTTCCCTTTTTCTTTTTTTAATATAAATAAATTTTGAATTTATACTTTTTTTAATGTAAATAAATTCTGATTTATATTGATTATTGAATAGAGAAAATTTCTAATTTTTTTTATTAGGTCGGGCTTCAGGCTTGGGCTCGGGCTTCGAGCTTTTTATTAGGGCCGGGCTTGGGCCCAAGTTGTAGGCCTGTTGGTCGGGCCGAGCTCGGGCTCGGGCCTAATATATTTCTGTTAATGAAGAGTAAAAGCCCGGCCTGAGCCCGGCCCGGCCCGGCCCATGAACAGGTCTATGAACAATGTGTTTGGGCTCTGTTTCATTTTCTCGAGAAAGAAGATGAATAGTGTCCAAGGGTAATTTTGACATTTTTAAAAGTCTTAAATCACACATGAGGTCACGTGATATACATAATTGACGGTCTATTAACGGTAGGAATTAGATTGTCGCAAAATGAAAGTTCGGGTATTAGATTGCACGTTTTAAAGTTCGGGTACTAAATTGGCACTTGGCCTAAAGTACAAGGTACCTATCGGGAATTTTCCCTTTTCTTATTTGGTGGTGAGCCAACAATGCAACCTTTTTTGGGTCAAGTGTGTAAACCCTTGATGTCATAATTAAATAATAATAAATAATAATAAATAAAAAAATAAAAAAAGATGAAAATACACATAAATATCAAAACTACAAAAAAAATTGTAGAAAACATCTGGGAACCTCTCTCATATCATATATTTATCATATTAAATAAGAATAAGTGTTAAAAATAAGAATAATTTTTATAAACATGCATAGAAATATAAAAAAATGTAGAAGATTTTGAAACAATATTATTTACTATCATCATCATAAAAAAATTACTACGAGCAAAGCACATATGTACTTATTAGTTAGTATATGTAAATAAACAAAAATACATTTATCTAAATCCCAAACAAGTCAAACTTTCAAATCAAATCATAACCTAACCATGGTTAAATAAGGCCATGTTTGGTTCAAGGGCTCATTCTTTTAATTCTTACTCATTTTGGGCAAGAATGAGCAAGAATGAATAACACTACAATGTTTGGTTATAAAATTCTTGCCATGGGCCATATTCTTTTTAGAATGAAAAATCAGCCCATAGTACAAAAGTTGAGGTAGCTTACAACATGAAAAATAATCATGCCCCATCTTGGTCATTTTCATTCTTTGAGGAAACTTTGTTTGCAAAACTGTTGCGATAGATGTTTACTAGCGAACTATTGTGGAAGTACTTTTATGAAAGCATTTTTATAAAAGTACTTTTACACACTTTTATGAAAGCACTTTAATAAAAACACTTTTATGAAGTACTTTTATAAAAGTACTTTTATGGAAGAACTTTTACAAAAGTACTTTTATGAAAGAATTTATTGTAAAAGCACTTGTACGTAAATACTTCTATAAAAGCACGTTTACCGAAGTACTTTTATAAAAGCACTTCTACGGAAGTACTTTTATTAAAGAACTTTTACAAAAGTATTTTTTACGAAAGCACTTTTATGAAAGTACTTTTGTTAAAGTATTTTTATGAAAACACTTTTCCAAAAGTACTTTTACATAGGACACTTGTAAGTTTTTTTTTTTTGAAAAATAGATTTTGGGGCAGGGACGGGTTTTGGGAATTTACAACCCGTATAGGTATGGGTAAGATACAATATTAGGCTAAATCTGATTTTCCCTAACCCGCATATTGTTGAAAGACATGAAATTATGTATTAGTTGTTGAATTAATAATATTTTGAATTTTATGTGAAGGATGATTGATAGTTTATATGTTTTCTACATATTTTAATCAAATAATTGAAATTTTTTATGTTTGTTCATGTTATTTTTTTATTGCTTATATATATATATATAGGAAATAGTAAGAAATTATATGCAGGTTCTAGACTCGCCTCCAACCCAACTTGCCACATTTTGCATTTTTATCTACAAGGAGGGTTTGGATTATAAAAGTCTAACATGCTCCGGGTTTTGAGGAGGGTACAGGTTGGGAGGTCTAGAGAGGTGGATAGGGTCTAAAATTTACAAAACCCTCCCCAAATCTGCCCTACTGCCATCCCTAATATTAATACAACAATATATGGCTCTAGATTTTTGCACACACAAGCTACCAACTAAAATTGCACCCAAATCATTGCAAACTCCATAGTCTCAATAAGCAACATTTATTGCTTGCCCTTTGACAAAACTAGCTAGTGTTGCAACATGTTTGTACGATTAAAAATTGTCTCGTTATTTCCCACTATATTCACTCTTCTCTTACATCTATGGGACCATAAACCCTACATTTACTTATACTTAGACCTGTTCATGCGTCAGGCTCATCAGGCTTAGCTTTTGTCAAAATTTGAATGGGCCTGACGCAAAACCCAAGCCCAAATCCTTGCCATGAACATATCTAACTTATCCTCCATGACAATTAAGCAATAGTTAAGTAACTTCCAAAAAGCCTAGCTTAGTCTCCTCGTCCATTTAGTAAGTTTATCAGATTGTGTTATGAAATCCCAAAAAAGCACAGATTTGAATAACACACGAAGAATTAAAAAGAGACAGAGAAACAAGAAACAAGGCACACACAAATTTATGTGGTTCGTCTTATTGCCTATATCCATGGGCAAAAGGAGAGCTGAAATCTACAAAGTTGTATAAGCCCTCTCCCGCAGAAACCCTAAACCGCAATACACCCAAACTCTTTGAACTCTGCTTCTTTTGCAAGCCAAAAGATAAATAAAAAGAAAAGGAAAAATCTTTAGTATGAAAAAGATATGATATAAAAAGAGTTTTGACCAATCAAAATCCACCCATGAATATTGATAAATAACACCCGCTATCACATTTATAATTACAGTTTATAGGTCAATTGTTTTTTAATATCATATATTTTCCATATCATAGTAGAACCCAAAAGAAAAACCTCGGAACAAGTATTCACGTCAAACCCATAAGCTAAAAATGGATGGGCCCATACACTTTTATTACATACAAGTATAAACCATTATGAAATTTTGCTTTTGGTGTTTTATTTCAACTTATTCGGAGCAGGTTAAGAAATAAATTACAATAAAAAGTGAAAGACACAAACACAACAAATTGTATAATGCATTGTTCCATTTTCCTGCAAAAGAAGTCTAGAAACAATTAAACACTTCACCAAAAGCGAACAAAATTTTCAGAACAAATTGAAATTTCACGAGTACAGGGTATTCAATGTATAGCCTTGGGGCTAAGAGTCTTATTGATCTATAATATGCAAGGGGTGTAGGTCATTATCAATCACGACCATCCAATTAAATGGATCTCACAAATGGTGACTCTTACAAGTCACAACAGAATTTCTATAATTTTGACTATAGGATTTAAAAGATCAAGATGATAAAATATCCATCTTTCTTCCTACTTTGACTCTATCCATGTTTCTCTGTTCAGACATAACCCTCTCGTTTAATTAAGCTACGTTGGTTCAAACATAACCCTCTTCATCTCTTTACCATACCAAATTCTTATTTTCATTGTTTTAGCTATATATTAAATCTAAACTAAGTACAAGTGAAGCAAAAAAAAACAAACTTTTTTGCTTTACACGGGAATGAAAAACTATCATCCAACCACTCAACCTTCTTCTTTCTGCCCTTGAGAGTGAACATCCCAAGCGCAACTGGGGGAATTCATCACCCCCTTCTTTCTACATTCCAATGTTTTGTTTTTTCTAAAAGCTTTTGTATTGCCCCAACTTCATGTTACACGGCTAGAATATTAATCCTTGATGATTAGGTGCAGTCTCCACTTAGGTTAGCCGTTAGCGTGCCAGCAAATGAAGAGGATTTTATTTTCTTGACGACCTTGAGGATGACGAGGACGTCGACTTGGTCTTCTTCCGGTGTTTCTTGTCGTTGGTCATTTGAGAAGCCTGTTGAGGTCCCATAGATCGTTCGAAATCTGTCGATGAACAAATCAGCAAACTAGTTTAATTAGTAATTTTGTTTATCAAGGCCCAAATCTATTATCATCAATCAGTCATTTGAAAGACTGTCCACTTCAACATCTTTGAATAGTTTATTTGAAGAACCAGTTTAGTTGAATCTTCAGTTCAACCCTCCCCAACAGCCCCAAATAAAGTTAAATCCTCTGAAACGAGTGTGATACAAAAGCCAGATGTGAGAGATATTTTTAATACACGACAAGAATGTACTGTATAACATTGTGAGAAACTATCTTGTGGGGGCTGATTTGAATTCCTCACATACAAATCAAATTGGGGTATTAGAAATATTTAATATTATTATTAATTATCATCATTATCATCATCCTAAGCCTTATCCCAACCATATAGGATCGACTACATACATCCTATTATTCCATTTCATTCTTTTTCTTTTCATGTTTGATAGACTTTACTATTCCGTTCTGTTCAATGCAATATCATCATTAAATTATAAGGGCTCAAATCATTTTTAACTACTTGCACCCAAAACCCTCCCCGTCTCCAACTTGTAATACATCACTTACTAATTATCATTATTAGTCCGACCACTAAATCTTCTGATTGAGTGCCCAATGTCAAACAAAAACAAGGGTCTATAAGAGATTAAGAGCAAGTTGAGAAATTAAAAAAAAAAAAATTCTTAATATGTACTCTCTGATAAACGAAGTAGAATCCCACAGCCATAGCCCATAGGAGTTAGTGAATATAGCAGTAGCACCCACAACGCGGAGCAGCTCAGAACCGAGTGACCAATTGTACTGTAGGGTCATCGGCCTGGGCTTCAGGTTGAATAATGGATTCAGCGCTCATTAGTCATCCTATGATTGTGAAGTGACGGTGATCAGAGAGCTACACTAGAAACCAGGGCCCATCCTCTCATGAACCGAGTGTGGGCTCCACCGCACCCGACAAAAGAATATCGTCCGGGGAGACCGTGACCGAACAGAATCATTCCTTTAGATAAATAGTAATTATAAATTGTAGTATATGATAATTCCAAAATACTTAATGTAACAGCGAATCAATCCTGACCGTTTTCTTTGTCAAGGGGGGGATAGGCTGTCAATTTGCCCATCCAAGATTCCCTCTGTTCTTGTAGCTCCTCCCTCTTCTTATTATTATTGGATTGTAGGAAAGCGTGTCCCGTGGGGTAACAGGGTCCCTACCTCACTGTAGAAGCAAAGCATCTTCCACCTTTCTTTCTCTCTCTCTCACATTCACGAAACTAACCCTAAAGACTGAGGAGTCTATGTTTTGGTTTCATGGAAAATAGAAAGGTGGGGAAAAGTTAGTATGGAATTTCACAAATTTTGTTAACAATTTTCCCTTAGCTCCCTGTTTCTCACTTATTTTCTATCAAACCAAACCCAATTACCACTATATTACCATAAGAAATTGGACTTCTGTTTCATTTACGAGAAAGATTGAAAGAGAGGGTATCAAACATACCTTGAGAAGACCAAGTTGAAACAGCACTGAGATTGGGATCCCTTGGGTCACTAATTTTGCTTAGAGACGTAGCTGAGAAATCTGATGAAGTCTTGAATTTGTTCATCTACGTAGCAGATAGAAGAACAAGGAACTCTCTCAGAATTGAAAGAGAAAAGGAGACTGAACAGATCAATCCATACGTGTAAAATGAGAAACAGAGCAAATGTTAAGTACCCAGCTGGGTGCATTGGAAGAATGGCTATCCCACCCAATGTGTGCAACATGTTTAACATCTGTTGGGTACCCAATCTCCATATCACGGTCCTTGCCGACTGAAAAGCAAACCCATTTCTCGTCTTCAGCCTAGAGAGCATAAAACCCATGAAAGGAGATAATAAATGGCAAAAAGATTTAAATAAGGAGGAGGCAGTACCAAAGATTTGGGAGAGGTACTTGAACCCCTTATAGATCCCCTTCATCTTTGTCATGGTAGATTATCCAGAACAGATCCAAGTCCAACAGCTCCTTTAAGATACCAAACACGAAAGAAATGAAAAAAGGAGAAAAAAAAAAACAGACAAACAGACAAAAGAAGAGATGGGTCTGGTTGGATGAATTTGGATTTTCTGAAAACTTCCCATGAAGAAAACTAAATGCTTCGAGCATTAACAGTAGTGCAGCAGGAGACCCAAAGGCGATTCATATGTATTAAATCCATGATCTTAGTAGATACAGATATGGCAGAGAATAGGGTGATTTGGGATCTCTGCTTTATTTAATGCGAAGCAAAAGAAGAAACAACATAAATATTACCTTATAATGAACGGGCGTTAATGTCTTGAGATCGCAAAGTTTGAGATTCAGAAGAAAAGCCTCTCCTCCTCCTCTCATCAAGCTTCATCGTCATTCATCTTTGGTAATTAGTTGTTGGAGACACTAAGTAAAACACTTGTCCTGCAGTTTAAAAGAAGAAAAGGGACGGAGTGATGCAAAAAGAAGAAAAGGGAACAAAAAGAAGTTTGGTCCTGCAGAAGATGGGTTGCAGATTACAAAAGCTAAACTTGATTGACTAATGATATGTGGAGGAGAAATGGAGAAGTAGAGAAGGAGAAGAGAAAGAAAAAGGTGGAGTGGGAAGAAACAAGGTGGATGGAACTTCCCAAATCGAGAGTGAGAGAAGGTTTTAACTTTTCTTAAGGAGAATGCATAGACGACAAGAAAGGTGGATCAATTAAATGTAATTCAGCTTCAGCCAGTGAATTGTAAATTGTAGCCTCTCTCTCTCTCTCTCTCGTGAGACAGAAGATCTAGAATTATTGAGGGATATTTTGCAATTAATAAATGTGAGTTTTACTGCTAAATGACAAATCTATCCTTCTATACTTTTAGTGTTTAAAACGTATCCTTCTTGGAATATCCAAAAAGCTTACCATGTTAACTTGATTTTAGAGATGAAACATATATGAGCCCCAATGAAATTTCCCAGGGGCGTAGGAATAATAGGAAACTAGGAATCATGCTCTTGCTTGTATGATCCTAACAGTGCAATTGGGATCTTCTTGACAACTGGTGGATCCAGAAGGCGGATCATGATCTCTTGTATCGGTTACCCCGCTTGGATTGTGTTTCATAAAAGTATATTTATTTCAATTGTTTGATAATTTGTTTTTAGTACAAATTTTATTTGCATTTGTGTAAATGCACAGAGTGCGAAATTCTGATTTACTTTTGCTTTATATTTTGACTTGTCTTTTTTGTTTTTGTTTCAGACAAGTAAACCTTATTTAAAAGAGGATAGAGGTAGGAGGAAGGTTATTTATTTGACATTGAGGTAAAAAGCATTTATTTCAAGGGAATTAGTGTAAGAGGAAGTTGGTGCAAATTTTGCATCAATTTATGAATACAAAATTTACTCTGCCAAAGACTGCAAATGAAACAAAAAGTATAAATTTTGTATCAGGCACACTTTACAAATGATTGTTACAAACAATCAAATGCAAAATTTGTATTCACTGTTTGACCCGGGAACCGGACCCTTAATCGGTTTGTTCTCCGGGTCGGTTTTAAAAACCTTGATTAGTTGAATAGGATGCACTGCAGTGCAAATTCATTTTGTCTTAATTTGGGGAGAGTACAAATATAAATATCTATATTGCAAAACCTTATATTTTGTATGTATTTGTTCTGTACATATTTGTATTTGTACCCTTTCCAAATTGGGCATTAGGCTTAGTTTGGAAAGAATACAAATACAAATATATACAGTACAAATAAATACAAAAGAATACAAAATACAAGGTTTTGCACTCTACATATTTGTATTTATACTCCTTCCAAACTGAGCCTTAATCTCAATTTGGGGGAGTACAAATGTAAATATTTATGGCTGTGTTTGGTTATAATGCAAATAAATTTGCAGTGCAAATGATTTGAATGTAAATTGTGATTTATTTTTGTTTTAATTTTTAGTTTGTTTTGTTTGATTGCAATACAAATGAAGTAAATTAAGACATGAAGCAGAATAAAATAAAATCCAAAATAAAATTAAACAAGAATTTGCATTTTTTTTATATTTGCACTCTTATGCATTGTACTAGTGCAAATAAATTTGTACTGCAACCAAATACAGCCAGTGCAAACCCTTGTATACTGTATTTGCACTGTACATAGTCGTATTTGCACTCTAACCAAACTAAGCCTTAGCATTAGACTATTAGTACAAATCTATGGGACTGCAAATTGTAGTTTATTTTTACTTCAGATTTTATTGTATTTTGTTTCAGACTCTACTTCATTCGCAATGCAAACAAATTAAACAACAAACTAAAAGCTGAAACAAATATAAACAATAATTAGCT
Organism: Nelumbo nucifera; assembly: GCF_055504915.1. Classification (NCBI taxonomy): domain Eukaryota; kingdom Viridiplantae; phylum Streptophyta; class Magnoliopsida; order Proteales; family Nelumbonaceae; genus Nelumbo; species Nelumbo nucifera. The sequence goes on along the minus strand of NC_142649.1, from coordinate 143,399,388 downwards.
CTCAATTCTTTTGCATCTCCATACTTTTGCATCAGGGCAAATGAAATTGCATTGGAAAAATATAGAAAAAAGCCATAATTTCAGAATTTTTTTTTTAATAACGAAAATACCAATCACAGGTAAGTTCTGTCTATTTGTGACATTTTTTAAATGACCGAAAAAACCATCACATTTTTAGTCCATTTACACCTTAACCAAAGCAAAAGAGTGGTCCAATACCAAAGATGTTGTTTTAGGTAAGAAAACAAATTGATTTTTTTTTTTTATGAAACAACTGAGTATATTTTAATCCATCTAAGTATACATGATTTGATTGAAGGGTAAATTCGGGTTTTATCGATTTATAATATTCTGAAATCAATGGGTTCACTAAGAACAAACATTTAACCAACACTGACAAAAAGGAAGCAACAGCTAATATCGGAATTTCTGGTAAATTATTAGGCAATTATTAAATAATATCAAATGCTCAAAACAGTTAAAAGGAAAGTAAGTTTCAGAATCCGATATTTATATAATTAGCACGAAAAAATCCGATAATTAGATCCAGTCCAGGTCGAGTTCAGACATGCCAGAGCAGTTGCAACCCAGCTATCGGACGATTTCGATTTCCGACCGGACCCTGGGTGTGGTGTGCATGCATACAGCATATACGGAGAAGATACAGGAGATGGGCAGAGTCGCCAGAGCCCAGAGCCCAGAGCCCAGAGTCGAGACAGACTCGCGGAGCGGAAGCGAGCAATTCCAAAGACTCGAAAGACGAGGAACATAGCGCAAGCCCAAGGATCAGATACTCATCAACTTTTTCAAATTACAATGGATTGGATGGATTTAGCATAAACACGGTAATTAACCTCAAATGCACAGACACTTGTTGATTGGTTTGTATGTTAATAAGTTATTAGGGTTTTGTCTTAATAAGGTTGCCAATGCCAGCAGATCAAACAAAAAATGACTCTATCTGATGCCTTCCATGTTCACTTCGTACTATTATACTAAACACTTAACGCTGGGCCTTTGTGGGCCCATCATCTACCATTCAAAACAGTTAGATTGGTGGACCCTCCTCACCATCTCTCTCACGGATCGGGATTAGTCTTGGTTATTTCTAAAACTGTTTAAACCCGAACCAACTGTCCATATCATCTGTCTATGCCCTTGGTCTAATATTTGTCTTTTTTTTTCACATGGTATGCTATGGTTATATTATTATCATATTATCACGTACAAATATGGTATGCTATGGTTGTAATATTATCACGTACAAACATGTCAATTCAGCAAATTAACCTAATACTTCGGTTATAGGGTTTGGTTTGGGACTGATTTGATTGGTTCTATATATTGTAAATTGGCATTAATTCCAAGCTGGCACCTATTCCTAATTGTACGGTAGAGTTAGGATCTCAGAAGTGGACTGAACGGTAAAAACCCCTTTATTTTATTTGGGTCATTTACTAAAACTTACCCCATATTTTGTAGACAATTACTAGTATGTGTTTGGTATAGCTTTCGTTTTATTAAATAAATGTTTATATTTGAATTATCTTCAAACCTAAGAAAATTATTTGATAAACTGCATATAGATAAATAGATGTTACATCAACGGAATAGTGAACAAATGCTCAATCGTTGGGGGAAGCATTAAAATTAAGTTCCCCCAACGGTTGGTGCGTACATAAATCAAAACCCACTTTTTTGAATATCAATGCGTACAGATGAATATGATGGAAAAAATGCTGATTTGGCGATGACATGGTGACGTTTTGATAAACACCTATCATAAAATGCCCGCAGAACAAAACACACGCTTAATCGACCTTTCAAGAAATTCACATTTTTTACCTTAACATCCCTTCAAACAAATTTAATATACAAAAGAGAAAAATTAAAATGTCATTTTTGTCCCTAATAAAATACGGACAACTCTATTTGGTAAAATTTGTTGTCTGAAGGAAGATATGTTATTGATGTCGAAAAAAAAACTCTGGATGCCATTATTAATTCTCTCTTCTTCATTCTATTGAAGCCAAATATTGTTTGATAGATCTAAAAATCAAATCTTGTTTCTTTCTACAAGCTGTACATGAAGTTTCAGGGGTATTTTTGAAATAATAAGCTTGAATTCATGCCCTTAAACATTTTTCACTCTGTTTTTATGGTCATTTTACCATTTTTAGACAGAAATACAAAGGATTCTTAAGTAAAATAATTGCAATTTATATGAGGTATTTTAATAAAATGTAAACTATAGGGTAAATTTTAATAAATCTATGAAACTACAAAGGGTATTTTAATAAATGACTATGGCTGCATTTGACATTCACTTTATCTCCCAATTGCTGTTAAAATGCCTCTATGAATACCAAGTTTTTAATTAAAAAATAAAAAAGAAATAAACCCCTTAAAATAAGGAATGCCAAATGCAGCCTAATTATTCATCGATTGGAGATTGTGTCTACTAAAATTCAGACCTGACCCAACTCATTGAGAGTTGGCACATGGCAACGGTTGGAGATTGTGTCTACTAGACTAGGCATGAATACAACGCAGATCATTGTCCTGCTTTACTGGCACTGTGGCACATTTCCACCAATAATACTCTCGTACAGTTGGCGCATGGCAGTCCCTTCACTCAATTAAATCCTCACTGGTTTAACTTGTCATTGACTTAATCTCAACAAACATACTGAAGTATGGATCGATGCTACAGGAATTTCAAAGATCAAAATCACAGAATTAATTAAGTTAATCAATCAAATGGAATCAAGTCATCAAGCGCCATTGCTTCAACAAATAAGAAAGTCAGAGTTATGTCTTTTAAGTCACCAAAAAATTATATATAATGTTTTATCTCCGGCCCTAGGAAGCTTTTCTACTAAGCTTTGAATTGAATTGTACTTGTACATATTGTTAATTAAAACTAGGAAACACTCTCTATGGTTTTGCACAGTATATAGAAGTAAGATAAAAAATGGCTTCTTCTTATCCGCTTAGATGGCTAAAAATTATCTGAGGAGAAGTTAGACCCAACATGTCAAACAGTTTCAACCTAGCTAGCTTTTAGCTTCTTAAACCTAAGAAGCCCAAAAGACCCAATCAAAAGCTAGCTAGCTTTTAGCTTTACATGATAGTTTTGTATGTTTTCCACGTATACTTTTTTATTAAGGAGAAAGTAATCAAAGTACAGGACTGCTGAAAAGGCTTAATACGTACCATATACGTCCACCTTGTCCCTTAAAATTCATTAGATTGTGTGGAGCCCTTTGTTGATGGATTGGAGACACGTGTGCCTGGCACTCTGGCAGATGATGAGTGAGATGTGCTTAGTTGGCAGATAAGTGTTTGTTGTTTGCTTGACATGGAATGCAATCTTTAGTGTCACTACTTCTTGATCTGGAAAATGTTGTAAATGTTGTAGGCGTTTGGCACCGAGTGTTTCACAAGCGTTCCGTATGCGCATCATATGATCAGCATTCAGCAATTAAATGGAATTGGCAAAAAAAATGGCATTCCATGTTTTTAGTGTCACACAGTTATTATTATAAATAATTATAATATTAAGCAAAATCATACAGTGTCACACAGTTGTCATTATAAATAATTATAATATTAAGTAAAATCACTTTAATTAAATGTCCAATCAGCTTGCACCCCTTTGTTTGTTTCTCAATAAAACAGGTTAAAAAAATCACTTGTGAATTGGAGCCCACTTGTGAAATGGAACACTTGTAAAATGCTCCCATGCCAAACATCACCATTATTGGTAAAGGGGGTTTACTATTTAAGTCCTGTTCATTTTTCAAGAACCTATTTTCCCGAGTAAGTGTACTTATTATGTTCTTTTTTGTTTAATTTATCTGAGTAAATATATCTTGTGGAGGCATTTTTTACCATTTTAATTTTTTCATTTACCCGCTTGGGAAATTCAAATGACCCAAATATGAAAAAATCAATTTATATGCAGGTTCCATACGTTTCTGAAATAAGAACATGGGTAAGTTGGTCAATAGGAACCACAATTCCATTGACCAATTTCCCCCCCTTAAAAATCCCGAAAACGAACCGGACCTTAATGTATAGAAACAAGGTTTAAAATTTCGATACGATATGCCCGATACGGGCGTATCGTATCGTATCTTTGAAAAAAAGATACGAGATATGCATGGAAATCAGGTGTTTCATTTTTGTTCATGTGTATCGGACCCATATCAGGGGTGCATCAAGGGCGTATCGGGGGTGTATCGAGGCGTATCGATAACGTATCGACGAAAAAGATACGACCAAAAGGTGAAAAAATAAAGGGGGAAAGCAAACTTCTTTTCCCTGAAATAATTTTTCTTTCACCCCCAAATGACTCAAACTCCAAACCTCATTCCTAAAATGCTAGATTTGCAAAAAATTGCAAGAAACAAGTGTAAATCATTAATTTTTTAAGATTTTTCAAAATTTGAAAAAATATGTAAAAATAGGTAAAGTTTTTTATAATATCTTGTGATTTTTTTTCTTGAATGTTTAAATTTTTGTTAATATACATTTTTTACATTTAAAATCACAATTTTTTGTGTTATCAGTAGATTTATGGAAATTTCATTAAGATATTTGTGAAAAAATATAAATTAACAAAAAGTTTGAAAATACAATTTTTTTCTCTACCTATAAAGACTAAATATGTTTTAGATCTATGGATTTATCTATCATATCCATAAAGCAATTGAAATTTCTTCTTTAATATTTTTTTAATTTTTTATGTTTTTAGAATTAAAAAATAAATAATAATTAATTATATTTTATCATTTGATCACAACAATTGAATATATTATAATTCTATGGATGATTTATCATATCCACAGACAATTGAAATTTCTTGTTTAATAATTATTATTTTATTTTTTTTTATTTTTAGAATTAAAAATAAATAGTTAATTAATTATATTTTATCATTTGATCACAATGATTGAATATATTATAATTCTATAGATATCCACAAAGCAATTGAAATTTCTTCTTTAATAAATCTTTTTTGAATATATTATATAATGTTTATTTATTTGTTATAATTTTTGGAAATAAATAATAAATAATTATTAATTATATTTTCACTTAGAATTTGTGCCAATGCATGTTTTATGGTTGGATAGAAGAGTTGGGTTTTTCCCATCCCATAAAACATTAAAACTTAAGAATTATAATTTATAAATTATAGTTAAGCATTAGATTTTTAATGAAATTATAATTAACTACAATATATTTCTTCATAAAACTATTAAAATATATTAATTTAATGTATATACACCTCATTGAGGTCTTATATGTAGTGTTGTTGATGTATTTTTATGTTTTATTATAGTATTTATAGTGTTTTCAAGCGTATCTATGCATATCTTAGATACCCATGTGTATCCAAGGCGTATCTCGATACGTTTCTTAAAATTGCCTTTCCGGTACACTTAGTGTTTCTGATACTTTGAACCTTGTATAGAAAGGCCCAAAGATTTGTGTGGTTTGTTGCATAATTGGAAAACAGATTTGAATTACGCAAACTGTTTGATTAAGCTTGGAGGTTGTGGAAAATATCAAAATTAATGAGAAAGAGAGAGAGAGAGAGAGAGAGAGACTGAAATTCAATAGAAGTGGATTATATCAAGGAAGACCCTACATATGTTAATCACAGAAGCTAGTGGATCACAGAAGTCATTAAAGCACGGTCTTCAGGCTACAGCCCCCCACAATTCAGACATGTGGCCTTCTCATTTTTCTGAAAATGTAGGCACATGGCATTTTCTGAGAAGTTGCTCTTAAAACCCACAACCCACTACCAGGCTACAACCCCCCACCATTCAGACATGTGGCCTTCTCATTTTCCTAGAAAGATAGACATGTGGCATTTTTTGAAAAGTTGTTAAAGCCCACAGCCCACTACCACCATTTAGGTGGCATCCTATTAATTCAATAATTATGATTCAAAAAGTGGGTAGTTTCATTCCTAAACATTCTCAATAGATAGTTATTTATTAGCTTAACACATGTTTATCCTTAGTCTATTAAATACAAATGGTGGGACCCATTAAAAGATTACCATAAACCTATGTTTGTTTTTAAATGATTTTTTTTTAAATGAAAATACTTTATTAATTACATACTTGATTTAACTTTTAGGAAGCAATCTGATTTAACTTTTAAAAATAAATAACTCAAAATAGATTTATTAGATAAATAGTAAATACCAAATAAAGTGGATTATTGTTTACCAAAAAGATTTCATTTAATATCTTAAATCAAATTAAAAAAACATAAATTAATAGTGGGTTTCAAATAAAATAGGTCAGAATAGATTGTCAATTACAAAGAAGTAAGACCCATATAAGTTTTTTTTTTTCAATTTAATTTTTGATAAATAAATAGTAAACTTCAAACTAAATTATGCATACATTTAGTTACCCCATATTTAGTACGGGGCCATTCTCTAGTTTATAATTAATAATAAGGATTTACTTAGGAGGGGTTCGGCTTTGATTGAATTGTTTTTGCTGAATTGCTTTGAAGAAGTTATAAAAACCAGTTTCACTTGAAAGTCAACGTCTTGGCTGAATAGAAAAGCATGTTTGGGCTTTCTAAGTTTTTTAACATAGTTTCTAGGTTTTCTATATGAGAGCCACCTTTGCTCAATTTGAAAGGAATGCAAATGCAAATATATGCATTACAAATACATATAAAATAATACAAAATATAAGATTCTACATATTTGTATTTGTACTCCTTCCAACTGAGCCTTAAGTCAATGCCTTGGCTGCATGAAAGCCTCCCAAATGGGTACTAATTAAATAGCCTTTTTTTAACTAGAATCAATAAGGTGTTTCAAAACTCAGTCTTGGGGCTTGTGTTAGGGACGGTTTAAACAAGAGTTTACTTCACTTTTGTTAGTTAGGAAGGCTGTGACCCACAGTTTCAGCCATGGACTAAAACGACGTCATAGCAGAAGTAGATTGTGTTTAAACAATAACACCCCGCATCAGTCATAAGTACTGTTATGCCCTACAACCATTCTAATCTCTCACTTTGCATGTATAACTGATATGAGACAGTACTATTGATTAAACAGCCTCAGAATGGCTTAGCCATCAAGTGCAGCTAATTCAGACTTTAAAACTAATACCAATGGATGACGACCCTTTTCTTCCTAAGTGATTGATTCACCTTTTTCAACTGTCTGGATTGAATAGGCCAGGATATGCCAATTTTATAAATAAATCAAATTTGATATGAAACATGATAACATTTTACAATATTAGGGATCTCTCTGTATAGGAACAATTTATCCCCATATTCGATCTGTTGTTGAGTCTTGAGGATGGTGTGTTCATGACAGCATCATCTTCTGGTCATGTCATGAAGGCAATAAAAACCTCTCATCCGAGCTACCCAACATATATAGATCCTTTTATAACCTTATTCTCCAATAAAAGACCTTGTTGTTATTCGACATGGGAACTGTGACAGCAACCCTCTGGTTCAGCTCTCGTACCTTGACGTTTATAGTGAAACCATAAATCAAGCAGATGAAAAAAAAAAAAAAAAAACAAGAACATGAATTTTGAGAAGCACACACGCATCACTTGCGAAGGAAAGGGCACAATATTGAGTACAAATTTTATTTAGCTTTTTCAAGAAATAAAAGTTTTGCTTGCAGGGGATAAATTTTCCTCAGGCAAAACCTATAATGTATGAATCGCACTGTGAAGCAAAATACTTGAATCAGTGATAAAAGAGACACAAGGACATATCATAATTGAATCTTTGGACGTTGTTAAAGTCTTTAATCATATATATAATATTTTTAAATTGAAATTTTGAATTAACTTGTAACAAATATTTGAAATGTCATTGTCAACACAAATTAAAAGAAATGAAGATAAATTCAAAGAAACTTAATTTTTATTTTATTTGTAAAATGTAAATTGGGATACGAATTCTCTTTTTTTTTTTTCTTCTTTTTGCAAAGAAAATTCTCTGATTCTTTTGTCTTGAACAAAATCCGAAACCGCAACTATAACTTGCAATTATGAGAAGCAAGCAACAATCAGCCTTGTGTGAACAAAATTTTCCTTACGATCAATCGATGATTAGAACATGAACGGTTGAAAGCAGTATCCTCAATTGTAGAAGATTTCTTTTTGGATGTGGCAACTTGGTGGAAGCTTCCTTGGCTATAAGAATTTGACAAACGATTTCTCTTTTATTGCAATAAATTGACAGAAACCTTTTGACAGTAGGAACTTAAAGATCAAAATCCCCACAGTTGATGTGGTACAAAGTTGTAGCAATTTCAGTGCTTTGGCGGTTGAATAGCTGGAGTACTTGTTCTTTCTTCCTTGATTTTGGTGTAGCCGTCCCTTCTTCTATTTTTTTTTTTTTAAAAAAAAAAGAAACAAGACTAAGGGAAGGATTGAGTGGCAGAAGGCAAAAGAATTAAGGATCCAAAGAGTGAGAATGGTGGGAGCTTGCTCTTCTTTCCCCATCTATTTATAAGGGTATAAACAGATTGAATTTGAATCAGATAAGGCAATATCCAAATTCGAATCCGATTAAATATTCGAATATTCGATTCGATTTGAATTTGACTAATTAATTATTTTAGGTAATTAATAAATATATAAAATAAATATTTTAGTTACATAAAGTATATAAATATATAAATTATTTATATAATTTAATTATTATATATAAATTATAAAACATTTAAAAAATTTATATATTATAAATAAGAATTAAATAATGGGTCAAATTTGAATATTTATCGAATCGAATCAGGTCATATCCAAATTCAAATCCAATTAACTATTTGGTATGAATAGGATATCCGTATTCAACTGATTAAATATTTGAATTATCCAAATTCGATTTGATTATATCAAATCTCCAAATCAAAATCGAATTTTCAGAATACCTTTGACACCCCTATCTATTTATAATATATTGTTTTTGATAGATTCGGCCCAGATTTAAATTCAACTAGCTGGTATAATTGATACTGGCCCACTAGGATTGATAGTTCGGTGATCAATTTGTAATCCCCAATCCCCATTTAAATGCAAATTAGGAGAATGAATTGAATTTTCCTTCCAATTATTTAGAGCCAAGTGGCAAAGGAGGTGGGCCCATGAAGCTTTTAATTCATTTGACCAACAGTGATTTCCAAATTTAGTTGATCAATCAGGCTTTCTTGATATGCTCATTTCCTTTTAAATGGGATTCTCAGTAATCCCAATCTAAGATTTGGCCAATCTGTCCATCCAATGATAGATTTAAATTTAATATTTTCCTTTTTTTTTTTTTCTTGAGATCATGCACCGAATGTTTGAAACGTAAGCCCATGACCCATTGAATGTTTTGATGATACATATATATCATAAATTTCAAAGGATGGTAGCTGGGGTCGTCCATTTTCTCTATTTGGTAGCTGCTTCCTTAATTATGATCTCCATTAATATACTTTCAGGTTGGTATTTTTGAGATCATTTTTGTCAATGAAATCGGTACATTTTCATGAGTGGCTTGATATCATCATTTCTTATTATATCAACATCGCGTGTAGCGGTGGATTAGTGATTGGATTTGGGTGAGATCATTATTTGATGGTACACTTGAACGGGCTTTCATGTTGTTCAACCTGAACGGCTGAACCCCATATAATAATAAATGTTTAAGATAAATATTTATACCTCCTCTCTTATTTTTGATAGGACTTAAATTTCCTTTATTATAATAAGATAATGTTATTGATGGAGGGTGATTTGACCTGAACTCCTAACTAGGTGATATGTGGATATGACTCAGTGTAAGTGACAACTCAGCATGACAGCTTGGTCAAAACTCAATGTAATTAGTTTGCTGAAACCCCAACAGAATAACTCTGTAAGACAGTTCGCTACAGCTCAAGGCAGTTCACTATTGGAGCTAGCTTCAAGGGAGCTTGCTACAAAGGAACTCGCTATTGAATAACTCGGAGCTTTCAAGAAATTTCCTACCCGACAAGATCGCACTTGTTAGACTGCTCCCACGTCTCTTGTCTGATGGTGCAGCACCTGCCAGTCCAGAGGACTACACCCACGTCTCACATTAGGCGGCGTGGTACACGTCGACTCCGCATAACGTCTCTCAACCAACAGGACCGTACACTGCGATGATACCTGCCCCAATCGAATCAGCCTGGCGAATAACGGCTGTAGCAAAGGATCAAAGGCGGTTACACCCGATTTGACAAAACATCACTATATAAAGGTCTCGATCCCCAAGGGACGAGGTAACTTGAACAAGGTGATTTCGCGCTATCTGCACTCTTATCTCTCTTACTATTCTCTGCAGTTCTCTCTCAGAGTTCTAACTTAAGCATCGGAGTGTTCCCGTTGGGCGAACTCCCCGGGGATCCTTCACTGTCTTCTCAATCTCAGGTGCTGTCCGCTGCCAGCTAGGAGCCAAGCCACCGCCAGCTAGGAGTGACCAGATTGCGCTACACCATTTGGCGTCGTTTGTGGGAACGCTTCGAAAAGCTTTCCACCAAAACTTTGCAAACTTCAGTTCTCATGGCTTCCTCCAGCAACGTAGCACACAGTGCAGAAATGAACACCGTCGGGGAGCAACTCCAGGTCCCAGCGGTGTGTATTGGACAGTTCACCATCCCCCTCTCTGCGGATGGAGTTCCCATCCTGAACGTGCCTCAGACAATGGCGCCCGTGAACGCTCCACTCCCTTCCACGGTTAGAATGACCTTCGCCGAACCCTCTCTTGTTCCCCTCGTGACCTCTCAAAATCAGCTTGAAGATTGGGTGCAATGCATGCGAGCCATGAAAGATCAGATGCAACAGGTCTAGTAGTTCCAACTATATCAGTAGCAAGTGTTGGACCAAGTTTCTCAGCATCACTATCAGCAGCAGTTTCCTCCGTTGCCTCAGACCCAGTAGCCGCTTCCTCCTCGACATCCTCTCAAGAGTCAAGTCTCATCCCACGGGAGGAAGGAGAGACCAGTTACCCCCGCCTCGCTGCGCGCAGTCAGGTCAGGAGGGTCCCAGCCTACGATGCACGCATCACCACAGCTTTCTGAGTTTGTGGCCCTACTTGTGGAGAACCGGCTCGAGGTCTTGGCTGCAAACTCCAGGCAAGATCCCTCTATCCGCAACCATCACCAGCAGTCCATCCCCCTCCCTGCGAAGACTGTGCCTGATAATACCGAGGCTAGCAGCACTAATGCGGAGCCCATAAAAAAGCAGCGGAGACGTCGCCGAGCTCACTGAACTGCAACACACGACCTGCCTGAGCTCAAGGGTAAGGAAGAGGTAAGCTCGGGTGAAATAAAAGCCACTCTGCTCCTCTCTGTACCATCCCCTCTGTCTCCAGAACTCTTGGTCGTCTCAATGCCCAAGGACTTCAAACTACCTCCCTTGGACAAATATGATGGGTCGTTTGACCTGAATGACCATGTTGACGCCTTCTAATAACAAATGCACTTGGCTAGGGCCAGTGAGTCCTGCATGTGCGTGGCTTTCTCCACCACTTTCAAAGGAGTGGCCTGTACATGGTACAGGAACCTCGGCCCGAGTCAATAAGAAGTTGGGCGCAGTTCGTGCAAGTCTTCACTTCTCACTTTGTCACCAGCAAGCGGTGCCCGAGGACCCAGGAGAGCCTCCTTGGCATAGTCCAAAGGGAAGGAGAATCTATCTGAAGCTACACCAAGCGGTTCAATGACGCTTGTTTACAAATACCTGACCTAAACCCCGCAGTTCGGCTTACCGCGGCCAAGAGAGGCATCACGCACAAAGACTTCAAATGGCATGTGGTTGTTAATCGACCCAAGACGGTAACCGAGCTCCTCAAGCTCGCGGACCAGTTTATAGGGACAGAGGAGGAAATCAATCAGAAGGGTCAGTAGATCCATGAAAAAAGAAAAAGAGAAGTCGAACCCTCGACCTAGGGGGACAACAAGAAGAAGAAAGACCTAGCTCGGGGGACAAGGCCAGGTCAGCCTTTCCGAGCTCCACCAGCAAAGAGAACAGACTACACGCCCTTGAACGCAAAGCAGGCCGAGATTCTTATGGCGATCAAGGATGCCCCGTATGTGAAGTGGCCACCCTGACTGAAAGGGGACCCTAATGTAAGTAATAAAAATTTCTACTGTAGCTTCCATAAAGATCACGGTCATAGTACCGAGAGTTGTAAAAACCTCCGCGATGAGATAGAGGAGCTCATCCGTCGCAGATACTTAAGAAACTTTGTACAGAATAATAATAATAAAGTAGGTCGGCAGGGGGAGAAAAGTAGAGACACTCCCAAATCCAGTAGGCAAGCAGAGCAGCCACAGAGGCCGCCCCCGGAAGAAAAACTAGTTCGGGGGACTATCCATGTGATCGTCGGAGGATCGATCGTTGCGGGCTACACCTCGGACATCAGCTCGTGAGGTCGAAAGGGAAGACCAGAATCCCCTGAAGCGGCCAAGGACAGAAGACCCGATCTTCTTCATGGAGGATGACGCGTGTGGGGTCCACTAACCCCACGATGATGCGCTCATCGTGAAGATAAGGATCAACAACTTCGAAGTCAAGCGTGTCATCGTCAATTCCAACAGTTCGGTGGACATTCTCTTCAAGGCAGCATTCGACAAGCTTCAGCTCCAAGAAGGCGATCTCAAGCCCGCAAATACTCCCTTGGTGGGCTTCAGCGGAGAGGAAGTCAGGCCCCTGGGGAGAATCACTGTACCTGTGGAGGTCGGCACCTGGCCTAGCATAGTGAGGCTCAACCATGACTTCTTGGTGGTTGTGACTCCCTCCCCGTACAATGCCATAATAGGTCAGCCCATCACCATTGCCCTATGTGCGGTGGTCTCCACTTATTATCTGGCAATGAAGTTCCCTACGAACTTCGGAGTTGGGGTGATGCGGGGCGATCAACTTGAGTCTCGCAAGTGCTACGTTGCCGCCCTCAAAGGGAAAGCCAAGGTGGCAAACGACATCAAGCTGGAGCGACCTACGGAGCAGTGTGAGGAGCGAACTACACCCATAGAAGAGACCGTCTCCATCCCAACTTCAACAGAGGATCCAACTCGGACACTCCAGATCGGCGCTTTAATCGAGGAGCCCCTGCGATCCCAACTAGTAAGTTTTTTACTTAAAAATTTAGATGTTTTTGCATGATCCGCGGCAGAGATGTCTGGCATAAACCCTAGCATCATCACTCACAAGCTGAATACCGATCCTGTAGTTAGGCCCGTTAGACAAAAGAAATGCAACTTAGCCCCAGAGCACTGGCGAGTAGTTGACGAGGAGGTCGAGAAGCTCCTTGCAGCCGACTTTATCAAGGAAGTCCATTACCCGAGATGGGTGACCAACCCCGTTCTGGTAAGAATGGCTAACGGTAAATGGCGCATGTGCGTCGATTATACCGACCTGAACCGAGCTTGCCCAAAGGACTGCTCCCCACTCCCCAAGATCAACCGTCTAGTGGATGCGACCTTAGGGCATGAGTTGCTGAGTTTCTTAGACGCCTATTCGGGCTACAACCAGATCAGGATGGACCCTGCTGATGAAGAAAAGACGGCCTTCATAACTGAGCTCGGCCTGTACTGCTACAAGGTCATGCCCTTCGGATTGAAAAATGTCAAGGCAACATTCCAGAGACTTGTAAATAAATTGTTTGAGTCATTGATCGGCAAGAAAATAGAATGCTATGTAGACGACATGGTCGTCAAAACTCAATTTTCAAATGACTTAATAAAAGACTTGCATTCTGTCTTTGAAATTTTGCATAAATTTAATATGAAGTTAAACCCAAACAAGTGTATTTTCGGTGTCACCTCGGGTAAATTCCTAGGGTACATCGTTAACCGGCGCGGCATTGAGGCCAACCTGGATAAAATTAAGGCCATCCTAGATATGAAACCACCCCGGAAATTGAAGGAGGTTCAGAGGTTGAATGGGCGCATAGCCGCTCTGAGCCACTTCATGTCCAAATCGGTAGATCGTTGCCTGCCTTTCTTTAAGGTGATTAAAAGAAAAGGCTTTGAATGGACCAAAGAATGCCAGCTCACGTTCGACGAGCTCAAAAAGTACCTTGCCAGTATCTCAGTCTTAACCCGACCCGAGGAGGGTGATGTTTTGGAGTTGTACCTCTCTTCAAGTGACGAGGTGGTCAGCTCAGTACTAATATGAAAGGTAGATAGTCCAACGACCTATCTACTATGTTAGCAAAGTGTTGCAGGGAGCAGAGACGAGATATCCAGAGATTGAAAAGTTGGCGTATGCTCTAGTCATGGCAGCTCGGAAGCTTCACCCGTATTTTCAAGCTCATACTGTTGTCATCCTCACCAACAAGCCTCTGAGGCAAGTCTTACTCAAGCCCGAGGTCTCTCGTAGGTTGACGATGTGGGCCATCTAACTCAGCGAGTACGACCTTCAGTACAAGCCGTGAACTACTATTAAGGCCCAAGCCTTAGCCGACTTTATCGCGGAATGTACTTTCAACACCGAAGTCCCTAGGCCGGTCGAGCCCGAGGTTCCCAGGCTAGTTGAGCTCGAGCACCGTGAAGTAGCAACCAGTGCGGCTTCTCTCCTAGTTAGATCGAACCCGAGCTGGGATGAGGAGCCCTGGATCCTTCACGTAGATGGCTCGTCCAACCAACAGGGCAACGGAGCTGGAATCGTTCTGTATGGGCCAAGCGAGGTGAAACTAGAGTACGCGTTACACTTTGAGTTCACGACATCCAACAATGAAGCGGAGTATGAGGCGTTACTAGCCGGGCTGGCTCTAGCAAACGAAGTGAAAGACAAACACATCGTCATCTGTAGTGATTCTCAACTCGTGGTCAACCAAGTTACAAGTGAATACGAGGCCCGCGAGCCAACTATGATCGCCTACTTAGCCAAAGTAAGAGAGGCTCTGTTCGACTTCCAATCACACTTCATAAAGCAAATCCTGAGATCAGAGAACGCTGAGGTCGACGCCCTGTCCCGGTTAGCCAGCACCAGTGATAACACCATGAGAACCGTGTACATAGAGAACTTGCCTCGGCCTAGCATTCTCGGGGAGACAGAGGAAGAGGTCGCTCCTATCGTTCGAGCAAAGCCGAGCTGGATTGATCCGCTCGTGAGCTTCCTACTACACGGGACCCTCCTTGCAGATTGCAATGCCGCCAGAAGGGTAGAGCGTCAGGCGACCAAATACGTCATGATAGACGAACGACTATACTGAAGATCTTACACGCTCCCCTACCTGCGCTGCTTGCGACCTTCTGAAGCCGAGCTCGTGCTCTACGACACTCATGAGGGCCTGTGCGGTGGACACTTGGGGGACAGGGCTCTCGCCCAGAAAGCGCTACGACAGGGATACTACTGGCCAACGATGAAGACAGATGTGATCGAACTTGTTAGAAAGTGTGACAAGTGCTAGAAGCACGCCAACATCCACCATCAGTATGCCGCCGACCTGAAGTATCTCACCAGCTCGTGGCCTTTCGCACAGTGGGGGATCGATATACTCGGACTATTTCCGCCAGCGATAGGGCAGAGGAGGTTCTTAGTGGTGGTGGTTGATTATTTCACTAAGTGGGTAAAAGCTGAACATCTCACAACGATCACAACCCGGAATGTGCAGAACTTCTTCTAGAAGAGTATAGTGTGTCGTTTCGGACTACCCCGAGTACTGATCTCTAAAAATGGTAAGCAGTTCGAGGATATCAATTTCTAGAACTGGTGTCAAGATATGGGAATTCAGCAAAATTTTACTTCGGTGGTGCACCCTCAAGCAAATGGTCAAGCGGAGGTCACAAACAGAGCCATTCTCTGCGGACTGAAGGCACGCCTCGATCGAGCTAAGGGACTAAGGGCAGACGAGCTACCTAGTGTACTTTGGGGTTATCGGACCACAGTAAAGACCGCAACATGCGAGACTCCCTTCAACCTTACTTATGGCATTGAAACAGTCATTCTAGCCGAGATCGAAGTCCCCACACTACGTCTAGAAGTGTATGATGACAAGGCAAATGAAGACAAGCTACGCACCAACCTTGACCTACTTGACGAGGTACGGGACCTCGCATACATTAGGACCGCGGCCTACCAGCAGAGAGTAGCTCGGTACTATAATGCTAGGGTCAAGAAGCGGAATCTCCACGTCGGAGACCTGGTCCTTCATAAAGTTATGGTGCCTGAGCCCGGTGTTGGTAAGATTGGGCCAAATTGGGAAGGACCCTACCGAGTAAAGCGAGTGCTCGGGGAAGGAACGTATGAGCTCGAAACCCGAGCTGAGTGGACTGTAGTCGCTCTCGGAGCCTAAGGGCCAAAACGCCGAGCTAACAAGAGACCTCGTCACTATAAGACCCAGTCGCCTCTATGGCATGGGCGAACTCTAGGAGAGTGGACCATATGTCACTCCCCCAGCCTAAGGGCTAAAACGCCGAGCTAACGAAGACCTCGGCATTGTATAAGGTCTAATCGCTTCATCGGCATAGGCCAAGTGTTAATACCAAAGGCAGCTCGGGTGTGAATTCTATGATGCATAGCCTGCCTCAATATACAAGTTGGACCCGCTAAGGACAACCGGCTTTAACCTAAGTAACCCAGGCGCATACAGGTCGGGCATATGCTCACTGTGCTGATCACCTCGGTGTACATTATAAAGTCACCCCTACTAAGTACGAGGAGACAGCTCGGAGTACAATAGTTGAGAAACCCCACTTCGGGTGCTTAGCTCTAGCAATTTGGGTGAAACAGTGACTTTGACAAAAGAGTAAATAACATAATACTTAGCAGGAATAAAAAAGGAACATTTCATTACTAGTTCTAAAAGAAAAAGAAACCGGGCCTAATAGCCCGGGGGAGTACACCAACAAAGCAAAAAGAAAAGAAAGAGAACCGGGCTCAGCCGCCTAGGAGCAACCACTTCAAGAGAATCATTTTCAGAAGAAGAAAAAAAAAGAGAGCAACCAGCCTTAAGGTCCCACATTGTTACGCCCTCAAGGTTAAGGCCGAAGAACTTCTTCCGGACCAGTCACCGACAAAGCTTGAACCACAAGCGGTAGGACTTAGAGCCATATTCGACCTAGAGGTCGTGGAACTACTGGGACTCTCTAAAGTCCTCCACCACCTTGGCCTGCTCTGCCTTCACCACGGCGTCGAAGTTTTGGGTCCGCTCATGGAGCGTGGACTCCAAACTCTGGACCTACTGGCGACGAAGCTCCCTCTCTACCGTCACCCTCGAAACTCCTCCCTATAATGGGCGCTTTCCTCAGACAGTCGGGAGATCCGTGCTTCCTAGTCCCTAACGAGTAGCTCCTGGGCCTCACTCCCCTTTTGAGCCTGGAAACTCTTCCTGGGCCTGGTCGAGCTCGCGTTGGAGGCTCTGCACACTCGACCTCTGATTGATGGCATCCTGGAAGTGAATGGCAATCTAACAAGCCATGGCGTGGATAATGGAGTTTAGCTGCCAACAAAAGGCCGAGGTAAGTGGGAGAGAAAGAGAAAAAAGAGGGAGGAAAAAGAGAAGAAGCAAGCGGTGGGACCTCTGGTGTGGATAGCAGAGTTTCACTGCCTCCCATGGCTACCCCCTCAAAGGGCACAGGTGGGACCTCTGGCGTCGGAACAAAGGCTGAGTCAGCAGCCTTGAACTCAGTAGTTCCAGAGGTGGACGCTTGGTCAGGGCGCGACCTCTTCGCCCTACGCTTCTAGTTGCTCGATAGCAGGCGACGTGCATCTACACCAGACATGGCTACAAGAATCACAAGGCATTAGTCCAGCTCAAAAAAAAAAAAGAGAAAAGAAAAGAAAAGAAAAGGTGACCTAAGGTTGACTTACCGGGGCTCAAACCATCCTGCATGAGCTTATCCTCAGCCAAGTAGTCTCAATAGAGGAAGCCTAGCCCCGCCCAAGACTACAGCGTTTCCTGAACTTTCGGGTCTAGCTCAACGCCCGGATCCTGAATGGCGGCCCTCTAGTGGGTCGGAAAGGGCCACCCCTCGGGGTTGCGAACTACAAAGTAACCCCGCTTCCAGGCTAGGATCTTGTTTGAAAGATCGTGGAGGAGCTTGAAGCCAGGACGAGGGGAAAAGTAATACGAGCACCTCTCTGGAGGGGCTCCGGGGGAGGCATTCTTAATTGAAAGGATAGTGACAAAGATGTCAAGGGAAAGAGGAAGACAGTACTTGAAAAGCAGAGAAATTGTCCCAACCACATTCGGGATTGAGTTCGGATGGAGTTGGTCTATGGTGACATTAAAATGGGTAAGAACCTCCACTATCAAAGGATGTCGAGGGAGTCGGAGACCAACCATGAGCTACTCCTCAAAGACCACAATCTCATCGTGGTTGTGCTCCTAGGGATAGTTACCGGATGGGAGGCTGTAGATGAGATCCCTGGGGAGGTTATAGTAAGAGACTAGGGCTTGAAGTCTCTCCTCTGACATGGAGGAAGGGCCGAAGCTATCAAGCTCCTGACCCCGGGAAGTGGAAGCCAAGTTACCGGAGGCCTCACGGACTTCCGAAGCCTGCCCTTCGGGGAACCCCCAAGCTCCCCCTGAGCTCGAGGGGACCTCACCCTGATTGTCGTCTCGGGAAAAACCACCGTAGTACGGATACCCAGACATTGTTTGGACAGAGCAGAGGACTCATCGAAAAAGTGGGCTGAGAAAGCGACGAAGAACAAGGAGAGCTCGAGCAAACAAGGCGAAGGCGCGACCTCAAAACTGAATGCAAGGCAAGTTGGCATAAGGAAAATGAGGCCTGGGGCCCTCCTATTTATAGCCACTATGCCAGAAAAACCAACGGTCTCGATCAAAGCAGATCCAACGGCTTACAATATAGCCGGTCGCATGTCCTCCAAAATTGAAGAAGAGACGGATGCACGTCTTCCCAAATTGAATGCAGTTTGGCGCATTTTTTGACGCCCAAAAAATCCAGAAATTGTCTGACACCCACGCATATACATCATGCGAACAATCAACCTAGTTTGAATTACGGGTCAAATCTACCCGTCACTTCATGAACTCCCCATGCTAGGGTGAGACCCTTAGCCCGTGGAGTGGGGGGCAATTGATGGAGGGTGATTTGACCCGACCTCCTAACCAGGTGACACGTGGACATGACTCAGCGTAAGTGACGGCTCAGCATGACAGCTTGGCCAAAACTTGGCGTAATAAGCTCGCTGAAACCCCAGCAGAATAACTCTATAAGACAGCTCGCTACAGCTCAAGGCAGCTCGCTATTGGAGCTCGCTATAAAGGAGTTCGCTACAAGGGAGCTTGCATTGAATAACTCGGAGCCTTCGGGAAACTTCTTACCCGACAAGACCGTGCTTGTCAGACTGCTCCCACGTCTCTTGTCTGACGGCGCAGCACCTGCCAGTCCAGAGGACTACGCCCACGTCTCACGTCAGGCGACATGGTACACGTCGACTCCGCATAACGTCTCTCAACCGACGGGACCATACACTGCGATAGATACCTGCCCTAACTGAATCAGCCTGGCGAATAACGGCTATAGCAGAGGATTAAAGGTGGTTACACCCGATTTGACAGAACATCACTATATAAAGGTCCCAATCCCCAAGAGACGAGGTAACTTGAATAAGGTGATTTCGCGCTATCTGCACTCTTATCTCTCTTACTATTCTCTATAGTTTTCTCTTAGAGTTCTAACTTAAGCATCGGAGTGTTCCTGCCGGGCGAACTCCCCGGGGATCCTTCACTGTCTTCTCCATCTCAGGTACTGTCCGCTGCCAGGTAGGAGCCAAGCCACTGCCAGGTAAGAATGACCAGATCGCGCTACATCAGTTATATTTAACAGAAATAGTAAAAAAGACTTTCATATTCTTTATTATTCTTTAATTTAAATTTTGGATAAAATATAAAATATCGCCTACGTTTTCTAACAATTATATAAATCTCTCCTGTGATTTCACCTTAACAAAAACCTTCCCCACCAACGTACGTAATGTGTTAATTTTATTAAAATGACATATTTACCCTTAAAATGTACATTTACTAAATATCTTGTTTACTCTTTCTCTCTCTTTCCATCTTCCCCATCCTCTTGACCAAGACAGCGAGACTGACGGTAAGATTCCAGCCAACTCTACCATATCGACAACTCCTATTTTCCGTTCAAATTAATTTCATTCCCTCTTCTCTTATCTCTTATGTGTCGATATTGAAGTACAAAACACTAATAGGACACAACTATAGAGGACACATTCTCACCAAAATGATTTGGAAGTAACCAACAGACCCAAAAATACAAGCATGTTACCCCATGGCCGGATGTTTTTTGCACAAAACTTTTTCCTTGTCTTCGTGGCCACATCAATTGGATCTTTTTCTAAACTAATCAAAACGGTAGCTTTGATTTTCTTTTTCTTTCTCTTTCAATTTTTCTTGCTGATATTTTTTCTAGGTTGCCTTCTTGTTTTGATAGTTTGGGGATGTATGTTTGAAATTAAATGACAAAAGGACAATGGTCCATCTTTTTCAATTTGTGACGGTTATTGGGTTTCTGGATAGATTTAGATGTGGGCTATATATATACTTTTGAGGACAAAGGTTTTGGCCGGAGAATCTGAGATTGACTCAATGATCTCCTTGGATAACGAATTTGCTTATGATAAAACCTAGATCTTAAACATGCTTAAGGAATTGGAGACTTTGATGGAGAAAACAATTTCTAGTATGATATTCATGGAACAATTTGGCATTAAAAACCGAAAAATGACGAACTGAACCAGTCAACTAGTTAATCAATTGGCCTCGGTTCAATTTCAGTTATCGGTTTTCTAAAAATCGATAGTACTAGTTTGGTTACAAAAAAAAAGGCCTATGGTTCAGTGGACACCCTTAATACAGATATGTGGCCTTCTCATTTTTTTTGGAAAGTTAGACACGTGGCATTTTCTGATAAATTGCTACTAAAGCCTACAACCCACTACCACCATTCACAAATAGGGTTCAAAAAGTGGGTAGTTTCACTCCTAAATATTCTCGATAGACAATTATTTATTAGCTTAACACATGTTTATCCATAGTCTATTAAATACAAATGGTGGGACCCATTAAAAGATTACCATAAACCCATATTTGTTTTTAAATGATTTTTTTTTCAAAAAGAAAATACTTTATTAATTACAAACTTGATTTAACTTTTAGGAAGCAATCTAGAGAGAATTCACTAGCTAATATGGATTCACCAAGACTTTTAAGCACTTATTTTTAACATAAGCACTCTCAAACATGACCTAAATCATGGCTAAAGGGACATTTTGGGGTTTTAAAATATTTCAAGCACATGTGATATAACATACAAATAGATCAGATCATCATCCGATCCGATCTGATCCGAGATTCGATCACATTTGGTCAAATTCGGATCACCCCTGTTCGGATCTTCAGATCGGATAATAGGATCCAATCAGAAATCTAATCGGATTCATCATATCACTCTCTATCCAATCTGAGAAGATTGGATCCGATATATTATATATTTATAAATATAAATATAAATATATATATATATATAATACATATATGTGTTATTTACTTATTTATTTATAAATATATTTTTTAAAAATTTGTTATATTATTTATTTTTTATAAAAACCATGTATATATATGATGAAAATAATAAAAAATACTTGTATTTTTTGTTTTTACTTTATTTAAATTAGTATATTTTATTTTTCTTTTAATAATTTATTATTTTTTAAAGAAAACAAATCAGATCGGATCAGATCCAAAGATCCGACTTACCGATAGGATTCAAATTCAAATCGAGTCCTATGATATCCAATCGGATCAAATACAACATGACAGTGTCATATCAGATTTGAATATACCCCGATTCAAATCCGATCCGATCCGTTTGCATCCCTAGATGACATCACCCAACAATGATGTTTTAGTCCATTTTATAAATAGAGGGTAGTCTTAGTATTTAGCATAAACATGAGGGGAGGTTTAAGTCTTTTACCTTTTCTTTTGATTTTCACTAGTAAGTGTGTTTGCACGTAGTAATTCTAGATGATGATAATGATAGTAATAATGTATCCATTTTTTTATAAACTTTATGTATTTTTTATTTTTATATTTTTTGTTTTTTAATATTAATTGGATGTGGATTGAAAATCCAAATCTAATTACATAAACACCTCATCCAAATATATGATAATCGGATCAAGTTGTGAAGTTTCAAGTATCATTGATAGGCCTACTTGCTTGGCTAGATTCTTCTTTTTGTAATGATTAATCTTTTTGGTGTATCATTTTTTATTTATTTATCAAAAAATTGTAAGATTTAAATAGAGGGAACTGAATGTAGTGATAGTTCAATTTACAATTTAAACCTCATAATTAATTAGGGACTAAATTTAAATATGAGTATTTTAGTGAAAAGAAAGTTCCACAATCTTATTCATATTTTTAATAATAGTGTAAATATAGAATTATAGATGATTTCAATTTTTTCTATAAATTTTTTGTATTTTTGTGTGTAAAAATAATTATAATATGTCACACTTACTTTTTGTTTAATATGAAAAATATATGATATTATACATGTGCCTAAATGTTTTTTTGATAAATTTATGTATTTTTATATTTTATTAACTTTTATTATTTATTTATGAAATTAAAGGTTAACATGTTTGACCCAAAATTTGAACTATTGATTTATGCCAAACAGCAAAATAATTTCATTTTTGGTCAGTTCTAAATTATGTATTTCATTTTCATTACCAATAAAAATAATTATTGTTTATTATGCTTATTTTTTACTTTGATTAATAAAAATACCATAAATGTGTCTAATTTTTTTATATTTTTTGTAGGTTTCTATATTTATTTCTATTTTAAAATTTTTATTGCCTAACTATGACTTTATAGGTTGATCAATTTGATTCGGATGGTTGAATTGCTTAGTCACTACTTGAATTAAAAATGGTTTTGTTTTTGAGTCAGTTTTAAAACATATAGGTTTATATTGTTAAAAATATTGACATAGATCTAATTTAATAATAGAAAATGGGAGTTGATAATTTAAGTATATGACTTAATGAGAGAGGATTAAATGAGGTGGAAAGTAATAATTGAAATTACATTTTCAACATTACCATTAGAGATAGACTAAATACATAATTGCGGGCATTTTAGTAGCCATTAAATCTAGCACTAAAGTTGTAATAAAATGGTTTTTATACCCTCCCCAAACAAAGAAGTAGAGGATAATTTTAGTTCAAAAAAAGTTTTACATTGCATTCACACTTTTATATATAGTACAAATATTACAGATTTGGGAATCAATGAGCAAAATAAATCTGTTCATGGTCGAGTTTAGCCTAAATTTAACTGTCTGACCCAAAACCCAAACATGGAAAGCCTGGCCTATCAACAAATCTAAAGAAAAGTGCATGTGAAGCCCATTGATCAAACCAAAGAATTTGTTGTTCTTACTCAAAGTAAAAATCTGCAATTCAGGCAACCCAATTTGTAGCCTAATTATTGGGCTATTCAAAGTTGATTAAAAAACAAGGTATCCTCTTACCTTTTTAAATGGAATTTTCTTACTGGCTAACATCCAGACAAGATTAAGGATATCAATGGGTTGGTTGTAATTTGTAAATCTGCCTTGACCTGATCTTATTTCTTGGTTTAAGGTTAGACTTATTAGGTTCCAATGAGGTCGATCTGTTAGGTTTTAATCTCTGTTAAGTGGGCTTACATATTTAGTGAAACAATTACATTGATGGGCTATCTTGTAAGTGGGCTAAATCAAGTGATTCATTTAGGCAAAGCCCGTAGACTTCAACAAAAGGGTATGGGGCTTAATGAGTAGATACCACATTTTGGCCCATATAGGCTTAATGGGATCCTATTAGGTCAAAATATAAAGGCTCTTAGGTTATGGTTCCCAATATGTTAAATCATCTAGCCGCCCTCTTGCTCTACCCCATTAGAGTCAAGAGCTGAGAAAACCTAAGGAAGAAGGAAGATTTAACTGAGGAAAACCACAATCGACCTACCATTGATTCATCACTCATTCCGCAAAGGTTTCTACTACTGCGATGGATACAGGTATGCACGTTTAAACCTCCTTGATAACTGCAACATGATATTCTTTGGGGTGCAACATGGCTTCTTGTTCTTTGTACATGAATGATATTGGTATGATTCTATAAGACTAAGGATTGATTTGCTCCCCTTTATTTACTCTTACAAGTGGTATCAGAGCCTTATATCATGTTCGGTTATTAGGATTATCGTTTTTCTTTTTTTTATCGATTTCTTTGTGGTTGCCTCTCGATCGATGGATACAGTTGTTCGGCTGTGTGTGCTTGTCGAACAGCCATGAAAAAAAAAACAAAGATGCATTGATGATTTGATGATTCAATGCGGCTTCGGTTTCAGTCGACCAAAAAAAAAAAGAGAAAAACAAAGACGCATTGATGATTCAATGCGGCTTCGATTTTAGTCGACCAAAAAAAAAGAAAAAAAACAAGGACGCATTGATGATTCAGTGTTGCGATGCGCCTCTGGAACCCAAGAATGAATTCGCATCAGTGATTCGATGCGTCTACAGAACCGACTCAGAAAAAAGAAAAACAATTTTTTTTTTTTTTGGAATCATGATTTGCATGTGTCAGTTCTTCTCTCCTTTTGCATGGAAGTAACCTTGAACCTTTTTTTTTTAACTTTGTGATGCATGCGACGAATATAATTTTGGATGAATACTTTTTTTCTTTTCAAATTAAATTGATTGAAGCAGCATGTCACCAAAGTAGCCTCTGCAGTGTAAAATTAATTTGATTTGAAATATAAAGATTTTGTGTGTTCATTGTCCATGCAGACATTGGTCGGCCCAAAGGAAGGTTGATGTTTGGTCGGGCAGTGAACACACATGCAATGATTTGAAATATAAAGATTTTGTGTGTTCATTGTCCATGCGGACATTGGTCGGCCCAAAGGAAGGTTGATGTTCGGCCGGGTAGTGAACACACATGCGATGATGAATATTGATATTGTAAAGCTATTATCCATGTGAATAGTAGTCGGTCCAAAGAAAGGTTATTGTTTGATAGGATTTATTATCAATGTTTAATTGTTGCGTTAAGAGTACCATTTACAATTGATGTTTTTGTGCAAACACTAAATGTCAAGTTGTGCTGGGTATCTTGCCTTTGTAATTTATATTATTATTGATTATATGTTTTGTTTTTGTTCTCTGTTCAATTTCAACAACTGCAAATAATGTTTCTGCTCAAATCAGTGCCATTTCCATGCTGAATGGTACAAACTTCAAGATCTAGAAAGAGAATGTGGAAATCGTTCTCGGCTGCATGGATTTAGACCTTGCGTTAAGGACGGAGTGACCCATCCCGGTTGAGGACAATACCAATGAGGCCAAAGTTGAGAAATGGGATCGCTCTAATCGCATGAGTCTGATGATTATGAAACGTTCCATACCAGAACCGTTTCGGGGCTCTATTTCTGAGAGCAATAATGTTAAGGAATCCCTTGTGGCGATACAAAGTATTTCGCCAAGAATGAGAAAGCGGAGACTAGCAATCTTTTAGCTACTCTAATTTCTATGAGGTACAAGGGAAAAGGAAATATAAAGAAGGGTATGTCTCTCATTTTAGTTTGTTCTGAGGCTAATTTAGCTTCTGTACCTATAGACACTTGGTGAATAGATTTTGACGCTACTACCCACATAAGTGTGTCTATGCAGAGTTGCATCTGGAGCCGATCGCCAACTGGTGTTGAAAGATTCATCTATGTAGGCGATGGCAATAAAGTTCCTATGAAAGTTGTAGGACATTTTATATTGATTTTAAAAACTGGTTGTTATTTGAATTTGGTTGAGACATTTGTAGCTCCGTCATTTAAACTAAACTTAATTTCTATTTCCTATTTAGACATATCTGGTTACTTTTGTGGTTTTGGAAATAATAAAGTTAGTATTTCTCTAAATTCAAATATTATTGGTACCAGTATTTTAATTGATCGTCTCTATATGTTAGAAACTATTGCTTCCCACAATGCAGTCCTGCATGCAAGTATTAAAGGTGCAAAGTGTAAATTAATCGAGAATTCTGCTTCCTTATGGCATAAGCGCTTAGGCCACATCTCTAAACAGAGAATTCAGAGGCTTGTGTCGGACGGAATTCTTGATTCCCTTGATTTAATGGACTTCCAAGTCTGTATTGAGTGTATTAAGGGAAAATTGACAAACACAAAGAAATTAGGTGCCAATAGATGTACGGAAGTCTTAGAACTGATACGAACGGACATCTGTGGGCCATTCCCTACGCCTGCATGGAATGGCCAGTAGTACTTCATCACGTTCATAGACGACTATTCACGGTATGGGTACCTATACTTAATAAGTGAAAAGTCTCAATCCCTGGACGTTTTCAAGTCTTATAAAGCTGAAGTTGAACTTCAACTTGGTAAGAAAATTAAATTGTCAAATCTGATCGTGGCAGGGAATATTATGGCAGATATGATGGATCAGGAGAGCAACGTCCAGGACCCTTTGCTAACTTCCTAAAGGAATGTGGTATCGTCCCACAGTACACCATGCCGGGTACACCCAACATGAATGGTGTTGCTGAAAGACGAAACAGGACACTCAAGGATATGGTAAGGAGCATGATTAGTCATTCTTATTTACCTGAATCACTTTGGGGAGAAGCATTAAAAACTACAGTGTATATCCTTAACAGAGTACCCAACAAAGCAGTAACTAAAACCCTATATGAGTTGTGGACTGGGAAAAAGCCCAACATAAGGCACCTACACATTTGGGGATGTCCAGCTGAAGCGAGGCCTTATAGGCCCAACGAAAGGAAATTGGACTCTAGGACAGTTAGTTGTTACATTGTTGGATACGCAGAACATTCTCGAGGGTTCAAGTTCTATGATCCCACTACCCGCTCCTTCTTTGAGACGGGAAATGCGAGATTTCTTAAAGATGTTGAGTTTGGAGGGGAAGAATTAAGGAACGTCTCTTTTGACGAAACAGTTGTCTTGCAAGAAGAGAAATTCATTTCTCTTCCTGATATTATTATCGCCAGTGATCAGACAACAATTCCTGACACTGTTCATGCAGCGATTCCGGTTCAAGACAACAATGGAGTTCCTTCCATAGAGCAAACTCAACAACCTCAAGAAGTGTCATTGAGGAGATCCAACAGACAAAGGAGAAGTGCGATTCTAGATGACTATACCGTGTTCCTCCTAGAACAAGAAGATTCGGTAGGCTTAGCGGAAGATGATCCAATCACCCTTCGCGAAGCCCTTCAAAGTTCTAACTCTCAACATTGGATCAATGCTATGCAAGAAGAGGTGAAATCCATGAAAGACAATGACATTTGGGATCTTGTCGAGTTGCCTGAAGGCTCGAAACCCATTGGTTGCAAATGGATATTTAAAACCAAAAGGGATTCAAAAGGCAATGTCGAAAGATATAAGGCTCGTTTAGTCGCCAAAGGTTTCACTCAAAGGAAAGGCATTGATTATAAAGAGACATTTTCTCCGGTTTCTTCGAAGGACTCCTTTAGGACAATAATGGCACTTGTAGCTCATTTTGATTTAGAGCTACATCAGATGGATGTAAAGATAGCGTTTCTCAATGGAGACATTGATGAAACGATTTATAAGGTTCAACCAGAAAACTTTGAATCCAAAGATTCAAAGTCTATGGTCTGCAAATTAAAGAAATCCATCTATGGTCTCAAACAGGCTTCTCGTCGATGGTATCACAAATTTCATCAAGTGATTACCTCATATGATTTTGAGGTAAATGTGGTTGATGAATGTGTATACCACAAGTTCAGTGGGAGCAGGTTTATCTTCCTGGTACTATATGTCGATGACATACTGCTGGCGAGTAACGATATAGGCTTGCTGCACGAAACCAAGAAATTTCTCACTAAGAATTTTGAGATGAAAAATCTTGGGGACGCCTCTTTTGTGCTAGGCATACAAATACTACGAGATCGCTCTCGAGGCGTTCTTGGATTGTCACAAAAGGGCTATATCGAAAAGGTGCTAAGTAGATTCGGCATGAAAAGTTGTTCGCCGGGTGATACGCCTGTGGCTAAAGGAGACAAGTTCAGTCTCAGTCAGTGCCCCAAAACAGACCTTGAAATAAAGGAGATGCAAAAGGTTCCCTATGCCTCGGCTATAGGAAGTCTGATGTATGCTCAAGTTTGTACCCGTCCCGATATAGCATTTATGGGACTGTTGGGCAGATATTTGAGTAACCCAGGACTGGATCATTGGAAAGAAGCCAAACGGGTCATGCGGTATTTACAGAGAACAAAGGACTTCATGTTAATCTACAGGAAATCAGGTAGTTTGGAGATCATTGGGTATTCTGATTCTGATTCTACGGGATACTAAGACAGCAAACGATCCACTTCGGGCTATGTTTTCATGTTAGCTGGAGGAGCTATATTTTGGAAAAGTGCCAAACAGATGCTCATAGCCCCTTCAACTATGGCAGCGGAGTTCATAGCTTGCTTTGAGGCATCCAATCATGGGATATGGTTGCGTAACTTTGTCACGGGGCTGCGAGTGGTTAATGGCATTGAAAGGCCATTAAAGTTATTGTATAACAATAAATCTGCAGTTCTGTATTCCAACAACAACAGAAGTTCTTTGAAGTCTAAACATATTGATATCAAGTTTCTATCTATTAAGGAAAGAGTTCAGAGTGGTCAGATTTGCATAGAGCATATAGGGACAAACTCCATGATAGCAGATCCGTTGACCAAGGGATTGCCACCTAAGGTGTTTCATGAGCACACTGCTCGTATGGGTATAGGCATGTTTTATGATACTTTGATTTAGTAGGAGTTTTCTTTTCTTTTGCTCTTGGATGTACTATGGATTAAGGCATGTTTGCATGTCTACATTTACACATAATAAAGTTTATGTCTCTTTCCATCAGCTACATCTCTGAATATGTTTGTGATTTTGATTGATCTCTCTAAAGAATAAAGTTGAACCAGTTGGAAATAGGCATGTTTTGAGACCACATTGCATGTAATTTCCATGCCACTCATCCATACTTGATCTATGTCATTGAATGCATTGATATGGTGAGCATGAAAGGTTTAGTCATGCATATATGTGGTGAATGCCGTCATGGTCTCATATTAGTACAGGAGATGGACCAGATTGAAAATAAGGAGAAGTCTAAAGAAATTAGCATAAGAAGTGTACACATAAGGAATTCTTTCAATATAATTGTTTTAGTTCTCATATGTAGCCCAAGTGGGAGATTGTAAGGTTTTAATCTCTGTTAAGTGGGCTTACATATTCATTGAAACAATTGCATTGATGGGCTATCTTGTAAGTGGGCTAAATCAAATGATTCATTTAGGCAAAGCCCGTAGACTTCAACAAAAGGGTATGGGGCTTAATGAGTGGATACCACATTTTGGCCCCTATAGGCTTAATGGGATCCTATTAAGTCAAAATATAAAGGCTCTTAGGTTATGGTTCCCAATATGTTAAATCATCTAGCCACCCTCTTGCTCTACCCCATTAGAGTCAAGAGCTGAGAAAACCTAAGGAAGAATGAAGATTTAATTGAGGAAAACCACAGTCGACTTACCATTGATTCATCACTCATTCCGCAAAGGTTTCTACTATTATGATGGATACAAGTATGCACGTTTAAACCTCCTTGATAACTGTAGCATGATATTCTTTGGGGTGCAACATGACTTCTTGTTTTTCGTACATGAATGATATTGGTATGATTCTGCAAGACTAAGGATTGATTTGCTCCCCTTTATTTACTCTTACATGATCCCCATTAAATCCGATCTATTGACATCATTTATTCAAGTTTTTCTTATATTATTAGTTTACTTACTATAGGTGTTAATGTTATTGTTGGTTTTGTTTTATTTTACTAGTAAGTGTGCACGTTTTATGCATGTGGAAATTTTTTACAATAATTTTTATAATAAATAATATGTTTCTAACATTTCTATAATTTTTTTATATTTTTATCTATAAAAAGTATTTTTATTTGTCACACTTAATTTTGTTTAATCTATACTATCTATAAAAGTGAAAATGGGGTATACTGGCTTCTGGAATTTTTATTGGACAGTTTTATCCCTATATCTTGAGGTCTTTGAAGGGTATACATGTAACTTTAATTTGATAAAACATTGCACATTAATTGATACAATTAAAGAATGAATAGAACTAGATTTCAGTTTTGTCTAAAAAATAGCCTAGTTGGCGTTACTTTTTTCTTTATAATTGATATAATAAATTGAGGTTGGTCGCTTTAGTATATGAAGCCTAGGAAGAAACATTTAATTACCCTTGCAACTAACAACAGCTATAGCCTAAAAGACAGTAAGGCAGTAGCAGAATCAAAAGCATGAATCGATCAGTTTTTACACCCTCAACTCTAATACAGCTACAAAAAAACCTTGTCTTCTCCTAGACCGCATATCCCCCTGGCCACCTAGAGAGAGAACCTCCGCTTACTAACCCTCCTCCCTACTCAAAAAAACATGGTGACGCTTCATCCCTGCACTTCTCCAGCACTGACACACAAGTACCGACCCACCAACTGCTTTGCCTTTAGCTTCAAGCCACACCGCCTCAGACTAGTTGGCCACTCCTTGTCTACCGTAGTTCAGTCTTACAAGGTGACAATCGAGCACGACGATCGTGCCACACAACCATCGATGTAGACCCAGATGAAACTATCCTCGCCAAGGCACTGGACTCCAGCTTGACCGTCCCACATGACTGTAAGCTTGGTGTGTGCATGACGTGTCCGACTCGACTGGTGAGCGGCGAGGTTGATCAGAGCAAAGGCATGCTCAGTGACGATGTTGTTGAATGCGGGTACACACTGCTCTGTGCTTCCTACCCTCGATCTGATTGTCACATTCGGACCATCCATGAAGATGAATTGTTGTCGCTCAATTGGCAACTGCAAATGATTAGGTGCAAAGCAGCGGAAGTAAATAATATATTACTTCCCCCCCTCCCCCTTTTTTGTGATTTGGACACTTGGAGAGAATAATAAAATGAAGTTTGTTATTTTAGTTCTACAACCTCTACTGCAGTTGTTTATGAGTTTTGAGAGAGAAATAGATTGATTGAAGATTATTAGTTTTGTTCTTACAACTCACACGAAACAGTCTATTTCCATATAGGATTTTAAACTCAGAGAAAGGACAAAATTTAATATAATCCTTCCAATGTTGACTTGGAAAAAGAGAATAGGTTGATGGAGAAAATACAAAGAAATGCATGCCCAGTGTTTTCAATTTGCCATTGACTAGCTGGTTTAACTGCTCAAACCATCATTCAATCAAGATTCTGGGTCCAGTTTGAGTAAAACCCGGAGAGAGGTTAAAAACCATTGACTTGATTAAAAAACATCCAACCTAGACAATTGGACCATTGATCCATTCGACCCGGTAATTGGGTCGTGGGTTGCATACTAACCATGTATGCAAACTTTGGAAGGCCTAACTTTGCATTTCGATGTCCGATTGTGGTGATTTTTTATATTTGTGCATCCCAATGTTCCATATCCAGTTATTTTTATCAAAACCCCTTTTTGCCTCAAATTGTAATTTTTAATATTTTTTATGAATAAAAAAATTTAAAGCTAAATAAAATCATAAATTAGACACCCCATTTTTGTGCCCTTCAGTCTTTTTGCAGCACTTTGAGCTTCAAGCATGCTTTAGCTAACCTCTCAATCGACTTGAGGGAATTTTTGAAATTT
Organism: Nelumbo nucifera; assembly: GCF_055504915.1. Classification (NCBI taxonomy): domain Eukaryota; kingdom Viridiplantae; phylum Streptophyta; class Magnoliopsida; order Proteales; family Nelumbonaceae; genus Nelumbo; species Nelumbo nucifera. Next base: position 143,367,587 of record NC_142649.1, on the reverse strand, counting down.
TACAAAAGTCAGGGCCTCAGAAATTCGAGACCATAAGTACGTAGAGCCAAAAATCCAAATCCAATGACACTAAGATCACTTGAATCTGACACCGTTTACCCCTTCATCTTAAGACCCGAAACTGGAACCAATTTTGATCGTTTGATCAGAGTCATTTTGATCCTAAACCTCATTTCATGTCAAATCAGAAATCCAAAAACATATGTATGTATATCCCATAAATCCAAATCCAACGACACCAAGATCACCCGAATTTGACAATGTTTACCCCTTCATCCTAAGACACAGACAAAATTGATTTCGATCGTCCGATTGAGATCATTTTGATCCTGACACCCCAGTTCATGTCAAATCAGAAATTTGACACCATACGTACATAGAGCCTAAAAATCCAAATCAAATAGCACCCCGATCATTGGAATTTGACACCATTTACCTCTTCATCTTAAGACCCAAAGCCAGCGTCGATTCCGATCGTCCGATCAGAGTCATTTTCATCCTAAAACTCTTTTCACATTAAATAAAAAATCCAAAACCATAGGTACATAGATCCAAAAAATCCAAATCCAATGACACCAATATCACCCAAATCCGACACTGTTCACCCCTTCATCCTAAGACTCGAAGCCAAAATTGATTCCAATCATCCGATCGAAGTCATTTTGATCTTGAACCTCATTTCACATCAAATCATAAATTTAAGACCATAGGCACATGGAGCCAAAAAATCCAAATCCAATGACACCAAGATCATCTGAATCCAACACCGATTACTCCTTCATCTTAAGACCCGAAGCTGGAACTGATTTCGATCATTTGATCGGAGTTATTTTGATATTGAACATCATTTCACATCAAATCATAAATCTAAAACTATAGGTAAGGAGAGCCCAAAAATTCAAATCCAACACTAATTACCCCTTCATCTTAAGACCTGGAGCAGAAACTGATTCCGGTCGTCCGATCAGGATCATTTTGATCATGAACCTCACTTTATGTCAAATTAACAATCTGACACCATAGTTACATAGAGCCCAAAATCCATATATATATATATATATATATATATTTAAATAAGTGTGAATTGGCGGTCTTTGACTTTTGAAATTTTTATTGGACCACAAATGCCCCCTCTCTAAAGTTTGAATTGGAAAATAATATAAATTAAAATTGCTATTTTACATCTTCATTTAATGCTATTTTACTATTATTAAAAGTGTGAATAATGGTGGGGAGCTTTTATATTATAATATCCTTATTTTTTAATTTAATTCCTCTCTAATTGTGAGGACTCAAATTGTAATTTAAACTAAATTTCTTCTCATTAAATTTTCTCTCATTAAGTTGTATTATTAACTCCCATTCCTTTATTGAATCCTATATTTAAGATATTATTTTCACAAAATAAAAATATAAATTTTGTTAATTAGATCTACATGCAATGCTTTTAACGATATAAATACATGTTTTTTAAATTTATCCAAAAGTGGAACTATTTTTCCATCATGGTTGGTGAGTAAGTAATTCAGTCATCTGAGTCAAGTGGGCAAATCCATGATGTCATAATTAAATAAAAACTTTTAAAATATAAACAAAGAACAAATGTAGAAAAATTGGGTACACACACTCAACAATTCAATTCAACCTTTCGAATTAAATGTGCCAATCTTTAATATCATAATTAAATAAAAATGGAAAAATATAAAAAAAACACAAAAACATTATGTAATGATACAAAAATTTGTAAATAACATTTAGGCACCTATCTAATATTTTTATATTAATCGTATTAAAAAATAAGTGTGATAAATAATAATTGCTTTATTGATGTTGGAAATAAAATATAAAATTTAAAACCAAACTAAAAATGAAATTGTTTTATTGGTGGTAGGTTAACAATTCAACCTTTTGGACGATATGTGTCAATCATTGATTTCATGATTAAACAATAAAAATTAAAAAAAAGATAAAAATATACAAAATATGAAAAAGTAGAAACTCAATAGAAAACATTTGGACACATAATCTAATAATTTTTTTAACTTTTTATTGGTGATATAAAAAAAATACATATTTTTTTATGATATAAATAAAATGCATAATTTGGACACGATAAAAAATAATTTTTTTAACTTTTTATTGATGATATAAATAAAATACATAATTCAAAATTAACTAAAAAGTGAAATTGTTTTCTTATTTGATGGTAGATCACTTCAACATTTCAGGTCAAATGTATTAACATGTGAAGTTATAATTAAATAATAAAATTTTATTTTAAAAAGATAAAAACACAAAAGTATACAAAAAATATATACATTATATAGAAAACATCTAGGTATATCTCTATATTAATAAACCATAATAAGTGTGACAAATAAGAATAATTTTATAGACATAAAAATTGTAAAAATTGTAAAAATTTTATAAACATATTATATACTATCATCATTATAAAATTTGTCACGTTCAAAGCACGTACACAAATACTAGTATGATAAACATACAATATTACAGATGTGTTCAAATGCTTTCTACAATTTATTTTGTACTTTTATACTTTTGTGTGTTTTTATCTTTTTAATTTTTTTTGTTTAATAAAAAGGTTGGACTACTTGCCAACAAAGAGGAGAACATCTCCATTTTGGATTGGTTTTATATTTGAATGCTTTGTCATACTTACTTTTTTAATATGGTTAATTAATATAGGATCCAATGAAATAATGGGAGTTAATACCATAAATATAGGACTTAATAAGCGGAATTGAATGAGGAGAAATGTAATAGTTTAAATTACATTTTATGCCCTCATAATTTGAAAGGGGCCAGATTCATAAATAGGGGTATTTTAGTCAAGAATAATATTCAATGAATATTAATGGGAATTAATACCTTAAATATAAGATTAATGAGAGAGATTTGAGTGAGTAGAAAGTGGTTGCTCAAATTACATTTTTAACCTTACAATTAGAAAGACCAAATTCAAAAATTGGGGTATTTTAGTCAAACAAAACTTATATAGTGTCATTCACTTTTTTGATATTAGTATACATTTTATTTTATTTTGTTTTATCTTTTTTTTGGTCCATGGGGTAATTCATTCCCCAAACTCATGAACCCCCCCACATGGGTGCAGGTGGGATTTAATCCTAATGGCATGTTTCTTTACTCTTAATGCCTCTTATCTTTATCTCTTAATACCTTTAATGCCTCTTACAAAGCGTTTGTTTTGGTTTGTTTATACTTTTCCTTGTATTGGATTATGTGAAACTCACTTTAAGAAGAAACACAACCATTATTGTAATGTTGTTTCATCTAGGTGGCATTTAATGATGCCTAATGGCACTGATGTGTGATAAAATAAAATAAACAATATTGCATTGCACTGCATATCTGTAATGTTTTTTTTTTTCAATTTCCAAAACACAAATGGAATGATGCACAACACATCCATACCAAACATCCCCTAAAAAGGGACTTCATGAATTTGAGTTTGAGGATAAAAGATGTATAAAGAAGGACTGCTATTTCTATCAAGGTGGATATTTCTTATTTTGGGGAGGAGCGGGCCTCTAGGATTTTTTTTGGGTAGAAATAGAAGGAGCTACACTTAGCTCGGCCTCTAGCATTTTCTCTACAAATGGAAACCAACTCAATAGGCATGTCAAGCAAGGAGAAATGGGTGGGAGTGTCGCGAGAATAAAGAGTAGAGTTTGGATCGTCTATCCCCTAGGGACAAAAAATTTTCCATCCCATCCAATACATTTTGAACACATCATCTTTACCCACTCACTTTGAAACTAACGGAAAATGGATACTAAGGGGTAGTGTGGACTTCATTCTTTATCAAATTTCTTTAACCCTTCGGATCTCCTCTCTTTTCATTCCATTGTTCCCAAATCCCACATCGAGAGTTCTCTTCTTCTCCCTCCCCTCTCCACCCACCGCCCCTTCACCACCACTGAGAGTTCTTTTCATTCCATCTGAATCGCTGCAAGTCTCTCTCTCTCTCTCTCTCTCCCTCTCCCTCTCCCTCCCACTGACACGCCGCGTCGCGACACAAATCGCAACCCTATCCCGCCCCTGCAACCCTCTCTGGTGCTATACTCTATCCACTTCAAGAACCCTCCTCACCATTGCAACCCTCTCTGGGGCTGTATTTCAGCCAACTCCGTAACCCTGCCTCACCCCTGCAACTCTTGTGGTTCTTATTTGAGCCACTTCAGGTTTTTCTACTTTTGATTTAATATATTGTGTGTTGTAATTGTTCTAAACATGCAACCCACTTCAGGTTTACTTACAAGTTTATTTACGTGTTGTATTCTTTTAATTATTGTGATTTAATCTATGCCAGAAAGAAAAACCAATAAAAGGAAGTAAAATGATAGGGGTAGATGGATAAAATAGGTTGACTTTCAACATGTTGAATCTTAGTTTTTATGGGGAAAGATTCTTGGCAGGTGAAGGGGGAAGAAATGTTGGATAAAATAGTTTGGAGGCTAAGATGAGTTAGCCTGTAGCTTGCAGCTGAATTCTTGAGGGAGTAATCAAATCATTCTCAAATTGATGAAGGTTCGGCATAGGAATCCCAAGGTGTTTGCAAAATTAGAGTCATTGAAAATGAAGGGGAGTTTACTATAATTGGAGGTGAGATGTAGAATGCAAAGGTGATGGTAGGTGGATTTGGTGAATCAACTAGACTTCACTTAAACAAAATTGACCTTAAAGAGGGAGAAAAATATTGAGGAGAATAGTAGTGATTGTGTGTCTGATGTTTGGGGGTTGATGTTTCCGAAGAAACTAAGAAGGTTTTGGTGTTAGATGCTTTTAGCTTTCCAGAGTTGGTATGTGTTTGTGATAATAAGAGTTGTGGAAGCAATGATAAGTTTGAAGGTCGTGAACCATCTTTGTCAAAATATAGATGTAGTGAGCTGATTGGGGGAAAATAAAGGTATTAAGAGCTCCAAGGAATCTAAAAGTTCTTGTGGTGATGCCATGCTGATGGATTCCATATTTATAACCCAAGTGTTTATTAGAAAATTGGGGGTGGATTTAGGAGGAAAAGGGATACAATAACTGAGGTGATATTACTTTGATAAACTTGAAAAAACCCAAAGTTTCAAACAATGACCATTTAGTCCATATTACCAAAGTATTCCATCGGTTAAAGGAAGGTCTTGTTGGAGTTGATCCTTGTAATAAGTTCAAGAGGGTATATAAGAGAGAGGAGGTGAAGGCCAAAATTAGAAATCAAATCTATGCTAGAAGCAGTAGTATTTTGGGCTTGGTGAAGAAAAAAGTGGAGAATAAGAAGTTGGGACCATCCTTTAATGATAAAAAAAAAAGATGTAATGTTAGATGGAATTTTCTTGTTTACTCTCGTTAATCCATCCAACACATGAGTTTCCCATAGGGTATTTCAGAGTTGAGAGTTAATGCCATGCTTCAGATATTTTTGCTTCCATTTATTCTGCAAATTTCCACATCGATAAAAATTAAAACATGTTCTTGAACTATATTTTGTTTTGAGAGCAGACAAAAAAATTGGTTTCTTCTGAAAGGAATCATCAAAATGGTGATTTTTAAAATAAAAAACAACAATAGATATGTTAGTTGGGAGTGTTGTAAATTAATTTATTTTTTGTTTATTTCAGTTAAGCTATAAGAAGACCACCTCTAGTTTTTTTTTTTCTTACAGTGTGTTTAAGTCCATCTAGCACATGAGTCTCCCATATTAATCCAGCATAGTTGGGAGTGTTGGAAATTAAATGTAAGCTATAAGAAGACCACCTCTAGTTTTTTTTTCTCTTTTTATCTGATGATATATAGGTTGCTAGATATAAGATGGTTTCTCATTCATTGACAAATAGACCTAATAATATGTCACCATTGAAATGTAAAATACATCAGAGAAATTATGTTATATTAATACACCAAGGAATCTAGGTAGGCTTTTCTATAGATGTGTAAGTCTCACCTTAATCTATAAAGATTCAAATTTATAGTTAGATCTCATTATACTTGTTTAACAATTATATTGTCATTTTTATTTGTAGGAAGACAGTGGTTGTTCCTTATTCAAATGGTGTCATTAACATCTTAAAGAATTACTAAATGATGAGAATTTACGGATAGTACAAGACGATGGTTCAACAGTAAATTTGTTTTGAAAAGATGTATTAAATGAGATAAGAATGGAGCGGGCATTTTTTAAAACACGAGATAAAATTGGAATTGGTCAAAATTAGAAACATGTTAATTATGCATTTAGTAACATTAGTTGTTTTATTAGTTTTAATTATTATGTTGTTTTTTCATTTGTAGAGTCTTGGATAAATCTTTGTATTAAGTTTTATATTGACTTAAACAGGGGAACATACTCTATTTAAACCAGCTTTATCTAAACCAATTTAATGTCTATTGGCCATTAAACTAAAGTATGTTCTTTCTTTGGAAAACAATTGCAGAGGTGTTGATGTTATCATATTATATCAAGTATCTTGTCTTTCTCATGTTTTGTTATTGTGTTAACCTTTTTTTTTTGTTTACAATTCCATTAAACTTGCAAATTCTTATTTGATGTCTGCCATCAATTGCTTTTCGCCCATCACCCAATCACTACTCTGGAGGACGACCTCATTGGAAACAACTTAGCCCGAAATTACTACATTTATGGTTTATGGGTATAATTTATGATTTGTATTGCCAGAGCCCCAGATCTGTTGAGATCACTTTGCTATAGCCATTATGGTACACTCAATAGAATTGAAACACGAATCCTTGAGTTCATTGTTCGAACTAGTTTAGAGATGTAGAGAATAATATAATATATTGGTTTCAATTTGTCATGATCAATCCATTGAATCTGTTCTATGACTGAACAAGCTTGACCAAACAACTCTCCAAGTTTGCTTAGTTTTAACTTTCTGGAATCTTAATAGAAACTTTGTTCTCGACCAAAAGAAGTTGCTGCAACAAACAACATTTACCCAGAACACTAGGAAAGTGGGAATGGATCGTAGGGTAGAAGACATCCAAGATGACTTCTCCAAAACTTTCCTTTAATTATTACGTTGCTACTTATCCTTAAAAGAGTTTCCATAATATTAATGCAATAACTTTGGAAATATAAATGCCAAATTGATACATACCCTAGTGGATATGTCTCTAGAAACCAACAAATTTTATTTAAAAAAATGATAACAATAAAAAGGGATTCCTCTGAGAAATTGATTGTAGCAATTCAAGTTAAAAGTGCACAAGACTCCTTTAAGCCTTATGCAGAAAAATTATTAGACCATCAAACAAGCTCATGATATCTGTAAAAAATCCACTTGTATGCAACAAAAAAAAATTTGTTTGAGAACATTGATACACCAAGAGTATAAGAACATTGATACACCAATATCTAGGAATTCTCCCTAGGTTTCTCACTCTCTTCCCCCACCCCCTTTTATCAGCAAAATATGATTAACTTATTAATGGGAGTTAAAAGTTACAACAACTTGGGGGATCCATCCACATGGAAATACAAATGTCCAAAAACTAATTTACAATAGAGCCCAAAATAACTGTTGCCTCAAAAAATGAAACTTTAAAATGTTAAATCTGAAAATGAAAACACTATGCCCAATTTCTCCCTAGGTTGCTCACTCACTTCCCTTCTCCATTTGCTAATGATTTTGAAACTAAAGTAGTTATTGCTTGCTGATTTCTGTTGTTATTTGAAGACAACTTTGACATTTTAAACTGGTAACATAAAACATGCAAGTACATTGTGTCTCCATGTAGAAAGCTATAAATAAATACCTTTAAACAAATCAAAATTTCCCTAGACACATACATTGATAAAGTGTTTCCCATGTCCCACCTTAGCTCGTTGATAAAGTGTTTTCCCATGCAGAAAGCTATAAATACCTCTAACCCTCATTTTCCCAAATTCTTCCCACAATACAAGAAATGGGCTTTGAACATGGGAATCTATAACACCCATAATACAAGAGATGGGCAAAGAAATTGGTTCAATTACAGGGGGGATTAAAGATTTACCTAATCTTTGTGATGCAAAGAGATCTTCAGTAACTGATGCAGTGGGAATTATTAGATTATTTACATTTGTGGTTTCAATTCTAGGGACTTCATAAGAGACTGGTGGACCCTCATATAGAGAAGTTAAAAAGAAAAGCTAATATCCAAAGCTCCAATAGGATTTAATCTAGAGCTCCTTCAAAAGTTTAGCTCCTTATTGGGATAGTAGCTTAAGAAAAATGGTTTGACTTGTGGCAAAATTCAGAGCAGGAGCCTAAATTTGAATTGTGTGGAGTGTGTTTTTAGTTCTATTGAGGTGGAAATAGCAAACCATTTGTTTTTGCATTGCCTCTTAGGTAAAAATCAAGTTTTTAGCTTAGTAAAAAATAAGATGGGTGAAGCCCCTGTATTCACTATAGAGAAAAAGAGAAACATACATATTAAGCAAGTTAACTTGGTAGATCATTAACAGGTTCTTTCAACTTCTGGGATGAAACAAGCTCCTACATTCAGTCCAACATTCTTTCAACTTCTGGGATGAAATCCTAAATATGTTTCGTTGATAGGTTCCAAATTCTAACCAAAAAAAGAATATAAAGAGCTAGAAACATACATGTACGATGATCAAGAATAGCCATAGCTTAGTAGATCATAACTAAATGCCATTAAGCATCATTCAAATGCCATTTTAAGATATGAAAAGAATATAATTTATTAGAGCTTACTTGTAACAAGCTTGTCATATATGGAATTCTCCATTGAGCAGGATTGGTATTCATTACATGTGGTTGATATATACCAGCAAATTGATTAAGATCAATAACATGTGTCATGTTCCCACCATGTGATACCTATTAAACAAGCGAGAAAAAAAAGAATAAATGAGTATAAAGCATCATATAAAAAATAACTAATAAAACAAACATAATTTGATATAATATCAAAACAGTTTGAGATGAGGGATGAGCTTCCATGGCTGTTGTAGACAAGGTTTTTTGGTGGAGTGTGATGTTTTTCATACATTTCTTTTCTTCTCAAAAGGTTGTTTTATTCTACCACTCTCACCCGCTTTGCCACTCTTAATTTTCTTTGCAAGTCCTTTTATATTGCTTGTAACATCATTAGATGCTATTGCATCCCTCATTGTCTTCTAGTCCTTGTTGAATTTCACCCACATGAGAAGATTTTAATTGGTTGGATTGTTGTAGACATGCATGTGAATCATTTTCAAGATTATTAGAAAAAGCAGTTTGTGCATTAATTGAAGATTCCTCTTTTATTATCTTTTCAACTTCACTCTAAATTTTCTGAAAGCCTTTCAATGCATACGAGTAAGCCTTCTCATTTTCTACAACTTGATTTGATAAATCTCTAGAAATTCTAATCAATTCATTGTCCCTCCTAGTTAACCAACAATTTGGATCAAGATTGATTACATAACCATGATAATCTATTGCACTTCCATCCTTTGCATCTCTTGACCATCTTTTTAAAATATATTGTGTTGGAATTTTAATTATCCTTTTATCAAACAACACTCTCAATCCATGAGCACAAAGTATTCGAACAAACTCAAAATTTTTGCAACTACATGAAATTGACAAATTTGATGGTGCAAATGTCACATGATATTCATGATTAGTATCATATAGGCTCAACTTGTACTCAACCTCTTCTCCAATTTGAACCTTGCTATCGACGAAACACTGTAAAGATTTGCAATACTCCTTAAACTCTCTAAAAATGGTAGGAGTATAAATCTATGCAACATGTTGCAGAGTTGCAATACTTAACCTCAAGTGAGGCCTACATTGAATCATCTTAAAATCCATCTCTAGTTCTTTTTAACGTCTATCTTTTACAGCTTTTTCAAAATGGTCGAAAAAATGAGATAGATTTAATGATGATTTCAAATAACCTCTTAACATTCTATTAATGCTCTTGCTTTGTTGCGTGCTTTTCATATTGGCAAAAAAATGGTTCCTTCCATAGACTAATGCCCACTTCTCTTTCACCTCAAACAACTCTTTCAACCATGAATTTTCCTTTAAATCATACTTACAAAGCATCTCTTCTCATGCTACAAGAAAGTCATCATCCTCTTCACAATCATAAATTAGCTTACTAAAATCCCTTTCAAAGTTCTTAAAACAACAAAATACATGAGACAAACGTTTCACCGCATTCTAGTAGATGTGCCAAATACAAAGTCGATGATTAACCTCTAGAAATACGTTTTATATTGCTTTGGCCATTGCAACACATTGATCTACCAAATTTGTTTTTGGCATCTTTCCACCCATTGCATTCAAAAATGATTCAAACACCCACTTAAAAGACTCACCAGTCTCATCATAATGTAAAGCAGCCCCAAAAATCATAGTCTGCCTATGGTAATTAACACCAACAAATGGGGCGAATGGGTGTTGATCTCTATTAGTTCTGAAGGTGGTGTCAAAGCAAATAACATCCCCAAAATAATGGTAGTCAGATACCATTCTTGCATCTACCCAAAAGATATTCGTTATTTGATTTGTAGCATCAAGTTATATGGATTGAAAAGATGTGGAGTTTTCCATTTGTAACTTCTCAAAAAATTTGAAAGTATCTCCAACACCTCCCATTTCCATATTTTTTTGCCTCTTTGTGTGCAAATAATTACAATAATCAACACTAGTAAACCCCAAATTCTCTGCCCCTGCAACCTAATTAGCCATGTATTCTATTGTTACTTTTTGGTGTTATCCTTGACTTATTTGCAAGATCGACTTAAGTAGATTGGGCTACTGTAATTTTTCTCTGTGACCTTAACATGAATGTCTTACTTGGGGTCATGACCACATGATTGTGTTCCTTTTCAAAATGAGTTATGCAATGTTGTCCATTTTCTTGTAATACAACAAATATGTGCACCTTACAACCAGTTCTTGTATTATCACGATGCTTTGCATTAGCTGATTGCTTATCTTCCTCACGGAATCCTTGTGAAAAACAACAAAAAATCCTATCTCTTATAGCCCCACTTTTTGTGTTATGTGCTTTTCTCTTTCTAATACTAAATCCAACCCTTTTGTCCTATTCATTGTACAAAAATATGCTTCATCCAATGTTTTAAAAACCATTCATACTTTTGGTTCTTCTAATTTTTTTTCTGTCACAACATTAACCCCATTATCAAATACCAATTTGCGAGCAACTTGGCATTCAACATTTGTATGATCATTATCAAGAACAGTACATAGTTGAATACAATCTTTTTCTTGCATAATCATTTCAAAATTCTGCAAATTTTGGAAACAAAATACCAATATATGGAAAATCCTCTTATAAGCACAAAAATTGACAATTCAATAAGCATAAAATCTAATTACAAAATTGATCAAACAAATATGCATGAAAACTCACATTGCATCTAAAGAGGATATTGAATTCATTGCAGCATTATACTTTTAGGGCTACAAACCGTATAATGTTATTGTGAAAACTAGAAACATTAGGGCTACAACCCATATCAGTTTTGGTGAAATCAGATCAGAATCCTCTAAGCATTACTTACATGTTACTCAGAGGTTCAAGTCTCAAAAAAGTTATTTTCAAGTCTTTTTATTTATAATATCAGTTTTAATAGTAGCAAACTTGATGTATTGCTAATTATATTCAGCAATTTCCAACACTCCCAAATTTGTTAGATTAATATGGAAAACTCATGTGTTGGATGGTCTTCTTAAAGCTTAACGAGAGTAAACAAGAAAATACTGTCTACTCCTATAATTTTATTGGTTTTTCTTTTTGGCATTGATTAAATCACATTAATTAGGTTCTAAACATACAAAAAATAAGCATGTAAATAAACCTAAGTGGCCAAAACGAGAGTTGTAGGGGCGAGGCAGGGTTACAGAGCTGGCCAAAATACAGCACCGGTGAGGGTTGCAGTGGCGAGGAGGGTTCCTGAAGTGGCCGGAGTACAACATCGGAGAGGGTTGCGATTCGCGTCGCAATGTAGCGTGTCGGTAGGGAGAGAGAAGAAGAAAAAGAAGAGAGAGAGAGAGAGAGAGAGAGAGAGAGAGACTTGCAACGACTCGTAGATGGAATGAAAAGAACTCTTAGCGACGGTGAAGGGGCGGTGGGTGGAGAGGGAGGGAGAAGAAGAGAACTTTTGCAGCGGGATTTGGGAACGATGGAATAAAAAGAGAGGAGGTCCGAAGGGTTAAATAAATTTGATAAAGATTGAAGTCCACACCGCTCATTAGCATCCATTTTCTGTTAGTTTCAAAGTGAGTGGGCAAAGATGACGTGATCAAAATGTATTGGACGGGATAGAAAATTTGCTATCCCTAGGGGACAGATGATCCGAACTCTTCCAAGCAGCCTAATATTTTAATTCTTAGCTTTGTTGGCTTCATAAAACATGTGGCAATAAGAGATCTCGACCTCCAGCAACACAGGCCTCTAGGCTTTTAGCATCTGTTTGGCATCGATGTCGTTGCTCTAGGAAATGGTGACACATCAACGTCACGTCGGAAAAAATGGTGCTCTAAGAAACACCTATTTGTTTAGAACCATTTTTCCATAAAAAACGGTGCTCCAAGCCATGCCAAATTTGGCATTTCCTGGAGCTGCAGCTCATTGTGCCAACAGGGACATGAGGTGACAGTGATAGGGACATGACGTGGCACTAGATAATAGGTACCAGTGCTGAAAACGTTTCCTGAAGCATTGGTACCAAACAGAAAACGTTGTTGTTGCTCCAGGAAACGTCCTACCTAGCACAATGTTTCCAAACAAAAAAAAAAAGACACCATTTTCTCAGAACTGTGCTTCCAACCCATACATCAGCAACACCATTTTCTTATATCTGCAGCATCGATGCCAAACATATATTTAGAGAATCAGTTGAGTCTCCTTTGGAAAAGTTGGTGTCTTTTTCATTACTTTGGATATTTTGTCCTCACTAGTTATGCATTTATTTTTCTATTATAATTTTGCTAGAGTTTATGGTTGTGAATATCAGGCACTTGAAAACTTGTTTTCCAATACTCTTAATAAGATTAATAATAATGAAGATAGGTTTTCAGAGATGTAAAAGAAAGTACTGGTTGCAGAATTTGATTCCACATCAACGCTGGAACAAACCAGCTACCACGTCAACAAGCCAACCCTCGGATTGGTTGTAATATTTTAAAAGTTAGGGCCCTAGTATTTTAAAAGTCGGAGTGTGGATTTCTCTATAGATAGTAAGGTTTTTAAAATTGAACCAGACAATGAACCGATCAGGGGTCCAGTTCTTGGGTCGAATGGTCCAACCATTTGAATAGAAAGGACAACCTGTTCTAACAAAAAAAAAATGGCCAAAACCATTAGACGTTTTGAATGGATCGACCCCTCAGGTCAGCAGTTTGTTGACCAAATCAACAGTTTTTTGGCGAAATAACAATTCTGGGGTAAAATGGTTCCCGGTTTTTTTTGTTTGACCGTTCAATTCGATCTGGTTTTGAAAACCATGAATTGGTCCGTGCCGCCCGCAGCTCGGCACAATTTTGAGCTGGTCCAATGGTCTATGGATTGTGTCGCGACACGGCACGATTGCATGGGCCATGCCGAGCTTGGCGTTTCAAGTTGGCGGGCTAGGCCGGAATGGCCCTCACTGTTGTGCCATGCCACCCGTGGCCCATGGTCTGGCACGACCCATATATATTATATTTATATATGAAATATAAAATATTATATATTGTATAAATTATAATTATATAATAATATATAGTATATAATGTATTAATAAAATAAACAATTGTTTTCAGTTTTATTATACTATTTTATTTAATTATTGTATATATATAAACAATTATATACATCAAAATTCATATAAGATTAAAATTTTAAGTTTTTTTTTTCAATTTTTTTTAAATAAATAGCTTTGGGCCAGTCCACGCCTTGGCCTGACCCAAAGCTTGGCCTACCGACCAGCCTGGCCTGTGGCCCGGCATGGGCCCGTGCAGGCTCGGGCCATAGACCGTGCCGGGCCGACCCCACAAAATATCCAAGGGGAGAGAGGCACAGGCATCATGCAGGCTGTGCCGTTTTACACTTTGCATCGGCCCAACCCGGCCCGTTTTTTTTTTTTTTTTGTGATGATAGGCTGAGTGAGAGCTCTGAAGGCTCTTATGCTTTTGTTTGTCTTTCTAATGTTGGTTCTTTTTTGTGACTAGCTAATACAGGAGGAAGATGCTAGGTGATAGCTTTGGTGCTGGAGATGGAGTTAAAAGGCTATTCTCGACGAGTGGATTCTTCAACTAGGAGTTTCACAAAATTGTCATATTCTCATACTCTTTGTTAGCTACGAACTTTTTAAATTCTGGCTTAGAGGGTGTTCTTTAAGTTGGTGGACCATATTTTATTTTTGGCTGTAAAACTGTCTGTTTCTTTAAATATGTACCTACTAGATCGAAGAATCTGTTGGAGCTACTTGTCGGGCTAAGTGTTTTGTGGAGTAGGAATGTTGGATGGGTAGTCCTTGTTTTTTGAGAAATTTGTTATCCTCTTTATTTTTTGGGATTCTTGAATGGTAATTATCAGTTATATAAAAAAAAAAAAGAGTGAAACTAAGAAGATAATAAAAGCCAGATATAATTAGAGGATAGAAGAATTTATTAAAGGGCGTGAGACTTGGTGAGATTGGGAAGATATATATATAACCGGAAGCTCCTAGACAAGCAAATTAAAAGGTGGGGTTACTGTTAAACATTTTTCTCAGAAAAAGAAAGAGACAAACAGGCTGAAGCTGATCAATGTTCCCACTTGTTTTTGATATTAGAGGCCCTCGGTATAAGCCACACCTGCGGATTTCAACCACTCCCCTCCTTGTATCAACTCTGCCACTGTGAATTTCCTCGCTTCCGCCGGGTTAGTGATGGCATGATAACCAGGCCAGCTGACTCGCTTGCTTGTACCTGCACCGGTTCCCCGATTTGAGTACTCCCCATAATACAGTGTCTTCAGCACAAAATCTCCTCTCCATATGGACCAGCCCGCCGGATCAATATGGTCTCCGATGTAAGACTGCATTACAACCGTTCTAGAGTATTCCTTCCATGGACGACCGAGATATGACGGGAACGAACTCTTCACTGGTGCAAGGTCGGAGCTTGCTATAATGCCACATTTCTGGATTGAAGTCCCGGTGTTCTGGTTCAGGTCGGTCCGGCCTTGGGCCGTTACCATGTTCTTTTGGCCATTCATGGGCTTTCGAGCTATAAGTTCGCAGTTTTGGAGGACCATAGCGGCATCACCAAAGATGAAGTCGACGGTACCGGTGACAGAGCAGTCTCTGTAAAACTGACGCAGGGAGTGTGCATAGAGGGTGCCTTGGTACGCATCAATGCGGCAACGGTTTATGACGGATCAATCCGCTCCAACTCGTAACGCAACTGCTTAATGCTTCTGGGGTCCCGCCGTGTTCTGGAACCATATGTCTTGTGCTATAAATCCATCCCCCACACCAGCTTCATGGCACCATAGCCATTAGGTAACAACATACATTGTTTTTTTATTAGAAAATAGAAAAGAAGAAGCAATTCAGCAATTGCATTAAACTAGATTTTGGGGCCCAATAATAGGCCCAAGAACCTGGTGCACCCATATTGGGTTTACAACTTGTTGCCCAAGATGGTTGATACTCTACTTAGGGCTAAGGGCCCATTCCATCCTTTAACTCTCTGTTTTATGGGCTATTCTTCTTTTTTCACACCATGGAGCCTTACCACGGTGGGTAATGAAGCTGGGTAGCCCATCCCCAAACTCGAAAGTCATAACCCCGACCTGGTGAAGGCAGTTTTGGATCCTAAACTTCGCTACAATCAGCAAGGGGGATCTTACGTACCAAATCAGTTGGCACCTCAAAGATGGTTCATTTGATGGATAGATGGCAATCTCAGTATTACTCATAGGTCATTGCGAGATCTTGGCGTGGAATTCAGATCTGCTCCCGACACACTCTCTCATAATTAGACCTGTTCATGGGCCAGGCTTTCACTCTGTATTAACAGATTTTTCAAAGACCCAAGTCCAGCCCTCATAAAAAACCCAAAGCCCAGGCCTAAGCCCGAACCTGAAATTTAGCCCATACTATTAGTACTGCTGAAGCAGCTGAATAGAGAGAGAGAAATTATAAAGAAAAGAATAAAAAATGTATATATTAAATTACAAACATATATTTCAATAAATATTATATTATTTATATATTTTATATATAAAATACATATTATATATTTTATAAAATATATAATGCTGAGTCGGGCCAGGCTTTTTGACAAATCCCGAGCCTGACCCAAAACACAATCGAGCTTACTGTATTATGCCCGAGGTCATACCCGTGAGCCTAATTACATGAACAAGCCCGACCAAGGTGCGGGCCGGGCCATCGGGCTACCCGGCCCATGAACATGAACAGGTCTACACACAATATGTTATTACAGTCCCACATCGGAAACATTTCCCTTGTAACAGTTGGTACAGTGTTGGAAGCATTCTGTTCGTAGCAGATTCTACATTATTAACAGGTGGCGGATTTCACCGCAGAAACCACGTGACTTTCGTATTAAGTTATCATTAAAATCATTGATCACAGGTTCATAACAGGATGACACGTTCGAATCAGACAGAAGTCGTGTCACGATTCACTAATTAGGATGACTGATCTGAAATGGCCGAACTAATTTTTGTGTTTTTACTCGGGTGGTGGTCTGTTCAGCTAGAGCGTGGACAGAGTCGGTTAAGCGATCAACGGACAATTCCATCAGCTCTACACAGTCTGCTAAAGCCGCTTGCTGTCTCTGGTCGTTGAGCCGAGAGTTGATAGTGTGGGCCATCTCAATGGCGTATCGTATGCTCGACACGGATTTTGTCAAGAGCAACTGGAGGAGATGGACGTCATCTAATGGCTTCCCTGCAGCAGCAGCAGCAGCGACTACATTGGAAACCGTGGACAGGCAAAACCTCCGGTCGTGGGCCGAATCGCAAAGGTGGGGATGGACAGAGAGGTGAGTGGATGCGGTGGTGGTGTTGTTGTTGAGATGAAGAACAAGTAGGACAGCGGAGGAGATGATGGCAGCAAGGGAGAAAATAAGGCAGAGGGTTATGGTGGCAGAGGAGATTTTCGTCTTGGTGTTGGAATTGTCCAGGACTAGGAGAGGTTGATGGGGCGTTGCCATCACGGTAGGGTACTATGCAGTACTTGCTTCTGCGGTGGCCACATCTTCTACTATTGCTCTTAAATAGAGAAGAAAAGGCTCAGACCCAAATAAAAAAAAAAAAAATAGACGAGGGAAACTAATGGTCGCTCATTGAAACAAAGCATCTATTAAACTAAGAAAAATGATGTTAGATGCTTTGTTTCAAGGTCGCCCATTGAGTAGTAGCAACAGTAACGCCATTATTGCTTATTAGCACGGATCCATGTGATGATGCATATTGATTTGTTAAGAGAAATTGAAATAAGAGCTATTTCATTGTATTACGTGGGTGAGACATTCCAATATTAATTCCACGGTTCCATCCATTCAAAAAGAGACACAAATGACAATTTAGGGTGGCTCATAATTGGTCACCCAAAAAAAAGAAGATATTGTTTCCAGAATTCGGTGGAGGGAGATGTAGAATGTATGAAGGATGAAGGTGGTTTCTAGGAACCTCCAACTTTCCTTTTTAGTTTGAAAGTTGACACAAGTATGCCTTCGCGCTATATCTCTCCAGATTCATTTCATGTTGCTTTGCTTCACACCTTTTGTGGGTATTCACGGTTTTGTAGATGCCAATAAAAGCTTGAATTTTGCATATGGGGCTTAATATATATATATATATATATATATATATATATTAGTGGGGACATGTGCACGCGCGTGATTTGTTAAATTAAAGATAAGTAATAGAAATATATATAGAATATATAATTGTTTATATAATAATTAATAATCACTTGTATTTTATATATTATTTTTAATAAATTTTTATAATATAAAAATAATAATAATTAATTTTAAATAGAGTTGTTTATCAAATTTAGGGATGACAATTTTCCCCATTTCTCTTATCCCCGTGGGGATCTGCCCCAAATGGGGTAAGGCTGGGGATGATTCCGCCCCCCCCCCCCTACGGGGACAAAGATGGGGAAATTTTCATCTCCATTGGTGGGGATGGGGAGAGCACTCCTTGCCCCGCGGGGACCCTGATCCTCACCCCATGGGATCCCCGCTAATATATATGTATATATATGCATACGTTTATATATGTATATATGTATACATACGTCTATATGTTAATATTTTTAAAAGTTTGGTTGAATATTTTCTAATAGGATTGTAAATTTTAATTATTTTATTTTTATTTTTTAAATAAAATAAAAAATAAAGACATAATGGTTGACATTATAAAGAATCATGGGGAGTGGAGATCCCGTGGAGACGGAGATGGGGATAACTTTATCCCTGTTAGCAGGGATGGGGACGGGGACGTGGATGGGAAGAGGCTCCTCGTCCTTCCCCTACCCTGTTGCCATCCCTAATCAAACTAATGAAATTGACCAACCCGATTTTTAGTATTTTCAATCGGCTTTGGTTCAACAATTTCCCAACCTAACTTGGTTGGATCAATTTCACTTTGACCATTTGTAAACTGACTAAAATTGAATGACCTGACCATAGATATATATTAATATTTTATATTTTGAATATATTTTTTAATATAGGAAAGTGGGGAAATTCCAATATTTCTTAGGCTAAAATATTTTATATCATAAATTTAATTTTTAATAATGTCATTGTAATTTTTTTAATTTAAACTTAATTTTAAATTTAATTTTTAAGTTTAAATCTTTTGAACCGACTGACCAAACCGAAAATTGACCCAAACCGATATAACCTGAGTGACCAACTCCCCAACTTGACTAGGTCGATTTGGTTCGCCAAAAAACCTACAACTGGACCGAACCAACTTGTGAACAATAGTTTAATCTCCAATAACTATTAAAAATTTGTAGAGAAAATACACAAAAAATTAAATTTAAAAAGCTAAATAATAGTAGTTTAAACTCCAAAATTATTGAAAATTTTCTATTAAAAAACAAAACAAAAGTAGATTTATACATAATTATTGAAAATATATTTATCACAAAAAACAATAAATAATTACTGAACTACAATAAATATTAATTTTAGTATATATATAGATTAAGTTTTTAAAATTATTATTATTGAACAATAATTTTTTTGAAAGTTATTTTCTAGAATTATTAATTGGTATAAATGAAATTAGTTATTTACAATATTATTTATTTATTGAAATAATATCATTATTTAAATTTTAAAATATTAATTACTTGTTGAATATAATAATCCATAAAATTATAGTACTATTAATACATAATTTTTTTATTTTAACTATTTAAAATCTAGTTATGTTAAATATTTCATTATTTAAAATATTTAGTTATTTAACTAAATATTTAAAATCTTAATCTATTTATTATAATTGAAAGTTATTTAGTAACTAATTAAAATATATTATTAATTGATTTAAAATATTAATTTTAATATTTTGTTATTTAAGATATTTAGTTATTGAGATATTTAAATAATATTTCATTTTTAATGTTAGATTTTTGCTTTTTTGAATAGCATTTAGATTGAATAATCCAGAAAAGCATAATTTATACTATTTGTACATAATTTTATGATGAATTTTGTAAAAATATATAATTATTAATAATATGAATATTATTAAACTAGCAGGGACCCGTGCAATGCACGGGAAAATCTGAAAGATTTAATAATTTTATTTGTCATTTAATGTTGAATTATAAAAAATAATTATTGTTTATTGAATACGAATAAATATTTTTTAATAAATTTAGTTTTGTTCATAATTTGTAGTAATTTTAATAATTTATCTATTTATTATTTTTACATGAAATTTTGATTAAATATAAATAAATAAAAATAATTATAAAAGCTAACATTTTTACTAATTCCACTAATAATTAACAATTATATAGGAATGAAAACGGGGTGGGTTCAAGGCAGGGCACCCCATCCCTTTCCCTGCCCCATAGTCAAGACACTTTATCACATCCCTGCCCCGTCCCCAGTGTCACGCGGGTTCAGGGCAAGGTAGTCACTCCTCAATGTTGGGTGAGTTCATGGGCAAGGCACCCCACTCCTCATCAAGGACGGAGAATCCTCGAATTCCCCTGCCTTGTCCCCATTATTGGGTAGGTACAAGTAGAGGTGTAAATTGGGTCGTGCTGGGTCGGCACGACTCGACCCACATGTGGCCCGCACAAAGCGTCCCGGGCCTCGCCTCCCTCATATAGGATAATTTGGGGGGTCGGTTCGGTACGAGCCACAGCTCATGCCCACACGGGCCTGTGCTGTGTTGTGGGTCGGGCTGGTCCATGTGTCGGGCCTTGGGCCAAGCCATGCCGCACACCAAGCTAAGCTCAAGGCAAGGCACCCACTCCCTGTCCAAGGGTTTTAAAATTGGACCGGATGGGGAGCTGTTCTAGGGCCAAATGGTCTGACTATTCGGTCTGAACGGATGATCCACTCTGACAAAAAAATAACAAATTAAAAAAACAATAAAAGGCCAAAAATTATTATCGGGGTTGACGGTTCGACCACCCAAATCAGCGGTCCACTAACCAAATAAACAGTTTTTGGACAAAAAGCGGTTTTGAGGTGAAACGATGTTCAATTCCCAATTTTTCCAATTTAACCATTTGGTTTGATCCAGTTTTGAAAGAAAACACTATCCCCATCAACCCAATATTCAATTTGATGATAGAAATGATCAAAAGGATATATTGAGTATCAACCACATGGTAAATTTCTAAAAGTACACTAAATTGTCTTTAATATTCAAAAATATAATTTTATGAAAATTTTGGAAAATTTATTGTACTTGTGTAATTTTGAAAATTTATTCAAATTTATTTAAATTTTTATAACAGAATTATACTAATTTACCTTATAATTTCTAATATAAACTAACCAATAATTTCCTTTTTCCAATATTATAGTAATTTATCTTAATAATTTGTGTAATTATTTGTTCAAATTATAGTTTTCCATTTCCCATAGTCATTTATCTTTAATAATTTTCAATAATTTGCAATGAAAATTACATAATTTTTCAATGGTTTTCCAAAATCTATCAAATGTAATAAATTTTCCTAAAATTTCCAAAATATTCCAATAATTTTCAATAATTATTTAATGCATTTTAAATAAACTTTCAAATACTTTATATCTTTTAATTTCAAAAATGTTATTTTACGAAAATATAGTTTTATGAAAAATTTTGAAAAGATTATTGCATATGTGTAACTATGGGGATTTATTTTAATTTTTTTTTAAATTGTTATTAAATATATTTTTTATATGGTAGTTTACTAACAAAATTACACTAATTTATCTTTTATTTTTCAATATAAACTAATCAAAATTTTCATTTTCTAACATTTTAATATTTTGTTCCCCCATTTGTATTTGGTTATTAATTATAATAATAACAATAACTAAAATTTTATACTTTTTGATAATTATTAAATATAATTCTCAATTTTATTGAAATTAGTTAAAGAGTTATCAATTTTTATAAAATGTTGTTAATGAGTTAATTAATAACAATATTTATTAATTTGTGGTAATTTACTAACCATACTAATAAGAATATTTATTTTTTGGTAATTTACTAACTGTATTTATTAACTTTTGGTAATAACACTATTTAATACTCATTGAATATGGGTGGAATTAAATATTAACCATATTTAACTATTTATTAATTAATATGAATATTTTAAATAAGGGAGAGTAGATATAGAATTGGGGGATGCATTTTAGGAATTGATTAGGGAGTGGAGCAACATGATATTTTCCTATTGGTTTAAATGAGATAACTTAGGAGAGAGATTATAGGAATATTTTTAGGTAGTTGGGTGACATGGCTTAATGAGAGTGGTGGAAAGGGGAGAAGAGAGAAAGTCAAAGAGAATGCAGGGTGGGGACTGAGGATAATGGAGCAAGGAGAGGCATGGTGACTGGGATCGTGCTTTGTTAAGCGAAAGTTAAACAATAGAAATACATAAGAGTATATATAATTGTTTCATATTTTAACTTTTTAATAAACAATCCAATCAAACTCAATCTGAGTTGGTTGGTTTTCTAGTATTTCAGATTTGCTTTGGTTTAATAAATATATATGAATATTTTATATTTTAAATTTAATTTTTTAATATGGGAAAGTAGGAAAATTCCCATATTTTTTATTGTAAAATATTTTATATCATAGATTTAAATTTCTTTCCCATATTTTTTATTCTAAAATACTTTATATCATAGATTTAAAATTTGTAATTTATTTTTTAATAATATCATTGTAATTTATGAAATTTAAAGTTAATTTTTATGTTTAAATCTTTTGAACAGACAAACAAAACTGAAAATAGACCCAAATCGATACAACCCGAGTTGGTGGGTTTTTGCTAATGGTCAATCGGTTTCGAGTGACAAACCATAGACTTGACTAGATCAATTTGATTGGCGAAACAACCTACAACTGTATTGAACCAATCATTGAACACGCTTAATTTCAACTAAATTTATAGTCTAATATCTAATAAATAACAATAGTTTAATCTCCAATAATTATTGAAATTTATAGCAAACATACACAATCATTGAAAATAATTTTATAATGAAAATATAATAGATATATAATAAAAATATAATAAATACTGAAAATATAATAAATTAGTCAGTAAATAGTGGAACCTCAAATAATAGTTTAATCTCTAATAATTATTAATCTATAAATTATAAAAAATATATAATTACTAAAAGTAAATTTATAACAAAAATACAATAAATTAAATTTCAAAAATTAAATAATAGTTATTTAATCTCCAATAATTATTGATAATTTTCTATTAAGTAAAAAAATAAAAATACATTTATAAATAATTATTGAAAGCATATTTATAAAAAAACAACAAATAATTACTGAAAATAAAATAAAAATTAATTATAGTATATCTATATATATAATGAATATACTCTATTATTGTAAAATTATTACTAATAAATATAATTTTATTGATAGTTATTTTCTATAATTATTAATTCATATAAGTGAATTTAGTTATTTACAATATTATTTAGTTATTGAAATAATATTGTTATTTAAATTCTTAAAATATTAATTATTTATTGAATTTAATAAACCATAAAATTATAATTGTACTATTATTACATAATTCGTTATTAATTTTGTAAAATGTTAAATTATTATTAATATGAATAATATGAATTCTGTTATAATTATTTTTCTACTTTTAAGATTTTTTTTAAATTTATTATATAATTTCGTTATTTTAACTATTTTAAATTTGTCATGTTAAATATTTTGTTATTTAAATATTTAAATCATATGCAAAATAATTAAAAATTTTCATTATTTGAATTTATTTATTTTAATGTTATTACGTAATATTAATTATTTTGTTATTTGATTAACATTTAAATTGATTAATTCGTAAAATTATAATTTATATTGTTACTACATAATTTCCTGATGAATTTTGTAAAAATATTGAATTATTAATAATATGAATATTATTAAATCTATTAATTTTTTGTGTTTTGAATAAATATTTTAAATTTAGTATATAATTTTGTTATAACATTTAAATAGTTCTGAATTTTTTTAATTGAAACTTTCTTTAGATAGATATAGATAAAAAGTGGGGGAGAGGATAAATAGGAATTAATGATAGTTTAGGAGAGAATCACTCTACTAAATTAGAGATAATTTAAGAGATAAATAGGAGTTAGAGATAATTTAGGAGATAAATAGGAATTAGAGACAAAGAGAGGTATGGTGACGTGGAAAGACAAATTTTAATATATATATATATATATTAGAATTAGTTTTGTCTTTTTAATAATTATTTTAAATTTATTATATAATTTTGTTAGAATATTTAAATAATTCTTAAAATTTTTAATTCAAGCTTTCTTTAGATAGATGTAGATAAAAAATGGGGGAGAAGATAAATAAGAATTAGAGATAATTTAGGAGAGAAACTCTATTACTAAATTAGAGATAACTTAGGAGAAAGTTGGGGATAGTGGGGAAGGTTGTTTAGGAGAAATTTTAGGATATTAGATTATTTAGGTTATTGGAACGTATGGATATATATATATATATATATAAAGAGAGAGAGAGATTTTAGGAAGATTTTTTTTAGGGAATGTAGAGTTTTTAATTGGTAGTTTAAAAAATGACATGGACTAAAACAATTAAAAAAATCAGAAAAAAGAGAACATTTCTATACTTCCTTGTTTTAATATATGCACTGTTTCAATTTGAGCGTTCTACCCACATGGTCGACAGTGATACTTCCCCACTTATGAATTACTAGCGGGGACCTGTGTGATGCACAGGATTTATTAAGCGAAAGCTAAACAATAGAAACACACGAGAGTATACAATTGTTTCATATTTTTAAAATTTTAAGTAATTAATAATTATTTATATTTTACATACTACTTTTAATCATTTTTTAACAATACAAAAACAACAATAATTAATTTCAGCTAGGGTTGTTCATAAAACTAATGAAACCAACCAATTCGACCAACTCAACTAGAGTTGGTCAGTTTTCTAGTATTTTCGGTTAGCTTTGGTTTAATAATTTCCTAACACGACCAGGTTGGATCAGTTTCGCTTTGGCCATTTGTAAATCAACCAAAATTCAATGACCTAACCATAAATATATATATTAATATTTTGTATTTTTAATATAGGAAAATGGAAAAAATTTCCCATATTTCTTATTCTAAAATATTTTATATCATAAATTTAATTTTTACTTTTATTCTTAATAATGATGTTATAATTTTTTTAAATTTAAATTTAAGTTTTGAGTTTTAAGTTTAAATCTTTTTAACTGACTGACCACACCAAAAATCGACCCAAACTAATACAACCCGAGTTGGCTGATTTTCACTAATGGTTAGTTGGTTTTGGCTAACCAACTCCCCAACCTGACCAGCTTGATTTGGTTGGCCAAACATCCTACAACCAAGCCAAACCAAGTCGTGAGTACTCCCAATTTCAGCTAAATTAATAATCTAATCTTTAATAAATAACAATTGTTTAATCTCCAATAACCATTGAAAATTTATAGCAAAAATAGAAAATTATTGAAAATATATTGATAATAAAAATACAATAAATAGCTAATAAAAATACAATAGTCACACAAATAAATAAATATTAAAAAATATATTAAATTAGTTAATAAATAGTAGGGGTGCAACTTGGGTGGGCCCAACCCAAAGTTTTAGCGGGTTGGGCCTGGATTTTTGGTCTTTGGGTTGGGCTTGGGCCCAAGAAGTTGGGTTTTTTTTATTTTTCGGGTTGGGCCTAGACCTGGCCCTTAGGTAACCCGAACCTGATTCGAGCCCAACCCAACTATACCCATTAAATTTTAAAAAGTTATATAACAATAGTTTAATCTCCAATAATTATTGAAAATTTTCTATTAAATAACAAAACAAAAATAATTTTATGCCTAAATATTGAAAATATATTTCTCACAAAAAATAATAAATATTCATTTTAATATAGATAAATATATAATAAATATGGATTAAGATTTTAAAATTATTATTAAAAAATATTAATTTTTTTTAAAGTTATTTTCTAGAATTATTAATTGATATAAATGAAATTATTTATTTACAATATTACTTAGTTATTTAAATAATATCACTACGTCAAGGGACTCGGAGCCGTCCCCCAGTTGCTGTCTACAAAGTATGCTGGATTGGCGGTAGTGTTGGCCGCGATGGAAAAAGCCATCGATGACGGAGTTAACGTTATATCCATGTCTCTCGGTGGCCGAATTGCTGATTATTACAAGGATAGTGTTGCCATCGAGCATTTGCGGCGAATTCTTACAGCTTATCGAATGTAGCTCCTTGGATAATTACCGTAGGTGCGGGCACATTGGACCGACTTCCCGCCTTACGTTAGCCTTGGAAACGGGAAAAACTTCTCCGGCGTGTCGCTTTATAGTGGAAAATCGTCATCAGATTCCATAACGGAGTTCGTCTATGTTGGTAACGCGACCAACGTTACAAACGAGAATCTTTGCATGGTTGGTAGTTTAATACTGGGGAAGGTTTTCGAAACGATCGTATTGTGTGATCAAGGGATTAATGCTAGAATTCAAAGTGAAACAAGCGGGTGGTGCAGACATGATTTCAGCGAAGTTAGATATGAGTTTCACACCATTCAGGGGCAATTTAGTCATAAAATATGCATTTAGGTTGACAAAGAATGGTGAATTTTAGAAAATAAAATTTCACCGGTGAATTTAAAAGTTTTAAAAAGTTATAATGAATTTAAGAATATTCATAAAAAGTGACGGTAGATTTTGAACAATTTCCCAAAAAACAAAAAACCCCAAACTCAAGGGGAAAAGGTTTTAGAGAAAGTCACATGTAACAGTGACCGTATAAAAAAAGAAAAAGTCACATATCACAATGATGTCGAATCACGAGAGTCCAAATTATGGAAACTTTTTGAAATGGGGATGAGTTTTCTGATGTGTTCGGTTTATAGATTTTTAAAGGTTTCATGGTTCCAGAACTATATCATTTTTTTCAATGAAGATCATTTTTTCAAACGGTACAGTATTTATGTCACAACATGTAAAAAGATGTATTTTAAACAAGCCCATTTTGCTGGTTTTAAAACATAGATGAGCATGTAAATAGCATTTAAGGGCCTGTTTGGTTCATAGGAACATTTGGTTGGGTGGAATCAGAATTCCATTCTCACTTTTGGTGGAATGGCATTTTCCCATTTAAGGGAATGATCATTCCCTCTCCCTCTTTTGGGAATTGGGAATCAAATACTATTTGGGTTGATTTTAATTTTCATTCATATTCTTATATAAACCAAACAGACTATAGGAATAAATCATTCCAATTCTGATTTTGAAAAATCAAATGAACCCTAAATGTTGATTGTACTCATTAGCCCAATGAAACCCAAACACACATGAATGGAAGAAATAAATATCCTAGCGGAATGGAACCGTCGACCCATCGATCCATTGACCCAGTACCTGGCCAAAAACCATTGAATCGGTCAACGACCCATTGACCCGAGCAGTTGAATTGTCGATCCGTTGACCCATTCAATTTTGTTTTACCCTAATCTCGATCCCTAGCAAAAAATCGTTGAAATTGATCAACGATCCATTGACCTAGGCAATCGAACCATTGACCCGTTCAATGGTTTTTGGTTGTTTTTTTATTTTTTTTAAATTTTTGTTGTCAGAATGGGCCATCCATTCGAACCGAACAGTTGAACCGTCAACTTGAAAACCAGTGGCCAGAACGGTTCCGTTTTCAGGTCGTATGAGTCACACGCTTGAATGACATAACATGTATGGTATAGCTTAATCGACCTCACACACTCAATTTTTTGCCTATAATATTTTTTGTTAGAACGGGTCATCCGTTTTTTTTTTTTTTTTTTTTAATTGGGAACCATCCAGGCAACTAGTTCTGTTTTACCCCAATCTCGGTCCCTGGCCAAAAACCACTGAATCAGTCAATGACCCATTGACCTGAGTGGTCAAACCGTTAACTCGTTGACTCGTTCAATGGATTTTGACCATTTTTTTATTTTTTGTTGTTAGAACGGGCCGTTTGTTTGAACCAGATGGTCGAACCATCAACCCGAAAACCAGTGGCTAGAACGGTTCCTTTTACGGGTTGTATGAGTCACACGCTCGAATGACATAACACGTATGATACTGCTTAATGGACCTCACACACTCAATTTTTTGCTTGTAATTTTTGTTGTCAGAATGGGTCGTTCGTTCGAACTAGATGATCGAATCGTTGACTAGAAAACAGGTGGCCAGAACGGTTCCATAATTTTTTGCTTGTAATTTTTTGTTGTCAGAATGGGTCGTTCGTTCGAACTGGATGATCGAACCGTTGACTAGAAAATAGGTGGCCAGAATGGTTCCATAATTTTCTGCTTGTAATTTTTTGTTGTCAGAATGGGTCATTCGTTCGAACTGGATGATCAAATCGTTGACTAGAAAACAGGTGGCCAGAACGGTTCCATAATCTTTTGCTTGTAATTTTTTGTTGTCAAAACAGGGCATCTATTCGAACCGAACGGTCGAATCGTCGACTCAAAAACCGGTGGCCAAAATAGTTTCATTTTCAGGTCGTATGAGTCACACGTTCGAATGACATAACACGTATGATACTACTTAATGTACCTCATAAACTCAAATTTTTTCCTATAAATTTTTTTGTCAGAACGGACAGTCCGTTCGAACCGCCAACCAGGAAATTGGTGGCCAAAACGGTTCCGTAATTTTTTGCTTGTAATTTTTGTTGTTAGAACAGGCATTCGTTTAAACCAGATGGTCGAATTGTTGGTTGTTAGAACGTTATTAACAACATTTATCAATAATAGTAAGTAATTATACTATTTAATTAAATAATCATTAATAATAGTTTTAATAATATTATTTAGTTATTTTTAATATAACAGTAAATATTAAATTTATGAATAGGATTTATTAACAATATTCATTAAATTAATAATTACCAAAATTAAATTAAATTAACAGTATTTATTAGTAATAGTCAATAGTTATAATATTTTATTAAATAATCAATAACAATACTTTAATTAACATTTTTAATTATTTTTAATATAACAATAATTACTAAATTTATTATCAGTATTTATTAATAACAATATTTATAATTTTAGTTTAAAATAAAATTAAAGTAAACATTTATTTATTAACAATATTTATAATAACAGTAATTATTAATTATAATCACTAATTATATATTTATTAAATTACTGTAATAATCAGTAATTTATTAACAGTGTTTTTTAATAACAGTATTTACAATTTTAAAGTAAATATCTAGTTATTAACAATATTTATAATAACAGTAAGTATTAATTATAATCACTAATTATATATTTATTAAATTACTGTAATAATTAATAATTTCCGTTATTTATATGACAATAATTACTGGATTGCTCCCATGTGGAAATTTATTCGTACGAGAAAATTCCATTTTCTGCACGGAGAGGACACCTCATTAAAAGATATTTTCAATGCAGTTGTGCTAATCCAACTTTACTTGCACCTTCTGTCTCTTATTTTATATCAAACCAAGCACAGCATAAGTGCATGAATCCTAACCCGTTTCATGTGTCTTCAGAATTCAAATCTGCAACTCACACACTGCTTACACTACTTTTACACCCCAACTTCTATACCCAGTTTTATACTGGGGTTGTATCTGGACACACACCTGCGACTCCAAATTCCTCAATGATGCTTTTAGGCACGTGCGTCTTTGTATCCAACAACCATTACAAATTTAACCAAACCCTATGAAAGCTGCCGAGTTAGAGAAAAAGGTCGACCATTTTGGATGGGTAAAATGATTCAACCGATCTGGAGCTCAACTTTTATGTTTGTCATGTAAAAGTAGGAAGTCATATTATATTATGCTGTATATTTCATATTTTTTCTTTTTTAACTGAGTTCTTATTCTATCTTCTATGTTTTTCTATTTGATGACTTCTTTTTAATTTTGAGTCTATAATGAAAAAATGGTGTTTTAGAAAACAGTCATTTGGTTGGAACTGTTTTTTCATAGAAAACGGTACTCTAAGTTATACCTTAGAAATCGGGAAGGTATGGCTTGGAGTAACGTCAAATTTGACATTTCCTGGAATTGCAGCTCATTGCTGCCAGTAGGGCAGTGATGTGACAGTAGATAATGGGTACAAGTGCAGAAAATGTTTTCTGGAGCA
This sequence comes from Nelumbo nucifera, assembly GCF_055504915.1. Lineage (NCBI taxonomy): Eukaryota > Viridiplantae > Streptophyta > Magnoliopsida > Proteales > Nelumbonaceae > Nelumbo > Nelumbo nucifera. The sequence goes on along the minus strand of NC_142649.1, from coordinate 143,337,620 downwards.
TTGGTACCAAACAGAAAAAATTGTTGTTGCTCTAGGAAACGTTCTACTTGACAGCAACGATTCCAAACAAAATAAAAGAGAAAACAGTGCTTTCAACCCACACATCAACAGCTTAAGCTTCTTGCCATGATTTTCTACAGCCAGCTGGACTATTTGGGTCTAAAACCGTTTACACAACCGGCTTCACTTCACCCCTAAACCGTTACTTTATCAAAAAATTATTGACTTGGTTAGCAATTCACTGACCCCGACAATCAAACCATCAATTAATTGGTTCTTTACTATTTTATCTATTTTTTTTTAAATTACAACAAGGAATCCTTTCAGACCACACACTCAAATCGCTGATCTAGAAACTAGTGGCCGAAGTGGTTAGAGTTCCAGCTTGGTTTTTAAAGCATTACTTCTTGTTATTTTCCCCTCCAAGGTGGGAGACTCAAAAGAGTCAAACTTATCATCAGCCTTGGAAAAGCTTTGTGATGCTTGATGAAACCTTCAGCGTCCACCTTGCAAAGCCCAAATATATTTTTATTGAGCTAATCAATCGACTTTCCAGTGAAATTGGTTTTAGTAATTTCTTAAAAGCGTTCAGTCAACGTAGCTCAATGAATGCTGAAACTCTCCCAAACGGGCTCTTATTAGAAAGTTTGCGTCTGATTTGGTCTCTGCAAGGCAACTCTTATAGCCATAGCTTTAAAGAGATCGGATTAGCCGAACGCATTGGCTGTTTAACAGCTATGGAGCCTATGATAACACCCCATGTATTTTATGACTGGTGTGGCCGTGTAGGGCATTATCATTGATTGCACAGCTCCATTGCGTTCAGCTACTACGATCGAATTAAGCTTCAAACCTCTTTCTTTGTTTTTAAGGTTTAGTTTGGAATGAGTATTAATACAAATTTGTAGTGTAAAATTTTGAAATTTGTATTATTTTGTATGTATTTGTACTATATATATTTGCATTTGTATTCTCAAACTAAGCCTAACAATGTAAATCTGGGCAGGTCTTGCAATTCATCTGGGCTGGATTGAGATATCCCTTCAAGGGTAGCCTAGTTCGCTTGCATATATGAATTATTATTGTAATGGAGCCAAGTATATATATATATGATAGGTTTTTACCAATGTTTTAAAAATTGACTTGGAGGCCATACTGTTTTTTGCCTCTGGGTCATGGGTCATTGGTTCGACCATTCGGGTCAAACAATATATATATATATATATATATATATATATATATGTATGTATTTATGTATATATATATATATATGTGTGTGTGTGTGTGTGTGTCTGTGTATAAATATATTTTATCAATAAATAATGTATAATTATATTTTAGATATGTTATATGTATTTTTAATTCAGTTTTTATTTTTCTATTTACAAAAATATTAAAAATTGCAATTTGAGGCCAAAAAATGTTTTTTTTTTTGCAAAAATAGCAGGGGCACCTTGCAATACATAAATCTCGAAAAGTTACCCAAAATAAAAAAAGATCACCCCAATCGGATATCGGAGTGCAAAGTTATGGCCTCTGAAAGCTTGCATGCATTGAGTGTGCAACTCGCGACCCGGTGACTAGGTCAAATGGGTCAATGGTTAAATCGGCCGAGTCGAATGGTTCTTGGCCAAGTTAACGGTTTTTTACCACCTAATGGGTTTTGACTGAACCAAACCCAAAACCCTGACTGAGTGATGGTTCGAACGGTTCAACGACCAGGTCAATGATGAGTTGAAAACACTAGTTTTCACCATGTCAAGAACAATGGACGGATCAGGCTTGGGCCATAACCCACCCAATACCAATTATATCCTATTGTAAGCACATTCTTGGCCCAATAAAGTTTGGGGTTAGGAAAAGAAAAAGAAATAAAGAAAGAAAAGCTCATCCTTGCCCAAAAGTTAGTAAAATGTCACATTCTAGCCAAAGTAATGAGAATAGTATGCATATAGAGAAAGCTTGTGCATATAGTAAAATGTCACATTCTATGCCCTCCATTCTCTGTATCTCTCATTCTCCTTAAACAGCAAAATGGAAACCTATCAAAAGTCAAAACATAGTAATATATAGAAAATTTTGTATTGCAAGCAACAAGGCAAGTTGCATTATTTGTGCAAGTCATGTTCCCAAGTCCACTTTTATTAGTTCATTTTGGTGCACCCAAGGTTTAAAATTTTGATACAATAAGCCCGATACAGTGTATATCTTATCGTATATTTGAAAAATAGATATGGGATACATATGAAAATCGGGCGTCTTGTTTTTTTTCATGCATATTGGACACATATCGGGGGTGTATCGGGGCGTATCGGTAGCGTATCGATAAAGAAGATCATATGACCAAAAACTAAAAAAAAGGGGGAAAGCAAGCTTCTTTTCCCTAAAATAGTACTTCTTTCACTCCCCCCCCCCAAATGACTCTAAAACTCCAAACCTCATTCCTAGAGTGCTAGATTTGCAAAAATTTGCAAGAAACAAGAAGATTTTTCAAATTTTGAAAAAAATATGGCAAAAATAGGTAGATTTTTTCAATTTTTTATAATATCTTGTGATTTCTTTTTTTCTCGAATATTTAAATTTATGTTGATTTATATTTCTTACATTCAAAATCACAATTCTTTTGTGTTATCAAAAGATTTATAGAAATTTCATGAAGATATTTGGGGAAAATATAAATTAACAAAAAATTTGAAAACTTAATTTTTTCTCCACCTATAAAGACTAAATATATTTTAGATCTATGGATTTATCTATCATATCCATAGAGCAATTGAAATTACATCTTTAATACCTTTTATTTTTATATTTTTAGAATTAAAAAATAAATAATAATTAAATATATTTGATCATTTGATCATAATAATTGAATATATTATAATTCTATGGATGATCTATCATATCCACAGACCAATTGAAATTTCTTGTTTAATAATTATTTTTTTACTTTTTTATTTTAGAATTAAAAAAATAATTAATTAATTAATTATATTTTATCATTTGATCACAATGATTGAACATATTATAATTCTATAGATGATTTATTATATCCACAATGAAATTGAAATTTCTTCTTTAATAACTATTTTTTTTTAATATATTATATAATGCTTATTTATTTTTTATAATCTTTGGAAATAAATAATAAATAATTATTAATTATATTTTCACTTAGAAGTTGTGCAAATGCATGTTTTATGGTTGGATAGGAGAGTTGGGTTTTTCCCATCCCATAAAAAACTAAAACTTAAGAATTATAATTTATAAATTATAGTTAATCATAGAATTTTTAATGAAATTATAATTAACTATAATATATTTCTTCATAAAACCATTAAAATATATTAATTAATGTAAATACACATCATTGAGGCCTTATATTTAGTGTTGTTGATGTATTTTTATGATTTATTAAATTATTTATAGTGTTTCGAAGCGTATCTATATATATATTAGTTTTTCTTCGATACGCATGTGTATCCAATGCATATCTCGATACGTCTCTTAAAATTGCCTTTCCGATACACTTGGTGTTTCTGATACTTTGAACCTTGGGTTCACCTATCCATTGTACTCTCCTAGAGTTGTAATCACATTAGGTTCAGATATCCAACTTGTATTCTTATTTGCATCCGATTATCAAACCTCTACATTTGCATCCACACCCCATTATTATATAGATTTTGATTCAAATTTGGATTTAATGTATAGCCATCTTATTGTATTTAAAGTGACCAAAAATTGAAAATGTTTAAGGCCGTTTGGTTCACAGTTGAAATTGGAATCAGAATCAGAATCGAAATCCTCCAGAATGGCCTATTCCCATAATCTGTTTGGTTCATAAAGGAATGGGAATGGGAATTAAAATCAGCAGGAATGAGATTTCATTCCCTAGGGAAGGGTAGGGAATGGCCATTCCCTCAAATGAGGGAATGCCATTCCAGCAGGAATAGGAATGGGGTTTCGATTCCGCCCAACCAAACAGTTAGAATCGGAATAGCCCATTCCGATTCTGATTCTAGACCCCTATTCCCATGAACCAAATGGGGCCTAAGAAAAACTAATTATTTTGAACTTATATATCTATGATAAATGTATATAAATATAAAATATTAACTTTATCATTTATAAATTTATATACATAAAATAATATTTTTTTATGGGACTCATATTTTAATTGGATCTGATGGGGTTAAATCTTCATCCAATCTGATTATTAATTAAATGCAAGTTCTAACATTCAAATTTGGGATAATTGAATTTGGAGTTAGATCAGATACTACACTTCAAGAATCCATTGACAACCTCTTGCACATAATTAGCTCCCTTAAAATAGTGAAATCTCTGTCTCTTATGTTAAGACCTTCCAACAATGGGTCCTCATTTTTTAATATCTTCCTCATTTCATAGGACGTGTTAATGCCACGGCACCACCTTCCTCTTGTGTGCAATATGTGAATGTGGCAGTTATCAACTGCAAGACAGATTTGGCTGACTTAGTTTATAAGAATAGTTCATGCTTCCTATAATTAAGATCTCCATTGCAAGCGGGCAGGAAGATTGTGAAAATATTATTAAATAAGAATGGGGGAAGAGAACAACTTATGGTGGCTCAGTTGGTAGGTTCTCTGACTCGTCGGAGTAGAGTCCTGGGATCAAATCCCACTGCCACCAGGGGTTGGGGGAAGGGTTAAGGAAAAGGGGATGGGCTACCCTCTGTTGTGTAGCCCCATGAAGAGAAAAAAAAAAAGAATGGGGGAAGAGATGTAGGGATTTGTGATAAAGAATCATCAAAATATTAAAAATTTTAAGTAGTGGTTAAAAGGTTGGAATTAAAACTCTTTGGTTTTGTGCACAAAAAGTTAAAAGAATTAGATAATGAAATTTCCAATTGAGAAGAAGAGAATCGGCATGAGGAAATTGATAAAAAATAAATCCAATTTTTAAATAAGGAATATAATACTTGGCTTATGTGACAGGAAAAACTATGGTAGCAAAAATCAAGATAAGTATGGTTGAATGAAGGTGATTGGAACACAAAATACTTCCATCAAATAATAAATTTAAAAGAATGAAAAATTATATAGAAGGAATAAAAGACAACCAAGGGAAGGAGTTGTAGTTGGAGGAGAAAGAAAGAAAATATCTCTTATATAACCCACCATACTGCACCAGAGCCTAATGATTTTACTCCTTATTTTTATATAAAATATTGGCATCTAATTGAAAGAGAGGTGAATGAAAGGGTGCAAGATTTTTTTTTTTAAATCAAGAAGGTTCACCAAACCAAAGAATTGAGTTGTAGAAATCTTTTTATATCCATAAAAAGAAAAATGTTTTGAACATAACTCGGTTCAATGGATAAGTTGTTGCAATGTGCTTTACAAAATAATTGCGAAGTGTTTGGTGCAAAAAATTAGACAAGTTAATTAGGTAAGCTGGTGGACTCAAATCAGGTAGCTTTCGTTAAGGGAAGAAATGTACAAACGATAAAATAATAGGAAGATAATTAATATCTAAGATGAAAAGAAAAAAGAAAAGAACCACGTGGGTAGGAATCATGCTAGATATGTCTAGTGCATATGACAGGGTAAGGAGGGATTAAAAAGAAAATTCTATGAAAAGGTTGTAAGGCCAGGCATGTTGTATGGAGGAAAGTGTAGGATAGTCAAAAAAACATGTTCAGAAAATGAGTGTGATAGAAATGAGAATCCTATGATGGATGAGTGGAAATGTTGGAAAGGATAGGATTAGGAATGAAACCATCCATAGAAACTTATGAGTAGCTCCAATAAGTGATAAAATGAGAGAAAGAGAATAGGCTAAGATGCTTTAGTCACGTGCATAAAAGACCACAACTGCTCCAATTAGAAGAATTGATTTATTACAAGTAGAAAGGTTTAGAAGAGCTAGACCAAAAACGACATGGGTAGAATTAGTAAGAAATGATTTAAGCACTAATTCTTTAAGAGTGGACATGGTTTTAAATAGAAATCTAGCCAACCCCATATAGTTGAGACAAGGTATAGATGATGATGATGATCTAGAAACTATAATCCCATCATTCATATGCTATTTGTAGATGATTGTCTTCTCTTTCGTAAAGTTGAACCAAAGATAATAGAGGCAATGCAATAAATCATTGCTTCTTTTGAGCACATGTCTAAAGAGAAAATAAATACTAGTAAGAGTACTGTTTTGTTCAACATAAATATGCATCAAACGTAAAGACAGTTCATAGTGAGAATATTAAAAATGAAGTAGATGAGATTCAATGATAAACACTTGAGTGTAGGGGTGTCAATTGGACTGGATTGGAGTGTAGGGGTGTCAATTGGACTGGATTTGGTCCAATCCAATCTAGTCCAATGTGAGTCCATTACAAATGGACCAGGTCCAATCCAATCCAATGAATCTTTTGGACAATTTTGAACCAGTCCAAATCAATGTCTAGACCATCCAATCTGTTCAAATTCGTTTTAATTTAGATTGGTTTCAACCCAAATTTGGTTCATTGAATTCTTATCTTATACCAATGGACCAGATGCTGGCTTAATGTAACCCAATTCAATATAAATTTGTTACAAACAGACCAGGTCCAATCCAATCTAATAAATATTTTGGACCGAATTGGTCCAATCCAATATGTCTTGTTGGTCCATCCAATCCATCCAATTTGATTTTGGACTGAACGGGGTTCAATCCAAAACCGGTCTATTGACATCCTTACTTGAGTGCAACATTATGGATAGGCATGAGAAAAGTGAAAGCCTTTAAAGAGCTAATGGAAAATGAAAGAAAAGATGTCTCTATGTAAGGGTAGTCTATTGTCTCAAGCAAGTAGGACGGAACTTATTAAAGCAGTAGTTCAAGTTATCCCAATTTATGTAATGGGTACAACCCTATTGCCAAAGAGGACAATAAATGAAATGGAGAAGGTGCAAAGATCATGTTGGTGGAGGGGGTTGGAAATAACACGAATGACGTAAAATTGGATGGGACAAGTTGTGTAGATCACAGAAAGAAGGGGGATTGGGTTTCTAAAAGATGTTTCACATGAATAAAGCGTTGATTGGCAAGCAAGTTTGGAGTTATTCTCAAAACCTGAAGCATTATGGACAAGGGTAAAGAAAAATATTTGAAGTTAGGCTCAATCTTTCTTAGGTGGCAAAGTCATATCATTCCAAATAGTGGAAACAGATGTAGTTAGTGGATAAGGAGTTAAAAACTAATTTTATATGGCAAATGAAAGATGGCAATCAAATCTACTTAATGGGTGGTCCTTGGGTGCCATCTCTAAATAATGGGATCCCAAGAACAAAAGAAGATAAAATCTAGGATGCAAGACAAATGAAGGTCAAAGATTTGCTATTAAATGATGTTGTATGAAACTTAAAACAATTGAAACCTTATGTGCTAGAGTAGGATGTAAATGAAATTCTCAAAATCTAGGATGTATAATAATTATTAATTTATTCATAAAATAGTAAAAATTAAAACAGAATTCGAAGAAAAGTTAGAAAACCTTAACCCTCAATTAATCGAGTCTTCGTTCTTTGACAGAGTGAAGACTCAAGAGAGGCGTGAGGTGACTAAACCACATAACTAGTAAACCTTAGCTTCATCTTCGTTGCCGATTCGCCAACCACCGACCACCGTTGCTGATTATCACCACTGCCCACTCGCCCATCGGACATTGAACAGAGGAGAGGAAGAGATACTCGAGTCTCGAGTCTTGACAGAGGCCAGAGAACTAAGGAAGAGACTTCGTCTTTGTCACCGACGCCGATTCACCGACCTCCGACCTTCGTCATCGTCACCAACCGCCGTCGCCGTTGCTTTCACCCTTCGGAATCTCTCTCATCAGTCATCATCGACATAAATTCTCCCAAGTCCCAATGGTCCTCTCTCTCTCTCTCTCTCTCTCTCTCTCTTTCTCTCTCTCTTAGTTTTAGTCTTTCATACTCTTAGTCTCAGTCTTTCTCTCAACTTTTATTGATTTCCAATTTTCCATTATATTCTAGACTCTAGAAAATAAATCTTAATTATCTAATATAGTTCTTCGTTCTTAGTTCAGACTTCAGAGTTCGAGTTCAAATGCAGTTTCTACTGAACCCAAATGAAAAGTTGAGAGTATGAGCCAAACCCAAATGAAATGCTCAAATGCAGTTTTAGGCTTTCAACCGAACCCTGGCTGAAATGCAGTAGTATGAGGCTATGAGCCGAACCCAAATGAAATCAAACCCAAATGAATAATCACCCTTCAGAGTTCAGTCTTCAAATCTCCCTGAAATGCAGAATGAACCGAACTCTGAAATGTAGTATGAAGCTATGAGCTGAACCTTGAAATGTAGTATGGGTCAAACTCAAATCACCCTTTAGATCTCCCTATCCCTGTTAGGCTGTTAGCTTGTTACCAACTTACTATATGCTATTTTGTCAAAATATTAATTTTATTGTTTATTATTTGTATAATTTGAATAATCATTGAATTGTTTATGTCATTATAATTTTTAGTTTTATCATATTCTAGAAATTTTTAATTCACATTGGGTTTGTGTTTTTGCATTTGATATTTTGATATAAGTTGGTATTGATAATTTGGAATTCATTAATCTAAGGTCACCATATTTAGATATACTTATTATTTAATTCATGTTTGGTGTTAGTTTTTTTTTTTTAGATTTATAATTGATGGGATTTTTTGCTTTTTAATTTTTTCTCCAGTTTTAAAATATGGAAACTCAAGCTAAAAGTTCTAAATCGGGGGCACCTATTGGTAGAAATCAATCTCCAATTGGGGTTGAACTTGAACACTCTCAAACTCCAGGTTTATCAACTCCAATTGGTTCTCCAAGTGAGTCACCCATTGAATCTCCCACTCAAAATTCTAATGAAAATTTGGTTGATGATTCAGACTCACCTAGTCAAGCCCCCAATGCTACTGTTGGTGTAAAAAGGAAATTAACATCTGTTGTTTGGAATCATTTCAAAAAGATAAAAGTGAATGGGGTGGATAATGCGGAGTGTAATTATTGTCATAAAAAGCTTGGAGGCAATAGTAAAAATGGGACAACTCATTTGCATGACCATTATAAGAGTTATTCAAGAAGGTCTTATGAAGATATAAGGCAACATGTTCTAGTAAAAGAACAGAGAAAGGCTGATGGGAAAGTTTGTGTTAGTAATTATCATTTTGATCAAGATGCTTCAAGGAAAGACCTAGTCTCCATGATAATTTTACATGAATACCCACTTTCAATGGTTGAACATTGTGGATTTAGGAAATACACAATTGGTCTTCAACCTCTGTTTAAGGTTCCTTCTCAGAATATTATCAAAAGTGACATTTTGAAGATATATGACAATGAAAAATAAAAAACATTACACTTTTTGGAGAAGAATCCTAGTAGGGTTGCAATAACTACTGATATATGGACAACTAGCAACCAAAAGAAAGGCTTTATGGCTATCATGGCGCATTTCATTGATGGTTGTTGGGAAATGCAAAGTCAGATTATGAGGTATTTAGTTTTCAATACGTTACTTTAAAATTTAATTTTCTTAATACATAGTCAAATTTCTTTTTGTATTATTAGTAATATGATTTTAAAACAAATATTTGAGACTTGTTCTTACTAGTAATTTAATATTGCATTTTTAGGTTTGTTTATGTGCCTTGTCCACACACTTCGGAAGCACTTTCTAATGTTTTAGTCGATTGCATGATGGATTGAAATATTGATAGGAAGTTGTCGATAATAACAGTTGATAATTGCTCCACTAATGATTCCCTCATTGAGATTACTTGAGTAAGCTTAACACTAGTGCAGTTATGTTAGATGAAATTGTTTCACATGCGTTGTTGTGTTCATATTCTCAATTTGATTGTCCAAGATGGTTTGGAGATCATTGGAGAAGGCATAGAAAGGGTTAGGAATAGTGTAGCTTTTTGGGTAGCATCACCCAAAAGAGAGCAAGTTTTTAGAGAAGCAACACATCAATTGCAAATATCAAGCTCAAAAAAATTGGTTCTTGATTGTAAGACCCGATGGAACTCGACATACTTGATGCTTAGTGTTGCTTTAATTTATAAAGGCGTGTTTCATCAGTTGAAACAACGAGAGCCTTTGTATAAATGCTTGCCAACTGATAAGGATTGGGATTTAGCTAAAGAGATTTGTGAGAGGTTGAGATTAGACTTTCATTATCCCAGTGGCTCTCATGTTCTAATGAGATTATTATAACAATGGCATCAAGTATGTTAGCTAAATATGATAAGTATTGGTGCATCATTCATGGAGTAATGGCCGTAGCTTGTGTTTTTGATCCAAGGTTCATGTTGAAGCTATTAGAGTATTTCTTTCCTAAACTTTATGGATTTTTTGCTTCAGATGAAATTATGAGGATTCATCAACTTTGTTGTGATTTACTCAATGAGTATCAATTAAGATCAAACTCTAGTAAGAATACTCATCAGCAGAAGGGAATTTCTTCATCTTCATCTCATTGTCCAACAATGAATAATTCTATAGATTCCAATTTTCTTTGTGGGTATGATTCATTTATTGATGATTCTGATGATACAACGATGAAATCTAAGTTGGATCCTTATTTGGAGGAGAAAGTCTTGCCAAGAGATCGAGATTTTGATATATTGGCTTGGTGAAAGTCTAATGGAATCAAGTATCCAACATTGCAAAAGATTGCTAGGGACATTTTAGCTATTCCCATTTCAATTGTGGCTTTCAGGTTTGCTTTCAGTACCGGTGGTAGATTGGTGAGTCATCATCGCAATAGACTTCATGTTGAAACTTTGGAAGCGTTAATGTGTGCCCAAAATTAGTTATTGAAGCAAGTACAAGGTATTGGAATTAATATTATAAATTATTAGTTTTCTTTGATGTATATCTAATTTGATGCCTTTAATTTTATTTTATTGTCTTTTCTTTTTAGGTCTTCATTCGAAAGTTACAGATGCATATTACCCACAATTGAATATTATTCTGATGTTGATGAGGTATTAAATATGCTTCTTAATTTGATTATTGATGTTCATGAATTTTGTGATTCTTATTTGTATTTGTAATCGATACTTACTTTAATTTTTGCAAGAAAGTCTCTTGACAAGTCAATCTCAATCAAGTCAAACTACTTGAATGTTTTATGATGTCATAATAAACCATGAAAGGGTTGTTTTGAATTTAAACTATTTTTAACTTAGTACATTTTACTTGGTGTTGAAATAGACAAATTTTAATTTTAATGTTGGTGGTGTTGAATCTCCCTCTCTCTCTCTCTCTCCATTAACATAGTAAACACCATTTGTAGGTTGGTCAGTTGGTCTTTTTTTTCCCTATTTTTTTCATGGTTGGTATATTCAGATTTTAGAAACCAAACTATTGTTCAACATTCTCTTCGTTTCTTTTACTTTGTTTAGCATTCTCTTCATTTCTCATGTCAGGTAATCACCACCCTTGTGTTCTGTCTTTATTTCAATGTAAGAGGAAATTTCAGTGACTATAAATGGTGGTTTGGATGTAGTTTTGCAACTCAAACAGGTTGGAGTTTGGCATTTCAAACAAGTTGGAGTTTGCCACTACTCAAAGCGAAGGTATTATTCCTCATATACTTACCTTCCTTCTACTTTTGACTTGTATGCATGTGTAAGATCGATTAATATTGCTAAACACGTTTCTGGTAGTGATTTTCTTCTTGAATTGCTTAATTTCCTATGCTGCCACTTAATTTCTTCACTACTTGATATTCTTTCATTGGTGATAGGAAGCTGAGGATAAAGAAAGCAATCAAAGTTCTTGCTATAAGTAGCAAGCTAGCAGATATACCTTAAGATGATTTCTCATGGAAAAAATACGGAAAAAAGCCCATTAAAGGGTCTCCATATCCAAGGTATGTCAGTATTTCTCATCAGTCTTCCCTTAATTGAATTCTTCTATGACAAAAGGGATTGTTGGACTAGTGGGTTGAACCAAAATGAAAACCAGAAGCCCCACATCCCCCTTAAGCATTGGGAGTTGAAAAAGTCCTCTCAATTTAAGTTAGTTGCTACACTTGGATTGAGCAATTCCCCAAACTATACTCTTCTTTCTTGTCTTTGGTTTATCTAATTTGTCCTTATAACTTCTTAGTTATCATCAAGAAACCTGTTTGGTTTCCCATTTGGCTGTATTTATGTTGGTTGAGCTTATCTTGTTTCACTTGGTCATGTTTTTCATCCTTTTTTTTTATCTTGATCAAAGTTTACTATTGATTAAAAATTAAAAAAAAAAAGTTCAATATCTTTGATTTTAAAAATAGTTCCATCTTTTGATAGACAAGATCTTAAAAATTTAGATTTAAATACTTTCTTTGTTAACAAATATTTCCATTTGATGTGGCTATTTTGAAAACTTTCTTTGAATACATTCTTTGTTAACAAGTATTTCCATGTGATGTGGCTATTTCCTTCATTTGAATACTTTCTTTGTTAACAAGTAGTTCCATCTTTGAATACTTTCTTTGTTAACAAGTAGCTTCATCTTTGAATACTTTCTTTGTTAACAAGTATTTCCATCTCTAGCAAAAACCTGGGAAGCAAACTGACCCATTCTTGCCCCTATGCAATTTCATCTATAGTGATGCAAAGCCGTGGAAGTGCAAATGATTTTAGTGCCGACTCTGCTTCACTTTTGTTTCAGATTTTGCCTTGTTTTGCATGTTTGCATTGTAGAAGTAAAACCTTTAGCAAAAGTGGAGCAGATTTTGCATTTTTTTTCATGAATTTATATTAGAGCAAATGAAATTGCATTCAAATAAACGGAGCCGATTAAACCTGTCAAATTGCACCTTAAGACTGTTGTTTTAAGATGCAATTACAAACAAATAGAGCCGAAATATTACATCCCATTTTATCCCTTAAAACTGTTGTTCCATAACCCCTTCCCCTTGTAAAACCGATTTAAGTTGTCAAATTGCACCTTGTTTGCTTTCCATCAAAAGTTCAAATGATATTTGATTCTATTCTATTAACTCATCCTTAATGCTTCAGTGAAATGAAAACTACCTCATAAAATAAAATATATTATGTGTTTTTATACATAAACATGTTCAGTTTTCCAGGAAGGAAAAAGCAATTCTAATCATAAACTTCAGGAGAGGCACCTTGCATGTTGGGCATACTTGTGAATCTAGTGATATAGTTGTATTCATGGTGCCAGCATCTTCCCCATGTGTCATGATTCATGTCAACGTAAAAGGTAGAGTTGATGTGACTTGAGTATGCTTCTTACATGAAATCATGGACCAGAAAGGGCATCCTCTTGGCTTGCTCTAATCCTAGGATCTCATATTGGTTAAAACTGTGGCTAACACTCTTTCATATGTATTATGATACTCACCTAATGAAAAATGTTTTTTTATTGATCAAACTAATCCAACTGTAGCCTCATGCTTCTATGCATTATTTGATTTGGGATAGTTTTCCTATCTAATGAATTTTTTTTGAAGACTCTTATTGCGGAGATGCTTCAAGCTGTTAAGGCATCAAATTAATTGATCCCAAATCTGTACCATGAAGAGGTATGCGTCAATTAATGTTTTATCAAAGTTGCTGGTATTTTGCTTCCTTTTTCTCATTCTTTTCACTATCACAGTCATGTCTTGCTTCTTCAATGATCTTAATTGTACATTGGTCATTGCTACACTTATCCTGTTATCATTCCTAGATCTAGATGCCCATTAAAATATATGTATCCCAACCAAATTGTATTATGATATTGCAGATTAAGGAAATTTGTTTTTGTTAATGGCAACAAGTATTGGTGTAAGGCTGTCAATACTAATAGGAGAGGAATTTGAATTGAAATTGCAATTCAACCAGTAATAAGAATAATAATATTTACAAGAACAGAACTCCTTTACCTATACATATATACATATATTAATGGTTGTTAGTCAAGCTTTCATAATTAAAATTTTCCCAGCCAAACATTCTGAGAGACAAATTGGTTTCAATTGTTCCAGAACCACCCTCATCATGAAAAAGTAAGTTGGAAGGAGTCAAATGAGTCATCCATGAAGATAGAGTTTCCATGGTTTTAAAGAGTGATTTTAGGGTCAGCAATGTGATGAGGGAACTTAGATGTTCTCTCTTGAACTGCTTATGCTGATTGATACAATCTCAAAGCATAGTGGTACAAGAAAACTTAGGTGTTAGGTGTTGCTAGAGTCCCGGTTGCTGTGAATAGTGCTCCTCACATACATTTTGCTTTAGCTAGGGAAGATGGAATTTTTTTGGTCGATGTTTAAGCTAGCTAGTATTTTGGATCAGATTTCAATGGCTCTTTTTTGGTGGCTCAGTCAGTTTCTTATAGTTTGAGATCGACAACTTTTTCGGAGGCTATGCCGTTTTGTAGGTCTTTGCCTAGCCAAAAGGCTTTTGTGGATAATGAACAAATAAAGCTTCTCTGCAGAATTTGTTGTGATTGCCAAGTGAAGGGGATGAGATATCCATCGTATGGACGCCCGAATCTTGCGAAATAGAATGGGCGAATTTCAAAAAAAAAATTTCTCTCCATCCTACTGGGAATCGTATTCCCTATTTTAGAAAAATCATATTTTTCAAGGATCATTCTTGAACCATGAACTGAACCAGATCTGAACAAAAGTAGTAGGAGAGGGATATACTTGATACGGAGAAATAATATCTCCCAATGACTCCCAATGAAGGTGTTCATGCCCAAGGAAGTCTCCAAAGACTGCTCCCACTGAAGATGGCGCAGTGCAAGATGGAGCAGAATCAGCAGTGTTCTACCCAAGAACCTAATCCTTTGCAAGAATTAGCAGAACGACATGTGAGCACAGCTTCCTATCAGTCCCTTCACAAGGAACTGATATCAAGATCCAATCTTGATTTCTCCCACTGAACTGGAGATCAAACTGGCAGGTGTGGCGGCGGCCAGAAGGAGGCGACAAGAGAGAATTTTCACAGATGTGCTGAATTCTCTCTTCTATGATTTCAGCTCTGAAGACAGATGGTGACCTTGTTGTGTCAAAGGCTGCCGTCCCCTCCTCCTTTTATAACCTTAAAAGGATCAGTTCCTAATCCCATTAGGAGTTGCTGATCCAAATCATATTTGAATCAGAATTCCCTTTAAGTGATAAGGATAAACCCTTATCTTATCTGCAGATTAGATCAGCCCCCTCCCAATCCTATTAGGAGGTTTCCAGATTTAAATCACATTCAAATCTAGACTCTCTAAGTGGATAGGGTTAAGACCCAATCCTATTAGCTAATCTAATCTCAGAATTCACCCTTTATTTAACTAATCAAATCAGCCCAGTTCGATATGGGCTTTAGGCCCAATAAGTTATGTGCTCACTTAGCCTTCCAAACTGCTGCCCAGTTGGGCTTCCTTGTATGGCGTTGGACCCAAACATTAATTTACACATCAACCACATAGGTTCAGCCCAGCCTTTGTTACAAGGCCTGGCCGAATACACTGTTATGGACAGTGCACCCCCTGAAACCCATTACATGGGCTCTATGGGCCCAACACTTACCCTAAGTGGTCCCTGGGTCAAGCCGCCTTGTAACACCCAAGGACTGTGGGCAGATGCAAGATTAGCCCATCAGGTATTACCCTCAATGGTCTTACACTTAACCTCTCAGTCTTTAATGATAACACTGCCCGACAAGAGAGGACCTCTCCCTCGGCTGCAAGGAACAGTGTTGCACTCTCTACTCACATGGATGCCGGGAATTAAAACATTTTGCAAACGTTTGGAAACCATAATATATATACTTTTATATCTCATATAAAATATATTTTGCAAAACAAATCTCAATGATTGAAATCGACTGCCGGCAGTCTTGGTTTCCATCAGAGAGTGCATCCCCGATCATTACCTTTGTCCGACAAATGGGCTGATCCAATCACTATGATCACCCACTCAGATGATTTCTCAAATTGTCCCAACATACCTAGGTTTTGACCCCTGCTAAGGATCTCACTGATTGGCATATCAAAGACAATCCAATCCGACATCTAGTGTAGTATCATAATCGAGTCTAGGGGTCAGGTGTAACTTTCCAGTTTTGCCCATCAATCTCCAAGGTCTAGGGCAATACTGAAAATCTGGTCTAGTTCAAAGATTCAATTAATCATACACTGCATGTGCCTTGGGTCTCACCCTGGTGGCTGAGACAGGCCACCCCAACATTTGATAGCACACCAGTGTTAGCCTTGGCAGGATAAATCTCCCCAGACTTATCCAACGGTTGTGAACATTCTAAACTAACACGAGTTTCATAAGTGTCCAGTTTAAGGGTATTACACAGAAACACACCACATGAACATGAATCAAATATGTACTTTATTCATTTACAATAAATTCATAATGTACATCATTCTGATTGGAGCTAAGGGCATACAATTGTCTAACACCAAGTTTAGGATATGAATGGCCTCATCATTAGGTTTGATTGCCTAGGGTTATTGTCTTACATCCATCACCTCTTCTCTTGTTTCTTCTTCTTTGCTATTTGTTTTTGATGTACATATCTGCAACCTGAGTTTCATTGCAAGAGAAGTTGCTGAATCGCAAAGATCCTACATCAGATTCAAAGAAGAGGATCCTTTTGAAACCACTACGAACTCTCTACAGGCAAGAAAACTTGGATTTGTGCTACTTTCCTAACCTTCCACAGTGCCACTTAAGTCAGATGGGGTTTTGTTTCTAGAAGGAGTTAGATGATTCTCCTATGGCACTTATTACAAAATGATGAACAGTGCTAGCATCAGAAGCCTTGTCCATCACTAATACCTCAAGTCTATGGTTTTAAATATGATTTAGTGAGTCCTTTGTGGCTCCCACATAGAACATGACCACACCCTACATGTTCAAACCAATAGCACACACATTCACTAACTTGAAACATTGGACCTCATACATCTTCCACTAAATAAAGAAAATTTCTTTATTTGAATAAATTTAAAATTAATGTCGTGATGAGAAAATAAAAAGAGAGAAATGGGGAATTTGGGGATTTGGGTCTCCGACGGGGATCGGGGACAGGGATGGAGAGTGATTTGGGGGTCGGGGACAGGGATGGAGAGTGATTTGGGGGTCGGGGTCAGGGATGAGGAATGTAATCCCCGCCCCGAACCCACCCCGTTGCCATTCCTAGTTCACGTCGCTTTTAGGTGGAAATAAATCCATTAAACAGTCAGTCAAATGATTTTAATTCCAAGTGGAAAGTATCCCTGATTAAGGGATAATTGTTAATTTGGACCGCCTAATAAGCGGTCACAGGGAAGATTCCTCGGTTTGAAGTGATGAGAAACAGACAGGTGGGAGGAAGATTTTCATAAAGATATAGAATAAAAACGTCTTGTAGCTAGGCTGTATATACATACATATCATCGCGAAGAGTGATCGCCAGGTCAGGAGTGTAGACTGGATTATCAATTAAATCGACTCCGAGCGAGTAATGCAAACGCCATCTCGATCTGTTCTCGGACAGAAAATTGAAAGGTTTTCATCCCATTCCAATACAGTTTTAATTTCATTTTCTGTATCTAATGCATGTATGCGTGCAAGATATCTTAAATACACTATTTATATGGGACTAGAAGCAAGAATGAATACGGCCCAATTCCTTAGGCCAATACTAATTAAACTCTTTGCAGAATTGAGAAAACACAGATAATCAAATTAAGGGATTTTCACTTTTTTCAGATTCATACATACAGAGATGCAGATTGGAGTGCTTTGGTGGACGTCCCTCTGGTGGCAAACTTAACGATATTGATTTTTTTTTTTTTTTTTTGCAATACCAACATCCTCAGAGTTCAGACTGCGCGCAGTCGTTTTATTTGTTGTTAAATCGACGCTTCAGTAGTTTGGTGAACCGATCTGCAGTCTCACTTTGGAACTTCCCACTGAGGAAATTACCAGCCAAATTCAAAAATTTCAAGTTCCCACTGAGGAACTCCCCATGGAATGAATTACCACTGAGGTCTAGGTGTTGTAGATTTCTTAGGGTGAAGAGTTGGCAAGGAATGGAGCCATCCAGATTATTGTAGCTCATATCGAGGTATGTCAATCTGCTTAAGTTAGAGAGCTGACTTACTGGGATTTCACCGTGAAGAAAATTCCTGGAGACATCGAGCTTGGTTAGGGTGCTTATATTGAAGATTGGCATCAAGAGTGAGAAGGTATTGATATACAAATTGGAGAGATCAAGTCCGATGACGACGGGCTTGGAAGGAGAGCTGCTGCGGATTGAAGATTCATCACATGTGATTCTCTCCCATTGGCAACAATCGGAATTGGAATTCCAGGATTCCAAGTCAAAGAGTATCTCATCATTGGAATTGGAAGAAACCCGGATAAGTGAAGACTTGAATCGAAGGAGGGCTTCTTTGTGATCTCTGCAACAACACATGCAAATGCTAAACATGGAAGACCACAGCAAGAGAAGTAATCCAATCATCCTTAGCTTATGCATCTCTGTCTGTCTTACTATATCTCTCTCTGGTTTTATAACAAACATTCTAAGGGTTGTACAATGGTTTACTACCATGCAGAACATTAATTGTAAATTGCAAACCTTTACCCATATTCAATCGAAAAACAGCTGTCTAGCCCAAACAAGAGGTGGTTTTTCCTCTTAATTATGTATGCTATTATCACCGCATTGACCCTTGCCAATTGTCATTAATTAGTGTTCTTTGAATAGTAGATTGGAATTTGGAGCCTGGTACGTACAAAATAACAAAATGGTAATTACGTTAACATTGGGAGATGTGGCTTAATTAGTAATTAACATTGGAAATTAAAGGAGCCTTTCAGTTTGAATAAAGAGAGGAGACGTGGCTTAGTAATTAACATGCGTCTTCTTACTAATTATCATCAATGGGGCTATGAGTTTCATCTCTGTTGGAGAAATTTGATTCTCCATTATTTTTTTTTTTTTTTCTCGCGCTGATTGCTTGTATATTGCATTGTAACATGAGCATTTGTCAATGAATTTTGCCTTTTAATTAGTCTTCAAAAAAGCCTTTCTTTTCAAAAGGAAAGGCTTCAACAAATACTTCATTTTTAACAGCACTCAAAATCAAAATTTAATTTGGATTTAATTAAAAACATCAGGGCTTCATTTTCAGTAAGTACATAACGTACTTGGGAGGATGGAAGAAATAACGATAACATCAAACAAGGATAGCAGCGAATCAGTCAAGTCAAGTGAAGGAGTAACGAAGTAAGGAGAACGGTACTACGTAGCTGAGCTTACAGTCCACAGATATGTACTGTTTGTAGGTCCGTTCAGGCGTCCTGCTCCACCATTAATTCCAAGAGCTATCCAGCCATCCATGGACCATGACCATGAGCGACGAGCGATTGACGACGACGACGACCAATTTTATAGCTCTTGGAATTTGGAAGGATATGGTAGAGCCACCACTCCACCAGTCCTTATTAATGACACATAACTGTACAATTTGCTTTTAATTATGCCATTTAATTAATATTTATTAACTGGACCTGGCTTATTATTTTTGCATAAAATGGGTTTAACTATTTCGGATATTTCTCATTATTCTTTTGACCTGATCAATTAAGAGGTTGGGTTGCTCGATGGTTACATAGCATAGACTTGCTCGGTCTATGTGATATTGTGATGTCTATGCCCGGTTACAAACACTTGATGGGCCTATTCATTTCGCCACCAATAAGTCAATTCAATACCATCCGGTACTTCAGTCGTATTTAATTTTTTGATATATTTCGGTTATTTTTAGTGAAAATTTCTCTTATTTTATTAGTTAATTAGTAAAATTAAATTTCTATTTTATGTTAGTATCTATTTTTTTCAGAAAAAAAAATCCCTTATTTTATTATTTTTATATTAATTGAAAAACTGTTAATATTTTTCCTATTGTCTTCCTTTATTGTTTGATTTTTTATACCTTTTAATTAATAAAAATATTTTTAGTGAAATTTTCTTATTTGCTCTTTTTATTTTCAAAATTGCATAATCAAGTTAAAACAATCAAACTAGATCAGTCCAGTCTAGTATGAACTAGTAATTAAAGTTAGCGGGTCTAGGTATTAAAATAACCCGACCCATGAACTTCATTTTCTCTTACTTTCTTCTTCTCCTGGAAAATTAGAAAAGTTGGGTAAACAACCTAATCCAAAACTTAAGTTTGTCACAATGAAGTTGTAAAACATAAGAGACAATTCATGCTCACAAATAACATTTTTAGAAAATTAATAGTGAAAATTTCACATAATTTATAGCAAAAAAAATTAGTGAATTTTTAACAATTAAGAAATTAAAGTTTTAACAAAAATATGTTAATAATGAATCTAATAGTATATATTTCTAGTATTTATTTTCAAGACATATTTTCTAAAAATTTATATAGCATGTTTGGTTGATCAAATTGGATCAATCAAGATTTGTTCAAATTTGTAACTAAAAATTTATATTTTCTTGACCCATCTTGCTATAATGCTCGTCAAATTTCAACATCAATACAAATGGTGATATGTGTTGGCCCGAAACGTCTCATGGAGAGATAGATTTTATAATGAAAATTTTAAATATTATTTATATTTATAAATAATAATTCTAATTAATTATTAAATTTTTACTTTACTTTTATTATTTGTCTTATTTTATCATCTATTTTTTTTCTCTTATTAGTATTTTAGTTTTTTTTTTTTTTTTGAGAAAGTGTAAAGTATAATCGTATTGATGTAAAAGTATAAGTAAAAGGTCCTTTGTACAAGTATAACCAGGAGTTCCTCAAAAATAGTCCACTTTCATACAGCAACAGTTAAGAAAATCATCTTTGAAAGCATGAGGTACAGGCAACAACTCCTAATGGCATCTAAAGCATGATTGATGACTTCTGCTACAGAACAAGCTATGGTGTTGAAAGTTTTGTTGTTCCCCTCACTTTCCCCTTCTTGGATAAGCCAAAAATGTGCCATTCTTCCAGAAGAGCTTTCACTAAAGCAATCTTACACTATCTCAAATTTTTTAGAGCCTTTAAAAAGTGATTCCACACTTTTGTGCTAAAATTGCAATATAAGAACATGTGGTTAGAAGACTCAATTTCCACATTGTAGAAACAAAAACTTAAATCATTGCATATAAAACCCTTCTTCAGTAGTATTTCTTTGGATAGGCATTTGTCCCAGGTTGCTACCAAAAAAAAACTTGATTTTTAAGGGATCCATTGTCCCCCAAATGGCTTTATTAGGGAAAGAGACTACTTAACAAAAACAGTGGCCTGACTTATTAATCCCTTTCCAAAATCTAGCACCTTGAGCTTGTAAGTATCTAAATGCTGGTTTTGTAGCAAGTTATGAAATTCTGCTACTGATTGAAGCTACCAATCGTTGAAACTTCTTCTGAAGGAAGGGTTCCAATAGGATGCTTTTATCATCTTGTGTGAATGAATCTGCTTCTAGGACTTCCTTATCCACTCCTAGACTAAACAAAGTTGGAAAGAAATCTTTTAAGGTTCTCTCACTTGCCCAGGGATCGATCAAACCAGAACCTTAGTCTTCTTCCATTTCCAGGCTCGTAACAAACCCCAATGAAGAAGTCTCAGTTGGGGAAGGGAAGAAATGAGAGGTCATTTGACGTGGCTAGTTGTGTTTTAATATATGCTAATTGTCTGCGCCTGCATGCTTTTTCCACAAACTAATAATTATATACATGTAGGCAATTTGATTACAACAAATCTCATTAGTACAAGTGATAGGAGCATATTTTGCAATAATATGAACAACTTAATGGCATGTTCAAAGAGTGACAGAGATAGAATAGTTCTCATAATTGTACAAAAGACTATTGTAATCGACAATTATACATGCTCTTCAATCTCATTATAACAGTTGCTTTGGGTGAAAACTTTGTAAAATTTTAGGATACTAGTAATTAAGCATGTGCGTTGCACATAAGAAAATTTTCTTCATACTAATTACTTTAATTTTAGATATATCATAGTTAAGATAGAAATCGGAAATTAACAAAAGTGAATTTGATTAAAAATAAACTTAAATGCTTGCAGTAAATGTGCATGCGTATTGCACATGGAAATTTTAAATTACATTAACAATTATTATTATTATTATTAAATTTTGTATTCCATTCTATCATAAATAAAAATAATTTAATATGATAAATATATAACATTAGAAATGTTCCCAAATGTTTTCGACAAAATTCTGTACTTTTTCATTTTTTATGTTCTATCTTTTTCTCAAATATTTATTATTCAATTATGACATCATGAGTTTTTTTGAAAATTTGGATCATTGACCCACCATCTAGATAAGAAAATAGCTTTGCTTTCATATCAATTTTAAATTATATAGTTCATCTATATTTTATAAATAATTTTAAATTATTACACCTAATTTTTGTTTGACATAATTTATATATATTCTTTTGATTACTTCTACTTTTTTATTTTTTTAAAGATTTATTGTTTAACCATCATATCATCGATTAATCCATTTGAGCCAAAACCACTAACCCACCACTCAAAAAGGAAAAGAGTTTGATTTCTAGCTTGACACTAAGTTTTTTATTACATTTCCATCATTGATAAAATTATTTCTTATGTATAATTCTTAAAATTATTTCTTATGTATAATTCTTATTCTTGTTCAATATAATGAATTTATAATATTAGAGACGCACATAATATTTTTATTTTTTATAAATATATAATAACATTAGATATGTACCCAAATTTTCTCTTTTTTTATTTTTGTGATTCTTTGTATTTTCTATTTTTAAAAATTTTATTATTTGAGTATGGAATCATTTCATTTCTAAGTTTATCTTAAATTTGGTATTCCATTTTAATCATTAATAAAACTACTTCTTATATTTCATACTTATTTTTGTTTAGTATAATGGATATACAATATTAGAGATATGCCCACTTTTTTTTATTTTTTCGTATTATATATTTTATTTTTTATTATTTAATTATAGTATTATTTATTAACCTATTTGACCCTAAATGGTTTAATTTTTTACCCACCACCAGGAGGGAAGAAAATGGTTTTGTTTTCAAATTACTTTTCGAGATGTTTATTTTTATACTACTAAAATTAATATTGTAGATTTAATTAGTAGAATTTAATGATTAGAAAATAATATATCTTAAATATAGGATTTAATGAGAGAATATAATTTAGATATGAGATTTAATGAGAGAGAATAGGAAAATAGTTTTATTTCCAATTGGTTTAAAATTTTATATTCCATTTTCATAATTAATAAAAACATTTCTTATTTATCATACTTATTATTGTTTAATATGTCAAATATATGATGTTAAAAATGTTCCCAATTTTTTAAAATTTTTATATCTTTTTTGCATTTTATCTATTTTTGAATTTTATTATTTAATTGTAACAACACGGATTGGCCCATTTGGACCAAAATGGTTTAATTTCTTACCACGACCTAGATGAAAACACTATTGTTTCAAGTAGATTTTAAAAGTATAAGTTTTTATGTTATTGGAATTATTGATTTATTATATATGGATTTGATTAATAGAATTTAATGATGAGAAGAAACAAAAATGACTTAAATATATAATTCAATGAAGGCAAATGCAAGTTCATACCTTAAATGTTGGTTTTAATGAGAGCGAATTGAATGAATTGAATATTTTAAAATTATCCATTTTCAACTCATTTAATATCAATAACCAATTATCCTATTTGCCCTCATTTTTTATCAATAAATTTAAATATAGTGGGCTATTTTCAAGTGAAAGACCTCCTCAAGCCACAAGCTCTTGGCTAGTGTGAATTAGTCATAGAAGTTTCAGGATCTATATCTTCCTTCAAAAAGTTTAGGAGCTCATTCCCAAAATTTCTTAACAATGCAAGACAAGAGTAGGGGTGCTCATCAAAAACTAGAAAATCGAACCAAAAAATCCAATTAACCAACTTGATTGGTTCGGTTATAGTTTGATGTTTTGGAAAAATCGAAGGTACCAGCTCAGTTTCAATCAACCAATATGAAATACCAACGGTTAACCAAACTGACTAGTATATATTTTTATATATTATATATTCTATATATTTTTCATATATATTATATATTATATTTAAATATATATGAAATATATAAATATATATTTATAATACATAATGTTACATATATTTTAGTATTTATATTATATAATTATATATTTATTGATAATATATATTATAAATCTAAAAAAACTGAAAATCTAAAGAATCAAACCGATCAAAAACCAAACTGACAACCAGTTAACCGATTGGTTTTGTTTCATTTTAGTTTTCGGTTTTCCAAAAACCGAAAGACCGATTAACTCACCTATCTTGGTTTATGGACATCCATAGCATTCAAGTAAGAATTGAACTATGGCAGCACGTTCAACAAACATACTCACTTCAAAGAGCTCCTTGGATATTAATGGGGGACATGAACAATGTTGCTTCAAACCAAGACTACTGGGGGAGACATCATCTATTAGTATATATTAAAATAGAGATGGCCACGTTAGATAGCTTTTCCTTTCTACCCTTACCCAACCAAGGCTTCTCCTTGCTTCCCTCTCTCTCCCCAAAATACCATTCCTTACACTCTCACCTTGCCACCTCCATACCCATGTTTTCCTAAAATCTCTCTCTCTCTCTCTCTCTCTCTCTCTCCACATTCCCAATAACATAAAATCATCTCCTCACCTAAAATTTCTCGTAAACTATCTCCCCACCTAAAATATTTCCTAATCCCATGTCTTCCCTCCTCTTGTTCTCTATCCACCTTGCAAATGCATGCCTTTAATTTTTCATGAATGTATTAAAATATTAATGTTTAAGTTAAAACATTTTTGAAAATAGTTTATGTTAAAACTTAAATATTGAAATAAGATGAATAAAAAATACATAAAATAATAACAAAATCTGAGTAAAAATAGATAATACAATAAGACAAGTAAGAAAATTAAAGTAAAATTTAATAATTAATTAAAAATCTTATTATAATTATAAATAATGCAATTACAAAATTAAATATAGGTAAACATATTCATTTCCTTCTTGTATGGACAGAAGAGCAAAACTATTCAAACATTGTGGAGGCATGGGAGCAATATGTGTTTGGATCTTTAGCATCCAAGCTATACACCAAGCTTAAAAAATGTAAAAAGGATCTAGTACAATGGAACAAAATCACGTTTGGGTTTATTGCAAACAATCTAAGAGAATTGGTGGGGCAAAGGATTCTGGAGTTACAAACTAAACTAAATGATCCTATAGCTCAAGAGGAGTTCAATAAATATAAGTATAAGCTTGGTTGTTCGCATACAAGAGATGAACAAGTATGGAGGTTGATATCTCGTGAATTTATGGCTCCAGGAAGGAGATCCATAGAGAGCAAATTGATTTCATTGGTGTTAGAGAGCAAATTGATATCTCTTGAATTATCCCTAACCGAGACTCCCATGGTAAACATGATGTTAGAGAGCAAATTGATTGGCAAGGTCAACCCCATTCTATGCCAATTAAAAACCCCAAACTTCATATATGACGTGAGAGGAGAAGGCCATTAGCCCTCCCTCTAAAATTGAATTAGGCTGCATTTGGCATTCCTTATTTCATTACAAGAAAATCGACCATCGGTAATTAGAAACGGTTGTTGCCAAAAGCCAAATTTAACAACTACTATTGCTAATAGCACTTTTTTAAGACAATTGATTATCATTGTTGCTAAACCAATGCATTCACAACAAGTCTTATCCAATGGTTGCTAATTGTAAATCGACCATTGCTAATTACTTAGAACATGTAGCAACAATGAGAGAAAACTTGTACTTATAGTGATATTAAAAACATAGATTAAAAAATGATTAATATGGCAACCACAAAAAAAAAGGATGCATCATAACTTATTTTTTTATTTTTCTTGGGGCAGATTAAATTGGGACTAGTGATTTCAATGGGTCAAGTTTGGTATAAGCCTGGATAAAATGTAGAAAAATGCAAAAAAAAAAAACAATTAATGTTTTAAGATTTTAAACTTTTATGACATTAATATAATTTCTATTTTCTATTTTTAATTTTGGACTATGATAATAGAAAGACATAATAATGGAATAACTTTTAACCAAATCAACCAGTATCATATATATAATAAAAGTGGTAACCAATTAGTAGGTTATGTATCAAATCATAGAGGGCCCAGTTTTGATTGGTCAAAGTCCTAAACCATGTCTTTCCAGCAGCATATTTTTCCCTATTTTTATTATTTTATTTTATAGTTAGTCCAAGAACCATTGTTTGAGTCAAAACATTTCAACAGTTTGAACAATAGAGTCAACAGTTATTTGCCATCTCAGTGATTTTTTTCCTATAACATTATGCTATAGTGTAATTGGAAGTTTCAAACAAAAATTGTGACAAGTTCTGTGTTGGATGGTTTAACCGTTTGCATCAAACAATGGATTAATTGAAACATTGATACATAGTACCTTTACTCAATTAATTCTAAATATATAAATATTTTTATGCTGAAATATTAACAATACATTGTTTAGAGAAATGTAACGATTAACTGATTTGACAAAAAAAAATTGTGAATTAATCCACTAACCAATTTGTTGGTTAATTAGGCTGCAAACACAGGGTGTGAATAGAAAAATCTGCCATAATTGGGCAACCAAAGAACTGGTGAACTGGTCTTGATTTCATAAAATTGGTTCTTTTTAGTCATTTTTTTTTAATTTTATCACAACTTCTAGGTCATAACTGTGCTCAGTTATGATTTCATAAATTAGTGGGGCAAGGTACCAAAGAACAGTGGGGCAAGGCACCAAAGAACAGTTATGATTTCATAAATTATGATCTATATGCATTAATTTACGAACAAGTCAAAGGTGCCTTGCCCCACTGTTTTTTTTTTTTTTTTTTTTCAAAAATGCCTTTTATGACGAACAAGGATCAGTTGAACACTATGGCTGTTCAGTGGGCTGTGGGACCAATGATAAAGTTTCCACGCCAGTAATAAAATACATGGGACCCTTGAATTTATTATTGGTGTGGAACATTATCATTGGTTCCACAGCCAGCTGAACAACCATCAAGCTCAACTAATTTGAATTCATTTTTGTTTTTGACTGATTTGATCTGGGCAGTTGAATTGACCCCCACTAGACCTGTTCACGGGCCAGGTTGGGCCAGGTTTGGGTCAGTCTTTGTCTCTTTATCAATAAAACATGTTTAGGATCGAATCCAAACCGACCATCAGAGCTAGATCTTGAGATTGAGACCGGCCCTCGTATAAAGCCCAAAGCCTGACTAAGAAGTTAGGCAAGAAGATTTTTTTTTTTTATTCAACGATAGAACTAATTTATTTATATTAAATAACTTCAACACCCGAAAAATACTAAAAGATCTCATTATGACCTGAAAAACTAATTTATTACCAGGTTGGGCTTGGGCTTGGTTTAGGCTTTTTATAGAAAGCCTGAACAAGCTCCTATGCCTAAAATATTGTCCAAGGCCGACCATGAATGGATGAGGCCCGACCCATCAAGCAACAGGGCCATAAACAGGTTTACCTGCGACCTACGTGTAAACAACCATTCACAATTAAACAAGTGGCTTAAGATAACTATTTATAGTTTTTTACAGGAAAAAATAATTATTTCTAATTATTCATTGCAATTTTTTCTTACCAAAATTAATTCCCGCTAATTAAATTAGTGTGTTTAAGCCATCATTGACTTAGACGGTCAGACCGTTCAGCCCAAAAATTGTCCAAGCAACCAGTTCCATTTCACCATTAACCCTTTCTTTGGCCAAAAATCATTGATTTGATCAATGACCCACTGACTTAGGTTTTTGAACCGTTGATCCGTTTGACATGAACAATAGGATTTTTCTTTTTTGTTTTAATTATATTTTAATGTTTTATATTTTAAATTAGAATGTGTTATCCATTCAAATTAGACGATCGAACCACTAACCCAAAAATCAGTGGCCAAAGCAGTTTTAGTTCTACTGTCAATTTTTAAAACATTGAATTAAACCAATTAAAAAGTAACCATTTTCCACCACATCTACTTCCATTCCCTCCATCGAATATCCTAAATTTTGAATTTTCCACCACGAATACAACTACAAAACCTCACGATTTGAGTTCTACTAGCCTCATTGACTTCGAGTTCGACTTAAACCTGAAAGAGCGTCACTAAGAAATCAAATTTTCTTCACCGATTTGCTTCCCTCCATAATTTGTTCACTGAGGTTAGACTCTCTATTTTTCGCTCCATTATTTTATTTGTTGGTTGCTATAGGATTTTATCATTCTTTTCTATATGGTTTTCTACTTTTTTCGTTCTTTTAACATTGGATTTTTAAATTTGTAGTGGCCGATCAAGCTAGACAGGGGACTGCAAGATAAAAACAGTGATTTGATGAAAAACCTTACATAAGATTCGTGGTTGTAATGACTTGAGGTAAGATGTCAACTTTTGTATTCAAAATTTCTGTGTGTCTCTTTCTATCTTGGCCCTAGGGGTGTAAACAATATTTGAAAATCTGAGTTTAGATTCGAGATTTGATATATTCAAATCCAATTCGAATAGAAGTCAATTCGATTTGATAAATATTTGATTCGATTATATTATAAATAAATATATATATATTATTTTAATAATAAAAGATTGAATGAAGACAACTTTTATGATGATTTTTAAATAATATTTTATATATTTTTACTTTTATTTTATGTATTTAATTTTTTTTGAATTTTCATTTCTCAATCGTTTTCTTTTTTTCCTCTATCCCTTTTTCTCATATATGTTGCAGAAGGCATTAACATGGCAATCGGCGATTTCTCTATTGTAGATTACACCACCGACAACGCTTGTTGTAGGGCATACCAACATAGAAACACTAAATATATGGTTATGGTTCAATTTTTTAATTAGTTTTTTCTTTGTTTCTTGGAAGTTGGATGGATAGAGAACAAGAATAATCTTCGAATCAAATTTCCTCTTCTTCCTCCTTTGGTGAAGTTGGAGAGATTTTTTTCGAATTCAAATTGAAATCGAATACTCAATTATCCTGATGAATTTGAATATGGTGTATTGTTTCAAAAAACCGTCAGATATCAAATCGAATTCAAATATCTATATATTTACCCGGTTTCTTGCTCCATTTACACCCCACCCCTACTTGGCCCATCAAACATCGTTTATGTTTGTTTTAGAAAAACAAGGTTGAGTTTGGCCTTTCTCAAGAGAAAAGCATACCCAAAAGTGAGATTCAATCTCAGGTTAGTCTTTGTACATCATTTTCTCTATATTTAATTCTTTTAAGACTAGAGTCATGGAATTATATTCTTTTGGTAAGGCAATTAATGGAGATCAATAGCCCTTTCATAAAATACAATTGGGTGCAAATATTTAATTGACCATTGCCCAAGTCAAATATTTAATTTGCATCCAACTGTATTATGAAAAGGCTATTGGTCTCCATCAATTGCCTTACTAAATTTGTATTTTTTATATTTCTAAATTTGTATTATTTATTTATGACATCATGAAATTGTCCATTTGACCCAAATGGTTGAAGTACTTACCCACGACTTAAATGGAAAATATGATTTCATTTCTAGGTTTATTTTAAAAATATAAAGTTTCATTTTATTAATAATTATTGTATATGAATTTATTAGTGTTATTTAATAATGATAAACAAAAGTATAAATGTTGGATTCAAAGAGAATGCGATTTATTTAATGACTTAAATGTGAGACTTGATGAGAGGTAATTGAATGTACTTAATGGTATTCTTTTAATTACAATTTTTGCCCTTTCAATGGAGATGAACTAAATTCAAGAGGAGAGATACAAGAACATGCCATATAACTTAGAGTTTTCCTTCATAATCATAAGAACCTTATCATGTCCATTTTGTAACATACTAAAAAACCACTCCACACCATCATGAATCATAGAAAGATTCTAATACACCATTTAAATACCATTAGAGAAACACATAAAATGAGAGTAGAGAAAAAGAGATCAGAAGAAGAAGGTTAAAAAAAAAAATTTGCAAAAGGGCAAGAATAAACCTCACTGAAAATAGGTGTGTGTCTGTGTATGTGAGAGAGAGAGAGAGATTGTAATGCAATGCAGGATGTGCAACAGTGAGCCTGAGTTGAGACATGGTGGAAGTGGAACTGCTGAACACATTATTTCAGTTTTTACCGAAATATCTGAAAGAATTGGAAAAAAAATTGTTCGATTTAATCAGTTTTAGTATATTTTGGTTTTGGTTCGGTTTACCACTTTATTAAATTGGTTTTTAAAATTTTGGTTTTTTCAGTTGAGCTTTTAACTGAAAAAATCCGAATGCTCACCCCTAAACACAGAATGAGAAATTGAAGTAGTGATTAAGACAAGGTGATCCCATATCACCTTATTTAATATTGGGATAGAGGTTTGTAAGTGTTGTAAGGTTGGTGTGAGGACTGATTAGTGAATAGCAAATCCAGATTCGGGCTCTAAATGGGTAGCCAATGACTAGTATGACTCTAGACTGGACGGGTAGCTGGGTAGGATCTCTCTAATGACGCTCCCACGATTCAATTCTCACCACCACCACTTCCTCCTCCTCGTTATTACTTATTATCCTCTGTCCTATAATTAGAAGTGGACAAATGGGTACTACCTGGAATCAAATGGAATCAACTTCGAATCAGCCTTGAACCAACCCTATCCAATCTATTACAAGGTAGGGTCGTCTGGTTTTTAATTCTTAGAACCAACCTCCACTCAAGCTGGTTTTAGGGTCTAGGGGTTGCTCTACACGAATCAATCTTAGTTGGCTTTAGTGGAACCTACCTTAGAACCAAACTTGTCTTGAAATAAACCCCAAAATACTTTTGGAAATAGAAAGATTTTAACCCAAACACCTGTATCGCATTGAATTGGCCAATGCACACTGATACGGACTGATAAGCACGATTGGCGCTGCATCTATCTCTATTCGCAAAGTCTCCGTAGAAAAGGCACATGAAGTCACTTGAACTGAAGTCACCTAGTGCGCGTCCAAACTTCAATGCAATAATAAACCACCAAGCCATCCATCATTTTGTGATAATAAATGAAATTAAAGGAGTTTTTTAATGTTTATGTTCACATGCATTTGAAAAAAAAACACATTTATATTTAACAATACTAACTAAAAATTAAAAAGAATAATATTTCAAAATAGTATTTTATAAAATAATAGAATAAATAATTTATCAAATCCACATTTATATAGAAAGATAATTTTTAATATCAAGAAATTTATACAAATAAAATATTAAAAATAGAATAATTATTTTAGTAATTAAAAACTAAGAATTTCTATGTGATATGTATCTTAGAAATTTTAACAAATTTGATATATTTTAAGTTAAGACAATATTTATTAATTATTATTTGATATTTTAGTTTGCACTTGAAAATTTAATGTTTAGTTTATTTTTGTTAATGTTAAAAAATTAAAATAGTAAAATAAAAAATAATTGATATAATAATTAAAATATAATAGGTGCATATGTTTAGTGTCTTGGAGTCTTGATTAATGCATTATATATAAAATTATATGATATCTATGCATCCCAGTATATTAATTATAATATATTTCTTCATATATATCATTAAAATTTATATTTTCTATGTATTTATATACTATTTGTGATTACTAACAGGGACCTGCAATAAACGAAAAACCCAATATCTGATACGATAATAACAGAGATTAAAAATGTAGACATTACATCAATGTAGGGGAAAAATTATATATGCTCTTTAATATGTAATAATGTAAGTTGAATTAACCTAAACTTTTTGAGTGTAGGAAATTCCATTTGGCAAAAGGAGGTAATGAAGTTGGCCAAACTGAACCCAACCTCATGTCAACCCAACTCAAAGTTTTAGGGCTGAGATAGGGTTAGGGTTGGGAGTTCAACAGCTCAGGTTGGGTTAAGTCTGACCTCAACGTGCCCTAACCAGAGGTCCAACTCGCACCTCTAGTTGCAATGGTACTTAATGTTTTTTCCATTTTTCTATCTATGTTATAGATGTTTAATGGCATCTAGCTAGCTTAACTTATATAAAAAAAATGTATCTAGAATCAACTATTCACTTTTCTCACTTTGAAGGTATAAACATCATCTTAGAAAACAACCATGACACCAACACATGCCCTAACTTAAAGGAGATTAAAATAATTTAGTGTAAAGTTCATATAAAATTAATGAAAGTCACATACATAAAAATGAATTTTAGTATTTTACCCTTTATTCTAAGGTAATTACTTACAATGTTAGAGAACCTTCACCTTAGTCTATGTTCTCAATTTGGAATAGAACCAGAGTTACAAATCTATTCTAGGATTGTTAGTAGGTCAAGTTTAGGTCGGGACAGGGTGGTCTTAGTCCCAAACTGATAATTAATGAGGACAAAACCACAGACCCAAAACCATCCAATATGATGATAAAATAGATTAAAAGGAAATGCATATTTGTACTTTCATATGCACTTAAGAATATATATTTAGTTATTTAGAATATGTGAATGATTAGCATGAATTCACTCATACATAACACGTGTATAAATACACACATATTATACAATTTATTTGTACACAAAATATATTTTCTTAATTATATGTACATGTATAAATATACCAAATATGTATATGAAAACTTATTAATGAAACTTATACATATTTTTAATCCTTCAAAATAAATTAAAAAATCCTTTGCAAATCCAACCAACCCATTCAGATCCAATTGGAGCCTGAACCCAACATAAGTTGTGTTGGGTTAAGTTCAGGTTGGGCCTAGGGTGAATAACCCAGGCTTGACCTTGAGTTGGGCCAAGCTTGAGCCCAAGGCTTGAAGCTTAGGGTTGGACTTGGGTTGACCCTCAATCCAAACCAACCCACCTGAGTTGCTCCACTAATGAGTTGGGAGATATGGGAGGCATGAATTAAATTCATAATTATTTACTATAAATTAATTAAATAACAATTAAATCTATAATTAATTATTGTAAATTAAACCCATAGTTAACTATACTTTAAACTAAATAAATTAGTTATTATTTTTAATTAAAAAAAGTTAAGCAAATTAAATACTATAAATTAAGTAATTAATACTAATTAATCAATAATTACTGATAACTAACAAAAAAATTTCTGTTAATTATGATCGCATGGGTTTTTAAAAATTTAGGAGATTAGATGTCTAACCACCCAAAAGATTAACATGATCAAACATGTCAATTTGAATTAATCAAACATGTAATTGAATTAACTAGTATTACTTAATTTAACTAACTACATACTTCATGAAGTTTTGCAAACGGGTGGGTTTTTTATGAAACGGATGTGGGTCGGGTCATATAAACCCAAAGCAACTGTCTTTTACACCCGATTTTCTGCTACAGTGTTCTATCAAACCAGGGAGAATCGCAATATCAAATGGCCTCTGAATGTCCTCTAAATAGCACTTAATATATTTTCAGGACACCGGAAACTCATTAGAAGCAAACGTCTAGCCATAAAAGGATGGATATGTGTTAACTGTAGATATGATATGTCATAAAAATAATCAATTCATTGTGTAGCAGAATGTGTAGAAAAGATAAGCTCTATGTTCAGCTTAAAGTGTTCCCATTTATTTAGAAAAGATGGTGATTATAAGTCACTTCATGGTGTAACAAATAGTCTAGAAAAACGGCATTTAACCGCTTCCTCAGGTGACAAAAACGACAATGGGGTTTTTGTCAAATAGTCAAAAGAAGAACGGTTGCAAAATTTCACAAATGCATTGACTCGCCTAGTTTGGCAACTTAGCTGAACTCTATTTGCAAAATTTCACAAATGCATTGGCTCACCTAGTTTGGCGACTTAGTTGAATTCTATTTTACACTTGCTTTGGGGACAAATGTAATTCACAATAGTTAAGTCATCAAAAAAAAGTTATCATTACTATATCTAAAACGGGAATAATACAGAGTATTTTTGGGATTTTATCTAAGTGGGATTACGAAAAGATTAGAGACATTGCGATGGAAGAAGACAGAGATTTACTTAGGAGAGAGTAATATGTTCTTCTCTTATGTACAAATCAAACAATTAATGGGGGTGGAGCCCCTCTTTTGCGTCCAAAATGAATTTTTAGTTTCCTAGTGTATTATGATGGAATGAATAATTTTTTGGCAAATTTCCTACTATTTCACGATGCAGAATTGTGATTGAATGTGAATGAAGTGGACATGGGAGAGAGAGAGAGAGACGAAACTGCTGAGGTGGCTTCATGAGAGAGCAGAGAAGGTTATAGCAAAGATGGGTCGAGAGCTCTTGGTTCGGGTAAGGGAGAAAGGAGAGGCCATCTCACGGGTCAAGAACTCTTGGTTGGGAAAATTCCCAATTAGTACCCTATACTTTGGGCCTACTTCCACTTTTGTCTCCGAACTTTAAAATGTGACAATTCAGTACCTGAACTTTCAAAACGTGTCAACCCAGTACCTACCATTAACCAGTCGTTAAGTGGCATTTCAAAAGACACAAATGCCCTTCGAGTGTCATATAATTTTCTTTATCAACCATCCAAATGTTGACAAAAAATGAATAGTCCAAAATCCTTTTCTATTCTATTCAAAAGAGTTGGGGTCACGTGGGCATTTGTGTCTTTTCAAATGTCACTTAACAACTGGTTAATAGTAGGTACTAAATTGACATGTTTTGAAAGTTTGGGTACTGAATTGTTGTGTTTTAAAGTTTGGGGACCAAAGTGGCACTAAGCCCAAATTATAGGGTAGTAATTAGTAATTTTCACTTTGTTTTTGGCAATCATAAAAACCTCCCCTAAAGTTTTTGGCAATCATAAAAACCTCTCTTATAGTTTCACTTTAGCAAAAACCTCCCCTAGATTTTTAAAGAATTTGATAAAAACCTCCCTTCCATCAATGTCTAAGACAGAAAACACTAAACAGAAGAATCATTTTTTTTCTAAATACCTAATTTACCCTTTTGCAAATTAGTTGCATCTATTTTTAGTTTTTTACTGAAATAATACCCTTGCTGAGATATTATACTCTTTCCTCTCCCGTCGACCTCTTTACCCCTGAACTCCACCATCTGAAGAATAGGAACACAACATTCATTTCACCAATTCAAACCCATTATTCAGCTCTCTTTACTTCTCCTCCCTCCTCACCATCCCTTCACAACACACCAAACTGTCATCGGAACCTCTCTATGGGGGTGGTTCGGTGTTGTATTCCAACGCATGAAATTAATCTAGCTCCCTCTTTTAACCCATGAGAACATGAAATTAATCCAGCCGTATTCCAACTGAATAGAACATGGAATTTGATGAATCTATGATTGAGATTTGAGGGACCATACACTGCTATACTGGAAAAGCGGAGGTTGCAGGTTAACCAACAGCTGTCCTGCAACCTGCAATGAAGATTGAAGAATGATCATAGCTCATAACATAACATGACCTCTCTGTTTCTCTCTCTTTGTTTGACGTTTGAATCTGACCAACGATCTTCACCATCGATTTGAGTGTAAACTTGATGGCCTATCTTCTTCTTTAGATGACACTTGGTTGGGAATGGTGACCACCGTGGCTCCAAGGGTGGTGTTATATTCGCGGTGGAGATTTAGGCTGTGTGGAGGCGGTTCGATGCTGTGTAGTGACAACGATAAGGGAGGAGAAGAAATGAGAGAGATAAATAATGAGTTTGGATTGGTGAAATCAATGTTGTGTCCCTCCTCTTCAAACAGTAGAATTCTCTACTGACATGCATAAAGTATGGTAATGCAGGGACTGGTCTGTTGTTGCTCAAAAACCATGAATCTTGATATGTTCCTTCTTTACAATTCCGACCTGAACGAGGAATGTCAACACATTTTTCTATTGATCACCTTGAAGTTGAATAACTTGGCCTAGCTTTGGGTCCTGGACAATATTACCATTGCAGCAAAATTTCTTTTTCAAATCTTTGGGTATTTTAAAGTAACTAAATTCCTTCCTCAAACCTTGCACTGTTAGGATTTTCCAACCATTTCTTTGCTATATACGCACATGCACAAGCTTCTTTGCCCTAGCACCAGAGTCCTCAGCATTTGCCTCTGTAAAGGGATGGAAGGCTGTAGAAATCTGGATGTCGTGTTCAGACATGAACCTTGGATGTTGAAAGCGGAGGACTACAAATGGAGTTTTGAAGGTGTGGCAAGTTGAGGAAGAAAGAGATCGACCGGAGAGGAAAAGGGGATAACATGCTAATAGGGGTAAAATAGGTATTTAAAAAAATGATTAATAGATTTAACATTTTCTGTCTTGGTCATTGACGAAAGGGAGGTTTTTGACAAATTCTTTAAAAATTTAGGAAAGGTTTTTATGATTGTCAAAAACTTCAAGGGAGATTTTTGTATTTTACCCTTTTTTTTAAGGAGTAAAGAAGGAACAGGTTCAATAGTCAATACGTAGACCTTGGAAGTGACCCAAAAACACTAAGGTCAAAACCAACCTTCACAAAGTAGGTTCTGGTTCGTTAGAACCTACGCCTATGAGATAGGTTCCAGGTTCAGCCATGGAACCGAACTGACACTCGCTTACCCCTTCTCTTCCAAGCTTTCTCTGAATCGGATTCAGACTATCGCGGAGCTCCTGAACCTCTAGTCTCGATCCAAGTCTAGTGGTGATCCATCTCAACGACCACAACCTCAACCGCTTCCTGACCTCCGCAAAACCTAGAACATACTCGCTCGTCATTTTTTTCGATGCCATCCAACTCCACAACAAGCACAAGCTCCACCTTCAACAACAAGGGTACCCCTGCCCAATCAAAACTCTTCTTCTGTGACATTGAATTCAAAGAATCTCAGTCGAGCTTCGCCCTATTTGGCGCCAATTCCCTCCCTCTTATCCGTCGTGTCAGCCCCCAGATCCAACACCTCAAGGATTCCGAACGGATGGACCAAAGCGACTTTTCCCTAAATCCATGGTCGCTTTCATCGAGTCCTGGACCAAGATCATAGTGGGTCCTATTGAATGCCCTTCAGTTATCTCAAATAAGCAATTAGGGCTTTTGACGGTTGTACTGATGATATGGGCTCCGTTCCTTGTGAAGAGGGTTCTCGCCAGGGACACCCTAATTCATGATTCAAAGTTGTGGTTGGCGTTTGCAGTGTTCATTACTTCTTTAGTGCTTCTGGGACAATGCATAGCATAATTAGGAAAGTTCCCATGTTCTTGGTGCACTTAATGTCTTAAAATTATGCTAGGAAAATGCTCATGTTCTTGGTGCACTTGGGAAAATGCCCATGTTCTTTGTACAGCTCTCTAGGACAATGCATAACATAATTAGGGACACCCTAATTCATGATTCAAAGTTGTGGTTGGCGTTTGCAGTGTTCATTACTTCTTTAGTGTTTCTGGGACAATGCATAACATAATTAGGAAAGTTCCCATGTTCTTAGTGCATTTAATGTCTTAAAATTATGCTAGGAAAATGTCCATGTTCTTTGTATAGCTCTCTAGGACAATGCATAACATAATTAGGAAAATCCCCAGTGTTTCAGAAACACTGCAACCAAGATGAAATCAGATGGAGACAGAGAGCTAAATCTACTTGGCTTAAGGTGGGGGATAAGAATAGTGGCTTCTTTCGCAAAATGGCCAATGCTCGAAATAGAGCCAAGGAGATCAGTAAATTAGAGAGTGAGGGCAGAATAGGTGAATCGATTGCTAAGATCAAAGCTTTGGCTTCTTCTTTTTATAAAAAGTTATACAAAGAACCCTGGCCAGTTAGACCTCTTCTTTCTTACACCCATTTCAAAAGGCTCTCTAATGAAAAAAAAGCTTTTCTAGAAAGACCTTTCACTAAAGAGGAAGTTAAAGAAGCAATTGATAAGATGGAAATAGAGAAATCTCCTGGCCCATATGGGAGTTCATTAAACAAGATGTGTTGAATGTGTTCCAAATTTTTCATAGTAGTGCCTCCTTGCAGAGAAGTCTTAATTTCACTTTTATTTCTCTCATTCCTATAGTGGTTGGGGCTGTTAACATCAAAGACTTTAGACCTATTAGTCTTCTCAATAGCTTTTATATAATTCTGGCAAAAGTCCTGGCTAAGAGGATGAAGAAGGTTTTATCTAGTGTAATATCTGAAAATCAAAGTGCCTTTATTCCAGGGAGACAAATGCTGGACAGTGTTCTTATTGTTAATGAACTCATTGACTCTAGGAGAAGATCTGGGACACCAAGCTTGGTTTGTAAGTTGGATATTGAGAAGGCTTATGACCATGTGAATTGGAAGTGTTTGGACTTTGTGCTTGCACAAATGAATTTTGGGTAAAAATGGAAGAACTGAATGAAAGTTTGTGTTGCTTCCCCTAAGTTTTCAATTTTGATCAATGGTCAAGTTACGGGTTTCTTTGAAAGCTCAAGGGATATTAGACAAGGGGACCCTCTTTCCCCTTTCCAATTTAGTAAGGTAGTTGTCTCTAATGGTCAGTGGGAAGGTTTTGAAATCTGCCTAGGCAGGGGAGAAGGTGCACATGTTACAATTTGCAAATGATACTTTGTGTTTTATTGGTATTTCTTGAGACCAGTTGGAGAGTATGTTGGGGATGCTGTGCTGGTTTGAAGTGGTTTCAGGGCTCAAAGTAAATTTGGGAAAGAGTGTTCTTTTTCTAATGGGTCAAGTGGGCTTGTAAGA
Organism: Nelumbo nucifera; assembly: GCF_055504915.1. NCBI lineage: Eukaryota > Viridiplantae > Streptophyta > Magnoliopsida > Proteales > Nelumbonaceae > Nelumbo > Nelumbo nucifera. Next base: position 143,298,795 of record NC_142649.1, on the reverse strand, counting down.
GTTGGCTGAAGTCTTTGCATGTAAAGTGGATCATCACCCTAGGAAATACCTTGGGCTCCCTCTAGGTGCCAAGTGTACCTCGAGTGCTATTTGGGATCCTGTGGTAAAAAGGATGGAAAGGAAGCTGGCTTCAAGGAAAGCCAAATATCTTTCATCAGGGGGCAGAGTTACTCTCATTAAAAGTATTCTTTCTAACCTACCTACATATTTCTTACCCCCTCTTCCCCATCCCTTCCAAAGTAGCAAAAAAGTTGGAATCCCTTCAAAGAAATTTCCTTGGAGAGGGTGGGAGGAAAAAAGAAAAATACATCTTGTTAAGTGGGATCATGTCTGCCTCCCTGTGGAAGATGGTGGGTTGGGTATAGGAAGCTGAAGGTTTTCAACTCTTCTCTCCTTAGTAAATGGCTTTGGAGGTTTGGTGTCGAGAGGAATGCTTGGTGGAGGACCCCAATTGCTTCGAAATTTGGGGTGGACTGAGGTAATTGGAAAATCTTTAGATCCCTTTCAGAGTTGGGGGTGCTCACTCTGAAAGGAATTTTGAAATCTTTTCTGACTTTTTCTGATGGCCTTGCTCTCAAGGTTGGTAGGGAAGACATGTTGAAGTTTTGGAAGGATTCTTGGTGTTTAGACACCCCCTGCCTGAAGCCTTTCCGCTGCTTTTTCAGTGTGCCTTGAGCCCTGAGGCTTTATCTCCTGGTGTCCCCCTTCTAGACGAAATCTTTTTGATTGTGAGATGGATCAGCTGTTGGCACTTCTGCAATTTTTACAGAGGCAATCTATTTCTGCTAATATGGAGGATGAGTGGAGGTGGAGATGGAGTAGAGATGGTGTTTTTACTGTTAAATCTTTGGCTTCAAAGTTTAGTAGAGCAAGCAAGCAGGTGTGGAATTCTGTCAGTCCATCTAAGCATAATTTGAGTGATGGCTCTAAAAAGTGCCTCACGAGAACTAATTTGGTTAGGAGAGGGGTTCAGCTTTTAGACCTTAGTTGTGGCTTATGTGGGCTTTTGCTAGAGACAGTTGATCATCTTGGCATCCAGTTTGGGAGCACTGAACCCCCCCCCCCCCCCGAGGCTGCCTTAGTAACTTTATGGACTAAAGGAGAAATTAATTCAGGCTACAGTGTCTAAGCTTGCTTCTTGGATGTCAGTTAACTCTGAATTTAAGTCTCAAAATCTTATCTTTTGTACGTCTCAATTTCCATTTGCTTTGTACTCAGTCCGTTTGGAGTCTATAACATGTCTTCTTTCTGGGTGAGATGCTCGGAAATTGTTGTATCTTTTTCATCCTTCTTTAATAAAAGTTTTACCTTACCTTCTAAAAAAATTCAGAAAATGGAATCAGTGCTATGGAGATTGATTTCCTCATGGAGCAACCATAGAAAGGCATATGAAAATATACCATAGTTGTGAAGGCAATGCCTAGGTGACAAGGTGTCTGTGGAGGGTTGCCTTGCTTAAGCTTTTGTATATGGCGCTATGAAATGTTTTTATATTCATTATTTTTGAAAAATATTATAGTAAAGTAGATATTATTAAACTAAACCATTCATTCTCCTTTTTATTTTAAGAAAATTTCTTTAATCTTTTACTGTCGAAAAAAATACTAGTTTCTTTTTATTAATTTCTTATTTGTCAGGGTTCAATAAATACACATGTTGGTATATACTATATGCTGTCTTCTTCTAACAAAAACAGGGGCACAACCCCTGTACCATATAAATTTCTTTTCTTTCTTGTTTTTTTTTTTCTCAGAAGAATGTTGATTTTCTATGTTTCAATATGAACTTTATCTTTATACTTTTTCTGATGAAGATTATGGCTAATTACAAGTGAAAAATGGTTGCTAGATGCTATGAACCGAGTGAAAAACCTTAGAATTACTAGTGAAAAATGGTTGCTAGTTGCTAGATGCCTAGGCAACAAGGTGCCCCCTGTCACCTAACCTCACCTTGGTAACTAGGCTACTAAGTACTTTGAAAACCATGAAATACACAATCATTGAACTTGTGTGAAATTTAAAGATTACAGAGTTAATGCAATGGGCTTCTAAGGATTTGATAGAAAATAAGGGAGAAACAGAAAGTTGAGATAAAGTTCATAAGGGATTTTAGGGACACTCTGGGATTTCCCAAACGAACCTGTTTACTACCTTTTTGGGGTGGGGGACTAATTGAATCTTGAAATTGCATATATTGTAAGTATGTACTTCTAAACTATCTGGACGAAGTCTCCTATTTATATTCGTGCATGCTGAAGAATGCATGATGGTTGGCCTAGAACTCTTATTTTGTGTGGCTTCAACCTAGGCGGTTAAGTATAACTTGTTTTCAAGTTCCAATCTAATGGTTCTTAATTGCAGAGCCTATTTGTTTGTAAGAGCTAAGTTTCTCTACTATAACTTTCTAAATGCTCAATTGCTTCTTAGAACTTGTGTATAGATTGTGCTTCTATTATCTTTGCAATTCTAGAATAAGCTATCTGTGAAGCATGACAAAGGATTATTATCTGATTTCAAGCCTCAAATTGGTCCAGGTCCTCTCTCCTGTAAAGGGAGTTGGCCAGTTTTGAAGTATTGCATCATAAATCACACAAATGTCTGGTACTGTGGTAAACAATATTTGGGAAGTCATTTTAGGTATTGGTATAGGTGTTGTATGCATGACATTTTCGAAATATTCTATGCTGGAGTCTGGAGACAGACATGTGGTTCAGTTGAAGAAGCTAGGATTCAATTAGAATGTGGTGAGTATCGGGATCTGATTCGAAGCCTAGATTAGTTTTGATTCAATTGAAGAAACCCAGTGAGATTTCAGGATTGTTTTGGGTTTTCTGAAGAATTTGGACAAGGAGACTAGGGGGTATATTGAGAGAAAGAGAGAGAGGACGGGCAGAGAAACGGAATCCAATTTTATCTCTGTAACAGAAACAAGCTGGTTTTGATTTTGGTTTCTTCATTGCAAAGATTCTTAATATAGAGAAATTCATTTTCCCAGAATGTGTTTGAGTTCACTGACCTGCTCTTCATGATCAACAAACATTCAAGAAGATGGGAAATTGTATTTGAAGTACGCTGTCAACTCAAACAAAAGCAATTATAGAGCTCAGATGCCATTTTAATCCCAGTATCAGTGAAGGTTTGATCCCAGTAGTAAATAAGTCAACCCCTCCACCAATTCTTCAACAAAAACCTAATCCATTAACAAGAATTAGGATCACTTAAGAACTCTGTCCGGCACTAGGCACTCGGCAGGTTTGGATTAGACAAAAAGATTTATTTTAGCAAAAGTACCAAGACGAGCAGATAATTAAGATGATAAACTTAATCAAATGTAGAATTTCTATGTATTCCTTGTAAAAGGGTATTGCCTTCTACATTCTTGACTTGGCAATGACAATGTTGTCGTCTTCTCTGACTCTCATGGTTCCTGGCCGAGTCCAAGTTTCTTTGAACTGCTCCTCAGTTACTCCTTCAATTAAACCCATTCAGGGGAAGACATTAGATACATGCACGTTTACATGTTTAGAGCAAATAACCAGAAATTGTTCAGGTCTGGATACATGAAAATCAGCCATAGCATGCAGACATATTTAATGAGCTTCTTCTGTACAAGTAAATTATGGAATAAAATGAAAAGGAGAGGATGACTTACCTTTACCCATGGCAGCAGTGGAAGAGATACCTCCCTGGACAATCTTGTGCACCTTATCATAGTAGTTTGCGCCTGACCATTTCTGGTGAAACAATGTATCAACTCCATTTTTCCTCTCTTCTCTCTGAATCCTCTCCACATAAGCCAGCATCCCTCTCCGAGCAAAATCTTTGGTGAAAGTATCAGTGATGAGCGCGTCTGCATGGAGCCCTGCCAGAGTTATGAATTGCCAACAGAAGCCCAACTTTGCGATCCTAGGTATGAAGTCCCTTATCTGTTCATCGCTCATTCCTGACGCATCCCAATTGAAAGAGGGAGAAAGATTATAGGCAAACATCATTTCGGGGTACTTGGACTTCACTCCTTCAGCAAATTGGGTGCATTCCACAATATCAGGGGATGAAGTTTCCATCCAAATAAGGTCGGCATGAGGTGCAAAAGCCCAACCACGCACAACTGCAGCCATTACAGATCCTCTGAACCTGTAGAAACCTTCTGTGGTTCTAGGCAAGTCCCAGTCCCAAAACAAGTCCTTAAGCCCCAGCTTCTCCGCTATATCTCTGCTTTGATTATTTGAGAGACATTTATCAAAGCCAGAGTTGTTCATCCACTCATTCAATCTACTCTGTTTCTCATCTTCCCCAATGTTCATATTCTTAATTGAGTTCACTACGTATTCGGAGAAGGTTTTCAATTGGGCCATTGATAGCCAATTGTCCTCTGCAGCTTGAAGCTCAGCTTCTGTCTTTCCCACAGCTATCCCTTCAGATAGGATCATGGCTAAGCTCTTGCTTTTGAGACTAGGGTTAGTTGCACCCAGTATGAACTGATGGTCTCGGGCATCAACATTTGTCTGGATCAAATTAGCTGCAACAGCATCCGTACGGGCCACTAACACAGTTTCAACTCCCATGATATCAAATTGCAACCTTGCTGCAACAAGCCTATTGATGTGTTCACTGACCGAAACCAGAACCTTTCCAGCCATATGCCCACACTTCTTAGTCACTGAAGATTGGTCTTCAATATGCACACCAGCAGCTCCACGCTCCACAAAAAGCTTGCAAAGCTTAATAGTAGCAGATGCACCACCGAAACCAGCATCCCCATCAGCAATTATAGGCTTTAAGTAATCTATATAAGGGGTTCTAGCTCTCTCTTCTCGGCTCATGCTCATTCGAGCCTCTCTTTGCTTCTTATCATGGAATTCTTGAGCAAAGAAGAGGTGTTCAACCTTGTTTGGGACAGTGTCATAGGGATAGTCTGCAAGGTCTGGCCCCAGTTCATTGGTGGTTGTGTGTGTGGATGAACACTGCCAACCAGAAACATAGATAGTATCCAAGTGCTTGGTCATCATGGTGACTTGAACTGGGTCTAGAGCACCAAAGGTTCTCGATGCAGTCCCATTGGCTTGGTGGGTCTTGAGAGTGCTCCATAGTTTCTTGGCAAGTTGGTTGGAGACATAGTTTTGTTTCAGGCTGCCTCGGAGAGAGACCACATCTCTAACCGTGTATGGACGACGAGTTAACTTGAACCTATGGGAGTTCCACCATGCTTGCACCTCAGCGACTTCAGCTTCAAACCCCCTTTCCTCCTCTGTTATCTATAAGCAATTAAGCACTTTACTATTACGATTTATGAAATTTGTAATCTACTTTGATCCAAGGTTTATGACTACTGTAAGATGTCAATTTACATATATAGTTTGATATGATTTGATTGGTACATGCATGACAAGCTATATTAGGCTTATTGTTCATGTATTTCCAAGCCAAAAATGCAAAATATCGATTGATCAGAGAGACTTAGGAAAAATTTGATCCATGCGTTTCCTAACATGTCATTAGTTCCATCCACCTTAGCTGTATCTTATACTTTGTATATATTCTAAAGCATTCAAACGAAAAGCTTCTTCCACAGTATTTACTTTTAAAATGTAGTTTATAGTTGTCAAGCTAGTGTATGAAAACACAGTTCAGTTCATTTCATATGATATACTAAAACACAGTTGGACCCTTTGATGGTTTGGTTTTATTTAATGTTTAGATTTCTGAATTGCCAATATTTCTTTCTAAGAAGACAAGCAGGTCCCACCTCTCCATTAGGCCCCATTAGGCCTTTCCTTCCTTGAAAAGCTAAATTAAATGAGCAAGTCTCTACTAATTAAAAAATTTTCCTTTCTCCAAAACTGAGACCAGTGCATAGGATAAAAGGAGAATTTAGAGATCTCATATAACAGCCAATTTCAAAGGCTTTTTCGCTCGAATTACTGGGTTGAAATATAATTGATTAATCTTTTGTTCTTTTTAAAGGGATCCATAAACAAAAGACAAGAAAACTTCGTATCATGGTAGAACATTTAAAGTGCCCAGTCTATCTGCCTTGTACTTCAAATACCCAGTAAATAGAAACCAAAAAATCATTACACGGATGTCAATAACTTAATTCCTTGTAGAAACAGACCAAAATCATCAGAAAATTGATGTCTCATTAACAAAACCGTTCAACATTTCTTGAATTCCTTAATCGTGAAACATGCACTAAGCAAGTGACCATATTGGAATCCATTTCATTTTCATGTACCAAAAGAACCATGCCATGACTTTGATAATACAAAACCCAGTCGATTTCAGGGAATTTGCTAGAATTCTAACCAAAAGTAGTTAATAACTAAAAACCCATTTCACACAATATCTTATAAAACTGATGAGATAAAGACTTGTAATATAAACGAACTACTAAGAGAAAGAAAAAGAAAAAACCTGATCCTTTCTCGCCATTGAAGATACTGAAACCGATGCAGGCATGGAGAAAATCTTAAAAGAAATCTGTGATTGCTACAACTATATATGAGATGTTCTTGAAATGGCTCCTCTAACTTGCCAATTTATAGCAGAAAGAGAGATCAAACGTATCGTATATATATGCAACTCAATACATTTAGAGAAGCAAACAGAGTAAAAAGATTTTGTTGTTTATTTTAAAATTTACTTCAACTAATTTTCTCCTTGTCATTTCAGTATGGTGAAACTTGGCACATAGAGTGGCGCCTGGAGGCACGTAGTGTAATGCTACTGTTCTACAACTATAGTGCGCCGTAATGGGATTGTCACCTCTGTTGTCTTATTGTCTTTGTGTCTTGTCACCATCTCTTTATTTTCAAATTCAAGTAAGCCGATGAATGTAACAAGTAACAAACTTCAGTGCACTCTCATTGCTTCTTATTTTTGGAAAATCCATGGCAAGAGTCCTTTGGGATTTTTTATTTTTTTTTAATTCGAGCATTAAGCCTAATCAACCAAATCTTAGATTATGGTTAGAACTGCAAGTAGATGGAATGTACCTATATCCAAATTGAATTTATTAACATTTGGATTGGAATCGAATTAGGGCTACAAACTGTTCGAATTAATAAACCGGATGCAGGTATATTCAACTTTGATGCAATTTATATTTGAATTTAAATCGGTTCTTATTGATCAGATTTATGCTGGATTCAAATCGAATTCGGATTGCCTGATTGAAATGATCTAAAAATGATTTTAATATTATATTTTATTAAAAATTAATTGAAAATATTTATATGAAACTTGAAACTATGAAAATTTAGTAAAATATCATTTTTAAATTAAATTAATTAATTGATACATCATAAATTTTGAAATAAATTTATTTATTTATATAATAAAATGGCATGCATATAATAACATTAATTTCCTTTACATTAATATATTCTGAAATGTGAAACAAAAAAGCCTGTACAATATATATATATATATATATGTATATATATATATATATATATATATATATATATATATGTATATATATATATATATATATATGTGTGTGTGTGTGTGTAAATATATAATTTAGCAATAAATAATGTATAAATATGTTTTATATATGTTATATGTAAATTTATGTTTTTTAATTCAATTTTTAATTTTTATTTATAAAAAATATTAAAAATTGTAATTTGAGGCAAAAAGGGGATTTTTGCAAAAATAGCAAGGCAAGGCATCTATGGCCCCTTGAGACGCATAGATCTCGAAAAATTATTAAAATAAAAAAAAATCACCCCAATCGAACATCGAAATACAAAGTTATGGCCTTCAAAAATTTTGCATACATTGAATGTGCAACCTGCGACTCAACCACCAGGTCGAATGAGTCAATGATCAAACCAATCATTTTCTTGACAAAATCAACGGTTGTAACCGTTTGACAGATCTTGACCGAACGAAACCCAGAATCCTAATCGAGTGATGATTCGACAGATTGAGTCAACCACATGTTGAAAACATTGATTTATCCTCCACTTATTTGACCAATATATTGTTTCAAGTAATTAATGACTTGGGATTGGTTTTTTAAGTCATGACATTTTCATCCGACATCTGTTATACCTCTGATCTACTTTCTTGTTGTGCTTGCAGCATGATAAGTCTAAAAATTAACTAATTACCCAACAAAACCAACGAAACTTAGAGCTATATAGCCAAAGCCAGAGGGTGAAACCGTGAAAGTAAATTACAAGGAAGAGAATATCCAAATAGCTATTATTTATAACGTTTTCATTGTCTATTTGGTGGCTGCGGAGTATCATTTATTTTAAGTATTTATTCAAATATCTACTTAAAATAATAAGTGGAATCACACAATAAGTGATAAATAAATATTTATTGATGTTTGGCATAAAAGCCAAGAATAAGCACTTATTTTAAAAATAGATGCTTAAAAGATAATCTGGCTCAGGACTGTTTATGTTAAGTGCTTATTTTATTTCGGTGGGACAAAATTATATTCAAAAAATTTCGAAATACCCACATTGCCCCTTTCTATAAAACCTTACCGTTTTTTCATTCCTACGAAAGTACGAATCATAGGTGACAGTAGTGAACCTAGGTGGAGGCGTGAGCAACCAGGGAGGGTTTCACAGTTCATGCAAGTGAAATCCCCCTTTTTTTTTCTTGATTTCTCACCGTTTTGGGCTGCGATTCTGCTGTGTTGGGTTTTGACCCATTTTTTGCCATTTTCTCCCAGATCTATGTTTGGAAAAGAGGCAAAGACAACTACTCGAGGGTAGCCTCTTCAATGCTAGTTATATTCCTAGCAATTCTTTTTTATGAAAATGTTAATATCCAATTTATGCAAGTAGAAATTGTGGTTAAATTGCTAATATTTTCTTATGATTTTAGTTTATCTATATATAGATAGATTAATCATGAAAATATTATTTATTATTATTATTACTATTATTGTTATTATTATTATTATTACAATAAATTATTTTTTCAAATTATTTATTGTATTCTCTTATATAAAAAAATTATTTAATAGTGCCATGTGTGTGACACATGGGCCCATGTTTGTCTTGAAGGCTAGAATTGTCATTTTCATCGAAATAGTTCAATATAATATTCACAATATAATTTCATCGAAATAGTTCAATATAGGGTTATAATTATAAATTTCACAAAAAATAAATACTTTTTGGTTAAGTAAGTCACCAAAAATACCCTCAAACACTAATAAGTAATTATTCAGATATAAGTAATTATTCAAATAAGTACTTATTTTCCGAGATCACATTAAAGCTCCACAAGGGGCGCCCCACAGACACTCCACATGCACATCTCAGTGTGGATTGAGATCATCTCTCGTAAATGTTATCAAGAAATGTTCTCAATACACGGTTGGAATGTATTGTGGGGTGCTAATGTAAACTCTTATTTTCCAAACCACTTATTGGCCGAATATGACCTTATAAATATGAAAAGCAAAAGAGAGGAAAAAACTCTTCATATATAGACAAGGAGCCCATGAGGAGAAGACTAAGACAAGTTTGAAAAGAAACATGAAAAGAGAACATGATTTACATTATAGTCATTTTAGTCACAACATTACAATACAAAAGCTAAGAACACATCCATCCATCCATCACCACTCCTAGTCGTCACGGCCTTATTCTCTTTCGTATAATTATTTTACTACGGATGAGGGTGTAGTAATTAATTTGGCATCAACAATTTGGGAGGAGGTGGACTTAGCTGATGCGAGGGCAAGCTCCTCGTGGATGCTTCCCAGTTGGCTGTTGCACGTTCTGTCAATGGAGTTGGACAATCCTAATGACTTCAACGCTAGGTGAACTGCCTTTTGCCCTGATATCGAATCCGGATCACCTGCCAACAAATATGTTCCAACCCTCTATCAATATCATCTCACACCGCATATCTCATACATAGGCGCGTCCTAAACATCCCAATTTTATTGTGAGATATGCAGTGTGAGATGATATTGGTAGAGGGTTGGAATTAATGTATTTTGTTGGCAGGCAATCCCAACTTCCTAATATCATCATCGCCTTGAAAGTGGGTCCCTGAATTTCATATCAACCATTAAATATCAATCTAATCACTATTATTCAAGTTTTTCTATTTGATTTGATTATTTTATTTTTTTTACTAAACATATAAATCAAATCAAGTATTCATTCAATGACCCTGTATCTCCTGCCCACAACAACTTTGCCCACGTTTACCCACAACACACTACCTTCATGCATTCAGAACATCTCCCCATACATAATACTATATAGGAAGATGAGATATTCCCCATGTGTGGCTGAGATGCTATGTGGGTAGATGTGGGCAAAGTTCTTGTGGGCTGGAGATCCATACTCTCATTCAATTCCCTTGGGGCCTTGGTCTTAAAACACCACTTTATGGTAATTAACGAAACCAGGTCTGATACCTATCAAATTCAGCTACATTTGAATCCAATCCATTTATTGGAACTTTAAAATTTAATACACTATATTATTTCTAAATTAAGGAAAATCTTAAAAGGATTTTAAACATTAATTAATTTTTTATTTATATAATATTGAATTTATTAACAATAAAATTTATATAATTTTATATAAATAAATTTTAATTGGACTTTGATCGGATGAACCAAATCTCCCTTCGATCTGATTATTAAGCGGATGTAAGTCCTGATAACTATGTCGAAAAATAATCGATGTTGGATTCTCGGACTCTATTGGCAGTTTAACAACTTCAGCCCCCTATAAGCATATGTGATGATTGCTGCACTTTTTATGCTGCATTTCGATAGATTTCTAATGACATGTGTGGTGTCATAATGCACACGTGTAACGAGACACATGTGAATGAAAGTGCAGCACAAAAAAGTGCAACAGATTCCAACTCTGCTTTCTATCACGCAAGCACAGCCTCTTGAGAATCTAGATTTCCTACGCGTATGTAGATTTTCCATGTGTGAGTACAATTAACCAATGTTTCAACATTTCAGACATCTTTATCTTATTTTTAATTTATGAAAAATTATAATTTAATTTAGATGAAATAAAAAATAGAGAAATTCCTAGGATTTCTAAAATTAGGGTTTAGCTTTCCACCACTTAACTAAGCACGCCTGAGCATCAACAGACCATCGATGAAACACATTTGAGACCAACAATAAAGTTTTTTTGTTTGGCCTTTTCTCTTGATTTCATTAAGCAAATAAGCAATGAGAATCTTAGAATAAAAAGTTGCCTTCTATCTTGAATTTATCATATAGAAGGTGAGACATATGAGAGTTAGGGATGGATTTTGGATGCGGATGTGGGGCATGTGTTGTCTTGTCAAACCAAGCTACAACAATGGTAGAGTTCAACCAAATGCATTGTTTGGGTGCTGTAGAAATCCACATTGTTTGAATATGTATATTTTGTACATTAAGTGTAAAAATCTGTAACTAGTCATAGATCCCCTCTATTCTGAGATTATCGTTGCTAATCTAATTAATGATTTAGAGAAAGGTCAAAGTGAGTTCCTATATTGATTGTCTCAACCTCTCAGGTGTGTAGTTCTCTGTCCATGGTTGGCCGGTGCTCAGGCTTGCAGTTCTCCATCCATAATCCATCAATGCTCAAGCATGTTATTCGGTGGAGAAAAACCTTGAGCAAGAAGAAAAAATAGCGTTTGAGAAAGTTAGAAACCCAAAGAGATAGATGAAGAAACCCTTCTCTTATCCCTATTTTTTATTTCACTTAAAATTTAATGTAATTTTTCTTATCTTAAAAATAATAAGATATGCACGAACGTTTCAAGTGCTTTTTAAGTCTATTTGCACATGAAAAATCTACATGTGATGCCAATGTTGACATGGCGCCCTGCAATTGGGAGTGCAGGAAACTATGCAAGACGCCATGTGTAGGAGATCCAGACTCCATTCTAACTCCCCTCCCATTTCTCTTGTTTGAGCCTTATCCCTTGGAGCAGACCACCAATAATTTCTCTACACAACCAATGTCTGTCAGCACCCAATTTGTGCTCAGCCCCTTTACCCTACTTCTTCGTACCTTCCTTCTAGACCCCAAAAACTTAGAAATACAACCAAATAAACTTGAGACTTTCCAAAACCTAAAATATCCTCTTTTGACACAACCCACAAGACAAATAAGAACCTTGAGATCAATATCAACATCTAATCAGACATCATCTCCGACTTGGAAAACTATAACCTAGTTATACATTAGTTTTCATGACTAAACTTCAAAGATCTATTAATCATGTTAACTTCCTTTCTAATGGCTCAGATCTATGTGATATTCAATTTCCAACTCCTCCAAAATCAAATCCAACATATCCATCACCCCAAGACCACTAGGAAATAATAATAAGTGAATCCCAATATGAATCTACGATAACCAATTGTAAAAATATCAATATCTCATTCTGATGACCTTGAACGATTACCAAGATTGACTATATCTTTCTCATATCAAAACCATCCACTTGACTCCTCACCCTAATCCAGGCCTACCTACCAAATTGTAGTTCAAAATTCTTTCATTTGACCCCTAATCAAGCCAAAATCTTATTTTAGCAAATCTCATTAATTAGAGCTTATCATCCATCATCCCAACTTCATATGAACAATCAGACTTTACCACTGTGTTTGGAGACCCAAAAAACCCTAACATGTCAAATTTCACGACCAAACACCTCCATTTTACTGTTGAAAAAGTAAGCTTCCATATCAGATCCTCTTGTTAATTGGAAAACCATAAGCTAAGACCATGATCTGAACTAAATCAGCCAATCTACACCTCTGATCAAAGATTTATCACTTCTATGAAATCCAAGACATTCAAAAGTGTCAATCCACTAAATTTCTTTCCAAAATTCTCCTGTTTGACCCTTCATCAAACAAAGATTCTATTTTAATAAATCACGTTAATCCGAATTTGTCAGCCATAGATCTCCATAATTCCGACCTTATTTGTTCGATCAAACCTCACTACTATGTTCAGAGACCCAAAAAACCTTAGCACATCAAATTTCATGACCAGATTCATCCGTTTGACCATTAAACTAGAAAGATACCATTTTGACACACCAGATTAAATTACCATGTCATCTATCCCAACCTGAAGCCTCAAAAGGGTGATGGCTGATGTTAGACCCATTCTTGACCCATTAGAACACTTGGACCAATGAAATAGAGCCTAATAGACTCAAGAAGCCCAAAACCCCAAGATACCCCCACTTAAAGCTAAGAAAAGACAAAACCACAATTAAAAGTTCATCAAATTTATACTTTCTGCCACTAACAGCCCCAAATATGAGACTCTCATGATAGGCACGTCCCAAGCTCCAAATTGGATGCACAAAACCCATGAAAACCACCCCCAAATCTAAGAAAATGTTTCACCAAATAGGAAAGCTTGATTAGACGTTTATTTCTTTGAAAAATCTTTACCTATTTATGTGAAAACCTCTGTTGAATCCCAGGCACTGTAGCTAAACAAATTCAGACCTGACCCCCTCCCTTTCTCTATAAATATTGATCTATTTCGAGCTCAAAGGGGGATTGGAAGGAGAAAAACCAAAGAAAAAGAGAAGGGAATCTAAAGAGAAGAAGATGAGAAAAAAGCATTTTTTCTCAACCTCTGTAATCCCAAAGTCCTTGAATATCAAACTTCAAATCTGCCCATCTGTCTTCAACTACAAGATTTGAAACAAAAAATCACACCATCCATCCCAGTATCTTATTCAAGCTTCTTTGAACTTGTTCCCATTACTGAAAAGCTCCCGTCAAGGTACATACGAAAGGTAAATCTTTCATTTTAACTTTTAAACCTGATTTCATAATCTCTGTTTTTTATAGCGTCTATTTGGCATCGATGTCACTGCTCCAGAAAACAGTGCCACGTCAGAAAAAATGATGCTCCAGGAAACACCTGTTTGTTTGGAACTGTTTTTCCATAAAAAATGGTGCTTTAAGCCATGCCTTAGAAATCGAGAAGGCGTGGTTTGGAGCAACACCAAATTTGGCATTTTCTCAGATTGCAGCTCATTGCTGCCAATAAGGACGTGATGTGGTAGTGACGTGGACTTCCTATAATGGGTATCAGTGCTGAAAACAAACATGGAGCACTAGTACCAAATAGAAATTGTTGTTGTTGCTCTAGAAAATGTCCTACCTGCGAGCAACATTTCCAAACAGAAAAAGACACCGTTTTCTCAAAAAACGGTGCTTCCAACCCACACATTAATAGTGTTGTATCTACAACATCGATGCCAAACATATACATAGTTTTTCTGGGTTGCTTGAGCTTCTGAAATGTTGGAGAACCATTGTTTGCAATTTTTCTTGACTAAGAATAGAAGCAGAGAGGCGAGGGTCTTAGGGAAATCAATACCTAAGACCCAATAACATCACCTCAAAATCGGTCTTATGAGAAGTTGAAAGCATGTCCTCTAGATTTAAGAAATTCCTACAACCATTTTTGTTTTTCTCTGAAAGAAATTAAGCTTGAACAACTCCTGTATTTGGTTGCTATAGCAGCTTGGAGAGAGGGGTGCCTAATACCTTCCCTCTCCCAATCCTTGGGACCCAATATCAAATACTTAAATTAAAATTTTCAAGTCTGAAATTGAGGGCCCATTCCTCTAAAAAATGGGTGGTGACTCCATCTTTTTGAGCCGGCCATGAGCTTCTTGGAGCTGACAACGTCTAACAACGATAAGCACTTTCTTTTTCTCCTTTTTCCTTCTTCATATTTTGTTTGCAATCAATCTTCTTCTTATTTGTTGTTTGATTTTTTCTATCTTCTTCTTCCCATCAAAGTTGGAGTTATCAATGGTACTCTAGTGGAAAGCAACATATTAGAGGTCTAAAAACAAAGCAGGTACTCTCTCTATTTTGCAACCTAGCTTCTTCGCGAGAAAATTGTGGCAAAATGAACCTAGCAAACAAATAGTGGCGCACAAATCTCAACAACTCGTCTTACTCATCTTTAAATGACCACTCTTTCATGAAGTTCTTCCTATCCATCACCACCCAACTCCACTCTTCATCTTTTTCAACCTCCGAGTAGTGGTGGTGAACAATAAATGGTGCACCCTCCCTCCCTCTTTCTTCTTCTTCTTCTTCTTCTTCTTCTTCTTCTTCATTTCCACATATCCCATGTTCATTTCTTCCCCCGTATGTTGAACTTGAGAGCATGGAATATATAAAAAACTTGAATTCCAAATCCTATGAAAAGGGGAAGATTCAAAACTTTTAAGTGAGAGTCAAGATAGTCCCTTGTCCCAAATCCATAGAAATCTGAACCAAAGACCTCTTATTTAGTTTTTTTTTATCAATTATCTCAACTTTGCAGTTTCTCCTTCATCTTCGATAACATTATCGATGATGAATTTGTTGAGGGACTTCAGAGTGAAGCCGAGAAAACCCATGTCACTAATGTGAAGCCAAGCTGCATTGCGTACGTCTTGTCTAGACATCCCACCTTAGCCAATGCTTCTTGCCTTCTTCTCTTTTAGGAGGAGTTCTTTTATTGGATTTTGAGAGGGGGGAAAGTTAGTCAATGGGGTTTTGGTTCCCATTGGCAAAGAAACCCATATTCTTATTTCATATTTATGTGGGAACTAGGGAAAATTTATTTTCCTAGGTACCACTTACTCGGGTAAGCGATACCTATCTCTTAGGTGGGTAAATAACTTTACACTTGGGGGAAAGTTGTCAATACTCGAATGGGACAAAAATGCCCCTTTCAATAATGGATTTTTATATCTAAAATGGTCATTAACTTATTTACTTGGGAAACAAAAGAACATGGGTAAATGCACTTACCCAGGTAAATGTTTTTTGGGAAATACTTATCTGGGTAAGTGCATTTACTCGGATATATAACTTACCAAAAAGCGAACGGAGCCTTAGGGCTTCCATGATGACCGATATGGTGTACTATAATCATTTTTCAGGCCACTTGTTGTCCATGTTTGCACATAAAAGGAGCAAATTTTTTATACTTAATTTGCCCGCCTTTCGATGGCGATTTTTGTTGGCAGGAGACACTACTTGACGATTTTGAATGAGGTTCTAGAGCAATGGCTAACATGATACATTTTCTCTGAATGGGAGGTATAGACATCAACTTGGCTTCACATATATCTCTATAGTTGCAAATGATTTGCTTGATTTTTTTTGTTATAGCGAGTGTTGATGAACTCATCGATGATATGATCGAGATTCAATGAGCTGAGAATCTCGAGAGTGTCATTGTATTGTTCTTCTATGGCCCCATAGCTCCCTCATACGAACCTATAACCCCATCTCCCAAACCAAGTGTGTCCATAAGCAATGCCGTAGAGTAGGTAATGGAAGTTGCTGGTAAGAAGTTGCAGTTGTTACCATTGTAGGTAATGGAGTTCTTCCTTTCTACGGTCCACGGCGGATATCCTTTTGAGGCAGGATTTAACAAAAGGGTAAAACTAGTATTTCATCATTTCCATCAATACTTCACAATGATGGCCATTGTAAAAAAACTTGGGGGTACTTTAAGACAATATGTGAACAATAAGGGCAGAGTCAGTCAATACCCTAAACCTTGGGGGTGCTTTAACATGGGAAAAAATAAAATGTCAAATTTACCCTCCACTATTCTTCAATTTTTCAAAATAAAGTTCAATTAATGAAAATTTTCAAGAACTACGATTTGCTCCTCATATCTTCATGATGGTTCAGATTGAAGGCATTCTAAGTGGGAGAGGTTATGAGGGAAGAGAAAGAGGTGAAGCTGAGCAACCACAAACTGATTTTATAATGTAAAGGCGAACCTACTGGTAGTGGTGGAAATTGGGCAGGTTGGGTTGGGTTTGGTTTGGGTTGAGCTTCAACCCAACCCATCTAACCCGCCAACCCATTAATGACCCAGCTATATAAAATTAAATGGGTTGGGTTCAACCCAAACACGCTTTAACCTAATCCAACCCGCCCAAACCCATTAATCTAATATTATGGACTTAAAAAACAAACCAACTCTCTCTTAACAAATAAGTTGGCCATAGCTTGGTGGTAATTGTAGTTATTATTTACACAAGTGGTAAAGGTTCAAATCACATTACATGCATGCTATTTTTACACAAAGTGGCGAAGCCATTTGACTATGTTCGAATTTTGGGTTTGACCGAACAACTTAGGTTCAAACTGGTCAGACCAACTTGAACAATCTAATTGGATTATCTTCGACCTAATCACATCAAGGGTGGTTGAACCGTTTAGATCTGGATCAATCTGGTCGAACCGAACCGATTCAGTCAATGGTGGATTGACTTGGACCGGACCATATCATGTCTGTGCACTAATTTGGGACCAAATCGACTGACTCAACGTAAGTAAATCGGGTTGGGTTGTGTGGATATTGGTCGGCCGGACAGTCCTGACTGGGCAAAGCACATGGACACCAAACCATCCCACCCGGAACTATTTTGGATTCTGGTCGACCCGGATCGACCTGTACTGGGTCGGGTCAACTGTGTGAATACTGGTTGGACCGGACAACCCAAACCAAGCAGAGCAAGCGGTACTGAATCATCCCGTCCGGAGTCTATTTCGAATTCGGGTTGACTTGGATAGGCTTGTGTCAGGTCGGGTCGGGCTGTGTGAATACTAGTTGGATCGGACGACCCAAACTAGGCAGAGCAAGTGATACCGAACCACCCCGCCCGGGGTCTATTTCTGATTTAGGTTGACCCGAATCGGTATATGTTGGATTGGGTCAAACTGCGTTGAACTGGTCTGAACTTGGGTCAAATTGATTTGGATTTATGTTGGATAAAGTGTGTTGATTCAAGACAAAACTAAATTTAGTCAATAATTAATAGAAAATTAATGCATTAATTATAAATTATTTAATTCAAATGAAGAAAATTAAAAAAAAAGGCTAAGGAATTAATACTTATGTATGTAATGGTTAACCCAATGGTTATCCACAACCCAACCCATTTAAATGGATGGATTGGGTGATGGGTTGATCACACGACCCACCAAGTAAATGGGCGGGTTGGGTGAAAAATTGCCACCCCTAGGCCCTACCTACTGGTGTGTTGTTCTATAAACAACAAACATGGGAGAGAGAGGGGGGTCATAAACCTTGAAAGGCAATGAAGTGGGAGGCTTTGACTTTGAGAGTGGAAAACTCCCAATAAACTCCTCTAGGACCAATGGTGGTACTAAGAGCGCCCCCACTTGCAATAAACTCCTCAACTGCCTCTTTGTTACCTAGGTATGGAAATCTCCTACGCTCATACAGGTGGGCCATATCTTTCTCCTCCTTAAATTGAGGTTTCAACGTCCACCAACCAAGCAGAGATGTTTCATTCCACAACCAAGCCATACTGAACATTGTGTAGGTATAGAGTAGAGCTTTGCTTATTTGCTTCATTATGAGGGGTAATTTGGTCCTCTGAGTGACATCAGGACATGTGGCTTTCAAGTGACACCTCGGTGCTAAGTAAGGTGATCACCTCGACAGGTCGGCTTGAAGCTCCTCGCAAGGCTGACCTAAAAGTACATCAGCCCGACTAACTTGAAGGACCACCAACTAAAGAGCGACCTACCTAAGGGACCAGCAGAGGTAAGAAAAGTACTTTAGGCAACCTACAAGGCATGCTCGTTGACTTTTCACATAGATCTGTTGTCAGACCGAGTTCTCTGGAACATTAGTGAGTTGACCGTTAGGCTAGCCTACACACATCATGCGCATCAGAGCCAATCGGACGGACCTTATCCCTTTGCACAGATTATGTAACTGACATTACTCCCCAACTTAACAGAAATGGCTCTACAAGGACCTGAGACCCGTTTTGAGAAGGTCTTTGAGCACCCACACCTATATAAAGGATTCATTTCTACCTAAAGAGGTATGCGTGATTAAGCTCTTGCACTCTTTAATCTCCTAAAGCATTCTAAGAAATCCTCACTGACTTACGTATCAGAGTGCCCACCCTAAGTAAAAACAATCCGAGCACTCTAACTCTCCCCTTTTGCAAAATCATACAACTCGGCCAACCTTAGCTTGGCCATCTCAGCTGAGCCACCGACTACAAACATTTGATTCAATGTCCGAGTCATCTACCATGTAAGAGCCACTAGATCACGTGACATCACTTCTAAAGGTAGTAATCCTCCTTCCCCAACCCTATTTACTTGAGAAACCTCTGGGCACTAGATAATTTCACCATAACAAAAGCCTATAGATCAAGTCGATCTCTACATGAGACATTTCTTCGAACAATCATAAGATGTTCATTGAAAGGAAAGGAAAAGCAAAGATCTAGTGAAACTTAGGTGTTGATGAAAAGTTGCAAATTTAAGATGAGGAATCATACATGCTCTTTCTTCTCGATGATCTCTAAACAAAGAAATCGGGATGGTGTGGAGGGCCTCAATTTGTTTAAGTTAGAGATGAATTAATAGTGATTATCAACTAATTACAAGTCTCCCAACCTCCTAAAATAATATAGGGTATTTTAGAATTTTTTGAAAATATATTAGTCACATGTGAACAGTATGATGGAAAGTTAACGACAAGGGAGCTTTTAGACAATTGTCAAAAAACTTAAGGGTAGAATTAGTCAATTTCCCAAACCATAGGGGTGCTTTAAGAAATTTACCCTAAATAAAATAATAACTAATCAACTAACAATTATAAACATTTTACACTTCATATTTCAAAATGCAAATTTCTCAAACAATTCAAATAACCAATTTAGAAGAAAAGAAGCATATGAAGAATCATCTGTATAATTGGATATTAGATTTATGGTCATTCAATAGTTTAGAAGAAAGAAGACAACTTGGGAGGCTATATTTAAAATAATTAGAAAATAGTTTCACTTGATACATCCAAGAGAAACTAAGAACTTGATTGGCGTTTTTTACATTGAACTCTCCTAAAACACTAAAAGAAACTAATAAAACCTGATTTTCCTTGTTGGTTTTTCATTTTTACTCTTTTTATTTATTTGGCTCATAATTATTGAAATACTTTATTCATATATTTTGAACTATAAAAATGCATAAATATATATTTTATATTAAATAGCTAAATTATGGTTGATACTTGAACTTAACGCCTTTTTATGCCTCGAGCTACACCTTACGTCATGAGAATTGACTCTTGAGGCTTCTCAAGGTGCAAATCTGGTTTTGGAGTCTAGACATGGTAATTGAATGCCTAAATGATTTGCTTTTACCAAAAAAAGGGAAAATTTCACTTTAGTACCTTGAACTTTGGGGTAGTGTCAAGTTAGTACCCAAACTTTCAAATGTGTCACTGTAGTACCTAAACTTTCAAAAAGTGTCAAGTTGGTCCCTGTCGTTAACTAACCGTCAATTATCTATTGAAAATGTCAAAACTACCCTTTAAAAGAAGACATTGTTCATTGTCTTCTACCTTGAGACTGAACCGGTTGAAGTGTTTGAGATTCTAGACTAATGAAGTCATTGTCTTCTACCTTTAGATCTGAAACACATTATTGTCTAATTATTTCTTTGCTTTCAGTTATTGTTTTCCTCTATTATATTTCATATATATTTTTTTTCTCTTTTTCTTTAAAGATAATTGGTTCAGTGGATAACTGAACCATCAATTTTGAAAGTTTAAAATATATGAATAGATAATTTACGGTCCCTGACGTTCAATTTCAAAGTTACCCTTCAAAAGTGTAGGTACCCTTCAAAGTTTAGGTACTACAGTGACCTAAATTGACACTACCCCAATGTTCAGATACTAAATTGATGGTTCAGTTACCCTTCAAAGTTTAGGTACTACAGTGACCTAAATGTCAAAGTTACCCTTCAAAAGATAGTTGGTCCCTGTCGTTCACCTATCCTAGTAGTGACACGTTTGAAAGTTCGGATACTAAATTGACAATAACACTATCCCAAAATTCAAGGTACTAGTGGAATTTTTCTCAAAAAAATTAGAGTTTTTATTGTTCAGTCCACCACAACAAATCCTACCTCCATGATACAATTGGGGAAGGTGAATTTAGAATTGTAAACTGGAGTGCAGTATAGTTTTACAAAAAAATTTGCCAGAATGATCTATAAAAATGAAATAGGAGTTGAGGTATGCACCCCCACAATATTCCACAACACATCCCCGCAAACATCTCTCAATGATAGTACCAGACCCCGATGATTCTCCCGGGTAGCAGACCCGATGACGCTCCCGGGAACATCTGCGCAGATCTGAACTCGTGAAGTCGTGAGGTAGGGCTCTACGGGTAGCCGCCTAGCCGGATAGGATCTCTTTAATGACGCTCCCGCGATTCGATCCCGCTCCACTCTTCCGTTCAACTTAATGAACTTATTACTTGACTTTGACTATCAGTACACGAACGGCGTAAATTAGTGAGTAAACGTCAATCCGTCGTCTCTGTTCTTTTTCTTACCTTACCTCCCCTCGACCGAAAAGTCCGAAAGGACCGAAACAAAGAAGAGTTCTGACCTGCGAACCTTGTCTTCCGCCGCTGCTCTGCCTGCAGTGGGAATAGATCAAGGAAAATGTCAATTCCAACTCTCTCTCACCTCCTCCTCCTCCTCGCTATTATCCTTTCTCCATCTATCATTCTCTTCCAAGCTTCCGCTGAGTCGGATTCGGACCGAGTCGCGGAGCTCCTGAACATCCAGTCTCGATCCAAGTCTGGTGTGATCCATCTCGACGACCACAGCCTCAATCGCTTCCTGACCTCCGCAAAACCTAGATCGTACTCGCTCTTCATTTTCTTCGATGCCGTCCAACTCCACGACAAGCACGAGCTCCATCTCCATGACCTCCGCAACGAATTCGGCCTCGTCTCCTCTGCTTTCATCTCCAACAACAAGGATACCCCTGCCCAATCGAAACTCTTCTTCTGCGACATCGAATTCAAAGAATCTCAATCGACCTTCGCCCTTTTCGGCGTCAATTCCCTCCCTCACATCCGCCATGTCGGTCCCCAGATCCAAAACCTCAAGGATTCCGAACCGATGGACCAAAGCGACTTCTCCAGATTGGCTGAATCCATGGCCGATTTCATCCAGTCCAAGACCAAGCTCACAGTGGGTCCTATTGAACGCCCTCCAGTTATCTCCAATAAGCAACTAGGGCTTTTGGCGGTTGTACTGATGATATGGGCTCCGTTCCTTGTGAAAAGGGTTCTCGCCGGGGACACCCTGCTTCATGACTCAAAGCTGTGGTTGGCGCTTGCAGTGTTCGTTTACTTCTTCAGTGTTTCTGGGGCAATGCATAACATAATTAGGAAAATGCCCATGTTCTTGGTTGACCGGAACGATCCGTCAAAACTCATCTTCTTCTACCAGGGGTCGGGAATGCAACTCGGAGCAGAGGGATTTGCTATAGGATTCCTGTATACGGTGGTGGGGTTGTTGTTGGCCTTCGTGACACATTTGCTTATTCGGGTTAGGAATGTGACTGTGCAGAGGGTGTCTATGGTATTCGTGCTCTTGGTTTCGTTTTGGGCTGTGAAGAAAGTTATTTATTTGGACAACTGGAAGACGGGATATGGAATTCATGGCTTCTGGCCTAATAGCTGGAAATGAGATTGCAGCTGATTGAACTTTTGAATATATTCCGTGAGGTGAGGAATTTGTGTTAGTTAGAACTTGAAAGTACTTTTAACTCGCTTTGTGTTTCTGAATTATGATATTGCAACATAACACTTGTTGAGTTTTAAATCATTATAAAGAAAATTGTAGTTTGCTCTTTGAATTTTTCTTGACGCCTAGAATGTTGAAGTTGTGCTTTTATTATGAGGTTTTCATCTTATGTTCCATTTGATGGTCTGATAGCTACTGGATTTTGACTGTGTTGCTTCAGATTTTAAAATGCCCTGTGACATTTGGGTTCATCCTCCATTCTTCAAAATATTTCACTTTTTGCAACTGAAGAACCGTTATACACTATTATAGTTTATTACATATATTGGCAGATATAAATTTGAAAAAAACAATTGTGTTCGAATGCCCTTTTCTTATTGGTGGTGCACAATATCACTAATCAAAGAATGCACTTTGATAACTTGGTATGCTTTTTCAGATCACATATGACTAATAGCTTAAGACAGTCGGTGCACCATGGTTTATTTTAACATTTGTTTCTTTCGACTACAGTGCAAAAATTTTTCAGAAAATGGAATCATTGTTATGGAGATCGATTGCTCATGGAGCAACCATAGAAAGGCATATGAAAATACACCATAGTTGTCAAGGCAATGCCTAGGTGACAAGGTGTCTGTGGAGGGTTTCCTTGCTTAAGCTTTTGTATATGGTGCTATGAAATGTTTTTATATTCATTATTTTTTGTGAGATCATTATAGTAAAATAGGCATTATTAAACTAAACCATTCATTTTGTGGGTTTATAGTGTTGTTGTTAAGGTGTTGCTTTAACATTTTTGGTGGGTGTAATCATTCTCTTTTTTATTTTAAGAAAATTTCTTTATTCTTTTTCTGTCGAAAAAAATACTAGTTTCTTTTTATTATTTTCTTATTTGTCTTGGTTCAATAAATACACATGTTGGTATATAGTATATGCTGTCTTCTTTTAACAAAAACTGGTCCACATTCCACAACCCTTGTATCTTCTGAATTTCTTTTCTTGTTTTTTTCTCATTAATATGTTGATTTTTTATGTTACTATTTGAACTTTATACTTTTTCTATTGAAGATTATTTCTAATTACTAGTGAAAGATGGTTGCTAGATGCTATGAACCTAGGGAATAACCCTAGAATTCATGATTATTTTTATTTAAAAATATCCGTCGCCTAGGCAGCTAGGCTACTAGGCAACAAGGTGCACCTTGTCACCTAACCTCACCTTGGTAGGGTACTAGGCACTTTGAAAACTATGAAATACACAATCGTTGAACTTGTGAAATTTTAAAGATTGCAGAGTTAATGCTATGTTGGAAGGTAATTCTTATTCAATTTTTTTTTTTTATCAATATCGAAAATTTTGAATAGTGTTAAGTTCAAAACTACCACCAATGCAGAAGATTTTTTTTCCAAAGAATTGATAATGTTATTCATATGTCTTCTCAAAAGAAGGAAAATGATTTCATTGGTTTTGTACTCTTCAATCAAATGCCAAGGCTCAAACTGCTTTAACCACAACCACTATAGTGGTTTCCCATTATTATTATTTCCTGGTATTGTTCAAATCTCTTCCAAATCAATATTTTACCCTTCCCTCACTTGTTTCCTGCATTACAATGATAACTGCTATTGTCATGTACCTTCCTGATGTTATCTTTGTTGCTATCTTCATTTATACTCTTTTATCAATAACAACCAAAAGAGATTTATTAATAAAATGGAAAAAGCCAAAGAGTACAAAAGACAGTCCCTCAGAAGAGGAAGAGACCAAGGAAGCCCCAAGAGGAGGCAAGCTACAAAAAAGAGCAGAAATAGGATAGACATCAAGTGCAAACAATACTAAAATGCTGCCCATGAGGAGAGATCCTCAAAATAACTCTTCTTGTAATCCTCTCCTTAGTCAACCATCTTCCATATAGGCATATAGTTAGGATAGACATCAAGTGCAAACAATACTAAAATGCTGCCCTTGAGGAGAGATCCTCAAAATAACTCTTCTTGAAATCCTCTCCTTAGTCAACCATCTTCCATATAGGCATTTAGTTAGGCATCCTTGGGATCATTCCAAATGAAATCTCAACTATAGATGCCAAATATTTAGCCTCAGCTCCAAATAGGTACATTGGGGAATTGGATCATAATATACCAAGATGACCATACTGCAATGGGCTTCAAAGGGTTTGATAGAAAATAAGAGAGAAACAGAAAGTTGAGGGAAAATTCATAAGGGATTTTAGGGTCAAGGAATTTCTCAAAATTCATTCTGGGATTTCCTAAGGCTCCGTTTGGTTTGTGGGATGGGGATGAGAAAAAGGGAATATTCCGAAAATATTCCTTTTTCTTTCATTTGTTTTGAGGGAAAGAGAGGGATGGGATGAGAAAAATGTGGAATGTCAGATCCCAAAATGGTGGATTTGAGGTCGCACCAAAACCGTGCGACCCCAGTGGAAAAATGTGAGAAACGACTGTTCCCTCTCTCCTCTCTTCTTCTCTTTCTTCTTCTGGGTTCGCAGATACAGTCACAGATACAGATATGAAGGGATGTGCAGATCTACCGTCGCTGCAACTTGCAGCAGCAGTGACGAAATGGAGCGAGAGAAAAAATGGGGGAAGAGGGGAAGAAGAAGGAGAAGAGAGAAGAATAGTGGATTGCTTCGTAGTTGCCGCTCTGTTCAGATCTGCGCTTCTCTTCCTAGTCACTTCTCTTTCTAGTCACCGCTCTGTTCGGTCGAGAGGAGGACGAGGATGAATAATGGATTGCTTCCTAAACTTCGCAGATACAGATATGAAGGGACGTGCAGATCTACCGCCGCTGCAACTTGCAGCAGCAGTGACGAAATGGAGCGAGAGAAAAAATGAGGGAAGAAGGGAAGAAGGAGAAGAGAGAAGAATAGTGGATTGCTTCGTAGTTGCCGCTCTGTTCAGATCTGCGCTTCTCTTCCTAGTCATTTCTCTTTCTAGTCACCACTCTGTTCGGTCAAGAGGAGGACGAGGATGAATAGTGGATTGCTTCCCAAACTTCTCTCCCTTTTTACATTTTCTCATCCCATCCCATCCCAATAAAACCAAACAATAGAAACTTAAATTTTTACATTTTCCCATCCCATCTTTTCCCATCCCACCCAAATCTTCCCACAAACCAAACGGAGCCTAAATGAACCTGATTAATACCTTTTTGGGGTGGGGGATTGATTGAATCTTGAAATTGCATATATTGTATGTACTTCTAAACTTTCTGGACAAAGTCTCCTATTTATATCTGAAGAATGGTGTGGCTTCAAGCTAGGAAGTTACGTATAACTTGTTATCATGTTCCAATCTAATGGTTCTTAAATCAGAGCCTATTTGTGTGTAAAAGCTAAGTTTCTCTCTCATAATTTCCTAAGTGCTAATTGCTTCTTAGAGCTTGTGTATAGATTGTTGTTCTATTATCTTTGCAATTTTATAATAAGCTATCTATGGAGCATGGCGAAGGATTATTATCTGGTTTCATGCCTCACATTGGTCTAGGTCCTCTCTCCTGTAAAGGGAGTTGGCTAGTTTTGAAGTGTTTCATCACAAATCATGCAAATGTCTGGTACTGTGGTAAACAATATTTGTGAAGTCATTTTAGGTATTGCCGTATTGGTATAGAATGTGGTGAGTATTGAGATCTGATTCGAAGCCTAGATTAGTTTTGATTGAATTGAAGAAACCCAGTGAGATTTCAGGATTGTTTTGGGTTTTCTGAAGAATTTGGACAAGGAGACTAGGGGGTATATTGAGAGAAAGAGAGAGGACGGGCAGAGAAACGGAATTCAATTTTATCTCTGTAACAGAAACAAGCTGGTTTTGATTTTGGTTTCTTCATTGCAAAGATTCTTAATATAGAGAAATTCATTTTCTCAGAATGTGTTTGAGTTCACTGACCTGCTCTTCATGATCAACAAACATTCAAGAAGATGGGAAATTGTATTTGAAGTACGCTGTCAACTCAAACAAAAGCAATTATAGAGCTCAGATGCCATTTTAATTCCAGTATCAGTGAAGGTTTAATCCCAGTAGTAAATAAGTCAACCCCTCCAATTCTTCAACAACCTAATTCATTAACAAGATTTAGGATCAGTTAAGAACTCTGTCCGGCAGTCGGCACTCGTCAGGTTTCGATTGGACAAACGGGATTCATTGAAGCAAAAATACGAAGCCAAGCAGTTAAGATGATAAACTTAATAAAAAATGTAGCATTTCTATGTAGGCCTTGTAATAGGGTATCGCCTTCTACATTCTTGACTTCATTATCACAATGTTGTCGTCTTCTCTGATTCTCATGGTTCCCGGCCGAGTCCAAGTTTCTTTGAACTGCTCCGGTTACTTCTTCAATTAAACCCATTTAGAGGAAGACATTAGATACATACAAATTTTGAGCAAATAACCAGAATTTGTTCAGGTCTAGATACATGAAAATCAGCCAACGCATGCAGACATATTTAATAAGCTTCTATACAAGTAAATTATGGAATAAAATGAAAAGGAGAGGATGACTTACCTTTCCCCATGGCAGCAGTGGAAGAGATATCTCGGCAATCTTGAGCACCTTATCGTAGTAATTTGTGCCAAACCATGTTGCCAAGAAGTTTTGTGCACTGTTTTATAAAATACTTTTATATTTTTAATTTTTTTGATATTATAATTATAAAATAGAGATTATTAAACTAGAATATTCATCTTATGTATTTATATATTAATTTCTTTTTATTATTTTCTTATTTGTTAGGGTTTAATTAACACAAACATTGCTAACTGTTGTATTGAATCCATGGTTGAAAATATCGATACACTTTTGTGTATTGGTAGAGGTGTATCGGTACTTATAATGATACTCCCCATTTTTTATTCTTTTGATTTTCAATTTAATTTTTAAATATATATATATATATATATAATTATTTTAAAAAATGGGTTCCCAAAAACACCTATAAACAGGTGTATTGAGACGTCCAAGATACAATACACTTGATACAGGGTGTATCGTATCAAAATTTTGATCCTTCATTGAATCCTCGAAGATTTCAAAACCTGGACCAATAAACAAGGGGAGAGCTTAAAATTTTGTCTAATCAACACATAGGGGTTCGGCCTCTATATTTTTTGAAATTTATACTTCTCTTATCAAAATTGTGGACAATTATTAAGGAAAGATGGTTATGGAACCTAGGGAACTATCCTAGGATATATGGTTTTACTTACAAAAATCCATCGCCTAAGTGTTGAATAGGCAATTAGGAGACAAAACGCCCCCTATTGCCTAGCGGCCCTAGCCTCGCCTTGGCGCCTTGAAAACTATGCATTCCACAATATTAGGGGATGAAGTTTTTGTCCAAATAAGTTTGGCATGAGGTGCAAAAGCTCAACCACACACAACTAGAGCCATTACAGATCCTTTGAACCTATAGAAACCTTCTATGGTTCTAAGTCCCAATCCCAAAACAAATCCTTAAGCCCCAGCTTCTTGGCTATCTCTTTGCTTCAGTTATTTGAGAGGCATCTATCAAAGCCAGAGTAGTTTCATCCACTAATTCCATCTACTCTGTTTCTCATCCTATCCAATGTTCATATTCTTAATCGAGTCCACTACACATTCAGAGAAGGTTTTCAATTGGGCCATTGATAGCCAATTGTCCTCTACAGCTTGAAGCTCAACTTGTGTCGATCCCCACAGCTATCCCTTTAGATAGCATCATGGCTAAGCTCTTGCTTTTGAGACTAGGATTAGTTGCACCCAGTATGAACCGATGGTCTTAGGCATCAACATTTGTTTGAATCAAATTGGTTGCACTAGCAATCGTACGGGCCACCAACATAGTTTCAACTCCCATGATATCAAATTGCAACCTTGTTGCAACAAGCCTATTGATGTGTTTACTGAGCAAAACCAAAACCTTTCTAACCATATGCCCACATTTCTTAGGGTGTGTTCTGTAGTGTGGATGAGAAATTGGTAGGTATGGACTGGTCTGCAACATACTCTGTGGCAAGAACCAATTCACACCATACCATAGTCCACAGTTGTTTTGAATTGTCGATAGATATGTGTGGATTGGACTAGTCCACACCCACAGTGGTGTTTTGTGGGCGTGGTGTGGATCAGTCCACACCACACTTTTTGGTTCCATGTATATCATATAGTTTATGAAGATTATACACAGTTGATCATAAATGTCTAATTTTTACAATTTATATGTTAAACAAATTGAATAAAGGCTTTTGTAATTGAGTATTAACTAAAAAATATTAATTTTCACAAAATGGTTATAAAATAATTTAAAATTTAAAAATATTATTTTATTGATAAAAATATTAAAAAAAGAATATTTAAATCAACGAAATGACAAATTATTGCAAGATAAGCATAGCATCAAACTATTTATGCAAACTAATAATCCATTGGTTCCCATACTAGTTGTGGAGAATGCCTAGGTGAATGCCCAAAGGAGAGTTTTGGCGGAGGAGACTTCCCTTTGTGGCAGAGCATAGTGGCAAAGGAGAGTTTTGGCAGTGGAGAATGCATAGATAATGTTCAACGGTAAAATGTTATAGGGTGTGGGAGGATGTGTGTGATACATAATATCAAAAAATGGAGTTTGAATCGACCCTTTTCACGAGAAATTAGCATTGCTGATATTTTGGGGTGTGGTCGTGTGGACAGGGCCAGTCCATGATACAGTGTGGACTGGTCCTGTCCACGCCCAACCGAACAATGTGTTCACCCCATTGCATGGACCGAAAAGGTCCATCCGTTAAATGAACATGCTTCCGAACACCGCCTTAGTCACTGAAGATTGGTTTTCAATATGCACAATAGTTACTCCACGTTCCACAAAAAGCTTGCGAAGCTTAAAAGTAGCAAATGCACCACCAAAACCAACATCCCCATCAGCAATTATAGGCTTTAAGTAATCTATTTGGGGTTCTAGCTCTCCTTGGCTCATGCTCATTCGAGCCTCTCTTTGCTTCTTATCATGGAATTCTTGAGAAAAGAAGAGGTGTTCAACCTTGTTTGGGACAGTGTCATAGGGATAGTCTGCAAGGTCTGGCCCCGGTTCATTGGTGGTTGTGTATCGATGAGCACTGACAACCAGAAACATAGATAGTATCCAAGCGCTTGGTCATCATGGTGACTTGAACTGGGTCTAGAGCACCAAAGGTTTTCGATGCAGTCCGGCCCATTGGCTTGGTGGGTGAGTGTTCCATAGTTTCTTGGCAAGTTTTGTTTCAGGCTACCTCGGTGAGTGTTCCACCATGCTTGCACCTCAGCAACTTCAGCTTCAAACCTCTTTTCCTCCTCTGTTACCTATAAGCAATTAAGCACTTTACTATTACGATTTATTAAATTTGTAACCTACTTTGATCTAGGTTTTTGACTTGTAAAATGTCAAATTACATGGTTTGAATAATTCGATTGGTACATGACAAGCTATATTAGGTTTATTGTTCATGTATTTCCAAACTATATGTGCCTTCAAACAAATGGATTAATTAGCCAAAAATGTAAAATAATCGATTGATTAGAGAGGCTTAGGAAAAATTTGATCCATGTGTTTCCTAATATGTATTTGGTTACATCCACCTTAGCTGTGTCTTGTACTTTTTATATGTTAAAGCATTCAAACGAAAAGCTTCTTCCACAGTATTTAGGCCCTGTTTGGTTTGCGGGATTAGGGGTCTGGAATCAGAATCGGAATGGGTTATTTCAATTCCATGAGTGAAATCAAAATCCCATTTTCATTCTTACTGGAATTTGAAAGAATGGCCATTCCCTACTAATTACAGGGTTAAAATATAATTGATTAATATTTTGCTAATTAACATTTTTTTTCCTTTTTAAGGGCTCCACAAACAAAAGACGAGAAATTCCTTTTTTTTTTTGGTAAATTCCGTATCATGGTAGACCATTTAAAGTGCCATTCTAGCTGCCTTATACTTCAAGTACCCAGTAAATGGAAACCAGAAAACCATTACACCGATGTCAACTTCCAAATTCCTTGTAGAAAGAGAACAAAATCATCATCAGAAAATTGACGTCTCATTAACAAAACTGTTCAACATTTCTTGAATTCTTTAATCGCGAAACATGCAATAAGCAAGTTCCCATTGAAATCCATTTCATGTACCAACAATAAGTGGAAATAAGTACTTATTCATGTTTTGCATAAAAGCCAAGAATAAGGCTCTATTTGATTCATGGGAATAGGGGTTTGGAATTGGAATCAGAATGGGCTATTCTGATTCCAACAGTTTGGTTGAGTGGAATTGGAATCCCATTCCCATTCCTGCTGGAATAGCATTTTCCCATTTATGGCCATTTCCTGTTCTTACCTTGGGAATGAAATTCCATTTCTGCTGATTCCAATTCTCATTCTCATTCTTGTTTGAACCACACAGACTATGGGAAGGTGGGAGGGGTCGTGACAAACTGGGTGTTGGTATTGATGAACCATGACACGCAATCGTTCTGCGCATGGACCCCAACATGATGGAGGCGAAGGTGGTGGTAAGCTCTTGTGGGCACGACGAACCTTTCGGTTCCATCGGAGTGAAGTGGTTCAAGAACATCGGATTGATTGACAGCGTCCTCGGGATGAAAGCACTGGACATAGGCCTATCGACGGGTCGGAACCTAATAGAACTGGTCCCGAACCGATAGGAAAAATCATGAAGCCGGAACCAAACCAGACCTGTAATTTTGGATGCAGAACAGAACCGATTGGTTGGACAGTTGGGTCCAGACCCAATTATAATAAGCATGTTGATATAAAGACACTAATATCCCTATTGAAAAGAACAATAATACCCCTACTAAAAATGCAATAAAAACCCTACTAAAAGGCTATAAAAACCCTGCTAAAAAACAATAAAAAACTACTAAAAAGCAATAAAAACCTGCTAATAGAACAATTAAAAAGGTAGAAGATCTCATGGGTAAAGGAATTAAAAACCTACTAAAATCCACTAAGAAAACAATTAAAAACCTTCTAATAAAGTAATTAAAAATTTGCTAAAATCCGTTAATCTATTAAATCCATAAATCCATTAAGTTTGTTAGCTATTTGCCTATTTCCTGAAGAAGATCCCGTGGGTAAACCTGCATTCTTAGTTTCTTACAATGTTGTGTTCAAAGCAATTTTTTTTTTTTTTTAAGGCTGCATTAGTAAATGATGCAAATGGAGTGTAAATCCCGGTTTAGGGTAAATTTGCACTTTGGTTCACTTTTGCCCATGTTTGGCAATATTGTATTTATGCATTGACAAATAACAGAAAACACATTTTTCAATACATACTACATCGATAATGAGATATAAAAGTACAACAATAAAAAAGAAGTAAATTTGCCTTCAAGTGAGCTTTTAATAAAAAAAAGGCATATGCTTTATTGGAATTCGTTTTTGCATCCATTACAGCTAAAAGTCTATTTGGTAAAAGGCTAACTTATCGGTGCAAAATTAATCCAATTTTACAATTTATATGAACCGTTTTACACTCTACATATTTGCATGCACACTTATTTGCATCATTTCCAAATGCAATCTTATTAACAAAGGAAGGGAATTGGAAAAGACAATGAATATCATGTTCCATTTAAGTCCTCGAGGATTTAGGCCTAAGCTCAAGGAAGGGGGTTCAAACTTTAAAGCAAATTGGTAATGGTTTATGTTTAGCCCTAAGCAATATCAAAAAGACAACTTACAAGTATCAAGTATCAGATTCAGTAAGATGAACTCCGAAAAAAGCCTAGCCACTCAAGGTATCTAATTATAAACTGGGAATAAATGCTATTCACGTAAAGATGCTTAATGATTTGCTAATTATCGTGGTTTTCAACTTTGGAGTTTTTCTTTTTGGTAACCAACAACTTTTAAGATTTGACTATATTGCACCAAAACCTTATGGCCATTGTGGTGAACACAAAAGCTTGTATTCTGTATCATATTCTACGGTGGATCCAATTATATGGGCCTAACAAAAGTGTTCTTTTTTCCTTCACATGTATGTTAGTGAAAAAAAAAATCATAATTCCCACAAGATGGTCATTATCAAAGATGGATTTATGCTGCAGTCCCATTGCCAAAACATCCAACCTTCTTCTTGCATTTGTCAAAGAACTCCATACAGCATGACATATTGTTCAAGAATATGTAGTTAAAGAAATGGGTTCATTTTTCAAATCAGAAAGAGCATATAAAGAGGGGGATTGGTCCATTAGAGGTGAGTCCCCGATCCAAAGTCGTTCCCAAAATTTTATTTTATTACCGGAGTTAAGACCATACCTGATACAAGGGGAGAACACTGGAAGTAGTTTGTTTTAAAATCGGATGGATTTGTTTTAAAATTATGATTCAATTGCTACAAACGAAAAAACAAAAAAAACCTTCTTAAGTGTCAAAGTAGACTCCAACATAAGTAGAGTTCCACCTAGTTCCCACATCAAGAAATACACTTTTACAACCTTGCAATTTTATTTGAGTTATTGCACTTTGAAACTTTTGATCCCTTGAAGGAGATGAATTCACATACTTAACAAAATCCCAAAATTTTTGGAGCACATGTCCAATGACTTTCAAACCATCTTGCACAATGAGATCTAAAATATAACTTGAACATTAGAACATGAAAAAAAAAATCCCCATACAATAGAAGCAAATGCTAATCAACAAGATGACTCTTAATCTACCTAATCATTGTATCATTTGTAGATGCATTGTCAAATGTAATGCTAGCCAACTTCTTGCCAATATTCCACTCCATCATCTTATCCATTGATACCCTACTAAGAGTTTCTGCATCATGAGGAACTGGAACTTGCACAAAAGAAATAATCTTCTTATGCAATATCCATACATCATCAATGAAATGAGCAGTAATACAACAATAACCAATGTTTTGGTTCTATGTTGTCCACATACCAGTAGTGATGTCAATTCTAGAAGAAAGGGCATCAAAGAAATTATAAAGTTTTTCTTTCTCCTTTTGGTACGTACACTGCCATAATGTCAGCCCTAATTGTATTACGAGAAACCAATTTAAATAATGGTTGAAGATTGTTGCAAAACTTATAAAAATATGCATGTTCAACCCTATTGAAAGAGTATTCATGTTTCATGACCATTTCTGCAATATCTCTACGACTTCTTTATTGATCAAATTTGTTGACATGAACCTAAATCTTTACACTTCTTCCAAACACAACGAGCCAAATGTTTCTTCAAGTGACTAGTACCATTGCTACGAAATCCATTAAACTTTTTCTTACAATGATTACAAGTAGCAACTACTTCACCATATGCATTCTTGCTAATTGAAAAATCATTCCATACAATTGGTGTTCTCTTCCTAGTACTTGTACTTATACTTTCATTGTCATTTGACTGAGAAATTGGTTCTAATGGAGAACCTCCAATAGAAGGTTGATTTGTTCCATGTTAAGCCATACTAATGTAATTTGCAATTAAATAAATAGCCCTATATATGGCAATCAATAAAACTAGATATTAAATTTCTAATTAACCAACAAGAATAAATAAAAACACTATACATAAAGAAATAAAGAAAATCAATACATTAAGATTTAAGACAAAACAAGAACAAAAACACTAGGGACCTTTCACATTCAATGTTTGGAGGCACAATTTGCCATTTGTCTTGGGCTAACATGATTAATGCATGGCCAATGGCTCCTGAGAACTTATATTCTACAAGTTCTAAGAACTTGTATTGGGATAATACCAAATGGGCATTCTTTTTGCAGCCTTTTGAGAACTTGTATCTACAACCTAAACAAATAAATCTGGAAGACCCTCCAAGAGATTTGCCTTCTCTTGATGAGATATTATAGATAATTTCAGTCCCTTTTCTTTTTCTTTTTCAAAGAAAAGAACTATTAAAAATTTGGAATTCATCAAAACTATGAGCAATGATGGAGAGAGAATGAAAATATATACCATAGTGTGTCTTTGACTCTCTGTGAGGAGAATGATGAGAACCGTGAACTCGTGAAGGATAGTTGTTTGCTGATGGACGAGGATGGCGTCACCACGTCGGCCTTTCTTTCTCTGTTTAGCGTCGACCTTGCTTTCAACTTTCACTCTTTCAAGTTTCAAGCTTCACAATTCACTGTTCGGCGTCTGTGGCGGTGGTCGGGGGACGACAGACAATGTCAGTTTCAGCGTTTACACTACAAATCATTCTTTATTCTTTACAAGTTTCACTCTCAGTTTTTCGATTTTGAACTGAGAGCGACTCTGAGAAAAAACGATCAAACGAAAGGGAAGGGGGAAATGGGAATGCAATTTCGCTATGAAAACCCTACCAAAATGACCATTTTAGACATATTTTGTTTAAATATTACATCTATATAATTTATTAATTAATAATTATTATATATTATATATTTAATAATACATATATAAATAATTATATAGGATTGGTTTGGGGCCTGATTGATTCGGGACATGGTAGATTCGGTTTTGACACGATAATAATCGGGGAAATATATTAGGAATCGGAACCGACCCGCTGGGACAAATTTTGGAACCAAAACCGGTCTAATCGGATTGGAGGATGCAGTTGTCAGGCACATGAGGGAGATTGTTCCGGGAATGATCGTTAATGGAATGAAGTCATTGAGATTGATGGAGCCCCGAGAATGGTAAGATCTATTTCTCAAATTTTAGGGTCAGCTTCTTTTTTATTTTTCCTTCCTTAGATTTATTCCTTTTAAGTTTGGAATTAGATGATTTAGGAATAGTACTGAGTGAAGCAACAAGCAAGAGGTTGTGCTCCTGTGATAGATTGCGGTGTCGGAATCTGCTGCACTTTTTTGCATTGCACTTTTTTTATTCACATGTCTCATTACGCGGTTGCATATGACACCACACGTCATGAGAAATAAAACGTAAAAATTGCAGCAATCATCACATACGCCTATAGGTGCTGAAGTTGTTAAACTATCAATAGAGTCTGAGAATCCAAATTTAAATTTAAATTTAATTCTTAATTTTAAATCTTTTGAATTGATCAACCAAATTAAAAAACTGATCCAAATTGATATAATCTGAGTTAACTGATTTATACTAATTGTTGATCGGTTTTGGGTGATCAATTTCCTAATTCAATTAGGTCAATTTGGTTGGCCAAATAATCTATAGCCGAACAGAACAAACTTATGAATACTCCTAATTTTAGCTAAATTAATAATTTGATCTCAAATAAATAACATTTGCCATAAATGATTACTGAAAATATAATAAATATTAATTTTAGTATATATAAATATATAATAAATAGAGATAATGATTTTAAAATTATTATTAATAAATATTAATTTTTTTTGAAAGTTAATTTCTATAATTATTAATTGATATAAGTGAAATAATGGTTTTAAATATTAGTACATTAATAATTGCAATTATTATTCTATTTTTTAATATCTATTAATTTTTTTTTGAAAGTTATTACATATTTTGTTATTTGAAAGCTGTAATATCTCTAAATTATTTAATTATTTCAATCATATTTAAAATTTAAAATTATTTATATTTTATATTCTTATAATCAAATATTATTAAATCTTTTATAATTATTTTTTTGGCTTTGATAAATTATTTAAAGTTATTACATAATTTTGTTATTTAACATTTTTTTTGCTTTTTAAATAATATCTAAAAAATATGATTTAGTTATTCTTTTATTTGATATTTGAAATGTTTAAAAATGAGTTATTTACGATGTTGTTTAATTATTTAAAGATAAGTTATTCACTAACGTAATTATTGATTATGTAGTTATTATTTATTTATTTATTAATAACTATTTGATTTAGAACCAGTTTAGTTTATTATTTAGTTCACATAATTAACTAATTATTTAGTTAACGTAATTTCTTAAAATTATTAATTTAATTAACAAAATACTAATTTCTTGAAATTATTGTAATAATAAGTACTAACAATATTTAATATTTAGTTATGTAGTTATTAATTAATAATTAATTAGTTATTATTCATTATTTAGTTAATAATTAATAATTATTTTCTTTAGGACTGGTTTAGTTAATTATTTAGGTAACTAAATAACTAATTATTTTGTTAACATAATTAATAATCATTTATTTAGTAATTAATTACATTAATTAATTAAATTCATTAACCTAAACCGGTTTTGGAAGATGAGCCGGACCGGTTTAATAGTTGAAACCGGTTAAGACCGGTTAAAAATATAGCCGAATTAGAAGAGTTTTAACCATCTTATTTGGGCATTATTTCAAAACTCTCTTTTTTATATATTTGAAGAGAAATTTCCCTTCACCTTTCAATGAAAGGTTTCCATATGTGATCGTTGAATATTATTGTCTCAACCTGCCACGACTGGCAGCTCATTCATGGCTTAACCTAATTGTATACTAACCCTAGCTCAGCTCTAGGTGTGCCAATTGATCAGATCAGGCCGTAATTATTGACCGAATCTTATAGTATTTTGTCCGATTCTGATATATTTTTGGATCAGATCAGATGGGATAAAATCGGATCCTATTTGAATCACCCCTATGAGATTTATAAAAACATATGTATATATATGATGAAATTAATTGAAGAAAATACTTATATTTTTGTCTTTTTATATAAACTGTTATATTTTTTAAAATTTTCAGAAATTAAATCGGGTTGAATCATATTGGGATATCCAACATTATTAATAGATTCGAATTTGAATCACTGTTTGTAAAATCCAACTGAATTTTTGGATTGGATTGAATTGGATCTACTGTTAAATCGAACTCAGATATACCCTCATTCGAATCCGATCCAATTCATTTCAACCCTAATAATTAAGATAGGTCTAAAGTACCCATTTGTGAGGGATTTCATGCAAAACTTCTGGTTTGTGAGGTGGTCTTTACATGAAGACACTATAAGTTGTGTTAGGTTAAAAATCCGGAAACCCAAAATATGCTATTGTTAAATTAAAAATAGGCTTTTATGATGAAATTTAATAGTTTCTTCAAAGCAGCTCAGCTCAACACAACTCACTGAAAGCAGTTGAACCAAAGCTTCAGTCCTCTAGAATGGGCCTTTTCTTAGACCATCAGTATGTCGTTGATTCGGTCCTTGATCTCATCAAGCTGGTTTGTTATGTGCTGAATGGGGCTTTTCGTACGTGGTTATAACAAACCCCAAATTACCGGATAACACTTGATAGAAAAAGCATTGACCAACTTACCATATCTGACAGTTTGGCCGAGTCGTCTAAGGCGCCAGATTTAGGCTCTGGTCCGATAGGGCGTGTGGGTTCAAATCCCACAGCTGTCAAAATGGTAATTTCATTTTCTTATAACATTTTGGTGGCTCTAAAAACCCGGATAGACTCTAAAAACAACAAATATCTATCTCAAATTTCGGTTGTATCGTAACAGTATTTAGAAATGGCCAAAATTTTATTTTTTTTTAGTTTTTTCTCACATTTAGTTTTTTTTTGGAAAGCTTTTAGCATGCCTTTTATTATTAAAAAAATTGGGGGTCCGAAACACTTAGAAATAGGCGTCTCAGATTTTATTCAAATCTTTTTCTAATTGGGAAATTGTCTAAAATTCATCATAAGCTTTCAGCATTTCTCTTAAACTCATCACAACTTTTCAAAACGTTCAGGGAACCTCATGTCACTGAGTTTTATTTTCCAAAATTCACCTTTTTCGTCAGTGCATCGTTAATGTTTCTTAACAGAAATGGCCATGCCAGCATAAATAACAATTTTCATGACCAAATTACACTTGAATGATGAGTTAGGGGGAAATGGTCATTTAGGTTAGGGTAAGATCAAAATTCTCTCTCTCTCTGTCTCTCTCAAATTTGGTCGCCGCACCACCTTCTCTCACTCAGATCTTGAAGGTAGTCACTATATCACCCTTTCTCTTACTTAGATCTTGCCACTACCATCACACCTTCTCTCTCGTTCTTGAAGGTAGCCGCACCACCCTCTTTAGATCTTATTTCCGCACCACCTTTTCTCTCGCTTAGATCTTGAAGGTAGTTTTTGCACCACCCTCTCTCTTGCTTAGATCTTGCCGTCGCCACACCACCGTCTTTGGATCTTGTCACCGCCGTAGCACCTTCTCTCTCACTTAGATCTTGAAGATAGCCATTGCACCAACCCCTCTCTCTCCCTCTCTCTCGTTTGAAGATCGCTACTACACAAATCTATTGTTTGAAGATCTACTGAGTTTTGATCCTTTGAAACATTTGCAATATATTCTTTTGATTGTCTGAAATATTTGTTGACATTTTGTTGCAATAATCTTCGGATTTAATGCTAATTTTTGTTTATTTTTTGAAAAAAATTATCATTTTATTAGTTTGTCTATAATTTTTTATTTTTTCTAAAACATATAATTTAAAAAATATCATTATTTTTAATTTTTGCTTTTTTAGTTGATTTTTTTTATTTTTATCATTTTATGTATATTTGCAATTTCTGTTTTTATCCCATCTTTATATTTTTTTTAGTTTTTTTCTGTCTTTTTCAGTTTTCAATTGTCTTATTTTTTTTTTCATTTTTAGTGTTTTGTTATAATTTCCAATGTTTTTTATAATTTTTGTTTTTTTTTACATTTTCTATTTTCTACAATCTATATTTTTTTATTATTGATTTGCAATTTCTATGTTTTTCTACAATTTTAGGTGTTTTTCTACAATTTTA
Organism: Nelumbo nucifera; assembly: GCF_055504915.1. Taxonomy (NCBI): domain Eukaryota; kingdom Viridiplantae; phylum Streptophyta; class Magnoliopsida; order Proteales; family Nelumbonaceae; genus Nelumbo; species Nelumbo nucifera. The sequence continues at coordinate 143,259,450 of NC_142649.1, read as the reverse complement.
ATTTTCTGTTTTTTATGTATTTTATATTTGAAAACATTTATTGAACATTTTCCTTTTTTCATGTTTTTGTAGTTAAAATATTCAAATATATAGGTATATATTTTATATTTTTCTATGAAGGGTAAAATGATAATATACTAACTCCCGTTAGTCTGTTTAGCGTCAAGTTAGTGACATGGTGAGTTTTAGACATTTTGAAAAGTTATGGTGAATTTAAGGAAATGCTGAAAACTCATGGTGAGTTTTAGACAATTTCCCTTTCTAATTTGATGCTGGAAATACATGGTACGGGTAGGGATGAAAATTTTCTCAATCCCCGACTTCCCCAATCCCATTAGGTTGGGGATGGGGAATGAGGTCCCTGCCCAGCACTGATTATGGTTATTTATATTTAAAATTTTTATTTATTTTAAGTAAAATTATTTTTAAAAAAATATTGTTAACTAAATTTTTTTTGGGATTTGGGTCCCTATAGGGAATCCATTCCCATCGGGGATTAGGGATGGGGGGCAATTTTTTCCTCAATGGGAAATAGGGTTGGGGACAATGATTAATTTTAAAATCGGGGTTGGAGATAAGGAATATAATCCCCGCCCCATTGCCATTTCTAGATATGAGTAGAGGTGCATATCGAGTCGTGCTAGCCCGCGGGTCGAACTAGGCTATGCTTCTTTGGGAATACCAATGGAATGGGTTGGTTTGACATGGCCCACCGCCTGGGCCCGTGCCATGGGCCAAGTTTTGCGCTAGGCCGGGCCACGAACAGGGTCAAGCCATGTTTTTTAAAAATTAAAGAAAAAATAACAAAAAATTTAACATAAATTAAAAATAACAAAGAAATTAAAAAATATCTCAATTTTATTTTATATGAATTTTGATGTATACAATTGTTTAAATATGCAATAATAAAATGAAAAAATATAATAAAATTGAAAATAAAATTTTACATATCTTAACATATTATCTAATTATTATATATAATATAATATAATATACATAGTATATTATATATATATGGGCTAGGCCATGCTGGCACGCAGGCCATGGGTGATATAGCCCGCTTGATCGTGTCAGCCCATGGACCTAAAATCTCAAAACCAACACGACCCATATGATTGTGTCGTGCTCGACAACCCACAGTCCGTCGTGATTTACCCATGAATTTTGATAAATACCACTTGATTGATTAATGCATTTGTGATATCAATTAATTGGTCACAAGGTTTTTTTGGATATCATGTCTTTCCCATATTATAGTCGAACCCATTTTTGAAACTTTAAGCAACTCCAAAATTCTTAACTAAAGCATAAATTTGTTTAGTGCACATGTTCAAAAATACATATATTTTGTTTGTTAATCTTTTCTTTTAAAATATATTTAAATATGCATACTCCAATAAAATTTGGATTGGTACGAGCTCCACCTAGGTTGATCAATAACACCTCGGACACCTAAGGTTCACCTCGCTCTGACACAACTTGGCTCATCTCAGATGACCTAGTTATTGTCTTGATTAAATTGTTGAGCCCGCCAAGTGTTAGCCTGGCGTACGACCTAAGATGGATGCATGAGAAAGCACATTTCACCAAGGCTAGCTACACCAGAAGAAGCGCACCTGATTTCCGCCACATGTACAAGAAGTGACCACCTGGCACTGGCAGCCTTGCCTATAACATCATCATCATTGCACATGGCTGCCTTGTCTATCAAAAGAACATAGACTTCCTCTGCAAGAATAATGTGGCTCTTGAGACACCTATACATATTCCACTTTAGCTCCAAGTGTCTTGTCTATGCTCCAAGTGTCTTGCTTGGCTTCTAGGTGTCCAACACCTTTCTGACACATATCCTCTTGGCACAAGCGCTAAAATCCTATTTAAAGGTTAATTCCACATTCATTATATACTTTTAGCCTCATTAATTACCAAGATATCACCCTGGGCCCTCTAAGCTCATTTTCTCTTGCAGGCCGACCTTCGAGCTGCCTCCGATCTTAGCAATTATCGATCTTCATTAGTAATGATAATCATTGGGACTGCAAGTCAAAAACTCAGATTGTCCGATTTGAATGAATTTCAACTACATATGACTTTGGTTAAGGTTTGGGTTTGATATTACATGATCTAGTTGCTCCCTCGTGTTAGGTGACTCGGATGCTAATTCGGAAGATTCCTTGTTAGGGCCGAGCTGGAAGTGGCTGAGCTAATGTGCTTCTACAAGAGAGAATGTTAGAGTGCTCGGGTTGTCTTTACCCGAAGAGGGCACTCCGATGCTTAAGTCAGAAGGTGTTTAAAGAGTTCTTGAGGGAATGAGAGAGCTTGAGAGTGTATAGTCGCACGTACCTTCTTAGGTAGAAATGAGTGCTTTATATAGGTTTCAATGGTCAGAGCCCTTCACAATGGGTCTCATCTTCTTGCGGAACTGTTTCAGCTTATTCAAGCGCGTTAATGTGTTGGTTACGAGATTTATGCAGAGGTTACGCTCTGCCCGAATAACTCTCGGGCTGGTAGCGCATTATTAGTCCAAGTCAATGGGCTCTCCTCGAAGGTTGTTGTGGATTCCCATAGCTCTGTCGGTCTTTGAGATAGCTCGCTGCGAGTTAAGGGGCCAATAAGTTCGGCTTGGCTGAGGTGGAGATCGTTTTAGGCGAGGTGCCCCAAGCGGACTTGCCTAGCTAACTTGTTTACTCAGTGCTGAGGTGTCACTTGAAGCCCATGTGTCGCAAGGCGACTAGGAGGACCAAATTACCCCTCATCAATTGCCCCCACTCTCGAGCTGATGTTAGCTCAGCGAAGGGAGTAGCTCTCAATAGGGTAATGGTCCAACTGGTTCATAGGTCACCAGGTTTGCTTTCTTGATCCAGTCTGATGTCGGGTGGAACCGCGGTGGTCTTTCAAATTCAAAAATTCAAAATTTGAATCTTTTTAAAAAGAGGCATGTTCAACGGGCGTGTTGTTTTCAAATTCGAAAAGAGGTATGCAAAATTTGAATTCGAAGTTACTCGCGCGCGTTGCCAATCGTTGATCCGCTATCAAAGCATCTCTGTCGTTCGCTCTTTTGTCCGGTGGGCTATAAGTATGGGGTCCCCACTTGCACTATTTTTGGAGCTTTCTGGGGTGGTGTCTAATCGAAGGTCGCCATTCGAGTTCCTTGTCCGCTTTGTTAAGGTTTTGTTAGTTGTCGTTGTCGGTTTTCCCTACCTTTCTTAGTGAGTATTTTACCTTTTCCAATGTCTTGCAACCCTTTTGGTAGTAGGTCATCTGACCAAGGGTCGGACAATGAAGTGAGTTCCTCGGGGAAGGACTCCTTTAGGAAGTGTTGTGATGGTTCTTTAGTAGGGAAGAGGAGTGAGGTCGAGCGGGAAATAGCTGTTTTCGGCCCGACCGAACTGTTTGGGGAGCGAATTATGGAGTTATGCCATACCTATCAGATCCCTAATGAATATAACTGTATTGAGTCGCGCGTTGATCAGTATCCTTGAGAGCATGACCAGGATGCTATCTGCGTTTATGAGGAGGCGCTAGTCGCCGGTCTTCAACTCCCTCTACATCCTTTCATTCTTTTGGTGTTGAGGTACTATGGTGTCTCTCTGGGTCAGCTCGTCCCCAACGCAATTTGGACCTTGGTGGGGCTGATCAGTTTGTGCCACCACCATAACTTCCCTCTGAACCTAGACATCTTCTCTAGCCTACATAATATGAAGAGATCCACCATTCCTTTCTACTTCTATCTCCCTTTCCAAAGTGGTTACAAGGTGTTGACCAAATTTCCTAATAAAGTTAAGGAGTGGAAGGATAGGTTTTTCTTCCTTTCTAAGGATAGTGGTTGGGGTGTGAACATTGTCTGGTATAGCGATTGTCGGAGCTTCAGTGAGTGTTTTGATGAAGAGCTGCATGCTACAGTTCAAGAATTTTTCCACCAAAGAGTCAAGGTAGATAGTGTTCTGGCCGAGTCCATTCTTATACAGGCTGGCCTTAGTCACGTAGGTAGATCGGCCATCGAGTTGTCTGGATCTGCATTTGGTATTCCACTAATTTTTAGCTTGGCTAACTCATTTTCTCTTCTTTAGATATGGTGAGCATGGCTTTAATGTTGGCAACTTCCAAGGAGAAGAAGGATTCAAGGAAGAAGCGAAGGGCAGATTGCCGCTCTTCGATGGAGGGGACCTTGGCCAGCTCTGAGGTGAGGTCGCCACACTCCGCTTCTCCTGTCATCGATCTTAAGGGAGGCAGCATGCCGATGAGAACTGATCAGTACTCAACAGGTTCCACCGCTTTCCAACCTCATGTCAGCTAGAAGGGGCATGAGGCTGACCCTTACGTCTCAGACATTCCTCACTTTGTCCCTAATGTCAACATTTTTGTACTTGATCGTGTGTCTAGTCCTCGAGTAGCTATTTGGATAGCCAAGGGTATGTTGCTTCTTGAAGATGTTTGTTTTTATCGCAGCCTGGACCCAATCGATGCCAGAGCTTGGATGACTCAATACATCGTTCAGGTTTGTCTGCTTGTAAGATTTCTATTTTTTGGTTTCTGGGGCGTCTATTCCAATCATGTTTTTCTTCTTTTGGCACGCGAGCACCATCGGGTAGGTTTTACTAGACCATGTTCATGCGAGCTAGAAGGGGAGAGGTGAGATGCAGGTGAACATCAATGCGTTGCAAGCTGAGATGTAGAAGGTGCACCTCAATTTGAAGGAGGATCGCCAACGCTTCTATGAGTTTAATAAAAAAATGCAATGCGACCTGACCAAGGCTCAACGCAGGTTGTCTGAGGCTCAAGACACTATTGCTGCCCAGGCATGCCAACTAGAGGAAAGGAGATCGAAGTATACTCAGGACATTCGCCGAGCTGAGGAGGCAGTCGTCGCTCGCTTCTTGGAGTCCCCTGAATATGAGAAGAAGAAAGCGGAGGACGCCCTTCCTTCGATGAAGAAGGGTTTCAAACTTTGTCACCGTTATTTGAAGATGTTGCATCCTACCTTCAATTTCGGCTCTCTCTCTATGAATGATGTACCAAACGAGCTCGCTACACAAGTTGATGAGGAGTTATAACTTTCAAAGAGGATGAGCAAGAAGACGGCGAAGGAGGGGGCAAGGAGGGCGATGGTGTCGACGACGAGGTTCAGGGAGGCAATGGAGAGTAGCTCGACCTATCTGGGTGGTTTTTGTATCTATGGTGATTTCGGGAGCCTGCGTGCTCTTGTAAGTTGTTTCCTTGGGACTGCATGCCCTTTATCTCCAAACTGATTGTCACTAAGTTCTTTTTTTTTTTGCATAGATGTACAGTCGTAGGCCTTTCTTTTCTTAATGAAACTTAGACTTTTATTTTTGGTGCTTTTCCTTTGGATGGAATTCTTTCCTGTTTCTGTTGTTTAGCTCGGTCGAATAGCCGCTAGGTCGATCGGTTGCCCTAGTGCAAAAACTTTCTTCGTATTGAGCTATTGGGAGGTTGGCCCAAATGCCTTAGTAATTTTTTATAGTTGCTACTCAGAACTTATCTTCTAAGTAATAAAACTTATCTTCTGTGCTCTTTTGTCCAAGTTGTCAGTAGGTTGGCTTGAATGCCTTGGCGAAATTTCAAAAGTTTGCGGATGAAGTTCAAAACATTTCTTCTCAAAGGTAGTACTTTCGCAGGTTGTGTATGTTCCACATCCGGGGTACCACCTTCCCCTCCAGTGTTTCGAGCTCATACTCATTTTCACCTATTACCTTAGAGATTTTGTAAGGGTCTTCCCAATTCGGGCCTAGCTTTCCTACATCGGGCTCAGGTACCATAACTTTTCTGAGTACCAAGTCACCAACTCTAAATTGGCGTTTATTGACTCGGGCGCTATAATATTGAGCCACTCGCTATTGGTATGTTGCGGTCCGAATATAAGTTAGGTCTCTAACTTCTTCTACCAAGTCGAGGTTGGTCCGTAGGTCGTCTTCGTTAGTTCCTTCGCTGAACATCTCAGATCGCAAGGCCGACACTTCCATCTCTGTCGGTATCACAACTTCGATTCCATACATTAGGTTAAAGGGGGTTTCTCCTATCGCCATTTTGATGGTTGTTCAGTAGGCTCATAACACACTGGGTAGGTTGTCCACTTACAAACCTTTAGCTTGGGAGAGCCGACCTTTAAGGCTGTAGAGGATTGCCCTGTTAGTTACCTTGGCCTAACCGTTTGCCTAGGGATGGGCGACCGAGGTGAAGTTTTTCCTTATACCCTCTCCTATGCACCTTTTTTGAAACTATATTTCCTCGAACTATTTACCATTATCCAAGATCAATAGTCTTGGCAACCCAATTCTGCATATGATTTTTCTCTAAAAAAAGTTCTACACAATCCAAACTATTATGGTGATTAGTGGCTCGACCTCTACCCATTTTGTGAAGTAGTTGATTGCTACTACTAAAAATTTCTTCTGTCTCGTTGCTAGCGGGAAGGGGCCTAGTATGTCGATTTCCCATTGTGCGAACGGCGATGGACTGGTTAGGTATTTCATGTCGGTCACTGGTTGGTATAGGATGTTGGCATGTCATTGGCACTTGTCACATTTCTGTACCAACTTGATGGTATCTGCTTTCATTGTGGGCCAGTAGTACCCTTGTTGCAAAGCTTTTTGGGCAAGGGCTCTGCCTCCCAAGTGTCCTCCATAGAGTCCTTCAAGAATTACATACAATATCCGATCTGCCTCAATTCGACAAAGACACTACAAGTAAGGTAATGTAAAAGACCTTTTATATAGCTGCTTGCCCACAATCATGTAGCAAGTTGCCTGTCATTCTATTCTCCGAGCTGCATTACGCTCCTTTGGCAATAAGCCTTGGCATAGGTAGTCGACGAGTGGGTCTATCCAGCTTGGCTCCTATTGTCATTATTTGGGTGAGCTCCTCCACTACCTTCTTTATGGAGGGGCGAGGTAGGTCTTTTATGTAGACAGTTCTTTTTGTCAAGTCAATTGCATTGGCCAACCGAGAAAGATTGTTGGCTTCTGTGTTTTTCTATCTCGGAAGTTGCTAGGGATATTAAGAGTGGAAGCTTGGTAGGAGTTCCCTTTCCTTGGCCAACTAGGCCGACATGGCAGGTTCTTGAGCCTCATACTCTCCATTCACTTGGTTTACTACGAGTTGTGAGTCACTACAAACCATGAGATGCTTGGCCCCAACTTCCTTCGCTAGTGCCAACCCAACTATAAATGCCTTGTACTCGGCCTCATTATTTGAAGCTCGGAATAAAAACCAGAGCGTGTATTCCAACTTTACATCGCTAGGTTAGTAATGCATCAACCCAGCCCCGCTTCCACTCTGGTTGGATGAGTTGTCCACATGGAGTATCCAGGGCTCCTCATCCTAGGTCGGTATTTCCCAAGCTAGGGCAGGTGCAACGTTGGTCGAAGCCTCCGATGTGGTTGTCAGCTCGATCAGGGGTTGGTGAGCTGAAGGTGCACTTAGTGATGAAGTCGGCCAGGACCTATGCCTTTATTATTGGTTGCGACTCATAATGAATGTCATATTCATTGAGCTCGATTGCACACTTCGTTAGTCTCCCCGAGACCTCGGGCTTCTAAAGGATCTGGCTCAGAGGTTGGTCGGTCAAGACTATGATAGTTGGGACTGGAAGTAGGGTCTTATTAGTTTCTAGGCTGCTAGCACCAAGGCAAAGGCCAACTTTTCTATGTCTGAGTACCTTGTCTCAGCGGCATCTAGGACTTTGCTCACATAGAAAACAAGTCGCTAAACTTTATCTACTTCTCTTATTAGGACCGAGCTTACTACCTCGTCACTCGCGGAGAGGTAAAGCTTAAACTTGTCCCCAGTCTCAGGTCTAGTCAATAAGGGAAGTGAACTAAGGTACCTTTTTAACTCGTCAAAGGCGATATGACATTCTTTGGTCCACTCAAAGTCTTGGTTTTTCTTTATTGCCTTAAAAAAGGGTAAGCACTTCCTAGTCGATTTAGACATAAATCAGTTCAAGGTGGCTATTTAGCCCGTTAACTTTTGGGTTTCCTTAACTGAGCTAGGAGGTCGCATATATAATATTGCCTAGATTTTATCTAGGTTAGCTTCGATGCCACGTCGGTTAACAATGTATCTGAGGAATTTACCCGATTTCACACTGAAGACACACTTGTTGGAGTTAAGTTTAAATTGTACTTTCTTAAAACATTAAAAACAAGGTTCGGGTCGGCGATTAAATCATTCGAGAATTTAGTCTTGACAACCATGTCATCAACATAACAATCAACTTTATTACTAGTTAAATCCAAAAAAATATTGTTTACAAGTTGGTAGAAAGTTGCTCCAGCATTTTTTTAATCCAAAGGGCATGACTTTATAGTAATACAAGCCCATCTCGGTTACAAAGGCGGTTTTCTCTTCGAGATCTAGTTGTAACCGAAGTATGCATCCATGAAACTGAACAACTCAAACCCTGAGGTCGCATATACCAAGCGGTCTATCTAGGGGAGAGGAAAGTTGTCTTTAGGGCAAGCTCGATTTAGGTTGGTGTAGTTGACACACATGCGCCACTTTCCATTGGCCTTTTTCACTAATACTAGATTTGCGATCCAACTTGGGTACTAGACTTCTCTCACGAAATCCACGGTGAGCAGCTTCCTTACTTCTTCATCTACTACTTTCCATCTCTCTAGGACAAGGTTCCTTTTCCTCTACCAGACTGGTATGACTACAGGGTCAACATTTAATTTGTGATTTATTAGTTTAGGATCTATGCTGGAGATTTCTGTTGCCGACTAAGCAAAAACATGTAAGTTATTAAGTAAAAAACTTACCAAGCTAGAGCGCACTGGTTTTATCAAGTGAGCTCCTATCTGAATTGTTTTTTCTGGCTTGGCTTTTGAGACCGGTACTAGGATGGTTTCTTCAGTCGGTTGAGCATGCTCATCTGTATTTTTTGGAGGTGGCTCCAAGTTGATGTCGATGACAATCTTGCCTTTTGCCTTCAAGGCGACTACATAGCACTTACGGGATTCCAGTTGGTCACCTCGCAAAACTCTGATGCCTCCATCAGTAGGGAACTTTACAACCAGGTGATATGTTGAGATGACTGCCCGGAGGGCATGCAAGATGGGTCGGCCTAGTATGGTGTTGCATGGGGAGGGAGTGGTGACAACTAGGAAGTTGTGATCAAACTAAACTGTGTTAGGAGGCAAGCCCGCCTCAATTAATAGCCTCACCCTGCCAATGAGCCGAACTACTTCTCCGCTAAAGCCTACCAGGGTATGTAAGCAGGCTATAGATCCTTTTTTCCGAGCTCCATGCGCTTAAAGGCTTCTAAAAATATGATGGCAGCCGAGCTGCCAGAGTCGACCAAAATTATTTTTACCTTGAATTCGTTGATTAGTAACCTTATCACCAAGGCATCACCGTGCGGATACTGCATTCCGCGTATGTCGTCTTCGGTGAAGTAGATTAGTTCTTCTTTTCTCGGGCGCTTTGGTGGGTTATCATCTCCATGCTCAAGTTCCCTAACTAAATTTTTCCCGGTTAAGGTGGTGCACCCTACCACAAATTGACCCCTCAATGATCATGTTAATGACCCCTGGACAGGTCGCTCCCGTTGTTGGTTCCTAGGAGTTGCTTCTTGCTTCTTGCTTGTTTGAGGTGCCTCCCTATTTTGCTCTACAAGTCAGCCTTCATCTTTGACAAATTGCTTCAGGTATCCTCATTGGATGAGGTCTTTAATCTCATTTTTTAAGTTCCAATAGTTTTCTGTATTGTGACTAATGTCACGATGGAAGTGGCAGTATTTGTTGGGGTTTCTAGTGGCAAGGTTTCCCTTCATCTTGGGTGACCACTTTACATAATTGGTGGATTTTATTTGCAGTAATATTTCTCCCCTTTTTGCATTCAGGGGAGTGAAGGTTTTATTGTACCGAGGTGGGGTTCCAGATCGCTGGTTTGAACCCCACTGAGGTGACTTACTTTTTCACCTAGGCGAGCTGCTTTGCCTGCTTCTTGGCAACCTGCTTCTTTTTGGAGACTTACTCCTATTCTTTGATTTGCTGCTACTTGCTTCTTGTTCAGCTCGCTTCTTTTTCCCAAATGGCTCAAACCGCGACCCTAGGCCCTCTTCTGCCTTGATGAATTTTGTTTGCCACTGCGAGGAATTGCTCCATAGTGGTTGGAGGGTTCAACTCGATCTCCCAGTGCAGGTTAGGATGACGCATGCCATTTTTGGCTACATTGAGTTATAATGCTAGATCTAGATCAAGAATTTGCAAGCGTTCCATGTTGAATCTTTTATTGTTTCATTAGATTTCTGAAATACATTGAGTAAGCAGGTGAAGGACTTTGAGTGTCTCTTACTTGTTGCGAACTAGTTGATGAATAGGTGGGAAAACTGATTCCAATTTTTTATGGAGCCAGGGGTCAACCTTGAGTACCAAAGCCAAGCTTCTTCTTTAAGGGTGGTTAGGAAGGTGATGCACATGCTTGCATCATTACCCCATGAAGCAACATTAGGGCTTCAAAGCTATCAGTGTGCTCAATTGGATCGGTCGCACCCATGTAGGTCTCAAGGGTATGTGCTATGAACTTTTTTGGCCTCAGGGCTTGGAGGATTTCTAGTTCCAGTGGAGATTCCCAAGTTTTGCGTGGCTATTCGGATAAAGCTCCTACCTAGCTCATTGCTTTTCTATCCACCCTTTTCTGTGTCATACTCCTTATTAGAGCGAGCTAGCTTTTCTTTGCAGCGTTGTGTGTACGTCTCCTGCGCCTTCTCTTGGACCCTCAAACGAGCCAGTGGCCTCGATTCCAATGGGAGGCATAACTCGGCTTTCCACTGATAGTTGGATGTGGTTCAGTTTAGGGGCCACGTTGTCAAATTGGGGCTGGTTGTTAACAGGCCCAGGCGGTTTGTTGGAGACTTGGACTTGACTGTGAACCCGGACTGGAGCCGGGTTGTAGTTGTCAATTTGATTCAGGCTGGTGTTCTGTTGAGGTACCTACCGAGGTGGCGACACCTACTGGTGATGAGGCTAGTGTTGCTACTGTTGTTGCCCCCCCTCCGCCATGAAGGCAAACTTACATTCCCAAAACTTAAGTTGGTCACTCATTCCCCTCATGCATTGCACCAAATCATAGAACTTACATTCCCAAAACTTACATCGATTGCCACAGGAGCCGTTGCGGGCTCAACCGCAAGAGGAGGCATGTTCACATTATCTGGTACAATGGTTGGGTACAAAGGGATATCTATTTGTCCAATGGTTATAGTGGGGATTTGGTTGTTGTTGTTGGCGGGCTGGTTGCTAGACGAAGCCATTGGTTTCTTAGTCTTTGAAAAAATGTAAAGAGAGTACTTAGCTTTTTGTTTCAGTTCCTACAGACGACGCCAATTGATATTGCATAATCTGGTTGCTCCCTTGTGTCAGATGACATGGATGCTAATTCAGAAGATTCCTTGTCAGGGCTAAGCTATGCTAAGCTGACCTGGAAGTGGTGGAGCTGATGTGTTTTTGCAAGAGAATGTTAGAGTGCTCGGGTTGTCTTTACCCAGGGAGGGCACTTCGATGCTTAAGTTAGAAGGTGTTTAGAGAGTTCTTAAGAGAATGAGAGAGCTTGAGAGTGTATAACCACGCGTACCTTCTCAGGTAGAAATGAGTGCTTTATATAGGTTTTGATGGTCAGAGCCCTTCACAATAGGTCTCATCTTCTTACAAAGCCATTTCTGCTTATTCAGGCGCATTAATGTGTTGGTTATGAGATTTATGCGGAGGTTATGCTCTACCTGAATAACTTTGAGGTGTGCGATGCAGTAGGCCGGTCTAACGGTCGAGGTATTGACGTCCCGGAGATCTCGGGCTGGTAACGTGTTATCAATCCAAGTTAGCGGGCTCTCCTCGTAGGTCCCTGTGGATTCCCATAGCTCCGCTGGTCTCTAAGACAACTCGCTGCGAGTTAAGGGGCTTGTTAGTTTGGCTTGGCCAAGGTGGAGATCATTTTAGGTGAGGTGCCCCAAGTGGACTTGCCAAGCTATCTTGTTTACTCAGTGCTGAGGTGTCACTTGAAGGCCACGTGTCGTGAAGCAATTAGGAGAACCAAATTACCCCTCATTAGATTCCATTGAAAATTTAATAAATTTTCAACCCAAGTCCCACACCTAATAATCATATACAATTATCTTTTACTCTATGTTTATATTGGCATATGTAACCCAAATGAGGTCTTATGAAACGTGGAACTATAAAACATGAATAAAATGACATTCAAATCTTCCCAACCAGCCTATCTGAGCCGACCTGTATTTTACTAGTTTAGCTTAGATTGGGCTTGGGTTGGCAAACTCGAACTTTCCCCTCAAATTGGTTTGGTTCAAGTCTAAGCACTTATGATAAAATCAACCCGCTCTAGTTGCATTGCTATGAAGAATGAAGGGCATATGGTTTGTGTTACTTTATTGAAATGATAGAAAAGTGGCATTAAATGAAGAGATTGAACTTCTCTTCAATAGTTGATACTAGTTAATGAGGCCAATTATGTTATATGGAACGGAGTTGGGAAATCATGAAACAACATACCCAACAAATGAGTGTGTTAAAAATGTGAATTCTAAGATGAATGAATAGAAAAATTAGAGAAGATAGGATCAGGAATGAAGTCATTTGTAAGAATCAAGGAATAGTTCCAATAGATGTTCAAATGAGAGATAGACTTATTACGTACATAGAAGACCTTCAAAAGAAAAGGTTAGAAGAAGTGATTTGTTACAAGTTGAAGGGGTTAAAAGGGCTAGGAATAGACCAAAAAGGACTTGGGTAGAAGTAATAAGAAATGATTTAGGCTAAGTTTGAGAGTGCTTAGAAATATGCGCTTGTTCTTATTTTGTGTTAGGACAACACATTGAGAGATTTGTATTTGGGAAATAAGCCTAAATAAGTGTGTATTCCTAAGAATAAGTCCTTATTTGAGAAGCCCAAATTTTGGGCTTATTTTTAAGTGCTTATTTTTTTTTTTTTGGCCTGCCAATGTTTTCAACCCATCATTGGCCCGGCTACTTAAACCACTCAAACTGTCACCCAATCAAAATTCCAGGTCCATTTTGAGTAAAACCCAAAGAAGGTAAAAAACCGTTGACTTGGTAAAAACAGTCTAAGCCGGATGATTGGATTGTTGACTCATTCAACCCGATGACTAGATCACGGGTTGCATAGTAACTATGTATGCAAACTTTAGGAAGCCATAACTTTGCACTCTGATATTGGGTTAAGGTGATTTTTTTTTATTTTGGGTAACTTTTCGAATCTATGCATCCCAAGGTGTCATAGGCACCTTGCCCCATTCTTTTTTTTTCCAAAAAAAACCCTTTTTAGCCTTAAATTGAAATTTTTATTATTTTTTACAAATAAAATTTTAAAACTGAATTAAAAACATAAATTAAATATAAAATATTTCATATATTACATGTAAAATATAATTATATGTTATTTATTGATAAAATACACGTTATATATATATGTGTGTGTGTGTATGTATGTATGTATGTATGTATGTATGTGTCTATGTGTGTGTCTATATATATATATATATATATAATATTTTTCTTTGTTCTTCTCTTTTCTTTCAAGTAATAGTGAGGTGTTTATTATTTTTGTGTTTTGAAGGTTTTTAATATAAATAACACTTTTTTATTGAATAAAAAAAAGAAACAAGTTTTTGTTTTCAAATTTCTAGCTAGGTTCGGGCCTAGGCTTTGGGCTTTATATGAGGGTCAAGCTCAGGCTCAAGACCTAGGCCCGATGGTTGGGCCAAGCTCAGGCTCGGGCCTAAATGTATTTTGTTGATACATAGACAAAGCCCGACCCATGAATAGGTCTATACATATACATACATACACACACACACACACACACACACACATATATATATATATATATATATATATATATATATATATATATATATATGTATGTATGTATGTATGTATGTATGTATGTATGTATGTATTTGAATTTCCATATGGCTGACGTGGCCTGGTCTAACCTATCCGATCCAACTGGTCAAACCGGTGACTCATGACCCAAAGGCAAAAAATGGTTTGGCCTCCGGGTTGGTTTTTAAAACACTATCTACCACATCATTTTGAAAATAACTATACTACCCCTATTTGAAATAAGTACTTTTTCACCAAAGACGCATTAGCACTTATTAAAATAGACACTTATTTTTAAGCACTCTCACACTCAAATACCAAAAAGAACACTCTCACACTACACCTTAAGCATTTAATTAAATGAATTGGCAAAACAAGATTTATGTAGTTGATCCCATATAATTGGGATAAGACATGAATGATGATGCCATTGTGTTGATATTAGTTAGTGCATACCTATGGACCTATACGCTCTAAGTACAATTATCATATGAGAATTGATGTTGCTCAATCCGAGGTGGTGCACGAACTGAGGAGAGCAACTAGATAGTCCTTGTTGGCAGGGTGGGGCTGAGCTGCAAGGATGAGACCACGCTTTAAGACCTGTGATCAAGGAAACAAAAGTCAGAGTCCCAAGGAATTATCTCTGGGTAAGCACTCTGACGCTCAAGTCAGTAAGAGGTGGTGGGATAGTCGGGCCAGTGATTTTGCCTCTTGGGATCTTTGTCTGCCCTCTCCGATTTCTGCTCGTTGTTCTCTCTTCTTTTTCTATCGGGTTTCTCATCCTCATATCTGAGCTGCGCCTGGGCCTCTTCAGCATTGATATACTTCTGTGCATGGCTCATTAACGTGGCCAACGTTTGAGGAGGGTTCTTGGTGATGGAGAAGTTGAACGGGGAAGGGCGGAGTTCGTGTTGTATGGTGGTCACCACGACTGGTTGATTTAATTCCCTGACCTGAAGCGCTTCTTTGTTAAATCTCGCCAGGTAATCCCTTAGGGACTCCGTCTTCCTCTATCGAATTTGCATGAGGCTGAACGAGGTTTTCCAGTGCTTCTGACTTGCTGTGAACTGCACAAGGAACTGGGTCTCCAGTTGTGCCCAGGATGCTATAGACCTCGGTTGTAGGGAGGAATACCATGCCAAGGCCGGGTCTTGCAATGTGGTCACGAGGGCTTTGCACATCAGTCCCTTCGATGCACCATGTAGCATCATCTGGGCCTAGAGCGCCGCGACATGGTCGAAAGGGTCAGAATTTTCGTTGTATTTGTCGAGTTGGGGGGCTCGCCATCCAGCAGGGGGTACCTCATCCACGATGTCCTAGATGAAAGGCGACTCTTTGGTGATATGCGCGGTGGCCTACACAGGTTGATCTACGGTGGGGATTGCGCTTCTAGGGGCGGACATACGTTCTAACTCTTCCAGACATTGCCGTAGTTCCTTAATCTCGGCATCTCTGCAGTTTGGGACTGCTGTATGTACGACCTCCCTTTTGGGCCATGTGGGGTGATCCTTGACTGAGCTTGACCCAACGACGGAGAACACGAAGGGCGGCGTCCTTTTGTTGAGTCTTTCTCTGGTGAGGGTGCACACTGGTTGGTGTGTTTGGCTGTGGCGATCTCTGAAGGGATGAGAGATCCATCCTATGGACGCCCAAAAGATTGCGGAATAAGGGGCGAATTTCAAAAATTTTTCTCTCCCTTCAACTGGGAATCGTATTCCCCATTTAGAAAATCATATTTTCAAGGATCAATTCTGAACCATAAACTGAACTAGATCTGAACCAAAAAGGAGTGGAAAGGATTATACCTGATACGGAGAAGTATCAGGTATGGGCCCAACACTTACCCTAAGGAGTCGAATGGGCTCTATGGGCCCAACACTTACCCTAAGTGGTCCCTGGGCCAAGCCACCTTGTAACACCCAGGGACTGTGGGCAGATGCAAGATTAGCCCATCAGGTATTATCCTCAATGGTCTTACACTTAACCTCTCAGCCCATAATGATCATACACTGCCCGACAAGAGAGGACCTCTCCCTCGGCTGCAAGGAACAGTGTTGCACTCTCCACTCATATGGATCCCGGGAATTAAAACCTTTTGCAAACCTCTCAGAAACCATATATATATAATTTTATATCTTATATAAAATATATTTTGCAAAACAAATCTCAACGGTTGAAATCGGCTGCCGGCAGTCTTGGTTTCCATCAGTGAGAGTGCATCCCTGATCATTACCTTTGTCCGACAAAGGGGCTGATCCTGTCACTATGATCACCCACTCAGATGAATTCTCGGACTGTCCCAAAGATAGCCAAATCCGACACCTAATGCAGTATCATAATCGAGTCTAGGGGTCAGGTGTAACTTTCCAGTTTTGCCCATCAATCTCCAAGGTCCAGGGCAATACTGGAAATCTGGTCCAGTTCAAAGATTCGATTAATCCTACACTGTATGTGCCTAGGGTTTCACCCTGGCAGCTGAGACAGGCCACCCCAACCGACTTGGTGGCACCACAGTGTCAGCCTTGTCAGGATAGGTCTCCCCAGACCGACCCACTGGCTGTGAACATTCTAAACTAACACGAGTCTCATTAAGTGTCCAGTTTAAGGGTATTACACAGAAACATACCAAGGGAACATGAATCAAATATGTATCTTTATTCATTTACAGTAAACTCATAAAGTACATCATTCTGATTGAAGCTAAGGGCATACAAAACTGTCTAACAATCTTGTCCGCGGGAACGGGCTGTAGCAGTGGGCCTTCGGGTCGTGCCTTACCTCATGTGCTCAGACCGTTCTCCCCTTATGTCTATCTAGCGCGCTTTGGGGTCCTCGGTCCGAGGATCGTCCTTCGTGCACGTCGGGACGTGAGGGGTAGCCCGGTTAAGCGGCACAGCAGGCCCTAGTGTCTACATAAATTCAAAGATCCTGTCAACCTTTTCCTGCATGGCTCGGAACTGCACTTGATCTACCACGGCTGAAGGCTACGGGACTTCTTGGTGTGGGGAGTGTCGGTTCTCCTGAGTCAAGGAATGGTCAACTGATCGCTCAGGCTGGTTTTTTTGGCATCTTGGTTACCTCCTTGATTGCGCGGCGAGGAATGAGATTTTTGGGAAAGGCTTTTCGTACCGTTCCCACAAACGGTGCCAATCTAATGCTGCTGAATCCGAGGTGGTGCATGAACTGAGGAGATCAACCAGATAGTCCTTGTTGGCAGGGCGGGACCGAGCTGCAAGGACGAGGTCGTGCTTCAAGACCTGTGATTAAGGAAACAAAAGTCAGAGTCCCGAGGAGTTATCTCCGGGTAAGCACTCTGACACTCAAGTCTGTAGGAGGTGGTGGGATGGTCGAGCCGAGTTATATGGATGTTGGTTCGAGCTAAGTGGCTATATGGGTCTCAGAAATTGGATCCCTTACCTCAAGTATGGAGTGCCTTTTTATAGCCAAAGATCTGTGTTCTGGTCAGATTGGACTTCCGGGGTTGCTAGGATGAAGTTATCTCTTGAGGTATTTGGGATGGAGTCCCATTCCTCGGCGGAGTCGTCTTCCCTGTTCCTCTTCAGTCGTGGTTGTACTCATCCATGTGACGTATAGTTGATGTGGCTGAAAGAAAAGGATGGAGGCCACCACACTAGCGTAATTCGGCTGAGCTAGGCCAACATAGCCGAACTAGACCAACGTGGTCGAGCTATACCATTGTAGCCAAGCTAGGGTAAAGTGGCAAGGCGACAATTGGGCAGTCATGTATCTCGTAGGGCCAGCTTAGCTATAACCCGATCAAGAATGAAAAAAAAAAAATACAATAAATAGGTTGGTCAAACATGGAGAGATGAGTAAAACATTAGTTTTTTTTTTTTCTTTTTCGTTCCCACTTGCCTTTGGGTGACCTCACCTGGGCTCAAGTTTTGCTTGATTTTCGATAGGCTCCTGACTGCAACAAGCCCATCGACAATCTCAATTATGGCCCATTTCCCCATACGAATCTATTCCCCTCCTTGTACTATTAGTGATCCAAAATAAGAGATTGACACTAATGTATAAGAGCAAAAAATCTGATCAGTATAAGCCTATTAGTCTATCTAATGTTCTATACAAATTAATAGTTAAGGTGCTGAAACCCCCTATGCCAAAAATTATTAGTCAAAATTAAGATGGGCAGCCATAAAACTAGACATGACAAAAGCCTTTAATAGAATGGATTGAAGGTTTCTAACTGAAGTAATGAGAAAACTGGGGTTTCCAGTTTCCAGATGTTTGGTGCAATTTCATCCACCAATGTATTTCTTCTTTATTAATTAAAATCAATGGCAGCCCAGGCGCTCTCTCCTTCACCAAACAGGTCCCCCACCCTCTTCCCCATTTCTTTTTATCATTGGCATGCAGGTCCTCTCGAAAGCAGAATCCCAGGGTATCTTGAAAGGTTTTTGTATTACAAGGGATGCAACGCCTATCACCCATCTTTTATTCGCAAATGATTGCCTCATTTTCACACCCTCCAAAGCCTCAAGAAGATTCTCAAGACCTTTGAAGAACTTTTGGGGCACAAACTCCTCTACAACAGATGTCTCTTCCTATATATCCTCTCATACTCTCAATATATATGCATTGCAAAAGGACAATGTTGCATGGCAGTCTCCCCCTGCGAAGCTGAGCTCTGGGCAATCAGAGGATGCTGATCTCAAAGCAAACACCAGTTGGAACCATCAACAGCTGATAGAGCACATCAGATATTTACTTACTCTTTTTGATAATATTTTGTTAGTCCATGCCTACAGAATTGAATCATGTATGTATTAAGGTTCTAACTTGTAAAGCTGCCCTCAACAAGGAATTTCCACCGACACCTTTCTGTCTTGAGTTGATGCCAGCTGTGAATGCAGTCGATGTGATGAATGAATGAAAAAGATATGGGTCGATGTTAACATTGTTGTGGATTTGATTGACGAAACACACCAGTAAAGAAGGAGCTCAAGATCTACATGATTCAACAAGATGTTAGCAGCGCAACACAAAATTTATTAACATGGGAGTAGGTTATACCAGATCGCCATTGGTTCCTCATCTCCCCCCATCCAGAAAATATGTTGGCCTTGGCCCTTACGCTTCATACTTCATACAAATATTAAGTTGACTTTTGGACCATCATATCAATGGACCTACTTTTGGTTTCGAGTTTTGGCCGGACCCAGGCACATGTTCCCCGTCTCCACTCTACGAACAACTGTTTAATGGAATTTAATCGGTAAATTTCATATTAATATCATCTAGTTTGGGATCGTATTCAAACTTTAAAATGTGCTATTTCAGTATTTGGATTTTCAAAAATTACCATTTTAGTCTAACATCATTAAGATATTATAATAGATACTAAAATTATGGGAAATTCTCAATTAGTACCCTGTATTTTGGGTCTATTACTATTTTAGTCTCCAAACTTTCCAAACATGTCAATCTAGTACCTGTCGTTAATATTAGCTGTTAAGTGGTATGTGAAAAGACATAAATGCCTTTTAAAAATTATTTAATTTTCTCTATCAACCACCCAAATGCTTAAATCTGATAATGGAGGATGCCCGAAGAACCATGAACGGGGATTATACTCGTGGGATTAATTTTCTTTATCGTCTCTGCTTTGCTACTATTATACTCGTGACACTGAGATGATGAGAAGATTAATCCCATCCTCTTGATTTCAAGAATTTTGATGAAAAATGATGCAAAATTGATATTTTTATATCAATTAAACAAACACCCATGAGAGGAAAGAGAGACAAAATCAAGTAACAAACAGGAAAACCCATTATCATCAGTTTCCAATTTCTGCACATTGGAGATCTTTAGGATTAATTGGTTTCATTTACCAAATGCAAAACACCAGTACGTCCCACAGGAATTCTCTCCTCTTCCGTTCTTTCCACCAATTACTATTACTCCAAAATCAGCAAAGTAGCCCAACTGCTCACCTTCTGCAAATCGAACAAGGATACTTACTTCTTCATGGGCAACTACACCATTCCCTTTGAACGAAAGAATAAAAAACTGCCTCCTTTTGATTCTCAATTATTTGTAGAACGAAATGCCTAATGCAGAGAAGAAGGTCCCAACCTTAGGCTAATTTACCGCCACTTAGACATGATTAGTGAACAAGTAAAGTAGTAAAAACCCAGATTCTTCTAGCACAAAAGAAGACTAGTAATAAATGAACTCAACGGTTCAAACTCAACTCCACTCCATAATACGGGGAAAAAGAGGAAGATTCAATCCTTATATGCTCAAAATCCAATTCCCCAACGCCGTCCGTTTCAATAGTTAAAGCCCTAAAACCTCACCTTGATCAAATCCACAGAAATGCCCTGAAAAAATCAAAGAACCAATATCACCCAAATCAAACTAAAGCACTTCCATTTAAGTAGATAAGTAACCCATAAAAGAGAAGTTTAAAAAAAAAAAACAAAATGCAGGTTTTACTTCAAAGAAAGAAGTAAAACCAATAAAAAAGAGAAAATACGATAGAAGATGCAGTAAATTGGAACAAAAAGAGAGAAAACAACAGGCCTGACCTGAGGTGTTTTGCAACTCTATTTCATCTTCTTGAGGAAGAAGATGATGAACAGTGTTTTATTTTGAAGGGTGATTTTAACATTTTCAAAAGTCTTAAGTCATAATGATGTCATGTGATACATATAACTGATGGTCCTTTCGCGCATACTGGATTGAACATTTTAAAAGTTCGAATACTAAATTACCACGTTTTAAAGATCGATAACTAAATTAACATTAGGCAGAATTTTCCCTAAAATTGACCTTTGCTGTCATAAATAATCAAATGCATTTATATAACCTAAAACTTTCATATGTTGTCGGATGAGGAGCACAAAATACCCTCATACTTGTAGATGGCCAATGATTTGGTCTCTTTCATATGTTGCCTATATCGAGCGATTCATTCCATTTGTCCAAGATTATTAAGTGTGGGATCAAGGGATTCTTGATTATGACTCTGAGGGATGATTTAAGATGGTATCAGGGCATTTTCGAGATGAGGTGAACTGGTGGTGGTCTGGTGAGTTTGGGATTCTATTCACCGTTATTCTGATTTAATCTCAAGAAAGAAGATAATGAACTGTCTTATTATGAAGTGTAATTATGACTCACAAAATAACTCACATATAACTGTTATTCTGATTCTCGTGCGAGTAATTATGATTCTGTTCGAGTAATTATGAAAGTTTTATATTGCATGTGACATCTCGTGCGTCAAATAACTCACAAAATGCTAATGCTAGGGCTTAAAATAACAGTTTTTAGTAGTTTAAATACTAGAATGACATATTTTAAAGTTCAGATAGAGGTATTAAAATGAAATTATCCCAAAATATATGGTACTAATCTACAAATTACGTAAAATTCGTCAACCTTTGTTTTGATGATCAAATGTATCAGTATTCTCTTCCTTTTTATTACTTATACACCAGAAAATAAATCCAAACGATGACAGAGTATCAACCCCCTCCCACCAGTAATTAGTCAGAGTGGGGGGGTCCAGATCCACTCTGACTAAGTCCTGGTGGGTGGGGGTGTCCAGATCCAGTTGTCAAGCCCAAGAGATTGCATTATTTTAAGAGCAATCGCAGTCAGTCACGTTCTTAGTTCTAATTACATTCAGGACACAACTTGTGGGTTGTAGGCCCAACCAACCTTCGTTGTCCCTTAGCCCAATCAAAAGGCAACCTGGATTTCTACATTATTATTACTATTGTTTGTGGGTCCCACTCCAAGATGCCCTTCCCGGCTTCCCCTCCGGCCTCCACCCCATGATTTTCAAATAAAAGTTCATGAAGAGAAGAGTTAAAAGGACCAAATGTGTTATGACTCTTTCGGAAAAAAAAATAATAGGTAATTTTAATTTTAAAGGCTGCCACTATTCCATCTGTTTTTATTAGTGTAGAATCAAATCTGATTAGATTAGTGCAAATGGTTCAAAACAATACATTAAAGTTATATTTGGTTTGAAGGAAAAGGTAGGAAAATCTATATAAACCTTTCCCTTCTTTGTAAGGTTTTCCTACCTTTTCCTACTTTTTCCTTCAAATCAAATACAGTCTAAAAAAAACCGGGCTAGAAAGTAGAAGCACCAAATCAGAAGTAAATAAGTCAGTTGATGATGATGGTGAATCTGGTAACAGAGAACATACTGAGATGTTTGTTTCTGATTTTCTGAATGGTGTTTTTGGCCTGGTTTCCTCAGGTTAGCAGCAGATCACTTGGTACCACACCATTGAAATTTTATCAACGCACTTTGTAGCATGTGACCATCACACTATCCACATGATTATCATACCATCGGTATAGTGTTATCCAAGATTTAAAAAACCGGACCAGACATGAAACTGTTTACGGGCCAGTTCCCTAGTCAAACAGTCCAACTGTTTGGTCCATTCTGATTTAAAAAATAATTAAAATAAAAAGTCAAAAACCATTGTTTAAGTCGATGGATTGATTGTTTGACCGCCCGGGTCAACGAATTGCTGATTGATTCTAAGTCAATCGGTCCAACCATCCAGTCCAGTCCGGTTTTCAAAACCATGATGTTATCAGACTTTTTCTTTGTTTTTTTATGTGTTATAGAAAATGTGAAATTTGAACCTCTCTTTTATTATGATGGAATGGATGAGAGGAAATCTGGAAAATGGACCGTGGAAACTCGGCTCATCTTCGACTACAGCAGAGTCCCTCCCTCAGGCCTCAGGTCAAAACTCAGAAGCCTTAAAAAACAGAAATCCTTGGCAGGTGCCCATCTCACGGTGAGCTTCTAAAGTTCTAATTCCCAATGACAGAACAAAACAGTATATCATTTTCCCAGTGTAGACTTTGACATTTTTTTTACCATTCTATTATTATAATTGGCAATTCAACAAATAAAACAAAGAAAAAAGTTGGCTTTGAGTTGTATCCTTGCGTGCGTGATGAACAGTCTCTTGCAGACAGACTCTGTCATTGTATATAAATCATTTATTTTCAGTGATCCAACCGATAAGTGATTACCCCCCGGTCCTCCCTTCTCTCTCGCGCTCTCGCTCTCTCACCCAAAGTAAGGCTTCTCCCTCTTCTCAGGAGGCCAGAATGGAAATAAGGGTATCTCCACTGGGCATTCTTCTAGGCATTGCTTCTCTCATGGCGTCCTGTTTTACATCGGAAGCAGTTGGGTCGTTCTCGTTTCAAGATAACTTCGATATAATGTGGTCTGAGGACCATTTCAGTACCTCCCAAGATGGACAGATCTGGTATCTCTCTCTCGACAAAGATACAGGTACAGAAAAACCACAGAGTTCAAGAAAATAGAAACATGTCTTTCTTCGTTCTCCAACCAGTTATTTACAATCTCCATTGAAATCTTCATTGATTGAACGGTTTTTTTTTTCTTTTTTCTAATTGGGTTTCATGATTTAAACCCAATCATTCTTCCCATTCTTTGAAGTCTGATTGTGTTCGACCATGAGGAGAATAGGTTGCGGGTTCCAGACGAAGCAGAAATACAGATTTGGGTGGTTCAGCATGAAGCTCAAGTTGGTAGGAGGCGACTCTGCCGGTGTTGTCACGGCATATTACGTAAGTCATACAGTATAGAGATTACTTCTTCAAAGTTGTTCTGATAGCTTAATCTCTAAAGCTTCACTTTTTCATTTGCAATGAATTGAACTATTAAAGGAGAGACTTGATTTGATGGATCAATGTATGTTTTTGTCTTACCTTTAACAGATGTGTTCGGATCCAGGAGCTGGGCCTGAGAGGGATGAACTAGATTTCGAGTTCCTGGGAAACAGAACAGGGCAGCCCTACACAATACAGACTAACGTTTACAAGAACGGGGTTGGAGGGCGTGAGATGAGACACATGCTCTGGTTTGACCCCACCGAGGACTTCCACACCTACTCCGTTCTCTGGAACAACCATCAAATTATGTAAGTACTTCAATCTTTTCTTTTTTAACTAAACAATTCGTTCAAGTCTACATAGCTAGACTACAGTACTGCAGATTAGTAAAATATGTAAGCATTGCCAGGCATGATCTGTAGAATTTGGTTAATGGGATTTAACCAAACAGTTTTCTTCAAAACTCTAAGATCGATTAGTAATATTCTAAACACTGTGGCTAACTGATCAGATGTTATTTTGATTTGCTTTAACAGATTCTTCGTGGACAGAGTGCCCATAAGGGTGTATAAGAACACAGAGAAATCAAACAATTTTTTCCCCAATGAGAAGCCCATGTGGATCTTCTCAAGTATATGGAATGCAGACGATTGGGCAACAAGGGGTGGGCTTGAGAAGACAGATTGGAAGAAAGCCCCCTTTGTCTCCTCCTACAAGGACTTCAGTGTCGATGGTTGCCAGTGGGAAGATCCTTACCCTGCTTGTGTTTCTACCACGACCCAGAATTGGTGGGATCAATACGAAGCTTGGCACCTCTCAGATTCTCAGAAGGAGGACTATGCTTGGGTTCAGAGGAATCTGGTTATCTATGATTATTGCAAGGACACTCAGAGGTACCTTGAGCAACCATGGGAGTGCTCCATAAGCCCCTGGGATTGATGACACTCAGAGATAAATAACACATAGATTCTTTATTAGTTTTTCCTTTTTCAATTTTTCTTTCAGTTATTCATATTCATAAATAGTTAAGGTATTTTTGGGAGGTTCTTAGTACTGATTTTTTTTATGGATAGATAGTAATTATTATTTGTAACTCTCCAAATGGTATATATTTAAATAATAAAAAGAGGCCAAGTTTGAAATTTGGAGTTTCTCTACCTTACCCACCGTGTGATTTAACTTTTAAACCATGTTTATGCAACCCCACTCAACTGAGTCTTAATCCCAACTACTTGGGGTCAATCACTGCTGTGTTTGGTTTGACAGAAAATAAGAGAAGCAGAAAGTTGATGGAAAGTTCTAAAGTAATTTCACAAATTCTGTTAAGAACTTTCCCTCAACTTTCTGTTTCTCTCTTATTTTCTACCTGATCGAACATATCCTATAGGAATCCAGTCCATTTATAGTGTGGTGCCAAGAGCCATTTTTTCTGATAAATTACTTCTTAGATACATTTCTTACCACTTAGCTTTGGTTTTCCCCTGTTCTTTTTTGTAAAGCTTCTATTTGCACTAGTCATTAGTCAGTCCTCTGTCGAAGAAACCTTTATTTTTTGGAGAATGACCGATAACCCCAGGGTCAGAATTTGTAGGCTCAAAGTACATTAAGGGTAGGTGCTAGCTTGGAATTGATGCCAATTTACAGGTGGGTATGGGTGCATAGAATGTGGTTTTTGGACATTCTGAATGTTTATAGCTTTGAAACAGAATTTGTAGGCTCAAAGTACATTAAGGGTAGGTGCTAGCTTGGAATTGATGCCAATTTACAGGTGGGTATGGGTGCATAGAATGTGGTTTTTGGACATTCTGAATGTTTATAGCTTTGAAATGGGAATTAGAAATCTGCATTACACCTGTCCATACTTTTCCGTTATTTTTTCGGATATCTGATAAAGCATAGACAGCAGACAGCAGGGTAGCTTGTCCATTCATCATTGGTAACTGCAAACATATCAAGTGAAGACAACACTCAAAAAAGTTGATAGAAAGTTGGCATTTATTTGCAGTACAATTAGCGGGCATGTTGGCCCCCACACCACCTCAGCGTAACAATCAGTAAACGCCTGGGCGTTTGTGGAAGCTTCAAAAAATAACTTCTACAAACGGCTGGCATGCACATAAACCAAAGTTCACTTTTTACATTTTCGATGTATGCAAAAGAGCAAGATAGAGAAAATGCTGAGATGGTGCCTATGTGGCAACACCAATAAACGTTTACCGAATAAACGTTTACCTAATAAATGTAAACGGTACCAAACATCACCTTAGTAGTTTTTTTGTTGAACTAAATGGTTGCAATGTTTCATATTAGCCATTGGATCCAATAGAGTTCCAGAAATAAGCTAATATTGGGAAAGTTCAATTAATACTAGAGAAAATAATAATAATAATAATAATAATAATAATAATAATAATAATAATAGTAACATAAAAGAGAGAATCAAGAGTTTGAGTGATACATCACCAAGTAAGTATATCTAGGGCTGCAAGTCAGGCTGGGTTAGGTCGGGTTGAGGCCAACCCTAGCCCAACCCTAAGTTCTAAACCCCTAATTCAATCTGACCTACCTAACCCTAACCCTAACCCTAACTAAATTTCTTCACCCCTAACTCAACCCAACCTTCTTCCCATCCCTTATAAATTCATAGAATTTCTTAATCTTAGATCTTATTTCAACTTTCACTACATATATTAATCCTATGTTTTATTAGTATTTGTTTGTTGGTGTTTTTATTTGTTCTTTAACTATAAAATTCAGAAAAAAAAATGTTTGAAATGACTATAGTTTATTGTGAGTTATGACTTATAATAGATATTTTATTGGCAACAAGTTATGGGTGGAAAACATCAGAGAGGAGATAAAGAATAAAATATTCAAAAACATAAAATATGTTATTAAGGTTTTAGTATTTCTAATTAGGATTAAGTGAAGTGATTATCTTAAAAGAAATAAATGATAGCATGTGCTATAGAGTCAGGTCCAGGTTGGGTCAGGTTGCCCGAGGGGTCAACCCTAACCCAATCCAAAGTAAAGTCGGGTTCATAAATTTCAACACTAACCCAACCCAAAGAAAGTTGGATTCATAAATTTCAACCCGAACCCTAACCCGAGCATCAACTTGACCCAACTCAGGTTGGGTTCAGCCCAACCCAGCCCAAGTAATCTTTTTTTTTTGTGAACATTAAGGCTCAATTTGAAAAAAGTACAAATGCAAATATATACAATACAAATACATACAAAATAATACAAAATATAAAATTTTATACTATACATATTTGCTTTTATACTCCTTCCAAACTTAGCCGAAGGAAGCAATCTGAATCAACTAATTAAATGGGATTGGTAATCTACAACTGCAATGGAGCTAACATGAAACATTAGCATCCAAATTTTATGCATATATATAATATGGGGAGTGGTTTCATTTAATCAGTTATATAATGTAAAATGAACACACATGCAAATATAGACATAAGAATTTCTGGCCTCTTCAACGTGTAAATCAAAGTCGCATTTGATTGGAATTCTTGGTTACACAAGGGTAGAAATCTTAAATTTTTGTAAAGAAGGATTAGAAGGTTCTTTAGTAAATAATAGAAGTGAACTAAAATTTTCAAAGGATTGCTAACAATTAGCAATTTTAAACTTTTTTTAGATAAAGAATTCTCTACGCTTCAAATTTGGAAAGAGAAGGCTGAATCATTTTGTAATGGTATAGAACAAGCTTACATGTGCAGATCATCCATAAATGGATGTAATCAATTTGAATGGGTGTCAAGGATGGGTTTGAGAGTTCAAGGGTTATAGTCTGAGTAAAGGAAGAGATAAGGTGCGGGGTTAAACCACCCCAATCACCACCAGAAGAATCCTATAACCAGAAATTAATACTTGGAGGCCACTGCCCACTTCATGTGCAATCTCTGATTTCATGGTTTCATGGCCCATGTTTGCTTAAGGCAATTGTAGCTTGATAGGTTGGCATTGGGTCATTGTATATATTTGGCATGATGTTGCACTTGCAGTACCGTTTTCAGAAAACGGTGTTATTGATGTGTGGTTTGGAGTACCATGCCTTTTTTTTTTTGTTTGGAATCATTGATGATTTGATGTTAGGTAAGACGTTTTTTGGAGTAACAGCAACATTTTCTGTTTGGTACCAATGTTCTAGTAACGTTTTCCATTGCCACATCACTGCTCTTGAAGCACTATTATGAGCTACAGCTCCGGGAAACGCCCAATTTAACGTTACTATAAGCCATGCCTTCCCAATTTCTAAAACGTAACTTGAAGCACTATTATTTTTATGAAAAAACGATTCAAAAAAGGTGACTGTTTTTTTCTACATAACACTGATGTGACAGACCTCCATTGACACAATTTATGTTTTTTTATACATAACACTGATGTGACAGCACCATTTTTTTCTACGTAACACCATCTTTTTCTGCAGTACCGTTTCTTTCTACGAGCAACAGCAACGGTTTCAAACAGACGCATTGTATATCGTCTGTATGGATGTCATTACTCATGTTACAGATAGACCTCCATTGACACAATTAATAATCAATTTGGACTCTCCTTCTACCAAGAAATTATTGAATCCCAATAGCAGATTATGTACTCTTGATTTTATAAATTTGCAATAGTTTAGGCTGACACAACCCTATTTATTTATCTGGGCTCTAATTAATGATGTATAAACTGTGAAAAGAGTAATCAAACCGTTTACCTGGGAGTAATGTTGAATGGTAGGATTTTTTAGGGGGTAATATTGGAAAATGATATTGTAGCATAATTGCATATTGCAGTAAGCTATAACCAACAGCTCTCACTTGGGAGGGCTGAAGCACAGCAGCTTCCGGCATTCTGAGGTTGGTCTCACACAAATAGCCTATAAGTTATATTTGGTGAAAAATCTGGAGAGCCTGATTATTTTGAAGAGCAGTCCACTTTCAGCCTTTTTGAGTAGTTTGAATAGCTTTTCCTAGTGTTTCAAAGCAGCTGAACCAGCTTATTCCGCCCAAGCTTGGGCTGTTGTAGGTGGTGGCTTGTCCGGTAAGTAGCCAATCAAGATAAGTCACTATTGGCTAGGGCTCCAAATCAGGTTGCCTGATTTGAAAAACAGAAAAAAAAAAAAAAGAAAAATCAATTACATTGGTTTGGGTTAAGGTTAAAGCTAAACTAAAAATTTAATAAATTCCCAACCAACCTTATACAAGTTGCACTCTAATTATGAACGAGAAGTTTTTTTGGGTAAATTACAGGCATCCATCCTGTATTTATGGGGTAGTGACACTTAGGCCCCCAAACTCTGTTTTGTAACAAAGACCCTTCTTCTTAACTTTCGAATTCCAGCACTTTGCCCCCACCATTAGCATTCCATTGGTTAAGTTTGTGGAATATTCCATTAATCACTTCTAAAACCCTAATGCTCAGTTTGGATGGAGTACAAATACAAATTTGTAGAGTGTAAAACCTTATACTTTGTATTATTTTGTATGTACATATTTGCATTTGTACTCCTAAACTGAGCCTAAACTTTCCTTGTGTTATTTTATTAGACCATTTTACTGTATTAACTTAAGGGGTGTTTGGTATAGTGGCATTGCATTGTTGTTGCATTTTTTGTTAATCAATACAAATTTGTGAGAAATATGTGTTGCCACATCATATATGAGTGTCATTTCAATTAGAAAAATACATGTGTGTGAGAAACATCAAATTTGACATTTTAGGTAAAAAATAGCATTTTGTATTTGATCAACGCAAAATATTTTCAAAACATTTCAAGTAGAAAAATCTATTTCCCACAAATTTGTATTGATCGACCCAAAACAAAATAGCAACACAACACCATTGTACCAAACACCTCCAACTCAACGGTATTGTTTTTACAGACATGGCAGTTGTATTTGTTTTAGAAAACTAGGTCATTCACATTGTCAAACACCCCCTTAGTTTTTCTAAATTCCTAACTCTTACATGCTTCTTTCAACTTTCTTTCAATGAAGTTCATCTTGAGAATGCCTTGAGAATATTTTATGCTTTAAAACGATCATTTTCTTCATTTTGATATTGTTATCAATTCATAAAACCTTGAATGGGCAGTTAATAATTTAACTACACCATCAACCATGTTAAAAGGGCAATGCTAAAGTGTTAGAATCTAAAAGTTCAAGGGGCCTTTATTAAATTTAATAAGAAATCTAAGACAAATTAAGTTCCAAATTAAACAACTATTGCATATTCACAGCCACTAAAAAGGTGTATAACATATTCGACCAGCTTCAATACCACAAAGTTCACATTTCATTAAGGCTCCATTCATTTACTAGTAAATAAGCCTAGGAAAGTTGGTCGAGGGGTATCTTTTTCCCATTAATCAACTTTACAATGTTCTTTTTGCATTAAACAGTGAGTCCCATGGTAAAATCACCTTTACTTACCTAGGTAAAACTTACCCATCTCGCAAGCAGATAAGTAACTTTCCCACATAGGGAAAACTTTTATAAAACTTATTGGAATAACTTTGCCCATTTTAATACTAATTTTTTATGTGCAAAAATGTTATTCTATTACTTACCTAGGAATCTTGGGAATCAAAAGAACATGGATAAGTGAATTTATTCAAGTAAATGTTACCCACGAAACATTTACCTGGTAAGTGTACTTACTCGAATAACTTACAAAGTTGTAAACAAACAAGGCCTAAATCAAAGTTAGAAAAAGATTGCCATGACTGACTTTTAACCAGAAAAAATTCAAATTAATTAACCTCCAAAGATATAAAAAACAAATGAAGCATGGTGCAATTTTTAGGTCCCAAACCCAATTCATTACACTCCTGCGGATAGGATGTGTATTTGGCTGATGAGATTAGGTAAATTGCTAATAAGCCTTCTTTACTGAAAAAAGAACCTAACCTATCTTTTAAGCAAAGCCATTATTGGAGATGAGTAACTTAACACTAAGATGAAATAGCTGACATAATTTAGTCACAATTCATCTATTTATTGCTCTTGTTTAAACTTTAACTGGTCATGACCCGTGAAATGTGAGGTATTTATTTATCACTTTTGAAGCAAAAAGGATTTTATTGGACATTTAGACTAGGTAGAGCAATTCTTAGTCCAATTGTAACCTTAATAAGGGCACTATGTGATAAGATAAGTAAATTGATTTAGTAATTAATATAGGCATTATAATAATTTTACACCAAATGTCAAGAGAGGATTTTGTAGAGGTCATATTATAAGGGAGGTTTAAGTAGTTTATCCATTAATCTTAATTCTTTCAATTAATAGTAATTTCTATTAAATATTGTTTTCTTAATAACTTTTTATTAATATTTAATGTTAATAATTAACAATGATTATGAAATATCCTTAGCAATAGTTATCTAAAGTATGATTGGCAATTGGGAAGGGTACCTCCTCCCCATCCCTAGTCCATAGCTAAGATACCCAACCCCTACACTATTCTTGGTGGTAGGGCAGGTTTGGGACAGAGCACTCATTCCCTATTAGGGACAAAAATTAATATTAAATATAAGGGTATTTTACCAATTTATTATCGAGTTCGGGGTAAGGATTGCAATTTTCTTATCCCCACTAGGTACTCAGCTTCCCTGACCTGATGGGGTTAAGGATAGAGATTGCCTTGATGGGGACAGGATTGATAGTGATACTCAATGGGGGACAAGGATGAGGAAGGGGAGTGAATTCCCTACCCCACTCTTACCTTAACCTACCTCATTGTCGTTCCTAGCTTGGGGTGGATTCGAGAAATTATATACAAACCCCCATCCTCGCCCCATCAACAATTTGGGGAAACAATATTTTTCCCATACTTGTTCCATCCCCTTTTAAGATCGAGGAAAACCCACCCCATTTGGGGTAGGGGCCCTAATTTTACAGGGAAAAGTGTCATCCCAAATGTAAACTAATATTATCTAAACTAATTTATCCAAATTAACATAAATTAATTACTTGCCCACAAATATTAATTAATTATCCAAATTTAAGTGTTTTATCTATAAATTTAATTTAAATAATTAATAGATATGGATTCTTCTTTTAATTCTTGAACAATGGATATGGGATTTCTTCTTTAGTAAGTACCTTACTTTTACTTAACTTTAACTAAAATTATCTAAATAGAATGAATTAATATTTAAGTTAATTAAATTGACGTAGTCAAAATTATAACTAACTTGATTAAATTACTATTATTGAAAATAAATTACATTAAATTTAAATTCATCTATATGTAATCAAATTTAAATTTGATTACTATAATTAAATTTCTCTTAAGGTAATCAAATTAATACTATCAAAATTAAAGTTAGTGTATGGCCTAGGATGTGAGGTGGTTTGTATCCCGAGGTCCAAGGAATTGGCCAAACTGGAAATGTGAAGAAATGGGAGAGAAGCAAGTGGCCAAATTCCCCCGAGGGGCTGCCTACATTCCCTCCGTAAAAGGATCATGATGGTGTGCAATCTGGCTGGTCCTAGCTGTCAATGACCTTGCCTCTGAACAGAGTTATAGGGAGCCTAAAACAGAGAAGATGAGGAAGCTCCGGGCAGAACCCAGTATGAATGCTCCGAAGCTCAAGTTAGAATTCTCTCAAAGGCAAGATAAAACCAGATGGCGCAAAGTTCACATACCTTGTTCTTGGGGGGGGTGGGGGGGTAGGGAGCCTTTTATAACCACCTCGTGCACTCACTTCTAAGCTTCTGTCAGGTCGGGTATGATTACCTCTGGGCTCCTGCCAGTTCGGGTGTCATCCCCTCTGCTGGACAGAACCGCCACTGCTTTCTTTGTCGGAGCCGTCCCTACGACTGGCGATGACGGTGGCAGGTGGCGGTGGTAGGTGGCCGTTGAAATGCGGCTGTCAGGCGTCAGATCCCAAGTCAGTCAAGTGCGCCGCCCTTGGATACGGACCTCCTCGGTGTCAGGTATGGTACGTTTGTTCAGTTCGACGTCCTGGAGGCGAACTGCTGGAGTGGTGAGCGAGGTGATCTTGAGTTCGGATAGGGGATGTCCCGAACTGCCATGAGGCGGGCCAGTTCGGGTTATTGCCTTGTGTGGCTCGGGGCCTAAGGGAGAGTTCGGGCTCCTCGTAGGGAGTTCGGGCTCTTAGTAGGGAGTTCGGGCTTCTTGTAGGGAGTTCGGACTGCTGGTGGGGAGTTCGGGCTCCTTGTAGGGAGTTCAGACTGCTGGTGGGGAGTTCGGGCTCCTTGTAGGGAGTTCGGACTGCTGGTTTCCTCCCTTTGGTGCTCGCGCCCTGGACGCGCTGTTGTGCCGAGCTGTTTGCCTTTGCCACGTGTTCGAGTGATTACGAGGTCGGGCCAAATCTTCCTTCATCAATTTCCCCCCACTCCTCGTGCTAAGGGTCTTGCCTTGGCGCGGGGAGTTCGCAAGGTGGCAGGTGGATTTGTCCCGTACTTCGAATCTCGGTTGACTGATAGCGCGAGGTGCGTTGTCAGGGTTCTTAGTTTCTTCGAGCGCCCAAAAGACGGAAAATGCGCCGACCTGTCTACAAATGTTGCCAGACGTGACAGCGCGCACTTTATTTCAAAAATCAAAAAAGCACACCACTAGGAGACGTGATAGCAAGCATCTTTTCAAATTTTGAAAACGTGCCGCTGCCGCCTTTAATGCGAGGAGACGTGCGCTGGCGTTCTGTCAGTTTCAGAAAGACGTGCGCCGGCATTCTGTTAGTTTCAGAAAGACGTGCGCCAATCACGTCTCGGTCTTAGGGGACATGCGGTCAGTGCGACTGTGGGCCATCGGATTGGCTTTGATCTGTGCTGTCGCTTCTCGGTCACTGTGGGTATAAATAGTGGGGGACCCCAGTCGCTTTGTCACTTCTGTGCTTTGCCTCTTGAGCTCGCGTCCAAGTTTCAGCTCGCGTCCAGGCTTTTAGTTTGTGTTCAAGGTTTTTGCTCGTTCAAGTTCCCGTAGTCTTGTTCAAGCTTTTTTCCGGGTGGGTACCTTCCTGGAATCCACCTTCTCTCCTCAATGTCTAGCTCGGATAGCTCAGACGGTTCTTCAAGTGGGTCAGATGCAGGTTCTACGAACCGAGTTGCATCCCCTGATAGTCCTATCGAGCCGGAGGTAGAGCTTGAGGAAGAGTTCGAACCCGTAGGTCGAGTCGCCTCAGGTAGTTTGGCGTCCACCTCTCGTCGGGGTCGGACGTTAGACAAGTTTGGCCCCTCGACCATGATGCCTGAGGGGCTCCAATCCCTTATTACCCATTACAATTTGCCTGGGGAGTACACTTATTTCATACCTTCGGGTAGCTTTCCTTGGGAACACGGTCCTGATGAGATCGTGATATTCCGAGAGCAGCTCGCTGCGGGGCTACGATTGCCTTTCCTTCCCCTCCTTGTCAAGGTCTTGAATCACTTCGGCGTTACAGTCGACCAGCTTCACCCGAACTCCATTCGTAATTTGGTGGGGACAATCTCCCTATTTTGCGAACAGGGCTTTCCTTTAGATTTGGAGATCTTCTCTTCCATCTTAATGCTTAAGAAGCAAGCGGGTCTCCTCCCTAGGCGTAGGCGGGCGTATTACCTATCTCCTCACCCGGGTTTTAAGCTTTTACATGAACTTCCTAACAAGGTCCCAGCGTGGAAGCGGGACTACTTCAGGGTGCGAAGTGTGCTGGGGTGGCCGTTTCAGACCGGGTGGGGGGTGGCCGCCCCTGACTCCGGTGTTACGCTTGACAAAGAGACGGTGAAGGGCCTCCGGTAATGGGCGCGGCTTGGGCTAAAGTGCCAACAGTATCTGAGGCCAAGCTCATTGCGGCCGGCCTGAGTTCGGGTAGGTTCCTTACTTGGAGGTTCTATTTTGCTGTCTGGTTTTTTTCTGATGCCGAACTCTTTTTTGCAGGTGTGATGGACTCAGGAAGGACTCGTGGTGGGCACTTGTTTCAAGGCATGAAGAGGAGGAAGTGAGTCGCCAAGTGAACTCGCGCCGAGCTGCCCCGGGATGCGGAGCCCGAGGTAGCGGACTACACGTCAGGGGATCCGCCCAGGGAGCCCAAGATGGCTCCTCCAATGCAAGAAGTGGTAGGGGGGCCCGTATGCTGAGACTACTTACACGGGGCTCCCACCTACTCTAGTGCTCCTGCTTACTCTGGGTCTGCTCATACGCGAGCTGGGCCCTCAGGCTCGGGGGCCCCAGGGGAATTCAGGAGTGTGCTGTCGCCGACCTACGCTCTTCAGAAGAGTAAGGAGGCCATTTTCCCTGAGGAGGTCGCGGCGTGGACTGATCTCCCTCTGCACCAGGTGGCCTGCCGTGCTGTTACTCATGCCATGGTGGTAAGTCAGACTTTTTATCAAGCTCTTTTGCTTTTATCCTTCTTGTTGTCGTTATTTTGATCACTCGTTCTTTCTTTTTGGTAGGTGAACTCTTCTATCCACGCCTTGGCGGCCCAGGTGGAAAGGAGCTCGAGGCAGGCGCGAGCTACTAAAGAGGCTCTTCATGCTGCCGAGGCAACTTCCCGAGCTGCTGAGGCGGCTTCTTGAGCTGCTGAGGTGGTTGCTCGTGCTGCAGAGGCCAGGCAGGCGAGGTCTCAGAGAGATGCCGAGGCCATGGGAGTCGTAGTGAAGCACATGGTGGACCTGAGGCTGGATTTGCAACATCAGTTCGAATACCTTCAGGAGGACATTAGGGAGAGGACGCAGATCTTTTCTCAAGGTATTGAAGATGCCAAGAAGAAGGCTGTTGATGAGTACATCGCCTCGCCGAGCTTTGACAACCTAATGGTGGACTCGTACCGAAGGGGTTTCAAGCTAACCTGGTGGATGATTCGGAATACGTACCCCGAGCCTATATCAGTGCCATATCCACTTCGCGCATAACTCAGAAGATGGCCAATGCTGCTGATGGTGAGCCAGATTCCGAGGGTGAGGCAGGAACTTCGGGTATCATTGAAGTGCCTTCCGATAATGAAGAAGTAGCTCCGGGCCTGTAAATTTTTTTTCCCGAAATGTACTCCCTTATTTTGAAATGGAATGACTTTTCTTTTGGTTAAGTGTTGGTTGTTCTTTCTCCCGAACTGAACATATGGTGTTAACTGTCTCTGAGATGCGGATGTCCCTATTAGTTCGTTGTCTCCGTTTCACCTTTGGCTTTCTTCACTTGCCTATGCCGAGGTTCCTTCGTTAGCTCGGCATCCTAGCCCTTAGGCTTTGGTGGCGATTTTATCCACTTCGCTTGGTGGTCTATAGGTAGTATTGCCTTAAGTTGACGATGTTCCATGCTCGGGGTACTTGCTTACCCTCTAAGGTTTCGAGCTCGTATGCCCCTCCGAGTGCTTTCTTTACACTGTAGGGTCCTTCCCAATTTGGTCCGAGTTTGCCCACGCCGGGTTCAGGGAGTATGATCTTATGGAGAACTAGGTCGCCGACGCGAAAGCTCCGCTTCTTTACTCTAGCGTTGTAGTACCGAGCTACTTTTTGCTGGTAGGCCGCTGTTCAGATATGCGCAGGGTCTCTTACCTCATCCAGTAGGTCGAGGTTGGTGCGTAACTTGTCTCTATTTGTCTGATCGTCATATGCTTCTAGTCGCAGTGTAGGTATTTCGATTTCCGCTGGGATTACCGCTTCGGTGCCGTAGGTGAGGTTAAAGGGGGTTTCTCCCGTGGCGGTTTTTTCCGTAGTTCAGTGAGCCCATAGAACACTTGGTAGCTCGTCCACCCACAACCCTTTAGCCCGGTCTAGTCGCGATTTTCAGCCCACGGAGGATGGCTCTGTTCATTACTCCTGTCTGACAGTTTGCCTGTGGGTGTGCGACCGATGTGAAGTTCTGATGAATTCCCATATCTTGGCACCATTCTTGGAACTTGATATCCTCGAACGGTTTGCTGTTGTCGGAGATCAGTACCCGAGGTAGCCCGAAGTGACATACTATGTTCTTCCAAAAGAAGTTCTGTATGTTTCGGGCTATGACTATTGTCAGATGTTCAGCTTCTATCCACTTTGTGAAGTAATCTACAGCCACCACTAGGAACTTTCTCCCACCAGTTGCTGGCGGGAATGACCCCAGGAGGTCGATGCCCCATTGTGCAAAGGGCCATGGACTGGTGAGGTACTTGAGGTCGGCAGCAGGCTGATGGTGGATATTGGCATGCTTCTAACACTTGTCGCATTTTCTGACGAGCTCGACGGCTTCTGCCTTCATCGTTGGCCAATAGTATCCTTGTCGAAGTGCCTTTTGGGCGAGGGCTCTGCCCCCCAGGTGTCCGCCGCACAGACCTTCATGAGTGTCGCGGAGTACGAGCTTGGCTTCGGCAGGTCGCAAGCAACGCAGGTAGGGGAGCGCATAGGATCGTCGGTACAACCGTTCGTCTATTATGACGTATTTGGCTGCCTGGCGCTGCACCCTCTTGGCTGCATTGCGGTCTGCAGGGAGGGTTCCATCTAGTAAGAAGCTTGCGAGTGGGTCGATCCAGCTCGGCTTTGCTTCAAGGACGGAAGCAACCTCCTCTGCCCCACCGAGAATGCTGGGCCGAGGTAAGTCCTCTATGTACATAGTTCTCATGGTGTTGTGACTCGTGCTGGCTAACCGGGATAGGGCATCGGCCTTAGTGTTCTCTGACATCGGGATTTGCCTGATGAAGTGTGACTGGAAGTTGAGCAGAGCCTCCTTTACTTTTGTCAAGTATGCAATCATAGTGAGCTCGTGTGCTTCGTATTCGCCCGTAACCTGGTTGACCACGAGCTGGGAATCGTTGCAGATAACTACGTGCTTTGCTCTTACCTTGTGCGCTAGGTTCAGTCCGGCTATTAGTGTCTTGTACTCCGCCTCGTTGTTGGATGCCGCAAACTCAAAGCGTAGTGTATATTCCAATTTCATGCCGCTCGGGCCGCGTAGCACTATTCCAGCCCCGCTGCCATGCTGGTTCGAGGAGCCATCTATGTGAAGGATCCAGGGCTCCTCATCCCAGTTCGCGTTTGGTCTAAGTAGGAGAGATGCTACACTGGCTACTACTTCACGGGGTTCAGACTCTATTGGCTTGGGAGCTCCGGGCTCGCCCAAACTGGGGATCTAGCGCTTGACCGGCCCAGGGGCTTCGATGTTAAACGTTCACTCGGCGATAAAATCTGCTAAGGCTTGGGCCTTAATAGCAATTTGTGGCTTGTACTGGAGGTCGTACTCGCTGAGTTCGATGGCCCATTTCGTCAGTCGACCGGAAACCTCGGGCTTGAGTAAAACTTGCCTCAGAGGTTTGTCAGTCAAGATGATGACAGTGTGAGCCTGGAAGTATGGGCAGAGTTTTCGGGCTGCTATCACCAGTGCGTATGCTAGCTTTTCTATCTGCGGGTACCTTGTCTCTGCTCCCTGCAAAATTTTACTAACATAATAGATAGGTCGTTGGACCCGATCTACTTCTTTTATTAGTACCGAACTGACCACCTCGTCGCTTGCTGAGAGGTATAGTTCTAGGACCTCGCCCTCCTCGGGCCGGGCTAAGGTTGGTACACTAGCGAGGTAGCTTTTTAGCTCGTCGAACGCGAGCTGGCAGTCTCGGGTCCACTCGAACCCTTTGCCTTTGATTCTTTGAAGAAAGGCAGGCAACGGTCTGCTGATTTGGACATGAAGCGGCTCAGAGCAGCTATGCGGCCGTTTAGCCTCTGAACTTCTTTTACTTTCCAGGGTGGTCTCATATCTAGGATGGCCTTTATCTTGTCTGGGTTGGCCTCAATACCGCGCCGGTTGACAATGTACCCTAGGAACTTGCCCGAGGTGACACCGGAGACACATTTGTTAGGGTTCAGTTTCATGCTAAATTGACGCAGGATTTGGAAGACAAAATCTAAGTCTTGTATTAATTCCTGTGAAAACTGTGTCTTGACGACCATGTCGTCTACATAACATTCTACTTTCGTGCCAATCAAGGGTCGAAACAGCCAATTTACAAGTCTTTGGAAGGTTGCCCTGGAATTTTTTAATCCGAAGGGCATGACCTTGTAGCAGTACAGGCCGAACTCGGTTATGAAGCTAGTTTTTTCCTCATCGGACTGGTCCATGCTGATTTGGTTGTAACCCGAGTAGGCATCCAGAAAGCTTAGCAACTCATGTCCTGAGGTCGCGTCCACTAGGCGGTCAATTCTGGGGAGGGGGAAGCAATCTTTCGGGCAAGTTCGGTTCAGGTCGGTGTAGTCGACGCACATGCGCCATTTGCCGTTTGCCTTTTTCACCAGTACTGGATTGGCTACCCAACTCGGGTAATGAACTTCCCTTATGAAATCTGCTGCGAGGAGCTTTTCGACCTCTTCATCGACCGCCCTCCAGTGCTCTGGGGCTAAGTTGCGTTTCTTATGTCTAACGGGTCTGACTACAGGGTCAGTATTAAGTTTGTGAGTTATAAGGCTGGGGTCAATATCGGGCATGTCGGCCGCGGACCAGGCAAAAATATCTAAATTTTGAAGTAAAAAACTCACCAGTTCGGTTCGTAGTGGTTCCTCGACGGAAGCACCGATCTGTAGTGTGCGAGCTGGGTCTGTAGCCGAAGTCGGGACTGCGACCGTTTCCTCTGTGGGCGAAGCTCGTTCCTCGCCTTGCTCCGTAGGCCGCTCCAGTTCAAGGTCGTCGGCCGCCTTGGTTTTTCCCTTCAGGGCAGCAACATAACACTTGTAGGACTCAAGCTGGTCGCCCTGCGCTACTCCCACACCGAAGTCTATTGGGAACTTCATTACCAAATAGTATGTGGAGACCATTGCCCGCAGGATATGCGTAATTGGCCGCCCTATTATGGCATTGTATGGGGAAGGGGTCACGACCACCAGGAAATCATGGTTGAGTCTGACCGCACAAGGCCATGTGCCGACTTCCACAGGTACTGTTATTTTTCCGAGGGGCCTGACTTCCTCTCCGCTGAAACCCACCAGAGGAGTGTTCGCGGGTTTTAGCTCGCTCTTCTGCAACTGTAGCTGGTCAAATGCTGACTTGAAGAGGATGTCCACCGAGCTGCCCGAATCCACGAATACGCGCCTGACCTCGAAGTCGCTGATCCTCAGTTTTATGACAAGCGCGTCATCGTGGGGGGAGTGGACCCCTCGCGCATCATCTTCCGTGAAGAAGATCGGCTCTTCAGTCTTTGGTCTCTTTGGGGGGTTCTGTTCCTCTTGGGCTGCTTCACGAACTGACATCCAGGCCGCTGCCGAAGTACACCCTGCTACCACCGAACCTCCCACTATTACATGAATGGTTCCCTGAACTGGCCTCTCTTCCGGAGGCTATCGTTGCAACGGTTCGGTCGGTCTGCTGCTAGACTCGGGGGCATCCTTTCCGTGCTCCCCTTGTCAACCTGCCTTATTGTTATTATTATTATCATGCTGTACAAAATTCCTCAAGTATCCGCGACGAATGAGTCCCTCTATCTCGTCCCGGAGATTATTACACTGTTCGGTACTATGACCGTGGTCTCTATGGAAACTACAGTACAAATTTTTATTTCTCTTGTTCGGATTCCCCTTTAGGCGAGGTGGCCACTTTACGTATGGGGCATCCTTGATTGTCATTAAGATCTCGGTCCGCCTCATGTTTAACGGCATGTAATCCGTCCGA
This sequence comes from Nelumbo nucifera, assembly GCF_055504915.1. NCBI lineage: Eukaryota > Viridiplantae > Streptophyta > Magnoliopsida > Proteales > Nelumbonaceae > Nelumbo > Nelumbo nucifera. The sequence continues at coordinate 143,219,330 of NC_142649.1, read as the reverse complement.
ACTGCTAAGGGAGCTCGGAACAACTAGTTCAGCTTCGGCTCCCAGGCCGGGTTTTTTCAGTCGACTGGGTTGGAGGGCTCGCCTTCCCTCTTTCTTTTCTCGTTCCCGCTTTCGGTCCGTTGGTTGAATTCTTCCTCTATTCTCATGAACTTATCCGCGAGCTTGAGGAATTTGGCCACGGCTGCGGGCTGGTTAGCTACCATGTGCCATTTGAACTCTTTGTGCGTTACTCCTCTCTTGGCCGCCGCGAGCTGCACCGCGGGGTCTAATTGCGGTATCTGCAAGCAAGATTCATTGAACCGCTTGATGTAGCCTCGGATGGATTCTCCCTCTCTCTAGACTACTCCGAAAATGCTTTCCTCTGTTCTGGGCATCGCTTGCTGGTGACAAAGTGTGCGGTGAAGACCTGCACGAACTGGACCCAGCATCTTATCGACCCGGGGGCCAGGTTCCTGTACCAAGTGCGGGCTACCCCCCTGAAGGTGGTGGTGAAGGCCACGCACATGCACGATTCACTGGCCCTGGTGAGGTGCATTTGGGACTGGAAAGCATCAACGTGGTCGTTGGGGTCGAAGGACCCATCATACTTGTCCAAAGGTGGGAGCTTGAAATCTCTGGGCATGGGGACTGCCAGGAGTTCTGATGCGAGGGTGGAAGGAACTGAGAGAATCGGGGCAACTTTTACCTCGTCCGAGCTCGTCTCTTCCTTACCTCTGAGCTCGGGCAGGACACGGGTGGCAGTTCGGCGACTTTGCCGGCGCCTTTGTTGTTGAGTGGGCCTAGTACTGGCGCTGCTGGCCTTTGTGTTGCCGAGCTCGATGGGCCCGGAATGTTGGTAGTCTGCTGCCAGGGCGCTGAATCGGTTCTCCGTGAGCGGGAACTCGGGCCTGGAGCACCGAGGTGCTGACCTTGCGGGCGTGGTTCCTGACCCGCCTGCGAGTTGCAAGGCAGGGGTGATTTTTCTCTCTCTTCGGCCTGGGGATGAGGCCTGGCTGTTAGGGGGGTTCTGGGGCCGGGAGGCTTTTCCCTGGTGGGGGCGTCCACCCTATGGGGAGGCCTTAACCGGATTCGGAGCAGGGTGCCAAGGTGGAAGTAGTGGTTGGTTCAGAGGCAGTTAGGGGAACTGCTGCTGATAGTGATACTGGGAGATGTTGTGCAGTACTTGGTGCTGCTGGAGCTGATGTTGCTGGAATTGTTGCATTTGGGCCTACATTGCCCGCATGCATTGCATCAGGTTGTCCAACTGGTTCTGGCTCGTTGCCAGGGGACGGCAGTTGGTTCAGTAAAGGTTGTTTCGATAGGGAGAGGAAAGGGGATGCTCATGGCAGAAAGCTTTATGGGCGCCACTGCTTGTGGCGCATTCAAGCTGGGGATCCCATCCACCGAAAGGGCGATGGTGAACTGTCCGACGCACACCACGGGGACTTGAAGTTGTTCCCCGGTAGTGTTTGTCTCCGTGCCACGTCCGGCGTTGCTGGAAGAAGCCATGAGTGTTCGGGTTTTTGGAGAATAGAGGTTATGGGAGTTTAGAGGGAGGCTTTTAGAAGCTTTTCCCACAGACGGCGCCAATTGATGGTGCACAATCCGGCTGGTCCTAGCTGTCAACGACCTTGCCTCTGAACGGAGTTACAGGGAGCCTACAGAGAAGATGAGGAAGCTCCGGGGGGAACCCGGTATGAATGCTTCGAAGCTCAAGTTAGAATTCTCTCAAAGGCAAGATAAAACCAGATGGCGCAAAGTTCACATACCTTGTTCTTGGGGGGGTAGGGAGCCTTTTATAACCACCTCGTGCACTCACTTCTAAGCTTCTGTCAGGTAGGGTATGATTACCTCTGGGCTCCTACCAGTTCGGGTGTCATCCCCTCTGCTGGACAGAACCGCCACTGCTCTCTTTGTCGGAGCCGTCCCTGCGACTGGCGATGACGGTGGCAGGTGGCGGTGGCAGGTGGCCGTTGAAGTGCGGCTGTCAGGCATCAGATCCCAAGTCAGTCAGGTGTGCCACCCTTGGATACGGACCTCCTCGGTGTCAGGTATGGTACGTTTGTTCAGTTCGGCGTCCTGGAGGCGAAGTGTTGGAGTGGTGAGCGAGGTGGTCTTAAGTTCGGATAGGTGAGTGTCCCGAACTGCCATGAGGCGGGCCAGTTTGGGTTATTGCCTTGTGTGGCTCGACGCCTAAGGGAGAGTTCGGGCTCCTCGTAGGGAGTTCAGGCTCCTATTAGGGAGTTCGGGCTCCTTGTAGGGAGTTCGGACTGCTGGTGGGGAGTTCGGGCTCCTTGTAGGGAGTTCGGACTGTTGGTTTCCTCCCTTTGGTGCTCGTGCCCTGGGCGCGCTGTTGTGCCGAGCTGTTTGCCTTTGCCACGTGTTCGAGTGGTTACGAGGTTGGGCCAAATCTTCCTTCATCAGATCAAGTCGATGTAATTCATTAGAGCTGGAATTCTAGTGATAAGAGAGTGAAAATGGCAGATGGTTGCATGGGAAGATGAAAAGAGATTGAAATGGATGAGGCAGAGAAAGAGAATGGATTGATATCAAGATAATAGGGACAAGCATGGTTTTTAAAAACGAACCTGTGACCGAACCAGTTAGGGGTCCGGTTACCAGTTCAAACGGTCCGATCGTTCAATCCGAACAGTCGACCCATTTTACAAAAAAATAAAAATAAATAAAAAATTTGGAAAATGGTCAAAACCGTTTGAACGGTTAACAGGCCGATTCAGCAGTTTGCTGACCAAAATCAATGGTTTTGGGGGAAAACGGAACTGGTCCCTAGTTTTTCCGATTGGATCCGATTTTGAAAACCATTGGGACAAGAAATGGGTTCAAGGTCCCTTGAAATGGATGGGAAGCACCTATTTATAGTTTTTGGTTGTTCATTCCAGAAGTTTCTTAAGTCTGTATTTTTTCGTTTTTACCCTTGTACTCTAGAATGTTCTTTTTTCACATTTAAAGCATGTGGTTGAATATCTTTCTAGAATTATCTAGGGGTGACCATTGTTCAGTTAAAACCCAAAAACCGAACCGAAATTTTTGGTTTCGGTTTGTTTGGTTCATTTTTTCGATTTTCGGTTTGGTTAATTCAGTTTTAAAAAATTTCGGTTTTGGTTTTGGTTATCCAAAAAACCAAATTAACTAAAATTTATTATATACACAATATATATTATTAATATGTAAAGCATAATATATTATAATATGTATAAATATATATTATATATAATATTAATAGATATAATATACATTAACATATACATATATTATAATATGCATAAATATATTAATATATAATATATAATATGTATTAGTATAATATTAATAAAATCTGGTTTTAACCTAAAATCGAATTGAAAAATTTGGTTTCAGTTTTTTAATAATTCGGAACCGAATAAACCAAATGCTCACCCCTAGAATTATCTATTTCTAGAATGTTCATGTTTATTCTTATTCATTAATGATTTTTTGGTTTCTAGAATATTCATAAATTGTGCTAAAAATATTCAACACTTCTATTTAATCAGTAAAATGGGCCAAATTGACCCGGGTTTGATTGGTCGGACTTGGTTGGTCTTGTCGCAATTGTTAGTCTGTGGTGCTACTTAGGATGATCCCCTTATGGTTTGTAACTTAAAAAATCACTATTATTTAATCAAATTAGCAATATCTAAATTAACGTTTTACCCTATATTCCATTTTATTTATACATTAATAGATGAAGGGTAGGTTGAGATGGTGGTGATATGGACTCGCCAAAAGGGATGAAGATGAAGGGTAGAGAGGGAAATAAGAAGACTATGTATGATATGAATGTTGGGATGTGGGAATTTTAGGCTGAGAAATTGAGAGATTGATAGAGAGATTTTAGAAAGAATTTTAGGTAATTGGGAAGTGGATGGGAATTTTAGGGAAGTGGGGATTGAGAGATTGAGAGAGAGATGCTAAGAATAATTTTTACCCTATTGATGTTGCAACTTGAGAGAGTTGAAAACAATATAAAGTAAAGAGATAGAAATGGAGGGTTGGGGTAATGGAGAAATGAGAGGCCATTTAAGGTGGCCATCTTTGTTTTAATATATACTAATAGATTAATACTTTTTTATTAATATATATAATTTAATTGATATTTTAACATTTTACAATTAATTATTAAATTACTTTTCATTGATTATTTTAATGTATTTATCAATTTGTTTTAGTTAAATTATTAATAATTATTTATTTATTTAAGTAATTAATTATTAAGTTGATATTAATTAAATAATTAATTATTAACATTAATTAATATTTTAGTTTTTATTAGTTTGTATTTTATTATTAACATTTTTATTTTATTAATAATTATGAATTAATTAATATTTTTAAAAATTAATTATTGATTTTAGTTTTCTTACTTTTTTATTAATATGTTATTAAATAATTAATAATTTATTTATGAGTCATGGGTATGATATTAACTCTTAGAATTTAGAAATACTATAAGGAAGATGTTTTTTTAATAATTTCCCCCCTACAAACTCACTTTGTTTCCCATCAAAATGGTAATTATGATATATAATTCCACCTTTTCCTCATCTCATCTCATAACATCCCACAAACCAAACATGAAAAGAAAAGAATATTTTAGAATATTCCATATTTTTTCTCCCCATCCCACAAATGAAAGGGCTTTTTACAAAAAAAAAAAATTAATAAAATTTGATAAAATGGCAAAATCAGATACATTTACAAAAAAAAAAAATTGCAAAAACAATAATAACAACAAAATGTCCTTTCTTAAATTTCCTCTTGGAATTGGAAAGCAACCACTCGTCATCACTGTTCATTGTCTCCGTTTAAATTTCAATTTTCATCATTCCCTCCTCGGAACATCACCAATAATGGCGGTAAAGAAAAATTGAAAAACAAAACATTTAAATAAAAAGTTAAAGCAAAACTAAAAGAAATTTATTTGACAAGAGAACAAAAATTTTAAGATGATATTGGGGATTATCCTTCATCATTTTTAATGTAAAAAAACCCTGTTTTGTATAAGTATTAATGTTTGATGACATCAGTGAGAATTCGCAAAGTAGAAGAAAGCAAGAACTTTCTTCGAAATCTAGTTGTTCAGGCATTTCTTCCTCTACGTTTTTCTTTGATTAACATTAAATGCATCTCTCTTCCAAACCCATTTTGAGCCCATTCCAGTCTATACACTTTCGTGTTTTCTTCTCCCTAAATCATTGTGTGAGGAAATTTCTCGTGCCCAAAGAAGGTTTCGGTGGGGTAGCTTAGCCTCTGGGGGTAAAGTCAATTAAATCTGTTGGGACACGCTGTGCAAGCCGAGAAAGGAAGGAGGACTGGGTTTTAAAGATATGAGAAGTGCAAATCTTGCCCTCCTTGCAAAACAAAGTTGGTCCCTCCTTCAGAAACCAACCTCTTTGTTAACTCAAGTCTTGAAAGCAAAATATTACCTTAAGACTAGATTTCTTGATGCTAAGTGATGGTGCGTAATCCGGCCGGTCCTACCTGTCAACGATCTTGTTTCGGGCTGGAGCACAAGGTGCCTGAAACGGGGGAGAAAGCGAGTAATCTCCGGGGAAGAACCCGGTGAGAATGCTCCGAAGCTCAAGTTAGTATTTCCTCAAAGGCAAGATAAAACCAGATGGCGCAAAGTTCACATACCTTGTTCTTGGGGGGTAGAGAGCCTTTTATAACCACTTTGCGCACTCACTCCTAAGCTTCTGTCAGGTCGGGTATGATTACCTCTGTGCTTCTACCAGTTCGGGTGTCATCACCTCTACTGGGGCAGAACCGCCACTGCTCTCTTTGTCGGTGCCGTCTCTGTAACTAGAGATGGTGGTGGGAGGTGGCCGTTGATGTGCGGCTGTCAAGCGTCAGATCCCAAGTCAATCAGGTGCGCCGCCCCCGGATACTGACTCCTTCGGTGTCAGGTACAGTGCGGTTGTTCAGTTCGGCGTCCTGGAGGCGAAGTGCTGGAGTGGTGTGCGAGGTGAAGTCTTGAGTTCGGATAGGAGTGTGGCCCGAACTGCCATGGGGCGGGCCAGTTCAGGTTGTTGCCCTTTGTGTTTGTAAGGCTCGGGGTCCAAGGGAGAGCTCGGGCTCCTTGTGGAAAATTCAAACCACGGGTTCCTCTTTTCGGAGCTCGCACCTTGGGCGTACTGTTGTGCCGAGCTGCTGCCTTTCCACGTGTTGAGTGATTAAGAGGTCGGGCCAAATCTTCCTTCATCACTAAGTATCAGCTGTTTGGAAACTTGGAAGTGGAAATAGTATCAATGTTTGGAAGGATCCTTGGATTCCTTCCTTGCCAAACTTTAATATTCCAGTTGACAAGCCTTTAGGCTGCGATTTGGGATTTGACTAAGCTGAATTCAGTCTTCCCTCAATGGATCACTCATGAGATTGTTAAAATTTATATACCCTTGTATGAAATAGAGGATAAGATGGTGTGGTTGTTTGAAAAGAAAGGTTTATTTTCTGTGAGGTCAGCCTACTATATTGCAAATAAGGTAGGGCTTGGGCTATTGAGAGTTGGGACCTTAAACAACATGGGAACTTCTAGACCATTTGAAAGTGCACTCTGGTGCTTCATCTGGGGTATGAACACAATCCCAAGAATTACAACATTCTTGTGGAGGGCCTGTCATAATAGCTTACTGGTGGGCGCAAACTTTCATAATAGAGGCATTAGACAATCTGATGTGTGTCTTGTGTGCTCAATTTGCAGTGAAACGGTGGAGCATGCTTTACTCCATTGTGAAATGGCTAGGATAATTTGGTTTGGCTCTCATCCGGGGTGCCATTTTCGGTCAAATGGTCATACCAACATTAAATCCTTGCTTTCATCTTGGCTTAATGACCCGAGGTTAACAAAGTTAGACAAGTAGAACCTTGGATTGTCTTTTGCTATAACAGCCTGGGTCATTTGGAACTATAGAAATGATTTCATGTTTAATGGTCGAGTTTTAAATCCACATTCTGCTTTATACAATATTAACAGGTACCTCAATCAGCCAACAACGCTGAGTCAAGCTTTCAATACAAAGCAGAACAAGTTCGTAAGATTGAGTGATAACTCCCTTCGTCCAAGTGCAACCCACGTACATTTTGAGACTTTACTGGTGGGCGGAGCCTTCTCTTCCTCTGGGTGTGTAGGTATTGGTTCAGTTCTTTTTGACACAGATGGCCATTTCAAAGGTGTTATTTCTTCCAGTGTTCCCCCAAGTTCACCTCTTTGTGTGCTAAAGCTCAAGCTTTTCTCGTGGGTGTCAAACTAGCCAAAAGACTGGTCGTGAAGTGCATCTACATCTTCACTGACAATTTAACTCTGGCTCAGGTGTTAGCAAGTGATTCAACCCCTCCTCCGTGGGAGATCATGTCTTTTATGCTGGATATCAAGGTGGAACTTGGCTTTTGTGATGTTTGTCTCTATTATTTCTCAAGGGAGTTGAATTTTATCGCTCATCTTCTTGCTTCTCAAAAGTGTTGTAAAGGGGAATAGCTCCTCCATCCCCCATCATGACTTCTGCCATTGCTTGGTAACTTTGATGTATCAGCTTTAGGCCATCTTTCTTCTTCTTAATGATATCCCCGTTAGTTACCAAAAAAATGTCGAACGGATAAGCTCCCACCTCCATTAATGAGGTTTCTAAGAAGCAATGAAGGGAACAGAAGCAGAGAAAGGTCCCTAGCTAGCCTCTTGTTCGTGAGAAAGAAGAATACGACCATCAAAACCCAAAAGCCCTCTTCGCCGAAGGTCACCTGTATCTAACAAGTTCGCGTCAGAAGGTCCAAGTAGCTACGTCTAAGTCTGGACACACTGACACCGCTTCTAAATGCCCAGTGCCATTGGGTCCAGGATGCTTTGCTTTGGAGTTGTACTATTAAAAGGCCGAAACCCAGGACTGCTCAGTCAGTTTGGTGAAGATGCTTTTTGTTTTTCCAATTTGGTTATTGGAGGAAAGAAGTCGTGGAAGATTCAGTGAAGAGAGAACCCAAGCTAGAAGATTCAGAGGAAGAATACAATTTAAAGGAAGATGATGAAGACAAGGTCTTTGTCTCTTCTCTGCCAAAGAACACTTTATCTTCAAACTGATTCTCATTTGAATTGCAAAATAGTTTGAAGAATGGAGACGATCAACAGTTACGTTCAGAGGAGGGAGACAATGAACAATGGTGATGAACAGGAATTGAAAGAATTTTAGTCCAGAAAAAAGCAAAACCTCTCCCACTCACTATTTTAGTTTTTTTTTTTAAAAAACGCATTTGATTTTGTTAAATGATCATACATTACATCATCATTTTTTTATTTTTTCTGTAAAATGCCCCAAATCAAAAAGAGCCTTAGGTTTTCGTCCCTCGACCCTGATCCTGTAGATCAACATCTGGTCGTTACTCATTTATTACACTAATGGCTATTATATATGTATATATACCAAAAGAAAATATGCATATAAGAGAAGCGGAATCACGGATCAAAATATCAATACGATAGGTTGGATGCGGGGCGTATCCATTAATCTACATTTTATATAAAAATTAATTTTTAACTTCGAAATTTTATAAAAATAAAATATTAATAATAAAATAATTATTTTAGTAATTAAAATTTATGAATTTTCATATGATATGCATTTTCAAAATGTTAATAGAGTTGATATATTTTAAGTTAAGATTATATATTTTTATAAATTATTAATTGACATTTTAATTTACATTTATAATAACATATTTATTGTTTACAAAAATATAAATATTATTTGTCAAACATTTAAGAATTAATTTTTTAGTTAAATTTTTTGTTAATGTTAAAAAATAAAAATAGTGAAATAGAAAAATGATATAATAATTCAAATTTTTTGTTATTTATGCCTTACACTTTAATAGATAATAAAATAATATTGACTTTTTGCATATATTAATTTATAAAAATCTATATAATATTTGCCTTGGAATTTTGATTAATGCATTATTAATAAAATTGTATAATATCTACATGTCCCGTTATATTAATTATAATATATTTCTTCATATTATATATATATATATCATTTAAATATACAATTCCTCTGTATTTATATATTATTTATAGTTTTTTTTACATTAGATTTAATGCTATTAATATTGATGGAGGGTGATTTGGCCTGACCTCGTAGCATGGGGACACGTGGCTACAACCTGGCATAAGTGACAGGTCAGCGTGGCAGCCTGGCCATAACTCGGCGTACTGAACTCACCAGAGCCCAACAATGCAACTCGGCGGATGTAGCAGCTCGCCGAGAAGAAACATCTAGCATACTCCGAATTCTCCCTAAGGGAGGACTTTCGAGCTCCTCCCGAGACCCGAGCTCCTCCCGGTGGGCCCCAAACGCTTCCTTCCTGAGAAGGGAACACCCAGGTCTACGGAAAGTATCCCGAAGTGGGGACACTTCGGGATAGTCTCATTAACACTCCTGCCCATATTTGCTTAAGGCTCGACTCGAGCACTCTCACCTTGGCTACCCCGGCACCCCGGTGTAGGGTAGCTCGGACCAAGGTAGCTCGGTGCAAAGTAGCTCGGCAACCTACAGAAAGGAGCTTCCTAACAATAGTACCTGCCGAATCCAGAGGCTGCGCCCACGTCTTTTGTCAGGCGGCGTCGTGCCTGCCACTTCTGCCAGATGTGGCACACCTGACAGGTTCGTACCCTGCAATGGCTGCCCACATCTACCACCTCGGCTCTAGCAATAATGGCTGTGGCAGAGTCAGTTACACCTGATTTGAGAAATCTTCAATATAAAAAGACCCCGACCCTTGAAGAGAAAGGTATTGAACTTGCGCCATTTGCACTCTCAGCTCTTTACTTGCATTCTTCAGCTTTCTCAAAGTTCTAACTTAAGCATCGGAATGTTCCCACCGAGCGAGCTCCCCGGGAATTCCTCACCTTCTTCGTCGTCTTAGGTACTGTCTGTCACCAGCTAGGAGCCAAGTTTCTGCCAGCTAAGAGTGCCCGGATCGCGCAGCATCATTTGGCGCCTCTGTGGGAAACGCTGCAAAAAGTTTCTTCCAGCTAGGAGCCAAGTTTCTTCCAGCAATGTCGGATGAGGTGCAAACTGAAACGCCTATGAGGAACAACCCCAACTTCCCACTGTCTGCATTGGACAATTCACCGTCCCCCTCTCTGCGGACGGAGTTCCCAGTCTGAATGTGCCTCAAACAGTGGCACCCGTGAATGTTCCACTTCCCTCTACGATCGGAACAACCTTTGCTGAACCCTCAATCATCCCTCCGGTGGCCAGCCAAAGCCAGCTTGAGGACCTGATGCAATGCATGTGAGCTATGCAAGCTCAAATGCACCAGTTCCAGCAGCTTCAACTTTATCAGCAGCAAGTGCTGCACCAAGTCTCCCAGTATCAGTATCAATAGCAGTTTCCTCCACCGCCTCAGGCTCAACAGCCACTTCCTCCTCGGCATCCGGTCATGCAGCAGGCCAAGCCCTGCCGCTGGAACGAACCTCCTTCTTGCCGAGGAGAGACCTCGGCATCGTCTCATGGCGGAAAAGACAGACCAGCTACCCCTACCTCGCAACCTGCAATCAGGTCGGGGGCCTCCCAACCCGTTAGGCATGCGTCACCTCAGCATTCGCTGTTCGGGCTCCCACTTGCTGAGAACCAGTTCGAGGTGCTAGCCGCAGACTTGAGGCAAGGCCCCTCAGTTCGCAGCTACCAACAGCAGTCCAAGCCCCTCCCTGGGCCCATCGAGCTCGGTCATTCCGAAGCCAGCAGCACCAACGTCGAGCTAGCAAGGAAGCAGCGGAGGTGACGCCGAGCTCGCTGAGCTCCCACTCACAATCTGCCCGAGCTCCGGGGTAAGGAAGAGGTAAGCTTGGGTGAAGCAAAAGTTACTCTTCTTTCAGTTCCTTCTCCTCTATCGCCAGAACTTCTTGTTGTTCCTATGCCAAAGGATTTCAAGCTTCCCCCGCTGGATAAGTATGACGGATCCTTTGACCCGAACGACCATGTGGACGCCTTCCAGTCCTAGATGCACCTGGCAAGGGCCAGTGAATCCTGTATGTGTGTGGCTTTCTCCACCACCTTCAAAGGGGTGACCCGTATGTGGTACCGAAACCTTGCGCCCGGATCAATAAGGAGCTGGATGCAATTCGTACAAGTTTTTGTTTCCCACTTTGTCACCAACAAGAGATGTCCTAGAACTCAAGAGAGCCTCCTTGGCATAGTCCAAAGGGAAGGGGTGTCCATCCAAAGCTATATCAAGCAATTCAACGATGCTTGTTTACAAATACCCGACCTGGACCCTGCAGTTCGACTCACTGCGGCCAAGCGCGGCATCACCCATAAAGAATTCAAGTGGCATGTGGTCGTTAATCAGCCCAAGACTGTGACCAAGTTCCTTAAGCTCGCGGATTAGTTTATAGGGACGGAGGAGGAGATCAACCAGAAAGGTGAACAGGCCCTTGAGAAAAGAAAGAGGGAGACAGAGCCCCCAACCGAGTGAGACAGCAAGAAGAAGAAGGACCAAGCTCGGGGGGCAAGGCCAGGACAGCCTTTCTGAGCTCCGGCAGCAGAAAGGGCGGAGTACACGCCCCTGAACGCGAAGCGGGCGGAGATCCTTATGGCCATCAAGGACGCCCCGTATGTGAAATGGCCACCTCGGTTGAAGGCAGACCCTAATGCAAGGAATAAAAAATTGTATTGTAATTTCCATAAAGACCACAATCATAGTACTGAAAACTGTAAAAACCTCCGCGACGAGATAGAGGAGCTCATCCGTCGCGGATACTTGAGAAATTTTGTATAGAATAATAATAATAAAGCAGGTCGGCAGGGGGAGCAAAGTAAAGATGTTCCCGAATCCAGCAGGCAAGCAGAGCAATCGCAAAGGCAGCCCCCGGAAGAGAGACTAGTTCGGGGGACTATCCACGTGATCGTTGGAGGTTCAATTGTCGCGGGCTGCACTTCGGCAGCAGCTCGGGCATTAGCTCGCGAGACCGCTAGGGAAGAGCAGAATCCCCCGATGCGGTGAAGGATGGAAGACCCAATCTTCTTCACAGAGGACGATGCGCGTGGGGTCCACTACCCCCATGATGACATGCTCGTCATAAAGATAAAGATTAATGACTTTGAAGTCAGGCGTGTCCTCGTCGACTCAGGCAGCTCGGCGGATATCCTTTTCAAGGCAGCATTCGACCGGCTCCAGCTCCAAGAAAGTGACCTGAAGCCCACAAACACTCCCTTGGTAGGCTTCAGCGGAGAGGAAGTCAGGCCCTTGGGAAGGATTACAGTACCTGTGGAAGTCGGCACTTGGCCTAGCATAGTGAGGCTCAACCACGATTTCTTAGTGGTCGCAACCCCCTCCCCGTACAATGCCATAGTAGGTCGGCTGACCACCCATGCCCTACGTGCTGTGGTCTCCACTTACTATCTGGCAATGAAGTTCCCCACAAACTTCGGAAACGGGATAGCACGGGGTGACCAGCTTGAGTCTCGCAAGTGCTACGTCGCCGCCCTCAAAGGGAAAGCTAAGGTGGCCGACGACCTCAAGTTGGAACGACCTACGGAGCAATGCGAGGAACGAGCTGCACCCACATAAGAGATTGTCTCCATCCCAACATCGACAGAGGACCTAGCTCGGACGCTTCAGATCGACGCTTCTATTGAGGAGCCTCTACGATCCCAACTGGTAAGTTTTTTACTTGAAAATTTAGATATTTTTGCATGGTCCGCGGCAGAGATGCCCGGCATAGACCCTAGCATTATGACTCACAAGCTAAATACTGATCCTATAGTTAGGCCCGTTAGACAAAAGAAACACAACTTAGCCCCAGAGTGATGGAGGTCAGGAAGCTCCTCGCAGCCGACTTTATCAGGGAAGTCCATTACCTGAGTTGGGTGGCCAACCCCGTTCTGGTAAAAAAGGCTAACAGTAAATGGCGCATGTGCGTCGACTACACCGACCTGAACCGAGCTTGCCCAAAGGATTGCTTCCCGCTCCCCAGGATCGATGGTCTGGTGGACGCGACCTCAGGGTATGAGTTGTTGAGCTTCTTAGATACCTATTCGGGCTACAACCAAATCAGGATGGATCCAACTGACGAAGAAAAGACTGCCTTCATAACCGAGCTCGGCTTATACTGCTACAAGGTCATGCCCTTTGGATTAAAAAATACTGGGGCAACATTTCAGAGACTTGTAAATAAATTATTTGATCTATTAATTGGCAGGAAGATAGAATGTTATGTAGACGACATGGTCGTCAAAACACAATTTTCACATGATTTAATACAAGATTTGCATTCGGTTTTTGAAATTCTGCGTAAGTTTAACATGAAGTTGAACCTGAATAAGTGTGTCTTCGGTGTCACCTCGGGCAAATTCCTATGGTACATTGTTAACCGGCGCGGCATTGAGGCTAACCTGGACAAAATTAAGGCTACCCTAGAAATGAGACCGCCCCGAAAATTGAAAGAGGTTCAGAAGTTGAACAGCCGTTTAGCCGCTCTGAGCCGTTTCATGTCCAAGTCAGTAGACCGTTGCCTGCCTTTCTTTAAGGCAATAAAATGGAAAGGCTTCGAATGGACTGAAGAATGTCAGCTCGCATTCGACGAGCTCAAAAAGCACCTCGCCACCGTTCCTGTCTTAACCCGACCCAAAGAGGGTGATGTTTTAGAGTTGTACCTCTCGGCAAGTGACGAGGTGGTCAGCTCGATACTAATAAGAGAAGTAGATCAGGTCCAATGGCCCGTCTACTATGTTAGTAAAGTGTTGCAGGGAGCAGAGATGAGGTACCCAGAGATAGAAAAGCTATCCTATGCACTAGTCATTGCAGCTCGGAAGCTCCGTCCATACTTCTAAGCTCACACCACCGTCGTCCTTACCAACAAACCTCTAAGGCAAGTCTTGCTTAAGCCCGAGGTCTCCGGAAGGTTAACGAAGTGGGCTATTGAGCTCAGCGAGTACGAGCTCCAATACAAACCGCGAACTGCCATCAAGGCCCAAGCTTTGGCAGATTTTGTCGCAGAATGCACCTTCAACTTCGAAGTCCATAGGTTGGTCGAACACGAGGCCCCCAGCTCGGGCGAGCCCGAGGTTCCCAGGCCGGTTGAGCTCGAGCACCGTAGAGTAGAAACCAGCGCGGCATCTCTCCTAGTCAGACCAAGTTACGGGTGAGCTCGCGAGCCAACCATGATAGGTTACTTTGCCAAAGTAAGAGGGGTTCTACTCAACTTTCAGTCATTCATCTAGCGGATCCCAAGATCAGAGAACACTGAGGCCGATGCCCTATCACAGTTAGCCAGCACTAGCGATAACACCATGAGAACCGTGTATATAGAGAACTTACCTCGGCCTAGCATTCTCGGGGGGGCAGAGGAGGTCGCTCCCGTCGTTCAAGCAAAGCCGAGTTGGATCGATCCGCTCGCGAGCTTCCTGCTACATGAGACCCTCCCTGCAGATCGTAATGCTGCCGGAAGGGTAGAGCGTCAGGTAGCCAAATACGTCATGATAGACGAGCGGTTGTACCGGAGATCCTATACGCTCCCCTATCTGCGCTGCTTGCGACCCTCTGAAGCCGAGCTGGTCCTCCGCGATACTCATGAGGGCCTGTGCGGTGGACACTTGGGGGGCAAGGCCCTCGCCCAGAAAGCACTACAATAGGGTTACTACTGGCCAACAATGAAGGCAGACGCAACCGAGCTCGTCAAAAGATGCGACAAGTGTCAGAAGCACGCTAACATCCACCACCATCCTGCCGCCGACCTAAAGTACCTTACTAGCCCGTGGCCATTCGCATAGTGGGGGATCGACATACTCGGGACATTCCCACCAGCAACAGGGCAAAGAAGATTCCTAGTGGTAGCAGTCAATTATTTCACTAAGTGGGTTAAGGCTGAACCCCTCACAACAAGCACAGCTCGGAATGTGCAGAACTTCTTTTGGAAGAGCAAAGTGTGCCATTTCGGACTACCTCAGGTACTGATCTCTGACAATGGTAAGCGTTCGAGGACATCAAATTCCAGAACTGGTGCCAAGACATGGGAATTCAACAGAACTTCACCTCGGTAGCTTACCCCCAAGCAAACGGTCAAGCAGAGGTCACGAACAGAGCTATCCTCCGTGGACTAAAGGCACGCCTAGACCGAGCTAAAGGACTATGGGTAGACGAGCTGCCCAGCGTATTATGGGCTTATCATACCACAGTAAAGACCGCAACAGGCGAGACTCTCTTCAACCTCACTTATGGCACTGAAGCAGTCATCCCAGTCGAGATCGAGGTCCCCACACTACGACTAGAAGCATATGATGACAAGGCAAATGAAGACGAGCTACGCACCATCCTCGACCTACTTGACGAGGTACAGGACCTCGCATATATCAGGACCACGGCCTACTAGTAGAGAGTAGCTCGGTACTATAATGCCAAGGTCAAAAAGCGGAACTTCCGCATCGGAGACCTGGTTCTTCGTAAAGTTATGGTGCCTGAGCCCGATGTTGGCAAGCTCGGGCCAAATTAGGAAGGACCCTACCGAGTAAAGCGGGTGCTCGGGGAAGGTACATATGAGCTCGAAACCCTAGAAGGGAAACAAGTACCTCGGGCATGGAACATTGTGAACTTAAGGCGATATTACCCATGATCGCCAAGTTGAGTGAACTACAAGTCACTCTCTGAGCCTAAGGGCCAAAATGCCGACCTAACAAAAATACCTCGGCACTATAAGACCCAATCGCCTCTTCGACATGAACAAACTCCAGGAGGGGGTGGACCGTAGTCGCTCCCAGAGCCTAAGGTCCAAAACGCCAAGCTAACAACGACCTCGGCACTATAAGACCCAGTCGCCTCTTTGGCATGGGTAGACTCTAGGAGGGGTGTGACTAAGTCACTCCCCCAGCCAAAGGGCTAAAACGCCGAGCTAACTAAGGGCCTCGGCACTACATATGACCTAACCGCCTCATCAGCGTAGGCTTAGTATGCTAAGGACACAAGAAGCTCGGGTGTGGACCCTACGGTACATAGCCCACCTCGGCACACAACAGGTTGGACCCGCTAGGGACAACCATCAATTCAAGTAACCTAGGAGTAGACAGGTCGGGCATATGCCTTATTATGTCGCTCACCTCGGTGTACGTTATAAAAACCACCCCTACAAAGTACTGGGAGACAATTCGGGGAGGCAACATACGAAAAATCCTACTTCGGACACTTAACAGTTTGGATAAAGCAGTCACTCAAGCAAAAGTATAAAGTGCGCAGTACTTGCAAAAAAGTGAAATTCATTGATTGAGAGTTTCGTACAACGAGCTCGATAAAAAAAAATAGAAGAAAGGAAACTAAAACTGAGCTCACATGCTCAAGATACAAGGACTACACTATTTGGGGGACTCATCTTTACTCGGGACCTCCTCAGGAGCTTCTGCCAGGTCGGTGGCATCTGCCTCTTCGTCGCCGCTCTCCTCTTCAGAATCCGGGTCCTCTATGGCCTTGCGGGCTATCTTGTCCGTGATCCGCGAAGTGGTGATGGCGCTCGTATCGTGCTCGGGGTATGTGTGCCTTATCAACCACCTACTAATTTGAAGCCCTTATGATAGGCCTCCGTCAGCACGACGTCAAACTTGTCCGATCTGACATAGTCTAGAACGACCTTAACCTTGGTCTCCTCTATGGCCTGGTTGAAGATCTCGGTTTTCTCCTCAATATCGGCCTTGAGGAACTCCACCTCATGCTTCAGGACCCCTTTATCCTCCTTAAGGCCTTTCACCTCGAGCTCTAAAGACCCCTTGCCTACCTGGAGGGCGCTCACTTTGCTCTCAGCTCATCCCTCTCGCATGCCAGCTCCTCCTTCTTTGCCATCAGCTCCACGATGACATTCTTCTGAGCTGAAGCATCGCTCTCCAACTGATAGATTTGGTCGCGAGCTGCCCTCAGATCGGCGTGGGTTGCGCAAGCCGAGTCCTCGGCATCTAGAGCCTGCTTCAGATACCTCTCGGACCGAAGAGTCAAGGCGTGCACGATGGAGTTCACCTGATCAGAGAGGATTGTTTAGCACCGAAGAGATGTACAAAAAAAAAGGAGATAAAAGAGAAGAGAGAAAATGCTCTTTATAACTTACCACCATTGTGTCGATGGCAGCCCCGGCTCCGAGCTGAGCAGGAGTGAGGTCGGCCCAAAGGGAGACCTCTTCGGTGTAGACAGCCCCCTTGCTCTTTCGAAGGCTGCACTGAGGAATCAGGATGCTCTGGTCCCTCTCCTGACTCCCCGAGCTGGAAATGGCCGTCTCGGCTATGTGGATGGGCTCAACGGAAGCTTTAGCTGCTGCATCAACGGCCTCGATGGCGACCTCGAGCTCCGCAGCTGCCTGTGGGGCAGGCTCTGTCGATGCCTTGGGCTCCCGAGGTGGTAGGATCTCCTCCAAGTCGATGATTGGAGGTACGTCAGGGAGCTCAGGCTCAGAGGTAGGAGCCTGCGGAAGCTCGGGTTTGGAAGTGGGGGCCTACGGAGACTCGACGTGAGCTCTCTTGGCAGCTCACTTCTTCTTCCCTTTCATCTGGCGGAAAAGCCTCTCCCCCTTAAGCTTTTCTTCTTCCATGGGCCCTGCAACATAGCTCAACATTAGTAAACTCGAAAGTACCAACTATTTAAGCAAGGTACTAAGTAAGACAACCTACCCGGGCTCAAGCCGGCCTGTATGAGCTTACTCTCGGTGATATAATCCTTGTAATTAAACCCGAACTCAGCTCATGATTGGAGCGTCTCCCTTGTCTTCTTGTCCAGGATAATGTCGGGGTCTTATAGCCGCCTTCCAACGAGTGGGTAAAGGCCACCCTGCGATGTTCCAGACTACAAAGTAGTCCTGCTTCCAGGCTGGGACTTTGCTAGGAAGCTTGTGCAACAACTTAAAACCCGGGCGAGGGGACAGGTAGTAGGCTCGCCTGTGCTCAGGGAGAACGCTTGAAGCGCTCTTCTTTATTGAGAGGACATACTTGAAGCACAGGGATATGGTCTCGATGTTAGACAGTTTTGTATGCCCTTAGCTTCAATCAGAATGATGTACTTTATGAGTTTATTGTAAATGAATAAAGATACATATTTGATTCATGTTCCCTTGGTATGTTTCTGTGTAATACCCTTAAACTGGACACTTAATGAGACTCGTGTTAGTTTAGAATGTTCACAGCCGGTGGGTCGGTCTGGGGAGACCTATCCTGATAAGGCTGACACTGTGGTGCCACCAAGTCGGCTGGGGTGGTCTGTCTCAGCTGCCAGGGTGAGACCCTAGGCACATACAGTGTAGGATTAATTGAATCTTTGAACTGGACCAGATTTCCAGTATTGCCCTGGACCTTGGAGATTGATGGGCAAAACTGGAAAGTTACACCCGACCCCTAGACTCGATTATGATACTGCACTAGGTGTCGGATTGGGCTATCTTTGATGTACCAATCAGTGAGATCCTTAGCGGGGGTCAAAACCTGGGTATGTTGGGACAGTCCGAGAATTCATCTGAGTGGGTGATCATAGTGACAGGATCAGCCCCTTTGTCGGACAAAGGTAATGATCGGGGATGCACTCTCACTGATGGAAACCAAGACTGCCGGCAGCTGATTTCAACCGTTGAGATTTGTTTTGCAAAATATATTTTATATAAGATATAAAAGTATATATATATGGTTTCTAAATTGTTTGCAATAAGGTTTTAATTCCCGGGATCCATATGAGTGGAGAGTGCAACACTGTTCCTTGCAGCCGAGGGAGAGGTCCTCTCTTGTCGGGCAGTGTATGATCATTATGGGCTGAGAGGTTAAGTGTAAGACCATTGAGGATAATGCCTGATGGGCTAATCTTGCATCTGCCCACAGTCCCTGGGTGTTACAAGGTGGTTTGGCCCAGGGACCACTTAGTGTAAGTGTTGGGCCCATAGAGCTCATTTGATGGGTTTCAGGGGGTACACTGTCTTCAGCAGTGCATTCGACCAGGCCTTGTAACAAAGGCTGGGCTGAACCCATGTGGCTGATGTGTAGATCAATGCTTGGGTCCCACACCATACAAGGAAGGCCAACTGGGCAGCAATTTGGAAGGTTTTTTGAGTACATAACCTTAAATGGGCCTTAAGCCCATTTCTAACTGGGCTGATTTGATCAGTCATTTAAAGGGGGCGAATTCTGAAGTGGGTCAGCTAAAAGGATTGGGCTTAGACCCTATCCACTCAGAGAGTCCAAGATCTAAATAAGATTTAGATATGGAAACCTCCTAATTAGATTAGGAGACAGCTGATCTGATCTGCAGATAAGATAAGGATTATCCCTTATCACTGAGGGACTTCTAACCCAAATATGATTTGGATTAGCAACTCCTAATCTGATTAGGAGCTGATCCCTTTAAGATTATAAAAGGGGAAGGGGGCGGCAGCCTTAAAGAACACAATAACATCAATAGCATTCTTCTCTTTAAGAAAGAGAGATTAAGAGATTTCCTGCATACTGCGAATTCTCTTCTGCCGCCACCTTCCTGCCATTGCCATTCCTTCAGTTCGATCTCCAGTTCTTGGGAGCAATCAAGATTGGATCTTGATTTCAATCTTTTGGGAAAAGATTGATTGGAGTTGTACTCACAAGCCGTCCAGTTGATTCTTGCGAAGGGTCAAGTTCTTTTGAAGAACATTGCTGATTTTGCTCCATCCTTCACTGCGCCATCTTCAGTGGGAGCAGATTTTGGATCCTTCCTTGGGCGTGAACACCTCCATTGGGAGATAGTATTTCTCCGTATCAGGTATAATCCTCTCCCACTCCTTTTGGTTCAGATCTGGTTCAGTTTATGGTTCAAGATTGATCCTTGAAAATATGATTTTCTAAATAGGGAATACGATTCCTAGTTGAAGGGAGAGATAAAATTTTTGAAATTCGCCCCTTATTCCGCAATCTTTGGGCGTCCATAGGATGGATCTCTCATCCCTTCACTCGACCATGTTACGAACGGAATTTGGGTGAAGTTGGTCTATTGTGAGGTTGAAGTGGTTCATGACCTCTACGATAAGAGGGTGGAAAGGAAGACGGAGCCCGGCTATAAGCTGCTCCCGGAAGATCACGATCTCGTCAGGACCGTGCTTCCATGGGAAGTTACCCGCAAGAAGACTGTAGGTAAACTCCCTAGGTAGATTGTATTGCCAAATGAGGTATCGGATCCTCTCCAGGGTCATAATGGAGGGACCGAACCTATCTGGCATTCGACCTCGGTGAGAGGTGGACGCCAAATTACCCGAGGCCTTCCACGCCTCGTGAGACTGGACTTCGGTGGGGTCACCCTGAGCCGAGGTACCTACCTCGGGCTCATCCAGTTGACTATCAAAAGTAGACATAGTGAAGGAAAGAAACGAACTGGAAGGAAATGAAACTGAAAGAAAAGCAAAGGAGACTCACCAAGGAAAGCAATCGAACTAGGAATAATTGACCCAAGCTGAAGACCTTAGACGCGAGCTCAAGACAAGTGCTGATGACTTATGGTGAGGAAAAATGACCAGGACCCCTGCTATTTATAGCCACTGTACTCGGGCATCAACAGTCGAGATCAAGACGATCTGATGGCTCTCAAGAAAACCAGCTATACGACTCTCAAGGCGAAATCGGTTTAGAGCATTTTTTGACGTCTGCGGAGTTCATAGATCGCGTGACGTCTGCGTGTAGACTGTACACGACCCGGATTGCCCTTGATCGAGTCGAGCAGTGAACTGGTCTGACCCATAAGCCGCCTGACCAGGAGGCCAGAGCTCCGAGCCAATTCCACTTGGCACACTGCGGACTTCCCGCACTGGGTCAAAACCCCCAGCACGGGGATTGAGGGGCAATTGATGGAGGGTGATTTGGCCTGACCTCGTAGCATGGGGACACGTGGGTACAACCTGGCATAAGTGACAGGTCAGCATGGTAGCCTGGCCATAGCCTAGCAGCGCAACTCGGCGGACGTAGCAGCTCGCCGAGAAGAAACATCTAGCATACTCCAAATTATCCCTAAGAGAGGAGGACTTCCGAACTCCTCCCGAGACCCGAGCTCCTTTCGGTGGGCCCCGAACTCTTCCTTCCTGAGAAGGGAACACCTCGGTCTACGGAAAGTATCCCGAAGTGTCCCCACTTCGGGATAGTCCCATTAACGCTCCTGCCCATATATGCCTAAGGCTCGACTCGAACACTCGCACCTCGGCTACCCCGACAGCTCGACAACCTACAGAAAGGATTTGCCTGACAATAGTACTTGCCGAATCCGGAGGCTGAGCCCACATCTCTTGTCAGGAGGCGTCATGCCTACCACTTTTGCCAGATGTGGCACGCCTGGCAGGTCCGTACCCTGCAACGGCTGCCCACATCTGCCACCTCGGCTCTAGCAATAATGGCTGTGGCAGAGTCGGTTACACCTGATTTGAGAAATCTTCAATATAAAAAGACCTCGACCCTGGAAGAGAAAGGTATTGAACTTGCGCCATCTCCATTCTCAGCTCTTTACTTGCATTCTTCAGCTTTCTCAGAGTTCTAACTTAAGCATCGGAGTGTTCCCACCAGGTGAGCTCCCCAGAAATTCCTCACTTTCTTCATCGTCTCAGGTACCGTTCGTCACCAACTAGGAGCCAAGTTTCTGCCAGCTAAGAGTGCCCGGATCACACAACAACAACATATTTATAAAATTTATATATATATATATATATTTTAATATATCCAAGGTTTTTATATTTTTTCATTCGTATTTATGCATTTTCCAAACCTATCCGTATACGTATTCATATTCAACTTATCCAATACAATACCCAATATGAATCCTTAAGCAAAATTACATAGAATTTTTGTGTCTTCAGCGGTAGATATTACATTATATTGTAATTTTTTTACAAGCATTATACGCTAGGACCGGAATTATTATATTATACAATCGCTTAAAATACCATCTATTAATAGATGTAGTGGGACCCACATTCACATTCATCAACGGGTGATATAGGTTCTCTCGTAATGGGTCCTTATTAAATTATTATCACGAAAAATTCGTCACAGCTCTGAGAGTCCGACTGTCCGAGACTCCGACCGAAAGGGGGAGGGCAGAAGAAGAAGAAGAGGGTTTTCCCGTGTTTTTTCCTCGGCAACTCTAAACCATTTAGCAGCAATGGTGTGTGAGAAGTGTAAGACAGTCTCTCTCTCTCTCTCTCAAGTGATTAAGAGGCTAGAAGGATTCAATTTTAATCTGTTCTTTCTAATAACGAGGCATGACTGAAACTGATTAATTAATCTTCAGGTGAGAAGAAGCTGACTAAGGTGATTGTCCCGGACAAGTGGAAAGAAGGGGCTAGCAACACCAACGAAAGTGGTGGTCGTAAGATTAACGAGAACAAGCTCCTTTCCAAGAAGAACAGGTTCTCCCCCCATCACCCTAATCCTTCCGTTTAAATCTTATATTTAGAGTATTCAGAGTTTCGTTCTTATCGTTAGAGTTATTTTTTCTATGATATTTAGCAATTGGGTAATGGTTTCATGATTTTTTTTTCTGCACTCTCCTTTTCCTGCACCCCCAAAATTGCATTGATGCGCTCAATACCAAAAAAATTGCGGTGAATAAATTCTTTAATTTTATTGGATCTACGACAATCGAATCTATTTGATATTTGCATCTATTAGCTGTACAATTAGAAGCTGTACAGTAGGAAATCAGATATCCACAAAATCCCAACCCACCAAAAGACCGACAAAACTAAACTCTCCTTACAAATGGGAGTCTGAATCAAAAAAGGATGACATATACCTATTTTTGAATAACTGGTTAGCTGCCAACCAAGAGTGTATCATCCTCAAAATTCTGTTAAAAACTTCTTCTTTTGGAGCTTGTCTTCCTTTAAATAATCTGCTGTTTCCAAATGTTTCTGGTTAAAAAAAGGGTGATAACAACAAAAAGTTTTTTAACAAATTAGCTAGTGCTAGGAGAAGGGAAAACACGCTGAAAAAGATGGTTGTTAATGGTGTATTAGTGGAGGAGGTAGACAGAATTAAAAGCCATATTGTGGACTTTTATGAGAATCTTTACAAGGAAGAGTCGGTTAACGGGCCAAAACTTGATGGCCTAGAGTTTGATGGTCTCTCAGAGGCGCAAGCTGCAGATTTGGAGAGAGAGTTTGATGAAAGGGAGATTTGGGAAGCTTTAAAAGAGATGGAAGGAGATAAGGCTCCGGGTCCGGATGGGTTCACCATGGCATTCTACAAACACTGTTGGGGTTTTCTAAAGAATGATGTTTTAAGGGTGTTGAAGGAATTCCATGACTCAACAGCTCTAGAAAGGAGTTTAAGTTCCACTTTTATAACTCTAGTCCCAAAGAAAAAAAGGGGCAAAGGAAGTGGGAGACTTCAGACCAATTAGTCTGGTTGGTAGTATCTACAAATTGATTTCCAAGGTTCTTTCCAAGAGGCTCAAACTAGTGATGGGGACCCTAATCTCAGAAACTCAAGGTGCTTTTGTGGAGGGTACACTCATGGTAGATGGAATGCTAGTAGCAAATGAGATGATAGATACAAGATTGAGAAGTGGGAGGGCTAGGCTGCTCTGTAAAATCGATATTGAGAAGGCTTATGATCATGTCAACTGGCAATTCTTAGACTACATCCTAGAAGAATGAATTTTGGCTCTAAATGGCAGAATTGGATGAAAGTCTGTGTGACTACTCCTTCCTTCTCAGTCCTGGTAAATGGGATGTCTTGTGGTCGCTTTAGGAGTTCTAGTGGTTTAAGGCAAGGGGACCCTCTTTCCCCCTTCCTTTTTATGTGTGACTGAAGCTCTAAATAGACTGATGAAAAGGGCCACAACAGGGGGTTCCATAGAAGGTTTTCAGGTGGGAGCTGAAAGGGTGGAGGTTTCTTTCTTGCAGTTTGCAGATGACACTCATATTTTGTGATGCTTCAGTTGATCAGCTTGGTTATGTAATGGAAGTGCTGCAATGGTTTGAGGTTGTGTCAGACCTCCATGTAAACAGGCATAAAACTGAACTGGTTGCAGTGGGAGATGTGCCAGAAATAGAGAGGTGGGCGGAGGAGTGGGGATGTAAAAGAGGTAAGCTTCCTTTGAAACATCTGGGGATGCCTCTAGGCGCTAGGTGCAATTCCACATCAATGTGGGAGCCCATTGTGGAGAGATTAGACAAGTGTTTGGCTTCTTGGAAGTCCAAGTACTTATCTTATGGAGGTAAATTAACTCTGCTGAAAAGTGTTCTGTCTTTCCTCCCCTTGCATTTGCTCTCTTTATATCCAATTCCTAGTGGGATAGCTAAGTCTTTAGAGAGGAAGATTCGGGAGTTTCTGTGGAAAGGATGGAAGGATGAGAAGAAAAAATTCATGCTGGTTAGCTGGTCCAAGATCTGTAAATCCAAATCTCAGGTGGGCCTGGGTGTGAGATGAATAAAGGATAAGGTGATTTGTGGAGAAGGGTGATCACAGCCAAGTATGGTTATGGTATTTCTGGTTGGGTCCTGGGTGAGCTAAACCAATCCTATGGATGCTCTGTCTGGAAAGGGATTGGGAAAACTTATGGTCCATTCTCAAATGGAGTTATATTTAGGGTTGGGAATGGGAGGCGAGTTCTTTTCTGGAAAGACTTGTGGTGTGATAATAGACCCTTGAGGGTCTCTTACCATACCCTCTTTGAAGTAGCAGCGGACAAAGATGCTCTGGTTTCGGACTATTTGCAGGTGCAGAGTGGAAGTATTGTTTGGGCACCTATCTTCAGGCGAAATCCGAATGATTGGGAAGTGGAGTCTCTAGTGGAATTGCTGCATTTGCTGTATAGCACCCCAGTGGAATTAGGGAGAGAGGATAGAAGAGTTTGGAAGTGGGAGAAGTTGGGGGAATTCTCAGTTAGGTCCTTTTACAAATATTTTTCCAGATCAGAGGATGAGCCAATCCCAGTTAATTCTGTATGGTGTTAGGGTGTGCCCACAAAGGTGGCGTTTTTTGTATGGACAGCCTTCTTGAACAGGATTTTAACTAGGGATAATCTGGAAAAGAAGGGTATGCTGTTAGGCACAACTGTCTGTGTGCTTTGTCAGAACCATACTTAGTCAGTAAACCATCTGCTACTCCACTGTGTTTTCTCCTGTGAGGTCTGAAATAAAGTAAAAAATTTATATGAGATGAACAGTTGCTGCCCTGAACCAGTAGCAGATTTTGTGAAGAGTTGGAGAGTCAAAGGTCTAACTTAAGAGGGCAAGTTGGCTTGGAATCTGACTCCTGCTGCAGTTTTTTGGTGCATTGGAGAGGAATGCAAGGATTTTCAAGAACCAACACAGCTCCTCAGATACAGTATTTCAGAAAGTTATGGGAAAAATGTTTTCCTGGTTAGCAGTAAATAATGCTTTCAAGGACAAATTTTAATTCCTTTCTTGCAGTAGGGAATCTTTTTGTAAATCAGGGTTTGGGGGTCTAGCTCCTCTGGTGCAGTTTTTGTAAATCCCTGTGTACAGCTCCTTGTTGTACATGTTTTTTGTCTTAATGAAATTCTCACATTACCTGTTTCAAAATAATAATAATAATAGTAATAGTAATAGTAATAGTAATAGTAATAGTAATAGTAATAGTAATAGTAATAGTAATAGTAATAGTAATAGTAATAGTAATAGTAATAGTAGTAGTAATAGTAATCATAATCATAATCATAATCATAATCATAATCATAATGTGCTGTTTCTTTCACCCCATATTGCCCAGAAAACTGCTGCAGGAAGGATACTCCATGCTACCTGTAGTCAGCTCCCTGTAAATGTTTCTGTAGTTACTTATTTTTTACAGTATCTCAATATTCTTTCTTCTATCTTTTACTACTATGTTTACTTTGGTGATCATATATATATACTACCATGTAGAAATTAAGGGAATCCCCTTTAATTGGATATGTACATTGCATCTTGAATTGTTAAATAATAATAATAATAATCTGCTGTTTCTTTCACCCCATATTGCCCAGAAAACTGCTGCAGGAAGGATACTCCATGCTACCTATAGTTAGCTCCTTGTAAATGTTTCTGTAGTTACTTATTTTTTACAGTATCTCAATATTCTTTCTTCTATGTTTTACTACCATGTTTACCTTGGTGATCATAGATATATACTACCATGTAGAAATTAAGGGAATCCCCTTTAATTGGATATGTACGTTGCATCTTGAATTGTTAAATCTTTTTATCTTTAAAAGGATAGCACTATTTTTTTTCTTTTTTTGAAAGATAAAGAGAATATGCACAGATGAAAATCTTATGCATATTGCCAGGGAGCTGGCAAGGCAAGGAATCCTCAACCACATGTACAAAAGGTAGTGCCTCTTTCAATATGCACAGATGAAAATCTTATGCTATTACCATGCCAAGAAGGGAAGGACCAGGCAGCTGGCAGGAGCCACGGCACCATCTGGGATTCATTAAATTAAAGGGTTTTCTAGTTTATTAATAATGCAGCTATTGCACAAGTTATTGTGCCTCCCCGCCTCCCCCCCCCAAAAAAAAAATATATATATATATATATATAAATAAATAAATAGACAAAAACAGGAACAAAAAACAGAACGAGACTTCTTTAAATGGACATGAGTACCAATCCCGAATTCTTGAGATGTATTTAAATGGATAGCACTCCCTTAGAATCTTATGCCATGAGCACCCAACAGGAGCAGAGCCAACCTGAAAGTTCTTGAATTAAAGGGTTTGTGTTTATAACACAGCTGTTATATTTACACAAGTTGTAAAAATCTCTAGTTTGCTCCCTTCTCCTTCTCTTCCACCCCTTTCTCCCAACAACTAAAAAAGAACTTTAATATGCCCCCAACAAAATCTAAGGAAATGTGCTTTTGTTTAACTACTAAACAAAACAGTTAACTCCAATATTTAAGGAATTAATTGTGGGACCTACTAATTTAAATTTCTTTGTTATTGTTACTTAACTACCAAATAAAGAAAGCACCTACTGTTAACTGAATACCCACAAGTTCTTCCCCCTCCTATTGTCCAACCTCTCTTTACAAATTAGTTGCGTAACAAACCACTCTTCTAAGACCTGTTTGTTTACTACTTACCACTATTAAATCTACTTACAACTACCAAAATAATAGCAAATGTTGATTGGACACCTACAAGTACTTGTTAGATATATGCTAAATTCCTAAACCATGACTTCTTCGAGTACTCATGTAAACTCCCACTCTTTTGCATCACTGTCTAGATTTTTTACTTTTGATTGCTATTGTTTAGTTGAGATAAAATGATAAACAACTTACTATTTGTGGGAAACCATATGAAGAAGATGTTGGCACCAGGAATCTGAGGGCTTTAGCCTCATGACATACATATTTCCATCAAAAGAACCATAAATAAATAAGACACCCAACAGAACCCAATAACCTCTATTTTTGTCATTATAGTTGAAAAAGCGAAAAAAAGAGAGAGCAACATGAATATTCTATTTCAACTCAAGCCCCCATTAAGTGTCAAAACCTTCTTCAAGGAAAAAGAACCTATTAAGATGTATCTATATATTCTGTCAGTTTTTTTCAATGTTTTGTTGATTTCTTTTTCTCTTCACTTCATTCTCTTTCATAATTATATCAACCATATAATATACGGAGAAGTACGGAAACACCCGATGTAGGATTCTGAATTCCAGTCCCCCCCCCCCTACTACTAGCCCTCTCCCCCCCTATTAATCACATTCTGCCCGTGAATTTGGCATCAATTCACGGTCAGGATGCATTCCCCCTGTACTATGGGGCTATAAAATTCTGATCTGGGCTGATTAGTCATTCTCCCTATAATATATCCTTTAAGATGTTTAATTCAATAATCAAATTTTCTTGTCAATTGTTTTAAAATATGAAATGTTGGGAGAAATGTGCAGAACTTTGATAAATATTTTAACATTTTCCTAATATATATTTATAAATGTCTAAATCTGGACTAGATGTTGAACTGCTAATGCTAACAGCAAATGGACTGAATGCTCAAACTTGTGCAGTCCACCTGGCACATGGTCTCATGTCCAGATTAAATAGAAGCATAATAGGCCACCATAAAGTTGGAGTTATCCTTATGCTTAATAACATAGAAGAGTCGTTGTTCTTACTTCTTAGGTATAATCTGATTCTGCTGAACTTGTGTTTATGCATTTTGTGGATTCTAGTCTGAGAATAGCCACTGTGTATTCTAGTATTGGTGCAATGAATGCTTGAGAATGTGGATTCTATAGTCTGAGAATAGCCAGTGTACAAAATGCCAAAGGCTAGGTCCATATTCCAGTCTACCTTTCCAAGACCAACATCGAGTGATGAACCTTTTATTTTATGCATATCTACTTTACCCTGAGATTCCTGACTTGATCCTAATTTACCAAGTTTTTGATTCCTGTGTAGATGGACTCCTTATGGAACAACCAAATGTATCATTTGCAAGCAACAAGTCCACCAAGATGCCAAGTACTGCCATACCTGTGCTTATACCAAAGGTAAGAACATCTTAATACTTCCTTTCAATTGTTTCAAAGTTAATTGGATGATAGTGTGAAAC
The DNA here is from genome assembly GCF_055504915.1 of Nelumbo nucifera. Classification (NCBI taxonomy): domain Eukaryota; kingdom Viridiplantae; phylum Streptophyta; class Magnoliopsida; order Proteales; family Nelumbonaceae; genus Nelumbo; species Nelumbo nucifera. The sequence goes on along the minus strand of NC_142649.1, from coordinate 143,190,787 downwards.
CATCCAATGGACGTTGGTGCTACAGTTGCCCCAAAAGACTGATCATGGATTAATGGAAAATTGAATTGTTAATGATTTAAATTAGTAACCCATGCAAATTGATAAAATATCACTTTTACATTGGTCTTTGGGGCATTCATAGCATCAACAGCATTACATGCATGCGTGTCAAGTTAGCATTCTTCCAACTAAAATTAGGGAGTTCAGCGATGTCTTACTGAAATGGTTTGTGCTTGGGCAGGAGTATGTGCTATGTGTGGTAAGCAAGTACTTGATACCAAGTATTACAAGCAAAGCAATGTCTAACTGCCAAGGTGCTCCTTTTCTATTCAATGGGCTCTTGGATTGTAAATTGGCATAAACCATACCTTTCTTTAACAAAGATGTTATGACTATTAGCTGATGTAAAAGAAGTTCAGTGAGACTGATAGTTCGAATATTTCTCGTGCATGGGAGTCTCTCTCTCTCTCGTGTGTGCTTTTTTTAATTATGAATTCAATAAACTAGATTTCAATATTTTTAGCTGAATCGTACATCTCAACCAAGGTTCTAAATATGGATACAGGCCAATATGCCAGTAGGGCGTATTGGCGTGTTTTTTTTTTTTTGTGCTTTATTTATTTTTCCAAAACCAGTTTAGAGAGGTTGGTTTAAGTCTCGGCTACCCTCTGAGCCATGGCCTGGCCCGATACACCCCCTGTAAGTATGTATCGGGAAGGCCCTGATACAATATGTATCGGCTAATATGGGTAGCTGATATGTAACGATATTTTGAACCTTGATCTCAATGAGCAGTTATTCCTGTTGATGGGGCAATTGGGTTCAAGCCAAGGTTCAAAAAAATCGTTACGTATCGGCCGATACGTATCGTATCAGCCCCTTCCTGATATGCCCCTATAGGGGTTGTATTGGGCCAGGGCCTGATTCAGAGGGTAGCCGGCACTTAAACTGACCCCTCTGAACCGGTATTGAAAAACATAAATATAACTTAAAAGAAAAGGACCGATACAGGGCGTTTATAAAAGTTGAGAGCCGTCGTCATGAAAGTGGAGAGCGTTTATAAGATATTTTAAATTCTAACTTGGTTACTTCCTCGAGCTTGAGTTTTCAAAATGTGCATCCCTAAATCAGCGAGAGGCATATCCACTTTTCAGATCGCGGAAATTGTATTGATTTTAAGTGCCTCAGAGTCAGAGGAAAGCAGATTATAACAACAAAGGTCCTCCTCTACTAAGGAAACACTATACAAAAATGGGCAGTCCATATACCCAAAATAATAAATTTTGAGAGAATAATTTCTCTCAAGATTGTCACGTGATAAAAATGATTCAAGTCAATTCGTATACTTGAAAATGCAAAAATTGTAGATAAATACAAAAAAACAAAAAATTATAGAAAAATACAAAAAAAAATGATAAAATACAAAAAAAAACTAAGAAATTACAGACTTTTGCAGAAAAAATGCAAAAAAATACTAGAAAATTGTAGGAAATGCATGAAAAACACAAAAAATGCAAAAATTTTGCAGAAATACACCAAAAAATGGTAAAAAATGTAGAAAATACCAGAAAATTTTAGAAAATGTAGAAGAATACCAAAAAAGTGCAAAAAAAAGGTAGAAAAGACCAAAAAGTACAGAAAATGCAGAAAATAACAAAAAAATTGCAGAAAATGCAAAATAATGCAAAACTTTTATAAAAGTGCTTTCGCAAAAGTACTTTTATGAAAGTACTTCTCTGTAAAAGTGCTTTCATAAAAGTATTTTTGTAAAAGCACTTTAAGTGCTTTTATACTTTTGTAAAAGTACTTTTATAAAAATGATTTTATGCTTTCATAAAAGTACTTTTGTAAAAGTGCTTTCATAAAAGTGTTTTCGAAAAAATACTTTTATAAAAGTGCTTTCGTGTAAAAGTATTTTTGTAAAAGTACTTTTATAAAAGTGCTTTCGTAAGTCCTTTTCATAAAATTGCTCTTGTTAAAGTACTTTTGTATAAAATTGTATGTAAACACAAAAGTTAATAAAATCGATTTCATTTCATTTTTAATTCCAAAGTGAAATGTGGCATAGTGGTTCTGAAGGTTCATGAGATATGGGCACTATAAGAGGTGTGAGTTTGATTCACTTCAACTTCAAGTTTTTGAGATTTGACGAGTAATGAGTATTGTTGACTTTGGCCGAACCCATCTTGGCCCTAATGGGTACCCTCAACCCAACCCACCCTAACCTTTTTTTCTTGACCCTAATTGGTTACTCAACCCATATTGGCCCACCGATAGATTGGGTGGATTGGGTGGATCAAATGGGTTAGGATCAAGATTGTAAGCCCTAGTGAGGTCAGTGTAAGGAGCTCTCTGTGATACAAATAAATCTGGACTCAGGACCCCATCAATTGTGCTTATCTTTAAGCTGTGGCCTGGGTTTTAAACTTTAGGAGCTTGTGGTCTGGCTAAGTGGCTACTAAAGGGGCAAAGAATTTCCAGTGCTTCAAAAGTTGCAGAAGTATCTTCCACCCAAGGCTTCCACTTGGGAAAGAGTCGTTCAGGACCCAAGTAAGCAAAAGAATGTGAAAATGGCCATTGATAGTATTTGGAGAGAACAAATTGACTGGTCCTTTTGGTTACAGATTCTTTCTCCCAACACTCTAATAACTAATAACTTATCATACATTGTGTTATATAACCTCATAATCATTGGAGTTGATCTTATTGAACTGATTTTTGATGTTATATAACATCAAAAATTGACTGATTTTTTATGTTAGTCCTGTCGAGTATGTTCTGTATTTTCATTTCCGGTATGACATGGATCCCCTTTTCTTGTATGTTGCAATCTATATGTATTAAGGATTTGAAATTTGATTTCATACCAGGTTTCAAATTTTGCCTGAAATGTTGGTGGAATTTCAAAGTGTTTTGGTAAAAAAGGGCCATTAAACAAGTTGATTTCAAAGTGTTTTGGTAAAAAAGTGCTCTCACCTTGTCAGCCTGACATTTTACCATTGCACCAAGCAATGGATGCTAATTTGAAGTTCAGGAAAAGAGTATTTGGTATATTTCTTTACTATTTCTAGGTTTTTATATTTTTCCTTGGTTTGCTCCTGTCTGGTTGTTTTCTCTTATTCACATCAATCTCATTTGAACAAAGTAAAATACTCTTACTTCGTCTTCAATCTGGATCAAAAGTATTGGAGAGTATGTTCTCCATAGTCCATATATTTTGTTCTGGTCATTCCTGAAACCACGGTATAGTAGTTTCAAATTTTTAAATATCTCATCGAAATTTGATATCATTTGCTGTTGGTACAACAAACAATTTTACCTTTTCAGCAAACTTACAGAAAAAAAGTTTTTTATTGGTGTTTTTGTTGTTTATGGTCACATATTTTTCCCTGTTTAAATGTACTAAAATAAATTTCTATCTAGATTAGCATGAAGCTTATTGATAAACCATTTCTGGACACTGGGAAATTAGTAAGAAAAAGGGTTCTCACCTCTCAAGCATTCATTTGACTTGGTTGAAAATCTTTTTTTTTTTTTTTTCTTTTTTGGTAAGCACTTGGTTGAAAATTCAAACCAATATTTTCCTTGCTCATACACTAATATTTTTTCCCTGTTTATTATACCCCCAAAGTATAGTTACTTTCTTCCTTGTCATCCAACTACGGCTAGTAGTATTAGCGTATTACAGGTCATGAGCTGTTGAGAATACTCTCTACCTGGGAAGTTCATTACAGAAGAACTAAGATTTCATAGTGATCTGATTGACTATGGTGGACTTTGAGGTTTGAGTGTTGCTTCTATTTTTGTTATGTGTTTTTTTAGCCCTATTTTATCAACCCACGAGGTTTGCATCGTCCTAGTAATTCTTCTTTGATCGGACATGAAGGGGAAAAGTTGGAATTATGCTTGAAGGAAGATATAGCTCTAATGCTACTAAACTTGGACAAAGCATATTTACATGCAAATTTATCTCCTGATGGGCTTGATATCTCGATACCCATCCGAGGGAAATGAAAATAGAGCACTAAATTTAATTTCCAAACACCAAAGACCACATCGATAGGACGGGTGAAACGCCCCCCCTAAGCCAATCAAACCGAACTGTGTGCCCAAACTCTGCATCAAAACCCCCGACAATGCTTGCTTTCGTAGAGAAAAAACATCGTCAAATTTCTCTCATTCACTTGTTGAGTAGTATCTAGAAGTCCAATACTTCTCGATCTCTTCTGCTGTTCTTCCTGGTATTCTCCCAGCAATTAGAGCCCACCTGGTCAATCAAAGATACTGAAACTTTAGGTAAAAGAAGACTTTGTTGAGTGAGAAGAAGGGGAAAACGAAAGGCCTCAGACCAACCTATCTCCAATCAGATTATACATCCGAACAATAAGCGTTTCCTCATCCTCTGAGAATTCCAGCTTAGAATCTTGGCTGCTGTTCTCTAAACAAATGTTAAAGTAAAACCAGAAGGAAAATCACATTAACAGAGTATACAATCAGGGTGTCTCAGGTAGGAAAAAAAAAGAAAAGAAAGAAGCAGAAAAGCCGCTGCGTTTGTATGGGTACCAGAACAAACACCCCGAAAGAATCAAAATAACAAATAATAAATAAGAAGGAAACCATGTAAGGTTAAAAATCCAACAAGAAAAATCCGAATGTCACAACAAATAATCAATGCTAAAAGTCAGTAATTTCAAGTGGGTACCTCGAGAATCGACAGAGGTATCGTCAGAAGAGTGATCCAAGTCAGCCATTTTTTCCAGGGAAGAGAAAGATAAGCAAGATCTTGGATTCAATTTGTTGGAGGCAAAAGAAAAAGAATGCGAGGAACTGGTGGTGCTGTGGATGCATTTAAGTAATATTAATAGGAGGAGGAGGGGCGGAGAATCCCGAGAAGAGTGAGGGAAGAAGAACGGGTGTTGAGAAAAGAAAGAAGACCGGTAGGTGTGAAGAGGGAGTTGGAATGCTTGGTTTGATGGGTAGTTGTAAGGATCAAATAACAACAAAAGGTTTATGAGTTTATCCCTTTGGGCATCACCTTGAAAGCAATAAATGATAAAACTTGCAAACAGCCGGAAAGCATATGATGACACATAAATTTATTGCCAACAGTAAGAAAACAACATGATCAAAGTACCAAACGTTACAAATATCTCACCCATCTGGCCATCTCTATCCCTCCTGTACTTGCCGACAAAAAATAACCATTAAGTCTTGGGACCCCACCCTCTTTCGTTCTCACAATTAAATCACGCAATTAGGTTGTATTATGTGCGCATCTAGGTACTAAACTGAGGTTAGCATGCACGAAGAACAACCCTTGGGCTTGGAGGGCCCCTCCTCAGACTCACAGACCAAAGGCAACAGTGATTTTAACAAAGAAAAAAATACATAAAGAAATGGGATGGGATTAATGTTGAGAAACCTGAATTCACATTTGCGCCCCATAGAGGGCGTCCCACAAACGCCATACGGCATATCCCAATCATATATTGTGAATATTTTCCACTGACAACTTGGGAAAATGTGTATATGGGGTGTTTGTGAGGCGTATTTTATTGGGCATAAATGTGATTTGGAGAAAACCTAAATCCCCCATCCTCCTCTCAAGAGGAGAAAAAAATAAATTTCTTATGATGTCCGTACTGTGATTGCATTGCGTAGGTATATTGATGATGATCTGTGTTTCACATGAGATCAATTTGTTGTATTCTAACTTGTAAGTTTAGCTGTTCAGCTGTCTGTGGAATCAATGATAACGCTCATCCACCGCAAAATAGCCTTTCACAGTCTTACATTGAGAATATCTTGTTTTATTTAAGGTGATTGGAATGGTATGGGCATGGGCTTGCCTCTAATGTGTGCTTATCCTAAACAAAAAGAAAAGGATGCTAGTGGGAAGATATTATTAAGGGTATACAGTTCTGGACTTGATCCTTTAATCTTGGATTTTTTGGTAGAATCGTAAATCTAGCAATTTGGTCCTTGCAAAATATTGGGTCAAGGTGTGAATACTCTTGCTTTTGTTTGATATCAAATAATTTCAATCATGTCCCTAAATCAAAGTTATTTGGGTAGTTGATAGCAATCCATCGGAAGGGCAGATCATTTTTGTCTCTGAGTCATGCGTATGGAGGCGTAAAATTATGACGTCTGAAAGTTTATATAATATTGAGTATGCAACCTATGATCCAATGATCAGATTGATGGTTAAACCGGCTGGATTAAACAATTCTGGTTCCTACGGTTCAACCGATCAAATTAATGGCGGCAAATTAAGAACACTAGTTGATAGTAATACTGTTGAAGTGGAAGCGGTCAACGTCTCTACTCTGTAACGTCACCACTGCCACCTCTTCTAACCACAAGATCTGCATAAGCGGCTGAGGCATTCCGGCTTGGGATCCGAAATGTCGTGATTAAAGGCAACTTGGCATAAATGACCCTCTAACCACAAGATCATACTCTAATCTAATCTAATGTATTTTATTTTATTTTATTTTTTTACTGTTGCATCGTATGCCGTGCCGGCGTCACATCCAACGCGACGGAAGAAAACCAATGAAACTTGTCTCTCGGTAAAATGATAAGAATACGTTCACAGCATGGAATAGTTTGGTTGGAATGATGGAATGTTGGGGATTGCGCATTGTTAGTTGTTTGTTGCTCATTGAACCACACCTACCAACACCAATAAGCAATGCAGCTCCCTGGCCCTAATTGATTAATCCATCGATGATATTTTTAGTACAATTGGATACGAACACCATTGCAAAGTAAACAAAGATACATAATAACATGGGTCGAGTTAAAGAGACGCTCGATGGTGCCAATCTGCCAGAGAGGGTTAAAGTTCACGTTGTTTCCGGCAACGCATGATCAACAGGCACCAACTCCTTCAAATAACAAGACCCCTTTATATGTCATAAAATTAAATAAATTTTTTTTTTTATTTTTTTCTTGTAAAAGAAAAAACCTCTTAATTGTTTTCTCTTAACTTTTTATCTCTCAAAAGCGCATGAGGGGCATAAAAAGAGGCAACGTGGCCGCTTCTGGTGTTGGAGTAAAGCGTCTATTAGAAAAAACATTCAACGGTCAAAATCCTGTCGGATTGATGATTCGGCTGCATACATTTAATCCAACGGTTAGTGTGCACCTGTGCATTTAATGTCACAAAATCCTGCCGAGCATTTAATGTGCATACATTTAATTGTCCAAAGGTTAATGTGCATTTATGTTTAGTGTAATTAATGTACATGCATTTAATTGTCCAACGATTAATGTGCAAAAAAGGGACTGTTATTTGTGTTTTGTGTAATGAATAATCCAACGGTTAATGTTTAATGTACACGTGCATTAAACGACCTCATTTGCAAAAAAGGGACTGTTTCTAAAAAGAACCTCATCGTTCTGCACTCTGGATTCCTCCGATCTTCTAAATGGAAAGAAGGCGACTTTGCCTCACTTTGCACCATCATCGTTCTGTTTCTGCAGCAGCACTGTATATCATCGATTTCTCACACTCGATGGCGGTTTTCACATTTAATGTTTCTTCAGAACATCATCTTGATTTTTAATGGTCACAATGGCGGTTTTTACATCTTCTCGGCTGAACACAGGCGACTTCTTCTTTTCGAACATCATGTAGAAAGCGGGGACTGTTTCTAAAAAGAACCTCATCGTTCTGCACTCGGGATTCTGATCTTTCAAATGGGAAGAAGGCGACTCTGCCTCACATTGCACCATCATCGTTCTGCTTCTGCATCAGCACTGTACATCATCGATCTCTCACATTCGACATTCCGATCTGGTCGTACTTTTCCTTATCACATCATCGTTCGTAGGCTTCTTTCCAGTTTTTCATTTGCAGCTGGAAGCGGATGCATAACTCCTCACCCGACCCCGCCAACCCCCAACTGCAAGAGTGGCACAACTTCAAATTTCTTGAGCGGCTGCGCTTTGCACTCATGACATGGAGGCCCCACCTCACCTCATGGTATATATATCTTTGGGTGTCTTTCTTTTTTTGTTTATTAACGTCATTCTTTATCTTCTTTTCACTGTTTTTATTCTTTAGTATTAGTTCTCTTGTTTTCTTTCTTAATGTGCCATTGTTTTAATCAGAGTTTTCGTATTTTTTAACAATGGGCCTTGTTGTTCATCGATTAAATAGGAATTCATGGACAGCTTAAAATAATATGTTTTGGAATTTGTAGTTCCCATGGTGTATAATGTAGCTCTTTCTTTCAGTTGTCTTCACTGGGGTTGAAATATGCCTTTTTCCGTTGAAACCCCACTTTCAGTCTTCGCCTTCAAACGTGTTATCACGTTCTTAACGTGGTGGGCAAAAGCAAAACATTAATTGATTTCAAAAGACTAAGGGCAGGTTGGTCATTACGGGGATACGAGGAACCAACTTTCTGGTTTGGTTTCAGTTGGGTGAGGATCCCTTTCGGTTACATTCATTTTTTTCACTGACTGAATCCAACGAACAACAATAACAATGAAAGAAAGAGGGAGTAATGACACATCTCCTTTGTTCCGTATGACTAAATGTCTTTCTCTCTCCTTCCTTCTCACTCTTTTACCTTATTTCGTCTGCCTAGCGGAGTTTGGAGACTGATGGGTTGATGAAAAATGGGATAAAGTAGAGAGAGAGAGCAGGAGTCTTGACCATTGGCGTTCGCTTTCGTGTAGGCGTTGTTTCCAGCTTCCATGCGTGACACGTAGAGTTTTTTGCGAGTCTTTTTTATTGCATTTTAGGTTAATTTTTTATCACTATTTTTATATTATTGATATTGATCATCATCACTATTTTTACTTCTTATAAAAATCTTGTGCTTGATCACCTTCTGGCTTCTGGAGTTCTTAAACCGCTTTTATTCATCTACCCCGATGATTGGTGTGACATAATCTGATGGAGTGATGGGCAAAGACATGTAAGCTGCCACGGCACCAACAAAACCCGGCGGATAAATCCCGGTGAACCCGCTGAGGTGGACAAAGCCCGATGCACTCATTGAACACAGCCCATTGGACATAGCCCGATGGGCAAAGGCCTGTTGGACATAACCAGATGCCTATGCAATTTCTTATTCTTGAGCCGCTGAGGCCGTTGGTTAAAGGCCTGTTGTGTCTCGAACTGCTACTAACTGACAGTTGATCGATGGCCTGACAATCGATCAGGGAGAGAGGGGTGGCGGTGGTGCCCTAGAAGAGATGCTACTGACTGATAGCTGAGTAGGATCGAGGGCCTCAGCCTGACAGACAGGAGAGGGGAGCGGATAAGAAAAAGAGAGAGTGTGGGAGCGAGAGGGAAAGATGAACCAAGGAAGAAGAAGAAGCAAGGGAGAGAGTTCTTAGTGGGAAAGATTAATCTGTTTCTATGTTCTTCTTTTCTCACTACGTTCGTTTTCCTTATCTTCTTTGTCCTTTTTGTTCATGTCAAGAGTTCTTGGTGGATTTCTTATTTTTGGATGTTTCAATAGATTTTCTTGATCGTTCGAGCTGCATTGGTACTCCTAGGTGGGTTTTCGGATTTCTTGGTTCGGGAGAGAAATGAATCTGGAGTTCTGGTCCTATGGACTCGACAGTTGTTGATTTGAGACTCAAGAGATCTACCATCTGGGGGTGGAAATTCAAATAAGCATGACAAGGATAAAGGTGTTAATATTCAGGTTCTTCTCCATTGCAGGTTAGTCAAACCTAATCTTTCCTTGAATTTCTGGTTAATGGAGAATTTTTTATGAGTTTCGGACTATAATGACTTCTTTTTTCTAGACCCTTGAGCGAAGATGAAATGAGGGTCAAGAAACCGCAAATGAAATATCTGCCACGCAGAACACAGCCAACAAGCATATTGATAGAGCTTTTGTATTTGACAAGGTTTGACACTTGAACCGCTACCCCATTCATCTCAACTCCCGCATTGATCTTTAAAACTATGGAATTAGAACTTGTGATCTGTTTTCTAACGTATTATATAACTGTACACTATTCTGTGTAGGTTTTTGGTCCGGCATCTCAACAGAAGGATTTGTTTGATCAAGCCGTTTCTCCTATTGTCAATGAAGTTCTTAAGTTCTTGAAGGTTATAACTGCACCATTTTCGCATACGGTCAGACAGGTACAGGGAAAACATACACAATGGAAGGAGGGTGAAGAAAATCAATGGTTTTTCATTGTTTTACTTATCTATTTTGGTCTTACCATGCTTTCTGTGAATTTGAGAGCCTCTTTCTTCTTGTTTTTTGTCTTTGTAGAATAGGGATTTAACAAAGTAATGCGGGTGTTATCCCTAGAGATGTTCAACAAATCTTTGACATACTTGAAGCTCAAAATGCCGAGTACAGCATGAAGGTTACATTTCTAGTACAATGAGGAAATAACCGATCTTTTGGCTCCCGAAGAATGCACAAAATTCATTGATGACAAGTCAAAGAAACCAATAACCCTCGTGGAAGATGGAAAAAGGGGTGTTTTTGTGAGAGGCCTGGAAGAGGAGATATCGTCTGTACTGCAAATGAAATATATAAGATCTTGGAGAAAGGGTCTGCTAAAAGATCATACTACAGATACCCTGCTTAACAAGCAATGCAGTTGCTCCCACTCAATATTTTCTACCACAATCCACATCCAAGGAGTGTACACCTGAGGGAGAAAAGATGATTAAATGTGGAATACTTAATCTTGTTGACCTTGCTGGCTCTGAGAACATATCACATTCTGGGGCAAGAGAGGTATGCGGGCTACAGACATACATACAAGTGCACAACTTCAAATATTAACATTCACACATACACTTAAAATGGCATGCTTGTGGTTGTAGATGTAGTAACATTAATTAAGACCACTCCAGTAGAACCTTTCTCTCTCTCTCTCTATATATATATTTAATTGTAAGTAGACCTATGTTTACAGGGAATAGCAAAGAGAAGATGGAGAGGTTAATAAAAGTTTGCTTACACTTGGTCGTGTCATTAATTGTGTACTGTTGCTATCCTTTTAAATGGATTTTAAAAAGATTAATTGGTTCTCTTTTTAATTTCTAATACTAGCGAGTGGAACCCGTAATGGTTGAGCATTTATTCTGTTCCGTTGACGTGGCACTTAGTTGTCAATAAATGGTTTATCAAGTATTTTTCTCGGTTTTGAATACTCAAATATAAAATGTTTATTTAATAAACATAAGTTATACCAAAGACATACTTGATTTGCAATCGGAATGGAATTTAAATCGGAATTTACATTCCTTGGAATCAGAACCATAATGGTATATTCTTATTATTTGGTTCAAATAGGAATCAAAATTGGAAGCAGAATAAGCTGGAATAGGATCTCATCCTCAAAAGAGAGAATGGCCATTTCCTCAAACGGGGGAATGCAATTCCATCAAGAACGGGAATGAGATACTAATTCCACCCAACCAAACCGTTGGAATTACCATTCCAGTTCTAATTCCAAACCAAATAGGCCCATAATTGAATGGAACTTGGATTCACTCCCATAGAGCACTCTCCACACAAATCCACAGCACATTGCAGCCACGGTGTTCCCAAGGCTTTGTTTGCCTATAGAGCAATTCCATTTGCACTAATGCAAAGTATGGGAATGTAAAATGTCGAGTCCAAAATTTGATTATAAATTTTACTTGGTTTTGTTACTAGTGAATGACCCCATATCAAGTACGAGGAATCATAATGTTAAATTTACATTATGGAATCATAAGTTTTCCTTGGTTTTGTTACTAGTGAATGACCCCATATAAAGTACGAGGAATCAATATTATTAAATTTATTTTTATTAATACTTTAAATAATCATTATAATTTCAAAAAATAGTTTTTCAATAATTATTAGAATATGAATAATTTTCTTTTGTTATGATATTAATAATTAAGTGAGATTGATAGAATGTATGCAGTGGTTGTGGATCTCTTTTTAATTTCTAATAAATGGAAGTCTGGGTGTACTATTTTCTAACTTCATTTTTTTAATCTATTCATAGTATATAGAATTTTTAAGTGTTTCAAGTTTCAACAGTTATTCACACGCATGGGCATCCGTCATTTTACCCTTTTATGATTTGAAAGCCCAACCTAACTGACATCATACAAATCTGAAGAATTTGTCTTTGAAATTCTAAAGTAAACACTCTAATTAGCCGAATTGCTTCTGCAATATAACAAGTTAAATCTACAGTAACCGAAATCAACTGAATAATCTACAGTATAACAAGTAAAATCAACTATAGCTAAAACAGATGCTTCTCAGTCCATCTCTAACAAGGATCAGGAAATGCAAGATGACAGTGTGATAGATGCAATCAATAAGTATCTTTTCAAGCTCAAAATCAAAGAAGAAATATATGGTGAAGAGTAAAGGGTGAAAACGATAAAAAATAATAGATCTGTCTATTGGCTAAAAGAACACAGGCTCAAAGAAGAAAACGATATACAGAGAACTTGGGAAAAAGCAGAGAGAAAAATTGAAAGAATAGAAAATGATAGATCTATTACCTTGACGACAAAGAATGATGTCCACTGCTCCTCTGGGCTCTGGTGTCACTCCTTCGATCATCTATCTGTGGGTGGTGTCAAGCTTGTTCGTGGTCAGGGTTTCAACTAATAGGGAGGGAAACAAAAAGAAGAAAATCATGGGACGGTAGATTGGGTTGAACCAGATCAAAACTTGCGGGTGCCATGTAAGCTCCATGTCAGCTATGCGTTTCATGAAATGAACAGCCATTGGGGGAAAAGAGAAATGGAATAACGTTTATTGCCGTTTTTTAATTAGACACTGCCACCAAAAAGTGGTTTTGGTGCCCATAAACGTTTATTGCGCCAAAAGCTGAACTGGTGCTGAGGTGGCAGTGTTAATCGTAAACCAAACATCCCCATAGTTTGATCGGTACAAGTGAAAATCTACAACTAAAAACTGGGCAAACAATATTAAGCTTAAAAGTTCCTCTTCCCTTGGTTTATCCATGCAAGGGAAATATGAACTCGAATGAGAAACATCAGAAGATTCCTCCGACAAAGTAGCTTTGCCTTCTTTTCTCTGCTTCTCTTCGATAACTCAACTTTTTGAATCCACCTTCTTTTCTGCAGATAATCATAACTTTACTTAAAAGTATTTAAGTATTTATTTCTACTATTTTATCTGAAAATAATGCCAGTGACTTTAATAACACTAATTTACTAATTATAATCAGTAATAATCGGTAATTATAATAAATTAATCTAAAGTATTTCTGGTAAATTAATATTAAATTTTAAATATGATCATTTAATTAGTAAGTTAATTATTAAGTATTTATCTAATTAATAATCCATATTTTCTATATTTTTGGACATTTTCTACAAATTTATGATAACTTTAATAAAAGTCCAACATTATTTTTTCTGATATTTATTAAGTATTAATTTTGGTAAAAGGTCAAACGTTTTTTTAAATATTTATTAAGTATTTAATTATTAATAGTATATATTTTGGTAAATATATAATAAATTTTTATATTTGTTATATGATAGATTATTGGTAAAACTGGGTTCGGTTGAACACAAAACATAACCCGAATTGATATAATTAATAAATATTAATTATTAATTAAATTATCAGTATTTATTAATTATAAAACAATAATTAATAAAACTGGGTTTGATGGGCAACTGAACTGATAGCACAATCGAACCGGGTTCGGTTCAAAATAAAACTCAAATCGAAACACTAACTAAAATAACCCAACATTATAAAGCAACCCGACCTGAAGAAAATAGTCTTCCTAACCCGAATTGTTTCACATCGTTCGTTCGACAAAGCGATGACGACACCGTATCAAGGGCGGTTGAAATGCTAAAATCGACCTGTTTCTACCTCATCTGAACAAATAGATAGATGAAATAATAGAAAACTTTTAAATAAACAAACAAAAAAATAAACCAAAAGCAACGAAAAATACCTGGTAGTTGATCACAACCGCTGTTCTGTGAAGTTGAGTGGTAGAGCGTGCTTCCAATTGTGATGAAAACGAAGAGTTTGCTTTGAAGGAATCCATGCACGTCCAAACAGGTGATAAAAAACGGCTAGTGTCTCTCTGTATTCAAACAAATACAATGGTCGATCAAAACAAAAAAAAAAAAAAAATGAAAAACAGAGGGCAACAGTACAATGGTATCCTTGTATTTTAAACAAACGCAACAAACGAAATCCACCGACCATCATCAAAACGATATAACAATAGCGACCAAAACATTAATAATAAGAAGACCCCTCCTCCTCCGTTGTCTGATAAACCCAAACCAAAAAACAGAACCCAACCTAAAACCAGAGCAGAGGAGGGAAGCAGTTTTGGGTTCTGGGTTTGTTTCGCAGCTCATGGCAGAGAAGATGAATAAAAATATCCAACTCTCACTGTTTTTTCCATCTCCATTTTTCAAAGTTTCGATCTGAAAAGGAGAGAAGTGGTCAGAGGAAGAGAATTGTCTACTCTGGGTGAACTCCATCGCTGTTTTTTCCGCCTCCACTTGCGCCTTCGTCTCAGCCACCTCAGCCATTGTTACTCCTGGAATAAGAAGAGGAAGCTTGCAAAGCGAGAGAAAAATCTACCTCAGTAGCGCTATCAACTGGAGTTCCATCTGTTGCAGTCTGTGCAGGAACGGAAGCTGGATTCCCAGAAAGCCAAGAGCCATCGCCGATCCCAATTCAAGTTGGGCGACGCAGAGCCTTCACCAAACAGGGATTCCTGCAAGCTCCTGTTGGGCATATACTCATACACAAGAAACCTCCTCTTCTTCTCAACACAATACCCCAAAAGAGAAACAACAAACGGCGACCGCAGCCCGCCGAGAATCTGCAATTCATTCTGAAACTCCCTCTCCGCCTGCAACGAAGACACATCGAGCTTCTTAACAGCGACGGACTTCCCATCACGGAGAATACCTCGAAATCCTTAGTGGCCGACTTCAGCTCCCTATAAGAACCTCTGCAACTTCAGTGGAGCGCTGGAATCGAATGGGCTGGTGCGGGAGCGATCGACGAGGGAGTACCAGAGATAAAACAGGAACAAGACGAGACCAATAAAGTACAAAACTGAAGCCGAGATGGTAAGAGCCAGGAATAAAATAATCAGATCCGAACTCCTCAAGGTTTCTATAAGGGCTTACTCACCCTCGGGTTCTTCCTACGAGAAGGAGAGGATAAGAGGAAGCACGGAGTATGAACAGGTGTGCTACATGCAATAAAATAGTTTAAGTTAACACTAAATAGTAAGATTTCATCGATAGTGTATAAATTGGCACGAGCGAAAGGGAAGATCACCCCTTTCGCTTTAGCTTTAATATAAAAGATTGCTTTGAAGTTCTAATCGAGTTCGATTGACTAAATATCACTCTACTTCCCCATGTGAACTTTTTGTTATTTCGATGTAGCATGTTTTTTTTTTTTTATCAAATAGAAAGTTTGATTTAATAATCAACAGGTAATATTCTTATTTTATTTCCCTCCCATGTATATTTAATTTGTAACTGGGATCCATTACCAGTTTGCCTTCAACCTGGTAATATTAGTTCAGGTGTGTACCTTCTTTCAACCTCATGCCTTAGGTTCTAGGAACCTCGTGTATTTTCCTCTGGATTTTTTAATTTTGGTTACTGAGGGATTGCTCTTATAGTAGATTAATTTTTGTTGGTTATCCTAATTAATGTATGTGTTATTAACGAGGATTGTAGTGAATGCTAATGGTTGCAGTACTTCTCAAGTGGCAATAAGAACATTTTCTCTAGTGGGTCATGCTTTCATACTCTCTTGCTGTTCTGATTTTACCTTCTCTCCCTTTTACAGGCTATCTATTGAGTTGTAGGCTCTAATAGATGGTGGCATTCTGAAAGCCCCTAAATCTAAGCGTGAGAAAGAAAAATTATAAAAGTTGCCAATGAACTGAACAAGAAAGGATTGTGGTGGTTGACTGGCTTGGTCGTCTCTGATCATAACTGGTGAAGTTGACAGAAGTCGCAGTTGGGAGTTGCTGCATGATCAATGGAGCCCTTGAACCGATCGATAGGCTAGCTAAGATATGGAATTGAGTGCAAAAGCAAGAACATAAGACCATCTTTTATATATAACCTGAATTTCAATCTGTTGGGTCAAAAGATTTGAAGTAATACAGTGAAAAAATTTTGTTTTTCCCACTATTCGAAGTGTGACGACAAAAATTACTGCATATTTTGTTTGATTTATATAATTTTAGACAACAGAAATTTATATAACGTATTGAGGTAATGGCCAATGAACATGAGTTTAATAAGGTTCATCTTTTATAATTTATTGCGATCACTTTTTCTTTATAAATATATTTGGATGTTAGCTCAATGATCCAATCACATTATGTTTCTGTGAATAGGTCACACTATTTGCGGCCTTGAAATTAAAATTCGATACTGGCATATGGACTGGTTTCCAAGATTAGTTAAAACCCATAACTCCCTGTGGAATGAAGTCTTCATGTGATAAAGGAATTCGTATTAGAGAGTTTGAAAAGGCTTTTAGGCTCTACATTCTTGAATGACTAGCCCCGTGGACAAAGGCCCTAGGAGAGAGACAGTTGTAATATACATCCAATACATTTACAGATTTACAATTTCGCTAGTTTAGAAGTACAGAAAAATGAATATTTTCTCTTATTTATGATTTCCTAAAAATATTTAAAGACGGGCACAATGCCGACCCATGGATTAGCATCAATTTCGATCTGACACCCATCCACTTAAATTTACAAAAATTTACAACTTTTTGATAAAAAAATTTCTACCGATATACCTCTTAAACAATCAGCTCTAAAACATCACACCTGTCAAATCATGTTTTTTTTCAGACGCACTGAAGATTACTTAACAAGGTGGACATGAGGCCCACCGCCATTTATTGGAGAGGGCTAAACTACTACTACACTGGTAGATGACCGTCTGGGCTTGGCCCGGGCTTTGTACATGTTGTGTGTTAAACAAGGAGATGACAGTAGAAATAGAGGCACCCACATGCACATGATTTTCTGATTGAATGTCTTAAGAGATGACCAAACAAAGACATGCAGTGATGGAAAGAGAAGTCAATAGAGGCATTTCCTTTATTATGGATAAAGATTAAAGCCCAGGAACAATCCATAATTCTTCCACATTACAAAACAAGCAGCAGAACCAACACAACTTAAATCATAAACTTAATACCAAACATTTTAAAATAAAGATAGATCACATGCAGTAAGGGCATATTCTGTTAAGTGTCTAAATGTATTATATTTTCCTGCGGACATGCATTAGCAAATATTAATTATGCAGGGCTGGTCAAATGCTGCTGTTACTTCTGCTCAAAAACCATGAATCTTGATGTGTTCCTTCTTCACAATTCCAGCCTGTTCGCCACAGGAAGAAAGAAAATGTCAGGGCTTTCAAAAATCACAATCTCAGTTGGTGCATCAACTTTGAAAACTGAGAGAAGAGTAGGATAGGAGGGAGGTGACTGATCACCTGGACGAGGAATGTCGAGACATTCTTGCGCTGATCACCTTGGAGTTGAATAACCTACAATCCCCACACAACAAACTACCATTATGATATGAACCCTCATACGCACACAGACAAGCAGACACAGGCAAATAAAGTGTCAAACTAAGGCGAAACTACAAACCAACCTGGCCTAACTCTGGGTCCTGGACAACAGTACCATTGCAGCAGAATTCCTTCTTGAGGTCCTTGAGGATCTTGTTATAACTAAATTCCTTCTTCAAACCTTGAACTGTTGTCAGGCTTTTCCGACCATTTCTCTGCTGTATACGTACATGCACATACTCTTTTGACCCAGCGCCCGAGTCCTCAGCATTTGCCTCTGCAAAGGGATCTGTTTCACCATACAAACACAACCGACACTACTTAGACTTTATCTCATATATATGTAGTCTAAAGGAGAAATCAGGTAAAGGAGAGAAATAAACACACCGAAGGTAGTAGGAATCTGGATGTCGAGTTCAGACATGAACCTTGGCTGTTGAAAGTTGGAGAGAAAAGGAACAGAGCTTTTATTTACTTATAATAGAAAATGCTCAGAGCTGGCACAAATGGAAGGCAAACCATTTAGCTTCAATACAAATTAAGAAGAATCCAAACAAATACAACTTAAATTGAAACACACACACACACACAACTGCATTCTTCAAAATTTCAACAGTTTGACAAAATAAACTCCTCCTGTACTTTTTATAGATCTCTTCCTGTACAATTTGCTGAAAAGATTTCTAGTTAAAATTAAGTGTTAACCAGCTTTTAGATTAACAGATAGTCCCTATGGATCCCACCAATGCAGCTAAGATAATTTATATTATGGGATACTAACTTGGGATTACTACCCCCCCCCCCCTGTTAAACAAACAGAAACTGCCACAGAAAATTTAACTTGTATTGTTTCGGAACCATTTCTTAATTGTCTAGGAGGGAGGGGGATGAGATTGAGAATCAAGAACATCTATCTTACTAACATATGCGGCAGAGGACACATCAAGATTCAACGTAATCATAACAAACCTTAGTGTCTCGCAAATTAACACATAAGAAAACTAGAACAAAGAGAAACTGAATGGAAAGAAAGAAGCAGAGAGCTAATCACATCCAGAAAAAAAAAAAAAAAAAAAGCCGCGTGTATGCATCATAGTACTATAAAATTCCATTATACAGGTAAGATCAAATCGAACTCGACAACTACATGTGTTGCATCTCACAAACAATATAACATGATATCCAAACAGAGCCCTTGACGACTATTGAAATAATGATAACATAGAAATTCGAGATTAAAACATAAGAATTTACAACGGTCAAAGAAATTTTGCAAGAACAAAAGGTAAACAGCATGAGACTCAATAGAAGCATAGGAAACCTCGAATTTATTCATACATGATAAAAATGGCATTCAGTACAGACGCATGGATGGCATAAAACAAATACCAGGGCATATGAAATAGATAGCTCAACAATTAAGGAATTTATTAGAAACGGAGTATACGATTGAAAAAAAAAGCACCTTTTCAAAGGAAGACAATGAAATCGTTGAGAAATCTATATCCCTAAACATAACAAGCACTCCATGGAAGAAAAATCCATGAACTAATTAGGTGTTAAGGCATGCCAAAATAATAAAACCCCAATAATCAACCACAAAGAAAGACAGAGTGGGAAAGAGAGGGATCTACCCAGATTTAAGGGACTCAAACCCTATGTAAAGAAAAAACAAAGAAATCATTGATCTAAATTACACGGAAAGAGTTCAGGTAAACGAAGATCAGAAAGCTCAAACAATAATACAACCAAACAATTAAGAAAGAAAAATCAGAAGCCTCATGCAAACAAATCAGATTTATTTATGTACAATCAAAGATATAAAGAGAAACAATAAAAGGAAAAAAAGAAAGAAAGGAAGGAAAAATAGGCATACATACCTGATCCGAACTTGGGTTTGAACGGTATTGACAGTTGAAGAAGAAACCCTAATCGGAGCAAAAGGAAGGAGAGAGAGAGAAGGGAGAAGAGAAATTGGCAGAGAAATCGAGGAGATAAGATGCAAGGCGGTTGGGAGGCTGTGATGGGTAATGGTGCCCCACGCCCCACACTTTATATTTGTAGACGACTGCTCTTAACCGCACGACTTCAGCCCCATCTAACTT
The DNA here is from genome assembly GCF_055504915.1 of Nelumbo nucifera. Classification (NCBI taxonomy): domain Eukaryota; kingdom Viridiplantae; phylum Streptophyta; class Magnoliopsida; order Proteales; family Nelumbonaceae; genus Nelumbo; species Nelumbo nucifera. The sequence continues at coordinate 143,171,083 of NC_142649.1, read as the reverse complement.
CGTTTATGAGTTAGGAATCTCCGTACCTTTTTTCTTTTTCTCTCTTTTCCTTTCCCATTCTTTTATGCATTTGTTTTCTTATTCTTCTATCATATGCTCATATGTTAGGTTTGGTTTTATAGAAAATTTGAGGAAGGTTCTCAAATAATATAACAATTTTTTTTTTAGACTCTCTTTGTTTAGAGTGCAAATAAAATACAAATAGAAATATGCAAAGTGCATTTTAATCTATGCAAATGTAAAGTTGATTTAGTTTTGCAATAATAAATTTACTTTTTTGTTTGTAATGGGTGCAAATATGAATCTCGAGATTAAAACATACACTTTTAACATTGATCAATTTTGAGTGCAAAGTTTGCATCTATTACTCTCATTTTGGATGTAAATATGTTTTTAAATTTTATGAAAAATGTTAGGGTAAATTACAAGGATCTCTTGTACTATGGGGTCAATGACAAAGACTCCTGCACATTTTTTTGTGACAAATACCCCTTGAACTTTGGTCGTTAAACAAAACCCCCCTCCTTTAGTTGCTTTTGAAAAAAGTTCTCACTTGATCATTTAAAGCTTTCTAAATGCCCCCTTTTCTAATTTATTTTACCTTTTTTCTCCTTTTGTTTTACTACGATCTTCATCCCATTTATCAGTGAGACTTTCAGGATGGCAGATATCAGGCATTTGTTCTTCCAAAACATTCGCATGCAGGTAACCAACACTGTCGTGTTCATCCATGTTTGCTCCCTCTTCATTCTTCATCAGCACTGAACGTTCTAACCCCCAAGTTTCGTCTCATGACTTTTAGATGAGTTAGACTGAATACAGGCCGGGACATTCATCCCTCATTTCATCGTTTTCTTTCTTTTTCTTTGCCGTCATCACCATTTCCAAGCATAAATCCAATGAATATTCGACCTCGTCCTATTCCCTCGTCGTTCTCTCCGAAGTCCTAACCTTCCATCGTTTTTCAAACTTTCCTTCCCCCTATTGTTTTTTGTTTAGTTTCTCTCAACTGTCATTACCTCCTCTGACTAACGAAAATAAGGGAGTTGTAGCAGCAAACTCTCCCCTTATTCCCACTCGGATCTGGTGAACCCCATTGGCTTCTGGTCCATTTTGAACTTTCGTCTAGTAGAGGTTTACTAGTAAATCACAATCCCCAATCCTTGAAAATCCACCATATCCCGCTTCCACCCTCTTAGAATCCTTTGCTTCAATAGCCTAAGAAATGGAGGAAGAAATAAGACGAGAAGTTTCGGCCATAATATTACATAGAAGGAAATTCTTTAACCAAACAGAGAGACTAAAGAAAAACAAGATTATGAAAACGTAAATGAGGAGGAGAAACAACATCGCGACCTTGAAAATGATGTTATGGTGGAAATGTAGAAGACGAAAACAGAGGAAGCTACGGAGAGATTGACTGCTCTTGAAAGAGAAGTTCAAAGAGACATGTTTAAGTGGGAGAGAATGGCTAGTGATGATGCATGTGATCTAGTGCTCCCTACTAGCGGATAGCTCGAATGCCAAGTTGTTGAGGTTGCTTGGTTGGGTTGCAAAGAGAGAAGTCAGTGTTTAGGTTGCTTTACCCAGGGTGGGCACTCCGATGATTAAGTTAGCGAAGTGTGTATTTAGAGAATTAGAAAGCAAGAGAGCAAGTATGCTTGAGAGCTAAATTGCGCGCGTACCTCTTCTATGAAAGGGGATGCCTTTATATAGGTAAGCGGTCGTGAGGCTCATGAAGCGCATTCGAGATCTCCGGCCTGTCTAGTTCGGAGGTGGTTTCATGCCCAGAGATGGACTCCGCGTAAATGGGAAGTGCTTATTTGATTGCGCCCGAAGTGGGTGAGGTAGTAGTTAGCTCCAACGATGTTGCATCGTGATCCCGAGAAGGCTAGAAGTGGCAGCTCACTCGAGGAGGAGGTCACTCGTTGTGTCATATAGACCGTTGGCTAAATCTTCACTAAGTCGACGGAGTAAGGTCGCCCCCCACACCAACTTGTCGTCGACCAACCTATTTCTATTTCGGCTTGCCGAGGCTAGTATCTACTAGGTCGGCAAGGTAGGTTGCCTCATACGTCGACCAATCTATCTGCAAGCTAACTTGCCAAGGTGGGGACGAGGAGTTTGCAATGGATGCGAGGTGTCCATCATATTTCTGAAGCCAGCTTACGTGGAATTGAGTTATCATCCGATAGGTTTGTGGAGCCACGTGTCATAATGTCACTAGAGGGTCGAATCAGCCCACATCAATTGCCCCTCCACTCCTGAGTCGATGCTAGTTTGGCAAAGGGAGTACCATTGCCAATCCCCGGTCTATAGTGACTCGTCTGGTCAGTTTGCAACTCGCTTGACCTATCCTCTTGACTCAACTCAAGGGCGAACTAGCACACGTGACAAGTTCAAATTTTAAATTGGGCATGCAAATTTTTTAAATTCAAATTCGCCTTTGAGTTATTAGAGCGGTGTGATCCTCTCGACTTTCGTCTGCTGCGACACCACATCCATTGATTTTTCGTGCCCATGGCTATAAATAGGGGGTTCCCACAGAGGTCCCATTTGTATTGTTTTGAATTTTCTTGCGGAAGGGTGAGGTGAGAGATTGGAGAAGAGATTTGCTAGGAGGTCGCTATCAGTTTGGCGGGCTTAATCTAGTTAGGTGAAGTAGATCTCTCTTTCCCTAAAAAGCTGGTGAGTCCTTTTCCCTCTTCTTTTAGTCATGTATTTGAGTGAGTCTAAAGGGGGTCTTCCTACTCCGCTCGGGCCGAGGAAGGGGCTTCGACATGAGAGCGACAAGGTTCCCATACAGGGACCTCAACTTCTCAACGAGAGTCGCAGTCGAGCTCCCATTTCGGTTCCATTGAGCTAAGCGAGGAAGAAGTTGTCAGGCTAGTGTCCTTTTTCCACGTCCCAAATGATTTCAGCTGCATTCTTTCCCACTATGACATCTCAATGGAACAACTCCACCTGAACTCCATCAGGACCATCGTGGGGACAATCTCTCTCAGTTACCACCTTGGTTTCCCTCTAGATATGGATATCTTCTCGGGGTTGTGTAATATAAAAAGAGTTTCCAATGAGCTCTATTGTTTTTATTTGAGCTACCACTATGGCTATAAACTTCTGGGAGGCTTCCCAACAAAGGCGAGGCACTGGACGAGTAGGTATTTCTTCCTCTCTTGAGAGGCCAACTGTCCCCTAGACACCGCTTGGTGATATGAGGCAAGAAAAGTTTACAAGGTTGAGTTCGATGAAGAGTTGTGTCTCAAGGTTCAACACCTCATATGTTAGGGATTAATGATAAATCAGTTCTTAGTTGAGCCTATGCTTGTTCGGTTTGGCCTAAATCCTGTAGGTAGGTTGGCCTGATCATCGCTTGTTGTCTTTATATCAAAGGATATTCTTTAGCTTGGCTAACTTATGTTTTTGTATGTTTCCTCAAAAATGGTGAGTACTGCTTCTCTCCTAGTGGTGGACAAGAGGCCCTCAAAGCAGAAGAGGAGGGTAGCAAATTCCTTAGTTTGATTGTCAATGGAGGGCTCATCAGCTGATGTAGAGGTGAGACCTGCCATGCATATGCCTGAGGTGGTCAACCTCGAGGGGGCAACAATCCTATGTTCGTAGAGCCCACTCAGGTCTTCACAGGTATGACTGCCTCGTCACCCTAGATGAGTGTGTCGCCGCCCCTTACGCTCTGACATACCTTGATTCATCCCCAATATTGGCCTTTCGATTGTTGACCGACTAACCAATCCTCTAGTTGTTTTGCAAGTGGGGAGGGGGATCCTCCTTCTTGACGTTGGCACAAGGATGACTTAGTGCATCCTGCAGGTGCGTGATCCTCATTTTTTATGCTTGTTTTCCTTTCCTTCCAAGCCTCACTACTATTATTTCTTCTTTTGCAAGTGAACTTGATGGGCCGGTTCTTCCTAAATTAGGTCATTGTGTCAAAGCGTGAAAGGCAGGAGATGCAAGCGAACGTTGAGGCCCTGTAGGCCTAATTGGAGGGAGCTCGGCTGAGCACCAAGGCGGCCCACTGCAGTGTAGAAGAGAACCGTAGATGCTTCTACGAGTAGGGGTGGATTCGTTGAAATAGTCTTAGACTTAAGCTTGATTCGAGCTAAAGACTTGAGCTAGAGCTCGACTTAGTTCAAAGCTCGTAAGTTCGAGCTCGACTACAAGCCAAGTTTTTCTAAAAAATAAAAATTATACATATAAAAATATTTTTTGTTTTGCATACAACAAAATAAGAATTATAAAAATGATTTATTATTATACATATAAAAAAGTGTTTTTGTTTTACATACAAAAATTAAGAATTATAAAAATTATTTACTATTATACATAAAGAATAAAAACATTATATAAAAATATTATTATATATATAATAAAAGTTATTTATTTTATATATATTTATATATTTATGTGCATGTATGTATGTATGTATTTATGTAATAAAAAATTTTATTATACTAGGCTCGCAGGCCTCACAAGTCGAGCTTCACTGGGCTCGAGCCTAGCTCGACTAGCAAACGAGCCTATGTATCAGGTTCGAGCAGGCTCGCGAGCCTCACGAGTTGAGCTTCACTAGTTCGAGCCCGGCTTGATTAGCAAATGAGACTATGTATTAGGTTCGAGCTTGGCTCGGAGCTCGGTTTAAACCGAGCCTAGCTGAGCTCGAATAGCTCATGAGAAGCTCGGCTTGTGGCCACCCTAATCTATGAGCTTAGTGTTGGCATGTAGCGTGAGCTAGAGGAGGCCAAAGAATCCATCACCACTCTGACCAGTGAGTGCAAACCAGGGAGCATCAGTTGGAAGAGCAGTGAACTAAGTATACTAAAGAAATCCACCGTGCCAAGGACACAACAGTCAAGTGCTTCTGCCTGTTACTGAAGTACGAGCAATAGAAGATCGAGAACGTTGTTCCCTCTGTGAAGAGGGGATTCAAGCTATGCCACCGCTTCCTCAAGTCCTTGCATCCCAACTTAGATTTCGACACTCTATCGATTAGATCGATACCGGGCGAGCTGGGCATGTAGGTTGACCAAAAGCCTCTAACTCTAGATGAGGAGGCTAGCAAGGGCAGCAATGAGGTGGAGGACAAGGGCACGGATGAGATTGGCGACAATCAGGAGGGCGATGAAGAAGAGTAGCTGCTGGAGGGATCCTTATTCATGTGTTTTGGGAGGTTTTGTACTTTGAGTCTGCATGCTCTAAATACATCTTTTCGTTTATTTTTTTACCTTATCTTTTCTTCCCCTTTTTTTAAATGGCCATGTACTTCACACTTTTTAATGAAGAGATCGATTTCTCCTACATATGTTATGCCTCCTTTCGCACCTTTTATTTTCGTTTCTAGAAAATAGACTAAGTGTAAAATGCAAGCCGAGCTAATGAGCTGTACACCTGCTTAGCTAAGTCTTGTGATTTTGGCTAAGTCAAAAATGCTACCGAGCTGCCAACTTCTTCAGAGGTTAGCTTAAGGGAACTGATGAAGGGAAATTTGGCCCGACCTCGCAATCACCCAACACGTGGCAAAGGCAAGCAACTCGGGACAGTAGAGCGCCCGAAGTGAACATCGGAAGCAAGTCCAAGCTCACTACCGAGCCCGAACTCCAGACCGCTCTACTGAGTCCAAGCTCCCTACCAAGAGTCCGAGCTCCTTGTTAAGAGCGAGCTCCCTGTTAAGAGCGAGCTCCCTGTTAAGGGTCCGAGCACCCTAAATAAGAACCCGAGCTCCCTACTGGGAGCCCAAGCTCCCTACTGGGAGCCCAAGCTCCCTACTGAGTCTGAGCTCCCTATTAAGAGCAAGCTCCCTACTGGGAGTCCGAGCTCCCTATTAAGAGCGAGCTCCCTACTGAGAACCCGAGCTCCCTACAAGGAGCACAAACTATACTGGGCCCCAAGCCTCAAAGCTGACCCGAGCTGGCCCATGGCAGCTCGGAACACTCCAAACCGAACTCAAGACACCTCGCTCGCCACTCCAACACTTCGCTTCCGAAACACCAGGCTGACCAAACGTACCCGACACCAAGGACGTCCGTATCCAAGGGCGACGCACCTGACTGATTTGGGATCTGACGCCTGACAGCCGCACTTCAAACGGCTTCCTGCTACCACCACCTGCAACCGTCGTCACTAGCCGCAGAGACGGCTCCAACAAAAGGAACAGTAGCGGTTCTGTCCGGCTAGAGGAAATGACATCCGAACTGGCAGGAGTTCAGAAGTAATCATGCCCGATCTGACGGAAGCCTGGAAGTGAATGCGCGAGGTGGTTATAAAAGGCTCCTACCCCCCAGGAACAAGGTATGTTAACTTTTGCGCTCTGGTCTATCTTGCCTTTGAAAGACTCTAACTTGAGCTTCGGAGCCCTTACGCCGGAGCTTCTCTTCTCCTTCTGTTTCAGGTCCCTGCCACTCAGTTCAGAGGCAAGATCATTGACAACTAAGATCGGCCGGATTGTGCATCATCAATTGGCGCCATCTGTGGGAACGCTTCAAAAGGCCTCCCTCCAAAACTTTCATACCCCTTTCTTCTCCTTTGAAAAACTCAATACTCATGGCCTCCTCCAGCAACGCCGGACGCGGCACAGAGACAAACACCACCGGGGAACAGCCTCAAGTTCCCGTGGTGTGGCGCCTGCAAACCTACCTGCCACAAACATCCCCTTTCCTCTCCCCATCGAAACTACCCTCACTGAACCAACCGCCATCCCCCTGGCAGCTAGCCAAAATCGGTTGGACGACCTAATGCAGTGCATGCGGGCAATGCAAGCCCAGATGCAACAATTCCAGCAACACCAGCTTCACCAGCACCAAGTGTTGCACAACCTCTCCCAATATCACTATCAACAGCAGTTCCCCCAACTGCCACCGAACCAACCATTACTTCCACCTCGCCACCCTGCCCCGAAGCCGATCAAGGCCTCTCCGCAAGATGGACTCTTCCACCAAGGAAAGGCCTCCAGGCCCCAGATCCCCCCAAACAGCCAAGCCTCGTCCCCAGGCCGGAGAGAGAGAAAAGTCATCCCCGCCTCGCAGCTCGCAGGCGGGTCAGGAACCTCGCCCGCGAGATCGGCACCTCGGGGCTCCAAACCGGAGTTCCCACTCACGGAAAACCGATTCGGCGCACTGGCAGCAGCGGACTACCAGCACTCCGGGCCCATCGAGTTCGGCAACACGGAGGCCAGCAGCACCAGTACACGACCCACTCAGCAGTGAAGGCGCCATCGAGGTCGACGAACCACCACCCGCGTCCTGTCAGATCTCAGAGGCAAAGGCGAGACGAGCTCGGACGAGGTAGGAGTTGCCCTGATTCTCTCAGTTCCTTCCCCCCTCGCGTCAGAACTCCTGGCAGTCCCCCTGCCCAGAGATTTCAAGCTCTCGCCTCTAGACAAGTATGACGGGTCCTTCGACCCCAACGACCACGTTGACGCTTTCCAGTCCCAAATGCACCTCGCCAGAGCCAGCGAATCATGCATGTGTGTGGCTTTCACCACCACCCTGAAGGGGGTAGCCCGCACTTGGTACAGGAACCTGACCCCCGAGTCGATAAAGTGTTGGGCTCAGTTCATGCAGGTCTTCACTGCACACTTTGTCACCAGCAAACGGTGCCCGAGAGAAGAGGAAAGCATCTTCGGGGTTGTCCAAAGGGAAGGAGAACCCATACGGGGCTACATCAAACGATTCAATGAAGCGTGCTTACAGATACTACGGTTAGACCCCGCGGTGCAGCTCGCCGCAGCAAAAAGAGGGGTGACGCACAAGAAGTTCAAATGGCACATGGTAGCCAACCAGCCCGCGGCCGTGGCCGAGTTCCTCAAGCTCGCAGACAAGTTCATGAGAACGGAGGAGGAAATCAACCAGCGAACTGAGGGCCTGAACAAGAAAAGAAAGAGGGATGGCGAGCCCTCTAACTCAACCAACTGAAAAAACCCGGCCTGGGACCCGAAACTGAACCAGTCGTTCCGAGCTCCCCTGCCAGTTCGGACGGATTACACGCCACTGAACACGAGGCGGACCGAGATCTTAATGACGATTAAGGATGCCCTGTATGTGAAATGGCCACCTCGCCTAAAGGGAAATCCGAACGAAAGAAACAAGAATTTGTATTGTAGTTTCCATAGGGACCATGGTCACAGTACCGAGCAGTGCAATAACCTCCGAGACGAAATAGAGGGGCTCATCCGTCGCGGATACTTAAGGAACTTTGTATAGCACAACAATAATAGCAATAAAGCGGATCGGCCAGGCGAGCACGAAAAGGACGCCCCCGAGACCAGCAGCAGGCCTGCCGAACCGATGCAGCGACAGCCTCTGGCAGAGAGGCCAATTCGGGGAACCATCCATGTAATTGTGGGAGGTTCGGTAGTAGCGGGGTGCACATCGGCGGCAGCCCGGACTTCAGTTCGCGAAGCAGTCCTCGAGGAGCGGAACCCTCCGAAAAGGCCAAAGACCGAAGAGCCAATCCTCTTCACAGAAGACGACGCGTGAGGAGTTCGCTACCCTCACGATGACGCGCTTGTCATCAAACTAAGGATCAGCGACTTCGAGGTTAGGCGCGTGCTCGTAGATTCGGGCAGCTCGGCGGACATCCTCTTCAAATCGGCGTTTGATCGGCTACAGCTGCCAAGAAGCGAACTAAAGCCCGCAAGCACTCCCCTGGTGGGCTTCAGCAGGGAGGAAGTCAGGCCCCTTGGAAAAATAACGGTACCCGTGGAAGTCGGCACGTGGCCTTGTGCGGTCAGACTCAACCACGACTTCCTGGTGGTCGCGACCCCCTCCCCATACAATGCCATAATAGGGTGGCCAATCACGCATATCCTGTGGGCGGTGGTCTCCACCTACTATTTGGCCATGAAGTTCCCTACGGACTTTGGTGTGGGGGCAGCGCGGGGCGACCAGGTCGAGTCCCGCAAGTGCTATGTTGCCGCCCTGAAGGGAAAGGCCAAGGAGGCCGGCGACCTCGATCTGGAGCGGCCCGCAGAGCAAGGCGAAGAACGAGCCTCGCCCACAGAAGAAACAGTCGCGATCCCGACCTCGCCTATGGACCCAGCTCGCGCACTCCAGATTGGTGCTTCTGTCAAAGAACCCCTACGGGCCAAACTGGTAAGTTTTTTACTCCAAAATTTAGTTGTTTTTGCATGGTCCGCGGCCGATATGCCCGGTATTGACCCTGCTCTTATAACTCACAAACTTAACACTGACCCTTTAGTCAGACCCGTTAGACAGAAGAAACGGAACTTAGCCCCAGAGCGCTGGAAAGCGGTCGACGAGGAAGTCGAGAAGCTCCTCGCGGCAGACTTCATAAGGGAAGTCCATTACCTGAGCTGGGTGGCCAATCCTGTGCTGGTGAAAAAGGCGAACGGCAAGTGGCGCATGTGCGTCGACTACACCGACCTAAACCGAGCTTGCCCGAAAGACTGCTTCCCCCTTCCTTGGATCGACCGCCTAGTGGACACGACCTCGGGACATGAATTGCTAAGCTTCCTGGATGCCTACTCAGGCTACAACCAAATCTGGATGGACCAATCCAACGAGGAAAAAACCAGCTTCGTAACCGAGTTCGGTCTATACTGTTACAAGGTCATGCCCTTCGGGTTAAAAAACACCGGGGCGACCTTTCAAAGACTTGTAAATAGGCTGTTTCGGCCCCTGATCGGCAAAAAGATAGAGTGCTATGTAGACGACATGGTCGTCAAAACACGGTTTTCACAAGAATTAATACGAGACTTAGATTCTGTCTTCCAAATCCTACGTCAGTATAACATGAAATTGAACCCCAACAAATGTGTCTTTGGGGTCACCTCGGGCAAATTCCTGGGCTACGTTGTCAATCGATGCGGTATCGAGGCCAACCCGGACAAAATAAAAGCCATCCTAGATATGAGACCACCTCGGAAAATAAAAGAAGTCCAGAGGCTAAACGGCCGCATAGCCAGTCTAAGCCGCTTCATGTCCAAGTCGGCAGATCGCTGCCTACCCTTCTTCAAAGCAATAAAAGGCAAAGGGTTCGAATGGAGCCAAGACTGTCAGCTCGCGTTTGACGAGCTAAAAGGCTACCTCGCCAGTGTGCCAACCTTAGCTAGGCCCGAGGAAGGCGAAGTCTTAGAACTGTACCTCTCGGCTAGCGACGAGGTGGTCAGTTCGGTACTAGTAAAGGAAGCGGACCGAGTCCAACGACCCATATATTATGTTAGTAAAATCTTGCAAGGAGAAGAGACAAGGTATCCGCAGATAGAAAAGCTAGCGTATGCACTGGTGGTAGCAGCACGAAAACTCCGCCCGTACTTCCAGGCTCACACTGTCATCGTCCTGACCGACAAACCTCTGAGACAAGTTTTACTCAAACCCGAGGTCTCCGGCCGGCTGACGAAGTGGGCCATCGAACTCAGCGAGTACGATCTCCAGTACAAGCCAAGAACTGCCATTAAGGCCCAAGCCTTGGCAGATTTTATCGCAGAATGCACGTTTAGCCTCGAAGCTCCTGAGCCGGTCGAGCCCGAGATCCCCAGTTCGGGCGAACTCGGAGCTCCCAAGCCAAACGAGTCCGAACCCCGTGAAGTAGCAGCCAGTGTGGCATCCCTCCTGGTTAGACCAAGCGCGAACTGGGATGAGGAGCCCTGGATCCTTCACCTAGATGGCTCCTCGAACCAACAAGGCAGTGGGGCTGGAATAGTGCTACGCGGCCCGAGCGGAACAAAAATGGAATACGCACTACGCTTTGAGTTCGCGGCATCCAACAATGAGGCGGAGTACGAGGCACTGATAGCCGGGCTAAACCTAGCGCACAAGGTCGGAGCAAAGCACATGGTTATCTACAGTGATTCCCAGCTCGTGGTCAACCAAGTTACAGGCGAATACGAAGCGTGCGAGCTCACAATGATTGCATATTTGGCAAAGGTAAAGGAGGCTCTGCTCAACTTCCAGTCACACTTCATTAAGCAAATCCCGAGGTCAGAGAATGCTGAGGCCGACGCCCTGTCCCGACTGGCTAGCACGAGCCACAACGCTAGGAGAACCGTGTACGTAGAGGACTTACCTCGGCCCAGCATTCTCGGTGGGGCAGAAGAGGTCGCTCCTGTCACCGAAGCAGAGCCGAGCTGGATCGACCCACTCGCGAGCTTCCTGTTAGACGGAACCCTCCCCGCGGACCGCAACACAGCCAAGAGGGTGCAGCGCTAGGCAGCCAAATACGTCATGATAGACGAACGGTTGTACCGACGATCCTACACACTCCCCTATCTACGATGCTTGCGCCCAGCCGAAGCTGAGCTGGTACTCCGCGACATCCATGAAGGCTTGTGCGACGGACACCTGGGGGGCAGAGCCCTCGCCCAAAAGGCACTTCGACAAGGATACTACTGGCCGACAATGAAGACAGAGGCAATCGAGCTCGTCAAAAAATGCGACAAGTGTCAGAAGCATGCCAGCATCCACCATCAGCCCGCTGCCGACCTCAAATACCTCACCAGCCCATGGCCCTTCGCCCAATGGGGCATCGACCTCCTGGGGCCATTCCCACCAGTAACAGGCGGGAGAAAATTCCTAGTGGTGGCAGTAGATTACTTCACAAAGTGGATAGAAGTTGAACCCCTAGCAATAGTTACAGCCCGAAACATATAGAACTTCTTTTGGAAGAACATTGTATGTCGCTTCGGGCTACCTCGGGTACTGATCTCTGACAACGGCAAATAGTTCGAAGATATCAAGTTCCAAGAATGGTGCCAAAGTATGGGAATTAGTCAGAACTTCACATCGGTCGCACACCCGTAGGCAAATGGCCAAACAGAAGTAATGAACAGAGCCATCCTCCGCGGACTGAAAGCACGATTAGACCGAGCCAAAGGTTTGTGGGCAAACGAACTACCAAGTGTTCTATGGGCTCACCGAACCACAGAAAAAACTGCCACAGGAGAGACCCCCTTTAACCTCACCTACGGCACCGAGGCGGTGATCCCGGCGGAAATCGAAGTGCCTACGTTGCGACTAGAAGCATACAACGAACAGACAAACGAGGGCGAGTTACGCACCAACCTTGACCTACTGGACGAAGTGAGAGACCTCGCGCACATCCGAACTGCGGCCTACCAACAAAAGGTAGCTTGGTACTACAATGCGCGAGTAAAGAAGAGGAACTTCCGCATCGGCGACCTGGTTCTCCGTAAGGTCATGGTGCCCGAACCCGGCGTAGGGAAACTTGGACCAAACTGGGAAGGACCCTACAGAGTAATGAAAGCACTCGGTGGGGGAGCATACGAGCTCGGAACCCTAGAAGGAAAACAAGTACCCCGAGCATGGAACATCGTCAACTTAAGAAGATACTACCTATAAACCACCAAGGCAAGCACCCCGAAGCCTAGGTAGAAAACGGACTGGACCGAAATGGTCAGTTCGGCAAAAAAACACAGCTCGACGACGACTAGAAAAACAGCCGTTTCATGTCAGAAAATGAACTGGACCGAAATGGTTAGTTCGGCAAAAAAACGCAGCTCGAAGACAACCAGCACTTGAACAAAAGCCATTTCATTTCAGATAGATGTGTACATTCAAAAAAAAAAGCCATTACAAGCCAGGGGCCACTTCATCATTATCAGAAGCCACTTCGACAACACCCGAAGGACCTGCCTCCCCCTCGGAGTCCGGTTCGGCATCCACAGCATTAGCCATCTCTTGAGTAATGCGCGAAGTGGATATGGCGCTGGTATTGAGGTCGGGGTACGTATTCCGGATCATCCACCAGCTTAGCTTGAAACCCCTCCTGTAGGAGTCCACCATCAGATCATCGAAATCCGGCGAAGCAATGTAATCACTGACAGCTTTCTTCTTCGCGTCCTCGATGCCTTGAGAGAAGATCTGAGTCCTCTCCCTGATATCCTCCTGAAGATACTCGACCTGGTGCTCCAGGTCCAGCTTTAATTCCGCCATATGCTTCACCACCACTCCCATGGCCTCGGCATCTCTCTGAGACCTCACCTGCCTAGACCGTGCGCGGCGAGCAGCAGCCTCAGCAGCACGAGCATTCTCCTCGGCAGCTCGCGCCTGCCTCGAGCATCTCTCCACCTGGTTCGCCATGGCATGAATGGAAGAGTTCACCTATCAAAGGAAAACGGGATCAAAGGAACGAATAGAAGAATAAAAGCCGAACTCTAAAGAAGGGAGCACTTACCACCATGGCATGAGTAACAGCACGGCAGGCCACTTGGTGCAGAGCCAGCTCGGTCCACGCCGCAACTTCCTCGGGAAACATCGCCTCCTTACTCCGTTGAAGAGCATGAACAGGCGACAACACGCTCCTGAAGTCCCCCGGAGCCTCCGAGCCCGACGGCCTAGCTCGCATATGGGTAGACTCGGAGTAAGCGGGAGCCCCCGTGTGTGTGGTTTCGGCATAAGGAGCCCCCGCCGGTTCCTGCATAGGAGGAACCATCTCGGGCTCCTCTGCCGGATAATCCAGCACCTCGGGCTCCGCACCCTGGGATGGCTCGACGCGAGCTTGCTTAGCCACCCGTTTTCTCCTCTTCATGCCCTGGAACAAGTGCCCACCTCGGGTCCCTCGAGAGTCCATCGTACCTGCGAAAAGGAGTTCGGCATCAGTAAGACGTAAAAGAAGAGCAAGACAGAATCACTAGGGAAAGAACCTACCCAAACTCAGGCCCGCAGCAATAAGCTTGGCCTCCGTCAGATACCGTTGACAATCCAGCCCAAGCCGTGCCCATTGCCGGAGGCCCTTCGCCGTCTCCTTATCAAGTGTGACGCCGGAATCGGGAGCGGCCATCCCCCAGCCGGTCTGGAACGGCCACCCCAGCGCACTTCGCACCCCGAAATAGTCCCGCTTCCACGCCAGGACCTTATTAGGGAGTCCGTGTAAGAGCTTGAAGCCCGGACGAGGAGACAGGTAGTATGCCCGCCTACGCCCAGGAAGGGGACCCGCTTGTTTTTTCAGCATTAAAATAGAGGAGAAAATCTCCAGATCCAAAGGAAAGTTCTCGTCACAAAATAAGGAGATCGTCCCCACTAAATTTCTAATAGAGTTCGGGTGAAGCTGGCCTACTGTCACACCAAAGTGGTTTAGAACCTCGACAAGAAGAGGATGAAAGGGCAGTCGCAGCCCCGCAGCAAGCTGTTCCCGGAAAATCACGATCTCATTAGGACCGTGTTCCCAAGGGAAGCTGCCCGTAGGGATGAAGTAACCATGCTCCCCGGGCAAGTCCTAGTAATCTATGAGGGATTGAAGTCCCTCAGGCGTCATAGTCGAAGGACCGAACTGATCTACAACCCGGCCACGACGGGAGGTGGACGCCGACCTACCCGAAGCACCTCGGGCTGTAGGCCCGACCCCTTCCTCAGGACCTACATCAGGCTCACTTGAACTACCGGGGGACGCAAACTGGTTCATAGAACCTACATCAGACCCGCTTGAACAGTCTAAACCCTCCGAACTAGACATCGGGAAACGGAACGGGATTCCAAAAGCACTCACCCGGGAAGAAGACAAGCTGACCACGAAAGCTCGAACAAGCAAAGAACCTGGGACGCGAGCTGAAAAGCCTGGACGTGAACTGAAACTTAGGCGTGAGCTCAAGATGTACAACAGTAGCAAGGACGCCCCCCCCCCCCCCCCCGCGCGCTATTTATATCCACAGCGGCCGGAAAGCGACGGCCCAGATCGAAGCCAATCCAACGGCCCACAGCCGCGCTAAACCGCACGTCTTCGGAGACCAATCAGTGCACGTCTTTCCGAAATTGACGGAGCGTTGCGCACGTACTGTCAGAGGACGGGTGTCAGCATGCACCTTCTCGAAACTGACGGGGTGTTGGCGCACATCTCCTCGCAATAAAAGCGTCTACAGCCCAACTCTCGAACAACTGTCGTCACGTCTCCCAAACGCGCGCCCTTTTTTGAAAGTCAAATTAAATCGAGCGCCCTCAGCACGGACCAAAACCCTCCTGCTACCTTACGAACTCCCCGCGCCAAGACCGGACCCTTGTCGCAGGGAATGGGGGGCAATTGATGAAGGGAAATTTGGCCCGACCTCACAATCGCCCGACACGTGGCAAAGGCAAGCAACTCGGGACAGTAGAGCGCCCGAAGCGAACATCGGAAGCAAGTCCAAGCTCACTACCGAGCCCGAACTCCAGACCGCTCTACTGAGTCCGAGCTCCCTACCAAGAGTCCGAGCTCCCTACTAGGAGCCCGAGCTCCCTGTTAAGAGCGAGCTCCCTGTTAAGGGTCCGAGCTCCCTAAATAAGAACCCGAGCTCCCTATTGGGAGCCCAAGCTCCCTACTGAGTCCGAGCTCCCTACTGGGAGTCCGAGCTTCCTATTAAGAGCAAGCTCCCTACTGAGAACTCGAGCTCCCTGCAAGGAGCACGAACTATACTGGGCCCCAAGCCTCAAAGCTGACCCGAGCTGGCCCATGGCAGCTCGGAACACTCCAAACCGAACTCAAGACACCTCGCTCGCCACTCCAACACTTCGCTTCCGAAACACCAGGCCGACCAAATGTACCCGACACCAAGGACGTCCGTATCCAAGGGCGACGTACCTGACTGATTTGGGATCTGATGCCTGACAGCCGCACTTCAAACGGCTTCCTGCTACCGCCACCTGCAACTGTCGTCACTAGCCGCAGAGACGGCTCCGACAAAAGGAACAGTGGCGGTTCTGTCCGGCCAGAGGAAATGACATCCGAACTGGCAGGAGTTCAGAAGCAATCATGCCCGATCTGACGGAAGCCTGGAAGTGAGTGCACGAGGTGGTTATAAAAGGCTCCTACCCCCCAGGAACGAGGTATGCTAACTTTTGCGCTCTGGTCTATCTTGCCTTTGAAAGACTCTAACTTGAGCTTCGGAGCCCTTACGCCGGAGCTTCTCTTCTCCTTCCGTTTCAGGTCCCTGCCACTCAGTTCAGAGGCAAGATCGTTAACAGCTAAGATCGGCCGGATTGTGCTTCATCAGGAACCTTAGAGCTTAAAGCGGTTTGGCTTCCCTTTGTTCATTTAGTAGTTCGATTATGTCATCGTAGCGGGCGATCTATACTTTTGCTCTTGCAGACGCAACTTGAAACTTTTGAACTCCTCATATGTAGTATCTCTTTAAGTTATCAATGTTCCACGTATGGGGTACTAGCCTCCCCTCCAACATTTTGAGCTCGTACACGCCTTTATTAATCACCTTGAGAACTTTGTAGGGGCCTTCCTAGTTCAGACCTTTCTTTCCCATGTCGAGCTCGGGTACCATAACCTTCTTGAGTACCAGGTCACCAACTCGAAATTGGCATCTCTTAACTCGAGCATTATAGTATCGAGCTACTCACTACTGTTAAGCCGTGGTTCAAATATAGGCTATGTTGCAAATTTCCTCCACTAACTCGAGGTTAGTTTGTAGCTCGTCCTCATTACCCTCCTCGTCGTAAATCTTAGATCATAAGGTCGACACTTCGATCTCAATTGGGATGACTGTCTCTGTCCCATACGCTAAGTTGAAGGGGGTCTCGCCAGTCGCTGTCTTGATGGTAGTTCGGTAGGCCCATAAAACACTAGGTAGCTCGTCCACCCTCAAACCCTTAGCCCAGGAGAGCCGAGCTTTAAGTCCATGAAGTATTGCCTTATTCATCACTTTAGCATAACCATTCGTCTAAGGCTGGGCTATCACAGTGAAATTCTATTGGATTCCCATCTTGACACACCAATTTTGGAATTTGATATCTTTGAAGTGCTTCCCATTGTCTAATATTAGCACCCTAGGGAGTCCGAACCTATAGATGACGTTCCTCCAAAAGAAGTCCTGGACATTCTGATCTGTTATCAATACCAATGGCTTGGCTTCCACCCACTTTGTAAAGTAGTCCACTACGACCACCAAGAACCTTCTTCGCCCGGTTGCAAGTGGGAAGGGACCAAGGATGTCTATACCCCACTACATGAACGGCCACGAGCTGGTAAGGTACACTAGGTTGACAATGGGCTGGTGTGGTATGTTAACCAATAGTAGCCTTGTCGTAGGACTTTCTGAGCTAGCGTCTTACCCCCTAAGTTCCCTCTACAAAGACCTTCATGAATCTTGCGTAACACTTGGTTCGCTTCCGTTGGGCACAAGTAGCGTAGGTAGGGGAGCATGAACGACCTGTGATATAGCTGCTCGACAATGATCACATAGCGATCCAACTGCTGCTCTACCCTCCAAGTTGCGTTGCATTCTATTAGTAGGGTCTCGTGGCGCAGATAGTAAACAAACGGGTCTATCCAGCTTAGTTTCGTAGCCAAGACAAAAGCGACCTCTTCTACCGCCCTTTCTATGCTAGGTCATGGCAGGTCTTTAATATAGACAGTCATCTTCGTAATACCTGTTACACCGGCTAGCTTTGAGAGCGCATCAGCCTTGGTGTTCTCAAACCTTGAAATTTGTTGGATGTACCAAGAGCGAAAGTTGGTAGGAACTCAGCTCTCTACCTTTGGTCAGATAGACCAACATGGCAAGCTCCCGGGCCTCATACTGCCCGTTCACTTGGCTCACCACTAGTTGTGAGTCGCTACATACAATTAGATTCTTCACGCCAACCTCCTTTGCCAATAATAGCCCTGCTATTAGTCCGTTATCCTTACCTTCGTTGTTCGAGGCTTGGAACGTGAATTAGAGAGTGTACTCTAGTTTCACTTTTCTAGGTTTGTAGAGGATTAGTCCGGCTCCATCTCTGTACTAGTTGGAAGAGTCGTCCACATGGAGGATCCAGGGCTCCTCGTCCCAAATCAGGTCGGGTGTCGCACTAGTAGTAGCCTCTGAGGTAGTCATAGGCTTCACAACATCAAGGGTTGACATGTTGAACATGCACTAGGTGATGAAATCTGCTATGGTCTATGGCTTTATCGTTATGTGTGGTTCAAACCAGATGTTGTACTCGCTAAGCTCGATTGCCCACTTCGTCAATCTTCCCGAGACCTCGAGCTTCTGGAGAACTTTCCTCAAAGGTCAATCAGTTAGGACTACAATGGTGTGGGCTTGGAAGTATGGGTGTACTTTGCGGGCTACTAGCACCAGCAAGAAGGCTAACTTCTCGATATTGGGATACTTAGTCTCAGTGGCGTACAAGACCTTGTTCACAAAATATATAAGTTATTGCACTCTGTCCATTTCACGGATTCGGACTGAGTTGAATACCCCGTCACTCGAATAGGGGCAGTGAACTCAAGTACCTCTTCAACTCATCAAATGCGAACTAACACTCTTTGGTCCACTTGAAGTCTTGGTTCTTTTTTATGGCTTTAAAGAGCAAAAGGCACCACCTAGCCGACTTGGACATAAACCGGTTCAGGGCAATTATCTGACCTATTAGACTTTGAACTTCTTTAATCGACCTAGTGGGTCTCATGTCTAGGATGGATTGGATTTTATCCAGGTTGGCTTCAGTGCCACGCTAATTCACTATGTACCCGAGGAACTTGCTTGACGTGACTTCGAAGACACACTTGTTCAGATTGATCTTCATGATATATTTTTTTAGAATATTAAAAACACAATTTATGTTAGGATTTAAAGAGTTAGAAAATTGGGTTTTAACATCCATATCATCAACATAAACTTCTACTCGATTTCCAATCAAGTCAAAAGATATTTTATTTACAAGGCACTAGTAGGCCGCCTCAACATTTTTTAAACCAAAGGGCATAACTTTGTAACAGTACAAGCCCATTTCAATTACAAAATTTGTTTTTTCCTGGTCGGCTGTATCCATTTGTATTTGGTTGTAGTCGGAGTAAGCATCCATGAAGCTCAATAGCTTGAACCCCGAGGCCGCATCTACTTGGCAATCTATCCTAGGGGTGGGAATTTGTCCTTTGGGTAGGCTCTGTTGAGGTCGGTGTAGTTGACACACATGCACCACTTTCCATTGGCTTTCTTCATAAGTACTAGGTTTATAGTCCAACTCGGGTATTGAACCTCTCTAACGAAATCTGTTGCGAGGAGCTTCCCTACCTCCTCAACCACTATCCTCTGCTAGGCGAGGTTCCTTTTCCTCTACCAGACTGGTCTGACTAGAGGGTCAACATTTAGCCTTTGAGTTATGACAGAGGGGCCTATACCAGACATTTCTACTGTCAACCAAGCAAAAACATCTAAATTCTAAATTAAAAAACTTACCAATTAGATCGTAGTGGCTCCTTGAGGTGGGCTACAATCTGCACTATCTTCGTAGGGTTAGTATAAAAGATCGACACTAGGGCGGTGTTCTCCATGGGACGATCTCTCTTGTCGTCATTCTCCAGGGGCGGCTTCAAGTTGGCATCGGTTCCCTGCTTGCCTTTCCCTTTCAACGCCGCCACGTAACACTTGCGATACTCGAGCTGGTCACCTCACACTACTCCAACTCCATAATCTATCAAAAATTTCGCCGATAGATGGTAGGTCAAGACCATAGCTCTAAGGGCGTGCAGGACTGATTAACCTAAGATTGCATTGTAGGAAGAGGAAGTTGTGACCGCTAAGAAATCACGATCGAAGTGTACCTGGTTCGGTGGCGAGCCCGCTATCACTGGAACCTTAATTTGGCCTAGAGACCACACTACCTTTCCGTTGAAGCCGACAAGGGGGATGTCAACTGGGAGTAGGTTCTTCCTCTCCAACTCCATTTGCTCGAATGCCTCCAGGAAGATGATGTCTGTCGAACTGCCGGAGTTGACCAGAATCCGATTTACCTCAAAGTAAAGTAGATTACTTCCTTCACACGAGGGCACTTTGATAGGTTCTCGTCCTCATGCACGAGTTCCCAAATTGAGTTCTTCCTTGCTAATGTGTTGTAGCCTGCTACAGTGGACCCACCTGTGATCAAGTTGATTACACTACGGATGGGCCGTTCTACTGGTTGTGAGTCTCATGGAGGTTAGTCCCTGTTTTGGTCCCTACTCGACTATGGCACTTCTCTTGGTTGGTTGATAGGTCGATTTCAGTCTTCTTGCTTGATGAATTTCTTCAAGTAACCTTGACAGATCAGCTCCTCAATCTCGTCCTTTAGGTTATGGTATTTCTCAATATCATGGTTGATGTCTCGGTGGAAGTGGCAGTACTTGTTTGGGTTCTTGTTGGTGGGGTCCCCTCTCATCCGAGGTAGCCATCTAACGTACTCAGTTGTCTTGATCTGCATAAGAATTTCCCCTCTCTTCGCGTTCAATGCGGTGTAATTCTGGTTTTGAATGGGAGGGGTGCAAGATCATCAGCCTGAAGATCTACTGCTTCGGTTTGGGGACATGCTTCTTCTATGAG
The DNA here is from genome assembly GCF_055504915.1 of Nelumbo nucifera. Classification (NCBI taxonomy): domain Eukaryota; kingdom Viridiplantae; phylum Streptophyta; class Magnoliopsida; order Proteales; family Nelumbonaceae; genus Nelumbo; species Nelumbo nucifera. The sequence continues at coordinate 143,150,832 of NC_142649.1, read as the reverse complement.
GCTACCTACTTCACCGGTTGTGTGGGGACCTACTGCGCCTTGGCAACCTGCTTTCTTCCTTTGTTTGTTTCTCCCATGTACGTCTTGCGATCTCTTCTATTTTTTGCTCAGCTCTGAATGGGATCCGAATGCTTCCTCAACCTTTGTGAACTTAGTGACCTAGTTGAGGAACTCCTCCATAGAGATTCTCATCGGGTTGCTGGATCACATTTAGGAGGTAAGTTGCTGACTTCGGACATCGCTTGCTCATCGCGAAGTGGGTGGTGAAGAGATTAGTTAACTGGTTCCAACTCTTAATTAAGCTCGCAGCCAATCCTAAGTACAACATTCGAGCGGTGCCCCGAAAGGTGGTTGGGAAGTCCATGCAAAGGTTCATGTCATTGGCCCCGTGAAGCTACATTAAGGCATGAAAGCTATCAAGGTGATTGACTGGGTCGGTTGTTCCGTAATAGGACTCCAGGTTGGGGGCTTTGAAATCTTTAAGTTGTGGGGCCATGAGGATTTCAGTGGCCATTGACGAAGTGCGGGTCACCAACTGTGCTAACGAGGTGGCAATCTGACTCACCTCTTTCTTCTCCTCTTCCTTCTTTGCATCCTCATTATCATTTGGGGCGAGGTGGCTCCTCCCTAGTTTGTGGCATGTAAATCTACGACGCCTTCAGTCCCAGCCGACACTACAACTTAGCTTTACTCCTCAAGTTGGACTTGGCTTGGCTCATCGTAATGGCGACGTGGATTCGATACTTAGTTCTTGTTCTGGCCGCTGAGCTACTGATTTTGGTTCACATTTTGATCAACGACCTGGTGCTGTTGTTGTTGTTGTGCCCCAGCCATTATTATGAAACGACCCTCCCACATTCTCATCTGCAGGTCTATCTTGTGGACAAACTGCACCAGTTTGTAAAACTGGTGGCCATCAACCCCAACAGGAACCGTAGAGGGCTCGACCACTAGGAGAGGTGCGTTTATGGTAGGCAGAGGAACGTTATGTTTCGCATGGCGAGGACGCTTAATGGGGTCAGGGGCACGGTGAACTGCCTAATAGTAATAGAGGGGACCTCAGTATGCATCGTAGGCTAGTCCTACCCCCTTGTAATTGTATTGTTAACACGTGCATTGTTGTTGGCATTGTTAACGAGGTTGTTGCTTGAATATACCATTGAGTTTAGGATTTTAGGGAGGTGAGAACTTGGATTTTGTGTAGTGAGTTCCCATAGACGACACCAATTGATGATGCACAATCTGGTGCTCCCTAGTAGTGGACTACTCAGACGCCGAGCTGCTGAGGTCGCCTGGTCGAGCTGGAAAGAGAGAAGTCAGAGAGTTTAGGTTGCTTTACCCGAGGTGGGCACTTTGATGCTTAAGTTAGTGAGGTGTATTTAAAGAACTAGAAAGCAAGAGAGCTAGTTTGTTTGAGAGCTAAATCGCATGTGTACCTCTTCTGTGAAACAGGATGCCTTTATATAGGCAAGTTGCCGTGAGGCTCACAAAGTGTGCCCGAGATCTCCGGCCCGTCTGGTTCAGAGGTGGTTTCACGCCCAAAGATGGACTCTACGTAAATGGGAAGTGTTTATCCGATCTCACCCGAAGCAAGCGGGGCAGTAGTTAGCTCCGACAATGTGACATCATGATCTCAAGAAGGTTGGAAGTGGCAACTTACTCAAGGAGGTCACTCGTCACATCACACATGTCGCTAGTTAAATTTTCACTAGGTTGGCAGAGTCAGGTCACTTCCCATGCTGACCTACCGTTGACCAACCTATTTCCAATCTGTCCTGCCATGGTTGGGCCACGTATCTACTAGGTTGGCGGAAGCAGGTCGTCTCATACGCTGACCTAACACTGGCTGATCTATCTACAGGCTGACCTGTCGAGGTGGGGGCCAAGGAATCCGTGATAGATGCGAGATGTCCGTCATATTTCTGAATCCTTCTTATGTGGAATTGAGTTGTCGTCTAACAGGTTTGTGGAGCCACATGTCATAATGTCACTAGAGGGATGAATCACCCTCATCAACGAGAAAGTTGGAAATAATGAAAAATTGCATGTTTCTCAAATGCTCTCTCTCCTACAAACATCAAGCAGAATTTGGAAATTAGAATTGAAGAACCGAAGTTGTTTTGCATAATGATTTAAAGATACGACTTAAAGTTGAAGTTGGCAATGAAAAAAGGTGTTTGGATAATCTAGTGGGATATATTTATCGTTTTCCCACCAGGTTGGGGAGCGTGGCAAGCGGGATATGGAAAATCCAGTGACAACTTCTTTCACTAGCCTTCGCCATCGAGTTGCTCATCCTATTAGCTTCACCATTTGGTCCCGTTATACTCCACATTCCAAAGCTAGAGAACGAATATGAGATTCAACTCGGGAGATGGTGAACCTCAAATCAAATAACCAATGCTGGCAATATTGGCGAAGCCAGCGTAGACGGTGACAACAGCTAAGGTAGAGGAAGTGGAGGTGAGGCCACCATCGGTGATTGGATAAGAACACATGATCGTAGAGCTCCACGAGAATGGAGGCGAGGATCTTGAAACATGCCATAGGAGAAGAAAATATAGAAACAAAATTTGGAACAAACACCCCCATTTGCTGGTAATAGAGGTCGACCGGAGGTGGCAGTAGGGGTGTTTGTTCCGATTGTTGCAATTCTCGTTGCAGTGGGGGTGGAGGAAGAGGTAGCGGTGGTGGTGTTTGTGTTTGTATTTGTGGTTGTGGTGGATGAATAGTTATAATTAAAAGTTTTTTTTTTCTAAGAGAGAATTGCAAGAAAAATAAAATAGAGTAAGTTTAGTGGGGCATTTTGGTAATTTAATGCCTTATGCTATCTGACTTAATGGACAAGCGGGTATTTGTCGCAATGTAAAAGTTGAAGGGGGTGTTTTTAGGGGTGGATTCGAGCTAACCGAGTTGAATAACTAGCTATTCGAGCTTGACTCACCAAGATAGTATAAGGCTTGAGCTCGAGCTTGAGCTTGGTTCGAGCTAGAACCTTGAGTTCGAGAGTGAGCTTGGAGCTCGACTTGAGAAAAATGTTTTATAAAAATAAAAAATTATATATACAAAATATTCTTTATTTGATATTTAAAAAATTAAGAATTATAATAATTAGTTATTATTATATATATAAATAAAAATAGTATACATATAATATTTTTATTATATATATTATTTTCTATAATAATAATAATAATAATATATGTATGTAATATTATATATAATATTTTTATTATACATTATTTTCTATAATATTTTTATTATTATCATTATATGTATGTATGTAGCTATTCGAGCCAGCTCGCGATCCTCACGAGCTGATCTTTATTAGGCTCGAGCTTGGCTCAATTAATAAACGAGCCTATAAATTGGGCTCAAAGCTCGGTTGAAACCGAGCCAAGTTGAGCTTTTCATGAGCCAAGTTTGAGTAGCTCGTGAATAACTTGACTTGTGGCCACACCTAGGTGTTTGTCGCAAAAAACATGTGCAAGGGGGTCTTTGTTATAGACCCTATAGTACAGGGGCTCCGTGTAATTACTTTCACATAAATGAATCTTTACTAAACACCAGCAAACATGAACCAAAGTGCATATATGCACTAAACTAGCATTTGCATTCTTTCCAAATGGAGCCTTAGGCTGTGTTTGGTTGTAGTGCAATTTTATTTGCACTAGTACAAATGCGAGGGAGTGCAAATGAAAAGAATGCAAATTCTTGTTTAATTTTGTTTTGGGTTTTACTTTACTCTACTTCATGCCTTAATTTACTTCATTTGTACTGCAATCAAACAAAATAAACTAAAATTTGAAACAAAAATAGGTTAGAATTTACACTAAAATCATTTGCACTACCATAGTTTTGCATCAATGCAAATTTATTTGCATTGCAACCAAACGTAGCCTTAGGCTCAATTTGGAAGGAGTACAAATACAAATTTGTAGAGTGCAAAACCTTTATATTTTGTATTATTTTATATATTTGTACTGTACATATTTTACATTTGTACTCCATCCAAACTGAGCCTTAGGATCGATTTGTTTATAGGTGCGAATTTTATTTGGACCAGTGTGAATTCATGGAAGTGCAAATAGACTATTTAAATTCTAAGGGTGCAACTTGGGTTTCTGTCACAATTTGAATGGGCCCAACTTGAAGGCTTGAGCCTAAGTGTAAAATGCTAACTTGAGTCAATCCGAGTTGCACACCTAGTAGGCAAGCTAGGCTAGGTTTAAGCTCAACCCAAGACCAAACCCCAAGAATAGACTATTTAAATTCTAAGGGTGCAACTTGGGTGGGATCAAGTTGGGTTTTTGTCATAATTTGAATGGACCCAACTTGAAGGCTTGAGCCTAAGTGTAAAATGCTAACTTTAGTTTGTCCTAGTTGCACACCTAGTAGGCAAGTTAGGCTCGGTTTAAGCTCAACCCAAGACCAAACCCTAAGAATTGGGCCTAAAGCATGAGCTCGAGGTCAAGCCTGAATTATCAAATTTAGACCTAATCCACATTGAAATTTGATGTATTTGGGTTGGGTTTAGGGCCAAGCTGGGCCCAAGTTAGTCAATCAGCCCACACTAAAATTTAATGTATAGGGTTTTTGGCTGTAATAATCCATAAACTTTGCAAAAAGATCAATTTCAGCTCTAAAGAATAAAAGGGCCATTTTCGACCCAAGACTTTGATAAAAAGACCATTTGTAGACAAAAATAGAGACATTTAAAACACTATTGACAAATCTATTAGACAACCTTATGTGGGACTACTAAAAGTTTGAAAATGAGTCGCTTTAATAAAGCTAATTAAGTAAATTACTTCAGGATCTAATTAAATGACCCTAAAGTATTTAATTCATTTAATTAGGTTAATTAGTTAAATTAAATAAATTACACTAATTAAGATAATTACGTAAATAAAGCAATTAAATTAATTAAGGAAACAAAGTTAATTAATTAAATTAAATAAACAAAACTAATCAATCTAAGTAAGTAAAATAATCTAGTTAAGCAAGGTAATTTAAAAACCAACCAAAAATGGACCACTTTGGCCACCAATTTCTAGGTGAGCAGTTCAATTGTCCTGTTTGAATGGATTAACCCATGACAATTTAAAAATAAAAAATGTAATTAAAATAAAAAATGACTAAAAAAATCATTTAGTAGATTGAATAATACTATTCGTGACAGTGGGTTGTTAACCAAGTCAATCTTTTTTTGATAATGTCAGCACCCGATTTTTACTCAATTCATCGCCTAAGCCTCCAATTCACCCCAAACACCCGATTAGACCCTTCCAACCTCTCTGAAATACCCAAAAACCTAAAAAACCCAAGTTTCACCTCGAGAGCCCTTAGATCCATTGTTAAACCTATCCGATACCAATCCGATGACCCCAATCGACCCCTACTTACACCTCAAACACTATATCTGACACAACCATTAGACCCAGGATCTCCCAATACACCTACACGTAAAATTTCAACTCAAGATTCCCCTATTTACCCTCTCATCAAATAAAGATTCCATTTTGACCTCCCTCATTAACCTAAACACTCAAAACCCAGATTACCTTGATCTTGACACATACAATCCGATCATATCACACTTTTAGACTTTGGACACACCAAAACACTTGCCCATGAAGTTCCAACCCTAGATTCCGTCATTTGTCCCTCCGTCAAACCAAGATTCTACTCCAAAACATTACATTGACCCAAATTCCTACGATCTTAATCCTCTAAAACTGATCAGACCTCATCATCAGATCTCAGACACCTCCAAATATCCACTTATAAAATTTCATCCCAAAACACCTTTACTTACCCCTCCATCACACAAACATTCCATTTTAAGGCTCCAAATTGATCGGATTCCAAATCCACCCGATTTGGGCTTAATTGGCTCAATTTAACCTTGCCAATCACATCATACTGCCTAGAAACCCTACCCTATGAAATTTCACCCAAAAACATAGATTCCATTCCGAGGCTCAAAATTTACCCTTTCATCGAACATAGATTCCATTCCGAGGCTCAAAATTACCTGAATCAAACCCTTTTCAGATCTGCCCAATCCGAGCCTAGTTGGGCCAATCTGACCCCACCAATCAACTCAAAATGCCAAAAAAACCCCATATTGGGAAATGCCTTCATTTACCCTTCCATCTAATAAGATTTCATTTCGATCAATCTCGCTAATCCGCTCATACAAACCTCTTCAACACTCAGACCCATCTCAACCCTCCATTTTCTGACCCAAAAATCCTTACCATTGAACCAAAAACCCGGCTTAACCACTTCAGACCCAGTTTGACCCAGCTTTTTCAAAACTACCAAAACACCCGTAGATTTCCTTGCATTTAGAAAACGGCCCTTTAGCCCTAATATAAATTTTAACCTACCTTTCTCATTAAAAGAAATCGACTATTCATTCTCGTTCTCCTCCGAACCAGAACAGAGCACGAGAGGCGGCGAACCCAGATCGATCTCCATCTCCGACTTTCTCTCTTGCTCTTCTTCTCCTTCCATCTCTCTTCTTCTTCTTCTGCTTGTTCTTCTTGCGCCCTTTTTTTCTTTCTTTTTTTCTCTGTTCCGTCACCGCCGCTGCAATCTGTATCCCCTTCCGACCTTCCTCGTTCTCTTAATCCCTCCTTCTTTTTCTCTCTTTCAATTTCATTTTCTTTCTTTTTCATCTCTCTCCTTCTCCTTCCTCCTCCCCTTCTTCTTCTCCTTCTTAGTTTGCGCAGATCTGTCATCACCGAACCAAAAGGGCGACGAATCCAATCGGATATCTTTGCCTCTCTCTCTCTCTCTTTCTTTGTCTTCCCCCATTCCGCCGCTCAGATCACGCACCCAGACCCAGTTCCATGTTAAATGGGTCGGACAGTTTGACCATCCAAAATTTTTAACTTCGTCAACAAGCTGCTGACTCAAACGGTTGAATAGCTAAACTATTCGATCTGATAAATGGTTATTGGGTGATTTTTTATTTTAATTATTTTTTATTTTTGAAAACATCATGGATTAATCCATTCAGACCAACCAATAAAACTGTTAACCTAGAAATTGATGATCAATGTGGTTCCGTTTTGGGTTGGTTTTTAAAATCTTGCTTAATGTATTTAATTTACTTATTTAGACCCATTAGCTTTGTTTATTAAATTTAATTAATTAACTTTATTTCCTTAATTAATTAATTTTACTTAATTAACTTAATTAAGTAAATTGAATAATTTAGGATCATTTAATTAGACCAAGAAATAATTTACTTAATTAACTTTATTAAAATGATCGGGATTCAAAGAAGGGATCAGCCACTCAAGAGGGGGGAACCAATCCTTTTCTGAACAGGATCTTCCTTTTGCAGCTAACAAATGTGCTGCTTGGATTGAAACTCAACTAAAACAAATTAGGCTGAACTTTACACCTATCAGAGTATACAAGTCATGTAAAACATGCCAAATAGTAGGCTCACAGTCATAAGATTTCTGAGTGATTACATTAACCACAGATGTCGAATTACAAAAAATGACCAAATTCTGAAGTCCTAAGTTGATGGAAGCTAGGCAACATTTGCAAAAAATCACCAACCTCATTTGCAATCCAAAATCCGAAACCACTAGAACCAGAAAAACAAAATTTGCTATCAATCATAGCTTTAAAACCAGAAACTTTAGTCCAACAATCCAAAAAATTCCTACCATCCAGCTGATTAGCTTAAGAACAATCGACTGCTTTTAGAGGGGAAGCTTTCCTCACTTCCATCGCACATGAAATAAAGTATCACAAGGACTAGGCACAAACTCCTCAAAAACACAACTATTTCTGGTTTTCTAGATGAACCACAGAATATGAACTAATAATTCTGATGTAACTGTTTTTGGTCACGTACCATTTTTTGGGATGTGTAAAATTTTTTGGCTAAGTACCTCGTGTTTGACCTGGTGGTGACGTGCCTTGGTGATGAGCTACTTGGTGGCGAACTTCCCGGGGGAGAACTGCCTGGTGGCGAACTGCCTGGTGATGCTTCCTGGTGGCGAACTGCCTAGTGGCGAACTACCTAGTGGTGAACTGCCTGGTGGCGAACTGCCCGGTGGCGAACTGCCTGGTGGCGAACTGCCCGGTGGCGAACTGCCTGATGGTGAACTGCCTGGTGGCGAACTGCCTGGTGGCGAACTGCCTGGTGGCGAACTGCCTGGTGGCGCTGCCTGATGGCGAACTGCCTAGTGACGAACTGCCTGATGGCGAATTGCCTGGTGGCGAACTGCCCGGCAGTGCTCCCTGGTGGCGAACTGCCTGATGGCGAACTGCCTGGTGACGAACTGCCTGATGGCGAACTGCCTGGTGGCGAACTGCCCGGCAGTGCTACCTGGTGGCGAACTGCCTGATGGCGAACTGCCTGGTGGCGAACTACCTGGTAGTGTTCCCTGATGGCGAACTCGTCACTTGACTTGCTCCTAGGCGGTCTGCAACTCAGAGGATGGTGGAGCTCCTTGGTGCAGCGCTACCCGACTACTCCCTGCGTGAGGTGATTTTCTCTCCTTTGTAGACGGCGGGAGCTGAGGGACCTGCGGGAACTGAATCAGAGGACCCAGGGGTATTTTCCCAGCGGGGACTCTCCGATGCCTAAGTTAGCATTCTGATTACAGAGGGCTTGGAGAGAAATGAGAGAGCTAGAGAGCGGGGGTTACCATACTCCTTTTTTCTCCTCCCTGGTTTTGGGGGTCGGAGTCTTTATATAGTGGTGCCCTCGTGGGTTAGGTGGGTAAAAAGCCTTCAAATGGTAAGACGTCATATCTCGTCAGAACCGGGGTACGGTGATGAACTCCTCGAGGTTGTCAGGCTGGCGCTTGTGCCAGGCGTCCAGGTCGGCGCCTGGGCCAGGTCGTCAGGTCGGCGCCTGTCAGTCGACGGGTCGGTGTCCGGGCCAGGTTGCCAGGCTGGCACCTGTCTGTCGGCGGGTCGGTGTTCGGGCCAGGTTGCCAGGTCGGCGCCTGTGTCAGTCGGCGGGTCGGTGTCCGGGCCACGTTGTCAGGTCGGCGCCTGTCAGTCGGCGGGTCGGTGTCCGGCCAGGTTGCCAGGTCGGCGCCTGTGTCCGGGTCAGGTCATCAGGTCGACGCCTGTGTCCGGGTCATGTTGTCAAGTCGGCGCCTGTGTCCGGGTCAGGTTACCAGGTCGCCGCATGTGGCAGGCTGATCCGGCCAGGTTGCACAGGTCACGCGCAGGCCGCGCCAGGTCGCGCCAAGTCGCGAGGTGCCACGTGTCGCAATTTCACTGGAGGGCCAAATTTGCCATCATCAATTGCCCCCCACTCCCGAGCTGAGAGTAACTCAGTGAAGGGTGTAGATTTCTTTTGGCCCGTAAGTCGACGAGCTAGTAAGTTTTGATCCAATTCCTTAGGCTTTGGAAGCTGCCTGTATGTGGCGAGCTGCCAGTAAGACGAGGGGGTCTCCGCCGGTTTCAGTAGTGTAGCCCTTAGGCTCTGGGGCAACTTATAGTTCACTTTTGCTGATTTTGTTCTTGCTGAGAAAGTGATTGGATATTTAGCAATAGTGTGGCCCGCAGGCTTTGGGAGTGACTCATAGTCTACTCTTTTTGATTTTCGCCCGTGCCGGAGAGGCGACTGGGTCTTAAGCAGTAATGTGGCCCGTAGGCTTTTGGGAGTGACTCGTAGTCTACTCTTTTTTGACTTTTGCCCGTGCCGGAGGGGCGACCGGGTCTTAAGCAGTAATGTGGCCCGTAGGCTTTTGGGAGTGACTCGTGGTCTACTCTTTTTTGACTTTGCCCGTGCCGGAGAGGCGACCGGGTCTTAAGCAGTAATGTGGCCCATAGGCTTTTGGGAGTGACCCGTGGTCTACTCTATTTTGACTTTGCCCGTGCCGGAGAGGCGACCGGGTCTTAAGCAGTAATGTGGCCCGTAGGCTTTGCCTGTGAGGTGTCGAGCTATGATTGTGCTACATCAGCTTCGTAATGCCGGTCACCCACTCCTACAAGAAGCTACTAGGGGCTCGACCTTCGGGGGCAGCACTACTAACTTTAGGTTGCCAGCTCACACGGGAGCCTTGGAAGGCTCGACCGGTAAGGGTGCCTATGTAGTCTATTGGCCGTCAACTCCCGCGGAAGCTACGAAGAGCTCATCTTTGTAGGGGGACCTTGCGGAGAGGACTGATGAGGCATCATCTGAATCGAAAGTAAGGTTGGTAGAGCTACTTAGTCTGTTAGCCCCCTGCATAGTTTTTGAGTTCATAAAAAATGTAAACTATAAAGTGATATATTCAAAAAAGTGAGGACTTAGCTTTGGTAGGATGAGAACTTAGCTTTTGTAGGATGAGAACTTAGCTTTTCGTAGCGTATTCCCACAGACGGCGCCAATTGATGTAACCATTTTTGGTCACGTACCATTTTTTGGGATGTGTAAAATTTTTTGGCTAAGTACCTCGTGTTTGACCTGGTGGTGACGTGCCTTGGTGATGAGCTACTTGGTGGCAAACTTCCCGGGGGAGAACTGCCTGGTGGCGAACTGCCTGGTGATGCTTCCTGGTGGCGAACTGCCTAGTGGCGAACTACTTGGTGGCGAACTGCCTGGTGGTGAACTGCCCGGTGGCGAACTGCCTGATGGTGAACTGCCTGGTGGCGAACTGCCTGGTGGCGAGCTGCCTGGTGGCGCTGCCTGATGGCGAACTGCCTGGTGACGAACTGCCTGATGGCGAACTGCCTGGTGGCGAACTGCCCGGCAGTGCTCCCTGGTGGCGAACTGCCTGATGGCGAACTGCCTGGTGGCGAACTGCCCGGCAGTGCTCCCTGGTGGCGAACTGCCTGATGGCGAACTGCCTGGTGACGAACTGCCTGATGGCGAACTGCCTGGTGGCGAACTACCTGGTAATGTTCCCTGATGGCGAACTCGTCACTTGACTTGCTCCTAGGCGGTCTGCAACTCAGAGGATGGTGGAGCTCCCTGGTGCAGTGCTACCCGACTACCCCCTGCGTGAGGTGATTTTCTCTCCTTTGTAGATGGCGGGAGCTGAGGGACCTACGGGAACTGAATCAGAGGACCCGGGGGTATTTTCCCGGCGGGGACTCTCCGATGCCTAAGTTAGCATTCTGATTACAGAGGGCTTGGAGAGAAATGAGAGAGCTAGAGAGCGGGGGTTACCATACTCCTTTTTTCTCCTCCCTGGTTTTGGGGGTCGGAGTCTTTATATAGTGGTGCCCTCGCGGGTTAGGTGGGTGAAAAGCCTTCAAATGGTAAGACGTCATATCCCGTCAGAACCGGGGTACGGTGATGAACTCCTCGAGGTTGTCAGGCTGGCGCTTGTGCCAGGCGTCCGGGTCGGTGCCTGGGCCAGGTCGTCAGGTCGGCGCCTGTCAGTCGGCGGGTCGGTGTCCGGGCCAGGTTGCCAGGTCGGCGCCTGTGTCAGTCGGCGGGTCGGTGTCCGGGCCAGGTTGCCATGTCGGCGCCTGTCAGTCGGCGGGTCGGTGTCCGGCCAGGTTGCCAGGTCGGCGCCTGTGTCCGGGTCAGGTCATCAGGTCGGCGCCTGTGTCCGAGTCATGTTGTCAGGTCGGCGCCTGTGTCCGGGTCATGTTGTCAAGTCAGTGCCTGTGTCCGGGTCAGGTTGCCAGGTCGCCGCATGTGGCAGGCTGATCCGGCCAGGTCGCGCAGGTCGCGCGCCAGTTCGCGCGCAGGCCGCACACAGGTCGCGCAGGTCGCGCCAGGTCGCGAGGTGCCACGTGTCGCAATTTCACTGGAGGGCCAAATCTGCCCTCATCAAATTCCATCACAAATTCATCTGAAGATACTACGATGGGCTCCTGGCTCAGTCACCAAACCCACCACTCAGAAAAGGATGAAAAAGAACTAAAATTATCCATTAAAACATTCACATTGCTCCCAAACCAAGTGCCTTTGGCATGCTCACACCAGAAGAGGGCATGTATAATACTTTCAGGTTCTTTCCCATAGATTTTGCACAAATTATCCTCTTTAATACTTCTTTTGCACAGGACTTGATCTACAGCAATGCTATTTTAAAAGCATTTCCAAATTAAGTGTTTAATCTTCAGGGGAACCCTAATTGTGCATGTTTTCTTCCTTAATTTTTTTTGAGTCATTGAGGTTGCAACCCTCCCCGTAGAGAGAACAAGATATTTACTAACAGCAAACTAATAAGCTAATTCATTGAAAATCTGCCTTCGGAGTCTGGAAGCCGCACTAATTTATCCTCCCCCCCAAACCTAGGAATGCCCATATCTTACGTATAGCATTAAAAAAAGAATCTGCAGATTACTAATATCCCAGGATTTTGTTTGATTATCAATTAGGTTTTTTACCCAATTTCTAAATTCTTTCCTAGGACTTGGTCCTGTTGGTTTGAAATAGGGCATTCCTTGAATCCAAGGATCCTCCCAGATATCAATTTTATCACCAACAGCTCCACTGCAACAAGCTCCTTCTCTCAGCACATCTCTTCCAGACAATAAGCTTCTAAACCCCCATGAGCAGTTAGGGAGGGGGTTTCAATCTCCAAAAACTTCTTCCCGAGAGATACCTTCCCTTCAAAGTTCTTGCCCATAGACTCTCTTGGTTTGTGCAAAACCTCCAAGCACGTTTTGATAAGAGAGATAGGTTAAACATATGAGGGTATTTAAAACCCAACCCTCCCATGAATTTACTCCTACAAATACTTCTCCAACTTACCCAATTCACCTTTTCCTGATCTTTTGGTTCCCCCCACCCCCACATAAATTTTCTTTGGATTTTAGCTAATTGTTTACAAATGCGTGTGGGGATTAAAAAGCATGGCATTGCATATGGGGGAATTGTTGATAGGACTGCTTTAATCAATATCTCCTTCCCTATAGAAGACAAAAAAGCAGTTTTCCACCCTTTTGTTTTGTTTTCCATTCTTTCATACAAATAAAGGGGAGACATAGATAGTGGGATGGGGATTTTACTTTTTTTAAAACCCATTGTCCTTGTTTTAATTTTTGAAAATTTGGGTACAAGTTAGGACTGAAAAAGATTTCAGATTTTGAGAGGTTCACCTTTTCTCTCGAAGCCTCACCATACTTTTGTAGGATCTCCATTATCATTCCTCTTTCCTCCCTCCATGTCTGCTCTTGTGAAGATGTACGAATCGTCTACAAAAAACAAATGGGTAATGGTTGGGCAATTTTGATTTATCTTTATCCCATAGATAGAACCATTTGAATGAGCATGTTGTAAGGATAAGGATAGGACTTGTAAGACTTTGAGAAACAAATAAGGGGATAGAGGGTCCCCTTGTTTGATTCTCTTGGAAGGGGAATCTAGCACTAGGGCTGCCATTGACAAGCAATTGATAAGAAATAGAAGAAATGTACTACAAAACCCAATTTACAAATGTTTGGCCAAAACCCATTTTTTCCATCACATTTTTGAGAAAATTCCATTCGAGTCTGTCATATGCCTTGTTCATATTTAATTTAATAGCCATAAATTGCTATTTTGTCTTGAAGGTTTTCATATAATGAATTAGATTATGGGAAATGAGCACATTATCAACAATCTGCCTCCACGAACAAATCCATTTTGATTCTAACTTATGACTTTTGTGACAATGGGTTTTAATCTATTAACAAAAACCTTTGCTATAGTTTTGTATAAAGTGTTGCAAAGGCATATGGGCTAAAATTGAGTAGCTGATTCTAGGTTTTTGCACTTTGGAATGAGAGCAATAGAGGTTTTATTTATGTCTTCATGGAAAACACCCTTCTTGATGAATTCCTTAACTATTTTTTTGAAAATTGGATCAACATATCTCCAATATCTTTGAAAAAAAGAGTTTGGATACCCATCAGGACCTGGAGATTTATGGGGCTCATTTGACACAAGGCCTCTTTGATTTTCTCATCATCAACTTCTCTTTGTAGTCAGGAATTATCTTCTTCATTAACAATTTCAGGAATTACATTCTGCACTTCTATTCCAAGAATTGGGTTTGCTGATTTAAACATTTTTTCAAAATGGTTTATTAGAAGTTTTATGATCTGATCTTCACCTGTAGCCTAGTTGTTATTTTCATCCTTCAGGGTTATTACTCTGTTCCTAGCCCTTCTTCTCAAAGTTGCTTGGTGAAAAACTTTGTGTTTTCACCCTAGCTTTAATCAATTCGACCTAGATTTTTAAGCCCATAAGATTTCCTTCCTCTTTAGTTCTTCATCTAGCTCTTTCTCAAGTTGGTACACATTTGATTTCTTGGAAAAACATCTAGGGGCATTCTTTTCTATGTTTAATTCCATTTAGATGGATTTGATCCTGTCTTGGATTTTGCCGAACACTTTTTTATTCCACTTCCCTAGCTCAATCTGCAAATTCTTGCATTTTTTTTATTATTTCTCTTTGTTTCCTACCATAATCCTCCTTTCTCCAAATATCCTCATTGATTTCTAGGTAGTCCTCATGAATTGTCCAAGCATTTTCAAATATGAAAGGTCTTTTGGTCTTTTTCAGCTCTAGGTTTGTCTCTAGCACAATAGGAATATGGTCTGGCCCTCCAATTGATAAGTGTATAACTCTTGTCTCCTTAAACAACTCAAACCAATCATGGTTTTCCACAACCATATCCATCCTTTTTCTAACATTATCAATCCCTTCCCTTTTGTTATTCTAGTTTATTTTGTTTCATAACTAGGTAAGATTTTACAACCAATGTCTCTTAGAAAATCCATATTCCTCCTTAATGTTTTCCTATTCAATTGTTTCCCTCCCACCTTATCTTTCCTATTAAAGACAAGGTTAAAATCCCCCAAATTTACCCAAGGGCCACTGATTAAAAAAGTCACTCTCCTCTAAATTTGTCAAAAAAGAAAAATCTTCCTTTTCTCTTTTATTTGGCTCCCTATATACAAAAGACATACTCCACAGACTCAAATCCTCTTCTATTATCTCTGCAATTATCATTCTCTCACACACATTTTTAATTTTAATTTTGATATCCAATTTCCAGAGCACTAGTAAACCCCCGACTAGTCCAGCCGCATCTACCCCCCCAAAGAATCCTTTTCCTATACAATAGAACAGAGCACTTTGTCTCCATCAAGAAAATAATATTAGGTCTTATTTCCACACAAGTTCTTTTAAGAGGTCGAATTGTCAAGGGAAAGCCTAGACCGTAGCTAAGGATGATCATTGCTCCTTTGGGGGCTGAGTAAGGGTAGCCTCCTAGACCTTATCCACAGAATTCTGAATTCCTATTAGTTGAAGCATCATTACTTCCCAAGAGAAAATCATGCCCATTTACCAATGAGTTTTCTTTTTATTTTCATTACATTCATGAATCCAAAAATTCCTTCTTTTTCTTTTAAAATATCTATACAACTTTCTTTTTTTGGCAACTGTTTTCATGTTTGTATGCTTTTTCTTGACATTACGTCTTTTTGTTCTCATGAATTCCATTCTTTTTTTTATTTAAACACTCACTATTGTCAATTTTCTTTTGGTTCCACTTCTTCCAGGTATAAAACATGCAATACATAAAGAGAGTATTCTTTGTACCTCAATTTATGTTTCTGCATCATCGCCTCCAACGAAGTTGGTTCCAACTTTGGCGTCTTCATTCTCAGATTTATCTTTAAGACTTTAAACATAGTGGCATTACCTTCCATCTAGGTATCTGATACGACTTCCATCTCATTTATTACCAGGTTCTCACTTTCTTTCTTCCTTTTTGGTTCTTTTCGATCTTCCTCATTAGGGAGGTCAATGAGTTGGGCTAAATGGTAAAACCGACTTGATAGGGTCGGATTAGGATCAAGTATATTTGGTTTAGGGTCGGGTTACGGGTTTTGATTCTTTGACCCAAGTCAAGTTCGGGTTTTGGCTGACTTGCCCCATCAGGTCATGATACATTGCATATATACCGTATTCTTGCAATTCTTTGACTTTTAACTTTATAGGCTTAAAGTTTATAATTTATTTATTTGTTGATTTTGATATTCTTATTTTTTAAATGGAAAAAATAACACCTTAGAATATATAAAACAATTTCCTTATTTAAATTAATGTATTTTAGGTCTTCAAAATGAGTTAAAAAATACATTTAAAACTATATAGGTCAAGTCGGGTCGAAATTGAGTTAAACCCTATATGGTTGAGTCAAGATTGGGAATCGTATTTTTAAGCCGGGTCAAGTTTGAGTTTGGGTTGGAGTGCTATAGGGTCGGGTTAGGGTTGAGGCAAGCTCGTGTCGAACCCGACTCATTGGCATCCCTTCTCCTCATCACTAGTATCCAATATAAAAGATCTAGCTTGGAATGACAACAAGGTGGGGTAGGACCAGGTTTTGCTTGCCCCATCCCCGACCCCAAACTCAAAGGCCCTGCCCCATCCCCACCCCGAACCCTAGTGGGGCAAGAAATTCTAACCCCATCCCCGGTCCCTTGGGAACAAGGATCCCCAAATTTGCCTTGCCCCGCCTTGGTCGTTCCTATTTGTATACTTGGGATGGGGTGGACAAATACCATCCTTGCTCGTCCCCAAACCCAATAAGTAGTCATAAAACCCGCCCCGAGGGTAGAGCAAAGTGGGGCCCGTAGGGATGGGTCAAATTGCCCTTTCTAGATTTAGCCCTTTTTTGCAATTTCCTGAACCCGACTCCATATCTTACCCACTATTAGCAGTATTGT
Source organism: Nelumbo nucifera (assembly GCF_055504915.1). Classification (NCBI taxonomy): domain Eukaryota; kingdom Viridiplantae; phylum Streptophyta; class Magnoliopsida; order Proteales; family Nelumbonaceae; genus Nelumbo; species Nelumbo nucifera. The sequence goes on along the minus strand of NC_142649.1, from coordinate 143,134,176 downwards.
TCTCAACCTCATGCTTAGGGATTTGGATTTCTATATCTTCTTTCCTACATCAACTCTCAGTTGGTAGTAGACCTATTCATGGGCTAGGTAGCCCGATGGCCCAGTACGGCCCGACTTGTTATTTTTCAGTCTTGGACAAAACTTCAGGCCTATGGGCTTGGGCTCGGGCTTTAAATACCAGGCTCGATGATTTTTTTGAGTCGGGTTTGGGCTTTCTCAAATAAGCCCGACCTGATAATATTACATATAATAAAAAAGCATTTATGTTGTATATAATATATATTTGTTTCTTAAATTATTAATAAATATTAATTTACTGTTAGGAAATACAAATTAGTTTATTAATTTATTAAATTATTACTAAATTAATAGAATATTAGTTTATAAAAGTACACTGAACCCACTATTAGCAGTACTGTTCTCAACCTCATGCTCAAGGATTTGGATTTCTAGATCTTCTTTCCTACATCAACTCTCAGTTGGTAGTAGACCTATTCATGGGCTAGGTAGCCCGACGACCCAGTACGGCCCGACTTGTTATTTTTCAGCCTTGGACAAAACTTTAGGCCTATGGGCTTGGGCTCGGGCTTTAAATACCAGGCCCGATGTTTTTTTTGAGCCGGGTTTGGGCTTTCTCAAATAAGCCCGACCCGATACTATTACATATAGAAAAAAGCATTTATGTTGTATATAATAAATATATATAATATATATTTGTTTCTTAAATTATTAATAAATATTAATTTACTCTTAGGAAATACAAATTAGTTTATTAATTTATTAAACTATTACTAAATTAATATAATATTAGTTTATAAAAGTACATTGAAAATAAGACATTTTGTGTACAGATCGGGCTTTGGGCTCAGGCTTGGGTTTCAAGCTTTATATAAGGATCGGATTCGGGTTCAGGCCTGCACATTTTCTGTTGATAAAGAGGCAAAGGCTGGCCCGAGCCCGACCTGACCCATGAACAAGTCTAGTCATGGTTTTCAAAACCTCACAAGACTGGATGGTCAGATTGAAAAACCGGGAACTGGTTAACTGACTAGTTTCGTTTTACCCCAAAACTGTTATTCCAAAAATCGTTAACCCGGGCGGTCGAATCATTCGAACCGTCCAATGGTTTTGGCCATTTTTTAATTTTTTAATTTTTTTTTGTCAGAACAGGCCATCCATTCGATTCAAACGGTCAAACTGTTTGACCCAGGAATTGGACCCTGACTGGGTCATTGTTCGGTTCGGTTTTACTTGGGTCTAGTTGGTAGTAACTTGTCTAATCCAAGTCGCCTTTACTTGCTTCTAACAATCTCTACAAATCTTTCAGTCTTGTCAGAGTCCTCTTCAAGTCTTCATTTCTTTTCATCCTGCCCGTGGATTTGACATCAATCCACAGTCAGGATTCATTCCACCCCTAGGGTGAGCTAAGATTTCTAGGGGTGAAGTGAACAGTTAAAACCCCTTGATTGATCTTTTCTATCTCACTAACTTGTCATGGGGCTAGTCATTGGGGCCCCATGCGGCACTTGAATGTGACGAGTAAGCCTAAGCAACAAGCAACAACACAAGAAAAGGCAACAAATATGGCAAACGAATTTGACAAAAGGCAAATTGTATGGCATTAATGGATGAGAAGCATAAGCACATAGTTCAGTGTCGAGGGGATCTCATGCTTAATCTTTACATGCTCTTGATTCACTCGACTACCTACCTTCCCTCAAAGAGTACGTTAAGCTTTTGGGGGAGTGACAATAAGAAACGTAAAAAATGTGAAAAATCATACTACAAAATTACAGTAATGTCATTGGCATTCCCCTCATACAAAATACATGCAATGCCCCACCCAAGACATACACTCAGACACTCGGATGGCAGGCTATGGGCGTGGTGAAGGCACTTGATGGCGCGGAAAATTGGTCACTTGTGACAGTCTCCCCCACTCAATTCGATCTTCGTCCTTGAAGACCAACTTCTGCTTGTGACGTGAAATTGCTGTTGGTGAAGGATTCTTCAGTGGCTCCATGAGCTTCTTTCTTCTCTTCCAAGGCCTGGGCTAGTGCTTGGGTGATGGGATTGAAGGTTCATGTGATGCTGGGGAGACCTAAGGCTAGATGTTAGATTAAGTCCTTGGCTAGCGGCTTGTAGGTATGTCAAATGAGGCCTAGGTTGGCTTGCACTACTAGTTAAGGGAAAGATTGGTGCAAAAGGTGAGTTTGTGATTGAGAGGGGGTTGGACGCGGAGGGGTGTTTCCCAAGGTTCTCTCCTCACAGGGCTACTATATGGGTTGGATGAAGGTCAAGTGTTGGAATGGTCCCTATTGAGTTGGGGAGGCACTCTCTTCCCATTATGGTAGGTAAACTGGGTGTTGGAGTTGGCCTTGGGTCTTCCCTTGGGCCCATCACTTGCGGGCGCTTGCGGCTTTTGCTGTGAAGTTGGCTTCTGCTGATGTTGATGCTGATGTTGGTGCTGGCGCGGGCGCTGGTGTTGGTGTTGGCACTGGAAATGGAACGGCTTTGGGGGAGACTTCTTCCTGGCAACGACTTCCCAACTCGTTCCAGTGCTGATGTGAGATGATTGACAGGGGGTCTTCCGTGTTGACACGACGCTGGCTTCATGGTTGCTTGTTTCTTGGTACAACTGTAAGGCTGAAAGCTACTTCCCATGTATCTTCAGGGCTGATGATACAAGAACCATGCAAGGGGAGTGCTCATCCAAGATAAGTAAGCTGCTGATGTGTGGCATAAGTGTTGCTTCTGCTTGCGTGAGGAACTCTACTCCAAGAACAACCTGAAAATCATCCAAAGGTACCATAGATAGATTGATGGGTCCTTTCCATGGTCCAACTTGGAGTTCTACTCCACAAGCCATGCCTTCTATTGCTTTGGCCTCAGAGTTGACAGCCTTGACCTACCCTATTTGTTTGGTGGTGGTCAAGCCGAGTCACTTTGCCTCTGCAAGCGAAATGAAGTTGTGGGTGGCCCCAGTGTCCACCAAGGCTTGGGTCGGCCTCCCGCCGAGGGTGATGTCTACATAATTCAGCTCCTTGTGGGCTTTGGAGGGCCGCTTGGATGTGGCCTCTTTCTTAACCATGGCATTGATAAGTTGAAGGGTGTCTATTCTTGGCGCCGCTGTGGTTTTCTCCTCATCACTCTCTTCATCATCATTGAGTTTGGTAATGAAGGCATTGATTTTCTTCCGCACAAGACAGTCGCTAGTCCAGTGCTTTCCATTGCAAATGTAACAAGGTGCGGGAGGAGTAGTGGGTCTTCTAGTGTACCGGTGGCCCTGATGGCTTTGGGCTCCTCGTGGCTTCTTCCCTTGTTGGAGATTGATGGGCTTGTCAGTGCGCACTGGCTTCTCCTTTGTAGAGGTTGATTGTTGATCTCCCCCATTCAAGCTCATGGTACGTGGGCTGGATGGTTTTTGCTCTTCTTCCCTAGGTGCCCTCAGATCAATAAGCTGCTCAGCTATGGCCATGGCAGTGGCGAGGTCCTTAACCCCGCGTCGTTGAAGTTCAAGCTCAGTCCATGGCTTGAGACCGTTCATGAAATTGAACTGAAGGTCCTTGTCTGACATGTCAGAGATCTCAAGTGTCAAGGCCGAGAATTCCTTGGCATAGTCATGTAGTGAATCTTGATGTCTAAGGTTCTTCATTCTTCGGCGCGCCATGTACTCCACATTTTCAGGGTAGAACTGACGCTTGATCTCAAGCTTGAATCCAACCCAAGTGTCAATGGTGCGAGTTCCACATTCAATGTCTTGGCAACACCTACGCCACCATAACATTGCGATATCAATCAAATACATAGCAGTTATACGTACCTGAGTTTGGTTGTCAATGATGCCAGTGGCAAAGAAATATTGCTCCAATTAGGGCTGTTCACGGGTCGGGTTGGGTCGGTTTACTACAGTTTTTCCAACCGACACGACCTGGTCGGGTTACCTGACATAGAAAGCGAAACCAATCCAGTGTTAAGAAAAACTGACCTGATCGATTTGAGTCGGTTTGGGTCAGTTTCGGTTCTATGTTCATCCCTGTGATAAAATCTTGCTAATTTTAAAAACAATCATAAATTGAACATCATTTCAGCCATCTCCTATGATAAAATTTAAATGAAAAGTTAATCACAAAAGTTGTTCATTAATCACTATTCACTAATCCAAAGTTTCCTACAACCATTCAAAAACTAGGTGGCCTAATGGGCTTTGGAACTTCATGTTTGAACTAGGAACTAAGTCAGTTCGGTTCGGGTCAGTTTCAGTTTTCTTGTGTGAAAACCGAAACCGACCCGAATCATCGGTTTAGGAATTTGCACAACCCGAAAGTGATCCGTGCTGATGAAAACCCAGCCGACTTGGGTTGGGTCGGTCCGGGTTGGTCGGTTTGGTCGGGTTGGGCCTTCTAATGAACAACCCTAGCTCCAATTGCCACAAGAATTTGTCAAGCTCCCTAGCATCCCGAGCACCCGAATAAGGTGTTGGCTCGTGGATCTTGATGTGCATGGAAGCTAGGGTGGAGGGAGTGCTAGATGAGTTGGCCACCGCCCTCTTTAGGAGAGTCATCTCGTCCAATTGCGCTTGAAATTTGTCTAGTAAGCCCTATAGGCTACTTTGGGAAGTTCCCGCTCCCGAGTTTTATAGGGTGGTGTGCATGTCTCTGAAGGTGCCATTGAAACGCCCTTCTAGTTCCACCAACTGCATTCTCAACAGTCTCTAGGTTGAGGTAGAGTTCATCGACCCGATCTCGGGTTTCTCCTACTACCGCCTCGCAATGTAGGATGCACATGCCCATGCTAGATAACTGGTCGACTGACTTGTTGCGCTTGCTAGCTTTAGTTGTGCGGCCCTTTGGGGCTTGTGTCTTGGTGGATTCATCGAGTGGTGCCTCATCAGTGTCGTGGGCTTGGTGCAGCCCGTGTAGTGTGTCATCGGAAATGTCATGGTTGCTCTTCTTTGTATTGAAGTAAGGGCGAAGACAGGGTCCAATATGTGTATAAGGAACTCCTACTCTGATACCAACTATCACGGGGCTAGTCGTTGGGGCCCGTGCGGCACTCGAATGCGACGAGTAAGCCTAAGCAACAAGCAACAACACAAGAAAAGGCAACAAAGATGACACACGAATTAGACAAAAGGCAAATTATATTGCATTAATGGATGGCAAGCATAAGCACACAGTTCAGTGTCGAGGGGATCTCATGCTTATCCTTTGCATGCTCTTGATTTACTCGACTACCTACCTCCCCTCAAAGTGTACATTAAGCTTTTGGGGGAGTGACAATAAGAAACACCAAAAAGGTGAAAAATCATACTACAGAATTACAATAATGCTATTGCCAATCCCCCATATAAAATAGATGCAATGCCCCACCCAAAACATACACTTGGACACTCAGATGGCACGCCGTGGGCGTGGTGAAAACACTTGATGACGCGGCAAATTAGTCACTTGTGACACACTGGCATTGCTAGAAGGCCACGTGGTCCTTTTCCAACAACCACTCTAAACTTTGGATTTGATCCCTTGTATGCACCTTCCTCTACCTGCCACTCCTGGCAATTTATTTCACTGGCCCCAAGATTTCTGCTAACTGATTTTACAGGTGAGAAGATCACCTCGAAACTCGTTCCATTAGGGAAGGGTAGACGGACCGATCCCAATGATGAACTAGGTTCTCCAATGAATAATCTTCGGCAAGCTGGAGGAGATTTCTCATCGAGTGTGATCAGCTCATTGCTTTCCGGCCGACTTCTTCCACCCTTGGATGATGCCAACACCTGTCCTATCTTCAGACACTGCTGATTCACCTGAACCCACGCTTCCAAAATGTTATTGTTGCTTGTTCGACATTGAGGATTTTTTTTCTGCTTTGCTTGTATTCGCCCTCAGCCAAGGTCCAAATCCGTTAACACTTACTTCGATTGTGAACTTTTGATCCCCTAACATGTTAATAACCTTCCCAACTAGGTCCTCACCCTCTAGCATGTTTAACCTTTGGTCCTCCAACTTGTTGATGCCTCGACCTTCCACATTTTTCATAGAAAATAGGTAGCCTTTCATATTGAATGGGATACCATTTGCTCTGTCCATTTAGTAATCTCCGTTATACTGTGCAAACCAATGGTTTGGAGATATCTATCTAGACCCTGATCTTAAGGTTATGTTTGTTTTTAGGTGGATATCACTTATTGGGATGAGTGATACCTAAGAAAATAAAATTTCACTGATTTTCACATAAATCTTAAATAAGAACATGGGATTTTTGGCTAATAAAATTTTTCCCCTCTCAAAATCCGAAAAAAGAACACCTCCTAAAGAATAAACCTGCTACCAGAGCATTACTGGTATCCTCAGGTTTAATTTCCTTCACCGCCGGCACCTTTCCTATTTGCCTTCCTAGATTTTCCCCGATTGCTTTTGTCATACATTCCACCCGGTATTGAGATCCAGCTCCCATTCTTTCAGAACCATCGGATTAGAATAGTCCTTGATGAGCCAGGGTTCTCTGTTCAAGAAAGTCATTTTATCCTCAGCTGTCTTGAATCTGAACCAAATAATATCGCCCCTTAGCATTTTGACCTTGTAGCCCCTTCCAGTTGTAGGACGCTTTTTGCTCGTTCAATGATGCCTATAACATTCAATTTTTTGTCAGCTAAAATTTGCCCAAACACGCTCTCTTTGCATTTTTTTCTTCGCTAGGTTTTCCTCGCGAAATTCTTCTTTGTGCACCATCCCATCAGCTTTTCCCTTTTTCTTTGTACACCATCAGCCTCCTTGAAGTCGACATATCACACTGTAGATCCTACTTTAGTCTCAACAGAATTTATCACCTTGTTTTCTTCTTACTCAATCTTCTCGAAGATACTACCTACACTTCACAGTTTACAGAGCGCGACTCCTTCGCTCTTCACAAATCTTAGACCCACTTCAACTTACAGTGGAAAGATCATGATTATTCAAGTAGTAGATTCAGAAAAGGAACCAGACCGCCTTCAATGAAAAAGGAAATGGTTCCCACTTTATATGAAAGAAAACAAAAATTGGAGGAGAGTTATTTATTTGAGAGTGTGATAAGGAAGCCAGATGTTGTGATCCCCACTTATATGAGAGTGAATTGAAGAAGTCGGGATCTCCTGAAAGCCAAACTATGTATGCATGGAATTTAGCTGCACAGCAGAAATATCTCCCATGTGTAATTCAGATGTTTTCAGGATGCTTGTGCTTTCATAGTGTGTAGAATTTTTGCTTTTAGGGGATCTTGTCACAAGAAGAAGGTGATGCAAAATTTGCACCAGTTTTTTAGGTATAAAATTTGCACTACCAATGAGTACAAATGAGAAAAAAAAAGCTATTAATTTTACACCACACAAGAGTAAAAAATTATAATCACAAATAAGCAGAAGCAAAACTGAACCAGCTACAAAAATTTGTACTTAATTCAGATTTGCACTTATAACAAACATGGCTTAAGAACTTTCATTGTTTCCAATCACAAAAAACACAATTATAAGGCAAATAATGATAATAATAATATAACAACTCGAAGAGGTATATGATTTTTATTTTCTATGAAAAGAAAAATAAAATACTATGGAAAAGAAGAAAATAAATAAATACCTCATTATATTTATATACTATTAAGTGTTCATAAAATCTTTGAAGGAAAATTCAAAAGAGAAGGGGAAATAATAGAGTAAAGGACGATAATATGACTATGAGATGAAGGTAAATGGTGAATGGAAAGGTAGATAAAAAATTAGTTGATAGAAGTGGTCATGGTGGCTAAAATCTTTCTTTCAGTACCAATTTTAGGTTGTATTTAGCATTTCTAAAGATTTATCTCCCTTTAGGGGTTAAAAATTCAGTGTTTAATATTTATAAGAGCATTTTAACTGTAAAAAAAAGATAAGCCCTTAAAATAAGGAATGCTAAATGCAGCCTTTAATCCCCTTTATGGGCTTATTGATAGGGTGATATATTTCTGGCCCGGGCCCAGAAATTTTAGACCGCGGACGTAGATTTTGTGTCTAAGCCCGATATGGTTTATCTCTTTTAAGGGCTTTCACTTGAACTGTAGCTCCAGATTTTCTTGTTTCTACTATTGTATCGGACATTTCTACCGAGAAAGATGAATGCAATTTTCCTAAAAAACCTTTGAACTGCTCATAATATTGAGTTCGATCATAAATTTCAAAGAGATCGTATCTAAGCTCATCTCAATTGATTCAAATCAAGACACTTAGCATGCTGTTCATCATTAGCGTGAGTGAAATGAATTAATTAAATTAAGGGAAAGTTCTTGATCAGTACTACTTTGGCGACAATTTGGTCCCTGAATTTTAAAATGCGACAATTTTATACCCAAATTTTTAAATGTGATAATCCAATACCCAAACTATCAAAATATGACAATGTTTGGATTTGGAATTGTTCAGTTTTTGGTCAACGTTTGGATTATTGATATAGAGAATAAGATGGTATTTGAAAAGCACTTTTGACTTTCAAATGCCACTTAATAAGTGATTAACATACTGCTTAACCACAGGTATTGGATTGTCACATTTTGAAAGTTTGGATACTGGATTATCACATTTTGAAAATCCGGATACTAAATTGTCGTATTTTAAAGTTTGGAGACCAAATTGTCACTTAAGCCAAACTATAAGGTACTGATTGAGAATTTTTCCCTTAAATTAATTATACGCTTGGATAGATTAGTTTTATCTTAGGTGGCGTTTGATAATTGGAGTCCGGTACGAAGCACAATTTTAGATCTGAAAAGGAAAGTTGAGTCAGTCTCTTCTACATTTACGTAAATGACTCGAGATGTTCCAGATTCCACCCGATATTGAGGGCATTCGAACTCTTCTTCTCAAAGAGGAAAGGAGCTCCACCACCGTCTGGCTTTTCTCTCACAGGTACATTCTTCATCCAATTCTCCATTTTTAACTTTTCTTTTCTGCTATTTTCTTAAGTTTCGAACTCTCCAACTCAAATCTCCATTTTTACTTCTTGTTTTTCAATTCAAATCTCATTATTTTGTTTATTTTTTTTTCCATTTTCTCTAGGGTTTTACAGCATTACGACTGGTGAACGCTTAACAGTGGTGAAGTAGCGGCAAAGGTGAATATGCCCAATACACCAAGGTTTCTTCTAGATTTTTCTTTATTTTATTTTGTCTTGTTCATTTTTTCTTGTTTTGGTTATATCCGTTTTGCTCCTAGGTTTACTTCGGTAAACAGGTCGTAATGCTAGCTCCATTTTCTCCTGGTTTTCTTTTAGCTCCATTTTTCCTTGTTCATTTTATATTCTTTTGCTTGCAGCTAGTGACGACAACCCCATTCATATGCAAAACCTTACAGATGTTTCCATATATTTCTGTACATTACGAGGTTTTTTGGCATGGATGGTGTTTATAAGATAAACGTTTTGTACGATTTTGTCTTAAAAAACGAGACAAAACCTGTTTTAAACATTGTGTAAGATTTTTTCACACATCAGCGCCATTATTTAGGCGCCACTAGAAGCCATCAGGCATCATACAAGCTAAATAGTAAAAAATTGATCTTGAAAATGAAAAACGTCAAAATTAGTGCTTTTTAAATAATTGGTTCACACGATTTTCGAGAGAGCCATTTATCAAATAAACGTCTCAACCAAATAACTTTTTAGGCGTTTTTTTGTTAAACGCATTTCCAATGTTGAACTGGCACCATTTCTTTCAAAAGCTATATCGATACCAAACACCATCTCTACATCTCAAACGACTGTTAAGTATATTTTTTAATAATTTATTTTTAATTTTCAAAATTTTCAAGTTGAATTCTTAAATTTGTACATATTTTCGATTTTATTTTTATTTTAATCAATTATTTGTAATTTTTAACGTATTCATAATTTTCAATGTTATTTTGAATTGAATAATTTTTATTTTTTATCAATTATTTGTATTAATTATTTATTATTTTTATTAAGTGTTAATTATTTTAATTTTTACTAGATATTAATAATTTATTTGTTTTAATTATTAATTATTTTAATCTCTATGTAGTGTTAATTATTTTATTTTTTAGTAATTATTAATTATTATATTAATTTTTTGTTCGTATTATTTCAATTATTTTGAATTTGATAAATTATTTTTATGAGATAATGCAAATTGATCTCAAATTTACCAAATAGTCTGTTCTAGGGATAAAATAATAAAATCGAGGAATTTCATATGTTAAAGGTTTGATCCAATACAAACAAACTTGTCTATTTAGAGCTTCTAAAAAGTCGAAAAGCATATATTATTCTTTTCAGATTTTAGAAACAAATAATATCCTTTTAACTTTTTCAGACTTAGATTTAAGATTTATCAAAGTCACCATAATCTATTACTTTTTTTTTGGATAATTATTTTGGATTTGTGTATGCATGAATTAAGATGAAATCCAACTTGGAGTTGTTGCCAAAGAATTCTCCTTGGCAAATGGAACTCCCAAAAGATTGTTGAATCTCTATGACGATAGTTAAGAGAAGAACCCAAATATTGAAACCTAACACTATGTTTGGTTTGAATGGAAAGGTAGGAAAACCTTGAGATGAATATCGACATCCAACTAGACATAACTCTCAAATTTAGGAAATTATAAATTAATCACATATCCACCGTTCATCACATCAACTTCCTTTTTAATGGCCTTGGTCCAACGATCTATTGCCTCAAGAGCACTAGGATATATAATCAACTAACAAATCTTACTATAAGTCTACAACAATCAACCTTAAAAGCGCCAAGATCTTATTCTAACATCCTTGCGCAACTAGAATTAGAAAACCTAGATTAACCATTTCTTTTTTAGATCAGAATCATCCACTTGGCTCCTCACCTTAATCCATGCCTACTCACCAAATTTCATCCCAAAATTCCCCTATTATACCTACTATCAAGCCTAGATCCTATTTTAGCAAATCTCATTGATTATAGCTTATCATCCATCATCCTAGATTCATTTGACCAAACAAACCTCCCCACTATGTTCGTAAACCCATAAAACCCTGGCACGTCAAATTTCATAACCAAACTCCTTCATTTGACCATTAAAAAAGTGAGATTTCATTTTGAGCCCTCTCGTTAACTAATAAACCATTGGCTGAAACCTGGAAGTCCCGAACCCAAACTAAATATGTAATTCTACACCTTTGGTCAAAGATCCATCACTTCTATCAGATTTAGGATATTTAAAAATGCCTACCCATCAAATTTCATCTCAAAATTTTCTTGTTTGACTTACCATTAAGCAAATATTCTATTTTAATAAATCTTGTTGATCCGAACTTGGCAGCCACAGATCTCCATCATCTCGACCCTATTTGGCCAATCAAACATCACCACCATGATTAGAAATCCAGAAAACCCTAACATGTCAAATTTCATAGCTTAATTCACCCATTTGACTGTTAAACTAAAAAGATACAATTTTGATATACTAAATTAAATTGCCACGTCATTTGTTCCAACCTGAAACCCCAAAATGGTGTTGGCTGATGTTAGTCCCTTTCCTGACCCACTAAGACACCAAGACAAATGAAGTCAAGTTTAATAGGCTTAAAAAGCTCAAAATACCAAAGATATCGTTACTTAAAACTAAGAAAAGACAAAACCACATTTAAAGTCCATCAAATTTACATTTTTTGCCACTAACAAGGGGTGAGCATTTGGTTATTTGGTTAAAAATTGAACCGAGTAAACCAAAATTTTAAAAACCGAACTAAAAAAATTAAAACCAAAATTGAAACCGAAACCAAATTATAGAAAAACCGAAATAATCAAAACCGGATTTTTTTATTCGGTTTTAGGTTAAAATCTAATTTTAATAATATAAACTTTATTATATATATTGTAACATATAATATATATAATATATTATAAAATATATATTATGAAATCAAAATTTATTATATTATATATATTATATATATATATATATATAATAGAAAGTTCGGTTAACTGAATTTCTAATTCTAAAAACCGAAACTGAAAACTGAATTAGTCAAAAACCAAATTAACCAAAAACCAAAAAGACCGAACCAAACAAAGCGAAACTAAAAATTTTTGTTTAGTTTTTCAATTTTAACCGAATAGTGCTCACCCTTACCACTAACAACCCCAAATACAAGACTGCTATGATAGGCATGCCCCAAGTTCTCAATGGACACACAAAACCCGTGAAAACCACCTCCAAATCAAAGACAATCTTTCAACAAAGAAGAAATGTTGACTAATCACCTTTTTCCTTGAAAAATCTTTGCCCATTTTCTTGTAAAAACCCTTTTAAAGCCCAAGCTCTTTGATGGAATGAATTTTTGAACTCTCCCCCTTCCTTTCTTTATAAATGCTGATCCAACTCGAGATCAAAAAAAGAGAGAGATCTAAAAGGGAAAGAAAGAAGAGAGCATTTTCCCAGTCTTTATATTTGCCTTCCTTCCACCCAAAATCCCAAACTACTCTGAACCTCAAATTTCAAACTCTCCTCCATTATTTTCAAGCGGAAGTTTTTGCAACCAAAAGCACTCCCTAACTCAAGAACCCATTCAAACTTCATTCTAACTCATCCCTAGCTTCTAGAAAACTTTTGACAAAGTTACATACGACAGTTAAATCTCCCACTCCATCTATAGCTCGAGTTTGTTTTTTTAGGTTGCTTAAAGTTCTGAAACCTCGAAGAACATACATTCTTGACTTCTTCTAAACTAAGTTTAGAGGTGGAGAGGCGAGGGTCTTAAGGAAATCAATACCTAAGGCCCAACAACATCACCTCAAGGTTGGTTTCAGGGGGAAGTTGAGAGCATGTTTCTCTAGATTTTGGAAATTCTAGCAATCATTTCTCTTGGTTTTCCATAAGAAATTAAGCTTGAATAATTCCCGTATTGGGCTACTACAGTAGATTGAAGAGAGGGGTCCCTAACACCTTCCCTTTCCCAATCCCTGGAACTTGAAGTCTCTCGGTTGTGTGCCTTTTTTGAGGAGAACAGAGTCACTTCCAAAGCAAGTGAATTGGTTTTTGAATCTAAAAGCGAGGGCCCATTTCCTCTGAAAAATGGGTGACGACGCCATTTCTTTGAGCTAGCCATGATCTTTCTAGAGCTTATAGCTAGAGAATGGGAAGTCCTCCCAATGGTGATGGCTGGCAACTTGGCATTCAGAGAGGGCATTGAACACATCAAGGAGACATGGACCAAAGATGTGGAAAGGATTACCCAGCATCAGAGCATTTGATAACCAGTAGAATCTTCTCATAGGGTTTTAGCGATTGAAGCATATCCATATGAATACTTGTCAACACTAGGAGTGATTCCTAATGGGGTAAGTCAGCATGTATACTACACGATTATAAATCCGGGTTCCATTCTGGCTTTCCCTTTTGCAACGCTCCTGACTAGGGCTGAGTTGCACCTAGTTACTATAGAGACGAAGGTTCAGGTTTCTCAGTCACTCTCAAAGACATGATATGGGTATAGCCATATAGGACATTGGGAATATAATAGTTTCAAATGTTAGGCAAAATCAATAGGGGGAGGCACCAAACCAAAGAACAAGAAAAATTGGAAATGAAAGGTGAAGCGATGAAGGAAACGAGGAAAATTCCTCTCATTTGAGAACCCCGTTCCCTTAAGGTCCGAGAAGATATGATTGGAATGTTGACCAAATTGACAAAGACAACAACTTCTCCACATAAGCTCTCTTAGAATCTGTTTTCAAGAAGAATTTGACATTTTCTTGGGTTTTATTAGATGGGTTTCATTTTGAAGAAGTTCTCTTGAACCAATTCCCTCAACTTCCTCAAAATTTCCATCAAATGGGTTTTATTTTGAAAATTTGAGGAATAGTGGAGGGTAGATTTGATATTTTGTTGTTTTCTGTTAGTGCTTAATGCCAATGTCAATTGTTAGAAACAGTAGGGGTACTTTTAAGGAAATAACATAATAGTAAGGGTAGAGTGCCTCATTTGGCGCATCTTTTTTGCGCGGTCTTTTGGTTGTTTACAAGCTGCACAGACTATGCCGTGATCTTTTACCGTTTGGTTTGTAACAGATCTAGCCACCAAAAGTCAATGTGCCGAAAAGACGTGAGAAACCCATTTTGGGCTGATTTTGGGAAGCTCCAAATGGAGCTTTTCGCGTCTTTCTCGCTTTATTCTCACGCAGAAAACATGGAAAGACGCACAGTAGCCAAACTTGCTTCAGGCTGTTCAGATCTTCATCTTCATAAAAAAGCTCAATGTGTCTTTTGACTGTTAGAGCTACCAGAAGATCTTCCTAAAAAGATTTTCCAAACGACCCCTTAGTCAATTAGCTAAACCATAAGGATAGTTTAAGAAAGTTGCCCTTCAATTAATTTGTGATATATTTTTTATAATTTTAATAATTACTGATATTATTGTATATTATTCAATAAATATCAACACCTAAACTATACTTTTTTGTAATTTTGGTAAATTGGAAAATTTAATTACTAAAAATTACTTGCTGAAAATTATTGATTTTGGTAATTTAATTTCAAAATTTTTTGAAAATTAATTATTGAAATCAATAATTACTTAAAATTAATAATTAGTTCAAATATTAATAAATACAAATTTAATAATTAAGAATTATTAGTAATGTTTCATATGAAAATTTATTTCAATAAATATAAATTTATTTTGTTACATTTTCAGTAATTTTTTAGCAATAAGTAGTTCTTGATATTTTCAATAATTTTGGTCAATTTATTATTTAATGATATTATCATATAGTAATTAAATGTTTTTAGTAATTTTTCAATAGAAAATTAGTTTCAATAAATATAAATTTATTTTTTTATATTTTCAGTAGTTTTATTATTTACCATAATTTTTTAGCAATAATTAGTGATTTTGGTAATTTAATTTAATGAAAGTTAAATTATAAAACTTTCAATTATTCTATAAATAATTGGAAAATTTTAATAATTTCCATAAGTATTGGATACTACATTTATAACTACCATAATTATTGGAACTGTATTTATGGGCTTGGGGGATGACCCTCAATATAGGCTCATCTCATTTTCTAATCAAGTCGAGATCGAGCCCAGTGAAGGTCGGCTCATAAGACTTGCGATCCTAATCGAGCCTAGTATAATAAATAAATCTTTTTTATTATATACATACATACATACATGCATATACATATAAATATATATAATAAATAATTTTTATAATTATTATTTTTTTGTATGTAAAATAAAAAAAATATTTTTATATTTATAATTTTTATTTTCTAGAAAAAAACTTGGCTTGCAGTCAAGCTGAGCTCGAACTTGCAAGCTTTGAACCAAGCTGAGCTTGAGCTCAAGTCTCGATCTCGAGCCTAACACAATTTCAACGAGTAGGGGTAAGCAATATAGAAACCAGTTCGGTTTTGGTTTGGTATTTTTAAAAAATCGAAGGTACCAGTTCGGTTTCGGTTAACTAATATAGAAACCAGCGGTTAACCGAACCGATTGGTATACATATATTTCTATATATTTGCAATATTTTTATGTATATTATATATATTTTATATATGTATTATAGATTAATAAATATGCATTATATATATATATATAAATATATATATATAATATGATATATTATTTATTATTTAAAATATAATTTTTTATATATTTATATATTTTTATAATATATATTGTAAAAATTAAAAAATAAAAAAACTGACGAACCGAACCGACGGTTACGAATTGATCAATCTATTAACCGATAGGTTTCGGTTCGGTTTCAGTTACCGGTCTTCCAAAAACCAGTACTACCGGCTCGGTTACAAAATATGCCCCATAGTTCGGTTACCGTGAGCACCCCTATCAATGAGCCAAGCTCAAATAGCCAAGCATTTGGCTCGGCTCGGCTCGAATACACCCTTAGAACCCCAGGTAGGAATGGTAATGGGAATCCCTCCGTCTCTAACCTCAATCCTTATCGGGAAAAAATATTGCCTACAACCTTGGTCCACAATGGAGATAGGTTCCTCATCAGGGACGTGAAACCCTAAATGTTTTAATTAAAAGATTGTTTTCAAAATGGTATTTGTTTAAAATAAAGACAAAATTATAATGCAAATAATATTTTAAATATATTTTGATATATAATATAAATAACATAAATAATATTATATATTTATATAATATATACACATATTTACTATATATAATTGTGTCAGGGCGGAGTATAGACTCCACTCCCGGTCCCCGTCCCCAATCGGGTATTCCTATTAATCCCATCCCCACCCTGTCCCCTCTAAAACAGTCTCCATCCCATCTCCACTTGGTCAAAAAGGTCGGTTATCCCATCTCCCCCTGGTCAAATAGGCCGGGTAATTGATGGGAATGGAAAAAATGTAGCCCATACAGCAATAAATTTTAAATTTTCACATTCATTGATGATCTATCCCCACACCAATGAGGCAATGATTCCTCCAAAAACGTACTCTCTTTCGCGTCGCAACCTTGACTTGCAAAGCTTTCTATCCCCTTCCAAACTAAATAATACGCAAAACTATCTCTTATCCAACTCCGGATCTCCTGTCCACGCCTATCCACAATACACTATTCTCATGGAATATCTCACCCTACATAATATTATGTAGAGGATGAGATATTCTCTACGTATGACTACAATAAACATAGGCAGAGTTCTCGTGGACAGAAGATCCGGACTCCACTTATACCCATATCCAAATATATAGTTCCTGCTCCCATACTTCTCTGCAATTAGCTTCGTCCACATCATTCATCAGTTGTGTGCTGAAATTCCACAACATACCTTCGATGATGGGAGCCATGTTCCATGGAGTGTCCACGCTACCTTGAAAACCACTGATAACAAGTGAATATTTAGCACAAACCTCAATAATTTACCCAATAAAAAAGAAAAAATTCCCAAAATATACCGTATACTATACAAGTGACAATTTATTATCCGAATATTAAAATGCCACAATTTCATATCCAAACTTTCATTTTGCGACGATTCAATATTCACATTAGTTACCATCAATCAGAACCATCACTAACCTTTAATAAAATATTTGAACCGTTATACCTTTTTCCCTTCCTACTCTCTTGGATTGATCGAACGAGAGAGGAAAGGTCACTCAGTTCCGACCATTTTACCCGGTGTTAACTCCCGCTCTTCGTTCCGAGCACGGTACACTCAACTCCGGCTTCGCATTTTGATTGTTGGCTTCACCCGCCGTAGTACAAGTGCTGACTGGTAGTGTTTGACAGGGGTGAGAGCATGCATTAAAGCTTCTCTACAATTGTCTCTGTGCATTCTGTAACACTTGTTCGAAACTAGTTGTCTCAAGTCTCAACCTGACTTGAGCAAAAAGGTTAGCTTCGCCCATATATAGGAAAAGGGAGAAAGAAAAGCGATGGATTACCGGGAACATACATAGACGGGCCTCTTCCATTTCTTTCTCCAATTACATAACCGAAAAAGACCTCACGAACAAGGTAACACATTGAGCTTGACAGATTGGGTCTCTCCAAAGCTCTTTTTTATGATTCTCTTTTTCTCTTTCTTGTTTGTTGTTTCTTTGTGAAAGCTGTAATTTAAGAGGAACGGAATTTCTTTTGTTTGATCCTGGTTCATATATATCTGCTTTCAATTTCTAGGGTTTAATCTAATATTTTGTCTCTCTTACTGTATGTTTCTATTGATGCTGTGCAATCTGGCTGCTCCTAGTTGGTGGTGGCTTAGCTTCCAGTAGACGACGGACATGGAGAATCTACATAGAAAGAATCAGAGAACCTGGGGGTGCTTACCCGGTAAGATCGATCCGATGCTTAAGTCAGTATGTGTGAGCCGAGAATAATAAGAGAGCAAGAGAGCTAGTTAGCAGTAAAATGCGCATCCCTTGGTTCCCGGGAAAGAGGCCTTTATATAATGGAGTCCTCGCGGGCTTTACGGAGTAGTTCCGAGATCTTTGCCACGATAGAATTTGTTTCCGCGTTATCTGGAGATAACGTTATCAGTTGACAAGGCTAATCACCTCTGCCCGGATCGGACGGGAAGATAATGCTTAGCTGTTACAAGGCGTGATCGCGTGAAATTCAGGAACCGTTGGAGTGACTTTCGGGATTATATCGAGGGCAGATTGACATGCCCGAGCTGGTTTCCTCTCGAACTGATGTTCTCGAGCTAAGGCTCGTACACCTCGAACTGAACTAGGTGCTGGTGTCACAACTTGGTACCGAGGTGCCCTTAGCTTGGGGTGATCTTAGCTCGAAGAATTTTAGTTCGGGGTAGTGGAGTATCACTTTGTAGCGAGCTGGCCATGCCGAGTTGGCACCTATGTCGAGTCATGTCCACGTGTCCCCTTATTATGAGGTCAGGCCAAATCACCCTTCATCAATTGCCCCCCACTCCCCGAGCCAGGGGTCCTAACCTGGTGTGGGGAGTTCACGACAAGACGGGTGGATTTGGCTCGAAGTCTAGGCCATCCAGTCGAATAATTCGTCGGTTGGACCAGTTCATTGCTAGACTCAATCAAGGATAGACTGGGTTGCGTATAGTTTACGCGCGGACGTCACGCGATCTATAAATTCCGTGGACACCAAAAAACACGCTAAATTGATTTCAACCTCGGGGGTCGCGCAGCCGGTTTTCTTGAGAGCCGTTAGATTGCCTTGATCTTGACCATTGATTCTCGGATATTGTTAGACAGTTTTGTATGCCCTTAGCTCCAATCGGTTTTGATGTACTTTTGACATTTAGTGTAAATGAATAAAGTGCATGTTTGATTCATGTTGTGTGGTATGTTTCTGTGTAAGACCCTTAAACTGGACACTTAATGAGACTCGTGTTAGTTTAGAACGTTCACAGCCAGTGGATAAGTCTGGGGAGATTTATCCTGCCAAGGCTGACACTGGTGTGCTACCAAGTGTTGGGGTAGCCTGTCTCAGCTACCAGGGTGAGACCCAAAGCACATGTAGTGTGGGATTACTTGAATCTTTGAACCGGACCAGATTTCCAGTATTGCCCTGGACGTTGGTGATTGATGGGCAAAACTGAAAAGTTACACCTGACCCCTAGACTCGATTATGATACTGCACTACGTGTCGGATTGGGCTGTCTTTGATATGCCAATCAGTGAGATCCTTAGCGGGGGTCAAAACCTGGGTATGTTGGGACAGTCTGAGAATTCATCTGAGTGGGTGATCATAGTGACAGGATCAGCCCCTTTGTTGGACAAAGGTCATGATCAGGGATGCACTCTCTCTAATGGAAACCAAACTGCCGACAGTTGATTTCAATCGTTGGAATTTTGTTTTGCAAAATTTATATATAAGATATATAGATATGTATGGTTTCAAAATGTTTGCAAATGGTTTTAATTCCCAGGATCCATAGGAGCGGAGAGTGCAACACTGTTCCTTGCAGCCGAGGGAGAGATCCTCTCTTGTCGGGCAGTGTTTGATCATTATGGGCTGAGAGGTTAAGTGTAAGGCCATTTAGGGTTACACCTGATGGCCTAATCTTGCATCTGCCCACAGTCCCTGGGTTTTTATAAGATGGCTTGGCCCAGGGACCACTTAGTGTAAGTGTTGGGCCCATAGAGTCCATGTGATGGGCTTAGGGGGTTCGCTGGGCTATCCAATGAATTTGGCTAGGCCTTGTAACAAAGGTTGGGCCGAACTCATGTGGCTGATGTGTAGATCATAGCTTGGGTCCCACGCCATACAAAGAAGACCAATTGGGCAGCAGTTTGGAAGCTTGTTGAGCACTTAATACTTATTGGGCCTAAAACCCATTTCGAACTGGCTGATTTAATAATCCTCTTAAAGGGGCGAATTTGAGATTCAAATAAAGATTTGAATCTGGTAACCTCCTGATAAGATCAGGAGTGGACTGACCTAATCTGCAGATAGGATTAAGATAATTTCCTATCCAAATACAGATTTGGATTGGGATAACTCCTAATAGGATTAGGAGGTTTCTTAATCATTAAGAAAGAGGAGAAACCCTAGTCTTAGATTACTAGAATTCGAACCAAGGTTTCAGTAGAACTTTCTCCTGCAATTTGAGATTGGATCTCAGAAACCCTAGAGAGAAGAAAAGCAAATACGCCAACTTCAGCTCTAGAGTTCTTCTTCAGCCACCGCCGCCATTCACTGCCTAGTTCGATCTCTCTGAGAGGGAAAGATCAATAAGGTGTTCTTGATATCAGTCTTTGTTGAAAGGCTGATTGTGTACGGTGCTCTTCGCTTCCATCGAATTCTTGTGAAGAATTTGGTTCGTGGGACGAACACTACTGGTTCTGCTCCAGCATCATTGCGTCATCTTCAATGGGAGCAGATCTTGGGAGTATTCTTTGGGCGTGAACACCGACGTTGGGAGATACCGATTCTCCGTATCAGGTATAACCCTTCCCTTTCTGTTTGGTTTAGATCTGGTTCGGTTTTGGTTCGATTAGATCCTTGAATATTGTATTCTAAAATCAGGGAATATGATTCCCAGTTTGAAGGGACGAGAGAAATTTTTGAAATTCACCCACCCTATTCCCCTGCATTCTTGGTGTCCATACAATGGATCTCTCCCTCCTTTCAGTGGTATCAGAGCCACATGTTCAAATATTGAACCAAGAAAATCATATCTGAACCTGCACAAATGGGCAGAAGCTGTTCTACCAGGATTTGCGCAGATTGTTGTTTTTATTCCAAGAAATTGTACCTAGATGTGGGCGATTGATCTAAAATTAATTTTTGTTAAATCTGAAATTTATTTGGTTCGGTTTTTGTTCTTAATTATTTCTTGATTTAAATGGGTTGTTCGTACATGGAGACTGAAGTGCAGATTTGGCACAGATAGTCTGCGCAATCTTTTTGCAATTTCTATTCTATTCGGTCTGTAAAATATATTTTTTTTCTAGACTGAATGTATAGGATTCAATAAAGAATGTAATTAATTAATAGAAATTAGGGTTTTGTAATATTTTATTTTCTTGATTAGAGATGGCGGCGGCGTTGGAGATTTGCAAATCGTGATATCACATTCTGTGTTTTGCAATTTATGAAACTGCAACCCTTGATTGGACCAAAGCTGTTTGGACCGTTTCGGACTAGATTGTTTCTTGAATTAAAAATTGGTTTTGGACCGTTTCGGACCAGATTGGACCAAAGCTGTTTGGACCGAATCTAGGGTTCGGACGGGGCTGTTCTCAACTCTGTTTTCTCCCACTTTCCGGTCTGAAACTAATCTTTAATTGGAAGAACCAATTCGGCCCAACCTATAAAGCCCAGTTTTAAAGATTTAAAACCGCAAAAGCCCACTTTTGTGTAAAAGCTATATGGGCCGAACTGCTACCTGCTATTCAGCCCATATACCTAGATAATGTTATTTGTTAATATTATGGTTTTTAAATGGGATTGTTAATGGGCTTTACAACAAGTAATTGATTGGATCAATTCTTCCATTAAATGCAATGTGTAGATGTTTGATGTGCTGCGACCATGGGCCATAAGCATTGGCCCGTGATGATATGATAGTGGCTCTTTCGCACACCATGGATGAATGCACATCATTGCCATGGTGTCCCTTACAGTCATTGGATGACCCCTTCCCTTCGTGGTGGGCCTCACAACCCTGAAAGGGGTCGTGTGCGGAAACCCTAGCCGAATTGGGCCACCAGAAATCTGACTTTATGAAATTCAGTGGGAGCCACTTTGGTTTTACCTAAATTAACTGGGGCGTAATTACTTGTTCCCTCCAGTAATAGGAGTGCATGTGATAGGGAGATCCATATGATGGACTCTCTAAAGGTCTTCCATCACTAGCACAATGATAGATCCTTCAGTAATGAGGAAACGCCCCATAAAATTGGACTATCCATTTGTTGTTGGGTCTGTCAGAGTGTTTCATAAGATGATAGGGGCATCATAGACCGATGTGGGAGGGGCTTCACCAGAAAATGAGAACTCTCTCACGGTACCTTGGCGTAACCTGAATATGATGGGTGAGCACTCACTAGACATAAAGGTTTACCCTAAAATGGCTATGAACCTTTTCTAGGTGAGTCTCTCCTAACCTCTTTTTCAATTTAGTTCAGTTCGTAGTTATGTCCAACCTTAGTTTTGATAGTCTTTTAGATGAGCCCGATGAAGGTACCTCGGCTCAGGTCGGTCCTCCCGAAGTGGAGTCATCCTGGGAGGCGCGAGTGGCAACCAATAACCCAGCGTCCACTTCTCATCGAGGTACAAGTTCGGTCCCTCAACGCTGACCGTGGATAGACTTAGGGCTTTAATAGGTCAATACCACCTCTCGGACGAGTACACCTATAGTCTCCCCGTAAGTAACTTCCCTTGGGAACACGATCATAATGAGATCGTAATTTTCGAAGAGCAGCTCGTGGCTAGTCTTCACTTACCTTCGCACCCCTTGATCATAGAGGTCCTGAAGTTCTTCAACATCACCATAAACCAATTACACTCGAACTCAATCCGAAATGTAGTAGGGACCTGAAGGGATGAGAGATCCATCGTATGGACGCCCAAATCTTGCGGAATAAAGGGGGCGAATTTCAAAAATTTTTCTCTCCCTTCAATTGAGAATCGCATTCCCTATTTAGAAAATCATCTTTTCAAGGATCAATCTTGAACCATAAACTGAACTAGATCTGAACCAAAAGGAGTATGAGAGAGGTATACCTGATACAGAGAAATATTATCTCTCAATGAAGGTGTTCACGCCCAAGGAAGGATCCAAAGACTGCTCCCACAGAAGATGACGCAGTGTAGGATGGGGCAGAATCAGCAGTGTTCTTCTCCAAGAACTCTGTCCTTCGCAAGAAATAACAGGATGGCACGTGAGCACAACTTCCTATCAATCCTTTCACAAAGAACTGATGTCAAGATCGAATCTTGACTTCTCCCACAACTAGAGATCGAACTGGCAAACTTGGGCGGCAAGAACAAGGAGGCGGCAAGAAAGAATTCTACAGGGTTGCTTAATTCTTCCTTCTGTGATTTCAGCTCTCAAGGGGATGTGAGTAGGTGTGTCTTCTAAAAGCTGTCGCGCCCTCCTTTTGCAACCCTAAAAGATCACCTCCTAATCCAATTAGGAGTTGCTGATCCAAATCATATTTGGATGAGACATCCTTTTAGGTGATAAGGATAAACCCTTATCTTATCTGCAGATTAGATCAGCCTTCTCCTAATCTCATTAGGAGGTTTCTAGATCTGAATCATATTCAGATCTGGACTCTCTGAGTGGATGGGGTTAAGACCCTATCCTATCTGCTAATCCATCTCAGATTTCGCCCATATTTAACTTATTAAATTAGTCCAGTTCAAAATGGGTTTTAGGCCCATTAAGCTTATGTGCTCACTTAGCCTTCCTAACTGCTGCCCAGTTGGGCTTCCTTGTATGGCGTGGGACTCAAACATTGATCTACACATCAGCCACATGGGTTCGGCTAGCCTTTGTTACAAGGCCTGGCCGAATACACTGCTATGGACAGTGCACCCCTGAAACCCAACAAATGGGCTCTATGGGCCCAACACTTACCCTAAGTGGTCCCTGGGCCAAGCCACCTTGTAACACCCAGGGACTGTGGGCAGATGCAAGATTAGCACATCAGGTATTGCCCTCAATGGTCTTACACATAACCACTCAGCACATAATGATCAAACACTGCCCGACAAGAGAGGACCTCTCCCTCGATTGCAAGGAACAGTGTTGCACTCTCTGCTTATATGGATCCCGGGAATTGAAACCTTTTGCAAACATTTTAGAAACCATAATATATGTATACTTTTATATCTCATATAAAATATATTTTGCAAAACAAATTTCAACGATTGAAATCGGCTGCCAACAGTCTTGGTTTCCGCAGTGAGAGTGCATCCCCGATCATTACCTTTGTCCGACAAAGGGGCTAATCCTGTCACTATGATCACCCACTTAGATGAACTCTCAGACTGTCCCAACATACCTAGGTTTTGACCCCCCCTAAGGATCTCACTGATTGGTACATCAAAGACAGCCCAATCCGACACCTAGTGCAGTATCATAATCGAGTCTAGGGGTCGGGTGTAACTTTCCAGTTTTGCCCATTAATCTCCAAGGTCTAGGGCAATACTGGAAATCTGGTCCAGTTCAAAGATTCAATTAATCCTACACTATATGTGCCTAGGGTCTTACCCTGGCAGCTGAGACAGGCCACCCCAACCGACTTGGTGGCACAACAGTGTCAGCCTTATCAGGATAGGTCTCCCCAGACCAACCCACTGGCTGCGAACATTCTAAACTAACACGAGTCTCATTAAGTGTCCAGTTTAAGGGTATTACACAGAAACATACTAAGGGAACATGAATCAAATATGCACTTTTATTCATTTACAATAAACTCATAAAGTACATCATTCTGATTGAAGCTAAGGGCATACAAAACTGTCCAATAGGACCATCTCTCTTTTTTACGAGTACTGTCTACCTCTTGACCTCGATATTTTCTCTTCTATCTTGTCAATCAAGAGGAACTCTTCCAGCATCCTTCCCGAGCATAGGCGAACCTACTATCTGTCTCCTCACCCAGGCTATAAGCTTTTGCACGAACTACCCAATAGGATCCCGACCTGGAAACGGAGTTATTTCGTAGTTCGTAATCCCGCAGGGTGGCCTTTTCCTACCCATTGGAGGGCTGCCATTCAGGATTCCGATGTTAGGCTGGACCTGAAGACAAGGGAGACGCTCCATTCTTGGGCGGAGCTCGACTTCCACTATAAGGACTACCTTGCCAAAGATAAGCTCATGCAGTTCGGCTTGAGTCTTGGTAGGTCATCTTGGATTAGAGTTTTATTCTGATAGCTGGTACTCTATTCTTGTTGACGTCACTAACGTTGAGTTTTGTTGCAGATCCCATGAATCTCAGTGCGGACAAGCTTCTTGGGCAAATGAAAGGAAAGAAGAAGTGAGCTACTAAAAGAACTCATACTGAGTCCCCAGAAGGTCCCACCTCGTGCGCCGAAGACATCTTCAGGACCCGCCCCTACGACAACTGTTGCTTCTTCAGGGAGCGAAGAGACAGTTCGGAGTATCCTGACTCTGCAATGCAACCTCCAAAAGAGGAAAGGAGCTGTGTATTCTGAGGAAGTCGCGAGCTGGGCTGAACTAACACCTGCTCAGCTCGGGGCTCTTGCGGCTACCCACTGTATGGTGGTAAGTCTCGTTCTACTTTGATTTTTGTATTTGTAGCTTTGCTGGTACTAATTTATACACTCTTGGCAGGTGAACACCGTGGTGCACGCCTTGACTTACCAATCCGAGCAGCACTTGAAGCGGGCTTTAGCTGCTAAGAGTTCATCCCGCGAGGCTCATACTGAGCTGAATTTAGCTCGTGGCAAGATCAGTTAGCTGGAGAACAGTGTGCGAGCTCAGAAAGAGCTTATCGAGTCGCTGATGTCGGAGAAGGTGGATCTGAAGCGCCAGGTGGAGAACCTTGTGGCCGACGTCAAGGAGCAAACTGAAATTCTTCTCCATGCCGTAGAGGAAGCCAAGGTCAAGGCCGTCAAGGATTATAAGAGCTTGGAAGAGTTCGAGGGAGAGTTGATCGAGGCCAGGTCGGAGGGCTACCGTAAAGGGTTCAAGCTCAGTAGGTGGCTGACCAACCTCAAGTTTCCACAGCTCGATATGAGTGCCATCACTACTTTGCGGATCACAAAAGAGATGGCCCTTGAAGCCGTCGGAGACCCGGACTCCAAAGCAGAGAACGATGATGAGCTACTTGACACTGAAGAGGTCGGTGCCGACGACAAGGTTGGTTCTTCCGCCGAGACTTCGGGCAAGGGTGATGAGTCCCCCGAATAGTCCTTTGTACTCCGAGCCTGCGAGCTCAGCATCTGTTCCTTTTCTCTCCCCTTTTGTAACGAACTCTTTATAATGAAATATACTTTTTTGCTAAGTATTGTGCAATTAACCTTTTCTGACCGTAGTGATGATTTTTTTTTCGAACTGTTGAGCTATCGAGGTAGATAACCGAAGTGGGGGGTTCCCACTTGTCGTTGCCCCGAACTATCGCCCAATACTTAGGGCAGTTTTATGGTGTACGCCGAGGTGAGCGACATAGTAGGGTATATGCCCGACCTGTCTGCACACGGGCTACTTGAAAGTACTTTGCCTATGCCGATGAGATGATTAGGTCTTATATGGTGCCAAGGTCTTTCGTGAGCTCGGCGCTTTTAGCCCTTAGGCTGAGGGAGCGACTCATAGTCCACTCTCCTTTGGAGTTCACCCATGCCGATGAGGCAACTGGGTCTTGTGTTGCCGAGGTCTTTTTATTAGCTCGGCATCTTGGCCCTTAGGCCTTGAGGGGGGCGACTCGCTGTCCACTCCCTAGTTCGGCAATTATAGATAGTATTGCCTTAGGTTGACGATGTTCCATGCCTGAGGTACCTGTTTCCCTTCTAAGGTTTCGAGCTCGTACGTGCCTTCCCCGAGCTGCTGCTTTACCCGGTAGGGTCCTTCCCAATTTGGTCCGAGCTTACCAACACGGGGCTCAGGCACCGTAACTTTGCGAAGAACCAGGTCTCCAACGCGGAGATTCCGCTTCTTGACTCTGGCGTTATAGTACCGAGCTACTCTCTGCTGGTAGGCCGCGGTCCTAATGTATGCGAGGTCCCGTACCTCTTCAAGTAGGTCGAGGTTGGTGCGTAGCTCGCTCTCATTCGCTTCTTCGTCGTGTCCCTCCAGGCGTAGCGTAGGCACCTCAATCTCAGCTGGGATCACTGCCTCCGTGCCGTAGGTGAAGTTGAAGGGGGTCTCACCCGTGGCGGTTTTCACAGTGGTTCGATAAGCCCAATGTACACTAGGTAGCTCGTCAACCCATAATCCTTTAGCTCGGACTAAGCATGCCTTCATTCCGCGGAGGATGGCCCTATTCGTGACTTCCGCTTGGCCGTTGGCTTGAGGGTGTGCCACCAAGGTGAAATTTTGTTGTATCCCCATGTCTTTGCACTAGTTTTGGAACTTTATGTCTTCGAACTGCTTGCCGTTGTCAGAGATGAGTACTCGAGGTAGTCCGAAACGGAAAACTATATTCCTCTAGAAGAAGTATTGTATGCTTCGCGCTATGATCGTTGCAAGAGGTTCGGCCTCCACCCACTTCGTGAAGTTTTGTAAGCTTCGAACTGCTTTCCATTGTCAGAGATGAGTACTCGAGGTAGTCCAAAACGGAAAACAATATTCCTCTAGAAGAAGTTTTGTATGCTTCGCGCTATGATCGTCGCAAGAGGTTCGGCCTCCACCCACTTCGTGAAGTAGTCCACTGCTACCACTAGGAATCTCCTCTGTTCTGTCGCCGGCAGGAATGGTCCAAGTATGTCAATTCCCCACTGTGCAAAAGGACAAGGACTGGTGAGGTACTTTAGGTCGGCAGTGGGCTGGTGGTGGATGTTGGCGTGCCTTTGACATTTACCGCATCTTTAGATGAGCTCGATCGCATCTGCCTTCATCGTTGGCCAGTAGTAGCCTTGTCGTAGCGCTTTTTGGGCGAGAGCCTTCCCCCCAAGTGTCCACCGCAGAAACCTTCATGAGTGTTGCGGAGTACAAGCTTAGTCTCGGAAGGTCGTAAGCCACGCAGATAAGGAAGTGTGTAGGATCTTCGGTACAGCCGTCCATCTATCATGACGTATTTGGCTGCCTAACGCTCTACCCTTCTAGCAGCATTACGATCTGTAGGGAGGGTCCCGTGGAGCAGATAGCTCACAAGTGGATCAATCCAACTCAGCTCTGCTTGCGCAACAGGAGCGACCTCTCCTCCCCCCCCAAGAAAGCTAGGCTGAGGCAAGTTCTCTATGTACACGATTCTCATGGTGTTGTCGCTTGTGCTGGCTAATCGGGATAGGGCATCAGCCTCAGCATTCTCGGACCTCAGGATCTACCTGATGAAGTGGGACTGGAAGTCGTGCAGAGCTTCTCTGACTTTGGCTAGGTAAGCGACCATGGTCGGTTCGCGGGCTTCATAGTCACCGGTGACCAGGTTGACCACGAGCTGGGAATCGGTGCAGATAACGAGGTGTTTAGCTCGTACTTCGTTTGCTAAGACAAGCCCGACTATCAACGCTTCGTACTCTGTTTCATTGTTGGACGCAGCGAACTCGAACCGAAGTGCGTACTCTAGTTTCACCTCGCTTGGCCCGTACAGAATGATTCCAGCTCCACTACCTTGTTGATTTGACGAGCCGTCCACATGGAGGATCCAGGGCTCCTCGTCCCAGGTCGGGCTCGTTCCAACCGGAAGTGGTGTCGCACTAATTGAAACTTCTCGGTGCTCGGGCTTGATCAAATCAGGGACTGCAGTGCTGAAGGTACATTCTGCGACAAAGTCGGCTAAGGCTTAGGCCTTGATGGCAGTTCGGGGCTCGTACTGGATGTCATACTCGCTTAGCTCAATCGCCCACTTTGTCAATCTACCGGAAACCTCAGGCTTGAGCAAGACTTGCTTCAGAGGTTTGTTGGTGAGGACGACGATGGGATGAGTCTAGAAGTATGGCCGAAGCTTCCGAGCTGCAATGACTAGCGCGTACGCTAACTTTTCAATTTCTGGATACCTCATTTATACGTCCTACAAAACTTTAGTAACATAGTAGACGGGTCGTTGAACCCGATCCACCTCTTTTACCAGTACCGAGCTAACTACCTTGTCGCTCGCGGACAGGTTCAACTTCAAAATATCTCCCTCCTCGGGTCGGATCAAAACCGGGATGCTGGCGAGCTACCTTTTGAGCTCGTTGAAAGCGAGCTAGCACTCTTCGGTCCATTCAAAGTCTTTTCTTCTTTTGATTGCCTTGAAGAAAGGCAGGCAGCAATCTGTCAATTTAGACATGAAACAGCACAGAGCGGCTATTTGACCGTTCAACCTCTGAACCTCTTTCAATTTTCGAGGCGGTCTCATGTCTAGGATTGCCTTAATTTTCTCGGGGTTGGCCTCGATACCGCGTCGGTTAACAATGTAACCCAGGAACTTACCCAAAGTGACACCGAAGATGCATTTATTGGGATTCAATTTCATATGTATTTGCACAAAATTTGAAAAACACAATATAAGTCTTTTATTAAATCATTGGAAAATTGAGTTTTGACGGCCATGTCGTCTACATAACACTCTACTTTTTTGTCGATCAACGGCTCAAACAATCGGTTTACAAGTCTTTGAAAAGTTGCCTCGACATTTTTCAGTCCGAAGGGCATGACCTTGTAATAGTACAAGCCGAGCTCGGTTATAAAGGTTGTTTTTTCCTCATCGACAGGGTCCATCCTGATCTGGTTGTAGCTCGAATAAGCATCCAAGAAGCTCAGCAACTCGTACCCTGAGGTCGCGTCCACCAAACGGTCGATTTTGGGAAGTGGGAAGCAGTCCTTTGGGTAAGCTTGATTCAGGTCGGTATAGTCGACGCACATGTGCTGTTATGGACACACCACCCGGCAGCGCACTGCAGCGCAATCATAGGCAGCAGCACACACAGCGGGCCGCCCAGCAGCACACACCGCCCGGCCACGCCGCACAGCAGGCTGGCAGCGTGCGGCACATACTGCCCGACAAAGCAGTGCACGCACACGCCCGGCACCGCATGACAGCAACACCATGGCGCGCAGCACGCACCGCCAGGCAGCAGCGCGCACTGCACGACAGCGGCACCCTGAGCCGCGTGCACGCACCCGGCAGCAGCAGCAGAGTGGGGCCCACACAATAGCTCATAGGGGTGGGCCCACCCTTATCTGGACACGTCAACTCGCCGCCAGCTTAATCTTATCCCTTATCCCTTATCCCTTATCTTATCCTTATCTTATTTTATCTTCTTAAGTAAGAGTTATGAGTTTTAGTTTGAGTTTGAGTAGGAAATTAGGAGTTTAAGTTAGAGTTGGATTACCCTAGCCTAGCCAAATCCAACAAGGAATTCTCTTTTGTAATCTCCTATTTAAGGAGCTACGAATTAAAGTAAAGGCATTCAGTTTTCCAGTCAAGAAACGAGTGAGGAGAGTTCGGGTGGTCTCTTGGACAAATCACCCACTAGATAGGCAAAATAGGGTCTGTGCGCAAGGCCAAAGAGAAGGGAAGATCAGGGGTTCCTGCCGTGGAATGACCCATGACGCGATCCTACGCTCAGGTCTATAACATTTTGGTATCAGAGCCTACCGTCATGGGGAAACAGAAGCCGCTATCTTCCAGGGTCCACGAGCTAGAGAATAGGTTCGCCGAAACCTGCTTGGAAGTTCGTGAGGTCAAGGATGATGTCCGGGAGCTGCGACGCCTTCTGGAAGCGTTTCTCTCCAACAATGAAAGAAGCTCGGAGGGAACCGCCACCACCAACAGCCGCCGTCCAGATAGGGCGGAGACATCCAGCGAACAGCAGACCGCTACCCCAACAGCCGCTGTTATTCCCAAGTACAGCCGGCTGGAATTTCCATCCTACAACGGCGCTGGAGACCCACTAGGATGGTTGCACCGCTGTGAACAGTTCTTCCGCAACCAGCGCACCGATGACAAGGACAAGGTCAGCTTGGCCGCGTTCCACCTGACCGAAGAAGCGCAGCTCTGGTTCTACCAAGTGGACCAGGAAGAACCAAGTCTTAGTTGGGGGCAGTTCAAGTCGTACTGCCTCCTTCAGTTCGGACCCCCACTAACAAACAACCCTTTGGGGGAACTCATTAATCTCAAGCAGACCGGTACCGTAGCAGAGTATCAGCGGCAGTTCCAGACCCTTCTCGCCAGGGCCTCTTCAGTACGCCCAGACTAGCAGGTTGATATGTTCACAACTGGTCTAGCTGAACCCCTGAGAGTTGATGTAGAGATGCAAAGCCCGCCTAACCTGGTCACGGCAATGAATTTAGCCCGAGCCTTCGAACGCAAACTGCAGATTAGCAGAGGGTTGTTCAGCATGGGATGCCCAGCGGTGGCTTGGACAAACCCGAAGCCTACTAAAGGAGGGTCTTTGCTGGCAGACAACAAGGAACCACTCGGAATGGCACCATATCCAGCAGCCAGCCCAGAACGGAAGCCACAGACGAGCACCAATTCCAGATCAGCATCCAGTGTGGGGAGCAGCGGCGATACACCCCCTATCAAGCACTTGTCAATGGCTAAGATGGCAGAACGCAGGGCGAGGGGGCAATGTTTTAATTGCGATGAACTCTACTCGGCAGGGCACAGGTGCAAGAGACTTTTCTACC
This sequence comes from Nelumbo nucifera, assembly GCF_055504915.1. Classification (NCBI taxonomy): domain Eukaryota; kingdom Viridiplantae; phylum Streptophyta; class Magnoliopsida; order Proteales; family Nelumbonaceae; genus Nelumbo; species Nelumbo nucifera. The sequence continues at coordinate 143,102,942 of NC_142649.1, read as the reverse complement.
TCCTAGTGAAACAAGAGGAAGATGAGGATGAACCCCCTCCATGGGAACCCGATCCAGGAGGGCAAAGCCACCCAAGATTCCCTTTAGGGTGTTTTGACACCTAATTCGAGCTTGGGGACAAGCTCGTAGTCCAGGAGGGGTGTGATGTTATGGACACACCACCCGGTAGCGCACTGCGGCGCAATCATAGGTAGTAGCAGCACACACAGCGGGCCGCCCAGCAGCACGCACCGCCCGGCTGCGCCACACAGCAGGCTGGCAGCGCGCAACACATACTACCCGATAGAGCGGTGCACGCACATGCCCGGCACCGCACGGCAGCAGCACCCTAAGCCGTGCACACGCACTGCGCGGCAGCAGCACTGCGCGCACGCACCGCGCGGCAGCGGCACCATGAGCCGTGCGCACGCACCCAACAGCAGCAAAGTGGGGCCCACGCGATAGCTCATAGGGGTGGGCCCACCCTTATTTGGACACGTCAACTCGCCGCCAGCTTAATCTTATCCCTTATCCCTTATCCCTTATCTTATCCTTATCTTATTTTATCTTCTTAAGTAAGAGTTATGAGTTTTAGTTTGAGTAGGAAATTAGGAGTTTTAGTTAGAGTTGGATTACCCTAGCCTAGCCGAATCCAACAAGGAATTCTCTTTTGTAATCTCCTATTTAAGGAACTACGAATTAAAATAAAGGCATTCAGTTTTCCAGTCAAGAAACGAGTGAGGAGAGTTCGGGTGGTCTCTTGGACAAATCACCCACTAGATAGGCAAAATAGGGTCTATGTGCAAGGCCAAAGGCAAGGGAAGATCAGGGGTTCCTGCCGTGGAATGACCCATGACGCGATCCTACGCTCGGGCCCATAACATGCGCCACTTACTGTTGACCTTTTTTACCAGAACGGGGTTAGCCCCCCAGCTCGGGTAATGGACCTCCTTAATGAAATCGGCTGCAAGGAGTTTCCCGACCTCTTCGTCAACTGTTCTCTAGCGCTCTAGGGCTAAGTTGCATTTCTTCTGTCTAACGGGCCTAACTACAGGATCAATGTTCAACTTGTGAGTGATTATTCTAGGGTCTATGTCGGGCATCTCTGCCGCGGACCATGCAAAAACATCTAAGTTTTGAAGTAAGAAGCTTACCAGCTGAGATCGTAGAGGCTCCTCAATCGAAGCGTCGATCTAGAGAGTCTTGGCTGGATCTTCTGCTGAAATGGGTATAGAGGTCGTCTCTTCTATTGGTGAAGCTCGCTCCTCATGGTACTCCGTAGGTCGCTCCAACTCGAGGTCGTCTGCTGCCTTGGCTTTCCCTTTGAGGGCAGCGACGTAGCATTTGCAAGACTCGAGCTGGTCACCTCACGCTACCCCAACTCCAAAGTCCGTGGAGAACTTCATGGCCAAGTAATTGGTTGACACCATGCACGTAGAGTGTGGGTGATAGGTCGACCTATTATGGCATTGTACGGGGAGGGAGTTGCGACCACTAAGGAAGTATGGTCAAATCTCACTATGCTAGGCCAGGTACCGACCTCCACAGGTACTGTAACTCTCCCCAAGGGCCTGACTTCCTCTCCGTTGAAGCCTACCAAAGGAGTGTTCGCGGGCTTGATGTCGCTCTCCTAAAGCTGTAGCTTGTCAAACGCATCCCTGAAGAGTATGTCTTCCGAGTTGCCAGAGTCGACCAGGACACGCTTCACCTCAAAATCATTAATTCTCATCTTTATGATGAGCGCGTCATCATGGGGGTACTGGACTCCACGCGCGTCGTCTTCGGTGAAGAAAATGGGTTCTTCTAGCCTTAGCCACTTCGAAGGAATTTGTTCTTCTCTTTCTATTTCACGAGCTGATGTCTTCGCCGCGGCTGAGGTGCAACCCGCAACAATCGATCCGCCGGTGATCATGTGTATTACTCCTCGAACTAGCCTCTCTTCGGGCAGCTGTCTCTATGGCTGCTCGTTTTGTCTATTGTTGGACTCGGGGACATCTCTACTTTGCTCCCCCTACCGACCTGTTTGATTTTTATTATCATTTAGTACAAAATTTTTCAGATATCCGCGATGGATGAGTTCTTCTATCTCATCGCAGAGGTTTTTACAATTCTCGGTGCTATGACCGTGATCTCTATGAAAGTGGTAGTATACACTTCACGTAAAATGCGTCCTTGATCGCCAAGAGGATTTCTGCTCGCTTTACGTTCAAGGGAGTGTAATTTCTTTCAGCTTAACGAGCTCGGGAATACTGATCCGGTTTTCCTCCACGAACTGGCTTGTCTTTCTTTCTTTTGTTGTCCCCGTTAGTTGAGGTCTCACCTTCTCTGGTGGATTCTCGCTCTTCTGGTTCATCTCTTCTTTTGTTCCGATGAACTGGTCAGCAAGCTTGAGAAACGCTGTGACATCCTTTGGTTTGTTAGCGACCACATGCCACCTGAATTCTTTGTGGGTGATTCCTCTCTTTACAACTGTAAGTCTCACAGTGGGGTCTAGATCGGGAATCTGCAAGCACGCGTCGTTGAAACGCTTGATGTAATTCTGGATGGATTCTCCCTCTTTTTGGACTATTCCAAGCAGGCTTTCCTGGGACCTCGGGCACCTCTTACTAGTAATGAAGTGCGAGGTGAAGATCTGTACAAACTGCGCCCAACTCTTGATTGTCCCGGGCGCAAGGTTTCTATACCATGTGCGAGCTACCCCCTTAAAAGTTGTGGAGAAAGCAACGCACATGCAGGATTCATCTGCTCCGGCCAGGTGCATTTGAGATTAAAATGAATCTATATGGTCGTTCAGATCGAACGACCCATCATACTTGTCTAAGGGAGGTACCTTGAAATCCTTTGGCATTGGGATGGCCAAGAGTTCGGGAGATAGGGGAGAAGGCATAGACAGGAGCGGAATGGTCTTCACGGTCCCCGAGCTCGCCTCTTCTTTTCCCTTAGGCAGTTCGGGGGAGTTCTGGACTACTGCTCGGCGAGCTCTACGGCATCACCTTTGTTGCCTCTTTACCGGTTCCGCATTAGTGCTACTAGCTTCAGTATTGTCAGGTACCGTTCTCACTAGCAACTGCTCGGACTGCTGACGACGGCTACTGTGGACTGAAGGGCCTTGTCAGGAGTCCGCGGCCAGAGCCCCAAACCGGTTCTTCGTGAGTGGAACTTCGAATTGCGAAGGCTGAGGTGAAGCGGGCCTGGTGGGCTGGGTGTCTCCCGACCTATCTACTTGCTGCGAGGTGGGAGGAGTAATTTGTCTCTCCCTCCTGCCGCGAGACGAGACTTGACTTCCCAGAAGGTTCTGGATTTGGGGGGTCTCTCCCCGGCGAGGAGGGCGTTCACTGTGGCGGCGAGGCTTGGTTTGCTGCGTAGCCGAATGCCGAGGTGGAACAGGCTGTTGGTTCTACGGCAGCAGGGGAACAGTTGCTGGTATTGCTGCTGATAAACATGGTGGAGGACTTGCTGCTGGTACAACTGGAACTGCTGGACTTGCTGCATTTTGGCCTGCATGGCCCGCATGCAGTGTACCAGGTCGTCGAGTTGATTCTGTCCTACTACCGGGGGAATAACAGAGGGCTCTGCGAAGACCGTACCCACTGTAGAAGGGAGCGACGCGTTCACTGGTGCAATGACTTGAGGCGCGTTCAGTGTAGGGACCCCGTCTGCAGAGAAGGGTATTGTGAATTGTCCAATGCACACGGTTGGGACTTGGAGTTGTCCCCCGGAGACGTTCATGTCAGCGCTGCATCCGGCGTTACTGGAAGATGCCATGGGAACAGGATATGAAATGCTTTGTGGAAAAGGGCTTTTGAAGCGTTCCCACAGACGACGCCAATTGATGTTGCGCAATCTGGCTGCTCTTAGCTGATGGTGGCTTAGCTTTCAGTAGATGACTGACATGGAGAATCTACACAGAAAGAATCAGAGAACACGAGGGTGCTTACCCGGCAAGGTCGCTCTAATGCTTAAGTCAGTATGTGGGAAATGAGAATAATTAGAGAGCAAGAGAGCTAGTAAGCAGTAAAATGCGCATCCCTTGGGCCCCAGGAAGGAGGCCTTTATATAGTGGACTCCTCGCGGGCTTTACGGAGTAGTTCCGAGATCTTTGCCACGATAGAATTTGTTTCCACATTATCTGGAGATAGCGTTATCAGTTGATAAGGCTAATCACCTCTGCCCGGATCGGACGGGAAGATAATGCTCAGCTGTTACGAGGTGTGATCCTGCGGAATTCAGGAACCGTTGGAGTGACTTTCGGAATTATATCGAGGGAAGATCGGCATGTTGGACAATTTTTGTATGCCCTTAGCTTCAATCAGTTTTGATGTACTTTTGTTATTTAATGTAAACAAATGAAGTACATGTTTCTTTCATGTTGTGTGGTATACTTCTGTATAAGACCCTAAAACTGGACACTTAATGAGACTTGTGTTGGTTTTAAATGTTCACAGTCGTTGGATAAGTCTGGGGAGATTTATACTGCCAAGGCTGACACTGGTGTGCTGCCAACTGTTGGGGCGGCTTATCTCAGCCGGCATGGTGAGACCTAAGGCACATGCAGTGTAGGAATACTTGAACCCTTGAACCGGACCAAATTTCCAGTATTGCCCTGGACCTTGGAGATTGATGGGAAAAACTGGAAAGTTACACCTGACCCTTAGACCCGATTATGATATTGCACAAGGTGTCGGATTGAGCTATCTTTGATATGCCAATCAGTGAGATCCTTAGAGGGGGTCAAAACCTGGGTATGTTGGGACAGTCTGAGAATTCATCTGAGTGGGTGATCATAGTGACGGCATCAGCCCCTTTGTCGAACAAAGGTAATGATCGGGGATGCACTCTCTCTGATGGAAACCAAACTGCCAGCAATTGATTTCAATCGTTGGAATTTTGTTTTGCAAAATTTATATATATGATATATACCTAAGAATGGTTTCAAAATGTTTGCAAATGGTTTTAATTCCCGGGATCCATGTAAGTAGAGAATGCAGCACTGTACGTTGCAGCCGAGGGAGAGGTCCTCTCTTGTCGGGCAGTGCTTGATCATTATGGGCTGAGAGGTTAAGTGTAAGGCCATTTGGGATAATACCTGATGGGCTAATCGTGCACCTGCCCACAGTCCCTGGGTTTTTATAAGATGGCTTGGCCCAGGGACCACTTACTGTAAGTGTTGGGCCCATAGGGTCCATGTGATGGGCTTAGGGGGTTCATTGGACTCTCCAATGAATTCGGCTAGGCCTTGTAACAGAGGCTGGGCCGAACCCATGTGGCTGGTGTGTAGATCAATGCTTGGGTCCCACGCCATACAAAGAAGCCCAACTGGGCAGCAGTTTGAAAGATTTTTGAGCACTTGATTCTTATTGGACCTAAAGCCCATTTCGAACTGGGCTAATTTGATCAGTCATTAACAGGGGGCGGATCTGAGATTAGGATGAGCCCATCCAAGAGTCCTAATCCAAATACAGATTTGGATAAGGGCAACTCCTGAAGCTGATGAAGTATACATGTTGGTTACGACTCCTAACATTCAGGGGTCCGCATACATCACTATGTATGAGGTCAAGCGTGCCTGTACATCTTTCAGGCTTGCCACCGAATGGTCGTTTTGTCATCTTACCACGAAGGCAAGACTCACAGGTGGGAATATCTTCTACAGTTAGAAAATCCAAAGGACCATCCTTTACGAACCTTGTGATTCGGTCAATACCAATATGGCCAAGACGGTAATGCCACAAGCACGTGGGACTAACGGTATCACAAGTTCTTTTGGGAACGTCAACCGACGTAGTTTCGGCTATGTTGGTTTCTAGAGAAGGATGCAGAACCTAGAAACCGTTCTCCAGTTCCCCGTATGCGATGAATTTGTTGTTTCTTTTAATAATAATCGTATTACTAAAGAAAATAGAATATCCATCAACACATAGTTTTGAGACAGAAATCAAATTTCTTCTTAAATTTTGTACATAAAGACAATCTTTAAGTACAAGTGATCCTTCTCTAAAAAACAATTCTACGGTTCCGATGGCAGTAGCTGCACGCTTGCAGAAGTTCCCAAGAAGAGCGTCAATTCTCCCTCACTCAGTCTTCTGCTTATTTTGAAACCCTGCAATGTGTTACATGCTTGAGTCAAAGCCCCGGAGTCAATACATTAGGAAGCAGAAGTAACCAACAAATTGGTTTCTATGACATAGGATTCAGGATTACCTTTCTTGGATTCCAGGTAGGCAGGACAGTTCCTTCTCCAGTGGCCGGTCTGGTGACAATGGTGACAGGCATCGGATGCCCTTTTTCTGGGGCCTTCTCCAGTGGCCGGATAGTTCCTTCTCCAGGTAGGCAGGACAGTTCCTTCTCCAGTGGCCGGTCTGGTGACAATGGTGACAGGCGTCGAATGCCCTGTCTTTCTTCTGTCTCTTGGATTTGTTGCCCTTTTCCTGGGGCCTCTTCTTAGACCTCCTCTTCTTTCCACGCTTGCCTGCTTCCATAAGCATAGCGACGGGCTCATCCTTACGAATCAGTTCCTCAGCTTGTTGCAACATATTGTTGAACTCTTGTAAGCTGATGTTCAGCTTATTCATGTTATAATTCATGATAAACTGATTGTAGAACGGAGGCAAAGAATTCAGAATGGTGTCTACCTTGGTGAAGTGGTCTAGCCCGGACCCTAGGGCTTCCAGCTTGTTTATGTATCCCATCATCCAAAGACAATGGTCATGCACTTGTTGTCCCTTGGTCATTTGAGCGGTCATGAACTGTTTCAAGACCTTCTGTCGAGTAGAACGATTCTGCTCTTCGTACGTAGTTTTCAGACTGTCCAATATATCCTTGTTCAGTTCGATCTGATCGAACTGCCTCTGTATTGGATTGTCCAGAGAAGCTATGATATAGCAGCGGGCTAGGGAGTTCTTTTCCTCCCACTCAAGGTAGTCCCTTCTGCGGGCCTTAGAAGCCCGATCAACCGGACGCTTTGGGGCAGGGTTTTTGGCAACTTTATCCAATTTTTCAGAAGTCAATACCAGCATGAGGTTACGGTACCAGTCAGCGTAATTAGGGCCTTTAAGTTTGTTGTCATCAAGAAACTTGGCAAATTGTCCGTTAGCCATTTTCTGGTAAAATAGCAAGACATCAGTCCACAACCTAATTTGATTCATGTTAACTACATAGATAAGGCTTTTAATCTATCCCATTTCCATTTGTTCATCACCGGGATTTCCCTCCTATCTCAATGATGGAGACAGCGACAATTATGTCTCTTGGAAATGTGAGAAACCACATAGGGTGCATGGAGCCAACTGTTTCAGTTGCATAACCCCACCACCTTTCTGTGAAGGATCATATCCACTCATCACATGAGCTTTCCCTTTGTTCTCTGTCAGACAAGGTTCATAGCCGTTTACGGGTAAACCTTTCTATCCAGTGAGTGATCACCCATCATATTCGACCACGCCAAGGTACCGTGAGAGAGTTCCCATTTTCTGGTGAAGCCCCTCCCACATCGGTCTATGACGTCCCTATCATCATATGAAACAATCCAACAAATCCTACAGCAAATCGGTTGGCCCATTTTCTGGTGCTTCCCCTCATCACTTGAAGGACCCGTCTTCATGCTAATGACGGAAGGCCTTTAGAGAGTCCATCATATGGATCTCCCTATCACATGCACTCATATTTCAGGAGGGAACAAGTTACGCCCTAGTTTTAGGTCAAACCTGAGTGGCTCCCACTAGCTTTCATAAAGCTAGATTTCTGGTGGCCCAATTCGACTAGGGTTTCTGCACGTGTCCTTTTCAGGGGTGTGGGGCCCACCACGAAGGGAAGGTCATCCAATGACCATAAGGGACACCATGGCAATGATGTGCATTCAGCTATGGTGCGCGCAAGAGCCACTATCATATCTGCATGGGCCAAGTGCTTATGACCCATGAACGCAGCACATCACACATCCATACATCACATGCAGGAAGAATTGATCCAATCAATTAAATATCTGTAAAGCCCATTTTAAAGCCCTTTTAAAGTCCATAACATTAACATTTAATATTGTCTAGGTATATGGGTTGAATAGTAGTTAGCAGTTCGACCCATATAGCTTTCATGCGAATGGTGGGCTTTTGCAGTTTTAACGATTTAAAACTGGGCCTTATAGGTTGGGCCGAATTAATACTTGCAATTAAACATCAATCTCTAACCCAAAAGTGGGAGAAATCAGGACTGAAATCAGCCCCCATCGAACCCTAGATTCGGTCCAACTGATTTGGTCCAAATCTAGTTCGAATTGGTCTGGGTTTGATTTTTAATTCAAGAATTAATTCAAGATTAATGATCAGAAATTAAATACTGATAAAAAGACATAAATCAGTCAAGTAGGGCTGTTCGCACACTCCATTCTGCAAAAATAATAGTTCACAGTTTTGCAGTTTCACAAACTGCAAATCACAGATAGCGATTTTCATATCTGCGAATTTTCCTTCCAGCGCCGCCAACTTCAATCCAAAAATAATACAGAAATAGAAAAACCTAATTCTCTATTAATTATTACATCAGATCGAATCCTATACATTCAGTCTAAAAAAATAAAAAAAATTATTTACAGACCAAATGTAAAGAATAAACAAGAATCTGCAAATCGCAGATATCCACGTGTCAAGAATAAAAGATTTCGATCTCCATTGTACAAACAGCCCATAAATCAAGAAAATTATAAAGAACCATTCCATATAAAATTCAGATTTATATAAAATTTAATTCCAGATCATTCGCCCATATTTATGGGAACAATTTCCCAAAAACAAAATCTGCGCAAATAGGGTAGAATGCCTTCTGCCCATTTGCGCAAGTTCAGATCTGAACAATTTTGATTCAAGATTTGAACCATGGCTCTGATACCACTAAAGGAATAGAAAGATCCATTGTATGGATGCCCGGATAAAGTGGAATGGAATGGGCGAATTTCAAAAATTTCTTTCCTTCCTATAACTGGGAATCGCATTCCCTATTTTAGAAAACTAGTTTTCAGGGATCAATCTTGAATCAAGAACCGAACCAGATCTGAACAAAACAGTAGGAGAGGGAAATACCTGATACGGAGAATTAGTATCCCCCAACGAAGGTGTTCACGCCCAAAAAAGTCACCAAAGACTGCTCCCACTAAAGATGGTGCAGTGTAGGACGGAGCAGAATCAGAAACGTTCTTCACAAGAACTGGATCCTTCGCAAGAACCCACTGGACGGCAGGTGAACACAACTTTTTTTCAATTCTTTCACAAAGAACTGAAACCAAGAACGCTTCTTGATGACGCCCACATGAGTGGAGACGAACTGCTAATGGCGACGGCGGTAGGAAGGAGGCAGCAGAGAGAAATTGGCACAGTCTCACTATATGCTGATTTCTCTCTTTTATGTTGTATCTGTATCTCAGATGAGTGTGTTTAGAGGCTGCCATCCCCTCCTCCTTTTATAATCCTAAAGGGATCAGCTCCTAATCCCATTAGGAGATGTTGATCCCCTTAAGTGATAAGGTAGAGTCCTTATCTAATCTGCAGATCATGATCAGCCCTCCTAATTTGATTAGGAGTTTCCAGTTTTGAATCATATTCAAATTTGGACTCTTACTGAGTGGATAGGGACTTTCCCTTATCCTTTAAGGCTGGTCCACATCTCAGATTCACCCCATTCAAGCCAATCTAATTAGCTCAGCTCGTATTGGGCTTTTGGCCCATTAAATGTATATGCTCACTTAAGCCTTCCAAATTGTTGCCTAGTTGGGCTTTCTCTGTATGGTGTGGGACCCAAACGTTGATCTACACATCAGCCACAAGGGTTCGGCCCAGCCTCTGTCACGAGGCCTAGCCGAATTCACTGGAGAGCCCAATGAACCCCTTGAGCCCATCATATGGACTCTATGGGCCCAACACTTACACTAAGTGGTCCTTGGGCCAAGCCACCTTGTAACACCCAAGGACTGCGGGCAGATGTAAGATTAGCCCATCAGGTTTAACCCTCAATGGCGTTACACTTAACCTCTCAGCCCATAATGATCAAACACTGCCCGATAAGGGAGGACCTCTCCCCCGACTGCAAGGTACAGTGCTGCACTCTCCTCTTAAATGGACCCTGGGGATTAAAACCTTTTGGAAACAATTTTGGAAACCTATAATATATATATATCGCATAAATATATTTTGCAAAACAAAATTTCAATGATTGAAATCAACTGTCGGCAGCTTTGGTTTCCATCAAAGAGAGAGCATTTCCCCGATCATTACCTTTATCCAACAAAGGGGTTAATCCTGTCACTATGATCACCCACTCAGATGGGTTCATGAACCATCTCAACATACCCAGGTTTTGACCCCCTCTAAGGGTCTCACTGATTGGCATATCAAAGATGGCCTAATCCGCCACCTAGTGCGGTACCACAATCGAGTCTAGGGGTCAGGTGTAACATTCCAGTTTTGCCCACTAATCGCCAAGGTCCAGGGCAATACTGGAATTCTGGTCCGGTTCAACGTCTCAAGCTGATCCCATACTATATGTACCTTGGGTCTCACCCAGGTGGCAAAGACAGGCCACCCCAACCGACTTGGCGGCACATCAGTGTCAGCCTTATCAGGATAGGTCTCCCTAGACCGACCCACTGGCTGTGAACGTTCTAAACCAACACAAGTCTCATAAGTGTCTGGTTTCAAGGGTATTACATAGAAACACACCACATAACATGAATCAAATATGCACTTTATTCATTTACAATAAATGTCATAAGTACATCAAACTGATTGGAGCTAAGGGCATACAAAACTGTCTAACAGCATGTGCCTTGGGTCTCACTCTTGCGGCTGAGACAAACCACCCCAACACTTGGCAGCACACCAGTGTCAGCCTTGGCAGGATAAATCTCCCCAGACTTATCCAATGGCGATGAAAGTTCTAAACAAACACGAGTCTCATTAAGTGTCGAGTTTAAGGGTCTTACATACAAACATACCACACAACATGAATCAAACATGTACTTTATTTATTTACACTAAATGTCAAAAGTATATCAAAACTGATTGGAGCTAAGGGCATACAAAACTGTCTAACAGCTCCCATTTGCACTTAGGTCCAATTTGGTACAAGCCGGAGTCCCATACTTTCCACATGTTTCTCAAACGCCTTCTATGTTAGTGGCTTAGTTAATGGGTCTGCCACATTTTCCGCTAATGCTACCTTCTGAATCAGGACGTCCCCTCTACCAACGATCTCCCACAGTACATGGTACTTCCTCTCGATGTGCTTTGACTTCGAGTGGGCCCGAGGTTCCTTAGCCTGGGCGATCGCTCCATTGTTGTCACACAACAACGGGATAGGTGATGTGCTAGACAGAACCACTCCTAATTCGTGAACGAACTTCTTCATCCACACGGCTTCCTTGGTAGCTTCACTTGCGGCAATGTACACGGCTTCGGTTGTGGAGTCTTCCGTGGACCTCTGTTTGCTGCTTTTCCAGCAAACAGCACACAATCCTATCGTGAAAACATACCCAGACGTAGACTTTCTATCGTCTGGATCCGACTGGAAATCGGCATCAGTATACCCCAGAATTTGTAGTAAACTACCATCGAATACCAGACAAAACTCTTTTGTCCTTCGAAGGTATTTGAGTATGTTCTTCACAGCAGTCCAATGCTCCTGCTCTGGGTTGGCCTGAAACCTGCTTACGACACTCACCGCCTGAGCAATGTCAGGGCAAGTGCACAGCATGGCATACATGAAGCTCCCTACGGCTGAGGCATAGGGAACGTCTTTCATGCCCTCAATCTCCTCAAAAGTCATGGGAGACATCTTCTTGGAGAGTGTGACTCCGTACCTGAAAGGAACGTTTCCTTTCTTGGAGTTCTCCATGTTGTACCTTTTGACAATTTTGTCAATGTAAGCAGCCAGGAATAATCCAATTATCCGCTTTGATCTATCTCTGTAGAGTCAAAGACCCAGTATATAGGAAGCTTCTCCAAGATCTTTCATGGAGAATTGCTGCGAAAGCCACACCTTGACCGAAGTCAACATTCCTACATCATTCCCAATGAGTAGGATATCGTCCACATACAACACCAAGAAGGTGACCTTATCCCTACTGGACTTCCTATATACACAAGGCTCATCCAGATTCTGCTCAAAGTTAAACGATTTGACGGCAGAGTCAAAACGGATGTTCCAACTCCTAGAAGTCTGCTTAAGTCCATATATGGATCTATTAAGTTTATATACCATGTGTTCCTGACCAGCAGCAATGAAGCCTTGCGGTTGCTGCATGTAGATATCTTCACTAAGATCTCCATTCAGGAATGCGGTTTTTACATCCATTTGCCAAATCTCGTAGTCATGGTATGCTGCTACAGCTAGCAGGATCCTAATGGATTTAAGCATGGCCACGGGCGAAAAGGTTTCCTCATAGTCGATGCCTTCTTTTTGAGTATACCCTTTCGCCACCAAACAAGCTTTGTAGGTCTCAATCTTTCCATCGGGGCCCTTCTTCCTCTTATAGATCCATTTGCAACCAATTGCTTTTACCCCGGAGGGCGGATCTACCAAAGTCCAGACTCCATTGGCATCCATCGAGTCCATCTCAGCTCTCATGGCCTCCACCCACTTCTGGGAATCTATGTCCAACATAGCTTCCGCGTAAGTCACGGGATCCTCCTCACTAGTCAAGGCTTCCACCAGGTAACTATCCTGGTCATAACCATAACGGACCGGCGGCCTGGATACCCGAGTGGATCTTCTAGGTTGGTCACTACCAGGAACTTGTGGGACATCTCCCACTGCTCCTGAGCTCTCCTCATCAAGAACTATTTCCTGATGATGGGTGTCCAGGATGTAATCGATCTTTAAGAACTGGGCATTTCGACTGTAGAACACTTTCTGATCACTTGGGTCATAGAATAGATAACCCACCAAATCTTTTGTGTAGCCTATAAATAGGCAACGACTGGTCTTAGATTCCAACTTGTCTGCACTTGTTCTTTTAACGTGCGCAGGACAACCCTAAATCTTCAAGTGTTTAACACTTGGTTTCTTTCCGGTCTAGAGTTCATATGGAGTTTTCGGAACCGAATTGGTTGGAACCCGATTCAGCACGTAGATAGTAGTCTCTAATGCATATTCCCAAAAGGATGTGGGCAATTCCGAGTGTATGAGAAGTGACCAGACCATGTCCAACAAGGTCCTATTCCTCCTCTCTGAAACACCATTGAGTTGTGGTGTAGCAGGAGGAGCTAATTGTGATACTATCCCGTTGACCTTCAAGTAGTCCCTGAATTCGTCAGAGAGATACTCACCACCTCGATCCGATCGAAGGGCCTTAATTTATCTCCCTAACTATTTCTCGATTTCTTGTCTGAACTCTTTGAACCTTTCAAAGGATTCGAACTTATGTCTCATTAGGTACGCGTAACCATACCGAGAATAATCATCAGTAAATGTAATGAACTACACGTGTTGGTTACGAGTCCTAACACTCAGGGGACCACATAAATCAGTATGTATAAGGTCAAGTGTGCATGTACATCTTTCAGGCTTACCGTTAAATGGTCATTTTGTCATCTTGCCTCGGAGGCAAGGCTCACAAGTAAGAAGATCTTCTACGGTTAGAAAATCCAAATGACCATCCTTTACCAGCCTTGTGATTCGGTCAATACCGATATGGCCAAGTCAGTAATGCCATAGGCACGTGGGACTAACTGTATCACGAGTTCTTTTCTTTGGGTTTTCAACCGACGTAGTTTCGGTTAAGTTAGTTTCTAGAGAATGACGTAGAACATAGAGACCGTTCTCCAGTTCCCCGCATGCGATGAATTTATTGTTCCGTTTAACAGTAATCATATTACTAAAATAAACAGTATATCCATCAGCACACAGTTTAGAAACAGAAATCAAATTTCTTTTCAAGTTCTGTACATAAAGACAATCTTTAAGTACAAGAATTCCTTCTCTAAAAACTAATTCTACGGTTCCTATTGCCACAGTTGCAACACTTGCAGTCGTTCCCAAGAAAAGTGTCACTTTCCCTTCACTCAGCCTTCTGCTAACTTTGAACCCCTGCAGTGAATTACACACATGAGTTGAAGCCCCGAAGTCAACACACCAGGACACAAAAGTGACTAACAAATTAGTCTCTATGATACAAGTTTTGAAGTTACCTTTCTTAAATTCCAGGTAGGCGGGACAGTTCATCTTCTAGTGGTCGGCCTGCTTGTAGAAGTGATAGGCATCGGATGCCTTGTTTTTCTTCTGCTTCTTAGGTTTGGCAGCTTTCTTCTGGGGCTTCTTTGCCTTCCTCTTTTTCTTTCCCGATTTGCTAGCTTCAACAAGCATAGCCACAGGCTCATCCTTTTTGATCAAATCCTCGGCCCTCTGCAAGTTGCTGAGTTCCTGGACGCTGACATTCAGCTTGTTCATATTGTAGTTCATTATGAACGGATTAAAGGAAGGAGGTAGAGAATTAAGGATGGCATCCACTTGCGTGGCAAGATCTAGCCCGGATCCAAGAGCCTCGAGTTCGCTAATGTAGCTCATCATCCGAAGACAATGCTCATGAACTTTCTGCCCCTTGGACATCTGCGCGGTCATGAACAACTTCAAGACCTTCTGCCAAGTAAAATGATTCTGCTCTTGGTACATCGTCTTTAAACTATTCAATATGTCATTGGCTAGTTCGATCTGATCGAACTGCCTCTGTATTGGATTGTCCAGGGAGGCAATGACATAGCAGCGAGCTAGGGAGTTTTTATCCTCCCAATCTTGGAATTCTCTCCTTCGGGCATCAGAAGCCCTGTCACCCGGACGCTCCGGGGCAGGATTTTTAACTACCTTATCCAACTTCTCGGAAGTTAAGACCAGCATAAAATTTATGTACCAGTCGGCATAGTTTGGGCCCTTAAACTTGTTATAGTCAAGCAACTTAGCAAATTGTTTGTTTGCCATTTTCTGATAAAACAGCAAAACGTTGGTCCACAACCTTAGTTTTGATTATGTTACCTACATAGATATGGCTTTTAATCTATGTTCTATTTCCATTTGTCCATCTTTGAGATTTCCCTCCTATCTCAGTGATGGAGACGGCGAAGATGTCTCTGGAAATGTGGGAAATCACATAGGATGCGTAGAGCCAACTGTTTCAGCTGCATAACCCCACCACCTTTTTGTGACAGATCATATCCACTCATCGTATGAGTTTCCCTTTGGCCTTTGTCAGACAAGGTTTAGAGCCGTTTTCAGGTAAACCTTTCTATCCAGTGAGTGCTCACCCATCATATTCAGGTTACGCCAAGGTACCGTGAGAGAGTTCCCATTTTCTGGTGAAGCCCCTCCCACATCGGTCTATGACGCCCCTATCATCTTATGAAACACTCTGACAGACCCAACAACAAATGGATAGCCCAATTTTATGGTGTGTTTCCTCATTACTGAATGACTCATCATCGTGCTAATGACGGAAGGCCTCATCACATGAATCTCCCTATCACACACACCCATATTTGCTAGAGGGAACAAAATTTTATGCCCTAGTTAATTTAGGTCAAACCAAAGGGGATCCCACTGACTTTCATAAAGTCAGATTTATGGTGGCCCAATTTGGCTAGGGTTTCCGCACACGTCCCTTTTCAGGGTTGTGGGGGCCCACCATCAAAGGAAGGGGTCATCCAATGACTGTATGGGACACCATGGCAATGATGTGCATTCAGCCATGGTGTGCGCAAGAGCCACTAACGTCCATAATATTAACCATTAATATCATCTAGGTATATGGGATGAATCGCAATTAGCAGTTCGGCCCATATAGCTTTTATGTAAAACTGGGCTTTTGTAGTTTTAACCCCTTAAAACTAGGCTTTACAGGTTGGGCCGAATTGGTTCTTCCAATTAAAAATTGATTTCAGACTTGAAAGTGGGAAATAACAGGACTGAATACTGTCCCTTTCGAACCCTAGATTCGGTCCAAATAGTTTTGGTCCAATCTAGTCCAAAACGGTCCAAAAACAATTTTTAATTCAAAAAACAATTCAATGAAAGATCTGAAATTAAAATTCCAAATTTTTGAAAATCAAAAACTGATCTGGATTGTTCGTACAACCTGCAAAACAAAGGTTAGTAATCAGGGTTGCAGTTTCCCAAACTGCAAAAACGCAGATAGCGAACTCCTCATCTGCAAATCTCCAGCGCCGCCGCCTTCTCAATCAAGAAAAAAAAAATAAAAAATAGAAATCCTATTTCTATTAATTAATTACATTCTTGATTGAATCTTATACATTCAGTCTAAAAAAAAAATTATTTTACAGACCAGAATGAATAGAAACTACAAATAATAGGTGCGCAGACATTCTGCGCCAAATCTGATCTTCGAACTCCATGTATGAACAGTCCATTAAATCAAAAATAAAATAATAACAGTTCTAAATTAAATTTCAGATTTAACAAAAATTAATTTCAGATCAATCGCCCATACAAGAAACAATTTCTTGAAATAAAACTGCAATCTACGCAATACCCGGATAGAACAGCTTCTACCGAATTGCACAGCTTCAGATCTGATTTCTTGGTTCAAGATTCGAACCTATGGCTCTGATACCACTGAAAGGAGGGAGAAATCCATCGTATGGATGCCAAGAAAGCAGCGGAATAGGTGGGTGAATTTCAAAAATTTTTCTCCCTTCAATCAACTGGGAATCATATTCCCTTATTTTAGAATCAATTATTCAAGGACCTACTCGAACCAAACCTAACCATTTCTGAACCAAGATCAAGGGAAGGGTTATACCTGATACGGAGAATCAAAATCTCCCAACGTCGGTGTTCACGCCCAAAGAAAGATCCAAGATCTGCTCCCGTAGAAGATGACACAGCGATGGTGGGGCAGAACCAACAGTGTACGTCCTACGTACCGAACTCTTCGCAAGAATCCGTTGGAGGCTTAGAGCACCGAACCAAATTAGTCTTTCAGCAAAGACTAATCTCAAGAACCAGCTTCTTGATCATCCCTTTAGAGGAGTTTGAACCAAGCAGTAAGGTGGCGGCGGATGGAGGAGTTTCTAAGGCTGAAAGTGGCGTGGATGCAGATTTCAGCTTAGGAAGAAGAGATCCTATCTCAAACTTGTAGAAGTTGTTACTACAAAACCCTAGGTCAAATTCTTGCAATTCAAGATCAGGGTTTCCTCCTTTCATAGTGATT
The DNA here is from genome assembly GCF_055504915.1 of Nelumbo nucifera. Classification (NCBI taxonomy): domain Eukaryota; kingdom Viridiplantae; phylum Streptophyta; class Magnoliopsida; order Proteales; family Nelumbonaceae; genus Nelumbo; species Nelumbo nucifera. The sequence continues at coordinate 143,085,763 of NC_142649.1, read as the reverse complement.
AAGAAACCTCATAATCCTATTAGGAGTTATCCCAATCCAAATTAGCATTTGGATAGGGGATAATCTTAATCCTATCTGCAGATTAGGTCAGCTCACTCCTGATCTTATTAGGAGGTTACCAGATTCAAATCACATTTGAATTTGGTCTCCAAGAGTGGACAGGGTTAGAACCCTAATCCTTTAGCTAACCCTAATCCCAGATACGACCCCTTAAGTGGGTGATCATATTAGCCAAGTCGAAATGGGCTTTAGGCCCAATAAGTAATTAGTACTCAATAAGTTTCCAAACTGCTGCCCAGTTGGGCTTCTTTGTATGGCATGGGACCCAAGAATTGATCTACACATTAGCCACATGGGTTCGGCCCAGCCTTTGTTACAAGGCCTAGCCGAATTCACTAGAAAGCCCAATGAACCCCTTGAGCCCATCACATGGACTCTATGGGCCCAACACTTACACTTAGTGGTCCCTGGGCCAAGCCATCTTATAAAAACTCAGGGACTATGGGCAGATGCAAGATTAGCCCATCAGGTATTACCCCCAATGGTCTTACATTTAACCTCTCAGCCCATAATGATCAAACATTGCCCGACAAGAGAGGACCTTTCCCTCGGCTGCAAGGAACAGTGTTGTACTCTCTGCTCACATGGATCCCGGGAATTAAAACCATTTGCAAACATTTTGAAACCATATATGTATATATATCATATATATAAAATTTGCATAACAAAATTCCAATGATTGAAATCAACTGCCGGCAGTTTGGTTTCCATCAGAGAGAGTGCATCCCCGATCATTACCTTTGTCCGACAAAATGGTTGATCCTGTCACTATGATCACCCACTCAGATGAATTCTCAAACTGTCCCAACATACCCAGGTTTTGACCCCCGCTAAGAATCTCACTGATTGGCCTATCAAAGACAGCCCAATCCGACACCTAGTGTAGTATCATAATCGAGTCTAGGGGTCAGGTGTAACTTTCCAGTTTTGCCCGTCAATCTCCAAGGTCCAGGGCAATACTGGAAATCTGGTCCGGTTCAAAGATTCAAGTAATCATACACTGCATGTGCCTTGGGTTTCACCCTAGCGGCTGAGACAAGCCACCCCAACACTTGGCAGCACACCAGTGTCAGCCTTGATAGGATAAATCTCTCCAGACTTATCCAACGGCTGTAAAGGTTCTAAACTAACACGAGTCTCATTAAGTGTTCAGTTTAAGGGTCTTATACAGAAATATACCACACAACATGAATCAAATATGTACTTTATTTATTTACACTAAATGTCAAAAGTACATCATAACTGATTGGAGCTAAGGGCATACAAAACTGTCTAACAAGGACATGGACGTACATCTTCGTCGCACGGTGTTCATACTTTCCTTCCACAACTATCGAATTTGGTCTTTTCTAGGGCTCGGGATGACCACTTACACCGCCCGGTATCTGGCCAAGCCCATCAACAGCAACTCTGAATGATTTGTCTTGCTTCTCTCAGCCACGTCTTAGTTCATCCACCGTTAACAGATCTATTCATTCCAAGACCCTGACCCCTTCAAACCTTGAGGATCACTTCACTGCTGAAATCTCCTCGTCGTCCTGGTATTCAGATTAGACAGCGTCGATCTTTTCCCCATCTCACAAATCAGTGGTTCTCAACCAGTTCCGGCAATAACAGAGCATGCCATCGCCAATCAATCCTAATGCTTTCTCCCCAAAAATCGTTGATCATTCACTCTTACAGTTATCTTCTGGTGTTCCATCCCCGGGCAGGATGTCTACCTTGAAGCATGGAACCTCTCTCCGATGAGCTCTCAACTCTTGCATTTGCTCAGTGTGAGAAGCAGCAGCAGCAGGGTATCTGTCGAGAACTTCTCTCCACTTGCAGAGAAATTATAACTGAAGTCAATTTTGTAATTTTGATCAGGAATCATGCATTGCTCAAAATAGATGATGGATAATCAAGTCTTTGTCTTCTAACGATAAATTATGTACTAAAATTATTATCGCAAAATAAAAATTTAAAATTGACACTCAACTTAAAAGAGCAGGTACTTATCGAGAATTTTCCCAAAAAAAAATACTACGAATTGCGACCTAACGTTTTGGGGATGAGGACAATGGTTCAGTTCTTTCAAAGGAAGGATCCATGTGTGTATCATCCTACTCATACCTTACCTAACAGGATACGCAGAGGGATAGTATAAGGTGACTGATGATGAAAAATGAACACCGACTGAAGTTGGCTAAAAAATTGCTAACAATTAGCCCCTTTTACTCCTAATTCCTAAAATCGTAGATAGTGCAAGCATTGACCGCCTCTAATCCAATTTACCATCCGTCCTCCAAGAAATTTGTCTGGCTACTTACATTGCAACAGCAACATGCCAACCTGTGCCATTCTCAGATTCTCTTCTTTCGAAATGTCTGTATCCCTACCGGAGGAAAAGCATCAATTACATAAACAGAAAAATATTTATCAACCGTGTTCTAAGAGCTTTTAAAATTCCTGAATTAATAATTTAATTGGCATTGACTAGAGCTGTAGTTTCTTTCTTTAATTAAAACTCCAAATCCTAAGAATATATCCCTTTACATGGCTAACCCAGTATTATATCATCATCGTCATCGTCATAGTTTCAAGTTTTCAAAGATCCGCTCTGGGCTCAACTTGAACCCCTGGCTTTTCTTACACCCAACTATTGAACAGACTAGTTGAGACCCCAAAATCCAAATTTGCTTAGAGGAGAGGAGTTGCAGTTGCAGGATTCAAATTTACTTGGCCAACACACAAATGAGACTAGAGGAAATTAGCGAAGCACCATAGTCCATAGAGATTTTATTCACATAGAATTATACTTAAGTACCTTCATTACTGCAACGGCCTCATGGAGACCACCACTTGACACCAAGAGAAAAGAAACATTTAAAGGTTTTTTTAAGTTTTTAACTTTTCCAAATTAAACAGAGACACAGATCAAAGTAGCAGGATCGACATGATACGAATTAAGGGAGCCTAGCCCGTTCAGAAACCACCACGAAGACGAAGGACAAGGTGGAGAGTGGATTCCTTCTGGATATTGTAATCGGCCAGAGTACGCCCATCCTCAAGCTGCTTTCCAGCGAAGATGAGACGCTGCTGGTCAGGAGGAATGCCCTCCTTGTCCTGGATTTTCGCCTTGACATTATCAATCGTGTCCGAGCTCTCCACCTCCAGAGTGATGGTCTTCCCTGTCAGGGTCTTCACGAAAATTTGCATCCCACCACGCAGACGCAGCACCAAGTGGAGGGTTGATTCCTTCTGAATGTTGTAGTCGGCCAAGGTTCGGCCATCCTCAAGCTGTTTCCCAGCGAAGATGAGCCTCTGCTGGTCCGGGGGAATACCCTCCTTGTCCTGGATCTTGGCCTTTACGTTGTCGATCGTGTCGGAACTCTCTACCTCCAGGGTGATAGTCTTGCCGGTAAGGGTCTTGACGAAAATCTGCATTCCTCCCCTGAGACGAAGCACAAGGTGGAGGGTGGATTCCTTCTGGATGTTGTAGTCGGCGAGGGTTCTTCCATCTTCGAGTTGCTTTCCGGCGAAGATCAACCTTTGCTGGTCTGGTGGGATACCCTCCTTGTCCTGGATCTTGGCCTTGACGTTATCGATGGTGTCCGAGCTCTCGACCTCAAGAGTGATGGTCTTGCCAGTCAAAGTCTTGACGAAAATCTGCATACCTCCCCTCAGACGGAGCACGAGGTGGAGGGTGGACTCCTTCTGGATGTTGTAATCGGCAAGGGTCCTGCCGTCCTCGAGTTGCTTGCCGGCGAAGATGAGACGCTGCTGGTCAGGGGGGATGCCCTCCTTGTCCTGGATCTTGGCCTTGACGTTGTCAATGGTGTCGGAGCTTTCGACCTCGAGGGTGATGGTCTTACCGGTCAAGGTCTTGACGAAGATCTGCATCCCACCCCTAAGACGGAGAACGAGGTGGAGGGTGGACTCCTTCTGGACGTTGTAGTCGGCAAGGGTCCTGCCGTCCTCGAGTTGCTTGCCGGCGAAGATGAGACGCTGCTGGTCAGGGGGGATGCCCTCCTTGTCCTGGATCTTCGCCTTGACGTTATCAATGGTGTCGGAGCTTTCGACCTCGAGGGTGATGGTCTTACCGGTGAGGGTCTTGACGAAGATCTGCATCTGCACGATTTAAATTAAAAAAAAAAAAAAGAAGAAGAAGAAAAAATCTATGAGATTAATTTGCAGGAGTAGTATACCCGCGTCGGGGGCTCTCTCAGACAAAAATGAAAAAAGAAGGAAAAACACAGAAGAAAAAGAAAAAGAAAAGAAAGCGGTGGTGGGAGATGTACCTTGAAAATTGGAGAGACTGGATGAGAAGATGAGAAATCTGGATGAGACTTGAGAGAAGAATGCAAAAGGAGAGGCACCGAGAATCCCTATTTAAAAGTGGCGATGGGCGAAAAAATATAGAACCCGTGAATCAAGTCAAGAAACTGCCCCTATAAGAAATCCAATAACACGATGACACGTAGAAGAGATGTTCTGGCACGCATCCGTCTACACGCCAACACGGAACGTCTTATATTTTGTTGTGTGTTCCTTCTCACCTCCGAACTTCTGCCATTAATAATTAATAATAATTTAAAAGTAGGTTTAGGTTTAGGTAAGCATTATGTTAATAAATGAAACATAAACGCCGTTAAAGGGGGAAAGGTCCACTTTACTTATAATAGAAGAAAATCATAACGGAATTAGTGGACAAAAATAGGAACTCCGTTACCTTCTTAAATTATTAAATCCAGTGGACCCCATTTTAGCAAGTTGCAGTTGCAGATTGCAACAGTGACGTTAATAAAAGGGAAATAGACCGACTTTGCCGGTGAAGCCGTAGACTTGTAGTTGGTTGGTAGATGCACAATCCTCTTCGGCTCTTCCTAAACCTACTAAATCCATTTCCTAAATGTATATCTATATATATATATATATTAAAATCGGTCCTGCCAGGTCAGTATAGCTTTTCTTACCGAAAACTCCCTTCTTAATTTTTTATTTTTTTTTAATTTTACATAATTACCCATTAAACCAATAAAGAAATTACATATATCTAATTATTTCTAACAACCATAAAGCTTTTCTAATGTTTAGCTAAGTGGCACCACTTCCCCCCACTTCTTCCTAACTTATCTCTAATTCCAATTAATCTCTTAAATTATCTCTAACTCCTATTTAACTCTTAAAATATCTCTAATTTAGTAGAGAGATTCTCTCCTAAACTATTTCTAATTCCTATTTATCCTCTCTCCCACTTTTTATTTATATCTATCTAAATATAATTTCAATTAAAAATCAATTCAGAACTATTTAAATGTTATAACAAAACTATATACTAAATTTAAAATATTTATTCAAAACACAAAATTAATAGATTTAATCATATTCATATTATTAATAATTCAATCTTTTTACAAAATTCATCATGAAATTATGTAGTAACAATAAAAATTATAATTTGATGAATTATTCAATTTAAATGTTATTCAAATAATAAGAATTTAACATTAAAAATAAAACAGTATTTAAATATTTCAATAACTAAAACTTAAAATAAAAAAGATTAAAATAGCTAAATAATATAACAAAATATTTACTATTATGTAATAACATTAAAATAAATAAAATTCAAATAATTTAAATTTTTAAATATTTTACATATTATTTAAATATTTAAATAACAAAATATTTTACATGACAAAATTTTGAATAGTTAAAATAACGAAATTATGTAATAAATTAAAAAAATTTCTTAAAGTAGAAAATTAATTATAATAGAATTCATAATATTCATATTAATAATAATTTAATATTTTATAAAATTAATAACGAATTATGTAATAATAGTATAATTATAATTTTACGGATTATTAAATTCAATAAATAATTAATATTTTAAGAAATTAAATAACAATATTATTTAAATAAGTAAATAATATTGTAAATAACTAATTTCACTTATATCAATTAATAATTATAGAAAATAACTATCAATAAAATTATATTTATTAGTAATAATTTTACAATAATAGTGTATATTTATTATATATTTATATTTACTATAATTAATATTTATTTTATTTTCAGTATTTATTTATTTATTTTTAATAAATATGCTTTCAATAATTATTTTTAAATGTATTTTTATTTTGTTATTTAAAGCAATAGGAAAGTATCGGGTTGCCCTACACCCTAATGAATTCCTAAAATGCATCCCCCCAATCTATATCCACTCTCCCTCATTTAAAATATCCATATTAATTAATAAATAGTTTAATACGATTAATATTTAATCCCACCCATATTCAATGAGCATTAAATAGTGTTATTAACAAAAGTTAATAAATACGGTTAGTAAATTACCAAAAGTTAATAAATATTGTTATTAATTAACCCATTAACAACATTTTACAGAAATTGAAAACTCTTTAACTAATTTCTATAAAATTGAGAATTATATTAACAATTATCAAAAAGTATAAAATTTTAGTTATTGTTATTATTATAATTAATAATCAAATACAAGTAGGGAACAAAATATTATAATGTTAGAAAATGAAACTATTAATTAATTTATATTGAAAAATAAAAGATAAATTAGTGTAATTTTGTTTGTAAACTACCAAATAAAAATATATATTTAATAACAATTTAAAAAAAAATCTAAATCACCATAGTTTACACAAATGTAATAAAATTTTCAAAATTTTTCATAAAGCTACATTTTCATAAAATAACATTTTTGAAATTAAAAGATATAAAGTATGTGAAAGTTTATTTAAAATGCACTAAATAATTATTAAAAATTATTAGAATATTTTGGAAATTTTAGGAAAATTTATTACATTTGATAGATTTTGGATCATTAAAAAATTATGTAATTTTCATTGAAAATTATTAAAGATAAATGACTATGGGAAATGAAAAACTATAATTTGAACAAATAATTACACAAATTATTAAGATAAAATAGTATAATATTGGAAAAGGAAATTATTGGTTAGTTTATATTAGAAATTATAAGATAAATTAGTATAATTCTGTAATTAAACCATTTTAAAAAGAAAATAAATTATTTAATAAAAATTTAAATAAATTTTCAAAATTACACAAGCACAATAAATTTTCCAAAACTTTTATAAAATTACATTTTTGAATACTAAAGACAATTTAGTATACTTTTAGAAATTTACCATGTGGTTGATACTCAATATATCCTTTTGATCATTTCTATCATCAAATTGAATATTGGGCTGACGGGGACAGTGTTTTCAAAACTGGATCAAAACAAATGGTTAGACCAAAAAATTGAGAACCGGACACTGTTTCTCCTCAAAACCTCTTTTTGTCCAAAAACCATTTATTTGGTTAGCAAACCGCTAACCTGGGCAGTCGAACCGTCAACCCGGACAATTGTTTTTGGCCTTTTTTGTTTTTATATTTATTTATTTTTTTTGTAAGAGTGGGTCATCTGTTTGACAAATAGTCTGTTTTGACCCCATAATGGTTCCCTATCCGGTCCAATTTTAAAAACCTTGGACAGGGAGTGGGTGCCTTGCCTTGAGATTGGCTTGGTGTGTGGCATGGCCTGGCCCATGGACCAACCCGACCCACGGCATGGCACGGGCCCGTGTGGGCTCGAGTCGTGGGCCGTGCCGAATTGACCCCCCAAATTATCCTAGAGGAGGAAGGCATGGCCCGGGATGCCTCGTGGGCCAACACATTACAGCTTGCACTTTGTGCGGGCCAAATGTGGGTCGTGTCGTGCTGACCCAGCACGACCCAATTTACACCTCTATTTGAACCCACCTAATACTGGGGATGGGGCAATGAAATTCGAGGATTCTTCATCCTTGATGAGGAGTGGGGTGCCTTGCCCTTGAACTCACTCGACACTGAGGAGTGGTTACCTTGCCTTGAACCCGCGTGACATTGGGGACGGGGCGGGGATGGGGTGCCTTGCCCTAAATCCACTCCGTTGTCATTCCTTTATAATTATTAATTATTAGTGGAATTAATAAAAATGTTAGGTTTTATAATTATTTTTATTTATTTTAAAAATAATCAAAATTTCATTTAAAAATAATAAAAAGGATAAAAATTATTAAAATTACTACAAATTATTAATAAAACTAAATTTATTAAAAAATATTTATTCATATTCAATTAATAATTATTATTTTCTATAAATCAACATTAAATAAAAAATAAAATTATTAAATCTTTCAAATTTTTTCCATGCATCGCACGGTCCGAGCTAGTTATTTAATAAATGTATATAACAGTACTCTGTTTGTTTGCTTTTGCAAATTGCAAATTGCAAATTCCAACGTCTCCGTCTCGGCTTTCTTTTCAATGCAATTGTCCTCTTTTTCCTTTCCGTAGGTGTATGCATATGTGGTCAAGGATTCACCACTATGACTCTGCTAGGACTAGGAGGCGGCCCACCGACTGGTGGACAATTATAACGAGCCCACCATTAAATGGAGCCGATCCCATTATGACAGATTCTGATCTGAAAATGAATGAATTTGGACCATGTTTCCATCTCCATCTGATTTTAATTTTTAAATTTAAATCTTAATCTTCTTCTTTGTGAAGAGAAGAGAATCATTAAATGAAAACTGGAAAAGCAGTTAGCCGGTCCCCTTCTTCCAATAGTCCAATGGGGTTACATAATTTATCTATCTTTTGTTCTCCACCGTTCGAGTGGGAGTGGCGGTCTGAGCAGCTGCTTTTGGCTTTTCAATCCTATCCATCTCTCTTTTTTTTTTTCTCTCTCAATTTTATTTTACTATTTTTTTTTCTTTCATAAACTCATGTCATCCATTTCCACCCATTTTAAAACATGGGAATGGGTATGGGAGGGACCCATGAAGACTAAAGAGATCTACACTCCTACGTTTCTCTCAACTAACTTCATTTTTCATTTCATGATAAAGCAGAATAAAGAAAAAAAATTAAGGCCACATAAACCAGTGAATAGTGATCCTCCAAATCAATGCTCAATTCTAATGAACTTTGATTGTTTCAAAATATGACTTAGACTTATGGGTTGTAAAAGAAATTCATTCAAACTCTATTTTTTTCTTTTTTTAAAGGGTAAATTACAGACCCTCTATACTATAGGGTTTCTGACAAAGACCCTTTTGTACTTTGTTCTGCGACAAAGACTCCCTTGTACTTTGATCATGAGAGAAAGACCCCCTTTGATCGTTAAGTTAGATAACAGAATGTATTAAGTTACCAAAATACTTTGCTAAATTTTTTCTATTTTCTTTTTTTGCCCTTTTTCTCTTAAAACCTATTTAACCTATTGTTTTCCCTTTCTTCTCTTCTTTTCCCCTCCCTCACCATCCTCTCTCACTCTTTCTCTATCCCAACTCTCTTAAATTCTGTATTCTCTTTTCCGTGGGGCACAAGTGATGATTTCATCAGCTCTAAGTATCATCTCTGTAGATTCAGTTGTAGAAACTAGCACGGTTTGTTTGACTTTGAATGACTCTGAGATTCCAAGTTTCTCCATGCCTCCTACTGCCCCTAAGAGGATGTCGATTCCAGCAGTACACCCTTCCTTGTGATGCTCTGCACGAAGCTGAGAAATCAATTCTGCACTGTCCAAACCTGCATTATCTGCAATAGTTGTAGGGATGGCCTGTAAGGCCCGTGAGAATGCCTCAATTGCATGAGACTTCTTTCCTAGAGTCCTACGGGCCAATTCATCAACTTCCTTTGCCATCATTGTGCCACCCTCCTCCAAGTAAAACTCTGTTGTCAACAACAGTTTGAGAGAGTACACACAGGGCATCATGTAGAGACCTTTCAGCCTCATCAAGCACATGAAAACTAGCACCTCTTAATACTATGCTGCAAGCTTGACCCATTTCAACCCCAGGGAAGTGAATTAATTTGTCTTCACCAATCATGATTTCTTCAATGAGCTTACAGTGCCCAAGCTTAATCGACTCTGGATTATCAAAGGTTGATGCAATCTCACCACCAGTTACCAGAGCAAGATGCTCAATTCCATCAAAATCAGCATGCTTAATCGCCAAAATTCCCGCATATGCAAATAGTTCCTCAGGGAAATTGTAAATCAATCGTCTATTCACAAAGCAATTGATCCCATGCGCTATAATCTTCTGCACCTTCTCTTTCATTTTCTCTTTTTCTGCCCCTTCAATCTGTGCAACTATGACATAGAATCAACACGAACACATGCCCATAGATCTTTACTTTGTCAGTGTCCATTGTAGTGTTTGCTACCAAAATCTTAGTAATTTCTATGCGCTTCGGTTGGAGGCATTATTTATGACTACATTTTTAACAGGTTAGAAATGGAAAGTTATTGGGCAGCTCCAATTTATGGCAGGAAGGGGGAGTGTACGTGTTGAATGGGGTTGGGGGTAAATAGGGGTCAGGGGGAGGGTCAAAAAATTGACGAATTCATGCTGAGTGGTGAGGAAGGAACCCTAGAGGCCCTAAAATGCACCACATGCGACTGCCACAGGAATTTCCACCGGAAAGAGATGAAGGGGGAGCCTCAATCGGGGGTGAATTGCTATTACTACCATAACAAGAACCACGACGGCAGCAGAAGTAGGATCTCACCTACCCAACCCCAACTACCTCCTCCACCTCTTCAACAACACCAAAAATTCCAACTGGGGTTACCTACTAGTTCATCACCGAGATCAATTCCTCCCATGATGATGGCCTTCGGAGGCGGTGGTGGAATTGGTGGCAGAGCAACTAAGTAGTCAAGCGAGGACCTCAATGCGTACCAATCCAATGCACCTGAGGGAGCAACACAACTTCCACAACCATTGTCTCTATCAAAGAAGAAAGACAGCATGTTGGAGGGGAACGAAAAACATTTACTCTCTCTCTCTCTCCATCTGCAAGGAATAGAAAACAGAGGAAATCGGGAAGAAAGGAGAGGAGAGAAAGGGGAAGGGGAAGAAGAGAGATCGGGAGAGAGAGAGAGAGGGGACTTCGGAAGTCTACCGCCGCTACAACAACTACCATTGCTACTATTCGTATATCCTGAGGTCAGAGAAGATGAATAATACTTTTTCTTTGAATAAGTATTACAAAAGTAGTATGGGGATTAAAAAATATTGCAACGATGGATTTTAACGAAAAGCTAATGGAAGGGGGTTTTTGTCTCACGATCAAAGTATAAGGGGGTCTTTATAATTTACCCTTTTTCAAATTATATTGACTTATATCAAAATTCATACCATCACAAAAACCTGTTTGGTATAGAGTCCAATCGCCCTGCAACTCAGTATTGTGGTGGAGGAGTTGCAGCTGCTCCAACTGAAATGCCAGTGGTTTGGCGAATTTTGTGCTTCAAGTTCTAAATCATTATCGTTGGCTAATTCCAACCAATTAAGCGACAGCCTTTGCTGACCCACTCCCAGTATAGAAGTCTTCTATGGTTTCTTTCACTTCCAAAACAGTTGTGGACGATAACTCTCCATTCATTTTGTACTCCCTGTCCTCAACACTTATGAAGATCCTCATCTTCTTATCCTCGTTAATAATAAAGTAAGAGTTAATGTAATTAAATGAATTTGTAGCTAGCAGTAGCAGTAGTAGTAGCAGCGGGGAGAGAGCTAGTTAGACTCATGCATTAGTATTAGTATTCTCACCTACCGTCCTCCTTCGCTACTTTCCGGGTTGGCCATTGATGACGATCACGTACGGAAAATAATGTTGCAACAAGTAAGAAAAGAAATTACCAAGAAACAAAATTATTAGTAAAGATAAGGACAAACCTGTTGTAACATGATGGAGGGAGATTTGGCCCGATCCTTTAGTCATGCGACATGTGGAAGCAATTGAGAGTGACCTGGCAGAAGTGCTAGTTCGGTACGGCAGCGGGCTCATAATCCGAGCTTCGAGAAAAGGAGTCCCGAGTTCTCCCGAAAATGGAACCCACGACCTGAGCTCCCCAAGGAAGAACCCGAGCTCTCCGTTGGAGGTCCTGAGCCTTACAAGGAGCGCAAAGGGCAAAAACCCGAGCTGACCCACCCCGGGGCAGTTCGGGCCACACTTCTATCCGAACTCAAGACTTCACCTCGCACACCACTTCGGCTCCAAGTTGCCTGACTGAACAACCGTACCTGACGCCCAGGAAGCTCGTACACGGAGGCGGGGTGCCTGACTGATTAGGGGTCCGACACATGACATCCGCCCTCCAACGGCCACCTGCCACCGCCATCTCAGACGTGGCAGAGACGGCCCTGACAATGAAGACAGTGGCGGTTATGACACCCGAACTGGCAACTGGCAGAGGTTATGACACCCGAACTGGCATCTGGCAAAGGTTATGACACCCGAACTGGCGTCTGGCAGAGATGATGACACCCGATCTGGTGGAGGTGATGATGCCCGATCTAGCAGAGGTATGGGAGTGAGTGTACCAGGGTGATTATAAAAGGCCCCTTTCCCCAAAGAAGGAGGTACGTGATTCTTGTGCTTTCTGGTCTTGAAATCCCTCATTCCCCTTGCCTTCTCAAGAACACTAACTTGAGCTTCGAAGTGTTCTAACCGGGTTCCTCCCCGGAAGTCTCCAATTTTTTCCTTGTTTCAGGCACCTCCAATTAGTCAGAGGCAAGGTAACCGGCAGCGAGGACCGACCGGATTGCACATCATCATTTGGCGTCGTCAGCAGCAAGTACTACACCACATTTCTTAGTGTCACTACCAGCAGCAGTTCCCCCAACTGCCTCTGAACCAACTGCAGCTCTCACCTCGGCACCCTGCTGCCAAGCCGGTCAAGCCCTCCCCTCAAGGCGGGCGCCTTCACCGAGGGGAAGCTTCCCAACTTCAACACCCCTCTAGCCAGGCCTCATCCCCGGGCAGGAGTGAAAGACTGATTACCCCCGCCTCGCAGCTCGCCAGTGGATCAGGAACTTCCTTGCCGATCAAGTTAGCACCTCGGCACTCCAAGTTTGAGCTCTCGCTCGCAGAGAACCAATTCGGCGTCCTGGCCCATTGAGCTCGGCAACACCGAGGCAAGCAACGCCAATACCAGGCCTTCTAAGCAGCAGCGAAGACGCCAGCGAAGTTGCCGAACTACCACCCGCATCCTGCCCGAGCTCCGAGGTAAAGAAGAAACAAGCTCGGATGAGATGGAAGTTGCCCCTATTCTTTCAATCCCTTTCCCCCTGTCATCAGAACTCCTTGCAGTCCCCATGCCCAAAGATTTCAAACTCCCTCCTTTAGACAAGTATGATGGGTGCTTTGACCCCAATGACCATGTCAATGCTTTCCAGTCCCAAATGCACCTGGCAAGGGCCAGTGAATCCTGCATGTGTGTGGCGTTCACTACAACCTTCAGGGGAGTGGCCCGCACCTGGTACAGGAACTAGCCCCCGGGTCGATAAGAAGCTGGACCTAGTTCGTGCAGGTCTTCACTGCACACTTTGTTACCAGCAAGCGGTGTCCCCGAACCGAGGAGAGCCTCCTCGGAATAGTCCAGAGGGAAGGAGAGTCCAGAGGGAAGGAGAGTCCATCCGGGGCTATATCAAACGGTTCAATGACGCGTGCTTGCAGATACCGCGCCTAGACCCCGCGGTGCAGCTCGCAGCAGCCAAGAGGGGAGTGGCGCACAAGGAGTTCAAGTGGCACACGGTAGTTAACCAGCCCACGACCGTGGCTGAATTCCTCAAGCTCGCGGACAAATTCATAAGAATAGAGGAGGAGATCAACCAAAGGACTGAAAGCGGGATCGAAAAAAGGAAGAGGGAAGGCGAGCCCTTCAACCCAGATGACAGGAAAAGGAAAGACCCACCTCAGGGGACGAAGCCAAGCCAGCCATTCTGAGCTCCCTTAGCAGGTCGGACAGACTACACGCCCTTAAACGCGAAGCAGGCTAAGATCTTAATGACGATCAAAGACGCCTCGTACGTGAAATGGCCACCTTGTCTGAAGGGAAACCCGAACGAGAGGAATAAAAACTTGTACTGCAATTTCCATAGAGACCACGGTCATAGCATCGAACATTGTAATAATCTCCGCGACGAGATAGAAAAACTTATCCGTCGCGGGTACCTAAGGAATTTTGTACAACATAATAATAATAATAATAGTAATAAGACAGGTCAGCAGGGAGAGCACAACAGAGATGTTCCCGAGTCCAGTAGCCGGCCAGCTGAACCCCAGAAGCAGCCCCCAAAGGAAAGACCAGTTCGGGGAACAATCCACGTAATCGTTGGAGGATCGATCGTAGCAGGATGCACCTCGGTAGCAGCTCGAGCATCAACCCGAGAGGCCGCTAGAGAAGAACAAAATCCCCCAAAGCGGCCTAGGACAGAAGACCCCATATTCTTCACCGAAGACGATGCGCGCGGGGTCCACTACCCCCACGACGATGCACTTGTCATAAAGGTAAAGATCAACGACTTCGAAGTCCGGCGCGTACTCGCTGACTCCGGCAGTTCGACAGACATCCTTTTTAAAGCGGCATTCGACAAACTCCAGTTCCGAGAGAGTGACTTGAAGCCCGCGAACACCCCGCTGGTCGGCTTCAGTGGAGAAGAGGTTAGACCCTTGGGAAAGGTCACAGTACCTATGGAAGTCGGCACGTGGCCTAGCACGGTAAGACTCAGTCACGATTTATTGGTGGTCGCGACCCCCTCCCCCTACAATGCCATAGTAGGTCGGCCGATCACCCACGCTTTAAAAGCCGCGGTGTCCACTTACTATTTGGCCATGAAGTTCCCAACGAACTTTGGCATCGGGGTAGTGCGGGGTGACCAGCTCGAGTCCCGCAAGTGCTACGTTGCCGCCCTCAAGGGAAAGGCCAAGGTAACTGGCGACCTCGAACTGGAGTGACTGGTGGAACAGAACGAGGAGCGAGTTGCACCAACGGAGGAAACTGTTCCCATCCCTGTCTCGGCAGAAGACCCCGCCAGATCACTTCAGGTTGGTGCGTCCCTGGAAGAACCCCTGCGATCCGAACTGGTACGCTTCTTACTCAATAACTTAGATGTCCCCGCTTGGTCCGTGACAGAAATGCCCAGCATAGACCCTAAGCTCATAACTCACAAGTTCAATACTGACCCTGTAGTTAGACTCATTAGATAGAAGAAACGCAACTTAGCCTCAGAACGCTGGAGGGCGGTCGATGAGGAGGTTGAGAAGCTCCTCGCAGTAGACTTCATAAGGGAAGTTCATTACCCGAGCTAGGTAGCCAACCCCGTTCTGGTAAAAAAGGCAAACGGCAAGTGGCGCATGTGCGTCGACTACACTGTCCTGAACCGAGCTTGCCCAAAAGATTACTTCCCCCTCCCTAGGATTGACCGCCTAGTGGATGCAATCTCGGGACATGAGTTGCTAAGCTTCCTGGATGCCTACTCAGGCTACAACCAAATCAGGATGGACCCAGTTGGCGAGGAAAAAACCACCTTCGTAACCGAGTTCGGCCTGTACTGCTACAAGGTTATGCCCTTCGGAATGAAAAATGCTGGGGCAACCTTTCAAAGGCTTGTGAATAAGCTGTTTCAACCCTTAATTAGCACAAAGATAGAATGTTATGTAGACGACATGGTCATCAAGACACAGTTTTCACATCAATTAATACAAGATTTGCATTCTGCCTTTCAAATCCTGCGTCAATTTAACATGAAACTAAACCCAAATAAGTGTGTCTTCTGACCTTGGGTAAGTTCTTAGGGTACATCGTCAACTGGCGCAGTATTGAGGCCAACCCGGACAAGATAAAAGCCATCCTAGATATGAGACCACCCCGAAAAGTGAAAGAGATTCAGAGGCTAAACAGCAGAATAGCCGCTCTGAGTCGTTTCATGTCTAAGTCAGCAGACCGTTGCCTGCCCTTCTTCAAGGAAATAAAAGGCAAAGGGTTCAAGTGGAACCCGAAATGCCAGCTCGCATTTGACGAGCTCAAAAAATACCTCGCCAGTATCCCTGTGTTGACCCGACCCGAAGAGGGCGATGTTTTAGAACTATACCTCTCAGCAAGTGACAGAGTGGTCAGTTCGGTGCTGGTAAAGGAAGCAGATCGGGTCCAACGACCCATCTACTATGTTAGTAAAATATTGCAGGGAGCAGAAACAAGATATCCGGAGATAGAAAAGCTAGCCTATGCGCTGGTCATTACGGCTCGCAAACTCCGTCCGTATTTCCAAGCCCATACCATCATCGTCCTCACTGACAAACCCTTGAGGCAAGTATTACTCAGGCTCAAGGTCTCTGGTTGATTGACGAAGTTGGCCATCGAACTCAATGAGTACGACCTCCAATACAAGCCCCGAACCGCTATCAAAGCCCAAGCCTTGGCGGATTTTGTTGCAGAATGCACGTTCAGCTCTGAGGTCCTCAGCCCGGTTGAGCACGAGGCTCCCAGTTCGGGTGAGCTCGGTGCTCCCAGGCTGGTTGAGTCCGAGCCCCGTGAGGTCGCACCCAGTTCGGTATCTCTCCTGGTTAGGCCGAACGCGAACTGGGATGAAGAGCACTGGGTCCTTCACGTAGATGGCTCCTCAAATCAGCAGGGCAGCGGAGCCGGTGTAGTTCTTCACGGTCCGAGTGGCACGAAACTGGAGTACGTGCTACGCTTTGAGTTCGCGGCATCCAACAATGAGGCGGAATATGAGGCGTTGATAGCAGGGCTAGCCTTGGCGCAAGAGGTGAAAGCCAAACACATAGTTATCTGTAGTGATTCCCAACTCGTGGTCAACTAATTTACGGGGGAATACGAAGCCCGCGAGCCAACTATGATCGCTTACTTAGCAAAGGTAAAAGAGGCTCTGCTTAGTTTCCAGTCACACTTCATCAAGCAAATCCCGAGGTCAAAGAACACTGAGGCCGACGCCCTGTCCCGGCTAGCCAGCACTAGTGACAACACCATGAGAACTGTGTACATAGAAGACTTACCTCGACCTAGCGTTCTCCGGGGGGCAGAGGAGGTCGCTCCTGTCGCCCAAGAAGAATCGAGCTGGATTGATCCACTCGCGAGCTTCCTGCTACACGGAACCCTCCCCGCGGACCGCAACGCCGCCAGGAGGGTAGAGCACCAGGCAACCAAGTACGTCATGATAGACGGACGGCTGTACCGAAGATCCTACACGCTCCCCTACCTGCGCTGCTTGCGGCCTCCCGAAGCCAAGCTCGTACTCCACGACATTCATGAAGGCCTATGTGGCGGACACCTGAGGGGCAGGGCCATCGCTTAGAAAGCACTACGACAGGGGTACTATTGTCCAACAATGAAAGCAGACGCCGTCGGGCTAGTCAGAAAGTGCGAGAAATGCCAAAAGCACGCCAATATTCACCACCAGCCCGCCGCCGACCTCAAGTACCTCACCAGCCCGTGGCCCTTCGCACAATGGGGTATCGACCTACTTGGGCCATTCCCGCCAGCAACAGGAGGAAGGAAGTTCCTATTAGTGGCAGTAGACTACTTCACCAAGTGGGTTGAAGTTGAAACTCTCGTAACCATCACAACTCGAAACATCCAGAACTTCTTCTAGAAGAATATAGTGTGCCGCTTCGGGCTACCTCAGGTGCTGATCTCCGACAATGGCAAGCAGTTCGAGGACATCAAATTCCAAGAGTGGTGCCAAGACATGGGGATCTGGCAAAACTTCACGTCGGTTGCGTACCCATAAGCAAACGGTCAGGCAGAAGTCACGACCAGAGCTATCCTCTGCGGATTGAAAGCCAGGCTAGACCGAGCTAAAGGGTTAAGGGCAGATGAGCTGCCCATCGTCCTATGGGCATACCGAACTACAAATAAGACCGCCACTGGAGAAACTCCCTTCAACCTCACCTATGGCACGGAGGCATTCATCCCAGCCAAAATCGAAATCCCCTCACTTCGGTTGGAAGCATACATCAACAATACTAATAACGACGAGCTGCGTACCAACCTCGACTTACTTGACGAGGTGAGGGACCTCTTATACATCAAGACAGCGTCATACCAGCAAAAGGTAGCTCGGTACTACAACGCCAGAGTTAAGAGACGAAACTTCCGCGTCAGCAACCTGGTTCTCCACAAGGTCATGGTACCTGAGCCCGGCGTTGGCAAACTCAGGCCGAACTGGGAAGGACCCTACCGAGTAAAGAAAGCACTCGGGGTAGCATACGAGCTCGAGACCTTGGAGGGTAAACAGATACCCCGGGCATGGAACATCGTCAACTTAAGACGATTTTACCTATAATTTATCAAACTAAGCAGGCCATGAGTCATTACTAGAGCCTAAGGGCCAAAATGCCGAGCTAACAAAGACCTCGGCACCCTAAGGCTCATAATGCTGAGCTAACAAGGACCTCGACACCGTAAGGGCCAGAATATCGAGCTAAAGATGACCTCGACACCTCATCAATGAAGCAAGCTGCACGAGTATGGATCTTGAGGTGCATAGCCCAGGGCCCAATTCTAAGCCTATGTTAACTAACCCGGGCAGAGAACAGATCGGGCGTATAGCCTTACTATGTTAACTCGCCTCGGGGCCTAAGTCTAGCAGTTCGGCAACATAGTCAGCTCGGCGAAAAGAGAAAATGACTGCCCAACACTTAACCAAAAAAGGGGGACTATTCATTGCAAAATAATCTTGCTTACACTTCATTCCAAAAAAAAAAAAACAAAAACAACAACAACGAGCTCACAGACCCGGAGGCACATCTTCCTCGCCTTTAGAAGGGACTTTGACAATACCCGAAGGTCCCGCTTCGTCTTCGGAATCTGCGTCATCATCAGTTGCAGCATCCATTTCCGGAGTGATGTGCGAAGTGGTTATGGCACTAATGTCGAGCTTGGGGTACGTGTTCCTTATCATCCATCGGCTCAACTTGAAACCCCTTCTGTACGAGCCCACCATCATGTCATCAAAGCGCGGAGAAGTGATGTAATCGTTAATGGCCTTCACCTTCGCCTCCTCGATGGCCTGAGAGAAGATCTCAGTCTTCTCCTTGATATCATTCTGAAGGTACCCGACCTGATGCTCCAGGTCCAGCTTCAGGTCCGCCATGTGTTTCACCACCAATCCTAAGGCCTCGTTGTCCCTCCGAAACCTCGTTAGCTCGACTCGCGCAGCGCGGGAAGCCTTTTCGACAGCTTGCGCTCGCTTCAAGCCCCTTTCCGCCTGGATTGTTAGAGCGTGGATAGAGGAGTTCACCTGCCAAAATGAGAACAAATCAGCCCGGCAAAAAAAAAAAACTACTTCGATTTACCACCATGGCGTGAGTAGCAGCACGCACGCCTATGTGTTGCGGAGGAAGATCAGCCCATGCCGCGACCTCCTTAGGGCAAATAGCCTTCTTACTTTTTCGGAGAGCGTAGCTCGACGTCAGCACGCTCCCAGCCCCATCTTGACTTCCCGGGCCTGAAGGCACAGCCCGCGTATAAGTAGTATTGGCATAGGGGACCCCTGCCGCTTCATGAACTGGAGGGGCCACCTCGGGCTCACCAAGAGGCTCCATTCTCGGTGCCTCGGGCTCCGCAACCCGGGAAGGATCGGCACAGACCCGCTTAGCAACTCGCTTCCTCCTCCTCATACCATCAAACAAGTTCGCACCTCGAGTCTTCTCTGCCTCCATAACACCTGCAAAAAGAGCTCGACGTCAAAAGACAAGAATAAAAAACAAAGCAAAAGCAAGCCTCTGAGCAAGAAACCTACCCGAACTCAGACCGGCCTGGATAAGCTTGACCTCCGTCAGCTAGACTTGGCATTTGAGTCCAAGCCGAGCCCAGTCCTGGAGGCCCTTCACCGTTTCTTCATCTAACATGGCATCGGGATCAGGAACGGCCAATCCCCACTCAGTAGGAAACGACCACCCCGTAGTACTTCGAACCACGAAGTAGTCCCGCTTCCATGCCGGGACCTTATTCGGAAGATCGTGCAAAAGCTTGAACCTCGGACGAGGAGACAAGTAGTAGGCCCGCCTACGCCCGGGCAGGGGACCCGCTTGTTTCTTGAGCATAAGAATGGCGGAAAAGATTTCCAGGTCCAATGGAAGGCAGTGTTTGCAACAAAGGGAGATGGTCCCAACAAGGTTACGAATGAAGTTCGGGTGGAGCTGACTGACAGTAACGCCGAAGTGATTCATGACCTCGACGATAAGGGGATGGAAAGGAAGGCGCAGCCCGGCAACAAGCTGCTCCCGGAATATCACGATCTCGTCCGAACTGTGCTCCCAAGGAAAGTCGCCCGAGGGTAAAATATAAGTATACTCCCCGGGCAGGTTATACTGAGCGATAAGGGACCAAAGTCTCTTGGGCGTCATAGTGGAAGGCTCGAACTTATCTGGCACCCGACCTCGACGGGAGGTGGATGCCAAGCTACTCGAGGTGACTCGGCCTGTGGGCTCGAACTCGAGCTCTACCTCGGGCCCCGCCTCAGACTCACTAAGGCTGTCTGAGGCAGCAACTCGGTTTGTAGAACCAGCATCTGACCCCCCCAGAAGACTATCTAACCTACCCGAGCTAGACATTGAATCAAAAAGAAGGCTGAGGACTCACTGGGGAAAAGCCACCGAACTACGAAGAATGACGCGAGCTGACAGCCTTGGACGCGAGCTCAAGAAATGAATGCTGAAGAATGGCGAAGGAAAGTGACCAGGGGCCCCCCACTATTTATAGCCACTGTACTCGCACATCAATGACCAAGATCAAAACCATCCAATGGCTCCCCGCAAAACCGGCTGTGCGCCCCCCGAGGAGAAGTCAGTTTAGCGCGCATTTTCGACGTTCAAAAATTTAAAATCGTTTGGCGTCCGTGCGTGAGCTGCACGCAACTTGGGATTGACCCCTGGTCGAACCAAGCTGACCCTGATTGGGCCAAAAACATAAGCAGGTCAGACCGGAGAAGCTCCAAACCAAGGCCAAAGCGTCACAAGGCAAATCCACCCATCATCCTGTGAACTTCCCACGCCAGGTCAGGACCCCGGGCACGGGGAGTGGGGGGCAATTGATGGAGGGAGATTTGGCCTGACCCCTTGGCCACGCGACACGTGGAAGCAACCGAGAGTGACCTGGCAGAAGGCCAGCTCGGCACGGCAGCGGGCCCACAACCCGAGCTCCGAGAAAAGGAGTCCGAGCTCCCCCAAAAAAGGAACCCATGACCTGAGCTTCCCAAGGAAGAACCCGAGCTCTTCCTTGGAGGTCCTGAGCCTTACAAGGAGCGCAAAGGGCAAAAACCCGAGCTGACCCACCCCAGGGCAATTCGGGCCACACTTCTATCCAAACTCAAGACTTCACCTCACACACCACTTCGGCTCCAAGTCGCCTGACTGAACAACCGTACCTGATGCCCAGGAAGCCCGTACACGGAAGTGGCGCGCCTGACTGATTAGGGGTCCGACACATGACAGCCGCCCTCCAACGGCTACCTGCCGCTGCCATCTCAGACGTGGCAGAGACGGCCCTGACAAGGAAGACAGTGGTAGTTATGACACCCGAACTGGCATTTGACAGAGATGATGACACCCGATCTGGTGGAGGTGGTGATGCCCGATCTGGAAGAGGTATGGTGAGTGTACCAGGGTGATTATAAAAGGCCCCCTTTCCCCAAAGAAGGAGGTACGTGATTCTTGTGCTTTTTGGTCTTGAAATCCCTCATTCCCCTTGCCTTCTCAAGAACACTAACTTGAGATCCAGAGTGTTCTAACCGGGATCCTCCCCGAAAGTCTCGAATTTCTTCCTTGTTTCAGACACCTCCAATTCCGTCAGAGGCAAGGTAACCAGTAGCTAGGACCGACCGGATTGCACATCATTATAACACAAGATATTAAGTATTATTATTGTAGGAGCTAGTGCATATAGTAGATGAATTTGATTTGATCTTTTAGCTAGCTATAATTAATTTATATATGGAACGCATAGTGGAATGTTAGTGGGTTCAGATTTATACATGGGAAATCATACCAAAAACATACTTGCATGGAGTACTGTACTGTTCATTCGAAATAATTAAATACATACATGTCTCAAAAATCATGATATGATTATTAAATTGGGCATATTTAGATGAAAATTTGATTAGTTAATACTTTAATTTAAATGAAATCTTACGCTATGTTTGGTTTAAAGGAAAAAGTAGGGAAAGGAAAAGAAAGAAAATAAAACCTTTTAGGCTCTGTTTGATTTGCTGGAAAGAGGTGAAAAAGATGGAATATTCCTAATATATTCCACTTTCCCATGTTTGTTTTGTAAGACACACGGAAATGGGATGGAAAAATAGGGGAACGCACTTTCTCAAAAACTGGGATTTGGGGCCGCACAAAAACAGTGTGACCCCAGTGAGAAAATAAAGGGAAAGAGTATCGGGCTGGCTTGTTAAAAGAGTTTGTTGTCTGTCTTCTCCACTTCCTATGCCCAATAGCAACGTCCAAGCTTCCGGTGACATTTTCAGATAGATGTTGTTTCCACTTCCTATGCTGCAATTACAATGGGCCTGGCTGCCATGGTTTCCGACAACCAATGCCAATTCTCTCTCTCTCTTCCGCGTTTGATTTCCTTCTACCAATTTACTTCGATTAAGATACAACCTATTTTTTCTTGAAAAAACAGAGCTCTTTTCTTCTCTTCAACTCTCCATCTCTTACTCTATCTTATCTCCTACAATGATTTCCACCAAATGTTTCCAAACACCACTATCGTTCGATTAAAATTGTGATTTTCATAAATTATTTCCAAATGCACTCGACTCATTCTGTTAATTAATTATTTTCAGAATTTATCCAACTACAGAACAAATAGGTGCCCTTCAATTGTAACAGATACAATGTTCAAAGCCCAGAAACCAATAAACGAATCCCAACTTTGGCAAGCCAGTAGTGTTGAAGCCCAGCTTTAAATCTCCTCTAAACCTGAAAAATTGCAATCACCCACCATATGTTCGACCAAGTTCCTTGTCAAACACCTTCGCTTGGAACAGTCTCATCCAAGCCCATGTCACCAGTCGTGATCCCTATCATCTAATTTGGAGCCTACGGGCACTTGAAATCACAACAGGAAGAAAAAGAATTTATGAATCATGATACTATAGGACAAAGTGGGTTAAAGTGCCTTCTCACAAATGACATTTCATGGATAGCAGTGGTCCCTTGTTATGTGAAAAATTATAGATTCAATGAGAGTTTGAAACTTTTTAGAGGGGCAATTGTTTTTTGGACCTAAATAGGCTAAATAGTTTTATTTTCAACTCTGATTTATGTCATATTTTTTCTCAATAATTTTCTCATAAACCAAATGATGGAAAATGAAAACTTCACACTTTTTCATTACATCCCATCCTTTCCCATCTCACTCAAATCATCCCACAAACCAAACAAAACCTTACAAATCTTGTATAGATTTTCCTGCATTTTCCTTCATTTCCTTACCTTTTTCTTCAAACCAAACATAGCCTTAGTGATTGAATTTAGATCGGACTTAAATATTGAATACTGTAGTGTTGTTTCAAGCAGTAACAACTGCCTCTCAATGCCATGTAGGTTGTTTGATTTCAATGGTTGAACATCTATTTGATTTGAATACATTACTTAAATGGTTACAAAACAAGATTCAAATTAAAAAAAAAACAAATGGTGTTTTTGTTTCAAAATGGAAGGGTGTTCCAACTTAATTTCAACCCAAAACACTTGGGCTGAAACCCATTGTGCCAAAGACGATCAGTGGTTGAACCATCTGAGTTAAAACTCAAATGGTTCAACCTGCAATATTGTATTAAATAAAATACAAAATATATAAATATAAATAATTATAAAAAATGAAAAATTACAAAAATCTGTGAAAATTGGACACATGCTATATATCCAATATTTTAAATAGAATAAATATGATGAAAATGAATTATTAGCTAAAACTTAAAAAAAAAACAGGTTCATGAGCTGCTGATCGGATTGAAGGATTCAGCTATTCAACCAGCAAATTAAGTCATTAGATTGTTTACCAAGTCAATGTTTTCTGATAACTGCATGGTTCATGGTGAAATGGAAAGTAATGTGGCTAGGTGGTGGATTGAATGATCCAACCATTTGGGCAGGACCACGGGTTAAAAACATTGCTCATAACAGAAACAATTAATCCTGCAAAAACCCTTTTTTATGAGCAACCATTCTATGCCTTCTGATTGTTCAAATAAAAAAAAAAGCTACAGTGAGGTCTGTGGATTCCCACAACGAGATGTTTTATGATTATTAATTTGGACAAAAGAGTTGAAATAATTAGAAAAAAAAAGGAAAAATGCCCCAATTATCTTTTCCCCAAAGTTAGCCTTAAGGCCCCATTCGTTTATTATTGGGTAAGTTGGTCAACCGGGTAATTGATCGTGATTCTTATGTTCTTATGTCATTATACTAGGTCCCATAGTAAGCGGATTTTCCATAGAGTCAATTATTTGGGTAATTGATACCCTCCAAGTAGGGGTATAACTTGGGTGGGCCCAGTCTGAAATTTTATATAGGTTGGGCTTCAATTTTTGGTCCTCGAGCTAAGCTCAGGCCCAAGAAGTTGAGCTTTTTTATTTTTTGGCTGAGCTTAGGCCTAGCCATTAGGTAGCCTAAACCTGGCCCAACCACACACATACACATGTATATAAATTTTGCATACATATTTGCAGAAATACATGTATATGTATAATTTTAGAGTAGGTTCATTGACCAAACCGAGTGCATCAAATTACATAAGAACGCTGACACCAATCTTACTAGGGCAACTTTTGCCCGAATAAACTCAACTACCCAAGTAAGTGAATATGGACAGGGCCTAAGTAGTCCAAAGAGAATCACCATCATTGGTGAAGAAAAATTGATCAGGTGTGATTGAGACCAGTCTCCCATCTTGCTGAGTAGGGGTGGCCATGAGACGAGCCTTTCACGAGCTATTCGAGCTTGGCTCAGCTCGGTTAAAATTGAGCTTCGAGTCGAATTTGAGCCCGATATATAGGCTCGTTTGCTAATCGAGTCGAGCTCGAGCCTAGTGAAGCTCGGCTCGTGAGGCTCGCGAGCCTAGTATTAAATAAATAAATTTTGTTATATAATAAATAATTTTATTATATATATAATAATATTTATTCTTTATGAATAATATTAAATATTTTTATACATAATTTTTATTTTCAAAAAAAAAATTTGGCTTATAGTCGAGTTCGAACTTGCAAGTTATGAACCAAGGCGAGCTCGAGCTCAAGTCTCTAGCTTGAATTGAGCTCAAGCCTGATACTATTCCCGTGAGCCGAGCTTGAATAGCCAACTATTCGACTCGACTTGGCTCGAATCCACCCCTAATGCTGAGATATTTAAGATTTCCAAAGCTACAGATGTGTTAGAATCAACATTTATTTATTCGATCTGTTTGTTCTTCAAAATTAATTAATTAGTCTAGGTGTAGACACTCACCACTCAGAGATTGAAGCTTTATTAGAAGAGGTAGTATTTAAGCCTACACAAAATAAGAATACTGTAGCCTTATAATTAGGCCTATTCACCAGTCGGGTTCAGACCAGGCTTTTTCTTTGCATCAACAAAATACATTTAGGCTCGAGCCTGAACCCGACCCTCAAATAAAGCCCGAGCCCAGTCAGAAATTTGAAAACAGATTTTTTTTTCTTTTTTATTCAATAGAAAAAGTGTTTTATTTATGGAAAAGATATGGTATCTAAAAAAGATATGATATGGAAAAGATATAATAAAGGGTGCCACTATGATAGGGAAAAGATATGATATCTGAAAAACAACTGACCAATAAAGTGGAATCATAAATGTGGTAGCAAATAAAGGGTTTTTTTTTTATCAAAATTCATGGGTGGGTTTTGATTGGTCAAAACTCTTTCTATACCATATCTTTCCTGCATCATAGATTTACCCTATATTAAAAACCCTCAAAACCAAAAAGTAATAAAAGATCTCACAAATACTTGAAAAAAGAGAACATAAACAAAGAAAAAATGTTGTATATGTATTTTTTATTAAATACAATATTCTGTTACATATTGAACTTGATTCTTTGTTAATGAGATTCAGACAGTTTTTATTATATAATATATATTATCAAGTCGGGCTTGAACTCGAGCTGGGCTTTTCTGAGAAAACCCAAGTTGGCTCAAAAAAGGTCAGGCCCAATGTTTTAGGCTCGAGCTCAAACCCACGGGCCTAAAATCATATCCAAGCCTAGTTTAGAATGGCCTGAGCCAGGCAAGCCCGACCGGCTATTCAGCTCATGAATAGGTCAACTTGTAATAAAAAAATATAAAAAAAGAGAGAGATTGATTCGTTGGTAAGGGTTCCTTCTGCCTGTAGCGGAGACTTGGGAATGAATCCCTCCTGAACTAGGGTTGGGTGGTTTATGGGTTTAGGGATAGACCACCCCTTAGATTTTTTTTTTTTTTTTTTTTTTTAATGCATGAGAAAATATCCGTAGGGTTAGAAACAGATTAAATTGAATTCAGTAAGAGGTATGTCCAACCGGATTTGATAAAAAATCCAATCGGATTTTTAATACTATGATTCGAATATCTCATCAGATATACGTTTCGAATCTGATCGATTTGAATTGTGGAAAAAGTTGATGATATAATGTAAATTATAATATATAATATTAAATAACTAACAAATCGAATCAGGTTATGGCGGATCAGATTGGAGAATATTTAAATAAGATCCATTTAACTAAATGGATCAACTTTTTCAATTTGATCTGATTTATTAGGATCAAATGAAATATCCAAATCCGACTCTTACTAGATCGAATTCAAATAGGATCTAATCCAATTTATTTACAACCTTAAATATACGGTGAAGGCAAAATCCCAAGTCACAGCTACAATCATGGTTTTTAAAAACGAACCGGTGACTGAATCGGTTAAGAGTTGGGTTATCGGTTTGAATGGTCCGATCGTTCGATCTGAACGATCAATCATTCTGACAAAAAAAATAAAAAATAGTTAAAACTGTTTGAACGATTAATCATCCGATTCAATGGTTTATTGACCAAAATCAACAGTTTTAAGAAAAAACAATATCGGTCAAATGACCAATTCCCGGTTTTTCCGGTCCGACCGACTACAACCAGCCAGACTTCAAGAGCAAGTAACTGGCACCATCACAAGCTTCATCGCTTTGACCTTTTCATAAGGACTTCCTTACTTTGTCGCTAAGGATTTAGAAATTCTGAGTTGGATAATGGATGAATTAGGTATTTGACATGGTGGTCTGACGTGAAGCCAAAGCCAGTATCGGCGTAATATAAATGAGATAAGGATAACCATGAAAGAACTTCAATTATCTGGAGATGCAAACACAGTTCGGTTTGGTTGAAACTTGAGAGACAATCCAGGCACAAATCCACACCGTCAAAGTCAAACACAATCAAATATCCAACCCGAGCTAATCTTATCAAACACTTTGCCCATAAAATAAAAAAATCAAACACTTTACAACTCTTCTTGGGTCGTCCAACTGATGCAACTTCGCTGGGTTGGGTTGAGAGAAAACACCCATGCATGAAGAATCCACACCATTGCAGTTGAGTTTCTTATTCTTTGTTCCACCTGGCGCATGTGCTGATACGTGAGATCGATCGATCAAGATCAATTAGCATTCCATCTTAGAGCTCATAAAACTCCAACATTATAATCATCTCCTATTTTCAATCCACAAAGCCAGAGGGTTTGCCTTTCCACCTTCTTACTTGAACTAAGAGTCACGGTTGAAAATACATCGATTATGCATAGTTGCCCCTCTTCGTTTGAAACCATGAATATTGTCTCACTTGAGCTAGGGGTGTCAATGGACCGGTTTTAGATTGGACCCTGTCCAAACCAAAATCAATTTGGACAGATTGTAAGAACCAACAAGACATATTGAATCGGATCAGCCCAGACTTAATGGTTCAAAGTATTTATTGGATTAGATTGGACCTGGTCCATCTGTAATGAATTTATATATTGGATTGGTTAGATTGAGCCAATATCTCCTTTGATAAAAGATAGGAATATATATATAGGTGTCAATAGACCAGGTATGGGTAAGAATTAATCTAAATTAAAACAAATTTTTGAACAGATTGATTGGTTCAAAATATTCATTGGATTGGATTGGACTTGGTCGATTTGCAAAGGGCTCACATTAGACTTGATATATGGGACTACTTGTTTCCTCACAGTTTGATGGAATATGCCTCTCATGCATCTCTTGATTGTGTTATTCTTAGAAACTGAAGTTTTATTTTTCCTGTGGAAGTCATGATAAAAGGAAAGAGTGTTGTGAGTTGCATGTTTAACTCATGCATCTTATGATTGTGCACGACAAAACCAGAGCTTAAACCTGGTCGTTGAAGCTAAACCAACATCATAATTAGTATGATGAGATGCAATAGAACCTAGCTCCCACGCTCCATTTTAGAAGCAATTAAAGTATTTCTTTTCAATTTGGTGAACCCAAAATGCGTGAAATGGCCAAACATTAATTCCCAATCTGAAACGCGTTGGGCCTGCTACTTTTTCTAACATTTGTTGGAGTTGGGACCTATTTTCTGTGTTTTATTAAAGGGATACGAGAGATTTAAAAGTATTATCTTTTATGAAGTTAAAGATTCACAAGTGATGAAATCAAGCTACAATAATTCATAAATCACCACATTGAACTATATTTTTTGATAATTAATACAAACTATAACAATGTTTTTGAGGAAGCGTAGGTTGGATTTGTCATTTGTGTATATAAATCCAATCCATCTGCAGCCCAAATATACATTGAACCAACATATATAATAGATAATACTGGGTCGTGTATTGGATGATAATTGAACTTAATATGGCTTTAATTAAGAAGCCAATTAATTAAGCAAATTAAAACCACACAGTAATTTCTGCCTACATTGATTGTATTATCTTATGTCAAAAGAAGAAGAAGAAGAAGAAGAAGAAGAAGAAAATTCAACAACAATTAATAAAAGAGAAGATTCAGGATCCACCAGTTACAGTCCCATTAAAGATCTCTATTGTGTCACCTTGTCGCACATTGTGCCAACGAAACGAGCGATCATCATCCATTACGTTCTGTTTATAGATAAAGAAGTATCCTTCACTAGGAAGATGAAGGTGACGATTTTTGTGCAACCTTTGCAGTTCTTTCCTCAATTCCCCAACATTATCTGAAGGGTTCACCTCTATTTGAATTTTCTTCGTACCACACTTTGGCAGAATCAACAACTTCAGTTTTTTCGAATTCACTGAATTACCTCCTGCACTTGTTATTGTTGTTGGTGTTGGGGTTGGGGTTGGGGTTGGGGTTGGCGTTGGCGTTGGCGTTGGCGTTGGCGGTGGTGGTGTAGTAGAAGAGAAGGGTTTAAAAATGACAGTCACCTCTGATAAATCGGAGAGTCCATAATCACCAAGTGATCGATGAGCATCTTGTAATTGGATATCGGAATGAAGTAATACAAGTCGACTAACACAAACTTCTTCCACTTCTTGAATCTTCTCTTTCAATTGGCCAACGCAATCATTAACATCCATTTCAAGGGAATACTGTTTCTTGGTGGAGGGCACCCTTATAGGGAGTTGAACTTTGGTTGATGGCACCGACTCTTCTACCTTAACAACAGTTTTTGCTGCTTCTGGTTCAAGCTTAAGTTGAATGCGAGACCCTTGTAGGACTTGATAGAACTCGGTGTTTTTATCATCGGCCATGACTTCGCCATTGAAAACCAAGGTTTGTTTGGAAACGGGGACCCCTTGATACTTGTTGATCTTCTCTTTTATCTCAATCACAGTGTCAAAGAAACCCACCTCAATGGTGAACTGCTTTCCTTTTGGGATCTCGAATGTCACATCCATGGCTGAGAGTTACAGAACTCACCTGGGTCCCTTCTGCCTCTTCTGTTTGTGAGTTTATCCTATATTCATGGATGAAGATTGGTAAGGTTAACTGCAAACCCGATACCTTGGGAGAAACATCTTTTCCAGCCGCAATGGTATGGTTTGCTGGATTTCACACCGACATGATTGCAATTTTATGGTAGTTTTGAATTTGAACATTTAATACACGTACCCTGTATGATTTTCAGTTATCCGGACATTAATATCTTATGAGTAACTTTTGATTGTTTACTTGGAATAAATGACGGGAGTGTTAGTGTTACGTAGCAGAAAACTTTTACCAATTTGACGATTTTTGGAGGCGGTTTCCAGCGAGTCCGAAATTAGAAATTGTGGAAAGATAAAATCTCAACGGGACGGGTTTTATATAATCTCACCAACCAAACATTGTTGAAGCTGTCATCGTTTCAGATCCTGTCTCTCTCCATTTGATACGCTCACGACAAACTAATTTGCGAGAGAACATAGCAATTAAACATGACCAACTTTTTGTACTCTCTTCTTCTCTTTCCATTTCATCCTTTTTTTGTGGTGTGGGAGAGAGAGAGAGAGAGATATAATCAAAGGAAATGTAAACCTTACATCATTTGCTCATTTGCCTCGCAAGAAAAAATA
This sequence comes from Nelumbo nucifera, assembly GCF_055504915.1. Lineage (NCBI taxonomy): Eukaryota > Viridiplantae > Streptophyta > Magnoliopsida > Proteales > Nelumbonaceae > Nelumbo > Nelumbo nucifera. The sequence goes on along the minus strand of NC_142649.1, from coordinate 143,055,251 downwards.
ATGTAAGAAATAAATTAAGAAAGAAAAAACAACGAAACTTCTTCTATATATAATACATGTTCATCTTCTTTCCAGCCACCTCTTTTCAAAATGAGATTAAAAGAAGTTGCAAAAAATTCTGCATTTTCAGTATTTCTTTCAAATTTCTGCATTGTCTTGAAAATTTTACATTTTTCTGCATTTTTTTTGCAATTTTATGGAAAATTTCTGCAATTCCTTCAGTTTCTTGCAAATGCTCTTAAATAAAATTCTGTAATTTATATTTAACAAATTAATAGAAATTATTGTCAAGTAACAGAAATTAGTGTAAATTAACACAAATCATTGAGTTCTACCTATCTATCAAGTAATAGAAATTAGAGAAAAGTAAAAATACTGTTAATTTGCTAAATAAAGTTAATTACTGTTAATGGTATACTATTAATTTATTGTGAATAAAAGCCAACCTTTATGAGTAAAGGTTGGTTTATATATACACTGTTAATTTATTGCTTTTTGATATAAAATTAAATAAAACACCGTTACTCAATTGAAGTAAATTTGCATCATTTTAGGTGTTAATATGCAACCTAATAACTTAATGTTTAAATTTATAAATAAATTAAGTAAATTAATTAATACTATTTCATGCCAATAATAACCTAATAAACCGATTCGGTCTGGTGTGAATAATCTAGATGATTAAATTGGGCCGTGTCACTTGCGGCCCGATATGATGGCACGCAGGCTGTGCCGAGCTTAAATTTATAAATAAATTAAGTAAATTAATTAATACTATTTCATGCCAATAATAACCTAATAAACCGATTCGGTTTGGTGTGAATAATCTAGATGATTAAATTGGGCCGTGTCACTTGCGGCCCGATATGATGGCACGCAGGCTGTGCCGAGCTCGGCACGATCATGTGGGCCGTGCTGGGCCTAGGGTTTTAGGTTTGCGGGCTGGCCTGGCCTGGCACGACCCATATATTATTTATTATTATATATATAATATTTATATATAATATATAATATATTATATAAATTATAACTATATAATAATATAGTATATAATATATTAATAGAATAAACAATTATTTTCAATTTTATTATACTAATTTATTTAATTATTGTATACATATGCAATTGTATGCATCAGAATTCATAGAAAATTAAAATTTTAAGTTTTTTTTTTCAATTTTTTTAAATAAATAGTTTTGGTCCGATCCACAGCCTAGCTTGGCCCATGGGCTAGCCCAACCCACGGCACAGCATGGGCTCGCATGGGCTTGGGCCATGCCAGGCCGGCCCCCAAGTTTTCTAAGGGAGGGCGGCATGGCCTGGGGTGGCCCATTGGTCAACACGGCACGGCCCACACTTTGTGTAGGCTACCCGCGGGCCGTGCTATGCTAGCCCGACATGGCCCGTTTACACCTCTAGAATAATCTAACCCATAATACTTACTTCCCTTACCTGAATTCTATCAGCAATGTAGGGTCAATACAACTAGGTGTGATTATTTCAGCCTGGCCCGACTTGGCCTGGAAATTCCGGGCTTGGGCCTAGGTTTTGTGTTCAGGCCCGGCCCAGGCCCGGGCCCACATCAAGCCCGCAAATTTTAGGGCCAGGCTTGGGCTTAATATTCCAAGATCGGCTTGGCCCCGGCTCGGCCCGCATATATTTAAACTTACACATTTTATGTATAAGGTATACATACGTATACATGTTATTTTACATTATATTATATATTTTATATATAAATATTATAACATGACATGTATAATTTATATTATATGTAATATTTTTATATTATATAATATATAAAATAAAAGTTTATATGCATATCATGTCATTTAATATAAAATATTATACATGTGTAATGTTTTTATATATGAAAAACATTGGCTCGGAATCAGGCCCGGCCTGGCCTGGGCCCGTGTAGACTTGGGTTAGGGTTTATGTTATAGGCCTGGAACCCCAGGCCAGGCTGGGCCTGAGACTCAGCTATAGCCCTTATCATAAGTGCAAAGCCTGGCCCGGACCCGGCCCATGATCACCCCTAAATACAACCCCATCCTTATCACATCTAAGTAACTATGGATAGGGGTGTCAATGGACTGGTTTTGAATTGGACCCATTCAAATCAAAATCAATTTGAATGGATTGAACGGGCCAATAAGAGATATTGAATTGAACAAGTCCAGTCTTATTGGATTAGATTGGACTTGATCCAATTATAATGGATTTATATTGGATTAGGTCAAATTGTACCAATATCTAGTCCATTGATAAAAGATAAGAATACAGGTGTCAATGGACTAGGTTTTGATTGGAACAAATCTAAATTAAAACCAATTTAAACAGATTGGACAGTCCAAACATTGAATTGGACTGGTCCAAAATGGTCCAAAGTCTTCACCGGATTGGATTGGACCTGGTCCATTTGTAATGGACTCATATTGGAATGGATTAGATTAGACCAAATCTGGTCCAATTGACACCCTTTTGTGGATGCTGGCTGCTCTCTCAGAATCTGATTTCCAACATGAAGCCAGGCAGCCAGCCCAATGAATAAAAAATTTTGAAATGAGTGTGACCCTGTTCAAAGTTCTTTGTGATAAAGGAATAGAAAACACAGATTGGCCATACCTGGTATAAATTGGATGGAAGATCTATTTCGCTCTGTACCTTCCAGATGTAAAAAACTTCTTATGACTTAAAAAAGTTAAGACTTTTGATATTGGAAAATTCCCCATTTTGACAGGTTTCATTTCTTAAAAATATAATGAAAGGGGATAGAGAAGGAAAAAAGGAAGGCGCTAACATGGCACTAAAGAGAGGGCTAGAAAGGAGAAAAGGAAGAAAGAGAGAGTTAAGGAGCATGTGGAAAAGGGGAAAGGGATCAAGGAGAGGGCCAGTGAATTATATCTATCTATCTTTCTATCTATCTATCTATCTATAGAATTCAACTATGATAAATTCATTGCCACATTAAATCCAGATCTCAACCAATCATGTTAGAATCATCTCACTTTTCATTGGTTCACTTTTCACAAGTGTACTTTCACATAATATGAACCAAAGATGTAATTGATTCATGTCTTTTGCGGCATGGTATAGCAGATGCAGCATAGATTGTGTGTGTTGTCATCAATGTTTTGAAAAAAGGTCTGGAATTAGAACTGCTTTAAAAGGTAGCTCATAATATTTTAAAAACTATTGCATGGGTCAGTGGTTCAACCATCCAACCCCAATGAATCAACACAATGTTTTTTAAAAAAACATAAAAAATAAAAATTGACTCAAAAACCATTGTCTAGGTCAAACAGGTTGATGATTCAACCGCCTAATTTTACAATTTTTTTGGAAAAATAATAGTTCGGGGTTGAAACGAGACCAGTACCCTGGCCGATTTCTGAGCTGACCAGTTTGACTGTCCAGTTCAACGATGGTTTTAAAGTCTTACCATTGATCCCTACTATATCTTATGAAAAAGCTCCCCCATCGACATGGGTATTGTGAGAAGAAAAAGATCCTGTAGGACCAGTACCAAAATGTTGTCCAGGCCTCAAATGAAATTTTGCACCCAATTTCTCCAGTAAAATTATTTATTAGGATTGTAGAAAAGAATAGGTATATCCCTTCTTTTTCATACTTGTAGCATCATAGGATTGTAAATGTACTATATGAAATTAGGGTTTCTATAACTTTGGCCTTTTGATTAGAGCTACCTTATCTTCTTTACCATATAATGCGATTACTTGCATTGGCTTCAATGACCATAGAGAAAAAAAATTAGTAATTTATAATTTATTTTCCTCCCCAGTCCCCAGTCCTCTCTCTCTCTCTCTCCACTCCCCAGTCCTCTTTTTCCATTTGCAAATTCACTGCAGATCATCTTGAAATGTTTATCCATATATTTTCCTTAGCTCTGGCCACTTTCTCTTGCACGGGCCACTCAACTACCAAGTCCCTTTGCCAGATTTTCCTCAGCTGTTAGACCTCCTAACAAAATTATCTTTATTCACTGACATGTTTCTGCCTGCTGTAGTCCAATCCTGTCTAAGATACATTAGAATATTAACCATTCCTTACTGGATTAGTAGGAGGATGCATGTGCTGAACAATACTGGATTTTTTCCAATGCAAACAGTGGATTCAGTCCTATATTAACCAACAATTTTCGATTTAATTACTTTCAAGTTGTAACCGGACACGACTCCTTAAACTATATTTGAAATTTAGTAAATAAATGGATTACCTCTTCGTGAATCCTGATGTTCAATTGTGGTGGTTCTTGAAAGACTGCTCGGCTAAGGATATGAAGATGAATCTCATTTTGCTTAAAGAGTGTTGCAGCAAGGGTCATCAAATTACTTTCCTCTAACGAACTCAAGGCTCTGTGGCATATTGCATCTCTTGTTGAAGAGAAGTCACATCTGCCCCCCACAGAATGCGTCCCAAAAACGTCCCACAGCACATCCTAACCGTGTATTTAGATTATCTCCCAGGATATGTTCTCAATGCACGCACACTAAGATGTGCATGTGGGACATTTTTGGGGCACGTTCAGTTGGGGGGCAGATGTAAACTCTGCTGAAGACTAGAGAGATTATCATTACTTTTCAGTTTTGATAAATCCTATACTCATGCATCTCGTTTATGTATTAAGGCAGCTTACGAACAAGTTTCTTTTGCATGTAGATACCGTAAAACAATGGTCTTCGCCACCTCATTTTGATAGGTCATTGTTTCTAAATGAGACGTGATCTTTTGATGGAAAAATGGAATCGGCGTTGGGGCTTTCTATAAAAATAAAAATAAAAATCGTTTTCTTCTTAACATCAAAAGAAACAATTTTTGGAGAATAAAGGAATTACAAAGATTCTAAGCTCTGCTACTGAAAACTGGAATACATTTTTCACTGACTAGAGCTAAATCTATTTTCGGTTTTGTTGTGGGTGGCAACGCTTGAACACGGAATAGAGCTAAACCTATCGTGGCCACACTTGACCGTAAACATCTTTCTTGTAATATCGCCTGTCCCATGACCAAGGCACGTCTGAAAAAGGGCCAGAGACGGGGAACAAAAAGTTAAAAAGGACGCTAGAGGAACAAAAACCAATCATAAGATTCATGACAGTCAAAGAATTAATACAAAAGAACTGGAAATAACCAAAAAATACCTTCAGGTGAGTAGGGTTGTGGAGGAAGTTCATATGGCACGGGTAATTGAATTACTTCAGATGAAGAATTTGAACTTTGGTTTCCTTGCCAACGCAGAGTCACTAATTTTGTTCTGTGTCCTTGGGTATTAGTTTCGGAGGATTTATGGAGATCCTGGACCCAAAGAGCAGAACGTGGACAAAGCAAAACAAAACATAATCTCGTGAGTCTGAAATTCACATAAGCCATAAGCTGGGGATTCTCGTTAACTAACACCTTGATACTAAAACACCAGTGCTAAGTTAGAAGATCATCCGGAAATTAATTTTATTTTGTTGCACATAGCATTTGGAATTTTTGTTCCTCGTAGCACTTGAACAAATCATCTAAGACATGACAAAGCTACAAACAAGGTTTCTGAAAGAAAAAAATGATTTTCCAATGATTTTGTTTCAGGATACGCAAGTGCTTCAAAGAAAAAAATGAAATGATTTTCCAATGTTGTAGGAGGTGAAGGTTATAGTTGTTTACCTTGATGGTATCTCCATTATCTGTACAAGAAAATCCACAGTAATGATCTTTGCTGACAGATGGCAAGAATAGCACCCCTAGCTGAATAGGTTGGGAAAACACCTTTAGGTAAAAACATTCTTATTAAACATTAAGTGCAGGAAAGAAAAGAATGGATGCATCAAGTACTTCTTGCAACAGAATAGATCTTGGAAAGAACCCCAAAGAGGCCATATGGCATGGTTTAGTATCCTCAGATGAAGAGGAAATGTAACCATCCAACAAATTTTCTAGACCGTCTTTAGATAAGTGATGGACATTCGTGGCAGAAAAGGCTATAGAATGTCAATAGAGAAACCTTTTATCTTAAACTTGCAATAACTGAGTTCTGCTGCCACATTGAAAAGTGAAGTGAATTTTAGATAAAGTTTGCAGTTAAGTGAATATCATCTGTGCTCTGGTAAGAAAAGATGTTAACCGCAGCTATTTTGAGCAAAAAAGAACGACCATAGCTTTCTCAAGGTGCATGCAGATATCCTATAGGCTTTCACGCACAGAAAACATGCCAAAATTTAATTCTTAAGTTAAAGAATAAAAAGATGTTGAATTCTAGCAGGCTTTGCAAAGAGTAGCAGCTAACTTCAACCCACTGCAAATATATGGGACCCACGACATCTGACACTAATGGACAAAGCAGACAGGCATCATACCGTGTCTGCACTCTGCACTGTCATGAAATTTACTGACAAACCATACATGACACATGGTAGCATGCCTCGTAAGATAATTATCAGAAAGATGCAATATAGTCTGTTTTTGGACCCAACTCTTTTTCAGCATAGAGAGCTCCAAGGTTGATATTATTTATAAAATACCAAGTTACTTAGCTAATCAAATATAACAATAAAGCTTTTCGCCATAGAATTCATTGCTGCCTTGATCCACAACATACACTTGTAGACAGCCTTGCATTGATCATTAAAATAAAAATAAGAATCTAAGATGGCAAACAGTTGTTGGTTTTGGCTGATCCTCTATTCTGTAAGTCATTAACATTTTATGGTGTAGAAGAAAAAGCTCATTTCATACTATGGAAGAAATAGTATCAATGATATCAAGTTTTATTATATGCTAATAACAAGAATATAAATTGATGTAATATGTTATATTTCCAAACAAAATTCTCAGAAAGGAAAAGTATTAACTAATAATTATTGGTTTATATTATGACAGTAGTAACTGAAAGCTTGCAAATTATCATGAGAGTAAATCATGATTATACATTTATACTTAAATTTTGCTTGTTCGAGTACAAGAGGGTTAGCATGAAAAGTTGTGATTGGATGGGTGAAAAAAGCTGCTTTTCTCATTTCATCAAGTATACCAGTTATCCATCATCAGGCTCAACTAGACCCATGGTGATGAATTCTCTTGCTCTTGCTGAAGATCTTGTGGTGCAGCATCAGTGGGCCTTGCTCTTGGGGCCTTAAGCCCATATCCACTTGGCTACCAAAGTGCCTAAATGCCCCACAACTATAGTAGCTTTGCTCAATGGAAGCCTATTTACTCTTGGTCCATATGCAAGTCCATACCAACCCGAGTTCAGCAGGCACAAGGAAGAAGACACTAGATTGTAAACCTTCCAAAGTAGATTCCAAAGGGACAAGGATGGAATAGAATTGTTGTAATTTTGTTTTCTTGCTTTGCAAGACAAGCCAATCTTTTCCCATAAAAGGAAGTAATAGAAATCACTAATTGCAGATTTAGTCGAGTTTCTTGTGAAAGGAAAGAGGGGGAAGATGAAGATTTCAGCAGTAGAGAAGAAAGGAGAAGAAGAAAAGAGTAGGAAGTCAACCAGGATTGTAAAATTAACCCTATCCGCCTACCTCTCATTATATTTATACTTAACTTAAATGATGAGATATTACAAGGATTCCCTTGGTAGGGCGGCTACTAATATAGCTGAACAATCACAACTTAAAAAAACATAAACTAATGGGCCTAAAGCCCAACAACTTCCTAACTAAATAAAAAACAACTCGGACCAACTCAACACTCCCCCTCAAGTTGGGAGTAAATGTCACACATTCCCAACTTGCGTAGATCATGCTCCAGCTTGTTCTTTGCAACACCTTTTGTGAGAACATCAGCGAGCTGCAGATCAGAAGCAATGTATGGAAGACAAACTTTTCCAGAAGTTACCCTTTCTCTGATAAAATGTCTATCCACTTCAATGTGCTTAGTTCGGTCATGCTGGACTGGGTTATGGGCAATGTTAATTTCTGCCTGGTAATCACAGTATAGCATCATAGGTTCTTCTGCCTGTACACCAATTTCTTCTAACAGGGAACGGATCCAGAGAAGTTCTGAAACTCCATGTGCCATGGCCCTGTATTCGGCTTCAGCACTTGATCTTGCCACCACTGTTTATTTCTTACTCTTCCATGAGACAAGGTTACCCCCAACAAGGGTGCACACTCCTGAAGTTGATCTCCTATCATCAAGGCATCCTGCCCAATCTGCATCTGTATAAGCCTCTAGTTTCAACTGTCCATGATCAGTAAACAATATGCCTCTGCCCGGGTGTTGTTGGACAGTTTTTGTATGCCCTTAGCTTCAATCAGTTTTGATGTACTTTTGATATTTAATGTAAATAAATGAAGTACATGTTTGATTCATGTTGTGTGGTATACTTGTGTGTAAGACCCTAAAACTGGACACTTAATGAGACTTGTGTTGGTTTTAAATGTTCACAGCCATTGGATAAGTCTGGGGAGATTTATCCTGCCAAGGCTGACACTGGTGTGCTGCCAACTGTTGGGGTGGCTTGTCTCAGCCGCTAGGGTGAGACCCAAGGCACATGCAGTGTAGGATTACTTGAACCCTTGAACCAGACCAAATTTCTAGTATTGCCCTGGACCTTGGAGATTGATGGGCAAAATTGGAAAGTTACACCTGACCCCTAGACCCGATTATGGTACTGCACTAGGTGTCGGATTGGGCTGTCTTTGATATGCCAATCAGTGAGATCCTTAGCGGGGGTCAATACCTGGGTATGTTGGGACAGTCTGAGAATTCATCTGAGTGGGTGATCATAGTGACGGGATCAGCCCCTTTGTCGGACAAAGGTAATGATCGGGGATGCACTCTCTCTGATGGAAACCAAACTGCCGGCAGTTGATTTCAATCGTTGGAATTTTGTTTTGCAAAATTTATATATATGATATATATTTAAGTGTGGTTTCAAAATGTTTGCAAATGGTTTTAATTCCCGGGATCCATGTAAGTAGAGAGTGCAACATTGTTCCTTGCAGCCGAGGGAGAGGTCCTCTCTTGTCGGGCAGTGCTTGATCATTATGGGCTGAGAGGTTAAGTGTAAGGCCTTTTGGGATGATACCTGATGGGCTAATCTTGCACCTACCCACAGTCCCTGGGTTTTTTATAAGATGGCTTGGCCTAGGGACCACTTAGTGTAAGTGTTGGGCCCATAGGGTCCATGTGATGGGCTCAAGGGGTTCACTGGACTCTCTAGTGAATTCGGCCAGGCCTTGTAACAGAGGCTGAGCCGAACCCATTTGGCTAGTGTGTAGATTAATGCTTGGGTCCCACGCCATACAAAGAAGCTCAACTGGGCAACAGTTTGGAAGACATTTGAGCACATAACCTTATTGGGCCTAAAGCCCATTTCGAACTAGGCTGATTTGATCAATCACTATTAAGGGGCGGATCTGAGATTAGGATGAGCCCAAAAAGCTTATCTAATCTGTAGATAAGATTAAGAAGAGTTCTAATCCAAATACAGATTTGGATAAAGGCAACTCCTGATATGATCAAGAGATCTTTTTCTTAATCATTAAGCAACTGGAAGAAACCCTAATTCGAATTACAAGAATTCAAACCCTAGGAACACAGAACATACATCCTGCAGTTTTGTGAGATAGAATCTCAGAAACTCTAGAGAAGAAAAGCAGTTCGCCACCTTCTTCTTAGTTTCCTCCAGTTGCAGCCGCCACCATCTGTCATAGTTCGTTTTTCTCTGTCAGAGAAAGATCAAGAAAAGTTCTTGATATCAGTCTTTGTTGAAAAGCTAATTCGGTTTGGTGCTCATTGTCATCCAAAGGATTCTTGTGAAGGATTCAGTGTGTAGGACGCACCCTGCTGGTTCTGTTCCATAGTTGTTGTGTCATCTTTAGCAGGAGCAGATCTTGGTGCCTTCTTTGGGCATGAACACCAACTTTGGGAGATATTATTTCTCTGGATCAGGTATAATTACTCCCTTTACTTTTTGGTTCAGATCTGGTTCGGTTCTGGTTCAAGTAGGATCCTTGAATCTTGATTCTAAAATTAGGGAATGTGATTCCCAGTTGAAAGGTAGGTAGAAAATTTTTGAAATTCGCCCACCCATTCCGCATCTGTTTTGGCGTCCATATGATGGATTCTACCATCCCTTTCAGGTGTCCCTTCAGATAAGCAAGAATCCTGTCAACTGCCTCCCAATGCTGGACTCGTGGAGCATGCATGTATTGACTTACTACACTTACTGCATAGGAAATGTCTGGTCTTGTCATACACAAGTATAGCAGCCGACCCACAAGTCTTTGATATCTCCCAATGTCCTTTATTGGTTCACCTTCTGATGCATTGATTTTATGGTTATGATCAATAGGGGTGCTGATTGCCTTTGTTCCAAGCTTCCCTGTCTCTTGAAGAAGATCCAAGACATACTTCCTTTGAGAGATAAAAATTCATGTTTTGATCTTGCAACTTCAATGCCTAAGAAGTATCTCAGTTCTCCAAGATCCTTAATTTCAAATTCTTTATGTAGGTTCCTTTTCAGACCATCAATCTCACTCAAATCATTCCCGGTGACAACAATATCATCCACATAAACAATTAGGACTGACACCAAAGATCCCCTTCGCTTCACAAACAAGGTGTGATCGGATTGAGTCTAAGTGTAGCCAAAAGCAATCAAGGCCGTTCTGAATCTGTCAAACCATGCTCTGGGAGATAAGCCATAAAGTGACTTCTTAAGCCTGCATACCTTTCCCTTTTCAGTATCATTGTAAAAGCCAACAGGAAGATCCATATACACTTCTTGAAGATCCCCATTTAGGAAAGCATTCTTCACATCAAGTTGAAACAAGGGCCAAGAGTATGAGGCAACAAGAGAAAGAAGTATCCGAACAGAGGTCATCTTTGCAACTGGTGCAAAGGTCTCTAAGTAATCAATGCCATAGGTCTCTGTGTACCCTTTTGCAACAAGTCTTGCCTTGTACCTTTCTATACTTCCATCTGCCTTATATTTTACTGTGTAAACCCATCTGCATCCAACTATCTCCTTGCCTTCTGGTAGATCCAGAATGTCCCATGTCTGATTCTTAATCAAAGTTGTCATCTCTTCCTGCATAGCTGTCTTCCACTCAGGTTTGGAGAGAGCCTCACTAACACCCTTGGGTATAGACACTGAATCAAGAGAGGAAAGAAAAGCACGGTAGGAAGGAGAAAGTCCACTATAGGATAAGTACTGTGAAATACAATGAGCGGTACACTTTCTCTTCCCTTTTTTGAGAGCAATAGGGAGATCAAGGTTATTTGTAACAGTGTTAGTAGAATCAATGGGAACTGAAACAGTAGCGGGACCAAGAGGAATACCTGAATCCATGTCAGCCGAATCTGGAGTCTCCAAGGAATCCATAGGAAGTGATGTGAGTTCTGCTGTAGTGGAATCAACCTCCTTGTGAAGTCTTTGTCATAAGTAATGATGAGAAGCAGAACGCAAAGGAGGTTGCAAGGTAGGTGACACAGGGTGGTGGTCAAGCACAGGAGTAGACACAGGAACTGGAACTGGGAGAGGAATAGACTGCTGACTCACTTCCCCAAAACACTCCCCCTGAGAAGGATTCTTTGAGAAGAAGTATGTGGATTCAAAAAAGGTGACATCCATGGTAACATACTGGCTCCCAGAGACTGGATCATAGTAGTAGTACCCTTTCTGATTCTCTGCATATCCAAGGAAGACACACTTCTTTGCCTTGGGATCAAGCTTCGAGCGGTGAGGACCAAGGATATGTGCAAAGCAGACACACCCAAACACCCTGAGAGGAATATGAAACATCTCCCCCTGAGGAAAAAGGAGACTGAATGGGGTGCTGAATCCAAGTATACGAGAGGGCACCCTGTTAATCAGATATACTGCTGTGAGAACTGCATCACCCCAAAACCGAACTGGAACTGTAGATGTGATCATCATGCTTCTTGCAATCTCAACAATGTGTCTGTTCTTCCTTTCTGCAACACCATTCTGTTGTGGACTGTAGGGACAACTGCTCTGATGGACAACACCATATTCTAACAGATATGAGGCAAGGTGTCTTTCAAAATATTCCCTAGCATTGTCGGTGTTAGACAGTTTTGTATGCCCTTACCTTCAATCCGATTTGATGTACTTTTGACATTTAGTGTAAATAAATAAAGTGCATGTTTGATTCATGTTGTTTGGAATAATTCTTTGTAAGACCCTAAAACTGGACACTTATAGAGACTCGTGTTAGTTTTAAATGTTCACAGCCATTGGATAAGTCTGAGAGATTTATCCTGCCAAGGCTGATACTGGTGTGCCACCAAGTGTTGGGATGGCCTGTCTCGGCCACCAGGGTAAGACCCAAGGCACATGCAGTATGGGATTACTCGAATCTTTGAACTGGACCAGATTTCCAGTGTTGCCCTGGACCTTGGAGACAGATGGGCAAAACTGGAAAGTTACACCTGACCCCTAGACTCGATTATGACACTTCACTAGGTGTCGGATCGGGCTGTCTTTGATATGCCAATCAGTGAGATCCTTAGTGGGGATCAAAACCTGAGGGTATGTTGGGACAGTCTGAGAATTCATCTGAGTGGGTGATCATAGTGACAGGATCAACCCCTTTGTCGGACAAACGTAATGATCGGGAATGCACTCTCTCTGATGGAAACCAAACTGCCGGCAGTTGATTTCAATCGTTGGAATTTTGTTTTGCAAAATTAATATATATATATATATATATATGTATATGTACGGTTTCAAAATGTTTGCAAATGGTTTTAATTCCTGAGATCCATGTGAGTAGAGAGTGCGGCACTGTTCCTTGCAGCCGAGGGAGAGGTCCTCTCTTGTTGGGCAGTGCTTGATCATTAAGGGCTGGGAGGTTAAGTGTAAGACCATTTAGGATAGTACCTGATGGGCTAATCTTGCACCTGCCCACAGTCCCTGGGTTTTTATAAGATGGCTTGGCCCAGGGACCACTTAATGTAAGTGTTGGGCCCATAGGGTCCATGTGATGGGCTCAGGGGTTTACTGAGTTTTTCAGTGAATTCGGCTGGGCCTTGTAATAAAGGCTGGGCCGAACCCATGTGGCTGGTGTGTAGATCAATGCTTGGGTCCCACGCCATGCAAAGAAGCCCAACTGGGCAACAAATTGGAAACTAGTTAAGCACTGAACATTTAATGGGCCAAAAGCCTATTTCGAGCTGGGCTGATATGATCACCCATCTATGGGGCGGATCTGAGATTAATGTTAGCAAAAGGATAGGGCCTTTTAACCTTATCCACTCTGGGAGACCAAATTAAATCAGATTTGAATCTGGTAACCTCCTAATAAGATCAGGAGTAAGCTAACTTAATCTGCAGATAGGATTAAGATCATCCCCTATCCAAATACTGATTTGGATTGGGATAACTCCTAATTAGGGGTTTCTTAATCAAAAAGAAAGGAGGAGAAACCCTAAGAGAAAAATGATTAGATTTCGAACCAAGGGTTGTAAGCAAGAAAGAATCCCGCGAATTGAGATTAGATCTCATTCACACTCCAGAGAGAAAAGAAGCAATTCAGCCATCTTCGTCCCAGGAGTTCTCCTCCAGTCGCCGCCATTCCTTCTGGCAAGATTTGATCTTTGCAGTAGAAAGAAATCAAGAAATCAATTCTTGACATCAGTCTTGCAAAAAAGACTGAAAAAGATTCGGTGCTCAGAGTTTCCAGAGGATTCTTGCGAAGGATCCAGTGTGTAGGACACACTCTGCTGGTTCCGTTCCACATACAGCTGTGTCATCTTCAGCAGGAGCGGATCTTGGTGTCATCTTTGGGCGTGAACACCAACTTTGGGAGATACTGCTTCTCTGGATCAAGTATAATTCCTCCCTTTTCCTTTTGGTTCAGATCTGGTTCGATTATGGTTCAAGTAGGATCCTTGAATATTGTATTCTAAATTTAGGGAATATGATTCCCAATTGGAAGAAGGTAGGAAAATTTTTGAAATTCGCCCACCCATTCCGCAACCTTCATGGCGTCCATTAGATGGATCCTACCATTCTTTTAGTCTGATCTGGACACCTTTATTCTTGTTCCAAACTGTGTTAGTACCATCTGATGAAATTGCCTCCCCAAGGATGGTACTTCATCACGGGATCTCATTAGGTAAATCCAAGAGTATCGTGAGAAATCATCCATAAATAAGAGAAAAACATCTTTTATTACTAGGAACATGGTAAGGGCCCCACACATCCGAATGAATAACATCAAAAGAAGAAGAACATCTTTTATTACTAGGTTTAAATGAATGTCTACAATGCTTTCCAAGTTAACAACCTTCACACTCTAGACTTGACAAACTAACAGACTCAAAAAGTTTTGGAAACAAAAAACTCAAAGAAGAAAAAGGTAAATGGCCCAAACGATTATGCCAAAGCATAATTTGACCCACAGACCCTGACTCACTATCCCTGCTGTCATGATGGCTCTGATGAGGAGGAAGTACATCCGGGAGGTAGATTCCATTCACTTTACGATCACTCCCAATCGTCCTCTTTGAATCCAGATCCTGCAAAATACAATGACCAGGAGAAAAAATTACTAAGCAGTTCAAGTTCTTAGTCAAACTACTAACAGATAACAAATTAGTGCTCAATCTGGGAACATGAAGGACAGAGGGTAGAGAAATAGAATCACTAATCTTGATAGATCCCTTCCCAACAATAGGAACATGGGATCCATCAGCTGTGGAGACCCTATCTCTGCCAGAACAGAGCTGGTAAGTTGAAAAAATAGTAGAGATCTGGGTCATGTGCTCTGAGGCTCCAAAATCTATAATCCAAGGAGGTCCCTCCTTACCTGCAGTAGAAACATAATTTGCAGTGACGTGTGAACTACCTGTGTGAGCAAAAGAAGTAGAGTGGACTCCACCAGTGCCACCTGTACCTTGCTGTCCGCTTGTGGCTGAACTGGAACTGGCTGTATCCCGCTGGTTCAGAAGTAGCCCATACCTCTCAAGTTCGGCCCTTACTGCAGCAGCTGCAACAGACTCCAGAGCAGCTGTAGTAGGAGGGCCCGGAATGTCACCAGTAACTGCCATGTGTGCATTTCCCTTCTTATTTTTCAATCTAGTCGGCACAAGATGTGGGTGAAGCTTCCAACAAGTATCTCTTGTGTGTTTAGGCTTCTTACAGTAGTCACAGATCAAATCTCTTTTATCTTCCTTCTTGATTTCACTACCACCCCGATCTCCACTTTGTTTAGGTTTCACAACACTTACCATGGCAGACTGATCAAGAATAATGTTTTTCATCATCACATCTCTCTTGCACTCCTCCCCTGACACAAAGGCATATGCTTGGGAGAGAGTAAGATTATCCCTGGAAAGAAGGTGATGTCGTGCAATATCATACTCAGGATTAAGGCCAGCAAGAAATTCAAACACCCTATACTTCTCTAGATGTTTCTGATAGGTAGCTGCATCCTTAGTGGTTTCCCAAGCAAATGTCTCTAAATGGTCAATCTCCTGCCACAGGGTTTTAAGGGTTGAAAAATAGGCTGCAACAGGTCTATCTCCCTGCCTTGTAGAAATAATCTGATTTCTCAACTGATAAGCCCTAGCAACATTCTCCCTCTGTGAATAGGTTTCTGCAACCCCATCCCATATTTCCTTAGCTGTATTTGCCCATAAAAAAATTTTACTTATATGGGGCAACATGGAATTACACAACCAAGTCATCACCATATAATTCTCCTGTACCCACCGGGAGTTGCTAGTTTCGGGTTTCACCTCTTCACTAGTGATATACCCTAATTTCCCACGAGCACCAATGGCCATCTTTGCAGATTGTGACCATTCTAAGTAATTTGCACCATCCAACCTAACTATAGTAATGGTCCTAGCCCCGAAAGGGTCTCCAACACCTCCTCCCACTGGTCCCATTTCACTCCCGGGCTTATTTTCAACTCC
Source organism: Nelumbo nucifera (assembly GCF_055504915.1). Taxonomy (NCBI): domain Eukaryota; kingdom Viridiplantae; phylum Streptophyta; class Magnoliopsida; order Proteales; family Nelumbonaceae; genus Nelumbo; species Nelumbo nucifera. The sequence continues at coordinate 143,039,336 of NC_142649.1, read as the reverse complement.
GTGGTCCTCCATGCTTCTCAAAAAATGTAAAGAAAATAACTGAAATTTGCAACAAGATCAAACAAAACACTTTTTGGAACCAACAACACCTTTCTGGTGTCCTAGACTTTCTTCCCACAAAAGATTCCTTTTCTGTAGGATGGGAGAAGAGAGAGAGAAGAGGCAGCCGCTCTCTCTAGAAGCCTCCAGATCAGGCAGGACTTGAATCGCCCCTTACAAAAAACTCCAAGGAACCCTAAAAAATTAGGGCGCCACTTCCTAGGTCAAAATTGAAGAGTCCAACAGAAACAAGACTCTTCCCCTTTCTCCAGTTTTTCCTGATTTTGATGAGAAACCCTAGACCAGCTACAGGGCACACAAATCCACCAAAAAAAATCCAAAAACTGGGCTTACTTGAGAGCTTCGATCAGCCCTCTTAAATCACCATGCAGTCAGCCGATCTAGGGCTGCATGAGAGAACAACTTCAAGGAACCTTCGGCCCGCTCTGATACCAAGTAGAAATCATTAATTGCAGATTTAGTCGAGTTTCTTGTGAAAGGAAAGAGGGGGAAGATGAAGATTTCAGCAGTAGAGAAGAAAGGAGAAGAAGAAAAGAGTAGGAAGTCAACCAGGATTGTAAAATTACCCTAGCCGTCTACCTCTCATTATATTTATACTTAACTTAAAGGATGAGATATTACAAGGATGCCCAAGGGCGGCTACTAATATAGCTGAACAGTCACAACTTAAAAAAACATAAACTAATGGGCCTAAAGCCCAACAACTTCCTAACTAAATAAAAAACAACTCGGACCAACTCAACAGAAGTTTAACCTTGATCTTTCTAATCTTTGGTAATTTGAACTTTGGAACTTTGTTATTGTTTGAAAAGTGAGAATCTTCTCCTTGATAGTGAAACTCTATCATCCCCATCCTCTAGGCTGGTAAGACTCCAATTCTGAGGTGGGTTGCGTAATGTGACACTACTTGCTATTCTCCTTTGTTTCCATGGTTTTCTATCCTTACTCCTCTCCTCTGCATTGTTTCTTTCAATTTGTGGAAATGCAAAATTAAAGCACCTTCAAGCTTTTACCACATTTACAACTTGAAGCAGCTAGTCACCTAGGATTGTGTGCCAATGTCACCCTGCCATGCACATAGCAGCTAAATTTAAATCCATTTTAAGTTTTCTTCAGTTAGATGTAATTGCTTGGGTTGTGTTTAATTATTTCTTAGCCCTTTTTTGGATCCTTTGTCTCTTTCAGGTTTTGTTAAGAATGTTTCTTTCCTTTCATTCTTTTCTCTTGTATTGTACTATTTTCCTTTACAAATAGAAAAGAAAGTGTTGGTACTGAAAATGCACACCCCAACAATCTAACATATTCAGTTGTTTATATTGTGTTCAACTACACTGAACCCTATTATTTTGGAATCAAATACATAACCATACAACATACATTGAGACGAAACCAAAATTTGACACAGAAGAGGCTAAACATGTACAAAAACTAAACGTGGAAATATATAATTCTGAGGAGCATACTTCATAGGAACGGATCATAAGTTGGGAATTATTCTTCTGAAGTGCACCCCAAGCAGCTTTGCTGAGGTTTGCTGAAGTCAGTAGGAACCAACTGTTCCAAAAAGTGGAATTAGAGCCCCAAAACTAGCATAAATTTGAGTAAGAATATAGAAGAGGAAAAACTGCTTGGAAAGATGATTAGCATATCAAAATTCATCAACAAATGCTTAATGGATCTAAGATTAGTTCTTACGCTAGGTTTTGCCCATTATACCGTGTGAATGTCTTTATATGTGGCATTGCACGACTGAAAATCACATAAATAAAAAAGTAAGGATCATCTGCAGTAATACTTGTTTGGGTCATTTGCAGTGGTGCAGAAGGAAATGCAAATGAGTTGAGAGCAAATTCTGGTTTACTTTTGTTTCAGGTTTTACTTTGTTTTGGTAATTTGCAGTGCAAAGGAAGTAAACCTTGAAGCAAAAGGGAACCAGAATTTGCACTCCCATGCATTTGTACTAGTGGATTTACTGTGCAAACAAACAGAGCAAAAGGAACAATTTAACAGCAAATGAATAAAAACACATTCATAAACATAAGAATCTTTTAAACAATCAATGCTTTTAGTTCTACGTCAAAATATGCAATGAGAGTGTTGCTAAGACTGCACTCATTAAAAACTTAAGAGTAAGACCTACTCAAATGGGATGCCATTTTTAAATGGTTTTCAGTTAGTTAAATTTAATCTTGACTAAATTGATAGGGGAAAATATGGGAAAATTGAGACCAAAGATTTGTATCTGCAGATATGCCAAGAAGTCCTATCATAGAGCCTAAGGCCCAGGAGTTTAAACCATTTTAGTTTGCTAATGGGAAAAAACTTTCTGCCTGGATTACCAGATCATGGGACCACATTTCCAATCTAGTATCCATAAAATTTGATTCTATAAAACATCTAGCAAACCCTGAAAACTTATTAATTCTGGATTTACAAAGATCTGACCTTTTATAAAAAGAAGTCAAAGGAATTGTCTTATCTAGCTTTAGTGTTGAAGAAAGTAGATACTTGGTTGTTACCCCCATGAAATTCTTTTGAGAGTTTATGAGGATTGAATTTTTTCTTGTCATTATTTTGGTCTGGTGCCAATGCATAACTCCATTTGAAATGTTCCTTCAATTCTCTAGGTTCTGGCTCCCGAAGTTGGCTGATGCTAATTCTAGTATAGTATCCTCTACTTCATCTTTCTTTCCAGTATAGTATTCTCTACTTAAGCTTTCTTTACTTTTACCTTTTGTGAGAAACACCCAAACCCTCAATCACCCCATTTACTTTATATTTCAGAACAATTAGAGCCAAGATCCCATCTTATTTTCCAAATTCAGATTTTCCAACAATTTCAAATCCAACTAAACTATACCTTTGACCCACTATAAATATGATTTTTCATTCTAATTTTAATGCATTGACATAGTAGTATCATTCATTCAATTGAAATAAATTATTCTCCATAAACTGCTGCACAAAAATGCTTAAATGGTTAGGGCCAAAAAGAACAATTAAATTTTCACAAGAATTTGATAAATTGGACAATAATGTGCCTGCAACTTAACAAAGCCTTACCCCAACTATGAGAAAATTGAAAAGAAATTGCAAGGTGGGCATTGCAATGAAGCACTTTGTTGCCATATCAGTTTAACCAGAAAGTGGAGCAACATGCAACAGGAATTGCATTCCATACACATCACCACACTTTTAAATGAGCCTTACTGACAAATTTAGCAGTTCAAATTGCTTTTCAAGTCAGTTTAGGATAAGAATATGGGTCACCTATTACGAGCTGTAAGCTTATTGGTCAATCTTTATATTTCATAATCTTCACATGTATCGTCTTCCCCAATCTAATTACTCATTTCATATGTCATATACATTGTGTTCCATTTCTGTATTTTCTTTGAAGTTTGAACTATGATGCATATTTTCAGTTTTTGACATTGTTATCAGCCCCCAGATCATGGTTTTGGCTATCAAAATTTCAATGGGAACCCTTACAAAGAAAATTCTTTTCAATAAAGGGTGAATACAACAGATAATAAATACAATACCAGCGACCAGTATGGCTTGCTTTCCATCTTGCCCAATATTTTTTCAAGAACTCTTTCTCCACATTCTTCTGTGGACTTGGGATGGCACTGCCAGCCGCATAACCCTGAAAATGAAGCAAGACATCTCTTCACTAAGAGACCAGAAAAATTGAAGTTAAGAGGAAATTGAAGATTCTAACATGCAATATATAAAATAAATAAATAAAAGGAAGAAGCCAAAAGTAGTTACCAAGAAAGCAAGATTGCAGTTTCCCAATAAATTATATAATTTAAACCTCAACATGTTCCCCAACAGTAAAGTTTTTTATGCCCAACAAATTTGTGACAAAAAACCACTTGACCAATTCCATGGGTATTTATAGCAAACAAAACCCAGATTGGTTAACCATTCTAGTGCAATTCTAAGACAGTCTTAAGTAGATAGGCCATTACCTATTGTCAGTCCCATCCATCTAGGGTCTTGGGAGGGGTAGATACAAGCCTAACCTTTGGCATTTTTCACACATAGTGGCCACTCTTTAAATACATAGGAAAAATATATTAGTATAAATGAGTTTATATTTGATATGTGTTAGAATACACAAATCAAGGGTATTTTGGTCATTTGGGTTTATCTATTTGAGAGTGAAAGGTCTATTTTGTTTAAGTTTAAGTTGTGTCCCATCACTTATGAGGGACAATATGGTCTTTCTTGTAACTATATTATTTGAGATAAGTACAAGTGAGTCGGCTAGAGGTGGACTGATTTTCTCAGTCTGGCCGAACCCTTCTCCTTCTTCTTCCTCTTCTTCTCTTCTTCTTCTTTCTCTTCTTCTCTACTTTAACCTAGAATCGTATAGGTATTTTACATGGTATCAGAGCCATAAAACCTAGTTCTCTTTTCATTTTTTTTTCTTTCCTTACTGTTTGTCTTCTTCCTGGGTTCGCCGCCAACCATTTCAGCCTTCTTCGATTTTCTGCTAGCCTAAGTGGAAGCTCGACAAGGGGCCCAAAAGGAGTAGTCGTTTTGTGGTTCTGGAGGTGAGTATGCCTTCAGTTACTGTGGTGGTGGTTGTTGAGGTTGTGTACTAGATGCCCTCTATTCTGTGATACGAAGAGGGCTGTTTGTGGACAGGTATGAACAGTTCTGTTTTTTGCCCAAATAGTGGACTGTAAGTGCTGTGTTTTGGTTCAAAATTATTTTTTGTGGAGGTTTGGAGTGACTAGTATGCACATCAGCCTTGTTCTCCTCTGTTTTTACCTCATATATGTGCTGAAAGTAGGGTGTTTCAACTGCTGAAGTTCACAACAACAGTGGTGTGGTGGTAGTTGTACTGTGTTGAATGGTGTGTGGATGATTCTGAATAGTTGAAAGTGAACCCTTGTATCTAGTGTGTGAATGGTTCTGCAGTGTGCAGTACAAGTGTTTGATTTAATGACAGAGTGACTTCAGCCCTTGTATTTGGTGTGTGAATGGTTTTGCAGTGTGCAGTACAGGTGTTTGATTTAATGACTGAGTGATTTCAGCTTTTGTATTTGATGTGCAATGTGTATTTGAAGAAGTTGGTGGTGCTGAAAGTGAGATAAGCTTTGTGGAAGTGCGTAAGTTGTGCTGAATATTTGAAGGTGAATTAGTTAAGATGACATCGTTTGGAGATGGGAATGATAATAAAACATGTGTCATGATTTCTCCAGATTACCTAAATGTTCAAATGACATCTATTAAGTTGAATGGTGAGAATTATGTGCCGTGGGCAAAATTTGTGGAGGTGTTTTTAAAGGCCAAGAAAAAGGTAAAACATGTGAGAGAGGAGAAACCCTCCTCTGATTCTCCGGGGTTTAGTGATTGGGAACAGGAAGATGCACAAATAATGACATGGCTGTGGAATAGCATGGAACCAAAAATTAGTGTGAACTTTATGTTCCTAGATACAACTAAAGAAATTTGGGATCATGCTAAGAAACTATACTCCGGACAAGACAATACAACTAGGGTGAATCAATTGTACCAAGAGTACTTTAATCTGAAGCAAGGCAGTCAAAGCTTGGAGGAATACAATGCAAGTCTGAGGAATATCCGAAATGAGCTCAATGTATATCATCCTCTGACACAGGATGTTCAGATTCAACAACAACAGCGTGAGCAACTTGATGTGACAAGGTTTCTGGTGGGTTTGAAGGCTGAATATGAGCCTGTCCGAGCACAAATACTGGGGGGGTCTGCTCTTCCCTCGCTTGAAGAAGTTTTTGCCCATCTTAGGAGGACATCTATTGAGTCTATAGAGCATTCTTCTCTCTTGCACAAATCTGGTTTTGTGGTGACTAGAGGGGGAGGCCGTGGAAATAGAGGTGGTGGTGGTGGTCATGGACTTCCAAGCAACCGTGGTGGTCCCATGTTTAACCGTGCTGGTGGCCGGAGTGGAGGTCGGGACTCAGGGGAGGTCGTGGTAAAGGAAGAAGTAATGCCCCTAGGAAGTGTACACACTGTGGTTTAGAGGGGCACAGAGTTAATTTCTGCTATGATTTACGTGGTCCACCCAATACTTGGGCTAACCATGCTATGACTAAGGGTAGTGGTACAATTACTGAAAGCCAGCAAATTGACCCGATCCCCTCCACATCTACCAGTGCTTCTGGGAAGGAGATGGTGAGTGTACCCCGTGTAGTATATGAGCAGTTCCTTCAGACATCTCAACAGAACACCACTACCCTTGCCCATTCAGGTATGGCTTGCTTGGCTTCCAAGCCTTCACACTGGATCATTGACTCCGGAGCCTCAGACCATATGTCTGGGACTCCTAATGTATTTTCTTCTCTTTCTCGTCCTCCACATCTCAAACAGTTACTCTTGCTAATGGTTCTACATCTCCCATCTGTGGTGTTGGTGATGTTGATCTCTCCTTGTCTTTATCATCTATTTTATATGTTCCCAAGTTCCCCTTTAACCTTATGTTTGGTAGTAGATTAACCAAGTCACTTAATTGTTCCATAACTTTTTATCCCTCTTCTTGTGTGTTTTAGGATCTCAAGACGGGGGTTCTATTTTGGTTCATATGGATGTTCAAGAAGCCCTTGCCTCTCTAGGGTGGCACCATGCAATGGAAGAACTCTTAGATTTGGCTCATAATCACACGTGGGATCTCACCACACTCCCTCTTGGTAAGCATGCTGTGGTTTGTAAGTGGGCATACACTGTTAAGTATTTACCTTATGGTAGTGTAGAGTGATTGAAAGCTCGACTGGTTGCCAAAGGCTATTCCCAAACATATGGTATTGATTACACGGAGACCTTCTCTCCTGTTGCTAAAATTGGTTCCATTCGTGTTTTGATATCTCTAGCTGCTATGTATGATTAGCCTCTATTTCAACTTGACATGAAGAATGCCTTTTTACATGGTGATCTCCTTGAGGTCTATATGGAGCAACCACTGGGGTTTGTTGCTCAAGGGGAGCATGGTAAGGTGCGCAGACTAAAGAAAGCCATTTATGGACTTAAACAGTCCCCCCATGCATGGTTTGGTAGATTCAGTGAAGTAATAAAGAAGTTTGGTATGAAACAATGTCAGGTTGATCACTCCGTATTCAGCTATGATCCACATGCTGGGAAGATCTTACTGGCGGTATATGTAGATGTAGGGGTGAGTGATATTCGGTTAAAACCTAAATACCGAATTGAAAATTTCGGTTTCAGTTTTTTCGGTTTTTGGGTAATTTGGTTCGGTTAATTCGGTTTTTAGGAATTTCAGTTTTCGGTTTCGGTTTTCAGATTTAGAAATTCGGTTAACCGAAAAAATCGAATTAACTATTTATTACATAATATGTAATATATAATATATAATATATAACATTTAATATATAATATGCTATATATTTATTTATTAATATAATATATAATGTATTATAATGAAATTCAATTTCATAATATATATTATAATAATATATATATTATAGGTTATAATATAATATTATATATATATTAATTAAATTCGATTTTTAACCGAAATATCCAAAAACCGAACTGAAAATTTTGGTTCGATTATTTCGTTTTTATTGTAATCCGGTTTTGGTTTGGTTTTCATTTTTTTTTTTATTTCGGTTTTAAAAATTTTGGTTTATTCGGTTCGGTTTTTAACCGAATAAACCGAATGCTCACCCCTATGTAGATGATATTGTCATTACCGGTAGTGATAGATTAGGGATTGATAGGCTTTCTGCAGGAGCACTTTCAAACAAAGGACCTTGGTAAATTAAAATATTTCTTGGGGATAGAAGTAGCAAGGTCTAAGCATGGTATTAATTTGTGCTAGAGGAAATATGTTCTTGATTTTTTGGAGGAGAGAGGATCGTTAGGTGCCAAACCGGCTGAAACACCTAATGGAACCAAATAACAAGTTGAGTAGTGATATAGGTGAGGAGTTTGAAGATCCTGGGAGGTGTCAATAGACCTAGAGCAGAATACAGAATTTTGGGGATGAAGAATGGATGACTCGACCCTACCCCAAGGGTCCTTTAGATAGAAAGTAAAATTAAAGATATTACAAAGAAGCCCTTGTAGGGCAACACAATTTAGAGAATTTATAGAGAGGCCCTTGCAGGGCTGAAGTGAAAATAATAATAAATAAGAGAAAACAATACAATAAGGACTACAATAAAATGGTACATCGGGGAGTTTCTTCACACTCCCCCTCAAACTGATGCAGAGGCATGAGCATCAGTTTGCTTACTAGAAATAAGTGTCTAGATCTCGTCATGGCCTTTGTGAAGATGTCAGCAACTTGCATATCAAAGGCAACATGAGGGAGAGAGATAGAGTTTGCAAGAAACAAGTCGTGGATAAAGTGGCAATCCACCTCAATATGCTTTGTCCTTTCATGAAAGACAGGATCAGAGGCAATCTTAATAGCACTAGTGTTATCCGTATACAGAGGAATGGGCGTAGGAGAGGAATGACCCAACTCCTGAAATAAAGATTGAAGCCAAACAACTTCACTACAAACAGATGACATTGCCCTGTACTCTGCTTCCATAGAGGACTTGGATTTCCATGAAATTAGAGAATCACCCATGAAGACACACCACCCAGTAGTGGAGTGGCATGTGTCGGGGCATCCAGCCCAATCTGCATCAGCATAGGCCTTCAGTTGGAGAGAAGAAGATGAAGAGAAGAAAAGACCTTGTGATAAAGAGCCTCAAATATAGCGAATGATTCGATGCACCGCAGTCAAATGGGGTTGACGAGGTGCAGAGACAAACTGACTAACAGCTTGAACTGCATGTGAGATGTTAGGACCAGTCGTGGTCAGATAGATGAGAGACCCTACAAGTTGCAGATAGAAGGAAGCATTAGGAAGTAGGGAGCTTTCTGATTTGGATAATTTGACATTCAGCTCCAAGGAAGTATCAACCTGTTTATCAGCAGTGAGGTTGGCCAACTTAACAAGATCAGAGGCATACTTGTGTTGGTAGACAAAATAACCTCGGGAGCTCCGTTGAAATTTAAGTCCCAAGAAATAGTTAAGAGAGCCGAGACCTTTCATGTGAAAGGAACTGTGGAGAAGAAACTTGAGGTCCTGGATTCCTTCTATATAATCTCCAGTCAACAATATGTCATCCACATATAGTAAGAGAATGGTAAGGCCCTAGGGTCTTTTTCAAACAAAGAGAGAGTAGTCCGATGCACTTTGGCTATATCCGACTTGAACGACAACATCTCTAAATTTTTCAAACCAAGTTTGAGGGGCTTGCTTAAGCCTATAGAGGGACTTCTTTAGCCGACAGATGAGGGAGGGATCACTATAGTACCCTGGAGGAGGTTTCATATATACTGTTTCTTTTAGATACCCATGTAAAAAGGCATTTTTCACATCCATTTGAAAGATCATCCAAGAGTGAGCAGCAGAGAGGGCTAAAAGAACATAGCCTATGGTAATCTTGGCCACTAGAGCAAAAGTCTCTTCGTAGTCAATGCCATACTCCTGCGTATATCCTTGTGCCACAAGCCTGGCTTTGTAACGGTTCAGAGTCCCATCAGATTTCAGCTTGATGGAATATACCCATTTGCTCCCAATAATAGAGCCATTTGAAGGTGTTGGGACAAGGTTCTAGGTGCCATTCTCATGCAAGGCTTGAATGTCTACATCCATGGCTTCTTGCCACTGAGGTCTGCTACTAGCCTGCTAGTAAGAATGGGGAATATCTGTAGAGGTCAAAACAGCAGGGAAGGAGCTATGGTTTGAAGGAAAACCATAGCGGTCAGGTGGTCTAGAGAGACGAGCAAAATGGCGTAAAGGTACAAGAGGAATAATTGAGGAATCTAAAACTGGGCATCACCTACAAAGTTGTTTGTGATGGGCGAGGGATCCGGACCAGGAGGAAGAGGGGTCATAGGCGTAGGAGCTGGACCATGAACTTGCTTGCGAGAGGATACGAGAAGTTCCTTCTCAACAGTGGATGGAGTATCCTGTGGTTCAAAATCATACAAAACTGAAACAGAGGGTGAAAATAACTTGGCAAATCTTGAAAAAAGGGAGATATGCTTAAGAAAAATCACATTTTGAGAAATACGAATACAATGTGCTAAGGGAGCATAACAAAGGAATCCCTTGTGGTTAGGGCTATACCTCACAAAAGCACACATAACAGATTGAGCTGAAAGCTTTGAACGTTCACGAGGAGGAAGATGAACAAAGCATAGACACCCAAAGGCATGAACATGAGAAAGATCTGGGGGGATCCAAACATCTTTTGATGAGGAGAAATGTTAGCAAGCACAAAAGATGGGATACAATTGATTAAATATACTGCAGTGCTAGCGGCCTCAACCCAAAATGTGGGAGGCGCATGCGATTCTTGTAGGAGAGTCCTTACAATAATAAGAATGTAACCATTCTTTCTTTTTGCCACACCATTTTGCTGAAGAGTGTTTGGGTAGCATCGTTGGACTCATGCCATGATGTTTCAGGTAAGCCAAAAATTCTTCGTCATTGTATCCTCCCCTTGAGTTTGAGCGTAAGGTTTTCACATTCACTCGGAAACGAACTCAAACCATGTTATGAAACAACCTAAAGGTTGGAAAAACTTCTTATTTGTGTTTGAGAAAGTAGATCCAAGTGTACTTGGTACAGTCATCAATGAATAGCACAAAATACTTGTGTCCCATCCGAGAAACAACAGAAGAAGTCCAAACATCACTATGAATAATTTCAAAAGGCGAAGTAGCATGTTCAACTCGATGAGTTAATGGTAAAATATGACTCTTACTCAAATAACAAGAAACACAAGATGTATCAAAGGATTTCATAGAAGGAATTTTAGTTTTAATAAAACTAGACCCAAATAAGTATTTAAGATTTTTTCAAAATTTGGGTAGACTAAGTGTTTATGCCACAAATCCCAAACATAGTTTCTCTAACTCAAAACAAGACTCAATGTAGAAGAACTCAAATAAGTAGAGGATGATGCTAATGGAGATTTCTCAAACTCCAAAGCTAACAAGTTGCCCATTCTATGCCCCTTCCCTTTCACCTTCCCAGTGCACTGGTCCTGGATCAAACAACCATCAGAGGAAAAGGTTAGAATGTGACCTTCATCAACTAATTGGCCAATTGTAATAAGGTTGGCAATAAGTTTAGGAACAAGGAAAGTTTTAGCAAGGGACAAGGAATTTGAGGGTGTTAGAATACACAAATCAGGGGTATTTTGGTCATTTTGGTTTATCTGTTTGAGAGTGAAAGGTCTATTTTATTTAAGTTTAATTTATGTGTCTCATCTTTCATGAGGGACAATATGGTCTTTCTTGTAACTCTATTGTTTGAAATAAATACAAGTGGGTCGGCTAGGGAGGACTGATTTTTCTTCTTCCTAAAATGGCCGAACCCTTCTTCTTCTCTTCGGTTCTTCTTCTTCTTCTTTCTTTTCTTCTTCTCTACTTTAACCTAGAACCGAATAGGGTTTTCTTACATGGTATCAGAGCGGTAAAACCTTGTTCTCCTTTCACTCTTCCTTGCTGCTGTCTTCTTCTTGGGTTTGCCGCCAACCATTTCAGCTTTCCTCAATTTTCTGCTAGCCTGAGTAGAAGCTCGACAAGGGGCCAAAAAGGAGTCGTCGTTTTGTGGTTTTGGAGGTGAGAATGCCACCAGTTAATGTGGTGGTGGTCGTTGAAGTTGTGTACTAGACGCCCTTTATTCAGTGATAAGAAGAGGGCTGTTAGTGGACATGTATGAACAGTGCTGTTTTTTTGCCCAAATAGTGGACTGTGAATGCTGTGTTTTGCTTCAAATTTTTTTTTTTGTGTGGAGGTTTGGAGTGACTTCAGCCCTTGTATTTTGGTGGGTGAATGGTTCTGCAGTGTGCAGTACAGGTGTTTGATGTAATGACTGAGTGATTTCAGCTTTAGTATTTGATGTGCAATGTGTATTTGAATAAGTTGGGGGTGCTGTAAGTGAGATAAGTTTTGTGGAAGTGTGTGAGGTTGTGTTGCATATTTGAAGGTGAATTAGTTAAGATGGCATCGATTGGAGATGGGAATGACAATAAAACAGGCGTCATGCTTTCTCCATACTACCTAAGTGTTCAAATGACATCTATTAAGCTGAATGGTGAGAATTATGTGCAGTGGGCAAAATCTGTGGAAGTGTTCTTAAAGGCCAAGAGAAAGGTAAAACATGTGAGAGAGGAAAAACCTTCCTCTAATTCTCCGGGGTTCAGTGATTGGGAACAGGAAGATGCACAAATAATGACATGGCTATGGAACAACATGGAACCAAAAATTAGTGTGAACTTTATGTTCCTAGATACAGCTAAAGAAATCTGGGATCATGCTAAGAAGTTGTACTCCGGACAAGACAATACAACTAGGGTGTATCAGTTGTATCAAGAGTACTTTAATCTGAAACAAGGCAGTCAAAGCTTGGAGGAATACTATGCAAGTCTGAGGAATATCAAAAATGAACTCAATGTGTATCTGAAAGAATGGTAGGATCCATCATATGGACGCCAAAAAGGTTGCGGAATGGGTGGACGAATTTCAAAAAAAAATTCCTACCTTCTTCCAATTGGGAATCGTATTCCCTAAATTTAGAATACAATATTCAAAGATCCTACTTGAACCATAACCAAACCAGATCTGAACCAAAAGACAAGGGAGGAATTATACCTGATCCAGAGAAGCAATATCTCCCAAAGTTGGTGTTTACGCCCAAAGAAGACAACAAGAACCGCTCTTGCTGAAGACGACACAGCAATCTGTAGAACGGTACCAGCAAAGTGGGTCCTACACACTGAATCCTTCACAAGAATCCTCTAGAAACACTGAACACCAAATCTTTTCAGTTCTTTCTGCAAAACTGATATCAAGAACTGTTTTCTTGATTTCTTTTCTCAAAGATCGAATCTTTTCAAAGAATGGCGGCAGCTGGAGGAGAACTCCTGAGATGAAGATGGTGAATGCTGCTTCTCTTCTCTTTGGAGTGTATGAGATCCTATCTCAATTCGCAGGAAGGTTTTCTTGCTCAAAACACTAGGTTCAAATTCGGTTATTTCTCTTGGGATTTCTCCTCTTTCTTCTTGATTAAGAAATCTCCTAATCCTATTAGGAGTTATCCCAATCCAAATCAGCATCTAGATTGAGGATGATCTTAATCCTATCTGCAAATTAGGTTAGCTTACTCCTGATCTTATCAGGAGATTACCATATTCAAATCTGATTCGAATTTGGTCTCCTGGAGTGGATTAGGTTAAAGGCCCAATCCTTTTGCTAACCTTAATCTCATATCCGCTCCATAAGTGGGTGATCATATCAGCCCAGTTCGAAATGGGATTTTGGCCCATTAAGTAATCAATGCTCAATTGGTTTCCAATCTGCTGCCCAGTTGGGCTTCTTTGTATGGCGTGGGACCCAAGCATTGATCTACACACTAGCCACATGGGTTTGGCCCAGCCTTTATTACAAGGCCTAGCCGAATTCACTGAGAAGCCCAGTGAACCCCTGAGCCCATCACATGGACCCTATGGGCCCAACACTTACACTAAGTGGTCCCTGGGCCAAGCCATCTTATAAAAACCCAGGGACTGTGGGCAGGTGCAAGATTAGCCTATCAGGTATTATCCTAAATGGCCTTACACTTAACCTCTTAGCCCATAATGATCAAGCACTGCCCGACAAGAGAGGACCTCTCCCTCGGCTGCAAGGAACAGTGCTGCACTCTCTTCTCACTGGATCCCGGGAATTAAAACCATTTGCAAACAACTTGAAAACGAAAATACCTATATATCATATATATAAATTTTGCAAAACAAAATTCCAACGATTGAAATCAACTGCCGGCAGTTTGGTTTCTATCAGAGAGAGTGCATTCCCGATCATTACCTTTGTCCGACAAAGGGGCTGATCCTGTCACTATGATCACCCACTCAGATGAATCCTCACTGTCCCAACATACCCAGGTTTTGACCCCCGCTAAGAATCTCATTGATTGACATATCAAAGACAGCCCAATCCAACACCTAGTGATGTATCATAATCGAGTCTAGGGGTCAAGTGTAACTTTCCAGTTTTGCCCATCTGTCTCTAAGGTCCAGGACAATACTGGAAATCTGGTCCGGTTCAAGGATTCGAGTAATCCCATACTGCATGTGCCTTGGGTCTTACCCTAGTGGCCGAGACAAGCCATCCCAACACTTGGCGGCACACCAGTATCAACCTTGGCAGGATAAATCTCCCCAGACTTATCCAATGGCTGTGAACATTTAAAACTAACACGAGTCTCATTAAGTGTCCAGTTTTAGGGTTTTACACAGAATCATACCATACAACATGAATCAAACATGCACTTTATTTATTTACACTAAATGTCAAAAGTACATCAAATCAGATTGAAGCTAAGGGCATACAAAACTGTCTAACAGCTCCCACTTGCACCTAGGTCCAATCTGGTACAAACCGGAGTCCCATACTTTCCACATGCTTCTCAAACACCTTCTGTGTCAGTGGCTTAGTCAATGGGTCTGCCACATTATCCGCTAATGCTACCTTCTAAATCAAGACGTCCCCTCTACCAACGATCTCCCGCAGTACGTGGTACTTCCTCTCGATGTGCTTTGACTTCGAGTGGGCCCGAGGCTCTTTAGCCTGGCGGTCGCTCCATTGTTGTCACACAACAACAGGATGAGTGATGTGCTGGACGGAATCACTCCCAATTCGTGAACGAATTTCTTCATCCACACGGATTCCTTGGCAGCTTCACTTGCGGCAATGTACTCGGCCTTGGTTGTGGAATCTGCAGTGGACCCCTGTTTGCTGCTTTTCCAACAAACAACACACGATCCTATCGTGAAAACATACCCAGATGTAGACTTTCTATCATCTGGATCTGACTGAAAATCGGCATCAGTATACCCTAGAACTTGTAGTGAACTACCATCGAATACCAGACAAAACTCTTTTGTCCTTCGAAGGTATTTGAGTATGTTCTTCACAGCAGTCCAATGCTCCTGCCCTGGGTTGGCCTGGAATCTGCTTACCACACTCACCGCCTGAGCAATGTTACGGCGAGTGCACAACATGGCATACATGATGCTCCCTATGGCTAAGAAATAGGGAACGTCTTTCATGCCCTCAATCTCCTCAGACGTCTTGGAAGACATCTTCTTGGAGAGAGTGACTCCATGCCTGAAAGGAACGTTTCCTTTCTTGGAGTTCTCCATGCTGTATCTTTTGACAATTTTGTCAATGTAAGCAGCTTGGGATAATCCAATTATCCGCTTCGATCCATCTCTATAGAGTCGAAGACCCAGTATATAGGAGCTTCTCCAAGATCTTTCATGGAGAATTGCTGCGAAACCCATACTTTGACCGAAGTCAACATTCCTACATCATTCCCAATGAGTAGGATATCGTCCACGTACAACACCAAAAAGGTGACCTTATCCCCACTGGTCTTCCTGTATACACAGGGTTCATTCGGGTTCTGCTAAAAGTCAAACGATTTGACGGCAGAGTCAAAACGGATGTTCCAACTCCTAGAAGCCTACTTAAGTCCATATATGGATCTATTAAGTTTACATACCATGTGTTCCTGACTAGCAGCAATGAAGCCTTACGGCTGCTGCATGTAGATATCTTCACCAAGATCTTCATTCAGGAACGCAGTTTTGACATCCATCTACCAAATCTCGTAGTCATGGTATGCTGCTACACCTAGCAGGATCCTAATGGATTTAAGCATGACCACGGGCGAAAAGGTTTCCTCATAATCGATGCCTTCTTTTTGAGTATACCCTTTCGCCACCAAACAAGCTTTGTAGGTCTCATCGGGGCCCTTCTTCCTCTTATAGATCCACTTGCAACCAATTGGTTTTACCCCGGAGGGCGGATCTACAAGAGTCCAGACTCCATTGGCCTCCATCGAGTCCATCCCAGCTCTCATGGGCTAACCATGCTATGACTAAGGATAGTGGTACAATTACTGAAAGCTAGCAAGCTGACCTGATCCCCTCCACATCTACTGGTGCTTCTGGGAAGGAAATGATGAGTGTACCCCGTGCAGTAATATGAGCAGTTCCTTCAGACATCTCAGCAGAACACCACTACCCTTGCCCATTCAGGTATGGCTTGCTTGGCTTCCAAGCCTTCACATTGGATCATTGGCTCCGGAGCCTCAAACCATATGTCTGGGACTCCTAATGTATTTTCTTCCCTTTCTCGGCCCTCCACATCTCAAACAGTTACGCTTGCTAATGGTTCTACATCTCCCATCTGTGGTGTTGATTTCTCCTTGTCTTTATCATCTGTTTTATATGTTCCCAAGTTCCCCTTTAACCTTATGTCTGTTAGTAGATTAACCAAGTCTCTTAATTGTTCTATAACGTTTTATCCCTCTTCCTATGTGTTTCAGGATCTCAAGACGGGGATGAAGATTGGTGGAGGGCATGAGGCAGGTGGATTGTATTACCTTGATGGTGGTGGCCCTCCAGTAGCTTTTCAGTCGTCTCTTACTCCTCTTCAATGGCATTGCAGACTTGGTCATCCTTCTCTCAAGGCTCTGAAATTGCTGGTCCCTTCCTTGAGTTATCTTTCATCTTTGGATTGTGAGTCCTGTCAACTGGGAAAACATCATAGAATCTCTTTTAGTCCAAGAGTTGATAGTCGTGTCTCGAGTCCTTTTTCTTTAGTTCATTCTGATGTCTGGGGTCCAATCAAAGTGATGTCATACAATGGCTATAAGTATTTTGTAATTTTTGTTGATGACTTTTCAAGGATGACATGGATTTATCTTATGAAAGATCACAGTGAATTATTTTCTATTTTTCAAAAATTTTATGTTGAAATACGCACCCAATTTGGTGTTCATATTAAAATTCTTCGCTCCGATAATGCCAAAGAGTACAGCTCATCACCATTTCAGCAATACTTAGAGCACCATGGGATAATTCATCAAACTTCTTGGGCCTACACCCCACAACAGAACGGTGTAGCTGAACAGAAAAATCGACATCTCCTTGAAACTGCTCGGTCCTTGATGCTTAATATGAATGTCTCAAAGCATTTTTGGAGTGATGCCGTCCTCACATCCTGTTTTCTGATCAATCGGATGCCCATGTCCATCCTTGGAAGTCAATCCCCCTTCTCGGTGTTGTTTCCCACCTTGTCTCCATTTCCTCTCACCGCAAGAGTCTTTGGATGTGTTTGTTTTGTTCAACACTTGGGGCCTGGTTTAGACAAGTTAGATGCACGAGCTACTAAGTGTATCTTCCTTGGCTACTCGAGGACTCAGAAAGGGTATAAGTGCTATAACCCTAAATTCCATAAGTCATTTGTGTGCTCTGAAGTCACCTTCTTTGAATCAATTCCTTTTTTCTTAGATGCTGTGGTTTTTCTCCTTCCTCCGTAGTTCCTCTTCCCGTCCTTGTTGCGGATCCCCTTCCCGTGGTTCCCATTCCTGCTGCAAATTCACATCCCATGCCAGTTACTACTGAGAGGCCGCCAATCACACAAGTGTATACCCACAGAAGAGCATCGGCTCCTCCTCCAATTCAGCCCTCGTCGACAGATCCTGCTATTGCTTCTTCTCCCTCAAATCTTGATCTTCCTATTGCTCTGCGGAAAGGTAAACGTACTTGTACTTCTCATCCTATTTCACACTATGTTTCAGCTGCTCACCTTTCTGCTTCTCATCACAACTTTATATCATTGCTCTCATCTGTTTCCATTCCCAAGACTGTCCAGGAAGCCCTTACCTCCCCAGGGTGGAGGCAAGCCATGGAAGAGGAACTCTCTGCTCTACAACACAATCACACGTGGGGGAACTCACTGCTCTTCCTCCTGGTAAGCATGCTGTTGGGTGTAAGTGGGTCTACACAGTGAAGTATCTTCCAGATGGTAGTGTGGAGCGATTGAAGGCCAGGTTAGTGGCCAAGGGCTATTCTCAGTTGTATGGTGTGGACTATATGGAGACATTTTCTCCTGTGGCCAAGATTGGTTCAGTTCGGGTGTTGATTTCATTAGTTGCTATGTATGATTGGCCTCTTGTACAACTTGACATAAAAAATGCTTTCCTACATGGTGATCTCATTGAGGAAGTATATATGGAGCAACCGCCAGGGTTTGTTGCTCAGGAGGAGGATGGTAAGGTTTGTAGACTAAAAAAGGCAATCTATGGACTAAAACAATCTCCACGTGCTTGGTTTGGCAGGTTCAGTGAAGTGGTGAAAGACTTTGGGATGAAACAGTGTCAGGTAGACCATTCTGTGTTCAGCCATGACTCAAAAGATGGGAAAATCTTGCTAGTGATGTATGTGGATGATATTGTCATAACTGGGAGTGATAGTAATGGAATCAACAGGTTGAAGAAATTCCTACAAGATCACTTCAATACGAAAGATTTGGGTAAGCTGAAGTACTTCCTGGGAATAGAGGTTGCAAGGTCAAAACATGGAATTAACTTATGTCAGAGAAAATATGTTCTTGACCTACTTGAAGAAACAGGGTTGTTAGGTGCTAAACCAACAGAGACTCCTATGGAACTCAATGCTAAGTTGAGTGTTTATGCAGGTGAAGAGTTATGATCCTGGAAGATACAGGAGGTTGGTGGGAAAGTTGAACTAACTGACCATTACCCGACCAGATATATCATTTGCTGTGAGTATGGTGAGTCAGTTTATGCAACATCCTCGGATTCCTCATTGGGAAGCAGTTATAAGGATTGTTAGGTACCTGAAGGGTGCTCCAGGTCGTGGTTTGCTATACCGAAGTAGAGGGACCCTTGAGATAGTAGGGTGCACAGACGCTGATTGGGCTGGTTCTATATCAGACAAGAGATCAACTACAGGGTATTGTACCTTCCTTGGTGGCAATCTTGTAACTTGGAAGAGCAAGAAACAAACAGTGGTGGCAAGGAGTAGTGCAGAAGCCGAGTACAGGGCTATGGCTCATACCACATGTGAACTAGTATGGTTGAAGAACATACTACAAGAGATGGGGTTCTCAGTTGATAAACCCATGAAACTATACTGTGATAACGAAGTTGCTGTTCACATCTCTTCCAACCCAGTCTTCCATGAGAGAACTAAGCATATTGAGGCTGATTGTCACTTCGTAAGAGAGAAAGTGATAAGTGGAGTGATAACCACATCTCATGTGAGCTCAGGAAATCAGTGGGCAGATCTCTTTACAAAGGGATTGTCTCGGGGTAGAGTAGATTATATTTGTGACAAGCTGGGACTATATGACATATACTCTCCAGCTTGAGGGGGAGTGTTAGAATACACGAATCAGGGGTATTTTGGTCACTTTGGTTCATCTGTTGGAGAGTGAAAGGTCTATTTTATTTAAGTTTAAGTTGTGTCCCATCTTTCATGAGGGACAATATGGTCTTTCTGTTAGACAGTTTTGTATGCCCTTAGCTTCAATCCGATTTGATGTACTTTTGTTATTTAGTGTAAATAAATAAAGTGCATGTTTGATTCATGTTGTTTGGTATGATTCTGTGTAAGATCCTAAAACTGGACACTCATAGAGACTCGTGTTAGTTTTAAATGTTAGACAGTTTTGTATGCCCTTAGCTTCAATCAGAATGATGTACTTTATGAGTTTATTGTAAATGAATAAAGATACATATTTGATTCATGTTCCCTTGGTATGTTTCTGTGTAATACCCTTAAACTGGACACTTAATGAGACTCGTGTTAGTTTAGAATGTTCACAGCCGGTGGGTCGATCTAGGGAGACCTATCCTGACAAGGCTGACACTGTGGTGCCACCAAGTCGGTTGGGGTGGCTTGTCTCAGCTGCCAGGGTGAGACCCTAGGCACATACAGTGTAGGATTAATTGAATCTTTGAACTGGACCAGATTTCCAGTATTGCCCTGGACCTTGGAGATTGATGGGCAAAATTGGAAAGTTACACCCGACCCCTAGACTCGATTATGATACTGCACTAGGTGTCGAATTGGGCTATCTTTGATGTACCAATCAGTGAGATCCTTAGCGGGGGTCAAAACCTGGGTATGTTGGGACAGTCCGAGAATTCATTTGAGTGGGTGATCATAGTGACAGGATCAGCCCCTTTGTCGGACAAAGGTAATGATCGGGGATGCACTCTCACTGATGGAAACCAAGACTGCCGGCAGCCGATTTCAACCGTTGAGATTTGTTTTGCAAAATATATTTTATATAAGATATAAAAGTATATATATATGGTTTCTAAATTGTTTGCAAGAAGGTTTTAATTCCCGGGATCCATATGAGTGGAGATTGCAACACTGTTCCTTGCAGCCGAGGGAGAGGTCCTCTCTTGTCAGGCAGTGTATGATCATTATGGGCTGAGAGGTTAAGTGTAAGACCATTGAGGATAATGCCTGATGGGCTAATCTTGCATCTGCCCACAGTCCCTGGGTGTTACAAGGTGGCTTGGCCCAGGGACCACTTAGTGTAAGTGTTGGGCCCATAGAGCTCATTTGATGGGTTTCAGGGGGTACACTGTCTTCAGCAGTGCATTCGGCTAGGCCTTGTAACAAAGGCTGGGCTGAACCCATGTGGCTGATGTGTAGATCAATGCTTGGGTCCCACGCCATACAAGGAAGCCCAACTGGGCAGCAATTTGGAAGGTTTTTGAGTACATAACCTTAAATGGGCCTTAAGCCCATTTCGAACTGGGCTGATTTGATCAGTCATCTAAAGGGGGCGAATTCTGAAGTGGGTCAGCTAAAAGGATTGGGCTTAGACCCTATCCACTCAGAGAGTCCAAGATCTAAATAAGATTTAGATATGGAAACCTCCTAATTAGATTAGGAGACAGCTGATCTGATCTGCAGATAAGATAAGGATTATCCCTTATCACTAAGGGACTTCTAACCCAAATATGATTTGGAATTAGCAACTCCTAATCTGATTAGGAGCTGATCCCTTTAAGATTATAAAAGGGGAAGGGGGCGGCAGCCTTAAAGAACACAATAACATCAATAGCTTTCTTCTCTTTAAGAAAGAGAGATTAAGAGATTTCCTGCATACTGCGAATTCTCTTCTGCCACCACCTTCCTGCCATTGCCATTCCTTCAGTTCAATCTCCAGTTCTTGGGAGCAATCAAGATTGGATCTTGATTTCAATCTTTTGGGAAAAGATTGATTGGAGCTGTACTCACAAGCCGTCCAGTTGATTCTTGCGAAGGGTCAAGTTCTTTTTAAGAACATTGTTGATTCTGCTCCATCCTTCACTGCGCCATCTTCAGTGGGAGCAGATTTTGGATCCTTCCTTGGGCGTGAACACCTCCATTGGGAGATAGTATTTCTCCGTATCAGGTATAATCCTCTCCCACTCCTTTTGGTTCAGATCTGGTTCAGTTTATGGTTCAAGATTGATCCTTGAAAATATGATTTTCTAAATAGGGAATACGATTCCTAGTTGAAGGGAGAGATAAAAATTTTAAAATTCGCCCCTTATTCCGCAATCTTTGGGCGTCCATAGGATGGATCTCTCATCCCTTCATTAAATGTTCACAGCCATTGGATAAGTCTGGGGAGATTTATCCTACCAAGGCTGATACTGGTGTGCCACTAAGTGTTGGGATGGCCTGTCTCGGCCACCAGGGTGAGACCCAAGGCACATGCAGTATGGGATTACTCGAATCCTTGAACCGGACCAGATTTCCAGTATTGCCCTGGACCTTGGAGATAGATGGGCAAAACTGGAAAGTTACACCTGACCCCTAGACTCGATTATGACACTTCACTAGGTGTCGGATCGGGCTGTCTTAGATATGCCAATCAGTGAGATCCTTAGATGGGGATCAAAACCTGGGTATGTTGGGACAGTTTGAGAACTCATCTAAGTGGGTGATCATAGTGACAGGATCAGCCCCTTTGTCGGACAAAGGGTAATGATCGAGAATGCACTTTCTCTGATGGAAACCAAACTGCCGGCAGTTGATTTCAATCGTTGGAATTTTGTTTTGCAAAATTAATATATATATATGTACGGTTTCGAAATGTTTGCAAATGGTTTTAATTCCCGGGATCCATGTGAGTGGAGAGTGCGGCACTGTTCCTTGCAGCCGAGGGAGAGGTCCTCTCTTGTCGGGCAGTGCTTGATAATTAAGGGCTGAGAGGTTAAGTGTAAGACCATTTAGGATAGTACCTGATGGGCTAATCTTGCACCTGCCCACAGTCCCTGGGTTTTTATAAGATGGCTTGGCCCAGGGACCACTTAATGTAAGTGTTGGGCCCATAGGGTCCATGTGATGGGCTCAGGGGTTCACTGAGCTTTTCAGTGAATTCGGCTAGGCCTTGTAATAAAGGCTGGGCCTTGTAATAAAAGCTGGGCCGAACCCCTGTGGCTGGTGTGTAGATCAATGCTTGGGTCCCACGCCATACAAAGAAGCCCAACTAGGCAGCAGATTGGAAACAAATTAAGCACTGAACACTTAATGGGCCGAAAGCCCATTTTGAGCTGGGCTGATGTGATCACCCATCTATGGGGCGGATCTGAGATTATGTTAGCAAAAGGATAGGGCCTTTTAACCTTATCCACTCTGGGAGACCAAATTCAAACCAGATTTGAATCTGGTAACCTCCTGATAAGAACAGGAGTAAGCTAACTTAATCTGCAGATATGATTAAGATAATCCCCTATCCAAATACTGATTTGGATTGGGATAACTCCTAATTAGGAGGTTTCTTAACCAAGAAGAAAGGAGGATAAACCCTAAGAGAGAAAAATATCAGATTTCGAATCAAGGGGTTTTAGAGAAAGCAAGAAAGCTTTCTGCGAATAGAGATTAGATCTCATTCATACTCCAGAGAGAAGAGAAGCAATACTTCTGTCTTCGCCCTTAGAGTTCTCCTCCAGCCGCCGCCGCCATTGCTTCTCACAAGATTCGATCTTTGTAGAGGAAAGAAGTCAAGAAACCAATTCTTGACATCAGTCTTGCAGAAAAGACTGAAGAAGATTCGGTGTTCAGAGTTTCCAGAGGATTCTTGCGAAGGATCCAGTGTGTAGGACGCACTCTGCTGGTTCCGTTCCACCCACAGCTGTGTCATCTTCAGCCGGAGCGGATCTTGGTTTCTTCTTTGGGCGTGAACACCAACTTTGGGAGATACTGCTTCTCCGGATCAGGTATATTCCTCCCTTTTGCTTTTGGTTCAGATCTGGTTCGATTATGGTTCAAGTAAGATCCTTGAATATTGAATTCTAAATTTAGGGAATATGATTCCCAGTTGGAAGAAGGTAGGAAAATTTTTGAAATTCGCCCACCCATTCCACAACCTTCTTGGCATCCATTAGATGGATCCTACCATTCTTTCACTTTCTTGTAACTCTATTATTTGAAATAAATACAAGTGGGTTGGCTAGGGAGGACTGATTTTTCTTCTTCCTAATCTAGCCGAACCCTTCTTCTTCTTCTCTTCTCTTCTTCTTCTTCTTCTTCTTTCTTTTCTTCTTCTCTACTTTAACCTAGAATCGAATAGGGTTTTCTTACAGAGGGGAAAAGTTTGATACACAAGTGATCACTCCAAATGATGTCAAGTTTCTCACCATTAGCAATGACAACATGTCTATGGTTGGTCTCAGACAATCTATTTGAAGGTTCAGGATAGGCCTCGGTCATATGATTTGTAGCATTGGAATTAATTATCCAAACGTAAGAGGGAGAAAAGCAATAACCGGAGAACTCACCAGATAGGCCGATAGTAGAAAAGCCAGATGAGATGACAGAGGATACCAGTTGTTGTATCTCTTCCTTATTCATGGAAAGAGAAGATTCTCCCTTGGCAATAGGAGTATCAGACACTTATCCTTTAGACGTCTGATAAGCTCGTGAATGATTCTTCTTCATGGGTCCCTTGGGTGGACGAATTGGGCAATCAGGAATGATATGTCTATGTTGTTTGCAATATGTGCAAACATTCTTCTTTTTGCAATGAAAGGCTATATGTCCATATCCTTTACATTCATAGTATTGAGTTTTAGAAGGATCTTTTTCACCAAATTTTTTATTCCCTCGTGCAAGATAAACAATATCAATCCCTGAATCAAGATGTTTCCCTTCTATGTTTGCAGCGGTTAGGAGTCTAGTTTCTTCCCTCAACAACTCTCCCATTGCAGAGTCTAAGTCTGGAAGAGTTCCTCTACTCAAAATATTTGACCTAATTATTTCATATTCAGGTCTTAGCCTCATGAGAAACTAGTTAACTTTCCTATTTTCAAAATGTTTCTGCAAATACTTGACACATTCAACGAGATCAAAAGGTTCAGTATCAATAAATTCATATTTAACCTAAAGATCAACAAAGCCTAAATAGTATTCTTCTAGCTTTTTGTCCCCCTGGCAATAGGCAAAGATTTTATATTCAATCTGGTATTGCCATGACATATTGGACTGATGATATACATTTTTCAAATAGGCCTACATCTCATAGGAAATCCTCAGTGTGAGGCGGTCAAAATCTAGGAGACTAACTTTCCGTTGTCTAGCTTCCATTGTGTATAGGCTTTACTATCAACCTCATCATGTTTACATATAGTCCCATTCAAGTAACCTTCAAGACCCTTTCCCTCAACATAGAAATCTAAATGGAACTTCCACATATTGTAGTTAGTTCCATCAAATTTTACAGGGAGAAAGTCAACCTTTGCAGCCATCATAAATGAGCAAAAAAACAACCCAGAATAGCAGCATTGATGCTGGTAATGCACTCAAATCAGCAATGAACTAGGCAGAAAATTACTTCAGCCGAACACAATATTCTTCAAAAAAGTAAAATGAGGGCTGAAGCATGAAATGCAAACAAATCCAAGGCAACTTCAGCAAAAACCTTTATAGAAGAATAAAAAAATCCTCCAATAAACACCACAAAATTAAGTCAACACAAACTAGGGTTCCAAGGACTGATAACAGTCGATTATGACAATAGTATGATGCACCAACCTGAAAGGAGAAGTTTTACAGATCAGCTTGAAGAGAGAACCTGATGTCTGTTGAAGTTCCTCAGTTAGAAGCATGAGAAAACCAAAGAAGACAAGTTCGAAACTACTGCTGTTGAGGGAGGAAGAAGCCTGACAGTTGAGATTCCTTAATCTGTGACTGCTCAAAACTGAACCATAAGGAGCAAAGCTGTTGCCGCCCTGGAGAAAAAACCAGAACTCCTCCAAGACTCGTCAATTCCCACTGATTTTTTGAGAGAAAAAGAAGGATCTGGGCAACACAGCCAGTCAGAAATCCTTCCAGACAAAAGCTTCTGAGAGGAACTAGGGTTAGGATTGAAGAGAACAGCCCTAACACCAGCCAAAACACCCTGAGAACAAAAACCCCTAATATGCCCAATGAATGAGAAAGAAAAGAGTAGAGATTATAGAGCAGCCTGCTCTGATACCAATGTCAACAGACCCTAAGCAGAATACAGAATTCTAGGGATGAAGAATGGATGATTCGACCCTACCCCAAGGGTCCTTTATATAGAAAGTAAAATTAAAGATATTATAGAGAGGCCCTTGTAGGGCAACACAATTTAGAATTTACAGAGAGGCCCTTGTAGGGCTGAAGTGAAAATAATAATAAATAAGAGAGAACAATACAATAAGGACTACAATAAAATGGTACATTAGGGAGTTTCTTCATAGAAGGTACAGGTGGTTGATGGGTAAGCTAAACTACCTAACCATTACTTGGCCAGATATTTCATTTGCAGTTAGTGTGGTGAGTTAGTTTATGTAGAAACCTTGGGTTCCACATTGGGATGCTTAAGGATTGCAAGGTATTTAAGGGAGCTCCTGGTCGTAGCTTGATATACAAGAGTGGAGGAAATCTTGAAATAGAGGGATACACCAATGCTGATTAGGCTGATTCTATATTTGACAGAAGGTCCACTACAGGTTATTGTACTTTTCTTGGGGGTAATTTGGTGACATGGAAAAGTAAGAAATAGACAGTTGTGGAAAGAAGCAGTGCAGAAGCTGAATACAGAGCCATGACACATACCACTTGTGAACTAGCGTGGTTGAAAAATCTTCTACAAGAGGATATTTGATTGACACTCCAATGAAGCTTTATTGTGACAACCAAGCTGCAGTCCACATCTCTTCTAATCCAGTGTTTCATGAGAAAACAAAGCATATAGAAGTTGACTCACTTTGTGAGAGAGAAGGTGCTTAGTGGAGTGATAGATACTACATATGTTAACACAGGGAAGTCAATGGGAAGACTTGTTCACCAAAGGGTCGAGTCGGGGAAGAGTGGACTACATATGTAACAAGCTGGAACTATATAATATATACTCACCAGCTTGAGGGGGAGTGTTAGTGTCGACGGTATAGGGATAGTTTAGTCTTTCTATTTATGTTTAAGCTGATGTGTAATGTTTATTTTAAGTGATGTGTCCCATACTTAAGTAGGAACATAATAGTCTTTTGTTTTATTTAATAGAAACATATAAATATAACCTGGCTGACTAGAGAGGGTGACTTTTCTCTCTTGTTCGAACCAGTTTTCTCCTTCTCCTTTCTTCTCTTCTCTCCTCTCTTCTATCTCTTCTAATCTTCCTCTAATACTATGTCTAACAGAATTATAGTGCAGGTCTGAACTTTATCACAGGACAAACTCCAAAACAGAAATATATACAAATTAGCTTGATTAAAAGATAGAGATGCAAAAATCACTTAAAATTACGGTAGTCTAAAATTAATGGAAGAAACCCATGTACTCTTGGATGGAACTAACTTTGACATAGAACTTTATGGATAGGGTTTTGATGAAAGTGAAGGCGAGTACCCAATGTTGGTCCCATAGTTTAAATCTTATGTTTAAGTTTCTTAGTCTTTTATGGGCCTTTGTTAATGGGCCTAAACCTGTTTTATGTTTTATTTATCTTTATTATGTCTAGGTGTCCCATCACTAATCAGGGGCATTCTAGTCCTTTCATGTATCTTCTTATTGTAAATATTTATATTAGCTTCTAGGGCTGGCTGAGACACGATTGTTGCCCATTCTCAGATCTGTTCTCTCCTCTTCTTCTTCCTCTTCTGCAACTGCTATCCAGCAAACATGGTATCAGAGCTCCATTCGACCTGACTGGTTACAGCTAGCTTCTCTCATCTTTCTTTTCCTTCTTTTCTACTCTCTTTCATTCTCTCTTTTTCTGATACTGTGAAGAAAGGACTGACTGTAGACAACAGCAAGGTCTGTATCTAGGGTTTCTCTTGGCTGTAGGGCCCAAGAGGAGTTTTTCTCAGAAGCTTATGCCCTACTAGTGGTTCTGCAGCAATGAGTAGCCAATCGGCTGCTAGAGAGATCTGTGTAGAACAGATCTAGTTTGAAGGACTGAGTAGACAGTCCTAGTTGGTTTCTGGGTGCTTGAACAGACCGTAGGAGTGGTCACAGTTCAGGTTCGACTTCCAGAAAGGGTGCTTTTTTCCTTCAGTCCAGAATTTCCTCTCTACTTTGTGGACACAGTCCAGGTTCGACCTCCAGAAGTAGTGTTGTTTCTTCAGTCCAGAATCTGCTCTCAGCCGTAAGTGATATTGTTTTACAGCCCATAAGTGCTTCAGTGCAGTCTTAGAGGGTGGTTTTTTGCCTTGCAACAGCTCCGGTAAGTCTGAAATCTAGTTTCTTGTGTTGAGGTTTCAGCTGTGATTTCTGTAAGAGAAGGAATATGTCCTCAATATCAGGTGAAGTGTCTTCTAAAGACAAATAGGACTGGTAGGAGGTCTTCGAACCTAGAAAACCCAAATCTGCATAGCTTGCAGATCACCAGTGTGTTGTTAGATGAATACAACTTCAGAGAATGGTCTGTTTCAGCCAAGCTTTTCATTACTTACCGGAAACTTATGGGTTATTTAGATGGACAGAAAAAAGAACCTAAAGAGGATGGTGCTAAATACTCAGTTTGGCATAAGGAAAATGCTATTGTTATGTCCTGGCTGCTTGCCTCAATGACTCCAAGAGTGGCTAGGACTGCTTAGCACTTCCCTACTGCCTCTAAGATTTGGGAGAAGGTGTCTAAAACCTATGGACAGAGAAAGAACAATGCAAGAATCTATAGGATAACCCAAGATATTGTTGCATTGAGATAAGGAGATATGTTTGTTGCAACTTTGCAACTCTAGAAGGACTGTGGGAAGAACTTGACCATCATCTTATACTTGATTGGGAAAACACTAGAGATAAGGAAAGGCATGATAAACAATTTGAAGAAGGTAGAGCTTTTAAGTTGTTGGCTGGCCTAGATCCGATGTATGAGAGCATAAGATCCCAAATCTTGGGAAGGGATGAAATTCTAGATTTACATCATGTCTACTATCTTGTAAGGAATGAAGAGGTTAGAAGGAAAGAAATACAAGTTGACACACAAGTGCAACCTATTGAGCATTCAGCCTTGATTACTTCAACCCAAAAAGGGGGCAAGCATTCAGACAAGAAGCATCTTAAGTGCTCCCATTGTGGAGGTGATAGACATTTGAAAGAGACTTGCTGGATTCTCTATCCTCATCTGAAACCAGCTGCATTAAGGAAAGACAATAAGCCTCAGAGGAGTCAAACAACAAGCGGGAATGTTGTCATAAGCAACAATAGTGAGACCCCAAAGAACACATCTACAGTTGCACCTCCTCCTATGGGACAGACTACTAATTCTCGCACATTTGGGTCCTTTGATTTCACTGCTGATGAGGTAGAAGTCCTTAGTCGGGCCATGGCTCGTCTAAGGAACAACTCCCTTGCTTCCACCTCTCTTGCCAAATCAAGTATTGTCTCTGCTCACAGTGTAACCAGTCCTATAGAGTCTAATTCGTGGATTGTTGATTCCGGTGCTACTGACTACATGACACACATGTCTTCTTATCACTTGATGTCTGGCCAAGATAAGATGAGAGTTGTTGATGGTTCCCTCTCCACCATCTCTGGGAAAGGGGAAGTTGACCTAAGCAAAGATCTCTCTCTTAAATCTGTTCTGCATGTTCCCAATCTTGCTTCAAACTTCTTATTTGTTTCTAACCTTACCAAGAATTTAAACTGTAGCATAACTTTCTTTCCTACTCATTATGTCTTTCAGGACAGATTGACGAAGAGAACGATTGGAAGCGGCCATGAGTCTGGAAGCCTCTATTATTTTGATGCAAACATCAGTTTAGCCTTACAATCATCTTCTGTCAGTGGTTGAGATAATGAGGAGTCAGTAGCCAAGTTACATTTGTGGCATGCCAGACTAGGTTATTTACCTTTTTCGTCAATGCAAGGATTGTTTCCTGAGTTGTTCAAGTTTGTTTTGAGTCAAAGTTTAGTTTGCGAAGTGTGTCAGTTGTCAAAACAATGTAGAACTCTATCCAGTTTCAAGTATTAAAATTCTAGCTTCTTTTGATTTGGTTCATTCTGATGTTGGGGCCCTTCACCTATTGTTTCTATAGATGGCTTTCGTTACTTTATCAGTTTCATTGATCATTATTAACAGTGCACTTGGATCTACTAGTTAAAAGGACATGATGAAGTACCACGGATAACCATGACATTTTGTAAAATGATTGAAACTCAATTTGGCATGAAAATTAAGCAATTCCGTTCAGATAATGCTACTGAATACTTTGAAAGCTCCTTAAATCTGTTCATGGAGGATGCAGGCATGCTACATCAGTCATCTTGTGCTAGTACGCCTCAACAGAATGGGGTTGCTGAGCGCAAAAACAAACATCTATTGGAGACAACTCGAGCCTTACTATTTCAGCACAAGGTTCCCAAGCACTATTGGTCACAAGTAGTCCTTACAACATCATATCTTGTAAATCGGATGCCATCTAGGGTGTTGGGTATGAGAACTCCTTTCTTTGTTCTTTGTCCTAACCTTCTAGATTTTCCTCTACCTCCTAGGGTCTTTGGTTGTGTGTGTTTCATTCATGTCATGGATCCTAAGAAGACTAAGTTGGATCCAAGGGCAGCAAAAGGGGTCTTTCTAGGTACTCTCCCACACAAAAAGGCTATAAGTGCTATGATCCTGTTAACAAGAAAAAATATGTCACCAAGGATGTGGTGTTTTTTGAGTCTCAGTCCTATTTCCATTCTTCCAATAATCCTCTTCAAGGGAAGACTAGTGGGATGGAAGAGTATTCCTCTTCTCCCTCCTTTTTTGTGCCTCTTTCAGCCTCGGGTCTTCCATCTTCTTCCCCTGATCCTCCTGTTTCTAGCAGCCTAAGTGAATCTAGTGAGACTCCCATTGAACCTGTTACTGCTCCTTACTACCTAGGTGAACCCAGTGGGACTCCCACTAAACCTACTACTGCTACTGGTGTTGAGTATGTGACTGATAACACCATTAGGCTGCAAAGAAATATAAGAATTCCCTACAAAAGAAGGAAAAAAGATCCTCCAACTCATGGCAACAACCAATCGGACTCGGATCAATTTGTCTCAATGATTCCAAGTAATCCTACCACTCATACTTCTAATTTGGATCTTCCCATTGCTCTTCGTAACCCTACCCGTTCTTGTACTACCCGACACCCCATTGCTGAATATGTTTCTTACTCATGTTTATCTCCTCGTTATTATTCCTTTGTGTCTACTCTTTCTTCTGTTCATGTCCCTACTAGGTACTCAGAGGCAGTGTCTGATCCAAGATGGAGAGAAGCTATGAATGAAGAAATGAAAGCCTTAATGAAGGCTAGGACTTGGGAATTAGTGGATCTACTAGAAGGGAAGAACATTGTAGGAAGTAAGTGGGTGTTCACTGTGAAGCATAAGGAGGATGGGTCCATTGAAAGATATAAGGCCAGGCTAGTGGTGAAGGGGTTTACTCAAAAGGAAGGGATTGACTACAAGGAGACTTTTGACCCAGTTGCAAAGCTTAACACAATACGGGTTCTATTGTCATTAGCTGCAAATTTCTCATGGGAGCAACATTAGCTGGACGTGAAGAACGCTTTCCTGAATGGTGATCTACATGAGGAGGTATTCATGAATCCTCCACCTGGTTATGATTTTGATGGGAAAGTTTGTAGACTGAGGAAAGCACTATATGGTCTTAAGCAATCCCCTCGAGCTTGGTTTAAAAGGCTCTGTGGGACCATGAAGAAAGTGGGGTACACTCAGAGTGGTGCAGATCATACCTTGTTCATAAGGAAACATGATAGCAAACTTACAACACTTATTGTCTATGTGGATGATATGGTGATTACCGGAAATGATCCAGAAGAGATAAGAAGATTGAAGGAGTTCTTGGCATCTGAGTTCGATATCAAAGATTTAGGTCATCTGAGATACTTCCTTGGAATTGAGGTTGCAAGGTCACAAGAGGGCATTTATATATGTCAAAGGAAGTATGTCCTTGATCTTCTGGAGGAGACATGTACGATGGGGAGTAGACCTACAGATACTCCAATAGAGAAGAATCATTGTCTACAGGAATCAATTGGAGAGGACTACCCTGATAAAAAAGGATACCAAAAGCTGGTGGGAAAATTGATTTATCTATCTCTTACTCGACCTGACATTGCTTATGCGGTGCATATTGTCAGCCAGTTCATGCACTCTCCAAAGATTTCTCATATGAAAGTAGTGGAAAGGATCCTCAAAAATTTGAAGACATGCCCGGGACAAGGAATTTTGTTCAAAAAGCACAATAAAATTGAAATTGAGGCATTTACTGATGCAGATTGGGCCGGTTCTATTGGAGATAGGAAGTCTACTTCTGGATATTGTGAAGGGATGAGAGATCCATCATATGGATGGACGAACCCTGCATGAAGGTTGGGCGAAATTTCAAAAATTTCTCTCTCTCCCATTTGGGAATCGCATTCCCTATTTTAAAAAACTGCATTTTCAATGATCAATCTTGAACCAAACCGGACCGGATCTGAAACCGAAAGGGAGGAAAGGGATATACCTGATACGAAGTAGTAGTAACTCCCAATAAAGGTGTCCACGCCCAAGGAGATAACCAAAACCCGCTTCCACTGAAGATGATACAATGTATGGTGAAGCAAGATCAGCAGGACGACTCTTCAACAAGAACCGAATTCTTCAGCAAGAATGGAGTAGAGGGCTGGTGAGCACGACTTCAGATTGCTTCTTCTACCAATAAGCAATATCAAGAACAATTCTTGATCACTCCCACAAGTGGAGATCGAACTTGGTGGGGCGGCAAGAATAGGGAAGAACTCTGCAGATTGTTGTCTTGTATCTGGTGTATTTTTCATGTCTGCCCTGCTCTCTTATTTATAGCCTTAAAGAGACAACCTCCTAATCTGATTAGGAGTTTCCTGATCAAAATCTTTATTTGGATCTAAACTCTTTAAGTGATAAGGATAATCCCTTATCTTATCTGCAGTTCAAGATTAGCTTAATCCTAATCAAATTAGGAGTTTTCTGATCCAAATCTTTATTTGGATCTGGACTCTTTAAGTGGATAAGACTTATCCTCTTATCTTTATCTACTGATCCAAACCCAGATCCACCCCTATTTAATTAACCTAATTAACCCAGTTCGAAATTGGGCTTTAGGCCCATTAAGTTTATGTGCTCACTTAACCTCTTAACCTACTGCCCAGTTGGCTCTCTTTGTATGGCGTGGGACCCAATCATTGATCTACACATCAGCCACATGGGTTCAGCTCAGCCTTTGTTACAAGGCCTGGCCGAATTCACTGTAGGAGACAGTGAACCCCTGAGTCCATCACTATGGACTCTTAATGGGCCCAACATTTACACTAAATGGTCATTGGGTCCAGCCACCTTATGAAAACCCAAGGATTGTGGGCAAATGCAAGATTAGCCCATCAAGTATTACCCTCAATGGTCTTACACTTAACCTCTCAGCCCATAATGATCAAACACTGCCCGACAAGAGAGGACCTCTCCCTCGGCTGCAAGGAACAATGCTGCACTCTCCACTCACATGGATCCCGGGAATTAAAACCTTTTGCTTACATTTTGAAACCATAATATATATATATATATATATGTATATCTCTATATAAATATATTTTGCAAAAACAAATTTCAACGGTTGAAATCAACTACCGGCAGTTTAGGTTTCCATCAGAGAGAGTGCATCCCCGATCATTCACTTTGTTCGACAAAGGGGCTGATCCTGTCACTATGATCACCCACTCAGATGAATTCTCGGATTGTCCCAACATACACAGGTTTTGACCCCCTCTAAGGATCTCACTGATTGGCATATCAAAGACAAGCCGATCCAACACCTAGTGTAGTACCATAATCGAGTCTAGGGGTCAGGTGTAACATTTTAGTTTTGCCCATCTATCTCCAAGGTCTAGGGCAATACTGTAATTTTGATCTAGTTCAGGGTTTCAAGAAAATCCACACTACATGTACTTCAGGTCTCACCTTGGTAGTTGAGACAAGCCACCCCAACCAACTTGGCGGTACATCAATGCCAGCCTTGGTAGAATAAATCTCCCCAAATCTATCTAACGGTTGTGAAGATTCTAAAGTAACACGAGTCTCATAAGTGTCCAGTTTAAGGGTATTACACAGAAACACACCACAATGACATGAATCAATTATGTACTTTATTCATTTACAATAAATGTCAAAAGATACATCAATCTGATTGGAGCTAAGGGCATAACTGTCTAACATATTGCACATTTGTTGCAGGGAATTTGGTTACATGGTGAAGTAAAAAACAGAATGTAGTAGCTAGATCAAGTTCAAAAGCAGAATATCAGGCTATGGCTCATGGTGTTGCTGAACTATTGTGGCTTAGGACTCTCCTTGGTGAGCTCGGGATAAAGGTTAAGTGTCCTCTCAAGTTGTATTATGACAAGGCTACCATCAACATTGCAAATAACCCAGTGCAACATGATAGGACTAAGCATATTAAGATTGACTGACACTTTGTTAGAGAGAGGATTGTCTCGGGTGAACTTTGCATTCCTTATACTCCTTCTGAGATGCAGGTTGCAGATGTCTTGACAAAAGGACTATCTTCAGTGAAGTTCTTAGGCTTACTTGGCAAACTAAACATGGCTGACATCCATGCTTAGCTTGAGGGGGAGTGTTGGTTTGAGTGGTTAAGTGTTAATGGGTTTAGTTTAACTCTTATGTTTAAGTTTCTTAGTCTTTTATAGGCCTTTGTTAATGGGCCTAAACCTGTTTTATGTTTTATTTATCTTTATTATGTCTAGGTGTCCCATCACTAACCAGTAGACCTGTTCATGGGCCGGGTAGCCCGACGGCCCGGCCCAGCCTGGCCTGCACCCCGGTCGGGCTTGGACATATAATTAGGCCCGCAGGCCTGACCTCGGGCTTAACACAGTAAGCCCGACTATGTTTCGGGCCGGGCTCGGGATTTGTCAAAAAAGCCCGGCCTGAGCCCGGCCTGGCCCGACTCAATATGATATATTTTATAAAATATATAATATGTATTTTATATATTATATAAAATATATAAATAATATAATATTTATTAAAATATATATTTATAATTTACTATATATATATATATATTCTTCTTTTCTTTATAATTTCAATCTATTTCTCTCTCTATTCAGCTGCTTCAACATTAATAATAATAATAATAATAGTATAGGCTAAATTTCGGGCCCGAGCCCAGGCTCGGGCTTCGGGCTTTTTATGAGGGCCGGGCTCGGGCTCGGGCCTTAAAAAAATTTGTTAATACACAGTAAAAGCCCGGCCCAAACCCGGCCCGGCCCATGAACAGGTCTACTAACCAGGGGCATTCTAGTCATTTCATGTATCTTCCTATTGTAAATATTTATATTAGCGTCTAGGGCCGGCTGAGACACTATTGCTGCCCATTACCAGATCTGTTCTCTCCTCTTCTTTTTCCTCTTCTGCAACTGCTATCCAGCAAACAAACTTTATGGATAGGGTTTTGTTGAAAGTGAAGGCGAGTACCCAATGTTGGTCCCATAGGCCAGACCAAGGTAAATTCATTCTTCCAAAAAAAAAAACAACACTTTCCAACTAATGTAAGAGGAGTCTCTGTTCTTGTACAAGGCAGGAGAATTCCACCTTTGGGTGAAAGTGGTTACTGTAATTTTGGATGTATGACCTTTTACTGTGACTTATTTTTCTGCCCTGTATTGTTGACTGAAGCTGACTTCAACTCTTATTTCCAACCTTTTCTGAAGCTTAAGGCCTCTGAACCTCCTTCATGCACCCCTCCAAAGAGAGAGAGAGAGAGAAGAGAAGACAGGGTGATATCCCAATTTTAATTTTTCTTTTCATTTTAACTAATGAAATTTTAAGGCATCCTTCCTCTCCACCTAGTACTTTCTGGGATATTTCCAAAAAAGAAGATTGATAGAGTTTAGACTATAGCTGCACACTTTAAATTTACCACAATTTAATTTCATATATTAAAAGTAGTAAACAATAGATATGTTGACAGAACAGACTTGAATATTCCCTGTTTCATGGATGGAGAATAGTAGTGAAGCAGGATTAAACAAGGAGATGAGTTACAAAAAGCACAATTTAAGGGAAACAAACAAGTTCCATCAAATACTAGATGGCATAATGTAAAAATGTCAAAGTCTCCAGGAGTAGCCAAAACATATTGATTAAAATGAATTAAAGAGATCAGCAATGGTAAAGCTGATTTTCTTACCTCCAAAGAGCATCTAACATCTTCTACGGTGGGCCAAACTATCAAGGGCTTCCCCAAACCCAGAGGCATTTTATCATCAGAAAGTCCTGATGACATTGACAATGCTAACTCAGACATCCACTTTTCATCTAGAGAACCAAGGGAAGAGAACTGCATTATAGCATTGAGGTTACTTTTCAATCTAATATATATTACCAGATCCATTCAGCATCTTGAAAGCATATAACCTTTTTTTATCAATAACCAGATCAACAAGCTTTATTAATGAAAAATCTGAGAAATGTAAAATGATCTAGTTCTAGAAACAAGGGGATCCAGATCCAAATGTTTCGAGGAAAGGCATACTAAAACACAAAATTTATCAAAGGTACATCAGCAACCACAAAGTACCTGCTCTAACTATATTATTATGGTAGTGAATCATCCCCGCAAAACTTGCTCTCCCTACTCCTCTAACTAAGCTGCTGAGAAGTATGTAATTTATTAAAGAGTTCAATCCAAGGATCATGATTTTGAAACCATACCAAGGAAGAGATTCATCAAACTGGAAAAAACTCTCACAAAATAACAGTACAATTAAACCAAGGAAATATTTTTCTGTAAACATTAATCATCTCAAAGAAAATATCAATATTTTATGGGCCACCATGGTAGCACATTAGCACTTAGGTTTGGAAGCATTTTCCCGCAACCATATGACTATCATATCCAGTGGTTGATGGACTTCTGAGCCCTGATTCATATACTTGATACAAATCCCTAATCCCTAGCCTTCCATGAGTTAATCTGGCAATGCTTCCATTCCCCATACAGATGTCCTCTCTTGCAGCGCCAGTTTATATTAATATATATAAGGCGACCATAATTAGAAGGGAAAGGACCCTTATGCCCCTACCTCAGCATAAAAAAACTGGTTTAACTAGTCCAAACGGACCCTAACTCAGCAGAATACAAACATAAGAAATAAAACTAACATTCCAACACTCCCCCTCAAGTTGGGACATGGATGTCAATCATGCCCAACTTGTCACACAAATTATTATGCCGCACATGATGAAGGCCCTTGGTGAAGATGTCTGCATGTTGTTCCTCTGAACTAACATAAGGAGTGCACACTTCTCCGTTCACAAGTTTCTCTCTAATAAAACGCTTGTCCACTTCAATATGTTTTGTTCTATCATGGAGGACTAGGTTAGCAGCAATATTGATAGAAGCTTTGTTGTCACAGTAGAATGACATAGGTTTATTAACTACAAAACCCAATTCTCCTAACAAGTTTTTTATCCCCATCATTTCAGCGACTCCATGAGACATGGTTCTGTATTCTGCCTCAACACTAGATCTAGCCACCACACTTTGCTTCTTACTTCTCCAAGTGACTAGGTTTCTTCCCACAAAAGTACAATACCCACTGGTAGATTTTCTATCATCGATTGCCCCTGCCCAATCAGCATCTATATACACCTTCACTTTCAAATGCCCATGTTTCTAGGAAAGCAAACCAGCTCCTGGGAACTTCTTGAGGTATCTAAGGATTCTTTCTGCAGCTTCAAAGTGAGTTGTCTTAAGGTTATGCATGAACTGACTAAGGACACCCACTGCATAGGCAATATCAGGTCTAGTCATAGACAAATATAAGAGTCTCCCTACGAGTCTCTGGAACTTCTTCACATCTTTCAAACACTCCCCCTGACTGTCTCCTAGTTGATGGTTGGGTTCAATGGGTGAATCATTTGGTTTCACTCCCAACTTGTCTGTATCCTCTAATAGATCTAGTACATATTTCCTTTGGGAAATAAAGATGCCCTTTTTTGAGCAGCAACTTCAATTCCAAGGAAATAATGTAAGGGGCCTAGATCTTTCACCTCAAATTGAGTGGCTAGGAATATCTTCAGCATTTGTATTTTAGTCTTCCAGTCTTTAGTGATTACTATTTCATCAACATACACAATTAAAACTGCAATTTTCCCTTCACCTTTCTTTACAAAGTATGATCTGACTGGCAGTGTTTGAATCCCATCTGTTACTGCTAAATGAAACCTACTAAACCAGGCCCAAGGTGATTGCTTCAACCCTTATAATGATTTTTTTAACTTGCACACCTTCTGCTCACTACCTTTGGCACAGAAACCTGGAGGTTGAGTCATGTAAACCTCCTCCTCTAGGTCACCATTCAAGAATGCATTCTTGATATCCAACTGATGAAGTCCCCAGTCAAGATTAGCTGCCAGTGAGAGGAGGATTCTGATCAAATTCATCTTGGCTACTGGAGCAAAGGTCTCTGCATAGTCTACTCCATACACTTGTGTAAACCCTTTGGCCACCAATCTAGCTTTGTACCTTTCTACTGAACCATCAGCTCTATGCTTTACTGTGAAAACCCACTTGCAACCCACTGGTTCCTTCCCTTCAAGAAGATCCACTAACTCCCAGGTGCCATTTTTGTGTAAGGCATTAATTTCTTCCTTCGTTGCATCTGTCCATTCAAGTTTGGATAAAGCTTCTGCCACATTATTAGGAACAGAGACACTGTCAATAGAGGAAAGGAATGCACGGTATGAAGGTGAAATATGATCATAGGACACAAAGTGAGAGATAGGATGGTAGTACAAGATTTAATACCCTTTCTCTTTGCAATAGGAACTGTTGACAGTTGTTTATGTATTCAGGTTTAGTACCATAAGGGTACTGTTGTAATTTCTCCTCTGTTTATATTGTTCGACTGTACTAGTATAAATAAATAAAATCATTCTTTCGCCCCCTATGTTCTGGAGGGCTTTCAGTCACTCGACTCAGCTCTCTTCTCTCTTCTCCTCTCCTCTCTTCACTTGCTCTTGCTCAACATGGTATCAGAGCAAGTCGTCCAGGCCTGAAGGTTGGTGTCAAGCTAACTACTATTGCATCTAGTGCTGTCTCCAATCGAACTCCTAATCTGGTGAAGTCAGTTCGACCCAGAAGTTACAGAGTCTTTTCGTCTTCCAGCCCAGAAATTGCTCCTCCTGTCTGCTCGACTGTAGAGAGACTATTGTTTGCAGTTCGTAGAGGGTGTTCTGTCTTTAGAAAGGCTAGCATCTGAAACTAAAAGAAGTATTGCTCATCTTCTGTTCGGCTGCCTATTGTTTGAGGATTCGTAGAAGGAGCTCTGGTTTACAGTCAAGGAGTTCTGGTTTACCATAAGGGAGACTATCATCTGAAACTAAAAGAGGTACTATCATCCTTGTCTGTTCGGATGCCTATTGTTTGCTGAACTGTTTGATGACTGTTCGGCTACCCTACTGTTGTTTGTTCGACTGATGAACTGTTCGGTTGCCCTACTGTTAAGCGACTGTATTCCTTAACACAGTAACTGTATTCAAACCTTTTTTTGTTGGTATTGTGGACTGTTGATGGTCTGTTTTAGCCGACTAATTGTCTGCTCAACATTAATCTTATTAATTGACTGTTCGGCTACCCTATTGATCTCCTTGACTGGTTAGCTATCAGCCCTACTAAGTGGGTCATTCAGACCTGTTCTTGTACTGCAACAGCAGTGTTCAGTTTGTTGTTTGTTCTCAGTGAAATTGTAGGTCAAAAGGACCTGTTCTTGTACTGCAACAGCAGTGTTCAGTTTGTTATTTGTTCTCAGTGAAACTGTAGGTCAGAAGGACCTGTTCTTGTACTGCAACAGCAGTGCTCTTTCTTTTGTTCTCAGTGAAACCGGTGGTCAGAAGGACCTATCTCTGAAATAGTCTTGTACGGCTGTACTTTTTTGGTTGCTGTTTCAACTTTTTATTCAGATATCATGGGCAGTGAAGATTCAGCCACATCTGGAGTTTCCTCAATGCTGAATGGAATGGGTGGGGGTGACCTATCCTTTCCTATGGCTGTTGTCCCTCTTGATGGTTTAAATTACCTGGAGTGGTCAAGAGGGATCAAATTATACATCACTGCAAGGGGGAAGATAGGCTATATTAATGAGAGGATAAAAGAACCATCCTCTGGGAGTGCTGAATATGATAGATGGAATCAGGAGAACAGTATTGTTATGTCCTGGCTCTTGGTTTCCATGCAACCTCAAATCAGGAAGAATTTCATGTGGGCTGAAACTGCGAATGAAATCTGGGAACAAGCAAAGTCTACATATTTAGAATTGCGACACTATGCCAAAATTTATCAACTGTAGGCAGCATCTTCTACTTGTAGACAAAGGGAGAGGTGTTTATCGGTCTATTACTCTGACTTAACATCTGTCTGGAAGGAGTTGGATCACTACCAGAGTGTGGATTGGAAGTGTGATGAGGATGCTAAGAAGTACAAACAGCTTGTCTCCCAGCAAAGGGTGTTTGCATTCTTACATGGTCTGAATCCTATGTATGAATCTATCAGGGTTCAGATTCTCAGCTCTAAGGATCTCCCTTCTGTTCAGGAAGTCTATGCTCTTGTACAATCTGAAGAAAGCATGAGAAATTTGATGAACAGCCCTGGTGGGGATGTTGTTGTGTTAGTTGCAAAAGGGGGTGTATCTACTGGTGTGGGATCTTCTTCCCGGAAAGGAGATCTCCAGAAAAAAACAGAAGATAAAGAAAAATTGTGGTGCACTCATTGCCAGAAACCCCGACACACCAAAGATACCTGTTGGGATCTTCATGGTAAACCAAAATGGGCTCAAGATCTGACTAAGAAGCAAGGTTCAGAGGTGAATAAGAAGTACGGACATCAAAGTACAAAGAAACATCACATGGCCAACATGGCTACTCGGGAGAATCAGCCCCCCATTTCTACTGTGACTCAGACACATCTCACTGGACCTGACCCGAGGGAGGACATTATGAATTCCTTCTGTGACCATTTCGAGCTCTATGGTAGAGCAATTCATCAGATGGATACTCCTCCCTCAACCTCATTTGCATCTACGTCAGGTAACCCTGCGACTGCTTTCCATGTTGCTTCTCACACCCCTGACTCTCCATGGATCATTGATTCTGGAGCATCAAAACATGACTGGTACGTCCTCTTACTTTCAAACCTATCACCCTCTTTTTGGAAGAGACAAGGTGAGACTAGCCGATGGATCATACTCTTCCATAGTTGGTCAAGGAACTCTCTCTCTTCCTCTTGGCCTTACCCTTTCTGATGTTCTTCATGTTCCAAATTTTCCCATTAATTTGTTCTCTGTTAGTAGTGTTACTAATTCCTTGAATTGCTTAGTGACTTTTTTCCCTTCTCATTGTGTGATTTAGGATCTGGCCTCGGGGAGGACGATTGGTAGGGGTCGTATGGCTGATGGACTTTACATGCTAGAGAATAAGGCTGGTCTTCATGTTACAGAGTCTATGAGTCAGTCTATGAGTCAGTCCTGTAAGAAAAAAGTCTATTTATGGCATTGTCGTCTTGGTCATTTGTCTTTTGAGTCTTTGAAAGTTGTATTCCCATAACCGTTTAAGTCAATGTCTGTTTCTGATTTTTCTTGTCAAACGTGTCAGTTGAGTAAGCATTGTAGAACTCATTTTCTTCAAAGAAATAGTAAATCTAAATCCTGTTTCACATTGTTCATTCTGATGTGTAGGGCCCTGTTACTTTACCATCTGAGAGTGGCTACAAGTATTTCATTACCCTCATTGATGATTATTCTAGATATACTTGGGTATACCCGATGCGAACCAGGGAAGAAGTACCAAAAATCATTCAAGATTTCCAGCGGATGGTGTTCACTCAATTTCAATCTGAAATCCAAATTTTCCAATCAAATAATGCAAAAGAATTTTTTCATAGTGACCTCACGGAATTTTTTGCTTCGCATGGTTCCCTTCACCGTAGCTCTTGTGCCCGCACACCACAACAAAATGGTGTGGCCGAACGGAAGAACCGACATCTCCTTGAAGTGGCTTGAGGTTTACTACTTCATATGAATGTTCCCAAACGGTTTTGGCTTGAAGCTGTTCTTTGTTCCACTTACCTTATAAACCGTATGCCCTCTCGTCGGTTAGAGTACAAAGCCCCACATCAAATTCTCTTTCCTAAGGCTCCCCTTCTTTCTATTCCTCCTCGTGTCTTTGGTTGCATGTGTTTTGTCCAAAATCTGTCTCCCACCCGTGGGGAATTGGATTCTCATGCTATCCCTTGCATATTTCTTGGTTACTCCTTCACTCAAAAGGGATTCCGTTGTTTTGATCTTGTTTCTCGTAAATTCTATGTCTCCATGGATGTTTCTTTCTTTGAAGATGAGCCTTTCTATCCTGTTTCTCCTCAGGGGGAGTGTAGGCATGAGGAGAAACTGGTTCAGCTTCCCTCTCTCCCTGACCCTCTACCTTTTCGTGTTTTTTCTCGTCGTCGCAAAGGCCAACCAAATTCAAGAGCTATAGAGAATCCGGAAGCTGTACCTCCAGTGCCACCAGACTCCTCGGGGGAGGATCATACTCACTCAAGTATTTTGGCTCCCAATGATGTCCTTGAATCTATTGAAAATGATTCCTCTACTGCTAATGATCTTGACCGTCCTATTGCTCACAGGAAGGGTGTTAGATTGTGCACCACTAAACATCCCATTTCCAACTTTGTCTCCTATGAGAACATTTCATCCTCATTCCGTGCCTTCCTTACCTCTATTGACAGTGTCCCTATCCCTAAGAATGTGGCAGAAGCTCTTTCAGTTCCTGAATGGACAAATGCCATGAGGGAAGAAATTAATGCCCTTCACAAAAATGGCACATGGGAACTTGTTGATCTTCCTAAGGGAAAGGTTCTAGTTGGATGTAAATGGGTGTTCACAGTCAAGCATAAGGCTGATGGAACAGTGGAAAGGTATAAAGCTCGCTTAGTGGCAAAGGGATTTACTCAAGTGTATGGAGTTGATTATGCAAAAACTTTTGCCCCCGTTGCCAAGATGAATTCCATTAGAGTCCTTTTCTCTCTTGCGGCTAATCTGGATTGGGTTTTACACCAGCTGGACATCAAGAATGCATTCTTGAATGGTGACCTTGAAGAGGAAGTGTACATGATTCAACCTCCTGGTTTTCTAGCCCAAGGCAATGAACAGAAAGTGTGCAAGTTGAAGAAGTCCTTATACGGGCTGAAACAATCACCAAGAGCTTGGTTCAGCAGATTCCATGTGGCAGTTCAACAGAAAGGATACAGACAATGTCAATCAGATCACACACTGTTTGTGAAAAAAGGAGAAGGTAAAATTGCTACTCTAATTGTATATGTGGATGACATAATTGTTACTGATGATTGGGAGGATGAAATTCAGAAATTGAAACTTTTTCTTGCCACTCAGTTTGAAGTGAAGGATCTAGGACCTGCCAGATACTTCCTTGGAATTGAAGTTGCCCGATCAAAGAAGGGTATCTTCATTTCTCAAAGGAAATATGTCCTAGATTTACTTCAGGACACTAGAAAGATGGGGGTGAAACCAGTTGACTCTCCCATTGACCCCAACCATAAATTAGGTGACAACTGTGGTGAATCGCTCAAGGATGTGAAACAGTTTCAAAGGTTTGTAGGGAGATTGTTATACCTTTCTATGACTCGCCCAGACATTGCATATGTTGTTGGTGTCCTCAGTCGGTTCATGCATGCTCCTAGGTCTTCTCATCTTGAAGCAGCAGAGAGAATCCTCCGATATCTAAAGAAGTATCCGGGTACTAGTTTGTTATTTTAAAAGCACGGACATTTGAAAGTTGAAGTTTATACAGATGCAGATTGGGCTGGATCACAAAGTGACAGAAACTCTACCAATGGCTACTGCACCTTTATAGGAGGGAACCTTGTTACATGGAGGAGTAAAAAGCAAAATGTGGTAGCTAGATCCAATGCTGAAGCTGAATATCGTGCTATGGCCCACGGGGTTGCTGAAGGCATGTGGATAAAGAATTTGTTGGGGGAGTTGGGTTTCCCAGTGACCAAACCTATAACTCTATTTTGTGATAACAAAGCAGCTATAAGCATTGCTGCCAATCCGGTGCTACATGATAGAACAAAGCACATCGAAGTTGACAAGCATTTTATCAGAGAGAAAGTTATCACAGGCGAAGTGTGTACCCCCTATGTCACTTCTGAGAACCAGCT
Source organism: Nelumbo nucifera (assembly GCF_055504915.1). Lineage (NCBI taxonomy): Eukaryota > Viridiplantae > Streptophyta > Magnoliopsida > Proteales > Nelumbonaceae > Nelumbo > Nelumbo nucifera. Next base: position 142,995,632 of record NC_142649.1, on the reverse strand, counting down.
TGCAGACATCTTTACAAAGGGTTTAAACCTTTCTAGACATCATGATCTTTGTGACAAGTTGGGCATGATTGATATCTATGTTCCAACTTGAGGGGGAGTGTTGACAGTTGTTTATGTATTCAGGTCTAGTACCATAAGGGTACTGTTGTAATTTCTCCTCTGTTTATATTGTTCGACTGTACTAGTATAAATAAATAAAATCATTATTTCGCCCCCTATGTTCTGGAGGGCTTTCAGTCACTCGACTCACCTCTCTTCTCTCTTCTCTCCTCTCTTCACTTGCTCTTGCTCAACAGGAACATCAAGATCATTAACAACAGGAGGATCAATGTTAAGAGGTTCAGGCATATCAATGGAAACAAGTGTACCTGGCTGATGAGGAGGATTACCTCTAGAGAGTCCGATGATATTGGTTGCATAGTTTCAGGTTCCACGGCTCTTGAACTTTGTTGGCTCTTATGGCGGCGAAGAAAGACACGAAATGAAGAAAAGTCAGGGAGAGGAGGTAGTTGAACCTGAGTGTGTTTCTCCTCAACCCTACTCTCCCCCTGAAGAGAAACCGAGAAGAAAGGTTGACTCTCAAAGAATGATACATCCATGGAAACATAGTACTTGTATGAAGCAAGATCATAGCAACGGTAACCCTTTTGAGATAATGGACAACCAAGAAAAACATAAGGAGTGGCACGGGGATCGAGTTTACCACGAGTAGGAGACAAGTCATAAACAAAGCAACCACACCCAAAGACACGCATTGGAATGGGGACAGCGAAGCTGTAGGAAACAAAAGTTGATGTGGGGCCTTATACTGTAGTAACCGAGACGGCATACATTTGATGATATATGCAACACACATAACAACATCCATCCAAAAACGTTTTGGAACATTCATATGATGTAATAAACCACAAGCTACTTCAAGTAGATGACGAATTTTCCTTTCAGCAACACCGTTTTGTTGAGGTGTCCTGGCACAAGAGCTTTGATGAAGGGATCCACACGAAGCAAAGAACTCCGTGAGATCACTATGGAAGTACTCTTTTGCATTATCCGACTGGAAAATGTGAATTTTAGTTTGAAATTGAGTGAAAACCATTCATTGAAAGTCTTTCGCAATCTTTGGCACTTCATCTCTACATCGCATAGGATAAACCCAAGTATATCTAGAGTAGTCATCGATCAAAGTAATGAAATATTTATATCCAGTCTCAGTAGGTAGAGAAATATGGCCCCAAACATCAGAATAGACAATATGAAAAGGAAATTCACATCTTTTACTTCTTAAAGGAAAGGAATTTCTACAATGTTTGCTCAATTGACATGTTTGACACTGCAGTTTACTAGCTGAAAAAGACTTAAACAACTCAAGAAACATAAGTTTTAAAGACTCAAACGAAAGGTGACCAAGACGATTATGCCACAAGTAGGCACGACTCTCACTAGAAGAACTTAAGGACTCTGTAGCCACAAGACTGGCATTATTCTCCAACACATAGAGGCCATCCACCATGCTTCCTCTACCAATTGTCTCCCCCGAGATCAAATCCTGAAATGCACACAAAGGAAAGAAAGTCATTGAACAATTCAAGGAATGAGTAATACTGCTAATGGAAAGTAAATTGATAGGTAATTTAGGAACATGCAACACATTAGAGAGGGTAAGACCAAGAGGAAGGGAGATGGTTCCTTGACTGGCTATGATAGAAAAAGACCCATCAGCCAATCTCACCTTATCTCTCCCAGAGAGGAGGTTATATGCCTGAAATAAATTTGACTTACCAATCATGTGGTTTAAGGCTCCAAAGTCAATTATCCAAGGTGAATCAGATGTATGAGATGACACATGGAAAGCAGTGGCAGTGTTACCTGATGTAGATGCAAAGGAGGTAGAAGGAGTAGGGTCAGAATCCATCTGGCGAAGTGTCCTACCATATAATTCCAAGTGGTCATGAAAGGAGTTGATGGTCTCTTCCTTGGGGTCAAAACCAGAGTATCGCTCCTGGGGTACCATGGGACTAGTCTCTTGAGATGCCACATTTGCTGAGTTATATTTCTTCTGACTCTGCTGGATTGGCTTCTTACTCGGATCAGACTTCTTACTTAATTCCTGAGCCCATTTAGGCTTGCCATGAAGATCCCAACATATGTCTCTAGTGTGCCTGGACTTTTGATAGTGAGTGCACCAAAGTTTGTCTTTGTCATCCACTCTCTTCTGTGAATCACCCTTTTTAAAAGAACCTCCAACATTTGAACTTGTACCCCCTCGGACAGTTAGTGCAATCGGTTCCCCTTCTGTACAATTCATCACAATTATTCTACTCTATTTAGACTGAACTAGGGCATAAACTTCTTGAACTGAAGGTAGATTCTTACTTCCTAAGATTTGTACCCAAATGGATTCATATGTAGGATTCAACCTCAAAAGAAAAGCAAACACCCGTTGCTGGGAAACAAGTGATTTGTAGGCCTTTGCATCCTCATCACACTTCCAATTCACATTTTGATAATGATCCAGTTCCTTCCAAATTGATGTCAGATCTTAATAGTGCACCAAGAGACTCCTCCCCCCCTGCTTGCAAGCGGAGGATTCATCTTGTAATTGATATATCTTTGCATAGTGTCTTTGTTTTGAATAGGTAGATTTTTCTCATTCCCATATTTCACAAGTTGTTTCAGCCCACATAAAAGTCTTCCTTACTTGTGGCAGCATGGAAACCACAAGTCTTCATGGTCCCATCTGTCATGGAAACCAAGAGCCATGTCATTTTCTTAATATACCCAATTTTTCCTCTAGCAGTAATATAAAGTTTAATTCCCCTAGACCATTCAAGATAGTTCAGTCCATCAAAGGGGATTACAGCCATGGGGAAACTCATATCCATCCCCCCACTCATTCCATTTTGTACTCCTAAAATTCTTGAAGTTGCAGAATTCTCAGAGGACATGATTCAAACACCTTTCAGACCTTACACACACCTTATGTGATCCCTCCTATCAACAAAAAACAGTCCTAGAAGCCCACCAAGGATGAAGCCCACATGCACACACTGCAATTTGGACACAATTTGACCACAAACCAGCTTAGATTATCCAAAAAAGGCAAGATTTTAGGGTGATCTCAGAGCTGAACTGACCTAGCAGTCACACTCCAACTTCCAGACCACCCAAACACATCGACTGCTAAGAGGGGTCATAAACCAGTACGGTTACACCACAAGGGATAAAAAATCAGGTCATCCACGACCTACAGAAGACATTCAGCAGTCTGGATTCATATGGTTTCTTCTTGGTACATGACCAAGATAAAAAAAACACTAAAAAAATCTGTACCAGTCGTAGGTCTGTACTTTTGATCTCAGTTGAAGAAGACAGCAGGTTTAAACTTGTTCGATCTGCTCATAGGCCTAGTAGAACCGCTCTGATACCATATTAACAACCAAACAGAGGAGAAGAGAGGAAGAAGAAGAGAAGAGGAAGACAGGAGAAAAGAGAGAAGAGAGGGATTTGGAGTCAACAACCATGACTGGCGGTGCCAGTTTATATTAATAAATATAGGGCAACCATAATTAGAAGGGAAAGGACCCTTATGCCCCTAATTAAGTTATAGTATAAAAAACAAAAGAAAAAACTGCTTTAACTAGTCCAAACGGACCCTAACTCAGCAGAATACAAACATAAGAAATAAAACTAACATTCCAACAGTATTCTGTATTCTTCGTACTTGAGGTTTCAAAATGACTGCTAGAGTATCATAATGGATTCGGGTTACAAATATAGGAGGACATTGAGTAACAAACCATCCAAACCAATTAGATCAAGCCTCTAACTTTGATGAAGAAATCAAATGTTTATGAATCATAGAAGACAAAGGAATGATTGTGCCATGTGAACTTTGGTAGATCCAAGCTAGCCTTTCATTTTCTAGTCATATATTTCGGTTAAGGTAACAGATTCCAAAGTGATTTACTGATTAACCTATCCAGAAAAAAGTGATTGACTGGTTTCTAACTTGCCACCCACATAAGTGTGTTTCAAATAATTATTATTGTTGACATTTCTCTTTCTAGCATGCCAGCTTCTTCTTACTCTAGTTTCTATACTCTGACACACATCAATGTTGTCAGTCAAGCCAACACAAGTTCTTATTGATCAAAAATAAGGAAAAACAAATACCCCATTCAAGTCCTTTTTCTAAGGGAGTAATGGAGGAAATCCTAGCAACTGATGTCCCCAGTCCTTCCAAGGCCCTTAAGTATAATAACGAATGATTGGTGGAGCTTGTGCATCCAGTGCCTTCATTGACTCAATGAGTGTATTTTCTGCTTTGACACTCTTTCCTATTTGGATTTCATACTGATACACTTCCTATCACTTTAACTTTGCTTATTGCTTAAACTGGTAAGATTGAAAATAAGTGAAATTGTATGTAAGGAGAAGAAGCACAGAGAAACCAGAAAAAAAGGTTAGGACATGGTATTGTGATTTGTGCAATACTTGCATGCATGATCTTCTGGAACATAGTTCCTTTTACAGTTTGTTGGAGAGTATAGAGGGAAAGAAACATAAGAATATTTTTTAAGGGTTAGATTGGGTTTGTTTTGATATTGGATCAATGGTTTTGGATTGGCTCCTTGTAAATCCTGGATTTCATGATCTCAACAGAACTTCCTTTCAGCAGTGGCTTTTGGGAAGCATTGTATTCAGCAGCAGATGTTTAAGCGAGTTTTTATCTGTTTCATGGCTATATGTTGTATCTTTCAGTGTCCTCTCATAAACCCTTTTTATATCCTTCTCTTTTAATGAAGTTATTTATTTATTTATTATCAAGTGTAAGAAAAAAGTATACTTGTCTGCACAAGTATACCAACATCCATATGATAGAGGGAAAATGCCATAAATATCAAGAAAGAGATATTATTATACCTGGTAAACAAGAGGGGAGTTTTTAAATTCTTTATCAAAAATACACTCCTGAAGAACTGTACGAAGTTTCATATGCCCCCATTTTTTCAGGTTGGGACCCATATGATACCCAGGAACAGATGCAATTAACCTGACCTGAAAAGTAAAGCAACAGAAAAGAAATATAGCAGTGAATGAGACCAGGAAAGGGAAAGATTCACACTAAGAAGTCTCGAGACTAAAACATGGAAATAACAGGATTAGATCATTAGAATGACCACATTTCAAGAAAATAAAAGAACTAAAAATACAATGGACATATTTATTCAGGAGAAGTTGCATAATTTCTCTACAAATTTGCTACTGCTTCAGGAGAAGTTGCATAATTCCTCTTGTTATGTATTCATGATCATAGTTGTCAAGGCAACGCCTAGGCGGCAAGGTGCCCTTGGAGGCTTGCCTCACCTAATCACCGAGAAGTTTTCTATAGCGTGTTATAAAAAACCTTTATATTCTTAATTTTTTGAGGTTACAATTATAAAATAGACATTGTAAAACTAAAATATTCATTTTGTGTGTTTATATACTAATTTCTTTTTATTATTTTCTTATTTGTTAGGGTTTAATCAACACAAACATTGCTAAATTCTGTATTGAACCCTCAAAGACTTCAAAACCTGAACCAATAAGTAAGGAAGAACAGAAAATGTTTGTCAATCAACACATTTTCTTTTTCTTTACTAATTTTGTGTGTGTATATACTGATTTCTTCTTCTTCTTCTTTTCCTATAACAGAAATAGGGGCTCAGCCCCTATATTTTTTTTAATTTTCTTTTATTTCTTCTTTTTCTTCTCATGAATATGTTGGAATATGTTGATTTTCTATACTATAACATAAAGTTTATACTTTTCTTATGAAAATTATGGATATTTATTAAGGAAATACGATTATGGAACCTAGGGAACTACCCTAGGATACATGATTTTACTTAAAAAAATCCATTGCCTAGGTGACGCCTAGGCACCCGCCTAGGCAACTAGGCGACAAGGCACCCCCCTGTCGCCTAGCCTCACCTTGGCACCTTGAAAACTATGTTCGCGATTTAGAAAGCATAATATTATACTTGCATGTAGCCTTGAAGACATCAATGGATGAACTTATGCATCACAGGCTTTGCATAAACAGTTTAGGTTAGCTCATAGTAAAGTTCAAGAAATCAATGGCAATTTCAACAACCCTTATCTATGGAATTTCCCCTCATGGAAAGTTTTAAACATAATTATCATCCAAGGCATTACTTATCAGTGAAAGAAATGATTCTGAAATCATAGGAAGGAAACGGAATGCTACCACTGCACTTCTATAATCAAACTTCTTAAAAAATGACGGGTTGATAGTGACATTTCCAATGGATGGTAAGTTAACACTCAGCTCGTGCCACTGCAAATATTCAAACGGGACTAATTAGCACAATTTCTACTGAATCTGATCAAACGAGCAACAAAAATATGTTTAAGAAATACCTAGGATATCAGAATTATCCATTCACATCTCATTCCAGTACTATAGTCATGATGAAGCATCAGAATACTTCAGCTGACCAGGACATAATGCTACTGAATAGTAACTTATAACATGATTAAGAACATGTTTGAATCATTTGTTCTCAATCCTTTTAGATATCTTGAAGTAGTCATAAACCGAAAGAGCAGCAAATGATCAAAATTATGATTGGCCTTCCACATAGAAAAGATTGATTGATGGTTCCCATCAAATAAAACATGTCATAATTTTGTATTACAAAAAAAAAAAAAGAAACATTAGTTGATTGAATGTTTCCATACAAAAGAAATAAGGAAATTCATCAGCACAAATCAAAGGCCAGAAAACAAGCCAACCCAAAAGCCTGCTCAGTTACAGTGATGGTATAAAATATGGCTTTGTTATATCTTTGGACACTTCAAGTTGGTACTTGGCCATCATTGGCACTCAGATGTGTGAGGTATTTACTACAGATGCCAAGTAACAGGCTTCTCTAATTTTTCCGGCCAAGTTCCATGGACCACCCAAGTTGCCAGAAAATATCACAGCATATCCTATGACTGATTATAAACTAGGAAGAAAATGTCCCTAAATCATACCTAGGCAAACAACTATGCATATTAGGTTCCCTTGATCTAGTCATCTCAAAGTTAACTATGCAATCCTTCAAAAAGTTTTGCATTCCATCTTCACTGTCATAGTTAGAAAAAAATCCATTCCTACTTCTTTTATATTTGGTGACATGTTCATTACAAATAAGTGGCTTAAGAACCAATAAATGAAAAAATCTTCAACATTTGTAATCACCACATTCTCAAAGCCTACTCCACTTAAAAATACGGATGCTCATTTCTTTGGGAGGATCACAAAAAATGGTGAACATCATTTTTACAAAGAAAGCAACCACTAGGAAGAGAGTCCCAATGTCCCAGTTGTGTATGATGCCCATTAAGGCTTCTTGGATGTCCCCATGTAACACCTGTAAAACACCGACAATCATAATGAAGTTTTCTGCAAAACTACCCAGTAGAATCTATAACCTGGGAAAAGATGATTAGTACAATATTTTCTACTTGCATAGAGCATGCATGTGACAGTTCCCTACTAATCAGCTTCATCTTAGAGACATATATATTGAGAATCACTTTCCACAGAAAGGAATGCTACTTTGCAACAAGCAAGGGAGCTCTATAGGATCTATCTTACAATTGTTACCCTTGACGCCCCCCCCCCAAAAAAAAAAAAAAATGAGATAGGGCAGAATCAAATCCTCCTATATTGTCCCACTCCAACACTACTGCACCATCATATCCCACAATAAACTGGCTTCCAGGTCAAGCTAGAAGCCTAGAAAAGAAACCTGCATTATTATTACTGCCAACAAGTTAATGCCACTGCAACTCTTGAGCAGAAATCTCAGTCTCAAGATGGTGCTTGAATGGATTGTCTACCACAGATAAGGATGACTCTAGAATGGATTGGCTACCACACTATAGATACTCCTAAAATGTAATTGGAATGATTTCATTGAAACAGAGGAGAGTGCTCTGGTTCTGTGGTGGCCACATAGGTGATGCAGATTCTACAAAGGCAAATTTCCTTGCCTTGCCTTCTTCACTGGAACTGGAACCCTTATTGCCAAGAACTTGCAAATTATTGGCTTGACATTGCTTCTTGTTTGGATCTCTTGATAGTCAACCAACCTTTTTCTCTCCTTGATTCCTGTTATTGATTATTAATTAACAACAGAACTAATCATCACCTATCAGAAAGAAAATTACTGAAGTTTTCTCAAAAGAAAAAGTATTAACAGAGAAAGAACAAAAAAATGTCACTTTTAGTCATTTCTATTATCACACACAACTTGAGAAACAACATATAATCACAAAAATCTAGGCACACCCTAAGAAATCTAAGCCTCCATACATTTACTGCATATTTAATACCTTTAGCACACTAAGATAATCTATCAAATCAGTTTCAAAGCTGCATCCTTTCTTCACATCTTTTTGATCTTTCCAAGGAAAATCTTGCATCCATAGTCCTTGGCTTTTGTTGTTCCAGTCAACATATATCAAATTTGCTGTATGTATAACAATCCGCACCCCTCGAGGATAGACAAGAAACATGGCCTTTGAATGGTGTGTCCCAAAAGAAATAGGCAGTGAGGGTTTATGCAGAGACCAATTAGGAGGCTTCTTCCTCTGAAAAGAATTAGAAGTAGTGGAGTTCAATAAGTTAAATGTTCAATAAAAAACATCAACCAAATAGCTCATAATAAATGTAGTTAAAAAAAATACAAGACCTTCATATGATCTACTCCACCATCACCTTCTCCATGAATAACAAGCACATGAGGGATCTTTGAAAGAACTGGACATGCTACAAGAAAGAAAACCTTCATTATTAGATAAAAAATATGGAATAAATTCATCTAAAATAAAATATGCAAATGCACCTTAAATTAACCATATAAACTCCAAAATAATGCATATAACCATCACAAAAATATATAATTGTAGCATGATAATAACTAGATGAATTCATATGTGATATATGGGAGGAGATGATTCCTCCAAACATCTTCTCCAAAGTGCCTAAATTCAGTCATGCTAGAAGGTATGCACCTTTCAGCAGGTCCACTTAGAAAGTCTCCCTCATAAATGTTGTCCAGACTGGAAAATAAAATAATTGTAAGAATAACAAAATGATGAAAACAATCAATCAATAACTCTTGGTTTGGTTGGTCAGAGACAATATACCCAATAGCCCATACAAAGTTCTTTGTTTTCGTGTGATAATTTACTTTTTTTCTAGGGAAGACCTAAAAGAATCGAAAAGAACCCTCAAAAGTGCAAAAATCATGAAAAGATGAAGCGAACATTATGAGAAAATAGAGATCTGTGAAAAAAAGTCTGAAATTATTAATTAATCAAACTCACCAGATAACAACCAATCTATATCCACCATGTAATTTGAAAGAACAGCCACAAGGACATCACCCTGATGACCAATTCAACAAACATAAATTCAGTTTTCATCATTAGTTTCTTGAGAACTTTGCTATAGAAAATGGAAATAAATGCATATTCTGCAGAAATCAAGGATGTTCCAATTGCATTGTATGTTGCAATGGAAGCTAGGACTCTAGGCTCCATGATATAATGACATTAAATCCATGTGGTGTAGGATGAAAAGGAGAATGTCCTAAAATGAATGAAATAGGAAGAACAGGAAATTAAATATCTGGATTATGAGAAGGGGATGCAGATCTGAAAACAGAAGAAAAAGTTAAGAAAGAGAATAAGTACTGCACCTTTATAGAAAGAGCAATAGAAAAGAGAAAACAATAAAAAGGTCACACACATACCCATAGATAACATTACTTCAAAGTAATCTTTTCATTTTGTTAATTTAACTCTAAATTTCAATTACAAAAACTCTATTTATTAAACATAAACTCTCAGATCTCCCTTTACAGACTCAAAATCAACTAGGAAACTTGGCTGACGCAATGGATAAATAGAAAGCAGTAAATAGGGAAGGATGAGGTTAAGTAAAGCATCGACCATAAATACATTATTTTTTTCATTCACAAGCAATAAAATTCATCCTTTATCAATAAAAGAATACTTCAAAGCTAAGGCAAACTGATAGGTAACCTGTAAGGACAAAACTGAAAACTCCAACGCCTAAAATAACTCTAATATCCTACTTCAACCTTCCAAATTTCTAAAACCTCTCTAACAAAAATTTTTTAAACTAATTTGACCCTTTAAATGACTAACTGTATTTCTAAGAACTAATAAACTAGAAAATTAATTTGGAAAAACTCAAAAATAATAAAATCTAAATCTGATAAGGAATTCAGAGAAAACCGATTTCTTTCTCCATGCAGTGTTACATATCCTGGAGTCTGACTCAGCAAGATCAAGAAACTAGAACTCACAAGCACATCTATAGTATAGAAAAACATTGGACTCATGGACCTTCCAAGACTGATCTCTTCATGACAGTTGAAATCCTTTGGTAAGTGGAGCAGAACCCTCTGGAATATAGTTCCTTTAACTCTCTGTTGGTGTGTTTGGAGAGAGCATAACAAAGAACTTTTTTGGATCATTCTTCTTCCTCCTGAGGAGTCCATGGGAATATAGAAAGATGTCTTATTAAATGGACTTCTATTATTAAATGTTTCACAGGAATTAAGTATGATCACTTCAGTAGGCAGTGAAATAGGCTAATCCGGTATGATAGTTTTACTTTGTAATCACCATTTCAGTACTATGGTGGGCCTATCCTCTGCCTTTTTGTGCCTTTGTTTTGAGGGAAGCAGTTCCTCCTTTCTATTAATAATATTTTCATCTTTCAGAACAAAATAAAATAGGCCATATTTTGTTGAATTTTAACATTAAAACCTATAGAGAAAGACCTAAAAGACTATCTTTGTTAATTAATAACATTTTATAGGAAAGTTGACATTATTTGTGTACATTAGCTGTACTCTTATGTTGAATAAGCAAGGAGAAAAAGAGAGATGTCACATAGAAGTATCCTTCATGGAGGTCTGAGTCTGACAATGTCCAACATAGACATTTCATATGTTTAGGAGAGTCCATGCAACAGTCTCCATGATTTTTTTTCCTGCATCAACATGAATCTTCGAACCAACCCACACCTATCTGATTACTGTCAGAGTCAAGTCAAAAGTTCAGAGAGAGAAAGAGAGAAACAAAAGATTGGTGGGAGTGTCACCTTGTAACAGTCAACACCCTAAAAGATATATTTATATTAAAAAAAGGTAAAAGGACAAGTCTTCCCTTAGTGAACAAAAGAAAGAGAGTACATAAATTAGATGTACAACAACGAAGAGTAAAAGTACAAAAATAGCCCTACGGCTAGATCTTCTCACTGTCTCTACACTCCCCCTCAAACTAATGCCTAGGAATAAGCATCAGTTTGTCCATGAGAAATAGATGCCGAGCCCGAGTCATTGCTTTAGTCAACAGGTCTGCTAGTTGGAGCCCGGAGGAGACATGAGGAAGAGATATAATACCCTCAAGGAGATCGTGGATGAAGTGGCAATCAACTTCTATGTGTTTAGTGAGCTCATGGAAGATGGGGTTGGAAGTAATTTTGATTGCACTAACATTGTCTGCATAGAGAGGAACATATGGTGATGGTTCATTAAGTATTTCAAGTAGAAGAACCCGGAGCCATATGATCTCACTACACACGGAAGACATAGCCCTGTATTCAGCTTCAATAGAAGATTTGGATATAGTAGGTTGTTTCTTGCACTTCCACGAGATAAGGGAGTTGCCTAAGAAAACACACCAGCCAGTAGTGAACCGTCAGGTGTCAGAGCACCCAGCCCAATCAACACCCGCATAAGTTGTAAGGTTAATAAGGGATGAGGAGGAGAAAAATATCTCGTGTGATAGGGTGCCTCACACATATCCAATGATCCGATGAACTGCAGATAGATGAGGTTGTCTTGGAGAAGACACGAACTGGCTCACCAGCTGAACTACATAAGATATATCTGGCCGAGTCATGGTGAGATAGATTAAACTGCCCACTAGTTGACGATAAAGGGTAGGGTCTTCAAGAAGAGAACTATCATCTTTGCTGAGTTTCAAATTCAGTTCTAGTGGGGTGTCCACAATCTTGGAATCACTAAGATTTGCTAGTTTAACGAGATCAACCACATACTTTTGTTGGTTAACAAAATAGCCTCGAGAATTTCTGCTCACTTCAAGCCCCAAGTCCTTCATCTTAAAGGACTCACTGAGTAATTGTTGTAGCTTAGAAATCCCTTCTATATCATCCCCTGTAATGAGTATATCATTGACATAAAGAAGTAATATCGTTACTCCCTACTTCCGCCTTAAGGTGAATAAAGAATAATCAGAAGAACTCTAGATAAAGCCAGCAACAGTGATGACACATCTGAACTTCTCAAACCATGCTCTAGGAGCTTGCTTCAGGCCATAAAGTGACTTCTTCAGACTACAAACAAGCTGCAGGTCTGTACAATATCCAGGAGTGGGCTTCATATAGATTGTCTCCTTCAACTCCCCATGGAGAAAAGCATTCTTGACGTCCATCTAATGGATTGTCCACTGTTTGGTTGCAGATACAGCCATCGGAAGTCGTACAGTGGTCATTTTAGCTATAGGAGCAAAAGTCTCCTCATAGTCTATCCCATATTCATGTTTAAAGCTTTGTGCAACCAACCTAGCCTTGTATTTGTCTAAGTTTCCATCAAATTTTAGTTTTACAGAGTAGACCCATCGACTTCCTACGAGAGATGTCTCGGGTGGAGCTTTGACCAAGTCCCAGGTGTCATTTTCAAAGAGGGCTCAAATCTCAAAATCCATGGCATCTTTCCAGTGTGGTTCTGCTACAACCTGCTGGTAAGATCTGGGAATGTCTGTGGTAGATAAAACAGCAGAAAAGGAGCTATAGTCTAGTGAAAAACCATAACGGTCAGGTGGGCGAGAAATTCTAGAGGAACGGCATAAATTGGGTGTAGTGGGTTCAAGGGGAAGATCAGGTGCACTTACTGAGGCAGTTGGAGTGACTAGATCAGCAACTAGTGGTGGAGCAGAGGGGGCGTTGAGACTAAAGAAGACCATTGCTTCTTGAAGTAGGTCTAAAGTTGTGGAGGTGACAATGGTATATCTGAGGTACCAGTAGATTCAAAACTGTACAACAAGGAAATGGAAGGAGCTGGGAATTTTACAATATGTTCAAAAATGGACACACTCTCAAGAAAAACTATATTACGAGAGCTTCTAATACGACAGACCGAAGGATCATAGCAAAGGAATCCTTTATATTCAGAATTGTACCCCATAAAGGCACACAAAGCTACTTGTGTAGTTAACTTTGTGCATTCATGAGGTGGAAGGTGAACAAAACAAACACAACCAAAAACCCTGAGCATAGATAGATCTGGGGGTTTGTTAAAGAGAGATTGAAAATGAGAAGAATTATTCAAAACAAATGACGAAAGACGATTTATGAGATACACAACAGTGTTGGCCACCTCCACCCAAAACCAAGAGGGTATATGGGAATCCTGTAGAAGTGTTCTGACTACACTCAAGATATGTCCATTCTTCCTTTCTACTACCCCATTCTGTTGTGAGGTGCCTGGACAAGATTTTTTGGAATTGAATTCCATGTTGCTTTAAATAAATTTGGAAGTCTCCAAGATACTCTCCCCTTGAATCCGATCGTAGCACACATATCCGAGCATCAAATTGGGCAGTAACATAGGTATATAAGTGTTTAAATACTGTGTACAGATCAAATTTCTTTCGAAGAAAATAAACCCAAGTGAAACGGGTGCAGTCATCAATAAAGGTTACAAAGTACTTATATCCCAACCGTGAGACAACTGGAGACCAGACATCACTATGTATTAAATAAAAAGGGACTGTAGTGAAGGGATGGGATATCCATCGTATGGACGCCCAAGTCTTACGGAATGGGCTGGGCGAATTTCAAAAATTTCTCCCATCTTTGCAGGGAATCGAATTCCCTATTTTAGAAAAACATATTTTTCAAGAATCAATCTTGAACCATGAACCAAACCAGATCTGAACCAAAAGGAGTAGGAGGGAGGATATACCTGATACGGAGAAACAGTATCTCCCAATGGAGGTGTTCACGCCCAAGGAAGGATCCAAAGTCTGATCCCACTGAAAATGGTGCAATGCAGGATGGAGCAGAATCAGCAACGTTCTTCCAAAAGAACTTGACCCTTCGCAAGAATCAACTAGATGGCTTGTGAGTACAGATCCAATCAATCTTTTCCCAAAAGATTGGTATCAAGATCAGATCTTGATTTCTCCCAATAACTGGAGATCGAACTGAAAGTAATGGCGGCGGCAGTAAGGAGGCGGCAAGAGAGTATTCGCAGGGTGCAGAATTCTCTCTTCTTGTGATTTCAGCTCTGAAGAGAATTGAACATCAATCCATAAAAGTTGTCGCCCCTTTCTCCTTTCATAATCTTAAAGGGATCAGCTCCTAATCCCATTAGGAGTTGCTGATCCAAATCATATTTGGATTAGAAGTCCCTTTAAGTGATAAGGGATAACCCTTATCTTATCTGCAGATCAGATCAGCCATCTCCTAATCCAATTAGGAGGCTTCCAGATCTAAATCTCATTTAGATCTTGGACTCTCTAAGTGGATAGGGTCTAGGCCCAATCCTATCAGCTGATCTATCTCAGAATTCGCCCCTTTTTAATTGACTGATCAAATCAGCCCAAATCGAAATGGGCTTAAGGCCCATTTAAGGTTATGTACTCACTTAGCCTTCCAAACTGCTGCCCAGTTGGGCTTCCTTGTATGGCATGGGACCCAAACATTGATCTACACATCAGCCACATGGGTTCAGCCCAGCCTTTGTTACAAGGCCTGGCCGAATACACTGTTATGGACAGTGCACCCCTGAAACCCATCTTATGGGCTCTATGGGCCCAACACTTACCCTAAGTGGTCCCTGGGCCAAGCCACCTTGTAACACCCAGGGACTATGGGCAGATGCAAGATTAGCCATCAGGTATTATCCTCAATGGTCTGACACTTAACCTCTCAGCCCATAATGATCAAACACTACTCGACAATGGAGGACCTCTCCCTCGACTGCGAGGAACAGTGTTGCACTCTCTGCTTACATGGATCCCGGGAATTAAAACCTTTTGCAAATCATTTCGAAACCATAACATATATATATATATATATATCTTTATATAAATATATTTTGCAAAACAAAATCTCAACAATTGAAATCGGCTGTCGGCAGTCTTGGTTTCCATTAGAGAAAGTGCATCCCCGATCATTACCTTTGTCCGACAAAGGGGCTGATCCTGTCACTATGATCACCCACTCAGATGAATTCTCGGGCTACCCCAACATACCCAGGTTTTGACCCCCGCTAAGGATCTCACTGATTGGTACATCAAAGACAGCCCAATCCGACACCTAGTGTAGTATCATAATCGAGTCTAAGGGTTAGGTGTAACTTTCCAGTTTTGCCCATCTATCTCCAAGGTCCAGGGCAATACTGGAAATCTGGTCCGGTTCAAAAGTTCTATTAATCCTACACTGCATGTGCTTCGGGTCTCACCCTGGTAGCTGAGACAAGCCACCCCAACAGTTGGCAGCACACCAGTGTCAGCCTTGGCAGGATAAATCTCCCCAGACTTACCCAATGGCTGTGAACATTCTAAACTAACACAGGTCTCATAAGTGTCCAGGAACATGAATCAAATGTGTACTTTATTCATTTACAATAAATTCATAATGTACATATTTCTGATTGAAGCTAAGGGCATACAACTGTCTAATAGCTCCCACTTGCACTTAGGTTCAATCTGGTACAAGCCGGAGTCCCACGCTTTCCACGTGTTTCTCAAACACTTTCTGTGTCAATGGCTTAGTCAATGGGTCTGCCACATTCTCCGCTGATGCTACCTCTTAACATCAACTTCCCGTAGGTCCAGTGTTGTCACACAACAGTGGAATGGGTAATGTGCTGAATTCAAAATTCAGGAATGAACACCTTCATTCATAAGGTAGCCTCACTTACGGCAATGTGTTCGGCTTGGGTTGTGGACTGTTAATTTGCTACTTAGGACCCCTGTTTGCTGACATTCAGGAAACAACACACGATCCTATCGTGAAAACACACCCAGATGTAGACTTTCTATCATCCTGATCCGACTGGAAATCCGCATCTGTATACCCTTGGATCTGTAGTGAACTACCATCGAATACCAGACAAAACTCTTTTGTCCATCGAAGATACTTAAGTATGCATTTCACAGCAGTCCAATGCTCCTGCCCTGGGTTGGCCTAGAATCTGCTTATTACACTCACTGCCTGGGTGATGTCAGGACAAGTGCACAGCATGGCATACATGATGCTCCCTACAGCTGAGGCATAGGGAACGTCTTTCATGCTCTCGATCTCCTCAGAGGTCTTTGGAGACATCTTCTTGGAGAGATTGACTCCATGCCTGAAAAGAACATTTCCTTTCTTGGAGTTTTCCATGCTATCTCTCTTGACTATTTTGTCAATATAAACAGATTGGGATAATCCTATTATCCGCTTCGATAATCTCTATAGAGTCGAAAACCCAGTATATAGGAGGCTTCTCCAAGGTCTTTCATGGAGAATTGTTGTGATAGCCATACTTTTATCGTAGTTAACATTCCTACATCATTCCCAATGAGCAGAAAGTCATCTACATACAGAACCAGAAACGTAACCTTGTCACCACTGGTCTTCCAGTAAACACAGGGTTCATCCGGATTCTGGTCAAAATCAAACTTTTTTTTTTGACTGTAGAGTCAAATCGGATGTTCCAACTTCTAGAAGCTTGCTTGAGTCCATATATGGATCTATTCAACTTACAGACCATGTGTTCCTGACCCGCAGCTACAAAACCTTGCGGTAGCTGCATATAGATATCTTCAGCAAAATCTCCATTCAGGAACGCAGTTTTGACATCCATCTGCCAAATCTCATAGTCATAGTAAGCTGCTACAGCTAGTAGGATCCTAATGGATTTAAGCATGGCCACGGGCGAAAAGGTTTCCTCATAATCGATGCCTTCTTTCTGAGTGTATCCTTTCGCCACTAGACAAGCTCTGTAGGTCTCAACCCTGCCATCGGGGCCCTTCTTCCTCTTGTAGATCCATTTGCAACCAATTGCTTTTACCTCGGAGGGTGGATCCACTAGAGTCCAGACTCCATTGGTCTCCATTGAGTCCATCTCAGCTCTCATGGCATCTACCCATTTAAGGGAGTCTATGTCCAACATAGCTTCCGTATAAGTCACGGCGTCCTCTTCACTAACCAAGGTTTCGACCAGGTAACTATCCTGATCGTAACCAAAACGGACCGGTGGCCTGGACACCCGGGTAGATCTTCTAGGTTGGTCACTACCTAGAACTTGTGGGACACCTCCCACTGCATCTAAGCTCTCCTCATCAAGAACAATTTCCTGACGAAGATTGTCCAGGATGTAGTCATTTTCCAAGAATTGTGCATTCCGACTGCAGAACACCTTCTGCTCACTTGGATCATAGAATAGGTAGCCCACTGAGCCCTTTGGGTAGCCTACGAATAGGCAACAGCTGGTCTTGGATTCCAATTTGTCCGGATTCGTTCTTTTAACGTGAGCCAGACAACCCCAAATCTTCAAGTGTCGCACACTTGGTTTCTTTTCGGTCCAAAGCTCATAGGGAGTCTTAGGAACCGATTTGATTGGAACCCGGTTCAGCACGTATATCGCAGTCTTTAATGCGTATCCCCAAAAGGATGTGGGTAACTCTGAATGGATGAGAAGTGACCGGACCATATCTAATAGGGTCCTATTCCTCCTTTCTGAAACACCGTTAAGTTGTGGTGTAGCAGGAGGAGCTAACTGTGATACTATCCCGTTTACTTTTAAGTAGTCCCTGAATTCGTCAGAAAGATATTCGCCGCCTCGATCTGATCGAAGGGACTTAATTTCTCTCCCTAACTGTTTCTCGACCTCTTGTCTGAACTCTTTGAACTTTTCAAAGGATTCAGACTTATGTCTCATTAGGTACACGTAACCATACCGAGAATAGTCATCGGTGAATGTAATGAAATACACGTGTTGGTTACGGGTCCTAACACTCAGGGGACCACATACATCAGTATGTATAAGGCCAAGCGTGCCTGTACATCTTTCAGGCTTACCGTTGAATGGCCTCTTTGTCATCTTACCCTAAAGGCAAGGCTCACAAGTGGGAAGATCTTCTACAGTTAGAAAATCCAAAGGACCATCCTTTACCAGTCTTGTGATTCGATCAATACCGATATGGCCAAGTCGGTAATGCCACAGGCACGTGGGATTAACTGTATCACGTGCTCTTTTCTTGGGGATTTCGGTCGACGTAGTTTCAACTATGTTAGTTTCTAGAAAAAGATGTAGAACATAGAGACCGTTCTCCAGTTCCCCATATACGATGAATTTATTGTTTCTTTTAATAGTAATCGTATTACTGAAAAAGACAAAATATCCATCCGCACACAGTTTTGAGACAGAAATCAAATTTCTTCTTAGATTTTGCACAAAAAGACAATCTTTAGGTACAATATTTCCTTCTCTAAATTTTAATTCTACGGTGCCTATTGCCGTAGCTGCAACGCTTGCAGAAGTCCCCAAGTAGAGCATCACTTCTCCATCATTCAGCCCTCTGCTTACCTTGAACCCTACAGTGAGTTACACGCACGAGTTGAAGCCCCGGAGTCAATACACCAGGACGTAGAAGCTACCAATAAGTTGGTTTCTATGACACAAGATTCGAAATTGCCTTTCTTTGATTCCAGGTACTAATGACAGTTCCTCTTCCAGTGGCCGGTTTGTTTGTAGAAGTGGCATGCATCTGCTGTCCTGTCCTTCTGCTTCTTGGGCTTGGTAGTCTTCTTCTGAGGCTTCTTTGCCTTCCTCTTTTTCTTGCCCGTTTTGTTAGCTTCAACAACCATCACCACAGGCTCATCCTTCTTAAGTAAGTCCTTGGCCCTTTGCAACATATTGCTGAGCTCTTGAACGCTGACATTCAGCTTGTTCATATTGTAGTTTAATATGAACCCATTGAAGGAAGAGGGCAAGGAGTTCAGAATGGCATCCACTTAAGTGCCAAAATCTAGCCCGGATCCAAGGGCTTCCAGCTCATTAACGTATCCCATCATCCGAAGACAGTGGTCATGAACTTTCTGCCCCTTGGACATCTGTGTTAGACAGTTTTGTATGCCCTTAGCTTCAATCAGAATGATGTACTTTATGAGTTTATTGTAAATGAATAAAAGTGCATATTTGATTCATGTTCCCCTGGTATGTTTCTGTGTAATACCCTTAAACTGGACACTTAATGAGACTCGTCTTAGTTTAGAATGTTCACAACCAGTGGATCGGTCTGGGGAGACCTATCCTGACAAGGATGACACTGTGGTGCCACCAAGTCGGTTGGGGTGGCCCGTCTCAGCTACCAGGGTGAGACCTTAGGCACATACAGTGTAGGATTAATTGAATCCTTAAACTGGACCAGATTTTCAGTATTGCCCTGGACCTTGGAGATTGATGGGCAAAACTAGAAATTTACACATGACCCCTACACTCGATTATGATACTGCACTAGGTGTCGGATTGGGTTGTCTTTGATGTACCATTCAGTGAAATCCTTAGCGGGGGTCAAAACTTGGGTATGTTGGGACAGTCTGAGAATTCATCTGAGTGGGTGATCATAGTGACAGCATCAGTCCCTTTGTCGGACAAAGGTAATGATCAGGGATGCACTCTCACTGATGGAAACCAAGACTGCCGACAGCCGATTTCAACCGTCGAGATTTGTTTTGCAAAGTATATTTTATATGAGATATAAAAGTATATATATTATGGTTTCTAAAATGTTTGCAAGAAGGTTTTAATTCCCGGGATCCATAAAAGTAGAGAGTGCAACACTGTTCCTTGCAGCCGAGGGAGAGGTCCACTCTTGTCGGGCAGTGTATGATCATTATGGGCTGAGAGGTTAAGTGTAAGACCATTGAGGATAATACCTGATGGGCTAATCTTGCATCTGCCCACAGTCCATGGGTGTAACAAGGTGGATTGGCCCAGGAACCACTTAGGGTAAGTGTTGGGCCCATAGAGCCCATTTGATGGGTTTCAAGGGGTGCACTGTCCATAACAGTGTATTCGGCCAGGCCTTGTAACAAAGGTTGGGCCGAACCCATGTGGCTGATGTGTAGATCAATGCTTGGGTCCCACGCCATACAAGGAAGCCCAACTGGGCAGCGGTTAGGAAGGTTAAGTGAGCACATAAGCTTAATGGGCCTAAAGCCCATTTCGAACTGGCTATTTTATTAGTTAATAAAGGGGCGAATTCTGAGATGGATTAGCAGATAGGATAGGGTCTTAACCCTATCCACTCATAGAGTCCAGATTTGAATGTGATTCAGATCTAGAAACCTCCTAATGAGATTAGGACAAAAGCTAATCTAATCTGCAGATAAGATAAGGGTTTATCCCTATCACCTAAAAGGGGTCTTATCCAAATATGATTTGAATAAGCAGCTCCTAATTGGATTAGGAGCTGATCTTTTAGGTTAACAAAAGGAGGGGGCGGCAGCCTTTATGAGACACACAATCAGATTTTCTTCAGTGCTGAAATCACAAGAAAAGACAATTCTGCACCCTGCGAATTCTTTTTTGCCGCCTCCCTATTCTTGCCGCCCTGTTTTGCCAATTCGATCTCCACCAGTGGGAGAAGTCAAGATTTGAACTTGACATCAGTTCTTGGAGGAAGAATTGATAGGAAGCTGTGCTCACGTGCCATCCTGCTGTTTCTTGCGAAGGACAGAGTTCTTGGAGAAGAACATTGCTTATTCTGCTCCATCCTGCATTGCGCCATCTTCGGTGGGAGCAGATTTTGGATTCTTCCTTGGGCATGAACACCTCCATTGGGAGATACTGTTTCTCCGTATCAGGTATAATCCTCTCCTACTCCTTTTGGTTCAGATCTGGTTCAGTTTATTGTTCAAGAAAGATCCTTGAAAATATGATTTTCTAAATAGGGAATGCGATTCCCAGTTGAAGGGAGAGAAATTTTTTAAATTCGCCCCCTTATTCGGCAATCTTTGGGCGTCCATGGGATGGATCTCTCATCCCTTCAATCTGAGCGGTCATGAACATTTTCAAGACCATCTATCGAGTAGACCGGTTCTGCTCTTCGTACATTGTTTTCAGACTATCCAATATGTCTTTACCGAGTTCGATCTGATCGAACTGCCTCTGTATTGAGTTGTCCAAAGACGCAACGACATAGCAACGGGCTAGGGAGTTTTTATCCTCCCAATCTTGGAATTCTCTCCAACGGGCTTCAGAAGCCCTATCACCCGGATGTTCCTGAAGGAATGGTAGGATCCATCTAATGGACGCCAAAAAGGTGGTGGAATGGGTGGCCGAATTTCAAAAATTTCCTACCTTCCTCCAACTGTTAATCGTATTCCCTAAATTTAGAATACCATATTCAAGGATCTTATTTGAACCATAATCGAACCAGATCTGAACCACAAGGTAAAAGGGAGGATTATACCTGATCCGGAGAAGCAGTATCTCCCAAAGTTGGTGTTCACGCCCAAAGAAGAAACCAAGATCCGCTCCTGCTGAAGATGACACAGCTGGGGATGGAACGGAACCAGCAGGGTGCGTCCTACACACTGGATCCTACGCAAGAATCCTCTGGAAACTCTAAACACCGAATCTTCTTCAGTCTTTCTTGCAGGACTGATGTCAAGAACTGATTTCTTGACTTCCTATTGTTGCAAAGATCGAATCTTGCAATAGTGAATGGCGGCGGCAGGAAGAGAACTCCAGGGACGAACATGGCTGAACTGCTTTTCTTCTCTCTGGAGTATGAATGAGATCTAATCTCAATTCGCAGGGAGTTTTCTTTCACCAAAACTCTAGTTCGAATTTTGGTGTATTTTCTCTTGTTTTTCTCCTCCTTTCTCCTTGATTAAAAAACCTCCTAATTAGGAGTTATCCCAATCCAAATCTATATTTGGATAGGGGATTATCTCAATCCTATCTGCAGATTAAGTTAGTTTACTCATGATCTTATCAGGAGGTTACCAGATTCAAATCTAATTTGAATTTGGTTTCCTGGAGTGGATAAGGTTAAAGGCCCAATCCTTTTACTAACATTAATCTCAGATTCGCCCCATAGATGGGTGATCATATCAGCCCAGCTCGAAATGGGATTTTGGCCCATTAGATGTTCAATATTTAACTAGTTTCCAATCTGCTGCCCAGTTGGGCTTCTTTGTATGGCGTGGGACCCAAGCATTGATCTACACACCAGCCACATGGGTTCGGCCCAGCCTTTAATACAAGGCCCAGCCGAATTCACTGAAAGACTCAGTAAACCCCTGAGCCCATCATATGGACCCTATGGGCCCAACACTTACATTAAGTGGTCCCTGGGCCAAGCCATCTTATAAAAACCCAGGGACTGTGGGCAGGTGCAAGATTAGCCCATCAGGTACTACCCTAAATGGTCTTACACTTAACCTCTCAGCCCTTAATGATCAAGCACTGCCCGACAAGAGAGGACCTCTCCCTCGGCTGCAAGGAACAGTGCCGCACTCTCCACTCACATGGATCCCGGGAATTAAAACCATTTGCAAACATTTTGAAATCGTACATATATATGTAAATATATTAATTTTGCAAAACAAAATTCCAACGATTGAAATCAACTGCCGGCAGTTTGGTTTCCATCAGAGAGAGTGTCTTTCCCGATCATTACCCTTTGTCCGACAAAGGGGCCAATCCTGTCACTATGATCACCCACTCAGATGAATTATCAGACTGTCCCAACATACCCAGGTTTTGACCCCCATCTAAGGATCTCACTGATTGGCATATCAAAGACAGCCCGATCCGACACCTAGTGAAATGTCATAATCGAGTCTAGGGGTCAGGTGTAACTTTCCAATTTTGCCCATCTGTCTCCAAGGTCCAGGGCAATACTGGAAATCAGGTCCGATTCAAGGATTCAAGTAATCCCATACTGCATGTGCCTTGGGTCTTACCCCGGTGGCTGAGACAGGCCATCCCAACACTTGGTAGCACACCAGTATCAGCCTTGGCAGGATAAATCTCCCCAGACTTATCCAATGGCTGTGAATATTTAAAACTAACACAAGTCTCTATAAGTGTCCAGTTTTAGGGTCTTACACAGAATTAAACCAAACAACATGAATCAAACATGTACTTTATTTATTTCCACTAAATAACAAAAGTACATCAAATCGGATTGAATCTAAGGGCATACAAAACTGTCTAACAGCTCCCACTTGCACTTAGGTCCAATCTGGTACAAGCCGGAGTCCCATACTTTCCACGTGCTTCCCAAACACCTTCTGTGTCAGTGGCTTAGTCAATGTGTCTGCCACATCATCCGCTGATGCTACCTTCTGAATTAGGACATCCCCTCTACCAACGATCTCCCGCAGTACATGGTACCTTCTCTCGATGTGCTTTGACTTTGAGTGAGCCCGAGGCTCTTTAGCCTGGGCGATCGCTCCATTGTTGTCGCACAACAACGGGATGGGTGATGTGTTGGATGGAATCGCTCCCATTTCTTGTATGAATTTCTTCATCCACACGGCTTCCTTGGCAGCTTCACTTGCAGCAATGTACTTGGCCTTGGTTGTGGAGTCTACAGTGGACCCCTGTTTGCTGCTTTTTCAGCAAACAGCACATGATCCTATCGTGAAATCATACCCAGATGTAGACTTTCTATCATCTGGATCCGACTGGAAATCGGCATCGGTATACCCTAGAACTTGTAGTGAACTACCATCGAATACCAGACAAAACTCTTTTGTCCTTCGAAGGTATTTGAGTATGTTTTTCACAGCCGTCCAATGCTCCTGCCCTGGGTTTGCCTGGAATCTGCTTACCACACTCACCGCCTGAGCAATGTCCGGGCAACTACACAGCATGGCATACATGATGCTCCCTACGGCTGAGGCATAGGGAACGTCTCTCATGCTCTCAATCTCTTCAGAAGTCTTGGGAGACATCTTCTTGGAGAGAGTGACTCCGTGCCTGAAAGGAATGTTTCCTTTCTTGGAGTTTTCCATGTTGTATCTTTTGACAATTTTGTCAATATAAGCAGCTTGGGATAATCCAATTATCCGCTTCGATCTATCTCTATCGAAGACCCAGTATGTATGAAGCTTCTCCAAGATCTTTCATGGAGAACTGCTGTGATAGCCATACCTTGACCGAAATCAACATTCCTACATCATTCCCAATGAGTAAGATATCGTCCATGTACAACACCAAAAAGGTGATCTTATCCCCACTGGATTTCCTATAAACACAGGGCTCATCCTGATTTTGCTCAAAGTCAAACGTTTTGACTGCAGAATCAAATCGGATGTTCCAACTCCTTGAAGCCTGCTTAAGTCCATATATGGATCTATTAAGTTTACATACCATGTGTTCCTGACCAGCAGCAATGAACCTTGCGGCTGCTGCATGTAGATATCTTCACTAAGATCTCCATTCAGGAACGCGGTTTTGACATCCATTTGCCAAATCTCGTAGTCATGGTACGCTGCTACAGCTAGCAGGATCCTAATGGATTTAAGCATGGCCACGGGCGAAAAGGTTTCTTCATAATCGATGCCTTCTTTCTGAGTATACCCTATCGCCACCAAACGAGCTTTGTAGGTCTCAATCCTGCCATCGGGGCCCTTCTTCCTCTTGTAGATCCATTTGCAACCAATTGTTTTTACCCCGAAAGGCGGGTCTACTAGAGTCCAGACTCCATTGGTCTCCATCGAGTCCATCTCAGCTCTCATGGCCTCCACCCACTTCTGGGAGTCTATGTCTAACATAGCTTCCGCGTAAATCACGGGATCCTCTTCACTAGTCAAGGCCTCCACCAGGTAACTATCCTAGTCATAACCATATCGGACTGGTGGTCTGGATACCCGGGTGGACCTTCTAGGTTGGTCATTACCTGGAACTTGTGGGACATCTCCCACTGCTCCTGAGCTCTCCTCATCAAGAACTATTTCCTGACGTGGGTGTCCAGGATGTATTCGGATTCTAAGAATTGGGCGTTTCGACTGCAAAACACTTTCTGCTCACTTGGGTCATAGAATAGATAACCCACTGAATCCTTTGGGTAGCCTATAAACAGGCAACGACTGGTTTTAGATTTCAACTTGTCCGCACTTGTTCTTTTAACGTGTGCAGGACAACCCCAAATCTTCAAGTGTCTTACACTTGGCTTCCTTCCAGTCCAAAGTTCATATGGAGTTTTCGGAACTGATTTGGTTGGAACCCGATTCAGCACGTAGATAGCAGTCTCTAATGCGTATCCCCAAAAGGATGTGGGTAATTCTGAGCGTACGAGAAGTGACCGGACCATGTCCAACAAGGTCCTATTCCTCCTCTCTGAAACACCGTTGAGTTGAGGTGTAGCAGGAGGAACTAATTGTGACACTATCTCATTGTCCTTTAAGTAGTCCCTGAATTCGTCAGAGAGATACTCGCCACCTCGATCTGATCGAAGGGCCTTAATTTCTCTCTCTAACTGTTTTTCGACTTCCTGTCTGAACTCCTTGAACTTTTCAAAGGATTCAGACTTATGTCTCATTAGGTACACGTAACTATATCGTGAAAAATCATCTGTAAAAGTGATGAAATACACGTGTTGATTCCGTGTCCTAACACTCAGGGGACCACATACATCAGTATGTATTAGGTCAAGTGTGCCTTCAGATTTTTCAAGCTTACCGTCAAATGGCCGCTTAGACATCTTACCTTGAAGGCAAGGTTCACAAGTGGGAAGATTTACTAGGGTTAGAAAATCCAAAGGACCATCCTTTACCAGTCTTGTGATTCGGTCAACACCGATATGGCCAAGTCGGTAATGCCAGAGGCACGTGGGATTTACTGTATAACGATTCCTTTTCTTGGGATTTTCGACCGACGTAGTTTCGGTTAAGTTAGTTTCCAGAGAAGGATGTAGAACATAGAGACCGTTCTCCAGTTCCCCGCATGCGATGAATTTGTTATTCCGTTTAACAGTAATCATATTACTAAAATAAACAGTATATCCATCAGCACACAGTTTAGAAACAGAAATTAAATTTCTTCTCAAGTTCTGTACATAAAGACAATCTTTAAGCACAAATACTCCTCTAAAAACTAATTCTACGGTTCCTATTGCCGCAGCTACAACACTTGCAGTTGTTCCCAAAAATAGTGTCACTTCGCCTTCACTCAATCTTCTGTTAACTTTGAACCCCTGCAATGAGTTACACGCATGAGTTGAAGCCCCGGAGTCAACGCACCAAGACACAGAAGTAACTAACATATTAGTTTCTATGACACAAGTTTCGATGTTACCTTTCTTAGATTCCAGGTAGGCAGGACAATTCCTCTTCCAATGGCCGGTCTGCTTGCAGAAGTGACAGACATCAGATGCCTTGTTCTTCTGCTTCTTAGGTTTGGCAGCTTTCTTCTGGGGCTTCTTTGCCTTTCTCTTTTTCTTGCCCGATTTGTTAGCTTCGGCAAGCATAACCACAGGCTCATCCTTCTTGAGTAGATCCTCGGCTCTCTGCAACATATTGCTGAGTTCCTGGACACTGACATTCAGCTTATTCATATTATAGTTCATTGTGAACGCATTGAAGGAAGAGGGCAAAGAATTTAGGATGGCATCCACTTGCGTGCCAAGATCTAGCCCGGATCCAAGAGCTTCTAGTTCATTAATGTATCCCATCATCCGAAGACAATGGTCATGAACTTTCTGCCCTTTGGACATCTGCACGGTCATGAACAATTTCAGGATCTTCTGTCGAGTAGAACGGTTCTGCTCTTCATACATTGTTCTTAGACTGTCCAATATGTCATTGGCTAGTTCGATCTGATCGAACTGCCTCTGTATTGAGTTGTCTAATGAGGCAATGACAAAGCAGCGGGCTAGGGAATTCTTATCCTCCCAATCTTGGTAGTCCCTCCTACGGGCCTCAGAAGCCCTATCACTCGGACGTTCCGGGGCAGGATTTTTCACCACCTTGTCTAACTTTTCGAAAGTTAGGACCAGCATAAGATTTTTGTACCAGTCGGCATAGTTTAGGCCCTTAAGCTTGTTATCGTCTAGCAGCTTTGCAAATTGACCGTTTGCCATTTTCTGATAAAACAACAGACATTAGTCCACAACCTTAATTTGATTCAAGTTACTTACATAGACATGGATTTTAATCTATGTTTCATTCCCATTTGTTCATCTCTGAGATTTCACTCCTATCTCAGTGACGGAGACGACGAAATGTCTCTGGAAATGTGGGAAATCACATGGGGTGCGTGAAGCCAACTGTTTCAGCTGCATAACCCCACCACCTTTCTGTGACGGATCATATCCACTCATCAAATGAGTTTCCCTTTGGCCTCTGTCAGACAAGGTTCGGAGCCGTTTTCAAGTAAACCTTTCTGTCCAGTGAGTGCACACCCATCATATTCAGGTTACGCCAAGGTACCGTGAGAGAGTTCCCATTTTCTGGTGAAGCCCCTCCCACATCGGTCTATGACGCCCCTATCATCTTATGAAACACTCTGACAGATCCAACAGCAAATGGATAGCCCAATTTTATGGTGCGTTTCCTCATTACTGAAGGACCCATCACTGTGCCAATGATGGAAGGCCTTTAGAGAGTCCATCATATGGATCTCCCTATCGCATGCATTCATATTTGCTGGAGGGAACGAAATTACGCCCTAGTTCTAATTTAGGTCAAACCAGAGTGGCTCCCACTGACTTTCATGAAGTCAGATTTCTGGTGGGCCTTAATCGGCTAGGGGTTCCGTACGCATCCCTTTTCAGGGTTGTGGGGCCCACCAAACAAAGAGGGGTCATCTAATGACCTTAAGGGACACCATGGCAATGATGTGCATTCAGCCATGGTGTGCGCAAGAGCCACTAACGAGTCTTCATGGGCCAAGTGCTTATGGCTTATGATCGCAGCACATCAAACATCCAAACATCACATGTAAAGGAGGAATTGATCCAATCAAATAACTGCTGTAAAGCCCATCGAATAGCCCATTTAAAATCTAAATCATTAACAATTAATGTTTACTAGGTGTATGGGCTGAATCGCAGTTAGCAGTTCGGCCCATACAGCTTATCTCACAATAATGGGCTTTTGTAGTTTTAACCCTTTAAAACTGGGCTTTACAGGTGGGCCGAATTAATCCCTGTTATTGAACATCAGATTTGGAACAGCAAGTGTGAGAAATATGGACTGAAAAATCAGTCCCCTTTGAAACCCAGATTCAGTCCAAACAGTTTTGGTCCAATCTAGTCCGAAAAAGGTCCAAAACTGATTTTCAATTCAAGAATTAATTCATGAAAGATCTGAAATTAATAAACTTGATTTTTAAACAAACACAAATCAATTATGGACTGTTCGCACCACCTGCAAAACAGAGGTTAATCACCAATGTTGCAGTTTCACAAACTGCAAATCGCAGGAAGCGATTTCTCCATCTGCAAATCTCCAGCGCTGCCATCTTCTTCCTTCTTCTTTAATCAAGAAAATAAATAACAGAAATCCTATTTCTATTAATTAATTACATTCTTGATCAAATCCTATACATTCAGTCTAGAAAATAAAAAAAAAATTATTTACAGACCGAATTAAATGAAATAAATAAATAGAAAGGAAAACGGGTGCGCAGACCATCTATGCCAAATCTGCACTGCAATCTCCAGGTTCGAACAGTCCATTAAATCAAAATAAATAAAGAACAATTCTGAATAAATTTTGGATTTAACAAAATAAATTTCAGATCAATCGCCCTTAACAAGAAACCATTTCTTGAAAAAAAAGAAAGTAATCTGCGCAAATCGTGTAACAATAGTTTCTATCCATCTACGCAGGGTCAGATCTGATTTTCTTTTAATTCAAGATTCGAACCTGTGACTCTGATACCACTGAAGGAATGGTAGGATCCATCTAATGGACGCCAAAAAGGTTGCGGAATGGGTGGCCGAATTTCAAAAATTTCCTACCTTCCTCCAACTGTTAATCGTATTCCCTAAATTTAGAATACCATATTCAAGGATCTTATTTGAACCATAATCGAACCAGGTCTGAACCACAAGGTAAAAGGGAGGATTATACCTGATCCGGAGAAGCAGAATCTCCCAAAGTTGGTGTTCACGTCCAAAGAAGAAACCAAGATCCGCTCCTGCTGAAGATGACACAGCTGTGGATGGAACGGAACCAGCAGGGTGCGTCCTACACACTGGATCCTTCGCAAGAATCCTCTAGAAACTCTAAACACCGAATCTTCTTCAGTCTTTCTTGCAGGACTGATGTCAAGAACTGATTTCTTGACTTCCTATTGTTGCAAA
Source organism: Nelumbo nucifera (assembly GCF_055504915.1). Lineage (NCBI taxonomy): Eukaryota > Viridiplantae > Streptophyta > Magnoliopsida > Proteales > Nelumbonaceae > Nelumbo > Nelumbo nucifera. The sequence goes on along the minus strand of NC_142649.1, from coordinate 142,966,187 downwards.
GATCGAATCTTGCAATAGTGAATGGCGGCGGCAGGAAGAGAACTCCAGGGACGAACATGGCTGAACTGCTTTTCTTCTCTCTGGAGTATGAATGAGATCTAATCTCAATTCGCAGGGAGTTTTCTTTCACCAAAACTCTAGTTCGAATTTTGATGTATTTTCTCTTGTTTTTCTCCTCCTTTCTCCTTGATTAAAAAACCTCCTAATTAGGAGTTATCCCAATCCAAATCTATATTTGGATAGGGGATTATCTCAATCCTATCTGCAGATTAAGTTAGTTTACTCATGATCTTATCAGGAGGTTACCAGATTCAAATCTAATTTGAATTTGGTCTCCTGGAGTGGATAAGGTTAAAGGCCCAATCCTTTTACTAACATTAATCTCAGATTCGCCCCATAGATGGGTGATCATATCAGCCCAGCTCGAAATGGGCTTTTGGCCCATTAGATGTTCAATATTTAACTAGTTTCCAATCTGCTGCCCAGTTGGGCTTCTTTGTATGGCGTGGGACCCAAGCATTGATCTACACACCAGCCACATGGGTTCGGCCCAGCCTTGAATACAAGGCCCAGCCGAATTCACTGAAAGACTCAGTAAACCCCTGAGCCCATCATATGGACCCTATGGGCCCAACACTTACATTAAGTGGTCCCTGGGCCAAGCCATCTTATAAAATCCCAGGGACTGTGGGCAGGTGCAAGATTAGCCCATCAGGTACTACCCTAAATGGTCTTACACTTAACCTCTCAGCCCTTAATGATCAAGCACTGCCCGACAAGAGAGGACCTCTCCCTCGGCTGCAAGGAACAGTGTCGCACTCTCCACTCACACGGATCCCGGGAATTAAAACCATTTGCAAACATTTTGAAATCGTACATATATATGTAAATATATTAATTTTGCAAAACAAAATTCCAACGATTGAAATCAACTGCCGGCGGTTTGGTTTCCATCAGAGAGAGTGTCTTTCCCGATCATTACCCTTTGTCCGACAAAGGGGCCAATCCTGTCACTATGATCACCCACTCAGATGAATTCTCAGACTGTCCCAACATACCCAGGTTTTGACCCCCATCTAAGGATCTCACTGATTGGCATATCAAAGACAGCCCGATCCGACACCTAGTGAAATGTCATAATCGAGTCTAGGGGTCAGGTGTAACTTTCCAATTTTGCCCATTTGTCTCCAAGGTCCAAGGCAATACTGGAAATCTGGTCCGGTTCAAGGATTCAAGTAATCCCATACTACATGTGCCTTGGGTCTTACCCCGGTGGCTGAGACAGGCCATCCCAACACTTGGTGGCACACCAGTATCAGCCTTGGCAGGATAAATCTCCCCAGACTTATCCAATGGCTGTGAATATTTAAAACTAACACGAGTCTCTATAAGTGTCCAGTTTTAGGGTCTTACACAGAATTAAACCAAACAACATGAATCAAACATGTACTTTATTTATTTCCACTAAATAACAAAAGTACATCAAATCGGATTGAATCTAAGGGCATACAAAATTGTCTAACAGTTCCGGGGCAGGAGACTTGACTACCTTGTCCAATTTTTCAGATGTTAAAACCAGCATTAGGTTACGGTACCAGTCGGCATAGTTTGGGCCCTTAAGCTTGTTGTCATCAATAAGCTTTGCAAATTGTCCGTTTGCCATTTTCTGATAAAACAACAAATATCAGTCCACAACCTTATTTGATTCATGTTCAAATCACAGACATGGATTTTAATCTATGTTCCATTCTCTTTTGTTCATCTCTGAGTTTTCCCTCCTTCTCAGGGACGGAGACAGCGACTTGTCTCTGGAAATGTGGGAAACCACATAGGGTGCATGGAGCCAACTGTTTCAGCTGCAAAACCCCACCACCTTTCTGTGAAGGATCATATCCACTCATCATATGAGTTTTCCCTTTGGCCTCTGTCAGACAAGGTTCAGAGCCGTTTTCAGGTAAACCTTTCTGTCCAGTGAGTGTTCACCCATCATATTCGTGAACGCCAAGTTACCGTGAGAGAGTTCCCATTTTCTGGTGAAGCCCCTCCCACATCGGTCTATGACGCCGCTATCATCTTATGAGACACTTGGACAAGCCCATCAGCAAATGGATAGCCCATTTTCTGGTGCGTTTCCTCATTACTAAAGGACTCATCCTCATGCTAATGATGGAAGGCCTTTAGAGAGTTCATCATATGAATCTCCCTATCACGTGCACTCATATTTACTGGAGGGAACAAGAATTACGCCCTAGTTTATTTTAGGTCAAACCAAAGTGGCTCCCACTGACTTTCATAAAGCCAAATTTCGGTGGACCTAAATCGGCTAGGGTTCCACACGTAACCTCTTCAAGAGGTGTGGGGCCCACCATTGAGGGAGGTCATCCAATGACCAGGAGGGACACCATGGCAATGATGTGCATTCAGCTATGGTGTGCGCAAAAGCCACTATTGAATCTGCATGGGCCAAGTACATATGGCCCATGAACGTAGCACATCACACATCCATACATCACATGCAGGGAGGAATTGATCCAATCAATTAATTGTCTGTAAAATCCCATTTTAATCCATAATATTAACAATTAATATCATCTAGGTATATGGGCTGAATTAGGGTTACCCAGTTCGGCCCATATAGCTTTATCCTTTGAAGTGAGCTTTTGGCAGTTTTAACAATTTAAAACTGGGCCTTACAGGTTGGGCCGAATTAAATGTCCAATTAATTATCAATCCTTAAGCCCATTAAAAAAAAATAGGGCTGATATTCAGCCTTGATTCAAGACTTGAACCTGGCTCTGATACCACTGAAGGGATGGGATATCCATCGTATGGACGCCCAAGTCTTGCAGAATGGACTGGGCGAATTTCAAAAATTTCTCCCAATTTTTGCAGGGAATCGAATTCCCTATTTTAGAAAAACATATTTTTCAAGGATCAATCTTGAACCATGAACCAAACCAGATCTGAACCAAAAGGAGTAGGAGGGAGGATATACCTGATACGGAGAAACAGTATCTCCCAATGGAGGTGTTCACGCCCAAGGAAGGATCCAAAGTCTGATCCCACTGAAAATGGCGCAATGCAGGATGGAGCAGAATCAGCAATGTTCTTCCAAAAGAACTTGACCATTCGCAAGAATCAACTGGATGGCTTGTGAGTACAGCTCCAATCAATCTTTTCCAAAAAGATTGGTATCAAGATCAGATCTTGATTTCTCCCAATAACTGGAGATCGAACTGAAAGTAATGGCGGCGGCAGTAAGGAGGCGGCAAGAGAGTATTCGTAGGGTGCAGAATTCTCTCTTCTTGTGATTTCAGCTCTGAAGAGAATTGAACATCAATCCATAAAAGTTGTCGCCCCTTTCTCCTTTCATAATCTTAAAGGGATCAGCTCCTAATCCCATTAGGAGTTGCTAATCCAAATCATATTTGAATTAGAAGTCCCTTTAAGTGATAAGGGATAACCCTTATCTTATCTACAGATCAGATCAGCCATCTCCTAATCCAATTAGGAGGCTTCCAGATCTAAATCTCATTTAGATCTTGGACTCTCTAAGTGGATAGGGTCTAGGCCCAATCCTATCAGCTGATCTATCTCAGAATTCGCCCCTTTTTAATTGACTGATCAAATCAGCCCAAATCGAAATGGGCTTAAGGCCCAATCCTATCACTTAGCCTTCCAAACTGCTGCCCAGTTGGGCTTCCTTGTATGGCATGGGACCCAAACATTGATCTACACATCAGCCACATAGGTTCAGCCCAGCCTTTGTTACAAGGCCTGGCCGAATACACTGTTATGGACAGTGCACCCCTGAAACCCATCTTATGGGCTCTATGGGCCCAACACTTACCCTAAGTGGTCCCTGGGCCAAGCCACCTTGTAACACCCAGGGACTGTGGGCAGATGCAAGATTAGCCATCAGGTATTATCCTCAATGGTCTGACACTTAACCTCTCAACCCATAATGATCAAACACTGCCCGACAGGGGAGGACCTCTCCCTCGACTGCAAGGAACAGTGTTGCACTCTCTGCTTACATGGATCCCGGGAATTAAAACATTTTGCAAATCATTTCGAAACCATAACATATATATATAGATATATATATATTTTATATAAATATGTTTTGCAAAACAAAATCTCAACAATTGAAATCGGCTGCCGGCAGTCTTGGTTTCCATCAGAGAGAGTGCATCCCCGATCATTACCTTTGTCCGACAAAGGGGCTGATCTTATCACTATGATCACCCACTCAGATGAATTCTCGGACTGTCCCAACATACCCAGGTTTTGACCCCCGCAAAGGATCTCACTGATTGGTACATCAAAGACAGCCCAATCCGACACCTAGTGTAATATCATAATCGAGTCTAGGGGTTAGGTGTAACTTTCCAGTTTTGCCCATCTATCTCCAAGGTCCAGGGCAATACTGGAAATCTGGTCCGGTTCAAAGGTTCTATTAATCCTACACTACATGTGCTTCGGGTCTCACCCTGGTAGCTGAGACAAGCCACCCCAATAGTTGGCAGCACACCAGTGTCAACCTTGGCAGGATAAATCTCCCCAGACTTACCCAATGGTTGTGAACATTGTAAACTAACACAAGTCTCATTAAGTGTCCAGTTTAACGATATTACACAGAAACACACCACAGGAACATGAATCAAATGTGTACTTTATTCATTTACAATAAATTCATAATGTACATATTTCTGATTGAACCTAAGGGCATACAACTGTCTAACATGTAGCATGCTCAAAGTAAGAAGGAAAAGGTAAAATATAACTCTTACATAAACCACAAGTAATGCAATATTTACTGACATTCTTAAAAGAAACTGCAGAAACAAGTAAACTACCGAAAGCAAATAATTGATTTAACTTCTTAGAAAACGGATTGACAAGGCGTTTATGCCACAAAAGCCAATCATTATTACAATTAAAAGATTCAAAGCCATAAGTGGTAGAAAGCAAACACGAAGTAGAAACAGGTGCAGTCCTATTCTTTTCAAACTCCAAAGCAAATAGTCTTCCCAATCTACGCCCCTTCCCCTTCACCTCCCCAGTTTTCCGGTCCTGTATCAAACAACCGTCAGAAGTGAATGAGACAGTGTTACCTTCCTCTACAAGTTGGCCAACAGAAATCAAATTGGTGGTGAGCTTAGGTACAAATAAAGTTTAGGATAAATGAAACGGAGATGACTTAGAAGTAGATAAATACAAATCATCACAGCCAAATATATCCAATTTTTCACCATTTGCAGTGATAATATGTTTATTGGGAGGATGGGGTTTGGAATACTAACCGAGTATGGCCCCTGTCATATGGTTAGAGGCTCCTGAGTCAATATACAAAAGGTGGTTTGGTGAAGGACAATAGGTTCGTGACTTACCATACAGACCAATAGCATAGAAGGCTGAGGAGATGACCAAGGACATGAGTTGTCGAATCTGTTCTTCAGACATGTCACCGGAGGTGTCATTTTGGCCAGCTATAGAAGTAATCGAGGAGGCATTTGAACCATCTACAACAGTCTAATAGGCCTTGTAGCTTCATTTCTTTTGATTTGATCCACAACCTTTCTGAGGCCGAGTAGGACATTCAGTAATAATATGGCCGAACTACTTGCAATAAGTGCATGTATTCTTCTTCTTACAATAGGAGACAATGTGCCCAAACTCCTTACATTCATAACATTGTACCTTAGAGAGGTCCTTTTTCCCTTTCAGTTTAGTTGCCAGGAAGACAGCATCAATGTTGGGATCTTTTCTCCTATCCAGTGTAGCCTGTGTAGCAAATCTGGTTTCCACTCTCAAAATTTCCCCAAGGATAGTATCTAAGTCAAGAAGTGTTCCTCGGCTCAAGATATTAGATCTGTCAGCTTTAAACTCAGGCCTTAGATGTATTAGGAAATGCATAATCTTCCTTCTATCAAAGTGTTCATTCATGTACTTCACACAACAATCTACCGGATCCCATGTGAACTAACTCATATTCTATCCAAAGGTTGATGAACCCTGCATAATATTCTTATACCTTTCTGTCTCCTTAATAGTATGAGAAGATATCAACCTCTATCTGATTCTGATACTGTCTAGAGGTGTTCAATTGCAGATAAACCTTCTTGAGATACTGGTACATCTCATAGGCCATCCTGTACCCTTTCATAGGGATAACAATATCAGTTTCGACTGAACCTAGGATCCATAACGCAATTTTTGCATTGTCGATCTTCCATTGATTAAGGCCCTTAATATCAGAATCATCAGGTTTAGATACAAAGCCATCCAGATATCCCCAAAGACCCTTAGCTTCGACATGGAATTGAAAGTTAAACTTCCATAATGCGTAGTTTGTGCCATTGAATTTAATAGGAAGAACCTCCATCCTTTCTAATTCCATTGGGAGACAAAAGGCAACAACACACACTTCCAGAAAACCAATAAAATTCGAGCCAGAGGATGAAGAAGAAAGTACCTTTTAGTTGATGTCCAAAAAAGGTAATTGTAATGCTCTGCCGAACTAAAGAGTGGATCGAAACCCCTCAAAATCAAAACTGATCTAAACCAAACCAAAAGGATTCGGTAGATCTGCTCTGGGAGACACCAAATCTAAGATTTCAGGCTGATCCGATGTCTCTACAAGGAGATCTAAGAAGAAAGATGAATCCAATGGCACGGCAGTCCAAGAAGATGATCTGTAAAGTTCAGATCTGTAGCCAATCTAGGAAGAGGATAAAGGACACTCAAGAACCTCCTAAATTCTGTTAGAGAGTTCTTGAAGCAGTAGTAAAAGAGATGATCGAGGAGATATTGTGTAGATCAGGTCGTGACCTGCTCTGGTACCATGTCAGAGTCAAGTCGAAAGTTCAGAGAGAGAGAAAGAGAGAAACAAAAGATTGGTGGGAGTGTTACCTTGTAACAGTCAACACCTTAAAAGATATATTTATATTAAAAAAGGTAAAAGGGCAAATCTGTCCTTGGTGTACAAAAGAAAGAGAGTACATTGATTAGATGTACAACAATGAAGAGTAAAAGTACAAAAATAGCCATACGGCTAGATCTTCTCACTGTCTCTACAATTACAACCTAAAAATTACTTTTCATCAATACTGTCAAAACTAGGAAAAACACCAACCCGGGCCCCTAAAACAAAGCTAAGATCACAGCTATAAGAGAATCACTAAAGTGAATTGATCCAAAGAAAATAAAGATGACCCTTTATGACTATATGAGGGATAGTGTTAGTGCTTCCTCTTGTTGGACAAGTGAAGTAACAGAACAAGTAGAAATCCTTTAGTTTGCATACATGGAACATTTATACTAAATACTAAGAGCCTAAAACGTATTTTTTACTAATATGCATACTACACATCATCTTACCTTGTTAAATAGTTCTTTATAGACAGAAGAATAACAAAAATCAGTTTTTCCCACTATAAAAAGACAAACAACCATTATCTTTATATTTCAAAATACAGTTGCACTGAACAAAACAGAATGGCCAAAAAGGATTCATGTAGCTGACCCCATATAGTCGGGACAAGGTTTAGATGATAACAACGATTAGTTCACCAATGCAGTCATGGATTGTAAAATACTATGGCATCATGTACAATTACCTGAATCACATCTCCAATAGAAATTGAAGAGGAATTTGCCCATGGAGGTAGCCCTTGAACTTGCAAGAGCCGAAAGGACAAATGAAATTTCTCTTTTGGGACACTAAAATGGCGAATTGCCTCCAAACCCTCGTTAGAATTCGCAGGTGGAAGTTCATTCATCTGAGAAAGGGTAATCAAAATCTTCAGTCACCATAGAGCTTTGGAAATAGTTTGAACAATAGCATCAGAATAAAATACCAAGATGCATCAGGTAATTGATTAGCAATGTTATAGAGAAGTGGATAAAAGAAACCACAAAAAAAAAGATCTTTTTCTTTTCTTTATTTTAACCTTTGCATATAAAACTATGATCACATGTAGCATATTGTCATATATAAAAAGAATGTAACAATCATGACTGGTAAAAGAAGCACGGGCTAAAAAGTTTGTTTTTTATAATAAACAAAATTCTGGTTGAAAAGCTAGTCTTCAAAACTTCAAACCACACCAATGCCAAGTAAGTTTCGGATGAAGCATTTACATGATTGATAAAGCATAAAGACAAATTAATTAAAGGCAAAAAGCACAAAAGCATTCATGGTCTGGAGAGTAATGGCTAGGATGCTGAAGTTAATCCTCACTCGTCTTCAACTTCACCTTGGAAAACAATTCATGAGGTATATGCATCTTTCCTTAGCTTGATCCTGTTTAATGTGAGAAGGGATGATAAAATCCAGTTCTGGGTAGACCTTTGGATAGGGGAAACACCACTAAAAGATCAATTTCCTGAACTTTTTTCCCTATCTAACCAAAAGGGTGAACCTATGTCTAGTTTGGGAATACCCTCTCCTTTAGGCTTCAATTGGAACCTTGGTTTCAAAAGAGGCCTACGAGAAAGTGAGCATTTTTCTTTAATTACCTATTTGACATTTTAGAGATAGCTTTCATATACCCAAACTTGAAACACTCTAGAATTTGGGTTGTAATCTGAAGAGCTATACTCGAAGTAGCAAGGAGGAGAAGAGAACCACAGAACTGAAGAGAATGTCGAACTGTACTAGCCAGTCGACCAGTCTTTTATTTATAGATGAATATAGTACAAGGTACAAGAAATTACTGGGATGCCCCTGATTAGTGATGGGACACCCAGATGACTTAAATCATTAAACAAGATTAGGCCCATTAACACAGGCCCAGTTACAAGATAAGTTAAACATAAGACTGGGCTAATAAGAACTCTTATCAGCCGAACATCACTTTAACATTCTAACATGGGTTTCCTCCTCTAATGAACTTCACTTGTTCCCCCTTTTTCAAGCATCTAGCCTTACTTGGTTCTCAAGGGGTTGTTTTCCCAGTGAAAGAAATTTGGAGTAAGCCAATCCCACCAAAAATTCAAGCCTTCCACTGGGAAATTTTCCTTGTAAAGGTAAATACTTGTGATATGTTGCAAAGAAGAAGACCCTCTTATTTGATCGGAAAAAAAAAAAAAACCCTCTTCTTGACTTTTTCTTCATATGTGTTTCTTATGTAGGGGTAGTGGAGACTGTCAACACTCTTGGCCGAATAGAGAAGAGAACAAGAATAATCTTAGAAGTGTCCAGAATAGTCAACCTGATGCAGTATGAGATTCAGACCAATTGAGTAAGCATTTACAAAGTTGGTTTTCAAAGACCCATCTTAGTATGTATAGGGGGAGGATGATACAATACAGAAAATAGATAATAAGTTTTATGCATGTTGAGAACAATCCAAGACACGTAAGAAGCTGGGATGACATTACTGATCCAACCGAGTAATTAATTACCAAGTTAGCACCAGCAAGGAATTCCTATCTTAGTTTGAACTTACCAAGTTAGCATCAACGCGTAACTTCTATCTTAGTTCAAATTTACCAAATTAGCATCAACATGGAATTTCTATCTTAGTTTGTAGTTACCAAGTTAGCATTAAATCATGATTTCTGAATTTTTGTTCAATTAGGACTTTCTTTTTGAGGAGTTTTAGTAGGTTTCTATTAAGGAGTGTTATCTTAGATTAGGAAACTTTCTTGTAGGAACCGTAAGGGCGTAAGTCTATATAAAGAGTAGCTAGGGAAAAACTAGGGGAGTTTTATGTTGATTTTCTCTTAATTATTCAGTGAAGAATTACTCTTCTTGTTTATTTCGGCTTTTGCTCTTTTCTTTGAAGCTTCTCCGAACGTGGTTTGTTTCCATACTACACCACAACCCCCACCTCAAAGAGTCTCTTATATATTAAAGGATATGTACAATTACAAGAATGCCCATATAGGGCTGAAAGAGGAAAGAATAAAAAATACAAGTAATGTAATACACAAGAAGGACTATACTAATAAGATACATCAAGTCACAGAATCTCCATACTCCCCCTCAAATTGATGCATAGACATAAGCATCAATTTGCCTTTAAGAAAGAGGTGTCAAACTCTAGTCATGGCCTTGGTGAAGATATTGGCAATCTACATGTCCAAGGCTACATGAGGAAGCGATATAGACCCAACAGTGAAAAGATCTCGGATAAAGTGGCAATCCACCTTGATGTGCTTGGTCCCCTCATGGAAGACAAGTTAGATGCAATCTTGATAGCACTCGTAAATTGTCTACATAGACAGCAAGAAGAAGAAGGGAGAAAAAAGGAGTTCGATAATCTCCTCTTTCTCCTCTCTAATCTTTTATTAATCTTACTAAGATTACATAAATTACAAGTCTGCCCTTAAGTGGGTGTCCACCTCATCAACATACTTAGAAAACATAAAAAGAATTAAAGGCCCATTAAGAAAAATAACAAGAACTAATCAATAAGATAGAAATGGGCTAGGACCCATTCGACCCAATCTCTCTACACTCCCCCTCAAGCTAAGCATAGATATCAATCATGCCCAACTTGCTTATATAGTGAATCAGCTTTCCTTCAGGAACACCTTTTGTCAAAACATCAGCCAATTGTTCTTCAGAAGCAATAAATGGCAGACAGACTTCTCCTGAAGCAACTCACTCCCGTATAAAGTGCTTGTCAACTTCTATGTGTTTAGTTCTACCATGTTGAATAGGATTATGTGCAATGTTGATAGCGGCCTAGTTGTCACAATATAACATCATTAGCTTCTCACAGTCTATACCCAATTCTTCTAAAAGTGATCTCAAGCAAAAAGTTCTGAAACTCTAGGTGCCATTGCCCTGTACTCTGCTTCAACCAAGGATCTAGCCACTACAGACTGCTTCTTACTCCTCCATGATACAATGCTCCATAGCACAGTAACCTAAAGTGGACCTCCTATCATCAATATATCTAGCCCAGTCAGCATCAGTGTATGCTTCTAGCTTCATTTGCCCATGCTTAGCAAATAAAATAACTTTCCCTGGAGTCCCTTTTAGATAACACAGAACCCTCTCAGCAGTTGCTAAATGTGTATCTCTGGGAGAATGCATGAACTAACTAATTACGCTAACTACATAGGAAATATCTAGTCGAGTCATTCAAAAATATAATAACTTCCCAACCAGTCTCTGGAACACTCCCCTATCAGTCAACAGTTCACCATCCATAGCTGACAGCTTATGATTTAGGTCTATAGGAGTGGAAGCTGGTCGACACCCAGTTTGCCAATCTCTGCAAGAAGATCAAGAACATACTTACGTTGAGAAATGAATATACCATCCTTAGACCTGGCAACTTCAATTCTCAAGAAATATCTGAGTTCACCCAAGTCTTTAATATCAAACACGGTGTTAAGAAATCTTTTGAGATGAGTAACTTCCTGAGTATCACTACCAGTAACTATAATATCATCAACATATACAATCAAAAGGGTCACTAAGGAATCTCTCCTCTTAACAAACAGGGTATGATTAGACTGAGTCTACGTATACTCAAAAGTAACAAGGGCAGCCCAAAATCTGTCAAACTAGGCTCTAGGAGATTGCTTAAAGCCTGTAGAGAACACTCATGTGGGCCCCACTGCAGTGGTCCCCACTGTGTTCGTAGGACAGCATGTGTAGTTATTTGTTTCAGTTATAGTAGTGTCAGTTTGAGTTAGTTTGTTAATTCAGTTGTTATTTATTTCAGCTTTTATTTACTTTATTTATTATGTAAGTACTAAGGGCAGATGTGTCCTTTCCATTATGTACTAAACATAACCTATAAATAATAAGAAAGTGGCGATGGCAGATCTGTTAGAATCTGTCCCTCCTTTCAACCACTTGTGTTCTCCTGTTTCTCTTCTATTCTCTCTCCTTTCTCTCACTTTTCTTCTATTTTGTAAACCTAAAACCTATTAGGATTCAAGACTGATTACAGTCTTGATCTTCTACTAGGCCATAAAGGGACTTCTTCAATTTACAGGCTTTCCCTTGCATCTCCTTCCCATACACCCCTAGAGGTAAAGACATATAGACCTCTTCATGTAGGTCTCCATTCAAGAAAGCATTTTTAACATCAAATTGATGAAGTAGCCAATCAAAGATAGCAAAACTCGAACTGAAGTCATTTTGGCCACTAGGGCAAAAGTTTCCAGGTAATCAATACCATACATCTGAGTGTATCCTTTAGCAATCAAACGGGCCTTAAATCTTTCAATAGTACCATCCGAATGATACTTGATAGTGAACACCCACTTACAGCTAACCGGTTCCTTTCCCTTAGGAAAATCCATAATTTCCCAAGTATTGTTCTTATGCAAAGCATCTAATTCAATCATCATAGCATCCTTCCATTCTAGTTTGGATAAAGCTTCTGGGACAAACCTGGGAATCACATGTGTGGAAACAAAGGCAAGAAAGGAATAGTAGGAGGGGGAAAGAAGGTTGTAGGACAGGTGTTTGGAAATGCAATGAGTTGTACATTTTCGTTTGCCTTTGCGAAGAGCACTGGGGAGATCAAGGTTAGGAAAGGTATCAAAAGTGGTAGAAGGGGGCTGACCTATTACCTCAGTAGTGATGGGAGGTGCAAGAGGCTCATCTAAAGGTGTGGAAACAACTTGCACATCCTTGAGTCTTTGTTTCTGGTACCACCTTTAAACAATAGGATGGGAAGAAAATGTGGGAGGATGAGCAAGACGAGGGGAAACAGAAACATGAGAAGAAGACCCAATAGAAGACTCGATGAGAGGAGACTCAATAGAAGACTCAATGGGGATTGGAAGAGGGACAGATGGTGACATCACAAACAACTCCTCTGAATGCTCCCCCTCAGGAGAAGTACTAAAGAAACGAACAAACTCAGCAAATGTGACACCTTTGGAAACAAAGAAAGTGCCATGAATTGGATCAAAACAGCAATACCCCTTTTGTGTGGAGGCATATCCCAAGAAGACACATTTATGTGCTTTAGGCTCAAACTTATGTCTCTGATGGCTATGAACATGAACATAACAAGTGCACCCAAATACTTGGAGAGAGAGAGAGAGAGAAGAGATCCTCATTTGGAAATAAGAGGCTAAAGGGGGTTTTAAAACCCAAAACTCGATAAATTACCAAAAAAAAAAAACCAAAACTTGGGAAGGCATCCAGTTTGTCAAGTATGTAGCTGTAAGGACAGCATCCCTGTTAGACAGTTGTATGCCCTTAGCTTCAATCAGAAATATGTACATTATGAATTTATTGTAAATGAATAAAGTACACATTTGATTCATGTTCCTGTGGTGTGTTTCTGTGTAATACCCTTAAACTGGACACTTAATGAGACGTGTTAGTTTAGAATGCTCACAGCCATTGGGTAAGTCTGGGGAGATTTATCCTGCCAAGGCTGACACTGGTGTCCTACCAACTATTGGGGTGGCTTGTCTCAGCTACCAGGGTGAGACCCGAAGCACATGCAGTGTAGGATTAGTAGAACCTTTGAACCGGACCAGATTTCCAGTATTGCCCTGGACCTTGGAGATAGATGGGCAAAACTGGAAAGTTACACCTAACCCCTAAACTCGATTATGATACTACACTAGGTGTCGGATTGGGCTGTCTTTGATGTACCAATCAGTGAGATCCTTAGCGGGGGTCAAAACCTGGGTATGTTGGGACAGTCCGAGAATTCACCTGAGTGGCTAAAGGAATGAGAGATCCATCCAATGGACGCCCAAAAGATTGCGGAATAAGGGGCGAATTTCAAAAATTTTTCTCTCCCTTCAACTGGGAATCGTATTCCCCATTTAGAAAATCATATTTTCAAGGATCAATTCCGAACCATAAACTGAACCAGATCTGAACCAAAAAGGAGTGGGAAGGATTATACCTGATACGGAGAAGTAATATCTCCCAACGAAGGTGTTCACGCCCAAGGAAGGATCCAAAGACTGCTCCCATTGAAGATGGCGCAGTGCAGGTGGAGTAGAATCAGCAGTGTTCTTCTCCAAGAACTCTGTTCATCGCAAGAATCAGCAAGATGGTATGTGAGCACAGCTTCCTTTCAATCCTTTCTCAAAGGACTGATGTCAAGATCCAATCTTGACTTCTCCCACAAGTGGAGATCGAACTGGCAAACAGGGCGGCAAGAACAGGGAGGCGGCAAGAGAGTATTTGCAGGGAGCAGAATTCTCTCTTCTTGATTTCAGCACTAAAGAAAACCTGATGATCTGTGTGTATTGTGTGTCTAAAGGCTGCCGCCCCCTTCTTCTTTTATAGTCTTAAAGGGATCAGCTCCTAATCAGATTAGGAGTTGCTAATCCAAATCATATTTGGTTTAGAAGTCCCTTTAAGTGATAAGGGATAATCCTTATCTTATCTGGAGATCAGATCAGCCATCTCCTAATCTGATTAGGAGGTTTCCAGATCTAAATCTCATTTAGATCTTGGACTCTCTAAGTGGATAGGGTCTAAGCCCAATCCTATTAGCTGATCCACTTCAGATTTCGCCCCTTTATTAACTAAATAAGCAGCCCAGTTCGAAATGGGCTTTAGGCCCATTAAGCTTATGTGCTCACTTAACCCTCTTAACTGCTGCCCAGTTGGGCTTCCTTGTATGGCGTGGGACCCAAGCATTGATCTACACATCAGCCACATGGGTTCGGCCCAGCCTTTGTTACAAGGCCTGGCCGAATACACTGTTAAAGACAGTGCACCCCCTGAAACCCATCAAATGGGCTCTACGGGCACCTAGTGCAATATCATAATCGAGTCTAGGGGTCGGGTGTAACTTTCTAGTTTTGCCCATCAATCTCCAAGGTCCAGGGCAATACTGGAAATCTGGTCCAGTTCAAAGATTCAATTAATCCTACACTGTATATGCCGAGGGTCTCACCCTGGCAGCTGAGACAAGCCACCCCAACCGACTTGGTGGCACTACAGTGTCAGCCTTGTCAGGATAGGTCTCCCCAGACCGACCCACTGGCTGTGAACATTCTAAACTAACACGAGTCTCATTAAGTGTCCAGTTTAAGGGTATTACACAGAAACATACCAAGGGAACATGAATCAAATATGTATCTTTATTCATTTACAATAAACTCATAAAGTACATCATTCTGATTGAAGCTAAGGGCATACAAAATTGTCTAACAGTGATCATAGTGACAGGATCAGCCCCTTTGTCGGTCAAAGGTAATGATCGGGGATGCACTCTCTCTGATGGAAACCAAGACTGCCGGCAGCCGATTTCAATTGTTGAGATTTTGTTTTGCAAAATATATTTATATAAAGATATACATATATATGTTATGGTTTTGAAATGATTTGCAAAAGGTTTTAATTCCCAGGATCCATGTAAGAAGAGAGTGCAACACTGTTCCTTGCAGTCGAGGGAGAGGTCCTCCCTTGTCGGGTAGTGTTTGATCATTATGGGCTGAGAGGTTAAGTGTCAGACCATTGAAGATAATACCTGATGGCTAATCTTGCATCTGCCCACAGTCCCTGGGTGTTACAAGGTGGCTTGGCCTAAGGACCACTTAGGGTAAGTGTTGAGCCCATAGAGCCCATAAGATGGGTTTCAGGGGTGCACTGTCCATAACAGTGTATTCGGCCAAGCCTTGTAACAAAGGCTGGACTGAACCCATGTGGCTGATGTGTAGATCAATGTTTGGGTCCCACGCCATACAAGGAAGCCCAACTGGGCAGTAGTTTGGAAGGCTAAGTGAGTACATAACCTTAAATGGGCCTTAAGCCCATTTCGAACTAGGCTCATTTGATTAGTCAATTAAAAAGGGGCGAATTCTGAGATGGATCAGCTGATGGGATTGGGCCTAGACCCTATCCACTTAGAGAGTCCAAGATCTAAATGAGATTTAGATCTGGAAGCCTCCTAATTGGATTAGGAGATGGCTGATCTGATCTACAGATAAGATAAGGGTTATCCCTTATCACTTAAAGGGACTTCTAATCCAAATATGATTTGGATCAGCAACTCCTAATAGGATTAGGAGCTGATCCCTTTAAGATTATGAAAGGAGAAAGGGGCGGCAACTTTTATGGATTGATGTTCAATTCTCTTCAGAGCTGAAATCACAAGAAGAGAGAATTTTGCACCCTACGAATACTCTCTTGCCGCCTCCTTACTGTCGCCACCATTACCTTCAGTTCGATCTCCAGTTCTTGGGAGAAATCAAGATCTGATCTTGATACCAATCTTTTGGGAAAAGATTGATTGGAGCTGTACTCACAAGCCATCCAGTTGATTCTTGCGAAGGGCCAAGTTCTTTTGGAAGAACATTGCTAATTCTGCTCCATCCTGCACTGCGCCATCTTTAGTGGGAGCAGATTTTGGATCCTTCCTTGGGCGTGAACACCTCCATTGGGAGATACTATTTCTCCGTATCAGGTATATCCTCCCTCCTACTCCTTTTGGTTCAGATCTGGTTTGGTTCATGGTTCAAGATTGATCCTTGAAAAATATGTTTTTCTAAAATAGGGAATTCGATTCCCAGAAAAGATGGGAGAAATTTTTGAAATTCGCCCAGTCCATTCCGCAAGACTTGGGCGTCCATGCGATGGATATCCCATCCCTTCAATCCCCTCGAAACTTAACAGGAACATGAGAAGCAAAAAGGAGGTTCCTCACAACCTCAACCACATGTCGGTTCTTCCTTTCCGCCACTCCATTTTGTTGTGGAGTGTAGGAACAAGAACTCTGATGAATAACTCCAAAGGTATTAAACTAGGAGGAAAGGTTCTTCTCAAAATATTCATTTGCATTATCAGATCAAAATATTTTGATCTGAGTATTAAACTAGGTAAGAATAAGTTCATGAAATTTTTGTACAATATTTGACACATCATCCCGGGATCTCATAAGGTAAATCCAGGTGTAATGAGCAAAATCATCAATGAAAATGATGAAATACTTGTAACCCCCCATAGCAAATAAATGATATGACCCCCACACATCATAGTGCACAATATGGAAAGGAGAAACTAATCTTTTATTACTCACTGAAAAAGATTGTCTACAATGTTTTGCAAGTTCACATGACTCACAATAAAGACTCATGGATATTCCCTTCAACATTTTTGAAAACAAATGGCTCAAAGCTGAAAAAGACAAATGACCAAATCTCAAATGACATAGCATGACTCTATCAACTGACTCTGATAAGATAGACTCCAAAGCTACTCCACTAGATGGTCCAAGACTTCGATCAAAGATATCCAGCAAATATATTCCATTCGCCTCATTGCCACTTCCAATCGTCCTCTGAGTTTTCAGGTCCTAAAAAACACAATGAGTAGGAAATAAGGTTATGCTGCAATTCATTGATTTAGTTAAGCTAATAGTAGATAAAAGGTTAGTGTTAAGTTTGGGAACACGAAGGACAAAGGACAAAACAAGGAAGTCAGAGGCTCTAATATTCCTTTTGCTAGAGATGGGAGCAAGAGACCCATCGGCAAGGGAAATCTTCTCTTTACCAGAGAGGAGCTAATATGAACAAAAAAGGTTAAATATGCTAGTCATATGGTCTAATGCACCAGAATCTATAATCCAAAGAATTCTACGATTACCTGAGGTTGTAGCATGATTTGCAGAGCATGGATACCTGAATGGGCAAATGCAGATGAAGAGGCATTGCCTGAGGAGGAAGCTGCAACAATAGTCTCCAAGTGATTAATTAACCTCCCATATCTCTCAAATTCTGCCTTCACTACTGCAAGCTGCTCCATAGAAAATTTTTCTTCAGTCTCTATTTCCACCTTCAGATGTTGTAGCAACATTTGCATTCTTGAGCTTTCTAGACTAACCACCTTTCTTAAAGTTATTGTTCCGAAACCTATCTGGAAGAAGATCTGGATAAAGTTTCCAACAAGTATCCTTAATATGTTTTGGTTTCTTGCAGTATTCACATATCACCTCTTTCTTCTCAGTTGGCCCCTTTGGTTTTATTCCAACATGTGCAAAATGTTATGGAGGTGGTGAACCCTGTAACTATACCTGTCGCCTACTCGCTTCACTACTCACCATAGTATATGCCTGAGCAAGTGTTACTTCTTCCTTGGCCAAAATATTTTGTCTTGTAATATCAAATTCAGGGTTGAGTCCTGTAAGAAACTCAAACACCCTGTTTCTTTCCACAAATTTCCTTAATGTCTCTGCATCCTTGGTGCTTTCCTATACAACTACTTCCATAACATTAATCTCCCACCAATGTGACTTCAACATTGAGTAGTAGACAACTACATTCTTCTCCCCCTGTTTCAGATTTTTCACATCATTCTTCAGTTTGTAGGCCCTTGCAACATTCAACTTCTGAGAATATATTTCTATAACACTATCCCAAAGATAATGTTGACTTATGTAGGGCTGCATAGAATTTACCAACCATCCAATAATAGTTATCCTGCACCCATTTCTCATATATAGGATCAGTCTCTTCCGGTTTCTCCTTACTGTCCGTGAGAAACCCTAGTTTACCTCTATTACAAACATGAATCTTTATAGATATTGCCCAAGATAAATAATTTGTTCCATCAAGTTTGATTGTAGTCACTCCTATCAAAATGGAATCTACGAGACCAACCCCCAGCACCGGGATCTGCTTCATCTCACTTCTAGATTGCTCCATTGATCAAATAAAAATCAAAAAACAAGGTTTTCAAGCTTTATAGACCTAATTGAGGTCAGTCTAGCACTTAAAAATCCCAAAACTAGGGTTTCACTATACCTGGCCTCCGAGGAAAAAGAGAGAAAAAGTAGTCGCTCTAACCAGAGCTTCCCAAACCTCTTCCAACTGCAACCGCCCACTTTTGGAGATCAAAAGGAACTCTCCAAGCCTTGAGCACCACACCCAAACAGTCTCTTTAACCTATAACTGGAAACTCTATAATCGGCTAGGGTTTTGGGCAAAAAATCAGCAGCCCCACTTTCTTGACAATCTACAGCCAGATTCTGACTCTCCAAACCCTCTACCAACTAGGATTACAAGTTCTTTGAATAATCAGCAACTTATCTCTCCATACACTCTTTTAATCAAAAGGTGTATGGGAAAAGAAAAAAATAAAAGAGAAGGAAGACTTGCTCTGATACCAAGATGTGATTCAGACCAATAAAAAATAGTAAAAATATTTCAAATTATAGCAGAAGATGAAGAGAAGAAGAAGAAGGGAGAATGAAGGAGTTCGATAATCTCCTCTTTCTCCTCTCTAATCTTTTATTAATCTTAATAAGATTACATAAATTAAAAGTTTGCCCTTAAGTGGGCGTCCACCTCATCAGCATACATAGAAAACATAAAGAGAATTAAAGGCCCAGAAAGAAAAGGCCCATTAAGAAAAATAACAAGAACTAATCAATAAGATAGAAATGGGCTAGGGCCCATTCAGCCCAATCTCTCTACAGAGAGGAATAGGAGTAGAAAGCGGAATACCAAGATTCATAAAAAGAGACTGTAACCAAACAATCTCACTGCAAACAAAAGACATTGCCCTATACTCTGCTTCAGTGGAAGACTTGGAGATTGTTTGTTGTTTCTTACACTTCCAAAAGATGAGTAAATCACCAATTAAGACACACCAACCAGAAGTGGGTGGACCTATGGGTGTTAGGACAACCAGCCCAATCTGCATCAGCATATGCTCTCAACTAAATAGGGGAGGAGGAGAACAGTCCTTGAGATGTGCCTCTAACATACTGAATGATGTGATGAACAACAGTCATATGAGGCTGACGAGGAGCAGAAACAAATTGACTAACAACCTGAACAGCATGAGAAATATCAAGCCAAGTCATAGTGAGATAAATGAGAGACCCCACAAGCCGGCGATACAAGGTAGCATTGGGAAGGTTCAGCTCCATAGGTGTATTGACATGCTTCTCATCAATAATACCAGCAAGTTTAACAAGGTCAAAGGTGTTTGTATTCTGATTCAAGAAGAAGAAGCCCATGCCCATTAACTCTACCCAGCCCATCAAACTAATATTTATATTAGGGCAACATTAAAAAACATAAGATTGCAACTTTAACCCCCCCCCCCCCATTAGTAAGGGATGGAATAACTTAAAATAAGGAAGCCCATGCCCATTAACACTTACTAATAGAAGTATAGCCCAAAAGGAAATAGGAAGACAACACAAATGGGCTAACGCCCACACTATCAAGTCCCACAACACTTCCCCACAAGCTGAGCATAGATGTCCATCATGCCCAGCTTGTAGATGGCATGTAGTTATAGAACAAATCTGTACTGGTTTCAGCCCTAGATTAGCAGAGAAGAAAGACAGAAGAAAGAGAGAGAAGAGAGAAAGAAGAGAAGGAGGAGAAAAATAGTTCAATCTAGAGAAGATCTTTCTCTAGTTGGTTAGATTGTATTTATATCTTTCCGATTAAGTACATAAAGACTCTTATGCCCCTAATTAAGTATGGGACATATAACTTAAACCGGAACATAATAGACATTATATCACACTAATAATATATTGAAAATACAAAACTACCCCTATATAGTTGACTCTAACACTCCCCCTCAAGTTGGTGAGTACATATCATATAGTCCTAGCTTGTCACAAATGTAGTCCACTCTTCCCCGACTCAACCCTTTAGTGAACAGGTCTGCCCATTGGTTTCCTGTGTTTACATATGCAGTACTTATTACTCCACTGAGCACCTTCTCTCTCACAAAGTGATAGTCAACTTCTATGTGCTTTGTTCTCTCATGGAAAATTGGATTAGATGAAATGTGGACTGTAACTTGGTTGTCACAATAAAGCTTCATAGGACGATCAATTGTATATCCCATCTCTTGTAGAAGGTTCTTCAACCATACTAGTTCACATGTAGTGTGTCATGGCTCTATATTCAGTTTTTGCACTACTCATTGCTACCACAGTCTACTTCTTCTTACTTTTCCATGTCACCAAGTTGCTCCAAGAAAGTTGCAATACCCCATAGTGGACCTCCTGTCAGATATTGAACCAACCCAATCAGCATCTGTGTATCCCTCTATCTCAAGATTTCCTCCACCCTTGTATAACAAACCACGACCTGGAGCTCCCTTCAAGTACTAAACAATCCTTAAAACTGCATCCCAATGTGGAACTCGAGGATTCTGCATGAATTGACTTACTACACTGACTACAAAAGATACATCTAGCCAGGTAATGGTCAAACAATTTAACTTTTCTACCAACCTCTGGTACCTTCCTGGGTCCTCAAATTCCTCACTTGCATCACTACTCAACATTCAGTCCCATGGGTGTTTTAGCTAGCTTCTCATCCAACAAATCAAGAACATACTTCCACTACACAAATTAATACCATGCTTAGACCTCACTACCTCTATCCTCAATAAGTATTTTAACTTCCCATACTGACACGACTCACATTCCAAAGTAGAAAGACTACCCAAAGGCGAAACAAGTAACTTGAGAGCTTTAAGATGGATGACCAAGCCAACAATGCCACTGAAGAGGAGAAAGAGACGACTAAAGAGCTATTGAAGAGCCACCACCATCAAGGTAATACAATCCACCAACTTTATGCCCTCCACCAATCTTCATCCATGTCTTGAGATCCTAAAAAACACAAGAAGGGTAAAAAGTGATGGAGCAATTAAGAGACTTGTTTAATTTACTAACAGACATAAGATTAAAAGGAAATTTGGGAACATACAAAACTAAGGACAAGGGTAAGGAGTCTAGATTAACATTATCAACACCAAAGATAGAAGATGTGGAACCATTAGCAAGGGTAACTGTGTGTGAAGTAAGGGACTAAGAATGAGAAGAAAACAGACTTGGAGTCCCAGTCATGTGATCGGAAGCTCCATAATCAATAATCCAATTGGAGGAGGATTTGGATGCTAGACAAGCCATAACTGAGTGGGCAAGGGTAGTTGTATTCTACTGTGAAGTAGCTTAAAGAAACCGCTCATACTCGTCACGTGGAACACTCATCATCTCTTTCCCAGAGACATTTGTAAGTGTAGAAGGTGCCAGATCACTCTGCTGAATTTCATCTCTCGTACCACCACTACTAGCCACCGCATGATTGGCCCAAGTAAAGGGTGGCCCATGTAAATTAGAACAAAAATTGATAGTATGCCCCTCCAAACCACAGTGTGTACACCTCACACCATTACCATGTCCTCTACCATATGCTCCCCCCGAGTTCCGACCTCCAAAGCATCCACCACCACGGCTGAACATGGGACCATTACTACCACGAGGACCTCCACCCCTAGTTGTTGCAAAGGTAGATCTATCAGTCACAATAGGATGCTCTGAAGGTCCAACAGAAATCCTCCAGAGACAAGAAAACACTTCCTCCAAAGAGGGAAGAACAGATCCGCCTAGCATCTGTCCTCTCACCATAGTTGTCAAGGAGACACCTAGGCGACTAGGCGGCTTTCCATGGGCGCCTCGCCCAAACGCCACGGATTTTGTATACTAGGCGCTCGCCCAAAGACTTAAGCGGGCGCCTAGGTGACTAGGCGGGCACCTACATACATCTAATAATTTTTTTTTTAATTTGTTATTTTGATATTTTATTATATGTTTTATTCTTTTAAAATAAAACTGGTTACATACTATCATTATTTTATTATTAAGACAACAATACAAAGCCTTTTTCTTCTTCTTCGTTTGCATGCATAAGGGTTTTATCAGTTCAATTGGAGAGGGAGGAGAACCAAAGACTTCATTCCCCAATCCAACTCCATCGCACCTCAGCTTCAGCAGGTAAGTTTTTCTCTTCTTCTTCTTCTTCCAGCCTAGCTCCAGTCATTTTTTGCTTTTTTTTCAAAAAAAATAGGGGCTCCGCCCCTATACTCCTCCCTTCCTCCACAGCTCCACTCATTCTTCCGCCGCTGATTGTTCTCAGTCGCTAGTCCTAGTCTCGGTCCCTTTTTTTTTTTTTGAAAAAACAGGGGCTCCGCCCCTATACTCTCCACCCCTGACTGTTCTCAGTCAATAATCTCAAACTCTCAGTCCCTTTTTTTTTTTGAAAAAACAAGGGTCTATACTCCTCCCTGCCCCTAATCCCCTATACTTCTTCTTCTTCCTCTTCTTCTTCCGCCCCTATACTCCTCTCCTCCCTTACTAGTTCCTACACTTATTTATTTTTTTTTTTTCAGTTAATAGTTAGCGTACATGCTTGCTAGTTAGTGTATTGTGTATATGCTTGCTAGTTATATGAAATTTATAGTTTTATACTCATTTGAATGATTTATAGAGTTAATAGTTAGTGTGCATGCTTGCTAGTTAGCACATGAAACCAATAAAATAGCTTACAAAAGCATAGATAAAGTAAAAACTCAAGAAAATTAATATTTTAAAATTCCAGTGCCTAGGAACCTGGGTGCCCTGTGGTCGCCTAGCCTCGCCTGCGCCTTGAAAACTATGGCTCTCACCGGTTCATATTCGGCCTTCAACCCTACTAGAAATCTGGTTACATCAAGTTGTTCTCTTCGTTGTTGCTGAACTTTGACATCAGGTGTAAGGGGATGATAAACATTCAATTCATTCCAAAGATTCCTTATACTATCATAATACTCCTCAAGACTTTGATTGCCTTGTTTTAAAATACTCCTAGTAAAGCTGATATACTTTGGTAGTGTTGTCTTGTCCAAAGTACAACTTCTTTGCATGGCCCCAAATCTCCTTGGTTGTATCTAATAAAAAAAAATTACACTAATCTTCGGTTCCATACTATTCCATAACCATGTCATAACCTGTGCATCTTCTTGTTCCCACTCACTATAACCCTAAGAATCGGTTGAGGGTTTCTCCTCTTTCACATGTTTCACCTTCTTCTTAGCCCTAAGAAAGACTTCTACAAATTTAGCTCAAGGTACATAATTCTCACCATTCAACTCAATAGAGGTCATCTGCACACTAAGATAATCAAGGGGAATCATAACACTAGATTTATGTCCACTGTTGTCTCCCATTGCTGCCATAAAAAAAAAAAACACCCACTATTACTTCACACCACTTCACTTGCTAACCACCACACTACACATATGTTTTTTCCTTAACCCTAACTGTCACTGTAGCCCTACTGTTTCAATATCATAGAAGAAACCCAAATGCACCAAAATACATACTACCAACCTGCAACTGATTACTACCTATCTCACACTGTATCGCAAATATAACCTACATGTTTGAACTTCAGAAATCAATCCTGCACTGATCTGATCACCACACCACCTGAAAAGCCCTCTTCAATCCATCGAGTAGAGGGTTTCTACAAACCACATGAAACGAGCACCACACAACCAACTGGAGGCATGAAGACCTCCAAAAGGTAAAAAACGAAAACTCCCTTCCAGCCTTTCTATGAAACTCCAAGGGATCGATGAGATCTCTACAGAGATCTAGGGCAAAAGACAAACCAGGAAATTCTGGGTTAACCTGAACTGTTATAAAGGGTTTCTATAAACCACATCAAACGAGCACCACACAACCAACTGGAGGCATGAAGACCTCCAAAAGGGAAAAACAAAAACTCCCTTTTAGCCTTTCTGTGAAACTCCAAGGGATCAATGAATTCTCTGCAGAGATCTAGGGCAAAAGACGAACCAGGAAATTCTGGGTTAACCTGAACTGTTTACAGTGGCTCTGATACCATTGTACAGAACAAATCTGTACTGGTTTCAGCCTTAGATTGGCAGAGAATAAAAACAGAAGAAAGAGAGAGAAGAGAGAAAGAAGAAAAGAAGAAAGAGAAAACTGATTCGATCAAGAGAAGATCTTTCTTTAGTTGGCCAGATTGTATTTATATGTTTCTGATTAAGTACATAAAGACTCTTGTGCCCCTAATTAAGTATGGGACAATTGTTTTGGGCAATCCTGTAATTTTCTTGTTATTTTGGGGGAGTTTAAGTCATTTTATCTCTCCCTGAAATCTTGTATGTATCCTTGATTTCTTTTAATAAAATTGAATTCTGTTATTGATCCAAAAAAAAAATTATGGGACATAACTTAAACCTGAACATAATAGACACTACACACTAATAATATATACTGAAAAGATAAAACTACCTCTATATAGTTGACTCTAACAGAATACATAACTCTCCAAACGCAATCCTTTCTCTCGCAAAGTGTCTATCAATCTCATGGTCCGTTTGGTTCACAGTTGGAATCGGAACCGGAATAGGAATCAAAATCCTCCGGAATGGAGTTTCCTGACCCCTATTCCCGCTAATCAAACTAGCCCTCAATGTGTTTGGTCCTATAATGCTGAACTAGATCATTAGCAATATTTATTGCAGCTTGGTTGTCACAATAGAGCTTTAAGGGTCCTGACATTGTGATTCTGAGTTCCTTTAGGAGTATCCTGAGCCAAAGAAGTTCAGCTACTCCAAGTGCCATTGCTTGGTATTCAACCTCAGCACTTGGCCGAGCCACTACAATTTGTTTTTTGCTTCTCCAAGTTACAAGATTTCCACCCACAAATGTGTAATATCTGGTTGTAGACCTCCTGTCTCCAGCTGATCCGACCCAATCAGCATCAATATAGGCTTCAACGTTAAGTTTATCATGCTTCTTGAATAACAACCCCCTTCCAGGACATGTCTTCAAGTACCTTAGTATTCTCTCCACTGCCTTCATGTGTGCAACTTGAAGACCATGCATAAATTGACTAACGACATGAACAGCATAAGCAATATCAGGTCTAGTGAGAGGTAGATACAGAAATTTACCCACAAGTCATTGATATCTTTCCTTGTCTAGGTAAAGGTCCTCATCCTTTTCCTGCAATCCATGGTTTTGTTCAATAGGAGTCTCAATGGGTCTGCTACCTAATTTTCCTATCCCCTTTAGGAGGTCCAAGGCATACTTCCTTTAACAAATACAAAATTCCTCCCTTAGACTTGGTCACCTCTATTCCCAGGAAGTACCTTAAAGGTCCCAAGTCCTTTATCTCAAATTTGGAGGCCAAAAACTTCTTAATCTTTTGATCTCTTCTAGATCTTTTCCTGTCACCACCATGTCATCCACATAAACAATCAATGTTGTCAGTTTCTCTCCATTTCTTTTATAGAATAGTGTGTGATCAACATTACTTTGATAATATCCCACAGTCTTCATTGCCTTGCACAATCTTTCAAACCATGCCCTAGAAGACTACTTAAGTCCATATAGGGCTCTCCTCAATCATCATACTTTTCCATTCATGTTATACCCCAGTGGAGGATCCATATAAACCTCCTCTAGAATATTTCCATTTATAAAAGCATTCTTGACATCCAATTGGTGCAATTCCCAATGTAGTTGGTTGCTAGAGACAATAACACCTGTATAGTGTTCAACTTGGCAACTAGAGCAAAGGTCTTTGTATAGTCAATGCCCTCCTTCTGTGTGAACCCTTTTGCCACCAACCTTGCTTTAAATCTCCACTAATCCATCGGCCTTATGTTTCATAGTGTACACCCATTTACACCCAAAAGTGCAGAAGAAAAACAGCCTTTTGAGAAGAAATGATTGTTTAGAAAGATGCAAAAAATGAAAAGAATGTAACAGAAATCAGAGTTCAAGAGAAGAGATGAAGAAGAAGGTGGCGGCAACTTGGGTTCAGAGAGAGATTTTCGAACATAATCTCTTCTCTTACACCCTTAATTCTATTTTATTAAGTTAAACTTTGGTAATTTACAGATAAGCCCTTAGTTGGGCAGAAAATTAAAAAGGCATAACATAAGAAAGAATAAGCCCAGATTAAGGCCCATTATAGCAAAGAATAAACAGCCTATAGGCCATTCGGCCCATCTTCTCTACACTCCCCCTCAAGCTGAGCATAGATGTCAATCATGCCAAGCTTGCCAGTATCATGCTGAAGTTTAGCCTTGGGAATGCCCTTGGTGAGGAAATCTGCTAACTATCCTTCAGAGGTGATGAAAGGTAGACACACTTCTCCAGAAGCCACTCTTTCTCGAATGAAGTGTCTGTCAACTTCATATGCTTAGTTCTGTCATGTTGCACTGGGTTGTAAGCAATGTTGATGGGGCCTGATTATCACAGTATAACATCATTGGCTTATCATGCTCAATACCCAGTTCCTCCATCAAGGATTTAAGCCACAATAGTTCAAAAACTCCATGAGCCATGGCTCTGTATTCTGCTTCGGCTGAAGATCGAGCAACAACTGATTGTTTCTTGCTTCTCCAAGAAACAATATTACCTGCCACCAAGGTACAGTACCCAGAGGTAGATCTTCTGTCATCAATGTTTCCAGCCCAGTCAGCATCTGTGTAGGCTTCAAGTTTCATATGGCCATGCTTGGCAAATAGAATTCCCTTTCCAGGGGAGCCCTTCAAATAACACAGAATCCGCTCTGCTGCTGCCATATGAGTATCCTTGGGAGCATGCATGAACTGACTGATGCAACTGACAGCGTATGCAATGTCTGGCCGAGTCATGCATAGATAAAGAAGTTTTCCAAGTAGTCTCTAGAAGACTCCTTTATCTTCTAACAATATTCCATCTGAAGTAGAGAGTTTATGGCTCATATCGATAGGAGAAGCAACTGGTCTAGCACCCGTCTTCCCTGTTTCAGAGAGCAAATCAAAAACATACTTCCTCTGAGAGATAAGGATCCCATCATTGGATCTAGCAACTTCTATGCCAAGAAAGTATCTCAATTTCCCTAGATCTTTGATCTCAAACTCTGTATGAAGAAAAGATTTGAGATCATTGATTCCTAAGACATCATTACTAGTCAGTCAGTCACAACAATATCATCAACATACACAATTAAGTAAACGGCCAAGGATCCTCTCCTCTTCACAAAGAGAGTATGATCAGACTGTGTCTGTACATAGCCAAACCTAACAAGGGCAGCCCTAAACCTTTCAAACCATGCTTTAGGGGACTGTTTGAGTTCATAAAGAGATTTCTTCAACCTGCAGACCTTTCCTTTCATATCTGTTTCATACATCCCTGGAGGAAGAGACATATAAACCTCCTCATGTAATTCTCCATTCAGAAATGCATTCTTTACATCCAGTTGATAAAGTGGTCAGTCTGAGTGTGTAGCCAAAGATAACAGAACTCTCACAAAAGTCATCTTGGCAACAGCGGCAAATGTTTCCAGATAATCAATCCCATATGTCTGTGTATAGCCTTTTGCAACCAGCCTAGCCTTGTACCTTTCAATGGTGCCATCAGCATGATATTTGATAATAAAGACCCACTTACAGCCTACTAGATCCTTCCCTTCAGGCAAATCAACCACTTCCCAAGTGTCATTCTTGTGTAGGGCATCAATTTCTGTTCTCATAGCATCCCTCCACTCTGGAATATTAAGAGCTTCTGACACAGACTTGGGAATTGGGTTAGAAGCAACAGAAGAAAGGTAGGCAAAATATGAAGGAGAGAGACAACTATAAGAAAGGTGTTTGGAAATGCAATGTGCAGTACACTTCCTTTTCCTTTCCTAATAGCAATGGGGATATCAAGGTCTGGGAAGGATGGCTCCAAAGAAGTTGTAACAGTACCTGTTGTCTCATCTGTAACTGGAAGTGCATGAGGCTCATGTGTTTTAGGGGAAACAACCTGCTCATTTCTGGTTCTTTGTCGTTGATACAACCTGGGATTAAAAAGAGGGCAAGGAGGTAAAGGAGGAGGAATAGGAACACTGGAATGAGAGTGAAGTGACTGATCCTCCCTTGATTCATTTGAAGGAGGAAGAGACTCAGCAAAAGACTCAACTGGGACAGGAAGAGGAAGAGCAAACACCTGTGACAAATCCTCCCCCTTTGGACAATGTCTCTCCAGAGAAGAACCATAAAAGGAAGACAGCTCATCAAAGGTGACATCCACTGAGATGTACCGAGTGCCAGTCTTCGGATCAAAACAACAATAACCCTTCTATGTGGGGGAATAACCAAGGAATATACACTTGTGGGCTTTTGGTTCAAATTTATGTCTTTGGACACAGGATATGTACATAACAGGTGCAGCCAAAAACACAAAGAGGAATAGGAAAAAGATCCTTGTCCGGATGAAGAAGACTGAAGGGAGACTTAAACCCTAAAACCCTAGATGGCATACAGTTTATAAGGTAGGTAGCAGTGAGAACAGCATCACCCCAAAACTTTGTAGGGACATGTGAGACAAATAGAATACTTCTTCCAACTTCAACAATATGTCTATTTTTTCTTTCAGCAACTCCATTCTGTTCTGGGGTCCTAACACAAGAGCTTTGATGAATAACCCCTAAATCAGTGAGATAGCAGGTCAAGTTTTTCTCAAAATATTCTTTTGCATTGTCGGATCTGAAAATTTTAATCCTGGTATCAAACTGGGTTAGGACAAATTCATGGAATTGCCTCACGAGTCTGGGAACTTCATCACGGGACTTCATCAAAAATATCCAAGTGAACCGAGAAAAGTCATCAATGAACAAGATAAAATATTTGTAGCCACCCATAGAGGGTAAGTGGTAAAGCCCCCACACATCAGAGTGCAAAATATTAAAAGGAGAAGATTTTTTATTACTCAAAGGATAATTGTTTCTACAATGTTTTGACAGTTCACAAGACTCACAATGAGACTGGACAAACTAATTCCCTTAAACAGTTCTGGGAATAAATGACTTAATGCAGAAAAAGAAAGATGACCCAAATGAAAATGACATAACATGACTCGACTGATGGACTCTGTAGATGTAGACCCAAAAGTAGCTTTTCCAGGTTGTTCATGGCACTGTCCAGGAGTATCTAGCAGGTATATTCCATTCGTCTCACGGCCACTTCCAATCACCTTTTGAGACTCCAGATCCTGGAAAACACAGTAGGAAGGGAAGAAGGTTACACAACAGTTTAATGACTTAGGCTACTTACAGATAACAAGTTTGTATTTAGTCTAGGTACATGAAGATCAAAAGGAAGAACCAAGGAGTCTGTAGCCTTGATGATTCCCTTGCCGGAGATGGGGGCAAGAGAGCCATCGACTAGGGTGATTTTGTCACGTCTAGGAAGTAAATCATATGAAACAAACAAAGTAGAAAGGCTGGTCATATGATCAGAAGCACCAGAATCAATAATCCAAGGGATCCTACGATTACCTGAAATGGTTGCATGATTGGCAGAAGCCCGTATACCTGAATGAGCAAATGCAAAAGAGGTTGAATTTTCTAAAGGGTTGGAAGAAGAGGTCACACCCTCTAGGTGACTGATCATCTCTTCAGTTTGGTATTTGTCACTATCTGGACCAGCAGCAACATTAGCACTCATTGCCCTTTTATTATCAGGCTTCTTCTGAAGCCGAAGTGGTAGGAGCTCAGGATGCAATTTCCATCACTTGTCTTTAGTGTGTTTTGGCTTTTTACAGTACTCACAAACAATCTCGTTCTTCCTTGAGCTACTTGGAGTCCCTACGACCCCCTTGGGTTTCACTCCCATATTAGCAAAGTGATCATTTAGACCAGCCCCTTGAACCTGGACAAGTCTTCTGCTTTCTTCACTATTTACCAAGGCATATGCCTGAAACAGTGAGACATTATCCTTGGATAAAACATTTTGTTTTGTAATATCATACTCTGGATTTAGTCCTGTCAAGAACTCGAACACCCTGTTTCTCTCAACCAATTTTCTGTAGGTCTCAGCATCATTAGTGGTGTCCCAGGTTACGGCTTCTATCAAATCTATTTCTTGCCATAAAGACTTCAGTGTTGAGAAGTATACAGCTAATGGTTTCTCCCCCTGTCTCAAATTCTTCACATCACTTCCCAACTTGAAAGCTCTGGCCACATTTAATTTTTGGGAATAGGTTTTAGCAACACTATCCCAAATTTCCTTTGCTGAATTCATCCACAAATAGTGCTGACTAATCTGTGGTTGCATTGAATTCACAAGCCACCCAATAACAGTACAATTTTCTTGCATCCACTTTTCATGTGATGGATCATCTTCCGAATGAGCCTTTTTGCTCCTGGAGATAAAACCCCACTTGCCTCTACTA
The DNA here is from genome assembly GCF_055504915.1 of Nelumbo nucifera. Taxonomy (NCBI): domain Eukaryota; kingdom Viridiplantae; phylum Streptophyta; class Magnoliopsida; order Proteales; family Nelumbonaceae; genus Nelumbo; species Nelumbo nucifera. The sequence goes on along the minus strand of NC_142649.1, from coordinate 142,935,246 downwards.
CAAATATGAATTCTTTACTGATTGTGACCAAGCCGGATAATTAGTTCCATCCAGCTTGACTGTGGTCACAGCCAGTAGAGAGTCTACAGAGACTCCCAGAACCTGTCCGGATTCAGCAACATGCTTGTTTTCAAAGTTGGAGGAGCTCATCTTCTTAAACACTTCAAAAATGATTTCAAACAACTTCAAAAAACACAAAATGAAGACAGAACAAAACTGTGTTGTGAGCCAACCTCTATGCAGTCGTACCAGTAATCTGCGTCACACCCGGAAGCTGGGAGAAACGGAGAAAATTCAGCCGCTCCTTGTAGACTTCACAAAACACCAATCCACTTGATTCGATCTTCAAGAAGGAGAATGAGAAAGCCTTTAGTCACTGAGCGCCCAAGTCAAACTCCCTGTGGGGCCCGCAATCAGATTTCTCCAAAAAATTAGGGTTTCGGGCAACACACTTGAATCTGTCAAGGGGGCGACAAAGCCTGTCCTCTTTTCTCCATAAACCAACAACTGGGCTGAGAAAAGTGTCTTTAACTATTCATACAATTCAGTTCTCCATACACACCGTGTATGGGAAGAAAAAGGTGAAAAAAGGAAAAAACGAGCATGCTCTGATACCAAGAAGAAAAACAGCCTTTTGAGAAGAAAGGACTGTTTAGAAAGATGCAAAAAATCAAAAGAAAGTAGCAGAAATCAGAGTTCAAGAGGAGAGGAGATGAAGAAGGTGGCGGCAACTTGGGTTCAAAGAGAGAGATTTTCGAACATAATCTCTTCTCTTACACCCTTAATTCTATTTTATTAAGTTAAACTTTGGTAATTTACAGAGAATCCCTTAGTTGGGCAGATCCTCTTCACAAAGAGGGTATGATCAGATTGAGTCTGTATATAGCCAAAGTTAACAAGGGCAGCCCTAAACCTTTCAAACCATGCCCTAGGTAACTGTTTAAGTCCATAAAGAGATTTCTTCAGCTTGCATACCTTTCCCTCCATATTTGTGTCATACATCCCCGATGGAAGAGACATATAGACCTCCTCATGTAACTCCCCATTCAAGAATGCATTTTTCATATCCAGCTGGTAAAGTGGCCAATCTGAATGTGCAACCAGAGATAGCAGAACCCTCACAGAAGTCATCTTTGCAACAAGAGCAAAGGTTTCCAGATAGTCAATCCCATATGTCTGTGTATAACCTTTGGCAACCAACCTAGCTTTGTACCTTTCAATGGTGCCACCAACATGGTATTTGATGGTGAAAGCCCACTTGCAGCTCACTAGTTCCTTCCCTTCAGGCAAATCAACCACTTCCCAAGTGTCATTTTATGCAGGGCATCAATTTCCATTCTCATAGCATCCCTCCATTCTAGAATAGTAAGAGCTTCTGACACTGACCTGGGGTATTGGATTAGAAGCAACAGAAGAAAGATAGCCAAAATATGGAGAGAGCAAACTATAAGAAAGGTGTTTGGAAATGCAATGTGCAGTACACTTCCTTTTATCTTTCCTGATAACAATAGGGATATCAAGGTCTAGGAAAGGTGGCTCCAAAGGGACTGTATCAGTACCTGTTGTCTCTTCTATGACTGGAAGTGTAGGAGGCTCATGTGATGTAGAGGAAACAATCTGCCCACTTCTAGTTCTCTACCACTGGTACAACCTAGGACTAAAGAGAGGACGAAGAGGTAACAAAGGAGGAATAGGAATATTATAAGGAGAATGAGATGAATGTTCCTCCCTTGACGCATTTGAAATAGAAGGAGGCTCAAAAGAAGACTCAACTGGGACAGGAAGGGGGAGAGCAAACAACTGTGACAAATTCTCCCCCTTTGGACAATGCTTCTCCAAAGAAGGATCATAGAAAGAAGAAGACTCATCAAAGGTGACATCCATTGAGACATACTGAGTTCCAAACTTTGGATCAAAACAACGATAACCCTTTTGTGTGGAGGCATAACCAAGGAAAATGCACTTGTGGTCCTTTGGTTCAAATTTATGTCTCTAGGTACTTGGAATGTGTAACAGGTGCAGCCAAAGACACGGAGTGGAATAGGAAAAAGGTTTTTGCCCGGATGAGGGAGACTAAAAGGAGACTTAAAACCAAACGCCCTAGATGGCATATGGTTAATTAGGTAGGTTGCAGTGAGAACAACATCCCCCCAAAATCTTGTAGGAACATGCGAGGCAAACAGGATACTTCTTGCAACTTCAACAATATGCCGGTTTTTTCTTTCAGCAACTCCATTCTTTTCTGGAGTCCTAACACAGAAACTTTGGTGAATAACCCCCAAATCAGTGAGATAACAGGTTAGGTTTTTCTCAAAATATTCTTTTGCATTGCCGAATCTGAAAATTTTGATTCTAGTATCAAATTGGGTAAGAACAAATTCATGGAACTGCCTCACAAGTTTGGGAACTTCATCACGGGACTTTATAAAAAATAGCCAAGTATATCGTGAAAAACCATCAATGAACAAGATAAAATATTTATAGCCACCCATAGAGGGTAAGTGGTATGGCCCCCACACATCAGAGTGCACAATATGGAATGGAGAAGATCTTTTATTACTCAAAGGGTAACTGCTTCTACAATGTTTTGACAACTCACAAGACTCACAATGGAGACTAGACAAATTAATTCCCTTAAATAGTTCTGGGAATAAATGACTCAATGTAGAAAAAGAAAGATGACCCAAACGAAAATGACATAACATGACACAACTGACATACTCTGAAGATGTAGATCCAAAAGCAGCTTTCCCAGGTTGTCCTTGACACTGTCCAAGAGTATCTAGCAGATATATTCCATTCGCCTCATGGCCACTCCCAATCACTTTCTAAGACTCTAGGTCCTGAAAGACACAGTATGAAGGTAAAAGGGTTACACTGCAATTCAAAGACTTAGTTAGACAGACTACTTACAAATAACAAATTTGTATTCAATTTGAGCACATGAAGAGCAGAAGGAAGTAAAAAAGAGTCTATAACCTTGATAGTTCCCTTGCCAGAGATAGGAGCAAGAGAGCCATCGGCTAAGGTGATCTTATCCCGGCCAGGAAGCAAATCATAAAAGATAAACAAAGTGGAAAGGATGGTCATATGATCAGAAGCTCCATAATCAATAATTCAAGGGATCCTACGATTACCTGAGATAGTTGCATGATTGGCAGTGGCCCTTATACCTGAATGAGAAAATGCAGAAGAAGTTGAATTTCCCGGAGGGTTGGAAGAAGAGGCAGCACTCTCAAGGTGACTGATCATCCTTCCATACTTCTCATATTCTGCCTTCATAACTGCTAATTGTTCACTAGCAGTTCTCTCATCAATTAAGTACCTGTAATAATCTGGACCAGTAGCAATGTTGGTACTTCCAGTCTTCACATTATCAGCCTTCTTTTGGAAACGAGGAAGAAGCTCCGGATGCAGTTTCCAGCACTTGTCTTTTGTATGTTTTGGTTTCTTACAATACTCACAAATAACTTCCTTCTTTCCTGAACCACCTTGACTTCCTGTAGTTCCCTTAGGTTTCAGCCCCATGTTAGCAAAGTGGTCATTTAGACCAGCCCCTTGAACCTGGACTAGTCTCCTGTTTTCTTCACTACTCACCAAGGAATAGACCTGAGACAATGAAACGCTATCCTTGGATAAGATTTTCTGTTTTGTGATGTCATACTCAGGATTCAACCCCGTCAAGAATTCAAAAACCCTGTTTCTCTCAACTAATTTTCTGTAGGTTTCAGCATCATTAGTACTTTCCCAGGCAACAATTTCCATCAAGTCAATTTCTTGCCAAAGAGATTTCAGCATTGTGAAATAAATGGCCAAAGGTCTCTCCCCCTGCCTTAAATTTTTCACATCACTCCCCAACTTATATGCCCTGGCTACATTCAGTTTCTAAGAATAGGTTTTAGCAACAATGTCCCATATTTCCTTTGCTGAATTCATCCATAAATAGTATTGACTGATTTGAGGTTGCACCGAATTTACTAACCATCTAATTACGGTGTAATTTTCTTGCATCCATTTTTCATAAGATGGATCATCTTCCGAAGGAGCCTTCTTGCTCCCAGAGATATACCCCCACTTGCCTCTACTGCAGATATGAATTTTTACTGATTGTGACCATGCCAAATAGTTGGTTCCATCTAGCTTGATTGTGGTCACAGCCAGTAGAGAGTCAACAGAGGCCCCCGGAACCTGTCCGGATTCAGCAACATGCTTGTTTTCAACTTCCAAAGGATCCATCTTAAAAACACTCCAAAATAACTTCTAACAACTTCAATTAACAATCAAGGAAGATAGGAAAAAATATAAGTTGTGAATCAACCTTTATGCAGTCGTACATGTTAACTATGTCACACCTAGAACCCGAGAGAAATAGAAAAAACCCAGCCGCACCTTGTAGACTTCACAAAACGCAAAGCTACTTGAATCGATCTTCAAGATGAAGAACAAGAAGTCATTCAACCACTGAGAGCCAAGGTCAAACTCCCTGTGGGGCCCGCAAGCAGATTTCTCCAGTTAATTAGGGTTTTGGGCAACACACCTGAGACTGTCAAAGTGACGACAAGGACATCCTCCTCTCCAAAAACCACTAACAATTGGACTGAGAACAAATTTTTTTAACTACTCATTCAATTCAGTTCTTCATACACATTGTGTATGGGAAGAAAAAGGGAAAAAAGGAGAAAAGGAGAACTTGCTCTGATACCAAGAAGAAAAACAATCTTTTGAAACAAATGGACTAATAAAAAATAGTCAAAAGGATGATAGAGAACAGCAAAAGAGAGAAGCAAGTAGAGAGAAGAGGAAGAAGAAGATGGTGGCAATAAGGGTTCAGAGAAAGATTTTCGAATGTAATCCTCTCTTACACCCTAATCCCTTTTCATTAACTTAATTTTCAGTAATTACAAAGAGTCCCTTAAATGGATGTTGAGGCCCATTACAACAAAGAACATAAACAAAAGAAATAAGTAAACAGTCTATGGGCCATTCGGCCCATCCTCTCTACAGGTTTCTTCATAGTCGATGCCATACTCCTAACTATATCCCTGGGCAACTAAACGAGCATTTTATTGATCAAGAGATCCATCACATTTTAGCTTAATGTTGTAAACCCAACGGATCCCAACAATTAAGGCATTTGGAAGAGCAGGCACAAGGTCCCAAGTGTCATTCTCATGTAAAGCATGAATTTCTGCATCCATGGCTTTCTTCCAATAAGGGCTACTACTGGCTTCTTGGTAGGAGCGAGGAATATCTGTAGAAGATAAAACAACAAACAAAGAGCTATGGTTTAAAGGAATACCGTAGCAGTCAGGAGGTCTAGATATACGAGTAGAACGGTGAAGAGGAACAAAGGTAAGAGGAGTATCTAAAATAAAGGTACCACTTACAGGGGAGTAGTGTTGAGATGATGACCTAAACCAGGAGGAAGGGGCGAGAGAAGACAAGAAGGTCCTTCTTAGCAGAAGGAGGTGGAGTATCCTATGAATCAAAGTTTGGCAAAACAAAAACAGACAGTGTAGACAATCTAGCAATTCCAGTAAAAAAGGAAATGTACTCAAGAAAAACAACATTATGTGAGATACGAATATGACGAATAGAAAGATCATAGCAAAGAAATCCTTTGTGATTAGGACTGTAACCCACAAAGGCAAACATGACAAACTATGCAAACAATTTATAACGTTCACGAGAGGGAAAATGAATAGAGCACACACATCCAAAAATATGAAGCATAGATAAATCTGGAGAACAACCAAACAACTTCTGAAAGGGAGACATATCACCAAGAACAGAGGAAGGAATATAGTTTATCAAAAACACAGCTGTATTGGCTATCTCTACTCAAAAAGAAGATGGTGTATGGGACTCCTGCAATAATGTCCTCACAACACTAAGGACATGCCCATTCTTGCGCTCAGCCACACCATTCTGCTAAGGAGTATCTGGACAAGTTCATTGCACTTGTATTCCATGATTCTTCAAGTAGGATAAAAAGTCTCCATCAGTGTATTCTCCCCTTGAATCTGAATAGAGAATATGCACTTGTGATTGAAACCAAACCCGTACCATAGCATGGAACAGCCTAAATGTTGGGAATGCCTCTAACTTGTGGTGAAGAAAGTATATCCACATGTACTTGGTACAATCTCAATGAACGATACTAAATGTTTGTATCCAAGTCAGGAAGTGACGGATGTAGTCCAAACATCACTACGTATAAGCTCAAAGGGAGAGGAAGCATGCTCAGACATGTGAGGAAAAGGTAAAATACGACTCTTACTTAAACAACAAGAAACACAAGATGTATCAAAGGTCTACAAGGAAGGAACTCTATTCTTAATAGGGCCTGCATCAAACAAAAATTTTAATTTCTTAGCATGTATATGACCCAAACATTTATTCCGTAAGTCCCAAACATTATTTATGTGACTCAGAAAGGAACTAGAAGTGGAGGAACTGAAATAAGTTGATGATGTTGTTGTTTGAGACTTCTTGAACTCCAATGCAAACAAACAACCCAACCTACACCCCTTCCCTTTCACCTTCCCAGTGTTTCGGTCCTGAATCAAACATTCATCATGAGAAAGTGTGAGAATGTTACCTTCATCAACTAACTAGCCAACAAAAATCAAATTTGTAGTGAGATCAAGAAAAAGAAAGATCTTGGTAAGAGGGACGCAGTGGATGAAAGCTTAAGAGACAAATCACTGTTACCAACGATGTTTAACTTTTCACCATTGGAATTAACAATATATTTGTAATGGGTTTTAGCAAGGTTACTTGGTTGGTTAGGGTAGCCTCCTGTCATATGGTTGGTAACTCTAGAGTCGATGAAAAAACATGAGAAGGAGAAGAACAATAGCTGGAGAACTCACCAGATAAACCAATAGCAGAAAAGGCAGAAGAAATAGTAGATGCCACCAGTTTTCAAATGTTTTCCTCAACCATAGATGCCAAAGAATCGCCGCTAATAGAAGCTTTCTTGCTCCCATGTGTTACAACAGTAGTGTCAATCCCATAGGTTGATTTATCTAGTTTCACAAGAATAATACCAACTCTATCAAAGACCATTTCAGTAAGGAAAAAATAGTCCAGACACAAGATATCAGAGAAAACCAAATTCAGCAACAGTCCATTCTAGTCCAGGGGAAAGAGAAGTATTCCAATGCTAGAGGAACTTAAGAGACCCCAAAAAATACCACAAACAACTTCAGCAATCAAGAACTCAAAGTTGATAGTCCAAAAAAGGCAAGTTTTAGGACTGTCGAAACTAAAATCTCTCAAATATCAATTTGAAATCTAAAACAATTAAATGGGAAGCAAGAAAACCCTAGGACGACACTAGATCTAGGGTTATAGGTTGATTGAATCAGAGAATTGAGAGAAAAAAATGTGATTTACCAACATATCAGGTGTCTTTACCAAGAACAAAGAGGTACCATGTGCTGATCAAAACAACCCTCAGAAAACTCCAAACCAGAAACTGAGTGTAGGGTTAAAAAGAGCTTGAGAGAACATTTCAATTTGGAGAGAAAATCCTAAATCGTAGGCTGGTGTAGAAGGCCTAAAGTCTGTTGTAGTCCAAAAAAGGAAACTGTACAGTATTGCCGCACTAAGAAGATCAGAACTCCTTCAAAAACTTCACCAAATCAGATGTTGTTTGTAGGGTGAATAGATCAGGTCTAGGCGACACCAAATCTGAAGTTTGGCCTCGAACCAATGTCTCCCAAGAGAGATCTAATAAAACCTCTCCTGCCGGTTGTGCAAAGTAGACTAAACGGCAATTAGGGTTAATCAAAACAGCCCTAATCTTTTTCAAAGAACAGAGGGCAATAAATTCTAATAGGATGACAGGATTGCTGCTTCTAGTGAGGGATCAAGAGAAGAAAAAATAGATCAAAGAGCAACTTGCCATGATACCATGTCAACACTCTTGGTCGAATAGAGAATAGAACAAGAATAATCTTAGAGGTGTCCAGAATAGTCAACCCCCACCTCAAAGAGTCCCTTATATATTAAAAGATATGTACAATTACAAGAATATCCATATAGGGCTGAAAGAGAAAAAGAATAAAAAATACAAGTGATGTGATATACAACATGGACTATACTAATAAGATACATCAAGTCACAGATCGAAAAAAGAAAAAGAAAACCCTATTCTAGACTTTCTCTTCATATGTGTTTCTTATGTAGGGGCAGTGGAGAGACCATCTCCCATTTACTAATCTCTTGTTCCTTTGTACAATGTATTTGGGAGTTTTCCTATTCTCCTTTTGGCTACAAGTGGGACTCTCCACGTAGAATCAAGAATGCAAGATGTTTTACAACACATTAGCTATTTGAAGTAAAGCAATTGAGGAAAAAAATAAATTGTGGGTTTTACATGCTTGAAAATGTTTTATATGTTAGGTTTTATTTTTAAATTTTCATTTGAATACAATTTACATGTTATGTTTATGTATTTTAATTTTAGATAATAGGTTTTTTAAAATATTTATTTTAAAATTTAAGTTTATATTTTTAGTAATACTATGTTTAATATTTTTTTTGAATTTTTTGGCATTTTTGTATGTTTGTGCCTTTCTTTGAAAAGGCACGCACCTAACCTTACACCTTGGGCCTCGGGCACAAATTCCCCTTAAGCTTTTTTTGCACCTTGCACTTTTAAAACACTACTTGGGAGGAGGCAATAAATGGTATAAAAGTGAAGGTTGCATTATGGGTTAAGACATTGGACTGCTTTCAGAATTACTCAATTACTGACATTCTAAGAGCATGGAAGGAGGTAGCACAGTCTACTAGAGAAAAAGAAAAAATTCAAGTGGAATGGAAACCCTAGAAGGTAACAAAATGAAACTGAACTTTGATGGAAGCTCCTTGGGTAACCCGGGCATGGCAGGAATAGGTGGAGCAATCAGAGATTCAAAGACAAGGATTTGGCATTATATTTAGGGCCAATTGGGTTTGCAAATTCTTTAAAGGCTGAAATGTTGGCATTGCTGTAGGGTCTTCAGCTGGCAAAGCAACTGGGCCAGGGCTATAGACAGGTGGAGGTAGAAGGGGATTCCAAAGTTATTATATCATGGATGAGGTGTAGCAGAGATATACCTTGGACTCTTAAGCATGCCTTCAAAGAAAAAGGATTGTATTGGATTTAAATGTGAAATTCAAATCGATAAGGAGTGCAAATGGGTTAGATGATTCTCTAGCTAAGCAAGGGGCTGCAAGGAAGCAACTGTACTGGACTTCTTTGTAATCAAACCATTGTTTAATTGGGATGACATTCTTGTCATCAAAGTGTACTGATTTCATACATCTAAATTAACAAAACATCTCTTTTGCTGATAAAAAAAGGCAGAAAGCAAAAGGCCAGATTTTATAGTATTCCTGTTTCAGGTCTAACTGCTGCTACATTAACTCTACATAGGTAATGCAACTTTAATGTTCAAAAATCATGTTTGACGTGATTTGTGGTTTGAAGTTTTGAAGTTTTGAAGTTTTGAAATTTTGAAGTTTTAAAGTTTGAGATTGAAACAGGAAAACCACCTGATGTTCAAAAATCATGTTCGAAAGTTCAAAAATCAAGTTTCTATTGATCATAAAAAAATCATGTTCAGTAGAGACGATTCAACTTGAAACAGGAAAACCACAGCTTGCATTGGTTTCACATTAGAAGAAACATCAAAATGACATTTCTTGAATCAAAACATTCCTGCCTCACTTGTCCTTTGCAGCGCTTACTGGCTGGCATCCATGTGTTTGAAATGCACAATAATATCATGCTCCAAATTTTGTGTTAAATCACCTATCACTCTCTCTGTTCGCACTTCTACCTTAAATGCCATCAGCTGAAACACAAATGATACTTAAACACCATTCAAGTTGCTGATGAAAACTCTCATGTCGGTCCACATAAGAGATAATTGTCACCAACTGTAAGTTTTTGGGAAACATAAAAATATTTTATCAAATATATGAATGACAATGACACAAGATAGCATGAACCAAGATTCAGTAATGGCCCTTTTTAATATGAACTGTGAATTTAGTATAGCTAATTGTGGGGTTTTAGAGCACAGTACCTATGAATTAACTATAGTGAGATTTAAGGGATATTCATGGCTGAGAATTATAAAATTGGTGGAGATTGAGAATGTAAATAAAAAAAAAAGAATAAATGAACGAAAAACTAATGGGTAGGAATTAGACTGGTCAAATAGGGATTTAAGGTTTTAAAGTTCAAGAATTTTGGGATGAAATTCATGAACTATCACTTTATTTCAAAAAGTATCAGTATGACATCTATCTTGATAAGTGCAAAGTGGCATCAAACATTCAAACCGGCCCAAGTCACTGAGCTAAGTGTGACACAGAAGCAATAGAGGAGAAAAGCTTCAAAACGATGGTTTATCCATCTACATATCTTATGTTTCTGACAAAACATTTTCCTATAAAGGCAAGTCTGCTGGGATGGTTCACCAGTCAACAGGAAGCTTTCAAATTGACATTTGAGTGCTGAAATAAATCAGGCATGCTTAAACTGATAGTTGATCTACAACTAAACTCCACAACTTAAGTGGCTAAATTGAAAACCTTATTCATTTGTCCTTTAGTAGATAAATTTTTAAGAAGGTTGTGGGCTCCTTAATGGCTGAAGCTGAAGTTGGGTAGATTATTACACCATTGAATATTTTATTATTTAATTATTTTTATCCACTAAAGACAAAAGCAACAAGTCATTCAATTCAGCAACATCAGTCATTATCAAATAGACCCTTAGACTTAAATTAGGATCAAAATTCAACAGGAGAATAAGAACTGACTCAAACAACAATGAGACTTCGAGGAGAATAAAGTAATTACAAACTCTTACTCTGTGAAAACCAAAGATAACAAACTTTCTTATCGAATATTTCCATAGAGAGATTCTAAGACAATCTAAGATACTTAAAAGACAGTTAAACTCCACACAGAAAATAAATTAAATAACTTACAATACAAGACAACTCAAGTAATACTGTTTCACTTCAGAAGCACATGTTGTTTGTATGTTGGCCATAACTCTATCAAATTACATCCAATTTCTGTTATTTAGGGTTCATAAAATAGGTAATCATTAACATTATCAAAAGCAAGGTTCTGGGTACAATTGGCAAAATGTATCCATTAAGAGAGAGGATGGAATGGAAATTTTTATCAGAGTGAGTTGAGTCATTTAAAAGGTCATTACCCTATGTTGGTGACATGGGTCTTATGAGTAGAGTGGACACAGACCTAGGCTCTTGCATTTTCAAAACAAAGTGTCCAATCTTATAATTGAACCAAACATTCCCATGCTTGTCAGCCCAAGATTTTACCATTACACCAAGTAATGACCCCTCATTGAATTTAATAATGTATCCAAGTGCCAAATTCCTCCTCAGCACGTAAATGAATAGAGTTTTCTTTGTCTTGTAAAAGTTGCATTAGTAGATTCTAGAAACTAACTTATGTCCCTTCTGTTAATCCCTTGCAGTCTATTCAGCCCTAATACAAGTACTACCAAATAAATCCACTTCTTATATTATTAACATAAACAGAGAGTATACCAATAAAAATGCCTCTACCACACATCTCAATTTATATTCAACAAAGACAATGTCAAATTGACTCTAGAAAAGCTCTTGAGTCTGCTTTGTGGAAAAAAGAAAGTCAATTATCTTACGAAGGAGAAGTTATAAGCTATGCATTAGAGCTATTTCCAAACAGTCAATCTAGTCTTTTATTTATTTTTTTTTTTTTTTTGATAAGTGAAGGTAAAATTTTATTAAAGAGCAATAAATATAGGCAGTACAAGCATCCCCAAAAAAGAGGCACGAGGTTCTACCTCTCAGATGATAAACAAATTACAACTAAGCCCAATACAAATTAAATCCTTGTTTACCCCTTGTTTAGCTAACACATCCACCAATGCATTAGTCGTTCTCCTAACCCAAGATATCCTCAAATCCATACTTCTATTAAGCCATTTAAATTTCTTCATCTCATCCTTATATCACAAAATTATAGACTTTGGATCCTTGAGCCATCCTACCACCAATTTTGAGTCCCCTTCAATCTCCACATTTATCAAGCCCAACTCACTTGCAATTTGTACCCCTTTCAAAGCAACAAGCAGTTCCGCCCTAATGGAATCCCCCATTCCCACTGCACCAAAGAATAAAGTAATGGTATTTCCTTTTGTGCCTCTCAATGCCCCTCCTATTCCTGAGGGGCCAAGGTAGCCTTGCCTGCTCCCATCAAAGTTTAGTTTAACTAAGTCTTCAACAGGAGGCTTCCACACTAATATCATCAAAGGACAAATGCAAGAAAGAATCTACTTTTCTAATATAGTATATCACCCTCACCATTATACAATCTTTTACTGCTTCCTTATTTCTCTCCTTTCCTGAAAAAAATCTAACATTTCTTTCTTCCCATAAAGTCCATTATACAGCTGCTCTTACACTTCTCCACATAATTCTTCCCCGTCTTTTATGCCAAACAAATCTGAAAGGGTCAAAAAGCTTTTCCACTTTCATTGGCAAAGTTCACCTGCACCCAAACAAAGAGAAAAACCATTTCCGGATGTGTGCAACAAAAGGACAGGGTATTAGTAAGTGGTAACAATTCTTTTCATTGAATTTACAAAGAGTGCACCAATTTGAGGATAAGCACAAGGAGGGTCTTCTTTTTCGTAACATGTCCATAGTGTTAATCTTCCCATGATACACTTGCCAAGAGAAAGCTCCTATTTTGGTTGAAACAGGCTAATACCAAACTTCCTTAGCAGGGAAAGGCTGAGATAGAGAAAACAAACAAAGAGACTTGAAAAATGAGGCACAAGAAAAGCAACCCTTAGGATGTGGAAACCAAATATGACTAACCAGTTTGGAAGGACCCAAGCAAACAAAATCAAGAAGTTGCAACAGCCCATTACCTCAACTAATTCATCATCCCTCAACCCTCTTCAAAAACCAAAATCCCAATTATGACGCAGTAGAAGAATAGGAGGTGCAATAAAACCCAAGACACACTTATTTTATTACTACAACACATCTTTCAAACTTTTCATTTTTCATGTTCATGCTGTCTTGTGTACTTATTCCATGTTAACTCATGGCACAACTTGCTACAACAAAGAGGATAAAAGGCAACTACTTTCAGGTTGTCTTCAGTTGTTTGTGTGTGCTGAAGGGGGTAAGGGATACAATATGATTAAAATAGTTGATATCTAGCCTTCAATGAATATGAAATTCTACAAATAAATTACATAAGACAAAACCAGATGAAGGACAAAGTTAATAGGAACCCAATATCTCAGAAAAAACCTGCAAAATTCTTGCCAAAGCTTCATCTTCAGAAACTTGACGCTGCCTCTTCACAACTAACTTCTTAGCTTCATCAACCCCTTTTCCTTTGTACGAAACCCTTTTATGTGCTTGAGACGAAGCTATATGTTTATCAACAGTCGATCTTACATACTTAAAAGTATAATGCCCAGGAATCAATTCAAGAATATCACCATCTGCAATCCTAATCTTGTCTCTGGAATACAACTTCCTCCTCTGATCGCCAGAATTAATGACAATTGGATTTGATCCCTCCTACAAATCAATTAAAACATTTTCTCCTATCAGTAAACAATCAAAGTGCATCATTAACAGAAACCGTTTCGAAAATTCAACATATGTTCCTGTTCTTATGTACAAAAGAACCAGATGTCAATTAAAACACTTCAATTCAAATATAGAGGGAAAATGCATGAGCCATTATATAATTAGAAAAGCTAATTATTTCTTAAACAGAACATCTCCAGCTACCTAAATTGACTACCAAGTTTTGCAATCAGAGGTATCGAATTGAAAATTGAGCTTGTCAAAGAGCAACTGCTTAGTAATTTCAGTATCTGATACAACTGCAAACAAATTTCACTCATTGAAGAGAACGAGAAGAGGATAAATATAAATATTCCGCAAAAATTAAAATAACTACTTACTACAACTACATCAACGGAACCATCAATCGAAGCATTGAGAGTAATATGTTTACGGCTCAATCTTTTATCAGAGATGCAGATATCATTACGGCCGAAAACATTGGCCCCTTCTGAAATTGGTAATTTTGAGGCTGAATCGTCTTCCTTCAGATTGTTAGTAAGCGGAATCAAAAATCCAATGTTCACCTGGAATGTTAAAATAGCAAAGTAACAAGTTATATTCAGAGTTCAATCCATAGAGTCGTTACACAAGAACGGCTCTAGAGGAAAGAGTAAGCACCTGAGACTTTGACATTAATGAAAGTTTGCTCGCATGAACACTGACGAAATCAAATGAACCCCGAAGCCCACTTCTCAGAGAATCATCAATGGAATGGAGTGAAGAAAGACCAAAGAATTTTGTTGAGACGAGCTGACGCTGCTTATAGAAAAGGGAGGGAAAAGGATGGTTTCGGCTTCGGAAGAGTGGGACCCGGAGAACACTAAACGCATTTGATTTTGATTTGGGGGAGAAATCTGAGAGAATCGTTGTAAATACTGAGCGGCTCTAGTCTATGTAAGGTAACATAAGTTGTTGATTCCGCGCGCCGGAGTAATGGAAGGTATATGCATACGACGCAACATGCGCATTCTAGTTGACAGCAGACACATCCACGTGGATCACGAAGCAGATAATAAAGATCCACGTAGCCAGTCTTTCACTGTTTCTTTGAGTTTTCTGGACGACCAACCACGGGGTTTACCAAAATGGTTCATCGATGGTTTCGGTTTGTTAACGAGTCAATCTACACTCTACTGTCTAGCCGCATGGCTACATTAGATTTAATAAGTTAAACTAATATAATTAAAATAAAGTTCATTTTATTAATAAGATGAATTAAAATTAAGGGAAAATTTCTGAATAATACCCTTAACAAGGTTGTGTCAAGTCAATCTCCCAACTTCAAAACTTGTCTCTATGTACAAGTATTCTGAATTTTCAAAATGTGTCTAATAGGTCTGTTAGTTGATTATCAGTTAACTCCATCAAGTGACATCGGCTATAGTATTTTTTTTTGACATCGGCTTTAGTAAAATGATAAAATTACTCTTTATAATATTTTTTTGACCATTTTACCCATTTTGTTTAAATGTTAAAAGAGTGAAAGGGGAATAAGGATTATGAAACCGAATAGGTGATCGTTTGGTTATAGTTGATCGTTGAATGGGAGATTGAACGGGGGAGTGGGAGCTTCAACATTTGATCGGTGTCCGGTTTCAGACCCTTTTTTCCCCTTTCCTCTTTTAACACTCAGATGAAATGAGTAAAGTGGTCAGATAAATATCATAAAGGGTAATTTTTTCACTTTGAAATTATTTAATGCACACTTGATGTCATGTGATGTGGTTGACTAACAGTGGGACCTATTATTCGATTAGATACAATTTGAAAGTTCAAGGTACTACAGAAACACATTTTGAAGTTTGGGAACCAATTTCATACAAAGATTGGCTTCTACCAGGACAAATCTGTGCCTATACCATTCTAACAGCCTTTTGTAATCTTGTATTGGGAATATCTCCCTATAAAATAAAGCATACAAATACGGAGATATTCTCAATGCCCACACTATTTAAAAAGTACAGAGATATTCTCAATACAAAGCAGTAAAAGCTGCTCGAATGGGCTTTGCTCTGATTGAAGCCGAACTCCTTGACACAATCACCAAAATTTAGAATACTATTCAAGAATTTCCCTAGAATTAATTTTAATATTATATATTATTAATGAAATATATTAAAAATCCCCCTTCTTTAATTCATTAATTAACCATCAATTCTTGGTGTGCAAACCATTTGTAAGAAATATTGTTAAGAAGTCCAGAGGGTGAAATTAGACAAAAGCTCAACCCTGAGCGGTTGGCCGCACCCAACTGACCCAAGTTGGGTGAACTGAAGATTTAGTTGTACATGACTCGAAGAATCTCTACATTGGGCCGAGTTCTTTCAAAATTTTGACTAAGCCCACCCAAGTTGTACCCCTAGACATGGAGTATAGACTGCTAAGGGCCCATTTGGGACGGCTGAAGCTTTGGTTGAGCTGCTATTGAGAAGCACTAAAAGAAGCTTAAATGGAAAGTCTTCTCTTCATTTATTGAATTGTTGTATGACAGTAAATTTGGGTTTCCGGCTCAAAGTGCCTGTTTAGGCTTTGCAAAGTAGGCCGCATAAGCACATCCTTTTCACGAGCAATGTTTGGTGAAAACTTAGAAAACCCAAATTAATTGTATTTCAGAAGAAAAGAAAAATAAAGCCTTTTCATAAAGCTTATTTTACTAGCTTCTGCAAAGCAGTCCAACAAAAGCTTCAGCCCTCGGAAACGAGCCATAAGATGGGGGATTTTTCTTTTTTTAACCTTACCTCTCTGCATTCAGTAATAACAATAGGGATGATTGCAAATCCTCATGTAAATTGAGAAGCATCGGCTTTTGCTACTCCAGCTACACTACGGAAGTCTTTCAAATCCTATACCCATAAGGCCATAACGTTAGAGGAGGTTCCATCCAATGGATACTTTACCAGCATGAGACATGAACTTACAAGTCTCTAAGGCTGTGTTTGGAAATGATGCAAATGGAGTGTAAATTTCAATTTAGGGGAAATTTGTACTCTGGTTCACTTTTGCCTGTATTTAGTAACATTACATTTATACATTGACAAATGACAGACTAATGCATATTTACATTGATAATAAGATGTAAAATCACATCAACAAAAAAGAAGTAAATTTACATTCAAGTGGATTTTTGATAAAAAAAAAAAACATATGCTTTATTGGAATTCATGTTTGCATCCATTACAGTTAATTAAAAGTCTGTTTGATAAGAATGTAAATTTGTCAATACAAAATTAACCTAATTTTACAATTTATATGAACCGTTTTACACTACATATTTGCATCATTTCCAAATACAGCCTAATGGATGAATTGGATTGAGATGGACAAAAATGATTCTATTTTTGAGATTCAGAACCAGCTTATTGGGATTAGGTTCCAAATTCAGACTTAGACAATCAAGTACCATTTACAGTCTCATCACTGATTGTTGTTTTGCTTTGGATCACATGTTGGCGTAGCTTGGTTTCATGCAAATCCAATAGGCTACTGTCACAAATGCCAAATGAATGATGGTTTTGTATTTGCAGTGTGTTACAATGCAAAAGCAAAACCCCAGTGAACATGATCCACAAAAAAATAGAGATATTGGAGAAAATTCACGGAGAATAAAAGAATTTTCTGTGAACAAAATAAAGGGGATAAGATAAAATTCTGAAGAAAAAAAAAATACTATATGAAGTGGAAGAGAGATAAGTGAGTCCCACTGTGGTACCTAAAAGGTATGGTACCTGATAACCAATTAATGAGTATTCATCCTAGTGGCAACTAATCAATTGCTATTCATCCAAACAAATTCACATGAATTTCTGATTAGTTAAAGTTTACATGTACCATTTCTGGCACCACAGAAATTGTTAAGAGGAAAACAAAATTATGAATAAAAATCGAGAAGGATCACATGCCTAATCTGACATACAAACCTAATTTTACAAATTATTGGAAAAACTGCAAATTTGTAAGAGAGTCGCGTCGCCCTCTCCCTGCAAATCATATATGCATCTTTTTATTTAACACTTTTGTTTTTGTTTGGATGAAGAATCTGTGAACTATCTGATTCTCTAATCCATTTATATAGCTAACATGGACATAGTTTGTTGAGTAAATCCCTTTTTATCTATTATGAACTGTTAAACTCCAATACAAAAATGAAGGTCTGATATCCAATACTATGATAAAATTGATTCTATATGCTTCCAGTTGTTTTTATTTGTTAATTTAAAGGATTTTGGTAACACTTCACCCTTTTTGGAAAATTAAAGGTAAAACAATCTGGTGGATAAGTATTGTGCAATGAGAAAGTTATCAAAACTAGAGAATTTGTGCACACATAAGACTATAATACAAAAGAGTTTAATATCATCCTTAACTCAAAATCTTAAACCTTTGGTAGTGGGTCAATCCTTGTATATAAGTTCCTTAAAATTCTTATTTCTTTTTAATATCAAACTTTTTCATCTTACACTTGCGCATGCATCCCAACATTAAGTTCAAACCTTGAAAAAGCAGTCTGTTTTACCCATAACATCTGATGACAGATGGTTCAATCAAATGGTATAAAGAAGAAATAGAAGACTCTTCAAGGTGATACCATTTCTTTCTAAAACCCTTAAAACCAATATTCATTGCCATAGCATTCAAAACTCAAAAGAGCCGGATGAAATGCCTCCTGATGTCAGTCAGCAAGGCAAAGTGAGTGAATAGACTTCTCATTGCAAGGTTCGAAATTTCGATACATATTAGATCATATTGGGAGCCTTCCAATACGTCCCTATAAAGAATGTTTCAAGGTTTAACCCGGTTCAGAGGGTAAAAGGGGTATATCGGGCTGTATCAATATTTTGAACTTTGCTCATGTGTGATAAAGTGAGCATTGATATCTTCATTGACTCCATGAAAAACATCAAACTCATTAATAATCAAAAATCTTATCAAGTGGGTTTCGACTATAATATGGAAAAGATATGATATCTGAAATATTTTTGACTAATCAACTGGATCATAAACGTGATAGCCAATCAGGTATTATCTATCAAAATTCATAAGTGGATTTTAATTGGTCAAAACTCTTGCGATACTATATCTTTCCCGCATCATAGATTTTCCCTATCAAGTATATTATATTATCCGCGTGTAAAAAGCAGAAACCTTTAAGGGGACATTAAATCCCAAATCCATCAGCTTCCAAATGAAGATTAGAGTTTGAGACAATTTAGAGATGCAACTTGGATCCCTGAATTTTGAGGGAATTTATAGGTATTATTAAAAATTCAATAAATGTTCAACGCAAGCGGGCCAAAGCCTGCCCAAGTTGGGGAATATGATTTCAGACTAAAGTGATATGCATCAATGTATGTCCGTCCTTCCTTGTGAATTGTGAACAAACACAGAAAATTACGTACTATCACTGATGATACAAAATGGGGATTGGGGCATAATATTGTGGACCCAATAAACGATATATTCTCTGCATGATATGATTTGGTATATGAATTGGATGGTTTGGATTGATCATTGATCAGCTCATCCATGATGGTATCCAACTGTCCTGCTGTATGATCTGATGAGTAGAGCACATAGAAATTTTGGATGGTGCGGATGGCATTGGGATTTGGGAGGAATCCCTAATTCCATTATCCATACCACAGGGCGTAGGATTATGTTTATGTTGTGGGCGGGAACCCGATTTTGAGAGCTTTTTGTTGCATTAAAATTTGCAAGCTTGCAATTAAAGGAAAAGGGTGGGATAGGTGTCTCAGTTGTGGATGGGCTTGGATCAGTAGTTTGATAGGAGAATGGTTGGTCGTTGTCTCGTAGACAGAGAGGTCTCCTAACGAGAGGCCCATTATCATCCATGATCCAGCAACTGTCCTGTCCTCAGTCCTGCCCATTAGGCCATTAAGGCAGGTGTTCAGAACGGGCCATGTGGTACAGCCAGGATTTGTGTCAGCCTAAAATCAGTGGGGATTGTACGCTCTGCGGCCTGCAGTGCAGTCTGCCGGCGTTTAAGCAGATGTGCTTTTAATAAAAAATTCCAATCCAAAGGGCATGAGTAATGACACATAACCATCAACTTGTTGCGTGGTACATAGTACTAAACGGTGCGGAGGGTTGTTAGTAGTGGAATCCACTTGTATGGTGTAAGGAGGTGTTGTGTTGCAACCCTGAACCCTACACGGGAGCCCCAGAATACCCATATGCCATGTTAGCCCTGACTTGTGGGACTCGTGTAAAGCTGTCACTTGTCCGGGTTAACCTGTTGACGGACCAAACCAACTTGACCTGACATGCTGACTGCTGACCTTAATTAGTTTCTTTTTTTTTTAATCTGGTAATATTACATACATAGTACACATTAGGGGCCTGCTTGCAGTTTTTGCCAGTTTGGTCCCATGCCCTTTTTTTCTGAGTCACGCAACGCTATGTGACCATGGCAATTCCCAACTATAGGGCAATGGACAACCTGACCGTATTAGTTATTGCGCAGGTCTGCATTTGAAATCCCTATTTCTTCGGGGATTCAGTTAAAATTCAAAAATTGAATAAAAAAATTTTGGTTTCAGTTTTTGATTAATTTAATTTTTATAATTAAAAATTCGGTTCATTGAATTAATCGAGTTTTCTATTATTATATATAATATGTAAGATATAATATAATGTAATATATATTTATATATTAAAATGAAATTTGATTTTATAATATACAATATACATTATATGTTATAATACATATAATAGAGTATATATTATTAAAATTTGGTTTTAACTGAAATAACTGAAAACCAAACCGAAAATTTTGGTTTTGGTTACTTTGGTTTTTCTATAATTTGGTTTTGGTTCGGTTTTTAAAATTTCGGTTTATTCTTTTCAGTTTTTAACCGAATAAACCGGCTGCTCACCCCTACTATTGTTTAATAGGGTTAATTCTTTTGATTATTGGAGAGGGAGGGAGGAAGGGAACCAAATCTTATTAATTTCTTAGAAAAAAGTTTAATAAGAAAAAAATTTCCTTCGAAATTGTTTTATCAGAAATCGCCCTATTTTGAGGCAATTTTTTTAGAAATGCTTTTGATTTCTTAGGCTTAGTTTGGAAGGAGTACAAATACAAACATGTAAATTGCAAAACCTTGTATTTTTTTATTAGGAAAAATTCCGATTAGTACCCTATACTTGGGGCCTAGTGCCACTTTGGTCCCCGAACTTTAAAATATGACAATTCAGTACCCAAACTTTCAAACATGTCAATCTAATACCTGTCTTTAACCAGCCAGTAAGTGGTATTTGAAAAGATACAAATGCCCTTTGAGTGTCATCTAGTTCTCTTTATCAACATCCAAATGTTAATAAAAATGAACAGCTCCAAATCCTTGCCTCTTCTATTCAAGAAAGTTGGGGTCACCAAAGTGCCCACTGACTGGAGACCCCAACTTTCTTGAATATAAGAGGCAAAGATTTGGGACTGTTCATTTTTTGTCAACGTTTGGATGGTTGATAAAGAAAATTAGATGACACTCGAAGGGCATTTATGTGTTTTCAAATAACACTTAACGGTTGGTTAACGACATGTACTGGATTGGCACGTTTTGAAAGTTCATGTACTAAACTGTCACATTTTAAAGATTGGGAACCAAAGTGACATTAGGCCCAAAGTACACAATACTAATTGGGAAATTTCCCTTATTATTTTGTATGTATTTGTACCATACACATTTGTATTTGTACTCTTTCCAAACTGAACCTAAAGAAACATATTTAGCATAATAAACGCTAACATGATACTTTTCATGTTTCCTCCATAAATTCTAGAATTAGGTTTGGTATTTGGTGTTTGTACACTAGGGATGGCCACGAGTCGAGCTGTTCACAAGATGTTCGAGCTCGGCTCGTGAAAAGCTCAGATTGGATCGGTATAAACCAAGCTTCGAGCCGAACTTGAACCTAATATATAGGCTCGTTTTCTAATCGAGCCAAGTTCAAGCTTAATAAAGCTCGGCTTCTAAGACTCGTGAGCCTAATCGAGTATATATATACATAGGGTGTGACCTCAGCTACTGAGGGAGACCTCGGCTCTACACCTCAATAATTGAGGGAGACCTCGGCTCGACACTTTAGCAGTAGAGGGAGGCCTCGGGTCAACACCTCAGCTGCTAGGGAGACCTCAACTCAGCACTTCAGCAGCTGAGGGAGACCTACAATCAGAGGCAGCCGAGCCGAGCTTAAACTTCCAAGCTTTTGACTCGAGTTGACCTCAGGCTCAAGTCTATAGTTTGAATCAAGCTCTAGCTTGATAGTTTATGAGTGAGCCGAGCTCGAATAGAAAGATATTCGATTAGGCTCGGCTCGAACCCACCCCTATTGTACACATTGACACAAACGTATCAATGCGAGTTTGGATCTCCTACCCACATCTACCCACATAATATCACAGCTACACATGGAGAACATCTCATCCTCCTACATAGTATTATGCACAAGGGTAGTGTGTTGTGGGTAGACATGGGCAGAGTTCTTGTGGGTAGGAGAATCGGAGTTTATTAATGCCACTTTTGGGGAGACTTCGAGAAATAATCGCCCCATCAAATCAGAAAAATAGTAATAAACCTTTTTAGGCTTTCAAAATTGCACCCATATATTGGTTCTGAATACACAAGACCTTTTTTTGGCATCATTGATGATGGGCAAAATCAACAAACTAACCACCTAGCGCCATGACACCCCAAATACATCCGAATTTGCGAGAGCGACATCGAAAAATCATCAACAACGTTCAAACCAAAGATGCCTAAGACATCTGTTCCACCTCGGACACCTCGGCCTCAGTTTTCAAGTGACCCAGGTGTGGATTAGCACTATGGAAAAATTACCTCGACCTTCCACACCAACATGGGGAATGCGTTTCCAAGCACTTAACGCCTTTGAGATCCTTAGGAACGTGTTGAGCAACTAATGGAAACAACAAGAAGCCCATCAAGAGAACACTCTTGTGGGCCCTAAGAATCTGATTGCCAAGATCAATTACCTCTAAAAATCTTGGAAGCGCCTTGATCATCCCCCGAATCTATAAAAGGGGGTGCCTTCACCTTCGCAAGGTACGTTTTGTGATAAAGTGCTCTAGCTCTCTTTGCTCTCTATGCTCGGAGTTATTTCTCAACTCGTCTAGCTCGGGCACTAACTTGACCGTCGGAGCTTCCTTACCTGGGCTCACCACCCAGGCTCTTTGACATCCTCACTCTTGTAGGGCCAGTGTCATTCCTCGCTCTAACTCAAGGACTTGAGCAGATCGAGCACCATCAATTGGCATCATCTGTGGGAAACAATAGAAAAGTCATTCTCATTTCCCACCACTTTCAGTACCAATTCCCTTAATTGATCAACATGACTTCACACAACGAAAAGGATACTCAGACCAATACTACTGGAGCAACACCATTTGACCCCTCAACATTCCCATAGGGGATGACCCCCACCAATTGTTAGACAGTTTTTGTATGCCCTTAGCTTCAATCAGAATGATGTACATTATGAGTTTATTGTAAATGAATAAAGTACATATTTGATTCATGTTCCTTTGGTATGTTTCTGTGTAATACCCTTAAACTAGACACTTAATGAGACTCGTGTTAGTTTAGAATGTTCACAGCCAGTGGGTTGGTTTGGGGAGACCTATCCTAATAAGGCTGACACTAATGTGCCACCAAGTCGGTTGGGGTGGCCTGTCTCAGCCGCCAGGGTGAGACCCAAGGCACATGCAGTGTAGGATTAATTGAATCTTTGAATCGGACCAGATTTCCAGTATTGCCCTGGACCTTGAGATTAATGGGCAAAACTAGAAAGTTACACCCAACCCCTACACTCGATTATGATACTACACTAAGTGTCGGATTGGGTTGTCTTTGATGTACCAATCAATGAGATCCTTAGCGGGGGTCAAAACCTGGGTATGTTGGGACAGTCTGAGAATTCATCTGAGTAGGTGATCATAGTGATAGGATCAGCCCCTTTGTTAGACAAATGTAATGATGGGGGATGCACTCTCACTGATGGAAACCAAGACTGCCGGCAGCCGATTTCAATCATTGAGATTTGTTTTGCAAAATATATTTTATATGAGATATAAAAGTATATATATATTATGGTTTCCAAAATGTTTGTAAAAGGTTTTAATTCCCGGGATCTATATAAATAGAGAGTGCAACACCGTTCCTTGCAGCCAAGGGAGAGGTCCTCTCTTATCGGGCAGTGTTTGATCGTTATGGGCTGAGAGGTTGAGTGTAAGACCATTGAGGGTAATACCTGATGGGCAAATCTTGCATCTGCCCACAGTCCCTGGGTGTTACAAGGTGGCTTGGCCCAGGGACCACTTAGGGTAAGTGTTGGGCCCAAGGACCACTTATCACCTAAAGGGATGTCTGACCCAAATATGATTTGGATCAACAACTCCTAATGAGATTAGGAGCTGATCCTTTGAGGTTACAAAAGAAGGAAGAGGTGGCAGCCTTTACATCATCACAAGATCATCAGATCACTGCAAGTCTTTGGAGCTGAAATCACAGAAGAGAGAATTGAGCATACCTGCGAAAATACTCTCTTGCCGCCTCCTTCCTGTTGCCGCCTCACCTGCCAGTTTGACCTCCTCTTTAGTGGGAGAAATCAAGATTCGATCTTGATATTAGTTCCTTCTAAAGGGACTGATAGGAAGCTGTGCTCACGTGCCATCCCGCTATCTCTTGTGGAGGAATAGGTTCTTGGAGAAGAACACTACTGATTCTGCTCCATCCTACACTGTGCCATCTTCACTGGGAGCAGTCTTTGGATCCTTCCTTGGGCGTGAACACCTTCGTTGGGAGATACTATTTCTCCGTATCAAGTATAATCCTCTCCTACTGCTTTTGTTCAGATCTGATTTAGTTTATGGTTCAAGATTGATCTTTGAAAATATGATTTTCTAAATAGGGAATGCGATTCCCGATTGAAGGGAGAGAATTTTTTTTTTTAAATTCGCCCACCTTATTCCGCAAGATTTGGGCGTCCATACGATGGATCTCTCATCCCTTCACCAATTTCAGGAATTGATGATTTACGTGTAGGGCATCCATCTCTGGATGAAGACATGGGAACAACACAAGGCTGCTATAAAACAACCCTCCATGCAAGCACCAATACAGAACCCTCTGCCAAACACCAGCAAGTAGAACCCCAGTGGTAGGGGCCGGCCCCAGAACCGGGGCAAACAAGTCGCCGATGGGAGGGACTGTGGCAAGCAGGTCGCCTTGAACGGTGATTGCCAACCTTCACAAGCTCATTCTCCGTGAAGTTGTACATGGACAGTTACATCGAGGTAAAAGGACCCACATATGCCCCTAATAGTGTTGACAACTAGAACTCCACATTGCTTGGAATTGGAGCATCTCACTCTGTGGCCGGTTTATGACATAATAAACCCAGGAGGCACTCATGCCGCACCTTGGTACTTAACTATCTAGGACCTTGCATGGAACAACATGCCACCGCTACTCAGCTGGAAAGCCATGCAGAGACCTCTGGGGTCCCCGAACTTGCTTGCCTCTCTCCTTCGTTTGTCGAGATCATTACAGAGCCATGGCCAAAGGACTTCAAGACATTGAACTTTGAAACTTACGGCGATATGACAGATCCTGTGGATCACGTAGAAATCTTCCAGGCTCTCATGCTTCTTCAGGGGGCCATAGAGGCTACTATGTGTCTGGCCTTCCCCACAACGTTTTTCCAAACAACTCGGATGTCATATTCCAGGCTTGATTCAAGCTCCATCACAAGTTGGAAGAAGTAATCTGACTTGTTCATTTCTCACTTCGCTACTAACAGGAGATACACTAAGATCACGACAAGCTTGATGCCTATTCAACAGTGTTCTGGAGAGAGTATTCGTGAGTATGTGCACAGATTCAACCTGGACTGCCTGCAAGTCTAGGATCTCAGCCCAATAGTGTAGGTCACTACCTCGACCTGTGGAGTACGAAACCAGTTCCTTAAAGTCTCCCTAACCAAGAATCCCCTGCAGAACATGAAGAGCTTCATCGGTCGAGCATAGAAATACATGAATGCAGAAGAGCTCACGGAAAATCAAGGAGACATGGACCACGGTGACCAAGGAGACAGGAAGAGGAAAAGTAGAGACGAGCATTGTTGGGAAAACAACAAAAGAGGGTGACGTGAGCATAGGTCACACAAGAGATTGAAGTTGCTAGTCATGAGATCGCGAACCCCCTCAGCCAAGTACCATAATTTTACACCACTTAATGCAAAACGAAGGGAGATGGAGATTCTCATGTAGATCAAATGAAGTGGTCACCTCGCATGAAGGGAAACCTAGAGAATAGGAACCAAGACAGGTATTGCCACTTCCATAAAGTGAAGGGCCATGACATTGAATACTACCAAGATCTCAAAAATGAGATCGAGGAGTTAATCAGAAGGGGCTACCTAAAACAGTTTATAAAAAAAAGAAGAACGTGTACCCAAGCAACACAAGAACCAACGTAATGAGATAGATGACAAGGAGTAGATCGCGGGGGTGATAGCTACTATCACCTAAGGGTCGATGGTGGCCGATTGTAGTACCTCGGCAAGAAAGAATTCAGTTTAAGAGTTGCAACATGAAGAAGAAAACCCTACCAAGAAGCCGAGATCCGAAGAGGCCATCTCTTTCACTAAAGACAATATCTAGGGAGTATATTTCCCGCACGATGACGTGCTAATTGTAAAGCTTATCATTGCCAAGTACGAGGTAAAATTCATACTCATGGACAATGGGAGCTCGACTGAAATCCTGTTCCTGGATGCCTTTAAGAAGATGAAGTTGAAAATGAAGGACCTTACCCCAACTGACGTACCTCTGGTCAACGGAGATGTTGTATGCCCTATGGACAAAATAAACCTGTCAATTTTACCAGAGACCGCATCGAACATGCAGAGGTTAAAGCATGATTTCTTGATTGTAGATTCACCATCACCCAACAATGCCATTGTAGGCCAGCATTTGCTCCATTCTCTTCATGCAGTGGTATCAACGTACCACCTCGCAATGAAATTCTTGACCAAGCATGGGGTTGACATAGTCCGAGGGGACCAACTTGTATCCCGCAAATGTTACAAGGCAGCCCTGAAAAGGCAAGGGCAAACAACCTTTGGTTGTAGTCGTCAACCTCAACCCACTTGAGCAGACCAAGGAAGAGCACGACAATCTTGCTGAGGAGACAGTTTCGGTTCCTCTCTTTGAGACCAAGCTAGAGAATAAAGTACAGGTTGGATCGCTCCTTGAGAAACCCCAATGCACCGAGCTAGTAAGATTCCTAGTCCTAAATTCTAATGTTTTTGCTTGGTCATCGCCGATATACTCGGCATAGACCCCTTTATGATAATCCATAAATTAAATATGAACCATTTGATTAGACCTGTAAAGTAGAGGAAAAGGAACTTCGTCGTTGATCGGTGGAGGACCATAGACAAGGAGGTTGGGAAGTTACTAAATGCCGGCTTCATCATAGAAGTTGAGTACCCAAACAGGATTGTTAACGTGGTACTCGTAAAAAAGGTGAACGAAAAGTGGCGAATGTGCATAGATGATATCGACCTTAATAGAGCCTGCTCCAAAGACTGTTTCCCGTTTCCTTGGATAGATCATCTAGTAGATGCCACTTTGGGGTTCAAATTACTGAGCTTCATGGATACCTACTCAGGCTATAACCAGATCTTGATGGACTCCTCAGACCAAGAAAAAACTACTTTTGTAACCGAGACCATCTTGTACTACTACAAGGTCATGCCCTTTGGCCTTAAAAATGTTGGGGCAACCTACCAAAGGCTTGTAAATAATTATTTTTGAGTTAATATGAAATAAAGTTTAAGTGTACGTCGATGATATGGTTATAAAAAGTCATTTTACTAACTCTCTTATTTTTTACCTCATTGAGGTCTTTTATGTTTTAAGAGAATATCAGTTAAAGATAAATCTAAGAAAGTGCATTTTCAGTGTTACCTCGGGTAAATTCTTAGGCGACATAGTAACCCGATGTAACATTAAAGCTAACCAAGAAAAATCCAAGCGATTTTGGATATGACACTACCTTGATCCATTAAGGAAGTCTAGAGACTTACTAGCTGGGTTGTCGCCCTTAGTTGCTTCATGTCCAAATCGACAAAGCAGAGCCTCCCTTTCTTTCAAGCAATCAAAAAATCTCAAGACTTCTAATTGACAAAGGAATGCTAAGTTGCGTTTGAAGAACTTAAGCTCTACCTGGACTTGCCACTGTTGTCAACAAAGTTGAAGCCAAGTGATCAGTTCATTTTGTACCTATGTGTTAGTGACAAAGTCATCAGCTTGGTGCTAGTCTGGGCAGTTGACAAAGTACAAAAGCGTGTCTATTACGTGAACAGAGTCCTACATGCAACCAAGGCCTGATACCCCAACATCGAGAAACTAGCTTTTGCGGTCATCATCTCGACCACAAAGCTATGACCTAACTTTCAGGCACACATCATCATTACTCACCAACCAACCGCTCCACTGAGTCCTATAGAATCCCAAGGTATTAGGGCGGTAACAAAATGGGTAATCGAGTTAAGCAAGTACAACATTCGCTTCGAACCGTGGCCAACAATAAAAGCTTAAGTGTTTGCAGACTTCACCTAAGAATGGACGTTCAGTACATTGGCAACTGATGACCTGCCCCTAAAGTCAAGAAGCATCCACCAATGCGGCACCGACCGAAGAATCTGGGTAAGAACCTTGGATCCTCCATGTGGACGAATACTCAAACAAGAGGGGCAATGAGGCCAAACTCATTCTGTTCGGTTCGGATGAAGGAAGCCTCAAGTATGGCCTAAGGTTCAGATTTCAAGCATCCAATAATGAAGCAGAGTATGAAACCTTGATAACCGACATATCCTTGGCCAAAGAGATTTGCATGAGAGATCTACAGGTGTGTTGCGACTCGTATCTCGTCCTCAACCAAGTAAACGGGCACTACAAAGCTTGGAAACTAGCAATGATCAAATACTTGGCCAAAGATCACGTACTCATTTGGAAATTTGATTCACTCTCCATCCATCACAGATCGAGGTCAGAGAATGAACAGGCTAATGCGCTTTCAAAGCTGGCCAGTGCCATAGATAATACAAGGAGGACAGTTCATATTGAAGACTTACCCTGACCTAGTATAGCGACAATAACTGAAGAAGTAGCCCCCCAGGCAAGTCACTAAATTTAGTTAGATAGACCCATTTTTCGAGTACTTGTAGCATGAGGCAGGACCATCAGACAAGAATGCTACTCGGAATCTTAGACAGAAGTTGGCTCACTATGTGATAATTGGCAAGCAATTGTACATGGAATCCTTCCTCCCGTACCTTGTTGCCTTTGACCTACTGAAGCAGAACGTGTTCTTCATGAAATCCATGGGGAACTGTGTGGTGAACACTTGGGGGGCAGGGCCCTAGCACAGAAATCCCTTAAACAAGGTTACTATTGGCCGACAATGAAAGTTGATGCCATCAAGCTTATCTAATGATGTGAAAGATGCCAACGGCATGCTAATATACCTCGACAACCTACTACCGACCTGCAGCACCTCACTAGTTTGTGGCCTTGTACACAGTGAGGATAGATATCCTCAGCTTATTCCATGTAGCAACTAAGTGCAAAAAGTTTCTGGTCGTAGCAGTAGATTACTTCACCAAATGGGTTGAAGCAAAGCCGCTGGCGACCATTACAGCTCGAAATGTGCAAAGTTTCTCATAGAAAAACATTGTTTGCCAGTATGGACTACCTCATGCACTGATGTTAGATAATGATAAACAATTTAAAAACGTTAGGTTCTAGAACTAGTGTAATGAACTAGGGATCAAACAACACTTTACGTTCGTAGCCCATCCCTAGGAAAACAGGCTGGTTGAGGTGATGAACCAAGCTATTCTGAAAGGTTTGAAGGCTCGGCTGGCCCAAGCGAAGGGGTTATGGGTAGATGAGCTCCCTAATATCCTCTAGGTGTATTGAACGACCTGCACAATGGCCACCGACGAGACCCCTTTCAACCTTACTTATGGGACCAAGGTCATAATACTAATCAGAATCGAAGTACCAACACTCATGATAGAAACGTATGATGAGGACGGTAATGACAATGAATTACGCACAAACCTCGACCTCATCAAAGAAATAAGAGACTGAGCTCAAGTTAAGGCTGCAACGTACCAGCAAAGGGTAGCCCGCTATCATAATGCTTGGGTCAAAAGGCAAGATTTCCGAGTTGTCAATCTTGTTCTTTGGAAAGTCATGGTACCTAATCCAGGCTTAAGTAAGCTCAAGCTGAACTGGGAGGGCCCATACAAGGTGACAAAAGCCATCGGTCTTAGCACCTATGAGCTTGAAACCCTGGAAGGGAGGTCAGTACCCCATACATGGAACGCTGAGAACCTAAGATAACTCTACGCCTAGAATTTTCAAGGTCATCATGTAACGAGTGACTCACTTTTAAAATTTCATCAGCACAAATGCTTCGATTTAATTCAGCCTAAGTGCCTCTATTTAATTCATACATTGAATTTTAATTTTATTTACTTGGCTTTCTTTGATTTGCGTCATCCTGACAATATTTCATTGAGAAACTGCCCTGTGCAGGGATCGAGCTCCGTTTTTATGGTATTCGCATAACGACTTCGCTTAAATTAAGCAATCAATCACCTCAGTCAGGAGCCTACACCTCGAACCATGACCTCTAGGTCACTATCATTTTAACACCCCGAGTTACCTCAAAGCTCACACTTTGGCAAAATTTCATATAGTTTTGGATAAGCCAACCTACTATCACGTCGTAAACCTTTTACATTCAAAAATTTAAGGGAATGAGGATACAAAAAAGAAATGCTTTGTTGCAACAAAATAAGAGAAGTTCGATACATTCATCAAGAAAAAGGAGAGAGAAGTCCAAGAAAGCCGAGCTCGGAGGCTCGAATATTAATTGTAAACAAAATGTTGAAGAAAAGAGGTAAAAGAAATTAATGTTGATTGGGGGGGGGGCCAGATCATCAGCCCTTGTGCTTGCTTTGTCCTCGTTGATCACGCCACCTGCCACTTCGTCACCGACCTCATTACGTTCTCCTCAAAGTCATCCTCTTGGCTAACCTCGTCTCCCCTAGAGTCCACCTCGTTATGCACCTCCATGACCATTTTGGGGCTGACAGTGTCTTTAACCAGGGAGCTGATGTCGTACTCAAGAGTGAGCGAACTAACGAGCTTATGACATAACTTGAAGCCTTCCTTCATGGCACTAGTGGCATATTTATCCATCTCCTTGGCAAAGCGGTGCGAGGCTCGAAAAGCAACGACAACCCTTGCTTCAACAGCCCGGATGTCCTCATCGTGTTTGGCTTGCTGTTCCTTTAGCTCGGCAGATTGCTCACTCAATTTTATCATTAGAGAATCAACGCTCTTCTCTAACTCGGACAACTGCCTAGTCAGCTCCGCCTTCTCAGACTCTACAACGATGACTTGCTTGGACAGCCATGCAACATTAACCTAACACCCCTCCAGCTAAGCACAGAGATCCTTCACTTCTCTTCCTTATAGCTCGCGTTGACGCTCAGAGTTCGTGCATCGGTCCATAATGACCATAGCCAAGGTATTTGACTGCAAACCAAGCTCAAGTCAGAACAAATAGAATCAAAAGCTATAAAAGAAGTTTGCTCAAGTCCTTACCAACAAAACAACTTGGGAGAGCCTCCCTCTGAGCACTTGAGTGGGCTGGCTGGTGAAGTCCTTGATGTCCTCGCGGAGGAGAATGCCCTACTCATCTTGAGTGCTAGCTGGGGTCCATAATCTGACTCGACGTCGTTATGGACCACTCCAAAGAAAACTATGGCAGTGGCATGGCGGCAACTGGTGAAACTTTCCCGACCACGTCTACTTGTTCGGGCTTAGAGCTTGGGTAAACTAGCTCATAGCTCGACCCAATCTCTTCGGCACAAGGGCAGTTAGTGTACATCGCCTTAGTTTCCTCCTCTCCCTCCAAGTCAACCACAGGTGTTGGTTGTCGTTCCGCCTGCACATTGGGAGTAGCCTGAGACAACTCTTCGGCCTTTCTCTTCCTCATCTTCTTCTTACCTCGGTCGAGGATTCCCATAGTGTTGACACCACCCATTTTACCTGCACACGCATGAACAAACCATAAGACGAAAAGAATAACATGATCAAGGAAAATACTTAAGTGTCGGTGGACAACCTACCCTGAGGACTCATCCCAGTTCGGATCAGTGCCTCCTTAGTTAGGTAGTTTTTGACCCGTGTTTTCTTCTTGATCAACCCTTTCAACCGCTCCTGTAAGGCCTCACTTAAGGTAAACTCCCCGGTATCCCTAATGGCCGATCTCCACTTAGAATTGAAGGGTCACCCCTCCTTGGAGGCGAGGAAGAAGAACTTGTTTTTCCAGTCTAGCACCTTGGATGGAAAACCACCCAACAACTTTCTCCCAAACTAGTAAGAAAGATAATAGCTATATACGTTAGTGGAGTTTTTCTTCAGGCGACAAAGGCAGGTGAAGGTGCTGAGGTCTAGAGGAAAACCGAAGTGATGACAGAATGAAATGGTCCCTACTAAGGTCCTTACAAAGTTTGGATGAAGCTAAGAAAGGGTAATGTTGTAATAATTCAACACCTTGACTATGAAGGGGTGTAGCGGAAATCTCAATCCAACCTCTAGACATGTCATGTTGCCAAGGCATCTGGCCACTGACGGGGGAGCATACACTCAAAGTGGTTTGGGATCCTATACCGACCTCCTCGAAAGTGAGCTCGGTTGGGCTGAACTCGGATTTTTTGGGTGGACTTTGGGAGGTCGAGGCTCCTTATGGGAACCTTATCACTCTTGGGATGAGGACCCCTCCTCGGCAGGGGGGCACGTTGGCCTCCCCCTTCAAACTTGCTACCAGACATTAAGAAAGGAGAGAGGAAAAACTTACCGAAAATTTCTAAGGATGACTGAGTCCGCAAGGTTATATTGGTCAAACCGACGTGACCGAGCTCTCTGCAACTCAAATGTCACTCAAAGACAAGGGAATGGACCCCCCAAGGCCAACTATTTATAGCCAGAGGGCCTGGGTCCACGACGACTATGATCAACTTCATTTCACGGTCCAGGTTGACGTGACGTTTCTGTTTTTGAGATCCCAAACCAAATTTAACAGATAGTTGGTGTCTGTGATAGCCTAATGAGGCGCCACATCCGCACATATACACACACAACCCTCTAAAAGCTTCCATTCAAGAGACACTGTTTGAACCATGGTTCGCTTGACCTCGGCTCCAACCTGAAGAAAACAAGTGATCATAAGCCCTCTTTACCGATCTACTCCCTTCGCCTGAACTCTTCCCCCTCGGGCTAGGGAGTGGGGGTCAATTGATGATGGGCAAAATCAACACACCGATCACCTGGTGCCACGACACCCCAGATACGTTGGGACCTGCGGGAGCGACCTCGAAAAATCGTCAACAACGTTCAAACCAAAGTTGCCTAAGACATTGGTTCCACCTCGGACACCTCAGGATATTAGGCAACCCAGGCATGGATTAGCACTCTGGCAAAATTACCTTGACCTGCCATGCCAACATGGGAAATGTGTTTCCAAGCACTTAACGCCTTTGTGATCCTTGGGAATGTGTTAAGCAACCGACGGAAATGACAAGCGGCCCATCCAGAGAACGCTCCCATGGACCCCTAAGAATCTAGTTGCCAAGATCAATAATGTCCGAGAATCTCGGAAGCGCCTTGGTCATCCCCTGACTCTATAAAAGGGGGTGCCTTCAGCTTTGCAAGGTACACTTTCTGATAAGGTACTCTAACTCCCTTTGCTCGGAGTTATTTCTCAGCCTGTCTATCTCGGCTCTAACTTGATCATTGGAGTTTCCTCGCCTGGGCTCACCACTGAGGCTTTCTGACATCCTCTCTCTTGTAGGGCCCGTGCCATTTTTCGCTCTCACTCGAAGACCCAAGCTGATCAAGCACCATCACATTGAAATTTGTTTATGAAAGAAAAATAAAAAATCCATCTGATACTATTATTGGCTTTGAAAATATGAGATGTGAAATCAAGAATACAATGGATCATATCAATAATGACCGTTTGATTAGACAGAATTAAAATCTCATTTCCATTCTAGCTAGAACGACATTTCCAATTTGAGAGAATGATCATTTCCTCCTTTCTTCAAGATGAAATCAGTTTATTCCAATTTTAATTCTGATCTATGTTTAAGTGAAATAATAAATCATTCAAATTCCGATTTGAAAAGATTTTGATTTTGATTTCGTTTTGGACGGCAAACCAAACCAATGAGAGGGGTTGAGGGTTCCATTACGAAACTAGGATCCAATAGAACGGAAACTATAGAGTTTTGGGCCCATAAGAATCTAGTTGAAGGCATAGCCATAAGCCATCTTCTTGGGTGTGGGCTGTGGGCAAGAAAGCCTCTCTCAGACCGGATAACATCAACATCCAATCATCCATAAATGGTGACGCCAATGCTGACAATGCTTCCTGCTACCAGTCAACTGAAGATTGGGAAGAAGATACGAGTCTTTTTTTTTTTTTTGACTTCCAATCATTGGTAGGCGCGTAAAAATATCGTGTGTGATGCTGATAGCTGAAATGACTGGCAGCCAGGCAGGCTCCAAATGCAGGGATCTAATCTTCTTCCACATGGGCCAGGCGGCCCAGGCCCATATTTACCATATCACCACCAACTGGCCTTCGACATGTGTTCTACCACCGACACGGTCATGACCCACCCTTTCCTTGGGCTACCGCGGGCTCACCAGAGAAAGCTACGTGACCAGTGATCACCGTCCCATTAATAAATAAATAAATTATTATCAAATGCTTTTCACCGATACTGTTCACCCTCCACCTTACACACATCCATATCATGCTGACTGTCCATTGTTTCGTCAACAAAAAGCTAGTCCGGCCGACTGGCCCCATTTTCATCTTTTATAATTTATGGGGTTGTTGAAAGATTTATAAAATCGGCAGAAATGTGGTGCAAAATTTAAAATAAGTGATATGGTGTTATAGTTAATCTTTAACATTGTTAAATCTTTAATAATAAATATATTTTTTGACATGTGAATTAATGAAAAATAAATAAATTATATGATATATTTAATATTATTGATTGAAAAATGCATGGTAGTTGGTTGGTCATTTCCATCGTTTATATTCAACGATTTAATTATTACATTTCATTTTTTATTTTAAATGAAAGATATTTTGCAAAGAGTTGCTCTTGGTGAAGTTTACATTCACCAATAGGATGTTGGTCCAACTCGATCAGGTCCAATATCAGTTGTGATGTAGGGATACGTGCTACATGGCATCGGCACTCCTAAGGTAAGGTTATCTTTAAAAGGGGCACTCACATCAAGGTAAAGCATATTAAGGATTGAGTTATTAACTCTCGTCTTTTGCTTGGTCCGATCTTTCTTAAGAATTCGGCTAATTTGATTATCGAAGTCTTTGCCCCTATGATAATACTCAGGGCCTCTCATGTATAATTTTCTCTTGCTTGTAGATTGAATTTATTAGCCTTGGATATTTGTGAAATCCTCTTGTTGCTTTCGGCTTCATTTTTAGCAGCAATAATTTGTGCCATTTGTAGGAACATTTTTAAGACTTCCCTCTAAAAACAAGCTAACTTAATCTAGTCACGATGGATTAATTCAAGCTGGTCCCAGACAGGCTAGACAACCTAGCCCAACGGTTGGATGAGGTAGGGCATCCGATAGGAGGTCGCTCGCAGGGTAACTGCCCTATCGGAAGCCAAGGGCAATATAGTGGATGATACACCCATAATCAACGCCACCGCACGCAAAGAGCAATTGGGACGATAGCGGGTGCTCTGTCTACTACAATCCGTTTCTGAGGGCTGAAGGCCAACACTACGCCTCTCCCCCACTAGTGTCTGACCTTCGCGATCTCTTTAATGATCGTTGAGATTGCAATTAGGGGTGGATTTGAGCCGAGCCAAGCTGAATATCTAGCTATTAAAGCTCAACTCACTCATAAATTATCAAGCTCGAGCTTGATTCAAACTAGAAACTTGAGCTCAAGTTGAGTTGCCTCTGATTGCAGGTCACCCTAGCAGTTGAGGTCTCCCTCAGATGTTGTGGTGCCAAGCTGAGGTCTCCCTTAGCTGATGAGGTGCCGAGCCAAGGTCTCCCTATCAGCCGAGGTGCTGAGCCGAGGTCTCCCTTAGTTGTTGAGGTGCTGAACCGAGGTCTCCCTCAGTAGCCGAGGTGACACCCTATGTACATATACTTAACTAGGCTCGTGAGCCTCACGAGCCAAGCTATATTAAGCTCGAGCTCAACTTGATTAGCGAATGATCCCATATATTAGGCTCGAGTTCGACTTGAAGCTCATTTTAGACCGAGCCAATATGGCCACCCCTACTCGTAAGGCTTAGGATGTACTAGCATCCAACATCCAAGCACTCCGGGAACAGGGCCGACATCCGACATCCGCATGAAAGAAAACCTAGACGAGGTCGAGGTCCTGATCAACCAACATCTTGGTGACCTATAGGCGCAGATAGGTGTCATCCAAGATTAGATCCGATAGGTAAGGAGGGCCGAGGTAATGCCTCCACCGGTTAGAACCTCTTATCTACCTAGATGGAGGCCTTTACATCGACTCCATCACCTCGGAGTCACTCCCACCTAACTTTAAGGCCCCCACCCTGGAGACCTATGATAGGAGCATAGATCTAGATGACCACTTGGAGAGCATCAGTGCCCTCATGCTCGTCTACAGGTACTTCAATGCCCTAATGTGCCGAATCTTCCAAGCCACCTTCAAGGGAGTAGCACGCAGATGGTTTTCCATGCTGCCCCTCGGTTCGTCACCTCTTGGGACCAGTTTGCGGATCTATTCCTTTTCCACTTTGTCAGTAGCTAATAGTGCCAAAATACCATTGCTTTCCTAATATCCATCAAGCAAAAGCACGGGGAAAGCCTTTGGGTGTGCATGAACTGATTCAATTGGAAAGAGCTCGAAGTAAGGGATCTTGACCCCTCGGTATATTTGCACGTGGATATCAACGGCCTCCGACTTGGACCCCTTAGTTGGTCCATCTCTAAGACTTCATCCTAGAACAAGGCTAAATTCTTGAAAAAAGTCCAAAAATACATCACCGTCGAGGAGAATGAAGCCAACAAGTGCCTCCACGAACCAAAAGCTGAGGCCAGCCAAGGGGCCCCTGACAAGAAGAGGAAGGAAAGGGATGGATATGACTGCGACCACGACCACACCAGTAAAGATAGCGAGAAAAAGCCACTGACCCCTTCATTCAACAAATATACACCACTGAACTCGACCCAAATGCATATACTAATGCAAATAGGGAATGATGAATACATGAAATGGCCGGCCAAACTGAAGAGGAACCCTAAAAGAGGTAACCCCAAGAAGTACTACAAGTACCGCCACAACACCGGTGCCTCCTCCTCGTAGCAGCAACAGGCCGAGCCCTAGGCCTGTCACTCACTAGCTGGAATTATTAAAGTCATCACTGGGGGCTTGACCTTAGGTGGAGCATCTGCCTTGACCCGAAAGGCAAACACCAGGCAATGCAACGTCCAGAGCCTGATGCCTAAAAGGTCGAGGCTAGAAGACACCATCTCCTTCTCCGATGATGACTTGCAAGGGGTCTCATTGCCCCATGACAATGTGTTGGTGGTGTCTATGACTATCACCAACTACTTGGTGAAGAGAAACCTCATGGACAGTGGCTCCTCAGCTGACATCTTGTTATACGACACATATGAGAAGATGGGGTTGATGCCAAATTGGATGCAACCTGTGGACATGCCACTAGTTGGGTTCTCCAGAGCAATCATCAAGCCTGAAGGGAAGATAACCCTACCAGTCACAATAGGAATCGAGCCTCAGCAAGTCACCCGGATGATCAAGCTCTTCGTCGTGAAGATAGGCTCCCTATATAATGCCATCACAGGGAGGCCGACCCTTCATACATTCAAGGCAGCCATCTCGTTCTATCACCTCACCATGAAGTTCCTCACTAAACATGGCGTGGGAGTGGTCAGGGGGAACTAGAAAGTTCATAGATAGTGCTATGTAGCAGCACTAAAATGCAAGAACTAAGAAGCCTTAGAAATGGAAGGGCTCGACCTTGGGGATGAACCAGCGAGCCGAGGCTAGCCAGCTGAGGATCCCATCTCGGTTCCCCTACACAAGGCTGAGCCTAAGAAGACAACATGAGTCAGGTTGAGACCACAATAAAAGCACAAGCATTGACGGACTTTGTGGTCGAATGCACTTTCATTCGCGCCCTCGGCCAGGCCCCCAAAGAGGATGTGAGGCTTTGGCCCACCTAGACTTTGTTTGTGGATGGATCCTTCAATGCCAAAGGAAGTAGGGCCGGCCTTATACTTCTCACCCTAGATGACAACAAGTTAGAGTATGCGCCGCATTTTGGCTTTTCTACCTCCAACAATGAAGTCGAGTACGAGGCCCTACTCGCTAGCTTATAGCTCGCCAAAGACCTCAGAGCCAAGGACATTGAGGTCTTCAATGACTCATAGCTTGTCATGTACAAAGTGAATGGGGAATGGGAAGCCAGGGAACCAAATATGGCTAAGCACTTTGCTAAAGTCCGAGAACTGATCAACCACTTCCATCGCTTCACCCTGCACTAGGTGCCACGGGTCGAGAACACAAGAGTCGACGCCTTGTCCAAACTAGCAAGTTGTTCGGGATCGGCCCTTGGCCGTATAGTACACATCGAGAGTTTAGCATGACCTTGCATTGAAGAGAAGCAAGTATATCCCATCCAAGCCGAGCCCGACACCTCTTAGTTGTAGTACATGAGTGGAAGACCAATACCCTGTACCTGGAACTCCGTGGACCTCCAAATGTATTATTAGTGATGTAAACATTGCTAGTGAAAATTTTGTGAATAAAGTGTGCAAGGTCCTCTCACCTCGACTTGATTCACCCTAGTGTACACATACTCTTTTTATCCAATTGTCAGGACCCCTCAGTTGAACGAATTGATGTAGCACACAACCTTCATTAAGGTTATATCCTCAGACTAGACGTTGGTCCAAGGCACACAACTCTTTGAGAGCCATACACCTAGTCGCCTTTTTAGTTAAGGCAAGAATTTCTAGGACCTAGGCCATTATTAATGAGTGGCTTACAACACCGGCCTTGGCCTCAAAGACCCTTAAGTCTGTGTGTAGGCCAAAGAGCCGATGTCATCCCATTACTTAACACAAAACACGATGAACAATATAATGCTACTACACCAAGGCAAAGGCACTCTATGACCTTGGCCACATGCCATTTGATGGTTCTCGTCCATGTGCGAGTCCATTCTCTAAGTCCCTAAGGAAGAACATGCTAGGTAGGCTAAGGCAATCACCTCCCTTTTTTCTAAGGAAGAGGGTCTTGGAACATGCTAGGCAGCCATAAGGAGAAACACCGTCGTGAGTAGCTAAGTTAGGAGTTACGAGTTTCTTTGCAAAATATGCCCCTTCGGGGGAGGCATTGACCCCTTGTGTGAGAGAAAAGAAGAAAACAGAAAAAGAAAGAAACAACACAATTTTGACAAAAAACTCAATATGGAAAAAGTTCATATATTCATTCGATTCCCTTTACAAAAAGAGGCCTATGATAGGGGAGATCGAGCCCGTACAAAAAGAATTCCAAAACAAAAGAAAAAGAAACAAAAAGCTGTCCAAAGGAAGCCTCAACCCTATGTAAGAATCCTCACTCACCCTCAATGTCAACATGATTGTTGGCCGCCACCTCCTGTGCGTGGGCTGTTTGAGCGCCGCCCTGGCCCTTGGTTGGACTTACCACCTTGGTCGCTTGGTGGCTCGGAAGGCGAGGACCCAACTGGTTGACGTTGAAATCGGGGAAGAATGCCAACACGTGAGCCTGAGTGTCTTTGATCCCCTCTAGATAGGAAGAGGCGTTGAACTCGGATAGTTCCTCCATGTGGGCCTCAGAGGCCTTGTACTCCTTCGAAGCTCAGGAGGACGTCTATTGAAGCCTTTGCTTCGCCTCATCCAGTAAGGCCCTAGTGGCCCTCAACTACTCCCTCTTAGCCGCCACGTCAGCCTCAAGCTTCTTACGACGGTTGTGTTCCCCACGAGTCATCTCAATAGCGACCTCTCAACTGGCCTGCTCCTCGGTCAGCTAGCGCTTTAGCTTTTCGATTTCCTTCTGCGACATCTACAACTGCTGTATCATCACTTCCATTTTGTCATAGAGGTTGATAACACAAGAAGACGTTTACGAAGAAACAAGAAATCCCCGTCAGTTAGAAAAGTCTAAGTAAAAAAGTAGTGTCATAAAG
This sequence comes from Nelumbo nucifera, assembly GCF_055504915.1. Classification (NCBI taxonomy): domain Eukaryota; kingdom Viridiplantae; phylum Streptophyta; class Magnoliopsida; order Proteales; family Nelumbonaceae; genus Nelumbo; species Nelumbo nucifera. The sequence continues at coordinate 142,895,158 of NC_142649.1, read as the reverse complement.
AAAGTGAAGGTTCAACCTTACCTCGGCCAACTTGTCAAGTAGCATGTCTCGGACAGCCTGGGGGAGACCTAGGTACATGACTGTCGATTTGCAGCAGAAAGCACCCCGGTGATCAAGGTGTAGCTGATGCCTACGTTGCTCAGAGAGTCGCCCTCCCTGATGTTCCAGTTCGGGGGGAACACCCAATGTGCCGTTAGAGGGAATGTCATCCCACGAGCTCGAGGAGTGAGGTCTTGACTTTTGAGGTCCTCCTACAGCACCCCCCGACTCTGTGGTCCCTCACTGCAACTTTCTTCACCCTCGGTTCTTGAGGGGCATCGGTCAGTCGCTTGGGAGTGGCTATCTTCCTCTTCTTAGCCTCGACATTCCCCTTTGGCCAAGGTGGTTCCCTCTTGCTCGGCCTCTATGAAGGCCCCTTGGCTGAGCCCTTCCTGGACTTTGCTACTACTGCTTGTAGAAGTCTCTCCATCAAGCTGTTGTCCGTCTCTGCAACCAAGGAAGATGACCAACGTTAGAAGAAAGGCAATGAACATTAAACAAGTGACACAAATAGCCGACAATAGGAGTGCCCATACAAAGGGGAGCAGGACTAAGGCCAACCAACACCAAGACCTCCTTCGCCACTAGGGGTCCAACATGAATTATCCCAATTAGTCAAATCCGATTCATCACAACTGAATCCTCCTCGCTCTGCATGGCCTGATCCTCTTGGTTGACGAGTCCGATGCTCCCCAGTAAAATTGGAAGGACCATCCTTGTGGACAGCTAATGATGAAAAACTTCTTCTTCTAGTTGTGGATAGACGACGTATTGTCCACTACCCTACCTTGTCAGCCTTGGAAGTACCACAGACCTTCCTTGTCAGAATGCTTCCTCAATGCGAACAGACCCCAGAAGACTTTCAGGGTCACAGACACATCTTGGAGGCAAGCTATCACCAACACGACTATAATGGTCCTAATGGAGTTCAGAGCAAGTTGGCTAAGGGAAATGTTGTAGTAGTTAAGGATTTATGGGACAAGAGGAGGCAAGGGAAAACGAAGACTGAAGTGGAGGTAGTGCTCATTCACACACACCTCCCCCTTGGTGGGCTACCATGACCGGTCACCTATGTAGGGGACTTTAACCCTATAGCTCCCTGGGATATGATACATGTCAGACAAAGCCCTCACTTGCTCTTTGCCGAGCTTACTATCAAAGTCGGAGTGGGGGTGACACACCAATGTCACACCTTGTGGCTGATGTGTAGATCAATGCTTGGGTCCCACGCCATACAAGGAAGCCCAACTGGGCAGCAGTTTGGAAGGCTAAGTGAGCATATACTATTGATGGGCCTAAAGCCCATTTCGAACTGGGCTGATTTGATTAGTTAAAGAAGGGGCGAATATGAGATTAGATTAGCAAATAGGATAGGGTCTTACTCTATCCACTCAGAGAGTCCAAATCTGAATACAGATTTAGATCTGGAAACCTCATAATCAGATTAGGAGAGGGCTGATCTAATCTGCAGATAAGATAAGGGTCTATCCTTATCTCTTAAAGGGAATTCAGGTCCAAATATGATTTGTATCAGCAACTCCTAATGGGATTAGGAGCTGATCCCTTTTAAGGTTATAAAAGGAGAAGGGGGCAACATATAAAAGATCAATCACTTTCGAAATTCAGAGAGAGAACACAACACCCAGTGAGACTGAGTTGTTTTCTCCTTGCCGCCTCCTTCCTGCCGCCACCATTACTGCCAATTCAATCTCCTCTTTCTAGTAAGAGCGATCAAGATTGGATCTTGATATCAGTCTTTGGAGAAAGGCTGATCTGAAGGTGTGCTCACTGCCTCCAGCGAATTCTTGTGAAGGGTTCGGTTCTTTTGTAAGAACACTGCTGATTCTGCTCCATCCTACACTGCGCCATTTTCAGTGGGAGCAGTTTTTGGTTCCTACCTTCGGCGTGAACACCTCCATTGGGAGATACTGCTTCTCCGTATCAGGTATATCCCTCTCCTGCTTCTGATTTCAGATTTGGTTTGGTTTATGGTTCAAGATTGATAATTGAAAATGCAGATTTTCTAAAACAGGGAATGTGATTCCCAAATGAGGGGAGAGGAAATTTTTGAAATTTCGCCTAACCTACCTTCAGGGAATGTGAACAAGGAAACAGTCGTTGCACAACCGCCACGAAGAATCCTCTACAACCAAGGCTGACGCCTCCACGCAACTCTACTATATACTCTCTTCAGCCTAAGCCGAGGTCTCTGCATAGCACACCATCCGACCTTGTCCATTACGGCCTTGAGAGTGGGAGCAAATGATGTAGGGATACTTGGTGGGCCTCATATCATGCCATGTGGCATCAACTAGATCAAATCCTAGCCACACATCACCAATTGCTTCCAACCATTCCTAAGGCAAGGTTAGCTATAAAAGGGGGCACTCGCCTCAAGGTAAGCATATTCAAAATCCCAAGTGAATCATCCTCGGCTGTTAAGGACTAAGCTCTGAGCTCTTGTCTCTTGCCTGGTCTGACCCTTATATAAGAACTCGGCTAACTTAACCGTTGGAGTCTCCTCCCTTGGGATAACACCCAGGGCTTCTGACGTATGCTCTTCTCTTGTTTACATATTGGACCTGTCAGCCTCGGATACATGCAAAATCCCCTTGTTGCCCTCAGCCTCATATTTGGCAGCACCAAGTCCAATATAGATGTACTATTATGGACTGATCCAATTCAATGTCTAAACGATTCAATTTGTTCAGAATTGATTTTAATTTAGATTGGGTACAACCCAAGCTTGGTCCATTGATACTTGTACTTTTATTTTTTGTTAAGGTTGCATTTGTTTGAAGTGTAAATACAAATCGACAGAAAATTCTACCACCGCTTCATTTGTCAGCGTTTGTATTCAGTGTAATATGGACCAGTGTAAAACTTCATTCTCAGTTTGTATTTTCGTGCGTTAGGTTGGAGTGTAAGTTTTTCATTGAAAAATGATGTAAACCTCATGATTGAATTTTACACCGATAATCAATGTAAATACTACATCAATTTTATCATTATACTTTTAGATTGATGATAATTTACATTGAAAACAAACACAACCTAATGGATTGGATATTGCTTCAATTTGACCACAATCCAGTATAAATTCATTATAGATGGAATAGGTCCAATCCAATACAATAAATACTTTGGATCATTAGATTAATTTTGATTCAGGCAGAATCCAACCCAAACCTGGTCCATTGATGCCCCCTAAGTATTAGCTGGAAGAGTCGACACCGAGACAACCATCGCAATAATTCTACCCCTTTTGAATTCTTGGACCTCGCTTCATAACAAAGCTTTTCTTGTTATTAATAAACTAAGACAAAGAAATGAAACGAAAAGAAAAGAAAATCTCAATTGTAATTGGATATTTAACAATTAATTCTAGTATGGGTTTAACAATTAGTTTTGGTATGAGTTTAATGTTCTTGGAATGAAACAAGATTGTGGAGGCACACATGAAAGTATGTTGCAATATCTTATTCTTATACTAATTATTAGTTCTACATAGGGACTTTTTTTTTTGTAACCGAACCGGTACTACCGGTTTTTGGAAAACCGGTAACTGAAACCGAACCAAAGCCAATCGGTTTGGTTTGTCGATTTTTCAGCTTTTTAATTTTCACAATATATTATAAAATATATATAAATATATAATATAATATTTTAAATAATAAATAATATATCATATATTATAAATATATATTTATATATATAATGCATATTTATTAAATTTATAATATATATAATACATAAATATATAAAATATATAGAAATAGATGTATACCAGTCAGTTTGGTTAACCGTCGGTTTTCTATATTGGTTAACTAAAACTAAACCAGTACCTTTGGTTTTTTAAAAACATCAAATCGAAACCAAACCGACCAATTCAGTTAACTGATTTTTTGGTTCAATTTCGGTTGGTTCGATTTTTCGGTTTTTTTGCTCACCCCTAATTCTACATGAAATTGTGTTGTAATATCTTATTCATATACTAGTTATTAGTTCTACATGAAATTATTTGCAATATCTTATTCCTAATACTAGTTTTTAGTTCTAGCAACTCTCCAACTCTTTTAGCTTTGATTCGTCCAGGAAGCCATTTTTTTTTGAAGGCCACGAAGCCATATTTGGGTCATTTACTAAGAAAACCCATATTATAGTTTCATATGAATACTAAGACTTACCCTATAATTTGCATATTACTAAGGCACCCCTTCTGTTAGGAATGTTTTATATTTCCTGTTAGGAATTTTTTATATAAAAATAAAAATACAAGCATAATAGACAATTATAGAAATTTTTTTTATTATCTATTTTATTTTCTATTATGTTCCTTTGTTTTTTATTTTAATTTATTAATTTTCTATTATTGTCTATTTTATTTTTTGTATTGACATTTAGTTACTTTTTTTTCTTTCTTTTTAACTATTTTGGTCAACCAAATGATAGGGCAAAAAATATCACTTTACAATTCCATCTAAAAGAACCAGCAACAACCAACAAGTATAGTGGTTGAAAAGTAGAGGGGGTGTCTTAGTAATAGGCAAACTAGAGGATGGGTCTTAGTAAACGATCCTTATTGTTAATTTTTTATTCGGGTTGCTTACATAATTACCCATTAAAAATACTTATAAGCTATGGGAGAGAATGAGGTCCTGTTCATTTTTTGAATTTTGAGAGGAGGAAAGTTGGTCAATGAGATTTTGTTTCCCATTGACCAAGATATTCATATATATTTTTTTAGATTTATGAGGGGTCTATGAAAAATTTATTTTCTGTGGGTGGGATAAGTGATACCCATATCCCAAGTGGATAAGTAACTCTCTCAATTATAAGAAAAATTGTCAACACTTAGATGGAACAAAATTACCCTTTTTAATAATTGCCTTTTATGCTTAAAATGGTCATTGCCTTTATTTACCATAGAAATAAAAGAACATAATGAGTAAATGCACTTACCTGTGTGAAAATAATCATCTTGGTAAGTGCATTTACTAAGTAACTTCCCAAAAATGAATGAGGCCTGAATTTGAAGCCACCCATCTTTCTCTCTCTCATGGTTTTTAGAACCTGACCAGACTGGACGGTTGGACTGGAAAAACTGAGAATCGATCACCTGACTGGTTCCATTTTACCCCAGAACCGTTATTTTGACCAAAAACCGTTGATTTAGATAATAAACTATTGACCCAAGCGGTCAAACTATTCGAACTGTCCAACGGTTTTTGGCCAATTTATTTTATTTTATTTTAATTTTTGTTTATTAAAATGTGTCGTCCATTCAATTAGAACAATCAAACCATTGGACCCGGTAACTGAAAATGAACAGGTCGTTATCTGGTTCGATTTTAAAACCTTGCGCCCTCTCTCTCCATCGTTTTTTTCTTTTTTCAATGTGTAACTCTACCACAACTCTGTCATGTGCAATACTGTACGTGCCCCATCTAATGCATATATTAACATAGAGAAATATTTAGTAAGTTTACCAACTATTCTCATTATTTAGCTCCTTTTTTTTACCTAATTCCAGTTCATTTCCATTCTCATCTAAACATATGATTGGAGCTGGCCAAATGGCCAGCTGATTGTAGCGTAGATCAGAAGGGAATGATCCTATTGAAGATGGATTGCCTATGTCTCCCATGTTTTAGAAAATTTTGAAGACATTGATTATAAGATCGAGTGAGGTTATGAGAAAAAAAAGTGGATACAGTATAAAGTCTCAAGTCTCAAGTCTCAACCACCGACCTGAATTATTTGAAGAAATCTGAGAGGCCGGGAAATAAATAAAAGGAAAACAAATTAATTAAAAGAAGATAGAGTACACTACATTAACAGTAGCTTTGATCATGGTTTGGGCAGTAGGGCAGTAATTGAATGCCGGTAAACGCGTAGCGAGCACAGAGGTGGTGCCATGGAACACGTCCTTATCCGGTGGGCAGAGCACATGCATTACTATTGTTCATCGGAGGTCAATAAGCAGTGCTGACGTGGAGGTCAGAGTAAGCTGGTGCGAGACCCCAAATGTTGTTGAGTGCTGCCACGTCGTATATGATCTAAACAGTAGTACAGTTATAGTGCAGAAGAATCATGTGCCTTGTTTGTTGAACACCTTTGCTGATCTCTCTCTTTCTCTCTCTCTGTAGACTTGGAGACCTGTTACATGCTTAAGACCCCAAATTGTTTGCATTCATCTGGGTTTATCACTTGTATTTGGTTGTCGTTTATCCATGTCTCACCCCTTTCCATTCTCTCTCTCTCTAGTGTCATCTACAACTACGAGTACTCTTCTCTCAAATCTCAATCGAAAAATCTGGTGTATTTCTCTGATACCATCTGGAGACGCGTGTTCCTCTCTTCCACCAGAGAATATAGACCCGTGTACATCCTTTGGTTTTCTGGTTGCTTTTCATAAGTCACTAATGATTGATAAAGGGACTCCTCCCTTTCCCTATCCCTATAAATTAATGCATCCATCTATTTGTGCAAATCTTCACTTATGTGCTGCCGCTTTCCTTGGTCTGCTTGTCTTTCTCCTCCTCATCCTCACAACTTCTCTTCTCCCCTGTAAGTTTACACAACTTTTCATTCTTTATTTGTATACATCTTTCACTCTCTTTTAGATTAGCGTTTATCTCTTTTTGTCTTCTAAGTTCTAACATGATATGGGTATTAACTAGAGAAGCAGAGTCTTGATTTTGTTAAGTAATAAATAAGCCCCCTCGGCTCCCTTTCTCTCTCTAGTGTGTGTATGTGACTCTTCTGAAACCCAGTCCCTTGATGGAAGTTTTCTCATCATAATTGTTTCCAAAACTATAGTGGATAATGGAAAGAGCTGTTTCATTTTCTCCATGTAGCGACCTGTCGAAAAGTAAAGGCAATGATAAGCTCCAACACCTTTCCTTCGTCTTATTCTTCTTAGTTGTTGTTATCTTCTGTTTCTCTCCTACTATCTTCATCAACTTCGCCACCAAGAAAGTAACCAACAAAAGAGACGTATGATATGGACATTTCCTTGTTTTGTTTATTGATCTTATCATTTGGCTCTAGGCTGTTAAGGGATGTGTTTGCTATGCCTCATAATAATTAGAAGAGCAGATATCGTGCCTTTTCTTTTTAATTTGATTACTTGAGCAAATTCTTCTTCTTCTTCTTCTTAAGTTTATTTTTCCCCTTTAAATACTGGATTGCAGAGGTAACACAAAACCACATCGATTGGAGGCCTGAAACGAGAAGCTTGCTCTGCTGTCTTTGAGCTATAAACAAACCGAACTCACACTGCCGGCGCTCAGATAAGCTGACGGTAAAGGTGTTGCATTTTGCTTCCAAGGAGCTGAAATGGGGGTGGAGGATGCCAATGTTTTTGAAACGTTAACGAAGGTACTCAACGCTGTTGTGTCATTCAAAAGTTTAACACACTCACTCGCATATTTGCAAAAAGAAAAAAAGAAAAAAGAAATCTTTAATCTTCTACTTTATATATTTTATTTGTATAACTTAATATCGGATGGTAAGGAAGTAAGGATCATTGAAAGAATTAATTCTTTTATTATTTAAAAAATCGAGTCATCGTCCCGTCATCCCTTTTTCTGTTTTTAAGCATTTTTCTATTGTTTTACTTTTTGTTAGGGCCTTGGGGATAATCTTTTTTGTATTATTTCCTTTTTTTTTGAAAAAAAAAGGTTCACTTGTTCCCTCCCAGCAGCTCCCCCCGTCCACACCCTCTTTCCTCGTACAAAAGGTATAAAGCTGGTTATGACAATCACGAGTTTCACAGACTTTAAGGCCCCTGAAATTAGACAAACAAAATAATCTCCAAACATTTTTCCCTAGACGGGCCACGTGGAGCTTCTTGTCCAGACACCTATAGGACACAACCTCTAACTTGTACACGTGTTCCACTTCAGCTTCACACTATTAAGGGATGCACATTCTCTGCCTCCACCCCACTAGTTTGGGCCTCAATTTCAATTGCAACTATAAAACAGGCCGAAATTTGGGCTCAGGCCTCTTCACAAATGAACAAATATAAAGCCCAGGCCAAGATTTTTGCTTCTACTTTTTTTTTTTTTTTATATTGCCAGTGGAAGATTTGGAAGATTCCATTTAGATGGACTTAGAAGTGTGTCGGGCACCGTAAATTTGGAATCTTCTATTCACAAAATGAAATGTTCAATGTTTTCAATCTTCCTATTTCTATAGGTTAGTAAATAGTGATTTACTCCTTGAGATTAGAAATCCACTTATTCCGGTATTATTTGGTTGCACATAAAATGAAGGAAAAAAAATCTAAAAATTCCCATTTCCTGATGTTTGATTGAGCGTAAATTTGGGCTGTGAAAAATGAATATTTTCCGAAAACTGAATTCTAGTCGAAGGAAATCAACTTTTTTTTTTTTGTTTTTAGATTTTCAATAAGTGATTTTGTAAACAGAGATTGGTAAAAAAGTTATTTTGGAGTGTAAAGAAAGCTGTACTGATTAGGGTAAAACGGTCACATTGGGACATTTATCAGGGATAGATTGAACACACACGTATTGGATTCTAGAACCTACACGAAAATAGTAGATCATATGACAATGATTTCTCGAGCTGGGTCTCCAATTCAAAACCTGAAAAGTGAAAAGTACCGATCTAACAATGCTAGCCTTATAAACAGACCCTCACTTATTAATTATAGGAGACCAGGCCCTAATAATTATCAATCTAAAATAGACAATACGCAGGAAAAGAAATAATAAAAGAGGGGGAGGGTGGAGGCAGCAGTATATATTTGCCATTAAACATCATGTAATGTTTTCTGCATTAAAAGAAAAAACGATCCCCATCTTTTCACACCGGACAAATATAAAATATGTACAATATAAATACATATAAAATATAAAATTTTACAATTTATTCTTTCCAAACTGATCCTTTAGAAGTCCAAATACTGAGTGCAAGTTGCACCTGGTTGGGTTGGGTTGAGATCAGCCCAAACCCAACCGGAGCTATTGAACCCCCAACCGTAACCCAAATACAGCCTGAAGTTTCTAGATTGCGTTGGACTCGGGCTGGCCTGACTTTTTTTACGTTTTTTTTTTCTCAAATGTTCTTGTTCTAAGACTGAAGGGTTTAGATTAATTCAATTTAAGCATTATTATATATAAAAGGATATAGTCATTATATTTTAGAAAAAAACTATCAAACTTATAATTGCTGACATATGTAATTAAGTACTTATATATCTATGTAAATCGGTTTTGGCCTTTGGGATGTTTAAGTCTCTAACCAAATCCAAATTTAAGTCTAATTCATACTTTTCCTTCCTAATCCAAACTTCAACCCGACTCTTTGGGCTAAGCTGAATATCTCATTAGTCATTACCATTGAAGACCATTTATAGTAAAAGATCTAGTAATGATGATTGGATTTAAGGCCCATCACGCTACACTATCTAAGAATAGAAGACGCAAGTAAAAAGATCGTACACCAGATGACGTTCATTGCAATTCCCAACAACCTCGTTGTGAATAGTGGTGCAAGTTTGAGGTCAATCCTAGTCCAACTTGAACTTTTGAACCCCCAACTCTAAAACTTTGGTTTGGCTCGGATTGGCCCGACTTTACTACTTCCTTTGGCCTAATTATTCTTATTCCTTGGATTCAAGGTTTCAGGTAAATTCAATTTTACAATAATTATGTCTAAAAGAAAATAATAATAATAATTTATAAAAATAAGATATACATAAGTATTTAGAACTCCAGCATTAACCCAACCCAACCTTTTCTTGCTGGGTTCGACTAACCTAGCCCTAGTCATGAAACCTGGAAATGCAAATGTGGAAACATTTTCATCCAATAGGAACACAACACAACTTACCTGTATTTCCATTTTCCAATCTTTTCTCTGTCACTCTTCTAGACTTTCAAGCTAATTCTCTTTAGTCTGTATATAAGCTTAAAACTTCTCAGCCTTGAGTGTTTTTAACTCCTCCTTCTCTTTCTCTCTATTCCGGTGTCTCCAGCCACTAAGGATGGATGCAGATCCACCATTTGAAGAGACCTACAAGACCCTCTTCCAGAACTCCATTGGAAAAGCAACAGGAGGAAAAGTTAATGACATCATTGAAGAATGCGAGCTCCCTGTGATTGATCTGAGCGGCCTGAATCGCAGCAAATCAGATAGAGAGAAGTGCAAAAGAGAAATCGCTGAAGCTTCAGCACAGTGGGGTTTCTTTCAGGCCGTGAATCATGGGATACCGAGGGAGATTTTGGAAAGGATGCACCATGAACAGGTGAAACTGTTCCAACATCCGTTTGATAAGAAGGCTAGTAAGAATCTTTTGAACTTCTCTGTGGATAGTTACCGCTGGGGGACGCCTTCAGCAACTTGTCTGAGGCAGTTCTCGTGGTCAGAAGCCTTCCATATTCCACTGACCGATATTTCGAAATCGGTCGATTCCAACAGTCTCAGGTACGTATAAACATTTCTCATTAGTTATTACAAAATAAATAAATTTTAATAAAAAAAAACTCCGTCGTTCTGCAATTACTATGATTATTTATTTATTTTTTCGCTGTAATCTGTGACTAGTTTGTTAAAAAAAGTTGGTATTTTTGGACTGATTGATCCTTCCTCGGATCGGTTCCGCCCGATATTGATTAGGATCGTGCTCCTGATTCCTGAGGAATCAAGGAAAGGCCATAGCCCATAAGCCAAGGCCCGCGGCCCTCGGCCCTCGGCCCAACGGCCCTCGGCCCAACGGCCCATGTATATAACAATGGAAGAGGAAATTTATTGTAAATTATGGCATATATAAAAGCTTTTCCTTTTAAATAATTAGTTTCTAGAGGAAAAAAAATTAATGCACGATTATTATGGTGATTAAAGTACAGTTCATTAGTTCCTGACCATAGCTGGACGATGACACGTGGAAAGGATAGCTTCAGCTCATGACCTAATCTAAAGAAGAAAATTGCCACGTATCCAAAATAAGTCCTATTTGGGGACAAAAAGATTGAACATGTGGTGATGAGCTAAATTATTAATTATCTCAAGATAATCAATATCAAAAGTATAAAACTATGAACTAGGGACCCCCCCCCCCCCCCCCCCGGTGTACGTTATGTCGTGAAAACTAATCCCAACGCTTTTGAATTTTTAAATTTTAATCCTCTTCATAGTAAAAAGGGATAGGTGTGCATCTCTCTCAATTCCATTATTATGATTTATGAGGAAAACATATTACATATCCACTCATGTACCTCCTTATCCCTTTCCAGTGATTCTACTTTTTTTTTTTTTAAATAATGAAATTTCATATATATCCAGATGCATATGCATGTGCCCACTACTGCTATTGCCTAAAAGAGAATGAGAAGCAATAAGATGTTTTCTTCCTGTAAATTCTATGTTTATAACTAATAACAAAAAAATATAAACAAGAGTCTGGCTCATACAACTCAGGGAGAGCATGGATCCCATCATACGAGCACTTTCCTTCCAAGATCTGACCCACTACAAACCCAAATGCACAAAATGGATTGAACAGGGAGCCCACCTTCCCAGATCTGATGGGGATGGAAACCCATTTCCCCCCCACTCAAATGCTGATAGAGATTTGGCTGGGTATATCCATTCCAGATCCAACGGCGTGTCATTGCCCTAATGATGACATGTGAACCCAAAGCAGGAAAATCGATGGGTGGGTGGGCTTCACTCTTCAGCATTTGGATAGGGAGTGTTATTCTTGTACTGCATGTAGCCCAGAAAATTCCCAAACCCCTCAATTATTGAGGTTTTGCCTTACAAAGCGATACAAAGCCAGCAAAATGGCCCATCCATAGTTCCATATCCTAATATTATATATATAATATCACATGTTTTTCAAGTCAGTAGTTCTACTGGGCCGGCAGGATCACTCACCAATGGAATTGATACAATTCTGGCATTCAACGTGGAAAATCAATAAAAGTACTGTACAAAGTATAAACCAGACTTTACTATATATATATAATATATTCTCTTTTTTACAAGCATGGACCCTTCACAAGTCTATCAAATCAAATGTGACTCTGCTCTACTGTAGTAGTACCGCATGCACTACTCAATTGTACCCACACCTCACAAAGTCACAGATACACTCACTCCTGTCTTGCTCTCGTGAACATCATGTGCTGTGGCATCACCGGGGCCTAGTCTTTGGTGTGTTATTCTACACTTGTCTAAGTCCAAGGCCTAGTTGGACGGGTTTGATGGGCCCCTCCATATGGGCTGAAGATAAGTGTTCTGACACTGAATACCACGTGTCTTCTCTTCGTGGGAAAACATTAGCCTCTCTGAAAAGTGGCCCCGTCTCATCCATGGAGTTCCACAGATTCGATTCCAAGCTGGAATTGGATTACATTCTTGTTTACTCAGTTGTTTCACTTGTTTGTTCTCGGACTAGTAAAAGCCTAAAAGCCTAAAAGGATGGGTGTCAGTTGTCAAAAAGGCCACCTCTGCAACTCTTACCCGCGCGCCCAAGTCCCAACCACCTTCTGGCTTCTAGTTCTGGACGACAGGTCGACAGGTGCCAGCAGCCAGCCCAGTCCAACTACTTTCTCTCGTGTCCGGCCCATCGTTTGTTATCCTGTCACTGGGCCCAACTACTTAATGACTGTGTGTGAGAGTTGCAACAGTTTTTGTTAGGAAACTGGACACTTCATGTCCAACTCAAATATATGTCAGGTACAACTTTTCTGTGTAAATACGGCCTTAATGGATGGAAATGTTCTTGTTTCAGCTCAACAATTAAAGAATATGAGGCAACAGTTTCAGTGTTGGCGCAAAGTATAGCTGCAATTCTAGCAGAGAATCTGGGTGTTAAATCCAACTTCTTTGCGGAAAATTGCTTGCCCAGCACTTGCTATCTCCGAATGAACAGATATCCTCCATGCCCAATTTCTTCCGAGGTCTTTGGGTTGATGCCACATACCGACAGTGACTTCCTCACAATCTTGTATCAAGATCAAGTTGGAGGATTGCAGCTGGTGAAAGATGGGAGATGGATCACTGTCAAACCAAACCCAGATGCTCTAATCGTCAACATTGGTGATTTATTTGAGGTACTTCAATTTCTTTTCACCATTATAGCATACTAGAATCTTTCAGAGTTCACAAGTGAACATTTGGTACACTTTTACATTAGTTGGATTCCAATTGCTGAACCAAGAATATTCTTACGATGCAGGCGTGGAGCAATGGCGTTTACAAGAGTGTTCAACACAGAGTTATGACCAACAGACAAGTTCAAAGATTCTCCGTAGCATATTTCTTTTGCCCGTCCTACGACACTGTAATACAGAGTTGCAGAGAGCCCTCGCTTTACAGAAAGTTTAACTTTAGAGAATATAGGCAGCAGGTCCAAGAGGACGTCCGGGCGAGAGGCTATAAGATAGGGCTTCCTAGGTTTCTCCTTCGAAGCCAGTTGGGTTAAAAACCAGAAAAAAAAAAAAACATTTTGAGCGTGTTTGGGTTCAGGGTTTTCTTCTCTGCTTAATTAGATTATGTACGTAGGATAAGATATTATTGCTGTTTGGGGATCTTTGTTTTCTATTTTTTTCTTCTTTAGACTTTAGCTGTATAGCCCTGAACCTTGGGGAACTGGGGAAGAGAGTCTGGCCTGCATCCAAACATATCCCATAGCTCTTAGGCAACCACAACAAATATATAATGTCGTAAGGAGAGGGGGTTTAGTTATGAGTTTTGTTCAAAATTGGGTTCGAATTTCGAAATAGATTGTCAAGAGGTTGTTTGCTGTTGCACCAATTCAGTCCAGAAGACATCACTACTATCATATTTCCTTGGGAGAATCACCAATCCGCCCAGATCAAAATTTTATAGCCCCAAAGTTCAGTTACTAATAGAGGGGCTGGAATTCAGAATTCTGCATGGTGTGTATCCGTACTTGTCCGTATTTCCTTTGCTTGTTATGCAAGGTTCAAGTAAAAAGATGAGGAGTAAAATCTCGATGGAATACTGGACTCGATTATCCATGTGAATGTGAATAGATATGGTAATGGTTTACCATTAGTTATGTAACTATTACTCTATTAGATGGATAAAAGGTAAGTTGCTAACGAAAACATCTCTCTCGATCCATGTGTTTTGTTATTTAATCATTATTTATTTTTTTCATATGCTAATTTTTTTATGCTGTGTTTGGCTGCAATTAAAATTGCACTAGTACAAATGTATGAGAGTGCAAATGAAAAAGTGTAAATTTTAGTTTGGTTTTATTTTAGATTTTACTTTGTTATGTTTTGGGTTTTATTTTTCTTCATTTGTACTGCAACCAAATAAATTATTTGCATTACAATAGTTTTGCATCAGTGCAAATAAATTTGCACTGCAACTAAACACAAAACCTTAAAGTTCTGTTCGTTCGCAGCGCAAAATCTGAAATGGATTGTATACCAATTTTGCATCTGGTTCAGATTTGCATCAGTCTATTTGTAACTATGATTGCACTTGATGAATATATTTTGCATCACCTCTCTCCAAAATCAATAGACCAATACTTTCATATACTTTAAAAAAAACCCAAACTCCTAGTATTCTGGTATATTTTGGTATATCCATGAGTCTCCATGACCTTATAACCTTAGATACGGATACAATACCCCCAATCTTACTCATGTATTAATAATTTAATATTTTGATCTTTGTCGATGTCAAGAGGAGATCATATCATTTCACTCCTCCATTCTTATGGCATCCTTTTATTAATATCTATTTATTTCACACAAATAAAACAAAATCAAACATGACACTTGATTTAGTCTTAAAAACTCTATTTTTATCTTTTCAGTATGATGTATAACGTCTCACTGAAAAATTTTGAATGATTATTGATGAGGGTGGATTTGGCCCTCCAATGATATTATGACACCTGGTAGCCTTTTGACAATTAAGTGCAGCCTCTTGACAACTAGGCAGCTCGCCACAGACAGCTCGCCATAGGCAGCTCGCTACAGACAGTTCGCTACAGGTAATTCGCTACAGGCAGTTCGCTATAGGCAGCTCGCTACAGGTAGCTCGCCACTAGGCAGCTCGCCATCATGCAACACTAACAGGAAGCTCGCCACTAGGCAGCTCATCATCATGCAACACTCACAGGCATCTCGCCATCATGTAGCCTGGCAACTCAGAACAATTAGGTGACACCTGGGACCACTTTGGCAACAACTTGCCTTTGCTAAGATGATGGTGTCCCACAGGCATGGCCTGGCACAGGTGTGACCTGGTGGCTTGGCCCTGGCACGACCTGGCAGCCTGACCCTGGTGCGACCTGGCCCAGGCCCGACCTGGCGGCCTGGCACAGGCACGAGCTGGCAGCTTGGCCTTGACACGATCTGGCAGCCTGGCCTTGGCACGAGCTGGCAGCCTGACTGGCGCGACCTGGCCCTGGCACGACCTGGCGGCCTGACACAGGTGCCAACCTAACAACCTCGAGGAGCTCACCACCGTACCCCGCATTTTATGGGTTTGTGACTTGTAACGGCTATATTAGCTCACCCACTCCCCGGTTCTGACGAGAATGGACAGTTTTACAGTTTGATGGCATTTCATCCACTTAACACGCAAGCTAGTCCCATCACAACTGGGATCCAGGAACTGCTCCACCTAACCCATGAGGACTCCAATATATAAAGACCTCACCCCCCAGGGGCAAAGGTATGTGAAAAGAGGCTGAAGGAAGAGGTGGTAACCCCTGCTCTCTAGCTCTCTCATTCTCTAATATCATTCTTCAAGCTCTCTTTACTAAGTGCTAACTTAGCCATCAGAGTGACCTCGCCGGGTTAGCCACCCTGGGTCCTCTGACATCTGGTTCCTTGCAGGTCTCTAAAAGAGCAACAGAGCTCAAGGTATCTCACCTCCAGGCAGCTCATCAAGGTGGCTAACCACTAGGCAGCTCATCAAGGTGGCTAACCACTAGGCAGCTCATCAAGGTAGCTCACCTCCAGGCAGCTCATCAAGGTGGCTCACCACCAGGCAGCTCATCAAGGTAGCTCACCTCCAGGCAGTTCATCAAGGTAGCTCGCCACCAGGCAGCTCGCCACTAGGGAGCTCCACTTCAGCCCCTGAGTCACAGGCCACTGGGAGCAGACGAGATGACGAGGTACTTTGCCAAAAAATTGACACATCACGAAAAAAATGATACATGACCGGAAACCGTCACATCAGTTGGCGTCGTCTGTGGGAACACGCTACAAAAGGCTAAATTCTCATCCTACAAAAGCTAAGTTCTTATCTTACAAAAAGCTAAGTCCTCTTCTCCCAGATAGCTAAGTCCTCAAATTTTTAGAAACTAAAGCTCTCGCTTTATAGTTTCCATTTTTTATGAAATCAAAGACTATGCAGGGACCTAACATGCTAAGTAGCTCTAAGACGCCCCCCTGGCAGCCTGGCGCGCGCACGGCCTTGGCGGTCTGCGCGCGGCCTGGCACGGGCGCCAACCTGGCGGCCTGGCCCAGGCGCGAACTAATGAACTGAAAAGGCACCAGCCTCAGAAACAAGTAAGCAAGCTCTAGCTCCCAGATTGTGATTTCTAGTTCGTAGTCTACTATGAGAGTACTAACATAGCCATCGGAGTGACTTCACCGGGTTAGCCACCCCAGGTCCTCTGACATTTAGTTCCTTGCAGGTCTCTAAAGAGCAACGAAGCTCATCAATCCAGCTCGGCACCTAGTCAGCCCAGCGTCTCACAGGCAGCTTGGCACCTCACAGGCAAACCTCGGTGCTACAATAAGACCCAGTCGCCTCTACGACATGGACAAAGTTCAGGAGTGGACTACGAGTCGCTCCCAAAGCCTAAGGGCCACAATACTACTGAAAGACCTAGTCGCCTCTATGGCATGGGCAAAATTTAAGAGTGCACTACGGGTCCCTCCCAAAGCCTAAGGGCCTACTACTGAAAGACCTAGTCGCCTCTACGACATGGGCAAAGTTCAGGAGTGGACTACGGGTCCCTCCCAAAGCCTAAGGGCCACAATACTACTGAAAGACCTAGTCGCCTCTACGGCATGGGCAAAGTTCAGGAGTGGACTACGAGTCGCTCCCAAAGCCTATGGGCCACACTACTGCTGAAAGACCCAGTCGCCTCTACGGCATGGGAAGCACTACTGCACAAGACCTAGCTGCCTCGTCGGCATGGGCAAAGTCAAGGAGAGTGGACTACAAGTCGCTCCCAGAATCTAAGGGCTAAAATACCGAACTGGCAGAGACCTCAGCACCTTACGAGCAACTTGCTTCCAAGCAGCTCCCAGAACCTAAGAAACTGAATCAGCGCTTAGAAGCTCATCGAATTACGGGCCAAAAGGAGAAATCTACTCCCTTCGCCTACTTTCAACTCGGGAGTGGGGGGCAAATGATGAGGGCGGATTTGGCCCTCCAATGACATTATGACACCTGGTAGCCTCTTGACAAATAGACAGCTCGCCATAGGTAGCTCACCACAGACAGCTCGCTACAGGTAACTTGCTACAGGCAGTTCGCTATAGGCAGCTCGCTACAGACAGCTTGCCACTAGGTAGTTCGCCATCATGCAGCAGTCAAAGGCAGCTCGCCATCATGCAGCACTCACAGGCAGCTCGCCATCATGCAGCACTCACAGGCAGCTCGCCTCTAGGCAGCTCACCATCATGAGGCCTGGCAACTCAGAACAACTAGGTGACACCCGGGACCACTTTGTCAACAACTTGCCTTTGCTAAGATGATGGTGTCCCATAGGCACGACCTAGCACAGGCGCGACCTGGTGGCCTGGCCCTGGCGCGACGTGGCCCCTGGCATGAGCTGGCAGCCTGGCCTTGGCACGACCTGGCAGCATGACCCTAGCGCGACCTAGCCCTGGCCCGACCTGGCGGCCTGGCACAGGCACAAGCTGGCAGCCTGGCCTTGACACGAGCTGGTAGCCTGGCCTTGGCACGAGCTGGCAGCCTGACCCAGGCGCGACCTGGCCCTGGCACGAGCTAGTGGCCTGGCCCAAGCACCAACCTGGCGGCCTGACACCGGCGCCAACCTAACAACCTCGAGGAGCTCACCACCGTACCCCACATTTTACGGGATTGTTACTTGTAACGGCTATACTAGCTCACCCACTCCCCGGTTCTGACGAGAAGGGACAGTTTTACCGTTTGATGGCATTTCATCCACCTAACACGCAAGTTAGTCCCATCACAGCTGGGATCCAGGAACTGCTCCACCTAACCCACGAGGACTCCAGTATATAAAGACCTCATCCCCAGGGGCAAAGGTATGCGAAAAGAGGCTGAAGGAAGAGGTGGTAACCCCTGCTCTCTAGCTCTCTCATTCTCTAATATCATTCTTCAAGCTCTCTTTACTAAGTGCTAACTTAGCCATCGGAGTGACCTCGCCGGGTTAGCCACCCCGGGTCCTCTGACATCTGGTTCCTTGCAGGCCTCTAAAAGAGCAACAGAGCTCAAGGTATCTCACCTCTAGACAGCTCATCAAGGTGGCTCACCACCAGGTAGCTCATCAAGGTAGCTCACTTCCAAGTAGCTCATCAAGGTGGCTCACCACCAGGCAGCTCATCAAGGTAGCTCACCTCCAGGCAGCTCATCAAGGTGGCTCACCACCAGGCAGCTCATCAAGGTGGCTCACCTCCAGGCAGCTCATTAAGGTAGCTCTACACCAGGGAGCTCCACTTCAGCCCCTGAGTCACATGCCACTGGGAGCAGACGAGATGACAAGGTACTTAGCCAAAAAATTGACACATCACGAAAAAATGATAGATGACCGGAAACCGTCACATCAATTATTAAACTACTCTTTTATCATGAAAACTTTATTTAACTCGTTGATTACTCAAAAAAAGGGTGGAGCAGAAATAGGGATGTCAATGAATAGGTTAAGTGGTAAATCTACCTTCGTCCAACCTGAATTAATTGTGTGTCGACGCTGTAATGCTGCATGCACCAAACCCGACCCAATGGCATAGATTATGTTTGGTTTGAAGGAAAATGTAGGGAAAAGAAGGAAAAAAGGTTTCCCTACCTTTTTCTTTCTTTCCTTACCTTTTCCTTCAAACCAAACATAGCCGAAATGTCTCTTTTTCTGATAGATATCTTACCTGAACTCGACCAAATGACATTGATTATGTTTGGTACTGATGAGGGTGGATTTGGCCCTCCAGTGAAATTGTGACACCTGGCACCTCATGCAAACCAAGTGTATCCTCTTGATGACTGGGCAACTCGGGCAGATCGGCATAGGCAGCTCGCCACTCCGCAGTAAGCCTGACGTCTTTTGAAGAGCTCGCCACTTAGGGGCAGCTCGACACTTACAGGTAGCTCGGCATAGGCAGCTCGCCACAGGCAGCTGGCCACTCTGCAGGCAGCCTGGTGTCTTACGAAGAGCTCGCCACTTAGGGGCAGCTCGGCACTTACAAGCAGCTCGGCACTTAGGGGCAGCTCGGCGTATCACAGGAAGATCTCCTGCCTGACAACTATACCTGACAAATCCGGAGACCTGTGCCCACGTCTCTCGCTAGGCGGCGCCGTGCCTGCCAGTCTTGAGAGCTCTCCCTTGACTGGCAGAGCCGTACTCTGCAGCAGCCGCCTGCACTCGCCCCCTCAGCTCTGACAGTAACGGCTACGGCAGAGAGACAGAGGCGGTTATGCCTGACTTGATAGAGGCTGTAAAGCTTGATTTGATAGGACACCACTATATAAGGACTCCGACCCCCAAAGACAAGGGGGAGAGAGGGAAAAAAGGATGGTAACCCCTGCTCTCTAGCTCTCTCATTTCTCTCCAAGCTCTCTGTAATCAGAATGCTAACTTAGGCATCGGAGAGTCCCCGTCAGGAAAATACCCCCGGGTCCTCTGATTCAGTTCTTGTAGGTCCCTCAGCTCCCGTTGCCTACAAAGGAGAGGAAATCACCTCATGCAGAGGGTAGTCGGGTTGCGCTGCACCAGGGAGCTCCACCATCCTCTGAGTTGTTGGCCGCCTAGGAGCAGGTCAAATGACGAGTCCACCAGGGAGCTCGCCACTAGGCAGTTTGCCACTAGGCAATTCGTCACTAGGTAGTTCGCCACTAGGTAGCTCTCTACCAAGGAGCTCGCCACCAGGCAATTCGCCACCAGGGAGTTCGCCACCAGGCAGCTCGCCCCTAGGCAATTCGCCACTAGGGAGCTCACCACCAAGCAATTCGCCACCAGGGAGCTCGCCACCGGGCAGTTCTCCACCAGGGAGTTTGCCACCAAGCAGTTCGCCACCAAGTAGCTCTCCACTAGGGAGCTCGCCACCAGTAGTTCTCCACTAGGGAGTTTGCCACCAAGTAGCTCATCACCAAGGCATGTCACCACTGGGTCAAATGACGAGGTACTTAGCCAAAAAAATTTATACATCACAAAAAATGGTACGTGACCAAAAATGGTTACATCAATTGGCACCGTCTGTGGGAACACGCTACAGAAAGCTAAGTTCTCATCCTACAAAAGCTAAGTTCTCATCCTACAAAAGCTAAGTTCTCATCTTACAAAAGCTAAGTCCTCTTCTCCCAGAAAGCTAAGTCCTCACTTTTTTGAAATTAAAGCTCTCGCTCTATAGTTTACAATTTTTATGAACTCAAAGACTATGCAGGGAGCTAACAGACTAAGTAACTTTACTTTCAATTCGGATAAAGCCTCATCAGTCCTCTCCGCAAGGTCCCCCCTACAGAGATGAGCTCTTCGTGGCTTCCGTGGGAGTTGGCGGCCAACGGACTACATAGGCACCCTTATCGGTCGAGCCTTCCAAGGCTCCCGTGTGAGCTGGTGACCTAAAGTTAGTAGTGCGGCCCCCGAAGGTCGAGCTCCTAGTAGCTTCTTGTAGGAGTGGGTGACCGGCATTACAAAGCTGATGCAGTGCAATCATAGCTCTAAGGCACCCACCTGGTCGGTTCGGCACCTCACTGGTAGTTCGGCACCTGGTCAACTCGGCACCTCGCAGGTAGCTCGGCACCTCACTGGTAGGTCGACACCTGGTTAGCTCGGCACCTCGCAGGCAGCTTAGCACCTGGTCAGTTCGGCACCTCACAGGCAAAGCCTACGGGCCACATTACTACTTAAGACCCAGCCGCCTCTTCGGCATGGGCAAAGTCAAGAAGAGTGGACTACGAGTCGCTCCCAAAGCCCACGGGCTACACTATTGCTAAATACACAGTCGCATCCTCAGCATGAGCAAAATCAGCAAAAGTGAACTATAAGTTGTCCCCAGAGCCTAAGGGCTACACTACTGAACTGGCGGAGACCTCCTCACCTTACAGGCAGCTCGCCATTGGCAGGCAGCTCACCACATACAGGTAGCTCCCAAAGCCTAAGGAATTGGATCAGCACTTACTAGCTCATCGACTTACGGGCCAAAAGAAGAAATCTACTCCCTTCGCTAAGTTACTCTCAGCTCGGGAGTGGGGGGCAAATGATGAGGGCGGATTTGGCCCTCTAGTGAAATTGTGACACCTGGCACCTCATGCAAACCAAGTGCAGCCTCTTGACGACTAGGCAGCTCGGGCAGCTCGGCATAGGCAGCTCGGTACAACTCGGGCAGCTCGGCATAGGCAGCTCGGTATAGCTAGGGCAACTCGGCATAGGCAGCTGGCCACTCCGCAGTCAGCCTGGCGTCTTACGAAGAGCTCGCCACTTAGGGGCAGCTCGGCACTTACAGGCAACTCGGCACTTAGGGGCAGCTCAGCATATCGCAGGAAGATCTCCTGCCTGACAACTGTACCTGACTGATCCGGAGACCTGCGCCCACGTCTCTCGCTAGGCGGCGCCGTGCCTGCTAGTCCTGAGAGCTGTCCCTTGACTGGCAGAGTCGTACTCTGCAGCAGCCGCCTGCACTCGCCACCTCAGCTCTAACAGTAATGGCTGCGGTAGAGAGACAAAGGCGGTTATGCCTGACTTGACAGAGGCTGTTATGCCTGATTTGACAGGACACAACTATATAAGGAATTTGACCCCCAAAGACAAGGGGGAGAGGAAATCACCTCATGCAGAGGATAGTCGGGTTGCGCTGCACCAGGGAGCTCCACCATCCTCTGAGTTGCAGGCCGCCTAGGAGCAGGTCAAATGACGAGTCCACCAGGGAGCTCGCCACCAGGCAGTTCACCACCAGGGAGCTCGCCACCAGGTAGCTCTCCACCAGGGATTTTGCCACCAGGGAGCTCGCCACCAGGCAGTTCGCCACTAGGGTGCTCACCACCAAGCAGTTCGCCACCAGGGAGCTCGCCACCGAGCAGTTCTCTACCAGGGAGTTTGCCACCAAGCAGTTCATCACCAAGTAGCTCTCCACCAGGGAGCTTGCCACCAGGCAGTTCTCCACCAGGGAATTTGCCACCAAGTAGCTCATCACCAAGGCACGTCACCACCGGGTCAAATAACGAGGTACTTAGCCAAAAAATTTTATACATCACAAAAAATAGTACGTGACCAGAAACGATTACATCAGGTACCATTGATTTTTCTACTTGAAATGCCTCGTAGGAATTAATTGGACTGTATTGATAGTTCGATATAATTTTTTTTTAAATTCGGTTAAGGGGGTCGGTTTAAGGTTCTTCTACCCCTTAATCAATCAAAACCCTGATACACTTTCTGTAAGGGCATATTGGAATGCTGTTTAAAATAAAAATGCACATATCTGTTTTTATTTGGAAACATTAAATTGACATTTCCTTACGTGATACTCACATGTGATGTGACAATAGTAACTCTCACCGATTTGTATTGATCACAGTAATGGTACTAAACAAAACTATAAAAAAGTATAAACAACCATTATTAAGACCAGTGGTACCGTTCGTGAGATAGGGCAGGGTGGGTTATCTAACGTTACTTATTTCAACTAGTCGGATTAGCGTATTTGTATTGAATCCGATCCATTAATTTCCCTAGGCATAAATGGATATTTCAATATAAAAAGTTGTAAAAAATAATAAATAGGAAGGTAGAATGGAATTTATCGGTCAACGCTTTCTAAATTCAAAATGCAAAAGAGTTGTGGAACTGTTGCTAAGAAATGAAAATCACAATGAATATAAGGGATGAGTTGTGCCACTTAGTCATTCTCCTTAAAACTATATTTCTCCTTACGGTGCAGCCGAGTAAATGCAAATCGATCAATAAAACAACCCATAAGCTATTGGTAGACGTGCACTTTCTTACTAGACCTCTACAAACCACCAAGAATGATGCTTAAAGATAAGTGATTGACAAAGAAGAAAAACCGTGTTGTGTGTACTAGTATATGTTATTAGGTCGACCAACAGAAGATGAAGAAAATGCTTAAAAAATAAAATAAAATTTAAGTTCAAACCAAACAGCGATTAAGAAACAAACGGTTAGGGAGGAAAACGATAGGGTGTGTGTGCATACACTTGTACCTACACTCATGCCCATTCCCTCACCCATGCCCCAACCCGACCTGCACCCTTGCAAGCCTACTAATATACTTAAGTCCATCTCTTTCCCAAGCAAGGATTAAGGTATTGATACGATACTCCTGATATGGGGCATATTGTATTTATATCCATGATCATGGATATAAGATATGCTACGACTTGATATGTATCCCATGAGTTGTGTGTATCGGTACGATATGCCTCCATATTGGGTCGTATCGCACCGCATCGGTGGATACAATCCGATACACACCCATACGAAGGCGTATCCTTGTCTAGTTTGACAAAATTGTACATTGAGTACTTTTGGATTGTTTTTCATCTTTAATACAATTTAAAAGATAGTATTATGAAAACATAGTATTTCATCTACCTTAGATGATTTATATATTTTATTTTACACATAATTATATGTTAAAAATGAAAAATAGTTATTATTTGAAAAAATAGTTATTATATAAAAATACTAAATAAATAAAATTTGCCAACAAAATTAATGGAAAACAGAAAATTATAATTATAAAAACTAAAACAAATAATTTAAGATTTAATTTTCCTAGAAGATTTAATAAAAACTGAAATTTAAATATAATTTATTTTATCTACCTTAAATAATTTATTTGTTTTATTTTACAATTATGTGTAAAATAAAAACATTATATGTTAAAAATGAAAACATATTTACTATTTAAAAAATAGTTGTTATTTACATAAAATACTAAATTAATAAATATTCTCAAAAATTAATAAAAATTGAAAATTATAATTATAAAATTGAAAGAATGATAAATATTGTACAATGTTTGAATATTCTAGAGTCCCGGTATTGTTTATTGTAATATTTCTCTTCATATAACCTATTGAAGTATGTCTTTCTCATGTCTTTATATCTTATTCATAGATAATTCAGCTTTTGGTTTAGTATTATTAATGTATTTATGTGATTTGTATGCATTTCACTAGCACATCCAAGCGTTTCTATATATTTCATTCATATCCATATGTTTCCAAAGTGTTTTTGTATCTGTATCCGCATCCAACTTATTCGATACAATACCTGATATCGATAGTTTGATCTTTGTTCCCAAGTAGACCTGTTCATGGGCCGGGTAGCCCGATGGCCCGGCCTGCACCCCGGTCGGGCTTGGTCATGTAATTAGGCCCACGGGCCTAACACAGTAAGCCCGATTGTGTTTCGGGCCGGGCTCGGGATTTGTCAAAAAAGCCCGGCTCGGCCCAACTCAGCATTATATATTTTATAAAATATATAATATGTATTTTATATATTATATAAAATATATAAATAATATAATATTTATTAAAAAATATATTTATAATTTAATATATACAACTTTTATTCTTTTCTTTATAATCTCTCTCTCTCTCTCTCTCTCTATTCAGCCGCTAACAGTATGGGCTAAATTTCGGGCTCGGGCCCAAGCCCGAGCTTCAGGCTTTTTATGAGGGCCGGGCTCGGGCCCTTGTTGTAGGCCTGATGATCGGGCCGGGCTCGGGCTCGGGCCTTAGAAAATTCTGTTAATCCAGAGTGAAAGCCCGGCCCGACCCATGAACATGTCTATTCCCAAGCAATGTGAGACAAGAGCTCTTCACCTACATGCAAGAGGAGAGAAGAGAAAAAAGGCAAAAATAAAAGAGCAAAGATGAGGGGGGTGAGATTCTTGAAATTTTGAATCTCCCTCCAACAACAATACTCATCCATTTTATAGAAAACAAACACAAACAAGGGCATGAGCCTAAGCAATCCTAGGTGACATGTTGAGTGAGCCATCTGATAACTTGAATGGGCTTCAAGGAATATCCTATTTCTTTGTCACTTGGTAATTAAAATGGCCTTATATTGAAATATTTTAGGGCTTGACATTCAACAATTAAGGAGCTTGCCTCCAATTGGGGCCAGTTGAAGTGGCTGAATTGAATGACTTGTTTTTTTCTTACTTAACTCATGAATGAAACAGAAAACATGTTCTTGAATCTGGTTTCAAAAACATATTTTCATGTGATTATTCGACATTATGCTCTATAAATCATATAATTTCTATATATACTAGAAAATTTGTTTTTGTTTTAAAAATCAACATTTTATTGATTTTAAAAACATGTATTATTTTTTTTTGAAATAAAATCAATTTGTTTTTCCCTTTGAAAACAAAATAGAGTTAAAGAACATGTTTTGTTTTTTGCTGATATGGCAATTCCAAAAACAAAAACATTTATGTTGTAGAACACCCCAACATTTGTAACTTTGGGTTGTTTCTATTTTAATTTAAATTTTAAAATGAACAAAAAAATTTTACGCCGAAATATTTGTACTATATTGTTACCCCTTTCTATAATGAACATTTTTTCTTTATCATTCACATCAAAAGGGAATAGAAGGGCAGAAAACAAAATTTTGTTCTAAAGGAATGGAAGTAACAACTCAAATATCTTAATTTTGAAAAGTTTAGTCAATTTTATAAAGAAAGAAACAATGGTAAGAAAAACTTTTCGCATTAAATTCAATAAAATAGTCATTGTGTTGTTCATGCTGATTTTGGGTTCTTTTAAGGGGCTACAAAGAACGAGGGGTAGCATGTCCCCAAGGCTCAGTTTGGAACAAGTACAAATGCAAATATGTAGGGTGCAAAACTTTGTACTTTCTACTACTTTGTATGTATTTGCACTATACATATTTGTATTTATACTTTTTTCAAACTAAGCACAAAAATCAAAACAGCTAATTACACTTAAGGGTTTTGGCTCAAAAGAATCAGATACATCACTTGAGTGAGCGAAGTTTGCCAACCAGTCTGCTGCAATGTTGCCTTTTCTGAGGTGTGATGATACGCCTTTGAATCTCTCAATCAACAATCTGCAACCCTCTATGATTGACGCCATTCTCCATGGGAGATACACGAGTTTATTCAGACAGTCAATAAACAAGTTTGGAGTCACCCTTAATAGTGAATATTCTTGTTTGGGAAGTTCAAAGCCACATTATGGGCTTCCCACAAAGCCGGACCGGACGATTGGATTGGAAAAACTGGGAATCAGTCAGGTGATCAATTTCGTTTTACCCCAAAACCGTTGATTTGGTCAGCAAACCGCTGACTCAGGTGGTCAAATCATTCAAACTGTTCAACGATTTGGCCAGTTTTTATTTTTATTTTTTTATTTTTTGCCAGAACGGACTGTCTGTTCGGTTCGAACGGTCAGACCATTCGACCCAAAAACTGGACTCTTAACTGGTTCGTTGTTCGGGTCAATTTTAAAAACCTTCGTTTCACCAACCCTATGAACTTTGAAGTCCAATTTTTGGCCTAAAAAATTTCTATCCACGCTTGCAATGTTACACTTACCATTGATGTAGGAGGCATCGAAATTAATTTGAATTGATTCCATGCGGAACTAGTCGACCTAATCGAGATAATGTTTGGAGGCTGTTTTTTTATTAAACACACTCATTTCGATTTTTTCATAACTTAAGAAGGTTCCTCAAAAAATCCTTACAATTTCTCCTCTCGTTATCATTCATGGCGGACCACCAATCCAGAATTTGAACTACTAAGTAGGGACTGATCTCAGGTTATGTAGGTCCCGTCCCTAGGCCATCTATCCCCAAGACATATCTATCTGTCTGTGTTACATCTTCTACCCAAGATTTAGAATGTACCGTGCATTTGAACACATTTTTACTTATTTCATTTCATGACTTTAAGGCTCAGTTTGGAAAAGTATAAATACATATATATACAGTGTAAATACATATAAAATAATACAAAATATAAGGTTTTGCACTCTATATACTTGCATTGGTACTCATTCCAAACTGAGCCGAATACTCATAATTAGGTATTATCCAAAATGAACTTCGTTGTGGACATAGTGTTTTCTTCGGATGCCATAATTAGGCTTAAGTATAAGGGTCTGTTTGGTTAGCAGCCGGAATTGGAATCGGAATGGTCTATTCCTGGCATCTGTTTGGTTAAGTCAGGAATCAGAATCGGCTGTTTGATTCAATTAGAAACTGGAATCGGAATCAACCAAAAATTTCAATTCTACCCTTATTAAAAGAACCTCAAAAACATCCACTAATTATATATTTTCAACATATACACACATTGGGAATTCATGTAATTAATTTGGTTCTGTCATAAGAACTTCCATCTGATGACATCTTTAAAATCAAATCATCCTCACTAGCAATTATAATTTATGAATTATATCTAATAAAACATGAACAAATTCATGGTAGTTCAACACAGTACCTAAATATTGCATTTAGGATGAGGACAGGAGCATAATGGAAGTCACTATCATCAAATAAGCCTTCAGTCGAGCCTAATCCCTAAAAGTTTGGCAGTGAGCTCCCATGCAACAATAATTGAAGTTTAGTTCTCCCTTCACAAACAAGACATAGTACAAATGTTTAATTAACCAGGGATTAAAATTAACAGCATATTCAATCACTCTAGAAAAACCTGAAGTGATTTTTTGGTTTGGGAATTGATGAGGGCAGATTTGGCCCTCCAGTGAAATTGCGACACGTGGCACCTCGTGACAATTAGGAAAGCACCCAGGCAACAACTTACCAAGTTGGTCTCCCCCCGGGCACCGGTCTGGCTGGCCTGGTGTGACCTGCGCGCGGCCTGCGCACGGCCTATGCGCGACCTGCATGCGGCCTGTGCGTGGCCTGCGCGCGACCTGCGCGACCTGGCCGGATCAGTCTGCCACAGGCGCCGACCTGGCAACCTGGCCCGAACACAGGCACCGACCTGGCAACCTGGCCCGGACACAGGCGCCGACCTGGCAATCTGGCCCGGACACAGGCGCCGACCTGACAACCTGACCCGGACACAGGCGCCGACCTAACAACCTGACCCGGACATAGGCGCCGGCCTGGCAACCTGGCCCGGACACCGACCCGCCGATTGACACAGGCGCCGACCTGGCAATCTGGCCCGGACACCGACCCGCCAACAGACACAGGCGCCGGCCTGGCAACCTGGCCCGGACACCGACCCGCCGACTGATAGGTGCCGACCTGACAACCTGGCCCGGGCGCCGACCTGGCCGCTTGGCACAAGCGCCAGCCTGACAACCTCGAGGAATTCATCACCGTACCCCGGTTCTGACGGGATATGACGTCTTACCATTTGAAAGCTTTTCACCCACCTAACCCGCGAGGGCACCACTATATAAGGACTCCGACCCCCAAAGCCAAAAAGGGAAAAAATGTATGGTAACCCCCGCTCTCTAGCTCTCCCATTTCTCTCCAAGCCCTCTGTAATCAGAATGCTAACTTAGGCATCGGAGAGTCCCCGCCGGAAAAATACCCCCGGGTCCTCTGATTCAGTTCCCGCAGGTCCCTCAGCTCCCGCCGTCTACAAAGGAGAGAAAATCACCTCACGCGGAGGGTAGTCGGGTTGCGCTGCACCAGGGAGCTCCACCATCCTCTGAGTTGTAGACCGCCTAGGAGCAAGTCAAGTGACGAGTTCGCCATCAGGCAGTTTGCCATCAGGCAGTTCGTCACCAGGCAGTTCGCCACCAGGGAGCACTACCAGGCAGTTCGCCATCAGGCAGTTTGCCACCAGGGAGCACTGCCGGGCATTTCGCCACCAGGCAGTTCGCCACCAGGGAGCACTACCAGGCAGTTCGCCACCAGGCAGTTCACCATCAGGCAGTTCGCCACCAGGGAGCACTGCCAGGCAGTTCGCCACCAGGCAGTTCGCCATCAGGCAGTTCGCCACCAGGGAGCACTACCAGGCAGCTCGCCACCGGGCAGTTCTTCACCAGGCAGTTCGCCCCTAGGTAGTTCGCCACCAGGGAGCACTGCCGGGCAGTTCGCCATCAGGCAGTTCGCCACCAGGGAGCACTACCAGGCAGTTCGCCACCGGGCAGTTAGCCACCAGGCAGTTCGCCCCTAGGCAGTTCGCCACCAGGGAGCATCACCAGGCAGTTCGTCACCAAGTAGTTCTCCCCCAGGGAGTTCGCCACCAAGTAGCTCATCACCAAGGCACGTCACCACTAGGTCAAACACGAGGTACTTAGCCAAAAAATTTATACATCACAAAAAATGGTACGTGACCAAAAAACAGTTACATCAGGAATAAATGTCAAGAAGGATTGGTTATTGATATTAAATGAGTTGAAAATTTACCCCTCTATATTTAAATTTATTGATAAAAAGGAGGGCAAATAGGACAATTCATTATTGATATTAAATGAGTTGAAAAGAGGTAATTTTAAGATATTCAATGCATTCAATTCTCTTTCATTAAATACAACATTTAAGGTATTAACTTGCATTCAACTTCATTGAATCATATATTTAATGCATTTTTGTTTCTTCTCATCATTAAATTTTATTAATTAAATTCATACATAATAAATTAATAATTCCAATAACATAAAAATTCAAAAATATATCAAATGGACCAATCTATGTTGCCACAATTAAATAATAAAATTCAAAAGTAGATAAAATGCAAAAAAAAGTATAAAAGTTTAAAAATGGGTCCATTTTTAACATCATATATTCAACATATTAAACAATAATAAGTATGATAAATAACAACTTTTTTTATAATGATGGAAATGGAATGTAAGATTTAAAACCAATTAGAAATAAAACTATTTTCCTATTCTCTTTCATTAAATCTTATATTTAAGGTATATTCTCTCATTAAATCCTATTTTCTATGGATAAAATTTACCCCTCCATATTTAATTGGTTATTGATAGCTGAAAAGAGGCAATTTTAATGCATTCAATTCCCTTTCATTAAATACAACATTTAAGGTATTAACTTGCATTCAACTTCATTGAATCATATATTTAAGGCATTTTTATTTCTTTTCATCATTAAATTCTATTATTTAAATCCGTACGTAATAAATTAATAATTCCAATAACATAAAATTCAAAAATAGATAAAATGGACCAATCCATGTTGCCACAATTAAATAATAAAATTCAAAAGTAGATAAAATGCAAAAAAGTATAAAAATTAAAAAATGTGACCATTTTTAACATCATATATTCAACATATTAAATAATAATAAGTATGATAAATAACAATTGCTTTTATAATGATGAAAATGAAATCTAAAATTTAAAACCAATTAGAAATAAAACAATTTTCCTATTCTCATTCATTAAATCTTATATTTAATGTATATTCTCTCATTAAATCCTATATTTAAGATATATTTTTCTTCTACTAATTAAATCTACAATACTAATTTTATTAGTATAAAAATAAATATTTTGAAAAGTAATTTGAAAACAAAACCATTTTCTTCCCTCCTAGTGATGGGCGAGTAGAGATGTAAAACAGGTCGTGCTGGGCCAACACAGCACAACCCTTGACCTGAGCCTGTATGGGCTCACGTTGTGCCGTGCCGTGCCATGCCATAGGCCGGGCGGGTTCATGGGCCGAGCCTTAGGCCAGGACGGGCCATGGACAAGGCCAAAGCTATTTATTTAAAAAATTGAAAAAAACTTAAAATTTTTATTTTATATGAATTTGATGTATATAATTGTTTATATATACAATAATTAAATAAAATAGTATAATAAAATTGAAAACAATTGTTTATTTTATTAATATATTATATACTATATATTATACATATTATATATAATATATTACTAATATATATGGGTCGTGTTGGGCCATGTTGGCATGCAGGTTGCGGGTGGGAACAACCCGATCGGTTGTGCCATATCGGCTTGACCAGTGGACCTAAAACCTCAAGCCTAGTATGGCCCATGAACCATCGTGCTGGGTCAGGCCAGGCCGGCTCAAAATTATGCCGAGCTGTGCTAAGCCGTGGACGACATGACTAGATTTACACCTCTATGGCTAAGCAATTCAACCATTTGGGGTTAAATGGGTTAATAAATAATGCCACAATTAAATAATAATAAATTAAAATAAATAAAATATATAATACAAAAAAAGAATTGGTCATATCTCTATTATTTTATATTCATTATACTTAACAAAAATAAGTATGAAATGTAAAAAGTATTTTTATTAATGATGAAAATGGAATGCCAAATTTAAAATCAACCTAGAAATGAAATGATGTCATAATTAAACAATATTTTTTTTTAAAATAGAAAATACAAAGAATCACAAAAATAAAAAAAATAGAGAAAATTTTGGGCACATATCTAATGTTATATATTTATAAAAAATAAAATATTTGGTACATTTCTAACGTTATACATTCATTATATTGAACAAAAATAAGTATTTTACATAAGAAATAATTTTATCTATGATAGAAATGTAAAAAAATTCTTGATCAGTACCCTGTACTTTGGCTTGAGTGACAATTTGGTCCCAAAACTTTAAAATGCAACAATTCAATACATTCATTATATTGAACAAAAATGTGACAATCTAATACCCCGAACTTTCAAAATGTGACAATCTAATACCTACCTCTACCGTTAACCAATCTGCTAATCAGTCGTTAAGTGACATTTAAAAAGTCAAAAATGCCCTTCGAATGCCATCTAATTCTCTTTATCAAGCATCCCAACATTGACAATAAAATGAATAGTCCCAATTTCTAGATTCTTTTAAATAGCCACCAAGTTTTTTGAATAGAAGAGGCTAGGATTTGGGACTGCTCAATTTTTTGTCAATGTTCGGATGGTTGATAAAGAGAATTAGATGGCATTCGAAGGGCATTTTTGACTTTTCAAATGTCACTTAACGGTTGATTAACGAATTGGTTAACGACAGGTACTAGATTGTCACATTTTGAAAGTTCAGGGACCAAATTGTCACTCAAGCCAAAGTATAGGGTACTGATCGGGAATTTTCTCTAAAAAATTTAATGTCAATCTAGAAATCAAACTATTTTCCTTTTAGGGTGGTGGGTTAGTGGTTTGAGACTTTGAGTCAAATGGATTAATTGATGATATGATAGTTAAATAACAAATCTTAAAAATATAAAAAGTACAAGTAATCAAAAGAATATATAAAAAATTATATATTAATTATGTCAAACAAAAATTAAGTGTGACAAGTAAAAGTTATTTATATAATGTAGATGAAATATATAATTTAAAACTAATCCGAAAGCAAAACTATTTTCTTGGCTAGATGGTGGGTCAATGATCCAACTCTTCAAAAAAACTCATAATGTCATAATTGAATAATAAATATTTAAAAAAGATAGAACACAAAAAATGAAAAGGTGCAGAATTTTGTTAAAAACATTTGGGAATATTTCTAATGTTATATATTTATCATATTAAATAGGGCAAATTTCTTAAACTACCCTTATGGTTTAGTTAATTAACTAATTCAACCCTTACTGTTTACATATTGTCTTATAGTACCCCTATTGTTTCTAAAAATTGATATCTTCCTTAAGTGCTAACATAAAGAAATGAAATGTAGAATTTTTCCTTTACTATTCCTCAAATTTTTAAAATGAAACCTATCTGGGTAAAAAATTTGTCCCCCTCTCTTCCCTTCCATCTTCCTCTCCAGCTGTGGGGCCTATGTTCATTGACGGACTTGCACCATTCTTTGATGGTCTAGAGGTCACAAAGAGCCGTGCTAGAAGAAGATTTGACGCTATTGATGACGAGAGAGGAGGTGCCAATCTGTACAGAATCGTTGCCAGCAAAGTTGAAGCATTTGGGAGCGGAGAAGAAGCAGAAGTCGGGATCACAAGATCCAACTCCCTGGATTTTTTTTTTTCCTCTTTGCTTATCTTCAAATTCTGTTCTCTCTTTTATTGTTTTCTGATGTTGATTTCCAGTATTTTCCAAAATTCGTAGGCTGTTTTGAAAGAAAGTTTATGTTTCGTGTGAAAACCAAAAAGACGCCATTGTTGACTATGGCAAAGCTGTGAGGTGGGACAAAAGCTGTTAATTCTTTTGAGCTAGTTCGTGGATTTCTCTTAGTTTGTATTTGAAGTGAAAATTCAATTTTTCGTTATTGGTGTAATATAAGTTATGGAAAAGCTGTTAGACTAGTAGCCCTGCACACCTCAGCTCCAAGACTATCCATGAGTAGGGTGTCAATTGGATTGGATTTGGTCCAATCCGATCCAGTCTAATGTGAGCCCATTATAAATGAGCCAGGTCCAATCCAATCCAATGAATGTTTTGGATCAATATGGACCAGTCCAAGTCAATGTCTGGACCATTCAATATGTTTAAATTTATTTTGATTTAAATTGGTTTCAACCCAAATTCGGTCCATTGACACATATATTCTTATCTTATATGAATGGACTAGATATTGGCTTAATTCAACCCACTTTAATATAAATTTGTTATCAACAGAGTAGGTCCAATCTAATCTAATAAACATTTTGGACCGGATTGGTTCAATCCAATATATCTTGTTGGTTGGTCCAATCCATCCAAATTGATTTTGAACTAGACAGGGTCCAATCCAAAACCGGTACTTTGACACCCTTATCCATGATAATCAAACAACTCATGGAAGAACTCTACTCCAATCTCCTCCGTTGCAGCTTTGAATGCAAATTCAAATGCATTCCCCTGGACATGGGTTAAGCAAGAACATATCAGAGGTTTCACTTTTGCACCTTTCTTCTCCTGCAGAAGTGCAGAGCATCTATCAAGAAATAACAGAATTTGGTCAAGGGCCTCAAGGCTTGTGGATATCCCAACAGCTTTGTGTCAACAACATCTTCAAGCTTCAACCACCTGAATTTCCTCCCACTCGTTATGGAACCACTCTTCGTTATGGCAGCACTTCCTTGTCGTAGGATGGCTCTCTGTATCCTAATCACATAAAGTTTCAAGATTCTCCCATCTTCAACTATATCAATAGCTTTTCATTAAACTAGTTATCTATATACATTACTCACACATTCAACTCCCTGAACTTTGCATCCATTCTATGTATTTACATCACCACATTTTAGTTCTTAGAAGGAATCAAGTTTATTGAGAAAGTAAAAAGTACTTCTGGATGTATTTATGCAAATACATCAATCTAGAAGTTGCATCTGCTTACCCTTTTCACCTCTAACCGTGACACAAAAAGCGATTTTCTCATTACACCGGATACCAAATGACTGCACAGTAGCTTTAGAGAAAATTGGAGTTTGACCACTGAGTTTCTCTAGTTGAGGGGAGAAAGGGAAGATGGAGATAGTGAGAGGACAGAGAGCATTCGGAAGGAGAAAGGGTTCTTGTCACCACCGCTTTGCTCTTCGTCTCAAGGTTGAGGACAATGAATAATTCACAAGATGGATATATACTTTAGGAATTTAAAAAAAAAAAAAAATTACCAGTCATGTGATGTTACATGTGAACGGAATGCAATGGAAAATTAATGGCAATGGAGGTTTTAGACAATTGTCAGAAACAACAGGACTACTTTAAGAAAATATGTAAACAATAAGAATAGAATTAGTCAATTAACTAAACCATAAGGGTAGTTTAAGAAATTTTCCCTAAATAAAAATAATTGTTAAAATAAAATTATTTTTATTTATGACAGAAATGGAATATAGAATTTAATTTTAATAATAGTAATAATAATAGTAATAATAGTAATAATAATAATAATAATTGTCATTAAAATTTAAAATTTTCATGTAAAATGCACGTGCACATGCATTTACTACAACCGTTTATATGCATGTGTGTACTATGTATTGCTTATGTGCATTAATCATTTTAAGTTTAATGGTTAAGATTTTTTAGTGTAAC
The DNA here is from genome assembly GCF_055504915.1 of Nelumbo nucifera. Lineage (NCBI taxonomy): Eukaryota > Viridiplantae > Streptophyta > Magnoliopsida > Proteales > Nelumbonaceae > Nelumbo > Nelumbo nucifera. The sequence continues at coordinate 142,859,968 of NC_142649.1, read as the reverse complement.
ATAAATATACTACTTCTAAAGGACCATAACTCTATCCCCCTTCAATATAAATGTATTAAAATAATCCCTTACGCTATGTTTGATTTGAAGGAAAAAGTAGAGAAAGGGAAATTCATACAAGGTTTGTAAAGGTTTTCCCAACTTTTCCTTCCTTTCCCTATTTTTTTCTTCAAACCAAATACAACCTTAGATAAAAGGGTTTCTCCTTCAGCTTCCTTTTCAGAAAAGAAGGAATAAATAATTTTTAACCAAGAATAAAAAGTAACATTATAGGGCATAAACATGCTGGGTAAATACCTACGAAATCCTATGACAAATTGTTGGTACCTGACTTTTTCTAATTAACCAAGAATAAAAAGTAGCATTTTTGGTACCTGACTTTTTCTAATTATTCAACATTATAATATACCTACGAAATCCTATGACAACTGATACATGTTTACTTTAGTAATTAAAAATGTAATTTAAAACATCTAGTAATTTAAAGATTAATTATATTAAAAATTTCAAAAACAAATTGTTCAAATACAATACCAATTGACATATTAACAATACAAGAACCTTAAAAACTTTCAAATTTTCCAACAATATCCAATTAACATATTAATAGTACAAGCCACGGTTAATGGTAGTTGTCTTCCTTTTGGATATTCAAATTTGGCTTTCTTGAATTCCTTCACCACTCCCTGCAAATCAAGCATTAAAATGTTAGCAACAATTTTCATTCAATAGATGTGTTAAAATCATAATTTCTTTCGTTATAGATCAAACAAATACCTTGATGGCCTCTTGGATGAAAAGAACAATTATATATTAACAGTAAGGCAAGCCAGTCTCTGTGAGTCAAGCATTAGAGTGTTAGCCATATCATTTTTTTTTGTTCTTGAAACGATGCCTTATCTCTGCTCGGAAAAGATGTGAACTCTGACTAACCTAGACATTCATTCCTTATTCAGTTCACCGCTCCTTTAGAATCCTCTTCCACCAATATGTTCCTAAAGGCATAGGATCTAGCCAGTCCCAACACTTATAAAACTACTAATTCTTCAGCTCTAGTGGTGTCCCCAGTCCCTATGGGAGCTCAATATTTGGCTAAAATATTACCAAGATTAGTTCTCAATTTTTCACCAATGTCTGAATACTCCACCAATATTTCCAGGGTGCTGATTGATTCCTTATTGCATTTTCCATATGACAATCAACTTGCCTCAACTTTGAGCAATAGCATTATTTCTAGTAGAGGAAAATATTTAGTAAGAAATGCTTTTTATTCTTGAAGACAAATGGTTTGGCTGATTCTTTAGCCAAACAAGATTCTTTAGCCAAGCAATAGCATTATTTCTAGTATATGGAAATATTTCCAAATTAATGAAATTTACCATTTCCAATAAAAAAAGACAATGACAATTTCCAGTAAAAGGTTTTAGTAGGAAAATCATGGAAATGGTGTACCTATCCAAAAGAAAATCATGGAAATGGTGTCATTTTGATGTCCACAGCTCCCCCTTGCTTTCTCTTATACTTTTTTCTCTCATTGTGGTCTAAAAGCATTGAGGTTGGTTTATTCTTTGTAGCTCCATTATTGATAAAAAAAATTACTCTGTAATTCCATAAGTTTGCTTTAGACTTTTAATTTTAGCTTCATAGTCCATTGCATAGCTTTAGATTTGAAGCCTTCATTAACACTAATCAACAATAGCGATTTTCCTTAGATAAAATCCAACAAACTCTGATTATAGCACAGTCCCTTTCCTAAGTTTACCATTGACCAAAGCAACAGCCTTGGGAACCCCGTAAGCTTCAGTCCAGTTTATCTCTGCAGTGTACTGATCACAACAGCCTTAGGAACCCAATCAATAATATCTCTGCATGTACAGACGACGACTAAAAATCACAAAGGGAAGCTTCAAAAGCACTACTATTTCTCTGTAATTTCTTCAAATATAAATTTATTGGCTTCAAATGTAATCTGCTTATTCCATTTGTTTGCAGATCTTAAGTTCTCCAAAATATTTCTACTTTAAGGAATTAGTAATGTGTGTGTGTTAGAGAAACGTGAATATCTTAATCAAGTACTATTTGAATGTGTAAGAGATGGGGGATTTATGTTTACAATATGTTGGGAACTTATTATGTTTGAACAAACACGAAGAAAGAAGCAATTTTCATGTCAAAACTTCAATTTATGTTTGCTGCCTTGCAACTTTTGGTTTTATTTTCAGGTTGTTGATGGTCGGATTTCACAAACATAAATTCTTTCATAAATCTACCACAAATCCCAATAAAGATTATTATACTTGAATTTAAGTTGGAAGGAGATTTAAGCTTTGGAATACACCAAAAAGCCCTGTTTTCTCATCAATGGAGAATTAGAGTTTGGTCTCTGATGGAACATAAAAAGATCAAAGAGTTGTAGATCCCATTTTTAACATAAACAAGGTAACTTTAAAATTTTATATGTACTAGTCTATTAGCATGCTTCAGTATGTGGATTTTCATTTTCATTAGTAAAACAAAGATAATATGCTGGAAAGGAGGTTTTTGAGGTCAAAGTGTGAAGGTTAAAGTATTTCGTCAGAAAACATGGGAAGTTCTAGGAATTATGGTGGCTTTTAGATTTCCCAGGGGATACTACCATTTATAATTTCAAGGTGGAAACTGAACTAAGTCAATTATCTCTTCTTAGAATGCAGCTAAGAGATAATGAGCTAATGGTAATGCTCACTTCAGCATATACTTTCACAAACAATTGAAGCCAGATAATATCATATATCATGAATATGAATAAAATAACTTATGAATAGCGTCTATGAGATCTTTGAACCTGACTCTTTAGTAAGCATACAACATTCACACCAACTCTAACAGATAATATATTTTTTTTATCAATAACAGAATATTCACTAATTGAGAATAATATTACAAACGAGAGGAGCTAAAATAACTCTAACAGATAATATTAATTCCATCACATGTAGATGTATTCAAATATTATCAAATCGGATTAGGTTGGGGGCAGATCCATATTTGATCCAATTATGAACAAATCCAATTAAAAAAAAGGCTAAACAAGACCACCACTCTTGTCCAGGCCAAGATAGGATGAGCTTGAGGTTAACTTGATTCCCATATGCATCAACCACATGCACACGCAGTCATGCTAAACGGGGAAAAAGAAAAAGTTATTTTAGACTGAACATTTGTGTTGGGAGATGAAACGGATTTTCCATGTTGCTGTTGAAAGCAAAAGAAAAGTGATGATCATGATCATGTGATCATGATCATTAATGGAAACAATGGTATTTCCTGGACAAGACCAAATGAATCTTAACTGCGAAGAGAGTATGTACTTGGGCTATAGATATAGGGACAAAAACTAAGAATTTACCTGGGATTGTTGGGCAGTACTTGTTCCAGAAGATGTTATATTGCCCTGCTAGATTGAACCTGCATTGCCTTCAACAGATTGCCTATCATTAATTGACTTCCAGTTAGTTGCAGGTGCAACAGACTGTTTTGACCTCACAATTGAGGTGACTGAACCAATCAATAGATACTTGTTGTTGCTTGTGGTGATTGAGAGAGAGAGAGAGAGAAAGAGAGGTACGAATGATAGAAAGAAAAGCAAAAAACCGTACTGGCAGCCGCCAATCTTCTATTTATATTAATTTTTATCAAAAAGACAAAATTACAAGTATGCCCCTGGCTGCATATCCTAGGATAAGAACAATAAGAAAAAAAAGAAAGAAAGGACTAGTAGCTGAAACTGTCCCACTAACATCAGTTACAAGGAACAGTTATGCCTTACAACACTCCCCCTCAAGTTGGGCTGAAGATGTCTATCATGCCCAGCTTGTCACATAGCTCATTGTGCCGCAAATACGGAAGTCCTTTTGTGAGGACATCAACAAGTTGTTCCTTGGAGTTGACATAAGGGATACAAATTTCCCTTTTTTCCAGTTTCTCTCTTATGAAGTGCTTATCCACCTCAATATGCTTAGTCCTCTCATGTAGGACCGGGTTGCTGGCGATGTTTATTGCAGCCTTGTTGTCACAGTAAAGAGACATAGGATTATGAACAGCAACTCCAAGCTCACCTAGGAAGTTCTTTAGCCAAAGGACTTCAGCCACCCCATGTGCCATAGCTCTATACTCAGCTTCTGCACTTGATCTTGCTACCACACTTTGCTTCTTGCTCTTCCAGGTCACCAGATTTCCTCCCACAAATGTGCAATACCCACTAGTGAACTTTCTATCATCCACGGCTCCTGCCCAATCAGCATCTGTAAAGACTTCCACCTTTAGGTGATTGTGTTTACTGAATAGTAGGCCTGTTCCTGAATGTTTCTTCAGGTATCTAAGGACTCTCTCTGCTGCCTCCATATGTGGCTTCTTAGGAGAGTGCATAAACTGGCTTAGAACTCCAACTGAATAGGCAATATCTGGACGGGTCATGGATAGATAAATTAGTTTTCCCACTAACCTTTGGAACTGCTTTACATCTTTCAAAGGTTCACCAATACAGTCACCTAGCTTGTGGTCCGCATCCATAGGAGTGTCTGTCGGCTTTGCACCTAATTTACCTGTATCCCGTAATAGATCAAGGGTGTATTTCCTTTGAGAGACAAAGATACCCCTTTTTGAACAGGAAACTTCGACCCCAAGGAAATACTTTAGGAGTCCTAGATCTTTCACTTCAAATTTGGATGCAAGGAATTGTTTCAATTTCTGTATCTCCGAACTCCAACTCCCTGCAATGATGATATCGTCTACATACACTATCAATACGGCAACCTGCTCCTGACATCTCTTCACAAAAAGTGTATGATCAGACTGGCACTGTTGGAACCCCATCTCTTGAACTGTCATGTGAAACTTACTGAACCAGGCTCTGGGAGACTGTTTTAAGCCGTAGAGAGACTTCCGTAGCTTGCACACCTTGTTTTCACTTCCCTTGGCAGAGAATCCAAGTGGTTGAACCATGTATACCTCTTCTTCCAAGTCACCATTCAGGAAGGCATTCTTTATGTCCAGTTGATGCAATTCCCAGTCAAAGTTAGCAGCTAAGGATAGGAGAACCCTAATCGAGTTCATCTTAGCCACCGGAGCAAAAGTCTCATCATAGTCAACTCCATATACCTGTGTGTACCCTTTGGCTACTAATCTTGCTTTGTACCTTTCAACTGTTCCATCTGCCTTGTGCTTAATTGTGAACACCCATTTGCACCCCACAGGTTCTTTCCCCTCTGGAGGATCCACCAATTCCCAAGTCTGATTTTTGTAGAGGGCATCAATCTCCTCCTTCATGGCATCTATCCATTCAGGGTATTTTAAGGCTTCTGCAACATTCTTGGGAACAGGGATGCAGTCAACTGCCGATAGGAAGGCTCAATACGAAGGAGAGATGTGGTCATAGGAAACAAAGTGGGTAATGGGGTGTTTGGTAGTGCAAGACCAGACTCCCTTTCGTTGAGCAATAGGGATGTCTAGGTCGTCCACAGTGGGAGTAGGGTTAGGGGTTGGACTTACCTCCTAAGATTCTGATGATGTCAGTTGCTCAGTGTTTGGCTGCTCCACATTTCTATCACACTGCTGATCTCTCCAACGAGTACGTTGGAAGACACGGAAGGGAGTGAGGTCCGGAATAGAAGGAAGAGACACCTGAACCTGCTTCTCCTCTTCCACACTACGGCTCTCCCCCTGAGGAGGAGGGAAAAACGGCTCGGACTCAAAGAAGGACACATCCATAGACACAAAATATTTACGACTAACTGGGTCAAAACACCGATACCCCTTTTGAGAGGATGGGTACCCCAAGAAGACACAAGGAATGGACCGAGGGTCTAACTTACCTCTAGATGGAGACAAATCATGGACAAAGGCCCGACAACCAAAGACTCTCATGGGGATGGAAAATAAAGGTGACTGAGGGTACAGTAACTGATGAGGGCGGCCATGTAATTCAATACTCTGGAGGGCATGCGGTTGATGACATACGCAGCTGTAAGTATAGCATCCACCCAAAACCTTTTTGGGACATTCATGTGTAACATCATCCCGCGGGCTACCTCAAGGAGGTGTCTATTTTTTCATTCTGCAACCCCATTTTGCTGTGGTTTTTTGGCGCATGAGCTTCTATGAATAGACCCATGGGAGGCGAAGAATTCATTTAGCTCCCCATGGAAGTATTCCTTCGCATTATCGGATTGGAAGATCTGTATTTCAACATGGAACTGTGTAAACACCATCCTCTAGAAGTCTTTCACTATCTTTGGAACCTCGTCTCTGCTACACATAGGGATTACCCATGTATAGCGAGAGTAATCATCAATCAATGTAATAAAATACTTATATCCACCCTCAGAGATTACATTTGTAGGCCCCCATACATTAGAATACACAACATGAAAAGGGACATTTGATCTTTTATTTCTTGAATGAAAGGTTGTTCTACATTGTTTACTCAACTGACACGTTTGACACATGAACTCTGACACTGAACACGACTTAAATAAAAGTGGAAACAAACATTTTATTACTTCGAAAGAAACATGACCTAAACAACTGTGCCACAACAAAATTTGACTGACTATGTGACTGAGGATGACACGGAGAGACCAGCTTTGTTGTCGAGAATGTAGAGACCGTCCACCAGGCTTCCTCTACCAATCGTCCTCCCAGAAGTTAGGTCCTGAAAAACACATGAGTCAGCAAAAAAGGTTACACTACAGTTTAAAGAACTTGTAATGCTACTAATTGAAAGCAAATTTATGGGAAGTTGAGGGACATGCAATATACAATTCAGGTTAAGGCCATGGGGAAGGGATATCGATCCTTAACCTACAATGGAAGAAAATGAACCATCTACAAGTCTCACTCTATCCCTTCCTGACAAAAGGCTATAAGAATGGAATAGGTTAGGCTTACCGGTCATGTGATTTGAGGCCCCTGAGTCAATAATCCAAGGGGAATCTGTGGGAGTGACATGGAATGCAGAAGCCACATTACCTGAAGTAGATGCAAAAGAGGTAGAAGGAGTACCAGTGACTAAGCTGTCCAATTGCCGCAATGCCCTACCATAAGATTCCAGATGCTCTCTGAATGAATTCATTATATCCTCCTTGGGGTCAGGCTTATTAAGAGGGTCCCAGGTACTACCGGCAACCTGAGTGTCTTGGGTTGCCACATTTGTTGCACTTGTTCTTTTCAAGTGACCTTTACCCTATTCTTGATTCTTTGCTGCCCACTTGGGTTTCCCGTGGATGTCCCAATAGGTGTCACGTGTATGTCGTGACCTTTTACAGTGGGTACAAAAGAGTTTATCTTTATCATCTACCTTCTTAGGATCACTTTTCTTCCTTGTTGAGTTGTTATTCACCGCAGCCAAGGCAACTTGTTGCTCCCCCTCAGCTGTAAGCATCACACTTCGCCTTCTTTCTTTAGATTGGACAAGGGAGTATATTCCGTGTACTGTAGGCAATTCTTTGCTTCCTAGGATCTGCATCCTTAATGGTTCATAGACAGGGTTCAGCCCTAACAAGAAAGCAAACACTCATTGCTGAGAGATCAGCTTCCTGTAGGCCTTAGCATCATCATCGTGCTTCCACTCTATGGCCTGATAATGGTCCAACTCCTTCCATATGGAGGTAAGAGTTGAATAATATGAGGACAAGCTACGGTTTCCCTGTTTACATGTTGAGGACTCAGCTTGTAGTTGGTAAATTTTGGCATAATGCCTTTGCTCAGAATAGGTAATTATGGCTTGTTTCCAAATCTCACTGGCGGTGTCTGCTCACATAAAATTCTTTTTCACATCAGGTTCCATGGCTGCGAGGAGCCAAGACATCACCGTACTGTTTTCTTGGTCCCACCTATCATGTTCAACCGTCTCACCCTTGGGTTCTTTCACCCTTCCATTGATGTAACCGGCCTTACCCCTTGCCGTTACATAGAATTTTACACTCTTAGCCCACTCCAAGTAGTTCAGACCGTTCAAGGGGGTAATTGGCATGGAAAAAACCATGGTTTCACCTCCCATACCTGCTGTGTTGCGGGTTGGGGTGTTGCCCGGTGAGGTCAATTCATGACTTGCCATTGAATATTACAACCAACCAGTCCAAATGCCACCTAACAGCACAGCCGCCACAACTGGAATGTGGCAACTCAGGGTTTACTCCTAGAATGTGAGCAACAAACTATTGAATATTGCTGAGAGCACAAGAACTACTGCTGAGAATAAGAGATCAGTAACTACAACGTCCAAACAGAACAATAAATAGTCTGGTCATCGGTTCAGCACCACCAATACAGACATTACTGTCAGTCTGAATGCGGTTCCCCCACTCTAACCATCCAATTATTCAAACTAGTAATCATATAATCAAGGCATAATCCCTACGCACCATTGGATAAAGAATACTGAGATAAACTGAAACAAAACCACACCTGTTCAGCACTAGATCAGAACCTGCTAGGGTTTCATTGCACCATCAACACCCTCCTTCGATTAGGGTTTCAACAGTCCAGCACCATCCCACGGCCAGACACAGCTAGGGTTTTTCAGTAACTGTCGCTTGGGGCCACTAGGGTTTCAGTAGAAGTACAGCCGTAGGACTTACTAGGGTTTCTGCAAGTGCAGCCTCCAGAGAGAACTGAGACCAGCCGCCGCTAGGTTTTTTTTTTTTGATACAAAAGTAGCCACGTCTAATCCTCTTTAGAAAGGCTGATGCTAGGATCGTAGGTCTTCTCCAGCCCAGAAATTCTGCTCTGATACCATGTTGTTGCTTGTGGTGATTGAGAGAGAGAGAGAGAAAGAGAGGTACGAATGATAGAAAGAAAAGCAAAAAACCGTACTGGCAGTCGCCAGTCTTCTATTTATATTAATCTTTATAAAAAAGACAAAATTACAAGTATGCCCCTGGCGGCATATCCTAGGATAAGAACAATAAGAAAAAAAAGAAAGAAAGGACTAGTAGCTGAAACCGCCCCACTAACATCAGTTACAAGGAACACTTAAGCCTTACAACAATACTAATGCAGGCTATAGAGCAGACCTTATCTATGATCAAACCGTTGCTGTCCTCACTCCTCATGGATTACTGATCTGTCTTGAACATCCTTTGTAGTGGAATGTAAAGCCAAGCTCTCTTCTAACTGGGGCACAAGTTCTGAACTTTCATCTGGAGATGCAATCTTTACATCACAATTGATTGTCTTGTTAACTTTCTCCAACATTATATCTTCCTTATCTTGGCAAAGAAGCTACTCAAGAACACCATTTTCATGGATCATATTGCTCCCACCACCGATTATAATATTATCAGCATCTATTTCCCATTGAAAATGCAGAAAAAATATCAAAAGTGAAATTATGTTAAATTTATTTAGTTCTGGTCTCGCAGTTATATGTTTAGAGAATCTGTGCATGTAACATAGATAACTTAATAATTATCAAAAAAAGGCTATCACTCCCACCCAATGTAACTACCTATATATTTGATTTCTTTATGTTGATATTTTTGTCCTTGTGTATATGCTATCTATAGTTTATGGGGAGAATTTAGGATGAGTTCCATTCCTTGGATTTAGTACTTTATCTATTATTTTACCTCTTTTTGTTTTTTTATCATTAATAGAATCTATTACTATAACAAAGAACAACAATTTTACCTCTTCTTCTAGTCAACCCAATGGATTTCTCTCCACCCTCCACCCTTTCCAAGCAATTCCCTTTGGATTCTTCCTAACTTCTTAGCTATGTTACTAATGATAGGGAACATTGACATGTAGTAGGATGGTAAATTAGCTAATGTACTTTTTTATGAATGTCACCCTCCCTCCCTTTGAAAGGTACTTAGTTCTCAGAGAAGATAGTCTCTTTTCAAACTCATTATCTGTTTATTGTGGGATGGAAAAGAGGTTCTGAACTATCACATGTTAAATAGGGAGGATAAAATGTAGACTAGAGAAGGGGAGAAAAATAATTCTTATAGTAGGGTGGGAATACCTGATCTGACATAAAGATAGAAAAGTGGCTAGTCTCATTTTACCTCCACACCAAGCAATGGGCCCCTTCTAATGATCAAAACATAAAGATAGAAAAGGGCATGCCAAAGATAAATTATGTATTCTCAATATTGTAAACAAGATATAAAATTGCTTCTTTGGGAAATTGTGGCTGAGTTTCAAATTAGAACTTAAAAGACAACAAAGAGTAGTAGGTGGACTGCTTGGGTAGGCTTAAATTCAACTTTGATGATTGCTGCCTTTTAAATCCGGGAGTGTCAAGAGTAGGGATCATAATGACAATATAGTACTCAGCTTTTGTGGCCCAATTGGATATGGTAACTTTCAATGGCTGAAACAAAAGCATTACACAAAAGTGATAATCTGCTTAATCAGAGCTTAAGAAGAGATCCCATGGAAATTCAGGCCAATTGGATAATGGTAACTCATTCTGATACCATTGTAGATGAGGTTTTCCCCTTCTATATGTAATGCTAAACCATTCTACTTTGAAAATGTAGAATTCAATAGCATGGACATTTTAGCAGTAGCATGTATATCTGATTATATGCTGAGTTGGTAACATGGTATGTTGAACTAATGTTTTCTAGAGGAATTTTTCAACAAACTAGTTGTGGAAAACTGGCGAATTAAGCACTGAGGGAGTTTATGTTTGTGAACTGGTTTTGTTTTATTTTTTATAGCTCCTACTTTGTTTTTTAACTCTGTTGGCTACCACATGCTCATACATGCAGCCACAACAATATGCTGAGTGGACAACCTTTAACTTGCCAAGTACAAAGATGCAACTCAATTCAACTGTAAACATTGTAATCAGCAAATCACAATAAAGCATATCTGTAGATGAAGCTTTTGGTATGACTTGTTAATGTCCTTTTCCTCTTCATTTGCAGGTTGGGTGGTTCAAAGGATTTTGATGATCCCTTTGGCAAATTAGTACAAATATCCCCTGGTGAAGCAGATTTGTGGAAGAAGTTACAGTCCAAGGTGGAGATAACTTTAAATGTTTCTATATAATTTCTTACTTACCATTGGAAACCATCTCAGGAAGAACTTTGGAAAATAAAATACCAGGGCCATTAACAATTAACAAAATCTAAAATCTACTTTTTGGCAATCAAATGAAAAACAAAATCTAAAGTCCAATGCCGTTGAAGATAAACGAAAAAACATTAAATGATAAACAAGATCATTATCTAAATCCAGTTCCACTTTCTTAATTAACATAGTTGGAAAGCAAGACCAGAAAAGAAATGAAGCATCTTAAATGAACATAGTGAAAGAGGTCAACATATTACAACAGAGCATTGGTGGTATGATTTTTATCCTGGTTGTAGTAAGAATCAGAATAATCAACAATTATGAAATACAGGAAGTAACAATTAATTTATAAAATAGGAGATGAAGCCACAACCAAGATGGAATCGATACACTTGGAGCATTTAAGTTTCTTATCCCAAAACCTAACCTAATTAACTAAAAGAAAAAGGAACATGACGCATATGAGTAAATAAAGTAATAAACTATACCAGTAATACAAAATTCCCTTGACAAACAAATTAAAATTCCCTTGCAATACAAAGTCACTTTTATACTAAAGCATGAAAAATAATTAATAAAGAAAATCAGCACCTTCAAATCTGGATGCACTTAAAGCATTATTTGCAGTTTGAACATTTCTTGCAACTAAAGGGAAAACAACAGAGTCAGATTTGGATTGCATCGTCGTATTCCTTGCAACAATAGCAGGAAGAAGAAACAAAGAATGAAGATGATAGAAAAAGAAGAAAAAATAGGAGGCCGAAGGGTTTTCCATGCATATTTTGTAATCTCCATTTAAAAGAATGAAAAATAAAGAAAAGTAAAGTGTTATCTACACCCATAAACCTTCGACCTCCTATCCAGAATCCCTTTTACCTTCAACCTCTTATCCAAAACCTGAATTCACCTTTCTGGATTGGGAGAAAAACGCTATTACCCACTATCCCCAACATTGTTAAACCATGAAAAACAATCAAAGGATTATATATGGCATTATACCTTCTCGGAGATTTCCCAATTGCTGGTATGCCTTCTTCTCAAGCTTTTAGGAGTCACAAAACACTGCTATTCCCCTTCCCAAGCTTTTTGGAGCCTTCTCAAGCGAGTAATGAGCGGAAAAACGCCATATGCCTTCTCAATGCTGGTATTCCCCTCTCCCGTCGATTTCTTGACCAGTCACTCAGTCCAGTGCTATGAGAAGCAGAACCTTTCTGTCGAGAAGCAGTGCTCTCCGCCAAAATTTTCTGCTAGCACAACCTTTCCGTCGAGAAGTGGGAGAGAACGCGGGAGGTTGGAGCATTTTTGGATTTCTAACTTTAGCGCCCTTTTGTCTGTATACCAATTCACTAATTAATTTAGACTGGTTCAAATCCGGTTTAAGGCTATAAGCATCGTGCCAATTCACCGCCGTGCGAGACTCGAAATCTGGTTTAATGGCGGTCATTTTAAGAACGCCACCTTAGCTCTAAGACCGCCAACTTTAAACCATTGGGTTAGAATGTTTTTCTTGTAGTGTACCAAGCACTCTTTGGATTTTGCAAGAAAATTTCATCTTTATCATTAGAAGGAATAAAACTGTTCGTTAATTTTTTTTCTAGAAAAGAAAATGGGCTACAAAGATTATTCTTTATTTTTTTCCAATCCATATTTTTTGACAAATAAGTGGATCACAAGATCAAAACCAACGCAGTTAATTAGGAAAATGTTTCTTTTCTTTTTTTCCCTGATTTTAGCCTATAATATTGTTAACATGCCATGGCTTGAGAAGGAGATCAATGTCCTTATGCTCAGCAACAAAGGGTTTTTTTGGCATCCACAAAATCTAAAAATGGAAAAGGATAAAATAAAAATTTTAAAATTTTAAATAAATTTGCATATGATATGTTTCACTGATAAAGGCCTAAAGGGTATTTTAAGTCCAGGGTCAGTCCACAAGGTATAATTAAGTCTATTTTAGAATCTTAGATATGTTTAAACTAATTTATAAAAACTCAGGATATGTTTAAATCTTTTACCTAATAACAAAACAAACTAGTTTCCTAGCTCAAATTATTAAAAAGATCACAACATAGCAAAAAGCTTTAAATATAGGGATGAGTTGACTACACTCCACCTCAGAATTTTGAATTCAATTGCAGACCTACAATAATTCAAAATTATAAATATCTCCACCTATAACACTTGTATTTGCCCGTGAATTGGCATCAATTCCGTGGCACCTACTCCAACTGTGCAGTGGAGCTAAGATTTCTGAAAGTGTACGGAACAGTAAAAATCCCTTTCAATATATTAGCCCGAGTTGTGTTTTTCAATAGAGAGGGTTGATTATTACAAATCAAACCCAAGTCTTCTAAATTAATAAATCAAACCCAAGTCTTCTAAATTAATAAAAAAATCTCAATTTAAATTTAACAATTTTAACATATGAATAATATGGTCCGTAAGTAAAAATAATAGGTATGGAGTGGTCCATTAATTAATATATGTACTAATGCTAAAGCTAATTAACCTTGATCAATTACTTTCAAATCCAAGAAGTGAGAACATTGTTTAGGCTGTGTTTGGAAACAATGCAAATAAGTGTGAATGCAAATATGTAGAGTGTATAATAGTTCATATAAATTGTAAAATTGGGTTATTTTTGCACTGACAAATTTACCTTCTTATCAAACGGACTTTTAGCTGTAATGGATGCAAACATGAATTTCAATAAAGCATATGCTTTTTTTTTTTTTTTATCAAAAGCCCACTTGAATGCAAATTTACTTCTTTTTTATTGATGTAAGGCTGCATTTGGAAACGATGCAAATGGAATGTAAATCCCGATTCAAGGTAAATTTGCACTTGACTCACTTTTGCATGTGTTTGGCAACATTACATTTATGCATTAACAAATGACAGATCAATGCATATTTACAGTGATAATAAGATGTAAAAGTACATCAATAAAAAAGAAGTTTGCATTCAAGTGGGGATAAAAAAAGCATATGCTTATTGGAATTCATATTTACATCCATTGCAGCTAAAAGTCTGGTAAAAAGGTAAATTTGTCAGTGCAAAATTAATCTAATTTTACAATTTATATGAATCATTTTACATTATATATTTGCATTCACACTTATTTTCATTGTTTCTAAACACAGCCTTCAAGCAAAAATAAGTGAAGAATTTTGGGCAATTCAACCTAAGCATTTGGGCTTTAGTAATGTTCTAATATTCTATATATTTTTCAAGAGAGGAGCAGTAAAACAGAATTAATGTAGTCAACCCAAATCCAATATAGCTGGGATAAAACAGGAGATGATAGTGAAGGGGGAGTTCGTGCACCATAATGGTTTTCCAATATGGACAAGGATTTTGGTATTGTACCGGCATGACAACCTAGAGTGAGAGCAGAGCTCTGAGTGTGAAATCCGAAGTCCTACCTAGCAGGGGCTCCAGCATATTTCATTTTCTCTGTTCACTCAAGGGTCTGTCCCATACCATCTCTGTGGGCGATGGCTACACCAAGGCTTAAACCTAACAGAATCATGGATTTATTTGTCACCCTTTTACCAAAGAAACTGAATAAAAAAAAAGGAATCACATTTCTCACTTGCAAAAAAAAAAAAAAAAAAAAAAAATCTGTCCGGATTTGGATGATCAGGACCTAATACCATTCAATGGGGGGGGGGACCATAATCTACTTAAATTTACTTTAAAATAATGCACGAACCAGGTAGAGTTTATCGCAAAGGGTTTAGATATGGATTGGCCTCTGGAGTCAGGCCCAATCAACAACACACGGCCACACCCTCGAACGGATCATACTCATAGAATACGATTTCAAGGGCAGAGCTGCCCCCCGTTTTGTTGTTTAGGTGGGACCCTGTTGCTAAGTGTTAATGATCCATCCTCATCTTCTTCGTTGTGGCCATCTTCAACGTGGCAAATTTAAGGGCCTGGACTCCAACTGTCAATCTTCCGTAGTCCGTTCCCACACCTGATATCTTTGGAATGAACTGAATTGAACGTTTTGGATAGCGTTTTGGTTCAGGAGGGCAATTTGCATGATCCACAGACCACCAGGCCGACTCCCTGAAATTTTATCCAAGGGAGGAAAATCCATGGCTCCTACCAGCTTCAGCTGCTTATCGTCTACCTCTCCCACACCCACCACTGCCGTTCCCACTTCTAGTAATCCCAACCCTGGATATAATCAGATCGACAATAACGACAACAACAGCGGTATGATAAGCCCCCAGCCCGATTCAGAGGCACACGGGCAGGTTCGGAAATTCAAGGCTAGCTCCCAGCTGAACCGATGGTCTAGGGCTCGTTCCTTACGATTAGGTCGGAGATTGGAACGCCCCGCAGTTCAAGGCGCCCAGACGACCGAGACGATCGCAGCGGTTGTGAGTGGAGAGGTCGGTAGCCCCCGTACTCCGTCTTCTCCTTTACCTAAAAGAGATATAATGGAGGTAAAGTCCATTTATATGGTTTCTGATGGCACTGGTTGGACGGCGGAACATTCCGTCTACGCAGCGTTGGGGCAATTTGAGAACTTCCTGGTCGAAAAGGGTTGTCCTGTAAATACCCATCTCTTCTCGGGGGTAAGCCTGTCTTTTTCTTCGCTATCCAACATTTTTTTTTATCATCACAGACTCACAGTCACAGAGACGAAATTTACTCTCGTATTTCTCCCTCTTCCTTCAATTGCACACATCCCTTATTTTATGCTTAAAATATATAGGAAAAAGTGTTACATCTCTCAAGCATTTTATTTATAGGGACTGATAAATATATAGGAAAAACTCCATGAACAGTTTATTGGCAAATGGAAAATGCAAGATTGCTACTTACATACATAGATAGAAGTGCTACCAACCTGGAGATGCAGACCCATATACGGAAAGAATGACTCAAAGTATAGACTTAGATGTAACTTTATCACTTGTCTTTATTGACTTAAGAAGAGTGCAGTGACCATATACGGAAACACCCTTATAAATAACAATATTCGAATTCAAATATTTCAATTCGAATATTAAACCAAATATTCGATTCAACTCGAATTCGACCGACTACTTGACTTTTTCGAATATGAATCCGATTAGATTTGAATCCGATTCGATTAACAGTTTTACAATAGACAAATTTTGAAATTTAACTGGTTCTAAACTTCTAATTTTCCTCTAATACATGATTCTAATTTTCTTGTTCAGGAATTAGGATTAAGAAAACAAATATGTAATCTAAGCATCTCTACAGCTGAGCTGAAAAATCTAATGTGGTGCTTCTCATTTGTGACTGAGAATCAATAAACCAATAAACCATTTAGGAATGATATTATCTATCTCATAACCAGAAACCAATAAACATTTAAGCTGAAAAAACTAGCTCATAACCAGAGACCAATAAACCAATAAATCATTATCTAAATCACTGCCAGAAATCTGTAATCTATTCTATCTCATTAGAATAGGAAAATGAATAAACCAATTCCTAAATCTGTAATCTATTCTATCTCATTTAAGCTGAAAAATCTAGCTCATAACCAGAAACCAATAAACCAATAAATCATTATCTAAATTACTGTCAGAAATCTGTAATCTATTCTATCTCATTAGAATGGGAAAATGAATAAACCAATTCCTAAATCTGTAATCTATTCTATCTCATTTAAGCTGAAAAATCTAGCTCATAACCAGAAACCAATAAACCAATAAATCATTATCTAAATTACTGTCAGAAATCTGTAATCTATTCTATCTCATTAGAATGGGAAAATGAATAAACCAGTTCCTAAATCTGTAATCTATTCTATCTCATTTAAGTTGAAAAATCTAGCTCATAACTAGAAACCGATAAACCAACAAGTCAATATCTAAATCACTGTCAGAAATCTGAATCTATTCTATCTAATAAGAAATTTAGAATAGGAAAATGAGCTGAAAAATCTAGCTCATAAACCAATAAACCAATAAACATTCAATCTCACAATCTGTAATCTATGAAAATCAATTTACCTTGAGAAAAGAGGTAGGGGATTGAGATGGAGATAGTGGGCTCCCAGCGGTGGGCCAAGTGTGAGTGTGTGATGGCGGCAGTCGTTGGGTCCCGGCGGTGCAATGCAATGACAGTAAGCAGTGCTGGCCGGTGATGGCGTGGTGCTGGACGATTGGCACTTGGCAAATGGCACTCTCTCAGCACAATGGCCAGTGATGTTGGACGGTTGAAGGCCTTGAGGCGTTGAGCAGCAGTGAAGGAGGCGGTAGTGGCCAGTGACTGATGCTCGACCACTATCACTAACGCTGCCGTTGGTGATGGTGGTTACTTGGGCGGCGGTGATGCTGAGTCAGTGAGTTGAGACTCGAAATATGAGACTGAGAGATAGAGGAAAGATGAGAGACGACTGACGAGAGATGACAGGCGGAGTAGCGAAGGATGAGGGGCGGTGACCGGTGATGGTGAACCTGGTGGTTGTTCGGGCGGTGCCCGGCGTCGGCGAAGGGAGGGACAAAGGGTTAGGGTTAGGGTTTGAAACTTGAAAGATGGAGAGTGGAGATTGGAGAGTTTGAAAGTCGAAACTTGGATTTCAAATGTTCTCATTTCTCATTTTTCAATGAAATTGTTTTTTTATTTTTATTTTTTAACCTTTTTTTAATTATATATATAATCGGTTTGGATATTTATCGGATCAGATCAATGTATATCCGAATTCGATCAGATAATTTAATTGGTAAAAGAATGGTATTCAAATTCGACCGAATATCCGATTCGAGTTATCCGAATTCAATTCGATTATGCTAAGTCTCGGATTTTCGAATACCGTTTATAGGCCTACTTATCAATATTGTATTACAGTAATACACTACTGAAATACTCCCAATACACCTCCTCCCTCAGTACTTTCATATGTGATAATGAAAACACTTTACACTCCTTTAACACTATTCTGAGCCTTGGGGTTTCCAACAGGTTCTGTTCCACCTCCGTCCATTATCCCCCCCCCCTCCTCCCCCAATCTCAAATCCTTTCTGAATTTGGCCAAAACATACATGACTTCTATGCTAATTTTAGATTTCTAGATTTTCAATCATTTATTATTCTTTTTTAAAATCAAATTTTAAAACTCTACTAGCCACTTAGATAGAAATAGTATATATTAAACAGGGATTTGCAACAATCTTTGAGAGCCTTGAAATGTTTCTTTTAGTGTACCAAGTTTGTTCGGAAATCACACGTATATAAATATACAGAAATAGCTAATGGCATCATTACCCAAAAAGAGCTAAAAGTAATATGATAAGTAGGTCTTTCGTCTTTGGTTATTGCAGTAGTGTTTGTTTTGAATTGACCTTCCATGAAGGTATATGACAAAGCCAGTAGCACCACATGGATTGCACCACCAGAATATATCCTGGGTTTCTAATCAATCTGCTCTATTGATCATAACCAACTGAATTATGGTTTGGACTACTTGACACAAACAACCATAGAAAATAGTATTAGCATTTGTCAATTTCCATAATATTGATCTGCATATGGAGTTAATCATACATGATGTTGAGGTTGTGTCTTATTTTACAACCATTGGATTGTTTTTAATCTAGCGGTTGGTGTGGCCCCCCTCTTTGTATATGTAGGGTTGTGAGAGTGAGAGAGAGAGAGTGAAAAAGAGGGTACTCTTGGTGGAAGAGTGGAGTTTTTTCTCTTGTTTTGTTCTTCGGATTGAGAGAGGAAAGGGAGAGCGAGTATACAAGGGTTAGGGGTTGGTTTGGGTTGCAAGCCACAAGGTACTTGTACTGTTTCTCTTTTTCTTTCATAGTGAAGAACAGGTCTCATCTCTCCCATGGATGTAGGCAGGAAGGCCGAACCACACAAATCCTTTGTGTTCTTGGTGGTGCTTGTTTATTTGCTTTTTGCTTGGTTGCCTTGTTGTTTTTTAGGTTATTTCTTGCATTATCTTGTTATTCTGGGTTCTGTTGAGGTAGTAGTCGACTACTCGGAAATCTCTCCGCAAAGCAGTCGACTACTAGGTGTCTACTGGTAGTAGTCAACTACCAGGACATAGTAGTTGACTACTAAGCCCGGGATCCTCAACACATCAGTGTAGGTGAAGATGTTTTATCTTCATCTTCTCATTGTCATAAGGTGGATTTTGTTTTCACACACACACATTTCCTGTTTTATTTATTTATTTTTTCAAACTTCTTCTATGATTTCTATCATTGAAATATACTAACATTAATTTACACTGTTAGATTGATAATGTGGAGCATCTCATGAAGATCATAAAACAAGCAGCTAAAGAAGGTGCAATGCTTCTATACACCTTATCTGATCCTTCCATGGCTGAGTCAGCTAAGCAAGCCTGCAAGCTATGGGGCATCCCATGCACTGATATACTGGGACCTGTCACAGAGGCTATCTCTTCCCATGTTGGTGTATCTCCATCCGGAACTCCTCGTGGTGGTGGGGCTTCATGTCGGAAGCTCCCTCTAACTGAGGAGTATTTCCAACGAATTGAAGCTGTTGAGTTCTCCATTAAACAAGATGATGGTGCCCTACCCCAAAACTTGCACAGAGCTGATATTGTCCTCACTGGAGTTTCTCGTACTGGAAAGACGCCATTGTCTATTTATCTTGCACAAAAGGGATATAAAGTGGCTAATGTTCCAATTGTTTTGGGTGTTGAACTGCCCCAAATACTGTTTGAGGTAGAGCCAGAGAAAGTATTTGGTTTGACTATAAATCCTACAGTCTTGCAGATGATTAGGAGAGTGAGAGCAAAGAATCTAGGCTTCAAAAGCCAAGCACGGAGTAACTATTCAGAGATGGATTATGTGAGAGAGGAGTTGGAATTTGCTAATAAGATTTTTGCAGAAAATCCAGTGTGGCCAGTGATAGGTAAGGAATATAAAGCTTACTTGTTTTCTTTGAAACGTGGGTATCTTAATTTATATGGTATCATATTTTCTTTCTAAAACCAGAAACAAATATAAATGAACCCCATAAGCACTATTTTCATATTGTAACAGGAGTAAATGCCGTGTTAGTGGTGGTTCATGTTGTGTTGATAGATGGGACTGTCAACAGTACATCATTGTCCAAGACTGAATTGGAATTCCTAGCCACTTAAGCTGGATCTAGGTAGCTGAAGTGAGATTTGTTTCTAATCAAATTGAATCTGATTCTTCCTAATCTGATCCAATTAAGATCTGAATCCGGTAAAATTACCACATATACCTAGGTAAAATTAACATTATTCTTATTGGTTTAGGTACTGTATTTTCATTCAAAGGGTCATGGGTTCAAGTCTCATTTCTTATTTCTAGTTCAATTGATGAATAAAATTTGATAGTATATACTATCCAAGTCCGATCTGGGATCTGATAGATAAAATTTGATGTTCAGCAGCTTGCTTTTATGTCCTGCTTCTCCTTTTCTTTTTCATTTTTCCCAAATCCTTGATTATCAAGACATTGTAATACGGAATTTTAGTTATTATCGTGGACTCTTGCTGCCTGAATGATGAAAAGAATTTGTGAAACGTATGCAGTTAATTTGATTTTGATCCTACTGTCGCTTGACTGATTGCAGAAGTGACAGGAAAAGCAATTGAAGAAATAGCATCCGTTGTGTTGAGGCTTTACCATGACCGGAAGCAAACGTGCTCAGTGCCACGCATATCAAGATACTACTAGAGTTTGTAGGTTTCTGTATGACGATATGCTGAGGCTGAACTAGAAGTGACCCAATTGCAAGATGGGTATCTAGCTCTACTTGCTGGTGCATTTGTAAGGTCATTTTAATATTGCTGTATACTGTAGCAGGTAGAGCTTAATTATTCGGCAAACAAGGTCTCCTAGCTCAGAACACAACCATTCCAGGCCTTTGAGCAATTCTTTCTTTATCAGCCCAAGGAACATGATAGATGAGATTATTACTGTCATTGCTACAACTTGTGTTCCCTTGTACATTGCGTTTCTGATCCCTACATAAATATATGTTTAGTGACCATCTCTACCTTGTTGCAATCTATACAATCATATGTAATGGTGAGGATGGAGGAGTTATACATTCATAAAGAGTGTAAAGTTTGCAAAATCATAGTGAAAAGTGATCTTTTGTCTTCCCTTATCTGTATGCCCTATGCCCACTCTTGATTATCTAAAATTTAATTGATTTTGTTTGCTTCCTGAATCTTCTTTATGGGGGTGGAAACATGGTTATGGCAGATTTTGTTTTTTGGTAGTCATTTTAGCATTTGTGTTTAAGCAGCATAGTCAACCCCCTGTTCCCATGGAGACACATTGGACGGACACCTCTTCCGTATGTGTGGGTTAAACTCAATATTGACGGAGCTGTTAATGGTTGCTGGTGCAGGTGGAGTTTGCATCTGCTGACTATAACACATTACTGGCCACGTTCATCCAGCCACATATTGGGAACATCTTTTGTACTTTTAAGTTATATGATCAGTAAATCGGAACTCGTGCAGGTCTGCTATTTTGAGACTTTACAGGCCGTCGTGAAATCTGGTGAGTCATTCATCTATTTCAATGAACGGACGTTGCTAATCGAGAGGCAGCCTAGTTGGTGTGCTGTGTGCTGGATGAACTGTTCTGCCGTAGTATGGTTTTAAATCCTGTTATATTAGGTAGTATGGTTTTAAATCCTGTTATATTATCAGAGTTGTTGACGTAATGTTGTATTATATTCACTTAAAAAGACTAACAATACTGAAAAAGAAATACTGAATTTGGTTTCTAAAAATTCCAATCAATCTCGAACTTTTAAAGTTTATATATAATTTTTATTTTTTATATGAAACTTGACTCGTTAAACTCAAACATGCAGGCGATCTAGTATTTCTGGCTCAAATCGAGATTGAGTCCGGTCTTGTGCCTTAGGGCTGTACACGGGTCGGGTTGGGTCAGTTTATTGGGGTTTTCCCAACCGATCCGACCTGGTCAGGTTACCTGAGGTGGAAACCGAAACCGACCCACTGGTAGGTAAAACTGACCTGGTCGGTTTGAGTCGGGTTGGGTCGGTTTTGGTTTTGCTCCTGTAGTCAAACCTTATTTCTGAAACTTGTCTCACCTTTGGTCTAGTGTTAATCTTACTAACCCCTGTTCCACTCAAAAAGCTTTTGTATTCAATAAGACAAAAGACAAAATTGTTTTATAAAAGATAAAAGTTATCAATATTCAATAAGACAAAAAATAGAAGATAAAAGACAAAAGTTATCAATATTCAATAAGACAATAAAATAGAAAGTCAAGTTGTTTTATAGAAAGAAGGCTGAAACATTTATATTTAAAGAAATTTTCTAAATTCTAATATAGGTAAAAGAGGACATCTAATTCTAATTGTAATTGCCTAATGGGTTACCTATTTGGTGTAAAAGACTAAAAACTAGGATAGATACAATTTAATTAAGTAGGAACTAAAAGAGAGGACTGTTCTAGTTTTAGTAGAAGACTAGTTAAGTAGGAAACTAAGAACTACTGAACTAGTAGAAGACTAGTTAAGTAGGAAGATTAGTTCGGTTCGGTTTCGGTTTTTACACAAGAAAACCGAAACTGACCCGATATTTCGGCTTATAAATTTGCTCAACCCGAAAACCGATCGATGTTGATGAAAACCCAGCCGACTCGGATTGGGTCAGTCCGGATTGGTTGGTTTGATCGGTTTGGGCTTTATTATGAACAGCCCTATTGTGCCTTATGCTTTTCTGTCAAGTTGAAATACTCTAATATTCAGACTTGGCTCGGCTTGTATCCATTCTTACAGGAGATATTTTAATATTTCTCTTATGGCTTTCACTACGCTAATCAGGGTCGAAATATGTTTTTTTTTTTTTTTTTTGTATTTCATCTTTTGAATCAAAAGAAAAAAAATACGCTTATTATTTTATCCAGTGCGCTATATGCACCTGAAAAAGAGGAAAGCCGCATCCTCACTCGTAAGCGAGAGCCCCTAATTCATATATCTTTTTCTTAAAAACACAAATGGACTCGATTTTGGATATAAATTTTGTTATCCAATAGACCCATTATTTCGGCTGTCATGTCATGGTTCTGGATTATCTATAGGCCGGAACTGGTTTTCCCATTCTGACCCGAATAACACCCGTTATGATTATTATAGCGATGCTATCAATTGGGGATGAGTAAATGGTTTCTATTAAGGTTTGAAAAATCGGACTTGATATGAAGCCGTTTTTGGATCGGTTCTCGGGTCAAATGATCCAATTGTTCGGTTTGAATGGATAGCGTGTTCTGATTTAAGAAAACAAAAAAAGTTAAAAAAATAAATAATATAAAAATGGCCAAAATTATTGTTTGGGTTGATGGGTCAATGGTTTGACTACCTGGGTCAGTGGGTCGTTGACCAAATCAATGGTTTTTGTCTAAAAGCGGTTTTAGGGTAAAATGGAACCCATTACCTAATCGATTTTCAGGTTAATCGGTCTGACCATCCGGTCCGGTCCGATTTTCAAAACAATGGTTTCTACCTAGAACTGAATGGAATCAACCTTAAACCAGCCATTGAACTGATTCTACTTAATCTATTACTATGTAGGATGGGTCCAAACCTTCGAACTAACCGTTTGGGGGCTTACCCCACCCGAATCAACCTAGAGATTTGGCATTGGTTGGCCTTGGTGGAATCAGCTTTGAATCAAATTTGCCTAAAAATAAATCACAAAATACTTTAATTTAAGATGTAAAGATTTGAATACAAGTATTCATGTTTACCAAGATCATGGACTTAACCGCTAAGTAAAGTAAAAGATAATATTTATAAAATTTAAATTATAATAATTTTTTAATTTATACATCATCATTGAAAATCATTTAAACATTTTATGATTGTAATTTTTTTCTAATAAAAAAAATATATTGATAGTAATATTATCGATGATAATTATGTCATACTTATAATTCTTAATGTTAAAAACAAAAGTTAACATACAATACTATATTAAACTCAGCAACATATGTGGCTATCTAATTTGATTTTTAATGTTATGGAATGCTTTTTTTCTTTTTCAAGAATAGGTTTTGATGAGGGCAGATTTGGCCCTCCAGTGAAATTGTGACACGTGGCACATCGTGACAACTAGGCGACACCCAGGCAACAACTTACCAAGTTGGTGTCCCACCCCGGCACTGGCCTGCGCGGCCTGGCGCACGGCCTACACGCGGCCTGCGCACTGCCCGGCGCGGCCTGCATGACCTGGCTGACTTGGATCAGCCTGGCACATGATTCGACCTGGCCTATAAGCTCCTGGATTAGCCCGACACATGATCTAACCTAGCCGACCTAGCCGACTTGGACCAGCCTGGCACACCAAAGAGCTCGCCAAGGAGCTAGGCAGCTCTCTAAGGAGCTCGCCAAGGAGCTCACCACCAAGGAGCCAGGTAGCTCGGTAGAGCTCGCCACAAGCAGTTCGGCATAGCCCAAGGAGCTCGGCATAGCTCCCCCGGGCAGCTCGCCACTTGTAGGGTAGCTCGGTACAGAAGAGCAGTTTGGCATATCACAGGAAGATCTCCTGCTTGACAACCGTACCTGACAGATTTGGAGACATGTGCCCACGTCTCTCGCCAGGCGGCACCTTGTCTGGCAGAGCCGTACTCTGCAACAGTTTCCTGCACCCGCCGCCTCAGCTTTGACAATGACAACTGCGACAGAGAGACAGAGGCAGTTATGCCTGACTTGATAGAGGCGGTCACGTTTGATGTGACAGGACACTGCTATATAAGGACTCCAACCCCCAAAGGCAAAGGGGGAGAATGAAAAAATGGAGGTAATCCCTGCTCTCTAGCTCTCTCATTCCTCTAATATCATCTTCAAGCTCTTGACAATCAGAGTGCTAACTTAGGCATCGGAGAGTCTCCGCCGGGTAAATACCCCCGGGCCCCCTAGTTCAGTTCTCGTAGGTTCCTCAGCTCCCGCCGCCTACAAAGAGGAGAAAAAGATGGAGTTCTCGCAGGTCCCTCAGCTCCCGCCGCCTACAAAGGAGAGGAGATCACCTCATGCAGAGGGCAGTTGGGTTGCGCTACACCAGGGAGCTCCACCATCCTCTGAGTTACAGGCCGCCTAGGAGCAGGTTAAATGACGAGTCCACCAAAGTATCTCACCACCAGGGAGCTCAGCATAGCTCTCCCCCAGGTAGTTTTCCATCAGGGAGCTCGACATAGCTCTCCCCAGCTCGGCATAGCTCTCCCCCAGCTCGGCATAACTCTCCCCCAACTCGGCATAGCTCTCCCCCAGGCAGTTAGCCATGAGAGAGCTCGTCATCAGGTAGCTCACCACTAGGGAGCTCGTCACCAGGTAGCTCACCACCAGGGAGCTCGTCACCAAGTAGCTCGTCACTAGGTAGCTCACCACTAGGGAACTCGTCACCAGGCAGCTCACCACCAGGGAGCTCGTCACCAAGTAGCTCGTCACCAGGTAGCTCACCACTAGGGAGCTCATCACCAGGTAGCTCACCACTAGGGAGTTCGTTACCAAGTAGCTCACCTGCAGGCAATTCACCATCAGGGAGCTCCACCATCCTCTCCTGGGAGCAGGTCAAATGATGAGGCACTTAGCCAAAAAAAAATTGATACATCACAAAAATTGGTACGTGACCAGAAACGGTTACATCAGGTTTCATTTTTTTTTTAGTGAGGAAAGAATATGTTCCATACCATAGGTAGACCATGGAACTACCAAGGCAAGAACAAACCTTGGAATTGATCTTGATAGGGTGGGTTCTAGTACCAAAAACCTAGAATCAGCTTTAGAAGGTAGGTTTCAAGTTTTTGCCTTGGAATTGAACAAAACTATCCATTCTCACCACTACTCTCAATGTTTTGAATATATTTTTGGGAGAATGACAGTTCAGCCCAAGGTCAGAATTCGTAGGCACAAAGTATAGTTGGGGTAGGTGCCAGCTCGGAATTGATGCTAGAGCTGCAAGTCGGGCCAGGTTAGGTCGGGTTGAGGCCAACCCTAGGCCAACCCTAAGTTCTAAACCCTAACCCTAACCCAAACCGACCAACCCAATCCCAACACTAATCCTAACTAAATTCCTTCAACCCTAACCCAACCCAACCCAACCTGAAGTCAATTTCAGATTAGGTTGGGCTCGGGTTGGGTCCAACCCAACATTCTTCTCATTCTTTAAAACCTCATAGAATTTCTCGATTTTAGATCTTAACTCAACTTTCACTATATATATTAGTCCTATGCTTCATTATTATTTGTTTGTTGACGTTATTTTTTTGTTCTTTTAGTACAAAATTCAGAAAAACAAGTGTTAGAAATGACTATATTTTATTATGAGTTATGACTTACGATAGATCTTTCTTGGGCGGCAAACAACATAGAGGAGATGAAGAATAAAATTTTCAAAAAATATAAAATAATGTTATTAAGCTTTTAGTCTTTCTGACTAGGATTAAGTGAAGTGATTATCTTAAAAGAAATAGATGATACTATGTGGTGGGGGCTATACAATTATCATGCATCTAAACAAATCAATGTATGCTATATATTACATATAACATATATTCATATATGACATGTACTATAGAGTCGGGTTCGGGTTGAGTTGGGTTGGCTAAGGGGTCAACCCTAACTCTTACCCAAACATCAATCCGACCCAACCCAACCCAAATTTTTTGGGTTGGGTTTGGGCCAACCCGGCCCAAGTTGCAGCCTTAATTGATGCCAATTCACGGGCGAGCATTGGTGCATAGGGTGGGGGTAATTGACCTTTTCAAATGTTGTAGATCTGCAGTGGAAATCAGAATTCTGCAATGGGCCTGTCCGTACTTCTGATATATTTTTCTTGGTTTGTCTAATAAATATAGGACTATCATCAATAATCGAGTGTAAACTTCAATCATTAGCCCAGGCTATTTTTACAACACAATTTAGACTTGTTCATGGACCAAGTATCTTGATGGGCTGGCTTGGCTTAGCCCATTCTATGTCGGGCTTGGAAAAACTTTTAAGTTGATGGGCTCAGGCTTGGGCTCTAAACTTTTGGCTTGACTATTTTTTGGGCTAGGGTCGGGCTTTCCCAAATAAGCCTAGTTTGAGCCTAAGCTTGAGTTGATAATAGTATATTCATAATAAATAATATACTATTATGTAAAAATAATATTAGTAGTGAAAAATATATTATATAATATTCTATATAATATATTATAAAATATCTGTCTTGATTAGACTTTGAGCTTTATATGGGGCCAGACTCGGGCTCAAGATCTAGGCCCGATGGTCAGGCCAGACTTGGGCTCGTGCTCAAGATCTAGGCACAAAGGTAAGGCTGGATTTGGGTTCGACCTTGAATCATAAGGCTGTATTTGGTTGCAGTGTAAATTTATTTGTACTAATACAAATGTGTGGGAGTGCAAATGTAAAAAATACAAATTCTTGTTTAATTTTGTTTTGGATTTTACTTTATTCTTCTTCATGTCTTAATTTACTTCATTTATACTTCATTTTGCATCAGTGCAAATTTATTTGCATTGCAACCAAACACAGCCTAAGGCTTAGTTTTTGAAAGAATACAAATACAAATATATATTATACAAGGTTTTACGCTCTACATATTTGTATTTGTACTCCTTCCAAACTGAACCAAGGAAGAAAAGGTTGGCCCATAAACAAGTCTGCACAATATAGTCCCCATTGTCCCCATGCCCTCGGCAACCTCATCGTCTGAGCGTCTATCACCCTCACCAGGCCAGCACAAGCATCTACAAATCTATCATTCGCATCAACCATAATATACCCCATTCAATATTCCTGAACGCAGCATGAAAATAAATAATATAGTTCAGCAGTGCGCTGTAACGATGTCGATGGTGGCTCCAGGCGTGCAAAGTCAAGCAGGCTGTACATCCCAATTTGGGCCTAAGGCCCAAACCTGAACTCAGCCCAAGGTCAAACATGATCTTCCCAATTTGAGCTTAATCTGTATTATAATTTGATGCATTAGGGTTAAGTTTGGCTCAAATTGGATTCGGATTGTCAATGAGTTCATTCTAAAATCACACATGTATGCATTTATACAAATATATATGCATATATGTTATCCATATATGTATGAACATGTATA
Organism: Nelumbo nucifera; assembly: GCF_055504915.1. Lineage (NCBI taxonomy): Eukaryota > Viridiplantae > Streptophyta > Magnoliopsida > Proteales > Nelumbonaceae > Nelumbo > Nelumbo nucifera. The sequence continues at coordinate 142,831,791 of NC_142649.1, read as the reverse complement.
GATGGTCGGACTTGGGTTGGGACAAGGTCAGGCCGGGTTGAGGGCTACAGCCCCCCCCCCCCCCCCAAAAAAAAAAAGAAAAGCCAATAGTCTTGGGCCTGAACTTAGCCGGAGAACCAAATATCCAAGTCCAACTAGTATAAAATTTTGTACTGAATTGGCCGGGGGTCGAGTTGGACCTGCCCATGTTGCACCCTTAGGTGGCTCCTCACCCATTACAAGATGCCCCCGGCCCACGATCACAGTGGTTCAAAGCGTTCAGAAATTAATCAAGGCGATGTAGAGTTAAACATCAATATATTTATATTCCAGGTACGTAGTGTTGATTTTGTTGAGTTGCTCAATTGGTATCTGATGTAGGGTGGCCCAGCCCAGCCCACGAATGCCAGAACTAGGAACACGACTAGCCATAGCAGGAGCTACCCTGCACCCCTCATATGGAGCCAATCGCGGAGCTACCATGCATCCCCGTAGAGCTCTCTGATTGCTCTTGTACGGCTCCCATCTCAAGTGTTCATCTCCACCAACCTTCAGGCGGCTCAAGTATATATAGGGGGTACCCCCCCTCCAGGTAAGGGGACCTGATTATGATTATGAAATCTGACCCTACCACAGAACTCGAGTGTCCTCACTTTAGGAGTCTAGTACCTACGCATAGCCTCCTCGGAGACTTTGTCTGTACTTGATTCCCCTCTTTACAATACCGTACCGACTTGACCGTCGGAGCCTCTGCCTTGGGTCCTAACCCGAGGCCTCTAACGTGCTCTTTCTTGTAGCACTCTAGTTATTAGTCCTCGGCTTCTATGGGATTCGATACACTTCGGCCTCTGCCCCTAGCCTTCGACCTTAGTACCTTGTCCTTGAGTCCTTCAAAGCCTTTGGCCTATCCTTTGAGCTCAAGGGAAAAAAATTACTTTGTTGTCCTCGGTCAATCCGAGCATCAACAATTGGCACTGTCTATGGGAACGTCGCTAAGACAATCCCCTAAAAAAAATTAAGAACTCCCTAAGCTCTAACCACCATGGTGCGAAGAGCCAGGAATACCTAGAACCTTGTCACTAGAAAGCAATTCCAGGCCGTGCTCGACCGCTTGGAGTATTTAACCCAACAAGTCGAGTAGAGCTACCCCCAAGCAAGAGGTCCCCCCGAGAAAGACCGCCCCACAGGGGAGTCAGCGGAACCAGGACGACATGGGTCCACCAGCCAGCCAGCTTTCGACCTTGGCCATGTGCCCTAGGCCGACCCCTACGAGTCCAACAGCAGCCGCCCAACCAGCCTGCTCAGGGACTCCCTACCCCCCAGCCAAAGGGGGGAGGAACCAGTGAAATCTGAGGATAGCCGCCAACCCTTTGAGCAACATCACAGACGCCGAAGGGAGAACTCGAGGGACGAAGGCTGGCGTTGTGGTCGCCCCAACGCCCATTCCAGGGCCGAGGGCCGACGCTGAGCCTCTTCCCCTCATGTCTCGGACCTTTCGGGATGTCCTGAACGACTGCCGCACCAAGCGCAACATGCACGGTCTCGCTTTAGAACACTCTGGGTTCCGCACCGACCCCACTACGTCTATGAAGACTGAGATGGTGAGTGCGGCCTGCCCGACCCTCAATTCACCGAACTCCGAGCAGAGCTCGGTGCCATTAAAGCTGGGCTCCGACAAGTTAAGGAAGGCTGAATTGACACCCCAACTGGATAGAGTAGCTCTATGGGGAGAATGGATGCCTTCTCCCCCGACATCATCACCGGGCCATTACCCCCAAATTTTAAAGCTCCTACCTTAGAGATGTATGACGGAAACATAGACTCGGACGATCACCTGGAGAGTTTCAGGGCACTCATGATCCTATATGGATACTCTGACGCCTTGACATGCCGGACCTTCCAGGCAATGTTCAAGGGAGCCGCTTGACAGTGGTTCTCAAGCCTCCCACCTCGGTCCATTTATTCGTGGGAGCAGTTCTCCAACCTGTTCCTTGCCTGCTTCATCAGCAGTCAACGACCCCAGAAGAGTGTCATCTCGCTAATGACAGTTAAGTAGAAGCGAGGAGAAAGCCTACGGTCACACATTGACTGTTTCAAGAAGGAAGAGCTCGAGGTCCGCAACCTCGACCCCATGGTCTCCATGCACACCGCCATCAGCAGACTCCTCCTTGGCTCGGCCCTTAAGTGCTCAATCGCCAAAAGCCAATCGGAAACGAAACTGGAGTTCCTCGAGAGGGCCCATAAGTACATCATGGTCGAAGAGGCCTCGGTTGGTGATGTCCAAGAAAGGGGCATCGAGCACCAGGATGGGGCTCTAGAGAAGAAGAGAAAGAATGGGGACCACTGCCACAACAACTACAACAACAACTACAACAACAATAACAATAGCAGGAAGCCACTGGCCTCAGCCCTGGCTTACAACTAGTACACGCCACTCAATTCCACCTGCACGTAGATTCTGATACAGATCAGGGAGGAAAAATTCATGAAGTGGCCTAAAAAGTTGAAGAAGAATCCCCAAAGGGGAAATCCAAAAAAGTACTGCAAATTCCATCGAGGAATTGGTCACGACATTGAGGGTTGCTATGACCTCAAGAACGAAATAGAGTCCCTCATATGCCGAGGCCACCTCAAGCAGTACATTGGAGGCGAAGCTGGTGCCTCATCCTCACAATAACAACATCAACAACCTCAGCAAGTAGCCGGCGTCATCGACGTCATAACCGGAGGCACGACCTCGGGTGGAGCCTCGACCTCGGATCGTAAGGCCTATGCCAGGCAGTTGAACATCCAGAGGCCGGTCCCCAAGAAGCCGAAGAAAGAAGAGATCCACTCCTTTACGGATGGGAATTTGAAGGGGGTAGCAATCTTCCATGATAACGCTTTGGTGATTTTAGTTGTTATAGCGAACTTTGTAGTCAAGAGGATCCTTGTTGACAGCGACTCCTCGGCCGACATCCTCTTCTATGAAGCATTTGAGAAAATGAAGATAGCATTGGAATGCCTTCAGCCAGCAGATGTTCTACTAGTTGGCTTCTTCGGCAATGTTGTCAAACCAAAGGGCAGGATCACCCTACCAATCACCATAGGGACGGAGCCCCAACAGGTGACGAGGATGACAGAGTTCCTGGTCGTAAGGATACGCTCACCCTACAATGCGATTATGGGGAGGCCGACCCTTCACGCACTCTGAGCAGCCATCTCCTCCTGTCACCTCGCCCTAAAATTCCCCACCGAACGCAGCATTGGAGTTGTTTGGGGGGGACCAGCATGCCGCCCGCCAGTGCTATGTGGTAGCACTAAAGGGCAAGAACAAAGAAATCTTGCCACTAGAGGGCCTCAACCCCAGGAAGGAATCGATGAGCCGAAGCTAGCTGGCCGAGGACCTCATCTCGGTCCCCCTAGACAGGGACGAGCCCGAGAAAGTAGTCCACATCAGGTCCAACCTTCCCTTAGAGAGCCTATCCAAACTGGCTGAGTGTGGACCCGAGCTCTAGGCTAGTCTAGTAGAAGAAGAGGAACTTTGCACCTGAACGATGGGAGGTCATAGAGGAAGAAGTTGAGTAGCTACTCAACGCTGGTTTCATCCGAGAGACCTCAACCAAGCTTGCCCCAAAGACAGTTTCCCTTTGCCAAGAATAGGCCACCTCGTTGACGCCATTGCAGGGTATGAGCTACTCAGCTTCATGGATGCCTTCTCCGGATATAATCAAATAAAGATGCACCCGGATGATGAAGAGAAGACTTCGTTCATCACCGAACACGACACATATTGCTACCGAGTGATGCCCTTCGGCCTCAAAAATGCCAGAGCCACCTACCAATGCCTTATTAACAAGGTGTTCAAAAAACAGATGGGGAGAAACATCGAAGCCTATGTGGATGATATGGTAATAAAAATCTTGGAATCTGAGACCCATATCTCAGACCTAGCTGAGACCTTCAACACTTTGTGGAAGTACAACATGAAGCTCAACCCCAACAAGTGTACCTTCGGTGTTACACCAGGCAAATTTCTGGCCTTCGTCACCACTCAGAGAGATATTGAGGCTAACCTTGAGAAGATATAGGCCATACTAGACATGGCACCCCCGCGGACGGTGAAGGTGACCCAAAAGCTCATCGGCGGAATAGCAACCCTCAATCGCTTCATGTCAAATTCAGCTGACCACTGCCTACCCTTCTTCCGTGCCATCAAGAAGCTGAAAGACTTCCAATGGACGGAGGAGTTCCAGTGTGCCTTTGACAAGCTCAAGGCGTACCATACTTCGCCTCCCCTCCTCGCCCGACCGGCCAAAGGGGAAACCCTGTACCTGTACCTCTTGGTCGAAGATGAAGCAATCAATTCAGTTCTCATCAAGGTAGATGGCGTGTAGAAGCCAGTGTACTATGCCAATAAGGTCCTCTGCAACATCGAGACTAGGTACCCTGAGATAGAGAAGTTGGATTTTGTCGTCGTGGTTTCGGCAAGGAAACTCCGACCGTACTTCTAGGCCCACACTGTAGTGGTCCTAACGAACCAGCCCCTTAAGGCTGCCCTTGCCAAACCTGAGACCTCGGGGCGCATGACGAAGTGGGCCATTGAGCTGTCTGAGTTTGACATCCAGTACTAGTTGAGGCCCGCAATCAAAGCACAAGCTCTAGCAGACTTCATAGTAGAATGCACCTTAAGTCAAGCCCTTCGCTAGCCCCCAGAAAATGCTAAGGGGGATCATGTGGACGACGAGGCTCAACCCCGATGGAAGCTTTTTATTGACGGCTCCTCCAATGCTAAAGGAAGCGGAGCGAGCCTCATCCTCCTCACCCCAGATGTTGTCCCGGAGTATGCGCTAAGGTTCAACTTTCTATGAGCCGAGAATGCAAGAGCCGGCGCCCTTCCAAATTGGCAAGCACCTCGAATGGAGTCCTCGACCGGACCGTACGCGTGGAGAAGCTACTTCGGCCCTCCATTGAAGAAGTCCAAGTGCTCCCAATAGAGGCCGAGTGGTCATGGATGGACTCCATCCTCAATTTCCTATCAACAGGGTAACTGCCCGAAGATAGAAATGAAGTCAAGCGACTTAGACGATAGGCAACCCACTATGCCTTATTAAGGGGAAAACTGTACTGAAGGTCCTTCACCCTCCCCTACCTTCGATGCCTCCGCCAAGAGGAGGGTGAGTATGTACTGCGCGAGATTCACGAAGGCATATATGACAATCACCTCAGCGGAAGGGCCCTATCCCAAAAAGCTATAAGACATGGGTACTTCTAGCCGACCCTCGACAAAGACGCCACCAAACTAGTACGAAAATGCGATCCATGCCAAAGACATGCCAACTTCTGCCACCAACCAGCCACCACCCTCTCGGAACTCAGTAGCCCCTAACCCTTCTCCAAGTGGGGGATGGACCTCCTTGGCCCTTTCCCCAGGCCACGAGGGGCAGAAAATACCTTGTTGTAGATGTGGATTACTTCACTAAGTGGATAGAAGCCAAGCCCTTTGCCACCATCACGGCTCAGGCAATACAGAACTTCTTCTAGAAAAACATCATCTGCCGCTTTGGCCTACCGCACATGCTAGTCACCAACAATGGGAAACAGTATGATGACACCAAATTCTGGGAATTGTGTGCCTCCCTCAGCATCAGGCAACAGTACACCTCAGTAGGCTACCCCCAAACCAACGACCTAATTGAGATCACCAACAGAACTATACTAGAAGGACTGAAGACCAGGTTAGATCGAGCAAAAAGCCTATGGGCTGATGAACAAAATAGTGTACCCTGGGCCTACCAGACCACACCTCGGACAGTCACTAGGGAAACACCCTTCGGCTTAACCTAAGGTATGGAAGTAGTGATCTCGACAAAGATCGGCCAGTTGGCGCCCTGAGTTGAGGCGTACTGCAAAGCTGAAAATAGTGAAGCCCTCATAACAAATTTAGATCTGCTGGAAGAAGCCCAAGAGCAAGCACAAATAAGTGTGACCCGCTATTACAACTCCAAGGTAAAAGAAAGGCACTACCAAAAAGGATATCTCGTCTTGAAGAAGGTGATGGTCTCTGAACCAGGAGTAGGAAAGTTGGGTCCTGATTGGGAAGGCCCCTACAAAATTAAGCAAGTCGTCGGCCCCGACACCTTTCACCTGGAACATTTAGATGGAAGACCCATCCCTTGGACATGGAACTCGAAAAATCTCTAGATGTACTACAGATAATTGTAAGGCCTTTTTGAAATGATTGAATGAATGAAGCAAAGTTCCCCTTTGGCTCAATGCTCAGTGTGTGTACCTACTAAGTTCTTACAACTCTTGGACTTCATGATTGGTAGGGGCTCATAAGAATGACAATGCCCCCTCGTCGGACCGACGCTAAGATTTAAAACACTAAGTAACGAGTACCCTAGACAAGCGACGCGTCAGAACATACCAAGACGATCGATACTTTAAGCCCCTTAGCGCCCCACCTCGGTGGCGGATGGTCTCTTGGACCTCTTCAGTTAGCACCACTAGCAAAGGATGATAGCGCCCTCTGAATGATAAGTGAGACCTCGTCAAAAGGAACACTTGGTGGAAGGGAAGCCAGGCGAGCCTCAGCTCTACCTTGGCCAACTCCTCCATATGACAGGTCACTTCGGCCTTGCCGAAGCCAACACTTGGGGGAAGGGGAGCCAGGCGAGCCTCAGCTCTACCTCGGCCACTCCTCCACATGGCAGGTCACTTTGGGCTCGCCGATGCCAACACTTGGGGGAAGGGGAGCTAGGTGAGCCTCAGCTTTGCCTCGGCCCCGCCCACAGCTTGACGAGTCGACCCACCTTTGCCTAAACACTTGTGGGGGGAAGAGAGCCAAGAAAGCTTTCGCTTCACCTCAACCTCCACCACGCCGCAGGCCACCTTGGTATCACCTAAGTGAACACTTTGTGGCTCTGCCTCGGCTGCCCTCCCCACACACCTAGGGCACGCGTACAGCAAGCCAAAGTAAATTATTTTACGTTGTGATCTTTCTACTCAAGGGGGGGGGGGTGAGGGCCCCTCGGCGAAAAATAAGACAGTAAAATAAGCAAAAGGAAGAAGAACACAACAGAAAGAAAAAATCAAGTACTCAAGAAGGGATTCAAAAAATTGCCACCAATTTCAATTATATTCAAAAACAAAGGGGCTTTACAAAAAATTCATTTACGGCCTCGAAGGCCGAATACATGTACATTGTCAAAAAAAGAGAGAAGAAGAAAACAGAAAAAGACCAGCTTAGGCCTCGCCTCCTATCGGAGGGGGAAGAGTAGAGTTGGCAGCCTTCTCGGGAGAATCAGGGATCACCTTCAATGATTCGGCATCGAAGTCAGGCAGATCCACTGTGAGCACCTTCTTGGTATCCTCAATCTCGTCCTGGTAAGCCCCAAAGGCAAGATCAGCCAGTTACTTGGCCCGCTTCTCTACCTCCCGGGCCCTCTTCTCAGCCTCAGTGGCCTTTTGTTCGGCCTCTACAGCAAGCTTTGCTGCTCCCTCAGCCCTCTTCTCTGCCTCGGCCACCCTCTTCTTCGCCTCGACAGCATCTCCCTTGGCCTGGGTAAGGCGTCACTCAACCTTGGAAAGAAGGCTTCCAATGCGGGCCCTCTCCAACTGCTCCTTGGAAAGGCTCTCTTGCACCTCCTTCAGCTGCGCTTGAGCCTCCATCCAAAACTTCTATTCGTCGATGAGGCTCTACCGGAACTTATGGTATTCCTCGGTCGCGGTGGCAGCTTGCTGGAGCTTCCCCTTTTTCTTCTCCAGCTTGTCCATCTAGGCAAAGGTTAGCTTAAGCCGGTCCCCAAGACCAACATAGTGAAGGCAGACCTGCAATGAAGAAATAGTCAGTATTCCACAGAGAAACAAAAAGGCATGAAGGAAAGGGACAAGCATTACCTTGTTCAAGCTTCCCAAGCCCTGGGTGTAGACTCTCTCGGGCGCGCTCCCCAGCATCTAAAAGCGGTCCCTCGAGAGGAGGGCCCCGCTCACCACAGCTTGACCAACCCCCTCCTCCCAAATGGAGTTCCCCTCGCGGACATTACACTGGGGACGAAAGATCTGGTTAGACCGCTCGGCGTGCTCCTCCAAGGTTGTGGGGAAAGAAAACGACCCCATTCGTTCTTTATGGGACCCCACGAGGCATCCCCCGTCGAGCACCCAGAGCGAGCCACCTTCTGTGGGGGCTGATCCCCCACGGCTTCCTCAGCCGGCCTCTTCTGTCTCGCCTCGATTTCTTGGGCGGGCTTCTTCAACCTGGTGCACCTCCTCGGCGGGCTTCTTCCCCTTGGCAGGGACTTGTGATGTTGCTCCCTTTGTGGGAGCTGCTGGAGTGGTACCTTTGGCAAGGACCTGACGAGAGGACCCTCCCTTCGTAGGGGTAGAGACCTCCTTCTACCCGTCAAAAGGCCTCTGAGGCATTTTAGCCCGCTCCTTCAGCATGGCTTGAACATGTTCCAACACAGCCTTGCGGGTATCCATCGACACCTCTGCAAACAAAGCAAAGGCATCAGTAATGCAGCAAAAAAAAAAGGAAAATGACATGTTAAGGGACTACAGGGCCTCTCCTACCGAGGGGAGCAGGGTTGAGCCCCACAAAAACTAGTGGGACCTCCTCCTCCACCAAAGGCTGGGTTCGGACTCTCCTCAAGTCGAGTAACCACACGGGATCATCATTCTCCTCACTCGTGAGCAGGGAGACACTCTTCTCTACAGCCTGGCTTACCTCTCCCCACTCCGACCTGAAGGTCCAACCCTAGAGACATGACAAAAAGAAGAATTTTCCCTTCCAGTTATGCACGGAAGAAGGGTTGTCTATCGGCTTGGTCCTACAGGGTTGGAGGTAGTACATGCCATTCTCGGAAGAATGCTTCCTCGGAACAAACAACGATCAGAAGAGTCTTGGCGTCAGTTCCACCCCCTGAAATCGAGCCACCACTAGCATGGCCACTATAGTCCTAACGGCATTGGGCACCAACTGGCTAAGAGTAATCTCATACGCCCTTAACAGTTCAGAAATCAACGGATGAAGGGGAAATCAAAGACCAAATTAGAGAAAATGTTGGTAGATGCAGATCTCCCCCTCCTTAGGAGTCCACGGCCGTTCGCCCACTTCGAGCACCCTCATACCACAGGACGAGGGAATGAAGTACTTTCTGGCCAGAGCTTTGATCTGGTCCCCATCCAGAGAATTCTCAAAACCCAAGCGGAGGACATCGGTCTCAGCTACTGCTTGGGCATCCCTCGTCTTGGGAACAGGGTCTAGGGTTTCCTCCACCTCGGCTGGGTAGGACCCCTCGGCCTTCCTTGGTGTCATGTAGGCGGCACTCTCGCAGGGAGGGTCCTTGCCTCGACGGCTGCCTTCGGCACCCTTAGAGGCTACCCTCCCCGAAGCGTCTCAACCTCCTGCCGAAGGGGGGCAAGAGTAGAAGAACTCAAAGGAGAAAGGGGAGAAGGGGTATAGGAAGAGCTCCCCTTCGACTCATTCGGGAGATCATAACACTCAGGTCCAGAATCTGAGAAAGGCATTGTTTAAAAATACCTAAGAAATGTGAAGTAAGAAAGAGTAAGAATCGTCGAAGGTTGGAGTTTGGAAACTGAGTTCACTCGAAGGCAAAGGCGCAAGCAAATGACAAGAGTGCTGCCGCTAAGGGCACTATTTAAAGGAGAACGAACGGCCTAGATATTCCAAGATCCAACGGCTGAGGAGTCACCGCCTCCACAACCCAACAGCAGCACGCCGCGTAACGCTCATCCTCGGAAGGCAAAACAACGCGCTAGTGACGGCTCAGATCGTTCTTGATCCAACGGACGCAAAATGCCTCCGCACCTGGAATCCAGCCATGCCACACCCCGAACGCTCGTCCTCGGAAGGCGAAACGACATGTTCGCCCACTATGAACCATCGGCTTATGCGACCCGGCCGCATGAATATTTGCGCCGGTTTGACCAAAAAGCCACTCCATTTACGAGATGCTCTCCCAACGCGTAGACCCATGCAGGTTACGACCCCTGATCACCCATCCAAAGTAGCGGCGTTGCAAATCACTTGTGGCTTTGGCCCAACTTATGAAGACGAATCGGGCATAGACACAAAAGGGAATGCCATTGCAGGGTACACCTCAGCTGTCGGACCCACTAGCATTCACCATTACTACTCCCATCAGCCGAAGCTGAATTCTTCACCTCGGCCTCGGGAGTGAGGGGGCATGTGATGTAGGGTGGCCCAGCCTAGCCCAAAATGGGCTGGAAGGCCCAGTCCATGAACGCCAGAACCAGGAATGCAACTAACCACAACAGGAGCTACCTTGCACCCCTCGTACGGAGCCAATTGCTGAGCGCCCACGCATCCCCGCAGAGCTGTCTAATTGCCCTCGTACGTCTCCCATCTCAGGTGTTCATCTGCATCAACCTCTAGGCGGCTCAAGGATATATAGGGGGTACCCCCTCCAGTACTTACGCATAGCCTCCTCGGAGACTTTGTCTGTACTTGATTCCCCTCTTCGCACCCCTGCACTGACTTGACCGTCAGAATCTCTACCTCGGGCGGGTCCTAACCCGAGGCCCCTGACCTCCTTTGTCTTACACCACTCCAGTTATTAGTCCTCGGCTTCCGCGGAATTCAATCACTTCGGCCTCGGTACCTCATCCTCAAGTTATTAGTCCTCTGAGCTCAAGGGAAGAAAATTACTTTATTGTACTCGGCTAATCCGAGCAATACGCTCAATCTCTCCTGAGACCATCATATGACAACAACTTATTAGGTGCAAATTCTTAACATTGTAGGAATTTATTGCGGTGCAGCATGATCACAATTCAGGAAGAGTTATACTCAATGAACTGACCCAAAGCTTTGGGGAGTCTATGAAGGAAAATAGAGCTTTGGAGGGGATTGTGATGATCATGTATACTCACAGTCACAAAGGACTGGTTGCCAAGTCAAGAAGTTGCCTAGAAACTGCTAAAGGATTTCAGACATTCTGGCTTTCACAAATGACTGGTTGCAGCATCAATAATAACAGTCTGGAGTCCAGAAGCGCAGCAACATATATAGTGAAAGGAAAATTACAAAATCGTAACCTAATTAAGAAAAATGGCTTTTCTGTTTGATTGATGCGGTGTGCTTGAAACGGGGTACAGGTGAGAGAATGGATGTCCTTCGACTCCGAGTGCGCAAATCGCAAAAAGGGTGGGTGGACACTGCTGGACGATGAGTCACCATGAATGGCCCATTGATTGCCAAATACATAAAGGAATTGAAGGGACGGAGAACTGAATGAGCATGATTTTGATTCGCACATCATAACCAAGCATGCGTCTTCCTTTAGCTACATATCATAGGCTCACACACACAAACACACTCCCATAATGTCAGAAGCACGCACACCCATGAAATATTCATGAATTGTATTTGTCATTATTTTAGTATTGGCACCCGTGCTCATGGTTGGAGAGAAGTCTATCTTGAACTGATCAGCTGCTGATTCCACTCCCTCAATATATTATTGTTCACATGAAACCACGTTGCATAAAAAAACTTAAAAATAGTACTAATCATGCTATACATGAAGGAAAGAAATAGAAGATAGAAGATTGAAGATAAAAGAAGTAATTAAAGATATAGAGAAAAGCGACAGTTGAACTACCAGCCAACAGGAAGGTGATCAGGGTGAGCGTGAGAGTGAGAGAAGAAATGTCCAAAAAGAGGAGCCAGCAGGGAACACATCATATGGCTCTCTTCTTAGACAATCTTATTAATTAGATACTCCATTCTCATTGTTGCACTGTCTTTTATACTTTCCTCGTCCCTCTCTCATACCGCCCAACAGTAACAAAAAAACAAATAAAAGACATCAAAACTTTAAAGGCAAAAGGAGGAGATTTGGCTAGAGGCGATGGTGGTCCTCACTCCTCCTCAGTAACCTTTTTACATTCCTTTTTATATATTTTACTCATTTCTCTGCTTCTGGGTTTTCAGTTTGCAGTCGCCTCCTACTGTAATGAGCAGGCATGTAGGTGGAGATTCTCTTTAATTTCAGTCTACTCTCTCTCTCTCTCTATATATACATACATACAAATATCAATAAGAAATTAAATTCAACAAAGATAGTAAAAAGGGTTACTCTTGCATGCTCTTCATTTTCATTCTTTAGCCAGGCTAGACTGTATAATTTATATGATCAGCAGAATAAAATGGATGGCAAAAATTTTGAGATTGAAAATCTTTGAGATTGATTTGCTTGTCGCTTACATCAAAGCAAAGCACAAGACAAAGTCTTTGCTGTAAAGGGTATGAAAATAGTGGAACATAGAAAAAAATGCCACACCAATCAAAAACACAAAGGGTGGGAGAGGGGTCACTGCCGGGAGTGAGAGTAGTCGTCTGCGCTGATGAGGTGGTTGTTGCTGATGGAGAGTGTGAAGTATATTAGTAGTATTGTTCCCATGCTTGACCTGAAAAATTAAACAAATAGATATAATTAAATGAGATTGAAGAACACGCGTATGTTCATGATTTTAATAAATTAATTATAATTAATATTGATGTTTCGTATATATATAGTGATATTACAACCACTATCGTTGATTAATTAAATTAGAACAATAATGGTAATGGTTAATTTGGAACCATGCTTGCTAAACAAGGCTTTTCCTACTCCAACCTTGTTTCGTCAGATTTTAATAAAATAAAAAGACACGACAAAACAAAAAAAAAAATCTATTAATCTCTTACTACTACTACTACAATTTTTTTACCGAAAAGAGAAATCGCTGAAATTGAAAGGATTCCATTAATCACTAATATAAACGGCACGTCGGCACCGATTATCACCGGATAAATGCTGATACTAGACTAATATCACGGGTCATGTACTGGACCTTAACAAATCACAAAAGGACAAACCAATGTAATCATGTATCTTCTTGCAAAGTGCAAATATTGGGGGATCGCCGTTTTGTGATTTTGAGGCTTGGGTCGGGAAGTCCGCTTTTTTGTCCGTTGGATTGGTGTAACAATCGACGGCACTGGGGCTGGGAGTTCTAGATTTGGATCAACCGTGCTGCGTGCAGCAAAAACGTGGGCCCTCTTCCAATAACAACGGTTATACGTTTTCTCATGGATACCAAACACTTGGCATCTGCTTTCTGGTTTTAAGTTGACGTGGCAACCATCATTAACCTTTGCCACGTGGCATAAGCGTGATCAGAGAGAGAGAGAGAGAGAGGCAGTGGGGAACTTACAAAGTGGCGAAAAATACAACAACTCTGCGAGGATCGAGGAACCAGGAAGAGCGTCTGCCGCTGTATCTCCTACTATTGCATCTATTGAAGCTTTCTAATTTGTTATTGTTGTTCATCATCATCATCATCATCTGCCCTTGTTGTCCGTTTATCATGGGCTCTGTGGTCCCCATTGCAACTACAGTTGTCTTTTTGGCCGTCGTGCTGCATTCTATCAAACCCTGTGCCTCTGTTGTTGCTGCTGCTCCTGCTGGCACATGCGATGGAGCGAAGGAATGGTTAATCAATAATGCACGATTTGTCGATTTCCTTTTATATATTGACTTTTGACTTTTCTTCTGTATAATTGGATCATAGGTTCTTGTTACGGATCCCATTTAATAGAGGACCCCGCCCACGGATCCACATAAATCCTTGTGTGCAGCTGCAGCCTGCAGCCCTTTATATTGTATCTTACAAGATTTTGAACTGATTCAGTATAACATTTGTGATTGTGGCCCCCCAACCCCAATGTTCATCTACGCATCCATCCCGTCTCAATCATCTATCCACAACTACCCACAGGATAACTATAACTGTACATTGGGAACATCTTCCCTTACTATTTACATAGATGTTCCTAATTCTTATGGAGATCCCGATAGTGAAATTTGCATCTCCTGCCAATATAACACGTTATAGTTATAACACCGTATCATCATGATCTAACACCACACATTTCACCAAGATTGGGACCCATTACAAAAGTAGATGAGATGTGCGGTGTCAGATTTGGTAAGAGTGTTGAAACGTATTTTTGATGGCAGGAGATCTGACTCCACCACATCATCTCTCTCACAACATCAAAATCAAAATCGTCTATAAATCCAAATTTATTGATGAAAATGGTAGAAGCCAAATTCTTGCATCTATAATTAACGCTACTTGAAACATGAGAACCACAAAAAGAAGTTGGCAAGGAGAGGTTACCTTTATTAGAATCATCATCTGCGGAGGCAACAATGGTAGAATCGCCTCTTTCACTGGTACTGATAGAAGAAAGTGTAGCAGTCATCTTCCTTTCTTCTCGTTGAGACCCTTTTCGAGACAAGCTTCTCTGTAACTTCAATTTTCAAACAGAAAACATAAGCTCATCATCAGCAGAAACATAATATCATCCTTAGTCTGCGCAACAATTAATCTTCACTGTTTTTCTTTGTAAAGACTAGTCCCAATTCAGTGAAAACATTTTTTTTTTTTTTTTTACGTAATAAGAGTTTGGTTCTGCGATTTTGTTAGTGACCATCTTGCCCCAGAATTGCAAAGAAATTACAGAAAATTCTCCTGAATGCCTGGTTTTGATATGTTGATAAAGAAAACTTTCAATAAAACAGAAAACATACAGTAGATGCAGTTCTGTTTTTATAAAAATAAAAGGAGAGCACGAATTAATGGTTAAGGACATTGGATCGTCATGTTTTCAGGTTTAAGAAGGTGGCATCGGCTTTCTATCTCAGAAAACATAGATATATTTTCTAACTCTTCTTTATGTCTGTTGCAATAAGTTCATCAATCATGATTCAATGAACAAAATTGGTAAGTTAAATTCAATTAATTTGGATAAATCTCAGTCAAGAAACTGCAAGAACAATATGGACTCGAAGAATTCAAGAAGACAGGATACATACAGAGGACAAAGATGCAGTCCACAAGAATCCAACAAAGAAAACAAATTGAGTGAAAAATTGTCCTACTGTTATCCTTGAATTCGCAGTAACGTCTTTTTCGGTGCTACGAGCCAAGCTTTCCATATCCAGAACGAAACTCTCAGACCTGTCGCCTCTGTCCGGAAATACTTGGGGATCACATGTCGCCATTTTCAGAGTACCCAGTTTGTCGAATCCGGCAATCTCGAAAGAAGGACTCTGAGAAGCAGCGTCGAAAGTCTGAAACGAAACAGAAACAAATGAAAAAGTCGCTTGTCAGTTGAACCAACCATCTCTGGGCTCGATCTGGTTCTGAAATCTATGCATATTTATCTACACGGGACACAACTGATAAGAAATACAAAACGCGAGACCCGATAAAACAGTCGCCAAAATACAGTTAACAAAAATAAGTTGATGATATTGAATTAAAAAAGAAGAAAGAAAGGGAATTCTCACCAGCTTTGAATTTTTGTCAATCAGTGTTTCTAAGTTTCTAACTTGAGCCATCGAACGAGCTAAGAAAGTGAAGAAAATGGGGGGGGGGGGTTGGTGGAGTCTATGAAACTTAAAGGGGTTATATCAAAGGGCCACGAGTTGAATTGCGTAAGCAATGGGTAGTTCGCTCTCGCTGATAATTGATGGAAGCTACAAAGTCAAGAACCAAGATAAAAATTAAACATGACAAATACAAAAGGCTAAAGCATCGTCAAAGATAAGGAAGGGAAAGTAAGACTTTTTATTTACTTTTTGGCTGCTGCTCTGTAATTCTTTTTCCCCTTCTGCAACTGCTCTTCTTCTTCTTCTTCTTCCTCTGCCTGTTCCTTTTCTTGTTTCACATTCGTTCAAGAAAATTGAGACGACGCGAACTATATCTACAAAAGAAAAGGAATGATGGGTTTTATTTGTTGATAAAGAAATATATATAGATGGAAATGGTGGGTGATGTAGTAGTCCTGAAAGGTTGCAAGTGTTCTCTAAGCTCCAAGGCTGGAAGCTCGAGTAGGCTTGGAGGTTTCAGACAATGAAAATGAAAAAATGACTTCAGTTACCTATCTCGGGCGGACTATAAAGAAGAAAGAAAAAAGAGAAATAAAGAAAGAACAAGATCGGTGGATGAGAAACCTGGGGATGATGGTGCCTTTCATTCATGTGATATCATGGCCTCACTGGTTGTGGTTAATATCAACCATTAGATGGGGATTGCTTGTGTTGCCCACCTGTTATTTGATATAGACAACTATCGACTGTCGCTTAATTAAAAGAAAGGGAGGAGATAATGAGACAATTCAAGTGATCGTCTCGAAACAATAATAACGAAGAAGGGGTGTTTCTGTCGTCTGTAGCGTCTGATGAATGGTGACTGGTGAGTTGTGAAAAATAATGCAGAAAGAGAGAGATGAACAGAGCGTGTGTAAATTAAGTAAACAAAAGAGAGGAGCTAGTTTTCAGTTGCAACAACGTATTCGTATGGTAGGGGGATGATAAATGATAATAGAGAAGTGGTGGGAGAAAATTGAAAAAGCGAGACAGACGCGGCGCGGATGATCATGACTCTATGGACCGAAGTCTTCCACTGCTGGTCGATGCACAATTGCACATGAAGATGGACAGATGGAGATGGACGCGTATTCTTCAGGTTCAGGGGAATTCATTTAAACCCATACATAACAAAAGAAAAATTATTCAAAGGAGGGAAACATAGAATAGTAATTAAAAATCCACCGCCTTTTAGTTATGTTAGAACTTAAAAAGCAATGGTGGACTGGGGCCCTAACTAGTAGTAAATAGGAAGCAGACAAGCGGTAATATATATTGATGTTGTGCGATCTGACTATTCCTTGCCGGAAGATGATTTGATTTCTAGTCGGCCGGTGAGTTAAGTGAATTTATAAGATAGGATTAGAGAACTCGGGGTGGCTAATTCGGCGAGGTCGTTCTGATGCTTAAGTCAGTAATCTGATGTGAGTTGAAAAACTTTGAGAGCTTAAAGAGCTAGAGAGCTAGAGAGTAGAAAAATCACGCGTATCTTGCACCATTGGGGTTGGTGCCTTTATATACTGACGTAGTCGTGGAGCTCACGAAAGAGCTCCGGGATATCCGAGGTGTGGAGATAGAGTTTGTTTCGCTTCCGAAGGAGCAGTATACAGGTAAGACTCATCGTTCCACTTTCGACTCCGGCAGAATCGGGATGTTGTCATCATGATCTTGAAAAAATCGGGATCTGTTAGCTCATCGTGATCTCAAGAGATTCGGGATCTGTTGGAGAAATCTCTGGAGTTGGTTACGCGGGAATCAATACGTGGTGATTCGAGTTGTTGGTCCCGAGCTGGTACTTCGGTCTTTTAGTTCCAAATTGGATTGAATACCGAGGTGCCTCGGTGTCGAGATGAGCCTTATGCTGAGGTGGCCTTGCATCGATGTGAGCCTTATACCAAGGTGACTGAATACCCGAGCTCAATTATTGCGAACTAAACTTGATAGGCTGAGCTATCGTCTCTTGGTCAGATCGTATCCACGTGTCTTCTCTTCACTAGGTCGGGGCCAAATCACCTTCATCATATATGTTCAAAGGAACATTGCTAGTTTGCTACTCGGAGTCCAGTGGATCGGAGTTGACGGACTGAACTGACCGTGCATGAACCTTGACGTTAATTGGGTCTGTGTTTGGTTTGAAGAAACAGAAAATTGAGTGCGTGTCAAACCAAACATGGCCTTGCTAGCTAGGGATCTTTATCAAACGCATTAATAGCTGTAGTTTCGAGAATCAAGAATCAAGAGTGATGACTAACCTGGGCTTTGTTTGGTTTAATATCTTAGGTGTCAATATCAAATTCTCAAATCTCAACGATAAGAAAACCCCTGCGACGTTGCTGCTATCTTGTCCGAGCTGCTGTTGGTAGCGGCCAGGAGCGAACTGATCAGAGAAACAAGTTCCATGCCAAGAAGAGGGCCTAATATATATTATGTGATACGCCAGCTCTTGTCTTTTTACTCTCTCTCTCTCTCAAGTTTCAACTGTCTATTTTGTTGGGTCACATTTTGAAATCATGGGGTGGCTTTCATAAATCGACCCCACAACAATTTGATTCAATTCTAACTAATAAATATCTAGTAATTCATACATTAACAATTGGAACGCAAGACTAAAGGACTATGAAATCTAAGTTTGATATCCACTGGACATCCGATCCGGATTATTCTGAATTTGAATTTGGATGTAAAATTTGAGTGATTCAACTCGATCCGTCCTCCTATTCAGTTCAGATTTTAATCGAATTGGACAGAGTCTAACGGTCCATTCTTTTGCCGAGATGTAGGTAAATGCTTCTATCCGTACGTGCTCCTTTGGCAAGAAAGGCTAGCCGGATAAGTGAGAGAATTAATTTTTCAGACATTTGTGTGCTGGCAGTAGGATTTTCCCCTCCATGAAAATGATTTATTCTCTGGGAGAAGGATAACAACATATACTTAGCCATAAAAGTGGCGCCCTAATTAAAATCGAAACCAATAGGTCGTTAGTATATTAACTGGTTTGTTCCAATGTTGATGTGGAATCAACATTGGTGGATAGTATCGTATACTAAAAAAGAAAATTAAAATCGAGATTTTAATTTAAAGAGAATTCTCGATTAGTACTTTGTAATTTGGGCTTATTGTCACTTTGGTCCCCAAACTTTAAAATGCGATAATATAGTATTTAAACTTTTAAAATGTAACAATCTAATATTTGTCGTTAATTAACTGGTAATCAACCGTTAAGTGGCATTTAAAAAAGGCACAAATGTCCTTTAAGTGTTATTTAATTTTCTTTATCAATCATCTAAAGGTTGACAAAAAATTATTAGTCCCAAATCTTTACCTTTTCCATTCAAGAAAGTTAGGGTTACATTTGAGTGGACATTCTGGTCACCCCAACTTTCTTGAATAGAAGAGGCAAGGATTTAAAACTATTATTTTTTTGTCAATATTTGAATGGTTTATAAAGAAAATTAGATAACACTTGTTTATTTTTCAAGTGCCACTTAATAGATGGTTAATAACAGGTATTAGATTGTCATGTTTTGAAAGTTTAGATATTGAATTGTCGCATTTTAAAGTTTAAAGACCAAAATGATATTAAGTCCAAAGCACAAGATACTAATCAGAAATTTTTCATAATTTAAACGTAAATCAAATTTTGGATTGACCCAACTTTACTTTCCCATGTACAATATAAAAAAAAATGTGGCTTTAGTCTAATATGTCAAATTACAAATCTATCCATTTCCTCACGAGTTGCCTTCGGTCGAAGTTTCCATTAATGGTGTAGAAATTGTTTTACACCAACGAATAGAAATCGGCCATACCATCTAGACAAAAATGACTTCCAATTTTAAAATAGAAAAGGACAAGCTGAAGTAGGACATTGATATTGATGGTGCAGGTTGGTTGGTTGGTTGTGGAGAGATGTCGTGAAGTAGCACATTGATATGTGAGTTCCTTCGGGTTCGGTCGTGAAGCAATCCAATTGCAATGTGCCCAACATTTTTCTCCTCATATACTGCTTAATCATTGGCTCCTAATTTCATACCACAACACCCAACAACCTACAACCTACAGCGCAAAACCCTGTACAAATGGTGGGCCTTTCCCCTTTCCCCTTTCATCTTCATCATTATCATATTATATATATGAACAATTAGGCCTACATTATTAATTGTATAGTATTATTATGAATTATGGAATGGACCCACCCATTTACTAATTTTCAGAGCCCCCATTGCAGCTATATATGTGCCCATTTAATTATATAGTCGTCATAAATTCATAAGTCAAGGTTGCACCCAAAATTTAACTTTTGCTTCCGTACTCTTGGGGCTTTGGCATTGGCCTTCTGGCTAAGGCTAACCCAGAATAAAGAAAACCACCATAAATTAATGAATGACAGTTTTAAAACTAGCCCTTTTCTTTTTGTTTTGACGAGAAAAAGCGCATCTGATTCGTGAACCTGAAGCGACTCCATCGTTTCCGCCACATTGGGAAAGGAAACCAACCTTTAATAATAAGAATGAATGAAGTGGGATATATAATATATTATTGCGCTTTCCATGTTGGTAAACCAAAAGTGAGATTTCCAACTCTGTACTTCCCTCCTCTTCCTCCTTCACAGATCCATATCGACTTTATCTTACGACCATTCCACTAACGGACGCGCAGGCGCAGCGGGTGATCTCACCTTGAATCCTCCTCAGTGCACAAACAGATCACGTGTTCAACATTAGGGAGGTCGGAACTCGGAACTCGGAACTCGGTCGGGAGGACGCTTCGGTGAAGCGGTGCTTTCGTCCTCCATTCAAAGAGCCTAACTTTTTGCCACGTCAATATACATAAAAGACGCGCATGCATTGACTTGGCCCAAGCAAGCAAGCGCACGAACTACTCCCTGGCCGGTGGGAGAAATTCTGGCCACAAGATCTGTAGTTGTTTGTTTACCAACGAGTGATTATCACATGGGCCAAAGGCCCATGCTCTTCTTAGAATTTCTACTTTCGGCTTGGTCTACGGCATACCCCCCGGACAGGGAAAGGAAACAAAGTGGCTATCAATTTCAATTACCGCCCCACTAACCCTACCCATCATGATCATGACGTGGCAATTCTTTTAAAATCAATTATTCGTACAACGAGTTTCCCTGGATGCCCATGAGCCCATGACTCATGAGAGAGAGAGAGAGAGAGAGACCCTAGTAGCAGTAGCCACTAGCCAGCAAAATATGATCTTTCCAAATGCAGCTGTTGGTCTTACATATAGCTCATGAAGTTGAAGTTGAACAAATAATCATTCCTAGCGTGTGTCCAAACTCCAAACTAATCTAAACCATAATTTTAATCAGTAAGGACTCACGGTGCTATAAAATAAGCAGGTTTTGGAGTCTCGTTTGTGAGAGTAAAGATCAAACAAACAAAGGGAAAAAAATAAAAAATAAAAAGCAGATGTGGTGACATTAGAGACTTCAATTTCCCGACTCCCGGCCTTCTAAATTGTATTTCATTCTGCAATTTCTACTTGAATACTTTAAACCTCAGCTTTCGCTTTAAGGGGAAGCCAACGACGGACTTTTTCAAGCGTGATCCTCAGAAAGATTCCTACTACTGAGTACTGACCCCTGTGGTCCGTCCCCTTCACAACGAAAGGGAAGCTGACAGACTCTGTCATTGATACATTCCATTGCTTTTACTTATTTTAGCACATAAAAGAACTAGATACGTAGAGAGAGGGAAATGTATCATCAAGAGCTGCACTTTGAATTTGAACAAAGCCCGCAAGACTCACATTAAAATAAGAAGAAAAAGAAACAAACAAACAAGATAAATATTAGGAGGTTTTAAGCTGCAGAAGCATGTGTTCTGGCAAAAGGAATATGTGGGGGTTGTTGCTTCTGTTCTAACCACAAATTAAGTTTAGGCATTATGGGTCAAATGAACTTATCCAACCTGAAATTAATAAACTATAATTCATTATTGAAGAAGGAATAAAGACTATAAATTAAAAAAACTAAATACATAAAAAAAAGAAAACCCACAACCACAAGAGAATGTCAACCCATAGAATAAAGGTTGGTGTTCCCCATGCCATTAGGTAGGGGAGACAGATTCAAGCATTAATGGCATTGTCCAATTGAACAAGTGCATTTCGTTATTAGAATAATATAAAATTGAAATAAGAAATCAAACTTTATACATCTCCCCAAGGTTTTTAATAAATACCTAATTTCCCCTCATTCTTACTATTATCTTTCAACATCTCAATATAAAAGGATTCCGCGGTTTTTATCTTTATAAAACGAGGAAATATTTCAAATGCCCTTATTGGATTTTGAAGAGAGAGATTATTATATTTCTCTTGATTATTATGAAGTTATCCATATAAATTTAGGAATAGCTCCAATAAGTGACAACAGAAATGAGAGAAAATAGACTAAAAAGGTTAGGGCACGTCATAGAAAAACACTAATTGCACTGGTTAGAAAAGTAATTGTACACATTAGAAGGGCTAAAAGAGCTCGGGATAGATATAAGGAGGAATAGTAAGAATAATTTAAACACAAATAATTTAACAGTGGATATGAATTTAAATAGGACTCATGTAACCAACCCCATTCGGGTGTGATAAGACGTGAATGATAATGATGATGATATTGAATGAGATGTTGATAAATACAGTTTTTAAATTTGAGACTAATTACAATGCATCAAATCGGACCTATAATTGTCTTGATATAAAATGAAAAGGTTTTTATAGTTCAGTCCACCCCTAGAGTAGAGCTAAGATTTGTAGAAATGAACTGAATCGTCACTGTGGATTGATGCCAAACCCACGGGCAGGATGCGATTTATAGGGGGCTATTCATAAACTAAGAGGGGGCTGCAAATTCTGAGATAGATTTCAGTCCACTCATCCCTAAAATGAATAGGGATACAATATATATTCAAATCAGAATGGATCAATATTATTTTTATTATCCTTGGGCCAGAATCCCATAGATTGGCAGCTCTACTTGCCGGTAGAAGACCGGACTACTCATATTGAGGCTTGTCCTTTAAATATGCCACTTGTAAAAATTTGGAACCAATCAGACTGTGAGAGGTTGGCATGTACTCTCAATTTTTTTTGTGGTGGTGTGTGTGTGGGGTGAGGGTGGGTAAAGAGTGCCTTGAGAAGACAGATCTTTTGAATTTGGTAAAATATTTTACGTATTAATTGTAAAACCCTGGTGGGATTTTTAATCCATTTAATCTAAAATCAAGTTAAATAGGGGGACTATTAAAAATTTAATGTCATGTGTGATTATATGCTAAAATCAAACATAATCCAACAGCAGAATAAGTGATTGGTTTTATTCTTGCCGAGGAGGTTAGTGACATCTAGATTCGGTGCTTCCCATTTTACCCAAATGGGCTCATTAAGAGGGGTGCTAAATGGGCCTTGTATTTTACCAGAACTATTTCATCATGCTGCATGCTTTTCTCAATAATTTTAGGTAGCAAGGTTTCTTCATTTTTAAATTCTTATCATCTCCTGTTCTTCCATATGCACCATTGAAACTATTTTAAATTTTACCTGTGGAACTTTACATGTTTGGGGCCAGATCTGCTCCTCACAGAGCATTCTTCACAATGCTTCTCAGTCGCACATGGGAACATCTCCTGTATTTTGTATGTTATTCATAGAGAGATGTTTTCAATACAAGGTGGGATAGGGCTGTGAGGTTAGTCTGAGGTGCGCTCTGTGATTCTACATGTTTGTCCATGCACTTCCCACCATTTGTGAAATGGGCCTTCACAGAAATTTTCAACTGCCATCTAGGGGTGTCAATTGGACTGGATTTGGTCCAAGATCCAATCCAATGTCAGTCCATTATAAATGGACTAGGTCCAATCCAATCCAATGAACATTTTGGATTATTTTGGACAGGTCCAATTCAATGTTTGAACCCTCCAATCTGTTTAAATTTGTTTTAATTTAGATTGGTTCTAATCCAAATTTGGTCGATTGACACCTATGTTTTTATCTTCTATCAGTGAACCAGATATTTGTTCAATCCAACCCAATCCAATATAAATTCATCACTAATAGACCAGGTCCAATCCAATCCCATAAATATTTTGGATCATTAAATCTGGACTGATCCAATTCAATATATCTTACTGGTCTATCCAATCCTTCCAAATTGATTTTAATACGAACGAGGTCCAATCCAAAACCAGTCCATTGACACCCCTACTGCCATCCAATCTGTTTTTCAATGGAGCGTTTTATCAAAATATGATCGTTGTCCTACATTTGATCCTCACATGTCTGACCATCAATGCCTCAATTTCATTCCTCTATTTTGCAAGAAATTTCTTGATGGAATCTTGCTGTTTAAGAGGAGCCAAGGGAGCACCCTGACATTTGGCTAGCACTCAATTTTCCCCGTCATTGAACTATTAGCAAGTTCTATTATGTTCTCTCTCGAGTGCCACTCTATTCTCATTTTATTCTTCAGCAATTTTTAGTTTACCACATTTTATCGAATCGATGACAATTATGTTTCAACTTCAAATTATAACCCTTGAAACAAATTGACTTACAAGCTTCCGGAATTTAGGTTAAGAAAATTGATCATACAACTGTTCCAACATCCGATAGTCCTGCATTCCATACGGACTGACAATCAGTTTCTATGAGAGCAGACATAGTCAGATCCATAGTATTAGGAGGCGTTTGATAAGTCTTTTTAAGATCTTCTGAAAGCTTAAAACTTCAAAAGACTGATGAGTTTTTATAGATAGATCTTTGAAGACTAAAGACTGTTTGGTTCTGATTTTTTTCAAAGATCTTCTTAAAAGCTAGAAAGACCAAAAAATCGTTTGGCAAGTATACTTGCCGGTCCCTCTCACATACATGTTAAATGTTATGTGCAAGACCCAATAACATATTTAAACATGTATATATTACCTGTGGGTCCCACAACACAACACAACACAATTTTAACTAAAGAATCCCACATTTTCCTCTCCATCTTACCAAGATTTCATTTTAAAGCTTAAGATGAACCAAATCGTTACTCCTCCAAATCCTTTTGATCCAAGCCTTGTTGGGTCAATTTATCCCCACAAATAGACCTGTTCATGGGCCGGATAGCCCGATAGCCAGGCCTGCACCCCAATCGGGCTTGGACATGCAATTAAGCCCGCAAACCTGACCTCGGGCCCAAAACAGCAAGCATGACTGTGTTTCAGGCCGAGCTCGGGATTTGTCAAAAAAGCTCGGCTCGACTCGACTCAGCATTATATATTTTATAAAATATATAATATGTATTTTATATATTATATAAAAAATATAATATTTATTAGAATATATATTAATAATTTAATATATACATTTTTTTTATTATTTTCTTTATAATTTCTCTCTCTCTCTCTATATATTCAGCCGCTTCAGCAATAGCAGTGGCATGAGCTAGACTTTGGGCTCGGGCCCAGGCCTAGGCCTCAGGCTTTTTATGAGGGCCGAGCTCGGCCCCAAGTTGTAGGCCCGATGGCCGGGCCGAACTTGGGCTCAGGCCTTAGAAAAATCTGTTAATGCAGAGTGAAAGCCCAACCCGGCCTATGAATAGGTCTACCCACAAATAGGTCCAAAATGCTCAAAAACCCCACCTTGTCAAATTTTAACCAAAGATTCCCTCATGTTTTCCTCTATCGCACCAAAATTCTATTTCAAAGTTTTGGATTGGCAGAACCACTCTCCTTTCTAGATCTGCCCAATCCAGGCCAAGTTGCACGAATTTAACCCCACCAATCGATTTAGAATGCCTTAAAATCCCATCCTTCCAAATCTCAACGAAAATACCCCTGATTGCCCATTAATATAAAAAAATCCTACTTCTTAACCCCAATGTTGGATTACAAATTCAATTTGACCCAACTTTCCTAAAATTACAAAATACTCCCTAAATTTTCCTAAAATTACCAATGCCTTAATATAAATATAACCTAACTTTTTTCATTTCAACTAATGTACTGTTCATCTTCCCCTCTTTGATATCTCTTCTCCATTTTTTTCTTTTATTTTTTTATCTCACCCGCTCTTTTCTCGATCCCCACTCTTAAAGGCGATCTATCCACAAACGTAGAAACGACGATGACCCAAAATGCCCTTTTTGTCTTCTTCACAGCGGCGACGAACTTAGCAACAACTACTTCATCCGAGCTCTCTCATCGTTTGATTCCATCTCTCTCTCTCTTCCTCTCATTCCCCTTTTTATTTTCTTTTGTTCTTTTTTTACCGATTTCCACAATGGCGAGAGCTATTGTTCACAACGGCGACTTCAGACCCAAAACGCCCTTCTCGTCTTCTTCACAGCGGCGACTTCAGACAACTTAGCAACAACGACTTCATCCGAGCTCTTTCATCGTTCAATTCCATCTCTGTCTCTCTTCCTCTCATTCCCCTTCTTTTTATTTTCTTTTGTTCTTTTTTTACTGATTTCCACAACCTCCGTTTTTTCCCAATCGCTACTGCAAATCACAACGGCGACGATCTATCCACTCCATTCCATTATTTCATTCTCTCTCCCTCTCTCTCATACTCTCTCTCTCTCTCTTCCTCTGTTTCGATCAGCTTTATCTTCTCTCCTTCTACGATCATCCATAGCTCTCGCCATTGTATCTA
Organism: Nelumbo nucifera; assembly: GCF_055504915.1. Lineage (NCBI taxonomy): Eukaryota > Viridiplantae > Streptophyta > Magnoliopsida > Proteales > Nelumbonaceae > Nelumbo > Nelumbo nucifera. The sequence continues at coordinate 142,805,704 of NC_142649.1, read as the reverse complement.
TCTCCCTCTGCGTCTAGTTTGGATCCAACAAGCTTGAACACGGTGAATAACAAGCCTTGGTCATCCATAGCTCTCGCTTGAAATTTGTGAGAAGAAGAGGAAGAAAAAGAAGAAAACCAGAAGAATAGTTTTTGTGAAAACCATCGGGTAGCTGAAAAGCCCGCATAGACCATAAGCTTGGCTCGGGGCTTCTCCAGACCGTTTTGGTCTTTTAAAGTCTTTTTTGGAAAATGTCTTTCAATCTAATGGGCTTTCATTAGCCAAACAAAAACAAACAATTTTTTGTCTACCGGGCTTCTAAAAGCCCAAAAGATCTTTTAAAAAGACTTGCCAAACAGGGTCTTCATGTTAGATAGTTGTATGCCCTTATCTTCGATTTGAATTATGTACATTATGAATTTATTGTAAATGAATAAAGTACACATTTGATTCATGTTCCTGTGGTGTGTTTTTATGTAATACCCTTAAACTGGACACTAAGACTTGTGTTAGTTTAGAATGTTCACAGTCATTGGGTAAGTCTGGGGAGAATTATCCTACCAAGGTTGACACTGGTGTGTGGCCAACTGTTGGGGTGACTTGTCTCAGCTACCAGGGTGAGACGCGAAGCACATGCAGTGTAGGATTAATAGAACCTTTGAACCGGACCAGATTTCCAGTATTGCCCTGGACCTTGGAGATAGATGGGCAAAACTGGAAAATTACACCTAACCCCTAGACTCGATTATGATACTACACTAGGTGTCGGATTGGGCTGTCTTTGATGTACCAATCAGTGAGATCCTTAGCGGGGGTCAAAACCTGGGTATGTTGGGACAGTCTAAGAATTCATCTGAGTGGGTGATCATAGTGACATGATCAGCCCCTTTGTCGGACAAAGGTAATGGTCGGGGATGCACTCTCTTTGATGGAAACCAAGACTGCCGACAATCAATTTCAATTGTTGAGATTTTGTTTTGCAAAATATATTTATATAAAGATATATATATATATATATATATATATATATATATATATATATGCTATGGTTTCGAAATGATTTGCAAAAGGTTTTAATTCCCGGGATCCATGTAAGCAGAGAGTGCAACACTGTTCCTTGCAGTCGAGGGAGAGGTCCTCCCTTGTTGGGCAGTGTTTGATCATTATGGGCTGAGAGGATAAGTGTAAGACCATTGGGGATAATACCTGATGGGCTAATCTTGCATCTGCCCATAGTCCTTGTGTGTTGGGCCCATAGAGCCCATGAGATGGGTTTCAGGGGGTGCACTGTCCATAACAGTGTATTCGGCCAGGCCTTGTAACAAAGGCTGGGCTGAACCCATGTGGCTGATGTGTAGATCAATATTTGGGTCCTACGCCATACAAGGAAGCCCAACTGGGCAGCAGTTTGGAAGGCTAAGTGAGTATATAACCTTAAATGGGCCTTAAGCCCATTTCGAACTGGACTGATTTGATCAGTCAATTAAAACGGGCGAATTCTGAGATGGATCAGCTGATAGGATTGGGCCTAGACCCTATCCACTTAGAGAGTCCAAGATCTAAATGAGATTTAGATCTGGAAGCCTCCTAATTAGATTAGGAGATGGCTGATTTGATTTGCAGATAAGATAAGGGTTATCCCTTATCACTTAAAGGGACTTCTAATCCAAATATAATTTGGATTAGCAACTCCTAATGGGATTAGGAGCTGATCCTTTTAAGATTATGAAAGGAGAAAAGGGCGAAAACTATTAGTGATTGATGTTCAATTTTCTTCAGAGCTGAAAATCACAAGAAGAGAGAATTCTGCACCCTGCGAACACTCTCTTGTCGCCTCCTTACTGCCGCCGCCATTACCCTCAGTTCGATCTCCAGTTCTTGGGAGAAATCAAGATCTGATCTTGATTTCAATCTTTTGGGAAAAGATTGGTTGGAGCTGTACTCACAATCCATCCAATTGATTCTTGCGAAGGGTCAAGTTCTTTTGGAAGAACATTGCTGATTCTGCTCCATCCTGCACTGCGCCATCTTCAGTGGGAGCAGATTTTGGATCCTTCCTTGGGCATGAACACCTCCATTGGGAGATATTGTTTCTCCGTATCAGGTACATCCTCCTTCCTACTCCTTTTGGTTCAGATCTGGTTTGGTTCTTGATTCAAGATTGATCATTGAAAAACATGTTTTTCTAAAAAATAGGGAATTCGATTCCCTGCAAAGATGGGAGAAATTTTTGAAATTCGCCCAATCCATTCCTCAATACTTGGGCGTCCATGTGATGGATATCCCATCCCTTCACTTAATCTACAGACTGTGATCCATACTCGTTTGTACTTCCTAGGGATATAAATGAGTTGTGTTTGATGAGTTCTCTCAATCACAACAGCCCAATTCAAAGTCACTCCAACTCGAACTTGAACCGACCCAATTAATTGAAGCAGGATTTTGGAATCCTACCTGACCTTGCCCTGTAGTGAAGGCTATATTTTCGATTTCTTTTTTCAATATAACTATACCAACGAATCAGGTTTGGCACGGGCCAACGTCTACCACAACATTAGCAAGAAGTGGAAACTACAATGCCATTAGATCTGGCAGTTGAGGAATCACAGGTTAAGAGTTTCTGAATTTTTTGAGATCTGACTGAAATTGATGAAAAGAGCCACATTTTGTTAGTAGCAATGGGTCACATGACTCATGATAATTGTTGGAAGGAAAGGGTGGATGGTAATGAGTTGGTTGACAAATTTAATGAGTTGTTTACTTATGGGAAGGGTTCGTGTTATGGCCATTTTCTTGGGGGGCAGCCATGCTTGCATCAGTAATCAGTTGGTATTCCTAGAACCTATTCATTATCAAAACTTTCAGCTAGAGTGCCTTTTGCTACTCCAAATTCAGATGCAGTTCATCACAGAAATTACTAGATTCATAAAACCATCTCAACTTAAACCTACTTGGTAATATTGCCAACAACTAGGTTCTATTGCCAGACATTCTAGACACAATTTATGTACATGTCCCTGTTTGAAACTTGCCAATGACCCAGTAGCAGAGATGGTCACTCGGCATTCATCTGCATAAGGAGGCATAGGATCAAGTTTGCATAACTATAGGCTCTCTGTGGTAAGGTTAGTGGGCTTCATGTGCACCCTGCTCTATTGTTAGAAACCAAGACCAAGCCAGTAAACCAGTTATCAAACAAGTGTACTCAAGGAAAAGGGCACATGGGTTAAAACCAACTATGCAAGAGACAAGTGGTAATCTTGATTCTTGAATTCTTGAGTTGTTACAACTATCAACTTGTACATCTATAAATAAAAGGCAAAGCAATAAGAAAGTTACCTAGATTCAACCCAGAAATTTCTATGTTTGCTCTTCCCTCTCATTTCTTTTCTAGGAGATCACACTATCTCGAATCAGTGTCTATGTTGGGTAAAAACCTAACAGCTGGTATCAGAGCTAATGTTAAGCCAAGATTCAAAGTATCCGAAATGCCAAGTGTATCGGAAAGGCAATTTTAAAAAATGTATCGAGATACGCCTTAGATACGCATGCATATCGGAGAAAAACTAAGATACGCTTGGAAACACTATAAATACTTTAATAAATCATAAAAATACATCAATAACACTAAATATAAGATCTTAATGAGGTGTATATACATTAAATTAATATATTTTAATGGTTTTATGAAGAAATATATTGTAGTAAATTATAATTTCATTAAAAATCTTATGCTTAACTATAATTTATACATTATAATTCTTAAGTTTTAATGTTTTATGGGATGAGAAAAACCCAACTCTCCTAACCATAAAACATGCATTGGCACAACTTCTAAGTGAAAATATAATCAATAATTATTTATTGTTTATTTCCAAAAGTTATAAAAAATAAATAAACATTATATAATATGTTCAAAAAATAGTTATTAAAGAAGAAATTTCAATTGCTTTGTGGATATGATAGATCATCCATAGAATTATAATATATTCAATCATTGTGATCAAATGATAAAATATAATTGATTAATTATTTTTTAATTCTAAAAATGTAAAAATAAAAAAAAATAATTATTAAATATGAAATTTCAATTGGTTTGTGGATATGATAGATCATCTATAGAATTATAATATATTCAATTGTTGTGATCAAATGATAAAATATAATTAATTATTATTTATTTTTTAATTCTAAAAATATAAAAATAAAAAAATACTAAATAAGAAATTTCAATTGCTCTATAGATATGGTAGATAAATCCTTAGTTCTAAAACATATTTAGTCTTTATAGGTAGAGAAAAGTTACATTTTCAAATTTTTATTAATTCATATTTTCCCCAAATATCTTCATGAAATTTCCATAAATTTATTAATAACACAAAAAAAATATGGTTTTGAATGTAAGAAATATATATCAACATAAATTTAAACATTCAAGAAAAAAGAAATTACAAGATATTATAAAAAATTGAAAAAACTTACATGTTTTTTCCATATTTTTTCAAAATTTGAAAAATTTTCAAAAAAATTAACAATTCACACTTGTTTCTTGCAATTTTTTGCAAATCTAGAACTCTAAGAATGAAGTTTGTAGTTTTAGAATCATTTGGGGGTGAAAGAAGCTTGTTTTTCCCCTTTATTTTTTCAGTTTTTTGTCATATCTTTTTCGTCAATATGCTACCGATAAGCCTTGATACGTCTCGATATGCCCCGATACGGTCCGATACACATGAAAAAAAGATGAGACGTCTGATTTCCATGTGTATCCCATATCTGTTTTTTGAAGATACGATACAGTACACCCCGTATCAGGCATATTGTATTGAAATTTTAAACCTTGTGCCAAGCACACGATCCAACTCTATGCACAAGGTCACCACTGACCTTCAAAACATCCAGGAGTCACTGAATGCCATACTGACTCAGATCGGGAGGGGTGCTACTAACAGCAACCTGGAAGGTGATTAGGAAGTAATTGGTCAAGAACATAGACAGATCAACACTCGACCTAGAAAGTTTGACTTCCCAAGGTACTCAAGCGATGATCCAATCCCATGGATTTTTAAGGCTGAACGTTACTTTGAATTCCACGAGACACCCAACAACTAACACGTTCTGGTTGCTTCGTTCCATTTAGAAGGTGAAGCCGTTGTCTAGTTCCAACGGTTTTAGCGTTCTCACCCTCAAGTTCCCTGGGCAAACTTCATTGGGGCTCTGTGCATAAGATTTTGACCAACAGGGTTCGAAAATCACGACAAAGCCCTGTCCAAAATATGCCAAAGGGGTATTGTCCAAAAGTACCAACAGGAGATTAAGAAGCTGACAGATCGTGTACAGGGGTGGCCGGAAATTGCACTCCTTGGAGGCTTCATTGGTGGCTTGCGTGACGACATCAAAGTCAAAGTGAAGAGCATGCAGCCCTCCTCTGTTATGGCTGTCGTGGGACTTGCAAGACTACAAGAAGAAAAATTAAACCAGTGGAAAAAGATTGGGCGACCTCCACAGTCCGCTCCTCTCATCATGAACCCACCCAGAATTGAACCAATTCAATCCAGGCCCATAATATCCCTAGCTCCAGAACATAACTCACAAGCATTAGTCTCTTACAAAAAGCTTTCTTGGACTGAGATGCAGAACCATCGGGAGCACAGCCTCTGCTACAATTGCAAAGAGAAGTTCGGCTCAGGACACAAATGCAAGATTCAGAAGGCCTATCTACTCCAAACTGATGAACCAGAAGAACTAGAAAATTTGACAGACTCTAACAGCCTGGTGGAGAACAGCCAAGACTCACCGAAGATCTCTCTACATGCCCTGAGCAGTTCCAGCTCCCTAAGAACAATGAGGATTGAAGGTCCAGTGTTCGGTAAACCCGTATCTGTTCTAATAGATAGTGGTAGCACATTAAATTTCATTTCTGAAATTTTATCCAAGGAATTAGGCCTAACTGTGTATTAGACCCAACTCGGGTCTATGCAAAAATGTCATCATGAAAGTACAAGGTTATCTTCTTCTGACTGACCTACACCCTCTTCAGTTGTTAGGAGCAGACATTGTGCTCAGCGTCCACTGGCTCACACAGCTTGGTCCAGTGGTATGTGATTGGGGCCGCATGACAATGGACTTCTTTGTAGATGGCGTGGATTGCCATCTCCAAGGTGTAAGGCTTGTGACAACCCAAAATCAAAACCTCCAATCCATGATTAAGTGTTGCGGACAGCAAGGACACCACCTTTTGATGAATATGGGCCTAGGCCCAGACAATCCCAAGCTAACAGAATTGAATTCGGGACAACCAGAACTAGAAATATCCATGGAACTCCAACAACTCTTGGAAAACTTTGAGGATGTATTCAAATAACCCAGACAAAGTGATCACAAAATCCCAATCGCACCGGGTGCCCCACCAGCAAATACATGTATCTAAACTCTCAAAAAAAAAAAAAAAAAAAGAAATAGAGAGGATTGTAGCTGAATAAGCAACACATACAACCCAGCTCAAGTCCCTATTCATCAGCAGTGCTGCTTGTCAAGAAAATAGACGATACTTGGCGATTCTGCATTTATTACCAGGCATTAAACAAGATTACTGTAAAGGATAGGTTTTCAATACCACTGATCGAACAACTCTTGGACGAACTCAGGTCAGCCACGATCTTATCCAAAATGGATTTAAGATCTGATTATTATCAAGTAAGGGTCCACCCGGATGATGTCCACAAGACGGCATTTAGAACACACGACGACCATTACAAGTTCTTAGTGATGCCATTTGGACTCACAAATGCGTTGTGGATGCTTAAGTCACTCATGAATGAGGCATTTCGTCCATAGCTTCGTCATTTTATACTTGTGTTTTTTAATGATATTCTTGTATATAGCACAGACTGGGCTGCTCATTTGGACCATCTTAAAATCACATTAGAAACATTACGTCATCACCAACTGTTTGCAAAAAAAAATCTAAATTGTGATTTTGGCAAAACCTGGATTCATTATTTGGGCCATGTGGTGGTTTAATCTGACCCGAAGAAGGTAGTCACCATCAAATCATGGCCCCATCCCACATCTCTCAAGAGCCTAAGGGGGTTTTGGGCCTCTCGGGGTATATAGGAGATTCATAAAGGGATATGGGCAGATGGTAGGCCCATTAACCCAGCTCTTGCGCAAGGACTCCTTTGTAAGGAATGACACAGCCCAAGCTGCATCGAATCTACTTAAGCAAGCTCTATCCAGCCCACCAACACTTGCTTTACCAGATTTAAATAAAACCTTTATTGTTGAATGTGATGCTTTCAGAAGAGGCCTAGGAGCCGTTCTAATGCAAGAGGGCCAGCCAATAGCCTATTTCAGCAAAGCCCTCAGTGGATAGTCATTATGCAAATCCACATACGAAAAATAATTGATGGCAATTGTTCTTACAGTCCAAAAATGGAGAGCATACCTAATGGGTCGTAAGTTCATCATAAGAACATACCAGCAAAGTTTGAAACACTTGCTAGAACAACAAGTCCATACGGAAGCTCAACTCAATGGGCCTAAAAACTCATGGGATTGGATTACATGATCAAGTATAAGGCAGGCACATCCAATAGAGCAGCAAATACCTTATCTCGCAAACAAGAACTCTCCATTATAACAGTGTCAAAACCGCAATACCCACTACTTGACATTCTCAAACAAGAAGCCTAAGAAGACCCCGAACTGCAAGCAATTCAATCTAAATGGGCCCAAAACCCAGCAATAGTACCAGGTTACTCAATGCAAGGCCCAATTCTTTTGTACACTTGCCTTAGTTATTGCAATTGTACCACAGGTCACAAGAAGGAGGGAGGACACTCAGGCATTTTATGGACATACCGCCGCATTGCATCACACTATTTTTGGGTAGTAGGCATGAAGCGCATCATTACGGAATTTGTAGCAGTGTGCCCAACGTGCCAACTCTAGAAATACGAGTCGCAATCACCAGCTGATCTTCTCCAGCCACTAAAAATATCGGATTTAGTATGGGAAGAAATGCCTCTTGACTTCATTGGGGGTCTGCCCAAGTCTAAGGGATACTCCCATCATACTAGTGGTGGTTGACCGATTATCAAAATATGTCCATTTTATACCATTGTTGCATCCCTATAGTGCTGCAACGGTAGCAATTGTGTTCGTCAGGGAAATCACACGTTTACATGGCACACCTAAATCCATCTTATCGGATTGTGATCCAACATTCTTAAGCAATTTCTAGCGTGAGTATTTCACTCCACCCTCAACAGGTCTACATGTTACCACCCACAGACGGATGGACAAAAGGAGGCTATTAACAAATGTTTAAAAGCATATTTGAGGTGTTTTGTCAGTGACAATCCACACGAATGGGTCCAATTGCTACCTTGGGCAGAAATGTGGTACAACTCCACATTCCACGTCTCCATGGGTATGATGCCATCATGCCATTTAAGGCACTTTATTGGCGTGAACTACCCCCATTCTTCCCTATGGAGACGGATCCACCTCGGTAGCGGTGGTTGACAATCACCTATCAGATAGAGATAACATTCTCAAGGAGCTCAAAATAAATTTGACATGGGCTCAACAACAAATGAAGGCCCAATATGATAAACACCACCATCAGGATGAATACAACATAGGTGATTTGGTTTATTTGAAGTTTCTTCCTTATCGACAAGCTTCACTGGGGCGAAAAACCTGGCACAAGTTATCTCCAAGATACTATGGACCATTTCCCATCACTAAACGTGTTGGAGCAGTTGCGTATACATTATCTCTACCCCAATCCTGTCGTCTACACCCTGTTTTTCATGTATCAAAATTGAAAAAACATGTAGGTACTTCAGATTGCATTGCCCCGGCTCCACCAGAATTTGATGAGGATGGAGACACCATTTTGCAACCAAAAGCATATCTGGGCTTATCACTGGATCAAACAGCATCAGAAACTGGTATGGGAAGCTTTAGTCGAATGGCAAGGACTGCCTCCAGAGGATGCAACATGGAAGGCCTTCTCAATACTCATAACAGTTTCCTCACCTCATCCTCGAGGACGAGGCTGCTTAAGAGGGGGAAGGAATTGTTAGAAACCAAGACCAAGCCAGTAAACCAGTTATCAAACAAGTGTACTCAAGGAAAAGGGCACATGGGTTAAAACCAGCTATGCAAGATCTAGCTCTAGCTGTACAAGAGACAAGTGACAATCTTGATTATTGAATTCTTGAGTTTACAAATACCAACTTGTACATCTATAAATAAAAGGCAAAGCAATAAGAAAGCTACCTAGATTCAACCCAGAAATCTCTTTGTTCTCTCTTCCCTCTCTCATTTCTTCTCTAGGGGATCACACTATCTCGAATCAGTGTCTGTGTTGGGCAGAAACCCAACATCTGTCCCCAGCCCTTGATTCCCCTGTATTGTGTAATATGCAATACCAAAAGAAAAAGGGACTGAGGTTGAAATTTATATCTTACAGATAAGCAGAACTATGTGTAGCACCATAACTTGTAAGCTGCTATTACCTTGACATTACTTTCTAGTTTTCAAATAAACATGATTTACTGTTTCTTCTTCCAGTTTAGCATATAAAGAAGCTCTCTACCTAAGCTAGTAAATAAAAAGCAAGCATAAAAAACTGTATGTTTGTGGAATTAATTTTATAACAGAAACATATACACGCAACATAAAGTATGATTTGTTTACAACAGCAAGAAATACTGTACATTGTTCAAAGTAAGAGAGATATCAATTTACATGTCAAGTACGGTGGCCTGGTGAAATCATTAGCCTCTCATTATAATGTTTCTAGACTTCAAGAAGCACATAAGTTTTTCACGATCAGTGATTTGTATGAGGTCTTCCCATAACAGCTTTCTGTTTCATTGCAAAAAGCATGAATAACCAGGAAACACACAATTAGACAAGAAAAAAAGTAGTGGGTCAAACATTTTCCTGCCAAATGAAGCTAGATATGTCTTAACTGTTCTTAGATCCTTAATATAGAGTACAAGAAATTACCTTTTTGAAGCCCAGAGAATATCATAAAGGAAAAAGCTAGTGGCAGCAATAAAACCAATCAATTCCAATCCCCCATCCACTGAGGCATTTTAGTGACAAAAATGGGTCAGATAACATGGACTTAGCAAAGAGTATGGATAAAGTCCTTTAGGCTTAGTTTGGAAAGAGTACAAAATACAAATATGTACAGTACAAATACATACAAATATAAGGTTTTGCATTCTAGATAGTTGCATTTGTACTCCTTCCAAACTGAGCCTTAAGAAAGTAGATTAAGGGAAACAATCTACAGCCTATACCTCCTGTTGTAAGTAACCCAAAAGCTCCTGCCCACACAACAATTAGCGGAATAGCTGATTGGAATTCTGTTTTATAAGAAAGTTTCTCCTGAACCAGAATATGAAACGTCAGTTCAAACATACAGGGGTAAACTTCTAAAAGCTTGATGATGGTTTCCAAATACAAACACACATAGTTCTGCAGACAACAAGGTTTCCAAATATTACACAAAAGCAACAAAAGAAGGAACTCTGCCTCAAATCCAATGAGTATTCAAGTAAATAGAAATGAAGGCAATCTTGTTAAGTTGTATTGCTGTTTCTACCTTGTTAAATGTAACTTAAGTCCAAAACACCAAAGTGACGCCAAACTATAGTCTACAACTCTTCCCCATAAAGTAGATCATTGAGGCACTGATTGGGTATTATTTCCAGTCAACTTCTCACCTTTATGGAACACCTCTTGCTACTTGATTGTTAAACTATAAAGAAGAAACAAAGAACAAAGCTGAACTCAGCAAGATACGAAACTCAATTACCTTCTCTTCAACAGATATCAAGCTTGAAGCGAGAATCTCCGAACAAACAACAGGGTTTACAGGCAGAAACAGTTGACTACAATTGGAATTGCCTGCAGAGCTAATAGGCAGAAACAGTTTATTACGATTGGAGTTGCACGCATTTGTTTCATTGAACTGTTGCATAGAGATAGGTAGAAACAATTGATTACGAATGAAGTTGCTTGCATTTGATTCATTGAAATGTTGCACAGAGATGATAGGTAGAAATAGTTTATTACGACTGGAATTGCCTGCATTTGATTCATTATATTGTCTCATAACCGTAACAGATACCACACTTGAAGCGGGAATCCCCAAATGTGCAACAGAGGTAATAGGCAGAAATACTTGCTTACGACTGGAACTGCTTGCATTTGTTTCACTAAACCGTTGTACTTGTTCATCCAGGAAACCGATTGGTTCTGCACTAAAATTAACTACGACTTCACCTTCAACCTTCCTACTATTTCTTACTGACTCAACACCGCAAAGTAGGAACCTACGAGTCGAACTGTCAAAAGGTACTGGATTCATCCCATTGCCAAGCGAAGGAACATTGGAAACCGATGGATAAGCACTAAAGGACTTTACAGAGCCTAGGAACGATGAATTAAGCTGTGGATAACCACAAGAAGCTCGTATGGAAGGTGGAATTGCAAACTTCAAGTCAAGATCAACACAAGCATCTTTAGATTCGAAATGATGGGAAGAAACTGACCTTCGCAAGAAAGGTCGATTTCCTAACTCGACAGATTCGTTACTGTGACGAACGATCGACCTCTGAGTAAATTGGCGCTTACGACCTAATTTGAGGATCAGAATCAGAGCAACCAACAAGGACGACATGAGAGAAGCTCCGGCGACGGCATTACTGAAAATCTGGGGATTTGGGGTAATGGCGGGGGGTGGAGATGACAGTGAGGATAAGTCTTCCGACGAATGTACGGAGAGAGACGCACTTCGTGAGGCATTGTGGCAGAGAATAGAAGACTTGAAATTGGAATAGTTTGTAAGGGTTAGGGGTTTTCCTGGTTTTGGAGAGGGAGGTGAGATTGGGTACGGGAAGCCTAAGATGCAAGCCATCTTGATCGCAGAAAACTAGACGAATATTTTTCCTCCATCAGTTCAGTTCAGAGCTCGAAAGTCGAAATATTCTCCGGGATCGGAAACCATTTTGGTAAAACAAATGCCCCCTCTACCTCTCCAAAATTACCAAACTATTTTGGTAATCATCTTGTTCTCTTGCAGTTGCACCGCTGAGGAATCGCCATTTGCCAATCGCCGTCCTCGATGTCTGATGAGTGATGGATGATACAGTACAGCGTCTCTCTGATCTAGTGAAAATGTGAAACTTGGGAAATGGGAGAGTGGTCCGGATCTCCTAACAACAATACGTTTCAATCCCCTGCCAAGACAATCTGACATCTTATATCTCATTCATGGCGGGTCTCAGTCGCATGTAGACTTTTCATGGGCCGGGCCGGGTTCGGGCCGGGCTTTTATTCATCATTAATGGAAATACGTTAGGCCCGAACCCGAGCCTGGTTCGACCAATGGGTCTATAACTTGGGCTCGAGTCTGACTCTGATAAAAAGCCTGAAGCCTGAGCCCGAGCCCGAACCCGATTCGACCAATGGGCTTATAACTTGGGCTCGAGTCTGGCTCTAATAAAAAGCTCGAAGCTTGAGCCCGAGCCCAAAGCACGATCTAATAAAAAAAATTACAATTTTCCCTATTCAAATTAGAATTAAAATTTCAGATGATTTTTTTTTTCTATTTAAATGAACAATGGGCCTACAAGATAGTTTTTTTTCCCTTTTACGTTTTAAAACACAGTTTTACATTCTTAAATCAAAAAATTTATTCAAATGGACATAATCACATAACCCATTTTAAGTCGGGCCGGGCCTGGCTATTTTGACAAAACCCGAACCCGACTCGAATTTATTGCGGGCTGGGCTTTTTGGCCCGAGTTTAAGCCCATGGACCTATAAACATGTTCAAGCTCGTTCGGGGGCTGGGTCGGGCCGGCCCGTCGAGCCACCCGGCCCATGAACATGTCTAGTCGCATGGTAAGACGTGCTGTGTAAGATGTTGGTAGGGGTTAGAAGGGGTTGGAACGTGTTTTGTTGGTAGGAGATCCCAACTCGCGGCTCAATGGGATAGCCGATAGCAGCAAGTCTAAGCCCGAAGCAGGTGGGTTGTTGGCACAAATTGGGCTGGGATTTAAGTATATGTTTGGCAATGCTGCAGTGTTAATGTGTGGTTTGGAGTACCGTTTTTTAGAAAATGGTGTTTTTATTTTTGTTTGGAATTGTTGTTGTTAGGTATAACGTTTCCTGGAGCAACGACAACTTTTTTTGTTGGATACCATTGCCTCAGGAAACGTTTTCAGCACTAGTACCCATTATCCAGTGCCACATCACTGCCCTGTTGGCAGCAATGAGATGCAGCTCCAAGAAACGCCAAATTTGGCATTGCTAGGGAAGCATGACTTGGAGCACCATTTTTATGAAAAAATAGTTCTAAACAAATGTCCATTTCCTGGAGCACCATTTTTTCTTATGTGGTGCTGATGTGGTGCCCTTGCTCCAGGAAACGGCAACATGCCAAACAGCCCCTAATTTACAGCTACAGATTGGGCCGGGCCTAAAATGCTGCAGATGAAAAATGAGCTATTGAATCCTTCATTCTATTAGACTCTGTCGAGTCTCATGCATCCAATCTAGTGTGGTTTTTTCGGGCGGCAGTTGGTTACGGAGCTGTGAAGTCGACGTCGCCGCTCGTTGCTGAAGCAAAAGCACTGTGGGTGGAAAGCTGTTAATTTTGCAGATCAGTTGGGCCTTACAAATGTAGATTTTGACTCGGACTGTGAAAGTCTTGTGAAGTCTAGCTTGTTGTTCAGCCAATCAGAAGGAAAATCCAGAAATTGCTTTTTTGCTGTCGTGACATTGCTGAAATGGCTGGAAGAAGAAATTTCAGTTTTCAGTTTTGCTCAAGATCACTGAATAGGGCAGCTCATGAAGCTGCAAAGTGTGTTTTTTCTGCTAGTTTCTTTTCCAATTGTGCTATCCCTTTTGTGATCTCTGATTTGTTATACAGGGAGTTTCCCATTAGTGGTTAGTTGTTTTGTTTGTTTTTCCTTTTTGTTTCGGTGTAGCTTGTTTTCTCTCTTGTTTTGTTCTGGTTTAATGAATTTCCTTTATTACCAAAAAAAGTTTCTACATCATTGTTTAAACTTGTTATAAAATGAGAATTTTAAGTTGAAGCAACTTATCTATCAAAAGTACTGGTTTATTCAAGAATAGACAAGCAATACTGCAACAGCAAGGAGAATAGGGGATAGTAATGGTAGCAGACAATTAGGGCTTGAGATTTTCAAGGCTTCAGAGATAACTGAGGTTTTTAGTTTTTCATGGCAGCAAAGGGAGAGACCTTCAGAGAAGATGCTGAAATTTTACAACGGTACAGTTAGACCTTTAGGTTGTGTTTGGTTGCAATGTAAATCAATCTGTAGTTATGCAAAATTAAGACAGTGCAAATGACTTGAGTGTAAATTCTGACATATTTTTTGTTTCAAATTTTAGCTTTATTTTCTTTGATTGCAGTACAAATGAAGTAAAAACACGAATCAGAATTAAGTAAAAGTGCAAAACCCAAAACAAAGTTAAATCAAAATTTGTTTTTTTTTTTTTATTTACACTCCCATAATAAAGTAAAACCCAAAACAAGTTAAATCAAAATTTTCTTTTCTTCATTTTCACTCCTATACATTTATCCTAGTTAAAGTAAAATTTGCACAACAACCAAACACAACCTTAAGTCCCATTCGTTTTTCTGTAAATAGAAGGGTACATGTCTTTGCGTATGGGTAATTGTGAGTCACATATTAAATTAGTTTTCGTTAGGTAGATAAATAATATCCATTTCTTAGTAGGAAAGTCGTCAAAACATTGTATGTCAAAATTGCCACTATTGATAATTAAATTTATAAAAAAATCAATTATTTAACTTATTGTAATAAAAAAGAACATGACCCATGTAAACGACTTACCAAAGAATGAGCGAGGCCTTAGGATAGTCAACAACCTAGGGTATAGGTTGAGGTTGATAGTGGTAGGGGCCCTCTAGAGGCTAAGACCTTCAAGACTACAACTAGTGGTATCGGCTGAGAATCACGAGCAGTGGTACAGCACCCCGTTTTCTGTAGGTTAGAATAACCTTTTCTACAAAAATGGTGTCTTTTTTTTGTTTGAAAATGTTACCGGGGCTAATAGCAATACCTTCTAGTTGATACCTGATGGAGGGTGATTTGACCCGACCTCTTAATAAAATGATATGTGGATATGACTCGACATAAGTGACAGTTCAACATGACAGCTTGGCCACAACTTAGCGTAATGAGCTCGCTAAAACCCCAGCAGAACAGCTCGCCACAAGACAGCTCGCTATAGAACGGCTTGCTGCAAGGTAGCTCGCTATTGGAGCTCGCTACGAAGGAGTTCGCTATAAGGGAGCTCGCTACAAAGGAGCTCGCTATTAAGTAACCCAGAGTCTTCGGGAAACTTCTTATCCGACAACACCGTGCTTATCATACTGCTTTGTCTGGCGGCGCAGCACCTGCCAGTCTAGAGAACTGCGCCCACGTCTCAACGTCAGGCGGCATCGTGCATGCCAGCTTTGCATAACGTCTCTCAACTGACAGGACCGTACTCTGCGACGGATACCTGCACCAATTGAATCAGCCTGACGAATAACGGCTGTAGCAGAGAATCAGAGGCGGTTACACCCGATTTGATAGAGTGTTAATATATAAGGGCTCCGACCCCCAAGGAAAGGGGTAATTGAATTTTTGTAATCGAAAAGAGCGCATCTCCACTCTTAGCTCATTTTCCTTTACTACTCTCTAAACTTTCCACCGAGTTCTAACTTAAGCATTGGAGTGTTCCCCTCGGGCGAGCTCCCCGGGAATCCTTCATCTTCTCCTTCTCAGGTGTTGCCCGTTTCCAGTTAGGAGCGAGGCCCCTGCCAGTTAGGAGTGACCAGATCACGCTACATCATTTTGCGCCGTCTATGGGAATCGCTTCAAAAGACCTTCCTATACCAAACACCGCAACTTTCAGTAAGACTTCAATGGCTTCCTCCAGCAATGCCGAATGAAGTGCCGACCAAAACACCTCTGGGGAACGACCTCAACTCCCTACCATCTGCATTGGCTAGTTCACTGTACCCCTCTCCGTGAACGGAGTTCCTACCTTGAGTGCACCTTAGGTCATGGCGCCAGTAAATGCTCTGCTTCCTTCGCTGGTAGAGGCGACCTTTGCAGAACCATCAGTTCTCCCGGTGGCTGGACAAAACCAGCTAGAAAACTTGGTACACTACGTGCGAGCTATGCAAGCTCAAATGCAGCAGGTCCACCAGTTCCAGCTATACCAGCAGCAAATGCTTCACCACATCTACCAACAGCAGTATCAGCAGCAGTTTCCACCGCTGCCGTAGTATCAGCAACAAGTTCCACCTCGACACCCTGCTACACAGCAAGCTCAGCCCCGCTGTTGCAGCGAGCGTCCCCCCCGCCGAGAGACCTCCCGAACTCAGAACCCTCTCGGAAGCCAGGTCTCATCCCACGGCAGGAGGGAAAGACAAGTTACTCCCCCCACCTCGCAGCCTGTAGTCAGGTCTGGAGCCTCTCAGCCAGTTAGATCCGCGTCGCCTCGACCTTCACAGTTTGAGCTTCCGCTCGCCGAGAACCAGTTCGAGGTCCTGGCCGCAAACTATAGACAAGGCCCTTCAGCTCACAACCACCAGCAACAATCTGAGCCCCACCCTGGGCCCGTCAAGCTCGGCAACACAAAAGCAAGCAGTACTAACGTTGAGCCAGTGAAGAAGCATCGGAGACGCTGCCGAGCTCACCAAACTGCCACTTATAACCTGCCCGAGCTCAAGGGTAAGGAAGAGGTGAGTTCGGATGAGGTAGAAGCCACTCCACTCCTCTCAGTTCCCTCCCCCCTATCTCCAGAACTTCTTGCCATCCCTATGCCTAAGGACTTCAAGGTCCCTCCCTTGGACAAGTACGATGGGTCGTTCGATCCAAATGACCACGTCGACGCCTTCCAGTCGCAGATGCACCTGGAAAGAGCGAGCGAATCCTACATGTGTGTGGCCTTCTCAACAACCTTCAAAGGAGTGGCCCACACTTGGTATAGAAACCTCGCACCCAGGTCAATAAAGAGCTGGGCACAGTTCGTGCAGGTTTTCACCTCTTATTTCGTCACCAGCAAGCGTTACCCGAGAACCCAAGAGATCCTCCTTGGCATAGTCCAGAGGGAAGGGGAGTCCATTCGGAGTTACATCAAGCGGTTCAATGACGCTTGTTTACAGATACCCGACCTGAACCCCGCAGTGCGACTCACAGCAGCCAAGAGAGGCATCACACACAAAGAATTCAAGTGGCACGTGGTTGTCAACCGGCTGAAGACTGTAACCAAGTTCCTCAAGCTCGCGGACCAGTTCATAGGGATGGAGGAAGAGATCAACCAAAAGAATGAGAGTGTGCCTGAGAAAAAGAAAAGAGAAGATGAGTCCTCAACCCACAGGGACAGTAAGAAGAAGAAAGACCCGGTTCGGGGGGCAAGGCCGAGTCAGCCTTTCCGAGCTCCGCCAGCAGGAAGGATAGACTACACCCCCTGAACGTGAAGCGGGCCGAGATCCTTATGGCGATCAAAGACGGCCCCGTATGTGAAGTGGCCACCTTGGCTGAAAGGGGACCCCAATGTAAGAAATAAGAACTTGTATTGTAGTTTTCATAAAGATCACGGTCATAGTACCAAGAATTGTAAGAACCTCCGCGACGAGATAGAAGAGCTCATCCGTCGCGGATACCTAAGTAATTTTATACAAAATAATAATAATAATAAAGCAGGTCGGCAGGGAGAGCAGCCGCAGAGGCAGCCCCCTGAAGAGAGACCAGTTCGGGGAACTATTCATGTGATCGTCAGAGGCTCGATCGTCGCAGGCTGCACTTTGGCTGCAGCTCGGATTTCAGCTCGAGAGGTCGGAAGGGAGGAGCAGAACCCCCCGAAGCGGCCAAGGACAGAAGACCCAATCTTCTTCACTGAGGACGACGCGCGCGGGGTCCACTACCCCCACGATGACGCGCTCATCGTAAAGATAAGGATTAATGACTTTGAAGTCAAGCACGTCCTCGTTGACTTCGGCAGTTCGACAGATATTCTTTTCAAGGCAGCGTTCGACAAGCTTCAGCTCCAGGAGAGCGATCTCAAGCCCGCAAGTACTCCCTTGGTAGATTTCAGCAGAGAGGAGGTCAGGCCCCTAGGGAGAATCACAGTACCTGTGGAGGTTGGCACTTGGCCTAGCATAGTAAGGCTCAACCACGACTTCTTGGTGGTCGCAACTCCCTCCCCGTACAACGTCATAATAGGTCGGCCCATCACCCATGCTCTTCGTGTGGTGGTCTCCACCTATTATTTGGCGATGAAGTTCCCCACGGACTTCGAAGTTGGGGTAGCGCGAGGTGATCAGCTCAAGTGTCGCAAGTGCTACGTCACCACCCTCAAAGGGAAAGCCAAGGTGGCTGACGACCTCGAGCTAGAGCGACCTGCGGGGCAATGCGAAGAGCGAGTTGCACCTATGGAAGAGACTGTCTCTGTCCCAGCCTCGGCAGAGGACCTAGCTCGGACAATTCAGATCGGCGCTTCATTCAAGGAGCCTCTGCGATCTCAACTGGTAAGTTTTTTTACTTGAAAATTTAGATGTTTTTGCATGGTCCGCGGCAGAGATGCCCGACATAGACCCTAGCATCATAACTCACAGGCTAAATACTGATCTTGTAGTTAGGTCCGTTAGACAGAAGAAACGCAACTTAGCCTCAGAGCACTGGAAAGCAGTTGACGAGGAGGTCGGAAAGCTCCTCGCAGCTGACTTTATCAGAGAGGTCCATTACCCGAGCTGGGTAGCCAACCCAGTCCTGGTAAAGAAGGCCAACGGTAAATAGCGCATGCACGTCGATTATACCAACCTGAACCGAACTTGTCCGACGAATTGCTTCCCACTCCCCAAGATTGACCACCTAGTAGACGCGACCTTAGGGAATGAGTTGCTGAGTTTCTTGGACGCCTACTCGGGCTATAACCAGATAATAATGGACCCTGCCGATGAAGAAAAAAAAGCTTTTATAACCGAGCTAGGCCTGCGCTGTTACAAGGTCATGCCCTTCGGACTGAAAAATGTCGGGGCTACCTTTCAAAGACTTGTAAATAAGTTGTTCGAGCCGTTGATCGGCAAGAAAGTAGAATGTTATGTAGACGACATGGTCGTCAAGACTCAGTTTTCACATGATTTAATAAAAGATTTGCATTCTGTTTTCAAAATTCTACGTAAGTTTAACATGAAACTGAACCCAGACAAGTGTGCCTTTGGTGTCACCTCGGGTAAATTCCTAGGGTACATCGTCAACCGGCGTGGCATTAAGGCCAACCTGGATAAAATCAAGGCTATCCTAGATATGAGACCACCCCGGAAATTGAAGGAGGTTCAGAGGTTGAATGGCCGCATAGCCGCTCTAAGCCGCTTCATGTCCAAATTGGCAGATCGTTGCCTGCCTTTCTTTAAGGCAATTAAAAGCAAAAGCTTTGAATGGACCAAAGAATGCCAGCTCGCGTTCGATGAGCTCAAAAGGTACCTCGCCAGTATCCTAGTCTTAACCCGACCCGAGGAGTGTGATGTTTTGGAGTTGTACCTCTCTGCAAGAGGTGGTTAGCTTGGTACTGATAAGAGAAGTAGATCGGGTCCTGCCGACTTATCTACTATGTTAGCAAAGTGTTGCAGGGTGTAGAGACGAAGTATCCAGAGATCGAAAAGTTGGCGTTTGCGCTAGTGATTGCAGCTTGGAAGCTCCGTCCGTACTTCCAAGCCCATATTGTTGTCGTCCTCACCAACAAGCCTCTGAGGCAAGTCTTGCTCAAGCCCGAGGTCTCTGGTAGGTTGACAAAGTGGGCCATCAAGCTTAGCGAATACGACCTCCAGTACAAGCTGCGAACTGCTATCAAGGCCCAAGCCTTAGCTAACTTTGTCACGGAATGCACTTGCAGCACCGAAGTCCCTAGGCCGGTCGAGCCCAAGGCCCCCAGGTCAGATGAGCCCGAGGTTCCCAAGCCGGTTGAGCTCGAGTACCGTAAGGTAGCAACTAGTGCGGCTTCTCTCCTAGTTAGATCGAACCCGACTTGGGATGAGGAGCCCTGGATCCTTCACGTGGATGGCTCGTCCAACCAACAGGGCAGCGAAGCTGGAATCGTTCTATATGGGCCAAGCGGGGTGAAACTAGAGTATGCGTTACGCTTTGAGTTTGCGGCGTCCAACAATGAAGCGGATTACGAGGCGTTAATAGCCGGGCTGGCTCTAGCAAACGAAGTGAAAGCCAAGCACATCGTCATCTGTAGTGATTCTCAGCTTGTGGTCAACTAGGTTATTGGTGAATATGAAGCCCGCGATCCAACCATGATCGCCTACTTAGCCAAAGTCAGAGAGGCTCTGCTCAACTTCCAGTCTCACTTCATCAAGCAAATCCCGAGATCTAAGAATGCTAAGGCCGACGCCCTGTCCCGGTTAGCCAGTACCCGTGATAATACCATGAGAACTGTGTATATAGAGAACTTTCCTTGGCCTAGCATTCTTGGGGGGTAGAGGAGGTCGCTCCTGTTGTTCAAGCAGAGCTGAGCTGGATTGATCCACTCGCGAGCTTCCTGCTACATAGGACCCTCCCTGTAGATCACAATGCCGCTAGAAGGGTAGAGCGTCAGGTGGCCAAATATGTCATAATAGACGAACGGTTGTACTAAAAATCTTACACGCTCCCCTATCTGCGTTGCTTGTAACCTTCCGAGGCCGAGCTCGTGCTCCGTGACACTCATGAGGGCCTGTGCGTCGGACACTTGGGGGGGTAGGGCTCTCGCCCAGAAAGCGCTACGACAGGGATACTACTGGCCAACGATGAAGGCATATGCGATTGAGCTCGTCAGAAGATGTGACAAGTGCCAGAAGCACGCCAACATCCACCACTAGCCTGCCGCCGATCTAAAGTATCTCACTAGCCCGTGGCCTTTCGCACAGTGGGGGATCGATATACTCGGACCATTTCTGCCAACGACAAAGTAGAGGAGGTTCTTAGTGATGGCAATTGATTGTTTCACTAAGTGGGTAGAAGCTGAACCTCTAACAACGATCACAGTGCGGAATGTGCAAAACTTATTCTAGAAGAGTATAGTGTGTCGTTACGGACTACCCCGGGTACTAATCTTTGACAACGGTAAGCAGTTCGAGGATATTAAATTCCAGAACTGGTGCAAAGATATGGGAATTCAACAAAATTTCACCTCGGTAGCACACCCTCAAGCAAACGGTCAAGCGGAGGTCACGAACAGAGCCATTCTCCGCGGACTGAAGACACGCCTCGACCGAGCTAAGGGACTCTGGGTAAATGAGCTACCCATTGTACTATGGGCTTATCGGACAACGGTAAAGACCGCAATAGGCGAGACTCCCTTCAACCTCACTTATGGCACTGAAGCAGTCATCCCAGCCGAGATCGAGGTTCTCACGCTATGTCTAGAAGTGTACGATGACGAAGCAAAAGACGACAAGCTACGCACCAACCTCGACCTACTTGACGAGGTACGAGACCTCGCATACATTAGGACCGCGGTTTACCAGCAAAGAGTAGCTTGGTACTATAATGCCAGGGTCAAAAAGCGGAACCTCCGTGGTGGAGACCTGGTTCTTCTAAAGTCATGGTACCTGAGCTCGGTGTTGGTAAGCTCGGGCCAAATTGGAAAGGACCCTATCGAGTAAAATGGGTGCTCAAGGAAGGAACGTACGAACTCGAAACCCTAGAAGGGAAACAAGTACCACGGGCATGGAATATTGTCAACTTAAGGCAGTATTACCTATAATCATCGAGCGGAGTGAACCATAGTCGCTCCCCGAGCCTAAGGGCTAATATGCCGAGCTAACGGAGATCTCAGCACTATAAGACCCAGTCGCCTCTTCGGCATGGGCGAACTTCAGAAGGGGGTGGACCGTAGTCGCTCCCCGAGCCTAAGGGCTAATATGCCGAGCTAACGAAGACCTCGACATTATAAGACCTAGTCGCCTCTTCGGCATGGGCGAACTCCAGTAGGGGGTGGACTGTAGTCGCTCCCCGAGCCTAAGGGATAATATGCCAAGCTAACAAAGACCTCGACACTATAAGACTCAGTCGCCTCTTCGGCATGAGCAAAATCTAGAAGGGGGTGGACCATAGTTGCTCCCCGAGCCTAAGGGCCAATATGCCGAGCTAACGAAGACCTCGACACTATAAGACCCAGTCGCCTCTATGGCATGGGCGAACTCTAGGAGAGTGGACCATAAGTCACTCCCCCAGCCAAAGGGCTAAAACGCCAAGCTAACAAAGACCTCGGCATCGTATAAGACCTAACTGCTTCATCAACATAGGCTAAGTATTAATACCAAAGGCACAGGCAGCTCGGGTGTGAACCCTATGATGCATAGCCTGCCCCGGTATACAGGTTGGACCCGTTAGGGACAACCGACTTCAACTTAAGTAACCCAGGTGCATACAGGTCCGGCATATGCTCGCTATGTTGGTCACCTCGGAGTATGTTATAAAATCACCCCCACCAAGTACTAGGAGACAACTCGGGGTAACGATAATCGAGAAACCCCACTTCGGGCACTTAGCTCTAACAGTTCGAGTGAAATAGTCACTTCGGCAAAAGAGTAAATCGCACAACACTTAGCAAAAAAATGAGAAACATTTCATTACTAGTTCTTATAAAAAAAATCGGGCCTAACAGCCCGGGAGAGTGCATCAAAACAGAAAGAAAAGAAAGAGAACCAGGCTCAGCCGCCCGGGACAAACCACTTCAAAAGATTCATTTCAGAAGAAGAAAAAAAAGAGAGCAACCAGCCTCAAGGTCTCACCTCCTCTACGTCCTCATCGCTCTCCTCCAGGGAATCGGGCTCCTCCTCCTCCATAGTGTCCGTCGTCTCTGGGGCCAGGTCTCTCATAGTTACGCCTTCGAGGTTAAGACTGGAGAACTTCTTTCGTACTATCCATTGACAAAGCTTGAACCCTGAGCGGTAGGACTTCGAGCCGTACTCAACCTAGAGGTCGTGGAACTGCTGGGACTCTTTAAAGTCCTCCACTGCCTTAGCCCACTCTCCCTCCACCGCGACGTCAAAGTTACGGCTCCGCTCATGGAGTGTGGACTCCAAGCTCTAGACCTGCTGACGAAGAAGCTCCCTCTCTGCTGCCACCCTCGAAGACTTCTCCCTGTAACGGGCGCTCTCCTCAGACAGTCAGGAGATCCACGCTTCCTGGTCTCTAACGAGCAGCTCCTGGGCCTCACTCCCCTTCTGAGCCTGGAGGAACTCATCCCGGGCCTGGTCGAGCTCGTGTTGGAGCCTTTGCACTTCCGACCTCTGATTGACGGCATCCTCGGAGTGAATAGCAGTCTGACAGGCCATGGCATGGATGGCGGAGTTCAACTACCAATAGAAAGCTGAGGTAAGTAAGGGGGAGAGAGAAAAGAAAAGGGGGGGAGAAAAAAGGAAGAAGCAGGCACTTACCACCATGCAGTGAGCCGAGGCCAGCTTAGACAGCTGCCTAGGGTGCATCCTGGCCCAGTTCGCGATCTCCTCGTGATTGACCGCCTGCCGGCTCCTCCACGAGGCCACGAGGAAGTTGGTGACGCTTTCGTCCCTCCCCTCGGTAGGAAACCACGGAAAGACGGTGGGGTCAGACCGCGCGGCCCGAGGGTACTGCTCCTGAGGTGGGACCTCTTCTTCTTCGCTGCCTCCCGCGGCTACTCCCTCGAAGGGCACGGGTGGGACCTCCGGAAACGGAACAAAGGCTGGGTCCGCAGCCTCAAACTCGGCGGCCCCAGAAGTGGACGCTTGGTCGGGGCGTGAGCTCTTTGCCCTACGCTTCTAGTTGCTCGACAAAAGGCGACGTGCATCCACACCAGACATGTTAGCTGAAAGAATCACAAGGCACTAGTCCAGCTCGCAAAAAAAAAATGGGAGAAGGCGACCTAAGGGTGACCCACCGGGGCTCAAGCCGGCTTGCACGAGCTTGTCCTCAGCCAAGTAGTTCGAACAGAGGAAGCCTACCTCCGCCCAAGACTGCAGCGTTTCCCGAACCTTCGGGTTCAGCTCAACGCTCGGATCCTGAACGGCGGCCCTCCAGTGGGTCGGAAAGGGCCACCCCTCGGGGTTGCGAACTACAAAATAACCCCTCATCTAGGCTGGGATCCTGTTTGGCAGATCGTGGAGGAGCTTGAAGCCAGGACGGGGGGAAAGTAGTAAGAGCGCCTTTCTGGAGGGGCTTCGGGGGAGGTATTCTTAATTGACAAGATAGTGGCAAAGATATCAAGGGAAAGAGGAAGACAGTAATCAAAAAACAGAGAAATTGTCCCAACCATATTCTGGATTGAGTTTGGATGGAGTCGGTCTATGGTGACATTGAAATGGGTGAGAACCTCCACTATCAAAGGGTGTAGAGGGAGTCGGAGACCAGCCACGAGCTGCTCCTCAAAGATCACAATCTCGTCGTGGTCGTGCTCCCAGGGATAGTTACCGGATGGGAGGCTGTAGATGAGATCCCTGGGGAGGTTAGAGTAAGAGACTACGACCCGAAGCCTCTCCATTGACATGGAGGAAGGGCCGAAGCTATCCGGCTCCCGACCCCGGGAAGTGGAAGCCGAGTTATCGGAGGCCTCTTGGGCCTCCGAAGCCTGCCCTTCAGGGAACCCCCAAGCTCCCCTCGAGCTCGAGGGGACCTCATCCTGATTACCGTCTCAGGAAAAGCCATTGTAGTACGGATACCCAGACATTGTTTGGACAGAGTAGAGGACTCACCAGAAAAGTGAACTAAGAAAGCGACGAAAACGGGGAGAGCTTGAGCAAACAAGGAGAAGGCGCAACCTCAAACTGAAAGCAAGGCAAGTTGTCATAAAGAAAATGAGGCCTGGGGCCCTCCTATTTATAGCCAATGTGCCCAAAAAACCAACTGTTTTGATCAAAGCGGATCCAACAGCTTATAATAAAGTTGGTTGCACGTCCTCCGAGACTGAAATAAAGTTGGTTGCACGTCTTCCGAAACTGAAGGCAGTTTGTCGCATTTTTTGGCGCCCAAAAAATCTAGAAGTCACCTGACATCCGTGCGTATACATCATGTGATCAGCCAAACTAGTTAAAATTATGGGTCAAATCCACCCATCACTTCATGAACTCCTCGTGCTAGAGTAAGACCATTAGCCCGAGGAGTGGGGGCAATTGATGGAGGGTGATTTGACCCGACCTCCTAACTAAGGGACAGGTGGATATGATTCGATGTAAGTGACAGCTCAGCATGACAGTTTGGCCACAACTCGGTGTAATGAGCTCACTGAAACCTCAGCAGAATAGCTCGCCACAAGACAGCTCGCTACAGCCCGCTACAGAACGGCTTGCTGCAAGGCACCTCGCTATTGGAGTTCGCTACGAAGGAGTTCGCTACAAGGGAGCTCACTACAAAAGAGCTCGCTATTGAGTAACCCGGAGTCTTCGGGAAACTTCTTATCCGACAAGACCGTGCTTGTCAGACTGCTCCCACGTCTCTTGTCTGGCAGCGCAGCACCTGCCAGTCCAGAGGACTGTGCCCACATCTCAACGTCAGGCAGCGTCGTGCATGCCAGCTCTACATAACGTCTCTCAGCTGACAGGATCATACTCTGCGATGGATACCTACACCAATCGAATCAGCTTGGCGAATAACGACTGTAGCAAAGAATCAGAGGCGGTTACACCCGATTTGATAGAGCGTTAATATATAACGGCTTCGACCCCCAAGGAAAGGGGTAATTGAATTTTTGTAATCGAAAAGGGCGCATCTCCACTCTTAGCTCATTTTCCTTTACTACTCTCTAAGCTTTCCACTGAGTTCTAACTTAAGCATTGGAGTGTTCTCGCCGGGCGAGCTCCCCGAGAATCCTTCATCTTCTCCTTCTCAGGTGTTGTCCGTTGCCAGTTAGGAGCGAGGCCCCTGCCAGATAGGAGTGACCAGATTGCACTACATCAGTACCAGTGCTCCATGTCTGTTTTCAGCACTAGTACCCATTATAGGAAGTCCATATCACTGTCGCATCATGTCATTGTTGGCAGCAACAAGCTCCAAATTGAGAAAACATCGAATTCGGCATTTCCTCTGACTATGCCTTCTTAATTTCCAAATCATGGCTTGGAGAACCGTTTTTTATGGAAAAACGGTTCCAAACATGTCACCATTTCTTGGAGCACCAATTTTCCTAATGTGGCGCTGATGCGCCACCGTTTTCTAGAGCAATGACATTGATGCCAAACACCAAAATAGACTCGGTTGGATTCTAGGTTTTAATAACTTGGATTATGATGCATTAATCGAATTTGATCTAATTATTAATTGGACTGTATATATCCTACCCAAATCCGATCTACGACACAATTTGTTATAAGGGTGTCAATGGACCAGTTTTGGGTTGAACTCCATCCAAATCAAAATCCATTTGGATGGATTGGACGGACCATTTATTGAATTTGGACAGACTGGATGAATCAACATGACATATTGGATTGGACCTAATCCGTCCATAATATATTTATATTGGATTGAACCAATATCTGGTCCATTGATAGAAGATAAGAACATATGTGTCAATAGACCAGGTTTGAGTTGAAACAAATTTAAATTAACAGGAATTTAAACAGATTGGGCAGTCTTTGGACCAATCCAAAATGGTCCAAAATATTCATTGAACTAGATTGGACCAGGTCCATTTGTAATGGACTCGTATTGGACTGAACCGGATTGAACCAAATCCAATCCAATTGACACCCCTAATTTAGTATCGTATTATCTGTTGTGTTTATGCATTAGAAATTGGGAAGAAAAGTTGTAAACATGAAGTACCACGCAACAATCATTTACACACAAGTGCCACTAAGTAAAACAGAAACAATGGAAATGTTAAAAGAAGACACTGGAATGGTGGGTGGGGGTAAACCCCTTGATTTGGGCATGGAACCCACCAACATCAGGCTCGAGCAATAGACTTTATTATTGTTGAGTTAAGAAGAGATTGGAATGGTGGGTCCAAATATATGGAGTTTGATTAAAACCATTTTGATACCCTAGAAGAAAAAAAAGATGGAATAATTTGGAGGGTGAACACAAAGAGAGATTTCTCAATCAAGTCAGCCTATGCTCTCCAATCTTGTACTTACTAGAAAGCTTTTTGAAGAGTTAGAATAATGAATGTCCATGAGGATTGTGCCATTCTGTGGAGAATAGGAAAATGTGAAAGATTAAATGATCCGAAGCAAGTACAAGACACAAAAAATATGATAGCCTAAAACTAAAAATTGGTAGGAAGACTTTTATAAATCTTGTATTGGTTTTTCTATCTTTTCTTTCCTATCCTTATCTTTTCCTTCAAACTAAACATAACCTAAAGGAAAAGCACTGAATATTAATGTAGCTGAAACATGGGCGGCTCTCGAAGCAATCAAAGTGGTAGCTAGATTCAAACAATTTAACTGCTTGATGGGGGCTAATTTGAAGTTGGTCACCGACAGTCTGAGTGTTAGATAGTGTATGCCCTTAGCTCCAATTAGAATGATGTACATTATGACATTTATTGTAAATGAATAAAGTACATATTTGATTCATGTTATTGTGGTTTGTTTCTGTGTAATACCCTTAAACTTGACATATATGAGACTCGTCTTAGTTTAGAATGTTCACAACCGTTGGATAAGTCTGGGGAGATTTATCCTGCCAAGGCTGACACTGATGTGCCGCCAAGTTGGTTGGGGTAGACTGTCTCAACTGCTAGGGTGAGACCCGAGGTACATGCCATGTAGGTTACTTGAAACCCTGAACCGGACTAGATTTTCAGTATTGCCCTGGACCTTGGAGAGGGCAAAACTGAAAAGTTACACCTGACCCCTATACTTGATTATGATACTACACTAGGTGTCGGATTGGATTGTCTTTGATATGCCAATCAATGAGATCCTTAGAGGGGGTCAAAACTTAGGTATGTTGGGACAGTCTGAGAATTCATCTGAGTGGGTGATCATAGTAACAGGATCAGCCCCTTTGTCGGACAAAGGTAATGATCGGGGATGCACTCTCTATGATGGAAACCAAGACTACAGGCAGCCGATTTCAATTGTTGAAATTTGTTTTTGCAAAATATATTTATACAAATATATACATATATATTACGGTTTCAAAATGTTTACAAAAGGTTTTAGTTCTTGAGATCCATGTGAGTAGAGAGTGCAACACTATTCCTTGCAGCCGAGTGAGAGGTCGGTCATCTCTTGTCGGGCAGTGTTTGATCATTATGGGCTGAGATGTTAAGTGTAAGACCATTGAGGGTAATACCTGATGGGCTAATCTTGCATCTGCCCACAGTCCCTGGGTTTTTATAAGGTGGCTTGGCCCAGCGACCACTTAGTGTAAGTGTTGGGCCCGTTTAGAACCCATGGTGATGGGCTCAGGGGTTCACTGTCCATAACAGTGTATTCGGCCAGGCCTTGTAACAAAGGTTGGGTTGAACCCATGTGACTGATGTGTAGATCAATGTTTGGGTCCCACGCCATACAAAGAAGCTCAAATGGGCAGCAGTTTGGAGGGTTACTAAGCACATGGACTTATTGGACCTAAAGCCCATTTCGAACTGGTCTAATATGATTAGTTAAACAATGGCGGATCTGGGATTTGGATCAGTAGATAGGATAGGGAGTTATCCCTATCCACTTAGAGAGTCTAGATCCAAATAGAGATTTGGATCTAGAAACCTCCTAATGAGATTAGGAGAGCTGATCTAATCTACAGATAAGATAAGGATTTATCCTTATCACTTAAAGAGAGTCCAGATTCAAATAAGGATTTGAATAAGGAAATTCCTAATGGGATTAGGAGCTGATCTCTTTAAGTCTATAAAAGGAGGAGGGGGCGAACCATTTATAACATCTCAAAAACCCCAGACATTAGATCTTAGATCACACAGAGAGGAAGACAGCAACAGTGTGACTGTGCCATCTTTTCCCTGCGTTCTCCTCTAGTTGCCGCTAATTGCCAGTTCAATTTCCATTCTTGTAGGAGCAATCAAGAAAAGTTCTTGATATCAGTCTTTGGAGAAAGGCTGATCTGAAGTCGTACTCATAGCCTCCATCGAATTCTTGTTGAAGGGTTCGGTTCTTGGGAAGAACACTACTGATTCTGCTCCACCCTACATTGTGTCATCTTCAGTGGGAGTAGTCTTTGGAGATTTTTTTGGGCGTAAACACCTTCATTGGGAGTTACTGCTACTCTATATCAGGTATATCCCTCTCCTACCTTTTGGTTTCAGATGTGGTCCGGTTCTTGGTTCAAGATTGATCATTGAAAATGCAGATTTTCTAAAACAGGGAATGTGATTCCTAGATGGGAGAGAGAGAAATTTTTGAAATTTCGCCCAACCTACCTGCAGGATTCGGCCATCCATATGATGGATCTCTCATCCCTTCACTGAGATTGTTCAACTGCCAAGTCTACCATAGAAAGGTGTGGAGGCAGGATTTTTCCTTCAGGGGGCCAGAAACTAAAAAACATTAATTGAGAGGACCAAAAGCTAATAAACATAAAGTAGATGAGCCAAAATATATGTAGGATGTATGTAGAAATTCTGGAGATTTTAATGGTAGTAGGGGGTGGAGGGGGCCTGGCTCTGCCCCAGGCCATGGAGTAAGGATATTATTGAAGAGTGATTCCATATTTGTAGAGGGAGAAACTCAATGTGCAGTTCCATCATGCTTTTAGCGAATGCAGAAAGCAATCAACAATATAGAGTAGTCCAATTTCTTTTTTTTCCATTTTTATAAAAAACACCAAGTAAATGCAAACATAATCTCCTCTGTAATACACCTGGTATATCACTAAAACAGAATTAAAAGTTTACAACAGATACACAACACCACAATACCAAAACACCCAAGTAAAATACCATTCAAATTCTGAATAATTGGATCGAATATCGGATTGGGCCTCAGATTTTCACAATCAATTGAAAGCCCCAGCAGTATTGCTATCTCCAAGTCACGTCGCCCCCATTGAAACAGAATCTTTATTTTATACATGTGGAGGCACATGGAATACACATATCTTTAATAATTTATTGAATTGAACGCCACAAGCCCACTAATTGTTTTCTATTAATGTATATTAAAAAAATAATCATGCATCCCCTAATCTTTTATTCATCTTAAAAAAAAAAAAAAACAAAAAATCCTGCATTTTATTGAATCAATACAATTATCGTGAGGTTTGGATTAAATAAAAGCGTTGCGTGGCTGGCTTTCCTGAAGTTTTTTTATACGCCTGTAGGCAGTTGAGGAAGTTTTTTTTTATTATTATTATAAAATATATGGCTTTTATCATGAATAATTTAGTAGAATAGAAGAAAACAGTCAGATTAACAACCACGTACTCTGTCGTCTCTCAGTACTTGTACTTTGGGATTTTGCGATCAATATTATCTCCACTAAAAGATTCTTATTTATTTATTTAATTATATTATTTTCTAGGTGAATAAAGCGACGACATGAACCTGTGTTGGATGCATATGCTTTACCTCGGGTCGATCGGTGGAAATTAAATAACTTCATAACAATATTTATTAATTAACATGTGTGCTTATACTATACATGGTGTAAGAGAGTCTTATCCTTAGCTAGCTACAAATGCTTTCTGGCTCTATCAGTGTAAATGTTATCAATGCCTTTTCTTCAGAATCTCAGTCTCTTATGAACTGTCACTAGCTTCGCATATGATATGGGTAGTTAGGACAATTAGACTTAGTTGAATTTAGTATGTATAAGAGGATTCGATTAAATACCCTTGATTCTTTTCACTTACTGATCCTTATTTTATTTTTGTGTATGGGATCTTTTCAAGTGAGGAATGAACGAATATATTTCTTAGTGAATCAAACTGAATTCGTTCAGTTTTGAGACCACCATGGGGATAATTTAATGACTAATTCCTGCATTGGCTTGTCCATTTTTCAAAATGTCATCTATCCGGGTATTTATGTAGGTAAATGTTTTCCAGGAAACATTTATCAGGATATGCTTATTTATCTATTTTTTTAATTTTTAGGTAAATTCAGTAATGATTTTTCTTACTTATTAGTAAATGTGTATGTACATTTGCACATGATAGTATCTTTAAGATAAAACTATTTATAACTTATGGACAATTTTTGTAAGTGGGTAGTTTTTAGAGTGAGAGTAAATGATATATATACTCTCTTTATGCTGCTTAAATAGGGGATAAAAAATGTCCAATAAAAATTCTAAAAGAAAAAGGACCATTGCTCTTTTATAGGTAGTATAGATATAAATAAGAAGTCAATATTAGAATGGACAAACTTGTCCCATTATGATTTTTTGATAGAAAAATTATATATCTGGGAGATGGGTGATTTACCTAGGAAAATTAACTTTAATGTGGAATTCATAATTTATCAAATGGTTGTGGATGGAAATCACTTTCCCATTGATAGATTTTCTCGCTCCTATTTCCCGAAAAAACAAATGGAGCCTATACGTTCAAATCAAACGGCAATTTCTAAAGAAACCATGTGCTACACATCTTTATAATTTCAAGGGACAACTCTAAGTTGCGGAGCAAACCCCCTGGAAGGTATCGTTTCGCTCTCCTACCCCTTTATATTAATAAAATTTCAATTAATTTGGATATAAAAACAATTAATTAAGTAGAGTAGAGTTGTTTAGCCATCCATCTCTTTCTGGGCTAGCTTTATTTAATTAGCCGTCTGACTGGGCTAATGTAATTATGCTATTGTCGTAAGTATGGTTGTATACCCAAACAACTGTATGTGGTTCAAAAACATGCTGTTGCTTAACTGTGCCAACCATCACAAAGATTCGATAGCAAAGAGAAACCCAGATTGAGATGAAGTAGACGACGCTGGCATTAGCTTTTTTCCCTTGATATTTTGTTTTATAATATTGATTGTTTTGCTTTTCTGTATAACTAACAATCTCAAGACTACCAAACGCCAATCAGATTAATATAACAACTCGAATTTAAATATGTTTGGGTTGCAATGAACATTACCTAAAATGCTCAACTAACCCATTAATTTTGTAACAACTGAGATTCGATATGTCAACGTTAGCTCTCTTCTTATTGGGCATAGTTAATTAGTACCCATTTGGAGGGATTTTATGCATATGTCTTATGGTGATATTTGAATTGAAAAACCCTAAACGCTATGAAGTCATATTTGATAAAAATCTGGAAACCCAAAAATAGACTTATATGACCTGTAAAATCGACTTTACAGAGCTTCTCCGAAGCAATATAATTTATCAATGCAGAAGCCCTCTCAAACAGGTTCTTAATGGTGTTATTGGTACTTTTCTTGATCACATATACATACCTTTTGTTTTTTCTTTGGAAGCCTTCAGGGGAAATTTATCTTCATATCTTCTCAAGGAGCGTTTTGGTTATTTAATGAGATTGGCATGTAATTTTGATCAAGTCAATGAACTTGTTATAAATAATGTACAGAAAAAGCTGGGCTTCTAGTTTTTTTTTATTATTTTCTTTTAAGATTATATAAATCTGACTAGTCTTCATTTGAACTTACACATGATAAAGGGTTGTCGAATCCATGGTCGGTCCCTTAATTCTTCCACCACTTAGATTCTTATGAACATGTACATGACTTCTACATCTACGTTTATTTGAACCTTCTTTTCTTTATTATTTTTCTGGATCCTTGACAGTCATTTTATTATTAATTCAATCACTGTTGTTTTTCCATTGTAAATCAAATTAAAACTCACCCAGAACCCAGAACCAGCCATGAATCCTCCATGCACGACAACCCCATTTAATTTGTTTTGAAATTTTCAATTTTAAACGGCGCACATTAAACAATAATTTAGAGCTCATGACAAGTTGACTAGGGTTAAGCTCAAGTATATATATAACAGAAGTTATACATGCACAACACCAATTCAGTGCCTAAGAGTTGATAGAGAATCAACACTCTCTCTCTCTCTCTAGATCTCCCTCTGCTGCCGACATGGCTACTCTTAGTCTTTTCTCAGTTGTTGTGTTTCTTCACTTGACAGTTGTGCTTTTCGTCTCAGAGCCCACCAATGCGCAGGGCTTGAAAGTAGGGTTCTACAAGAACGCATGCCCGTCTGTGGAGGCTATCGTCGAACAGACCACCGCTCATTTCCTCTCGCGAGCGCCCAGCCTTGCCGCTCCTTTATTAAGGATGCATTTCCATGATTGTTTCGTCAGGGTACATCATTTTTAATTACTAGCTACAGCTCATCTCTTTGACGAATTAGTAGACTCCATCTTTAATTTCTTATCTCTCTACTACGTACGTGTCTAATAATAATTAAGCTTGTACCATGTGTTGATCATCGATCATTTATCAGGGATGCGATGGTTCGGTGCTATTGAATGCTACTGCTGCAAACAAGCAAACTGAGAAAACTGCAGTTCCCAACCAAAGTCTGAGAGGGTTCCAGGTTATAGACGCTGTAAAATCTGCAGTAGAGAAAGTTTGTCCAGGAGTGGTTTCATGTGCAGATATTATTGCCCTAGTAGCTAGAGACGCAGTTGTGTTTGTAAGAATTAAATATGCCATCCTTAATCATTTGTATATCTATATATATATATATATTGCTAGCTTCTACTGAGTAATTAGTTAGTAAAATAAATGGGTTACGTTACTCAATTCCTTAATTAGGATAAAGGACCATTCTGGGAAGTACCAACGGGGCGCAGAGATGGAAGAGTATCAAATGCCAGTGAGGCCTTGCAATTTCTACCACCTCCTTTTGCAAACATCAGCGACCTCAAGTCAAGGTTCCAGGCAAAGGGCCTAAGTGTTAAAGACCTGGTCGTCCTTTCAGGTTTATATCTACACTGAGAATACAGACCAGCTGGTCGATCTGTCTAAAAGTCTAATTAATTAATTATATATATATATATTTATTTATTTATGTATATATGTGTGCGCAGCTGCACACACAATTGGGACTTCTCACTGCTTTAACTTCAACAACCGACTGTACAACTTCACCGGCAAGGGTGACACAGACCCCTCAATGGACCCCAATTACATTGCTAGGTTGAAGAACAAATGTAAGCCAGGAGACAACACCACGCTCGTCGAGATGGATCCCGGCAGCCGGAAAACATTCGACGCTGATTACTACACGCTCGTGGCTAAGAGACGAGGACTCTTCCAATCGGATGCTGCCCTTCTCACCGACAGCGAGACAAGAGCTTATGTCAAGCTCCAGGCTTCTACCCATGGATCTACCTTCTTCAAAGATTTTGGGGTGTCCATGGTCAACATGGGTAACATTGGCGTCCTTACAGGTTTCGCTGGTGAAATCAGGAAACATTGTGCTTTTGTCAACTGAGAGACGTACGGTTGTTATTTAACGTCTAGTTTTTGGTCCATTCTGTTGAGCCGCTTGGCCTAAGACATAATGGTTTTATTCGGTGTGATTTCATTTGTTTTGCTTTTCCAAAGCTTTTATTGCACCTCCTGAATAAAAATCCAAAATGGTGATGTTCTTTGAGTTTATGTCATTCCCTTTCTCTTTTTCCATTTCCATTTGTTGGTCGGTCAATTTATTTTATTAATTTTTCTCTCACCCCAACTTGGTTGTTTCTAGTAGATAAGGGCATGCCCTGAATATCAATAAAAGATAATATTTTTATAAAGTAATAAAAATAAAGTAACCTTTTTTTGAAAAATATCAAGAAAGGGCAATGATACCTTCCTCTGCGTCTGTATTCATCCTGAATCTCACAACTGTATCGGAGTCAACTGTGGAGTCGTCCAAGACAATGTAATCACATGTGTTCCTCATTAACGCACAGCACCATCGACCAGTTAAACGATCTGACCCGTTTGAGCTTCAAACTTTTGCTCGCAACGTTAACAAGAACCGTGAAGAGCCGTTAGTAGAAAAACGTGATGTAGAGGGGGCCGGGCATCTTCAATGGAAGCGCTGAAACGGAAAATGCACCCACCCCCAACTTGAAATCCAAACCTCCTGTCAAGTTTCCAAGGATTCAAGCATATAAGAACCCACCCATCTCTTTCTTCCAGAGAAATCCAGGTCTTCAGAGCTCGAACACACACATGAAAAAACTTTAAAAGAAACCTTAGCAAAACTGCAAAGGGAGCCCCACCTACAGTGCCCGAATACTCAGGATCATTCGTAGAGTTTCCACGATTGCTCATAGCCAAATCAAACGGAGAGGGGAAAGAAGAAGAGTACGACGTCCTGCCGTCCTGGTACTGGTTTCACGGACCGGATGCTTTTGTTTCAGATCTTTCTTTTTTAAACGAGAGAGAGAGAGAGAGAGAGAGAATTTCAGGCGTTTCAAAAGGGTTTTGGTGGAAAATTCTCCCACGAGAAATGAACAGTCGTGGCGCTGCAATGGTCAGAGACAGTCAAACAGGTAATGCATTGTAAAATAACACACATCAGAAAACAAATGCGAATCGTGAATATCAGCTGTTAGATTTAAAATGTTCGTGGCACAGTGGAGACAACCGTGTTCGTGTTTCGGTTTTCCTTCACCGGTACAGAAAGGGAATTCCGGCCTCCATCACCAGAGGAAGGGCAGAGGAAGACAATGAACAGTGTCATTGCCCTTCGTTGATATTTTTCAAAATAATTTACTTTATTTTAGTTATTTTATAAAAATATTATTTTTTATTAATATCCAGGGCAAAAAGTTGCCCTCATCTGCAACTGCAAGAAACCCTTCTAAATAACTTCTAAGAATCTTCATTCTGCGCCTCTGCGGGACCTATTTTTTGAGCTAACCTGAATTGGGTTTGGGCTGGCTCAATGCATGTTATAGCCCAACTGTTTGCTGCTAATTTATACAGGAAAAAACGGGTTTTGTTATCAGTTCAACTATTAGATTTTAGATCAGGGTTATTTTCTGGAAAATCGTATCCAATTGTCCAAAATAAGGATCCAACCCAAATAAGGTGATCAAATTTTGGTCAATTACGGATCCACCCCCCAACCCGATCTGAAGCCAATATGCTATGGCCTAAATCATGTTACTTTTACGTATCTATCAGGTCCTCGTTACAACTAAAGTAGACCCAACCCAAATTCCATTTGAGTTTTACATACGCTTAAATTAATCATGCGACTATGTGAGTAGCAAAAAAAAAAAAAAATAGAACATGTGAGTTTTACATATCCATCAGGTGCACAGTAAAAATAAAGTAGGCCCAAATTCCATTTGCCACCAAAACTACCGTTCGCCATTACCTTTTTGAATTCTCAAGATTCTTCTTCTATGCGTATAAGACATGGGAAATTATGCACCAGAACAGTATTTAGAAAACCTGACTGGACCGGTAGGTTGGACCAATTGAACCGTAATCGGTCTCTGGCCAGTTCAGTCATACCCCCAAAACTGTATTGAGTAAAAAACTGGCCAAAACCGTTGATCAGGATGGTCGAACTGGAAAACTAGTTATTCCGTCCCGGTTTTAGAAAATCAGCTGTTTTTTTTTTTTTAATTTTTAACATATAAATGAAAATTTCTAAAGGCCATAGCTTTGTATTCAGATGTCCGATTGAAATGATCTTTTTTATTTTGAATAACTTTTTGAGATCTACATGGAAAGAATATTTTTGTCAAAAATTGCATTTTATAGGTTCAAATCTTAATTTTTAATATAAAAATTGAACCTATAATAAAAAAGGTATATATTATAGAAGAATATAATTATATATTTTAAATATATTATAATCTAATTTTTAATATAAAAAGTTCTTCTGTTGGAATCACATCAAGTCTTCTTATCGAACATGCTTTTAGTAAAAAAAAACGATCTCTTAACTAATTAATAACGGGGTTGAAACTCACAATTTGATTCCAACTCAAGTTAATATTGAATCATTGATGTCTGAAATAGCCTAACCCTACACTAAGCCAAGCCCAAATTTTTCATCCAATTCGTCCATTTACTTAGTATGTTGGAAATGGGTTGAAGAAGCATTGGGTCAATTTAAATGAATTGGGTCGGGTTAGGTTGTGGATATCCATTGAGATAATCATTAATGATATAAGTGTGAATTCTTTAGCCATTTCTTTAATTTTCTTTCATTTGTATGAAATAATTTATAATTAATACAATAAATTATATTAATTATTGAATAAAAATAGTTTTGGCTGGAGCCAACATAGTTCACCCAAACTGATATAAATCCAAATTCAATCACATGGCACAATTTGGTCCGATTTGATTCTAGTGCAAAAGTCCCAACTATACCCAAACCGAATCAACCCAAACAATCCAGTAATCTAGACCAACCGGATTTGGGCCGGCCATACCCAACTCTAGATTGGATCATTTAGGTATCCCAACCCAACCTGATTTGGACCGGACCAACTTGATCTGAGTTGGGATTGCATAGTTGACCATCTCAATCTGCTTTGGGTCAGGCAGCCCGATCCCAAATTTGAACCCATGTTAGTCTGGCCTGGACCGACCCAACTGAAAATTGACCCAGTTCGAACAATCCAGATCCATACGGTTTAGGGCCGGTCCAGGTCTGGTACGGTTTGACCCAGGTCAATTCAACCCGGTCCGGAATGACCCAACCAAACTGACCTGGTTTGTGCCAGTTGTCCAGACTCCAATTCCAGATGGTTTGGGTCCTGCCTGACCTGTAACGGTCTGAATCGGGTTGACCCGGTTTGAAACAATCTGACTGAAGCTGACTAGGTTTGGGTCGACCAGTCTGGTCCGGCTCTAGGCTATTCAGACTCGTCCCTACCATATTCGTACCAACTTGGATCCAAACGGTTCCAACCGACCCGGGTCAGTTCAACCCGGTTCAGTTTGAACAGTGTGAGCATAGACTTGCATTTATTGAAGCCAAACTCAAGCGGGGAATAAGATGAATTCCTCTACTTGTGGCAATGCCCAAAGATTTTAATGGCATTCAAGAAACAATCAATTGCTCTAGTGGTGTCCACCGGAAGCAGAGATACGATTTACTCACTAGAAGAAAATTGGTCACTAGATAGACAGGCAAGTTTATTGTTCAAAAATTAGGAGTACTAATAAGCTTTTAATTAGATCCAAAGCCAGTAATAAAATAAAAAATAAGGGATGTTATCTAAAACTCACAATGACTTTTTTATATTTCTCTTAAACTTATCATAACTTTCAAAACCTTCACAGATGTTAGTGAGTTTTGTTGTCCAAAACTCACCTTCCATTAAGATTTTGGTTAGATCACTATTAGTGATCATTAAATATCCTTAAGTTCAAGCCTATAGTAGGCTTGCAAATTTTATAGTCGGGCCTGGGCCCAATATTTCAAGCACAGCCTAGGCCTGGCCCAGCCCACATATATTTAAAATATGTATACATAATTGTTATATATGCTTAAATGCTGTGTAGTAGGTTTGTCCTTCAATTCTATTTCTCAGAATTAAAATGAATAAAATTAGAGATGCAGGGGATCGAACCCTGTACCTCTCGCATGCAAAGCGAGCGCTCTACAATTTGAGCTACATCCCCACATAATAATATTTTATTCTATTTAATAAATCAATTTTCTTTGTCAAATGCCGGTGGCACGATGCATGCGTTACGAATCTATTGTTTAGGAGTCGGTTTAATGACCATACGTCTGATGTAACACAATCTGGGCCATGCTGGTATCATATGGTCATGCTTCAATTCTTAGAAAGCGGTGTATTTGGGCACATCTCTTTGGATAAAAAGGGGCTGTACTCCCATCTTGATTGGTCAAAAATATTCTACTTAGACCTAGCAATTGGGTTGGGTGGGTCGGGTCGTGTCAAGGTATTTGGGGTTGATTCGAGTTGGGTTGAATTCGGGTTGGGTTGTTAACTGCTAGACCCTAACCCTAAATGTTCAGGTTAGGGTTGACCCATGGGTCAATTCAGGTCATCTAAAAAATAATTGAAATTTAAAAAAATAAAGAAAAATTACATGAAAAATGTCAAAATTAAAAGAATTAACCTTAAAATTCCAAATATAAAATAAAAACTTAAACATTTAACAATTTAAAGAGTAAACAATAAAAAGTAAAGACTAAATAGAAAAAATTAAAGAGTGGAAACTTCTAACAATACATAAATAATCTCAATTAGACTTGACAATCAGGTTGACCCATGACCTAACCCAACCCAATCCAACCCAGATTTTTTTCGGGTTGGGTCACTTTCACATTCGGGTTGCTAAATATGAGACCCTAACCCTATTTTTTTGGGTTGGGTTGGGTCGGGTTTGCGGGTTGGGTCAACTTTTTGCCAGGTCTAATTCTACTAGTGCGAATTGTGTACCGAATTTAAAAAAATTGATACTGTATTAGGTAACTTACCCTCGGCCCGTTCAAGTTGTACACCTAAACCCCATTTATTGACCTTTACCCTCTAGGCTGCTTTTGATTGCAGTGCAAATCCTGATTCGTGTAAAACTAATTTGCAACTGGTTCAGTTTTGTCTTCGTTGGTGTAAAATTAAGGGAAATTGTCTAAAAAAAATTCACCATGAATTTTCAGCATTTCTCTTTAACTCGCCACAACTTTTCAAAATGTCTAAAATTCACCATATCAGTAAGATTTTATTTTCCAAAACTTACCTTCTGTTAGTGCACCGTTAATGCTTCTTAACAGAGGTGTCCACATCAGCATAATAACAATTTTCATGACTAAATTACCCTTGGATGGCGAGTTAGAGGAAAATGGTCTTTTTCAGTTTTCAATTTTCATGTTTTGTTTGCATTTTTAGTGTTTTGTTATAATTTCCAATGTTTTTTATAATTTCTATTATTTTACATTTTCTATTTTCTACAATCTATAAATTTTTTCTGTATTTTTTCTTATTTTTTTGCAATTTTTGTGTTTTTCTATAATTTTTGGCGTTTTTTATTTTCTGATTTTGTCTTTCAATTTCTATAGTTTCTATAATTTAAAACTAATTTTTTATTTTATTTTTAATTTCTATGATTTTTTTTTTTATTTTTTGAAATTTCTGTGTTTTTATATATTTTATATTTGAAAATATTTTTTTTGAACTTTTTCCTGTTTTTCATGTCTAATTATTAAAATATATGTATATATTTTATATTTTCCTATTAGGTTAAAATGGTAATATATTAACACCTGTTAGTTTGTTTAATGTCAAGTTAGTGATATTATAAGTTTTAGACATTTTGAAAAGTTGTGATAGGTTTAAAAGAAATGCTGAAAACTCAAGGTGAATTGGCTGATTAACCATATGAATGATTTTAACTGTTTTCCAATTTTTAAAATTTTTTATTTCTTTTATCAAAACGGACCAGTCATTCGGATCGAATGGTTGGACTGTTTAAACCAATAACGGGACCCCTGACCGGTTTAGTCACCGGTTCGTTTTTAAAAACCATGGGATGAATTATGTCTCCATATGCTGAAAAAAAATATATAACCAAAATGTCTGGAATATAAAAGGAGGAAGAACACCCACGTAATACTTTACATTATTTATGTATTATGTATATTTTCCTCCAAATTATCAACAGGCCCTTGGCTTTTACAGAACATCGTGGGGGAGACGGGAGAGACCTCTCTTATTTTTATTTTGGATTCAAATACAAGGTAAACCGCCTTCTGCGCTGCCACGAACCCACCTTCCCATTAATGGCAGCATGCATGAACAGTCCATTAATACATGGAGACTGTCTCTATGGCAATTGCAATACTCATGAGTCATGAAATTGAATGTATATGGAGTAGTTTTGATGAAAGCATCGATCCTTGGTATACGTTGGAGGGTCATAGGATTTGGACCACATCGATCCTAAAATTCCCCCGGCCCAAAGAAAAAGAAAATCAAGAATCCTGACTTCACCCTAGCTACCTAAAATTCTGATAATGTATTGAAATTTAGATCAGAATATAATCTCCCCTTGGAACCAATGAGGATATATATATATATATATATATATATAGGAGGGCATGTTGAAAGACTTAATGTATGGGTCATTCAATATACTGGGCATTCAACTGACTGGCTTGCAGATTGATTAAAAGTAAAATATATAGTCTCCAAACTCGATCGATCACATTAATATTTCCTTTTTAACGAATCCAATATTCAGATCTATAGAAGTTCAATTCAGTATCTTGTTCAAGTTTTGAACCAACCAGGATGTGAAGGTTTGATTCTACAGGTGCAATATATTCAAAGAAAATATATTAGGCAATCCAGCGCGCCCTGAATAGTTCACATATATACTTAGATTAATTTGGATGCCATTTCCGATAGGCTCCGAGTAGTCACAAAAAAAAAAGTAGTTTGTTACAACTCTTTTCTCCGCAAGATTCAAGTTGGGCTTCCAATTTTATAGTAATAAAGAGGCATCATCTAAAACAATTAATGCATTATATGATAATGCCCGTTGTAAGGTCAACTTCCCATTCGATCGAATAGGTTCTCACGAACATGCATTCCTCGGTTTTGTTAGGAGGTTTACTCACTATTCATGGCTTACTTTTTCAGCCTATTGTGTTTTTATTTTCTATGGGAGCGGAAATGAGACATAATAGAGCCATTGTGCATCTTCCTTCCTCTTATTTAATTCTAATGTCCTATCCGTCACAACTTGGATAAAGCAAGAGTTATATATTAAACCAGGAAAAAACGTGTTGAGCCGGATAAACGATCGATAAACAGGCTCTCTTAGCTTGTTGGACTGGGACAACTCCAACCAGATCTGCTCTATTGCGACTGCATGTGCGTAGAACTTGAATGGATCCCATGGGCCAGGCTGACTGATTCAACCAAATTCACCATAAGATAGACTTAGGGGTTAACTGGGATGGACCTATCCCGATCGATGATCCATCCTCTATGGGTTGTTCCTTAGTCATCCAAATCCAAAGTCAACCCTTTTACTATGCACATTGAAAGGCAGCCAGCCCATTAAAGTATATTAAAGAAGACAGACCAGCCCAGGAAAAGGGATGGCGCTTAATAACGCAACTATATAACAATTAACGAGGCCTAGCTAGTTTCCAATATCATCTCAGTGCAGAGGGAGTTATTATTAGTAATCCGCGTCATTATTATTGGGTAGCTAGAGACATGGCTACTCTGAAGCTTATCCCCGTTTTCCTCCTTCTGCAGTTGGTAATCTCTGTTTTCTTCGTAGACCCCATCACTGCGCAGGGCCTGAAAGTAGGGTTCTACAAGAAAACATGCCCATCTGTGGAGGCCATAGTCAAAAAGACGACAGCACATTTCATCTCCAGAGCACCCACCCTCGCCTCTCCTCTATTAAGGATGCATTTCCATGACTGCTTCGTCAGGGTACGTACTACCGTATTTTGGCCTTGCTCCAATTTATTTATATATATATATATATATCTCACTATTAATTTGCTTAATACGTACGTAGCACATCAGTGCTCTTGAACTCTACAGCGACCAACCAAGCTTAATTAATACTACTAATTAAATCAAATTCTCGTTTAATTGTGTATATGCAATCTGCAGGGATGTGATGGTTCAGTGCTCTTGAAC
The DNA here is from genome assembly GCF_055504915.1 of Nelumbo nucifera. Lineage (NCBI taxonomy): Eukaryota > Viridiplantae > Streptophyta > Magnoliopsida > Proteales > Nelumbonaceae > Nelumbo > Nelumbo nucifera. The sequence goes on along the minus strand of NC_142649.1, from coordinate 142,763,129 downwards.
TCTACCGCGACCAACCAAGCTGAGAAATCTGCAATCCCCAACCAAAGCCTTCGCGGGTTCCAGGTCGTCGATGCTGCAAAGGCCGCTGTAGAGAAAGCATGTCCCGGAGTAGTCTCATGTGCAGACATTCTTGCCTTGGTAGCAAGGGATGTTGTGTCCCTGGTAATTGCAATTTCTCTCTCTCTCTCTCTCTCTCTCTCTCTCTCTTATAAAAAATAATTACTTACCGATCGGTCGACCCATATGTATGTAACTATGTATTACGTACGACTAAGTAGCTAGATTGCTTCCTTTGATCAGATCGAAGGACCACGTTGGGAAGTTCCCACTGGACGGCGAGATGGAAGAGTGTCGTTGGCCTCGGAAGCCCTGACAAATCTGCCACCCCCTTTCTTTAACATCACCCAACTGAAGGCATCATTCACCAGAAAAGGTCTAAGCGTGAAAGACCTGGTGGTGCTCTCAGGTGGACACACAATTGGCAATTCCCACTGCCCCTCCTTCACCAACCGGCTATACAACTTCACCGGCAAGGGAGACACTGACACCTCTCTGGATTCCAACTACATTCCCAAGTTGAAGAGCAAATGCAAGCCAGGAGATGTGACCACCATCGTGGAGATGGTTCCTGGCAGCTTCAAAACATTCGACGCTGATTACTACACGCTCGTGGCTAAGAGACGAGGACTCTTCCAATCCGATGCTGCTCTTCTCACCGACAGCGACACAAGGGCTTATGTCAAGCTCCAGGCTTCCACCCATGGATCTACCTTCTTCCAGGATTTTGGGGTGTCCATGGTCAACATGGGTAACATTGGAGTCCTTACTGGCTCCGCTGGTGAAATCAGGAAACATTGTGCTTTCGTTAACTGATGAGCAACGTCTACTTTTTGAATTTGGACTTTGGAGCATAATAGATTTTGTCGCTGTTGCGTGTCACTTGGCCTTGGCGTTCCAACTTCCTAGGTCTGATGAAGGGGAAGGATAATACTGAGAGGACAACGCCCTTCCCCAGGCTTTTTTCACTGTTGATCTGGAATATTGTGTGCTCCCACGTTAGTCTAGCTATTGGTGTTTTTTTTTTTTTGGTTCAATATGTAACAACTAAACAATAAAGTATGCTCCTCTTGCTTTAATTTCTTCGATATTCCTTCCTGAACAAACCATGGTTATTGGATAGTTGACTTCCAAGTTCCCAACTGCAAGTTATTTAACTAGAATCTTGGGCCCTGGGAACACAGAAGTCATACATGATAGGTCACTGCCCAATGGGCCTGAGCACCCGAAACTTTTCACTTTCACCTGAAACTGCTGCCACCATCAGAGATGACTCCTACCTAGCAAATGAACCGGGCCAAAATTGATTACGGCCGGTGCCATCTATTCAGCAAGAAATTTTTTAGGATTTTACAAATTTTCTGACAAAAAGAATAATTTTTTAAAAAAGTGTTTTGCCTAGAGTTAAGAAAAACATGGAAAACGAAGTTTTTTGGAAATGCAATGCAGGCATGGGTAGAATTTGGGGTTCTGTTGGAAGGCTTTTTGACCCAAAGCCCTCTACTGTTTACCAATAGGATGTTTCGACCAGTCCTATCCAGATGGGTCCTTTGCTCTATCGAATCCACTTTGAACGTTTTGCCTTGGTGAAGCTTATGTTTTTCAACTTGATCCTGAAATAACAGGAAAATAAATTCTTGGAACTTTTTTTTTTCTAGAGTAGAATTTTGCAAACAAAATAAACAAGAACTTAGCGTTTAAAGAAAAAAAAAAGCTTAGAAATAAAGAGAAGAAAACTTTGATAAAGTTGACAAGAATTTCTTGCTTTAATTTCTTTTCAGTAAAACTAGACCTTCCTCGTTCCCTCTCATCGTGAACTTAGGCTCTTGCACTTTCATATTATAACAAAGGGTTCGATTATGATATAGAAAAGATATGATATATGAAAAACTTTTGATTGGAATCATAAACGAGTAGCCAATTAGGTGTTATTTATCAAAATTTATGGATGGATTTTGATTGGTCAAAACTCTTTCCATACCATATCTTTTCCGCATCATAGATTTTCCCTATAACAAATGACCCCTTCCCATCATCATTCCATCATACTTTTTCTTGACATTAATCATTCCTTCGATGTCAACACTTGGATGGGATAATATATATATATCCTTGAGCTTTCGAGTTAAACTTAAGCTCATCGAATATTTAATCAAACAGCTCAGCTCGACTCAACACTTGGATGGGATAATATATATTGGACTTCTTCACAGGACACATCATCAACCCCAACAACTTCCTCCTCCCACAGAATCCTCCCATACAACTAAACCCAGCACCTGAACCCACCATGCACTTCGAAGCTGACCCATTTTTCACACCATTCCCACTGTTTAACGCAATATTGGATCTTCATGTGGTATGGAAGCAGCATTGTGTCCGATGGATCACCTTATAGAGGACCCGCTTGCAGCTTTAGACTTCAACATAACAGCCCAAGGCACAACTCACAGCTTTCCACTGCTTTTGCACTCTCAAGTACCCCTCCATCATTCAAATTGTCATCTATTACGTTACTATATTTACTTACTATTGTTTCAGTTTTTCTTTTTTATCTTTCCCATCAATTTACCCATTACACATATCAAAACAAAAATAATCTCCTAGAATACCAGGGGAGAGCAAATGACCCCCAAAAAATTCAGAGAATTGTACAAACTCTGTGAGACAAAAAAACTAGACATTCTATTCATCTGTGAGACAAAACTATCATCTTCTAAAAGCTCAAGGCTTGCCCAAAAATTGGGTTTTAACAATCATTGCAACTTCGTAGATGAGGGCCTTGCAGGAGGTTTGTGCTTGGGTTTCTACCATTGACTTACAAGTTATCCAAAACCACAAACACCTATTACACCTCCAAGTTTATAACCTCCCACTGCACCAAGCCTAGCAACTTCTATTATTTTATGGACACCTCTAGAGATAGGACTGCAGATCTCTCTGGCAATATCTCATTAAAACCCAATCATCAACCACACTCCCTTGGCTTCTCATGGGCGATATCAATGACATTTACTTATTCCAAGATCATAAAAACTTCAGAAACTCAAGACCACACTCTCCACCTCTCTAAGAACTTCATTATCAACTTTTGACTAATAGACTTCGACTACATAGGTCCCTCCTTTACTTGGACAAATGGTTAACAAGGTCCCTCAAAAATTCTAGAAAGACTTAACAGAGCCCTTACCACTCCTTTGTGGTGTGAATTCTTCCCTAACTCTCTTCTCTTCCACTTTCTCATCATATCTTTGAATCATGGTCTTATCAAACTACACATTAATCACACTCCTCCACCCAAACACCCTCACTTTCATTTTCTTCCTTTATGGACCGAACACCTAGATTGTAACAACATCATCACAGCTTCATGGGAATAAAACATAAGGGGTAGTCTAGCTCACCAAGTTATTTCTAAGCTAAAGATCTATAAAAGCTCTCTTAAAAAATGGAACAAGGACTGTTTTGGGAAGATTTAGACTCACATTAAGAACTTATCATTGCCACTCTACAACTGAACCCCTCTAGAATATCATTACTGGCTTCTCAAGGAAGAACAACTCTAGAGATTAAAATCTAGTGAACTTTGGTTATGAGATGAATACAAAAACACCAAGTTCTTTCACCACATAGCAAACCATAAGAACCATAAAAATAGCATTTAATGGATGAGAAAAGTTGATGGTTCGTGGACTTTTGATAAGGAGGAAATTGCCCAAATGTTCATAAACTCAGTCAAAGATATAGGGGATAATCTAGAACTACAAAATCAAATATTCGAGAGTCGAATGTTAAACAATATCAATCTGCCATCTTTACAACAGAATCAAATAAACTCGTTCTTATCCCCTCCCGCCCTAGAAAAAATCTCTGTAGTAGTGAAATAAATGCATCTGCACAAAGTTCCTACTCTTGATGGCTTCACAGGCTATTTTTACCAACATTTCTGGAATTTAGTGGGCCCAGATATCCACAACCTAGTTTTCCAATTCCTTAACTCAGAATACCTACCCAGAAAACTAAACAACACTAACTTGGTCTTCATTCCCAAAAACAATGCTCCCATGGACACCTCCAACTATAGATCAATCAGTCTGTGCAATGTGCTTTCAGATTTCAGCCTATCCTATAGGACCTAATTTTCCCATTCTAGTCACGTTTCCTCAAGAATAGGTAGATGGTAGAAAACATTCTACTAATGCGAGAAATTGACCATATTTTATGATCCCAGAGGAAAGAGAAAGGATATATAGCCCTCAAACTTGATATGCCATAAGTTTTTGATAGAATAAGATGGTCCTTCCTCAATCATGTTCTTAAGAAAATGAATTTTCTAGATAAATGGTGCCACCTAATTCATGAATGTACTACCACAACCACTTTTTCAATTAAGATGGCTAGGAGATCCGTTATCTCTTTATCTATTCATTATTGGTATGGCCCAATTGCTTCAATAGGCTAAATAGGATGGTGCAATTGAAGGCGTCAAAATCTGCAGAACAAGTACCCCTACCACTCATCTACTATTTGTAGATGATTGTGTCTTGTTTTGTAAAGCAGATGTTCTCCAAGTCAAAGCCTTAGTGGACATTTTAAATACCTTTGAATCTTTGTTGGGCCAAAAAATCAACTATGCCAAATCGACCATCAGTTTTAGTAGAAATTTCCCAAGACATCAACAAAAGATTTTGGCCCACATACTTAAAGTTAAAAATCCAATGATGGGGACAAAATATCTGGGTGCGAAAATCGATGTAAAACTCAACACAAAGCTTCTCATAAAGAAGTCCTAAACAGAATAACCACCAGGATTAACTCTTGGAGTTCTAAGCTGCTATCTCAAGCAGAAAGAACGACTCTAATAAAATTCTTTCTCTAGTAAATACCCATATGCTCCATGGCATCATCTATTCTACCAGTTTTAGCACACTCAAACATTAACAAATCTTTGAGAACATTCTGGTGGAACAATGGTAATTACAACTTAGCACACACAATCTCATGGGAGAAGCTCTGCAGACCCAAATCAAAAGGAGGGATTGGTTTTCATAACAACAAATTAATGAACCAAGCAATGTTTGGTAAGAAAATTTGGAGACTTGTTAAACAAGACCAAAACTTATGGTGTAAGGTTATCAAGGAAAGGGACATGAAGCTCATCATAGTGGCAACAAGCCCATAAGATGATCCCTAATTTCAAGCCCAACCTGATATGGCTCGTTAAAGATGGCATCAAAGTTAAAACTACTGCTGACCCATGGGTCCCCACCATTCCTGGTAATATACCTAACACAATCTCGGCCAATCCAACCCCCTCCAAGTTGCAAACTTCCTAAATTTGGATGGACCATGGAACCTCGAATAGCTGTGATGAAGGGTGATTTGGTGCAACCTAGCGAGAAGGGGACACATGGACAAGGCCTGATTAAGGGATGACGGCTCAGCTTGGCAAGCCTATTTCACAACGTTTGAGCTCGGGCGTTCGGTCACCTTGGCGTAGAGTCACCTCGGCGTCGGGGCACCTCGACATTCAATCCAATTCGGAACTAAAGAACCGAAGTATCAGCTCGGGGCTAACAGCCCGAACGGCCACGTAACGACTCCGGAAGTTTCTCCAGTAAACTCTGAACCTCACAGGATCACACCGCATAACAACAGGCTTTATCTTCTCCCCACCCGGATCGGGCAGAAACAATAGACTTTATTGACTGATACGTACTCCCCAATTAAAGCGGAAACAGATCGCATCCCCTCAGGCCGAAGATCCCGGAACTGTTTCGTGAAATCTGCAGGAGTTCAGCTATATAAGAGCAACAACCCCTCCAGGGCCCAGGTATGCGTGATCACTCTACTCTCTAACTCTCAAGCTCTCAGATTCTTAAAGCATTCAGCTTGCAGATACTAACTTAAGCATCGGAGCGACCTCGTCGGGTTAGCCACCCTGGGTTCTCTGATCCATCGTCTTGCAGATTGATCCAGCTCGCTGCTCGATTGGAAGCCAGATTGTCCTCCAGTTGGGAATAGTCAGATCGCGCCACATCAAACTCCAACTCTTCTTCGATAATCACACCATCTCCCATATTCTACTCATTGAGCATTAACCGCAACTACCCAATGACAAACTCATTTGGAAAAGAAATAAATCTAGTGTGTATTCTATCAAATCGGCCTATTTCTCACTCCTTACCCAACAACCATCCCCCTCCTCCACTCATTTCATTTGGAACCTAATTTGGAAACTCAAAATTCCCTTTTGGTTTCAAGTTTTTGCCCGAAGATGCTATGGGACGGATTCCAAACAAAAGACAAAGCACACAAGCAATCACTTACATAGGATCAGATATGTTGTATTTGTAATGAAGAGAGAGAAACTTCATTTCATCTCCTATTCAAATGTCCTTTTGCAAGGGCTATTTGGTGTACAACTCAGATTGGGTTAAACACAGACATTATGGAGCCAAAGACTATACCCCAAGTTATTTCCGAATGGATGACAAGGCTCCAAAGGGTGGTGGACAAGGAGCAGGCTCAGATTAGCCTAGAAAAATTTTGTACAATTTCATACTTCACTTGGGAAGCTCGAAACAAAAACAAAATTTGAACAAATTCAACCAAACCCACTTACTGTGCTAAATAAAGCCTCATTGAACTACACCCATTTAGATTTTCAAATCTAGTCAACACCTCACACCCAGGCATCAACATCTGAACCAACCATCTCTCTCTTGTCTGATGGCTCTTTTGGCCAAATAACAGGTCTTATAGGACAACGGTTCATCATCCAATCACCCTCTAGAGAAATTATCAGGGCAGAAGGTCACCCGTGCTCGGCCATTGACAGTTATGATGCCGAAATCCGAGCGATAATCGCTGGACTCTCCACAATTGCTGCTTTAAATATACAACAAATACCCGTGTTTTCTGATAGTAGTAATCTGATTAATTATGTAAAGAATGACAACAGGCCAAAAGACTGGATCGAGCAACTTCATGAAGGCCATATCCAACGCCTATTAGCATACTTACAGTCCTGTTCTATTGTACATATTAATAGGAACTCTAACACCATATCCCCTCTTTTTGCATATGTTGCATGTAAGGGCCAGGTGATCTTGAACTTCAATCCTGCTACATCATGCCATGTAAATTTCAGAAATTATGAATGAAGTTCTCTTCCTTCTGCTGAAAAAAAACCCAACCTACCCCTTTTAACAAGACTTTCCTGCCTTCAAGAAGGCTCTTCCAACCCCATGAGCCAGCTCTAGGCAACTTGTCATTTAGAAGAGATTTATGTTTCACATATTTTGCTCTTACAACCCTTGCCCACAAACTGTCTTCCTCACTGGCTATCCTCCAAGCTAATTTTGCTAGGAGGGCTCTATTAAAGCAAGCTGGATCTCTGAACCCCAACACCCATCTAGTTTGTTTCTACTTAATTGGGTCCAACTAATCCACTAATACCCTTTTGGCCGCTATTTTTACCCCACGAGAATTTTCTTTGGGAATTTCTTAGGTTCTTTAAAATGTTTTCAGACAGAACAAAACAAGAGATGCTATAAGTTGGGATAGCATTTAGAACAGATTTGATTAAGACTTCCTTACCTGCTTGATTCAGGAATTTACCTTTCCAGTTTGAAGCTTTACTTTCCACCTTATCCACAAGAACATTCTAGCTTTTGATTTGCTTTCAGGCAGAAGGACACGATATATCTAATAAGTTAAATGGGTGGACTCGAAGCTTATTCTTCTGAACCACTTATAATAGGATAAGAAAGGACCTTAATCCAACATAATATTGTGATTTTGCTAGTGCTGTTGGTTTTCTCGTAGCCAAAAGAAGACTCGTTTGTATAATTAGGAGGTGGGACCCATTCTTTTAGTTTTGACAAGCCAAGAATTGATCTCTATAATGAATTATTATTGTTTGGATACAACTTGGAGGTTAAATCTTCGGATAAATGGCATCCAACATTGTCCTGAACATTTGCTTTTTTCTTCCTGCAATTATTCTTTTAAAGATCAATTCAAATTGGCATTGTTAGTAAACAATACCATTGGTATTGAGAAGTTGTTTTGATCAATAGAAGAACAAAAATGATCTAAATGAATTCGATTTTATAGCTTTCAAACCCTTTAAAGGCTTGTATGCAACTGTAAGTTCGAGCCAGGACCAAGAATAATTTCTAATGTTCCTTTCCAAATTTAAATTCATTGATATTGTCCTTCTACTTCCCTCTCTTTTTTTTTTTCTCTCTTGTGCCGAAAGCCCTTAGACTAATTTCATCCTACTTTTTGTATCCAGGAGTATTATTACTTTGTAAATAAATGATTCAAGAAACTACGGACCACAGACCATAAGGGTCCTACGTTTCAAACTATAGACATGAATATAGAAATCATGATTTTCGATTAAGACTCCAAGTTACTTAAGCTGGGCTGCTGGGGTATAATTGGGTCTTGTTCGGAATCAAAATCGATCCCGATCCAATTACAATCAGGACACAATGCAGGCCCAGACCCATATAATCGGATTTTGGATATGTTGGTTCTATCAGGCCCATTAAAAGCCCTATAAGTAAACTGTGCTTCATTGAGGCCCAAAGTAAGAGGTTGAATGGTTGTAGACTGGTGTGGGGCTTTATCATTGTGCCCACAGTCCACATCCTGCTGAACAGCTAATCCTATCTTGGACTCTAGGGTGTTCTTTTTTCAGACTGTGAGAGGGGGCAAAGTTGGTTAATGGGATTTTGATTTCCATTGATTAAGAATCTCATGTTCTTTTTTTAGATTTATGTGGGGACTAGGGAAAGTTTATTTTCTTGGGTATCTCTAACCCGGGAAATAATTTTCCCAACTACACTAGCATTTACCCATGTTCTTTTATTTTCCTTGGTATCACTAGGTGGGTAAATAACTTTCCCACCTAAAGAGAAAAATGCCCTTTTCAATAATGGATTTTTATGACTAAAATGGTCATTGCCTTATTTTATGAGAAATAAAATAACATGGATAAATGCACTTACTCCCGAATAAATAACTTACTGAAAAGTGAAACGGGGCCTCAGTGTTCCAATAAAACTGGATATACCTAAGGATTGGTCCACAACAGCACAACCTAATTGCTCAAGTAACAAGTCACACTTACCAAAATAAACCAAACAAACGAGCAAAACTTGAGGAGTGAATGTAATAAAAAATATGCTAGCTTTTTTTTTATTTTTTTTTTCTGTTTTTGCTTTTGTTTTCAGAAAATTGGCAATTGTAGACAAACAAGAACACGTATTCTTCTTTGTAAGATCACACAAGGACAATTAAGTAAACAAAAGATCTCATCATTCAACTTAACTCCACTCTACAAAGCTGTATCCCATTTTCATCACTCCAAAGAAGGAACACGACACAGAGTTGCTTGATTAGAACAAAGCTACCCCGATCAGCCAAGCTCAGCTATTCACAACCGAACAATGCTTCCTAATCTCACCTGAAGACCCAGTCTTAACGTCAATCTGACCCATCTTCTCCATGGACTTGGCGAATTCCGTGTAGAAGTTTTCAAGTGTTCCCTGGAGAAGTTGGTTGATGAAAGATCTTGAAGTGGAGTCTGTGGTCAGTGCAGAATCTGACACGAATAGACCCCGTCTCTTGAGTAGGAGTTTGTAATAGCTAAGATCAAAGGTCCTGAAACTGCCTGGATCCATCTCAACTATGGTAGTATTGTTTGTAGGTGTCTTGCACTTCTTTGCCTTTAGATTTGCAGCATACTCGCTATCTAGAGCAGGATCTTGATCACCCACACCTGTGAAATTGTAGAGTCGGTTGCTGAATGCAGGACAGTGAGCGATTCCAATTGTATGGGCCCCTGGGTTGATCGACATGAGAGGTAGAATCATCAGTCTGCTAAACAACTTGTCAGGAAAAAAGAAAAGACACTAATCCACAGAAAACGATTATTTCTGTTGACAGATGAGCATACCAGAAAGCAGAACAAGATCTTTCACATCGAGTCCTTTATCAGAAAACCTTTTCTGGAGGGTGGTGAAGTTGTTGGTTGGAGCAGGTATTTGGGATAAAGCCTCCGATGCATTTGAAATAACCCCATCTCTTCGTCCTGTTGGAACTTTCCAAGAGGGTCCTCCCTGTTATTTGCAGGATGAGTAAGAAGATATGGGATTGAGTTGTGATGTAGAAATAATCATAGAAAGAGTAAATTGAATCTTGTTTCCTCGAGTGAATTGAAGTTGGCAGGTCAATCCTTACTGTGGCAACAATTGAGTCTCTTGCAACCAAGGCAATGATATCAGCACAAGATACTACACCCGGGCACTCAGCTTCCAGTAAGCTCTTTACTCTGTCAATGAAGTCAAAGCCTCGGAGTGTCTGATTTGGGATTGCATTCTTTTCAGCAGTTTGGTTGGTCGAAGTGGAATTGAGCAGCACTGATGCATCACATCCCTGAGCATACAAATTAACAATAGTAATTCATATGTTAGCCAAACCAGAAGACCCAGAATAAATAAAATTACAAGTAGTACTGGAAATTGAAGGTACATGTTAAAACAATGGGAAACAGAGGAAAACCCAAAAAGTAAAGACACTAACCCTCACAAAGCAGTCATGGAAGTGCATTCTTATAAAAGCTGCTGCCAGGGATGGAGCATTATGGATATGCTTATTCACAAAATCTAGTACAATCTTCTCAGCTTTTGGACAGCTCTTATCATAAAAGTCGAGCTTTAGATCAGCTTGTGCTGAACCCAACAAACACAAAACACCCAAAATTACAATCCCAAAACAACCTATGTTTCCCATTGTAGCTAGTTTGGAAGAATTTCCCACTCTCTGAGCCTCTGCACTGTATGGGAACAACCATGGAAGGAGATTTATAGGCCTTCATCAATTATTTGAATTGAGCCCCAGCTAAGAAGGAAAGCATTGAATTCGAAACTTCTACACTCAAAGTCTAACCACCATGTGCTTTTATTGTAGTACTTTAATGTGATAATGACAATATATCCTTGATGCCGGAAATGTATGATTGATACCAAATGCGGCTATAGAAATGTTATTACTTGGGCTCGCTCCGGATAGAACAGGCCCGCTGGTGAAATGAGGTTTTAATACTATCTAGATCTTTTGTTTTATTGTTCAAAGCTAGCTCAATATCTAATTGCATGCACATATTGTTAGACAGTGTATGCCCTTAGCTCCAATCAGAATGATGTACCTTATAACATTTGATGTAATGAATAAAGTACATATTTGATTCATATTACTATGGTGTGTTTCTGTGAAATATTCTTAAATTGGACACTTATGAGAGTTGTGTTAGTTTAGAATCTTCATAGTCGTTGGATAAATCTAGAGAGATTTATCCTACCAAGGCTAACACTGATGTGCTGCTAAATTGGACAAAGTGAATGATCAGGGATGCACTATCTCTGATGGAAACCAAACCTACCGGCAGTCGATTTCAACTGTTGAAATTTGTTTTGCAAAAATATATTTATATAGACACACACACACATATAATATATATATATATATATATTATGGTTTCAAAATATTTGCAAAAGGTTTTAATTCCTGGGATCCATGTGAGTAGAGAGTGCAGCACTATACCTTGCAGCTGAGGGAGAGGTCCTCTATTGTCGGGCAGTGTTTGATCATTATGGGCTGAGAGGTTAAGTGTAAGACCATTGAGGGTAATACCTGATGGGCTAATCATGCATCTACCCACAGTCCTTGGGTTTTTATAAGGTGGCTTGACTCAATGACCATTTAGTGTAAATGTTGGGTCCATTAAGAGCCCATGGTGATGGACTCGGGGGTTCACTATCTCCTACAGTGAATTCGGCCAGGCCTTGTAACAGAGGATGGGCTGAACCCATATGTCTGATGTGTAGATCAATGTTTGGGTCCCATGCCATACAAGGACATCCAACTGGGCAGTAGTCTGGAGGATAAGTGAGCACACAGACTTAATGGGCCTAAAACCCAATTCGAATTGGTTTAGTTAGATTAATTAAAGAGGGGTGGTTCTAGGATTTAGATCAGCATATAGGATAAGAGATTGTCTCTATCCACTCAGAGAGTCTAGATCCAAATAAAGATTTGAATCAAGAAACTCCTAATTAGATTAGGAGGGCTGATCTTTATCTGTAGATAAGATAAGGGATTATCCTTATCTCTTAAAGAGAGTCAAGATCCAAATACAAGATTTGGATTAGGAAACTCCTAATGGGATTAGGAGAACTTCTCTTTAAGTCTATAAATAGAGGAGGAGGGCGAACCCCAATTTATGCATAAGATTACTGATAAAAGAGAGAAGACAACATACAGTTGGACTGATGCCATCTTCTGCTCTTGCCTTCTCTTGCTATTGCTGCCATTGCCAGTTTGATCTCCACCTGTAGGAGCGATCAAGAAGGGTTCTTGATATCACCTTTTGGCAGAAAAGGTGATCTGAAGTCGTACTTACTCGCCCTCCATCAGATTCTTGGTGAAGAATCAGGTTCTTACTGAAGATTCATCCTACTGATTCAGCTCCACCCTACGTTGTGTCATCTTTAGTGGGAGCAGTCTTTGGTAATCTCCTTGGGCGTGAACACCTTCGTTGGGAGTTATTGTTACTCCGTATCAGGTATATCCCTCTCCTACCTTTTTGGTTTCAGATCTGGTTCGGTTTAGGTTCAAGATTGGTCCTTGAAAATGCAGTTTTCTAAAATAGGAAATGTGATTCCCACATGGGAGAGAAATTTTTGAAATTTCGCCCTACCTTCCTGTAGGGTTCGGTCATCCATATGATAGATCTTTCATCCCTTCAGTGGTATCAAAGCCATGTTCAAATCTTGAACCGAAATTGGCCAGATCTGAAACTGCACAAATGGGTAGAAGGCGTCCTACCCGATTTGCGTAGATTAATGATTTTCTGGGAAATCTATTCCCAAATTAAGGGTGATTGATCTGAAATTAAATCTTTTTAAATCTTATATATATTTAGAATTGTTCTTTATATTTATCTTGATTTACGGGTTGTTCGTACGGTGGAGATCGTATTCTTGATTGACGCAAGAAATCTGCGTTTTGTAGTTCTTTTACATTCTTGTCTGTAATTAATATTTTTTAATTTTTAGACTGAATGTATAGGAATTCGATTTGATGTAACATTAATAGAAATTAGGGTTTTCTATTTTATTCCATTCAATTTCGAAGCTGATTGCGCAGAAGGAAGGAGTTTCGCAGATTAGGGTTCGACTATCTGCCATTTGCAGTATGAGAAACTGCAAACTGCGAACTAACATCTGTTTTGCAGGGTAGCATATCTACAAACAGCCCCTGTACTGATTCTTGAATGTCTTTTATCAGTAATTTAATTTCAGATCATAATCTTGAATTAAATCTTGAATTAAAAATCAAACCCTAGACCCATTCGAACCAGATTGGATCAAACTGGTTGGACCGAATCTGTGGTTCGATGGGGGCTGTTATCAGCCCTAATTTTTCATTCTTGGGTCTAGGGGTTGATGGTTAATTGCAAGATGCAATTCAGCCCACACCTGTAAAACCTAGTTTTAATGTGTTAAAACTAATTTAGCCCATTAGCTGCATAAAAGCTATATGAGTGGAACTGCTCTTTGCAATTCCGCCCATACACCTAAATAATATTACTCAGTAATATTATGGATTATTATGGGCTTTAATAATGGATTTTACAGATATTAATTGATTGGATCAATTTTGTTCCTGCATGTGATGTATGGATGTGTGATGTGCAACGTTCATGGGCATAAGTACTTGGCCCATGTTGATACGATAGTGGCTCTTGCGCACACTATGGTTGAATGCACATCATTGCCATGGTATCCTTAAGATTATTGGATGATATCCCTTCATGGTGGGCCCCACACCAGCTTCTTCCCCAAGAGGAACCGTGCGGAACCCTATCCGTTTAGGGCCCATCGAAATCTGGCTTTATGAAAGTCAGTGGGAGCCACTTTGGTTTGACCTAAATTAAACTAGGGCGTAATAATTTTGTTCCCTCCGCTAAAATATGAATGCATGTGATAGGGAGATTCATATGATGAACTCTCTAAAGGCCTTCCATCATTAGCATGAAGATGGGTCATTCAGTAATGAGGAAACACACCATAAAATTGAGCTATCAATTTGCTACTGGATCTATTGGATTGTTTCATGAGATGATAGGGGCATCATAGACCGATGTGGGAGGGGCCTATCCTAAAATGGAAGACTCTCTCACGGTACCTTGGCATTCACGAACATGATGGGTGAGCACTCACTGGATAGAAAGGTTTAACCTAAAATGGCAACGAACCTTGTCTGATGGAGGCCAAAGGGAAAGCTCATAAGATGAGTGGATATAATCCTTCATAGAAAGGTACAGTTGGCTCCATGCACCCTATGTGATTTCCCACATTTCTAGAGACATAAATCGCAGTCTTCGTCACTAAGATAGGAGGGAAATCTCAGAAATGAACAAATGGAAATGGAACATAGATTAAAAGCCATATCTATGTAGATAACATGAATCAAATAAGGTTGTGGACTAATATTTGCTTTTTATCAGAAATGGCAAACGAGCAATTCGCAAAATTGTTGGATGACAACAAATTTAAGGGCCCTAACTATGTTGACTGGTACCGTAATCTTATGCTGGTCCTAACATAAAAAAAAAAAAAAACTGGACAAAGTAGCTAAAAATCCTACCCCGAAGCATCCGGGTTACAGGGCTTCTGAGGCCCGTAGGAGGGACTACTAGGAATGGGAAGAGAAAAATTCCCTAGCCCACTGCTATATCATAACATCCTTAGACAATCTGATACAACAACAGTTTGATCAGATCGAATTGTCCAAGGATATCCTAGACAGTCTAAGGACGATGTACGAAGAGCAAAATTGTTCTACTCGGTAGAAGGTTTTGAAGCAGTTCATGACCGCGCAGATTTCCAAGAACCAACAGGTTCATGACCATTGTCTTAAGATGATGGATTACATCAATAAACTTGAGGCTCTTTGATCCAGACTTGACCATGTCACAATGGTGGACACCAGCCTAAATTCTTTGTCTCCTTCCTTCAATCAGTTCATCATGAACTATAACATGAACAAGCTAAATGTTAGCATCCAGGAACTCAACAATATATTGCAGAGGGCCGAGGAACTGATTAAGAAGGATGAACCCATTGCCATGCTTGTTGAAGCCAGCAAATCGATCAAGAAGAAGAGGAAGGCTAAGAAAAAGCCTCAGAAGAAAGCTACTAAGTTCAAGAGGTAGAGGAAGGACAAAGCATCATATGCTTGTCACTTCTGCAAGCAGGCCGACCACTAGAAGAGGAACTGTCCTCAGTACTTAGAATCCAAGAGATAAGGTAATTTCAAATCCTGTGTCATAGAAACAATTCGTTGGTAACTTCTGCTTCCTGGTGTATTGACTCTGGGGCTTCGACTCATGCGTGTAACTCACTGCAGGGGTTCAGGATAAACAGAAGACTAAGTAACGGCGAAGTAACTCTTTACTTGGGGACTTCTGCAAGTGTTGCAACTACAACTATAGGAACTGTAGAGTTAATTTTCAGAGAAGGAACTCTTGTACTAAAAGATTGTGTTTATGTACAGAATTTAAGAAGAAATCTAATTTTTATTTCAAAACTGTGTTCAGATGGATATTTTGTTTTCTTTAGTAATACGATTACTATTAAAAGAAATAACAAATTCCTCGCATACGGAGAACTTGAGAATGGTCTCTATGTTCTCCATCCTTCTCTAAAAACTAACATAATTGAAACTTTGTCGGATGATATCCCCCAAAAAAGAGCCTGTGATACAGTTAATCCCACATGCCTGTGGCATTTCCGACTTGACCACATTAACATAGATCGTATCACAAGGTTGGTAAATGATGGTCCTTTGGATTTTCTAACTGTAAAAGATCTTTCAACCTGTGAACCTTACCTTCAGAGTAAAATGACGAAATAACCATTTAACGGTAAGCTTGAAAGATGTACAGGCACGCTTGACCTTATAATTATTGATGTATGTGGTCCCATGAGTGTTAGAACATGTAATCAGCACGTTTAATTTATAACATTCACCGATGATTACTTTCGGTATGCTTACGTGTACCTAATGAGACACAAGTCTGAATCCTTTGAAAAGTTCAGAGAGTTTAGACAAGATGTCGAGAAACAGTTAGGGAGAGAAATTAAGACATTTCGATCGGATCGAGGTGGCGAGTATCTCTCTGACGAATTCAGGGACTACTTAAAAGTCAATGGGATAGTATCACAGTTAACTCCTCTTGCTACACCACAACTAAACGGTGTGTCAGAGAGGAGGAACCGGACTTTATTGGATATGGTCCGATCACTTCTCGTACACTCAGAGTTACCAACATCCTTTTGGGATTATGCATTGGAGAATATGACATACGTGCTGAACTGGGTTCCAACCAAATCAGTTTCGAAGACTCCCTATGAGCTTTGGACCGATAAGAAACCAAGTGTGAGACACTTGAAGATTTGGGGTTGTCCGGCACATGTTAAAAGAACGAGTGCGGACAAATTGGAATCCAAGACCAGTCGTTGCCTATTCGTAGGCTACCCCAAAGGCTCTGTGGGTTACCTATTCTATGACCCAGGAGAACAGAAGGTGTTCTATAGTCGAAATGCCCATTTTTTGGAGGATGATTAAATCTTGAACAATCATCGTCAAGAAGTTGTTTTTGATGAGGAGAGCTCAGGGGTAGTGGGAGATGTCCAACAAGATCCAGGTAATGACCAACCTAGAAGATCTACCCGGGTTTCCAGGCCTCCGGTTTGTTTTGGCTATGACCAGGATAGTTACTTGGTGGAAGCCACGACAAGTGAGGAGGATCCCGTGACTTATACGAAAGCTATGTTGGACATAGATTCCTTGAAGTGGGTATATGCCATGAGAGTTGAGATGGACTCAATGGAGACCAATGGAGTCTGGACTCTGGTAGATCCGCCCCATAGGGTAAAAGCAATTGGTTGCAAATGGATCTACAAGAAGGGCTCTGATGGTAAGGTTGAGACCTACAAGGCTCATCTTGTGGCGAAAGGGTACACTTAGAAAGAGGGAATCGATTATGAGGAAACCTTTTCGCCGGTGGTCATGCTTAAATCCATTAGGATCCTGTTACCTATAGCAGCGTACCATGATTACGAGATTTGGCAAATGGATGTCAAAACTGCGTTCCTGAATGAAGATCTTAGTGAAAATATCTATATGCAGCAACCGCAAGATTTTATAGCTGCGGGTCAGGAATACATGGTATGTAAATTAAATCAATCCATATATGGACTTAAGCAAGCTTCTAAGGTTTGGAACATCCGGTTTGACTACCGTCAAAAAGTTTGACTTTGAGTAAAATCCGGATGAGCCCTGTGTTTACAGGAAGTCCAGTGGGGATAAGGTTATGTTCCTGGTTCTGTATGTAGATGGCATTCTACTCATTAAGAATGATGTAAGAATGTTGATTACGATGAAAGTATGGCTTTCACAGCAATTCTCCATGAAAGATCTTGGAGATAGATCTATAGAGATAGATCGAAGAGGATAATAGGATTATCACAATTTGCTTACATTGACAAGATAGTCAAGATATACAGCATGGAGAACTCCAAGAAAGCAAATGTTCCTTTCAGGCATGGAGTTACTCTCTGCAAGAAAATGTCTCCCAAGACTCCCGAAGAGATTGAGGGCATGAAGAACATTTCTTATGCCTTAGCCGTAGGGAGCATCATGTATGTCATGCTGTGCACTCGTCCTGACATCGCTTAGGCAGTGAGTGTGGTAAGAAGATTCCAGTAAAACCCAGGGCAGGAGCATTAGACTGTTGTGAAAAACATACTTAAGTACCTTCGAAGGACAAAAGAGTTTTGTCTGGTACTCGATGGTAGTTCACTACAAATCCAGGGGTATACTAATGTCGACTTCTAGTCAGATCCAGATGATAGAAAGTCTACATCTAGATATGTTTTCACAATAGGATCATGTGCTATTTTCTGGAAAAGTAACAAACAGGGGTTCACGACGGATTCCACAACCGAAGCCGAATACATGGCCGCAAGTGAAGCTACCAAAGAAGTCGTTTGGATGAAGAAGTTCATTCATGAATTGGGATTAGTTCCATCCAGCACATCACCCATTCCATTGTTGTGTGACAACACTGTAGCTATGGCTCAAGCTAAGGAGCCACAAGCCCACTCGAAGTCAAAGCACATCGAGAGGAAGTACCACGTATTGCGGGAGATAATTGGAAGAGGGGACGTCCTAATTTAGAAGGTATAATCAGCGGAAAATGTAGCAAACCCATTGACTAAGCAACTAACACAGAAAGTGATTGAGAAACATGTGGAAAGTCTGGGACTCCGGCTTGTACCCGATTGGACTTAAGTGCAAGTGGGAGCTATAAGACAGTGTATGCCCTTAGCTCCAATCAGAATGATGTACCTTATAACATTTAATGTAAATGAATAAAGTACATATTTGATTCATGTTATTATGATGTATTTCTGTGTAATACCCTTAAACTGGACACTTATGAGACTCGTGTTAGTTTAGAATCTTCACAGCCATTGGATAGATCTGGGGAGATTTATCCTGCCAAGGCTGACACTGATGTGTCACCAAGTTGGTTGGGGTGGCTTATCTCAGCTACCAGGGTGAGACCTGAGGTACATGCAGTGTGGGTTTTCTTGAAACCCTAAAATAGACCAGAATTCCAGTATTGCCCTGGACGTTGGAGATAGATGGGCAAAACTGGAATGTTACACCTGACCCCTAGACTCGATTATGATACTACACTAGGTGTCGTATTGGGTTGTCTTTGATATACCAATCAGTGAGATCCTTAGAGGGGGTCAAAACCTGGGTATGTTGGGAGAGTTCGAGAATTCATTTGAGTGGGTGATCATAGTGACAGAATCATCCCCTTTGTCGGACAAAGTGAATGATCAGGGATGCACTCTCTTTGATGGAAACCAAAGCTACCGGCAACCGATTTCAACCGTTGAAATTTGTTTTGCAAAATATATTTATATAGAGATATATACATATATATATTATGGTTTCAAAATGTTTGCAAAAGGTTTTAATTCCCGGGATCCATGTGAGTAGAGAGTGCAACACTGTACCTTGCAGCCGAGGGAGATGTCCTCTCTTGTCGGGCAGTGTTTGATCATTATGGGCTGAGAGGTTAAGTGTAAGACCATTGAGGGTAATACCTGATGAGCTAATCTTGCATCTGCCCACAATCTTTGTGTTTTTATAAGGTGGCTTGACCCAAGGACCATTTAGTGTAAATGTTGGGCCCATTAAGAGCCCATGGTGATGGACTCAAGGGTTCACTGTCTCCTACAGTGAATTCGGCCAGGCCTTGTAACAGATGTTGGGCTGAACCCATGTGGCTGATGTGTAGATCAATGTTTGGGTCCCATGCCATACAAGGATATCCAACTGGGCAGCAGTCTGGAGGATAAGTGAGCACACAGACTTAATGGGCCTAAAGCCCAATTCGAACTGGTTTAATTAGATTAATTAAAGAGGGGTGGTTCTGGGATTTGGATCAACAGATAGGATAAGGGATTGTCCCTATCCACTCAGAGAGTCCAGATCCAAATAAAGATTTGGATCAGGAAACTACTAATTAGATTAGGAGGGCTGATCTTTATTTGCAGATAAGATAAGGGATTATCCTTATCTCTTAAAGAGAGTTCAGATCCAAATACAAGATTTGGATTAGGAAACTCATAATGGGATTAGGAGAATTTCTCTTTAAGGCTATAAATAGAAGAGGAGGGCGAACCCCAATTTATCCATCAGATTACTGATTCAAGAGAGAAGACAACATACAATTGGACTGACGCCATCTTCTGCTCTTGCCTTCTCTTGCTATTGCCGCCATTGCCAGTTCGATCTCCACCTGTAGGAGTGATCAAGAAGGGTTCTTGATGTCATCTTTTGGCAGAAAAGGTGATATGAAGTCGTGCTCACTCGCCCTCCATCAGATTCTTGGTGAAGTATCAGGTTCTTGCTGAAGAGCCATCCTGCTGATTCTGCTCCACCCTACGTTGTGTCATTTTTAGTGGGAGCAGTCTTTGGTAATCTCCTTGGGTGTGAATACCTTCGTTGGGAGTTACTGCTACTCTGTATCAAGTATATCCCTCTCCTACCTTTTTGGTTTCAGATCTGGTCCGATTTAGGTTCAAGATTGATCATTGAAAATACATTTTTCTAAAATAGGAAATATGATTTCCACATGGGAGAGAGAGAAATTTTTGAAATTTCGCCTTACCTTCCTGTAGGGTTCGATCATCCATATGATGAATCTCTCATCCTTTCACATATGTACTTCACAACTCCTATTCTTAATTTTCGTTTTTTTAATGCTCCTGGGGCTTGAGAAAATTAAACAAAGGTATCAATTAATTAGCATGGAAGGTATATATGTATGAGTTGTAATTGTATTTGTAGCTTGTATAGGGTGACATTTGACAATGTGCACTTGATTACTCGGATAAACCTAACATGGGTCCAGAGACTTTATATCAGTGTCAAGCTTGGGTGCATATATTTAAGGTCCCAGTAGCAATTTGAGAAAAGATGTTAAATACAGAATGACTAATAAAAGTTGGATTGGTGCGTGAATCCATAATTTAAATATAACGAGGGAAATAATAATAATAATAATAATAAAAGGACAAAAATTAAATAAACTTGTATCATATCCTTATCCTACCTGCCCCGCTTTTGCTTCTCTAAAAAATAATTAAAGTGAGGTACCAACTGCCATCTTCATGAGTTCCACTCGGACAAATATTATTAGACCTTTCTAAATCAATACTGGGAGATAGTGAAAGGACCAGAAACTTTTTATATTGTAATTTGTATGGATAGAAAGTCCTCCTTAGCTGGCCTTACACATGAGGGAGTGGTTACAATTTACAAATTGCAATATCTTTTGGGTTTGGTTTTATAGGATCCACTTGGCATATCAATGGAGCAAAGTAAAGCTCACCACTCCCTCTCGGTCAACACTCCCCAATGCATGATAGCCAACTGGTAAGTGTAGGCCGTGTTCGGTAATGTGCTAGGTACTAGATATTCATCGCAACCTGTTTTGGGATGGAATAGATGAGACCATGGTTTTCAAACTGTTGTTGATTCCGACGGTCGGATCATTTAGTCTGGGAACCATTTAGGTAATTGGTTCTGTTTTACTTCAAATTCGATCTCTGACTAAAAACCGTTGAATCAGTAAATGACCTGTTAGCTTAGGTAGTTGAATTGTCAATCCATTTAATAACTTTTGACCATTTTTTATTTTTAATTATTTTTTTATTTTTTTGTTAGAACAGACTATCTGTTCGAACTGGATGATCAAATCATCAAACCCAGAAACTAGTGGTCAGAATGATTCGTTTCTAGTCGTTTTTTAAAACCATGCAGCATGAGACATTGATGACTTTATGATTTTCTTTGATTAACTGTAAAATGTGACTCATATATAACATATACGATATTGATGCATGAATTGGTATTAATATCAATTTATCTTACTGTGTCACAATTAACATATTCTATTAAAAATACACCGCAATGCACAACATATCATTTTTTGCCTCATCCTAGAATCCATCACACTACAATCTGCAGAAACATACCATGTTAGTGTAATGTGTTATGAGATGAACCACACCTTTTCCAACCACAAAACAGTCAATGGCTAATCGAACCTAACCACGAAATTACCTGGGATTAATTGTGTCTCTACACAGTCCCACCCATCACTTCTCATCTAATCAAGGGACAAAACAAAGTTAGAATCACATGGGTGGAGCAGTCTGCCGCATAATAACAGGTGGAGGTTGTGTGGATCTCTTCAAAGCAACAGTCAGTGGACGTTGTCACAGAGGTTCCTTAAGCTTCAATTCAATCCTCATGATTTATAAAACCAAATAGGCAAATCAATTGATTGGATTATTTAACAATAGAGTGAAGCACCCATGATTTGCTAAATGCCAACACTGTAGAGATAAAAAAAGACAAATGAAACCAGCTAAATCTTGCATTCCCTCTCCACGAATAAGATAATTAAGTGCTTATATCTGTAATAAAGGAGGCTAGAGTTTGGCTAGGAATGTCACTCCAATGAGGTCCGGTGACAGCTGACCCTGACATTATTGTCTTGCTTCCTTCATTTACTTTTTTTGAGAAAATATATAATATTACTCAAATGTGGGTCTCTCTGCTTGACTGCTTCATATGCCTTACATGATTAAGGCCTTGTTTGGGATGTATTTTTTATAGTTCATGTTTTGGTCTTTTTCCATTTGGTTGGGAAATGATCTTTTCATCTTTTTTCATTTCGTCTTCATGTAAAAAAACATGTCTTCAATTAAACAATTTTTGAACTGCCAAGATCATTATGTAACAATTCGTTATGTTTTTTGACTGTCAAATCTTCTGAAAGATCTTTTAAAAAGGACTTGCCTAACGGCACCTAAATCTAAAAATTTATGCTTGACTTACTCCACGTGAGCTTGTATTACCAATGAAAGAAAAATACTAGGAAAGGGATGTTCAACAGTCGTGATTTCTTCTATGAATTGAATGTGTTAGAGATGGAGGACTCCCAAATCCCAATTCCCAATAGGATATTTACATGTAAGGTGACTCAGATGTCTAATGACGAAGAAACAGATTTTCGACAACGGCTTTGTTGGTCTCTTAATTGATTTAATAAAAAGGTGGACTTTCCATGAAAATGAAATTTCAGCAAACTTTTGTTAACCATGGATGCTTTTGGGAACAACTTGTGCTCATAAACATCCATCTACAACCTCTGCTTTTAAAGGATTTTCAGAATAAGTTCATAGGACCATGGGGAATCCGAAACAGTAAATTTTATTAAAGGCTTACTTCGAAATAACTAGTGTTTTCACCCACCAATGTTGACTTAGTTGGTCGAACCATTTGAATTGTCTAGGTTTGGTTCTCCTGTCATTTGAGAATTGGTCAAAACCATCTGATTCGGGCAGTTGAACCATTTACTTATTCGACCTGATGACCAGGTCATAAGTTGCACATTAAATATGTATGCAAGCTTGGGATGGCTATAACCTGTAGATATCTTGCCCACTATTTTTATGAATCCCCCCCCCTTGCCTCAAATCACAATTTTTATCATTTTTTATATATTAAAAATTAAAAACTGAATAAAAATATAAAATAATACTTATATTACAAATAAAATATAATTATACATTATTTATTAATAAAATGTATTTTCATATGAATATATATGTATGTATTTAACTATATATAGAATTAATGATATCATGGCACAGTCTGACCTGTTCAACCCTGATGGTCAAGTGATGATCAAACCGGTGATTCCAACCTGGAGGTAAAAACGGTCCAGCCTCTGGTTCGAGTTTTAAAACTGAAAATATAAATTTCTAATTTTCTATGATATCTAAAACACTTTAACCCATCAAGATCTCAGGTGAATGTGTCAAAATAGATTCACCAAAACTTTTGGGTCGAGGAAATTTTCTCACACTATCAAGGACACTTGGGATTCAAATCTGAGTCGGCGAGCTCAATACCTGTAAAGCTGTAGAGTCGATCCATGAAGAATACATTGAAATACGACATCATGATCACATTTTAGGAAAAAAAGAAGAATAAATGAATAATGGAGAAGAAACAACGTTATCAAACGTTAGCGTGAAATTGATAAAAGGTGTTTATAAGGACCTGAGTGGATGATTTGAAGTTGATAAAACAATAAGCACTAGAGAATAAATGAAATTTGTCAGCCTCTATTGTTTTGAGGCAATAGTTTTGAGCTTGGCTCTGGGTAATTCACTAATTCAACTCAACTCCAAAGGTAGTTTGACCAATTCAGATCCTACTTACTCTCCCATCTGCCTTTGGCTACATCTGAGTGCTGACCTTGACCTACT
Source organism: Nelumbo nucifera (assembly GCF_055504915.1). Lineage (NCBI taxonomy): Eukaryota > Viridiplantae > Streptophyta > Magnoliopsida > Proteales > Nelumbonaceae > Nelumbo > Nelumbo nucifera. The sequence continues at coordinate 142,739,058 of NC_142649.1, read as the reverse complement.
GGCAATATTGGCTACTCAGAATTGGTGGCCCCCGTTAAGCTAGACCTGGGAAAGTAGCCAGCCCTAAAGTCTTGTCCGTTGTTTGGTAAGTTATTTATTTGGGTAAATTTTTTTTGGGAAACATTTACTCGGATAATTGTATTTATCCATGTTCTTTTATTTTTCATGTAAATAAAACAATGATCATTTTAACCATAAAAATTAATTATTAAAAAGGGCATTTTTATCCCATTTAAGTGTTGATAACTTTCCCGGTGGAAAAGTTATTTGCCCACCTAGGAGATGGGTAAGTGATACCCAAGAAAATAATAAACTTTCCTTAATCCCTACATAAATATGAAAAAAGAACATGATGTTCTTGGTCAATGAAAACTAAAATCCCATTGACCAACTTTCCCCCCTCTCAAAATCTGAAAAAAGAACGCCCCTAATAGCCAAAGGCAGCTGGAAGAGTAGGTAGGATCTGAATTGATTAAACTACCTTTTGAGTTGAGTTGAATTAGTAAATTACCCAGCAGAACACAGCCAAGCCCAAAATTACAAACACAGACCCCATTATATTAGCTGATGAGCATAGATAATCGGATAATTATTAAAATCCCTAATTTCTAATCAACTACTCTTCCTACAACTGGCCAAACTAGCCCTTGTCTGATCACTTTCTAAATTAAATTCTAAGTTTTTGACAGATCGATTATTCGACTTGGAGTATGTGAGGAGCCCATTTTGAAAGTCTCCCAGCTGACTTAATTTTGGGAGTCATCCCTAACTGTTTGAGATATTAAGTCCACCGTTATAACCAGCTAGACTCAAAAGGACAAAGGACTCTTCACTCAAAAGTTGGATAAACACCATTTGAATGCTGGGGTTCTAAACACCAAGCCCAAGGTGGGTAAGAGTGAAGAGTGTGCCTGTATAAGAACCAATTAATATAGGGCAGAGCTGGTTCCTTGCCCTATCACAAGACTGTTTTTCTACTAGATAGTAGATACATGGCAAAGAATCTTACAATGCGAATGGAGGAGCCCGAACTTGTTACAAATTAAAACTCTATAGGCATAACATCCAATCGCATGTTGAGAATATATTCGATATGTGTAAAGGTGTAAATCAAGCCGGCACAGCCCAGCACGATGATTCATGGGCCGTGCCAGACTTAGGGTTTTAGGTTTACGGGTTGGGCCGACATGGTATGATCGAGCGGGCTGTGCCGCTTGCATGTCAGCATGTTGAGATATATATATAAATAATAATTATATAATAGTATATAATATATTAATAAAATAAACAATTATATATATCAAAATTCATATAAAATAAAAATTTTAAGATTTTTTTTTCAATTTTTTTTAAATAAATAGCTTTGTCCCAATCCACGGTCCATCCTGACCTAAGGCTCAGTCCACGGACCAACCCAACCTACGGCATGGCATGGCATAGCACAGGTTCGGGCTGTGGGGCATGCAAGGTCAACCCCCCAAAATACCCCAAGGGAGGGAAGCACAGCCCATAGATCGGCATGGTGCCCACACTTTGCGTAGGTCACACGCGGATCGTTCTGTGCTGGCCTGGCCCAGCATGACCCCTTTTACATTGAAGAAATGTTCTCAATGTAAGGCTAGATTTCAATGCTTGCAGATTGTGTATAGTTTTTACTTGCAATAAATTAAATCTCGTTACCTATCCTATTATATTGGCAAAAGCATAGCAGAGTTCATATTGATGATCCACTGGTACGAGAAAAACTTTTTTCCAAGGTTTTTAAAACTGTACCAGACAGGGAACCATTTTGAGGTTCGGATCCTGGGTTGAATGGTCCGACTGTCCAGTCCAAATAGATGATCAGATTTGACAAAAAAAATTAAAAACTTAAAAAAATAAATAAAAAATGGTCAAAAACCATTGTCTTGATCGACGGTTAGACTGCCCAGGTCAGCGGTTCACTGACCAAATCAATGGTTTTTGACTAAAAAGCAGTTTTGGGGTGACTGGTCCTCAGTTTTTCCGGTCTAACCAACCGATCCAGTCCTGTTGTTTTGAAAACACTGCTTTTTCCTATCCACCTTGGACAGGAAGTGTTGGGGTGCACAGCGTGATGTCACAATTGTGGTCTTTTGTAGTTTTGGAACTTTTGGAACTTAGGCCATTTATTAAAACACCCCATATAGTTTTTGTAGGATCATTTACTAAAATACCCCTAAAAAAACTTGGCAATCACTCCATTTGGTCAGTTCTGTTTTCTATTCCAAAAAGGAAAATACATTGTGACAGATGAAGAACCTAGATGTCATTGTTCTCTCTTCTTTTTCATTATGCTAAAACCATTGTGTGGTAGATTTAGAAACTAAGGGTCCGTTTGGTTTACAGCTGGAATCGGAATCGAAATCCTTCGGAATTAAAATCGGAATGGTACATTCCTGGCATCTATTTGGTTAAGTCAGGAATCGGAATCGGATTCCAATTCATGCTGTTTGGTTCAACTAGAAACTGAAAACGGAATCAGCCAAAGTTTCCAATTCTGCCCCTGTTAAAACAACCTCAAAAACATCCACTAATTATATATTTTCAACATATACACACATTGGGAATTCATGTAATTAAACCGGTTCTGTCATAAAGAACTTCCATATGATGACATCTTTAAAATCAAATCATCCTCACTAGCAATTATGATTTATGAATTAAATCTAATAAAACATGAACAAATTCATGGTAGTTCAATACAGTACATAAATATTGCATCAAACAAGAACAAAACTCATTAAAACAAAATTGCCATGCCACTTGAATGATTTTCCATTGGAGAAGTGCATGTTTGCTCTTAGGATGAGGACAGGAGCATAATGGAAGTCACTATCATCAAATAAGCCTTCAATCGAGCCTAATCCCTAAAAGTTTGGCAGTGAGCTCCCATGCAACAATGCAGCAGCATTTGCAGGAAATGCTCTTGCTAACGTGGGACCAATGCCAGTGTAGCATCCTTTAATTCCCTTCATCCTGTATATCTACAGAAACAATCCTGATAAGAATGTGCCATAAGGTGGTTTGAACATCCAGGATTCCAGGGGGAGGAAAAGAACTACATATTACCGAGCTCAGTATGCGAAATGGATTTCTACTAGAAGTTGAATCGGGTGCAGTCTGAATAACAGTCTTTGCCACATCAAAGGGTAGAACCACGGACCAGTACTGTCAAGAAGACCAAATATTGTGAAATCCAGTCTCATATGATTCTTATATGCATTAAGTTGTCAAGTACTTACTGCAACACCACCAAGCCCACCAGTGGTTGTACCAATCCCTGCATCAATCAATATATTTGGCAGATGGCTATAGACAGATGAAGTAGAATTCACTTGCATGTACATGTAGTAACGTGTATACTCATAAGTGCTGAAGAAGATCACATTTCCAACAGATTCTTTCAATAAAGTTGCAGTATCTCCACAAAATATACCCTTAAGCTGAGAATATAGATGACAAAGTACCAATCACATCATTCTCCATGTTTCAAAGTAAACAGAGATATTATCTTACCCCCTCACTCTTTATTGTTTTAACAGCACAATCAAGAGGACTACTGTATTTGTCACATTTACCAACAAGCGAATTAGTCCCTTGAACTTGCATCCTACACTGGAAGATCTCAGTGTCACATGCAGAGATATGGCCAACAGACAATTGAAATACAGGAGGGCAGCAATTCACCTAAGCTGATTATAGCTCCACCACAAGCTGCTGAAGGAATGATAAACTGAAGTTGTGGCTTACTGCTATTCAGTTCTCCCTTCACAAATAAGACATAGTACAAGTGTTTAATTAACCAGGGATTAAAATTAACTTTTGTAAGTAAAAATATATGCAACATCAACTAATGAGGTTATAGTCTGCAACAACTTGTTTCGGTGTTGAAAAAAATAATTGAACAGCATATTCAATCACTCTATGACAGAGAAAAACCTGAAGTGATTTTTTGGTTTGGGAATAAATTCCAAAAAGAATTGAACTTTCAACTGCCACTCCAATAAAAGAAGAAGTTGCACCTCGATATAGTCCTCTAACCTGTAAAATAGCATAACCACACTTTTCATAATTTAGAATCAAAATTATGGAAAAGGTTTAGGTTTCTCAACTATATTATAAATTCACAGATACAAGTACTGTTTAGACCATCTGACCTAAAAAGAACCACTAGATACAGATGCACTAATAGCAAACACACCCCCCCCCCCCAAAAAAAAAAAAAAAAAAAAAAAAAAAAAAAAAAGAAAAGAAATAGATGCAGAGATATCAAATCAATGCAGTACAGCTTGTTTAAAATGAGATGGAACCCCCTTCTTAACAACAATACTGGTGTTTTTTCTATTAATGAATATCATGGTAAATGTTTACAAAACTCTAATATGCTATTAGCTTTCTACCAAAAATAATAATAATATGCTATTAGCTAAACTTAGGAAGACAGTATTTTATGTACCACATGCAGGAGAAGCAAAATGCTCACATGTTGGCAGGAAGATATCAGATGAATCTATCACCCACAAGATTTCTACTCAATTTCCATATAGAAGGTCTGCAGAGGACACTGTGGCAAAGTTACCTCATATGCTCAAGTTGACTAACAAGAACAGATAGAATGACTGCAATATACACTGCTTGTTATCCCAGTTGACTCAGATATCTCAAAATGAGTGAACACGTAGGAAGCGGATTGTGTAGTCAGTGACACAAGAGGAAGCATTATAACTATAACCAAGCCTCCAATAACCTGTCAAGGAAGCAATACAATTTTTAAATGTTACACTACCAGCTGGATGTTGCTGGAAATAACTTATCAGAACTCACTTAAAAATGAAAAGAAAGACAAAAAAAGAAAAGAAGAATAGTATACTATCTATGCTGGAAATAATAGTATTTCCCCTTCATTTCCTGTAAAAGGGAGCAATAAGAGCAGATTGTGCTTCTATTTGTTAGTATTTAGACAGAGTTCTGTTTCACCTGTATAGATGCTAAGGTGCTTGGACCTTGCATGGGCACAACTTGAAGCAAGCTTCTGTCCTGAAAACCAAAAGACAAGTCATAAGGAAAGACAAATACCAACAGCATGTGAAATTGTATACTACCTATGCTGCATATACAAAGAGTTCAACCCACAATAAGGAAAGACAAACCACTTTATTTGAGAATTTTCCTTTTTTCTGTTGCTTCTCCTGTGGATTGAATCGTAAGTACTTGTTAAATCCTGAATTCCTGAGTTTTATTGTAAGAGAATTCTAGTAAAATTTCATACTCAGTCTGGAGTGAAACAAAATTAACACATATCAAATAGTCAAGTTTAAGACAGCATGCACACATCATTATCTTCGTACCATAATTTGACTATTGAATCATAGTTAACATCATTATCTATTAACAGCTTAGGGGTAATTGCTTGGTGGAATGGTAATATCATGAGTGAGAGAACATGAGATCTAGCCCAAGAGTGGTCGCTTAATGCAAAAGATGCTAGAGTGTAGGTCCATATCCAGCCCACCCCTCCCAAGGTCCCAGATAGCTGGGACCAGAATTGGGTAATGGCCTTCCTTTATAAACCTAGCTACATCATTGTTTATTTTAAGCAACTTTACAGAAAATTACTTTATTATGGATCATCCCCCCAAGCTTAGACCCTAAATTCCTCATTCCAAGAGATTAAAAGTTCCCATTGATTCTGTTAATACATGGATGGCAAAGAATATTTGTTTCCTTGGTGAACAGATGAATAGTAGGAAAGCTTCAAAGGGAATGCTGATACCAAACTACCAATATTTGACAAATATGGTGATGCAGACAAGTGCTATACCCAGATTTCTCAAGTATATTAAGAAGAAATACTTCAAATTACTCCGCATACAAAATAATTATTAATTATTATTATTTTCGGGTCATCTCTGGCCCCCCTGTACAATGGCCTAAACAAGGTAAAGAATGGAGAGATCTGCAGGCTGTAGCGAGGGTGTTGTGTTATGAGCTGATTGTTGTAGATGGAAATACTGTCATTTGGAAAAAACCTTCAGATGATTCATGTATCTCTGGTCAGAATGAGTTTGGGCTTGAATTGTGCACTGACTCTGATGACCCAAATTATGCATGGTAAGCTTCATAAGTATCCATGGTTAGTTTCTCAATTTGGTTTCAATACACCCTTAGTTGCAGGAGTAGGATCTTAACATATTAAGGTGTCACTGTGCCTTCAGAGATTTGTTTCATTTTAGCATACTTGCATATTATGCATGTATTATTTTTTTTTTATCAATATATTATGCACATAACATATTATGTACAAACTCCACAATCGACATGTTTTGGATTAAACATTTAGAACTTCACACGGTTAATAATTTCTAAATAGATCATTTCTATGCAAATAATTTGCCATTTTCAGAGAACGAATATGGAATTCATATATAATAATGTTTTCTTCACCTTTATAGGTCATTTCTATGCAAATAATTTTAAAGAAAATATTTTTTTTTGTCTTTTCTATGTATATAATCATATATTGTACATCTTACATATTTTACATGATTTGGTCAGTAATCTAGTTAGAAAGAAATGAGAAAATAGAGGGAAAAATAGAAGAGAGTATAAAGCTGAAGAAAACAGGTCTGAAAAAAAGGATAGGCGTACACTCCCTTTCCATTATATAAACTCCTTTTCAAATATAATTGAAAACAACCATTATACTCCTGATTGTACTCCCTTAAACTGCAAATCATAAGAAATAATCAAAGACAAGAACTTAAATGAACCTAGGAATACACCTGTACACATAAACTCCCTATTCTTACTCAAACATTATACAAGACAGAAATATGGAGCATTTCTCAATAATATGCATTAACATGTAAAATATATGCATATAAGATAAAATGAAAGAAAACCATACACGAAAGCTTATTGTACTGTATTATTGTTGTATGCCAAATTGCTAATTTTTTTTTTGGAAATGCCAAATTCCTCACCGATTGCCTGGTGTGAAAAACCGTTAATGGTAGCAGTGAAGTAGATCGATCCCAAAAATGAGTAGGAGCAGATCTGAAAATGATAAAACCAGTCAGAGTGAAAAAACAAAAAGAAGGAAGAATGAGGAAGAGGAGGATAATGGTTTAGCAGTGGTCTTACCTCGCCGGAGGTAGGTTCGGCCCTCTGTTCGGCGATGGAAGATGGTGATAGTTCCCTGCTCTCTGTTCGGCTTTCCCAATGGAAGATGGCAATGGAGTTCTCCCTGTTCGGCGAAAATGAGGAGGGCATTCTTGTCCAAAAAAATAAAAAAAGATATTCATATCTGGAACGAGAATCGCATTCCCTGGGGAGGGGTCGGGAATGGCCATTCCCCATACGAAGGATTCCCATTCTATTCTGATTCTGCCAAACCAAACATTTGGATTCGAAATGAATGATTCCGATTTCGGACCCTATTCCTCCGAACCAAACACATTCTAAATATTGCTTCCTTGTAAAAGCTTGATATAAAGTGCTAGGTATACTTTATTAATAAATAACCATTGGCCCATGTCCTTAAACATTTTCCACTTAGCTTAATTGGTTAGATGACCATTTTCTGATAGCAACACAAATGATTGTTAACAGTAGATTGATTAATTAAATTGGTTGTAAATTATAAGAGTGTTTTAGTAAAATACAAATTATAAGGTAGGTTTTAGTCAGTGAAACTACAAGGATGTTTTTAGCAAATGATCCTTTAGTTAAAAGATAAAAAAAGAAGCTAATGTTTATTTTACCCTTCAAAGATCCCAATATTCCATATAAGCAATAAGTATGCCATGTGGCTAAGTTTATTTCTTTTTTTTTTTCAAGGGGCTACACAACTAGCCAGGTAGCCTGTATGGGTGTAAATGGATCAAATTCGAATCAAATAAGGCAATATTTGAATTTGAACTCGATTAGAAAATCCGATATCCGAATTCGATTCGATATCCGACGGATGTTGAAAATTAATATCTGAATTCGAATCTGATTAAATATTTGAATATTCGATTCGATTCTAATTCGATTAATTAATAAATATATAAAATTAATGTTTTATCGATATAAAATATACAAATATATAAATTATTTATATAACTTAATTATTATATATATATAAATTATATAAAAATTTTATATATTATATCGGATAAGGTCATATCTGAATTACAATCCAATTAACTATTTGGTATGAAAAGAATATCCAAATTCGACCGATTAAATATTTAAATTATTCGAATTTGATTTAATTATGTCGAATGTAAAATTTAAAATCAGATTTTTAAATACCACTGAACCACCATTAATTAATTAACTGTTGTAGTCTCATGTGATGATGATGATGATATGGCAGGCCTTTACCTATCAAGGAAATTAGCTCCGACTTATGTTCACATGTCAGTGGCTCTAGTGCACCCAATTGGTTAGCTGCTTCCCCTACTATAGGTTCGAACATAGAGCAAATAACGCAAGTGCTATAATCATTCAGGGAGATAAGAATGATGTTGAGGAGCTCGAAATGTTTACCGAGACATACGTACTTGTACATTGAACAAACTGACCACGTTACGTGAATACGATGATAATAAAGAGAATTACATTAATTTTCAGCTTGACAATCATCAAAACAAGTCGATTCAGTTAGAGATCTTCCTAATTTTTGGAATCTTTTGTTCATCCATTTCCTCTTTGGTGGGTAGAATATTTAACATGAACATCCCATATACATGAAATGATGACTATGGATAGAAGGATATTGTTGATTTATGTGTTTGGATGATAACAAATTTATTGAGACTACATACTAATGTTATTTAATATAACTGTATGGAATAATTTTATAAATAAACCTAAAAGAGTTGATGAAAATAATGATGATCTGAGACACACAAAGAAGTAGTTGTATTAAATGATGGATTAAACTTTCTCCAAGCAAAGGAAGTATGCTACCGTGGACAAGAAAAAGAAGACATCAAACTCTAGAGTTTATAATTTGTCTTATTTCTTTAGGATTTGACGTAGGGCCCATTTTGCATGTCTTTCCATATGGTCTTTCAGTTATTTACAAGCCGAGATCACTAATTTTCAGTCTATTCCTGTTTGGTTTATGGAAGATCTAGTCGTCAAAAGACGGAGCGCCGAAAAGACACGAGAAGTCCATTTTGGGTTGATTTTGAGAAGCTCCAAATGAAGTTTTTTGCGTCTTTCGCATTTTATTTTCGCACGAAAAGACGTATATCTACCAAACTAGCTTCAGGCTGCTCAGATCTTCATACAAAATCTCAATGTGTCTTTTGACTGTCAGAGCTACTAGAAGATCTTCCAAAAAGGATGCGCCAAACGGGCTCATAATCAATTGCAAGACGCACTACTATGGGCTTAATTCAGACCTATCTCAGTTCATCACAATCTTAAAGACTAATGGTTAAGATAGAAAAGATGGCTAGGCTTTCCTAGAACTTATACTAACCTTAAGGCCACGTTTGTTTAAGGTGAAAAATCGAACCAGGGTAAACTTTACACCATGATTCAATTTTACATGTGTTTGGTAGAGGTGTTAATATTGCCTCGTAAATTGATGTAAAAGTCCATTCTTGCCAATATATACATTGAAAATCAATGAAAAGTTTACATCGATCTTCTTCACCATCCAATGGTCTCTTTCTTCATTTCGCCCACACATATTCCTAACCTCAGACAAGAGATTGTGAGAAGACCTCTAATCGTCACTGCTTGTCACTGGAAAAATGCCTGGTGAAATGTCTGGTTCTATCTGCAACCATGTCACTACTCGTCAAGAAGACCTCCTCTGATTGTCACTGATCATTACTACTCGTCACTGGCGAAGTGGACCCCCTCTAATCGTCACTAGCGAAATGTCTAGTTCTATCTGCAACCATGTCACTACTCATCAAGAAGACCTCCTCTGATCGTCACTGGTGAAATGTCTGTTTCTATCTACAACCATGTCACTACTCATCAAGAAGACCTCCGTGTGTGCTCCTACGACATTTTCTCCACCCAGGACCACACCACTGCTGCCATTGTTTGTGACAACCACTAGTGTCAAGAGACTTTACCAAATCGAGAACAATGAGAGTTTCAGAGCAAAGGAGCAGGAAACCTTTCACTTTTACATTGAAACAACCAAACAACATGAGAGAAAATTTTCAAAACACCCCGGTTCAATTTTCCATCGATCACTAAACCGGGATCAAATTTTCCACCGATGTAAATTTGAAATTACACTTAAAATAAATGCATCTTAACTAAAAAAATTTTGTGTGGAAGCCTAAGGAGTCAACTCCCAAATCCTTGGAATCACCTACTTAAGTTTTTTAAAGTTGGACATAGTCAATAGTCGACTACCCATAAAACAATAATCAATTATCCAAAAGGTAATAGTCGACTATCTGTGATAGTTGAGACTGGTGTCATTTAGTAGTTGACTACCAGTGACAATCAAGCCTAGTGTAACATTGGTTCTAGCTAGTAGTCGACTAATGGAATGAGGATATTTGACTATGTTTATCAAGAGAGACTAAGTTACAAGTAGTAGTCAACTACCAAAATGTAGTAATCAACTAGAAGAGAAAAAAGATTATCTCTTGCGAGTAGTAATTGATTACTTGGACCTAATAATTGATTACGTAATTCTAACAGGATGAAGCAATGGACTACTTAGTCTTGCTAATTGACTATTTCATGAAGAAAAGGCCAACTTTTTACTGTTTAAACTCAACAACTCTTTTCTCTTTTGGTAAGCCTTCAACTATATTAGGAATAAAGTGTAAACATTTCCTAGAGTGATTTAAACCATTACCAATGGCTCTTTATTGGTCACAAACTCTCTAAGCCTGATTCATGCTACATATGCATAGGTTTGATCTAAAAAACAAAGAGAAGTGAATTGAGCAGAATTAAGAAAATTGAAAAAGAGAGCAATAGATAAAAGATTTAATCGATTCCCTAGGGCTGCAATCAAATCAAGCTTTAATCGAATAGTTTAGGCTTGATTCGAGTTTAATTCTAATCAAGCTTAAATCAAGTTCAAACCTCAAGGTAAGTTCAATTAGTTATTTGAACTCAAACTCGACCAATGAAATGTTCGGTTCAAAAGCTCATGAGCCTGGCTTAATTAATACATACATATATACGCATATTATAAAAAATATTATGAAAAAATATTTTTATATCTATATATTTAATATAAGAATATCCTATATTATAAAAAAAATACCTATAAAAATATATTCATTTTCGAGTTTTTGACTCTCGAGCCTAGTGGTATTTTAGTTCAAACCAAAGTTCAGCTGGCTCGGCTCAATTGTTCCCCTAGAAGACCCTAAGGCAAGAAGACCCTTCTATTTTAGCTTGTTGGCTTGTTCAATTTTTTAAACAATCTGAAGATTTTGATGTTAAACTTAGTGCAGAATATGTATACATTATATATAGGCTTTGGGGTTGTTATTCTAGAGTTGGTTACACGGAGACTCCCAGTTGATCGTAAGTTTGGGGAGGACTAGTGAAGGGGTTTGCACCACGATGGATCTGAAAGGAGTTGAACATGTGATTGACCCCAAACTTGACTCCTGTTTCAAGGAAGAGATTTGCAAGGTCCTTGATTTTGGTCTCCTTTGCACTAGCCCTCTCCCGGTTTACCGCCTCTCAATGCGAAGGGTGGTGTAGATGGTGCAGGAAATGAGTGCAGAGGTGAAAGGACATGCCCAAGACCGGAAAGAATGATGGACCTCCGATCATGGAAGTGTAGTTTGACAAATTAGAGCAAGGTTTTGTGAAGACAATGTCCAAGGGGAAGAGAGTAATAAAGCTTCTCTTTCTTCTTCTCCTATAATTTTGTAAGCCCCTCTTGGTGTTTGTTTGAATGTTTCACTCAGAGCGAGAGAGAGAGCAGCGAAGTATTTGGTGGTTCAGTTAAAGAATTGCTATTGTGTAATTCATGCCCCCCCCCCCCCTCCCCTCTTGTATTCAAATGATATTACAAGGAAAATTAATTGCCCTGTCTACCTTCCTCCTCTGTGATATTTCAATGAAATTTTCATTTTGACCAAGATATCCCACATATCAGAGGTAGAGAACTATTATCAATTAGTGAAAGCAGTTGGGATTTTCTTGATTATTCATGGTACTTACTAGTGAGCAAAGGAAGTCCCTGCTATTGTCGACTGGTTTTTCTTTCACCCTTACCTGTACATTTTACGCTCTGTAGCCACTGGTCACTTATAAATTTCTGGGAAGCTTCAAAAAAACTTGGCAAAATTGTCCAATGAATTTCCAATGTATTCACAACAAAGAATGCTCCCTGTTTAGGATATATGGCTAGCAGTTACCAGCAACTGTACCATAACGAAATATGCCCACCTCCACGGTTGATCTTTGAATTGTCCACTTATAAAATGATTGTTTCTCATGGTTGAAAGATTTTATGAACAAGCATTCTGTGCAGTCTCACAAGTAGTAATGAGTTAGGATTGGAAGTTTCTGGTTCTATTCCGAAGAAAACTCAACTTAAATGAATCAAATCATTTAAGAGCCATTGTGATTCCGAGCTCCCCCTCCAAATGCTAAAATTCCCTTCAGATTTAAAATATAAATTGTCTTCCACATCCATCTGAATACAGAAAGAGTTGAAAAGACAAACTGAAACAGAGGAACCTGGGAACAAGCCTATTCTGCAATTGGATCGAATTTGGTTAGCTGGCCGGTTCGCTTTTCACTGGCATCCGGCGACCACAGTCGCCACAGATGCGAACTCCTCTGGACCATTTGTTCTCTGCGTATATTCTTTGCCGAATACTATAGGAAACCTATCTGGCTATCTCTATACATATATAAATAATTAATAAAAATTAGAAAAAGAAGAATTCGAACTCCCGTTCTTGTACAGAGCCTATTCTTTTCTTGCTCCAAAAGATCATCTCTTTGCTCAACCGCCAAATTCCCTCCTACATAAACACCCCAAACAAACTCTTGTTCTTCACACCCATTGGCCGGAAAACCTCAGATTTCTCGTCGGAAAATGTCTAACCACACCGTGATACCAATCCAAGCCACTCATGAAGACCCACGTCTCCCACCATTAAAGCGTCAGCATACTGCACGCTATTATGCACACCGGGTACGCGAGAGCCTCGCCACCCGCGTTTCGAAGGTACTATGCACCATCTTCTTGGGGCTTCTCTTCATCTTAGGGATCCTCGCTTTCATTCTCTGGCTTAGCCTGCGACCTCACCGCCCCAGGTTCCACGTTATTGACTTTTCGGTGCCGGGTTTGTCCCAAGAAAACGGCTTTGAAAACGCTCAAATATCGTTCAACGTAACGGTTCGGAACCCCAACCAAAATATCGGGATATATTTCGACAGCACTGGAGCATCGGCTTACTACAGGAACCAGCGTATCGGCGAAACGCCATTGCTGTATCCATTCTATCAGCCACCGAAGAACACGACGGCGATTCCCGGTGTATTGAGTGGCGCCACACTCAACGTCAACACTGAAAGGTGGAAGGAATTCATGGCTGATCGAGCCACAGGAACTGTGTTATTCCGGTTGGATATAACGTCAACGATCCGGTTCAAGGTGTCAACGTGGGACAGTAAGCATCATAAGGTGCACGCTAGCTGTGATGTTTCGGTGGGCCAGGACGGTCTTATCTTGCCGGCGTCGAGGAATAAAAGATGCTCGCTTTACTTCAGTTGATTGATGTAAGTTCGATTTTTCTTTTTTTTTTAATTTTTTTGGAGCAATTTTTTTTTTCTTTTTTATTTTCTCTGTTGTTGAAGGTTTTGGTTTTCCGGCACCGGATCCGGGTCGTCACTGATGCTCAGTTTGTATTGGTTGTTGACTTGTTATGGCTTTACCTAAAACTAAATTGTTGCTGCAAATGGATCGATGTAATCGTATGGACCTAGATCGAATTAATTTTATCAACACATGTAATATAAGTTTTAAGCATAATAATAAGCGTATATATATTTGAGTTGAATCAAAATAGATCATATAAAATCCAATAGCGACTGATCCATATCCAATCCAATTATAAATGATGGAAAATCAAATTCGAAATTAGGGATGCAATGTAGACACTGGGCAGACTTGTGTTTGACTTGTATCAAAATTTGAATGGAGCAAGCCTTTTAAAATGCTAATTTGGGTTAGTCCGAATTGCACCCTAGTTGAAATTGGACAAACCGATACCGTTTTTGGCTCTGATATAACACAAGAAAATGCCTCCCGTCCATCCACACCAGGTTACAAGTATTGTAAAGGTGATCGGTTGATGCTTGATATACCATGCACTTAGGGGTACAATTTAGGTGGATTTAGATTAGGCTGCCAGCTCAATATGCTAACTCAGGCTTACCCTAATTGTGCCCTTACCCACACCATATGCATAGATGTGAAATCCATACTCGTGATTGATTTTGCCTACTCCAGCAATACATAGATATAGATGTATTCGCAGCCAGGACTGGGACTAGGGGAAACCCAGGGGAGTCGCATGCCCTCCCCGCCCCCACTCCCCAATGTAGGGGTGTTCACATTAAATGTAAAATCAATCAAATCGATTAAACTGGCCTGACTTAATTTAAATTGGTCGATTTTTCAAAATCAATGGTTAGTTTCGGTTTGTATGAAAAATAAGCTGACAATTTGATTCGGTTTCGGTTTTTATGTATGAAAACCAAAATCAAACTAAACTGAATTGATCTTATATGTTTAAGTAATTATTAATTAATCCTTACTCTATATATTAAATGTTGATATATTTTATTTGTGCTTCGCTTGAACTTTGAAAAAAAAAATGATTATTTGTGATAAAAACTAATAACGCCAAACCAATACAAATATAATACAATGATACAATATTTAATTCAGTTTTGTATAAATTTAAATATATATTGATAAAACAATCAATTTTGCATAAAAAATTAATCAATTTAAATATATATATTTTGATTTTAATTAAAAACTAAAAAAATAAACTTAAATATAAATAGATATTTAAAAATGAATATTTTAGTTATATATATATATATATATATATAAACCAACTAAACCAATAAATCAACCCAAACGACTCTTTCATGTTTGGATCGATATTACTTCATAACCGATTACTTTTGGCTTATTCAATAAGTAAACCGATTAAGTCAGCTCCACGTTACAGCAGATCCGCACTCCACTGCGGAATTTAACTTTAAGCTAGACAATAAGACAAAGCTAGTTGAATTGCCCGTTCTAGCTTGGTAGAGAAATAATAGGGGCTTTATTGTCATGGCCAAAGTATAACGAATGATGAAAAAGCATAGGCCGCTTTTATATTGCAGTTTGCAGATGAGGCCCATGAGGATATAAAGCTAAGCTTTATATACTTAGCAGGGGATCAAGGGGTTTGGTATCGGGTGGATGATTTGGATGAGGTCCCTACCGGCTACCCCTACACGTGAAGGATAAAGATTTTCATATCACTCCATCTTTCCTTTTACTTCACGTAGCTGAAAAGGAATATCCGACGCAAGGATGTTGTTTTGCATCCCAAGTGCTCGACCCATTTTCCAAACAAGGCAGAAGGCACCGTCCCACTGTTCTCCTAGTCTATGTGTTGGCTATGGCTGGAAATTAAATCAGGATTTTTTTTTTTATTTTTTTACTTAGACTCGATCTCATAAAATATAAAATTCGACTTTCCTGAGTCAACTAGCGACTCATCGAGTCAACCTGAGTCTTACTTTTTCATATAGATAAAAAAGCACGTACACCCTTCTTCTGGAACTGGAAATGCTTATATACACTATGGAACTCGTATCTTTTGTTTCTGCGGTGAACGAGGTCTTCATTCATGGATTAGGATTAATAGCCATGCTTTGTTGTATTGACTTGTTTGAGTTATTTAACGAATGTAAGTTAGCAGTTGGCATGCGTACAACCCCCCCTCGATCGAGGCCAACTTTTGATAGATATGTACATATGATAGATATGAAGAAGATCGATTTCTATGGTCGGTATATTGTCTGTATGAATTTCTTTGCTAATTAATTGCTTGCTCAATTTTGTTGCAAAGATTGATGTAAGTCGGTACGTTGAACCTAATTATGCGCTTTGTACATTAATCCATTGTGAACCTCTTGAAAGCGAGCTTTTGAGGAAAAAGAATATAGCTAAAATCTGTTGTCACTTCAACTTAAAACCCAACTTTGGTGTTTCTTTACTTTTTGTTGATGTGCTTTCTATGAGAGTTCACATGCATCAAAGAGGAGAACCGCGACAGTCTCAATGAGGCATTAATATATATCCTGTATATCCATACCATACGTTTCAATGGATGATCAGATTCAGATTAACATAGCCAAATGGAGACGTGGTACGATTGCGATCTGTGTGCCCCTTGTTGCTCTGTGACAATTTCCAACCAAAAACAACCCAAAAGAGAGTCGCGATCTTGACACATAAAGTACCTTTCGAAACGCCCCGCTTCTGTTTTAACCTTTTTTTTCCCTATGGTTAAATTAAATGCCCTACTTTTAGTTACCACTAAGATCAAAACTATTAATAAACTATATAGTGGGCCAAAAGTTATGCTAATCTGCAAGAATTGCAGAGAAGATACTACACCATCTATATATATCCAATTCCAGAATCATCGACCAGTTGATCAAATCAAGCTCTTAAGTTTAGATGCACCATCTAGATGCTTTCTTGTTATCAGATTGGAATATCCTTAACACCTGATCACACGGCCACCTTGTTTCCATTCAAGTCCTATATGATCCCAAGTCATCGGGTGGCCTATATCCATACTACCACACCCCACTTAAGGTTGTCAAATGTCCAATATCTGACACCAATCCAATGGTGTAAAGTTGGTTTCGATTCACGTTCACGTGAGATTACTTCCATTCTATCATGTTCGGCAAGCTTTTGGTGCAGAGAATTGGTTATTTGCTTTGTCACTTTTGTGGGGGTATGAGATAACGAGAAGCTAAGCTAGCTACCCATGTGGCCATGTCAATATGTCATGCACTCACAAAGTCACAGACCTAATTGATTAAGAAATTAATAACATCTGCACTTACTCTTTCCCTTCGACACTAAGTATCTTCCAATCCTAGCAAGCTAGTTATAGTAAAGCATCTGGAATCATCAAATTCCTTCAAACCAAGCCGCTTCTTCTCCAAATAGATCCATAAAAATGCTTCCCCGAAAGATCTACCAAGATTATCGAGTTGGCTTTTGCTTTTGGATTCTGCAAGTGATAATCGTCCTAAGCTTAGCCTCGGTTGTGGTATGGCTCAGTTTACGTCCTAAATGCCCCACCTACACCATCGTGGATGCTTATATCCCTGCTTTAGATGTCAAGAGTGCAACTTCCCATGAAAATAGTGAAACCAGTCGGAATAACAGTCTCTTCTTCAGCCTCGAAATCCGGAATCCTAACAAAGGAATCGGCATCTACTACGACGAAATCAACTTGTCGGTGTATTATGGGGATGCAGTAATCGGGTTGAGTTCTGTGTTTTCTTTTTATCAAGGTCACAGGAAGACCGCTCGACGTGAAGTGAGACTCAACGCTGACCTGCAATTCCTGAGAGATGTATCCAGAGCAGTTTCTTCACAAGGGAGCGTGGATCTGCGAGTGGGACTAGCGGCTGCTATAAGATTTAAGATATTCTCTTCTAAGACGAAGCATCAGAACATGGAATTACAAGCCAACTTGCAGGTCGGTTCCGATGGCAAGCTTGTTGGGGAGAACAAAAAGCTGCTTAACACACTGGAACAGCCAAAAGCTGGACATTAATTAATAAGCTGGCTTTCTTTTCTTTTAGTACAGGTCAAGATTCTGGTTAGAGCTGCAGGTAAAAACGTAAACTCAATTTATTTCTGTTTTATATATTTTTTCCGTCGATAGGTTTTGACAATTTTAGACTTCTATATCATCACCCAGATTACAAGCGTCTTACTGCTACGGTCCAGTCCAAAAGCCAGCTGAGCTACATCTCAACTCTCAGCCGGTTCCGCCTTACTCCCTTGATTTGACTCCACTCTGAAGTCTCAAGTAGACAATGACTCGTCCAACTCAGGTCATTGACTTATCCGGTTGATGGCTCTCTTTTAATTCCTGTCCGGGTCGGTAGAATTTGAGTGAACCCTCCAAGTTTTCTTGGTATCGTTATTCCTGTGAACCTTACACCGTATTTATATTTAGATGTTTTTTTTTTTTTGAGATGGTATCAGAGCCTGTATGACCAAGTGGTCTAGGGTTCAATTTTGATCTGTGCTTGGTTATTGGGTGAGGAGTGTGTTTGTTTTGATAACCAAATGGGATGTATTAGAAAATAAAAACTTATTCTGAGACTCGCTTAGCAGTTAGCACTTTTTGGTTGAAGGGTTACTTCAGAGTTTATAAAGGTTTTGTTTTAGTATATTTAGTCTAATGATGGATATTAATAGTGTAGAAATTATAATACCGGCAACACTCAACAAATGAAGGAAAAAAATAGTGTAGAACTTATAGGAATCAATAAATTAAATACAAAGTAAAGCAATCATGTTCTATGCCGCATGTATAAAATTCTAAACAAAATTGTGGATATTAATTCCCTGAAATCAACTCCATTGTCAGGGTTATCAATCCGACTGATCAGAAGTTTCAGTCATTGAGATATGGATCCCACTCCTGCTTGCCTATTTAATACATATTGAAAAGCTATATATGACGTTGTCGATTGAGGTAGCTCGTCCCCAACTGTTTCAAAAGCTTTTCTTGCTACCCGAAGAGCTGAAGACACTTTTACTGTGAAAAATATATTAATTAAATAGAAAGGATTAAAGCTGGAAGCTGCTACCTCAGCCTCAGGCTGTGCTAGCTGCACGGCTTTGGCTTTGGAACAAGAAAAGAAAAATATTCAATGCATGGACCGCACTTTGTCAGCATAAATTGGGTAGGACATGATTCGTGCTAGCGTAATGAACCAACGGAGGGCTGGCTCGTTGGCCGGTGTGTTAGCTGGTTTGTTCCAGTTTCGATGTAGAACCAAATCCTCCAATTAGCGCTTTTAGCAGGGGGAAGTAATTAATGATACATAATAATACAAAAAATGATGGGCCTCTTATTAACCACTTTGATCGAATAATTTAGAATAATAGCAGCAGGCTAGAACCTAGAGTGCCCTCTTCCCAGTTCCCATATGTCCTCCTCTTGGAACTAGTAGAAGTAGGTCTTACAAAATAATAATAATAATAATAATAATTAGGGTAAAAAACTTAAATGTACTTGAGTTTTTATTAATTGACTTAAATATACCCTGTAATTTGCAAAAGAACTTTTACATTCTTGTTATCTTGGGAGCCCGAATCTCCTGCCCATGAGAACCTTATCCACTTTTACCCACAATACACCACCCTCCCGTAAATTGGGAACATCTCCCATGCATAATACTATGCAGAGGATGAGATGTTCTCCATGTGTGGTTGGATGGATTAAACAAAAGGAGAAATTTTCCTTTTCTAAAACTCAAAGGAAGTCTTCTTCCACATTGAAACACCCTCTTGTTTTCTTTTCTTTTTTCTTTTTTATTCATTTTCATTTCTTTTTTTATTTTTTTGCATTTTGTGTGATTTTTTCAAAGTTACCAGACTTGTACATTGGTCTATATACCAGGTCGATTCTTGAAGGTCTTAGTCACATCCACTCTCACATGTAAGTTCACTGTGATATCAAGCCCGAAAATATCCTTCTTATAGCATCATCACCATCATCTCCTTCATCAAGGAAGAGGTAGAATAAGAGTGAAAACAACAACTATGTTGCGAAGATTGCAATTTTGGGTTGGCAAAGAAGGTTTATCAGAACAAGGAGCCACCCTGTTTCAGAGGCACACCTTATGTATATGTCGCCAGAATCCATTATTGATCGCATTGAGGAGCCTCCATGTGATGTATAACTCTTGGTTGCACTGTACTCGGCATGCTTAGTGGAAAGCTAGAATGGAGTTATGGGTCAGGACCATGACTCACCTTTGATGTTAGAGGAGATATCAGAGGAGGGGAAGGATTTATGAAGAGATGTTTTGTGAGGAATGCCAGCTTCAGGTGAACGGCTGACATGCTATTGCTTCATCCTTTCTGCAGAAAAAGGTGTCGAGCACTGCAGAAGAAGTCGGTATAGAAGTTCAATGAAGAAGAATTAGAAGACAAACTACTTCTATTAGTGTAAGGAAATTGGCAGTTTAGAAGTGGGAAACAAAACGAATGAATTGTAAAGAAACAGAAGGAACGATGAGGGAGAAAATCTAAGTAGGTAGCTTTTCTTAGTCAAGGAGAGGACCTCTTTTTAACTATAGATCAGGGATTTTTCCAATTCTTTTTCTTTTACTTTTGGGTGTATGAAGATTGAATTGTATCAATTGATTCATTGTAAATCTCTGTAATTTGATTGATATAATGAAATTCTTTGTTTTTTTTTCCACTTTTCCTTTGGCATGTTTTCTTCGATTTTGATAGAACAAATTTCTGTGACCTCTCATGGATACAATATGCAATAGTTCCTTTACTCATGAAAGATTTTGGAATTGTGTTGGATCACACCTTTTTGGATGCCATGAAAAATAAAATGGTTTAGTTATAATTCTCTTGTACATTGCTAAAAAATCAACATTTAAAATAGATCTATTCCTGGTTTTTAATAAGCATTTGCAATAAGATTATTTTTCCTTTACTGATTAAAGATATAGAACATTTCCAGTTCTCACGAAGGTTTTTTCGACGGAAATATCTGAAACAGAACTATATTTCATACCCTCTCAGTTCAGATGAATGCAAATGACTAACACCACAAAAGCTAGCAAATTTTTTACTGCTAGTCTCTGAATTCTGATCAACTATGGAATTGGTTCCAAATGACAGAATTCCAAAACTGGAGAATTGGTGCCAAATTCTATTCCACTGAGATCAATGCAGAAACAAAATGAACCCATTTGCGTTTTAATCTTAACATTTTGATATGAATCGGTTTCAGGTAATGGTGTGTTGGATCAATTACTTTGCAGAGCTAAAATTAAATAATTGAAATTTCAGGCGGCTTTTGAAGAGGCTATTATAGCATGTTTAGACACAAGTTAAATGAAATATGGGGGAGTTGGTGTGTGGGTTGGAGAGGAATTTTATGGACTTGGTCCATTCATACATTTCCTCAAACATGTGGTGGTTATCTCTGTTTTCCAACCCATATTGGAAAACATTACTGATTGCTAATAAGAAGGAAAAAGGTAAAATTGGGTTTTTAAATAATTAAATAGGCTGCATGACCTCATATTTAATTGATACTAACGTTTTTTTTTAACTAAAGGGTGTATTTAAGTCTCATGGGGTCAATCCAAGTCCTTTTGCAAATCTCAGGGAGTAACCCAGGGTATGTTTAAGTCTTTTACCCTAATAATAATTGTTTGGGTTTCATTTTTTCCTCCATCATCCAGTCTTTCGGCATTTTTCCACAATAATCAGGTATAAAAAGCATTACGGCTATGTTTGATTTGAAGGAAAAAAATAGGAAAAGGAAGAAAAAAACAGGGAAACTAATACATTTTCTGATTTTTTCTTCAAACCAAACATAGCCTAAATGATCGAAGGCATGTTTATCAATTTATGTCATTGGCCTGCAAGGAATTGAAGGGGGCAAGTACCAATCTTCTGCACTCCTTTACGTTTACACTTCTGACAGAGAATAAAAGCTATCAGGATCTCCAGTTAGGGCTGTAAATGGTATCAGATCGTCCGAATTCGATCCGTTTGTTCAATTTAAATATATGCACTGAATTATACATATAAAGATGGTTTGAATGTTATATTTTTACTTTGTTTTACGTTCAAATTTCATATAAATAACTTTCAATTCATTTTGTTTATGGAATACAATATCAAGATAAGTTTTAATTCATTTTATTTATAACATATGATATTTTAATCATTTTTAGTTTATCCTACTTGTAATTTAATCCAACATAAATCCATGAAAAAGATGCAATTAGAATTCAAAAATAAATATATCAATATCTAATATGATTCGATTCATTTGGAGCCCTATCTCCTACAGTCACCAATAAAAGTTCATCAAAAGTCCTTAAGGAGGGGGCTTTGATTGGTCAAAGTTCTTTCAGTATCATACCCATGCAAGGACATTTGAGAATTTATTCTGATTGACAAAAGTTGCTTCATTGGTAGTGGCCGTTTGATATCAACTGAAATTGCTGAACTGTATATCTATCACTTTACCTTTAAGCGGATAAAATAATTAAATAGTAAAACTCTTGAAAATTTTAGTGGTTGAACTTTATCTTTAAGCCCACAACTTCAACTTTATCACTAAGGGGTAATTTAACAAGTTTTTAAGAAGGTTGTGGGCTTTTTAGTGGTTGAAGTTGAAGGTGGATAGAATATTAAATATTGTATCCTTGAAAATTCAACCACTGAAAAGCCCACAACCTCCTTCTATCACTTTATCTTTAAGCCCACAACTTCAACTTCAGCCATTTCAGCTCTTATCAAATTAGCCCTTAGTACAGAGAACAAACATGGAATAAAAGGACTTCATTAATTTGTTTTATTTTTTTTATCCAATTAGAGGTCAACTCAAAACACAAAGCAGGATGCCTTAAAAACTAATAACCAACCAACTCGTAAAATTTAGGAATGATAATTTCTATCCTATCCAATGGGTATCCACGTATCCACCTCACAGGGTGGGTTTTTTTGAACGGATTCTAGGGCAGAGACGAGTTTTGTATATAGATAGAGTATAGTATTAAGCTAAACCTGACCTGTATATCGAATTTACCAGAATAGCCCTAGTGCTTCCAACTATATTATTGTTGCGAGACATATACACTTATATGTTCTATGTTGAATTTAATAGTACTTTGAATCTTATGTGGAGGATCATTAATAATTTGTTTTTTCTACATGTTTTAGTCAAATAATTGGAAAGCTTGATGTTTGTCTATGCTATTTGTTTTTACTTCTGCGATTTTTGTTTTACCATTCCCAAGTGTAGTACCAAGGAAGCCTGCAACTCAACGAAGCCAACTCTTCCTTCTCCTCACATCCCTTTGAAGCCAAGAACGATCGATAAAAGTATCAGCAACCTCTTCTTCTAACACTGACCACCTTTTGCAGCTGCAAACAAGACCGATGAGGCGGCTACCTCTTTGCAGCGGTGAATAGAGACAATGAGATGGTTATCTCTTGTAGTGGTTTTCTCATTGTTACAGTATTACTATTACCCTATTTGATGTTCTTTCACTCGCTCAACAAAGCCCGTGGATCATACGGGTCTCCACTAGTAATAAATAAATATGAACAAATATATACAAATGCTTTTTAAATCTGTAAATGAATGTGTACAACACAATTACGTGCAATTTCTCTGTAACTGAGTATGTGCGCCTAATTTTCTATACAAATTTCTGCATTTGTTGGTATTTTCTTCATTTTTTTTGGTATTTACTGTAATTTTAGACATTACCACCGTTGAATTTAAATATTTAATAGTAATAGTTTTAACGTTTTATTTGTTACATTTTCTATGTCTCATATGATGGTTTCAGTTCTCTGCATTTTATCTATTTATTTAATATTTTATCTAAATTTTATATTTTTATTTATCATATCACGGGTTGACCCGTTTAATCTGAATGGTTGAACTGATGATGATCTGAAAACCGGAGACAAAAACTATTCGGTTTTGGGGTCAAATTTTAAAACAATGGAAGAGCAGAGGGTACGGGGAGGAAGATTTGGGAATGTAGAGAGGATTAGTCAAAAGTCTTTTTATCATACTTTTCGGTAACGATTGCCTATCGCAAACAATGGGATATGTTCTCGCAGCACTCCCTTGCGAGTTACGAGTTACGACCCCCAAAACCAAAAGGGAATCAGTTTATTCGGGGTCGTCGGTAGCTACGGACGGTTGAAGGTATCTCCTGAAAGTACAAATTGTGCACTGAATCCAATCATACACAGGGGAAAGAAGATGATATTCTCGATATGCGGCTGGATATGCCGTGTACATCTCAGGGTCCCCCTTTCAGGAGATCAGTGCTCGCAGCAGAGGTATCCACTTAGGCACTTGACCAAGGCCGTACAATTAAAATTGGTAATCTAAAGAGCCAGAGATACTCCCCACTTTTCTTGGTCATATCCCATTCCCATCCCAAAGCTAAATTGTATGATAGTATCTGGATCGAGTTCGGATCTCCTCCTATCCACACCTCCCCACGCCAGTGTAACGTAGATAGGAGATCTGATTTCATCTGTATCAAGTACTTCGACCGACCACCATCTCCCCCTGATTCTATCTGTCTCTCTCCATTCAACTGCCTTCCCAACTCCCAAAGTTCTGTCCCGATGACGTGGTTCATCGTGGTTGGCTGGCCCACTATTCTCACGTTTTAACTAGTAAAAACTTGTAAGAAACTTTTACGAAGTTCACAGCGAAATTATTGGATTGGAGGTGCTTCACATGTACCATTTTCAACTGGATTCCAATCCAATGGTTGCAGAGTTATTCATGGAGCATTGTTAATTGTTTAGCCCAACAATTATAACTTCCAATTTATATATTAATTTATTTGAGCACAATTACAGATAAGGTGTAGCATTAAGCGTGACGAGATCTGCTTCTAACAGATGGCGCCCACATGCACATTCACCATACGTTAGAAATATCTTTTGTGAATATTCATTAATAAATACGGGAGATATTCACAATGCATGGAGGATATGCCAGTGAAGCGCCAGGTGATCAAGCATGGTTAGCTTGTATTAAGAAATTAATTTTATTTTATTTTATGTTTTTGGTGATCATCCTCTTTTCCACGGACCACGGCCTTCTCCTCACCTACTCGCTCGTAAACGCCAACGCGTAAGTCCTGGAAGTGGTGAGTGTGAGAATGTCCGAGTCCGACTACTCGTCGCTAGTCCTGGTCCTGGAATATCGGGTGAGTATGGGACAGATTCGTCATTCCAGAAAAGGAGAAAAGAAGAAAAAGGACTAAAGGAGTCAAAACGATAAGAAAACAAACCAAAATATATACCAGGCGATCTAGACTACCGGTTAGTAGAATAACTGAAGAAAAAAAAGAAGGGAAGAACCCCCACCCCATTTGATGTGGGAGGGATAAGGGAAGAGAAGAGAAGTCAATCGCTTGTGCTTGTTTTAAATCTGCTTTTGGTGACCCTTCAGTTCATCGTCTTGACTTTTCAGCAGCGATTTCCCCAGAAAAAAATTAACCCACAACGCATGTCGGAGTCCACGGGATGCTGCCGGTGGTGCACAAGCTTCATCTTCACCCTTGGTCTCACCGCTCTCTTCCTGTGGCTCAGCTTACGCGCCAGCAAGCCCTCCTGCTCCGTTCAAAGCTTCTACGTTCCGGCCCTCAATTTAACCGCTAACGACCCCCGGAACGCCACCGTAGCCATCCATCTTAGACTCAGCAACGGCAACAAGGACAAGGGTATCTACTACGACGACGTCCGAATCGCCCTTTATTACAACGCCGTCAACGGAACGGTAGCCGTTGGGAACACCTCAATACCTGCGTTCTATCAAGGGCATAACAAGAAGGCTACCAAACAGGGAACTGTAAAGACCGAGGGAGTTCCCTGGAATAACGCTCAGAAGAATGTTTCAGCCAACGGGGAGGTGGAATTCCGGGTGGATTTGGCGACGGCGGTGAGGTTTAAGATAGTGTGGTGGAAAACTAAGCGGCACAGGATGAACATCAGCGGGCGGGTCCAAGTCAACCGGGATGGGAAGAAAACATACAACAAAAACATAAAACTCTCCGGCGCATCGGAGCTGGTTTGCTTTGGTACACCGATGTGGATGTTGGCTCTCTCTTTTTTCTTTTTAATTTTGTGTTAGCAACTAGTAGTAACAGTTGCTGGGTTTTCTTTCGATTTTTTTTCTTTTTTAATTAATTTTTGGAAAATTAGAAGTCAAAACCTTTTTTGGTTCTTATTTTTATTGTTTGTAATTTTAATTGGAAGGAGAATTATCAATATTTGTTATTCCACAATCCACAGAGAAGATGTTAGATGGAAGTCTGGACGGAGGAAAGAAATGATCCCGTTCTTTTGTGGATAATTCCAGATTCCAGATCTATGGTGTGACAATAGATTCTAAATGCCCTTCATCTACCACAGAACCCGTGAACCGATGTTAATTGATTTTTGTTTGGTTGTTGCAATTGTCATTTATAAAAATCCATTGTTAGAGTGTAAAGTAGAAGAGACAACAAGGATGTGAAACAGCTGATTTCAATATGGATTGGGCTTAAAGCAAAGAAATTTGATCGATTCGGATGCAGGTTGTTTTGAGTAGTGGTGTAGCTTCTAGCAATTATTTTTGGTCCTACGGACGCCTCTTCTCCTCTCCAGGCAGAAGCGGTAGCTCTGAAATAGAGGATTCTATTTCCGCTGGTTTCCAGAATGCAGTGGCAGAGAGTGGTGTTTTTTTTTTTTTTGTTGACAAGTGGCAGAGAGTAGTGTTTAAGTCGCAATGCCAGCATCCCATTCAGGCTGTGATCAAGAAAGAAAATTTGGACTCTGCTGAATCTGTGTTTGCTTAATGACATTGTTTTACTTTCTTCCTCTCTTGAGTATTTTCCTTTTGTTTTTTTCCCGCCTAGGTCAGTTCACTGACCTGTTGACTGTTGAGGGCTTTTTCGGATGGTTGTAGCCTGTAGTTTGTTTTGTTTGCCGAATGAAAGGACTTTCCTACAACTAACAAGCCAAGAACAACTTAATGAATTGGTTTAGTACGGCTTAATTTGGCCGCTCTTTTCTTTCAAAACCCTCCAATTGATTGAAAGCCCTTCTGATTCTTGCATTTCTATTCTCCTTTATGCAGGGCTTTGGAAACGATGCAAATAAAGTGGAAAATGGTGCAAACAGACTTTTAGTTGTAATGGATGTAAATACTAATTTTAATAAAGTATGTCTTTTTTTTTTTATCAAAAACTCATTTGAATGCAAATTTACTTTTTTTAGGGATAAGTGGACTTTAATGCACCTCAGAAAATCTGAAATTACAGCCCTCTCCTAGTCTACTAGTAGTCGCATCCTATTAATAAATTTGTCATCAATCCACAAGCAGGATTCAGTCCACCCCTAAAAATTTTATCTCCACCGTAGGACTGGATTGAACTATAAAAATCCCTTTTATTTATTGATATACTTTTACATTTTATTATCAATATAAATATGTATCGGTAGATGTATTTTCTGTCTTTTGTCGATGCATAAATATAATATTACCAATCACAGACAAAAGTGAATCAGAGCATAAATGAACCGGGATTTACACTCTATTTTACATCGTTTCCAAACGCAGCCTTAGAGTTTTTAAATTTGGGGAGATTTGAATTGACAAAATTAATGATGCAAACTTTGGCGGGCTCGGATTGAGCATTAACAAAATTTGAACGGACCTAGCCGGCCACAATGTAAATTAAAGGATACCCAATCTGCACCCCTACAGGGCCTACACAAATTCATCAAAAAAAGGACAAATTCATGAGTTGTTGTCGATGTGTGCTCGATCCCCGCTTTCAGTGTGTGCTGAGTAGGGAATCCCTTCGCTTAAAAATGTATTCCTACCAACACGATATATACCTGTTCATGGCTAGTTAATCCAACGGGTGGGTCCGACCTGGTTTGTTTTTTGCTGGGTTTGGATAGTATTCCAGGCCCACGGTCTCAGGCTTGGGCCCAAAACACTAGGCCTGATTTTTTTGGGCTAAGCTTAGGCTTTTGAGTCCAAAACACTAGGCCTTTATATTATATAAAGGGTTCCATTATGTGGAAAATTTTACAGGCATCATATAAGAGATGACCAATCAGGTGGTGTTCATCAAAATTCAGGGTGCTTTGATTGGTTAAAGCTCTTTCCGTACCTTGTCTCTCCAGTATCATATATTATATAAGAAATAATATATAATATATGTTTTTTCTTTGTTACTATTCTCTTTTTTAAGTCATAGTGAAATATTTCAACATTTGAGTTCTAAAGTTGTTTAAAATAAATAAATAAATCAATTTAGTTATAGAGTAAAAAAACAAAAAATGTCTTTTTACTCGATTTACATGTGTATCCAGTCTCTTTGAATCGTGTAGGAACCGGGGTCATCCATGCCAAGTAGGTAATGTGTCGCCGCTTACCTCGGAATTGAAAGGCATACTACCCCAGACAAGGGTGACATGCCACGTAGGTCAGTAGCTCAATACCCCAGAATTCAGCTTGCTAATAGTCTTTGGCTACCCAGGTCATGGCAGAGGTCCTCGGCTTGCTCTCCCGAGATGATATATGTTGCCCTATCATGGAGCGACCTACTAGCCTTTCTCATGTCGGGATATAAGTCCGGTGGGTCAATCCAGGCCGTTCTAGTTCCACCCGACCTATCCCATATGGCGCCGAGGTATCGTGGTTGGTCATCTAAATCACCTTCATCAACCTCCAAACTTGCAAGACCTCTAAAGCTCAGTTACCACATCAAAATTTGGGACAAAAGATTCTGAGGACATCAAGAAGCTAGCTACCACATCAAAATTCCATGGATCTAATCGCTCTGTTATCCAATGAGCTTCTTCAAATCTTCTCTAAGCTTCCAGACTCAATGAAACCCTAATTCTCTTGTATGCAATTGATGGGTAGCTCTTCATGGTCGCCTTGTTTTTTCCCTCAAGCTCTTCGATTGGGATGCATCAACACATCTTTCCAAGCTTTTCGTGGCTGCCTTGTTTCTTCCTCGTGCTGTTCGATAGGGATGTTTTGACACATCCAGGAATTCCGGTTTCTTGTTACCCCAATCTTATTGATGATAATCTCATTCTGGCATTCTGGCATATTTTTTACCCTCTTCATTGATAGATGATGCCATCGAAAAGTGCTCAAGTCCGTAGGACAACTCGAATGTATCCTATAAAGAGGAAAACGATGTCAGAGGGTCTGAGGTGATATCCCGTGCTTGTAGCTCCAACGGTCAAGTTAGTATGCCAAATTGTTTAGAGGGTGGTTGAAAATTCAGTGAGTCATAAAGGATTCGGGATACTTGTCCCTTATATAGGATTCAGGATACCTATCGGAGTATGTATGTGCCGGACAGACATAGGGCACATGTCATAGTTTGAGACACCTGGAGCTTGCTTTGCCTTGGTGGAGCTTAGGTAGGACACCTAGGATTCTGTCAAGACACTTGTTACTCAAGCTTGGCCACATAGTGCTCGGCCCGAACATCTTGGCCTGATTCAGGCCAACAGATATCCGATTGAGACACCTGGAACCCGGCTCGAGCACTTGGAGCTTAATCAGGGCTACCTGTTAAGCCACATGGTGCGTAGTTGTGATGTGCTATGGTGATCTATCCTCCATGTCTCCAATGTATGAAGTAGGCCCGAGACCGGCTACCTGGCAGGTTTACCTTAGGTGTTGATGATCTTGTTGCATGTGCTGCTAGGTGGTCACTTGATGGATAAGTGTCTGGGTGTAGAGCTCTCATAGAAAGGAGCTCGTCTTGCTAATAAGGAAGGAGCTCTCCTAGGTGGGAGCTCGTCTCAACAGGGAGGTCGGTAAAGCCTATATGTACGAATTGAGTTGATAAGCCCAAGATGGTCTTATATGTCACTGAGATGACTCTTATTCTTTGAGATGACAACAAGATGACGATATCCGAACTAAAGGCAAGGCACCCAAACGTATCATGTGTTTAATAGTTTGGATGTCGGATTTACTCTCATCAGTAGAACCAATTATTGAAGGAGTATAGTCGATCGTGATGGCCATATTAGCATGAACAACACTCAACCAGAGGTCATCATCAAAGTAAAGAGTATTGTCTGACCAAGTACGGTACATATCAATATCTGCTTGAGTTGAAACATAGCTTCCATCGACGTTTAATAAGTAAAGCATCTAAAGGGTGACGAAAATATCATTCTACCGAGTTGTAGGGGGAGAATGACGGTTCAGCCCATAGTCAGAATTTTTAGACCCAAAGTACAGTTGGGTGCGTGCCAGCTCAGAATTGATGCTAATTCATAAGAGGCATTGGTGTATAGAATGACAGTTTTGACATTTTAAATGTTTATAGATCTGTAGTGAAATTCAAAAATCTACATTAAGCCTATCCATACTTCTCCGAATTGCAAGAGGGAGTAATTCATCTCGAATACATCAGGTATGGAAAGGATCTTGATTCCATTCACAAAGGCATACGCGTACGAATTTGGTGAGAAATTGATGTTTAATGCTCTATGATTCTCTACATTGACGTGGATGCAGCTCCAATGCCACCGAAGAAAAACGAGTAAGGGGTGTATTTGTCCACCATCTCTTAAAAAGGGATTAAGAGAAATTATTTGAAAAGGCCCAATGGTATTTTCGACTATAAAAAGACAATTTAGGAATAGCTTACAGCTAGGGATACCTTAAAGCCATTCCTACCTTTCCATTTTTTCCCTACCTTTTCCTTAAAACCACCAAACACAACCCAAGTTATTTTTGAAGTAGTAGGATAACTTATTCCATTTGTTATATTTAGGTTATGTTTGGGAGTGCTTATTGAATAAGCGCTTAAAAACAGATGCTTATTCGAATAAGCATTTATTTGTATTTGGTACCGAACTTTTTCTAGTGCTTATTTTTTAAAATAAACACTTATTTTATATTGAGTGTTTGGTAGTCTTTTTCTCTAATAAGTATTTGTTACCATTTTGTTCTTCATTTTTTTTTTCAAATTTTCAAAATACACCGTTTGAAAGCACTTTTGCAAAAGTACTTTTATGAAAGCATTTTTATAAAATCACTTCCATAAAAGTACTTTTATGAAAGCACTTCTATAAAAATACTTTTATAAAAGTACTTTCACTAAAGTGTTTTCATAGAAGTGCTTTCGTCAAAGTGTTTTCATAAAGTGCTTTTCTAAAAGTGTTTTTTTATAAAAGTGCTTTCGTAAAAGTATTTTTATAAAAGTGTTTTTGTAAATCTGCTTTCATAAAAGTATTTTTATAAAGTTCAATTAGGGATAATTTTATAAGTGGCATTTTAAAATTCAAATAGGGATAATTTTGAAAGAAAAAATTGACAAGTGCTTATTGTATAAACACTTAGAAAAAGCTAGAAATTTGGAATTAAAAAATAAATACTTATTTTGAACTTATTTCTCAAATCCCAATAAATGTTTAATGATTTAAATAAACATTTATTTTTACCACTTCCAAACATGGCCTTAACCCTTTATTTTTTCAAGGGAAACCAAACATAAAAATGCTAATGAGATCATTGAAGAATGAGTCAATCCTCTCCAACAGCGGTTGAACCGGTGAATCATGAATGGCTAGTTCAGCCGTTCGGTATCTGGTTTGGCTGCTCAAACGGACGCTGACAATGGACGAATGAATGGATATGGCTGACTGTGGACGCTGCCGCTATAGGCGGGGTCCATTACATGGGTACGGTAGAGATTAGAGCAAGGAGTCAAGGAACAAGTAGAACTGTAGAAGTGTAACCCTAATAAATGGAGAAAGGGTACTCAAATGAAAATCGCTCGAAACGCCTACGGCCTACCGCCCGACCCGGCTAGGACCTGCGACGGCGCAACCAAAAACCCTAACCCTATTTTAGGAAACAAGTCTATAAATATGACTGTTTGCAATGCTTCTCTATCATGTTTCTTTTTACGTTAGGGTTTACGGTTTCTGTCGGTGCCCAAATTTCCTTGGATCCGTATCTTCTTCGAATATTTTTTGATAAATTATCATATTCGAATGTTTTTCAGCTTGTTCTTTGCTTTTCACTCTATTATTGTTTTTCTTGTATGGGTATCTTCTTCCCGGTGTTTATTATTTTATTTTATCGGTTTTAGATGTTTCTGAATCTTTGCAGTGATGAAGCTATTGTGGACTAGAGTTTCTGATCTGGGTTTCGACCTAGAAGTTGAAGACAAACCCTTGGCTGTCTGAGCATCTTCTAGTATTGGCTTTCACTTTATCTCTTACCGCTTCTTTTCTTTGTTTTAGGTTTTAGTGTAAGGCAAAAAAAGAAACCTTAATCTCCTGATGATCTTGAACCACTAAAAGATTTTACTATACATTTTCGTCGGTAGGTTTCCGCTTTTTTGTTTTTGTGGCGAATGTTTTGTTTGAATACACTGTTTCATTTTGATTTTTCTGCATTGAACTTGTATAGAAATTTATGCAATTGTAAAGGAGAGAAGAGAAAATAAAGTAAAACAGAGAGAATGCGTCCATTACCAATTCTGGGGGATAAATGGTTCCTCTTGGTATAATGGCTCGGGCGCAATATCGCAGTGTGGTTATCCTGGTCAATGGCCTCTCTGTTCTCTATGCCATCCGATCCTGGACACGCCACATACATACCAAAGGGTTACGTCCTTCTAATCATCTTCTATTAACCGTAAATCTGCGACTGCCAAAGGCCCAAAGTAGCAATCTTTATTTGGTGAAGATTGTATTCAACACCTGAACCAGGTTTTTGAAATCTATTGCCACTCTGAACCAAAGACAACACAAATACTGGATGCATCATTGAACGAAACTGCCACCTTTCTTCAAGATCCAGGAAGAAGGAACTCACACCAAAACAAAGCTGGATTTTCTTCAATTTTAGAAATTCATCTCCCAGTTTATTAAAAAATTCATTACAAAAGTACATTAAACATAACGAATTCGGTAATATATTGTCGTCATTATGTAAAATTATTATATAATAACATAAAAACATGTAATTAATTTAAAATATATCATAATTATGGAAATTAAAATATTACTTATATAGTTAGATCTTAAATTAATACACTAACCAATGGCTATATGACTTATTCAAAATTATTAACGTAAATCAGATTAACAAGTGAATAATTATTTTTAGGGAAGTTTTTACTGAACTTAACTTTTTTGGCGGTAGTAACAAGGTAGTACTCGAACTTATCTTTTAAAAATGTTAAAACTACCTTTCAAAAGAAGATATTGTTCATTTTCTTCTACCTTCAATTGAACTTGTTGAGGTGTTTGAGATTAATGAAGTCATTGTCTTCTACCTTTAAATTTAAAAGAATTAAACACATTCTTGTGATATTTTTTTTGTTTCCGTTCCCCTCTATCATGTTTCATGTTTTTCTCTTTTTTGTTTGAAGATAACCACTTCATTCTCAAGGTAGAAGACAATGAACAGTCGACAATGACCAACTTGATACTTTTTTGAAAGTTTAGGTACCGCATGACACGTTTTAATGTTTAGGTACTAACTTAACACTACCCCCAAAGTTCAGGGTACTAAAGTGGAAATTTCTCTTATTTTTATTACATAAATGATTAAATATGTTGGTAATTTTTGCAAATTCAATTGTTAATAAATAATAAATTATATAAGTAAGTTCTACTTTGAATGAAGCGCACTTGGGCTTATGTATCTATGTATATATAGCAAGATGATTCACCTTCCTAATTTCCTTTTTTTTTAATTTTTAATTTTTTAACTCCATGTAATTATTCATTAAACCAATAAGGAAATAATATAGGCTTAACTATTTATAACCATAAAGAAAGAGGAATTTGCTCTGATGTTTGGCCAAGTGGCACCACTTTCTCCTAAATTGTCTATAATTCCTATTTATATCCTAATTATCTTTAACTCCTATTTATCTCTTAAATTATCTCTAATTTAGTAGATAGATTATCTCCTAAACTATCTCTAATTCCTATTTATCCTCTCCCCCCCCTCCCCCTTTTATCTACATCTATCTAAAGAAAGCAATGTTTTTTAACCATCATTGACTCGAATGGTGGACCATTCGACCCGGAAACCGTCCAAGCAACCGGCTCCGTTTCACCCCTAATTCGTTCCTAGGTAAAAAACCGTTGACTTCATCAGAAAATTGCTGACCTAGGCGGTTGAGCCATTGACTTGTTTGACCCAGACAACGGTTCACAATATAAAGTTGCATAGAGGAGAATTTGAGATCCAACACAAAGAGAGAGAGAGAGAGAGAGAGAGAGAGAAGAAGAAGAAGAAGAAGAAGAAGAAAAAGACTACAAATGTTGCAGAGAAATCGGTCTCAGATCTGTGCCTATTGCCGCCGCTTTGCCGTCGCCATTGCCATTATCATCGTCGATGAGGATTTAATCATCTTCCTCCTCTTCTTTCATCATTTCCTTTCTCTTCTTTTCCTTTTTTCTTTCTCCTTCCTTTCTTTCTTTTCTTCTTTCTTTTTTTCTTTCTCAACTAACATCTCTTCTCTAGTTCTCCTTTATCAAATCTCATATAAATATATGCCCTAATATGCAAACCGCTCGACCTGGACAATCGAACCGTTGACCCGGAAACTGGTAGCTAGAACGGTTCCGTTTCCGAGTCAGTTTTTAAAACCTTGAAAGAAAGTGTCAATTAAAAAATTTCATAATTATTTAAATATTATAATGAGATTATATACTAATTTTAAAATATTTATTCAAAACACAAAAATTAATTATAATAGATTTAATAATATTCATATTATTAATAATTCTATATTTTTACAAAATTCATCATGAAATTATATTGTAACAATATAAATTATAATTTTATGAATTATTCAATTTAAATGTTATTCAAACAATAAAAATTTAACATTAAAAAATAGAACATTATTTAAATATTTCAATAACTAAATATCTTAAATAAAAAACATTAAAAATATCTAAATAATTATATGACAAAATATTTAATAATACACAATAACTTTAAAATATATAAAATTCAAATAATTAAAAAATTTAAATATTTAACATGACCAAATTTTAAATTGTTAAAATAGCGAAATCATGTAATAAATTTAAAAAATTTCTTAAAAGTAGAAAAATAATTATAGAAGATTTCATAGTATTCATATTAATAATAATTTAATACTTTACAAAAAATTAATAACGAATTATGTAATAATAGTACTAATTATAATTTTACAAATTATTTAGTTCAATAAATCATTAATATTTTAAAATTTTAAATAACAATATTATTTAAATTACTAAATAATATTGTAAATAACTAATTTCACTTATATTAATTAATAATTTTAGAAAATAAATTTAAAAAAAATAATATTTATTAGTAATAATTTGACAATAATAGTGTATATTCATTATATATTTATATGTACTAAATTAATATTTATTGTATTTTTAATAAATATATTTTCAATAATTATTAATAAATCTATTTTTGTTTTGTTACTTAATAGAAAATTGTCAATAATTATTGAAGATTAAACAACTATCGTTTAACTCTAGAAATTTAATTTATTATATTTTTGTTATAAATTTATTTTTAGTAATTATGTACTTTTTATAATTTAATTTATTGATTAATATTTATTAAAGATTAAACTATTATTTGAGATTACATTATTTATTGACTAATTTAATATATTTTCAGTATTTATTATATTTTTTAACTTTTGTATTTTCATTATAAATTTATTTTTAATAATTGTTTATTTTTGTTATAAATTTTCAATAATTGTTGGAGATTAAACTATTAATTTAGCTAAAATTAGGAGTGTTCAAGGATTGGTTTAGTTCAGTTGTAAGCTATTTTGCCTACCAAATCAACTTGGTCAGGTTGGGAGTTTGTCACCTAAAACTGACTGACCATTAGTGATAATCAATCATCTTGGGTTGTATTGGTTTGGGTCTATTTTCAGTTTGGCTTGTTTGTTCAAAAGATTTAAGCTTAAAAATTGAATTTAAATTTAATAAATTACAGAGGTATTATTAAATTTATGATATAAAATATTTTAGACTAAGAAATATGATAATTTTCTCACTTTTCCATATTAAAAAATCATATTTAAAATATAAAATATTAATATATATCTATGGTTGAGTCAATTTACAAATGGCCAAACTGAAACAAAACTAACTTGGTCGAGTTAGAAAGTTATTAAAACAAAGTCGATTAAAAAGACTAGAAAACCAACCAACTCGGGTGGAGTTATATCGAATTGGTTATTAAAAAGTTAAAATATAAAACAATTATATACTCTTATGTATTTCTATTTTTTAGCTTTCACTTAACAAAGCCCATACATCGCATGGGTCCCCGCTAGTTTCAAAAATAAATTACAGAAAAATGTAATCTTGATGTAAATATATCAGAACCATTAGAGTTTTTGGGCACATATAATTTGAAATTCATAAGTTTTAATTATTAAAATGATTATTTTGACAAAACAGGATTCATGGATCCCACAATGGATGATGATGATTATTTTTATTTCTATAAAATACCAAATAATTAAAATAATTAATTAATTTGGCATAAATTGATTATATATCAACGGTATCCATTCATCCAAATTCAAATTAGAGGTCCATCTTGTTAAGAGTGACCGAAATTGGATGCATTTATAATTGGATCAAACTATATTGTATCCTTTTTTTTTTGCTACTAAAATTATATTGTATCTATTGATACAAATTATTTTCAATTCATTTTGTCCATGATATAAAATATTAGTCATTTTTATTTCATTTTATTAAATTCTTTTAGTTTAATTTGTGCTACTCTATCTATTTGCAA
This sequence comes from Nelumbo nucifera, assembly GCF_055504915.1. Taxonomy (NCBI): domain Eukaryota; kingdom Viridiplantae; phylum Streptophyta; class Magnoliopsida; order Proteales; family Nelumbonaceae; genus Nelumbo; species Nelumbo nucifera. The sequence goes on along the minus strand of NC_142649.1, from coordinate 142,702,378 downwards.
TCTGAATTTGATTTAAATCCCATATAAATCCAAATATATGATCTCATTTGAATTGAAATAAAAACAATAAAAGTTGGATATACCTTGTAGAGAAAATGGGCCGAATGGCCCATAGGCTATTTATCCTTTTTATCTTTTATGTTATTTGCTGTAATGGGCCTTAATCTGGGCTTTATTCTTTTCTTATGTTATGTCCTTTTAATTTTCTGCCCAACTAGGGGTTTCTCTGTAAATTATTAAAGTTTAACTTAATGAAATAAAATTAAGGGAGTAAGAGAAGGAATTATGTTCGAAAATCTCTCTTCTGAACCCAAGTTGCCACCACCTTCTTCTTCTTCTTCTCTCCTCTTGAACTCTGATTTCTGCTACTTTCTTTTGAATTTTTGCAACTTTCTAAACAGTCATTTCTTCTCAAAATGCTGTTTTTTTTCTTGGTATCAGAGCAAGCTCGTTTTTCCCCTTTTTTTTCACCTCTTTTTCCCATACACGGTGTGTATGGAGATTTGAATCGTATGAATAGTTAAAGAACCTATTTCAGCCTAGTTGTTGGTGGTTTTTGGAGAGAAGGGAACTGGTTTTGTCGTCCTCTTGACAGATTCAAGTGTGTTGCCCAAAACCCTAATTTTCTAGAGAAATCTGATTGCAGGCCCCATAGGGAGTTTGACTTGGGCGCTCAGTGACTGAAGGCCTTCTCATTTTTCTTCTTGAAGATCGAATCAAGTGGATTGAAGTATTTAAGAAGATGAATTCCTCAAACTTTGAAAACAAGCATGTTGCTGAATCCGGACAAGTTTCGAGAACCTTTGTAGACTCTTTACTGGTTGTGACCACAGTCAAGATGGATGGAACTAATTATTTGGCTTGGTCACAATCAGTAAAAATTCATATTTGTAGTAGAGGCAAATGGGGTTTTATCTTCAGGAGCAAAAATGCTCATCCGGAAGATGATCCATCATATGAAAATTGGATGCAAGAAAATTATACTATTATTGGATGGCTTGTGAACTCAATGCAACCACAGATTAGTCAGCACTATTTGTGGATGAATTCAGCAAAGGAAATTTGGGATAGTGTTGCTAAAACATATTCCAAAAAATTAAATGTGGCTAAGATTTACAAGTTGAGAAGTGATGTGAAGAATTTGAGACAAGGGGAAAAACCATTAGCTGTATACTTCTCAATACTAAAGTCTTTATGGTGAGAAATAGATTTGATAGAAGTTGTAACCTGGGACACCACTAAGGATGTTGAGACCTACATAAAACTGGTTAAGAGAAACAAGGCTAAATCCAGAGTACGACATTACAAAGCAAAATATTTTATCCAAGGACAATGTCTCACTGTCTCAAGAATATGCCTTAGTAAATAGTGAAGAAAGCAGAAGACTTGTCCAAGTCCAAGGGGCTGGTCTAAATGATCACTTTGCTAATATGGGAGTGAAACCCAAGGGGTTGCAGGGACTCCAAGTAGCACAGGGAAGAAATAGATTATCTGTGAATACTATAAAAAGCCAAAACACACTAAAGACAAGTGCTAGAAATTGCATCATGAACTCCTACCACTTCGATTTCAGAAGAAGTCTGATAATATAAAGGCAGGGAGTGCCAATGTTGCTGTTGGTCCAGATAGTGACGGATACCAAACTGAAGAGATGACGACTAGTGAGCAGTTAGTAGCTATGAAGGCAGAACATGAGAAGTTTGGGAGGATGATCGGTCACCTAGAGGGTGTGACCTCTTCTTCCACCCTCTAGGAAATTCAACATCTTCTACATTTGCTCATTCAGGTATATGGGATTCTGCCAATCATGCAACCATTTCAGGTAATCGTAGGATCCCTTGGATTATTGATTCTAGTGGTTATGATCATACGACCAGTCTTTCTACTTTGTTTGTTTCATATGATTTACTTCCTAGACGTGACAAAATCACCCTAGTCGATGGCTCTCTTGCCCCTATCTCCGACAAGGGAACCATCAAGGCTACAGACTCAATGGTTCTTCCTTCTGCTCTTCATGTACCTAGACTAAATACAAACTTGTTATCTGTAAGTAGCCTAAATCATTAAACTGTTGTGTAACATTCTTCCCTTTCTACTGTGTTTTTCAGGATCTAGAGTCTCTAAAGGTGATTGGGAGTGGCCGTGAGGCGAATGGAATATATCTATTGAATACTCCTGGACAGTGCCATGAACAACCTGGAAAAGCTGCTTTTGGGTCTACATTTACAGAGTCCATCAGTCGAGTCATGTTATGCCATTTTCGTTTGGGCCATTTTTCTTTTTCTGCATTATGTCATTTATTCCCAGAATTGTTTAAGGGAATTAGTTTGTCCAGTCTTCATTGTGAGTCTTGTGAACTGTCAAAACATTGTAGAAATAGTTATCCTTTTGTAATAAAAGATCTTCTTCTCCTTTTAATATTGTACACTTTGATGTGTAGGGGCCTTACCACTTACCTTCTATGGGTGGCTACAAATATTTTATCTTGTTCATTGATGACTTTTCTCGACTCACTTGGATATTTTTTATGAAGTTCCCAGATTTGTGAGGCAATTCCATGAATTTGTCCTAACCTAGTTTGATACCAGAATTAAAATTTTTAGATCCGACAATGCAAAAGAATATTTTGAGAAAAATCTTACCTGCTATATCACTGATTTAGGGGTTATTCATCAAAGCTCCTGTGTTAGGACCCCAAAACAGAATGGAGTTGCTGAAAGAAAAAATATACATATTGTTGAAGTTGCAAAAAGTATTCTATTTGCCTCACATGTCCCTACAAAATTTTGGGGTGATGTTGTTCTCACTGCTATCTACCTTATAAACCGTATGCCATGCAGGGTTTTAGGGTTTAAGTCTCCCTTCAGTCTTCTTCATTCGGACAATGATCTTTTTCCTATTCCTCTTCACGTCTTTGTCTGCACTTGTTATGTACATATCTCAAGTGTCTAGAGACATAAATTTGAACCAAAAGCCCACAAGTGTATCTTCCTTGGTTATTGCCCCACACAGAAGGGTTACTGTTGTTTTGATTCGAAGACTGGCACTGGGTATGTCTCAATGGATGTCACATTTGATGAGCTTTCTTCCTTTTATGGTTATTCTCTAGAGAGACATTGTCCAAAGGGGGAGGATTTGTCACAGGTGTTTACTCTTCCTCTTCCTGTCCCAGTTGAGTCTCTTCCTCCTTCAAATGAGTCAAGGGAGGATCAATCACTTCACTCTCATTCCAGTGTTCCTATTCCTCCTCCTTTACCTCATCGCCCTCTTTTTAATCCTAGGTTGTACCAACAGAAGAGAACTAGAAATGAGCAGATTGTTTCCCCTACAACACATGAACCTCATGCACTTCTAGTTACAACTCCTTTTGAGCCATCATTCCCAGACCTTGATATCCCCAATGCTATTAGGAAAGGAAAAATGAAGTGTACTGCACATTGCATTTCCAAACACCTTTCTTATAGTTTGCTCTCTCCTTCATATTTTGCCTACCTTTCTTCTGTTGCTTCTAACCCAATTCGTAGGTCTATGTAAAAAACTCTTACTATTCTAGAATGGAGGGATGCTATGAGAAAAGAAATTGATTCTCTGCACAAGAATAACACTTGGGAAGTGGTTGATTTGCCTGAAGGGAATGATCCATTAGGCTGTAAGTGGGTTTTTACTATCAAATATCATGTTGATGGCACCATTGAAAGGTACAAGGCTAGGTTGGTTGCAAAAGGCTATACACAGACATATGTGATTGATTATCTGAAGACCTTTGCCCCTATTGCCAAGACGACTTCTGTGAGAGTTCTGCTATCTTTGGCTGCACACTCAAACTGGCCACTTTATCAACTAGATGTAAAAAATGCATTTCTGAATGGAAAGTTACATGAGGAGGTCTATATGTCTCTTCCTCTAGGGATGTATGAAACAAATTGAAAGGAAAAGTCTGCAGGCTGAAGAAATCTTTTTATGGACTCAAACAATCCTCTAGAGAATGGTTTGAAAGGTTTAGGGCTGCCCTTGTTAGCTTTGGCTATGTATAGACATAGTCTGATCATACCCTCTTTGTGAAGAGGAGAGGATCCTTGGCCGTTTACCTGATTGTGTATGTTGATGATATTGTTGTGACTGGTAATGATGTCTCAGGGATTAATGATCTCAAATCTTTCCTTCATTTAGAGTTTGAGATCAAATATCTGGGGGAATTGAGATACTTTCTTGGCATAGAAGTTGCTAGATCTAAGGATGGGATCCTTATCTCTCAGATAAAGTATGTTCTTGATTTGCTCTCTAAAACAGGGAAGATGGCTGCTAGATCAGTTGCTACTCTTATCCATATGAGCCATAAACTCTCTGCTTCAGATGGAATATTGTTAAAAGATAAGGGAGTCTTCCAGAGACTATTTGGAAAACTTCTTTATCTATGCATGACTCGGATAGACATTGCATATGCTGTCAGTTGCATCAGCCAGTTCATGCATGCTCCCAGGGATACTCACATGGCAGTAGTAGAGTGGATTCTATGTTATTTGAAGGGCTCCCCTAGAAAGGGAATTCTATTTGCTAAGCATGACCATATGAAACTTGAAGCCTACACAAATGCTGATTGGGCCAGAAACATTGATGACCGAAGATCTACTTCTGGATACTGTAGCTTGGTGGCAGGTAATATTGTCTCTTGGAGAAGCAAGAAACAATTAGTTATTGCTCGATCTTCAGTTGAAGCAGAATATAAAGCCATGACTCATGGAGTTTCTGAACTATTGTGGCTTGGATCCTTGATGGAGGAACTGGGTATTGAGCATGATAAGCCAATGATGTTATACTGTGATAATCAGGCCGCCATCAACATTGCTCACAACCTAGTGCAATATGACAGAACTAAGCATATTGAAGTTGACAGACACTTCATTCGAGAAAGAGTGGCTTCTAGAGAAGTGTGTCTACCTTTCATCACCTTTGAAGGACAATTAGCTGATTTCCTCACCAAGGGCATTCCCAAGGCTAAACTTCAACATGATATTGGCAAGCTTAGCATGATTGACATATTTGCTCAGCTTGAGGGGGAGTGTAGAGAAGATGGGCCGAATGGCCCATAGGCTATTTATCATTTTTATCTTTTATGTTCTTTGTTGTAATGGGCTTTAATCTGGGCTTTATTCTTTCTTATGTTATGTCTTTTTAATTTTTTGCCCAATTAAGGGATTCTCTATACATTACTAAAGTTTAACTTAATGAAATAGAATTAAGGGAGTAAGAGAATGAATTATGTTCGAAAATCTCTCTGAACCCAAGTTGTCGCCACCTTCTTCTTCTTCTCTCCTCTTGAACTCTGATTTTTGCAACTTTCTAAACAATCATTTCTTCTCAAAATGTTGTTTTTCTTCTTACCTATATACAATTGAATTCATCCATTTGCAGTCTTATGGTTGAACCAAGGTTCAAAATTTCGATACGTATCAAACTGTATTGGCCGATACGTATCATATCAGGGGTTTCAGAATATGCCCTACAGGGAGTGTTTCAAGGTTTAACCCGGTTCAAGGGGGTAGACAGGCCTTAAACCGACCCCTTTGACCCAGGTTAAAAAAAAACTAAAAAAATAGGAAAAATCAACTTTGATACAGGCCGATGCACCCATATTGATATTTTAAACCTTGGGTTGAACCAGTCTCAATTAAGCCTAGATATCAATATGGAAAATAAGGATGTTAGAGTTCTTGTAGGTGGATTCAACGGTTATGAGTAGAATTGTTCTTCAACTATCAATGGAAGAAAACAATAAACATTTATCCAATCATTTTATTTTGGGAAGCAACCACTCATCCAATCTAAGTTCAGGTCTTGGCTCCTTGAAGAGAGTCCAAATCTTACGAGGTCATCTCCCTCGAGATGGACTCCCTCTCCACTCCCCTCTATATTTATTTTAGGTTATTTGTTTGAGAAAAGAGGTACCAACAAAAAACGAACTGATTCAAATCTGAATATATTACCTCATAGCAATGTAAGTTCTGCATTGTAACTTTAATGTACATGAAGATACAAAAGTATAAAAAGTCGAGAGAATGCATAATAGAAGAAACCAAGGAACATAAGAAAAAGAGAACCATAGGAAAGAGACTAGGGTGAAAGAGGGGTGTCAATCATTTTCCCTTTTCCTCCATGCGTCGTAATAGTGACTCGGCAAAACTTTGTTGCCTGAAAATGTACAACCAAAGAGATATGAGTAACGGTTACTCTACTCATGCTTAATGAGTTGCCTGCAAAGATGAAGTATATAGAAGGCTAGTAACCATGAAATACCAGTAAGAGTTAACGCAAGATCTATAATCTGATAAGACAAAGGAGAGAGAGAGATGGCGCCAGCTACATGAATCAAGTGATAACCTCCAAATAATCTAATCTTTAATCAACTCAACTGAAAAATGTCTCATCCCAACTACATGGGACCAGCTACATGAATCCTACTCCATTATTCCACTCTATTCGATTCCATATCCATTGTTAAATTATGGGCCCTCAAATCATTTCTCACTACTTCAACCACGTCCTACCCCTAGCTTTTCCAAACTCAACTTACGAGTGCCACCCTGATGGTCTCTTAATCAACTGATAACCACAATTGTAAGACCTCACAGCCTAAAACATCAAAGCAATCTAGTCTAGACTTTAACAAATCATGACATACTATTTGACAACATAACATTAAACTTAGAGGCATGTCAAAGTATTCTTTCTTATTTTAGTGAGAGGATGTCAATAACAAAAAATTCTAAATCCTGAATTTATTTGCCATGATAATGATGGCCCTAACATGCAGAAAAAAGAATATGAAACCCCCCATCACATTCATGCATACTGTAGACACTTAAATCTATCATTTGAAAATGCTATTCAATTAATAAAACAAAGCTAGAAAATACAAACAGATACCGATACAAATACAGGAAATATGGACAAACTTTCCGTTTCCTAAGATCCCAGAAATTGGCACAGGTTTGCGTATCTAAATATGCTTTTATTGTGCTTTAATATCTACTTTTGAAGCTAGATGTCAATTCTCAATACTTTTATTGTGCCAAATTTAATTAAATTTCTAGCATATACAAATTTTATATAGCATGATTTGAGTAAATATATCATTTAACATATCTGAAAGTATTAATTCTATAAAGTGTAGTTTTATAAGTTCACAGGTAAACCAGGAATCTACAGGTATCCATCCAGGTATCATTATAGATTGAGACCACACAAAACATCAGCTTGCCTCTCCTTCCATGTGAACTTGACTTGCTGGACAGAACGAGGGATGCGACTTGGGCAGGCTAGGGTTGGGCTTTTGTCAAAAATTAAATGGGCCTGGCCTGAAGGCCCGAGCATGAAGTAGTGCAAAATGCTAACTTGGACCAACCCGAGTTGCACCCCTAGACAGAACCATAAGATAAAATACAAAAAGCATGATTTTCCTTGGGAAATGCTCCTAATATCCTTTTGAGAAACGAGTGAATTGTCAAAGAGTGATAACCACAACACTGCTTATAATTTTCCTTAACCTCTATCAAGAATATGTGGCTAGGGGTCCATATTCCATTTAATCCAATGAAAAGGACAAATGGCATTTCTAAAATCTTTTAACATATTCAATTCAATTCAGCTAAGCTTTGTCCCAACCATCATTATCATCATCATCTAAGAAATGTCCCAAATATATGTGGTCACTAATATGGATCCATGACATCCTGTTTGGCCATTTTGTCTGTTCAGTACCATATCCATTGTTAAAGTATGAGCCCTTAAATTATTTCTTACTACTTGAACCCATGTCCTTTCTAGTCTACCACTATGCTCTTCTAGTCCCTTCACCTTGTGGCAGATCACTTCTTGTTGGTGCTGTAGATAGTCTTCTCTGCACGTGCCCAAACCATTTAGTCTACTTGTTTTATCACCTATTTGGAGCTACTCCTAGATTCCTTTGAGTAAGTTCTTTATTATGTATATATAATGTTGTACTTGATATTGTACACCAAAGAAAACTCATGTATATGGTTAGGACAGTAAATAAATATATATGCATTGTTGCTTATGTATGTATGTCTAGTGAACAGGTCTGTTATTCAGGTTGTTTAAAGAAGTCTATAAACTTAGGAATCTTCCACGTGGTAACATGATTCAAGGTTCAAGGGGAATTTCCATGTTCCTCTTTCTCAGAGTATTCATGGGGTAAGTTTCAGCCAAAAAATCTTGCCACATCCAAAATAAGCCCTTCTTTATGCAACATTTTACACTAAATAACTTAACAGTTGAATGGATAATATCACCTAGAGAAACTCCAAAGGTGGGTGGGGTACAAGGCTGACAGTCTAGTAATTCAACAAATAGATGATCTAGAGGAACCACTGGTGCTTTTCAAAATCTGCCACAGTATCAACTCCTTGTGACTAGCTGATTCTATTAAAACATCCAATTTCCTGGTGCTTTCCAATCATTCTCTTCTTTCTTTTGTAGTTACTCTGATACTCTCATTATGCCTTTATGACCACATACCATTAATCTTCTATGGCCCATCTCTTTCCGCTTCATGTTCCTTGATGTGACAAATACTCAACAAAGAACAATACCAACTATTTAATCCTGAATCCCCATTCTACCTCTCTACATTGTCTAGGGTTGTTTCTATTAAACCACATATTCTCTCTTTTTTCCTTGCTTCAACCCACACCTTTATAGCATCTCCTTTAAGTCACTTGTGGAGAAAATCTGGTTTCACGTTTCCTTCATGATCACTGCTCGAACCTCTTCTTAAATTAAAGATTTATTAGTCATTTTGATGTGTCCATTCGTTCTTCTCATCCTCACAGTCACTGCTAAAAAAGGCCTAACCTTTTGCTTGATCTGAATCTGAAAGGTGTTGACTCACTGTCTAGCTTGATCTTGTCATATTTTTTTCCCTTTGCAATTCCAAGCTCATAATTACATTATTACAATTTAATAGTCAAGTTCAAGTATCTGATATAGGACCTCCAGGAGTAAGAGTAAGACCATATCTTCAATCTCTTGGAAGTATTCTAGATACACCAGCAGCATTAATAAAGCTCTCTGACAAAGATAGCTCCCAGGTTTTGGCTAGAATCTGGGAGCTTTATCATTTCTGTTTCCACTTCTTCCTTTATCTGCTGCATATTGCATGGTCTTCTTGCAGAAGAGACGTTTTTTTACTCAAATTCTTGCACGAGACGCTTGTCTTCAATTCTGTGCACCTTTTTCTCCTTGAATCATCTTTGTAACCTTAGGTGCAAACCCTTCAAGATGGAGTCTTTCTTGGAAAAGATGTGAAAACCTCAATTAACACATAGAAGGTCCAGTCAAAATTCAGCCACCAAGTGCACAGAATTATTTGACTGCAGTAGACCAGATCTTCCATTAGTGCTGAAAGGAATCCAGAGCTACACGATGGAATATCCTGTCTCAAACCATCCAACTACTTAGTTCTTACCTGGGCTACCCATGGAATATGGAATGTCGTGTCTGCAAAAGGACTAGCAATAGTTTGTTATAATGCATAGACAATTTAGTAACTCCTTGACACTGGATAATCTAGGGCCAAGGAGTGCCAAGGCTCCCCTTGTTTTCCATTTATAAGATACACAATCTACTGATAAACTTAACCCTAGTAACTTTCCAGATGCAACTAATTTAGCCTTAGGTTTTCATTCCTAATATCAGGTATGACTTGAATTCCGGTAACTCCATAAAATTTTGGGAACAAACCTGGGTGGGGAGCGCTCCTCTAAAGGATCAGTTTCCGTCTTTGTACGCTCTTTCTGATTTGAAAAATGAGCTGATCTCGTCTTTCACCACCCCGTCCTCTTCCACTTCTGGGATTGGGTGGAACTTGGGTCTAATAAGGGATTTGAGGGATTCAGACTTCGACTGTATTTCGAGCCTTCTTGCACTTCTTGATAATGTTGTCTTAGACCCCACTAGGGCGGATTCTAGAATTTGGACACCTAACCCCAATGGCATTTTCTCTTGTGCTTCGTTCTTCAAAGTCTTAAGTCAGTCCACCAGTCCTACCTAGTCCCCTTTTCCTGTTGGTGAGGTTTGGTGCAGAGCTATACCTCCTAGGGTTGGTAGTTTTTGTTGGAAAGCCTATCTGGAAAGAATCAACACTGGTGATCTACTCCAAAAGAAGAGACCCAATACTTGCTTGTCACCTCAGTGGTGTGTTCTGTGTAAAGCAGATGGGGAGACTGGTTTTCACCTAATGGTGCCGTGCCACTTCGCGAGGTCATTGTGGGATTGGGCTTTCTCCTTATTTGGATGCAGCTGGAATCCCCCATCAGACATGCAGGGCCTTTTCGCCCCCTCCTTCTTCAGGTGGCGGTTAAAAAGGGGAAGGACAATGTGGAGAGGACTAAGGGCTGCAGTATGTTGGACACTGTGGGAAGAAAGGAACTTCAGGATATTCTCAGAAACTCAGAGAGGGACAGCAGATTTGAGGGCTATCATACAGTTTAGGGCGGTACAGTGGTTGAAATCTTTGGAAATATTCACAGATTACACTGTGGATGACATGTTGAGGAAGTGGGGTGAAATTGCAAGTTGCACGCAGACCAAGTCAGTAATGAGCGTGGCTTGGACCCCCCCACCTAGTGGATTCTTGAAATTAAACTTTGATGGATGCAGTAGGGGAAACCCGGGACAATCAAGGATCGGGGGTGTTTTTAGAGATGAAAATGGGGTCATCTCTGCTATGTTCTCAGGCCCAATTGGAGTGGGTGACTCCCTTAGAGCTAAGATATGTGCAGTTATGGAAGGAGCCCGAAAAGCTAAGGAATTGATCATCAAGAAACTTATAATTGAAGGGGATTCAGAGATGGTGATAGGGTGGCTGACCAAAGAACAAAATGATCTTTGGAAGTATAACAATGAGAAAAGGAAATTCAAATGGCTGGTGCGGGAAATGGAAGTTAAGACATGTTGGATTAAGAGATCAGCTAATTCCCTAGCTGACGGTTTAGCAAAACAAGGGGCAGAAAGGGATTCCTTGTTTTGGGCTAAGTTGTAATGTTAGTGTCCTTGTATCTTTGTATTTTCTTCTTTCCTTTCTTGAAGTTCTTTGTGACTCTTGGAAGATAAGTGTGTTTGTCTTCCACTTGTAAATTTTCTACTGATGAATTAATGAAAGTGTTATTGATAAAAAAAAAAAATAATAATTAGCCTTAGGTTGGGTTTTACTCCTGTGAACTATGATTAAGAATAGAAGGTTTGTGGTATGATACTAGGTGGTTGTGACCACAGAAGTGATGACCACAAGAACTGCAAAGGTGTTATTTGTGGCTTCTATTAAGACTTTAAAATAAGAATAGGAGATAGACATACTTCCTCTCTGTGTGCTTTGGGCTAGGGCGAAAATATTTCAAATACCCATCCCATGGAACCTTTTTAAGACCAGCTCGAACAGAAATTATGTTCCTCACTCTGCAGAACATGAGCAACGAATTCAGTGACAGTTATCATTGTTTTATTTAAGTAACAGAAAGTCACTAATTCTGTCATTAGAATCAAGGGAAATGCTTAAATATCATGTTAAGCCTTCAAAAGAAGAAAACATTCATGAACTAACCTCTCTGCAAATTCTATGGGTGTCTCTCCAGGTCTCAGATTTTGCGGCTCCAAGTACCATACATCACAAACAACAGCCCATGATGTCATAAGGCGCAGTAAGTGCATGGTAAAAGATTGCCTGCGAAATTTAGAGTTAAGAGAACAAAGATTATAATAAAAAAGCCACACATTAATTATTTGGCCTATTCTAGAAAACTGTTAAGACTTTTCAAAGCATAACTAAAAAAGATGAAACATATTAGAAAGGCAAGATTTTTGCAGGAGAAACAGATACATGCAACAAAAACATAGGATATGTAGATATCTGAATTAGCTTCCTGAAGGACATTCTTACTTCTTACTATTCCAAAAAGCATCAACGAAAATTTTGTTGTACTTGATTGCTATGGGGCAAACAGTGCATCCAAGTTCAAATGCACCCTACAAATATTCAATAAAATAAATAAATAAGAGAGTTTAGACAAAGTAGCAAAAAAACCGAATGCACAATTGGACATGCATTTTGTCATTTTCTCAATAAACTTCTCAAAATATAACCTATGCCCAAAACTTAAATAACCTAGTTTCTTCTGTTTCAATGAATAATAGCTATCATGACATGAGTTCAACATGCAAAGGCAGAACAAACTGGTGGAGAAAAAATGGAGGAGCTTCTTGTCACGTGACTAATAAATATTAAGACAAAATTTATGGCATTTATGTGAAAGCTTTTATAAAGAAACATAAGATAAGAAAACCTTCTTAAACATAACCGTATAGTGGTTATTTACGCAGGTTCCCTCTGGAAATATGAGAAGAGGATTATTGTCAACTCCTTGAATGTGTTCTCTTAACCTGTGAAAGGATGATGGTGGATTGAGTGTTGCTTCCAAAGTATTCTCAGGCAGGAAAAACTTTCACAACAAGAACCTAATACTTACTTTCTTGCAACAATTTCACGATCCTTTGCTTCTGTACGGTTGAACCAGATACAGCCAACACTTTCCAAAATAGTGCTTTGTAACAGTCCTGTATAAAAGAACAAGTAATTATTCTGTGGTACCTAGATATGTATGCATACTAAGTGTACCCGGACATGATATCATACCAGATTCTGCATTGAAATTTCTAAAGCATAATCAGTTGCATATATTAGAGACTTCATGAAATTTGGCAAGATATAAATACCAAAAATGGTACTTGCCTTGGAAGGAAAAGCATAAACAAAAGAATTGCATCAACATATCAAAATGGATAACTTATATCTATATAACTATGGACCACAATAATGGGGAATGGAGTGTAATGATCATTTCCCGTAGCCATAACTGTGTTCTATACATATCTGGGCATCTTGGAATTAAAGAAATAGAAGATTTTCTGTATCCATGTAAGACAAGAACCATACATCACAAACCCCGTTTATAACTTTTTTAATAAAAACAAAATTTCATGAAAAAGAGAAAAAAGAGAGATTACAAATTTACAATAGAAAGGTGATAAGAAATCACCCAAATGAAGAACCATAACCCCCCCCCCCCCCAATAACCAATGTAAAGCTCAGCCTTACAACAAAAACTATGACCGAAACAGAGCTAACAACACCTTCCAGAAATCAAACAAAAGCAATAGCAGCCTTACTCAGGAAGACATCTCCAAACCAACCCCAATAAACTCTACTAACAACATATCCAGCCTCCTCAAAATAACAAGAATAACAAGCTCGCAAACCTCCTCCCAACACCCATCATTAGTTCTCCACATCCAGAACCACTACCTGTTCCTCTCCCTCATCCCACACCTCTCCCCCTTCCCCATGAATGATGCTGTTATGACTCTCTTCCTTCTTTTTCTCAAACTCTTCGAAATCCCTTCTAGCAAAGGCCTCACTGCCCAGGAAAATAAGACCCAGAGCTTTTCCAATTTCCACGGCCCTCTCCACAAATTTCCTCAAGTCCAGTCCTTCATCCTTTCTTTCCACTATTCAACTCTCCATTCCCCAAACCTTCACAGATACCTTCCTTTTTTTTCACCTCTATGACTTCATTTCTCTTCAACTCCCCTTCACCAAAACTCCCAACCCAGCTATTTTGGCCACCAGAGCTAACATCATCGAGAGCCTTATGCTTCACGGTACTGGAACTGGCCTTTCTTCTAATGAAAAATCTCTTATATTTATTACTGGGACCAGCCCCAACAAGTCTCTCTTTTAGCCTCAAGAAAACTTTGGTAACATGCACAAGATGGGACTTACCCGATCTTCTAGGTTTCTTTGCAGCCACCTAACCTTCACCAGAAGCTGCAGTCAGGCACCAACCTTTTCCTTCCCAAATCAACTCCAATCCTTCCAACTATCACTTCTTCTTCTAGTCACTTCTTGTTACTCCTCTGAATAACAACATTATCCTCCACATCACAAAAGTCGTTCCTTAGACTGCAATCAGAATCCTCCCTCACCTGCTTCAGCAATGAGTCTGATGAAGCCGAGCCAAAATCAAGACACAAAGCATCTGGCATCAAAGGTGGAACCACCTCACAGATCGGAACAAAATCTGTAGTTGAACCCAAAATCAAATACTTTATCTCCTGGCTCCGGCTGCTCAGAACCACCTGAACCACCATACGGACCACTCTCTTCAATCTTCCTAGCAGAATTTTTGAAACACATCTCACCAATGGAGACTTTGAGCAATACCTGGTCAACTCAGGGATCAGCAGTCCATTGGGAAAGTCTGAGAGCTGGTTCAATTAATTGTTGACTTACTAGCCATTGACTCAAATAACTTGGCTGAATCGCTCAGAAAACTAGGACAAATATCTCTGAAGATAACCGAACCAGATTGTTTTCCTTTCTTTAGCTTGTTTCATCAAGAAACCCAAGTCCCAACCTAAAGGAAACATACCTCTCTCCTTTGTATCCTTCAACCTTCACTCCAACCCAAGTCCAGAATTCATCTACCTCAATTGGCATCCTCCCAACACAAATTGGTCGGTGATCCACTTGAGTCAAATGGAAATCCACTTTTCAATTTTTTAGGTGGCCTACACGTAACCTATCTTATCAAGGAACACAAACCCAACCAAAGAGAAACATTAGTCACAAACAGACACCAAAAAAATGGACCCCTTCAGCAGAAGAGAAATTATCAGCCACTACTAAGTGCATTTGCCACATAAACATGAAATTTCTGCAGATGTCTAAGAATACTGAGAATAGAACATTGGCCTTAGGCACCTACCAACCCATCCAGGATGCTTCTGCATAATAACAGCAAATGCAGTCATCTGTTCTAAGATGATGAAATCTATCATAGAAGTATGATTAGCCACAAAAACCTGTTAAAGACAGAAAGTGGATATTCAGTTACATAAGCATATATAAGTAACAATACTGACAGTTACTCAGACTTTCAATGAGAGAGACACTAACTCACATTAAGAACCTATGAGAACTAGGGTGTTAACTTATCACACCTGCTTGGGTCGCATGCTGGGCCGTGGACCATGATATTTGACAACCCCAGTCCATGATGCAACAAAGAAGCTGCAAATTAACTCCACCAGATATCTCTGAAAATAAAGAAATTAATATGACATGGCAAAAAAGAGCTTCAAATGCATAACTAAACTTAATAATAACCAGGGGAAAAACAAAGCACCTTGGGCTGATAAAGGTTGCATTTACAACTGGTATTCTCCCATATTGAGACACCTTTAAAACTTCATCTTTCTCTATCTTAAACCCATCAATCTCTTTTAAATTTATACTATCTTCTTCGAAAATCAAATCTTGACCATTTTCTACCCTATTTCTGTCCAAAACCCATAAATTACATTACCTACTTTCTCCCATTCCACATTTCCACCCACCATGAACCCAATTTCAGCAGACACTGTACCTATCATACGCCAAAACTATCAAGGTGGAGAGTAAAGAGCTGAAGACAAGAATCGCGAGGGTTTTGCACCGGCAAGGAGCTGGAGAAGATCTATCAAGGTGGAGAGTAAAGAGCTGATACTGAAAGAGATGTTCCATCAGGAGTTAACGGTGAAGATTAGAGAAAGATCAAGAGGGGTGGTGTTTCTGGTCGGTGAAGCTCTGGTGTGGTTTCAAAGTTTTCTTGATGGTGCCGTCAATGTGAGCTGGATTGTGGGGTGGAAAGATACTTTCAAAACATTAAGGAAAGAGTATGTTGCAGAACGAAGGAGAAACTCAAAAGGGTGGTACATGATGTTAACAGAAAGATTTGAAGAAAGAAAAAATACAAATAATCATCATACCTGAGGGAAAGAATCTGGAGGGATGGATAAAGGTAGCAAATGAGATTCACCAGTTTGTGGGGAGAAAATGAACCAAGGCAGCGCAGAAACAAACTAAGAAGCCTGTAGTGGAGGAAAATGCAATGAAAAGGAAAGAAGATTTGAAAGTTTGGAGGGAAATATTGGAGAAAGTGGAGACCAAAGAAAAGGAAGAAAAGAATGAAGCTGTGTCGGTTGTTTTCTCTGTGCCTATACCAAAGATCTTGGTGGAAGGGGAAAGAGGAGATTGGGAGCAAAAGCTAATATTATCAGCGAAGAATGAAGTGAAGGACTGGAAGTTGATTTTGGAGGAGGTGTTGAAAAAGCTAGGCCTGAAAAGAAAGGTTATTCCAATCCCCTTTTCCGATAAGAAGGCAGTACTAGATGTGGGAATGCAGAGGTGGAGTTTACGACTATAGAAACGAAAGAGGGATCGATTATGATCGATAACTGGTGCCCCTCTTGCAACTCGTTGACTCTCGTTGACAGCTGCTTCCAAGTGAAACTGCTTGGACTGCCATTCAATCTGTGGCAGGAATCCATCCTTGAAAAGGTAGCGATCGCCATGGGAGGGGTGCTTGTCTCCTTCAAAAAACTGGTCTGAGAGCAGCTCGATTAAGAATAGCAGGTGTCAAGCCGGAAAGAGTACCGCAATCGATCGAAATTTTTGCTTAAGGTTTCTGGAGCAAAGTGTGGGTAGCGTCAGAAGTGGAAGTGACGCTCTGGAGTAGAAAATCAAAGGTTGAAGAAGAACAAGATGTGGCAGGGTGGGTGACATGTGGAGGCTTTAGGGGAAGAGAACATGGACATGTAAGTAAACAGGTGGAGGGTGTGGCAACGAAGAATGAGTCATGTATTAAGGAGGATAGGGTGGGATTTTTCTCAGAAAGAGAGCTTTTGTCAAATAATTCCTGTAGTAAGGCGGGATCTTACTCTTACAAGGAAGTCCTTAAGTTGGGAGGAAAGTCATGGGGTGTGCGGGGCCCACCTGAGAAGGAGAAGCGGCTGGTTTGTTCCCAAGAACAATCAGCTGAGAGGAAGGAAACAATAGACCAAACCGAGGTAGGTCCAATCAACCGGTGCACCGGAGGAATGCCAGCCGGCATGAGGATCTGCTAGTAGTCATGTGAGATTGAGGGGTGTGTCGATGGGAGATCACAGGCCTCGTCTGCCTTTGTCCCCAACCTCTGAAATGGCAGTCAAAAGCAAGAAAGGGGTTGATCTGAAATGGATGCCCAGATCTACCTGCTCAGTGGGGCATCCAAACCCAAGATTTTCCAGAAAGAGATAGGGGCGGAGACAGGACAGCGATATGGATTGGTGTAGTTCAGAAGAAGAAGAAGATTATTAAAGCTCCGACGAGTCAAATAGTATAGGAAGTGTGTTTGAACAAAAGGCTGATGCAGTGCTAGAAATGGAGGACTGTGTTCTGGACCGTTTCTTCAACCTTCAGATAGCAGAGCAACGAATTCAGAGCCAACTGAGTAGCAAACTCCCAGCCATTCAGGTTTATTCTGGTCAGGAGGATGATACGAACTCAGAAAGGGGGGGAGCCGACCAAAACCAGCGGCAAACACAGGGGTTGGACATATCGAACGGGGAGAATAGCCAGAGGTTGAGCGCAGGTGCACCAATAAGGGTTGAGGCACCATTAATAGCTCAAACTGTTAGTGTTGCACCAATAGAAACCCAACTTGGAACACCTACTGAGGAGGGATTGAGGGTGATTGATAAGGACCTGCCTTCGAGCCATTCTTCTTTCATCAACCCTAACCTTCAAGGTGTTAGACAGTTTTGTATGCCCTTAGCTTCAATCAGAATGATGTACTTTATGAGTTTATTGTAAATGAATAAAGGTGCATATTTGATTCATGTTCCCTTGGTATGTTTCTGTGTAATACCCTTAAACTGGACACTTAATGAGACTCGTGTTAGTTTAGAATGTTCACAGCCAGTGGGTCGGTCTGGAGAGACCTATCCTGACAAGGCTGACACTGTGGTGCCACCAAGTCGGTTGGGGTGGCCTGTCTCAGCTGCCGGGGTGAGACCCTAGGCACATACAGTGTAGGATTAATTGAATCTTTGAACTGGACCAGATTTCCAGTATTGCCCTGGACCTTGGAGATTGATGGGCAAAACTGGAAAGTTACACCCGACCCCTAGACTCGATTATGATACTACACTAGGTGTCGGATTGGGCTATCTTTGATGTACCAATCAGTGAGATCCTTAGCGGGGGTCAAAACCTGGGTATGTTGGGACAGTCCGAGAATTCATTTGAGTGGGTGATCATAGTGACAGGATCAGCCCCTTTGTCGGACAAAGGTAATGATCGGGGATGCACTCTCACTGATGGAAACCAAGACTGCTAGCAGCCAATTTCAACCGTTGAGATTTGTTTTGCAAAATATATTTTATATAAGACATAAAAGTATATATATTATGGTTTCTAAAATGTTTGCAAGAAGGTTTTAATTCCCGGGATCCATATGAGTGGAGAGTGCAACACTGTTCCTTGCAGCCGAGGGAGAGGTCCTCTCTTGTCGGGCAGTGTATGATCATTATGGGCTGAGAGGTTAAGTGTAAGACCATTGAGGATAATACCTGATGGGCTAATCTTGCATCTGCCCACAGTCCCTGGGTGTTACAAGGTGGCTTGGCCCAAGGACCTCTTAGGGTAAGTGTTGGGCCCGTAGAGCCCATTTGATGGGTTTCAGGGGGTGCACTGTCTTTAATAGTGTATTCGGCCAGGCCTTGTAACAAAGGCTGGGCCGAACCCATGTGGCTGATGTGTAGATCAATGCTTGGGTCCCACGCCATACAAGGAAGCCCAACTGGGTAGCAGTTAAGAGGGTTAAGTGAGCACATAAGCTTAATGGGCCTAAAGCCCAATTCGAACTGGGCTGTTTATTTAGTTAATAAAGTGGCGAATTCTGAAGTGGATCAGCTAATAGGATTGGGCTTAGACCCTATCCACTTAGAGAGTCCAAGATCTGAATAAGATTTAGATCTGGAGACCTCCTAATTAGATTAGGAGATGACTGATCTGATCTCCAGATAAGATAAGGATTATCCCTTATCACTTAAAGGGACTTCTAACCCAAATGTGATTTGGATTAGCAACTCCTAATCTGATTAGGAGCTGATCCCTTTAAGATTATAAAAGAAGAAGGGGGCGGCAGCCTTTAGACACAGATTATCAGGTTTTCTTTAATGCTGAAAAGAAGAGAGAATTCTGCTCCCTGCAAATACTCTCTTGCTGCCCTGTTTGCCAGTTCGATCTCCAGTTGTGGGAGAAGTCAATATTGGATCTTGACATCAGTTCTTTGAGAAAGGATTGAAAGGAAGCTGTGCTCACGTACCATCTTGCTGATTCTTGCGAAGGACAGAGTTCTTGGAGAAGAACACTGCTGATTCTGCTCCACCTGCACTGCGCCATCTTCAGTGGGAGCAGTCTTTGGATCCTTCCTTGGGCGTGAACACCTTCGTTGGGAGATTCTACTTCTCCATATCAGGTATAATTCTCTCCTACTCCTTTTGGTTCAGATCTGGTTCAGTTTAAGGTCCAAGAATGATCCTTGAAAATATGATTTTCTAAATAGGGAATATGATTCCCAGTTGAAGGGAGAGAAAAATTTTTGAAATTCGCCCCTTATTCCGCAATCTTTGGGCATCCATGGGATGGATCTCTCATCCCTTCACAAGGTACTATTGTGAATTCTTTTTTGGCAACTAATGATTTCTCTAGTGCCTGTGCAGATGTTACAAAATCTCACCAACCTCTAAATGAGCCTTTGAATACAGTGATTGCTAATGAGGGAGGAGCTGGGAGAAAAGGGGAAGGAGAACTAGAGGAGAAGGGGGGAAAAGGAGGGGAAGGAAGGAGAGATGTAAACAAGGAAAGTGATAGGAAAGAGAAAAGAAGTAGGAAAAGAAGAAGGGCAGTTAGAAAAGCAGGTGAATTCTGAGGTTTCTGAATATCAGATGAGGAACTTTCTCTAAGAGAATGGGCAGAGAGGTTAGGACTGAGAGTCTCTAACATACCTGTAGAAAAGAAGCAGAAGAAGGAACAGAAGGTTAGTGAATTCAAAGGAAGAAGAAAGAGGAGCCAGGTGGAAAAAATTAAAGATGAGAGAAGAAAGGACATGGAGATGGGAGAGAAGAGCATTAGGAGGAAAGGTAGAAAATAGGAAGGCTAAAGTAGAGGGGAGATAATAATCTGAAATGAAGATGAAGGTTATGAATTGGAATGTTAGAGGATTGGGTAGTGCGAACAAAAGAAGAATAATTAAATGATTAAAAGAGAAAAGCCGAAGGTGGTATTGTTACAAAAATCAAAAGTGCAGGAAATTGACAAGAGATGGGTGAGAAGTATCTAGGGAGGCAGGGGTATAGGCTGGGCTCAGGCTCCATCTTGGGGAGCTTCTGGAGGAATAATTACGCTATGGAGTGAGGAGTCGGTGGAGTGCTTCGAGGAGTTGATAGGCAGAATCTCGGTGTCAGTAAAACTGAGGAATATAAGTGATAATTTCACTTGGGTGATGTCAAATGTTTATGGGCCAAATTCTTATAGGGAAAGGAATGAAACGTTGGAAGAATTGGCGGTTGTTAGAGGCTTGTGGCAAGGGCCATAGTGTGTGGGAGGTGACTTCAAGGTGATTAGACACACAGATGAATCAAATAGCCCAAGACAAAAGATGACTACCAGTATGAGGAGGTTTAACAGCTTTATAGAAGAGTTGGAACTGAAGGAGATCACGACAGGGCAGAACAGATTTACTTGGACCAATTGTCAGGAAAACCCTATTCTATCTAAGTTAGATAGATTTCTAGTGACACAAGACTGGGAGGATCATTGGGGGAACTTGACATGTAGGATATTACCCAGGCTCACATCGGATCACTAGCCAATTTGTCTTAATCAAGAGGGTAATGGGGGTGGGCCAAAGCCATTTCGGTTTGAAAATATGTGGCTTACAGTTCCAGGCTTTGTGCAAAAGGTGAGAAACTGGTGGGAGGACACCTCAGTGGCTAAATGGGAAGGGATTAGGTTCCATAGAAAGCTTTAGAATTTGAAAGGAAAATTAAAGGAGTGGAACTCCAATCAGTTTGGGAGGGTTGAAGAAAGAAAATCCACCTTGATTAGTCAGATTAAAGAAATTGATAGAAAGGAGGAGGAAGGAGAAATGGGCATGGAAGAGAAGGACGAGAGGACAAATTTGAAAAAAGAGCTGGAAGCCACACTATTGAGAGAGGAGATATCATGGAAACAAAAGTCAAGAGAAAGGTGGATAAAGGAAGGTGATGGGAACACTAGATATTTTCATGCGGTTGCAAATGGTAGGAGAAGGAAAAATTGTATCTCTATGCTGGAATTGGAAAGTGAAGCTTGTTGTAAGGCTTAAATGTTCCTTGTAACTGATGTTAGTGGGACAGTTTCAGCTACTAGTCCTTTCTTTCTTTTTTTTTTTTTCTTATTGTTCTTATCCTAGGATATGCCGCCAGGGGTATACTTGTAATTTTGTCTTTTTTATAAAGATTAATATAAATAGAAGACTGGCGGCTGCCAGTACTGGTTTTGCTTTTCTTTCTATCATCCGTACCTCTCTCTCTCTCTCTCTCTCTCTCTCTCTCTCAATCACCACAAGCAACAATAAGGTATCAGAGCGGAATTTCTGGGCTGGAGAAGACCTACGATCCTAGCATCAGCCTTTCTAAAGAGGATTGGACGTGACTACTAGTCTCAGTTCTCTCTGGTGGCTGCACTTACAGAACCCCTAGCGACGGCTTGTGTTTTCAATCTTCTCTGGTGGTTGTGCTTGCAGAAACCCTAGTAAGTCCTGCGGCTGTACTTCTGCTGAAACCCTAGTGGCCCCAAGCGACAGTTACTGAAAAACCCTAGCTGTGTCTGGCCGTGGGATGGTGCTGGTCTGCTGAAACCCTAATCGAAGGAGGGTGTTGATGGCGCAATGAAACCCTAGCAGGTTCTGATCTAGTGCTGAACAGGTGTGGTTTTGTTTCAGTTTATCTCAGTATTCTTTATCCAATGGTGCGTAGGGCTTATGCCTTGATTATATGATTACTAGTTTGAATAATTGGATGGTTAGAGTGGGGGAACCGCATTCAGACTGACAATAATGTCTGTATTGGTGGTGCTGAACTGATGACCGGACTATTTATTGTTCTGTTTGGACGTTGTAGTGACTGATCTCTTATTCTCAGCAGTAGTTCTTGTTCTCTCAGCAATATTCAATAGTTTGTTGCTCACATTCTAGGAGTAAACCCTGAGTTGCCACATTCCAGTTGTGGCGGCTGTGCTGTTAGGTGGCATTTGGACTGGTTGGTTGTAATATTAAATGGCAAGTCATGAACTGACCTCACCGGGGAACACCCCAACCCGCAACACAACAGGTATGGGAGGTGAAACCATGGTTTTTCCCATGCAAATTACCCCCTTGAACGGTCTGAACTACCTGGAGTGGGCTAAGAGTGTAAAACTCTATGCAACGGCAAGGGATAAGGCCGATTACATCAATGGAAGGGTGAAAGAACCCAAGGGTGAGACGGCTGAACATGATAGGTGGGACCAAGAAAACAGTATGGTGATGTCTTGGCTCCTCGCAGCCATGGAACCTGATGTGAAAAGAATTTTATGTGGGCAGACACCGCCAGTGAGATCTGGGAACAGGCCAGAATTACCTATTCTGAGCAAAGGCATTATGCCAAGATTTACCAACTACAAGCTGAGTCCTCAACATGTAAACAGGGAAACCGTAGCTTGTCCTCATTATTTAGCTCTTACCTCCATATGGAAGGAGTTGGACCATTATCAGGCCATAGAGTGGAAGCACGATGATGATGCTAAGGCCTACAGGAAGCTGATCTCTCAGCAACGAGTGTTTGCTTTCTTGTTAGGGTTGAACCCTGTATATGAACCATTAAGGGTGCAGATCCTAGGAAGCAAAGAATTTCCTACAGTACACGAAGTATACTCCCTTGTCCAATCTGAAGAAAGTAGGCGAAGTGTGATGGTTACAGCTGAGGGGGAGCATCAAGTTGCCTTGGCTGCGGTGAATAACAGCTCAACAGGGAAGAAAAGTGATCCTAAGAAGGCAGATGATAAAGATAAACTCTTTTGTACCCACTGTAGAAGGTCACGACATACACGTGACACCTGTTGGGACATCCACAGCAAACCCAAGTGGGCAGCAAAGAATCAAGAATAGGGTAAAGGTCACTTGAAAAGAACGAGTGCAGCACATGTGGCAACCCAAGACACTCAGGTTGCTAGTAGTACCCGGGACCCTCCTAATAAGCCTGACCCCAAGGAGGATATAATGAATTCATTCAGAGAGCATCTGGAATCTTATGGTAGGGCATTGCGGCAATTGGACAGCTCAGTCACTGGTACTCCCTCTACCTCTTTTGCATTTACTTCAGGTAATGTGGCTTCTGCATTCCATGTCACTCCCACGGATTCCCCTTGGATTATTGACTCAGGGGCCTCAAATCACATGACCGGTAAGCCTAACCTATTCCATTCTTATAGCCTTTTGTCAGGAAGGGATAGAGTGAGACTTGCAAATGGTTCCTTTTCTTCCATTGCAGGTCAAGGATCGATGTCCCTTCCCCATGGCCTTAACCTGAATTGTGTATTGCATGTCCCTCAACTTCCCATAAATTTGCTTTCAATTAGTAGCATTACAAGTTCTTTAAACTGTAGTGTAACCTTTTTTGCTGACTCGTGTGTTTTTCAGGACCTAACTTCTGGGAGGATGATTGGTAGAGGAAGCCTAGTGGACGGTCTCTACATTCTCGACAACAAAGCTGGTCACTCCGTGTCATCCTCAGAGTCACATAGTCAGTCAAATAAGAGTCAAATTTTGTTGTGGCACAGTCGTTTAGGTCATGTTTCTTTCGAAGTAATAAAATGTTTGTTCCCACATTTATTTAAGTCGTGTTCAGTGTCAGAGTTCATGTGTCAAACGTGTCAGTTGAGTAAACAATGTAGAACAACCTTTCATTCAAGCAATAAAATATCAAATGTTCCTTTTCATGTTGTGTATTCTGATGTATGGGGGCCTACAAATGTAATCTCTAAGGGTGGATATAAGTATTTTATTACATTGATTGATGATTACTCTCGCTATACATAGGTAATCCTTATGCGTAGCAGAGACGAGGTTCCAAAGATAGTGAAAGACTTCCAGATGATGGTGTTTACACAGTTCCGTGTTGAAATATAGATCTTCCAATCCGATAATGCGAAGGAATACTTCCATGGGGAGCTAAATGAGTTCTTCGCCTCCCATGATTCTATTCATAGAAGCTCATGCGCCAGAACACCATAGCAAAATGGGGTTGCAGAAAGAAAAAACAGACACCTCCTTGAGGTAGCCCGCGGGATGATGTTACACATGAATGTCCAAAAAAGGTTTTGGGTGGATGCTATACTTACAGCTGCGTATGTCATCAACCGCATGCCCTCCAGAGTATTGAATTACATGACCCCTCATCAGTTACTGTACCCTCAGTCACCTTTATTTTCCATTCCCATGAGAGTCTTTGGTTGTTGGGCCTTTGTCCATGATTTATCTCCATCTAGAGGTAAGTTAGATCCTCGATCCATTCCTTGTGTCTTCCTGAGGTACCCATCCTCTCAAAAGGCGTATCAGTGTTTTGACCCGATTAGTCGTAAATCCTTTGTGTCTATGGATGTGTCATTCTTTGAGTCCGAGCCGTTCTTCCCTCCTCCTCAGGGGGGAGAGTTGTAGTGTGGAAGAGGAGAAGCAGGTTCAAGTGTCTCTTCCTTCTATTCCGAACCTCACTTCCTTTCGTGTCTTCCAACGTACTCGTCGAAGAGATCAGCAGTGTGATAGAAATGTGGAGCAGCCAAACACTAAGCAACTGACATCATCAGAATCCCAGGAGGTAAGTCCAACCCCTAACCCTACTCCCACTGTGGACGACCTAGACATCCCTATTGCTCAACGAAAGGGAGTCAGGTCTTGCACTACCAAACACCCCATTACCCACTTTGTTTCCTATGACCACATCTCTCCCTCGTACCGAGCCTTCCTATGGGCAGTTGACTGCATCCCTATTCCCAAGAATGTTGCAGAAGCCTTAAAATACCCTAAATGGATAGATGCCATGAAGGAGGAGATTGATGCCCTCCACAAAAATCAGACTTGGGAATTGGTGGATCCTCTAGAGGGGAAAGAACCCGTGGGGTGCAAATGGGTGTTCACAGTTAAGCACAAGGCAGACGGAACAGTTGAAAGGTACAAAGTAAGACTAGTAGCCAAAGGGTACACACAGGTATATGGAGTTGACTATGATGAGACTTTTTCTTCGGTGGCTAAGATGAACTCAATTAGGGTTCTCCTATCCTTAGCTGCTAACTTTGACTGGGAATTGCATCAACTGGACATAAAAAATGCCTTCCTGAATGGTGACTTGGAAGAAGAGGTAATACATGGTTCAACCTCCTGAATTCTCTGCCAAGGGAAGTGAAAACAAGGTGTGCAAGCTACGGAAGTCTCTCTACGGCTTAAAACAGTCTCCTAGAGCCTAGTTCAGTAAGTTTCACATGGCAGTTCAAGAGATGGGGTTCCAACAGTGCCAGTCTGATCATACACTCTTTGTGAAGAGATGTCAGGAGCAGGTTGCGATATTGATAGTGTATGTAGACGATATCATCATTACAGGGAGTTGGAGTTCAGAGATACAGAAATTGAAACAATTCCTTGCATCCAAATTTGAAGTGAAAGATCTAGGACTCCTAAAGTATTTTCTTGGGATCGAAGTTGCCCGTTCAAAAAGGGGTATCTTTGTCTCTCAAAGGAAATACACCCTTGATCTATTACGAGATACAGGTAAATTAGGTGCAAGGCTGGCAGACACTCCTATGGATGCGGACCACAAGCTAGGTGGCTGTATTGGTGAACCTTTGAAAGATGTAAAGCAGTTCCAAAGGTTAGTGGGAAAGCTGATTTATCTATCCATGACCCGTCCAGATATTGCCTATTCAGTTGGAGTTCTGAGCCAGTTTATGCACTCTCCTAAGAAGCCACACATGGAGGCAGCAGAGAGAGTCCTTAGATACCTGAAGAAACATCCAGGAACAGGCCTACTATTCAGTAAACACAATCACCTAAAGGTGGAAGCCTTTATAGATGTTGATTGGGCAGAAGCCGTGGATGATAGAAAGTCCACTAGTGGGTATTGCACATTTGTGGGAGGAAATCTGGTGACCTGGAAGAGCAGGAAGCAAAGTGTGGTAGCAAGATCAAGTGCAGAAGCTGAGTATAGAGCTATGGCACATGGGGTGGCTGAAGTCCTTTGGCTAAAGAACCTCCTAGGTGAGCTTGGAGTTGCTGTTCATAATCCTATGTCTCTTTACTGTGACAACAAGGCTGCAATAAACATCGCCAGCAACCCGGTCCTACATGAGAGGACTAAGCATATTGAGGTGGATAAGCACTTCATAAGAGAGAAACTGGAAAAAAGGGAAATTTGTATCCCTTATGTCAACTCCAAGGAACAACTTGCTGATATCCTCACAAAAAGACTTCCGTGTTCGCGGCACAATGAGCTATGTGACAAGCTGGGCATGATAGACATCTTCAGCCCAACTTGAGGGGGAGTGTTGTAAGGCTTAAGTGTTCCTTGTAACTGATGTTAGTGGGACAGTTTCAGCTACTAGTCCTTTCTTTCTTTTTTTTTCTTATTGTTCTTATCCTAGGATATGCCGCCAGGGGCATACTTTTAATTTTGTCTTTTTTATAAAGATTAATATAAATAGATGATTGGCGGCTGCCAGTACTGGTTTTGCTTTTCTTTCTATCATCCGTACCTCTCTTTCTCTCTCTCTCTCTCTCAATCACCACAAGCAACAACAGAGCTGTCATCACACAACAAGATGACATTGCAAAGGCATTAGTGAATCACTTTAAACTAATCTATAAAAGGCCAGTGGAGAATAGATGGATCTTAGAGGGTTTGACATGGCCTGCTTGAGATAGCACTTTGAGTAGAGAACTAGAAAAAGGTTTTGAGATGGAGGAAGTGAAGGCATCTATTTTCTCAATGGATAGGTCCAAGGCACCAGGACCAGATGGATTCACCATGGCTTTTTACCAAGATTGTTGGGAGTGGCTAAAGGAGGATTTAATGAAAGTATTTGAGGAATTCTACCACAGAGGGATGATCAACAAAGGGGTTAATGCTACTTTTATTGCATTGATTCCTAAGAAATCAGGAGCATGTCACCCCAAGGATTTTAGACCCATTAGCCTAGTGATAAGCCAATACAAAATCATAGCCAAGGTTCTCTCCAATCGCCTAAAAAAGGTACTCCCATCAATTATATCACAGTATCAAGGAGCTTTAAGAGAGACAGATTTCAGATCAACTGCTCATTGCAAATGAGTGTGTAGAGGAATTCAAGAAGAATGAGAAGAAAGGTATTGTGTGCAAGTTGGATCTAGAGAAAGCCTACAATTTTGTGGACTGGGGTCTCTTGATTGAAGCTTTGAGCAAATGTGGCTTTGGTGCAAGATGGTGCAAGTGGATTAGAGGATGCCTAAAATCTTGTCATTTTTCAGTCTTAGTGAATGGGACGGTTATAGATTTTTTTGGTGCTATGAGAGGTGTGAGACAGGGGGATCCACTTTCACCGGTTCTATTCACTATTGTAGCAGAGGTGTTCAGTAGTTTGATCACAAAAGCAGATGAAGTGGGTCTTGTAAGAGGGTGGAGAGTGGGGAGAGACAGGGTGATGGTAACCCATCTTCAATTTGCAGATGACATCATTATTTTTTGTGAGGGGGAAGGTGAGGAAGAGGCTAGGAATTTGAGGATGTTATTGAGCTTGTTTGAAAAGTTGACAAATCTGAAGGTTAATCTCAATAAAAGTGTAGTAGCTGGGGTAAATATGGGATAGGAGGAGATTGAGCTGTGGGCAAGGGAACTCGGATGTGTGTCCAGTGATTGGCCTATGAAATACTTAAAACTTCCTTTAGGTGCAAATTCTAGATCTTTGACCTTCTAGAGCCCGATAGTGGAGAGATTTGAGAAGAAGTTAGCGGCTTGGAAGAGGAATTACATTTCTTTGGGAGGTAGGATAACCTTAATCAAATCTACTTTAGTTAACATTCCGGTTACCTATCGGACCATCGGTGTTTACCGTGCCTCAGGCAATTGTAAAGAAGTTGGAGAAAATTATGTGGGATTTCTTGTGGGAACCGTGGGAGACAAAGAAGGATCACCTAATTAGATGGGAAATAGTTTGTAGAAGGAAGGAATATGGAGGGCTGGGGTTAGGGAGGCTGAAAGAAAAGAACCAGGCTTTTCTAGGAAAGTGGTTGTGGAGATTCCCGAGAGAATCAGATAGGTTATGGCATAAAGTGATTGCTAGTATTCATGGGCTCTTAGAGAATGGGTGGGATGCTGGAACTTCTAGCAGGGCCTCTTGCTCTTCACCTTGGAAAGCGATTCAGAAATGCCTCCCATTTTTTCTCAATCACATCAAACTTGATATTAATTCAGGTAATAAAATCAAATTCTGGGAGGATCTTTGGGTAGGTGAAGCCCCTTTAAAGGATTCCTTCCCTTCCTTGTTTACCCTTTCTGCTCTCAAGGGAAAGCCAATTTCTGAGTTCTTGCTCCCCTCTCCCTTGGTTAATGGGTATGGGTGGAATCTAGGCTTTCACAGAAATGTAAGGGACACTGAGTTGGGCCTTGTTTCAAACCTACTACACATTCTTAAGCGGGTTTTCCTTGACCTAAGTAAACAAGATGATAGAATTTAGACTCTACATCCTTCTGGGGTTTTCAGTTGTGCTTCCTTTTTCAAGTCGTTGTCTATGCCTTCTCAACCAGTTGCTCCCTTTCCAGTCAAAGAGATCTGGTGTCATCCAATTCCCCCCAAAGTGAGTGCTTTCTGTTGGGAGGTCTTCCATGGTGCAATCAACACTTGTGATATTCTACAGAGAAAGAGACCTGGATAGTGCCTTTCCCCAAATTGGTGCTGCTTGTATGAATCTAATGGTGAATCTGCTATTCACATGTTCATTTCCTATCCATTTGCTTGTGGTATTTGGGATTGGTTTTTTTTCTCTTTTTGGGTGCAGGTGGGATACTCCGGACAGATTGGACAGGTTGTTTGATGGTTCTACTTTGAGCTGGCCAAAAAGGAGGGGAAGACTGATGTGGAGGTGTACAAGAGCAACAATAATCTGGACCTTATGGGAGGAAAGAAATAAACGTATATCTGAGGAAAAGAAAAGGAGCAAAGAAGCATTAATTAAAGGGATTATGGCAAAAGTGGCTTTCTGGATAAAGACAATGGAGTTGTTTTCAGCTTTCTCTATTGATGACATATTAAGGAACTAGAGAACAATTGCAGCCTCAACTTCAGCTAAGCAGAAGGCACTAAAGGGCTGGTAACTCCCAGAGGTTGGATTCCTGAAATTATATTTCAACGGAAGTAGTTTTGGGAATCCGGGACCGTCTGGAATTGGAGGGGTTTTAAGAAATGAAAGCGGAGTGATCATGGGAATGTACTCAGGCCCCATTGAAGTGTGTGATTCTGTAACAGCAGAACTGAAGGCAGTAATTTATGGGATGCAGAAATCTATAGAAATGGGGATACGAAAGCTAATAGTTGAAGGTGACTCCAAAATAGTGATAAGTTGGTTAAAACAGAATGAGAAGGTTCCTTGGTTTTTCAGAAACAAAATCAAACAATTCAAGAGGTTCTCAAGGGATATGCAGCTGATATTTCAATGGACTCCTAGGTCGGCAAATGGTCTAGCTGACCAGCTAGAAAAGCAAGGGGTAAATAGGGCAGAGTGCTTCTGGGCTCAATTGCAAGACTGAATATTAAATTGTCTCTGTATTTTATTGATGGTAGCCAAGGCTGCCCTTGTTTCTCTACTCTTTTCTTATTCTAAGTAATAAAAGATGATGTTGATTACTGATAAAAAAACTAGATTTTCTTATTTTCTTATAATTAAAATTTTAAATTGTTATACATGTTATAGAGGAACAATATTAAAACTAAAAGGGAGATCATGATTTTCTAAATTATTTAGACAGAATTGATAAAAAACGAAAAAGAAGATGCCAATGCATCAAGATTAGCATATATTTAGAACATAAATCACAACAGATTGCAAAATCAACTTCCATTGTCTAGTGTGCAATAAGATTAGCATCTGGGGATTTTTAAACCATTCCAATTACAACTAGATGCTGATGCATGTAGTGTGGAGATTCTGTGACTTGATGTATCTTATTAATATAGTTCCTGTTGTATATTACTTTACTTGTATATTTTATTTTTTTCTCTTTCAGCCCTATATGGGCATTCTTGTAATTGTAATATCTTTTAATAATATAAGAGACTCTTTGAGGTGGGGGTAAACCATTCTGGACACCTCTAAGATTATTCTTGTTCTCTTCTCTATTCAGCCAAGGGTGTTGACATGTAGATCATAGAAAATTAAAATAAAATAGACATTTTCCATAGTATTATACAAATTGTATGATACCTCCCGAATTTTAAAGGGAACAGGCTGTTGACAAGATGAGCAAAAATGAAAAATCCACTGAGATGGTTTGGTCATGTGCATAGACAACCAATGAAGAGTGGCTTAGTGAAAGTAGAAGATTTTAAAAGAACAAGGGAAAGACCAAAGAAAATATGAGTTGAAGTAAGAAATGATTCAAGGGCTTACACTTTGGCAGAAAACATAGCTCTTGATAGAGCAAAATAGTGGGACAAGATTCGTGCACCAACTCCAAATAGTTAGGATTAAGGCTGAGTTGACTTCAGCTGAGAATAGAACTAATAGTTTGCATGCTGTCTCCCAACATATACTTAACTTCCAATCCAGGAAAAGAATCCAAAAATGAAGACTTCAAAGATGCTAATTCCAACATTATACTTAAACTTCCAATCTAGGAAAAGAATCCAAAAATGAAAACTTCAAAGATGCTAATTCCAACATCATTATTATTTTTTCAGAAACACAGAAAAAGTGATAAGTAGTGAAAGGATTGAATGCAAAAACTGCATAAAAAATAAAGAAACCATTGTACCTCTATCTTCTTCCTCCAAGTATCGTGCCTTTTCAATAGGAAATGTACTGGAATGAAGGATGAAAGGAAAATTATCCATCCTATTGTCAATATTAAAACTCTGCATATTCAAATGACATACATCAAATTAATGATGAAAATTAAATATTCATAAAGTATACAACAAACTTTTTCTTTGTCAATAGCTTCTGGAAATTTATTAAAAAGATATGCTTAATAAAGCAGAAAGCTAAAGAAGAGGATAAGAAAGTGTTGGGCCTTGAGGGGAGTCACAGACCATGAGGAGTTGCCAAGACCGAGGGCTTCATACATGTACACACACGTAAGACTTGTACACAAGAGATGGACACCACTTACAACCCAAAAACCTAAGCTATTGGGTTATGGGCCACTCTTGTATACAAGTCCTTTGCACTTCTTGTGTCTTTCCAATGTGGAACTCTCTTTCATTCCTCATTCCATACACCTACTCACATGTGCATCCCAACAATTTTCCATTTGTTGGTGTAGAAGCGTTGGATCACATATCGTGGTTCAGAAAAAATCCTCCTACGTCCACTGGAAGAGCACACACTCCAGAGAGAGATTTTTCATTAAAATTGTAGAAGAAGAAGAAGAAGAAGGATACAAGATAGCCACTCCTTTTATATCTGACTTTGTGGTTACCATACACTAATAGCCACTTTCTATAACTACTTTATGGTTACCATGCACTAATAACCACTTTCTTTAACTACTTTATGGTTACCATGCACTAATAGCACTAATAGCCACTTTCTGTAACTGATTTTACCATACACCCCCTCTTCCTGGGGCCTTCACAACTTAGCACCGTTGTATGTTTGAAAGATTCAGGCAATGCCTAAACCTCTCCCTTGGCAATGGCTTGGTCATCATGTCTGCTATGTTCATTTGGGAAGAAATCTTCTCCAACTAAATGTCACCATCTGCTACAAAATCTTTGAGCCTATGATACCGCACATCTATGTGCTTAGTCCTTGCAATGGTATACTAGATCCTTTGCAAGACATATAGCACTCTGACTGTCACAGTGAACACAAATGTTCTTCTGATCAATTCCAAGCTCTTGAACCAATCCTCTCAACCATACAGCTTCCCTGGTTGCCTCTACTACTGCCATGTAACTCTGCTTCTGTAGTAAACAGAGCCACCGTATCTTGTAATGTAGATCTCCAACTAATAGGACCTTGACCAAGAGTGAAAATATATCCCGTAGTAGACTTTCTTTTGTCAAGGTCACCTACAAAATCTGAATCTACATACCCAACCACTTTGTTTCCTTTCAAACCATTCTGAAATAGTAAACCTATATCTTGGGTACCGTTCAAGTAGCGCAGAATCCACTTTACATCATTCCAATGCTCCTTCCCTAGATTAGCCATAAATCTACTCACAACACTAACTGCTTGAGATAAGTCCGATTTGGTGCATACCATAGCATACATAAGACATTCAACTGCACTGGCATATGGTATATGTATCATCTCCTCACGTTTTTCCTCTGTCTTTGGACAATGTTGAAGAGATAGTTTGAAGTGCTAAACTAGTGGTGTGCTCACTGCCTTAGACTCCTTCATATTAAATTTGGTCAATGCCTTCTCAATATATCCTTTTTGGGTCAACCACAACTTCCCATTGTGCCTGTCTCTTTGAATTTCCATACCCAAGATTTTTTTTGCTCCACCTAAATCTTTCATCTCAAATTCCATGCTCAATTTCTGCTTTAACTTAACAATCTCATGCAAACTCTTACAAGCAATAAGCATGTCATCGACATAAAGCATCAACAGTATAATGGAGTCATCATAAAGGAAACGAAAATAAACACAACTGACGTACTTACTTCTGATACAGCCATGTGAAGTCATAAAAGTGCCAAAGTGCTTGTACCATTGCCTCAATGCTTGCTTAAGGCCATAGAGTGACCTATTCAACTTGCATACCAATTGTTCTTTGCTAGTCTCAACAAACCCATCGGGCTGCACCATATAAATTTCCTCTTCTAAGTTCCCGTGGAGGAAAGTTGTCTTCACATCAAGTTGCTCCAACTCTGTATCCCACATAGCTACCATCGCCAACATGATTCTAATGGAACAATGCTTCACTACAAGAGAACAAATCTCATTGAAGTCCACTCCTTCCTTTTGTGCATATCATTTTGCTACTAACCTTGCCTTGTACCTAACCAGTTTTCTTGTAGATGAAGCCTCTTTCTTTCTGTACACCCACTTGCACCCAATAGCCTTCTTACCCTTGGGCAATTCTACTAACTTCCAAGTTTCATTCTTCCAAAGAGAAGCCATCTCCTCTTTCATAGCACCCATCCATGGTGAGTTGTCTTTATCTTTCATTGCCTCCTTGTAGGTCATTGAATCATCACAATTAGCTGTTAATGCATATGCAACTGTATCATCAAATTTGACTGGTCTCTTGATGTTCCTTTTAGCCCTACCTACAGCAATGGAATATGGTGGTTCCTCTTGGGATTGTGCAACTTCTTGGCTTTGATGAGAAGAATCTGTAGCGACCGGTTCACTACCCATTTTCTCTTCCTCACTTAGCTCCACCTAAATTGAGGTACTGCTCTTCTCACCATCTCGGATTTGCTACTGATTTTTCTTCAACATAGAAGCTTCATCAAATACAACATCTCTGCTTTATCTCAACCTTCTTGGTGTTAGGATTCCAAAGTCTGAATCCTTTCACCCCTTTATTGTATCCCAGAAAAATGCAAGGTTTTGACTTAGCATCAAGCTTTGTCCTCTCTCTATCCTGCAACAAAACATAACAAGGGCATCCTAAAATTCTCAAATTTGAGTAATCAACAAAATTACCAGTCCATACCTCTTTTGCTATCTTGAGTCCCAATGCTTTGGAAGGTGATCTGTTTACCACATAACAGGCCATAATAACTGCCTCGGCCCAAAACTGCTTTGGTAAATCTGCAAAAATCCTCATGCACCTTGCCTTCTCTAGTAGTGTCCTGTTCATTCTTTCTGCTACCCCGTTCTGTTGTGGTGTGCCTAGAGTAGTAAGATGTCGAGTAATCCCTTCAGCTGCACAATTTCTAAAACTCTGTAGAGGTAAACTCTCCACCATTATCTGTTCGTAGGTATTTTATCTGCTTTCCGGTTTGTTTCTCCACTTTTGCCTTCCAAATCTTGAACTTCTCAAAAGTTTCAGATTTATGCTTCATGAAGTATACCCAAACCTTTCTGGAATAATCATCAACAAAGCTAACAAAATATCGTGCTCCACCACTATTAGTCACTGGCAATGAACCCCATGTATCTGCATGCACATACTCAAGAATCTCCTTGCTTCTTTTAGTAGATGTTGTAAAACTAACCCTGCATTGCTTTCCAAAAATACAATATTTGCATAAATCTAATTTGCAAGATTTAGCACCATCAAGTAATTTCCTTTTGTGCAATTCTATCATGCCTCTCTCGCTAATGTGTGCCAATCTCAAGTGCCATAACTGACTATAATCATCATCTAAAGTAGATGTGACAGTTGCATCCCTAATGATAGTTTTTCCAATTAACCTATATAATGATCTAAAGCACCAAGTGAGACTAAACTTTTCTTAAGATCTGGGACATGTCTAACATTTGTTAATGTTCTAACAATCCCACCAAACATCTTGATTTTAATTGTCCCAATCCCAACAATTCTACCCTCGGCATTATTTCCCATAAGAACTGTGCCGCCAACATGTGACTCATATGTAGAAAACCAATCTCTATAAGGACACATATGATAAGAACATCCAGAATCAAGTATCCAAGTATCCAAGGGATCCATGCCTGAGGAGACCGTAAGAAGATCTCCATCATTCTCTATATCGGAAGCAACACTTACCACGTCTGCAGCTTTTCCTTTCTTCTTTTGAGCCTCTACAAATTTCTTGCAATCCTTTAGCCAGTGACCATCTTTCTTGCACCACTTGCATTGTGTTTTCTTCAATTTGGATTTTGATCTGCCTCTATTCTTCTTATCTCCCTCTCTTTAGATCTGCCCCATTCATAACCCGAATCCTTTGTAGTCAAATTTTCACTATCACTAAAGGTAGGCTTTCGCCGCATCTCGTTTGACAACAAAGTACTTGTGACCTCATCCATCACCAATGTATCCTTCCCATACAAGATGGTCGTCACCAAATGATTATACGATTCTGAGAGAGATGAGAGGAGAAGAATTGCCTTATCTTCTTCATCAATCTTCACATCTACATTGAGAAGTTGTGCAATCAACCGATTGAATGTATTCAAATGATCTAATAAATTGGTTCCATCTGCCATACGCAAACTATATAATTGCCTCTTCAGGTACAATTTATTAGTGAGATATTTTGTCATATACAATTTCTCCAACTTTATCCACAAGTCAATGGTGGATTCCTCATCGAGTACATTGTACATCACTTCATCTGCCAAGTATAACTAAATCATGCTCAATGCCTTCAGATCTAACTCAACCCACTCATCACTTGTCATCTTCTCTGCCTTCTCCTTTCCAAGGAGAGCTTTGGGAAAACCTTGTTGTACCAGAACTGCCTTCACCCTCTTTTGCCACAACCCAAAATTCATCTTGCCGTCAAATTTCTCCACCTTGAACTTTATAATCGACATCTTTGCCATTGTAAGTACTTCACAGATTTAATAACCTGGCTCCGATACCATTTGTTGGTGTAGAAGGGTTGGATCACGTATCGTGGTTCGAAGAAAATCCTCCTACGTCCACAGGAAGAACACACACTCCAAAGAGAGATTTTTCATTAAAATTGTAGAAGAAGAAGAAGGATACAAGATAGCCACTCCTTTTATATCTGACTTTGTGGTTACCATACACTAATAGCCACTTTTTGTAACTACTTTATGGTTACCATGCACTAATAGCCATTTTCTATAACTACTTTATGGTTACCATGCACTAATAGCACTAATAGAGTGGGAGGGGCACCACTTTGATAGATGTGGTGGACACCAACCACTAAGCCCAGAGAAGACTAGGGGTGCCTCTCCCACTGGATCTGTGAAAATACCTTCAATCTCCATATAACCCGGATGTCCTTGAAGAGCAACCATCAAGATTCAGCTTGGATACACCCAGGGGAAGGGAAGCCCATCTCAATTGGACAAGCATGCTAGCTGGAAGAGGCTATAGAAACATAGAACCAGCCCCCAATAATATTGATAACTAGAAAGACCTTAACCTTGTTTCTCTCATATAAATCCAATGGACCACCCTAACTGTAATGAGGTTGGTACCTAAATATACAGAACTTAAGGATCAATAGAATGAGAAATGATCCTCTTGGTCAGTCATTACAAAACCTTATTTTTTTAAAGGTAATGTACTGTATTGTAAACAAAAAGATTGCAGACCAGTGCCATATACAACCATACCATAATGGGACTATACAGAATTTCTATTAATGAGCACTTAACATGAAAACAAAATGCCCCTATCAAAAAACATATTATAACCTATGCTCCTGAAGTCCTTGTGTACTGACAGCCAGGAGCAAAGCTTCCTTCAGTATGACCCGGAGGAATTATTTCATCCTTGGAGTATTTGTTCTCAAATGTTTTTTTATATAAGCAACTGAATTCATTGATTAAAGATAAAAACAAAATTACAAATTTACTGGATAGGCATCCAGGCACCCATATTTTCAATAACAGCAATTACAATGCAGACCAAAACAATTGATCTCCATCCACTCCCTGTTTAGCCATATAATCAGCAAATCCGTTTTCTGATCTCTTAACCCAGTTGAAGGTAGCTGCCACATCCTTATCTAAAGACTGAATTTCCCTCATTGTTTGCCTGTAAGCCCATACTGGGATACTACTGCTCAACCAAGAAATGACAACCTTAGCATCTCTCTCTACTTCCAACAGTCTGATTCCAAGATTCTTAGATATCCTTAGTACTTGCAACAGCGCCAAAAACTTCCGCTTTAACAGAATCATTTCTCCTGTAGGCTTTTGTGGAAATAAGTTTCTTGAGTGGGTTGATCACTTATATAATCAGAGCAATTCAAAAATTCCCTTTTATTGGTTTATTGATTTGATTATGGATCTCTTCCTTACTTAGAGAAAGTTTCAACTACAAGAAGTTACTATTTCTTTATTTGCAAAGCTTGGGTTCTGTTTATAGGCTTTTCCTTGTTTGATTTCATTTTATCCTATTCTAGGACTCCAATTATGCTCCAATCACTGCCTATAGACTAAGTATTACTTAACTTTCCATTCTGATTTCGTAATTTTCTCAAGAGTTAACAAGTATCTAATTTCTTGGTGACTCTTCTGGTTTTTACATTTTTAGTTTCTATTTTAATCTAATCGATGTTTAACTCAAACACAGACCAGTAATCCATTTCTTGTACTAGCCTTCTATCACTATTGAATATCATACCAGCATCTAACCATTTTTCTCTCCCCTTTACCTTTTCTTTCTCCCTTAGGCCTTTTCTTTCCCCATCTCCATCAAATAACTTATTTATGAGATGTTTAGTTCTTTTGCTTTCTTTCTTGTGTGTAAGTTCATGTCAAATTTCTTGTCTTTTTAATACCCTAAATAGATTATGAATCAAGATATTAGAAGAATGTTTGTGAGTTTATTTTTTAACAATTTGACTTATTATGACTTTTTCACCAACATAAATCAAAGAAAAATTATATACTTTGGCACCCCCAAGAGAAAATTCCTGGCTCCGCTACTGCTAACAATCCTGTCACACTCAATAAATCAAGAACAATATTTCTCTATGACAAGAAATTCCCCACTTCAACCTGGCCACTAGAATTCCCAAGATTTGTGAACAACTTAGCTCATACTCAGGCCTCAATCCAAACAAGAAACATGCTACATCAACATGCCCCTTGTGTTGTTGAATCTTCAAGTCATTAAAGAGGGGCTAGTATACATTTAGCTCATTCCTGAAGTTCTTAAGATCTGAATAATATTCTTCAACTCTTTTATCTCATTGTTGAAGAAGGAAACAATCTTGGAATAATTGATAAATTTGTGTGGCTATCTTGGCCTAAATATAGTTGTTTCACATGATCCCAAATTTCTTTGGTTGTGTCAGAAACATGAGATTAACACTAATAGAAGTCTCTAAACCATTCCATAACCATGTCATAATCTGTGCATTCTCTTCCACCCACTTGTTGTAGACATTTGACCCACTTTCTGGCTTGGCATCCTTAATGTACTTCAGCTTCCCCTTTCCAGTAAGGAATACCTCAACTGATTTAGCCCATGGAACATAATTAGCACAATTTAACTTGACTGATGTCATCTGTAAAGTAATAAAATCTGGGTTTACTATCAACAAGATTTGGTTTCACTACTTGGAAGTCATAGAAACAGTTTAAATCTGAAAAACCAGTCCAATACTTAACTGTACCACTGTATTGATCAACAATTAATTCCACGCCCAACTAAACACCATACCAGCCCCAACACAAAAACAATCACTCCTCTATAGTATCAATTCTGTATGGAAAACAGGTCTGGAACAACTTCAAGAAGCTGCCAATCTCATAAACTCAATAAAAAATAATCTCTAGTGATCCTAAACTTCCATCCAATCACACCATACAATAATTGAATTAA
This sequence comes from Nelumbo nucifera, assembly GCF_055504915.1. NCBI lineage: Eukaryota > Viridiplantae > Streptophyta > Magnoliopsida > Proteales > Nelumbonaceae > Nelumbo > Nelumbo nucifera. The sequence continues at coordinate 142,663,720 of NC_142649.1, read as the reverse complement.
TAATCTAATAGAAACCCGCCTACATGGACCACCAGCATAGCCCTCTTCTAACCAATTAGAGGGTCTCAAACAAACACTTGATCCACACCAACACATCCAAATCAAGGCATAGAAGCCTCTCTTCTTTGATACTATCAGTCAAAATATGCAAAATAACTTCCTCCTTTGAGCAAAAGAGGGAGAAATCTGCACGCAAATTGGTTCAGGATACCTACAATCAATCCAGGTGATTAATAGTGCCCTGATACCATTTAATCAACCTGAAGACGATCATAAACTCAAGGTAAGAACAGAGAAAATAAGCATAAGGGAGAGTAGAAACAACAAGAAAAAAAAAGAGAAAAGGAGAAGAAAAATAGGGCAAACAAGAGAGAGATCTGTTCTTACAACTCCTCTCTGCCACCCTATCATGTTTATTATACTTTAACAATGTAAAATTATAAGGCAACTCTTCTTTGAGTTTAACCATAAAATAGTGACAATTATACCCTGCTGCCACATATACTACTTCTAACACATTACACGTGTGTGAAATGAAGCTTCAGATATAGATTTAAAAACTGTTTATTAATTGATCAAGAAAAATAGCTAATGCTTAAGCATGACAAACCATACAAAGACAATAGCGCAAAAACTAGGAATTTGAGGGCATATAAGAACTAGGAATACCAACTAATGTTCATCATAGGAAAAGTTATCAAACTTAATATCAACAACAAAGATCTCACCTTGCTGGAAAAAGAATCCCATATCTTATCACTACTCCGAGGCACCATAATGGAAACAAATATATATTCCAATTCCAAGGTTCTGGAGGATTTGACTTGAAACAACGAGTAAAAGTATCCTGCTCATCCAATATATAAAATTTTCAGATATTAAAGGCATGGAAAAGAAATCGACCATCTTAAATTTAACAGTACACAAAAGAGACACACAGAGACTCCCTTTTACTACTATATACTTGATTTTCTTTCCCGTTTGTCAATAAAATCTTGATAGCAATATATTATTGCTAGAGTTTTAAATGCTCCCTTTCTATCCAAATCCATGTGATGCCTGTTTCATGGGAATACTTGGCCAATGTATGTAAAGTGACTGAAAAATCTGGAAATAATTAGGGCCCATGAGACTATGACCATTGTGTGTATTCATGCTTGGAAGCTTCTTACATTTGATTATTTATGCAGTTACAAGGCAAAGTTACATTATTCAACTTGCTGATTTCTGCTTAACTTGTATCTCTTCCCATTCAATCCTGTGTATCACAATATCAAGAATAAGATATGCAACAATCAGTTTGCTCTCACTACTGACTATTGTCATCAGTTGTTCCTTATCATATGTGAAATACTAAAAGCAGATCAAATGGCCCACGATTAAACAAGACAGAAATGCCACAGCATACATGAAAATCATGTATATCTGCATTATGAATCTAATAACTAAAGCAAAACAAAGAACATAGAATTGCACATGCTAAGAGATTATATGAATTTGGTGGATCCTAATTCCTACACGCCGTCCATTTCCCTCATGCCACTTAATTCCATAGACCATAATTACAAGACCATATACATTAAACCACATTACTCAATAATATGTAAGTTGATTATTAGTTCATCGAAGAGAAAATCCAAGGCCATGTTCGTTTTTCATGAAGTAAAGGGGGGAAAGTTTAGTCAATGGGATTCACAATCCCATTGACTAATTTACCTGTGTTCGGATTTCAAAGTTGTGTGGGACCCATGGTAAGTTTGATTTACCCGGGTATCACTTCCCCTGGTAAATGATAGCTTTGCGAGACTCGGGTAAGTTGATTCCCCGAGTGGAGGGTAAGCAGATAAAAATAAGAAATCTCAATTATGCCCCCACAAGATATAAGAGTTCGAGACTCTTTCTCCGAAAAATCACGTCTGTGTTTCCCTCCTTCACTTCGTTCTACTTCTCCGAAAATCAGCTCTGCGTTTCTCCTCCACTCCTTTCTTCTTCTCTGCCATTTTCTTTCAGGCAGAGAATGCTGAATTCTGCTTTTCTGCCATCTTTGTTGCGTATCTCTGCATATCTCTGAGTTATACTTCTCTGCCATCGTTGTTGCTGCATCAAGTCATTGCAAATGCTGAAGAGTTGCCGTCGCCGTCCTCCCTCTGTTGCCGGCACCGTTGATCATCCCAGTTTCTGTCGCCGCTCCATCTGGTTGCCATCGCTGGTCATTTTTTCCTCCATTTAAACAGTAAGAATTGCTATTTCTCTGCATCTTATTCAAAAAATGTAGCTTCTCATCTTATTGTTTCTCTTTTATTATTATTTCATTGATTTCCTTTCTTTTATTTTGATTTTTTGTTTCCAAATTTCTTGGATCTGGTATTTTGGTTTTTTTAGATCAACTGTGATACCCAGAGTTTTCAAAACCAGATCAAAGAAACAATTCTTGTTGTAGAAGATCTACTCAGTAAATTAAGTATTTGATTAATTTTGAATTTCTAGATAACATTGCTTGTTTTCTATTTCATGAATTCTGCATCCAATTCTGATGGCTTCTTCATTCATTATTCAATATCTTCTAATGGATTTTGATTTCCACATTGTAGTTTGATTTTGGTTTTCTGCATCTGAGAAAACCAAACCAGGATTTTTTTCATATAATTTTCTTACGAAAAATGATGTAGATATTGCTGTAATATTTTACCAAGAATGGCCAGGTGTATTTTAGATTTATTTGAAGAGAGTGCATGAGAGATACCTCTGAAGCTTGACTCAGAATCCTCAGTAAAATTAGTGTGAATTTGCTCTTCTTGTCGAATCCGTGCTTGTGAACTTCTATTATATATGATACAAAATATTATTTATTATTCTAAAACAACATAATATAAAATGTTTTTTATAGCATATTAAAATATATTGTAAGTGTAGTATAATAAATTTTTCCTTAATGTTGGAGTCTGAGGATAATCTTGAAAGGTAATCAAGGTGGGTGAGGGATGTTAATACAGCCTTATTTGAAAAACGGTTTTAGAGGTTTAGAAACCAGCAAGGAGGGTGATTCAAGACAAGTATGGATCCAGGAATGGGGGATGGGACCCTATGGAGTCAAACCAATTACCAAACATATGGATGCTTGGTCTAGAAGGGAAAAGAAATGGCCTATAGCAAGTTCACTAAAGGCCTGAGGTTTGATGCAGGAAATGATCGATAAGTGAATTACTGGAAGGATGTATGGTGCAAGAGACCTTTAATGGAATCATTTCCTTCTTTATATCTTTACCAAAAAATAGATACCTTCTATATATGATTTAGTTGTGGACAAGGTGTATGTGGCTAATTGTATTGAAGTACAGAATGGTAATGTTGTATGGACTCCTCAATTTTGCAGAAACCTAAATGATTGGGAAGTAAGGCCCATGTGGAGTGGTTGTATGGCTTGGAGGGAGAAATCAGGCAAGTTTTCTGTCAATCATTTCACAATTATTTGGCAAGGTTATATGAACAACAATTCCCTATCAGCCAAGTATGGTGCAAGAACATCCCATCAAGGTGGCTTCTTTTGTTTGGAGAGCATGTTTGTTTGAATAGAATCCTCACTAAAGACAACCTGGTGAGGAGAGGATTGACTATGGCAAGTACAGATTGTGTCTCCTGTGTGATCATTGTATGAAATCAGTAGACCACCTTCTTCTAAATTGTAGTTTTTCAAATTCCATTTGGATCAGAATTTTTAGTTTGTTCGTGAATAAGGATGCTGGGTGGCCACTGTGGTGGAATCCTTAAAGAGTTGGTGGTTGGAAGGCCCGAGAAAAAAGGAAAATTTTCTTGGAGCATTGCTCCTTTGGATGTGTTTTGGATGTTAGGGCAGGAGAGAAATGCATGGGTCTTGCAGAACAAGAGTAGCTTAGCAGACTCTGTTTCTCAGAAGATGATGCAAAAATTACACTCTAGGTTCGATATTCACAAAATTTTCAAGGGAAGGAGTACTTATAATCCTTTTTTGTATTTTATAATCTTCTTGTAAACAGTCAAGGAATTTCTTTATAGGGTTGCAAGAGTAGTTTTTTGTATATTCCTAGTGTACAGCCTCTAGTTGTACATGGGCATAATTTTAATGAAATGAAATACTATACTTCACCTTTTCTCAAAGAAGAAAAAAATAAAACCCTTCTATCTTTCATTTGATTAAGACTCTTCTCATAGGGCAAACATAGTGGTTATTTGGAACTGCATGGTAAAAGTTCCATATTTAATGGATATTCCCTTGGAAATCCAGGACCTCTGAGAATTGGAGGTATTCTCAAGAATAGCAATGGTGTGTACTGACTCAGAACTAGTCGGCCTATGGGATTATGCAAGACCTGAACTCTTACTATTTATATAACTAGATATCTCCATGGGATATCAAGTATAGAAACTAATCCAGATTTATAGATTTCTATGGAATAGATAAGAGACAGTGATATATTTGAATGGAACTTGGGACATTTTGTTGCCACATTTGAGAGGCTAGATCTTTGATATTCAGATTCAACCTCTATATTCATTAGTTATTAGATCAGCCAGAGTCCAGACTCTAGAGAGGGGAGTTTCAACTACTGAGATTCTTTTTGATATATCTGTACAAACTGAACACATATTTTTATTTTTACTTCTTTTATTTTGTACAGGGGGGCTGAGTAACTTGAGCATGGAAAGGACACAGTTTGACAAGATTTCAGGCATAAAACATACACTAATGTTGGAATTGCCTGCCACAATATGATGCCCACACACTGTTATATAGCTATCATAGATAAGGAGTCTAATTGAGGTTATGGGCAGCTCCAAATTCTAATTTTTTGGTGAAGCTTGGGCCTTTGTGATAGCAACTTACTTACATTTGCTTGTAGATGCATGGTAGCTCCATATTCCAAGTATTTTTGCAGTGAATTTTAGGGCTTTCTAATAGCATTTAACTTGCATATTTTGGCATCAATGCAACACATTTACAATTACTAGCAAGAAAAGGGAAGAACATGTCAGAAGATCAAATCCAATGTAGTAATTCTTTCTTCAAACAAACATCAAAAGATATTCCCTAATGTTACTTTGGAGGGAAAAAAAAAAAAGTCGAGAACTGGGTTCCCTCAACTTTTTGCATATTATTCTGAGAATAGCTGTTAATCTCTACATCCTAATGCTATTGGATGCATCTGAGGTCTTTAAGTAGGGGATGAGTTATATCATAATCATACACTTTCTTATTAAGAAGGCAATGTTGGATGATAAATGGTATTTCTTTGAGGAGTCACACATCAACACATGGTTTTGCTTTTTTTCTTAGTTCAAATCTGCTCCTTTACCTGGGTTGGCGCTATTCTTTCCGTGGTGCTAATGCGTTCACATTGGACCTGGTCCATTGGTAATTTTTGAATTACCATGGAGATCATCCCTGCCTGTAGTCCATGCTGGTCAGTCCTTGCATTTGATCCAAATGAGAGATTTGGCCAAACTGATAACAAGAAGGGGCAGTCTCCTGACATATCTATTTATAAATGCGGTATGATTCTTATTAGTAAACAATAAGATTTATTCGATTCATCATTAAACTATTTGTTTTTAGTCCATTTCTCTATAGTTTGGTTAGACTTAGACAAGACAGTTCTTATCATCTGTTCTTATTATCCACAAGTAGTCATGCTTCATGAATTTCTATGCTATCAAACATCTAGCCAGCAATTATATACCATTTCTCATTGGTGTTACAGGTAGTTGTTGGGAATTTTCAACTGTGGTTGCAGTTGAAGATATAAACAAAATCAGAATGAATGAGCTTGTCACTCTGTCCGAACAGGAGCTGGTCGACTGTGACAAAACCGAAAACCAAGGTTGAAATGGAATATGCATTTGAATTCATCAAGAACACTGGAGGGCTAACCTCATAGGAGATATATCCTTACAGAGCTGAAGATGGGAGTTGTGAAGCATCAAAGGTGACACATTTATTCCTATAGGTTTCCTGTCTACATCCTTCCTAAAAAGTTAAGTCCTTATGGAGAACAAATTTGCTGGTTTTTGTAGAAAAAATTATCCTATGGTACAATTGATGGGCATGAGAACGTCCCTCCTAACGACAATGATGCATTGATGAAGGCTGTCGCAAACCAACCTGTATCTGTCGCCATAGAGGCTGGTGGTCTCAACTTCCAATTCTACTCAGAGATACTATGATCTACCTAACTCAAGGGTCCAAATCCTCATGAATGAAGCAAATATATATTTGTCTAACTGGGTCAATTTGATCTCAGGGGGTATTCACCAGATCCTGTGGCACGGAGCTGGACCATGGAGTGGCAATTGTGGGCTATGGAACAACTGTTGATGGGACTAAATATTGGATAGTGAAACTCATGGGGACCTGAATGGGGACCATTGAACAAGTCGGCATGTAGCTAGAAACAACTTGATAAGCCGGTTGTTTATTTAGTCGGGTGATTTGCTATTTTTGAATGAAAAGATGGTAGTTGGGATTTTATTACATGCTTGTTTCCCCTATTACTTGCATTGCAATTAATGTCTCCTGTGTTTCACAGTTTTTGGTTCTTCTGTAAATGGGAGCTACCCTCTTCATGGACATCATCATATGTGGAATTGCTCCAACTCATATCAGCCTCATCTTCCAACAAGCATGATGTGGCCAAAATCTCCATCATTCATCAATGGCATGCATAATAATCCCCCTGTGCAACTGCATGGACTTCCTTAGAGCACCATCTCATAATGTGGCTATAGTCTTCAATTACCAATACATCACCATGTTGGATCAACACCAGCTGTAGAAGCTTGATGAAGAATGTGGCTATAGTCTTCAATTGCCTTCATTTAGAAAATCTAAACAATAAACTAAAATTAGATCAGCACCATGCATAATAATCACCAATGTAGAAGCTTGATGAAGAACGTGGCTATAGTCTTCAATTGCAACAAGGATCCAACCACTAGTTAATGCAGTGGACAAACTAGCAAACTTGGCAGGTTTTAAGCCAGCAGAAAGTGAGAATTCCAATCAGAGCCAACCCACCAAGGAGCCTACTTCAAAATGCGAAAATCATGACGCCCTCAAGGTTCTTCAACAGGTCTAGGTTCTAAATGGTTAACTTGGCGGGGGTCTACCATGTGTATCAAAGCAAGAGGAGATTGTATCTTCTAAGAGCAGAAGAAGAAAGAAGAAACAGAGAAAAGAAAAAACACTGAAATCTATGTATTGGCAAGTATTTTATATGAGACCATAAACAAAAAGAATGCATATGAATTATTTCTCAGTCGATTGATTCAGTATAACAAAGAAAAATTTTCTTCAATTTATTGATATTTCTTGTTTCAGGTTATTGAACAAGTTATTGTTTGGATAGGTTATAATTAAACAAGTCATTGAACTTGTTACTTGGACAGATTATAGTTGAACAGGTTATTCAAGCTATTATTTGGACAGGTTATGTGTTAATGAGACAAAATGTCCAAAGAACATGGCCTAAGGTATCTCTCATGTGCATTTACCCAGGAAACTAATATGTCCTGGAAATCTCACACACAATTCACAGGCACTCAGCGAAAATACACAGCTCAAATGAAAAGAAACTTGTATTCATTCAATGGAGAGTAATAACAGTGGTCGGTTCTTCGAGAGACCGCCGGCTCTCCCCAAACACTCAAAATGTTTCTCACCGCCTGCCTCCCCCTATCTAGAAACTCCCATATATATTATTCCCTCCTGACATCACAACTAACTCCCTCTAGAAATATTCCCTCCTGACATCCTAACTAACTCCCTCCAGAAATATTCCCTCCTGATATCATAACTAACTCCCTCTAGCAATGCCCAGCTGACATAGCTACGATAAGCACACCAATATCTAAACATTTCCCTCAACCGACTGCTGACCTGGCTTACGCTGCCCTTTCCCTCTCCTAGCATATGTGAGGATAATTGGGGGCCTATCATTACCCGCCGCCCAAAGTCTAACCTTGTCCTCAAGGTTAAAATGAGGGAATTGGTCTCGAAGCAAGTCAAAGGGCTCCCAAGAGTCTTCAAAATCAGGCAGGTCCTGCCAATGAATAAGCACTTCCAAACCAGTAACTCCAGGCATAATGGATGGACGCACACCGCGCACGGCAGCTGATTCCACAAGCATCTCCGTATCAGCAGACAGAGTGGAAGGAATCACAGGAGAAGAGATATGGTTACCAATCACCTTTTTGAGTTGCGAGACATGAAAAACTGGGTGAATCCGGGCATCTGGAGGAAGGTGAAGTTTATAAGCGACAGCACCAATTCTTTCCACAATAGCAAATGGTCCAAAAAAACGAGGGCAAGCTTTTCATTGTCTCGGCGAGCTAAAGACTGCTGACGATAAGGTCGCACCCTCACATACACCAAATCCCCAACATCAAAATTCACATCACGCCGGCTCGCATCAGCCAAGTCCTTCATCTTTTGTTGTGCACGGTGTAGGTGAGCACACAGCTCAATAAGTATAGCGTCACGCTGAAGGAGAACAGCTTCAACATCAGCATTAGCAGTAGAACCAAGCTCAAAGCGGGAGGATCGCGCCCATAAACCACCTTAAAAGGTGTCATACCAGCAGCAGTGTGAAAGGAGGTATTATAGCTGTATTCCGCCCAAGATACCAAGAAGACCAGCGAGAGGGAGAATCAGCCGCAAAACAGCGCAAATAAGTCTCTAAACAACAATTAACCACCTCCGATTGACCATCCGTCTGAGGATGGTAAGCTGAACTACGACGCAATTCTGAACCTTGCAAGGTGAAAAGCTCGTGCCAAAAGAAACTCATAAAGACTTTATCACGATCAGACACAATTGATCGGGGAATGCCATGTAAACGAACTATGTTGTGTAAGAAAGCCTGAGCTACCGTGAGAGCTGAGAAATGATGACTGAGAGGGATGAAATGGGCGTACTTGGAGAGACGATCGACCACCACCATAATGGTATCAAATCCTTTAGACTTAGGAAGAGCCTCAATAAAGTCCATAGCAATATCCTCCCAGATCTGATCAGGAAAGGGTAAAGGTTGCAAATGGCCAGCAAGAGACATGGCTTCATACTTACTGCGTTGACACACATCACAAGCCTGCACAAACTCCTGAACAGAGCATTTTATCCCCCACCAATAAAATTCAGCTGATATGTCCGGCGGATACCAGTGTGACCCCCCACAACACCAGAATGAAACTCTTTAAGTAAGAGGGGTATATATGGAGAAGAAGCAGGCAGAACCAATTTACCATGATAACAAAGGTGATCTCCAACTAAAGAGTAGGCAGGATAGGCAGCAGGATCCTGCTGTATAACATTTTTAATGTTGGCCAGAAAGGAACCAGTATCAACTTGCTCCTTAAGGTCATCAAAATCAAGAAAAATGGGGAGTGTAAGAGAATTTAAGTGCATTTCAGCAGGAACTCTGGAAAGAGCGTCAGCCACGGCATTTTCAATACCCGGTTTGTACTGAATCTCAAAATCATAATTCATAAGCTTAAGGAGCCACTTATGATGCTCACCTTTGACAACCCGTTGCTCCAACAGATACTTAAGACTACGCTGGTCAGTACATACCGTGAAGCGCCTACCAAGAAGATAGGGGCGCCACTTTTTAATGGCAAAGACAATGGCCATCAACTCACGCTTGTAAACAGATTTACACTGTGCAACGGACTAAGCTTGTGGTTGTAAAAAGCTATAAGGCGATTATTCTGCATCAATACCGCACCGAGACCCGCCCCGGATGCATCTGTCTCGATCAAGAAGGGCTGGGAAAAATCCGGAAGGGCCAACACAGGTACTCTCGTCATAGCCCGTTTCAACTCCCGAAAAGCATTCTCAGCTTCCGCATTCCATGAGAAGGCATCCTTTTTAAGCTGTTGTGTCAATGGCCATGCTATTTTACTGTAGTTACGCACAAAATGGCGATAATAGCCCGTAAGTCCCAGAAAACCGCAAAGAGCTTAAGTGAAGACGGTTGGGGCCAATCAACCATAGCCTGGACTTTAGAAGGATCGGCAGAAACTCCAATCGCACTGATAATATGACCCAGGTATTCAATGCTAGGCTGAGCAAAGATACATTTCTTTGAGTTAGCAAAAAGACAATGGGCACGCAACACAGAAAAGACCTATTGAAGATGATCCAAATGGGCAGCTTCGGAAGCACTATAAACCAGAATATCATCGAAAAACACCAGAACAAAGCGACAGAGGAAATTATGGAAAACAGTATTCATTAACGACTGAAAAGTCAATGGCGCATTAGTAAGACTGAAGAGCATGACAAGGAACTCATAATGGCCCTCGTGTGTGCGAAATGCGGTCTTGGGGATATCCTCACTGCGGACACGAATCTGATGGTAGCCCGATTTAAGATCAATTTTGCTGAAAATAGAAGCACCATGAAGCTCATGAGAAGTTCTTTGATAACCGGAATGGGAAACTTATCCAGAACCGTGGCACGATTAAGGGCTCGGTAATCAACACAGAAACGCCAGTTTCCATCCTTTTTCTTGACTAAAAGGACCAGGCTCAAGTAGGGGGCTTGTAGTTGGCTGAATAATACCCACAGCCAGCATCTCAGAGACAAGGCATTCAATTTCATCTTTCTGGAACTGAGGGTACCTGTAAGGACGAACAAAGATAGGGGAAGTGCCTTCACACAAGACAATAGCGTGCTCCCTAGCCCGAGTAGGGGGTAAACCCGTAGGCCTATCAAAAACGTCTTTGAACACATCCAGTAAAGAAGAAATTGGTAGAGACAGGGGTGTAGACAAAGCAGAGTTCAAAGAAGGATCCACCACCTGCAAATGTCTCAGTTCCAACAAAACCCCTTGTCCCTCATGTTGCAAGTTACGCATCATAGCGTGCAAAGACACCTGAAAAGAATAGAGAGAAGGGTCGCCCTGTAGTTTCACACGAATATCCCCCAGAGTGAGCTTCATAGACATGTTACCCCAATTCATCACTAAATCACCGAGAGATGCTAACCATTGAAAACCAAGAATGACATCCGTAGAACCCAATTTCAAAGGGAAGAAATCTGCGATGACATCCAATTCAAGTAAGTTGAAGCAAACCTGACGGCAGACTCCAGAAGTTCTCACCTCATCGCCATTACCCATCTGAACTCCAAACTCGTGTGTAGGAGTATAGAGCAATTTCAACTCCTCGATTAAAGCTTCAGAGATAAAATTGTGGGATGCACCCGAGTCTATCAATACGACTACTTCATGCGACAAAATGCGTCCACGCACCTTAAGGGAATTAGCAGCACACAAGCCCACAAGAGATGAAACACAAAGCACGGTCGAATCTGGAGCCGGAGCGATTTCAGTGTCAGCCGAAGTGTTGTCCAAATTAGATTCATCGTATGCAAATTCCTCCACATCATCCTGAACCCATAAAACCTGAAGTGATTTCTGAGTACAACAATGACTAGGACTGTATTTCTCATCGCAACGGAAACATAGACCCTTCGCACACTTCTGCTGCATCTCTTTATCGGTCATTTTTTTTAAAGCGGGTGGCGAGGACTTAATAAAAGGGACCGATGAAGAAGAAGTAGGTACCGCGGCACATGTAGGTCGAGTGTCAGCAGAAGTAGTCACCTGCGTCACACGTGAATTAATATGGGCTCTAGATGGGGATGTTGTGGGCCAACAAGGAAATAACCCCAGTTGATAAGCCCAAAGGGCCTAGTTCTTATCCTCAATCTTCTGGGCTGCGACCATTTTCCTGATCAACCCAACGGGTTCCATCTATCGGAGCTCGGCCTGGATATCTGGACGCAACCCATTAACAAACGCCGCTTCAAGGACTAATTCCGGCAGGCCACGTAAGGGAGCCGAGAGAACCTCGAACTGGCGGGGATATTCTTTAACAGTAGAAGATTGATGTAACGAGAAGAGTTGCTCCTGTAAGTTACCTTCCTGAGTCTCCCAGCCACGAAAAGGTCGCTGACCTTCTTCCCAGTAATACCAAGCCAATGCATCTCCCTCTAAGCAGACAACGGCAGCTCGCAGACGCTCCACCAGAAGCAATCCATTAATTTCAAAATATCGCTCAGCACGAAAAAGCCAGCCGTCTGGATTCTCCCCATCAAAAATAGGCAACTCCAACTTCCGAGGAAGAGAATCAGAAGCATGTTCTGACACCGGCATTGAAGAAGACGTCGGAAATGCCGTGCTCCTCCCTTTGTCAGCAGCATGACTCGATGAGAGAAACGGAGGAGAAACGTCAGTAGTAGTTAAAGGAGCAGAAGATACCTGAGGAAGATCACGTTGATGAAGCAACAGATCAAAACATTTCACCAGACCCTGAACGCCTTCTTCCAGAGATTGTACAGAGCTCTCTAGAGTCGAGATCTTCGAAAGACCAGCCGCTACCTTATCTGGATCTAGACGCTGAAAGTCATTACGTAAGCCATCCATCTCCAAACGAAAATCAGAATGCAGAGAAGACAAGTGTTCTTCGAATCCCTCCACCTGCGATGCCACCTCCTTAACTGTTACCATGGCCGAGGAAAGTCAGGCTCTGATACCACTGATATGTCCCGGAAATCTCACACACAATTCACAGGCACTCAGCGAAAATACACAGCTCAAATGAAAAGAAACTTGTATTCATTCAATGGAGAGTAATAATAGTGGTCGATTCTTCGAGAGACCGCCGGCTCTCCCCAAACACTCAAAATGTTTCTCACCGTCTGCCTCCCCCTATCCAGAAACTCCCATATATATTATTCCCTCCTGACATCACAACTAACTCCCTCTAGAAATATTCCCTCCTGACATCCTAACTAACTCCCTCCAGAAATATTCCCTCCTGATTGAATGGATGAGATATCCATCGTATAGACGCCCGAATCTTGCAGAATAGAATGAGCGAATTTCAAAAATTTCTCTCCATCGTACTGGGAATCGTATTCCCTATTTTAGAAAAATCATATTTTTCAATGATCAATCTTGAACCAAGAACCGAACCAAATCTGAACAAAAGCAGTAGGAGAGGGATATACCTGATACGGAGAAATAGTATCTCCCAATGGAGGTGTTCACGCCCAAAGAAGGAACCAAAGACTGCTCCCACTGAAGATGGCGCAGTGCAGGATGGAAGAGAATCAGCAGCATTCTTAAAAAAACCAGATCCTTCGCAAGAATCAGCTAGGCGGACATAAGCACTACTTCCAATCAGCCCTTTCACAAAGGACTAATATCAAGATCCAATCTTGATCACTCCCACTGAGAATAGGAGATCGAACTGACAGATATGGCGACGGCAGGAAGGAGGCAGCAAGAAAGAATTTTCGCAGAGGTGCTGAATTCTTTCTTCTGTGATTTCAACTCTAAAGAGGATGTGAATATATGATATTCTAAATGCTGCCCCCCCCTCCTCCTTTTATAAGCTTAAAGGGATCAGCTCCTAATCCCATTAGGAGTTGCTGATCCAAATCATATTTGGATCAGAATTCCCTTTAAGTGATAAGGGTAAACCCTTATCTTATCTGCAGATTAGATCAACCCCCTCCTAATCCTATTAGGAGGTTTCCATATCTGAATTACATACAGATCTGGACTCCCTGAATGAATAGGGTTGAGACCCAATCCTATCTGCTAATCTAATCTTCAGAATTCGCCCCTTATTTAACTGATCAAATCAGCTCAGTTCGAAATGGGTTTTAGGCCCAATAAGGTTATGTGCTCACTTAGCCTTCCAAACTACTGCCAGGTTGGGCTACCTTGTATGGCGTGGGACCCAAACATTGATCTACACATCAGCCACATGGGTTCAGCCCAGCCTTTGCTACAAGGCCTGGCCGAATACACTGTTATGGACAGTGCACCCCGTGAAACCCATCACATGGGCTCTATGGGCCCAACACTTACCCTAAGTGGTCCCTGGGCCAAGCCACCTTGTAACACCCAGGAACTGTGGGCAGATGCAAGATTAGCCCATCAAATATTACACACTCAGATGAATTCTCAGACTGTCCCAACATACCCAGGTTTTGACCCCCGCTAAGGATCTCACTGATTGGCATATCAAAGATAGCCCAATCCGACACCTAGTGCAGTATCATAATCGAGTCTAGGGGTCAGGTGTAACTTTCCAGTTTTGCCCATCAATCTCCAAGGTCTAGGGCAATACTGGAAATCTGGTCCAGTTCAAAGATTTAATTAATCCTACACTACATGTGCCTTGGGTCTCACCCTAGTGGCTGAGACAGACCACCCCAACATTTGGCAGCACACCAGTGTCAACCTTGGCAGGATAAATCTCCCTAGACTTATCCAACGGCTGTGAACATTCTAAACTAACACGAGTCTCATAAGTGTCCAGTTTAAGGGTATTACATAGAAACACACCACAGGAACATGAATCAAATATGTACTTTATTCATTTACAATAAATTCATAATGTACATCATTCTTATTGGAGCTAAGAGCATACAACTGTCTAACAGATATCATAACTAACTCCCTCTAGCAATGCCCAGCTGCCATAGCTACAATAAGCACACCAATATCTAAACATTTCCCTCAACCGACTGCTGACCTGGCTTACGCTGCCCCTGAAGGGATGAGAGATCCATCCCATAGACGCCCAAAGATTGCGGAATAAGGGGCGAATTTCAAAAAATTTTTCTCCCTTCAACTGGGAATCGCATTCCCTATTTAGAAAATCATATTTTCAAGGATCATTCTTGAATCTTAAACTGAATCAAATCTGAAGCAAAAGGAGTAGGAGAGAATTATACCTGATACGGAGAATTAGTTTCTCCCAACGGAGGTGTTCACGCCCAAGGAAGGATCCAAAAACTGCTCCCACTGAAGATGGCGCAGTGCAGGATGGAGCAGAATCAACAGTGTTCTTCTCCAAGAACTCTGTGCTTCGCAAGAATCAGCAGGGTAGTACGTGAGCACAGCTTCCTTTCAATCCTTTCATAAAGAACTGATGTCAAGATCCAATCTTGACTTCTCCCACAACTAGAGATCGAACTGGCAAACAAGGCGGCAAGAACAGGAAGGCGACAAGAGAGTATTCGCAGGGTGCAGAATTCTCTCTTCTTGTTTTCAACACTAAAGGAAATCCGATGTGTATCTCTTAGGCTGCCGCCCCCTTCTTTTGTTAACCTAAAAGATCAGCTCCTAATCCAATTAGGAGCAGCTTATCCAAATCATATTTGGATAAGACTTCTCTTTAGGTGATAGGGATAAACCCTTATCTTATCTGCAGATTAGATCAGTTTTCCCCTAATCTCATTAGGAGGTTTCTAGATCTGAATATGATTCAGATCTGGACTCTCTGAGTGGATAGGATTAAGACCCTATCCTATCTGCTAATCCATCTCAGAATTCGCCCCTTTAATTAACTAAAAGAATAGCCCAGTTCGAAATGGGCTTTAGGCCCATTAAGCTTATGTGCTCACTTAACCTTCCTAACTGTTACCCAGTTGGGCTTCCTTGTATGGCGTGGGACCCAAGCATTGATATACACATCAGCCACATAGGTTCGGCCCAGCCTTTATTACAAGGCCTGGCCGAATACACTGTTAAAGACAGTGCACCCCCTGAAACCCATCGAATGGGCTCTATGGGCCCAACACTTACCCTAAGTGGTCCCTGGGCCAAGCCACCTTGTAACACCCAGGGACTGTGGGCAGATGCAAGATTAGCCCATCAGGTATTATCCTCAATGGTCTTACACTTAACCTCTCAGCCCATAATGATCATACTTTTATATATATACTTTTATATCTCATATAAAATATACTTTGCAAAACAAATCTCAACGGTTGAAATCAGCTGCCGGCAGTCTTGGTTTCCATCAGTGAGAGTGCATCCCCGATCATTACCTTTGTCCGACAAAGGGGCTGATCCTCTCACTATGATCACCCACTCAGATGAATTCTCGGATAGTCCCAACATACCCAGGTATTGACCCCCGCTAAGGATCTCACTGAATGGTATATCAAAGACAGCCCAATCTGACACCTAGTGCAATATCATAATCGAGTCTAGGGGTTGGGTGTAACTTTCCAGTTTTGCCCATCAATCTCCAAGGTCCAGGGCAATACTGAAAATCTGGTCCAGTTCAAAGATTCAATTAATCCTACACTGTATGTGCCTAGGGTCTCACCCTGGCAGTTGAGACAGGCCACCCCAACCGATTTGGTGGCACCACAGTGTCAACCTTGTCAGGATAGGTCTCCCCAGACCGACCCACTGGCTGTGAACATTCTAAACTAACACGAGTCTCATTAAGTGTCCAGTTTAAGGGTATTACACAGAAACATACCAAGGGAACATGAATCAAATATGCACTTTTATTCATTTACAATAAACTCATAAAGTACATCATTCTGATTGAAGCTAAGGGCATACAAAACTGTCTAACAGCCCTTTCCCTCTCCTAGCATATGTGAGGATAATTGGGGGCCTATCAGAAACATGGCCTAAGAACATAGCCTATTATTTGGACAGATTATGTGTTAATGAGACAAAATGTCCAAAAAACATGGATTTGGGCCAAGGGGTAAAATTGGAAAGAGATGAAAAAATAGCAATTTACCCAGGAAAGTGGGTGTTGCAAAAGAACATGAGAAAATAAAGGATTTCATTTACCTAGATAAATCAAACAAAAAAAGAACATGGGTAAATGTGTTTCAGAAAAAATAAAAAAAAAAGAACATGGCCTAAGTATTAGAACCACAAAGGCCATAGACCCAAGTGGTATCAAGGTTTATTCAAGAAGAAAGCCAAGAGAGCCACGTGGGCATAACTGAAGTGTAACAACCAAGATTGTAACAACCAAGAGGCCAAGAAGCCAATAATTGATTCAGTGTAAGCCTATATAATAAGGCAAACTGCTACAGCCAGGATAACAGAAGTTACTACTCTCTCTCTCTCTCTCTCACGGCAGGAGGCCAGACACCTCGAACAGTTTCTGAGTTAGGCAGTACCTAACACTAAGCAGACGCTCTATGGTTTTCACAAAAGCTGCATGTTCACCAAATTCTTTCTTGCCATTTTTTACTGTCAAAAGGCATTTTAATTGAATTAGTTCTATCTATACCAGTAATGCATGTCTAGCTCAGGAAACCGGACCTTGTTCAATGCTGATGCACTTACACTGTATTGAATAATATGAAGTGCCCATGATTTACACCGAATCATAGCATTATTTTCAATTCTAAGAACACCACCCATCCCCCTTGTATTTGTTATTAGAGCGCACTTAATAACAAGCCCCCTCACAAGCAGATCAGGTGGTTGAGAACTCTTGCAAATGCCTTTGTTTGCGCAAATGCTCTTAGTAACATTACTCCTTCAAAGAATTCCCTGAGTTATGTTAGACAATGTATGCCCTTAGCTCCAATCAGACTGATGTACATTATGACATTTATTGTAAATGAATAAAGTAACATATTTGATTCATGTTCCTGTGGTGTGTTTCTGTGTAATACCCTTAAACTGGACACATAATGAGACTCGTATTAGTTTAGAATGTTCACAGTCGTTGGATAAGTCTGGGGAGATTTATCTTGCTAAGGCTGACACTGATGTGCCACCAAGTGTTGGGGTGGCCTGTCTCAGCTGCTAGGGTGAGACCCAAGGTACATGCAGTGTAGGTTTACTTGAAACCCTGAATCGGCCCAGATTTTTAGTATTGCCCTGGACCTTGGTGATTAGTGGGCAAAACTGGAAAGTTACACCTGACCCCTAGACTCGATTATGATACTGCACTAGGTGTCGGATTAGGCTGTCTTTGATATGCCAATCAGTGAAATCCTTAGCGGGGGGCAAAACCTGGGTATGTTGGGACAGTCCGAAAATTCATCTGAGTGGGTGATCATAGTGACAGGATCAGCCCTTTTGTCAGAAAAAGGTAATGATCGGGGATGCACTCTCTCTGATGGAAACCAAGACTGCCGGCAGCCGATTTCAATCGTTGAAATTTGTTTTGCAAAATATATTTATATACGGATATACATATATATATTACGGTTTCTAAGCGTTTGCAAAAAGGTTTTAATTCCCGGGATCCATGTGAGTAGAGAGTGCAACACTGTTCTTTGCAACCGAGGGAGAAGTCATCTCTTGTCGGGTAGTGTTTGATCATTATGGGCTGAGAGGTTAAGTGTAAGACCATTGAGGGTAATACCTGATGGGCTAATCTTGCATCTGCCCACAGTCCCTGGGTTTTTATAAGGTGGCTTGGTCCAGGGACCACTTAGTGTAAGTGTTGGGCCCATTAGGAGTCCATGTGATGGGCTTCAGGGGGTTCACTGTCTTTTCAGTGAATTCGGCCAGGCCTTGTAACAGAGGCTGAGCTAAACCCATGTGGCTGATGTGTAGATCAATGTTTGGGTCCCACACCATACAAAGAAGCCCAACTGGACAGCAGTTTTGAAGCATTCTGAGCACTTAGACTTATTGGGCCTAAAGCCCATTTCGAACTGGCCTAATTTGATTAGTTAAATAAGGGGGTGGATTTGGCATTAAATCAGCAGATAGAATAGGGTCTTATCCCTATCCACTCAGAGAGTCTAGATTCAAATAAGGATTTGAATCTGGAAACCTCCTGATAAGATTAGGAGAGAGCTTATCTAATCTACAGATAAGATAAGGATTTATCCTTATCTCTTAAAGAGAACTCCTTATCCAAATACAGATTTGGATTACGAAACTCCTAATGAGATTAGGAGATCTCTTTAAGCCTATAAAAGGAGGAGGGGGCAAACCATTCAGCCCATCCCAGCATTCCAGAGATCAGATCTCAGTTTACACAGAGAGAAGACAGCACCAGTGTGACTGCGCCATCTTCTCCCTGCGTTCTCCTCCAGTTGCCGCCATACTGCTAGTTTGATCTCCATTGTAGGAGCGATCAAGAAGAGTCTTGATATCAGTCTTTGAAGAAAGGCTGATCAGAAGTCGTGCTCACTGCCTCCATTGGATTCTTGCTGAAGAATTCGGTTCGTTGGACGGACCTTGCTGATTCTGCTCCACCATATGCTGTGTCATCTTCAGCAGGAGCAATTTTGGTGTTTTTCTTTGGGCGTGAACACCTTCATTGGGAGATACTGCATCTTCGTATTAGGTATATCCCTCTCCTACTGAATTTGTTCAGATCTAGTTCGGTTTTTGGTTCAAGATTGATCCTTGAAAAGCAGTTTTCTAAAAAAGGGAATGTGATTCCCACATGGGAGAGAGAGAAATTTTTGAAATTTCGCCCAACCTACCTACAGGGTTTGGCCATCCATATGATGGATCTCTCATCCCTTCAATTTTCAATTCTAATAACACCACCCATCCCCCTTGTATTTGTTATTAGAGTGCACTTAATAACAAGACCCTCACAAGCAGATCAGGTGGTTGAGAACTCTTGCAAATGCCTTTGTTTGCGCAAGTGCTCTTAGTAACATTACTCCTTCAAAGAATTCCCTGAGTTGAGAGTACGAATCAAAGTGCTACTATAAGGAGTTGAGTCACTAGAAGATATTGACACCAAGGAAAAGGGCCGCTTTGTAAATCCACCCCCCCCTAGATATTGACACAAATTCTGCCCCAATTAAGAAAATCAAAGTGCTACTTGATCTCCACCAGAAAGAAAGAGGATTTGTTAAACTCAATTTGATGGAATCAGTTTGGGTAACCGGGCATATAAGGAATAGGGATGTTTAGGGATGAGAGGGAAAAATACTTGGTTTTTATTCTGGCCCAATTGGAGTAAGAGATTCCCTAAGAGCTGAAATTTTTGCTTTAATTGGAGTATAGAGGGAAAGATCTCTGAACATTGGAAAATTAGTTAGTGAAGGGGATTCTAAATTGGTTGTGGGGTGGCTACTAAGTGAGGAGGCAAAACTGTGGAGTTATAACAACGAAAGGAAGAAATTCAAACGGTTCACACAAAATATGGAAGTAGGAGTTCGATGGGTCAAAAGGAGTGCAAATTCCTTTGTACATGTTCTCGCTAAACAAGGGGCGGGTAGAGATCAGTTGTTTTGGGCACATTTTTTTTTTTTTGATAAATTGTTTTGGGCACAATTGTCAAAAGAAGAAAAGTTGTTTCGGGGAGGGATAACAGGGTTTATGTTTCACTGCTTCTGTATTTTATCGTACTCTTGAGCTTTATTTCTAATATTAAAGAATTTTACAGTTACCGATAAAAATAAAAACTAAAAACTAAATTAAATTGATAGACATTTAAATGCTAAACTTATGAAATCTGATTAACGCCCAAAATGCGACATGGTTAAGGTGTTCTAAAAATTATGGTTGAACTTATCTAAGTTGAATGAATGAATCCAAATGAGAAAGTAAATAAAAATAGTGAAAGAAGAAAGCAGAGGCTTACGTCAATGATGGCGCCGGCAGCCTCTGTCAGAGTTGGCGAAATATCGAGCAAATCACGCCTAATCAGGTTTATGGACAGTGTGATTAGTAATAGAAGATTCAACTATCGAAATCAGGGAAAAATTAATGATGATGCGGTGCTGGTGCATGGTGGTGGTGATCAGGAGGAACTAAAGAAAGAAATTACAAGTGAAGCTTCTCGTTAGACTCTTGAATGGCTTCTGATGGTAGATATTCTTCTATATTTGGTCGATCCAAATCCATCTCGGAGCTGGTTGAGTTGAGCTGACTCATTTTGGCACCTTCTTTTTCGGTGCCCTCTCTGTGGAGAGAGAAAGAGGTAGATAGAGTAGAGATGGGTAGCTCCTCCTCCACTGCGGAAATTTGCCTCTTTCAGTACCTCCCTCTTTCCCATTTAGATTCCCTCTACTTTTTATATCCGCGCACCTCGACATTCCTTTGACACGTGTGGAAAATGACCATCCCGTATTTTGTACGGGCTACTATATCCATTATTTTGTTTGGATGCAAGTAAATTTGGGTTGAATTTCTTATAATAAAAATTAAGTCATTAAAAACTTTACAACTAAAATCCCATATCATATAAAACAATAAGATCCACACTAGGTATCAATTAATCACTCGGCATGTTAAAAGCTTTTTATGATGATTTTCCAAAAAACAAAAATAAAGAATACGGTGAATTTTTTTCCCACCAAGGGTAGTTCAGATCTACTACCAACAAATATTTCCAATAGTATCCCAACAAGTGAGTGTCAGATGAATAATAAGGGAGATGTTAATATGTAGCTACGGTGAACTATTAGGATCATTTTGTTGATAGCATATCCCTACTCCAATGGTGTAGCCCATCCCCTAGAGTTGAGACAAAAAAAAAAGTTCGAAACACACTTTACCATGAGATTAATGGCTTATTCGTTTGTTTGGAAGTCTGATATTTAATATAGAAAAATTATTGTTTTAAATTCTAAAGTTTATCAAATATCTATTTTAATCTCATATATGAGAGCTTTTGTTTGTCTTTTTGGGAATATCATTGGCAAACAAAAAGTTGTATGATTGCACTTTAAAAAATAAAAGATAAGAGAAAAGGAACAAGCCCTAAGACTCATCATATCTAAATATATACATTTTTTATCGTTGGGAGAAGATCTGGTTACTACCCCTTATACCTGACACTCCCAACTCTAATGATAGCAAGATTTGATCCATAGTCTCTAGTAATATCTAATACACCAATTAGAGACATTATTAATTGAATCAATTGGTAGAGTCCAGATATGCTCACAACAAAAAAAAAAAAAAATGTTCCCATGGTGAGATTTTATTGTTGGGAGAAGATCTGGTTACTACCCCTTATACCTAAGTATATACATCATGTTCTAATATGTTGGAACATCTTTTATTGTTGGGAGAAGATCTGATTAGTACCCCTTATACCTAACACTCCCAACTCTAATGATAGCAAGATTTGATCCATAATCTCTAATACACCAATTAGAGACATTATTAATTGAATCAATTGGTAGAGTCCATATATGCTCACAACAAAAAAAAATGTTCCCGTGGTGAGATGTGCAGACAAGTTCATGTTGATACCATATTGGGACAACTTTTGTTGTGAATACATCCCGTCCCTAATTAGCACCACCCAAGTCTTTATCATCATCATTAGTCCCTCACATTTGAAGTGAGTACGTTTAATTAAGAGTGAAATAATCACTTTCATATTTTTTAAGCCAAGGTAGCCATATATTCAATAAAATTGCTCATAGAATGGATACTCTTTCTTAAAATGAGTAATCATTTGCCTTAAAAGACTCCCTAAGAACTTCGCTTAGAAATATATTATATAATGGCAATTGATAATCCCATATTGCATGCATATTGAATGAAGTTCTAAGTATTAATGGAAGTTGGCACTTTTTACTAATATTGCAATTAAGGACAATGTTCAATCCCTAGTTATGAATACTAATGTCAATCTGACTAATGGTGAGGATCAATTATTCTGGACTAGAAAGGACTAGAAATATTAATTTCACTTTCTTAGCTTGTATAGCTTGGGAGTTGGTCCACACTCAAAAGTACTATTGTTAGTTGGAAAAAATCTATTTGGAATAGAGATTTTTCCACTAAAATCTCAATTTTCATGTGGAAGTTTGTTGGAAAAATAATAATAAATAGGGCATAATAGAACTTATCAGTGAACTCTTTTCAAACCAAATTTGACAATGTTGCAGAACTGTGAAGACGAAACTGAGAATTGTAGAGAAAGGGAGGGCTGAGTCATGCCACTTGGTCAATCTCCTTAAAACCACATTTGCCCCCTACGATGTAACCGAGTGATTGCAAATCGGTTGCCAAGATAAAATAGCCCACAGGCCACTGGTAAATGTGCACTCGCTTACAAGACCTCCGCGAACCACAAAAGAGAATGCTCAAGAAAGAAGACAAACAAAGAATTGTGAATTTGTTGGTGTATAACATTGGGTTGACCACCACTCTATTTATAAAGTGTTCTCGGTCACCCGAATGAACACAATTGTGTTCTTTTAGAGAGAAGTGTCTTTCCAGAACAGTGCAACAAGACACCTGTTAGAAGAGACACAAAGACACAAAACAAGCAAGTAGAAGAAGACAAAAACATTTTAAACAAAACTTTGAAACTCAAAAGTCAAAATAGTTTAAACTGGTCAAAGGCAAAAACGTTTCGATGTAGCATGCATATACCCGCACCCTCATCCTCGCCCTCGCCCATGCCCCATTCTGGCCTGGCTTGGCCTAGCAAGCATGTGTGAAAAGCACCCCCAACCCCCCTCACATTCTTGTAGAGATATATACTGCTTTCCTCCTATAGGTCCCTACCCATAGGAAGATAATATACTCCAAGCCAACTCTTTTCCTAAGCAAAGTGGGACAAGAGTCTCCTACATGCAAGAGGGAAAGAGAGAAAAGATAAAACTAAAACAAAAAGAGGGAGAGAGGTGATTCTTGAAATTTTGAATCTCCCTCCAACAATACCCTACAATATTCAAAATTACAAGAAGATCAAACACCTGAGCATCGCAGTGAGAGTAGTATTCATGGTGACGTCTTTTGGACTTCAATCAAAACTTAGGTATGACAAATTGTGTTACAGAGTATAGGTAGAGTCAGACTCCTTTAACCTTTTCCCTTTGTTGTAACTAACTAATTTGTCAACCAACTCAACTCACATTTCCTTAGTGGTTCTTTTGTTTTGAAACATTTCGGCATTGTTCCCCTCTTCGAATCATAAATGTTTTAGAGAGTCAACCCTTAGAGTTCTCATAGAAACGACCACACTTCACACTCATTTATGTCGGTTATTTAGTGTACACTACACATATAGTTCTTAACCGATTAAGAGTCTTACACTCACCCTCCTCAAACTGTAGTTAATACTATCTTATTTCGACATTTGTAATGGGGCACAAATTAATAGTGCTTTCCCAAGTCATCCAATGATTCATTCTCACCCATTCAACCTAATTCCAAGGATTTCTTTTCACATAGGTTGGGTGTCCATCACCAATGACTTATATAACGGGCTTTAACCCCATTCCTACTGATGCCTCATAAACCACTTTAAAAGTTTGTGGTTTGGTTAATGAATCTGTAAGATTCTTTTCAAACCTTACAAAATACAGCACGATTGTACCTTCATTAAGGTATTGTCTTACCAAGTTGTGTCTTAGGCGGATGTGACTTCTTTTATCATTATACGTTTTATTCTTGGCTCTTGCTATTGCTGCTTGACTATTACAATGGAGAGATATAGATGGAACCAATTGTGGCCAAAGTGGTATATCTGCCAATAAGTTCCTTAGCCACTCTGCCTTAGACCCTACCAATTCTAATGCAATGAATTCAACCTCCATTGTTGAATTTGTATTGCAAGACTGCTTTACTGTTTTCCAAAAATTGCTCCACCTCCTAGGGTAAAGACATACCTACTAGTGGAGATACTATCATTTGAAATCTAAAATCCAATTTACATTAGTAAAGCCTTCTAAAACAAGAGGAAAACCTAAATAATACACACCAAAGTTTACGGTTCCCTTTAAATATTTTAATAATCTTACTAGAGCTTTACATTGTTCATTCCCAAGATTATGAGTATGCTGACTTAGTTTTCCAACTACTATTGTTATATCTGGTCTTATGCAGTTCATTAAGTATGACACAGATCCAATTATACTTGCATACTCCTTTTGTGAAACAGGTTCTCCTACATGTTTTCTTAAGTGGATACTACGAACTGGTTTACAATCACAGTGTCCAAACTTCCTAAGTATAGTTTCCAGATAGTGTGACTAGGAGAGAATAAAGTTTTCTTGTTGTTTATGGATTTTAATCCCCAAAATTACATCAACATCACCCATGTCTTTAGGCTCCATTTGGAAGGGGTGCAAATTCTGGTTCAACACAAATATGCATCCCAGGTTGGATTTGCAAGCATTTGGAAAGAGTGTAAAAATGTGTTAAAGATTGGTACAAATATGCATTTTTGTCAGAAAATGCATCAATATTGAAGACAAAGGTTACTTCAATTTTTTCCAAGCAAATTTTTCTCTCTTAAGCAATCGTGGGAAACAAGCCAACCATTTGCATTCGTCGTCACAACTTTCTACAGACATTAATCGAAGTCCGACGATAATGGTTGCTATTGATGTCTAATATTTGTCGTCGGTGACTTCTCTATGTTTTCAAGATTTCTTAAATCTATATCTAGATTTGAGCTCCTGCCTTCCTCATTGCAATCAGACTCAGATCTGAACCTAGAACTTCACCATCATAGCTTCATCCTCAACGGCAAGTCCAGATATTCTTAGATATGCTTCATTTGCCTCCTATTTGGATGTATAACCACTAACATTCTATTTTTGTGGTTCTTTTTCTTCATGTTCATTTTACTTCTCCAAATCGGGATTCCCCTCCCTACATCTACACTTTCACTAGTAATGTATCCAACCTCTTTCACAAGTTGGATTCAATCTGATTTAAGCTCCATTCACAATAAATTTTTAGATATAACCAAACTAAATTGAGCTCTAAAACAAGAGATAGACAACTGTGAATAGGTTAGTTTTACTTCTAAAGTAGAACAAGCTCTTAACGAACCTAAAGTTGAAACTTGCTTTTGAGAACTCACATGAACTTCACTTGTCTTTAGATTTTTTGTTGTATTTGTTTGTGTAAATCTCAAGAAGTCCCCCATCATTTTTACTAGTCGTATTTGTTTGTGTTAGACAGTTTTGTATGCCCTTAGCTTCAATCAATAATGATGTACTTTATGAATTTATTTTAATAAATAAAAGTGCATATTTGATTCATGTTCTCCTGGTATGTTTCTGTGTAATACCCTTAAACTGGACACTTAATCAGACTCGTATTAGTTTAGAATGTTCACAGCTAGTGGATCGGTCTGGGGAGACCTATCCTGACAAGGCTGACACTGTAGTGCCACCAAGTCGGTTGGGGTGGCCTGTCTCAGCTGCCAGGGTGAGACCCTAGGCACATACAGTGTAGGATTAATAGAACCTTTGAACTGGACCAGATTTCCAATATTGCCCTGGACCTTGGAGATAGATGGGCAAAACTGGAAAGTTACACCTGACCCCTAGACTCGATTATGATACTACACTAGATGTCGGATTAGGCTGTCTTTGATGTACTAATCAGTGAGATCCTTGGCAAGGGTCAAAACCTGGGTAGCACTCTCTCTACTGGAAACCAAGACTGCCAGCAGCCGATTTCAACCGTTGAGATTTGTTTTTGCAAAGTATATTTTATATAAGATATAAAAGTATATATATTATGGTTTCTAAATTGTTTGCAAAAGGTTTTAATTCCCGGGATCCATATAAGTAGAGAGTGCAACACTGTTCCTTGTAGCCGAGGGAGAGGTCCTCTCTTGTTGGGCAGTGTGTGATCATTATGGGCTGAGAGGTTAAGTGTAAGACCATTGAGGATAATACCTAATGGGCTAATCTTACATCTGCCCACAGTCCCTGGGTGTTACAAGGTGGCTTGGCCCAGGGACCACTTAGGGTAAGTGTTGGGCCCATTGAGTCCATAAGATGGGTTTCAGGGGGTGCACTGTCCATAACAGTGTATTCGGCCAGGCCTTATATCAAAGGATGGGCTGAACCCATGTGGTTGATGTGTAGATCAATGTTTGGGTCCCACGCCATACAAGGAAGCCCAACTGGGCAGCAATCTGGAAGACCTTTTGAGTACATAACATTAAATGGGTCTTAAGCCCATTTCGAACTGGGCTGATTTGATCAGTCAATTAAAGGGGGCGAATTCTGAGATGGATCAGCTGATGGGATTGGGCCTAGACCCTATCCACTTAGAGAGTCCAAGATCTAAATGAGATTTAGATCTGGAAACCTCCTAATTAAATTAGGAGATGGCTGATCTGATCTGCAGATAAGATAAGGATTATCCCTTATCACTTAAAGGGACTTCTAACCCAAATATGATTTGGATTAGCAACTCCTAATCTGATTAGGAGCTGATCCCTTTAAGACTATAAAAAGAAGGGGGCGGCAGCCTTTAAAAAAAAACACAGATTTTTGATTCACAAGATATCTTCTCTTTAGAGCAAATAAAGAGAGAAAGAGAGATTTCCCGCATATAGCGAATTCTCTTCTGCCGCCTCCTTCCTGTCATTGCCATTCCTTCCAGTTCGATCTCCAGTTGTAGGGAGAAATCAAGATTTGATCTTGATCTCAATCTTTTGGGGAAAAGATTGTTTGGAGCTGTACCAAGAAGCCATCCAGTTGATTTTTGCGAAGGGTCAAGTTCTTTTGGAAGAACGTTGCTGATTCTGCTCCATTCTACACTGCGCCATCTTCAGTGGGAGCAGATTTTGGTTCCTTCCTTGGGCGTGAACACCTCCATTGGGAGATATTGATTCTCTGTATCAGGTATATCCTCCCTTCTATTTCTTTTGGTTCAGTTCTGATTTGGTTCTTGATTCAAGATTGATCCTTGAAAAATATGTTTTTCTAAAATAGGGAATTCGATTCCCTGCAATGATGGGAGAAATTTTTGAAATTCGCCCCATCCATTCCACAAGTTTTGGGTGTCCATGTGATGGATATCCCATCCCTTCAGTTTGTACTTCTTCCATTATAGATCTAGGGATTTTTGAACCACTATATTGCTACCACAATATCATATGGTCCTGACTAATTCAAGCTATTACCATTGGTAACATATGATAGAAA
Source organism: Nelumbo nucifera (assembly GCF_055504915.1). NCBI lineage: Eukaryota > Viridiplantae > Streptophyta > Magnoliopsida > Proteales > Nelumbonaceae > Nelumbo > Nelumbo nucifera. The sequence goes on along the minus strand of NC_142649.1, from coordinate 142,636,050 downwards.
ATGTTAGAAATGGCCATATTGTAGTAAAAAGATTTAGAAAAATGCAAATTGATGCAGTCCTTTACAATGCTAGAGAAAAATTATGGACTAAACATGAAAGTAGACAGGGTTATTAGAAGCTTAACAACTAGGGCTTCAATAAGCAGCAATAAGTTTAGTTGAAACCTGACCCTGAATTTTCAGTTGGAGTCAAGTCAGTGTTACTTGGATAATGAACTTGTGCAACATAAAAAGTAACAATATTACAATAAATACTCAACAAGTACAAAAACATATAGGGTACGTTCTTTTTCTGGATTTTGAGAGGGGAAAGTTGGTCAATGGGATTTTTATTCCCACTGACCAAGAATCCCTTGTTCTTTTTTCAGATTTATGTGGGGGCCAGGGAAGGTTTATTTTCCTAGGTATCACTTATCCGGGTAAGTGATACCCATCTCCTAGGTGGGTAAATGACTTTCCCACCTGTGGGGAAATTTGCCAACACTTGAATGTGACAAAAATGCCCCTTTTAATAATGGATTTTTATGGCTAAAATGGTCATTGCCTTATTTACATTGGAAATAAAAGAACATGGGTGAATGCACTTGCCTTGGAAAGTCTTTCCTAGGAAACACTTACCCAGGTAAATACATTTACCCGGGTTTGTAACTTACCGAAAAGCAAATGGGGCCATAATGTTGAGTACAGACAAATATTAACACATCCATTTGAATGTTTAAAAAGCATAAAATTATCATACCAGAACTAGTCACAACCTTTTCTTTCTGATTAGTATATAAGATTTTTCAAATAACAATTTAAAAAAAACAAAAATCTATGTTGAACATAAATTAAGAATAACAACCAAGTAAATTAGAACAAAGAGTGAAATATAAAATAAAGGGAAAAGACAAATAGAGAATCTATGTCACAACTATGTAATTCTTGATAAGTCCTCTATAAATTGAAGAAACAAAATATGTGACCAATTTCTTCCCTTATGCTTGTCTAGTAGAAGAAATTGGCTTCTCCCCTTTTAGAAGCTCTGCAAGAACAACCCCAAAACTATAAACATCACTTTTGTTTGTGAATTGGCTTGATTGAAAATACTCAAGCTCGAGGAATTCAAAGGTCCCTTGTACAACTGTGGTTAAATGAGTTTTATCAATTTATATTAACCTTGAAGTCCCAAAATTTGAAACTTTAGCTTTGCCCTTATCATCTAATAGAATGTTTGAAGACTTTATGTCTCTATGATAGATTGATACATAGTTGCTGAATGTAGATAAGCAATTGCTCCTGCAACTTCGGTAGCATTCTTAAATGGTTGTTCCATGACAATGGAACATCCTCACTTTGATGATGGACATTGTAGGAGAGTGTACCACCAGAGATGAACTCATAAACTAGTAGGGGAATTTGACTGTCTAATTTTATTGTTAGTTCATATCATTGGTAGAATAATTATGTCTGTTCTTATTGTCAGTTCATAAGGCTGGTGGTCATTTTTCTAATTCTCTTGATATTTGGTCTATGGTGTTTGGGTTCTTATTTTGTGCTCTTAGAATTTGACTATGGTCGAATCTAGAGTCTGAATTTTGTATGTTATGCTACATGAGATTGTTAATGAGGAAATCTATGCCCCCCATTGGTACCAGTATGAAGGTTGACCAAATAAGGATGATTTGACCTAACAAAACTCTACTCCACATCAAAACTTTCTTTTCATTGATCTTCACTTGTGGTTCAAGTTAGGTTCAATTCTAAATCTTAAGTTATTAATTAGAATCTAGCATTAGGTAATTGATTGTTGGATTTGTCAAATGCTAGAAGTTAGAATCTACAAAGTTGTGGTATTTATAAAGATTTGAACTTCTCTTTTTTTATTGGTGTTGAACTTTTCATTTTTGGAGTCAATTCAACAGGTACTGAAATAATGGTTACAGGGAGAGTCTTCTTATTTAGCAATGTGTAGAAAAGATTAGCCACTAGTGCAAATTGAATTGGCGCATAGATCCAGACAAACCTTTTCATCACTAAGCATAAAAACAGCAACAAACTTTATTAAAAGAGGACCAAGAACTGATTAGGAAGAAATGCCATATGAAAAAGTATAGCTTTAGTTATGGGTCCATCTAAACCTTCCTTGTGAATAATATAAGCGAGTGGAATGCATAGAGTATCCTTTTAGTGGCAACTAGCAAGCTATGAAATAACATATGCCATGGTCTTGATATTTCTCTCTATGGCAAGGAATTAGACGGAACCTAGTAATTGGTTACAAGTTGAAGGGGATAGAAGATCTAGGGGTAGACCAAAAAGGACATGGGTAGAAGCGTAAGAAATGATATATGCACAAATAATTTAGTAGTGGATATGGCTTTAAATAGAATGGATTGGTGAAACAGATTCTACATACAACCTCTTCCTCAGGAATATCTTCACCATCCACATCACTGCCCTCTGAACCACAAAACTAGAATAAGACATAGGTTGGTTATCACAAGTTGCAGATTGTTTGGAATACACTCAACCATCTTGAATCAACCACTCTGCAAAACGTTCAACATGATCTTCAGATCCCTATTTTCTCAGTAGGCACTCTCCATATTTACCATAACATTCCAAAAACTCCACTCTACATAATCTACCCTACTAACCTTGTATGCTTTCCCACTGAAAGTTTTGGATAGATCTAGGTTCATAGACATGTTTGACTTTTGGGATTGGGATGCATAGGTATGGTGTTTTGGGTATGAAACAAGTATGAGAATGGCGTGCATTTTGTGTTTAGTAGTATGGAAAGTTCAATTTCCTTTTCTTTTAATATTCTCTGCAGATCTTGCACATGATTTTGCAAGTCAGTCTTAATTAGATGCAATGTATGGTTTTCCTCTCCAGCCTTTTCAACTTCGTGGCTTTTATTTCTGATCTGTTCTTCCAATTGAAATTTCTGTGCCAACAGAGAATGAAATTTCATCCTGAAGTTTCTTTGATTTTATTGATCTTTGCTTTTAATTCCTCTATTTGAGTTGATGCATCATTATTGACATCCTAAAGTTTCTTCAGGAGAGAAGAAATTTCATCTCCTTTATCTCTAGATATTCTATCCAATTCTAATATTTGTTCTTGCAGGTCAGTTTGAACCTGCAACAGTTCTCTTTTTCCCTCCTCCAACTATTTAGCTTCACTCACGTTGTGTTCAAATTGCTCTTGTAGTTCTGTTTTTTGGATAAGTAAAGAATCCATCTTTTGTTTTGTTTTGATTTTTTTTGTCTTTTAATAGCCAAATGGAAAATGACCAAATGTTGGTCTTTTGAGCTTAGAAAAGCCCAAGAGACCCTGTAGAAAGACTTTCCAAATACCCTCATGGTGTATGGCAAGATGTTTCAACTTTAACCTTAAAAAGAAATTGAATTCATTGGGTGGTCATGGTGGAGGTTATTGCTAGAACAGGAAGGGAAAAGTAAGTAGAAAGATCCCCATCTTCAAATTATGTAGTATAAGTAAGGTTTTTTGTGCTGAGTTGTTGATCAATCATTCTAAAGTTATATTATTTCGAGGTTTATGTATAGCAAATTTATTTTCATATTGGATAAAGCTATTGCTGAAGTTTCCAGTTGATGTCAATTATTTGATTTCCAAGTTTTTTATTTGAAACCATTTGGAGTTTAAAACTCCTAGCTATTAATATAATTTTTAAACAGTTTAAACCTATGTAGGACTTGAATCTATAAAGCTACAAACTCATGCCAATAGCACATAATTCTAACCAATTATGCTAATAGAATTTACTTATTTCAGAATTTAGATTTGCATGTCAAGTATTTCTTTTGATTTTATTTTCTTTATACTAGAAGAAAAAGAAATCTTATCCTGGATATCTAGGACCAATATGGGAAAAATAATGCTCTAGCAAAACCCCCTATGTATGTGTGCCATGTTAACATTTGTAACTGCATAGATAGGGTGCATTACTCCTTTAATTCCTTATCCAAGTATTTCTTTTCTTATTCTAGATTAATTAATTTATTTTTTCCTTATGCAGCACTTGTTGCAGGTTCTTCACCTCTACGAGTCATTATAGGAGCACTAACTGGTCATGTTATTGTGATTCTTGTATCCTCTGTAACTTATTTCACCTATTGCACATTTGAAGTGTTAATTAGCTAGCTAGATTTTTGGATATATCATCAAGTAGACATAGGTCTTGTTTTAGGTTGTCATTTTGGGAGGTTATTTTCTAGGAGCATTCTTACCAGAGAAGGTAAGCCTAACTAGCATCAAAGCACATTGTCCATACCAGAGAAGGTTGTCATTTTGTGGTTAACTATGCATTTTATTACTGCTTATATCTTACTTGTTTTACTTGTTTCACTCCTCAGGCAGTCAAATTGTTGAACCATGATCCAAGTGATCAGCATCTAGTGGTGGTCTGAAAATTACATTCTTCCTCTTTCATTTATTTTTCTTTTTTATTGATAGACAACATTCTTCACATTTTTGTGAAAGGGGCATTCATCTAAGCAAATTGCTTTTCATTAATTAGACAATTTCCATTTTAATCCAATATGGATTCAATTTTCTTCTGTAATTGTTGCACTTTTTATGTATTTATTCAATTTCTATTATTTGTATGCAATTTCTATGTCTTTCATTATATTTTTTTGTTGTTATTTTTGGAATTTATAATAAGATTTCCTACATTTTTTATTTTCTATAATTTATTAATTAATATGTTATTTTTTATATTTGTTTAAAGGCTTGTTATTTTCTTTTGTAATTGTTGCATTTTCTTTTATCTTTATTCAATTTCTATTATTTTTTGCAGCTTCTATAAAAAATTTACAAAGTTTAGCTTAATGGTAATTATACATCAACATTTATAAAAAAAGGTCATTATACATCAAAATGGCGAAAGTGAGCCAACGGTTAAATTTGGTGCCTTAAATGGTCAATTATGACACAAAAATTGGTTAGAGTGGTTTCAGGAGTTGGGCCACTTTATTTTTGCATCCATCAAAAAGCCAAACATGAACAAATATGTTTTGTAGAAATTTGTATTTGAAAACAAACAACAAGAGTGCAAAGAATGCCCAGACGCCTGGCCCTATTTTGCATGCACATGGACTGGTTCTGCAAAAAATGTACAATGCATATTTGTATTTTCACTGCATCCAAACAGAGACTTAGTGACGAATTTAGACATTAAAAATTGTTTTGTTTCTATTACTACTTCTAGACTTATACCCATTTTATTAGCATATCATCAACATATTGGCAGATCATGACTCCTTTATGTTACATTGTTTATGTTATATTCATTTGCCAAAATCATTTATGTTATATTCATTCGTTATTACCACATTATTAAGTTTTTCATGCCATTGTTTGGGAGTTTGTTTTAATCCATACAAATATTTAATCAATTTACATACTTTGTTCTCTTGTCCTGCTATTATGAAACCTTCAAGTTGTTTAATATATATTTCTTCCTCTAATTCCCCATTTAAGAAGTTGTTTTTACATCCATTTGATGGACTGCCAGTTTGTAAATTGATGCTATAGCAAACAAGACTCTAATGGTAGTTAATCTTGCAACCAAGGAATAAGTGTCAAAGAAATCTATATCTTTCTTTTATCTAAAGCCTTTAACAACTAATTTGGCTTTGAATTTATCTATGGTACCATCTGATTTAGCTTCTTCTTCAATATCCACTTATAATCTAGTGCCATAGTTTTAAGTAGGAGATCTACAAGTTCCCAAGTGTAATTAGTGACTAAAGAGTCTATTTCACTTTTTATGGCTTCTTTCCAATATACTACATCAGGGGAGGTTATGACTTTTTGATAGGTTACTGGGTCATTGTCCACCAGAAATGTGAACGTTCCATCACCCAAGTTTGTTTCTTTTTTTTGTCTTTACTTCTCCTTAAGTCTAGTTCTTGATCCACAGAATCGATGTTTCCTTGACTAAGTGAAGTACTGACTCCTTGAGCATTTAACTCTTGTTCTTGATTTCTGTTATAAGCTTGGGGAGGTTCCCTATTTATTATTTCTTTTCTCCATGGAAAGATATGCTCAAAGAATTATTTATCTAGGGACTTAATTATTGTGTTGTACTCTAAAACATTATCCATAGTTTTAATTACAAGGAACCGATAAGTTGCACTGTTTTGTATATATCCAATGAATACACAACCATAGGTTTTTTATCTCAATTTCTTTCTTTTAGGTTCAGGTATTTCAACCCTTGCTAAGAAGCCCCAAACTTTTAAGTAGTTTAAATTGGGTCTCCTATTATACCAAAGTTCAAATGGTATTTGTCCTTTCTTCTTAGGATGTGTTCTATTATACAGGTGACAACCCCCCCCCCCCCCCCCCCCCCCCCCCCCCCAAAGTTCAGAGGATTAGATTTAGTTTGGTAAGGGGTTGTGGTTTCATGTATAATTCAATTTTCTTCAAAGAATTTCCTTATGATTTTTTTTATCATACTCAATCCCTCTACTTGTTCTATTTTTTTTTTCTTTCCTAATTAATTGTGTACTTCAGTCTTCTATATTATAAAAACTTGTTCAACTTCATCCTTTGATCTAATTAAAACAAACTTTGCATATCTAAAGAAGTCATTTATGAATGTTATATAATATCTTTTTCCTCCTCTAGCTTCACGAAACTTAAAATCCCCTAAATCAGTGTATACAAGTTGTAGTAATTCAAATTCTCTTTCTACACTTTTATTAGGTTTTTTTTTAATAAATTTTATTTCTACACATATTTGGAATTTTTCACTTGTAAAATTTATAGGAACATTCAACACTCCTAACTTGCATAATCATTTTAAATAAGGAGTACTACAATGTCAATCTAGCATGCCAAAAATCAATTGCTTCAACAATATAAGTAGAAGAAGAAGCATCTTTATTTATAATAATATAAAAAATATTTAGTAAAAATAATTCACCAACATTATATCCTTTTCCAATAAATACATTATTTTTATTTAACACGATTTTGTTTGCTTTAAATGTGAGGTTCAATCCTACTTTGTTAATGAGTGCACCCAATATCAAGTTTCTCCTAATTTCTGGCACATGCAACACATCATTCAACATCAAGATCTTTCTTGAAGTCAGTTTTAGAAACACCTTTCCTTTGCCAATGACCTTTGAAGTTTGTGAGTTTTCCATGAACATTTGCTCTCCTTCAATTTGAGTTGTATACTCATACAAGAAACTGTGGTCTCCACATATGTGCTTGGTAGCACCAATATCCAATACCCACTCCCTTGGTTTATCAACCAAGTTTGCCTCAGGAACTATTGTTGCAATGACATCTTTGGTTAAGTTGACCTTTGGTTTTTCAAAGTCTTTCTTCTTTTGTTAATCATAATCCTTCTTGTAATGCTTGAGTTTGCCACATACATAGCATTTTCCTTTCTTCTGTTGCTTCTTGAATTTTTAATCAATTTTCACATTCAGATTCTTTTTGAATTTTGTAGTAATTTCCTTTACCAAATTGGTTTTGGAAATCTAATTTTTCTCATCTTCATCTTTCTTTCTATTCTTTTCTTCTATTTTGATTCAGACCACTACATGGTCCAAAGTAGTGTCATTTCTCTTATGCTTCATACTTATTTTGAAATCATTCCATGTATGTGTCAATTTCTCTATAAGAGAATTGACAATAAATTCATCTGGCGGTATCATGTCTTCCTTTTCTAATTCCCCCACAAACATCTGAAACTCATCTATTTGGGCAAACACATCTATGTCATCTTTAAGTAAAATATAGGAAATTGGCAATCACATATTTTTTATTTCTAGCATTCTCCAAAGCATATTTGTTGTCCAAAGCATTCCAAATCTCATAGGCAAAGTTGTAGGATGAGTAAACATTGTACAGTTCATTGGACAAGCAATTCAAGATATAGCTCTTGTAGAGGTGGTCAGCCGTGATCCAATGTTCTACAACAATAGAATAGGTTGGTTCCTCCATGTTCAATGAGTTCGGTTCAATTAAAGTGGAGGCTACCCCTAACTGTTCTAAGGCAAATAGAAGGTGTTGTCTCCAACACTTGTAGTTGGTTCCATTGAAAGGTTTAATTTTTGAGAAATCGAGAATTGTTGATAGTATCTAGTTTCTCATAATGTGGTTAATAGAGATAGGTTTCATACATGCGGTTTTAAGATTGTTGGAAAATAATAATAAATAGGGAAGAATGGAACTTATCGGTGAACGTTTTTCAAACAAAATTCGGCAGTGTTGCAGAATTGTGAAGACAAGACTGAGAATTACAAAGAAAGGGAGGGCTGAGTCATGCCACTTGGTCACTCTCCTTAAAACTGCATTTCCACCCTACAGTGTAGTTGAGTGATTGCAAATTGCTTACCAAGATAAAATAGCCCATAGGCGACTAGTAGACATGCACTCGCTTACCTAATCTCCGCGAACCATAAAGAGAATGCTTAGGAAGGAAGACAAATAAATAATTGTGAATTCATTGGTGTATAACACTGGGTTGACCACCACTCTATTTATAGAGTGTTCTCATTCACCTAAATGGACACAAATGTGTCCTTTCAGAGAGAAGTGTCTCTCCAAAACAGTACAAGGCACCTGTTCGAAGAGACATAGAGACACAAAACGAACAAGTAGAAAAAGACAAACATTTTAAACAGAATTTTGAAATTCAAAAGTCAAAAAAATTTAAACCAGTCAAAGACAAAAACGTTTTGGTATAGCGCACGTATACCCACACCCTCGCCTCATCCTGTCCCAACCCAGCTTGGGACTTGTGTGTGAAAAACACTCCCAACCCCCCTCACATGCATGTAGAGATATATATTGCTCTCCTCCTATGGGTCCTTACCTATAGGGGAACAATCCTAGTAATGTACTCCAAGCCAACTCTTTTCCCAAGCAATGTCAGACAAGATTCTCCTACATGCAAGAGGAGGGAAATATAGAAGAGACAACTAAATCAAAAGGAGGGAGAGAAGAGATTATTGAAATTTTGAATCTCCCTCCAACAAGGTTTATGCAAGCTTGATTGCAAATGGTCACAATATCAAATAAAAAAAGGTATTACGACTTTAGTTTCTAAGTGTAGATCTTCATCGTTGGGTCAATGATGTGAGATTTATGTAGTCGAAATAGCCACAAGAGTCGAATAATAAAGATTGCCTCTTCAATTCTTTTACGGAAAAGTGTGGATGGAGAGATGTTTGCAAATTTTATGATGGAAAAACCATACAAGTTGCTTCCTTTCCCTTGTTATGGATTGATAACAAGAGATGGGCCATTTGTCTTCAAATTTCAATAAAGCCCATTTTATCAAAATTTACAAATTGATGATGTTTGCAAGGTAGCCTTGGAAAATGTGAATGGATTGTAATGGATAGTGAGGGAAGATTAAATTCTTATTGATTATGCATCACTTATATGGCCATTACATTTCTTTTTTTTTTAAACAAAGCAACTTCAAAACATTTTATTGATAGATAAACTTTATGATGTTATCTGATCTTAGGTGTTCAAAATCGAGGACACAATTAGATAGTCCTGCCAATTAGATGAGGCCAAGGTCGAAGGATGAAGCCGTGCACCAAAATTTGCAACCAAGAGAAAGATCAGAGGCCCAAGGAGTTGTTCCCTGGGTAGGTACTCCAATGCTCAAGTTAGTTGGGTAGAGAAAGATGTGGTTGGGCCGAGTAAGTTGAAATAATGCTGGTCCAGGCCGAAGAGATAGTACAGAGATGTATTCAAAGAGTGTTCTTCCAAAAGTCCCTTACCTCGAGCAGGGAATACCTATTTATAGTTGGGTGTCCGTGTCCCAGATGAATAGGGCTTCCGGGATTGTCGAGATGAGGGTGTCGGTTGAGGTCTTCGGGAGATTACCTCTTTCCAGGTGGAGTTTGTTTCCTTGTTCATTTTGGACACTCTTTAGTCGTGCCCTTTTGTTACGCGTGGTGTTGACATGGCTTAATAGAAGGGAAGACCGTGGAGATTGCCATGTGGCATCCTTGGCCAGCTCAGCCATCACCCAAACACTTTACATGAGAGTTCTTGCTAGAGTTATTGTTAGATGATATTTTAACTTTACAAGGTATGTATGCTAAAACATGAGCTGGCTGATTGTAGTTTCTATTTACAAAAACAAAAAAGACTTAAGTAAAATTCCTTAACAACCTATTAACCTTTGATTGATGCAGGCACTCTATTCAGTTTGTAGCTTTGACTTGATTCTTCATGAATACTAAAAGTTGCTAACAATCACTATATATGATGATTCTATCCATATTCTATGTTGAAGCTTCTTCCAAACCAGCTATTAGTGCTCTTAGTTCCGCATCATATGGGTTGATAGCTTTTCTAGGCTTCCCTTCACAGATAACTTGACTGCCTTGTGCTCATTAGAGGATGAATGTGCATCCTGAACTGCCTATAGAAGGGTAATAAGATCCATCAATTTGTAATGAGGCAAAACCATTTAGCATACCTTCATTTCTTTCCAGCACAGCAGGGATGTTCCTTTATTGGGGTGCATTGCTAGGTGAATATGATCTCAATTTAGCAATGACATCCATGGGGGTTATTTTATTTTGTTCATAAAGCATGCTGCTTCTTGCTTCCCATATAAAGTAGAACAACAGGATTCCCTTTCCAAACATGTAAAGTGCTTCTTGTTTGGGTAGTTATTGCATTAATTGATTAAACCATTGAAGAAGAATCTAGTGCAAATACTATGAATTAACTTGTTCTGGATTGATCCCTATTTGTGCCTCAAACTATACTGCTCTCGAAAAGGAGCATGTGAAGAAGAGATGATGTGTGTTTTCCTCCTCTGTGTTACAGAGAATACAAGCCCTTTCGGTTGGAGGTAACCACTTCTTACATTTATTTTTTGTGAGGAGGCCATCCCACAATAGTTTCCAAATAAACAATTGGAATCTATATGGAATGTTTAGTTTCCAATTAAAAAAGTTACCTGATGTTGTGGGCAACAAACTTGAGAAAAAATGGTATGCTGAACTAACTATATGTTTGCCTGAAGGCATTTTTTTCCAGATTGAAGTGTTAGCCACTAATTCAATGTTTGGGGTGAGCTCAAGAACATGAGGTATTGATCTTGGATCCAAGAGTTGTTGCAGTTTGTTCATGTTCCATGAACCATTGGTTCCAATAGCTCGTTGCCTTTAATATTAGTTATTCTGTGACTGATTGGGATTGGGGGTCAGGATTCCTTCACTTAAAATTGGGACCCATAGGTCCTTAAAGGATGAGATGCTTGCGCTATCCTTTAAATCCTTTAAGAGCCATATGATACTTGGCTTCATTTCCTATATAAGTGTTCCGGCTTGCCTCCACCATGGTGATATCTTCCCTTTTTTCTTTACTACAAATGGGCTAGACTTGGAAAAATACTTTAATTTTATTTGTGAACCCCACAGGCTGTTTGGGAAGGCTATTAACCTCCAATTTTGCTTACTAAAAGAGCTTTATTCATCAACACATTGTTGCGTAGCCATAGGCCTCCACATGACTTGGGAAGACAAATTTTTTTAGGAGATAGTATGTCTTGAGTTTTTTTTGGGAGGGTTTCCACCAGAAATCTCTCACATTTTTGTCTATACATTATATTCTTTTGGGTAAGATGGCTGTCGTCATTTGGTACAAAAGGTAAGTGTGCCACTGATTTAACAAGTGTGGTGCGACCAACTTGTGAGAGAAGACGTGTGCCCCATGCCTTCAATCTGTTTAAAATCTTGTTCTTTAGCTCTTTGTGGGACTCCCTACTTTTTCTTTCACTCTGATTTTGATCCCCAGGTATTTTGTACCCCATAAAGGTTGCTTTACTTTCAACAGCTGGCTAATGAATTTCCTATGATGCTGACGAACATTAGCACTAAAGCTGATAGAGGATTTATGTGTATTTATTTTTTTGTCCTAAGATTAACTCAATTTGCAATATTCTATTGAGCTCTATGATTTGGGATGGCTCTGATTTACAGAAGAGAATTCAATCATCTGCAAATAACAAATAAGTGATTTAAGGTCTCTCCCTTGTGAACTTGATACCCCGAAGTAAGTGTTTGGTAAAGGCCTGTAGGTAGGGGTGGCCACGAGCTACTTGAGCTTGGCTCATGAAAAGCTCGGCTCAACTTGGTTTCAACCAAGCTCCGAGCCAAGCTTGAGTCCAATTTACAGGCTCATTTATTAATTGAGCTGAGCTCGAGCCTAATAAAGCTTGGTTCATGAGGCTCGCTAGCCAAGCTCGAATAGCTACATACATACATACATACATGCATACATATAATGATAATAATAATAATAATAATAATAATAATAATAATAATAATAATAATAATAATAATAAAATTGTAGAAAACAATATATATATAAAAAATATTATATATTGTTAGACAGTGTATGCCCTTAACTCCAATCAACATGATGTACATTATGACATTTATTGTAAACGAATAAAGTACATATTTGATTCATGTTATTATGGTGTGTTTCTATATAATACCCTTAAACTGTACACATATGAGACTTGTGTTAGTTTAGAATCTTCACAGTCGTTGGATAGATCTGGGGAGATTTACCCTGCCAAGGCTGACACTGATGTACCACCAAGTTAGTTTGGGTGACTTGTCTCAGCTGCCAGGGTGAGACCTGGGGTACATGCAGTATGGGTTTTCTTGAAACCTTGAACCGGACCAAAATTCTAGTATTGCCCTGGACCTTGGAGATAGATGGGCAAAATTGGAATGTTACACCTGACCTCTAGACTCGAGTATGATATTGCACTAGGTGTCGGATTGGACTGGCTTTGATATGCTAATCAGTGAGATCCTTAGAGGGGGTCAAAACCTGGGTATGTTGGGATAGTCCAAGAATTCATTTCAGTGGATGATCATAGTGACAGGATCAGTCCCTTTGTCCAGACAAAGTGAATGATCGAGGGTGCACTCTCTCTAATAGAAACCTAAACTGCCGGCAGTTGATTTCAACCGTTGAAATTTGTTTTTGCAAAATATATTTATATAGAGATATACATATATATTATGGTTTCAAAATGTTTGCAAAAGGTTTTAATTCCCGAGATCCATGTGAGTAGAGAGTGCAGCACTGTACCTTGCAGCCATGGGAGAGATCCTCTCTTGTCGAGCAGTGTTTGATCATTATGAGCTAAGAGGTTAAGTGTAAGACCATTAAGGGTTATACCTAATGGACTAATCTTGCATCTGCCCATAGTCCTTGGGCCTTCATAAGATGGCTAGACCCAAGGACCATTTAGTGTAAATGTTGGGCCCATTAAGAGCCCATAGTGATTGACTCAGGGGTTTAGTGTATTCAGAAGTGAATTCAGCCAGGCCTTGTAACAGAGATTAGGCTGAACTCATGTGGCTGATGTGTAAATCAATGATAAGGTCCCACGCCATACAAAGAGAGCCAAGCTAGCCAGCATTAAATTGGAAATGAGCCTGAAAGCTTAATAGGCCTAAAAGCCCATTTCGAACTGGGTTAATTAGATTAATTAAACAAGGGCGGATCTGGGATTTGGATCAGCAAATAAGATAAGGGATTATCCTTATCCACTTAAAGAGTCCAAATCCAAATAAAGATTTGGATCAAAGGAACTTCTAATTTGATTAAGAAGGCTGATCTTTATCTGCAGATAAGATAAGAGATTATCCTTATCACTTAAAGAGTCCAAATCCAAATAAAAGATTTGGATTAGGAAACTCCTTATGGGATTAGGAAATTTTCTCTTTAAGGCTATAAATAACAGAGCAGGGCAAACCTCCAAAGATACATTCGCTGAATACAGAGAGAAGACAACACAGTTAGACTACTCTTGCCTTCTGCTCTATTTCTTCCTGCTCTTTTTGTCCCACCCTATTCGATCTCCAGTTCTTGGATTGGATCAAGATTGGATCTTGATACTGTTTCTTGCCAGAACAAACAATCTAGAAGTTGTGCTCACTGCCCTATTTGATTTTTGCTAAAGAATCACTAGTCTTGGTGAAAAACTATCTATTGATCCTGCTTCACCCTAAGCTGTGTCATTTTCAGTGGAGGGAGGATTTGGTACTCTCTTTGGGCGTGAACACCTACGTTATGAGGAGCATTCTTGCGTGGATTCTGTATCAGGTATATCCCTCCCTCATTTTGGTTTCAGATTTGGTCCGGTTTGGTTACAAGAACAAACCTTGAAAATGTAGTTTTTTAAATTGGGAATAGGATTCCCAAATGGGAGTAAAGAAATTTTTGAAATTTCTCCCAACCTTCCTGTAGGGTTCGGACATCCATATGATGGATCTCCCATCCCTTTATATATAACATTTTTATTTTTATATATAACAATGACTAATTATAATTCTTTATTTTTTAAATATCAAATAAAAATATTTTATATATATATATATATATATTTTATTTTTATAAAACATTTTTCTCCGGTCGAGCCGAGCTCGATCTTACAAGCTTTTGACTTGAGCTGAGCTTGAGCCTTGTATTACCTTGGCGATTATTCGGCTTGGCTCGGCTCCACCCCTACCTATAGGAGTAGCTATGTTAAAACCTCCATTCCAATAATGAAGAGATATGGAGAGAGGGGATCACCTTGTCTCAATCCTCTTTTGAATTGGAAATGCCCATGTACTTCCCCTCCAATTTTAATTGAGAAAACTGATGTAGTGATACATTGAAAAATTAGATTGCACCATTTGGTGGGAAAATTCATCTCTTAAGTACCTCATAGAGGAATTCCCATCCTATGCGATCAAAGGCCTTTGACATGTCCAGTTTCAAAGTTGTATACCCTTTTCCTTTTTTTGTGATTTCATTTGATGTAAGATTTCCTTAACTAATAAGATGTTTGTGATATGTCTGTTTTTAAGGAAACCTGACTGAAAGGGGATATTATTCCTTGTAGTAGTGGTTGCATCCTTGTAACCCACCACTTTGAACTAATTTGATAGCTTACATTGCATAAGCCGATGGTCCTGAAACTAGAGACATCTAGTAGGGTGTTATTCTTGGGGATGAAAACTATATTAGTGTTATTTAACCCCTCAAAAAGCTCTTCTGTGTTAGAAAACTGTAGCACCATCTCATAGATGTCTTTTCCAATAATGTCCTAGTGGTGTTGGTAAACAAGTGTTGTAAATCCATCAGGTCCTGGGGCTTTGTGGGGGCTTCTTCTATAGGAGGCACTAAAAGGGATTTAACTTGTTCTTCGAAAATTTGGGGAATGAACAACTTATTTAATGATGTTGAGATATCACATTCCTTTTCTCCCCCTATACTTTCCATTGCTTGAATAAAAGTCTTTATGCTTTGATGTTTGTCTGCTGTCAATTCTCCATTTGATTTTTTTATCCAAGGGATGCCATTTTTGGTTTTTATAGTTCGCCATGTGGTGAAAGAATTTGGTAATTTTGTCACCCTCTTGGGTCTAGAGCTTTCTTGATTTGAGTCTCCATAGTTGTTCCTCCTTCTATAACCAATAGTGATATTGGGAGAGAAGTTCTACAAGCCAATGATCCTTTTTGTTGTGTGTTGATTTTCATTTGTAAAGAGAAGATTTGCAAGGACAAGGTGGCTACATGTTTATAATGTATCCAAAGTGAGTTCTATTCCAGTTGGAGAGAGCTACTTTCGCTTTTTTAGTTTAGAAGGTATGGTTGTTGAGACTTGGTTCCATGCTTCCTATACAATTTCTTTATAGTTTGAATGCTCAATCTAGAATGGTTGATAATGGAATTGAGTATGTCTTCTTTGGGATGAGGGGTGTGTGACTAATTTAATCAGCCCATAATCTGAAGCTATGATTGGTATATGGTAGATTATTGTGAGTTGGTAAATCTGAAGCCAATTTCGTGTGGCTAATACTCGGTCAAGCCTTTCTAGGACTTCCAGTGGGCCTTATTGCCCATTCAACCAATGTGAGCTCCAAAAAACTCATGGCTGACTCAAATAAATGGAGTCGCCACCCACTTTTTAGAGGAAATGGGCCCTCATTTTTAGATTCAGAAATTGATTTACTTGCTTTGATAGTGATTCCTTTCTTCATCAGGAAAGGCACCTAACTAAGAGATTTTGGATCCCAAGGATTAGGAGAGGGAAGGTGTTAGACACCCTTCTCTCCAAGCTACTATCACATCCCAATATGAGAGTTGGTTAGGCTCTACATCAAACAAACACCAATAAAAAGGGTTGCTCAGAGCTCTAGAAATCAAGCAAAAATGCTCCCAACCTTACACAAATTTGATTTGAGGTGATGTTATCGGGTCTTAGGTACTAATTTCCCTAAGACCCTCACATCTCTTCCTCTTTTTCTCAATCTAGATGAAATTGGGAATGCAAGTTTCCCATGATTTCTAGACCTTAAGCAACCTCTAAGATGAAAATAGAGATTTACAAATTCAAACTTAGAAAAGCGATGGAATGAGAGACTTACCTCTCATGTACAACCTTGATGGGAGTTTTCCAGCAGTGGGAACAAGTTCAAAGAAGCTTGAATGAGATACTAGGATGGATGGTACACTTTTTGGTTTCAAATTTTGCAGCTGAAAATAGAGAGGCAGATTTGAAGTTTGGTCTTTAAGGACTTTGGGATTTCAGGTAAAATGGAGACATTACAGAGGTTAGGAAAAATGCTCTTTTCACCTTTTCTTTTCTTTTAGATCTCTTTCTTTCTACTTTGCTCTCCTCCCCTTTGGTTTTCTCTCTTTTTCTCTAGGGCCTCCCTTTGAGCTCAAGTTGGATCAGTATTTATAGAGAAATGGAGAGGAAGAGATCTGAAATTCGTCTAATCACAAGGCTTGGGCTTCAAGAAAGCTTTTTCACAAAAATAGGTAAGGATTCTTCAAGGAAAAAGGTGATCAGTCAGGATTTCTTCTTTGGTAAAATGTTTTCTTCGATCTAGTGGTGATTTTCACAAGTTTTATGTGTCCAATGGGAGACTGAGGCATGCCTGTCATGGCAGTCTTGTATTTAGGGTTGTCAGTGGTAGAATGTAAATTTAATAAATGTGGTTTTGTATTTTCTCAGTTTTAAGTGAAGGTATCTTTGGGTTTTTGGCTTTTTTGGGTCTATTAGGCTTAATTTCATTGGTCTAAGTGTTTGAACAGATAAAAAATGGATCTAACATCAGCCATCTCCCTTTTGAGGTTTTAGGTTGGGACAAATGAGGTGGCGATTTAATTTGGCGTGTTGAAATGACATTTTCCTAATTTAACGTTCAAATAGGTGAATTAGGACATGAAATTTGATGTGTTGGGGTTTTTTGAGTCTTTAAACATAGTGGTGAGGTCTGATTGGCCTAATAGGGTTGGGATGATGGAAATCTATGGTTGACAAATTTGGATTAACGAGATTTATTGAAATAGAATCTTTGCTTGATGAAGGGTCATACAGGGGAGTTTTGGGATGAAATTTGGTGAATAGGCATTTTTGAATATCTTGAATATGAGAGAGGTGGTGGATCTTTGATCAAAAGTGTAGATTGACAGATTTGGTTTGAGTCTAGGTTTTAGCTAATGGTTTATCAATCAACGAAAGGGCTTGAAATGGAATCTCACTTTTTAATGATCAAATGGAGAAGTTTGGTCATGAAATTAACGTTCTGAGGTTTTTTGGGTCTCAAAACATAGTGGTGAGGTCTAATAAGTCAAATGAAGTTGGGATGATAGGTGATAAGCTTTAACCAATGAAATTTGTTGAAATTAGGATCTAACTAGATGGTGGGTCAAATAGAAAATTTTGAGCTGAAATATAGTGGGTAGGTATTGATTAAGGTGAGAAGTCAACTAGATGGTTCTGATTTGAGAAAGAAAAGGTTAATCTAGGTTTTCTAAATCTAGTTGTGTTGGGCCGTCAAAATGGAATTTTAGTTCTTTCAAGGTTGGTCATTGTAGACTTGCAGTGGGATTCACTAGTTAATTGTATCCTAATGATCACGAGGTGATGAATGCATTGGATTAAGGCCATTAGAAAGGAAGTTGGCATGATGAATGGTGGATGTGTGACCGATTTATAGTTTTCTATGTTTGTAGGCCATATTTAATTGGACATCGATGTTGATCTTGAGGTTTTCATTTATCTTATAGATTGTACCAAAAGAGGGATTTTTGGCTTTGTAAAGTCTCAATTTGATCTAGTTGTGCTTCCAAGTTTTGGGGTCTAAGAGTAGAGTACAAATAGGTATGGTGAAGTGATCGAGCAAAAATTGGGTGCTGATAACCAGGTATAAGAAGGTCCCACATAGTCTAAATCCACTAATTGAAAGGTTTGGATGAAGTTTTCCATATGTTTCGAAAGGTGAGGTTAAAGGGTTTGTAGCTTCTATGATCTTGGGCAAGATAAATGCCATTCATGTCCCCCATTAGAATCCAAGGTCTAGTAGTTGATGTTAACATGGACTTTAAAAGATCCCAAATTTCTTTTCTTTTTTGCCTTTGAGCCTTTGAGAATGACAGTAGTAAAAAATAATATCCCAAGGTGTGTGCAGAGGTAGATTTGTTACTATAAGTGTAGAAAGTTTTTGTGCGTTTGTTGCATATGAATGAATGTCTATGTTATCCTTCCAACCACAAAATAATCCTCCACACTGCCCATTTGATGGAAAGTATACGTAGTTTTTATATTTTGTCTTTTTGGAGAATTTATGAGATTCTGGGATTGTGAGGTGGGTTTCACATAGAAAAAGGATGTTTGGGTTTTCTTGGCGGTGAATGGTTTGTAGGTGTCTCACTGTTTTTGCCTTGAGGGCACCTTTAGTATTCCAGGAACTTATATTCATCGTGAGTGTAAATGTTTTCAACACGAAGTAGAAATTGTATGTAAAAAAGAAAAACAAGGAGAGAGAGTATAATTATGCAAATAATGTAAATTGTATGAAGGATGGGTACCTGACTATGGTTGATGGGTGAGAGAGGGGCTTGGAATAGTGTTTCTGGTGCAGATGTGGGGTTTGCCAGCAGCGAGTTGACCCATTGCAATATCAACCATTTGCACGACTGCCTCTTGATCGGCTTGACTAAATCCTAGGTTGCTTACAAAGAAAATGGATACACTTGTGACTGTTTCATGATCATATTTTCAAAACTAGGATTTGCAGTTTGAGTAGGGCTGTTCTCCATGGCTCCCAGGAAAAGGCTCACTATTTGACCATCTTCAACCATGATTTTATTCTATTATTATTATTCATTGATCATGTAATTGAAAGGCCGGCCACGTTTTCTCTTCATTGACCTTAGGTCGATGAAACCCAACCCACCATAATAAACTATACATTTGTAACATGTAGGTCATGTTGTGGGGTTGGGGAGATACCTATGGGGCCAGGTGGTAGGGTGAAGCCATTTGCATGTTGGTTACGTGGTGGAGATGGTGCATGGGACGAAGGTAACAACTGTTGGGAAGTTGTAAAACCACCTGTTGCTTGCTGCATGGGAATGGTTTAAGACCGATTTGACTTAGTTTCTGGGTTTTGAGTTGGTGAGTTACTATTAGCTAGCGACAATTAGCTATGGGGTTCCAAGCAACGGCGTTTCCTTCCTCCTGTTCTGTCTTCCGATTCTTCATCAGAGCCGAGGTCATTGTGGCGGATCTTACAAGTGCTAGTTGGCTGGGCTGAGTGGTTGAAGATGGGGACATTGTATGGTTTCTCCAGGTGGTGCTCTGCTCGTAACCACTCTCCAGGATGATTAATTTCTCTATTCTCCAAGCAGTACTTGTAATCTTCAATATTTGGCTCAAGCCTTTTATAGTTTGTCCAAATGTGGCTTACCATACCACAGTTGGTGAAAGTCCTGGACAGTTGTTCATAGCCAAACCTCAGCTAGATTGGATTCCCACAATAGAAGATGAATTGACCAGTAACTGAAGGTTGTTGAAGGTCAATGATGACCTTTTTCTTGACAAATAGTCCTCATTCTAGACGCCCTATCTTGATATTAAGCACACCCTACTATCCGACTAGAACGGTAGAACCAGGGCCCTCCTCGAGGGCAGTTTTTTTGTCTTGTAGCTTGTCAAAGATGAACTCAATATTTTCACCGTCAATAAATTTAGCAATAATGGAAATTTTGATAATTCATAAACTCTTGACATGATTTTCAAGGGTTTCTTGGAAAACTTGTTGCTTGGGGAATATTCTCCCTTTTAATGTCAGCTCTGTGACGCGTAGTGCTTCTTTAACAGGTTTGAAGGATGGGAATAACTGATTTGCTACTATCATGGTTTTCGTTTTGTTTTATCGTAGAAACATTATTTCTCCAAAAATCGTTGATTTGGTTTGTTGACCATTTCAATTTTAAAAACCTTGGCTACTACTATATTCCCATGTGCTGTTTGTAAAGATTTAGGCGCTGTTTAATGTATTTTTTCACATAGGCTGTCGGCTTTTTGCAAGCTTGGAAGCCCGTGTTTTGGTCTTTTTCCATTTTGTTGGAAAAAGATCTAACTGTCGAAAGCTACAACTTTAAAAAAATGCAAGAAATTCATTTCAGGCTATTTTTGAGAAGCTTCAAATGGAGTTTTTCGCCTTTTATTCAATTCACCTTTGCATGGAAAGATGCACGGACAGATTGCCTTAACCAAATGGTCTTCAAGCTGCTATGATCTTCATACAAAAACTTACATTGTCTTTTAACTATCAGAGCCTCTAGAAGATCTTTTAAAAAAGACTTGCCGTTGTACTTTACAAAATTATTTCTTTACCCTTTCAACTAGACACCATGTTATTCTCATCACGTGCATAGGAGTAGGATTAGCTTGTAGGTGGCAGTCACTAAAGGCAATCTGCAATAGATCCCCAACTGCTAAGCTAAAAGAAGAGTGAAGAAAAGAAGAGGAGTAAAGTAGGAGATTAGAGGGTTGAGAGAGAGTTACGATCAAAACACTTGTTTTAGGTAGTGGAAAAGGAGTTGCATGTTGATTCAGACGTTAGTTTTCGAGTTTTGGCCATTGCATTTCTATGTAAGTTGAAGTTTGTGTTTTAAGAGATGGTCTTCAACTATGTTTAGATCACAACTAATACAACATAGTGGGTACATATTTTGCAATTCTGAGTGAACTTCAAGGATGTTTTGAGTCTTCCAAAGGCTCAAATAATCATCATGCTTCAATAAATTTCTATTCATTCCTAGATATATTTGTAATATATTTTTTTTCAATTTCAGTAAACTTTGTTCCTAGATGATTGTAATGTTATATGGTAGGGGAAAGATTTTATTTGGATAGCACCGCCAAAACATGTGGCCTAAAACATTCAACTCTTATTCTTCCATGAGAATTAAATGATAGTGAAGTTGGATTTATTGAGGGTTTCATCCGGCCTATATTTTCTTCCGTGATCAACCTATAATGATTTATTAAAGTTATGTTTGATTTGAAGGAAAAAGTAGGGAAAGAAAGGAAAAGGTAAGGAAACCTTTACAAATTTTGTATCAGTTTTTATACCTTTTCCTTCCTTTCCCTACCTTTTCCTTCAAACCAAACATAGCCTTCACCAATCACTGGTATCCATCTCTGTAGAAGTTCTTGTGATTTGTACAAGCCTCATGTTTTATGACATCATGCTTTGATACGGATCCCGGACCCTATTGACCCGGCTCCGAATACAATCCAGCAAGGGCACCCAACACCCGAGCACTACCCTACATGAGGGTCATGTGCATGCAACCTGCCACCTTGCATGGAAGAATATTCCCAGTGGCAGAGGATCAACCACTACTGGCTGTAATGGTTTGGCTTATATAAACACCCCATCTATGAATAAAATCAGCATAGTGAATTAAATATCCATTGCTCTTGTCCTTATACTCCTCTGTGAGCGGTGCCGGGCACCATTGCTCGGGGAAAGAAGAAGATATCTTCTCTCATCAAAGAAGAGATCGATACCAATTTGGTATCAGAGCCACTAGATCCTCGGCAACCAGAAATGGGGGACGTGGAACTTCGGCTCAACAGCCTTGAAAGGAACTAGGAAGACTTCGGGAGGAGGCTAGACGAGGTCATTTAGAAGCTCAACCTTCTTACCTCAGGGGAAAGGGATTTTAGACGGAGTGTTCTAGAGGCTTCACAGACCCAGGGCGGTGAAAATGGCGGGGGTAGCAACTCTCACGGCAGCTTCCAGAGGAGACTCAAGCTGGATCTTCCCCAGTTTAGCGGAACGAACCTGGACGGATGGCTCCTCCAGATCCGTCAATACTTTGAGATTCAAGAGGTGCCGGAGGAACAATGGATAGCTGTGGCATGTCTGAGTTTTGAAGGTAAGGCATCTGAATGGTATTGCTGGTTTCAGGATCTCCATCCCTTACCCACTTGGAGACAGTTTGTTGAGGCTACGGAAGGGAGGTTCAATGGTCCCATGGGATCGAACTGTGCTGGTAGGTTGGCCAAGCTCACCCAGGTGACCGGAGTTCAAGAATATCTAGAGGATTTTCAAAGACTGTCAAGCCGCGTAAAGGGGCTGTTGGAGGAGTTTCTCGTGGGCTATTTTGTGGCAGGACTCCAAGCCGACCTCAGAGCGGGTGTCAAAAAATTTGAGCCCATCACATTGTCCCAGGCCATACGACTGGCTCTTCTCGAGGAAGAGGAGAGCAATGCGAGGAGGAGGCTTGGCCGAGCGTAGTTCCAAAAATCCAAGGTTCATGTACCCAGTTCAACCACTACCAAGGTGCCAGAGATCAAGAAGATAACTCTCGTCGAAGCTAGAGAAAGGTGAGCCAAGGGACTGTGCTTCCACTGAGATGAACTCTACCACCCCTAGCACCGTTGTAAGAACCCCAAACTGTTCTAGATCGTGGGGCCACAGGAGGAGGAATTAGAAGTCATAGATGATGAACCCAGCCAATCAGTGGACAGAGGCGACTATGAGGTAATACCTGAAATTTCTCTACAAGCATTAATCGGGAGCAATTCTCCCCAAACTATGAGACTGTTGGGTAGGATTGGTAAACATCCCTTGCACATTCTGGTGGATAGTGGGTCGACCCACAACTTTTTAGACCCATGTCTAGCCCAAAAAGCCAATATCACACCTACCTTGGATCAGAAATTTGAGGTTGTAGTTGCCAATGGTGAGAATCTCATTGGGAACGGTGTCTACCTGGGGGTGGCTATACAAGTCCAAGGCACCATCATTACTGCAGATTTCTTCCTCCTAGCTCTAACGGGGTATGATGCGGTACTGGGAACTCATTGGCTTAAAACACTGGGCCCGGTCCAATGGGACTTTAATACAATGAGCCTTCAGTTTTCAGATAAGCAGGGTACACATATCCTCAAGGGAACAGAACAACAAGAGGCCCAAGAGATTGATTCCATACAGTGGGTCGTTAGTAACGCCCATCAGGTCTACTTACTACAAATGGTGGGCCAAATTGTAACACAAGAAATCAGCAACCCATGTATGAAGATTGATAAAATACTAACTGAGTTTTCTGATGTATTTGAAGAACCGGCAGGACTACCCCCAACCAGAGGTTATGAACATGCTATTAACCTTAAAGAAGGGACTAGCCCCATAAATGTTCGTCCATACAGGTAACCCCATTTCTAAAAGAATGAAATTGAGGGACTTATTAAGAAGATGTTCCGTGAGGGTATAAGCCACCCCAACACTAGCCCATATTCAGCCCTAGTGCTTCTAGTTAGGAAGAAGGATGGGTCTTAGAGATTGTGTGTGGATTACCGGGCTCTGAACAAAGTGGCCATTCCCGACAGATTCCCCATTCCGGTAGTTGATGAACTGATTGATGAGCTGCAGGGAGCATGTATTTTCACTAAGCTGGACTTGAGGTCTGGTTACCACCAGATCCGAATCAAACACAGTGATGAGCATAAGACCGCTTTCAGAGCTCACGAAGGGCATTACGAGTTTCTAGTGATGTCATTTGGCCTTAGTAACGCCCCCTCAACCTTCCAAGCATAATGAGATTTTTCGTGAGTACCTTCGAAAATTTGTTTTGGTATTTTTTGATGATATATTGGTTTACAACAGATCCACCACTGAGCACATAACTCACTTAAGATTAACCTTGGGGATTTTGAGAAAAAATAAATTGTATGCAAGAATGAAGAAGTGCAGGTTTGCCACAGATCGGGTTGAGTACTTGGGACGCATCATTTCAACTGACGGGGTAGGCATGGATCCAAATAAGATATAAAGCATTCAGAACTGGCCCAAGACCAAGACACAAAAAGAATTAAGGGGATTTTTGGGCCTTACAGGTTATTATCACATGTTTATTAAGGGGTATGGGATCCTAGCAAGACCACTTACCCAAATGTTCAAGAAGGGAGGCTGGACTTGGGCGGTAGAGGTTGATCTGGCTTTCCAGAAATTAAAGACAGCAATGACCACAACCCCCTTACTGTCTCTTTCAGACTTCTCAGTTCCTTTCACCATTGAGTGTGATGCATCAGGAAACGGGGTTGGGGCGGTACTCTCCCAGAATGGTCGACCCTTGTCCTATTTCAACAAAGCTCTATAGGGTTGGGCCCTCTCACTCTCGACCTATGACAAGGAACTCCTATGGTAATGGCCACTCAAAAATGGAGGCCATATCTGTTGGGAAAGAAATTCACTATCCGGACCGACCACCACAGCTTAGTATATCTACTGGAACAAAAAATCCACACTCCATCCCGGTAGAAACTCATAAGTAAATTAATGGGCTTTGACTTTGAAGTACTGTACAAGAAGGGGAGAGAGAACCTTGCTGCGGATGCTCTCTCAAGGTGCCACACCGAAACTTTGCATGCCCTCTCAAAACCAATTCCTACCTGGATTGAAGCACTTAGAGAAGAGGTGGCCGCTGATCCAGACCTACAAGTGCTCAAGGAGGCCATACTTAGAGGAGACAAGACAGGCCCAAGGTATGAAGTAAAGCATGGGCTCATTTGGAAGAATGGGCGGGTGATGCTAAGCCCAAATTCCCAGTTTAGAACCAAACTCTTTGAAGAAGCCCATTATTCCCCTACAGGTGGGCACTCAGGGTACCAGAACACATTGCAACTTCTCAAGCAGATCTATTTTTGGAAGGGCTACAGGAAGGAGGTGCAGGCGTGAGTCTGAGAATGTGATGTTTGTCAATGACACAAGGCCGAGAACCTCCCGACCCTGGGACTACTCCAAACTCTGCCTATCCCTGAAAAGATGTGGGCTGAAATATCCATCGATTTCATTGAAGTCCTTCCAACTTCAAATCGCAAATCGCAAATCATGGTGATAGTAGACAGGCTGAGTAAGTACAAGCACTTTCTCCCTTTGTCCCACCCATATACAGCCCATGATGTCGCTCAAGCATTTATAGACGGGGTATTCAAGCTACATGGGATGACAATATCAATTGTAAGTGATTGAGACCCAACCTTCACTAGCCAGTTCTGGAAGGAATTCTTTAAGCTTCAGGGGACCAAGCTCTGTATGAGTTCAGCTTACCACCCCCAAACCGATGGGCAGACCGAGGTCCTGAACTGGACCCTTGAGACATACCTCTGGTGTTTTACCAGCTCTCTCCCCCATCGCTGGACCAAATGGCTCTCTTTAGCTGAATGGTGGTACAATACCACACATCATTCCTCAGCTAAAATGTTCTCCGTTCGAAATTGTTTACGGGTATCCCCCTCCAACACTATTATCATATGTGCCCAACACCACTAAGGTACAATTACTGGATGAAGAATTAAGGGAGAGGGAGGTCATCCTAACTAAGCTCAGAGACAACTTGAGGCAAGCCCAAGAAAGGATGAAGCGTTTTGTAGACCAGCATCGAACGGAAAGGGTATTTGAAGTCGGAGACTGAGTCTATCTACGCTTGCAACCATACCGCCAAAGCAGCATAGCTACAAGGAAATCCCATAAGCTATCAACCCGGTTCTTTGGGCCATTCCAAGTTCTGGAACAGATAGGCCTAGTAGCTTATCGTTTGGACCTACTAGCAGGATGTAAGTTACACCCAGTCTTTCATGCTTCCTAGTTAAAGAAGAAACTGGGGGCCCATATACACCCCATGGCCACCTTGCCGCCTTTGACAACTGAAGGCACTCTCCTACCCAGCCCAATAGCGGTATTGGATTGGTGCATCATCAAGAAGAGAAATCAATCTGCAACAGAACTCCTGATCCAATGGCAAGGCACTCCTCCAACAGATGCCACATGGGAGCTCTGGACTGATCTTCTAAAATGATACCCCGGCACCCATCTTGAGGACAAGATGAGTTCTAGGGGTGGGGAGTTGATAGGGATCCCGGACCTTGCTGACCCGGCTCCGAATACAACCCAGCAAGGGCACCCGCCACCCAAGCACTACCCTGCATGAGGGTCACACGCATGCAACCTGCCACCTTGCATGGAAGAATTTTCCCAGTGGCAGATGACCAATTTAGTTATCATCCACTACTAATTGTAACGGTTTGGGTTATATAAACACCCCCATCTATGAATAAAATCATCAGAGTGAATTAAATATCCATTGTTCTTGTCCTTATACTCCTCTGTGAGCAGTGCCGGGCACCATTGCTCGGGGAAAGAAGAAGATCTCTTCTCTCATCAAAGAAGAGATTGATACCATGCTTGTAGACCCGATGTTTTCTAATATTCTCTCTATAATCTTGGAGTCCAGTTCGCAATGATCTTTTTGCCATCAGAACTGGGGGTCCGTTTGGTTTGCAGTTAGAATCGAAATTGGAATCAGAACCGAAATTCTTTGGAATTAGAATTGGAATGATATATTTCCATAGTCTGTTTGGTTCAGATAGAAATGGAAATAAGAATTGAAATCAGTAGAAATGGGATTTCAAGGGGCAGGGATTAGCCATTCCCTTGAATAGGGGAATGCCATTCTAACAAGAATGGAAATATGATTTCAATTCTGCTTAACCAAACAGTTGAAATCGGAATAATCCATTCCTTTTAACAAACGGGCACTGAACCTCCCCGGTGATTGGAGCGATAAATAACAGTATTTTCTTTCAACGCCAGCAAAGAGAAGATATTGCTTTTTGGGAGATGTTTATTATACCATCTAAAAGTATAACATTTCATGGCACACCAAATGTTCGATGAAAGTTTGAAATCAGGAGTATAGCTCCAACAACATGAATGTATTTGATGCAAGGTGAGTGATTGGTAGTTTTGGTGTTATGACACCACGATCCAAATCCTGTTTCAACTATTGAAAGCTTATCTTAACAAATTGTATTGGTTTTGATGCATATCGGTTAAAAGCAGCATGACTGCAACCAACAACTAGTGTTGAGATTAGAAGAATGAAGTTTGATTCGCTAGCTTATGGACAACATCGGTTCAGTCTTCTAGGGAGCCCCTGTTTCAAGCGGCCACCACAGTTGGCCTACTCCAAAAAGGAAGGAAATAATATCCAGTTGAAGCATGAGTAGGTTTTGGATTGAAGCGCCTCAATCGACTCACCAAACATGGAAGATGATCAGTTACTGTCCCACCTGAAGCATGCATATGTGCCACTACCCAACATGCATCAATTTTTTTACAAGTGGCTGCATTTTCTTCTCTTACTTATATACAATGGCCAACACATCAACCTTTCAACACGTGAGGGCTAGGTGTCTTAATAGGTGCAACTTTGGACCATTTTATTACTGCAACAGTCTCTTATTATAGGTGTCACACCTAGTCATTTGGTATTCCTTTTTTTTTTCCTCAGTTTGGAAAATTAATGAAAATATTTGCTTAGAACATACGTGGTGCAAATAATCCTAAAGCTTAATTTGAAAGAAATACAAATATAAATACATACAAAATAGTACAAAATACAAGGTTTTGCACTCTACATATTTACATTTATACTCCTTTCAAACTGAGCCTAAAACACAAAACTATTTGAAACAAATATGCACAAAGAATAATCCAGACATAGTCTTGAAACAAATATGCCATGGGAAAATGGTAAGAAACTAATTCGAAGAATGGGGTCCATAGTAAGTTTAAAATTCTGGAATCTCAAGGGCTATCAGGATGGATTGAAAGCAGGGCTAGATGTGGATCTTATTAATGTATCACATATGATGTTTCATCTCAGCATTAAAAATTGTCCACCAGGAGTGAGTTGGCGATTGCTTTTAGTATATGGCATCCACAACTAATGAGTAGGAATCAATTTTGGCAAGAACTTCAGCAAGTAGTATCACTCCAAAGAACACCATGGCTATTAATAGGTGATACAAATGAGATCACTACACTTCAACATTACAAAGATCTTGCATCTTAGAGCATGAGACGATTATAAAAAGCTTTGTTGAGTTTATTGAATAATATGGCCTAATAGATTTGGGATTTTCTAACACACCATTTACTTGGACAAATGTCCAAGAAGAGCTAGATAAAGGTCTTGCAACTACATAATGGCTTGACATTTTCCCAAATGCTTGGATTGAGCATTTACCAAAAGTACAATTAGACCATAGTCTAATTATATTACACTCGGATTCAATGCAAAACAGGAGGAAGTCTTTGTTTCATTTCCTTCCTATATGGTTAGAGGAACATGAATGCTTCAATATTGTAAGGGAAATTTGGAAGCAATCTGTATAAAGCGGCATTTAGTTGAACAGAACAAAATCAAGTTTAGCTATACAACAAACAGATCAGAAGAGATACAAAAGAATATTCTAGAGTTGGAGGCACATCAAATGGACCTAGGGATAGAAAAGGAACTTCATGCTTGCAAACATCAGTTGGATAATTGGTTGGACAGGGAGCAACTCTGGAAATTAAAACCTCGAGAGCTTTAGTTTCATGAAGGGGACAAAATTACAAAACATTTTCATCATATGACAAAATTTAGAAGAATATTTAATACATTGAATTGGATTAAAGATCCACATGGAAAATGGGTAAAGGATTGTAATGAAATTAAATAATTGTTTCAAAAGTGACGAGGGCAGATTTGGCCCTCCAGTGAAATTGCGACACATGGCACCTCGTGACAACTAGGCAAACACCCAGTCAAACAACTTACCAAGTTGGTGTCCCACCCAGGCACCGGTCTGGCTGGCCTGGTGCGGCCTGCGAGCGACCTGGCATGGCCTGCGCGCGACCTGGTGCGGCCTGGCTGGATCAACCTGGCACATGATCCGACCTGGCCGACCTGGCAACCTATAAGACGCCCACCGAGAACCATTAACGGCATACCCCGTGAGCTCGGTAGCTCACCAAGGAGCACGCCAAGGAGCTCGGTAGCTCACCAAAGAGCTCGCCAAGGAGCTAGGCAGCTCTCCAAGGAGCTCGCCACCAAGGAGCCAGGCAGCTCGGCATAGCTCCCCCGGGCTTCTCGCCACTTGTAGGGTAGCTCGGTACAGAAGAGTAGTTTGGCGTATCGCAAGAAGATCTCCTGCCTGACAACCTGGCCCAGACACCGACCCGCCGACTGACACAGGCGCCGACATGGCAACCTGGCCCGGACATAAGCGCCAACCTGACAACCTGGCCCAGACACCGACCCGCCAATTGACACAGGCGCCGACCTGGCAACCTGGCCCAGACACAGGCGCCGACCTGGCAACCTGGCCCAGACACAGGCGCCGACCTAGCAACCTGGCCCGGACACCGACCCGCCGACTGACACAGGCGCCGACCTGACAACCTAGCCCAGACACCGATCCGCCGACTGACACAGGCGCCGACCTGACAACTTGGCCCAGGCGCCGACCTGGCCGCCTGACACAAGCGCCAGCCTGACAACCTCGAGGAGTTCATCACCGTACCCCGGTTCTGACGGGATATGACGAGTCTTACCGTTTGAAGGCTTTTCACCCACCTAACCCGCGAGGACACCACTATATAAGGACTCCGACCCCCAAAGCCAAAAGGGAGGAAAAAGGATGGTAACCCCTGCTCTCTAGCTCTCTCATTTCTCTTCAAGCTCTCTATAATCAGAATGCTAACTTAGGCATCGGAGAGTCCCCACCGGGAAAATACCCCCGGGTCCTCTGATTCAGTTCTCGCAGGTCCCTCAGCTCCCGCCGCCTACAAAGGAGAGGAAATCACCTCACGCGGAGGGTAGTCAGGTTGCGCTGCACCAGGGAGCTCCACCATCCTCTGAGTTTAAGGCCGCCTAAGAGCAAGTCAAGTGACGAGTCCACCAGGCACTTCGCCACCCGGGAGTTCACCACCAGGGAGTTCGCCACCAGGCAGCTCGCCACCAGGCAGTTCGCCACCAAGCAGTTCGCCACCAGGCAGTTCACCACCAGGTAGTTCGCCACCAGGGAGTTCGCCACCAGGCAGTAAACCACCAGGCAGTTCGCCACCAGGCAGCTCGCCACCAGGCAGTTCGTCACCAAGTAGCTCTCCACCAGGGAGCTCGCCACCGGGCAGTTCGCCACCAAGTAGCTCATCACCAAGGCACGTCACCACCGGGTCAAACAACGAGGTACTTAGCCAAAAAATTTATACATCACAAAAAATGGTACGTGACCAGAAACGGTTACATCAATTGGCGCCGTCTGTGGGAACAGGCTACAAAAAGCTAAGTTCTCATCCTACAAAAGCTAAGTTCTCATCTTACCAAAGCTAAGTCTTCACTTTTTAGAAATTGAAGCTATCGCTTTATAGTTTACATTTTTTATGAACTCAAAGACTATGCAGGGAGCTAACAGACTAAGTAGCTCTACCAACCTTACTTTCAATTTAGATAATGCCTCATCAGTCCTCTTCGCAAGGTCCCCCCTACAAAGATGAGCTCTTCGTAGCTTCCGCGGGAGTTGACGGCCAACAGACTACATAGGCGCCCTTACCGGTCGAGCCTTCCAAGGCTCCCGTGTGAGCTGGCGACCTAAAGTTAGTAGTGTTGCCCCCGAAGGTCGAGCTCCTAGTAGCTTCTTGTAGGAGTGGGTGACCGGCATTACGAAACTGATGCAGCACAATCATAGCTCGACACCTCACAGGCAAAGCCTATGGGCCACATTACTGCTTAAGACTCGATCACCTCTCCGGCACGGGCAAAGTCAAAAAAGAGTAGACTACGAGTCACTCCCAAAGCCTACGGGCCACATTACTGCTTAAGACCTGGTTGTCCTCTCCGACACGGGCAAAGTCAAAAAAAGAGTAGACTACGAGTCACTCCCAAAGCCTACAGGCCACATTATTGCTCAAGACCCGGTCGCCTCTCCGACACGGGCAAAGTCAAAAAAGAGTAGACTACGAGTCACTCCCAAAGCCTACGGGCCACATTATTGCTCAAGACCTGGTCGCCTCTCTGGCGCAGGCAAAGTAAAAAAAGAGTAGACTATGAGTCACTCCCAAAGCCTACGGGCCACACTATTGCTAAATATCCAGTCGCTTCCTCAGCAGGAGCAAAATCAGCAAAAGTGAACTCTAAGTTACCCTAGAGCCTAAGGGCTACACTACTGAACTGGCGGAGACCCCCTCGCCTTAGTGGCAGCTCGCCACATACAGGCAGCTCCCAAAGCCTAAGGAATTGGATCAGCACCTACTAGCTCGTCGACTTACGGGCCAAAAGAAATCTACTCCCTTCACTGAGTTACTCTCAGCTCGGGAGTGGGGGGCAATTGATGAGGGCAGATTTGGCCCTCCAGTGAAATTGCGGCACGTGGCACCTCGTGACAACTAGGCAAACACCCAGGCAAACAACTTATCAAGTTGGTGCTCCACCCGGGCACCGGTCTGGCTGGCTTGGCGCGACCCGCACGCGGCCTGGCCGGATCAGCCTGACACATGATCCGACCGGGCCGACCTGGCAACTATAAGACGCCCACCGAGAACCATTAACGGCATACCCCGTGAGGTCGGTAGCTCACCAAGGAGCTCGCCAAGGAGCTCGGTAGCTCACCAAAGAGCTCGCCAAGGAGCTAGGCAGCTCTCCAAGGAGCTCGCCACCAAGGAGCCAGGTAGCTCGGCATAGCTCCCCCGGGCTTCTCGCCACTTGTAGGGTAGCTCGGTACAGAAGAGTAGTTTGGCGTATCGCAGGAAGATCTCCTACCTGACAACCTGGCCCAAACACCGACCCGCCGACTAACACAAGCGCCGACCTGGCAACCTGGCCCAGACACAAGCGCCGACCTGACAACCTGGCCCAGACACCGACCCGCCGACTGACACAGGCGCCGACCTGGCAACCTGGCCCGGACACAGGCGTCAACCTAGCAACCTGGCCTGGATACCGACCCGCCGACTGACACAGGCGCCGACCTGACAACCTGGCCCAGACACCGATCCGCCGACTGACACAGGCGCCAACCTGACAACCTGGCCCAGGCGCCGACCTGGCCGCCTGACACAAGCGCCAGCCTGACAACCTCGAGGAGTTCATCACCGTACCCCGGTTCTGACGGGATATGATGAGTCTTACCATTTGAAGGCTTTTCACCCACCTAACCCGCGAGGACACCACTATATAAGGACTCCGACCCCCAAAGCCAAAAGGGAGGAAAAAGGATGGTAACCCCTGCTTTCTAGCTCTCTCATTTTTCTCCAAGCTCTTTGTAATCAGAATGCTAACTTAGGCATCGGAGAGTCCCCACCGGGAAAATACCCCCGGGTCCTCTGATTCAGTTCTCGCAGGTCCCTTAGCTCCCGCCGCCTACAAAGGAGAGGAAATCACCTCACGCAGAGGGTAGTCGGGTTGCACTGCACCAGGGAGCTCCACCATCCTCTAAGTTGCAGGCCGCCTAAGAGCAAGTCAAGTGACGAGTCCACCAGGCACTTCGCCACCAGGGAGTTCGCCACCAGGCAGTTCGCCACCAAGTAGCTCATCACCAAGGCATGTCACCACCGGGTCAAACAACGAGGTACTTAGCCAAAAAATTTATACATCACAAAAAAAGGTACGTGACCAGAAACGGTTACATCAAAAAGTATATCCAAGTGTTGAAAGAGTAGATGAACAATCTAATCTAGAATGTCTAAATCAATTAAGCTCCCCAAAACTCAATGAATAGCAACAAGTCCTACTCATTCCACCCATGGAGAAAGAGATCAAAGATATAATCTTTAGCATGAATCCACATGAAACCCCAGGCCCAAATGGCTTCATGACTTTTTTTCTATTTAGGGATCAAATTGGATAATATATGGTTGCAATGGTGTTGAATTTCTTTCACACAAAATCCTTTCTAAGCAGATAAATTGTACAAATATATATATATATATATATATATATATATATATATATATTGAAGGAATGATTTCATGCCAAAGTCTCCTCTAGTCAAGCCTGGATCTCCTGCCCACGTTTATCGCAGTCACACATGGAGAACATCTCATCCTCTGCATAGTATTATGAAGGGGGAGATGTTCCCAATTCACGGGGGGTGGTGTATTATGAGTAGGCGTGGGCAGGGTTCTCGTGGGCAGGAGATCTGGAGTCCCCCCAGTTAGACATGTGGCTCTCCTCTATTCAGACACCTGTCATTCCAAAGATTTAAACAAAATGAACACATGTCAAATTCTAATTAGTGGTAGTTCAAGAACAGAGTCCACTAGACGTGTGTCAAATTATAATTAGTGGTAGTTCAAGAAAAGAGCCTACTAACATATAGAGTGAGTCCACCACTATGCAGAGTTGTGAGAAGTGGGAAGCTCCCACTTTCAATCCTTTCCTAAAAAAAAGGAAACTATGCTATTAATTATTGTTAACTACTAAACTAGTTAATTAATTCCAATTATTGATTACTAATGGTAATCTACTTCTAATTAATCAAGTACAATAATTAATTACTAATAATAATTATTGTTAACTACTTCTAATTAATTAATTTCAGTTATTAATTACTAATAAGAATTACTCACTGATAATAATTAATTACTGAAAATAAGTTCTTATAATAATTACTACTATTACTTAATTTCTGATAATAATTAATTAGTGATAATATTGCTCATTATTAATTTGGAAAAATAATTTCTTATAATAATTACTGCTAATACTTAATTACTGATTACTGACAATATTGCCCATTATTAATTCGAAATGATAATTAATAAATAATTTCATAATGGAAATTAATAGTTCAGAAATAATCATTTTATATTTAGATTAACTAATATTAATTATTTTGAAAAAAATATTTAATGTAAATATTTAATTATTACTAATACTAATGATGATGATTATTACTTTGGAATTTTAATTAATTAATGACAATTAATAAGTATTTTAATAATGTTAATTATTAATTGGGATATAATCATTTTATATTAATATTAAATTCATATTAATTATTTTATAAATATATAATTAGTGTTACTTATTTATAATTAATACTATTATTATTCTCCAATAAATACTTCATTTAGTGAAAGTTAAATTATAAAACTTTCAATTGTTCAATATTGTTAAACTTAAAGAATTATAAAAGCAAATATTATTTTATGAATTAACTAAAAATCTTAATTATAACAAATTAATTACTTAATAAAAATAAAAATAAAATAATAATACTTTAATATTACTGATTTAAAAATCTTTACAGACATAATAAGAATATATTATTAGTTAATAATAATAATATACTTATTATTATTACTGATTCCATAATAATTAATATATTATATAATATATTAATAATACTGATTATTATTAAAAAATGTTAATAGAAAAATTTATTTATTTTAAATTATTTGCTGAAATTACCCATTTTAATTCAGATAGATAATTAATTATTATTTTTCATTTCTTAAAATTATTATTTAATGAATAATTTTAATTACTCTTTGATTAACAACCTTATTTTTGAATAATTGGTTTTTTATGTTCAAATTATATATTTACCTATTTTTATGATAAAATAAAAAGATAAAATAAAAATAAATTAATGATATTTACCTATTTTTATCAAACTATATATTTATCAAGTTGTTGTCATTGATGATGACGATGATGATGAGTCAACTTTTTGAAAGAAAGGGGATACTAATAATAATTAATGACTTCTAATTAATTAATTTGAGCTATTAATTACTAATAATAATAACTCACTAATAATAATTAATTACTGATAATAATTTCTTATAATAATTACTGCTAATACTTAATTATTGATAATATTTCTCATTATTAATTCAAAATGATAATTAATAACGATTTTCATAATGGTAACTAATAATTCAGAAATAATCATTTTATATTTATATTAAATCATATTAATTATTTTGAAAATAAATATTTAATGTTAATTATTTATATTAGAATTATTATCAAAAATTATAATTCATACATTTATATGAAATAATTAATTATATTATTATTATTATTATCATTATTTATAATTAATATGATTATATTATTATTATCAATAATTATAATTAATTATTACTAATAATAATTATTTTTGATAAAAATTAATTACTGATTATAATTACTTACTGATAATTAATTCCTTAATTATAACAATGATAATTATTACTTCGGAATTTTAATTAATTAATGATAGTTAATAAGTATTTTAATAATGTTAATTATTAATTGGGATATAATCATTTTATATTTATATTAGTTCATATTAATTATTTTATAAATATATAATTAGTGTTACTTATTTAAATTATTATTATTATAAGTAATTATAATTAATACTATTATTATTCTCCAATAAATATTTCATTTAGTGAAAGCTAAATTATAAACTTTCAGTTATTCATTATTGTTAAACTAAAAGAATTATAAAAGCAATTATTATTTCAGGAATTAACAAAAAACCGTAATTATAACAAATATATTACTTCATAAAATAATAATAATAATAATAATAATAATAATAATAATAATAATAATAATAATAATAATAATAATAATGGTGATGATGATGATGATGATAATAATAATAATTTAATATAGTGATTTCAAAATCAATACATACATAATAAGAATATATTATTAGTAAATAATAGTAATAATAATATATTACTCAATAAAGTAATAATATTAGTGATTTCAAAATCAATACATACTTATTATTATAACTGATTTCATAATTATTAATATATTATTAATCTATATTACTCAATAAAGACATGGAATAAAAAATATTCAAATTACCACTAAATGAATGAACTAAAAATCTATGAATATTCTAATTGACTTGAATTTGACACATCAACATGCCCAAAATTATAATTTCAACCTACATTTCTTATTTCTATCTCCCAATTCCTATAATTCAAACATACCATTAGGTTATGTACAGGTTTCCCTACCTTTTTCCTAAAGATAAATTCTAACCAGCCTACGTGCATTGTGGGGAGATTAGACTTAAAATCCATAACCATGATCAACCAAAAGAAGTGTTGCCACCTAACTTGGAGGTGACTTCCATACTCAGGATGGGCCCATTATTCCCCTTTCTTTCATGTTTCCTCTGTTGGATGGGCTTTGGAGTCCTGATTATATTATTAGTTGATTGTAGCGATATATGATGATGATTTGATTGTAATCATATATTTTTTATCTCTTACTTCAGAGGATTGATGCATCTGCAAATATTGTTTGGCATTGATTGTTTTTCTTAGCAGCTCTTTGAATGATTTTCTTCCTTCTTTGCCTCTTTGAGTGGGTAAACAACCATCTCTTAAGCAGTATTGGTGATATTGTTGTAAACATCAATCTAATTTTACTATTTTATAAATAGATTAATAATTTCAAAATTCTTGATACTTTTTTAGGGGTGAGTTGCTCAACAGGACATTGATTTTTTATTGTTAAATAGTAAATTTCAAATAAAATGATACTGTAGTTGCCCCTTACTTAGTATGGGGTCATTGTCTAGATAAAACATGGTAAGTCTCTTAAATCAAATAAAGAGCATACCCTAAATGTCTATTATAAATAATTAACAAAATGAAAAAAAATCAAATTAAATCAAATAATTATTTGATGAAAATTTCTGAATTAATAATAATAACAATCATCAAGTACTTAATTAAGTAAATAATAAAAAACGAAATAACAATCATAAGTTATCATTAATATTTATTCAAAGCATTCCCCATAATAATTATCGAATACAGTAATTAAACCTTAATAAAGAATTAATATTTATTAACAGTCATTAAAATTGTTAAGCCAAATCATTAATGTTTATTCTTAAATGCAAATTATGAATTAACAAATCTATTATATAATAATTATACTCAGTTGGAAAAAATTATTTCAAGTAAATATTTAAATAATTACAAATTTAGTTAATATTATTGCTATATAACAAAAAATTTAAATTAAATACTAAAATAAATTAATAGTAATAATAATAATAATATTAATAATAATAATAATAATGGTTAAATTAAAGTAATAAATAGTTCAAGTTGAATTTAATGATCCGTAGACTGTATGAATGTCT
This sequence comes from Nelumbo nucifera, assembly GCF_055504915.1. NCBI lineage: Eukaryota > Viridiplantae > Streptophyta > Magnoliopsida > Proteales > Nelumbonaceae > Nelumbo > Nelumbo nucifera. Next base: position 142,598,712 of record NC_142649.1, on the reverse strand, counting down.
TAAAAAATGGTAATAAAAATCATTAATGTTTATTCATATATATATATATATATATATATAATTAACTTCCCCGTACTTAGTATAGGGTCATTCACTAGTATTGTATTTATACCAAAAGAGAAAACCTCAGATACTCCCAATCAATACAAGCCCATTAACCCTTGTAATGTTAGTTACAAAGTACTAGCAAATGGATGGTGAACAAATTGCAACCTGTGCTCCCATATTTGATCTCACCAAATTAGGCCGGGTTTGTGAAGGGTCAATAAATCATGGGCAATGTAGTTCTGGATCAATTTAGTAGAAGAAGGGATCTGGTCATGTTGCCCTCAAATTGGATATATCTAAAGCGTATGACCGCGTAGACCGAAAGTACATGAGGTTATTTGCAAAATGGATTTTCCTCAAAAGTGGAGGAATTTAGTAAAACAATGTATAGCCTGCCATTCATTTGCAATGAAAATTAATGAAGAGGGGCTTAGGGTTTAAGATAAGGGGATCCCTTGTCACCATTCTTGTTTATTCTAAGAAAGGAAGTTTTCTCCCGCATGTTACATAAAGTATAAAGTACAGGCAAAGGAATTTGAGGACAAATGATTAACCACAAGAAATTGGGAAAATGGAAACCATTTTCAGCAACGACATACGAGCCCCGAATTAGCTGGAGAAGATGGTGCACACGGGGCTGGGTTACCTATCACGAGTGGACACGCCAGTGTGCAGTATAGATGGGCCCACAGTGAATTCCTATGCACTCCGCCTGTCTCAACTTAGAATTCCGATGTACCTGGCAGCTCGTCGAGAGAAAGTTGACCCTACTCGGCTACTCCATGACTAGATTTTCCACCTTTGGCGGTGGTGGAAACCCTAACTGATAAAAGTAAGAAGCCCCTTCCAACTTCGTGGTACATACTTCGAACAATACTTTGGAATTTGAATTCCATCCCAGTTACATATTGGCAATAATGGCAGTTAGGATGAGAAAACTGGCAGTTCTCTGCTATTCTAGTTCTAGCGTAGGATGTGGCAATGCGTCTAAGAAGATTGGATGGACGTGGGGACCTCGCCTACGTCAGCACGTATCTAAATTTTCCTCCGATCAAAATGTGTCAAGAAGTGTCACAATCAATTCAGGTAAGTTTGCAACAACCTCTATATAACTCCGTTAATTGATGGAAAATGCCATTAAAGGCGATATGGATTCTTTTTTTCCCCCTGTTTTGGTGCATTTATGGAATTTATGCACAGTTAGACCTTCTTTCCTCCCATTCAGTTGCATAATTCCTTCATCGGCAAAAAACTAAAAATTCACATTGAAGCTTATCATTGTGCAGCAAGAAGCTCGATGGAGAGTGGATGCTATGTATTCTTTTTCTATCAGATTAGATTTCAAAATCGGGATAAAAATTTACTTGGTCGTTTCTGGTTCAGTAGTGATTACTGGTTATATATGTGATATTTATAAGGGAGGAGTCTTAGTTGAATTTGTTATTCTTACTAATGTATTTTGGATTTCAGTTCCTAAATTACTTCAGTATTGGCTTCCATTGTCTTTCTTTTTATAACTAACGTTCACTTGCAAATGCTCCAAATTTCGAGATCAGAAGATGATTGTGGCACAGATTATACAGACTTTCATAAGTGGCGCAATGGGGGTGGTTTTGTCCACAAATCAGCACAGGTTGATCCGACTGCAATCATAGAAATTGGTGCAGTAGTTAATCCAAAATCTGTACTTGGTCCTCATGTCCATATTGGACCAGGAGCTGTTATAGGGCCTGCTGTTGTAATTGGGGGTTCGACAAAAATAGGGTATTATTCCTTCTTTATGCTGCAACCATCTTGATCTTTGTGATTGTGTGTATGGTTCTTACACCTTTAGCATAGAACCAAAACACAAGTTCAGAATGCCAATGGATGCTTTTGATGTTCCTTCCTGTACACAGGGTTTAGGTTTAAGTTCATCTAGAGCCTGCATTATTGCAACCAAGGAATATACTACATGCATGGCTGTATTTTGCTGTAAAGTTAAAATCTCGAAATTGCATGTAATCTGAATGAGCCTAAAAATGATATATTCGAAATAGAAAAAAGAAACATGATTATTCACAGTTTAACACAGGAAATACTCCTTGATAGAGTGGATGCAAATGGAAAATCAATGGATAAGGCTTTATTGAGTTGATACTATATTTTATTTTCTTGATTCATTTAGCCAACCCCAAATAGGTGAATAATCTTTTGTTCAGTTGATATCTTTATTTCCTTTTCCCGATTCATTTATCCAGCCCAAATATATGGATAAAGCTTTGTTGAATTGAAACTTGACAGCATTCTTTTGGAGGTCCAATTGCTGCCCCTTACCTTTATAGTAATGCCTTAAATGGTACTAATTTCTAACTCAGTTTCACAAATAATTTCAAGGAATTGCTTGTTTGACTTCTTTCTTTCTCACTAAGATTATGCAATATAAATTATTGCCTCACTGAAGATAGAGACTAACATGCATCACTTTTAAGCTACCTTGATCCTAATTAGGTGCAGGTGATGAATTTGTAGTCAATAATTTAATCTCAACACTGTCTACATATATAAATATGTAGCCACATATACATGGGGAACATAAAAGCATACATTACATTCATGCCATCCACACACAGAAACACACATATGTACATGCCCTTACGATTTGGGTGATCAACTACAAGAACCTTGCCCAGGTATATATTCTTTAAAATGAAATGTTTAACCATTTCATTATTGTCAATTTATAATGTCTGCCTTTAGAGGAGATTTGTCATCTCTATATAGAGCTTTCAAGAAGGTTCCCTCGTCAACCCCCATGGAACACATGAAAAATATTGAGGCAAAAATCAGTCCCTACCATATGATTCTGTCCTACAATAAGTGTTTACAAGAACTTGATTCAACTTTGCTTGGATCTGGATTGGTCCCAGCCATTAACTGCACACCTGAATCTAGAACTTCACAGCGCTTCGATTGCCTCCTCATAGATTTATTACTTCATCCTCTCTTTCTTCTATGGTATAGTTAGGAAAATAGACTGCAAAATCTCATTATTCCACTCAGTCGATCAGCCTCCCAAAATTGCACTCTATCCCATGCTTCAGCCTTAAAACAGATAAACTTGGCAAATCTTGTACTTGTACAACTGTCTCTTTGTAACATTTGACAATGATCACCTTTTAATTGGAGTTGGGTCAATGATATGTGCTTGAGCAGAACAAACACAAATTGTTAGTTTTGATCCAGTAAATGGAATTTATTGTTTGAAGCTTTTCCGAAGCTAATTTCTAGGAACACAATGTTAAACAATATTAAATATAGTACTTATCTTTGTTGAATTCTGTTGGTATTATTTATTTGTCTTATTTATTCCTTTAGTTTTTTTTTTCTTGAAATGCATATAGTTGTGTAAAAAGACCTTTTCTGTTAAAAACATGCTTTGTTTCATTTGTACCTAGCACAGGTGCGAGTTTATTAATACCTTTTCCATGCCATCCCTCTTTACAATAAACAATTCTTCCAAAATGACATATAATAACTGTTCTACTAATATCCATGGTTACAAATAATACCTTCCATTTAGGTAGGTATTATTACTTGGAGGATGCACAAGAATTCTCATACATATTTGCCAATTCATCCATTCAGGACCATATGAAAAGGGGGGGGGGGGTGAGGTGGGGGGTGGATTCTCAAGTCCAGAATGCCATAATCCACTTGCAATTTCCTTATCTCTTTCTGAGAGCATTATGCCGTGCTGAGATATGTTATTAGTGGTTAAAGGTTAGACATGGTGTCAGCCAGGATATGACAATACAAAGTGGAGTCAGGCCGTTATTTGAACCCCAATTCATAAAAGTCTTGCTTATTAAGTTGCCTTAATAATTCTGAAAATGACCATAAGGTTTCTTGACATATCATGCTATCATGAATGGTGTTTTTGTCTTCATGCTTAATGCAGGAAATTTATCATCATTTATTGTTCTTTCTTTGTCTGATGGTATTGCCAAACTTTTCCAGGTATAATGTTGCACTTGGCAATTGTTCTGTAGGCGAGTCATGCATTATCCATTTTGGAACATGCATTGGTCAAGATGGTAGGCTGTCTATCTTGGAATGATTAGTGTTGTTAGTTTTCTAATCAATCTTGTTATTCATTAAAAAATGAGAAAAAAAGAATATTGTCCTTATACTGTCATTCTAAGTACTTAGGATTCTTCTTTTGTCAGGTTTTGGGTTTTATGTTGATGAACAAGGAAACATGTTGAAGAAGCCTCAAGTTGGTGTTGTTCTGATGATTTCTTGCATATAATTCAGTTTTTGTTAACTCTTATTTTTGTTATTGTTTATTTTACCATTAAATAAAGCAGAGAGTCATGCTTGTTGATAGGAGGTTTTTGTATTTTTAAGAACCACTAAATTATATGGGAAAGTTATTTCTTGGAAACTTCTTGAAATCAAAGGACATGATTGTAGGTGGTTTAAACATAATTAGATTCGTATGTGTTAATACAAAATGACCCAGGGGATTCTGACCAATGCAAGGCCAACTTTGCAATTTTATTCTCCCCAAGCTGATTAACAATTTTTTCCCAAATTCTTAGTGTGGAAACGGCTTGAATGTGGTACTTTTAACTAACCTATTGCATTTTTTGTTCACTGATTAGAAGTATTTATTAATGGTATAGTCTTCAACTCTTTTTCCTTATCAATAGGAAAAATACCCAAGAGCCAACATGGCTGACCATCACATACTACTAAAAGGCATACAAGAAAGAGACCAAGTCACCTTAGAATTACACATTCCTTGATATTAACCTTCCCTCTCTACTCCTCTTCTAGCTAGAGTATCTGCTAAGATGTTGGCTTACTATCTAGCCTATCTGAATGAGCTATTTATCCTGGCTGCTAGTGATCATGCTTACCCTATGTAGTGTCTAAATATCCATAAATCCATCAGAGACAAAGATGTCTTATCTAGTCAATCACTTCTAAGGAATCCCCTTCCACGTCAAATCTCTCTAGTCCCAACGAGTAGCCTTCTCATCCAAATAAACCTGTCGCTTGTTAGCATTCATATTTTTTATTCTATCACCAGATCAATACCTATTTGTAAAAAGAGCATTTAATTATGGAAAATCAACAATAGGTTCACTCCTCTCCTTAAAATAGGATAGAAGTACACATGCTTTGGATGATTAACATGAGGATCCTTTTCTATTTTGTATTCTATTATTATATTAGAACCTAATAATACAAAGAACACATAATTATGGGAAATTAACGAGATCATTTTTTTTGGTAATAAAAAAAAAATCAGCAAGATCATTGGGTGGTTAACATGAGAAATATACCTGGTCAGTGTCATTATTATACCTTCTTGATGGTTATGTTTAACATAATGGGATTCCGTATACTTAACTGCACAGCCTTTTCATGTTCCACAACCATGCCCTAGGGCTGAAATGGAATAAGTTAAATCTTAACATGGTTGTGTTGAAGTGATGGGCCAGGTCTAGGCACTAGGCTCATGTTCTCGTTTTATTTTTTAAAGTAATAGCTTTAGTTGTAGTGGGCCCAAGCCCATTTGTTCGTTTATTTTTAGCAGCCACCCAACTAAAGGCTTTCTTCTAATTACTAGCAAGTAAACCCATGCAATGCATGGGGTTTGGATTTAGGTTAGGTTTGGATTTAGGATTAGGTTCTGGCAAGACACTTGGTGTAACAGTTCTTCTCTAATGGAGACTTTCCCTTCACTATTCCTTATAGCAGAAGACAGGGATGTGATGGTGGCAGATCAGTTTGAGTGGCGTGGAAATTCAGGACACTGGTGTCCAAAGTTTAGGAGGAATCTCAATGATTGGGAAGTTCTGATCTGCTAGAGCTGCTCCAATTAATTCAGGATTATCAACTGAATCCAAATCAGCAAGATTCCAGAATGTGGAAATGGGCTAGGGATGGGAGTTTCTCGGTGAAGTCCTTTTATTTGAAGATGAGAGCTGGTTCGGCTCAGGCTTTTCCATGGAAAGAGATTTGGCTCCCTCACATTCCCACTAAAGTCTCCTTCTTGATCTGGTAAGCAGTTCATGGTAAATGTCTTTCTAAGGAGCAGTTAATCAGGAGGGGTATGGTGCTGCCCTCCATAAGATGTGTGATGTGTAGTGAGGAAGATGAATCTGTGGGTCACTTATTTATTCATTGTAAGGCTGCGCATTTGCTGTTCAGCCATTTCTGAATCCTGTTAAATGTCAGGTGGTGCTTTCCCAAATCTCTAGCTGACTTGCTTTTCTCTTGGAAGTTGGCGGGCTTAAGCAATAGGGGCAAGGTGCTGTGGTGTGTTGGGTCCTGTGGAAAGAAAGAAACAGTAGGATTTTTGAAGGTCAAAGGTGCTCCTTAGATGAGTTGGTGGTTCGGGCAATGACTACTATAATTCCTGGCTGTCAGCCAAGGACTCTTTTAAGCATTTCCCCCATCATCAGTATTTTGAGCTGGGTTTTTTGTTTACTTGATTTAGTTGGGGGTCTCTTGAATTTATTCTGGAGAGACCAGTTTTTTGTTGGCTTTTCTGTATAGTTTCTGGCTGTACATGGAGCTTTTGTGATCTATGATTGTTTACAGTTATACTCATTAATACAATTACCTTACTTTTTCTCAAAAAAAAAAAATCATTTTCAGCCAGGCCCGCATCAGGCCCAGCCCAGCCCAACATATTTATGTATATGTTATATTTTATATATAAATGTTATAATATGACACCTTTAATACATATTATATATAATATCTTGTATTATATAGTGTATAAAATACATTTTATACACATTATATGACATATAATATAAAATATTATACATTTAATATTTTACACATGAAAGCTATAGGCCTGGAGTCAAGCTGGGCTGGGCCTGGATCCAAGCTATTAGCCCTTATCAAGTGCAAAGCCCATCCTGGCCCGACCCATGATAACCCCTAATTTAGGGTTACAAGTTGGGTTGCCAAATTTGAAGAACTTCAACTACATCAGGCATGTGTTGGGGTTCAGGCCCATTGAAAATTTATCGAACTCCTAACCCAACCAAACCCAAGTTGCACCCCTATTTGGGTTGGCAAATTTGGGTCCTAGCTAAGGTCCATTTTAGGGTTGATCTTGGTTTGACCCTTAACCTAACCCAATCATCAGTTTTATATACCCTTTATTAGAGATATCCAAAAAGGGTTAAGAGTCAAAGAAATTTAAGAGGACATTAGGGATTTAATGGGGGGGGGGGGAGAATGATCTTATTGGAGAGAGGATAATGGATTTTATTAGAAACAATTTAGACCTAAGAGGGTTTTTATTTGAGTAATAATGGATTTTATTAGAAACAATTAAGATCTGAGAGGGCTTTTGTTTGAGTAATGATGGATTTTATTGGAGACAATTAAGACCTGAGACGGTTTTAATTTTGACTTCTTATATTTTTGATAATCTAATTTAAAAATAACTAACCACGTGTGAGAAATGAGGAGGAGGTCTGTGTGAGCTTTGTGGTGAAAGCATCCCTCACCTCCCCTCTTTCCTTTTTCTAATATAGATACCCTTAATTGTAATTACATAAAAAAAAACGATTTGGGGGCTGGGAGGCTTGTTTGAGACTCTTTTCCCTAAAACCCTTTCTTCTTCCATTCTCTCTTCTCTATTGACCTGAACTTTCTTCTCTGGGTTTATGCTTGTTTTTCTTAATTAAACAACCAGCTTATTACTGTTCTGATTTACAACTTGGTATCAGAGCAGGTTCTTCCCTTTTTTCTTCTTTCCTTACACTGTACACTCTAGGATCAGCAAGGTGTATGGGGAGATGAGTTGCTGATCATTTTCTGATTGGAATTTTGAAGCCCGGAAGTTTTTTTTCCTAGAGATTCTGCCCAAGATCTAAACCAATTAGAGAAATTTTTCATGATTCAGGTTAAGGGTTAAAGAGATAGATTGGGGCTGGCGCTTGGGACTCTGTTGGTGTCTTTTTGCTTAATATAGTTGGGACTTGGGGAATCCGCTAGAAATAAACAAGCAAATGGGCTTAGGCCCAATACAAAGCTACTACTTTAAAAAAGTGAAAAGAAAACATGAGCCTATGCTCAGCCAATTAATTAAACAGCTTGCACTAAACCAGTTGCTTTCTTTGTGTAGTTTGTTTTGTCAGTCTCCTAAGCTTTTTAAGGTAGTTACTTTTGTGCCTTTTCTTTCTACTAGCTCAATTTATGACAGTAACAATAGTTGTAACGATATTAGTTCTTCACTTTTTTGTGGAGAACTAAAGTTACAAGAGGAATGGTAAAACGTTTACAAATAAATGCTCTACCTTTATTCCTTCTTTTTTTTTTTGTAATTAAGTACACGTTCTGCTTTTAATACATAATATTTATTTATTTTTTGATGAATTAATACATAATATTTATTTGACAAAGAGTAAAAAGAGTCAGGTGACAAGAAGCAAGGAAGAATTGGTTCTTCATGTATGTGCTTCATGGATAGAAAACATCAGAACATACTTGATGTTGCATCCTCTAGCCCATTAGCTATTGGCATTTGGATCTCTTAGGTAAAAGAACCAATTTGGTGGATGTTTCTAAAGATCCTACTGCAAAAGTGTTTCTCTTCATACAAAAAGATGTGTTGGATTAGGTGGTTGGGTGATCATATCCAGTTGACTTCTGTCTTAAAGTGATCCTCTGATTTTGGTGGGCTGTATTAAATGATGGGTCATTGTAGTGTAGCATAAATAATTCCTTAAAAATCCACTAAATTATAGAGTGGACAAAATTTTTTGTTTTGCATGCAAGGATGCATTCTGTATCCTGTAGTTTTAAAATTGTTGAAACAAGATTGCACCATGCTTAGGTCTGGAATCTAGGGGTTTTGTGATTGTATTTGTCTTCAGTTAGAAGAGCCTTACATAACTTGCAAGTAATTCTTATGGATTCTTCCTGTCAACATAAAGCAGTATTTTTGTCATATTTTCTCTTAAATCCCTAAGTTTGTTCCAGGTGGAGTTCTGCTAATTTTGTTATAATAACAAAGAAAAAGATGATTTACCAATAGCACATCATCTGGTCTATTTGCCACATTGTTTTTACACATTATTTAAATCACTGTTTAGCATACATAAGGTTTCCTTAAATAGTTAATATTCTCCACCTGTTACCAAGAATAAATTTGTGATCATTTCATGCTTGAATTTAGACTTTCCATTCCAATACTCTTTAATCTAACAGAGTTGTGGCCTCAGATATCAAATTCAAATCTGGATTAGTAATACTCTCATGTTACAGCTGCTTTCTGCAAGGATAGGGAACCACGTGGAAATAGGAGCTAATACATGCATTGATAGGGGCAGGTTATATGCTTATTTTTTTAAATGTTCCAATAAATTTGGAAGCTATCTGATGCCTCTTTTCCCAATACCATTTGGAAACTGAGGGTTTTTTTACATTTGGTTCTGTAACTCATGCTGGTTATGCAGTTGGAGGGATACAGTTATAGGAGACCATTCTAAGATTGACAATTTAGTTCAGGTTGGTTGCTTCCACATTGAACCATTTTTTAGTTTGGCTTGGGATTATTAAATGCTATCGTGCTTTAAAATGCAGGTAGGCCACAATGTAGTGATTGGAAAGTGCTGCATGCTTTGTGGACAAGTTGGTATTGCAGGTTCAGTGACGTATGTAACTTCTAAGCATGCCTGCATTTGAAAGATTCAATATACCAATCATATGGTTCACGTAAAGTTAAGAATTTGGTGAAGTGCATGAGATTCTGTTGGAATTCAACATCTTCATTTACTGTTATTGGTTTCTAGGATGGGAGACTATGTCACTTTGGGGGGAAAGGTAGCAGTACGAGATCACGTCTCCATTACATCGAAGGTATTGGCTTTGCTACCAGATCAATATATTAATGGCATAGAACAATAAAAAAAAAAGATATTAAACATGGAATAAAAGCTGTCCTTATTCTTGTAGCTTGGTTTAAAGAAAACATACCCTTCCAAGAGAGTGACAAGTCATTCATAAAAAATAATAATAACAATAATAATAATAGAGTGACAAGTTACTGGTGGTGCATTTAGTATCACAAGTAAAAAGTGATGAGCTGGCTGCGCAGTAATCCTTTTCAGGTTATTTTGGTTTTAATCTGGTTCATGGCCTTGCGCTGTTGGCAAAAGCTGTTTGCAATAATACAATCAAATGGCTAAAACAGCCGCTTGTAAGCAAAAAAACTAAATCAGTGAATATCAAGTGTAACACCTAATGCTACATTTTTATATCATTTTGACTTAAAACCTTTTTTGGATGGATCACTTGTTAGCCAGGTTTATAAGCCTATATCACTGAAATGTGGAGGAAACTATGATATTCATTTTAGATAGTGTTCTAAAGTTCTTTGGTGGGACACATGTATGGAGTTGATCATGTGGATAACCTTTTCTGGCGTTTTCATTTTTTTCCTATTTTGCCCCTTTCTGTATACTTGTACCCTGGCTGAAATGCATCTTTCAGAAGAAAGATAAACCACCACTGGATCCATCTCTCTTTTGGTGTATGGTAAAGGATATAAGAATGACATAAAAGTCTAAAACAGTAATACCATTAAGTCTTCACCTTTAAGTAAGCTCTTAGATGTGCACCATCAAGTGCTGATAATATCCTTGTCTACATTCGGGTAAGTTGATGGAATGGTCATGCACTGCCCCTTACACATGTCAGTGATACTACAGATTCCAATCATTGGGTTTTAAGTAGTTAATATTCAAGGTGCTTAGTTATTTCTGAGTCTGCATTGTCAACTTGGATGTCCCTTCCAATAATAAGTTCATCTGATTCATTGGATTACAGGTTCGTCTTGCAGCTAATAGCTGTGTTACCAAAGACATTACGGAACCAGGAGAGTATGGTGGTTTTCCTGCTGTAAGGATTGTTTGATAATCTTTATGTTTTATTTATCTTTAGATGCTTAGAGAGCTTACTGTTACAAGAATCTGGCTTTTGGGTGCCCTTGCAGGTGCCTATCAATGAATGGCGGAGACAAGTTGCTACCCATCGTTGGATTTTGAAGAAGGGCATTCGTTGATCTGCTTCTATGGAATAAATCAATGAGGTCATGTGGGTCCTATACGGGTGACAACGTGAAAATATGTTCTCAGTTGCAACTCTGAGAATGCAATAGATAATGGCTACCTACCAAAGATTGAGGGAAAACTTCCACCACTTCATGCATTGTTCTCGGATCTCTGTCTAATCTGCAGCATAACTGATAAAGCAAAGTTGAAAAATTGCTGTTGATGTTGAAGTGCTTTATGCTTGGGTTTGAATGTCTTTTTTGGGAATACTCAAATAGTAGATTGTGTATCTCAAAATGAATTACAGATAGACACACGATACTAATAATTTAAAATTGTCTCTATAATTATAATCCCAATTTTTTTTTTATTATATTGGCCTTCTATGTTTTCTGGATTGTTGGAACCGTTGGATGTTGCTGGATGCGATGTCAGATACGAAATTTGCAAATTTGAAGTATCCGACGGCATACACAAGTCATAAGTGTATATCTATAGGTTGGTTCAGTTGACCGTATTTTTCGGTTTGATTTCTCAGTTTCGATCAGTATTTTGGGTTTTCATGAGCACCCTTATTTCAGTGCTCTGTTGCCAGTTGCCACATATTGCCCATAGCTTCTAGTCGTTGCTCTCTTGGCAGTTGTTTGCCACTTTGAATGTGCACTCCACCATGTTTTCTTGCTGTCGCCAAATTTGAAGAGCCAGTCCAGTCCCCTATCATTCTCCGTAATTTTGAGTTGCAAATCGCTTTAATATTATGTATATTTGTGCTTGTGCATATTGTATTGCTTTCCCTGTTTAATGTGGGGCGCGTTCCCTGGTGCATGCCAGCACCGAGAAAGTTCTCTCAAACAAGTCCAGATTACCTGCCATACATCTCATGCATGGTGGATGGCTGTATGTGTGGTGTTGGAATGTGTTTTGTTGGTAGGAGATCCAAGGTGCTGGCAAGAACCCTATAGGGGTGCCAATGTAAATTCAGCATCGGCGTGTGAACAAAAAATAAGGTACTGTCTCTTTGTTTTCTCTCCCTTCCTCCTTTCTCTCATCACATCAACCAACTACTGTTGATGACCGGACCGCACTAGTTTGCATGGTTTGCGCTTGGTCCGATTTCAGTTAAGATCAGCGTGGTTTGCGCTTGGTCACCAAATTCACTACGGGACCGGATCTAGTAGGCATACTTAAATACTTAAATGAGCACTTAAAAAAATATTTTGACAATTGTCAAAACTCAAAGATTGTTTTTAAGCTGGGGGTATTTTAAGGGACAGGTGTCAAAAAAAAATTTAAATGCTCATTGAATGTGTTTACAATTTTATGCCTATCTGATCCGGACTACTCTTCCATTGCTTTGTCATTGAATCTGGATTTGCTCCTTTGCCTTTATTTCTCTTCTTTTTTTTTTCTATTTTCAATTTTTCTTGTTCTTTCCAGTGTTTCGAAACACTCAGGGAAGTAGGAAAAGAAGATGAAAAAGCTTATTCTTCCTGTGTACTTCAATAAAATAAACTGTTGGATCTTGAACACAGTTATAATTATATACTATTGTAGGAGAAGAAATTGTTGGTCAGTTTTTGTATGCCCTTAACTTCAATCAGTTTTGATATACTTTTGATATTTAATGTAAATAAATAAGTACAAGTTTGATTCATGTTGTGTGATATACTTCTGTGTAAGACCCTAAAACTGGACACTTAATGAGACTTGTGTTGGTTTTAAACGTTCACAGCCGTTGGATAAGTCTAGGGAGATTTATCCTGCCAAGGCTGACACTGGTGTGCTGCCAACTGTTGGGGTGGCTTGTCTCAGCCGCCAGGGTGAGACCCAAGGCACATGCAGTGTAGGATTAATTGAACCCTTGAACCGGACCAGATTTCCAGTATTGCCCTGGACATTGGAGATTGATGAGCAAAACTGGAAAGTTACACATGACCCCTAAACCCGATTATGGTACTGCACTAGGTGTCGGATTGGGCTGTCTTAGATATGCCAATCAGTGAAATCCTTAGCGGGGGTCAAAACCTGGGTATGTTGGGACAGTCTAAGAATTCATCTGAGTGGGTGATCATAGTGACGGGATCAGCCCCTTTGTCGGACAAAGGTAATGATCGGGGATGCACTCTCTTTGATGGAAACCAAACTGCCGGCAGTTGATTTCAACCGTTGGAATTTTGTTTTGCAAAATTTATATATATGATATATATTTAAGTATGGTTTCAAAATTGTTTGCAAATGGTTTTAATTCTCGGGATCCATGTAAGTAGAGAGTGCAGCACTGTTCCTTGCAGCCGAGGGAGATGTCCTCTCTTGTCGAGCAGTGCTTGATCATTATGGGCTGAGAGGTTAAGTGTAAGGCCATTTGGGATAACACCTGATGGGCTAATCTTGCACCTGCCCACAATCCCTGGGTTTTTATAAGATGGCTTGGCCCAGGGACCACTTATGATGGGCTCAAGGGGTTTACTAGGCTCTCCAGTGAATTCAGCCAGGCCTTGTAACAGAGGCTAGGCCGAACCCATGTGGCTGGTGTGTAGATCAATGCTTGGGTCCCACGCCATACAAAGAAGCCCAATTGGGCAGCAGTTTGGAAGACTTTTGAGCACATAACCTTATTGGGCCTAAAGCCCATTTCGAACTGGGCTGATTTGATCAGTCATTATTAAGGGGTAGATCTGAGATTAGGATGAGCCCAAAAGCTTATCTAATCTGCAGATAGGATTAAGAAGAGTCCTAATCCAAATACAGATTTGGATAAGGGGCAATTATTTATATGATCAGGAAATCCTTTCTTAATCATTAAGCAACTGGAAGAAACCCTAATCGAATTAAATGAATTCGAACCCTAGGGGGACAGAACACACTCTGCAGTTTTATGAGATAGGATCTCAGAAACCCTAGAGAAAAGAAAAGTAGTTTGCCATCTATTTCTCTAGCTCCCTCTTGTTGCAGCTGCCATCCATCTGTCACAGTTCGTTTTCTCTGTCAGAGAAAGATCAAGAATAGTTCTTGATATCAGTCTTTGTTGAAAAGGCTGATTCGGTTTGGTGCTCATTGTCACCCAAAGGATTCTTGTAAAGGATTCAATGTGTAGGACGCACCCTGCTGGTTCTGTTCCACAGTTCTTGATATTTGGGCGTGAACACCAACTTTGGGAGAAATTTTTCTCTGGATCAAGTATAATTACTCCCTTCACTTTTGGTTCAGATTTGGTTCGGTTCTGGTTCAAGTAGGATCCTTGAATCTTGATTCTAAAATTAGGGAATGCGATTCCCAGTTGAAAGACAGGTAGAAAATTTTTAAAATTCGCCCACCTATTACGCATCTGTTTTGGCGTCCATACGATGGATTCTACCATCCCTTTCAGAAACTTCCAATAAGTACGAATCGACTCAATATACAACGTTGGATTGGTGGCAGTGAAGTGAAAAATCTTATCAAACTCAGTCTTGTTATGAAAATTAATCAATTGGGCTTTGCTCGAATATTTCGAATCTTGGGACATGTGTTGCTTTGCTCATCAATTTCGAATTTTGTTTACATGTTCGACTTGCATGTTAGGAGTTCAAAAAGAGTGAAAGAGAGAAGCTGGAAAATTGGCTGTATATAATTTCAGAAGCATAGAAAGCAGAGAAACAAACAATGAAAACTTTCCTTCAATTCCCACAGAACTCTGTTCACATTGCATCCAGCCGTAGGTTGAAAATATTTTCTATACATACATGAATGTTGTAGATGTTCCTAATGTATAGCAGGATGTGGTGCTTTCCGAGTGTGGCATGGTTTTAATGGGCCGAAGATACTGGTCACAACAACCTGTGGAGCTGTGCATTGGGAATATCTTGCCATAGAGGACAAGGGAAATATTCCTAATGCACGACTGCAAATGCTGTTGTGATTGATTTTTAGGACCCTTGCCGGAAAAAAGATCCGGTCTTGTGGCAGATCCAGGTGCCTCTTGAAAGTAGGGGTGGCCACGAGATGAGTTGCTCACGAGTTGTTCGAGCTTGGTTCGGCTCGGTCTAAATAGAGCTTCGAGCCAAATTTGAACCTAATATATAGGCTCATTTGCTAATCGAGCTGACCTCGAGCTTAATAAAGCTTGACTTGTGAGGCTTGCGAACCTATGTCACCTCAGCTACTGAGGGAGACCTCCGCTCAACACCTCTACCACTAAGGGTGACCTCAGCTCGGCACCTCGACAGCTAAGGAAAACTCAGCTCGGCACTTCATCTGTTAAGGGAGACCTTGGCTTAGTACCTCAGCAAGACGACAACTGAGGGAGACCTTGGTTGCTAGGAAGAACTCAACGCAACACTTCAGCAGCTAAGGGAGACATGCAATCAAATGTAGTCGAGCTCGAACTTCTAAGCTTTTGACTCGAGCCAAGTTCAAACTCAAGTCTCTAATTCGAACTGAACTCGAGTTCGAGCCTGATAATTTATGAACGAATTAAGCTCAAATAGCCAAATATTCAACTTAGCTCAGCTTGAATCCACCCCTACCTAAAAGTATAAATTGAAAGAGAATTTCACATAATAAGCCCAAGTTCTTTCCTAAAGTTATGTATGACCCCCTGTATCCAAAACATTTTCATTTTTCAACGGGAAATTTCCAAGTCTTAAAATGCACCCGGAACGCTAAGACCTCCACTGATTCCACAGTTTTCACATGTTAAATTGTTATGGAATTGTTTGAATGCATTGTAGAGGCTGAGATTATTTTCTTTCTTTTCTTATCATTTTAGTAACGAAGAGTTTGGATTGCTTCTTGCCATTATCCCTGTAAATAATTCAACTACACGTCAACAGTTGTCCTATCCTCTGCCTTATATCATTTGCGTGCAATCACAAAAGAGAAGAACAAAAAGATCTTTCACCTTCCACTCTTGAGTCTTGTCGCTGCCACTTTCATTTTGTTTTTTCAGTCATGGTCGATGTCTCGCTTTCTTTCCAACTTTATAAATCAATAAATATTTAATTATTTATGAGGTGGATTTAACAACAACAACCCTTCATTTTCGTTGGTATAAATGCAGTTGGATCTTCTACCCATAAATTCTTACATATATAGTTGGGCATTAGGAATATCTTTCTTGTATTCGGGGTGCATTGGGTTGATTCTGTTAAAAATAGGATTTTAAAAACTGAAATAAAAAATTAAAATTGAACCGAAACTGAATTACAAGAAAACTGAAATAATCGAAATCAAAATTTTCGGTTTGGTTTTCGATTAAAAACCAAATTTAATTAATATATATAAAATATTATATATTATAACTTATAAATCTATTATATATATTATAATATATTATGAAATTGAATTTCATTATAATATATTATATAATATATTAATATATTAATATATAAGTATATAATATATAATATATTATATATTACATATTATATAATGAATTTCAGTTAATTTGGTTTTTTTTAGTTAATCGAATTTCTAACACTGAAAATCAAAACCGAAATTTTCAGTTCAGTATTTCGATTTTAACCGAATAATAGTGTCTTCTGGATAGGGATGTAAGAAAAATTTATACGTAGGAGATCCTTAGAGTGTAAATAGGTTGACTGTAAGTCTTGGATAATTATTGTTTGACTTTTGACTTTGTGCTACTTATTTATGAAAAATATATAGGAAGTAAAATGAGGCAGTAATAATGGAAATATGAGTTTTATTTGATCCAGAAATCAAAATTGATATGGTCTTCATGAAAAAGAAAATGGAGGTAAGAGAAAAGTGATAAGAATTTTACATCCATACCTTCAATGAGTACAAATGAAACAAAAAGTACAGATTTTGTATCAAATAAAAGTATAAATCATAGTTACAAACAAACAAATGCAAACTCAAATCGATATATGAGTTTAGATTTGCACTTCAAATTAACTGCATAAATAATTGCTATATTTATTTTATTGTTGAGTCTTTTAGCCTATTTTACACATCTTTATCTAGGGGCAGAGCAGGAAATTTTTATAAGGGGGGTCAAAACCTAAATGAAGTATGGATGGACCCATAGGGGGGGACCATTGAAGTGGAAAGTGGGGGAGGGGGAAATTTACATAGAAAGCCACATTACAATAGAGATTTTTGAATCATGGGGGGGGCATGGCTCCCCTAGGTCCCACTGGCTCTGCTCCTGTCTTTATCTATAGTGAAAAGAGTGTAGCATTTAACAAGGTGCCAACCAGCTATTTGGTAAGTGAATGAAGGTGATATCCATCATATGGATGATTGAACCATGCTAGATGGTTGGGCAAAATTTCAAAAATTTCTTTCAGCCTTTCGGGAATCGCATTCCCTACTTTTAAAAAAATTGTGTTTTTCTAAAATCATTCTTGCACCACAACTGGATCAGATTTAAACCAAAAAAGAGGGAGATGTATACTTGATATGGATTCCACAGATATAACTCCCAAAGTGGTAGTTCACGCCCAAATCAAAGCCCAAAATCAACTTTCACTAAAGATGGTGCAGTTTGGAGTGAAGCTGATTCAGCAACGTAGTTTTCAGCAAAACTGCAATCCAATTGTATGGATCGAACAAGGAAGGTGACCACGACCTCTGATATTTTCTTGCAAAATTCATAGATCGAGCTGATCGAGATTAGTCTCAAGAAGGGGAGATCGAATTAGGATTTCAGGGCAGAAATAGTAGAGAGAGAAAACTGAAAGCAAAGTCATCTGAAGCAGTTCGATCTCTCTTTTCTTAAGCCTTAAGAAGCACCACTCCTAATCGAATTAGGAGGTTTGTAATCCAAATCTTTATTTGGATCTGGACTCTACCAGTGGATAGGTCTTATCCTCTTATGAGAATGGGTGCTCCAAACCCATGTCACATGATTGCTTAAATTGTCATGTGACATCTTGATTAATTACATTAATCATGGGCCTTAGGACCATTAAGCAAGTGGCTCACGTACCAAGATAGTTGTTGGCCCATTTATGTCTGATTTATATGGCATGGGACCCCAACAATGACCTCACATAAGCCCACATGGGTTTGACCCAGCCTCTTTGAAAAGACCTGCCTGAATTCACTGCCAAATGCAATAAACCCCTGAGTCTATCAATATGGGCTCAATACAGGCCCAACATTTATAGTTAAATTATCATTGAGTCCAGCCATCCTATGAAGGCCCAAGCATAACGGACTTAAGTAAGATACAATCCATCAGTAAACAACCCTTAAATGGTCTCTTACACTTAACCTCTCAGCCCACAATGATCAAACACTGCCCGACAGGGAAGGACCTCTCCCCTGACTGCAAGGTGTAGTGTTGTACTCTCTGCTCGGATAGGTCCCGGGAATTAAAACCTTTTGCAAACATTTTTCTTAACAAACATAATATATATATCATATGAATATATATCACTACTTGGATGGGTCCCAACAGTTTTGATTTCCATCAAAGAGAGTGCAGTCCCGATCATTCACTTTGTCCGATAAAGGGGTTGATCCTATCACTATGATCACCCACTAAAGTGAATTCTCAGATTGCCCCAACATACCCAGGTTTTGACCCTCAAAGGATCTCACTAATTGGCATATCAAAGACAGCTCAATCCGACATCCAGTGCAATACCATAATCAAGTCCAGGGGTTATATGTAACTTTCCAATTTTGCCCATCAGTCTCCAAGGTCTAGGGCATAACTGGAAAATGGTTCGGGTTCAGTGCTTCAAAAAAACACACACTACATGTGCTTCGGGTTTAACCCTAGCAGTTGAGACAAGCTACCCCAACTTCTTTGACAGCACATCAGTGTCAACCTTGGCAGGATAAACTCCCCAAGTCTATCCAACGGTTGAGAACATTCTAAACTAAAACGAGTCTCATAAGTGTCCAGTTTAAGGGGTAATTACACATAAACACACCAATGATAACATAAACAATTATGTACTTTTATTTATTTACAATAAATGTGTTTATACATCAATTTTATTGGAGCTAAGGGCATACACTGTCTAACATTAAGGTCATCTTGTTGGTAGTAGCAAAGACTTGGGATTGAATTCCTCTTGCACTTGAGTTGGGGGGGGGGGGGGGTTATTGGGGGATCCCCCCCACCACAGTTGTGTAGCCCTTCAAAAGAAATAAAAAAAGTGTGGCATTTATTTATTTATTTGCTTCATGGGCTACACTGTTACATAATGGGGGTAGCCCATCCTCTATCTCCTTAACTGGTTGACCCTAGCATCAGTGGAATTTGATCCCAAGTCTCCACTACAATATGTCAGAGATTAAGGGCTTGTTTGGTGATACTTTATGCTTTGTACTTTCAATAACACCAAAGTATAAAGTATGTTGTATATTTTTTGTTTCATACTTTTACTTCAAAAATGGTTTGGATGGAAATTTTTCAAAAATATGGTTTTCAAAGTAAAATACATGATGGGGTTTGAATCTAACAAAATATCTTATACGTATGCATGCAACGTAGCATCCATATATGATGCCACGTGGTGTTTGAATGTAAGTCAATAATATATAAATGCCACATGGTTTTTAAATGTAAGTCAATAATATGTATATGTCACATAGCATCATATATGAATGCCACGTTGCATTTTAAAGTAAGTCAATGATATTACATGGCACGTAGATATGGATGTCACGTGGCATTTGAATGTTGGATCAATGGCATGTGAATTCCATGTGTCACTAAATACATTAATGTGTTTATACTTCCACGTGGCATTTATATATACTACCACGTGGTGAGATGTATAAGTATCGCACAAGTGGTTGATCTATACATTTTAAGAGTATAAAGTATGTCAGAGAGCCGAAAAACACGAAGTATCAAAAGTTGTCTTCGTGCTTTTTATAATTTTATACTTTTACTTAATGTTTTTTTTTAAATAAAAAACAACCCAAACAAATGCGTTCTGATACTTTTTTTGTACTTTCATACTTTTGAAAGTATGAAAAGTACTTTCAAAAGTACTACCAAACAAGGCCTAATTGCATATAACATTTAACAATCTCTCTCTAGGTTTTATCTTTGATGATAATATCAAGTGCCATTTATACATCCCCTATAGTTTCTAACTACTAATACCTACCTTATAGTTTGCATATTATTAAAACAGATCCCCTCCATTTTAAATTCCATTTACTTAATTCACCTTTTATTAGAAACCATTTGTTTAGGAATGGTTTTATGTTATAAAAATATTGGAAAAAGTATTATATCACCTTTTTAGGAAACAAGCCCTCTCTGCACATTATTTATTCTAAAAATAAAATAAAAAATAAAAAAAAAACTTAAAGTAAAAATAGATGAAGATAATAGAAATAAATATAAAATTAAATAGAAAATAATAAAAGAAATTATTATTATTATTATTATTATTATTATTATTATTATTATTATTATTATTATTATTATTATTATTATTATTATTATTATTATTATTATTATTATTATTATTTTCCTTCATTTATTTTCTATTTTATTTATTTGGAACGAACAATGGGTTCAAAAGAATGTCATTTTTTAGATTTCTTTTGTTAGCAAATTCTGATTCTTAGTAAATGACCCTAAAATGGCAACTTACCTGGTTGCTGACTTAAACGAGTCACCCAGTGTTCTTAGCGGAAATACACATAAGAGTCAACAACCAGATTCAATACTCACAAGACCATGTTCACATTGTATATTCACAACCACTTACAACCGTGTATTAGGAATATTTTTATAATTATATGTTTTTATTCACGGGGAAAAATTCTCAATACACAGGTACAAGTGGCTATGAGTACGATTTGAGCATGGTCTTGTGAGGATTAAATCTGAATAGTAAAAACTAGGAAGAAAGTTTGATGTCAAGGTATTAAAAAAGGGCCATTTTCGATCCTTGCTTCGCTCGCTCGCCTTTGCTTCGACAAGACCCCCCTTTTAGCAAATGTTATGCATTTTTATTTTTTTTAATAAAAAAGATTTTTATTAAAGAAAGAAAAAAAATGAAATCCCCCCTTCCTCCTTCCTCTTAAGGAAGCTTACGCCTCTTGCATTCTAAATTATGCTTCACACCTCTAGGTAGTGCCGTAGTGGAACACCTCAGTGTTTTAAAACATTGAATCATTGATATTTATTTTTTTAAATTTTAGTTTACTTTTAGAATAATATATGCAAAATAATTATTTCATCTATTATGTCCATAAATCCATTTAATTTTTTGTTACATATTTACTTTTCTTAATTTTAATTTAATTTTTAGAATAAAACATGCAAAATAATTACTTGATCTATTATGTCCATAATTAGATAGTATGTTTCTGTTCCCGACTTCCCGTTTATTGATTATAATATGTTTTTTTCATAAAACCCACTAAAACGTGCTATTTTATACATAAATAGCTCATTTATATCTTATATTTAGTGATATTGGTGTTTATTTATGATTTATTAGAGTATTTATAGCATTTCCATGTGTTTCCATGTGTATCTTAATTTTTCGTCTGTATCCATGTGTATCCAAGGTGTATCCCGATTCATCTCTTAAATTTGTCTTTCCGATACTTTGAACCTTGCCTTGACCCTTTCTTTCTCCTATACTTCTCCATTTCCCTTTCTCTCAAATAGAGAATCTTCTCAAAAATCAGATCCATTTGCTAACTTTCAATGGCTTGTATAGAGGTGTAAATCGGGTCGGGCTGCCCTCAACCTGGCACGAAATTGGACCGGCCCAGCCTGACACGGCATGACAACCCATGGGTCGTGCCAGGCTCGACGCGATGGTCTATGCCATGCAGGGCTGGGGGTTCGTAGTCCACGGGCCGGCACGGCACGACCCACAGGGCCTGTAACAGGCTGCACTCGGCCCATCCGAAAACTAGTCGTTGCCCCCCCCCCCCCCCCAACAGGTAGTTTCAGCTTTTTGGGGGGTCTTTTACATAAATACCCCCCCTAACAGCTATAAACAACTATATAGGGGGTATTTATGTATTTTGCTTATGAAGGGGAGAAAAAATAACATAAATGCCCCCCAACAGCTATATAACAACTAGTTTAGGGGGGCTTTTTGGGTAAAGTTATAAATAACTTTACAATGACCAAAATACCCCTCTTAACAACTAAAAAACTACTAGTTTTTAGGGTATTTTGGGCAATTGAATTATGTTCAATTCCTATAAATGGCCCTATCCTCCACCAATCTCATCATACCAATTCAACAATTGTCTTAATCTCTTCTCTTTCCCTCATACTCATATATTCTCAATTCTCTACAATCTGAGTAATTCTGATTAGCTGATTGTCTGATTCTCCAATTCTCAAGTATGATTGCTCAACCATCTCAAGTATCTTAATTTGGGAGGCTTGGATGTTGAAAGGCTTTAACCATTGAAATCAAGTTGGGATTTTGAACCGGCAATCCGGGTAAGTCCAATTAAATTAATTTTTATCTTTTTAGAATTTAAAAAAATATGGCCAGCTCTTCCCAAAACCGATTCCCCAACATGTTCACTATTAACGATATTCAATCGCATCATGATAGTGTTAACATTGATTCTATTGATATTGATGGAAGTGGAACTTTCACCCCTGGTACTAATAATAGGGGAAAGGAAAAGAGGGCCTCTAAGTTGAGTAGCCTGGTTTGAAAATTTTTTAAAGAAGAGAATGTTGAGGGAAAGGGAAAAAGAGCAGTTTGCCAAAAATGTAGAAAAGACTTTAGCTATTATAGCAAGGGTGGTACGGGTCATTTGAGCAGACATTTGCTCACACTGAAAATGAAGAAGAAGAAGAAGAAGAAGGGAGATAAACAACACAAACACAAATTGGGAGGGGGAGTTTTGGTACATTTAAATATTCACAAAAAAAAATGAAACAAGAATGAGCAAAGTATATTGTACATGCAGAACAACCATTTATATTAGCTGAAGATACTAAGCTTGAAAAATGGTTGCGTAATTCTGTAAACCCACAATATAAAAAAGTTTCTAGGAATACTATTAGATTGGATGCTTTAAAAATTTTTTATTCAAATAAAAAAAATTTAATTTATTTGTTATCAAATCTTAATTCTAAATTTGCAATTACTTTTGATGTTTGGACATTTAAATTTAACATAAGTTATACTTGTGTTATCAACCATTTTTTTGATGAAAATTAGTCTTTAAATAAAAGAATTTTAAGTTTTAGTAGGCTTGAATGGCCACATACCGGCCCAGCTATTGATGCAAGTATTTTAAATACTTTGCATGCTTATGGAATAGAAAATAAATTATTTTCTATTAGTTTTGATAATTCCAGCAATAATGATTCTACAACAAATATTTTAAAACCTCAATTAAAATCATGTTTAAATGATAAATTATTTCATATCAGATGTGCATGTCACATCTTAAATTTATGTATTCAAAATGCCTTGAATATTATTTCTACTCATATTTCTAAAATTATAAATTGTATTATATATATTAAAAGTTCAGGGGCAAGAAAACAAGAATTTAAATATTTATGTCAAAATTATTGTTTAAAATATAAACATTTTATATTAGATGTAAAAAATAGGTGGAATTCTACCTATACTATGTTAGAAAGTTGTATTTCTCATAAAAAAAATTCTTACTAATTTTTATAATGCAAAAATGCCTAATGATATTATATTTGAGGAAGACTAGGGAATAGTAGTTTGTATAAAAGGTTTTTTAAAACATTTTTATGATGCAACTAATGAATTATCAGATATTTATTATCCAACTAGTTGTAATTTACCTTATCAATTAATGGTAATTAGTGATTGTTTTGCAAAATATAGAAATAATCCATAATTTAAATGTATTATTGAAATAATGAAAAATAAATTTAAAAAATATTGGGAGAACATTTCTCCCCTTTATTGTTTAGCTACAATATTAGACCTTAGGATTAGGAAAGATGGTTTAGATATTTTACTTGAAACATATTGTGAAAATATGAATATTGAAATTGAAAATAAAAAAGAAGAAATTAATAATTTGTTATTTGAAATGTACAATTTATATGAATCTAAAACAGTAGGAAAACTTTGTTATTTGAAATGTACAATTTAATATTTTTTTATTTCCTACAACTTATACAACATCTTCTACTTCTGATCTTGAGACCAGTAGTACAAGAGAAAAACTTTTTTATTTAATAAGTAGAAGGCAGAAATCTGCTACTTCTACAATAAGTTCATTTACTAAACTTAATTTTTATTTACAAGCAAATTTTTCTAGTTTAGGTGAGAGAACAAATAATTTTGATATTTTAGCCTGGTGGAATGAACATTCAAAAAATTATCCAATTCTCGCCGCCATGGCACGTGATCTACTAACCCCTCCGGTGTCTACATTTCCATCGAAGTCTTGTTTTAGTATAGGTACCAGGGTGTTGGACAACAAGAGAAGCTGCATGAACGATGAAAGTATAGAGATGTGCATCAGCTTTAAGGATTGGCTAGATGCAGAACATAGATTACAAGACAAAGGAGGGCATGATACTACACCGGATATTTCACCTAAAGCAGATGATGAAAGTCATGATTCATGAAGTTGACTAGTTGCATAGAATTTTTTATTTTTTAAAATTATTGTAATTTTTTTATTTTATTTAATTTATTTGCTTTTTTTTTTAATTTTTAACAATGTGATTTTGTATTTTCAATTTGTAACTATATTGTATTTTTTATATTTTATTAATTTATTCCATTTTCATATTTTATTCATCCAAATATCCAATCATCCAATCATTGTATTTGTAATTTATATCATTCAAATTTAAATGAAATAAAATTCCTATTTTTCTTCCAATTTGTTATTCCATCATTCTTATTTGGTTAAGTATTTTTTTTTCATTTATGTGTTAGATAACTTAGATTTCTCATTTCTTAATTTTTCAAATAGTTCACAAAGTTCAAAGGAAAGTTAAATATTTTAGTTTTACACTTTTACTTACAAAAGAAATAAAAATTTCAAAAAAAAAAACAAAAAAGTCAAAAAAAAATCAGTCTAACTCGGTTTGGCTCAGGCCCAAGGCTCGCCTTGTGGCCCAGCCCGGCATGGCCAAAGTCCACGGTACGTTCTACAGCCCAGCCTGTGGGCCATGCCGGGCCGACCCCCAAAATTTTCACCAGAAAGGATGACACGGCCTATGACAGCCTATGGGCTAGCACGGCACGGCCCGCACTTTGCACGGGCCGCCCGCGGGCCGTGCCGTGCCGGCCCACTTTACACCTCTAGACTTGTATCAATCTCATGTTTTCAAAACTAGATTTCTTCCATATAAATTTGTTTCTGTCAAGAATTTTTAAAACCAACTCTAAGATGAGAGAGGCCTGAGATGAATGCATGCTGGGCCTATCCAGGAGGGGAGAGAGAGAGAGAATCGAATAAAGAAAACGTAGAAAACAGGGAAAGTGGAAGAGAAAACTGTGTATAAAAGAATTTTATTTTATTTTATTCAAAGCGGCGTGGCAGATTTTCAATGGAAGACTGAAAATCACCTCTTAAGAGGTGACTGAAAATCACCTCTTAAAATCACCTGGTAGGGCGTTTGCCGCACTGTAGCTAGGCTGAAGAAGTAAAAACCAAAAAGAAGATGATGTTAGTGGCGATTGTGGCGGAGCTGCTTGAGCAGTACACGGCGCTGCTGGTAAGGGTATTACATCAAATGTTTCACGCACCCCCTTTTCCATGGCGTCTGCGTTTCCTCGTTCGTTGAAATCTCCCTTTCCACTCCTCACCTCACGCCTCCTGGGCTCTGCTGGCTAAGTATTTATGTTCGCTTTTTGATTCTTACTCCATCTCTCCACCACCATGTCAACTGCGTATGGAGGGGGCTGTCTATCTCTATTTACTGTAATTTGCTTTTTTGTGATCTGAATACTTCTTCTCGTTACTGTAGTAGTTTATTTTCAATCTCAATACTTCTTCTGTTCGCCACTGTTTATGATTTTGTGCAATTTTTTGGACATCTCCTCAATGTTCACTTAAAACAGTATCCCCAAACAGGAGAGAGAGAGAGAGAGGATTCGTAGATCTCTCAAGTATACTTTATACCCAGTTCAATCCAAAGTACCTTTACATTGCCCATTATGCTTCATTGCAATAGCAGATAAACACACAGTACCATTTCTGCAGGAGTACAGGTTTCTCACAGATCCGAACTCGATGGGGTGACGTAGATCTCCAAAGAAACTTGCAGGTGAAGATTCCAAGCGCCTCATCAAACTAAGTCCGCGGGAAAACACGGCCCTTGACGTCGGGGCCGGGTGACAGAGAGTTCCACCATGCATCGGTGTCCATTACTTCTCTCACCCAACCAGAAATTGAAGGTGCGTGATATTCCCCTACGTTTCGATGCAAGGTCTCGACATTTCTCAATCGTAAAAGGCCAAATTTTCTAATGGAGAAAATACTACAGACGTTGAAAATGGGAAAGGTTGATGATGATAAGCACTAAGAAGCTCAGACGGGGAAACATCAAACAGGGACGACCCAAGGCCGTGTCAAACCTTCCTTCTGATACTGATATATGGACAACCGGCCTTGGACGTTGCCATTCTTTGACGAGTCGTCGAGTCCGGATGAGATACACTGGATGACTGTGAATTGGGGCTGTTTAACCAATAATAACGCCCCACGTCAGCAACCGGGGAATATAGTCATGGTTTCCTCCATTAATTTTGCATGTTCTCCAGTCAGACAGCATTTGCATTTTGCCATTTTCGACAGTATTCTATTCACCACTCAACCCTTAATCCATGGATATGATTCATGCCATAACTTTGTTAATTGGTGGAACAGAATCTGACTGATACTTGAATTAGAAGCCATCTCCTAGCTAGTTTAATTTGCCGGTAAAACCTCCTACTGCTAACGAGGCCTGTAATCAAATCAATCTTTCAACAGTGTTGTGGAGGTCTCCTGAGTTGAAGGATCACAACAGCAGTAGGTCTCCTGAGAGCTTTATGGGAATGCGCTTTTCCCACTTCTATATTCTAGAGAGAGAGATAGGTCTAAACCTACCCTCTGACCAATTTTTGAAAAAGAAAAACTATTTGCACTCTACATGACTCAGTTTGGAAGGAGTACAAATACAAATCTGTGGAGTGCAAAACCTTGGATTTTGTATGTACTTATTACTCTCCCTGCGTTAGGTATTTCATACTCTCCCTAAATAAAAGCTATATGTGTGCATTAACTAAGAGTCCTTTACTCGTGGCCATAAGAAACTAACTATAGAAGCACATTCCCATGGGTGGAGTTATCATAAGAGATCAACATCTTTTGGTAACCACTCAAAGGAGAAAGCCAGTAAAGCTATGGGAATCACCACATGCATTTATGAATACTTGATCCTAGTTGAACATTAGACTCTAATATTTTCCCCTACTATTTATCCTTGCTATTTCAACAAGTTTACCTTAGTGATTTAACAATGATAAAAGGGGGAGAACCAAGAAATTGGTATAAAACAAAAGGTGGCAAGTGTGAATAAAGAAATTACAATTTCCTATGTGAAAAATTAAATTGGAGATCCCTCAACCATCTTTAGACCCTTACGCTATGTTTGGTTTGAAGGAAATAATAGGGAAAGGAAGGGAAATGCAGGGAAACTTATACAAGATTTGTAAAAGTTTCCCTTCCTTTCCTTTCCCTACTTTTTCCTTCAAACCAAACATAGCCTTAAGGAAAGCACCAGCCTCTAGCGAGCATTAAGAGGAAGGGATAACACATGCTTGAAGAAAATTTCCTGTCATATCTAACACCAACTCCAGCGCCCCCTCTGTCACCAGAAACTGCTGCCCCATCCACATTAACGAAATCCTTCCTGCGGCCTCTACCAACTAAGAACCTCCCTGATGGTAACTGGTGCTGGTCTGTTTCGGTCAGCAACAATAGTGTGTTTGGCTATCTCCTCTAGATCAGGGATGCCAAGATGATGGAAGTTGGATTCGGCGTCTTAGTTCTCCCCTGGAACACAACCTATTTAAAATATTAATAAAAATTGTATTGCTTTTTATGTATGTACAATTTATTCATGGTAATTTGAAGTTGAATCTTAGCCTTAGTTTGGGAAGAGTATGAATACAAATATTTACGATGTAAATACAAGATTTTGAATTGTACATATTTGTATTTGTACTCTTTCCAAATGGAGCTTTAAAATTAGCATCACCAACATCAATGCATTCATGTAGTTATAGCTCTGAAGATGCATGTTTTGGCAGCTTCCGGATGGTAGGTGATTCGGATGCCTAGTTGAACAGTTCATAATTAGAAGGTGATTCGGACGCCTAGCTGAACAGTTCCTAGATGAAAGGTGGCTCGAACGCCTAGCTGAACAGTTCCTAGCTGGAAGGCGGCTTGGATGCCTAGTTGAACAGTTCCTAGCTGGAAGGCAGCTCGAACGCCTAGCTGAACAGTTCCTAGCTGGAAGGCAGCTTGGACGCCTAGTTGAACAGTTCCTAGCTGGAAGGTGGCTTGAACACCTAACTAAATAGTTCCTAGCTAGAAGGTGGTTTGAACACCTAGCTGAATATTGACAAGCTATATAGTTTACTGGGGCAACCTGTAAGGAAACAATGTAAAATTGCCTGGGTTGTTTTACCCGAGGTGGGCACTCCGATGCTTAAGTCAACGAGTTGGAGATTTTTGAGAGAGCCAAAAGCAGGAGCGGTAAAGAGCTGTAAGAGCTAAATTGTGCATACCTTCTGAGGATGGAAGTAAGGCCCTTATATAGGCATTGTTTGGCATGGACTTCATGCACCGTATCCGAGATCTTCTAGAAAACGTTCTTAACCGATCCAAAGTCCTTGGAGGTAGTCGTGCACGTAGACCAATCTTTGTGCTTTATTCAGTTTCCTCTGGAACATTCGGTATGGGAGCCAACTTCCCAGGAGTGACAGGATGCATGCAGAATTGGTCGACGAGCACGTCTCACAAGTCAAGACCTAGACCTCAATCAGGTTGGCAATCCCTCGAGAGAGGTCACTCCTCGTGTCAATATCACTTCGACTGGTACTGATGAGGTACCATAGGTCAGCCCTGGACAAGGTGCTGCTTGTCGCTTTAAGTTGTGGATGAGGTCGCTAGCTAGGTTTCTACCAGGTCGGCAGCGTAGGTAGGTCGCCAGGTTAGCGGAGGCAGGTCGCCAAGTCAGCGACGGAAGGTAGGTCGCTAGGTCGACAAAGGCAAGTCACCAGGTCTACGGCGACAGATCGCTAGGTCAGCGGCAGAGGCAGATCACCAATTAGGACTCCATCATTTTGGTTAAAGCAAGTCATTGCCTAGGTGGTGCCAGGTGTCATTCAGTTGTTCTAAGATGCCATGTGTCATGATGTCATTTGAGAGCCAAATCTGCCCTCATCAAGCTCCAAGGACTACGGGCCCAACAAAAAACATTGCTTTGCATCTAATGTAGATTAGATTGGATAGGAGTATACCTATTCATAGATTAGATTGGATAAGAGTATACCTATTCACGGCCAGGCCACAATTACCATGGCCAATTTAGCAAAAGCTAAGCTCAAACCCAACCCACAAACATGCTTAGGAGGGACTGTGGGAGTGACTCCCAGTGTTATCGCTTGATGTTGATTGGTTCTTCTGGCCTTGCCACAACCCACAATTACCATAGCCAATTGGCTATTTTGTCAATCTATGACTCTTCAACTCAATTTGGAAAGAATACAAATACAAATATGTACAGTATAAATACATATAAAATAATACAAAATACAAAGTTTTTCACTCTACATATTTGTATTTGTACTCCTTCCAAACTGAACCGAATCAGATCTGCATTGGCGGAGAACAAAAAATAGAAGATTTGCAGGTTTAAATATGATGAACCGGTCAGAAGAGTAGTTAGATTGTGTGAAAGTATGAATAATATATATATATATATATATATATATATATATATATATATATATATATATATATATATATATAATTTGTTTTTTATTAAAATACTAAAAATTGGGATTCGAGATTTAGCAAAACTAGCTAAAACGTAACGTACATATCACAAAAAAGTTATCCAAAATCGGCATATAAATCACTCCAATAAGACAACTAAGCGCAAAATTTGGACCTCGATCTAAAGTTTGTAAACATGGAGTGTATAACCCATGACCTGATGGCAAGGTCAAACAGGTTTTGACCAAGTCAACACTTTTTTGGCCAAATCCCATGTTTTAGGAAAACCGGACCCAAAATCATGACAATGTGATGGTTCGAATGGTTCGACCCATCCAGGTCAAGGGGGGGGTGAAAACAATGGAAACAAGTATATCAAATAACGCTGCATGTAGCCTACATTAGCATAAATATTCAATCGAGGTTGCAAAACCCCATACATCCTTGCGAAAACAGTAATCCTAATTCAAAATTCTTTTACTTTGCTGCAGCTCTTGCACTCATGGACGAATGGTAACTGGAGCTCCTCTGTTTCCTATAAGAAGTATAAACATCATCATATTGACTCACTTCATTTGGATTAGCTGTCGCCCCAAGTCCCAATCTTCCCGAGCCACTAGATCCTGGTTTCTGTTCTACACTTCCATCAGCATAAGTTCCTGTCTCAGGATCTACATGCAGCAGGTTTGGAGGAGGAGGAATGCATGCCCCTCCCTTGCGAACTGGAGACTCCCTATCGTACTCATCATCTTCATCATTTGAATTTGATGGTTTCATGGGCCCTTCTGATGGGTTAACTTCGCCAATCTCTTTGAAGAACTTTGAAACTCTCTCAAGAATTTCTGAAGGAGATACAGTGGATGGAGGGATAACAGTAGGAATGTCTAGAGGGCTCATGGGAGAGTATGGTACCCCACTACCAATCTGCATCTTCCTTACCATTCCAGGAATAAGACCAGGTGGGAACAAGGGATAAGGAGGCACCTTTTCTCCAATGCCAACATTTGAAGTAACTGGTTGAGTAGGTTGTGGTCCAGACCCCACAAAAGGAGATGCAGTAACTGGTGGGTAAAGGCCAGGAGGGACCGAGCTTGAAAGAAATTGCTGGGGTACAGGAGGTGCAAACTGGGAAGTTGAAAGGGATGATTGCACAGTAATGACAGTAGGCACTTGTTTATCTGGTTGCTCTTGATCTAGTAAACCTGGCACCGAATCTCCTGGCTTATCCTGCTGCCATTTAGAGGCATCATGAGATATTTGCTGTTGCAAACCTGCAAAAGAGAGAAAAAACTAATAATAAAATTCTTACAGAAACTTCATAAAGTATATACATGTATATGCACTATAAGTCGGATATGCACCACTTGGCACAAACACAAAGGAGGAGTATGGGAGGACGAGAGATAGAGAGAGAGAGAGAGAGATTACCAGCAGCACTTGATGGATCCACTGAGGAGGTAGATGACTCCTTAGGATGCCCTGGAAAAGAATTACTTGGAGGTCCACCAATCATCTCACCCTCAAGTGAGTATATAGTATCAGGATCATAGACTTCCTTTGAAGCCCAAAACTGTAAAATTTTTTGCAATCGAGACTGATTTGCCTCTTTATTATGAGGGTTGTGGTAAATTCTGGCAAGCATGGAACCAAGAATAGGTTTGAAGGCAAGGGCCTCATTATCAAGGTCACGAGGATTGATCCGCCTTTGCAAGCTGCACCAATTGGTGTCATCAATTGAGATAAATTGTTAAAGGAAAATAGAATAGAAGATGAACCAGTTAATGATTACTTCTAAACCTTTTTATCAGTAGAAGATAATAAAATTTATCATATAATGGAGCGGCAAAGTTACAAACCCTGTCCAATTTTAGATGGGAAGGGGAAAAACAAAGCAGCACATCAGAATTTCTAGTCTTTGCCCAGTTGGATCCAAGATCTGTTCATTCATTCATACATTAGGATTGAAAGGAGTTTGTTGAGGGGCTCTTTCTGATTATATCATATTTTAAGTGATTACGATCAAATCCCATCCTGACAGTCAACAGCCAACTAGAGAAGCCACAACTTTTATACGCAAGGGAATTTCAGACCACATCAAAAATGAAAATGAACCTTTACAGTTAGTGACGAAGTGTTCTACACCAAAAAAAAACATGGTTCACTGATGTAAGCATGACATGGAAGTTACAGTGTCTCAACATCTATAAAGCACCAGTCGTAATTTTTTTACCCAACAATGACTATATGGCAAATAGCGAAGTTACATGTATACAATACATGAGTCACACAATCAATAGTCACATATTGTAGTTCAAAAAATGAACAAATAGAACAACCCTTTCTGTATTATTTGGTTCAAAAAATGCATTGTCATTTTCTGGAAAAAAATGGTACATTTTTTGAACCACACCACCCTTTTCATGAGCCAAACACCACCTAAAAGATAAGTAATTTTTCAATGGATTTCTTCTTTTTTTTCACCATGGTGTCAACCTGACATTTGAAGATATCAGAAACCCCAAATTTACATAAAATATCCAACAAGAAATAGAAGAGGTTTAACCAAACATCACCTAAACTGCAAAAGTTATACATGTGCAATATCAAGATGCAAATTATGAAGAATCAATTAAGTTTTAAGCAACTTATAAGAAAAGAACTGAATGACGGTTAAATAAACCATCACATCTCTATAAGATAACTGGTACACTCTATATCTTAGTTGTATAAGAAATTGCAACATAACCATAACGTTTGTGGGTACAATCCCGGTTCCAATCATACTACAAGTCAAAACCTGTCCTATTCTAAGTTCAATGACTAGGGAGGTAGGAGCTGTGCAGGAGTTATATTGAGATCTTTGTTCATGAACAGAAATGCTAGTTTAACTACTTGAAGCTCTCATCTTAACCCCCAATTGGATAAGTTCATAGCACCAAATACTCAAATCTCAAATTTAATATCCATTCTGATTCTATACCAATTCAAAACATAGCCACTCCGACATTTAAACAAACATTCCAATCAAGATAATATTAGCTCAAACAAAAGCTTGCATAGAAACCTCTTAAAACCGTATAGGTACTAGGTACCAGCAGACAAAACAAGGGTTTTCTTGATTGTCAACGAAAATGAATTTCATTCATTTATAATGAACAAAGAACCAGACTGTCCCAAGATAGACAGTGCGGGCAGTACAAGAAAAGCAGTACAGCACTTGGCTGATAGACAAAACAAGGTTTTCCTTTAACTGTCTTATAAAATCAAGCATCTCTTCCAAATAATACCCAATAACCAATATTTCAAAAAACTTAATTATCAACTACAATTATGAGATTAAAAGAACCAGAAAACAACAGGGCTAGATCACAGGGCTTAAGGTTTCTTAGAGAATTCTAGTCCACTGTTAGCATTGTCTAGAACTCTAGATCCTTATCTTTGGCATGGATCATTACTTATCTTCTCACTACTTCCAACTACATCCTTTTTCTTTCTCCCTGCCCTTTACATCCTTCAACTCACACCAGGATGCACATGACCAAACCATACCAGTCAACTTTTGCACATCACCTAGTAGAATTACCCACCTCAATTCCTGCAAATTCATTCATATCTAATTTTAGGGTAAACCTATGGTGCCAAAAAGGAATGATACTTGGAAGAGCTTTGACCAATCACCCCCATGGTGAATTCTGATGAATACCACTTGATTAGTTATCAGTTCTTTAAATATCATGCCTTTCTGGTATCATAGTCAGATCCCCCATCTCGTCATTCCCACTCATCAATCTCAAGATTACCATCTCCAGTACATATTCCATGTGTGTTTTGCTTCTTTTTCTAATCAGTTGCATTGTATTGCTTCTTGATTGTGCAAACTTCTATATCATACTGCATGACTAGCCCCTTGCTGTAGTTTAGAATTTTTCCTTCTGGT
Source organism: Nelumbo nucifera (assembly GCF_055504915.1). Taxonomy (NCBI): domain Eukaryota; kingdom Viridiplantae; phylum Streptophyta; class Magnoliopsida; order Proteales; family Nelumbonaceae; genus Nelumbo; species Nelumbo nucifera. The sequence goes on along the minus strand of NC_142649.1, from coordinate 142,564,743 downwards.
ATTGGTGGTTTCACATCTAGAAGGGAAGGTGACATGATTAAGCATGAAGTAGCCCCATTGGAAAAAAAATAGAAATTAAGTCAAGGGCTCATGGCCTTTTTGGATAGCAATAAGATTGCTATGGCTAAAACAACCCTCCTCTCTTTCAATTGAAAGGAATTCTTCAAAGGCCAATAGATGGGATAGAGGGTTGGCAAGGAATTCTTCAAAGGCCATTAGTTCACCTCTTCATTCTGTTCCTCATGTTTTGAAATGGACTCCTAGGGAGCTGAATGCAGTTTTTGATGGCCATGCTAGGTCAGGGGCAATTTGGGAAGGAATTTACAGAAAAAAAAAACTCTTTTCCATGGGAACTTATGTACTCTACATGCTTGTACAGATTGTGATGATCTCAAGTCATTCATGTTGGTTTCCATCTTGTACATCGTTCTTTTGTAACATCCCCCACTTTTATTTCCCTTTAATGAAATACATTGATTTTTGCACTCAAAAAAATAAAATGCATGAAATAGATATAAGAGCAGAAACAAAATACAAAGACAGAATACTGTGAATGTAAGTTCTACTTCAATGCAACAAATAACCCAGCTTCAAGTGCCAAACTTAAAATGGTAAATTACAAGTTCTACCAAGATGAAATTCAGCAAGAAAACACTCAAACGATGGTAAATAGCATCAACTGACTAAAACAATATCAAATGTATAAATATGGCTGACATTTACATATATTTCTGTGAAATGTGGAGAAAAGAGAAAGCTGATTGAGAAAGGGCAATAAGAAAAGAACAAGTACTTTTAATGCTATCAAAAAAGGGAGGATCTTACTTGGCAAATAAAATATTAAAACCAGGAAAAAAATCCAGCTCAAAGGCATAAAATTCTGTTAAAGAAATACCTGTCAAAAAGAATGTCATTGGCCAAATAAATTATATGCAACTGTCTCTCAGAATCATCAAGAGCAAGTACCCTATCTCTAAGGGCCTCAGCTAGAGCTGGTGCAAATGGAGACCTTTGCATAAACCAAATCTTGGCACCTTTTATTGACTCCTTGGTACCAGTGAGATTGTTGAGAACGTTATTGAGCTCAGCAGCAACATCAGAAGGAAGGGGTCCGGAGAGACCCTTGAAGGACTTGGTTGAAGGATCATAATCTGGTCTAGGCTGTGCAGGAAAAGGTTGAGAGTGCTGGTGCTGGTCATAAAAGGGTGGAAAAGGAGGCTGATGCAATTGATGAGCACCCAAAATTCCAGCAGCTGCTGGGGCATTCAAGGGATAATGATTTAAGGAAGATGGATTCATCATAGGGTTCAGAGGAGGAGGCATCATAGGTATAGAGGAGGAAGGGAAAGAAGGATTGAAAGGAGCACCCGACGGACTTGTGGATAACCAAAGTTTGTAACGGTAGTAATCATGCCCCTCAGCACCAAAGAGAAAACTGTAATCAGGATTATCTCGTTGCTTCTCACGGATCATGACTTCAAATTCAGGACCATTTTTAGCAGCATATTCTACAAGCTTATCAATGCGTTTGTGGAGCTCCGGATCAGAGGGGGGAACAGCTGGGGGTGGAGCAGAATCGAATGGACTATGGAAAGGTGGGGGAACATGTTGAGGAGGCATATGAGGGGGAAATGTTGGTGCTGGTTGTTGTTGCTGCCGTAGATGAAGAAGATGGTGAGGGTGGTGAGGATGGGGATGTAGTTGCTGCTGCTGCAAGTGCCGGTGGAAAGGAAACTGTTGAAGAGAAGGATGTGGAGGTACAAAAGGAGGCCCATGAACCTGCTGAGGGAACTGCTGGTGCTGTGGATGAAACCCAAATTGTTGTTGCTGTTGAATATTGGCTGCTTGCTGTTGCTGCTGTTGAGCATAAGCCATCGCTGCTGCATAGTCGTGAGCTTGTCGATCCATTGGGTTGGTTGGCGTTATATATAATTAGTTTACAGGAAGGTCGTTAGTCTCCTTTCTCTCTTCTCACCTGAAAGATACCCCCTTATTATCATAACCTAAAAACATCACAAGTAACAGATTACATAGAAAATCCCAACAAAGCGTATGATGCTTATCAGGCACTGAAAGATGAAAACCTACATCTAGAAGTGGCCCTGGACTAAGAACTATAGCTGAATAAACTCTTTGAACAGAAACGTGTTAACCAATCAGACTCTAAACAAATAGAGTTCAAGAAAGATTGTATGGTTGGAAATGTGTCATATTGGGTCAACAATAATCCAGTTGATTGGACTAAGATCATCAAGAAAATAGAAGAAAGAAAGGAAATCGGGCATTCCCATCCAATATCAAGTTCCCAAAAATCCCCGGGCCAAGTGTGGGCTAGAGTCTGCGAGTAGCCATTTTGTGCAAAAATAAATGACAAAGGTTGGGTCTGTATCCACTATCCAATCCACCCCTCCCAAGACCCAGATATCTGGGGCCAACATTGGGTGATGTCCTCTTAACAAGTACCCAAAAAGGGAAGGAAAAGAATAAACACCATTCATTACATGACTAACCCCAGTAAACAGTGTGTTCACAATTAATATCAGATTCCCGAAAGAAAAGATGGAAACAAATAAATAAATACCATTCACCATGTACCAAATACCAATTATATCTCAACTTCCATTTGGCAAGTTCACACAGCACACGGAACATTAACAAGTGATGAATTATATGAAAAGGGAAAATCCCCTTTACATTTTTTTTATGAATAAAAATCCCCTTTACATTTATCAAGAACTTTCAGGCTACACTGAACAGATAGGAGCAATTTCGTAAGCTACCGTTCTCAACGTGGTTAGAATTTCAACACTTTGCAAATCTGATGTGAAGTGGACTACAAGTCACAGAAATGTAGCAATTCGGGTAACCCCAACTTCAGAAAAATCACCTATTCGAAAAATGTATTATACCCACCATGTAACTTACACGTATATGTAAATTTATTCAATAAAATCTATGTACAAACTACAGAATAGAGAAAAAATCAATCATAAACTCAAGAAAAGAATAAGGATGAAAGATCTGCCAATCTTTTCAATTGAATAAGCTTGATTAAGGGTGAACAGATTTTAGTCTATTTCTCAAAAGCAGGGATCAAAATTATAGCGATACCTGGAGTTCTAACACAATTTCGAAACGTTTAGGGCATAAACAACAAAAGAAAAGGAAGGTTCAGACTGACCTCTTTAAGTGATAACTAATCCAGGATAGCTCATCTTTCTTTAAGGAGGAAGATATGGAAGGCAAAGATGGAACGCAGCTCCAGTAGGTATCCTTGATTTCCAACTGGTATAAGTAAAAAATACGTTAAAACATTTCAACTGTCTCTTTAACCAAAACCCTAATATAATATCTATCGAGCATCAACGAGAACGACGGGAATTAGCAGGCACATTGTCTTTGAAGTAGAATATTGGGGCATGACGACTGGGAAGTAGAGAGGACGGAACAACCGCCGGCCATCATAGTACCAGAGTCCAGAGAATGGTGGTGGTGGGACACCTTAGACCGGTGTTAATAGCAGCTTGTCAACCCGGATCACTCTCAAAACCGGAAGGTAATTGGATCACCGATCACGGGTTGAACGGCCTGACCACTGACTGCTTTATAAATTATAAGTACGCATTATATTACAGATTAATGCCACAACAATATAACATGATGGTACGTAGTTCTTTTTAAGTAACTAAACTACTAATGCCATAAGTAACACGCATCTAAAATCACACGTGCAACGATATCCATACGTGCCGCACACCCCTCTTCCACTTTCTCCCCTTTCTTTTCTCTCCCTCTTCTTTTATTTTTCATTTTTTTCTCTCTCCCTTTCTACCTTTCTCTTCATGTCCCCTTCTTTCTCTTTCTCCCCTTTCCTCTCTCTCTCTCTCTCTTCGTTTTTTATTTTTCCCTCTCCCTCTCTCTATGTTTTTTCTTAGTTTATGTTTTCAATTTATGTTTTTTCTCTCCTTCATTTTTCATTTCATTCTCTTCTCGATTTTATTGCAGAGATGATCAAGGCTAAGCAGACGTGCTGAAAAGAGGGAAAACTTTGACCAAGGATCTCATCACAACATTCCGTTCTCTTCTCTCCCTTTGTTTTTCATATCGTTATTAGGGCTACAAATAGACCTAACAACATTGACCCGGCTCTGAGAAGGTTTGGAAGGTTTGATAGGGAAATTGATATTGGTGTTCTAGATGAAGTTGGGCGACTAGAGGTTCTTCGCATTCACACAAAGAACATGAAGCTCTTTGAAGATGTAAACTTGGAATCTACCCTTGTTTGGCATATAGCTTTTCTTGTTTGTATCCGTCAAACTGTTTTATTTAATTGTTGTCATGGCTCCTTTGTGCAAGTTGATTTGGAAAGGATTGCAAAGGACATTCATGGATATGTTGGTGGTGATCTTGGAGTTGCCATCTTCAACATTCAACCTTCATGTTCAGATCTGGATCAACAGTTGGCTCAGTTCCATACCAACAGGGTAGGGCGCTATGAGCATCCCCTAGCATTGAACACTGTCGTCTTCAACCTTCATCGTTGAACAATGATACCATCAAAATCTTCAGCCGAGATCAGGTTGACAGTAATTTTGTTCAATTTTTAATTTATTTACAATTATATGTTTAACTTGATTTGATTTAATATGCATGTATTAAGGCAACGTGTTGGATGGAAGGCCACGTGTTGCCTAATATGGACATGTTGTCGATTGTTTTCTCCACGACCTCACTGTTGCAAATTTATAGCCAACTGTCAGTTGGGATTATTTGCCCATTGGATTAATAATTAATTAATTAATTTACTTTTTCTTTTTTTTTGTAGATTTTTGTTCTCTTTATTTCATTATTATTTGTCTTAATATTTTATATTTTCATTTATTTTTTATTTTTTTGATAGTCGGTAGCTGAAATATAGACTTGACGGCTGACTAGTTGCAGTGATGGCTGGTGGGAGTGACTCCCGGATAATTTGTCAGCAACGAATATATGAATACTCTGTTTTACAAGCCCTTAGAAGTTACTGACTAGAGTTTCCAACTTCTCTGGATCTTCACATCACAGCAAGTTCATGGAGATCAATTAGCAAGTCTATGTTCCTTGTTGGTTCATTCAGATTTTAGCATGATGCTAATGAGATAGTAATAGTTTGTTATTGATGTTTGATTTTGAGCTTGGTGGTCCTCTCTCCTTGACAGGTTCTCTTCAGTAGATGAACATATGTGACCATGAATGTTGCCATTTTTGGATGGTGAAACTAACTGTGTTCTCTTCAGTAGATGAAACAATGAGATGCGGACTATGTCCTCTTCAATACTCAATTTGGACTAGGCTGATAATTTGTCAGCATGATACCAATAAGATACTAACCTTTTGTTATTAAAGTTTGATTTTGAGCTTGGTGGTCCTCTCTCCTTGACAAGATCTCTTCAGTAGATGAACCTGTGTGACCATGAATGTTACCATTTTCGGATGGTGAAACTAATTGTATTCCACTGGTTATGCCATTTTCATCATTTGAAGCCAATAAAGGAGATACTTCGGGAGCTTGAACTTCAATTTTCTCTTGTTATATTTATACATGTAAAGATTTTCCAAATCAATCTAGTTTGGAAGTCTAGGCTGTTATATAACTTGGTTTGAAAATATCGCATGTGGCTGACCACATCCACATGGTTAGAAATCTGGAACCATAGAAAGAATTTCCCATGGTGAAGTTCTTTGTTAGATCTACTTTGGTTATGATAAACAACTTGTGGAGAGAGAGGATTAAAGATGGTGAAGTTCTTTGCTGCTAGCCCCTAAGTAGAGAAAGCAATATGTTTTTTTGGAAGTGTCTGTGGAAAAATTCTTTGAAACTGAATGTTGCTAGCCCCGGATGGGTTTTTCCCAATTCAAGACAAGGCTCTCACTCTTTACAAGGGTTTGCTCCTGATAAAATACTTGAATCTTTCAAGAGTTAGTTTTAAAATCAAAGTGAAGCAAGAAAGAAAAGAATCTATTATTGCATGCGAATGTTTTATTTATAGTTATAGTCTTATAGATAGACATGTTCATGGATCAGGTAGCTCGATGGACCGGCCGGCTCGATCTAAGTCAGGCTTAGACAAAATTTCAGGCTCACTGGCTCAGGCTCGGGCCTAACATATTGGGGCCGACCTTTTTTTCGAGCCAGGCTCGGGCTTTCTCAAAAAATCCCAACTCGAGCCCGAGTCCAACTTAATAATGTATTATATAAAAAAAATATATTTAATATAATAAAAAAGCATATATATAATATTTTTTCTTTATTTTTCTTCTCTTTTTCCAAGTAATAATGAGACCTTTCATTATTTTTTTAGGTTTTGAGGTATTTTAATATAAATAAAATAGTTTTTATTAAATTAAAAAGGAAAAGAATCTTTTTTCCAAATTTCTGGTCGAGCTCGGGCTTGGGCCCGGGCTTTGGGCTTTATATGAGAGCCTGGCTCGAGCTCAAGACCTAGGCCCGATGGTCGGGCCGGGCTTGGGCTCAAGTCTTAGCATATTTTGTTAATGTAGAGGCAAAGCCCGTACCAAACCCAACCCGGCCCAATCTGTGAACAGGTCAGTGTATAGAGGTGCTAGCTGTAAATTGCATCTCAATAATTTACTCAAGTAAATAATCACATGTGTAAGTCATTCTTGGATAGGTGGGATCCACCAACTAACTACCTAATATGCCTCCTCCCACATACATGTATGTGGGAGGAGCAATTGTTTTAGCTTGATGGTGATGTCGGACAAAGTAACAGTCAATTACCACATGCTTTGTCCATTCATGAAAAACTAGATTAGTGGCAATGTGTAAAGTAGCTTTATTGTCACAAAAAAATAGGCATGGGTTGACGATAAAGAAGTCCAAGATCCTAAAATAATTATTTGATCCATAGAAGTTCACTTGTGATAGCCGCCATGGACCGGTACTCGGCTTTAGCTGATGAACGAGAGACAGTGTGTTGTTTCTTGGTTTTCCAAGAAAGTGGAGTATGTCCCATCATGGTAATATATCCAGTGGTTGACCGCCTAGTTAGAGGACACCTAACCCAATTGGAATCACAAAAACTACGAATCACAAGATCAGAGGTAGAAGAAATATCCCATGGCTTGGTGTGGATTTTAAGTATCAAAGAACATGCATGGCAACATCAAAGTGGGCCTGCCGTGGCGTACACATGAACTGACTTAGCACATGTACAGAGTAGTTGATATCGAGCCAAGTTATTGTTAAGTATATCAAACGACCAACCAAGCACCTAAACTAGTATAGATTCTTCAAAAGAGGGCTGCCATCTTCTATTAAATGACGTTGAAGCATTGGAAATGAACTAGGATGACAATCAAGCATACCAGCCTCTGAGAGAATATCAAGTGTATACTTACATTGACATAAAAATATGTCATCAAAGGAATGAGTCACTTTAATGCCCAAAAAATATTTGAGAGCACCAAGGTCTTTAATGTTGAAACATTAATTGAGAACGAGTCACTTAAAACCATCGATTCGGAATGAATCATCTCCAACAATGATTAGGTCATCAACATACACTAATACTGCTAGAAAGCTACAAGGATGGGCTGAGGTGAATAATGTGGAATCGGCCTTGGATTGAATGAACCCATGATGTTTGAGAGCATGAGCAAGCTTCTCAAACCAGTTCCTAGAAGCTTGTTTGAGACCATATATGGATTTTTGCAGTTTGCAAACTCTAGTATTACCTTTAGGCAAAAATCCAAGTGGAGTCATGTACACTTCTTGGATTTCTCCATGTAGAAATGTGTTATTGACATCCATTTGATGAAGATCCCAATCGTGTGTAGCGGCTAGTGCCAAAAGACATCATATCTTGGTGAGTTTAGCAAACAGGGCATATGTTTCATTTAATCAATGCCCATTGTTTAAGTATATCCTTTAGCAACCAAACAGGCCTTATACCTATCAATGGACCCGTCTAGTTTAAGCTTGAGTTTGTAAACCCATTTACATCCAACAAGAGATTTTCCATGAAGCAAGTCAATTAAAGACCAAGTGTCATTCCGTGTTAGGGCTTCCAGTTCATCATTCATGGTTTGACGCCATTTGGGTTGAGAGAATTTCATTATAGGTCTTTGGTTCATAAATGTTTAACATGGCTGAGTGAATGGGATCATCTGTCATGGGCAATATAAAGTGAGCAATCAAGTGTCTTGTGCTTGGATGTTCACTAGTCTAGATGGTTAGACAAACAAATTCCTGAAGTCAGGTTGGTGGCTCAGTGCACCGTTTAGGACCTGAACAGGAAGGTGGAGGGATGATTGTGGTTATAGGTCTAGGTTCAATAGGCTATAGTTGATTGGATTTAGTTACAGTGGGTTGTATTGGAATATTAGGATTGTTCATGGGATGAGTAGATTGCAGATTAACTAATGGTTCAATGGGTTATTGGTGTGGGTGAATTGTCTTCCTAGACTAGCAAGGGAATGACCAGGCTAGCATGATCAGAAGCAAATCTAATGATTTCATTGTCTTGAAAAGGGAATTGGTTCTCATAAAAAAAAAAAACATATGTTGAGACAAAGAGTTTCTGAGAACCAGATCATATACACAGTAACCTTTTTGGCCTTGTGGATATCCTAAAAATATACAATGACTGGCACGTGGGCTGAATTTGTTAGTGGGCTTACCAGGAACTTGACCATAACATAAACAACCAAATATTCTGAAATGATCATAAGTAGGAGGCTTTTCAAAAAACTTTTCATAAGGAGATTTCTCATTGACCACTAGAGTAGGAAGAAGATTGATGATGTAAGTGGCTGTGAAAACACATTCTCCCCAAAACTGAGTAGGGAGATTAGCTTGAAATCTCAATGCTCGGGCCATCTCGAGTAGGTAGTGATGCTTACGTTCAAGCACACCATTCTGTTGTGGTGTGGCTATGCAAGAGGATTGATGTACAGTCCCATTGTCTGGAAAGAATGTCTACATTGGGCCAGATGTAAACTCATATTCATTGTGACTATGTATAACCTCCACTATGGTGTGAAATTGGGTGTGGACAAAAGCACAAAACATAGTACGGTATCGGTAGGCATTTGACTTGTACTTCATAAGAAATGTCTAGGTAGCAAGGATATAGTCATCAACTATTGTTAAAAAATATTTGGCACCAATAAAAGAAGCAACACACTAGGGACCCCAAACGAGTAAATTTTGCTCTGTTACAAGCATCACAACATTCATTATTCAAGGTTGTAGTGACAAACAAATTTGGTATGAGGGCCAACTTTTTAGAAGATGCATGGCCTAAACGAAAATGTCAAGTTCTGAGATCAATTTGACCACCTGAATGGAGAGCTACTAGAAGGGAAGAAGATGAAAAGTAATTTAGTCCATTGCATAGCTCACCCACACCAATCACTCTCTTTGAGTGCAGGTCCTACAAGACACAAAAGGTGGGAAAGAACAAAACAACACAATTCAATTGAGATGTGATCTTACTAATAGAAACTAGATTACAACAAAATTCAGGTATGTGTAATACTTCTTCGAGTTTCAAAGAAGGTGAGAGGACAACAGAGCTCAGACCTTCGACATTTCAATCATGCTTCCATTAGGTAATATGATTGGAGGATGAATGATATCAGATTTTTTACGAGTCACAAAGGAACACATCATGTGATTTGTGGCTCTACTATCAAATATCCACTTAGTGGAACTTGAGAAATTATAGTGGTAAGAGTTACCTGCAAAATTGGCAATCGCATTGTGTTTCTCACCATCAAGAAAATCAATCAGTTGTTGGTATTGTTCAAGACTTAAGCCAACTAATGGTGAGGCAGCAAGATTTACTCCTTGTGTAACATTCTGAACAGAGGACCTTGGTGGTGCTTTATTTGGATTTTCTATTGAATTCTTGGAACGACCCCTATGTTCCCAATTCGGAGGATACCCCAATAGTTCATAACACCTATCCTTCATATGGCCATTTCGTTTGCAGTGGTCACATTTAAGTTTTGTTCATGAAAGATTCTTATTAGGTGTTTTCCCAACAATGTGCAGAGTTGTCGCTTCAACCACCGAAGTATGAGCAACAAGTGACTGATGTCTTTCTTCCTATGAAACAAGAGCATAGATGCGGCTAACACTTGGCAATGGCTCCATGCCTAAAATAGCAGAATGGGTTATGGGTGGTGCAGAAATTCTCACTCAATCCCAACAAGAAGTGGTATGCCCGCTCCTTTTCTCTCTTAGAAGCAAAATCTTTGGCAGCTCCTCCACATGAACAGGTGGGAGGAGTGATTTAAATTACTAGTTAATCCCATATAGTTTTCATTTTAGTAAAATAGGCTGAAACAGAAAGATTATCTTGTCACAAAATGATCAGCTAGATCTCTCTTGAGTTAGAATATATAAGGAGTATTACTTTGAGAGAACCACTCTAAGCTCAAACCAGATCTCGTAAGCAGATCCTACATAGGCGACACTTTCATGGAGGTCTCGTGTGAGAGAATTGAATATCCACAAGATCACCATTGAATTGCATTTTTTCCAAGTCAATTCTTCAACTAATCCCTTTTCTGGTTTCTTGATTGTTCCGCCTACAAATCCAAACTTATTCTTTGCACATAATGCAACTTGCATAGCTTGCTTCCATGTGGGATAGTTGTCTCTGTTCAAAGGACAAGAGACCAAGATTGCTCCTGGATTATCAGAGGGATGAAGATAATATGGTGAGGTAGGGTCACTCATAACATCGGTAATGGCAACACCACTATTGCTAGCTCTAGTTGTCGCCATTGACGCAAATCAGAAGCTTATAATGGACAGCAAGAAACAAGAAATCAAGAACCCGAGGGGCTATGATACCATATAAAATCAGAGTGGAGCAAGAAAGAAAATCATCTATTATTGCATTCGAATGCCTTACTTATAGTTACAGTACAAAGATACTAGTTGTAAATTGCATCTCAATAACCGATTCAAGTAAATAATCACATGTGTAAATCATTCTTGGACATGTGGGAGCCACCAACTAACTCCCTAATAGTAATAGTGGAATCAGACTGAGTGCTCTCATCCAAGCTTTATCCAATCAAAGAGTTGAAGTGGCAGCGAATGCATTATTTTTTTTGCAAAGACATTTTAGATCTGGCTTGTAATTTAAATGTTTTTTTATTCATGTCAACAGGTTGGGTAATCAATTATCCCATTGCCTCGCTAAGAGGGGTCTAGAAGAGTTTGGTCTCTATGTGGAAAGAAGCCCCATGTGGCTTCATGATCTAATAGATAAAGACTCATACAGACCCTCAAACTAAATGTTCTATATTTTGAACCTGTTTGGTTTTAATATATTGCTTTAGTTAATCAAATAACAAAAAAAAGAAAACTACTAACAAAAGGAAGAAACAAAGTGTACAATACAAGGGGAGAATTGCTCCAAGAGAAAAACATACCAAAAGAACCTTTAACCACCTTGGCTAAATGGTGAGTAGCACCATTTATAGTAACAACAATAAATTGACACTTGTATTTACATAAGAGAGCTTCAAAAAGTTAATATCATCAATCTAGTTGAAGATGGTTCAAAGGAGAAGAGCAGAGCCAAAATACAGAAAATTAATAAATTCTTCACATCAGATAGGATCAACACTGAGTTCTATTGATGGGATTTTGCTAATTCTGGAGCTGATTTTATGGCAAACAGTTTAGCAACCAAAGAGCTATCGAGAACCAAAAAGATTCCCTTTTGCAATCCAATAAAAATATTTGTCCTAATCAAAATAAACCACACACCCCACCCTTGAATAGTCCCACCATCACATTTGATAACAACATCAAAATTATACAAGGAGGACAAGCCCATATATCATTGGGAGAGCCATTAGAGATTTGAGAACTTATGTCCATTTGGTTAGCACAACCATTTAATTCAATCAAAATTCTCCTAACAGATGTTAATACTTAATGAACAGGCCTTAGTGGTATTATTAAGGCCCCATTCGCTTTTCGGTAAGTTTTTCCTAGGAAACACTTACCTGGGTAAGTGCACTTAACCATGTTCTTTTATTTCTCATGTAAATAAGGCAATGATCATTTCAGCCATAAAAATCCATTATTAAAAGGGGCATTTTTGTCCCATTCAAATGTTGGAAACTTTCCCCATAGATGGAAAAGTCAATTTGCCCACATACCCAGGAAAATAAACTTTCCCTGGTCCCCACATAAATCTAAAAAAGGAACATGGGATTCTTGGTCAATGGGAACCAAAATCCCATTGACCAACTTTCCCCCCTCTCAAAATCCGAAAAAAAAAACGCCCCCTAAAGATTAAATCATTTGGAGCCATCGATAAATAATACAGAGCAATAGCCACCTAGCCACGAACATTTTAAGATGCAGAGGAGATTGTATGCTATCAACCAGATATAACATAAAGTCTAATAATGAAGCAAAATCCTTATTATTTACAAAAAGACCCCATGGTAAGAAAAATAAAACAGCTCTAGACAAATGCAATAAAGATTCCTCATCATTTTCACACAGAACACAAATTCTATTCACATTCAAACCCAAATTGTCCAATTTAGATTTTGAGGCAATAAAACCCCTAAATATCTACCAGAGAAATAATCTATACTTTGAAGGAATTCTCAGTTTCCTGATCTTTCTACCAAGACTCAAGAGTTTCCCTTCTAAACTAGGATTCAATGAGACAATGACTTCCATGAATGGTGATAAAAGTTTTTCACAAAGAAATTTCCATTTTGAGCACTCACTCAATTAATCTTATCTTGGTGCAAAGTCAAAGACACATGGGTGTTAATAATTAAATCAGCCTCCCTTCAATTGAACAATTGGAGGATCTTCTTTCTATTCTAGCCACCAGATTCCTCTATCAGGTCTTTAATAACAACTTTCTGATCAAATCTATTAGGAGGGCCCATTGGAGTAATGAAATTATTCTAGTCTTTAATCCCAAGAAAATTCTACACATGGAAGATTGGAAGATTTACTTTTAATTTAGGCAAAAGAGACCATAGTGACTTGCATAAAGCTTTCGAAAAGTGAGATGCAATGCTAGGTATGGTAGTTGTTATACGATCATATATGATCCTATGTAGATCCACGATTAATGAAACTAGAGTTTTCAACAACAATGCGGGTATTTGTTATTGATCATATTGTATTATCAAACTCACTAATACAATAACATCATCATCATAGAAAATGCCGGTTCAGTTCGGTTTCAAAGGTAGGGGTCGATTTCAAATTTTTGAAAAATGGAATTTATCGTGTCAAGATTTGTTCTAGGTCAGTTTTGGTCTTAGCAGTTTCAAGGTTTATTTGTGTAACCCGATCTTTCTTTACACTCACTCCCCCCAAAATTGGACATGTTCTTTAAAAGCTTAATTTTCAATAATAACTAGTGGGGACCTGTGCAATGCACAAGATTTGTTAAGCAAAATCTAAACAATAAAAATACATAAGAGTATACAATTATTTTATATTTTTAACTTTTTAAATAATTAATAATTATATATATTTTATATACTAATAATTTTCTTACAATACAAAAATAACAATAATTAATCTCAGTTAGGGTTGTTTATCAAATTGATGAAACCAACCAATCCGACCAACTCAACCTGAGTTGGTCGGTTTTCTAACATTTTCAGTTGGCTTTGGTTCAATAATTTCCCAATCCGACCAGGTTGGATCAATTTCGCTTTGGCCATTTATAAGCTGATCAAAATAGAATGAGCCGACCATAGATATATATTAATATTTTATATTTTTTTAGTATGCGAAAGTAGAAAAATTCCTATATTTCTTAGTCTAAAATATTTTATATCAAAATTTTAATTTTTAAATTTATTTTTCACTAATGCCACTGTAATTTTTTATCTTTTGAACCGACCGCCCAAACCATTACAACCTGAGTTGGTTAGTTTTCACTAATGGTTAGTCGGTTTCGAGTGATGAACACCCTAACTTGACCAGGTCAATTTGGTAGGCCAAACAGCCTACAACCGAGCCAAACCAACTCGTGAACACTCCTAATTTCAACTAAATTAATAGTCTAATCTCTAATAAATAACAATAGTTTAATCTCCAATAATTATTGAAAATTTATAGCAAAAATACACAATTATTAAAAATATATTGATAATGAAAACACAATAATTACAATAATCCAATAAATACTAAACAATATATTAAATTAATCAATAAATAGTGTAATCTCTAATAAATACTAAAGAATAGTAGTTTAATCTACAATAACTATTAATAATTTTATGTTAATAGTTATTTTTATTATATTATAAATAAATATTATTTTTTTGAAATTAGTATCATTATTTAAATTTTAAAATATTAATTATTTATTGAATTTAATAATTCATAAAAAAATATGTACTATTATTACATAATTTCGTTTTTAATTTGTAAAATATTAAATTATTGTTAATTTGAATGTTATTTTATAATTATTTTTCTACTTCTAAGAAATGTTTTAAATTTATTAAATAATTTCATTATTTTTACTATTTAAAATCTAGTTATGTTAAATATTTTGTTATTTAAAATTTTTAGTTATTTAAATATTTAAATAATATGTAAACATTTAATTATTTATTGAATTTAATAATACATGAAATAATAATTTGTACTATTATTACATAATTTCGTTTTTAATTTTGTAAAACATTAAATTATTATCAATTTGAATATTATTTTATAATTATTTTTTCTATTTTTAAGAATTTTTTAAATTGATTACATAATTTCGTTATTTTAACTATTTAAAATCTAGTTATGTTAAACATTTAGTTACTTAAATATTTAAATTGTTTTGCTATTTGAATTTATTTTTTTTAAGTTATTGCATAATATTAAATATTTTGTTATATAAGTACTTAGCTATTTTTAATATTTTGTTATTTAAGATACTTAGTTATTGATATATTTAAATATTTTTTCTTTTTTTAATGTTAAATATTTATTATTTGAATAGCATTTAAATTGAATCATTCGGAAAATCATAATTTATATTGATAGTACATAATGTTGCGATGAATTTTGTAAAAATATAAAGGTATTAATAATATGAATATTATTAAATCTATTGTAATTATTTTTATGTTGTCAATAATATTTTAAAGTTATTATATAATTTTGTTAGAATGTTTAAATAATTCTTAATTTTTTTTAATTCAAACTTTGTTTAGATAGATATAGATAAAAAGTGGGGGAGAGGATAAATAGGAATTAGAGATAATTTAGGAAAAAGTGGAAGATAGTGGGGAAGGTAGTTTATGAGAAATTTTAGGAGATGAGATTATTTAGGTTCTTTGGAACATGTGTGTAAGTGTGTATGTGTGTGTGTGTGTGTGTGTGTGTGTGTGTGTGTGTGTGTGTGAGAGAGAGAGAGAGAGAGAGAGAGATTATAGTTATTTTTTTATGGAGAATGAGAGCATCTCGTTGGTTTTTTCAAAAATGACATGGAATAAAAAAGTAAAAAATAGAAAATTCCTAGACTTCCTTCTTTTATTATATATCATGCCCCTGCAAACAAGGGCCGATGAATGGACTATTTACCAAAACAACAAACGAGAAAAGCAAAGTTCGTTCTTAGTTGCAAATTTTGAAACAACATATAAAATTTTCAAAAAATATATACAAATCAAGTTGATGCCAAAAATAATATCTATATAATTTAACGTTAGTAGAAAGCAAAACCATTTTGAAAAACATATTACCTAATTACTTCAGGGATATATAGAATCACCAGAGAAATATCCTACAAACAAATCAATGTAAAATAGATGATCCAAAATAAAATAAAAATGCCAATATCTCTGTTATAGCCTATTTTGAGCTAGGAAACATTTTTCTTAAAAAGCTTTTAATTAAATCCCATTAAATACCTACTTCTGCCTCCCCCCCTTCTATCCCTCCCAAGCCCTCCCCTCCAAGGTATATACTTGTAAAATATATGCTAAGTTATTTAGTTTCACTTAATGTATTTTTTAAAAGAATATTAATTACATTAAAGTTATTAATTGTAGTTGTAATTTGTAAAATTATTAATTTTAAATTATTAAGTAATTAAAGTAATTTAAATATATAACTAGATTATTTTTGTTAGTAATTTATTTAATCTACATATTTAATCAATTAAGTTAACATAAATTAACTTGCTTAATTTTGATTTGTAAATATTACAAGTGAAACCATATCGCCTCTCTCTCTCTCTCTGAAACGTCAATCGGCCATAGGAGTTTAATTCAACCCCATGTCTCACTGAATGTTTAATGCAAGCCCTTTCTCTCTATTTTGGGTGAATATTTAATGTTGAAGAGAAAATCTATAATATATTTTTCTTGACTGCCATGCGCCCTAAAAGCTCTAGATGGGAGGAAGCCTTTGGGAATTGGGAGAAAGAGAGCATGTTAAATGAAAACTTCTCAGCATGGTATTACACATTGGGCACGAAAGCTTTTCGAGTATCCCACCAATTAAAGGAACTTAAAAGAAAACCTCTTTGGTAATTACACATTGGGCACAAGTGCTTTTCGGGTAACCCATCGGTTAAAGCAAAACCTCTCAATCTCTCGTTCTCTCAGCATGGTATTACATATTGGGCAAAGTAGGGGTGTAAACGGATCAAGTTCAAATCAGATCAAGAATATCTGAATTCGATTAATTAATTATTTTAGATAATTAATAAATATATAAAATAAATATTTTATTGAATTGATATAAAGTATATAATACATAAATTATTTATATAACTTAATATATAAATTATATAAAATATTTTATATATTATATAAGAATTAAATAATCGATCGAATTCAGATATTTATCGAATCAAATCTGGTCATATTCGAATTCGAATCCAATTAACTATTCGATATGAATAGGATATCCAAATTCGATCGATTAGATATTCGAATTATCTAAATTCGATTCGATTATGTCGAATATAGAATTTGAAATCAGATTTTTGAATACCATTTACACCCCTAGGCACAAGAGCTTTTCGGGTATCTATTAGCTAAAAAATTGGATTATACGTGAAAAAGCACAACTCGTCTTATGAATGAAAAGAGTTCATTCTATGAGGGGAGAAGCACCATCCATATGGCCTTTTGTTTATTGATTAAATTAAGAAATTTAATATGTAAATTATATAATTCAGAACTTATATATTATTATATAGCAGAAACTTGTCTTAGACTCTTGGTTTTGGTGCAGTCGTAAACATTAAATTTGATTATATAATATCAATTTTATCTTTACCCTTGTTTGCATACATGCACATATACTCTTACATTAATCATTATAATTTAAGTTTTGTAAAAAATTACTGTTTACATTACTTATTATATACATTCAAACATTAAATAGAAGAAAAAATGATCAAAATGAGGCCATTGTTTTAAATATGACAAGTTTGATTCTAAGGACAGCTCCACTAAGACCAACCAAGACCAGAGGTCAATTCAACTGGTATAAACCCCCTCTAGACCTTGGAATCAACCTGGATGGAGATTGGTCTCAAGAACTTAGAAAGCATACCCTAACCAATAACAACCTACCAATTTGCTCACCCACGGGAGTCCGGCTACATAAATCCTATTATTCCATTCTTTTCATTCTTGTTGAGTGTCATTTCCAATTTTAAATTATTGGAGTGTAAGTCATTTCTTATTATTTCCATCCAAAATCCATTTGGGCTTTTTAATAACTCGTCTAGCTCCTTCAATTGTAACAACAGATTATAAAGCAATACAATTGTCTTAAATTGTTTAATTTAAATTAATCGGATTATATTATATTGTGAGTGGAAAAATTATACTGTCGGAAAGAAACGATACTGAAAGTGCTTTGACCAATCAACCCCCCCAGAAACCACCTGATTGGTTAACACTTTTATGATACTGATCGATTAGTTACCAGTTTTTAAGGTTTACTAACCTCTCTAATCAGTGAACTCCCACCGACCAAGATTTGTCTAGGCAAGTAGGATTCCAAGTATTCAAATTTGAATCGTAATAATTCTCTAGTTTTGTATGTTGTCAAACAATTAGAGAATTCAGGGGCGTCATTGGATTATGTGATTTGACATCTCATATTAGTTAAATTTCTCAGGCAAAAGATTCTTATTCATAGTTGTGATGTTTTAATGTTTTATATGTGCCTCACGAATCCAATTGATTGCCTTTAGTTTTTTTTTTCAGTCTTAATATTGGTTTGTATTTGTGAGCTCGGAGGCGCTGTAGTAAGCATGGTTTTCAAAACCAGACCGGATCAGACGATCAGACCAAAAAAACAGGGAACCGGTTATCTGATCAGTTCCGTTTTTTCCTAAAACCTTTTACCCAAAATCGTTGATTTTAGTCAGCAAACCACCAGCCGGTTAATCGTTCGAACCATTCAAACAGTTTTGACCGTTTTTCAATTTTTTTATTATTTTGTCAGAACGGGCCAACCTTTCAGGTCGAACGGTTGGACCATTCAAACCGGTAACCGGACCCCTGACCGGTTTGATCACCGGGTTGGTTTTAAAAACCATGGTAGTAAATCCTGAACTCGTTCAGTTCACGAACCTTGAAATAGTAGACTAGTAATTGCTGTACTTGGTGGACTAATACAGCACCCAAATTGTAAAAATCACTAGTTTTTAGATTCGGCCCAATGATGCATTTACACTAGCAGTTTAATCCTACCAGTGAAATTCACATGGTCTCGTGTATCTTGTGCAATTCAAATGGTGGAACTGCTTATCTTGCCCATGTGCGTGTTATATTTGAGATTTGGGATAGGATCTTTGTGCTTTGTGGTTGCAAGTGGACTATTCTAAGTAGTTTGGATAGGTTCTTTGAGTCATCTACCTTCAGGTGGCCAAGAAAAAGGGGAAGGCTTCTTTGAAGATGCACAAGGGCTGCAGTACTATGGACAATTTGGGAGTGATAAGAAATGATAGGAGAGAAATTCTGGGGATGTTCTTACGACCAATCAAGGAAAGCGATTCCACAAGAGATGAGATGCAGGCAATCGTGTATGGTCTATAAAAAGCTGTGGAGTTAGAGGCATTCAAAAATTGATAATTGGAGGTGATTCTAAAGTGGTCCCAAGCTGGTTGAGAAAAGAGGAAAAAAGCCCCTGGTGGTTCAGAGATCGGCTTCTAACAGCCTTTTGCAACCTTGCATTGGAAATATCTCCTCATGAAACAAAGCACACAAGCACAGAGATATTCTCAATGCAAGGCAGTAAAGACTGCTCGAACGGGCTTTGCCCTGACTGAAGCCGAACTCGGTGGTTCAGAAATGAGATAAAGAAGTTCAGAAGACTGTCAAAAAGATATGCAAATATTAGTTCATTGGATTCCCAAGGCCCGTCAACAGCCTAGCAGATCAATTAGCAAAACAAGAGGTTAGAAGAGAACATGTTTTTTGGGCACAGCTGTAATATTAAAAGCAAACTCCCCAAGGCTTTTTACTGTTTTTTGTTTTGTACGGGTAGCCGAGGCTGCTCACTGATGTAAATTCCCTTTTCTCTCAATAAAAGCTATTTCTGTTTTACCGATAAAAAAAATTGTTATACAGAAAACAATTGAAATTAAACTAATACTTAATTGATATGCTGATCACAAAAATTTGTTAACAAGATGAGTTCAACTTGATCATACCAATTAGAATGCTTGTGGTACAGCAATCTTTCATTAACATTGAAACCACTCTCAGTAGATAACCATTCTAGACCATTGCATGTGCTAACAGCAACATCTGCAAAGGAGATAAAGTGATGACAAACTGGGAACTCAAAGCATATGCTACCTTCCAAGCATTGGTCTGCCATATGCAATTACCCAATGTTGGTCCTGGCTACCAGGGATCTTGGAAGGAGTAAATTGGATATGGGACTAATCACAAAGTGCTTGGTTATCATTTAAAAAAAGGACAGATGTATACAGCCTTACCCCTGACACATACAGAGAGGCTGTTTCTAAGATTTGAACCACCCTGGTCACCCAGGAATGGAGCAACCCAATCATAAAGTGATTGATTATATGTGCAGGTTAAATTAGAGAGAATCATCATTGTTTTTTTTTTTTTTTTGGTGAATCATCATCATTTCTGCCTTCAATACTTCAGGTTTTGACCACTCATAAAGGATTTTTCCTCATTACATCAGATTATCTTCTGGGAACAACAGAAGATTGCATACAGAATAGATTATTCTCATTGTTGAGAAATGCACCTAAAAGAGAATAACTTGATCCCCGGCCCCCACCCTCCCCCCGCGAAAAAAAAATAACAGAGATCACTGAAAGTAAAAACTCTGAACGAGTGGTAGTATCTCTTATCTTTGGATAAGCATTGGTTAGTATCTCTAAGTCTTTATGCATGATTATCTTTCTATTTTTTCTCGGGGAGGGGGGACGACTGCTCCATTGAGATAAAAGTAATATATTACATGTCATTATGATGTTCTGCTTATAAAAACATGCATTATGAACCAAACATTATACACTTTTTTGGTGGTGTGATGGGGAACTTAACTTTAGGAACGCTACCTCTTGCCTGCAATATAGATTCCAGAAATTATGGCCACCCCAGCAACTGCAACACCAAGTGATGCAAGGATCTTCGTCGCAGAAAAAGAAGGCTTTTGTGCAGGTATTTCCAGTAGATGCTTTATCTACAACAGAGAGAGCAAATAACTATAGAGCACCAATACACAAATTCATCTTAAAAAACGCAAAAGAAAATTTCTCGTGGTCCACAAGCATCATACAAATCACTTCTCCATTTAACTATCAAGGTTTTAATGAATATTTCCCCAATCTCCAAATACAAATCTCCATACTGGATGATAAGAAAACAAGAGTGGACTGTTTTTATTGACCTAAGATGAAAACTCCACTATTGTGAGATCATTATTTCATTTTGCATTTCACAAGTATTTTTTTGGTAATAAAATAACATTTATTAAAAAGAAAATAGAAAATACAAGGAAGGTGACCAAAGTCATCAGAGAGAAAACAACAAAATAAAACCATGAAAATCAAGGATCAGATATATCACACTAAAAAACTAATTCAAAGACAGAGATCTCCCAACTCCACTAGCAACAACAGCCATACACAAACCCAAACATCCCTAGAAGCCCAAACTAAAAAAAATGATAAAACCATCACCCACAAAAGGATATTCATAAAACCTCCTCACACCCTTGTAGCTGCTGAACCCAATAGAAACAAATAAGAACTCTCACAACTATTAACCAACTTCTCCAGCAGCCTGAATCAGAACTTCATTACTCCTCTTACTAAATCTATTTGACCTTTCTACCTTCCTATTAGGCCCAATCCCAAAAAAAAAACACCTTTTAACCTTGCAAATACTTTCAAAGCTTTAACAGTTTGACAATCTTTATGCTTTCTGAATCCTTTGACTGTACTAGAAAAACCATTAGAATCTCTAAGATTTTCTGTCCTGTCATTTATTCTCTCTAACTTCATCCAACACTGCATTCTCCTCAAAAGTTTTAACTGCAACCACCTCAACCCCTTTATCAGAGCATTTGTTTGCATTTCACAAGTTGACTCCATCAAACTCAGAAAAAAAGGAGCCTACTTGGATCAAAAGTACCGATCATTTAATACTGAGATAAACAAACTAAAGGAATTGCTAAGATACTGAACAAGTAGATTAATGAGTATCAAGAAAAAGAACTAAAAACTGACTTCATCAAACTCAGAAAAAAGGGATATCTTAGATTTTCCAATATAAAAACGGTTACTAACTTCCACAGGCTTCTTCCAATGCTTCTTAATTCCTTGTAAGTGTCCCTTGCCAACAACTGCTACTACCGAAGTATGTTCACTAGCAACTCTTAGTAATGTGGATGACATATACCTGGATACAAGCATTAGTTAAAATAATGGAAATATACTTTAGATAAATTCCACCATGACCAAAACAATTAATAAAAACATAAGGAATGGCAAAGATGTTTCCCTAGAAGATAAGTAACAATAAAATCATCATGCCAAACTTCTAGCAAAAACGAGAAGAGTTCTTTGTTTTGTTTCTTCATGGTTCATGGTTCAGGGGTGGCCACGAGCCGAGCTCTTCACGAGCTACTCAAGCTCGGCTCGGCTCAATTTCAACCGAGCTTCGAGCCGAGCTCCAGCCCAATTTATAGGCTCGATTAATAAACGAGCCGAGCTTGAATACATACATATATATATAATAAAAATATTATAATTCCTATCAAATAAAAAATCTTTTTTATATATAATTTTTTATTTTTATAAAACATTTTTTTCTCAAATCGAGCTCAAGCCGAGCCGAGCTCGAGCTCAAGGTTCTAGCTCAAACCCAGCTCGAGCTCGAGCTTAAGCCTTGTAGTACTTTGGTGAGCCAAGCTCGAGCCTGGTACTATTCGGCTTGGCTCGGCTTGAATCCACCCCTATGGTTCACTATACATCTTTAGGTTTTCATGTGAGGCATTTAAATAGACATTGCTTTAGCTATGCCATGCTCATTAAAACTCTAGTTGTACACATAAATGCTTGCATACATATATGAAATATGTATTTTTGTCTATACACATATACTTAATCATAGTTGGAAATGCACAGTTAGCATGTTCAACATCTTTTAACTCACCATATGATGGCCAGAGAAACAAGAAATAGCTTTCATGATCTCTTCAGAAGGTTCTGCCAATACCCCCCTTAAGAAAATGATCTTCTAGATAATTGGCGAAATCGTTTGTTTATGTTAGAAGTTTTTAAGTTTGGAAGGAACATCCCTATTTCATATACCCATATGAAAAGGCAGCATTTGGAAGGAAATTAACTAATAGGTTCCTTAGAAATAGGAAAATAGAACTGACGGAACTGTAGAGGATTGATTATGGTTCGATGCGCTAAGACCGACAGCCCTGAAGGCAATCTAGTAAACAATAACAATAATAAAGGTGTTATCATGTCAATCGTGAAACAAAAGCAAATTTAGAAGCTGATGTCAGACTAAATTTTGGTGTTTATGAACATAAATGAGGAGCAGAAGGTAGCTTGGACTTTCAGGTCCCATAGCCAACATTATTAGATTTGCTTTCTGCCACCATCTTCTGAAATAACTCAACCAAAGACCCTTCATATGGTTCAAAAACCCAATCATCATTGATTTTAGACCTGTAAGATTGTTCAGAAGATACCCTAGGCCTATAGAATCGATCACTTTGTGAGAACATACTGAATAAACCATTAGCTCTGATGCCAAACTGATGTAAGACCAGCTCAGTTCTAGTCCTTGAAGAATGTTGAATGGTCTTCTTTGATCAGAACTTTATGGCTGTTGATGGCTGTAATGGCTTCTTGAAAGAATAAGAGAGAAAACAAGGATAGAAAGAAGAGAGAAAATACCTGAAATCACTCACAGGGTGCCTAGAATCACTCTAGGGGATGGGAATCACTCACCATAGTTAGCATAAGCTGAAAAAAATTCATAAACTTAATTGCCCTTTGTGTAAACCGTCCATACATATTTAGAGACTCTAAACTCATAATAATCCTAGGAGTCAAACTGTTAGACTCATATAGTCTTAGGAGTCAAACTGTTAGACTCAATAATCCTAGGACTCAAACTAAGTTGTCATGTCCTATTTCAATTCAAAGAAGACTCAATAACTCTAATCCTACTTATACAATGGCTCTGAAATTTTAAACATAAACAAACTATAAATAGGCAACCAAACCCTATTATTGGACCCTACAGGAAAATTAAAAAAATACCCTTGGTGTTCAATTCAGTCGAAATCCCAAGTACCATCACAATGCCATATCATGACCTGGTTGTAAGGCCTTCTTCTTTCTAGAATAAGTCTGGCATAGCGACAGTACTTGGGATTTGGACTGAATTGAACACCAAAGGTTTTTTTTTTTTAATTTTCTGTAGGGTCCAACAATAGCGTTTGATTGTCTATTTATAGTTTGTTTATGTTTAAAATTTCAGAGTTATTGCATAAGTAGGATTAGAGTTATTAAGTCTTCTTTGAATTGAAATAGGATATGACAGCTTAGTTTGAGTCCTACTAGGATCATTGAGTCTAACAGTTTGACTCCTAAGACCATTATGAGTCTAACAGTTTGACTCCTAGGATTATTATGAGCTTAGAGTCTATAAATATGTATGGACGTTTTACATAAAGAGCAATGAAGTTTATGAATTTTTTTCAGCTTATGCTAACTATGGTGAGTGATTCCCATGCCCTTGAGTGATTCTAGGCACCCTGTGAGTGATTCTAAGTATTTTTTTCACTTCTTTCTATCCTTGTTTTCTATATTATTCCTTCAAGAATCCATTACAGCCATCAACAGCCATAAAATTCTGATCAAGAAGACCATTCAACATTCTCTAAGGACTAGAACTGAGCTGGTCCTACATCAGGAGGACTTGACCAT
Organism: Nelumbo nucifera; assembly: GCF_055504915.1. Classification (NCBI taxonomy): domain Eukaryota; kingdom Viridiplantae; phylum Streptophyta; class Magnoliopsida; order Proteales; family Nelumbonaceae; genus Nelumbo; species Nelumbo nucifera. Next base: position 142,540,255 of record NC_142649.1, on the reverse strand, counting down.
CTAGAAGGTTCTTCATTTGTCAAAGGCTACTTTTATTAATGATTAGATGAAGCTCCAAGCAGCTGATGTCAGAACATTTGAGAAGTAAGAAGTCTTTAAACAGAAACATTAAGCAGATAGACAGGGTTCAGGCTGGCTCACAACTCACAAGTAATAAAAAATACTAAGAAATTGCTACATAACCATTAAATGTTGTTTGCTAGAACCATGCTGTCTTTAGAAAGAAGTAACTCTGGTCTGTAACATTGGTGCAATGAAATTAAAAGTTGTTGGATTGGGTGTTAATCCTTCCAGAATTCAGAGATGTGTCAAGAGCTTTGTTTGAAGTAGACTTTTGGGCATCTTTAGAGATGGGTGGGGGTCATTATCCACGTAATGCTATGTAAGGTGAGTGTTGGTCAATTGTTTTTTCTTTGGTTTTTTGGGTTATCTCTCATCACCGTTTGATGTACCTTTAACATGATTGGAATACACCATTTGATGTAATTTTCTTTTTTTACTTACTACCAAAAAAAATTAAAAATCAAAGGCCCCTTGAACATGATTGGATTAAATACATCTAAAACCCCAATTCCTTGACTCAGTCAAGATCTCATAGTTGGATCATTCAGTAAAATACAACCGGAAATATGTAAATATCTCTATAAACTCTCTTTTCCATTTCTTGTTGTTTTACATCTCTTTATTATCATGTCACATCACAGGACATGTTTCTCGCGGTCCCACTTGTAGCATTTCTCCACAAAACATGGTGACCTTTTTTTTGGTAGCTAACATAAAAGAGGAGCCCAGTACACAAGGTTCCCACCAATGGAGGGTCTGGGGAGGGACAGAAAACAGATTTACGCAGCCTTACCTCTGCACGTACAGAAAGGCTGTTTCCAAGATTTGAACACTGATCACCCAGATCGCAATGGAGCAAAGCAACCCAACCATTGCACCAAGGCCCACCCTCCTTTTGATAGCTAACATGTTGAAGGGTAATTGCTAAGCAGTTTTTCTATATTATTTATATAAAAATTGTTAGGAATGTTAACTTGTCAGTACATGCATATGAAACAAGTAATTTTAATAGATAGAAAATTGATGAAGCAATAAGATCAACCATCCACAAATTGGAGAAAAGGAACTAAATGGACCATGAAAAGAATCACTAGTTCAGTTTTTTGTTTCTAAGTTTGTCTGGTTGAAGTAACAACACAAGAAACCTACAAAGTAATCTTATAGATAGAATAATCCATTTGAATCTAGTTCTATCACATTTTATGGAATTTGATCATGTCACCAATCCATGGTTTTGAAAACCGGACCGGACCGCATGGTCATACCGGTTGACCCAGGAACCGGTCAGGTATTCAATTCCGTTTCACCCTAAAACTGCTTTTTGGCCAAAAACCATTAATTTGGTCAGCGAACCTTCAACCCAGACAACGGTTTTTGGTCATTTTTTTTTTATTTATTATTTTTTTATTTTTCTATTTTTTAAGTTAGAACATGTCGTCCATTTGAACCGGATAGTCGGACCGTTCAACCCGGGAACCGATCCCCATAACTTTTCCGTGTCCGGTCCGGTTTTTAAAACCTTGCACCAATCACCATATCTTACATGAGGATCAGAGAAGCATAGATCTTTTATCCATACAAAATTCAATATCAGCTATTATAAATACTATTCTTTCTATATCACAGACATACATGGATCAAATTGTTTTAGAAACATAATCAACTCAACTTAACTCAACTCAGTGTTACTGCCAACTATTTGGGGTCACCAATCGTTTCAGAAACATACTTGTAGATAAATAATCTGTAAGAAGTCGTACTTTTTTGAGTCTGTAGATATCTCTGCATGTGAGGCTTACCTTATTACTCTCTAAGACCAACTAGAGTGGACTGAGTGGATATTTTCCAGCCTATGCAATAGGGATGCTTGGGATATTGTACATATTCTCATTGTTTTTATAATTGAATAAAGTTTAATAGCTAACCATAAATAAAAAGACCAACTAGAGTGGACATGCATAGGGATTGAAAGTGATTGACAGTAGCTTCCTTTCTCTCTTGAGATTCATCACAATACCAAATAACAAGGGCAAAAAAAAAAGAGAAAGAAACAGTAAAATAAACACATAGAGTGGGCATGCATAGGGATTGAAAGTGATTGACAGTAGCTTCCTTTCTCTCTTGAGATTCATCACAATACCAAATAACAAGGGCAAAAAGAAAAGAGAAAGAAAGAGTAAAATAAACACATAAATGTATATTATACGATGTGGAATATTTTCTTCACTAAATATATGCTTCCTGTAAAAATCCTTAAGAAGTTCAGTATGGTAAGGGATCAAAAGAATACTGACAGATCTCGTTCATAAAGGAGAGTCTCCATCAAAGTGGGAAATGCCTTGCTCATCTCTTGAATCACAAGAGTTAACATGTCCACATCATCCATTTCCTTCAGCTGAAGATACATCACGTTATAGTGCATCCAACATACAGAGTTTGCAATTATCCAAAATATGCAGAAAATAAAAGTTAGAAACATGAATATAGATTTCTTTCCCAATTAATGACATCAGACAAATAACAATAATACTAAATGAAGTAAGAAGACAAGCAAGCCTACCATTTTATTAAGATCCTCAGGGCTTGGTAGAAATATTGCTTGGAAAAGTATGCAGTATAGAAACTTTGCTTTATGCCAAAGTGTCATCTTTCCCCATGTCCTCCGTAAGGTAACCTATTTCAGTTGACAGAACACTCATACTTAAGATGGTCCTCATGTAATAACAAGCATTTCACCTTAAGTCTGTAAATTGGAGAAGACTTTGCTTTGCATTTAGCTATTGGAGATTTGGAAATACCAGTTGCAGGATAATGTCTTAGAAGAAAGAGAAAAAATTCCATGGCATTCAGAATATTCAAAATTAAAAAAAAAAAAAAAACCATTAACTTTAGAACTGTTTTCACAAGAAAAATGTAATAGTCTCAATGGCTCTCCATATACATAAGCAATTGGGATCAAGTAGATAATCTCTAATCTCCAAGAGTTTTAAAAAAATAATTGCACCATTAGAAATGCTTTAAGCCTATAAGAGGACTCTTAATGTAAATAAAAAGGGTGTTAAATACTGATCAAAAAACAATAAAAAGGGTGTTAAAACACTAAATACTTAAACAAATCACAAATATAAACTCAAAATCTAGGATTGGCCCTTAACTTGGCCTTTGATGAGAACTCTAATTAATGTATGAAACATATGTTCTTGACACAAGGCATCTGAAGGTGTTAGTCTCAAGAGGTTTTCCATGAGACTTGCCTCAACACAAGACTCAAGGAATAAGCCTCACATGCCTTTTGAAACGTTTGGTGCAAATTTGGAATTTGAAGAGCATAACTGGTGTAAATTTATACATTTTAAATAACTTAACTTAGTGCTGTCATGCCTTATTTCTACTATTTTGTTCATCTATAGGACTCCCGCTCTGCCACTTCACTCGGTCTAGTATCATATCAAGTAGATAATAACTTCAAAGGTGCAACATGTATCTTACATTTGGATTCTACAATAGAATTACTGATCTCTGTTGCTTATAGAAATACATGTATCTTACATTGACTGGACGATCACCCAGTATCACCTTTCCACCATACTTCATTGCTTCTTCAAATGCCACCCGAAACTCAGCACCAGGAAAAACCTCAAGCTCATTAGCAACCTAAATAGATCATGTATGAGGAAATATCAGGCACAGAAACAACATAAAACCCTATAAATAGAGAAATGTTGTTAAATTGAAAGGAAAAATGTGAAAGTAATGCTTAAGATGAAACTAACAATGGAATGTCTAGAACTGTAGTAACTGATGAAAACATACCTTGGCAAGAAACCAGCTGTAAAGAATTCCAAAAATATTCATATTCTTTTTCTTCCACATATCCAACATTTCCCTCATGGTTGGTACCTGTTGAATTATAAGATGAGTACGGTAGACACTAGCATGTGAACACTAGATTAAAAGTTAAAAGCCTTTAATAGAATGTAAGCAAACATATTATGAAATATGGACAATCAAGCAAAGAATATTGAGTAAGAGCAATGATAGCTAACCCAGGATTAAATGATGAATCACAACGCAAGTGTTGAACTTTTTATACAGGAAAAAGGAGAGAAAGCAATATGTAAAGTCCAAATCTATGTCACAATAACTAGGTTATGTATTAATAGATAATTCATAAAAATGTGTGGATTGTAGAAGCACCAGTACAAGGTGATTTAGTTAATACCTAGCAAAAAGAGTGGAGTGATTGACAAACTCATTTAGATAAGGGATGTGGAGTTTTTTTGGTAATAAAATAGAATTTATTAAAATAAAAAATAAAGTACAAGAAAGATGACCAGAAATCATCCAATAGAAGAAAAAGAATCCCTACACCAAAAGATTTTGAGACCTGAACAATATGATGATTTGTCTTCTGAAACGCCTCACAGCAGTGGGACCCTCCAAAAAAGCCCGCAAGTCCAAAGGATCCTCATTGATTCTTTCTAACTCTAAATTTGTTCTGCAACCTCCTTACCCTCCTCAATCTCATTGTCCCCTGCTAAACCAAGAACTTTCACACTATCTTGAGCACCCTTAACCCCAAGGTTAGGAATTTCCACTTCATTAACCATGCCAGTTTTTCCCATAGTATACTTTTCTTCCAATTTTTGAAGCTTTCCCTTGCAAATCCCCCCCCCCCCAAATAAAACGCAAGATTAAAATCTTGCTCAACTCCACTTCAGCATTTACCACTTTCTCCAAATCTATTGATCTTCCAATATCATGAGTTTTATCTATGAGCACCTCCTCCACATCCGATTCAGTGTATTCATCTCCATATCTCCAATATTATCATCTTGTTTTAACAGCCTCATTCTGTAATTCCTTTTTCTTCTGTAGACATTTGGACAATGAACCTCACACTCTTCTCCCCCCATGTGTCCTTCCCCCTTTTCTTCTTTATTTCCTGATTCTTGAACACAATCCCCTTCTTCTTGAGCTTCATCTGTCCCCAGCTCTTGAGCAGGAATTTTGTCACTTGCCTTGTCTCCTGTTTCCAGGTCAACCCTCTTGGTGTTTAAGCTTCAACCTTCACCTCTTCCAACACTTCAATGTTATGGTCATCGTCATCCTTTCAATTCTTAAAAAATGTCTCACTACCTTCATCATTATCAACTTGCTCAGACACCACACTCCTTTGATTAGCTGAATCACCACCCAAACTAACCTTTCTACCCTCTTACGAGTCTCAACAGCTTCTTCACTCCCCCCCTCCCCTCCAATCCCTCGCCACAGTTTTTATAGGGGGTGTGGAATTAGGAAGGCACTTATCACAGATGAACTCGGAGATTATTCCAAATTCTTGCACTGACATAGCATGCATGTATACATCAAAATAAATATGGCCTAAAAGCAGAAAAAGGATATGATGTCTCTCTTAGACAAAACAAATATGCATCACATCAGAATAAGATGTGATGTCTCTCCCAATTTCTGCTAACCATAATTGAGTTGTATCAAATGCTCTCTGGTTCCCAAAAAGACTCAACCACTCAAACCCACATCCAGTACTCCATGATCATCCAAAGCCCCAAGAAATGCAAATCTGATGGCAGTAGGGGTGAGAATAACAAGTATTTATGGTTTTTACTGGTACTGGCAAATATATATGCACATGGCAATTTTAGATGATTATAATAATAATAATAACAATAACAATAATATGTGCCAAAATTTTTCTACAAAGTTTTCATGTCTATGTATAAAAATATTTCTTATTCACCACACTTATTTTTGTTTAATATTTAATATAAAGAATATATTATATCAGAGATGTGACCAAATGTTTTTTTACAAAATTTATGTATTTTCTATAATTTTTGTGTGCTTTTATTTTTTCAATTTTTATTCTATAATTATAATATCATGGGTTTACCCATTTGACCTGGATGGTTGAATTGCTTACCTGCCGCTTGGATAGAACGGCTTCATTTTTGGGTCAGTTTTAAAGAAACATGGGTTTTATATTTGTAGACGTGTGAAATTTTAAGCCAAATGCATATCTCTGTTATCCGAGGAATTGCAGGATTTTTTATCTGGACGTTGCATGAAAATGGAGACAAGAAGGAAGTCCGTACTAGTAATGAGGTGGAGACATGAGATTCAGGTTGAAGCAAAGAGATTATGTTCAAAGAGTGCAGAAACCAGGGCCAGGCTTCCTTGAAGGGAGGAGAAGAAAGCCACCATCTTTCTAGTCAGCAAAGTTACACAATGGCTGAAGGGATTTGTTGATGGAGCAGTGTTCTCTATTAAAATGATTGGCTGGAAGAGCTCTCTGGTACTTTCAGGGAAGAAATATGAAACCGAGCAAAGATGGAACAGGAAGGGGTGGTTCATGATAGTTACAGAGTTCTTAGTAGTGGCAAGAAACAAGTGGTGTGCATGCTGGAGGGTAAGGAGAGCAGTGGTTGGAAGATGGTTACAGATAAGATGCAAGAGTATCTGACTCTTCAAGAAAAAGGTTTTTTGCAGAAACAATGTTTGAGCCAGAAGACAAAGAAGCTACTCTAAAGGAGCAGTGGAGAACTCAGCTTCTATTTAAACCATTCAAACAGCTGCCATTGACACCAGAAACTAGCACCTGAGCAAAAGTTCTTTTAGCTGTCGGACCTTTTCCTTGTACCTCACGTTTTTTACCATCCAATCTGCCCAAATCTTTTGGATAGCTGAAAGGCTGGTTGCCTATTTTTGTGAAACTTTTCATTTTCCCTTGGTTCTCCAACCTCAAGCTGCCACGTAAAACCTGTGCTTCCACCTTCAATGAAGGAGGCCAGCCACTCCGGTGAAGACAAATCACTGAACCTCAGAGTAACTTTCCTAGGTATTTCCTCTGGTTTAACTCCATTCAAGAGCAGAGACAAGCTCCACATAACAAGGCAATGGAAACTGCCACCTCATGGTTCCAAAGGTGGAAAGGAAAACCAATCACCCGGACTACAACACCATCTTCAAGACTTCAACTGCAAAGGATTTTGAATTGGATGAGGGTGACCATTTAATGATTTAAACAAGTAAAGGTTTTCAGGTCATCTTGAATGCTCGAGCTTCAAAATCTATCAAAAGGAGTTTGAATGAAAATATTCCTCAGTCTCAACATATGCATCAGAAGATCAGCAACCTTTAACCCAGCTTCTTAGCTTCAACCACTGTCATACTATCCCATTGCTCTTTACTGAAATTACAATAAACAGAGATATCCATCATGTGAAAACAAACAAGCATCTGCTCTTGCAAGCCTAGCTACGTAGTCTTGGCATTTTCAGGTCATTAAGCAACAATAATGCATGTTTGTGCAAATGGATTCTACCTTCTAGGTCACCTCAAGAAGAGGAGGAACAAGAAAGCAACTTAGTTTCTGAGTTTACTATTGAAGTTGAGGATTGGAGGTAGCCCATCATTGGCTACTTATAGCATGCGAGGTTGCCTAATGATCCCAAGCATAGAGCCAAGATATGATGCCAAGCACCTCGAATCCAATATTACAACAATAACCTCTATAGATGCTACTTTAATGATGTTTACATGAGTTGTATCCATGGTGATGAGATTCAAAGTGCACTTGACAAAGCACACTCTTAGAGTCTATGGTGCTCCCAAATCAAGACCTAAGCTTCATGATTGACTCAAGTGAATGGGCTTCTACTGGCCAATAATGGTACAGGAATCAAAGCGATATGCCAGAAGGTGTCAAGTATGTCAATCCTATGGGGACTTTATTCATCAACCACATGAACCACTCATCATTATCATCCATGCCTTATCCCAACTATATGGGGTCAGTTACATGAATCCTGTTTCGCCAATCCATTCTATTCAATGTCATATCCACTATTAAATGATTAGTGCTTAAACCATTTCTTACCACTTCTACCCATGTCCTTTTCGGTCTACCCCTAGCTCTTTAGGCCCTTCAACTTGTAACAAATTACTTCTAACTGGAGATGTTGGTGGTCTTCTATGCACATTACCAAACCACCTTAGGCTACTCCCTCTCATTTTATAACCTATTAGAACTACTCCTAGGTTCCTATGGATGACTTCATTCCTAATCCTATCCTTTCCAGTTTTTCCACTCATCCACTACATCCTACAATTGCAACATGGCCATTTAACGCTTGGGGACTTGATGTGGTTGGACCTATACCTAAGTCTTTATACCAACATCTCTTCATTCTAGCAGCAATTGACTATTTCTCTAAATGGGTATAGGCAGTCCCTCTTCAAGAATTGAAGGAAGATGTTGTCAACTCCTAACTCACATTGCTAATTGATACATTGTTAGCAATGTGAGTCATTCTCAGCAACTTTGGTGACACAAGTTTGGTATTAAATAGAAGTTTTCTACCGTATATAATGCAACAGCCAACAAACTTGCAAAAGCCTTTAATAAACCCTTCTGCAAGTTACTTGAGAAGATAGTGTCCAAGTCAAATAGGGATTGGCATAAGTGTTTGGACGAAGCCTTATGGTGTAGAAGTTGTGCTCCCTCCAAAGAGACAGATGACCTCCCTAAGAATGGCTATCTAAGAGGGGATTACGAGAGACAAGAACATGAAATTATGATTGGCTAAGCTCAAGGACCTGGACAAGAAGCAATTAGAAGCTCAACAAAGAATAGAGTGCTACCAAGCTCATTTGGCTTGTGCATTCAACAAGAAGGTTCAACTCCACTCCCTTCTAAAAAGAGAACTATTCCTTATTGTTCGATGCCCCATTGTCCTTTCACACCATTCAAGGAAGAAGTTTTGACCCTAAATGGGATGGACCTCATGTAGTGGAAGAAGTTTACAATAATGATGCCTACAAACTCATTACACTAGAGGATCTCCATCTTAGACCCATTAAGGAGTACCTTCAAAGGTACTATCCCTAATTTTTTCATTGTAAAGCTTTTGGCCAACTTGAGCCTAAACTGTGAATGGAAAAACAAAATCAAAATGTCTTTTCATTATAATGCTTCTATTCCGCATAAGCTTAAACTATAATTGGCAAAAACAAAGCAAAAAAACTATAAAAGAAAAGTCATTTCATTGTAAATTTGTAATGCTCCTGACCTATAAGAACTTAAATTGTCAATAACTTAAAATAACTGTCAAACATGAATGTTCCTTTTTCAAAACAAATGAAAGGGAATTCCAATTTTATTGCTCAAGTACATCATTTACAATGCAAAAAGAAATTGTCCATTTAAAGTACTCTAATTACAAATAAAAAGCCTATTTCTTGGGGTCTTGATTAACCCAACTTACTTTTGCAAGGGCCTTGAATGCATCCATAAGTGAACTTCTTTGCTCATGACCTTCTCTTGCTTTAGATCATCATATTGAGCTTTTGTAGTTACAAATGCCACACTAGCTTCCCGCTTGTCCTTGGCAAGAGTTCTCTCTCGAGACATTAAGGAAGAATATCGTTCCAGAAGCTCCTGCTATTGCTCCTCCGGTCTCTGCCTCTCCTCCTCAAGTGATTGTAGTCTTTCATTGATTTGACACCACCCATCTTCAATGGTAGCAATGTTTGCATTAATCTAATTCATCTAACTACTGATGGAAGATGGGTTTGGCTCATTTGCACTCATCTTGATGGCTAGAGTGGACAATTCCTTTTCCTTTTAAACTTCCAAGAAAGGGGCGCAGAAGAGAAGAGGGCATCGGGGAGGGTGATTTTTCCAGAGGAGAAGAGACATTCCAGCAACTAGATTTCAAGCACCATAGAAAAAATAGCAGTGTTATTAGAAGGAAATAAGAAATAAACAGAAGCATGATGCAATGAGGATATCCTGGTACCTCCGTACAAAAATGACGAGGTGAGTCAATCTTGTTCGCCGAGTTTTTTTGCCTTGGAAGTTACAAACAGGGAGAGAGAGGAAGAAAGAAGCTCATAGGAAAAGACAAGGGAGAAGATAACAAAAAAAAAAAAAACAGGAGGAGGAGGGGCAAGTGGAATCCGAGATAAGGTATATAATAGAAAGAGGAGGCTTTTAATTACCAATTAAAGGCCAGGAGGAGAGAAGCAAGGGGAAGAAGGAGAAGCCTTAGAGTTGGGGGACAAGAATAGAGAAAGAGAAAGAGCAGATCAGACCCAAGGGGATCAAGAAACTCCAGAGATAGTACAAAACAGGAAGGTGAATATTAACAAACTGGTGGAGAGGGAGGTCGAGATAGGTAAAGTCTCTTGGCTTAGTCTTCTAGGGAGGGGAAGGTTTTGCAAGAATAGCTTTTGAGAAATTTGAAAAAAAAAAAAAAGAAAAGGGAAGAATACCTTGAAAAAAATAAGGGGTGGGACGAGGAAGGAGGAGAGGAGGGGTTGGACGAGATTGAGTGAAATATAGGGGTTGAGGGAGGACGGGGGGGAAGACGAGGATCCTTAGTTGGAACTTGAGGGGAGCGAGCGAAGGAAGAAGAAGGGAGATAGTAAGAAATTTTCTTATAAGTATCAAACCAAAGGCGAAATTACATCAAGAAATAAAACTGGAATGTCGAATACTTGTTAGCTGGGGTGAGCAATTCGACTGCAAACTGGGTTCTCAGTCATCCAGAGTTCAACCAAGAGAACAAGTCAGATCTGATAGAGAATTTCTGGAGTACCCTAGAGTTGAATCCCTGTAATTTTAAGTCATTTACAGTGTAATTTGTTAAATAGTTGGTTTGTTATCTAGACAACCACTTTTCTGAGATGTATTGCTTTCTTTTCCAGTTTTAATAAAATTTCCTTTTGATCCTTCAAAAAAAAATTCCTTTTCCTTTTACCTTCCGATTAGAGCATTCCTAATTCTACCTCTATGAACAAGGAACTCTACACGTAATAACAAAGAACCAAACTCCTGGATCAAGAGAGAGGTATCAAGATGAAAGAAAGACAAAGAAAGAAAATCATTTGTGCCACCAAAACGCCCTGAAGTATATACCGAAGGAATTAATGCCTCCAAGGAGTATGCCTCATGTGCAATAGGCATACACCCCATACAAAAAGACAAAGAAAGAAAGAAAAGAAAGAAGAAAAAAGAAAGACATGAAAAGGAAAGGGAAAGAAGGGTAAGAGAAGGGGAAAGAAAATATTGGTCGTGGGTGGAACCCCTTTCAGCTAGTGTTATGCATCTTGATTCTTCTTAATATAAGGCAGTCTTTCATAAATTTTGAACAAAAAAAGAAGATGAGATCCTCCTTCCCCTTCTTCTACCACCTCCCCCCACTCCTTCCTCCTGATTCCCCTCCTCTTAAGGAGGCTGACACCTCCTTATGATCAAGAGGCTTACAACTCCTATGTTCTAAACTACACCTCAGGCCATAGGGTGATGCTTCCAAAATAGTATTATTGAAGAATTTTTGTTATGAGATTAGCCCCACAAAGTCTGAAGCAATTTGTCTCTGAGAAATTTTTGAAAGGTTAGCCTCCAAAATTCTGAAGAAATTTGTGAAATTAGCTCCTAAAATTCTAAAGAAATTCTGAAGCAATTTTAGGATGCTTCTTATCCCTTCATGTTAAAAGACCATGCATGCCCCATACAATCTCCAAGAGGATTGGTTAACTCCTCGGAGAAGGTAGAAGACTCTAGCACTGCTCGACTTGTAACAAATGGTTTGGAACAAGGATGAGAACCTTGGAGGTGGAAGAGGCAGCATTGCAAGAATGAATTGGATGTACTTCCTCGGTTTGATTTCCATCCTACATGCTAGATGATGCATAACCAAGTGCCCCATCATCTAGGAATGACCCCAAGTGCTGATATTTGGCACAAGCAGAAAGATTGCAAGAAAATGAGAGGAGACATGCATAAGATACCAAGATTAATGATGAAAATAAAATCAAAATGCAAAGTACAAATATCACCATTAGCTATTGCACAGGGCGATAAATCTAAAGGAGGAGGTAAAATAGAAGACTCAGTCTAATCATGAGCGACTAAGCAATTGCCGAATTGATGGGCTCTTTACCCTTTTCTAGTGCACGCTCAAGAACAATAGAAAATGCATACTCCAATGACTTGGCTCGTTAATGGGATCATTCATCAGCTTCACGAGTCTCTTTGTCATAAGACTCTACTAAGGCACAAAAACGCTTATCACCTCTTAGATTTCGAGAAGCTTCAACATTTATGACAAAATTTGGTTGAGACATCCCTATAGCCAATGCCTCTGCATGAGCATCATCCAGCTGAACTACTTCTCGAGACTGTGAAGTCAACATCTTGGGGTCATGTATCTTTACCACCTTTCATCGAGGCTCCTCGTTAGGAAGGAGGGTAGTGGTAAGATTATCATCATGCCCTCTCCTTAAAGGTAAGCCAGGCTTCTTACTTGGATTCATGGTCTTTCCTTTCTCAAGTATCTTCTTACATGCATGTATAGCCCTGCCTTATTCTATTTTTTTTATGAATAACTTTGCCTTATTCTATTGTACAACTTAATTTGCTCAAAGCTAAAGTTTTCACGTCAATCTCCTCTAGAGCACATCTTGCACCTTGTAGCTACCATTGGAAGTAACTTAAATCATACTGACAATCAATATACCTAACAAGACTTGGAACATAAAATGTAGCCCTAGTGTTCACCTGAGTAAGGGACGACCACAGACTATAAATCTTAGCAAGACTAGTGTGTTAAGATAAATGTTTTGGAGTCCTTGGAACCTTTTGATGGAAAACTTGTTGATGAGAGCAAACCTATGTCGATTGTACACCTCTAGATCGGTGTTGAACTTAAATTCCCTGGATTATATAGAGGGGGATTCATCATCAACACAATTTCCGGGGTTTTGAACATTAAATTACAATTTTTTGTTGCAAATCAATCTTATTCTCAGCCATGTCACCACGAGTAAGGTCTCGAGCTAACTTTGATTCCTTAACAAAAAAGTACTAGGCACTTAAGAGCCCATGAAACATCTCAATGAGGAGTCATCTATAATTAGATGGAACATCAATGAAGACACCTCTATCAGAATATAGTCCAATCCAAGCATACGTGTAATGTCTGGGAAGTTGATACCCCAAGAATAGTACTGTTGAGGTTTTAGACAAATTACATAGTCTATAGTGGCAGTTTTTTATTATTTATTATTTAGATAAGAAGTGGGGACCACAACACTCTTGTTGGGTCCTTTTTGAGTAGTTATTTAAATGCCTTACGCTGTTTTATGTGTTAACCGTCCTATAAGGGCAATTTGGTCTTTGCACTCTTTATTATTTTAGACTATAAATAATAGTGAAGAGGGTGGCCAGCATTATTACTCTCTTTTCTCTCAAATCTCTTCTCTTCTCTTTCTCCTTTCTTCTCTTCTTCTTCAAGAAATATTCTTTTCTTTTACAGATTTTTTATTTCAGCACTTTTCTACTTGGTATCAGAGCTTGGCTAAGGTTTCTTGGAGTTTTTTCCATGCAGTCCTAGATTAGCCGATTGCATGAGGAGATAAAGGGATGATCAATCTACTTTAGATTGCCTAGTTCTTGGATTGTTTGGTGTGATCTAGTCATCAGGAGGATGATTATGTTTTGGCATCAAAATCGAGAAGAACTAGAGTGCGGGGAAGAGTCCTAGTCAAGTTGGACTCTTCGATTTTGATCTGATCTTGGGCGCTCAGGTACTATTGGGTTTAGTAGAAATCTGCTGAATTCAAAAAATATGAAAAGAAAAGTAGTTTCTTGAAGGGAGAAGGAAGAGAGAAGGAGAAGAAGAGAAAAACAGATCTTGAAAAGAAAAGAGAGCAATAATCTGGCCGCCCCCTTCACTTATTACTTATAACAAAAATATAAGAATAGTACAAAGACAACTATGCCCTTATAAGGTGGCAAAACATAAAACAGCATATATAAGATTCAAAAACATAATAAAATTTGGACTCACATAACTATCATGGTCCCCACCTCCTATCTAACAACTAACATAAAACATCTACTCATAAAACAACACAAAACTGATTAATCTTCAACACTCCCCCTCAAGTTGGGAGTAAATGTCACACATTCCCAACTTGCGTAGATCATGTTCAAGATTGTTCTTTGCAACCACTTTAGTGAGAACATTAGCCAACTGCAACTCTGAAGAGACATAAGGCAAGCAAACTTCTCTGGTTGTTACCCTTTTTCTTATGAAGTGTCTATCAACTTCAATGTGTTTTGTCCTGTCATGCTAAATTGGATTGTGGACAATATTGATTGCAGCCTGATTGTCACAGTACAGCATCATAGATTCCTCTGCTTTGACTCCAATCTCACTCAAAAGAGATCTAACCCAAATAAGTTCTAAGACACCATGAGCCATGGATCTATACTCAACCTTCGCACTTGACCTTGCCACAACCACTTGCTTCTTACTCTTCCATGAGATCAAGTTTCCACTTACAAAGGTACACACTCCTAATGTAGATCTCCTGTCATCTAAGCACCCTGTCCAGTCTGCATCTGTATAGGATTTTAACTTCAGATTTTCATGATTTGAGAAAAGAATACCTCTATCAGGGTGCTTTTTCAGGTATGCAAGTATTCTGTCAATAGCTTCCCAGTGCTAAACCCGAGGTGTATGCATGTACTGACTCATAACACCGACAACATAGGAAATATCTGGTCGTGTCATACACAAATATAACAATCGGCCCACCATTCTTTGATATCTCCCCACATCTTTTACCAACTCACCATCCACAGCAATAATTCTATGATTTGGATCAATAAGAGTGTCAGTTGGTTTGGTTCCCAACTTCTCAATCTCCCGTAGTAGGTCGAATTCTTGCTGCAATAATTTTTTGAGATCATCAATCTCCTCCAGATCATTTCCTGTAACCACTATATCATCCACATACACAATCAGAATTGACACCAGAGCATCTCTCCTCTTTACAAAGAGGGTGTGGTCAGATTGGGTTTGTGTGTACCCAAAACGGATAAGTGCCCCTCTGAACCTGTCAAACCAAGCCCTAAGTGACTGTTTCAGGCCATACAATGATTTTCTGAATTTGCACACCTTTCCTTTACCAATATTTTCATAAAAACTTGTCAGAGTGTCCATATATACCTCCTCCCGTAAATCATCGTTGAGGAAAGCATTTTTAACATCAAGCTGAAACAAGGGCCATGAATAGGTGGCTGCCAGAGATAAAAGAAGACGATGCAATACTTGAATTTCAAACAAGGGCCTTGGCTCTTCAAACAAAGTTCAAAGGGATGCACAATTAGTACAGCATACATATCAGTATCTCTATGTAACAAGATCACATTGCTACAACTTTTAGAGATGAGATGATTGAGTTCAACGAGACGAGATGCAATACTTGAATTTCACATGTTGACGATTCATCTTATATTGCAGAACACTTTCATTAAGCCAAGGTCAATTGCATAACATGCAAGTCAGTCAAACAATCATTTAACATAGAAATTGACATCATTGAGGACGTCAGCACCATGTGGAGTTCCTTCACCTCATCCTTGAATGGGCATTTGTAGACATGTGAATTTCCAAGCCAAATAAGTGAGTTAATTCATATGATAGCTTCCCAAGTTTATATGGACATCCATAAGCCCAAGTCTATGCAGACATGACCCATGGCCCAAGGATCCAAGTGTACCAAGCCCAATTAGGCCCACATCCTATTGTAATAGGGTGGCCTCATTGGCAAAACCACTAACTCCTACATAATAGAGTATGTATGGGAGTTAACCCTAACTAACATCCCACTCACATCGGAATGACTGGTTGGCAAAGTGGCCTGAGGTGGCAGCTGTAATCCTAGGCTATAAATAGTAGTGCCTAGGGGGAAGAAGCTCTCTTTCTACAATCACAACTACACACTTGAGCTTGAGAGCTCTCTCACACACACTCACTTGAGAATTACAAGAAATCATAAGCCCCTGCAAACTCCAACTTCACTTCAAGTACAAGAGAGAAGAAAGAAGAAAAAACTTCTTAGTTATCCACTCCACATTTGGATTCAAACTTTGAAAGGAGATCAAACCATCAAAAAAGGCCCTTCCTAGAAAAGCACTCTTTATAAGCGATAAAGCACAAAGCCCGGAGTGAAGAATTCTAATAACAACTCTTCAGAAGCACAAGAATTGAACAAAACTACATCAGCACTTTGAGAAGCACAAGAAAAAACACAAACAATCCTTGTCTTCATCATTTTTTATCGGTAATCAGTGGTTGCTCACATTATCATGCAAAACCAAAGAGAGCTCACTCCCATTATATTGTTCTTCATTACAAAATTAAATTTTTGTAATTCGTCTCCATGTTTTGTATTAATCCAATACATGGAATTTGCATCAACAATATCGCTAATAGTATTGGATGTAGACAATTAATAGAATTTATTAGTAAGAAAAAATACCTTAAATATAGGATCTAATGAGAGAGAATATGAGTTAATACCTTAAATATAAGACTTTCTAAGAAGAAATTGAATGGTGTGGAAAGTAGTAGTTCAAATTTCGTCTTCTACCCTCACAATTAAGGAGTGTAAATTCAAAAATAGGAGTGTTTTAGTCAAGAAAAATTCCACGAGTTCATTCATACTTGTAATACTTTTAATTAATAGTAGTCTATATATACATGGAAAAAATAACTCCACTTATGTTTCATGAGTTGAATGAGTATTTCGGAATTCATCATTGTGGATAACAAATCCCTCAAAAAGATCATATACAGAATGTCGAAATAGTTCAACCTAGCTTTGGATTGAATGTGGTGAGATTTCCATCAATTGTTTCTTGAATTCAATCCATACATCATTCAAAAGTTTTTTTTGATTGGTATACATTGTTCAAAGCTCACTAAGTTCTAACACCATCAATATTTTGCACTAAGAGATGTGATTGCACCGTTTTAGTGATATGTTGCTGCATGCAATGCTTGAAAGACTTCAAAAGTTTTCATCCATTTACTCTGCATGTATTTTTCTGCTTTCTCTAAATGATGATCACTTTCTATGAAAGAGGAAAGAGATTAGGATATGTGCTTTAATTATCCACCACTAAAATAACGTTCTTCATGTATGAATGGATTATAGGTGGCTAGAAGCCCATTCCAGTTCAATCTGCTGACCAAGAAGAAAAATAGGGAAAAAAAGAATGAAAGAAAGAGAAAAAGAAATATTAACCCCAACAGGCGAATGGAAGGATGTTATATTGACCTTGAACCATTATTTCTTGGTGTGACAATGAGCTGAAGCTAAAACAAATCACCATGCATATCTTTATATTGCAGTTCCATAAAATAGAACATAAGCAGCTCCTTTTCCCTTCAAGAAGGTAATTCTATGAACAAAGGGAGGAAAGGAATATTACAAGATAGATCCTAGATAGACCTAAACAAGGCATTATCAAACCTTCCACAATTGGTAGCTAGCTCGAGCATTTCATAACCAAAAAAAAAGAACAAATAACAACTTATAATAAGATTGATAGGTTGCAAATATAAAACACATAAAAGAAGAAAGAAGTACAAGAGATGATTCAATACCTGCAGATTTTGAGGGGTCAGTATAGCTACTCGGTTAGAACATAACTCCAAGAAAACAACCTGTCATCAATAGGTAAATATAAAATATAAATAAGTAAATGTAAATTGCTTTGTCAAATTTAGAGGATTCAGCAGATGAACAATTTTAAAGCAGGCAGCCAACCTGCTAATTGATCCATCCATCAATCAAATGTTTGAGAGTTTCAAAAGGGAAGCACCTGCGGTTTCAAGTAATCGATGACTGCTTGAACTTCTCTACAGGATTCCTGCAACCACATGAACAGCCAACGAACGCAAAAATGGCTTAAATGTGAAAAAGAATAGTGTAATAAAATGCATTCCTTTCTAATGACAAACTTGAATACTCTTGCGACTTATGAGCCAGATCACACACCTATACGCCTATTAAGGGGAAGAGGTGCATAGAAGTTCTGGTATTGGAAGTTGAGTCAAACCATTCCAGATTCAATGCTTCTAATATGAATATATTGAGCTAAATCGCTGAGATTCATCCAAATCAAATGTATCTAATCTAAATATAATTAAAAAAACAGAAATCGTAATTTTATCATTTTATATTCATGTGTTGAACCCACCAAAAAGGCTTTGATTTTCCATCCTATCTCAGAAATTTCTCACATATTAATAGCAAAGATTCATCAACAGAAAATCAGGACGAGTTACCATAGAAACATGAGCGGTTCCGACCAAGTAAACATCGCAAGAACCACCTTCAGCCGAGGATTCACATTGCAAACACACCACACTTTTCAAAATCTCTTCAGGAAGAACTTTGTTCTGTCCTGCCTCCATTACCACAGCTTCCGAACTTTCGGATTCAGTAACTGCCGACGCATTATCAATTCCGATAGCATCATCTGTATCAATTGTTCGAGATGAACTTTCATGGTCAGGATTAGGACTTTCTAAGATGTCCGGGCTAGAGTCTTGCCCGGCTTCGTCCACTGAGATCTCTGAGCGCTTGGGGTTTTGAACGTGCACGAAGTCCTCGGGGATAGGAGCACTAGATTCCGGTAAAGATATTTCCCCAGTTTCCATGTCGTTGTGAATTGTCGATTTTTCCGGTGACCAACAGCAATGATAACTGGTAAGGCAACGCCGGTTCGGACAGCTTTGAGTTTTGATTTTGTGATGTGTTTTGTTGCTTTTTTGGGTCTTTCTTTTCCATTATTACTTTTATAACTTATTTTACCGTGGTTATTGAGGAATGTATAAAGTGCCTCCGAAATATCTGATAGTCGAATTCCTATGCCGATACGCCAATATAATGCATTAAAAAAATGCAGCGTGAGTCGGGCGAGTTGAGTTGAGGGGTGTCCAATCCGTTCCGGTAAATATGAGTCCATTATAAATGGATCAGATTCAATTCAATTCAATGAATATTTTAGACCAGTCCAATTCAATCTCTGAACTATCCAATTTGTTCAAATTTATTTTAATTTAGATTAATTCTAATCCAAACTTTGTCCATTAACACTTATAATTCAGTCAGTTGACTTAAGTCCTGTTTGGCATTCTTCCTACCTGCTCCTGTTCCTAGAGAAATACCTATTCAGAACAGGAATGGAGTCTCTAGTTCTTGTGGAATAATACTAGTGTTTGGCAATTTATTCCTCAGAAGCAAGTTTTTATTCTAAAGAAACAGAAACAGCGTTTGGATACACTATTTGAGATTAGTTTTTCAAATCAATACACAAACAAAGCATTGTTGCAAGTTAAAACTATGCAAATAATTAAAGAAAATTCATATTGGGCAAATGAGATAAATGGCAGTTCAAGGAAGCAAACAAAATCAACATTATTGTGTTCAGTATCTTCAAAGTTAGTTGCAACTTCTCAAAGACTAAACCAAATTGCATTAGCTACAAAATCATTTTAAATCAAATGGAGATCAACTCTGTTCAAATTTAAAACCCATCAAAACTAAACAAGGATAAAAGGCTAATATCATGGAGTGGGATAATAAACTCAAATTTGGATTTAAGTGAAAATCTCAATATATAGTGAAACTTCCATTGATTAATCTAAAGAAACTTGGACATATTTAACATCAGAAAGAAAAAAGAAAAAGGTCTAATGAACTAAGTGCGATACACTGAGAAACAAAATTGAGTAAACATAAAAACGAAGATATTAGTCTAGGTTGCTGAAAGAAAGAAGAAGTTACAGGGCAAATGACCAATTGCAAGGAGCGATGGGCTCTTACCTGTGCAGTGGAAAAATGTGAAGGATTGATTGCAAGAAAAAACCCAAGCAGCCTGGTCAAAGCTCTACCAATAAGACTTATGGGCCTAGAGTCCTCTGGGGTTTTAACCTCTTTCTTTTTGAGCATTAAGGCAAGGGAAATAGAATTTGCACTTAGTGAGATTTTCTATTTGTGGTAAAACTCATAAAACACCTCCATTGAGTCATATTCTAAGATCAACTAACAATCTTGATAGAAAGCTATGGAAAGCTATTAGGATTTAGGGATTTAAATCCTCTAATTCAGAAAACTGCTTCACGTACCTCCTGTACCATGAAATTCTTTATAGAAAGACAATTCGGGTTTCAGGCACATTAATCAAATCCAAACCTTTCAAGTTTAGGTGATTGTCCCCTACAGTGGCAAAAAAATGATTTAAAATGATCCACTAGACATTTAGCAATTTCCTCATCCTTGTTTGTCACCTAGAAGACTGACATTCAACCTTAATGTTGTAATTAGATGTTTTCTTCGTCCATTTGTCAATGAGTGGAAAATTTTTGTATTACCATCTCCTTTAAAAAACATTTGCACATTGATTTTTGTCTTCAAAGGATTTTTTCCTTATGATCCACTCTAGTTCTACTTTTAGGTTCCACCACTCTGTTTTATCATTCTAACTACATTCCTTTCTAGCATCCTTTTAATTTAACTCTTCTATCCTTTTAGAGATTTTTTCTTTCAACTCTTATAATTTTTCAAACTTTTCTTTAATACATTATTTAAATATCCCCATCTTCTTCATAAAATATACCCCTTTATTCCTCATATTGATTTCACCTTCCTCCCACCACACCTTCATTTGTTCAATGATTAATGGGGTTTCTAGCCACATGTTTTCAAATCTAAAAAGTGTCGAGCCTCCAAGTTGGGTTCCTGATCTAGACATATAAGATAGTGATCAAAGGTTAACCTTGACAATGCCTTTTAGACATATAAGATAGTGATCTAGACAACTAAAGTGGGTTCCTCCCGATCTATTGAGAAAAGGAATATATTAAATTTAAAGTAAACCTAAGATTATTGGAGATTTGACCAAGTAAATGAGGCATTTAACAAGGGAAGTTATTTTATCTAGGGGTGGATTCGAGCTGAGCCGAGCCAAATATTTGGGTATTCGAGCTCAACTCGGTATAACATTACAAGGCTCGAGCTCGATTCGAACTAGAAATACAAGCTTGAATTCAGCTCAAATGGAAAAACTATATATTCGAGCTCAATAATGAACTGAGCCTATTTGAGCTCGAGCTCGAGCTTTAATGAATGTTAGACTGGGTACCACTAAACTAGTATCTCCTTAATACCTATAGTTCAAATAAGACTGGGTGCCGCTAAACCAGTCTAATCTTTATTCTTTGAACAAACATTAATCTAGTCATTGGATCACTGCCATGTATATCCATCTTGACCATCTACAACGGGACCTTAACTAGTCAAGTGTACACGCCAATTGTATGGATCACTGCTATGTCCACTCTTGATTGGGTTACCTAACTGGTATCCCATAGGCCATTATACATGTTTTTAATAGTCTAACAGATCCTACCCCCACAACCACAATAAGCCTTTCTCTATCTTATATAAGTTAATGGGTGTTGAGTCTTGTTTTGCACCTTTTTTCTTTTAGTATATAATGAATTTTAATCAATAGTTGCAAATTCTGCACAAAAGCCATACAATCTACTAGGAAAGAAACATTAGCAATGCGATCCCTAGTTTCTCACATATGGGAATTAGCAATGCTTGCCATTTAGCAGAAGAATGTATAGTAAGTAATAGATGATATTGCCAAACAAAAAATTTCCAACACCAGGATACAAAATGGCATTATATATGTTTTTAAGAGGATTTTTATGTGCAAGAAATCATTTAAGTTTTACTAGCTGGATCTCTGGTGTTTCTCATTATGGCCAAGCAAAAGCAAACTTCATAGCATAGATATACCCTAAGAAACTATAAGCATTACAATGCATGTTTATGAGCAATGCTCATTTTCCTTTCATAACTTAAAAGCTGTGTTTGGAATTGAGGATTACAATTCAGGTGTAGAGACTCATTTTCCCATGATGATATCTAAGTAAAACTTGAATATCAAGTTCTACAAATCAATCCAATGCAACAACAAAGAGAATAAAGGAAATTTATACCAACAAAAATAAATCAACGACCAAATGTGCTTTATTAGTAATTTTCAGATAATATTGCTACTTCAGAAACTTGGCATCAAATGCTACAGATATTGAGGCAACCAAGAAAGAATGCATAAAACTACAACAATAATAACTAACTTAAACAAGGAGAATCAAACATTCAAACATTCCAATCAGTAGGGCCTGGTGGGTTTGCATACCTGCAAGCCATGTTTGCAATCTTCTTTGAGTGGTAGTCATTCTTGGACTGTGTGAACTTCAGCATGTGAGCAGTGCTAACCACTACTGTCTGATCAGTAGGGCCAATAACCCCATTTTTCCTAAGTTTAATCAATGTTGTCAAAGCAACACCAGTATGAGGACATATAAACATGCCAGTCGAATCTGCTTAGGCCATAGCATCCATCAGTTCTTCTTCAGTTGCTTCTTCAACAATCCCATCCAAATTTTGGAGGGCAAACAAAGCCCTATCTATTGGTGTTTTGGAATGACTAATTTCACTGGACATGTTTTGGAATTATTAATTTCAAAACGGAAAATTAGTCATGATGCCTTCTTTCCAATTTAGAAAAGGGGAAAAAGAAAAGAATAGGTTTAACAAAATTGATAAACTGAAAGAAAAAATGTATATGCATGGGTATAACCAAACCCCTCCAATCTTCCACAAGTCCCTCATCTCTCACCTTGAAAGTAACAAAGATGATATAAAAAATCAAGCAAATAAACACCGAAAAATCAAAACACAAGTTCCATAAAGAAAATTTTTGGTATTGAGTAGAGTATAATAGGCTTTGTTCAGACGTAAGATGCTAGTGCCATTGAGACTTAAACAAAACCATCAAATAACATCTCACAAGAACCAAAAATCCATAAGAGTTAAACATTAAAAAAAGTTAAATATGCATTCTAAGTTTCTAAACATAACCATAAAGGAACTAAAAAAAATCCAAAAGTTAAATATCCTAAACAATTGAATCCATAGCCAATGATTGACATGGTCACATCTCCTGATCCTAGAGCATCCAAACAATTTACCCAAAGTTGAAGGCATTATTAAGAAACGGGTGGAACTATCTCAGTATGTTTCTTGTCCACCTACAAACATGAAAAATGACCAAAATTAAATAATTGAGGAACAATAAATCAAAGCAAACAAATAAATAAATAGTATACCAATAAGCAATAATAAGTATAAATAAAGTGCAAAATACCTTTTGTTTTTTCTTCATCCCATGAAGGACATGAATCCAACCCCCTTTCACAAATCAAAGCTTGAGCAGTGTTTGGAGTCAAAGATGCATGATAAAAATCAATTACCCTGCCATCAACACTGAATGTAGCTTCTGAAGCTACTGTGGATATTGGAATAGCAAGAATCTCAGATGCCATGTTTGACAATACTCTATATTTCAAATTATTTGCCTTCCACCATTCCAAAGTATTAAACTCATAATGTGACATTTCTTCCTCACAAATATAAACACCCTCCTCAAGGTACATGTCCAACTCTGATTTTAGTGAGGGAATGGTCTCAACTCTCTTTACATAAGTCAACAATTTTGACCATCCCGAATTTGTTGATGATTGAGAGTTGGAACTAGAACTTACAAAAGACCTATTGCTACCATTCCCTTTAGTGAATGATTGCTCACTGCTAGAAGCATTATAAATAGCTATATATTCATCATAAAGCTGGTACAAAGCCCCTCGAACCTGCTTAATGTTTCTTCTAACTTCAACTTCTGAATATATTTATGGAAAATACATCTCAACAAACCTCAATTTATACATCGGATCCAACACGGAAACCACTATCATTAATAGATTACATTCACCCCAATACTTATCAAACTTCTCTTTCATCTTCCCAATCATCCTTCGAATGAAATCATTTTCATTTATTGATTTTAAGTTCAGAATTTCTTTTACCTTATAGATCTCACTAAGGTACAAATTAGAAGTAAGATAGTCACTACCATAAATAATGTTGGTAACTATACTGAACAC
Source organism: Nelumbo nucifera (assembly GCF_055504915.1). NCBI lineage: Eukaryota > Viridiplantae > Streptophyta > Magnoliopsida > Proteales > Nelumbonaceae > Nelumbo > Nelumbo nucifera. Next base: position 142,516,280 of record NC_142649.1, on the reverse strand, counting down.
TTCAAATACCTCACATACTTTCTCCACTTTTTCCCATTCTTTAGGAATTGGCAAGTAGTCATACTTGGGCTTCTTTTCTTGAAATCTTAGAAACACATCTCTTAATTTCAAAGCACATGACAACATCTCAAAAGTTGAATACCAACGGGTAAGACAATCAATAACCAACTTCTTTATACCTAGTTGTAAATGTTGTACACTTTCAAAAAAAGTTTATTTCCTACCCTCAGACTGGTTAATATATTTGACACTCTCACGCACATTTTCTATGATGTGACCAATTTCACTAAGACCATCTTGAATCAACAAATTCTGAATATGTGCACAACATCGCACATGAAAAAATTTTCCATCACAAAGCAATTTCATATTCCTATAAAATATCTCTCTCAAAAACCTCAAACATGAATCATTGCATGATGCATTATCTACAAAAACTGTAAACACCTTATTCTTGAGGCTCACTCCTTTAAATACTTGTAAATTGCATCTACAATATCGACACCTCGACGAGGTGGAGGAACATGAACAAAGCTGAGAACACATTTCCATAACCTCCAATTGGCATCTATGAAGTGACCAATTATCACCATATACTCAATCCTTTGGTTTTGTGACTTCCAAAGGTCTGTGGTTATGCTAATCTTCGAAATACCCTTTAAAAGATTTTTCAACTTCTTCTTTTGATCCTCATACACAACTACACAGTTGTTCTTTAGTGTCTTTCGAGAAATCTTTTCAAAAAATGGATTACACATCTTCATCATGAAAATAAATCCTTCCTCTTCTACTATAGTAAATGGATGCTTATGCATAAGAACCCAATGAGCAATTGCTTCTCTCATTTTGGAACGGATATACTTTGCAACAACAATATGATCTAAGAGAGGAGGACCCACAATTTCTGCATCAACATTGGAATCTATCGATTAAAAATTCAAGGTCATTTGCTGCTTACGTTGTTTTTTAGCTTTCAGAGCCACTTTTCTTGGTATGCATGATAAGGTTAGTCCATATAAATTGTAGTTCCAGTAGATTGTATAGATAATTTACTCTTGTAATGGACACAATGCGTCTTCTTTGTTCCATCAACAATTTTTACCTCTTTGAACTCCAACCATACACCTGAAGTTTTCTATCTTTTTGACTTCAATACTTGACCATCTTCCTCAACTTTAATAGGACTTTGAGATCCAATTTGAGTACCATTTGTGTTTAAAATGAGCACTTGCAATGGAATTATTTGCATTAATTTATATTTGACTTGTCTCATTTGATGAGGAATCATCAATAGTGTCAATCATGGTGATACGGGATGGACCAGACACAAAATGAGAGAGCGAAGGTCCTATTGAGGTTGAGAGAATATTTGTTGATGAAATATTGTGATCATGAATGGGGGATGATGGTATTCCTACATTTCAAATTGGTTTGTTACCACTTGATCAATCTAATCCTTAATATAAATCAATCAACATGCTTGGATAAGGATATTGAATACTATTAATAACTTAAACTAAAAAATTAAAAGTGAGGTAATAAACAAGATGATGTAGCCTACACTTCATATGAGAGAGAATTGATGTATGACGAGGGAGGTACAAATTTTGCAACAGTTTTATGATGCAAAAATTGCATCATAATTTGGTTCAGATACTATCATAATAACATATTCCCTAGCTACTTGGTTTTGTCAAATATCAAAATCTAGTTCAGATACCTAAACCCCCTTCTTCAGTTGGTAAATTCCATTATTTATTTTTTTAAAATTGCTACATCAGCAAAAAAAAAAGAAAAAAAAATGAAACATGTTCTTGAATTATGTTTTTTTTTTGTTTTGGGAAGTAAAACTAAGTTGGTTTTGTTAAAAAAAATCCATGTTTTTTTTTAAATTTGAGACTCACTATATGGGAAAAGAAACACACTATTTAGCATTCTCATCCACACCTAGTACCATTCCAAGGTAACCTCAAGAATGCATGTTCCTTGCTACCTCCCCTCACATCACATGTCCTCACAAAACAATATTATATCATATGCAAAGAGCCCACATTTAGCTCACATTCATCTGCCCTAAAACTTAAGGTATTGTTCCCTTTCAATTCCCCATCCCACATTCATCTGCCCTAAAACTTAATCTGCTAAGCAAATGTGAATTATTTCGTTAACACTAGGTATGACTACGGTAACTTCTACCATAAAATATGGGGCAAGAAAATCATAAAAGAACGTTACTTTCAATAGGCAACCAATAAAAAAATTAAACATTCAAATTAAACCAGATTAACATGTTGCAGGAAGTATGTTTGGTTATTAACATTCAAACTAAACCCAGATCATCAAAAACTTTCCATATATAAATGATTATTATGTATATTTGGTTGTTTTGAAGATCCAACATCTTCTGACCTACTAGTTGCTATAATGCTCTTTAGTTATGACTTATGAGAAATTAGAAGAGGCCATTGGAATCGAAGCATAACATTAGCATGTAATGAAATTTGTTTACTCTAGTAATAGCATGGGTGGTGGTTTCAGTGGTTTTGGGATTGGGTGTTACCTTTGAATGTTGGATGGCTAGTTCAAAGTAGTTGATGGAAGCCAATCAGTCCTTCCAACTTCAAACTCTCAGAGTTGTACAAAGGACAAAGAAAAACCCAAATCAAGAAGAAGAAGAAGAAGAATCTAAGAGACTGAGACTATGAGAGGTAAGAGCCTGAGAGCTAAGAGTATCGTCGGGCATTGCCACATCAGTCATTGGGCGTCGGCTGTGAGAAACTGAGAGAGTGAGAGGTGAGAGGTTGAGAGATGACTAGCTGAGACTTGAGAGTACCGCTAGTCCATCGATGCCGGGCGTCGACTCAACTATGACGACTTTGTGATCGTGAGAGTATGAGTTTGAGACTGAGAGAGCTTGAGGTAGGGTTGTAGGCTTGCACGTAGCTCGTAGAGTCGTAGGGAAAGGGAGGGTTGAAAGTTGAAACTGAAAGGGTTTCTTGACATCTTCGATTGATTTTCCCTATTTCTCTTTCGTTTGCTAATTGCTTTCTTAGGTTAGAATAGGATGTGAATGGGGCCATCATACATCTGTATCCCCACCAATAACATTCTTTTCCAGAAATATAATATATGTATAATAAATATTACACACACACACAGGAAGAAAATGAAAGGGGATAAGGGGGAAGAAACTCCTTGAACCGATGGATCACTATCCTTCTCAGAGGCAGGCGCTGATTGGTCAATTTCCTTTTGTTGCAACACTATGGACCACTAATGGATTTTGTTCCTCGAGTGTTCATAGGATTGGTTTGTTCCTGACCTATTGATCCTATTTACAGGCACCTTGTTCTTGTGTCTTATGTGTTTTTACCATTTCTTCTCCTTATGGTTTGTCAACACCTAGTTTTTGCTCGATCCCTTCACCCTACCTCTATGTACCCTACTTTAGACCCCAAAATTTTGAAGCACAACTAGATCAGTTGAGACTTTACAAAACCAACCCCCCCTCCTTTTGACACAATCAAAGGATAAATAAAAAACTCAATATCAACATCGACATCTAGTTAAATGTGGCATACAAACTTAATAAACTATAAATTAGTCAAACTTCCACCGTTCATCATGCCAAATTCCTTTCTAATAGCCCTAGTCCAACAATCCACCGGCTTAAGATCACTAGGATACAATCAACTAGTGAATCCTATTACATATCCATAACAATTAATCGTAAAAACATAAATGTCCTATTTTGATGGCCCCGAACAATAACCAAGATCGATCATTTCTTTGTTAGATCAAAACCATCCACTTGACTCCTCATCATAAGGTGTGCATACCCACCAAATTTTATCCCAAAATTCTCACGTTTAACCTACCATCAAGCCCAAATCCTATTTCATCAAATCTCATCAATAAAAGCTTATTATCCATTATCCCAAATTCATTTGACCAATCAGACCTCATCACTATGTTCAGATATCCAAAAAACTCTAACATGTTAAATTTTACAACCAAACTCCTCCATTTGACCGTTAAGAAAGTGATATTTCATTTCAAGCTTTCTCATTAATTGATAAACCATTGGCTAAAACCTAGACCCAAACCAAATATATCAATCTACACTTTTAATCAAATATCCATCACCTCCATTAGATTAAGAATGTTAAAAAATTCCTACCCACCAAATTCCATCATTTGACCCTTCATCAAGCAAAGATTATACTTCAACAAATCTCGTTGATCTGAATTTGTCAGCCATAGATATCCATCATGACTCTATTTGGCCAATCAGACCTCGCCACCATGTTCAGAGACCCAAAAAACCTAACACCAACACATCAAATTTCACGATTTGATTCACCTATTTGACTGTTAAACTAGGAAAAATACCATTCTAACATGCCAGGTCGAATTACCACCTCACTTATCACAACCTGAAACATCAAAGGGGTGATGGCTAGTGTCAGACCCATTCTTGACCTGTTCAAACACCTGGACCAATGAAATTGAGCCTTATAGACTCAAAAAGCCCCAAACCCCAAAGATACCCCCACTTAAAACTAAGAAATGACAAAACCACTTTTAAAAGTTCGTTAAATTTACATTTTCTACCACTGACCGCCCAAAATACAAGACTACCATGACAAGCATGCCCCAAGCTCCCATTGGACGAACAAAACCAGTAAAAACCACCCCCAAATCGAAGAAAACCTTTTACCAAAGAAGAAGGCTTGACTGGACACCATTTTCTTTGACAAACTTTGCCTATTCATGTAAAAAATATCAGTTAAATGCCAGACACTATAGTTGAACGAGTTTCAGACCTCTTCATCTCCCTTCATCTATAAATACAAACCCAAATCAAGCTTACGAAAAAAAGGGAGAAAGCCTGAGGGAGGCTTTTATGAGAACTTTGGGTGTGGATCTGAAGATAAGAGATCTTAGGAGCACTCCCAACCTCTGTAAAACTCCCTTTCATAGGAAACCTCCAAAATTTTTAACCTTAAACTTCAAAACCACCATATGTGTTTCAAATCTGAAATTTTCCTAAAATCCCTAAGAATTCGTCCATCCCAAACCTCTATTGAGCCCATTCAACTACTATTTTGATTAATTCGATTGTTGGAGTATCGTTGTTAATGTTACATACAGGAGATAAGCCTCTCACCTTATCTGTAGCTCGAGTTTATGCTTTATGTATTGTTTGAAGTTCAGAGACATTGGATAGCCATTGTTTTCCACTTCTTCTAGGCTAAAAATAGAGGCAAAGAGGTGAGGGTCTTAGGAAAGTCAGTACCTAAGACCCAATAATATCAGCTTAAAATTGGTCTTAGGAGAAGTTGAGAGCATGTTTCTCTAGATTTTAGAAATTATAACAATTTTTTCTGTTGTTTTTTACGTGAAATAGATCCTAGACAACTAGGGGTGGCCCCAACTTCATGAGCTATTCGAGCTCGGTTCGGCTCGGTTTCAACCGATCTTCGAGTCAAGCTCAAGCGCAATTTATAGGCTTGTTTATTAATCAAGCTGAACTTGGCTCGTGAGGCTTGCGAGCCGAGCTTGAATAGCTACATACATACATACATACATACAATAATAATAATAATAATAATAATAATAACGAAATATAAAATTATAGAAAATAGTATATATAATAATTTTTATTTTTATATATAATAATAACTAATTATTATAATTCTTAATTTTTTAAATATCAAATAAAAATATTTATATATATATATTTATTTTTATTTTTATAAACACTTTTCTCAAATCGAGCTTGAGCAAAGCCAAGCTTGAGCTTACGAGATTTTGACTTGAGTCAGGTTCGAACTCAAGGTTCTAGTTCGAGCTCAAGCCCCATACTGCCTTGGCGACCCGAGCTCGAATAGCTAGCTATTTGGCTCAGCTCGGCTCAAATCCACCCCATAGACAACTCTCGTTTTGGGCTGCTACAACAGCTTGGAGAGAGGGGTGCCTAACTCCTTCCCTCTCCCAATCCTTCCAAATTTAGAATATCTCGGTTGTGTGTCTTTTCATGTATAGAATGGAGTACTATCAAAGATGTAAATTGACTATTCAAATCTAAAAATGATGGCCAATTTTCTCTAAAAAATGGGTGGCGACTCCATTTCTTTGAGCCGGCCATGAACTTCGTGGAGCTCACATGGTTTCCTTCAGGGATCCCTCATCATTAGTGGTCACTTCTTCTTATCCTATCTCTAATGGTTCTATTACTTCTGTTCCAAAGTATTCTTCGAAGAAGAGGTCCGTTCCAAACTATTCTAGCTCCACGATCTTGCAACCCTTTGTTGAGTTCATACTTCCAATGCTTGATGGCTGATTTATTTATTTTTTAATCAAAAAATAACATAGGTAGATGTTACTTGGATATGTGTTACTCGGGAAACACTTAGCTATAAAAATGAATTGAACCCTAGTGTTATTGAACTTAGGTTCAAATTCAAACAAACGGATACCATTTGTAGCCTTAAGGATAATGTTCGGTTCCATAACTCTTCCAAAAGGATTTGCTCTACTTCCTTGTTAACATGGTTAGTTGGTCATCCCAATTACCATCTTCTACAATGCGATCAATAGGCAAGGTTGTCCGCAACATAATTACTTTCTTTGAGCTTTAGTTTCACTTGATAACAAAATAACATGGGAAAAGGTTGAGGAAAAGTTCTTAAGGGTGTGTTTGGTTGTAGTGCAATCTTATTTGCACTTTATGAGTGCAAATGAGAAGAATGCAAATTACAGTCTAATTTTGTTTTGGGTTTTACTTCATCTTGTTTCAGATATTATTTTAGTTCACTTGTACTACAATCAAATAAAATAAGATAAATTTTGAAACAAAAAATAAATTAGAATTTGCATCCAAATCATTTGCACTACCTTCCTTTTGCATCTTTGCAATTTGCACTACAACCAAACACAGCCTAAGGAATTTTGATAAATCCATTTAACTGAATTGTGATTAAATGTCCTCAACTTTTTGTTTCTCTTATTTCCCCTTAAACCAAACATAGCCTAAACGCCTATTTAGGTTGATCTCTCCATTGTACAATAGAATATCTTGGTTTTGTTAATAATATCTTACCAGTGATTTAACTTTCCTTGTGAGTCTAACAATCACTGGTTGAAAATCCTCTTTAACATCACTTATTTGCACCCCAAGTCAGAAGTCTCACAACTTATTTAACTAACTATACCGTATGAACATTGATGGTAGTGAGTCCTGTTCTCTTGGCTTTTCCAAAAAAAGATTACTTCATAAGCATAAATCCCATTGAGATATTAAACACTTTGTTCATGTAGTTATTTTCTCTATATATAAATGTTGTTTTGTTTTTCTCTTTTTGTGCCACACATGCACCTCATGCAAAAAAAAAACACACTTTTTATATGATGTGAATTTAATAACGTGGTATGGATGGCAATTTCCCATAAAATTGGGGCCATACCCCGTCTGCCTTGAACATGTGCCTGAACCTAGTGGTAAATTAATTATTTAAATACACCATATGCTTAATTTTAATTTTTGAAAATACCCTTGAATTTTCTTTAAAATCCTAAAATCATAGGACCCATAATCCCATTACTAATATACCCCAAAATTCCCATAATCATATTTCTATAATAGCCCTGAACTAACATATTTTTTTGTGGTTGCCTCGTGATTAGGAAAATTTGAGGATTCCTCATCCTTGATGGGAGGGGGTGTTCCCCCCTAAACCTGCCCCACCATCAAAGATAGGGTAGGGAATTTTGACAATAAGGTGAGGATAAGGAGGGGATGCCCTACCCCATTGTGTTGGCAGGGGGCACCAAATTAGAGCCTTTAAATTATATGGAGGGATGTCTTGGTATGGTCACAACATTACATTGAAGTTCATGATTCATGGTTTCAACCTTGTACTAAAACTATGCCATAGCAATTGGGAAATATGTACATTTTGAAGCTCATAATCACTATGGAGTATCAATTTTCCGAATAAGCTAATATGGGATACTAAGAAATAACTAAGAAATATATTTGTTCATTGGCTGAGTTCAGGCCTAGCTTTAGCAAATTTTTAATGGGCCTAACTCGAATCCTGAGATTTAAGCAATGTAAAGTTGAACCTAAAGCCTGGTCCGTGAACAAGTCTTAAGGAGTATTGACGAATTAAATAGGATAATACGTGAACAAAACTTTGAGGCCTTAACTAGCTTGATTAAATTATGTGTTGGGTTAGCATTGAAGCCTTAGCTAACATGAACCTAACTTCATAAATATTATATCTTTTCTTTTTATTGGGTGGGGTGGGGTGGGGTGGGGTGGGGGGGGGGGGGGGCGCTGAGTGAGTACATGTGTATTCACTATTAATTGCATACGAAGGAATGTTTGGGGGAAATAACAAAGGGCAAAGAGGAAATGTTCAAAAGGAACCACCTGTGAGGGGCGTGTTAAAAAGGGACAATCCTGTAAATATATAATAAGGATGTCTTGACCATTTCAGGCATTTTCAGAAATCTGAAATCAGGGTGTGTTGGACGATTCATCCATTTCCATTTTTATAAATGGGTAAGATCTCTCTCTCTATATATATTTCTTAATTAAATATTCTAATAAAACTATATAATAACTTCAAAATATTTATTGAAAGCACAAAAATTAATTTTATATTTTTATAAAATATATCACGAAATTATGTACTAACAATTTAAATAATGTTTTTCCTGATTATCAATTTAAATCCTTTTCAAATATTTAATAATATGTAATAGATTTAAATAAATAAAATTTAAATAAATAAAATTTAAATAACAAAAAATTAAATATTTTATAGATTATTTAAATATTTAAGTAACTAAATATACATCATAACTATATTTTAAATAGTTAAAATAAATCAATTATGTAATAATACTATAAATTATGATTTTATGGATAATTAATATTTTAAAATTTACATACTTTACATATTATTTAAGTATTTAAATAACGAAATATTTTAAATAACAAAGTATTTAAAATAACTAGATTTTAAATAGTTAAAATAAAGAAATTATGTAATAAATTAAAATAATCTCAAAAGTAGAAAAAATAATTATAACATAATACTGAAATTAATAATAATTTAATATTTTTACATAATATTATAAATAACTAATTTCACTAATATCAAGTAATAATTTGAGAAAATAACTTTCAAAAAAAATTAATATTTATTAATAATAATTTTGGACTCTTAATCTGTATTTATTATATAATTATATATACTAAAATTAATATTTATTGTATTTCAATAATTATTTATTGTTTTTTGTGATAAATGTATTTTCAATGATTATGTATAAATTTATTTTGTTTTTTTATTTAACAGAAAACTTTCAAAAATTATTGAAGATTAAACTACTATTATTGAAAATTTTAAATTTAATTTATTGTACTTATTGTATTTTTCTTATAACTTATTGATTAATTAATATTTATTAGAGATTAAACTATTATTTGAGATTATACTATTTATTGACTAAGTTAATATATCTTTAGTACTTATTGTATTTTTTTCATTATCAATAATTGTGTACTTATTGTACTTATTGTATTTTCATTATCAATAATTGTGTATTTTCACTATTAATTTAGCAAAAATTATGAGTGTTCATGAGTTGGTTCGGTCCGATCGTCGGCTATTTGGCCAACCAAATTAACCTGGTCAGGTTGGGGAGATGGTTAGCTGAAATCGACTAGCCTTTTGTGAAAACCGACCCACTCAAGTTGTATCGGTTTGGGTCAGTTTTCACAAAAGGTCAGTCGATCCAAAAGATTTAAACTTAAAAATTAATTTAAATTTTAAAAATTACAATGCAATTATTAAAAAAATAAAAATTAAATTTATGAAATAAAACATTTTAGACTAAGAAATATGAGAAATTTCTCACTTTTTTCATATTAAAAATTATTTAAAATATAAAATATTAATATATATCCATGGTTAGGTCATTCAATTTTGGTCGGTTTACAAATGGTTAAAGTGAAACTGATCCAACTTTGTCAAATTGGGAATTTTTTTAACAAAAGCCAACATAAAATACTAGAAAACAGACCAACTCGGGTTGAGTTGATCGGGTTGGTCGGTTTCATAAGTTTGATGAATAAACCTAACTGAAATTAATTAGTTATTTTTGTATTATGAAAAATTTATTAAAAGTAGTATATAAAATATGAATAATTATTAATTATTTAAAAATTTGAAAATATAAAACAATTGTATACTCTTATGCTTTCTATTAGGGTCATTTAGTAGAACACACCTTATAGTTTTACATATTTACTTAAACGTACCTTATAGTTATCATTTTACTAAAACATCCCATATATTTTAACAACTTATTTACTTAATCAACCTTCCATTAAGGAGTGCTTGTTTTGCCTTTAGGCTCATGATTTTTTTTCCAAAAATACCCTTAACACTTTTTTATACAAAAAACAAAATTGGCCAAATATATCTAATAAAGTGGTTGCTCGTGTCTTATTAAGGGCAAAAATGATATTTTTATTTCTATTTTATTTTGATTAAATTTATTTAAATGAACATTAGGGTTAACACTATCATTTTCCACTATCATCTAATGGAAGATTGATTAAATCCGTTGCAAATTATAAGTAGTGTTTTAGTAAAATGCTAACTATTGGGTAGATTTTAGTAAATCCATGAAAATATAAGAGTATTTTAGAAAATGAACATTTCTATTATTTATCTTTCACTTAATAAATCTCGTACATTGCATAGGTCCCCACTATTAACATTATGTTTTGTTGTTTTCTAACTCAGTTAGAAAGCCTTCGCAAGAATTCGGATTTCCTTCACAATGGTTCCTGAAGACCTTCCTGTACATCCAATAAAAGAGTGCCATGTAAGCACTCTCTTGTGTTAAACTTTCACATGTGCTTGTTAAAGTAACGGACGTTTCAAACGTCTTTCTCCTTATTAGAATATTAAAATTTTAAAATAAATAAAAAATACTAATTAGGGTTTCCTATTTCATTCAAATAAAAACAAAAAAAAAAACAATCAAGAATAAGAGATACTCCAACTTCAGATTTCCAAAATTTAAACATGTGAAAGCTAAGACAGACTCTTGACTGACCTCCGAGTTCTAAACTCATGAAAGCTGAGACAACAACTCTCTATGATTGACTTCCGATTTTGAAAAACTAAACCTGCGAATCAATAGTCGAGGTAAAGTATTTGATTAACCTTTCTCTATCAATTTTAATATATAGATAGACATTATTTAATTGATCTTACTCTATCGATTTTAATATAGATAAATCATTTATAGCTTTTTTTGGGATTTGCATAGAATTCAATATTGTTGTCCATAATCGTGACATCAAACATTTACATTGTGTTCCTTTAAAAAATAAATTTTCTAATTATTAATTATTTAATCCTTGATTTTTGTTTTACATGTCAGCATGATTGTAATTTGTGCGGTAGTTTTTTTTTTTACCTAATACCTTTAAATTGAAAGATGAATATGTGAAAGGAGTTTTTCCCCTTTTTGTCTTTTGTTTCGACTTCCATCGTTCTTTAGTAATACTTAACCTGATCTCTCATTCATGGGTTTCAAAACCAAACTGGACTGGTGGTCGTTCCGGAAAAATAGAGAACCGGTTAGGTGATTGGTTCCGATTTTCCCCAAAACTAAATTTTTGCTAAAAACCGTTGATTTTGGTCAGCAAAGACCCAGGTGGTTAACCGTTCAAACCGTTTGATAGTTTTGACCATTTTTCATTTTTTCATTTTTGTTTTTTTTTTACTTTTTTGTTAGAACAGGTCAACCATTCGGTTTGAACAGTCGGATTGTTCGACCCAGGAACCGGACCCCTGACTGGTTCATTGTTCGGGTCGGTTTTAAAAACCTTGCTCATTGGTGAGCAAACAAACCAAAAAACCAAACCGACCGATCCGAATTGAAAAATCAATTAACCGAATCGATTGATTCGGCTTCAGTTCAGTGTTTTTAAAACTGAAGGTATCAATTCGGTTTCGGTTAACTAATTTAGAAAACTGGTGGTTAACCAAACTGACCGATATACATATATTTCTATATATTTTATATATATTTATGTATATTATATATTATATATTATAAATTAATAAATATGCATTATATAAAAATATATATTAATAATATATTATTTATTATTTAAAATATAATATAATTTATATAATTTTTTATTATATATTTATAATATATTTGTAAAAACTAAAAAACTGACAAACTGAACCAATCAACTGGTTAACCGATTGGCTTCGATTCAGTTTCGGTTACCGGTTTTCCAGAAACTGATAATACTGGTTCAATTCCAAAAAATTCCCCACGGCTCGGTTAGTCGAACCGTGAGCACCCCTACCTCTCATCGTTTCTTTGATACTTAATTGCAATCCTCATTGTTCAATACTTGTGTCTTTAGTCATTAGTGGGAAAATTTTCATTGAACCCTCTCTCAAGCTTTGATCTCCGACCCTCATTGTCTGAATGGTACTTAACCTATAATCCTCATTGAACATTGCTTATATTCACCTTTATTTGTGTGAAGTTTTAAAATTTTCTTATTATTATAATTATTTTCTCGCATTTATTTTCTTCTAGATATAACTTTAATCCTATTTACTTACAAATTTAATTTAGAAGCTATTTGCTTTCTTTCAAATTAAATGTTAATTGCTAAAGTAAATCCTATTTGTGTTGTATCAAAGATTATGGAGATTGATCCTTGTAGGCTGATTTTTGAACACAAAGGTGACAATGAACATTCTACTTCTAGTTCATTTGAGGTACATGAAAGGATTAACACAGTTGGAATGGATAAGGGAGAATGCACTTTGGATGATTTAACTACAAATAAAGAACAACAAATCATGGATGCATGTATGCATCGCCTAGTTTTTCATTCCTTTGGTGACAAAGAACATATAACTACTATTTCACTTGAGGCACATGAAATGGCTAAGGCTATTGATTTGGATAAGGGAAAATGTGTTGGTGATATGGCTACAAATGAAGAGCAACAAAGTCTGGATGCAAGTATAAAAAACAGTCTGAAGATTCATCTTTTGTCTATGCAATTCAATTGGACCAAACTGAATTAGTCACAAACATATGTTAGGCAAATGCACAAATAATTATAGATTGTGCTCATTTTGGTGACGTTGTGTATTTTGACGCAACCTATAGAACAAACAATGAGAATCGACCATTCACACTTTTGTGGGAGTGAATAACTATAAGCAATCAATCATTTTTGGTGCTGCATTATTATATGATGAAACTGTAGAAACATTTGAATGGTTGTTTGAGACTTTTATTAAAACAATGGGTGGGAAAAAGCCAAAGACTATCTTGACCGATGATGATGCAACTTTGGCAAAGACTATCAATTCAATATTATCAAAATCACATCATAGACTATGTGTTTGGCATATTTTTCAAAATGTTGCAAAACACTTTAGTGGGATATTTGAGAAATTTAAGACATTTTCTAAGGAATTCAGCAAATGTATATATGATTATGAAGAAGTGGATTTGTTTGAAAATGCATGGGAAAGCTTGATTACCAAGTATAATCTTCAAGAAAATGTCTGGTTGCAAAATCTATATAGCAAAAGGCATAAATGGACTCTAGTGTTTGGGAGACAAACATTTTCTGCTAGTATGGGTACAACACAAAGAAGTGAGAGTTTGAATAATTGTCTAAAGAGTTATCTTAACATCAAGCATAATTTGTTCAGATTTTTTTGACATTTTGAGAGAGTGGTTGCTGATAGGCGATATGAAAAGTTGAAAGCAGAATTTTCCGCAACACAAAGTGTTCCAATTTTGTCAATGCAATTAGATATATTGAATCATGTTGCTCGTACATGCACTCCACTTATTTTTTCCATGTTCAATGCTGAAGTATTACAACAACTAAATTGCAACATTGGTAAAGATCATATTGTGGATGAAACAATAACTGAATATGTAGTGAATGTATATGGAAAAAAACAACACAGAGTTGTTTTTGACTCAACAAATGATTCAGTAAGATGCAGTTGCAAAAAGTTTGAATATGTAGGGATCTTATGTGGGCATTCCATGAAAGTGCTTGATCTTAAACACATTAGGATGATCACCTCATGTTACATACTAAAAAGATGGATTATTGATGCAAAAAAAAAAGTGTTGATGCTTCACATGGCTTTAATATTAGTTTGGAGCAAAACACAAGAACAACAATGCACTATAAGGAGTTGAATTGTTTGTTTATTCAAATAGCAAGTAGAGCTGCACAAGATGAGGGTGTTTATAAAATTGCTGTGGAATCTTCCGAAAAGCTTCTCAAAGAGGTTAATGAATGTTTAAAAGAGACATATGCATCAAAGAGTTTGAGAGCAAAGGCTAATGAAACCATTAGCTCTCCTACAAATCCTAGAGAAATATGTAAGGATGTTGGTATAAATAATATCATTTCAGAAGGAACCACACCAACAGTAATCAAAGGAATTAAACACAAGGTGAGTAATACGCATTTTTCAAAGAGGCTCAAAAATGCTTTAGAAAAGACTGTAACACAAAGAACAAAAAGGAAGAAGAAGCAAACTAATGATGAATGTTCTATCCAACAACCCACACATGTATTTTTAAATTCATTAATATAATGCACTATACTTTTTTTTGCTATTATTGATTAAACTATTACAATGTAGAAAATTGGAATCGGAGATGATATAACTAATGTCTTAAAGAAGAGGACAAAAGTGACAAAGGTAAAAGAGTTTTGAGGAACCTTTTTCATCAAGACAAGTATTTATAAGATTTGATTATGAATTTGTTTTTAATTTTGATACTAAAATTCTTATATTATAGGATTCAAAGTTTGGAGAAAATAATGAGAATCAAAATAATGCTATTCATAGTCACGTATGAAATCGTTGGTCCAATTCCAATGACAATGAAAGTTGGTTTGCAAAATGTTTGTACCATTCATTATCTATTTTGGATAATTGTAATTAAAGTATGTCTTATACATTTTTTTAGGATTTTTTTTTGTACAGCCACAAAATTATTTCATGTATAGAGAGACCAATTCTTCCAGTAGTGATTATACCATGTCTCAATTATTACAGGTGAGTAGTGCATATGGATATTTTTAGGACCACTATTTATTTATTTTTTATTCACATGTTTTAATTAATCTCTCTTATGGGTTTAATATATTTTGATTTTTCATTCACTTTTTTTACATATGCGCAATTATCTTGTAATGTTTTTGGGGAATTTATTCATACCAACTCTCAAATGAAACATGTGAGGATTTAAGTGTTTACAACTCTTATATTTATTTTAAAATACATGTTTTGCAATTCATAATATCATTTTCATTGTATTAATAGTGCTTTGGGTTTTCAGGTTGAGCAATTATTAGGGATTGAGCACAAGGAAAAAAGTAACCATCCGGCAAAGAAATGACTTGAACAAATATTTTTTGTTTAAACTTGAAAAATGATATTTATTTAAACTTTGATACTTGGGTTTCGTCTCATGTGTAGCAATTACTATAATATTTTTTCAACACTTAAGCTCATATTATGGTATTTTTTATAGTGGTTATGGATGGAGTTCAACAAAATGGTTAGAATTCATTTTATGCTTAAACATAAAAAGGGTTGTATAATTGTTCATAGATGTGGAGGTATTTATATTTTAATTTTGTCTAAAGTTGAACAAATAAAAATCATCATTTATGTTTATCTTGTGTAAATAATAATAGGTTTTCAATGATTGTTGATTCTATTGTGAATATTGGCCAACCAATACAACATAAAGCTGATACATGTAATGTTGGAAAATCTGGGTTCATTTTGG
This sequence comes from Nelumbo nucifera, assembly GCF_055504915.1. NCBI lineage: Eukaryota > Viridiplantae > Streptophyta > Magnoliopsida > Proteales > Nelumbonaceae > Nelumbo > Nelumbo nucifera. Next base: position 142,500,368 of record NC_142649.1, on the reverse strand, counting down.
TTAATGACTAAATATCTAATGTTTTTCTCCATTAGGGTTGATCTGGGTTGATCCATGTTCTGTTAACGGTTGTTTTTCCTTTATATGCACATGACCATGCCACTATGAGCAAGAATGATCACTCAATAAAAGCAAAAGGAAAGTGCCTTACCAATGACTTCCTATCAACCCACTACACCTTTAACCAAACTAGTAAAATTAATTGATTAACCATGTCCCACCGAGGGACCAAGATAATTAGTACATCCATCTTGAATTTTGTCAACCATAAAACAAATCAATTCACAAAGTAAATAGCTTCGTGTTAAAAAATAGCTAAATTATTAGCTTCTAAACAAACCAATTCACATTGCGTCTAAATTAGAAGCAATGTTCAATGAGGATTACAGGTTAAGTACCATTAAGACAATGAGGGTTAGAGATCAAAGCTTGAGAGAAGGTTCAATGAAAAATTCCCCACTAATGACTAAAGACACAAGTATTGAACAATGATGATTGCAGTTAAGTATCAATGAAACAATGAGAGGTAGGGGTACTCACGGTTCGATTAACCGAGCCGTGGGGAATTTTTTGGAACCGAACTAGTACTATCAGTTTTTGGAAAACCGGTAACCAGAACTGAATCGAAGCCAATCGGTTAACCGGTTGACCGGTTCGGTTCGTCGATTTTTTAGTTTTTAGAAAATATAATAAAAATTATAGATAGTATTATATTTTAAATAATAAATAATATATTATTAATATATAATGCATATTTATTAATTTATAATATATAAAATATATAATATACATAAATATGTAAAATATATAGAAATATATGTATATCGGTCAGTTTAGTTAACCAAAATTGAACTGATACCTTCGGTTTTAAAAACATTGAACCAAAGTCGAACCAACCGATTCGGTTAACCGATTTTTCGATTCGGTTTTTTTGCTCACCTATGAGCAAAGTTTTTAAAACCGACCCGAACAACAAACCGGTCAGGGGTCTGGTTCTCGTGTTGAACAGTCCAACTGTTCGAATCGAATGGTCGGCTCGTTCTAACAAAAAAATAAAATAAAAGAATGAAAAAATAGTCAAAACTATCAAATAGTTTGAATGGTTAACCGCTTGGGCCAGCGGTTTGCTGACCAAAATCAACGGCTTTTAGCAAAAATATAATTTTGGGAAAAATTGGAACCGACCACCTAACTGGTTCCCTATTTCCTGGTCCGACTAGTTTTAAAAACCATGAATGAGAGGTGAGATTAAGTATTATTAAAGAATGGTAGAAGTCGAAACAAAAGACAAAAGATTCACTGGTTTTAGGGTTGCCCAAGGTTCAGGTCCGTGGGCCTTTTTTTTGGACAGAACCGGTAGTACCGGTTTTAGAAAACCAATCATTAGAACTGAACTGAAACCAGTCAGTTAACTGGTTGATCGGTTTGGTTCATTGGTTTTTCGTTTTTTTTGATTTTATAATATTTATTATAAAAATATATAAATATATAATAAAAATATAAATATATATAAAATATTATATTTAAATAATAAATAATATATAATATATTATAAATATATATTTATATATATAGTGCGTATTTATTAATTTATAATATATAAAATACATATAATATATATATATATATAATATACATAAATATATAAAAAATATATACAAAATCATATATACCGGTCAGTTCGATTAATTGCCGGTTTTTTAAATTGGTTAACCAAAACCGAATCGATACCTTTGATTTTTTTAAAATCACCGAATCAAAACCAAATCGACCAGTTCAATTAACCGATTTTTCAATTTGATTTCGGTCAGTTCGGTTTTTCTTGCTCACCCCTAATTGGTTTAATTCTTGAAAGTCGAAAGTCAGTTAAGAATTTGTCTCAGCTTTCACGGGTTTAGAAATTGGAAGTCAATAAAAAGTCTGTCTTAGCTTTCACAGGTTTAATTTTTGGAAATCTGTAGTCGGCGGATCTCTTATTCTTGATTGTTTTTTATTTTTTTTGTTTTTATTTGATTGAAATAGGAAATCCATCAGTATTTTTTATTTATTTTAAAATTTTAATATACTAAAAATAAGGAGGAAGACTTTTGAAACGTCCGTTAGTTAACAATCACATGTGAAATTTTAACACAAGAGAGTGCTTACGTGGCACTCTTTTATTGGATGTACAGGAAGGTCTTCAGGAAACATTGTGCAGGAAATTCGGACTCCCTTCGCAACACACAGGAACTAAAAAGTTCGGATGGATCGTCTCGGAAGCCCTTGTTTCCCAAATTATCCAGTTTTTAAAACCGACAAAAACCAGGATGTTCTTTTGGCCGAACGGTCCGGCTCAAAAATTTTCCTTTGCCGTTCGCCATTTGATGTTTTCTGCATCCTCATTAACACAGGCAGCTAAGCCCGAATGTCTTTCCAGCATCAAAGAAATAGCTTACTAAGTAGTAACCATCTTCATTTTTTCAGATAGAAATTGAGGCAATCAGCAAATCAAATGCCCAGGTCTAAAGTGACAAACCTAAGCTCGCTGTTCGGTTCCGCCATTAAGACGACCTCGGAGAAAAGTTCGAGAAAGGTGGCTCAGGATATCAAAAAGCTTGTTGTTTCCTCGCTCGACTCCACATCTCCTTGCACTTCCAATTCGGCAGATGCAGATAAACCGTCAAAGAGTTCGCTTAAGGTTTTATCCAAAACAGCAGCTAAGTCCAAGAAATTCGTTTCGATAACCCAGAGTAAATTAGCGGTGGAACCTGTCTCGTCGGAGACACAGACGATTAGTTCCAGTAATATATCATTATGTCTTTTATTTTGAACTTTTATGTGGGGTGGACTGAGAAGTATGTTATTAATCATCAAACTCTCATTTACTTCCCTCACATTGGTCATGTAGGCGGCGATTCGGTGAAGCAGCTAATGAGGGACGTAACTTCTCTAATCTGTGGTAGGTTTTCGTGAACTGGGTTGTTACCAAATACATTGATATCTTCTATCCTCCAGGTTCTGTCACTTTGCTTATTGACATTTGCCTCTTTTCCCTGGCAAACAATCTGTCTTATTAAGACTAACAATTCCTCAATAACTCAATTCAGTTTTCATATTTTCCACACGACATTATGATCCTTATTCATACACGGAAAATATCACCTCTTCTTTTTATTCTATGTTGGTAAAGAATGGCCATATGGCATATGACCTTTATCGTATATATTGGTAAAGAATGATCTTTGGTTTTGATGTTTGCTCTTTTCACTGGTCTGGAGTTTCTATATTTTCAGGTAATACTGTCTTGGAGTCACAAAAATCCTCTGATTTGCAATTGCCTAATGATGAAAGGACCATAGAGAAAGTCTTAAATATACCATGGTTCACAAATATGTCTCCAACCAGCATATTGCAGCGTCGCAAGGATATATCACGTGAAAGGAAACAAAAATGGATTTTCAAGAACACCCAAACTCATCGTTTCCAGAAGTTGGTGAAAATGTGTGCGCAAAAACTGGGTACAGAAGCTACTCTTGAAGTGTTTGGTAAGTTAGGACGAGAAACTGGTGTCAAAGAATACAATGCATTGATAGGACTCTGTATCGAGAAGGCTAGGAATAGCAAAGATGAAGAAGTTTCAATAGACCAAATCCATAAGACTTTTCAATTATTTAAATCAATGAGGGAACAGGGTTTTCACATAGAAGAACAAACATATGGCCCGTTGCTTATGTATTTGATTGACATGGAAATGATACAAGAATTCCAGTTTTTCAGTGAAATCGTCAAAGAGGAGGGCCCTACTTCATTTCCTAGATTAGGTTACTATGAGATGCTGCTTTGGATTAAAGTAGATAATAAGCAGAAAATTCAAGAGCTTTGTGATGCTGTTGGAGATAGGTACAGCTTTGCAGGTAAACCACTAGTTTAATAAATCTACAACAATTATGCAAGTTTAATTGATAAAATATGGTAGCTTCTTTCTTCTGCATATGTTGTGGCAATTTTATGATATTCTTTGTTTTTCTTCTTTATGTGTTTTGGGTTAGATCTGTGGGGGATTCAGCAATGAAGCTTTGTATTCTCCTAGATAGACTGGAAAAGAATTGATTGTGAATGATTTTGGTTTTAAACTTGTGAATTTTTTTTGCCTCCATATTATTTCATACATGGCTCTAATTAGTATTATATTAAAATTTCATATTTTTCATATGCTTGTGCTTGTAAAAGTTTGCATGAGAGAGATACTGGTTAACTGTTTGTAAATTTTCTTCTTAAATTATATTTCTTTATTGAAACTTAAAGGAGAGCTTAGAAAGATTATTTGGAACTTAAAGAAAGCTTAGAAAGAAACAATCCTTCATTGACAATAGACAGATGGAAACAATATCTATAAGCTTACAATGCCCTTACAGCAAATTGTTCTACTTTCGATCTTACAAAACGCTGTCTTTATCTTTAGTCATTTTTATTTTTTTATGGTTGAATGCATCTAGGATTTGATGTTAGGGAGAAATAGAAGATCAGTTGAATGAGAAAGAAGGAAAAGAGATTTGAGAGAACGACTTAATAAGGGTCACACTCTTTAGACACTGTTTTATTAATTATGAAGAATGAAAGGAAATTATGTTATTGTATTGCCCTTAATTAGTTATAATCCTAGTCAACTTATAGTGTAAAACACACTCTAATATCACTCCCTCTCAAGCTGGCGTGTAGATATCTAGCTCCACTCGCTTATCAAGAGCACCCACTAACTGTGTTTTACTAATAGCCTTCATTAACATATTGGCGAATACATAGCTGGTCATGACTCTTACAAAATTTCCTTTAGACTGGTCTCTACCACGTATCCCTTTCTTATTACAGCCTTTTTGCCAATCATTTTACATTATCATTCCCCATTTGGCCCTGAAAACAGTAGTTGCCTATTCACCCCTTATTTTGCTAGGCATCTGCATTGCATTAACCATTCTTGGGGTCCAGTTAAATGGTTAAATCTGAAATTCTTGTCCATTCCCAATCATCTAATCTTCCTCAAAGTGATTGAGAGTTGCCAAGGAATCTCTCTGTCATTTCTCAGCCAGCGTATCTCAACTTTGGAATCTCCCTTCACAATCAGATTATTGATACCATTACCAAGGTTCCCAAAAACAGTAGTTGTCTACAATGTTTTAAAAATCCACCCGAAGGACGAACCGTTTTTGCCTCCAGGTCATGGGTCACTGGTTTGACTGTCCAGGTCGAATGGGGCAGACTGTGCCGCATCAGCACTCTACATTTTTTAAGTGTATATATATATATATCTATATGTATGTATATATTTTTATAAAGACATAATTTATCAATAAATAATGTATAATTACGTTATACATGTATATATGCATTATTTTATATTTACTTTATGTTTTTAATTTTTTATTTGTAAAAAAAATTAAAAAATGCAAATTGAGGCCAAAAAATGTTTTTTTTTGGGCAAAAATAGTGGGGCAAGGCGCCTATGGCTCCTTGGGACGCATAGATCTCGAAAAGTTACCCAAAATTTAAAAAAAATCATCCCAATCGGATATTGGAGCACAAAGTTATGGCCTCTAGAAGTTGCATACAGTCTGCAACCCATGACCTAGTCATCGGGTTGAACGGGTCAATGGTCCAACCGCCCGGGTCGGATGGTTTTTGACCTGGTTAACGATCTTGACCAATTTTTGGGGTTTACTAGAACCGAACCCAAAATCATGGCCAGATGATGGTTCAAATGGTTCAGCCGGCTGGGTCAATGACACTGGTTGTCTATTTACCCCTTATTTTTCTAGGCATCTGCATTGCATTAACCATTCTTGGAATCCAGTTAAACCTGAAATTCTTGTCCATTCCCAATCATCTAAACTTCCTGATAGTGATTGAGAGTTGCCAAGGAATCTTGCTGTCATTTCTCATCCAGCATACCTTGAAGTAGTGCCTTTAACTTTTTTAGAAAGGGTAAGGTAATTTCATTAATAAGTATTTGTAAATTTGTACAAGAGTGTTCCATGTACGGTGAGAGGCCTATGCACGAGACAAATGTACAAGTATACTGTATCTCGACCTTTTGACAAAAACCACTCAAGCCATTACATCAACTATGATTCAAAAAGTGTTGTTTAATTAAAACAATCCTGATGAGATACCCCCTTGAACAGCTTATGGACAGCAATCCAGGAATCCAATGTTGCTACTTACCAGTTACCACCTGAAAACGTCATCCCCTAATTTTGCTCGATTATCAAAGAACTTGCTGTGCCCAACTTTCTTGTTCAGCCTAGCAACTTCCAGCTTGTAATGAGTTCTCTAACCATTTGAGGAGGGCACCAACTGTAACCCATTAAATTGCTGAAATGATCCCAAACTCTTCTAGCACTGCACATCCAATAAATAAACTGTCGAAAGATTCAGGGTGAAGGCCACAAAGAGGACAATCTGTAGAACTTTGGTTGATACCCATATGCATCAAAGACTCCTTAGAGTTTTCCATAACTCCGCAGTCCAACAAGGAAATTCACCTTTGATGGGACATGGGATATCCATACCTCTCTCCAAGGGAAATCCCCAACTTCAGGTTCGGCCAGCTTGCTGTAGGAATTCACCAAGAACCTGCCATCTTTTGCCCACCTTCAACACCTTTCATCTTCTGGATTAAAAGATGGTTTTGCAGTTCTGAAGTAGAGATAGGAGCCACAGTAGGTCCTCTATCTCCCAATCGTTTAGTTGTCTTCTAAATGTTGGGCACCACACTAGTGTATGACCAGACCACTTCATTTGGTCAGCTAACAAAATGTCCCTATCTTCTGCCATGAGGAACAGAGCTGGGAAATCTTCCATTAAGGGTCTGTCCCCACACCATCTATCTAACCAAGATTTAACACTTCTTCCATTCCCAAATTTGAATACTGTATCCTTGGTGATCTGCAGTTGCACTTTCTCTATCCCTTTCCAAGCTGAACAGCCATACGGCATATTATTTGATGCCGGATCTCAATTTAGGTTGCTGATACTAAACATTTCTGCTATTGTTTTTCTGCATATACTGTTAGGGAAGGCATTAAACAATCAATGTCACCTACCAACCAATGTCACCTACCAAGCTGTACCCTTGGTGATCTGCAGTTGCACTTTCTCTATCCCTTTCCAAGCGGAACAGCCATACGGCATATTATTTGATGCCGGATCTCAATTTAGGTTGCTGATACTAAACATTTCTGCTATTGTTTTTCTGCATATACTGTTAGGGAAGGCATTAAACAACCAATGTCACCTACCCATAAGGGCTGTATTAAACTGCCGAAGCCTCTTGACACCTAGCCCCCGAAAACACTTAGCCCTCTACAATCCCTAATGGTACCCCTGATTCCGGAAGGGCCAGGATTACCCATACTAGTACCACAGCCATCAAAATTTAGTTTTAGAAAGCTTTCTTCTGGTGGCTACCATTAATAGTGGTCCCAAGGTTTAGTTATTGGGCCGAGGGGACCCTCTCTCTCTCCTTTGCTTTTCACTTTGGTGGTTGATCTACTAAGTAGAATGATCTCAAAGGCAGATGAAAGTAATCTTATAAGGGGTTGGAGAGTAGGGAGGCAAGAAGTGACTGTGACACACCTTCTCTTTGTGGGCGATATTATCATTTTCTGCGAGGAAGTAAATGAGGTTTGGTGGAGGAATTTGAAAGAAATCATCTCTGCTTTTGAGTGCAGCTCTAGATTGAGAACAAACTTGGGGAGGAGTTTTTTGATAGGGGTAAATATACAAGAGGAAGAGGTAGGTGGAAACCCTAAATCTGAGTTCTTTTGGAAGCCAGTCTTGGAGAAATTTGCAGAGAAGCTTGCAGTATGGAAGAGAAATTATATCTCTTTGGGGGGAAGGGTTTCTTTTATTAAATCAACCTTGGCAAATCTTCCAACCTTTTTTTTTTTTGATCAATAACATCAACTTCATTAAATTAAGAGAATAGAGGGAAAAGAATACAAAGGGAGATAAAATAACTTAGCTCCCCAAAAACAAAAAACACAGGGAATGCAAAAAAAATTAAAAACTAGCCCAAAAAACAGCCTCCCTATTCACTCCTTGCTTGGCCAACCCATCCGCAAATGAGTTGGCACTCCTCTTCACCCAGCTGTACTGAATCTCAATGTCCCTACCCAGCCATAAGAACTGTTTTTTCTCATTGTTAAAGTTCCACAAACCACTGTCCTCTGTCTTCAACCAATTAACCACCACCTTCGAGTCACCTTCCAGAATCAAATGGCTAATATTTAGATCTTTTGCTCTTCGAATTCCTTCATGCGCTGCAAGGATCTCAGCCCTAAGAGAGTCACCTTCTCCAATAGGGCCAGAGAATAAAGCAGTAACAATCCCTTCCTCATTCCTGAAGACTCCTCCAATCCCAGAGGGCCCTGGATTCCTTACACTGCTACCATCAAAATTCAGCTTTATAAAGCCCGAGGGGGGAGGGGACCAGGACGGACAAGGAGTCCTCTTGCATCTAGCAGTGAAAGTAATCTCTTTCCAGTTTCTTGGTAAGTCATCCATAGGACAATCTGAAAACAACTCCAAAGATTTTAGCCAGTGGACTGCTCTTATGAGGATTCGATCTAACAAATCTTCCAAAGTTTTTTCCTTGTCAGAAAAAATGCGTGAGTTTCTTTCTTCCCACAAAGACCAGCAAACCGCTGCCCTAATACACCTCCACATAGTCTTCCCTCGCTTCTTAGGCCAACTGAAAAAAGAAGGAGAAAACAAACCTTGGACAGTCTCCGGAGGATACCAAGAATGCCCAAAACGGGAGAAAACCCACTCCCAAACAGATTTAGCAACCTTACAAGAGACCATGAGGTGGTAGCTAGATTCCCCATCAGCTTTACAAAGAGCACATCTATTAGGAAGTAGACAATAGTTGGGTCTCTTTCTTTGGAGTAAGTCTAAAGTGTTGATTCTTTCTAGGAAAATTTCCCAACAAAAAAACCCCACCCGAGGAGGAATAGGTCTGCTCCAAATTTCCTTAACTGGAAAGGACAACCCCAGGGGGGTAGGAGGCTGAGTTAAGGTTTCAAAGAAAGAAGCACAAGAAAAGGTACCAGAGTTAGAAAGGGTCCAAAATCTGGTGTCTTCCTTTGCATGGTTTAGGAAGACACCCTCAAGGGAGGCTAGTAGAGCTACCAGGCTATCCAAGTCCGTATCTCTAATTGCCCTACGCAGGCCAAGGTTCCAACTAAAGCTCGAAGTGGAAGCTGAAGGGACTAAGAAGGAATAAATGGGTTCATTTTTCAAGTCTGAAAGAGCATACAAGGAAGGAAACTTGTCTTTCAGAGGAGAATCCCCGACCCAAAGATGTTCCCAGAAATTTATTCGGTTACTAGAGTTTAGACCATACCTGATCCAAGGGGAGAAAACTGGAAGCAGATTGTGGATGGATTTCCAAGGAGAAGCAGCTGAAGCCCTTGCCAAGATTCCAGGATCCCAACCATTGTCTTCTAGCCCATGAATGCTAGCCACAATCTTAGTCCACAATTTATCCCTTTCCAAAGAGAACCTCCACAACCACTTCCCTAGAAGAGCCATGTTCCTTTTCTTGAAATTACCAATCCCAAGACCTCCTTGTGTTTTACACCTAGAGACCACCTCCCAACTCACCCTATGATCTCTCTTCTCCTCTCCAAGCTCCCAGAGAAAGTTCCTTATTAATTTTTCCAAAAGATTTGAAACCTTTGAGGGGATCTTAAACACTGACATAAAGTAAACAGGAAGGTTGGCTAGGGTAGATCTAATGAGAGAGACTCTTCCACCTAAAGAAAGATAACTCCTCTTCCAGGCCGCTAGCCTCTTCTCAAACCTCTCTACTACTGGAGCCCAAAAGCTAACACTCTTAGGATTATCTCCTAAAGGGAGGCCCAAATAAGTCAGGGGCCAAACCGTAATAGCACAACCTAGCTCGTCTGCAGATTCCCTTAGATCTCTTTCGTTCACATTCACTCCCACCACACAACTCTTGTCAAAGTTTACCTTTAGGTTAGATATCCGCTAAAAAGTTGTATTGTCAGCTTTAGATTCCGGATCCAACTGAGGTTCCCTCCTTCACAGAAAAGGATAGTATCATCTGCAAATTGTAGAAGAGTCAAGGGAACCTCCTCCCTTCCTACTCTCCACCCTCTTATCAGATTCCTCGAGTCTGCTCTATGGATTAATCGCCCAAACACATCAACAGTAAGGGTGAAAAGAAAAGGGGAAAGAGGATCTCCTTGTCTTAGACCTCTCAATGCCGGAAAGAAGTCAACCACAGTCCTGTTCACCAGGATAGAATAACGGCAAGTCCTAACACAACCCCAGATCCACTTGCACCACCTGTCACCAAAACCAAAACTCCTCAACACCTCCATCAAGAAAGACCAATCAACCAAGTCGAAAGCCTTCTCCAAATCCAATTTGCAGACCCGTCCCTTCTTCTTTGACTTTCTAAAGCTCTCCAGGCTCTCATTTGCAATGAGGATCTGATCGGTGATCTGTCTTCCCTCCACAAAAGCACTTTGGTTGGGTGCAATAATAGAGGGGAGCACCTTCTTTATCCTGAGAGACAACATCTTTGCAATGATTTTGTACAAGCTAGTCACCAGACTGATAGGTCTAAAATCTTTTGGTTGAGAAGCATCTTTCTTCTTTGGGACTAAGGCAATGAAAGTTGAGTTCAAGCCCGGGTTTATTACACCCCTCCTGTGGAACTCCTCAAAGACCGAAGCAAGATCATTCTCCAAAATATCCCAACAATCCTGGTAAAAGGCCATTGTGAACCCATCTGGACCTGGAGCTTTTGTCCTATCCATAGAGAATACTGCTTCCTTTACCTCTTCCATATCGAACATTTTTTCTAGCCACTCTCTCTTCTCTGCACTTAGAGTCGGCCAATCCAAACCCTCCAACCATACTCTCTCATTCATAGGCCTTCTAAAAATAGATTTGAAGTGGTTTACCAGGGCCTCTGCAATTTCAGCCGGGTGAGACAATACTGCTCCATCAACTTCCAAGTTAGAGATGTAGTTCTTCTTTCTCCTTCCATTTGCCACTGAATGGAAAAACCTTGTGTTTCTGTCTCCCTCCTTTAGCCACTTACACCTAGATTTTTGCCTCAAACTGATTTCCTCATTGATCAGGATGTCCTCCATCTGCCTCCTTAAAACCCATCTCAACTTCCTTTCTTCCTCTCCAAAGGGGCCTCTCTCTTCCTTCAGGTCCAAATCCTCAATTTGCTCCACCAGAACTTGCTTTCTCTCTTCTAATATTCCAAACTCTAGCCTATTCCACTCCTTTAATTAATTGAGATTTTAGGTATTGGAGTTTCTTGTGGAACCTCATTCCCTTCCAATCAACTACCGGATTAGCTTGCTCCCACCACTCTCTGATTTTCTCAGTGAAACCCGGATGAGACAACCACATATTTTCAAACTTGAAAGGGGTAGGCCCTACTCCTCTTAATTCCTCCTTGACCAAAACTATTGGCCAGTGGTCTGAAGTAAGTCTAGGGAGAGCCCTAGAAGTAATATTGCCCCAATGTTCCTCCCAATCTGTTGAGAACAAAAATCTGTCCAACTTAGAGCAAATTGGCCGAGATTGAAGGTTGGACCAAGTGAAGTTATTATTTAGGAAAGGAAGTTCTTTGAGATTAAAAGAGTCCACAAATTGGTTGAACTTCCTCATACTTGTTGTCACTCTCTGTCTAGGGTTGTTGGTTTCCTCCATAAATCTCACTACATTAAAGTCCCCTCCCACACGCCAGGGTCCATCCCAAAGGCCTCTAATGTCACTCAATTCTTCCCATAATTTCTCCCTTTGCCTATAGTCATTGAGGCCATACACATTTGTTAGTACCCATTCATACCCATCGGCCACCTGTTTGAACTTCAGGGAGACAGAGTGATCTCCAATTAGCTCCTCCACACCTAAGAGAATCTCTTCTTTCCACAGGGTCACAATCCCTCCCGAGGAACCCCACGAAGGAGCAGCCACCCACTTAATACCTCTAGAACTCCACACACTCCTTGCCTAGCTGCAATCAAAGTCCATTCTTTTGGACTCCTGAAGCATAACCACATCCGGATTAAACTTCTTAATTACCTCTTTGATTGTTGCTCTCTTCCTACTGCTGCCCAACCCCCTCACATTCCAACTTAGGATTCTCATTGAAAACTATAAGCTTTAACCCCAACTCCTCCAAGAACTATTTAGACCCTTTTCTTCTAATCCCTTTCACTTCGAATTTCTTGTCCCCCTCAATATCTTTTTTTAATCTCTCCACTTCACTCAACCTTCTAAACTTCATCTTGCTGTCCTCTTTATTTTGCATGTAGGCTTTTAGATCATTCGGGTTCTTCAGCTTGCACCCCAACTTTTTCACAAACTCTGCAACTGACTCTTCCCCAAAAGTTTCCTCTTTTTCTAAAGAAGCACTCTCCTCACTCCTAGGAAGCTTCTTGTTCCTTCTCACATTACCTCCAACCACAGCCCTGTCTGTCCCCTCCAGGCTCCCTCTCTGCAAGTCCTTCCTTTCCACTTCACCCAAGAGGCTTTCTAAGATTTCCCAAATTATTGTCTCTCAGCAAGTTTCCTCACCCACTTCCCCCCCTTGTAGACTCACTGTGGCTTTCAGACCAAGGGCTTCCGACTCTTGGTTGGGAAGAGAATCTGGTACAAGAGATACAAAGTGCTCATCAGTATCCAAAACTGAATTGACAGAGTTGAGGGATTTACCTGAGGTAGAGAAGTGAGGAGAGAGCAAAGGCGAAGGAGAGGTAGTCACTTTCTTTTTTGAGAAAATAGAGCACTCTGTCTCCCAGAGATGGGGGAGGGAAATCCCTGTCGCTGTATCAACACAAAGACCCCTTTCTCTCCATTTTTCGTATCCCGACCAAAGTAGCACAGAAGCTAGAGAAAATCATGAGAGATTTCCTTTGGGAACCGGGGGAGGAAAAGAAAGATCACTTGTAAAGTGGGAGATAGTGTGTAGACCTAAGAGTCAAGGGGGATTAGGTTTGGGAAACTTGAAACATATGAGCACGACTCTACTTGGGAAATGGTTGTGGCACTTGTCTCAAGAGGAGAGTTTGCGGCACAAAGTCATAGTAAGTATAAGCGATGCTTTGGGCAATGGATGGAATGCAAAGGTCTCGCCTCTTGCTTCAACTTCTTCCCCTTGTAAAGCCATTAACAAGGTACTTCCTACTTAAATTTTACAAAATTTGATGTTGGAAATGGTAATAAAGTCCTTTTTTGGGAGGATGTTTGGTTGGGGCATATCCCTTTAAATTCCCAATTTCCTTTGCTCTTTGCACTTTCTAGTCTTCAAAAGAAGCCCATTTCTTGTTTTTGGAATCTCTCTTCTTCAGGGCTAAACTGGGACTTTGGATTTAGAAGGGGTTTAAGGGACAAAGAATGTGAGCTTGTGATAATCTTGTTACATAAACTACGGTCAGTCTTCCTGGATATAAGGGTGGATGACAATAGAATCTGGATACCTTCCCCTTCCGTATCTTTCTCTTGTGCTTTCTTTGACACCTTAGTTTCCTTAGAACCAGAGGGGGGGGGGGGGTTCCTGTGAAAGAAATTTGGAGCAAGCATATTCTTTCAAAAGTCCAAGTCTTCTGTTGGGAAGTTTTCCTGGGAAAGATAAATACCTATGATGTGCTTCAGAGAATAAGGCTAAACAAATGCCTATCCCCTCATATGTGTATCTTATGTAAGGCAAATGGTGAAACAACTTCCCACCTACTACTATCTTGCTCTTTTGCAAATTATGTTTGGTTGTGCATCTCTTCACTCTTTGGCTGTAGGTGGGACCCTCAACAAGACTTCACTACTCTGTTCAGCTCAACTTTTTTCAGGCAAGCAAAAAAGAGAGGAAGATTGCCATTGAAGACAGCTAGGGCAGCAACAATATGGATACTATGGGAGGAAAGAAATGAAAGGCTGTTAACAATATAGATACTCTGTTCAGCCCAACTTTAGTGAAATCGTTTTTCTGAGTATTGATAAAAAAAAGGAAATGAAAGGCTGTTCAAAGAAAAGGCAAGGGGCATAGAGGATATTATTGAAAGCATAAAGATCAAAATAGAAAACTGGGTAAAAACTTTGGAAGCATTCAAATTGGTGGCAGTGGATGATGTTATCAGAGCTTGGTATGAAGTGGCAAATTCAGCTGCTGTGAAAGACAATGGAGTCTTGGACTGGAAGCCTCCTCAGCCTAACAGACTAAAGTTAAACTTTGACAGAAGCTCTTTAGGAAATTCTGGGCTGTCAGGAATTGGAGGAGTGTTCAGGTATGATGCAGGGAAAGTGCTAACTCTATTTTCAGGATCAATGGGAGTAGGGGCTCGGCAAGAGCAGAAATAACAGCCTTACTTCAAGGTCTGAAACTAGCAAAACAGTGGGGTTTATGAACTTGGAGATAGAAGGTGATTCAAATTTAGTAATTTCCTGGATGGATGACAGCAATCCAGGTGTGTGGAAGTTCAGACATCTAATCAGAGAAATAAAGAGCTTGGCAAAGGACCTTGAGGCAAGCTTCAAGTGGGTTAAGAGAACAGCAAATGGGATGGCTGATACTTTGGAAAAACAAGGGGTACATAGGGATCAACTTTTCTGGGCAGATTTGAGATAATCTTGTAAATTTTGTAAAGCTCTGCTTCTCATATGTATTTAAAAATTGATCTTAATCTGTACTGTATGTCTTCCTCTTATAATTAAATGAAATCCTATTGATTACCAATAAAAAAATGGTTTTGTTATTGTAGAGCCTTGAACCCATTTCCAACCTCTCCAATAATCCTCAACTGAGAAGGGGTAAAAAATGCTCATAGTGTTGACCTAATGAGTGACTTTCACAGTAGGTCTATCAATCAAGGCATTTTTGACCAGCTCTTATATTTGAAGATCCTTTCATTTCTTTCTTCCCAAATGGTCCATAATGTAGCTGCCCTTGTGCTTCTCCATGTGAGCTTTCCTTGCTTCCTAGGTGAGTTAAAAAATGAAGTCCTAAAGAGGTTCTCCACATCCTGAGGAGGAGGCAACCTGCAATAATATATAGCAAAGAAGATATCAAAAAAAAAAAAATATAGAGCAAAGAACTGTTCCAAATTCTGTCCACAAAAGGACAAGAGATTAGTGAACAGAAAGTAATTTCTTTGTTAGCATTACATAGGTAACAAATATGAGAAATACGCACCAACTAGATCTTTTCCTTTGCAGAGTTTTACAAGTATTGATGTTTTGGTGTAGACCTCCCAACAAAAAGCCTTCACTTTCAAGAGTATTTACCCTGAATTTCTGAAGCTGTAAAAAGTCATAACAAGGTTAGAGGGGGGGGGGGGAGCAGAGAAGAAAGAAGCAGAGAGAGAAGAGCAATAAAAGTTTAGTTATCCATTAAAAAAGAGCAGTTTTTCTATATTGGAGAAGGTTCCAGTGCTGCATCCCAAACTTTCTTAACTGTTTGAAGGAACAAAAAGGTCCTACCAACCTGTTGATGCATGGAGAAGTAGAAGGGGACTCCCAATTAATAATCTTATGGACTTGGCAAGTCAATTCTGCTCCTTGGTTCTATAGACATGCTTTCAGGGAAATAGACTCCGTTGCAAGAAGGATCACCTATGCTATTAGATGGATAAAGAGAACACCAAATGGAACGGTAGATGTATTAGCAAAGCAGGGAGTTGAAAGACCAAATCTATTCTGGGCAAAATTGTAATCTGGAGCTGATTGGGTTGATGGTTTCCCAATCAGTTGTAATTTTCTCTGGAGTGTAAATTTACCTTTCCTTTTCTGATAAAAAGCCTGTTGAAGCATGGAGCAAAGTAGCCATGACATAAGCATTGAACTCTCCGACTCCCACTTCTCATAATCTGAAGTGCCCTTTGCCAGTTTTGTCATTTTACATTTGATGTAGCTTTGCTTGTCATGTCCCTAAATAAATGTTGCTGATTGAGACCATTCAAGATAAATTGGTCCCAATCAACTTAACTATCATAATCTACAAAGGAGGTTGCTCTAATGTTGTCATTACTTCAAACATTAGCAAAAGTGGAAGCAATCTCTGTCAAACCACTGTTTACAGACATGATTCACTTCTCTGTGTGTAGGCTTGATACTCCACAGACCTTCACAATCAGACTATCAGGTCAAAGGAGTCTATAAACTTCTCTACGTGTAAGATTAGTACTTAATCCTTAAACACTCTCTTTGATGAGACCAAAGATATAAAAAAGAAAGAAAAACCTTTCTGGAAACACTCACTTTTCATGCTTAGAGACTAACCTGCATGATCTTCTCATTGATTCATATTGACAGAATTCTGAAAGAAAGAACATACCAGGTCTGGTGGCGAGGCAGAAAAATAGATTCTGACCTCTCAATACTACACCAATCATAGTGAAACCACCTTCTTTAGCTTTAAAAAATTGTCAGGTATCAAATGATATACACCTGATTTGCTATAAATCTGTCCTCGAAGTGCCACAACCATAACTCTTCAATCTGGATTTTATTTTTAAATCTTCTTCAAAAAGGCCATGTGAAATACTGATATCTTCACTACAAACCATGAAAAATATGTTTTGACTCTCAAAAAAGATCCTTCAACAGGCAGTGGGATCTTCTATTTTCAGGAGTTCTATTTGTACAGCCCATGACATAATCTGTATGGCACTGTTATTCAGAAGCCTATGTGTTGTCCTTGATCAGCCTGGTGAAAAGGAAAAAAATCATCCCTAGGGATTGATGATGCTTTGACACCAAGTTGAATCAATGTATCTGGGGTTTTCTGTTAGTGATAAAGAGAACATCAGTCAAATGAGAAAGAAGAGAGATCTTAGAGAACAACTCGATGAGGGCCATGCCATTAACACTTTGTTTTATTAAGCGAAGAATAAGATGAAATTTATATAGTGCCCTTAATTAGTTATAGTTCTAGTAGTAAACTTATACTAATTAGTGCAAATGGTCTGGCCGATGTATTAGCTAGATAAAGTGAAAAAAGGGATCAGTTATATTGGGGAAATATCCCCTGGGATTCTGATGATTGAATGTAAGAAAAAGGTGAGAACAATGAGCTAGGAAGCAGGGGTGGCCTAAACTTTTCTTTAGAGGTAGGGGGGTACTAGGAACAAACTATATTGTGCGTCATTCTTTTTCACAGCTTAATATAGTTTTAATCAGTTATTAATAAAATAACATTTTAATTGTTATAATAATTTTTATGTTCTTAACTTCTTTTTTAATAGATAATGGATTGCATTAGAAAAGAGGAGCAGATACAAATTTGATGCCAGGAAGTGGGTCTAGTAAGAAACACTCTATATGAATCATAATCCTGTTTTACAAAATCCCTGTCCTCTCTAGCCTTTGCCAAATTACTGGATATCATTTTTGCCTCCTTATAAAGACACATAACAATGCTATTTCAAGCAATAGTCACAAGAATATATCTTAGCAAAAGTTGTATTGGTGGGTTGAAGATAGCAAATAATGAGCTAGAGTCCCTTTCTTCTGTTTTCTGTATGAGAAATCTAAATGGACCTTAAAAGTCCTCGGTTCCCCTTTGGATGTAACCCTAGAGCCATTGAAAATAGGGGTGCATCTCGGCTTGGCCTCACTTGGCATTTTACACCGTTTTGGGCTTGGGCATTTTTTTTTGAAGATAAAAATGAAATTTCATTAAAAAAGAAAAAAAAAGATACATCCTGATAGGCGATAAGGCATCAACCTCATACAACCAGAAAAGCTAAACAGAGCAACATACTAAAAACCATCCAAGTTACAAATTTGATATTCCAAAATCTCCCCTAATCTGTCACTCAAATCTTCTTTAGATCGAGGAGAGTGGAATTTATGACTCTCTGTAGAAGTCTGTGTAAATTGGATGTGGGAAACCATCACCCTGTTCTTACCTACTTCAAACCCTTTCAACAAGCCTGTCTTCCGCCAGAAAAGTTAAATAGCTAAGAGCATCAGAAATGAGAATGTGTTTTCGTTTGGAAATGGTTTACATCTATATATATATATATACACAGAGAAATTATTTTTAGATTTCTCTTGATATTTTTAGGTGATTCCTTAAATAAGAAAACATCTAAGGTTTGATTCCTTCCGCTAATGTTTGTTGTTCAAATTCCAGACTGCATTATGTGTTTTTCCAATTAAAATAACTTGTTCTCTTTATTTATACTTTCAGACTAAAATGTTTCACAATTTGTTTAATAAGTCTATGGCTCTATGCTTTTATTAAATGGGTCTTCTATTCTGATTAAATTTACACATGGTCCTGAAGCTACCAATGTTATGAACTTACAGTCTTGTCTTTGTAAATGATATCATAGATTTATTTATTTTTTTGTATTTCTGAATCTCCTTGATTACTGGACATTATCTATTTTATGAAAAGGACTAGATGACTTGGCAGAAAACAGATTTGTTTTGCATTATATCTATGCACACATGACACCTGCATTACTGTCTGAAAGTTTTTCAGTTTTGACACTGTTGTCCTTATTTGATATTTTTTTGGGTGGATAATTTTATTGTTTGGTATTATCTATTGTGATTTCATTGTAAGCAGTTATATTTTTCCACTTAAGGCATAACTTGAAAACTGAATAAACTTTGGTCATTTGGCAGAGAGCTATTTGTTGGCATTGGGTGAAAATGACAGGAAAAAGGAGCTGTTGCAGCTTTTAGAAGTTGTGGACATAACAAAAATTTCATCATTGAACTGTGTTGCTAGTGTCTTTAAGTCTTTGGGAAGGCTTTTACTTCATAACCATATGGAGAAGTTAATTTTGGCATTTAAAAACTCAGGTATGTTCATGATAGATTTTGTCATCATACTAGAACTAGATCTAACGAGGCATTGGAAGGTCATTCAAATGAACCTAAAAGTTTGATGAGCCACAAGTTCTTGTGTTTTGTGATTTTGAAATAAACAAAATCAAGTTCTTTGGAGGCAAAGTATCCGGAATATGGAAAAACCTTCTTGTAATTATTACCATGCACTGTCTCAAGGAAAGAAAGATTTAGTAAAATATAATATTAGATGAAAGAGCACATATATGCCTTGGCTTTTGGAAAATCATTAGGTCTAAAAAGAAGTTTTTTTTTTTTTTTTTTTTTTGTTTTTTTAAAGCAACATGTTCTTTTATATCAATAAAAAATTATTGGGGAGAGGGATAGTCTCAAATGTGTGAAGAAAGGAGTTAAGGAGGTGGTTGAGAGTATTCGACGCGGTAACAGAGGGCTTATTGATAAAACCTTCATGGGAGGCAATCCCATAGGGAGGAATCAAGAGATTCATATGGCTATCTAGCAATATGATTGTTGCGAAATATAGAGGGAGAAAAGAAGATTTTCTTTGTTGATAATGAAAACATATTGAGCATACAACTTAAATAAGAAAAGATAGGAAAGACAAACCCCTAGAATGTCTCTCAATCAGGGATTGACTAAATCTTTCCCTTAATCCTAGGATATGACTTTCCTAAATTTATTCAAATCTAATCTTTCCTAAATTTATTCAAATCTCTTAACCAATCAAATAATATCTTTCTTAATTTTCCGCAAATCCTATCTTTCTTAATTTGCCGACACTCCCCCTCAAGTTGGTGCAAAGATATCTATCATGCCCAACTTGCTAACTTGAAGTTCAAATGGCTGTCTCAACAAGCCCTTAGTCAAAACATCTGCAACTTGCTGCGTGGTTGGTACAAAAGGAGTGCAGATTATTCCTTCTTCAAGCTTCTCCTTTATAAAGTGTCTGTCAATTTCAACATGTTTAGTCCTGTCATATAGAACCGGATTATGAGCAATGCTGATAGCTGCCTTGTTATCACAATACTGTTTCATAGGAAAGCTCACTGGTCTCTTAAGATCTGCTAGCACCCTCTTTAGCCAAAGAACCTCACACACTCCTTGAGCCATTGATCTGAATTCAGCCTCAGCACTACTTCTAGCAACTACACTTTGCTTCTTGCTTCTCCAAGTAACTAAGTTGCCCCAAAGAAATGTGCAGTACCCCGAAGTTGACCTTCTATCAGTGATCGAGCCTGCCCAGTCCGCATCTGTATACACCTCAACCCCTCTCTTCTCATTTTTCTTGAAGAAGAGTCCTTTTCCTGGTGTGCCTTTTAGATACTTAAGGATTCAATACATAGCTTCAAGATGTTCTTCGAATGGGGAGTGCATAAATTGACTCACCATGCTCATAGCGAAGGCAATATCAGGACGTGTACTTAAGAGTGAACACCCATTTACAACCAACAACTGTCTTTCCATCCGGCAGATCCACTTTCTTCCAAGTAGCATTCTTTTCCAAAGCTCTCATCTCCTCAAAAACAACTTCTTTCCACTCAGGAACATTTAGAGCCTCCTGGATACTGTTAGGAATGGATACACTAGACACTTGTGAAATAAAGGCACAATATGAAGGTGAAATATTTTTGTAAGATACAAAATTTGACAGAGGATGTTTTGTACAAGACCTAACACCTTTCCTAAGAGCAATGAGAAGATCAAGTTGACTGGAAGAATTAGAATTACCTAGAGGAATATTTTCAGGGATTTTTGGAGAATTATCATAAATTTCATGATCCAACCTCAGATCAGATTCTTGTTGATGCTGCGGAATAGTGCCTCTCCTTTTCTGTGCTAGATATTCCCTTGAATATACAAGGGCTTTATACTGTTTCGCACGCATCTCTGTTGTTTCAGTTTTTTCATTTTGAGATGGCATCACCAAAGGTTGTTCATTTTCAATATTTAATTCATTTGTTTCCACTAATTTTCTATTTTCTGCCTCACTTTCTTTCGATGACTTGGTTGTGAGGAACATCATTATGGACAAATTCAAACATTAAATCAGAACCATATAAAAAACCATCTTCACTAGTGTTGCTCTCCCCCTGAAGATGGGAGTTGCTATAGTACGAGGTTCCTTCAAAGAATGTGACATCCATAGTCACAAACATCCTTTTCAAAACTGGATCAAAGCATTTGTAACCTCTCTGATTAGTGGGATAGCCTACAAAATTACATTTATGTGCTTTTGGATCAAGTTTTTAACGTTTAGGATCATGGTTATGAACAAAGGCCACACTTCCAAAAATTTTTAAGGGAATGTTTGTCACTCGCCGAGAGTTTGGAAAATAGTCAATGAAAACTTGTATGGGTGTTTTAAAATCCAAAATTCGTGTAGGCAGTCTGTGAATCAAATAAGTGGCTGTTAAAACAACTTCTCCCCAAAGATACTTATGAACCTTAGTTTGAAAACTTAGGGCTCTAACAACTTCAAGGAGATGTTTGTTTTTCCTTTCAGCCACCCCATTTTGTTGAGGTGTATTATTACACGAACTTTGGTGTACAATTTCTTTCTCAGCAAAAAAATTCCCTAACACATTGTTAAAAAATTACTTTCCATTATCACTTCGAAAAATTTTAATCTGAGTCTGAAATTGTGTTTGAACCATGTTATAGAAATTTTTGAACACAGTTTCAGCATCATATTTCTCTTTTAAAAGGAAAACCCAAGTGACCCTAGTATGATCATCAATAAAAGTAATGAACCAACGTTTTCCAGAAAGAGTTGTTACACTAGAAGGGCCCCAAACATCACTGTGAATCATGGTAAATGGTTTTGATTTTTTATATGGTTGAGATTGAAAAACAACACGATGATGTTTTGCTAATTCATAAGATTCACACTTGAAATTTGAATGATTTTTATTCATGAATAACTTGGGAAATAGATGCTTTAAATATTGAAAGCTAGGATGTCCTAATCGATAATGCCATAACAAAACTTCACTGTCACTAGAAACAGAGATAGAGCTGAAACAAGTCTGTCGGTCTTGCCTTCCAAAGGTTGATCCTTTATTAAAGAGGTAGAGACCACCATCCTGTTTAGCACCCCCAATCATCTTCCCTGAGGTTAAATCCTGAAATTCACAACAAAAAAACCAAAAATTAACTCGACAATTATTATCAAGGGTTAGTTTGCTGACTGATAAGAGATTGTATGATAGGTCGGGAACATGTAGAACATCTTTGAGGTTTAGAGAAGGAGAAATAGATACAGTTCTTTTCCCAGCAACAGTAGCAAAGGAACCATCTGCAATCTTAACCTTTTGATTCCCTGCACAGGGTGTATATGAAGAAAAGAATTGCGAAGTGCCGGTCATATGATCAGTGGCACCTGAATCTAGTATCCAGGAGCCATTAGATTTGGTACAAGCAATGGCTGTAGTGAAAGAATTACCTGACTGAACTAGAGAACATGATGGGTTAGGATTTCTTAATGATTGAGATTGAAACATTTTATATATGTGCTCTATTTGTTCCTTTGTGAAAGGAAGAGACTCTGAGGATGATTGCTGCCTTGGATCCGAGTTGCTTACTTGAAGTGCGCGGACATCTCCCCTTGACTTGTTGTCACTGCCTAATTTTTTCTTCCAACCCGCCGGTTTCCCGTGCAGCTTCCAGTAGGTTTCCCGAGTATGCCATGGCTTTCTACAATGATCACACCAAGGCCTCTGCTTTCCTCCTCGTTTATCTCCGTCTAAGTCTGCACCTCGGGCCACAAGAGCGGACCCTTCATTCTCTGTTTTTGTTTCACTAACATTCTTCAACATCACTTACCGCCGTGCTTCTTCTCTACGCACTTCTGAAAAAACCTCTCTTATAGTAGGCAAGGGCTTTCGTCCTAAGATACGTCCCCGAACCTCATCGAGTTCTTTGTTCAAACCAGCCAAGAAGACAAAAACCTGACCTCTTTCTATCTTTTTTTTGTACCGAGCACTATCACTGGGACTTTCCCATTCTTCTTCTTCTTCAAATAAATCCAACTCCTGCCAAACAGCCATCATCTCATTATAATAAGCTGTTACTTCACGTTCACCTTGCTGCATCTTCCACATTCGGGTATTCAGCTCGAACAATTGTGAATGATTGTCCAAATCTGAATAGGTTTCCCTAACAGCTTCCCACACATCGCGAGCCGTCGGCAGAAACATGAATGGTTTTCCAACCACCGGATCCATAGAGTTGATCAACCAGGCGGTAACCATCGAATTTTCAGAACGCCACTGCCTGTACTTTGGATCATCAGTGGCTGGCGGTTTCACTTCGCCATTCAAATAGCCAAGTTTCCCTTTGCCGTTGATCACCAACTGCACGGACTGAGACCACTCAAGATAATTTTTTCCATTCAATTTGTGAATGGTAATTTGAAGGGAATTCTCAGAAAGAGGAATAGGCGCTGACTGAATACCTCCCTCCGAAGACGTCACACCACTGGTAGCATCCGAAGATGCTGAACCTGAGCCAACCATGGTGGCCTTAAAATTCATGATCGAACCCTAAAGCTCTGATACCATGTTGCGAAATATAGAGGGAGAAAGAATATTTTCTTTATTGATAATGAAAACATATCGAGCATACAACTTAAATAAGAAAAAATAGGAAAGACAAACCCCTAGAATCTCTCTCAATCAGGGATTGACTAAATCTTTCCCTTAATCCTAGGATATGACTTTCCTAAATTTATTCAAATCTAATCTTTACTAAATTTATTCAAATCTCTTAATCAATCAAATCATATCTTTCTTAATTTGCCGCAAATCCTATCTTTCTTAATTTGCCGACAATGATTGTAGGGATCCAATGGGAAAGAAGATCAGTCAATGGGATGGTGAATTCTCTAGCTAAGAAAGGGGTGAATAGGGATCATTTTTATTGTGCTAAGTTGCAATTTTCTGTGTGTGAGAGGGTGCACCTTGTGCCTCTGTTTGGGATGCATGACATTCTTGTATTCTCTTGTTAATTGATATTTTATTAATATAATTTCACAGCTATCTATTGACGTTGGAGATTCGTTGAAGGCAGAAATAATGTCATTAATGGAGGGAGTTTACAGAGCAAAGGAGCTTAATGTGCATAAGCTGATTATTGAAGGAGACTTACAATTGGCGATAAAATGGCTGAGGAATGGAGAGAATACCTTTTGAGTGTACAAAAAATGAATTAAAGAAGTTAAAATGGGTGAAAGGGACATGGATGTAAAAGTTCAGGGGGTGCAAGGGATATCTAACTTCCTCGGCAAAACAAAGGGTAGGGAGAGATCAAATGTTTGTGCTCAGCTGTAAATTTTGTGGTATTTGGAGATAAAATAGCTTATCTCCAATGCTAATTGTACAATTAATTTTGATTTAATCCTAACGAAAGTTATATTTATTGATAAAAAAGCACAATTATTGAAAGAAAGGTGAATGAAAACTGACCAGGAACAAAAAAGGGAAGAATAAGTACTAAAACAACCTAAGAGTTCAAATGTCGCCAAAAACAACTTTAGATCTGATCATTGGTGTTCTGACTGGATAAAGTACTTTAAAAATGAAACACAAGAGTAGGAACTGATTGAATTGTGACATCAAATTCTCTTAGAAGACTTCTTCCATTTTTTTTTTCTAATTCTTAATGCATATTATTTAATTACAGAAAAATGTCCATGCTCTGTAAATGATGATGTGGTTACTTTGGTAGTGCAGAAGTTGGAGCAGAAAATGTCTCACTGTTCATCTGTTACTATGCTACTAGCATACCAAATTTAGTGGTGAGCAACTTCTCATGAAAATGTTGGTAATGCCCTCAAGGCTACTGCTGTGGGTTTAAAGCATTATGTCCAACTTAGATATGTTTGGTTTACTTGGTAATAGACCTTTCTCGTTTTATTTTCTTTCTTTTTATTTGGCACCTGCAATTAATCAAAACTGAATCAATTAATAGCATCTACTGCTCAAGTTACCATTTCACCTTCTAAATATACATTTGAATTGTCAACAACTGAAAACAAAAGATGATGCGGTGCATGATGATTATTTTTTGATTGGCAGTTGTACATGATCATCATCAGTTTTAGCCTTTTCATAGGATCTTGCTTGGACATACCTAAACTTCAATCATGTCTATAGCAATATCTAATACTTGGTATAGCTAATATGGTTGAATTAACGACTGAATTTCAGTGATTTACTCAAATTACCAGAAAAGGTACCAACATATGGAGAATATACCTTTTAAGGCGATAGTGAACCTGATTTTGACTTGGACGAGTCTTTATTTGAGAGAAAATTTGGTAATATGTCTTTTATAGTGATAGGAAACCAGATTTTGACAGTCTCAGTAAATGGAAACATTTCTGTCTTCTTGAACTTGTGAGGCAGTAGCAGTCAATGTTAACTTGCAAAATCTTGGAAGGTCATTTCGTTATTACAATGCACATTTCACCTGATGAAAGATTACCTCATTGAGATCATTTCAACTAACCTTTCTTGTCCTTAATTCTCTTTGTTCTAACTCCATTAACGTGTAGCCACCTTCATATCAGCTTTGCTTGTTTTTCATGCCCCATTTGTACCAACTACTTCCTGCCAACAGGCTAAAATTGATGTAAGCATTGGTATTCAGAGCCTCTCTCTTCCTGCTCTAGTCCTCCTCTCCTTCAATTCATCTCTCTTGAAAATGTTGTCAAAATCTTACCATTTACGATTTGAATCATGAATCCCAAGGCTTTTGATTCGAATCTTATGTCTGAATCCTTTTTTTTTACAAAAATTCTCTACTTTGTTTTTCTTTGTTTATGTTTACTTTTGCCATGGGAGACTTTTTTTAAAGCCCTTACTAGAAAATGATTTATTTACATTATTCAAGACTAGAAATTGAGTTTATTTTCTATCATATGTAAGTTCAAGGGCCATTGTATGTAGGTTTGATTGATTTTCAAGTCAAACTTGATTATATCATCTTAGGTTTCTATTGTGTAAGTGGTAAATTCTATTGTTTTAGGTACATATATGGTAGATATAGATTAAAAATAGGGTAAAGTCAATTTCCTATATATATTTAGCCTTTTAAATTTTTAGTATATCTATATTTAATTTTTTGACAAGTTTGAAAAAATAGAAATAATCTTACGGTTTATGATATGATTCATGATTCAATTTGATTCAACTTTCTCTGCGATTTACAATACGATTACGATTTTCAAAACATTGTCTTGATCTTTCAATTTCTCTTCAATTTTGTTTTTTATGCTATTGACCTGAACTTTAAGAGATTCTAATGCAGTTTCAAAGTGGCTGCTATCATTGCTTCTATGTTTGAAACTGAACTGTTTTTCTCTGTTTTTTTGATAAATAACTGAATGAATTTCATTAAAAGTAAACACCAAACTACTCACCAATGTGAGTAGCAGGCCAGAGAGTACAAGATATTTCTCCACAAATGGAGCTTTGAAACAGTACAGAAGAAAACAAACTTTTACAGAAGAGGTGACCTAATTATTACTAAAAGCTCTGAGAATTGGAACAGTACAAGATATTTCTCCTAAAAGCTCATAGAGTTGGGAGGTTTATCATGGAAAGATTAACATGCGACTCGCTACAGAAGAGAAGACCTAATTATTGCTTATCCCTATTGGAGTTGGCAGTCAGGGATATTTTAGTCATCGTAGGCTGGTTTATTAAAAGGTGTTTTGTCTATTTTGTTTCAGTTTAGTAGTTTGCCCCATACTTAATTAGGGGCATAACTGTCTTTGTATAACTTTCACAAACCTATAAATAAATCTGGTCGGCTGAGAGGTGCGTGATTTTCTCTCTCAAGCTTAGATCTTTCTTTCATTTGCTCTCCTACTTTTCTCCTCTTTCTCTACTTCTTTCTCTCTTTTTCCTTTTATTTTTATTCAAACCTAGGGCTGAAACCAGTGTAACCATACTGTTAACATTGTATGTGAGCACCAGTAATCAACCCAGAATTCTTCCATCGCTTTTTAGCCCCTTGTTTTGAAGAGAATTCATCATTCGGTTGGCAAACCCAAGTAAGTAAAGGGGAGCTCACCAATTCTGCATTCAAAAGCATTGTCACAATCCAGCAGAACTTCTTTATCAATATTTCCAACTCCAGTCAGCACTCTTTGAAAGGTTAACTTTCAGAGCTGAAATCCAGAAAAATCAAAGTATCATCTTTGCTTGTTGCTAGTGCGAAAGACATAGTGCGTTAGTGCATCCAGCTTTCTTGCTGCGCATCGATATAATTATCAAGGGTTACTTCTTTCTTCACTCCTCTGCTTGCTTAGTAGTGATCTTTCCTTTTCCAGAGTAGTCATTGAAAAAGAGAGGGGAATGCGACTCAGGAAAGTGAAATGTGATGCATCATACAGATTGGCCAAGAGAGGCTGGAAAAGGATGAGCGATCTAACCAACATAGGGAAGCACTAGGCAGCAGGCGTCTGTTATTTTGATGAAATGAAGTTGCAGTCCTTCGTCCCCACACTATCTATTAGACCGAGACTTCGAAAAAAAAACTATTTTCTCATTATTGTTGATTGATGTTTCATTCCTTCCTCAAAGTGAGGCCTCTTTTAGACCTACCTGATATGATTTATATCTTCTTACGTAACGCGTGTTGTGGGCGGTACTGTCCTATTGACGGTCTTGGTAGTCAGTGATGCAAATGATCTGGTGCGTTAAAATAGAATATTGTGTAATGCTTCTGCCAGTGGACAAAAAGATAGATGAGATATACAAGGACCATCCCTTCCCACTTTAAAACCCTCAATTAACCCCATTTGCCCACTTCTCATTAAGAGAAGGTTCAGCATCTCCATAACCAAGACAAAAATCATAGGAGATATTGGATCTCCTTGTCTCAACCCCCTGGATGCTTGAAAGAACTCTGAGGATATGCCATTTAGCAGAATAGAGAAGGAGACAGTAGACATACATGCATACATCCAAGATCTCCATTTTTCACCGAAGCCCATCAACCTTTGAATT
The DNA here is from genome assembly GCF_055504915.1 of Nelumbo nucifera. NCBI lineage: Eukaryota > Viridiplantae > Streptophyta > Magnoliopsida > Proteales > Nelumbonaceae > Nelumbo > Nelumbo nucifera. The sequence continues at coordinate 142,472,508 of NC_142649.1, read as the reverse complement.
TCTTCTACAAAACCCCACTCCACATGATCGTAGGCTTTCTCTATATCAATCTTACATACCAGACCTGGTTTACCACTCCTTGATCTGGAATCAATACATTCACTTGCCACTAAGACTCCATCCAAAATCTGCCTCCCTTCCACAAACACCATTTGGGATTCCCCGACAACCTCATGCTGAACTTTCCTCAATCTTTTTGTTACAACTTTAGCCATATGGGCTACTAATCAAAGAGATGAAAGGAGCATTCACCGCTCCCTCCTTTTTTGGAATCAAAGAGATGAAAGTAGCATTCACCGTCTTCTCCAAGATTCTCTCTCTATGAAATTCCTTAAACAAAAAATCAAAATCTCTTTCCATCACACTCCAGCTTGCCTTGATAAAAGCAAAGTTAAATCCATATGGACCTGGGGCTTCATCTCCATTCAAATCTCTTAAGGCTTCTTTGATCTCCTCCATCCCAAATTCATTTTCAATCCACAATGCAGAAGCATTGCTCAACTTCTTAGGAATCATCTCCCCTAGGGACACCAAGCTCCAAACTCTAGAGGTGCATAACCTCTTGTAATAACCAACCACCTTATCCTGAATTTCACTCCAGTTTTCTACCATCTCCCCCCCACCTGAATTCTTGAAATAAAATTTCTCCTTCTTGCACTAGCAAGGATTGAAAAAAGGCTGTATTTTTGTCGCATGCTTTTAACCAAGATAATCTGGACTTTTGTCTCCAGCTCCCCTTTCTACCAAAAAAAAAAGTCTCCAGCTCTCCTTTGAATCAGTAACTGTTTTTTTAAATGGTAAGAGATTAAGTATTGCTCAACTCAACTCAACTAAGCCTTGTTCCAACTCTTTGGGGTTGGCTACGTGAATCTCGTTCCACCATTTCACTTTATAAAAGATCTGTAGAGAAGATGGGCCGAATGGCCCATAGGCTGTTTATCCTTTCTTACTGTTTATGTTCCTTTCTGTAATGGGCCTTATTCTGGGCCCATCCTTTCTATGTTATGTTCTTTGTAATTTCTTGCCCAACTAAGGGCCTCCTTGTAATTATTCAAATTTAACTTAATAAAATAGTGTTAGGGTGTTAGAGAGAGAGTAAGGGTTCGAAACTCTCATACTCTAAACCCTTATTGCCACCATTTCCTTCTTCACCTTCTACTCCATAGAAGAAGTATTTTTTGCTGTTCTTTTCGATTTCTTTTGATTTCTGCATCTCTTCTAAACAGTCCCACACTCTCAAGGACTGTTTTTCTTCTTGGTATCAGAGCAGGCCTGAACTTGGCTTGGGCTCTCATGTGGGTGTAGTCCAGCCGACTACATGAGAGTGTTCTAGGGCTGGAAGCTTCAGCTTGTGTTGCCTGATTCTTGGAGGTCATTGGAGGGTGCCCAAGACTCAAATCTCTTGGGGAGTGGTTCGGTGACCAGGAAGAATCAGAGAAAAAGAACAGTTCGGTTTCTGATTTGGAGCTTAAGTCAGAGATTGTAAGTTGTGCTCAGTTATTTCTGGGTTATTTTTCTGTTTTTGGACTGTTGAAGTGTACGAAGTTTCTGTGAAAACTGTACAACTATTCGGCTGTTTTTAATCTGGTTTAACCCAGAGATTTCTGGGTTGTTTTCATTCCTTTTCTGGACTGTCAAACTGCCGAAACATCTTTGGATTCAGTGCTGCGTGTTGTTGCTTCTATTTGGTTGTTTTTTTGGGCCCTGTACGGACTATTCCTGAGGTGTTTCTCACCTTTGACAGTGGGGTTTTCTTTGCTGCCCACACTATGTTTGTAAAAAGGCCTCTTCATCAATACGGACTTTTCTTTGCTCTTTTTGGGGTACGTTTTGGTGAGTACTTAGAATTTCTGATTAGAAAAGGAGCTTCGACTGGGTGCACAGTGCTTGGAGGTTTTCTAATTACTTCTTGAAGGCCGAACCAAGCTGTTTAGTGTCTCGTGTAGACAACAAGGTGCTGCTTCAGACTTGGTTCTCATAGCTTCCGGGTGTGGTTTAGCTTTGTGTATTGCTGTTTTGAGGCTGGTTTAACACAGTCCTTGCTCCATCCTCATTCAGTACACTTGTAGAAGTCAGCTGAAATCCTATTTGAACTGTTTACATGATGGACTCCTCAGAGATTGAAAACAAGAATGTTGCTGATTTTGGACAAGTTCAGGGGACTCTAGTTGATTCTTTATTGACTGTGAGTCTGTGACCACAGTCAAGCTGGATGGAACTAATTATCTGGCATGGTCACAATCAGTAATGATTTATATATGTAGTAGAGGAAAGTGGGGCTTTATCGTCGGGAGCAAGAAGGCTCCCCCAGAGGATGATCCATCCTATGAGAAGTGGATGCAAGAGAATTACACTGTTATTGGGTGGCTTGTGAACTCAATGCAGCCACAGATTAGCCAACACTATCTATGGATGAATTCAACAAAGGAAATCTGGGACAGTGTTGCAGAAACCTATTCCCAAAAACTAAATGTGGCTAGAGCCTATAAATTGAGAAGTGATGTGAAGTATTTAAGGCAGGGGGAGAAATCTTTAGCTGTATACTTCTCAACCCTGAAGTCTCTGTGGCAAGAAATAGACTTAATAGAAGCTGTAACTTGGGACACTACCAATGATGCAGAGACCTACAGGAAACTGGTTGAAAGAAACTGGGTGTTTGAGTTCTTAACCGGACTAAACCCAGGATATGATATCACAAAACAAAATATTTTATCCAAGGAGAGTGTCTCATTGTCACAAGCATATGCATTGGTGAGCAGTGAAGAGAGCAGAAGGATTGTCCAGGTTCAAGGGGCTGGTATTAGTGATCATTTTGTGAATATGGGGGTTAAACCCAAAGGAGTTGCAGGGACTTCTAGTGGCTTTGGGAAGAAAGAGGTTGTATGTGAGTACTGTAAGAAGCCAAAGCACACCAAAGACAAGTGCTGGAAATTACATCCTGATCTTGTTCCCAGTTGGTTTCAGAAAAAGCATGATAGTAAAAGGACAGGGAGTGCAAATGTGGGTACTGGTCCAAATAGTGACAAGTACTATACTGAAGAGATGTCTGCTTGTGCACAGTTGGCAGCCATGAAAGCAGAATATGAAAAGTTTGGGAAGATGATCAGTCATCTAGAGGGTGTGACTTCTTCTTCCAACCCTTCAGGAAATTCAGCTTCTTCTGCATTTGCTCATTCAAGTATAAGGGCTTTTGCCAATCATGCAACCACTTCAGGTAATCTTAAGATCCCTTGGATTATTGATTTAGGTGCTTCTGATCATATGACCAACCTTTCTACCTTGTTTGTTTCATATGATTTGCTTCCTGGACGTGATAAAATCACCTTAGCCGATGGTTCTCTTGCCCCTATTTCTGGCAAGGGAACCATCAAGGCGACAGATTCCTTGTTCCTACCTTCTGCCCTTCATGTACCTAGACTAAATACAAATTTGTTATCTGTAAGTAGTCTAACCAAGTCATTAAACTGTTGTGTAACCTTCTTTCCTTTCTACTGTGTTTTTCAGGATCTGGAGTTTCAGAAGGTGATTGGGAGTGGCCATGAGGCGAACGGAATATACCTGCTTGATACTCCGGGAAAATGCCCTGATCATCCTGGGAGTGTTGCTTTTGGGTCTGTTTCTTTAGAGTCTATTAGTCGAATTATGTTGTGTCATCTTCGTTTGGGTCATCTTTCTTTTTCTGCTTTGAGTCATTTATTCCCTGAACTGTTCAAGGGAATTAGTTTGTCCAGTTTTCATTGTGAATCTTGTGAGTTGTCAAAGCATTGTAGAAACAACTATCCTTTGAGCAATAAAAGATCTATTCCTTTTAATATTGTGCACTCTGATGTGTGGGGGGCCTTACCACTTACCCTCTATGGGTGGCTACAAATATTTTATCTTGTTTATTGATGACTTTTCTCGGTTCACTTGGATATTCCTGATGAAATCCCGTGATGAAGTTCCAAGACTTGTAAGATAATTCCATGAATTTGTTCTAACCCAGTTTGATACCAGGATTAAAATTTTCAGATCTGACAATGCAAAAGAATATTTTGAGGAGAACTTATTCTGCTATCTCTCTGACATGGGGATTATTCATCAAAGTTCCTGTGTTAGGACCCTAGAACAGAATGGAGTTGTTGAAAGAAAAAATAGGCATATTGTTGAAGTTGCAAGAAGTATTTTGTTTGCCTCACATGTTCCTACAAGGTTTTGGGGTGATGCTGTTCTCACTGCTACCTAATAAACCGTATGCCATCCAGGGTTTTAGGGTTTAAGTCTCCCTTTAATCTCCTTCATCCGGACAAGGACCTTTTTCCTATTCCTCTTCGTGTCTTTGGCTGCACCTGTTATGTACATGTTCCAAGTGTCCAAAGGCATAAAATTTGAACCAAAAGCCCACAAGTGTATTTTCCTTGGTTATTCCCCCAAACAGAAGGGTTACCGTTGTTTTGATCAAAAAATTGACACTCAGTATGTCTCAATGGATGTCACCTTTGATGAGCTTTCTCCCTTTTATGGTTCCTCTCTAGAAGGACATTGTCCATAGGGGGAGGATTTGTCACAGGTGTTGCTCTTCCTCTTCCTGTCCCAGTCGAGTCTTTTGATGAGTCAGCTTCTCCTTCAAATGAATCAAGGAAGGATTAGTCGTTCCATTCTCCCTGCCCCAGTGTTCTTCCTCCTTTACCTCCTCGTCCTATCCTCAATCCCAAGGTGTATCAAAGGCAAAGATCCAAAAATGAGCAGGTTGTTTCCCTTACAACACATGAGCCTCATGCACTTCCAGTCACAGATGAGACAACAGGTACTGTTTCAGCCCCCTTGGAGCCATCTTTCCCTGACCTTGATATTCCCATTGCTGTTAGGAAATGAAAACGGAAGTGTACTGCACATTGCATTTCCAAACACCTTTCTTACAGTCTGCTTTCCCCTTCATACTTTGCCTATCTCTCTTCTGTTGCCTCTAACCCTATTCCCAGGTCTGTGTCAGAAGCTCTTAATATTCCAGAATGGAGGGATGCTATGAGATCTGAAATTGATGCCCTACACAAGAATGACACTTGGGAAGTGGTTGATTTGCCTGAAGGGAAGGATCCAGTTGGTTGCAAGTGGGTTTTTACCATCAAATATCAGGCTGATGGCACCATTGTGAGGTACAAGGCCAGGTTGGTTGCAAAAGGCTATACACAAACATATGGGATTGATTATCTGGAGACCTTTGCACCTGTTGCCAAGATGACATCTGTGAGGGTTCTTCTATTTCTAGCTGCTCACTCTGACTGCCCCCTTTATCAATTGGATGTAAACAATGCATTTCTGAATGGTGAATTACATGAGGAGGTTTATATGTCTTTTCCTCCAGGGATGTATGGAACAAATATGAAAGGAAAAGTATGCAGGCTGAAGAAATCTCTTTATGAACTAAAACAGTCCTCTAGAGCATGGTTTGAGAGATTTAGAACAACACTTGTTAACTTTGGCTATGCACAGACACAGTTTGATCATACTCTTTTTGTGAAGAGGAGTGGACCTCTGGCAGTATACCTCATTGTGTATGTAGATGATATTATTGTGACTGGTAATGATGTTTCATGAATTCATGATCTCAAATCTTTCCTTCATACAGAGTTTGAGATTAAAGATTTGGGGGAATTGAGATACTTCCTTGGCATAGAAGTTGCTAGATCCAAGGATGGGATTCTTATCTCCCAAAGGAAGTATGTTCTTGACTTGCTCTCTGAAACTGGGAAGATGGGTGCTAGACCAGTTGCTACTCCTATTGATATGAGTCATAAACTCTCTGCTTCAGATGGAACATTGTTAGAAGACAAAGGAGTATTCCAGAGACTTCTTGGGAAACTTCTGTACCTATGCATGACTCGGCCAGATATTGCATATGCTGTCAGTTGCATTAGCCAATTCATGCATGCTCCCCGAGACACTCATATGGCAGCAGAGCGAATCCTGTGTTATTTGAAGGGCTCCCCAGGAAAGGGAATTCTGTTTTCCAAGCATGGTCATATGAAACTTGAAGCCTATATTGATGCTGACTGGGCTGGAAACATTGATGACAGAAGATCTACTTCTGGGTATTACAGCTTGGTGGCTGGTAATGTTGTTTCTTGGAGAAGCAAGAAACAATCGGTTGTTGCTCGATCTTCAGCAGAAGCAGAATACAGGGCCATGGCACATGGAGTTTCTGAACTATTGTGGCTAAAATCATTGATGGAGGAACTAGGGGTTGAGCATGACAAGCCAATGATGTTGTACTGTGATAATCGGGCCGCCATCAACATTGCTCACAACCCAGTGCAACATGGTAGAACTAAGCATGTTGAAGTTGATAGTCACTTTATTCGAGAAAGGGTCTCTTCGGGTGAAGTATGTCTTCCTTTCATCACATCTGAAGGACAGTTAGCAGATTTTCTCACCAAGGGCATTCCCAAGGCAAAACTTCAGCATGATACTGACAAGCTTGACATCTATGCTCAGTTTGAGGGGGAGTGTAGAGAAGATGGGCCGAATGGCCCATAGGCTGTTTATCTTTTCTTACTGTTTATGTTCCTTTCTGTAATGGGCCTTATTCTGGGCCCATCCTTTCTATGTTATGTTCTTTGTAATTTCTTGCCCAACTAAGGGCCTCCTTGTAATTGTTCAAATTTAACTTAATAAAATAGTGTTAGGGTGTTAGTGAGAGAGTAAGGGTTCGAAACTCTCATACTCTAAACCCTTATTGCCACCATCTCCTTCTTCACCTTCTACTCCATAGAAGAAGTATTTTCTGCTGTTCTTTTCGATTTCTTTTGATTTCTGCATCTATTCTAAACAGTCCCACACTCTCAAGGACTGTTTTTCTTCTAGATCAAATATTACTATTTTGCAAAAATAGGGAAGCCCAGAAGATGCAAATATCTTTACATGGTTAATGATCAAAAGAGCCAAATACAAGGAGAACAAGCCTTATGAACGGAAGGGTCACTACACCACAAGAAGGAAAAAACAAAAGACTGAAATAATACCCAAGGGAGGGACCATTGAATTGAGCTTCACAACTTTGCATTTGTTTTAATTACCCTTAATTACCCTTATCACTTATTCTTAGTATTACTTGGTGTTTTTTGTACTGTAATTTGTTAATTGGAGATCTCATGTGGCATCGTCAATTTACAGAAAATAGGTAGGGGTCCTACAACTTTCGTGTCTGGTGGTGCTCTTTATAGGTGAAGAAAAGCGATTTGGGTGATTAAAGATGATGAATATGGGCAGAAAAGCAAGTATACAACTTGCTTTCCACAAAAGAATGACTAAGAATCTAGATTCCAGATAGGAAGAACTTCATTTTCTTTTTTTAATTTTTTGATTGGTAGAAAGCACTTTAGAATTAAGAAAAAATAGTAGAAGTCTTTCTGTCAGTACATATAGCAGTAGATAGATTATTTAGAGGCAGAAATGAGTGTAGAGAGAGAGACCTGGCTACAACTAGAATTCACTTAATGAAACTTCTGTTCATCAAATAAACTCTTCTAACTTTTAATTACAATGACTTTATTTATCGGGTCAATAAAAGGGCTTGGATATTCCTTTCTTAACTCCAATTCCAATTAGGAAATTGGCCAGAATTAACTTTTAATTGCATTAAAACTAAGGAAAGCACATATATAAATTAAATTTTTTTTGATCAATAACAAAACTTTCACTAATCAATCAGAATAGTTAATTATACAAAGGGGGAGATAAAGTCTCTTAACTCCCCAGCAGAGGCATGAACCCCCACAATGAGAGAACCAGAATTACAGCTGAGCCCAAAATATAGATTCCCTGTCCACCTCCACCCCTAGCTTAGCTAACCCATCAGCAAACGAATTAGCAGATCTCTTCACCCAGCTGAACTTTATTTCCATGTCCTTAACCAGCCATCTGAATTTTCTCATTTTGTTGTTGTATGCAGCCACCCTACCACCACCTCTGAATCCCCTTCAATTGCAAGCCTTCTAATGTTCCCTTTGCTCTTTGGGCACCTTCCAAAACTGCAAAGATCTCAGCCCTGAAAGAACCACTGCTCCTGATTGGGCCTGAACTGAGCTAAAACAGTCCCATTCTCATCCCTAGATACACCCCCTATGCCTGACTGCCCAGGATTCCCTCTACTATTACCATCAAAGTTCAGCTTTATAAATCCAGTGGGGGGAGCGGTCCAAGACAAGCTTAGACCCGTTTTGACCTGGGAACTGCTAGCAATCTCTCTCCAATTCCTTAGCAGATCATCCATAGTAAAATCTGTGAATAGGTCCTATGATTTCAGCCACTGAACTACCCTGATGTGAATCAGCTCTATCAAATTTTCAACACTTCTCTCTCTTTCAGAGAAAAGTCTTGAATTCCTTTCTCCCCAAACTGACCAGCACACTGCAGCCCTTAGGCATCTCCACATAGTTCTGCCCCTTTTCAAATGCCACCTGAAAAAAGAACAAAAAAAGGCTCTGCACATCTACAGGGGGGGTTCTATCCAAGCCTGAAGAGAAAGGCCCATTCCCTAAAAGTTTTGGCAACCTGGCAAGAAATCAAAAGGTGAAAACCAGTCTCCCAATCAGCTTTACAAAGAATACACCTATGAGGGGATAAACAAGTCTTGGGTCTCTTTCTTTGAAGCAGATCACTAGTGTTGATTCTATTCAGAAATAATTCTCAACAAAAACTTCCAACTAGGGGTGATCATGGGCCGGGCCGGGCCGGGCTTTGCCTTCATAACAATGGGCTTAGGCTAGGCTCAGGCCTGGCCCGACCCGCATTATGGGCCTAAAAATATAAGCCCAGGCCTGGCCCTACATGGGCCCGGATTGGGCCGGGCCAAGATTCCGGGTCTAATTATTGTATTTCAGTTCCAAAATTTAACAATTATACTTTTTTTTTCACTTATTGTCATGGAGACTATAGTGACATGTAAGAAACTTTAAACTTAATATCAAGATAAAAGTTTTTAGCATAGTTATTGATAAAAAAAAAGTTAAAAACTTCTAACGTAAAAGAAATTAAATAATTATACCTTGTAATTTATAAGTTTCAATTGGTATTAGTATGCTAAAAATGATAATTTTAACAAACCAATTCTTCTATCAACAAAAAATCAACCTAGAACCTATAATATCTATCAAAAAATAAACATTCATTGTCATGTAATATCCACAAAACAACTTTAAACATCTCTATAAGGGCTCCATCTCTGTAAGGTGCAGTACTACAGTGGGTTTTGACTTTTTTTTGTGAGGGAAAGATTGGGCGGTGGTTTTGTGAAATTGGTGAGAGAGAGAGAGAGAGAGAGAGTTAAGAAGATTAGGGTTTAGTAATTTCTATCAATGTTTTAAAATGTGGAGCCGTGACGTGAGGCGTTCCACTACCTAGAGGCATGAGGCGTAGTTCAAAACGCAAGAGGCGTAAGCCTCCCGAACACAAGGAGGCATAAGCCTCCTTAAGAGGAGGGGGGTTAGGAGGATGAAGAGGAAGGGGGGATCTCATTTTTTCTTTATTTTTAATAAAAAACTTTTATATTAAGAAGGACAAAGATGCATAACATTAGTTGAAGGGGGGGGGGGTCTTGTCTTTTCTTCCCTTCCCTTCCCATTTCTTTTCTTTCTTTTTCTTTCCTTTTCTTTTCTATTTTTCTTCTCTTTCTTTTTCTTTCCCTTCCCTTTCTTTTCCTTTCCTTTCCTTTCTTTTTTCTTCTTTTTTTTTTCTGTCTTTTTATATAAGATGTGCATGAGGCGTACGCCTTAGAGCGTTTTGGGCGCCTCCAGACATACGCCTCCCACGCCTTTTAAAACACTGATTTCTGTATTTCATTAAATGCTAGATTAAAATTTGGTAAGATCTAGGAGACTAGCCATAGGATTAAAATCTTTAATTTCCTACAAATCTCTATTTAATATATAAAACATCAATTATCAAATATTTTTAAATAATATATATACATAAAGAAGAAAAAAAAGAAGAGTAAGAAATTTGATGGAAGGGGTTACTGGTGTGGTTCTTATCTGGTTAAGGACCAATAGTCAAGGATCTTGGCACTTGGCAGTACTGAAACATAATACAGGAGATAAGAAGATTAGAAAGGAGCTGGGGACTTCTCTTAGTTTCAAAGATCAGCATACTGCTTGGCTGATGCAAAAGGCACATAGGAACCAATGTTTTTGGCGTCAGTAATAAGAGTAAGAAATGTAAGCATTAATAGAAAGGTTTAGGTCACAGATGCTAGCGTAAAAAAAGAGATGCTTATATGTAATTCATTTTTTATTTCATGACCAATAAAATTTAATGATTAGTACTAACATACCATTAACTTTTGAAAAATCTAATTCTCTCTAATTTGACTCTTCAAACCACTATGAACCTTCAAGAAAATTATTCCCATTCCTTATACACCAACAAGCTGGAAAATAATTTGAAAGACTCAAAAATATCAATACATACATCACCTAGAACTATGGAATTACCACTAGTTCAAGAATGTGAAGAAATTTGGTTTGTTCTTCCATGGTATCTTTCTTTGCTTCTGCACTTTCTTCATCAATTATGTCAATATTGATGTCTTCACTTCTAAGGTTATGCACTTTTGAACCATTGAAAAATGTTTCAGGCTTTCAGTGCTGAGATTCTGTGGCAAATTACCAGCCAGAATTGGAACAAGGACAAGAATTGCATTCTGAGTGACTGGATTTCAGCATCTTGGTTCTTCCATAATTTTTTATTTCTCTTTTTGCTAGGGTTAGGTAATCATTTTTAACCAGAAACGTAATACACAAGTAATGTTGTCAGTATGAGGCTATCTTATCTCTCTCTTTCTCTCTTGTTAACAAGAGTTTTTTTTTTCAATAAGTTACTGTTTCCTTTTGATCTGTATTTTAAGCATTTTCATAGTATTTGAAGCTTACTATGCAGTCATTTGTTCTTTTCTTCCTAATGCAAGGTTATTCTATCCATTGTATGTGCCTTTAATTTTTTTTTTTTTTGTTATGATCTCCTTGTGTGCTGACTATTCAATTTTGAAGGTTGAGGACATTGCTTTGAAGTTCAGGGACTTGCATGAGATGCTCGAAGTAACACCTTCATCCACATCATATGAGAAGCTCATTATGTATTGCTGTGATTCATGTAAGGTATGATCAGCCTTATTATCTAAGAATTAAATCTATTGCAAGTAATACTTTTATTCTTCAAACTTGTTGGAGATAAGGGTTTTTTGTAGTGCTAAGAAAAGGAGGATAGCAAAAGATCCAATTAGAAGACACTGGGAATTTTCGATTTTCAGTGACTGATATAATAAGTGCGTGGAATGAAGTGGCACAGTCCTCTAAAGAAAAGCTTAGGGTGATCATGGAATGGAAACCCCCAGCAAGTAATAAAATAAGGCCAAATTTTGATGGGAGTTCCATGGGAAATCTGGGAATGGCAGGTATTGGAGATGGTTCTAGAGATTCTTTAAGCAGGTTTATGGTTTTGTATTTGGGACCTATAGGGGATGGAGATTCACTGAAAGCAGAACTGATGGATTTGTTGCAAGGTTTAAGGTTTGGTAAGTTATCTCCTGGAAGTAGAAGGGAGTCTAGTTATCTCCTGTACAAGCAGTATTTGTCATGTGCCTTGAATCTATAGGCATGCTCTAGGGAAATAGAAAGCCTGTCAAAGGAGTTGAATACCCCCTTCAATTGGGTAAGACGCACTCTGCAAATAGGATATGTGGTAGTTAGAAAAACAGGGAGTTTATAGCCAATAGCTGTTTTGGGCATTGTTGTAACTCTTTATTTGGGCATTGGTTTATTAACTATTTGTACATTTAGGTGGGTGAGTATCTAATCTGTTGTACATAACTTCATTCACCAATTAATAAAATTTCTTGCCGATCCAAAAAAGATCCATTTAGAAGACAAAGGAGGACTTGGCAATCTCAGGGTTTCTTGACATGTAACAAGAAAAATTTTATTAAGGGAAAAAAGAACTGAATACAGCCTAACGGCAGGTGTTAAGATGACACCTCCAAAACCACAAACTACTTCTAACCACCTAGAACAACAAAAAGCAGGGAGAGAAAACAAGAAATTACACCACTCTTGCACAGCAACCGCAACACCAATGACACAGATACTAGGCATAGGTCAAACTTACACCACTCTTCTGGGCCTCCTTTCTCATCCCAAAATTCTCCCCCTAAAGCTTCAGGAACCTTTCTCAAGCTTTTTCTTATTTCCTCTTTCTCTTGAATACTTGGGCTGCGTTTTGTTTGTGGGAAGATTTTGGTGGGATGGGATGGGATGGGAAAGGGAAAATGGGTGGAAAATTTTCATGTTCCATTGTTTGGTTGCAAAAGGGAAAATAGTGGGAAAATCCACCTTAGTAATATTTTTATTATTTTATATTGTACTATTATTAATTATTAATATTTTAATCAAACAATCTTATAATTAATTAATATTGATAATTATCTAATTAATTATTAATTAAGAATTAATATTTTAAAATATATTTTATTAATATTTACTCTGAATTAATTAATAATTTTATTTTTACTATTAGTTATTTTTATTGAATCATTAATTAGATTAACAATAAAATCCTTATTTATTTATTTATTAATTACTTAATTAATTATTAACTATTTTTTGTTAATTTTAATTAGTTATTAATACTATTTATTATTTATTATTTTATTATTAATTAGATATTAATTATTTAAAATTCATAGTTATTTAATTGGTTATTTAAAATTCATAGTTTATAAGTTATTATTAATATTATGTTTTATTAATACCCATGAATTAATTAATAATTTTAATATTTTAATATTAGTTATTCATAAATTATCAAATTATTTTTCATTGATAAATTATTTTTAATTAAACTATTAATTATAAAATAATTATTTAATGATTTAATTCATTAGTAAATTAGTTAATTATTAAATTTTTTGTTATTAGTTCTTAATTATTTAGTAATATTTTTATGATGTAGTAGTTTGTTGTTAATTATTATTTTCTAATTAATTACTAAAATTAATTAATATTTTAATTTTTATTACTTTATATTTTATTATTAATATTTTATTTTATTAATACTTATGACCTAATTATAGTAGAAATCTGCTGAATTAAAAAATCTGTAAAAGAAAAGATATTTTCTTGAAGAAGAGGAGAGAGAGAAGAAGAAGAGGAAGAGGAAGAAATTTGAGAAAGAAAAAGAGAGCTTAATTCTGGCCGCCCCCTTCACTAGTATTTATATTAAAAATATAAAGTGGAGTGCAATGACTAATATGCCCTTATAGGGCGGAAGCATCTAAAAACACATAAAAGACTTAGGAAACAATCAACAAAGGACCTAACATAAATGCTGTGGTCCCCACTTCCTTTCTGACAATTAACATATAAAAAAATTAACCGTTAAATCTACACAAAACTGATTAAATCCTCAACAATTATTATGTTAATTTTTTATTATAAAAAATTAGGTATTAAATAATTTATTGATTCATATTTGTTTATTTTAAGTTATTTATTAATTTTTTTAATTAAATTATTTTATTATTATGTCTTTAAATAATTAATAATTTATTTATGGGTCATGGGTCAAGTATTAACTCTTAAAAATACTACAAGGAATGTGTTTGTTTTTGTTAAATAATTTTCCTCCTACATCCCCACTTGTTTCCCACCAAAATGGTGGGACTCCACATCCCAAGAATTGTGATCTATATTCCCAACTTTTGCCATCCCATCTCATGATACCCCACAAACCAAACATGGGAAGGAAGGAATATTCCAGATTTTCCCTTCTCATCCCACAAACCAAATGGAGCCTTATAAGATGTTTTATCTGGGCAAGGAGCTACTAGAATCCTATTATACTGGGGGGTTGTTTCTTTGATGCGGCAGGGGGGGGGGGGTTAATTTCTAGCTTGTAACTTGCTAGAAAGATGGGGGAAAGGAAATTTGGGGTAGTGGAGGCTGACCTAATATTGTTGGGGTGGTAGGCACAAATACAACCTGTATGCTATTCCTTACTACAAATTAAAAAAAAAACCACTGTTTAGTTACTCATCAACAAAAAGTTTTTGGAGATGAGATTATTTTTTCCTGAGATGTTGTAGTGCCCTGAGGGAATCTATTTTTTTCCCTTCTACTTTTAGCTTCAACACTTCAAGTGATGGGCATATTTGTTTTTGTTTGCAGGTGCATGAAGCTCTGAGTTTAGTTGAGCAAATGTTTCAGTCGGGTTTGACCTTATCTGTGGACACCTTCAATTCCATTTTAAGGGCAAGTGGGGAGAGCTATGAATTTGATTTGGTAGGTCCTAATGGTTCTTTTTATATAAACCAAATGATAAGTTTGATGTCATTTCTGGTCTTATTTGTGTATGTCGTAATTGTTAAAGTGATATTTATCTTATTTGATAGTCATCAAGTGAAATTACAGTATGAAAATGTCCTTTTTCACCTTGCCTATGTGTATCTCCATGGAATCTTAGGATATCAACACATGAAATTTGCTTTTTTTTGGTTTTATATGAATTTTTCCATGAATGAATATGGGACTCACTGCATATATGATATCAGTTGTTGTGCAATATATGATTATCTAGGCATCAAAAGACATCCCCATGTGTTATACTTTCTTGTGCAATATATGATTATCTAGGCATCAAAAGACATCCCCATGTGTGATACTTTCACATGGATCACTGTTTTTATGCTTTTGGTCTTTCTTATTTCTGATCTTTAGTTGTTGAGTGGTTTATTATAATAGTGTGTAAGTTGTAGAGGTATTTCTGTCTCTTTGTATTAAACATAACATGTAAATGTTGGAAGAAGTCTGACTGCCCTTTTATTTATTTTTTTGATGGGTAACTTTGACTTTATATATTGAATATGGGAGAGAATAAAGAATGAAAAATGTACAAATATGCCAAGTATTTGTCATCTTAGTATGATCACTGCCACCTAATCCCCCCTTCTCATTTATTACGTTTCATAGTTCCTTAACTGTTCTCAAAGCAACTATGTATCTCTTTAGTTTTACCTGGGCATCTATTTTCTTCCTCTTATTTTCTCTTCTTCTCTTTTATTATTTCTCTTCTTTTTCTTCAGTTTGCTTACTCTGTATTAGTGAAATATTTTTAAATTCAATAGTTAGAAATGCTTGTTTAAATTTACCTATTCTTGAATTGTCTTTTCTTGCAACCTCTTTTGATGAATGTCCAGATTTCATATTTTAGAATCTTTTAATATGGATTATGGATCTACTATGTTATGTCTTCTAGTTATTTCTGCTATGTTTCCTGATATTGATCCTATATAAATGAAACCGCTTATTTGGAACTTGAATAAAATTTAAAATGTTCTATTTTACTTATTCCATATTTTTATCTGAAGGTTCATCAAATGTATTCAGCAATGCAACGTCATAACTTGAAGCCAAATGCTGAGACATTTAGGAGCATGATAAATTTATGTGTAAGAATGAAAGATGTAAGTTTACACATATGATTTTTTTCCCTTGTATTTGAATATATAGTTTCATTCTTGATTTTTAACAAAGGATAACATGAAGATAAGGGGAAAATAAATAGATATGGTCATTATTTCTTGAAAGTTTTCTTTTGGAGGAGGGTTAATCTGGCAAGTGCAACTATCCAACCATCAGCTGGAAAAAAAAAGAACCACACAGATACTCAAAGTATATAAACTTTAGTGGAAAAGAAGATCTCCAATACATGTCATCCCTCAATTCTACTAGAAGTTTTATGTATTTATTTTTTCTGAAATTGAGGTGTCTTTCATAAATCTTTTTCTTTTTCCCTTTGTAGTTTGAAGGTGCATATCAAATGTTAAAAGATTTGGAAGGAATGAATATAATGCCCACAACAAACATGTACAATGCCATAATGGCTGGATATTTTAGAGAGGTAAGTAATTTTATCTTGAGAGGCAAGAAGTTTCTTAGAGTTGTTTTATGATGCTATTCTGTTTTATTTGTTTATTTCTTACAGAAATCCAGAAGTTCCTTTTTTCTTTTTCCTGCACAAATTGTGTTTATATCTTTTTGTTTGTTACATGGTACATGATACAGGTGAATTCAATTATCTTCTATTGTTAGTTTTTGGTCAACCATTCCATTATGCTACTGTCATGCCTGAGCCATGAAAGGATTAAACATTACATAACATATATGTGTTGTATAAGTTGCTGCTTATGTGTTGATTGCATAGAAGCTTAAAGATTTTTTTTTTTTGTTGGAAGTTGCCAAATTGTCTGAAGGCAAAATCTTCGAGAACAATTAAAAAGAATCCTTAGATAAGTTGCTTCTTTTGGCCGCAATTATGAATAAACTCGAAGTTAGCTCTGGGGTCTCTATTTTCCGTTTTGATGATAAAAAGGCTATTCTGGTCTCTGGATACTGGTCCGGACTTGTTTGGGTTTTCATGAACTCGTTTGGTGTATGCATAGTTTTTAAGGCGCCAAGGTGAGGCTAGGTGACAGGGGGGCACCTTGTTGCCTAGTCGACGAGGCGGGCGCCTTGGCGATGGATTTTTTTTTTTAAGTAAAACCATATATCCTAGTGTAGTTCCCTAGGTTCCATAACCATCTTTCCTTCATAATTATTCATAATTTTCATAAGACAAGTATAAAGTTCATGTTTTAAGTTTAGAAAATCAACATTTTATGAGAAGAAAAGGAACAAAGGAAAGAAAATTCAAAAAATATAGGGGCTGAACCCCTACTTCTGTTATAGGAAAAGAAGAAAATAAAAGGTGGAAGAAGAAGATCTATAAGGAGAAAATGTGTTTGATTAGACAAAATTTTAAGTTCTACCCTTGCTTATTGGTTCAGGTTCTGAAATCTTTGAGGATTCGATCAAGGATCAAAACTTCGATACGACATGCCCTGTATCGGGTGTATTGTATTGTATCTTTGGTGCCCCAACACACATGTTTACAGGTGTTTTCGGGAACCCATATTTTAAAATAATATATATATATATATATTTAAAAATGAAATTGAAAACAAAGAAACAAATAGGGGGAGTATCGTTATAAGTATTGATACACCTCTGCCTATACACAGAGGTGTATCAATACTTTGAATCATGGGTTCGATATAGCAGTTAACAAGGTTCAAAGTATTGGAAATGCAAGGTATATTGGAAAGGTAATTTTAAGAGACGTATTGACATATGCTTTGGAAACACATAGATACGGACAAAAAATCAGGATACGCATGGATACACTAGAAAATCCAAAAAAATCCTTAGAAAATATGAACAACAATAAAAATGAGTTTTATATGATTCTAACTAATTTATTTAAACATAAAAATCATTCTTTAATGATTTATATAAAGTATCGGGATATAATTAGTAACTATCGAAAAATAATAAAAGATCTAAAATGTATGTGTGTGTATATATACTAATATTTATTTGAAGTCATTTATTAGTTAATATTTATTATATAGATTTAGATAATATTTATTATGTATACAAGTTAATATATACCTTAATTTTTAATAAATATATATAATTTGTATTCATCTTATTATTATATAAATATTAATAATCAAATTTTAGCATTTGTTGGGAAACATTCACAAGGCAAGAAAGATTACTTTAAGTATAAAAAAACATGTTTTAATAAGCAATTAAGGTTGGCATAATGGTTAATTAATTATTGTTGTAAGCAAATTACTTGTGTTCGAAAATTGTTACCTTCAGTTTGTGATTTTTAACACGTTATTTGACTTAGATAACATTTAATGACATATTAAATGTCGAAATTAAAGGTAACTCAATTGAGCATTTAATTAAATGATATTAGCATTTAGTGACGTCTCAAACTTAAGGCTTAATTAAAATTGATATTAATGAGAGGGAGAGAAGAGATGAATTAAATTTAAATTTAAAAAGGAGAGGGAAATTAAATTCGGCTGACGGTCTGATACGAGGCCGATACAAACGAAAAAGTACGAAGCCATCTAATTATACATGTTCCATGTATCAGAACTCTTTCGAAATGATACGTATCGACCAATACGTTGCGAAATTTAAAACCTTGGCAGTTAGCAATGTTTGTGTTGATTAAACCCTAACAAATAAGAAAATAATAAAAAGAAATTAGTACATAAACACATAAAATTAGTATTATAGTTTAATAATGCCTTTTTTATAGTTATATTGTCAAAAAATTTAAAATATAAAAGTATTTTATAACATAGTGCACAAAACTACTTGGCGACTGGGCGAGGCGAGTCTCCGAGGGCGCCTTGTCGCCTAGGCGTCACCTTGACAACTATGGGTGTATGGATTAAGAATTTAAGACCCTTGCATGGACTTGTTTAGGCTATGGGTGTAGAATTTAACTGAGGCAATGGTGCACTAAGCACACACCTTTTCAAAGGGGCTATGCCTGGGCCTAGGTGAGGCATAGGTCTTGAAATGCATCTTGCTTGTGTGCTTAGGTGCACTTTTTAAATCACTAACTATATTCCTTGAGACACCAACAAACTAGAATATAAATTCAAGAACTCTAAAAAACTAATATCGAAAACACCCAGAAATTATGAAATAGCCATTGGAGGAGGAATTGGGGGAAAACCATTGTTTCTTTCCCTGATTCCATTCCTGCATCACAATGTACAGAACCTCTGTAGGGTAGGGATTGATTTTTTATTGATAGTAAATGAAAAAGAAAATTCATCAAAATGAAAGAAATTTATGTTTTTGTTGTACTTTCTATATCTTAAAGAGGTCTACTATTTTGATTTTCTTGCACTATTTGTTTGAATTACCCCACTTGAAGTGGCACAGTCCTCTACTATTTGAGTTACTCCACTTGCTGACAAATTTCTTGTTGCAGAAAAATGTTCATGGTGGATTGATGGTTCTTAAGCAAATGGAACGTGCAGATGTAAAACCAGATTCTCATACATTCAGCTATTTAATTGGGAACTCTGGATGTGAAGAGGACATTATTAAGGTATTTGTTTCAGTAGCATTAAGTTTTTGGTGGGACCTGGAAAATTTTCTCAACATTCTAAAGATGATAACAAAGCATAAAAAATACCTATCTATCATCCTCATGGACTTTGCTTCCTCAAGTTGACTTGCCCGTTCTGCTTCTTGTTGAACATGTACAGCTTAGAGATTTCCTCTTTTTGGAACACTAACATCAGAGGGGGAAGTTGGACTATTTGCACTTTTCAATGCATATGGAACAGATATTGCTTAGATGTGTTATTTGGCCAGAAAATATTTCATTCCACAATAATTGGCTTCTAGGATCTTGGGCAACTTTCAGCTGTTCATGTTATCATTGAAAAATCTTTTTATTAGTCTTGTAGCATTTGGAGTCAACAGCAACCTAAATGGGAGTGATTAATACTACACAAACATAAGAAACCAAAAACAAATTGACACAAGTCATGTAATACCTGATGATGAAGTGATGAATGCCAATACCATATGGGTAATTTTGACATTTTCGTGCCTTTTATTAGAGGATTTTAATTGAGGGGGTCTACTTGCAACTGTCAGAAAATTCAAGGGAGGTGATTGCAATTACCTAACTTCAGGGAAGGTTTCAGCAACGGTCAGAAACTTCAGGGGAGGTTTGAGCAATTTACCCTAAAAATATTAGTACTATTCATAGAATCTCAGAAAGCTGGAGTGGCGACCTCCAGACTGAACTTTGGTTCTTGAAGTGCTTGCAGTATTATGAAGAAATGCAGTGTGATAAATTGTGTACCTGAGCCTTGTTTACATGCAAAAATGTATTGTTTAAATGGTTAATGGCGTAATGAGTTCATTTTTTTGAAAAATATTAGTATTGTTCATAGAATCTCAGAAAGTATGGAGTGACAATCTCCAGATTGAACTTGGTTCTTGAACTGCTTGCAGTATTATGAAGAAATGCAGCGTGATGGAGTTCAAGTGACAAAGCATATTTACATGGCACTTATAAATGCTTATGCAAATTGTGGACAATTTGATAAGGCAAAGCAGGTATGTTTGTGCATGGCACTTAAATTGCTAGAGTTTTTTTTTGGAATTAAAAATGCTGCATCTGAGATGTGCACTGAGATTTAGAGGAAAGGTTAGGGTCTATTGATCCATTCAGTAACATTTTTATCTTTTTCTAAAAAGCATGTAATTACATAAATATGCCTAACTATACCTCTCTATATCACAATACTCCCTGTTAATGTCGACTATGTAGGGGTATTTTTGTCTTTATGCTTATGTTTAAGTTGCTGATGTGCAAGGCTATGTTGGATCTTTTGTCCCTCTTTTAAGTAGGGGCACATGTGTCATTTCCAGAGTATTAGTAATATAAAAACATATCTGGCCGAATGGGAGGGGGGGGGGACTTTTCTCTCTTGTTTGAACCAGATTTTTCTCTCCCTTTCTTCTCTTCTCATCTTCTTCTTCTCTCTCTTTCTTTTACGTTGACTATTATCAGTCTAATAGGATTCAAGGGCATGCCGAATCCTAATATGGTATCAGAGCCAAACTGAGCAAATCGGATCTGCCCAGAATTCTGTTATTTGCGCAGCCAGTCTAGGGTTTTCCCTTGCTTTCTTCGCCATCAGTTGGAAATAAGGGAAAGGGCTGAAAAGGAAAGATCGCCCTCTCCCCTTGGAGTTTTGTATGCCTCCAGTTGTGCTGTTTGTGGTTGTTCGCCGCGATTTGTAAAAAGCCCTCCCTTAATCGATGAAGAGAAGAGGGCTGGTTCGTGTGGTGCAGTGGGTGCCTTGTGTGGTCTGATTTTCGGGTGATTAGGTAAGAGGTTTCTATGCAATTTCTTGTTGTGAATCTAATGATAAGTCTGCTTCAGATTGTATGGTGGGAATTCAGATTGTTGTGTGCTAGGGTTTATGCAAATTTCAGTGTGATTCGAAGGGGGAGTGGTTCTCAAACAGTGTGGTGAGTTTTCAGGTAGTCGTGGGGTAGGGTTGTGGTGTAGAGAGTGCAGTTTTCAGCAACAATACGTGCTGAAAACAGTGTGTTCAATGTGTAGTGTGGTTTAGTGTGCAGTGTGCCGAATTCAGCAATAATAGAATTCAGCAATGGGAGACAACAGTGACAACAAGACTAGTGTGATGGTCCCTACTGACTACCTGAATGTTTAGATGACCTCTATTAAACTGAATGGAGAAAACTATGTACCTTGGGCTAAATCTGTAGAAGTCTTTCTCAAGTCAAAGAAGAAGGTGAAACACATAAGGGAAGAAAAACCCTCCACTGATTCTCATTAGTATGATGACTGGGAACAAGAAGTTGCACAGATTATCACATGGTTATGGAACAATATGGAACCCAAGATTAGTGTAAATTTCATGTTTCTTGATATTGCCAAAGAAGTGTGGGACTATGCTAAGAAGTTGTATTCAGGTCAAGACAACACAACTAGAGTATATCAGTTGTATCAGGAATACTTTAATCTGCAACAGGGTAATCGGAGTCTTGAAGAGTACTATGCTAGTATGAGAAACATCCGTAATGAGTTGAATGTTTATCACCCCCTCATTTCTGATGTCAAAATTCAGCAACAACAGAGAGAACAACTAGATGCGACTCGATTTTTGGTGGGGCTGAAGTCTGAATATGAACCAATGTGGGCTCAAATACTAGGAGGATCAGCTCTCCCTTCCTTAGAAGAGGTGTTTGCTCGACTTGGGAGGATTTTTATTGGATCTACCGAGAACCCTAGTGTTTCCGACAGATCAACCTTTGCAGTATCAAGGGGCTGTGGTGTTAGAGGTGGAGCTCGGGGAGCTCAGTCTGGCCGTAGTGGTATCAGTGGACCGGTATATGGCCGGAGTAGTGGTGGTGGACCTACATATTACTGTGGTGGTGGTCGTACTTGAGGTCGAGATTCAAGGGGAGCCCGTGGCAGAGGACATAGTTCAGGTCTGAGGAGATGTACACATTGTGGTATGGATGGGCATACCTTTAATTATTGCTATGATTTGCATTGTCCACCTTCAACTTGGGCCAATCATGTCATGACTAGTGACAGTAGCTTCAGACAGGAGAGTCGTTCAGCTGATTAGATGCTCTCTACATCCACAGATGTTCCCGGGAAGGAGATGAGTGTTCCCCGTGATGAGTATGAGAGGTTTGTCCAGGCCAAATCTCAGTAGAACACGGCCACTTTCGCACACTCATGTATGGCTTGTCTGGCATCCACACCCAATCCTTGGATTATTGACTCCGGAGCCTCCGATCACATGACTAGAACTCCATGTGTGTTTTCTTCCCTCTTTTATTGCTCAACATCACAATCTGTTACCCTTGCTAATGGCTCTGCATCCTCCATTTGTGGTGTTGGTAATGTTAATGTAAAATAAGAGTAAACAGAGGAAGAAGAAGAATTTGTTATATTATTCATCAATCTCGTATGTATATATACAAGTTACAAATTCTATGTTAGGAAAGAAGACTAATCAAATTCCTACAAATCTGTCATACAATCAAGGTAAATCATATCTCCCTAGTATTTACTTCCTATTTTAGTTATACAGTCTGTAACATCATATCTCCCTAGTATTTACTTCCTATTTTAATTATGCAGTTTGTAACATCATCCTATTTTAATTATACAGTCTGTAACATCTTCCTATTTTAATTATACAGTCTGTAACACTCCCCCTCAAGCTGGAGCATAGATATTAATCATGCCTAGCTTGTTACAAAGATAATCAACCCTAACCCCATTAAGAGCCTTCGTGAAGATATCTCCCAATTGTTCTCATGTTTTCACATAACCTGTGGAAATCAAACCTTGCTGAATCTTTTCACGAACGAAATGGCAATCAATCTCGATATGCTTAGTTCGTTCATGAAAAACAGGATTAGATGCAATGTGAAGAGCAGCTTGGTTATCACACCACAACTTGGTTGGTACTGAAGTTTTAAGACCTACTTCAGTCAGAAGCTGATATATCCACATTATTTCACACACAGACTTGGCCATAGCTCTATATTCCGATTCTGCACTCGAACGTGAGACAACATTCTGCTTCTTGCTTTTCCATGAAACTAGATACCCTCCAACAAATACACAATAGCCTGAAGTAGACCTTCGATCTTCCTTGGATCTTGCCCAATCAGCATCTGAAAAACATTCAATTCTAGTATGACCATGATTGCCATACAAAATTCCTCGCCCAGGTGCTCCTTTTAAGTAGCACAAAATTTGTTCTACAGCTGTACAGTGATTAACTGTTGGAGAGGACATGTACTGAGTCACCACACTAACTGAATACGCAATATCTGGACGAGTTACAGTAAGATAATTCAACTTTCCAACCAATCTTCTATATCTCTCAGGATCTTCAAATAATTCACCATCTTTTGTGAGCTGTAAGTTAGGAATCATTGGAGTGCTACATGGCTTAGCTCCCAACTTTCCCGTCTCGGACAACAAGTCAAGTACATATTTCCTTTGAGATAAGAATATTCCCTTCTTGCTTCTTGTTACCTCAACACCCAAGAAGTATTTCAACATTCCCAAATCTTTGGTATGAAACTGAGTGTGGAGAAAGGATTTAAGGGATGAAATCCCTGTAGTATCACTCCCTGTAATGACAATATCATCCACATACACAACTAACAAAATGATGCCAGCAGCAGAGTGCTTGAAGAAAACAGAATGATCAGACTTACTTTTCTTCATACCAAAATTCTCGACTGCCTGACTAAACTTTCCAAACCAGGCGCGAGGACTCTGCTTCAACCCGTACAGAGACTTATGAAGATAGCAAACTTTTCCATACTCCCCCTGAGCAACAAAGCCAAGCGGTTGCTCCATATAAACTTCTTCTTGAAGATCCCCATGAAGAAAAGCATTCTTGATGTCTAACTGATGAAGGGGCCAATTATAAGTAGCTGCCATAGAAATAAACAACCTGACAGAAGTAAGTTTAGCAATAGGAGAAAAGGTATCAGAATAATCCACTCCATAAGTCTGAGCATATCCTTTAGCAACAAGACGGGCTTTCAATCGGGCAATGGACCCATCAGGATTGACTTTAACTGTAAACACCCATTTACACCCAATAGCCTCCTTATTTGAAGGTAAATTTACCAAGGTCCAAGTACCATTATCCTCTAAAGCATTCATCTCAATCATAGTATTATGCCATCCAGGGTGAGAAAGGGCTTCTTTAACAGTCTTAAGAATAGAGATAGAATCAAGAGATGCAATAAAAGAACAAGAAGAGGACGACAAATGATTATAAGACAAATGAAGATACTGGATAAGTACACTTACGCTTACCTTTACGAAGAGCAATAGGAAGATCATCATTAGAGACTGGTTCTGATGACGAAGGAATAGGATCAGTTGAGACTGGATCTGCCGACGAAGGAGCTGGTGCAGGACATGGATCCAAAGGGGTTGGTCGCCGAGAATAAACCTGTACTGTAGGTGGCTTAGGCCTGGCAGGAGCAGATTCAATACGATGTGAACCAGATGATGTGACAGTATAGATTAACAAATCATCATCCTCCCCCCGACTTGAATGAGGAGTAGATGGAAAGAAAGGTGTATCTTCTAGGAAATTAACATCACTTGACATAAGATATCTGTGAAGAGTAGGACAATAACATCTATACCCTTTTTGAACACGAGAATACCTAAGAAAAACACACTTCAAAGATTTTGGATCTAGTTTGGTAACCTGAGGATGAACATCCCGAACAAAGCATGTACACCCAAATACCCTAGGCTCAATAGGAAACAGTGTTTTATTTGGAAATAGAACATGATAAGGAGTCTTACCCTAAAGGACAGATGAAGACATATGGTTAATAAAAAAACATGTTGTGGAAACTGCATCAGCCCAGAAAGGTTTAGGAACCTTCATTTGAAATAACAAAGCTCTTGCAGTTTCAAGAAGGTGTCTATTTTTCCTTCAACAACCCCATTTTGAGATGGTGTATCTACACAAGAAGTTTGATGAAGAATGACATGCTGAAGCATGTAAGTTTGAAAGGATTCTAGCAAGTACTCCTTAGCATTATCACTTCTCAATATTTGTACAGAAACATTAAATTGAGTTTTAACTTTAGCACAGAAAGCAGAAAAATGAGAAAACACCTCAGAACGATTTTTCATTAAATATAACCATGTCATACGAGAGTAATCATCAACAAAAGCAACAAAATACTTAAACCCAGTTTTGGACTCAACTGGACACGGACCCCAAACATCTGAATGGACTAATTCAAAAGGAGCATTAGCTCGTTTATTGACTCTAGGACTCGAACTAAGACGATGGTGTTTAGCAAACTGACAAGATTCACAATTTAATGACGACAAATTCTGAAATTGAGGATAAATTTGCTTTAACACATGGAGAGAGGGGTGGCCCAACCGACAATGTGCTTCAAAAGGGGTTACAACTCCAGAACAGGCTATGGATCTTGGAACTTGTGTATCAAGGATGTAGAGACCTCCAGACTCATGTCCCTTACCATTAATCTTCTTCATCGTAAGATCCTGAAATAAACAATAATTAGGAAAAAATGAGACACAACAATTAAGTGTTAGACAGTTTTGTATGCCCTTAGCTTCAATCAGAATGATGTACTTTATGAGTTTATTGTAAATGAATAAAAGTGCATATTTGATTCATGTTCCCTTGGTATGTTTCTGTGTAATACCCTTAAACTGGACACTTAATGAGACTCGTGTTAGTTTAGAATGTTCACAGCCAGTGGGTCGGTCTGGGGAGACCTATCCTGATAAGGCTGACATTGTGGTGCCACCAAGTCGGTTGTGGCCTGTCTCAGCTGCCAGGGTGAGACCCTAGGCACATACAATGTAAGATTAATTGAATCTATGAACTGGACCAGATTTCCAGTATTGCCCTGGACCTTGGAGATTGATGGGCAAAACTGGAAAGTTACACCCGACCCCTAGACTCGATTATGATACTGCACTAGGTGTCGGATTGGGCTGTTTTTGATGTACCAATCAGTGAGATCCTTAGCGGGGGTCAAAACTTGGGTATGTTGGGACAGTCTGAGAATTCATCTGAGTGGGTGATCATAGTGACAGGATCAGCCCATTTTTCGGACAAAGGTAATGATCGGGGATGCACTCTCACTGATGGAAACCAAGACTGCCGACAGCCGATTTCAACCATTGAGATTTGTTTTGCAAAGTATATTTTATATGAGATATAAAAGTATATATATTATGGTTTCTAAAATGTTTGCAAGAAGGTTTTAATTCCCGGGATTCACATAAGTAGAGAGTGCAACGCTGTTCCTTGCAGCCGAGGGAGAGGTCCTCTCTTGTTGGCCAGTGTATGATCATTATGGGTTGAGGGGTTAAGTGTAAGACCGTTGAGGATAATGCCTGATGGGCTAATCTTGCATCTGCTCACAGTCCCTGGGTGTTATAAGGTGGCTTGGCCCAGGGACCACTTAGGGTAAGTGTTGGGCCCATAGAGCCTATAAAATGGTTTTCAGGGGGTGCACTGTCCATAACAGTGTATTCGGCCAGGCCTTGTAACAAAGGCTGGGCCAAACCCATGTGGCTGATGTGTAGATCAATGTTTGGGTCCTACGCCATAGAAGGAAGCCCAATTGGGCAGCAGTTAGGAAGGATAAGTGAGTACATAAGCTTAATGGGCCTAAAGCCCATTTCGAACTGGGCAATTTATTTAATTGATAATGAGGCGAATTCTGAGATGGATTAGCAGATAGGATAGGGTCTTGACCTTATCCACTCAGAGAGTCCAGATCTGAATGTGATTCAGATCTAGAATCCTCTTAATGAGATTAGGAGAAAGCTAATCTAATCTGCAGATAAGATAAGGGTTTAACGTTATCACCTAAAGAGAGGGCTGATCCAAATATGATTTGGATAAGCAGCTCCTAATGAGATTAGGAGCTGATCATTTAGGATTAACAAAAAGAAGAAGGGGGCGGCAGCCTAAAGAAGACACACATTCAGATCCTCTTGAGTGCTGAAATCACAAGAAGAGAGAATTCTTCACCCTGCGAATACTCTCTTGCCGCCGCCATTACCTTCAGTTCGATCTCCAGTTCTTGGGAGAAATCAAGATCTGATCTTGATACCAATCTTTTGGGAAAAGATTGATTGGAACTGTATTCACAAGCCATCCAGTTGATTCTTGCAAAGGGTCAAGTTCTTTTGGAAGAACGTTGCTGATTCTGCTCCATCCTGCACTGCGCCATCTTCAGTGGGAGCAGAGTTTGGATCCTCCTTGGGCGTGAACACCTCCATTGGGAGATACTGTTTCTCTGTATCAGGTACATCCTCCCTCCTACTCTTTTTGGTTCAGATCTGGTTTGGTTTATGGTTCAAGATTGATCCTTGAAAAATATGTTTTTCTAAATAGGGAATGCGATTCCCAGTTGAAGGGAGAGAAAAATTTTTGAAATTCGCCCCCTTATTCTGCAAGATCTGGGCGGCCATACGATGGATCTCTCATCCCTTCATTAAGGATACGAGTGAGTTTGCTAACAGAAAGTAAATTAAATAATAACTGTGGTAAACTAAGAACATATGACAAAGGAAGTGATGGTGTTGGACTAATTGTGCCAGACCCAATAACACAAGATGTTGACCCATCTGCTAAAGTAACAGGAGAGGTAGATTTATGTGACTGAAAGGTAGAAAACAGACTTGAATTACCTGTCATATGATCTGTAGCTCCAGAATCAATGACTCATTTTGAAGAGGAGGAAACAAGACATGTATTGGGTTTACCTGACTCGACGATGGCAGTAACAGGAGTAGATTGAGGTTTCAATGATTCTTGGTACTGAGCAAATTTGGCATATTCATCTGCAGACATCATAACAGACTTCTCAGGAGTATCCGTGGTGGATGCAATATGGGCTGATTGAGTTTTCTTATTCTGCAACTTCCTGCAATCCCGCTTCATATGTCTTGGCTTATGACAGTAATGACACACTATCTCTCCTAACTCTTGTCCACGAGTATTAGTATTCCTGTCATAGTTACTTGACCTACCACTACCACTCCTGTATTGTTGTCTCCCCGATTCAGATGTATTATTGCGGCTGACAAGGGCACTACTAGGCTGAACAGGTGGAGAACATTCTGTACGAAGGACCCTACTAAAAGCATCTTGTAGAGAAGGGATCTCTGAACTGGAAAGAATCTAAGATTTAGCAGTCTCAAATTCAGAAGGTAGGCTAGCTAAAAAACTCATAACATCCATATTTTCTCGCTGAACTTGTTGAACAGTCACATCAGTACTAAACGGAAGCAACATATTAAGTTCTTCATATGTTTTCTTGAAATCCATGAAATAGCTTGTATGAGATCTATCGCCTTTGTCTGCCCTGTAAAAGGCTTCGCACACGTCATAAATGCGGGAAATATTCCCCTTTCCGGAGTACAAGAACTCTAGATAGTTCATTAATTCCTTAACAAATCCACAGTGAGTGACTAAACCAACCACCTCACTTTCAATGGAGTTGCGTATCTACAAGAACAAACGGGCATCCTCCCTCAACCAAGACTTTCTCGAGTCATCATTAGGAGGGTCATCAGTCAAATGGTTATCCATAGCAATACTCAACAAATATAGTTAAATAGTTTTACTCCAATCCAGATAATTAGAGCCATTAAGCTTATGCTCAGTTATTTTTGACATCACTGGAATAACATCCGACATAACTACTGATTTCTTGTCTGCCATAATCTCAAAATTCAAATAAACAGAATATTTTGAACACCGAAAATCAATCAGAGCACACCTGTTGAAAACACCGGAATGGATATGCACGTAACAAAGCACAAATATGTGCTATACAGGACGAGGCGAGCCAAAAGACAACGACCGAAAAAAATTTTCCGGCGACAGATGTGCCTCCACGTGCCGGCGCGCGTGACTGTGGCAGAATCTTCAGGCGGTGCGTGAGACACACGCGCAGGGCTGCTGACTGCTGGACTTTGCAGAGACTAGATGCTCTGACTGCTCCAAGGAGGTGACCCGAAACACCCAGAAATTTTCCTCTACCTACTGTTTACTTAAAACAAAAGGGCAGGCAAAGACTAGATGCTCTGATACCATGTAAAATAAGAGTAAACAGAGGAAGAAGAATTTGTTATATTATTCATCAATCTCGTATGTATATATACAAGTTACAAATTCTATGTTAGGAAAGAATATATTAGGAAAGAGGACTAATCAAATTCCTACAAATCTGTCCTACAATCAAGGTAAATCATATCTCCCTAGTATTTACTTCCTATTTTAGTTATACAGTCTGTAACATCATATCTCCCTAGTATTTACTTCCTATTTTAATTATACAGTCTGTAACATCTTCCTATTTTAATTATACAGTCTGTAACAGTTAACATGGACCCTTTACCCTTATCCTCAGTTTTGTATGTCCTTAAATTTCCGTTTAACCTTATGTCAGTTAGTAAGTTGATCAAGTTTCTTTATTGCTCTATTACTTTTTACCATTATTCATTGTTTTTCAGGATCTCAAGACGGGGATGAAGATTGGTGGAGGGCATGAAGTTGGTGGATTGTATTACCTTGACGATGGTGGAAGTACGTCAACAACTCTCCAGTCATCTCTTTCTCCTTTCTAGTGGCATTGTTGATTTGGTCATCCTTCGCTAAAGTTTTGAAGTCTTTGGTTCCTTCGTTGAGTCATCTTTCTGTTTTGGATTGTGAATCATGTCGGTTGGGGAAACATCATCGTGTTCCCTTTAGTCCTAGGGTTGATAATCGTATGTCGAGTCATTTTTCTTTAGTTCATTCAAATGTTTGGGATCCTTATAAAGTAATGTCATACAATGGATATAGATATTTTGTCATTTTTGTTTATGATTATTCAAGGATGACGTGGCTTTATTTAATGAAAGAAATGAGTGAATTGTTTGCCATTTTCCAAAAATTTTATGCTGAGATTCGCAACCAATTTGGTGTCCACATTAAAATTTTTCGTTCCGATAATGGCCGTGAATATTTCTTTACATCATTTCAAGAATACTTGGACCACCATGGCATTATCCATTAGACTTCATATACCTACACCCCGCAATAAAATGGGGTGGCTGAGAGAAAGAATCGCCATCTTTTGGAAACAACTCGATCCCTTATGCACCACATGACTGTACCCAAACCTTTTTGGAGTGATGCGGTGCTTACTTCTTGCTTCCTGATTAACCGGATGCCCACGTCTATCCTTGATGGTCATTCTCCATTCACCACTTTGTTTCCTACCTTGTCTCCGTTTCCTCTTTCTCCTCGGGTTTTTGGGTGTGTCTGCTTCATTCATAATCTAGGGCCAGGAAGGGACAAGTTAGGTGCACGATCCATTAAGTGCATCTTCCTTGGCTATTCTCGGACTCAAAAAGTGTATAAGTGTTATCATCCTAGCTCTCGACATTCCTTTGTGTGTGCTGATGTTACTTTCTTTGAGTTTACTTTGTTTTTCTTGGGGTCCGGTGATGTTTCTTCCTCCTCATCACCTCCTCCCCTTCCTCTTTTAGTTGCGGTGTCTGTTCCTCTTGTTTAAGTTGTGACCAAGTCCTTGCCTCCGGTGCCACCACCTGTTGAACGACCACCTATTCGTCAAGTGTATACACATCGTCAACATGTACTGACTCCTCCTCCAGCTCCATCATTGTCGATAAATCCGACAGTTGTTCCCACACTAGCCCCAACCCCAGTATTTAATCTTGATCTTCCCATTGCCTTGCGGAAAGGTAAACGCAGTTGTACCCTTCATCCTATTTCTAATTATGTTTCTCTCACTCACCTTTCTGCTTCCAGGAAGCCCTTGCCTCTCCAGGATGGCGCCGTGCAATGGAAGAAGAACTCTCAGCTCTAACTCATAATCATACATGGGACCTCACCACTCTTCCTCCTGATGGTAGTGTAGAGTGGCTGAAAGCTAGATTGGTTGCCAAAGGGTACTTCCAAACCTATTGTATTGACTACACAGAGACCTTTTCCCCGGTTCCTATGATTGGTTCGGTTCGTGTTGTGATTAATCTTGCTGCTATGTAATATGTACGATTGGCCCCTCTATCAACTTGATATCAAGAATGCTTTTTTGCATGGTGATCTGCTCGAGGATGTCTATATGGAGCAACCACTGGGGTTTGTTGCTCAAGGGGAGGATGGTAAGGTGTGCTGACTAAAGAAGACTTTTTATGGGCTCAAACAGTCTCCTCAAGCATGGTTTGGTAGGTTCAGTGAGGTGGTAAAGAAGTTTTGTATGAAACAGTGCCAAGTTGACCATTCAGTCTTCAGTCATGACTCTCATGCAAGAAAGATCCTATTAGTGGTGTATGTAAATGATATTGTTATTACTAGAGATGATAAAGTGGGAATTGATAGGTTGAAAACTTTTCTATTGGAACATTTTCAGACAAAGGACCTTGGTAAACTAAAATATTTCTTGGGGATAGAAGTAGTAAGGTCTAAGCATGGTATTAACTTGTGTCAGAGGAAATATGTTCTTAATTTGCTAGAAGAAACATGTTTGTTAGGTGCTAAACCAGCTGAAACACCTACGGAAACAAACACTAAGCTGAGCAGTGATATGGGTGAAGAGTTTGAAGACCCTGGCAGATATCGGTGACTTGTAGGCAAACTGAACTACCTAACCTTTACTTGGCCAGACATTTCATTTGCGGTTAGTGTGGTAAGTCAGTTCATGCAGAAACCTCTGGTTCCACGTTGGGATGCAGTTCTAAGGATTGTGAGGTATTTAAAGGGGGCTCTTGGTTGTGGTTTGATATACAGAAATGGTGGAAAACTTGAAATAGAAGGATACATTGATGCTGATTGGGCCGGTTCTATATCTGATAGGAGATCTACTACAGGCTATTGCACTTTTTTTGGGGGTAATCTGATGACATGGAAAAGTAAGAAGCAGACAGTTGTGGCAAGCAGTGCAGAGGCAGAATATAGATCTATGGCACATGCTACTTGTGAATTAGTGTGGTTAAGGAACCTTCAATAGGAGATGGGATACACCGTTGACACTCCAATGAAGCTCTACTGTGACAATCAGGCTGCAGTCCATATTTCCTTAATCCGGTGTTTCATGAGAAAACCAAGCACATAGAGAGGTTGACTGTCACTTACTTAGGGTTGCCATTAGGTGATAATCCTATGAGAGAGAGCTTTTGGAACCCGGTGGTGGAAAGGTTTGAAAAAAGACCGGTATCCTGGAAAAAGAACTACCTCTCTCTTGGTGGGAGAATTACACTAATTAAGGCCACGCTTGCTAACTTACCCATCTTTTTCCTGTCGGTGTTTAAAATCACAGTGAAGGTTGCTAACATATTAGAGAAGCTAATGAGAGATTTCTTGTGGAAGCCGGGAGAGGAGAAGAGGGATCATGGAGTTAGCTGGGAGATAGTGTGTAGGAATAAGACTTGTGGTGGTTTGGGGCTTGGGAGTATTAGGAGAAGGAATATGACTCTATTGGGAAAGTGGTTGTGGAGGTTCCCTATGGAGAAGGAGAAACTATGGGCTAGAATAGTGGCAAGTACACATGGGCTGGAGCACAATGGATGGGACGCTGGAATCAGAGGTAGGACCACAAGCAATTCTCCTTGGAAAGCCATTCATGACCTACTACCAGTTTTCTCCCCTAATATCAGGTATGATTTGAATTCCGGTAACTCCATAAAATTTTGGGAACAAACCTGGGTGGGGAGTGCCCCTTTAATGGATCAGTTTCCTTCTTTTATGCTCTTTCTGATTTGAAAAATGAGCCAATCTCGTCTTTCACCACCCCGTCTTCTTCCACTTATGGGATTGGGTGGAACTTGGGTCTAAGAAAGGATTTGAGGGACTCAGACTTCGATAGTATTTCGAGCCATATTGCACTTCTTGATAACGTTGTCTTAGACCCCACTAGGGCAGATTCTAGAATTTGGACACCTACCCCCAATGGCATATTTTCTTGTGCTTCTTTCTTCAAAGTCTTAAGTCAGTCCACCAGTCCTACTTTCCCCCCTTTCCCTGTTGATGCGGTTTGGTGCAGAGCAATACCTCCTAGGGTTGGTAGTTTTTGTTGGGAAGCCTATCTGGAAAGAATCAACACTGGTGATCTACTCCAAAAGAAGAGACCCAATACTTGCTTGTCACCTCTGTGGTGTGTTCTTTGTAAAGCAGATGGGGAGACTGGTTTTCACCTACTGGTGTCTTGCCATTTTGCGAGGTCAATTTGGGATTGGGCTTTCTCCCTATTTGGATGTAGCTGGAATCCTCCATCAGACTTGCAGGGCTTTTTTTCCCTTTCTTTTTTCAGGTGGCGGATAAAAAGGGGAAGGACTATGTGGAGAGGACTAAGGGCTGCAGTATGTTGGACACTTTGGGAAGAAAGAAACTCCAAGATATTCTCAGAAGCTGAGAGAGGAGCAGCAGATCTGAGGGCTATCATACATATTAGGGCGGTATAGTGGCTGAAATCTTTGGAGCTATTCACAGATTACACTGTGGATGACATGTTGAGGAAGTGGGGTGAAATTGCAAATTGCACACAGACCAAGCCAATAATGAGTGTGGCTTGGACCCCTACACCCGGTGGATTTTTGAAATTAAACTTTGATGGGTGTAGTAGGGGAAATCCAGGACAATCGGGGATTGGGGGTGTTTTTAGGGATGAAAATGGGGTCATTTCTGCCATTTTCTCAGGCCCAATTGGAGTGGGTGACTCCCTTAAAGCTGAGATCTTTGCAGTTATGGAAGGAGTCCGGAAAGCTAAGGAGTTGAACATTAGGAAACTCATAATTGAAGGGGATTCAGAGGTGGTGATAGGGTGGCTGATTAAAGATCACAATGGCTTATGGAAGTACAATAATGAGAGGAGGAAATTCAAGTGGCTGGTGCGGGAGATGGAAGTTAAGACATGTTGGGTTAAAAGATCGGCTAATTCCCTAGCTGACGATTTAGCTAAACAAGGGGCAGAAAGGGATTCACTGTTTTGGGCTAAGCTGTAACTTTAGTGTTTTTTTTCTTTTTTTTCCTTTTCTTGAGGTTCTTTGTTGCTCTTGGAAGATAAGTGTGTTTGTCTTTCTCTTGTAAATCTTCTATTGATGATTTAATGAAAGTGTTATTGATAGAAAAAAAGAGGTTGACTGTCACTTTGTGAGAGAGAAGGTGCTAAGTGGAGTGATAGATACTACATATGTTAACACAGGAAACCAGTGGGCAGACTTGTTTACTAAAGGGTTGAGTCGGGAAAGAGTGGACTACATATGTAACAAGCTGGGATTATATGATATATACTCACCAGCTTGAGGGGGAGTGTTAATGTCGACTATGTAGGGGTATTTTTGTCTTTATGCTTATGTTTAAGTTGTTGATGTGTAAGGCTATGTTGGATCTTATGTCCCTCACTTAAGTAGGGGCACATGTGTCATTTCCAGAGTATTAGTAATATAAAAACAAATCTGGCCGAATGGGAAAGGGGACTTTTCTCTCTTGTTCGAACCAGATCTTTCTCTCCCTTTCTTCTCTTCTTTTCTTCTTCTTCTTCTTCTCTCTCTCTCTCTCTTTTACTTTGTTATCAGTCTAACAGGATTCAAGGGCAGGCCGAATCCTAATACTCCCTTTCAAGGGGAGCATGGATATAAATCATGCTCAGCTTAACAAATATATCAAATATACTGTCTAATTTATGCTTTATGACTCCTTTAGTCACACAATTGGTTGGTTGGTTTTTTGTCTTCATGGGTAAACAAACTTCCTAGGAGGACACTTTTTCGCTAACTAGGTGTTAGCTGACTTCAGCATATTTAGTTCTATCATGTTGAAATGGAATGTGATCTATATTAATAGCACTTTGGTTATTGCAATAATCTGATGGGACCAGTAACACCAACATTCAACTTACCAAGTAAGTTTTTGAGTCATATTAGTTAAAATGCCCAATGAGCCATAGCTTTGTACTAGACTTCAACATTGGTGTAAGCAACAACAAACACCTAAAAGAGTATGATAACCAAAAGTTGACCTCCTACCATCCTAGTTAAAATGCCCAATGAGCCATAGCTTTGTGCTAGACTTCAACATTGGTGTAAGCAACAACAAACACCTAAAAGAGTAGGATAACCAAAAGTAGACCTCCTACCATCCAAGTAATTCCAATCAATGTTGTATATGCTTCTAGATTGAGATAACTATGATCAGAGAACCAGACATCCTTTCCTGGAAAAGACTTATTTTGGAATTAAAAATAGGGGTGCAACATGGTGACCTCACAGGTGGTCACCCATCCTAGTACCTACTCTCATGAGGGCTTCAAGTGGTGCAAAACTCTTCCTAGTGCTTAATTGAAGAATTCTTATGGTTTAAAGCGTCTTTGTGCTTCCTCATATTTCCAGAACATGTTTCCATTTCCATGGGCATTGACACAGAATACTACTGGAATATATCTCAACGTATTCCTGAATGCACTAATATCTTTTATATTGTTTCCAGCAAGTTTACTATGTTAATTATCTCAACAGTGGGTACCATATTTTAAATCCTTAAGTTGATTCTAAGTGGATGAAGAGTCACCTTGAAATGGTTTAATCATTTGGGAAAAATCGTTTTTGTCATTCTTGTTAGAGTATTCAGATTGCAATGCATATGAGATGTGGCTATTCTAGGGAAAAAAATTATATTCAGGGACTTCAATGTAATATCATCCTCATTGATGACTTTTTTTGTAATTTTTGATAATTCTAATAATAACATGAAGATTATAGATGTGTGGTATTGTTTGCCCCAATGTTTTCTCTTCTCTTCTATCCCATCTTCTTTCTTCCTTCTCGTTATTCACAACAAGATGGTATCATTCAGAAGAGCAGGAAGAAGACTCTTATGATGATGGTGTCTTCTGATCTATTAGCTAACTTTAGATTAGTAATTTAAATATCTTGATCATCTAATTTTCTTCCTCTAAATTTTTAGGTATTGTTCTTGCTTTCTTTCACTCAGTTGATGTTTATTGTTTGGCATTTTGGTTTTTTCTTAATAGTTTTGTTACTATGATATCCTTACAAATATTGACTTTGAATAGTAGCTATTTTGATACGTAGGAATATGACAATTACTATAAATATTAGTTGCAATAATAATTTTTTTTTTTGATAAATGAGAGTAGTTTTATTAATTCAAAAAATAGCAGTACATTCAGCCTAGGAAGAGGCACGAGGTGTTACCTCTCCCTAGGACTGAGTCATAAACACTAAACAAACACAAGCCTGAAGCACAATTACAAAGTGGCCCAAAACAGATCTCCCCTTGACACCCCTTGCTTGACCAAAGAATCAGCCATTGCGTTTGCTGATCTGATGACCCACTGAAACCTGGTTGACATATTCCTTGTCAGCCATTTAACTTTCTTTAACAGATCCTTGTAGCCCCCAACAAGCTGTCTCTGCACTTGTGAACCAGCCCACTACTACCTTGGAATCCCCTTCTACTATCAAATTATTCACTCCAAGTTGACTGGCCATCTGTATACCTTGTACCGCTGCTAGTATCTCTGCCCTACAGAATCACCATACCCACTGGTCCTGAAAATAAAGACAACATGTTGCTATCTTTGTCTCTCAGAATCCCTCCTATTCCAGATGGCCTTGGGTTATCTTGGCAGCTACCATCAAAATTCAGTTTTACCACTCCATCCGGTGGGGATTCCCATTCAGCTTGTGAT
The DNA here is from genome assembly GCF_055504915.1 of Nelumbo nucifera. Lineage (NCBI taxonomy): Eukaryota > Viridiplantae > Streptophyta > Magnoliopsida > Proteales > Nelumbonaceae > Nelumbo > Nelumbo nucifera. The sequence goes on along the minus strand of NC_142649.1, from coordinate 142,435,789 downwards.
TTGTTTTTTGTGGAGACTGTAGAAGCCACTGCTGCCCAGTTTCTCCTCAAGTCATCAAAGGAGTAATCTGCCAACAAGTGTGAAGATTTTAGCCACGAGACTATCCTTGTCATTATGCATTCCTTAATTACAGCAAGACTTCTTTCCTTTTGTTGAAATGTTCTAGCATTTCTCTCCTCCCATAAAGTCCACAAGGTAGTGGCTTTGATACATTTCCACATTAGCTTCCCTCTTTCTGTCAATCTCCCAAGGCAGCCGGAATAAATAGCAGCTTTACTTCGGAGGGCAAGTTCCACTTGCACCCAAATAGTGAAACAACCTGGTTCCAAATATTGGCAGCAAAAGAGCACAATATCAGTAAATGGTTACAGTCCTCACCCTTCACTTTACATAAGCACCAATTTGGGGACAAAGACAAGTAAGGTTTCTTCTTTTGCAAGTTTTCCACCGTATTGATCTTACCCAAGTAGGTTTCCCAATAGAACATTGCTATTTTAGGAGGAATTGACCTTGACCAGACCTTTTTAACAGGGAACACCTGAGAGGAGGGATTGGGGCAGAGGGCTTTAAAGAAAGAAGCACAAGTGAAGGAGCCAACCAGGGTTAGAGGCCAAACCCTTTTATCTGGGTTAGGGGGGTCTAGGCACACTGAGTCTAGAAGCAACAAGAGCTCTGAAACACAAAGAAGTTTTCATCCCTTAACCCTCTTCGAAACCCAAAATTCCAGTTTAAATCCAAAGGGTGAACCAGGGGGGGAATTGGTTTCTTTTTAAAGAGGTAAATGGAATAGAGAGAAGGAAAGCGGTCTTTTAGGGGTTGAGTGCTCACCCAAATATCTTCCCAAAAAAGAATGGAGTTTCCAGAACAAGCATCATATCTTACAAATCTGAGGAGCTTTGGGAGAATGCCATAAATAGCCTTCCAAGGTGTTGTGAGCGAAGCCCTTCGGGATACCCCCGTGTCCCAACCTGATTAAGAACAGCCATGGATACTTTTCACTACTTCATGCCACAACCTCTCCCTCTCCAGGGGCCACCTCCAAAGCCACTTAAAAGAGCTTCATTCTTACCACATTCCCTAAGCCTAGGCCTTTTTCATTTTTGCTTCTACTCACCACCTCCCACCTAATCAAGTGGTCTTTTTTCTCTTCCCTAGGCCCAGGTTCCCATAAGAAGTCCCTAATCAGCTTTTCCATCCTCTTTGCCTCCCTTTTAGGAATTCTAAAGACTGACAGGAAGTATAAAGGCAAGTTGGCTAGAGTTGCTTTAATCAAAGTAACTCTACCCCCTAGGGAAATATAGTCTCTCTTCCAAGCTATCAACCTTTTCTTTCGAACTTTTCCACCACCGGGTTCTAGAACCTACTTTCCTTTGGATTTGCGCCTAAGGGAAGTCCTAGGTAGGATAGAGGCCACTAAGACCATGTGCAATCTAACGAGGCTGCTATAGACTCCATCTCCTCTCTACTCAAATTTATTCCCACAACACAACGTTTCTCAAAATTTATCTTCAAATTTGAGGCCCTCTCAAAGTGAATTATCAAATCCTTCAGATTTCTTACCTCCATCAGATCACACAACATTTACAAAAGATTATTATGTCATCTGCAAATTGAAGATGGGTTACTGAAACTCTATCTCTACCTATTCTCCACCCTCTTAAGGATCTGACCCTATCCGCTTCTGAGAGAAGTCTACTAAAAGCATCAGCAGCTAAAGTGAATAGGAAAGGTGACATGGGGTCAACTTGTCTCAGACCCCTACTAGCTGGGAAGAAACTGTTAACTACCCCATTGACTAGGATGGAGTAATGGCAAGAGGAAAGGCAACCGTTTATCCATTTGAACCATCTATCCCCAAACCCACACTTCCTTAGCACAAGTGATAGAATCCCCAATCCACTTGGTTGTAAGCCTTTTCAAGGTCTAGTTTACAAACATAACCTTTACGACCCGATCTCCTCATCTCCTCCACACATTCATTTGCTATTAGGATTTGATCTACTATTTGTCTCCCCTAAACAAAAGCTCCTTGGGCTTGGTTGATAAGACAATGAAACACCTTTTTAATCCTCAAAGATAAGACCTTAGCCACGATCTTGTATACACTAGTCACCAAACTAATAGGTCGAAAGTCCTTTGGATGCTTGGCCTCCTTCTTCTTGGGAATTAAGGCTAAAACAGTAGCGTTAACTCCATGACTAATCACTGAATTTATCTTTGAATTCCTTGAAAACCTCAATCAAGTCTTCCTTGATTATGTCCCAACAATTTTGAAAGAAAGCTATTGTGAAACCGTCTGGCCCTGGTGCTTTAGATCTGTTCATGGAGAAGACAGCTATTCTTATTTCTTCCCCCTCAAAATTCCTTTCCAGCCAGCTTCTACTCTCTTCTGGAAGCCTCTGCCAGGTCACACCTTCCAACTCCACACTAGGACCTAGGGGCTTCCTTAATATGGATTTGAAATTGTCAACAAAACAATTGGCTATCCTCTCTTGGGAATCAAGGACTAGTTCATCCACTTTCAGTTTGGAAACTAGGTTTTTCCTTCTCCTTCCATTGGCTAGTTCATGAAAAAATTTAGTGTTCCCATCTCCTTCCTTGAGCCGCCTGCATCTAGATTTCTGTCTCCAAGAAATTTCTTCTCTCAAAATGACTCTTTGGGATTCCTTTGCATCTATTTCCTCTATTTGGGTCATCAAAGAGGATTTCAATTCTTCTATTCTTCCAAAATGCTCCCTATTCCAATCCTTCACATGTGCTCTCAAACTTTTTAGTTTTTTAAGAAATCTTACACCTTTCTACTTCACCCCCCTTATTCTCTCCACCATTCCTCAACCTTCTTTACGAAATTTGGGCGAGTTAACCACATGTTTTCAAACCTAAAGGATCGGGGTCCTTGCCTAAACGGCTCCTATCTTAGGCCAATGGGGTAATGGTCAGATGTGAAACTAGGTAGAGCTCTTGTTATCAAGTCCTCCCACTTGTTTTCCCAGCTTTCGTTGAAAAGGAACCTATCTAACTTGGAGCAGGTTGGTGTCTATTGAAAGTTGGACCAAGTATAGAGGGCTTGCAATGATGGGAGTTCCTTCAGCTCACAATTATTAATGAAATCATTGAATCTCCATATACTGGTTGTAATGACCTGTTGGGGGTTATTTGATTCGTTCGTAAATCGAATTACATTGAAATCGCCCCCCAAGCACCACAGACCATCCCAAATCCCTTGAATCCCATGAAGTTCTTCCCAAAAATCATTCCTTTCTCTATATTTGCTTGGTCCATACACATTAGTTAGTGCCCAAGTAAATCCATCCTCTACCATCTTGAATTTTAAATACACTGAAAAATTACCTATTAGCTCCTCTAAAACCTCCACGTATCTTCTCTCCAAAAAGTGGCAATTCCTCGCGAAGTCCCCCAAGAAGGTGCTGAAACCCAACTTATTCCTCTAGATTTCCAAATGCTTCTTGCCCATTTTCTATCAATATCTGCTAATTTGGTCTCCTGTAGCATCACTATATCCGACCTTTCTCTTCTAAGGAAGTCCTTAATTAGCCTTCTTTTCCTAGCACTCCCCAGGCCCCTCACATTCCAACTGATGATTTTCATGGAGATAAGAGAATTGGCTTCCCCTTCTGAGGTCAGGCCCTTACTTGGAGGCTTTCCTTCTCTCCCCTCTTCTGCTAAATTCTATATCTCCTTCTATATCTGAGATCAATCTTTCCACCTCTGATCTTTTCTTCTTCCTTCGGTTGTTTATTGTTCCGGATTTACTTAAGACTGCTTTTGTTATGTTCCGCCCTTCCGCAATGCCTTGATTTTTCTCCAATGATTCCTCTTTTTTCCTATACTCCTCAAGGAAAGCACAAATCTGTCCCCAAATCCTCTCTAATTCCTCCCTCTGCATCCTTCCCAAGATTGATTCATCCCCAACTTTTTTGCTGCTTTGAACCCCTGTTTTTACTAAAACTTCTTGAGCCTCATATTTTCCTACCACTTCCTCTTTTTTCTTGTACTCCTCCAAATACATACAGATCTGATCCCAGATCTTCTCTAATTCCTCTTCCTAGGATATCCTTTTCCTCACCTCTTCCACTTGTTCTTTGCCCCCCTTGTCCCCACTTAAAAACTTTCCATGCATGGCTGCTGCTTCCAGTTGAGCTGCATAGGTACCTGTTCCAGGCACAAGACCCACATCAGTATCAAAAAACAAGTTGACAAGATTACCTGAAAGGTTGTGGGAAGGGGGCAATGACTCCGGAGAGACGACACATGGGGGGTAAGGTCACGGCTAATCCTTCCAAAATAGGTGATTGTGGGTTCCCATTGTGTTCAATCAATGTTGTTTTAGTCCTTGCATCAGAATCTGTCTTTAGGTGTTGTCCCCTGATTGATGACTCTGTGATCGGTTGCCGAGATGTGTTCTGTTCCTCTAGTCCTCTATCGATGCCATACTGCTCTACTGAACTGGGAGCATATTTAGGAACCGGTATCCCATGCCTCTCCTCTATAATCGCTACAGTAAACTCCATTTCCTTGGGTAGTTGAGAGTACTTCTTCTGGGCTGAGTCTGTAATTTCAAAGCCATCATTTTCCAAAAATAACAGCTCCTTGTGTAAGCTCTCATCAGCACTGAGTGATTTGGTTTTTTTAAGTCCCACACTTCCGATACTTGAGGAACCTTCCAAATCTGATCCTGAATTGCTTTCTTCCTCTGTCGCACAGTCTTCAAAAGGATCTGTAACCTCCAGATTTACTGTCTCTGGAATGAAAGAACACCCTGACTCCACTGTTGTTGGGTGCTTCTTGAACCTCAGGATGCGCTGTTTCGGGGAGCTGACTGTTTTCTTAGAGCTTGGGGCCCATGCCCCGTTCTGATTTGCCGCTCCATTGCGACTGGGTTTCTTTCCTGCGAGTGGTGGCTGCTTCTTGCTCAATGGGGACGATAATAGAATGTCTTTTTTGTCTATTATCAACCCTTTTCCTTTAGTCACGGCTAGACCTGTTCATGGGCCGGGCCGGGCCGGGCTCGGGCCGGGCTTTTAGTGTTCATTAACGAAAAAATAATTGGCCCGAGCCCGGCCCGACCAATGGGCCTAGAACTTGGGCCCTGATAAAAAGCCCGAAGCCCGACCTAATAAAAGAAATTAAAATTTTTCCCTACATTATCTATTTTAATTCAGATGTTTTTTCCCCTATTTAAATAAACACAATTTTATATTCTTAAATCAAAAAAATTATTCAAATGGAAATCACAGAACCCATTTTAATTTCATTCTTTTTTTCTTACAATCAAGTGAATCAACAACCTTTTTTAAGGTTGTTTAATATATTCCCTGTTGTTTGGTTGTTTCTATACAACCAAGGCAAACCTGAAATAAAACACATAAGAGGCTTAAGAGCAAATCATATAGGTTCATATTCCTACAAATAGCATCACACACTAAAACTAAATTCATATAACTTCAAGTTCATGTTCCTCCAAAGTCATAAAAAAATAATCTGAATAAGACAAACAAAATCCATAAAACATGTTCTCCATCCATTCTTGAATTCACCAACAACATGGAATATTCCAACTCTCAACTTCCAAGCCATTCTAAAAAATAAAATAAAAGACTTCATTGCCCATATGACCATATCAAATAGAACATGTTCTAGGCTTCTAGCCATCTCCATTCATTCTTGAATTCACCAACAAGATTGAACATTCCAACTTCCAAGTTCCAAGCCATCCTACAAAAGAAAATAAGAGATAAATTCAGTACTCATGTCACATATGTAATTTGTTATCATGTCAAATGACAAATAAGTAATGGAAATATATGTTATTATAATACCTAAAACATATCATCAAGTTCAACATTTTCATCATCATCATCACTACTATTTGATTCTCCATCATCTTCTAACAAGCTTGGTCCTGAAGAAGCCCCTAATAAGCTTGATCCCCCTGCATACAATTGGAAAATCTATTAGAAAAAATTCAATGAATCATATATTTTAATAAACAATAAATAAAAAAATTACCTAATACAAGGCCTTGTGCATGAAGCCAATCTTCAAGACAAACCAAAGCTTGAATTGTCTTGGACTTAAGTGAACTTCTCCAAGGATTGATCACCTTCTTTCCAATGCTAAATGCAAATTCGGATGCAACTGTAGAAATAGGAATAGCCAAAATATCTCGAGCCATTGATGCCAATTCAGGATACTTAAGTGAACTCTTATTCCAATACTCCAAAACATCAACATCTGCTTTGATATCAAGGTTTTGTTCCTCCAAGTAAAGGTCTAACTAAGTTTTTTCACTTTGAATCTTTTTTTTTGAATTCAAAAATTGCTCATAATCCTCAAACCCATCACCATCATCATTTCTCTCACTCATGTCAAATCGAATAGAAGATCCAACAAAGGAGGTGGAGGAAAAATTTTCTTTGTATTCATTACACAAATCATTGAGAGTTTTAGTTATAGCATTAACATGCTCCTTAGCTTCATCCCCATAAAGTTTATCAAAACAATACTCCACTGACCTAATCTTGTAACGAGGATCCAACACAGCAACACAAGACAAAATCATACTATATTCAGCCCAATATTTATCAAATTTCTCCTTCATTTTTCTAACCATGTCAGTTATAAAATTCTGAGGTTCCTTACTCACTAACATCAAATGTCTACGAATCATCCACACTCCCTTGAAGTAAATGTTTGAAGTAGGGTACTTAGTGGCAGAAAACATGCAAGTAACATCATAAAAAACCTTTAAGAACTTGTGAAGCTTATCCACTTTTCCCCATTCTTCTTCCGAAAGCATAAACATTTTAAAAATATTATCCCTTTGCCCCCAATGTTGTAAGACTTGCTTATAATAAATGGCATGTTCAAGCATCAAATAAGTTGAATTCCATCTCACACACATATCTAACCTCAATCTTCTAGTTGTGTTTAAGTGAAAACTTTTCTCAGCAAGTTCATAAAATCTATGCTTCCGGGTAGCTGATTTCTTTATATTTTTCACACCATCCCGAATCTTACAAACAACATCATCAACAATATTCAAACCAGCTTGCACAATAAGACTCAAAATATGGCTACAACAACGAACTTTGAAAAAATCACCACCACACACCAAGGATTTATGTATTGAAGATCTCAATTTCAAAGAGTTAGCCATCACATCATTGTAACTAGCATTATCTAATGTGATGCTAAAAATTTTTTGATCAATATTCCATTCGCTTAAGCACATAGCCACCTCATCTGCTAAAGACAGTCCATCAAAAGGAGGTGCCAAATCTTTAAAGCGAATAATTCTTTTCTGTAACTTCCAATTGTTGTCAATCCAATGAGCAGTTATACACATGAATTCATCATCAGTGTGCTCAGATCTCCAATTATCGGAAGTTAAACAAATCCGACCAAGTGTATTAGACAAATCACTTTTCACACCCTCTCTCTCTTTCACATAATTAGACATGATATCTCTTTTAGCAGTATGCCTACTCACATTTTTGAATTCAGGATTTATAGATTGAATAAAGAATCTAAAACCAAGTTCTTCAACAGTAGTAAAAGGGTGTTTTCCACATACAAGAAAAATTGATAATGCCCTACGAGACTCTTGTTGATCAAACTTGTAGTTTTTCAAAGAAGTACTCCCATCAATGTTTGATTGAGTAGTTACTTTGTACTGTCTAATATCCTGAATTCTACGTCTAGAGCAACGCTCTAAATGACGCTTCAAGTGAGTAGTTCCCTTACTTGACTTACCTTGTAATATTTTCATGCAGTGCTTACATCGTGCCTTTTCCGAATTAATCTTTTCCATTTCTTCCCACACCTTAGATGTCAATCTTTTCTTAGTGGAAGTCTGGTCAAATTCTTGATAGTCATCATCAACTATATCTACTCCAACAGCCGCATTTTCACTTGCCATTGACATGATAGTAATTATTAAATATGAAATAACCTGCATAATGAATTCTAATTTTATCAATAAGACAAGCATATATTAAATAAAAAACTAAAAGAAATTTCTACAATTTGTTTACATTAAAAAAGAATATAATTTATGAATCTGCAAAAAAAAAAAACCAATTGCAGATTATCCAATTTAAATTCTGAATTCAATAATCAATATAAATTAGAATTTATTTACATTAAAAAAGAATATAAATTCAGTATAAATTCTGAATTCAATAATCAATATAAATCAGAATTTATTTACATTAAAAAAGAATATAAATTCTGAATTCAATAATCAATATAAATCAGAATTTATTTACATTAAAAAAGAATATAAATTCAGTATAAATTCTAAATTCAATAATCAATATAAATCAACATTTATTTACATTAAAAAAATAATATAAATTCTGAATTCAATAATCAAATAAATCAAAATTTATTTACATTAAAAAAATAATATAAATTCTGAATTCAAGACAAAATAATATAAATCAAAATTTATATAAATTCTAAAGGAGAGAAGACCAACATTACCTAGTAAATTTCTATTTCAAGACAAACAATAGCATTCAAGCAAGATAATAGCATTCGGCTATCACTATTGTTTCTTTGTGCATGTGAAGACTAATAGATTTTCACTCTTCCTCTTCTTCTATTTCTATCAGTTTTCACTTGAGGTATGATGCTTAAGTCCCATGGGTTATAGAATTTTCAAGAAAAATGACAATCAAACTTTATTAGTATTGTGATAAAGATGCTGTACAAATAGGAAAAGCCAACATTTCCCTCGTATTGGGCCAACACCTGCTACCCACCCATACACTGCCTTTTTGGGAAATAAACTATCAATACATTTGCTCCCTTCCCACCCCTTTTCTTGCAGGAGAATCAGCCACACAATTGGCTGATCTTGGTACCCATCTATAGTTAATTCTCAAATCTCTAGTCATAATTTTAATGTTTCTCATTGCATGTCTATACTGCCATGAACCTCCATTATCATTTCCTAATCAACCAACAACTACTTGAGAATAGATGGCGGGTGCTGTTCACAGTCGATCAGTATTCTGAATTTCTTACGTAGTTTCAACGGGAAAACCAAAAAGAAATAAGGGAAAAACAGAAGATGCATTTTCTCAATGTTCGTAACTGGTACTAACAGAATATATTATCTCCAACAGATAATCTCTACCAGATTTTAAACAATACGGTGGTGTTTAAAATCAATACGGTTTTCTGATAAGCGTATGAAGTATGAACAGGTCTAAACATAATATATGGTACTAAGTCCCAAGTGTTTCCTGAATGAAGATTTTCAGTTATTCTACAACACCACTAATGGTGATCCCCAGTTGATGATGTACTCCGATTCCGATGATACACCAATTTTTAACATATCTCTGCATGGGCAAGTGGCGACCACCATGTGGGCGGCTTCCGAATGTTATGTGGGTGAGGGAAATGACCTGGTAGTGATACTAGTGAATAGCCCTAACTGGGAACTTCCAGAAGCGGACACCAGAAACGGATTCATGACTGTCGGTTGCGACACCTCTGGAACTTTGTATGACTACAATGGTGAGGCATTCTACGTGGGTTGCAGATCAGGTTGCCTGAATGATACGAAAGTGACGGGGTTATCATGCGACGATGGCCTTGGATGCTGCCAGACCACCATACCCAAGGGCATCACTGATTTTCATATATACACAGGAAGCGTTTACAACTTCTCCTACACATGGAATATCAGCAGATGCGGGTATGCCTTTCTGTGTGACAAGGATTTGATGGCCTCACAAGTTTCACGCCTTTGCAGCATGAGAAACGAAATGAAATATCTCGAAAATGTTGGCATCCAAACTCTAATAATACTGGATTGGGCAATTCGAAACAAGACCTGCGAGGACGCAGGAGGAATGGAAGATAATATTGTCTGTGGTACTACTAACAGAATTTGCAGAATATATGGTACTAATAAAATGGTAAAGAGCACTCACCGCCGCCGCCGGTGATTGTATTCGCCGGAGAGTTCACGGTGAGTCGGTGACTGTGGTCTGTGAGCTGCGAGCCTGACCTGCGATTTTGACAATGTTCACTTGATCAGTTTGCGTCTGAGAAAGAAAGAGAGAGAGAGAGCTCACCGCCGCCACCGGAGTTGTTGCGTCGGTGAACGTTCGCCGCCTCGCCGGTTGTGGCTGCCTGAGAGTGTGAGGATGAAGGGTTCAGCTGTGTTGGATGTGGAGATTGGAGATGAAGGGTTCGGCTGGAAAAAAGAATGGGAAGAGGCAAAGAGGTCTCGAATAGGGTTTTTACATAGTTTTAAGTTTTAACCATGGGTCGGGCCGGGCTGGGCTCGGGTCGGGCTATTTTGGCAAATCCCGAGCCCGGCTCGAATTTATTGCGGGCCGGGATTTTTGGCCCGAGGTTAAGCCCGCGGGCCCATATACTTGTTCAAGCCCGTCCGGGGGTCGGGCCGGCCCGTCGGGCCGCCCGGCCCATGAACAGGTCTAGTCACGGCCCACTTAAAGGGGCACAGGACTTCTTAAAGCTTGGGTCCGCCTGTTTTAAAACAACCGACCCAGTCAAAGTAACAGGCCAGGGCCCAAACCCCCAACCTCTTTACCAGTCACGTGCCCACTTAAAGAGGCACATGACTTCTTAAAACTTGCGTCCACCTGTTTTAAAACAACTGGCCCAGTCAGAAGAAAAGGCCCTTTATCCTGAGCCCTTGCCGACCTATGCTCAGTTTCTTTTGAAATTTGAACTTCTGTCTCATATCTGATTCCATTTAATCCTCCTGTCACAGTCTGAACATAATAGGATCTGCCATCCCTCTACCCACCCTGCCATGCAGACTTTCCCCAACTCTACATGTTTTCCTCTTTTTCCTTTTTCTTCTTGATATCCTCAGATGACTTGGCCCCTTTTGTAGTTACTGTACTGCCTTGCAACCCACGTAACCAGGTCTGTTCTGTCCCTTCATCTTCCTCCCTTTGTCCCTCCCTCCACAGCTGGGCTTCAATGGAGGTAGCAAGCCAGACAGGGTATATACTACACCATCTAAAACAACCTCTAACTTCCTTGGGATATCACTGGGTTTAACTCCGCCTAGCTTCAATGCAACTGAATGAAGATCCAGATCACAGACACCATCTAGTCTTGCATCACAGATTATAGCAATGGACTGTAATATCTCCTTATTCGAGAGATTGAAAGGTAACCCAAGCAGTCTGACTAATACATTGTCTTCAATCTCAAAACTTTTAGTATTTGAGAGAGGACACCATTTCGAGACTGGCGGCACCAACTTCTGATTGAATATTTAAAGCTGAAATCTCTACTTCAACTTCACCCAGATCTGTCAGAGCTTTACAAGATTCGTAATATCACTATTGGTTTTGGCAGGTTAATTCTCTGAGTATCAACTGCACAATACCCCTCCAATCCTTTGGTGGCCTTGAAGTTTCCACTACAAATTTCTTCTCCCAGTCCTCCTTTCCTGCTATTGCTACTAGTTTACAATTTCTTTTTCCTTTTTCTACAATCATTCGTTTCCTCTCAATAGATTCTTCTTCTCTCTTTTGTTTACCCACTTTCTCTTCCTTTGCCACCACCTCTATTTGTTCTGATTTCAGCTGTTGAGTAAAATCACTCAGTACCTCTGCCACTGCCTTCCATCCAATACCCCTTCTACCTTCTGGGAAGCAAACTAACAGCTTCTTTCTTCCTCCAAAGAATTCTTGCAGAGTTATATAGTGTCCTTTTGCATTCTTTTTACATTCCAGCTCATATCTTTTTCTTCCATCTAAGTTGAACTCCATAAAGCTCACTTGTTTACCTCTAGAACTTGCTTCTGAAAAAAACTTCTGCATCCATTCGATCACTTCCAAACCTTCCAACAGTATTATAGCTTTCTTTGCCTCCCTAATCTTCAAGCTCTGCAAGCCTCTGATCCTCAACTCTTCAAGGATGAGGTCTTTTGCTTCAATCTTCATTGCTTTCCTCCATCTTGTAACTACTACAAACCTATTCTCCATTGTTGATTCATTGCCTAACCTTTGACCAAAACTCAGTCTTCTTCTTATTAGTTGCAATAATATTACAAATATTGACTTTGAAATTTACTATAAGTAGTAGTTTTGTTTTACGAAAAATATAAGTACATGCTATCAGCTATGTTATTCTTGAGTTGCTTAGTTTTTAAGGATTTATAGACTATTCAAGCGATTTTTTTATGCTTAGAAAAGAGTTTTACTGGTTTCTTCATGAAATCAAGAAAACTCATAGATCCTATTACTATAAATACTAGTGCTTTTTTGTTTTTGGTCTAAATAAAATGTCGTGCTCAGGACTATTTGAGATTCTTATAAATTTCTAGATCCAATTACTCAAATCTTATTGGATACTATGAAGAATTGAGTGAACATTTCCTGTTTCTCTGTTTTTATTATGGCACCATTTGGGAGTTATCCCCTTGAATCTTGGCTGTAGGCAAAGGTAAGGTTCAAAGTGTCAATAAGATATGCCTCGTATTGGGCATATTGTATCTTTAGGGGTCTGAAATGCTAACTAGAAGGAGTTAGGATATCTGGCCACTTTTAGAGGTTAATACCCCTCTTGGAGACGTCCTGCCTCAATTCTTGAACTATAATTATTTTTCTTAGTATTTTGCCCATTTGAAACACCTGATATGCAATTTTTTTTTTTTTTTTATATTGAGTGCTTCATACTTTGAACCATGGTCAAGTTTTATTTGTTTTAGGCCTTTTTGATGATCAAGGATCATTTATTAAAGGTGTTTGGAATCAATGGATCCTTTTGGTAGTCACTAGAAAGAGTGATACTTTTTTTTATCAGCAAAAGGAAATCGTTAGATTAAAAACGTATTATATATACACACACGTGCGTGCACACACACACAAGCAAAATTTGCATGTGCTTTGCATGTGGTAATTTTAGGTGATGATGATGTGTTCAAAATTTTCTACAATTTTTATATTTCTTTGTGTATAAAAATAAATCACACTTATTTTTGTTTAATATGACGAAGATGAATATATAATATTTGATATATGCCCAAATGCCTTTTTACAAAATTTCTTTATTTTTATGTTTTTTGTCTTTTTGTATTCATTATTTAATTATGACATCAAGGGTTGTCACACTTAACTTGAAAGGTTGAACCGCTAACCCACCACTAAGCTGGAAAATAATTTCATTTTTGAATTGGTTTTAAATTTTGTATTTAATTTCTATCATCAATAAAACATTTTTTGTTTACAACACTTATTTCTTTGATATGATTAACATAAAATATCAGAGATGTGCCCAGATTTTTCTACAATTTTCTTATGTTTTTTTTTGTATTTATTTCTATTTAAAATTTTTTATTTAACCATGACATCATGGGTTAACCCATTTTATTAAACATCATGTTTACCCCTTTCATACTTTCAATAGAAGTGAGAAAAAATATCTTACACGTAGGGTTTAATGAGAGAGAATGAGAGTTAATACCTTAAATATAATAATTAATGAGAGGGAACTGAATTAATGAGAGGTAGTAATTCAAATTACATATTCTTCCCTCTTAATCATGGTTTCAAATGTCGCGACATTTCGCTAATGTTGCCTGACATATGTCGATGTCGAGGCTCATTGACATGAAAATGGATGGTAATATAAAAATTACATTATTTCGGTCGACATTTCCTATATTTCGAAAATGCTGACCAAATCAGTCCAATTAACAAAAAAAAGATAGTTTTTCCTATTGTGTCAATAGGATGTCGACTAATGTACATTAATAATATAATATATTAGTATATTATATTAATATAATACAGTATATTAATATAAATTATTCCATTAATAATTTCTATTTAATATTTTAATTAAAATATTTATAAAAAAGAATTAACAAAAAATAAAAACAAAAGAATAAATTCATTACTTTGTAATATAAAACATAAAATATTAACTAGTTAGTATTTTTAGAATATTTATTAAAATCAGAAAATATTTATTACGTTTTATAATAAATTATATTCTAAATTTAATACAAAAAATCAGAATAAATTTTGTTGAGTGGGCCGACTTGTGTTTAGTTTATTTTCTTTTAAATTAAGATGTTGTTGGGCCTTGGGCCCATTAGTTTATTATTTTTTAAAGAGCTGTAATTATTTAGTTTTAGTTGCCGCCCTACTAAGGGCATCTTTGTAATATCTCATATTTAAGTTAATTATAAATAGAATGAGAGGCTGGCGGCTAGGGTTATGATACACAATCCTAGTTGATCTTCTTCTTCTTTTCTTCCTCACCTCTGTCTATTGCTGAAATCTACAACTTTCTCCTCTTCCTTTCACAAGAAGCTTGGCCGAATCAGCACATAGGGCTTTCTACTAACTTATTAAATTTTATAATAAATCATAATTTATTATAAATTTAGTATTGAAAATCATAATAAATTCATTAAGTTTTATAAGAAATCAGAACTTATCATAATCTTAAAAATACAAAAAGGAGAATCAATTTATTAAATTTACAATAATATATAATGTATTATAACTTTAATATTTAAAAAATCAGAATAAATGTATTTCTATTTACTAGTGTGAAATAAATAAATTAGAATTTATAATAAATCAGAATTAAAAATAAGAAAAGAAAATACCGGATAACCTTGTAAAAATATCAAAATGCATAATAAATCAATACATCGTCATTTACTAATTTGTTATTGATCTTAGTTTCTTAGCTTTATATAATGGTTGGGAATAAGATAATTGTCTAGAAATATATATTAATGCTTCTTTTATCATTTTACAAAATATCATTGCATATTTCCACATATTTCATAATATTTCCACAATGTCTCTAATTTTTACAATATTTTCCCTCGACATTTCCGACATATGTCCTATATTTTGGTAAGCAACATTTTCATTGACATTGAGGCATTTTAGTCAGGAAGAAAGTTCTGCTGTGTGTGTGTGGTGTGTGCTTGCAAAATATAATGCACTCACCGGTTGACCTATTTGATTTGGCCAGATGAACCACTGACCCATCACCTGGGGGCAAAACAGATTAGCCTCCGGGTCAATTTTTCAATACACTGTCTTGCTTATTTTTAGTTGTTCTTATCATACTTGTGGTTTGATCTATGTTAAGCTGGTAGTGTATGATTGTCATCGGGATTTGTACCAAGAGGTGGACTTGATGATTTGTGCTTTGGGTAAGAGCTATGGGCCTCCATGAGTATCATGTTGGTTGTGTCTTTGAGTAAGAGTTGAGCTATGAGCCACCATTCATACCATCTTTCAATTGAAGACTTGTCTTACCATGGGTAAGAGCAAAAAATGACACCATAAGTTGTACAATTAATTTAATTGGATCTGTAGGTGTGGTGCAAAAGCTAGTTCTGCTATACTAGAATCTTCAAGTTTTCTTGTTCAATAGAAGCTCTAGAAATTCAATTGGTTGCATTGCTTCTTTCTAGGCATTTTAGCTCTAGCTTGAGGGGAAATGGAGTATCTAGATTATACATTATGTGATTGTAATGCTTGTGAGTGATGGGGTTATTTTAGAAAAGAAAATTATATTCAAAGACTTCAGTGTAATATAAGCTCCATTGGGTCTTTTTTTTTGAATTTTGGATAATTCTAATATTAATAGAAAAGTCTCTCTCATTAGAGAGAAACATAGGTGTGTGGTATTGTTAACCCCACCAGTTTCTCCTTTCTTTGATCTCTTGTGCTCTCTTCTCTTCTCTTGTCTTCTTTTGTTCTTTCACATTATTCATAACAACTTTATAATGATTTAATACTTTAAAACAGTATGTCAATTTATAGTATCATAAGATTTTTACAATAAATATATAAGAAATTTCCAATATTTTGTATAGCTTGAGGGGCTTTCTGCTTTCATATAATACAAATCTTCTTTTACCTTTCAAAAAAAAAAAAGTGGTCGACATTTTTATCTAAGTTGACATTTTAAACCTTGGAACTCTAAGATCATACATGTATTGGTTAATCATTTTCAAGGCGTAGACAATGCTTAGCCAAGGTTCAAAGTATCGACACAGGCCGATACGCCGGTAGGGGAAATCGGCCAGTACCAGTACTTTTTTTTAGGTTTTATTTATTTTTTTCGAAACCGGTTCAGAGGGGTCAGTTTAAGGCCCAACTACCCTCTGAACAGGTGTTTGACCCAATACAACCCCTGGAGGGGCGTATTAGGAAGCCATCGACACGATACGTATCGGCTGATACGAGCCGATATCGATACTTTGAACCTTGTGCTTAGCCTAGATAAAGAAGTTGATTTCCAATCTTTAAAATCTTCTTTTATTTATTAGCTAACTACTCTCCTTGCCAAGCATTCAACATCTAATTGGGAGGATGAACTATGTTGGGCACCAAATTCCTAGTATCCTTCAGAAAGTTCAGAACATACTTAAGTATGAGATACAAATATATTTCCTTGACCTAGAAACCTCAATCCTTAGAAAATATTTGGAATTTATATTTCAGAAAAGTCTTGAGTTGCTTAGTTTCATGAGGACAGCTACTTGTTGCAATAATGTCATCAACATATACAATGTGGAATGTAGTAAAATTTCCATCATGCTTAAGCAAAGAGTATGATTAGCATGGTGATGTTCCCATCTTCTTAATAACCTTGTTAAACAAAGCTTTGGGAGAATATTTAAGCTCATACCCGCATAGATGGATTTCTTCAATTTCAGAAAATTTCTTGGGAACATAGAGGAGACAAATATATACCTCCTCATGAATACCTCTATGAAGGAATGCATTTTTGACATTTAGTTGAAGTAGAGGCTAAGAGTAATCTGTTGCAATAGAAACCGATACTTGTATAAAATCCATCTTAGCATTAAACAATCCTGTATGTTAAAAGAATTAAAAAAAATCTTGTATGTTTGAATGTACGCCTTAATTGACCCATAAATCTACTTAAGTGCCATTAGTTCCCCGGTGCTTGGAAGATCTTCCAACTCCTAAACTGATTTTTAGCAAGGCATTCATCTCTACTATGACTGCCTTCTACTCTGGTTTTAAAAGGATCTCTTTAACATTATGAGGGGTGGCATTCATCTCTACTAGCAACTTTGTGGACAGTGCAAGCTTATTTTATCTCTTTTTTGTCCGTAGGTTCAATTTATACTTTTTTTTGATCAATAACATAGGTTCAATTTATACTAGTGGGGACCCGTGTGATGCATGTGATTTGTTATGTTAATGATAAACAATAGAAACATGTAAGAGTATACAATTGTTTTATATAATAATTAATAATCATTTATATTTTATATACTACTTTTAATATTTTTTACAATACAAAAAATAGCAATATGGTAATTTCCCCATTTTCCTGATCTCCATGGGGATCCACCCTGAATGGGGCGGGGATGGGGATGATTTTCCCCCCGTGGGGATGGAGATAGGGAAATTTTCATCCCCGTTGGCGGGGAGAGCACTCCCTGCCCGATAGGGACCCCGATCCCCATCCCATGGGATCCCCCTAATATATATGCATATATACACATACGTTTATATATGTATATATTTACTCATGCGTCTATATGCTAATACTTTTAAAAATATGGTTGAATACGTTTGTATCTTTTCTAATAGGATTGTAAATGCAAATTATTTTATTTTTATTTTTTAAACGAAATCAAAAACAAAAACATAATGGTTGACATTATAAAGAATCATGGGGTGTGAGGATTCCTATGGGGATGGGGATCCCCATGGAGACGTGGATGGGGATCCCTGTGGATCCTTGTCCCCGCCTTGCCTCGTTGCCATTCCTAATCAAACTAATGAAACCGACCAACCCGATTTCTATATTTCCAATCAGCTTTGGTTCAACAATTTGCCAACCCGACTGGGTTGGATCAGTTTCGCTTTGGCCATTTGCAAAGTAACTAAAATCAAACGACCCAACCATAGATATATTGATATTTTATATTTTAAATATATTTTTTTAATATGGGAAGTGGGAAAATCCAATGTTTCTTAGGCTAAAATATTTTATAACATAAATTTAATTTTTAAATTTATTTTTTAATAATGCCATTGTAATTTTTTTAAAGTTAAACTTAATTTTTTTAAGTTTAAATCTTTTGAACCAACTGACCAAACCGAAAATTGACCCAACGTGGATGGGGATCTCTATGGATCCTCGTCTTCGCCCTGCCCCGTTGCCATTCCTAATCAAACTAATGAAGTTGACTAACCCGATTTCTATATTTCCAATTGGCTTTGGTTCAACAATTTCCCAACCCGACTGGGTCGGATCAGTTTCGCTTTGGCCATTTGCAAACTAACTAAAATCAAACGACCCAACCATAGATTTGTATGAATATTTTATATTTTAAATATATTTTTTAATATGGGAAAGTGGGAAAATTCCAATATTTCTTAGGCTAAAATATTTTATATCACAAATTTAATTTCTAAATTTATTTTTTTAATAATGCCATTGTAATTTTTTTTTAAATTTAAACTTAATTTTTAAATTTAAATTTTTAAGTTTAAAACTTTTGAACCAACTAACCAAACCGAAAATTGACCCAAACCGATATAACTTGAGTGACTAACTTCCCAACCTGAGCATGCTGATTTGGTTGGCCAAACAACCTACAACTGAACCGAACCAACACATGAACAATAGTTTAACCTCCAATAATTATTAAAAATTTATAGTGAAAATACACAATAAATTAAATTTAAAAAGCTAAATAACAGTAGCTTAAACTCCAATAATTATTGAATATTTTCTATTACATAACCAAAAAAAATAACTTTTTTACATAATTATTGAAAATATATTTATCACAAAAAACAATAAATAATTACTAAAATACAATAAATATTAATTTTAGTATATATAAATATATAATAATATAGATTAAGTTTTTAAAGTTATTATGAATAAACATTAATTTTTTGAAAGTTATTTTCTAGAATTATTAAATGGTATAAATGGAATTAGTTATTTACAATATTATTTATTTATTGAAATAATATCATTATTTAAATTTTAAAATATTAATTACTTGTTGAATTTAATAATCCATAAAATTATAGTACTATTAATACATATTTTTTTATTTTAACTATTTAAAATCTAGTTATGTTAAATATTTCTTTATTTAAAATATTTAGTTATTACCTAAATATTTGAAATCTTAATCTATTTATTATAATTTAATGCTATTCAGTAAATAGTTAAAATATATTATTAATTTATTTAAAATGTTAATTTTAATATTTTGTTATTTAAGATATTTATATAATATTTCATTTTTTAATGTTAGATTCTTATTATTTGAATAATATTTAGATTGAATAATCCAGAAAATCATATTCTTATTGTTTTAACATAATTTCGTGATGTATTTTGTAAAAATATGTAATTATTAATAATATGAATTTTATTAAAATGATTATCTTTTTAATAATTATTTTAAAGTTATTCTATAATTTTTTAAGAATATTTAAATAATTCTTAAATTTTCAATTCAAACTTTGTTTAGATAGATGTAGATAAAAAGTGTGGGAGAAGATAAATAAGAATTAGAGATGATTTAGGAGAGAAACTCTCTACTAAATTAGAGATAACTTAGGAGAAAGTTGGGGAGAGTAGAGTTTCTAATTGTTAGTTTCAAACTTTCTAGACTTCCTTGTTATATATATATATATATATATATTCTTTATTTTATGTTTTTCTCAACTTCATTTTGTATTGTTTAATACTTATGTGTTCTTTTTCTTTTCTTGGTAATAGGTAGTCTTGGACCAAGGGTTGCCAGCTAAGAGCATAAATGAGATCAAGAGTGCGCTTGTATCAGCTCTTTCTTGCCATGGGCAAATGACAGATGCACTTACATTATATGAAGAAATCAAGAAAGCTGGATGTCATGCAGAGCCTAAGGCCATTATAAGTCTCATTGTAAGCATTCAAAATATTCTAATATGAGTGCAAAGATGCACAACCAAGTTTATAGTATTGCACCTTATACACTCACATTAATTTGCAAATTATGGACAAGACCTCTATGCTTAAAGTCCCTGAAATCATTAAGAGCTCAATACATGAAGAACTGCTAATATCAGTGCATAGGTGCACCAAAGGCCTCGTAGGATTACAGAAAATTCTTCTATTCTGTAACAATATCAAATATAGCCATTGCTCAAAGTGTTCATGCAGCTGACCCCATATGGTTGGGATAAGGCATGAATGATGATGATGACCCAAAGTGTTCATACTCTGCCATTCATGGTGCAAGTAGATCAAGACAAAATGGCTTCCCGAATGAAAAAGGGGCAGAGGCACAACTAAAGAATAAATGCTCGAAAGTAGTCTAGAGAAAAAGAAATACTTTGGCTAGGCACAAATTGTTCACTGGCTTAGCTGAGCTCCTATTTCTGTTTCTTCTTATCCATTCTTTATTCCCTCTGCTCTGCCATTCATGGTGCAAGCAGGTCAAGACAAGGTGACTTAGAACAAGGTGATCCAGGAGTTAGATGACTTAGAACAAGGTGATCCAGGAGTTAGATGACTTAGACCAGGAGCAATGTGGAAGTTTGGATGGAGAGGGCAGAAAAAGGAGGGGAGATCTAAAAGAAAAGAAGTGGGAGCAGTTCATAAGGAGGGAAGAAATCTTTTGGAGGCAATGATCTCGGGTGATATCGTTGAAGGAGGGAGATAATAACTCTAAATTCTTCCATAGCTAAACTTCAGGGAGGAGGAAGAGTTTTATCTCAAAATTGAGGGTTGGGCAATTAGAAGTAGAGGATCAAAACGAAATTTCAGATGTTATAGTGAATCTCTTTAAGGAGTTGTTTTCGAAGGGGGATATCATTAGAGCTAAACTGGCATACTGGGACGGCTCTAAGTTGACAGAGGAAAAGAAGACTTGGTTAGAGAAAGCCTTTGATGGGGAAGAAGTGAAGCAAGCAGTGTTTAATCTAGATGGTGATAAAGCCCCCTGGCCAGATGGGTTCCCTATCTTCTTCTATAAGACATGCTGGAATACAATCAAATCAGACCTTTCAGAGGTTTTTTCAGATTTCTACCAGTCAGCTATTGTGAATAAAGGCAATAACTCCACATTTATCTCCTTAGTTCCTAAGAAAGAGGGCGCTTTGGAAGTAAAGGACTTCAGACCAATCAGTTTGGTGGGGAGTTCATATGAAATCCTAGCTGAAGTCTTGGTGACAAGGCTGAAGGAAAGGGAATTAATTTCAAATAACCAATTCGCGTTTGTGAAAGGGAGGCAGATTATCGACAGTATTTTAGTGGCCATTGAACTTTAGTAGAGATTCTGTTATGGACGCCTTCCTCGGGAAGACGTACCATCGCTGCCGGCAGCAACAGGCCCCGGGCCCACCGCCAGCAGCAGCAAGGATTCAGTGATGCTCATCCTACCCAGTTCGGCAACAGCAGCCTTATCTAGATTAGATTAGCTCATTTTGCTTGTTCTTATCTTATTGTTCTTATTTCTTATCTTATCTTGTTAGTAGCTTATCAGATTAGGATTAGCTTGTCTTATCAGATTAGGATTAGCTTAGCTTATCTTATCTTGTTAGTAGCTTATCAGATTAGGATTAGCTTATCTTATCCTTAGCAAGATAAAACTGGAAGTCTCCCTATTCAGCAAGGAGACTCCCTTTGATTAGGACTCTTGTAATCTCCTATTTAAGGAGACCCCATTATTGAATGAGATATCAAATTATTCAGTCAAGAGTGAGTTAGGAGAGTTGGTGATCTCTTGGACAAATCACCGAAGGTGCCAAGATAGGTTCATCACGAGCAGGAAGGAACAAGGGAAAACAGGAGGTTTTCCCCGTGGACCGACCCGTGACGAGATCCTATTCCCGGGCCCGCAACAGATTCTCTTTCATAAAAAAAAAAAAAGAAAATGTTTGGCAACAAGTGGGTCAGATGGATAAAAGGCTGCATCAGTTCCACCTGGTTTTTGATTCTGTTAAACAGAGAACCAGATGGTTACTTCAGTGCTATCAGGGGTTTAAGGCAAGGCTGCCCTCTCTCCCCTTTACTCTTCACATTGGTAGTCAACATCTTCAGCCATCTGACTGAGAACGCGAGAGATATAGGCTTGCTAAAAGGCTTTGAAGTAGGAAGGGAAGGTGTTCAAGTCTCTCACCTAATGTATGCAGATAGCATAATTTTATTTTTGGTATCTGATTGGGAAAACATCTCCAACCTTAAACAGGTCTTAAGATGTTTTGAGCTGGTGATTTGACTTAAAATTAACCTCTCCAAGAGAAGTATTGTGGGAATAAATGTGGATGAGCCCCTCCTGGACAGGTACAAGGAGCTGTTGGGTAGTAGAGTGGAAAGATTCCCCATTTCCTACTTGGGAATGCCTCTCGGTGGGAACCTGAGAAACCAAAATTTTTGGGACCCAGTGGTGAAGTGTGAGAAAAAATTGGCTACCTGGAAGATGGTGACAAGAGGAGTCAAATCCTCCCAACCTACTTCCTATCGGTCTTTCAGGTCCCAGGTAAAATAAAAAACAAGTTGGAGAAACTTCAGTGGGATTTCTTGTGGGATGGAGGTGGTGACAAGAGGAGTCAAAGTCACTTAGTTTGCTGGAGGCAGGTTTCTAGGCCAAAGAAGGTCGGTGGACAAGGTATAGGTCACATCAAGGAAAGGAACACTGCCCTCCTTGGAAATGGTTGTGGAGATATCCTCTCGAGCTTGAAGCTACATGGACGACAATCGTTAACAGAAAGTATGGGAGGGATGCCAATGGTTGGGACAGCAAGGTCCACTTGACCCGGGTAAAAGCAACTAATCCCTGGAAAGGTATTTCTTCTACCTACTCTCTTCATTGCTCTTGTTAGATATCAGGTGGGAAATGATAACAAAATTAAGTTTTGGACTGACATTTGGTGGGGGGGAAAACACCCTTGCACTCTCTTTCCCCAGAATCTTTAACCTCTCCTGGTCCCAAGAAGCCACAGTTTCCACTTGCCTCAGCTATTCCCCTTCAGGAACTTATTGGAACTTAAACCTCAGAAGGCCCCTGAGAGAGGTAGAACTTGCAGAAATAACAGACCTTGTAAACTCTCTAAATGAGGCCTATATCTCCCCCACTACCCCTGATCTTTGGTTTTGGAAACCTAGCCCAAATAGCAAGTTCACTACCAACTCCTATTTTCAAGGCTTTAGTTTCGGATGGCCAGGACACCACCTTCCCAGTCAGGAAGGTTTGGTGTTCTCATATTCCTCCTAGAGTCTCCTTTTTCGTTTGGGAGGCTTGTTTAAGAAAACTAAACACTTGCAATGTGTTACAGAAGAAGCTCAGAGGTAGATGTATCTCTCCTCATGTTTGCCCCCTTTGCCTCAATAATGGAGAGACAGCGGAGCACCTATTCCTGCACTGTCCATTAACAAGGAAGATCTGGTGTTTCTTCCTCAACTTAGTGGGGGTACAATTGGGTCTTTCCTGAACAAGTTTTGGATCATCTGCAACAGTGGCATTGCAAAGGTCTAGGAAGCAGGGGCAAGATCTATTGGAGCACGGTGATCCATGCAGTGATGTGGGGTGTTTGGGAAGAAGGGAGCATTAGAACTTTTGAAAACAAAACCAGGAAAACCGAAGACCTGATCTCTTATATTACTTTCTTATGCACCATTTGTGCTATTAATTCTGAAGTTTTCAAAGGTATTTCCCTAAATGACCTTCAGAGTAATTTAGCAGAAGTCCTCTAATCCTCTCTTGGAAATGTTTTACTCAAACAATTCGTTCTAGTGAGGAGGATCTGATAACTCTAAGTTTTGACGTAGTGCTCAAGGATCTATAGGTCAAGCAGGAATTGGAGGAATAATCCATAGGACAGGGGTGGACATCTTTTGGGCTTTCAGTGGGTTGACTGGGAGAGCTGCTGCTACCAAGGCAGAGATCTTAGCTGCTCTCACAGGTCTCTGTTATGTCAAAATTTTAGGCCTTTCCTCTCTATCCATCGAAGGCAGAGGAGCGGAGGACCTTGGAGGCTTGCTCATCTACTGACCGAAGCTAGAGATATATTGGTCTCTCTGAATGTGAAGTTAGTTTGGATTCCTAGGGAACTAAACACTGTAGCTGACAGCATAGCCAAATCAGGAGCCCATAGAGTTTCTATGTTTTCTGATACTTCTTTGCTTTTGTATTTCTGTTTCTGTCTCTAAGGCTCTTGTACTTTGTTAATTTTTCTCTGTTAAATTTTAATAAATCAGTCCATACTATTTTCTTGTCGCCCTCTATCTTTTCTGTTTTTGATACCACTTTCCTGCCTTTCCTTTTGGTAGGAGCATACTCGATCTGAAGGCGAGTTAAATAGATTACTTCAGCTGCTTGGGGAGTTGACTGATCCAGGTTATTGGTTTGATGGGTGCAGCAGAATCATCCTGTATTGTATTCGACACAATCATCTAAGGTTTGCTAGTACGATATACTTTCATTAGAATTTTCTTTTACGTTGTTCTGGTTGTCATTTTGTTTGTGTTTTTATTTTCATTGTTTATTTTTTGGGGTTCAGTTCTACATTTGACTTACTCAAGCAACTCAAGGATAAACATGGATCAGCTATGGATGCTGTTCTAGAGCAGGTTATAGTCTCATTCTCTCTTTCATTCGAAGAAACTTTTACCAAGTGGTTGCTTATAGATCATTTTTATCTCTAAGGTGTCTTTATGGTTCTTAACATTAGAAGGTCCTATAGTTTGGCAATTTATGAATCTATTTATTAATGTTGTTAATGTCTTTGTTATGGGTATTGGTCTGACCTGGAAAAAGCTGATTGGTTGTTTGTAATCTAACAATAGTCATTAGATTTGTAAGTACTTAGTACTGTATCTCTGCTTAAGTAGGTGTATGAAGTATTTAGCTTCCAGAAGTAACTGAATTCTTAATTTCCTTCATTTTTTTATTATTAGTTTGATTAATCTAATAATACCACTCTAGTGCAATGAAATGCAGGAATCTACTTTGGGAAAACTATATTAGATTAACCAAATTTGAAGTATAGCTAGCAAGATTATTAAAATTTAGAGTGGGATTTGGTCTAAATTGGGTAGGAATGTATCTGAATCTGATCCAATAAGAATCCAGAAGATCTGGATTAGATTTGGCATCTGACTGATATCAAATCTTGGAAACAGCCTCTCTGTACGTGCAGGGGTAAGGCTGCATGCATCTCTCCCTCCCTAGACCCTGCATTCATGGGAGCCTTGTGTCAAGGTTCAAAGTATCGATACACTTCTGTGTATCGGCAGAGGTGCATTGGTGCTTTATACAATGTGCTTTTTATATTTTTATTTTTTTCAAAATTTCATTTTTATAAATATTTTTGTGTTAATAAATAAAATTAATAGTTTCCTCAAAACACCTTTAAATAGGTGTATCATTCACCCACTGATACTATATGATACGCCTGATATGGGGCATATCATATCGAAATTTTGAACCTTGCTTCTGTGCACTGGGCTGTCCTTTTTTTCTGACTGATTTGTGAAAAATAGATTCAAATTCAATTTATTATGTATCCAATATCCAATTTGAATTTGATTCAATTCTGGATAGAGTATGCATAGAATTAGTATAAAACTACAAAGTTAAATGTAAAACAAGAAACAATATGTTGTAAATAAAAAATGTTTATCTAAGGTTTTAGTTAATAAAAATAGATTTCTTCATTACTTCTGAAAGAATACAATGAAGAAATTTTAGTTAATATATACAGATCAACTATAAACTGTCAGAAAAAAAATTTAGTAATTTGCTTTGAGTTAGAATTCTTTAAAATTCTGCTCTTCCAGAAGATGTGATGCTTTCTTTTTCTTTTTTGGGAGTGGTTCCTTGAAATCTTAGATTGAGAGCAGAGATTCTTTTCTTCTCTTAATGTATTAATTTCTATTTTCTTTTTTACCAAAGAAGCTTTTATTTTCTTTTGTTGTATTTTTCTAGAAGTCAAGAATTTTTGCATTGCAGAGGTTAGTTGTTATATTGTTTGTTAATTAGCAAAAAACTGAAAATATTTCCTTATTTAGTAAACCGATGTGATCTCACATCAGTCTGAGGTTACTATTGCACCAAGCAATAAACCCCTATTGTAGATATCATGGTTGAAAGCATTAATACACACGATATGCCCAAACATGTGTATTGGATGTTTTGGGTGATCGATACTTTTTTTATTTTTTAGTTTCATATTTTTACAGGGGGTTTATAATACTTTAACAACTAAAAACATCAAAATTTTCAAAAGCCTAAGGCATTTTGGTGACCCTCTGAAATGATACAATATTCCAGATGCAGGGTGTGTTGCAACATACTTTGAACCATGGTTTTCAAAACCGGACCGGACCAAACCCGCTTTTTTCCCCAAAACCGTTGATTTTGGTCAGAAAACTGCTGAACTGGCCGGTTAACCATTCAAATCGTCCAAACCGTTTGAACGGTTTTGACCGTTTTTCAAATTTTTTATTTTTTTGTCAGAACGGGCGAGCCATTCGGGTCAAACGGTCGGACCATTTGGACCAGTAACCGGACCCCTGACCGGTTCGGTTTTAAAAACCATGCTTTGAACCATGGTAGACATTAATCTCCAATGTAACTCAGTAGTATATCTGCTAGATCAATCTAAACCACTTTGTGCAGAAGAGGAAAAAAAATAGAACAGAAAATCTATAGGTTAGATCTGTATCTAGTCTACCCCTCCCAAGACCCCAGATAGCTGGGACCAAAATTGGGTAATGGTCTTTTATGTGCTAGACTGATTAAATGGCAATTGCTGTAAAATTTGTTATCATTTTTTTCCTTCAAGTAGTTTGAACTTCTTATTATCAATGATGGCTAGGTATTTTGTCAAGTCTCGGAGATGGAACCCACA
Source organism: Nelumbo nucifera (assembly GCF_055504915.1). Classification (NCBI taxonomy): domain Eukaryota; kingdom Viridiplantae; phylum Streptophyta; class Magnoliopsida; order Proteales; family Nelumbonaceae; genus Nelumbo; species Nelumbo nucifera. The sequence continues at coordinate 142,408,880 of NC_142649.1, read as the reverse complement.
TATTTGCAGGTTGGGTTGGATATGCTCAAAGTTATCAAAGAACTTGACCTCCATCCTTCTCGAACAAGTTTGGATTTCCTTCTCAGTAGCTGTTTAAACGCCAAAGATCCACGAAGTGCTCAATTGATTTTTGATGAATATAAGAAAGTTGGTCTTCCATATAATGTATTAACTTTCTTAAGGTCAGTATTGTTGATGGCATCTTTTCCTTTTTTTCCTTCACCAATTTGTTGCTTCCGAAACTTTGAATTTTTACTTAAAGGACTTTTTGGAGATTATGGATGTCCATTTTTATTTGTGTGGTTTTGCTACTGTTTGAGAGGGAGGTGGATCATAAAGGAAATGTTTTAGATCTCTCATGTGCAGGCATACATTCACACCTTAACAAGTTTGATTCTTTGAATGTTGTGCAGGATGTATCAAGTACTTTTGGCTTCAGGAGAAAACAAGTCTGCTAAGATTATGCTGAAGAAAATACCACCAGATGATCCCCATGTACGCTGTATAATCAAGGCGTGCCAAGCAACTTATAAGAAGACCATATCTGTAAATAAAAATAAAAAGAAACGAGATAGTAGCCCATCCTCCAAACCCATAAGGCCATAACAGCTCCAGCCCCTGTTGAAAAATGTATTTTTCAAAATTATTGAAAAATGTATTTATTTCCTAGCTTCTGCCCCCATATTATTTTCTCACTGACTTCAAAAAAAATTATTTGAGGTATGATTTAATAACATGATTACGTGCTTTCTAGTTGGGGCATGAAATGGAGCGGGTCAATCTTAGATTTTTTTTTTGAAGATTTGAGGTCCTATTTACCCGTATTTAGTTGGTTACTTGGTTATACTGAAACACATTTTAAGACAACACTAACCAAATCTTACAATATTAATGTGATCAAAGCTTGACTGGGTATCTATCCCACCATGTGTGCATCAGCAACAAGGTTTAAACTTTAAAGCAGTGTTTTCAACCTAGTGTTGATCCGTTGAGGATATGTGTAACTTGTTATGTATCCATCGGATCTAACGTTATTATTATTATTATTATTTCAAACAAAAAAGAAAGAATAAACGAATCTCTCGGATTAAAGTCTTGTGACGTTGGCCTTGTCCATCCCAGTGAGCCTCTATTGTTCCTTACTGAGGAGTGAGGACTGTGGGCAACAGGCTAACTCAGTAATAATGTAATATTGCAAATTGCAATTACTGCAACTTTTTTGGCTCTATTTGGCGGGAGGATCAAGGTTCAAAGTATTATTGTAAGCATAGAAGTTCAAGGGAAAGATTATTTTGAGGATGCATCGTGATACACTTTGAAAGTTTGAATATCATTGGATATAGTAGAAAAAATTATATCAATACCACTATATGTGTTGCTTAAGTTTTAAGTAACTAAACAGCGCATATGCATTGATAGGGGGACACGTAAAGACCTTGTAATAATATTACTAAAAACCCATCAGCTAATACGTCAGCTCCCAATCCAGTTAAAAAAATTGAAATATATTTTAATGTTTTATCATCATCATCATATATTTTTATTCTTTATCATCACCACTTACGATATGTATTAACCGGTTAGCATGTTATTATTTATTTTATATTATTTCTTAATTATTAATCATAGAAAATGTATTCAATCTAAGTTATTGGATTTAGATCCTTGATAATGGTAAAATGTTCATAAATTCAACTATCCAAAAAACAAAATGATATGTAAATGCAACAGTTAAGTCAAATAGTCAATTATATTTTAGTTGTTGTCTAGTTCTAAAAATCACCTCAAAATTAGGTCAAGACGTCAAGTAAAAGTTAAATACAGACATCATATTGATTTTATAATTTTTAACTTCAAGAATTGAATTTTAAATGCTAAAACATTTTATATTAAGATTTATTTTTGTTTATGTAAGTTACCAAAAGCCAAGTCATATGGTCAACTTAATCTTAGTGTGCCAGCTAATATTCTTCAGACAATCATATAAGCCTCCGCATGTTTTGGCTCTAACAAACACCGCCCTAACACTTTTGAAAAATATATACAATTACTTCCTTTGGATCAAGCTTTCAGATGGAAGACGCTACATTCAGATATAAATTTACTAAAATACCCTACAAAGACCATTTACAAAAGGGTAAATCGCTAAAATCTCCTCTGAAGTTTGACCCCCTGAAATTTGATAATTGTATTCCATGAATTTTTGATATGGTTGCAACTGCAAGTAGACCTAGTAGAATCTTCTAAAAAGAGGCAAAATTGTCCAAAATACCCATGTAATTACTGTTGAGTCTGGTTTTTATAGAAAAAACAATACAAATTTTATAAATAACAACAAATAGAGAATTTAAAGTTGCAGCTTTGCCTTTGAATGATTGATATGAAGAGCAAATTTGAAAAATAAATCAATTTCAGAAATGAGATTGGAAGTGCTTTTGGGTTAGCAATTCATTTGAGGAGAAAATTTGGAAAATAAGCATTTTAGTCAAAAGTAACTGTATGGTTAGGGGTGAGCATTATTCGGTTAAAACCGAATTACCAAACCAAAAATTTCGGTTTCAGTTTGTTCGGTTTTTGGGTAATTCGGTTTTCAGTTTTGGTTTTCAGATTTAGAAATTCGATTAACCGAAAAAACTGAATTAACTAAAATTTCTTATATAATATATAATTTGTTATATAATTATATATTAATATATTATATATATTGTATTATAATGAAATTAAATTTCATAATATATTATAGCTTATAATATATAATATTATGTATATATTAATTAAATTCGGTTTTAACCAAAAATTTCGGTTCGGTTATTTTGGTTTTATTATAATTCGGTTTTCGGTTCGGTTTTCATTTTCAAAATTTGGTTTATTCGGTTCGGCTTTTAACCGAATAAACCAAATGCTCACCCCTATGTATGGGTATTTGAACATTTTCATGCCTCTTTCTAGAAGATTCTAATAAAGGGATCTACATGCAACTATGTCAGAAAGTTCAGGGAAGGTGATTGCAATTACCAAACTTCAAGGAGGTGATTGCAGTAACCTACTGGTTTAGGTTTTCTTTATTTTGTCATGTTCTTCCTTTCTTTTCCCGACTAATGTCAGATAGCGAAACCATATAAAACAAAAATCTTGGCCACCAAGTATCTTTCATCTCAGTGATTTCACGACCCCTTTCTCCACTACCTGAGCCTGCTAATTCTTATATTGTGTTAAATGTGCTCTCATTTGGGGATGGCGAGGGATGCAGTCTGCCAAACAGAATCAACAACCTTACTTGTTCCAGATTGGTTACTCTTTCATGATCCTATCTACAATATTCAGAGGCCCTTGTGAGAGTGGCTTCGTGGTTCAGGTAATGCCTGCAGAAGTAGGCCCTATGGTAGTGGGAATCAAACCTGAGACTGGGATACAAAAAGGATGAACAGAGAAAATGGAGTTTCAGGGGAGTAGACTAAGTGGTAATGGCTTCATGTTTCAGGTAATCTCCCAATGTTTTGATTCTAACAAAAATGCATTCTCCAGTCATGGAGTTTGGGCAGGGAGAATTGACTCAAATAGAGAGAGGACTTGCAAGGTAAAGGTGAATCTGGTATGATGGATAAATCTGGCGTTTTGAAAAAATTAATGCATTATATCAATATTTCCATCTTGAGAAGTGAGAGGGTGTTCAACAATATGATTGGTTTTGTTTCTGAAAACGAAAACAATTGAAAATATCCCATATAATGGAAGGAGGTAATTGTATGCTTTTTCAAAATTATAGGGAGGTTTTTGTTAGGGTCAACACACCGGGGAGGTTTATATGATTGTCAGAAAATCAAGGATAGATTTTTATATTTTGTCCCAAATTATTTTGATTAAAGAGCATTAGTCTTAATTTAAAAAGTAGCTTATACATACATACATACATACATACATACATACATACATACATACATACATACATACATACATACATACATACATACATACATACATACATACATACATACATGTATGGGGAATAATGATAGAGTAGACACAATCCAGATATAAATCATATGAAAATATGGAATTCATAAAGTTTTATTATTAAAGCACGTATTAGTAAATTTATGCAATACAGTAATCAAAGGGTTTGACTATGATATCGAAAATATATGATATCTAAAAGCTTCTAACCAATCAACTAGGATCATAAACCTAATAGCTAATAAGGTGTTATTTATCAAAATTCATGAGTGGCTTCAAGGTTCTAAATATCGATACGGGCTGATATGCCAGTAGGCGTATTAGCTTGTGTCGGTACATTTTTTTTATGTTTTATTTATTTTTTTGAAACTGGTTTAGAGGGGTCAGTTTAAGGCCCGACTACCCTCTGAACCGGTGGCGGACCCGATACAACCCTTAGAGGGGCGTGCTGGTAAGCTATTGGCATGATATGTATTGCCTAATATGGGCCGATACATATCGATACTTTGAACCTTAGGTGGATTTTGGTTGGTCAAAACTCTTCCTATATCATGTCTTTTCCGCATCATAGATTTTTCCATAATCAAAGGGTTTGACTATGATATCGAAAATATATGATATCTAAAAAGCTTCTAACCAATCAATTAGGATCATAGACATAATAGCTAATAAGGTGTTATTTATCAAGTTTCACTTAATCTAAAATTCTGATTGTTTTCATGTTGTTTTCTTTTCTTCATTTTTTTTTAGATATTACATCATTAGGTTGTTAAGATCTTGTCCACCAAGTTTTAGAGTAAAAAGTGTATGTGGAAAAAGGGTTAAAATAACTTAGGGGATGTTTGGAACCATGGCCGTCTTTCAAAAAAAAAAAAAAAACAAAAATGGTGCTATGTCGGATCCACATAGGCGTTTATTGAAAAATCAGGCATGCTTTGTAAATCAGGACCCCACCGATTAATGAAACGCCAAATTTGGCATTTCATGCATCGGTGAACTGTTTCCCCCAACAGTTGACTGATGTGTATCCTATGTGGTGCTTACCTGTGAACACATACATGAAAAGCAGTGATGAAAATCATCTTACCAAACAACATAGTATTGCTCACTATCTATGTGGCAGAAGCGATTTTTTTGTGAAAAACGGATCTTGGAAGCATGAATGTTTTTTCTTGAAAATCGGTCCCAAAAAGCATCCACACTTCCAAACACATCTTAAAAATTCTACTGTTGTGCTTCAATACACGGCGATACATATTGTCATACTGACATTCTGTCGCTACATAGCGTATAGAAAAATTAAGACATAAATGTTATAATTTCTGTTTTTGTTTTTATCCACCGACTTTTGTTTTTTGTTTTTGTCTTTTTTTTTCTTTTAAAGAGGTATCGATGGATATGTTGTTGGGAAGAAACCAAGTTTATCCACAAACTATTTTTCTCCCAAAAATAAAAAAAAGTTGTAGATATTCAAGTAGCACAATTCCAAGCAAGATATCAACCAAAAACAATCATAAGCCAAACAAAGAGAGAGACACAATATTTAACGTGGAAAACCCCTCCAATGTGAAGGGTAAAAACCACGGGGCCAAGAAGACCCAACCAAAATCTCCACTAATAACTTAAGGTAACAATTACAGCAACTCAAACACCATAATATGCTCACAAACTTAGAGCAAATACATTCTCAAACATACACACGAGAATACCAAAAGCTGTGAAAGGAACAGTCAGAAAAACTCACAAACGCGGCTACTGTTCAGGCCACAACATGGAGACCTCTAGTGCTCCAAATCAGATCTCCACCGTTCAGATCGTAGGTCTTTGAGTTTTGAACAAGTCCACCAAATTTCAGCCAAATCGGACCACAAATGACCATTGATCAAAGTGATTGATGAAGACTATCGTGAGATGTTTTCTTTTCCCAACCAACTGCGAGTTGCTTCTGTTCGATCTTAAATAATCGGCAATTCAGAGCTCCGATCAAAGATCCAACCGTTCAGAATGAGGAAAAATGAGTCCACCTATTATCCAAATTTCAGCTCGATCGGATGGTGGATTGGAAAGTTACGACCGTTTGATGAACTCTGCGCACTGAGAAATTTGCACAGTATTTCGATTTCTCTATTTTTGCTCTCTCTCTTCAACACGCTGCGCGCAAATCTGATGTAACCCTAGTTTTTTTTTTCTTTTTGAAGACAAAAAAACAGTGGGCTGAAGGAGAATGGGCTGTAACATGGGTCAATATCCTATAATGGGTTGGACCCAACAATTCTCCTCCTCCAGCCCATGAGAAAAGGGAGACACTTCAAAAAAAAAAGGCAACTATGCAAATTTAAGGCCGGCTGCTTCGACAACAGTTCAACCTTCTCTCGAGGCACCACTTTTGTCATCATGCCAGCAACATTTTTGTTAGTGTGAATCTTTTCAAGTTCAATCAACTTGGAGTTCAAAACATCTCGAATCCAATGATATCTTACACCAATATGCTTCGATCTATTATGAAATGTTGGATTCTTACCAAGATGAATAGCACTCTGACTATCACAATATAAGACATACCTCTGTTGAGTGAAACCAAGTTCATGCACAAACTTTTTCATCCACAACAACTCCTTACATGCTTCAGTAATAGCGATGAACTCAGCCTCAGTCGTAGACAATGCAACACACTTCTGCAACTTAGATTGCCAGGCCACAACTCTCCCTGCAAAGGTAATCAAATAGCCAGAAGTAGACTTTCTAGAATCAACATCCCCAGCCATGTCTGAATATATATAACTACAAAGAATAGGTTTCCCAATTCCAAAACAAAGTTTTAAACTAGAAGTACCCCGGAGATATCTCAATATTCACTTCATAGCAGTCCAATGTTCTTTACCTGCATTGGATAGAAAACGACTAACAACACCAACTGCATGAACTATATCAGGCCTTGTGCAAACCATTGCACATTAAACTTCCTATTGCAGATGCATAAGGAATATGTTGCATGCCTTCTTTTTCTTTATCACTAGAAGGAGCTTGTCTAGTACTAAGCTTAAAGTGTAAAGCAAGAGGTGTATTTACCACTTTAACTTTATCCATATGAAACTGTTGAAGTATTTTCTCAATATACTTCTCTTGAGATAACCACAACTTTTTCGCCTCTCTGTCACGAGTAATCTACATGCCAAGTATATGCCTTGCTCGTCCCAAGTCTTTCATTGCAAAAGACTTACTAAGCTACTTTTTCAACCTATCAATTCTAGAACAATTATGACTAACAATCAACATGTCATCAACATAGAGCAATAAAATGATGAAGTCATTATCAGAAAACTTCTGTACAAAAACACAATGGTCTGAGGTAGTTTTCTTGAATCCCTACTGGATTATAACAGATTCAAACTTCTTGTACCATTGCCTTGGGGCTTGTTTCAACCCATATAGACTTTTATTCAATCTGCAGACATAGTCTTCTTTACCCTTTACCACGAAACCTTTTGGTTGCTCCATGTAAATTTCCTCATCCAAATTACTGTGAAGAAAAGCAGTTTTTACATCCATATGCTCAACCTCTAAATCAAGGCTGACTGCCAAACCAAGAACAACTCGGATAAAAGACATTTTGACAACAGGCGAGAAAATCTTCTCAAACTCAATTCCCTTTTTCTGACGGTAGCCTTTGACAACTAATCTAGCTTTGTATCGTGGATTAGAAGTATTCTCCTCAGTCTTTAACCTGTAAACCCATCGATTCTGCAAAGCTTTCTTGTCCTTAGACAACTTGACCAGTTCAAAAGTATGCTTGTCAACCAAAGATTTCATCTCATCATTCATAGCAGCAACCCATTCTTTCTTGTGCTCAGACTCCATAGCCTCTTTGTAGCATTAGGTTCTTCCCCATCAGTGAGAAGCACATATTCCTTAGACGAATAACGAGTAGAGGGAATATGCTGTCTAGAAGACCTTCTAAGTGGGGCAACATGTTCACTAATAGCACCATTGGCAAAAGCATCAAGATCATCAACAATATCATCATCATTATCCTCAACCAAATCACCATGAATATGATTCTGGCCATCATCACGATTACCAAACTTAGCTACACTGGGCATATATGTCTCAGGAACTGGGTTAAGATCAACCAACCCATCAGTACTCGAAGACTGATTTCTTTGCCTTATCAATATCCTCAATGGTCTGATCCTCCATAAAAATTACATCACGACTTTTCACAAGCTTATTTTCAACTGGATCGTACAATCTATAGCCAAATTCATCATGACCATAGCCAATGAAGATACATTGTCTTGTCTTGACATCTAACTTGGACCTTTTATCTTTTGGCACATGCACAAATGCTTTACAGCCAAAGACACGTAAGTGGTCATAGGACACATCTTTTCCGTACCAAACCCTGTCAAGAACATCAGCTTGCAAAGCAACAACAGGAGATAAATTAATAACATGTGCAGCAATATATAAAGCCTCACCCCAAAAAGATCCAAGCAACTTTGCTTCTGAAAGCAAACATCTAACTCTCTCCATCAATGTCTTGTTCATCCTCTCTGCCAGGCCATTAAGCTGAGGAGTCTTAGAAGGTGTCTTCTGGTGTGTAATACCCTGCTGCCTGCAGTACTCATCAAACGGTCCATAATATTCACCACCATTATCAATGCGAATACATTTCAGTTTCTTCCCTATTTCCCTCTCAACATAAGCCTGAGACTGCTTAAAGACACCAACTACCTAGTCTTTGCTTTTCAAGACATAAACCCAAAGTTTCCTTTAATGATCATCAATAAAAGTAACAAAATAAAGTGCACCACCAAATGTTTTTGTCTTCATCAGACCACAGAGATCTGAATGCATCAACTCAAGCAACTCTGATTTCCTAGAGGGAGGATGGCTCTTGAAAGAGACTCTATTTTATTTCCCAACCAAGCAGTGAGCACACTTTTCTAACCTTGCACCTTTCAAACCTGAAAGTTGATTCTTCCTGGCCAAACAATCAAGTCCCTTCTCACTGATGTGGCTAAGTCTCTTGTGCCATAACACTGATGGGTTATCACACTCAACTGCATTCACACCATCAATGTAAACTGAAGTCTTGGTTCAGTACAGACCAGAACACTTCTTTCCATGAGCCACAACCAAAGAACCTTTAGAGAGTTTCCACTGTCCATTACCAAAGGTACTAACATAACCATCATCATCAAGAACACTAGTAGAAATCAGATGCAAACGAATGTCTGGTGCATGTCTAACAATTTTCAAAATCAATTCAGTCCCATTACTTGTTTCTAGACAAATAGTGCCAATGCCAATCACCTTTGACAAGCCATTATTACCCATCTTTAAAACCCCATAATCACTTGGAGTATAAGATGTGAAAAAAATCCTTTCTCGATGTAACATGAAAACATGCACCACTGTCAACAACCCAACTTGTCTCATCACAAGCAACATTAATCAAATTGTCATCACAAACAATCACAAGATCACCTGCAGTGATGGTGGCAACATGATCATCATTGTCATTATCTTTATTTTGCTACTTACCTTTGTTACCTTTATTGTCATTTTTCAGCTGAAAACAAAATCTCTTGATATGTCCCTTTTTACCACAATAGTTGCATTCAAGGTTTTTGTACTTAAACCTTGATTTGCTTCTAGCCTTACTTTTACCTCTACTACCTTGTCCTCGGTTTCTATCATTGCTTCTCCCCCTGTTTTTAGTAATCAAAACCTTTGATTGAGAAGATGATACTTGCTGAGTTCGTCGTCTGACTTCTTCATTCAAAACAACAGTTTTTACATATTCCAAGGTCACTACACCACCAAGAGCAGAATTGGACAAAGCCACACGCAAATTTTCCCAAGAGTCAAGTAGCGTATTAAGCAATCAAAGTCCCAAAATTTCACCTTCAAATTTAATACCCATGTTAGACAATTGATCAAAGGACCCCTGAAATTCACTTATGTAATCAGAAATAGGAGTACCTTCCTTGTACCTCAAATTCATAGCCTGTTTCAACAGAAATAATTTATTGTTCCCAGATTTAGAGGCATACAAAGTCTCAAGCTTATCCCACAAGATTCTGGCATGTGAATCATTAGCAATATGATTCAAAACATTATCATCTACCCATTGTTGAATAAAGCCACAAACCATCTCATGCTCAAAAGCCCATTCTTCATCAGATTTATTTTCAGGTTTTTGAGTAGCAAAAACTGGTAAAGGTAACTTTTTCACAAATAGTAGATCCTTCATTTTTCCTCTCCACTTTTGGTAATTGGTGCCATTCAAACTAATCATTCTACCATAATTAGGCTCCATCATGCAATCAAGTAAATCCGTAAACAAATAACTTGGCTCCGATACCACTTTGTTGGGAAGAAACCATGTTTATCCACAAACTATTTCTCTCCCAAAAATAAAAAAACTTGTAGATATTTAGCTAGCACAATTCCAAGCAAGATATCAACCAAAAACATTCATAAACCAAGCAAAGAGAGACACACGATATTTAACGTAGAAAACCCCTCCAATGTGAAGGGTAAAAACCACGGGGCCAAGGAGATCCAACCAAAATCTCCACTAATAACTTCAGGTAACAATTACAACAACTCAAACACCACAATATGCTCACAATCTTAGAGCAAATACAGATTCTCAAACATACACACGAGAATACCAAAAGTTGTGAAAGGAACAATCAGAAAAACTCACAAACGTGGCTACTATTCAGGCAACAACATGGAGACCTCCAGTGCTCCAAATCAGATCTCCACCGTTAAGATCGTAGGTATATGAGTTTTGAACAAGCCCACCAAATTTCAGCCAAATCGGACCATAAATGACCCTTGATCAGAGTGATTGATGAAGACTGACGCGAGATGTTTTCTTTCCCCGACCAGCTGCGAGTTGCTTCTGTTCGACCTTAAATAACCGGCGATTCAGAGCTCCGATCAAAGATCCAACTGTTCAGAATGAGGAAAAATGAGTCCACCTACTGTCCAAATTTCAGCTCTATTGGACGGTGGATCGGAAAGTTCCGGCCGTTTGATGAACTCTACGCACTAAGAAATCTGCACAGTATTTCGATTTCTCTCTTTTTGCTCTCTCTCTTCAACACGCTGCGCGCAAATCTGACAGTGGGCTAAAGGAGAATGGGCTGTAACATGGGTCAATATCCCATAATGGGCTGGACCTGACATATGTATCAATACTTAAGAATCAGGGAAGATTTTTTAGGTCAAACTAATAACTTTTTTTTTTACCATTTTTGTTAATCTAACATCAGCTACTGTATAGAAAAATTATAACAGAGATGTGGTGTATTGACTCAGTTTGGAAAGGATGAAAATTCAAAGTTTAGAAATACCAATATACCATCTATAACATTAGATTATTTTGCATTACTTTCTCCAAATTGATCCTTAAGGCTCAGTTTGGAAGGAGTACAAATACAAATATATAGAGTGCAAAACCTTGTATGTTATATGTATTTGTACTGTACATATTTGTATTTGTACTCTTTCTAACTTGAGGCTCTGTTTGAAAAGAGTACAAATGCAAATACCTTAATGATGATATTTATTTTCTTTGTGAGTGGTAAGGTCATCTAATAAGTGATAACGATGACTTATGAATTGTAACGCACAAATAGTAGAAGTATATTAGAAAATGGTGTCCTAATGCACTGGATCTCTTAAATTTAAGGGGAAATTTCTTAAACTATTCTTATGGTTCAACGAATTGATTAAGTGTACCTTTATTGTTTGAAAATTGCTTGATGCTATCTCTACAGTCAAACATGTGGCCCATCTACATTCAGACACCTGTCATTCCAAAGATTTAAGCAAAATGGACACATGTCAAATTCTGATTAATGGTAGTTCAAGAACAGAGCCCACTAGACATGTGTCAAATTCTGATTAGTGGTAATTCAAGAAAAGATCCCACTAACATGCAGAGTGGAGCCCACCACCATGTAGAATTGTGAGAAGTGGGAAGGTCCGACTTTCGATCATTTCCTAAAAAAAGGGAAACCATGCTATTAATTACTCTTAACTATTAAACTAATTAATTAATTCCAGCTATTGATTACTAATAATAATTACTATTAACTACTTCTAATTAATTAATTCCAGCTATTGATTACTAATAATAATTACTATTAACTACTTCTAATTAATTAATTACAGCTAATAATTACTAATAATAATTATTGTTAATTACTAATTAATTACTGTTAACTACTTATAATTAATTAATTCTAGCTATTACTTACTAACATTAATTACTCATTGATAATAACTAAATACTGAAAATAATTTCTTAGAATAATTACTGCTATTACTTAATTGCTGATAATAATTAATTAGTGATAATATTGCTCATTATTATTTCAGAAAATAATTTCTTATAATAATTACTGCTAATACTTAATTACTGATAATATTTCTCATTATTAATTCGAAATGATAATTAATAAATATTTTCATAATGGCATTTAATAATTCGGAAATAATCATTTTATATTTATATAACTAATACTAATTATTTTAAAAATAATTATTTAATGCTAATTATTTATATTATAATTATTATCAGAAATTATAATTCATACATTATATGAAATAATTAATTATATTATTATAAGTAATTATAATTAATAATATTATATTAATTAATATAATTATATTATTATTATCAATAATTATAATTAATTATTACTCATACTAATGATGATAATTATTACTTCAGAATGTTAATTGGGATATAATCATTTTATATTAATATTAATTCATATTAAATATTTTATAAATATATAATTAGTGTTACTTATTTATGTTACTATTATTATAAGTAATTAAAATTAATACTATTATTATTCTCCAATAATTACTTCATTTAGTGAAAGTTTAATTATAAAACTTTCAATTAATCAATATTTTTAAAGAATTGTAAAAGCAAATATTATTTTATGAATTAAATAAAAATTGTAATTATAACAAATTAATTACTTAATAAAAATAAAAATAAAAATAAAAATAAAATAGTAATAATAGTAGTAGTATTAATAATACTTTAATATTACTGATTTCAAAACCAATACATACATAATACGAATATATTATTAGTTAATAATAATAATATACATACATAATACGAATATACTTATTATTATTTCTGATTTCATAATCATTAATATATTATTAATCTATTAATAATACTGATTATTATTAAAAAAATTTAATAGAAAATTTTAATTATTTAAAATTATTTGCTGAAATAACCCATTTTAAATCGGATAGATAATTAATTATTAATTTTAATTTCTTAAAATTATTATTTACTGAATAATTTTAATTACTCTTTGATTTAATGTCCTTATTTTTGAATAATTGGTTTTTTATGTTCAATATTTTTTTTTGCAAAAATCCAAATAATTTTTCATTTGCAATGCTAACCATTTTATTTTTCTCTTATTCAGTTTTCCAAAAGATAAAAATTAAATTAATGATATTTACCTATTTGTATCAAATTATGTATTTATCAAGTTGTTGTCATTGATGATGACGATGATGATGAATCAACTTTTTGAAATAGAGTACTAATAATAATAATTAATGACTTCTAATTAATTAATTTTAGCTATTAGTTAATGATAATAATAACTCACTGATAATAGTTAATTGCTGATAATAATTTGTTATAATAATTACTTCTGATACTTAATTACTGATATTAACTAATAACTGATAATTATTACTGATAATATTTCTTATTATTAATTCGGAATGATAATTAATAATGATTTTCATAGTGGTAATCAATAGTTCAGAAATAATCATTTTATATTTATATTAACTCATATTAATTATTTTGAAAATAAATATTTAATGTTAATTATTTATATTAGAATTATTATCAGAAATTATAATTCATACATTTATATGAAATAATTAAATATATTATTATTATCAATAATTATAATTAATTATACTAATAATAATGATTTCTGAGAAAAAATATCTATTGATTATAATTACTTACTAATCATTAATTCCTTAATTATTACAAAGATAATTATTACTGTAGAATGTTAATTAATTAATGATAATTAATAAGTATTTTTAATTGGGATGTAATCTTTTTATATTTATATTAATTCATATTAATTATTTTATAAACATATAATTAGTGTTACTTATTTACATTATTATTATTATTATAAGTAATTGTAATTAATACTATTATTATTCTCCAATAAATATTTCATTTAGTGAAAGTTAAATTATGAACTTTCAATTATTCATTATTGTTAAACTAAAAGAATTATAAAAGCAATTACTATTTTAGGAATTAACTAAAAATCATATTTATAACAAATTAATTACTTCATAATAAAAGTAAGTAATAATAATAATAATAATGATAATAATAATAATAATTTAATATTACTTATTTCAAAATCAATACACACATAATAAGAATATAATATTAGTAAATAATTATTATTACTGATTCCATAATTATTAATATATTATTAATTTATATTACTTAATAAAGACATGGAATAAAAAGTATTCAAATTGCCACTAAATGAATGAACTAAAAATCTATGAGTATTCTAAATGACTTGAATTTGACACATCGATCAACCTACATTTCCTATTTCTATCTCTCAATTCTCATAATTCAAACATACCATTAGGTTATGTACATGTCCCCTATCTTTTTCTTAAAGATAAATTTTAGCCAATTTACGTGCACTGTGGGAGCTTAGACTTAAAATCCATAACCATGATTGACCAAAAGAAGTGTTGCCACCTAACTTTGCAGGTGACTTCCATACTCAGGATGGTCCCATTATCCTCCTTTCATGTTTCCTCTGTTGGATGGGCTTTGGAGTTCTGATTATATTATCAGTTGATTGTAGCCATATATGATGATGATTTGAGTGTAGTCATATATTTTTCATCTCTTACTTCAGAGGATGGATGCATCTACAAATGTTGTTTGTAGCCAGTTTACGTGCACTGTGGGAGCTTAGACTTAAAACCAAAACCATGATTGACCAAAAGAAGTGTTGCCACCTAACTTTGCAGGTGACTTCCATACTCAGGATGGTCCCATTATCCTCCTTTCATGTTTCCTCTGTTGAATGGGCTTTGGAGTTCTGATTATATTATCAGTTGATTGTAGCCATATATGATGATGATTTGAGTGTAGTCATATATTTTTCATCTCTTACTTCAGAGGATGGATGCATCTACAAATGTTGTTTGGCATTGATTGTTTTTCTTAGCAGCTCTTTGAATGATTTTCTTCATTCTTTGCCTCTTTGAATGGATATCATTTAAATGTTTTTTATCCATCCATATGCCCCTAAATATTAAGCAGTATTGGTGATATTGTTTTAAACACCCATCTAATTTTACTATTTTATAAATAGATTAATGATTTCAAAGTTATTGATACTTTTTGGGAGGTGGGCTGCTCAATAGGACATTGATTTTTTATTGTTAAACAGTAAATTTCAAATTAAATGATACTATAGTTGCCCCTTACTTAGTATGGGGTCATTGTCTAGATAAAACATGGTAAGTCTCTTAAATCAAATAAAGAACCTACCCTAAATGTCTATTATAAATAATTAAAAAATAAAATAATTCAAATTAAATCAAATAATTACTTGCTGAAAATGACTGGATTAAGTAAATAATAATAACAATCAATTATTTATAGAAATAATTAATAATAATAACAATCATCAAGTACTTAATTGATTAAATAATAAAACACGAAATAACAATCATCAGTTATCATTAGTGTTTATTCAAAGCATGCCCCATAATAATTACCGAATACAGTAATTAAACCTTAAATAAGAATCAATGTTTATTAACAGTCATTAAAATTGTTAAGCCAAATCATTAATGTTTATTCTTAAATGCAAAATATGAATTAACAAATCTATTATATAATAATTATACTCGGTTGGAAAAAATATTTCAAGTAAATATTTAAATAATTCCAAATTTAGTTATTATTATTACTATATGACAAAAATTTTAAATTAAATACTAAAATAAATTAATAATAATAAGAATAAGAATGATTAAATTAATGTAATAAATGGTTCAAGTTGAATTTAATGACCCGTATAATTTTACGGGTTTGACATATAAGGGTCAATTTATGTGGACCCATAGAATAGACCCAAAATGATACAACCCGAGTTGGCGGATTTTCACTAGTGGTTAATCGGTTTCGGGTGACGAACTCCTGACTTAAACAAGTCGATTTGGTTGGCGAAAGAGCCTACAACCGAACTAAATCAATCCTTGAACATCGCTAATTTCAGCTAAATTAATAGTCTAATATCTA
Source organism: Nelumbo nucifera (assembly GCF_055504915.1). Taxonomy (NCBI): domain Eukaryota; kingdom Viridiplantae; phylum Streptophyta; class Magnoliopsida; order Proteales; family Nelumbonaceae; genus Nelumbo; species Nelumbo nucifera. Next base: position 142,392,538 of record NC_142649.1, on the reverse strand, counting down.
ATAAACAAGAATAGTTTAATCTCCAACAATTATTAAAAATTTATAGCAAAAATACATAAATATTAAAATAAATTTATAATGAATACAATAGATATCTAATAAAAATACAATAATTACAAAAATACAATAAATACTAAAAATATATTAAATTAGTCAGTAAATAGAATAATCTCAAATAATAGTTTTATCTCTAATAAATATTAATTAATAAATTATAAAAAAGTACATAATTACTAAAAATAAATTTATAACAAAAATACAATAAATATGATAAATTAAATTTCAAAAGTTAGAGATAATTGAAGAGATAAATAGGAGCTAGTGATAATTTAGGAGATAAATAGGAATTAGAGACAATTTAGGAGAAAGTGGTGCCACTTGGCTAAACGTTAGAAAAGCAAATCCCTCTTTCTTTATGGTTGTTAGAAATAGTTAATCCCATATTATTTCCTTATTAATTTAATGAGTAATTATGTGAAATTAAAAAAAATAAAAAATTCAAAAAAAAAAGAAAATTAGGAAGGAGAGTTTATACATACATATATATATATATATATATATATATATAATTTTTGGGCTGGTTTGGGCTAATTGGGCCTCAGGACCTGAACCAAGCCCACATTCTGTATTGACTTAGATGCAGGTCCAGGCTGGGCCAGCCCATTCTCACCTTTAGTATCCACCTATCACATATATAAGACTTTGAATGCACCTCTCCAATTTTCCCTTGTTCTAATTCTATGGATAACATGCATCCTCAAATTCTCATTTATTGTAAATTATTGAATTGAAAAATGTCACATTCAGTTATCTCTTAGTGTCCAATCTTAAGTAAATCCTGATTTGCAAACCTAGTATTATTAAATTTACATAGCAGGTATTCTAGTTTAGTCCAAATTAATTATTTATAAAACCTCTTGTTTCTAAGGTATTTGTTTATAAACTGAGTTTTACATTTAATTGGTAATAATTTGTCAGTAATTCCATCAATTAAAGCAACATCATTAGCAATCAACAAGTATCAGAGACATGGGATCAAATCCGGCTGCCACCAGAGTTTTGTAGTCACATGAAGCAAAAAAAAAAGAAAAAGAAAAAGAAGAAATACCTACCACCGGGTAAAGAGACAAGTTGTTTTCCACTCTGAATCCAGTGTATTTTAGAAGCGCCATTCGTTGCTTGCATCTTTGAAACCTTTAACCGGCGGATTTGTCTAAAAAGAATTAAAACAAACCCAACTGTGAAATGCATCAATGAGCAATAAATAAAGAAGGTGAGGCATCTCAAGAGCTCTTCAATCCGCGTCCTCAATCTTATTTGTTTTTATTGTTTTAAAAATTAAAACGAAACTGAACTCATTGGGGAGACTGAAACATGCTGTTCAATTGGGCATCTCAAAAGTCCTCATCCCTCTCTCCTCTTGCTCTCATTTCAATGGTTTCTTGCGAGGCAATGTGGCAGTCACCATTGAAGAAGCAAGCCCAAAGCTGACAGTAACGATATTCACGATTCTTCGGCATCCAAATAAGCTGAGAACCTCACTCAAGTCACCACTGAAGAAGCGCCCAAATTAACAAAAAAGATGTAAACAGTAGCAGATGTTACTCCAGCAGCTATGGAAAAACTACCATTCTTGCTACTGAACAAATGAAGACTACCACAACAGGTTGTTGAAGTAAAAACAGAACCTAAGAAGAGAGTAATCCTATTGCACGGGGTGTGTAGGCCAAGGCGGGGTGGACTTCGAGTACGGTAGAAGCCGAGGGTAGATGGCCGAAGTGCTGCTAGGTAGAAACTTGTCAGAGGTCCCGGGTGAGAACCCGAGGCAGAGTCTCCGACGGTCAAGTTAGTACAGGGTGCGAAAGGAGAGTACCAGGACAGGATCCTGGTGGATAGTTCTAGACTAGAGTCACGATAGCAGTTATTGCAATAGCTATTATGACTTTAGTTGTAGGTCTTGAATTTTTTTGTAACCCCTTTACCTGGAGGGGGGTACCCCTATTTATACTTGAGCTGCCTGGAGGTAGGTGGAGATGAACGCCTGAGATGGGAGCTATACGAGGGCCTGCAATGGGTTTGGTAGGGTCATGTGAGCGCATCGCGGTTGGCTCCGTACGATGGGGACAAGGTAACCCCTGTTTTAGTGGATCTCGTTCCCTGATTTGACGCTCGTGGGCTGGGCCTCCCAGCCTCAAATGCGTTGGGTTGGGTCACTCCACATTACTTGCCCCCCACTCCCGAGGCCGAAGAGGAAAATTCGGCTTCGGTTGATGGGAGTAATAATGGTGAGCACCAGTGGGCCTAACAGTCGAGGTGTAGCCTGTGATGGTGTCCTCTTTCGTGTCTCTGCCTGGATCATCCTTATGAGTTGGGTCGGGGCTGCGAGTGGTTTACGACACTGCTACTTCGGATGAGTGATTCGGGAGGCGCGCTCAATGCAGATGTTCTGGTGCCGTCATTTGGGCTGAGAACATGAGGGACCAAAGGTTGTTTAGGCCAAGGACTTGTGGAGCCAAAGGCTGTTTAGGCCGAAGACCTGTGAAGCCGAACACCTGTGAAGCCCGAGGACCCGTGCACGGGATGACTTTTCGGTTTGACCGGTGCGCGCATTCACACGGTTGGGTCACATAGGCTGGTGGTCCATAGTGGGCGGACATGTCGGTTCACCCGGAGCATCATTTCGCCTTTCGAGGGTGAGCATTTAGGGATGCGGCGCAGCTGGATTGCAGGTGCGGAGGTGTTTTGCATCCGTTGGATCATAGATGATCCGAGCTGTCGCTAGCACGTCATTTCGCCTTTCAAGGACTTCACTCCCTCGTCATGTGGTATGAGGGTGCCCGAAATAGGCGGATGGCCGTGGAATCCTAAGGAGGGGAGATCTGCGTCTACCAACATTTCCTCCAATTCGGTCTTCGGTTTCCCTTTCATCCGTTGATTTCTGAATTGTTGAGGGCGTATGGGATTACTCTCAGCCAGCTGGTGCCCAACGCCGTTAGGACCATAGTGGCCATGCTGGTGGTGGCTTGGTTCCAAGGGGTGGAGCTGACACTAAGGCTCTTTCTAGCGCTGTTTGTGCCAAGGAGACATTCCTCTGAGAACGGCATGTACTACCTCCAACCCCGTAAGACCAAGCCGATAGATAACACTTCTTCCGTGCATAACTAGAAGGGAAAATTCTTCTTTCTGTCATGTCCCGAGGGTTGGTCCTTCCAGTTGGGGTGGGGAGAGGTTAGCCAGGCTACGGAGAAGAGTGTCCCCGTGCTCACGAGTGAGGAGAACGATGATCTCGCGCAGTTGCTCGACCTGGGGTTAGTCTGAGCCCAGCCCCTAGTGGAGGAGGAGGTCCCACTAGTTTTTGCGGGGCTCAGCCTTGCTCCCCTTGGTAGGAGAGACCCTGCAGTCTTTTAACACATCCTTTTTCCCCATCCCTTTTTCTTCTCTCTTCTCTTCTTCTCTTTTTTTTTTGCTGCCTTACTGATGGCTTTACTTTGTTTGTAGAGGTACCAATGGGTGCCCGCAAGTTTGTTCTGGAACATGCTCGCGCCATGCAGAAGGAACGGGCCAAGACGCTTCAGAGGCCTTTTGATGGTTAGAAGGAGAAGGCCGAGAAAGTCTCTACCCCTGCAAAGGGGGTTCTTCCCGCCAGGTCCCTACCAAGGGGACGAAGGCACATGTCCTTGCCAAAGGGACCTCTTCAACAGCTCCGCCGAAAGGAGCCACTTCGCAGATCCCCGTGAAGGGGAAGGGGCCCGTCGAGGAGGGCCAGTCGGGGCGCGAGGAGCAAGCGCCACAACAAGTTGAGGTGCTGAGAGGACCTGCTGACGAGGTCGAGGCAGGGAGGAAGAGACCGACTGAGGGGGCCATGGAGGGTTAACTGCAGCAAAAAGTGGCCCGCACTAGGAGCTCTACCAGTGACAACTCAAGGGGGTCCCACACGGAGTGTATATGGCCATTTTCTGCTCCCACGTTGTTGGAGGAGCTCACCCAGCGGTCTGATCAGATCTACCACCCTCAATGGGAGGTCCACGAGGGGGACTCAATCCGCAATGCAGAAGTTGGCCCAACGCTGGTAAGCGGGTCCCTGCTGTCTCAGGACCGCTTCCAAATGTTGGGGATGGCCCCTGATAAGTTGTACGATCAAGGGTTGCAGAGCTTGGCCGAGGTAATAGTCTGTTCCTCTTTGCTTTTCTTTTATTTTTCTTTCATTCTTTTTGTTGGGTACTAACTGTTTTCTTGTTGCAGGTCTGCCTTCATTTTGTTGGTGTAGGGGATCGATTGAAGTTGACCCTGGCCAATATGGATAAGCTGGAGGCTGAGAAAGACAAGTTTCAACAAACTGCCGCAAATGCCATGGAAAAGCATCGCGAGATGCAGCAGTTCTTCGCTGACGAATAGAAGTTCTGCAAGGAGGCCAAGGAGAACTTGAAGAAGACGCAAGATCTTCTTGCCAAGGAGTAGATTGAGAGGGCTCGGGTCGAGAGCCTAGTCTCCAATGCCGAGCGGCACCTCCATCAAGCCGAGGAGGACATCTCTAAGGCCAATAGGCGGGCGGCCAAGGTAGAGCGGAGGGCTGAGGAGGTAGCTAAGAAGGCTGCTGAGGCCGAGCAGAAGGTGGATGGTGCCGAGAAGAGGGCCCCGAAAGTAGATAATCGAGCTAGTAAGCTGGCCAACATCGCTTTTGGGGCTTATTCGGACGGGATCGAGGACACGAAGAAGGCACTCCTGGTGGTGCTTCCGCACTTCGATGTTGAATCTCTGAAGGTGATTCCCGATACTCCCAAAGAGGCTGCCGACTCTACACTTCCTCCTCCAACTAGTGGCGAGCTTAAGCCAAGCTTCTTTCTTTTTATTTGTATGTATTTGGCTTGAAGGGCCATGGAACAAATTTGTAAAGGCAAAGGAATTTTTTGTGCATAATGAAAATTAGAGGAATTTTTAGATCTTTTGCTTCGACCGTTGCACTTGTGTTTTGTTGTGTCATCTTTCCTTATATGTTTTCGTACTATTTTTTGCACTTATGCTTTTATTGTCGAAGGCTCCTTGCCCCTCCAAAAGCAAAAACACAATGCGGGACAGGCGTATTTCTCTTCGGTTTACTTTGTTTTTACTTTTGCACGTCAGGATCATGGCGAAGGGGCGGCCGAGGTGAAGCCTCTGAGGCTGAGCCGGGGCTTGCTTGGCCTAACACCCTTTTAAGCATTCACTTAGGCAAGGCCAAAGAGGTATGTGATGGGGAGAGGCCGAAGTGGGGCGTGAAGCTCACCTGTCTCTCTTCCTTTTACTTAAGTGGATAGCAAGATGACCTGTCGATGTAGAGTGGGGCCGAGGCTGAGCTGGGGCTCACCTGTCTCCCAATCTTCTAAGTGTTGGATTTGACAGGGCTGAAATGGCCTTCCGTATTAAGGGGTGGTTGAGATGGAGTTGGGGGGTGGCCGAGACAAAGCTAAGACTCGTCTGGTTCCGTGGGGCTTCGGTAGAGCTAAAGCTCCCCTGGCTCCCGTGTCCTCGCACGTTTGTTTTGACGAGGTTGAGTGCAACACTCCGAGGAGGCTGGCTTCTTTTGCTGGTAGCACTAAGTGTGAAAGTTCAGGAGGTTAGTTGCTGCCGAGACGGAGCGTTGAGGCGTGTGAGGCCTTGACCGTCCTGGTGTATTCTGATGCGTTAAGTTTTTAGCTAGGGTGTTCACTACTTACTCATCAAATCCTACCGTCGGTCTAGCGAGGGAGTATGGTCCTCAAAGGAGACTATACGCCCCTGTCGGTTGCGATGCCGAAGAGTTGTAAGAACTTAGTAGGTACATGCACTAAGCATTGAGCCGAAGAGGAACTTTGCTTCATTCATTCTATAATTTCAAAAAGGTGTTACAATCATTTGTAGTTCATCCAGAAGTTCTTCGAATTCCATGTCCGAGGTACAGCTCTTCCATCTAGGTGTTCTAGGTGGAAAGTGCCAGGGCCGGCGACTCTCTTGATTTTCTGTAGGGGCCTTCCCAGTTGGGACCCATCTTCCCTATTCCCGGTTCAGGGACCATGGCTTTTCTGATGACAATGTCTCCCTCTTGATAGTGTTTTTCTTTTACCTTGGAGTTGTAGTAGGGGGCCACTCGCTGCTGGTAAGTAACTACCCTTATCTGTGCTTGCTCTCGGGCATCTTTCAGTAGGTCTATGTTTGCTCTGAGGCCTTCATTGTTCTCAGCTTCATCATATGCTTCAACTCGGAGTGTCGGCTGGCCGATCTCTTCTGGGATTACTGCTTCTGTACCGTAGGTTAAGCTGAATGGGGTTTCTCCCATGGCTGTTTGAGGTGTAGTTCGGTAAGCCCAGAGTACACTATTCAGTTCTTCAGCCCATAGGCCTTTAGCACGGTCCAATCTGTTCTTCAGTCCATCCAGTATTGTCTTGTTGGTGACTTTGGCTAGGACATTAGTTTGGGGATAGCCTACCGAGGTGTACCATTGCCTGGTGCCGAGGGAGGCACATCCACTCTCGGAACTTGGCGTCATCAAATTGCTTCCCGTTGTCAATGACAAAAGAAGCGGCAGATGACGTTTTTCCAAAAGAAGTTTTGGATGGCTCGCACCGTGATGGCAGCCAAAGGCTTGGCTTCTACCCACTTGGTGAAGTATCTACTGCAATAGTGAGGTACTTTCTGCCCCCCGTGGCCGGAGGAAAAGGGCCAAGGAGGTCCATGCCCATTTGGCAAAGGGCCATAGGCTACTGAGGACCAAGAGAGTGATTGCCGGCCCATGGCATAAGTTGGCGTGCCTCTGGCATGGGTCACACTTGTGCACCAAACCAGCTACGTCCTTGTGGAGGGTAGGCCAGAAGTAGCCCTGCCTTAGACCTTTTTGGGTTAGGGCTCTCCCGCCAAGGTGGTTACCGTAGATGTTTTCGTGAATTTCTTGTAACACATAATTGCCCTCTTTCGGACGGAGGCATCGGAGTTAAGGCAAGGTGAAGGATCTTCGGTACATCTTTCCCTCCAGTAGGGTATAGTGGGTTGTTTGTTGTCTGAGTTGCTTTGCCTCATTTCTATCTTCGGGCAGCCCTCCTATTGACAGGAAGTTGGCAATGGGATCCATGCATGAAGGTTTGGCCTCTATGGGGAGCACTTGGACTTCTTCGATGGAGGGCCGAAGTAGATTCTTGACGTGCACGGTCCGGCCGAGGGATCCGCTTGAGGTACTTGCCAACTTGGAGAGAGGGACCCGTTGCAGGGAGAAGCGTTGTAAGTGGCGGGCTAGATCTTGAACTTTGGTGAGGTACTTGGACATGCTTTGTTCTCTAGCCTCGTACTTTCCGTTCACTTGATTCACCACTAGCTGAGAGTCGTTGAAGACTTGGACATGTGAGGAGCTGAGGTCCCTTCCAAGCTAGAGACCGGCAACGACGGCCTCGTACTCGGCTTCGTTGTTCGATGCTTGAAAGTCCAACCTTAGCACATACTCTATGACAATATCATCTGGGGTGAGGAGGATGAGGCTCGCTCTGCTTCCTTTAGCATTGGAGGAACCATCAACAAAGAGCTTCCATCGAGGCTGAGCCTCATCGTCGACATGATCCCCCTCAACGTTTTTTGGGGGCTGGCGAAGGGCTTAACTGAAGGTGCACTCCACTATGAAATCTACCAGGGCTTGTGCTTTGATTGCGGGCCTCGGTTGGTATTGGATGTCAAACTCCGATAGCTCAATGACCCACTTCGTCAAGTGTCCTGAGGTGTCAACAAAACTTAGGAATATGCTTGATGTTACGCCGAAGGCACACTTGCTGGGGTTGAGTTTTATGTTGTACTTCTGCAAGGTGTCGAAGGTCTCGGCTATGTTTGAGACGTGGGTCTTGGCCTTCAGGCTCTTTAGTACCATGTCATCCACATAGGCTTCGACGTTCCTCCCCATCTGCTCTTCGAACTAGGGTTGTTCATGGGTCGGGTTGGGTCAGTTTTCTGATGTTTTTCCAACCGACCCAACCTGGTCGGGTTGCCTAAAATTGAAACCAAAACCGACTCTGTGTTAAGCAAAACTGACCTGATCGGTTTGAGTCGGTTTGGGTTGGTTTCGGCTCTACTTAGTGGTGACTTAGTTGCTGTTCAAGTGTTCATTTTTGGCTCTACATTCCCAAAGGAAACCATCATTTCCTTAATGTTTTGTGGCCCATCCATGGATCTAGTTGTGGAGGGAGCAGAGATTGAGAGTACTATTTGCCTAGTGTCCACTTACACTATAGAGATGAGAGATATATAGTGTAACTAAGTAGGTTGTACTACTAACTAGGAACTAACTACTAAGTTGGTTCGGTTCGGGTTGGTTTCGGTTTTCACACATGAAAACCGAAACCGAACCAAATCATCAGTTTATGATTTTTTATAACCCAAAATCGATCGGTGATGAAGAAAACCCGGCCGACTCGGGTTGGGTCGGTTTGGTCGGGTTGGGTCTTTTTATGAACAGCCCTATTTTGAACACCTTGTTGACAAGGAGTTGGTAGGTGGCCCCAGGATTCTTGAGGCCGAAAGGAATCACACGGCAGCAGTATGTGTCATGCTCGGTGATGAATGAGGTTTTCTCTTCATCATCTGGGTGCATCATTATTTGATTGTATCCGGAGAAGGCATCCATGAAGCTAAGCAACTCATACCCTGCAGTGGCGTCAATGAGGTGGTCTATCCTCGGCAAAGGAAAATTGTCCTTTAGGCAGTCTCTATTAAGGTCTGTGAAATCAATATAGATCCGCCATTTCCTGTTACCTTTCTTTACCATAACCACTTTCGACAACCAGTTAGGGTAGTGTACCTCTTGGGTGAAGCTGACGTCGAGTAGCTTTTTAACTTTCTCCTCTATGGCCTTCCAACGTTTTGGTGCCAAGTTCCTCTTCTTTTGCCAAACTGGCCTAGAGCTCGGGTCCACGCTCAGCCTGTGTGTAATGACCGAAGGGTCAATTTCGGGCATGTCAGCGGGGACCAAGCAAAGACATCGGCATTGAGGAGCCACTATCAACAAGGATCCTTTTGACTACGAAGTTTGCAATGACAGCCGAAACCACCAATGCGTCGTCATGGGGGACTGCTACCCCCTTTAGGTCCTCATCCATAAAGGAGAGGGGTTCTTGCTTCTGCTTCTTGGGGCCCGACCCCTGGATGTTTAGCTAACTGGCATAGGTTTTGCAAGCCAAAGCCGAGGCTCCATCTGAGGTCGTGCCTCCCATTATGACGTCGATGATGCCTACTGTTGTTGTTGCTGAGAGGACGAGGCGCCAGCCTCGCCTCCGATGTATTGCTTGAGGTGGCCTCGACGAATGAGGGACTTTATCTCGTTTTTGAGATCATAGCAGTCTTTGGTGTCATGGCCGTTGCCTTGGTGGAACTTGCAGTATTTTTTAGGATTCCCCTAACAAGGGTTCTTCAACTTTTCGGGCCACTTCATAAATTTCTCCTACCCAATCTACATCAAGATCTGCGTGAGGGTGGAGTTGAGTGGCGTATATGGATTATAAACCAAGGCTGGGGTTGAAGGCTTTCTGTTGTTGTTGTTGCTGCAGCCCTGGTTCCTATTTTTCCTCTTGTTCTCGGGGGCTCTGTCCTGGTGCTCCACGCCCCTCTCATGGGCGTTCGTGGCTGAGGTCTCTTCAATCGCAATATACTTCTAGGCCCTTTCTAGGAACTCCAGCTTCGTCTTTGGTTGGCTTTTTGGCCACGGAACATTTGAGGGCAGAGCTAGGGAGGAGCTTGCTGATAGCAACATGCGTGGAGACCAGGGGGTCGAGATCATGGATTTCAAGTTCTTCTTTCTTGAAGCATTCAATGTATGAACGCAAGCTTTCCCCTTCGCTTCTGCTTGATAGTCATCAGCGAGACGACACTCTTTTGAGGGTGTCGGCTATTGATGAAGCGCATGAGGAACATGCTGGAAAATTGCTTCCACGAGTTGATGGACCGAGGTGGGAGGTTTGAGAACCATCACCGAGCGGCTCCCTTGAAAGTTGCCTGGAATGCTCGGCATGTTAGGACGTTGGAGTACCCATCTAGGATCATGAGTGCCCTAAAGCTCTCCAGGTGGTCATCCAGGTCAGAGTTCCCATCGTACATCTCCAAGGCTGGAGACTTGAAGTTTGGGGTTAGAGGCTCGGAGATGATATCAGGGGAGAAGGCACCCATTCTCCCTTGGCAGGAGTTTTGTCCGGCCGAGGTGTCAATTCGGCCCTCTTTCACTTGTTTGAGCTTGGCTTTGACAGCTCTGAGTATGACGAACATGGGGTCGGGCATGGCCTGCGTGCCATCCGGTCTTCGTGAACACGGTGGTGCTTGGCGTGGACTCCGGTGTTCTTGGAGTTGAGACTGCATGCTTCACGTTTAGCGTGATGATCATTAAAAACGTCCCAGAGGTCTGAGACGTGAGGGGAAGAGGCTCGACATGACCCTCGACCTAGGAATGGGCGTTGGGGCGATCGCGACACCCGCCTTCATCCCTCGGATTGGCCCTTCGGCATTGGTGATGCTGCTTGGAGGGTTGACGACTATCCTCCAATCGCTCTGAATCCTCCTCCCTTTGAATGGGAGGTCTAGAGTTATACTCCCATTGGCTGGAATGTTTAAGGGTGCTAGAGCGTGGGTCAACCGGGCGACTGCTGCTAGACTCTAAGGGCTTGGTCCGCTCCGTGTGGCCGAGGCTAGGGGCCAACTGGGTGGTGAACTTGTGCTAGCCTAGCTGTGTTGACTCCCCGGCGGGGCGGTCACCTTGGGGGCGACCTCCTGCCTGGGGGAATTTCCACTCGACTCATTGTCTCAAATATTCCAGGCAGGTCGAGCACGACCTGGAACTATTCACTAGTGACAAGATTTTGCGTATTTCTCATTCTTCATACCATGTCGATTGGTCGGAGCGTGGGGACTTTTTAACTCGCTATAGTTCTTTTGAGAAACGTATCAGTGTTGTTCCCACAGACAGCGCCAATTGTTGATGCTCGGAATGGCCAAGGACAACAAAGTAATTTCACCCCTGGACTCTGAAGGGTGGTTGAAGGTTTTGTGGACTCGGAGAGGTCGCTGCTAAGGCCGAGGTGTGTAGGCCAAGGTGGGGTGGACTCTGAATACGGTAAAAGCTGTGGGTAGATGACCGAAGTGCTGCAAGGCAGAAACTTGTCAGAGGCCTCGGGTGAGAACCCGTGGCAGAGTCTCCGATGGTCAAATTAGTACAGGGTACGAAGGGAGAGTACCAAGACAGGATCTTGGTGGATAGTTCTAGACTAGAGTCACGATAGCAGTTATTGTAATAGCTATTATGACTTTAGTTGTAGGTCTTGAGTTTTTTTGTAACCCCTTTATCTAGAGGGGGGTACCCGTATTTATACTTGAGCTGCCTAGAGTTAGGTGGAGATGAATGCCTGAGATGGGAGTTGTACGAGGGCCCGCAGCAGGTTTGGCAGGGCCATGTGAGCACATCGTGGTTGGCTCCGTACGATAGAGACATGGTAACCCTTGCTATAGTGGATCTTGTTCCCTGATCTGGCGCTTGTGGGTTGGGCCTCCCAACCTCAAGTAGGCTGGGTTGGGTCACCCTATATCAGATACGATATGCCCCATATCAAGCGTATCGTATTGTATCGAAATTTGAAACCTTATGTAGAATTTTACTGTTATAGAGATGAGAGATGTTAAAGGTATGATGAGGCATCATGGGAATTTGATCATAAATTGGTAAGACTGGTTATAAAAGGGTCTTACACATCCAACCCCATTCCCTTCAGATTTTTTTAGAGTTGGTTATTGGAGGAGGAGTGTCTTAAAATTATTAAGGAGGCATGGGAAGCCAATTTTTTTAAATATATGCTAGTTTTAGAATAGGTGCTAAATGAAACTTAATAAAATACCAATTAAGGAGACGAAGAAGAGAAAGTTTCGGAGAAATTGAATCCATATTGAATTGGGTTAATGAGAAACTGCTAAAATTAGAATAAGCCTCAGAGTTGGAAGACCATATTTTGATTCGGGACCTGGAAATTTTTCAAGAAAAACGAGTTCTTCAATAAGAGCTAAATTGGAGGCAAAAAAATCTATATACAGTATTTGGTTAAAGAAGGGGATCACAACACCAAATTTTTCCATAACTGTTAATTTTAGGAGACAGAAATCAAATCTCCTGGATTAAAGATGAGAATTGGAAGTGGTTTGGTGATCATAGTGAAATAGCTAGGGTTTTGTTAATTTTTTTGAGGAATAATTTAAATGTTGAAGAGGTTCAGAGTTCGTCAATATTCCCAACCTCTTGATCCAATAACTACAGACTTAGATATAATGAAGCCTTGAATGCCTTGCCCTCTTTGGAAGAGATTAAGGATGTAGTGATATGTTTGGGATCTTTGAAATCCATTGGTCCAAATGATATTTTTATTTTGGGAATTCATGGATAATGATATTTTTTTAAATAAAGTTTTGTGATAAGATTAAATAACACTTTTATTACCCTTATCCCTAAAGTAAAGAATCCCAGCTTGGTTAGTCACTTCAAGCCCATAAGCCATTGTAATGGTGTGTTGTATAAAATTGTAACTAAATTGTTGGCAAACAAATTAAAAACCTTTTTTACAAAAATGTATCTCCCTTCTTAAAGGTGCTTTTGTTCAAGGTTGCCAATTATAGGATAATATTATAATTGCCCTAGAACTAAACATCACATGAAAGGGGGTTTAATGGTGATTAAAATAGATATAACAAAGGCTTATAACTCATTAGAATGGGATTACCTAATGTGGGTTTTGAAGTCCTTGGGATTTTGTGATAATTAGTGCCAGATGATTTGTTCTTGCATCTCATCATTTTCCTTTTTAGTTCTAATAAACGGGACTCCTGAGGGCCATTTTGAAATTTCAAGAGGTATTAGACAAGGCAATCCTATTTTTCCTTTATCTCTTGTGTTGGTTATAGAAGGATTTTCTAGATTCCCGTTACTAATTCTTTTTATGGGCCCATAGCTTTTAGCAAGTTGGCTTGAGCTGTAATGGTCATGCCTATTTGGGATGAATTTGCCAAGAGGGTAGCCAGCATGACTGGCCGATATAATTTTTCATTTTTTTAAAAATAATTAAAAAATAAGAACATAGACAATAAAATTTTAAAATTTTATTCCATATGAATTTTAATATATACAATTGTTTATAGATGAAATAATAAAATGAAATTGAAAAAAACTTACAATAAAATTGAAATAAAATAGTGTAATAAAATTGAAAATAAAAACTTATATATAGTGAAATCCCTAAGCCCGACATGGCCCAGGGTTTCAGATCGTGCCTAGGCACTAAGGTTTTAAAAACTGGACTAGATATAGAATCATTTTGGCCACCAGTTCCTGAGTCGAATGGTACAACCGTTCAGTTCTAGCGGATGGTCTGTTCTGATTTAAAAAATAATTAAAATAAAAAATGATCAAAGTTATTGTCTGGGTTAAAGGGTTAACGATTCAATCGCCCAGGCTAACGGTCAAAATTGTCCGACCATCCGGTTCGATCTGTTTTCAAAACCTTGCCTGGCACAATCCAGGTACTATATAGCACACGGGCACGGGCTGTGCCTGCCTGCTTGGCATGGCTCGAGTCATGCCTAAGACCGTGTGCTGTTTAGGCTTGGTGTTTTGGGTTTGTTTGGTTGACGGAGATTCATTTGATGGGATGTAAACTGGACATGTAGCAGCCTGGGGCCCCATAATTTGCCACTAGTTATCTATTCATCGGATCATGACAATAAACTGGACAGCATGGTCTGATGATTTTAGTTATCTGGTTTATGGATGATTATTGATTTTGTGCCTTCATTGTGAGAAAACTCTTTTCTGTTTCAGGTTGAATCTTGCCCAAATAAACGTAATGATGGCATTGATATTACAATGAATCCTCACATCCTCAGCTGAGAAATTTGAATGACCAAAGGGAGATGGAGAAAAATGTTTTGTATTCAACATAATATATAAACACTATCAGCACCTTTATTTTAAGGTAACCAGGAGCTAAACTAAAAAATTATAAAAAAAAAAGAAAATTATATACAAGATAATATATCTATACTATATTATATAGTAATAAAAGCCACGTCAACATCCCTCTCTTTCTCCCATTCCTTCTGCTCTAAAGCCCTTTTAGTTCACGAGAATAGGGGTTTTGAATCGATTATCAAAATGGGTTATTCTGATTTCAACTATTTGGTAGAGTGGAGTTAGAATCTCATTCCCATTCCTGTTGGAATGGTATTTTCCATTTGAAGGAATGGTCATTTCTTGTCCCTTCCTTGGAAATGAAATTTCATTCCTGTTTATTCCAATTCTCATTCCTGTCTGAACCAAACAGATTATGGGAATAAACAACTCAAATTTCAATTCTAAAGATTTTCAATTCTGATTCTGATTCCAATTCCAGATGCAAACCAAACGGACCCTAATATTTCGTAGAGTGCTCTCTCCTTTCTCCCATTCTCCCAATGTCACATCAGCAATCCTCCCTCTCTCCAAAATCTTCATTCCTATTTTTATATATATTTAAATTTCTTATTTTTTTAATTGTACACAATTGAATACTTTCGTTTCAAACCCCAACAAACAACTTAAAATTCGAAACAAGCACGATTCTATGGGTCTGCTACACTGAGATTGTAAGTCGTCATACCACTCTTTCCCTACTTTCACTCTGTTCTCTTTTACCTTATAAATCGTTTTGGACATTCTTGACTCACAGCAGTTGGAGATTCATTGTCGACATTCTAGATTCAGAGCAACTTCATCGTCTACATTCATAAACTGAACTTAATTGGCAGATTTAGAGAACAGGGGCAAAGCATCCAGGTATGTTTTTCCGACATCAAAAACCCACCAAAAAAACCCAAAAATCTGTTCTATGCAGTGTCAATATTTTTAAGAGGATCTGTTTTTGGTTAATGGCCGCATACGTCAAATGGGTCGTTTTGGTTTTTCCGACCAACCGAAAAACAAAAAATGTTTAAAACCCAGAAACAGGGGAGCACTTGCACGTTTAAAACCAAAGACGTTTTTTCTGCACTCAGCCCTATACGTTTAAAACCAAATGGATTTGTTGTAGTGTAAATAATTGCTTCTTGGCAACAAATGGGCCGTTTTGGTTTTTTCTGCATTCAAACACCAACTAAGATCTGTTGTTGTTCCGCTACTGTGGTCGCTGAGTCGAGTGACGACTGTATCGCAAAACGGGTCAAGATGATGATTGTCTTGGGTCGGATTCTGGATAAGTGGATATTCCAACCCAGATCCGTTTTGGCATCAACTTAATTTTCTATATTTTTTATTTATTAAACAATAATAATTATTATTAGTATTTTTGAAATAACTACAATTTCAATAATAATTATGAGTATTATTAAATAGGGTTTAGGGTCAAAAAGAGAGGAAGCATTCAGCCACCAAACTCCATGCGTCTTGCGTCAAGAAGAGAGGAAGCATTTTTGCTTTGACTCCACGGTAACATGAAAGTGTGCTCAAGCATGAGCATGGTGGTACAAGATTCACACTTGTGTTTATATGGTGCCAAACATTTTGAATTGAAATCAGCCCCTAAGCAAAGGGCATTTGCAGCCAGTGATCCATACAGACCACATGTGGCAAAGACGACATCATACAAATTATGGACAGCTTGACATATCGACTGCCATGACCCCGATGCTTCAATCCATGAATACATCCAGAGATTTCTATCTATATCTAGTCTCAAAAATCGAAAACACACCAACAGAAGAATCATTGTGATCTCCAAACAGAGACCACACTGGTTTGGATCTTCTGTCAAGAAGTTGCAGGGCTTTATCAGAGGTGAGGGTGGCTTAAATAGCTGAAACAAGACTCCAACCTGTTTAGTAATTGACATTGCTTTCCAATTTCAGTTTCCACTCACCTGAAACATCCATGGGGAGATTGTAGTAACTTGACATCGAATTTCTGTTAACAGCTCGGAGTGTTTGACCAAAATATAGATTATGGCCTTAAAATATTTGTTCCCTTGAACCTTGTCTTCTCAATGACAAACTTTTTGGCTTCAATATTCAGACCTTCTCCAAATTTCAGATGTCATGGTTGCTACGCTCATGGATCATCTACCGATGTCTCTAATTTTAGCAGTAGATGTACAGAATTCACATATGAACTAGAATAAAATTTTGCCCAATATTCTTCATACTGCATTGCAGTTTACATCCTTTGGTCTATATCACACCCTTCCATTTGATCATTGCACATGTAGGAAATATGTTGCTAGGTAGATGATTGGAAACAGATTCGATAGAAGCAGATACAATCAAGATAAAACTGCAGGCTGGAATGTTATCTCACCTTAATCCTTTAAAAATTTCTTGTGACGATCGAATGCGTTGAGTCCTCAAATATGAGCTTGATATTGTTTGTAAACATCAAATTTAAGTGAATCTAATAGGTTCTATATATATATATGTGTGTGTGTGTGTGTGTGTGTGTGTGTGTGTGTGTGTGTGAAATAATAAAATATCTCATCGCATTACTCTCTCATTTGATTTACATATTATCTCATCGCATTCTTCTCCTCTTTCGATACCATTTTACGTGGTATCAGAGCCAAGAAAGTCCTAATCTATGAATCTCTCATCTTTTTTGTTGATCCTACTCTACATCAACATTCCAATACTCTGTCAATGACGACGGTAGAGGCAAATTCAAGCTCGTTGCGCATAAACAATTCACTGACATCAGGTTGGATGCAATGAATTCACCATACTATCTCCATCCGTCCGACAATCCAAGGCTGATTCTTATGTCGAATCCACTTATTGGAGATAACTTCCACACCTAGAAGCATGCGATAAAGATTGTACTCCGTGCAAAGAACAAATATAAGTTTATTGACGGTTCTTTACCACAAATCGTCATTGTCTTCGCTGGAAGAAGAGATTTAGAGTAAATGTAAATCAGTGATCGCCTCATGGATTCTTAATTCACTAATGTCACCTTCATTGAATCTATGGCATAAATATGGTGTGAACTTGAAGAACAACTTGGCCAAGGTGACATCCCACGTATCTATCAACTTGAACAGGATCTTGCGTTACTCCGACAAGGAGATCTCTCTGTTGTTGCATATTTTACTCGTCTGAAAATCCTATGGGATGATCTTGACACTCACGGATCTACCTGAATGTACTTGTAGTGCGATGAAATTCTTCCTTGTTGATCGAGAACGAAGAAAGATCCATCAATTCCTCATGGGACTCCGAGATCCTTTCAATATGATTTGTTTACAGATTCTTGGATCTGATCCTATGCCACCATTGAATCAAGTCTATGCATTGATTATATAGGAAGAACGCCATCAATTAACTGTCTCCTTGTGGAGTCCATCCAATCTTGATGCCACGGCTCTCCACATTGCCTCCAAACCACCTAGTTGTCCGTCGGGTCGGAACAGACCCTATTGTGATCATTGTAAGCGTCTAGGCCACACAAGAGATAAGTGTTATGAGCTCATTGGGTATCCCCCTGGTTGGACCCATCGAACTACTGATTCTAACAAAAATACATGTCCTCCAACTAGATCTGATAAGGCAATTTCCTACAATGTGAATGTTGGATCTGATAAACCCAATCAAGATTCCCTTGTTATTGGACTCTCGCTGCAGCAGTATAATCAACTAATTTTTCTTCTCAGCAAAGACTCGACAGAGACTTCATCTAATCTCTTCGGTAAGACCGTCCCTGTTGAATGGATTCTTGATAGTGATAAATCTGATCACATTATATCAAATATATCCCTATTTTCTTACTACTCCCTAATGTCTAATCCAAAATTGGTACGTCAACCCAATGGTGCTACTGTTTTTGTCTCACACCATGGCATAGTTTCACTGACTCTTGGTTTCTCTATTAGTGGTGTCTGCTTTCACTTGTAATCTTCTTTCAGTTAACAAACTAACTCAACAATCCCGGTGTGTTGTATCTTTCTTTGCCACTCACTGTGTCATATAGGACTATGTTTTGAAGACCACGATTAGAACGGGTGAACTTCAAGACGACCTCTATTGCATCTATTTCTCCTCCCATATCTGCTCATCTCACCAGTTCCACATCATCATATGAATTGTGGAATAAGCGCCTTGGTCATGCCTCTAGATCTCGCTTATCCTTACTCCCCAAGATTGCCCTCTCACCACTTGATGCGTGTTGTGATGCTTGTCAACGCGCCAAGTAGACACGGGCTCCATTTCCAATCAGTTATATTAGTAGTACTTACTTCTCCATTCTAGTTGTTATATTGTGATATATGGGGCGGTTACAAAACCCCTTTGCATACCAATGCACATTTTTTTCTCACTATAGTAGATGATTTTACTAGATGTACATGGACATTTCTAATGAAACATAAATATGAGGTTTTCGATTTCCTCATCAATTTCTATATAATGGTTAAGACACAATACAAGTGTTCAATTCAACAGATTCGGTCTAACAATGGCCTTGAATACCTATATGGGCCCTTACAAAGCTTCTTTCAACAAAAGGGTATTATCCACCAGCAGTCGTGTGTAGACATGCCACAACAAAATGGCGTTGCCGAACGCAAGCATCGGCACTTATTGGAGGTTGCACGTGCTCTTCGTCTTCAAGCAAATCTCCCAGTTTCCTTTTGGGGTGAATGTCTTCTTACTGCAACCTATCTTATCAACATTATGTCTACGCCAAAGTTGGGTGGCAAGTCCCCATATGAGAAGCTTCATCTTTGCCCACCCAATTATAGCCATCTCCGAGTATTTGGGTGCCTCTATTATGCACAAATACAGCCAATTCCTCATGACAAATTTGCAGCCCGTTCTACACGGTGTGTGTACATTGGTTATCCATATGGTTAGAAAGGGTATAGGGTGTTTAGCCTAGACACCAAACAGATATTCACTTCTTGGGACATGTCCTTTTATGAAACTGAGTTCCCGTTTGCAACTGTTTCAACCACCAGTCCCACTAAAACTGTCATTCCATTGGCCCAACCAGATGATGGGTGTAGTCTTATTCCATGCTATAAATGAGCCTCTTAATGAGTCTCATGGTCAAAATAGTGTCGCTTCTTATGACAATTATAATCGTGCGGCTACAAGTCTCATTGCAAATAGTGAACCCAACCTTGAACCACCAAGTCAAAATAGTGTCGCTTCTTATGACAATTATTACTTCTTGTCCCACTCTCTCTCGCCAGCTTCCATCTCACCTACATGATTTTGTATGTGATCTTCCCACCTCCCTTACAAATCATTGTGCTTCACTTGCTACCACTCCTCACCATCCCTCTAAGCCCACAACTTACTCTCAATCTGCCCAATCTTCCCATTGGAAAACTACTATGATCGATGAACTTGCAGCTCTAGATCGTAACAATACATGGACACTCATGAATCTTCCACCTAGCAAAAGGGTGAGGTTTCAAATGGGTCTATAAGCTTAAGTTAAAGGATGATGGCTCCATAGATCGGTATAAGGCTCAACTTGTAGCAAAGGGATACAATCAAGTTGAAGGGCTAGATTACCATGACACTTTTGCTCCTGTCACAAAACTAGTTACCATGTGATGCCTACTTGCAATAGCTGTTGTGAAACATTGGGAGCAGCATCAACTAGATGTTAACAATGCCTTCTTACATGAGGATATTCATGAAGAGGTTTACATGAAACCTCCCCTTGGCCTTCTCGCCAATGATGATTTCTGTGTTTGCAAGCTAAATAAATCTCTCTATGGTCTCAAGCAAGCTTCTAGACAGTGGTTCGTCAAATTCACGCAAGTTCTTGTTGCTATTGGTTTCACACAATCATCAACCGGCTATTCTTTGTTCACTTTTCAACAACCCAACTCATATGTTGTTGTCCTTGTATATGTTGATGATTTAATCATTACGGGAGATGATCTAGCCCGTATTGCTTCTCTTAAGGCCTAAATCAATGATTACTTCAAGACAAAAGATCTTGGGCCCTTACAGTACTTCTTGGGGGTTGAGGTATGCCAAAATGATGATGGCATATTTATGCATTAGCACAAATACATTCTTGATATCCTCATTGAAACGGGCATGCTTGAATGCAAACCTTGTCCAACCCCTATGCAGCAGCAAAAACATTTCACTGATGCTTCCAACCCGCCTATTTCTGATCTTGCCCATTATAGGTGCTTGGTGGGACGATTGGTCTACATCACTACTACCAGGCTTGAGTTAAGCTTTGCAATCTACTCCTTTAGTCAATTCATGCAAGATCCCCATCAAGAACATCTTGATATTGCGCTTTGGGTAGTTCGTTACCTTCAAGCTACACCCACACAAGGATTATTTTTACCAGCCAAGAGTGATCTACAACTCCAAGGTTTTTGTGACTCCAATTGGGCCAGCTGCCCCCTTACTTGAAGATCAACCACAGGCTACATCACCTTCCTTGGGGATTCACCTCTTTCATGAAAAACCAAGAAGCAACATATTGTTTCAGTTCTTCTGCAGAGGCCAAGTGTCGTGCTATGGCAATTGCCACCTCCGAACTCTTATGGATTAAAAGGATTCTTGTTGATCTTACGATCACCAATTGTAGACCCATGAAGCTTCATTGTGACAGTAAGGCTGCCATCCACATTGCCACCAATCCTATTTTTCATGAACGTACAAAACACATAGACATTGATTGTCATTTTGTACGTGAATACATCCAAAAATAGGTGATCCAAACAATACACATCTCTAGCACCATTCAGCCAGCTGACATACTTACAAAAGGTGCAATCCATTTTCAGCAGCTACTATCCAAGTTGGGCGTTGCTTCCCATGTCCAACTTAAAGGGGGGTATTAGGCCAAGGCACGTAATAGTAAGGCAGTTGTAACAAACACATGGCCAACTTGTTAGGCCCACTTGTCCACTTGATCCAAGTCAGTTAGAACCTGTATATGTGTGTGTGTGTGTTAAATAATAAAATATCTCATCGCATTACTCTCTCATTCGATACCATTTACGTATTATCCCATCACATTCTTCTCCTCTTTCAATACCATTTTACAAAGATAAATAGAAACTTAATGTTTTCTCTCTTCTCTTCTCGAAGACCTAAACTTAATGTTAACACGAACGATGTCAATGTAGGAAAGGAAGATGAGAGTGTTTCCTTCCTTGGAGTCACTCATGTCCCAATGTGGTAGAATGGGACAGTTGGCTTGACAGATTAGACTCCAAATACCACCATTCTCATCCTTGAGCACACTTTCTATTACAATGAAGTTTATGGTGGCTGAATGTTTCCTCCTATTCTTGAGTTGATGGAGTTTTAGGGTGGGAGATTGATAGAGGAGAAAGTTCAGTTTCTTTTAGGATTATTTTTGTCAAATTCTATGTAAAATAAAAGTGTAAAATGAGTATTTTGAAAAAATAGTGCATCAGTGGAACGTTTTTTGTCTAGGTCAGTGATGAAAGGGAGGTTTGTGTTGAGTTTTCCAAAAGTTCAGGGGGGAGGTTTGTGTTTAAGTGAAACTTGAGGGGAGATATTTTTTATTGTTAGAAACCTCAGGGGAGGTTTTTATATTTTACCATATTTAATAATTTTCGGAATATTAATAATTGTTCAATAATTTCAACCATTTATTTCTGAAAATTAGTCTCATTTAATACTTACTGTTAATTTCTTGTTTTTAATCATTAGTCATTGAAAATTATCAGAAATTGGTGTAATTACTGTTATTTTCCGATTTTTAATCATTAATTGTTGAAAAATATCAAATTTTAATGTTATTTAATGTTTAATTTTTTATTGTAATTTACTGTTATTTTCTGATTTTTACTCAATAATTATTGAAAATTATCAGAAATTAGGGTAAATTATAAAAAAAAGTGTCATTTAATTTTTATTGTAATTTACAGTTATTTTTTATTTAAAAATTAACTGTTGAAAATTACAAAAAAATAGTGTATATTGTTTTTAATATTTATTTTCGATTATAAATTACTGTTATTTTCTTATTTTTATTGAAAATTATCAGCAATTAGTGGAAAATTTATTGTTATGTAATTTTGGTATTTTGTAATTATTTATAAATTATTAATTTACAGTAAAAAGTTTAATATTTTTTCAATTAATTATTGGTAATTTACATTGGTTTTTGGTAATTACTAAATTGGAAAATTATTGGGGAGTTTTAATTATATTTATAAGTACTATAACTATTCAGAAAATTAATCTATTTTTTATGTTTTTGGTAATTTAATTTGGTGAAAGTTAATTTTAATTTGGGGGATGATCCTCTTGGGGTTGAATAACCCATGGGCTTTATGAGTTTTAAGCCCTATACTTTGACCTCTGAGAAAAAAAATCCCCTGACACCTTTCAAATTATCAATTGATAAAATTAATCAACTTTTAATTGTTCTAAAACTACCCTTCCCCCTTGAGCATGAATGTTGAGAATGTCTAACTGCATGTGAGATGGCAAAATTGGGCTACACCAAGGGGTTTGACAAAATCCTCAGCTTTTCTTGTATAGTGTGGCGGTCAATTTCCATGTATTTGGTACATTCATGAAACGGGTTAAGATCTATTAGGCATGTTAGGTAAGCAAAATGAGTGAGCACCTAATAGCTGTGTGACACTTGTCTCGGTTAATGTGCCTCTCATTCAGACGTTTTTGCTCCATTAAACAGTAATTATTCGTTATCTTATTATCTTTGTTAAAATAATTAAAAAAAATGCAAAAAAAAAAGAAAAACCTAAACATGTTGGGACTTATTGGATTCTCTCCAACCTTCTGCCATTTAGGGTTCTCCCAACTCTGACCTTCAGCTGCTGTAACCAAGTTCTCTCCAACTTTAACCTTCAACCACAAAATTCCAACTCCAACCTTCAAAAGTTCTCTTTCTTTCAATAAAGCAAAGAAAAAGAATCTCTAGAGAGGAATGATGTAGGCCTCTCAACTTTTTGGTTCAGAATCTTCTTTTCAATTACAAACAGTGGATGAGGAAGAAGATGGGAAAAGTTGTGGTATGAGAGAACTCGGTTCAGCTGTTGAAGGTCGGTATCAGAGAGAGAATCCTAAACGGAAGAAGACCGGAGAGAGTCCAATGAATCCCAACTCCCAACACGTTTAGATTTTCCTTTTTTCATTTTTTTATTTTAATTATTTTGACAAAAATAATAAGATAACAGCCTGTCTAACGGAGAAAAATGTGTAATGCTGCTTGATTGTTACACGCTGATGATGAGATAATTGGAGTTCTCCAGAAAAATCATTGTGTTCTCCAGTTAACAACCCAAGAGGGTGATGAATTGGGATGATCATCGGTTTATAATAACATAATGCTGTGTTTGGTTTGAATATAAGAAAAACAGAAAGTTGAGAGGAAGTCTTGATTAATTTCACAAATTTTGTAAACAATTTTCTGTGTCTTATTTTCTATCAAATCGAATATAGCCTAATTGTTTATGATGTTACAGCAAATTTTTTTTGGTAAATCTCTTAAATTATTCCTACTATTTAGTGTAACGACACATGGTATTCCTACAGTTTAGCATAATGACACATGGTATTCCTGCAGTTTAGCATAATGATACATGGTATTCTTACTGTTTAGCAATTGTCTTTGGATATTCTTAAGTTTTTTGACAATTGTCATTGTCGTTAAATCTGAACAGAAAGATGATTTTACGTTTTTACCATTCTGTTAATTCTCACACTCTTCCGAATCTGCCATTGCTGTGAAACCTTTCCTGGCCCTCGTCTGCGTCTTCTCCCACTGTCACCTGTAATCCGCATAAGTGTGTCCGCACCCTGAATGGACAACAAAGACTCGGATCAACCCCCGGTTCCCCTACACACGGTCAACCAGAGATGAACGAGCTAATGTAGAAAGCCATGTCGGGGTTCTCTCACTTTATTCTGGCACCGCCGCTACAAGTTGCAGCGGTGGATTTCGTACTTCTCTCTCCACCACTTACTGGTCAAACACCACCACCACTGCCAATTAGAGAGGATTAGAGAGATTTTCGCCTTGTATTCAAGGTCTTGTACCTAAAACACCACCGCCTGGTATTACTTAAATGGGCGAAAATCTCTTGTCCGATTTCCCCCACATGAACGATCATCGCATATGGGGTTACGACACAGAGAAGACCAATGTCATCACCAGCGATTCTCAGCCATGTTCAACGTCATGAGTTGCAATCGATTCGCAGGGTCCACCAACGATTCTCAGCTTGCTCAATGTCACGAGTTACAGTCATAGAGGTGGAAGCAGGGTCCACAAGGGTTGATCATATTTTGGGGTTTCCGGAGCCAATAAAGGGAATAAATGCGATCGGGGAGGAAGCTCCAAAAATCACTACAAAAGACATGATAGGGGAACCCCTTCACCAACGCCCTCGCCGGAAAACGGTTCCTCGCCAGAATCAGGAAGGGTGCACACTGTGACGTCTCTAGGAACAATCTGTAATGGGGTATCGGTGAACAACGGGACCGGGCTTCTTCAGTGCTGCAAGACGCATTGCCGCAATGTTCTTAGAAACCGGAACAACCGTGGGCGGTGCGGGCACAAGTGTGGATTTGCAGAGCTCTGCTGCCATGGGAGCTGCACCAATGTAGCCTACAACGCCAGCAACTGCGGCAAGTGCGGTAACAAGTGCCGTTCATTCTCTCTCTCTCCGTCCCTTTCATTCTCTCTCTCCCTCTCGCCCCTGTTTCATCACCGCCGCTGCTGCAATTTGCAGTAGCGGCGGACCTCTCCTGTTATTGGAGGGCTTTGATGGTTTCTTGTCCCGGAAAGACGTGGGTACCCTTGTTTCCGTATCTGCCCTTCTGCATGGCCTCACCGGCCGATTCCCCTCACTGAGCGAGTCAGTCAGCAAACCCCGTTTATATGCTGCATGGGTTCTGCTTTGCTCTCTGTAGGTCTGCGTTGGATTAGGCATCGAAGAGACAATCGGTGGAAACCGGCAGCAACAACCCTGTCATCGGAGACAGGATTCTTATTGCAGAGTGGTTCACTATTGTTGTCGCCGGGGAGATGGATGGTGAAGAAGAAGGGAGAAGGACGAAGGGTAAAATTGGATTTTGAAAAAAAATTATTCATTACGTGATGTTATGTGTGTGAATTTCGATGAAACATTTACGGATAGGGAAAGCTACTCAATTATAAAAAAACAGTAGGGATACTTTAAGAGATTTATCTTTTTTTCTGCTCAATTATAATCCATTAACAGGTTAAACTAGAACAACAGATGAAACCCTATTCCAGCTGCACAACGAACAGCCCTTGAGCCTTGACCAAGAGAATCAAAACTTGCTAAGCATGAACTGGGCCACAGATATCTGCACATGCTTCCGCCGAAGATTTTTGGTTGGACCAAGATCACGCCCTAACCAATCCCAACTCTTAATAGAGCTTAAAGGTTATGTTTGATTTGAAGGAAAAGATAGGGAAAAGAAGAAAAAGGTAAGAAAATCTTTTATAAATGTATAAATTTTCTTATCACTCCCTTTCTTTCCCTACACTTTCCTTCAAACCAAACATAGCCTAATTGATACAGGGCCATCTAATAATGTCCTGCCCAACAAGCTTTCAAGTTTCACCATTTCCAGTTCACAAAGCTCATACCCCTATTCCGGCCTTTTCTATCAAAAGGCCACCATGGCCCATGCACATCTTCCGTCTAACACAGACAGAGTCAGAGAGAGAGGGGACGCCGAGTCGCCGACGAATAGAACCATAGATACGTAGACAGACATAATCCTTCGTCAATGGATTTTATTTTACCAGCAAGAACAAACAAAATCAGAATGAATTAGCAACGAGAATGGCTTGCCTGCACCGCGCCTTGGCCTGCTCGAGCCTCTCCTTCAGCGTTTCTTCCTTGACCGCTGCCTTGACCATGGCCAAATCCATCTCCATCAGCCTTAGAACTCTAAATAATTCCGTGATCATTCTGTCCTCCACCTCTCCTTCCTCTCTCAACACCTCCGCTTCTTCTCGCGCTCTCTCCGCTACAATTTCTCCGGTCTTCGCCAGAAGCTCCGTCGACCCATACTCTCTCCCCATCAGACCCTCCAACTTCTCCAGGAAATCGGCAATCACGTATCCTTTCGGCTTCTCCAACTGAATCTCCTTCGTTCTTTTCCATCCGATCTCAAAATTCGGCGGCTCCGGCTTAACCAAACCCTCTCTAGACTTCCTGTCTCGAATTATCACAGATTTTCTCCGCTTCTCTACTGCAAAACGGTTTGCTTCGCTTTCAGTCTCGGAATCTGAGTTTGGATTCGGGATATCGGTCTGAGGCAACGAACTCGAACTCGAAGTGCATTTGATGGAGATGGAAAGGTGTTTTTGGCGGGAGAAACGATGGATATGTAACTCCCGTAGACCTGCAATTGAGGAGGTATTAGGGACTTGATTTTTATGAAGATGAGGAAGTAGGAATTTGAGAGAAGTAGGAGTAGAAGCCATTACTGACTCAGTAGTATGCACTCGTCAGCAGAGCAGTTCTGCTGTTCTGAATCTTCTGATAAGGCTAAGGTTTGTGGGATTTTCATTTTTTATGTAGGTTATTGATAATCTAGAAAAAAAAAATATCATTGAGAATATATAGAAGAGAGGTACAAGATATTTGTGCAGATTAGCATTCACCACCGTTAGATCTGTTGGCTATCTTTGCTTGCAGCTTGATCTATTAGTCAGATTTCGCCGTTTCCTGATCACGGGATGGGCCACCCATTGGCATTGAACAGTATTGATTTTAATGATCATTTTCTCTTAAAAAGTGTATATTTATTTTAAATGCGAGTTTACTAAAATACTCTTCTAAGTTCTAAATAAATACTTGTCCACTTCGCTTCAATCCAATTCACGTAATTATGAGAAGGAAATAGCAATTCATGAATTGGATCTCTTTGTGATACGATAAACTATTGAGATTAGAAGCATATGAAGGTTTTCTATGTCCATCCCTGTAATTTCTTGAGAAATTTTTTGTGACAATTTTTCTCTAGGCTCAATTTGAAAAGAATACAAATACAAATATGTAATTGGTGATATCCGGAATCAGTGATTTTTGAAAAATCATAAAAAAATTTTGGTTGGTAATTTGGTATCATTTATGCCATGTAATTTGATTTTTGAGAAATCGACTTTGAGTCTGTTTGGTACTGATTTTCAAGGATGGATTATTTTTGTATTAGAGTTATTATTCAGTGCCACGTCATCTTCAAAAAATCAGAATCAGTTAAAAAACAGAAAATCACCAAAAAAAAAAAATCCCTCAAAAGGGCTGATTTCAATAATTGATTTTTGGCTGAATTCCTAGAAATTGACATAATTGACCTTCAAAGTTGTATTAAAACATGTTTTAGTTAAATCTGGAATTAAGATATTTTGATTTGTTGCCTGATGTTGCTTTATAAGCTGGGATTGGGAAACAACGGGATACAGTTTTCCCTTGCAGTATATAGCCTTTCACGAGAAGTCTTCGTGGTTGATGATACACGAAAAAAATCACAAATGATTGAAGGAGTCTGGAGTGGTGAAAGAAGTACTTGTTTATATTTATACGTTAGACAATTTTTAGATTTCTTTGAAATCAAAACCTCCAAACAAGCGTACGAGTATGACCTCCCAACGGTTGATTGTATTTGTAAGGAATATTACGCCCAGAGGAATATAAGTGAGAGCCCAAGCCCAGTGCCTGGAATCACTGCATTTGTATTGGGGATCCATTAATAGAAAACCAGCAGATCCAAGAATGCTCCGCTTCAACCAACAAGGTACGGGCCATGCATACCAATCAAACTTCAGTTGGTGCGGTATAACACCTGAAGCTGTGTAGTGGTTAGTGATGTGATATCGTTTCAGTGTTGCCTTAACGAGTGAGCATACAAGGATTTCTTGTAGTTGTAGGCAAATCTGATGCATGCCTTTAAAATCCTCCATGAACAAGAATTTAGACTACTTCAAGGGCAATTACCCCCATGAACAATAAAACTTCCCTTGACATTACTCGGCCTTTAATACATCAAAATTCTAAATTACTCGACTATATAATAGACCAGATAACAGACTCCAATTATCTAATAAATACATACCATTCAAGAAGCATTTGCTAGCTAAGATGTACGCAACACTATACAACATGAGGAAGCATGTGCCATTCCCTCGTGCAATAGAAGTCTATCAGACAAACTGCAATAGAAGTCGGTGATTGGGTGTATTGTCTTACAATCTTTTTTTTCCTGTAACCTTATTCTATACGGAATACTTCTCATGTTCCTTTTGCCAACTGGAAAAATAGAGCAGGTGAGGCTGGGGTTTGAGTTGGAGTGTAAGCCGGTACTAAGCCCTCAAGTATAGGCACCGTGGGAAATAAAAAGTACCTACGCACATTTTACCTTGGAGTCGAAACTCAACTGCAAGGAAAACAATCAATTCAGAATTGAGTATCTTACTGCAACTGGAAAAAAGAGTATACTATTCTATTTCTGGTTGGCACATATATGATTATGTTATAAAAGAATACAGATTTTGAGTACTATATTTCCCAAACAATGTATCAATGAAAATATAAATAAAAAATTTAGCTCATTAAATCAATAACTTCTTTAAACTCTATGAAAACACACGAGTCCAAAATAGTAAAGTAAAAGAAAGAACAATTACTGCAGAACGTCCCTGAGACAAACAAATATGATGAAGCCTATTACATTTTCCCTCTACTCGGTCTAAATAATATATACGATGTTTTTAAGAGCAAAACTTTTCAATGGACTACATTAACCTCTCTTTATTTCTGTCTGTTTCTTCCATCCTCTGAACATGTATTTATATTTATACTATATATATACAAAAGAATGGCCAAATGTATGTAGTTGGAAAATTTTATTCCCAGCCACATCCAGCGGAGGGGAAAATAAAAGCTTATAAAAGTTGAGTCCGCAATTTTGTCAACAGATTCTGCATATTTTCGAGCTTCTGACTTAGTTGCTTAATATCCACAAGATGTTGTTGTATAGAAGATTCTGGACTACAAAATTCAGCAACAAGGGCCGAGCACTTGGCTTGAGAGTCCAGAATTGCTGCCTCAAGTGAAACCACAGTTGATTCCAAGCTCTGGCTTGGGCTCTCACTAATCATTTTTGGTGTTGGTGTGAACCCAATGCTGTAAGCACTACTTCGACGGCTGAGCTTCTCTGGGGTGAAAATCTTGTCCAAGCTCTCACCTCCTGCAATTTGTCGCATTGTGAACTCTGAAACAATCCAAGTAAACTGAAGAACAGAATAAAACTTAAAGAGAAAATGCTGCAATGGAAGTCCATCCTCAAGATACTGATCCCAGAAAATGTTGCCAACCATCTAATCAATCTGGATTTTTTTTTTTTTTTTTAGGGGGGGATTGTTGTTAGCTAGTAAGTCTGGATTCCAGATATATTCCCTAAAAGACATAGAAAATGAAGATCACGTATTGCTTACTCTAGATTCTTTGGGCTTATATTCCAACTGCATCTCAGATATATTCCCTAAAAGCACTGGGATTTTTCTACTAAATAAAACTAATGCAACAATGGAAAAGGTATATAAAAGATTGTATCAAATACCAAGGTTGCTTAGTTGATCTATTGCTGCCTGACCAATAGATGCTTCAAGCTTGAGTAAGCGAAGAATTCCAGCAGCTATTCGACCCATAGAATCAACTTCAGACTTGCACAGAAGAGCAAGATGTTGCAGTTCCTCTTTGGTTGCAACAGCCTCAATCTGCAAAGCATCACTCCCCCCCAGAGTTGAAAAAGATCAATTATTGTATATTTATTAAGAAACAAATGAGCAAGAATAGAATACTTCAAAATTTGGATAGCATTACCGGTTGTTTAACAGAGAATTTCAAATTTTCCACAACCCACTTGGCCATTTCGCTTTCCTCAACATCCTCAGAAACCACAATTCTTACTTCAAGATTAACCCCCCCTGAGTACCCCCCTGTTCCTTTGGCTCCTCTTGATGAAAAACTGGCGTGGGGTTTCAATGCTTGCAAGCCCTCCACACCAACCTGGAAGTCCCACAATTAAGATAATAAATATAAGATGAAGCAAGTTACAAAACAGATCATCAGGAGAGATTACTAGGATTTACTGAAAGCTACTATAAGTATTAAAGAATCAGGGACCCAAACTAGGTGCATAATTCAAAAAATTACTTTCTGCAAAAAGAAAAATTGAAGCATGGTATAACCAGACATGTTATACAGTTATACTGCATACCAGTGTTCATTAACACTTGAGACCAAAAACTATGAAATGAATGTAAAAAAGGCCATTACCCAATGATGATCCCCGTTATCTGGGATCTTGGGCAGGGCAGACTGGATATAAACCAAACCTTAGGATTTCTGTGCAAACCTACAGCACTCAGACTTGAACCATCCTCACACTAGTCAGCCCAGTATTCTAAAATCACACCATGCAATGGTCCCTTATTAAAAGAATAACTGATTTATAAATAATCAAGGCTGAAAATTCAAACTGAATAAAATGCTTACTGTGATAAATTCTATGGGATATTTCTGCTTCCTATTTAATTTTCCTGTGCCATTACCAACATGTTTTGGATTACTTTTTGCCTTCACTTGCAGACTCTGGAAAGTGGTGTGCCAACACCTCTCTTCCCTTCCAGCATCATTGTCATTGTAAAGCCACCAGCTTTCTGCCATCTCCTGGGCTCCCTCAAGAACAAATAGCCAGTCTTTCAATTCCATTGATACATCCACATCATCTGGCATTCCCAATTCCAGGAGAATACCATTTTCCCCAACTTCAGAACTTCCACCTGCAATCATGAAGAACAGTTAAGAAATGGAACTTCTGTAACATCATACTGCAATCAAATAACAAAATGAATAAATAAAAAGTAGTATATGGGAAAATTTGTCTGTGTGACACAAAAATGTAATAAAAAAATTGGAAAGGTAATACAAATAATGGAAAGTGCATAAAACTACTTGTGCAATACAGTGAAACAGACATATTTGATGATTTCGTTAGGCTCAGTTTGGAAGTACAAATACAAATATGTAAAGTGCAAATACATACAAAATAATACAAAATACAAGGTTTTGCACTCTACATATTTGTATTTGTACTCTTGGAAGGAGTACAAAATGCATGGTTTTGCACTCTATGTTTTTGTATTATTTTGTATGTATTTGCATTGAACATATTTGTATTGGTACTCCTTCCAAACTGAGCCTTAAGAATAATATCAGAAGTACATTGATCCATACTCTCTTCCTTAACATCCCCAATAAGTGATGATGCTCTAAGCAGCTTTGACAATGGTCCAGCAGATAAATTCTTCAACCCTTTCGAAAGCCCCTCACTAGGACCACCATCTGGTCCAAATATACCAAAACGATGCAACAGAGCTTCAGCATAAGTCATTCCACCACCAAGGCGAACACCAGAGACCTTTGCAAGTACAGTTAAAGTGTGACACTCTGAGTCTTGTGCATTATATGGAATCACATGCACCATGCTTATCTCTAAAAATGGAAGTGTTGGAGAAATGCCATTTGGCTGATGCTTTCTACTGTTCTCAATCCAAAAGACAGCTCTCATCTGTGGATACCCATTTCCAGCAACCAGAAGTTCATGTCCGAGAGGAGTCACCATTGCACCATTTTCTCGTGCCAGGTTTCCCTCTGCGTCTACACAGTCCACCCGAACACTTTCCCAACGAATATTCGATGACACTGCAATTGCACCACCTAGGGTCCGATGTGTAACTTTAATAAACAGATCTTCTCCAACAAATTGGACCAAGGGCATCCCTTGAATATCCAAAGAAGAAGGTTCTAGAAATCTAAGCTGGAGGTCCTTCACTTCTAAACTCACAGCTGTATCACCAGGAACCTTTTCAATTAACCTTCCTCCAATGGATTCCTTTCTACTACTCTTCTGTCTATTAATTTTTCCAACGTTTGCTATCTTTTCACTGACTCTACCAAAGTAGGCATATAGATCCAAAACAAAGAACAGCTGTTCAACTGAAGTGTTGGATATGTATTGTTGACAAGCTACTCCAATTCTGACGACACCTCCAGGGGGGGGAACAGTAACAAGTGGGCTCCCATCAGCTGTGACCATAGCTGCCTCAATACAGGCATCATGTAGTTCAACACATCTCCACAAACCATCAGACCAGTCAATAAAACTTCGATTTTCTGTTAAGCCACTGCAAGTTTCAAGAGATAGACTGAGATGTGAAGCTCGAGTCGTCCACTTCTTCTGGCTGGCATCAATTGGTTGATCATCCCAGAGACAGAAGCAAGCAGGATCCTTTTCCAAGTTCAGTAGGCTTAGTTTCAACGATGGTGATTCTGAGAAGAACATGTTCTCAATATGAAGCCTTGCTCCAGCAAATGCATTCTGAAAAGTATTGCCACCATTGACAATGCAACTATCTGACTTCCCAGCATCCAGAGGAATAGTGATATCTAATTCTTTGAGAGTGAATACAAGTGAATTAACAGAGAAATCTGGTAAAATAGCACCAGGATTGACCACAATACCATCGGCTAAGAAGGAAGAAATCCTCAAACATGATTCCTCCTGAAGATTAATCTGAAGAAAACAAAATTAAAAAAGAAAAAAAAATAAGGAAATAAAAGAGATGGTAATGTGCCAGTTGAAACTACAGGTTGAAATTGTAGTTCTATATACCATAAGTGGCTTGCAGTCAATGACTGTTTGTGAAGCAAAAGATGGAGGAGCTGGTGAGGGTTTGATCTGAAGAGAATGGAGGCAAATCAGGGGAATACTTTCATTTAATTGCCACTGTTGTTCTCCGAGAGGATAGATTGGAGGACAAAAATTCAATCCTGCTCCAACAAATCAGGGTAACAAATCAAGTAATCAACTATGATGTATGTGAACCTACACAATATCAGCATTGATGGCATGGATAATGAATCATAGGCATTATAGAAAACTAAATAACTCATTCAAGACATACCAAATTCTGGAACATGCAGAAGATCTTTTGTAACAGCCTGCATTGATGGCTGCACTAAGGTACATGGAGGATGTGAGAAGGTGTCCCTGCATTCCAAACATCATCTCACAAATGAAACTCTTTCTAACATAAAACAGTAAATTAGTTTTGTCCCATTACTTCAAGCTAGTAAATTAGTTTCTCAATATTCAGAACAAGGATAATATATCCTACTGAGCCATCCAGAACACCAAACCCAATTTGCACAGAGCTCTGTCCACTTTAGAGCCAATAACTAATGCCTAACTAATTACTGATAATACCAGGGAGTAGCAGAAAAAGCATTTCAAGAAAAACGGCCAGGAAGAATATGCACTAGAATTTCATTCCTAGAAAATTCAACTGAAATGGAACTAGATGTTTTCAGGCTAAAACCATGGATATACAAAAAAGAAACATATGTACCTTAGAAACAGTCCACCAACCATTACCCGAGACAAGTTTTTTGTATTTTTTCCATCTGATACACTCGCCTAACAACAATGACCAAGCATGATAGGTCAAAACACATAAGAAAATAATGAGAAATACCAATGGATTCAAAGAAAGTGCAGAATAACAAAGCAAAAATCATAAAGACTGACTGAACATGGAAGTCTAAAAAACATAAACCAGAAAAGCCCATGAAGTGTATCCAATCTCTGTATCACTCAGGATATAGATCATAAACATTTTTCTTTTGCAACAAAAGACGCACTAAAATGATCTGTTAGTACATTGGCCCAGTCCATGTCACAGATTTTTTTTTTTTTTGTATTTTGCTCAACAGAAACATCTTATGGTGTGTGTTTATGTATGAGATTGTCTACATTCTGTGTCTTTAGTTCAACAATTGGGAAAGTTTGATGGACCATGGATCCTACCCGGGAAAAGAAGAGTGATTGCATCAGAAGCTCGAGCTGAAACTCTGCAAAGTAATTCAATTTCATTAGCTTTTTTTTCTTTGCAATTGCATTTACATAAGGATTTAAAGAAATTAGGAAATTAAGGTTTTACTTCTTTTTGTGATGAAAGACGGTATAATTAATTTGGCTCAAAAATTTAACTGCACCATTGCAGAATAAACAAGCTGGAGGTATAAAGGAGTACAAAATATTAAAGAACATAATTTCATTTTCCATTTGACTATTTCTAATAAATATCTGTACATCTAAAACCCAGCTTGCTACTAGAACAAAGAAACATGAAAATGACTCAGTCAATAAGATAAAACAACCTAAAAATTGTCCTTTTAGAGAACTATAACCTTCAGGAAAAATATCAGAGACTGGTCACAACAATTTCTAGAAAAGATAACTGACCAGCATCTTTTATGCATAGAAATATATGGTCTACAATAATAGAAACAAGGGATCGTCCTGCTGCCTCTGTACACCGCTGCAAGCAATGAATATACCCTGTTAAAAAGGAACCTAGCTCATTGTGCTTTCTGGCAAAACAGAATACATTCTTTCTAAAAAATCTTAAAATAGCAACAACAAGAACAGACACCTCTTGAGCGTATGGGTCCACATCTCTATTCAGGCATACATACAAACCCGTCAAAAAGCGCAGAAGAGCACGTAAACCTGCTCAAACCATGGCATTTTTATTCCCCTGTTTTGTTGTTGATATCACTTACAAATACACAACAGTTGCAATGAAAAAATAGATTACTTTTGCTTACCTGGTTCACTTAAGGCAGGACAAACAGCTTCTGTAATATGAAATTGAACCTCAAGCCCTAATGGATTATTTAACTCTGTCCTTTGAATTGTTATCTGATCATAATTAAACAATTAAGAAAGAATCAGCAATGGTATATCCATAAAACTTCAGGCCATGTTATTTAGTAATTGCACAAGATGATGATGCCCAAAATGAAATTTAATCATCAAATTTGCATTACATAAGCCTGTCCAGATATTCCTTCAAGAAAACGTTCACCACCAAAGAAAACCCGCTTTGCACCATCATCATCACGCTTATTTGCTCCATTATTAGAACATGTTATATGAGCATCAGCAAACATATCAGGATGAGGTAAGAGGTCAACAGATAACGATTCCCATTCAAGTTTCTGGTGGCACAAAAAATAATAGCTTTATCAGATGTTACCATATATAAGAACAATATGACTTTTATTCATGAAAAAGGAAAGGGGAAAAACTCACTAGTGCACATAGCAGCATATAGATAGATAAAAGGAAATAGCTTTATGAAAGCTTAAATTGGTAGTGAGTAGTGACACAAAGAATCACATCAAAAGGAAGTCTGCAAACTTACTTTAAACACATATATATATTTCTTATTATTGGAAAAGTCCCTTGCTTCTTTAAGATTCACAACCTGTTAACAGGGGGAAATTCAAATAAATTGTGATTCTTGTAAATGCATTGAAAAGAAAAGTATCCTACTAGCAAACACATCCAAGTAAATACCTGCCAATTCTCATTTGTTGTATACAGCAAAAGGTTCCGTATTGTGATAGATGCTAGAGGTGATGCCCTGGTCACAAAGGAAGAACAAAAAAAGATTTCACATGATTATAATCAAGAAAAGGCCTATTCTGTGGTTGGGGGCCTCCATCACACCCTGTAAATTTCTATATGCATACCAAAGTTCATATCAATTAATTCTTTGACAAATGAAAACTTTATGGGCATTATTTTGGCACAAAGTGACTGCTTTCAGACTCAAACCCACATTCTAACACTTGAAAGCTCAAGATTTTACCATTACACCAAGCAACGTCCCCTTCAAAGTGCAACATATTCCACTAAAAATATAACCAAAAATTATTCTGTCTAACAAAATATTCCATATATGATGTGTATTACCAAAAACAGAATCCAAAATTATTAATTTATTAATTTTCCAAAAAAACATGAGGCTAATTCCATTAACTTCCACAATTTCATTGAAACAAATTACAGTTAGCAAAAATCAAACAATTTATTACATGCTCAATTCAATTGACAATGCCATTTATTGATGAAAAGAAATTCAATGCCATATGAAGAAGTTTATAAAATGAATTCAGTGCATGATCAATGATGGAAACCCATATGGTCGGTGTTTACAAGTCGTGCAATTGCAACCATAAATCCACATGATGGAAAAGAAACAATCAATAAATAACAGCATATTGAATCCCAATTTCATTGGTAGGTAGTAACAAGATATTACCATGTTGCTCTTCCTTGGGAACGAACACCGCCACGAGTTTCAAGCAAAAGGTTAACAGTACCCACTTCTAAGGTCATTCCATCTGCAATCTATACATATGGAAAGTCAACGGTTGTCATTCAGAAATAAAATGTAATAAGATGGAGAAAGATAACAGCTTAACCTTCTGCAGAAACAAGATTAGAACAATGAAGATATTTGATGCTAATAGTGAGAAGTAACATGGGGCTGGTCGAAAGTTTCAAAAGAACAGTGGAGCAAAAGCACCTACCTTGGGAAGTCAGGAAAGGTTTGTACCTCATTTTTTAATGGAATATAGAGCCTTAGAGCAAAATGAAGGATATCGGACCTTAGTTGCAGTAAGACAGATAACTATAATAATGATGAATGTGTTTCTTGCTAACACTCATGAAAAAATAACTACTCTCCTGATTGAAAATATATCAATCTGCCTTCTTTTTTACCCTTTTTCTGAAGAATGAGAAGATTACAGAAATTTTGTGAATGGGAAAGCAAATTGAAAATAATTATCTGGTCTTCTCAACAATTCTACTGCATCTCCCATTAGATAAAACCAAGAGTACCAATTCCAATGGATATCTTAAAATTGTCTGAATCCAATGCAATACAAATGTGCTAATGTAGTCTTGGAAAATATACGAGTATCATCAAATTTGCTGACTGTCTATCTGATGTAGGATTCTGCAGCTACAGTAGGAATTTCTGTATTGGTAGATATTATAGGAATTTGCCAAGGCAACTTCCGGTAATTGCTCACACTAACCATTACTGGTTGACATTGTAAATGCCTCCCATGTGAACAATCCAGTGCATTCTGAAGGAAATTAGCAATTCAGGAATGGAAAATCTTACACATGTCACCAAGAAAATTCCCTACTATTATTATTGAGTAGTCAAGCAAATTCTCATGAACAAATGAGATTAATTACCATTGGATAAGTTCATAACCGTTCCCTTGTGACATGGGATACATTTGAGGATGTATTGTGTAATTATTATGTTAGTTTATTTGATATTTTACCCAGAAATAATCCAATTTTGTCTATACCAAAACAGGTGACTAGAAGGTATTCCTTCACTGGAGGTATATAACTATATATTCAGAAGTTCAAAACTAACACTTAAGTGGAAAGTCCCAAGCAGAGATAGTCCCACCTTATCCGCAAATCCATAACCACTGCCCTTCCCAGAGTTGCTGGATGTTTGGGTACTGCAGGAAAGCACAAGGGGAAGTAAGAGAAGTTCCTAAGTACTTGAATTAATGTGCTGAATGGTGATATAATCATGAGCAAAATTCAAAGTAAGAGTGAAATGGCGATGCCTGGTTGAGCTCCTTCCGATGTTCGAATCCGAATTCTCCTCCAGTACCAGATCGAGTCTATCAATTTGAACAGAAATTGGCTCCGTCTGTACATTGCTAACCGACGGAAGCTGAATAACACATCGAAAGAAGCTCGTTTAGAAACAAGAGAAACATCACAAACAGATCAAATGAACTAACTGATATTAAACAAACTGCAAGCTTAGACCAACCTTTATCTCCAGCTTCCCAATTCTCGCAGTCGTAACATTCAATGCCGGGGGCAACCCAACACTAGCATGTAGAGCATCTCCATTTATATCTAATATTTCAAAAATCAAATAAGAGAATCATCGATTGATCTTTTCTTCAAAAAAAAAAAATCAAACAAAAGAATCACCGATTGATCTTTCTTTTTCTTATTTTTCAAATCGAAATCAAATGTAAAATAGATACTGAAATTTAATCACTTGAAATTTTCTACCTAAATTGGAGAGCTGAACGGTTCGCCCATGCAATTTAAACTGGTCTCTGGAGAAAGATTTCAACCAGTACTTGAGCGTGTACTCTAAAGCTCGAGCGAGTATCGACTCCATCTCCGGCGCATGGAAAATCCAGTACCAGTGACCAAATTTGACAGCTTTAGTGCAAATCCAGAACCATTTCCTCCAGATCTATAAACAAGGAGTGATTCCTCTGTTGCAGAACACGAAGCCCTACTCGAGAACAGCAAAGGAGGAGGAAGACAACGGTGTCAGGGAAAAACCAGAAACCGGGAACAGAGAGGTTGCTTCAACTTCAAGATGCCGGTTTCGATGATAGAGAAGAGGAGACCATCTCTTTTGCATGGTTACCGGCATTTTTCAGGTAGGAGCTGTGAGGAAGAGAATCTGAGAAACTCATTTTCATTTTTACTCATAGCCATTTGCCCACAGGGAGGACACTTACTACTTGGTTGCAGAGTTGGCACGCGTGTGTGTCATCACAGTAGCGTAAACCGCACGTGTGTGGAAGGTAACCCGTAACCGACCGTGTGGTGTGGAACGTGCGAGACAAGCGTTACGCATTGGATCTCGGTCTTTGTCAGAATTCGGCGATACGAACAATCGAATATAGGTGGTTTTGTTTGTCTCGGAGTCGGACTGGACTCTCGATGGGGTATTTGTTTTGGTGGGAACCGAAAAAAGAGGATGAATGGCGTTGCTTTTATTCCCCTAAATTGACTCTCCATGTGTAACACTAATTGGATGGCTTTAACCGCATTCACCAACCACTTCCCAGTTCCAGCTTATTGGTGGGACCCCTCCCAGCTGCCTTTGCTTCACATCACAGGTTCTTCTTTGTCTGACTGTTCTGTGGGCTGCTACACTACATACATGGGATATGGGAATTGAGAGCCTCAGAATTACTGCCCTTAACGGGAGATGGTTTATTATTCGGGTCAAATAGAGAGGGAAACCCGGCACATGAAAATGATGTAATTCTGACTCCTCTCCACTCCAGTACTCATCCATAGTATTTATACCTCACCTATGCCAAAATTTCTTTGTGGTGCGAATTTCATTTGCACTGGTATGAATGAACAGGACTGCAAATGGACAAGTGTAGTAAATTTTGTTCACCTTATGTTTCAAATTTGGCTTTGATTTGTTTGTTTGCAAAAATAGCAAGTAAAATGATGTGCACGGCAATGAAGATTTGAAGAAGGTTATTTTTTTGGGAGAAGGAGCTTAGGAATCAAATTGATGCGGTCAAAGAGAAAATCAATTATGGGAGATGTTCTCAATGCACGTTAAGATATATATATGAAATGCCTGTGTAATACACTCTGTGGGGTGCACTTTCTGACATTCTAAGCTGAGCCCCACATACTCATAATAGTTGTATTTGGTAAAAATCCAAAAGTTAATATTTGTGTTTCCTTGCAGCAAAAAAAAAAAAAGTTTTTCCAACACAAGAAACACAACTGTAATATAAAACAATTCCTGGTGCTCAACCATCATCGCTCAGGTAATGTAACTCGTCCCAAATGCACAAGCCATCCCAAACGGGTAGAAAGTGATGCAAATTTTTGAGTATAAACAAGACAAAGTATAAATTTTATATCTGGTAAGAATACAAAATCATAGTTACAAATAAAAGAATGCAAGACTTATTAACCCGTGAACCGGGTGCAAAATTATTACCACATTAAATTTTCCATGTCCAATTAGCAAACCCTATGCACAGAATTCGCAATGAACTGGAATAGCCACCTGTCAACGTATCTTTGGTTGGTGTGAACATTAGATTCAACTCCCAACTTACTCCGTCATGGTTGCGGTGAACTGGGTATGAATTGGCAAAAGATGGTCTAATTTTTATTTCTTGTGCCAAAGACAATTCCCCCTCGCTCATGATGTTGACGGGAGGAAGAAAAGAGAAAAAGCTACGTTTTCTTTTTTATCTTTTTGTTCCTTATTCTTTTAAAAATTAAAAAGAAACTTTATTATTAACTAGAAAAAATATAAAGTTTAAGCATCTCAAGAATCTACAACCCTGGCAACCTGTATTTGGGCACATGGTAAGCTTATTGAGGATCATAAAGCTTTTTGCTCTTGTAATCTTAAATTTTATATGACAACATAGTAGGTAATTAACGGTGTAAAGGACAGTCTTTGGATTCACATCTTAGAGTAGTTACAAGTGTAAAGAGAATTTGGAGGCAAACAGCAGCAAGTTAGTATTTATGTCAGCAATTTTTCTCTCTTTACTATATGAATCCTGTTTTGTCATTGCATTTTGTTGGATCACTTTTTTTAATGGCGGTGTGAATGCTCTTTGTGACTAAACACCTCAATCTACTGATTACATTCAAATTTTTTAGGTATCAATAAATGAGAACAAATTCAGGTAAGATTAGATCCAATCCAATCCAATTATAACACGGGTTTGATTAATAATGGCCTTAATGTAAGCCCAAAAACCTTAATGCAGTTGCATCCCATTTCTTATTATTAATAGTCATTCATTTGACTTATGCATACATAGACATTAATTAAGATTCAAATTGAAGGCTATATAATTTAATTTTACGATGGGGAATCCTCTTTTAAAGAACATAGCAATGTTTTTAAAAAATGATTCGGAATAGGAACCGCTGTGGCCACTGGTTTTCGGGTTGATGGTTTGAATGGACGATTCATTCTGACAAAAAAAAAGAAATAATTAAAACAAAAAATGGCCAAAACTATTGAATGAGTCGACAGTTTGATCACCCAGGTTAATGGATTTGTTCGGGTCATGGTTGAGTTGGTCCTGAGAGACACGTGGCCGCCTAGTCATCGCCCGGCCACGTCGGCTTAGCTCGGCCATGTCAGCATAGCTCGACCACATTGGCATAGCTCGGCCGAGCTACGCTATTATTGTGGCCCTCCATCCTATCCTTTTAGCCATGTCAGCCATACGTCGAACGGATGAGCACAACTACGGATAAAGAGGAGTAAGGAAGACAACTCCGCTAGGGAATGGGACTATCCTGAATACCTCGGCGGCTAACCTCATCCTGATAACACTGGAAGCCCAATACGACTACGACACAGATCTTCGGCTATAAAAAGGTACTTTATGCCCAAGGTAAGGGATTCCAACTTCTAACATCGGTACTACTACTTAGCTAGGACCAGCATCCTTATAGCTCGGCCCGACCATCTACCACCTCCTATTAACTTGAGCGTCAGAGCACCTACCCGGGGATAACTCCTCGGGCCTCTGACTTCTCCCTTCTTGATCATAGGTCTTGTAGCGTGGCCTCATCCTTGTAGCTCAGCCCCACCCTGCCAGCAAGGACTATCTGGTTGCTCTCCTCAATTCGTGCACCACCTCGGATTTAGTAGAATCAGATTGGCGTCGTCTGTTGGAAACGCACAAAAAGCCTTTCCCGAAAATCCTTCATTCCTCACCGCGCAACTAAGAAAGCAATCAAGATGCCTAAGAACCAGCCCGAATGATCAACAGGCTGATCCCCGTCTCGGGAGTCTCAGCATCATAGCCCTCCGCATCAAGAAATTCCACAGCCCCTAGCCACGATTGATCCTGAGCAGTTCTGAGCAATGCAAGAGAAGGTCGACAAGATCTTTGAAGTGATGTAGAACCTAGGATCTGCGGCACCGCCCAGTAAGACCGTCCCCCCTTATGCCCCGATGTGTACGAAGGATGATCATCGCCTCGAGGACTCCAAAGCGCACTGAGCGGACAAGGGTGTAGCGCGATCCAACCAAGAAAAGCAAGACACCACAAGGTCAGCCCCCTCCGCCCGCTCTCACAACAGGACGCACCAGACCACAATAGATCCCCGCCAAAGAAAGGCTCGGCAGACAAACGCCACCCTACGTGGTCTCCATTGCCAAGTCCAACTCCATGAAAGACCGCACCGCGCACTCCAAGAAGGAAAGGGCAACGCACACCGTGGTCTCAGACCATAGGGATAACGAGATTCGGGAACTCCAACAGTGCTTAGAAGAGCTAGAGCACAACCAAGGCCAAATAAGCACGACGTCGATTGTGGATCAGCCCACGCAACTCGCCGCGCCCACTGCCAAGGAACCACCTTTCACCCAAGAGATTGTGGACGATGTACCTCCCACGGGATGGAGGGCACCTCAACTTGACAAGTACGACGGAAACACTGATCCTACCGACCACATCGAGGCACTGAAGGCTTAATTAATGTTGCACAGATCTTCCAAGGGCCTGATGTGCAAAGCCCTAGTGGCCACTCTCACAGGTCCAGCCCTAACCTGGTATTCCTCTCTACCTCCATGCTCAATAGCGTCGTGGAAGCAGTTGGAAACTCAGTTCCGTGCACAGTTCACAACGAGTCAAAAGCATTGGAAGACCTTGACCAACCTCATGCAGGTACGACAGAGGAAAAATGAATCTCTCAGAGACTACCTGGCGAGATTCAACAAAGAGGCACTGTAGGTCAGAAACCTGAACCAATCATCGCTATTCAACACGGCCTCCGCTCATTGTCATTCAACTTCTCCATCTCTAAGAACCCTCCGCAAACTCTGGCTACATTGATGAGCCATGCACAGAAGTATATCAACGCAGAAGAAGTGCAAACACAACTATGGAACAAGGAAGAGAGGCCCGATAAGAAGAGGAGAGATATTGAGGAGCGGAAGTCAAAAAGATCAAACCGGGACTATAAGAGGCAAGACCCCGGGGGGTTCAGACCCCGTATGATGATGCCTTGGTAATCACAGCCGAGGTTTCCAACTTCGAGATACGGCATATTCTAGTTAATACAGGCAGATTCACAGATTTACTCTTTGAGGACACATTTGAGAAGCTTGACATCAACAAAGAGCGTCTCACCCCTGTCAACACTCCCCTGATGGGCTTCTCTAGTGAGTCCCTCCTACCCCTTGGGAGAATAACCCTTCCCCTATTGATAGGAGACGGTGACATCATTGCGACGATCATGGTGGACTTCATTGTGGTTCGTTGCCCCTCTTCATACAACGCCTTCCTCGGTAGGTCGATCCTTAATGCTCTACAGGCTACGGTCTCCACATTCCACCTCGCCATGAAGTTTCCCACCGAATATGGCATAGGGGTAGCACGTGGGGACCAAAGAACTATGCGGCAGTGATACTTGCTCTCCTGCCGAGGACCAAACCCAACTTACTGACTCGGCCGACCTCCGAACGGCTTGAGCCCACAACGCATAGCTCGACAGCATATTGCCGACCAACCTGACTCGGCTGACCTCTGAACGGCTTGAGCCCACAATGCATAACTCGGTAGCGTATTGTTGACCTACTTGACTCGGTTGCCCACGGCCTGAGCCTAAAGCAGAGAAGAATGCCCCCGCCCATCAAGGCCTGAGGACAGTCAATCAAACTCCGCTCACCTACCGATCAGGTCGGTCAGAGCTAGCCAAGCAACGGCTAGCCCTCGAAGGGCCCCAAAGGCTCTCGAAACCAGAAACTGAGCATCCCAAAGATGAGAGTTCAGAATACACTCCCACTTCACCAATCGGAGCCTAAAGATCTCGGCCAACTCAAAACTCGACCAAGGCAAGGCTGAGGAACCAAAAAATAAAAAGAGAGAGAGAGAGATGGTTGCACACAAGTTTAGAACCAAAAAATTTCATTAAGTTAAATAGCCAGTACAATAGGTGAAAGCTTGGCATACCAAGCCTTTACAGGAGCAACAAAAAGAAAAAAGAAAGGAACCCAATACAATTCAATTCGTAGAAGGGAGGTTGGTGGCCTCGTCACCTCCATCTTCATCATCATCACCGCCTCTGCCTTCCTCATCAATAAGTTCATCTAAGGCCAGGGGCGGTTCATTTTCGTAGGCCTCCCAAGTCTATGCAACATCGGCTAGCTCGGGACAGTGGCGCAGTGCTCTCCACCGGAAGACGTTGAAACCAGCCTCGTAGGAAGCCGAAGCATGCTAATCCATGTCCTTGCGAAGCTCCACCGAGTTCTTGTATCGTGCCACTGTCTCCTCGGTGGCCTCTTGCTTCAATCGTTCCCTCTCTACCTTTCAACTTGGCAATCTCATGCTTCAGACCATGGACCAAGTCCACTTACTCGGCTAGCCGAGCCTTCAGCTCGGCCACCTCTTTCTCCAATGCGGCAAACCGCTCCCTGGTCGCCTGAAGCTCGACCAATTGGGTCTTCACCTGAAGGTACTCGGTATGCTCCTTCTCATACAATCGCCGTAACTAACAAAGACAATCAACCACGGCAATAGCCGAGAATACGTTCTGCGGACACAAGAAGCATCATTAGTATGAAGAAGCGTGCTTGAAACAACGAAGACAGTTACGAGCTTACCTGAGCCGCAGCCCGAATAAGTGAGCACTCCAATGTGCTGCTCCCAATACTCCCGGCCTCTTCAGTAATGTAGGTCGTCATCATCCCGAAGAGCAGCTGCTCGGGAACTCTAGGGGTCTCTAGCTCATCCTGATTGCGGACCGTCCAGTGCGGTATATGGATGTCCGAGCTATTGCTCCCCACTTCAACCTGTGG
This sequence comes from Nelumbo nucifera, assembly GCF_055504915.1. Lineage (NCBI taxonomy): Eukaryota > Viridiplantae > Streptophyta > Magnoliopsida > Proteales > Nelumbonaceae > Nelumbo > Nelumbo nucifera. Next base: position 142,347,963 of record NC_142649.1, on the reverse strand, counting down.
AGGGAAGGCGGCCTAGTGAACTTCCTTGGGTTCCACAACCACAACATGCTCGTCGTCATTCCCCTACCGCTGAGCTCTTTTTTGCCGACATGGCGCCCTCTTGGAAGACCTCGGAGGAGGAACTACCTCAGGATGGACCTACGGTGCAACGCCAGCCCAGTTCTGCCTCTGGCGATTTTCCTTCATCCGACATACGATTTCCTCTTCACTCGCCATCTCTACACCTGCACCGCGGAAGCACAACAGTAAGTACCATATCATAGAAGCAAAGAAAGTACAGGAAAATAAAGCAACGAAAAGGATGGACCAGCTACCCTATGCATCAGCCCGCCGAGCATCAACATCTCCGAGCATGTATATGCAACTACGTCTATCTCGTGATTCATGCTCAGAGCCAACCTTTCCTCCCAAGTAAGTGCAAACCATTGAGGTTGGGGTACTCTCGTTCTCGACTTTTGTAGCACGGTCGGGAAGGGGAGGTCCCCAGGACAATGCACAAAGAAGAAAGTTTCCTCCCAATGCTTCACATAAGAGGGGGTCCCAACCAACGCTTTGATATTCTTCTTAGTCGAGAAGTAGTAGTAGCCCTGTTGGTGATGTTTGAGCTGAAGATGGAAGCTCACCATACCCAGGCTCAACTCGATATCACGAACGGCGCAGTAGGACAGAAGGCCGACCAAAAACCTAAAGGAGTTTGGCATCAACTGCACCGACAGTACTCAGTACCATGCAAGTACCTTGGCAACCTCTTCGTTCAGAGGAAACCTCAACCCAGCTTCCAAACTATTCTCGTACACACAAATTTTGCCGGGCCGAGCATCGGTTTCCATCTCACTGTGTTGCGGGCACCTCATTCGGAATTCCTCGGGGATGTCATGCATAGCTCAGATCAAACCATGTCCTCGAGGTTCAACACGCAAGGTGTGGTCCCAAATCGGCGACCAGCCCGCAAGGGAAACTCGACTTATACCCTAGAGGGACCAACCTCGGCATCCTCGAAAGCCCCATCCTCGGACTCATAATCGGACTCACTAGAACCAGAAGAGCTAGAAGCAGAAGAAGAATGGGAAGATGATGAAGACATCTTTTCGAGCTTGAAGCCGGGGAATAAAAACAAAATGCTGAGCAACGCAGGCAACACCTGAAGGGATGAGAGATCCATCCTATGGACGCCCAAAGATTGCGGAATAAGGGGCGAATTTCAAAAATTTTATCTCTCCCTTCAACTGGGAATCGTATTCCCCATTTAGAAAATCATATTTTCAAGGATCAATCTTGAACCATAAACTGAACCAGATCTGAACCAAAAGGAGTGGGAGAGGATTATACCTGATACGAAGAAATACTATCTCCCAATGGAGGTGTTCACGCCCAAGGAAGGATCCAAAATCTGCTTCCACTGAAGATGGCGCAGTGCAGGGTGGAGCAGAATCAGCAACGTTCTTCAAAAGAACTTGATCCTTCGTAAGGATCAACTGGACGACTTGAGTACAGCTCCAACCAATCTTCTCACAAAAGATTGAAATCAAGATCCAATCTTGATTGCTCCCAAGAACTGGAGATCGAACTGAAGGAATGGCCATGGCAGGAAGGTAGCGGCAGGAGAGAATTCGCAGTATGCAGGAAATCTCTCAATCTCTCTTTCTTTAAGAGAAGAATGCTGTTGATGATGTAAAAGGCTGCTGCCCCCTTCCCCTTTTATAATCTCAAAGGGATCAGCTCCTAATCAGATTAGGAGTTGCTAATCCAAATCATATTTGGGTTAGAAGTCCCTTAGTGATAAGGGATAATCCTTATCTTATCTGCAAATCAGATCAGCTGTCTCCTAATCTAATTAGGAGGTTTCCAGATCTAAATCTTATTTAGATCTTGGACTCTCTGAGTGGATAGGGTCTAAGCCCAATCCTTTTAGCTGACCCACTTCAGAATTCGCCCCCTTTAAATGACTGATCAAATCAGCCCAGTTCGAAATGGGCTTAAGGCCCATTAAGGTTATGTACTCAAAAACCTTCCAAATTGCTGCCCAGTTGGGCTTCCTTGTATGGCGTGGGACCCAAGCATTGATCTACACATCAGCCACATGGGTTCAGCCCAGCCTTTGTTACAAGGCCTGGCCAAATGCACTGCTGAAGACAGTGTACCCCCTGAAACCCATCAAATGAGCTCTATGGGCCCAACACTTACACTAAGTGGTCCCTGGGCCAAGCCACCTTGTAACACCTAGGGACTGTGGGCAGATGCAAGATTAGCCCATCAGGCATTATCCTCAATGGTCTTACACTTAACCTCTCAGCCCATAATGATCATACACTGCCCGACAAGAGAGGACCTCTCCCTCGGCTGCAAGGAACAGTGTTGCACTCTCCACTTACATGGATCCCGGGAATTAAAACCTTCTTGCAAACAATTTAGAAACCATACATATATACTTTTATATCTTATATAAAATATATTTTGCAAAACAAATCTCAACGGTTGAAATCGGCTGCCGGCAGTCTTGGTTTCCATCAGTGAGAGTGCATCCCCGATCATTACCTTTGTCCGACAAAGGGGCTGATCCTGTCACTATGATCACCCACTCAGATGAATTCTCGGACTGTCCCAACATACCCAGGTTTTGACCCCCGCTAAGGATCTCACTGATTGGTACATCAAAGACAGCCCAATCCGACACCTAGTGTAGTATCATAATCGAGTCTAGGGGTCGGGTGTAACTTTCCAGTTTTGCCCATCAATCTCCAAGGTCCAGGGCAATATTGGAAATCTAGTCCAGTTCAAAGATTCAATTAATCCTACACTGTATGTGCCTAGGGTCTCACCCTGGCAGCTGAGACAAGCCACCCCAACCGACTTGGTGGCACTAGAGTGTCAGCTTTGTCAGGATAGGTCTCCCCAGACCGACCCACTGGCTGTGAACATTCTAAACTAACACGAGTCTCATTAAGTGTCCAGTTTAAGGGTATTACATAGAAACATACCAAGGGAACATGAATCAAATATGTATCTTTATTCATTTACAATAAACTCATAAAGTACATCATTCTGATTGAAGCTAAGGGCATACAAAACTGTCTAACAGCACCCCTCCGAGTTATCCAAGCAACTCCTCTCGCAAATGGCAAAGGGGGAATGCCCGTCCACCCCTACTTATAACCTGCAGGTACACGAATCAACGCCAGATCTATGGTGAGGATCAAGCGCCGCTCTGACAAAGTTTGGGAAGACCAATCGACGCGATTGTTACCGCATGCACAAGGCCTCGGGAACCGAAAAGGCAACCTCAACAAGCAACGGATAGGGCATTAATTGCCCTGGTCCAACCAACATCACAGATGCTCGAGGTTTGCCCAAGACCACTGGGTCAACCGGTTTCTCTAGTTTCTTCGGGATGCCCAACAGTAAATATCGACCAAAGGAGGCCTCGCTGTGCCTCAGCCGAGCACCCCACCCTTTGACTTTGGAACTAGGGGAGTGGTGCTTGGATTCCGAGATTTCAAGCACAAGTTCCTCAATTGAAGAGCAGGGACCCCAACTCCGTAGCTCGACACCTATGAGGCCCCCAACTTCAAAGCTCAGCACCTCCAAAGCCCCCAACTTCGAAGCTCGGCATACCATGGCCGAGCATCAGCTCCGTAGCTTGGCGCCTTTGAGACCCTGAACTCCGAAGCTCAGCATACCATGGTCAAGCATCATAATGACCTCAGCCCCGTAGCTCAAAACCTCTAAGGTCCCCGATTTCATAGCTTGGCACACCTTAGCCGAGCATCACAACGACCTCAACTCCAAAGCTCGACATCCCACCGCCAGTAGAAAGCCTGTCCTCGACACCCAACTAAGCTAAGCCCCAACTCCGGAGCTCGGCACACCATGGTCGTGCATTACAATGACTCCAACATCGGAGCTCAACTTCCACTAGGAATCAGAGAGCCGTTCCTCGGTCCCACCAGGAAGATGGACCTCGAAGCTTAGCTCGATACCTCGGCGCTCTGCTGAGCTACGCGACCATGCAACACTTCGGACTGAGCACTCCCCCTCCTCGGCTCCAGAACTGGGGGAGTGGTGTTCGGATTCTAAAGTTAGAATTCTTGGAGTTCTGTAGCCGACGGTGGAAGGATTCCTTGGCCACATCCCATATTGCCTAGACCCCAGGATTATGGCAGGCGTTGAGGAACAACAAAGGGACCAAACGCTCAACCAAATTAACTTAGAAGTTCCTCAACCGAGGAACGAATTGGGAGTACTTCATTCCTCAACTTCAGAACTGGAGGAGTGGTGTTCAGGTCATGGCTGAGCTGGTCCTAAGAGACACGTGTCCGCCCAATCATCGCTCGGCCACGTCGGCTTAGCTCGGCCATGTCGGCATGTCTCAACCACGTCAGCATAGCTTGACCGAGCTACGCTATTATTGTGGCCCCCCATCCTATCCTTTTAGCCACGTCAGCCATATGTCACATGGATGAGCACAACTACGAATAAAGGGGAGTAAGGAAGACGACTCCACTGGGGAATGGGACTATCCTGAATACCTCGGCGGTTAACCTCATCCTGGCAACCCCGGAAGCCCAATTCAACCAGGACACAGATCTTTGGCTATAAAAAGGTACTCCATGCTCAAGGTAAAGGATTCCAACTTCTGACACTCGTACTGCTACTTAGCTCGGACCAGCATCCTTATAACTCGGCCCGACCATCTACCACCTCCTACTAACTTGAGCATCAGAGTACTTACCCGGGGATAACTCCTCGGGCCTCTGACATCTCCTCTCTTGATCGTAGGTCTTGAAGCGCGACCTCATCTTTGTAGCTCGGCCCCACCCTTCCAGCAAGGACTATCTGGTTGCTCTCCTCAGTTCGTGCACCACCTCGGATTGAGCAGCATTAGGATCATTGAGCAATTCAACAGTTTTTGGCCAGGAACCAGGTTTGAGGTAAAATGGAACCGGTTGCCTAGACGGTTCCTGGGCTGAATGGTTCGGCCATCCAAGTCAAGCATTGGAACATAAGTTTCTTCAGAACTTAAATTCCACATGCCATTAGACTAAAGCTATGCTTGATACAATCTGATAATTTTTAAACATTTACATATGTATATAACATAATATCAATCTATCAATAAAGTTAGTTTAAATGTTGTATATTTAGTAAAGAATTGTAAGTTCAAATTTCATAAAAATTATTTTCAAGTAATTTTTTTTATGATATACAATATTAAGTTGTTAGTTTGTTTTATTAATAATATATAATATGCTAATCATTTTTAGTTTAATTTTTTAATGGTATTCATTTTTCATATCTAATCCAAGTTTGTTCTGAATCTAATGAATAAGATTTCAATTCAAATGTTACAAAAATTATTTCTGAGGTATATTTGATATTTTGATTTGATCCATGTCAACCCAATCTTTCATCTATCTTGAAAGACCTTCAAAACTGTCTTCTTTTTATATAATAAAAATTTTAAAAACTTGCGTGAGGGCAACAATTCAAGGAAATCATCTTAAAACTATTGACCTTTTTTGGTAATCAACCAATATAGAAATCTCTTTATAGCCATCTCTGAACTTCAAGTGTTGAATGTGAAGATTCTTCTTCCCAAGTCCAAGAGGATTAGATTCTTTCCTCCATTGAACCTTCAAATACAATGTAGATGGTGCTGCAAAAGATGGAGTAAGTGGCATTCTTAGAGATGAATTTCAGCACAAGGTTCTTGCTTTTTCATCCTTTTCTGGGATTGGTACAAATTGTCTTAGCAGAAATTAGGGTCATTAGGGATGCTCTTTTTTTAGGCAATTTAGATGCTCTTTTGCTCATTAGCAGGTTTAATTTTTGAAATGTTATAATAAAAAGTAAACCTGGCAAAAAGTTGACCCAACCGCAAATCCGACCCAACCCACCTTGAAAAAACAGGGTTAGGATCACATACTTAGCTACCTGAATTTCAGAATGACCCGACCCGGCCCAACCTGGAAAAAACTGAGTTGGATTGGGTCATGGGTCAACCCGCTAACCCGATTGTTAGGTCTAATCGGGACTATTCATGTATTGTTAGAAATTTCCACTTTTTAATCTTTACCATTTAGTGTTTACTCTTTATTATTTACACTTTGAAGTTTGAATTGTTCAATGTTCAAGTTTTTTATTTTATTTTTGGAATTGTAAGGTTAATTCCTTTAATTTTGGCATTTTTCTTGTATTTTTTAAAATTTCACTTATTTTTTTGGATGATCTGAATTGACCCATGGGTCAACCCTAACCCAAACATTTAGGGTTAGAGTCTAGCATTTGCTAACCCGACCCAAAATCAACCTGAAGTGTATTGACCCAACCCACCCAACCCAATTGCCAAGTCTAATAAAAGGTGATTCTCTCATCTACTTTCAGATTATCACTCATAAGATTGATCCTCCATGGTTCATCCTCAAAAGGATTGATAGGATTAATAAGTTGGCCACCCAAATGAATGCCTCTTTCTAACATACCCTTCACTAAGGTAATAAGGTTGTTGATGTCTTGGCAAATTTAGCTTGTCTCTATAGGGGTGGATTTGAGCCAAGTTGAGCTGAATAGTATGAGGCTCAAGCTCGAGCTCGAGCTCGGCTCGAGTCAAAAACTCGTAAGCTTGAACTCGATTTGAGAAAAAATGTTTTATAAAAATAAAAAATTATATATAAAAAATATTTTTTATTTGATATTTAAAAAATTAAGAATTATAATATTTTTATTATATATATTATTTTCTATAATTTTATTTTATATATATATATATTCGAGCTCGGCTCACAAGCCTCACAAGCTGAGCTTTATTATGCTCGAGCTCGGCTCATTTATTAATCGAGCCTATAAATTGGGCTCGAGCTCAGCTTGAAGCTCGGTTGGAACTTAGCCGAGCTCGAGCCTAATAGAGCTCAGCTTATGGCCACCCCTATGTCTCAGGTTCAAATGAAGAAGTCCATGTCAGTGAAGGCATGAATCCCTTCCTTGTGATATTAGACTTCTAGTTATTGAAGATATATAATCTACAGTTACCTTATATAAAAAAATTATTAATTGTTTTTTTTGTGGGTTACATTATTAGACATACATATGAGCCAATGATCGGCTTGAAGGTCTACGGGAAATTGATGGGGAAGATGGAAAGTGGTCAGACCCTTGGAGGGATTGGGCCACTAGAGTACCTTGTGGTTTTTTCTATATGATCTAAAAGAGACTATTGCGATGTTTGCTTTTCGGTAAGTTACTTATCTAAGTGTTTCCTGAGAAATACTTACCCGCGTAAGTGCATTTATCCAGGTTCTTTTATTTTCCATGTAAATAAGGCAATGACTGTTTTAGCCCAAAAAATCCATTATTAAAAGGGCCACTTTTGTCCCATTCAAGTGTTAGCAACTTTCTTGCAGATGGGAAAGTTATTTACCCACCCAGGCAAGTGATACCTAGGAAAATAAAGTTTCCCTAGTCCCCACATAAATCTAAAAAAAAAAAAAGAACATAGGTTTTATGGTCAATGGGAACCAAAATCCCATTGACCAGGGAAAGGGGGAGGGGGAGGGGGAGAGCTTTGACCTGAATAAGGAATCCCCCCCCCATGTGAAAACGAATTTATATATGAAGGGGTTTCTAAAAACCTTCGTGTGGCCAATAATTGTTATTCACTAGTATGTTCTTATACTATTCCTACTAGGGCCGACAATCTTGACCCCAACCCATTTGACCCACCCATTCCATTGGTGGGTCAATATGGGTTGAACAACCCATTAGGGTCAGTGAAAAAGGGTTAGGGTGGATTGGGTCAAGGTACCCATTAGGGTCAGGATGGGTTGGGTCGAGGGGGTCAAGGGTTGGGTCGACAATTTCACCAAGCCTCACCCACACGTACCATGGGTATGTTTTCATGTTTTTTGGTGTTCATGCATTTTTTTTACATTTTTTTTGCTTTTTTTCATTTTTCTGATTTTTTTATAAAAGTTATGCATTTTGCTTGCATTTATGCAATTTTTTGCATTTTTTATAATTTTGGTATTTTTCTGCATTTCTTTTGCAAATTTCTAGTATTTTTCTGCATTTTCTGCATAATTTTTGCTATTTTATGTTATTTTCTGGTATGTTTCTGAAACTTTACTGTATTTGCTGCATTGTATTTTATAATTTTCTGGTATTTTTCTACATTTTCTGCAACTTTTTGGTATTTTTTTTATTTTCTACAATTTTCTAGTATTTGCTACATTATTTTTTCAATTTTCTAGTTTTTTTGTATTTCCTGAATTTTTCTATGTTTTTTCTGATTTTTTTACAAAAGGTTTGCAATTTCTAGTATTTTTTCAAAATCTTTGGTATTTTCTATATTTTTCTAAATTTTTTGCAATATTTCTGCCTTTTTTTTTGCATTTTCTGCAATTTTTCTTTTTTTTTGCAAAAAAAATTGCAAATTCTATAAAGTTTTTTGGTATTTTTCTGCATAATTTTTGCATTTTCAGGTAGGGTTGTTCACATAATGTCAAAAACCGACCAAATCGACCCAACTCGATCCGATGTGGCTGGTTTTTAACTTAATTTGGTTGGTTTCGGTTTAGAAATATGCATAACCCAACTGATCGGTTCGGTTATGGATTATAACTTTGTAAACTGAAGTAAATCGATCATATGAATGATGCTTGCATGTCCTAGTCAATCTTTGCAAAAAAAGCAAAAAAGACAAAAGTCTTTTTATGAGATAACGTGCAAGAGGGTGGAAGTGTGAAGTCTAACCTGAGTCTTAGGCCTAGCTCTCATATATAGTACAAGTCTGGATTTTTAATGCAAATAGGACAGTAATAAGAAGTCTAATCTTAGTCTTAGGCCTAGCTCTCAGGCATAGTACGACAAGTCTAAAGTTTTAAATGTTAATAGGACATTAATAAGACTCTACATATTATTTTATTATTTCTTTTTTTATATGTATTATATTTAATTACTTTTCTTATTTTACTGTGTTTTGAATTAAGTTGATTTGTATATGGAATGACAGAAAAAAAAAAAAAGAAAAATACTTGCATGTTACATAATTAAGCACTTGTATACCTGGTTTCCAACCATGAAAGCTTGCCTTCTCAATCATTGATCCTAGATTCCTAGGTAGAAGAGTTCAAGGTATAGACTTGTCCGTTGTCCCTTTCAAACTCAAAAAAGTATTTATGGGCATCAAATGGCTGATTCCTGGAACTGGAATCACGAAAATTAAACCCAATCCCACTATTCATGGGAGCAAATTAGAACTGTTTATGGGTCGGGCCGGGCTTTCACTTTGTATTAACAGATTTTTCTAAGGCCCAAGCTGGAGCTCGAGCCCGGCCCGACTATTGGGCCTACAACTTGGGCCGAGCCCGACCCTCATAAAAAGCCCGAAGCCCGGGCCCCGAGACCAAAATTTAGCCCATACTGTTACTACTGCTGAAGCGGCTGAATAGATAGAGAGAGAGAGAGAGAGAGAGAGAGAGAGAGAGAGAGAAAGAAATTATAAAGAAAAGAATAAAAAATGTATATATTAAATTATAAATATATATTTCAATAAATATTATATTATTTATATATTTTATATAATATATAAATTACATATTATATATTTTATAAAATATATAATCCTGAGTCGGGTCGGGCCGGGCTTTTTTGACAAATCCCAAGCTCGGCCTGAAACACAGTCGGGCTTACTGTGTTAGGCTTGAGGTCAGGCCCGAGGGCCTAATTACATGACCAAGCCCGATTGGGTTGTGGGCCGGGCCATCGGGCTACCCGGCCCATGAACAGGTCTAGAGCAAATTCTTTCTCTCTCATTCCTTTTTCTCTATCATGTTCAAACTTGTCCCAGATTTGGCCAACTTTTTCCCAGGTATCACCATATTTGTTTCTCCCAAAACTTAGGTCCTTATTTTGTTCAGCATGGGATCGCTTTCTCCTGTAAGGTGAAAAATCTAGATCATCATCTTCAACAGATTCATAATTGGCATGATCTTGGGCAAGTTTCTTTGAATACCCTTCATCCCAGTATAATCTTTCCCAGTTTTCTCTGAGCTCTTGATATAGTTCCATATATCTTTTACACCAAGGCTCATGTTCCGATTCGTTGAGAACTAGGCGGGTTCTGTGCATGAACTGCTCTCTCATCCGCTTACAGCGTTTATTAGGTAGGTTGTCTCTTGGGATGACAAAGCGCTCTCTTAGTGGAATGTTCTCTCCAATTTTGTGCATCTCGTCGTCCACCACCCACTGTTCCGTTTTATCATCCACCTTCTTCACTATTGCCGTCTGGAACTTGTTCTTCCTCCTTGCACTAGTACTATTGCTACTGGTAGAAAAGCATGTAGCCGAGGCGCCGCTTCTTGCCAAATGGAGCTATTCAATCTCATATTGAGTGAAGGGCTACAACCTTTGCAACCGTCTTGCAAGCGACAACATCAAGTTAGACGAAATGCTCAATCGCTTTGAGACGAGGTCTCAGTTGAAACCAAACAAACTGACCCATCGATAGTTTTTATAGCAAGTCGAGTTTTATTTCTTTGGGTCGGTTTTGGTTGATTTAGTAGTCAACCCAATATAGTCGGTTCGGTTGATAAAACTATGTATAACCGACCAGTGTACAACCCTATTTTCGGGTACACAGGTCGACTTGACCCGTTTTTTCCACGTGATAGCCTTGGTAGAGATTATTCTCTCAAAAATGTTATTTTCGGGTATATGGGTTGGCCGACTTGTTTCTATCACGTGACGGCCTTGAGAGATGATTCTCTCAAAAATGTTATTTTTGGGTATACGGGTCGACCTGACCCATTTATAGCACATGGTAGACTTGAGAGAGTTTGTTCTCTCAAAAGTTTTTAGGTATATGGATTGACCTGACCCATTTTTGTATTTATAGGTGAGAGTAGGTGGGTTAGTATGGGTGAGGGTGGGTCAAGTGGGTCAATATGGGTGGGTTATGATCCTTTAAGATACATTGATGATGGGTCATGGTGGGTTGATGGGTCAATATGGATGGATTAATATTCAACCCTTACCCAACCCAACCCACCCATTTGCCACTTCCTACATTACCATTTGATAATTTGGATTTGCCATTGGAGCATATTGACTCAATTCTATTCCGTTTCAAGGTGGGTTAAATCAGGTTTGTAGTGGTTCACATGTCTATTCTCTTACACTATGATTTTAAGCATATGGAGTAGACCTAAAAGTATGTTGGAGTCATGAGCTAAAAACTAGAGGTTTCAACCATAAATTGAAAAGCATTGGTATAATTTACTAGCTAGAAGGAGCCTATCCTATGCACCTACTAGTGTTATCTAGAAACACTCCCATGTTCTATATTTTACATTTTTTTTTGTTAGAGGACTTAGTTAATTTTAAATAGATTTTTTTTTTTAAATCCCAAAATTTATTTTCCTGGTAGAGGGGGCCGCTCAAAATTTTATTAAAATCATAGTGTAAGAGCATAGACATGATTTTAATAAAATTTTCACGGCCCCCTCTACCAGGAAAATAAATTTTGGGATTTAAAAAACAGATCTCTTTAAAATTAACAAATCCTCTAACAAAAAAACATATAAAAGTAAATGTCCATATAGAACATGAGAGTGTTTGTAGCTAACACTAGTAGGTGCATGGGATAGGCCCCTTATAGCTAGTAAATTAAACCAATGTTTTTCAATTTATAGTTGAAACCTCTAATTTTTAGCTCATGCTCCAACATATTTTTAGGTCTATTCCATATGCTTGAACCGTTTTGCTGGTAAAAACTAAAAACAGATTACTCAACTGGTTGAACCATTGACCCATTGAACCCAATCAATGAATCATGAGTTAGACATTAACTTTTATTCTGTTTATTTTTTGTATTTTTAGTCTTTTTCATCATTAATATATCAATATTCATTACTTTTAATTTTGTTCAATATGGTGAACATATAAATGGGATGAAATGAAGTTTCAAAGTCAAAAAAGTAGAATTAATGCATTAATGTTCAGCTTTTTGTTTATTAATTAGTTATGCAATGAAGAAAAGAATGTGTGCATTTAAAGCATTAGAATATATCATTTTTTTTTTCTTTTGGCTCAGTTTTGAAGGAGTATAAATACAAATATCTACAGTACAAATAAATATAAAATAAAAGACTTTGCACTGTATATATTTGTATTTGTATTTGCACACTTTCCAAACTGATCCTTTATTTTTTGTACAACACACATTACGGGGGGACTCATGGAATGGGGACAAAGCAGGGTGGAATTAGAATATGGCATTCGTTAGTGCAACAAAAAGTCCACCGCTTTTCCCTCATGTGGTTGAAATATAATAGCACAATAATAATTAATGTTCATTGCTCGTGTAATTGCATGATAGAATAAAAGCTAAATATATTTAAATGAATAATAAATTAGAAGGCAAATTAAATGAATAACTTATAGAGAAAATTAATTCCATCTACACTTTCCTTCCAAAAGAATAATGAGGTGCCAAACGTTGATAAAAGACCCTAATAGGTAGGGGTGAAAATGAATCAAGTTTTTTATGAGTTATTTGAGCTCAGCTCATGAAAAGTTCAATTTGGCTCAGTTTAAACTCAATTTTGAGTCAAACTCAAGTTCAATATATAGGCATGTTTGCTAATTGAGTCAAGCTCGAACCTAATATAGCTCGGCTCGTGAAGTTTGCTAGTCTAATCGAGCTTGCTTACATACATACATACATACATATAGTAATAAATTGTTTTTATTATATAATAATATTTTTATCTTTTATATGTATGATAATAAATAGTTTTTATAATTCTTAAATATTTGTATGTAAAATAAAAAATAAATTTTTATATGTATAATTTATATTTTTATAAGAAGATTGGCTCACAATCGATCTTGAACCAACTCGAGCTCAAACATATGAGCTTTTGAGTCGAGCTGAATTTAAGCTCAAATTAAGTTAAACTCGAACTTGATGGACTTTTGACAAGCTGAGCTCAAATAACCAAATATCCGGCTTGGATTGGTTTGAAACCACCCCTACTAATAGGAAGAATCACACATTTAGTCTGATTAGTGTAAGAGCATATACTATGTATGCATGCAAGATAAAAGGATAAAATAAAAAAGCCTCATACATGTATGACAAAATGCAATTTATATAGTATAGATATGAAGGGGGGAATGATTATGGACGGTTGTTGATGAAAGTTCCTTGTAGTTTTTCTTCCCTTTGTTTTTCATTGCCATACTCCCCTCCACTCACCCCACCTTACAAATATAGATCACATAACCAAAACGGCTATAATTGAAAAGGCTTGTTTTTGTTAATAAAGATCTATCATCCGAAGGGTGTACCATAGTTAGCAAATATGTATAAAGTATAAATACTATGTGGAAAATTTCAGGTATAATTCATAACCAATTACAAAGAATACAACAAAAAGTCAGTCGACGAAATATGTTATGGTAAAAGATCAGTCAAATATGCAATTGTGTTCAATATATTCTAAATCACAACCGAATTGAGTAAAACTCTCCTACAAACAGAGTGAATTCATTTATTTATAGAGAGATAGTAGAGTTCGAGTATGTCACAAACTTCTTGGTTGCATAACGTTCACGTCAACCTTTATCACTATTACCCCCCACCCCGCACCAAGTTGGACGTGGGGGAGCACAGTGTTGGAGCCAAAGTATTGGGGAGTAGGGGGGTGTTTATTGTTTGGTTCAAACCACAAAACCAAACCAAATTTATGATTTGGTTCAGTCTATACCTGAAAACAGTTTGATTCAGTTTCAAATTTTGCTAAATTGCAGTTTGTGGTTTCGGTTTGGTTTTTGGATTTTATTAACCTAATCAAATCGTAAACCGTAAATGATGTATAATATATATAAATCGAATGTATAAAATTATAAATATATAATAAAATATTTTATTTTATAATAAACTAATAAAATAAAAGTTTTAAGTTTTAAGTTTTAATTTTTAGGAGTGCTATTTGGGCTTTCTAATTGAGTTAAGCCCAATAGAATTAAAGAATGGTCCAAAGTTCCCAAACCGTATTAGAAACTGCACCATACTATAAGAAAATGGTTTGGTCTGATTTGGTTCCATGCCAAAACGATTTGGCTTGGTTTGGGAATGTCTCAATCTGTAATTTACTGGTTTGGTCTAAGATCTTTGAACCTAGGGATGGCAATTTTTCCCATTTCCTCGATCCCTGTAGGGATCTGCCCCAAATGGGGCAAGGATGGGGATGATTTTCTCCTCGCGGGGACGGGGATAGGAAAATTTTCATCCCCATTGGTAGGGATAGGACGGGGACAGGGAGAGCACTCCCCGTCCCATGGGGACCCAATCCCCGCCCCATGGGATCCCCACTAATATACATGTATATCTATATGTATATGTACACATACATTTATATATTAATATTTTTAAAAATATATTTAAATCTTTTCTAATAGAATTGTAAATTTTAATTATTTTATTTTTATTTTTTTAAATAAATAAAAAAAGAAAAACAAAATAATTAACGTTATAAAAAATCACAGGGAGTGGGGGATCCCTGTGGGGATTTTCGCTGCCCTGTTGCCATTCCTAATGAACCGGACATTGAACACCCTATTAGGGGGAGCCAAAGAGCACACATGGTCATGATACCAACAATTTCATTATGGAAAGAGATGAACTGAACATGGAGGAACTTCTTGGAGACGAGGTCACATTATGACATGTTTTGTTCTAGCATGAAAAACGAGATTGGTGCTGAGGTATGTAGCACCCAAGTTGTCGCACTAAAATGTTGGAGGTTGAGAAGGTGGAAACCCAAGCTCACCAAAAATGATTGGACCCACAGCATTTGAAATTAGAGAACACAATGCATATGCTCCGATATTCAGCTTCAGTGTTGGAGAAGGCATTGTCGACTACTTCTTGGATGACAAAGAGATGAGATTATTGTCATAGTAAATGCAATAGCCACCTTGTGATTTAGGATTGCTTGGGTAGCTATCCAATCGGCATTTGCAAAATTATGAAAGTGAAAAGAGTTAGTAAGTGCAAGGCAGAGACCATAGAGAATTATGACTTTCAAATAGTATAAGATACACTTGACAACCTTCTAGTGTTTAGGGTCCGTTTGGTTTGCAGGAATAGGGGTCTGGAATCGGAATTGGAATGGACTATTCCGATTCCAATTGTTTGGTTGGGCGGAATTGGAATCCCATTCCCATTCCTAATGGAATAGCATTCCCCCATTTGAGGGAATGGCCATTCTCTACCTCTCCCTTGGGAATGAAATCCCATTCCTGCTGATTTTAATTCCCATTCTCATTCCTGTTTGAACCAAACAGACTATGGGAATGGACCATTCCGATTCCGACTGCGAACCAAACGGACCCTTAGTTGTTGGAGAGGCCATAAACTGGAGTTCACATTAGTGCCCCACAGAGCACATATCAATGTGCATTGGGAACATCTCCCAAAATTGTCATTAGAAGATATTTCCAATACACAAATGGGATGTGCTGTGGGGCACCTGTGGGGTGCATTTTGTGGGGCAAAGATGTGAATTCCATAAACTGGTGAGAGGGAACCAGTTCCCATGCACCATTGCAATGCAAGGCAGTAAACTCCTCCTGCATAGAATTTTTCCACTTAGGGTCATTAATAGCCTTGATAAAGAAAGAGGGTTCAAAAAGTATGTCTAGGAGGGTGTTTAGAAACCAAAAAATTTAGGGTCATTTGGTTCGTAGTCGAAATTAGAATTAAAATGGTTTATTTTTATAGTCTGTTTGGTTCAAATAGAAATGGAAATGGGAATTGAAATTAAAAGGAATGAGATCTCATTCACAAGGGAGAGGGAGGGAATGGTCATTCCATCAAATGGGATGACCATTCCACCAAGAATGGAAATGAGAATCCAATTTTGTCCAACCAAACAATTGGAATCAAAATAGCCCATTCCGATTCCGATTCTAAACCCCTATTCCCACGACCAAATGGGGCCTTAGTTTGGGCTTAAAAATTCCACTCTTAGTTCGAATCATCAACGAATGAATGGGCTAAGGTGGTAGTGCCTAGGCTGGAGGAAAGGAATGTGGGTTAGGCAAAGCGGTAGTCGTAGATGTGGCTGGGCCCGTAGACTTAGTGGTGGGTTCAAGTTGATGTGTAGGGCCCAAGTTAGGGGTTCAGTCAATGGAGAGCTGGTTTTGGGTGAGAGGCCCAAATGGGAATTGGTTGGGCTGGGTGAATGACCTAGCCCCAATCGGTTAATGGTGTTTGTATATTGGAGGGTCAATAGTTAAGTTGAAGTATGCATTGTGGGTGCCCATAGCAATGATAGGGGGTGGTCCAATGGGAGGACCAGTGGGATGGTCAACAACCGAGTTGGTGGATTGTTGGGCCAAGAAGGGAAAGGTCCTTTCACTAAACACAACATGCCTTGAATTAAAGAGATGTCAAAGCATTTGTACTCATGGTGGGCCCAACTGTACCCTAAAAGAACATTTGAGCCCTGATAGGTCTAGTTTAGTATTAACAAGAATTTCCCAAGGGGATTTATAGCCTAGGAGTGCTGTTGGTAATATGTTAAGCAAATATATGGCCATAGTCAAACATTCAAATGTAGGCTGGCATGAGAGTCGGCACACAATGCTATGATTTGAAGGCACGGAATTCTCCTCCACCATTTGTTTGAAGGGACTTAATAGAAGTGCCCAAAAAGTTCTCAACCATAGATTTAAAATTAATAAAATTCTGCAAAGCATCAAATTTAGGATGCAGAGCATAAATTCATATGAATACATCAAAATCATTAATAAATGAAATGTAATAGTTAAGTCCATCAAACAAGGTCTTTGATGCAAGTCCCCATAAATCAGCAAAAATAAAAAATAAAGGTTGTAACGAATAAGTCTTCCTAGCAGTAAAAGTTAGTTTGTAACTTTTGCCTAACTAATAGGAAATACAAAAGGCTTAATGTTTTATTAGAGGGTTGCAGTAATTTATTGTGAGAAATAACACGACGTACAATTCTTGGCGATGGAAGGCCAAGCCTATAGCCTATAGTGTCATGTGTTAATTCAACACCATTCACCTACAAGAGCAAACCTAGAGCTCAACTGCGTGGGTCTTTTGGGTCTAATTGGTATAGACCATTGTTATTTAAACTGTAGAGGAGTATCTTCTTGGACTGATGATCCTTCACAACAAAGAAATGAATATGAAATTCAAAAAAATAACTCAACGGCTCCTCCTGGCCCACCTATTTTAAGTCGAGCTTGGACATAATTTTAAATCCGCAGGCTTGGGCCTAAAACACTAGGACCGGCATTATTTCAATCGAGTTTGGGCTTTCTCAAAAAATCCCGACTTAAGCCCGACATGATAATATATATTATATAATAAAAACATATTTTACTTAATAAAACTATATATATATATATGTGTGTGTGTGTGTGTGTTCCTCTTCTATTTTCAAGTAATAGTGAATCTTTTAGTATTTTTGGGTTTTGAGGGCTTTTAATCAATGTTTTTGAATCATCAACCTAAAAACCAGTAGCCAGAACGGTTTTGATTCTAGGTCAGTTTTTAAAACCTTACTTTTAATTTAAATAAAACACTTTTTATTAATTATAAAAAGAAAAAAATTGTTATCAAATTTCTGATTGGACTTGAATTCGGCTCAGGCTTTGGGCTTTATATGAGGTCAGGCTCGAGCTCAAGACCAAGGCTCGATGGTCAGGCCAGGATTGGGCTCAGGCTCGGGCCTGAATGTATTGTACTAATACAAAGTCAAAGCCTGATCCGCCCCGTGAGCAAGTCAATATGTGACACCCAAGTTAGGGTACCACATTAATAGTATTAGTAGAGGATGTTATGTAAGTTGCCTTGGACCCTTCCCTTTTCTCTCATAGCGAAAATAACAATTGACAGTAGTATGATTCTTCTTCTTACAGATTTGACATGGACTTGTTGGTCGTTATTGAATAGAAGACTAGCCATTATTTGATCCTTTTGTTTTTCGTAATTATTTTGCAACTTCTATAGATTCATGACCATTTTGGGAGTTTTGATTTTGGACAGGGCTGTCAACGGGTTGAGTCTGAGGTTAGGTAACTATTTATTAGGACAAATTAAAATCACAAACCAAGAATTATCATGGTTAATAATCTGGTTTATTGGGTATATTGAAAACTATATTTGTTTATTTAAATAAAAGCATAAATTTTTATCATATAACATTTATAAAAGTGATAGAAAAATATTAAATTATTTATAAACTAATAAATTAAACATATTTAACTAATATTATCTTTTTTATTATTTAACAAAATTATTATTTCAAACATAAAATATGATAAAAATTACAAGAAAATTAAGAAAATATTATATATTTAATAAAATAAATCGTTCTGGATCTGAATCAATTTGGGATAGGGAAGAAGTGTAACTGGCCCCATTATTAATGATGACAAAATCATGAAACCATAACTGTTATAATTGGTTCAACCCGTTCAAGTCTATTACGTAAACCCGACCCATTTACAACCCTAATTTTGGATGGAACATGATTTTGAAGGCTGCATTTGTACTAAACAAATTCTATCCAAAACAAGTTTTAACATAACCATGCAAAGTTCATGATTTTGCAACATGGCATGCAATTCTTTAGTAGAGACTTAGAGTTCATCAAGTCGAGTACTAATGGAGGTCATGAAGGCCTTATAACCGGTCCTAACCCTAGTAGGATACAAAGGTTGAAATCATATTCAAGTACTAGTGCACCAGTGACAATTAGGCTGTTAGCCAAAGAGCGCTTGACTTTCTAAGGTAATGGTGATAGAGAAAGTGTACCTTTACAAAGATTTTGTAATTCAAAATGTAATTGCATTAACCAAACCCGAAATTTCGGTTCAAGAGTTTTTTTCAATGTATTCCATAGGCTTGTTGGTGAAGAGCAATCGATAACTTGGCCTAGAGCAGCTTCAGTAAGAGTTAATAGAAGCCAGATAAGGAGTGCATCTTGTTTTCCCCATGCTACGAATGCTATATTTGTCAAGCTGTATGAAGGAAGCTTTAGGGAGGGGGTCATCGTCAAGGCGAGAAACCTGAAGAGAGGAGCTCATGGGCATTCTGATGGGTTTTACACCAGTAAGATTGAGGCTTTGTAGAAGATCTTGCATGTACTTCCATTGTGAGAGGAATAGGCTAGATGGAGTGCGACTAACCTCAACACCGAGAAAATAATGAAGTCGGCCGATGTCCTTGATAGAGAAATGAGAGCCCATTTGTGAGAGCAAGGAATATATAATGGTCTCATTGGATTCAGTAACGATAATGTCATCATCAACATATATGAGGACATAGATGATAGTACCGTCATGTGCATAGATAAAGAGTGAGGCATTGGATTTGAAGACCACGAAACCTTGCTCAATGAGAAAGGGTTGTTGAAGTTTGAGTCCGCGTTCTGTGCACCGGTGGGTTTACTGGACCCGTGAACCCACCAAGCACAACCGACCACACGTTCGGATCAAGATTCATAATGTTAATGGGCTTTGCACCATTAACATGGGATAACGGGTTCAACTGGCCACAAAAAGGCAAAAATATTCGGTTGTTTGAAAACCTCTCTCCACCGAACCCTACCCACACAACGACGACCATACAGTAGCGGCCGATCTGAACTTGGCACGGCCATCGGCGGCGAGAACTCTGGCGATACGTTTTTTGGCCTTCTTCTTCTTCTTCTTCTCTTATAAAGAATGAACAAACGTTTTTTGGCCCTAAATAATGAACAAAACGGGAAAAAATCTAATAGAATGAGGGGAAAACAAAAATTACTAATAACGAAGATCATAATATAAAAAAGGAAAAAATAGATTACCGGCAGAATTGCTGAATATGGCAACATTATCACCAAAAACCGGTTTGCAGAGACGCAATGAAGGGACTAGAGGAGGCCAGATAGAAGAAGAGTAAGGAGCAGTAAGTGTATTGTCTTTATTGAAGACGACACCCTTGAAACCCCTCCTCTGCAACTCAGCCCAATCGATCCAACTTATGTCTGGTACAGTAAGATGTGGAATTGCCAAATGCTGGTCCCTCGCCACCACCGCCGACGACGAAACGATACCCTCTAAGTTGAAACACTGCCCAAAATTGGCCTTGAAGTTTTACCACCACAAGTTCGTTGAAACGCCGCTATCACTTTTACTGCTGGTCCCAGGCTTATGATCGCTCTCTTCTTGTTCTCCTTTCTGGGTTTGGCTTCTTCGGCTTCTTTTGTTGTCGGCGTTGGTGCTGGTGGTGACGTTGTCGAGTGGGAGGCCGAGTACACTTCCTCTAAAAACCAGTTTTTAGTAGAACTGGTGCTCGACGTGGTCAGACACTTCTCGCTGCCAATGCCATGGTTGGATGAGAAAATGAGAAGTCTTGAACCGGCCCTTGTGGTGGTGGTTGGATTTAGAGCTGGAGCTACTACAAATTGGTTGCTGTGCCGAGTAGTGCAATGAATACAATTATGATGGGAGAATGGAGCGACTGAACTTATCTGCATTTCTGAACTTTCTTCGCCTGAAGAAACCCACCGTGTAAGGCTTCTGTTGAAAAGAGAAAACAGGAAGCCCTTGTAAGAAGAAGAAGAAGAAGAGTCCAAAAAATGCACCCTCGGAGTTATTGCCGACAATGGCCGCTGGTTTGTGTCACCGTCGCCGGTTTGTGGGTAGGGTTCGGTGGAGAGAGATTTTCAGATAACTGAATATTTTTGTCTTTTATGGCCGGTTGAACCGGTTATCCCATGTTAACGGTGCAAAGCCCGTTAACATTATGAATCTCGACCCCAGACGCGTGGTCGATTGTGGTTGGTGGGTTTACGCGTCCAATGAACCCACCGTTGCACGGAACGGGACTCCAGTTTAAGCCCATAAAGAGATCATCGAAGCTTGCAAACATGGTGAGGTCGATTTGAATCAATAAAGACAATGGTTGATGCATCGCTATGTAGAAATGCATTTTATATATCTAATTGATGGAGAGGCCAGCCACAGGAGACAACAAGACAGAATCACCCGGATAGAAGTTGGCTTAATAACAGGGTTGGCAAACCCTCCATCCTTTCCAAACCTTAAAAATATCCTAAGAGAAACCCTAAGTAACCCTCCCCTTTTCAGTCCAAGCCTAATAAAACTAAACCTAATTTAGCCCTTTTCAGTCCAAGCCTAATAAAACTAAACCTAATTTAGTTCTAATGAGACTAAACCATCCCAACTGAACCAAACCAAACCGGCCCTACCCCATTCGATTTAACAATAAAAAAGAAGAAAAAAAGAAGAAAAAACCTAGATTAAAAATCGAACTCTCTTTCTTTTCCTCCCCTCTCCCTTACCACTGGACTCTCTCTCTCACTCATTTTCTTTTCCCTCACAACCAACCTGAAATCGATCTTCTTCCTCCTCTCCTCTTCCAACAATCGAACTCTTCCCTCACTCATCTCTTCTCCACCACACCCAACAACCAAACCTGAGCCTTCTCCTTCTCTCCACTACCGAACTCCTCCATCTCCCCCAACTCTTCTCCCTCTCTTCTTTCTCTGGACTTTTACCACCGAAATCTCTCTTTCTCTCTAGACTCCTTCTTCCCTTCCATCTTCTCCATCCATTTCAGCCAACTATCACAACAAGAAAACAGAGGAACGCAAAGAGAAGAAACCTCTCACCAAGATCGTATTAGGAGGAAGAAAGGAGAAAGAAGAAGATTATAAGAAGAAGAAAGAAAAGAGGAGACTCCGCTCAAATTTGCAATCAGAATTATGTACATTATGAATTTATTGTAAATGAATAAAATACACATTTGATTCATGTTCCTGTGGTGTGTTTCTGGACACTTAATGAGACTTGTGTTAGTTTAGAATATTCACAGCCATTGGGTAAGTCTGGGGAGATTTATTCTGCCAAGGCTGACACTGGTGTGCGGCCGACTGTTGGGGTGGCTTGTCTTAGCTACCAGGGTGAGACCCGAAGCACATGCAATGTAGGATTAATAGAACCTTTGAACCGGACTAGATTTCCAGTATTGCCCTGGACCTTGGAGATAGATGGGCAAAACTGGAAAGTTACACCTAACCCCTATACCCGATTATGATACTACACTAGGTGTCGGATTGGGCTGTCTTTGATGTACCAATCAGTGAGATCCTTAGTGGGGGTCAAAACCTGGGTATGTTGGGACAGTCCGAGAATTCATCTGAGTGGGTGATCATAGTGACAGGATCAGCCCCTTTGTCGAACAAAGGTAATGATCGGGGATGCACTCTCTCTGATGGAAACCAAGACTGCTGGCAGCCGATTTCAATTGTTGAGATTTTGTTTTGCAAAATATATTTATATAAAGATATATATATATATATATATATATATATATATATATATATGTTATGGTTTCGAAATGATTTGCAAAAGGTTTTAATTCCCGAGATACATGTAAGCGGAGAGTGCAACACTGTTCCTTGCAGTCGAGGGAGAGGTCCTCCCTTGTCGGGCAGTGTTTGATCATTATGGGCTGAGAGGTTAAGTGTAAAACCATTGAGGATAATACCTGATGGGCTAATCTTGCATCTGCCCACAAGTCCCTGGGTGTTACAAGGTGGCTTGGCCCAGGGACCACTTAGGGTAAGTGTTGGACCCATAGAGCCCATAAGATGGGTTTCAAGGGGTGCACTGTCCATAACAGTGTATTCGGCCAGGCCTTGTAACAAAGGCTACGCTGAACCCATGTGGCTGATGTGTAGATCAATGTTTGGGTCCCACGCCATACAAGGAAGCCCAACTGGGCAGCAGTTTGGAAGGCTAAGTGAGTACATAACCTTAAATGGGCCTTAAGCCCATTTCGAACTGGGCTGATTTGATCAGTCAATTAAAGGGGGCGAATTCTGAGATGGATCAGCTGATAGGATTGGGACTACACCCTATCCACTTAGAGAGTCCAGGATCTAAATGAGATTTAGATCTGGAAGCCTCCTAATTAGATTAGGAGATGGTTGATCTGATCTGCAGATAAGATAAGGGTTATCCCTTATCACTTAAAGGGACTTCTAATCCAAATATGATTTGGATTAGCAACTCCTAATAGGATTAGGAGCTGATCCCTTTAAGATTATGAAAGAAAAAAGGTGGCAACAGTTAGTGGTTGATGTTCAATTTTCTTTAGAGCTGAAAATCACAAGAAGAGAGATTTCTGCACCCTACAAATTCTCTCTTGCCGCCTCCTTCCTGCTGCCGCCATCACCTTCAGTTCGATCTCCAGTTCTTGGGAGAAATCAAGATCTGATATTGATTCCAATCTTTTGGGAAAAGATTGGTTGGAGCTGTACTCACAAGCCGTTCAGTTGATTCTTGTGAAGGGTCAAGTTCTTTTGGAAGAACATTACTGATTCTGCTCCATCCTGCACTGCGCCATCTTCAGTGGAAGTAGATTTTGGATCCTTCCTTGGGCGTGAACTCCTCCATTGGGAGATATTGCTTCTCTGTATCAGAAACATCCTCCCTCCTACTCCTTTTGGTTCAGATCTGGTTTGGTTCTTGATTCAAGATTAATCCTTGAAAAACATGTTTTTCTAAATATAGGGAATTCGATTCCCTGCAAAGATGGGAGAAATTTTTGAAATTCGCCATTTCCATTCCGCAAGACTTGGGCGTCCATGTGATGGATATCCCATCCCTTCAAGAAGAAGATTATAAGAAGAAGAAAGAAAAGAGGAGACTCGGCTCAAATTTGCAATCCACCTTCCCAACAAGATCAACATATCTTCTTATTTCACCCCATCAAATTGGAAACATGTAGCCTTAGCCTCTCCCTCAAATATCATTCCTAACATCCCCAATATCTTGAAGGAAAAGCCACAAATAAGGTATTCGGTCCTAACCTTTTGGCTTAATTTACTACAGCTTTTTTTTTCTTGCTTGAGGGTTTCTTTCCCTTCGAATTTAAACTGCTACTTTCTCTTGTTTGATTTTTTTTCTTTTCTTTTCCAAGTATTAGCCAAATATTTGGTAGTTTTTTTTCTTGGGGAAAGGTTAGCATAACAGATCCGATTGTTGTTTCCCATCCTCTTAGTTCTTTTTTTTTTCTTTTTGTGTATGCGAAGTATCCAAGCCGAATTTCTACATCATGCTATTTCCATTGTGTTTATTTTATTTTTTTGTTCGAGGATGATTAACATGGATATCCGATGTACTTTTGTGGTTCTATGTGTTTCCCAACCGTGTAACATATCCTTGCTATCCCCTAAGTTTTTTAGATTGTATTGAAGGCTTTTTTGTACTTAAGTTCGTTTTCTTTGTGTTAAATGTTTTAGCATGTCTTATTAATGTTTGTATGATTTAAATTTGATTTTCTTTGATGCATGCCACTCTTGAGTTCATTATGGAGAGATGTTCATGGGCAATAGTCTCCTTGAGACTTAATCTCTCTCTTCCCCTCAAGTAGGAACATGGAAGGCTTTGGATAAAGAAGGGGTGGTTGTGAATACAACCATCCCTTTGCTCCTCTAAGAGCTTTCCATGCCCGAAAAGTGGGAGAGGAGGAGAAGGAGCCTCATGAGAGAGTATCACCTTCATGGTAGGACTTTCATGGGACTAAGAGAAGCCCTTAGGTTTCTAGTTTTTATTGAAGTTGGCATCCACATGATAAGAAAGGGAGAGAGTGCCTAACACCTTCCCTCTCCTCCCTCTCCCTCCCTTTGGTGCCTAGAATCATGTCTTTGTCTTGGATTAGGAGTCATTGTTTTATTTCTCAAATTAGGGAGGCCCATCACTCCCTTCTTCTAGTTTTATTGATGGGTGGTGGCTCCTTTCATAGCCATGAGGTGATACCCAATTTCAATGGAATGTTCACAAAATGGCAACTCCACTAGGGATGGGAAGGTATGTGTATGTCATTTCCTTCTTCCCCTTGAGTGGGGAAGCACTCACATTCTTAGATTGTTAGCGGTCTTTGTTTTCTTTCTTGGATGCTGATTTCTTTTGGAATGATAATTGTTTTGATTGCATGCATTTGGGTTGAATTCCTTTGAAGTAATAATGCTTAGGTTTATGTGCATATAAGTTTTTTTGGACTGTTAATGTCTAGGACTTCATGCTTATTATCTATATTTCTAGGACTGTTAATAATTATGTAGGCATGCATGCAAATTAATTATTTAATACTTTTATATGATTAATTTGCATTTATAAAATCTGATTTTCTTGGGACTGTTAATGGTTAGATGACATTCACATAGGCTTAATTTTTAGGACTATTAAGAATTTCACTTGCATGCATATAAACTGTTTTTTTTAGACTGTTAATAACTTGATTTGTATACACTTGGGCAGAATTCTTTGGGGCTGTTAATGGTTGTGAAGGCATGCATGTAAAATGAATTTTTAGGACTGTCAAAAGTCATATTCATGCACAAAACTGATTTGATTTTCTAGGATTGTTAATGTTTAGATTAGCCTTCATATAGGCTGAAATTTGCAGGACTGTTATGGGTTTTATTAGTATTTCCATAAGCTGAATTTCTTGGACTGTTAACAATCCTGTAGATAGGCATGTAAATTGAACCTTTTAGGGCTGATAAAAGCTTCACTTGCATGGTCCAAAAAAAACTTATTTCTATTGAGACTGTTAATGCCTAGCACCCCATGCATATTAGCGTAATTTATAGGGCTGTAAATAGTTATGTAGGCATGCATATAAATTGATTTTTTTTATAAATTTTATAAGATTAATTTGCATTTACAAAATCTGATTTTTTTGGGACTGTTAATGATTAGATTGTCATGCATATAACCTGAAATTTCTTAGGACTGTTGATGGTTTTTTTAGTATTCACATAAGTTGAACTCTTGTCTTGTTAATACTTGTATTTGCATGCACGTAGATTGGATTCTTTGTGACTGTTGATGATTGGATTAATGTACAATAACCTGAAATTTTATGACTGTTAATGGATTTATTAACATTCACATAGGTTGACTTCTTATGGGCTGTTAATGCTAGGTTTTGCATGTACATATGTTAGTTCTTTTGGGGTTTCTTGATAGTTTAGTTTGTATGCATATAGGCTGAATTGTTTAGGATTGTTAATGGTTTTATTAGCATTTGTATAATCTCAATTCTTGGTAGTTGTTAATGCTAGAGTTTCCATCCATGTAGGTTGGTCTCTTTTGGGATTATTGATGGTTAGAGTAGTGTACATATAAGTTGAAATTTTTAGGACTATTAATGGTTTTATTAGCTGAAATCATGTGGGTTGTTAATTCTTAGGTTTCCATGTATGTTTGCTGATTTCTTTGGGATTGTGAATGGTTAGATAATGTATTTAGGCTGAAAATTTTAGGAATGTTAATGGTTTTACTTTCATGCACATAGTCTGAAAATTTTGGGTTGTTAATAGCTTTGTTTTCTTGCATGAAAAACTGATTTTTTTTTTTTTTGCACTGTTAATAGTCTAGTGTGCTTGCATGGAGGTGACAATTTTTTGGACTATTAATAAATTTGTTTGCTTGCATCAGAGCTGAAACTTCTTGAATTGCTAATAGCTTTGGTGACACACGTGAAGACTGAAATTTCATGGGCTGTTTTGTTAGCATAGATGATGGTTGATTTTTTTTTTTTTGAACTATTAATGGCTTGGTTTACATTCATATAGGCTGAAAATTTTAGGGCTGTTGATAGCTTTACTTGCATGTGCTTAGGTTGAATAATTTGGAACGGTTAATTCTTAGCTTTACTTGTATAATATGATTCTTTCTTTGTAAAATCCTTAGCTTGAAAACATAGTTAACCAAGGGCTGAATTGATCACACATGTACTTAGTCCCCTAGAAAATATATTTTGGCTACATAGGACCAAAATAAACTAGGAAAATAAGCAACCCAAAGAATAGAATAAAAAACAAAAAACAAAAAAGAATAAAAGAAAAAGCACATAATTGATTAGTAAATTTAGAGATGAGGGAAATAAGGGTAGCAAGTCTTGCTTTAGAATAATTGAATCAAGCATAGGAACCATAGCTCAATGTTTGGGAAAATAAATCATTAGACAATAATCCAACTTTTGGAAAGGTAATTAATTGTTAATTTGGTTTAAACAAGAGATTAGTTTAAGGTTTTGGGCATGACTTGTTTTTGTTAAAAATGTAAAAGAAGCAATAAAACAAAGGGGGTTTAAGGTAAGTTGGGCTTACTTTGATTTAAAAAAAAAAAAAATATGATCAATCTATGATTTTGGGAGATGTAATAGAAGTCCAATGCACTTTTTCCTTTGAGGTTGGGTGATGTAAAGTGCTTGGTATGAGGGTGGGTTAGTTCATGAGAAGAGGCCTTGGAAGCTCTACATAACCAAATTCTTTCAGGCCTTGTTTGGAAGATGGATGTGATAGCAAACTAGATAGTTCAAAGTAGGGGCTTGGTTAAGGTATGGGGTAGAATGTGTGTAAATATAAAATCATGTTAAATAATTTTTAATTTAGTCAAGATTAATTCTTTAGGGTTTCCAAAAAAACACTAAAACTATAAAACAAAAAATTTGGAAAAAAGTCAACAAAAAAAGTAAAGGGGTAAGGGGGTCATAGCAAAACCTAGGCCCAAGCCCATATCCCCTTAGTTAGCCCAACTAAAGTCTTAGCTAAGCCCATGGCCTCTTAGTACCCTAAACCCACTTCCCATTGCCACTAGCATCTAGCTAGAACCAGCCTTAGCCCCATTGCAACTTAGAGCCCCACCTTAGTTCCAAGCTCATCACAAACCTAAGTCCAACTTGACCTTGGCCATATAGGCCAAGGAAACCCTACTCCAAGCCTATTCCAACCTCATCCCAACTCGGCCAAAGCCACATAGGCCATGTGCTAATCCAACCCCATTCCCACTTCAGCCTAGGCTATAGAGGCCAAGCAAAACCTAGTCCAAGCCCATTATAGCCCAAACCCGATTCAACTATGTCCATGTAGTTCAGGCAAAACCCAGTTCAGCTTAGAATTAAGCCTAACCCAGTTCAACTATGTCCATGTAGTCCAAGCCCATTATAGCCCAAGCCCATTTCTGCTTAGAATTAAGCCTAACCCAAATCCAATACCAAATAGGCCTAGGCTCAAGTCCATTTCAGATTAGAGCCCCAAGGCCAATTAGGCTTAGGCCCAAGCCCACTTAGCCTTTGTGTCTAACTAAGCCTAGACCCAAGTCTATAGCCACCTTCAAGCCTAACTTAGTGCAAGCCCAAGTTGACTTAGGCCCAATCCTTTTCTATCCTAGGATCCACTCAGCTCTAAGCCCAAACAAACTTAACCCAAGCCCATTCCAGCATACAGCCCAAACAAGCTTGGACCCAGGCCCATTTCAGCATAGAGCCCACACAACTTAGATCCAAGCCCATTCCAACCTTGGGGCAAAACAAGCTTAATCCTAAGCCCACTCCAGCATAGAGCCCAAACAAGCTTAGGCCCAAATCCCTTTAAGCTTAGAACCCACACAGCTTAGATCCAACGCCATTCCAACCTAGCACCAAACAAACTTAATCCTAAGCCCATTCCAGCCTGGAGCCCAATCAAGCTTAGTCCCAATCTCATTTTAGCCTAGTGTCCAAACAACTTAGATCTGGGCCTATCTTAGACCAACTCCCAAACAAGTCATACCAAGCCCAACTTAACCTAGAATCCAAGCAAGCCTAGACCCAAACCTATCCTAACCTAAGCCCAATTCAGTCCTAAATCCAAACAACCTTAGACCCAAGCCCATCTCAATCTAGCACCAATACAAGTTAGATCATGACCCATCACTTATATCCATGACCTAGGGCCCATGACCCATATCCATGACCAAGACCTAGGACCCATAACCTATTACCCATATCCAGGAATCAAGGCTCCTTACTCATTACTCATATCCAAGATCCATGACATAATACCTAGATCCATGGCACATGACCCACAACCCATGTCTTGGACCGATAACCCATTACCCATATCTAGGACACAAGACCTATGACCCATATCCAGGACGTAGATCCCATAACCAATTACTCATATCCATATCCATATCCATTACCCATAAACCATAACCCATATCCACCATCAATGACTTGTAACCCAAATCCAATGCCCATGACCCTTACCCGAATTAGAACCATGTCGAAATTGACCTACCTAGGCCTACCTTAACCTAACCTTTCTACGCCTAATAATAAACATTAATGTGTTTGATATCTGTAGACATGTTGGTTGTTTCTTATATGATTTGACATGTATATGCTTGTGTGTTCTTTTTTTTTTCCTTTATTTCTTTTGTACATTTACATGCATTGCATATCATCTTAGAATGCTAGGAACCTATTGTCCTATAGGTGGGGGCCAATACACAGGCCATTGGGACTTGACACCCAATGGCCCTTGTGAAAAGCTTTCAACCAGTTACCAACCTGAGAAGCCCATCCAATGGGTGGAGCTTTAAAGATTGGCGACCGTGTTGAAACCTTCAGTTCCTTTGCATGTTTTTACTTTATTTATTTATTTTTTTAGAGGAGCCCAAATTAAAATAAAAGTTCAAAATAAAAATAAAAGGAAAAGAAAATAAAGTTAAATGAATCTTCATCTTCCAAGTCTTGCTTGCACCCAATCCTAGTTGGCCTTAGGAACCATAATCAATTACCCATATCTAAATTCAAATCCTAGACCTAAATCTAAATCCACCCCCATACCTAGATCCCAAATCCAAACCCAGACCTAGATGCTAGCTCCATGACCCAAACCTAGATGCTAGACCGTGCACAACCTTAGATCCATACATAGATTCAAACCTATACCCAGATTTAGATCCAAACTCAGACAAAATGTTAGATCCATGACCCAGACCTAAATCCATATCTAAATCTAAACCTTAACCTAGATTCAAACCCATCTCTAGATCTAAACCCAAACTCAAGCCTAGATCCAGATATAAACTCAAATGCTAAACATTTAGTTGGATCCAAACCCAAACCTAGATCCAGAATTAGATCAAAATTGTAGACCCCTATGAAAACCCAAACTAAGACCTAGACTTAGACAAACATACAAATCCAAATCCAGCCCTAAACCTAGATCTAGACTTGGAACTAGATTGTAGACATCTGTACAGACACAAACTTAAACCTATAACCGGACATAGATGCAAATCCAAACCCAGTCCTAAAACCATATCCAAACTACATCTCGACCCAAACCTAGATCCAGACTTAGACCTAGATTGCAGATGCCTATGTAGACTCGGTGCTAGATCTAGATCTTAGGCCCATCACCCAGATACTAAGCCTATCTCCTAAACCCATGACTCAATATAAACCTTGATCAAAACCTAGATATAGATTCCACATACCTATACTTGTCCAAAATGCATATACTGATGTAAACCCATACCCAAATTTAAAAGCCTAGATCCCTATCACTTATACCTACACAGGTCCAAACCTACATCCAAGCCTAGATCAAAACACGCATCTAGGTCTAGACCTAGACCCCAGATCCATGAGCTAAACCCCTTCGAACTAGAACCTAAGCCCAACCTATGACCCTGATCCAATCTATGATCCAAACCTAGACCACCAACTCCAACCCTATGCCCAAATCCAACCAATGATCTTAACCCAAACCGGAACCAACTCCATAACCCATTATGGCCAAGCCATTCCTTTTTTCCCTAGTCCAAATTGCTCAGCCCTTAACCTGTACCAATCATGTTTATATAGCTCACCTGGCCCATATCCTTGCAAATCTCTTTTGAATTCAGCCCCATGGGCCAACAAAAATCAACTTCAAACAAACATCCTACATCTTAGGGAACCAAAATCCGTCCAACTAGCCTATCAGTAGCACCAATAACCTTAACCTCAGCTAGCATAACTCAACCCTCTAAAGCCCAATCCAATGCACTTAAGGCCAATGGAGCCCACACCAATTTAACCCAACTGCACCTCATTGAAGCCCAACCTACTCAACCCTACTAACACCAATTCGACCCATCATTCCGCATCTTAGAGCCAGAACTAACTCCACATAAGTTCAGCCCACCCTCCCACACCTTAGAGCTCACTTATAGGTCCATTCCATCTAGACTTCCTACAACATAGAGGCAACCTCCAACACCCATTCACACTCAACCTAAAACCTACCTTATAGCCACCTTCTTACACCCAAACCCAGGGTGCATGAAAGACCCACTAAAAAATCAAAACAATGGCAAAAAAGTCTAAAAAGAAAAAAAAAATGGACAAAAACAAGCCAAAAAAAGGATCAAGTAACAAAAAACAATAAATAAAGAGAAAAATAAAAGAGGACAACCTCCATTAACATTTCGAATGTAAAGCATCTTTAGAAGAAATGGAAAAGTCTTTAAAAGAATTAATCAAAATCACCAATCAAATAAAGAAAGTAGTTAGAACTACGATTGGTCTAGTCCCTTTCAAGGGGTACATAGGCAGCTTGAGCAGTGGCGCTTGGGTGCGACTCAAATAAAAAATAAAAAAAAAAGAGAAAAAGGGGAAGAGTAAGTACTAAAAAAGGAAAATAAAAATGGGAAAGTTATAGATAAAGAATCAAGCTAAACCTTTCTTCTAAGAAAATCGATCATTGGTCAATTGGTCCTCAAGGCCATCCCCTTCCACTTTGTCCAACTTTAGCCTTGTGGTTGATTACTCATTCTTCCTTTTTGTGGTTTCCCCAACAAAAACATTGTTAATAAGAGCAATGATAGGCCTATGACCCATCAAGAATTTGAAGAGCTCCAGCAGATGGTAAGCTTGTTGATGGTTATGGTCGACTGGCTCATTTCACAGATGGGGGCAAACCCATTTCCCCTACACTAGGCACCGCCATAGTCTCATGGCCCTGCATCCTCCACTCCACCTTCACAAGTAATACCCCCAACATCCAGTATGTCACCATCCTTAACACCTCTACCACATTTGCCACCATCTCAAACATTAGCAACCTCTTCCACTCGACCAAGGCCACGGGATAAACCATCTGCGAAAGAAAAGGTATTCACCTCACTGCCATGTCCTCCTTCCCAGTTGTTGCCCATCTTCCTTCAAAAGGGCTACATTCGATTACAGGCTTGGAGGCCGCCACCTGAGCCAAAGCCTAAGTATTATGATGAAAATTCCATTTGCACCTACCATCGAGGACCTGGACATGATACCGACGACTGCTGGCAATTGAAGTTCATGATCCAGTGCCTCATTGATGATGGAAAATTCAAGTCTGATTTGGAGATTCCGGATGTTGTGCCGACTTTTCCAAAGGGGCTTCTTTGTTATATTTTTTTATTATCATTTCTTACTTTGTTTTGACTTTTTTCTTATGCAAACCATTGCAATCATTCTTTTGAATTAATGAAGGTAGTCACTTTGTTTTTTTGTTCTGGACTATCTTTTGATCTTAATACTTATTTGCGATGGGTTAGTAGGTCAATTAGGCTGAATCAACTTCAAAGGCAAATGAGTGTTAGCATTCTTCTAGGATGGTTTACAATCAAAGCCTTATCTAGACCATGGACTTGCAATAAGTCCTAGGGGTAGGCCCTCGTTAAATGTTGGTTGTTAATCACGAACCTACATATAGCATTGCTTCATACGAAGGGGTATCCTTATTGTGCCAAAACTGCCGTTGGGAGCGCTAAACCTCTATCAAGAACACCTTCTATAACCCTAGATGGGAATCACAAGTCTAAGCCCATTAAGAGAAAACCCGTTCTAAGCTAGCACAGGTAGGAATGGCAACAAGGTGGGTTTGGGGTGGGGCACCCCCTCCCCGTCCCCGCCCTGAAGTCACAATACCTTGCCCCGTACCCGCCCTGTCCCCGGTAGCGAAGTGGGTCCGGGCGGGGCATCCATTCCCCACCGGGGACGGGGAATCCTCGAATTTTCCCCACTCCAAGGCAATTACTTCAAAAATATCTATTTTATGGACAATTTATACATAGGATATAGGAATTTGGGGGTATTTTAGAATTGAATTATAATACTTTAGGGATAATTCAAAAATAAAATTATGGGATCCTAGGATTTTAAAAATTTAGGGAAAATTAAGAGATATTTTAAATATCAATATTAAACCTAGATACATTTTACTAATTTACCTTCGGGTTCGAGGCAAGTTCGAGGAATTATATACAAAACCCGACCCTGCCCCGTACCTGGTTCGAGGAAAAATTATTTTCCCCCTCCCCGCCCCGTCCTTGTTTAGGGTCGGGGAAAACCCACCCCATTCGGGACAGGGTGGGGTGGGGCGGAGTGGGGCGGGGCCCTGGTTTTATGTGGAAATTGCCATCCTTAAGCATAGGGTGAGACATCGTTAAAGCCTGGTACTTTGCTAATCAATCAAAAGAAAGGACTGGAGGCCATCCTCACTCGTTCAATTCCTCACTTGACCCCACCACCTCTATTATCGCTAGTTAACTCATTAGTCCAATCAAATAGACATTTCCTTTGGTAAGCCAAACCAAATTCCTTGAAATGCACTTCTCAATGGCTAAGAAAATAATTCAAAAATTCAAAAGAGAGAAAAAAGGAGAAGAGTATCTCCTAAAGCAAATCTATCGTCAAGCGAACACATGTATAGCTCAACATGTATTTCCTTTATATGTGTCATCCAATCGATAAGGAAATGAAGGGAGGCCATCCTTGGTTGTTTGCCTCGTCTAATACCTTTAACCTCATAATGTTGCAAAGTATTTCCACCAATTCCCTTTTTTACCCTCTACATCAACTTTTGCTTAACCAAACATCTCTAAACAGGTGAATGTCAAAAGTTGAGGGTACCCATGCAGTTGTAGAAAAGAAAATGAAGTAATGAAAGAAAAGTTTTGGGTAGATACCTCTTTAAAAAGAAAGAGTTAAATCTAGAAAATTTGAATGTGGCTCAGAACAATGGAGAAATGATGAAGGAATTAGGAGGAATTAAAAGAAAAAGTTAGAAAATTTTGGGGTATACTTAATGGTCTCACCAGTCCTCATCATTGACATTTACTTAGTGGTTCAAACTTCTTGGCTCCCATATACACTTCATCCTAACCAAAAGTCCTCCTCAATTAGTAAGAGAGTGTGACACATATTGATGGAAGATGTGGAGAGCATGTTCCATCATTGAGGCTACAAAAGGAGATAATGAAAAAAAATAAAAAATAAATAAAAAAAAAAGAAAAAGGAAATGAGAGTGCATCTTCCCATAATGGTTCTAATTAGTAATTCGATCGGTCAACTTAAGCAGCTTTCGGGCCTATGTATCCTTCATTTATTAGCCTCATCCCAAGCCATGTTTCATTCCAAATAAATAAGTCCTCCTCGATCTTTGAGAAATTAGCATTTCAGCATCAAAAAAACCATTTTCGGCTAGCAACGAACAAACCCAGTTAGAAAAGTATATCATCAACTTTGATTCCCAGCTTGGGTTCAATCCACAACCATCTCCATCAACCATGCCGGTTCACCAAACCAAACTGGGGTAGTCCTTCATCAAAATATCACTTCCCATTAACCGCATCCGCTCACCATTACAAACCGGGGTAGATCCCTTTATTAAAACCCCATTCATATCAACCCTAGCCACCTTTTTACCCAAACTAGGGTACACCCTGGTCACTGAAGCATCTTTCCCATCGACCCCATTAATCTACCCATCAGAACTGGGGTAACCCCCTTTGACACAAATGATTTCCAGATTAACAATTTAATATTTCGAAAGCCTACCCCTGATGCTCTCAAGGCATTGATTGTCACCTTCCAAAAAGGACTTGGTCAGTCTTACTGCATCTAGGTTCGGTGTAATGCCTAAGGACTTATCTGCTTTGTTGCAAGTTAGTATTGGTGGCATCTTCACCACTTCTCTTGTTTGTTACCCCTTTTGCCTACTATTTCTTTGTCCAACCTTGAAATCAAGCAAAAAAGAAAGAATAAAGAATGAAGCAAAGAGAAGAAGATCAAGTAAAAAAGAAAAGAAAAGAAGAGGAAAATGACAAGAATCCTTTGTGACAAACATTACATAGTTCTTAAACATAAAAACGATAAAGGAAAATTCTAGTCATTCATCATTGTCACCAAAAGGCTAGGGTTTTTGATCACTCAAGATTCAGGTGTCAATCACAAAGAAAAAGTTTTCCAAAGTCACCAAGACACTAAGCTATCAGGAGAAAAAAAAAATATTTTGCTCAAGTAGCACAAAATTCTCATTCAGTACGGATTTTACTCAAAATACCCAAATTTGCACTCAACCCAGATTTTGCTCAGATTGCACAGAATTACTTAGATGCTTTTATCAGACTACCCAAATTTTGCTCAGATTACACAAAATTTACTCAGATGCTTTTACTCAAAATACCCAGATTTGCACTCAACACATATTTTGCTCAAATTGCATAGAATTTACTTAGATGGTTTTGCCCAGATTACCCAGATTTTACTCAGACACCTTTGCTCACATAGAATAGGTTTTTTTCGTTAAGCACAGTTTTACTCAGATTACCTAGATTTTACTCAAGCACCTTTGCTCGCATAGCATAGGTTTTTCATTCAGCTCAGATTGCATAGAATTACTCAAATGCTTTTACATAAACTACCCAAATTTTGCTTAGATTTGCTCAGATTACACAGAATTTACTCAGAATACCCAGATTTGCACTCAACACAGATGTTGCTCAAATTTGCTCAAATTGCATAAAATTTACTCAGATGGTTTTGCTCAAATTACCCATATTTTACTCAGACACCTTTGCTCACATAGCATAGATTTTTCATTCAGCACAGATTTACTCAGATTACCCAAATTTTACTCATACACCTTTGCTCACATAGCATAGGTTTTTCCATTCAACACGGTTTT
This sequence comes from Nelumbo nucifera, assembly GCF_055504915.1. Lineage (NCBI taxonomy): Eukaryota > Viridiplantae > Streptophyta > Magnoliopsida > Proteales > Nelumbonaceae > Nelumbo > Nelumbo nucifera. The sequence goes on along the minus strand of NC_142649.1, from coordinate 142,312,078 downwards.
ACTCAAATTTACTCAGATTTCATAGATTTTACTTAAACACCTTTACTCACATAGCATAGGTTTTTCATTCAGCACAAATTTTACTCAGATACCTTTGCTCAGATAGCAATGGTTTTTCATTCAGCATTGATTTTACTCAGACACCTTTGCTCGGATACAATGGTTTTTTCATTCAGCACAAATTTTACTCAGACACCTTTGCTCAGATAGCAATTGCTTTTTTTCATTCAGCATAGATTTTACTCAGACAACAACGGTTTCAGCATAGATTTTACCCAGACACCTTTGCTCAGATAGCAATGGTTTTTCATTCAGTTTCACTCAGATTTACTTAGAATGCACATGTTTTACTCAAACACATTTGCTCATATAGCAATGGTTTTTTCATTCAACATAGACCTTACTCAGACACCTTTACTTAGATAGCAATGGTTTTTCATTCAGTTTCACTTAGATCTACTCAGAAAGCACAAAATTTACATTCATTAAATAGAGCAAATTAACCTTCTCAAGCTCTTTATTTATCAAATATGTCAACTCGGCCTTATTGTTAGCACCCAATTTTTTCTCGGTCCCTTCACCCTACCTCATTGTACTCCCCTTTTGCACTCCAAAAACTTGAAACAAAACCAGATCAACTTGAGACTTTCCAAATCCAAAAAAATCCTCCTTTGACACAATCCACAAGACATATAAGAACCTTGATTAGACATCATTCCCAGACTGGAGAAACTATAACTTAGTTACACATCAATTTTCATAACTAAACTCTAAGGATCCATCGTTCATCACACCAACTTCGTTTCTAACGGCTCTGATCTACGCGATATCTAAATTCCAACTCCTCCAAAATCAAATCCAGCATATCCATTACCTCAAGACCATTAAGAAACAATCAACTAGTGAATCCCACCACAAATCTACAACAACCAACCACAAAGACATCAAGATCGAATTCTGATGGCCCTGAATGATTACCAAGATCAACCATATTTTTCTCATATTAGAACCATCCACCTTAATCCTCCCCTTAATTCATACCTACCCACCAAATTGTAGCTCAAAATTCACCTGTTTGACCCCTCATCAAACCTAGGTCCTATTTCAGCAAATCTCATTAATTAGAGATTACCATCCATCATCCCAACTTCATGTGGCAAGTCAGACCTTACCACTGTGTTCGAAGACCCCAAAAACCTAACACTTCAAATCTCATGACCAAACACATCCATTTGACCGTTGAAAAAGTAAGATTCAATTTCAAGCCCTCTCGATTAATTGGTAAACCATAAGCTAAGGCCATGATCTGAACTAAATCAATCAATCTACACTTTTGATCAAAGATCCATCACATCCATTAGATTTGGTATGATCAAAAGTGTCAATCCACCAAATTTCATCCCAAAATTCCCCGTTTAACCCTTCATCAAATAAAGATTCTGTTTTAGCAAATCTCGTTGATCCGAATTTGTCAGCCATAGATCTCAATCATCCTAACCCCATTTGCTCGATCAGATCTCACCATTGTGTTCAGAGATCCAAAAAACCCCAAGATGCCAAATTTCATGACCAGACTCATTCATTTGATCGTTAAACTAGAAAGATACAATTTCGACACACCAGATTAAATTGCCACATCATCTGGCCCAACTTGAAGCCTTAAAAGGGTGATGGCTGATGTCAAACCCATTCTTAACCCCTTAAAACACCTGGACCAATGAATTTGAGCCTAATAAGCTTAAAAAGTTCAAAATGCGAAATGGACCCCTACTTAAGACCAAGAAAAGACAAAATAGCTTTAAAAAATTCATCAAATTTACATTTTCTGCCAATGTTAGCCCTAAATACGGGACTGCAACGTCTGGCACGCCCAAGCTCCCCATTAGACTCACAAAACCCGTGACAACCACCCCTAAATTGAAGGAAATGTTTTATCAAACAGGAAAGCTTGACTGAACATCTATTTCTTTGAATAAATCTTTACCTATTTTTGTGAAAAACCACGGTTAAATCCTAGGCACTGTAACTAGGAAAATTTCAGACCCATTGCCCTCCATTTTCTCTATAAATAGAGGCCCAACTCAAGCTTGAAGAAAAGGGAAGGGGACTGAGAGGAAGAAACCCAAGGGGAACTAAAGGAAGGAAACCTAAGAGAGGTCCGTAGAGAGAGAGAGAGAGAGAGAGAGAGAGATGAGAGTTTCCCAACTCCTGTAAAACACTCAGTTTGCCTGAAAACCCCAAAATCCTTGAAGCCAAGCTCAAGCCTCATCCCCTATTTTCCAGACTCAACACTAGAGACACCCAGCCTAGTTCTTGCCTTGCTTAAGTTTCATTTGAAATCCTTTCAGTTGCTGGAAATATTGTTTCCAGGTCATACACGAGAGGTAAGCCTCTCATTCCACCGTATCTTTGCTTTTAGTTTAGTTTCAAGTTGCTTAAAGCCCTGAAATCTTGGGAAACTTGCCTTCCCAACTTCCTTCGGATTTGAGAAAAAGAGGTAGAGAGACGAGGGCCTTAGGGAAACTAGTACCTAAGACCCGATAAGATTACCTCAAATCGAATCTGGGTGAAGTTTGGAACATTTTTACCAGATTTCAGGAGCTTTGAGCAATCTTGTTAGTTCGTGTTTTGCCGAAATTTGAGCCTGAATAACTCCCATTTTGGGCTATTAAAGCAGCTTGGAGAGAGGGGTGCCTAATACCTTCCTTCTCCCAATTCTTAGAACCCGAAATCTCTTGGTTGTGTACCTTTCCCATGGAAAACGGAGTCACTATCAAAGACTTAGTTCGATTTTTCACAGTTGAAATGAGGGCCCATTTCCTCTAAAAAATGGGTGGCGACTCCAAATCCTTTGAGTCGGCCATGAGCTTCTCGGAGCTCACACTTGTCAAACACTACATTAATCAAATAGAGAAAAATTAACCTTGTCAAGCTCTTCAATCAATAAATAGGTCAACTCGACCTTAGCCAACACTATATTCATCAAATAGAGCAAATCGACCTTGTTGAGCTCTTCATTCACTAAATAAGTCAAATCAACTTTCTCGAGTCCCTTCATTAATCAAACACATTAACTCGACCCTATCGAGCTATTTGTATTATCAAACCAAGCGGCTTGAACTTGCTGGGACCCTCGTCGATCTCTTTCATGCTTTGCATCAATCATTCGAACATAACAATGCATCAAGCGGAAATAAACTTTGGCTCCTCAAGCTTTCTCATGTTTTCAAAATGTTTTCCCACCATTCACATATGCTTTATTCCATTCCCCAAAGACGCACCATTCCATAGGGGCTAAGCAGGTGTACAAAAATAAACTCAGCTTTTCGATCAATGCTACTTTTAAGAGAATGATTCTCAAAGTCCCTTGCAAAAATCCTCTCGTGCTTCTCTTTGTCTTTGTTGTTCCCTATCTCGCTACCTCACAACAAAGAGGGGTAGCTGTCAGCACTCAATTTTTGCTCGGCCCCCTCTCTAACCCACTTTTCACACTCCAAATGCCCAATCAGACCTTACCAACATCTTTAGAATATGCCAAAACCCAAGGAAACTAAATTTCAACTCATATAGCCTTAACTCCACCATCAAACCCACAAGATTCCCTTTCGATGGTCCTGATTGTGCCACACCACCACACTTGTTACCCAATCAGACTCTATCACATGAAGCAAATCTGTTTATCATCCAATCACACCAAATTTCAACCTTGAATTTCTTGATTTCTCCATTTATCCATCAAAGATTCCATTTCAATGAGTTTGATTACGACACTTCTCAAATAAAAATCCTACGATCCACAAGTCCTCAATACGATCAAACCGTCACAACGGCCTCATAATTCAAATCCATGCCACTCCACCAAAGTCAAACTTAAAAATTCACTTATTTACCGATCCATCAACCCAAGATTCCATTTCAAGCCCTCTTATTGTCCAAAATATTCATAACATAGATCCTCATGATTCCCACACTGCTAAAGCCATCGCACACTTCCATTAGACTCTAAGGACCACAGGATACCCACCACCCAAATTTTAGATCCAAAAGTTCTCATTTTGCTCTTTATATGCAAAGATTCCAAATCAACCATTCTCATTGCTCGTTACTCTCGAAATCTTAGATCTTCATTATGACAACTCTCCCAAGATGCCCAAATTCTCCTAAAACCTCCATCAGACCCCTGATCGATTGTCCACCAAATTTTAGGCCCAAAATGACCATTGTACCCTTCATCCAAAAAGATTCCAAATCAACGATCCTCATTAGCTATCACTCTCCAAATCTAAGATCTTTATCTAGGCTTATCATCTAAGACACCCAAAACCTACCAAAACCTCTATCAACTTCTCGATCAACCATTCGCTCAACTTTAGGCCTCAAAATGTCCATTCTGTCCTTTATCCAAAAAGATTCCAAACCGACTATTCTCCAAAATCTTAGATCTCGATTACGACAGCTCCCCCAAGATGCCCAAATCCTCCTAAAACCTTCATCAAACCCCTGTGTCCACCAAATTTTAGGACCAAAATGACTATTTTTCCCTTCATCCAAAAAGATTTCAAACTGACGATCATCATCAGCCGCCACTCTCTAAATCCAAGTTCTTCATATAAGCACATCATCTAAGACCCCCAAAACCTCCATCAACTTCCCAATCAACCATCCGTCCAACTTTAGACCTCAAAATGTCCATTTTGCCCTTAATCCAAAAAGATTCCAAATCGATGATCCTCATTGGCTGCTATTGTTAAAATTTTACATATGCATCACGACAACTCCCTAGAGATACACAAATCTTCCTAAAACCTCCATCAAACCCCCGATCGACCATCCACCAAATTTCATACCTTAAAATAACCATTTTGCCCTTCATTTAAAAAGATTCTAAATCGACAATCCTTTTTGGTCATTACTTCTCAAATCCAGGATTTCAATCAAGATACACTATCCAGGATTCCAAACTGTATTGAAAACCTCATCAACCTTTTGATCAACCATCTGTCACATATTAGACCTTAAAATGACCATTTTACCCTTCACTTAAAAAGATTCCACATGAACCATCCTCATTGCCTGATACTCTCTAATTTCAAAATATCCATTGTCATGCATCATCCGACACCTTTAAATCAAAGCCCCTTGATTGACAATCCAACAAATTTTAGACCCTAAACTGACCATTTTACACCTAGACCACGCCATCACCTTCCTAAACACTTGGATAAACCCTCATTCATTTTTAGACAAAAAATGACCATTTTACCCTTCTACCAAGAAAAATATCGATTCGATGCCCTCGATTTCTTGACACACTCCAAATCATGATTTCTCACTCTAACACACACCCCGAAGCCATCAAACCCCATCATTGCCCTTTTCGATCACCTTAGAACCCCTTAGAAAATCTTGTTACAAAATTCTCCAATTTACCCCTTCATCTACGAAGATTCCAATTCATGTGATCTCATAATTCAAGATAAACCATAACATCTTCAGTTTTAATCACAGCCCTTGAATCCTACACATCATACCCCCTTCTCATTGCAAATACCCCCTTCTATTTTTTCATTTAAGTCCCTGCACATTTCTAAAAATCATCAAAAACCCTCTATCTACCCTGAATGCAATCTTACATATAGATTTAAATCCCCCTTGCTTCTCCACCCTAGGATTGACCTAATCATCATTTAGCACTCCCCGAACCCAAATTTCTAAAACCTCAGTTACCCCCTCTCTCCATTCCCTCTCAAAAGAATTTGGCCATGCTATTTTGATTTTAAATTTTAAATTTCAACTTTGAAATCCCTTCTTCTAAAGATTAAAGGAAAGGAGACAAGGGAGAGCAAATCAAGGGAAGCTCTCCTTAACCAATTAAATTCGGTTTAGGAGGAGGAGCCAATGAAGAAAAAAATGAAAAAGGAAAAAAATGAGGAAACTCTAGGAACCTTTCCACCCTTAGATTAGCATCAAAACATCTAAACCCTCCATCCTTTCCAAACCTTAAAGATATCCTATGAGAAACCTTAACAAAACCCTAACTAACCCTTCCCTTTTCAGTCCAAGCCTAATTAAACTAAACCTAACTTAGTTCTAATGAGACTAAACCATCCCAACTGAACCAAACCAAACCAGCCCTACCCCATTCGATTTAACAATAAACAAATAAGAAAAAAAAAGAAGAAAAAACCTAGAATAAAAATCAAACTCTCTTTCTTTTCCTCCCCTCTCTGTCACCACCGGACTCTCTCTTTCTCACTCATTTTCTTCTCCCTCACCACCAACCTGAAACCGATCTTCTTCCTTCTCTCCTATTCCAACAATCGAACTCTCCTCTCACTAGTCTCTTCTCCCCGACACCCAACAACCAAGCCCGGGCCTCCTCCTTCTCTCCACTACCGAACTCATCCATCTCCCCCAACTCTTCTCCCTCCCTTCTTTCTCTAGACTTTTACCACCGAAATATCTCTCTCTCTAGAATCCTTACCTTCCATCTTCTCCATCCATTTCAGCCAGCTATCACAACAAGAAAACAGAGGAACGCAAAGAGAAGAAACCTATCACCTGGATCATATTAGAAGGAAGAAGGGAGAAAGAAGAAGATTATAAGAAGAAGAAAAAAAAGAGGAGACTCGGCTCAAGTTTGCAATCCACTTTCCCAACAAGATCAGCATATCTTCTTATTTCACCCCATCAAATAGGAAACATGTAGCCTTAGCCTCTCCCTCAAATATCATTCCTAACATCCCCAATATCTTGAAGGAAAAGCCACAAATAAGGTATTCAGTCCTGACCTTTTGGCCTAATTTACTACAGCTTTTTCTTATTATTTTCTTGCTTAAGGGTTTCTTTCCCTTTGAATTTAAATTGCTATTTTCTCTTGTTTGATTTTATTTCTTTTCTTTTCCATTTTTTCATTTTGTTTTTTTCTGCCTAGGAAAGTATTAGCCAAATATTTGGTAGTTTTTTTTTTCTTGAGGAAAGGTTAGCATAACAAATCCAATTGTTGTTTCCCATCCTCTTAGTTCTTTTCTTTTTCTTTTTGTGTATGCTAAAGTTTTCAAGCCGAATTTCTACATTGTGCTATTTCCATTGTGTTTTTTTTTTTTTTCGAGGATAATTAACATGGCTATCTGATGTACATTTTTGGTTCTACGTGTTTCCCAACCATGTGACATATCCTTGCTATCCCCTAAGTTTTTTAGATTGTATTGAAGGCTTTTGTGCTTAAGTTCGTTTTCTTTGTGTTAAATGTTTTGGCATAGGAAAATTTGTTTTTTTCTTATTTGTCTTATTAATGTTTGAATGATTTAAATTTTATTTTCTTTGATGCATGCCACTCTTGAGTTCATTATGGAGAGATGTCCATGGGTGATAGTCTCCTTGAGACTTAATCTCTCTCTGCCCCTCAAGTAGGAACATGGAAGGCTTTGGATAAAAAAGGGGTGGTTGTGCATACAACCATCCCTTTGCTCCTCTAAGATCTTCCCATGCCCGGAGAGTGGGAGAGGAGGAGAAGGAGCCTCATGAGAGAGTACCACCTCCATGGTAGGACTTTCATGGGACTAAGAGAAGCCCTTAGGTTTCTTAGTTTTTATTGAAGTTGGCATTCACATGATAAGAAATGGAGAGAGGGTGCTAGAATCATGTCTTTGTCTTGGATTAGGAGTCATTGTTTTATTTCTCAAATTAGGGAGGCCCATTACTCCCTCTTCAAGTTTTATTGATGGGTGGTGGCTCCTTTCATAGCCATGAGGTGACACCCAATTTCAATAAGATGTTCACAATGGGTATTGCCAAGGAGGAATTGAAGGAAAAATCTATGGTGCCGGAAAGACATGATACCAGAAAGGCTTTGAGCCTTTGACCAATTAACCCCCCCCCCCCTAAATTTTGATGAAATTCCACGTGATTGGTTATTATTTTATGATGTTGGTTGATTGGTTGCTGATGAGATTTGGCCCTCTAGTGATGTGATGATACATGGCACCTCAAAACAGTCAGATGACATCTCAACACCACGTAAGCAAACCTTGGGAGTGCCTCAAACACCTCGCACCTGCCTTAACAATCTTGGCACCACTTCGGCAGGCCGAACTACAAGCGATCCAACAAGACATTAGGTCAGTGTAAGAGGCGACTTGCTTCCGCTGACCTGACCAAAGTTTGGTTAGTGATCTACCTAACGTGCCAACCAACCTCCTCCATGTGTGGGTTATCGTCTCCATCTTCCCCGGGACCATGACGCCCTGTTGGAAGAGTTGGTTATCACCTAACCACTTCGGGTGCGACTACATAGACACTACCCGCTTACACAGAGTCCATCTCTAGCATTAAACTACTTTTGAACTAAACAAACTGGAGCTCTCAAACGCGCTTTGTGAGCCTCACGACAACTTGCCTATATAAAGGCATCCCCATTCATAGAAAAGGTACATGCAATTTAGTTCTCAAGCACTCTATTTCTCTTGCATTGTTGCAATCACATTCCCATTTTGTTGACTTAAGCATCGGTGTGATCACCCCGAGTAAAGCCACCCAAACACTCTGATCTCTCTCTTACAGCTCGACTAAGCGACTACTCAGTCCGATGTCTGAGTTATCCGCCAATAGGGAGCACTAGATCACGCATCATCAATTAGCACTATCTATGGGAACACGTTACACGAAGCCAAGTTCTCACCTTCTCACTAAGAATTCGACCTAATGGCATCTTCCAGCAACAACCTTGTCAACAACATCAACAACAATGCATGTGTTGACAAAGCAGTCACATCGGGGCAGGACCAACACACCATGCACACTAAGGTCCCCTCTGTCACTATTGGGCAGTTCACTATGCCCCTGACCCTACCAGGAATCCCCATCGTGCAAAATCCCAACCTTCCTCTGGTCACCGTGAATGTGTCTCTTCCAGTGGTTGAGCCCACCACGGTTCCCGTTGGGATTGACAGCTACTAGTTTCACAAGTTGGTGCAGTTCGTCCGTAGGATAGACCTATTACTAAGAACATGGGAAGGTCGCTTTACAGCATTAGCATGGATGCAACAGCAGCAGCAGCTGTGAGCTCCGGGAAGCTCATGGCCAGCTCAAAGATTGGGAGAAGGAAGGCACACAACCGAAAGATTTCAGGTCCCAAGGATTGGGAGAAGGAAGGTATTAGCACCCCTCTCTCCAAGCTGCTATAGCAGCCCACTACAAGAGTTATTCAGGCTCAATTTCTTTCAAAGAAAAACATAAATGGTTGCAGTGATTTCTTAAATATAAAGGAACATGCTTTCAACTTCTCCTAAGACCCTCGCCTCTTTGCCTCTATACTTAGTTTAGAAGAAGTAGAGAACAATGCTTCTCCAAGGTCCCAGAACTTTAAGCAACCCAGAAAAACTAAAAAAGGACTTACCTTTTTTATGTACCTTGTCAATAGTTTTCCAGGAGCTAGGGATGAGATAGAATGAAGTTTAAATGGGTTCTTTAGTTAGGGAGTGCTCCTGGTTGCAACAACTTCCGCTTGAAAATGAAGGAGGCTAGTTTGGAATTTGAGGTTCAAAGTACCTCCAAATTTCGGGTGAACAAGAGGCGGTATATGAACTAGGAGAAAGCTCTCCTCTTTCTGTGTGTGTGTGTGTGTGTGTAGGCCTCCCATAGGTTTCCTTCCCTCTTCTCCTTCTTCTCTCCCCTTGAGCTCAAGTTAGGTCAGTATGTATAGAGGAAGAGAGGGGGGTAAGGTATGAATTTGTTCAGTTGCAGTGCTTGGGGGTTGGGATTCAACAGAGGTTTTTTACACAAATAAGTAAAGATTCTTCAAAGAAACAGATGTCCAGTAAATCTTTCCTATTTGATGAAACATTTTCTTTAATTTAGGGGTTGTTTTCATGGGTTTTGTGTATCCAATGGGAGCTTGGGGCATGCTTGTCATGGTAGTCTCATATTTGGGGCTGACAGTGGCAAAAAATGTAAATTTGATGAATTTTAAAATGTCACTGTCTTTTTTTTTTTTTTTTTTTTGCTTTAAGTAAGGATATCTTGGGCTTTTGGGGCTTTTTGGGACTATTAGGTTCTATTTCATTGGTCCAAGTGTTTGAATGGGTCAATAATTGGTCTGACATCATCCATCGCCCTTTTGATACTTCAGGATGGGACAGATGGCATTATAAGTTAATCTTGTGCGTCAAAATGGTATAGTTTTAGTTTAACGGTCAAACGGATGAATCTGATCATGAAATTTGGTGTGTTGGGGTTTTTTGGGTCTGTAAAAACAGTGGTGAGGTCTGATCGGATAAATAGGGACAGGAAGAAGGAGATCTATGGATGATAGGTTTGAATCAACGAGATTTGCTGAAATAAAATCTTTATTTGTTGAAGGGTCAAAAGAAGGAATTTTGGGATGAAATTTGGTGGGTAGGCATTTTTTATCATCCCGAATCTGATGGAAGTAATGGATCTTTGATCAGAGGTGTAGATTGACTGATTTAGTTTAGATCATGGTCTTAGCTTATGGTTTTTCAATCAATGAGAATGCCCGAAATGGAATCTTACTTTTTCAACGGTCAAATGTAGGTGTTTGGTTGTGAAATTTGACGTGGTGGGGTGTTTTTGGGTCTCCAAATACAATGGCATGTTCTGATTGGTTATATGAAGTTGGAATGATGGATGGTAAGCTCCAATTGATGATATTTATTGAAATAGGATCTAAGCTTGATGGGGGGTCAAACGGGGGAATTTTGAGCTACAATTTGGTGGATAGGCACATATTAAGGGGAGGAGTCAAGTGAATGGTTCTGATCCGAGAAAGATATGGTCAATTTGGGTAATCGTTCAGGTCCATCAAAATGGGATTTAAATGTTTTTGTGGTTGGTTGTCGTAAATTTGTATTGGGATTCATTGGTTAATTGTTTCATAGTGATCTTGAGGAGATGGATATGTTGAATTTGATTTTGGAAGAATTAGAATTTGACTATCGCATAGATTGGGGCCATTAAAAATGATGTTGGCATGATGAACGGTGGATCTTTGAAATTTAGTTATGAAAATTGATGTGTAACTAAGTTGTAGTTTTCCAAGTCTGGGGATGATGTTTGATCGGATGTTGATGTTGATCTCATGGTTCTTATTTGTCTTGTAGATTGTATTAGAGAAGGGTACAAAGAGGTAAGGTGAAGGACCCAAGCAAAAATTGGGTGTTGACAACAACCGTAACAACACTAACAACATTAGGCCATTGGATAGAACGCCAACCAGAATCAGCAGTTCGACGACCAGAACCAGAACCAAGTACTGGACCCAAACCAGATTCTCGTTGTGGAATCGACCCAAGCTGTGACATCTGAAGCCACCAACTCTACTAAAGGGAGTAGGAAAAGGCATCATAGACGTACATGCCATAGTGTAGGAAAAAGCCACCTTGCCCCAAATGACAACAAGGAGGCCGAAAAGAAGGAAGAAGAGAATAAAGAGGTGAGTCAGATCGCCTCCTCGTCAACACAGCTAGTAACCCACACTTTGCCACTAGCCAGTGAAATCCTTATGGCCCCATAGCATAAGGACTTCAAGGCCCTAGCCTAGAATCTTATGACGGAACAACCACCCAGTTGACCACCTTAATAGTTTCTAAGCCCTGATGTAGCTATACGGGGCCAACGATGCAAGCCTTTCCATGGCCTTCCTAACCAACTTCCGGAGCACAACTCGGATGTGATACTTGGGACTGGTCGCAAGCTCAATTAAGAGTTTGAGCCAGTTCGCTAACCTCTTCACCACCCACTTCATGACGAGCAAGCGATGTTCAAAGTAAGTAACCTGTCTTTTGAACGTAGTCCAACGACCTGATCGGAAGTTCTAGGACTACATCAAGCGGTTCAACTTGGAGTGGCTTCAGATGCCCAACCTCAACCCGACTGTATAGTTCACCGTAGCAATGAATGATGTCTAGCATCTTGACTTACGATGGGAAGTCTAGTTGAACCTTGTGGCCTCTATGAAGGAGTTCCTCAACTAGGCCACCAAGTTCACGAAGGTTGAAGAAGCACTTGGATCTTGGTTAGAGCTGAGTGGGAAACAAATTAAAAGAGATCGAAAGATACGTCAGGGAGCAACAAGTAGAGCCTGAAGAGTAAGCCACCAAGGCATAGTAGGTCTCCTCATAACCGGCATAGTAGGTTGCCATGGAGAAGGAGTCAATCCGCTTTACAAAGGTAGCAAATCCTCATGCCAGCAATCTCGCTCCCCTCTCATTCAGAATTGTAACTATACTGCACAAAACACGAAGAGGGGAAAAATCCTGATGCAGATAAAGATGGTCGAGTACATCAGATGGCCACCTTGGATCAGAGAGGACCCCGCCAACATGTGTTAGACAGTGTATGCCCTTAGCTCCAATCAGAATGATGTACATTATGACATTTAATGTAAATGAATAAAGTACATATTTGATTCATGTTATTATGGTGTGTTTCTGTGTAATACCCTTAAACTGGACACATATGAGACTCGTGTTAGTTTAGAATCTTCAAAGTTGTTGGATAGATCTGGGGAGATTTATCCTGCCAAGGCTGACACTGATGTGTGATGCGTAATTGCTACACTAGCAAGTGTACTAGCCGTACAAGTAATAGAGTGATGAATAGAGTATCGTTTCCCATGAGGACTTATACAACAACTACTAGTAATATATCAGCCATCTATTATTTGATTAACCGAATTGTATATCTAATTCAAATATAAAATCCTAGCTAACAAACTATCTCTAAGGAATTGGATCAAATACCTTGCATGTAAGTTGAGAAGACAAGCTAAATATGCATAGAAATTGATTCGGCAATTAGTTCTCTAGGCTATTCGAGTATATTAGAATTCAGCATTGGTTTGGTGAAACCCCAAGGCAATGAACAGCCTCTCTCAAGCGCATGTTCATCCTATGCATGAGTGATGGTTCTTCTATCTCTATTAAGAATCTAATCCCCATGCAAGCATTAAGGTCTAGGCATTCTAGGACCTCAATTCAGATTGAATGAGCACCAACCGAATTGTGCAAATTATCTCTAACTTTGCACTCAATTCAGTTCTTGATTAGTAGATCTGAATTTCTAGAGTCTTTCTCAAGCACTCTAGAACTTTCAAGAATAAAAAACAGTTCGCCCAAACAGAATTAAGGTTGCCTAAATTCTTTCTCAAGAAATTTGGACATTACAAAAATCAAGATTAATTCGGCTAACTATTCTAACAATTAAAATCCTAATCAAGAAACATCAAGATTAAATGTAATCCATTCGAATAACCCTAGAAAACTAATTACAGATCTGAAATTACAAGAAACATCATTCAATTATAACAAGAAAGATTGAATTAGTAGAGAAAATAAACATGAATCCCTAGCTGAATTCGATTACCACTTGTGTAGAAATCAAGGAAAAAGACAACCTAGATTGATCTTCTCCAATGGCTTCTCCTCCAAATTCAAAATCAGCCTCTTTTCTTTTTTGAATCTTCTTGAATCTCCTCCTTTCTCTCTTGCGCACCTTTCCTCTCAAATCTTCCAAACATAATTTTCCCAAAAGGTATTTGACCCCTTTTTCCTCTTTCTCTCCCCCTTTTATAGTTTTCTCTTCAACCTTCTCTCCAGCAATGCGGTTCCAGATAATTCAAGCCCGATTTTGAACTCGATGCAGTCCGTATCTATCAAAACTCAAAACATAAAAGTTCTATAACTTTTCCTTTTCTTTCTAACGCATCTTGAATCATCTCAATCGGAGTCTAGATGAGAGAGTTATGCCTAAACTACAACGCAATTCCGAAACTGTCCCGAATTACTCAATTAGCCTTGTTTTTCACTTAACACCTCTTTTCTCTCTTCTAGAAAGTTTGCCACCTTTAGGCTCCTTGGGCTGCACTTTGGGCTGCTCTTGAACTGTAAATGGGCCTCACTCTTGCTAGGCTGAATAGGCTCCCTTGGAAGGCTGCAGCTAGGCTCTCTCTTTGGGCATCTCCCAAAGAGTGTTGCATGGGCCTAGCTTGTTCATGGGCCGAATAGACCTCCTTAGGCCTCTCAGCTGGGCCTTTATTCCAGCTGGGCTGCATTGCCTCCAATTTGGCCTCTTTTCCATGGTTTTATGATGTATTTCCCCTAAGCTGGTCTCCTTTGATAATTTCTTTAAATTAAGCTAAATTAGGGTAAGACTTTACACAAATCAGCACAAAAACCATGCATAAAGCCTCATAAAATATGTGTAATTTGTGCATTCATCAATGTGCAGCCAAGTTGGTTGGGATGGCTTGTCTCAGCTGCCAGGGTGAGACCTGAGGTACATGCAGTGTGGATTTTCTTAAAACCCTGAACCGGACCGGAATTCCAGTATTGCCCTGGACCTTTGACATAGATGGGAAAAATTGGAATGTTACACCTGACCCCTAGACTCGATTATAATACTGCACTAGGTGTCGGAATGGGCTGTCTTTGATATGTCAATCAGTGAGATCCTTAGAGGGGGTCAAAACCTGGGTATGTTGGGACAGTTTGAGAATTCATCTGAGTGGGTGATCATAGTGATAGAATCAGCCCCTTTGTCGAACAAAGTGAATGATCGATGATGCACTCTCTCTGATGGAAACCAAAACTGTCGGCAGTCGATTTCAACCGTTGAAATTTGTTTTGCAAAATATATTTATATAGAGATATACATATATATATATATATATATATGTTTGCAAAATGTTTTAATTCCCGGGATCCATGTGAGTAGAGAATGCAGCACTGTACCTTGCAACCGAGGGAGAGTTCCTCTCTTGTCGGACAGTATTTGATCATTATGTGCTGAGAGGTTAAGTGTAAGACCATTGAGGGTAATACCTGATGGGCTAATCTTGCATCTGCCCACAGTCCTTGGGTTTTTATAAGGTGGCTTGACCCAATGACCATTTTGTGTAAATGTTGGGCCCATTAAGAGCCCATGGTGATGGACTTAGGGGTTCACTGTTTCCTACAGTGAATTCGGCCAGGCCTTCTAACAGAGGCTGGGCTGAACCCATGTGGATGATGTGCAGATCAATGTTTGGGTCCCACGCCATACAAGGATATCCAACTGGGCAACAGTTTGGAGGATAAGTGAGCACATGGACTTAATGGGCCTAAAGCTCAATTCAAACTGGCTTAATTAGATTAATTAAAGAGGGGTGGTTCTGGGATTCAGATCAGCAGATAGGATAAGGGATTGTCCCTATCCACTCAGAGAATCCATATCCAAATAAAGATTTGGATAAGGAAACTCCTAATTAGATTAGAAGGGTTGATCTTTATCTACTGATAAGATAAGGGATTATCCTTATCTCTTAAAGAGAGTCCAGATCCAAATACAATATTTGGATTAGGAAACTCCTAATGGGATTAGGAGAACCTCTCTTTAAGGCTATAAATAGAGGAGAAGGGAGAACCCCAAATCATCCTTCAGTTTTACTAATACAAGAGAGAAGATAGCATACAGTTAGACTGACGCCATCTTCTGCTCTTACCTTCTCCTACTTTTTCCGCCATTACCAGTTTGATCTCCACCTGTAGGAGCGATCAAGAAAGGGTTCTTGATATCACCTTTTGGTAGAAAAGGTGATCTGAAGTCGTGCTCACTCGCCCTCCATTAGATTCTTGGTGAAGAATCTGGTTCTTGCTGAAGAGCCATCCTGCTGATTCTGTTCCACCCTACGCTGTGTCATCTTTAGTGGAAGCAGTCTTTGATAATCTCCTTGGGCGTGAACACCTTCGTTGGGGGTTACTACTACTCCATTTCAGGTATATCCCTCTCCTACCTTTTGGTTTCAGATATGGTCTGGTTTAAGTTCAAGATTGATCATTGAAAATGTAGTTCTCTAAAATAGGAAATGTGATTCCCACATGGGAGAGAGAAATTTTTGAAATTTCGCCCAACCTACCTATTGGGTTCGGCCATCCATATGATGGATCTCTCATCCCTTCAACATGAACCCAAACAAGTACTACCACTTCCATTGGGACATCGGCCATGAAACAGAAAACTACCGTAACCTCAACAATGAGATTGAAGAGTTGATCTGTCGAGGTTACCTAAAGCAATTCATCAAGCAAGAAGACCGACACCAACCTACCAACTAGCCAATAGAAGTGCCACAGTCGAGCAGGGACCAGAATAGGGATCAGCCCCCATGAGACCCACCACCAACAGAATGGCCCATCCATGGTGTAATCAACATGATCACAAGTGTGTCCATCGTGGTAGGATGCAACACCTCAACCGAGAAGAACTCAGTTCAGGAGCTCGTGCATGAGGACGAGAACTTGCCTAAGCGCCCTCGTGTGGAGGAAATAATCTACTTCACCGAAAATAACACTTGTGGGATCCAGTATCCACATGATTACGCCCTTGTGGTCAAGTTAGTGATAAATGACTTGAGGTAAAGCGGATTCTAGTTGACTTTGGCAGCTTGGAAAATATCCTCTTGGAGGCATTTGAGCGAATGGAGCTCAAGAAAAGGACCTGCTATTAGCTAGCATTCCCCTAGTCGACTTCAGCGGTGAAGTAGTGCGGCCTCTAGGTCGAATAAGAGTACCAGTGTAGTAGGCTCGCCATGGGACTAGGCTCACTTCGACCACAACTTCCTAGTGGCTGCAACTCCTTTACCCTACAATGCCATCTTGGGCCCACCTATCCTATACACCCTTAGAGTCGTGGTGTTGACCTATAATCTATCAATGAAATTCCCGACAAGTTATGGAGTTGGAGTGGTGTGAGATGGTCAGCTTGAGTCTCGAAAGTGCTACGTGGCTGTAGTGAAAGTGAAGGGAAAGCAAGCCGCCGATGTTGACTTTTGAGCTGCCCCTAGAAAATAGTGATGAAAGAGCTTGTCCTATGGAGAACATTGTCTTGGTACCAGTGTCAAATATCGACCTCGCAAAGACAATGCATATCAGAGCCCACCTCATGGAACCACTACGCTCTGAACTGGTAAACTTTTTAATTAATAATTTAGATGTTTTTGCTTGGTCGGCTGTAGAAACGTTTGGGATAGACCCCTCTCTCATAACTCATAGGCTGAATGTTGACTCTTTAGCCATACCAGTTCGGTGGAGGAAAAGAAACTTTGCTAAGGAGTGGTGGAGGATAGTGGACAAGGAGGTATGGAAGCTTCTCGTAGTAGACTTCGTTCAAGAGGTCCAATACTTGAGTTGGATTACGAACCTAGTGCTTGTGAAGAAGGGTTTGACCCTACCCAAATGACAACTTCCCACTGTCTATGGTAGATCACCTAGAAGATGCAACCTCAGGGTTTGAACTATTGAGCTTCATGGATGCTTACTATATCTACAACTAAATCTAGATGGATCCAACCGACCAAGAAAAAACTGCTTTTGAAATTGGAACGGGCTTGTATTGTCATAAAGTTATGCCTTTTGGTTTAAAAAACACTGGGGTGACCTACCAACGCCTTGTAAACAAAGTATTTTCTGATTTGATTGGAAATAAAATAGAAGCTTATATCGATGATATGGTTGTTAAACCTAGTTTTCAAACTCTGTAATCTTTTACCAAAATAGTGTTTTTCACATTTTAAGAAAATATAACATGAAACTCAATCTGAATGAGTACGTCTTCAGGGTCACATCGGGCAAGTTCATCGGGTACATTGTGAACCAATGTGGTGTTGAAGGCAACCTAGACAAAAATCTAGGCCATCCTAGATATGGTACCCCCTAGGTCGATTAAAGAAGTTCAAAGGCTATCAGGCCGGATAACTGATAGCTATGAATATAACCCTAGCAAGTGCACTAGTTATCAAGTAGTATAAAAATATCGTTCCCACGGGGATTTAACAAAATAAGTATTAGAACTACAGTCCTCCCTAATTATTTGGACAATCAAAATTTTGATTTAAGAGTAACAACTACTGAAAACAAAAACTAGAAAAAGAAGATAAAAGCAAGGACAATCAACAACCGAATATGCAAAGGATGAAATCGCTAGGGCTTTAGGTCCGCCCAACCAATCTAATGAATTTTGATGGATGCGATTAACCAAGATTAATTGTTATTCCCATAAGCTAAAGTTTTTCCCAATTTTATTTAATATTCTTTCCCAAGATATATTAAACATATTTCTATCAAGTAACCCCTCGATCCCTCGACTAGAGTTCTCAATAATAGAAATGCATGAAGTGCAAGAAAAACTCATATATTCAGATGAATCATGTGTATATAACCCTATATACCATTCAATTCACACCATGAACTATGTGGTCGAGTATATAAATTCCTCTCCCGATTCATTCATATACACCGAATCAACTAAGAGATGGTCATTCCTAATCGCATTAAGCAAATAATTCATAGACTATATGGAAATCACAATCTTGGATAAATCATAATAATAAAAATATATTTATTATCATGGTTCGGCTTTCCACAGCCCTAGATAAAAACAAATCAATTCATAATAAAGGAAATAAAGCAAACAAGATGAAAGAAAGAACTCATGAATTCGCCCAGGGTGTTGAGATCTCCTCTTCTTCTTGTCGCCACCTCCTTCTTGAAGCTTTCTTGATCTCCTTCTTGAAGTTCTTGAAGACCTTCTTGATTCACTTCAGAGGGACTTCAGGAATTCTTCCAATTGTTGATTGATGATCCCTCTAGTCTGCCCCCTACTTCTTTATATAGCCTAAAGGGGAGGGGGTGGTCTCCTACTCTCTCTTGAAGTTATTCTTTCAAATTAGAAAGTCCTAGTCTCTTTATCTAATGAAATCAATCTCTTATCTTTCTGGGATTATATCATAAATTGATCTGGTAGGACTCTTCTCAGTTTCTTGTTCTTGGATTCGTATTAGACCTCCTCTGCGAATTGGGCTTCAGCCAAGCTTTTCTGCAAGTTGGGCTTCAGTTGCGGATTGGACCTTCCTACGAATTTTCTCCGACTTCGGGCCCATATTTGACTTCGATGCAGGCCGAATCTGCGAAAGCCCAAAACACAAAAGTTGTGGATTTTTCTCTTATCTTTCCAATGGGTCTTGAATCAACCCAATCGGAGTTCGGATACGCGAGTTAGGCCCAAATTACTGAATGGTGCTGAAACTGTGAAAAATCATCCGAATTGCCTTTCTTTGCTCCTGATGCCTTCTTTTCATGTCCTGAACCGAAATACAAGACATATGAGTCCAAGTAAGTACTAATTAGGTATGAAAGACAGAATATTTGGGGATAAAAATATGATAAATTCTACTCTCATCAATAACCACCCTGAACCGGTTTATGTTTACGTCAGCTGGGCGGTGCCTTCCATTCTTCAAAGACAGAAAAAAGAATCAAGACTTCGAGTGGACTCAAGATTGGCAGCTCGCGTTTAACAAGCTGAAAAGATACCTAAGTTCACTACCCTTACTAACTAGGCCGAAACCCGAAGACGAGCTAAAACTCTACCTTTCAGCGAGTGATGAGGTAGTCAACTCAGTTTTAATTTGTGAGGTGGATAGGGTACAATGACCTGTCTACTATGTAAGTAAAGTCTTACACACGATCAAGATGAGGTACTTGAACATCGAAAAGCTGGCCTTCTCACTGGTGCTAGCAGCCCGTAAACTGCACTCTTACTTTCAAGCCCATACCATTGTGGTCCTAATTGATCGACCTTTAAGGCAAGTCCTTCAGAAGCTCGAGGTATTAGAAAGGTTAACAAAATGGGAAATAAAGATCAGCAAGTACAACATTCAGTTTGAGCCACGCCTAGAGACCAAGGCCCAGGTCATGGTAGACTTTATTACCTTGGAGACACCTACCAGCACAGTGCCCGATTTGACTTGGGACGAGGAGCCCTAGATCCTCATTGTGGACAGCTTGTCCAACTAGCGCGAAAGTAGAGCTGAGCTAATCCTTTTAGGACCTAGCGAGGTGAAACTGGAATATGCTCTCCGATTTATGTTTCAAGCTTTGAATAATGAAGTTGAGCTATCATTGGCAAAAGAGGTCGGCGTGAAACATCTCTTGGTGTGCAACGACTCCCAACTAGTGGTGAATCAAGTGAATGGGCAGTATGAGGCTCGGGAGCCCGCCATGTAGGCTTACCTGGCCAAGGTTAGAGATTTCCTACCCAACTTCCACTCTTGGTACATCCAACAAGTTCCAAGGACTGAGAACACTAAGGCCAACACACTCTCAAAGTTGGTCAGTGCAATGGACATCACAAAGATGACAGTTTATGTTGAAAACCTACCATGACTTAGCATAGAAAGGGTGGAAAAAGAGGTCACTCCTATTTTAGCTATGGAACCAAGCTGAATAGACCCACTCGTTGACTATCTATGCCACGGGATCCTACCAATAGAATGCAATGCAGCTCGGAAAGTAGAGCAGTAGTTAACTCGCTATGTTATCATTAGTGAGCAATTACACTGTAGGTCGTTCACGCTCCCCTACTTGCGTTGCTTGCATCCAACAAAAGTGAACTAGGTGTTACATGAGATCCATGAAGGTCTCTACAGAGGACACTTGGGGGCAAGGCATTGGCCCAGAAAGGCCTACGACAAGGCTACTATTGGCCCACAATGAAAATCGATGCATTACAATTAGTTCGAAAGTGCGACAAGTGTCTGCAGCACATTAACATACTACATCAGCCCGCCACCAACCTGAGATACCTTACAAGCTCGTGGCCATTTGCACAGCTACCTTACGAGCCCGCCAACTTGAGATACCTTACGAGCTTCTGGTATCCATCGCAGCTAAACCTGTTCATGGGCTGGGCTGGGCCAGGTTTAGGCTGGGATTTCACTATGCATTAACACATTTTTTAAGGCCCGAACCCGAGCTTGGCCCGGCCATTGGGCCGACAACCTGGGCCCGAGCCCGGCCCTCATAAAAATCCCGAAGCTCAGGCCTGTGCCCGAGCCTGAAGTATATAGCTCATGTCGCTGTTGAAGTGGTTGAATAGAGAGAGAAATTATAAAGAAAAATAAAAAATGTATATATTTTATATTATATAAACGAGTCAGGTCAGGACAGGCTCGGGCTGGGCTTTTTTAAAAAATCCCGAGCCCAGCTCAACACACAATCGGGCTTGGTGTTTTAGGTCCGAGGTCAGGCTTGCGGGCCTAATTACATGTCCAAGCCTGGCCGGGGTGTAGATCGGGCCGTCGGACTACCTAGCCCATGAATAGGTCTAATGGCAGCTCACAATATCCAAAATTTTTTTGGAGGAACATCATTTGTAGAATCGAACTCCCCAGGATGTTGATATTAGACAATGGGAAGCAGTTCGAATACATCAAGTTCTAAAACTGGTGTGCCAAGATGAAAACCAACAGAACTTCACCTCGGTGGCCCATCCCCAGACGAATGGTCAGGCCAAGGTAGTGAATAGGGCATTCCTCTATGGACTAAAAGCTCATCTTTCCTGAGCTAAGGGTTTGTGGGTGGACGAGTTGCCCTGTGTTCTCTGGGCCTATTGAACTACCATCAAGACAGCTACCAATGAGACTCTTTTCAACCTGACGTACGGGGCAAAGGTTGTCATCCCAACCAAGACCGAATCGCCGACTTTGTGGTCATAGACGTACAATGAGGAGGCTAACAAGGATGAGCAACGGACTAACCTCGACCTAGTGGAGGAAGTTCATGACTTAGCCTACATTCGGACCACGGCATACCAGCAATGGGTAGCTTGGTACTATAACGCCTAAGTTAAGAGATGCCAATTTTGATTGGGCGACCTGGTACTCAGGAAGGTTATGGTACATGAGCTTGAAGTGGGAATGCTAGGTCTAAACTAGGAAGGCCCCTACAGAGTACTCAAGGTGATTGACAAAGGCACATACGAGCTAGAAACGTTAGAGGGGAGGTGGTTACCCCATGCGTGGAACATTAATAACCTAAGTTGATACTACCTTTGAGTTTGGAAGTTTTGAGCTACGTCCGCAATAGCAAAAGCATAGACTGCCCACTATGACGACCTGATCAAATGAACAAGGGGAATCCAAACCACTTTCCACTCTAAGGCCCCCTATGCTGATCTCGAAAGACGTTGACAACTCGACAGCGTTTTGACTAAACCGAAATTGTAAGCCTAGTTGCTTTGGCATGTAAGCAATCCAAGCACCTTGATTAATGTTCTACACAGCTTATTTTATAAAAATAGAAAATAAACGGTGTAAACGGTGACATAGGACATGTAAAAGGGTGATTTCATTACAAATGAGAAAAGTTACATCACTACAAAAAAAAGGAAGAGAAATAGAAAACCGAGCTCAAAGGCTCAGAGTACAATTTGTAAAAGGGGGGTCCAAGAAAAGTAGTTTAGTTGTCAGCATCTCCAACGCCCTCCTCGACCTTGTCCTCACCGTCCTCCATGTCATCCGAAGTGTTTAGCTCAGCATCAATGTGGGTGCTCTCATCGTTTGGAACCGATTTGGCTGATACATGCCCAAATATGTAGTTCGGATGCAGGTGAAATCCCCTCTTAAGATAAGGCACAACATCCTCCATCTTTACACGCTCGAACTTGGGTGACCTTTGTAACTCCTCGATGCCGAGATGTTGTGCATGTTGGATGTTCTCGATGTACTTAGTCTGCCTCTCTTCAAGCTCTCGAGCCTACTCAGAAATATTGCTCTTCACCTCCTCTAGTTGGCAAGTCAAGCTGGACAATGCATCGAGGAATCATCGGGGATCTTCCTAGGCTTCTAGCAGAGCACTTTCCAGCTGCGATCGAAGGGACTTGATCTCAGTCGTTATTTGTGTGTTGTTGCGCTTCATAGTGATGGCACGGTCATATAAAGCCCGGGTCATACAACTCACCTACAAATAAGAAAGAGTTAGCAAGGTGAACATGTACAAAGACCAAGTGTTGAAGGACCAGTACTTAATGACAATGCATCCCAGAATATCAAGCTACCGAGGCTGGCAACACTCTGCTGACTGAAGTCCCTTCTGTCCTCAGGAAGAATATGCTAGTGCTCACCTCAAAGGTGACACGAGGGTCTCGAATCCTATCTGTGGCTGTGACATCCCATTTCGAGAGGTAGACCTGGCCGCACAAACTGGATCCCTCGTAGGTGACGTCGGGGAACATGTACGTCAGGGGCGGAGTGAATTGGTCAGGCATGCTCGTAGGGTCAATGGAGGTCGAACCGATGTGATCATTGTTGATGTCCACTACGTCGGGCTCCCTATCCGGCGGCCTCTCCACAGCTTCTTGCTCTATCTTTGAAGCATGAGTAGACTTGGATGCCCTCCTTTTTTTTGGGGTATCCCTCCTCATCGCAACCAGAATAGACGTTGTGTCTGACATACCTACTAAAAAGAGAAAGCAATCTGGTCAGATTAGAGTATAAAAAGAGAGTAACATAATAAAGTAACATGCTGACGACCTACCCACAGGACTTAGTCCGACCCCAACGAGCATTAGTTCGGCTAAGAACTCATCAGCCAAGGAGTGCTACTCTACGAAAAACAAAAGTTGGTCTGCTAGCTCATCATTAAACTCAATGTCGGGGATCTTCCTCCCCTCACTCCTCCAAGTGGTATCCATGGGCCAGCCATCTTCTTAGGACAAGAAGAAGTACCTCGACTTCTAGTCTGCCACCTTCGAAGGGAAACCACTCAACAACTTGCAACCAGGCCAGTAGCTCAGGTAAAAACAATAAGGCTCTCGGTGCATTTTCTTTATTTGGCAGAGCCTGTCGAAAATATCAAAGTTGAGCTTGAAACCGAGGTGGAAACAGACGGATATCGTCCCTACCAATGTCCTAATGGAGTTTAGGTGGAGCTGCCCCAAGGAGATGCCATAGTATGACAACACCTCGCAGATTAAAGGGTGTAGTGGGAAACGGAACTCGGCGATGAGCACCTCTTTGATACTTCAGTTCACCTATGGTTCTAAGGATGTTGATCCTCTCCGGG
Source organism: Nelumbo nucifera (assembly GCF_055504915.1). NCBI lineage: Eukaryota > Viridiplantae > Streptophyta > Magnoliopsida > Proteales > Nelumbonaceae > Nelumbo > Nelumbo nucifera. Next base: position 142,288,181 of record NC_142649.1, on the reverse strand, counting down.
CAGAATGAAACCATAGGACTCAGGGATATGGAAGGCCGCCACCAAGGCAATCAATTCCTCCTCGCTCAGTTCAGTAGGTCCGAACTCCGACCTAGTCTTAGGTTGTTGAAAGGTCGAGGCCCCTATGTTGGATCCTCATCGCTCTTGAGTCGAGGTCCCCACCTCGTCTTGAGCGTCCTGGGGATACTCCCTCTCCGACCCACTAGACATAGTGTGGAAAGCAAAGACTCACTAGAAATTGAGAGAAGACTGATCTCACACAAAAACTAAACTCCTTCGCGAGCTGCTCAAGATCTTAATCAAGTAAACCTTCAGAAGACTCCAAACAGTGTAGTGGGGACCCGTTGGGGGGCCCCCTATTTATAGTGAAAGCACCCTTAGATCAACAATGGAGATGCGCCCTACCCGATGACCCAGAAAGAGAGCGCACCATTTAGCATCAAGTGGCAAGTTTGAAATTCAAATTCGTGCGCTCCCATTCAGCTCTAAGTTGTGAATTTGAAATTCAAATTTGTGCACCCCATTTAGCCACCTTGGCACTTGGCGGCGAGATTTGAAATTTGATCTCGTGTGCCTGAAAAAAAATTGAACTTGGCACATGTGGTAACTCGCTTTCTCGGTCAGGTGGGTGAATCAGACCAAGCTTATGGAGAACTGGTCAAACCCGTCACTCCAGGCCAAAGGCTTTGCGATGAGCTACTCCCTTTGTCGAACTGGCCTCGACTTAGGAGTGGGGGGCAATTGATGGGGGGCAATTTAGCCCTTTAGTGGCGTGATGACACATGGCACCTCAAAACGTCTAGATGACATCTTAGCACCACATAAGCAAACCTCGGGAGCGCCTTAGACACCTGACACCTGCCTTGATGATCTTGGCACCACTTCGGTAGGTCGAACGGCGAACGACTCGACAAGACATCAGGTTGGTGTAAAAGGCGACCTGCTTCTGCCGACCTGACCTAAGTTCGGTGGCACCTCAAAACAGCTAGATGACATCTTAGCACCACGTAAGCAAACCTCGTGAGTGCCTCAGACACCTTGTACTTGCCTTGAGGATCTCGACACCACTTCGGTAGGTTGAACTACAAAGGGCTTAACAAGACTTCAGGTTGGCATAAAAGGCGACCTACTTCTACCAACCTAACCTAAGTTCGGTTAGCGACTTTTCTGACGTGTCAAGTGACCTCCTCCATGAGCATGTCGGGATCACGATGCCACGTCGGAAGATCCGATTATCGCCCCGACCGCTTCGGGTGCGATTGGATAAACACTATCTACTTACATGGAGTCTATCTCTGGCATGAAACCACCTCCAAACCAGATAGGTCGGAGATCTCGGGTACGCTTCGTGAGCCTCACAATAGCTTGCCTATAATAAAGGCATCCCCATTCACAGAAAAAAGTATGTACGATTTAGCTCTCTAGCACTCTAGTTCTCTTTCATTCTTGTAATTACATTATCAATTTGCTAACTTAAGCATTGAAGTGCCCACCCCGAATAAAGCCACCCATACACTCTGATCTCTCTCTCTTATAACTCAACTAGGCAACTTACTTAGTCCAGCGTCTGCGCTAGCAGAGAGCACTAGATCGCGCATAATCAATTACAATATCTAGTTGTTTTCACCCTCATTTTCTAAACCAGTCATGATAAGAACAATAAGAATAAGAATAACTCCTCTTCACCCATATTTTCATTGAGAATTTGAGATTAAAATTTATCAAAGGGGTGCCCCGTTTCTCTCGAATTTTGGTCCGGTAGCAACTAAGCAAAATGGTTCTAGGAAAGAGAAAATGCTCCAAAAATATTTCCCAAACATGGAACAAGAAAACAATAAAGCTTGAAAAAAAGCATAAGAAAGCAAAGATCTATAAACAAACAAGAGGAAAGAAAACAAAATGTTGGAGACAAAAATGCTCCAGAAAGGGACTCTCGTGTGGCCTTTTCACCAGCCATTCTAATTGTTACAAGTGGTAGGCTTACTATTAGACACACATCCACTGCTCAGTTCCATATCTAGCTAGTTTGTCCACTGATTTGGATGCTCTTGCCCTTGGTACTCGTTTGGGAGGGCTTTCATGAAATGGCTTTTAGCATTATATGAACCGAGGAACCTAGAAAACCATAAAGTCATATTTGGTAAAAACGCGGAAAGTTGAAAATAGATTCACAGAAGACACAAAATCGATTTTTTTATGAAACCATATCAGATTAGCTTCGTATTCAATGCAGAAACCCTCGCAAACGAGCCCTTAACACTATCAGCGCGCCAGTACCTCGGTTGGCAGAGAACATATTTCACTTGCTCGGCTCAACTCGGCTCGGTTCAGTTTTCTTTGGCCTGTTCCTGATCACGATCCTGAGGTCCCCACCCAAAAAGTTGCTCTCTTTTGACTTGTTAATAACTTAATTTGTTGTTGCTATGTCCCGGAAGGATTTTTAATTTCTGATTTCCTTCATACACGTGTCAGTCATATATGAGTTGTGAGCAGGATCTTGCACACTGTGGGCTCCCCCGAGATATATACAATTAACAAACAGTACGTGGTTGGTGATTCCCCGAGGCTGGGTTCATATTAGACCGACCCCGGCCATGCACGTTGGGTTTCGGTTAAAACATCTTAGCATTCTCAAAAACGTCAAGCAGGTCACCATCCAAAAGCCCCAGCCCATAAAAGATCAAATGAGCCCATGATGGCGTCATATAAACAATGGGCTCTCCTTGAACAAGTCTATTTGTCAAAAAAACAACTTTGGTTGATCTATCATATTCTGATTAGACTTCACAAACTTTTAGGCCATGTTTGGTTTGGTAGAAATCCCTCAACTGTCTGTTATCTTTTATTTTTCCATCAAACCAAACATAACTTTAATGGATTTATTATTACTAGCATTTTATTTTTCTGGTTTGGGTCAACCTGAGGATGTTATAAATCATGATTATTGATATCCATTGATCTGGATGATCCAACCAATGACCCACAAGAGAATTTGGATTAACTGAACCCTTTAGCTGTTCAGCAGGCTGTGGAATTAATTATGAGATTTTAATCAATAATAAATTCAAAGGCCCCGCTATAAAAGATGCAGGTCCCATGACATAAAACCTTATTATTGGTTTCACAAACCTTACTCTCATAACATTAAAAACTTGATTCATGATAGAAATATAATATTTTATTTTAATTTTTTTGTGGATAAATAAGTTGAGCAGTGCAGACATAGATAGAAATTCAAGAAGCTAAACTGTCTTGAGTCTTATCGCCCGTTTGATTAATCAACGCAAGGAAAATCAAACATTCTGCTAGAGGCCTCACTGATTGAGATGATGGGCCGTCCCACGAATATTAGATGGTGTAGGTCGGATCCCATTTGAGAGAGACGCTACAACGAGGGCGCTCTTATCATAACAGCAATAAGATGGTCTCATAAGATGCCACGTGTTTAGGTTAAGAAGACGAGGACCCAGCATCAGATAGGACCCCACTTCTCTGTGCATGCAACACATGGTCATTGAAGTGGAAGTCACCGCATTGTATCTTGGCTTTTTATTTAATAGAGTAGATAGAAATAGAATTTTAAGTATTATTCTTTTTTCTTTTCTAATTTATATAACCCCACTCACCAAGCTAACCTTATTCTCTCTATCTTTTTTATTTTTGGTATGGGTCCAGACTCCAGATTAGTGAGCATCAGGTTAGAGGAATTGGATCAGTACAAGCGTAAATTATTCAAAGAGAACGAGGTTCAAGTTCAATCAGTACGTGTTGGATTAATTGGTGTGGAGGGCTTTGCTTTCCAATCCAATGTTAAGTAAGAGCCAAGACTGAATTCTGCAGATTTCTAAATCACTAGTGTTCATAACATGCTCGTACGGGTCATGTACGGATGCTAAATGGATTTCAATTCAATGATGGAAAGTAGAGAAAGCAATGCCCAAATTAAATCAAACTCTCTTTAGTTCTTCTCCCTTTTTCTTCAGACAAGATCCATTAAACAGCATCAAATAGTTGTACAATCGTTCAGCCAAATCCAATTAAAATTTGCTGGCTTCGTCCACTGGGAACCATGGATTTGACACGACTCAGATGAAGCCACTGGTCTACCATTCGTATGGCTCTGCTCGATGCGCATCTTGTGCGTGAAAAGCTAATCATCCCTCTCAACCTCTGGGCTTTGGCTTAAATTAATCCAAATATTGGAGCTTTTAAGTATGGGGGATAAGATGGGTTGCTTTCAGAGTTATTTAGCTCTCAATAAATTATCTCATTTTAATGCTAAAAACTGAAGATAGTTAGATAGGTACTCGAGCTGAAAACGATGTAAATGGAAAACGCCAATCAAGCCGAGATGGCGCCGACTCGTATCCTTGAAGCATCTTCTCTCTCTCATCTCAAGTTTTCTTGAGATGATATATTGACAGATGTTTTGATTGTTCCGTGAAGCTTTCACATTTCTGTGATTCGTAAAAACTGAAAAGAAAACACTCTGCTCTTAACCCAGAATTTGTATTCAGTTTTCACTAGCTAATCTTAAGATTTTGAGAATTGGATTAAGCTAGATTTTCTGTGCAAAACTTCAACTCCAAGACAAAAGCATGAACGGACTTCCCAAAGTGTGGAAGCTGTTAAACAGGGGCTCCTATAGCCATGTTGGATCGTCCAAAGGGCTCTTAGAATCAACAGAAAACCAGCCAAATCAATGCGCCTCAAATTCATCCTAATTGGCGAAACACAAAATCTCAGAAGGAAGGAAAGGCAACTCACTTGATTTGTTTGTACTGTAGCAACGCCAATGTTTTTTATTTACCCCCATTGGGACTTGGGAGTACTTAATTTTAAGCATTTATTTAAATAAGTACTTATTTTAAGTTGGACCACACCAATAAAATAAGTACTTATGTAGGTTTGATAAAAAAGCCGAATAAATCCATTTTGAAATTATTTTCTAAGTGTTTATTTGGTATAGCTTAAATGTACCCATACCTAAATTACCCCGATGTCAAAACACTTATAAGCATTTATAAGGGTTATTTACTAAAACACCCTATATAATTTGTAATGGATTTAATTAATCGATATTCTATTAGATGACAGAGGAAAATGACAGTTTTGTTCCTAAAGTCCATTTGAATAAATCTAATAAAAAAATAAATAGAAATGAAAATACCATGTTCTCTAATAAGACACAAGTGACTATTCTATTGGATCTATTTGGTTAATTTTGTTTTCTACATAAAAAAGTGTTAAGGGTATTTTTGGAATAAACAATTATACCTTCAATAACAAAACAAACACTCCTTAATAAAAATGTCAATTAAGTAAATAGATTACAAAGTATAAGAAATGTTTTAATAAAATAAAAAAACTATTGGATAGGTTTAAGTAAATATAGAGGTGTTCTAATAAATAACTCTAAAATAAATACTCATCCTAAACATAAGCTTAAACTACTCTCAAGTAGACATGTTCATGGGCCGGGCCGGGCCGAGCTTTTACTCTTCATAAACATGATTTTGTTAGGCCCGAGCCCGAGCCCAAAGCCCGACCTAACAGAAGAAAGAACTTACCGCCGGTACTGTGTTCGCCGGTGCTGAGTTCGCGTCAAAGAGAGAGAGAGAGAGGACTCACCGCCGGTTTGCCGAAGTTGTTGCGCCGGTGAATGTTCGCCGATTCTGCGGCTGCTTGAGAGTGTGAGGAGGATGTGAAGAGAAGAGAGGCTCGACACTGGACATTTTGACTAATAGGAAATGTGGAAAGAGATGAATGAGAAGGGTTAGGATATTAGGGTTTTTGAGTTTAGTCTATAGGTTGAGCCAGGTCGGGTTATTTTGGCAAATCCCGAGCCTGACTCGAATTTATTGCAGGCTGAACTTTTTAGCCAGAGGTAAAACTCGCGTGCTCATTTGCGTGTTCAAACCCGCCCGAGTGTCAGGCCACCCGGCCCATGAACATGTCTGTAACAATTTTTCAAAAAAAAAAAAAAAGTCTCCTTTAACAATTGTGGAATTCTTGTTTAGTCCTAATTTGTAGCGTGATATAAAAAGTAATCCAATCATCCCATAGTTCTCTACCATTTTAACTTTCCCACAAAACCATGGTTAAAATATAAAATAAATCGGAAGCGCTACTACTCTGCATGAAACTAGCCTACCCTTCATCTTTCACAAGAAAAGGGTATAAATACAAAATTTATACTCTTTCTAAACTTAGGCAAATATAAACCTACCTTACAAGAAAAGGAAGATTACCAAAATCAAACTTTCAAAATCTCGGGGTATGTTGATATTTTGCTTTATAAAAAACGTGCCCGAGAGGAAACCCTTAACGCACACTCCTCGGATTCCGTTCACGTCTGTAATCTTACAGCACGGTCCTTGAGAAATGTTATAATGCTCAAAAATGCACCAAGAAGTTGTGGTCCTTAGCTACAGCTGGGGCTGATAGTGGGTCTATTTTGAATCTGACGGCCTGTTATTAAAAGTCGACCTTGTCCGTGTGAACTCTTTGGCACCTTGAACCGAACAGCAGCAAGACGTCTGTGGATGTTTTCTTCTTCTATGTAGACAAGAAACATGAAAATTAAAAAAAAAAAAGAAGAGAGAGAAAGTGGCGAAGATAGAGAGAGACGTAAACGGAGTTGCGGGGAGTCATCATTTCATTATCCGATAGCTAGGGATCGATGCATCCCTCTCTCTCTCTCTTCTTAGTTCCTTATTCAATCTCCTGAAAACCCGGTGTTCTTAGATCTGTTCCGGTTTTCCGGCGGCTTAAAACCGTTTTCCGGCTATTTGCGGCGGTTCTTGTGTTGTACTGTCCTAATTATCTTCTCTAATACAGTTTCGAATTGATAACGGACTTATGGTTTTAACTGAACAATTCGTTATCGTATTCTTTTTATTTTTTATTTTTTAAATTCTTTTTGTAAAATTTCAGGAGAGGATCCACAAGGACGAGTAATTCTTTCTATTGATATAAACATGAAAAGTTGAAAAGCTGCCGTTTTTTATCAGCTTTTTAGGTTTCCGAGAGAAATTTTCTCTTAGAGATTGTTAAATTTTACAAGGAAGGCCACGGAAACCGAAAAGGTCTTGTTTTGATTCGGATTTTAGCAAGTTTTTGACTTTTGAATCATTCGAAGCGAAAAGGAGATGGATAGACTTATGACTTGAAACTGGAAATTTGGAGGCTGTTTCTTCCGAAGGCTGAAATTAAAGAAACAGCCTGCTGTTATGATTAGGCCACAGTTCGGTGAATTAAGTTTTTATTTTTTAATTTCTTCTTTTTTCTTTTCTTCTTTGGGATTTGGGGATGAGGAATGATGACCAGAAACCTCAGGGAGTAGTTCCCAGACAGGGACGGAGTAATGGGTTCATACCAAGTTCTTTTCGAGCGATCTCGAGTTACCTGAGGATAATCTCTTCGGGCGCGTCAAGTGTTGCTTCGACAGTTCGATCAGCTGGTGCATCGGTAGCGTCGTCAATTGTGGATAGAGACGATGATGACAGCCGTGATCAGGTACTATTTCGATATAACCGGTTTGTCTTTTATCATATTGAGGAGTATTTTTCCTTTCTTCTGGATTAACGGAGAAATTTTTGGAATTCTACTTGATTCGTCTCCATTAAATGTTTTTAGTAGTTGTAGTGATACTCATTAAGTTAAATTTAACAGAAATATCTTTTGGTATCCAGTCCTTTTATGGCGCAAAGCAATTATATTTTCTTATTATAATATAGGTCTAATTTAAGACATTTTTCTTATAAAAGTTTCTCTTCAATTTCTTATGAGGAAGAGGAAATGGAACGAGTAAAGTTCTATTCTCATTTCATCATGTCGATAACTACGGAGGTTTGATTTAGAAAACTGCAGGGGCAATAGATATAAAACATTACTAGTCAAAAAAAAAGATAAACTGTTACAAAACATGGAAACTCCTACTGTAGTTCATCTATTTAGTTTGTTCTATCATATGGTACACTTCTTGGACGTCATTGGAGTAAAATGGTGCTTCCCTTCCTCCATCAGAGAGTTTTCTTTAGCAGGCATGCTGAAGGATCAAGTAAGCAGGGTAATGCCTCGTGGAGAATAGTTTCTTTGTGGTGATTTGGCTGATATGGAAAGAATGAATATCCGTGTTTTTGAGAAAAAAACTACATTCGTTGATGCAATGCTGAAAAAAGCTACTGGAACAAATGGATCATATCTTAGTACTTGCAAGGAATTCAGGGATGAGTCCGGTTCTGATTTCTTCAGCGTTAATTCATTATGTATGCAGTACAGATAAACTTGGCAACACTTTTTTGGGGTTCTTTTTGAGTTCTTGATGTATAGCGCTTCTGGTTGTATATTGGCCATTTTGCATGTCCTCCTATGCGTTTTGCATGAATATATACTACACTTTTTTTTTGATAAGCAACAGGGTGAGTTTCATTAAATAAGAGAAATCACACTGCTCAGAACCAAAGCAGGTGAGCAAACTTACAACAGATCCTCAGTACAGGCCAAAGAAAGCACAAAAACAACAGAATAAAAGAATCTCTTACAAATTACAGCCCAGGCCTGGGAAACCCAAATCCAAACTCTCTTTTCCTACCCCCAATCTTGCCAGGGAATCAGCTAGCATATTTGCACTCGTGGGTATCCAGATGAATCAGATGTTCAAGCTGACACCTAAGGACTAAGAGTGACCCAATCTTACATTCTTACCAACAGTCTAAACTGCCAAGGTATTTGTTCCTGAAAAGTCATCTACAAAATGACTGTTTGACAGTCCCCTCAACCGCTATATTCAATAACCCCTGCTGGCCTATCAGTTTAAGGCCTTGAATTAAAGTCAACAATTCTGCCCTTAGAGAGTTTCCAAACCCAGCTATCCCTGAATAACTGAGAATTACATTGCCACCAGAATCCCTAACTACTCCTCCCAGTCCATAGTTCCTAGGATTTCCAATACAGCACCCATCAAAATTTAGTTTGCAGCTTCCATCCCCTGGAGTCCATTCCCCACTCTTGAGGCACCTTGTTATTAAAACACTCAATAATGAATATACACTATAAATTCAAAACAAAGAAAATAATTTTCAACTACAACCCACTTAAAGTGCACAAATAACATTTTCTATGGTCAGTGGAATTTGATTTTGAAGGAGTTTGAGGACTTCTCCTTTGACGATTTCTGGAATCAGTGGGATGTTTTGATTTTACCTCAGCTTTTTATGTATAAAGGGACATACATGTATATTTTCTACATGGTTCCACCATTCTAACCATGATCTTTGTAATCTTGGAGGTTCCCCCTCTTTGGATATATAACAGTGCAAGTTGTGTCTCAGTTATGGCTTTAGTAGCTAGGATGGGTAATTGAAGATCTATTGTACGCAGCAAGTACCAACCATATTATTTTATGCCAACAAGCTGACTTGTTGATGGCTATAGATTTAATGCTGAATTGGATTCAATAGATGCTTTGATGAGATTTGGCCTATTTAGATGGAAAGAATGGTTGATGGACTGTGGACTCAATTTCAATAGTTTGCTGTGTATGGATCAGTGTGCAGAAGTGGAAAGCATGTCATTGCTATTCCAAATCCATGCAATTCAAATGAGTATCCACCCCCCCTCCCAAATGAACTTATTAATTTATATTGAAAAATTCTAGTTTAATTTGAAATTTAATTATGTAATTGAATATCACATTGCTTAATTATCTTAATATCTCAGACCAAAAAAATTGTTAATCTATTATTTGGTATAATTAAGACAATTAAATATTTATTCTCATAAAGAAAGGTTTTCAATGGTTCAAGTCTAACTGACAGGGTGTGTAATTTGGGGGGGGATTATACAGTTGCAAGCCCCTTTTTCCTTGTTAAAACCAGTGATTTAAAAGGCGCACCTGGCGAGGCACATTTTAGGGTATGCGCCTCACCTAGGTCCTAGGTGCAGCACTTTCAAAAGGCGCACGCTTGGTGTGCTTGATGCACCTTGCACCTCAGCCTAGGTGTGTGCCTTTTGAAAAAAAAATTGGACGCTTTTTTGCTATTTTGAACCTAGAAACCCCTGACCATGCCCCTCGAGACAAGCCCAAACATGCCCATGTTAGGGTCTTAAATTCTTAATTTTCAAACAAAAAATAATACTTTTATAATTTTAATTGCCTTTTAAGAAGATATTTTATTAAGATGAATTTTTGCGTGAAAATTAGGAATTTAAGACCCTAACATTGACTTGTTTGGGATTGCCTCGAGGGGCGTGACACAAAGGCGGCTCATAGAATTAGGAATATAATATGTTTTACATCACATTAGCTATTTGAAATAATGCAATTGAGGAAAGTGTTTTATATGTTTGATTTTATTTTTAAATTCTCATTTGAATACGCTTTACATGTTATGTTTATGTATTTTAATTTTAGATAATATGTTTTTTAAAACATTTATTTTTAAAATTTAAGTTTATATTTTTATTAATATTATGTTTAATATATATATATATTTTATTTTTTTACACTTTTTAGCTTTTTTTTTGTGCCTTGCTTCAAAAAGGCATGCGCCTCGCCTTGCGCCTTAGGTGCAAATTGGCCCCTGCGCCTTGCGCTTTTAAAACACTGGTTAAAACGAAGCTCTAGCTCTAATGCTTGTCTTTATCATTTTCATACGTTCACTCAACCAATAATTCACCTTGATAGGCTTAAGGTCATAAGCATCTTTCTTTTTTCCCTTCTCCCCCCCTAGTGATGCCATAAAAAGTCACGAAACCTATGTGAATATGAAATGCTTGACACTATCCAGCATTCCAGCTAAAGAATTGATCCAAGTTTGCAGTCTGTGTTCAAAACCAGCCTGGTTTTGGTCTGGTTGGGTGGTTACCAGCTGGCATTTTTTTTGTTTAAATGATGAAAGATAAATTTCATCAAGGATGAGAAAAAGGCTGTAGTGGGAGAGGTTCTCTCCAAGCCAGGAATACACCAACAACACTAGGCCCATTAGAGTACAAACAAAACATTTCAACACAAAATTATCATGCCATAATATGCTGCTCCAATGATTGTAAAAGTGGCTGAACTTGTACGCCAAGAATAATCTGTTGATGGAGGCCCATTTTACTATCACCCTTTCAACCTCCCTGCAAATATTTACCTTCCATACACACCAACAGATCACATGCGGAACCATATTACATAAGACTTTGCCCTATCAACTGGCACATGCCTACTATCATTTAGAGTACTGATGTAACCATTTCTTGGTCACATATCATTTTTTTTGTGATGTATCAATTTTTTGTGCTAAGTACCTCGTTAGTGACGTCTGCTCCCAAGTGGCCTGTGACTTAGAGACTGAAGTGGAGCTCCCTAGTGGCGAGCTGTCTGGTGGTGAGCTACCTAGTGGCGAACTGCCTGGTGGTGAGCTCCCTGGTGGTGAACTACCTGGTGGTGAGCTCCCTGGTGGTGAACTACCTGGTGGCGAACTACCTTGATGAGCTGCATGGTGGTGAGCTGCCTAGGGGCGAGCTGCCTAGGGGCGAGCTGCCTAGGGGCAAGCTGCCTAGTGCTGAGTTGCTTGGTGGCGAGCTGCCTGGTGGCGAACTACCTTGATGAGCTGCTTGGTGGTGAGTTGCCTAGTGGCGAGCTGCATGGTGCCGAGCTGCCTGGTGGCGAGCTGTCTAGTGCCGAGCTGCCTGGTGGCGAGCTATCTAGTGCTGAGCTGCCTAGTGGCGAGCTGGATTGACGAGCTTCCTTGCTCTTTAGAGACCTGCAAGGAACCAAATGTCAGAGGACTCGGGGTGGCTAACTCGGCGAGGTCGCTCCGATGCTTAAGTCAGTACTCTAATAGTAGACTGCGAGCTAAAAAATCATAAAGTATGAGAGCTAGGATATGCCTACTTGCTTACTTGCTCGCCCCCCTTGCCCTTGGGGTTGGTGCCTTTATATAGGCATTGTTTGGCATCGGCTTCACGCACCATATCCGAGATTTCTACAAGGTCGTCTAAGTGGTTCGAGATTCCTAGAGGTAACCGCCATGCACATTTACCACCCTCCCGATCGTTCGACACGTGGGCCAACTGCCAAGGATCGTGGGAGTGTTAGGATATGCATGTCGAATTCGTCGGCGAGCACATCTTGTAAGTCGCCAGGTCGGTGCCTGGGCCAGGTTGCCAGCTTGTGCTTGTGCCAGGTCGCTCCTGTGCCAGGTCGTGCTTGTGCCAGGTCGCGCCTGTGCCAACTCGTGCCTGTGCCAGGTCGCTAGGTCGTGCCTGTGCCAGGTCGTGCCTGTGCCAGGTCGCCAGCTCATGCCTGTGTTAGGCTGCCAGCTCGTGCTTGTGCTAGGCTGCCAGCTCGCGCCTATGCCAGGCCGCGCCTGTGCTAGGTCGTGCCTGTGCTAGGCCGCCAGGTGGGACACCATCAACTTGGCTAAGCCAAGTTGTTGCCAAAGTGGTTTCGGGTGTCACCTAGTTGTTTTGAGGTGCCATGTGTCACAATATCATTGGAGGGCCAAATCCGCCCTCATCATTTGCCCCCCACTCCCGAGCCGAAGGTAACTCGGCGAAGGGAGTAGATTTCTCCTTTTGGCCCGGAATGAATAATTTGATGAGCTCGTAAGCGTCGATTCAATTCCTTAGGCTTTGGGAGCGACTCGCAATCCACTCATTGATTTTGCCCATGCCGAAGAGGCGACTGGGTTTTATATGGTGAGGAGTTCTTCGCTAGTTCGGTATTTTGGCCCTTAGGCTCTAGGAGCGACTCGTAGTCTACTCTCATTGGTATTTGATTTTGCCCGTGCCGAAGAGGCGACTGGGTCTTATGTGATATTTTAGCCCTTAGGCTCTGGGAACGACTCGTAGTCCACTCTCCTTGACTTTGCCCATGCCAAAGAGGCGACTGGGTCTTGTGATGAGGAAGCCTCTTATCAATTCGTCAGTTCGCGCCTGGCCAGGCCGCGTGCTGGCCGCTTGGTGGGCGCCTTAGAGCTATGATTGTGATGCATCAGCCTCGTAATGCCGGTCACCCACTCCTACAAGAAGCTACTAGGAGCTCGACCTTCGGGGGCAGCACTACTAACTTTGGGTCGCCAGCTCACACGGGAGCCTTGGAAGGCTCGACCAGCAAGGGTGCCCATGTAGTCTGTTGGCCGCCAACTCCCATGGAAGCCACGAAGAGCTCATCTTTGTAGAGGGGACCTCACGAAGAGGGCTGATGAGGTTTTATTTGAATTGAAAGTAAAGTTGGTAGAGCTGCTTAGTCTTTTAGCTCCCTGCATAGTCTTTGAGTTCATAAAAAATGGAAAGTATAAAGCGAGAGCTTTTGTTTCTAAGAAATGAGGACTTAGCTTTCTGGAAGAAGAGGACTTAGCTTTTTAGAGGAGAACTTAGCTTCTTGTAGCGATTCCTACAGACGGTGCCAATTGATGTAACCGTTTCCTGGTCACGTATCAATTTTTTTGTGATGTATCAATTTTTTGTGCCAAGTACCTTATCAGTGACGTCTGCTCCCAAGTGGCCTGTGACTCAGAGACTGAAGTGGAGCTCCCTAGTGGCGAGCTGTCTGGTGGCGAGCTACCTAGTGGCGAACTGCCTGGTGGTGATCTCCCTGGTGGTGAATTGCCTGGTGGTGATCTCCCTGGTGGTGAACTGCCTGGTGACGAACTACCTTGATGAGCTGCTTGGTGGTGAGATGCCTAGGGGCGAGCTGCCTAGTGCTGAGCTGCCTGGTGGCGAGCTGCCTAGTGGTGAGCTGCATGGTGCCGAGCTGCCTGGTGGCGAACTACCTTGATGAACTACCTAGTGGCGAGCTGCCTAGTGGTGAGCTACATGGTGCCGAGCTGCCTGGTGGCGAGCTGCCTAGTGCCGAGTTGCCTGGTGGCGAGCTGGATTGACGAGCTTCCTTGCTCTTTAGAGACCTGCAAGGAACCAAATGTCAGAGGACCCGGGGTGGCTAACCCGGTGAGGTTGCTCCGATGCTTAAGTCAGTACTCTCATAGTAAACTGCGAGCTAAAAAATCATAAAGTATGAGAGCTAGGATATGCCTACTTGCTTACTTGCTCGCCCCCCTTGCCCTTGGGGTTGGTGCCTTTATATAGGCATTGTTTGGTGTGGGCTTCACGCACCATATCCGAGATTTCTGCGAGGTCGTCTAAGTGGTTCGAGATTCCTAGAGGTAACCGCCATGCACGTTGACCACCCTCCGGATCGTTCGACACGTGGGCCAATTGCGAAGGATCGTGGGAGTGTTAGGATATGCATGCCGAATTCGTTGGCGAGCACGTCTTGTAAGTCGCCAGGTCGGTGCCTGGGCCAGGTTGCCAGCTCGTGCTTGTGCCAGGTCGCTCCTGTGCCAGCTCGTGCCTGTGCCAGGTCGCTAGCTCGTGCCTGTGCCAGGTCGCCAGCTCGTGCCTGTGCTAGGCTGCCAGCTCGCGCCTGTGCCAGGCCGCCATGTGGGACACCATCAACTTGGCTAAGGCAAGTTGTTGCCAAAGTGGTTTCGGGTGTCACCTAGTTGTTCTGAGGTGCCATGTGTCACAATATCATTGGAGGGCCAAATCCGCCCTCATCAAGTACTACTAGTAAGTTTGCACATGCTTTGCAAGTGGAAATTTTTGATGATGATGATGATGATGATGTTAGTAAAAATATGTTACCATAATTTTCTACAATTTTTTCATATTTCTATCTATAAAAATTGTTCTTATTTGTCACCCTTATTTTTGTTTAATATTATGAATATATGATATTAGGTAAGTGCCCAAATATTTCTACATTTTTTGTATTTTTTATACTTTTGTGTGTTTTCACCTTTTTTAATTTTTATTATTATTTAACTATAACATCAAGGGTTGGCACATTTTGACCCAAAAGGTTTAATTATTGACTGCCACCAAAACAAGAAATCAACTCATTTTTTTGGGTTGGTTTTAAATTTATATTTTATTTCTATCATCAATAAAAACAATTATTCAGTGTCACACTTATTTTTCTTTAATATGATTAATTAATATAGGATTCAATGAAAGAACGGGAGTTAATACCCTAAGTACAAGACTTAATGAGAGGGAGGGAATTGAATGAGGAGAAATGTAGTTCAAATTACATTTTGTGACTTCATAATTAGAGAGGGACCAAATTCAAAAACAAGGGTATTCTAGTCAAGAAGAGAATTTAGTAAATGTAAGTGGAAGTTAATACCTTAAATATAAGACTTAATGAGAGGGATTTGAATGAAGAGAAGAGTGGTTGTTCAAATTACATATCTATCTTTACAATTAGAAAGGGACAAATTCAAGAATTGGGGTATTTTATTCAAACAAAAGTTTCACACTCTCATCTACACTTTTAATAGTAGTACAGATTTATGTAATGGAGTCATCTTCATCAGTAAGTTTCATCTGTACATGCACAACCAATCTGCCTTGTGCGATTCATTGTTGGCCTTACTTTGACTCTTTTGCACGAGGCCATGATCTTGGGCTTGTTAGTGCTTTTCTAGCCATGGACAAACATAGTTTGAAAAGTACAAGCTTGGTTGAGTTTCTGTTGAGCTCAGCTGATGTTGTGTCCCTTAGAGACTTGGACCCTGCCAAATAGTGGAAATGGAGGGACAACATATTTCTCTTCTTAAAATCCTATACTATGAGCATCTGTGACCAGGAACCCAAAGGTGTAAATATTTGTTGGAACCACTGATGTGGTCCCCACCTCTTTCTATTGTATTCGTATACAACTACTATGTGGTCCCCACCTCTTTCTATTGTACTTGTATACAACTACTAGTTGTTTAAGTGTCAATCCACAATTAGTTGTTAGTCTTTTATTAGGACTTTAGTCTTTTAGTCTTTTATTAGGACTTTAATTGTTGTCTTTTATTAGGATTTTAATTTTGCCATGTAAGCAGTCTTATCCTTACTTCAGAATTAATATAAATAGAAAGAGGGGGGCGACAGATTAAGCATTCTCTTCTTTTCTGAAATCCTTCCTTCGAAATCTTATTCTCTTCTTTTCTCTTTCTCCTCTCATTCTCGCCTCTCATCCTCTTAATTCCCTGTTGATTATACACCACAGTTTGGGCTGTCAATAGTCTCATATGACTACATGGTATCAGAGCTAACCTAGGAAATCTTATGATAGTCTGACATGGCCGGCTGCATAAGAATTTCCTAGGGTTGGAAAATTTCCAGCAAAAGGGATCATCGGCTGAGTCTTGGAGATTGTTGGTGAAGCATCAGAGGATGACCAGCAATCAGGAAGAGTCAGAAGGAAGAATCCTCAAGATTAAGGTTCAGACTTGTCTTTGAAGGTTGCGGCTAGAGTTTTGCTGAAGTAAGTCAATCTTTTCTATTAAAAGGATTACCTTTTCTGGTTATTTCAAAGGTTTGACTGAAAGTTTTTTTTTTCCCTCCTGAACTGTTCTTGATACATTAAAAGAATAGTTTTTTGGTTACTTTAAGAGGTGCGGCTGAATTGGTTGTGTTCTTGGCTTGTTTCTTGACCTTTGACTGGTTCGAGTTTCAAGATTCTAGTTTCTTGATTGTCGCCAATTCTAGGGCTGCTGTTAGTTTCAGTCTTGCACTCTCAGCCCTGCACTCTAAGTTGTACTTGGAAGGTTATCTTTTTAGGTGGATTGCCGACATAGAAGGATAAAGTAGGTTCGGCTGATAGCAAATTCTAGGTCTAAGTGTAATTACCCAGTCTCAGTGATACAAAAGGCATTTGTTAATCTTTTCTTGACAAAGAATGGAGTTTAAGAGCCAAGGGGAACACTATTTAGGGGCTGGTGGTGCTGGTAGCATACCTGATAACAGTTTTCAGATTACCATTGCAAAATTTGATGGGTCAAACTACCTAGAGTGGGCCCAATCAGCCATGATGGCTATTGGGGGTAGAGGAAAGCTAAGTTATTTACTGGGAGATGTCAAGGAAGCAGCCAAGGACAACCAAATATATACCAAATGGGTTCAGGAGAACTATTTGGTTATGACATGGCTATGTAACTCCATGCAACCACATATCAACCAAAATTATTTATAGGCAAAAACAGCTAAAGAAATTTGGGGTATCATGAAAGAAACCTACTCCAAACCCCTCAATGTTGCTAGGGCCTATGAGCTAAAATGTAAGGTGAATAACCTTAAACAAGGAGAGAAGCCAGTCTCGGTTTATTTTTTCTACCTTGAAATCCTTGAGGCATGAGATTGATCACTTGGAAACAATTGAGTGGGAAAGTCAGAAGGATGCACAGACCTACAGAAAGCAGGTTGAAACTAATAGGGTATTTGAGTTTCTAGCTGGTCTGAATTCTGAGTATGACATTCTTAGACAACAGCTTCTAACAAGAGACAATGTGACTCTATCACAAACTTACTCTCTGGTGCACAGTGAAGAAAGTAGAAGGAAAGTTATGTTACAACATTCACCACTTGAATCAGCCTTGGCAGCAACTAAACCCAAGTTTGGGGGGAGGGATAAGGAGAGAGATATGAAGAAGGAAGACAAGAAGAACCTAATATGTGAACATTGCAAGAAACCTAAGCATACCAAAGAAACCTGTTGGAAGCTACATCCTCATCTAGTTCCCGCAAAACTCAGGAACAAAAAGGGGAATGCTAATACAACTGTTACTATTGATTGTGCAACCTCATTAGGCACAAGAGCAGCACCACTAGACACTCTCGCCGCCATCCAAGCTGCCTTGACTCAGTTGGAAAAGGAGGTTGGTAATTCAGCATCATCATCTCAGTCAGTCACAACATCAGCTCCTCCCACCTCAGCATTTGCTCATTTAGGTACATGGGCCTCTGCTTATCATGCTTCAGCTCCAGGTAACATTGAACATTGTTGGGTAATAGACTCAGGTGCATCTGATCATATGACTGGTTTGCCTTCACTATTTACTAGCTAGTACTTATCCTCTGGTAAAGACAAGGTGTCTATTGCTGATGGATCACTTGTTCCCATTTCTGGCAAGGGAGACATCAAG
Organism: Nelumbo nucifera; assembly: GCF_055504915.1. Lineage (NCBI taxonomy): Eukaryota > Viridiplantae > Streptophyta > Magnoliopsida > Proteales > Nelumbonaceae > Nelumbo > Nelumbo nucifera. The sequence goes on along the minus strand of NC_142649.1, from coordinate 142,270,209 downwards.
TTGTCTAGTGCCATTTCCCTATCTTCTGTTCTGCATGTTCCTAAACTTAGCACCAATTTACTTTCAATTAGCAATATTACTAAAAACTAGAATTGCTCAGTAACCTTTTTTCTTGATCGATGTGTTTTTCAGGACTTGGAGACAAGGAAGGTGATTGGGACTGGCCATGAGACAAATGGAATCTATCTGCTTGGCGAAAGTTCATAGTGGGACGGTAGTGAAGTTAGAGGGTCTTTTGTTTCTCAGTCTATTAGTCAAGTCATGCTTTGGCATAACCGATTGGGTCATTTATCCTTTAGGTCTTTGAAAAGCTTGTTTCCTAGTTTATTTGAATCTATCCAGATGTCCAGTTTAAAGTGTGAAAGTTGTGAGCTTGCAAAGCATTATAGAACAACCTATTCATTAAGTAATAAGAGAAGTAGTATTCCTTTTGACATTGTGCATACCGATGTTTGGGGACCATATCACATCACTGCTATGGGGGGGGGGTACAAATACTTCTTGTTGTTTGTTGATGACTACACCCGGTTTTCTTGGGTCTACTTGATGCGTTCTCGAGATGAGGTCCCTGCCCTAACCCAAACCTTTCATCAGATGATTTTAACCCAGTTTGGGGTAAAAATCAAAATCTTCAGATCCGATAATGCGAGAGAATACTTTAAAGCATCACTAGCCTCTTATTTTCTTGACCATGGCATTATCCATCAGAGTACCTGCCCTCATACCCCTCAGCAGAATGGGGTGGCTAAGAGAAAGAATAGGCACATATTGGAAGTAGCTAGAAGTATCATATTCAACTCCAATGTGCCTATACATTTCTGGGAAGATGCCATTCTCATAGCTGTGTATCTCATCAACCGAATTCCTTCACGGGTTCTTGACATGAAACCCCCATTCACTCTTTTATATCCTGATAAAGAGTTGTTTTCTGTCCCTCTTAAAACCTTTGGTTGTACCTGCTTCGTGCAAACTCTTGGCCCTCGCTATTCCAAATTTGACCCTAAAGCCTCAAAATGTATTTTCCTTTGGTTATGCACAAACTCAAAAGGGATATTGTTGCTAGGAAAGAGATTTGTATCCATATATGTTATTTTCTTTGAGGATGTACCTTATTACTCTAGGGTTTCTTCTCAGGGGGAGAGTAGTATGGTTGGGGTTAATACATCAGAATTCCCTTTACCTGTTCCATTGAGTGAAGAGGGGTGTAATGGGGAGGGTTGCCAAAAATGTTGGGATTTGAGAGTTTATCACAAACGATGGAGGCAGGTTGATTTCGGTCATCAACAGTCTAGGCCAGCCCCAATTCCTTTTGAAGATCCAGATCTAGGTACTACATCTCTTCCAGCTCCCATTACAGATGAGCCTTCTCCATCTTCTAAGCCCTCACTTCCATTGAATGACCTTGACCTTCCCATTGCAGTTTGTAAAGGCAAATGCCGTTGCACCTCATCCATAGCCCATTGTATCTCACAATTCTTGTCCTATGATCACTTCTCTCCCTCTTATAAGTCCTTTCTTACATCAATTGCTGATATTCCCATTCCCAGAACAGTAAAGGAAGCCCTGACCATTCCTGAGTGGAAAGATGCAATGAAGGTAGAAATGGATGCCCTTCTGAGAAACAATACCTAGGAGCTAGTTGATCAACCCAAAGGGAAGAAACCAGTTGGATGTAGATGGGTGTTTACTGTGAAACACAATGCTGATGGTTCCATTGAAAGGTATAAGGTCTGGTTAGTTGCAAAGGGATTTACTCAGACTTATGGTATAGATTATTTGGAGACTTTTGCACCAGTAGCAAAAATGACCACTATCAGAGTGTTATTATCTCTTGCAGCCAGTTACTCTTGGCCCTTGTTCCAAATGGATGTTAAAAATGCCTTCCTCAATGGCAACTTGCAAGAAGTGTACATGCAGTTACCTCCTGGTTTTTATAGTACAAAGACAGGTAAGAAGGTTTTTCGATTGAATAAAGCTTTGTATGGACTAAAACAGTCCCCCAGAGTTTGGTTTGATAGATTCAGATAAGTCCTTGAAAAGTTTGGCTATGTGTAGGCTCAATCAGTTCACACTTTGTTTATTAAGAAAGTGGATACTTCCTTGACTCTACTTACTGTATATGTGGATGACATTGTAGTAACAGGGAATGATAGCAGCGAAATTGAGTCTCTTAAGAAACTTCTCCATTAAGAATTTGAGGTAAAGGACCTGGGACAGCTACGATATTTCTTGGGTATTGAGGTAGCTTGGTCTAAGCATGGAATCTTTGTTTCTCAAAGGAAATATGTCCTTGATTTGTTAAAAGAAACAGGAAAGTTGGGTGTTAAGCCAGCTTGTTGGTTCAGCTGTCTTAATTTGTATGTTTATCTTTGTTGGGTCTTAAGTCATTAGTTATTGGGCCTTAGTTACCGGGCCTAATCTTATTTAGTGTTTATTTTGACTAGGTGTCCCATCACTAATCAGGGGCATTCTGGTCTATTTATGTAACATTATGTAATGTTCTTATATATAATAGATTAGGGCTGGCTGAGAACAATTCCGCTGCCCATCTCATATCTTCTTCTTCTTCTTCTTCTCCTCTCATTCGACAGCTCTATTTCAGCAAACATGGTATCAGAGCGCTAATCTTTCGACTGGTTACAGCAGCCGCCTCTTCTTCTACTCGCAGTTAACTCTCTCACTTCTTTTTTTTTGGTTGCTGCAAAGAAGCCCTAGGGTTGGTCGTAGAACACAGCTGGACCTACATCTAGGGTTTCCCTTGGTTGTAGGGCCCAATGGGAGTTAGACCCAGAGGCTGATGCCCTAATAGACGCAGTACAACAGACTGTAGCCATTCGGCTAAGATAGATCTGTGTAGAACAGATCTAGGCAGAAGGACTAATCTCAGCAGTCCTAGAACTGTTCGTGGGTGAGGTTATAACCTGCGATAGCAGTGCTTAGCACACAGTAGAAGCCAACACAACAAGTTGCAGGCTGCGGCAGTAGTGATTAGAACACAACAGAAGGTAGCACAACAGATTATAATCTGTGACAGCAGTAATTAGGGCACAGTGTGCAGTGTAGTACTTGGTGTTTCAGCTCTGTGTCGGGTTCTCATGACTGAGTTTTCAGTGCAGCAAGTTCCGTAAGTGTGAAACAGTTCACTATATATTGTGTTTACAGTCTTGACATTTACGAGTAAGAGAAGATGTCTTCCATATCCAGGGAAGTGTCTTCTAGAGATGTTAGGGCTTGTGGGAGATCTCCTAATTTGGAGAATCCAAATCTGCACAGCCTACAGATCACAAGTGTGTTGTTGGATGAGTACAACTTCAGAGAATGGTCTGGCTCTGCCATGCTTTTCATCACATCCCGGGAACTCACTGGTTACTTGGATGGGCAGAAGAAGGAACCCGAAGTGGAGAGTGCTGAATATGCAGCTTGGCGCAAGGAGAATGCTACAGTTATGTCCTGGCTACTTGCCTCAATGACTCCAAGAGTAGCTAGGACTGTTCAACATTTCTCCACGGCTGCCAAGATATGGGAAAAAGTTTCTAAAACCTATGGGCAGAAAAAGAATAATGCCAGAATTTACAGATTGAATCAAGACATTGCTGCCTTGAGGCAAGGAGATATGAGTGTTGCAACATATTTTGCTACACTAGAAGGACTATGGGAAGAGTTAGATCACCACCTTATTATTGATTGGGAGAATGCCATAGACAAGGAAAAGCATGACAAACAAGTTGAAGAGGGTAGAACATTTAAGTTTATGGCTAGCCTAGATCCTATATATGAGAGCATAAGGTCCCAAATTCTGGGAAGGGATGAAATGCCAGACTTACATCATGTTTACTACCTTGTGAGGAATGAAGAGGTGAGAAGAAAAGAGATGTAGGTTGATACTCAAACTAAACTAGCTAAACAGTTTGTGGAACATTCGGCCCTAATCTCTACAAATCAAAGGGGAAACAGGCACTCTGACAAGAGACATCTGAAGTGCACCCACTGTGGAGGGGAATGGCATGTGAAAGAGACCTGTTGGGTTCTCCATCCGCATCTGAAGCCAGCTGCATTGAGGAACGATAAGAAGCATCAGAAGGGTCAATCTGCAAGTGTGAATCTGGCTACGGGTCAAAGTGATGATGGTTCAAAACACTCATCCACAGTTACTTCCTCTTCCATGGGACAGACTACTAATTACCCTGGAACCGGGTCCTTGGGTTTTATTGCCGATGAGGTAGAGGTACTTAGCCGGGCCCTAGCCCGTCTAAGGACCAATTCTCTTCCATCCTCCTCCCTTGCCAGATCAGGTATTGTCTCTGCCTTTAGTGCATCTAATACTATTGATCCTGCCTCTTGGATTATTGATTCTGGTGCAACTGACCACATGACACACATGTCTTCTCTATTTTCTTCCTATCATTTAATGTCTGGCCAAGATAAAATGAGGGTTGCTGATGGTTCTCTCTCTACCATCTCTGGGAAAGGAGTGGTTGACCTAAGCAAGGACCTCTTACTCAAATCTGTCTTGCATGTTCCCAATCTTTCTTCAAATCTCTTATCAGTTTCAAAGCTTACCAAAAAATTTGAAATGTAGCATAACCTTTTTTCCTACTCATTGTGTCTTTCAGGACAGATTGACGAAGAGAACGATTGGGAGCGGTCATGAGTGTGGAGGTTTCTACTACCTTGATGCAGACATCAGTTTGGCCTTACAAACATCTGCTACTAGTAGTCAGTCCAATGTGGAGTCAATAGCTAGGTTACATCTGTGGCATGCTAGGCTAGGTCATTTACCGTTTTCATCATTGGAAGTGTTGTTTCCAGAATTATTCAAAGGTGTTTCAAGTCAAGAGTTAGTTTGTGAAGTCTGTCAACTATCAAAGCAATGTAGAACTGTTTATTCAACTTCGAGTAATGAAATTCAAGCTCCTTTTGACTTAGTCCACTCTGATGTTTGGGGCCCCTCTCCCATTATTTCTGTTGATGGCTTTCGATACTTTATCAGTTTTATTGATCACTATTCTTGATGCACATGGATCTACTTATTAAAAGCACGAGAAGAAGTGCCGCGGGTAACCATGACATTTTGCAAAATGATTGAAACACAATTTGGCACGAAGATCAAACAATTCAGGTCAGATAATGCTGTAGAATACTTTGAAAGGTCCTTGAATCTGTTTATGGAGGATGCTGGAATGATTCATCAGTCATCTTGTTCTAGTACCCCCCAACAGAATGGGGTTGCTGAGCGCAAGAATAGGCACCTATTGAAGACTGCTCGAGCCTTACTATTTCAGCACAAAGTTCCAAAAAACTATTGGTCTCAAGCAATCCTTACTGCATCATATCTGATAAATCGAATGCCATCCAAGGTATTGGGGATGAAAACTCCTTTCTCTGTTCTTTGCCTTCATCTTCCTGACTTTTCTCTTTCACCGAGAGTCTTTGGTTGTGTATGCTTTATACATGTCAAGGATCCGAAGAAGACCAAATTGGATCCTAGGGCTACAAAGGGAATCTTTTTGGGGTACTCCCCTACTCAGAAGGGATACAAGTGTTATGATCCAGTCACCAAGAAAAAATATGTCACAAAGGATGTGGTATTCTTTGAGTCTCAATCCTATTTTCATTCTTCCCAGAATCCTCTTCAGGGGGAGACTAGTGGGATGGAAGAGGATTCTTCTGTTCCCCCATTCTTTGTGCCTCTCTCTACCTCAGGCCTTCCATCTTCTCCTCCTGATCCACCTAGTTGTGGTATCCCAGGTGAATCTAGTGAGACTCCCATTGTACCAACTACTACTAGTGATGTTGCAAATATTACTGAAGACTCCAGCAGGCTACAAAGAGATATCAGAATCACCTACAACAGAAGGAAGAAGGGCCCTCTAACTCATGACAGCAACCAATTGGACTCGGATCAACCTGTCTCAGAAACTCAAGGTAATCCTATAAGTTCCTCTGACTTGGATCTTCCTATTGCCCTTCGTAAGTCTACTCGTTCTTGTACTATCAGACACCCCATTGCTGATTTTGTGTCTTACTCACATTTGTCTCCTCGTTATTGTTCTTTTGTGTCTGCTCTCTCTTCTGTGCATGTTCCTACCAGGTATTCTGAGGCAGTATCTGACCCAAAATAGAAAGAGGCTATGGACGAAGAAATGAAGGCCTTAATGAAAGCAGGGACTTGGGAATTAGTGGATCTACCAGAAGGGAAAGGCACTGTTAGATGCAAGTAGGTGTTCATTGTGAAGCATAGGGAGGACGGGTCCATTGAAAGGTACAAGGCTAGACTGGTAGCAAAAGGGTTTACTCAAAAAGAAGGGATTAACTACAAAGAAACCTTTGCTCCGGTGGCAAAACTCAACACAATCCGAGTTCTATTATCATTAGCTGCAAATTTCTCATGGGAGCTACATCAGTTGGACGTGAAGAATGCTTTCTTGAATGGCGACCTGCATGAAGAGGTGTTCATGGATCCTCCACCAGGTTATGGGTTTGGCAAGAAGGTATGTAGACTGAGAAAAGCCCTATACGGCCTTAAGCAGCCCCCTCGAGCTTGGTTTGAGAAGCTATGTGGGGCCATGAAGAAAGGGGGTTACACTCAAAGTGGGGCAGATCATACCCTATTCATAAGGAAGAGAAATGGCAAACTTACAACACTTATTGTCTATGTGGATGATATGATAATTACAGGGGATGATCAGGAAGAGATTAAAAGACTAAAGGGGGTCTTGGCTGCTGAATTTGAGATCAAAGACCTGGGCCAATTGAGATACTTTCTTGGGATTAAAGTTGCAAGATCCAAAGAGGGCATCTATATATGTCAGTGGAAATACATCATTGATCTTCTTCAAGAGACAGGCATGATGGGGTGTAGGCCAGCAGATACTCCAATAGAACAGAATCATGGTCTACAGGAGTCAGTAGGAGAGGACTACCTTGATAAGGAAAGATACCAAAAGCTGGTGGGGAAGTTAATTTACCTGTCCCTCACTCGCCCTGACATTGCTTATGCTGTACATGTTGTCAGTCAGTTCATCGACACTCCTAAAATCCCTCACATGAAAGCTGTGGAAAGGATCCTCAGATATTTGAAGTCTTGCCCGAGGAAAGGGATTCTGTTAAGGAAAAACAGTAAAATTGAAGTTGAAGGATATACTAATGTAGATTGGGTTGGTTCTGTTGGAGACAGGAAGTCTACTTCTAGGTACTGCACCTTTGTTGGAGGAAATTTAGTTACATGGAAGAGTAAAAACAGAATGTGGTTGCTAGATCTAGTGCAGAGGCCGAATATCGAGCTATGGCTCATGGTGTTGCTGAACTTTTATGGCTTAAGATCCTGCTTGGTGAACTTGGAATAAAGATTGAGTGTCTTCTCAGGTTGTACTGTGACAACAAGGCTGCCATCAACATTGCAAATAACCTAGTGCAACATGATAGAACGAAATATATTGAGATAGACCGTCACTTTGTCAGAGAAAGAATTGTCTCAGGAGAACTCTACATCCCTTATACTCCCTCCGAGATGCAGATTGCAGATGTTCTGACTAAAGGGCTAGCTACAATGAAATTCGTGGACTTACTTGGCAAGCTAAACATGATTGACATCCATGCTTAGCTTGAGGGGGAGTGTTGGTTCGATTGTCTTAATTTGTATGTTTATCTTTGTTGGGTCTTAAGTCATTAGTTATTGGGCCTTAGTTACTGGGCCTAATCTTATTTAGTGTTTATTTTGACTAGGTGTCCCATCACTAATCAGGGGCATTCTGGTCTATTTATGTAACATTATGTAATGTTCTTATATATAATAGATTAGGGCTGGCTGAGAACAATTCTGCCGCCCATCTCATATCTTCTTCTTCTTCTTCTTCTCTTGCTATATATGTGGATGACATTGTAGTAACAGGGAATGATAGCAGCGAAATTGAGTCTCTTAAGAAACTTCTCCATCAAGAATTTGAGGTAAAGGACCTGGGACAGCTACGATATTTCTTGGGTATTGAGGTAGCTCGGTCTAATCATGGAATCTTTGTTTCTCAAAGGAAATATGTCCTTGATTTGTTAAAAGAAACAGGAAAGTTGGGTGTTAAGCCAGCTGATACACCTATTGAACAGAATCACAAGATTAGTGCAGAAGGTGGAGAGCCTCTTGAAGATAAAGCTATGTTCCAAAGATTAGTTGGTAAACTACTATATTTTTGTCTTATGCGATCAGACATCAGCTATGCAGTCAATGTTGTTAGTCAGTGTATGCACTCTTCTAGAACTACCCACCTACTTGCTATTGAGAGGATATTGGCATATTTAAAGAGGTGTCTAGGCAAAGGTGTACTATTTAAGGATAATAATCACATGAAGATAGAAATTTACACAGATGCAGATTGGGCCGGTTGTGTTGATGATAGAAGGTCTACCTCTGGATACTGTGCCTTTGTAGGAGGTAACCTTGTTTCTTGGAGGAGTAAGAAACAAAATGTTGTTTCTCGTTCCAGTGCTGAAGCTGAATATCGGTCCATGGCAAATGGTGTGGCTGAAATACTATGGTTTAAATCACTGTTTGATGAATTGGGTATTACCTATGAGAAACCTCTAATGTTGTACTGTGATAATCAGGCTGCTATTAATATAGCTCATAACCCGGTACAACATGATAGAACCAAGCACATTGAAGTCGACATTTTATTAGGGAAAGGGTTGCATCTCAAGAAGTCTGTCATCCATATATCATCTCCAACATGCAGCTTGTTGATCTTCTCACCAACGTAGTTTCAAAGAAGAAGTTAGAAGCAGATCTATGCAAATTGGGAATGACAAACATCTATTCCCAACTTGAGGGGGAGTGTAGAAACCACTGATGTGGTCCCCACCTCTTTCTATTGTACTCGTATACAACTATTATGTGGTCCCCACCTCTTTCTATTGTACTCGTATACAACTACTAGTTATTTAAGTGTCAGTCCACAATTAGTTGTTAGTCTTTTATTAGGACTTTAATTGTTGTCTTTTATTAGGATTTTAATTTTGCCATGTAAGCAGTCTTATCCTTACTTCAGAATTAATATAAATAGAAAGAGGGGGGCGGCAGATTAAGCATTCTCTTCTTTTCTGAAATCCTTCCTTCGAAATCTTCTTCTCTTCTTTTCTCTTTCTCCTTTCATCCTCTTAATTCCCTGTTGATTATACACCACAGCTTGGGCTGTCAGTAGTCTCATACGACTACAATATTCTTATTTTGGTTTTGAATGATTTTTAGGATTCCACCACAATAGCAATAGTCTCATTTGAATGAAGAAGCATATATTCAGGGTTCAAGGTATATTTAATCATGGAAGTGTCAAAAATAAAAGTTTATAATTAAGAGCACTGTTCCGTAAACTTCTCCTGTAACAAAATGGAAAGAAAAAAGAAGGAAAATTTTGCCACAAATACAAATGCAGAAGATTGAGTCAAATGGTTTGACACTATATGAGGTATATTATGTCAGACTCTTCTGACATGTAAGATTGCCTTGTTGAATGAAACTTGCAGACATGGGGTTGTTTGGCAAACAGTTGAACCTTTTTTGGGCCGCCACCTGAGCTGGAACTGCAAATGGATTGGATCGAAGTTGGATAGGGGTATGTCCAAATTCAATCCAATTACAATCTAAGAGATCTGAATTTGATTTGATATTTGACAGATACATAAAACAAAGATTCAAGTTCAATTCATTTGTATATCCAGATATTGAATTAGATTAAAATATTTGTAAATCTATATAAAATCAGCATAATTTATAAAATTAAATATTATCATCATCATTATCTAAGCCTTGTCCCAACTATGTGGGGTTGGTTATATCAGTCCTTTTTTGCCATTCCATTCTGTTCAGTGACTTAAATGAGTCAGATTTGAATTTGAATTTGAATCAGATTAAATCCAATCCATTTACATCCCTAGCCTGAGATGCATTATCTAGGCTTTCTTAGTCATGTATGCCTCTTTCCAGGATACTCTTCTACCATACTTCTCTGTATCTTGTATGTGCTTTCAGGGTATATAGGTCTCAATTCAAATGCCTTAGGGATCATTCTTGATGGTTACCTGTTAAAGTTTAAGTAGATGCTCTCCATGAGGTACCATAAATAACTTCTTTACAGCTGTTGGTTGGAATTAAAATTCCAGAAATTCTATGACTCTTTGATATAAATTAATGTCTAGTTGTTATTACTCTAAATGTACAAATGAGCAGAAAGGTAATTTTAATCAAGACTTTTTTTTGCTTATTAACCTATCTTCGTGTGATGATTGGATCATTCAAGTATTTTGAATGTTCTAATAGAGCTTTTTTTTATAATTTTTTTTATGTTTTTTAATTTTGTTTTTTGTGTTTGTATTAAAAATTAGGTCTTAAATTATTCTATGTTTTTTAATTTCATTGGTTTATGTATTTCTTCATATGGGCACATTTATTTGCTATGCATGGCACCATCAGATTTTAGACCACAAGAAACCACCTAGACCCAACTTTATTTGTTAAATTTTAAAGCTCCCCAAAACAAGTTTCCCATATTTACCCTGGCTACTCCTTTTGCCAATCTGTATCCATGAAGAGGTGATGTCCATTGCTCTTTCTGGCTGTCTCCATCAAATTCCTGAATTACCACATTTCTTGGTGAGCATTTTTAATCATCATATGACCACTCTAGTTAAGACATTTGGCTAGCTAATAGTTCTTCCCTTATCGATGTGTCAACTCCTATGTGACCTGAGTAAACTTCTAGTATGCATCCTTGCCTATCTTTAAATACTCTTCCAATGCCTGAAGGGCCTCAATTGGCCATGCTGTTCACTTATTCTGAGGATATTTTACTTTTTCTTCTTACAAGCTTCCTTTTGTAAGCCATTTTTCTATTTCCTTGCCAATGAAATGAAATCAATATCAGTTGGGCAGCATAGTTATCAAGGCATCATCTGGGTAGCTAGGCATCTTGGCTAGGTGCCTCCTCTGAACTCTATGGCTTATATAAAAAGGTGCCTACATAGGTAATAAGGTGCCCGCCTAGGTGTCAAAAATCACAACGTGAGTGCCTTATCTAATATGGATGTATTAAATCCTCAGATAAGACTAGAGAGCTTCTCCTTCAAACATGTGGGTAGCCTCCCACTCAAAAAAGGATAAATAAATTTTCACCCAGATTACATAGTTACCTGTATCTTTTAGTAATAAAACAAATCCATTGTGGTTTCTTAACTCAAATAAAAAAAACCAGCAGGGAAGCATTTGATATTTTGGCCTTGCCCAATGTTCTTTTTCCTTTCCATTACTCTCTCTCTCTCTTAATTTTTTTTATTAGTATAAAATTATAACCTTCTTTAGTTGTTAACAATTTTATAACATGCATTTTCTATTTTAAATACTTATAACAATATAACATTGTGATTGAAATAGTGAAATTAATTAATTTAAAATGCTGTAGTTTTTTAGATCTGATGATTTGATATATTTTGAGTGGCAAATTAATATTATTAGTAAAGTGCATTGCTGTATTTTCAATTTATATGCATACTAATTGGTGTGTAGAGTTAGGGAACTTAATATAGGTTTACTTTTTTTTTTCTTTGTACAATTTTGTTGCCTAGGTACCCAGCTTGGTGACAGGTGACTAGGCACTAGACTGTTGCCTAGAATCTCCTAGGCACATTGACAATTATGTAAAAGAATTTATTAGCCTTAGAACATAAGAAGAATTTGATAGGAAGTCCTTTAACTCATTTCATCTTTTATATGTGCTTGAAAGGTGTATTGGGCTGGGTTTGACAAGTTTGAATTGGAAGGAGGCATAGTTCGGCGAGTTCTTTTGCTGGGTTATCGGTCTGGTTTCCAGGTTTGGGATGTTGAGGAAGCAGATAATGTGCGTGAGCTAGTATCTAGACATGATGGTCCTGTTTCTTTTCTGCAAATGCAACCAAAGCCAATACAATCAAAGAAATCAGAGGACAAGTTTGTAGATGTACATCCATTGCTTGTAGTTGCTGGGGTTTTTTCCCTTTCTGGTGCTATTAATGTTCAAGATGGCTCTACATGCAATGGGAATGTTACCGCTTTCCATGAGCCTGGAAATGACAACTTTGTACCTACAGTTGTTCGGTTTTATTCTTTGATTTCCCAATCTTATGTACATATTCTGAAATTCAGATCAGCTGTTTTCTCTATAAGGTGCAGTCCTCGAGTTGTGGCTATTTCTCAGGCAGCTCAGGTATATTAATTTTCTTTGTGCAAGCTTGCAGCTACTGTGCTTCTTCTTCAGTTATTGCATTGCCTGAGGATCTCACAAGTAACATCTTTTCCTTTATTTCAGATACATTGTTTTGATGCTGCAACCTTGGAGAGAGAATATACCATTCTTACATATCCTGTAGTTTTGGGTTGTCCTGGTTCTGGCAGTGCAGGCTATGGACCACTTGCAGTGGGTCCCAGGTGGTTGGCTTATAGTGGAAGTCCTGTTATAGTATCAAATACGGGTCGTGTCAGCCCAAAACATCTTACACCTTCTGCAAGTTTCTCTGATTCCCCTTCAAATGGGAGCCTGGTTGCACACTATGCCAAAGAATCAAGTAAACAACTTGCTGCTGGTATAGTGACCTTAGGAGATATGGGTTACAAGAAGCTGTCACGATACTGCTCTGAACTCTTACCTGATAGCAATAATTCTCTAAAACCAGGGAGCCCCAGCTGGAAAACCAATGACACTCTTAACGGCCATTTGCCAGATGCAGATAATGCTGGGATGGTATTGCTTCAATCTTCTCATATTTATTATTGCCTGTATTGTAGATAAAAATAATTTAATGTTACCTTTTCTGTGAGTTTGTGAAGGTTATTCCTTTCTTTGCCGTTGTTCTACTTGCTGCACTCCAATATCTAATCCTAATATTCTCAGTGCCAAGCATTAAGTTCTGGCTTCCTCTGCCTTCGCTTTCTGTGAAGAAGAATAATGCTGAGTAAATCATTCTTATACCATTGTATCTACTTGTTAGTGTTGACACTTTTTGCGGTTCTTTTAATTTCCTGCAGGTCATAGTGAGGGATATTGTTGGAAAATCTGTTATTGCACAGTTTAGAGCACATAGGAGTCCTATTTCAGCATTATGCTTTGATCCTAGTGGGACTTTATTGGTGACTGCTTCAGTTCAGGGTCATAACATCAATGTTTTTCGAATAATGCCTATGCTCCCTGGGAGTTCATCAGGATCTGATGCTGGTGGATCTTATGCACATCTTTACAGGCTGCAGCGTGGTTTCACAAATGCTGTAAATAAAAAGAGAAATAATTGCAGTTGTTTATGGTATTTTTTATGTACTCATATTAGCAATTTCATGACTATGTTCTCTTTTGTATTTATCAGGTTATACAGGACATCAGCTTTAGCATAGACAGCCAGTGGATTATGATAAGTTCTTCAAGGGGAACAAGCCATTTATTTGCAATATCTCCTTTTGGTGGTTCTGTGAACCTTCAGTCTAATAGTGCTGGGTTTACCAACAATGGGTCAGGTGTGATGACCAAGCCAGCCATTCATTGGCAGCATGGTTCTGGTATTCCAAAGCTTCATCAACAAAATTTTTGTGTGTCTGGTCCCCCAGTGACATTATCAGTTGTTAGCAGAATAAGGAATGGTAATAATGGCTGGAGGAGCACAGTAAGTGGTGCTGCAGCTGCTGCTACAGGCAGGGTGAGTTCCCTTTCTGGGGCTATTGCTTCAACCTTCCATAACTGCCAGGGAACTGGTTCAATTGTAGATTCCAGCTCCTTGAGGACAAAGTACCACCTTCTGGTGTTCTCTCCTTCTGGCTCTCTGGTACAATATGTGCTGCGCCTGTCAAATGGACCTGATTCCATGGAAATTTTGTCTGGATTAGTCACTGCTTATGAATCACCTCCAGATAGTGATGCACGGTTGGTTGTGGAAGCACTTCAGAAATGGGATATCTGTCAGAGACAAAATCGAAGAGAACGAGAAGATAATCTTGACATTTATGGTGAACATGGTAATGAGGATAGCACTAAAATTTTTCCAGAGGGAAAGAAGGGGAATAGTATATATCCTGCTGATGATCATAAATTTACAAAAGCAAAGGTCAATTCTGAGGAAAGAAATCATTTATATATTTCAGAAGCTGAGTTGCAGACACATCAATCCGGGATCCCACTGTGGGCAAAATCCAAGGTATTTTCATACCATGTAGAAATTAAAATAAGTATTTCTTTTAAACAATTCATTGCTGGTACTTCGATGCGGCATGACTCTGCATTTGTTGTCTGTATATTTGGACCAGATATACTTTCAGGTGATGATGATGGACAGCGAGAAAGTAGAAGAAAGTGTTTCAGGAGGCGAGATTGAAATTGAACGGATTCCAACTCGCATGATTGAAGCTAGGTCAAAAGATTTGGTACCAGTATTTAACTATCTACGAACTCCAAAGTTTCAACAGTTAAGGTACATATTGATCCTCTATATCTTTTTCCTCAATATCAGCCTAGATAGTTATTTAAAATCATTCTTGGCTTCAAGTTTGGACACAACAATTTTTTACAGGGCTTCTTTTGTTTTTCCCTTCTCCCCCTCCCTTTTGTGCTTTATGCTGATTAAATTTGATGACTTATATTAACTTGGGTGGCCCCAACCCTAGGTTTTGCAGGGGTAGGATTTGGATCTTTGGTTTCTGGGCTGGGCTTGGTTGTAATACTCAAGGCTGACCTTAATTCAAGTTGAACTTGGGTTGAGGCCTCATGTAACCTGATCCCAGACTGAGCCTGGCCCAATGCATCCTGATCCTGCCCGACTTATAAATCCACCCCATGTATATATACACATTGGAGGGGCCACTGCTTGGTGTGATGGTAAAATCTCAGGCTGATAAGTCGGAAAATGAGGGTTTGAGTCTGAGAGTGGTCACTTTGTACAAAAATGTGTCAAAGGATAGGTGCATATCCTGTCTACCCCTCCCTGCCTCCCAAGACCCTAGGTAGCTAGAACTATCACTGAGTAACAGCCCTTTTTATGTAAACTAGTATATGTACTATGCTGCCGGAAAGACATGATACCAGAAGAGCTTTGACCAACCAAATCCCTCCCCCCCAATCATCATCATCCATGCCTTATCCGGTTATATCCCAACTATATGGATCGGCTAATCAAATCCCCCCATGAATCTGATAAATAACCACCTAATTGGTTATTACTTTTATGATATTTTGTAACCAATCATCTGGTATCATACATGTATAAATCTAATGACATTTCTTTGCACTTTTATTCTATTTTTCATTAGGATATAAACCCCAAATGAAGGCTAGATGTGAAAAACATAAACAAAGAGACCTTAAAGTCCATCCAAACAAACAGGGGGACCTTGGTAGCCATGATACTCGTATCATTTATCTTCATCAGCGATCCTGTGACCACAGAAGAGTAACCTTCTATTATAAGGTGTCTATAGTTCAATAAAGAGGTTTCCTCCCTTTCTTAGTTGGATGTTTTTTTGTTTGAATTTCGAAGTCCTCATATTTTTCCTCTGGGTGCATCTTGTGCTTTGGTTCTCTAAAATTTGTATCGCTTTTTCATGCAATAAATTCAACCAGCTAAAATGGAGATTGTATCCCTCATTGCTAATTATTTTTTTTTCCCTTAGGGAGAGAAACAAGATTTCTGCATTCTGTTTCCTTCTAAGTTGCCTTGGTAGACACCAGTGTTGCATGGACAAGGCATGGGAATCAGAAACCAATGCATGTCTGGGAGTCATTCCATTTTCCTTGTTTTGTGGGCAAACTACATTCTTTAGCATGCTCTTCTTTATAGATCTCTTGCAAATTGAAATTCTAGGTTAAACCACCATTTTAGCTTTTTTTTATAGTAAATAAAAAGACATTTATTAAACCACCATTCTAGTTTTGATTGGATAAGGATGCCACTGATATATCTGAATTACTTCTTTTTTACTTATTCAGGGTGCCTGCTTTAGATAGCAATCATATTGGCCTATTGCAGAATCAGAGGTCTGGGCTGTCTGATGATGGAAAGTCTTCATGCAGAAACAGCAGTATCTCCCTTGACTGTATCTCTGAAGGTTCTAATGCAGCAGCTGAACTTCGTAGTGGCATTGAAGAAAATGGCTGGGATTGTGGCCTTCTATTTTCATCAGAGTCAGATGTGGGCTTTGTAAATAACAATGATAGCCCCAAAATTAGTACTGGACTGGAGTTTGTAAATAGCAAGGAGAAGATGGGGTCCCACCTCAAGTTTGTAAATAATAACAAACAAAACCTGAAGATGGAGAATCACTTCGAGGACGATGACAGTGGGTTGCATTAAAGGTAAGCTGTTCACTCTTTGCTTCGGATTTTGGTAATGCCTGTGAAGTCCCTGTATGTTGGAATTGACTAATTTAGGAGTAGCAGGTTGTCTCACTGAAACTGGAGTTGATAGATTTCTAATCCTTTATTTTGAACTGTTTTCACTATTTGTTGGGACTGGAGATATTTTCCTTAGGAGTATAAAACCCTATTCCTGTATGGGTACTTGGTGCACTCAAGCATAACTGCACTTATGGGTGAAAACGCTATTCCTGTGTAGGTACCTTGTGCATCAAGCACTGCTACTGCACATATGGGTCAGAGGTACAAATGACAACACCTATAGCTTTTATGGTCGAAGAATGCTATTCCAGTAGGACCATGATTCCTACATCTCAAAGGCAGAGAACAACAGAAGCAGCAAAACCGTAGCAGTTCTTCAACTATAAAAGCTCTAGGATTTGTCATTTGTACCTCTGACCCATATGTACAGTAGCACTGTAGCAGTTCTTGATGCACAAGGTACATACTACCTACACAGTAGTGCTTTTCAACTAAAGCCCTAGGGATTTGTCAGTTGTACTTCTGATCCTTAAGTGCAGTTATGCTGAGTTGTACCTAGTGACCCATAAGGTACCTAGTGCCCATACAGCAATAGGGTTTTTTACTATAGAAGTTCTAGGGATTCGTGAGTTGTACTTCTAATACTTTGTCATATATGAGAATTATTATCAGTGCATTAATCTTCCGGTGCCTTTAAGTCTGGGCAATGCTAACAATCCAGAGGGAGTTACCAAATGCCTAGGTCCCACGCAGAATTCGCCATATATGGTGTTATTACCGTGCACTTTGCACTCATATGGCTAGAGTTGTTACCTATTCTAGCTCCCCAAATTGCCCGATTTGTGTTTCCAATTTATCTTTGGTAGGTATTGAAGATTTGTGTAATTGCAGGTGATGAAGGATCGCAACTTACTGGTCCATCAGTCCTCAGATGTGCTGACTTATAGTTTTATTCTACGAAGAGGCATATTAAGTTATTAACCAGCATTGGATATTTGTGGAGTTTAAATGTAGAGAGAAAGGGGGAGGGGGGGGGGGATCTTAAGAGGGAGATGATTTGAATGTAATGCGGAACTGTGGATAATATGCAGTCTAGGATTCCTTTTCTGTTCAACATTGTAAATAACAGATTCCTGAATATGATTCCAATAATCAGTTGCAATCTATATCTATCTATATTAAGTTGAAATGTGTAGTAAGAAGAGGACGAGGGAAATGGAATCTAATAGTATTTTTTGCCTTTTTTTTATAGAAATTACAAGAATGCTACTCTATACCAATTCTCTCTCTTTTTTGCTTTTTTTTCTTTCAAATTACAAGAATGCCACTCTCTCCTAGAGAGAAATGGAATCTAACCGTGCTGCCCTCCCTAATGAAAATTCTGGGGGTTCGTTAGGCACGGCCCACACCCATGCCATGCTGCGGGCCTAGGCTGAGTTGGGCTACAGGTCATGTGCCATGGTCTTGGGCCGCGTTAGGTTGGGCCATAGGGCGGGCCTTGGGCTTGGGCCGAACCGGGCTAAACTGAATGGATTATGAATTTACGATTATCCAAAAAATAAATAAATAAAACACCAAATAGGAATTTTATTTCATTTAAATTTGAATGAATAATGATACAAAATACAAAGCATACAAATATTGAAATATACAATGGTTGGATACTTCATACTTCATACTTGGATGAATGAAATATGAAAATGGAATAAATTAATAGAATATAAAAAAATACAATATAGTTACAAATTGAAAATACAAAATTACATTAATAGCAAATAAATTAAATAAAACTAAAACAAAATTTATAATAATTTGAAAAAAAATAAAAAATTCCATACAAATAGTAAACTATTGTTCATGAATCATGACTTTCATCATCTGCTTCAGGTGAAATATCTGGTGTATGTAGTAGTATCATGCCCTCTGTGTTGTAATTGTAAAGTTGTAATTTATATTCTGCATCATGACTGCATCTAACCAACCCTAGTATAATGGTACCTGCACTAAAACAACTAAACAAGACTGATGGAACTGTAGCATGTAGTAGTCTATAGACACCGGAGGGGTTAGTAGATCACAGATCACGTGACATGGCGGCGAGAAATGTCCTCCGACTTCTAATAATTCCTTTAAATTGTGGGTTATTTCTTCTTCCTCCTCATGTGTGAGAAAATGTCTACTCAAATGGCCAGTACCACCCTTACTACAATAGCTAAAGTCTTTTCTACATTTTTTGCAAACTACTCTTGTCCCTTTCCCCTCAACATCCTCTATTTTAAATATTTTCCAAATCGGGCTACTAAACTTGGGGTTTTGGGAAGAGCCGACCATTTTCTTTTTAATTCTAAAAAAGTAAAATCAATTTAATTGGACTTACCTCAGATTGTCGATTCAGAATCCCAACTTGATTTCAACGGTTAAAGCCTCTCAACGTCCAAGGCTCCAAGCCTCCCAAATTGCTAACTTGGAGAATCAAACAATCCGACAATTAGACTATCAGAGTTCACTCGTATTGCAGAGAGAATTTATAAGAGAGACTGAGAGAGGGAAGAGATTAAGAGAATAAGAGAATTGTTGAATGTTGATTGTTGAATTGGTGTGATGAGAAGAATGGTAGAGGATAGGGCTACTTATAGGAATTGAAAATAATTTAATTGCCCAAAATACCCTAAAAATTAACTATTTTTTAGTTGTACAAAGGGCTATTTTGGTCATTATAAAGTTATTTATAACTTTACCCAAAAAACCCCCTAAACTAGTTGTTATATAGTTGTTGGGGGCATTTGTGTCATTTTTCTCCCCTCGATAAGCAAAATACATAAATACCCCCTACATAACTATTTATAGTTGTTAGGGGGGTATTTATGTAAAAAAAAACCCAAAAAGCTAAAACTAGCCATTGGGGGGACTTGGGGCTTCGGGGGGGCAGGCAACAGCTAGTTTTCGGACGAGCTACTGGCCGTACCGTGCCCACCCATGAAAGGCCGTGCTGCAGGTTGTGCCATGGGCTGGACCGTGTCGGCACGTGGGTTGCGACAAAATAGTCATGTCATGTCGTGCCGGCCTGTAGACTACAAACCCTTGGCCCAGCACGGTATGGACCATCGTGTTGGGCCTGGCACAGCCCATGGGCTGTCGTGCCAGGTCGGGCCGATCCAATTTCCAGCCAGGTTGTAGGTAGCCCGGCCCGATTTAGTTTCTCCTATCAACTCTCTCTCTCTCTCTCTCTCTTGTTTTTTTCTTTCAAATTACAAGAATGCCACTCTCTCTCCTACCAACTCTCTCTCTCTTTTTCTTACAAATTACAAGAATGCCATCTCTCTCTCTCCTTAAATTACAAGAATGCCACTCTCTCTCCAATCGAGGGGGACCTCAGCTCAGCATCTCGGATGCTAGGGGACCTACAATCAAAGGTAGTCAAGTTCGAGCCGAGCCGAGCTTGAACTTTTGAGCTCAAGCTCAAGTTTTTAACTCAAATCGAGCTCGAGCTAGAAGGCACCTCGACCATTGAGGGAGACCTCGGCTTGGCACCTCGGTCACTGAGGGAGATCTCTGATTAGCACCTCGACAACTGAGGGAGACCTCAGCTCGGCACCTTGTTAACTAAGGGAGACCTTAGCTCGACACCTCGGTCACTGAGGGAGATCTCTGATTAGCACCTCGACAACTGAGGGAGACCTCAGCTCGGCACCTTGTTAACTAAGGGAGACCTTAGCTCGACACCTCGCATGTTAGGGAAACCTCAGCTCGACACTTCAGCAACTGAGGGAGACCACGATTTGGCACCTCAACAATTGAGATTGGCATCGACTCAAAACCTCGGCTTGGCACCTTGGCTACTTGAGAGACCTGCAATCAAAGATAGCCGAGCTCGAACTTCTGAGCTTTTGACTCGAACTGAGTTCGAGCTCGAGCTCAATTCTCTAATTCAAATCGAGCTCGAGCCTAATAGTTTATGAGTGAGCCCCTGCAACACAGGGCCTCCTCCGCTAGTAAATATATTAAGCTAAAATGTGTACGTAAGAAGGCTTGAGGATGAGGGAAATGGAATCTAACCGTATTTTTTGTCTTTTTTCATGGAAATTACAAGAATGCCACTCTCTACCATCTCTCTCTTTTGCTTTTTTTTTCTTTCAAATTACAAGAATGTCACATTGTCCTACCAACTCCATCTCTCTCTCTCTCTTGTTTTTTTTTCTTTCAAATTACAAGAATGACACTCTCTCTCCTACCAACTCTCTCTCTCTCTCTTTCTTACAAATTACAAGAATGCCATCTCTCTCTCTCCTTATAAATTATAAGAATGCCAATCTCTCTCCAACTAAGGGAGACCTCAGCTCAACATCTCAGTTGCTAGGGGACCTATAATCAAAGGTAGTCAAGTTCGAACTGAGCCAAGCTCGAACTTTTGAGCTCAAGCTCAAGTCTCTAATTCAAATCGAGCTCGAGTTAGACAACACCTCAACCACTAAGACTAAGGGAGACCTTAGCTTGAAACCTCACCTACTAGGGAAACCTCAGCTCGACATTTCAACAGTTGAGGGAGACCTCGGTTTGGCACCTCGACATTTGAGGGAGACCTTGGCTCAGCACCTTGACTGCTTGAGAGACCTGCAATCAAAGGTAGTCGAGCTTTTGACTCGAGTCGAACTCGAGCTCGAGTTCATGTCTCTAATTCGAATTGAGCTCGAGCCAAGTAGTTTATGAGCAAGCCCCTGCAACGCAGGGCCCCCTCCGCTAGTATGTAAATAATAGTAGAGCCATACAATCCCTTTGAACTGTGTTATAGTACCTTTATAATTAGAGTGAAGCAAAATTCAAAGTATCGACACATATCGAGCCATATCAGTCGATACGTATTATACGGGAAGCTTCCCAATTCACCCCTAGGGTCTAGGGAGGGCCTTTTGGTCCTCTGATTCGTTGTCCATTTATATATACTTGGCTATTATTTCATGCGTGTTTGCCTCTTGTGGACGTTATTTAGAAATGTAACAAGCGAGAAAGGGCAACGGTTTATTGCCTTGTGCTTCCTCACCGAGGCGGCCTGTTATGTACTATGTATGTGGGATGTTTCATGGACGTGCTTCATTAAAGTTCATATCATTTGGGCAGGATGTTCGCCCCCATATGATGATGCTTTGGGAATATGTTCAGTTTGGTGCGGGGCTTGCCATGGCCCGAATTGCCAAAGATCTGAGCATAACCAAATAATCCGTCAAAACCCAAAACTTGGCTTAATTCTATATATGAACCTTGTGAATGGAGGATCATATGCTGTTGTGATTGTGTTCTAGTAAAAATCGTCATGGCCATGTCTAATTGGGGGGAAAAAGGAAAAATCGTCAAGAGCAGCTTGGTATGTCCACAAGAGTTGCAACTTGCAAATGCAGAACCGAAATGAATGTAATTGGTTCAGTCTTGCAATGCTGATCTTTCGTGAAGCTAATCAGGTGAGCAGCTGGACTATGGGGTGTGTTGGAGATTGGGTGAGCAGCTGGATTTAAAGATCAAAATTTTGATACGAATACGATACAGCTGGATAGTCTCAACCATTCGAGGTTGGTCAATATAAAATAGGTTGGTACCGACCCTGGGATTCATGTTTGTTCTTTTTTTTTCCTTTCCTTTTTTGGTAGAAATGTTTGTTATCTCTCTCCCCTAATACAAACCCAATCACCAAAACTGCCGTGGATTTTGTTGCTAATTTCCTTGGCGGAACTTTGCTGGCTATAAGCCAAATGTCATCTCATGACAGTTTTCTCTTTTTCTTTTCTTGTATCTTTCCACTTTCCTTCATTGATCGACCAGGACAAATCGGACTTCGGACCACGTGTATAACACTATCAAGACCTAAAATAACACCTTTTCTGCTTTTCACTGTTCTGTCCAAACAAATGAAATCCATCTTCCTTTTCCGACTACCCTAGACCCTAGTCCCTAGCAGCTGACTGATAGATCTCTACTCTCAAATAACCTGATAGAGAGACACGTGTCACTTGTACAATATACGGCCCCTCCGTAAACAGATAACATGCGCATGGGTAACCCCATCTTTTTGCGTCTTAAAACCACCCACTGGCCACTCCCCAATTTTCAGTACCTAGCAAACTAGAGAAGGAAAAAAAAAATAGAAAAATAAAATGGTATAGATGTCATCATCAGTCGTCGGCGAGGAGGCCCCGCACCGGTCGGAGATGAGCGATGCGGAGCCTACAACGCCGAGGGTGCTAGCGGTTCTGTCTTTCATGCTCGAGAGATTGGTCGCCCGGAACGACCGCCTCGTTGTAGATTGTGGCCAAAACCAGTTCGAGGGCTTGAGTCCGTCCAGAAGGGGACTGAACGTGTTCCATGGAATACGGGCGCCAAGCATTAGTATACCAAAGTACCTGGAGAGGATATACAAGTACACCAACTGTAGCCCTTCCTGCTTCGTTGTCGGATACGTTTACATAGATAGGCTCCTGCACAAGTACCCTGACTCTCTCGTTATCTCCCTCAACGTTCATAGATTGCTGGTTACGAGCGTCATGGTTGCATCGAAGGTGCTCGATGACGTGTGAGCTCTCTCTCTCTCTCCCCCCTCTCTCTGTTTCTTTAATTTCTGGTTATTTATTTGATTGATACGATGGTTTGCATTGCTTATCTTCATCCTTCATTCTGTCATTATTTATTGCTTTAAAATGTGTGGGTCTTGTTTGAATGATTTTGTGGATTATTATTAGTATTTTGGGTTTTGGGAAGATATCGGATCGAAACTAAGATGAGATGGAGAAACGGAAGTTGGTGAGATTTCTAAAATTAAGAGTGGTAAACTGTGTTGTTATTAAGTGGATTGCGCAATATTGCTATAGTACCACTACCAGTGCCCGTAATGTATTCATCTTTTTTCCTTTGATCCTCTCTGTTCTTTCCGTTTGGTTTTTGGCTTTTTGGGTGGGAAACTCCCTCGACCCTCCCCCACTCCAAGAGTAGATAATAGTGGCAATGAAACTAGCTGTACAGGTGGCAATCTTACGGTAGGGAAGGGGCATTTCACTACACACGTGGCAAATTCACTGAAGGCAGTATATACGAATGGAAATGGTGGGGCCCACTCCTTTGCGTGGTTACCAGTAAATCTTTGTAACAGAGCTCCTGTCCAGCCGAAAAAATAAAACTTGCCATTGTTACAACCAAGCGAGAAGCGATTTATGGCACCCTGAGTCTGAGACACTCATGGAGTTTGTTCATCAAGTCCCACTTGGATACTGCTGAGTCATCTCCAGTTAAAAGCACTTAGCAAGGGAGACATCATTCTCTTAGTACTTGATATTGCTTGTTTTTTTTGGCTGCAAAGCTTTCAACTTTTTAAATTGCTTTGTCCTCTAATTAGAGGAATTCTTAGCTGTCCATGGGACCATTGCAACTCTACCAACTTATCATTTCTCTTCTAATTATTGCTTCCCTTACTAAATTAGCAATGGCCACTGATAAGTAAGAAAGGAATCCCACTCTCACTCCCCACTCGAATCTAGAAAGAAAAAAAAAACTCTTTTGAGTTTTGAAGCATCCAACCTGAAACAAAGAACCAATCACACAAGATTTTTTTGCTCTTCCAATGTGAAAAAATAAAAGCCCTTATGCGTCCAATGTCTCTGCATCACTAATCCCAGTCATCACATCAGAGTGAGGGGCCACACATGATCACAACCTTTCGATGCAGTCACTGGCATTATTTTTCAGTCATTTGAAAGAACATGTTCATCTGTTGGTTGGGGATTTGTATTCAGGTTCACTTTTCGCACCCCCATAATTGAAGGTATGGATACATGGCCTGCCAATTTGATGATTTTGATTGACAATATGATCTCAGGGCTCTATATAACAAGGCATATGGTTCTTGATAGAGTGCAATGGAAAATCAGGATTTGGGTGGCTGATCCCATTTCTGTTTGGTTGGGATAAGGCCTTATTCGGTTTGAGTTGTATTATACTATTATAGACTGGATTGATAAATATATTTCATAATGCACCTGGTCAATTCTGGTCCTTGAGAGGGATCTGTTTGCTAGCTATTGTCTTACACTGATTCGATTAGTCTTTCCATGACAAATACCCCTGTTATCGGATAATGCTTATCATTTATTTCTCTTAGTAGATGGCATTATGTGGCTGTGCCTATGTCCCCACTGACTCATCAATCTTTTCTTTTTTGGTAAACTACTGACTCATCAACCTGGATTCCTTTGACTACTCCACCTATTCGATGAATTTAAATCAGAGTTCTAAAGTGATGAGTAAATGTGTTTGTATAAAATATTAAATTATGAAAAGGATTTATGTATTATCACTCTAATCTATGAATCCTCTCTCACTATTCACCATCTGTAATGATACAGGCATTACAATAATGCATTTTATGCTCGTGTTGGTGGTGTGAGTAATGCTGAGTTGAACCGGCTTGAACTGGAGTTGCTGTTCCTGTTGGATTTTAGTGTTATAGTTACCTCGCGGATCTTCGAGACTTATTGCTTTCATTTGGAAAAAGAGATGATTTGGTCTGCTATTGGTCAGAAAATCGAGAGGGTAATTGTCTCTAGTTCTGTTGATGATGAGACAGAAATCTCTGTTGAGGATACTGCAAAGAGTTCTTCACCTTCTCAAACCATTGGTTAATGTTCCTCTTCATAATTAATCTCCTACTTGCTTAATAGTTGTAAAGTTTTCTGATTGGCTAGTTTTATTCTAGTTTCTCTCTTCATCTTACAAGGTTTTATAGCATATATTTCCATCTTTTCTTCCCACAGAGTAGAGTAGAAAATGGAAAACTGGAATTGAAAAAAAAAGTAGGAAATGAAGAGAGCCTACTTCATCTTTGCTTACTTCATAGAGGTGATAACATATCTAGATTTAGAAGGATGAAGGATGCTGCTTCCTGATAACTGCTTCATTGGCGAGGAAACCCGAGCCTCTAAACTTTAATCACGTGCTTTCGATGTCTTATTGGGGAACAGAGATGCAGGATTTCAGAGCAGATCATCCAAGGGTCTATCTTGTACAGGTTATAACTTTTATATTAATTAGAAATATGAATAGTTATGAAAAGTCCAAAACAAGGGTGGGTATACCGTATACAACCGATATTAAGTGTGGAATCAAACATTTGGCCAATCCATTGGGTCCCCAAGAGTCTGATCATCCAGAGGATCCCTCCACATGGAAAAAGTAGGGGGAGTCATGTGAAGAAGCTCTCAACATTCTCTGATACTTAAGGTCATGGATACATGGCATGGGTGGAATGGCTAAAAGACTTCATATGCAATACTGGTTTAAATTCTCTTCGAAAATTTATTTGACTTTCCCACGCATTAAAATTTCCCTAATTACTATAAGTCTATAACTTATAATTTTTTGTATTCATACTATTTGAACCTTGATCTATAGGTTGAAAAGACAATAAACCCACCACTGCTCGATTTGTTCAAATCATGGTCGTAGTGGCATGTATTTTGAATCTTAAGTTTTCTTTTCTTAGGCTGTGTTTGGTTTGAAGGAAAATGTAGGGAAAGGAAGGGAAACCTTTACAAACCTTGTATAGGTTTTCTTACCTTTTCCTACCTTTTCCTTCAAACCCAACATAGCCTTAATGAATAATTGTTTGTAAATGTTAAAAATTGATTATTCAAATTTATGTTTATAAATATTAATACAAATTATGTCGATCTTCTAATATTTAAGATATACTCATTTACTTGAACATTTCATTTCAGTCTTATCATTTTCCAGCAATTATCAATTGTGTCCTAATAGTTCACACTTCACACAAACCATTAAAACGTGTTTCTATTGTTTTACGGTAGTTTAAAATTTATATTTTGTGTTATTAACATATTTTTGGGAATTATTTGAGTTTCTTAATTTTTCTATCATATCAATGTGTGTCCAAAGCATATCACAATGCTTATCTTAAAATTGCTTTTCTGATATTTTTTGCATTTCCAATGCTTCAAAACCTTGTAATTGATGTAAAATGCATTTAATACATAATTTGAAATTCATTATTATTTCATTAATTTTGTTTTTCACATTTTTATTTGAGAAAGTGTAATGGTGAGCTAGATAGATAATCAAACCCCTTTGATCCATGACCCAATGACAATGTGCATGAAAAATAATGCAAGTTGGACAAGAAGTTATTAAAGAATTTTCCATTTAGGGTAGAATAATAATAACTTCTTGACACAAATAATACACGAACCCAGGTGTTTGTCTTATGAAGGAAAGATTTACTTTTCTATAGGCTCTTGCAAATCTTAACTGAATACAAATTTTACACCTCATTCAGATTCCTTGTCTGGGAAATTTAGAGTTCAGTCAACTCAGGGAGTTTTATTAGGTTTTTGGGTTTTATTTACCAATAACTCCAGCTATGATTCACTAACCCTCTTGTAGGGTTGTTTATGGGTCGGGTTGGGTTGGTTTATTAGTGTTTTTTTAACCGATTCAACTTGGTTGGGTTACATAAAAATTAAACCAGAACCGACCCTCTATTAAACAAAACTGACTTAGTCGGTTTGGGTTTCAACCGATCCCAAGCTTGCACATGAACTTAAAGCGCTAATCAATGTATTGAAAGCTCATCACTGCCTCTTTGAAACGTCCATTTTGGTCAAGACCAGAGACCATGGAGTTCCACAACACCAAATCTTTAACACTCGTGAAATTAAAAACCTTGCAGGCATCGTAAATGGCGGCACATTTGGCATACATGTTCACCAGCCCATTTTCAATGGCAACCTTTACATCATTGAGGCATGTTCTGAGTACAAACGCATGAACCTCTCTACCCTTCCTTTTCCCTTCTTTGACACCTTAAACTCAGCACAAGCACTAAGAAGAACTACATAAGAATCACAGTTTATTCCCACCAAGTATTTTGTCTCAATGAAAACCTGGGTTGCTGCTTCTCCTCTTTTCTAACCAGATTTTTTCATCAAAGCTTAAACAAAATACAAATAAAATATATCAACTTTTAACATGCATTAAATTTTAAATAAAAAAATACTAACCTGTGAATGTGATGCTTGAGTCTTGAGAAGTTGAGAGTTGAGACTTGAGTTGAGAGTGAGAGTTGAGATTTGAGAAGATGGGAGCCAAGTGAATGAATGATGTTGAAATTTGAAAATCTTGAGAGTGCTTGAACCTTGAAGAGGTGGACTAGGAAAAAAAGAGTCAAAGAAGAATGAAATTTGAAAGAAGACTAGGACTTGCAATGCTTAGAGAGTAGAGAATCTCTAATCTAGGAAAGAAAAGACTCCTATTTGCCATTGCCTATTTGGTGTAAAGGTCCTTAGAGAGTAGGGAACCTTTCTTTTAATCTTTCCAAAAAATGCAAGAAGCTAATATTTCTAAAGGAGTAAACGTATAGGGACTAGGAACTTTGCTTGCCTTGCAATGCTTGCCATTAATGACAATCCTAAAGACTAGAAAGAATAGATAACTAAGGGGATGTTTGGAACCGTGGCTGTTTTTCGAAAAAATGGTGCCATGTTGGATCCACATAGGCGTTTCAACAAATGCCCATGTATCTCATTGTTTGGTTCAGCCGATTATTAAAAAATTGGGCATGCCTCGAAAATCGGGACCCCGTCAATGCATGAAACGCCAATGGTTGACTGATGTGTATCCTATGTGGTGCTTACCTGTCAGTTCATACATGAAAAACGGTGATGAAAATCACCTTACCAAATAACATAGTGTTGCTCACTGCCTATGTGGCAGAAGTAGTTTTTTTTTTTTTTTGTGAAAAACGGGTCTTGGAAGCATGGGCATTTTTTCTTAAAAATCGGTTCCAAAAAGTGCCCATGCTTCCAAACACCATTTAAGTTAGTAACTAGAAAGAATCAAAGAAATAACTAAAAAATTAATGCTAAAAATAAGTAATAAAGTTAGTAAATAACTAGAAAGAATTAAGATAGAGACAACCTAGTTAGATAACTCGGTTCAATTCGGTTCAGTTACCGAACCGAATTATTGGTTTACACATCTTCACAACCCGAAATCAACTGGTGGTGAAGAAAAATCGGCCGATTCGAGTTGGGTCGGGCCCAGTTGGTCAGTTTGAATTTGTTTATGAACAGCCCTACCCTGTTGAATTTTGATTCATTCCCCCACCTATTATTGTTCCAACCGTACTAAAGTTTATGGGCAACTGAACAATAAAAACCCCATATTTATATTTGTTTGTGGTCATGATTTGTAGTGGGTGGAATGAATAATAAAAACCCCATGTTTATATTTGATTGTGACCATGATTTAAATTTCTTTTTCCTATGAAAAATGGGGTCTGCATCATTTATCTTCCTAATTTACTCTTTAAAAAAACCTTCTACATGCCTCCATTGTTTCAAAGTGGGAACCAGATGATTCTACTTTCTATTTTATTTCTAACAAATAAATAAAATAAAGTTAAAACTTAATTGTCGATCTTTTTTTTCTCCATGACTACACAACGGGGGTAGTCCATCCCCCGAACCCATAACACCCCCCCAAACCCTAGTGCAGACGGGGATTCAATCCCAAATCTCTGCTAAACCGGCTAGAGATCTTATCAACCAGTCAATTGGCACCTTGCAGAACCTTAATTAGCAATCTCAATTGATTAAACTCATTATATTGATTGCAGGGATGGAGGGGACCTGCAGACGGGTTTGCTAATGCGGGTCACTTGTCTTTTATCTTTAGTTCTAGAGTTCTGCCATGCGATTTTCATTATTCATGCTTTTCTGATCCCTTGGATACTTATATTTTAGGCCAAAATAGAGACATCAGGGTCCTTGATTCATCTTGTCTTGTAGAAAGAAGCCATTCATTTACTTCAATTGATCAAACTGATCAGGATTCAGTACTGCCCAATGCCCTAAGGGCTAAGGCTCAGTTTGGAAAAGGAATACATATTTATATGTATAGTATAAATACATACAAAATAATATAAATAATATAAAATACAAGGTTTTGTACTCTACATATTCCAAACTGAGCCTAAGGGACAAAAGGAACTGCCAAATTTAACTATACGTTACTGCTTCAACGATAACAATTATAGTGAAGTCTTACAATATTAAAATGTAGAACAAAGTTGTTGGATGTCCTACTCTTAATAAAGACTAGGAGGAAAGAGCCCGTGCATAAATGGGCATTACAAACGAAAGAAAAAATTAGAGATGATGGAGACAATTAAGGAGGAAACACAGTTCTGGGTGAGAGAAAAAGTAGAAAGAATGAAAGAAGATTTTGAGAAAAAGGAAAACTGGAATGAAGTTAGAGAGAGAAAGTATGAGTTTTAAGAAAAGATGAAAAATAAAAGAAAAATACACTGAAAAAGGGAGAGAGAACATGCTTAATCTCATACGTGAATTTTACAATTTTTTATGTATAAAAATCATAGGGAGACGCATTAGACATCACCATCTCCCTTCAATAATATAAATGGCATAGATAGATAAGCAGCCAATAACCATATCTTTGAAGTTTGAGAAACAATTAATATTATGAAGGAATTGGAAGCTGGAGGTTGGATGGAGTGAGATTTGTTGACAATACAAACATGGGTGATATAGCGCTAGCACCAAGTCAGCTTAACCACCAACCTAACTATGCAGTTTTCCTTCAACTGGATTCTAATTGGGATGAGGAAATTTGCAGAACAGTATTATTGCAAGGAGTCAAGGATACCTGTATGTGTATGATTAGTTACGTAGCATGAATTGTCTACAGTTTAACTCTTGTTTATTTGGGCCAATCAGGGGTCCCACACATCAGGCTAACCTGGTGGATTCTGATTAGCATGGTGCCATCTGTAACCTTTAGGCTGTGTTTGGTTTGAAGGAAAAGGTTGTACAAGTTTTCCTACCTTTCGTTCAAACCAAAATAGGTTTAGAGGATTCATAGTCCTTAACAATACAGGATTCATGATTCTACCGGGTGTCAATCTGACACAACCCTCTTCTTTCATCCAGTCTTAAGACCAACAATGTAAAATAAGCTCCCAATGTCTAAGAAATACTACTTCAACAGCACTGTAAGAAGTAAGTGATCTATTGAAAGTTGAAGGGATTAAAAGGGCTGAGGATAGAACATGGATAGGAGAAAGTAAGAAATCATTTAAGGTTCATAATTTAACAATTGATAATTAAATAAACGAGATTAATGAGAAAATAGAATTCATGTGACCACCCACCCCCATACAGCTGGATAAGGCTTAGATGATGATGATACTCTTTTCCAGCAATGAACTGGTTCTGAGTTGGAAATAGATGAACTTGCCTGGTGTTAGAGTCAATGTGGGACAACTCGTTAAGGGAGGAAAATTGCCAAAACAGAATGAATTGATCCATCTCTTAGGCCCTGTTCATTTTTTGGTAACTTATTTACCTGGGTAAATGCAGTTACCTAGGAAACACTTACCCGGGTAAGTTCACTTACCCATGTTCTTTTATTTCTCATATAGATAAGGCAATGACCATTTTAACCATAAAAATTCATTATTAAAAAGGGCATTTTTGTCCCATTTAAGTATTGGCAACTTTTCCCCTAGGTGGGAAAGTTATTTATCCACTTAGGAGATGGGTATCACTTACCCGGGTAAATGATACCCAAGAAAATAAACTTTCCTTGGTCCCCACATAAATCTGAAAAAAGAACATGGGATTCTTGGTCAATGGGAACCAAAATCCCATTGATCAACTTCCCCCCCCCCCCCCCCCTCTCAAAATCCAAAAAAAGAACCCCTTAATGTGACAATCAAAATTAGCAGTTGATTAACATTTTCTTTTTGGGTAAAATAGTAAAATATTTAAACTACTCCTAGGTTGTAGGAAATAGAGTAAAACATACCATATTGTTTGAAAAATCTCTTAGGGGGCGTTCTTTTTTCAGATTTTGAGAGGGGGAAAGTTGGTAAATGGGATTTTGATTCTCATTAACTAAGAAAACCATGTTCATTTTTTAGATTTATTTTTCTAGGTAAATGATACCCATCTCCTAGGTGGGTAAATAACTTTCCAACATGGGGAGAAATTTGCTTCAATAGGACAAAAATGCACCTTTTAATAATGAATTTTTATAACTAAAATGATCATTGCCTTATTTACATGAGAAATAAAAGAACATGAGTAAATTCACTTACTCGGGTAAGTGACTTATTGAAGAGTGAACAGGGCATTAAAGTATCCTTAAAGTTTTTTTTTTTTTTTTTTTTGACAATTGGCATCATCATTCAATATTAATCAATATCTAGAGATTGGATGGTGCAGTTTGACTAAAAATTCAACCCTGTTGTCAAGATAAAACTTAAGGCTGTGTTTGGTTTGAAGGAAAAAAGTAGGGAAAGGAAAGAAAACCTTTACAAACCTTGTATAGTTCTCCTTACCTTTTCCTTCAAACCAAACATAGCCTAAAAAAACTTCTGCCGCTCTAGAGATTGGATGGCGCACTCTTTGACTAAAACTTCAACCCTGCTGTCAAGATAAAACTTAAGGCTGTGTTTGGTTTGAAGGAAAAGGAAAAAAAACTTTTACAAACCTTGTATAGTTCTCCTTACCTTTTCCTTCAAACCAAACATAGCCTAAAAGAAACTTCTACCGCTCTCTATCACTTGAATTTTTGCATAAAATTGCATTGATTATCACACACAAGTCCAATTCTCTATGAGGGATGCTTTTCATGACAGTTTGGGTGCTCTGGAATACACCCTAGAACATATGACCCAGCTAATTGCAAGTAGAGGCCTTGTTGAGAATTTCAATCCATTGGATTTTATTTTAAAAATTTGAAGAACAATGAAAGGACATTTTTGACTGAAAACAATAGTTTTTAGAAATTAAAAAAAAAAAGTATTAGTCATGTGACATTACATGTGAATGAATTATAACAATATTCTAATAATAGGGGAGAATTTTGTCAATTATTAAAAAAATCAGAATATTTTAAGGGATTTTTTAAACAATATATTAAAGACATGACTTTATAGTAAGTGTTAATTGGTCTCTACATTCTCTCCAATTATATTATATTTGGAGTTAGGGATGAATCCGGATTTCCTGAACTAATCAATCACTAATTCTGTGTTTGGTTTAAAAGAAACACATGCAGGAAAAATGTGAACAAAATCTAGAAATTAATTCTAAAGAAGTCGTGATTGCAATTGCACACTTCAATTAACATAATTCACTTGATTTTTATAGAAACGTTAATGCGGACGCGGTTAATTATTTCAGTGTACCGTAGGATACAGCAACTGATTGGCCCACACCATCATGAGTTTATGACCAATAAGATCTCTTCCATTGTCCCATTACATGTACAGTAGTTCGCGTTATATTCCTCTAAGGGGAACAGACCATATTTCACCAATCACAATGTGCCACATCATCGTGGTGTGTCCTTATTTGTTCGTAGAAATGTAGATAATTCGAACTAGTATGTAGCGATCTATCTGGTTGAATTTGTATTGTGGATCCACCATCGTCGATCCATTAGATACAAGTATAACATCAGCAAAGCGTCCAAGGTCCCACCCACCACGCACTTTGACCTTTGACTTCAGATGTATAAAATCAATCCTCCCACATTTTTATTTTATCTATATATTTTTTTACAGGGTAAATAAAATGGTCTGTGATTTCCAGCAACAGAATGAAGAACTACTAAAAAGTCCTTCCAACTGAGCCAGGGGTCCTCTCTCTCTCTCTCTCTCCATTGTTGAAGGGTTCCTCCCGCGAAATCCACCACAAACGAACGGCTTCGCTGATTTGATTATGTCAGGCTTTGATCTCTAGAGAGTACGAGAAGGAAAGACAACGACAAGACTCCGTTCTCGAAGTTCCTTCGGCGATGGGCAACGACTCATCCAAAGAAGAGTTGGTCCAGTTGCTCAAGAGATTCGGCGCCTATCTCACCGTCAAGATGTCCAATCTCTTCTCGATCTCCTTCGACAATCTGGTTCTTATATTTCTCTCTTTGGTTTCTTCTCAGTTAGGAATTATCATACTCGGTTTGGGGATCTATTAGATTCTTCTACATGCCACCTCTCTGTCCTTTAATTTGCTTCGGCTGATGAGATAAAAATTCTGTATTGATTTTAAATTCTACTTTTATGATAAATTTTAAGATTGATTCGTCTTTCAGAACAATTGATTGAATATTTTTTAGACCGATTCCGAGTTTTGATGGAAAAGAGTAGGAATCTTAGTATGATACATCAGAAAATATGTAATAATAAAATGAGTTGCATGAGAGCTTTCGGTCGCTTACAATTAGTAGGATTTTCGGCTGCTGATGTTTGTTTCTAATAAAAGTAAAGGTTTACCACCGTGATCACCCTAAGTAAAAGATGCGAAGTCCTTCTTTCTTGAGCACTTGCCTGGATGCTTATTCCTAATTAAAAAAAAAAAACTGTGTACACTATGGGGTTTTCACTTTCCTTTCCCCCATAATCCATGAAGTTACCATCTGATAATAGTGTTTCCTGAGGTTATAGCATTGAGAGCTATGTTACTAATCTGATAGTGCTGTTAAGAAATGTGGCAAACACCTTTTGCAAAGCCATACCATATGCAAGTATGTAACTGCATTACTTATTGGAGTTTCTTGCTGCTTTGATTTCAAAATTAGAATTCTCGTTCTCTTGGGGCTCTTGCTGGGCTTGCTATTGCAATAGTATTTACCTGGAGATTGTTCAGAACTCCACCCAGGCATCAAAGAAGACAACCTAAGCGGCTGGCTCCTACACCTAGTACTTCGGGTGTGAATACTCATTCAGATGGAGCTCCAGTTTCTCCCGGAATTTGTTCTTCAGAGGATTCAAGAGCTCAGAATGTGATTGATGAGTTCTTTCAACCAGTAAAGGTATTAAATGATTCCTTTTATGCTTGAATAAGTGTTTTGTTAATAGAGATTGAAGTTTGATGTCTTTTGTTCTCTGTTTTTCAGCCAACGCTAGGACAAATAGTAAGGCAAAAGTTGAGTGAGGGAAGGAAGGTATTTGGTCTATCTCCTCTACCTGCACAAACTGCATTTTCATGCATTAGATAGTTAACTTTGTTGGTATTTGGTTTAGTTGTTGATGTTGGGATGGATTGGGAAGGTATTAACTGTCAATTTAATACATCAGAAAATGTATTGGTTTAATTGTTGATGTTGGTATTTGGTTTAGTTGTGGGGTCCTATTCAGCTTACTGCAATACGTTGATCTATCTATATCTATTTGAATTATCGAAAAAAATGGTGATCTATCTGAGATATGAGATCTACTGTAAATTGTAAAATATATTGGTTGGCTAAAGGTTCCTGCTCCTTCTTTGTTAGAAGAATTTATAATTTTCACACCCTTTCATTTGGTCTTTGTAGGTGACATGTCGGTTGCTTGGTGTAATTCTTGAGGAGAGTAGTCCAGAGGAGCTCCAGGTAAGTGATATCCTTTTCTGTACGTTTACATAAAAAAAAAAAAAGAAAGAACACATAATGACGAACATTGTTTAATTTGTTGTTGTGCAGAAACAAGCAACAGTGAGATCTTCTGTTCTGGAAGTACTATTAGAGATCACAAAATTCTGTGATATTTATCTCATGGAAAGAATATTGGATGATGAAAGTGGGGTGTGTCCACATGCTTTTTCTTATGTCTTCTTGATATTTTAAACAGTGATTATTTCATTTTCATAAAGAAAAATGAAAGCAGAGAAGTTGCCTACTTATGCATGATGTGTACAAGTGAAACTTGAGTGGTAAAGCAGCATGCTCCTTTTGCATGCTTTTAGCTCCTTTGTGAACCTCAGTGTTCTTTATTTTTTTAATTATTACAAGGTAATTCTATTTAGAGGAGTTTGAAAGTTCTGAACAATAAGTCAATAATGTGAGCGGTTAAACAAAAACAGTTATGCCATTTTGTGAAATGGAAAACCTGACTCAAAATTGTTAAGACTTACATGTCAATTAAATTGTTTCTTTTAAGATTTTCTTCCATGTCCACTGCATGCATCCTTTCAAGAATACCTCACTTTTACATGTGGACCAATCTTGGGTGCAATAGCAACATGTAATCAATTCTGTCCATGTAGTTTTTAATTTAAGTTACTTTCACTTTAAGGGTTTTATTATGTAGATGCTTCCTTGTCAAAAGGCTTGGACAATTATGGCTGTCTATTAGTTGATTTAGCCCTATCCTTTAAAGCTTATTTCCAATCTTGAAAGAGAACTATGGTTTCCATACAATTTATAATGCCAGGTCATCTATTTTTGGGTCTATATCTTAAAGTCCTCTCATTTAAGGAATTGCATCCTTGCAATTTTGGTGCGGGGACCAATATCATTTTTGTAACTAATGATGGTTAAATGGGTGTTTATCTCGTAAATGTTGCACCATAGATGTCATATAATTTTTTTGTATAGGGGGTTCATAACTGACTCCTGCTTTCCTTATTATATTAATGAAAGGCATTCTCACATACCTGTAAAAAAATCATATTTTACAGTCTTATAAAGAATTTATGCATTATGCTGCTAATTTGCACTTATTTTGTTTAACTTAACTACCTTGTCATTTACAAGAGGCAAAAACATTTTGCAGGAAAAGGTTCTTTTAGCCTTAGAAAATGCTGGAGTTTTCACTTCTGGTGGTTTAATCAAAGATAAGGTAATTATCATTGTTGACTTAAAAAGAATTAACAGAAAACATACAAACTACTTTATGTGATCTTGATTATGCTAATATTCTTCTGATGGGATTATGTGATACCACTCTATTTGCTACTGTAAGATTGCTCGTGCAACCTTTTTTTCTTGTGTAAATTTCCTATGCTGCATAAAAGATTGTATCGGTTTTATAGTTTCTACATTCTAGACTCTTCCCTTGCCCTTTTTTCTCTCTTCTGTTTGTGTATTTAGGATCTTTATCAAGTCTTAAAACTATTAGAATTCTTAGATTTTCTTAGCACTCTGCTTTCACTGCTTCACTTTCCAATTAGCAACTTATTTATGCTTCAGGTATCATTTGAGTGACCTAGAAGGAAGTTTCTTTGACATGGATATGATTGTTTTACTGATAAGAAGTGCTTTTAAGTGCTCGCCGACCCGTTTTGTTGAATGAGGTGACTTGAAAATTGTGATTTGAGTATTTAATAGGAAAGAGTTTGGATGCAGTGATGCACCAAAAGCCAAAAGGCCAGGGGGACAGAAACCCTTGTAAAGATGGTATATGGATAAGAATAATTGCAAATTGGATCCTTATCTATGTCATTGTTACCAGGGTTGGTAAAAAATGTTGCAGTACTTTTTTATTGCGGGTTAAGATTTCCTAACTAGTATTATCCAAATACTAACCAGTACTGAGGTGAAGCATTACTGAAGCAAGTAAATATGTCCTGTGAGGTACTAAAGTCCCATTGTAATTATGGAGGTTGTCAAGGGGCCATGGATTGGTGTGATGGTAAAATCTCAGGCTTGAATCTGAGAGCGTCCACTTTGTGCCAAAAAGTGCCAAAGAGTAAGCCTATATCCAGTCGACCCCTCCTACATATAACTGGGGCCAACATTGGATCCCAAGCTTTTGTCTATTTTAACAAGGATACTGGGAGAACTTTCATCAATCACCCCCCCCCCCCATAGTGATACCATTTGATTGGTTGCAAGTTTTATAGACATCATTCCTTTTTGGTATCATAGTCAAGCTCAATAAAAACCAAGCTTGAAGTCTATTCAATCCATTATTTATGAGTCTTTGTTAATTTTGTGAGATGTGTTTTGCTTTACCAACAGCTATATGTTTATACATTAAGTTAACCAGCCTGTGATAGGAAACTGAAGTTGAGATATGGTTGCTATGGTATTATCTGTCGCAATATGATATTCTTTTCTGAACATTGTTTTACATCTTTTTCAACAAAAAGGACAAAACAAAATGAAATGTTTTCTTGCCAATTTGTAGCCCATTTGTAATTCCTCGTGTAAATGTGCCTGCAGGTTCTCTTCTGTAGCACAGAGAATGGACGATCATCTTTTGTTCGGCAACTTGAACCAGATTGGCATATTGATACAAATCCTGAGATCATCTTCCAGTTGGCAGTACATTCCTATTACCCATCTCTCATTTCTTTAACTGTGGTTTAACCACCATTTTGTCTATGAAGTTCTAGTTGCACATGATACAACCTTTTTTTTTTTTTGATAGCATAATCTTCTAGAATGCACTATCTAAGTTTTCCTTTTATTTGTTCAGAGGTTCATCAAATTTCAGCTTCACATCTCTCCTAACAGATCTGAATGTACTGCTTCTAATGTGTTCTGTTCACCAACCTTGGAGCAGTTTTTTGGATTTCCAGATAGAAATTAATTCACCAGTAAGTATGCTGCTCAAGCTATCCATCGGGAAAAAAAACGACGAAAAGAAAAAAAAGATTGTATGATGTTGAAGCTTGTAAGAGATGCACACAAGTTATATGCTTGCTCTGATGCTGTGTTAGCATAATAGCCCTTAGACGATGACAATTGAAGTCTCTGGTCTATGTTGCATGGATCAAATTGCAATGATTATTGCAAATTGGTCTACTATCCATGGTGTTAATAGATGGTGCAAATTGCAATGACTATTGACTAGATCCAACAATGAAGGCCTGTAGATTACTGTAGTCTCTGGTCTATGCTGACATTGTACTTCACGCTTTCCAGTTTTAGTTTATAATGCCATTTTGCCCTTTTGCTCCATTTAGGGGTTGGGTGATTGGGTCTACACCTATACTTGGATACTGGTACAGGTGTTAGAATCTGACATGGGTATGAAGTGTTGGATTTGGCAAGCCTAAAATTTTAAGGACTGGGCTGTTATGTGCTAGTGTTAGATAGCATGTCTTTTATGTAATAAATAATAAGATAGTTGTTGAAAAAGAAAAAAAATAAATGAAGATGTACAAATCAGCAAACAACACTGCAAATAAAGGTTGATGAAGTATTACAAACTTACCATTCATGTCCAAATTCTACCCTAGTTTGAGGTTCTTTATTCACATATACAGATGAAACAAAATAGTCCCCACGTGTTATGTGGTTGTTAATGCCCACAGCTGTGCAGCAAGGATACGACAACCATTCTGAACCGAAGTGTCCATGTAACATGGTTCCAAGCCTAGACTTGTACCTTTTGCAGTGACAATTTTAGCTTGTATTGCCATTTTTAACCTTTTGTTATGCTTTGGAATTTAACCAGCTGCCTCCTATGCGCAACATGATATGGCGAGGAACAGAGGATTACCCATTTGATCTTGCCTGTTGCTCAAGATAGTTAAAGAATTCAAGCCATTGCTCAAGCCATGTTGACTGGTCGTCATTTGTCAAGTGATGGAACCACAAGCTGATTCCCGTTATTTTCTGGGAGGAGGATGTGGTTTTCCTTGTTGAAAATTTTGTGCATTAGATTGCTTATCTGAACTCGGAAGAGTTATCCATGAAAATTTCTGAACTAGTTAATAACTTTTCTATGCAGTATTTGTTACTCGAGTATGCAATTATGGTGACTTGAGCTCATTTGGTATCCATATTTCTTACGGTAGTCTTGTGCAAGAAACATTGGTGGAAGTTTCATTTCCTTTATCATGTCACGTACCGAGTGAACTAGGATACCGCAAGTCATATGTATGGTTCTCGGTCAAGTCAACTTCACAACTTTCTTGAATTGATCAAATCCGTCTTGACTATAAATTGACTGCCAAGTGCCAACCTAGCACTAATAAAGTGTAATTATTCCCAAATTCTCAATGCTTCGCTCTTGATTGGAATCGTTGCCCAGCAGCACAACAGCACCAAGTGATCGTAGCTTTCCTGTCTGAATTTAGCTCAGAACACTAAATCGAGCATAAAACATTTGTTTGGGGCGATGCATTAGGCCTTAATCCGGCCTCAGGAGTAAACTAGTAAAATAGATGACAGTATGGTAAAGCTTCATAATGTGCGAGCGCGTCAATGACCGAGTTTGACAAAATTATAGTTTGCAATAGAAGCTTTGTTGTGAAATACAGCCAATCAATAGGACAATATTAAAGTTTAGTTTTGGCAGGTCTAAGTTTTTCCCTTTGTTAATAGTGCGTGTGCCTACGAGATGGGAAACCGAGTGAAACCCAGATCTTACATTGAGGCTATGCTTGGTTTGAAGGAAAATGTAGGGAAAGGAAGGGAAACATAGGGAAACATTTACAACCCTTGTATTGGTTTCCCTGTCTTTCCCTTCCTTTCCATACCTTTTCTTTCAAACCAAACATAGCCTGAAGATGAGTTTTGGAGCACTTGAGTTGCAATTTTTGACTGTGCAGCCTCCATGTTCATCAGCAAGAATGCAATATCTTTAAATTGATTGCTACCCTCCGGAGTCCGGAGGCCTGAGTTCTCCGTAGGGCATCTCTACCTTTTCATCTTTTCCTGGTAGCTCGGGTCCAGCGTCCCATTGGACTGCTTTCGCATTCTCTTGCATTCACATCAAACTTATGAGCAGGAATCAATGGAAAATAAAATCAATTAATAACAAAATTGCTATTAAGACTTCTAGTGGATGAAGTTGCTAAAACAAAGTACTCTAGAGATGTGTTGGAACTGCGTATTTCTCTTTCCCTCTCTATCTCCCGTCGCAACTAATGTGAATTGTGGTCAACTGCTGATAAAAAGAGAACAAATACGCCATGAAGGAAACGGCTACAGACCTTCACAAATCAAGCCTTTTGTTACGCCTGGGCACATTCCATAAAATGATGATAGAGCAATCTTCCTGTTGAGGAATATATGATTTAGGCTGGTGATTAGTCTCCTTCCCCAGTGCACTTGGGGCACCTGCACTTGAAACCATAATCTGCAAGTAGTGCTTGTCTCTCTTCAAATGGAAGATCCTCATCAATGTACGAAATAGTGATCTGAAAATTTGAGTATCATTAATTAATGTTACTTTGCTGTTTTAAATCATAAATCTCAAAAAATAAAGGTTCTTTCAATAAGCAGGACCAAAAAAGGCTTTTGTTTTGTAATTTCTGTTTAGTGGTGTTAAAGGATGCAAAATGCTGAGACGAATAGTAATACCTCGTCTCCCTTAGAAATGGACTGGAGTGCAATTATAATGGCTTGGCCATCTCTATCCTGCAATTAAATTTAGATAAAATGGTTTCAGATTCACCTGTCACAAAGTGGCGGAAACTACAAATTGGAGCATAATACAAAATATCAATGGCATGCAATACTCAAATCAAGGCATCTGCTACTGATAAGTTATCGCTTGTATAATTAGTGAGGTTACCACTCGAATCCATATGGATTATATGATTGACAAGGTTATTGCATTACAAACTTTGAAAGTCTATTGATCTCATAAAGAATTTAGAATGCCATTGCCTACTTAAAAGAGAAAAAAAAAGAATCTTCTTGTAACTGCAACCTTGAAAGATAAATTACCTCCTCTCTTTTGAATGCTTTGGCATTAGGATGGCAGGAATGGTTCATACAACTTTGCATGGGAAAGAATGCTGTGCCTGACACCCCCAAACAGAAGGACAATGACAGGAAGAAATTAACACGCCATTATGTTTACATCTACATAAAAGTATCAGAGAAATGAAGAGATAGAAGCATATATAGTGCAGTTCTATATCCAATGAAATTTGCTTAACTTTCAAAAGAAAATGTGTACAAAATGTAATACGATGATTACTTAAATTCATAAGATTAACCATGTCATGTACCATGAATAATATTTGCCACATATTATTGCATGACCAAAGGGAATAGGCATTAGTTCAAAAAATCAGATGCTTATCTTTCACCTTAAAGAATTTGCAACAATATAAAATAGGCATTTTTATTACATACAACATTTTACATGATATGCCACAGCAAAAATATTTCGGATAGCTGATCCTTCATGAAACAAATAAAAGTATGTATTAGAATTTAGAATCTACCCTTATCATGTCAGAGAAAAAGCTTGAATCAATTTTAAAAACACAGGAAGTTTAGTGGCAATTATAATGTTACTTTTGTGACAATGCAATTCTGTCAGCATCAACTACCTTGACAACAAACTGAATAATCATCACCAAGTGCATCTAGAATCTGCCTTGTAATTTTCTCAGCTTCTTCCTGTGGTACATACTTTTTGTTGTATATCAGGAAAACTAGCAGGAAAAAGGAGATCAAGAGTATATTTTATTACAATGAAAATGGAATACAATTTTTCTGACCTTCTCCGGATATGGAAGATCATCAATATACAAGAAATAGTCCTCCACTGGTGATGCTACAACTAAATCACTACAGAAATAACAAGTGTTATTAAACAAGTTACAAATTTGACATTTTTAGAAGTGCCATTGTTCTTAAAGTCCTATTTATCAAAAAAAAAAAAATCTCAAAGCCCTGGAGAATATCTAAACTTACAGATTATTTAACTCGAACATTCCAATAATATGCCCATAGATTTCAAGTGAAAACACTCAGCTAAGTCAAGGATATCAATTTAAGAATCCTATTTAAAACATAGAGATGCATAATTACCATTGAAATAACCACCCAATTTGAAAATGGTTTCTTCACTTCAAAGGATACAGGGTGCACATTCTTTGTCGAAGATTGATTCCTTTAGGAGCTGCAATGACTGGAAAGTTCAAAGCAACTCTTTAGGACAAAGAGACCAAAACAAGAAATTGTATCATTATTCCAAATCTTTATAAGACAAACATATAAGCAGACGTTCCCACCTAATATGAGTAAAATTAATTATGTTATTGAGAATGAGGGAATATTGGCGATTAACAAGCTTTGAATCAAACTGGATATTAACATGAAAATTGTGGAGGTACTCAAATGGATAAGTGGTTATACAAGAGGCTTTGGGACAAAATGTTAAAAGTCCATGGTAATTCCATATATCTCATAAAGAACTAACTTTAAAAGCAACTTGCTGACTGCAATAAAACTCAAAATATTACAAGGATGTAGTGTCATTACTGGGCTGGAAGAAATGAGACTAGGACAATAGTCAAATATGACTGTCTGTTTGGAACCTAACTAACCATAGTAGACAACAAAGAACAGATATCTTTTGGTCTAGTGCAACAAAAAACATTGATTAGACATAAAAGTTTTGTTTGCAGCTTGCTGGATCTAAGAGGATGAGGTGAAGAAGAAATAAGACAGGTACTGGGGGTAATGAGAAAAGATTAAGTTCACCATGAATGCTAGTTCCCTTATTTGCATTCTAAATGAAGCCTCATCAGAGTAATCAACATCATCTGGCAAAGCAATACAGTCCCACCACCTACATAAAAGCCAGAAACATTGAGTAAATGTCTTAACATATTATTGTGGGTACGAAAGACTTTTGTGCACAAACCAGAAGAGAGAAGACCATAAAACTGAAACTAGGAAAAGAAAATACAAAAGTACGGCACTAGCATTAATATGGTTTGAGAAAAAACAAAAAATATTTTTGAAGTGAATGACAGCTACCTTTTGTTAATTGGAAGTTTGTGAGAAAATTTTTCTTTCCCCTGTTATCTGACGTTAATTGAGCCATTCCTTGAGAAGAAGGAATATGTTTGTATCAAATAGTCTATTTGGCTTCCAATACCGAAAAAATTTAGAAAACAAAAAAAAAGCATTGACTACCGTTAAAATGGTTTGGAAATATCAATGGTAATATTGCTATTCACTATAAGTGGGTTGTACAAGGTTCTTATTGTGGATACTTTTGTGCTTTGAAAGGTGAAAGGTGTGAAGCTAGGCATTAAGACTGGATGCATATCTAACCTTTACCATTTTCTTGCTTCAAAAAATGAATACATTTTTATAACTGATAAAAAAATATCATATATTTTATAGGAAGAATTGCTTGTTCATTTTGGTCCATACCATTTGACCACAGTACTTAATTGGTTGGGGGATTACCCAGTACCTTCCTTCTCAAATACACTGATCCATCCTGTGTTTGGTTGTGAGGAAATCAAAACCAAGAACAGAATCTAAACCAAAAGGGACTTTTTGTAATTTCTAATTTGGTTGATAAGGGAATAAAAAAATGAAAAAGAACTGAACTGAACTGAACAAAGTGTTGGAATCACATGGAGCTTAATTTATTAAAGGTCTTGGTTAAAAGTTGCTTAGATCCAGTAACTGTTAATTTCTAATTTGGTTGATAAAAGAATAAAAAATGAAAAAGAACTGAACTCAACTGAACAAAGCCTTGGAATCGCATGAAGCTTAATTTATTAAAGGTCTTGGTTAAAAGTTGACTAGATCCAGGATATTTGTTGAACTAAGCGGTTATGTAGTGGAGGATAGTGTATTTCTCCCTCAATTGGAGACTTTGCAAAGAGTGGAACAACCAAGTGCTAGAGTGCAAATACAGATGTCTGAAGGTAGTAGAAGCTAGGATGAAATTCTACCGTCTATTGTTGCATAGTGTTGAAAGAAAAATGATTTAAATCCTTATTCAGTGATTTTCTCTTGGGATTGAATTGTTTTTGGTAGTCCCTTCTCTTGAGAAATCATGCAGCCCCCATAATCTGTATCTTCTACTCTTCTCCTTGCCATATACATTACAGTTCTAGGTGTTTCCATTCAATGAGTATTATCACATTGCAGGTAAATGAGCTTACCTCCTCTTGTATCCCATTGATATCGGCCTCCAAGCCTCCAAAAGCATTGAAAAACTAGAATCCTCCAATGTGTTTGGATTAGTGCACTGTTCTTTGCCTTCAAGCTTAGCTGCTTTCAACTTCTTGTATTTTAAAATTGTGAATGAAATTGCCTGAAAAATGGAAATCCAAGCATATCTGATTATCAAGGTTGATGCATAGATTTGCTTTAAGCTTCTTTTCAGACCTGTACATGATTAAGGAAAGAACACTTCATTTTCTAAACCTTTAAATATTATTTACACAGATCCTCTACTCAGATATACCTTAAGTCTATCCTGCTTTTAGCTTCTATCCAATGTTTTTAGCTTCTAAGTTTTTACTTTTAAGTAATTCCCTGATTTCTTTAGATTTTCCAAATATCTCAGTGAAATTAGTGAAATGTTCCCAAAATAAAGGCATCATTTGATATTAAAGTTGAAAACCATGGCTGGAAAAGAACTTCACTATTTGCGTCAGACGTGCATATGCATTTATACTTCTAATCATTAACAGTTTGTAGCAAAAGGAAAAATGCAATGCAGGGAGATGCATGGCAGGCATGAAAAGCAAGAATACAGAGGGTGAAAAATCAGGTAACGATATAAGGTATTCCTTTT
Organism: Nelumbo nucifera; assembly: GCF_055504915.1. NCBI lineage: Eukaryota > Viridiplantae > Streptophyta > Magnoliopsida > Proteales > Nelumbonaceae > Nelumbo > Nelumbo nucifera. The sequence goes on along the minus strand of NC_142649.1, from coordinate 142,225,521 downwards.
TTAGATAAAAAGGTAACTTTCATTCACTCAAACAAATAGATAGGGCAAAACAGGAGACCGGATCTGCTCCTCACACCTGAGGCGCCTCACATGCACATCCTATCATGCATTGGGAATATCTCCCATACTTATTAGTTATTATTCACAAGAGATGTTCCAAATGCACAGTGATGTGCCAGTGAGGCGCCCATATGTGAGGAGCAGATCCCGTCACGTAAAACAGACCAAAAGATCAGCTGACTGATTTAATTACCTAGGTATCCATCTATAACTGCAACAAAGAGAAGAAGACATCTCATGAACTTTATGAAAAAAATGCACAAGCCTCCACAAGGACCTGAACCATGAATTTAGCCCAGCTAATTGCATTCCTGGAGTCTCCCTCCCACAATAGAATAAGCCTGAATAGATCAAGTGATTCACAGGCCAGTGAAGAGGGCATGGATCTATCACCTCTGATTCTGAAGCATCATAAGCTGATATAGGGCCACCAAAACCACTGCATAATGCCTTCAGAATTCAAGATAACTCCCCCAATGCCAGAAGCCACAAGAAGGTCATTACAACCCATAAACTCATGGTTGTCAAGGCGTCACCTAGGTGCCCGCCTAGGCACCCTTGGCTGGGCGCCTCGCCCAAACACCTTGACTTTTAGCAATTAGGCACCCTTCTAGGCAACAAAAATGACAAGGTGAGCGCCTTTTATAATATCATGTATATTGCTTCTTATTAATGTATGTGTTAAAAGCTTTATTATATGCTATATATATATATATATATACAGTTATACCTTGTTTTAATGTTTTACTATTGAAATTTAAAAGATCAAAGGGTTTTGAGGAGAGAAAAAGAAAGAGAGAAAAAAAAGAAAGAGGAAAGAAAGAATAGAATTATAAAGAAGTTATTTTTTTTCTATTCTCTCTCTCTCTAATTAAATAAAACATAAACTCCATCCTTGTTTTTTCTATTTTACTTTCCATCTTGAATATTTATCTTATAAAGTTAATTGATATGAAATTGCTCTTTTAGATATTTATTATAGTAGTATTATTTTTTAAAATAATAAAATTAATATATATGTAAAAGATTTTTATCTTTTAGATGTGATGATTGGCCACATTTTTAGAGGAAATTTAATGTTCTTACTAAAGAGAATTGCTGTTTTTTCAATTAATATACATGCTGAATGGTATATAAAACTAGGGAACTAGCCAAAAGTAAGTCTTTTATATTATAAAATTTGTATCACCTAGGCGACTAGGCATCCTAGTGTTTTGAAAACTATGATATAACTACCATCAAACTGGAGAACAAATCTACTTTCTGGTCTCAGAGGAAAACCAGAGAATGATATATCAAACTGGAGAATGATATAGGGTATTCCAATCACCAACTGTTGCCAAAATTCTGTTAATTTTTGCCTGCTAATGAGTTTAATAGGAAGTACATATTAAGTAATGTAAAATTCAAGAATCTTATTCAAGATACTGCCAACTTTGAGGCAGAACCATGCACTTTCACATCATCCAGCCCTAATGAGTTGCCTCCACAATAAAGACACATGCAGACAGGCCTTCCAGAAGAACCGGATTCTATTTCAAGAGCTATTATCTGCAACAGAGACACTCTTACCTGACCACAGTTGCAATTAATAGTACTGTTCTCCCTTGAAAGGGGTAGATTACCAAGTGTGCAACAGTAGAGTTCAAACTGAGAATTTCTCCAGGCACTTCTCTCATCTTGTAAAAAGCCTAAATTGTCTCATCACAAATGTTATGATTTTTAGTTAACAGGCTTGGCTACTTGAGACAATAAATCTCCTCATGTATGGTAATCAATACCCATGAAATCATTTGCCACCTGAATCCCTGATATTGACTAGTCATAAAGCACCAACTCTTGCTTTGTGAACTGGTAAGATATGTTACTATTTTTTTTGGACCAATAACTCGTAGATTTTATTAAAATTAGAGAGAAAAAACACAGGTACAAGAAAAGGGAGATAAACTCTCTTATCTCACCTAACCAAAACAACAAGACAAGAAAACAATTACAAGATAGCCCAGAGCAAAGAGTCCCTAGATGCCCCTTGTTTAGCTAACCCATCAGAAAAGGAGTTAGCATTTCTTTTAACCCAACTCATCTTCACCTCAATTTCTTGGTTAACCAATTAAATTTCCTCTTCTCATTGTTGTAGTTCCAAAAATTAGCAGTATCATTTCTCAGCCAATCCACTACCAGTTTAGAATTGCCTTCTATGACCAATTTGGTGATATTCAGTTCAATTGCCCTTTAAGTTCCTTCGATAACAGCTGAAATCTCAGCTTTAAGAGAATCACCCAATCCAATTGGCCCTGAAAAGAGAGCAATTATCACTTCCTCCTCATTTCTTAAGACACCCCCAATACTTGATGGGCCCAGATTACCCATGCTGCTTCCATCAAAATTAAGTTTGATAAAACCACTAGGAGGAGTCCAAGAGGGTAAGGATGTGTCTTTAACCGGAGATGAACTTGCAATTTCCTTCCAATTTCTGAACAAATCATCTGCTGGAAAGTCTTAAAAAGAGCCAAAAACTTCAGCCAATGTACTGCTCTGATCTGAATCAGCTCCAGAATTTCTGGCAGTCTTCTTTCCCTATCTGAGAAAATTCTCCCGTTTCTTTTTTCCCAAATAGTCCAGCAAACAGCAGCCCTAAGACATCTCCACATAACTCTTCCTCTTTTTTTCAACTAGCTAAAAAAGGATGGAGCAAAAAGTCTTTGTACATCTAGTGGAGGAGACCATTTGCATCCAAACAAAGATGAACACCAGTCCCAAATGTGATTAGTAACAGAGAAGGAAATCAGTAAATGACAACCAGTCTCACGGTCTGACCTTCAGTCTTACATAGAACACACCAGTGGGGAGATCAACAATTCGTAGGCCTCTTTCTCTGAAGAAGATCACAAGTGTTGACTCTTTCCAGGATTGCTTCCCAACAGAAACTCCAAACCTTTGGAGGAATCGGTTTGCACTAGACTTCCTTTACCCGAAAATGCTGCCCTAACTGACCCAATGGATGAACTAGAGCTTTGAAGTAAGAAACACAAGAAAAAACTCCAGAGGCTAATAAAGTCCAGACCCTTCTATCTGATTTAGAGGGATGTAAGAAAATACCTTCTAGAATATTAAAAAGAGACAAAGTACTATTCAGTTCTAACTCCCTAACTGTTCTTCTAAAACCCAAGTTCCACCCAAACCCTGAGGAAGCTTGTGATGGCACCAAGAAACTGGATATAGGCTTATTTTTCAGATTAGACATAAGATTGAGGCATGTGGCAAGGTGATAGGATCTTCTTATGCATTAGGCATAAGGTTCAAAGGTATGAGCCTTAAGCCTCACGAGATCTTGTTCTTTCAAGAGAAAAAGAATGAATTAAAGTACAAAGCCTACAAAGCACAAAAGGACTACAATTTTATATAAGAACGTACATATAAACAATGAATCAAAGTACCCAGAGCTTTCTTGCAAATACTTCTAGACTACTTATGTAAATAGAAACCTCAAATGGGTGTTGAAAGCAAAAAAGCCCTAATAATTATAAAAATTACAAGCACACATCTGGAAAACTTAAAACTTGTTTTAACAATAAAAGAAAAGCTTAAATTTTGTCTTTGACTTAGTCCTGTGATCAGAACTTATGATGTGAGGCCTGTCTTTTATACTTTTAAGTCTGAAGCTCGAGGTCAAGCCTCAGGATGTTTTCCTTAAGCCTCACCAAACAGCAAGTCACAGGGCACAAGCCTCGCATACCTTTAAAGTACTGGCTAAGAGTTAATACCAAAGCTACATGAATTGAAAATCTCATCAACAGCATGAGTTTGCCCCCCACTGAACTTGGGTGAAACTTGAAACCCTCATACATGGTGCAATATTCCCAAATTGAGCTTTGGCCATGTCTGTGCTTAGCCCCCTGAATTCCTGATAACACAGTAGAGTGTTGGAATGGCTTTTCTACAGTAATACAATCATCTAATTTACTGTTTTTTTATGAGTACCATCTAATTTACTGTTGGTGATAAAAAAATTCCAAACTGAGCAGCAATTGGATTAAACTAACAACATGCATATGTCCACCAGTGCATTTAATTATTACTAAGCTGTCTGATTCATTGCCAGTTTTAACTTAGGTAAGCTTATTCGCATGGAAAAGTATAAGACCCAGTAAAGTAAAATTAGAAAGATGAGTTGTATTTATGTTGGATATATTGCATATACAGTACTTGGTGACAGAAGAAAACACTATAACATTAAAGAAAAATTAACCATTCATCCATGACATGTATAACCAAGCATACCTTAGCAGCAGGGATGAAGATGTCATTTGTTTCTGACAAAGAAAAAAATAACATAATCTTTATCAGAAGGAAAACAGAAAACAAACCAGAAAATGATTGTGGCTTGAAAAAATTGCAGTACAGAAAATACCATCCTAATTATACAACTAGATGGGCCAGTTGCATCTATGACAAAAGATTAGAACCTTACCATTGGCATGTTGTATAAATTTTACAAGTGCCTCCCTGCAAGAAGATCCTGACCTCTCCCCAGTACATAGTAAGGAATGAAACAATTCCCAATCAACCTTGGCACATGATTCACTATAAAAATTTGCAAGTTAATGTCATCAAAAAGACCTTCCACTGTACAGACTTCAAGCTTATAGAAAAAAAATGGAATATTAGTACCAATACTGGAAACAACAACTAAGCCAAAATGCCATTCTATAGATGTTTTCATGTAATCACCAGCATGAGTATCAACTCCTAGATTCTTTCCCTATCTATGGGACTTGCTTTCACATGGGGCATGTGACACAGCTTCAAATCACAGTGAGTGGAACACTGGTCCTTCTTCGCATTCTTTGCAACCCATTCACAATTTAATAATTCATACTATCATCTAGAAGCAATGGCATACTATATGATATTATAGCCACAATACATAGGTGTGCAACTTGGGCCAGATTAGCCCAAATCCAACCTGAGAAAGTCAGATCGGATTGGGTTGGATTAAGGGTTAGGTTAGGATGAAGGTTGGAAATCATAACTTCAGGTTGGGTTAGGGTTGAGGCCTCAGGCAACCCAACCCAACCCAAACTCAACTTGTCTATTCATATTTGTATATATAAGAATTACAATATATATATATATATATATAATGTGCATCAACATCAACAATTTTCAGTTTAAAACAAGTACAATACCATAAAACACTATAACTTTGCCATACACACCAATGCTAAAGATAGTTAACCCTTATAAGCTAATCCCGAATATAAGAAGCAAGAACCTTTTTAAGCAAAAAGAAGTGAAGATGTTGAGCCAACCTGAGCCCAACCCAAATTAGGGTTGAGAGTTCCACAACTCGAATTGAGTCAGGGTTGACCCCAACCCAACTTACACCCTTTAACCACACAGAATTTAATTTGCAATATTCTCTTTGTTGAGCCTGTTTATTGGTGTTCTTGCAAACAAAATTTTATAATGAAAGTAAAAAGTGATGCACTTGTTTCTAGTAGTAACATATTGTAATATACTAATGATAAGTTGCTTATGAACAATAGCACAATTCAGAGAGAAAGATTTCCATGTTTGCATGGAAGAAATTAGGTTTACTAACCTGCAGTAGTATGCCTCTCCACATCCACCAGGACATGACACAACTGTAGGCAAAGAGAACTGCTTTGAGTAAGGCAAAACCAAGTTACCATTCATTAGTGATTGTATAACTTCTTTAGGAAGAGGAATTTTATCATTTTGACTACTAGAAGTGCATGCCACTAAGTCATCATTGTCTGTCATAAAATCTTCATTTGATGAATCATCTGCACAACATTGTTTTGAAGGCTGTGAATATGTCTCCAGGACGCATTCCTTGCTTGAAGATATACCCAGATCTTGTAAATAGAGTTTCCTCCCAATTTGTAGTTCTATTGAACCAATAAAACGGAAGCAATAGCTACAAACTAAACAATCAACCTACAATATCCAAAAGAAAATAGTATTTAATCCCCAAAAAGAGTTATAATTCTTAAATACAAAAGGCATAGCTCAAATAAATTAGTAAATCAGACCTTATTAGAACTATGTTGAGAACCGACAAGCATTTGATCCTTCAAAACAAGCTCCCCTTCTCTAAATTCTATGTCTGCATAAACACCTGCAGCTCACCAGTTGAAGAATGAAGAACATATTATGAAATGCAGATTAAGAACCATAGGTAACCAGACCTGTACATTATTGACAATGGGTTACTAATATTCCAATCCATTCCTTTTTTTTTTTTCATTTATAGCATACACTTCATGTAAAGAATGCCTAACCTCTTTTTCTCCCTAATATAACACTAAAACGTTGACGACCAGTCTGTACCCAACAAACTTAGCACAAACCTAAGCAACTAATCAAGTCAAATATCATCAAGTTGACGAAAGATCTGCACTTCATCTGTCTGAAATCCACTACTCTTCCCGTATAATGATTGTATGCTTATTAAGGAGAGTGTTCAAATCAACAATATGCGTTTCCTTATCAGAAATCCAAAGTCCAAAGGGATTTATTATAATCACCTCCTTGAACATCCACTTATCTTGTGCCAGATAAGAAAAGGAGAGAAGATACTGGGAGAAAGAAATGATAACGAATGGAGAAGAAAAATACCCTTTCCGAAGTCTCCATTCTGTTTAATTGTAAGACCACGGCATTGCCTTGTTGCTATAAGCTGGGCGAAATATTCCTAAAAGAAGGAGGATATAACAATTAAACCAACTTCAAATGGATACTGCATAAATAAAAACAAAATAGGAGAAAAAAGTTGCATTTTGATCAAGTACAGTTGAGCTCATCAGTTTCATTTCCATTCGTAGTTCAGAAAGGTTCAAAAGAAACAACCTGAGTTGCTAGGATTCATGGGAATGAAACAAAACCATGTATTATATGATAATTCTTATGATTAGTTGATAGAAATAAAAGAAAGAAGTGGAGAATAAACATGAAGAAGAAGAAGAAGGAGAAGAAGATGATGAGGAAGAAGAAGAAGAAGAAGAAGAAGAAACATGCTTGAACTTGCTGAGGAGATGGAGGTTTAAGAAGAGCTTCGATTTTATCTGAGAACTCGATGTCGAGACTACAGATGCTATTCTTCGTCATTGAAGAACACAACCCAGTTCTCTAAACGCCCTCCTGGTCCCGGTCCTGTACGATGGACGGAGCACTCTCCCCTTTCTCGGCCTTCACTTGCGGTTGCAGAATCGGGGGAGATTTCTACCTTTTCTAGGGGATGTTTGTAACCTTGGCCGTTTTTCAAAAAACGGTGCCACGTCGGATCCACGTAAACATTTCAACAAGCGCCCATATATACGAATGTTTGATTCAGGTGTTTATTGAAAAATTTGGTATTTCATGTATGAGTGAACCTTTTATCCCAAAGTTTGACTGATGTGGTGCTTATCTGTCGGTACATATATGAAAATTGGTAATAAAAATCATCTTACCATATAACATAATATTGCTCAGTATTTTTTTATAAAAAACGGGTCTTGAAAATATGCACATTTTTTCTTAAAAATCAGTTCATAAAAGCAACTACACTTTCAAACACCATCCTTGTAAGAGCATTTGCTGTCAATAGTCAATACGAGTTAATCATGGCCAGGCCAGACTTTGAGAGTCCTGCTCCTAACACAGCGCACCTCACACCGATCTGATAGCGTGTTCTCGAGAACATCTCTCATACTTCTATGTATTATTCATGGGAGATGTTCGGGTGAGATGTGACTGTGGGGTCGGCGTGAGTGGCGCTTTACGAGGAGAGATCCCAATTATACGATAAATATAGTGTTGGGGCGAGCTGGCTCTGAAGTATTGGGCTAGACCCAGCCTGAAAATTTATGAGCCTAATGCGGATAAAACCTAATACTCGCATGTAGCTTAATGGAATTTAAATGCATATATGTGGAAGGTGGAGAGAGATAATTTTAAGAAAAAAACGTTACGAGTCAAGCCAAATTTTGGTCGGGTTAATAAAGGCTAAACCCAATAACCGTGAATATTCAGACACAGATCAACCCTAAAATAACTGAAAATTCAAAAAATAAAGAAAAAACCTGAAATTCCGAAACTAAAGAAGTTAACCTGAAGATTTCAAACTTACAAGAAAAACTTGGAAGTTCAAGATTCAAAAAGTAAAAGATTAAAGAATGAAAACTTCAACATTACAGTTCAGTTCTAATAGATACAAATAGATATACAACAATAGATAACTAGATCTCCCAAACGCATATGTAAATATTCCAACAGAAATTAAAGAAAATCAAAATGACTTTATATTCAAATACATTCCATCATTTATAAATCTATTCTTCCTCTAACACTAATAGACTTGAAGCTTCCAATGATGGTTCTCTATGCACATTTGGCTTAGAAAATTGCATCTCTAATTCTGTTATTTGTATCATTAATATAAAATATTAAAACATTAATCATGTAAACAATATAATGGGTACTTACACAATGTATATGTCATCATTTAAAGAAATTTATAAAGTTTGAAACAAATGAAAATTAAAACTTATTTGACCATGACGTGAAGATGAGGAGACTGGTATGTGGTAACTTTTCTCCATGGTGTCTTCATGGTGAGAGAGGGAGAGGGGAGACAATGGAGAGAAAATTTTCAGTTGCTTTGTTAAATTCGATTTAGTATATGTTTAGCATCGATGCTGCTGATGTGTGGGTTGGAAGCACTATTTTTGAGAAAATAGTGTCTATTTTTTGTTTGGAATTGTTGCTACTAGGTAGGATGTTTCTTGAAGCAACAACAACTTTTTCTGTTTGGTACCAATGCTTTAGGAAACGTTTTCAATACTAGTACCCATTATCCAGTGCCACATCACTGCCACCTCACATCCCTATTGGCAGCAATGAGCTGCAGCTCCAGGAAACGCCAAATTCGGCATTGCTCCAAGGCATGCTTTCCAATTTCCAAGGCGTGGCTTGAAGCACTGTCTTTTATAGAAAAACGGTTCCAAACAAACACCCGTTTCTGACGTGCTGATGTGGCGTCATTTTTTAGAGCAATGGCAACGATGCCAAACAAATGCTTAGAATATTAGTGATTTAGGGGGATAGGGGGCCCTACCCATATTTCTTCAAGTGGGTTAGGTTGGGTTCACGGGATGGATTGACTTATCAGATATTGTTATTGGGAGTGAGATACTATCGGAGATGTTTCAAGAAGAAAATTTAGATAATTGAGAGTTTGAGATGGCATTGTAGGGGGGGATTCGAGCCGAGCCAAGCCGAATATTTGGTTATTTAATCTTAGCTCGCTCATAAATTATCATGCTCGATCTCGAGCTCGATTCGAATTAGAGACTTGAGCTCGAGATCGACTTGAGCCAAAAGCTTAGAAGTTCGATCTCGGCTACCTTTGATTGTAGGCCTCCTTATCTACAAAGTGTCAAGCTGAGGTCTCCTTAGCAGTTGAAGTGTTGAGGCAAGGTCTCCCTCAGTTGCCAAGGTGCAGAGCTGAGGTCTCCTTCAATTGTTGAGGTGTCGATCCAAGGTCTCCCTCAATTACCAAGGTGTCAAGCTGAGGTCTCTCTCAGTTGTCAATGTGTCGAGCCAAGGTCTCCCTCAGTAGCTGAGGTGACACCCTATGTACATATATACTCAATTAGGCTTGTGAACCTCACGAGCCGAGCTTTATTATTCTTGAGCTTGGCTTGATTAGCAAATGAGTCTATATATTAGACTCAAGTTCGGCTCAAAGCTTGGTTTAGGCCGAGCCGAGCCGAGCTTGAACAACTTGGTTCATGGTCACCCCTTCTAAAGTAAATAAAGATTAGGATAAAATATAAAACCTCCCTTAGGTTATCTAACAATCTTATAAACCTCCCCTATGTTTTGATTTTAATAAAACATTCCCTAACGTTTTGAAAAAAAACATACAAATACCCCCTTTTGTTGGTTTCTCAAATGAAGATATTAAAATTACCATAATACCCTTCTTATAGAAAAATTCTATGTAATGGGCACTAGTTTAAAAATTTATGAACTTTTTGGTGTCTCTTGGGTTTTCTTCGAAGTTTGTCCCAATTCCTGAAAAATAAAAAATAAAAGGCAAATTTCTTAAACTACCCCTAAGGTTTAGGAAATTAACTAACTATACCCCTATTGTTTCAGTATTGTCTTAAAGTACCCCTACTGTATCTAACAATTATTGCACAACTCCCTTCCCATTAAGTCCGTCTAGGGATGACAATTTTTCCCATCCCCGATGGGTACCCGGGCTCCCTGACCCGGTGGAGTCGGGTATGGGGAATGCAATCCCCGCCCTGCCCCGGCCCCGGTTAATAGATACATATATATATATATATATATATATATATATATATATATATATATTATTTATATAATATTATTATATCATAATTACACAAATAACAAAAACTCAAAAAGAGTAAAAGACAAAAACTTAAAACTCTTAACTCTCGAGAATCTCTTGACTCTCTTCTACTACCTAAACTAATTAACTCAACAAACAAAGAAGAAAAAATAGAGAAAAGAACTTGCGATGGCGACGCCTGTAACTCAAAACCCTACCCTTATTCTTCCGTTCTTCGTCTATCGTCTTTAATAATTAGTAGTGGCCGTCAGTACTCTCTCTCTCTCTCTCTCTCAACTCAGTGCTCACAAGTCCGATTTCTAATTTTTGAAATCTCAAACATATGTGAGTTATGGATCTGAAACTTTGCAACTCGCAAGTCACAAGTTTGAAGTCTCTCTCTCAAACAATCAGGGATCCAGGTCTCCGATAGGGAACTCATCCCCGGTGGAATGGGATGGATGAGCATTTCTTTCCCTAATGAGCATCGGGGATGGGGATGGGGAATGCAATCCTTGCCTCGAACTGACCCCGTTGCCATTCCTATCTCTATCACATGCCATTTACACATGACTTTACGTGTTTGATTTAATTTTAAATTATACCCAAAATACCCTTTTTGGTGAATATCCGTCTTCTCTACTCAAATCCGCAACGACTAACCTTCCATCCTCTCTTTCTCTTTCTCTCCTTCCCTATTCTCCCAACGATATGGAAACACTCGTCTAGTTCCACTCTCAGACCGATGCACACAGCAACCTCCGAGCTAACTGGACCACCTGTGACATGGCAACGCCTATATTCACAAAACTCAGGACACTGAGACCAGGAACGGGATGGTGAAGTTACAATGCTTCAAACAAAGTGCACTGAGACTAGGATCTCGTTCACTTCCCTTGTTTCATACCTGCCATCACGACCATAGTCGCCACCTTTGTTTTGACGCCATGAGAACTGATGATGCGCAATCCGGCTGGTCTTAGCTGTCAACAACCTTGCCTCTGAACTCGGTAGCAGGGAACCTGAAACGGGGGAGATGAGAAAGCTCCGGGGGGAACCCGGTGTAAAGGCTCCGAAGCTCAAGTTAGAATCCTTCAAAGGCAAATAAAACCAGATAGCGCAAAGTTTGCATACCTCCTCTTTGGGGGGGTGGAGAGCCTTTTATAACCACCTCACGCACTCACTCCTAGACTTCTGTCAGGTCGGGAATGATTACTTCCGTGCTTTTGCCAGTTCGGGTGTCATTGCCTCTGTTGGGGCAGAACCGTCACTGCTCTTTTTGTCGGAGCCGTCCCTGTAACTGGAGATGGCGGTGGTAGGTGACGGTGGCAGGTGGCCGTTGAAGTGTGGCCGTCAAGCGTTAGATCCCAAGTCAGTCAGGTGCGCCGCCCCTGGATACGGACTCCTTCGGTGTCAGGTACGGTGTGGTTCGTCCAGTTCAATGCTCTGGAGGCGAAGTGCTTGGAGCGGTGTGCGAGGCGAAGTCTTGAGTTCGGATAGGGGGGGTGTCCCAAACTGTCATGAGACGGGCCAGTTCGGGTCACTGCTTTGTGTGGCTCGGGGCCAAAGGGAGAGTTCGGGCTCCTCGTAGGGAGTTTGAGCTCTTAGTAGGGAGGTCGGGCTCCTTTTAGGGAGTTCGGGCCCCTTGTAGGGAGTTCGGGCTCCTCTTAGGGAGTTGGTCTCCTCGAGGGGAGTTTGGACCGCTGGTCTCTTCCCTTTGGTGTTTGTACCCTCGATATGCTGCTTTAAGTGCCGAGCTACTTGTTTTTTGCCACGTGGCATGATTTGCGAGATCGGGCCAAATCTTCCTTCATCAAGAACCTTATGCAAATGCTTAAGTTCCTTCCAGCGGAATCAATGGACCAACACGGGTGTGACGGATCAGCCACCAGCAAACACGCCATCTAAGTGTCTTCATGTGTCATACGTGGGTCATTGTACTCTTTACTTGTAAAGGGGGTATGCCAATGTCAATTAGTAAATAGTAGTATGATATGTAAATAGTGTGTAGTATGCCAGTGAGTCATTAACATGTAAATAGTGTGTTTGTACTTACCATTAATTTATGTTGTGTGAATTTATTGTTGTTTTGCTACTTTCTTGATTGATTCGTAGGCTTATTCATCAACTAACGAGTGCTGTACGGAACCCAACGCACAGCCCCGTGACACGGGGGCAAAAAGACAGGTCAAGAAATTCAGGAAATCGGTACATGCGAAAGAAATTCGGCAGCAAATCGCGCCGAAAGACTCAAAGGGCCTTATTTGCAAACCAAGCGCCATGCTTTCCAATGAGAGCTGTCAATTAGGTCGTCGAGTACTCGTAAAAGTAGATCTTCAGTTAGGCAGGGGATATTCTAGTTTATGCCTAAATGCTCCGTCATTCAATGACTCTGAGTCTTGGTAATGGGGTAGTCGTCACTAGACCTGTTCATGGGCCGGGTGGCCCGACGGGCCGGCTGGCCTGGCCCGACCCCCGGATGGGCTTGAATAGGATTTTTGGCCCGCGGGCTTAACCTCGGGCCAAAAAGCCTATCCCGTATAAAATTCGAGTCGGGTTCGGGCTTTGCCAAAATAGCCTGGCCCGGCCCGACTTATAGTTAAACTTAAGTAAACCCGGTCCGACCTATAGTTAAACCTAAGTAAAAACCCTATGTAATGTCTATTTGAATAAATTTTTTGATTTGAGGTCATTGATTCACTTGTAGACCCATTGTTCATTTAAATAGGGGAAAAAACATTTAAATTAAAATAGAAAATGTCAGAAAATTTTGAATTTCTTTTATTAGGTCGGGCTTCGGGCTCGGGCTCGGGCTTCGGGCTTTTTATCAGGGCCGGGCTCGGGCCCAAGTTGTAGGCCTGTTGTTCGGGCCGGGCTCGGGCTCGAGCCTAACAGTTTTCTGTTAATAAAGAGTCAAAGCCCGGCCCGGCCCATGAACGGGTCTAGTCGTCACTAAACCCAAGAACTTCTCTAGATCGCTGATCTTTCCATAGTTCGTATGAGGTTGTGGTGGGTTGGGAGTTGGAGCGGGAGAACGAGAGGTCGAGTCTGAGCTCACGGTGGACGCCGATGTCTGGGTTCTCATCAGTGAATTTCTCTAGTCGATAGAGAAGGGTAAGTATCATTGATAAATATATCTGAAGCCGGTGGTTCCATTTCTAACCAAGGGAAGAGAGATAGGGGGAGGGAGAGAGAGTGAGATGGGCAAATTAGTCTTTTTAATCCTTTGTTAATGGACACTCATGGTAGGAAAGATTTAAACTATTTCATTTTCATTACCAATAAAAATAATTATTGTTTATTATACTTATTTTTTAATTTGATTAATAAAAATATAATAAATGTGTTTAAGTTTTTCTATATTTCTTGTAAGTTTCTATATTTATTTTTATTTTAAAAATTTTATGACCTAACTATGATTTCGTAGGTTGATCAATTTGATTTGGATGGTTGAATTGCTTAGTCACCACTTAGATTAAATATGGTTTTTGTTTATGAGTCAGTTTTAAAATATATGGGTTTATAATGTTAAAAATATTGATAGAGATCTAATTTAATAAGAGAAAATGAGAATTAATAATTTTAGTATAAGATTTAATGAGAGGGGATAAAATGAGGTGAGAAGTAATAATTATAGTTACATTTTCAAACTTACCATTAAAGATGGACTAAAAACACAATTATGGACATTTTAGTAGCTGCTAAAGCCAACACTGAAGATGTAATAAAAAGGTTTTTATACCCTTTCTCAAACAAAAATGTAGAGAGTAATTTTAGTCCAAAAAATGTTTCACATTGCATTCACACTTTTAGATTGAGTTTGGAAGGAGTACAAATGCAAATATGTAGAGTGCAAAACTTTATATTTTGTATTATTTTGTATGTATTTACGTTGTACTTATTTGCATTTGTACTCTTTCTTCCAAACTGAGCCTATACAGTATAGATGTAAATAGATAGTCTAACATTCCTATGCATAAGATTGTGCAATATATTAAGCATATATACTCATGAAGACTTATTTTAGTTCCTTGTCAGCTGCCTACTATATTGTGCGTTGGGAATATCTCCTCTTGAATAAAAACATACAATTAGGGAGATATTCCCAATGCATGAATGGAAAAAAGGTGGTGAAGACAATGTGAGGACAATTTTGTGAGGACCGAATCCAAGCTTGAAATAGTGGTGAGCATGGGTCAGTTTGGTTCAGTTGCAAGGCAAAACCTAGAACTTACCTTGTAGGGGTTGATTCTATGTTTTGAAGCTATAACTTATCCTATTAAGATCGGTTGGTTGGTTTAGCCATTCCAACTTCAAAGGTCTAATCATGGAACCTATTATTTAAAAAAATAATAATAAAACTCTGTTTTTTTTTTTCCTTTCCAAGCATTGATCTTGGGTTTGTATATATACTAAAACGCAATAGTCTAGAATTTTCTCATTTTTTTCTCCTTTTTTTGATTGTTTTATTCCATGTCATTTTTTAAACAACCAATAAGATAACTTTAAAATATTTATTAAAAACCCAAAAAAATAATTATAATTGATTTAATAATATTCATATTATTAATAATTTTACATTTTCACAAATACATTACGAAATTATGTACTAACAATATAAATTAGGGTTTTTTGGATTATTCAATTTAAATGTTATTCAAATAATAAAAACTCAACATTAAAAAATAAAATATTATTTAAATATTTCAGGAACTAAATATCTTAAATAACAAAATATTAAAATAGCTAAATGATTATATTACAAAATATTTAATATTATGTAACAACTTTAATAGAAATAAACTTTGAATAACGAAAATTTTTATATATTTTATATATTATTTAAATATTTAAATAACTAAACATTTTAACTAATGAAATTTAACATAACTAGATTTTAAACAGTTAAAATAATGAAAATATGTAATAAATTTGAATTTTTTCTTAAAACTAGAAAAGCAATTATAACATAATATTCAAATTAATAATAATTTAATATTTTACAAAACTAATAACGAAATTATGTAATAATAGTATCAATTATAATTTTATGGATTATTAAATTCAATAAATAATTAATGTTTTCAAATTTAAATAATGATTTTATTTAAATAACTAAATAATATTGTAAATAACTAATTTCACTTATATTAATTAAAAATTATAAAAAATAACTTTCAAAATAATTAATATTTATTAATAATAATTTTAAATCATAATCTATATTTATTATATATTAATATATACTAACATTAATATTTGTTGTATTTTAATTAATTATTTATTGTTTTTTGTTCTTATTGTATTGTTTGTATTTTTGTTTTAATTTATTAATTAATATTTATTAGAAATTGTACTATTATTTGATATTACACTATTTACTAACTAATTTAATATATTTTTTAGTATTTATTGTATCTTTGTAATTATTGTATTTTTATTATATTTTCCTTATCAATATATTTTTCACAATAAATTTTCAATAATTATTGGAGATTAAACTATTATTATTTATTATAGACATATTAAACTATTAATTTAGTTGAAATTAGGAGTGTTCATGGGTTGGTTCTGTTTGGTTGTAGGCTATTTGACCAACCAAATCAACCCGGTCAGGTTGGAGAGTTAGTCACTTGAAGCTAATTGACCATTAGTGAAAAACCAAACAACTTGGGTTGTATTAGTTTAGGTCATTTTTCCAATTTGGTTGGTCAGTTAAAAAGAGTTAAACTTAAAAAATTAAATTTAAGTTTAAAAATTATAGTGGCATTATGATATAAAATATTTTAGACTAAGAAATATGAGACTTTTCAACTTTTTGTATTAAAAATAATATATATATATATATATATATATATATATATATGGTCAAGTTGGGAAATTGTTGAACCAAAGCTAATCGGAAAATAATAGAAAACAGACCAACTTGGTTCAAGTTGGTCAGGTTGGTCAGTTTCATCAGTTTGATGAACAATCCTAGCTGAAATTAATTATTATTATTTTGTATTGTAAAAAAATTATTAAAAGTAGTATATAAAATATAAGGGAAAATCTATGATGCGGGAAAAATATGGTATTATAAGAGTTTTGATCAATCAAAATCCTCCTATGACTTTTGATAAATAACACCTGATTGGCTACCACATTTATGATACCAATTGATTGGTCATAAAATTTTCAGATATCATATCTTTCCCATATGGTTATCGATCCCAAAATATAAATAATGATTAATTATTTAAAAATTAAAACTATAAAACAATTATATACTTATATGTGCTTCTATTGTTTAGCTTTCACTTAATAAATCCTATACATTGCATAGGCCCCCGCTAGCAACAATCTATAATAAACATTTCACATTTCAAATCCATATACCCATTCAATCTCTAAGAAAAAAAAAATATATAATCCGTAAACAACCTAAATAATAACATATAATTAATTATTATTAATCCATAATTTAACTTCACACATACCAGAATTTAGTTAAATGTTTTAGACGTATTCCACCAAGGCCAATCAAAGCTAGTTCTCTGAGTCGGTTCAGGTAAGAGAAACCCGAAGACCCTGACCTGAATCCGGTCTGGTAGAGATTGGTTTGAAGAATTTGGAATCGGATCCAATCTAAGAACTGATTGGAACCGCTGGTTCAAAGGTTGTTTCGGGTAAAACTGACCCATTTGCGGGAAAAAGGATATGTATCATGGGCATATGCAGTAGACTACCGAATTAATCTATTACCAAGAAAAAAAGGACTACCGAGTTAATCAAGAGAGAATACGGAACACTAGTGTGTTGATTCTTGATTGGTTACATAGCATGTAAAACACACATTTGTTTGTAGGTTATCAGAATTCGTTGTGAGGGACGCAAGCATCCATCCATTATTGTAGTTGTAGGAGAGAAAATTTTCGTTGAGACTTGAGACCCATCTCATTCACCACTTGACCACTAGAGTCCCGTGCTGTCACCAAACATAGGATGCGATCCGTCCATCGGTCCCTTAAAATCAGTATCCTGATTAAGTTATATTCACTCAGGTCTTGGGTTCGTCTTTAGTTCTTTTCAATCTTTATCGTTTTGGGTTGAAATGAAACACAAATATCACGTTGTTATTCTTTGAAATTTAATTTAAATTTACCCGATTCGAGTTCGACGCGTTCCCTGGGGCCTTGGGGGATCGATTCCGGTGGGTGTGGCTGTAGGCTGTAGCCCAAGCCCAACCCTAATCAGAATCGGGAAAAACACTTGGCGGATCGATCATATGGAAATGCAGTTGCCAAGCCGAAGTAGAAGCGACATGGTCAACCGACCCAACCCCGTCGTTGTCGTACATTCGTTAGCAGAGTTCCCGTAATTTTACTCTTCAACCGAACAACCCCTGAGCCCGCAACTCAACCTCCCACGATATTTAAAGCAAAAGCCCTCGTTGTTGTTGTTGTTCAGACTTGAGAAAAAGGGGTCGTTTTCCATTTAGAAACGCTGTTCCATCAAATTCAAAGCTGCAAACAAACACCAACTCTTTTTTTTTTTTGTTTTCCAAACTTCAGTTGGAGGTAAAGCAAACCAATACCAAGCAACGCTCATTCGTCCATTCTTTTTGCTCTTAATATCATAAACCCTCTGCTTCAGAAGCAAGGCAAAAGTTTAGTTTTCTTCTCGTCCCAGGTCACTTTCTCTCGAACTACCCTTCTTGGACTGGAAAAAAAAAATGATCCCCATTAACCTCAAAGATTATAACCTAAGTGTCAAGCAAGGTTAGGTGAAGGATAGCAACCTTAACACCAGCTCCCCTTCTGCAGCCTTCCTTTTACAGTATCATCTGGAGGTGAGTTTGTGCTGTGATTCATTTGGGTTCTTCTTCGAATACTTTCAAATGAGGTAGCCAGAGAGATAGATAGAGAGAAAGAAGAGGAACCCAAGGTGGGTTACACCCGAAGTTGTGTTCTGTTTCTGTTGTTTCATTTCTTTCTGTCAAAATGCAACTTCAGATATCGCCAAGCTTGCGGCATGTAACGGTGCTTCCTGGTAAAGGGGTGAGGGATTTTATCAAGGTGAAGGTTGGAACCAGAAGAGTTTCCTACCGAATGGTTTTCTACTCGCTTTTGTTCATGACTTTTCTTCTCCGGTTTGTATTCGTATTGACGGCCATGGATACCATAGACGGAGAAAACAAGTGTTCTACTATAGGTACACATCATCCTACTTTGTTCATCTTTCTCTCTCTCTCTCTCTCTCTATCTATCTGTGTGTGTGTGTCTTGCTGTATTTTTCCTAGCAGGGATGAGAATATGAAAAATATTTATTTGAATTCCAAATAGATTTAATGCTACTGTTAAGTTTCCAACATGTCTGTAGGAAAGGGATAATGTGGAATCTAAAATATTTATTAGAGAAACGTTTAGTGTTGATAAAAAAATAATTCCATGGCAAGTAGTTCAAACTAAAGGTTAAGGTACAGAGATTGAAGTATATAGTTCTATAACTGGTTATTATATGTAAGACTCCTAACTTCATGTCTGTTCTGTCTTGGGGAAGCTGCTATAGGTTGAGTGCTTGTATAAATTTCTATGATTATTCATTTACAAATACTGATTTATCAATAGAAGTAAAATAGTTCTATAACCTGGATTTAATAGAAGAATCTTTAGGATGGTGGGTGGTCTGCCACAAACATAATACAGTAGTTATATAGTACATCAGATGAAGTTAAATGAAACCATCTAATGGGATTTCTAAGATGAGATTCCATAAAGCGAAAAAAGCAATCAAGTCACTCTGCCATTTTGTTAATCATAGCTTGCAACCAGTGTATGTTTATGATGTCATCAACATTGGCTTTATTGTTTGGATGTGAAAGGCTTTGTATTGTTATGATCAAATTCTACAATTGTAATCTTTGGTGCACTGGTGGTAGGATGCGTGGGGAAGAGACTAGGACCAAGAATTTGGGGAAGAAGGCCAGAATCAATGGTGATCTCGAAACCCTGAATTTTGAATTCAAATTTCTTCTTTGTCCAGAACAATATTATTGATACAGGTAGCCTAGCTGAATAGAAATTCTTAATTAATGGTTGTTACAGAATGTGCCTGAAGAGATTTATCGAGTCTTAGAAGAAAACCAGGACCCAGAAGATACACAAGAAGCATCAGAGGTTCCACAGTCGTTGGAGGAATTCATTGCAGAAATGAAGAGCAACAAATCTGACTTGAGGACCTTCACTTTGAGGCTCAAGTCTATGGTGAGAACTCATCTATCTAAACCTTGGCTCCAATTCTTCTTCAGGCCAATGAGGAGATGACCCTCTATTGGCCCAATAATGTCATGCCAACTCATTTGAATTGGTATACATCAAAACTTGATCAAATCTCTTCCAGTATTATGTCTTTCTCGTATATTAACTTTCGCTTCTTTCACTGGTGTGGAATGTGGAGCATTATCATTGGTTCCACAGCCCCACTACACAGAGTTCAGCGAACCAGTCCATTATCTAGGGACCTCAACTAACAGCTTAATAGTTTCTTGACATGGTATCAAAGTCTATTTGACTAAATTTTATCCTTGTCACCATATTATAAATAATTAATTAAATTTCAGCTCTTGGTATGAATGGGCCTGTTGCTTATTTATACTTGAAGCCCAATAGACTTTGAGGGGGGGGGGGGGGGGGGGGGGGGCGTGTGAGAGAACGAAAACATCTTCAAGGATCTCATCATCAACCTCTTCACCTCGTCACTTTAGTCAATTAATAATTTAATACCTGTCCTATCCTAGTTGCAATAATTTTTTTATTAAAAAAAAAAACTGCACACTTTAAAAGGACACATGAACGAACATGTTAGGCAGAAAACGTTGAATCGGGAGGGTGTTGGGTTGCCCATTATGCCAAACAAACACAATGCCACCATGTTCCTTGAACTCCTTCATTTCTCTACTTCCCAAAGTCGTAAAATCAGCCCAACAACTTATTCCTAAACTATTCTCATTATATTCTTGTTAAATTCCCACAGCAACAGGAGAATTTGTAGCAAGCGAAATCAATTAAACTGATTTTCATGATTCGGAAAGTAGATAATCTAATGACTTGTTTGGACATTCCACCGGATAGATCATGCCACATTAACCGAATTAAACCCAGTTCTACCAACCGACCAGCCCGGCCCTATGTGGGGTGTGATGTACGTGTAGATTCCAATCTGACGACGTAAATAAAAAAAGGTACCTTACCCCACTAACTTCACGTAGCCGTAGGATCCATCATCCATCATGAAATTAATATGATATAAATATTGGTGGAGCTATGGTTGGACTACGTACTTCATGTATGTAAACGTAACCTTCAAACAGAACTGAAGTACTATTTGATTTTGATATTGATGTGATGTGGCAGGTGTCTGTTATGGAACAAAGGACCCGAGCAGCTAAAATCCAAGAATACTTGTACCGCCACATCGCATCCAGTAGCATACCGAAGCAGCTACACTGCCTTGCTCTAAAGCTGGCTAACGAGCACTCCACCAACGCCGGTGCACGACTCCAGCTCCCTGCGCCGGAGTGCGTACCTTTCCTCGTCGACAACTCCTTCTTCCACTTCGTCCTTGCCTCCGACAACGTCCTGGCAGCCTCCGTCGTGGCATCATCCCTCATCCGCAACTCGTTGAGGCCCGAGAAGGTTGTCCTTCACATCATCACCGACAGAAAGACCTATTCCAGCATGCAGGCGTGGTTCTCTCTGCACCCTTTAACGCCTGCCATCATTGAGGTTAAAGGTCTGCACCATTTCGATTGGCTTACTAAGGGGAAGGTTCCCGTGCTAGAGGCGATGGAGAAGGATCAAAAGGTCCGGTCACAGTTCAGGGGAGGATCATCGGCAATTGTCGCGACTAACACCGAGAAGCCTTACGTCATTGCGTCGAAGCTGCAAGCACTTAGTCCCAAATATAATTCAGTAATGAATCACATACGCATACATTTACCAGAGGTATATAATTAAAAGTACGGATGCGTGTGAAGATGGTGGTTTTGGTTACGATTTTTGGTTACGAATTATTAATTTCTTTATTATAATCTTGCAGCTTTTTCCGAGTCTTAATAAGGTAGTCTTCCTAGACGACGATATCGTGGTCCAAACTGATCTTTCACCTCTCTGGGATATCGACATGGAAGGCAATGTCAATGGAGCAGTTGAGACCTGCAGGGGAGATGATAATTTCGTCATGTCCAAACGATTCAAGAGCTATTTGAACTTCTCTAACCCATTAATATCAGAGAATTTTGATCCTGATGAATGCGCCTGGGCCTATGGCATGAACATTTTTGATCTAGAAGCCTGGAGAAAGACAAACATAAGTGCAACCTACCATTATTGGCTTCAGAAGGTAACCTACTCTGATTAATACTTATCTCATTACAATTATTTAATTGATTAATTTTTGTTTTGTAATTTGTTGTTGTTGTTGTTGAAGGGTCAAATCACAACCAAAATCACCAGACCTGTACAATTGTACAGTTCTGGGTTTCTAATAATTTCTTGTTCATTTGAATCCATATATTATTTCATCTTGCAGAACTTGAAATCGGACCTAAGCCTCTGGCAACTGGGGACGTTGCCTCCTGGTCTAATAGCGTTCCATGGCCACGTTCATATTATCGATCCATTCTGGCACATGTTGGGGCTTGGATACCAGGAAAATACGAGTATCGCAGATGCTGAAAGGGCTGGTGTTATCCATTTTAATGGCAGAGCAAAGCCTTGGCTTGAGATAGCGTTCCCCCATCTGCGGCCATTATGGGCAAAGTACGTCAACTTCTCAGATAAGTTCATAAAGACCTGCCATATCAGAGCTTCCTAGGTTGGAACTTGAAGATGACAACATCAACCAAGGATGGCAGTAGAGATATAGCTAGGTGAGAAGGAATGGAAACCGACAGACCTTAACGAGCTGAGGGTCTTCGATGACCAGGTGAAGGGGAGGGGTGACTTGTGAGGAGTTAGGACCATCCTCTGGTCTTAGGAACTAAACTCGATCTGCTTCCCTTGTTGGAAGGTGCCAATTTGACTTCTTTATACATAAGAGTGAAAGGCATTCTGAAACATCCATATGTATCCTGTGGGAAAGTGTTCATAGAGAAATGAAGAGTGCTTTCGAAATACATGATTGGTTGATAGCTGAATCTTAAACTGGATCGAAACTCTTTAAGCAGCAATTACATACTCTCTGTTTAAAGATTAAAAGTATCAAATAGTAAAATAAGAAAACTTTAAAATTTTCTTTGGTAAGAAAAGCTTAATATTTATTGATAATAGTATTTCTAAGTAATATCAAGTTTTAAATTTTGAAAATATAGACGTGCCATTTTGGACTCTTGGTCTGTCACCCTGTGATGATTTTCTTTTTTCTAAAATTTCTGATTTTTGGGTGAAAAATTTTCAATAAGTTTTCGATTATTTTAGTATTCTATAGTATTTTTGTATTTATATTATTTCATAATATTTCAAAACTTTGGACAAAATAGATGGCTAATGTATAATGTACCTTATTTATATTTCATAAAAGGATTAAAGTAGTATTGGGCATCATATTGGACAACTTAAATACGGAAACACTTGCAAAACGCATTGTTACTGAAGAAAAATATGGAAATACCTGAATACACTAAGGAAATACATACAAATTCAATAATTATATTAATAACTTCAAGTTTAATGTCAAAATAACAATAAATAATGTATAAATACATATGAATTGTATATTTTAATGGTATATCTGAAGAAATATATTACTATTGATGTAACGGGATGCGTAGATACTATACAATTTTATTGATAATGTATCAATTTTTATTTTTATTTTTTATTAAAATCCAAGGCACAAAACATATGCAACCATTATATTTAAATTATTATATCAATTATTTTTACTTTACTATTTTCAATTTTTAACATCAACAAAAACATCAACTAAAATTAATTCACAAATGTTCAGTAAATAATACTTTCATTTTTGTAAACAATAAATATGTTTATATAAAATGTAAATAAAAATTTCAATTAATAATTTATAAAAATATATAATCTTAACTTAAAATATATCAAATCTATTAGAATTTTGAAGATGCATATCATATGAAAATCCATAAATTTTAATTACTAAAATAACTATTCTATTATTAATATTTTTATTTTTATGATTTTTAAATAAAAATTAATTTTTATTTAAATGTAGATTAGTGGATTTGATAGATTCAATTTATATTATATTCTCAAATATTTTGTAAACAATATTTTATATTTGTAATAATAAATACATTGTTATTTAATGCAAATTAAAATATTAATTAATAATTTATAAAATAAATATTATAACTTATCAAGTCTACGTAAATAATTCTAAGTATTAAAACAATCATTCTATAAATAATATTTTTATCTGTATGAATTTATTGAAATTAAAAATCATTTATATATATGTGGATTTGATAAATTATTTATTTTATTGGTTTATAAAATAATAATTTTGAATATTATTCTTGTTAATTTTGTACTTGGAGTTATTGAATATATTAATTGTTTAGATTAAATGTAAGAATTAATTTTAATAAAAGATAATCTATTTCACTTATTATCACGAAATAAAAAGTGGCTTAATAGTTAAGATCCTTATGCTCTTGGACGCTAGGCGACTTGGGTTTCAGGGATTGGCTGATTCAGTGTGATACGCATCGATATGGTGGCACATCAGACTGATACGCATAACTGGTACAATACAATGCTAGTCGTGGCGTATCTCTTACAAATTTCTATATTATTATATAATGTTTTTATGTTCTTTATCTTTTAATTTTTATTTAACTATGATATCAAGGGATGAGACATTTGACTCAAAAGGTTGAATTGTTGACTTGCCACTATAGATTAGTTTTAAAGTTATATTCCATTACAACATCAATAAGAATAATTGTTATTTATTACACCTATTTTTCTTTGATATGATTAATATAAATGTACCCAAATTTACTATAGTTTTATTTTTTGTATTTATTTCTATTTTAAAAGTTTTTTATTTCATTTATGACATCATGGATTGATCCATTTGTTCAGGATGGTTGAATTGCTTACTTGCCACAAGAATGGAAGAACGGTTCCATTTTTTTAGTCAATTTTAAAAAGCACGTATTTTATATTGTTAAGAGTACTGGATATAGATTTAGTTAATAGAATTTATTGGTGAAAAACTAGCTTAAACATAGGATTAAATGAGGGAACAAGAATTAATACCCTAAATGAGAGAGAGGGGGAACAAATTCAAAAATAGAGGTATTCTAGTAAAAAGTAAGATTCAATGAATGACAATGGGAGTTAATGCCTTAAATATAGATTTAATGAGAAGGATTCGAATTAGGAGAATGTGGTTATTCAAATTACATTTCTATTGTTACAGTTACAAGTTATAGAGGGACTAAATTCAAAAATTGGGGTATTTTAGTCAAACAAAAGTTTCACACTCTCACTCACACTTTTAATAGTAACTAGTAAGTGTGCACGTGGCAATTCTAGCTGATGATAATTATAGTAATAATATATCCAAAATTTTCTATAAACTTTATTTATTTTTTATTTTTGTTTTTTATTATTAATTAGATGCATTTTGCAAAATCCAAACGTGATTACATAAACACCTCATTTAAATATGTGATAATCAGATCGAGTTGTGAATTTTCAAGTATCATTGAGAAGCCGTTATGCTTGGCTAGACTTTTCTTTTTGTAGTGTTTTATCTTTTTTTGATGTATCTTTCTTCTTTTGTTTATTTATAAAAAAATGTAAGATTTAAATAGAGGGAATTGAATGAGGTGAAAAATAGTAGTTCAATTTACAATTTAAACCTTACAATTAAATAGGTACTAAATTAAAAAATGAGTATTTTAGTCAATGTTTAAAAAATCGGACTAGATCGGACAATCAAACCATTTGGCCAGGGAACCGGTCAGGTCATTAGTTCCATTTTGGCCCTAAACTGCTATTTTACAAAAAATGTTGAAATGGTCAGAGAACCGTTGACTTGGATAGTTTCACCGGTAAAATGTTAGACCTAGTTAACGGTTCTCGAGTTACTTTCAAACTAATTCCAATTTTTTATTTATTTTAAAATAGAAATTAGAAAATAAAATTGAAAAAAAAGAAACTTTCATATGTCATAATCTTGTTCCATTACCATTATTCCCAATGGCCAATATTAGTTAGGGCTTTTAGTTTTTCCATTTTGATTTTGAATTTTCTTATTTATATGATTCTTTTTAAGTTGTAACAACAAAAAAATTGCAATTCCATTGAAGAAATCGAAAAATCAATGCAAGAGATGAGATATTAAACATCGATCTTATATTTAGAGAGATGAAGCAAGCGATCTGGGATTTGAGAGATATTTAGAAAGATGATAGAGATGTAAGAAGAGGGAAAATAGTGTTGTAGTGGCGGTGATGATGAACTTGGAGATATCCGCCAACAACGATTCTTTCTTCTTCTTTTCCTCAGGGCAAAACGGTTTTGCAACAACAACAAGTGAACATGGTGACAACCACCTCCGGCAACGCTTCCTTCTCTATCTTATTCATCATCTCTTTCTTTTTTCTCAGTTCTTTGCTTTATCAAAGTCTCACACTCCCTTCTCATAATAATGTACATATGCGGTGGACTTGAATCTAATCCTAATCTAGTGGTCAAAATTAATAAAAAGTTACATTATATTTTACACCTTTCCTATTGGACCCGCCCAAATTGGTTGGTTGAACCACTGACCCAGAAACTGAAAGCCAAACAGTTCTATTTCTGGGCCAGTTTTCAAATCCTTAATTTTAGTCGAAATAAAGCTCCACAATCTTATTCATATTTTTAATAGTAGTGTAAATATAGAATTATAAATGTGTTCAATTTTTTCTATAATTTTTTTTTGTATTTTTGTGTGTAAAAATAATTATGATATGTCATACTTACTTTTTGTTTAATATGATAAGTACATGATATTATAGATGTGCTTGAATGCTTTTTTTTTGCAAAATTTATTTATTTTTTTCATTTTTGTATTTATATAATTTATTTTTTTATTATTTATTTATGACATTAAAGGTTAACACATTTAATCCAAAAGTTGAACTATTTATTATTAATTTTTAAATTAATTTTTGGTCAATTCTAAATTATATATTTCATTTTCATTATCAATAAAAACAATTCTTGTTTATTACACTTATTTTTTTATATTTTTTTTGTAAATTTCTATATTTATTTCTATTTTAAACATTTTATTACCTAACTATGATTTTATAGGTTGATAAAATTGACTCTGAAGGTTGAATTGCTTAACTAGCAATTGGATAAAGAATGGTTTTGTTTTTGAGTTAGTTTCAAAATATATGGGTTTATATTGTTAAAAATATTAACATAGATCTAATTAGTAGCATTTATTAGTGAAAAACAACTTAAAAATATAAGATTTAATAAGAGAAAAATAGGATTTAATACATTAAGTATAAGACTTAATGAGAGAGGATTAAATGAGATGGAAAATAATAATTGAAGTTAGATTTTCAACCCTTAAATTAGAGATGGATTAAATACACAAATATAATCATTATAGTAACCATTACACCTGAAACTAAAGCTATAATAAAATGACTTTTATACCCTTTCTCAAACAAAGAAATAGAGGGTAAATTTAGTCCAAAAAAGTTTCACACTGCATTCACACTTTTATATATAGTGTAGATATAAATAAATTGATGCATTCAATGATACGTTATCATGTTTTGAGTGTCCAAGTAACCAAGAGGCTCTATTTTGGGTTGGCATTTTCCAATCATAATCACCCTAAGCCGTTAGTTTGACCAAGGTTGCACCCTAAAATCCATCCAATGGTGAGTCTTACTTGAGATAAGTGACGTGCTTGTAGCAAGTTTTGATTTGAATGAAATTTCATTTCTTTTGATGTATCTTCTCAAAACAGGCCATTTTGAAAACTGGATGAATATAAAATCCTTGGGAGTTGAAGCCAAGGTTTTAAATACACAAATATAATCATTATAGTAACCATTAAACCTGAAACTAAAGCTATAATAAAATAACTTTTATACCCTTTATCAAACAAAGAAATAGAGGGTAAATTTAGTCCAAAAAAGTTTCACACTGCATTCACACTTTTATATATAGTGTAGATATAAATAAATTGATGCATTCAATGATACGTTATCATGTTTTGAGTGTCCAAGTAACCAAGAGGCTCTATTTTGGGTTGGCATTTTCCAATCATAATCACCCTAAGCCGTTAGTTTGACCAAGGTTGCACCCTAAAATCCATCCAGTGGTGAGTCTTACTTGAGATAAGTGACATGCTTGTAGCAAGTTTTGATTTGAATGAAATTTCATTTCTTTTGATGTATCTTCTCAAAACAGGCCATTTTGAAAACTGGATGAATATAAAATCCTTGGGAGTTGAAGCCAAGGTTTTAAACAACAATTCGAAACTAGAACCGTTCTGGCCATCGATTTCTGGGTCGATGGTTCAACCGTCTGGTTCGAATGAATGACCCGTTTTAATGAAAAAATAATTAAAATAAAAAGCGACCAAAGAGCATTGAATGGGTCAACAGTTTGACCGGCTGAGTCAACGGGTCGCTGACCAATTCAATTGGTTTTGGCCAAGGACCAGGTACTGGTTGCTTAGATAATTCCCAAGCCAAATGGTGTGCTCATCTGGGTCAATGGCGGTTCAAAAACATTATTTGAAGTATAACATGTAGAAATGGAAAAGTGGAAGCATATTAGATTCCCTATCGAAAATCTTGAGAATTGAATGATTCTTGGAAATTGTGTTGCAAATGTTTCCCATTTATTCAAATTAGAATTCACATCATTGGTCCCGACATGTAAATCAAACTCAAACATAATAGTATTTTAGTTGAAGTAAGCCAATACATGCAAAAATTCAGCTTGGCTTAGTTCCATTACATCCCTACTCAGAACCCTGATATAACTCTCTTTTCACAACCTACCACATTGCCACGACCTCCACCAACATAGCTTTCTTCGACCTTCTCCGACTTCTCGTTGGCATGGTATGTGAAACAGAGTTGAAAGCCTATAACAATGTTAGCAATGGTGGAAAATGGTGAGAACTATTAGCGGTGGTGGTGATCAAGGTAGAGGAGGAGAGATCGGAAACAATAACAAGATGAAGGTGATTCTAATACTAGCAAGGATTGACAGGTCTTTAGATAGTATTTCATTAGGTTTGGGTTTGGTTTAATTGAGGCTGGATGGGTTCCTAGAGACATTATTTACTGTTACTTAATTTGAGGGGTTTAAGGGAGCGATTGTTGGCTTAATGATCTCTTCTTGGCCAAGGTAATGGAGTGTTGTTACTTAGACAATTCCACCAAGGTTGGCATTCTTCTTCGCTTGTTTTATCATTTCTATGTTTTGATATAAATTGGTTGATAGATCATAAATGCTTAATATATCGGTTCCTTTTTATGCTTCTTTAATGGAGCAGTTGATGTCATTGTGTCTTGTTGGCATTGTCGCTAGTGTTAACCAACACACTGTTGTCAACTAAAAGCTAAAATTGGATTTCTGAAATATTAAAAGAATCACCAGATGTCACATACCCCAGGGGTACTTTAAATAGGCTTTAAGACTTTAGGGCTACTTTAAGTTTAAGTAATTGTCAGATGCCTTAAGGATATTTTAAATAATTAACCCTTCAAATAAAAGCAAGGGTAAACTATAAAAGTTTCTGATAATCATAAAAACTCTCTCTGAAGTTTCATTTCAATAAAAGCCTACTCTATACTTTTGAAAAATCCTGCAATTACATCCTTCCCATCATTGTGTCAACCAGAAAACATTGGCCTATTTAATGTATTATTTTCTTTTTGAAAATACCTATTTTACCTTTATATCTATTAATTCAGATGGAGATTTACTAAAATACTCTCAAAAAAACTTAATTTTTAACTAAAGAATTCCCTAGATCAAATAAAGAATAAAGTAATTTTATTTTGTAAATTCATTATGATTGAGTGAAGTTTAAAAGAGTAAATCTAACTTTAAAAGATTTCCTAACAATAGTAAGGACAATTTTGTAACTTCAAAATCTCAATTATGGGGACAACAATACTTTTTTCTTGATAATGAACTAAAACAGTGATGGAAGGGAGGCAATTACAGTATTTTTCAAAACTATAGGAGAGGTTTTTGTTGATATGGAAGTTTTGTATTTTACCCTAAAAGCAAAAATGATGCAATAGAAAAGTGTAGATGGTGTTTGGTATCATAGTTTTGCATGGATATTGCGTTTGTACTAGATATATGCATCGGAAACCCTGAAAAATGAAAGATTTAGAAGTGGTGATACCCCAAGAAGGCAAGAACGCATGCCAAGTTTGGACATGAGGCCCAAACTTCTTTAACAGCCTAGGTGGGGACTTTTCACACCTAGATTCTTGTCTTGTTGATAATTGGATAAGAATTAAGAATAGTAGGAGGGGGAGTTTTCTTTAAGAGTTATCTTTCCAACGTGGAATCTTTGTATGCCATTTACAGAGACTCCCAATTGAATTTTGGGTTCTCTAAAAAATAGCAAGCAACCCCATTTTTCCTCCTCTTAGGATGTTAGGGGCTTCCTCTTATCTGGGATTAGACACTTGTCCCTATGGTTGAGACTTTTTTTCAACTAAAAAATTAACTACAAATTGAAGATGATATCGAGAGCCATAGGCCAACTTGGTCCAAAATAAAAAAAAAAAAAGAATCTACACAAAGTACAATGCAATATTTGTTTAAATGCTCATACAACACTTTAACAAGAAACACCAAAATGGTGTTTCCTCCACAAGTGAGTTTCACAGGTACTACAAAATGTAATGGTACCAAACGATGGGTCTAATGTGGCGGAGAAATGGAAATGCAATGGGTCTGCAATGCAATGATACCAAACACACCCCTAGTTTCCATCTAATGAGCTTGCACAAATTATCTCCAATCTCGTGTGTAGCCAATGTGTAAGAAAAATGCTGAAAGTGCACGCAGGCATGCAATTAGACCTGTAGGAGTCCACACCAGAGTAGATCACTAGGGGTGGCAATTTCATACCCAACCCATTGAACCTACTTATTTACTTAGCGAGTTGAAAATGGGTTGAGTCACTCATTGAGTTAATTTAAATGGATTTAGTTGTGGGTACCCATTGAATTAACCCTAATGACACAAGTGTGAATTGTCTAGCCATTTTCTAGTTAAATGGTTCAATGGTTTAATCTGGTTTGGGTCATTGTGGCTCACCCATACCTAGCTGAAATTAACCCAAATCCAACCAATTGGTCAAATGGTCCGATCTGGTCTAATTTGATTTAGGCCCAAATGTCCCAATTATGCCCAACCCGAATCAACCCAAACACAACCACGCATTTTGGATAACCTGATCTGGGTTGATCCGACCCAATTTGAGATCAAATAGCTCAACCATATTGACCTGAACCAAATCATATCCATTTAACTCGATCTGGTCTAACTCGGATTCAGGTGGCCCAATTGTGCTTAACCCAAGGTGAGCTGAATTGGTGCCATAGGCATTGATTAATCGAAGCTGAATTAAGAAGAACTACCTGGGTTTGCAGGAAATATTGGACCTGTAGGCGAATTCTCCAGAGTGATGAGGGCGGTAGTTTATTGTAGATCGAATCATCGAACATGGCCCGTGGTGAGAACAAAGGAACGGGCCCAAGCCCAGGCCGCTATTGCCAATGGGCCTCGACCACCCATCACTATGGTGTATACACGTAAGAGGAATCTCCGCCCAACACCTGAGCAGCTCTAGGCCACGTTCGGTGGAATCCCAACTAATTCCACTATCTCTGCAATGTAACAGCCAGCTACTGCAAGCTACGCCTTCTATCAATGAGAATAATATAGAATACTCGTTTTCTCCCCCCCCTCCCCCCTCCCTCTCTTTCAGGAGGTCGGTTCCCCTCGAAGGAGCCCTGAGATAGGCAGTAACCTATCATCTGGTATCAGAGCCCTGTGATAGCCAGGTCGTTCACCATGCCGAACACACGACCAGTCTCGGTAGACGAACGAATGGATCTTCTGGAAATCGACATGCACTAGGTGACGGCGGAGCTGAAGGAATTGATGGAGGTGCTGTCCGTGGTAGCATCCCTGCAATGGGAGAAGTCGATGGCGGTGAGCAGGGAGAATGATTTGGAGGAGTCCAGCAACAGTGGAGGAATACGTCCGGGATCCTACGGGGGAAGGTACGCCAAGCTCGACTTTCCGGCATTTTCTGGAGGAGACCCCACCCCGTGGATTTTCAAGGCAGAACAGTACTTCTCAACGGCTCAAAATGCCTTTTCGGCGCTTGACCTGGGCTAAAATGCAGGCCCGTTGAGAGAAGGGCCTGTTCTATAACTGCGAGAAAAAATTTGGCCCAGGCCATCGATGCAAAGCCTAGCAGGTGTTTCTCTTGCAAACGGAAGATGCCGAAGGAGAAATGGAGGTCCCCGCCCCTGAGGAAGATGAGGCCGTGATACCTGAAACAGAATCGGAGATCTCTCTCAATGCACTAAATGGTTCGGCATCTACAGGGGTTATGAAGGTTACAGGCAGCTTTGCGGGCGCCCGGTGACAATACTGATAGACAGTGGCAGCACCCTCAACTTTGTGGCTCGGATTCTGGCCCAACAACTAGGTATGACTGTCCATTATTATTCCTCCTTCCCGGTTCATGTTGCGGATGGAAATAAAATAGTATGTGATGGTATCTGTAGAAACGGGAAGTTGTTCATTCAGGACCATCAGTTTACTGTGGACCTCCACCCCCTGAATTTAGTGGGGGTAGATGTCGTGTTAGGGGTACAGTGGTTGCGCCAATTAGGCCCAGTAAGGTGCAACTGGGCCCATATGACCATGGATTTTGAATTGGGGGGGAACTCACTACCATCTGCAAGGCCTGGGACCCCGACCCTTAAATCTGGTGATGTTCGAACCCTCTTGAAGCTGAGCCATGGTGAGGGGTGCCTGATACTCATGCACATGGGCCATAAATCCATAGGCCCAACTCAGCCTAGACCCAAATCAGCAGCTCAACAATCAAGATATGGCCCACTTGCAAGACCTTCTGAACCATTCTATGGATGTGAATGGGGAACCAGATAACCTATCCCCTGCCTGGGCACAAGACCACCGTATACCCTTGATACCGGGGGCAACCCCCACTAATGTGCGGCCCCACCGTATACCCAAAAGACAAAAATAGAAAGAATTGTAAAAGAGTTGATGGAGAAGAAACACATACAGCGGAGCACCAACCCGTTCTCTTCTCCCATGTTATTGGTTAAAAAGAAGGATGGATCTTGGAGGTTTTGTGTGGATTATAAGGCCCTAAATAAAATCACCATCAAGGATCGATTTTCGATTCCTATAGTGAAAGAGCTTTTGGACGAATTGGGAGGAGCCCAGTTCTTCACACACAATAGCCATTATGAATTCCAGGTTATGCCGTTTGGGCTAACCAATGCACCCTCTACTTTTCAGTCCATTATGAACGACATATTTAGGCCCTTCCTAAGGCGTTTCATACTGGTATTCTTTGATGATATTCTGGCTTACAGCAGTGATTGGTCCACACACTTGCAACATCTTGAGAAGACTTTAGAGGTACTGAGAGAAAAGGGGTTCTATGCCAAACTGTCTAAGTGCACATTCGGCCAGACCAGGGTCCACTATTTGGGCCATATTGTTACAGCAGGTCAAGTCATGGCTGACCCAGAGAAGATCTCATGTATCCAGGCCTGACCCACCCCCGTTACAATGAAGGCTCTCAGGGGGTTCCTTGGCCTCACCGGCTACTATAGGCGTTTTATTCCGGGGTATGGGTCGATTGCAACACCCTTAACCCAGTTGTTGAAGCGGGACTCCTTCAACTGGGGGGGCCTGAAGCCCAGCAGGCCTTTGAAGACTTGAAGAGGGCCATGTCTACCCCGCCCGTTTTGACGCTACCAGACTTCAGTGATACCTTTGTGTTAGAATGTGATGCATCAGGTATGGACTTAGGTGCAGTTTTGATGCAGAAAGGGAGACCATTGGCCTACTACAGTAAGGCCTTGGCAGCCCAGGCCCAAGGTTATTCTACTTATGTAAAGGAACTCATGGCTGTTGTTTTGGTCGTCCAGAAATGACGGGCTTACCTATT
The DNA here is from genome assembly GCF_055504915.1 of Nelumbo nucifera. Lineage (NCBI taxonomy): Eukaryota > Viridiplantae > Streptophyta > Magnoliopsida > Proteales > Nelumbonaceae > Nelumbo > Nelumbo nucifera. The sequence continues at coordinate 142,191,839 of NC_142649.1, read as the reverse complement.
GGGCCGACATTTCATCATTCGAATAGGGTAGAAGAGCCTTAAGTTCTTGTTGGAGCAGTGGGTCCACACAGAAGATTAGCAAAAGTGGGTATCCAAGCTTCTTGGGTACGACTACTCAATTGAATACGAACCTATCCCACCAACAAGGCAACAGATGCCACCTCGAGAGTAATTGAGTTCAATCAGTTGACGGGGCTCCCAACCCACTCACCCCTTATTTGAGGCAATCAGGTTGGAGATTCGTAAAGCACCAGAATTGGCCTAGATAAGGGCCCGATATCAGCAGGACCCCACCTTAGTCCTAGGGTACAGCATGGTGGGCCCAGACCTCCTATATAAGGGACGGTACGTGCTACGTTCCTCCTCCCCTCACATTCCTGCTCTCTTGCAACTGTTTCATGACTCTCCTCAAGGGGGGCACTCTGGTGTTTTACGAACTTATAAACGACTATCTTCACACTACTATTGGGCTGTTATGAGAAGAAGAGTCCAACAATATGTGGCTGCCTGTGTTGTTTGTCAGCAACAAAAGTATGATTCTCAAGCACCTTCCGGATTGATGCAGCCTCTCAAAATACCCGCCCAGGTATGGGAGGATATCTCAATGGACTTCATCATAATGGTGGTCGTCGATCGCCTGAGAAAGTATGCACACTTTTCAGCACTTTCGCACCCTTACACTACTGCAATGGTTGCTGAAGTTTTTCTCAGGGATGTTGCCAAGTTACATGGGACTCCCAAGTCAATTGTTTCGGATCGGGACCCAACCTTCCTTAGCCAGTTTTGGAAGGAGTATTTTCGACTCTAGGGAATTAAGCTATACCGGTCCACCAGCTATCACCTACAGTCCGACGGCCAAGCTGAAGTAGTAAACAGGTGTTTGGAGACATATTTGAAGTGTTTTATATGGGATAGGCTGCGGCAATGGGCCCCAATGGTTGCCTTGGGCCGAATACTGGTACAACTCTACCTATCAGGGCCGTGTATGGAAGGGACCCTCCTGCCATCTTGCCATATGAACTAGAGTCCACTAATGTGTAGGGCTGTCAATTGGACTGGATTTGGTCCAATCTAGTCCAGTCCAACATTGGTCCATTTACAAATGGACTGGACCAAATCCGGTCCAAACCCCATAAAACCAGATCCAGTCCAGTCCAATTGAAATGCAAATGGACCGGTCCAAATTAAATGTTTTCCCTAGAAAACACTTTGGTTGCAATTAAAATAATGAAGGGAAACAAAATGTTTTCCTTAGAAAATAATACTCAATAAGGAATTAATTATTTCCCTAATTTCTCATAAAATAAACAAAATGATTTCCATCTTCATCTGCAATCAAACACAGAAATAATAATCATTTTCCTAAAGAAATTGTTCATATCAAGAGGACCACATCCCGGTGCAACACTTGGTGGGCTTCACCAACATAATATCTAGTCAATAGACTAGATATTAAGCCAATTGTTTCTGCACTCTATAAAAGGATGTTGTAGGCAGTTTAACCATCTGAATCATTCTGTAACCAAGGAATCATTCTACAAGTGACTGTAAAAGGAATCTGGATTAGCTGAACACATTGAGATAAACCCAATTATTTCATTTCTATTGTTTGCTGTCACAATGAGAACGTGATCTATATTACAAAGTGACTGAAATCATCTGCAACAAAAGAAGATAAGTAGCATACATCCAATATGGAAAATCATTCAACACTAGCCACAGCCATCCCTCTCTTCAACTGGTTGTCCCTTGCACGGATTTTATTCAAACAAGCACTCCATATGAAGAAAACTACTTTGGATGGCATGTTCATACACCAAACTTTGCTTTCTGGAAATTCTTGGTCCTCCAAAAGTGTTAACTAGTTGTAAAATGAATTGACAGAAAACTGACCCAATTTTTCCTATGTCCATTTCCTTGTATCCTTCGTTAATGTCAATTTATGGGCTGTATAACCTTTGCAGCAACTCCAACATGGGTCCAACTTCACAGTCATTCTAGTTTCTATGGAATTGGGGTACCCACACAATGAATGTTCCCATCTTGAATTTGTGTTCAATCTGCCACACTCACCTCATTGCCAGCAACTACATAAAAAGAGATGGAAAGCCTCCATTAAGGAACTATTTCTGCATCAGCAATCCTTCCAAAACTTTACTTTTTGACCATTTTATACATATTCAACTATTATCAGGGTCTGCAGGAAAAGCCACCTATACAGTGAGAGTGAGTGATTAATAGATATACTTAACACACAAAGAAACCTAACTAGAGAGAATCTACACATATGTAAGAACTAAAGTTACCTCTAATTATAATAATGAAAAGGGAGCAGGTCTGCTAGTTGAGTCATTTAGCGAGCCCTCCACCCACCCTCTATTCGTGGAACTTTTCCTTGCGTGCAAAGCAAGCCCCCTTTCATAGGCAAGTTTTTTATGTTAAAAAATAAAACTTTAAATGGCCAATGTGGACTATAGTATTGAACATTTGATCAAATCTAGTGGGTCTGTTATCTGGTGGATGGTTTGGGTTGGTAACAGGATGTCTTCTATGGTAGATTCACATAAATTGGTGGGTTTGTATACAGAAGCTCCCTACTTGACCTTAATGAGAAACCCTTCACTTGATAAAAATGAATGCATAGAATTATTTTTGCCTTGAGTAATATTGCTCATACTAGTTAATAACCCCATATTGAGTGCTTGGAAATTATATGTATGTATTTTGTTTTGAGACCACTATCCAAGAGGTAAGTGTTGAAGCATTTAGGCTGAGTTTTTATTTGATTTAGGAGACTAAATTGGGTTTGGTTTGTGATTAAACAACCCATCTTATCTAGAAGAATTAGATCCACACCAATGTAGGTGGTGTTTGGTACTGTGGTAGATACCCATTTTGTTTGGTTTTGGAAGATGCCACAGCAAATACATGCTTTTTTAAGCCATGGTGTTATGGACGCCTTCCTCAGGAAGACGTACCATCGCCGCCGGCAGCAACAGGCCTCGGGCCCACCGCCAGCAGCAGCAAGGATTCAGTGATGCTCATCCTACCCAGTTCGGCAACAGCAGCCTTATCTAGATTAGATTAGCTCATTTTGCTTATTCTTATCTTATTGTTCTTATCTCTTATCCTATCTTGTTAATAGCTTATCAGATTAGGATTAGCTTAGCTTATCTTATCTTGTTAGTAGCTTATCAGATTAGGATTAGCTTATCTTATCCTTAGCAAGATAGAACTGGAAGTCTCCTTATTCAACAAGGAGACTCCCCTTGAATAGGACTCTTGTAATCTCCTATTTAAGGAGACCCCATTATTGAATGAGATATCAAATTATTCAGTCAAGAGTGAGTTAGGAGAGTTGGTGATCTCTTGGACAAATCACCAAAGGCGCCAAGATAGGTTCATCACGAGCAAGAAGGAACAAGGGAAAACAGGAGGTTTTTCCCGTGGACCGACCGTGACGAGATCCTATTCCCGGAACCTCAATAACTTGTAATCAGAGCAAGGCGTCATGGGAGATCTGGAGCAGCTACCGTCCAGGGTCCACGACCTTGAGCACCAACTCGTGGAGACCAACTCCGAAGTTCGTGAGATCAAAGGTGAAGTGCGAGAACTGCGACGACTAATGGAGATGTTTCTTTCCAGCAGGGAAAGGAACTCTGACGGAGGGACAGCAGCTAACGACCGCCAGCCAGATCTGCCGGAGTCTTCCGGCGAACAACAGTCCGTCGGCCATGGAGCAGCCATCATCCCCAAGTACAGCAGGCTGGAGTTCCCATCGTACAACGGCAACGGAGACCCCCTAGGCTGGTTGTATCGCTGCGAGCAATTCTTCCGGAATCAACGAACAAATGACTAGGACAAGGCAAGCCTAGCCGCCTTTCATTTAATAGAAGAAGCACAACTTTGGTTTTATCGGTTAGAGCAAGAAGAACCCGGGCTCAGTTGGCCCCAATTTAAATCATATTGCCTTCTTCGGTTCGGACCCCCATTGACCAGCAACCCACTGTGCGAGCTAATTAACCTTAAACAGACCAGAACAGTTGCTGAATACCAGCGACAGTTCCAAACCCTCCTCGCAAGGGCATCCTCCGTGCGACCAGACCAGCAAGTAGATATGTTCATAGCAGGGTTAGCAGAACCCCTGCAAGTGGATGTCGAGATGCAGAATCCCCCAAATTTGGTCACAGCCATGGACTTAGACCGTGCATTTGAGCGCAAGCTGCAGCTCAGCCGCAGAATTTTTAATGTGGGTCATCCACCGAACTCGTGGGTGCCCCCAAGACCAGCAACAACGACCCCCTCTTCTGTGAACAGCCGGGAAATGAAGCCTCCCACTACCACCACCTCTAGAGCAGTGACAAGTACAGGCAGTAACATGGTCACTCCTCCCATCAAGCGCTTGACCAGGGCAGAAATGGCAGATCGCTGAGCGAGAGGTCAATGTTTCAACTATGATGACCTCTACTCGGCAAGACATAGATGCAAGAGGCTTTTTTGCCTTCTCATAGATGAGCAAGAGGAGGAGGAAGGGGAACCCGTCACATTCAAACCAGAGATCTCTCTCCATGCGATCACCGATATTAAAACCTCTCAGACCATGCAGTTACAAGCACAGATCGCAGGTCAGCCGGTGCACATTCTCGTCGATTCAGGGAGCACACACAACTTCATAAGTGAACGTGCAGCCTTGCAGTTAAAACTATCAATGGAACTCCGACCGCGACTATAGGTAGCCGTCGCAAATGGTGAAAAAGTTCATAGTCCAGGGATTTGTAAGGACGTCCCAGTACAGGTCAATTCTGAACTAATTCTTGTTGATTTATTTGTACTCTCATTAGATGGGTTCGATATTGTTCTCGGGGTCAAATGGTTAATTACCCTAGGCCCGATTTTGTGGGACTTCAGCGCACTCACCATGACCTTCCACCTGAATGGCAAGCAGGTTTCATGGCACGGTTGCAGGGTTAAAGAAAAGGCACCACAGGTTCATGCACTCCAAACAGAACCAGCAGCCATGGAAAAACTTCTCGCCGAGTTTTCAGATATGTTCCAGGAACCGAAGGGCCTTCCCCCTTCCCGAGCTTGCGACCATCATATTCCTTTGGTGGTGGGTTCAGCACTAGTCGTTGTTAGGCCTTATCGCTACCCTCACTTGCAGAAGGATGAGATAGAAAAACAATGTACAGCGATGCTGAACCAAGAGATCATACGCAAAAGTCACTCCCCCTTCTCTTCGCCGGTTCTGTTGGTGGCGAAGCAGGATGGAACATGGAGGTTCTGTGTTGACTATAGAGAACTCAATGACCGGACGATCAAAGATAAGTTCCCTTTTCCCGTTGTGGATGAACTGCTGGACGAGTTGCATGGTGCCCAGCATTTCTCTAAGTTGGACCTCAGGTTCGGATATTTCCAAGTTCGCATGGCTCCCGGTGACGTGAAGAAGACTCCTTTTCGCACCCACCATGACCACTTCGAATTTTTAGTCATGCCATTCGGACTCTCCAATGCACCATCTACATTTCAGGCACTAATGAACGAGGTATTCCAGCCCCATCTGTGCAAATTTGTTTTAGTTTTCTTTGATGATATCCTCGTTTACAGCAAATCATGGGTAGAGCATGTCCACCATCTGAGGACCGTTTTCGTACTCCTACACCAACACAGCTTATTCCTGAAACGGTCCAAGTGCTCCTTCGGGGAACGACAGGTTCTTTACCTCGGCCACATCATCCATGGCCAGGGTGTCACAGTTGATAGTTCCAAGATTCAGGCTATAACAGAATGGCCCAAACCTCAATCCGCCAAGGCCTTACGTGGGTTCCTCGGTTTAACGGGTTACTACCGCAAATTTGTACAGAACTATGGAGTGTTGGCAGCCCCATTAACCAACCTGTTGAAGAGAAACTCCTTCCGGTGGGACGACACAGCTGATGAAGCTTTTCTATCACTGCGAAATGCACTGTCTTCAACCCCTGTCCTGCAATTACCTAATTTCGCCCTCGAATTTACAATCGAGTGCGATGCTTCCGGAGTGGGTATCGGGGTCATACTACAGCAGCAAGGGCACCCAATCGCTTTCTTCAGCCGCAGATTGGCGGACCGGCATCTGAAGCTTCCAGCCTATGAGCGCGAACTAATCGGCCTTGCTCGAGCCATCCAGCATTGGAGGCCGTATTTGTGAGGACGGTCGTTCATCATCAAAACTGATCATTACAGCGTCAAATACCTGTTAGAGCAGCGTCTCACCACTTCCCCTCAGCAGCATTGGGTTAGCAAACTGCTCGGGTTTGACTTTTGGGTAGAATATAAGGTGGGATCCTCTAATCGCGCAACTGATGCCTTGTCTAGGCGAGAAGAAGACGCGATGGTTCTATGTAGCATTTCCCAACCTTGGATCTCTCTGTTTGACGACATTAAGAAGGCAGCACCACAGTCCCTGGAATGGTCGCTCTTACTGCAGAAGATCCAGACCGGCACGGCCGACCCCGATTGGTCACTTCACAACGGGTTGGTACTGTATAAGGGACGAGTCCATCTTCCAGCAAATTGCCCGTTGATTTCCACCATCATCACCAACATCCATAATTCCACCCATGAGGGCATTCAGAAAACACTACACCGCGTCCGGACTGATTTCCATTGGCGAGGTATGAAGACTTCTATTCGAGATTTTGTCCAGAATTGCTCCACATGCCAACAGCACAAAGGGAAAAACCTATACCCAGCAAGCCTCCTTTAGCCCCTTTCCATCCCATCGCAGATCTAAGCCGACATCTCCATGGACTTCATTGAGGGACTTCCCAAGGTAGGGGCAAATCAGTTCTCTTTGTGGTAGTCGACCGCTTCTCTAAATACGTGCACTTCATTCCTCTATCACATCCGTACAGTGCCACTTCGGTTGCCCTCGCCTTCTTTACACATATCTTTTGCTTACATGGGTTGTTGGAATCCATCGTCAGCGATAGAGACCCGGCCTTCACTAGTGCCTTCTGAAAAGAGTTATCGACTACACAGCACCACCCTGGCCTACTCATCAGCTTACCGGTCACAAACCAACGGTCAGACGGAAGTGGTTAACCGCACTATCGAGATGTATCTCCGCTGTTTCGTAGGCGATCAACCTCGACGGTGGTTGGAATGGCTTCCTTGGGCCGAGTACTGCTACAACACAGCCTACAATTCCTCCCTCGGCATGACTCCCTTTCGCGTCGTTTACGGTAGGGATCCTCCCCGCTTGATGTCCTACGAACCCGGATCTACTCGCTTGGACGCAGTCGATCACTCCTTACAGGACCGCGACGCCCTCCTCGCCGACGTCCGCATTCGCTTACAGCAGGCCCAGCTCCGCATGAAGCTCCACTATAACAAGCACCACCGGGAACTGTCGTTCGATCCAGGACAATTTGTTTGGTTGAAGCTTCAGCCCTATCGGCAGCGCTCCTTGCACCACAAGGCTGCCCCGAAGCTGGCCCCTAAGTTCTTTGGGCCCTACAAGGTTATGTGACGGATTGGCAGTGTGTCCTACCAGCTGAAATTGCTAGAGACTAGCCGAACTCATGATGTCTTCCACATCTCCTTGCTGAAACCATTTACGGGTGTTCCCCCGGACCAAGTTCCCTCCCTACCACCCTTGAAAGATGGCAAACTGGTCCCCCAACCTAAAACTATCACCCGCTCTCGTCTCAATCGTGGAATCCTTGAAGTCTTGGTGGAATGGTGTGATCTACCACCAACAGAAGCCACATGGATCCCATTGGCAGAGTTCCAAGCCACATATCTAGCTCTCGAGCTTGAGGACAAGCTCGTAGTCCAGGAGGGGAGTAATGTTATGGACGCCTTCCTCGGGAAGACGTACCATCACCGCTGGCAGCAACAGGCCCCAGGCCCACCGCCAGCAGTAGCAAGGATTCAATGATGCTCATCCTACCCAGTTCGGGAACAGCAGCCTTATCTAGATTAGATTAGCTCATTTTTCTTGTTCTTATCTCTTATCCTATCTTGTTAATAGCTTATCAGATTAGGATTAGCTTAGCTTATCTTATCTTGTTAGTAGCTTATCAGATTAGGATTAGCTTATCTTATCCTTAGCAAGATAGAACTGGAAGTCTCTCTATTCAGCAAGGAGACTCCCCTTGATTAGGACTCTTGTAATCTCTTATTTAAAGAGACCCCATTATTGAATGAGATATCAAATTATTCAATCAAGAGTGAGTTAGGAGAGTTGGTGATCTCTTGGACAAATAACCAAAGGCGCCAAGATAGGTTCATCACGAGCAGGAAGGAACAAGGGAAAACAGAAGGTTTTCCCCATGGACCGACTATGACGAGATCCTATTCCCGGGCCCTCAACACATGGCGTGTTCTCAAACTGGTCGGGTTGGTTTTGGAACACAAAATATTGTAGATTTTGGAACACACCAAAATCTTGTATTCTAGAACACACCACACTTTGCGGCACTCAATAAACATTGATTTAACATATATGTACTTACAAAATAGAATTTAGAACTTGTATACAAGAAGCCTAAAATGATAAAATTAAGTTTGACTTTGAAGTGAAAAATCCACATACAATCCAGTCCACTAGACTGGATTGGATTATTCAACCTAGACTAGATTGGACTGGTCCAATCCAATCCACTATCTTATTGGACTGTTCAACTTGGACTAATCCATTCTCTTATTGGATTATTCAATCTGGACCGGATTGGATTGGCCCAACCCAATCCATTGTCTTATTGTATTCAACTTGGACCAATCCATTCTCTTATTGGACTGTTCAACCTGGATCGGATTGGACAGGTCCAACCCAATTCACTATCTTATTGGACTGTTCAACTTGGAATGGATTGGACTGGTCTAATCCATTGTCTTATTGGACTGTTCAACCTAAATCGGATTGGACCAATCCAATCCATTGACTTATTGGAATGTCCAACTTGTTCAAATTGGTTTTAATTCAATTCAGATTGTGTCCAACCCAAACATGGTCCATTGACAACCCCAATCTTATCTTCTGTCAATAGACTAGACATTGGTTCAACCCAATCCAGTCCAATATAAACCGATATAAATGAACTAGGTCTAGTCCATTCCAAATTTTATAAGCAAATACTTTATAAAAAAATATTATAAGAAAAAAAATACCTGTAAAGCAAAAATGGTCTTGTGCATAACTTAACTGTTGACCAGAGTTGGCATTGTTTCAAGACTTGAACCAAATATGGGAATTCCTTGAGGTTAAACCTAATTTCTTGTATTTAACTAAGCAAGAAACAATGGTTTGATTTGGAAGAAACTATGATAAAACAGGTACCCAATTCCATTATATAGTTTGAGAACCTAAAAACTATCTATCAAAGGAATGAAGGTACCCAATTCCATTGGGAGCCTAGGGTCATTAGAACTTTGGGATCTTTGTGGCAACTGATGCGGCACGATCCGGGCACTCCTACTTGGCTGCTGACTGCCTCTTTGTTGGCAACGGATGGCACCTAAGAAGATGAAAGGAAGGATTCCCGGTGGGAATACTCCGATGCTTAAGTTAGTACTGTGTACAAGAAGCAAAGAGAGAACGAAGGCCAAGAGTGGAGGTCGCGCTTTATCACTATATTCGAGAGATTAGAGGTTTTTTTCGAAGATGTTTCTCTTCTGCCCTGAGGGCTTTTATAGGGGCGCTCTTGTGAGATCGGGCATAACCGCCACTGGGCCTCTGCCACAGCCGTTACCTGCCAGGGCTGTGCAGGTGGCTGTTGGGATGTACTCCTTGCCCGGGTGAGTGACACGTCTCCAAAGTGACAGACACGCCTCCGCCTACTAAGAGACGTGGGTGCAGACTGTCGAAAGGACAAGGACCGCGCCGTTAGTTAGGGACATGGCGCAGTCTGGCTAGTATGACCTATTAAATAGAAGCTTCCTGAAGAATGCTTGTACGGCCCATTCGCGAGCTACTTTGCAGTGAACTTGGAATACTTTAGGAGTACCCTTAGAGGTAGCTCGGAATATCCCTTTAGAGGTAGCTCGGGGGACCTGGATCTCAAGTTGTGGTGAGCTCCTCCTTTTGCACACTACGATGTAGCGAGCTGCTTTATGGGCCCGTTACTTAGTTGTACTGGACCACAATGCTGAGCTGTCGCTTACGCTGAGTCAGTGTCCACGTGTCGCCGTTTCATAGGTTGGGTTAAATCATCCTTCATCAATTGCCCCCCACTCCTCGAGCTAAGAGTATCGCCTTAGCGTGGGGAATTTATGAAGCGCGATGGATTGATTTGACCGAAATTCAAACATGATTGACTATCCCCATTAAATGCATTTACGGGAATCAAGAGATCTTCTGGCTTCTCTGACTTTTTAGATTCCGAAAACGTGCTGAGGTGGCCTTTAACTCCGAACGTCATGCGGCTGCGACTACCTTAATCATGGAAGACGTGCCGCCAATCGCCTTTGGTTTTCAGAAGGCGTGTGGTCAGGGCGCTCACGGACTGTTGGATTTGCTTTGATCTGGGCCGTCAGTTTGAAAGGATGGGGACTATAAATAGGGGGCCCCCCCGGGCCCTATCTTCTTCCATGCCATCTTGCTGTCTTTGGATTCTGAGGTCGCATACTTCGCCTAGTCTACTCGAGTTCCTCAGTCTGCTCCGTTCTGTCTACTCTGGTGAGTCCCAATCGCTGTCAGCCATGTCTGGGTACTCATGCCATACCTATCATAGGGGCGATAGCCAGGATGATGATGCCCCCTCGAGCTCGGGAGGAGCCTGGGAGCAGATCCCGGAGGCTCGGGAGGCCTCTGGCGACATGGCGTCTACTCCTAGGGGGAGAGAGCCTGATACCTTTGGCCCTTCCTTAATGACAGCTGAGAGACTCAGGTCTCTGATCCGCTACTTTCGCCTCCCTAGGGACCTGGTTTAGAGCCTCCCTACTGGCAACTTCCCCTGGGAGCATGGTCCCAATGACAAAGTAATCTTTCAAGAACAACTCGAGGCTGGCTTGTGTCTCCCCCTGCACCCCTTGATAGTGGAGGTGCTAAATCACTTCAACATCACTATTGACCAGCTTCATCCCAATGCCGTTCAAAACATGGTTGGGACTATATCCCTGTGTCACGAGTACTGCCTTCCTTTGGACCTTGATATTTTTGTCTCTATCCTTTGTATAAAGAACGCTGCTCCTGGGGTTCCTCCAGAGAGGCGCTTTTATTACCTCTCTCCCCGTCGCGGCTATAAGCTCTTGTACGAGCTGCCAAATAAGATTCCCACCTGGAAGCGGGACTACTTTGTGGTCCGTAACCCCGAGGGGTGGCCCTTTCCCACTGCTTGGAGGGGCGCCATCCAGGACCTCGGGGCTAAGCTGGACCCTGAGATTCGAAAAACGATGCTGTCCTGGGCGTTGGTAGGCTTCCTTTGCTCGGACTACTTGGCCGAGGAGAAGCTCGTGCAGGTAGGCTTGAGCCCCGGTAGGTCGACCTTTTGGGTCGTGTAGTGCCTTGTGACTATTGTGTACACATGTATTTTGTTTCTCGTCAAACTAATATCTTGCGGTCTTTTGGCAGCCATCATGTCTAGTGCCGATTCGCGCCGCCTTCTCTTGGGCAGCCAGAGACGCCATGTGAAGAGGGCGCGCCCCGACCGGACCCCTTCTTCGGGAAGCACTGAGTTCGGGTCTGCCGAGCCAATCCTACCCTCTCCTCCGCCCGAGGTTCCAGTGCCCCCTCCGGAGGGGGCTAGTGGGATTAACCCTAGAGGAAACGAGCTCCCTCAGCCGGTGGAGGCCCCCTATAACCCCCTTCAGCCCCGTCCTTACCCCCGATTCCTGGTGGGAAACTGGTAAGGGGTAAATGATTATTTGGTAGCTCATCGGAGGAGTCAGAAGGCAATCACTAATGACGAGATCGCTCAGTGGGGAAACATAGAGCCTGGGGATCTCTCCACGTTCGCCTTTGCCCATTGCATGGTGGTAGGTGGCATTTTTCCCTTTTTCTCTCTTGTTTTGCCTTTTTTCGCTGTCTTCTGATCTTCTTTTTCGTCGATAGGTAAATTCTGCCATCCATGCCATGGCTCTCTAGACGCGCATCCATCACGTCAACGCCCTCGACCAGCGGGCTGCCAACCAGAAGCTCCAGGTCGAGCTCGACCGGATCCGGGGTGAGCTCCATCACACCCGCAAGGGGAGCGAGTCTCAGGAGCTGCTCGTCTACAACCAGGAGGCTCAAGCCGCCTGATTTACTGAAGAGAGCGCATGTTATAGGGAGAAATCATCGAGGATGGCGGGGGAGAGGGAGCTCCTCAGGCAACAGGTGCGGGACTTGGAGTCCACTCTTCTGAATCGGACTCGAAACTTTGATCAGATGGTGGAGGCTGAGCGAGAGAAAGCGGTCTAGGATTTTAAAGACTCCTAGGAATTTTAGGACCTCTAGGCGGAGTATGGTTCGGGTTCGTACCGCTCAGGGTTTAAGCTCTGCCGGTGGCTGATTTGGAAGAAGTTCTCCGGGCTCAACCTCGACGGCATTACTATGAAAGGTCTATTCCCTAAGACAGCAGACCAAGCGGATGAAGAGGAGCCTGACTCTCCTAGATGAGGAGGCAGATCCTTGAGGTGGCGTTTCTCTAGGCTTTTGGTGGCTTCCGAGTGCCGTAAACCCAGTCTTTCACAAGTTTTCGGTTGGGCGGTTGTGCCCTGTAATGATCAAACCTTTCCCGAGCTGTTTAGCTTGGTTACTGCACTTGTTATTTTCCTTTTTTGCTCTTTCTTCTTCTTTTTCTTTGACAATGAATGTTTCTTCCTTCTTCTGAGTATGATGAACTCCCTTTATTTTTGCTAAAGCGATCTCATCATTTGAGCTATTAAAGTTACATACCCGAAGTAGGACTCTTCGGTAGTCGTTATCCCGATTTGCAACGTTTAAGGCCTTTGTGGTATACCGCGAAGTGATTACTATGTATGCCTGAACTGTACATTGGTTGGTTATTCCTCAGTTCAACCAACTTATTGAGACGAGCCATGCTTCGTAGGGTTTAGACCCGAGCTGCTTACACCTTTGATATTTCATACCTTGCCTTCGCCACTGAAGTGGCTAGGTCTTTCTTCACGCCGATGTCTTTGTTAGCTCGATGTTTTGGCCCTTGGGCTGAAGGAGTGGCTCGTGGCCCACTTTCGGAGTTCGCCCATGCCATAGAGGCGACTGGGTCCGGTTGTGCCGAGGTCATATTAGCTCGGTATTCTGGCCCTTAGGCTTTGGGAGTGGCTCATGGCTTACTCGATTCTTACAGATAATATTGCCTTAGGTTGACAATATTCAATGCTCGAGGTACTTGTTTCCCTTCGAGAGTCTCGAGCTCGTATGTTCCTTCCCCAAGCACTTGTTTCACTCGGTAAGGACCTTCCCAGTTGGACCCGAGCTTGCCAACGCCGGGCTCAAGCACCATAACTTTACGAAGGGCCAGGTCGCCAATGCAGAGGTTTCACTTCTTGACCCTGGCGTTATAGTACTGAGCTACTCTCTACTGATAGGCTGTAGTCCTAATGTATGCGAGGTCCCTTACTTCGTCGAGTAGATCGAGGTTGGTACTGAAGGGATGAGAGATCCATCGTATGGACGCCCAAAGATTGCGGAACAAGGGGGCGAATTTCAAAAATTTTTCTCTCCCTTCAACTGGGAATCGCATTCCCTATTTTAGAAAATCATATTTTCAATGACCATTCTTGAACCATGAACCAAACCAGATCTGAACCAAAAGGAGTAGGAGGGAGGATGTACCTGATACGGAGAAACAGTATCTCCCAATGGAGGTGTTCACGCCCAAGGAAGGATCCAAAATCTGCTCCCACTGAAGATGGCGCAGTGCAGGATGGAGCAGAATCAACAATGTTCTTCTAAAAGAGCTTGACTCTTCGCAAGAATCAACTGGATGGCTTGTGAGTACAGCTCCAATCAATCTTTTCCCAAAATATTGGTATCAAGATCAGATCTTGATTTCTCCCAAGAACTGGAGATAATGGCGACGGCAGGAAGGAGGCGGCAAGAGAGTATTCGTAGGGTGCAGAATTCTCTCTTCTTGTGATTTCAGCTCTGAAGACAAGAGTTTTGGGTGCATGTCTAAAGGCTGCCGCCCCTCCTTCTTTTGTTAACCTAAAAGATCAGCTTCACCCTTCTAGCTGCATTGCAGTCTGCAGGGAGGGTCCTGTGTAGCAAGAAGCTCGTGAGCCGGTCAATCCAGCTCGACTCTGCTTGAATGACGGGAGCGACCTCCTCTGCCCCCCCGATAATGCTAGGCCGAGGCAGGTCCTCTATGTACACGGTTCTCATGGTGATGTCAATGGTGTTGGCTAACCTGGACAGGGTGTCGGCCTCAGCATTCTTTGACCCAGGGATTTGTCTGATAAAGTGTGACTAGAAGTTGAGCAGGGCCTCTCTGACTTTGGCTAAGTAGGCAATCATGGTTGGCTCGTGAGCTTCGTACTCACCGGTGACCTGGTTGACCACAAGCTGGGAGTCGCTGCAAATAACGATGTGCTTGGCTTTTACTTCTCTGGCTAGAGATAGTCCAGCTATCAACGCCTTGTACTCCGCTTCATTGTTAGATGTCGCGAACTCAAAGCGTAGTGCGTACTCCTATTTCGTGCTACTTGGGCCGTGCAGGACTATCCCGGCTCTGCTGCCCTGCTGGTTCGAGGAGCCATCTACGTGAAGGATCCAGGGCTCTTCATCCCAGCTCAGGCTCGGCCGAACTAGGAGAGATGCCGCACCGGTTGCTACCTTACAGGGCTCGGACTCGAGCGGCCTGGGAGCTTCGGGCTCACCCGAGTTGGGAGCCTCGTGCTCAACTGACCTGGGGGCTTCAGAGCTGAATGTGCACTCGGCGATGAAATCTACTAAGGCTTGGGCCTTAATAGCAGTTCGCAGCTTGTACTGGAGATCATACTTGTTGAGCTCAACGGCCCGCTTCGTCAACCGACCAGAGACCTCGGGCTTAAGTAAGACTTGCCTCAGAGGTTTGTTAGTGAGAATGATAATAGTGTGAGCCTGGAAGTACGGGCGGAGCTTCCGAACTGCAATTACTAGTGCGTATGCTAGCTTTTCTATCTCCGGGTATCTCGTCTCTACTCCCTGCAATACTTTACTAACATAATAGATGGGTCGTTGGACCCGATCTACTTCCTTTATTAGTACCGAACTTACTACTTCGTCACTCGCCGAGAGGTACAGTTCTAAAACATCGCCCTCCTCGGGCTGGGTTAGGATCGACACACTAGTGAGGTACTTCTTGAGCTCGTCAAATGCAAGCTGACAGTCTTGGGTCCATTCGAACCCTTTGCTCTTGATCGCCTTAAAGAACGGTAGACAGCGGTCCACCGATTTGAACATGAAGTGGCTCAGGGCGGCTATGCGGCCATTCAACCTCTGAACCTCCTTCAACTTACGGGGTGGTCTCATGTCTAAGATGGCCTTAACCTTATCCGGGTTGGCTTCAATGCCGTGCCGGTTAACGATGTATCCTAGGAACTTACCCGAGGTTACACCAAACACACACTTGTTTGGATTCAATCTCATATTAACTTACGCAAAATTTCAAAAACAGAATGCAAGTCTTGTATTAATTCATGTGAGAATTGAGTTTTGATGACCATGTCGTCTACATAGCATTCTACGTTTCTGCCAATTATCGGCGCCAACAACTTATTTACAAGCCTTTGAAAGGTTGCCCCTGCGTTTTTCAACCCAAAGGGCATAACCTTGTAACAGTATAGGCCGAACTCCGTGATGAAGGCAATCTTTTCTTCGTCCTCCGGGTCCATCTTGATCTGGTTATAGCCCGAATAGGCGTCCAAGAAACTTAGCAACTCATGCCCTGAGGTGTCTACCAATCGGTCAATTCTAGGGAGCGGGAAGCAGTTTTTTGGGCAAGCTCGGTTTAGGTCAGTGTAGTCGACGCACATTCGCCACTTGCCATTAGCCTTCTTTACCAGGACGGGGTTGACTACCCAGCTCGGGTAGTGGACTTCTCTTTTGAAGTTCGCTGTGAGGAGCTTCTCGACTTCCTCGTCGACTGCTTTCCATCGTTCCGGGGCTTGGTTGTGTTTCTTCTGTCTAACGGGCCTGACTATAGGATCAGTGTTCAGCTTGTGAGTTATGAGTTTGGGGTCTATACCGGGCATCTCTACCGCGGACCATGCAAAAATATCTAAATTTTTAAGTAAGAAACTTACCAGTTCTGATCCTAGGGGCTCCTGGATGGAAGCGTCAATATGAAGCGTCCAACCCGGGTCTGCTGCTGAGGTCGGGACCGCGAATGTTTCTTCCATGGGTGTGACTCGCTCTTCGCCTTGCTCCGTGGGTCGCTCTAGTTCAAGGTCGCCGACCACCTTGGTCTTACCCTTTAGGGCGGCAACATAGCACTTGCGGGATTCGAGCTTGTCGCCCTGAGCTACTCCCACACCGAAGTTTGTTGGGAACTTCATGGCCAAGTGGTAAGTGGAGACCACCGCTCGTAGGACATGGGCGATCGATCGACCTACTATGGCATTGTAGGGGGAGGGGGTCGCGACCACCAAGAAGTCGTGCTTGAATCTGATCACACAAGACCACGTGTCAACTTCCACAGGTATTGTTATTTTCCCAAGGGGCCGGACTTCTTCTCCGCTGAAGCCTACCAAAGGAGTGTCTGCGGGCTTTAGGTCACTTCTCTGCAACTGGAGCTAGTCAAACGCAGCTTTGAACAGAATGTCGGCTGAGCTGCCTGAGTCGACGAGTACACGCCTGACCTCAAAGTCGTTAATTCTTAGCTTTAATACGAGCGCGTCGTCGTGGGGGTAGTGGACTCCTCGTGCATCATCTTCCGTGAAGAAAATTGGCTCTTTTGTCCTCGATCGCTTTGGGGGGTTTTGCTCCTCCCGGGTGGCTTCATGAACCGAAGTCCGAGCTGTTGCTGAAGTGCAAGCCGCGATGATAGAACCTCCCACTATCATGTGAATGGTTCCCCGAACTGGCCTCTCCTCTGGAGGCTACCTCTGCGGTTGTTCGGCCGGCCTACTACTGGACTCGGGAGCATCTTTACCGTGCTCCCCTTGCCGACATGTTCTATTACTGTTGTTATTATTATTATTTTGTACAAAGTTTCTCAAATATCTGCGACGGATGAGCTCCTCCATCTCGTCGCGGAGGTATTTACAACTCTCGGTACTGTGACCGTGGTCTTTGTGAAAACTGCAATACAATCTCTTATTTCTTTCATTGGGATTCCCCCTCAGACGGGGCGGCCACTTCTTGTACGGGGCGTCTTTAATTGCCATCAGGATTTCAGCCCGCTTCGCGTTCAGTGGGGTGTAATCAGCTCGGTCCGGTGCAGGAGCTCGGAACAATTGACCCGGCTTTGCCCCTCGAACTGTTTCCTTTTTTGTTCGGGTGTCCCCTTGACTGGAAGACTCTCCTTCTCTCTTTCTTTTTTCGGGTGCGCCCTCGCCCTTCTAGTTGATCTCCTCTTTGGTGGCTATGAACTTATCCGCAAGCTTCAGAAACTTGGTTATGGTCATGGGTTGGTTGACGACCATGTGCCACTTGAACTCTTTGTGCTTGACGCCCTTCTTGGCTATTGCAAGGCGTACGGCGGGGTCCAGGCGTGGTATCTGCATACAAGCATTGTTGAACCACTTGATATAGCTCCGGATGGACTCTCCCTCTCTTTGTGCTATGTTGAAGATGCTTTCTTCAGTTCGCGGGCACCGTTTGTTGGTGACAAAGTGGGATGTGAAGGCTTGTGTGAACTGCGCCCAACTTCTTATCGACCCATGTGCCAAGTTCCGGTACCACGTGCGGGCTGCTCCCCTAAAAGTAGTGGAGAAGGCCACGCACATGTATGACTCACTGGCTTGCGCTAGGTGCAATTGTGATTGAAAGACATCTACATGATCATTTGGGTCGAACGACCCGTCATACTTGTCAACAGGGGAGAGCTTGAAATCCTTAGGCATTGGAACTGCCAGGAGTTCGGAAGATAGGGGGGACGGAACCGAGAGGAGGGGAGCTTTGGCTTCGGCCGAGCTTACCTCTTCTTTGCCCATGAGATCAGGCAAATCGCGAGTGACAGATCGGCGAGCTCGGCGGCGGCGCCTTTGCTTCATGGTGGGCTCGGCGTTTGTGCTTCTCACCTCTGCGCTGTTCGGAATGGTTTGCGCCGGGAGTAGCCCGGTCTACTGGTGATGGTTGCGGACAGAAGGGTCCTGCTTGGAGTCTGTTGCCAGGATCTCGAACAAGTTTTCAAGGATCGGGGTTCCAAACTTTGACTGTCGAGGCGACGTAGGCCCGCCGAGCCGGGGTCCTCCCGACCTGTCCGCCCGCGACGAGATCGGGGTAGCCGGTCTCTCCCGTCTGCCATGGGGGGAGGCCTGATTTTTTGGGAGATTTTGGGGGGCCTCTCCTCGGCCGGAGTGCTCGCTTTGGCGACGAGACTTGGCTTGTTGCGAGGCTGAGCGCTGAGGCGGGAGCTGAGGCGAGAGCTGAGGCTGCTGAAGCTGAGGTTGGGGCAGCTGGGTGAACTGGGAGACCTGGTGCAGTACGTGCTGTTGATAGAGCTGAAGTTGTTGGAACTGTTGCATTTGGGCTTGCATGTTCCTCATGCACTGCATCAGGTCCTCCAGCTGGTTTGAGCTGGCCGCTGGGGACATGACCGAAGGTTCGGTGAACGTCGTTCCGACTGTAGTAGGGAGTGGGGCGATGACTGGTGCCATTGTCAGGGGCACATTCAAGCTGGGGATTCCGTCCGCTGAGAGGGGGACGGTGAACTGTCCGATACAGACAGTAGGAAGCTGGGGTTGTTCCTTGGAGTTATCCATTTCCATGCTTCGTCCGACGTTGCTAGAGGAAGCCATGAGCGTTGGATTGTTTCGAAGAGGGAAAGAACTGAAAGAGTTTAGAAAGGCTTTTTGAAGTGTTTCCCATAGACGGCGCCAAATGATGCGGCACGATCCGGGCACTCCTAGCTGGCTACTGACTGGCTCCTTGTTGGCAACGGACGGCACTTGAGAAGATGAAAGGAAGGATTCCCGGGGAGTTTACCCAGTGGGAATACTCCGAGGCTTAAGTTAGCACTGTGTACAGGAAGCAAAGAGAGAACGAAGGCCAAGAGTGGAGGTCGCACTTTATCACTATATTCGAGAGATTAGAGGTTTTTTTCGAAGAAGTTTCTCTTCTGCCCCGAGGGCTTTTATAGGGGCGCTCTTGTGAGATCGGGCATAACTGCCACTGGGCCTCTGCCACAGCCCTTACCTGCTAGGGCTGCGCAAGTGGCTGTTGGGATGTACTCCTTGCCCGGGTGAGTGACACGTCTCCAAAGTGACAGGCACGCCTCCACCTACTAAGAGACGTGGGTGCAGACTGTTGAAAGGATAGGGATTGCGCTGTCAGTTAGGGACGTGGCATAGTCTGACTGGTACGGCCTGTTAAATAGAAGCTTCCTAAGGAATGCTCGTGCGGCCCATTCGCGAGCTACTTTGTAGCGAGCTTGGAATACTTCAGGAGTACCCTTAGAGGTAGCTCGGAATATCCCTTTAGAAGTAGCTCAGGGGACCCGGAGCTCGCGTTGTGGTGAGCTCCTCCTTTTGTGCGCTATGATGTAGTGAGCTACTTTATGGGACCGTTACTTAGTTGTACTGGACCACAATGCTGAGTTGTCGCTTACGCTGAGTCAGTGTCCACGTGTCATCGTTTCATAGGTTGGGTCAAATCATCCTTCATCAGCAACCATTTTTCTAGCCTACCAAATAGCATCAGTCAACTTTATAAGCTCAAGAACCTCTAGTTGGGTGACTGCACGAGGCTTAAAGCACTTCCAAAACTTCCACCAAATTTATATTACTTGCACACTAGTGGTTGCACATCATTGAAAGAATTTTCTTGTCTTTTAAGCTTATCTTCGTTGGGAGGATTGGATATGAGCCAAACCAGCATTTGTAATTTTCCAAATAGCATCCATGGCCTTTCTCAACTCAAGGAACTTGTACTACAAGACTGTAAAAAACTTAAATCAATCCCAGAGCTTCCATCAAGTCTGGAAAGAATATATGCAAGTGGTTGCACAAAAATGGAAAAATTGCCAAATCTCTCAAACTTACAGAACCTATAACTCCTAATGCTTATGGATTGCCTCAGGTTAGCTGAGATTGAGGACCCAGAAAGGAAGGAACCCATTCAAGAAATTCACATGGATCGGTGCAAAAATTCATATGCCTTTATGAAGAGTTTCCTAAATCTTCCCCAAGTCTATCTCTCTCTCTCCTTATATTTATTTGACTATATGAATGTATCTATCTATCTACTTATCTCAAATAATATATGGTTTAAATGGAAGAGGGGGCTAAAGATGAATGTAGTGGATTTGATGCCATACTTGTTGGGAGTGAGGTCCCGGATTGGTTTACATGTCGAACCCTGGGTTTTGAAGTCTCCTTTGAGGTGCCTCTAGTATTGGGTAGTAAGGTCTGAGGGCTCACTTTGTGCATTGTTTATGCCAGATACAATGAGACCTTAAGGATTTGTTAGCCAGACTAATGACTGTTAAGGTTCCAAATCATTGATAGTCGTAATAGAAAATCAAAATGATTCACATTGATGACCCAGAGTCTAACAAGCATTTTTTAGCCTGATTAAACTATTTGGAATAACAAAGGAGAGAGGAAATACCTGATGAACGATCAAGGAGTCTACTGCTAGATAGAGAGAGAGACACGAGATAGATAACCACAAGAGAGACTAGGGAGTTCCGTTGGTTACTGGATAACACTAAAATGATGGAATAATGATCACCATCGCTATTCGCTAGAGAGAGAGATATGAGAGAAAACAACTGGAGAGATACTACCGCCATAGATAAATACCACCGTCGGAGAGATACCATCGCCGAAAGTACTACCGGAGTTCGATGAATACCACTGCTGGAGAGAAACCTTCTTCGTTAATTGCCAGAGGGAGTAGTGGAGGCATGGAGCGCTAGGTCTTCAAAGAAAATTTTGCAAAAAGTTCAAACTTCAAACGAAATGGAACGGACCTTTTGGTTTAGTGGCTTTGTCCAAATTCGGTCCACATTATATACGAACCACTTAAATTTGGACTGGTCCGAGTCCATATAATTATTTAGACCATCTGGTCCATCCATAACACCTCCAGATCGGATGGGGTACAACCCGAAACCGGTCCATTGACACCCTTACTAATGTGGCCGCAGTAGAGACACAACTAATCAATCAAGATGAGATATTGCAAGAACTCAAGTTCAACCTGAACCAGGCCCAACAGAGGATGAAGTTCTACTACGATAAGAAGCATCGTGAGGTGGAGTATCAGGTCGGGGAATATATTTACTTGAAGTTGCAACCCTATTGTCAAGTCTCAGTCACAAAGAGAGTCTGGTCGAAATTTGGACCCCGTTATTTCGGTCCTTACAATATCCTGGAGAAAATTGGTCTTGTTGCCTATAAGCTAAAGCTTCCCCCCTCTTCCTGCATTCACCTAGTCTTCCATGTGTCCCTGCTCAAAGAAGTGCACCAGCCCCAAGCCATCATCAGCCCAACACTACCCACATTCACTAATGACGGAGGCCTAGTTATTGAACCCAAGAGCATCATGGACTTCAGGTGGGTTAAAAAGGGGGAAATGGGTAATCCAAGAGGCTCTAGTTGAGTGGGAAAGACTACCCACAACATACGCCACTTGGGAACCTTATTGGGAGTTGCAAGACCAGTTCCCAGATCTGGACCTTGAGGCCAAGGTCAATCTGAAGGGGGGAGGAGATGGTGAGAACACCGGAGTGGGCCCAAGCCCAGGCTGCTTTGCTAATGGGCTTCGACCACCCATCACTATGGTGTATACACGTAAGAGGAATCTTTGCCCAACACCTGAGCAGCTCTAGGCCACGTTCGATGGAATACTCGTTCTCTCTCTCTCTCTGGAGGTCGGTTCCCCTCGAAGGAGCCCTAAGATAGGCAGTAACCTATCAGCCTGTCTTTCTTGAATTGTGATAGTTATATACACTCTACAAATTCCCTATCACAGCGGCATCCCCGTTCACTCATGTATGATAAGTGTAATTTGCAACCTACAAATAATTCGAAGCTTGGAAGATAAATTGTCTCTTTGTCGATGTTGTGATACCATTTGCCGATGTGGATTTCTATTCGAGATGTCCTTCTATGGTGAAGCTTTCACGGATATGGCCTTTTGTTTTCAATGCCTCCTTTCCACCAAGGGAGATCAATACTAGGTGGCCATCCGGTATGATGCCAATAAATGAGAACTGCATTAGTTAACTCTTAGAAACCCATAGAGAATTAGAACTCAGATCAGATGTCTTGGAGGTGACCAATAGGTTAAATGAATTGGAGCCTTGTACTATAACAACTGAACCTTGGACATGCCCATCTTCAATGCTTCCACCTAATATGAATTCCACTGCGCACTCTAGAGATAAACTACCATTACACCCAGAGGAGGAAAACCTGTGGAAGACGATTTATCATGTTTATTTCTACAGTGTTCTAATATTTTGAAATCTTCTTTAAGTTTCATCAATACTCCGATTACCTATTAAAATATAAAGCACTTTCTTACAAATGTAAGCCTATTTTATCAATCTGATATGTAAGTGTTAGACAGTTTATGTATGCCCTTAGCTTCAATCTAATTTGATGTACTTTTGTTATTTAGTGGAAATAAATAAAGTGCATGTTTGATTCATGTTGTTTGGTTTAATTCTGTGTAAAACCCTAAAACTGGACATTTGTAGAGACTCATGTTAGTTTTAAATGTTCACAGCCGATGGATAAGTCTGGGGAGATTTATCCTGCCAAGGCTGATGCTGGTGTGCCACCAAGTGTTGGGATGGCCTGTCTCAGCCATCAGGGTAAGACCCGAGGCACATGCAGTATGGGATTACTTGAATCCTTGAACCGGACCAGATTTCCAGTCTTGCCCTGGACCTTGGAGATAGATGGGCAAAACTGGAAAGTTACACCTGACCCCTAGACTCGATTATGACACTTCACTAGGTGCTGGATCAGGTTGCCTTTGATATGCCAATCAGTGAGATCCTTAGTGGGGATCAAAACCTGGGTATGTTGGGGCAGTCTGAAAATTCATCTGAGTGGGTGGTCATAGTGACAGAATCAGCCACTTTGTCGGACAAAGGGTAATGATCGGGAATGCACTCTCTCTGATGGAAACCAAACTACCGGCAGTTGATTTCAATCGTTGGAATTTTGTTTTGCAAAATTAATATATTCATATATATATGTACGGTTTCAAAATGTTTGCAAATGGTTTTAATTCCCGGGATCCATGTGAGAGGAGAGTGCGGCACTGTTCCTTGCAGCCGAGGGAGAGGTCCTCTCTTGTCGGGCAGTGCTTGATCATTAAGGGCTGAGAGGTTAAGTGTAAGACCATTTAGGATAATACCTGATGGGCTAATCTTGCACCTGCCCACAGTCCCTAGGTTTTTATAAGATGGCTTGGCCCAGGGACCACTTAATGTAAGTGTTGGGCCCATAGGGTCCATACGATGGACTCAAGGGGTTCATTGAGTTTTTCAGTGAATTTGGCTGGGCCTTGTATTAAAGGCTAGGCCGAACCCATGTGGCTGGTGTGTAGATCAATGCTTGGGTCCCACGCCATACAAAGAAGCCCAACTGGGCAGCAGATTGGAAGCTAATTAAACACTGAACACTTAATGGGCCAAAAGCCCATTTCGAGGTGGGCTGATATGATCACCCATCCAGGGGGCGAATTTTAGATTGAAGTTAGTAAAAGGATTGGGCTCTTAGCTCTATCCACTCTTAGAGACCAAATTCAAATCAGATTTGAATCTGGTAACCTCCTGATAAGATCAGGAGTAAGCTAACTCTATCTGGGAAAGGGATTAAGATCATCCCCTATCCAAATACTGATTTGGATTGGGATAACTCCTAAGGAGGAGATTTCTTAATCAAGAAGAAAGGAGGAGATTTTGAACCAACTAAGAGGAAGAAATATCAGATTTCGAACCAAGCAAGATCGCAAGAAGGGTTCCTGCGATTTGAGATTAGATCTCATACTCTCTAGAAAAGAAAAACAGTTCAGCCTTTTTCGTTTTCTGGAGATCTCCTCCTGCCGCCGCCATCTGCAATATTGCAAGATTCGATCTTTGCAGAAAAGAAAGTCAAGAAACTAGTTCTTGACATCAGTCTTGCAAGAAAGACTAAAAGAATTCAGTGTTTAGTACATCCAGGGGATTCTTGTGAAGGATCCAGTGTGTAGGACGCACCCTGCTGGTTCTGTTCCATCCGCAGCTGTGTCATCTTCAGCAGGGACAGATCTTGGAGCATTCTTTGGGCGTGAATACCAACTTTGGGAGATACTGCTTCTCCGGATCAGGTATAATCCTCCCATTTATCTTTTGGTACAGATCTGGTTTGATTAGGGTTCAAGTAGATCCTTGAATATTGTATTCTAAATTTAGGGAATATGATTCCCAGTTGGGAGAAGGTAGGAAATTTTTGAAATTCGCCCACCCATTCCGCAACCTTTATGGCGTCCATTAGATGGATCCTACCATTCTTT
Source organism: Nelumbo nucifera (assembly GCF_055504915.1). Classification (NCBI taxonomy): domain Eukaryota; kingdom Viridiplantae; phylum Streptophyta; class Magnoliopsida; order Proteales; family Nelumbonaceae; genus Nelumbo; species Nelumbo nucifera. The sequence goes on along the minus strand of NC_142649.1, from coordinate 142,167,259 downwards.
CAGTAAGTTAGTACTCGAACTTCAAAACGTATTATTGTACTACCCAAACTTTCAAAAAATGATTCCTTCAGGTTGGCATCGTACCTTCTTGTTGGCGAAGGTGGACCATCCATCTTCTATCTCATCTTTTGAAATAGATGATTCTTTCCAGTAGTCCAAGTTATCTGTCATCAGCTCATAGAGACTTGGGATGTTGGGATTCCCAAACCTTGGCATGTCAAGATATGCATAAACCATGGTCACCTCTTGATCAGCAATGAACCAGATAGAAATTGCCCCCTCTAGAAGGGATACTATAGGAAAAGAGATCATTGGGGATCCAATTAACTTGCCCCCAATTTTTCATAATTTGAGGAGAATCCATCGAGTTGTATTATTGTGTTGACATCCCTTTTGCGGGTGGAAAGTTCCTTAAGGTCTGGACGCTCACTATAGCTTGAGCAGAGGAGGAAGAACCCGTGGAGGGTTGCAATGGTACTAGGTCAGAAGACCCAAAAGTCACAATGGTGAAGTTAGTAGCAGCGGAATTGTCACCAAGGTTTAACTTGATCTTTTCTTCTTCTAAAAGACGAAGTATTTTGTCCTTTAAGACAAAACACTTTTCAGTTGGATGATTTATCATCTGATGATATTGACAATACTTGGGGTCAGCCACACGTCCTTGCTCTTTTTGTCGCTTGGGCGATGGAAGCTCAATCAACTTGGCTTGGAGTAGCTAGTTAAGCATTTTCTTGAACGTTAGAGTTAGGGAGCGGATACTCCTTCTCTTCTAGTTCCTTCAGAGTAGGCCTAGACTTCTCTTGGCCTTGGTTTACAAAAGATTTCACTTTAATAGTCATCTTCTTCTTCTTGCCAGAGATCTAAACTAGTGTAATGGTAGTACTTATGACTTCCTTTCCTTTGGAGGAGGATGAGGAAGAGGTCTTAGGGTCCTTCTTGACTTACTTCTTACCTTCTTTCTTCTCACGAGGATCACTTAGTTGGGGATTCCCATGCTTGGCTATCTGGATCTCCATGTCATGAGACCGAGTAGCTAATTCTTCGAAGGTGGTAGGCATGTTCCCTTTGAGGCTGTATAGTAGCCCTCAGTGCATCCCTTGAATGCACGTGTCTAGGACAGATGATTGATTAATTTGTTCCTTACACTGAAGGATGAGGTTTCTCTACTGTTCAATGTAGTCAATGACGGACTCTTCCTTTCTTTGCCTTGTAGTGGAGAGTTCTAAAAGTCCAACCGTTTGACGTGTATAATAAAAGCGAGTGAGGAATTCTCTCTAAAGATGGTCCCAACTTTCAATAAAGACTAGCTAGAGGTCGGTGTACCAATCAAATGTTGTAGACTTGAGGAAGTGAATAAACAACTTCACTATTTGGTTGTTGTAGGTTCCCACGTTGTTGCAAGTCTCGATGAAGTGGGCTATGTGCTACTTTGGATTTCCCTTCCCATTGAATTGCTGGAACTTAGGAGGTTGGTAGCTAATTGGCATGCACATCTCATCAATGCGACGAGTGTATGGTTTGGCATACACTAGAGAGGTTTGTGGAACACCTCCATATTGAGCCCTTATGGTGTCAGCGATCATGTATTGTAGTTGTTGCGCCATTAGAGAAGCAACAGATATTTGAGTGGTGTCTTGCATCATGTTCTACATGGTGACAGGATTATGCTCATCTTGTTCCTGCTACTACTGTTCTTGGAGGTTGGAAGTCATTAAAGGAGTGAATCGTAGAGGGTGAGAAGGTCGTTAACTAGGCTCTTCTTGGCAGTTTTGTATCTCTAGTTTGTTCATTAGGAAGGCAATATGGAGATCTTTCTCAGTGTTGGAGCTCTTGAGGTTGTCAATGGCTTCATCCATCTTTTGGAGCCGTTCTTTCATCGTCGTGACTTCTGTCATCCCCACCGATATGACACCACTAGAAGCAAAGTAGGAGTTGTATGATGGAGAGGAGTAAGACTCCGTCCATGACATAGTGATGGATTGGTCATATAAGAGAAAGTGTTTTTTTCCTTCAAATCAAAGTGTGAAGAGTTGAAGAGGCTTTGCTTAGTCACCTTGGTGATTTTCTGTGTTGGAAGCTCCACTGGAGACGTTAGTTGCATTTTGTTGGATTTTGCCATGGCACGTGTGATAAGACAGTTGTAGGAAGAACCAAAAGTGCTAGAGGGCTTGTTGAAGGAAGTTGCAGCCTTCTAGATAGCCATTAGATGATTGTTGCAGTTGTTGACTTGAAAGATGAATGGAAGAGAGAGTGTCCCATCGAGCGTGCTAGAAATTTGTCGACATAAATTTTGTGTATTTGATTAACACAAAATATGGAGATAAATTACAAAAATAAATTTTTAATAAAGAAAATATAAGGGAATTGAACTCACTTTGATTTCTACTTGATAACGTGAGCAGCCTTTGATTAGCGGTCGAATTTGATGAAGACAAGGGTCATTGGCATTTTTCTTGTACTTCTTGAAATGTTGATGTAGATTTTCTTGAATTTGGTGCTTCTGAAGAGTTGATGTAGATTTCTTCACTTTGTGCTTTGCTTCTTGATCAACTATGAATGATGCTTCTCTAAAAAAGGCTCTTTTGTAGTTGTTTGGTTTTCTTTAGAGAGCTTGAATCCAAGTGTGTTGTAGAGAAATAAAAAGATTTTCCCTTCTTTCTTCTCTCTTGATTTTGAAGTTGTTGGAGTTTGTGGTTGCTTGCAATCCTCAAGTGTTGGTGTGAGAGAGCTTCATGCAATGTGATTGTTGAAAAAGAAAAAAGAAAATGCACTATTTCTCCTTAGGCAAGACTATTTATAATCAAAGATTATGATTGTCACCTCAACCCACTTTGCTAACCAATCCCATGCGAGTGGGGTGTTGGGTTAGTGTTAACTTTCACAAATGCACAATTATGTAGGATTTAATGGTCTTGCCAATCGGACCACCCTATTAGAATAAGACATGGTCCATATTGGACTTAGTACACTTGGATCCTTGGGCCACCAAGTCATATTTATGTAGACTTTGGCCTTAGGTCCATGAAGGCCTATATTAATTTGTGAAGGCTATCATGTAAATTAAGCCCACTTATTTGGCTTAAATCACATGTCTGTAGACCCACCATGTATGAGATGTACAATGTAGATATATGTTGGAAGAGATTTTCTCTATCACACCTTAACTTGTCCTATACACAAAAATCTGCTATAAATAGAAGGCCCCTGGATCAATTATATTTGCCCCGGCTATTTGCACAAATTCAAATCAAGAGATGAAATGAAGAGTAGAAGAAATTGAATGGGATTGGAAAGGAAAATAAACCACTTGTATCACTTAGAATGCAACCACGAGAACATTAAAAGAATAGCAATTGAAACAAATAATAAAAATCTCCTAGGAAAATCTTACTCATACCCATTTCTACAAGTTTTAATTTTACCTACATTCACAATAATTTAAAACTTCTCACGCTCACTCATTGACACCATATTTCTTTATATTTAATCAATTCCTCCAATTGTTTTTTTTTTTGACAAAATTCCTACAGTTGTTAGTATTAAAAATTTGTTAAGTGAGAATTAACAAAAATTTCCCTGCTTGCATATTGTTTTTGGGTCATTTATTAAAACACTCCCTATAGTTTCTTGGATTTATTAAGATCTACCTTATAGATTGTGTTTTACTTAAACACCCTTTTGTAGTTTGTAATCAATTTACTTAATTGACCTTTTCATTTGATGACAATGGAAAATGATAGTTTTAACTCTAACATTCATTTGAAGAAATTTAAAACAAAGAAAATAAATATAAAAATACAAATTTCTCTTTGAATAAGACATGAACAATCATTTTATTTGATTTTATTTGGTCAATTTTGTTTTTTGTATAAAATGTTAAGGATAATTTTGGAATAAGTAATAATGAGGCGATGGCCTTCCACACTTTGCATTCGATTTAGGTGATAATGTTACTATTTTCATATGACAAAAGACACAATTATTAGCAAAAAGATCAATTAAATAAATAGGTTGCGAAATATAAAGAATATTTGATAAGTTTAAGTAAATAACCCTTTTTTTATGAGGAGATATCGGCAATGTATGGCTGCTGTGCAAACAGTGAAAATATCACACACGGGATGGGATATGCTCCTCACACTTAGGCGCCTCATCGCACATAGAGTGAAGCGCGTGTGAGGCGCCCTATGTGAGGAACAGATCCCACCTCCGGTATGTGTACACGATTTTTGCGTTACGAGATCTGGAGTCGTTCGCTTGCACTTGTACTTGATTGATGTTTTAATGTGATGTCCTGCTTTGGTGGTGTTCGTACGATTTATCGAATCCCCTGTCTGGCGAATTCCCGTGTCTGGCGAATAACATGAGTCAAGTTCGAAAACACGCCTCCCCACGTGTCAGTCTTCTACGAAAGAAACAAAATTTGAGTCTGACACAATGAGGTCTGCAGAGAAGAAACAAGGCCGACACTCTTAAAAATTGAATCTAAAGACCTCTCCGTTTTTTTGGTTTACACTTACGGTTAGATCCTAGTCTGAACTCTCTCTCTCTCTCTCTCTCTCCATGCATCGGGTTCGGAGGAACCAAGGCACGATGAATCGTCGTCTTCTCAAGATTCCCGGCGAAATCTTAACATCATCTCGCCTAAAGGATCTCCTACTAATCTTCTCGTCCCTCTGCATTCTTTACCTCGTCGTATCCCATTACCGTATCTCCACGCTCCTCCAAATACGACATACACAACCCTATCCATCATCATCATCATCGCCACCCACTTCCCTCAGCCACCTCGCCTTCGCTATCGCTTCCTCCTCCAAGTCCTGGCCCAACCGTAGACACTACGTCCGTCTCTGGTGGAAACCCCAACTTATGCGAGGCTACGTATTCCTCGACCGTAAGCCGCCCGATTCCGCTACAACCAATACCACGGAATCTCTCCCGCCGGTGCTTATCTCCGAAGACACTTCCCGGTTCCCATACACCTACAAGGGCGGCCTCCGATCGGCGATCCGCGTGTCGCGTATCGTCTCGGAGATCGTTGCCCGGAACCTGTCGGACGTCCGGTGGTTCGTGTTCGGGGACGACGACACGGTGTTCTTCCCGGAGAATCTAGCCAAGACGTTGTCCAAGTATGATCACAACCGGTGGTATTACGTGGGGAGCAGCTCCGAGAGTTTCGAGCAGAATTCCAGGTTCTCGTTTGAAATGGCGTTTGGGGGAGGAGGGTTTGCGATTAGCTACCCGCTGGCTAGGGTTTTAGCGAGGGTGATGGATTCGTGTCTGATGAGGTACTCGCATTTGTACGGAAGTGATTCGAGGATTTTCTCATGCTTGGCGGAGCTTGGTGTCGGTTTAACGCATGAATCTGGATTCCATCAGGTAAAGGACGTAGTCTGTACTCTGTACAGAGAATATATCTATCTCCTCCTCTGTTATCTTTATTAATTTACTTAATTAATAATTTCCTTTGTTTTTCTTTTGCTAATGATGATAATGAATCCATTACCCTAAGCCCCAAGGTCAAATCTGTAATTTACTAAAAATATATTATTTATTGCTAGTTGTCGTTTATTCAAGTGCAACAATACAATATCCTAGCGCTTCGGTCCTGGGTGCGGACTGTGGTAGTGTGGTCTTGTGGTGCCCTGAACCACAAAAAGGACAAGAGCTAATATGGATTTTCGTACTGGTGCTGCTAAAAAAATATATATATTTCTTTACGGTATATCTTTATTTTCATGTAACTCATGCAATGAGTGATAAAAGAAGGAATAAATAGATTACCTGTTAAAAAAAAAGGAATAAAGTAAATGTTCATTCGCGCATGGGTTCTGTACATTGTAATGTATGATACTGCCAAGGATTCGTATTGCTGGCATTCCTGTTAAAATAATTGATTAATTGTATTAAATTTATCAAGTATTATAATTTACGATTTATTCCCAATTTTTACTTTCGGAACGAGAGATCTTATGGATTTTGGTCAGTCACATATCAAGGATCCGTGTAATGCAGTCAAATCAATCTACTTAAGTTTATCAGAAAACATATAAAAAACAGAAATTGATGAATGTTGCTTGATGCTCACACAGGAGTGCTACAGATCTCCAATGAGGGGGGGGGGGGGGGGGTTGGATATAAATGATGGTACTTTTCCCTCCTGTTAATTCAAAGAGTTGACTATCAGATTGAATGATGATCAGATTAATGTACAGTTCAGTAGGCCGTGAACAAACTACTGTGTTACTGTTTATCACTTATGGTCTCCAAAGTAGGAAAAGTTTGCAAAAGTTCATTATTCAAATTTTATGGCCGATGAGTGATAAATACGGTAGGGTGCTCATGGCTTATCAGATTGGAGATCTAATTACATCACTCAGTCCGATTATACGTTGAAAGTTTGAATCATATCTCAGCAGAAGTATCTTTATGATTCGGGAAAATAAAAGCAGCTTTGTCCAACTAGAATTTGTATTGCAAAATAATGAGAATATATATAAAAATAAACAGGTAAAACAGATAATGATTTGGTCTGAATTAAGATCTTTTTCTTGTATCACTATTTGATTGTTGTAAATGTCTTATACCTGAAATTTGGCATCCAAGTAGTCTGATTTTTGTGCTTAATTGGAGAAAATGTGTAGAGCTGGTGAAAATTTTGCAACATTTGCACCGAGGTGTTTGTATGATATGCAGGTAAGCTTGTGGACTATGACTTTGTGTGGTATAGTTATGCAAATTCTACTCATGGAGTTGTTCAATTTGCTGCTACCTATTATTCCTAATAACAGTTGACACCATTATTGAGTTTGATGTCTGGTTGAAGGTGCCATCTAGCTTGCTGGTAAGGTCTCTGGCTGGTTATAGGAGGAGTCTTGGTGTCTGGGGGAACACTCCCTCCCCACCCTCACTCCAACAAAAAAGAGGAGTCTAATGTTTGGTGTAAAATATAAAACGTGAGGTAGTGTACTCTAGTGTTCCCATGTGTATTAGGTTTGATTAAAATAAATCTGGAATTAATCATACATATCCTACCTTTCTCAATGTCCCCATGTGTACAAGGCTTGATTTCCAATGGATAATGAATCAAATTGATTGGTGATTTTGGTTTGAGGTTTGTTCTTGGTCAAGGTAGGTTACAAGAAGGTATTGAAAAAATAAAAGGTAGGCCATAAGTATCTCCACATTTTAATCAAATCTTTTTATTACAACTTCTGATTGTCAAGTGCTTAGTATTACCAAGTCAAAGTTCATTGACAAAGAACCACAGTTCTTGGTGGTGAGTTAATTTACATAGGCCGCAGCTGAAAAGATGCACTAAAATTTCCATGTCATGCTCTGCTTTTTCATGGATGTAATGCCAATATTTCCTGAATGGCCATATTATCATTGAGTGAGCATAAATGATTCTCTAAATTTCCAGTTTTCCAACCCGGGCTATAATCTGACAAAAGCTGAATATTGTTATCTGCATCTGACCAGGTTGATATCCGTGGAAATCTGTTTGGACTGCTCTCTGCTCATCCGTTAGCACCTATAATATCTCTTCATCATTTGGATTCTGTGGATCCTATTTTCCCCAATAGGAGCCAGATTCAAGCTCTAGAACATCTATTTAATGTTGTCAATGTTGATCCTGCCAGGATTTTGCAGCAAACTGTTTGCTATGACCAGTCAAATTCACAGACTGTTTCAGTTTCTTGGGGTTATGCAGTTCAGGTGTTTGAAGGAATTCAACTTCTTCCAGACCTCATTTTGATGCAGAGAACGTTCATGCCATGGAGGAGAAGTCTTAATGTTAATTTAAGTCATTTCATGTTTAACATGAGGGTGTTTCCCAAAGATCCATGTAAAAGACCTTCAATTTTCTTTCTTGGAAATGTTTTAACTAATACAAATGTAACCCAGAGTAACTACAGCAAGGATACTATAAGAAGTTGCTTGAAGAAGAGTGCATCACAAAATCTAGAACAGATCAAAGTCTTCTCTCCGAAGCTAGAGCTTGACTATGGACAGGTATTGCCACAGAAGTTCCTAGTATGTTTCATTCAGGTGCTCTGAAGTTTATAACTCCCTGTCTTTCCCTCCCAAATTGCTTTGCATGATGTCTTTGTTGTAATACTTTTTTCACTTTCCTATTTTAGTTACAGGCTCCAAGACGTCATTGCTGTGATATTTTGCCTTCTTCCTCTGAAAAAGTGATGAAAATTCGCATTAGACAATGTTTAGATGAAGAAATAATTTCCATGCATTAGTAGCATCTTGAGAAGTGCTGCTAGCTTACAGGAGTTTCTTCGTGAAAGAGGACTGGGAATTTTCTCACGGTTTAGAATTTTTATGGGGAATTCAGGAGGGCAATTCTAAGGTAGTTTCCTGTTACTGAGAAAATATCTAGCTTTTTATTCTCGAAATTGACTACTTATTCTTAGCTCATTCTTGTTAATTGTTTTTTTCAGTCGAAATTCTTGTTAATTGTTTAGTTAGTCCTGTTTGCACCTTTTGTTCCATATATTTTTCTATACTATCAGCTCTGTCATGAAGCAGCTCAAATAATTAAACTTAAATAAAGTGTAATTGGTCTTTGTGCATTTTGTTACCACAAAAGAGTGCAATGTTTTGCTTTCTTTGAAGATTAATTTGGTGGTTGGACTAACAATCCACTTGCTTAATTTTGGCTAGTACTAGAAGAGATGTATGGTTGGCTATATACTTTCATGCTCTTGGAAGTGGTGAAGTTATAGGATTATTTGATTGATTGTATGATGTTTGTCTTGGCCAAGTATGTTTGTCATCAATGTTTCTTTTGATTATGCTGTCTATGTTAGGGACTGCCTAACTCAGGGACTCTTTCGAGGGAGCCTGCCTCCTGAGAGAGAGAGAGAGATTGTATTCCCAAATCGATAATCCCCTCCTAACCTCCTTTCCTTATTTATATACTGCTGTTACAATTCTGTTATACCAGCCTCTACACTTGTCTAGTTTGTTATTTAGTTTGTTCTAGTGGTTGGCTGTTAGTTACATTCTTTAAAGGCTGGCGTGGCCTTTTCTTATACACTTGTATTCCCTTTATTTGTGTATCAACAGTCCCTCTTCCCTTGAAAGTGACCTTGCCCTCATGGTCAAGATGTGGGAATCTATTCTGTAAATCCAAGTAAGGTTCCCAAGTTGCATCATCGATTGGGAGACTTGACCATACCACCAATGCCTCTGGTTCGATGTGATTCCCTTTGCGTATCCACCTGAAATCTGTTATCTGAGTGGGCTCAGTTTGAACTTGGCCATCTTCCGAGAATGATGGGAGGGTGGTTGTTGTTATTCCTCCTGTTTTTGGCCATTTCTTTAATAGGGATACATGGAATACAGGGTGTAATTTTGATGTTGCTGGGAGTCAAGCCTGTATGCCACTGACCCAATGCATTCCACAATCTGAAATGGGCCGAAGTACCTAGGGCTCAGTTTGTTCCACCGGTGGCCTGCTACTGAAACTTGCTTGTATGGTTGTAATTTAAGGAAGACTTGCTCCCCAATCTGGTCTAGTAGTTAAGGAAGACTTGCTCCCCAATCAGGTCTAGTTTAGAGAATATGGTGGCCCTGCTGAGTTCATCTAGTAGTTCATCGATTATCGGTATGGGAAATCGATCATTCATAGTAATGTTGTTCAGAGCCCTATAGTCTATACAAAATCGCCATGTCCCATCCTTCTTTTTCACAAGTAATACTGGCGAGGAGAATGGGCTTTGGCTAGGTTGTATAATTTTTCTGTCAAGTATATCTTGCACTTGCCTCTCAATCTCTAGTTTCTGAAAATAGGGGTAACGATAGGGCCTTACATTTGTGGGTGCAGTTCTGGGCAGCAATGGAATGCAATGATCATGGGCACGCTTCAGTGGCAGTTCCTTAGGTTCTTGGAAGATCACTGAGAACTTCTGAAGTAGTTGCTGTAGTTGTGTGCAGCCTTCTTCGGATCTGCTTCCTTGGGCTAGAATGGGGCCGTTCCTGTGGGAGTCTATCTGCATTAAAACGATGTGGGCTGGATCTGTTGCCTGTTTCCTTAGGGAGGCGAGACTAATAGGTCCTGGACCCTTGGACAGCTGCCCTTGAATATGCACTTGTGAGCTGCCCACTTGAAAATCCATGGTGAGACGGGCCCAATCACATATCACCGGCCGTAGTTGCCTTAAACATTGGACTCCGAGAACTACATCTGCTCCACTGATTTCCAGGGGGTGCAGATCTACCTTGAACTCATGTCCTTGTATCTTCATCTTTAATTCTTTGCACGTATTGTTGCACACCAGGTTGCTCCCATTAGCTACGTGCACTCGGAAGGTTGTACATGGTTGGACCGGAATCCCTAGTTGTCTGACCAATGATTGGGTAATGAAATTGAGGGTGCTGCCACTGTCTATCAGAACCGACACATGGCGCCCTTGTACCAGTCCGGTTACTCTCATAGTTTGAGAAGAAGCAAGACCGGTCAAGGCTTGCAGGGATACTTTCGGGTATTCCTTTGTCCATTGCCCCCATTCTTGGTTGTCCATTGGCTCTTCAATGTCTGTTGATTGCTCGACATATTCGGTTTCAGGTTGAAGGAAGAAAACTTGAGGGATCTTACAATGATGGCCCGGCCCGAATTTGTCTCCACATGCATAACAAAGGCCCTTTTCCTGTCGGGCTTGCATCTTAGCCCAGGTTAACCTCTTGGCTGAGCCGGGGCCTAAACTAGAGTTGGCATCCTTGCCTGTGATTCCTACTCTTGACCTAGGCTTCGCTTTACCCAAGATACCTGGTCTGATTGCAGCTCCCAGAGGTCGATTAATCCTTCTTGCCCGATTCAGTTTGTCTTCATGTAGTCGAGCTAATGCTGCTGCTTCAAGAACGGTGGTGGGCTGCATGGCTTTTACCTCCAACCGCAATTCTTCCCTGAGTCCACCAACAAAACTGCCGACAAGCACATTTTCTGGCCATCCTTGCACGTGCACAACCAATCTTTCGAACGCCATCTGATAATCTTGGACGGAGCTAGTCTATCGTAGCTTAGCGAGGCTTTCATCATAGTTCTCAAAAACCAAGACTCCAAATTGCATGGTTAAGGCGTCGGTGAAGTCTGCCCATGTGGCTCTTGGGTGCCGTCGCCGATACCATTGGTACCAGACGATCGCCTCTCCTTGTGTGTCGTGGTAATCGAAGTATCTTTCTGTTCGTAGAAGCCAGGATGTGGGATCTCCCCCTGCGAAGATGGGAAACTCGATTCTTGCTGTTCTTGATCCGCTTCAATGACTGGTGTCACTGCGCTCTTCCTGATTCGGTGCAGGTGGTGCCTGTGCTAGTCGTTCAAGCAAGGATGCAAAGCTTTCTTTGATTTCTTTGACGTTAGCTGATATTCTTTGCATTTCTCCTTCCATGTTGTCGACTCTGTTCTCCATTGCGGATGACCTTGTGCTTGGCATCTTGGCTCTGACACCAACTTGTTAGGGATTGTCTAACTCAGGGACTCTTTCGAGGGAGCCTGCCTCTTGAGAGAGAGAGAGAGAGAGATTGTATTCCCAAATTGATAATCCCCTCCTAACCTCCTTTTCCTTATTTATATACTGCTGTCATAATTCTGTTATACCATTCTCTCCACTTGTCTAGTCCACTTGTCTAGTTTGTTCTAGTGGTTGGCTGTTAGTTACATTCTTTAAAGGCTGGCGTGGCCTTTTCTTGTACACTTGTATTCCCTTTATTTGTGTCTCAACAGTCTATGGAACATTGTCCCAAAGGGGAGTAGACAAATATATATTGCTTGAGATATCTGAGGTATATTTTCCTTCTGTTTTGAAGCCTACAGGGTAGGATTAACCTGGGTGAAAATTTGTAAATACATTATTTAGGAGAACAGTAAGCTTGCTGGAGCATTAGGTATTGTGTTCTAGGGTAGCTATAGGGGAAAAATTTGCCAATTGCCACCATATTGTTGCCACTATCCCTATAAATTGTAGTCTATCTGGCTTGAGACCCAAAGTAGTGTAGTGGGTTGCTTTAGCAATTGCTCAATCTTGAGAGCCATGTGGAATTCCTTAAAGTCAAAAAACAGTCGTCTCTTTTCTTATCCCAGTCAATTGACCCATTTTGAAAAAAGAGAATTTGTTTGTCATCATTCTGTAACATAGTAATAAATCGAATAAATCGAAGTTCCTCAAACAACTCCATATTCTTATTTTATTTTTTTTTTTATAATTGAACTCCATATACTTAATTGAAGAAACAATTCCTTGATTAAGGATTCTTGGCTGCTTATATAGGTTGTCCTTGTGCTCATGGGGAATATATTACTCCATTCCAGGTTTCATTTTTTTGATAGTTGAACTCCATATACTTAATTGAAGAAACAATTCCTTGATTAAGGATTCTTGGCTTTATATAGGTTGTCCTTGTGCTCATGGGGCATATATTACTCCTTCATTCCAGGTTTCATTTCCTCCTAGTGTGAAATAAGGGCTTGTCCTACATGTCTCAGATGATCATCTACGGTTGTCCACCAGATTCTAGCATATCCTATGTGTTTTGTCTTGACAACTTGAATTCATCTCTCAGTTGACATGTCAAAGAATTGAAAATAATAATCAATACCTCTGATCTAATCATGACATAATTGTTCAGTGGCAATGGAATCTGATTGTCTGCACTGATCAAAAAAAAAAAAAATCTGATTGTCTGGCTTCTGCTTTGGGAAGATAAGAACTTCTTTTATAAATGGGTTACTTTCCTTTTAATTCTCACTTCAACAACAGCTATATTTGTAGCATAGCAAGTTTGCACATCTCTATGAGTTGGTTGTTTTCTAACATCGTACTTGTAGTCTAAACTTTTCAAGCACATCATCCCTCTGTAATCTGAGTCTTCCTCCGAAGTTTCTTCCACTTTGAGTTCCATGTTAAGTTGTTAACAAATGGTTTAATCTCATAAAAATCTAATGCATGATAGATCTATAAGATAAGAAAAATAAAATAAAATAACAGAGGAATCTGCACCTAAAGGAACTATCAGGAATTAGCATTTAATAATTTCTTGAAGGTGATCAACACCATTAAGAAAGACTTGCATTGACATCAAATAAGTAATAAACCATAGGAAAAAATTCTTCTTTTTCTTTTGGTATTACGTATTACAGAATACAAGGGATTAAGGGGTGGGGACAGAGCAGGGTTCGTCTAAGGTCCACTGAATGACCTTTACCATGGAGAGTCTGCTGATACAAGGGTTTGATTCCACACCTCCATAGGAAAAAAATTATTCAAATCCTGTAGTCTATTTGATTTTCTCAAGAAAAATGAACAAGTATCTCTAGAATCTTTATTTATTTTTGAGAGAGTAACCAGAATTCATTAAGAAAAGGTGTACAGCAGATTTTTTTTTGATGAATAGGTGTACAGAAGATTCTTACAGCAGGGAAAAGGAAACAGAACAAAGAAAAAAACAAAACTGCAATTATACAGGCAGCATTCTTCCACTAAACATAGATTTAGCTAGACTATCAACTAACGAGTTTAGCCGTCTGGGGATCCAGGATAGAGAAGCGTTCAATGAATTCAATAAATCTCTAGGCTCTAGCCTCATTCACGTAGTGAATCTCCAGGGGCCTCCAGCTTTTTCCCCTAGCCATTTAATGGTATTTTCTGAATCACCTTCTATGAGCAGGTGGAGAATCTGGAGCTTTTTACAAACCAACCCCTGTTAGAGTGGCCACAACCTCAGCCTGCAATGACAATTGGGCCACTAAAAACCCAAAAAATGTTTCCATCCCTTTCTCCGATCACTCCCCCAACACCAGCAGCACCAGGGTTCCCCAAGGCACCCCCCTGTCTTGTGCCTAACACCTGAGGAATAGAGGGATTCATGGGGGCAGAAAATAAGAATTTCACCGCATTTCTCCATAAGTCGTTCAAAGAAAACCCATAAAAAATTTTATTGTTCACCACCCAAAGGATGTATAAATCAGAAATATGGGTAATTGGATCATCAATAGATATAACCCTATTCTCAAACATGGGATTGTTTTATTCCCCTCAGATGCCCCACAAAACAGCAAAAATCTTTATTGGTTTGTTTTCTAGAAGCAACTCAGGTTGTACTGGTTTGTATTTTGTGGCAATTTGTAAGACAATAATTACTAGTTAGTGATGGAGGATGATTTGGCCCGACCTATAAAACGATGACACGTGGACCTGACTCAGCACGGGCGACAACTCACCACCATAGCCTGGCAACGGCTAAGTAACAAGCCTATAAGGTGGCCCGCTATATCATAGCTCATTGAAGGAAGAGCTCGTTACAACGCGAGCTCTGAGTTCCCCGAGCTACTCCAAGGGGGATATTCTGAGGCAACTTTAGCTCGCGAGCTAGGGAAACCAGCTCGCTCAAGCCCTTAAGCAGATAAGTCATCCCAGGAGCCAATTCTAATAAGGGTAACCCCGAAGTATTCCTAAGCTCCCTACAAAGTAGCTCGCAAGTGAGCAGCGTGAACGTTTCTTAGGAAACTTCCATTTGACAGACCGTACCAATCAAATAGCGCCACGTCCCTTGACTGACGGCGCAGTCCCTGTCCTTTTGACATATTGCACCCACGTCTCTCAGCAGGCGAAGGAGTGTCTGTCCTTCGAGGACGTGTCACCTATCCGAGCAAGGAGTACGTCGCAACGGCCACTTGCACGGGCCTGGCAGGTAACGGCTGCGGCAGGGGCCCAGTGGTGGTTACGCCCGATTTGATAAGAACGCCCCTATAAAAACCCTCGAGGCAGGGGAGAAAAGGATCTTCAGACTTTTGAATATTTCCACACTCTCATACTCTGGAACTGAATACATCTTTGCTCGTGAGCTAACCTCTCGAGCACAGTGATAAAGCGCGACCTACACTCTTAGCTTTCGCACTCTTTTTTTCTCTTTCCCCTGCGTTCTGACTTAAGCATTGAAGTATTCCCACCGGGTAAATCCCTGGGAATCCTTCTCTTCCATCTTCTCAGGTGCCGTCCGTTGCCAACGAGGAATCTGTCGGTAGCCAGCTAGGAGTGCTCGGATCGTGTTGCTTCATTTGGCGCCGTCTGTGGGAACACTTCTAAAAGCCTTCCTCTAAGTTTTTACAGTTCATTTTTTTCTTAAAACTCAGCATTCATGGCTTCTTCAAGCAATGCCGGACGCAGCATGGAGATGGACATCGTCGAGGAACAACTCCAGGTTCCCGTGGTCTGCATTGGGCATTTCACTATTCCCCTTTCCGCGGATGGGGTTCCCAGCCTGAACGTGCCACAAATAATGGCACCCTTGAGCGTCCCCCTACCTTTCTCGGTCGGGACAACCTTCACTGAGCCTTCTATCGTCCCCTCGACGACAGGCCAGAGCCAGTTCGACAACCTGGTGCAGTCCATGAGGGCCATGAAAGCCCAAATGCACCAGTTTCAGCAATTTAAGCTCTACCAGCAGCAGGTGCTGCACCAAGTCTCTCAATATCACTATCAGTAGCAGTTCCCTCAGTTGCCTTAGCCTCGGCCTTAGCTCCCTCCCCGACACCCGGCCTCGTGGCAAGCTAGGTCTCGCTGCCAAAATGAACACCCTTCTCACCAAGAAGAGGCATTCCAGAACCCCCCTAAGAGCCAAGCCTCCTCCCGCTGCAGGAAGGAAAGACCAACCACCCGGTCTCGCCGCGGGCAGTCAGGTCGGGAGGATCCCAACTTGCCAGATCTACGTCACCCCAGCAATCGAAGTTCGAAGCCCCATTTCTAGAAAACCAGTTCGAGATCTTGGTTGCATACTCTAAGCGAAACCCCTCTGTCCGCGGCCATCACTAGCAGCCCGAGTTGCTTCCTACGCAAACTATCCCTAACAGTATGGAGGCGAGCAACACCAATGCAGAGCCTGCCAAAAAGCAAAGATGCCGCCGCTGAGCTCGCCGAACCACCACCCACAACCTGCCCGAGCTCAGAGGTAGGGAAGAGGTAAGCTCAGGTGAAATTAAAGCTCCCCTCCTTTTTGTTCCATCCCCCCTGTCTCTTGAGTTCCTGACTGTTTCAATGCCCAAGGACTTCAAGCTCCCCCTCTCGACAAGTATGACGGGTCGTTCGACCCGAATGATCATGTAAACGCTTTCCAGTCACAGATGCACCTGGCAAGAGCCAGTGAGTCTTGCATGTGTGTGGCCTTCTCCACCACTTTCAAAGGAGTGGCTCGCATGTGGTATCGAAACCTTGCACCCAGGATCGATAAGAAGTTGGGCACAGTTCGCGCAAGCCTTCACGTCCCACTTCGTCACCAGCAAGCGGTGCCCGCGAACTGAGGAAAGCCTTCTCAGTATAGTTCAGAGAGAGGGAGAGTCCTTCCGGGGCTATATCAAGCGGTTCAACGATGCATGCATGCAGAT
This sequence comes from Nelumbo nucifera, assembly GCF_055504915.1. NCBI lineage: Eukaryota > Viridiplantae > Streptophyta > Magnoliopsida > Proteales > Nelumbonaceae > Nelumbo > Nelumbo nucifera. The sequence goes on along the minus strand of NC_142649.1, from coordinate 142,150,866 downwards.
ACCACGCCTAGACCCCGCAGTGCGCCTTGCGGCAACCAAGAAGGGCATGACGCACAAGGAATTCAAGTGGCACATGGTTGTCAACCAGCCGACGACCATAATTGAATTCCTCAAGCTCGCAGACAGGTTCATAGCCACGAAAGAGGAGATCAAGCAGAAGGGCGAGAGCGCGCTTGAAAAGAGAAAGAGAGAAGGGGAACTTCCAAGCCAAGGAGACAACCAAAAGAAGGACTTAGCTCGGGGGGCAAAGCCAGGTCAGCTGTTCTGAGCCCCTGTAGCGGACCGAACTGACTACACCCCACTGAATGCTAAGCGGGCCGAAATCTTGATGGCAATCAAGGATGCCCCGTACGTGAAGTGGCCACCCCGCCTGAGGGGGAATCCTAATGAAAGGAATAAAAAATTATATTGTAGCTTTCATAGAGACCACGGTCATAGTACCGAAAACTGTAAGAATCTCCGCGACGAGATAGAGGAACTCATTCGTCGTGGATATCCAAGGAAAAGCAGGCCGGCAAAGCAGTCACAGAGGCAGCCCCCGAAAGAGAGGCTAGTTCGGGGCACCGTCCACATGATAGTTGGAGGTTCAATCATTGCAGGCTGTACCTCGGCAGCAGCTCAGACATCAGTTCACGAAGCTGCCAGGGAAGAGCAAAATCCTCCAAAGCGGTCGAAGACAAAAGAACCGATCTTCTCGGAGGACGATGCGTGCGGGGTTCACTACCCCCACGACGACGCGCTCGTCATAAAAGTAAGGATCAATGTAGGGAAGTGACTTGAGACTCGTGAATACTCCCTAAGTAGGCTTCAGCGGAGAAGAAGTCAAGCCCCTGGGGAAAATAACAGTACCTGTGGAAGTCGGCACATGGCCCAGCGTAGTAAGGCTCAACCATGATTTCTTAGTGGTCGCGATCCCCTCCCTGTACAATGCCATAATAGGCTGACCGATCACCCATGCCCTACGGGCGGTGGTCTCCACTTATTATTTGGCGATGAAGTTCCTTATAGACTTCGGAGTGGGGGTAGTGCGGGGCAACCAACTTGAGTCTCGCAAGTGCTACGTCACCACCCTCAAGGGAAAGACCAAGGTGGCCGACAATCTCGAACTGGAGCGACCTACGGAGCAAGGCGAGGAACGAGCTGCACCCATGGAAGAAATAGTTGTTATTCCGACTTCAGCAGAAGACCTAGCTCGGACACTCCAAATCGGTGCTTCAGTCCAGGAATCCCTGCGATCCGAACTAGTAAGTTTTCTACTTCAAAACTTAGATGTTTTTGCATGGTCCGCGGTAGAGATGCCTGGCATAGACCCTAATCTCATAACTCACAAGTTCAATACTGATCATGTAGTTAGGCCCATTAGATAGAAGAAACGCAACCTAGCCCAGAGCGATGGAAAGCAGTCGACGAGGAGGTCGGGAAGCTCCTCGCAGTTGACTTCATAAGAGAAGTCCATTACCCGAGTTGGGTAGCCAACCCCGTTCTGGTAAGGAAGGCTAACGGCAAGTGGCGCATGTGCGTCGACTACACAGACCTGAACCGAGTTTGCCCAAAAGACTGCTTCCCCCTCCCCAGAATCGACAACCTAGTGGACGCGACCTCGGGGCACGAGTTGCTGAGTTTCTTAGACGCCTATTCGGGCTACAACCAGATCATGATGGACCCGACGGACGAAGAAAAGACTGTCTTCATAATAGAGTTTGGTCTATATTGTTACAAGGTTATGCCCTTTGGATTGAAAAATGTTGGGGCAACATTTCAAAGGCTTGTAAATAAACTATTTAAGCCATTAATTGGCAGAAAAATAGAGTGTTATGTAGACGACATGGTCGTCAAAACCCAATTCTCACATGAATTAATGCAAGATTTGCATTATGTCTTTCAAATTCTACGACAATTTATCATGAAGTTGAATCCAAACAAGTGTGTCTTCGGTGTCACCTCGGTTAAATTCCTAGGATATATCGTCAACCGGCGCGGCATTGAGGCCAACCCAGATAAGATTAAGGCCATCCTAGATATGGGACCACCTCAGAAGTTGAAGGAGGTTCAGAGGTTGAATGGCCGCATAGCCGCCCTGAGCCGCTTTATGTCCAAGTCGGTGGATTGCTGCCTGCCTTTCTTTAAGGCAATTAAAAGCAAAGGTTTTGAGTGAACCCAAGACTGCCAGCTCACATTTGATGAGCTCAAGAAATATCTTGCTAGTGTACCAATCTTAACCCGACCCGAAGAGGGCGATGTTTTAGAGCTGTACCTCTTGGCAAGTGACGAAGTGGTCAGCTCGGTATTGATAAAGGAAGTAGATCGGGTCCAACGACCCATCTACTATGTTAGTAAAGTATTGTAGGGAGCAGAGACAAGGTATCCAGAGTTAGAGAAGCTAGCCTATGCACTGGTCATCGCAACTCGAAAGCTCCGCCCGTACTTCCAAGCTCATACTGTTATCGTCCTCACCAACAAACCTCTGAGGCAAGTCTTACTTAAGCCCGAGGTCTCTGGTTGATTGACGAAGTGGGCCGTTGAGCTTAGCGAGTATGACCTCCAGTACAAGCCGCGAACTGCTATTAAGGCCCAAGCCTTGGCAGATTTCATTGCGGAGTGCACTTTCAGCTTTGAAGTCCCCAGGCCGGTTGAGCTCGAGGCCCCCAGTCCGGGCAAGCCCGGAGCTCCCAGGCCAGCCGAGTTCGAGCCCTGTGAGGTAGTATCCAGTGCGACATCTCTCCCAGTTAGGCCAAGCGCGAACTGGGATGAGGAGCCCTAGATGCTTCACGTAGATGGCTCCTCGAACCAACAGGGTAGCGGAGCCGGAATAGTTCTGCATGGCCTAAGTGGCACAAAACTGGAGTATGCACTACGCTTCGAGTTCGCAACATCTAACAATGAAGCGGAGTACGAAGCGTTGATAGCCGGGCTAGCTTTAGCCAGAGAAGTAAAAGCCAAGCATATCGTCATCTGCAGCGATTCCCAGCTCGTAGTCAACCAAGTCATAGGAGATTACGAAGCTCGTGAACCAACCATTGTTGCCTACTTAGCCAAAGTAAGAGAGGTTCTGCTCAACTTCCAGTCACACTTCATCAGGCAAATCCCGAGGTCGGAGAATGCTGAGGCCGACACTTTGTCCCGGTTAGCTAGTACCAGCAATATCACCATGAGAACCGTGTACATAGAGGACTTGCCTCGGCCCAGCATTCTCGGGGGGCAAAGGAGGTCGCTCCCGTCGTTCAAGTAGAGCCGAGCTGGATTGACCCGCTTGCGAGGTTCTTGCTGCACGGGACCCTTCCTGTAGATCGCAATACGGTCAGAATGGTAGAGTGCCAGGCGGCCAAATACGTCATAATAGATGAACGACTATACCGAAGATCCTACACGCTCCCCTACTTGCGCTGCTTGCGACTTATCGAAGCCGAGCTCGTACTCCGCGACACTCATGAGGGTCTGTGCGACGGACACTTGGGGGGCAGGGCCCTCGCCCAAAAAGCACTACGACAGGGGTACTATTGGCCAATAATGAAAGCAGACGCCATCGAGCTCGTCAGAAAATATGACAAATACTAGAAGCATGCCAATATCTACCATTCGCCCGCTGCCGACCTCAAGTATCTCACTAGCCCGTGGCCTTTCGCACAATGGAGCATCGACATACTTGGACCGTTCCCGCCAGTGATAGGTCAGAGGAAGTTCTTAGTAGTAGCAGTGGATTATTTCACCAAGTGGGTAGAAGCTGAACCTCTCGTAACAATCACAGCTTGGAACATCCAAAACTTCTTTTGGAAGAACATTGTATGCCGCTTCGGGTTACCTCGGGTACTAATTTCTGACAATGGCAAGCAGTTCGAGGACATCAAATTCCAGAACTGGTGTCAAGATATGGGGATACGACAGAATTTCACTTCGTTTGCACACCCTCAAGCAAACGGTCAAGCAGAGGTCACGAACAGAGCCATCTTCTGTGGACTGAAGGCACGTTTGGACCGAGCTAAAGGATTATGGGCAGACGAGCTACCCAGTGTTCTATGGGCTTACCGAACCACAGAGAAAATTGCCACAAGAGAGACTCCCTTCAACCTCACCTACGACACCGAAGCAGTTATCCCGACAGAGATCGAAGTACCTAAGCTGCGCTAGAAGCATACAATGACAAGACAAATGAAGATGAGCTATGTACCAACCTCGATCTACTCGACGAAGTAAGGGACCTCGCGTACATCAGGACCGCTGCTTACCAGCAAAGAGTAGCTCGGTACTATAACGCCAGGGTCAAGAAGCGGAACCTCCGCATCGGTGACCTGGTCCTTTGTAAAGTTATGGTACCTGAGCCCGGCGTTGGTAAGCTCGGGTCTAATTGGGAAGGACCTTACCGAGTGAAACGAGTGCTCGGGGAGGGAACATACGAGCTCGAGACCCTCAAAGGGAAACAAGTACCTTGGGCATGGAATATTGTCAACTTAAGACAATATTACCTGTAACAACTGAGTAGACCACGAGTCACTCCCAGAGCCTAAGGGCCAAAATTCCGAGCTAACATGACCTTGGCGCAGTAAGACCCAGTCGTCTCCATGGCATGGGCAAACTTCAAGGGCAGACTATGTCACCCCCAGCCTACGGGCTAAAACACCGAGCTAACTGAGACCTCGACATCAAGAAAGACTTGGCCACTTCAGTAACGAAGGCAAAGTATGAAATATCAGAGGCGTAAGCAGCTCGGGTTTAAACCCCATGAAGCATAGTTCGTCTCAGCACGTTGGTTGAACTAAGGAATAACCGACAAGTGTATGGTTCGGGCACACATGGTAATCACTTCGCTGTGCACCATAGGGATGCCTTAAATGATTAAGGGACAGTTCGCGATAACGACTATCAAAAAGTCCTACTTCGGGTATGTAGCCCTAATAGCTCGAGTGTTGAGATCGCCTTAGCAAAAATAAAGAGAGCACCCCATACTTAGAAGAAAAAAGAAGAAATTTCATTACCATTTAAAAAAAAAAATCGAGCTAAACAGCTCGAGAAAGTTTTAAGAGGTAAAAAGGGAACAACCGCCCAACAAGATCTTTTCAAGACCGGGTTATGGCACCTGGGAGCCACCAGAAATCATAACAGAACCATCGCCGCCAGCCTCAGGGGTCCACCTCCTCCTCGTCCTCCGGGGAGTCAGGCTCTTCCTCCTTTGCCTGGTCTGCCGTCTCGGGAGACGGGCCCTTCATGGTGATGCTGTCGAGGTTGAGCCCAGAAAATTTCTTTTGGACCAACCATCGGCAGAGCTTGAATCTGGAGCGGTACGAGTTCGAGCCATACTCCACTTGGAGGTCGTGATACTCCTAGGAGTCCTTGAAGTCCCAGACCGCCTTTTCTCGCTCGGCCTCCACCAGGTTGTCGAAGTTCCGAGTTCGGTCCAGAAGAGTAGACTCCAAGTCCCGAACCTGTTGGCGAAGGAGCTCTCTCTCCACTACCACCCTCGACTCCTCCTCCCTATAGCGCGCACTCTCCTCAGAAAGCCTGGCAATCTGCGCCTCCTGGTCTCGGACGAGCAGCTCCTGGGACTCGCTCCCCTTGCGAGTGTGAAGGAGTTCGCCCCGAGTTCGGTCGAGCTCACCCTGGAGCTTCTGAGCAATGACCCTCTAGTTGCGAGCGTCGCAGGAGTGGATGTGCGTCTGGAGGGCCATGGCGTGGATGGCGGTGTTCACCTGCCGACAAAAAACTATGATCAAAAGACAACAAAAGGAAGCAAAAAGTGAGAAGAGGGGAATAGCCACTTACCACCATACAATGAGAGGAGGCGAGCGCGGCGAGATCCCCAAGCTCCATCTCCCCCCACTTAGCGACCTCCTCATTACAGATCGCTCGCCGGCTCTTCCGTCGAGCCACAAGGTAATTGTTCACCCCCTCCCTGTTCCCCACTGGGAACCGTGGATAAGGGAATGGTTGGAAAGGACTAGGGGGAGTCACCCCTTGCTGTGGGAGCTTGCCCTCTTCGGGGCCAGCTCCGCTAGCTCCCTCTTCGGACGGAGGCGGCGGAATTTCAGGCGGTTGGATGTCGGGCGGCGGAGAGGATAAGACCGGCTCGGCAGACCCAAACTCGGTGCCCCCCGAGGTGGGGGTCCGGTCGGGGCGCGACCTCTTCACTCTACGCCTTTGGTTGCTTGAAAGGAGGCGGCGCAAGTCGATACCAAACATGATGGCTGCCAAGAAGAAACCACAAAGTGTTAGTTCGGTAAGAACAAAGTATATTTGTCTACACAATGTTATGCCAAGGTACTACACGACCTAAAAAGGCAACCTACCCGGGCTCAGGCCGGCCTACACGAGCTTTTTCTCGGTCAAGTAGTCCGAACAGAGGAAGCCTATTGATGCCCAGGACAACATCGTTTTTTGAGTATCATGGTCCAGCTCGACCCCAGAGTCCTGGATGGCGCCCCTCCAAGAAGTAGGGAAGGGCCAACCTTCAGGGTTGCGGACCAAAAAATAATCCCGCTTCCAGGCAGGAATTTTATTCGGAAACTCGTATAAGAGCTTGTAGCCACGACGTGGAGCCCCAGGAGTGGCATTCTTTATACAAAGGATAGCAGAAAAAATGTCAAGATTCAAAGGAAGACAATATTCATAGCATAAGGATATAGTCCCAACCATGTTCCAAATGGTGTTGGGATGAAGCTGATTGATAGTGACGTTAAAGTGGTTTAGCACCTCCACTATCAAGGGGTGCAGGGGGAGACGCAGGCCAGCCTCGAGCTATTCCTGGTAGATGACTATCTCATTGGGACCATGCTCCCACGGAAAGTTACCGGTGGGAAGGCAATAGACGAGGTCCCTGGGAAGGTGGAAATAGCTAATTAGAGACCCAAGTCTCCCCTCTGTCATGGAGGAAGGGCCAAAAGTATCGGGCTCCCTTCCCCGGGAAGTGGAGGCTCCGTCACCGGAGGTCTCCCGGGCCCCTGGGGCCTGTTCCCAAGCTCCCCCCGAGCTTGAGGGAGCATCATCATCCTAGTCACCGCCCCGATGACGAGTATGGTACGGGTACCCAGACATGACTGATAGTAATCGAGACTCACTAAAAGGGACGGGACGAAGTGAACTGAGGAACTCGAGTAGACTTGATAGATACGTGACCTCAAAATCCGAAGACAACAAGATGGCGTGGGGGAAAATGAAACCCAGAGGGCCCTTCTATTTATAACCTCCACGCTTCTGAATCAACGGACTAGGTTAAGGTAGATCCGACGGTTCGCGGGAGTATTGACCTTACGCTTTCTGAAAATCGAAAAGCAATTGGTTGCACGTCTCCCATGATTGAGGTAATGACGACTGCACGATATCTAGAGTTAAGAGCCACTTCAACACGTTTTTGGAATTCGAAAGGTCAAAAAATCTCCTGATTCCCGCGAACGCATTTAATGTGAGCCGTCGATCAAGTTTGAATTTTGGTCAAATCAGTCTATCATACTTCATGAACTCCCTGTGCTAAGGCAACGCTCTCAGCCCAAGGAGTGGGGGGCAATTGATGGAGGATGATTTGGCTCGACCTATAAAACGATGACACATGGACCTGACTTAGCATGGGCGACAACTCAGCACCATAGCCTGGCAATGGCTAAGTAACAAGCCTATAAGGTGGCCCGCTATTATCATAGCTCGCTGAAGGAAGAGCTCGCTACAACGTGAGCTCTGAGTTCCCCGAGCTACCCCTAAGGGGATATTCCGAGGCAACTTTAGCTCGCGAGCTAGGGAAATCAGCTCGCTCAAGCCCCCAAGCAGATAAGTCATCCCAGGAGTCAATTCTAATAAGGGTAACCCAAAATTATTCCTAATCTCGCTACAAAGTAGCTCGCAAGTGAGCAGCGCGAACATTTCTCAGTAAGCTTCCATCTGATAGACCGTACCAATCAAACTGCACCATGTCCCTTGACTGACGACGCAGTCCCTGTCCTTTCGACAGACTGAACCCACGTCTCTCAGCAGGTGAAGGAGTGCTTGTCCTTTGAGGACGTGTCACTTATCCAAGCAAGGAGTACGTTGCAACGGCCACCTGCGCAGGCCTGGAAGGTAACGACTGCGGCAGGGGCCCAGTGGCGGTTATGCCCGATTTGACAAGAACGCCCCTATAAAAACCCTTGAGGCAGGGGAGAAAAGGATCTTCAGACTTTTGAATATTTCCACACTCTCATACTTTGGAACTGAATACATCTTTGCTCGCGAGCTAACCTCTCGAGCACAGTGATAAAGCGCGACCTACACTCTTAGCTTTCGCACTCTTTTTTTCTCTTTCCCTGCGTTCTGACTTAAGCATCGGAGTATTCCCACTGGGTAAATCCCCGGGAATCTTTCTCTTCCATCTTCTCAGGTGCCGCCCATTGCCAACAAGGAGTCTGTCGGCAGCCAGCTAGGAGTGCTCGGATCGTGCCGCATCAGTTAGCATTGCTTTAGTTCTAATGAATTGATCTTTTATGTGACCTTAAAACAGTTAAGACAAGATCAATAATGAACTGAATGCTTGTATTAATTCTGTTTTTTTTTTCTTTTTCTTTTTCTTCTCCCCAAGCAATGCTTGCTATTTTTATTTATATCCTAGGTGTCTCAAATGAATGACGAGGGTGCACATTCTTTGAAATCCTCCAAAGCTTTAATTCTATCTAATGTTCAGTACTTTCAGGTTCACCTACATCAATCTCATCCAAACTAAACAGATTCACAAGAGTTTGGTTGCAGTTAATTGGGCATATTAGAAGCCATGGTTTTCCAAGGTGCTTGGGAATCAAAGATTTAAGCCATTTCCATTGATGTAGAGCCTCATCTTGGTTAATTACAATCAAGTTCTGATTTTATCTTATTTTTTCAGAAGGCTAGCACAACAAAGGCTGCTAGAAAGAGAAAAGGTGCTTTGGGTTCTTGTTTGTAACTTTGTATTAGTTAATTTTGATGCTTGCTTGTAAATTTCACTAGAAAATTTGGAATTTAAAAGATGTTTAACAGTCATTGTTTTGGTTCTTTGCAGAGGTCTATTCTATACTGACACCAAGTAGATAGGATCAACAATTAAGGGATCTAAGGAGAAAATTAGAAGGAAATTTTGTTGGGGAAACAAACCCCTTTGTACTTTATTGTGCAAATCAAAGATATTAACAAGCAAATAGCAAGTTGTAATATATATATATATATAATCAATTTAAGAAACACAATGTGAGCAAATAACAGAGACCAAGATTTATGTGTAAAATGTGAGGGTAAAAATAATGGGACCGAAATCCACAAACTTCCACTATCAATCAAATAGTAGGGTACAAGTTCAATCAGTTACAAACTAGCTGAATACATCAAGAGAGGAACTCTTAGTTACCAATAACAACAAGCATCATCTAAATGGATGGAATAATCAAATGAGAAAGATCTCACCAATAAGAAAGCAAGAGAGAGAGAGATCGCGCGTCAAAAAATGTTGTAGGATATTTTCTTCCTTCTACAACCCTTGTATTTTCTTCCTGTCCCTTTCTCAAAAACCCTTCACCATACCTTGTTCTTCTTCCAAAAATCAGACAAGCCAAAAATACAGAAGGCTTTTTGATTTTCCTTTACTGTCTTGTAACACTTTTTCTTCTTACTGTCTTTATTGTTTTGTGGAGACGGGATCTGCTCCTCACATATGGGTGTCTCACATCCACCGTGCATTGGGAATATCTCCCGTGAATAATAACTAATAAGTATGGAAGATGTTCTTAATGCATGATAGGATGTGCGTGTAAAGCGCCTGTGAGGCGCCAGGTGTGAGGAGCAGATCCGGTCTCTGTTTTGTGGGTTCCACCTGATGAGTAGGACAATCAACATATTTGAGTGTACATAGTATAACAGGCCGAACTTGATAGGATCTCCTATAAGAATTCACACCAGCACCCCACAATGCTCCACAGCACATTCTGACTTTGTATTGGGAACATCTCCCAATGAAATCTTATAATCTCTTGTGCTGTGGATCATTGTGGGGCGCCCCCTTATGGGACGCTGATGTGAATTCCTCCTTAGGGGTGCAAGTCGAGTGGGTTGGGCCAGGTTTATGGTCAACCTGGGCCTGGTACTAAAATTTGAGTTTAAGGCTTAAGCCTGATGTCAATCTCGGTTTTCCCTACTCAAACTTAATCCGTTCTATAATTTGATGCAGTTGTGTTGGTCAATGAATTCACCTTAAAATTATAGATATATAAATTTATTTATGCAAATATATATACACTTATTTATGTATGTAAATATTTATATATGTGTATATATATATACAAGTATATAATTGGTGCAATTGGTTGAGAATGCTACCGTTGACACTGTTCCTACGGATTTGAGGTCGAGAAGTGAATCGACTGGCCCATGTAGGTCTAAAGAAGGGAAAGAAGGGAGAGAGAGAGAGCAGTGACCCTGACGCCGCTGCCACGGACGCTGAATCATGAGGTGGAGCAGGCGTCGCCAGTGGTTGCTGTGCGCGTCGGTCTGGGAGCGGAACTCTCAGGTAAATCGATGCACCGTCTCTCTCTTCGCTCAGGGTCTCTAAAAGGTAGATGCCGCACCGAAGCTTTGCGACAAGTTCGCCTGAACCAATCCCCTGCATCCCCGAAAGCTCCGCCTCGTGGTCGAACTGTACGCGAAGCCACGGATCAAGTCCTGGCTGTCGCGGCCAAAGGGCGAACTCGATGGAGCAAGGCCATTCTCACCGGCTGACTGAATTTATCGGCGTTGTGGCGAAGAGTGCGCGTCCTCGAACGATCAGTTCCCAGTTGCCGAAATCTCTCGTTTCCAGAACTTCTAGAAGTAGCAATGGATTATATTGCTACGTTGGAAATGCAGGTTCACCCAGCTTCTCTCTGTCGTTGGCAATGATGCCGTGACTAGCTCGAATCGGGCCCCGCCGAACTGAATTGGCTCTTTTTCCCCTAATGTTTCTTGAATTTTAAATTCATGTATTTTATTGTATACAAGTTCTCTTTTGCTTTTGGTTATCTGGTTTCTGGTTTTCTGTCCTTTCTTTTTCCCTCTCTTCGAACTCCACCATCTTGATGAAGATTTGAAGATATTTTTCCTCCATTAATGAAAATTAATTAAACTGGAAAACCAAATAGTGAAAGGTGCATAAGTTTATTTCAATCCTCTCGATCTTGGGTTTTAGTGGGTTCAAACAAAGGTGTAGGAATCGTAAGAATCCGATGACCGACAAAGAAATCATCCCGATCTTGTCCATCGGATGAACAAAAAACCCATTAACCCAACAAAGAAATCATAAATTCATGATCATATAACAAGTCAATTGGGCAAAAATTTAAAAAAGCGAGTTTTTTACATTCTTTCTCTGATGACGGCAAAGGCTTATTGTCTTCTTCGGCGATGACAAATGTTTAGTATCTTCTCCGACGACGGTACTGATATTACATTCTTCCCATCAAGCAACCGTATTAGAGAATACCTTGTAACCACTCACCGGAGATAATGCTCAGTTAATCGTCGGTGATGATTTCAAACTATCGGAAAGTGGTCTTTGGAAGCGTTTACTGGAACAATCATACCGGCAACGACCACTGCAACTCCGGCTCCGTTTGTTTGCGATCATTCATTTTTGTATAATGCTCAGTACTGTACCTATTTTTTGGATATAATTTTGTATTTGATAATTAATTTTTTGACCAAAGTTAATGTATTAGAGTGAACAGTGCATCTCTCTGATGCATAAATCCTATTTTAGATGAGGGCAATGTTGCCTTTTTCTAAAAATTTTTGGGATTGTAACAGATAGATAAGGAAAATTTTTGGGCCTTAAGGTTAATTTTTTAAAAATAATAACAAATTAGGGCAAAAACACTGTTTGCCTTCTTCCTCTTGCAGATCATTTATTAGCGTTGTTGCCCGTCACTGCCTCCGGCAACCTTCGCCTCCACCTCTACCCAACACCGGAGGTGGAGGTGGGCAGAGGTAGTGGCGTTGGTGGATGGTAGACCAGAGGTGGAGGTGGGCGGTGGTGGCAGTGTTGGGTAGAGGCGGAGGCGTTATCGGAGGTTGCCGAAGGTGGCAACGGGCGGTGGCGCCGATGAATGATCCGCAAGAGGAAGAAGATGAACAATATTTTTATCCTTATTTGATATTATTTTTAAAAAGTTAACCTATTTTTGAAATTTTATTAAAAATATTACTTTTATTGATATTAGGGCCCAAAAGTTGCTCTTATATGCTATAATATCAAAATTTTTCTCTCTCTTACTCAGAATATGAAGGTCAATTCGGTGATTCTACTTGATCGTTTACGGCCAACTAAGATACAAATTGAAAGTTAAAGAATAGTGCAAACACATGTTTGAAAGTTGGGGGACTGACTAAGACTAGGGATGGCAATTTTCCCCATCCCCGGCGGGGACCCAATTTCTCTAACCCGATGGGGGTGGGGATGGGGACGAAGATTAGTAAGAATCCTCGATCGGAGTTGGGGTTGAGGATGGGGATTGAGGTCCCCACCCCGTCTTGACCCCGATTATGTATATATATATATATATATTATTTATATTATATATATTATATAAATAAAAAAATATTTATAATTTAAAATTTTTATTTATTTTAAGTAAATTTATTTTTTTAAAAAATATTGTTATCTAAAAAAACTTTTGGGATTCGGATCCCCGTGGGGAACCCATCCCCGTTAGGGATCGAGGACGAAGGACAAATTTTATTCCAACAGAAATCGAAAACGAGAACGGGGTTACTTTTATAATCGGGGTCGGGGACGGGGAATATGATCCCGCCCCGAATCCGCCCCATTGCCATTCCTAACTAAAACACAACCCCTAAGTTCAAATACTGTTCAGGAATTTTCGCAAAAAAAAAAGTAGTAAGTTGGAACCAGATCCGGACTTTCTTAAGCGTGTGCATAAAGACCCTTAAAAGATGATTTAAATGCTTTAACCGACCTTCTTTGCCAAAACAACATTAATTCAGTGGACGAAAGTTAGAACTGAACGGCAGAAACGGGTTTATAATAAGACCAGCCCTGAAGTCAACGCAATAGTTTCAGCTCTTTTTTAACAACAGAATTCAGAAAACGTTGGGCACCGTTGATTGCGGCATCCATGGTGATATATATCGATGGTACAGCACTCAATAAAAGGGTCTCGCCTCTGGCGGATATCAACTCAGCAACCTCAGCTTCTTGTTCCCTTCTGAAATGTCGTTTTTTCAGTTACCCTCCAGACACCCAACTTCCTATCGCCTCATAAACCTCCTCCTCATCTCCTCCTGCTTTTCTATAATCTACCTCTTTGTATCCATATCCATCGTCCGTCCATCTTCCGTCGAACGCGCCCCGTTGTTCGACCTCTCGCCGCCGACCACTCTGGACCATGTAGTGTTCGGCATCTCTTCGTCTGCTCAATCTTGGCCCATGCGGAAGGAGTACGTGAGGCTCTGGTGGAAGCCAGAACGCATGAGAGGTTGTGTATTTGTTGAAAGGATGCCCACCGGTGCGGACAAGTATAACCGTACAGATCATACTACTCTTCCTCCAATATGCATCTCCCAGGACACATCTCGATTTCGTTACACTCACGGCAGTGGTCTCAAATCAGCCATCCGTGTTGCGCGGTCTGTGTCCGAGACAGTTGCTCTCAATCAAACTGGAGTCCGGTGGTTCGTTTTCGGGGATGATGATACCTTGTTCTTCCCGGAGAATTTGGTGCAGACACTTTCCAAGTACGATCACAATCTGTGGTACTACATCGGGACCTACTCCGAGAGCGCTAAGCAGAATTCGGTATTTTCCTTCCAGATGGCATACTGGGGAGGGGGCTTTGCTTTGAGCTATCCTCTTGCCAAAGTACTAGCAAAGGTTTTGGATTCCTGTCTGGAGCGGTATCCACATCTTTATGGAGATGATGCTAGGATTTTCTCTTGCTTGACAGAGCTGGGAGTCGGTTTGACATATGAGCCAGGGTTTCATCAGGTAGCTTAATTTCCTTTTCTTCTTGAGGGAATCAAAGGCCAGTTACATGAATAACGAATTGGTGGGAATTCAGCAGATTAGATATATGGGATCAGAGGCTGACTCTTGTTTTTTCTGTATATATCTGTGCCTCTTCTCATCTGGCAGGTGGATCTTAAGGGAGATGCATTCGGGTTGCTGGCCGCACACCCACTGAAACCATTGGTATCACTTCATCGATTGGAAGATATAGAACCGGTCTTCCCTAAAATGGCAAGAAAGCAAGCTTTAGAACACTTGCTTGAAGCCGTGAAGCTCGACCCGGGGAGGATTCTGCAACAAACTATTTGCTACGACCGTTGGTTTCAATGGACAGTTTCAGTCTCGTGGGGCTATGCTGTTCAGGTATTTGAGGCCCATATACTTCTTCCAGACGTACTCCCTGTGCAACGTACATTTGAGCCATGGAATAAGCGAGACACTTCTCTGCCGCCTCTGCATATGTTTGACACGAGGGAGCTTCCCGAAGACCCCTGTAGAAGGCCTATCATCTTCTTTCTAGAAAGCGTGTCTTCTGATCATAGAGAAAGGATAAAGAGCACTTACAGGAGTACTATTTCCGAAAAATGCTTAGAAAGCAAGGACACATCAAAGAAATTGAAACAGATCATAGTGTTCTCGAAAAAGCTAAATCTTGACATCAGACAGGTGATTGCCATTCGTACTCAGATAGTAGAATTTATTTTATTACTGATATTTGGATTGTTCAAGTTAATTTGCAGCTAAACCCACCCCTTGCTTTGTCCCTTCTGGTTGTTCAGTTACGGGCCCCAAGACGGCATTGTTGCGACATATTAACTTCTTCGGCCAGTGAAGTATTGGAGATTGGCATCAGAGAATGCAGAGAAGAAGAAATGATCTTCATGCACGTGTAGTAGTATTTCGTCAAAAATTATTAGCGGATGCTGGGATGCTTAATAGTGGAAGCTGGGCATACATGCAGCAGAGTCCGATTAATGAAAGTTCGCTCGAGATCGATGAAGCTAAAAGTTGGAAAGGTAAGATCTGAACAGGCTGAATGTAGGAGAAAATCAACCAGTGCAATTCCTCCAATTTCTCAATTTCCTAATATCATGATGCATTTGACCGTTGACCCAAATGGGCTTGCTTGGGAATAATATACAGAAATCGAGCTGATTCTGCTTTTCTTGTAGAATGTGAATCACTTGGAAATTTGAATAGGAAAACCAATAATGCAATGCCTCCGGCTTCTTTCTTACTCTAGTTCCAGATCTAAAATATTGATACTAGGAATCTAGGATAACAAGTAGGTAGGTCATCAGCTAAGGACGAGGAAAATATAGAATTGCACATTTAGGATTTTTGAAAAACAGGCAACGATCACATGGGGTGAAGATTTGAGGAGTACTCCATAAACATGCATGGAGCTAGGCTGAAGCAAATTAAGTTGAAGCGCGTGGGCTTCCTTGACTCTTCAATTCCAGTATTGGATTCCAAGGGAAGGACGAGCCACATGTTTATCATAATCACCAATTCACCATGCTTGCTGATGGCTGATGGCCTGATGGGGAACGTCTATTCTTTCATTCCTTGCAATATTAATATTTTTTATTTTTCATTCGATTGGGGCACTCACCGTCACCGCTTCTTCACATTGTAATGCAACAGAGACACAGCCATACATACCACCATCCTCTAGTCTATAGTACTATTACTATTGACTGGAAAAATGCTTGGCAGACGTACGGTTACTGTGAGGGGTTTCGTTTTGTATATATTACTGCTCACAATTAAAAAACACATGATTATGGGTAGCTGCATACGTGGCAAACTGGTAACCAGGAGCAGGCGGGCCAACCAAGCTTGTCTGGTCTGCACTGGACTGGATCAAGGATGGGCCTTTATTGGGCTCAGTCCGTCGAAGCACGAGCAAGGATAGTCTTGGTGATCAGCGCCATATGCATAACAAACATTAACTCTAGTAGTATTGAAAATGAATATTGGCGATCGAATATATAGAAAGCACAGTGGATTGATGGAATCGACGGTAGGGCTGTTAACAAGTCGGGTTGGGTCGGTTTACTGTAGTTTTTCTAATCGACCCGACCTGGTCGGGTTACCTGATATAGAAACCGAAATCGATCCAGTGTGAAGCAAAATCGACCTAGTCGGTTTGAGTTGGGTTGGGTCGGTTTCGGTTTTAAGTTCATCCCTGTGATAAAATCTTGTTAATTTTAAAAACAATCATAAATTAAACATCATTTCAGCCATCTCCTATGATAAAATTTAAATGAAAAGTTAATCACAAAAGTTATTCGTTCATTAATCACTATTCACTAATCTGAAGTTTCTTGCAACCATTCAAAAACTAGGTGGTCTAATGGGCTTTGGAACTTCATGTTTCAACTAGGAACTAAATCGGTTAAACCGAAACCGACTCGAATAATCGGATTAGGAATTTGTATAACCCGAAACCGACCCGTGTTAATGAAAACCCAGCCGATTAGGGTTGGGTCGATCCGGATTGATCGGGTTGGGCCTTCTTATGAACAGCCCTAATCGACTGCCTAGGCGCAGGCCTAAAATTTAAGTCACAACAAGGGTCCAGTCCGAGATGTGCTAGTTAAACCCTCCCTATTCTTGGCCCAGCCCATTCGGATCCCTATTTGATACTGAATCGCCCGCAAACGTCACAGTCGAGATTACTCGTTACAATACAACGTAGACGTTGAACCGACGGCACAAAGAAATTAGAGGCAAGTTGTATAGAACGTAGAACCCACGGTGCTAAACAAAAAAAAAAAAAAAACCAAGTTGCTGTTGCGACCTAGGGAGCCATGGCCCTCCTACGGTCTAGAAATCCGCACACTGAATACATTTTTCTATGTAAATTTTTTTCTTCCCTTCACTCCACTTAGAGGTATAAAGTGGGCTGTGCTGGGCTGGCATGGCATGGCCTGCGGGCAGCCCGTGGACCGTGCCGTGCCGCCTTTTTCAGTAAAAAATTTGGGGGTCGGCCCAGGCCCATGTGGGCCCGTGCTGTGCCACAGGCTGGGTGGACCGTGGGCCGAGCTTCGGGCCAAATCTATTTATTTAAAAAAATTGACAAAAAAATTTAAAATTTTAGTTTTATATGAATTTTGTGTATAAAATTGCTTATATATGCAATAATTAAATAAATTAGTATAATAGAATTAAAAACAAATTTATTTTATTAATATATTATATACTATATATTATTATATAATTATAATATATATATATATATATATATATATGGGTCGTGCCGAGTCGTGCCACGACCTGTTCGGTCGTATCGTGCCGTATCGGCCTATGGACCTAAAATCCCAATCCCAACACAGCCCGCATAGTCGTGTTGAGCTTGGCACGGTCCACAGACTGTTGTGCCGGGTCGGTCGAAGTTCATGTAGGGCCACGGGCGGCACGACTTGATTTACACCTTTATCCTCACCCAATGATTGATCCCTCCTATGACCCATCCATAAGTTTTAATTCCCTTCATAAAAAATTCCCAGCTCCGCCCTGGCTAGCAAGAAGCCAGTCAACTGACCAGTTCCCCTCTAATCGGATGTGATTGTAGTGGACCACCGGCCGGGTGCTCTTCAATCATCACATGCATTCCTCCAGTAGGGGTGTCAATGGACTGGATTTCTGAATCAAATCTAAACTGGACGGATTGGATGGTCCAATATTTTGTATTGGGTTGGACCGATCCATGTTTTGTTTTATGATCCAGAATATTTCTAGTAGTGTATCAAAATGGACAAACCCAATTAACCAACAAACCGTCTTGATCGAAGGCAAAACACTGGAGTCTGGGCTGCAGCCTGCAGTCTAGGTTTTCAAAATTAGTACACGTTTCTACCAATCCAAAATGGGATTTGGGATTTGTAGATCGATATATGGGTTCTGCATCCTCAGGAACTCAAGTCCGCTAAAAAATAAATGTTAATTACTTAAATATATTATGTAGTTTCACTAAACCACTTACATATATGATTTTCAAAATTACGTATGCAGTGTGGCCCTATTTCACACAAATAGGATGTCTTTTAGTGAAACGTTTTGCTGTTTGCACGGAGGCCAATATTTCACTAATATTCCACTTTTCCCCTATTTTATTTTTTCAAATTTTACGGATCGAAAACCGGATTCAGTCAGTGCAAGGCTTTGTTGGAACAGCTTTTATAGCCTTGCATTGGAAAAATCTCCCATGAAATGAAATATATATAAAGCACAGAGTCACAGAGATGTTCCCAATTCGGATTTTGGATGTACTCCTTTCGCCAATCGAGCCTAAGGTTTTGCAACTTGCAAGTACTCAACGGGTTTCCCCAGTCCGAAAGGGTTGAACCCGTAGTCACCAACCGTGCTTCCATCAAGCCACTCGGGTGCTTTCCGCCGGGGAACCAAAGCAGCCTGCAGTCCGAAGTCGGCTTCAATGACACACAGTTTTCTTCAATGGAGGAGATTTCTTCGTTCTGAACCCGAACCTGGCCTGGAACTTGCCAGAGTTTCTGAGCACGTTGCGACGGCGATGTGTTTACGTTGTGGCGGTGGCCATGAAAGTATACTGATTACCAGAGAAATTTTATGTCCTCTGAGTGATTTTGGGTTTGGCAATAGCCAATAGGAGCATCCGGGAGGGAGGAGTTAGTGTCTTCATCGTTTAGGGGGTAGTTCTGTTTGCGCTTAGTTTGATTTGACTAAGGAGGGGTTTCTATTTACGATCACACTGAGGATGTATCAGGCAGTGTATGAATTTGCTTAGGCAGGGATTGGCTTTAGATTGCAATAACGAGGAAAATATGCAGGGAGACAGTAAGGACCTTCAGGTTTCGCTAACGTGAACTTAATTTGGATGAGCATTATCATGAGATCACATCTCCAAACCAGAAACTCCCCAATTAAATTTGAATACACTAGTGTTTTAATCAAACACCAGTCCAGTTTGATATGATGTTTTATTTTTTCTTAAAACACTCGCATTGCATTATCACGAGGTCCTTAATTATTTTTCTTGAACCTTGGGAGTTGGGAGGGGTTCATGGATGAACCCACAAGGAGGACCGTAAAGCGCCTCACAGACATATCGACTGTGCATTAGGAACATCTACGGTGAATAATAATTTATAAATATGGGAGATATTCTAATGCATAATAGGATGTGTGTGAAGTCAGTGTGAGACGACGCCCTGTGTGAGGAGAAGATGCAGGAGAGGCTTTACCAGTGAAATTTAAGATCGTATTTTGAAAATTTAATAAAATGTCAAGGGAAATTTAGTTTTAGAAGCAGGAGGGAATATCTAAATAGTTTAATTAGTAAAATCAGACGGCATATTTAGGTAATTAACCAAAATCAAAACCCTCAGCTTGCTTTATATTAGAAAACCATATCTCATAAGCTAGCAACCAAAATGCTCCCAAGTCACTAATTAAGTCCTAATGGGTTATCAAAGAGCTACTTATTAGTGGTCCTAATGTTCATTTTTTGTTGTTTCTTTAATGCAACCTGGTAAGTTTTATATGAAGCCCTCCAAGATATCCTTGACCTTGACCATGTACATTGACACTCTGCCTTTTTTATAAAGTTTGAGTAAAAACTGAAACCCTCAGAAAAGTGGAAGAATATAATTCGTACACGTGTTTTAACCTAATTACTTTCCTTCAAACCAAGAGAAGATGATGACCGAAATGGTCTTGATCTAAAAATTAGTCAAGCCAATCTGTTGAATAGGCTTGGAAATTTAGGGAATATATGTGGTACGTCTTTTATAAACTTGTCAAGGCTTAATTCAACGGAAGAGATGGGAACCGTACACATTCAAACTATCACTAACATAACAGATCCAGATCGATTTCTTCCATTTCTGAAAGATTTCATGGGTAGCCTTTCGTTCCAGGCAGCATTTGATCCTTCTAATAGCATGTTTGCGGTGAAGAAGCAAAAGTTTACGGCGATTATTACAGTCAAGGAATGACTGTTATGAATGCTTGAAGGCCGCCATGAAACATTATGAAAGATGCTGCTATTTTAATCTACCAGCAAAAATTCTAAGGTTCAGTTGTTTCCTTATGATTGAATTATATCCTTTTCATCTTGAATCAGGTGCAATACAGTCTCCTCCTTTGATAAACCGCACTTCAGAGGGTATGTATGGTTTCAATTTTCAATTTTTTTATGCTTATTCATTATAATAAATTTGAAAATATGTCTCCAAATTACGCAATGTTTTAATTTTTAAATGCTTTCATGAGTGTTTGGTGACAAAGTGCTTCTTTCAAATAGGTGGCATGTAGTATAGGTAATTACACCTGTTCACGGGCCGGGTTCAGGCCAGGGTTTGCCTCTACATTAACAGAATATATTTAAACCTGAGCCTGAGCCTGGCCCTGGCCCGATATTTGGGATTAGAACTTGAGCCTGAGCCCAGCTTTCGTATAAAGCCGGAAGCTTGGGCCAAACCCAAAGCCAGACCAAGAAAATTGGGCAAGAAGATTTTTTTTTTTATTTTTTAGTTTTATTCAAAGGAAAAATATGTATTATATGTTCTTTATTATATAAAACATTATTAAGTTGGACCCAGGCACGAGCCGGGTTTTTTTGAGAAAGTTCAAGCCCAGCCCAAAAAACTCGGGCCTAGTATTTTGGGCCCAAGCCCGAACTTACAAGCCTAAAATCTTGTCCAAGTCCAACCAAGAATGGACTGGGTTGGTTCAGCCTGTTGGGCTATCTAGCCCATGAACAAGTTTAATAGGTATTTGGGTAATTAAGTGGAGAGCCAATTAAGTGGAGAGCCAAGACAGCCGGGAAATACATTTGGATTTTGAGGGGGGAAATTTGGTCAATGAGATTTTGATTCCCATTGACCAAGAACCCATGTTCTTTTCCCAGATTTTTGTGGGGACCAAAAACTTTATTTTCTTGGGTATCATTTAAGTGGGTAAGTGGTGGTACCCATCTCTTAGGTGGGTAAATAATTTTCCCACCCAAGGGAAAAGTTTTCAACAATTGAATGGGACAAAAATATCCCTTTTAATAATGGATTTTTATGGCTAAAATGGCCATTGCATTATTTACCTAGGAAATAATTACACAGATAACTGCATTTACTCGGACAAGTAACTTTCCAAAAAATAAACAGGGCCTAAATGTGTTTAAAATAAAAGATTCATCCAAATGATTTTAAGACTTACCACATGGATAATGGGTATCCTAATTAAACTTTCAAGTCCTATAAGATAACTAGCAAAAAGACTTAAATCTAATTTGGTTTTCTAATAAAGGGGGTGTTCCCAATGTGAATGATTTTGGTGGTGTTCGGAACTGATGCTGTTTTCTGGAAAAACTGTGACGTAATGGTATGCTGTTTTTCCAGAAAGTAGCAATATTCTTTGTTTGGTTCCACTGCTGTCACCTCAGAATTTTTAGCGCCACATTAACGCAAGTAGCAATGGTATAAAAATGAGAAAACAACTTTTTTGGCATTTTCTTGGACCATGCCTTTTCAATTTCCAAGGCCAAACAGAGATTGTTTTCAATCCACAATCCTTCAATGTGACTATGATGTATGGCCCTTTTGGAAAAATGGCATCGGTTCCAAATACCGCCTTTGTTTTCTAAAATAGAAACAGCCATATGGACAATAAACAATAAATTTCTTACTGATGTGGCAATTGTTTGAGTTTTAGAAACCAATGCCAAATACAACATAAAAAGTTGGCCCTAAATAAGTAAAATAGATAGCTGTAGTTAAATGGATTTCTGTGGGAATTAAACTATTCAGAAACTTGGACATTTCCCTTTTAAAGTATTTTCCACCTTTTCTTTCTTTTTCTTTTTCTTCCTAATTCATCTAGAAGCTATTTCATTTGGACAATTCATGCACTTAATAGTTGATGAAAGAATTAGGTGCATCATCATTCTCATCATCAATCGATTCTGTAATCATCAATATCTTCACAAGTGTTTTGGGTGCATCCCAGTTTTTGAGTACTGATCATCAGATATCTTCCCTTAATAAAACAAATTGGATGTGCCCAAATCAGTTCCATGGAAGAATAAGAACAGAGATGTAGGGTAAAAGTCATGGTCATTGCCTGCCATCAGCTTTCAGGTTAACTGCTGCTCCCTTGACAATTTAACATTCTTGAACCACGACTTTATGCTAATGGCCTACTAGTCGAGATGGCTCAAACCTGTGAAACTGCAGGCTCTCACTGGTATGACCAGTGGGCTTCAGGCTCTCACTGATACGACTTTATGCTAATGGTCTATTAGTTGAGATGGCTCAAATCTGTGATACTGAACGGGCTTCAGTATCCCGTTCAATGTTTAGCTATGTGATTATTGCCAACCGATGTTCTGAATTGTACTCCAAATATAGGTGTTAATGCTGTGTTTGGAAACAATGCAAATGGAGTGTAAATCCCGGTTCAGAGTAAATTTGCACTCTAGTTTACTTTTGCCTGTATTTAGCAACATTACATTTATGCATTAACTAATGACAGACCAATGCATATTTACATTAATAATAAGATGTAAAAGTACATCAATAAAAAAGAAGTAAATTTGCATTTATAGGTGTTAATACTGTGTTTGGAAATAATGCAAATGGAGTGTAAATTCCGGTTCAGAGTAAATTTGCACTCTATTTCACTTTTGCCTGTATTTAGCAACATTACATTTATGCATTAACTAATGACAGACCAATGCATATTTACATTAATAATAAGATGTAAAAGTACATAAATAAAAAAGAGGTAAATTTGCATTTATAGGTGTTAATGCTGTGTTTGGAAATAATGCAAATGGAGTGTAAATCCGGGTTCAGAGTAAATTTGCACTCTAGTTCACTTTTGCCTGAATTTAACAACATTACATTTATGCATTAACTAATGACAGACCAATGCATATTTACATTAATAATAAGATGTAAAAGTACATCAATAAAAAAGAAGTAAATTTGCATTTAAGTGGGCTTTTGATTAAAAAGAAAAAAAAAACCTATTTAGAATTCATGTTTGTATCCATTACAACTAAAAATCTATTTGATAAGAAGGCATTTGTCAGTACAAAATTAATACAATTTTATAATTTATATGAACCATTTTACACTCTACATGTTTGCATTCACGATTATTTGCATTGTTTACAAACGCAGGCTAAATATCTAATATCCATTCATGTTGCAAAAGTTGAAGCTTAACATCAAGATATCCAACATTAACTTATTAATAAATCGTCCTCAAGAGTTATCAGCAGGAGCATTGGATTTTTCTTCCTGGTTATAAGCTATTATTAGATAATTTTGTTTCTTGTAAGCTTTGAGGGTCAGGTTACATGTACACGGTTTTTATTTTACAGTGAGAAAATGCTTGGTTTTTATTTTGTTCATGAACATGTACAATCATCCGTTAAACCTCACATATAAATTATAGTCAGTTATCCTCACCCAAAAGCCAGAAAATAAATAAGAAAACAAATCAAATTTGTCATTATGCACCATGTGCTGTTGCAATTTAAGTGGGAGAGTAGATGTTTCTAAAAGCAGGGGATGGAAGTAAAAGTAGAACAAAAGTTGTTGTGGCTACTGTACTAGCTAGCAAGTCTCTCACTGCCAGTCTTCGGGTTGTTTTTCTGCTACATCTGGAGAAGGAAAGGAAAGCTTAAAGGTAAGAACCTTTAGTTAGCATTTTAAAACTAGTAATTAAGTTTGTTATTTATGCTTGCTCTCTTTCTCTTTGGTTAGTAATTAGCTTGACTTAACTACTTATTTTATCTCTGTAAGTCCATAACTGAATGAACTCTCCTGTTAAGTCCATGTGCATTTCTGAACTGTTGCATGCAGGTTGTGCATGGTTATCCAATGTGCAACGTGGCTGATCCCCAATACATGCTCCATACCTCTTGAATTGAGGAGACCCTCCACCGTCCAAACTCAACGACAGAAAGAATTATAAAGTCAGATACAGGTGGAATCTAGGGGGAGCGTTCATTTCTTGTTCTGTGCATTGAGAATGACCGGTGGCAGCAACGGTGCAGTTCAATCATCAGTTGCAGTGGCGGTGAAGGTTGCAGTCGGAGGGTTGGGTTGCTGATTCGGAGGGAGAGAGGAGAAGAAATGCAAGAGAGAGAGAGAGAATACGGAGAAAAACTAGGGGAGATCGAACACCGGTGATGCAACTAATGACGGTGGAAGCTCGTGAGGTTGAAGAACGGAGGCAGGGAAAGAGCGAGAGAAAGAAAAAGAAGGGGAGCAGCTCGAGAGTCTCGTCAAAAGGTGATTGGGCGGGTCCGCGGATTTAACAAAAATTAAAAGCTTTTGGAGTCCAGACGCCCGTTTCTATGAGTTGATGAAACGCATTCACCATCTTTATAATGACATGTTCTCTTCAGAAACTTTCTGCATCCTGGATGCAGAGGATGCCGTCTGCTCGTTTTCAACCTCTACCGATCGTGAACCATTTGAGATGCAGAGTTGCGTTTAATTTCTTTGAGCTCTCGGTCCGAGTCCCTATTATCTTACCAGCTAGAGAGGTTGGATATGCAACATATATATCATCTCTAAGTTCTGCTCCAATGAGTCCAAATCAATTTGTAACTATTTCATGGTTTTCCCACTCTGAAAGCATTGAATCCGTAGTCACCAAAACATGCTTCCATCAAGCCACTCGGGTGCTTTCTGACCGGGGAATCAAAGCGGCGAGTCTGAAGTCGGCTTCAATGACGCAGTTTTATTCGATGCAGAAGATTTCTTCGTTCCGAACCCAAACCTGTCCTAGGACTTGCCAGAGTTTGTGCGCACGTTGTGACGGGGAGTTCCCGGACTAAAGAAAGTCGCGGTGGCCATGGTCTGTCGTGTGGCTAGCTACGTGATGGTAGTATTAGTATTAATCGGTGGAGTGATGCGTTAGCGTTGTGGTGGTGGCCATGAAGGTAGACTTGGTGATTTTGGGTTTGGCAATTGGCAATAGGAGAGTTGGTATTTTCATCGTTCAAGGAAAGTGCTCTTTGCCGCCCTTAGTTTGA
Source organism: Nelumbo nucifera (assembly GCF_055504915.1). Lineage (NCBI taxonomy): Eukaryota > Viridiplantae > Streptophyta > Magnoliopsida > Proteales > Nelumbonaceae > Nelumbo > Nelumbo nucifera. The sequence goes on along the minus strand of NC_142649.1, from coordinate 142,125,862 downwards.
TTTGACTGAGGGTTTTCTATTTACGATCACGAGTGCCTGGTACAAGGAAATATTTAGGGAGACAGCAAGGAGCTTCAACTTTTGCTAACGAGAACTTTAGATGAGCATTATCACGAGGTTCTTTATCCTTTTCCTGAACCTTCGGAGGGGTTCATGGATGAATCCTCCTAAGTGAGAGGGAGGGGGAGGCTTTATCCATGAAATTTTAGGGGCCATGACTGAGTTCATATTTTGAAAATCTAATACTGTCAAGGGAAATTTTGTCTTTTATCTTTTTTTCCATCGATGTTAAGTAGTTTAAGAAACTGCATGGTATTAGTAAAAACCCTCAGTTTGTGTTATTAGAACACCATAATCTCATAAGGTAGCAACTAAAATGCTCCCAAGTCACTAATAATTAGGTCCTAATTGGAGTTCGATTAATTGAACTTCTGAAACTGAACTAGTACTACTGATATTTCGAATTCATGAAATCAAACTGAAACCACCGATTAGTCGATTGACTTGTTTCGGTTTTTGACTGATTAAATTTTTCGATTTTTGTTTTTAAATAAATATATAAATATATATAATATATTATAAATAAATATAAATATTATCATCATCATCATCATCTATGCGCCAATCCATTTTATTTAAAGTCATATTCACTATTAAATTATTGATGCTTAAATCAATTTTTACTACTTATACCCATTTATTTTTTGGTCTACATTGAGTTATTCTAATCTCTTCAATGTGTGACAAATCACTTATGCACTGTTGGTGGTTTTCTATCCATATACTTTTTGATATAATATAATCTATACTATATTATATAGCATTATAGGCCACGTCAGCAGCCCTTTCCTTTTCTCATTCCCACTTCTCTCATTTCTCTTGAACCTCTCTCCATTTTCCCTTGCCCCTTCCCAACCCTTCCATGTAGCCATGTGACTGGCTTTTCTTGTTTACTAGAGTCCCACTCCAACTCTCTCTCTCTCTCTCTCTCTCTCTCTCTCTCATATTCCAAATCACTTAGCCAACCCCTCATAAAATTTCTCTTAAACTATCTCTTCCACCTAAAATTCTTCTTAAAACACCTCTTATTCTATATTGCCACCCCTCTCTTCTATTGGAAGGGTTAGAAATCAATTTCACATGGTCAAACTAAGTTTGGTGGTTGGCCGAATTTTTAAAATTTTTCTAACCCAATTCAGGAACCAATTTCCTAGTGATTTTGAAATTTAAAATTTCACGATCAATATTGCACTGAACTAGATCATATTTGAAACTAAATTAAAAACTGATTATACCTAATAAAGAGACCACAATATGCAGCTCCTAGAGTTGTTCATGCCCAATATCAGTCCCAAAAATCGGCCTCTAACTAAAGATGACATAGTGTATACGTGAAGTTGATTCAACAACACCGTTTCAGCAAAACTGGTTTCCAAATTGCTTGGATCGAAATGGGTATGTAAACTTAATATCCTCTAATGTTTTTCTTGCAAAAACAAAGTAGAGGATTAATGAAAATTAGCCCTTATCACAGCATGGTCAAATTAGGGTTTCTAGGAGGCAAGGGAGAAGAGGAGAGAGCAAGAGAGTGAAGAGAATTGGTGAATTCACCCCTTCCCTCTTACTCCCTTATATAAAGCACTCTCCTAACCTAATTAGGAGCTAATCCAAATCAAGTTTGGATTAGGACATTATCTTTAATTGATAATAACTCTCTTCTTAATAGAATGGGTGCTCCATATCTAGATTCATATCCATTTTCAATCCAAATCACATGACAACTTAACTAATCATATTAGTAATGGGCCTTAGGCCCATTTTCTCTAATGGTTCACATCCTAAGGTGTTGCATTGCCACTTTAGGCCTAAATATTTTATGGCATGGGACCCATAAAAGTCTTACACGAGTCCATAAGGGTTGGACCCCACCTTTGGTAGAGGTTAAGTTGAATTCATTGCTTAGGGGCAATGAACCCCTAGCTTAATCAGCTTGGGCTTAGTTTGGGCTCAACATTTACACATATGACCATTGGATTCAGCCACCCTATGATGATCAATCCTGTAATAAATCCCATCAGGTAATCATTCCTGTAATGGTTTTTTACACTTAACCTCTTGGCCCATAATCATCAAAACACTACTCATAGGGAAAGACATCTCCCCTGACTATAAAAACGCAGTGTCACACTCTCTACTCGAATTGATCATAGGATTAAAACTTTTTGGAATTCTTTTTTATAAAATAGTATTATAACATATAAACATATTTGTAAATCAGATTTCAAATACAGTTGAAATCCACTACCGATAGTTTAGGTTTCCATCAAAAAGAGTGTAAACCCTAAAATTCATTTTGTTTGACAAATGGGTCAATCCTATCACTATGATCACCCACCAAGATAATTTTCCAAACTGCCCCAACATGCCTAGATATTTCACCCTTGATGGATTTCACTAGTTGGCACATCAAAGATAGTTTAGTCCAAAACCTAGTGTAGTATCATAATCAAGTTTGGGGTTAAGTGCAAATTTTCAGTTTTGTCCATCCATCTCTATGATTTAGGGCATAACTGGAAAATGGCCAAGACAAACTACTTTACCAATTTGCTAGCACACTAGTGTAAGCTTTGTTAGGATAAATCCCCATGTCTATCTAATGGCTGAAAACATTCTAAACTAACACAAGTCTCGTAAGTGTCCAATTTAAGGAGTAATTCACAGAAATATACCAATTTAAACATAAAACAATAATGTACTTTATTCATTTACTGATAAATGTTTGTGCACATCAATTTTCTTAGATCTAAGGGCACACAATGTCTAACTTCTTCTTCACCAATGTCCTACTCGGCTACTCCAACTCTCTCTCTCTCTCATGTTCCCAATCACTTAGCCAACCCATCCTAGAATTTCCCCTAAACTATCTCTCTTACCTAAATTTCCTCCTAAAACACCTCTTAATCTATGTTAGATTTCCAATAAACCAACTAAAAACCAAAAGCATGGTTAAATTAATTACTTAAATTAATTTGTGAAATATTTTTAATATTTTCAATAATTAATGATATTATTGAATATTATTTATTAATATCAACTCCTAAACAATAATTTTGGTAAATTGGAAAATTTAATTACTAAAAATTACTTGCTAAAATTATTGATTTTGGTAATTTAATTTCAGAAATTTCTGAAAATTAAGTATTGAAATCTATAATTACTAAAAATCAATAATTAATTAAAATATTAATAATGGTTCTAGGATAAAATGGAACCGGTCACTTAACCGGTTCCCAGTTTTTCTGATCCGATCTGGTTTTGAAAACCATGATATAAATCAAATAATATAAATATGTTGATGTTAAACAATCAAAAAAACATTAATTTAAAAATCGACAAGCGTTCACTAAAAATAAATATTAACAAAACTTAGTAAATATTAAAAATGTATTTCAATTTCACTTAAAAATCCAACTGTATAAATACTAATAAAAATAAGAAATTTAAATATAAAAATATTAATTGATAGTTTTAATAATATTATTAGATAACTTATGAGTTGAGACCTTAATAAATGCTAATAAAAAATATTAATTGATAGTTTTAAAATACCAACAATTAATTAAAAAATCCAAAAAATTCTAAAAAACCTAAACATAATTAAAATACTAAAAATAATTAAAAAATATTGAAAATTAACAATATTTTATATTAATAAGGGTATTTGCTGAAAATAATTCAAAGTACACTTAATAGTGATTTATTTTAAAAAAAAATACCCAAGCCAAAAATTATTGAAAAATATTGAAAATTAGTTGTATTGTTTATTAACTATGGTATTTATTTAGTTATTTAAATGATGAAAATACTGAAAATTATTGAAAAATAATCATATGCAAAAATTACTGAATAATAATGAAAAAACACCAAAAATTAATTAAAAACCCAAAAATTCTGAAAACCTAAAGCTTAATTAAAATACTAAAAATAATTTAAAAATTAAATTAATTGTATTTTGTTGCAAAAAATACTAAATAATAATGAAAAAAATAATGTATTTTAATTTTTAATAGTAATATAATAAACAATAATTATTTTTAAATTATAATTAACAATTGTATACATAAAAAATCATATGAAATAAAAATTTAAACATCTTTTTCAATTTTTTAAAAATGGACTTCTCATAGCTTGTTGCAGTTCGTGGCCTGGCTTGGTTCAAGGCTCAGCCCAACACGATCCGATTTACACCTCTACTTGAACCCACCCAATACTAGGGACGGGGTGGGGAAATTCGAGAATTCCCCATCCTTAATGAGTGAGGTGCCTTGACTCTAAACTCACCCGACATTGAGGAGTGGTTGCCTTGCCATCAACCCACCTAACACTAGGGATGGGGCAAGGATGGGGTAGAGTGTCTTGACTATGGGGCAGGAATAGGGATGGGGTGCCCCGCCCTGAACCCACCTTGTTGTCTTTCATATATAATTGTTAATTATTAGTGAAATCAATAAAAATGTTAGTTTTTGTAATTATTTTTATTTATTTAAAGTTAATCAAAATTTCATTTAAAAATAATAACAATTATTAAAATTACTATAAATTATTAATTAAACTAAATTTATTAAAAATATTTGTTTATATTAAATTAACAATAATTATTTTCTGTAAATCAACATTAAATGAAAATATAATTATTAAAATTTTAGATATCAACAATATCTTTAAACACTTTTAGTTAATTAATAACAAATTTTGATTATTAATTTAATATTAATTAATAGTAAATGAAATTATTAAATCTTTCAGATTTTCCCGTGCCTCGCATGGGTCCCCGCTAGTATATTTAATATATATATATATATATATATATATATATATATATATATAATTGGGGTTGAGGCGGAGTGTAAACTTCACTCCTCGTTTCCAAATTATATTCCTATTAATCCCATTCCTACCCTGTCCCTGCTAAGGCAGTCTCCATCCTCATCCCTACTTGGTTGGAGAGGTTAGGTACTTGGTGGGGATGAAGACATGGGTGGAGCTAGGGGGACCTAGGGGTGCCATGACCCCCTATAGCTCAGAAAACCCCACATAAATTACACTCTCCCATGTATATTTTCCCCCTCGCCCCACTCCCCACCCCAATGGTTGCCCCCCTCCCTCCAATCCACTTTAGGTTTTCTCCCCCTCATAAAAAATTCCTAGCTCTGCCTCTAGATGAGGAAAATTGTTATCCCTATCCCTGTGTTGTATAGCCCCATAGAGCAATAAGTTTTAAGTCCAGTAAACCCTAAAATATTTTTCCTATGCATACCTTGGGGGCTTGATACATTATATAGCAATATAGGCCACATCAACAACCTCTCCTTCTCCTATTCCCCCTTCTCTCATTTCTCGTTTACTCCCTTTCCTTTTTCCCTTGCCCCTTCCTAGCCCTTCTATGTAGCCATGTGGCAGCCCTCTCTTTTTCGCTAGAGTCCCACTCCAACTCTCTCTTTCCCATGTTCCCAATCACTTAGCAATCCCTCCTAAAATTTCTCCTAAATTATCTCTCCCACCTAAAATTCCTCCTAAAACACCTCTTAATCTAATTATATGCCCAATAAACCATCTAATAATAAAAAATGTGGTTAAATTAATTAGTTAAATTAATTTGTGAAATGTTTTTGATATTTTTGATAATTAATAATACCATTGAATATTATTCAATAAACACCAACACTAAACTATAATTTTGGTAAATTAGAAAATTTAATTATTAAAAATTATTAATTTTGGTAATTTAATTTAGTGAAAATTAAATCATAAAACTTTCAATTATTCAAATAAATAATTGCAAAATTTTATTAATTTCTATAAGTATTGGATACTACCTAGGAATGCAATGGGCAGGTTCGGGGGATGGGGGATTGTACTCCTTATCTCAATAAAGACAATCTCCCCATTGGGGACTTAAATCCCTGAATTTTTTAATTAAAAGTTTATTTTCAGAATGTATTTATTTAAAATAAAATAAAAGTTAAAATCCAAATAATATTTTAAGGGTAAATTTCTTAAACTGCCCTTACTAATTGACAAACTATACCTTTACTATTTAATTATTGTCTTAAACCAACCTTATTGTTTTTTACAATTGTCTAAAACCTCTTAACCGTCTGTTAACGAAAAGATTAAAAAGACTGTTTTATCCTTTATTTTCCTTCAAATTTTCAAAATAAAACGAAAAAAAGGGGAAGTACAAGTTGAGAGAGAGATGGAGTGTGTAACACTGCCTTCTACTTCTCTCTGGTTTCACCGCATTGAAATCACTCTCTGTAAACTTAGTTGATCTCGGTTGGAAGGTAAAGCCACCATCGAGAAAGGTAAAAGGAAAAGTGATTAACAAAAAGAACCTTTCTTTCGGCATTTTGGGAGTGCGTACAGCAACGTTCTGAACAAAAGCATCGGCCTTCGTCAGCGGAGGACACTACGGAGGCGGGGGCCACTCCAAATGCGAGTGCAACTGCGGCTGTGGTTGTGGAGGAGGACATAGGAAGTTGAGATTTCCGTTAACGGATGAAAATCATGGCTTCGGTTTTGCAGAAAAGCACTGTGTATTGGCGCAAAAAAATCCCATAGAGAAGCCTCAATTTGTGGGGGCATGGGTATTTCCTACGACATTCCCATCGCCTACGGTAATCTCCAAAATGCATGGCTTCCTTGCATCCCTAAGCAATTGCTGGTTAGTTGGTTCCGCTCTAAAATGACAGAGGTGGATGCAGGATTTCTATTATGTAACCAACGCGGCGAGCAATAAACAACGATTCGGTGGAGGGATAAAAGATAAAGAGATTGGGAAAGCGGTGGAGGGATAAAGACAAACACCTAGATGACATCTGCCATTTTCTTAGTCCGACAAAAATTTCCTTGGCTTTCGATCAGATTTCTACATTAGCAGGGCCCATTAGAAAAAAAGCAATAGAAAACAGAACCTTTCTGCAAATACTCGAGTTCTTTCAATATATGTTTCAACGCCATGAGAACCTCAGAGGAAATTAGAGATTTCGTTTCGTTAGTGTGAGCGTCAGAATACGGCTCACCGATCAAAGGTGATGTTATATTGCCTTTCAGACAATTTGGATGAAGTAACTGCTGTGAGATGTAAGAGCATGTTTTCATGAGCTGGCTTTGTATAGGAGAGCTTCAACGGCTGGTGATGAGCTTAACGATAAGTGTTCGATCGACTTCAAGCACTTGCCGTGGATACAATTGCTCTGACTGTGGCTTCTTAATTTCAATCCAGGGACGGGATACAATGATTGGCAATGGTTGCTTGGTTATAATGGGGGTGTTGGTTTGTAGTGTCGCCCAAGTAAGGCCTGATAATAGAAGGAATCAGATCAATTCCATCTCGGAATGAGTTGTCAAGAGGCCAGAACGTGGAAAGCGATAGTAGCAGGGGAAGGAAAGATCGATAAGCAAGGAGAGAGAGAGAGAGAGAGAGAGAGAGAGAGAGGGAGGAGATCACGATGGGAGATGAGTTGTAATGGTGGGTCGGTGGTCAAAGAGACAGAAATCGGTGGGGAGAAGAGAAGCAAAATGAAAACAATAGAAAAAAATAAAAAAACAGCAAAAAGAGAGGAAAACAGACGAGAACGAGAAGGTCGTTACCGAATCTGCCGTTTCAACAAGTTGTAGCGGCGGAACAAGGGAAGTGAAAGGAGGAGAAGGAGAGATAGAGAGAGTAGAGAAACGGAGAGAAAGAGGGAGAGAGAGGAGAGATTGAGAGGATGGAGGAGAGGGAGAAAGCAGATCGGAGAAGGAGTGTGTTCAGATCCGCTGCTATCCCTACCCCCAGGTTTTAAGCCCTATAAGCCTTATAAACCACCAGTTTTTTTATTGGTTACTTGAAAACTGATCAGATCCTTCGATTTTTTCAAAAGTACTAAATCGATCGATTCTAGGTTCGACAAGTTTTTCATGAACAGCCCTACACTTAGTGGGTAGCTTTTATGGGAAATATACTATTCTACCTTTCATGTTCATTTTGTTGTTTCTTTAATGCAACTTATTGATAAGTTTTAAATAAAGTCCAAGCTATCCTTGACCATGGACCATGGACCATGGACATTGACACTGGCTGATTGACAAATTTTGAACTGAAAGTGAAAAGATAAAAAAATGGAAGAATACAATCCTGACACATGTTTTAACCTAATTACTTCAAAACAAAAAGAAGATGAAGACCACAATGATATACAAATTTGTCAAGTCAATCCGTTGAAGGTTTAGCTAGGCTTGGAAATTTAGGGAGTATATGTTGTCACCAAAAACTTGCCAAGGTTTAATTCATAGTGACGCACCTATAGCATGAATTAGCCCCTCAAAACCTGTATGTGTAAAGAAAATTAAATGAGGCCGTGCTGTTTATTACTCTTGATTTCTTCCCTCCTACTGATCAATCTCAGCCCCACTTATGCCCAACTCTACGATGTTTGTTCAAACACCACCAGTTTTGCACCTAATAGCCTATTTGAAACCAATCTTAACATCCTTCTTCCTTCTCTATCTTCTAATGCAATTAACACCGGCTTCTACAACACCTCTGTCGGCGAATATCCGGACCAAGTATACGGGCTCATTCTCTGCAGAGGTGATATCACCCCTGAAGTTTGCCGGAATTGTCTGGAAACAATCATTGACGACGTCAAGCAACTGTGTCCTGACAGGAAAGGTGCAACAGTATGGTTTTTGATGTGTTTTCTGCGCTACTCTGACCATAGATTCTTTTCTTCAACGGAAGAGCTGGGAACCGTACACATTCAAACTACCACGAACATGACAGATCCAGATCGATTTCTTCCATTTGTGAAAGATTTCATGGGTAATCTTTCGTTCCAGGCAGCATTTGATCCTTCTAATAGCATGTTTGCGGTGAAGAAGGAACAGTTTACGGCGTTTATTACAGTGTATGGTCTGATGCAGTGCACCAGAGATTTATCAAGGAACGACTGTTACGAATGCTTACAGGTCGCCATGAAACATTATGAAAGTTGCTGCTATTTTAACAGAGCGAAAATTCTAAGGTTCAGTTGTTTCATTATAATTGAATTATACCCCTTTTATCAAGATTCAAGTGCAACCCTGTCTCCTCCTTTGCCGAGCATCACTTCAGAGGGTATGTATGGTTTCAATTTTCATTTTTTTATGCTTATTCATGATAATAAATTTGAAAATATGCCTCCAAATTAATCCATTATGCTAACAAACAAATAAACAAATAAATAAATAAAACATGTGACTAGGCCTCCTCTAAGAAAGGAACCATGTGTATATGGAGAACTAGCGGAAAGATTTAAACCCAATTTAGTTTCCTGATAAGGGGGTGTTCCTAATGTGAATGATTTTGTTTTCTAAAACAAAAAGTTCCATGTCAGCAAAAAACAATACATTTTTGCTGTTGTAGCAATTGTTTCTGTTTCAGAAGCCAAAACCAAACACATTGGCCAACACCCCCTAATTCAATGAAAGAACCCACTCCTAAGGCTTATAAGTCTTGCCATATAAAAAGTTGGTCCGAAATAAGTAAAATAGACGTCTAGTTGCCCCTCCTTGCAAGGGGATCTTTTGGTAGTTATATGATGATGATGATGATAAGGTGAAAAAAATAAAAGGAAAGATACTTCTGTGGGCATTAAGCTGCAGAATCTTGGGCATTTTCTTTCTAAAGTCTTCTTCCACCTCCTTTTTCTAATTCATCTAGAAGCCATCTTATTTGGACAATTCATGCACTTAGTAGTTGATGAAAATGTTAGGTGCTGCATCCTTCTCATTATCAATCAACTCTGTCATCATCAATCATCATAAGTGTTTTGGGTGCATTGCAGTTTTTGAGTACTGGTCAGATATCTTGCCTTAATAAAAGAAATTGGATTTGCTCAAATCAGTTCCATGGAAGAAAAAAGAACAGAGGTGTAGGGTAAAATGGTTATTGCCATCAACTTGCAAGTTAACTGCTCCCTTAACAATTTAACATCCTTCAATCAGGACTTTATGCTAATAACCTAATAGCTGAGATGGTCACTCGGTGTCACTTCAGAAAAGGAGATGTTGGATCAAACCTATGAACCTACAGCCTCTCCACTGTATGACCAAGTGGGCTTCACAAGCATCTACACTCTGCTCTGTTCCCTTCCCTAATTCCCCAATAAAAAACAGGGCTTAACAAAGCGCTTTGGTGGATGGCTTTTATAAGTTTTTTATGTTTAAAATGCAGAAGGATGGGAAATGATGCCTGTATAAACGGATTCATCGAGAATATTGGTTATAAGTTATAACTAAGCCAATGACAATGTTCTGAAGGCCTAATCTATGGTATTGACTGATGAGAGATCACAAATTTAAGTCCAAACCCCTCCTATAAATCCTAGTTTTGTAGCTCACATCCAGCTCAATGAAAGCAGGACATTAACCCATGAGCTTGAAAAACTAATACCAGTGGCAGTTGAGATCAGTATCCCGTTCAATGCTTAGCTATGTGACCATTGCCAAACGAAATTCTGGAAAGGATCGAAGGACATCAGTCCAAGTATAGGTGTTATCCATCAATGTTGCAAAAGTTGTAGCTAACATCAAGACCAACATTAAATTTTGATGGATTGTCCTCAAGAGTTATCAACATCATTGAATCTTTTGACTATCTGATCTATAGAGTATCTTTAGAGTCTAGTATACTTTTTTAATGTCCAAAAGAAATTAAGCTACTTGGTTGAAGACATTATTACATGAAATTTGGAATAGGTGGATTCTATAATATAAGCAGTCTTTTTTTCTTTTGAAGAAGAAGAAGAAAACTGAATTCAATAAGGATTCAAAAAGGGGGGGGGGGGGATGTACAGAGCCTTTTAAGCACAACAAAATCAAAGACAAAGCCCTCTAGAAAGGCAACGTATTGGAGCTACACAAAAAAATCCCTTCCCAGCCCAGATTTAGCTAGATTATCAGCCAATTGATTTAATTCTCTAGGAATCCATCTAAAGCTGCAATGTTAATAAGAGGCGACCTCCCTGATTTCTAACAACAGGTCGGATAACTTCCACAGGTCTAGAATTTGTCCTGAAGTCCAGTTAATAACATTTCTTGAATCACCTTCCGCTGCAATGCAGCTGAGCTGCTGTGATTTGGCGATTCTGAGGCCTTCCAAGAAGGTCCTTGTCTCTGCATCAGAAGCATCTTCTGCCTTGGCTGGTCCACTATAGACCCAAATCAATTCTCCATTTGCTCTTCAAATCAGTCCTCCAATTCCAGCCTTTGATCTGTCCTCAGCAGCTCTCCTAAAACAGCCATCGAAGTTCAGAATAAACTCACAGTCTTGTCTTGGGGTGATTTTAAGGGGAGGTTGAAGGTGAAAAGGAGAAGTTGATAGGGGCAGAACTTGATCTGAAAGCCTACTATTTGAGCTTCAATACATGGTTTTTATCTTACAGTTAGAAAATGCACGCCTTTTATTTTGTTCATGAACGTGTACTATCATCTGTTAAATCTCACAGATAAATTATAGTCAGTTATCTTCAGCCAGAAAATAAATAAATAAACAAATAAAAAAAGTCATTATGCACCATGTGCTGTAGCAAATGAAGTGGCTGGGAGAGTAAATATTTCTAAATGCAGGGGATGGAAGTAAGCAAACAAAAGTTGTTGTGGCTAGTGTACTGGCAAGTTTATTGCTACCAGTCTTCGTCTCATGTTTATGCTACATCTGGAGAAGAAAAGGTAAGAACCTTTGATAGGCATTTTAAAACTAGTAAATCTGCTACTTATACATGTTTTCTTTGTAGAGAGAACGAAAAAGAGGCAGCATACTCTATTGCTTGATTTGAAAGCAAGAAGTAGTACAAACCTCTCATGCAAAATTATGCAAACGGGAAAACAAGTTAATTCTCAAGAGTTGCCGTTGATTGACTTAGCTACTCTACAAGTTGCTACAAGTAACTTCTCTTTGGAGAATAAACTTGGAGAGGGTGGATTTGGTCCTGTTTACAAGGTATTGATTTTGATTAGTTCAACACTCAAAATGTTTGGTTACCTTTCTTAATTAACCATGTTGATGCTTTATTAGGGTGTATTGCCAAATGGAAAGAAAATAGCTGTAAAAAGACTTTCAAGAAGCTCAGCGCAAGGTTCAGAAGAATTCAAGAACGAGGTTACCTTAATTGCAAAACTTCAACACAAAAATCTGGTAAGGCTCCTGGGATGTTGCATAGAGAGAGAAGAAAAGATGCTTATCTATGAATTCATGCCAAATAGCAGCCTCAATGCCTTTCTCTTTGGTATGTAAGCTTGACTTCATTTTTATATCTCTACAACTCCATGAGATCCCCTGTTAAGTCCAAGTCCTCTTGCATTTCTGGACCTGTATAATAAAGAGTAATTCTTTTCCTCGTCAGATCGACAAAGAAATGCTCAGTTGGATTGGAGCAGGCGCCTCGGTATTATTAATGGAGTTGCAAGAGGTCTTTTATATCTTCATGAGGATTCTCGACTCAAAATAGTTCATAGGGACATAAAAGCTAGCAATGTTTTATTGGATGAGGAAATGAATCCAAGGATATCTGACTTTGGCATGGCTAGGATCTTTGCTGTCTACCAGGATCAAGATAAAACCAGTAGAGTCGTGGGGACATAGTAAAATCATCCTTTATCTTCTTTTTCTTCTTCTTACTCTTGTTCTTGCATGTAGCTACACACAACGTACTTGGTGTTGATTCAACTTATTTTGACTTGATATAGTGGGTACATGGCTCCAGAGTATGCTATGGCAGGGTTATTTTCAGTGAAGTCAGATGTTTTTAGCTTTGGGGTTCTGTTACTAGAGATCATAAGTGGTAAAAGGAACAATGGCCTCCAACTACCTGAGCTTTCTCAAAGCCTCCTCACATATGTAGGCTTCTCTGATCATTGATCCTTATCATAATTTAAGTTGTTCCAATATACCATGTATATTCTGAATATGACTATATTAAATAAAATTGCAGGCATGGAGACTATGGTCTGAAGGCAAAGGCTTGAATTTCTTAGATCCTTCCATAATTGATTCATGCCCAACAAGTCAAGGGTTGAGATGCATCCACATTGGGTTACTGTGTGTTCAGGAAGTAGCAGCAGACAGACCCACAATGTCGAATGTTGTTGTCATGCTGGGTAGTGAATCCATAGCTCTTCCTCAACCCAAGAAGCCAGCATTTTTAGTTGAACATCTTGTTATTAATTCGGATCAATCTTCATCCAGTGCTAATGTTGGATCCGTCAACGATGTAACCATTTCAAATGTTGCACCTAGATAATTAACCACATTCACATTTACTATATCATGTTCAGAAATTTTCCTTTTTGCCTTTTACAATTCTTGGGTAAAACAACAGTATAGGACAAAGCCACAAGGTGCAATAAGCAACAACCGCACGAAAAAGAAAAGGCATTCATGTTCTTAACACAGAATGTTTATGAAAAGAAAATTAAATCCTCTTGTCTATAGAAACACTTTACCATGAGACGACATGTTGGAAGTCCTTGCTTGATGCAGTATTAGGGTGAATGCTCTTATTTTCTTCTTTACTAGTCATGCTCCGTAGCTCTTGCAGTGAGGAGCCTGTCCACCCTGAATGCTCTTCAAATAAAGCTAACGACATGCTAATGGGATGTTCTAAGTCCAAACTCAAGGCTGTCCTAATACCATATGGGTAGTTTATTACTTGCTGGGTCAATGCTCAAATAAGTCTATAGAATCAATGCCACCATGTGCCATAAATACTGATGCAGTGTTGCCTAGGCAAGAGAATGAGAGATCATCAATCCCCACCTTTGATTGAATTATTTCCCATGCAACCCTGCAAGTGATCTCTGGCAATGCACCCATAGGCACAGCTGCCAGTTTATTTTTCTTCAAAATTAGTCTTTACCACACCTTTATCCAAGCCCACTTCTCTGTATGTATACCACAGGAGGAGTTTTCCATTCAATGGCATGATGAAACAGAGACTCTAGGTTAGAGGTAGATTTAGGCAATATATACCTAACCCATTTTACGGGATTATTGGGTTGAGAAAACTGATTTCCCCTTATCTGTAATGGAATCTACTGGCACTTTCATAAATATAGCCAACCTTTAAATTGGGTTAATTTCTGTTTTTTTTTTTCCCTAAAGTTGATTTTATTCTTAGTTGAAGCCATAGAGAGTCTATAAAGAGTTTCAGTTGTGTTGAGAAATCGTTAAGCATGGTTTCTGCATTACCTCTATGGACCAATGAATCACAGGGGTTCTTTTTATTTCATGTATTGGTTACCAGCGATCGAGCTCATGTGTTTACACTTTACAGATGATATGAATTCACCACTGAACAATAAGCCCCACATCAAAATAGACTACTTTTATCGTCTAACTCATTTTTCTGGGCTTATTGTAAAGAGTCTAGTTCAAGTTTCAGATCATTGACCTGATCCGTTAAGCACTTTATCTTTGTAAATGCTTTATCATTTCCTTGCTGAAGTTCCTCTCTCAACTGTTTATTTTCTGTTTTACATTTCGCTCATTTTTGCATTTAAAGAGTCCACCTCCAGTTGTAGATTATTGATCTTTTCTTTTATGTCCTCTACTTGATTTTAAGTATTTGTTGAAAAATAGAAGTTAATACACATTGCCACAACATTATATTGCTCAATGCATAATTTGTGATTGATATTCAATCCTTGTACTTCTAATTTGTTTAAACATTAGGCTAGAATGAAGTAGTTAAGTTTATATTGCATAATTAATAATTAGATTTCCATACATATTTTTGTCTCTAAAAATGTGATTTCTAACTAATTTTCTATTATTCTCTTATAGCTTAAACATGTTAAAGGAGATACTTCACATGTGTGGCTGAACACCAATATGATCAAATTTTACACGTCAAGTTTTTTTTTTCTTTTTTTTTGGAGGGGGGATTGAGTTTCATATATTCAAGAACCTTGAATTTGTAATAGGTTTTAAACACATGGATGTATTAATACACCTTGAAATGTAATTCATTTTTTCATTATAAAATATTTGATATAGGAAAAAAATGCCATCAATCATATATCAATAATTTTACCTATGAATAGTTAAAAACCGTAGCTATGATTCATGCATTTTTGCTACAGACTGCTTAGACCGTAGCTATAGGTTCTTATTTTTAGCTACCGACAAGGTAAGTTCAGTTATAGTTTTTTAATTTTAGCTACGGTCAAGGTAAATTGTAGTTAGAAATTCATATTTTTAGCTATGGTCATTTCTAAACCGTAGCTATAAATCTAAATGTTATAGCTTCGAGCACTTGGAAACTGTATACCAAAAAAGCAACATTTGGCTACGGTTATAAAAAAATTGTAGCTATATAGTCAAATTTGTAGCCACTGTTATCTAAGAAACCGTAGCTAAAACTTCACATATAATTATTGAATCGCGCTTTAGTCCTACGATTGATAGCATTTGTAGCTATTGCCTATAGCCACTGCAATTGTAGCTTCTGTTTTCTAACCGTAGGTAGCCCGTAACTATAGACCTATAGCTACGGTTTTGTGAATTTATAGCTATGATTTTATTCAGAAGTCTGTCGTCGCTGCTACCGCTCGCCGCTGTTTGTGTATCATAAAGTTGGGGAAGATGAATAATATTTTTCTCCGAATAGTTATTATGAGAGTAATATAGGAATTAAAAATTATTGCAATAACACATTTCAACGAAAGACTAATGGAAGCAGGTCTTTGATGTCTCAAGGTCAAAGTAAAAGGGGTCTTTATCGCAAAACAAAGTATTGAACGTCTTTGTCACAGACCCCATAATACGGGAGAGGTCTTTATAATTTTTCTATCCTTCATACATGTTCATCTTTAACGCAACTTATTATTGATAAGTTTAAAATAAAGTCAAAGCTATCCTTGACCTGGACCACGGACCATGTACGTTGGCACTTTCTGGCTGCTTGATAAATTTTGAATTGAAACTGAAAAGCTTAGAAGAAAGGTAACACGTGTTTTGACCTAATTACTTTAATTAATTAATTGAAAGAAAGAGAAGACAAGGACCACACAATGATCTGAAAACTTGTCAAGTCAATCCGTTGAAGATTTAGCTAAGCTTGGAAATTTAGGGAGTATATGTTGTCTTTTATAATAATAAACTTGTCTAGGTTTAATTCATAGAGACACGCCTATAGCATGAATTAGTCCCTCAAAACCTGAATGTGTAAAGGAAATGAAATGAGGCCGTGCTGTTTATTACTCTTGATTTCTTCCTTCTTACTGATCAACATCAGCCCTGCTTATGCCCAACTGTACCATGTTTGCTCAAACACAACCAGTTATACACCTAATAGCCTATTTGGAATCAATCTTAACATCCTTCTTCCTTCTCTATCTTCTAATGCAATTAGCACCGGCTTCTACAACACCTCTGTGGGCGAATATCCAGACCAAGTATACGGACTCATTGTATGCAGAGGTGATATCACCCCTGAAGTTTGCGGGAATTGTCTGGAAACAATCATTGCCGACGTCAAGCAACTGTGTCCTAACGGGAAAGGTGCAGCATTATGGTTTTTGATGTGTTTTCTGCGCTACTCTGACCATAGATTCTTTTCTTCAACGGAAGAACTGGGAACCGTACACAATCAAACTGCCACGAACATGACAGATCCAGATCGATTTCTTCCATTTGTGAAAGATTTCATGGGTAACTGATGTAACCGTTTTTGGTCACGTACCATTTTTTGGGATGTATAAATTTTTTTTTGGTTAAGTACCTCGCGTTTGACCTGGTGGTGACGTGCCTTGGTGATGAGCTACTTGGTGGCGAATTTCCTGGGGGAGAACTGCCTGGTGGCGAACTGCCTGGTGATGCTCCCTGGTGGCAAATTGCCTAGGGGCGAACTGCCTGGTGGCGAACTGCCCGGTAGTGCTCCCTGGTGGCGAACTGCCTGATGGCGAACTGCCTGGTGGCGCTGCCTGATGGCGAGCTGCTTGGTGACGAACTGCCTGATGGCGAACTGCCTGGTGGCGAACTGCCCGGCAGTGCTCCCTGGTGGCAAACTGCCTGATGGCGAACTGCCTCGTGGCGAACTGCCTGGTAGTGCTCCCTGATGGCGAACTGCCAGGTGGTGAGCTACCTGGTGACGAACTGCCAGGTGGCGAACTGCCTGGGGGTGAACTGCCTGGGGGCGAACTTCCTGGTGGCGAACTGCCCGGCAGTGCTCCCTGGTGGCGAACTGCCTGACGGCGAACTGCCTGGTAGTGCTCCCTGGTGGCGAACTCGTCACTTGCTCCTAGGCGGTCTGCAACTCAGAGGATGGTGGAGCTCCCTGGTGCAGCGCTACCCGACTACCCCCCGCGTGAGGTGATTTTCTCTCCTTTGTAGACGGCGGGAGCTGAGGGACCTACGGGAATTGAATCAGAGGACTCGGGGGTATTTTCCCGGCGGGGACTCTCCGATGCCTAAGTTAACATTCTGATTACAGAGAGCTTGGAGAGAAATGAGAGAGCTAGAGAGCGGGGCTTACCATTTTCTCCCCCTCTGGCTTTGGGGGTCGGAGTCCTTATATAATGGTGCCCTCCCGGGTTAGGTGGGTGAAAAGCCTTCAAATGGTAAGACGTCATATCCCGTTAGAACCGGGGTACGGTGTTGAACTTCTCGAGGTTGTCAGGCTGGCGCTTGTGCCAGGCGGCCAGGTCGGCGCCTGGGCCAGGTTGTCAGGTCGGCGCCTGTCAGTCGACGGGTTGGTGTCCGGGCCAGGTTGCCAGGTCGACGCATGTGTCAGTCGGCGGGTCGGTGTCTGGGCCAGGTTGCCAGGTCGGCGCCTGTGTCAGTCGGCGGGTCAGTGTCCGGCCAGGTTGCCAGGTCGGTGCCTGTGTCCGGGTCATGTTGTCAGGTCGGCGCCTGTGTCTGGGCCAGATTGCCAGGTCGGCGCCTGTGTCCGGGCCAGATCGCCAGGTCGGCGCCTGTGTCCGGGCCAGATTGCCAGGTCGGCGCATGTGGCTGGCTGATCCGGCCAGGTCGCGCAGGTCGCGCCAGGTCGCGCGCAGGCCACGCCAGGCCGCGCCCGGTCGCGCGCAGGCCGCGCCAGGTCCCGCCAGGTCGCGCGCAGGCCACGCCAGGTCGCGCCAGGTCGCGCCAGGCCCGCCAGACCGGTGCCTGGGGGGGGGGACCAACTTGGTAAGTTGTTGCCTGGGGGCTTGCCTAGTTGTCACGAGGTGCCACGTGTTGCAATTTCACTGGAGGGCCAAATCTGCCCTCATCAAACCTTTAGTTGCAGGCAGCATTTGATCCTTCTAATAGCATGTTTGCGGTGAAGCAGGAACAGTTTACGGCGTTTATTAAGGTGTATGGTCTGATGCAGTGCACCAGAGATTTATCAAAGAATGACTGTTACGAATGCTTACAGGCCGCCGTGAAACATTATGAAAGATGCTGCTATTTTAGTCGAGGAGCAAAAGTTTTAAGGTTCAGTTGTTTTCTTATGATTGAATTATACCCTTTTTATCAAGAATCAGGTGCAATACAGTCTCCTCCTTTGGCAAACCGCACTTCAGACTCAGAGGGTATGTATGGTTTCAATTTTCAATTTTTTTATGCTTATTCGTGATAATAAATTTGAAAATGTCTCCAAATTAATCCATTATGCAAACTGCAGGATTTTGCCAATCAAGGCACACATTAAACTAACAAACAAACAAATAAATAAATAAATCTAGCTTGTGACTAGGCTCCCTTCTCTAAGGGACTATATGTATATGGAGAACTAGCAAAAGGATTTAAACCTAATAGTAAGGGGGTGTTCCTAATGTGAAAGTTTTTATTTTCTAAAACAAAAAGTGCCATGTCACAAAAAAACAATACATTTATGCTGATGTGGCAATTGTTTCTGTTTCAGAAACCAACGCCTGAGTTCGGCTTCCATCAGGGCAGCACTCATTTAAGCAGCCTTTACAGTCTTACATTGAGAATATCTCCCTATTCATGTGCTTTATTTTATGGGGAGATATTCCCAATGCAAGATTGCAAGATTGCGAGAGGCTATTGGGACAATGTGAGCACAGGCTTAGCCAACACCCCCTACTTCAATGAAAGAACCCATTCCTAAGTGCTAAAGCTTATAAGTCCTGCCATATAAAAAGTTGGTCCTAAATAAGTAAAATAGACGTCTAGTTATATGATGATGACGATGATAAGGTGAAAAAATAAAAGGAAAGGGAGTTCTGTGGGCATTTTCTTTCTAAAGTCTTCTTCCACTTTTTCTTTTTCTAATTCATCTAGAAGCCATCTTATTTGGACAATTCATGCACCTAGTAGTTGATGAAAAGGTTAGGTGCGGCATCCTTCTCATTATCAATCAACTCTGTTATCATTATTCATCATAAGCAAGGTTCAAAATCTTGATGCAGGGGCGAATCGGCCTGTATCTTGGCTTGCTTCCCCCTTTTTTTTTTTTTTACTGGTTCAGAGGGTCCCCTCTACCCCCTGTAGGGGCATATCGGGAAGTCTCCGATACGATGCATGTCATCCAATACGCCCCGATACGTTGCGATTTTCTGATCCTTGATCGATAAATGTTTTGGGTGCATTGCAGTTTTTGAGTACTGATCAGATATCTTGCCTTAATAAAAGAAATTGGGTGTTCTCAAATCAGCTCCATGGAAGAAAAAAAAAACAGATGTGTAGGGTAAAACGGTTATTGCCATCAATTTGCAAGTTAACAGCTCCCTTAACAATTTAACATCCTTCAACCAGGACTTTATACTAGTGACCTGTGAAACTACAGCCTCTCGGTGTCACTTCAGAAAAGGAGATGTTGGATCAAACCTGTGAAACTACAGCCTCTCCACTGATATGACCAAGTGGTCTGTACTCTTCTCTGTTCCTTCCCTAATTCCCCAATAAGAAACAGGGCTTAACAAAGCACTTTGGTGGATGGCTTTTATAAGTTTTTTATGTTTAAAATGCAGAAGGATGGAAAATGATACCTGTATAAAAGGATTCATTGAGAATATCGGTTAAAAGTTACAAATGATACCTCTATCCAATTGACTGATGAGAGATCACAAATTTAAGTCCAAAACCCTCATATAAATCCTAGTTTTGTGGCTCACATCCAGCTCAATGAAAGCAGGACATTAACCCATGAGCTTGGAAAACTAATATCAGAGGCAGTTGAGATCAGTATCCCGTTCAATGTTTAGCAATGTGACTATTGCCAACAGAAATTCTGGAAAGGATCAAAGGACATCAGTCCAAGTATAGGTGTTAAGTATCTAATATCCCATCAATAATGTTGCAAAAGTTGAAGCTAACATCAAGACCAACATTAACTTTTTATGGATTGTCCTCAAGAGTTATCAGCATCTTTGAATCTTTTGACTATCTGATCTATAGAGAGTATCTTTAGGGTCTAGTATAAATTTTTAATGTCCAAAAGAAATTAAGCTACTTGGTTTAAGACATTATTACATGGAATTTGGAATAGGTGGATTCTATAAGATAAGCAGTCTTGATCTATATGTATTAGTCTAGGGGCAGAACTTGAGTTGAAAGCCTACTATTTGAGCTTCAATACATGGTTTTTATCTTACAGTGAGATGCCTTTTATTTTGTTCATGAACGTGTACGTACTATGCATCTGTTAAATTCACAAATAAATTATAGTCAGTTATCTTCAACTAGAACATAAATAAATAAGCAAATAAAAAATGTCATTATGCACCATGTGCTGTAGCAGATGAAGTGACCGGGAGAGTAAATATTTCTAAACGCAGGGGATGGAAGTAAGCGAACAAAAGTTGTTGTGGCTAGTGTACTGGCAAGTTTATTGCTACCAGTCTTCGTCTCATGTTCATGCTACATCTGGAGAAGAAAAGGAAAAAATAAAGGTAAGAACTTTCGATAGGCATTTTAAAACTAGTAAATCTGCTACTTATACATGTTCTCTTTTGTAGAGAGAAAGGAAAAGAGGCAGCATACTGTATTGCTTGATTTGGAGGCAAGAAGTAGTACAAACCTCTCATGCAGAAATATGCAAACGGGAAAACAAGTTAATTCTCAAGAGTTGCCGTTGATCGACTTAGCTACTCTACAAATTGCTACAAGTAACTTCTCTTTGGAGAATAAACTTGGAGAGGGTGGATTTGGTCCTGTTTACAAGGTATTGATTTTGATTAGTTCAACACTCAAAATGTTTGATTACCTTTCTTAATTAACCATATTGATGTTTTATTAGGGTGTATTGCCAAATGGAAAGAAAATTACTGTAAAAAGACTTTCAAGAGGCTCAGTGCAAGGTTCAGAAGAATTCAAGAGCGAGGTTAACTTAATTGCAATACTTCAACACAGAAATCTGGTAAGGCTCCTGGGCTGTTGCATAGAGAGAGAAGAAAAGATGCTTATCTATGAATTCATGCCAAATAGCAGCCTCAATGTCTTTCTCTTTGGTATGTAATCTTGACTTCATTTTTATCTATACAACTCCATGAATTCTCCTGTTAAGTCTAAGTCTACTTGCATTTCTGAACCTGTATAATAAAGAGTAATTCTTTGCCTACTCAGATCGACAAAGAAATGCTCAGTTGGATTGGAGCAGGCGCTTCAGTATTATTAATGGAATTGCAAGAGGTCTTTTATATCTTCACGAGGATTCTCGACTCATAATCGTTCATAGGGACTTGAAAGCTAGCAATGTTTTATTGGATGAGGAAATGAATCCAAAGATATCTGACTTTGGCATGGCTAGGATCTTTGCTGGCAACCAAAATCAAGATAAAACCAGTAGAGTCGTGGGGACATTATAAGATCTTTCTTTATTTTCTGTTTCTTTTTCTTACTCTTGTTCTTGCATGTAGCTACACAAAATGTACTTAATGTTGATTTGATATATATAGTGGGTACATGGCTCCAGAGTATGCTATGGCAGGGTTATTTTCAGTGAAGTCAGATGTTTTTAGCTTTGGGGTTCTTCTACTAGAGATCATAAGTGGTAAAAGGAACAATGGACTACAATTACCTGAGCTTTCTCAAAGCCTCCTCGCATATGTAGGCTTCTCTAGTGATTGATCCTTGTCACAATTTAATTTAATTTGTTCCATATTCCTTGTATATTCTAAAATATGACTATATCAAACAAAATTGCAGGCATGGAGACTATGGTCTGAAGGAAAAGGCTTGGATTTGTTAAATCCTTCGATAATTGATTCATGCCCAACAAGTCAAGGGTTGAGATGCATCCACATTGGGTTACTGTGTGTTCAGGAAGCAGCTGCAGAGAGACCCACAATGTCGAATGTTGTGGTCCTGCTGAGTAGTGAATTCATAGCTCTTCCTCAACCCAAGCAGCCAGCATTTTTAGTTGAACGTCTTGTTATTAATTCAGATCAATCTTCATCCGGTAATAATGTTGGATCTGTCAACGACATAACCATTTCAAATGTTGTACCTAGATAATCATGAAATCCACATTCACATTTATTATATCATGTTCAGAATTTTTCCTTTTTGCCTTCTACCATTCTTGGGTAAAACAATAGTATCAAGCCACAAGGTGAAATAAGCAACAACTGCGCGAAACAGAAAAATCATCCATTTCTTAACACAGAATGCTTATGAAAAGAAAATTGCATCCTCTGTCTATAGAAACACTTTTCCATGAGACGACATGTTGTAAGTCCTTGCAGTATTTGGTTGAATGCTCTTATTTTGTTCTTTACTAGTCATGCTCCGTAGCTCTTGCAGTGAGAAGCCTGTCCACCCTGAATGCTCTTCAAACAAACGAAGCCAACGACATGCTAATGAGATGTTCTAATACCATGTGGGTAATTTATTACTCACTGGGCTTAAGCCCAAATTAGTCTATAGGATCAACGCAACCATGTGCCCTAAGTACTGATGCAGTGTTGCTAAGGCAAGAGAATGAGTGATCATCAATCCCCACTTTTGGCTGAATTATCTTTCTCAAGTAATCGCTGGCAATGCACCCATAGGCACAACTTCCAGTTTATTTTCTCGATTCTTCAAAATTAGTCTTTACCACACCTATATCCAAGCCCACTTCTTTTCCATTTGTATTCCACAGCAGGAGCTTCCCATTCAAAGGTGATGGAGGACGATTTGGCCCGACCCACGAAATGGCGACGTGGACATTGATACAGCATAAGCGACAGCTCAACATTGTGGCCCAGTACAACCAAGTAACGGGCCCATAAGGTAGCTTGCTACATCGTAGCACGCAAAAGGAGGAGCTCGCCACAACGCGAGCTTCGGGTTCCCCGAGCTACCTCTAAAGGGATATTCCGGGGCAACTTTAGCTCACGAGCAAAGAAAACCAGCTCGCCCGAGCTCCCAAGTAGACAAGTCATCCCGATGACCAATTCTACTAAGGGTACTCTTGAAGTATTCCAAGCTCGCAGTAAAGTAGCTCGCGAATGGGTCGCACGAGCATTCCTCAGGAAACTTCTATCTGATAGGCCATACCGATCAGACTGCACCACGTCCCTTACTGATGGCACAGTCCCTGTCCTTTTGACAGTCTGCACCCACGTCTCTCAGGAGGCGGGGGCGTGCCTATCAGTTTGGAGACGTGTCACTCTCCCAGGCGAGGAGTACGTCACAACGGCCACCTACGCAGCCCTGGCAGGTAACGGCTGTGGCAGGGGCCCAATGGCGGTTATGCTCGACCTAACAAGAATGCCCCTATAAAAGCTCTCAGGACAGAAGAGAAACTTCTTCTTGAGACCTCTAATCTCTCGAGTATAGTGATAAAGCGCGACTTACACTCTTAGCTACCGACTCTTCTTTTCCTTCTTTCTTGCGTTCTAATCTCTAACTTTCCATCTTCTCAGGTGCCGTCCGTTGCCAACAAGGAGCCAGTCAACAACCAGTTAGGAGTGCCCGGATCGTGCCGCATCATTTGGTGCCGTCTGTGGGAACCGCTTCTAAAAGCCTTCCTCTAAACCTTCATAGTTTTTTCTTCTTTGGAAACTCAACACTCATGGCTCAAGCAATGCCGGACGTAGCATGGAGATGGATAACGCCAGGGAACAACCCCAGGTTCCCACAGTCTGCATTGGGCAGTTCACCGTTCCCCTCTCGGTGGACGGAGTCCCCAGCCTGAACATGCCGCGAGCAACGGCGCCTGTGGGTGTTCCCCTTCCTCCCTCTATTGAAACGACCATTGCTGAACCGACTGTCATCCCTCTGGCGACCAGCTAGAAACAACTCGACGATTTGATGCAGTGCATGCGAGCCATGCAAGCCCAAGTGCAGTAGCTCTAGCAACACCAGCTTTACTAGCAACAAGTGTTGCACCACGTCTCCCAGTACTACTACCAGCAGCAATTCCCTCAACTGCCTCAACCTCAGCATTAGCAGCCACAGCTCCCTCCTCGGCACCCAGCCTCATAGTGAGCTAGGTCTCGTTGCTAGGACGAATGCCCTTCTCGCCAAGGAGAAGCCTCCCAAAACCCTCCTAAGAGCCAGGCCTCCTCCCGCGGTAGACAAGAAAGACCGGCCACCCCGGTCTCGCCGTGGGCAGTCAGGTCGGGAGGACCCCAGCTCGCCAGGTCTGCATCACCTTGACAGTCGAAGTTTGAAACCCCACTCCTGGAGAACTGGTTCGAGATCCTGGCTGGTGACTCCAAGCAGGATCCCTCTGTCCGCAGCCATCATCAGCGGCCCGAGCTACTTCCTACATAAACAATTCCTGACAGCACGGAAGTGAGCAGCACAAATGCGGAGCCCGCCAAGAAGAAGAGACGCTGCCACTGAGCTCGCCGATCTACTACCCACAACCTGCCCGAGCTTAGAGGTAGAGAAGAGGTAAGCTCGGGCGAAGCTAAGGCTCCCCTCCTTTCAGTTCCATCCCCCTGTCTCCCGAGCTCCTTGTAGTTCCAATGCCTAAAGACTTCAAGCTCCCCCCAAATGACCATGTAGACGCCTTCTAGTCACAAATGCACTTGGCGAGAGCCAATGAGTCTTGCATGTGCGTGGCCTTCTCCACCACTTTCAGAGGAGTATCCCGCACATGGTACCGAAACCTGGCACCCAGGTCGATAAGAAGTTGGGTGCAGTTCGTGCAAGCCTTCACGTCCCATTTCGTCACCAGCAAGCGGTGTCCGCAAATTGAGGAAAGCCTTCTCAGCATAGTCCAGAGAGAGGGAGAGTCCATCTGGGCTATATCAAGCGGTTCAACGATGTGTGCATGCAGATACCGCGCCTGGACCTCGCCGTGCGCCTCGCAGCAGCCAAGAAAGGCGTGACGCATAAAGAGTTCAAATGGCACATGGTTGTCAACCAACCAACGACCATAACTGAATTCCTCAAGCTTGCAGACAGGTTCATAGCCACGAAAGAAGAGATTAACCAGAAGGGCGAGAGCACGCCTGAGAAAAGAAAAAGAGAAGGGGAACCTTCCAACCGAGGAGACAGCCGAAAGAAGAAGGACGTAGATCAGGGGGCAAAGCCAGGTCAGCCGTTCCGAGCTCCTGTAGTGGACCGAACTGGTTACACCCCATTGAATGCGAAGCGGGCCGAAATCCTGATGGCAATCAAGGACGCCCCATACGTGAAGTGGCCACCCTGCCTGAGGGGGAATCCCAATGAAAGAAACAAGAACTTGTACTGTAGTTTTCATAGAGATCACGGTCACAGTACCGAAAATTGTAAGAACCTCCGCGATGAGAAAGAGGTGCTCATCCGTCGCGGATATTTAAGGAATTTTGTACAAAATAATAATAATAAGCCAGGTTGGCAAGGGGAGCACGGTAAGGATGCTCCCGAGTTCAACAGCATGCCGGCCGAACAGTCGTAGAGGCAGCCTTGGGAAGAGAGGCCGGTTCGGGACACCATCCACGTGATAGTGGGAGGCTCAATCGTTGCGGGTTGTACCTCGGCAGCAGCTCGGACGTCAGTTTGCGAAGCCTCCAGGGAAGAACAAAATCCTTCGAAGCGGCCGAAGACAGAAGAACCAATCTTCTTCACGGAGGACGATGTGCGAGGGGTCCATTACCCCCACGACGATGCGCTTGTCATAAAGCTAAGGATCAACGACTTCGAGGTCAGGCGCGTCCTCGTTGACTCAGGTAGCTCGGCAGATATTCTCTTCAAAGCCGCGTTCGACCAGCTTCAGTTGCAAGGAAGCGACTTGAGGCCCGCGAACACTCCTTTGGTGGGCTTCAACGGAGAAGAGGTCAGGCCCCTTGGGGAAGTAAGAGTACTTGTGGAAGTCGGCACATGGCCCTGTGTAGTCAGACTCAACTACGACTTCATGGTGGTCGCGACCCCCTCCCCATACAACGCCATAATAGGTCAGCCGATCACCCATGTCCTACGGGCGGTGGTCTCCACTAATCATTTGGCAATGAAGTTCCCTACAAACTTCAGTGTGGGGGTAGCGCGGGGCAACCAGCTCGAGTCCCGTAAGTGCTATGTCGCTGCCCTAAAGGGAAAGACCAAGGTGGCCGACGACCTCGAATTGGAGCGTCCTACAGAGCAAGGCGAAGAACGAGCTGCACCCATGGAAGAAACAGTCGTTGTTCCGACTTCAGTAGCGGACCCAGCTCGAACGCTTCAGATCGGTGCTTTCATCTGGGAACCTCTATGATCCGAACTGGTAAGTTTCTTACTTCAAAACTTAGATATTTTTGCTTGGTTCACGGCAGAGATGCCTGGTATACACCCTGACCTTATAACTCACAAACTCAATACTGATCCTGTAGTTAGGTCCGTTAGACAGAAGAAACGCAACCTAGCCCCAGAGCGGTGGAAAGTGGTCGATGAGGAGGTCGCGAAGCTCCTCGCAGCTGACTTCGTAAGAGAAGTCCATTACCCGAGCTGGGTAGCCAACCCCGTTCTGGTGAAGAAGGCTAACGACAAGTGGCACATGTGCGTCGATTACACCAACCTAAACCGAGCCTGCCCAAAAGACTGTTTCCCGCTCCCCAGAATCAACCGCTTGGTGGACGTGACCTCAGGGCACGAGTTGCTAAGTTTTTTAGACACCTATTCGGGCTATAACCAAATCAAGATGGATCCGACAGACGAAGAAAAGACCGCCTTCATCACAGAGTTCGATCTATACTGTTACAAGGTTATGTCCTTCGGGTTGAAAAACGCAGGGGCGACCTTTCAAAGGCTTGTAAGTAAATTGTTCGAGCCATTAATTGGCAGAAAAGTAGAATGTTATGTAGACGACATGGTCGTCAAAACCCAATTTTTGCATGAATTAATTCAAGACTTGCATTCTGTTTTTGAAATTTTGTGTAAGTTTAATATGAAGTTGAATCCAAACAAGTGTGTCTTTGGTGTTACCTCGGGTAAATTCCTAGGGTACATCATTAACCAACGCGACATTGAGGCCAACCCGGATAAGATTAAGGCCATCTTAGATTTGAGACCACCCCGAAAGTTGAAGGAGGTTCAGAGGTTGAATGGCCGCATAGCCGCCCTGAGCCACTTCATGTCTAAGTCGGTGGTCCACTGTCTGCCATTCCTTAAGGCAATTAAGAGCAAAGGGTTCGAATGGACCCAAGACTGCCAACTTGCGTTTGACGGGCTCAAGAAATACCTCGCTAGTGTGCCGATCTTAATCTGGCTTGAGGAGGGCGATGTTTTAGAACTGTACCTCTCGGCGTGCGACGAAGTGGTCAGTTTGGTACTAATAAAAGAAGTAGATCGGGTCCAATGACCCATCTATTATGTTAGTAAAGTATTGCAGGGAGTAGAAACGAGATACCCAGAGATAGAAAAGGTAGCATACGCATTGGAAATAGCAGCTCGGAAGCTCCACCCGTACTTCCAGGTTCACACTGTTACCATCCTCACTGACAAACCTCTGAGGCAAGTCTTACTTAAGCCCGAGGTCTCCGATCTGCTGACGAAGTGGGCCATTGAGCTTAGTGAGTACGACCTCCAGTACAAGCCGTAGACTGCCATTAAGGCCCAAGCCTTAGCAGATTTCATCGCCGCGTGCACATTCAACTCCGAAGTTCCCAGGTCGGTTGAGCACGAGGTCCCCAGTTCGGGTGAGCCCGAAGCTCCCAGGCCGGTTCAGTCCGAGCCTCGTGAGGTAGTAGCTAGTGTGGCATCTCTCCTAGTTAGGCCAAGCGCGAGTTGGGATGAGGAGCCCTGGATCCTTCACGTAGACGGCTCCTCGAACCAACAGGGCAGCGAAGTCGGAATAGTTCTGCACAGCCTAGGTGGAACGAAATTGGAGTACGTGCTATGCTTCGAGTTCATGGCATCTAACAATGAAGCGGAATACGAGGCGCTGATAGCTGGACTAGCTTTAGCTAGAGAAGTAAAAGCCAAGCACATCGTTATCTACAGCGATTCCCAACTCATGTTCAACCAGGTCACTGGCGAGTACGAAGCCCGTGAGCCAACCATGGTCGCCTACTTAGCCAAAGTCAGAGAGGCCCTGCTCAACTTCCAGTCACACTTCATCAGGCAAATCCCTAGGTTGGAAAATGCTGAGGCTGAAGCCCTGTCTAGATTAGCCAGCATCAGTGACATCACCATGAGAACCACGTACATAAAGGACCTGCCTCAGCCTAGCATTCTCGGGGGGGGGGGGGGGGAGGCAGAGGAGGTTGCTCCCATCGTTCAAGTAGAGCCGAGCTGGATTGACCCGCTTGCGAGCTTCTTGATACACGGGACCCTCCCTGCAGATCGTAATGCAGCCAGAAGGGTGCAGCGCCAAGCAGCCAAATACGTCATGATAGATGAACGGATATACCGGAGATCCTACATGGTCCCCTACCTGCGTTGCTTGCGACCTATCGAAGTCGAGCTCATACTCCGCGACACTCATGAAGGTCTGTGCGGCGGACACTTGGGGGGGCAGGGCCCTCACCCAAAAGGCACTTCGACAAGGGTATTATTGGCCAACAATGAAGGCAGATGCCATTGAGCTCGTTAGAAAATGTGACAAATGCCAGAAGCACGGCAATATTCACCACCAACCTGCTGCCGACCTCAAGTATCTCACCAGCCCGTGGCCTTTCGCGCAATGGGGCATCGACATACACGGACCGTTCCTGCCAGCAGCAGGCCAGAGGAAATTCTTAGTGGTAGTAGTGGATTACTTCACAATGTTGGTAGAAGTCGAACCCCTTGTAATGATTACAACTCGGAACGTCCAAAACTTCTTTTGGAAGAACATTGTGTGTCGCTTTGGGTTACCTCGAGTACTGATCTCTGACAACGGCAAGCAGTTTGAGGACATCAAATTTCAGAATTAGTGCCAAGACATGGGAATCCGACAAAATTTTACTTAAGTTGCACACCCTCAAGGAAACGGTCAGGCAGAGGTCATAAACAGAGCCATCCTCTGTGGACTGAAGGCACGGTTGGACTGAGTTAAAGGGTTGTGGGCAGATGAGCTACCCAGTGTTCTATGGGCTTACCGAACCACGAAAAAGACCACCACGGGAGAAACTCCCTTCAACCTCACCTACGGCACTGGAGCAGTTATCCCCACAGAGATCGAAGTACCTACATTGCGACTGGAAGCATACAGTGACCAGACGAACGAAGATGAGCTGTGTACCAACCTCGATCTACTCGACGAAGTAAGGGACCTCACATACATTAGGACTGCAGCTTACTAGCAGAGAGTAGCTCGGTACTATAACGCCAGGGTCAAGAAGCAGAACCTCCGCGTCAGCGACGTGGTCCTTCGTAAAGTTATGGTACCTGAGCCCGGCGCTGGAAAGCTTGGGTCCAACTGGGAAGGACCTTACTGAGTGAAACGAGTGCTCATGGAGGGAACGTACGAGCTCGAGACTCTCGATGGGAAACAGGTACCTCGGGCATGGAACATTGTCAACTTAAGGCGATATTATCTGTGACAACTAGGTAGGCTATGAGTCACTCCTAGAGCATAAGGGCCAAAGTGCCGAGCTAACATGACCGCGGCACAATAGGACCCAGTCGCCTCTATGGCATGGGCGAACTCCAAGAGTGGGCTATCAGTCACTCCCAGATCCTAAGGGCCAAAATGCTGAGCTAACATGACCTCGGCGCAATAAGACCCTGTCGTCTCCATGAAATGGGCGAACTTCAAGGGCAGACCACAAGTCACTCCCCGGCTTACGGGCTAAGGCACCGAGCTAACCAACACCTCGGCATCAAGAAAGACAGCCATTTCAATGATGGGGACAATGTATGAAAAGCGTGAGTAGCTTGGGCCTAAACCCCGCCAAGCATAGCTCGTTCCAGTACGATGATCAAACTAATGAATAACCGACGAGTGTATAGTTCGGGCACACGTGGTAACCACTTTGCCGTGCACCATAGAGATGCCTTAAATGATTTAAGGGACAGTCCGAGACAACGACTATCGAGAAGTCCTACTTCGGGTATGTAGCTCTAATAGCTTGGGTGTTGAGATCGCCTTAGAAAAGATAAAGATAGCACATCATGCTTGGAAGAAAAAGGGAGAAATTTCATTATCATTTAAAAAAAAAGAAAAAAAAAGAAAGAAAGAGAAAAATAACAAGGCAATAACCGAGCTAAGTAGCTCGGGAAAGTTTGACAATCATAGGGCATAACCGCCCAACCAAAGATCTTTGAAAGACCGGGTTTATGGCACTCGGGAGCCACCAGAAGTCCAAGAAAAACACTGCCTCAGGGATCCACCTTCTCATCCTCGTCCTCCGGAGAGTCAGGCTCCTCTTCCTCCGCTTGGTTTGCCATCTCGGGAGATAGGCCCTTCATAGTGATGCCGTCGAGGTTGAGCCCGGAGAACTTCTTCCGAACAAACCACCGGTAGAGCTTAAACCCAGAGCGGTACGAACTCAAGCCATATTCCACCTAGAGGTCGTGATATTCCTGTGAGTCCTTGAAATCCCAGACCACCTTCTCTCATTCGGCCTCCACCATCTGGTCAAAATTTCGAGTCCGATCTAGAAGAGTGGACTCCAAGTCCTGCACCTGCTGCCGAAGGAGCTTCCTCTCCGCCGCCACCCTCGACGACTCCTCCCTGTAACGCGTGCTCTCTTCAGAAAGCCGAGCAATTTGAGCCTCCTGGTCACAGACGAGCAGCTCCTGAGATTCACTCCCCTTGCGAGTGTGATGGAGCTCGCCCCGAATCCGGTCGAGATCGCCCTGGAGCTTCAGATTGGTAGCCCACTGGTCGATGGCGTCGACACGGTGGATGCGCATCTGGAGAGCCATAGCATGGATGGCGGTATTCACCTACCAACAAAAAGAGGATCAGAGGATAGAAAAAGGAAACAAAATGAGAGAAGAAAGGAAAGAATCACTTACCACCATGCAGTGAGAGGAGGCAAATGCGACGAGGTCCCCGGGCTCCATATTCCCCCAACGGGCGACCTCGTCATTGTAAATCACCTTCTGGCTCCTCCGTCGAGCCACGGTGTAGTCGTTCACCCCTTCCTAGTTCCCCACTGGGAACGGAGGGTAAGGGGATGGCTGGAGAGGGTTACGGGGAGCACCCCCTGCTATGGGAGCTCGCCCCCTTCGAGACCAGCCCCACTAGCTCCCTTGGATGGAGGTGGCGGGATTTCAGGTGATGGGATCTCAGGCGGAGGGGAGGATAAAGTCGGCTCGGCAGATCCAAACTTAGTACCCCCCGAGGTGGGAGTCCGGTTAGCGCGCGACCTCTTCACCCTGCGTCTCTGGTTGCTTGAAAGAAGGCAGCACGAGTCGATACCAGACATGATGGCTGTTAAGAAGAAATCACAGTATTAGTTCGGTAAGAATGAGATATATATGCATATGAACACAATGTCGTGACAAAAACCACGTGACCTAAAAGGACAACCTACCCGGGCTTAGGCCGGCCTACACGAGCTTCTCCTCGGCCAAGTAGTCCGAACAGAGGAAGCCTACTAATGCCTAGGACAACATCGTTTTATGAGTTTCAGGGTCCAGCTCAGCCCCGGAGTCCTGGATGGTGCCCCTCCAAGAAGTAGGGAAGGGCCACCCTTCGGAGTTGCGGACCAAAAAATAATCCCGCTTACAGGCGGGGATTTTCTTCGGGAGCTCATGCAAGAGCTTGTAGCCACGACTAGGAGAGAAGTAGTAGAGGCGCCTCTCTGGTGGAGCCCCGGGAGTGGCATTCTTTATACAAAGGATAGCGGAAAAGATGTCCAGACTAAAGGGAAGACAGTATTCCCAACATAAGGATATCGTCCCAACCAAGTTCCAGATGGCATTGGGATGGAGTTGGTCAATAGTGACGTTGAAGTGGTTTAGCACCTCCACTATCAAGGGGTGCAGGGGAAGACGCAGGCCAGCCTCGAGCTGTTTGGTAAATGACTATATTGTTGGGATCGTGCTCCCACAGAAAGTTACCGGTGGGGATGTAGTAGAGGAGGTCCCTAGGAAGGTGGAAATAGCTAATCAAACACCTAAGTCTCCCCTCTATCATGGAGAAAGGGCTGAAAGTATCGGGCTCCTTCCTCCCGAAGTGGAAGCTCATTCGCCGGAGGCCTCCCTGGCCCCCGGAACCTGCTCCCAAGCTCCCCCCGAACTCGAGGGAGCATCATCATCCTGGTCACTGCCCTGGTGACGAACATGGTACGGGTATCCCGACATGATTGATAGTAAGTAAGACTCACCGGAAGGGGACAGGACGAATAAGTTGAGGAACTCGAGTAGACTTGACAAGTGCACGACCTTAGGATCCGAAAATAGCAAGATGGCGTGAAGGGAAACGAGGCCCAGAAGGCCCTCCTATTTATAGCTCCCACGTCTCCGAATTGACAGCTCGGATCAAAGCAGCCTTCTGAAAACCGAAGGTCATTGGCGGCACGTCTTCCATGATTAAGGTAATGGCGGTTGCACGACGTCCGGAGTTAAGAGCCACTTCAGCACATTTTCGGAATTCGAAAAAGTCAGAAAATCTCTTGATTCCCGCGAATGCATTTAATGTGAGTAGTCAATCAAATTTGAATTTCGGTCAAATCAGTCCATCACGCTTCATGAACTCCTTGCGCTAAGGCAACGTTCTCAGCTCAAGGAGTGGGGGGCAATTGATGGAGAACGATTTGGCCCGACCCACGAAATGGCGACATGTGGACACTGACTCAGCATAAGCGACAACGCAGCATTGTGGCCCAGTACAGCCAAGTAACGGGCCCATAAGGTAGCTTGCTACATCATAGCGCGCAAAAGGAGGAGCTCGCCACAACGCGAGCTCCGGGTTCCCCAATCTACCTCTAAAGGGATATTTCGAGGCAACTTTAGCTCGCGAGCTAAGAAAACCAGCTCGCCCGAGCTCCCAAGCAGACAAGTCATCCCGAGGCAATTCTACTAAGTGTACTCTTGAAGTATTCCGAGCTCGCTGCAAAGTAGCTCGCGAATGGGCCGCACGAGCATTCCTCAGGAAGCTTCTATCTGACAGGCCATACCGATTAGACTGCGCCACGTCCCTTACTGACGGTGTAGTCCCTGTCCTTTCGACAGTCTGCACCCATGTCTCTCAGGAGGCGGAGGCGTGCCTGTCCGTTTGGAGACGTGTCACTCACCCGGGCGAGGAGTACATCACAACAGCCACCTGCGCAGCCCTGGCAGGTAACGGCTGTGGCAGGGGCCCAGTGGCGGTTATGCCCGATCTAACAAGAACGCCCCTATAAAAGCCCTCAGGCAGAAGATACTTCTTCTTGAGACCTCGAATCTCTTGAGTATAGTGATAAAACACGACCTACACTCTTAGCTACCGACTCTTCTTTTCCTTCTTTCTTGTGTTCTAACTTAAGCATCGGAGTATTCCCACCGGGTAAAATCCCCAGGAATCCTTCCTTTCCATCTTCTCAGGTATCGTCCGTTGCCAACAAGGAGCCAGTCTACAGACAGTTAAGAGTGCCCGGATCGTGCCGCATCAAAAGGTATGATGAAACAGAGACTCGGAGCCAGCCTAAAACAGTCAAAGAGAAAAATTAACGAAGGAGGAACCTGTGCCACTCCACCCATTTTTGGTAGTAAATAGAAAGAATTCAGCCAGCAGCAAAAAATTGAGTTTACATCTTCTCTGCACAAAAATGTTCTGCACCAACCAATAGCAATCTGCGACACCATGCAGAAAAAAAATGACTTTGATAGCAATCTGCTGCACCATTCATTGAGTCTGCTTCCAAAGTTTTAAAGAAAGTCTAGCTACAGAAAAAAAGTCTTAAAGAAATCCCAACCGGTTGTTGACCATGTACTTTGACTCTCTGCCTCTGCGTGAGTGATATGTTTTGAGTTGGAACTGAAAGTCTGAAACTTATGGAGATTAATATAATTCTAATGCGTATTTGAACCTAACTGCTTTCCTTGAAACTTGCAACAAGAAGACCAGGACGAATAACCTAAAAATTTGTCAAGTCTATCAGTTGAATATTCAGGCTTGGAAATTTAGGGAGTGCTATATGTATAAACTTATCAAGGTTTCTTTGAGTTAACTTCAACTAGCCCCCCAAACCTGTGTAAAGGAAATGAGACCTTGCTGTTTACTACTCTTGAGTTCTTGCTTCCTACTGATCAATATAAGTTTCTGTTATGCCGAAGTCTACAATATTTGTTCAAACACAACCAGTTACACTCCTAATAGCCTATTTGAAACCAATCTTAACATTCTTCTTCCTTCTCTATCTTCTAATGCAATTAGCACAGGCTTCTACAACACCTCTGTGGGCGAATATCCAGACCAAGTATATGGACTCGTTCTCTGCAGAGGTGATGCCACCCCTGACGTTTGTCAGAATTGTCTGGAAATAATCATTCACGACGTCAAACAACTGTGTCCTAACAGGAGAGGTGCAGCAGTATGGTATTTGTTGTGCTTTCTACGCTATTCCGATCACAGATTCTTCTCTTCAACGGAGGAGCTCGTAACTATAGATTTTTCAACTACCGCAAAGATGGCAGATCCAGATCGGTTTCTTCCATTTGTGAAAGATTTCATGGGTAGCCTTTCGTTCCAGGCAGCATTTGATCCTTCTAATAGCATGTTTGCGATGAAGGAGCAAAAATTTACGGTGTTTCCGGTACATGGTCTCATGCAATGCAGCAGAGATTTATCAAGGAATGACTGTTACGAATGCTTACAGGCTGCCATCAAATATTATGAAAGATGCTGCTATTTAAATCGAGGGGCGACAATTCTAAGGTTCAGTTGTTACTTTCAGATTGAATTATACCGTTTTTATCAAGGTTCAGGTGAAACACAGTCCCCTGCTTTGACAAACAACACTTCAGAGGGTATGTATGGTTTCAATTTTCAAAAAATGAAGTATGCTTTTTTCTTTGACAACCAGCACTTGCTAATAAATAAATAAACAAAACAAAGCCCTTACTTAGACTTAGAGAGGTGTCCTCCTCCTCCATCCATGTACCCCTCCATACCATAAAAGGTGTTTCACTTAACTAACCTAAACTTCATTTTGTGGTAGATTTCGCCGTGAAGAACTATTATCACAAGTTAAGCAAAAAAAAAAAAAAATATCAATAGGAAGTATATACGAGAGAAATGTAGAAAAAGGTGAAAAGAAATAGAAGGAAAGGGAGTTCTATGGGTATTTAGAAATATTTTCTTTCTAAAGTCTTCTTCCACCTTGTTTCTTTTCTTTCTGATTCATCTAGAAGCTCTTAGACAATTCATTCACTTGGTAGTTGATAAAAGGGTAAGGTGCGTCATCCTTCTCTGTTTTGGTTAAACCGCTGCCCATCAAAGAAAAGGAAGAAAGGTGCAGGGTTGGTAATATGCTTATTGTCATCAACTTGGAGGTGTAGAATCAACTGCTTTGACAATTTGACATCCTTGAAACAGGACTTCATGCTAATGACCTGATAGTTGAGTTTGCCACTTGGCGTCATTCCAGAAAAAAGAAGATGTGGGATCAAACACATGAAACTACAATTGCGATTCAGTATCCCCTTCAATATTTAACTCTGTGAGTCTGTGACTAATGCCAACCGATACACTGAAAATTGGAATGAACATTGATCCAACAAATAAAGATTTTAATTATCTAATATTCACCAATTTTGCAAAAGTTGAAGCAAAAATTGGAAGCCTCTAGCCACAGGTTTAAACAATAATAGATTCGAATGAAAACTAGAACAAAAGTTGTAGTTTTTGATCCTCATCCAATAAATAAATAAAATTGTAATGATTCATCACGTGCTGTAGCAATTCAAGTATGTTTCTAAAAGCAGGGGGTGGAAGTAAAAGAACAAAAGTTGTTATTCTGGCTAGTGTACTGGCGAGTCTATCGCTACCAGTATCAGCGTCATGCTTCTGCTACATCCGGAGAAGAAGAAGAAGAAAACTTAGAGGTAAGAACCCAATTTCGTCGTCATAGTTGGTTGGCATTTTAAGACTAGATTGTTTTCTACTTATTATACATGTTCTCCTTTTGTAGGCAGAGAGGAAAAGAGGCAGCATACTTTATTGCATGATTTGGAGACAAGAGGTAGTACAAACTTCTCATACAAAAACATGCAAATCGGAAAGCAAGTTCATTCTCAAGATTTGCCCTTGATCGATTTAGCTACCCTACAAGTTGCTACAAGTAATTTCTCTTGGGAGAATAAACTTGGAGAGGGTGGATTTGGTCCTGTTTATAAGGTTCGGGACTAATTATATTGATTTGATTGTGATCTGCTCAACACTCAAATAAGTTTTGATTACCTTTCTTAATTAATTAATCATATTGGTGCTTTATTATTAGGGTGAATTGCCAAATGGCAAGAAAATAGCTGTAAAAAGACTTTCAAAAAGCTCAGTGCAAGGTTTGGAAGAATTCAAGAATGAGGTTACCTTAATTGCAAGACTTCAACACAAAAATCTGGTAAGGCTCTTGGGCTGTTGCATAGAGAGAGAAGAGAAGATGCTTAT
This sequence comes from Nelumbo nucifera, assembly GCF_055504915.1. NCBI lineage: Eukaryota > Viridiplantae > Streptophyta > Magnoliopsida > Proteales > Nelumbonaceae > Nelumbo > Nelumbo nucifera. The sequence goes on along the minus strand of NC_142649.1, from coordinate 142,088,978 downwards.
CTATGAATTCATGCCAAATAGCAGCCTCAATGTCTTTCTTTTTGGTTCGTAAGCCTGACTTCACTTATTTTTGTCTCTACAATTGCATGGGCTCCTCATCTCTTAAGTCTGTTTGCATTTCTAAGCGTGTACATACAAAATTTTAATTAAGTACAGCAGATCGATGACAGATTCTTTTCCTAGTCAGATCCACAAAGGCATTCTCAGTTAGATTGGGGCAGGCGCTTCAGTATTATAAATGGAATTGCAAGAGGTCTTTTATATCTTCACGAGGATTCTCGATTCAAAATCATTCATAGGGACTTAAAAGCTAGCAATGTTTTATTGGATGAGGAAATGAATCCAAGGATATCAGACTTTGGCATGGCTAGGATCTTCGCCGGCAACCAAAACCAAGATAAAACCAATAGAGTCGTGGGGACATAGTATGATCATCCTTATCTTCTTTTTCTTCTTCTTACTCTTCTTCCTGCATGTTGTGTTGATTCAACTTAACTTGATTTGATATAGTGGGTACATGGCTCCAGAGTATGCTATGGCAGGGTTATTTTCAGTGAAGTCAGATGTTTTTAGCTTTGGGGTTCTGTTACTAGAGATCATATGTGGTAAAAAGAACAATAGTCTCCAACTACCTGAGCTTTCTAAAAGCCTCCTCACATATGTAGGCTTCTCTGATCATCGATCCTTATCATAATTTAAGTTGTTCCAATATAACATGTATATTCTAAATATGACTATATTAAATAAAATTGCAGGCATGGAGACTATGGTCTGAAGGCAAAGGCTTGGATTTCTTAGATCCTTCCATAATTGATTCATGCCCAACAAGTCAAGGGTTGAGATGCATCCATATCGGATTATTATGTGTTCAAGAAGCAGCAGCAGACAGACCTACAATGTCAAATATTGTTGTCATGCTGGGTAGTGAATCCATAGCTCTTCCTCAACCCAAGAAGCTAGCATTTTCAGTTGAACGATCTGTTATTAATTCAGATCAATCTTCAACGAGTGGTAAAGTTGGATCCGTCAACGATGTAACCATTTCAAATATTGCACCCAGATGATCAACCACATTCACATTTATTCTATCGTATTCGGATTTTTTTCCTTGCTTCTTTTTACTGTTTATTATGGGTAAAACAATATACAAATCGACCAGAACATTGGGCAAAGCCACAAGGCGCAACAAGAAAGCTACCACACGAAACACAAAATCAGCCATTCTGTTACGACGGAATGTTTATATTAAAAGTTTGCATACCTGTTTTTCTATGAGTTGACATGTCCTAAGTCCTTGTTTGTTGCAATAGTAGGTTGTGTTGTTATTTTCTTCTTTGTTTGACTTTGACATGCTCCATAGCTCTTGAGTTGACGAGACAGTACTCTATCCTGATTGCTCATCGAATGGAGCCAACGACACTGATAATGGGATGCTGCAAGTCCAAACATAAAAGCTGTACTGTCCTCCTCCTTTGTCTTTCCGCCGAATAATATAGATGAATTAATTATTCACTGGACCTAAGCCCAAATAAGCCAATAGGATCACCGCCACCATATCCACCCATAGGCACAGCTGCCGTCTTGTTTTTCAAAATTAATCTTCACCGCACTTTCCATGGATGCAGTCCATTTTTCCGTTTGTACGACTCTAGCTGAATGGGATAACTGTGTAGCGGACTCATCACTCAACAGCTATAAAATGCTTAGTGAGAGATTGAATGGTTGTGGGCTACATGATTTTTATGACTGGTGTGGTACATCACCATTGGTTCCACAGCCTACACAGCCATTGCATTCAGCTAATCCCATCTCTTCAAAGGCATGATCAATCAGATATTTGGAGTCGTCCTAAACCAGCCATAAGACCCATGACCCACCAATTCGCGGTCATCTAGGAAAAAGAAAGAAAAAAGGAGTCTCTTTGTTAGCAAGGACAGACGGCGATTAGGCAGTTAAAACTAAAATATGCTGACCTAGCTGTACAAGATTCAAGATTGCAACTAACCTGCCTCCCCGTCACTTATAAATATGTAAATCTCTCTTGTATTTAATATATGGAAACAGAGAAGTACATTTGACAACTCTGCTTTTCTTCTGTTGAAACCTCATCGCAAACTTCTTCCCGCGCTGACCTTTTCTCACTTCATCACAAACCATGACGGTTTGTCATGGTATCAAAGCCTTGACAACAATCAAGATTCACTGCATCCCTTCTTGCTGTGTGAGCTCCATCCCATTTCTGATGAATTGAACTCTCATCGGCTGGTGGTCAACATTCTGGTACATCTACCGGAACTCTGTTTTCAAGTTCCCCATATTATTTGCATCCCTCTAATAATCCTGGAGCCAATCTGGTTTCTTGCCCACTCACCGGAGACAACTTCACTTGGCAATGAGCGATGCGCATTTCTTCGAGAGGCCAAGTCCGTCTATGGTAGAAGAGCAGGAATGGATCAAAGCTAATTTCATGGTGATTGCTTGGATCTTCAACTCTCTAGCTCGGATCTCCATGAAAGTGTTGCATACATGGAGTCGACTAGAGATATGTGGAAAGAACTTGAGGAATGATTCTCTCAAGGGCAAGTTGCAAGAATCTATCAAATCAAATGAGATCTTTCCAACCTGAACTAGGGAGATCTTCCGGTTGCCTCATATTTCACAAAGCTGAAAGGCCTTTGGGATGAACTAGTTAATTTGTCACTCATCCACCTCGGGTACTGGACATAGTGGATATTGGACCACGGACTTGTTAGATAGTTTTGTATGCCCTTAGTTTCAATCAGAATGATGTACTTTATGAGTTTATTGTAAATGAATAAAAGTGCATATTTGATTCATGTTCCCTTGGTATGTTTCTGTGTAATACCCTTAAACTGGACACTTAATGAGACTCGTGTTAGTTTAGAATGTTCACAGCCAGTGGGTCGGTCTAGGGAGATCTATCCTGACAAGGCTGACACTATGGTGCCACCAAGTTGGTTGGGGTGGCCTGTCTCAGCTACCAGGGTGAGACCCTAGGCACATACAGTGTAGGATTAATTGAATATTTGAATTGGACCAATTTTCAGTATTGCCCTGGACCTTGGAGATTGATGGGCAAAACTGGAAAGTTACACCCGACCCCTACACTCGATTATGATACTGCACTAGGTGTCGGATTGGGCTGTGTTTGATATACCAATCAGTGAGATCCTTAGCGGGGGTCAAAACCTGGGTATGTTGGGACTGTCTGAGAATTCATCTGAGTGGGTGATCATAGTGACAGGATCAGCCCCTTTGTCGGACAAAGGTAATGATCGGGGATGCACTCTCATTGATGGAAACCAAGACTGCTGGCAGCCGATTTCAATCGTTGAGATTTGTTTTTGCAAAATATATTTTATATGAGATATAAAAGTATATATACTATGGTTTCTAAAATGTTTGCAAGAAGGTTTTAATTCCCGTGATCCATATAAGTAGAGAGTGCAACACTGTTCCTTGCAGCCGAGGGAGAGGTCCTCTCTTGTCGGGCAGTGTATGATCATTATGGGCTGAGAGGTTAAGTGTAAGACCATTGAGGATAATACCTGATGGGCTAATCTTGCATCTGCCCACAGTCCCTGGGTGTTACAAGGTGGCTTGGCCCAGGGACCACTTAGGGTAAGTGTTGGGCCCATAGAGCCCATTTGATGGGTTTCAGGGGGTGCACTGTCTTTAACAGTGTATTCGGCCAGGCCTTGTAACAAAGGCTGGGCCGAACCCATGTGGCTGATGTGTAGATCAATGCTTGGGTCCCACGCCATACAAGGAAGCCCAACTGGGCAGCAGTTAGGAAGGTTAAGTGAGCATATAAGCTTAATGGGCCTAAAGCCCATTTCGAACTGGGCTTTTTATTTAGTTAATTAAAGGGGCGAATTCTGAGATGGATTAGCAGATAGGATAGGGTCTTGACCCTATCCACTCAGAGAGTCCAGATCTGAATGTGATTCAGATCTAGAAACCTCCTAATGAGATTAGGAGAAAGCTAATCTAATCTGTAGATAAGATAAGGGTTTATCCATATCACCTGAAGAGAAGGTTGATCCAAATATGATTTGGATAAGCAGCTCCTAATGGGATTAGGAGCTGATCCTTTAGATTAACAAAGGAAGAAAGGGGCGGCAACCTAAGTACACACACAGACAGATTCAGATCCTCTTGAGTGCTGAAATCAGAGAAGAAAGAATTAAGCAACCCTGCAGAATTCTTTCTTGCCGCCTCCCTGTTCTTGCCGCCCTGTTTGTCAGTTCGATCTCCAGCTGTGGGAGAAGTCAAGATTCGATCTTGACATCAGTTCTTTGAGAAAGAATTGATAAGAACCTGTGCTCACGTGCCATCCTGCTGTTTCTTGCGAAGGACAGAGTTCTTGGTGAAGAACACTACTCATTCTGCTCCATTCTGCACTGCGCCATCTTCAGTGGGAGCAGTCTTTGGATCTTTCCTTGGGCGTGAACACCTTCGTTGGGGGATACTATTTCTCCATATCAGGTATAATCTTTTCCTACTCCTTTTGGTTTATATCTGGTTCAGTTTATGGTTCAAGAATGATCATTGAAAATATGATTTTCTAAATAGGGAATGCGATTCCCAGTTGAAGGGAGAGAAAAATTTTTGAAATTCGCCCCCTAATTCCGCAATCTTCAGGCGTCCATACGATGGATCTCTCATCCCTTCAGGACCATGGATCCCCCTCATCACAAACTCCACTCCTCGGCCACCCCTCATCACAAATTTTTGCCTACTTGTGACTCTTTTAGACAAGCACAAAGTATACAAAAAAATGCTCATCTCGTTTCATAGCTCAGCTTACAAAACTTTTGGCCTTCAAGGACAAGCACATTTTTAACAGAGACAAAAATAAGAATTGAAGTTGGCTAAGCCTCACCCTCGGTTGGAGAAATGGAAGGATCCTCAACGCCCGCGTCTGCAACCTCGGTGGGAACCTCGGCCTTGTCCTGGGGGCGAGAGAGTCTGGGTGTACTTGCAACTGGCCAATGGGGAAGTCCGATGCCATCTTCGAAAGAGCCTTCTTGGTGTCGTCAATCCCCTCTAAATAGGCTGCAGATGCATAGTGCACCAGGCACTATTGGTACTCCGGCGTTTGCTGCCAAACAGTGACAACATTCCCGTATTTTGCCTCAGCCTTAGCCTCTGACCTCCTTAACTGGTTCTCGGCCCTGGCGATGGGAGCCTTCTCGGTCCTTAATTCATCCTCTAGCGTCTACCAGAGCAGCTTCTCCTCCTTCAGCAATGCGAGGGTCTCATCTTGACTGCTCTCCGCCGAAGCCACCCACACCTGAAGGTGTTTATTCTTCTTCTCAAGCTGAGCCACACGCTTGAGAAGAAGGCAGATGTAGTCATCGAGATCGACATAGTGATAGCAGACCTACACCAAGCACACTATCAGTAAAGTCAGTAGAATCTAGCAAGCAGCAAGTCAAAAAGAGATGGAAACTCACCTCGGCCAAGAAGTCCATCCCCTCGTCAACGATGGCAATGGGGTCCATCCCCATCATGTCAAAGCGGTCCCCCGGAGGGACCATCCCCTTGATGAGGGCCCTATCGACGCCCTCAGTATCAATGGAGTCCCCCTCGCGAATGCCCCACTTTGGGCAGTAGAGATAGTTCAGGCGTTCCCCCCCATTGGCGGGCTCAGAAGCGAAGGGAGGAGCATATGAGGGTCCGGCGGTAGGCCCCTTCACAGGTGGTCTACTCGGAGCAGCAAGGGCCTCCTTCCTTGGCAGGCGGTCTCCTCAGAGCAGGAGCCCCGTTCCTCGGCACACTGCCTTCGGCAGGCAGTTTCCTCAGAGCAGCAGGAGCCCCCTTCCTTAGCACACTGCCCTTGGCTGGGCTATCCTTGTGCGTAGGCCTCTTCATAGGAGGTGTTGGCAGCACCTCGACTGGCCTTTTCATAAATTTAATAACTACTGTTATATTAAAAATAACTAAATAATATTATTTAATTAAATAGTATAATTACTTACTATTATTGATAAATGTTGTTAATAACGTTCTAACAACTGATAGTTCGACCATCCGATTTGAACAGATGGCCTGTTCTGACAACAAAATTATAAGCAAAATATTATGGAACCATCTTGACCACTGGTTTTTAGGTCGATGGTTCAATCATCCTATTCGAACGGACAATTCATTCTGACAACAAAAATTATAGGCAAAAAATTGAGTTTGTGAGGTCCATTAAGTAGTATCATACGTGTTATGTCATTCGAGCGTGTGACTCATATGATCTGAAAACGGAATCATTCTGGCCATCGATTTTTGGGTCAACGGTTTAACCATTTGGTTCGAATAGACAACCTGTTCTAACAACAAAAAATTATGGAACCATTCTAGCCACTGGTTTTCGAGTCGACAGTTTGATCGTCCGATTCAAACGGATAGCCCATTCTGACAACAAAAATTACAAGCAAAAAAAGAGTAGTATCATACATGTTATGTCATTCGAGCGTGTGACTCATACAACCAGAATATGGAACCGTTCTGGCCACCGGTTTTTGGGTTAACGGTTCGACTATTCGATTTGAACAGACGGCCCGTTCTAACAACAAAAATTAAAAAAATAAAAACAGCCAAAAACCATTGAACGGGTCAACGATTTGACAGTTCAACCACTTGGGTCAATGGGTTGTTGACCGATTCAACAGTTTTTTGCCAGGGACCGGTATTGGGGTAAAACGGAACTTGTTGCCTGGACAGTTCCCAATTAAAAAATTAAAAAAAAAATGGATGACCCGTTTTGACAACAAAAATTACAGGCAAAAAATTGAGTGTGAGGCTCATTGAAAAGTATCGTACATGTTATGTCATTCGAGCATCTGACTCATACGACCCGAAAATGAAACCATTTTGGCCACCGGTTTTCAGGTTGATGGTTCGACTGTTCAGATCAAACAGATGGCCCGTTCTGACAACAAAAATTAAAAAAAAATAAAAAAAATGACCAAAAACCATTGAACGGGTCAATGGTTCGACCGCCTGAGTCAATGGGTCATTGATCGATTTAACGATTTTTGGCGAGGGACTGAGATTAGGATAAAACAGAACCGGTCGCCTGTTTGGTTCCCAATTAAAAAAATAAAAAACAACAAAAAACCATTGAACGGGTCAACGGGGCCGATGACCGACTGATTGAACAATTTTTGACTAGGAACCGAGTCAACGAGTCAACGGGTTGACAGTTCCATTCCAGCCCTGCAAAGCAGGGCCCCTCCACTAGTATTTAAGTAATAGAGAAATAAAGGGTGCTCTTGATATCCCTTGAAGCCTTGACTAACCCAATATTTATATATTTACATGTATAAAATATTATACAAATATGTATATATGTATATATGCATGTAAGTACTTGTGTATAGGTGTATTCACTATTCATGAATGTATGTACATACAACCATGCATCCATAAATGTGTATATCTACATTTGTGTATTTAGATATATACATACTTATATATCTATATATATGTATGCATATTGTATGCCAAAATCCTTAAGTTTAAAATCAATTATTTTCTAAATCAAGATAATCATATTCTTTTACACATAATAATACTAATTTTGAATTAACATAAACCCTTGGAATCTAGAAAATAAGTACAATGCCAAAAGGAAAAAGTGAAGTTGGGCCAACACGAGACTAACCCAAACCCAACCCAATCCTTACCTGAACCCAATCCGACCCGATTGGGTTAGGGTTTGGGTGGAGGGGTCAACAACTTGGTTGGGATAGGGTTGGCCTAACCCAGCTTGACTTGCACTCCTATTAACAACAGTCTCGTCATATTTGAAGGTGGCATTGGAAATGGATGTAAGGAAAGTGGTGATCTCCATTGGTGATGAATGGGAAAGAGGGTTTTTGGGTTGGTAAGTTGCAACACTAATACTGAAAATAAAGATTCCAATGCAAAGTAGATGATTGACCACATGGCAAACATTTTTGCTTGTTAGAATGGTATTTTCAACCTGAATGGGGCAAATCTAGGATTGTGATAATATGTAATGTAAGCTATGATTGATATCACAGACAAACAACCGTGAAAGTTTCACTCTGGGAGGCATTTCATCTCCTACCTATAAGATCCCTATCCACACCTATCCATATGACACCAGAATCACACATTTGGAACATTTTAATGTGCAGCTTTAGGCCCCATTTGGTTCACAGGAATCCCATTCCCATTCCTGCTGGAATGACATTCCCCCATTTGAGGGAATAGCCATTCACTAACCCTCCCTTGAGAATGAAATCCCATTCCTGCTGATTCCAATTCCCATTTCCATTCCTATCTGAACCAAACGGACTATGCGAATAGACCATTTTGATTCTAAAGGATTTCAATTCTGATTACTGTTCTAATTCTGACTATGAACCAAACGGACCCTTAGTGTTTTTAATGGGCTATGTAGATCTGAACTGCCAAGAGAGGTCCTATTTGTATCAAATAGGGCCACTTGGTGTGATATATTTAAGTAGTTTTGGAATCCACATATATATTTAAGGCCTTGTTCATTTTCTGGAAGTGGGGGTGGGTAAGTTGGTGGGTCCCATGGAAAAGAGATAGATCTCTGTAATACCCTCTTAAGACCTGGGTAAATCACTTATCTATCTGTGCCAAAAATTGCTAATATGTGATAGAAAAATATTATCCCTTCAATAGTACAAGATTCTTTCCCAAAATTGCAAATAGTAGGAGAAGAGCTAACTCCATTTCTAAGCTGTTGATAAATGGTCGAGAGACTAATGACCCTCTACAAATTAGGGAAGAGATAACAAGATTTTTTAAGACTCTCTACTCTTTTGAGAGAGTTAGGAAACCTTTTTTAAGAGTTTGGACTGGTCATCTTATTCCTATAGAGAAGAAGTTTTGGTTAGAAAGGAGATTCACAAAAGAAGAGATTAAAGATGCAATTTTCTCCTTGAGTAAGGATAAAGCCCCAAGGCTTGATGGCTTCTCATTGGTTTTCTATTATGAATGTTGGGATACAATGAAATCTGATTTGCTAGAGGTCTTTGAGGATTTCTTCAATTCGGGTATAAGATAAATAGAATAAATAATGCAACATTCTTCAAACTAATTCCTAAGAAACAGGGGGCCTTAGAAGTGAAAGATTTCAGACCTATCAGTCTCTTAGGAAGTCTTTATAAAATTGTGGCCAAAGTTCTTACTAACCACCTAAAATACGTAGTGGGTAAAGTGGTGGCTACTTCCCGAGTGCTTTCATTGGGGGCAAACAAATAGTTGACAGATTTTGGTAGCTAACGAAGTAGTAGAAGAAAGGAAAAAAAGTGGTATAGGAGGAGTGGTATGTAAATTTGACATTGACAAGGCATATGATAGAGTGGATTAGAGCTACTTGTGGAATATTTTAAAATGGAAAGGGTTTAGTGAAAGATGGATTACTTGGATGCAAGGTTGTAAAAATCAACTTGGTTCTCAGTCCTTATCAATTAGACAAGGTTGTCCCCTTTCTCCTCTTCTTTTCACCATGATTGTTGATATCCTAGATGCCTTTTTGGTTAAGGCTGTTAGACTTAATCTAATTCTAGGCTTCAAAGTAGGTAGAGAGAATTTAGACTTAACTCATCTACTTTATGCAAATGATACTATAATCTTCCTACAAGCAAACAAGTATGATCTTAAAACCTTGAGAAGAATTTTGAAGTGTTTTGAGGCAGTCATAGAGTTAAAATGCAATCTGCCCAAGGGTAGCATATCAAGGATTATTATTAATTCAGATTTGTTGGAGGAGCTAAGAGAAATCCTAGCTTATAGAGTAGAGAGCTGACCATTAAATTATTTGGGTTTGCCGTTGGGAGGAAATCCAAGATCCTACAATACTGAAAAGTGTGAAAGAATATTAGATTCTTGGAAAAGAAACTATCTCTCAAAAGGGGGTAGACTTACTCTCATTAAGGCTACCCTCTCAAACTTGACTACTTTATATTTGTCTTCAAAATCCCTACTCGGTTGAAAAATTAGATTAAAAAAAATGCAAAGGGACTTTCTGTGGGATGGGGGAGGCAAGAACAGAGATAATTTAGTGAAGTGGGAAAAGGTCTACAAATCAAAGCAGGAAAGGGGATTGGGGTTAGGCCACATCTTGGAAAGAAATTATGCCCTCTTGGGGAAGTGGTTGTGGTGATTCCCTTTTGAACAATCTTCTCTCTGGGCTACTATAATCAGAAACAAGTATGGAAGGAGCAGGAATGGATGGGACTCCAATAAGGTCTCTTCTCGATCCTCTCTTCACAACTCTTAGAAAGGTATTTCTTCCCTCTTTGATCTGTTCTCCCCTTTCTTACATTTTAGATTGGGCAATGGTTCTCATATTAAGTTCTAGACTTATCTGTGGTTGGGTTAGCAACCCCTCTATTTTTCTTACCCTCTCCTTTTTAGTCTTACCCATGACAAACATGTTTTTGTCTCTTCTGTTATTTCTAAGGGAGACAATGGTCTCTCTTTTAATTTTAACTTCTAGAGAGCTTTGATAGATTTTGAAACTCAAGATATCTCCTCCTTGTTATCCTCTCTTTCAATTGTCTTCCCCTCCCCTTTGTTACAAGACAAAAGAATTTGGGGGCCTTCACTGGATGGTTTGTTTTTCACCAAATCCTTCTAAGGTGTGTTGACTTCTAGGACAACTAACTCCCCTTACCCACATAGAAAGATTTGGCTTTCTGCTATCCCCCCTAGAATTTGCTTCTTTGTTTGGGAGGCTTGTTGTGGTAGTATTAATACTTGTGATATGATTTTAAGAAAAAGAAAGTGATACATTTATGTTTCTCCTCATATCTGTGTTATGTGCATGAAAGATGGGGAGTCTTATGGCCACCTTTTGATAAATTGTGAAGTATCCAAAAGCCTTTGGCAATTCTTTTAGGACACCTTCTACAAAGGCAGTTTTCACTTGACCCCTCCTAACTTAGTGTGTGACCTTTTACAATGGCTTGCGTGTACCTCAAGTAAAAGAGGTGCTCTCTATGAAAGGCGATCATCCATGCAGTTTGTTGGTGCATTAGAGAGGAACACAACAAAAGAATCTTTGAAGATAAATACTCCTCCCTGGATGAGTTAAAAGGAAGGGTGATTTTTTGGATTAACTCCTGGATGAAGGTTTCTAGTATGTTCATAGGCATTTAAATGGGAGACCTAGAAAGAAATTTGGGGCTGGTTTTTAGTTCTTCAAGTTTTGAAAGAGTTCACATAGTTCTTGTGATCCCTAGACCCCCTATAGACTTCATTCTCCAGTTTGATGGCAATTGCTTAAGTAGACTTAACCACAGAGGTTAGGCAAGTATAGGTGGCAGAATTCTCACTTCATTAAGCACTCAAGTTTAGCTTATAGTGGACCCATTAGAGAGGCTGAAGCTGTTGAAGTTGAGGTACATGCCTTACTGATGGGTATATTTAAATAATTTACCCTTATTCTAATAAGTGCTTAACTCCTGGTCGCCCCACTTTAGTGCAATTGTGAAGTTGCTTCTAACCCAATTACATTTGAAGCTGCCATTGAATACATTGTTCGAGATCATACAGGTAATTTAATTTGTGTTATTGGATAAGATACATCTGCTCTCTCTACTTTATATGTGGAGCCAAGCTGTTTGTATGTGTCACGCCAAAACCTCCAAGTAATATGGTATTTTTTGTAAGGGTCCGTTTGGTTCGTGATCAGAATCGGAATGGGAATTTTTTGGAATCGGAATCGGAATGGTTTATTCTCCCTATTTGTTTGGTTAAGACAGGAATCAGAATCGGATTCCAATTGATGCTGCTGGGTTCATGAAGAGGCTGGAATCAGAATCAATTATGATTTCCAATTTTTACCCTAATAAAAAACATATAAAGAAGTAAAAATTCTATAAAAATTCCAAGTCCAATACAATCCAATTAATATGTAAAGAGATAGATAGGGCTATCAATTAAATTGGGTTTGGTCCAATCCAATCCAACTTGTGTCTATTTATAATCCAAATCCAAACCTAGTACAAAACAAAACAAAACCAATCCATTTAATTAAATGGATCAGATTGGATCCAATTAATCCAATCCAAACACTCCTATAGGTGTAAAACGGGTTGGCCTAGGCCGGCACGACACTGCCTGGGGGCAGCCCATGCAAAGTGCAAGCCGTGCCGTGGCAGTCTGTGAGTCGTGCCGCCCTCCCCTGGGATAACTTGGGGGATTGGCCCGGCACGGCCAACGGCCCAAGCCCGTGCCATGCCATGCTATGCCACGGGCCGAGCTGATCTGTGGGCCAAGCCTTGGCCTAGGTTGAGCTGCGAGCTAGGCCATGCTGGCACGCAGGCCGCGAGTGGCACGACCTGACCCGCGGACCTAAAACTCCTGGCCCAAAATGGCACATACCATCGTGCCGGGCCTAACACGACCCACGTGCCATCGTGTTGTGTTGTATTAGACCGGGCCATGGGCGGCATAGCCCGATTTACACCTCTAAACACTCCCAAACGATAAGTATGAAACCACTGAATCATGCAAAAACATCAGAAACAAAGGAGAACAAACAAGTGATCAAATAAATGCGGGACGAATTGAACCAGAAACGGGCGGTAGAGCAGGAAGACCCTTGCGGAACACAGATGAAAAGAAAAATTGCACACTTATCGTGATAATCCTGGAAGCTGGATTGACAAGCTTCAATAGCCATCCTCTTCTCCTCGCGTCTATGCGGTTCCAGACAACGATCGCTAGCCTATCATTAGGCGTTGATGCGACTCTCCAAAACGGCTTCTTCCGAAATTTTCCACCTGCTCCTCCTTCGTACCCTCCTGCCGTCGTCGCCATGACAGCTCAATTCCAAGCTTGACTCAAGACACAGAAATGAAAGCAACGCCCACCTATAATAGGGTTTTTACTTTTTCATTTTCGAGAAAAAGAGAGAGATCCTTGATTAATTACTTGGCCGGAGTAGTTCAGGTTGGATCTTAGAGATTGGCCGCCAAACTGTTGAAGGGTTTGAAGGAAGGAGTGACGAGAGATGAGAAAGAAGGTTGGGCTTGGAATCAGGGGTTTGAAGGTTTTTTTTGTCATTTTCATTTTTCATGTTTTAATCGCATGGAATGGGAATAGGGAAATGCCATTCCGTCCAGAGGGGGAATTCGATTCCAATTACACTGAATTGATTTCGGTTCTGGGTTTCTATTCCTGCGAACCAAATATATCCTAAATTTTCTTCCTCTTCCCACACCCAACCAATCCACTTCAGGTTTTGGCCCCCTTATAAAAATTTCTTGGCTCCGCCCCTGTTAATAACAACCTAGAGATCCTCAAGAGAAAATACTTAGAATGAAATAAAGAAAGGAAGTAAATCAGATCACACCACAAAATACACATGATTTATGTGGTTCGGCTCTTTTAGCCTATGTCCACTGGTGATAACAGAGCAGATAATCCACTATTATCAACAAATGTTAGAGATACAAAGATGAATAACTTCCTAAACATTCAAGAAGTCTCACTCTTATAAGGCCTCACGGAAAACTTGTTCCAATACACTCCCAACCTGAAAGTCTCCTAAGCTCTCACCTACTTCTCAAGCAAGCTTAATTGGGGGGCAAAATACAAAATAGTATTTATAGGCATGAAAAAAACCCTTAAGAACATAATATAACATGTTGATTCTACAAACTGATACGAATGGGGTCCATATCACAACCACCACAGACCTCAATGAAAATTTCCCTTGGTTCTTCACTATATAAGGGGGTTGTGGGTTGGACCAGCTAGGAATTGGTCTCAACAAAAAAGTTGAAGGTAAAAAACATAACATATGGTTTCTAGATGTTCACTCCTCTGATTATGGGATGATGTATCCTCCATAATTTCTCATATTATCATTAATAAAATTCCCATTTTACCAAAAAAGAAAGTACTTTCCTTTGAAACAAGGAGAAGATGATGTTGACAATGACCTAATTAAAAATTTGTCAAGTCTATCGGCTGAAGATTTAGGTTTGAAAATATGGGGAGTATATGCCGTCTTTTATTTTTAACTTGTCTACAGCTTGAATTATCCTCCCAAACTTGTGTAAATGAAATGTGGCCTTGCTATTTACTTCTCTTGATTTCTTCCTTGCTGGTGATGAATATAAACCCTTGTTATGCCCAACTCCTCTACAATGCCTGTTCAAACACAAGCAGTTACACTCCTAATAGCCACTTTGAAACCAATCTTGACATTCTTCTTCCTTCTCTTTCTTCTAACGCAATTAACACCGGTTTCTACAACACCTCTGTGGGCGAATATCCAGACCAAGTATATGGACTTGTTCTTTGCAGAGGTGATACCACCCCTGAAGATTGTCAGGATTGTTTGGAAGCAATTATTCACGACGTCAAACAACTTTGTCCTAACTGGAGAGGTGCAACTGTATGGTCTGTGTTGTGCTTTCTGCGCTACTCCGACCACAGATTCTTCTCTTCAACTGAGGAGCTGGGAACCGTAAACTATCAATCTCCGGTGAATATTACAGATCTGGATCGATTTCTTCCTTTAATGGAAGATTTCATGGGTAACCTTTCATTCCAGACAGCTTTTGGTCCTACTAATACCATGTTTGCGGTGAAGAAGCAAGGTTTTCTGGCGGATACGGTTTATGGTCTCATGCAATGCACCAGAGATTTATCAAAGGATGAATGTTACGGATGCTTAAAGGCTGACATTAAACACTATGAAAGATGCTGCTATTTTAGTCGAGGAGCGATGATTCTGAGGGTTAGTTGTTTATGGAGAATTGAACTTTTCCCTTTTAATCAAGATTCAGGTGGAACACAGTCTCCTTCTTTGACGTCAGAGGGTATGTATAGTTTTAATTTTCAAATTTTAGTTATGCTTATTCATGATAATAAATTCGAAAATATGTCTCCAAATTAATCCACCTTTTCGTTTTTCTAATTCATGTGCGTCATATCTCTGTTTCAACAATTTGACAACCTTTGAAACAGGTTGTCAAGATCCAAAATAAATTAGAATCTAATCTCCATCAATTTTGCAAGAATTGGAGCTAAAATTGCCAACCTTCAACCACAGCTTTGAACAATAATAGATTCAAAATAAATTACAACTGTCTATCAAGATCCAACATTAACTTTAATTGATCGTTCTCAAGAGTTATCAGCGTCATTGGATTCTTTTTACTATATGATCTATAGACCATCTTTGGAGTCTACTACTACAATTCTACTGTCCCAAAGAAATAAAGTTACTTGGTTTAAATCATTATTAATCTAAGGACAGCAGAACTTCATTCCTGCTGGAATGACATTCCCCCATTTGAGGAAATGGCTATTCTCTGTCCCTCCCTTGGGAATGAAATCCTATTCTTGCTGATTGCAATTCCCATTCCTGTCTGAATCAAACAGACTATGAGAATAGACCACTCAGATTCCGAATTTGGAGGATTTTGGTTCTAATTCCAATTTGCAAATCAAACGGACACTAATTTTATTAATGGTTCGGATGCTATATTATTAGGGTGAATTGCCAAATGGCAAGAAAATAGCTGTAAAAAGGCTTTCAACAAGCTCAGTGCAAGGTTCTGAAGAATTCAAGAATGAGGTTACCTTAATTGCGAGACTTCAACACAAAAATCTGGTAAGGCTCTTGGGTTGTTGCATTGAGAGAGAAGAAAAGATGCTGATCTATGAATTCATGCCAAATAGCAGCCTTGATGTCTTTCTCTTTGGTTAGTAACCTTGACTTCACTACTTGTAGTTTGATGATTTGATCTCTACAAGTCCACAACTGCATGAACTACCTCTTTTAAGTCTGTGTGCATTTCTGAGCATGTAAATACAAAATTTTCATTAGAACATCTGATAGCACAGATTCTGTTCCTAGTCAGATCCACAAAGACAAGTTCAGTTAGATTGGAGTAGGCGCCTCAGTATTATTAATGGAATTGCAAGAGACCTTTTATATCTTCATGAGGATTCTCGACTCAAAATCATTCATAGGGACTTAAAGGCTAGCAATGTTTTATTGGATGAGGAAATGAATGCTAGAATATCTGACTTTGGAATGGCTAGGATCTTGGCTGGTAATGAAAGTCAAGCCAAAACCAGTAAAGTAGTGGGGACATTGTAAGATTACGCTTACTATGTCTTCTTTTCTTCTTCTTGCTCTTCTTCCTGCATGAGCGTAGTGTTGATTGAGTTTAATGTGATTTGGTATAGTGGGTACATGGCTCCAGAGTATGCTATGGCAGGGTTATTTTCAGTGAAGTCAGATGTTTTTAGCTTTGGGGTTCTGCTGCTAGAGATTTTAAGTGGTAAGAGGAACAATGGACTCCAACTAGTTGAGTTTTCTCTGAGCCTCCTCACACATGTATGCTTTCTCTGGTCATTGATCCTTATCACAATTTAATTTAATTTGTTCTATATAAGGTATATATGACAATCTAAATAAAATTGCAGGCATGGCGATTATGGTCTGAAGGCAAAGGCTTGGATTTCTTAGATCCTTCCATTATTAATTCAAGCCCAACAAATCAAGGGTTGAGATGCATCCATATTGGGTTGTTGTGTGTTCAGGAAGCAGCAGCAGATAGACCCACAATGTCAAATGTTGTTGTCATGCTGCGTAGTGAATCCATAGCTCTTCCTCAGCCCAAGCAGCCAGCATTTGCAGTTGGGCATTTTAATATTAAATCAGATCAATCCTGCTCATCCACTGCTAAAGTTGGATTCATCAATGTTGTAACCATGTCAAACGCTGCATCTAGATGAACGTTCACATTCACATTTGCTATATCATATTCAGAATTGTTTTTCTTCTTTTCTGTTTCTAGGTCAAGTACAAATTTACCAGAACACAGGGCAAAGCCACGAGATGCAACAAGACAAATACCACCCGCAAAAAAGAAAAAAAAAAAAAAACACAAACAAAAAAAAAAGGATTTCGTTCATTACAAACTTACCGCCCATTTCTCTCTCCACTCCCATGCCCGTTCATTTCTCTCTCTCCCCCACTTCCCCTCAGGATATGTTCCCAATACATGGCTGGGATGGGCTGTGGGGCGCTGATGCGAATTCCCTGCTCTTAACCAAACTCCAGCATTGCTCTTTGATCTCCCTTATCTTCCACCTTATTTCAATTTCCACTTCTCTTTCCTCTCTCTCTCTCTATGATCCATTAGTTGTCAACTGTCGGTAGAGGATAGTGTTTCTTTTTGTAGTTTGCTTTCTCAAAATAAAAAGAGTCATTTATTAGAACACCCCCAATAGTTTTATAGATTTACTTAAACCTATCTTATAGTTTTCATTTTATTAAAACACCCCCTATAGTTTGCAGCCTATTTACTTAAATGATGTTTGGTTAAGAATTATTTGTTTTGCTATCTAAAAATAGTAACATGATCACCTAAACTAAACGGAAAATGTTCAAGGTCATGGGCTTGTTGTTGTTTATTCCAAAAGTACCCCTAACACTTTTTTTATAGAAAACAAATTTGACCAAATAGGCAAATAGAGTGGTTCCTCATGTCTTACCAGGGGCATAAATGACATTTTCATTTTTATCTTCTTTTGATTAAATTTATTTGAATAGATGTTAGGGTCAAAATTATCATTTTCCACTTTCATCTAATGGAAGGTCAATTAAGTAAATTGATTGCAAACTATAGAGGTGTTTTAGTAAAATGCAAACTATGGGATAGGCTTTAATAAATGACCCAACTAAAAAACTAAGTACCCATTTGTCAAGTCTTTTTTAGAAGATTTGTTGCACGATCTGATAGTTAAAAGACATGAGCTTTTGCAGGTAGATCTTGAAAGACCAAGGATTGTTTGGTTGAAATGTTTTTCATAGATCATATGAAAAACCATAAAAGATAGAAAACTCTTTTATAATGTGAATAAAATATGTATTCATATACATGAAATGTCTTGTGTGTGGGCCAACTAACCTTTCATTTAACACACAAGGGACCCGCTTACATGTTTATAGGTGCATATCATAGTTGTGGGCTCCACATATAATTAGGGGTGGATTCGTGCCGAGTCGAACCAAATACTTGGTTATTTGAGCTCGACTTGTAGAAATAGTGTTAGGCTCAAGCTCGAGCTCGAGCTTGAATGCAAGCCAAGCTTTTTCTAAAAAATAAAAAGTATACATATAAAAATAATTTTTTTTATTTTACATAAAAGAAATTAAGAATTATAAAAATTATTATTATATATAATAAAAAATATTTATTATATATATATTTATATGTACATATGTATGTATGTATAATAAAAATTATTTATTTATTATACTAGGTTCGATTAGCAAACGAGCTTATATATCGGGCTCAAGCTCAGCTCAAAACTTGATTTATACTGAGTCGAGCTGAGCTTTTCATGAGTTAAGCTCGAATACCTTGTGAGAAGCTCGGCTCATGGCCGCCCCTACATGAAATTACGACAGATGCTATACTTTAGAAACAATGATAGTGGTATCATTGATGCTACTATCTACAACGTTGCTGCCATGGAAAAATTAGAATGGTGTGTTCTTGTAAACCCTAAACCAGTATGTTTCATCATCCTGACCACCAATGCTACCACTTTCAACCTTCCCTAACCAATACACAAGACGGCTTAAACACTTTGTCCTATTTTTCATGGAGAACCAATTGGAAGCTCAACTATAAGAAATCCTTAGGTGGATAGCTCTGAATAAGCTAGGAGCTCATGTAAGCAAAACTTTTCTCGGCACCAATTAGAGCATTTGGCTTAATGAAACTTCACTATTTCAGACATTGTTCAATCATGTATAGGTAGAAGCAACACTTGGTACTTGAATACATTTGATGTCAATGATTTTCTTAAAGTGGCAAAGCACATAATTATCAAGATGCAACACACAAAACAACTCATACAACCTAAGGGCCAATTACTTGACCTCAACAAAAAGAAATTACTTGACCTGAACTAGTAATATAACCTTAAGTCCAACAAGCTACTTAGATCTAAAATTTAGAAGAAAATCATGTCAAATGCAATACTTAAGTAGGTGTCGTTTGGAAAGTCTTTTTTGAAAGATGTTTCGGCAGACCTAATAGCCAAAAGACATTGTAAGCTTTTATATTAAGACCGGCACATCTTCCTGCTCGTCTTTCTGTGCAAAGACACAGTGAAAAAAGTTGAAAAGATTAATTTGGAGCTTCCCAAAAATAGCCCAAAACGAACTTCAATGAGACATCATTTGGCAGCTAGATCTTTTCCCAACCAAATAGGAAAAGATCAAAATGTAGGCTGCCAAGCTTCTAAACAACGACAGCTCTCATAAAAAGACATGCCAAATGGGGCCCTACGTAAAATCCATAAGACTTTGCACTGAGAATGAAATTCAAATTAAATGCTTTAGAATCTTTTGAAAAGTTCCATGTCTACTAGATATGCCATGTATGCAGGTAAGAGAACTTGTAGTTAACTACTTTGCTAGCTATGGCAACTTGTAGTTGAGGTTAGATACCTCAAATCTAACCTTGTCACCTCATAACTTGCAAAGGTACAAATCCTAGTCATCCCCATTCAGTTCATATTATTAAGACCATTTTTTCATTACTAGGAGATATAAATAAAACTCCAACCAACAAAACTACTTGCAATAAATGCAGCAGTTTAACATAAAATTAAGCAATTAAATGGCAAAATTAGGCCATTTGTTCTTAGTAGCCAAGTTGGGTGCTTTATAGAATGAAATAAGTAGCCAAGTTGGGTGCTTTTTTTCATAAAATTCCATCAAACAGTAATACTGATTATGATGACCCATTGAAGAACAATTACCCATTAAAGAAAAAAACAAGAACAAATGAACAATGATCGGATGGGGACTGTACCGTCATGCTAAGAAATATCCATTGTTCGATTGATGTAGCAATTACCCTAGATTGATTTCCTATAAAACATGATAACATTAGGTCTGAGAAAAAGAAGAAGAAGAAGAACGTTAGATGTTTGTGAAGTACCGTAAATGGCAAACCAAATGTTGAAGAGGTGGAGATGAGAATGGGAGGACTTATTGCAATTTCGATTTCAGGGGTGTCAGGACTCCAATAAGGAGAAGAAGAAGTGGAGATGAGGATGGGAGGATTTATCCAAGAGTGTCTCAAGTGTGTGCTTATGGCACACATTCGAGGAAGACATGGGGGGAGGGAAGAAAAATGTTGGTTTCGAGCTTCGCGAGTCTTTTATAGACGGGAGCTTTTATGTAAAAGAACTATGAATTGCTAAACGAAAATAGATAGGAAATCAAGCTAGGGGGCTTTCAGAAGCTAAAAAGGCCACATAGAAAGACTTACAGAATGCAGCCCAAGTATTTAAAGGAAGGGAAAGTTCCACTTTAGTACCCTGAACTTTGGGGGTAGTGTCAAATTAATACGGGGACTTTCATATGTGTCACTATAGTACCTAAACTTTCAAAAAGTATCAAGTTGGTTCCTATAGCTGATGGTCAGTTATCTATTGAAAATGTCAAAACTACCTTTCAAAAGTAGACACTATTCATTGTCTTCTACATTGAAATTGAACCTCCCAAAAAACAAAAAAGCTCAACCATCATCCAACCAAGCCACACCTTGGCTTGGCTTGCTCCTTCCATGTCACCCCAAGAATAGACTTTCACGGACAAAGAAAAAAGTCATAAGCCTAGTTTGGCTCCACCTCTTCTTCCCTTTTTGCCCTGCCTTGGATGATTTCTTCTTCTTGTCTCTACTTTCCTTATCCACCTTATTGACCACAAAATCCACAATAACCTTCTCAATGCTTGGCTTCCAGGCGACAACTGCAACCCCCCAACTTAGAAAGCTTTGTCTGCTTTATCTAAAGTGAATAAGTTCTCAGCCTCTTCTAACTCCAAGTCTGATCTTGACCATTCAGCTCTTCTTTCCTCTTGGCTCTCCCTCTCGAACCTCCCAAATGCCTCTCTATCGGAGTGGTCTCCGCCTACGAAGCAAAGTTCCAACTGAACTCTGTTACAGATCAGATTCCGACTTCTCTATCCTACGAGCACGAAATGCATTCTCCTCCTCCTCTGGCTTCCCCTACTCACAAGAAAACCCAAATTCATTTGACGTTTGCCAGGAACCGATCTCTTGCCTGCCTACTTTGAACTTGAAAGTTGAAACCTCCATCGGAGATACTAACTTTGGCTTCTGATTCTCCATAGTTTTAGATCGGTCCACAACTATCATCTTGTATCCTCTTAGAGAATCCACCGCTATCACTTTTGGACCCTCCACCAGTACCCTCACTGAAAAATCATATCCTTACCCAGAACTTGGACCGAAATCGACTTCAGCAGGATTGAACGAGCATGGACTTAGACTTCTTTCCGTGGTAGATTTTCCTACGCTACATCTTCGAAGCCACATAAGCATATCCCCCAACTCTTTAAATGTCCTCCAACTCCAAGCATGTAAAGACACGCCGAAGCAGCAGACCTTCCACCTTTGGAAACTGTCCATCACTCTACCTCTTTCCAGCTCCAGGGACCATCTATGGAGCACTAGATTTACACCATTACACCGGAAAGGGCTCTATCCTATAAGCCTAATGGCCTCCACGTCTGAGTAGTGGGTCTAGCATCAATAAAAATATGCCTCTAGTAGGAAATCTAAAAAACACCCTACTCTGCCCATAGCCTAAAAGTTATAGCCACGTCTATAAAGTTGATTCGCATACCTTATTGTCTTGCGTCTCTCCCACTAAACACCTCCCTCACCCCCATTAAGCCTACACATAGTCTTTGCCCAGCCTTCGTTAGCCTTCCTCTGAAAAGTACATAGTTTGCTTCTTATGTTTTCTTTTTCTTTTTTTTTGCAGATAACTGCTCAGTCTCAAAGTAGAAGACAATGAATAGTGTCTTCTCTTGAAGGGTAGTTTTGACATTTTCAATAGATAATTGATGGTCAGTTAACAGTAGGGACCAACTTGACACTTTTTGAAAGTTTAGGTATTGTAATAACACATTTGAAATTTTGGGTACTAACTTGACACTACCTCCAAAGTTCAGGGTACTAAAGTGGAATTTTCCCTTAAAGAAAAAGCTAATTTTTTTTTATAGAAGCAAAAAGGGCTACACAGAATGGGGGGTAGAATGTTCCCAAAAATCAAAACAGCAGATAACAACTAAATCCCTAGGAGTGGAACTATTGTAGACTTCATTAGAATGCACATGATTGGCAAGCCAATCTGCAACCATATTCCCCTCTCTGAAGACATGACGATAATCCACCTTTCCTTCAAACCTTTCAAATAGCACCCTACAACCTTCAATAATCGGCTCTACTCTCCACGGGTTGTTGGTAGCACTCTTCAGATAGTCGACCACTAGCTTAGAATCACCCTCAATGATAATGGACCTATGAGGAAAATTAAGAGCAACATTGTGGGCTTCCCACACAACCCAAGCCTCTACCACATTGACAGTAGAAATACCTAATTTTAAGCCTTGAAGTCCAATATTCGACTCATATGGTCTCTAGCTATTCAAGCTATCAAACAACTACCATTAATACAAGAGGCATCAAAGTTGACTTTAATGACCTCTAATCCAAGACTTGACCGTCTAATAGGAATACTTTCTCTTCTCCTCTGATTAATCACATCCCTTTCCTCACTAACTTGGATCTCAACCAGGAATTTCATGCTCTTTGAATAATAATGGGAGGAGCCACATTTATTTTGTTAAAAACCTTATCATTACAGTTTTTCCAGAGTTGCCAGAGAAGTAACATAAATTTTTCCTTTGTATAAGGGCTAGTAATTAAACCCCCACCTTCATTACTAGGAACCTTAACTGAGTCTCTAGTATCCAACCAAACTTGTTTGGCAACTGGGCAGTTTATAAAGATATGGTCCGTGTCTTCTTCATTCCCACAAATCTCACAAGATCCATCAATATCCATCAAGATATGGTTTGTGTTTTCTTAGTGGAAAGTTTGTTATTGAGAAGCAGGTAAAGGAAATACTTGTATTATGAAGGGGCTTTCATGCCCCATATTTTATTTGTTCCATCCATAGATATCAAGTCATGTCCATGCATTAAACGTGCCTCATTATATGCAAATTTAATGGAGAATCCCCCACATGGATTAGGCCTCTTGATTCATTTATCTTCAACATTACTTGAAGCGATAAAAATGGGCTTGATCTTGTTCCACACTAACGAGGGAACAAGGTTTCTAATTTTTGGAGCATCCCAAGTGAGTCTCTCTTTGTCAATCACCTCACTCACTTTGAAATCAATATTTGAGACTAAATTTTCATCAACTGAACTGATAAGGGGCTTACCATCCACCCAATTATCCAGGCAGAACCTAGTAGAGTAGCCATTACCAATAACAACTCCAGACCCTCTCTTAATTAACACCTTAGAGGAAAGAATGCCTTTCCAAGCCCAAGAGTATCATTTCTGGCTGGCCATATCCAAGAAATTTTTATTCCTTAAGTATTTTTGACTCACCACTTGAACCCAAAGATTATCCTTTTCATTCAGAATTCTCCATCCCAATTTGGCTAGATTTTCCTGATTAGACCATTGCTAATTTTTAATACCTAAATCTCCATAGTGCTTGGTGGTACAAACTCTGCACCAATTGACAAGGTGAAGAGGCTTTTTGTCATTATTCTTAGACCACAGAAAATTCATTTTCTTCCTCTCCACTTCATCTAGGGTATTCTTAAGGATTTTAAAAGACTTCATGATGTATTAAGGAATCATGCTGGCAGATGACTTAAGGAGAGTGATTTTTTCCTACTAAAGACAAAGTATTTCTTTTTCAATTGGCTAATTTTCTCTCAATTTTCTCATTTAAGAAATTAAACATTTTTTTGCAATATTTAGTAGTAAAAACAGGGGTCCCTAAGTACAACTCACCCCTGGTACCCAAAGGAATCTTTAGAATTTTGGCTAGAATCCTCTGAATTGTAGGATG
The DNA here is from genome assembly GCF_055504915.1 of Nelumbo nucifera. Lineage (NCBI taxonomy): Eukaryota > Viridiplantae > Streptophyta > Magnoliopsida > Proteales > Nelumbonaceae > Nelumbo > Nelumbo nucifera. The sequence continues at coordinate 142,064,991 of NC_142649.1, read as the reverse complement.
AATATTTTTAGACACAACATTACTTGATTTGGAAAAATTAGGAGCCTGGGCAGATGCCTTGGCAAAATTATCCAAAACATCTTTAATTGCCTAGCAAGCTTGAATATTAGCTTTGGCAAAGATTAGACAGTCATAAACAAATTGCAGTATCTTAAGGCTTTACATCCAATCAGGCTTCCTTGAGTGGACATAAGTCTCTAGAGATTCCTGATTAAAGTCTCAACACATAGGACAAATAAGTAAGGGGACAGAGGGCCACCTTGCCTTATACCCCTAGAAGGAGAAATTTCTCTAGTTGGAACACCATTCATCAATATTTGATAGGTTACTGTCTTAACACATTCCATCACCCAACCAATCCATTTAGGGTGGAAACCATACCTCTTGAGAGTACTCTCAATAAAATTCCAATCAAGTCTATCATAGGCCTTCTCCATATCAATCTTGCAGGCCATAACTCTAGACTTGCTATTCTTTTTCTTCATTAAATGGAAAATTTCATGAGCAATTTGGACATTATCAGTAATTTGCTTCTCGGGAATAAAGGCACTTTGAAATGGGGATATTATATCAACTAACTATTGTTTAATTTTATTCACCAAAATTTCTAGTAATAATTTTGTAAATAACGTTGTAGAGGCTTATAGGCCTATAATTGTTAACTGAGTCAGGGTTCTCAGATTTTGGGATTAGCATGATGAAAGTTTTATTTAGAATTCTATTAATATTCCTTGAGTGGAAAAATGCTTTAACCACATTTCAGAAGGAGTGACCAATTATGGGCCAAAGTTTTTTAAAAAATAGGACATTAAGTCCATCAGGGCTAGGGGCTTTTTGATCTTTCATGGAGAAAATGGTGGATTTGATCTCTTCATCAGTCACTTCTTGAATAGTAGCACAATTTTGATCCCTAGAGATGTAAGGGCTAATAGGATCAATAAATTCCTCAATTCCCTCAACACGTTCAGCTTTGAATCTGTCCTCAAATTTATTCCTAACAAAATCTGAGATATCCATTTGATCAATGATCATGTCCTCTTCATCATTTTTAATTCTATAAATCCTATTTTGACTTCTCTTGATTGTAGTAGAGGTGTGAAAGAAAGTATTATTTCTATCACCCAATTTGATCCAATCAATCATTGACTTTTAAGAGTAGTACACCTTCCCCAATTTAAGGCATTATTTAGGTTCCTTTGAAGGGCCATTTCTAAGTTAATCAAAGATGCGTTGGTAGGATCCTCAAGAATCTTATTCTGAACATCTCTGATTTGTTTCAATATGCTTTCTTTTAGTTGAAAGATATAGTCAAATTTCCTTCTGTTCTAGTTCTTCAAATCTTGAATAGAGTATTTCTTTTCTTGATGAATTGAATAGCCTTGGAGCCTACAAAGTCCGTATTCCACACTCTTTGGACTATATTTTCCAAATCAGAGTCAAGTCACCACATGGCTTCAAACCGAAAAAGGCTTTGGACTCAAATTCGAGGACTCCTTAGTTTGAAGGAGAAGATGAGAGTGGTCTGAAGCTAAGAAATGAAGATTTGTAAGGGTAGCCTTAGGGAAATAGTTATTCCAAATTACATTAGAAAAAACCCAATCCATTCATTCTCTTACATTTTTATTCCCCCATGTAAATTGCATACCTATCATTTTCATCTCAATTAATCCACATTAAGAAATGCAGTCATTAAAGTCCTTAATTTGGCTAACTACGACTTCCTTACCACCCAACTTTTTATCCCCATATCTATAAGCATTAAAGTCACCAACAACATACCAAGGCTGATTCATATCCTCAACAATGTTATTTAGCCAATTCCATATAGTTCTTTGTTCAAGTTTATTAGGGAGGTGTATACAAATTACAAAACCATGACTGATTATGGGCTAAATCAATAATCAATGCATGAACCATTTTTGTCATTAGTAAAAATAACATTTAAATTGCATTGACTCTTTTTCCACATGACACAGAATCCACTAAAAAATCCAATGGATTCTATAATGACAAAATCATCAGAAGGAAGAGACTTGACAATTCGCTTAACTCTATCAGGACCTACCCTAATTTCCATTAAGAAACAAATATCAAGGTTGTAACTTTTTGACAAAAACAGACTTGGCACCTTAGAAGGGATCTGCCAGCCCCTTAACATTCCAACACAAAATCTTCATTTGCTATTGACATGATTCCCCAAACCTATATTGTCTTTAATGACTGTTTCATTCTAGTCACCATTCTCATCCAGTTCATCCCCAATGTGATCATCATTCTCAACGAAAGAGGCACATTCAGTTTGCATGTCCTAACCTTCCCATTCCTCATCTAGAGCATTCTCATCATCTACTCCATCGACATCACATCCATCTTCCCCATCATCCTCTATATCACCCACCACATTGTTCTCGTGGCTTTTTGATTCATTATGAGTTTCCCTACTAATGATCATCTTGGATTCTTTAGTTGAGTCTTCTTTCTAAACCAAAACCTGCTTCGAATTTGGCTTTAGAGCGGGTTCAATAGTCATTGATCAGGATTGATAAATTTAGAACAGGCACCATTTCTCGCCCGCTCCTGACGCTAGCTTTTAGCTTGTATCCAGTTCTGAGATTTATTGTTCTATATTCTATAAAAGCTCTTGTTTCCACTCACCTTGGGTAAAAAGAGGCTTGGATTTAGTGAATTTAAGTCCTATGGATCATTCGGTTCATAGGAAATGTATACCCTCCAATACTCTTTGAACACATCGCCTAAAAACACTAAAGAGACAAAACTAATAGGGCTCTTCAATTAATAGTGGGTCTATTGGTTGGATCAGGCAACCAATGTCTAGCAATAGACAAATAGGCGACAGGCAGCAACATTCATTTTATAAACTTTCCACCTCTTCTGCTTCTTCTATTTATTTTTAGAATGGTTCCAAAACTGTGGTGGGTGACACTTCCCCTAATTAGGACCAGAATCCATTGAGGAGATTTAAATGTTGTATTGAATGTTATCCCAACAAAGTCCATCAGTTTATTTAAATCTAGTATTGCTTGTTACCTTGTTTGTGATGCTGCCCAAGTATCCAAATCGGCTTGAATACGCTAGATTAGATGACCAGGTCAGGACTTGCTTCAATTTGATTGAATATCTGTTGTTTCTCACTTCCAAGATAAAGTAACCGGCTGTGGCAAACTTTTGGAGAAATTGAATTTTTTGTTGGCTTGCTATGGGGAGAGCTTGTAACATCTCCTCTCGCCCCATTAAATCTCTTACTTCCTACCAAGTATTTTTGAAACTCTTTTGACCCTCTCTAATAAAACATGGATATAAATTAGATGGGTGGGGTGGGGTTAAGGGCCAACCTAGGGCAACCTTGAACATGGACCTTGACCTATGACCAATTTGATGTCAAAACTTAAATTTACCATCCCAAACCTCTCCAAATTTCTATTCAACCCCATGCAATTGCATGGGTTTGCTTGCTATAGTACATGGTAAAAGTTTGGGGTGCAACTTGGGAGGCTCAATATAATCCAAGTTCAAACCAACCCATCCCGCAATGTTACACAAGCTAAATCAAATTTTAGTATGAACTGATTGATCAACCTTGAGCCCAATCAGAATGCATCAAATTTTAATGATGAACTTGGCTTAAGTTGAATAATTCGGGTTTATTGACCTCATGCACGAACCAAGCTTCAGGCCCAATTGTTAAGGTTGGGCTTGGGTTGAACTAAAGTCCTAGCTTAAAATCTGCCACCAACAGCGATACCAATAGTTCGAAAAAACTTTTAGTGGACGGTTCCATTCACGGCTGCTGGACCTGGATGACGTAAAGTAAGAGCTACATCATCCAGCAGCTGGAAAGAACCGTTTGCTAAAAGTTTTTTCAACAGTTAGTATCACTTTGGCTGTTGGTGGCATATTTTATGGAAAATCTGCACTTCATATATTTTGTTTATGTTAGGATTTAAACTCTGAATTACCGATTAATTAGTATGGCAAACAAGAAAATAATTGAGAAATATGTGAATTATAAAGCAAATAATAATAGCAAAAGAAAGGTAAAGATGGCACCAGATTTACATGATTCGGTCAAAGAGACCTACATCCACGGGAGAAAAAGAAAACTTGTTTATTCATGTCCTTGATGAGAGAACTACAAACTGACCACCTTACTAGTGCCGAAATGCCTTTAACAAAGCCTTAAAGCACTCAAAAGCATAGATGATTGCTTTGATCTGGTGTGAGAGAACCCTTAATGGCAGCAGTGAAGAAGAAAAACGATCCCAAACAGAATAGGAGCAAATCTTGCCGGAAGATGGCGATGAAGTTCTCCTAATCTCTTCAGCTTTCTAATGCTCTCACTCCATACACCTACTACCCCCCGGAGGCACCCCTTTTATAGAAGAAAAAAGGGAACATGCCCCCTAGATGGAGAGGCAAAATTTGAGGAGTCAAATTAAATGTGCAGTTTTGGTGGATTCGAAATGGTAGAACATTTATTGTGGTTGTTGAAATCTCAGCAGCCACACCAAACGACGTCATTTATTGTGGTTGTTGAATTTCGCAGCCACACCAAATGTCAACAATCTCCATCTTGGCGAGAATTCAAACAACAAATCTTCCCCTCCAAATGCCCCGAGGGCATCAAGCATCAAATGAGACAAGACCCACCAAGTCAATGCAAGCATCAAACTTGGATGGTGGTAATGGCTATCAACATATCTGCAGGATTCTCAGCGGAAGCTATTTTGTTGACCAAAACACGACCATTCTCAACAATATCACGAACAAAGTGATAACGCACATCAATGTGCTTGGTCTTCTCATGAAACATCTGGTCATGAGTCAGATATATGGCACTCTGACGGTCACAATAGATCTCTGTAGCCTTCTGTCTACCTGTGAGTTCACCAACCAGATTTTGTAACCATAAAGCTTCCTTAGCGGCATCAACCACCACCATATACTCTACTTCAGTCGTAGACAAGGCAACAGTCGACTGAAGTGAAGCTTTCCAACTAACTGAGGTACTACCCAAAGTGAAACAATAGCCAGTGAGAGATCTCCTCCGATCAAGATCTCCAGTATAATCAGAATCACAACAACCGACAAGCTTCTCTGTGGATCTTCCAAACTCAAGGCAGAAATCAGATGTACCTCTCAAATACCTAAGTATCCATTTTACGGCTTCCCAATGAGCATTCCCCAGACAGAACATATAATGGCTTACAACACTGACTACCTAAGCAATATCTAGACGCTAACATACCATAGCATACATGATGCTACCAACAGCACTAGAGTAAGGCACACGAGCCATATATACCTTTTCCTCATTAGACTTCAGTGACTGCTCTGCTGACAACTTGAATGAGCTGCAAGAGGAGTGGAGACAGGTTTGACATCTGACATGCCAAAATGATCAAGAACTTTCTCAATATAGTTCTGCTGACTAAGAAATAGTTTCCCGTGCTCACGATGACGAATAATCTCCATACCCAGAATTTTCTTCGCTAGACCCAGATTCTTCATCTCAAACTCACTGTTCAAAAAAGACTTCAACTTCACAATTTCAGACTTATTCTTAGAGGCAATGAGCATGTCGTCGACAAATAATAACAAATAAATGAAGGAATCATTAGAGAGCTTCTTGAAATAAACGCAACTGTCAAAGGCACTCCTGGAATAACCACTAGAAGTCATAAAAGCGTCAAAGCGCTTATACCACTGTCTTGGAGACTGCTTAAGTCCATACAGAGACTTCTTCAACAAGAAAATGTGGTATTCCTTTCCTTCCACAACAAAACCATCTGGTTGTTTCATATAAATCTTCTCTTTCAAATTACCATGCAAGAATGCAATTTTAACGTCTAACTGCTCTAATTCCATGTCATGCATAGCTACTAAAGCAAGCAAGGTACGAATAGAAGAATGTTTAACAACAAGGGAGAAGACTTCGGTATAGTCAATACCTGAAACTTGACTGAAACCCTATGCCACTAACCTTGCTTTGTGTCGAGCATCCTCAACACCAGGAATACCCTCCTTAGTCTTGTTGACCCACTTGCACCCAACAATTTTCTTCTTTGGTGGTGGTGATACAAGCTCCCATGTGCCATTCTTTTCGAGAGATGCAATCTCCTCTTCCATGGAAACTAACCACTTACCACTGTTTGGACTAGATATAGCTTCATCGTAAGTGGTCGGATCGGTAGTGCTATCTACCTCATAAGCGACGGTCAATGCATAAGACACACAATCATTAAATCTGCTTGGTGGTCTTATCTGTCGCCTCGGTCTATCTTTGGCAATAGTATGCGACTCCTGACTGGGCTGAACATCATCTGATGTGATTGGATCATCTGAAATAGACTGAGAAGGCTGTGAAGATGGACTGGGCTCCACCTCCACCTGCATCCGGTCATCCTGTGATGTACCTGAATCACCAGCAACAGAATCCCCCTTCCTTGGAGATAACATGTGCGATTCATCAAATATAACATCACGATTGATAATAATTTTTTTGCTTGAAGGGAAATACAACTTGTATCCCTTTACACCGGAGCCATAACCCACAAAAATACATTTCTTGGCTCTAGGTTCTAACTTTTCATCGTTAACATGAGTATAAGCAGGACAACCAAAAATTCTTAAAGATGAATAGTCAGTAGGAGTACCTGACCAAATCTCAAATGGAGTCTTAGCCTCGAGAGCTGAATGCAGAGATCGGTTCACCAAATAGGCTGTCGTGGAAACTGCTTCGGTCCAAAAGGACTTATCCAAACTTGCATTGGACAACATGCAACGGGCCCTTTCCAAGAGTGTGCGGTTCATCCGCTCTGCGACACCGTTCTGTTGAGGTCGACCAACACAGTCGCGGTGTCTAACGATACCTTCCTTCAAACAATAATTTGTAAAGTCAGACTCACAAAACTCGAGCCCATTATCAGTCATCAACCTTTTAATCTGCCTCCCTGTCTGCTTCTCGATCATAGTTTTCCACTACAAGAAGACTCCAAACACATCATTTTTATTTTTGAGAAAATACACCCATACCTTTCTGGAGAAATCATCGATGAATGTCAAAAGATAATTTGCTCCACCCTTCGAAGAAACACGAGAAGGGCCCCATAAATCTGAATGGATGTAATCAAGTGTACCTTTGGTCCTATGTATCCCTTTGGCAATGCTAACCATTTTGTGTTTACCAAACACACAATGTTCACATAATTCAAGAGTACCTGTGACATGCCCACAAAGTAAGCCCCGCTTGCTCAAAGAAGTCATCCCTTTCTCGCTCATATGTCCGAGCCTTATATGCCACATCTTTGTAAGATCTTCCTCGGACATGGATGACGAGACCAAAGCAGAAGATTCTATCACAGTACTTCCCTGCAATACATATAATCTACCAACCTTGTTAGCTTTCATAACTACCAAAGCACCTTTGGTTACCTTAAGAACTCCACCTTCAGTTGAATATCTGCAACCCCTAGAGTCAAGTGTACCCAAAGAAATTAGGTTCTTCTTTAGATCAGGAACATGACGGACTTCATTTAATGTCCTCACAATACCATCATGCATACGCACCCGGACGGTCCCTTTATTGACAAACTTGCAAGCTGCGTTGTTGCTCATCAAAACAACTTCACCATCAAAATTCTCATATGTGGAGAATGCACTTTTATCGGGACACATGTGGTAAGAACATCCTGAGTCCATAATCCATTCTGAACCTTTCCTTGCAACTGCATCTGCAATTAGCAGAAGATCATTCTCTGACTCATTCGTCGCAACACTTGCTCGCGTTGATTATCAATTAGTTACTTGGGTTATTGGTCAGTTGATTATCAATTAGTTCGCGTTGTAACAATGCATTCTTTACATCTTCAACTGTAATCTCCTCACACCCATACAATAAGGTCTCTCTAAAATGCTTATATGATGCGGGTAAAGAACATAAAAGAGTGTTAGCCAGATCTTCATCATCAATTACAATCGAGAAAAACTCATCAAGGTGAGTTTTAATTGAGTTACCTTCACAAAGACGAAGGTCCTTAAGTCTACTTTTCAGCAGAAGTCGATTGGTCACGCTCTTTGTCATATAGAGTGACTCCAACTTGAGCCACGATTCTATTGTAGAGGTTTTTTAGCAACTTCACGAAGAACCTCGTTCGATAAGCACAAATGAATAGCCGACATGGCTTTCGTATCAATCTCCTCCCACTTTTCATCGGACATGGATTCAGGCTTTTTCTTTTGCCCCGCCAAGGCTTTCTCCAAGCCATTCTAAATCAGAATCACTCTCATCTTGAGCTTCCATAGACCAAAATTCACAGATCTATCAAATTTCTCAATGTCAAACTTCATTGATGCCATTAGTAGCAAAATTAAACGGTAAATAATCCCAAAACAATGCTCTGATACCAGTTTGTTAGGATTTAAACTCTGAATTACTGATTAATTAGTATGGCAAACAAGAAAATAATTGAGAAATATGTGAATTATAAAACAAATAATAAGAGCAAAAGAAAGGTAAAGATGGCACCATATTTACGTGGTTCAGTCAAAGAGACCTACATCCACGGGAGAAGAAAGAAAACTTGTTTATTCATGTCCTTGATGAAAAAACTACAAACTGACGACCTTACTAGTGCCAAAATGCCTTTAACAAAGCCTTGAAGCACTCAAAAGCATAGATGACTGCTTTGATCTGGTGTGAGAGAACCCTTAATGGCAGCAGTGAAGAAGAAAAACAATCCCAAACAGAATAAGAGCAGATCTTGCCGGAAGATGATGATGGAGTTCTCCCAATCCCTTCAGCTTTCTAATGCTCTCACTCCATACACCCACTACCCCCGGGAGGCACCCTTTTTATAGAAGAAAAAAGGGAACATGCCCCCTTGAATTTTGGCGAAAAGATGGAGAGGCAGAATTTGAGGAATAAATTAAATGGGCAGTTTTGGTGGAGTCAAAATGGTAGAACAATTATTGTGGCTGTTGAAATCTAGCAGCCACACCAAACTAGGTCATTTATTGTGGCCGTTGAATTTCGCAAACCTCAACAGTTTCTTTAATGCACGAGAGCAAAAAGCATAGGAGCACCCTGAGAACATTACATCCGGCCACACATCAGTTACATCTCACACACACACACTTTGATAAATTCATGGTGAGATATTCTTCTTGATGTGCGGCCGGATGCCTTTACACGTCTTTAGCATTCAGCAGATCCCCAATGCTTTAATGCACTCTGAAAAAATTGAGTAAAATAATTGTAATACGTATCTGAAGTCTGAAAATAATTGTAATAAGTGTATGGGTTGAAAATTTAGGTTTGAAATTAAGTTGGGGAATACTGTTCTATCCCGGCCATAGCCGTCTTTATAAACTTGCCTAGGCAAAAGCCTATAGCATGAAGTTTGGACTATTCCCCCAAACCTGTGTAAAGGAAATGAGGCCTTGCTGTTTGCTACTCTTATTTTCTTCCTTCCTACTGATCAATATAAGCCCTCGTTATGCCCAACTCCTCTACAATATCTGCTCAAACACAACCAGTTACACTCCTAATAGCCCCTTTGAAACCAATCTTGACATCCTTCTTCCTTCTCTTTCTTCTAATGCTATTAACACTGGCTTCTACAACACCTCTGTGGGCCAATATCCAGACCAGGTATATGGGCTCGCTCTCTGCAGAGGTGATGCCACCCCTGAAGTTTGTCGGAATTGTCTGGAAACAATCATTCACGACGTCGTCAAACAACTGTGTCCTAACAGGAGAGGTGCAACAGTATGGTTTGTGATGTGCTTTCTACGCTTCTCTGACAACAGATTCTTCTCTTCAACGGAGGAACTGGGAACAATAAACTTTCAAACTCCGGTGAACTTAACGGATCCCGATCGATTTCTTCCTTTCGTGAAAGATTTCATGGGTAACCTTTCATTCCAGACGGCCTTTGATCCTTCTGATAGCATGTTTGCGGTGAAGAAGCAAAAATTTATGGGGGACACGGTTTATGGTCTGATGCAGTGCACCAGAGATTTATCAAGGAATGACTGTTACAATTGCTTAAAGGTCGCCATGAAAGATTATGAAGGATGCTGCTATTTTAATCGAGGAGCGATAATTCTAAGGTCCAGTTGTTTATGGAGGATTGAATTCTACCAGTTTTATGAAGAATCAGGTGCAACACAGTCTCCTCCGTTGACAAACACCACTTCACAGGGTTTGTATGGCTTCAATTTTCAAATTTTGTTTATGCTTATTCTTAGATAGATATAATAAATTTGAAAATATGTCTCATTTGGTCAATCAATGCACGATAAATAAATAAAACCCTTACGCTTACGTACCTGTGGCTAATGGCTATGCCTCCCTCTCTAAAAAAGGGGCAACTGCCTGTATAGGAGGTCTTTCATTCAGCCGCTTCTGGCCAATGTAGGCCTTATATGGAAAGCCGTGAAGTTATGTCTGAGAAAATTCTGAGAAATCGACTGTTTAGTAAAACTAGTTTTGATAGCTTCTTCGAAGCAATTCAGTCAACAATCTTTTTGTTTCTTTAATAGAAATTCAGTCCAAATGCTTTTTTTTTAGTACATGACCGATGGGCCTCCCTCCTATTTGAATTTTCAAGTTTAATAAAATTAGCACAAAGACAACATGATTGATTTTGCTTTTAAAAATAAAAGCAACTGCATGCGACATCAGGTGGATTTTTATCAAAATTCACGGGGTTTTGATTGATCATATCCTTTTCCCAAATTATTCCATTCCGGCCGGCGTCATAGATTTTCCATTGAACTGTGTAAGTTTAAACGTGGTTAAAGTCTTCTTCTACATTGCTTTTTTCTAATTCATCCATCTCGAAGCTACCTGTGTTTGAATGTATTGTGTTTTTTCAAGAAATAATCCAATATTGTAGAAGAAATTGGATGTGCCCAAATCAATCCCATCAAACACATAACGACCAAACAAAAAAAAACAAGGTGTGGGTGATGTTATTAGGAAAAGAAGTTGGAGATGTTGGATCAAAGATGTGAAACTGCAGGCTCACCATGACATGACCAGTGGGCACATCAAGTGTATTCTGTTCTCTCCACCCTTGATTCAGTGATTCCCCGCGTATCTCTCTATGTAATACCATTTGGAACTTGAGCTGATGGTCTACTCTTTTTGTCTTTGAGCTCAAATACTTTGCAACATTTCTATCTTCTACAGTTAGAAAATAATGGCTCTTATTGTGCATGAACATGTAACGTCCTTGGCAAATCTCACAAATAAATTAAATTGTAGATTTTGATTTTCAGACAAAAAATAAATAAATAAAGAAACAAAGAAAAATTGTCATTATGAATCAATATTTACTGTTACAATTGAAGTGGGAGAGTATATGATTCTAAAAGCAGGGGATGGAAGTAAAAGAACCAAAATCGTTGTGGCTACTGTTCTAGCAAGTCTATCGCTACCGGTCTTTGGGTTGTGTTTCTACTACATCTGGAGAAGGAAAGGAAAACTTAGAGGTAAGAACCTTTGGTTGCCATTTTAATACTTAGTAATTTTGCTAGTTATGCATGTTCTTTTTTGCAGAGAGAAAGGAAAAGGGGCAGCCTACCCTATTGAATTATCTGGAGGCAAGAAATAGTACCAACTTCTCTGGCAATAATATACAAACGGGAAAACAAGTTAATTCTCAAGAAATGCCGTTGATCGACTTAGCTACTCTCCAAGTTGCTACAAGTAACTTCTCTTCGGAGAATAAACCTGGAGAGGGTGGATTTGGTCCTGTTTACAAGGTCTGGTCTGGGGCTTTAATTTGGGCATTTATTGATTTTCATCAGTTCAACACTCAATAAGTTTGAATAGGCTTCTTATCAATATATATAAGGTTCCATTGGGTTTGCGGGAATAAGGGTCTGGAATTGGAATTGGAATTGGAATGGACTATTCCGATTCCAACTGTTTGGTTGAGTGGAATCTGAATCCCATTTTCATTCCTGCTGGAATGACATTCCCCCATTTGAGGAAATGGCTATTCTCTGTCCCTCCCTTGGGAATGAAATCCTATTCTTGCTGATTGCAATTCCCATTCCTGTCTGAATCAAACAGACTATGAGAATAGACCACTCAGATTCCGAATTTGGAGGATTTTGGTTCTAATTCCAATTTGCAAATCAAACGGACACTAATTTTATTAATGGTTTGGATGCTATATTATTAGGGTGAATTGCCAAATGGCAAGAAAATAGCTGTAAAAAGGCTTTCCACAAGCTCAGTGCAAGGTTCTGAAGAATTCAAGAATGAGGTTACCTTAATTGCGAGACTTCAACACAAAAATCTGGTAAGGCTCTTGGGTTGTTGCATTGAGAGAAAAGAAAAGATGCTGATCTATGAATTCATGCCGAATAGCAGCCTTGATGTCTTTCTCTTTGGTTAGTAACCTTGACTTCACTTTTATATCTCTACGACTTCATGAGCTCCCCTGTTAATTTTGTTTGCATTTCTGAACCTGTGTAATAAAGAGTAATTCTTTTCCTAGTCAGATCGACAAAGACATGATCAGTTGGATTGGAGCAGGCGCCTCAGTATTATTAATGGAATTGCAAGAGGCCTCTTATATCTTCATGAGGATTCTCGACTCAAAATCATTCATAGGGACTTAAAAGCTAGCAATGTTTTATTGGATGAGGAAATGAATCCAAGAATATCTGACTTCGGCATGGCTAGGATCTTGGCTGGCAACGAAAATCAAGCTAAAACCAGGAGAGTCGTGGGGACATAGTAAGATCATCCTTTATTTTCTTTTTCTTCTTCTTGATCTTGCGTTTGCATATAGAAACACAGAACACATTTAGTGTTGATTCAACTTAATTTGATTTGATATAGTGGGTACATGGCTCCAGAGTATGCTATGGCAGGGTTATTTTCAGTGAAGTCAGATGTTTTTAGCTTTGGGGTTCTGCTACTAGAGATCATAAGTGGTAAAAGGAACAATGGACTCCGATTATCTGAGCTTTCTCTGAGTCTCCTAACACATGTAGGCTTCTCCGATCATTGATCCTTATCATAGTTTAGTTTAATTTGTTCCATATAAGGCTCATTCTAAGTATAACTTAACTAATAAAAAAAATTAATTGCAGGCATGGCGACTATGGTCTGAAGGCAAAGGCTTGGATTTCTTAGATCCTTCCATAATTGACTCATGCCCAACAAGTCAAGGGTTGAGATGCATCCACATTGGGTTACTGTGTGTTCAAGAAGCAGCAGCAGACAGACCCACAATGTCAAATGTTGTTGTCATGCTGGGTAGTGAGTCCATAGCTCTTCCTCAACCCAAGCGACCAGCATTTTCAGTCGAGCGTTTTATTATGAATTCAGAACAATCTTCATCCAATGCTGAAGATGGATCCATCAACGATGTAACCATTTCAAATGTTGCACCTAGATGATCAAACACTTTCCACCTTTGCTATTTTGTACTCCAAATTTATGGGTAAAACAGCATAAAAATCTACCAGAGAAAAACGAGGAAAGGCGCAAGGTGGATCCAGACAACTACCACCCAAAACAGAAAAGCATCCTACATCCATGCTTTTAAGATAAAAAGTTTATTAGGTTTAATGCGCTTATTTTCTTCCTTGCTTGTCATGCTCCATAGCTGTTGCAGTGAGGAGCCTGTCCACTGCGAATGCTCATCAGATAGAGACAACGACATTGCTAATTAATGGGATGCTCAAGTCCATCCAAACTCAAGGTTGTTCTTTCCCTTTGCTCCAAATACCGTCATATGGGTAGTTAATTACTCAGTGGGCCTAAGCCCAAATCAAGTCTATAGGATAGAATCAATGCCACCATGTGCCATAAGTACTGATGCTGTAGTGTTGTCAAGGCATGAGATGGTCAAGCAATGTCCCAAAATGAGGGCAGCTAACCGTGCATATGGTACGGTTGCTGCACCTTATTCTCCCTGGAACAATGGCCTTTTCTTCTCAGCCGATGACTCATTCAAGTTTTCTATGGCGGGTGCCTTTAACTTGTCAAATTACACTCACAAGGACAGTTCAACAAGCAGTTGAAGGCATTTTTGGGTTTTCTTCCTTCTTTAGCAGCCAATGCCACTGGCCCGTTTAATTTTGCAGCTGATGTTAATCAGACCCCTTGGACCAGAGATTAATTGTTCTTTAGTAGGGCTGCAATTTGAGTTGGGTTAGTGTGAAAAAAAAAAAACAAACAAAAAAATCGGATTGAATTGGGTCAGATTGATGATCAGGTTAAGGTATAAATTAGGGTTAAAATGTATGAACCTGATGTAACTTTGGGATGGGTTTCGGGCAATCTGATCCAAATGATTTATTAAATATTTAAAGTACTTGTTTGATCATTTTTTAAGCCTCAAACTTTACTCCCCATAGACTATCATTAGTGTCACGTGGTAGTTCCTCGATGGACTTATAAATCAAGTTGTTAGAAGAAGCGCTACCTATCTTAGAAAGGTTATCTGCGACTTGATCCACTTCTCTGTAACTATGTACAATGTGCAAGTTTATAACTGCAGGAGAGTTCTCCATGAAATCCATCCAATACCAAAGCTATCAAGGAGTTCTACAATGTCTAGTCACTATATCATGAAGAATTTTCGAATCAGTCTCGATCAACAGTTTTGTAAAACCCATTGTTCGAGCCAATTCAATACCTGCAGCCTCTGTATAAAGATTAGTATTTATTTGATCTTATTAGTTGTCATTAATGATTTTCCTTCCATAATCTATGCTTCATTATCGTTGGTTTCATGATTCAAGTTTTCAGTAGAAGATCTTTCATAAATTGTAACTCATCTTAGAGTAACTATTGCAGAAAAAAAAAAGAAAAGAAAAATTTCCTCTTTTAATTATTCCACATATGCATATTACACCTATTTATTTCTTCTTCATTTAATTAAAGTTTTTTCTTATTTATATACAAGTGTTCTCCGTATCCTTATTACCAACAGGAGAATTTTACGGTTAAATGGTTCTACCAACTTACTGACACGTGGGGTAAAGAACCAAAAACAAAGGGAGAATTGGCAGAGTTGAAGATCTGCTACCAATAACAACGGTCACGACACTGTTCCAGCTCACTCAGGATTTCCTACTCACTTTTCATATCCATTCTCTATCTGCCGTGAATTGCAGTCATACATTTCTATTATGAATTAAAAGATATATGGTTATAATTCAGGACAAGTAGAAAGTGGGTAGAAAAAAATGAATAGGACATCTGGACTCGTTCCATCTAGCCATGAATGTAGTATATCGGAAATACTTCCTCCCATGAATGACAAATAGACCTAGGGACCGGGTTTTGGGTCAAGCCCATTAAAATTTGGCAAATGTCAAGCGGAAGTTGGCCCATGAGTAGGTCTAATGATAAGGGAGATGTTTTTAATGTGCATCTTCAATGTTCTGTTAGACCCTGCAATGGACTTTTGAAACCTTGGGATCCCTTGTCCTTTATAGCGAGATATTCTCGATATACAACTGCAATGTTTATTGGGATTGATTGTTGGGACCCTATGTTGAGACTAAATCCGGACTCAAAGATAGATACAGAATTACTAGATTAGTAGAAGGGTTTCCACTATATATGATATGAAAAAATATGATATCTTAAACAATTTTGACCAATCAACTTGTATCATAAACACGATAACCAATCAGGTGTCATTTATCAAAATTCATGGTGAATTTTGACCGGCCAATAGAACGTAACAGCCATGCATTAGTATAACTAATAGAACGTGACTGTATAAATTGTGAAAGGTCATGTATTATCTCAAAATTTAAAAATCCAAAGAAAGGGAAAATTAAGAAAAAATCTAAATCCAAATCTATGATAACCAAACATTATATCCATGTGAAAAAGGAAAAGTGGGAAAGAAGGCCAACAAGTCTCTATCCTAGAAAATTCTAATAGGGTAATTGGTTGCGAGTGGGGGTCAAGTCTACGGTCTGAAAACTTTAGAGTCTGATTACAACTTGTTTAACAAGGACCACTCCACTCCACGAAAGACATTCACCGTAGAGCACTTCTCCCCTAGTTGAGATCAGTGCCCCACAAAGTAGGGGTGTCAATCAGTCGGTTTTGGGTTGAATCTAATTTGGTCCAAACCTTATTAAATTGAATTCGAACTGTCCATATAATTATTGGACTGGATTAATCTAAAATAAATTGGTTCATATTCTTATTGGTCTTAATTGGATTTAAACCAAATTTTTAATAATCCAATCATGAGGCCAAATTTATGTCCAATTTGAAACCAATTAAAATTGAAGCCCACAAAAAATCACTTTTATGAAAGTACTTTTATGAAAGTGCTTTTGTAAAAATAATTTTATAAAAGTACTTTTATGAAAGAACTTTTACACTTTCACAAAAGTGATTTTCTAAAAGCACTTTTACAGAAACAATTTCATAAAAGCACTTTTACAAAAGTACATTTGCACAAAAGCACTTTTACAAAAGAATTTTTTTTTTAAAAGTACTTTTACAAAAGCACTTTTATGGAATATAAAAGTATTTATATGAAATCACTTTTATGGAAGTACTTTTATAAAAGTATTTATACGAAAGCACTTTTACGAAAGTACTTTTAGAAAAGCATTTTTACAAAAACACATGAAATAACTTTTACGAAAGTACTTTTATAAAAGCAGTTATACAAAAGTACTTTTATGAAAGCACTTTTATGAAAGTACTTTTATAAAAGCACTTTTATGAAAGCACTTTTGTAAAAATAATTTTATGAATATAACTTTTACGAAAGAACTTTTACAAAAGCACTTTCACAAAAGTGCTTTTCTAAAAGCACTTTTACAGAAACAATTTCATAAAAGCACTTTTACCAAAGTACATTTGCACAAAAGCACTTTTACAAAAGAACTTTTATGGAAGTACTTTTTTAAAAGTACTTTTACAAAAGCACTTTTACTGAAGTACTTTTATAAAAGTATTTATACGAAATTACTTTTATGGAAGTACTTTTATAAAAGTATTTATACGAAAGCACTTTTACGAAAGTACTTTTAGAAAAGCATTTTCACAAAAGCACTTTTATGAAATAACATTTACGAAAGTACTTTTATAAAAGCAGTTATACAAAAGTACTTTTATAAAAGCATTTTCACAAAAGCACTTCTATGGAAGTACTTAAGTATTTTTACAAAAGCACTTATGCAAACATACTTTTATAAAAGCACTTCTATTATGAAAGTACTTTTATAAAAGCAATTTTATGAAAGTACTTTTATGAAAGCACTTTTACAAAAGTGCTTTTTCAATGCCTAAAGGATATATTTTTGTAATTTTCAGATTTCTTCATTTTAATATATTTTTATAATTTTTATATGCTCTGTTTTTTATATAATATTTGATATTTCATTCGGTTTGAATTGGATCCAATCCAGTCCATTTACATTTTAATAGATTGGATTAGATTTAATTTGTATTGGATTTGGACTGGATTGGATCCAGTCCATTTGTAAGTGGACTCACATTGGACTGGATCGGGTTTGACCAAATCTAGTTCAATTGACACCTCTACCACAAAGTATCCCATATGCATATCTCATCCAAAACATCTTTCATGCTTGACTTATCATGGCGAGATGTTTCCAATATATGATTGGGATGTATTATACAGTGCGCTCTAAGCATCCATTCGAATTCTTTCTTCCAACCCACTGACCAAATCATCATTTTTTTTTTATTTATTTTTTTATTTTGTTCTCAAAAGCAAGGTTTTCAACTTGGTCGCCATCTGGCCATAGTTTCAGTGAACTTCTATTTAACTCACAGGAGAGTCAGAATTAATTCACAAACAGAACTTTCCATGTTTGCTCCTCTTGGCAACTTCTCTTCACTTGACTAACAATAAATAGATAAAAGAAAAGAAAAAAATACTTTGAGATAAATATAATAAAACGTTGGATAAAAGTGAGGCAATTTCTTTGATGTGGAAGGAACATAATATATAGTCTCCTCGATCTTATTCTATACCTTTATATAAAAATGTAAAACTCCAAAGCTAGTAGCAAGTAGCAACCTTACCTATTTATCACTGCCTACTGGCGGCTTACCCAGGGAGAAAAATTAAAGGGGATTTTAATATTCAGTCCACTCTTTAGGTGGAGTTAAGATTTTTAAGGGTAGACTGAATCTTGATCGTGGATTGATGCCAAATTTATGGGCAAGATGCGGTTTATAGGGGTCTACTAGTAGACTAAGAGAGGACAGCAATTTCAGATTTTTGAGGTGGATTGCAATCCACTTATTATCTTATCCCACATAGGTCCTCTCCAAGCCTCAAACATCACCATCAGTCAGATGTATCAAGAATGGTCTGGTAACTCCCATGTTTAATAGAAAAGGAGAAGCAAAGAGATCCCTACGTACCTTGTAGCCATTTTCAGTACTCCTAACTGTATATGGTATTATCTTAAGGCGAAGAGCAGAAGCCAATGAAAAGAGTAACTCCCATCTTTAATAAGTGGACTGCAATCTATCTCAAAAATCTGAAATTGCAGTCCCCTCCTAATCTACTAGTAATATTAGCAGATCTTTCTCACTGTATGAGTCCTATTGGGTGTATGAATCTTAGTTGTTCTTTGTTTTGAGCTTTCTTGTTCATGTAGGAGTTTGTATCCTAATCACAAGAGGGAGCTAACTCTACCTCTATATATATCTTGTAATGTTCGGTTGAAAGGCAACAGAGAAAGAAAATCTTTCTCTTCAAACTGGAGTGTCTCAGTTTATCATGGTATCAAAGCGCGGTCCGTTCGACTTTTGCACCGCCTTCTGAACTTGCTCATTCGATCTTCTCTAACCTCTGTTCGTGGAGCAGATCGCTGAAGAATTAGCAAGACTCTACCTCCTTCCGATCGTCAAGACTGGAGGCGGCGGTATTTGTTCCTTTTCGATCGTTGCTCGTGAAGCAAACTCTCTTAGAGGAAATAGGAGTTGTCGTTGGAAGATGCAAAGCCGGTGACGGTTCCCTCCCGCTCCGTTTTTTTTGTTCCCAATCTTTAAATTCCACGACGACGATGGAGAAGACTTGGAGAGACGATTCCGATTAAGGTTTCTGAGCCGCTGCCGCTGCTTCACTAGCTCGGTTAGAGAGAGAGAAAGAGAGGGGACGGACTCCTGTCCTATTTAAGCCCTTCGACTTCCTTCTCTGAGGATTCTTCAGGGATCTCTTTTCAACAGTCGGTCAAAGCCGGTAGTTGTTCTTCGCTAAACAGTCGGTCAAAGCCGGTAGTTGTTCTTCGCTAGAACTAGGAAGGAAACACCTTGCTTTGACCGATCGATCATGGCGGATGGAAGAGAGAGGCAGTATGAAGGTGAGGGCAGAAGCAGAAAGGTAATCTCACCGTACTACTTGGTGGCCAATGACAATCCGGGTAATATAATTACCCAAGTCCAATTGAAAGGAAATAACTACGAGGAATGGGCTCGAGCAATGCGACGCTCCGAGCCAAGAAGAAAATCGAATTTCTCGATGGAACCATATCTCAGCCCGCGGACGATTCACTGGAGTTGGAAGACTAGTGGACTGTGAACTCGATGCTGGTCTCATGGATCCTCAACACAATAGAACCAACCCTACGCTCTACAGTCACATACATGGAGGCTGCGAAGGACCTGTGGGACAACATCAAAGAACGGTTCTCAGTGGGCAATGAACCAAGAATACAACAACTCAAGGCAGATCTTGCGACCAGCAAACAGGCTGGTCTCCCAATTGTGACATATTATGGCAAATTGAAGCAAATCTGGGAAGAACTTGCTAACTATGTGCAAATTCTGACATGCGTCTGTGCAGGCTGTAACTGCAACATCGCCACAAAACTGGAGAAGAGATGAGAAGAAGAGGGAGTTCATCAGTTTCTAATGGGCTTGGATGACTCAGTATATGGAATAGTGCGTTCCTATATTCTGGGCACTGATCCGCTGCCAAACTTGAACAAGGCCTATGCTATGGTGATACAAGAAGAGCGGCTGAGAACCATGACCCGGAGCAAAGAAGAAAGAAAAGAGGCAATGAGCTTTGCTGTGCAAGCACAAGGTGGCACAAAAAGAACGGGACACGATACAAAAGAGAAATCTGGAGTGTGCACCAACTGCGGATGAACAGAACATGAGGTCGAGAGTTGCTTCCAACTTATCGGCTACCCGGACTGGTGGGGAGACCGGCTGAGATCTACTGGGAGTGGGAAAGCATGAGGCCGAGGAACACAAGGTAAATCTGGTCGCGGACGTGGAGGCGGACAGAGAGCGAATGCTGCACAAGCGGTAGGGCAAGCTTCAGAACCGACCCACGCGACAGAGGGAGATTGCACTGCATTCGGTGGATTGACTAATGAATAGTCCACTTTCCTTAATCTGTTAAATTCTTGCAAACCCAGCACAACCGAGAAGTTGACAGGTATGAATTGGATAATTGATACAGGAGCTTCACACCATATGATAGGAAACCTGAACCTCTTGCGTAATACCGAGACCGTGACCGGTTTCCAGGTTGGATTGCCCGATGGAAAGCATGTCATGGCAATAAAGAAAGGGATCGCCATTTTGAATGCGCACATGAAGCTTACAGATGTGCTTTATGTTCCTCGTTTAAATTGTAACCTGATATCTGTGTCGCAATTATTAGAAGATTCAAATTGTAATATCCAATTCACTAATAAATTTTGTGTTATACAGGACAGCACTTCGAGGATGGTGATTGGTGCGGGTGAACTACGTGGAGGGCTCTACTGCTTCAAAGGTGCGCACTCAAGCAAAGTTCACAAAGCAAAGGTTGAAGCATCATACGAGTTATGGCATAGGAGAATGGGTCATCCCTTTGAGAAAGTAATTAAACTTCTTCCTGATTTAAACATTAGATGTGATAGTAGAAATAGGTTATGTGGTGTTTGTTCAAAAGCCAAACAAACAAGAAGTGCGTTTGATTCTAGTGAAAATAATGCAAAAGGGACTTTCGATTTGATTCATTGTGATTTATGGGGTCCGTACTCGATACGGGCATCTTGTGGTGCCTCGTATTTTTTGACCGTGGTCGATGACTTCTCAAGAGCCATTTGGGTATTCTTACTTAATGACAAAAGTGAAGTAGGAAAAACACTGCGGAACTTCTTCACTATGGTAAAACGCCAATATAGAAAATTGGTGAAGATAGTTAGAAGCGACAATGGTACTGAATTTACTTGCTTGAAGGAATATTTCTCTGAGCAAGGCATTATACAGCAGATCTCATGTGTTGAAACACTGCAGCAGAATGGACGTGTCGAGAGAAAGCATAGACATATACTGAATGTTGCTAGAGCACTTAGATTTCAGGCCAATCTCCCTCTTGAGTTTTGGGGAGAATGTGTTATGACAGCCGGTTATCTGATCAACAGGACCCCCTCCACTCTCCTTTTGGGTAAAACACCGTATGAGATGTTGTATGGGGAGAAACCAAGCTACAAACATATACGCACATTTGGATGTTTGTGTTATGCACGAAACCTAAATCGGACCAGGGACAAGTTTGCCAATAGAGCCAGACGTTGTGTCTTTTTGGGATACCCCTTTGGCAAGAAGAGATGGAGAGTTTATGACTTAGAAAATAATGAATACTTTGTTTCTAGGGATGTGGTGTTCTCAGAAACTGAATTTCCTTGTGATATTGAAGAAAAATGAGTCAAACACAAACCCGATGATGGTAATCTTGCTTATGACCAGGAGGAAACTGAAGAGTATGGCGAAAATGATAGTGAGAGAGGAAGGGGTAATGGTACTCGTGAGATCATAAGAGAGACAGATCAGGACGACAAGAATGAAAATAATGGAGGGGAGCATGAAGTAAGGGGGGGGGGGTTCTATGGAAGAAATGAATACTGGGAATGAGCAACTTGGACGGGGCCATAGAGTGAAGCATCCTTCCATTCGTCTCAAGGATTACGTCATACACACCACATGGTGTTCCGATCGCAGTCCGAGCCCTTCTGCCAGTTCATCTCGCCAATTTCCCTTCTCAGGTACTCCCTATCCTATAACACATTATGTGAATTGTGATAAATTCTCTTTGCAACACCGCTCTTTCTTAGCAGCTGTCACAACTAATCATGAACCCCAGAGGTATTCAGAGGCTGTCAAGGACTCTCGTTGGAGAGAAGCAATGAGAAAGGAAATTGAAGCCTTAGAAAACAACAAAACCTGGATAGTGGTGGACTTACCGCCAGGGAAAAAGGCTATCGGAAGTAAATGGGTATACAAGATAAAGTACCACTCAGATGGCACAATAGAGCGGCACAAGGCACGTTTGGTGATATTCGGAAACAAACAGGTTGAAGGGATAGACTACAATGAAACATTTGCACCTATGGCAAAGATGGTTATAGTCCGCACATTCCTTGCAGTAGCTGTGGCTAAAAACTGGGAACTGCATCAGATGGATGTGCAAAACGCGTTCCTTCACGGAGACCTGCAAGAAAAAGTATATATGAAGATGTCCCCTGGATTTGCTTCAAGATGACCTGGGAAGGTGTGCAAGCTCCACAAGTCCCTTTATGGTTTAAAGCAGGCCCCTCGTTGCTGGTTTGCTAAACTAACGACAGCCTTAAAACAGTATGGGTTTATCCAGTCACAATCTGATTACTCCTTGTTTGCACTTCGATAGAAGCAGGAACAGTTGAACATCTTGGTGTATGTGGATGATCTTGTTATCTCTGGAAATAATGGCAATGCTATACGAAGATTCAAGGAGTATTTGAGTCAATGCTTCCACATGAAAGATTTGGAAGCTTTGAAGTATTTTTTGGGAGTGGAGGTCGCCAAAAGCCAGAAAGGTATTGCTCTTTGTCAGCGGAAGTATGCTTTAGATATCATATTAGAAATTGGATTGCTAGGATCTAAGCTAGCTGGACTTCCCCTGGAACAAAATCATAAACTAGCTCTGGCAGATGGTCCTCTGATGATGAAACCAGAGAGTTACAGGAGGCTTGTGGGTCGTTTAATTTACTTAACTATTACCCGTCCTGAATTGTCCTACTGTGTATATGTGCTTGCTCAATTTATGCAGAACCCCCGTGAAGAACACTAGGAGGCGGCTTTACGTGTGGTGCGATATTTGAAAGGCAACCTAGGACAGGGAATTTTCCTTCCGGCTGACAGTGATCTTCGGTTGAATGCTTACTATGATTCTGACTGGGCCGGGTGTCCACTGACACGACGCTCTCTCACTGGATACTTTGTGTTATTGGGACAAACACCTATCTCATGGAAGACAAAGAAGCAACTTACAGTATCCAGATCATCGGTAGAGGCGGAATATAGGTCCATGGCAATAGCTGCTTGTGAATTGAAATGGTTAAAAGGGTTGTTGCATTCATTAGGAGTCGGTCATCCTGATCCTATGCTTTTACACTGTGATAGTCAAGTAGCCTTGCATATCGCTGCGAATCCGGTCTTCCATGAGAAGACTAAACACATTGAAGTAGACTGTCACTTTGTCCGCAATGAAATTCAGAATGGGAATATACGGCCTTCCCACGTCAGGAGTTCCGAGCAACTTGCTGATATGTTTACGAAGGTCCTGGGCAGGCAACCATTCGAGCATCTTCTTGCCAAGTTGGGCATTTCCCGTTTACATGCTCCAACTTGAGGGGGGGTATTAGCGGATCCTTCTCACTATATGAGTCCTATTGGGTGTATGAATCTTAGTTGTTCTTTGTTTTGAGCTTTCTTGTTCATGTAGGAGTTTGTATCCTAATCACAAGAGGGAGCTAACTCTACCTCTATATATATCTTGTAATGTTCGATTGAAAGGCAACAGAGAAAGAAAATCTTTCCCTTCAAACTGGAGTGTCTCAGTTTATCAAGTAACCCCCTATAAACCGTATCCTGCCCTGATTTCTTTGCTTACTCTTTGATCCTTATTGGTTGGTTAATCTGCGTTGCGTATGATTCACAAATGAACTGACTCTAATCGCTGCCGAAAGCCTGAAATGCTGAAAGAGGCAAAACCATCAGATTTGGAATCCGGTGTAGTACTAAAAGTCTAAAACGTATTTGATGGGTTTAGGATTGTTGGCCAAGATAACAGAATGGATGCATGGAATTGCCAATGAGCTGTAGACTTGTGCTTCGACACGCTTTTGTATCCGTTAGGTAGGGCTGCTGCTAATAAGAAGCGGCTCATGCATCCGTGTTTCGTCAGAGTGGAGACCGACTCAGCCCCTCTAACGTCGCACACCATATTCCTACCGTGTATTGAGAATATTTTCCCATGATGATCATCATTTTTGATATTATCATTGAGAAATGTTTTTAATGCAAAGCGGAGATGTGCTGTGAGACGTTGTGGGGGGCTGATTTGAACTCGTCAGAGTGGCGCAAGTAACATTGATTTGGGTTTCTGAATTTTCATCAAATACAGACAACATACAGTCTTTATGTTTGGGTTTTTATTGTTCATTCCACCCCTTTATGTTTCCGTGTGGTCCCAGAGAAATCACATTCCAAAAACCCTCTCAACCAGGAGCTGTTTGAGAGGTAAGCATGCTGAAATCGTGTTTGGTAAAAACCTAAAAAGTCGGAAATAGGTTTATAGAAACTGCAAAATCAACATAGTGACGGAGCTAAACGGCCAACTGCAGTTCAATCAAGGTAAAAGCGTAAAAGCCCTCCAAAACCGGTTATGAAGTTTTACCGAGTATAATAACAGTAGGTTAACTCTCTACAATTACACATTTAAGATTACGAATCACCTGACCCGACTAAAGCCATGCCAACCCGAATAAACTATCAGCTGGCCACTCCCAATTCCCAAATAAACTTTATTTGGGCCTGCTGACCCTTTCAGGCCCACAGTAAGCCCTTATTCAAACCTACTTCAGGGTGAACCTTGACCCATAATGCCCCAAATTTAACCCATTGAAGCAACTATCAAAAACTGCTTGTTGAGTTAGGTTAGCTTAACCTCTCTATCACTATGTATTTGATGGTTTGGTGCAATTTTTGTGGCAATGATCCTTCAAAGAATTGAGTGGCAAGTACTAACCTCTTTACTCTGGAGTCTGGAAACAGGTACCAATCAACTCGGTTTATATTTGTAGTTAACCTCGTCTACTCCCAGCCAAAACAATCTAGAGGTTCCACTGGTGGCTGTAGCAACAGTGAGAATTATTTTGTGTAATACTTGCAAATGTTGGAAATGAGTCCTTTCTTCTTCTCTGCTTCAAAAACCTTTCGGATGCTATGGTTCTATTCTCTCTTACTTGCCGTGCTTCATAGACCTTGTCGTGCTGACCCTCCTTACCAACTCTGTTCAAGCGCATATAGTTACATGATCAATAGCACGTTTCAATATAATCTCAATCTCCTTCTCCAGAATTTATCCGCCAAAGCTTCTCTCTCAGTCTTCAATAAGGCTACCGTTGGCAACAATTCAGATAGTGTGTATGGCCTCTTCATGTGTATAAATTTTGTTTCTCTTGACATTTGTAAGGCTTGTGTAGAAAGTGCAATTCAGGACATCAACCGACTGTGTCCAAACCAAAAAGAAGCAACCGTTTGGGAGGAATACTGTCAATTGGGCTACTCGAACCAAAGTTTCTTTGGCCAAGTTCAAGATAGAAATATTCATCTGATGAACCCCAATAACTTAACAAACCCAGATCAGTTCACTCCGGTTGTGAGAAGCCTACTAGCTAACCTTTCTAAGGAGGCTACAATCAATACCTCAAACAGAACGTATGCCATTGGAGATGTTAATTTTACCAACCATGATAAGATATATGGTCTTGTGCAGTGCACCAACGACTTATCTGCAGATGATTGTTATCAGTGTCTCCAAAATTCTACAGATGAAATTCTAGGTTGCTGCTTTTTCTATAGAGGAGCAAGAGTACTTAATAGGAATTGCGACTTAAGGTATGAGTTGTATGATTTCTATAATAATGCCACTGCTCCAACTCCGCCTACCAATTCCGGTGAGTAGATCAGACTTTCAATTTACTGTATTCTTTTGATTAGTTTTTTCATATGAACATGACAGATACCAGCTCTATGAGTGGTATAATATATGTTATATGTTAGACAGTTTTGTATGCCCTTAGCTTCAATCAGAATGATGTACTTTATGAGTTTATTGTAAATGAGTAAAGATACATATTTGATTCATATTCCCTTGGTATGTTTCTGTGTAATACCCTTAAACTGGACACTTAATGAGACTCGTGTTAGTTTAGAATGTTCACAGCCAGTGGGTCGGTCTGGGGAGACCTATCCTGACAAGGCTGACACTGTGTTGCCACCAAGTCGGTTGGGGTGGCCTGTCTCAGCTGCCAGGGTGAGACCCTAGGCACACACAGTGTAGGATTAATTGAATCTTTGAACTGGACTAGATTTCCAGTATTGCCCTGGACCTTGGAGATTGATGGGCAAAACTGAAAAGTTACACCCGACCCCTAGACTCAATTATGATACTGCACTAGGTGTCGGATTGGGCTATCTTTGATGTACCAATCAGTGGGATCCTTAGCGGGGGTCAAAACCTAGGTATGTTGGGACAGTCCGAGAATTCATCTGAGTGGGTGATCATAGTGACAGGATCAGCCCCTTTGTCGGACAAAGGTAATGATCGGGGATGCACTCTCACTGATGGAAACCAAGACTGCCGGCAGCCGATTTCAACCGTTGAAATTTGTTTTGCAAAATATATTTTATAAGATATAAAAGTATATATATGGTTTCTAAAATGTTTGCAAGAAGGTTTTAATTCCCGGGATCCATATGAGTGGAGAGTGCAACACTGTTCCTTGCAGCCGAGGGAGAGGTCTTCTCTTGTCGGGCAGTGTATGATCATTATGGGCTGAGAGGTTAAGTGTAAGACCATTGAGGATAATGCCTGATGGGCTAATTTTGCATCTGCCCACAGTCCCTGGGTGTTACAAGGTGGCTTGGCCCAGGGACCACTTAGTGTAAGTGTTGGGCCCATAGAGCTCATTTGATGGGTTTCAGGCGGTACACTGTCTTTAGTAGTGCATTCGGCCAGGCCTTGTAACAAAGGCTGGGCTGAACCCATGTGGCTGATGTGTAGATCAATGCTTGGGTCCCACGCCATACAAGGAAGCCCAACTGGGCAGCAATTTGGAAGGTTTTTGAGTACATAACCTTAAATGGGCCTTAAGTCCATTTCAAACTGGGCTGATTTGATCAGTCATTTAAAGGGGGCGAATTCTGAAGTGGGTCAGCTAAAAGGATTGGGCTTAGACTCTATCCACTCAGAGAGTCCAAGATTTAAATAAGATTTAGATCTGGAAACCTCCTAATTAGATTAGGAGATAGCTGATCTGATTTGCAGATAAGATAAGGATTATCCCTTATCACTAAGGGACTTCTAACCCAAATATGATTTGGATTAGCAACTCCTAATCTGATAAGGAGCTGATCCCTTTAAGATTATAAAAAGGGGAAGGGGGCGGCAGCCTTAGCATATACAATAGCATCAATAGCATTCTTCTCTTTAAGAAAGAGAGATTGAGAGATTTCCTGCATACTGCGAATTCTCTTCTGCCGCCACCTTCCTGCCATTGCCATTCCTTCAGTTCGATCTCCTGTTCTTGGGAGCAATCAAGATTGGATCTTGATTTCAATCTTTTGGGAAAAGATTGATTGGAGCTGTAGTCACAAACCGTCCAGTTGATTCTTGCGAAGGGTCAAGTTCTTTTGAAGAGCATTGCTGATTCTGCTCCATCCTTCACTGCGCCATCTTCAGTGGGAGCAGATTTTGGATCCTTCCTTGGGCGTGAACACCTCCATTGGGAGATAGTATTTCTCCGTATCAGGTATAATCCTCTCCCACTCCTTTTGGTTCAGATCTGGTTCAGTTTATGGTTCAAGATTGATCCTTGAAAATATGATTTTCTAAATAGGGAATACGATTCCCAGTTGAAGGGAGAGATAAATTTTTTAAAATTCGCCCCTTATTCCGCAATCTTTGGGCGTCCATAGGATGGATCTCTCATCCCTATGAGTGGTATAATATATGCTATATATTTCCCATAGTTGTAAATTTGAATTGAAAGTGTGCACATGCTTGCCTTTTAAAGCAGGTAATGAAATTAAGCCATCAAAGATTCTAATTGCTGTTAACATACTGGCATGTATTATGGTAGCTCTTTTAAGCTCATGGATCTACTGCCTTGTTAGGAGAAATAAAGGATCAAGAAAAGGTAGATATTCTTAAAATAAAATATAATACTTCACATTATAAAAATTCTTTAGATTCTATTGCAAATTAACCTCTTTTCCTGGTTTGTTGCAGAGAAGAACAAAATTATGCTTGAAGAACCTCCTTTACAGGATACCCATCGTCCAATTAGGACAGATTTTTCATACCAAAACGTTCTAGGAATGGATCAGAGGGAATCTCAGGTTTTTCCCATGGTTAGTTTAGCTACTATACATGAAGCTACAAATGGCTTCTCTGATTTAAATAAGATTGGACAAGGTGGTTTCGGTCCAGTTTACAAGGTATAATAGGATCTCTAGAATTGCAATTAATTCACAAATAAATGTTTCCCTGACTTCTAGGTCGTACTGTTTGGTTTGATGGAAAATAACGCTGAAACAAAAAGTTGAGGGTAAGTTCTTCAGGAATTTCACAAATTTTGTGAAGAATTTCCCCTTGACTTAATCTGTTTCACTCTCGTTTTCTATCAAACCAAAACACTTTTTTAATGTCATCATCTGTTGTTGTTACTTTCTCAACCTTTCAATGCACAACAACTTGTGAGAGAATGCTAATTAAGGCAAAACTAAAACAAATTTAGAAATACTTGTCTAATAAATGCCTATTCAAGCTCTGAATTAAAAAAAAAAAATACTAAGAGGGTTTTATATTCAGGCAACTCTACCTGATGAAACTGAAGTAGCAGTTAAGAGGCTAGTAAGTTCAGAGCAAGGTTCAGATGAATTCATGAATGAATAATGAAACTTCAACACAAAAGTCTTGTGAGGCTCTTGGGAGGTTGTGTGGAAGGAGAAGAAAAGCTACTCGTCTACGAATATATGCCCAATGGAAGCCTTGATGCTGTTCTCTTTGGTTTGCACTATTTTCTTACTATTTTGAATTTACTTGGACATTGAATGAACACAACATAAATTGGAATCAGGTAGCTTAGGTACCGAAAGTCTTTTTTCCCTGCATATTTCAAATAAGATCTAATGCACATTATTCCATGTCTTGTTTGGGCAGATGAGAGAAGACGAGCACTACTCGATTGGAAAAAACGATTTAACCTTATTGTTGGAATTGCTCGTGGAATTCTTTATCTTCACGAGGACTCTCGACTTAGAATCATTCATAGAGACTTAAAAGCTAGCAATGTGTTATTGGATCAGCACATGAACCCAAAGATTTCAGATTTTGGCATGGCAAGGATCCTTGAAAGAAATCATAGTGAAGCTAACACTGCTAGAATAGTTGGAACTTAGTAAGTACTTTCCTTTTAAAATCTTCTGTTGCAGATAAGAGCTTATAGTGGTGTAGGAAATGCTCTTATTTAGAACAAACGACATTAAAACAATACGAATAGTATCCACAAACAACCATATTTTTTACTTTTTCTTAAGTTTTAATTAGGACTTATTTACTACTCTTTTACTCTGCCTGCATAAACTGAAAAGCTAACATGGGTTTTATTTGTAATTGTTAGATCCAATTAATTCTCTAATACAATTCACAACTTTTATTTTATTTTTCTCCTATCACTCCAAATAGTGGATACATGGCTCCAGAATATGCTATGGAGGGGTTGTATTCTATAAAGTCAGATGTTTTCAGCTTTGGAGTTCTCATGCTTGAGATCATAATTGGAAGAAGGAATGCTGGCTTCCATCTGTCCAAACACGCTCCTAGTCTGTTAGCATATGTAAGTCACTCTATCTTTATACCACTTTGTGTTTTGCTGCAGTCACATCTGTTATAACGTCTAGCCCCACCTATGATGAATGTAGGTATGGAGATTATGGAGAGAAGGGAAAGAGTTAGAGTCGATGGATCCATTGTTAACAGAGTCATGTTGTAAAATTGAGTTTGAAAGATGTATCCAAGTTGGATTATTGTGTGTGCAAGAAGACCCGATGGATAGACCTACCATGTCATCGGTAGTTGTCATGCTTAGAAGTGAAACAGTATCTCTTCAAGAACCACAACAACCTGCATTCTCTGTTGGGAGGATTGCGATGCAGTCTGGCCATTCTTTGAGGAGTCCTGGTGATCTTTCAATCAATGGATTAACTGTTTCCGCTGTTCTTCCGAGATGAGAGACATTGTGAATGGTTGCAGGGTTACATCCTAGCAGTGCCTTCATTAGCTAGAAATAGCTAGAATAAAGGATACAACAACAAAGTTGGAATTTAATCTATATATCCTAATGTTAATGTCGACATCCCATGTGTCATTAACTACATTTGTTGATGAAAGAAAACATTAGTTCATCACTTTATCCGCTTACAAATTACATAAATGAAATTATTAATTTTATATAAAATTCTATTAAATGAATAGCATGGATTAGAAAATTTATATCAAGGATCATACTTCAATTTATATCAAGGACTATTCCTCTAATTACTTAACCATTAAAAAACAATTCTTCGAAAAAAAACAGTAATTTTTTTGTTAGACAAAAAAAACACTAAAAAAAATGATTTTATATTAGAATATTTTTGCAAAGTTTATAGCCTAACAATGTTTTTCAATACCAGAATGACAAAACTTGAATTATTATTTTTTTGGCGTTTTCATAGTTCACTCCACCTTAGAAATCTAAGCCCCACTGTATAAGTGGGATTTATGGCTAGGAGGGGCTACTAATAGACTAGAAAGGGAATTCCAGATTTCTAAGGTGGATTGCAGTCTACTTATCTAATTTGGTTTTGAATGCACGCCTGAACCCCATAGGGGTCCTAATTAGTTTTTTATCTTTTCTAGCACATTACAGCACGTCAGCAGCACAATTCTTCCCTTTTATAATTATTTCACCTCTCTTTAATATCCGTTTTACTTTAATATAAATGACACCATTTTATGGGCTTTGTAAATGCCTCACATCAGCCATAGTGTATATGCTCCACCAGTGTTTTCAATCCCACCATTGGCCCAGCCGGTTGAATCATATGATCAGTCACTTTGGGTTCAGTTCTCATAAAACCCTCCTTTTGGTCAAAAGCTGTTGATCTGATAAAAAACCATCCAACCCGGGTGGTTAAACCATTTATCCATTCGACCCGGTCATTGAGTCATGGGTTGCACACTAACATGTATATTATATTTATGTGCAAATTTTCGAATGCCATAAATTTGCACTTAGATTGTGTTTGGTTTGAAGGAAAAAATAGGGAAAGGAAGGGAAAGATGGGAAAACCTCTACAAACCTTGTATGAGTTTTCCTACCTTTCCTTTTCTTTACCTGCCTTTTCCTTCAAACCATAGCCTTAGATGTTTAATTGGGGTGATATCCTTTTTCTTTTTAAATTTTGGGTAACTTTTTGAGGTCTATGTATCCCCTGTTATTTTTGCAACGAAAAAAAAAAAGAAAAACCTTTTCTGATATCAAATCTCATATTTTAACACTTTTTTATAAATAAAAAATTAGAAATATAAATTAAATATTAAATAATGCATATATTATATGTAGAATATAAAAATAATTATATACTATTTATTGAATAGAATAAGTATTTTGTATTTATTTTACATAAAATCTAATTGATTTGATAGGAAAAACGAGATAAAGTTGAAGGAAATCCTTTTAAGAATTTTTAAAACACGTCGTTGACATTATCACTAACTTACGGTCAATAGACAATCAAGACCATGGTTTTCAAAACCATATTAGACTGGACAGTCAGATCGGAAAAACCGAGAACCGGTCAAGTGATTGATTTCGTTTTCCCAAAAACCAAATTTCCCCCCAAATCCGTTGATTTTGGTTAACAAACCACTGAACCGGACGATTAACCATTTGAACCGTTTGAACGATTTTAATCACTTTTTATTTTTTTTGTCAGAACATGCCGAACGTTCGATTCAAACGATCGAATTGTTCAACCCGGTAACCGGACTCCTAATCTATTCGATCACCAAATCGGTTTTAAAAACCATGATCAAGACCACCAATTTTAAATTGTCGTTACTTGCCTTGCCCGGAACAAGGAGAGAAATTTCCTTAGCCCCATCCCATCCACAATAAATAGAAATTTCATTATCTATCAAAGAAACAAAATGAGGGTATATCAACCCTATCCAGTTCCAGTGAGGTCCCAAACCCAGCGTGTAGAATGGGCTAGGTAATCCCAGTCGAGAGTGACTGAATTGTTCACTTTTGATTGAATTACGTCGCCTGCGTTCTCCTGACTTTGTTTGTACTTTGTAGTATATCCCGACTAATTCAATGAAAACGGCATTTCCCCTGCAAGGTTTTAAAACGCGGATTAGACACGGAATTGTTTTGGGGACCTCCCGGGTTGAATAGTTCAATTCTCTGGTTATTTCGAAAAATAAAAAACAGTCAAAAACCCGCTGACCAAATCAATGATTTATGGAATCAATTGCCTATCCATTTTTGAGTCAATCAGTTTGACCATCCGATCAGTCCAGTATCCTGTTTGACTCCATAGCCCATTGCACACACCTTTCGCTTTTTAGCTCATTCCGTTCCACCTTTGACTTAAGGCTTGTTTAGGAAGACTTCTGTATGGATTGAGCTGCATTGTCTGACCTATTTTAAAGAAATTATCCTGAAAGTCGAATTTGTGGCTCATGTAAATCTATTTTTTATCAAATATGTCTTCATGGAATTTTAGGTTTCTCAATTCATGTAATTTCAAAACCTTTCTAGGGTTGGGAAACATTGATCCGAGGCATGAACAAATCCTATATAATATGCAACTTCACTAGTTCACTTCCTTCCGGTGACTCCAGATCTCTTGAAAACAAAATTATGAGAGAATGGCATCCAGCAGGGTATTGAGAATGTTTCTAATACATATATGTCAAATTCATAGGGAAATGGTATCGATATGCAGCTAAATGCTTATAAATTTAGCCCCCTTTGATTCGTTGGAATAGGGGTTTGGAATTGGGACCGGAATGGGCTATTCCAATTCCAATTGTTTGGTTGAGCTGAATCGGAATCCCATTTCCATTCCTGTTAGAATGGCATTCCCCCATTTGAGGAAATGGCCATTTTCCACCCCTCCCTTGGGTATGGCATCTTATTCCTGCTAATTTCAATTCTCATTCCCATTAATGTCTAAACCAAATAGACTATGGGAATAGACCATTCTGATTCCGATTTCGATTCCGGCGGTGAACCAAATGTGCCTTTAGAGCATTTGCAGAGTTTTTTCTCTATTCGGGTTCTCATTGCATAATTAAATCAATTCTACTACCCACTTGGGATTCCAAACTTGAGATTTTTACAATTAAGTAGGTATTTGGCATTGATGTCGTTGCTTCAAAGGTGTTTCCTGAGAAAACGGTGTTGTATGCATGAGGGTCTGTTGCACCGTTTTCTCAAAAAACTGCTTTTTTATATTTGGCATTGGTGCTGCCACATAAGCTGTTTTCTGGAAAAACAGTACTGGTTTTATTTGGAACAAGTGCTGTTTATCCATATTCAGCATTGGTCTACATCATCCAACGCCCAAGATGATGCCACATCATTGCACTGCTGTCGCAACAGGCTATTTTCTGATAAAACATTGAACTTGGCGTTTCTTCACACCATGCTTTCCCGATTTCCAAGTTATAGTCTGAAGCATCATTTTTTTTGGAAGGGATACTAAATAAGAGACCGTTTTCTGAAGCACTGTTTTGACATGAAACCGATGTGATGCCGTTTTCTCAGAAAACAGCATCGATGCCAAACAGCATCTAAAGCAAAAGCAAATAGTACGTAGATTGGATTTGGGATGCACAATCTGCAATCTACTATTGCAGTTTGAGTCCCCATAATAAGCTTGAATGAAATATTAAAAAAACAAGGAGGGTATGGAAAAGGAACAGGTCCGGGAATGGGTCTTCCCCACCAGAAACACACTTCCAATCTCCTGTCTACAAACTGTTCCCACATTCACACCCACAAGGCACTACCTCCATGTATAGGGAACCATCTCCCAATGAATGATAGAAGATATTCCCCATGTGTGCCTATAGTCTCTTCTGGGTATGGCTGCGGGAGCAGTTTCAGTTTGTAGGTATGAATTTGGGAACATCTCCCCATGAGATCCGAGCTTCCAAGACAAACCCTCTTTGGCCTATCCAGCTCAAACCCGCGAAGATAAGAGATGCCGGTTCGGGCCGTCCCAATCTTCTAAGGGAAGAAATCTTCGAATCAAAGATAAATTAAAAATTCAAGCCATCCAAGGGATAAGTAGAAAAAATGTTACAAGAAAAAGAAAAAAGGATAAATAAACTGCACTCCACCTCAGATTTATTGGGGGTGGACTGAACAATAAAAACCAAAAGATGGAAAAGAAAAGTCAAGCCAACAGAGTGCCTATATTCTTTTCTCTGAACGTGTATCGATTTCTTTGATGATCTAGTCACAGATGTCTCTCCGGAGTCGGAAGATGGTCAGAGATGCACCCTCAACTATGCTCTTCTTGTTTGCTTCCATAATCATCCTATGTAGACCCAACAGTGCACAACCTCTCGATTTTTTTTGCCCAGAAAATACAATCGTATACGATTCAAATAGCAGTTTCGCAGCAAATCTCAACCGTCTTCTCATATCTCTAGCATCCAACACTGCGGCCTCAGATGGTTTCTATAACACCTCTGTAGGCTCCGATTCCGATCAAGTCTATGGTCTTGCCCTTTGCAGAGGCGATGTCACTGCTGATGTTTGTCAGAACTGTGTCAACACTGCAAGTCAAGGGATCCTGCAAGAGTGCCAAAACAAGCAAGAAGCAATTATATGGTATGAGTTTTGTCAACTACGCTACTCCTACTGGAAATTCTTCTCTATGATGGTGTATGCCGGAAAGTTTCCCAAGTGGAATGAAAGGGAGCAGAATGTAACAAATCCAGATGAGTACTCTAATATCTGGGATAATTTGATGAGAAACCTCATTTCCCAGACGGAATCTGATAGGCGTATGTTCGCCACCGGAGAGGTCATCAGCATTTCAAAAACAGAGAAGATATATGGTCTGATGCAGTGCACAAGGGACATAATTAGGGATGAATGCGGAAATTGCCTAAGGAACGGAGTGGGAGATATCCAAAGAGGTCCCTTTTCTCGTCGTGGCGGAATGGTTCTCGGCACGAGTTGTAATTTGAGGTATGAACCATACCTCTTCTATAATGGTTCAAGTGCTTCCCCAACTCCCAACGGTAACTACTTCACGTCTTCCCTGTGTTCTCTTTAGATTGCAATCCATTCCAAGACAAACCTGGGTCCTACTACGGTGCAGGAAAAAAGGAAAAAAATAAAAACGTCATATATAGAACTCGGTGAGACCCACGTAAAATCTTAATGTTGAGTATTGATGTGTTCCCAAAAAGTTTCAGTCTTCCTCGATCGATCCTTAGACCAGATATGTTATGCATCGTATTAAAGCATTTAGAGCATTTGGAGCTTTCCAATTGGAGACCCGAATTCATAAAAATTTTAAATTAAAAGTTTTTTCAAAAAATAGATTTTGTGACAACCCTCCCCACGTTTAGGAAGAGAAATCCGCTACCCATAGGTTTAGCCAACCGTGAAATCATGGCCGTCGATCTATTGTGTGGCTCCACTTTAATGTTACTTAATCGTTCATCCAATGCAAGGTGGGGCACTTAATCAAGGGACGTGATTTTAGCCCAAGGCTACCCCCATTTTTCGTATCTGTTTAATTGGAAAATTCACTTGAAGTTGAAGTTTGGACACGAGCTTATTTCTTTTTCTTCTTTTCCCTTTTTCTTCTAGATAGATAGATAGAACATTCTTTTTCTTTTTCTTTTTTCTTTTATTTTTTATAGATAAAGAGCATATTTCGATACATGTTATTTATGCACACAACCAGCATTACATTAAATACCCGAGTTTTTTCGTCCAACTAACCTTCAATCGAGTTGGTGACCCTCAATTGAATGTGTTGAAATAGGGGTGCAGCTTGGGCTTAATCAACACAATTTGAGCTGGGTTTGCACTCAGGTTGGGTTAGGCATGCAGATTGATAGATTTTATAATCCTAACTTTAAGAGTAGAATCGATTGAAAATATGTACATATATATATATTATTCAATTTTTTGACTCAAGCCCCATCCATGCAAAAACTTAAATTATACAAAAAGTTAAATTAGGTCAAGTTGCACCTAGTTAGATTCACCCAAATTACAGTACTAGTGCTTTATTTTTAAAGGATGATTGTGTTAAATTTAACAAGTGAAAATAATCTTTTTTTAGGGAAAATTTCTGATTAGTGCCTTATACTTTGGGTCTAGTGCCATTTTGCTTTCCATATTATAAAATGCAATAATTCAGTATTCAAACTTTTAAAATGTGTTAATCCAGTATCTGTCATTAATCAATCTGTTAACCAGCCATTAAGTGACGTTTGAAAAAATACAAATGCCCTCTAAGTGTCATTTAATTTTCATCAACCATCCATATGTTGATAAAAATGAACAGTCTCAAATCTTTGCCTCTTCTATTCAATAAAGTTGGAGTTACGTCTCAGTGGGCATTCTAGTGACCCCAACTTTTTTGAACAAAAAGAGGCAAGGATTTGAGATTGTTCATTTTTTGCATGATTTTCAAAACCGGACCAGACCGAATGATCGGACCAGAAAAACCGGGAACTAGTCACTTGACCGGTTCCATTTTTCCCCAAAACCGTTTTTTTCCCCAAAATCGTTGATTTTGGTCAGCAAACCGCTGAATCGGCTAGTTAACCATTTGAACGGTTTTGACTGTTTTTCAAATTTTTTTATTTTTTTTGTCAGTATTGGCCAACCGTTCAGGTCAAACGGTCGGACTATTCGAACCGTTAACCAGCCCCCTGATTGGTTCAGTCACCGATTCAATTTTAAAAACCATGATTTTTTGTCAATGTTTGGATGGTTGATAAAGAGAATTAGATAACACTCGAAGGGTATTTATATATTTTCAAATGGCACTTAACATTTGGCTAGCGAGCTGCTTAATGGAAAATACTATTGGCTTGTTTTGAAAATTTAGGTACTAAATTACCATATTTTAAAATTTGAGAAAAAAATGATACTAAACCCAAAATACAATATACTAATATGGAATTTTCACTTTTTTTATTCAAAAGATAACAAACAAAAATTAGAGGACACTAGAACAAAACCATACTCCTAAGCCAGAACTATCCTCCCAAAGAATCTGAATGACAAAAAGCAGCACGATTATCAAAATACATAATTCTAGATATCATACTGTGAGTCATCATAGTTAAGCAATCATCACATCTAATGGTTTCTCGGTAGGAATGTAAGAAATTAATGGACGTGCATCGGTCCATGATATCCAAATATCCAAAGCATCTTTCAGCTTTTCATTTAGGACATTTGCGAGAGCGTATGGCTAGTATTGTAGAAAGAGAATCCAATTCAACAATAATATGTCGATACCCTAGATTTCTAGCCTGACACAATTCTCCTTTATAAACAGCCTAAAGCTCATTGCGATTCCGATGTAGAGAGAATAATCGCCTTTCCATCTTCCCAAGTCACGAAATAGACCTACTGCATAGGCTTTACCAGGTTGACCCTCTGCGGATTCATCAATATTAACCTTAATCCATCCTTGTTGAGATTTCCAAACCCTAACGTTGACACTCAAAATTTGATTAGAATTGAGAAATAATTGATAAAAAGTTTTGCTTCGTATCCATATTTGTTGGTCACTAGGCAGTATACGAGTATTGCTGAAAAACTCATTCCAAGCCTTCCAAAAGGACCCATAAGGTATAACAAACCAAGGATTGCCCTTCTCTGTCTAACACAGATAGCATATATTGAACCCATTCCAATAGACAATCAATGGAGGAGAGTCTAAGGGATGGATAGCCCACAGAGAACGAACCATGGTACATATATTGGGTAAATAAATGTTGAGCATCCTTTGCAGGAGAGAAGCCGTACGGAGTTTTCCTAGATGAAAGCCACATAAAAAAATTGACCCTATACAATCATGGGTATTTCGAAATGTGGTTCAATTTCTGACCGCTATAACCAATGAAGTTTATAAGCTAGCTTGACGTAGACATTTCCATCTTCACTAAGGGCCATATTTTGGAGTGCTTAAAAATAAGTGTTTATTCAAAATAAGTGTTTATTTGATCCATTAAGAGTTTATTAATATTTGAAAAATAAGTCCCAAATAAGTGTTTAGCTTGACGTAGACATTTCCATCTTTACTAAGGGCCATATTTTGGAGTGCTTAAAAATAAGTGTTTATTCAAAATAAGTGTTTATTTGATCCATTAAGAGTTAATTAGTATTTGAAAAATAAGTCCCAAATAAGTGTTTGTTTTAAAAATAAGGGTTTATTTTTTTAAGCCCAAAATTTCAGCTTTTTTAAGTACTTATTGTATAAGCACTTATTCAATTTTTTTCTTCTAAAATTATCTCTATTTGAATTTTAAAATACCACTTATAAAATTATCCCTAGTTGAATTTAATAAAAGTACTTTTATGAAAGTACTTTTACAAATGTATTTTTATAAAAATATTTTTATGGAAGCACTTTTAAGAAAGTATTTTTATGAAAATACTTTTACGAAAGCATTTTTATAAAAACATCTTTTATGAAAGTATTTTTTCGGATGTCATGTCTTTTAACTTTCTAACATTTCTCTTAAAGAATTTGAACTAAAAATAGAATTACAGTAAATGCATATGATTTATGTTAATTGAAATGCATAAATTTGTTGCAAGCAGTGAGTGAAAGGAAAGCATGGACGGTTGCTATATTTATCAGTGTACCAATATGTGTACTATTATTTCTCAGCGGCTTCTATGCTTATTACATACGGGGGAGGAAGGGAAGGGAAACACCAACAGGTAAGTAGCTAGCTAGAGGTAATATTATGAAACAATAACTTCAAAATTACTAGCAATCACATAGTCATATGTTTTTTCAGATGAACAAAGAATCGATGATATTCCATTACAACAGATCATTGGAGTTTCAACAAGCTTTGATTTTCCAGAAAAAGATATGCAAGATGGAAACCAAATGAGTTCTTCAGAACTTCCCCTAATGGATTTTGATGCTATAAAAGTAGCTACAGACAACTTTTCAGATTCGAATAAGCTTGGACAAGGTGGGTTTGGCACTGTGTACAAGGTAATAACACATTTAAAGTGCTGAACACTTATAACAGTACTACTACCCTTGATGATCTCCGCTTCTTTTTATTTATTTATTTATTTTCCCTTCAATTAAGAAAGAATTTCATTGTTTCAGGGCATATTACCAAATGGAAAAGAAGTAGCTGTAAAAAGGCTATCGAGAAAATCATGGCAAGGTGTAGAAGAATTCAAGAATGAGATAATACTAATCGCAAAACTTCAACATAGGAATCTTGTAAGGCTTTTGGGTTGTGGCATCCAGGGAGATGAGAAACTACTGGTTTATGACTTCATGCCTAACATTAGCCTTGATTCCTTTATCTTTGGTGTGTTCCCTTTCATCCTTTGCTTTGTTTTTCTCATTAATTAGTTTACCTTTACCACTACTACATAAAACAATAAACTTGAAAGCATTTTCTTAATTTCAGATCCAATACGACGCTCCCAACTTGACTGGCGAACATACTTTAGTATTATTGGTGGGATTGCACGGGGTCTTCTTTACCTTCATGAAGACTCTCGACTCAAAATCATTCACAGAGATCTCAAGCCTAGCAATGTATTGTTGGACCACGACATGACCGCAAAGATCTCAGACTTTGGGATGGCAGGATCTTTTGTGAAAATCAAAATGCAGCTAATACTAGAAGAGTTGTTGGGACATAGTAAGTTTGTACATTTTTTTTTTTCATTACTCGATGATTTGTTTTTCCTCAGATGCATGAATTGAAAAGAGACTTAAAGCAGACCCATCCCCATTTCTATATTTTGTCCCATTTTCATTTTGTGGTCTGACAACACAACCCCAACCCACAAAGCAGAGCCCAGCCCAGTCCATTTAACATAAAATCAGAAATGAACACTTTCGGTAGGTTGGTTTAGACTTTGGAAGGTGGGAGAGTAAGGTCTGAGCCCAAATCCCACATTCATAAAAACCAGCAGTTAAATCGAACAAATATTTGGGGTGGCAACCCAAATTTCTTAATTTTTTAATTCCAAGGAACACCCTGACCAGTGACCACTGCAGTCCATGTAGATAAATGAATGATAGGTACACTGAGAATCGATCAAACTGGGTAGATTGGTCATATTTTCAAGTTATTGCTTTTGTTCTTTTACGACTGAGGTTGATATTTGATACTCTCACAACCATCTCGAATTTCAATTACTCATATCTGGTTTTGAAACTTCCAATAAATGATAAACAGTGGATACATGGCTCCAGAGTATGCAATGGAGGGGTTATTTTCGGTGAAATCGGATGTTTTCAGCTTTGGTGTTATATTGCTTGAGATTATAAGTGGGAAAAGAAACAGTGGCTTCTACCGTACAGAGCATGCGCAAACCCTTCTTGCTTTCGTAAGTCTCTTTACTTGCTTAATTTTTAATTGGAGTACATGAAGATATAGATGGATATCATCATCAACTATCTAATTAATGACAATCGATGGAAAAAAAAATGTGAAATGACAGGCATGGAGACTATGGGTTGAGGGGAAATGCTTGGAATTTGCAGATGCAGTAATGTTAATGGATACAACAAATACAAGGTGGAAGGCAGAGGTGATGAGATTTATCCACATTGGGCTTTTGTGTGTTCAAGAAGATGCAGCTGATAGGCCCTGAAGGGATGAGAGATCCATCCTATGGACGCCCAAAAGATTGCGGAATAAGGGGCGAATTTCAAAAATTTTATCTCTCCCTTCAACTGGGAATCGTATTCCCTATTTTGAAAATCATATTTTCAAGGATCAATCTTGAACCATAAACTGAACCAGATCTGAACCAAAAGGAGTGGGAGAGGATTATACCTGATACGGAGAAATACTATCTCCCAATGGAGGTGTTCACGCCCAAGGAAGGATCCAAAATCTGCTCCCACTGAAGATGGCGCAGTGCAGGGTGGAGCAGAATCAGCAACGTTCTTCAAAAGAACTTGATCCTTCGTAAGGATCAACTGGACGACTTGAGTACAGCTCCAACCAATCTTTTCACAAAAGATTGAAATCAAGATCCAATCTTGATTGCTCCCAAGAACTGGAGATCGAACTGAAAGAATGGCAAAAGCAGGAAGGTGGCGGCAGGAGAGAATTCGCAGTATGTAGGAAATCTCTCAATCTCTCTTTCTTCAAAGAGAAGAATGCTATGGATGTTGTTGTGTAGTAGGCTGCCGCCCCCTTCCCCTTTTATAATCTCAAAAGGGATAAGCTCCTAATCAGATTGGGAGCTGCTAATCCAAATCATATTTGGGTTAGAAGTCCCTTAGTGATAAGGGATAATCCTTATCTTATCTGCAGATAAGATCAGCTGTCTCCTAATCTAATTAGGAGGTTTCCAGATCTAAATCTTATTTAGATCATGGACTCTCTGAGTGGATAGGGTCTAAGCCCAATCCTTTTAGCTGACCCACTTCAGAATTCGCCCCCTTTAAATGACTGATCAAATCAGCCCAGTTCGAAATGGGCTTAAGGCCCATTTAAGGTTATATACTCAAAAGGCTTCCAAATTGCTGCCCAGTTGGGCTTCCTTGTATGGCGTGGGACCCAAGCATTGATCTACACATCAACCACATGGGTTCGGCCCAGCCTTTGTTACAAGGCCTGGCCGAATACACTGTTAATGATAGTGCACCCCTTGAAACCCATCAAATGGGCTCTATGGGCCCAACACTTACACTAAGTGGTCCCTGTGCCAAGCCACCTTGTAACACCCAGGGACTATGGGCAAATGCAAGATTAGCCCATCAGGCATTATCCTCAATGGTCTTACACTTAACCTCTCAGCCCATAATGATCATACACTGCCCAACAAGAGAGGACCTCTCCCTCGGCTGCAAGGAACAGTGTTGCACTCTCCACTTATATGGATCCCGGGAATTAAAACCTTCTTGCAAACAATTTAGAAACCATACATATATACTTTTATATCTTATATAAAATATATTTTGCAAAACAAATCTCAACGGTTGAAATCGGCTACCGGCAGTCTTGGTTTTCATCAGTGAGAGTGCATCCCCGATCATTACCTTTATCCGACAAAGGGGCTGATCCTGTCACTATGATCATCCACTCAGATGAATTCTCGGACTGTCCCAACATACCTAGTTTTTGACCCCCGCTAAGGATCTCACTGATTGGTACATCAAAGACAGCCCAATCTGACACCTAGTGTAGTATCATAATCGAGTCTAGGGGTCGGGTGTAACTTTCCAGTTTTGCCCATCAATCTCCAAGGTCCAGGGCAATACTGGAAATCTGGTCCAGTTCAAAGATTCAATTAATCATACACTGTATGTGTCTAGGGTCTCACCCTGGCAGCTGAGACAAGCCACCCCAACCGACTTGGTGGCACTACAGTGTCAGCCTTGTCAGGATAGGTCTCCCCAGACCGACCCACTGGCTGTGAACATTCTAAACTAACACGAGTCTCATTAAGTGTCCAGTTTAAGGGTATTACACAGAAACATACCAAGGGAACATGAATCAAATATGTATCTTTATTCATTTACAATAAACTCTAAAGTACATCATTCTGATTGAAGCTAAGGGCATACAAAACTGTCTAACAGGCCCACCATGTCATCTGTAATTCTTATGTTAACAAATGAATCCGTGCCTCTTCCTCAACATACAAAACCAGCATTTGCCTTGGCAACACTCATTCTTCAACCAAATCACTCTTCTTCAGTCATTTGTTCTGTCAATATGGCCACTATTTCTGATGTTTCCCCACGTTGAGAGTTGAGGCTATCTCTCTCAAGGCAATTATCCACTTTATATATATAAAAGTATAACTTTTTTCATTTCATATGTATTAAATGGAAAACTTGACATTACTATCCATTGAGGCATTGAAGTTTATTTTTATCAGCCTCATCTTAGGAATATCTGTTGCAATTTGAAGGGGAATAGAAGGGCCACAGACAAACCACAGAAAAAAAAAAAAAGATTTTAGAGTTGATAATTTAAAAATGGATGAGGCACAAAAGAGAAGGAAATGGCCAAATAGCTTGGACTATTTGGGGAACCACTTGGCCCTCACTATGAGTCGGTTTGTTAGTTGCTCATCTGAACCTTCATTGGATTTACACTCATCCCGATGTAGGTCATTAAGTAGCCTAGCTCGTCTGGTTAGGGCTTCAATTTTATCTTTACTTCGTAGCATTTGTTTATATCGTATTTCATGTTGCGCTGAAATCTATGGTGTTCTCCTGGTTTCTTTTG
Organism: Nelumbo nucifera; assembly: GCF_055504915.1. Lineage (NCBI taxonomy): Eukaryota > Viridiplantae > Streptophyta > Magnoliopsida > Proteales > Nelumbonaceae > Nelumbo > Nelumbo nucifera. The sequence continues at coordinate 142,021,369 of NC_142649.1, read as the reverse complement.
CTAGGGTTGACCTTCATCTTAGGTATCTTAGGTACCTAGCAGTGAAAATCCTAGTTCTCCACCTGCAATAGAATGTGGATCTTTTTGTATGTTGAGTGGTGTGTACTTCTTATATGTCTGGAATGGCGTCCTTAAGAGGTTAGAGCTCGACAAGATTCACCCAATCTGGTTGGTTTCTTCTGTTGGATCCCGTTGAGCTTTTGTTCTTCTTGGTCCTTTTGCTACTTGTTAGGTTGCTCATCCTCAATTTCTTTTCTTAGCCAAATAAAAGCTTTATAGAGAATTATTTAGGCCATTCAATATTGCTAAAACTACCACTACCTAGTTGAAGTCCCCGATCACCTCGACTAGTGGACTTATCTCGCCTTACTCTCGAATGGTCATCAAACTTGCCACTTTCTTTCGGCACCACCGGCGACTAGTGAAGTGTGCAGTAAACTACTTGTTGAATTGTTCCCAGGAGTTGATTTAGCTGATTTAGAGCTGGGAGTACCAAAGTTGAGTTACCTTCTTCAATGTGGTTGGGGAGTTGTCGTTGAAGGATGAGGTGCGAAGGTGAGTCAAGGTGATTAGAGAGTAAAAGAGTAGAGAGTATGAGATGTGTAGAGTTGTGCCTTAGGAGAATTGAGATCTCCCCCACAATAATTCTACCCATGCCTATCCACATGATATTATAGCTGTACATTGGAAACATCTTCCCATGAATAGTAACATGCAAAAAGAGGAGATGTTCTCAATGTAAAGCCATAATGAGGTGTGGGTAGGCATGGATAAGGTTCTTGTGGGTAGGAGATCTGAACTCCCTTCAGGAAGCTCACCCTGTATATAGATATGGGAGATGAGCTGTTAGTTGAGGAGGTAATGGATCCTTTAGTATATGTTTGGTATTCACATAGAGGCCATTTATTACTTTAAATGTTTATCTATGCTATTTTACTTTAAATGTTTATGCTATTTTACTTTAAATGTTTATCTATGCTATTTTATTTTAAATGTTCTTTGTCTTTTTTTTAGTCATCACTTTAAACGTTTATTAATTTCTACCTCACATTTACACCCATAAAAGCATGCCAAATCAGGATTTCATTTCAAAAAATACTGGGACATTAAAGGAAATGAAAATTTGACGTTTCCCCAAATGCCCCATGCATAAAAACCAAGCATTTCAGTTTCTTAGTGTTTAGTAAATGGTAAAATCAAACAATGGTTTTATATGCAATAACACAAACGCCCATGTGATGCTGATGTGGCAGCATTATTTCAATAAATGCCAATGGAACCAAACATCCTCTTAATTTGCCTATAATAACTGCATCATGCCAATGTGGCTGACTGTTAATCCGCATTAAGTGCGTGGCTTTAATGACCTGATCAGCTCAACCTGTGTGTAACAGCTAATAATTGCAATTTGTACATCTCATCAGGTTACTAGCCCTCGAGATGATGCAAATTGACCAAACTACCTTCCATGGTTGGCGATTCCTCACTAGCACGGGTTATATATTTTGTGCTTGTACTACCCTCAATTAAATCTCACAAATAAATTGTAGTTTTTTATCTTCAGCCAAAAGAATAAATAAATAAACAAAAAAAAATTGTAATTATGCATCATTTGCTAATGTAATTGAAGTGGGAGAGTAAATATTTCTAAAAGTGGGGGATGTATGTGGGGATGAGGGAAAATTTATTTTTTCAAGTATCACTTGCCCATGTAAACAATGATGCCCATCTCTTAGATGGATAACATATGGGAGAAAGTTGCCAACACTTGGATGGGACAAAAATGCACTTTTTAATAATGGATTTTTATAGCTAAAACTGATGGAGGCCCATCCCATCATGGAAGCCCATCTCACCATATGGGCGGCAGTCCATAGGATAAGGAAGCTTGCAAGATAAGGATAATTCAAGAATTCAAGATTATCCCATAATTCAAAAATTCAAGATCCATCAAGAATTCAAGAATCCAAGACCCATCAAGAATTCAAGAATCCAAGATAATCCAAGAGTTCAAGATAATCCAAGATTCATACCAAGATTAGGATAGCCCATGCATGGATAAGATCCAAGGAGATCGGACGGTGAAGATCAAGCCCAAGAGTGTTCGATCCTATCAAGATCAAGATCAAGAAGAGTTCGATCCTATCAAGATCAAGATAAAAAAGAGTTCGATCCTAGCAGATTAGAGATCTATCACAATTGTTCTTTCCTAGTTATTCTACAATTTCCAAGATGTATTATAAATATTGTTCTTTCCAAGCTAATACACACTTCAGCTTTCGTCACCTTTTCTCTCTCCTCTAGAGATTTATGTTTAACTTCGCTAGAAGCTGGAGTTCGCCCGGTGCTTGCATAGCTAGCCTGGTTTTCATTGCTTCCACGCTGCGTCAAAAACAATCATTGTATTATTTACATGGAAAATAAAAGAACATGATCTGTGGGCCTCACTAAATTTTCAAATTTAATAAAATTAGCACAAAATTTAATTTAGTGGGTGTTTTACAACATGATTGGTTTTGTTTTTGATTGATCATATCCTTTCCCAAATCATGTCAATTGGGCATCATAGATTTTTCCATTTAACTATATATACTTAAACATGGTTAAAATCTTCTTGTACTTGTTTTTCACCAATTCATCAATCTAGAAAATACATGTGTTTGAATTTATGACATTTTTTCAAGAAATAATCCGACACTGTAGAAGAAATTGGATGTTCCCAAATCAGTAAATGGTCTCCTGCTCGGTCAACCTTTATGACAAGGTAGAAGTGTTGGTCCAACAACTTCGATAGGTGCAAGAGGTGTTTGAAGGGTTAGAATCCATAATATGGATGGCCGAACCATGCTAGATGGTTTGGAAAATTTTCAAAAATTTCCTAATCCTTTTGGGAAATAAAATCCCTGTGTTTTGAAAAACTACATTTTTCAGGATCGGAGGATCGGTCTTGCACTAAACCGGACCAAATTTGAAACCGAACAAAGAGGGAGATTTGTACCTGAAACAAATACCACAAAAACACAGATCCCAAGGTGGAAGTTCATGCCCAAATCAGTCCTAAAACTAGCCTCCATTGAAGATGGCATAGTGTATAGGTGAAGTTGATTCAGCAATATAGTTTTTAGCAAAACTGAGATCCAACTACTTGAATCGAACTAAGGATGATGAGCCTAATATCCCCTAAAATTTTTGCAAAAATAAGAGAAAAAACTAGGATACAAAAGGGTGTAGAGAGAACCAGAAACTGCAAAAATATGAAATTGTATTGGACTAGTCCACCCCCCCTCTTTTATAATCTCTTATTGAGCTATCTCCTAATCTATTTAGGAGATAGTCCAGATCTAAATCAGATCTAAACTCTAATTAGAATAATACCTTATCTTCTTATAAGATTAGGTGCTCCATGCCCAGATTCACCCCATGGCACATGAAAACTTAAGTTGTCATGTGATAGCTTAATTAATCATATTAATTATGAGCATTTACCCAATCAACTATAAGACTCACAACCCAAGGGTGTTGCATGGCTAACTTAGGCCTGACTTGTATGGCGTGGCACCCCACAATGACCTCACATAAGTCCACATGGGTTTGGTGCAACCTCTATGAAAAGGGTTGGCCGAATTCATTGCTAAATGTATTGAACCCCTAAGCACATCATCATGGGTTCAATATGGGCCCAACATTTACACTTAAATGATACTTAAATTCAGTAATCTTGTGAAGATCTAAGGATAATTGACTTAAATAAGATAAAGCCCATCAGGTAATCAACTTACCTGATGATCGAACACTGCCCGACAGGTAGGGGTGTCAACGGTATTCGAAAATCCAGTTTTGAATTCGATAATTGACATAATCGAATTGAATTTGGATAATTCAAATATCTAATCAGTCGAATTCAGATATCCTATTCTTACCGAATAGTTAATCGGATTCGAATTTAGATATGACCTGATTCGATTCGATAAATATCCGATCGATTCATTATTTAATTCTTATATATAATATATAAAATATTTTATAATTTATATATAATAATTAAGTTATATAAATAATTTATATATTTATGTACTTTATATCAATAAAATATTTATTTTATATATTTATTAATTATCTAAAATAATTAATTAATCGAATTCGAATCGAATCAGATATTCAAATACTTAATTGATTTTATATATTTATTAATTATCTAAAATATTTATTGTATATATTTATGTACTTTATATCAATATCCGTCAAATATCGAATCGAATTTAGATATCGGATTTTCTAATCAGATTCAAATTCGAATATTACTTGATCTTATTTGAATTCGATCCGTTTACACCTCTACCGACAGGGAAGGACCTCTCCACATGCTACAAGGTGTAGTGTCACACTCTCTACTCAGATGGATCCTGGAAATTAAAACCTTTTGCAAAAATATTTCATAAAACATTATATATATATATATATATATATATATATATTTTTCGAAAACCAAATCTCAAGCACAAATGAAATACATTGCATGTTGTTTAGGTTTCTATCAAAGAGAGTATAATCCGTATCATTTACTTTGTCCAATAAAGGGTTTGATCCTATCACTATGATCACCCCACTCAAGTGAATTCTCAGACTGCCCCAAAATACCCAGGTTGTGATCCTTGATGGATCTCACTGATTAGCATATCAAAGACAACCTAATCCAATACCTAGTGTAGTACCATAATCAAGTCTAGGGGTTATGTATAACTTTTCAATTTTGCCCATCAATCTCTAAGGTCTTGGGCATAACTAGAAAATGGTTCGGGTTTAGTGTTTCATCCAAACACATTAGTGTTGAGACAAGGTGCCCCAACATCTTTGTTGGCACATTAGTGTTAACATTGACACGATAAACTCCCCAAGTCTATCCAACAGCTGAGAACATTCTAAACTAACATGAGTCCCATAAGTGTCTAGTTTAAGGGGTAATTACACAAAAACATACCAATATCAACAAGAAACAATAATATACTTTTATTCATTTATAATAAATGTATCTATACATCAATATGATTGGAGCTAAGGGTATACATTGTCTAACAACTCTCACTTGCACTTAGGTCCAATCGGGTACAAACCTTGTGGCTGCTACATATAATATCTTCAGTAAGATCTCCATTTACGAATGTAGTTTTGACATCCATTTGCCAAATTTTATAGTCATAGTGTGCAGCTATAGCTAATAGTATGCTTGTGGATTTGAGCATGGCTACCGGCAAAAAGGTCTCCTTATAGTCAACTTATTCTTTCTGAGTGTACCCTTTTACTATAAGCCATGCTTTATAGGTCTTAACCTTTCAATTAGGGTCATTCTTCCTCTTATAAATCCATTTACAACTGATTGCTTTCACTCTAGGGGATGGGTCTACGAGAGTCCTGACTCCGTTGGTTTTCATCAAGTCCATCTCAACTTTCATGGCATCTACCCACTATAGGGAATCTATGTCCAACATAGCATCTATACAAGTCATAGGATCTTCCTCACTATCTGTAGCTTCCATCAAGTAACTTTTTTATCATAGCTGTAATGTATTATAGGTCTAGAAACTTGGGTAGATCTTCTAAGCTGGACATTATTATCTGGAATTAGTGGGTTATCTCTCACTACTCATGAGATCTCTTCATCAAGAATAACTTCCTGATGATGATTATTGATGGTGCACGATCTGGTCACTCCTAGCTGGAAGTGGCTGCACTCCTAGCTCGCGTCGGATGAGAGATACCTATGAGGAAGAAGATGAAGGAACCCGGGGGGCTCACCCGGCGGGAAAACTTCGATGGTTAAGTCAGTAACCGATTGAAATCTGGGAGAGAGAGAGAGAGAGAGTTGTAGAGAAATCAAAGAGCTAGAGTGTTGATCACACAATACCCTCTTCTCAAGGGGTCGGGGACCTTATATACTAGTATCCCGACATGTCAGGTGCAACCGCCTCCGAATCTCTGCTGCGACGATCTGCTGTCAGATAATGGCTTGGAGTGGCTGGCCGTTATTTGTTAGAGCTGAGTTGGTGGGCGAAGGTGATCGCTGCAGAGTACAGTCCTGCCAGAAAAAACAGCCTCCAGGGTTGGCAGGCGCGACGCCGCCAGGCGAGAGACGTGGGCACAGTCTCCAGGATTGGTAGGTACGGTTGTCAGGTAGGAAACCCCCTACGATACACCGAGCTGCTCTGCAGCGAGCTACCTTACACTGAGCTACTGGTGATATGCCAAGGTGCTTCTATCTGAGGCAGGTCGCCGAGGTGGCCTACTTAGGTTTGGACAGGAGCGAGCTTATTCTAGCTAGGGAGCTGACGAGCTTAACCCAAAGTGTCTTCAGTTCGGGACTCTCCCTACTTGGAAGAATCTTAGCTCGGGGTGCTCCCTACTTGGGGGAGTCTTAGCTTGGGGCAATGGAGTATTATCTTGTAGCGAGCTGCCATTCATGGCGAGCTGTCAGGCTGGGTCATAGCGAGCTCATTACGCTGAGTTGGAGCGAGCTCGTTATGCTGAGTGTCACTTATGTCGAGTCACGTCCATGTGTCCCCTCGTTTTGAGGTCGAGCCAAATCACCCTCCATCAATTGCCCCCCATTCCCCGGTCTAGGGGTCCTGACCTGGTGCAAGGAGTTCACGGCGTGACGGGTGGATTTGGCTCGAGGTTCAGGCCGTCCAGTCAGATAAATTGTTAGTCGGACCAGTTCGGCTGCTCGGCTCAACCAAGTATAACCCAGGTCGCGTGCGGTTTACGCGCGGACGTCACGCGATCTATAGACTATACGGATGCCAAAAGATGTGCTAAACTGATTTCGACCTCGAGGGTCATGCAACCAGTTTTCTCAGGAACCGTCAGATCTTCTTGATCTCGACCATTGATCCCTTGACCTTGCGACTATAAATATGGGGGGACCCGAGTCATTTTCTCCGCCATAAGTTCACTAGCATTCGCCTTGAGGTCGTGGTTAAAGTCCTCAGCTTGGGTTTTCTTGTTCGTTAGTCTTTCAGTTCGGTCTCTCTTCTTGGTGAGTCTCCCCTAGCCTTTTTTTTTTTCAGTTTGGTTTAGTTCGTAGTTATGACGCAACGTAGTTTTGATAGTCTCTTGTATGAGCCCGAGGAAGGTACCTCAGCTCAGGTTGGTCCTCCTGAAGTGGAGTCATCCTGGGAGGCACGAGAGGCCACGAATAACCCTACGTGTACTTCTCTTCGAGGTCAGGCGCCGGACAGGTTCGATCCCTTGACGCTGACTGTAGATAGTCTTAGGGCTTTAATATGTCAATACCACCTCCCGGATGAGTACACCTATAGTCTCCCCGTAACTAACTTCCCCTGGGAACACGATCATAATGAGATCATAATCTTCGAAGAGCAGCTCCTGGCTGGTCTTCGCTTACCTTTGCATCCCTTGATCATTGAGGTCCTGAAGTTCTTCCACATTAATATAGACCAATTACACCCGAACTCAATTCGTAATGTAGTAGGAACGATCTCCCTTTTTTACGAGTACTGTCTGCCTTTGGACCACGAAATTTTTTCTTCTATTTTATCGATCAAGAAAAATTCTTCCTGCGTCCTTCCCAAGCATAGGCGAACCTATTACCTGTCACCTCGCCCAGGCTTTAAACGTTTACACGAACTACCCAATAGGATCCCAGCCTGGAAGCGAAGTTATTTCGTAGTTCATAATCCCGCAGGGTGGCCTTTCCCTACCCATTGGAGGGCTACTATTCAGGATTCCGATGTTAGGCTAAACCTGAAGACAAGGGAGACGCTCCATTCGTGGGTGGAGCTCGGCTTCCACTACAAGGACTACCTTGCCGAAGATAAGCTCGTGCAATCCGGCTTGAGTCCTGGTAGGTCGTCTTTGGTTTAGAGTTATTTTTGATAGTTGGTATTCTTGTTGATGTTGCTAACGCCAGGTTTTGTTGTAGCTCCCATGCATCTCAGCGCGGACAAGCTTCTTGGGCGGATGAAGGGAAAGAAGAAGTGAGCTACTAAAAGAGCTCGTAGTGAGTCTCCAGAGCCTGTCATCCTTGAGCCCGAACAACCTTCCCGTGCGCCTCCGGTGATTGACGTGGAGACGGAGAAGGTCCCACCTTGTGCACCCGAGACGTCCTCGGGGCCTGCCACTGCGACGACTGTTGCTTCCTCGGGGAGTGGAGAGACAGTTCGGAGTATCCTGACTCCGCAATACAGCCTTCAAAAGAGCAAAGAGTCTGTGTACTCTGAGGAGGAAGCAAGTTGGGCTGAGTTAACGCCTGCTCAGCTCAGTGTTAGACAGTTTTGTATGCCCTTAGCTTCAATCAAGAATGATGTACTTTATGAGTTTATTGTAAATGAATAAAAGTGCATATTTGATTCATGTTCCCTTGGTATGTTTCTATGTAATACCCTTAAATTGGACACTTAATGAGACTCGTGTTAGTTTAGAATGTTCACAGCTAGTGGATCGGTCTGGGGAGACCTATCCTGACAAGGCTGACACTGTAGTGCCACCAAGTCAGTTGGGGTGGCCTGTCTCAACTGCTAGGGTGAGACCCTAGGCACATACAGTGTAGGATTAATTGAATCTTTGAACTGGACCAGATTTCCAGTATTGCCCTAGACCTTGGAGATTGATGGGCAAAACTGGAAAGTTACACCCGACCCCTAGACTCGATTATGATGCTACACTAGGTGTCGGATTGGGCTGTCTTTGATGTACCAATCAGTGAGATCCTTAGCGGGGGTCAAAACCTGGGTATGTCGGGACAGTCTGAGAATTCATCTGAGTGGGTGATCATAGTGACAGGATCAGCCCCTTTGTCGGACAAAGGTAATGATCGGGGATGCACTCTCACTGATGGAAACCAAGACTGCTGGCAGCCGATTTCAACCGTTGAGATTTGTTTTGCAAAATATATTTTATATAAGATATAAAAGTATATATGTATGGTTTCTAAATTATTTGCAAGAAGGTTTTAATTCCCGGGATCCATATAAGTGGAGAGTGCAACACTGTTCCTTGCAGCCGAGGGAGAGGTCCTCTCTTGTCGGGCAGTGTATGATCATTATGGGCTGAGAGGTTAAGTGTAAGACCATTGAGGTTAATACCTGATGGGCTAATCTTGCATCTGCCCACAGTCCCTGGGTGTTACAAGGTGGGTTGGCCCAGGGACCTCTTAGGGTAAATGTTGGGCCCGTAGAACCCATTTGATGGGTTTCAGGGGGTGCACTGTCTTTAACAGTGTATTCGGCCAGGCCTTGTAACAAAGGCTGGGCCGAACCCATGTGGCTGATGTGTAGATCAATGCTTGGGTCCCACGCCATACAAGGAAGCCCAACTGGGCAGCAGTTAAGAGGGTTAAGTGAGCACATAAGCTTAATGGGCCTAAAGCCCATTTCGAACTGGGCTGCTTATTTAGTTAATAAAGGGGCGAAATCTGAACTGGATCAGCTAATAGGATTGGGCTTAGACCCTATCCACTTAGAGAGTCCAAGATCTAAATAAGATTTAGATCTGGAAACCTCCTAATCAGATTAGGAGATGGCTGATCTGATCTCCAGATAAGATAAGGATTATCCCTTATCACTTAAAGGGACTTCTAAACCAAATATGATTTGGATTAGCAACTCCTAATCTGATTAGGAGCTGATCCCTTTAAGACTATAAAAGAAGAAGGGGGCGGCAGCCTTTAGAGACACAATACACACAGATCATCAGGATTCTTTGGGGCTGAAATCCAGAAGAGAGAATTCTGCTCCCTGCAAATACTCTCTTGACGCCTCCCTGTTCTTGCCGCCCTGCTTTCCAGTTCGATCTCCACTTGTGGGAGAAGTCAAGATTGGATCTTGACATCAGTCCTTTGAGAAAGGATTGAAAGGAAGCTGTGCTCATGTGCCATCTTGCTGATTCTTGCGAAGGACAGAGTTCTTAGAGAAGAACACTGCTGATTCTGCTCCACCTGCACTGCGCCATCTTCAGTGGGAACAGTCTTTGGATCCTTCCTTGGGCGTGAACACCTTTGTTGGGTGATATTACTTCTCCGTATCAGGTATAATCCTTCCCACTTCTTTTTGGTTCAGATCTGGTTCAGTTTATGGTTCAGAATTGATCCTTGAAAATATGATTTTCTAAATGGGGAATACAATTCCCAGTTGAAGGGAGAGAAAAATTTTTGAAATTCGCCCCTTATTCCGCAATCTTTTGGGCGTCCATAGGATGGATCTCTCATCCCTTCAGTGGTATCAGAGCCATGGTTCAAATCTTGAACCAATTTGTTTCAGATCTGAACCTGCGCAAATGGGCAGAAGGTGTTCTACCCGATTTGCGCAGATATGGGTTTTGGGAAATTTTGTTCCCAAAATTAATGGGCGAATAATCTGAAATTAATTTTATATAAATCTGATTATTATTTAGAATTGTTCTTTATGATTTTCTTGATTTATGGGCTGTTCGTACAAGAGGAGATCGAAATCTTGGTTTGCGCAGGGAACCTGCAAGATTTGCAGTTTCTTGATTTATTTGTTACATTTGGTCTGTAAATAATTTTTTTTTATTTTCTAGACTCAATGTATAGGTATTCGATCTGATGTAATTATTAATAGAAAGGGAGATTTCGCAGAGAAGAAGATTTCGCAGATGGGGGAATCGCCATCTGCGATTTGCAGTTTGTGAAACTGCATTCTGTGATCTAACCTTTGTTTTGCAGGATGGATTATGCGAACAGCCCTGATTTACTGATTGTTGCTTTTCTTTTATCAGTAATTAATTTCAGATTATTTTCTTGAATTAAAGATTTAATTAAAAATCAAACCCTAGATCCATTCGATCCAAGATTGGTTCAAACTGTTTGGACCAAATCTAGGGTTTAATCAAGGCTGAAAGTCAGCCCTAATTTTCCCACTAATGGGCCTAAGGATTGATATTTAATTGAATGGTTAATTCGGCCCAACCTGTAAAGGCCCAGTTTTAAACAGTTAAAACTGCTAAAAGCCCACTTAACCCTTAAAGCTATATGGGTTGAACCGTTCGGCCCATATACCTAGATAATGTTAATGGTTAATATTATGGATTGAAAATGGGCTTCAAATGGGCTTTACAGATAATTAATTGATTGGATCAATTTATCCCTGCATGTGATGTATGGATGTGTGATGTGCTACGTACATGGGCCATAAGTACTTGGCCCATGCTCAATCGACAGTGGCTCTTTCGCACACCATGGCTGAATGCACATCATTGCCATGGTGTCCCTTTTGGTCATTGGATGACCTCCCTCTGTGGTGGGCCCCACACCTCATCATGAGGTCTCGTGCGGAACCCTAGCCGATTTAGGCCCACCAAAATCTAGCTTTATGAAAGTCAGTGGGAGCCACTTTGGTTTGACCTAAAGATAGAACTAGGGTAACCCTGATTCAGCCCATATACCTAGATGATGTTAATTGTTAATATTATGAATTAAAATGAGCTTCAAATGGGCTATTACAGATAATTAATTGATTGGATCAATTCCTCCCTACATGTGATGTATGGATGTATGTGATGTGCTATGTTCATGGGCCATAAGTGCTTGGCCCATGCAGATTCGATAGTGGCTCTTGCGCACACCATGGCTGAATACACATCATTGCCATGGTGTCCCTACTGGTCATTTGATGACCTCCCTCAATGGTAGGCCCCACACCTCCTAAAGAGGTTACGTGCAGAACCCTTGCCGATTTAGGCCCACCGAAATCTGGCTTTATGAAAGTCAGTGGGAGCCACTCTGGTTTAACCTAAAATAAACTAGGGCATAATTCTTGTTCCCTCCAGTAAATATGAGTGCATGTGATAGGGAGATTCATATGATGAACTTTCTAAAGGCCTTCCATCATTAGCATGAGGATGGGTCCTTCAGTAATGAGGAAATGCACCAGAAAATGGGCTATCCATTTGCTGTTGGGCTTGTCTAAGTGTTTCATAAGATGATAGGGGCGTCATAGACCGATGTGGGAGGGGCTTCACCAGAAAATGGGAACTCTCTCCCGGTACCTTGGCGTTCCCGAATATGATGGGTAAGCACTCACTGGACAGAAAGGTTTACCTGAAAACGGCTCTGAACCTTGTTTGGCAGAGGCCAAAGGGAAAACTCATATGAGGAGTGGAAGTGATCATTCACAGAAAGGTGGTGGAGTTTTGCAGCTGAAACAGTTGGCTCTATGCACCCTATGTGGTTTCCCACATTTCCAGAGACAAGTCGTTGTCTCTGTCCTTGAGCAGGAGGGAAAACTCAGAGATGAAAAATGGGAATGGAGCATAGATTAAAATCCATATCTATGACTTGAACATGAATCAAATAAGGTTGTGGACTGATATTTGCTGTTTTATCAGAAAATGGCAAACGGACAATTTGCAAAGCTTCTTGACGACAACAAGCTTAAGGGCCCAAACTATGCCGACTGGTACCGTAACCTAATGCTGGTTTTAACATTTGAAAAATTGGACAAGGTAGTCAAGTCTCCTGCCCCGGAACGTCCGGGTGATAGGGCTTCTAAAGCCCGTAGGAGAGAATTCCAAGATTGGGAGGATAAGCCTATGGTGATGCTCATGACCGCTCAGATATCCAAGGGGCAGAAAGTTCACGACCATTATCTTCGGATGATGGGTTACATTAACGAGCTAGAAGCCCTTGGATCCGGGCTAGATCTTGGAACTCAAGTAGATGCCATTCTGAACTCCTTGCCCTCTTCCTTCAATGGGTTCATATTAAACTACAATATGAACAAGCTGAATGTCAGCATCCAAGAGCTGAGCAATATGTTGCAAAGGGCCAAGGACTGACTTAAGAAGGATGAGCCTATGGTGATGCTTGTTGAAGCTAACAAAACGGGCAAGAAAAAGAGGAAGGCAAAGAAGCCTCAGAAGAAGACTACCAAGCCCAAGAAGCAGAAGAAGGACAGGACAGCAGATGCATGTCACTTCTGCAAACAAACCGGCCACTGGAAGAGGAACTGTCCTCAGTACCTGGAATCCAAGAAAGGTAATTTCGAATCTTGTGTGATAGAAACCAACTTATTGGTGACTTCTGCGTCCTGGTGTATTGACTCTGGGGCTTCAACTCATGCGTGTAACTCACTGCAGGGGTTCAAGGTAAGCAGAAGGCTAAAAGATGGAGAAGTGATGCTCTACTTGGGGACTTCTGTAAGCGTTGCAGCTACGGCAATAGGCACCGTAGAAATAAAATTTAGAGAAGGAAATATTGTACTTAAAGATTGTCTTTTTGTGCAAAATCTAAGAAGAAATTTGATTTCTGTCTCAAAACTATGTGCGGATGGATATTCTGTCTTTTTCAGTAATATGATTACTATTAAAAGAAACAATAAGTTCATCGCATATGGGGAACTGGAGAACGGTCTCTATGTTCTACATCCTTCTCTAGAAACTAACATAGCCAAAACTACGTCGGCCAAAATCCCCAAGAAAAGAGCACGTGATACAGTTAATCGCACGTGCCTGTGGCATTACCAACTTGGCCATATTGGTATTGACCGAATCACAAGACTGGTAAAGGATGGTCCTTTGGATTTTCAAACTGTAGAAGATCTTCCCACTTGTGAGCCTTGCCTTCAGGGTAAGATGACAAAGAGGCCATTTAACGGTAAGCCTGAAAGATGTACAGGCACGCTTGACCTTATACATACTGATGTATGTGGTCCCCTGAGTGTTAGGACCCGTAACCAACACGTGTATTTCATTACATTCACTGATGATTTTTCATGATATGGTTACGTATACCTAATGAGACACAAGTCTGAATCTTTTGAAAAGTTCAAAGAGTTCAGGCAAGAGGTCGAGAAACAGTTAGGGAGAGAAATTAAGGCCCTTCGATCAGATCGAGGTGGCGAGTATCTCTCTGACAAATTCAGGGACTACTTAAAGGACAATGGGATAGTATCACAGTTGGCTCCTCCTGCTACACCACAACTTAACGGTGTTTCAGAGAGGAGGAATAGGACCTTATTGGATATAGTCCGGTCACTTCTCACCCATTTAGAGTTACCCACATCCTTTTGGGGATACGCATTAGAGACTGTGTTATACGTGCTGAACCGGGTTCCAACCAAATCGGTTCCTAAGACTCCTTATGAGCTTTGGACCGGAAAGAAACCAAGTGTACGACACTTGAAGATTTGGGGTTGTCCGGCTCACATTAAAAGAACGAATCCGGACAAATTAGAATCCAAGACCAGCCGTTGCCTATTCGTAGGCTACCCAAAGGGCTCAGTGAGCTACCTATTCTATGATCCAAGTGAGCAGAAGGTGTTCTACAGTCAGAATGCACAATTCTTGGAAAATGACTACATCCTATACAATTTGCGTCAGGAAATTGTTCTTGATGAGGAGAGCTCAGATGCAGTGGGAGGTGTCCCACAAGTTCCAGGTAGTGACCAACCTAGAAGATCTACCCGGGTGTCCAGGCCACCTGTCCGTTTTGGTTATGATCAGGATAGTTACCTGGTCGAAACCTTGACTAGTGAAGAGGATCCCGTAACATATACGGAAGCTATGTTGGACATAGACTCCCTTAAATGGGTAGATGCCATGAGAGCTGAGATGGACTCAATGGAGACCAATGGAGTCTGGACTCTAGTGGATCCGCCCTCCGGGGTCAAAGCAATTGGTTGCAAATGGATCTACAAGAGGAAGAAGGGCCCCGATGGCAGGGTTGAGACCCATAAAGCTCGTCTGGTGGCAAAAGGATACACTCAGAAAGAAGGCATCGATTATGAGGAAACCTTTTCGCCCATGGCTATGCTTAAATCCATTAGGATCCTGCTAGCTGTAGCAGCTTACTATGACTATGAGATTTGGCAGATGGATGTCAAAATTGCGTTCCTAAATGGAGATCTTACTGAAAATATCTATATGTAGCAACCGCAAGGCTTTGTAGCTGAGGGTCAGGAACACATGGTCTGTAAGTTGAATAGATCCACATATGGATTGAAGCAAGCTTCTAGAAGTTGGTACATCCGATTTGACTCTACAGTCAAAAAGTTTGATTTTGAGCGAAACCTGGATGAACCCTGTGTTTACAGAAAGACCAATGGTGACAAGGTTACGTTTCTGGTTCTATATGTAGATGACATTCTACTCATTGGGAACGATGTAGGAATGTTAACTACGATAAAAGTATGGCTACCACAGCAATTCTCCATGAAAGACCTTGGAGAATCCTCCTATATACTGGGTCTTCAACTCTATAGAGATAGATCGAAGCGGATAATAGGATTATCCCAATCTGCTTATATTGACAAAATAGTCAAGAGATATAGCATGGAAAACTCCAAGAAATGAAATGTTCCTTTCAGGCATGGAGTCAATCTCTCCAAGAAGATGTCTCCAAAGACCTTTGAGGAGATCGAGAGCATGAAAGGCGTTCTCTATGCCTCAGCCATAGGGAGCATCATGTATGCCATGCTATGCACTCATCCTGACATCGCCCAAGTAGTGAGTGTAGTAAGTAGATTCTAGGCCAACCCAGGGTAGGAGCATTGGACTGTTGTGAAATGCATACTTAAATACCTTCGAAGGACAAAAGAGTTTTGTCTGGTATTCGATGGTAGTTCACTACAGATCCAAGGGTTTACAGATGCGGATTTCCAGTCGGATCCGGATGATAGAAAGTCTACATCTGAATATGTTTTCACGATAGGATCATGTGCTGTTTGCTAAAAAGCAGCAAACAGGGGTCCACAGCACACTCCACAACCTAGGCCGAATACATTGCCGCAAGTGAGGCTGCCAAAGAAGCCATGTGGATGAAGAAGTTCGTTCATGAGTTGGATGTAGTTCCGTCCAGCACATCATCCATCCCATTGTTGTGTGACAACAATGGAGCCATTGCTCTGGCTAAGGAGCCAAGAGCCCACTCGAAGTCGAAGCACATCGAGAGGAAGTACCACGTACTGTGGGAGATTGTTGGTAGAGGGGACATCCTGATTCAGAAGGTAGCGTTAGCGGAAAATGTAGCAGACCCATTGATGAAGCCACTATCACAGAAAGTGTTTGAGAAACACGTGGAAAGCATGGGACTCTGGGTTGCGGAATGGGTGGGCGAATTTGATGCAGAATGATGTCAGACAGTTTTGTATGCCCTTAGCTTCAATCAAGAATGATGTACTTTATGAGTTTATTTTAATGAATAAAAGTGCATATTTGATGAAAGAATGGTAGGATCCATCAAATGGACGCCATAAAGGTTACGGAATGGGTGGGCGAATTTCAAAAATTTTCCTACCTTCTCCCAACTGGGAATCATATTCCCTAAATTTAGAATACAATATTCAAGGATCCTACTTGAACCATAATCAAACCAGATCTGAACCAAAAGATAAAAGGGAAGAATATACCTGATCAGGAGAAGCAGTATCTCCCAAAGTTGGTGTTCACGCCCAAAAAATGCACCAAGATCCGTTACTACTGAAAATGACACAGCTGTGGATGGAACAGAACCAGCAGGGTGCGTCCTACACACTGGATCCTTCGCAAGAACCCTCTGGAAGCACTAAACACTGAGTCCTTTCAGTCTTTCATGCAAGACTGATGTCAAGAACTGATTTCTTGACTTCCTTTTGCTGCAAAGATCGAATCTTAAAACAGTGAATGGCGGCGGCTGGAGGAGAACTCCTGGGACGAAGATGGCTGAAAAACTGCTTCTCTTCTCTCTGGAGTCTATATGAGATCTAATCTCAATTCACAGGAAGCTTTCTTGCTTTTCACCCTTGGTTCAAAATCTGATATATTTCTCTTAGGGTTTCTCCTCCTTTCTTCATGATTAAGAAACCTCCTAATGAGGAGTTATCCCAATCCAAATCAGAATTTGGATAGGGGATTATCTTAATCTTATCTGCGGATAAAGTTAGTTTACTCCTGATCTTATCAGGAGGTTACCAGATTCAAATCTAATTTGAATTTGGTCTCCAAGAGGGGATAAGGTTAAAGGCCCAATCCTTTTACTTACATTAATCTCAGATTCGCCCCATAGAAGGGTGATCATTACAGCCCACCTCGAAATGGGCTTTTGGCCCATTAAGTGTTCAGTGTCTAATTACTTTCCAATCTGCTGCCCGGTTGGGCTTCTTTGTACGGCGTGGGACCCAAGCATTGATCTACACACCAGCCACATGGGTTCGGCCCAGCCTTTAATACAAGGCCCAGCCGAATTCATTGAAAAACTCAGTAAACCCCTGAGTCCATCATATGGACCCTATGGGCCCAACACTTACATTAAGTGGTCCCTGGGCCAAGCCATCTTATAAAAACCCAGGGACTGTGGGCAGGTGAAAGATTAGCCCATCAGGTATTATCCCAAATGGTCTTACACTTAACCTCTCAGCCCTTAATGATCAAGCACTGCCCGACAAGAGAGGACCTCTCCCTCGGCTACAAAGAACAGTGTTGCACTCTCCACTCACATGGATCCCGGGAATTAAAACCATTTGCAAACATTTTGAAACCGTACATATATATATATAAAATATATTAATTTTGCAAAACAAAATTCCAACGATTGAAATCAACTGCCGGCAGTTTGGTTTTCATCAGAGAGAGTGCCTTTCTCGATCATTACCCTTTGTCCGACAAAGGGGCTGATCCTGTCACTATGATCACCCACTCAGATGAACTCTCAGACTGTCCCAACATACCCAGGTTTTGACCCCCGCTAAGGATCTCACTGAATGGCATATCAAAGACAGCCTGATCCGACACCTAGTGAAATGTCATAATCGAGTCTAGGGGTCAGGTGTAACTTTCCAATTTTGCCCATCTGTCTCCAAGGTCCAGGGCAATATTGGAAATCTAGTCCGGTTTAAGGATTCAACTAATCCCATACTGCATGTGCCTCGGGTCTTACCCTGGTGGTTGAGACATGCCTTCCCAACACTTGGTGGCACACCAGTATCAGCCTTGGCTGGATAAATCTCCCCAGACTCATCCAACGGCTGTGAACATTTAAAACTAATATGAATCTCTATAAGTGTTCAGTTTTAGGGTTTTACACAGAATTAAACCAAACAACATGAATCAAACATGCACTTTATTTATTTCCACTAAATAACAAAAGTACATCAAATCGGATTGAAGCTAAAGGCATACAAAACTGTCTAACAGCTCCCACTTGCACTTAGGTCCAATCTAGTACAAGCCGGAGTCCCATACTTTCCACGTGTTTCTCAAACACCTTTGTCAGTGGCTTAGTTAATGGGTCTGCCACATTATCCGCTGATGCTACCTTCTGAATTAGGACGTCCCCTCTACCAACGATCTCCCGCAGTACATGGTACTTTCTCTCGATGTGCTTTGACTTTGAGTGAGCCCGAGGCTCTTTAGCCTGGGCGATCGCTCCATTGTTGTCACACAACAACGGGATGGGTGATGTGTTGGATGGAATCGCTCCCAATTCGTGTATGAACTTCTTCATCCACACGGCTTCCTTGGCAGCTTCACTTGCGGCAATGTACTCGGCTTCGGTTGTGGAGTCTGCAGTGGACCCCTGTTTGCTACTTTTCCAGCAAACAGCACACGATCCTATCGTGAAAACATACCCAGATGTAGACTTTCTATCATCTGGATCCGACTGGAAATCGGCATCGGTATACCATAGAATTTGCAGTGAACTACCATCGAATACCAGACAAAACTCTTTTATCCTTCGAAGGTACTTGAGTATGTTCTTCACAGCAGTCCAATGCTCCTACCTTGGGTTTGCCTAGAATCTGCTTACCACACTCACCGCCTGAGCAATGTCTTGGCAAGTGCACAGCATGGCATACATGATGCTCCCTACGGCTAAGGCATAGGGAACGTCTCTCATGCTCTCAATCTCCTCAGAAGTCTTGGGAGACATCTTCTTGGAGAGAGTGACTCCGTGCCTGAAAGGAACGTTTCCTTTCTTGGAGTTCTCCATGTTGTATCTTTTGACAATTTTGTCAATATAAGCAGCCTGGGATAATCCAATTATCCGCTTCGATCTATCTCTATAGAGTCGAAGACCCAGTATGTATAAAGCTTCTCCAAGATCTTTCATGGAGAATTGCTATGATAGCCATACCTTGACCGAAGTCAACATTCCTACATCATTCCCAACGAGTAGGATATCGTCCACGTACAACACCAAAAAGGTGATCTTATCCCCACTGGATTTCCTGTAAACACTGGGCTCATCCGGATTTTGCACAAAGTCAAACGTTTTGACTGCAGAATGAAAACGGATGTTCCAACTCCTAGAAGCCTGCTTAAGTCCATATATGGATCTATTAAGTTTACATACCATGTGTTCCTGACCAGCAGCAATGAAGCCTTGCGGCTGCTGCATGTAGATATCTTCACTAAGATCTCCATTCAGGAACGCGGTTTTGACATCCATTTGCCAAATCTCGAAGTCATGGTATGCTGCTACAGCTAGCAGGATCCTAATGGATTTAAGCATGGCCACGGGTGAAAAGGTTTCCTCATAGTCGATGCCTTCTTTTTGAGTATACCCTTTTGCCACCAAACGAGCTTTGTAGTTCTCAATCGTGCCATCAGGGCCCTTCTTCCTCTTGTAGATCCATTTGCAACCAATTGCTTTTACCCCAGAGGGTGGGTCTACTAGAGTCCAGACTCCATTGGTCTCCATCGAGTCCATCTCAGCTCTCATGGCCTCCACCCACTTCTGGGAATCTATGTCTAACATAGCTTCCGCGTAAGTTACGGGATCCTCTTCACTAGTCAAGGCTTCCACCAGGTAACTATCCTGATCATAACCATATCGGACTGGTGGTCTGGATACCCGGGTGGACCTTCTAGGTTGGTCATTACCTGGAACTTGTGGGACATCTCCCACTGCTCTTGAGCTCTCCTCATCAAGAACTATTTCCTGACGATGGGTGTCCAGGATGTATTCTAATTCTAAGAATCGGGCATTTCGACTGCAGAACACTTTCTGCTCACTTGAGTCATAGAATAGATATCCCACCGAATCCTTTGGGTAGCCTATAAATAGGCAATGATTGGTTTTAGATTCCAACTTGTCCGCATTTGTTCTTTTAACGTGTGCAGGACACCCCCAAATCTTCAAGTGTCTCACACTTGGCTTCTTTCCGGTCCACAGTTCATATGGAGTTTTCGGAACTTATTTGGTTGGAACCCGATTCAGCACATAGATTGTAGTCTCTAATGCATATCCCCGAAAGGATGTGGGTAATTCTGAGCATACGAGAAGTGACCAGACCATGTCAAACAATGTCCGCTTCCTCCTCTCTGAAACACCATTGGGTTGAGGTGTAGCAAGAGGAGCTAATTGTGACACTATCCCATTGACCTTTAAGTAGTCCCTGAATTCGTCAGAGAGATACTCGCCACCTCGATCTGATCGGAGGGACTTAATTTCTCTCCCTAACTATTTCTCGACTTCCTGTCTGAACTCTTTGAACTTTTCAAAGGATTCAGACTTATGTCTCATTAGGTACACGTAACCATATCGTGAAAAATCATCTATAAAGGTGATGAAATACACGTGTTGATTCCGTGTCCTAACACTCAGGGGACCACATACATCAGTATGTATCAGGTCAAGTGTCCCTTCAGATCTTTCAGGCTTACCGTCAAATGGCCGCTTAGACATCTTACCTTGAAGGCAAGGTTCACAAGTGGGAAGATTTTCTACGGTTAGAAAATCCAAAGGACCATCCTTTACCAGCCTTGTGATTCGGTCAACACCGATATGGCCAAGTCGGTAATGCCAGAGGCACGTGGGACTTACTGTATCGCGATTCCTTTTCTTGGGATTTTTGACCGACGTAGTTTCGGTTAAGTTAGTTTTCAAAAAAGGATGAAGAACATAGAGACCGTTCTCCAGTTCCCCGCATGCGATGAATTTATTATTCCGTTTAACAGTAATCATATTACTAAAATAAATAGTATATCCATCAGCACACAGTTTAGAATCAGAAATTAAATTTCTTCTCAGGTTCTGTACATAAAGACAATCTTTAAGTACAAGTTCTCCTCTAAAAACGAATTCTATGGTTCCTATTGCCACAGCTGCAACACTTGCAGTCGTTCCCAAGAACAGTGTCACTTCCCCTTCACTCAACCTTCTGCTAACTTTGAACCCCTGCAGTGAGTTACACGCATGAGTTGAAGCCCCGGAGTCAACACACCAAGACACAGAAGTAACTAACATATTAGTTTCTATGACACAAGTTTCGATGTTACCTTTCTTAGATTCCAGGTAGGCAGGGCAATTCCTCTTCCAGTGGCCGGTCTGCTTGTAGAAGTGACAGACATCAGATGCCTTGTTCTTCTTCTGCTTCTTAGGTTTGGTAGTTTTCTTCTGGGGCTTCTTTGCCTTTCTCTTTTTCTTGCCCGATATGTTATCTTCAGCAAGCATAACCACAGGCTCATCCTTCTTGAGTAGATCCTCGGCCCTCTGCAACATATTGCTGAGTTCCTGGACGCTGACATTCAGCTTATTCATATTGTAGTTCATTGTGAACGCATTGAAGGAAGAGGGCAAAGAATTTAGGATGGCATCCACTTGCGTGCCAAGATCTAGCCCGGATCCAAGAGCTTCAAGTTCGTTAATGTATCCCATCATCCGAAGACAATGGTCATGAACTTTCTGCCCTTTGGTCATCTATGCGGTCATGAACAATTTTAGGACATTCTGTCGAGTAGAACGGTTCTACTCTTCATACATTGTTCTTAGACTGTCCAATATGTCCTTGGCTAGTTCGATCTGATCGAATTGCCTCTGTATTGAATTTTCTAATGAGGCAATGACAAAGCAGCGGGCTAGGGAGTTCTTATCCTCCCAATCTTGGTAGTCCCTCCTACGGGCCTCAGAAGCCCTATCGCCCGGACGTTCCGGGGCAGGATTTTTCACCACCTTGTCTAACTTTTCGGAAGTTAGGACCAACATAAGATTTCTGTACCAGTCGGCATAGTTTGGGCCCTTAAGCTTGTTATCGTCTAGAAGCTTTGCAAATTAACCGTTTGCCATTTTCTGATAAAACAGCAAAATCATTAGTCTACAACCTTAGTTTGATTCATGTTACCTACATAGATATGGCTTTTAATCAATGTTCCATTCTCATTTGTTCATCTCTGAGATTTCCCTCCTTTCTCAGTGACGGAGACGACGAAATGTCTCTGGAAATGTGGGGATCACATGGGGTGCATGAAGCCAACTGTTTTCAGCTGCATAACCCCACCACCTTGCTGTGATGGATCATATCCACTCATCAAATGAGTTTCCCTTTGGCCTCTGTCAAACAAGGTTCAGAGCCATTTTCAGGTAAACCTTTCTGTCCAGTGAGTGCACACCCATCATATTCAAGTTACGCCAAGGTACCGTGAGAGAGTTCCCATTTTCTGGTGAAGCCCCTCCCACATTTGTCTATGACGTCCCTATCATCTTATGAAACACTCTAATAGATCCAACAACAAATGGATAGCCCAATTTTATGGTGCGTTTCCTCATTACTGTAGGACCCATCATTGTGCTAATGATGGAAGGCCTTTAGAGAGTCCATCATATGGATCTCCCTATCACATGCATTCATATTTGCTGGAGGGAACAAAAAAATTATGCCCTAGTTCTAATTTAGGTCAAACCAGAGTGGCTCCTACTAACTTTCATAAAGTCAGATTTCTGGTGGGCCTTGATCGGCTAGGGATTCCGTATGCATCCCTTTTCAGGGTTGTGGGGCCCACCAAGCAAAGAGGGGTCATCTAATGACCTTAAGGGACACCATGGCAATGATGTGCATTCAGCCATGGTGTGCGCAAGAGCCACTAACGAGTCTTCATGGGCCAAGTACTTATGGCCCATGGGCGCAGCACATCAAACATCCAAACATCACATGTAAAGGAGGAATTGATCCAATCAATTGACTGCTGTATAGCCCATCGAATAGCCCATTTAAAATCTAAATCATTAACAATTAATGTCTACTAGGTGTATGGGCTGAATCAGAGTTAGCAGTTCGACCCATACAGCTTATCTCACAGTAATGGGCTTTTGCAGTTTTAACCCTTTAAAACTGGGCTTTACAGGTGGGCCGAATTAATCCCTATAATTGAACATCAGATTTGGAACAGCAAGTGTGAGAAATATGGACTGAAAAATAGTCCCTTTTGAACCCCATATTCGGTCCAAACAGTTTTGGTTCAATCTGGTCCGAAAAGGTCCAAAACTGATTTTCAATTCAAGAATTAATTCATGAAAGATCTGAAATTAATAATTTTGATTTCAAGCATTCAAAAATCAATCTATGGACTGTTCGCACCACCTGCAAAACAGAGGTTAATTTCCAATGTTGTAGTTTCACAAACTGCAAATCGCAGGAAGCGATTTCTCCATCTGCAAATCTCCAACGCCACCATCTTCTTCCTTCTTCTTTAATCAGGAAAATAAATAACAGAAATCCTATTTCTATTAATTAATTACATCCTTGATCAAATCCTATACATTCAGTCTAGAAAATAAAAAAAAAATTATTTACAAACCGAATTAAATGAAATAAATAAATAGAAAGGAAAAAGGGTGCGCAGACCATCTGCGCCAAATCTGCACTGCGATCTCCAGGTTCGAACAATCCATTAAATAAAAATAAATAAAGAAAAATTCTAAATAAATTTTGGATTTAACAAAAATTAATTTCAGATCATTCGCCCTTAACAAGAAACAGTTTCTTGAAATAAATAAAACAATCTGCGCAAATCTTGAAAGAACAACTTCTATCTATCTGTGCAGGGTCAGATCTGATTTTCTTTTGGTTTAAGATTCGAACCTGTGGCTCTGATACCACTGAAAGAATGGTAGGATCCATCTAATGGACGCCATATAGGTTGTGGAATGGGTGGGCGAATTTCAAAAATTTTTCTACCTTCTCCCAACTGGGAATCATATTCCCTAAATTTAGAATACAATATTCAAGGATCCTACTTGAACCATAATCAAACCAGATCTGAACCAAAAGATAAAAGGGAGAAATATACCTGATCCGGAGAAGCAGTATCTCCCAAAGTTGGTATTCACGCACAAAGAATGCACCAAGATCCGTTCCTGCTAAAGATGACACAGCTGTGGATGGAACAGAACCAACAGGGTGCGTCCTATACACTGGATCCTTCGCAAGAACCCTCTGGAAGCACTAAACACTGAGTCTTTTCAGTCTTTCTTGCAAGACTGATGTCAAGAACTGATTTCTTGACTTCCTTTCGCTGCAAAGATCGAATCTTGCAACAGTGAATGGCGGCGGCTGGAGGAGAATTCCTGGGACGAAGATGGCTGAAAAACTACTTCTCTTCTCTCTGGAGTCTATATGAGATCTAATCTCAATTCACAGGAAGCTTTCTTGCTTTTCACCCTTGGTTCAAAATCTGATATATTTCTCTTAGGGTTTCTCCTCCTTTCTTCTTGATTAAAAACCTCCTAATGTGGAGTTATCCCAATCCAAATCAGAATTTGGATAGGGGAGTATCTTAATCTTATCTGCAGATAAAGTTAGTTTACTCCTGATCTTATCAGGAGGTTACCAGATTCAAATCTAATTTGAATTTGGTCTCCAAGTGTGGATAAGGTTAAAGGCCCAATCCTTTTACTAACATTAATCTCAGATTCGCCCCATAGATGGGTGATCATATCAGCCCACCTCGAAATGGGCTTTTGGCCCATTAAGTGTTAAGTGTCTAATTACTTTCCAATCTGTTGCCTGGTTGGGCTTCTTTGTATGGCGTGGGACCCAAGCATTGATCTACACACCAGCGACATGGGTTCGGCCCAGCCTTTAATACAAGGCCCAACTGAATTCACTGAAAAACTCAGTAAACCCCTGAGTCCATCATATGGACCGTATGGGCCCAACACTTACATTAAGTGGTCCCTGGGCCAAGCCATCTTATAAAAACCCAGGGACTGTGGGCAGGTGCAAGATTAGCCCATCAGGTATTATCCTAAATGGTCTTAACACTTAACCTCTCAGCCCTTAATGATCAAGCACTGCCCGACAAGAGAGGACCTCTCCCTTGGCTGCAAGGAACAGTGCTGCACTCTCCACTCACATGGATCCTAGGAATTAAAACCATTTGCAAACATTTTGAAACCATACATATATATATATATATAAATATATTAATTTTTCAAAACAAAATTCCAACGATTGAAATCAACTGCCGGCAGTTTGGTTTCCATCAGAGAGAGTGCCTTTCCCGATCATTACTCTTTGTCCGACAAAGGGGCTGATCCTGTCACTATGATCACCCACTCAGATGAATTCTCAGACTGTCCCAACATACCCAGGTTTTAACCCCCGCTAAGGATCTCACTGAATGGCTTATCCAAGACAGCCTGATCCGACACCTAGTGAAATGTCATAATCGAGTCTAGGGGTCAAGTGTAACTTTCCAATTTTGCCCATCTGTCTCCATGGTCCAGGGCAATACTTGAAATCTGGTCCGGTTCAAGGATTCAAGTAATCCCATACTGCATGTGCCTCGGGTCTTACCCTGGTGGTTGAGACAGGCCATCCCAACACTTGGTGGCACACCAGTATCAGCATTGGCAGGATAAATCTCCCCAGACTCATCCAATGGCTATGAACATTTAAAACTAACACGAAACTCTATAAGTGTCCAGTTTTAGGGTTTTACACTGAATTAAACCAAACAACATGTATCAAACATGCACTTTATTTATTTCCACTAAATAACAAAAGTACATCAAATCGGATTGAAGCTAAGGGCATACAAAACTGTCTACCATTTGATTCATGTTCCCTTGGTATGTTTCTGTGTAATACCCTTAAACTGGACACTTAATGAGACTCGTGTTAGTTTAGAATGTTCATAGCCAGTGGATCGGTCTGGGGAGACCTATCTTGACAAGGCTAACACTGTAGTGCCACCAAGTCGGTTGGAGTGGCCTGTCTCAACTGCCAGGGTGAGACCCTAGGCACATACAGTGTAGGATTAATAGAACCTTTGAACCGGACCAGATTTCCAGTATTGCCTTGGACCTTGGAGATAGATGGGCAAAACTGGAAAGTTACACCTAACCCCTAGACTTGATTATGATACTACACTAGATGTCGGATTGGGCTCTCTTTGATGTACCAATCAGTGAGATCCTTAGCGAGGGTCAAAACTTGGGTATGTTGGGACAGTCCGAGAATTCATCTGAGTGGGTGATCATAGTGAAAGGATCAGCCCCTTTGTCGGGCAAAGGTAATGATTGGGGATGCACTCTCTCTGATGGAAACCAAGACTACCAGCAACCGATTTCAACCGTTGAGTTTTGTTTTTGCAAAGTATGTTTTATGTGAGATATAAAAGTATATATTATGGTTTCTAAAATGTTTGCAAAAGGTTTTAATTCCCGGGATCCATATAAGTAGAGAGTGCAACACTGTTCCTTGCAGCCGAGGGAGAGGTCCTCTCTTGTCGGGCTGTGTATGATCATTATGGGCTGAGAGGTTAAGTGTAAGACCATTGAGGATAATACCTGATGGGATAATCTTGCATCTGCCCACAGTCCCTGGGTGTTACAAGGTGGCTTGGCCCAAGGACCACTTAGGGTAAGTGTTGGGCCCATAAAGCCCATAAGATGGGATTCAGGGGGTGCACTGTCCTTAACAGTGTATTCGGCCAGGCCTTGTAACAAAGGCTGGGCTGAACCCATGTGGCTGATGTGTAGATCAATGTTTGGGTCCCACGCCATACAAGGAAGCCCAACTGGGCAGCAGTTTGGAAGGCTAATTGAGTACATAACCTTAAATGGGCCTTAAGCCCATTTCGAAGTGGGCTGATTTGATCAGTCAATTAAAGGGGGCGAATTCTGAGGTGGATCAGCTGATAGGATTGGGCTTAGACCCTATCCACTTAGAGAGTCCAAGATCTAAATGAGATTTAGATCTGGAAACCTCCTAATTAGATTAGGAGATGGCTGATCTGATCTGCAGATAAGATAAGGATTATCCCTTATCACTTAAAGGGACTTTTAACCCAAATATGATTTGGATTAGCAACTCCTAATGTGATTAGGAGCTGATCCCTTTAAGATTATGAAAGAAGAAAGGGGCTAATATATTTTTGTGATTGATGTTCAATTCTCTTTAGAGCTAAAAATCACAGAAAGAGATTTTTTGCACCCTACGAATTCTCTCCTGCCGCCTCCTTCCTGCCGTTGCCATTCCCTTTAGTTTGATCTCCAGTTCTTGGTTGAAATCAAGATTTGATCTTGATTCCAATCTTTTGGAAAAAGATTGGTTGGAGCTGTGCCCACAAGCCATCCAGTTGATTCTTGCGAAGGGTCAAGTTCTTTTGGAAGAATGTTGCTGATTCTGCTTCATCCTTCATTGCGCCATCTTCAGTGGGAGCAGATTTTGGATCCTTCCTTGGGCGTGAACACCTCCATTGGGAGATATTGATTCTCTGTATCAGGTATATCCTCCCTCCTACTTCTTTTGGTTCAGATCTGATTTGATTCTTGATTCAAGATTGATCCTTGAAAATATGTTTTCTGAAATAGGGAATTCGATTTCCTGCAAAGATGGGAGAAATTTTTTTTGAAATTCGCCCTATCCATTCCGCAAGATTTGGGTGTCCATGTGATGGATATCCCATCCTTTCACTCGGAGCTCAGGCGGCTACCCACTGCATGGTGGTGAGTCTTGTTTTACTTCGATTTTTGTGTCTTTAGCCTTGGCGGTACTAACTTATATTCTTGGCTGGTGAACTCCGTCGTGCACGCCTTCACCTACGACTCTGAGCAGCACTTAAAGTAGGCTCTAGCTGCTGAGAGTTTGTCTCGTGAGGTTCATACTGAACTGAATTCAGCTCGCGGCAAGATCCATCATCTGGAGAACAGTGTGCGAGCTAAAAAAGAGCTTATCGAGTCACTGATGTCAGAGAAGGTGGATCTGGAGCGTAAGGTGGAGAACCTCGAGGTGGATGTCATGGAGCAAACTGAAATCTTTCTCCAATCCATGGAGGAGGCCAAGGTCAAGGCTGTCCAGGATTAAAAGAGCTCGGAGGAGTTTGAGGGAGAGCTGGTCGAGGCTGGGGAAGAGGGCTACCGCAAAGGCTTCAAGCTCAGTGGGTGGCTGATCAAGCACGAGTTCCCGCAGCTAGATGTGAGTGCCATCAATACCTCGCAAATCACAAAGGAGGTAGCCTTTGAAGATGCTGAAGACTCGGACTCAGAAGCGGAGAGCGACGGTGATGACATTACAGAGACCAATGCCGATGACATGGCTGGCTCCTCCACCGAGGCTTCGAGCAAGAGCGATGAGTGCCCCAAATAGTCTTTTGTACTGTGAGCCTGCGAGCTCAACTTCTTTTTCTTCTTTCCCCCTTTTGTAACGAACTCTTTATAATGAAATACATTTTTTGTTAATTGTTGTGCAATTGATCTTCTGGCCATGGTGATTTTTTCTGAACTGTTGAACTATCGAGCTAGATGACTGAAGTAGGGGTTCCTTAGCTGTTACCCGAACTGCCACCCCATACTTAGGAGTAATTTGCCTAAGTGAGCGATATTGTAGGGTATACGCCTAACCTGTCGTAACAAACATTATAGGTATTCATACCCGAGTTGGGTGTGCCTTAGCACTTCGTCTATCCCAAAGAGGTGACTAGATCTTTGATGGTGCCGAGGTCCTTTGTTAGCTCGGTATTTTAGCACTTTGGCTGAGGGAGTGACTAGTCCACTCTTTGGAGCTCACCCATGCCAAAGAGGTGACTGGGTCTTATATGGTGCCAAGGTTCTTTTATTAGCTTGGCATTTTGGCCCTTAGGCTTGAGGAGCGACTTGTGGTCCACCCTCTTCTGGAGTTCGCCCATGCCGAGGAGGTGACTGGGTCTTATATGGTGTCGAGGTTCTTTTATTAGCTCGGCACTTTGGCCCTTAGGCTCGAGGAGCGACTTGTGGTCCACCCTCTTCTAGAATTCGCCCATGCCGAGGAGGCGACTGGGTCTTATATGGTGCCGAGGTTTAGCTCGGCACTTTGGCCCTTAGGCTCGAGGAGTGACTTATGGTCCACTTAGCTCGGTAATTACAGGTAATATTGCCTTGTCTTTGCACCAGTTTTAGAACTTAATGTCCTAGAATTGTTTGCCGTTATCAGAGATGAGCACTCGGGTAGTCCGAAACGGAAAACTATATTCTTCCAAAAGAAATTCTGCACACTTCGCGCCATGATCGTTGCGAGAGGTTCGGCCTCCACCCACTTAGTGAAATAATCAACTGCTACCACTAAAAACCTCCTCTGTCTTGTCGCTGGTGAAAATGGTCCAAGTATATCGATCCCCCACTGTCCATAGGGCCACGGGCTGGTGAGGTACTTGAGGTCGGCAGCGAGCTGGTGGTGGATGTTGGCGTGCTTCTAACACTTGTCACACCTTCTGATGAACTCAATCACATTTTCCTTCATCGTTGGCCAATAATATCCCTGTCATAGCACCTTCTGGGTGAGAGCCCTGCCCCCCATGTGTCCGCCGTACAAGCCCTCATGAGTGTCACGGAGCACGAGCTCGGCTTTAGAAGGTCGTAAGCAGTGCAGATAAGGGAGCATGTATGATCTTCGGTATAGTGGTCCGTCTATCATGACGTATTTGACTGCCTGATGCTCTACCCTTCTGACAACATTACGATCTATAGGGAGGGTCCCATGTAGCAGGTAGCTCGTGAGTTGATCAACCCAGCTCGGTTCTGCTTGTGCGATTGGAGCGACCTCCTCTGCCTCCCCGAGAATGCTAGGCCGAGGCAGTTTCTCTATGTACACAGTTCTCATGGTGTTATCGCTTGTGCTGGC
This sequence comes from Nelumbo nucifera, assembly GCF_055504915.1. Lineage (NCBI taxonomy): Eukaryota > Viridiplantae > Streptophyta > Magnoliopsida > Proteales > Nelumbonaceae > Nelumbo > Nelumbo nucifera. The sequence continues at coordinate 141,991,544 of NC_142649.1, read as the reverse complement.
TAATCGGGACAGGGCATCGGCCTCAGCGTTCTCAGATCTCGGGATATGCTTGATGAAGTAGGACTGGAAGTTGAGTAGAGCCTCTCTGACTTTGGCTAAGCAGGCGACCATGGTTGTGTCGCGAGCTTCATATTCGCCGGTGTCCTGGTTGACCATGAGCTGGGAGTCATTGTAGATAACAATGTGCTTAGCTTTTCATTCGCTAGGGCCAGCACGACTATCAATGCCTCGTACTCCGCTTCATTGTTGGACGCAGTGAACTCGAAGCGTAGCGCATACTCCAATTTCACACTGCTTGGCCCGTACAGAACGATTCCAGCCCCGTTACCCTGCTGATTTGATGAGCCATCCACATGGAGGATGCAGGGCTCCTCATCCCAGGTCGGGTTTGGTCTGACCAGGAGAGAGGCCACACTGGTTGAAGCCTCCTCGCTATGCTCGGCCTCTTCCGACCTGGGCACTTCGCTGCTGAAAGTGCATTCCACGACAAAGTCAACTAAGGCTTGGGCCTTGATAGTAGTTCACGGCTTGTACTGGATGTCGTACTCGCTGAGTTCGATGGCCCACTTTGTCAACCTACCGGAGACCTCGGGCTTGAGCAAGACTTGCCTCAGAGGCTTATTGGTGAGGATGATGATCGTATGAGCATGGAAATATGGTCGAAGTTTCTGAGCTGCAACAACTAGTGCGTACGCCAACTTTTCGATCTCTGGATACCTCGTTTCTACTTCCTGCAACACTTTGTTAACATAATAGATGGGTTGGTGGACCCAATCTACTTCTTTTATCAGTACCGAGCTGACTACCTTGTCACTTGCGGAGAGGTACAACTCCAAAATATCTCCCTCCTCGGGTCGGGTTAACATCAGGATGCTAGCGAGGTACCTTTTGATCTCGTCAAAAGCGAGTTGGCACTCTTCGGTCCATTCGAAGCCATTGCTTCTTTTAATTGCCTTGAAGAAAGGCATGTAGTGATTTGCCGATTTAGACATGAAGCGGCTCAGAGCGGCTATGCGGCCGTTCAACCTCTAAACCTCCTTCAATTACCAGGGTGGTCTCATATCTAAGATGGCCTTAATTTTATCCGGATTGGCCTCAATGCCACATTGGTCGATGATGTAACCTAAGAATTTACCCGAGGTGACACTGAAAATGCACTTGTTCGGGTTTAATTTCATGTTGAACTTGCGCAAAATTTCAAAAATAGAATGCAGATCTTTTATAAAATCATTCAAAAACTGGGTTTTGACGACCATGTCGTCTACATAGCACTCTACTTTTTTGCCGATCAGTGGCTTGAACAATCGGTTTACAAGTCTTTGAAAGGTAGCCCCGACGTTTTTCAGCCCAAAAGGCATGACCTTGTAGCAGTATAGGCTTAGTTCGGTTATGAAGGCCATATTTTCCTCATCGGCAGGGTCCATTCTGATTTGATTGTAGCCCGAGTAAGCATCCAAGAAGCTCAGCAACTCATGCCCTGAGGTCGCATCCACCAAACGGTCTATCTTGGGAAGTGGGAAGTAATCCTTCGGGCAAGCTCGATTCAGGTCGGTATAATCAATGCACATGCACCATTTACCGTTGGCCTTTTTTACTAGAACGGGGTTGGCTACCCAGTTCGGGTGATGGACCTCCCTGATGAAATCGGCTGTGAGGAGCTTCCCAACCTCCTCATCGACTGCTCTCCAACACTCTGGGGCTAGGTTGCGTTTCTTCTGTCTAACGGGCCTAACTACAGGATCGGTGTTCAGTTTGTGAATAGTGACTCCAGGGTCTAAATTTTTAAGTAGAAAGTTTACCAGCTGAGATTGTAGAGGCTTCTTGATTGAAGCGCCAATCTGGAGAGTCTGAGCTGGATCGTTTGTCGAAGTAGGTACAGCAACCGTCTCTTCTATGGGCGTAGCTCACTCTTCATGCTGCTCCGTAGGTCGCTCCAACTCAAGGTCATCGGCCACCTTGGCTTTTCCCTTCAGGGCGGCGACGTAGCATATGTGAGACTCGAGCTAGTCGCCCCATGCTACCTCTACTCTGAAGTCCATTGGGAACTTCATAGCCAAGTAATAGGTGGACACCACTGCGTGTAAAGTGTAGGTGATTGGCTGACCTATTATGACATTGTACGGGGAGGGAGTCGTAACCACTAGAAAAGGGTGGTCGAATCTCACAATACTAGGCCATGTGCCAACCTCCACAGGTACTGTAACTCTCCCCAGGGGCCTGACTTCCTCTCCGCTGAAGCCCACCAAGGGAGTGTTCGCAGGCTTGAGATCACTTTCCCGAAGCTGGAGTTTGTCAAACGCGACCTTGAAGAGTATATCCGCCGAACTGCCGGAGTCAATGAGGACGCGCCTTACCTCAAAATCATTGATTCACACCTGTACAATGAGCGCGTCATCGTGGGGGTACTGGACTCCGCGCGCGTCATCTTCGGTGAAGAAAATCGGTTCCTCTACCCTTGGTTGCTTCAGAGGATTCCGCTCTTCTCTTTCGACCTCGTGAGCCGAGGTCCTTGTTGTGGTTGAGGTGTAGCCCGCGACGATCGATCTGCCGGTGATCATTTCGATTGTTCCCCGAACTGGCTTCTCTTCGGGTGGCTACCTCTGCGGCTGCTCATTTTGCCTGTTGATGAACCTACAATTTATCTATAATTTTTGAGGACTTTAGCATGGATTTTTATACCGGTTTTATTAACTTTTGCCTTAATTTAGCTTAATGCTAAGAATAAGTTTCAGGGGTAATTAATCCAAGAAAATGAAGGAAAAAGGCAAGAAAAGAAGGTTCAAAAAGACCAAATTCAGCCCAGCCCGGTTGTGGAAGCAAGAGAGAGCACTTCGGCCCAAGAAGAGCAAGTGGATTCCTTGAGAAAACCCAAGAAAAGAAAGCCTAGCTAAGAGTAGAATTCGACCCAGCAAAGAAGGCCCATTCTCAGCCCAAAATAGCAGCTCAAAGTATAGCTATCATGTGCTAAGAGAGAGCCTAAGTGCAGCCCAAATAGCAGCCCTTAGGAGACTTTCAAGAGAGCTCTAGAAAGTTCAAGAAAGGGGTGTAATACACCCCATTCTAGAGGCTTCAAGAAGGGGCAAGAGCCCCCTTGAAAAACTATATAAGGAGGCCTCTAGGAGGGGGGAGAGGTGTTCAATTGCTTGAGAGGAAGGCTCTCCCACTCTTAGAGGTTCGGCCACCTTGAGAGAAGAGAAGAGAAGAAGGCTAGACGCAAGGAAGAAGAAGAAGGGCTGATGGAAGTTCAAGTCAAGCAAGCAAGAAGAGAAGGTGAGTTCAAAATTGGGGGTTTGTGATTCAGAGATCTTTTGTAATAAATCAATTGTAGTTTCATTCTCTTTTGATTTGAATTTAGTTTCTTTGTTATATTTTCTTTCTTCTTTCTCCTTCTTCCATTCTTCCTTGAAGTATTTCAGCTTGTAAAATTTCAGTTCAGCAATCTAATTCTTTTTTATTCCTTCGAATGGTCATGAATTGTACTTGAAGCTTCTTGAATAAGGGTGTTATTGTAGATTAATTCGGCCAACTAACCTTCAAAACTCAGATCTGAATTCTCAGATCTGAGATTGCAAGATCTGAATTGCTTGAAAGAGAATTCAGATCTGCAAATTTCATATTGGCCGAATGGATCTAAAGCTTGGAATTCCTAGAGTGCTTGAGAGAGACTCTAGGAATTCAGATCTACTATTCAAGAACTGGATTGGATGCAAGATTAGAGATAACTTGCACAATTCAGTTGGTGATCAATTCAGTTTTGAATTGATACCTTGTATGTGTTTGTTGAAATGCATGCATGAGGATTAGATCATTGATAGAGATATGGGGATCATCACTCATGCATAGATTGAACATGCACTCAAAAGAGGCTGTTCATGAGCTTGGGGTCTGACCAAACCAAGGCTCATTCATGATTTATTCGAATGATCCAAATTGATAGATTGCTGAATTCTGAGATTGACATTTACTGCTTACTCTTCTAACCTGATTTGAAGGCAATTGGGCCAATGATTTAGATAGATTTTAGTTTAGGATTTTTAGCTTTGATTAAAGTTTTGATTTATTTGTTAATCAGATAAGAAGTACTCAATTTAGTATTGATACTTGTTACCTAAATCCTCGTGGGAACGATACTCTATTCACTACTTTACTATTTGAATGGCTAGTGCACTTGCTAGTGTCACAATGAGCCACATCAAGTTTTTGGCGCCGTTGCTGGGGATTTAGGGAAGCAATATTAGGAAACATTGGGCATGCTTAATCTGGTCTCAGTCATCATTGCATTCATAGATGGTTTTAATTGCTTCATTTTATATTTTAGCTTTGAATGCAACAGCTGTACTAATTTAATTATGTTTCTTCTTTCTTCAGTAGATTACCTCATTTCCTTGTTTCAGTTTCATTTTAATAAAGGTAGATTTGATTTCCTTTCAATCTTGGTGTTGTTACCTTAAAAAAGAAAAAAATTCATAACAACATAAGTGTTGCAGATCTGAGTTGCATTCGACACTCAGATCAGCAGAACTCAGACCTGTAGCACTCTGCCGAAAAGACTTAGTTAGTTTGTGTTTCAGCCTTTTATTTATTTATTTTTCATTACAAAAAGAAAACAAAAATATAAAGTGAAAAGGAGAAAAAAAAAAGATATATCATATGAACAACAAGAGGGGCAATTGAGAATTCAGATCAGCACTCAGATCTGAGTTCAGATCTGAATTCTACTACAGCAGACCTGCAACAGTTCAGATCTGAGTTCCTCTTAACACAGATCTGAACTGATGCAAATTTGAGGTGAATTGGGTGTCATAACCACCCCAATTTACCCTAGGACACTTCTGCTACTCCTCAAAGGCAATTTGGTAGCAATGACTGAAGGTAAGGCAATTGAGAATTCAGATCCAAACTCAGACTTGAGTTCAGATCTGAATTCTGCTGTTACAGATCTGCTCAGTTCAGATCTGAATTCCTCTGAACTCAGACCTGAACCAATGCAAGTTTGAGGTGAATTGGGTGCCATCACTACCCCAATTCACCCTATGATACATCCAACCTGCCTCAAGGGTGAATGGATAGCAAAGAATGAGAGAAATTCAAATCTAAAATGCAGTTGATATGATGTGAGGACTGAACTGATACAGAGCATACTATGAATTCTTGGCTTTACCCACTTGTACCCAATCTAAATTTGCTGAGGATGTGTGTTTGGATTGAATAATTGTGATGCCTCAAATATTCAATAAAAAGCAGTAGTGCATTCCACTAGCATTCAGATCTGTAGCAGGGCTGCTACAGTACAGCAATTAGCATGAAACTCCATTGTTGATCTAGTTAGCTCTCTTTCCCATTGATGATCTACTTCATATTTGATTGCTGATTTAGTGTAGCTGGTAGATGTAGTTCTTCAGATCTGCACACACTCACATCAAATTTTTAGCTCTGCATACATTGCTGATTTTTAATTCTGCATCTTAGAAGTCAGATTTGAATGCAATAGCTTTCATTACTGATGAAGCTGGTCTTCTTTCCTAATGCTGAATTGCTTCTTCTTTGGTTTCTGTTTTTGTTTAGGTAGTTTAGTTGATTGCTGGTTTTGTTTATCAAAAAAAAAAAAAAAAAAATTTCATTGCTGATTTCTTTAAGTGTTAGCTGATTTCAGTTCTGTACAAATCTGCATATAGTATTCTTCATTACTGATATTACTACTATATTTTTTTTTTCTGTTGCTGATTTGTTTGGTTTTGATCATTGTTTTAGTGCTGCTAGTTTAGCTAGTTTTTGGGTCTATATAGCTCATAAAAAGAGGGGAGTTCAGACCTGTACACAGTAGATTTCAGTACTGAAATCAAAAATCAAATCTGAGCACACCGAAAAAAAAAAAAAGAGATTTTGTTCAGTAGTATAGTTGCATTACTGCTTTGTGTTCTATTTCATCTCAAAAGAAAAGAAAAAAAAATCAGATTCCAGCAGCCACACCATGGTGAATACAGGTCTGATTTCAGATCTTTTTACTACTGATTGATTTCGGTTTTGTGCAGATCTGTATACAACATGTTTCATTACTGATATCGGTGGGTTATCCTGCTGAATTGCTCAGTTTTAGTATGGCTACTCTAGCTGGTGTTTGGTGATGCATAGCTCATCAAAACAGTGGGCTCAGATCTAATATTTAGTAGCCTTCCAATATGGAAATCAGACCTAAGCACAACTGTACTGTTATCAGTAGCTGCTGTTATATTTATTGCTGTTCTCAGTGGCTTCTGAGATTTCAGAACTGATCTCAATTTTGTGTAGAACTGATGTCTGAATTGCTATCTCACAATCCTTTGTACACTGATTTCAATTCTGTGTATTGACCTTCAGTAGCATAGAATAGCCTTTTAATATGAAGCTCAGACCTAAACACAATCACTGCTGATCCGCATTTGGCTGTCCTCAGTAGCTGCTAAGATTTCAGATATGATTTCAGAACTGTATATTACTGTTCTCAGTAGCTACTGAGATTTCAGCTCTCAGCAGTTCAGATCTGTGTAATTAAATCTTGTCCCTGATTTCAGCAATATAAAGAAAAGGGAATTTATAAATTGTTGTTCTACTCAGAGATTACTGAATTCAGACCTGTTTGTAAATTGCTACTGAATTCTGTATATTGAATAAGATGTTGATCTGCTTTTAGTTAGCTACATTTATTTATTTTAGGATGTAGGTTTGTATATTCCAATAATTCACTATATATTTTCAGTTGTAATAAGGTTAGTTATTTTGTGAATATTGGCGTGTTTATTGCCTTGACTTTCACAGTTTCTGACAAGTAGAGTCGAGCTGGAGGAAATCCTCTACAACCCGGAGATTGAAAGAACTCTCCGTGTCTGACTAAGAGCAGCCAGACAAGTCCAACAAGAAGCTCAAGAAGCTCAAGAAGCTCAAGAAATGGCTGAGCAGAGGACTATGATGGACTAGGGCAAACCCACTCTCACTAGAGCTGCCTCCAGCATTATCAGGCCCAATATTGCTGCTAACAACTTTGAGATCAAACCTACCATCATACAAATGATTCAAAACACAATGCAATTCTGTGGATTGGCCCACGAAGATCTCAAAGCACACATTTCTAACTTTTTAGAAATTTGTGACACCTTCAAACACAATAGGGTAAGTGATGATGCCATTAGGTTGAGGTTATTCCCATTTTCTTTGAAGGATAAAGCCAAAGCATGGCTGAATTCATTACCGACAGGATCAATAGCTACGTGGGATGAAATGGCCAGCCGTTTTCTCTCTAAATATTTTCCCCCTTCTAAAACTGCTAGAATGAGGAATGACATCACTACTTTTTTCCAGCAAGAGGGGAAATCTTTATACGAGTCATGGGAACGATACAAGGAGCTGTTGAGGAGAGTTCTTCATCATGGCCTTCCCATATGACTGCAAGTGCAGACTTTCTATAATGGTCTTACCGACTCAAATAAGACCATATTAGATGCTGCAGCCAGAGGGTCCATAAATAATAAAACTCCTGAGGTTGCCCATGCACTTATTGAGGAAATGGCAGCCAACAACTATCAATGGCATTCTGAAAGAACTCAAACTAGGAAGCAGCAAGGCTTGCATAATGTTGATATTTATACGTCACTATCTGCACAAATAGGATAACTCAGTAAGAAAATAGATGAAATGCAGATAGCTGCCATGCATGTGCAGCCTCTTAATTGTGAATTGTGTGGGGGAGGCCACGTCAATAGTAACTGCCAAGTTGGCAATCAGTTCAGGCCATCTACTGAACAAGTTAACTATGTCAGCAATTCATCAAGACAGCAGGGTTACCAGAGTCACCATACTTTTCATCCAGGATGGAGGGGACATTTAAACCAGTCCTGGCCAAATCAACATACTTCCAAGCCGTTCCACCAGACTTATCATCAGCCTGAACCAAAGTCCAATTTGGAAGAGATTAATTGTGCCAATTGCCCCACTTGGATTTTTCCAATTGATTTCATTGTGTTAGACATGCAAGAAGATGTGGAGGTCCCGCTTATCCTAGGGAGACCTTTCCTAGCTACCGCGAAAGCAATGATTGATGTCCAACAAGGACAACTCAGCCTTAGGATACAAGATGAGGAGATAATTTTTAAAATGTCTGATGCTATGAAACATGCACCCTCTAGTGATGATTCTTGTTTTATGATTGATGCCATTGAATTGACAATTGATGAATGCTTCCAGGTAAGTAGAATAACTGATCCTCTTGAACTTTGCCTCCAGCAAGGAGAACTTGAAGAAGGAGAAAATGAAGAAATAAACCTCATGATAGCATACCTGAATGATAAGCCTCAATTCAAGGGAAAGGGGTTTCTTAAATTAGAGAACTTAGGCAAATTGCCTGAACCATCAGGTAAGCCATCACCCCAAGAACCCCCCACCCTTGAACTGAAGCAATTACCATCCCATTTAGAGTATGCTTTCCTTGAGGAACCATCAGATCTCCCCGTGATAATTTCCGCAGCACTGAATCCCTTACAAAGAGAAAAATTATTAAGAGTGCTGCGGGAACACAAAAATACTATAGCTTGGAAGGTAGAAGATATCAAAGGCATTAATCCATCAATCTGCACTCACAGAAATTTGATGAAAGAGGACAGCAAGCCTTCCGTTCAACCCCAAAGGCGCCTGAACCACAACATGAAAGAAGTGGTAAAGGCAGAAATAATTAAGTTGTTAGATGTCGGGATCATTTATCCTATTTCTGATAGTTCTTGGGTAAGCCCTAGCAAGTGCACTAGCCATTCAAGTAATAAAGTAGTGAGTGAAATATCGTTCCCACGAGGATTTAGGAAACAATTACCAATACTAAATTGGGCACTTCTTATCTGATCAACAATAAATCAAAACTTTAATGAAAGCTAAAAATTATCAACTAAAATCTATCTAAAATATTGGCCCAATTGCCTTCAAATCAGGTTAGAAGAGTAAGCAGTAAATGTCAATCTCAGAATTCAGCAATCTATTAATTTGGATCATTCGAATAAATCATGATTGAGCCTTGGTTTGGTGAAACCCCAAGGTCATGAATAGCCTCTCTCAAGCGCATGTTCATCCTATGCATGAGTGACGGTTCTTCTATCTCTAGCAAGAATCTAATCCCCATGCATGCATTTCTTCAAACACTTCTAAGGCATCAATTCAAATCTGAATTGATCACCAACTAAACTGTGCAAGTTATCTCTAACCTTGCACTCAATTCAGTTCTTGAATAGTAGATCTGAATTCCTAGAGTCTCTCTCAAGCACTCTAGGAATTCCAAGCTTTAGATCCATTCGGCTAATCTGAAATTTGCAGATCTGAATTCTCTTTCAAGCAATTCAGATCTTGCAATCTCAGATCTGAGAATTCAGATCTGAGTTTTGAAGGTTAATTGGCTGAATTAATCTACAATTTAACCCCTATTCAAGAAACTTCAAGTACAATTCCTAACCATTCGAATGAATCAAAAAGAATTTGATTGCTGAACTGAAATTTTACAAGCTGAAATACATCAAGGAAGAATGGAAGAAGGAGAAAGAAGAAAGAAAATATAACAAAGAAACTGAATTCAAATCAAGAGAGAATGAAACTACAATTGATTTATTACAAAAGATCTCTGAATCACAAACCCCCAATTTTGAACTCACCTTCTTCTTCTTGCTTGCTTGACTTGAACTTCCTTCAGCCCTTCTTCTTCTTCTTCTTCCTTGCGTCTAGCCTTCTTCTCTTCTCTTCTCTCAAGGTGGCCGAACCTCTAAGAGTGGGAGAGCCTTCCTCTCAAGCAATTGAACACCTCTCCCCCCTCCTAGAGGCCTCCTTATATAGTTTTTCAATGGGGCTCTTGCCCCTTCTTGAAGCCTCTAGAATGGGGTGTATTACACCCCTTTCTTGAACTTTCTAGAGTTCTCTTCAAAGCCTCCTAAGGGCTATTATTTGGGTTGCACTTAGGATCTCTCTTAGCACATGATAGATATGCTTTGAACTGCTCTTTTGGGCTGAGAATGGGCCTTCTTTGCTGGGCCGAATTCTACTCTAAGCTAGGCTTTCTTTTCTTAGGTTTTCTCAAGGAATCCACTTGCTCTTCTTGGGCCGAAGTGCTCTCTCTTGCTTCCACAACCGGGCTGGACTGAAATTGATCTTTTTGAACCTTCTTTTCTTGCCTTTTTCCTTCATTTTCTTGGATTAATTATCCCTGAAACTTATTCTTAGCATTAAGCTAAATTAAGGAAAAAATTAATAAAACCGGCATAAAAATCCATGCTAAAGTCCTCAAAAATTATAGATAAATTGTAGGTTCATCAAAGTTGTGCCCAAGAAAGGGGGTATGATTGTTGTTCCAAATGAGAAAAATGAACTCATCCCTACTAGAACCGTCACCGAATGGCGTGTGTGTATTGAATATAGAAAATTAAATGAAGCCACCCGGAAGGACCATTTCCCTCTCCCATTTATGGACCAAATGTTGGAGAGGCTAGCCGGGCATGAGTATTATTGTTTCTTGGATGGATATTTAGGCTATAACAAGATACCAATTGCACCAAAAGATCAAGAAAAGACCACTTTACTTGCCCATATGGAACCTTTGCATACCGAAGGATGCCCTTTGGGTTATGCAATGCCCTAGCAACCTTTCAGCGATGTATGATGTCTATATTTTCTGATATGGTTGAAAAATTTATTGAGATCTTTATTGATGATTTTTCAGTTTTTGGCTCTTCGTTTGATGCATGTTTGAATAATCTGGAATAGGTGCTTACTAGATGCAAAGAATCACATCTTGTGTTGAATTGGGAGAAATGTCATTTTATGGTGCAAGAAGGCATAGTGCTTGGACACAAGATATCTCAAAGAGGTATAGAAGTCGACAAGGCCAAAGCGGAGGCAATTGAAAAATTGCCACCCCCAACATTTGTTTGTTCTTTGAGAAGTTTCTTAGGACATGTCGGATTCTATAGGAGGTTTATTAAGGATTTCTCAAAAATTTCCAAGCCATTATCTACCTTGCTTCAGAAAGAAGTGACCTTTGAATTTTCAACTGAATGCCTTCATGCTTTCAACATCTTGAAAGACAAATTGATCCATGCACCTATCATGGTAGCACCAGATTGGACCCTCCCATTTGAATTAATGTGTGATGCAAGTGATTCTGCTATAGGAGGTATTTTAGGAAAAAGAATGAACAAACATTTTCAGCCAATTTACTATGCTAGCAGAACCTTGACTGGACCCCAACTCAATTACACCACCACAGAAAATGAGCTGCTAGAAGTAATATTTGCACTTGACAAGTTTCTTTCATATCTGATATTATCCAAGGTTGTTGTCTACACAGATCACTCGGCATTAAGGCACTTGCTTACCAAGCAAAACTCAAAACCAAGATTGATAAGGTGGATCCTTTTATTGCAAGAGTTTGACATTGAGATTAGAGACATAAAGGGTGCTGCAAACCTGGCTGCTGACCATCTCTCCCAGTTGGACAAGGTAAGCTCAAAAGAGGAGATAACCAACAACATTCGAGAAGAATTTCCGGATGAGTAGTTGTACTCAATACAAGAATATTCATATCCTTGGTATGCTGATTTTGCTAATTATCTAGCTGCACAAGTCCTTCCTCCTAACCTTTCATATCAATAGAAAAAGAAATTCCTTTCTGATGTAAAATACTATTTGTGGGAGGAACCCTTGTTGTATAAATTGTGTGCAGATAAGATCATAAGGAGATGTGTCCCCGAGGAGGAGATGGAGTCGGTACTCCAATTTTGCCATGATAAAGAAGCAGGAGGTCATTTTGGTGCTAGTCACACTGCAGCCAAGGTTTTGCAATCAGGTTTTTATTGGCCCACACTTTTCAAAGATGCCCATAGGTATGTGTCCACATGTGACAAATGCCAAAGATCGGGAAACATTTCCCGACGGAATGAAATGCCCCTTTCCAATATTTTGATATGTAAAATCTTTGATGTTTGGGGTATAGATTTCAAGGGGCCTTTCCCGAATTCTTTTGGGAATAAGTACATCCTCATTGCAGTTGACTATGTATCCAAATGGGTAGAAGCCATGGCTTTACCTACAAATGACTCAAGAAGGGTGGTACACTTCCTAAAGAAGCTATTCTCCCGATTTGGCACTCCGCAAGCTATAATTAGTGATAGGGGAACTCACTTCTGCAATAGCCAATTTGAGAGGTTAATGCAGAAATATGGAATTACACATAAATTAGCTACCCCTTATCACCCTCAAACTAGTGGCCAAGTGGAGTTGGCTAACAGGGAACTCAAAAGAATTCTAGAAAAGACCATAGCATTTGCCAGAAAAGATTGGTCCATCAAATTAGATGATGCATTATGGGCATACAAAACTGCATTTAAGACACCCTTTGGCATGTCCCCCTATAGATTGGTCATTGGTAAAGCATGCCATTTACTAGTTGAATTAGAACACAAGGCCTATTGGGCTCTTAAATTCTTAAATTTTGACATTCAGGCCATAGGGGCTAAAAGGCAGTTGCAATTGAATGAATTGGATGAATTCAGATTTGCCGCCTATGAGAATGCCAAAGTTTATAAAGAAAGAATCAAAAATTAGCATGATAAGAACTTGCTAAGACGGGACTTTTATGTAGGCCAACATGTATTGTTATATAATTCCCATCTCTGCTTGTTTCCAGGTAAGCTGAGATCCAGGTGGTCTGGACCCTGTACCATTTCACAGGTTTTTCCCCATGGGGCTATAGAACTCACCCACCCGGTTCAGGGCACGTTTAAAGTAAATGGTCAGTGCCTGAAACCATATTTAATGGGCGGTACTATACCCCTTCCATCCACTGTTTATCTTGATAACCAATAATCTTTTATGCTTGCTCATGAACAAGTTAAGGCATCTTTTTGTCATTTATCTTTTTAGAATATTAGTTAGTAAAATAAAGATCTTTTTCTCAAAATTCCAATTCTTTAAGGACTCAGTTCATCCTTTTCTTTTCTTCAGTTTGCTCTAGCAAGTGTGATTCCCTAACACTATGGACATTGAGGACAATGTTCATCTTAAGTGTGGGGGAGTGAGCCCGAGGCTAGGGTATGGGGGCTGAAACCCTAGCCCGAGGCTAGGCTAGGGTACACTGTAAAGGACAGTGCACCCCCTGAAACCCATCAAATGGGCTCTATGGGCCCAACACTTACCCTAAGTGGTCCCTGGGCCAAGCCACCCTGTAACACACAGGGACTCTGGGCAGATGCAAAATTAGCCCATCAGGTATTATCCTCAATGGTCTTACACTTAAGCTCTCAGCCCATAATGATCACACACTGCCCGACAAGAGAGGACCTCTCCCTTGGCTGCAAGGAACAGTGTTGCACTCTCTACTTATATGGATCCCGGGAATTAAAATCTTCTTGCAGACATTTGAGAAACCAGAATATATATACTTTTATATCTCATATAAAATATACTTTGCAAAACAAATCTCAACGGTTGAAATCGGCTGCCGGCAGTCTTGGTTTCCATCAGTGAGAGTGTATCCCCGATCATTACCTTTGTCCGACAAAGGGGCTGATCCTATCACTATGATCACCCACTCAGATGAATTCTCAGATTGTCCCAACATACCCAGGTTTTGACCCCCGCTATGGATCTCACTGAATGGTACATCAAAAATAGCCCAATCCGACACCTAGTGCAGTATCATAATCGAGTCTAGGGTCGGGTGTAACTTTCTAGTTTTGCCCATTAATCTCCAAGGTCTAGGGCAATACTGGAAATCTGGTCCAGTTCAAAGATTCAATTAATCCTACACTATATGTGCCTAGGGTCTCACCCTGGTAGCTGAGACAGGCCACCCCAACCGACTTGGTGGCACCACAGTGTCAACCTTGTCCGGATAGGTCTCCCTAGACCGATCCACTGGCTGTGAACATTCTAAACTAACACGAGTCTCATCAGTTGTCCAGTTTAAGGGTATTACACAGAAACATACCAAGGGAACATGAATCAAATATGCAATTCATTTACAATAAACTCATAAAGTACATCATTCTGATTGAAGCTAAGGGCATACAAAACTGTCTAACAACTCCCACTTGCACTTAGGTCCAATCAGGAACTAGCCGGAGTCCCATTCATTCCACGTGTTTCTCAAACACTTTCTGTGATAGTGGCTTCGTCAATGGGTCTGCAACATTTTGCGCTGATGCTACCTTCTGAATCAGGACATCCCCTCTACCAACAATCTCCCACAGTACATGGTACTTCCTCTCGATGTGCTTCAACTTCGAGTGGGCTCGTGGCTCCTTAGCCTGAGCAATGGCTCCATTGTTGTCACACAACAATGGGATGGGTAATATGCTGGACGGAACCACTCCCAACTTGTGAACGAACTTCTTCATCCACACGGCTTCTTTGGCAGCCTCATTTGCGGCAATGTACTCGGCCTCGGTTGTGGAGTCTGCAGTGGACCCCTGTTTGCTGCTTTTCTAGCAAACAACACACGATCCTATCGTGAAAACATATCCAGATGTAGACTTTCTATCATCTGGGTCCGACTGGATTGGCCTAAAATCTGCTTACTACACTCACTGCCTGAGCTATGTCAGGACGAGTGCACAGCATGGCATACATGATGCTCCCTACGGCCGAGGCATAGGGAACATCTTTCATGCCATCAATCTCCTTAGAAGTCTTGGGAGACATCTTTTTGGAGAGAGTGACTCCGTGCCTAAAAGGAACATTTCCTTTCTTGGAGTTTTCCATGCTGTATTTCTTGACTATTTTGTCAATGTAAGCAGATTGGGATAATCCTATTATCTGCTTTGATCTATCTTTGTAGAGTCGAAGACCCAGTATATCCCTTTCTGCGCTGCCATCTTCGATCCAAAATAAAATAAATAGAAATCCTATTTCTATTAATGATTACATCAGATCAAATACATAATACATTGTGTCTAGAAAATAAAAAAAATTATTTATAGACCAAATGTAATGAATAAATAAAGAAATTGCAAATCTTGCAAGTTCAGTGCGCAAACCAAGAATTCGATCTCCTCTTGTACGAACAGCCCATAAATCAAGAAAATCATAAAGAACAATTCTAAATAATAATCAGATTTATATAAAATTAATTTCAGATTATTCGCCCATTAATTTTGGGAACAAATTTCCCAAAACCCATATCTGCGCAAATCGGGTAGAACACCTTCTGCCCATTTGCGCAGGTTCAGATCTGAAACAAATTGGTTCAAGATTTGAACCATGGCTCTGATAACACTGAAGGGATGTGAGATCCATCCCATGGACGCCCAAAGATTGCAGAATAAGGGGCGAATTTCAAAAATTTTTCTCTCCCTTCAACTGGGAATCGCATTCCCTATTTTAGAAAATCATATTTTCAAGGATCATTCTTAAACCATGAACTGAACCAGATCTGAACCAGAAGGAGTAGGAGAGGATTATACCTAATACGGAGAAGTAGTATCTCCCAACGAAGGTGTTCACGCCCAAGGAAGGATCCAAAGACTGCTCCCACTGAAGATGGCGCAGCGCAGGATGGAGCAGAATCAGCAGTGTTCTTCTCCAAAAACTCTGTCCTTCGCAAGAATCAGCAGGATGGTACGTGAGCACAGCTTTCTTTCAATCATTTCTCAAAGAACTGATGTCAAGATCCAATCTTGACTTCTCCCACAACTGGAGATCGAACAGGCAAACAGGGCGGCAAGAGGAGGGAGGCGGCAAGAGAGTATTCGCAGGGTGCAGAATTCTCTCTTCTTGTGATTTCAGCACTGAAGAAAATCTGATGTGTGTCTACTAAAGGCTGCCGCCCCCTTCTTCTTTTGTTAACCTAAAAGATCAACTCCTAATCCCATTAGGAGCTGCTTATCCAAATCATATTTGGATCAGCCTTCTCATCAAGTGATAAGGATAAACCCTTATCTTATCTGCAGATCAGATTAGCTTTCTCCTAATCTCATTAGGAGGTTTCTAGATCTAAATCACATTCAGATCTGGACACTCTGAGTGGATAGGGTCGAGACCCTATCCTATCTACTAATCCACGTCAGAACTTGCCCCATTATTAACTAAATAAATAGCCCAGTTCGAAATGGGCTTTTGGCCCATTAATCTTATGTACTCACTTAACCTTCCTAACTGCTGCCCAGTTGGGCTTCCTTGTATGGCGTGGGACCCAAGCATTGATCTACACATCAGCCACATGGGTTTGGCCCAGCCTTTGTTACAAGGCCTGGCCAAATACACTGTTATGGACAGTGCACCCCCTGAAACCCATCAAATGGGCTCTATGAGCCCAACACTTACCCTAAGTGGTCCCTGGGCCAAGCCACCCTGTAACCCCCAGGGACTGTGGGCAGATGCAAGATTAGCCCATCAGGTATTATCCTCAATGGTCTTACACTTAACCTCTTAGCCCATAATGATCATACACTGCCCGATAAGAGAGGACCTCTCCCTTGGCTGCAAGGAACAGTGTTGCACACTCTACTTATATGGATCCCGGGAATTAAAACCTTCTTGCAATCATTTGAGAAACCATAATATATATACTTTTATATCTCATATAAAATATACTTTGCAAAACAAATCTCAACGGTTCAAATCGGCTGCCGGCAGTCTTGGTTTCCATCAGTGAGAGTGCATCCCCGATCATTACCTTTGTCCGACAAAGGGGCTGATCCTGTCACTATGATCACCCACTCATAATCGAGTCTAGGGGTCGGGTGTAACTTTCCAGTTTTGCCCATCAATCTCCAAGGTCCAAGGCAATACTGAAAATCTGGTCCAGTTCAAAGATTCAATTAATCCTACACTGTATGTGCCTAGGGTCTCACCCTGGCAGCTGAGACAGGCCACCCCAACCGACTTGGTGGCACCACAGTGTCAACCTTGTCAGGATAGGTCTCCCTAGACCGATCCACTGGTTGTGAACATTCTAAACTAACACGAGTCTCATCAATTGTCCAGTTTAAGGGTATTACACAAAAACATACCAAGGGAACATGAATCAAATATGCACTTTTATTCATTTACAATAAACTCATAAAGTACATCATTCTGATTGAAGCTAAGGGCATATAAAACTGTCTAACATGGTTGTTAGGCAGGAAACCCCCTGTGATACGCCGAGCTGCTCTACAGCGAGCTACCTTACACCGAGCTGCTGGTGATATGCCGATGTGCTTCTATTTGAGGCAGGTCGCCGAGGTGGCCTACTTAGGTTTGGATAGGAGCGAGCTTATTCTAGCTAGGGAGCTGACGAGCTTAACCCGAAGTGTCTTCAATTCGAGATTCTCCCTACTTGGGAGAATCTTAGCTCGGGGTGCTCCCTACTTGGGGGAGTCTTAGCTCGGGGTAACGAAGTATTATCTTGTAGTGAGCTACCATTCATGGTGAGCTGCCAGGCTGGGTCATAGCGAGCTCGTTACGCTGAGTTGGAGCGAGCTCGTTATACTGAGTTGTCACCTATGTTGAGTTACGTCCACGTGTCCCCTCGTTATGAGGTCGGGCCACATTACCCTCCATCAATTATTTAGGATGTAATCTTCCTCTAAGAAGTAGACATTTCGACTAACAAACAATTTTTGTTCCTATGGGCCCTAGAAGATACCCTATGGAGTCCTTGGCGTAGCCTACAAATTGACAGTGACTAGTTTTGGATTCCAATTTGTTCACACTTATCTTTTTGGCATGTGCTAGACAACCCCATATTTTCAAGTGTCGTACACTTGGATTCTTTTCAGTCCATAGTTTGTAAGGAGTCTTAGGAACCGATTCAGTTGCCCAATTCAACACATTAATTGTAGTCTCCAATGCTTACCCCCAAAACGATATGGGTTACTCTGAATGGGTAAGGAATGATCGGACCATATCTAATATAGTCTGATTTCATATCTCTGACACACCATTTAATTGTGGTGTCACAAGCCGAAGGAGGATATTGGAGTGCCTTTGGCATTGGTTGCACTTCTATACCAATTCAACAACGTCCTTCTGGATGGTTGGCTAAAAATATTCTTGTCTGAGTACTTTTTGTGCCAGAGCCCAACCTTCCAGATGATTGCCGCAAATACTCTCGTGAATTTCTCTAAGCACATACTCGCCCTCCTCTCGATAGAGGCATCTGAGATAGGGTAGGGTGAAGGATTTTCTATACAACTTGCCTTCATGTATGGAATACCGTGCTGATTTCCATCAAACTCTCCTTACCTTAATTAATTGTGGTGTCAAAGGCCGATGGAGGATGTTGGAGTGCCTTTGGCATCGATCGCACTTTTGTACCAACTCAACAACGTCCTTCTGGATGGTCGGGCAAAAATATTCTTGCCTGAGTGCTTTTTGTGCCCGAGCCTAGCCCCCTAAATGATTGCGACAAACACCCTCATGAATTTCTATAAGCACATACTCGCCCTCCTCTTGGCAGAGGCATCTAAGAGAAGATAGGGTGAAGGATCTTCTATACAACTTGCCTTCAAGTATGGAATACCGTGCTGATTGCCATCAGACTCTCCTAGCTTCATTCTTGTCGAATAGTAGTTGCTCATGTCGCAAGTAGGCAAGAATAGGATACATCTAGTAAGGTTCATCTTGGAGAGAATACAATTGCGTCTCTCCAATGCTAGGATGTGTTATGTTTTTTATGCACACAATGCGGCCGAGGGCCAATCCCGAATAGCTTGCAAGTTTTGATAAGATGTTGGCTCGTGCATTCTCAACTCGGGGGACCTGGTGCAGAGCGAAGTGCTGGAAGTGACCACTCAACTCTCGGACTTTGCCCAAGTATTTGGCCATATTTGGCTCCCTAGCCTTAGACTTTCCATTCACGTGTTTTACATCTAATTGTGAATCGGTGAAAAGCTTAATATGCTTGGCTTTGAGCTCTTTTGTTAGTTAGAAGCCAGTGAGCAAGGCCACATACTCGGCTTCATTGTTGTAAGTAGGGAAACAAATTAAACCGTAGAGCATACTCCAGCTCATTACCATTGAAGGGATGAGAGATCCATCCCATGGACGCCCAAAGATTGTGAAAAAGGGGCGAATTTCAAAAATTTTTCTCTACCTTCAACTGGGAATCACATTCCCTATTTAGAAAATCATATTTTCAAGGATCATTCTTGAACCTTAAACTGAATCAGATCTGAACCAAAAGAAGTAGGAGGGAGGATATACCTGATATAGAGAATCAATATCTCCCAATGGAGGTGTTCACGCCCAAGGAAGGATCCAAAAT
Source organism: Nelumbo nucifera (assembly GCF_055504915.1). Classification (NCBI taxonomy): domain Eukaryota; kingdom Viridiplantae; phylum Streptophyta; class Magnoliopsida; order Proteales; family Nelumbonaceae; genus Nelumbo; species Nelumbo nucifera. The sequence goes on along the minus strand of NC_142649.1, from coordinate 141,972,298 downwards.
TTGCTCCCACTGAAGATGGCGTAGTGAAGGATGGAGCAGAAGCAGCAACGTTCTTCAAAAGAACTTGACCCTTCGCAAGAATCAACTGGATGGCATGTGGGTACAGCTCCAACCAATCTTTTACCTAAAGATTGGGATCAAGGTCAAATCTTGATTTCTCCCAAGAACTGGAGATCGAACTGAAGGGAATGGCAATGACAGGAAGGAGGTGGCAGGAGAGAATTCACAGTATGCAGGAAATCTCTGTTTTTCTCTTTCTTTGCTCCAAAGAGTAAATATGTTGTGTTTTTTTCTAAAAGGCTGCCGCCCACTTCTTCTTTTGTAATCTTAAAGGGATCAGCTCCTAATCAGATTAGGAGTTGCTAATCGAAATCATATTTGGGTTAGAAGTCCCTTTAAGTGATAAGGGATAATCCTTATCTTATCTGCAGATCATATCATCCATCTCCTAATCTAATTAGGAGGTTTCCAGATCTAAATCTCATTTCTTGGACTCTCTAAGTGGATAGGGTCTAAGCCCAATCCTATTAGCTGATCCACTTCAGAATTCGCCCCCTTTAATTGACTGATCAAATCAGCCCAGTTCGAAATGGGCTTAAGGCCCATTTAAGGTTATATACTCAAAAAGCCTTCCAAACTGCTGCCTAGTTGGGCTTCCTTGAATGGCGTGGGACACAAACATTGATCTACACATCAGCCACATGGGTTCAGCCCAGCCTTTGTTACAAGGCCTGGCCGAATACACTGTTATGGACAGTGCACCCCCTGAATCCCATCTTATGGGCTCTATGGGCCCAACACTTACCCTAAATGGTCCCTGGGCCAAGCAACCTTGTAACACTCAGGGACTATGGGCAGATGCAAGATTAGCCCATCAGGTGTTATCCTCAATGGTCTTTCACTTAACCTCTCAGCCCATAATGATCATACACTGCCCGACAAGAGAGGACCTCTCCCTTGGTTGCAAGGAACAGTGTTGCACTCTCCACTTATATGGATCCCGGGAATTAAAACCTTCTTGCAAACATTTTAGAAACCATAATATATATACTTTTATATCTCATATAAAATATACTTTGCAAAACAAATCTCAACGGTTGAAATCGGCTGCCGGCAGTCTTGGTTTCCATCAGTGAGAGTGCATCCCCGACCATTACCTTTGTCCGACAAAGGGGCTGATCCTATCACTATGATCACCTACTCAGATGAATTCTCGGATTGTGCCAACATACCCAGGTTTTAACCCTTGCTAAGGATCTCACTGATTGCAATATCAAAGACTGCCCAATCCCACACCTAGTGCAGTATCATAATCGAGTCTAGGGGTCGGGTGTAACTTTCCAGTTTTGCCCATCAATCTCCAATGTCCAGGGCAATACTGGAAATCTGGTCCAGTTCATAGATTCAATTAGTCCTACAATGTATGTGCCTAGGGTCTCACCCTGGCATCTGAGACAGGCCACCCCAACCGACTTTGTGGCACCACAGTGTCAGCCTTGTCAGGATAGGTCTCCCCATACTGACCCACAAGCTGTGAACATTCTAAACTAACACGAGTCTCATTAAGTGTCCAGTTTAAGGGTATTACACAGAAACAAACCAAGGGAACATGAATCAAATATGCACCTTTATTCATTTACAATAAACTCATAAAGTACATCATTCTGATTGAAGCTAAGTGCATACAAAATTGTCTAACAGCTCACACTTGCACTTTGGTCCAATCAGGTACTAGCCGGAGTCCCATGCTTTCCACGTGTTTCTCAAACACTTTAAGTGATAGTGGCTTTGTCAATGGGTCTGCTACATTTTCCGCTGACGGTACCTTCTAAATCAGGACGTCCCCTCTACCAACAATCTCCCGCAATATGTGGTACTTCCTCTCGATGTGTGCTTCGACTTCGAGTGGGCTCGTGGCTCCTTAGCCTGAGCAATGGCTCCATTGTTGTCACACAACAATGGGATGGGTGATGTGCTGGATGGAACTACTCCCAACTCGTGAATGAACTTGTTCATCCACACGGCTTCTTTGGTAGCCTCACTTACGGCAATGTACTCGGCCTCGGTCGTGGAGTCTGCAGTGGACCCCTGTTTACTGCTTTACCACCAAACAGCACACGATCCTATTGTGAAAACATATCCAGTTGTAGACTTTCTATCATCTATGTCTGACTGGAAATCGGCATCTGTATACCCTTGGATCTGTAGTGAGCTACCGTTGAATACTAGACAAAACTCTTTTGTCCTTCGAAGGTACTTAAGTATGTTTTTCACAGCAGTCCAATGCTCCTGCCCTGGGTTGGCCTGGAATCTGCTTACTACACTCACTGCCTGAGCTATGTCAGGACGATTGCACAGCATGGCATACATGATGCTCCCTACGGCTGAGGTATAAGGAACGTCTTTCATGCCATCAATCTCCTCAGAAGTCTTGGGAGACATCTTCTTGGAGAGAGTGACTCCGTGCCTCAAAGGAACCTTTCCTTTCTTGAAGTTTTCCATGCTGTATCTTTTGACTATTTTGTCAATGTAAGCAGATTGGGATAATCCTATTATCCGCTTCGATCAATCTCTATAGAGTCGAAGACCCAGTATATAGGAGGCTTCTCCAAGATCTTTCATGGAGAATTGCTGCGAAAGCCATACTTTCACCGTAGTTAACATTCCTACATCATTCCCAATGAGTAGAATGTCATCTACATACAGAACCAAGAAGGTAACCTTATCCCCACTGTACTTCCTGTAGACACAGGGTTCATCCAGATTCTGCTCGAAGTCAAACGATTTGACAGTAGAGTTAAAATGGATGTTCCAACTTCTAGAAGCTTGCTTAAGCCCATATATGGATCTGTTAAGTTTACATACCATGTTTTCCTGACCTGCAGCAATGAAGCCTTGCGGCTGCTGCATATAGATATCTTCAGTAAGATCTCCATTCAGGAATGCAGTTTTGACATCCATCTGCCAAATCTCATAATCATGGTATGCTGCTACTGCTAGTAGGATCCTAATGGATTTAAGCATGGCCACAGGCGAAAAGGTTTCCTCATAATCGATGCCCTCTTTCTGAGGGTACCCTTTCGCCACCAGACGAGCCTTGAAGGTCTCAACCTTACCATCGGGGCCCTTCTACCTCTTGTAAATCCATTTGCAACCGATTGCCTTTACCCCGGAGGGCGGATCTACTAGAGTCCAGACTCCATTGGTCTTCATTGAGTCCATCTCTGCCCTCATGGCCTCCACCCACTTCTGGGAATCTATGTCCAACATAGCTTCTGCGTAAGTCACGGGATCCTCTTCACTAGTCAAGATTTCCACTAGGTAACTATCCTGGTCATAACCAAAACGGATCAGTGGCCTGGATACCCGAGTGGATCTTCTAGGTTGGTCACTACCTAGAACTTGTGGGACATCTCCCACTGCTCCTGAGCTCTCCTCATCAAAAACAAATTCCTGATGATGGGTGTCCAGGATATAATCAGTTTCCAAGAATTGTGCATTTCGACTGCTGAACACTTTCTGCTCACTTGGGTCATAGAATAGATAACCTACAGAGCCTTTTGGGTAGCCTACAAATAGGCAACGGCTGGTCTTGGATTCCAACTTGTCTGCACTCGTTCTTTTAACGTGTGCTGGACAACCCCAAATCATCAAGTGTCTGACACTTGGTTTCTTTCCGATCCAAAGTTCATATGGAGTATTTGGAACCGATTTGGTTGGAACCCGATTCAGCACATAAATCGCAGTCTCTAATGCGTAACCCCAAAAGGATGTGGGTAACTCTGAGTGTATGAGAAGCGACCGGACCATATCCAATAAGGTCCTATTCCTCCACTCTGAAACACCATTAAGTTGTAGGGTAGCAGGAGGAGCTAATTGTGATACTATCCCATTGTCCTTTAAGTAGTCCCTGAATTCGTCAGAGAGATTATCGCCACCTTGATCTGATCGAAGGGCTTTAATTTTTCTCCCTAACTGTTTCTCGACCTCTTGTCTAAACTCTTTAAACTTTTCAAAAGATTCAGAATTGTGTCTCATTAGGTACACGTAACCAAATCGTGAAAAATCATCTGTGAAGGTGATGAAATACACGTGTTGATTTCGTGTCCTAACACTCAGGGGACCACATACATCAGTATGTATTAAGTCAAGTGTGCCTGTACATTTTTCAGGCTTACCGTTAAATGGCCGTTTTGTCATCTTGCCTTGTAGGCAAGGCTCACAAGTGGGAAGATCTTCTACAGTTAGAAAATCCAAAGGACCATCCTTTACCAATCTTGTGATTCGGTCAACACCGATGTGGCCGAGTCGGTAATGCCACAGACACGTGAGATTAACTGTATCACAGGCTCTCTTCTTGGGGATTTCAGCCGACGTAGTTTCGGTTATGTTAGTTTCTAGAGAAGGATGTAGAACATAGAGACCGTTCTCCAGTTCCCCGTATGCGATGAATCTGTTGTTTCTTTTAATAGTAATTGTATTACTAAAGAAGATAGAATAACCATCAGCACACAGTTTTGAGACAGAAATCAAATTTCACCTTAAATTTTGTACATAAAGACAATCTTTCAGTACAATTATTCCTTCTCTAAAAAATAATTCCGCGGTTCCTATGGCCGCGGCTGCAACAGTTGCAGTAGTCACCAAGTAGAGTGTGACTTCTCCTTCACTCAGCCTTCTGCTTACCTGAGTTACACGGGTGAGTTGAAGCCTCGGAGTCAATACACCAGGACGTAGAAGCTACCAACAAATTGGTTTCTATAACCCAAGTTTTGAAGTTTCCTTTCTTAGATTCCAGGTAGGCAGGACAATTCCTTTTCCAGTGGCCGGTCTTCTTGCAGAAGTGACAGGCATCCGATGCTTTGTCTTTCTTCTACTTCTTGCTCTTAGTGGCTTTCTTCTGAGGCTTCTTCACCTTCCTCTTTCTCTTGCTTGTCTTGCCAGTTTCAACAAGCATGGCTACAGGCTCATCCTTTCTAATCAGTTCTTCAGCTCTTTGCAACATATTGCTGAGCTCTTGCATGCTGACATTCAGCTTGTTCATGTTATAGTTCATGATGAACGGATTAAAGGAAGGAGGCAAAGAGTTAAGGATAGCATCTATCTGGGTTGCAAGGTCCAGCCCGGATCCAAGAGCCTCCAATTTGTTAATGTATCCCATCTTCGAAGACAATGGTCGTGAACTTGTTGACCCTTGGACATTTGTGCGGTCATGAACTGTTTCAGGACCTTTTGTTGAGTAGAACGATTCTGCTCTTCATACATTGTCCTGAGACTGTTGAATATGTCTTTGGCAAGTTCGATCTGATTGAACTGCCTCTGTATCGGGTTGTCTAGGGAGGCAATGATGTAACACCAGGCAAGGGAGTTTTTCTCCTCCCATTCTTGATAGTCTCTCCTTCGGGCCTCAGAAGCCCTATCACCCGGACGCTCCGGGGCAGGATTCTTTGCCACTTTGTCCAGCCTGTACCAGTCAGTATAGTTTGGGCCCTTCAACTTGTTGTCATCAAGCAGTTTTGCAAATGATCCGTTTGCCATTTTCTGATAAAAGAGCAAACATCAGTCCACAACCTAATTTGATTCTTGTTCATTTCATAGATATGGATTTTAATCTACGATCCATTTCCATTTATTCGTCTCTGAGATTTCCCTCCTTTCTCAGTGACGGAGACTATGGGTTGTCTCTGGAAATGTGGGAAATCACATAGGGTGCATGGAGCCAACTGTTTCAGCTGCATAACCTCACCACCTTTCTGTGAAGGATCATATCCACTCATCATATGAGTTTTCCCTTTGGCCTCTGTCAGACATGGTTTAGAGCTGTTTTCAGGTAAACCTTTCTGTCCAGTGAGTGCTTACACATCATATTCGTGAACGCCAAGGTACCGTGAGAGAGTTCCCATTTTCTGGTGAAGCCCCTCCCACATCGGTCTATGACGCCTCTATCATCTTATGAAACACTCAGACAAGCCTTCCTCATTACTGAAGGACCCATCCTCATGCTAATGATGGAAGGCCTTTAGAGAGTTCATCATTTGAATCTCCCTATCACATGCATTCATATTAGCCGGAGGGAACAGACAATTTTGCCCCAGTTCTTATTTTAGGTCAAACCAAAGTGGCTCCCACTAACTTTCATAAAGCCAGATTTCGGTGGGCCTAAATCGGCTAGGGTTCCGCATGTAACCACTTGATGAGGTGTGGGGCCCACCACTTAGGGAGGTCATCCAATGACCAAAAGGGACACCATGGCAATGATGTGCATTCAGCCATGGTGTGCGCAAGAGCCACTGTCGATTGAGCATGGGCCAAGTACTTATGGCCCATGTACGTAGCACATCACACATCCATACATCACATGCAGGGATAAATTGATTCAATCAATTAATCATCTGTAAGGCCCATTTGAAGCCCATTTTAAATCCATAATATTAACCTTTAATATTATCTAGGTATATGGGTCGAATGGTTCAGCCCATATAGCTTTAAATGTTAAGTGGGGTTTTAGCAGTTTTAACCTTTTAAAACTGGGCCTTTACAGGTTGGGCCGAATTAACCATTTAATTAAACACCAATCCTTAGGCCCATTAGTGGGAAAATTAGGGCAGACTTTCAGCCTTCATTAAACCCTAGATTCGGTTCAAACTATTTGAACCAATCTTGGTTCGAATCGGTCTAGGGTTTGATCTTTAATTAAATCTTTAATTCAAGAAAATAATCTGAAACTAAATACTGATAAAAGAAAAACAAGAATCAGTCAATCAGGGCTGTTCACACAATCCATCCTGCAAAACAGAGGTTAGATCACAGAATGCAGTTTCACAAACTGCAAATCACAGATAGTGATTCTCCCATCTACGAAATCTCCTTCTCTGCGCTGCCATCTTCGATCCAAAATTAAAAATAAATAGAAATCCTATTTCTATTAATAATTACATCAGATCGAATACCTATACATTGAGTCTAGAAAATAAAAAGAAAAATTATTTACAGACCAAGAATAATTCAAGAACTGCAAAATTAATAATTAGATTAATTTTCTTGAATTAAAGATTTAGATCTCCCTTTGTACGAACAGCCCATAAATCAAGAAAATCACAAAGAACAATTCTAAATAATAATTAGATTTATGTAAAATTAATTTCAGATTATTCGCCCATTAATTTTGGGAACAAATTTCCCAAAACCCATATCTGTGCAAATCGGGTATTGCGCAGGTTCAGATTTAAACAAGATGGTTCAAGATTTGAACCTGGCTCTGATACCACTGAAGGGATGAGAGATCCATCCCATGGACGCCCAAAGATTGCGAAAAAGGGGCGAATTTCAAAAATTTTTCTCCCTTCAATTGGGAATCACATTCCCTATTTAGAAAATCATATTTTCAAGGATCATTCTTGAACCTTAAACTGAATCAAATCTGAACCAAAAGAAGTAGGAGGGAGGATATACCTGATACAGAGAATCAATATCTCCCAATGGAGGTGTTCATGCCCAAGGAAGGATCCAAAATCTGCTCCCACTGAAGCAGGCACAGTGAAGGATGGAGCAGAATCAGCAACGTTCTTCAGAAGAACTTGACCCTTCGCAAGAATCAACTGGATGGCTTGTGGGTACAGCTCCAACAAATCTTTTCCCTAAGGATTGGGATCAAGGTCAAATCTTGATTTCTCCCAAGAACTGGAGATCGAACTAAAGGGAATGGCAATGACAGGAAGGAGGCGGTAGGAGAGAATTCGCAGTATGCAAGAAATCTCTCTTTTTCTCTTTCTTTGCACTAAAGAGTAAATATGTTGTGTTTTTTTCTAAAAGGCTGCCGCCCTCTTCTTCTTTTGTAATCTTAAAGGGATCATCCTTATCTTATCTACAGATCATATCAGCCATCTCCTAATCTAATTAGGAGGTTTCCAGATCTAAGTCTCATTTTGATCTTGGACTCTCTAAGTGGATAGGGTCTATGCCCAATCCTATTAGCTGATCCACTTCAGAATTCGCCCCCTTTAATTGACTGATCAAATCAGCCCAGTTCAAAATGGGCTTAAGGCCCATTTAAGGTTATGTACTCAGAAAGCCATCCAAACTGCTGCCCAGTTGGGCTTCCTTATATGGCGTGGGACCCAAACATTGATCTACACATCAGCCACATGGGTTCAGCCCAGCCTTTGTTACAAGGCCTGGCCGAATACACTATTATGGATAGTGCACCCCCTGAATCCCATCTTATGGGCTCTATGGGCCCAACACTTACCCTAAGTGGTCCCTGGGCCAAGCCACCTTGTAACACCTGGGGACTGTGGGGAGATGCAAGATTAGCCCATCAGGTATTATCCTCAATGGTCTTACACTTAACCTCTTAGCCGATAATGGTCATACACTGCCCGACAAGAGAGGACCTCTCCCTCGGCTGCAAGGAACAGTGTTGCACTCTCCACTTATATAGATCCCGGGAATTAATACCTTCTAGCAAACATTTTAGAAACCATAATATATATACTTTTATATCTCATATAATATATACTTTGCAAAACAAATCTCAATGGTTGAAATCGGCTGCCGGCAGTCTTGCTTTCCATCAGTGAGAGTCCATCCCCAATCATTACCTTTGTCCGACAAAGGGGCTGATCCTTTCACTATGATCATCCACTCAGATGAATTCTCGGATTGTCCCAACATACCCAGGTTTTGACCCTTGCTAAGGATCTCACTGATTGCTATATCAAAGACAGCCCAATCCGACACCTAGTGCAGTATCATAATCGAGTCTAGGGGTCGAGTGTAACTTTCTAGTTTTGACCATCAATCTCCAAGGTCCAGGGCAATACTGGAAATCTGGTCCAGTTCATAGATTCAGTTAATCCTACACTGTATGTGCCTAGGGTCTCACCCTGGCATCTGAGACAGGCCACCCCAACCGACTTGGTGGCACCACAGTGTCAGCCTTGTCAGGATAGGTCTCCCTAGACCGACCCACTGGCTGTGAACATTCTAAACTAACACGAGTCTCATTAAGTGTCCAGTTTAAGGGTATTACACAGAAACATACCAAGGGAAGATGAATCAAATATGCACCTTTATTCATTTACAATAAACTCATAAAGTACATCATTCTAATTGAAGCTAAGGGCATACAAAACTGTCTAACAACCATCTTGGGTGAGAAGTATGAGACTAGCTCCTCTTCCTTTGGTGCTAGAGGATCCATCTATGAACAAGGTCTTGGTCGGTCGAGGCTCTTCCTCATTATCGGAGGCTTGGTTGTTCGCGGCTGAAGGTGCATTCAACTAAGAAATCTGTCAATGTTTGTACCTTTATTTTTGGACTCAGTTGATAGTGTAGGTCAATCTCTAACAGTTTGATAGCCTACTTGGTTAGCTAACATGAAGTCTCAGGCTTTGAGAGCACCGACTTGAGGAGTTGGTTTGTCAACATCAAGATCCTATGGGCTTGAAAGTAAGGCCTTAGCTTCCTAGTCGAGACCACTAGTGCAAAGGCTATTTTTCCTACTTCTAGGTATCTGGTCTTGGCCTCATGGAGGACCTTGTTGATGTAATATACTAGTTTCTGAATTCCCTTGTCCTTCTGAAACAACACCAAGCTGATTGCGTTGTCCCCGGTTGAGAGGTACAATAATAAGGTTTCTCCCGGGATGGGCTGCATGAAGGGATGGGATATCCATCACATGGATGCCCAAGTCTTGCGGAATGGATTGGGCGAATTTCAAAAATTTCTCCCATCTTTGCAGGGAATCAAATTCCCTATTTTAGAAAACATAATTTCAAGGATCAATCTTGAATCAAGAACCAAATCAGATCTGAACAAAAAGGAGGAGGGAGGATATACCTGATAAAGAGAAGCAATGTCTCCCAATGGAGGTGTTCACGCCCAAGGAAGGATCCAAAATCTACTCCCACTGAAGATGGCGTAGTGAAGGATGGAGCAGAATCAGCAATGTTCTTCCGAAAGAACTTGACCCTTCGCAAGAATCAACTGGATGGCTTGTGGGTACAGCTCCAACCAATCTTTTCCCAAAAGATTGGAATCAAGATCAGATCTTGATTTCTCTCAAGAACTGGAGATCGAACTAAAGGCAATGGCGACAGCAGGAAGGAGGCGGCAGGAGAGAATTCGCAAGGTGCAGAAAATCTCTCTTTCTGTGATTTTTAGCTCTGAAGAGAATTGAACATCAAAAATCACAAAACTGTGTTCGCCCCTTTCTTCTTTCATAATCTTAAAGGGATCAGCTCCTAATCTCATTAGGAGTTGCTAATCCAAATCATATTTGGGTTAGAAGTCCCTTTAAGTGATAAGGGAAAACCCTTATCTTATCTGCAGATCAGATCAGCCATCTCCTAATCTAATTATGAGGTTTCCAGATCTAAATCTCATTAGAACTTGGACTCTCTAAGTGGATAGGGTCTAGCCCCAATCCTATCAGCTGATCCATCTCAGAATTCGCCCCCTTTAATTGACTTATCAAATCAGCCCAGTTCGAAATGGGCTTAAGGACCATTTAAGGTTATGTACTCAATTAGCCTTCCAAACTGCTGCCCAGTTGGGCTTCCTTGTATGGCGTGGGATCCAAACATTAATCTACACATCAGCCACATGGGTTCAGCCCAGCCTTTGTTACAAGGCCTGGCCGAATACACTGTTATGAATAGTGCACCCCCTGAATCCCATCTTATGGGCTCTATGGGCCCAACAGTTACCCTAAGTGGTCCCTGGGCCAAGCCACCTTGTAACACCCAGGGACTGTGGGTAGATGCAAGATTAGCCCATCAGGTATTATCCTCAATGGTCTTACACTTAACCTCTCAGCCCATAATGATCATACACTGCTCGACAAGAGAGGACCTCTCCCTTGGCTGCAAGGAACAGTGTTGCACTCTCTACTTATACGGATCCCGGGAATTAAAACCTTTTGCAAACCATTTTGAACCCATAACATATATATATCTTTATATAAATATTTTGCAAAACAAAATCTCAACAATTGAAATCGGCAGCCGGCAGTCTTGGTTTCCATCAGAGAGAGTGCATCCCCGATCATTACCTTTGTCCGACAAAGGGGCAGATCCTTTCACTATGATCACCCACTCAGATGAAATCTCGGACTGTCCCAACATACCCAAGTTTTGACCCTCGCTAAGGATCTCACTGAATGGTACATCAAAGACAGCCCATTCCGACATCTAGTGTAGTATCATAATCGAGTCTAGGGGTTAGTTATAACTTTTCAGTTTTGCCCATCTATCTCCAAGGTCCAGGGCAATACTGGAAATCTGGTCCGGTTCAAAGGTTCTATTAATCCTACACTGTATGTGCCTAGGGTCTCACCCTGGCATCTGAGACAGGCCACCCCAACTGACTTGGTGGCACCACAATGTCAGCCTTGTCAGGATAGGTCTCCCCAGACCGATCTACTGGCTGTGAACGTTCTAAACTAACACGAGTCTCATTAAGTGTCCAGTTTAAGGGTATTACACGAAAACATACCAGGGGAACATGAATCAAATATGCACTTTTATTCATTTACCATAAACTCATAAAGTACATCATTCTTGATTGAAGCTAAGGGCATACAAAACTGTCTAACACCGCATGAGCAATGGTGGCGATGCGAGGTAGGATTTTAATTCTTCAAAGACTTTTTGGAAATCATTTTTTCCATTAGAAGTCATTCAATTTCTTGATGGCTCGGAAATAGGGCATGCACCGGTTGACCAACTTGGACATGAATCGGCTAAGGCCTACGACCTGGCCGGTGAGCCTCTAGGCTTCTTTAAATGACTAATGGGGCTCCATGTCCAATATGTCTTGTATTTTCTTAGGGTTGGCCTATATGCCTTGTTGGGTGACTACAAAACCTATGAATTTTCCCGAAATGACCCCAAAGGTGCATTTAGTAGGGTTCAGCTTCATGTTGTATTTCCTCAATACCCCAAATGTCTCACTAAGGTTTGAGGTGTGCTAGCTAGCCCTAAGATTCTTCACAACCATGTCGTATGCGTAGGCCTCAGTGTTCCTCCCAATATTCTCTTTGAAAATCTTATTCACTAGCCTTAGGTAAGTGATCCTATCATTCTTTAGTCCAAAAGGCATCACCTTTTAGCAGTAGGTGTCATGTTTGGTGATGAATGATGTCTTCTCTTTGTCATCAGTATGCATTTTTATTTGGTTGTAGCTAGAGAAGGCATCCATGATGCATAGTAGCTCATACCACATGGTGGCATCAATAAGGTGATCAATCCTTGGTGTCGTATAGAATAATTCGGATCGGATCTGCTCCTCATGGAGCACTTTTTACACCAATTTCATAGGTATGTTTCAGTCATACTTGGGGAACATTTCCTGTATTTATAAGTTATTATTCATGAAGCTTGTTTCCAATTCACAGTAATGATGTCACTGTGAGATCGGTGTGATAAGCAGATCCCAATTCCTCACAGAGTGTTCCCACATACATAACCCATTGAAGCAACAGTCAAAAATTGCTTGTTGAGTTAGGTTAGCTTAATCTCTCTATCACTATGTATTTGATGGTTTGGTGCAATTTTTGTTGGTGATGATCCTTCAAAGAGGCACCAGTCAACTCGGTTTATATTTGTAACCTCCTACTCCTAGCCCAAACAATCTAGAGGTTCTACTGTTGGCTGTAGCAACAGTGAGAATTATTTTGTGTAATACTTGCAAATGTTGGAAATGAGTCCTTTCTTCTTCTCTGCTTCAAAAACTTTTCGGATGCTATGGTTCTATTCTCTCTTACTTGCCACGCTTCATAGACCTTGTCGCACTGACCCTCCTTACCCCCTCTGTTCTAGCGCAGATAGTTACTTGATCAATAGCACGTTTCTATCATACAATTTTGCCTGTTAAAGCAGGTAATCATATAAATGTTAGACAGTTTTGTATGCCCTTAGCTTCAATCAGAATGATGTACTTTATGAGTTTATTGTAAATGAATAAAGATACATATTTGATTCATGTTCCCTTGGTATGTTTCTGTGTAATACCCTTAAACTGGACACTTAATGAGACTCGTGTTAGTTTAGAATGTTCACAGCCGGTGGGTCGGTCTGGGGAGACCTATCCTGACAAGGCTAACACTGTGGTGCCACCAAGTCGGTTGGGGTGGCCGGTCTCAGCTGCCAGGGTGAGACCCTAAGCACATACAGTGTAGGATTAATTGAATCTTTGAACTGGACCAGATTTCCAGTATTGCCCTGGACCTTGGAGATTGATGGGCAAAACTGGAAAGTTACACCCGACCCCTAGACTCGATTATGATACTGCACTAGGTGTCGGATTGGGCTATCTTTGATGTACCAATCAGTGAGATCCTTAGCGGGGGTCAAAACCTGGGTATGTTGGGACAGTCCGAGAATTCATCTGAGTGGGTGATCATAGTGACAGGATCAGCCCCTTTGTCGGACAAAGGTAATGATCGGGGATGCACTCTCACTGATGGAAACCAAGACTGCCGGCAGCCGATTTCAACCGTTGAGATTTGTTTTGCAAAATATATTTTATATAAGATATAAAAGTATATATGTATGGTTTCTAAATTGTTTGCAAGAAGGTTTTAATTCCCGGGATCCATATAAGTGGAGAGTGCAACACTGTTCCTTGCAGCCGAGGGAGAGGTCCTCTCTTGTCGGGCAGTGTATGATCATTATGGGCTGAGAGGTTAAGTGTAAGACCATTGAGGATAATGCCTGATGGGTTAATCTTGCATCTGCCCACAGTCCTTGGGTGTTACAAGGTGGCTTGGCCCAGGGACCACTTAGTGTAAGTGTTGGGCCCATAGAGCTCATTTGATGGGTTTCAGGGGGTACACTGTCTTCAGCAGTGCATTCGGCCAGGCCTTGTAACAAAGGCTGGGCTGAACCCATGTGGCTGATGTGTAGATCAATGCTTGGGTCCCACGCCATACAAGGAAGCCCAACTGGGCAGCAATTTGGAAGGTTTTTTGAGTACATAACCTTAATGGGCCTTAAGCCCATTTCGAACTGGGCTGATTTGATCAGTCATTAAGGGGGCGAATTCTGAAGTGGGTCAGCTAAAAGGATTGGGCTTAGACCCTATCCACTCAGAGAGTCCAAGATCTAAATAAGATTTAGATCTGGAAACCTCCTAATTAGATTAGGAGACAGCTGATCTGATTTGCAGATAAGATAAAGATTATCCCTTATCACTAAGGGACTTCTAACCCAAATATGATTTGGATTAGCAACTCCTAATCTGATTAGGAGCTGATCCCTTTGAGATTATAAAAGGGGAAAGGGGCGGCAGCCTTGAAGAACACAACATCATCAACAGCATTCTTCTCTTAAAGAAAGAGAGATTGAGAGATTTCCTGCATACTGCGAATTCTCTCCTGCCGCCACCTTCCTGCCATTGCCATTCCTTCAATTCGATCTCCAGTTCTTGGGAGCAATCAAGATTGGATCTTGATTTCAATCTTTTGGGAAAAGATTGATTGGAGCTGTACTCACAAGCCGTCCAGTTGATTCTTGCGAAGGGTCAAGTTCTTTTGAAGAACATTGCTGATTCTGCTCCATCCTTCACTGCGCCATCTTCAGTGGGAGCAGATTTTGGATCCTTCCTTCGGCGTGAACACCTCCATTGGGAGATAGTATTTCTCCGTATTAGGTATAATCCTCTCCCACTCCTTTTGGTTTAGATCTGGTTCAGTTTATGGTTCAAGATTGATCATTGAAAATATGATTTTCTAAATAGGGAACACGATTCCCAGTTGAAGGGAGAGATAAAATTTTGAAATCCGCCCCTTATTCCGCAATCTTTGGGCGTCCATAGGATGGATCTCTCATCCCTTCAATAAAGGCATCGAAGATTCTGACTGCTGTTATCATTCTGACTTGTATTATGGTAGTTCTTCTAAGCTCATGGATCTACTACCATGTTAGGAGAAAAGGATCAAGAAAGGGTAGATATTCTTAAAAACATAATACTTCACCTAATATATATATTCTTTAGTTTCTGTTGCAAATTAACCTCTTTTTTGGTTTGTTGCAGAGAAGAAGAAAATTATCCTTGAAGAACCTCCTTTACGGGACACTCAACGTCCGCTTAGAACAGATTCTTCATACCAAAGTGTTCTAGGAATGGATCAGACAAAACATCATGGTTTTCCAATGATTAGTTTAGCTACTATACATGAAGCTACAGATGCATTCTCTGATTTAAATAAGACTGGACAAGGTGGTTTCGGCCCAGTTTACAAGGTATAATAGAATCTCTAGAATTGCAATTAATTCACAAATAAATGTTTCCTTGACTTCTAGATTGTACTGTTTGGTTTGATGGAAAATAACGCAGAAACAAAAAGTTGAGGGTAAGTTCTTCAGGAATTTCACAAATTTTGTGAAGAATTTCCCCTTGACTTAATCTGTTTCTCTCTCGTTTTCTATCAAACCAAAACACTTTTTTAATGTCATCATCTGTTGTTGTTACCTTCTCAACCTTTCAATGCACAACAACTTGTGAGAGAATGCTAATTAAGGCAAAACTTACACAAATTTAGAAATACTTGTCTAATAAATGCCTATTCAATCTCTGAATTAAAAAAAAAAAATACTAAGAGGGTTTTATATTCAGGCAACTCTACCTGATGAAACTGAAGTAGCAGTTAAGAGGCTAGCAAGTTCAGAGCAAGGTTTCAGATGAATTCACGAAGGAAGTTTCATTAATAATGAAACATCAACACAAAAATCTTGTGAGGCTCTTGGGAGGTTGTGTGGAAGGAGAAGAAAAGCTACTTGTCTACGAATATATGCCTAATGGAAGCCTTGATGCTGTACTCTTTGGTTTGCATTATTTTCTTGCTATTTTTGAATTTACTTGATATTGAATGAACACAACATAAATTGGAATTTACATGATATTGAAGAGAAGACGAGCACTACTCGATTGGAAAAAATGATTTAACATTATTATTGGAATTGCTCGTGGAATTCTTTATCTTCATGAGGACTCTCGACTTAGAATCATTCATAGAGACTTAAAAGCTAGTAATGTGTTATTGGATCAGCACATGAACCCAAAGATTTCAGATTTTGGCATGGCAAGGATCTTTGAAAGAAATAAAAATGAAGCTAACACTGCTAGGATAGTTGGAACTTAGTAAGTATTTACCTTTTAAAATCTTCTGTTGCAGATAAGAGCTTATAGTTGTTAGATAGTTTTCGTATGCCCTTCGCTTCAATCCGATTTGATGTACTTTTGTTATTTAGTGGAAATAAATAAAGTGCATGTTTAATTCATGTTGTTTGGTTTAATTCTGTGTAAAACCCTAAAACTGGACATTTATAGAGACTCGTGTTAGTTTTAAATGTTCACAGCCATTGGATAAGTCTGGGGAGATTTATCCTACCAAGGCTGATACTAGTGTGCCACCAAGTGTTGGGATGGCCTGTCTCGGCCACCAGGGTAAGACCCATGGCACATGTAGTATGGGATTACTCGAATCCTTGAACCGGACCAGATTTTCAGTATTGCCCTAGACCTTGGAGACAGATGGGCAAAACTGGAAAGTTACACCTGACCCCTAGACTCGATTATGACACTTCACTAGATGTCGGATCGGGCTGTCTTTGATATGCCAATCAGTGAGATCCTTAGATGGGGGTCAAAACCTGGGTATGTTGGGGCAGTTTGAGAATTCATCTGAGTGGGTGATCATAGTGACAGGATCAGCCACTTTGTCGGACAAAGAGTAATGATCGGGAATGCACTCTCTCTGATGGAAACCAAACTGCCGGCAGTTGATTTCAATCGTTGGAATTTTGTTTTTGTAAAATTAAAATATATATATGTATATGTACGGTTTCAAAATGTTTGCAAATGGTTTTAGTTCCCGGGATCCATGTGAGTGGAGAGTGGAGAGTGCAGCACTGTTCCTTGCAGCCGAGGGAGAGGTCCTCTCTTGTCGAGCAGTGCTTGATCATTAAGGGCTGAGAGGTTAAGTGTAAGACCATTTAGGATAATACCTGATGGGCTAATCTTGCACCTGCCCACAGTCCCTGGGTTTTTATAAGATGGCTTGGCCCAGGGACCACTTAATGTAAGTGTTGGGCCCATAGGGTCCATATGATGGGCTCAGGGGTTTACTGAGTCTTTTAGTGAATTCGGTCGGGCCTTGTATTAAAGGCTGGGCCGAACCCATGTGGCTGGTGTGTAGATCAATGATTGGGTCCCACGCCATACAAAGAAGCCCAACTGGGCAGCAGATTGGAAACTAGTTAAACACTGAACATCTAATGGGCCAAAAGCCCATTTTGAGTTGGGCTGATATGATCACCCATTTATGGGGCGAATCTGAGATTAATGTTAGTAAAAGGATTGGGCCTTTAACCTTATCCACTCTTGGAGAGCAAATTCAAATTAGATTTGAATCTGGTAACCTCCTGATAAGATCAGGAATAAACTAACTTTATCTGCATATAGGATTAAGATAATCCCCTATCCAAATACTGATTTGGATTGGGATAACTCCTCATTAGGAGGTTTCTTAATCAAGAAGAAAGGAGGAGAAACCCAAAGAGAAATATAGCAGATTTCGAACCAAGGGTGAAAAGCAAGAAAGCTTCCTACGAATTGAGATCAGAGCTCATACAGTCTCCAGAGAGAAGAGAAGTTTTTTCAGCCATCTTCGTCCCAGGAGTCCTCCTCCAGCCGCCGCCATTCATTGTTGCAAGATTTGATCTTTGCAGCAAAAGGAAGTCAAGAAATCAGTTCTTGACATCAGTCTTGCAAGAAAGATTGAAAAGACTCAGTGTTTAGTGTTTCTAGAGGGTTCTTGCGAAGGATCTAGTGTGTAGGACGCACCCTGCTGGTTCTGTTCCATCCACAGCTGTGTCATCTTCAGCAGAAACGGATCTTGGTGCATTCTTTCGGCGTGAACACCAACTTTGGGAGATACTGCTTCTCCTGATCAGGTATATTCCTCCCTTTTATCTTTTGGTTCAGATCTGGTTTGATTATGGTTCAAGTAGGATCCTTGAATATTGTATTCTAAATTTAGGGAATATGATTCCCAGTTGGGAGAAGGTAGGAAAATTTTTTGAAATTCGCCCACCCATTCTGCAACCTTTATGGCATCCATTAGATGGATCCTACCATTCTTTCAATAGTGGTGTAGGAAATGCTCTTATTTAGAACAAGTAACACTAAACAATACCAATAGTAATCCCAAACAACCATGCATATTTTTACTCTTTTACGTGTGCTCTTATTTACTACTCTTTTACTCTGCTTAATTTTAAGACTTATTTACTACTCTTTTACTCTGCCTGCATAAACTGAAAAGCTAACATGGATTTTATTTGTAATTGTTAGATCCAATTAATTCTCTAATTTATTTTACAATTTTTCTTTTAATTTTCTCCTGTCTCTCCAAATAGTGGGTACATGGCTCCAGAATATGCTATGGAGGGGTTGTATTCTATAAAGTCAGATGTTTCAGCTTTGGAGTTCTAATGCTTGAGATCATAACTGGAAGAAGGAATGCTGGCTTCCATCTGTCCAAACATGCTCCTAGTCTGTTAGCTTATGTAAGTCGCTCTATCTTTATATCACTGTGTTTCTTCAAAGAATGTCTTGTTGCAATCACATCTGTTATAACGTCTAGCCCCACCTATGATGAATGTAGGCATGGAGATTATGGAGAGAAGAGAAAGTGTTAGAGTCGATGGATCCATTGTTAACAGAGTCATGTTGTAAAAGTGAGCTTGAAAGATGCATCCAAGTTGGATTATTGTGTGTACAAGAAGACCCGATGGATAGACCTACCATGTCATCGGTAGTTGTCATGCTTAGAAGTGAAACAGTATCTCTTCAAGAACCACAACAACATGCATTCTCTGTTGGGAGGATTACAGTGCAGTCTGATCATTCTTTGAGGAGTCCTGATGGTTTTTCAATCAATGGATTAACCGTTTCTGCTGTTCTTCCGAGATGAGTGACATTATGAATGGTCGCAGGGTTACAACCTAGCGCCTTAATTAGAATAATAGATACAAGAACAATGTTGGAATTTAATCTATATATCAGAATGTTAATGTTGACATCCCACGTGATTAACTACTTTCATTGATGAAATAAGATGGTAGTTTATCATTTTATCCTCTTGCTAATTACAAAATTGAAAATTATTGACGTAAAATTCTATTAAATGAGTAGCATTGATTAGAAATTTTATATCAAGGATCGTATACGACAATTTACATCAACGACTATTCCTCTAATTACTTAACCATTAAAAAAATATAATTCTTCAAGAAAAAAACATTAATTCTTTTGTAGACGAAAAACCACTAAAAAATAATTGATTGGGTATTTGTAAATCCTATTGTGTAGAATATTTGCAAGGTTTACAGGCTGACAATTCTTTTCAATACGAGAATGAAAAAACATGAATTAGTATCAATTAGTACCATAGCTTTAATATAAATGACACCCTTTTCGTTATAATTTCAGTTATTTCTTTTCTTTGAATTAGTTGACTTATGGGCTTTGTAACCAATAATAAAGCCTCACATCAGCCATAAGGCATATATGCTCCACCAATATTTTTGATGTTGAGTGATCTGACTACTCCCTACTGGAGGACGATCTGGTTTCCAGTCAGGTGGCGATCTAGGTGAATCTGTAAGAAAGGATTAGAGAACACGGGGTGACTAACCCGGTGAGGTCGCTCCAATGCTTAAGTCAGTAAACTGATGCGAGCTGAAAAGCTTTGAGAGCTTAGAGATCTAGAGAGCTAGAGAGTAGAAAAATCACGCGTACCTTGCACCATTGGGGTTGGTGCCTTTATATACTGAATTTGTCGTGGAGCTCACGTAAGAGCTCCAGGATATCCGGGGTGTGGAGATAGAGTTTGTTCCGCTTCCGAAGGAGCATTATATAGGTAAGGCTTATCGTTCCACTTTCGACTCCAGCAGAGTCGGGATGAGTCCTCATTGTAATCTCGAAAGAGTCAGGATTTGTTAGTTCATCATGATCTCGAGAGATTCGGAATCCGTTGGAGAGATTTATCCTGCCAAGGCTGATACTGGTCTACCACCAAGTGTTGGGATGGCCTGTCTCGGCCACCAGGGTAAGACCCAAGGCACATGCAGTATGGGATTACTTGAATCCTTGAACCGGACTAGATTTCTAGTATTGCCCTGGACCTTGGAGACAGACGGGCAAAACTGGAAAATTACACCTGACCCCTTGACTCGATTATGACACTTCACTAGGTGTCGGATCGGGCTGTCTTTGATATGCCAATCAGTTTGATCCTTAGCGGGGATCAAAACCTAGGTATGTTGGGACAGTCCGAGAATTCATCTGAGTGGGTGATCATAGAGACAGGATCAGCCCCTTTGTCGGACAAGGGTAATGATCGGGAAAGGCACTCTCTCTAATGGAAACCAAACTGCCGATAGTTGATTTCAATCGTTGGAATTATGTTTTGAAAAATTAATATATATATATATATGTATATGTACGGTTTCGAAATGTTTGCAAATGGTATTAATTCCCGGGATCCATGTGAGTAAAGAGTGTGGCATTGTTCCTTGCAGCCGAGGGAGAGGTCCTCTCTTGTCGGGCAGTGCTTGATCATTAAGGGCTTAGAGGTTAAGTGTAAGACCATTTAGGATAATACCTGATGGGCTAATCTTACACCGGCCCACAGTCCCTGGGTTTTTATAAGATGGCTTGTCCCAGGGACCACTTAATGTAAGTGTTGGGCCCATAGGGTCCATGTGATGGGCTCAGGGGTTCACTGAGTTTTTCAGTGAATTCGGCTGGGCCTTGTAATAAAGGCTGAGCTGAACCCATGTGGCTGGTGTGTAGATCAATGCTTGGGTCTCATGCCATACAAAGAAGCCCAACTGGGCAGTAGATTGGAAACTAATTAAACACTGAACACTAAATGGGCCAAAAGCCCATTACGAGCTAGGCTGTTTTGATCACCCATCTATGGGGCGAATCTGAGATTAATGTTAGTAAAAGGATTGGGCCTTTAAGCTTATCCACTCTAGGAGACCAAATTCAAATCAGATTTGAATCTGGTAACCTCCTGATAAGATCAGGAGTAAGCTAACTTAATCTACAGATAGGATTCAGATAATCCCCTATCCAAATACTGATTTGGATTGGGATAACTCCTAATTAAGAGGTTTCTTAATCAAGAAGAAAAGAGGAGAAACCCTAAGAGAGAAATCATATCAGATTTTGAACCAAGGGTTTTAGAAGTGCAAGAAAGCTTCCTGCAAATAGAGATCAGATCTCATTCATACTCTAGAGAGAAGAGAACCAATTATTCTATCTTCATCCTTGGAGTTCTCCTCCAGCCGCCGCCGCCATTGATTCTCACAAGATTCGATCTTTGTAGAAGAAGGAAGTCAAGAAACCAGTTCTTGACATCAGTCTTGCAGAAAAGACTGAAGAGGATTCGGTGTTCAGAGTTTCCAGAGGATTCTTGCGAAGGATCCAGTGTGTAGGACGTACTCTGCTGGTTCCGTTCCACCCACAGCTGTGTCATCTTCAGCAGGAGCGGATCATGGTTTCTTGTTTGGGCGTGAACACCAACTTTGGGAGATACTACTTCTCCGGATCAGGTATATTCCTCCCTTTTGCTTTTGGTTCAGATCTGGTTCGATTATGGTTCAAGTAGGATCCTTGAATATTGTATTCTAAATTTAGGGAATGTGATTCTCAGTTGGGAGAAGGTAGGAAAATTTTTGAAATTCGCCCACCCATTCCGCAACGTTTATGGTGTCCATTAGATGGATCCTACCATTCTTTCAATAGTATCAGAGCCAGGTTCAATTCTTGAACCAAAAGAAAATCAGATATGACCCTGCGCATATGGACAAAAGATGTTCTGCCACGATTTGCGCAGATTGCTTTCCTTTTTTTCAAGAAAAGGTTTCTTGTTAAGGGCGATTGATCTGAAATTAATTTTTTGTTAAATCCAAAATTTATTTAGAATTGTTCTTTATTTATTTTGATTTAATGGACTGTTCGAACCTGGAGATCGCAATGCAGTTTTGGCGCAGATGGTCTGCGCAGCCTTTTTCATTTATTTTATTCAATTCGGTCTGTAAATAATTTCTTTTTTATTTTCTAGACTGAATGTATAGGATTTGATCAAGAATGTAATTAATTAATAGAAATAGGACTTCTGTTATTTATTTTCTTGATTAAAGAAGAAGGAACAAGATGGCGGCACTAGAGATTTGCAGATAGAGAAATCGCTTCCTGCGATTTACAGTTTATGAAACTGCAACATTAGTGATTAACCTCTGTTTTTCAGGTGGTGTCAACAGTCCATAATTGATTTGTGTTTGTTTAAAATCAAGATTATTAATTTCAGATCTTTCATGAATTAATTCTTGAATTGAAAATCAGTTCCGGACCATTTCGGACTAGATTGGACCAAAACTGTTTGGACCGAATCTAGGGTTCGAAGGGGGCTGTTTTTCAGTCCATATTTCTCACACTTGCTGCTCCAAATCTGATGTTCAATTGCAGGCATTAATTCGGCCCACCAGTAAAGCCCAGTTTTAAATGGTTAAAACTGCAAAAGCCCACTATTGTGAGAAAAGCTGTATGGGCCGAACTGCTAACTGCGATTCAGCCCATACACCTAGTAGACATTAATTATTAATTATATGGATTTTAAATGGGCTATTCGATGGGTTTTACAGCAGTTAATTGATTGGATCAATTCCTCCTTTACATGTGATGTTTGGATGTTTGATGTGTTGCGACCGTGGGCCATAAGCACTTGGCCCATGATGACTCGTTAGTGGCTCTTGCGCACACCATGGCTGAATGCACATCATTGCCATGGTGTCCCTTAAGATCATTGGATGACCTCTCCTTGCTTGCTGGGCCCCACAACCCTGAAAAGGGATGCGTACGGAACCCCTAGCCGATTAAGGCCCACCAGAAATCAGACTTTATGAAAGTCAGTGGGAGCCACTCTGGTTTGACCTAAATTAGAATTAAGCATAATTTCGTTCCCTCCAGCAAATATGAGTGCATGTGATAGGGAGATCCATATGATGGACTCTCTAAAGGCCTTCCATCATTAGCACAATGATGGGTCCTTCAGTAATGAGGAAACTCATCATAAAATTGGGCTATCCATTTGCTGTTGGATCTATTAGAATGTTTCATAAGATGATAGGGGCGTCATAGACCAATGTGGGAGGGGCTTCACTAGAAAATGGGAACTCTCTCACGGTACCTTGGCGTAACCTGAATATAATGGGTGAGCACTCACTGGACAGAAAGGTTTACCTGAAAACGGCTCTGAACCTTGTCTGACAGAGGCCAAGGGGAAACTCATTTGATGAGTGGATATGATCTATCACAGAAAGGTGGTGGGGTTTTGCAGCTGAAACAGTTGGCTTCATGCACCCCATGTGATTTCTCACATTTCTAGAGACATTTCATCATCTCCGTCACTGAGAAATGAGGGAAATCTCAGAGATAAACAAATGGGAATGGAACATAGGTTAAAAACCATATCTATGTAGGTAATATGAATCAAACTAAGGTTGTGGACTAACGTCTTTGCTGTTTTATCAGAAAATGGCAAACAGTCAATTCGCAAAGCTTCTAGACGATAACAAGCTTAAGGGCCCAAACTATGCTGACTGGTACAAAAATCTTATGCTGGTCCTAACTTCCGAAAAGTTAGACAAGGTGGTGAAAAATCCTGCCCCGGAGCGTCCAGGTGATAGGGCTTCAGAGGCCCGTAGGAGGGACTACCAAGATTGGGAGGATAAGAACTCCGTAGCCCGCTGCTTTGTCATTGCCTCATTAGACAACTCAATACAAAGGCAGTTCGATCAGATCGAACTAACCAAGGACATATTGGACATCTAAAGACAATGTATGAAGAGCAGAACCGTTCTACCCGACAGAAGGTCCTGAAACTGTTCATGACTAGGCAAATGTCCAAAGGGTAGAAAGTTCATGACCATTGTCTTCGGATGATGGGATACATTAACGAACTCGAAGCTCTTGGATCTGGGCTAGATCTTGGCACGCAAGTGGATGCCATCCTGAATTCTTTTCCCTCTTCCTTCAATGCATTCACAATCAACTACAATATGAATAAGCTGAATGTCAGCGTCCAGGAACTCAGCAATATGTTGCAGAGGGCCGAGGATCTACTCAAGAAGGATGAGCCTGTGGTTATGCTTGCTGAAGCTAACAAATCAGGTAAGAAAAAGAGAAAGGCAAAGAAGCCCCAGAAGAAAGGTGCCAAACCCAAGAAGCAGAAGAAGAACAAGGCATCTGATGTCTGTCACTTCTACAAGCAGACCGGCCACTGGAAGAGGAACTGTCATGCCTACCTGGAATCTAAGAAAGGTAACATCGAAACTTGTGTCATAGAAACTAATATGTTAGTTACTTCTGTGTCCTGGTGTGTTGACTCCGGGGCTTCAACTCATGCATGTAACTCACTGCAGGGGTTCAAAGTTAGTAGAAGATTGAATGAAGGCGAAGGAACCGTAGAATTAGTTTTTGGAGAAGGAGTCCTTGTACTTAATGATTGTCTTTATGTATAGAACTTGAGAAGAAATTTAATTTCTGTTTCTAAACTGTGTGCTGATGGATATACTGTTTATTTTAGTAATATGATTTCTGTTAAATAGAATAACAAATTCATCGCATGCGGGGAACTGGAGAACGGTCTCTATGTTCTACATCCTTCTCTGGAAACTAACTTAACCGAAACTACGTCGATCAAAAATCCCAAGAAAAGGAATCGTGATACAGTAAATTGATGAGAGTAGAATTTATCATATTTTTATCCCAAATTATTCTGTCTTTTATACTAAATTAACATCTAATTGGACTCATATCTCTTATATTTTGGTCTAGGGTATGAAAGAAGGCAACAAGAGCAAAGAAAGACAAATCGGATGATTTTTCACAGTTTCGACATCGTTCAGTGATCTGGGCCTAACTCGCGTCTCTGAACTCTGAATGGGCTGATTCAAGATCCACTGGAAAGATAAGAGAAAAAGCCACAACTGTCATGTTTTGGGCTTTCATATATTCGGCCTGCATCGAAGTAAAATCCAGGTCCGAAGTCAGGGCAATTTTGTAGGAAGGCCTAATCTGCAGCTGAAGCCCAACTCACAGAAAAGCCTGGCTGAAGCCCAATTCGTAGAGGAGGTCTATTACGAATCCAAGAACAAGAAACTAAGAAGAATCCTTCTATATTTAAATTCTTGATGTAATCTTAGAGTGATAAAAGGATTGAGTTCAAGAGATAAAGAGATAGGATTAGAATTAGGATATGACTTTCTATTTCTTGTAAAGATCAACTTCAAGAGAAAGTAGGAGACCACCCCCTCCCCTTTAATCTATATAAAGGAGGGGGCAGACCAGCTTTAGGCATGACTTGATCACTTGATCACTGATTATTCAATCATTCAACTTCTGATCTGAATCAAGAAGTAAGGAGCAATCAGTTAAGAAGGGTTCAAGAAAGGTTCAAGAATTCAATAAACTTCAAGAAGAGGAGATCTCAGCACCATGGGCGAATTCAAGAGTTCTTTCTTCCCCTTTCTTTGTTTTAATTCTTCTATTATGAACTGATTTGTTTCTTGCTAGGGCTGTGGAAAGCCTAACCATGTTAATGAATATATTTTTATCTTCTTGATTTATCCAAGATTGTGATTTCCATATAGTCTATGAATTATTGTGCTTAATGCAATTAAGAGCTTGGCCACCTCTTAATTGATTTGGGTTATGTGAATGAATTGAGAGAGGAATTCACATAATTGATAGAATAATTCATAGTGTGAATTGAATGGTATATAGAGATATATATACATGATTCATCTAAATTTAATGGTTTTCTTGGACTTAATGCACTTCCATCTTGAGAGCTCTACTCGAGAGATCGAAGGGTTACCTGATGGGCATAGGTTTAGTATATCTCGAGAGAGAATATTAAATAAATTTGTGAAAATCTCAGCTTATGGGAATAACAATTAGTCTTGGATAATTGGACCCATCAATATTCATTACATTGGTTAGGTGGACCAAAAGTCCTAGCCATTTCATCATTGCATATTCGGTTAGTGATCATCTTTGTTTTTATTTTCTTTGTTCCAGTCTTTATTTTCAGTAGTTCTTGTTTCCTCAAATCTAAATTTCGACTGTCCAAATAATTAGGGAAGACTGTGATTCTAATACTTATTTTGTTAAATCCCCGTGGGAACGATATTATTATACTACTTGATAACTAGTGCACTTGCAAGAATTATATATTTATAGCTATCATAAATCCCACATGCCTCTGGCATTACCGACTTGGCCATATCGGTATTGACCGAATCACAAGGCTGGTAAAGGACGGTCCTTTGGATTTTCTAACCGTAGAAAATCTTCCCACTTGTGAGCCTTGCCTTCAAGGTAAGATGACTAAGAGGCCATTTGACGGTAAGCCTGAAAGATCTGGAGGCACACTTGACCTAATACATATTGATGAATGTGGTCCCCTGAGTGTTAGGACACGGAATCAACACATGTATTTTATCACCATTACAGATGATTTTTCACGATATGGTTACGTGTACCTAATGAGACATAAGTCTGAATCCTTTGAAAAGTTCAAAGAGTTCAGACAAGAAGTCAAGAAATAGTTAGGGAGAGAAATTAAGGCCCTTTGATCAGATCGAGGTGGCGAGTATCTCTCTGACGAATTCAGGGACTACTTAAAGGTCAACGGAATAGTGTCACAATTAGCTCCTCCTGCTACACCTCAACTCAATGGTGTTTAAGAGAGGAGGAATAGGACCTTGCTGGACATGGTCCAATCACTTCTCGTACGCTCAGAATTACCCACATCCTTTTGGGGATACGCATTAGAGACTACTATCTACATTTTGAACCGGGTTCCAACCAAATCAGTTCCGAAAACTCCATATGAACTATGGACCGGAAGGAAGCCAAGTGTAAGAAACTTGAAGATTTGGGGTTGTCCTGCACATGTTAAAAGAACAAGTGCGGACAAGTTGGAGTCCAAAACCAGCCGTTGCCTATTTATAGACTACCCAAAAGATTCGGTGGGTTATCTATTCTATGACCTAGGTGAGCAGAAAGTGTTCTGCAGTCGAAACGCCCAATTCTTAGAATCCGAATACATCCTGGACACCCATCGTTAGGAAATAGTTCTTGATGGGGAGAGCTCAGGAGTAGTGGGAGATGTCCCACAAGTCTCAGGTAGTGACCAACCTAGAAGGTCCACCCAGGTATCCAGACCACTAGTCCGATATGGTTATGACCAGGATAGTTACCTAGTGGAAGCCTTGACTAGTGAGGAAGGTCTCGTAACTTATGTGGAAGCTATGTTAGACATAGATTCCCAGAAGTGGGTGGAGGCCATGAGAGCTGAGATGGACTCGATGGAGACCAATGGAGTCTAGACTCTAGTAGATCCGCCCTCTGGGGTAAAAGCAATTGGTTACAAATGGATCTACGAGAGGAAGAAGGGCCCCGATGGTAGGATTGAGACCTACAAAGCTCGTTTGGTGGCGAAAGGGTATACTCAGAAAGAAGGCATCGATTATGAGGAAACCTTTTCGCCTGTGGCCATGCTCAAATCCATTAAGATCCTGCTAGCTGTAGCAACATACCATGATTATGAGATTTGGCAAATGGATGTCAAAACCGCATTCCTGAATGGAGATCTTAATGAAGATATCTTCATGCAGTAACCGCAAGGCTTCATTGCTGCTGGTCAGGAACACATGGTATGTAAACTTAATAGATCCATATATGGACTTAAGTAGGCTTCTAGGAGTTGGAACATCTATTTTGATTCTGTAGTCAAAATGTTTGACTTTGAGCAGAATCCGGATGAGCCCTATGTTTACAGGAAATTCAGTGGGGATAAGATCACCTTTTTTGGTGTTGTACGTGGATGATATCCTACTCATTGGGAATGATGTAGGAATGTTGACTTTGGTCAAAGTATGGCTGTCACAGCAGTTCTCCATGAAAGATCTTAGAGAAGCTTAATATATACTAGGTCTTCGACTCTATAGAGATAGATCGAAGCACATAATTGGATTATCCCAGGCTGCTTATATTGACAAAATTGTCAAAAGATACAAGATGGAGAACTCCAAGAAAGGAAACGTTCCTTTCAGGCACGAAGTTTCTCTCTGCAACCTAGGGCAAGAGAGACGTTCCCTATGCCTTAGCCGTAGGGAGCATCATGTATGCCATGCTTTGCACTCGCCCGGACATAGCTCAGGCGGTGAGTGTGGTAAGCAGATTCCAGGCTAACCTAGGGCAGGAGCATTGGACTGCTGTGAAGAACATACTTAAATACCTTCGAAGGACAAAAGAGTTTTCTCTGGTATTCAATGGTAGTTCACTACAAGTTCTAGGGTATACCGATGCCGATTTCCAATCGGATCTAGATGATAGAAAGTCTACATCTGGGTATGTTTTCACGATAGGATCGTGTGCTGTTTGCAGGAAAGCAGCAAACAGGGGTCCACCACAGACTCCACAACTGAGGTCGAGTACATTGCCGCAAGTGAAGCTACCAAGGAAGCCGTGTGGATGAAGAAATTCATACATGAATTGGGAGTGATTTTGTCCAGCACATCACCCATCCCATTGTTGTGTGACAACAATGGAGCGATCGCCTAGGCTAAAGAGCCTCGGGCTCACTCGAAGTCAAAGCACATCGAGAGGAAGTACCATGTACTGCAGGAGATCGTTGGTAGAGGGGACGTCCTGATTCAGAAGGTAGCATCAGTGGATAATGTGGCAGACCCATTGACTAAGCCACTCACATAGAAGATGTTTGATAAACACGTGGAAAGTATGGGACTTCGACTTGTACCAGATTGGACCTAAGTGCAAGTGGGAGATGTTAGACAGTTTTGTATGCCCTTAGCTTCAATCCAATTTGATGTACTTTTGTTATTTAGTGGAAATAATTAAAGTGCATGTTTGATTCATGTTGTTTGGTATAATTCTGTGTAAGACCCTAAAACTAGACACTAATTGAGACTTGTGTCAGTTTTAAGTGTTCACAGCCATTGGATAAGTCTGGGGAGATTTATCCTGCCAAGGCCAAGGCTGGTACTGGTGTACCACCAAGTGTTGGGATGGCTTGTTTCGGCCACCAAGGTAAGACCCAAGGCACATGCAGTTTGGGATTATTTAAATCCTTGAACTGGACCAGATTTCCAATATTGCGCTGGACCTTGGAGACAGATGGGCAAAACTGGAAAGTTACACCTGACCCCTAGACTCGATTATGACACTTCACTTGGTCGGACAAGGGTAATGATCGGGAAAGGCACTCTCTCTGATGGAAACCAAACTGCCAGCAGTTGATTTCAATCGTTGGAATTTTGTTTGGCAAAATTAATATATATATATATGTATATGTACGGTTTCAAAATGTTTACAAATGGTTTTAATTCCCGGGATCCATGTGAGTAGAGAGTGCGGCATTGTTCCTTCCAGCCGAGGGAGAGATCCTCTCTTGTCGGGCAGTGCTTGATCATTAAGGGCTGAGAGGTTAAGTGTAAGACCATTTAGGATAGTACCTGATGGGCTAATCCTGCACCTGCCCACAGTCCCTGGGTTTTTATAAGATGGCTTGGCCCAGGGACCACTTAATGTAAGTGTTGGGCCCATAGTGTCCATGTGATGGGCTCAGGGGTTCACTGAGTTTTTCAGTGAATTCGGCTGGGCCTTGTAATAAAGGCTGAGCCAAACCCATGTGGCTGGTGTGTAGATCAATGCTTGGGTCCCATGCCATACAAAGAAGCCCAACTGGGCAGCAGATTGGACACTAATTAAACACTGAACACTAAATGGGCCAAAAGCCCATTACGAGCTAGGCTGTTTTGATCACCCTTCTATGGGGCAAATCGAATGTTAGTAAAAGGATTGGGCCTTTAACCTTATCCACTCTGGGAGACCAAATTCAAATCATATTTGAATCTGGTAACCTCCTGATAAGATCAGGAGTAAGCTAACTTAATCTACAAATTGGATTAAGATAATCCCCTATCCAAATACTGATTTGGATTGGGATAACTCCTAATTAGGAGGTTTCTTAATCAAGAGGAAAAGAGGAGAAACCCTAAGAGAGAAATCATATCAGATTTCGAACCAAGGGTTTTAGAAGTGCAAGAAAGCTTCTTGCGAATAGAGATCAGATCTCATTCATACTCTAGAGAGAAGAGAACCAATTATTCTGTCTTCATCCTTGGAGTTCTCCTCCAGCCGCCACCGTCATTGCTTCTCACAAGATTCGATCTTTGTAGAAGAAAGAAGTCAAGAAACCATTTCTTGACATCAGTCTTGCAGAAAAGACTGAAGAGGATTCGGTGTTCAGAGTTTCCAGAGGATTCTTGCGAAGGATCCAGTGTGTAGGACGTGCTCTGCTGGTTCCGTTCCACCCACAGCTGTGTCATCTTCAACAGGAGTGGATCTTGGTTTCTTCTTTGGGCGTGAACACCAACTTTGGGAGATACTGCTTCTCCGGATCAGGTATATTCCACCCTTTGGCTTTTGGTTCAGATCTGGTTCGATTATGGTTCAAGTAGGATCCTTGAATATTGTATTCTAAATTTAGGGAATGTGAATCCTAGTTGGGAGAAGGTAGGAAAATTTTTGAAATTCGCCCACCCATTCCGCAATGTTTATGGCGTCCATTAGATGGATCCTACCATTCTTTCATGGAGTTGGTTATGCGGGAGTCAGTTGCGTGGCGATTCGAGTTGTTGGTGCCGAGCTGGTACTTCGGTCTTTTAGTTCAGAGCTGTATTGAATACCGCGGTGCCTCGATGCCAAGGTGAGCCTTGTGCCGAGGAGGCCCTGCACCGAGGTGAGCCTTATGCCGAGGTGACTGAATACCCGAGCTCAATTGTTGCGAACTAAACTTGCCAGGCTGAGTTGTCATATCTTGGTCAAGTCGTGTCCATGTGTCCCTTTTCGCTAGGTCGGGCCAAATCACCCTTCATCAATTGCCCCTACTCCCCGAGCCAGGGGTCTCATCCCGGTGTGGGGAGTTCATGACAAGTCCAGGTGGATTTGGCACGAGGTGTAGATGGTTTGACGGGCGAATTGTTGGTTGGATCAGCTCGACTGCTTGGCTCAACCAGGAATAACCTAGGTCGCGTCAGGTGTATACGCGGACGTCAAAACGCGCGCTAAACCGATTTCAACCTCAAGGGTCATGCAACCGGTTTCCTAGGTGAAGGGATGAGAGATCCATCGTATGGATGCCCAAAGATTGCGGAATAAGGGGGAAAATTTCAAAAATTTTTCCCTCCCTTCAACTGGGAATCGCATTCCCTATTTTAGAAAATCATATTTTCAAGGATTATTCTTGAACCTTAAACTGAACCAGATCTGAACCAAAAGGAGTAGGGTAGGATTATACCTGATACAGAGAAATAATATCCCCCAACGAAGGTGTTCACGCCCAAGGAAGGATCCAAAGACTACTCCCACTGAAAATGGCGCAGTGCAGGATGGAGCAAAATCAGCAATGTTCTTCTCCAAGAACTCTGTCCTTCGCAAGAAATAGCAGGATGGTATGTGAGCACAACTTCCTTTCAATCTTTTCTCAAAGAACTGATGTCAAGATCCAATCTTGACTTCTCCCACAATTGGAGATTGAACTGGCAAACAGGGCGGCAAGAGCAGGGAGGCGGCAAGAGAGTATTCGCAGGGTGCAAAGTTCTATCTTCTTGTGATTTCAGCACTGAAGAAAATCTGATGTGTGTCTTCTAAAGGCTGCCGCCCCATTCTTCTTTGGTTAACCTAAAAGATCAGCTCCTAATCCCATTAGGAGTGGCTTATCCAAATCGTATTTGGATCAGCCTTCTCTTCAGGTGATAAGGATAAACCCTTATCTTATCTGCAGATCAGATTAGCTTTCTCCAAATCTCATTAGGAGGTTTTTAGATCTGAATCACATTCAGATCTGGACTCTCTGAATGGATAGGGTCAAGACCCTATCCTATCTACTAATCCATCTCAGAATTTTCCCCATTATTAACTAAATAAATAGCCCAGTTTGAAATAGGCTTTAGGCCCATTAAGCTTATGTACTCACTAAACCTTCCTAACGGCTGCCCAATTGGGCTTCCTTATATGGCGTGGGACCCAAGCATTGATCTACACATCAGCCACATGGGTTCGGCCCAACCTTTGTTACAAGGCCTGGCCGAATATACTAATAAGGACAGTGCACCCCCTGAAACCCATCAAATTGGCTATATGTGAAGGGTGGAGAGATCCATCCTATGGACGCCCAAAAGATTGCAGAATAAGGGGCGAATTTCAAAAATTTTTCTCTCTCTTCAACTGGGAATCGTATTCCCCATTTAGAAAATCATATTTTCATGGATCAATTTTGAACCATAAACTGAACCAGATCTGAACCAAAAAGGAGTGGGAAGGATTATACCTGATACAGAGAAGAAATATTTCCCAACGAAGGTGTTCACGCCCAAGGAAGGATCCAAAGACTGCTCCCACTGAAGATGGCGCAGTGCAGGTGGAGCAGAATCAGCAGTGTTCTTCTCCAAGAACTCTGTCCTTCGCAAGAATTAGCAAGATGGTACGTGAGCACAGCTTCCTTTCAATCCTTTCTTAAAGGACTGATGTCAAGATCCAATCTTGACTTCTCCCACAAGTGGAGATCGAACTAGCAAACAAGGCGGCAAGAACAGGGAGGCGGCAAGAGAGGATTTGCAGGTAGCAGAATTCTCTCTTCTTGATTTCAGCACTAAAGAAAACCTGATGATCTGTGTGTGTTTTAGGCTGCCGCCCCCTTCTTCTTTTATAATCTTAAAGGGATCAGCTCCTAATCAGATTAGGAGTTGCTAATCCAAATCACATTTGGGTTAGAAGTCTCTTTAAGTGATAAGGGATAATCCTTATCTTATCTGGAGATCAGATCAGCCATCTCCTAATCTGATTAGGAGGTTTCCAGATCTAAATCTTATTTAGATCTTGGACTCTCTAAGTGGATAGTGTCTAAGCCCAATCCTATCAGCTGATCCACTTCAGATTTCGCCCCTTTATTAACGAAATAAACAGCCCCGTTCGAAATGGGCTTTAGGCCCATTAAGCTTATGTGCTCACTTAACCCTCTTAACTGCTGCCCAGTTGGGCTTCCTTGTATGGCGTGGGACCCAAGCATTGATCTACACATCAGCCACATGGGCTCGGCCCAGCCTTTGTTACAAGGCCTGGCCGAATACACTGTTAAAGACAGTGCACCCCCTGAAACCCATCAAATGGGCTCTACGGGCCCAACACTTACCCTAAGAGGTCCCTGGGCCAACCCACCTTGTAACACCTAGGGACTGTGGGCAGATGCAAGATTAGCCCATCAGGTATTATCCTCAATGGTCTTATACTTAACCTCTCAGCCCATAATAATCATACACTGCCCGACAAGAGAGGACCTCTCCCTCGGCTGCAAGGAACAGTGTTGCACTCTCCACTCATATGGATCCCGGGAATTAAAACCTTCTTGCAAACATTTTAGAAACCATATATATATACTTTTATATCTTATATAAAATATATTTTGCAAAACAAATCTCAACGGTTGAAATCGGCTGCCGGCAGTCTTGGTTTCCATCAGTGAGAGTGCATCCCTGATCATTACCTTTGTCCGACAAAGGGGCTGATCCTGTCACTATGATCACCCACTCAGATGAATTCTCGGACTGTCCTAACATACCCAGGTTTTGACCCCCGCTAAGGATCTCACTGATTGGTACATCAAAGATAGCCCAATCCGACACCTAGTGCAGTATCATAATCGAGTCTAGGGGTCGGGTGTAACTTTCCAGTTTTGCCCATCAATCTCCAAGGTCCAGGGCAATATTGGAAATCTGGTCCAGTTCAAAGATTCAATTGATCCTACACTGTATGCGCCTAGGGTCTCACCCTGGCAGCTGAGACAGGCCACTCCAACCGACTTGGTGGCACTACAGTGTCAGCCTTGTCAGGATAGGTCTCCCTAGACCGACCCATTGGTTGTGAACATTCTAAACTAACATGAGTCTCATTAAGTGTCCAGTTTAAGGGTATTACACAGAAACATACCAAGGGGACATGAATCAAATATGTATCTTTATTCATTTACAGTAAACTCATAAAGTACATCATTCTGATTGAAGCTAAGGGCATACAAAACTGTCTAACAGCTCCCATTTGCACTTAGGTCAAATCAGGTACTAGCCGGAGTCCCATGCTTTCCACGTGTTTCTCAAACACTTTCTGTGATACTGGCTTTGTCAATGGGTCTGCTACATTTTCCACTGACGCTACCTTCTAAATCAGGACGTCCCCTCTACCAACAATCTTCCGCAGTACGTGGTACTTCCTCTCGATGTGCTTCGACTTCGAGTGGGCTCGTGGCTCCTTAGTCTGAGCAATGGCTCCATTGTTGTCACACAACAATGGGATAGGTGATGTGCTGGACGGAAGAACTCCTAACTTCTTCATCCACACAGCTTCTTTGGCAGCCCTACTTGCGGCAATGTATTCGGCCTCGGTCGTGGAGTCTGTAGTGGACCCCTGTTTGCTGCTTTTCCAGCAAACAACACACGATCCTATCGTGAAAACATATCTAGATGTAGACTTTCTATCATCTGGGTCTGACTGGAAATCGGCATCTGTAAACTCTTGGATCTGTAGTGAGCTACCGTCGAACACCAGACAAAACTCTTTTGTCCTTCGAAGGTGCTTAAGTATGTTTTTCACAGCAGTCCAATGCTCCTGCCCTGGGTTGGCCTGAAATCTGCTTACTACACTCACTGCCTGAGCAATGTCTGGATGAGTGCACAGCATGGCATACATGATGCTCCCTACGGCAGAGGCATAGGGAACGTCTTTCATGCCATCAATCTCCTCAGAAGTCTTGGGAGACATCTTCTTGGGAGACATCTTCTTGGAGACAGTGACTCCGTGCCTGAAAGGAACAATTCCTTTCTTGGAGCTTTCCATGCTGTATCTTTTGACAATTTTATCAAAGTAAGCAAATTGGGATAATCCTATTATCCGATTCGATCTATCTCTGTAGAGTCGAAGACCCAGTATATAGGAGGCTTCTCCAAGATCTTTCATAGAGAATTGCTGTGAAACCCATACTTTCACTGTAGTTAGCATTCCTACATCATTCCCAATGAGTAGAATGTCATCTACATATAGAACCAAGAAGGTAACCTTATCTCCACTGAACTTCTTGTAGACACAGGGTTCATCCGGATTTTGCTCAAAGTCAAACGATTTGACAGCAGAGTCAAAATGGATGTTCCAACTTCTAGAAGCTTGCTTAAGTCCATAAATGGATCTATTAAGTTTACATACCATGTTTTCTTGACCTGCAGCAATGAAGCCTTGCGGCTGCTACATATAGATATCTTCAGTAAGATCTCCATTCAGGAATGCAGTTTTGACTTCCATCTGCCAAATCTCATAATCATGGTATGCTGCTACAGCTAGCAGGATCCTAATGGATTTAAGCATGGCCACAGGCGAAAAGGTTTCCACAGAATCGAT
This sequence comes from Nelumbo nucifera, assembly GCF_055504915.1. NCBI lineage: Eukaryota > Viridiplantae > Streptophyta > Magnoliopsida > Proteales > Nelumbonaceae > Nelumbo > Nelumbo nucifera. The sequence goes on along the minus strand of NC_142649.1, from coordinate 141,936,685 downwards.
GCCTTCTTTCTGAGTGTACCCTTTCGCCACAAGACGAGCTTTGAAGGTCTCAATCCTGCCATCGGGGCCCTTCTTCCTCTTGTAAATCCATTTGCAACCGATTGCTTTTACCCCGGAGGGTGGATGTACTAGAGTCCAGACTCCATTGGCCTCCATTGAGTCCATCTCTGCTCTCATGGCCTCCACCCACTTTTGGGAATCTATGTCCAACATAGCTTCCGCGTAAGTCACGGGATCCTCCTCACTAGTCAAGGTTTCCACCAGGTAACTATCCTGATCATAACCATAACGGACTGGTGGTCTGGATGCCCGAGTGGATCTTCTAAGTTGGTCACTACCTAGAACTTGTGGGACATCTCCTACTGCTCCTGAGTTCTCCTCATCAAGAACAACTTCCTGACGATGGGTGTCCAGGAATAGTCAGTTTCCAAGAATTGTGCATTTTGACTGCAGAACACTTTCTGCTCACTTGGGTCATAGAAAAGGTAACCTATAGAGCCTTTTGGGTAGCTTACAAATAGGCAACGGCTGGTCTTAGATTCCAACTTGTCTGCACTTGTTCTTTTAACGTGTGCTGGACAACCCCAAATCTTCAAGTGTCTGACACTTGGTTTCTTTCCGGTCCAAAGTTCATATGGAGTATTCGGAACCGATTTGGTTGGAACCCGATTCAGCATGTAAATCGCAGTCTCTAATGCGTAACCCCGAAAGGATGTGGGTAACTCTGAGTGTATGAGAAGCGACTAGACCATATCTAATAAGGTCCTATTCCTCCTTTCTGAAACACCGTTAAGTTGTGGTGTAGCAGGAGGAGCTAATTGTGATACTATCCCATTGTCCTTCAAGTAGTCCCTGAATTCGTCAGAGCGATATTCGCCACCTCGATCTGATCGAAGGGCTTTAATTTCTCTCCCTAACTGTTTCTCGACCTCTTGTCTAAACTCTTTGAACTTTTCAAAGGATTCAGACTTGTGTCTCAATAGGTACACGTAACCATATTGTGAAAAATCATCTGTGAAGGTGATGAAATACACGTGTTGATTTCGTGTCCTAACACTCAGGGGACCACATACATCAGTATATATTAGGTCAAGTGTGCTTGTACATCTTTCAAGCTTACCGTTAAATGGCCATTTCGTCATCTTGCCTTGTAAGCAAGGCTCACAGGTGGGAAGATCTTCTACAGCTAGAAAATCCAAAGGACCATCCTTTACCAACCTTGTGATTCGGTCAACACCGATGTGGCCAAGTCGGTAATGCCACAAACACGTGGGATTAACTATATCACGGGCTCTCTTCTTGGGGATTTCAGCCGACATAGTTTCGGTAATGTTAGTTTCTAGAGAAGGATGTAGAACATAGAGACCGTTCTCCAGTTCCCCGTATGCGATGAATCTGTTGTTTCTTTTAATAGTAATCGTATTACTAAAGAAGACAGAATAACCATCTGCACACAGTTTTGAGACAGAAATCAAATTTCTTCTTAAATTTTGTACATAAAGAGAATCTTTCAGTACAATTATTCCTTCTCTAAAATATAATTCCACGGTTCCTATGGCCGCGGCTGCAACAGTTGCAGTAGTCCCCAAGTAGAGTGTGACTTCTCCTTCACTTAGCCTTCTGCTTACCTTGAACCCCTGCAGTGAGTTACACGCATGAGTTGAAGCCCCGGAGTCAATACACCAGGACGCAAAAGCTACAAACAAATTGGTTTCTATAACACAAGTTTCGAAGTTACCTTTCTTGGATTCCAGTTAGGCAGGACAGTTCCTTTTCCAGTGGCCGGTCGTCTTGTAGAAGTGACGGACATCCGATGCTTTGTCTTTCTTCTGCTTCTTGCTTTTAGTGGCTTTCTTCTGAGGCTTCTTTGCCTTCCTTTTTCTCTTGCCTGTCTTTCCAGCTTCAACAAGCATGGCTACAGGCTCATCCTTTTTAATCAGTTCTTCAGCTCTTTGCAACATATTGCTGAGCTCTTGTAAGCTGACATTCAGCTTGTTCATGTTATAGTTCATGATGAACGGATTAAAGAAAGGAGGCAAAGAGTTAAGGATAGCATCTATCTGGGTTGCAAGGTCCAGCCCGGATCCAAGAGCCTCTAGTTCATTGATGTATCCCATCATCCGAAGACAATGGTCGTGAACTTGTTGACCCTTGGACATTTGTGTGGTCATGAACTGTTTCAAGACCTTTTGTCGAGTAGAACAATTCTGCTCTTCATACATTGTCCTGAGACTGTCCAATATGTCTTTGGCAAGTTCGATCTGATCGAACTGCCTCTATATCGGATTGTCCAAGGAGGAAATGATGTAACACCGGGCAAGGGAGTTTTTCTCCTCCCATTCTTGATAGTCTCTCCTTCGGGCCTTAGAAGCCCTATCTCCCGGACGCTCTGGGGCAGGATTCTTTGCCACTTTGTCAAGTTTTTCAGAAGCATGGACCAGCATAAGGTTTCTATATCAGTCAGCATAGTTTGGGCCCTTCAACTTGTTGTCATCAAGTAGCTTTGCAAAGGATCTGTTTGCCATTTTCTGATAAAAGAGCAAACATCAGTCCACGACCTAATTTGATTCATGATCATTTCATAGATATGGATTTTAATCTATGATCCATTTCCATTTATTCGTCTCTGAGATTTCCTTCCTTTCTCAGTGACGGAGACCACGGGTTGTCTCTGGAAATGTGGGAAATCACATAGGGTGCATGAAGCCAACTGTTTCAGCTGCATAACCCCACCACCTTTCTGTGAAGGATCATATCCACTCATCATATGAGTTTTCCCTTTGGCTTCTGTCAGACAAGGTTCAGAGCCATTTTCAGGTAAACCTTTCTGTCCAGTGAGTGCTTACCCATCATATTCGTGAACGCCAAGGTACCGTGAGAGAGTTCCCATTTTCTGGTGAAGCCCCTCCCACATCGGTCTATGACGCCCCTATCATCTTATGAAACACTTAGACAAGCCCAACAGCAAATGGATAGCCCATTTTCTAGTGCGTTTCCTCATTACTGAAGGACCCATCCTCGTGCTAACGATGGAAGGCCTTTAGAGAGTTCATCATATGAATCTCCCTATCACATGCACTCATATTATCTGGAGGGAACAGATAATTACGCCCTAGTTCTATGTTTAGGTCAAACCAAAGTGGCTCCCACTGACTTTCATAAAGCCAGATTTTGGTGGGCCTAAATCGGCAAGGGTTCCGCACGAGACCTCATGATGAGGTGTGGGGCCCACCACTGAGGGAGGTCATCCAATGACCAAAAGGGACACCATGGCAAGGATGTGCATTCAGCCATGGTGTGTGAAAGAGCCACTGTCGATTGAGCATGGGCCAAGTACTTATGGCCCATGTACGTAGCACATCACACATCCATACATCACATGCTGGGATAAATTGATCCAATCAATTAATTATCTGTAAAGCCCATTTTAAATATTAACCATTAATATTATCTTGGTATATGGACCAAATGGTTCAACCCATATAGCTTTTAAGGGTTAGGTGGGCTTTTAGTAGTTTTAACTGTTTAAAACTGGGCCTTTACAGGTTGGGCCGAATTAACCATTTAATTAAATATCAATCCTTGGGCCCATTAGTGGGAAATTAGGGCTGACTTTCAGCCTTGATTAAACCCTAGATTCGGTCCAAACAGTTTGAACCAATCTTGGTCCAAATGGGTCTAGGGTTTGATCTTTAATTAAATCTTTAATTCAAGAAAATAATCTGAAATTAATTACTGATAAAAGAAAAACAACAATTAGTAAATCAGGGCTGTTCGCACAATCCATCTTGCAAAACAGAGGTTAGATCACAGAATGCAGTTTCACAAACTGCAAATCGCAGATGGCAATTCTCCCATCTACGAAATCTTCTTCTCTGCGAAATCTCCCTTTCTGTGCCGCCATCTTCGATCCATAATTAAAATAAATAGAAATCCTATTTCTATTAATAATTTCATCAGATCGAATACCTATACATTGAGTCTAGAAAATAAAAAAAATTATTTATAGACCAAATGTAATAAATAAATCAAGAAACTACAAATCTTGCAGGTTCCCTGCGCAAACCAATATTTCGATCTCCTCTTGTACGAACAGCCCATAAATCAAGAAAATCATAAAGAATAATTCTAAATAATAATCAGATTTATATAAAATTAATTTCAGATTATTCGCCCATTAATTTTGGGAACAAAATTTCCCAAAACCCATATATGCGCAAATCGGGTAGAACACCTTCTGCCCATTTGCGCAGGTTCAGATCTGAAACTAGATGGTTCAAGATTTGAACCATGGATCTGATACCACTGAAGGGATGAGAGATCCATCCTATGGACGCCCAAAAGATTGCGGAATAAGGGGCGAATTTCAAAAATTTTTCTCTCCCTTCAATTGGGAATCGTATTCCCCATTTAGAAAATCATATTTTCAAGGATCAATTCTGAACCATAAACTGAACCAGATCTGAACCAAAAAGGAGTGGGAAGGATTATACCTGATACAGAGAAGTAATATCTCCCAACGAAGGTGTTCACGCCCAAGGAACGATCCAAAGACTGCTCCCACTGAAGATGGCGCAGTGCAGGTGGAACAGAATCAGCAGTGTTCTTCTCCAAGAACTTTGTCCTTCGCAAGAATCAGCAAGATGGTACATGAGCACAGCTTCCTTTCAATCCTTTCTCAAAGGACTGATGTCAAGATCCAATCTTGACTTCTCCCACAAGTGGAGATCGAACTGGCAAACAAGGCAACAAGAACAGGGAGGCGGCAAGAGAGTATTTGCAGGGAGCAGAATTCTCTCTTCTTTATTTCAGCAGTAAAGAAAACCTGATGATCTGTGTGTGTTTTAGGCTGCCGCCCCCTTCTTCTTTTATAATCTTAAAGGGATCAGCTTCTAATCAGATTAGGAGTTGCTAATCCAAATCACATTTGGGTTAGAAGTCCCTTTAAGTGATAAGGGATAATCCTTATCTTATCTGGAGATCAGATCAGCCATCTCCTAATTTGATTAGGAGGTTTTGCAGATCTAAATCTTATTTAGATCTTGGACTCTCTAAGTGGATAGGGTCTAAGCCCAATCCTATCAGCTGATCCACTTCAAATTTCGCCCCTTTATTAACTAAATAAACAGCCCAGTTCGAAGTGGGCTTTAGGGCCACTAAGCTTATGTGCTCACTTAACCCTCTTAACTGCTGCCCAGATGGGCTTCCTTGTATGGCGTGGGACCCAAGCATTGATCTACACATCAGCCACATGGGTTCAGCCCAACCTTTGTTACAAGGCTTGGCCGAATACACTGTTACAGACAGTGCACCCCCTGAAACCCATCAAATGGGCTGTATGGGCCCAACACTTACCCTAAGAGGTCCCTGGGCCAAGCCACCTTGTAACACCCAGGGACTGTGGGCAGATGCAAGATTGGCCCCTCAAGTATTATCCTCAATGATCTTACACTTAACCTCTTAGCCCATAATGATCATACACTGCCCGACAAGAGAGGACCTCTCCCTTGGCTGCAAGGAACACTGTTGCACTCTCCACTCATATGGATCCCGGGAATTAAAACCTTCTTTCAAACATTTTAGAAACCATATATATACTTTCGTATCTTATATAAAATATATTTTGCAAAAAAAATCTCAACGGTTGAAATCGGCTGCCGGCAGTCTTGGTTTCCATCAGTGAGAGTGCATCCCTGATCATTACCTTTGTCCGACAAAGGGGCATATCCTGTCACTATGATCACCCACTCAGATGAATTCTTGGACTGTCCCAACATACCCAGGTTTTGACCCCCGCTAAGGATTTCACTGATTGGTACATCAAAGATTGCCCAATCCGACACCTAGTGCAGTATCATAATCGAGTCTAGGGGTCGGGTGTAACTTTCTAGTTTTGCCCATCAATATCCAAGGTCCAGGGCAATATTGGAAATCTGGTCCAGTTCAAAGATTCAATTGCTCCTACACTGTATGTGCCTAAGGTCTCACCCTGGCAGCTGAGACAGACCACCCCAACTGACTTGGTGGCACTACAGTGTCAGCCTTGTCAGGATAGGTCTCCCCAGACCGACCCACTGGCTGTGAACATTCTAAACTAACACGAGTCTCATTAAGTGTCCAGTTTAAGGGTATTACACAGAAACATACCGAGGGGACATGAATCAAATATGTATCTTTATTCATTTACAATAAACTCATAAAGTACATCATTCTGATTGAAGCTAAGGGCATACAAAACTGTCTAACAATATGGGCCCAACGCTTACCCTAAGTGGTCCCAGGGCCAAACCACCCTGTAACACCCAGGGATTGTGGGCAGATGCAAGATTAGCCCATCAGGTATTATCGTCAATGGTCTTACACTTAACCTCTCAGCCCATAATGATCATACACTGCCCGACAAGAGAGGACCTCTCACTCGGCTGCAAGGAACAGTGTTGCACTCTCTACTTATATGGATCCCGGGATTTAAAACCTTCTTGTAAACATTTGAGAAACCATAATATATATACTTTTATATCTCAAATAAAATATACTTTGCAAAACAAATCTCAACGGTTGAAATCGCACTGCAGCCAAGGTTTTGCAATCAGGTTTTTATTGGCCCACACTTTTCAAAGATGCCCATAGGTATGTGTCCACATGTGACAAATGCCAAAGATTGGGAAACATTTCCCGACGGAATGAAATGCCCCTTTCCAATATTTTGATATGTGAAATCTTTCATGTTTGGGGTATAGATTTCAAGGGACCTTTCCTGAATTCTTTTGGGAATAAGTACATCCTTGTTGCAGTTGACTTTGTATCCAAATGGGTAGAAGCCATGGCTTTACCCACAAATGACTCAAGAAGGGTGGTACACTTCCTAAAGAAGCTATTCTCCCGATTTGGCACTCCGCGAGCTATAATCAGTGATAGGGGAACTCACTTCTGCAATAGCCAATTTGAGAGGTTAATGCAGAAATATGGAATTACACATAAATTAGCTACCCCTTATCACCCTCAAACTAGTGGCTAAGTGGAGTTGGCTAACAGGGAACTCAAAAGAATTCTAGAAAAGACCGTAGCATCTGCCGGAAAAGATTGGTCCATCAAATTAGATGATGCATTATGGGCATACTGAACTGCATTTAAGACACCCATTGGCATGTCCCCCTACAGATTGGTCTTTGGTAAAGCATGCCATTTACCAGTTGAATTAGAACACAAGGCCTATTGGGCTCTTAAATTCTTAAATTCGGACATTCAGGCCATAGGGGCTAAAAGGCGGTTGCAATTGAATGAATTGGATGAATTCAGACTTGCCGCCTATGAGAATGCCAAAGTTTATAAAGAAAGAATCAAAAACTAGCATGATAAGAACTTGCTGAGACGGGACTTTTATGTAGGCCAACATGTATTGTTATATAATTCCCATCTCCGCTTGTTTCCAGGTAAGCTGAGATCCAGGTGGTCTGGACCCTTTACCATTTCACAGGTTTTTCCCCATCGGGCTATAGAACTCACCCACCCGGTTCAGGGCACGTTTAAAGTAAATGGTCAGTGCCTGAAACCATATTTAATGGGCGGTACTGTACCCCTTCCATCCACTGTTTATTTTGATAGCCAATAATCTTTTATGCTTGCTCATGAACAGGTTAAGGCATCTTTTTGTCATTTATCTTTTTAGAATATTAGTTAGTAAAATAAAGATCTTTTTCTCAAAATTCCAATTCTTTAAGGACTGAGTTCATCCTTTTCTTTTCTTCAGTTTGCTCTAGCGAGTGTGATTCCCTAACACTACGGACATTGAGGACAATGTTCATCTTAAGTGTGGGGGAGTGAGCCTGAGGCTAGGGTATGGGGGCTGAAACCATGCACCTCATTCACCCCAACACACATATGCAGGCAATGACATAACCAAAAAAGACTGGAACTCCTCAAGTTCATTACTATTTATTTGATGATTTTTAAGAAGGAATTCAATAAGTTGAGGGAGACTGATGTACTTGTTAAGTTTTTATTCTTGTGAATAACCCAGTTTGATATATGCATGAGAGAAGGGGTGCTGAATATGCCTTTCAGCATGACTAGCCCTAACTACCTTCATGTGTATGGAAGCCCTTGATTTCATTGTTAATGGTCAAGAAAGCTAGTGCACATCTGAAGTGCTGATTCTTGAGGTTCAATAATTGCAAAGAAGGACAAAAGACCAAATTGACTCCGCTATTTTGAGCTGAATAGTAAAACTAGCAGCTCAAAACATAAGTCCTATTTACCTACCTCAAGCAAGTGACTAGAGTGAGATGGAGCATAGGATGCACTCACAGCAAAAAAAAAAAAAAAAAAAAAAAAGAAGAGAAAAAGAGAGAGAAAAGTGTGTGAGATGGAGCATAAAATGCACTCACACCGAAAAAAAAAATAGAAGAAAAGGGTGAGATGGAGCATAAGATGCACTCACCCCTAGAATTAAGAAATTGTGGTGATAGCTGAGGTTCAAAGAGGCACTCTAAAGTTGAACTCTCATTAAGATTTAGTTATAGATGTGAAACTTAGTGAAATTTGATTATTAACCTTGACAATTAAGGAGCTGATTTATATATGAATTAGGAGTGAAGGCTAGACTATGATGAAATTCATATTCTCCTTTCCTTGGATCTTATACATATCTTAAATGGTAATTTACAAGAATAAGAGTTGAGCACTTACAAAAGTTCCCCGACTACTCAATGCATTTCTCTTAAAAAGTTCACCAGGTAAATGGTGAGAACAGAAGGGGGGAATGTTCAGTTTATGGCTGATGTCTTTGCTTGAGGACAAGCAAAAGCTTAAGTGTGGGGGTATTTGATGAACCTACAATTTATCTATAATTTTTGAGGACTTTAGCATCGATTTTTATGCCGGTTTTATTAATTTTTGCCTTAATTTAGCTTAATGCTAAGAATAAGTTTCAGGGGTAATTAATCCAAGAAAATGAAGGAAAAGGCAAGAAAAGAATGTTCAAAAAGACCAAATTCAGCCCAGCCCGGTTGTGGAAGCAAGAGAGAGCACTTCGGCCCAAGAAGAGCAAGTGGATTCCTTGAGAAAACCCAAGAAAAGAAAGCCTAGCTAAGAGTAGAATTCGGCCCAGCAAGGAAGGCCCATTCTCAGCCCAAAAGAGCAGCTCAATGTATAGCTATCATGTGTTAAGAGAGAGCCTAAGTGTAGCCCAAGTAGCAGCCCTTAGGAGGCTTTCAAGAGAGCTCTAGAAAGTTCAAGAAAGGGGTGTAATACACCCCATTCTAGAGGCTTCAAGAAGGGGCAAGAGCCCGCTTGAAAAACTATATAAGGAGGCCTCTAGGAGGGGGGAGAGGTGTTCAATTGCTTGAGAGGAAGGCTCTCCCACTCTTAGAGGTTCGGCCACCTTGAGAGAAGAGAAGAGAAAAGGCTAGGCGCAAAGAAGAAGAAGAAGAAGGGCTGAAGGAAGTTCAAGACAAGCAAGCTAGAAGAGAAGGTGAGTTCGAAATTGGGGGTTTGTGATTCAAAGATCCTTTGTAATAACTCAATTGTAGTTTCATTCTCCTTTAATTTGAATTCTGCTTCTTTGTTATATTTTCTTTCTTCTTTCTCCGTCTTCCATTCTTCCTTGATGTATTTCAGCTTGTAAAATTTCAGTTTAGCAATCTAATTGTTTTTGATTCATTCGAATGGTCATGAATTGTACTTTAAGTTTTTTGAATAAGGGTGTGATTGTAGATTAATTCGGCCAACTAACCTTCAAAACTCAGATCTGAATTCTCAGATCTGAGATTGCAAGATCTGAATTGCTTGAAATAGAATTCAGATCTGCAATTTTCAGATTGGCCGAATGGATCTAAAGCTTGGAATTCCTAGAGTGCTTGAGAGAGACTCTAGGAATTCAGATCTACTATTCGAGAACTGAATTGGATGCAAGATTAGAGGTAACTTAAACAATTCAGTTGGTGATCAATTCTATTTTGAATTGATACCTTGTATGTGTTTGTAGAAATGTATGCATGAGGATTAGATCCTTGATAGAGATATGGGGATCATCACTCATGCACAGATTGAACATGCACTCGAAAGAGGCTGTTCATGAGCTTGGGGTCTGACCAAACCAAGGCTCAATCATGATTTATTCGAATGATCCAAATTGATAGATTGCTGAATTCTGAGATTGACATTTACTGCTTACTCTTCTAACCTAATTTGAAGGCAATTGGACCAATGATTTAGATAGATTTTAATTTAGGATTTTTAGCTTTCATTAAAGTTTTGATTTATTTGTTAATCAGATAAGAATGCTCAATTTAGTATTGATACTTGTTTCCTAAATCCTCGTGGGAACGATATTTCACTCTCTACTTTATTACTTGAACGGCTAGTGCACTTGCTAGTTTCACAATGAGCCACACATCATGTTTTTGGTGCCGTTGCCGGGGATTTATAGAAGGATGGTTTTTAGCATTGCATTGATGGCTGGTTTTTAGCATTGATCATTCTTAATCTGGTTTTTAGCATTGCATTGATCATTCTTAATCTGGTTTTTAGCATTGCATTCATGGCTGGTTTTCAAATTTTCATCTTACATTTCAGCCTTGAATGCAAGGGCTGCATTGATGGTGAGGGGATGAGAGATCCATCCTATGGACGCTCAAAGATTGCGGAATAAGGGGCGAATTTCCAAAATTTTTCTCTCCCTTCAACTGGGAATCGTATTCCCTATTTAGAAAATCATATTTTCAAGGATCAATCTTGAACCATAAACTGAACCAGATCTGAACCAAAAGGAGTGGGAGAGGATTGTACCTGATACGGAGAAATACTATCTCCCAATGGAGGTGTTCACGCCCAAGGAAGGATCCAAAATCTGCTCCCACTGAAGATGGCACAGTGAAGGATGGAGCAGAATCAGCAATGTTCTTCAAAAGAACTTGACCCTTCGCAAGAATCAACTGGACGGCTTGTGAGTACAGCTTCAATCAATCTTTTCCCAAAAGATTGAAATCAAGATCCAATCTTGATTGCTCCCAAGAACTGGAGATCGAACTGAAGGAATGGCAATGGCAGGAAGGTGGCGGCTGAAGAGAATTCGCAGTATGCAGGAAATCTCTTAATCTCTCTTTCTTAAAGAGAAGAATGCTATTGATGTTATTGTTGTCTCTCAAGGCTGCAGCCCCCCTTCCCCTTTTATAATCTTAAAGGGATCAGCTCCTAATCAGATTAGGAGTTGCTAATCCAAATCATATTTGGGTTAGAAGTCCCTTAGTGATAAGGGATGATCCTTATCTTATCTACAGATCAGATCAGCTGTCTCCTAATCTAATTAGGAGGTTTCTAGATCTAAATCTTATTTAGATCTTGGACTCTCTGAGTGGATAGGGTCTAAGCCCAATCCTTTTAGCTGACCCACTTCAGAATTCGCCCCCTTTAGATGACTGATCAAATCAGCCCAGTTCGAAATGGGCTTAAGGCCCATTTAAGGTTTTGTACTCAAAAACCTTCCAAATTGCTGCCCAGTTGGGCTTCCTTGTATGGCGTGGGACCCAAGCATTGATCTACACATCAGCCACATGGGTTCAGCCCAGCCTTTGTTACAAGGCCTAGCCGAATGCACTGCTGAAGACAGTGTATCCCCTGAAACCCATCAAATGGGCTCTATGGGCCCAACACTTACACTAAGTGGTCCCTGGGCCAAGCCACCTTGTAACACCCAGGGACTGTGGGCAGATGCAAGATTAGCCCATCAGGTGTTATCCTCAACGGTCTTACACTTAACCTCTCAGCCCATAATGATCATACACTGCCCGACAAGAGAGGACCTCTCCCTCGGCTGCAAGGAACAGTGTTGCACTCTCCACTTATATGGATCCCGGGAATTAAAACCTTCTTGCAAACATTTTAGAAACCATATATATTCTTTTATATCTTATATAAAATATATTTTGCAAAACAAATCCCAACGGTTGAAATCGGCTGCCGGCAGTCTTGGTTTCCATCAGTGAGAGTGCATCCCCGATCATTACCTTTGTCCGACAAAGGGGCTGATCCTGTCACTATGATCACCCACTCAGATGAATTCTCGGACTGTCCCAACATACCCAGGTTTTGACCCCCGCTAAGGATCTCATTGATTGGTACATCAAAGATAGCACAATCCGACACCTAGTGCAGTATCATAATCGAGTCTAGGGGTCGGGTGTAACTTTCCAGTTTTGCCCATCAATCTCCAAGGTCCAGGGCAATACTGGAAATCTGGTCCAGTTCAAAGATTCAATTAATCCTACACTGTATGTGCCTAGGGTCTCACCCTGGCAGGTGAGACAGGCCACCCCAACCGACTTGGTGGCACCACAGTGTCAACCTTGTCAGGATAGGTCTCCCCAGACCGACCCACTGGCTGTGAACATTCTAAACTAACACGAGTCTCATTAAGTGTCCAGTTTAAGGGTATTATACAGAAACATACCAAGGGAACATGAATCAAATATGTATCTTTATTCATTTACAATAAACTCATAAAGTACATCATTCTGATTGAAGCTAAGGGCATACAAAACTGTCTAACAGATGGAGCCATGGTTCTTCTAGTGATATTTGATTGTTCCATCCTTTGTTTTAGTTTTAGTGTAGCTGAAGTAGATCTGATTTCTCTTTTTTGTGATTCTATTACCTCCAAAAAGAAAAATAATTATAAATCTCAAAATGAGTTCAGATCTGAATTGCATTCAGCAATCAGAGCTACACTCATCCAAAAAGATTTTGGTTGCATTGCTGTATTTTGTTTTAGCTTTCTTCCTTTCTAAAGAAGAAAAAAAATATAGAAAAAGAAAAGAAAAAAAAAAAACAATGAAAGAATAGCATGAGAGCTTTCAGATCTGAACTTCAAATCTGACTTTCAAATCTGAAACTCAAATTTGAAGTTCAGATCTGAGTTCGGCCAATTGCAGGTCTGCATTCTGCTAGGTTCAGATCTGAGTTCAGATGAACTCAGATCTGAACCTACTCAATTATGACTGATATATTGATACATCAGACTTGTCTCATGGCTGAAAATGTAGTAAAGAATGAAAGAAATTTGATGTGAACTCAGACTCGGGGTCAGATCTGAGTTCAGTTGGTTGCAAATCTGCTAGGTTCAGATCTGAGTTCAGATGAACTCAGACCTCAACCTACTCAATTCTGATGTGAATTTGGCACCCCATTCACAATGTGAGATATCAGATTTGCTTCAAGGATCAAAGGGTAGCAAGGAATGAAAAATATTTGAAAGAATGACATGTGAGCCTTCAGATCTGAACCTCAGATTTGAGCTCAGATCTGAGCTCAGCTGGTTGCAGGACTGAATGCATTTGGGTTCAGATCTGAACTCAGACCTGAACCCACTCTATTCTGATGTGAATTCGGGTAGTAACTGTTAGACAGTTTTGTATGCCCTTAGCTTCAATCATTTTGATGTACTTTTGTTATTTAGTGGAAATAAATAAAGTGCATGTTTGATTCATGTTGTTTGGTTTAATTCTGTGTAAAACCCTAAAACTGGACATTTGTAGAGACTCATGTTAGTTTTAAATGTTCACAGCCGTTGGATAAGTCTGGGGAGATTTATCCTGCCAAGGCTGATACTGGTGTGCCACCAAGTGTTGGGATGGCCTGTCTCAGCCATCAGGGTAAGACCCGAGGCACATACAGCATGGGATTACTTGAATCCTTGAACCGGACCAGATTTACAGTCTTGCCCTGGACCTTGGAGATAGATGGGCAAAACTGGAAAGTTACACCTGACCCCTAGACTCGATTATGACACTTCACTAGGTGCTGGATCCGGCTGCCTTTGATATGCCAATCAGTGAGATCCTTAGTGGGGATCAAAACCTGGGTATGTTGGGGCAGTTTGAGAATTCATCTGAGTGGGTGGTCATAGTGACAGAATCGGCCACTTTGTCGGACAAAGGGTAATGATCGGGAATGCACTCTCTCTGATGGAAACCAAACTGCCGGCAGTTGATTTCAATCGTTGGAATTTTGTTTTTGCAAAATTAATATATTTACATATATATGTACGGTTTCAAAATGTTTGCAAATGGTTTTAATTCCCGGGATCCATGTGAGAGGAGAGTGCGGCACTGTTCCTTGCAGCCGGGGGAGAGGTCCTCTCTTGTCGGGCAGTGCTTGATCATTAGGGGCTGAGAGGTTAAGTGTAAGACCATTTAGGATAATACCTGATGGGCTAATCTTGCACCTGCCCACAGTCCCTGGGTTTTTATAAGATGGCTTGGCCCAGGGACCACTTAATGTAAGTGTTGGGCCCATAGGGTTCATACGATGGACTCAAGGGGTTCATTGAGATTTTCAGTGAATTTGGCTGGGCCTTGTATTAAAGGCTGGGCCGAACCCATGTGGCTGGTGTGTAGATCAATGCTTGGGTCCCACGCCATACAAAGAAGCCCAACTGGGCAGCAGATTGGAAACTAATTAAACACTGAATACTTAATGGGCCAAAAGCCCATTTCGAAGTGGGCTGATATGATCACCCATCAATGGGGCGAATTTGAGATTGAAGTTAGCAAAAAGGATTGGGCTCTTAGCCTTATCCACTCTTAGAGACCAAATTCAAATCAGATTTGAATCTGGTAACCTCCTGATAAGATCAGGAGTAAGCTAACTCCATCTGGGAAAGGGATTAAGATTATCCCCTATCCAAATACTGATTTGGATTGGGATAACTCCTAATTAGGAGATTTCTTAATCAAGAAGAAAAGGGAGGAGATTTTCGAATGAACCAAGACAGGGAAATCAGATTTCGATCCAAGAGGTTCTGGTAAGCAAGAAAGGTTCCTGCGAATTGAGATTAGATCTCATTCTCTCCAGAAAAGAAAACAGTTCAGCCTTTTCGTTTCTGGAAATCTCCTCCTGCCGCCGCCATCTGCATTGTTGCAAGATTTGATCTTTGCAGAAAAGAAAGTCAAGAAACCAGTTCTTGACATCAGTCTTGCAAGAAAGACTGAAAGAATTCAGTGTTTAGTACATCCAGGGGGTTCTTGTGAAGGATCCAGTGTGTAGGACGCACCCTGCTGGTTCTGTTCCATCCACAGCTGTGTCATCTTCAGCAGGGACAGATCTTGGAGCATTCTTTGGGCGTGAACACCAACTTTGGGAGATACTGCTTCTCCGGATCAGGTATAATCCTCCCATTTATCTTTTGGTACAGATCTGGTTTGATTAGGGTTCAAGTAGATCCTTGAATATTGTATTCTAAATTCAGGGAATATGATTCCCAGTTGGGAGAAGGTAGGAAATTTTTGAAATTCGCCCCACCCATTCCGCAACCTTTATGGCGTCCATTAGATGGATCCTACCATTCTTTCAGTGGTATCAGAGCCACAGGTTCGAATCTTGAACCAAAAGAAAATCAGATCTGACCCTGCGCAGATGGATAGAAGGTGTTCTTTCAAGATTTGCGCAGATTGTTTTCTTTTTTTTCAAGAAACTATTTCTTGTTAAGGGCGATTGATCTGAAATTAATTTCTATTAAATCCAAAATTTATTTGGAATTGTTCTTTATTTATTTTGATTTAATGGACCGTTCAAACCTGGAGATCGCAGTGCAGTTTTAGCGCAGATGGTCTGCGCACCCTTTTTCTTTTCTATTTATTTATTTCATTCAATTCGGTCTGTAAATAATTTTTTTTATTTTTAGACTGAATGTATAGGATTTGATCAAGAATGTAATTAATAGAAATAGGATTTCTGTTATTTTTCTTGATTAAAGAAGATGGAAGAAGATGGCGGCGCTGGAGATTTGCAGATGGAGAAATCATTTTCTGCGATTTGCAGTTTATGAAACTGCAACCCTTGTGATTAACCTCTGTTTTGCAGGTGGTGCGAACAGTCCATAATTGTTTTGTGTTTGCTAGAAATCAAAACTATTAATTTCAGATCATTCAATAATTAATTCTTGAATTGAAAATCAGTTTTGGACCATTTCGGACTAGATTGGACCAAAACTGTTTGGACCGAATCTGGGTTTCGAAAGGGGCTGTTCTCAGTCCAATTGTCTCACACTTTTGTTCCAAATCTGATGTTCAATTACAGGGATTAATTCGGCCCACCTGTAAAGCCCAGTTTTAAAGGGTTAAAACTGCAAAAGCCCATTATTGTGAGATAAGCTGTATGGGCCGAACTGCTATCTGCGATTCAGCCCATACACCTAGTGGACATTAATCGTTAATGACTTGGTTTTTAAATGGGCCGTTGAATGGGCTTTACAGCAATTAATTGATTGGATCAATTCCTCCTTTACATGTGATGTTTGGATGTTTGATGTGCTGCGACCATGGGCCATAAGTACTTGGCCCGTGATGACTCGTTAGTGGCTCTTGCGCACACCATGGCTGAATGCACATCATTGCCATGGTGTCCCTGAAGGTCATTGGATGACCCCCCTCTTTGCCTGGTGGGCCCCACAACCCTGAAAAGGGATGCGTACGGAACCCCTAGCCGATTAAGGCCCACCAGAAATCTGACTTTATGAAAGTCAGTGGGAGCCACTTTGGTTTGACCTAAATTAGAACTAGGCCGTGATTTTGTTCCCTCCAGCAAATATGAATGCAAGTGATAGGGAGATCCATATGATGGACTCTCTAAAGGCCTTCCGTCATTAGCACAATGATGGGTCCATCAGTAATGAGGAAACGCACCATAAAATTGGGCTATCCATTAGCTGTTGGATCTGCTAGAGTGTTTCATAAGATGATAGGGGCGTCATAGACCGATGTGGGAGGGGCTTCACCAGAAAATGGGAACTCTCTCACGGTACCTTGGCGTAACCTGAATATGATGGGTGTGCACTCACTGACAGAAGGGTTTACCTGAAAACGGCTCTGAACCTTGTCTGACAGAGGCCAAAGGGAAACTCATTTGATGAGTGGATATGATCCGTCACAGAAAGGTGGTGGGGTTATGCAGCTGAAACAGTTGGCTTCACGCACCCCATGTGACTTCCCACATTTCCAGAGACATTTCGTCGTCTCCGTCACTGAGATAGGAGGGAAATCTCAGAGATGAACAAATGGGAATGGAACATAGATTAAAAGCCATATCTATGTAGGTAAACATGAATCAAACTAAGGTTGTGGACTAATGATTTTGCTGTTTTATCAGAAATGGCAAACGGTCAATTTGCAAAGCTTCTAGACGATAACAAGCTTAAGGGCCCAAACTATGCCGACTGGTACAGAAATCTTATGCTGGTCCTAACTTCTGAAAAGTTAGACAAGGTAGTGAAAAATCCTACCCCGGAACGTCCGGGTGATAGGGCTTCTGAGGCCCGTAGGAGGGACTACCAAGATTGGGAGGATAAGAACTCCCTAGCCCGCTGCTTTGTCATTGCCTCATTAGACAACTCAATACAGAGGCAGTTCGATCAGATCGAACTTGCCAAGGACATATTGGACAGTATAAGGACAATGTATGAGGAGCAGAACCGTTCTACTCGACAGAAGGTCCTGAAATTGTTCATGACCGCGCAGATGACCAAAGGGCAGAAAGTTCATGACCATTGTCTTCGGATGATGGGATACATCAACGAACTTGAAGCTCTTGGATCCGGGCTTGATCTTGGCACGCAAGTGGATGCCATCCTAAATTCTTTGCCCTCTTCCTTCAATGCGTTCACTATGAACTACAATATGAATAAGCTGAATGTCAGCGTCCAGGAACTCAGCAATATGTTGCAGAGGGCCGAGGATTTACTCAAGAAGGATGAGCCTGTGGTTATGCTTGCTGAAGCTAACAAATCGGGCAAGAGAAAGAGAAAGGCAAAGAAGCCTCAGAAGAAGACTACCAAACCCAAGAAGCAGAAGAAGAACAAGGCATCTGATGTCTGTCACTTCTGTAAGCAGACCGGCCACTGGAAGAGGAACTGTCCTACCTACCTGGAATCTAAGAAAGGTAATATCGAAACTTGTGTCATAGAAACTAATATGTTAGTTAATTCTGTGTCCTGGTGTGTTGACTCCGGGGCTTCAACTCATGCGTGTAACTCACTGCAGGGGTTCAAAGTTAGCAGAAGGTTGAGTGAAGGTGAAGTGACACTGTTCTTGGGAACAACTGCAAGTGTTGCAGCTGCGGCAATAGGAACCGTAGAATTAGTTTTTAAAGAAGGAGTCATTGTACTTAAAGATTGTCTTTATGTACAGAACTTGAGAAGGAATTTAATTTCTGTTTCAAAATTGTGTGCTGATGGATATACTGTTTACTTTAGTAATATGATTACTGTTAAACGGAATAATAAATTCATCGCATGCGGGGAGCTAGAGAACGGTCTCTATGTTCTGCATCCTTCTTTGGAAACTAACTTAACCGAAACTACGTCGGTCGAAAATCCCAAGAAAAGGACTCGTGATACAGTAAATCTCACATGCCTCTGGCATTACCGACTTGGCCACATCGGTGTCGACCGAATCACAAGACTGGTAAAGGATGGTCCTTTGGATTTTCTAACCGTAGAAAATCTTCCCACTTGTGAACCTTGCCTCCAAGGTAAGATGACTAAGCGGCCATTTGACGGTAAGCCTGAAAGATGTGCAGGCACACTTGACCTAATACATACTAATGTATGTGGTCCCCTGAGTGTTAGGACACGGAATCAACACGTGTACTTCATCACCTTTACTGATGATTTTTCACGATATGGTTATGTGTACCTAATGAGACATAAGTCTGAATCATTTGAAAAGTTCAAAGAGTTCAGACAGGAAGTCGAGAAACAGTTAGGGAGAGAAATTAAGGCCCTTCGATCAGATCGAGGTGGCGAGTATCTCTCTGACGAATTCAGGGACTACTTAAAGGCCAATGGGATAGTGTCACAACTAGCTCCTCCTGCTACACCTCAACTCAACGGTGTTTCAGAGAGGAAAAATAGGACCTTATTAGACATGGTCCGGTCACTTCTCGTACGCTCAGAATTACCCACATCCTTTTGGGGATACGCATTAGAGACTGCTATCTACGTGCTGAATAGGGTTCCAACCAAATCAGTTCCGAAAACTCCATATGAGCTTTGGACCAGAAGGAAGCCAAGTGTGAGACACTTGAAGATTTGGGGTTGTCCTGCACACGTTAAAAGAACAAGTGCGGACAAGTTGGAATCTAAAACCAGCCGTTGCCTCTTTATAGGCTACCCAAAGGATTCGGTGGGTTATCTATTCTATGACCCAAGTGAGCAGAAAGTGTTCTGCAGTCGAAACGCCCGATTCTTAGAATCCGATTACATCCTGGACACCCATCGTCAGGAAATAGTTCTTGATGAGGAGAGCTCAGGAGCAGTGGGAGATGACCCACAAGTTCCAGGTAATGACCAACCTAGAAGGTCCACCCGGGTATCCAGACCACCAGTCCGATATGGTTATGACCAGGATAGTTACCTGGTGGAAGCCTTGACTAGTGAAGAGGATCCCGTGTCTTACGTGGAAGCTATGTTAGACATAGACTCCCAGAAGTGGGTGGAGGCCATGAGAGCCGAGATGGACTCAATGGAGACCAATGGAGTCTGGACTCTAGTGGATCCGCCCTCCGGGGTAAAAGCAATTGGTTGCAAATGGATCTACAAGAGGAAGAAGGGCCCCGATGGCAGGATTGAGACCTTTAAAGCTCGTTTGGTGGCGAAAGGGTATACTCAGAAAGAAGGCATCGACTATGAGGAAACCTTTTCACCGGTGGCCATGCTTAAATCCATTAGGATCCTGCTAGCTGTAGCAGCGTACCATGATTACGAGATTTGGCAAATGGATGTCAAAACAGCGTTCCTGAATGGAGATCTTAGTGAAGATATCTACATGCAGCAGCCGCAAGGCTTCATTGCTGCTGGTCAGGAACACATGGTATGTAAACTTAATAGATCCATATATGGACTTAAGCAGGCTTCTAGGAGTTGGAACATCCGTTTTGATTCTGCAGTCAAAACGTTTGACTTTGAGCAGAATCCGGATGAGCCCTGTGTTTACAGGAAATCCAGTGGGGATAAGATCACCTTTTTAGTCTTGTATGTGGACGATATCCTACTCATTGGGAATGATGTAGGAATGTTGACTTCGGTCAAGGTATGGCTATCACAGCAGTTCTCCATGAACGATCTTGGAGAAGCTTCATACATACTGGGTCTTCGACTCTATAGAGATAGATCGAAGAGGATAATTGGATTATCCCAGGCTGCTTACATTGACAAAATTGTCAAAAGATACAGCATGGAAAACTCCAAGAAAGGAAACGTTCCTTTCAGGCACGGAGTCACTCTCTCCAAGAAGACGTCTCCCAAGACTTCTGAGGAGATTGAGAGCATGAGAGACGTTCCCTATGCCTCAGCTGTGGGGAGCATCATGTATGCCATGTTGTGCACTCGCCCGGACATAGCTCAGGCGGTGAGTGTGGTAAGCAGATTCCAGGCAAACCCAGGACAGGAGCATTGGACTGCTGTGAAGAACATACTCAAATACCTTCGAAGGATGAAAGAGTTTTGTCTGGTATTCGATGGTAGTTCACTGCAAGTTCTAGGGTATACCGATGCCGATTTCCAGTCAGATCCAGATGATAGAAAGTCTACATCTGGGTATGTTTTCACGATAGGATCGTGTGCTGTTTGCTGGAAAAGCAGCAAACAGGGGTCCACTGCAGACTCCACAACCGAGGCCGAGTACATTGCCGCAAGTGAAGCTGCCAAGGAAGCCGTGTGGATGAAGAAATTCATACACGACTTGGGAGCGATTCCATCCAGCACATCACCCATCCCGTTGTTGTGTGACAACAATGGAGCGATCGCCTAGGCTAAAGAGCCTCGGGCCCACTCGAAGTCAAAGCACATCGAGAGGAAGTACCATGTACTGCGGGAGATCGTTGGTAGAGGGGACGTCCTAATTCAAAAGGTAGCATCAGCGGATAATGTGGCAGACCCATTGACCAAGCCACTGACACAGAAGGTGTTTGAGAAACACGTGGAAAGTATGGGACTCCGGCTTGTACCAGATTGGACCTAAGTGCAAGTGGGAGCTGTTAGACAGTTTTGTATGCCCTTAGCTTCAATCATTTTGATGTACTTTTGTTATTTAGTGGAAATAAATAAAGTGCATGTTTGATTCATGTTGTTTGGTTTAATTCTGTGTAAAACCCTAAAACTGGACATTTGTAGAGACTCATGTTAGTTTTAAATGTTCACAGCCGTTGGATAAGTCTGGGGAGATTTATCCTGCCAAGGCTGATACTGGTGTGCCACCAAGTGTTGGGATGGCCTGTCTCAGCCATCAGGGTAAGACCCGAGGCACATACAGCATGGGATTACTTGAATCCTTGAACCGGACCAGATTTCCAGTCTTGCCCTGGACCTTGGAGATAGATGGGCAAAACTGGAAAGTTACACCTGACCCCTAGACTCGATTATGACACTTCACTAGGTGCTGGATCCGGCTGCCTTTGATATGCCAATCAGTGAGATCCTTAGTGGGGATCAAAACCTGGGTATGTTGGGGCAGTTTGAGAATTCATCTGAGTGGGTGGTCATAGTGACAGAATCGGCCACTTTGTCGGACAAAGGGTAATGATCGGGAATGCACTCTCTCTGATGGAAACCAAACTGCCGGCAGTTGATTTCAATCGTTGGAATTTTGTTTTTGCAAAATTAATATATTTACATATATATGTACGGTTTCAAAATGTTTGCAAATGGTTTTAATTCCCGGGATCCATGTGAGAGGAGAGTGCGGCACTGTTCCTTGCAGCCGGGGGAGAGGTCCTCTCTTGTCGGGCAGTGCTTGATCATTAGGGGCTGAGAGGTTAAGTGTAAGACCATTTAGGATAATACCTGATGGGCTAATCTTGCACCTGCCCACAGTCCCTGGGTTTTTATAAGATGGCTTGGCCCAGGGACCACTTAATGTAAGTGTTGGGCCCATAGGGTTCATACGATGGACTCAAGGGGTTCATTGAGATTTTCAGTGAATTTGGCTGGGCCTTGTATTAAAGGCTGGGCCGAACCCATGTGGCTGGTGTGTAGATCAATGCTTGGGTCCCACGCCATACAAAGAAGCCCAACTGGGCAGCAGATTGGAAACTAATTAAACACTGAATACTTAATGGGCCAAAAGCCCATTTCGAAGTGGGCTGATATGATCACCCATCAATGGGGCGAATTTGAGATTGAAGTTAGCAAAAAGGATTGGGCTCTTAGCCTTATCCACTCTTAGAGACCAAATTCAAATCAGATTTGAATCTGGTAACCTCCTGATAAGATCAGGAGTAAGCTAACTCCATCTGGGAAAGGGATTAAGATTATCCCCTATCCAAATACTGATTTGGATTGGGATAACTCCTAATTAGGAGATTTCTTAATCAAGAAGAAAAGGGAGGAGATTTTCGAATGAACCAAGACAGGGAAATCAGATTTCGATCCAAGAGGTTCTGGTAAGCAAGAAAGGTTCCTGCGAATTGAGATTAGATCTCATTCTCTCCAGAAAAGAAAACAGTTCAGCCTTTTCGTTTCTGGAAATCTCCTCCTGCCGCCGCCATCTGCATTGTTGCAAGATTTGATCTTTGCAGAAAAGAAAGTCAAGAAACCAGTTCTTGACATCAGTCTTGCAAGAAAGACTGAAAGAATTCAGTGTTTAGTACATCCAGGGGGTTCTTGTGAAGGATCCAGTGTGTAGGACGCACCCTGCTGGTTCTGTTCCATCCACAGCTGTGTCATCTTCAGCAGGGACAGATCTTGGAGCATTCTTTGGGCGTGAACACCAACTTTGGGAGATACTGCTTCTCCGGATCAGGTATAATCCTCCCATTTATCTTTTGGTACAGATCTGGTTTGATTAGGGTTCAAGTAGATCCTTGAATATTGTATTCTAAATTCAGGGAATATGATTCCCAGTTGGGAGAAGGTAGGAAATTTTTGAAATTCGCCCCACCCATTCCGCAACCTTTATGGCGTCCATTAGATGGATCCTACCATTCTTTCAGTGGTATCAGAGCCACAGGTTCGAATCTTGAACCAAAAGAAAATCAGATCTGACCCTGCGCAGATGGATAGAAGGTGTTCTTTCAAGATTTGCGCAGATTGTTTTCTTTTTTTTCAAGAAACTATTTCTTGTTAAGGGCGATTGATCTGAAATTAATTTCTATTAAATCCAAAATTTATTTGGAATTGTTCTTTATTTATTTTGATTTAATGGACCGTTCAAACCTGGAGATCGCAGTGCAGTTTTAGCGCAGATGGTCTGCGCACCCTTTTTCTTTTCTATTTATTTATTTCATTCAATTCGGTCTGTAAATAATTTTTTTTATTTTTAGACTGAATGTATAGGATTTGATCAAGAATGTAATTAATAGAAATAGGATTTCTGTTATTTTTCTTGATTAAAGAAGATGGAAGAAGATGGCGGCGCTGGAGATTTGCAGATGGAGAAATCGTTTTCTGCGATTTGCAGTTTATGAAACTGCAACCCTTGTGATTAACCTCTGTTTTGCAGGTGGTGCGAACAGTCCATAATTGTTTTGTGTTTGCTAGAAATCAAAACTATTAATTTCAGATCATTCAATAATTAATTCTTGAATTGAAAATCAGTTTTGGACCATTTCGGACTAGATTGGACCAAAACTGTTTGGACCGAATCTGGGTTTCGAAAGGGGCTGTTCTCAGTCCAATTGTCTCACACTTTTGTTCCAAATCTGATGTTCAATTACAGGGATTAATTCGGCCCACCTGTAAAGCCCAGTTTTAAAGGGTTAAAACTGCAAAAGCCCATTATTGTGAGATAAGCTGTATGGGCCGAACTGCTATCTGCGATTCAGCCCATACACCTAGTGGACATTAATCGTTAATGACTTGGTTTTTAAATGGGCCGTTGAATGGGCTTTACAGCAATTAATTGATTGGATCAATTCCTCCTTTACATGTGATGTTTGGATGTTTGATGTGCTGCGACCATGGGCCATAAGTACTTGGCCCGTGATGACTCGTTAGTGGCTCTTGCGCACACCATGGCTGAATGCACATCATTGCCATGGTGTCCCTGAAGGTCATTGGATGACCCCCCTCTTTGCCTGGTGGGCCCCACAACCCTGAAAAGGGATGCGTACGGAACCCCTAGCCGATTAAGGCCCACCAGAAATCTGACTTTATGAAAGTCAGTGGGAGCCACTTTGGTTTGACCTAAATTAGAACTAGGCCGTGATTTTGTTCCCTCCAGCAAATATGAATGCAAGTGATAGGGAGATCCATATGATGGACTCTCTAAAGGCCTTCCGTCATTAGCACAATGATGGGTCCATCAGTAATGAGGAAACGCACCATAAAATTGGGCTATCCATTAGCTGTTGGATCTGCTAGAGTGTTTCATAAGATGATAGGGGCGTCATAGACCGATGTGGGAGGGGCTTCACCAGAAAATGGGAACTCTCTCACGGTACCTTGGCGTAACCTGAATATGATGGGTGTGCACTCACTGACAGAAGGGTTTACCTGAAAACGGCTCTGAACCTTGTCTGACAGAGGCCAAAGGGAAACTCATTTGATGAGTGGATATGATCCGTCACAGAAAGGTGGTGGGGTTATGCAGCTGAAACAGTTGGCTTCACGCACCCCATGTGACTTCCCACATTTCCAGAGACATTTCGTCGTCTCCGTCACTGAGATAGGAGGGAAATCTCAGAGATGAACAAATGGGAATGGAACATAGATTAAAAGCCATATCTATGTAGGTAAACATGAATCAAACTAAGGTTGTGGACTAATGATTTTGCTGTTTTATCAGAAATGGCAAACGGTCAATTTGCAAAGCTTCTAGACGATAACAAGCTTAAGGGCCCAAACTATGCCGACTGGTACAGAAATCTTATGCTGGTCCTAACTTCTGAAAAGTTAGACAAGGTAGTGAAAAATCCTACCCCGGAACGTCCGGGTGATAGGGCTTCTGAGGCCCGTAGGAGGGACTACCAAGATTGGGAGGATAAGAACTCCCTAGCCCGCTGCTTTGTCATTGCCTCATTAGACAACTCAATACAGAGGCAGTTCGATCAGATCGAACTTGCCAAGGACATATTGGACAGTATAAGGACAATGTATGAGGAGCAGAACCGTTCTACTCGACAGAAGGTCCTGAAATTGTTCATGACCGCGCAGATGACCAAAGGGCAGAAAGTTCATGACCATTGTCTTCGGATGATGGGATACATCAACGAACTTGAAGCTCTTGGATCCGGGCTTGATCTTGGCACGCAAGTGGATGCCATCCTAAATTCTTTGCCCTCTTCCTTCAATGCGTTCACTATGAACTACAATATGAATAAGCTGAATGTCAGCGTCCAGGAACTCAGCAATATGTTGCAGAGGGCCGAGGATTTACTCAAGAAGGATGAGCCTGTGGTTATGCTTGCTGAAGCTAACAAATCGGGCAAGAGAAAGAGAAAGGCAAAGAAGCCTCAGAAGAAGACTACCAAACCCAAGAAGCAGAAGAAGAACAAGGCATCTGATGTCTGTCACTTCTGTAAGCAGACCGGCCACTGGAAGAGGAACTGTCCTACCTACCTGGAATCTAAGAAAGGTAATATCGAAACTTGTGTCATAGAAACTAATATGTTAGTTAATTCTGTGTCCTGGTGTGTTGACTCCGGGGCTTCAACTCATGCGTGTAACTCACTGCAGGGGTTCAAAGTTAGCAGAAGGTTGAGTGAAGGTGAAGTGACACTGTTCTTGGGAACAACTGCAAGTGTTGCAGCTGCGGCAATAGGAACCGTAGAATTAGTTTTTAAAGAAGGAGTCATTGTACTTAAAGATTGTCTTTATGTACAGAACTTGAGAAGGAATTTAATTTCTGTTTCAAAATTGTGTGCTGATGGATATACTGTTTACTTTAGTAATATGATTACTGTTAAACGGAATAATAAATTCATCGCATGCGGGGAGCTAGAGAACGGTCTCTATGTTCTGCATCCTTCTTTGGAAACTAACTTAACCGAAACTACGTCGGTCGAAAATCCCAAGAAAAGGACTCGTGATACAGTAAATCTCACATGCCTCTGGCATTACCGACTTGGCCACATCGGTGTCGACCGAATCACAAGACTGGTAAAGGATGGTCCTTTGGATTTTCTAACCGTAGAAAATCTTCCCACTTGTGAACCTTGCCTCCAAGGTAAGATGACTAAGCGGCCATTTGACGGTAAGCCTGAAAGATGTGCAGGCACACTTGACCTAATACATACTAATGTATGTGGTCCCCTGAGTGTTAGGACACGGAATCAACACGTGTACTTCATCACCTTTACTGATGATTTTTCACGATATGGTTATGTGTACCTAATGAGACATAAGTCTGAATCATTTGAAAAGTTCAAAGAGTTCAGACAGGAAGTCGAGAAACAGTTAGGGAGAGAAATTAAGGCCCTTCGATCAGATCGAGGTGGCGAGTATCTCTCTGACGAATTCAGGGACTACTTAAAGGCCAATGGGATAGTGTCACAACTAGCTCCTCCTGCTACACCTCAACTCAACGGTGTTTCAGAGAGGAAAAATAGGACCTTATTAGACATGGTCCGGTCACTTCTCGTACGCTCAGAATTACCCACATCCTTTTGGGGATACGCATTAGAGACTGCTATCTACGTGCTGAATAGGGTTCCAACCAAATCAGTTCCGAAAACTCCATATGAGCTTTGGACCAGAAGGAAGCCAAGTGTGAGACACTTGAAGATTTGGGGTTGTCCTGCACACGTTAAAAGAACAAGTGCGGACAAGTTGGAATCTAAAACCAGCCGTTGCCTCTTTATAGGCTACCCAAAGGATTCGGTGGGTTATCTATTCTATGACCCAAGTGAGCAGAAAGTGTTCTGCAGTCGAAACGCCCGATTCTTAGAATCCGATTACATCCTGGACACCC
This sequence comes from Nelumbo nucifera, assembly GCF_055504915.1. Classification (NCBI taxonomy): domain Eukaryota; kingdom Viridiplantae; phylum Streptophyta; class Magnoliopsida; order Proteales; family Nelumbonaceae; genus Nelumbo; species Nelumbo nucifera. Next base: position 141,909,788 of record NC_142649.1, on the reverse strand, counting down.
ATCGTCAGGAAATAGTTCTTGATGAGGAGAGCTCAGGAGCAGTGGGAGATGACCCACAAGTTCCAGGTAATGACCAACCTAGAAGGTCCACCCGGGTATCCAGACCACCAGTCCGATATGGTTATGACCAGGATAGTTACCTGGTGGAAGCCTTGACTAGTGAAGAGGATCCCGTGTCTTACGTGGAAGCTATGTTAGACATAGACTCCCAGAAGTGGGTGGAGGCCATGAGAGCCGAGATGGACTCAATGGAGACCAATGGAGTCTGGACTCTAGTGGATCCGCCCTCCGGGGTAAAAGCAATTGGTTGCAAATGGATCTACAAGAGGAAGAAGGGCCCCGATGGCAGGATTGAGACCTTTAAAGCTCGTTTGGTGGCGAAAGGGTATACTCAGAAAGAAGGCATCGACTATGAGGAAACCTTTTCACCGGTGGCCATGCTTAAATCCATTAGGATCCTGCTAGCTGTAGCAGCGTACCATGATTACGAGATTTGGCAAATGGATGTCAAAACAGCGTTCCTGAATGGAGATCTTAGTGAAGATATCTACATGCAGCAGCCGCAAGGCTTCATTGCTGCTGGTCAGGAACACATGGTATGTAAACTTAATAGATCCATATATGGACTTAAGCAGGCTTCTAGGAGTTGGAACATCCGTTTTGATTCTGCAGTCAAAACGTTTGACTTTGAGCAGAATCCGGATGAGCCCTGTGTTTACAGGAAATCCAGTGGGGATAAGATCACCTTTTTAGTCTTGTATGTGGACGATATCCTACTCATTGGGAATGATGTAGGAATGTTGACTTCGGTCAAGGTATGGCTATCACAGCAGTTCTCCATGAACGATCTTGGAGAAGCTTCATACATACTGGGTCTTCGACTCTATAGAGATAGATCGAAGAGGATAATTGGATTATCCCAGGCTGCTTACATTGACAAAATTGTCAAAAGATACAGCATGGAAAACTCCAAGAAAGGAAACGTTCCTTTCAGGCACGGAGTCACTCTCTCCAAGAAGACGTCTCCCAAGACTTCTGAGGAGATTGAGAGCATGAGAGACGTTCCCTATGCCTCAGCTGTGGGGAGCATCATGTATGCCATGTTGTGCACTCGCCCGGACATAGCTCAGGCGGTGAGTGTGGTAAGCAGATTCCAGGCAAACCCAGGACAGGAGCATTGGACTGCTGTGAAGAACATACTCAAATACCTTCGAAGGATGAAAGAGTTTTGTCTGGTATTCGATGGTAGTTCACTGCAAGTTCTAGGGTATACCGATGCCGATTTCCAGTCAGATCCAGATGATAGAAAGTCTACATCTGGGTATGTTTTCACGATAGGATCGTGTGCTGTTTGCTGGAAAAGCAGCAAACAGGGGTCCACTGCAGACTCCACAACCGAGGCCGAGTACATTGCCGCAAGTGAAGCTGCCAAGGAAGCCGTGTGGATGAAGAAATTCATACACGACTTGGGAGCGATTCCATCCAGCACATCACCCATCCCGTTGTTGTGTGACAACAATGGAGCGATCGCCTAGGCTAAAGAGCCTCGGGCCCACTCGAAGTCAAAGCACATCGAGAGGAAGTACCATGTACTGCGGGAGATCGTTGGTAGAGGGGACGTCCTAATTCAAAAGGTAGCATCAGCGGATAATGTGGCAGACCCATTGACCAAGCCACTGACACAGAAGGTGTTTGAGAAACACGTGGAAAGTATGGGACTCCGGCTTGTACCAGATTGGACCTAAGTGCAAGTGGGAGCTGTTAGACAGTTTTGTATGCCCTTAGCTTCAATCATTTTGATGTACTTTTGTTATTTAGTGGAAATAAATAAAGTGCATGTTTGATTCATGTTGTTTGGTTTAATTCTGTGTAAAACCCTAAAACTGGACATTTGTAGAGACTCATGTTAGTTTTAAATGTTCACAGCCGTTGGATAAGTCTGGGGAGATTTATCCTGCCAAGGCTGATACTGGTGTGCCACCAAGTGTTGGGATGGCCTGTCTCAGCCATCAGGGTAAGACCCGAGGCACATACAGCATGGGATTACTTGAATCCTTGAACCGGACCAGATTTCCAGTCTTGCCCTGGACCTTGGAGATAGATGGGCAAAACTGGAAAGTTACACCTGACCCCTAGACTCGATTATGACACTTCACTAGGTGCTGGATCCGGCTGCCTTTGATATGCCAATCAGTGAGATCCTTAGTGGGGATCAAAACCTGGGTATGTTGGGGCAGTTTGAGAATTCATCTGAGTGGGTGGTCATAGTGACAGAATCGGCCACTTTGTCGGACAAAGGGTAATGATCGGGAATGCACTCTCTCTGATGGAAACCAAACTGCCGGCAGTTGATTTCAATCGTTGGAATTTTGTTTTTGCAAAATTAATATATTTACATATATATGTACGGTTTCAAAATGTTTGCAAATGGTTTTAATTCCCGGGATCCATGTGAGAGGAGAGTGCGGCACTGTTCCTTGCAGCCGGGGGAGAGGTCCTCTCTTGTCGGGCAGTGCTTGATCATTAGGGGCTGAGAGGTTAAGTGTAAGACCATTTAGGATAATACCTGATGGGCTAATCTTGCACCTGCCCACAGTCCCTGGGTTTTTATAAGATGGCTTGGCCCAGGGACCACTTAATGTAAGTGTTGGGCCCATAGGGTTCATACGATGGACTCAAGGGGTTCATTGAGATTTTCAGTGAATTTGGCTGGGCCTTGTATTAAAGGCTGGGCCGAACCCATGTGGCTGGTGTGTAGATCAATGCTTGGGTCCCACGCCATACAAAGAAGCCCAACTGGGCAGCAGATTGGAAACTAATTAAACACTGAATACTTAATGGGCCAAAAGCCCATTTCGAAGTGGGCTGATATGATCACCCATCAATGGGGCGAATTTGAGATTGAAGTTAGCAAAAAGGATTGGGCTCTTAGCCTTATCCACTCTTAGAGACCAAATTCAAATCAGATTTGAATCTGGTAACCTCCTGATAAGATCAGGAGTAAGCTAACTCCATCTGGGAAAGGGATTAAGATTATCCCCTATCCAAATACTGATTTGGATTGGGATAACTCCTAATTAGGAGATTTCTTAATCAAGAAGAAAAGGGAGGAGATTTTCGAATGAACCAAGACAGGGAAATCAGATTTCGATCCAAGAGGTTCTGGTAAGCAAGAAAGGTTCCTGCGAATTGAGATTAGATCTCATTCTCTCCAGAAAAGAAAACAGTTCAGCCTTTTCGTTTCTGGAAATCTCCTCCTGCCGCCGCCATCTGCATTGTTGCAAGATTTGATCTTTGCAGAAAAGAAAGTCAAGAAACCAGTTCTTGACATCAGTCTTGCAAGAAAGACTGAAAGAATTCAGTGTTTAGTACATCCAGGGGGTTCTTGTGAAGGATCCAGTGTGTAGGACGCACCCTGCTGGTTCTGTTCCATCCACAGCTGTGTCATCTTCAGCAGGGACAGATCTTGGAGCATTCTTTGGGCGTGAACACCAACTTTGGGAGATACTGCTTCTCCGGATCAGGTATAATCCTCCCATTTATCTTTTGGTACAGATCTGGTTTGATTAGGGTTCAAGTAGATCCTTGAATATTGTATTCTAAATTCAGGGAATATGATTCCCAGTTGGGAGAAGGTAGGAAATTTTTGAAATTCGCCCCACCCATTCCGCAACCTTTATGGCGTCCATTAGATGGATCCTACCATTCTTTCAGTGGTATCAGAGCCACAGGTTCGAATCTTGAACCAAAAGAAAATCAGATCTGACCCTGCGCAGATGGATAGAAGGTGTTCTTTCAAGATTTGCGCAGATTGTTTTCTTTTTTTTCAAGAAACTATTTCTTGTTAAGGGCGATTGATCTGAAATTAATTTCTATTAAATCCAAAATTTATTTGGAATTGTTCTTTATTTATTTTGATTTAATGGACCGTTCAAACCTGGAGATCGCAGTGCAGTTTTAGCGCAGATGGTCTGCGCACCCTTTTTCTTTTCTATTTATTTATTTCATTCAATTCGGTCTGTAAATAATTTTTTTTATTTTTAGACTGAATGTATAGGATTTGATCAAGAATGTAATTAATAGAAATAGGATTTCTGTTATTTTTCTTGATTAAAGAAGATGGAAGAAGATGGCGGCGCTGGAGATTTGCAGATGGAGAAATCGTTTTCTGCGATTTGCAGTTTATGAAACTGCAACCCTTGTGATTAACCTCTGTTTTGCAGGTGGTGCGAACAGTCCATAATTGTTTTGTGTTTGCTAGAAATCAAAACTATTAATTTCAGATCATTCAATAATTAATTCTTGAATTGAAAATCAGTTTTGGACCATTTCGGACTAGATTGGACCAAAACTGTTTGGACCGAATCTGGGTTTCGAAAGGGGCTGTTCTCAGTCCAATTGTCTCACACTTTTGTTCCAAATCTGATGTTCAATTACAGGGATTAATTCGGCCCACCTGTAAAGCCCAGTTTTAAAGGGTTAAAACTGCAAAAGCCCATTATTGTGAGATAAGCTGTATGGGCCGAACTGCTATCTGCGATTCAGCCCATACACCTAGTGGACATTAATCGTTAATGACTTGGTTTTTAAATGGGCCGTTGAATGGGCTTTACAGCAATTAATTGATTGGATCAATTCCTCCTTTACATGTGATGTTTGGATGTTTGATGTGCTGCGACCATGGGCCATAAGTACTTGGCCCGTGATGACTCGTTAGTGGCTCTTGCGCACACCATGGCTGAATGCACATCATTGCCATGGTGTCCCTGAAGGTCATTGGATGACCCCCCTCTTTGCCTGGTGGGCCCCACAACCCTGAAAAGGGATGCGTACGGAACCCCTAGCCGATTAAGGCCCACCAGAAATCTGACTTTATTAAAGTCAGTGGGAGCCACTTTGGTTTGACCTAAATTAGAACTAGGCCGTGATTTTGTTCCCTCCAGCAAATATGAATGCAAGTGATAGGGAGATCCATATGATGGACTCTCTAAAGGCCTTCCGTCATTAGCACAATGATGGGTCCATCAGTAATGAGGAAACGCACCATAAAATTGGGCTATCCATTAGCTGTTGGATCTGCTAGAGTGTTTCATAAGATGATAGGGGCGTCATAGACCGATGTGGGAGGGGCTTCACCAGAAAATGGGAACTCTCTCACGGTACCTTGGCGTAACCTGAATATGATGGGTGTGCACTCACTGACAGAAGGGTTTACCTGAAAACGGCTCTGAACCTTGTCTGACAGAGGCCAAAGGGAAACTCATTTGATGAGTGGATATGATCCGTCACAGAAAGGTGGTGGGGTTATGCAGCTGAAACAGTTGGCTTCACGCACCCCATGTGACTTCCCACATTTCCAGAGACATTTCGTCGTCTCCGTCACTGAGATAGGAGGGAAATCTCAGAGATGAACAAATGGGAATGGAACATAGATTAAAAGCCATATCTATGTAGGTAAACATGAATCAAACTAAGGTTGTGGACTAATGATTTTGCTGTTTTATCAGAAATGGCAAACGGTCAATTTGCAAAGCTTCTAGACGATAACAAGCTTAAGGGCCCAAACTATGCCGACTGGTACAGAAATCTTATGCTGGTCCTAACTTCTGAAAAGTTAGACAAGGTAGTGAAAAATCCTACCCCGGAACGTCCGGGTGATAGGGCTTCTGAGGCCCGTAGGAGGGACTACCAAGATTGGGAGGATAAGAACTCCCTAGCCCGCTGCTTTGTCATTGCCTCATTAGACAACTCAATACAGAGGCAGTTCGATCAGATCGAACTTGCCAAGGACATATTGGACAGTATAAGGACAATGTATGAGGAGCAGAACCGTTCTACTCGACAGAAGGTCCTGAAATTGTTCATGACCGCGCAGATGACCAAAGGGCAGAAAGTTCATGACCATTGTCTTCGGATGATGGGATACATCAACGAACTTGAAGCTCTTGGATCCGGGCTTGATCTTGGCACGCAAGTGGATGCCATCCTAAATTCTTTGCCCTCTTCCTTCAATGCGTTCACTATGAACTACAATATGAATAAGCTGAATGTCAGCGTCCAGGAACTCAGCAATATGTTGCAGAGGGCCGAGGATTTACTCAAGAAGGATGAGCCTGTGGTTATGCTTGCTGAAGCTAACAAATCGGGCAAGAGAAAGAGAAAGGCAAAGAAGCCTCAGAAGAAGACTACCAAACCCAAGAAGCAGAAGAAGAACAAGGCATCTGATGTCTGTCACTTTTGTAAGCAGACCGGCCACTGGAAGAGGAACTGTCCTACCTACCTGGAATCTAAGAAAGGTAATATCGAAACTTGTGTCATAGAAACTAATATGTTAGTTAATTCTGTGTCCTGGTGTGTTGACTCCGGGGCTTCAACTCATGCGTGTAACTCACTGCAGGGGTTCAAAGTTAGCAGAAGGTTGAGTGAAGGTGAAGTGACACTGTTCTTGGGAACAACTGCAAGTGTTGCAGCTGCGGCAATAGGAACCGTAGAATTAGTTTTTAAAGAAGGAGTCATTGTACTTAAAGATTGTCTTTATGTACAGAACTTGAGAAGGAATTTAATTTCTGTTTCAAAATTGTGTGCTGATGGATATACTGTTTACTTTAGTAATATGATTACTGTTAAACGGAATAATAAATTCATCGCATGCGGGGAGCTAGAGAACGGTCTCTATGTTCTGCATCCTTCTTTGGAAACTAACTTAACCGAAACTACGTCGGTCGAAAATCCCAAGAAAAGGACTCGTGATACAGTAAATCTCACATGCCTCTGGCATTACCGACTTGGCCACATCGGTGTCGACCGAATCACAAGACTGGTAAAGGATGGTCCTTTGGATTTTCTAACCGTAGAAAATCTTCCCACTTGTGAACCTTGCCTCCAAGGTAAGATGACTAAGCGGCCATTTGACGGTAAGCCTGAAAGATGTGCAGGCACACTTGACCTAATACATACTAATGTATGTGGTCCCCTGAGTGTTAGGACACGGAATCAACACGTGTACTTCATCACCTTTACTGATGATTTTTCACGATATGGTTATGTGTACCTAATGAGACATAAGTCTGAATCATTTGAAAAGTTCAAAGAGTTCAGACAGGAAGTCGAGAAACAGTTAGGGAGAGAAATTAAGGCCCTTCGATCAGATCGAGGTGGCGAGTATCTCTCTGACGAATTCAGGGACTACTTAAAGGCCAATGGGATAGTGTCACAACTAGCTCCTCCTACTACACCTCAACTCAACGGTGTTTCAGAGAGGAGAAATAGGACCTTATTAGACATGGTCCGGTCACTTCTCGTACGCTCAGAATTACCCACATCCTTTTGGGGATACGCATTAGAGATCTGATCTGAAATATCTTTGGACTGAGTTTTGTTCTGTAAAACTGCTAACATCAGATCTGAATTGCAGCAATTAACAATACCAAACATTGCAGACCCGATTTTCAGGTCTTAGCAAGTGTTTGATATGCATAAGCTATACAGGTTTGGTTTTCAATTGTAGAGCTTAAAATCCTTAAACCAAGCCTAACTCAGGACTGGTTTTAGTTTATTTCAGGTCCTCTTAATATATTTTTCAGATCAGATCTGATATCAGCCCTAAAGCATCATAGATTTGATTCCAACCTTAATGGATGTATATTGCAGTGTATACCAATGAGTGTGTATGAGATATACAGCTCAGATTTGAATTATTATTTGTTAATTTCTCTGGACTAACAATACCAAAGATTTTCAGATCTGAACTCAACTAAATTGGATCTGAATTCAGATGTTGTAATCGATGGATGTAGACAAAGGAACCTTGAATAAGATGTTGGTTTAAATCTGCTTTTACTATAATCGGCTTCATTTATTCATGATAGGATGTAGGTTTTTGTATTCCAATAATTCACTTTACATTTTCAGTTGTGATAGGATTGGTTATTTATTTTCTTTTGTGAATATTGCCCTTTTTATTGCTTTGACCTTAACAGTTTATGACAAGCAGACCTAAACTGGAAGAGATCCTTTACGACCCGGAGATTGAATGGACTCTCCATGTCCGTTTGAGAGCTGCTAGGCAAGTCAGACAAGAAGCACAAGAAGCTCGAGAAGCTCAAGAAATGGTTGAGCAGAGGACAATGATGGACTATGCCAAACCCACTCTCACTAGAGCTGCCTCCAGCATTATCAGGCCCAATATTGCTGCTAACAACTTTGAGATCAAACCTGCCATCATACAAATGATTCAAAACACGATGCAATTCTGTGGATTGGCCCACGAAGATCCCAATGCACACATTTCTAACTTTTTAGAAATTTGTGATACCTTCAAACACAATGGGGTAAGTGATGATGCCATTAGGTTGAGGTTATTCCCATTTTCTTTGAAGGATAAAGCCAAAGCATGGCTGAATTCATTACCGGCAGGATCAATAGCTACGTGGGATGAAATGGCCAGCCGTTTTCTCTCTAAATATTTTCCCCCTTCTAAAACTGCTAAAATGAGGAATGACATCACTACTTTTTTCCAGCAAGAGGGGGAATCTTTATATGAGTCATGGGAATGATACAAGGAGCTATTAAGGAGAGTTCCTCACCATGGCCTCCCCATTTGGCTGCAAGTGCAGACTTTCTATAATGGTCTTACTGACTCAAATAAGACCATATTAGATGTTGCAGCCGGAGAGTCCATAAATAATAAAACTCCTGAGGTTGCTCATGCACTTATTGAGGAAATGGCAGCCAACAACTATCAATGGCATTCTGAAAGAACTCAAACTAGGAAGCAGCAAGGCTTGCATAATGTTGATACTTATACGGCACTATCTACACAAATAGGAGCACTCGGTAAGAAAATAGATGAAATGCAGATAGCTACCATGCATGTGCAGCCTCTTAATTGTGAATTGTGTGGGGGAGGCCACATCAGTACTGACTGCCAAGTTGGCAATCAGTTCAGGCCATCTACTGAACAAGTTGACTATGTCAGAAATTCGTCAAGACAGCAAGGTTACCAGAGTCACCATACTTTTCATCCAAGATGGAGGGGACATTCAAACCAGTCCTGGCCAAATCAGCATACTTCCAAGCCGTTCCACTAGACTTATCATCAGCCTAAACCAAAGTCCAATTTGGAGGAACTGATGACAAAATTTATAGCAGGTGCAGAAACCAGGTTCCAGAACCAGGAAGCCTCAATCAAAAACCTGGAAAACCAAGTGGGGCAATTGGCACAATTAATCTCTTCCAGACTGCCGGGAACTCTTCCAAGCAACACTGAAGTGAATCCACGAGAGCAGGTGCAAGCTATTACCTTAAGGAGTGGAAAAGAGTTGCCCGAGGTAGAAAAGAAGAATTGGGTTGAACCCAAGGCAGAAACAAGCCTTGGGACCGGACAACAGAAGACGGAACAACCAGAAGCACAACAAGGGATGCACCAGCAGCCACAAGTTCCATTCCCTAACAGGCTGAAGCAACAGAAATTGGAGAAGGAATTTGGTAAGTTTCTTGAAATATTTAAAAGTTTACATATTAATATTCCTTTTGCTGATGCTTTAGCCCAGATGCCACACTATGCAAGGTTTTTGAAGGAATTATTGGCAAACAAAGGGAAACTGGGAGATGTGGCTACAGTTGCTTTAAATGAGGAATGTTCTGCTATCCTTCTGAACAAGCTGCCTCAGAAACTCAAAGATCCAGGGAGTTTCACTATTCCTTGTACCATTGGCAATTTAAAAATTGAAAAAGCTTTATGTGACCTGGGAGCTAGCATCAATTTAATGCCATATTCTATCTTCATGAAACTGGGGTTGAATGAACCCCAACCCACTAGAGTGGCATTACAATTGGCTGATAGATCCATTAGACATCCTAGGGGGATCATAGAAGATGTGTCAGCTAAAGTTGACAAATTCATTTTTCCGGTTGAGTTCATTGTGTTAGACATGCAAGAAGATGTGGAGGTCCCGCTTATCCTAGGGAGACCTTTCCTAGCTACCGGGAAAGCAATGATTGATGTCCAACAAGGACAACTCAGCCTTAGGATACAAGATGAGGAGATAATTTTTAAAATGTCTGATGCTATGAAACATGCACCCTCTAGTGACGATTCTTGTTTTATGATTGATGCCATTGAGTTGACAATTGATGAATGCTTCTAGGTTAGTAGAATAACTGATCCTCTTGAACTCTGCCTCCAGCAGGGAGAACTTCAAGAAGGAGAAAATGAAGAAATAAACCTCATGATATCATACCTGAATGATAAGCCTCAATTCATGGGAAGGGGTTTCTTAAATTAGAGAACTTAGGAAAATTTCCTGGACCATCAGGTAAGCCATCACCCCAAGAACCCCCCACCCTTGAACTGAAGCAATTACCATCCCATTTAGAGTATGCTTTCCTTGAGGAACCATCAGATCTCCCCGTGATAATTTCCATAGCACTGAATCCCTTACAAAGAGAAAAATTATTAAGAGTGCTGCGGGAACACAAAAATGCTATAGCTTGGAAGGTAAAAGATATCAAAGGCATTAATCCATCAATCTGCACTCACAGAATTTTGATGGAAGAGGACAGCAAGCCTTCCGTTCAGCCCCAAAGGCGCCTGAACCCCAACATGAAAGAAGTGGTAAAGGCTGAAATAATTAAGTTGTTAGATGCTGGGATCATTTATCCTATTTCTGATAGTTCTTGGGTAAGCCCTGTGCAAGTTGTGCCCAAGAAAGGGGGTATGACTGTTGTTCCAAATGAGAAAAATGAACTCATCCCTACTAAAACCGTCACCGGATGGCGTGTGTGTATTGACTATAGAAAATTAAATGAAGCCACCCGGAAGGACCATTTCCCTCTCCCATTTATGGACCAAATGTTGGAGAGGCTAGCCGGGCATGAGTATTATTGTTTCTTGGATGGATATTCAGGGTATAACCAGACACCAATTGCACCAGAAGATCAAGAAAAGACCACTTTTACTTGCCCATATGGAACCTTTGCATACCGAAGGATGCCCTTTGGGTTATGCAATGCCCCAGCAACCTTTCAGCGATGTATGATGTCTATATTTTCTGATATGGTTGAAAAATTTATTGAGATCTTTATGGATGATTTTTCAGTTTTTGGCTCTTTGTTTGATGCATGTTTGAATAATCTGGAACAGGTGCTTACTAGATGCAAAGAAACACATCTTGTGTTGAATTGGGAGAAATGTCATTTTATGGTGCAAGAAGGCATAGTGCTTGGACACAAGATCTCTTAAAGAGGTATAGAAGTCGACAAGGCCAAGGTGGAGGCAATTGAAAAATTGCCACCCCCAACATCTGTTCGCTCTTTGAGAAGTTTCTTAGGACATGTCGGATTCTATAGGAGGTTTATTAAGGATTTCTGAAAAATTGCCAAGCCATTATCTACCTTGCTTTAGAAAGAAGTGACTTTTGAATTTTCAACTGAATGCCTTCATGCTTTCAACATCTTGAAAGACAAATTGATCCATGCACCTATCATGGTAGCACTAGATTGGACTCTCCCATTTGAATTAATGTGTGATGCAAGTGATTCTGCTATAGGAGCTGTTTTAGGACAAAGAATGAACAAACATTTTCAGCCAATTTACTATGCTAGTAGAACCTTGACTGGACCCCAACTCAATTACACCACCACAGAAAAGGAGCTGCTAGCAGTAATATTTGCACTTGACAAGTTTCGTTCATATCTGATATTATCCAAGGTTGTTGTCTACACAGATCACTCGGCATTAAGGCACTTGCTTACCAAGCAAAACTCAAAACCAAGACTGATCAGGTGGATCCTTTTATTGCAAGAGTTTGACATTGAGATTAGAGACATAAAGGGTGTTGCAAACCTGGCTGCTGACCATCTCTCCCAGTTGGACAAGGTAAGCTCAAAAGAGGAGATAACCAACAACATTTGAGAAGAATTTCCGGATGAGCAGCTGTACTCAATACAAAAATACTCATATCCATGGTATGCTGATTTTGCTAATTATCTAGCTGTGCAAGTCCTTCCTCCTAACCTTTCATATCAACAGAAAAAGAAATTCCTTTCTGATGTAAAATACTATCTGTGGGAGGAACCCTTTTTGTATAAATTGTGTGCAGATCAGATCATAAGGAGATGTGTCCTCGTGGAGGAGATGGAGTCGGTACTCCAATTTTGAAATGATAAAGAAGCAGGAGGTCATTTTGGAGCTAGTCGCACTGCAGCCAAGGTTTTGCAATCAGGTTTTTATTGGCCCACACTTTTCAAAGATGCCCATAGGTATGTGTCCACATGTGACAAATGCCAAAGATTGGGAAACATTTCCCGACGGAATGAAATGCCCCTTTCCAATATTTTGATATGTGAAATCTTTCATGTTTGGGGTATAGATTTCAAGGGACCTTTCCTGAATTCTTTTGGGAATAAGTACATCCTTGTTGCAGTTGACTATGTATCCAAATGGGTAGAAGCCATGGCTTTACCCACAAATGACTCAAGAAGGGTGGTACACTTCCTAAAGAAGCTACTCTCCCGATTTGGCACTCCGCGAGCTATAATCAGTGATAGGGGAACTCACTTCTGCAATAGCCAATTTGAGAGGTTAATGCAGAAATATGGAATTACACATAAATTAGCTACCCCTTATCACCCTCAAACTAGTGGCTAAGTGGAGTTGGCTAACAGGGAACTCAAAAGAATTCTAGAAAAGACCGTAGCATCTGCCGGAAAAGATTGGTCCATTAAATTAGATGATGCATTATGGGCATACAGAACTGCATTTAAGACACCCATTGGCATGTCCCCCTACAGATTGGTCTTTGGTAAAGCATGCCATTTACCAGTTGAATTAGAACACAAGGCCTATTGGGCTCTTAAATTCTTAAATTCTGACATTCAGGCCATAGGGGCTAAAAGGCGGTTGCAATTGAATGAATTGGATGAATTCAGACTTGCCGCCTATGAGAATGCCAAAGTTTATAAAGAAAGAATCAAAAACTAGCATGATAAGAACTTGCTGAGACGGGACTTTTATGTAGGCCAACATGTATTGTTATATAATTCCCATCTCCGCTTGTTTCCAGGTAAGCTGAGATCCAGGTGGTCTGGACCCTTTACCATTTCACAGGTTTTTCCCCATCGGGCTATAGAACTCACCCACCCGGTTCAGGGCACGTTTAAAGTAAATGGTCAGTGCCTGAAACCATATTTAATGGGCGGTACTGTACCCCTTCCATCCACTGTTTATTTTGATAACCAATAATCTTTTATGCTTGCTCATGAACAGGTTAAGCCATCTTTTTGTCATTTATCTTTTTAGAATATTAGTTAGTAAAATAAAGATCTTTTTCTCAAAATTCCAATTCTTTAAGGACTCAGTTCATCCTTTTCTTTTCTTCAGTTTGCTCTAGCAAGTGTGATTCCCTAACACTACGGACATTGAGGACAATGTTCATCTTAAGTGTGGGGGAGTGAGCCTGAGGCTAGGGTATGGGGGCTGAAACCATGCACCTCATTCACCCCAACACACATATGCAGGCAATGACATAACCAAAAAAGACTGGAACTCCTCAAGTTCATTACTATTTATTTGATGATTTTTAAGAAGGAATTCAATAAGTTGAGGGAGACTGATGTACTTGTTAAGTTTTTATTCTTGTGAATAACCCAGTTTGATATATGCATGAGAGAAGGGGCGCTGAATATGCCTTTCAGCATGACTAGCCCTAACTACCTTCATGTGTATGGAAGCCCTTGATTTCATTGTTAATGGTCAAGAAAGCTAGTGCACATCTGAAGTGCTGATTCTTGAGGTTCAATAATTGCAAAGAAGGACAAAAGACCAAATTGACTCCGCTATTTTGAGCTGAATAGTAAAACTAGCAGCTCAAAACATGAGTCCTATTTACCTACCTCAAGCAAGTGACTAGAGTGAGATGGAGCATAGGATGCACTCACAGCAAAAAAAAAAAAAAAAAAAAAAAGAAGAGAAAAAGAGAGAGAAAAGTGTGTGAGATGGAGCATAAAATGCACTCACACCGAAAAAAAAAATAGAAGAAAAGGGTGAGATGGAGCATAAGATGCACTCACCCCTAGAATTAAGAAATTGTGGTGATAGCTGAGGTTCAAAGGGGCACTCTAAAGTTGAACTCTCATTAAGATTTAGTTATAGATGTGAAACTTAGTGAAATTTGATTATTAACCTTGACAATTAAGGAGCTGATTTATATATGAATTAGGAGTGAAGGCTAGACTATGATGAAATTCATATTCTCCTTTCCTTGGATCTTATACATATCTTAAATGGTAATTTACAAGAATAAGAGTTGAGCACTTACAAAAGTTCCCCGACTACTCAATGCATTTCTCTTAAAAAGTTCACCAGGTAAATGGTGAGAACAGAAGGGGGGAATGTTCAGTTTATGGCTGATGTCTTTGCTTGAGGACAAGCAAAAGCTTAAGTGTGGGGGTATTTGATGAACCTACAATTTATCTATAATTTTTGAGGACTTTAGCATCGATTTTTATGCCGGTTTTATTAATTTTTGCCTTAATTTAGCTTAATGCTAAGAATAAGTTTCAGGGGTAATTAATCCAAGAAAATGAAGGAAAAGGCAAGAAAAGAATGTTCAAAAAGGCCAAATTCAGCCCAGCCCGGTTGTGGAAGCAAGAGAGGGCACTTCGGCCCAAGAAGAGCAAGTGGATTCCTTGAGAAAACCCAAGAAAAGAAAGCCTAGCTAAGAGTAGAATTCGGCCCAGCAAGGAAGGCCCATTCTCAGCCCAAAAGAGCAGCTCAATGTATAGCTATCATGTGCTAAGAGAGAGCCTAAGTGTAGCCCAAGTAGCAGCCCTTAGGAGGCTTTCAAGAGAGCTCTAGAAAGTTCAAGAAAGGGGTGTAATACACCCCATTCTAGAGGCTTCAAGAAGGGGCAAGAGCCCGCTTGAAAAACTATATAAGGAGGCCTCTAGGAGGGGGGAGAGGTGTTCAATTGCTTGAGAGGAAGGCTCTCCCACTCTTAGAGGTTCGGCCACCTTGAGAGAAGAGAAGAGAAAAGGCTAGGCGCAAAGAAGAAGAAGAAGAAGGGCTGAAGGAAGTTCAAGACAAGCAAGCTAGAAGAGAAGGTGAGTTCGAAATTGGGGGTTTGTGATTCAAAGATCCTTTGTAATAACTCAATTGTAGTTTCATTCTCCTTTAATTTGAATTCTATTTCTTTGTTATATTTTCTTTCTTCTTTCTCCGTCTTCCATTCTTCCTTGATGTATTTCAGCTTGTAAAATTTCAGTTCAGCAATCTAATTGTTTTTGATTCATTTGAATGGTCATGAATTGTATTTTAAGTTTCTTGAATAAGGGTGTTATTGTAGATTAATTCGGCCAACTAACCTTCAAAACTCAGATCTAAGATTGCAAGATCTGAATTGCTTGAAATATAATTCAGATCTGCAATTTTCAGATTGGCCGAATGGATCTAAAGCTTGGAATTCCTAGAGTGCTTGAGAGAGACTCTAGGAATTCAGATCTACTATTCAAGAACTGAATTGGATGCAAGATTAGAGATAACTTGCATAATTCAGTTGGTGATCAATTCAGTTTTGAATTGATACCTTGTATGTGTTTGTAGAAATGCATGCATGAGGATTAGATCCTTGATAGAGATATGGGGATCATCACTCATGCACAGATTGAACATGCACTCGAAAGAGGCTGTTCATGAGCTTGGGGTCTGACCAAACCAAGGCTCAATCATGATTTATTCGAATGATCCAAATTGATAGATTGCTGAATTCTGAGATTGACATTTACTGCTTACTCTTCTAACCTAATTTGAAGGCAATTGGACCAATGATTTAGATATATTTTAATTTAGGATTTTTAGCTTTCATTAAAGTTTTGATTTATTTGTTAATCAGATAAGAATGCTTAATTTAGTATTGATACTTGTTTCCTAAATCCTCGTGGGAACAATATTTCACTCACTACTTTATTACTTGAATGACTAGTGCACTTGCTAGTGTCACAATGAGCCACACATCAGTTTCCTCATAATCGATGCCCTCTTTCTGAGTGTACCCTTTCACCACCAGATGAGCTTTGAAGGTCTCAACCTAACCATCGGGGCCCTTCTTCCTCTTGTAAATTCATTTGCAACCTATTGCTTTTACCCCAGAGGGCGGATCTACTAGAGTCCAGACTTCATTGGTCTCCATTGAGTCCATCTCTGCTTTCATGGCCTCCACCCACTTCTGGGAATCTATGTCCAACATAGCTTCCGCGTAAGTCACGGGATCCTCCTCACAAGTCAAGGTTTCCACCAGGTAACTATCCTGGTCATAACCATAACGGACTGGTGGCCTGGATACCCGAGTGGATATTCTAGGTTGGTCACTACTTGGAACTTGTGGGACATCTCCCACTGCTCCTGAACTCTCCTCATCAAGAACAACTTCCTGACGATGGGTGTCCAGGATATAATCAGTTTCCAAGAATTGTGCATTTCGACTGCAGAACACTTTCTGCTCACTTGAGTCATAGAATAGGAAACCTACAGAACCTTTTGGGTAGCCTACAAATAGGCAACGGCTGGTCTTGGATTCCAACTTGTCTGCACTCATTCTTCTAACGTGTGCTAGACAACCCCAAATCTTCAAGTGTCTAACACTTGGTTTCTTTCTAGCCCAAAGTTCATATGGAGTATTCGGAACCGATTTGGTTGGAACTCGATTTGGCACGTAGATCGCAGTCTAATGTGTAACCCCAAAAGGATGTGGGTAACTCTGAGTGTATGAGAAGTGACTAGACCATATCCAATAAGGTCCTATTCCTCCTCTCTGAAACGCCGTCAAGTTGTGGTGTAGCAGGAGGAGCTAACTGTGATACTATCCCATTGTCCTTTAATTAGTCCCTGATGTCTTTAGAGAGAAACTCGCCACCTCGATCTGATCGAAGGGCTTTAATTTCTCTCCCTAACTGTTTCTCGACCTCTTGTATAAACTCTTTGAACTTTTCAAAGAATTCAGACTTGTGTCTCATTAGGTACACGTAACCATATCGTGAAAAATCATCTATGAAGGTCATGAAATACACATGTTGGTTCCGTGTTCTAACACTCAGGGGACCACATATATCAGTATGTATTAGGTTAAGTGTGCCTGTACATCTTTCAAGCTTACCATTAAATGGCCGTTTCGTCATCTTACCTTATAGGCAAGGCTCACTAGTGGGAAGATCTTCTACAGTTAGAAAATCCAAACGACCAACCTTGTGATTCGGTCAACACCGATGTGGCCAAATTGGTAATGCCACAGACACGTGGGATTGACTGTCTCACGGGCTCTCTTCTTAAGGATTTCAGCCGATGTAGTTTCGGTTATGTTAGTTTCTAGAGAATGATGTAGAACATAGAGACTGTTCTCTAGTTCCCCATATGCGATGAATCTGTTGTTTCTTTTAATAGTAATCGTGTAACTAAAGAAGACAGAATAACCATCTACACACAATTTTGAAACAAAAATCAAATTTCTCCTTAAATTTTGTACATAAAGACAATCTTTCAGTACAATTGTTTCTTCTCTAAAACATAACTCCACGGTTCCTATGGCCACGGCTGCAACAGTTGCATTAGTCCCCAAGTAGAGTGTGACTTCTCCTTCACTCAGCTTTCTGCTTACCTTGAACCCCTGCAGTGAGTTACGCGCATGAGTTGAAGCCCCAGAGTCAATACACCAGGACGCAGAAGCTACCAATAAATTGGTTTCTATAACACATGTTTTGAAATTACCTTTCTTGGATTCCAAGTAGTCAGGAAAATTCCTTTTCCAGTGGCTGGTCTTCTTGCAGAAGTGACAGGCATCCGATGATTTGTCTTTCTTCTGCTTCTTGCCCTTAGTGGCTTTCTTCTAAGGCTTCTTTGTCTTCCTCTTTCTCTTGCCTGTCTTGCCAGCTTCAACAAGCATAGCTACAGGCTCATCCTTTCTAATCAGTTCTTCGGCTCTTTGCAACATATTGCTGAGCTCTTGCAAGCTAACATTCAGCTTGTTCATGTTATAGTTCATGATGAACGGATTGAAGGAAGGTGGCAAAGAATTAAGGATAGCATCTATTTGGGTTGCAAGGTCCAGCTTGGATCCAAGAGCCTCCAGTTCATTGATGTATCCCATCATCCGAAGACAATGGTCGTTAACTTGTTGGCCCTTGGACATTTGTGCGGTCATGAACTGTTTCAAGACCTTTTGTCGAATAGAACGATTCTACTCTTCATACATTGTCCTGAGACTGTCCAATATGTCCTTTGCAAATTCGATCTGATCGAACTGCCTCTATATTGGGTTGTCCAAGGAGGCAATGATGTAACACCGGGCAAGGGAGTTTTTCTCCTCCCATTCCTGATAGTCTCTCCTTCGGTCCTCAGAAGCCCTATCACCCGGACGCTCCGGGGCAGGATTCTTTGCCACTTTGTCTAGCTTTTCAGAAGCTAGGACCAGCATAAGGTTTCTGTACCAGTCGGCATAGTTTGGGCCCTTCAACTTGTTGTCATCAAGCAATTTTGCAAATGATCCGTTTGCCATTTTCTGATAAAAGAGCAAACATCAATCCACAACCTAATTTGATTCATGTTCAATTCATAGATATGGATTTTAATCTACGTTCCATTTCCATTTATGCATCCCTGAGATTTTCCTCCTTTCTTAGTGACAGAGACTATGAGTCGTCTCTGGAAATGTGGGAAATCACATAGGGTGCATGGAACCAACTATTTCAGTTGCAAAACCCCACCACCTTTCTGTGAAGGATCATATCCACTCATCATATGAGTATTCCCTTTGACCTCTGTCAGACAAGGTTCAGAGCCATTTTTAGGTAAACCTTTCTGTCCAGTGAGTGCTTACCCATCATATTTGTAAACGCCAAAGTACCGTGTGAGAGTTCCCATTTTCTAGTGAAGCCCCTCCCACAATAGTCTATGACGCCCCTATCATCTTGTGAAACACTTAGACTAGCCCAACAGCAAATGGATAGCCCATTTTCTAGTGCATTTCCTCATTACTGAAGGACTCATCCTCATGCTAATGATGGAAGGCCTTTAGAGAGTTCATCATATGAATCTCCCTATCACATGCACTCATATTAGCTGGAGGGAACAGTTAATTACGCCCTAGTTCTAATTTTAGGTCAAACCAAAGTGGCTCCCACTGACATTCATAAAGCCAGATTTCGGTGGGCCTAAATCGGCTAGGGTTCCGCACATGATCTTTCGATGAGGTGTGGGGCCCACCACTGAGGGAGGTCATCCAATGACCAAAAGGGACACCATGGCAATGATGTGCATTCAGCCATGGTGTGCGCAAGAGCCACTGTCGATTGAGCATGGGCCAAGTACTTATGGCCCATGTACGTAGCACATCACACACCCATACATCACATGCAGGGATAAATTGATCCAATCAATTGACCATCTGTAAGGCCCATTTGATGCCCATTTTAAATCCATAATATTAACCATTAATATTATCTTGGAACATGGGCCTAATGGTTCAACCCATATAGCTGTAAATGTTAAGTGGGCTTTTAGCAGTTTTAACCTTTTAAAACTGGGCCTTTACAGGTTGGGCCGAATTAACCATTTAATTAAACATCAATCCTTAGGACCATTTGTTGGAAAATTAGGGCTGACTTTCAACCTTGATTAAGCCCTAGATTCGGTCCAAGCAATTTGAACCAATCTTGGTTCGAATGGGTCTAGGGTTTGATCTTTAATTAAATCTTTAATTCAAGAAAATAATCTGAAATCAAATACTGATAAAAGAAAATCAAGAATCAGTCAATCCTTGCTGTTCGCACAATTCATCCTGCAAAATCGAGGTTAGATCACAGTTTGCAGTTTTATAAACTGCAACTCGCATATTGTAGTTCTCCCATCTGCGAAATCTCCTTCTCTGTGAAATCTCCTTTTCTGCGCCGCCATCTTCGATCCAAAATAAAATAAATAGAAATCCTATTTCTATTAATGATTACATCAGATCAAATATCTAATACATTGAGTCTAGGAAATAAAAAAAAATTATTTACAGACCAAATGTAGTGAATAAATCAAGAAACTGAAAATCTTGCAGGTTTCCTGGGCAAACCAAGAATTCGATCTCCTCTTGTACAAACAACCCATAAATAAAGAAAATCATAAAAAACAGTTCTAAGTAATAATCAGATTTATAAAAAATTAATTTCAGATTATTCGCCCATAAATTTTGGGAACAAATTTCCCAAAACCCATATCTGCGCAAATCGGGTAGAACACCTTCTGCCCATTTGCGCAGGTTCAGATCTGAAAAAAACTAGTTCAAGATTTGAACCTGGGCTCTGATACCAGTGAAGGGATGAGAGATCCACCATACGGATGCCCAAAGATTGCGGAATAAGGGGGCAAATTTCAAAAATTTTTCTCTCCCTTCAACTGGGAATCGCATTCCCTATTTTAGAAAATCATATTTTCAAGGATCATTCTTGAACCTTAAACTGAACCAGATCTGAACCAAAAGGAGTAGGGGAGGATTATACCTACCACGGAGAAATAATATCCCCCAACGAAGGTGTTCACGCCCAAGGAAGGATCCAAAGACTGCTCCCACTGAAGATGGCGCAGTGCAGGATGGAGCCAAATCAGCAGTGTTCTTCTCCAAGAACTCTGTCCTTTGCAAGAAACAGCAAGATAGTACGTGAGCACAGCTTCCTTTCAATCCTTTCTCAAAGAACTGATGTCAAGATCCAATCTTGACTTCTCCCACAACTGGAGATTGAATTGGCAAATAGGGCGGCAAGAGCAGGGAGGCGGCAAGAGAGTATTCGCAGGGTGCAGAATTCTCTCTTCTTGTGATTTCAGCACTGAAGAAAATCTGATGTGTGTCTTCTAAAGGCTGCTGCCCCCTTCTTCTTTTGTTAACCTAAAAGATCAGCTCCTAATCCCATTAGGAGCTACTTATCCAAATCGTATTTTGATCAGCCTTCTCTTCAGGTGATAAGGATAAACCCTTATCTTATCTGCAGATCAGATTAACTTTCCCCTAATCTCATTAGGAGGTTTCTAGATCTGAATCACATTCAGATCTGGACTCTCTGAGTGGATAGGGTCAAGATCCTATCCTATCTACTAATCCATCTCAGAATTTGCCCCATTATTAACTAAATAAATAGCCCAGTTGGAAGTGGGATTTAGGCCCATTAAGCTTATGTACTCACTTAACATTCCTAACTGCTGTCTAGTTGGGCTTCCTTGTATTGATCTACAAATCAGCCACCCTGTAAAGGACAGTGCACCCCCTGAAACCCATCAAATGGGCTCTATGGGCCCAACACTTACCCTAAGTGGTCCCTGGGCCAAGCCACCCTGTAATACCCAGGGACTGTGGGCAGATGCAAGATTAGCCCATCAGGTATTATCCTCAATGGTCTTACATTTAACCTCTCAGCCCATAATGATCATACACTGCTCGACAAGAGAGGACCTCTCCCTCAGCTGCAAGGAACAGTGTGAAACTCTCTACTTATATGGATCCCGGAAATTAATACCTTCTTGCAAACATTTGAGAAACCATAATATATACTTTTATATCTCATATAAAATATACTTTGCAAAACAAATCTCAACGGTTGAAATCGGCTGCCGGCAGTCTTGGTTTCCATCAGTGAGAGTGCATCCCCGATTATTACCTTTGTCCGACAAAGGGGCTGATCCTGTCACTATGATCACCCACTCAGATGAATTCTCGGACTGTCCCAACATACCCAAGTTTTGACCCCCGCTAAGGATCTCATCGATTGGTACATCAAAGACAACCCAATCTGACACCTAGTGCAGTATCATAATCGAGTCTAGGGGTCGGGTGTAACTTTCCAGTTTTGCCCATCAATCTCCAAGGTCTAGGGCAATACTAGAAATCTGGTCCAGTTCAGAGATTCAATTAATCCTACACTGTATGTGCCTAGGGTCTCACCCTGGCAGCTGAGACAGGCCACCCCAACCGACTTGGTGGCACCACAGTGTCAGCCTTGTCAGGATAGGTCTGCCCAGACCGGTCCACCGGCAGTGAACATTCTAAATTAACACGAGTCTCATTAAGTGTTCAGTTTAAGGGTATTACATAGAAACATACCAAGGGAACATGAATCAAATATGCACTTTTATTCATTTACAATAAACTCATAAAGTACATCATTCTGATTGAAGCTAAGGGCATACAAAACTTTCCAACACTAGGAGCTGTTGGATCATGACGATCTCGACCGTCGATTCCCGGACACAGCGGCTATAAATAAAGGGCAAGGAACTCATTTTCTTCGCCACAAGTCTGATAATTCGCATTCTGAAATCGCACTCGAGTCCTTTAGTTCGGTGTCTTCTTGAGTTCGTCTTCCTTTCTTCTGTTCGGTATATATTTTGGTGAGTCTCCCCTAGCTCTCTTTTTCGATTCCGCGTCTTTGATTATGTCTAGCTTTAGCTTCGATAGTCTTTTAGACGGGAGTGGTGAATCCGTTGGAGCTGGTGTAGGTACTTCGGCTTAGGTCGTAGGTCTTCGTCCTGCCAAGGAGGTTACTTCGGGTCAGAATGATGTCTGCGGTCCTCCCGAGGTGGACTCACCTCGGGGGCAGCGAGAGGCCTCTAGTGACCTGGCTTCCACCTCACATCAAGGTCCGGTGCTAGATAACTTTGGCCCATTGACGATGACGGCAGACAGGCTCCTATCCTTAGTAGCCCGGTACAAATTTCCCAATAATCTTGTGTACACTATCCCCTTAGGTAATTTCCCTTGGGAGCTCGGCCACAACGAGATCGTGATCTTCGAGGAACAACACGTAGCTGGTCTTCGACTTCCACTTCACCCCATGATAGTGGAAGTCATCAAGTTGTTCAGCATAACCATAGACCAGTTGCACCCGAACTCCATCAGTAATGTAGTAGGAACCATCTCCCTTTTCCATTACTACAACCTTCCTCTCGACCTTGACATCTTTTCCTCTATTCTTTTCATTAAAAAGAACTCATCCTGTGTTCTACCCGAGCATAGGCGAACTTATTACCAGTCACCACATCCGGGCCTCAAATGAAGGGATGAGAGATCCATCCTATGGACGCCCAAAGATTGCGGAATAAGGGGCGAATTTCAAAAATTTTTCTCTCCCTTCAACTGGGAATCGTATTCCCTATTTAGAAAATCATATTTTCAAGGATCATTCTTGAACCTTAAACTGAACCAGATCTGAACCAAAAGGAGTAGGGGAGGATTATACCTACCACGGAGAAATAATATCCCCCAACGAAGGTGTTCACGCCCAAGGAAGGATCCAAAGACTGCTCCCACTGAAGATGGCGCAGTGCAGGATGGAGCCAAATCAGCAGTGTTCTTCTCCAAGAACTCTGTCCTTTGCAAGAAACAGCAAGATAGTACGTGAGCACAGCTTCCTTTCAATCCTTTCTCAAAGAACTGATGTCAAGATCCAATCTTGACTTCTCCCACAACTGGAGATTGAATTGGCAAATAGGGCGGCAAGAGCAGGGAGGCGGCAAGAGAGTATTCGCAGGGTGCAGAATTCTCTCTTCTTGTGATTTCAGCACTGAAGAAAATCTGATGTGTGTCTTCTAAAGGCTGCTGCCCCCTTCTTCTTTTGTTAACCTAAAAGATCAGCTCCTAATCCCATTAGGAGCTGCTTATCCAAATCGTATTTTGATCAGCCTTCTCTTCAGGTGATAAGGATAAACCCTTATCTTATCTGCAGATCAGATTAACTTTCCCCTAATCTCATTAGGAGGTTTCTAGATCTGAATCACATTCAGATCTGGACTCTCTGAGTGGATAGGGTCAAGATCCTATCCTATCTACTAATCCATCTCAGAATTTGCCCCATTATTAACTAAATAAATAGCCCAGTTGGAAGTGGGATTTAGGCCCATTAAGCTTATGTACTCACTTAACATTCCTAACTGCTGTCTAGTTGGGCTTCCTTGTATTGATCTACAAATCAGCCACCCTGTAAAGGACAGTGCACCCCCTGAAACCCATCAAATGGGCTCTATGGGCCCAACACTTACCCTAAGTGGTCCCTGGGCCAAGCCACCCTGTAATACCCAGGGACTGTGGGCAGATGCAAGATTAGCCCATCAGGTATTATCCTCAATGGTCTTACATTTAACCTCTCAGCCCATAATGATCATACACTGCTCGACAAGAGAGGACCTCTCCCTCAGCTGCAAGGAACAGTGTGAAACTCTCTACTTATATGGATCCCGGAAATTAATACCTTCTTGCAAACATTTGAGAAACCATAATATATACTTTTATATCTCATATAAAATATACTTTGCAAAACAAATCTCAACGGTTGAAATCGGCTGCCGGCAGTCTTGGTTTCCATCAGTGAGAGTGCATCCCCGATTATTACCTTTGTCCGACAAAGGGGCTGATCCTGTCACTATGATCACCCACTCAGATGAATTCTCGGACTGTCCCAACATACCCAAGTTTTGACCCCCGCTAAGGATCTCATCGATTGGTACATCAAAGACAACCCAATCTGACACCTAGTGCAGTATCATAATCGAGTCTAGGGGTCGGGTGTAACTTTCCAGTTTTGCCCATCAATCTCCAAGGTCTAGGGCAATACTAGAAATCTGGTCCAGTTCAGAGATTCAATTAATCCTACACTGTATGTGCCTAGGGTCTCACCCTGGCAGCTGAGACAGGCCACCCCAACCGACTTGGTGGCACCACAGTGTCAGCCTTGTCAGGATAGGTCTGCCCAGACCGGTCCACCGGCAGTGAACATTCTAAATTAACACGAGTCTCATTAAGTGTTCAGTTTAAGGGTATTACATAGAAACATACCAAGGGAACATGAATCAAATATGCACTTTTATTCATTTACAATAAACTCATAAAGTACATCATTCTGATTGAAGCTAAGGGCATACAAAACTTTCCAACACTAGGAGCTGTTGGATCATGACGATCTCGACCGTCGATTCCCGGACACAGCGGCTATAAATAAAGGGCAAGGAACTCATTTTCTTCGCCACAAGTCTGATAATTCGCATTCTGAAATCGCACTCGAGTCCTTTAGTTCGGTGTCTTCTTGAGTTCGTCTTCCTTTCTTCTGTTCGGTATATATTTTGGTGAGTCTCCCCTAGCTCTCTTTTTCGATTCCGCGTCTTTGATTATGTCTAGCTTTAGCTTCGATAGTCTTTTAGACGGGAGTGGTGAATCCGTTGGAGCTGGTGTAGGTACTTCGGCTTAGGTCGTAGGTCTTCGTCCTGCCAAGGAGGTTACTTCGGGTCAGAATGATGTCTGCGGTCCTCCCGAGGTGGACTCACCTCGGGGGCAGCGAGAGGCCTCTAGTGACCTGGCTTCCACCTCACATCAAGGTCCGGTGCTAGATAACTTTGGCCCATTGACGATGACGGCAGACAGGCTCCTATCCTTAGTAGCCCGGTACAAATTTCCCAATAATCTTGTGTACACTATCCCCTTAGGTAATTTCCCTTGGGAGCTCGGCCACAACGAGATCGTGATCTTCGAGGAACAACACGTAGCTGGTCTTCGACTTCCACTTCACCCCATGATAGTGGAAGTCATCAAGTTGTTCAGCATAACCATAGACCAGTTGCACCCGAACTCCATCAGTAATGTAGTAGGAACCATCTCCCTTTTCCATTACTACAACCTTCCTCTCGACCTTGACATCTTTTCCTCTATTCTTTTCATTAAAAAGAACTCATCCTGTGTTCTACCCGAGCATAGGCGAACTTATTACCAGTCACCACATCCGGGCCTCAAATGAAGGGATGAGAGATCCATCCTATGGACGCCCAAAGATTGCGGAATAAGGGGCGAATTTCAAAAATTTTTCTCTCCCTTCAACTGGGAATCGTATTCCCTATTTAGAAAATCATATTTCCAAGGATCAATCTTGAACCATAAACTGAACCAGATCTGAACCAAAAAGGAGTGGGAAGGATTATACCTGATACGGAGAAGTAATATCTCCCAACGAAGGTGTTCACGCCCAAGGAAGGATCCAAAGACTGCTCCCACTGAAGATGGCGCAGTGCAGGATGGAGCCAAATCAGCAGTGTTCTTCTCCAAGAACTCTGTCCTTTGCAAGAAACAGCAAGATAGTACGTGAGCACAGCTTCCTTTCAATCCTTTCTCAAAGAACTGATGTCAAGATCCAATCTTGACTTCTCCCACAACTGGAGATTGAATTGGCAAATAGGGCGGCAAGAGCAGGGAGGCGGCAAGAGAGTATTCGCAGGGTGCAGAATTCTCTCTTCTTGTGATTTCAGCACTGAAGAAAATCTGATGTGTGTCTTCTAAAGGCTGCTGCCCCCTTCTTCTTTTGTTAACCTAAAAGATCAGCTCCTAATCCCATTAGGAGCTGCTTATCCAAATCGTATTTTGATCAGCCTTCTCTTCAGGTGATAAGGATAAACCCTTATCTTATCTGCAGATCAGATTAACTTTCCCCTAATCTCATTAGGAGGTTTCTAGATCTGAATCACATTCAGATCTGGACTCTCTGAGTGGATAGGGTCAAGATCCTATCCTATCTACTAATCCATCTCAGAATTTGCCCCATTATTAACTAAATAAATAGCCCAGTTGGAAGTGGGATTTAGGCCCATTAAGCTTATGTACTCACTTAACATTCCTAACTGCTGTCTAGTTGGGCTTCCTTGTATTGATCTACAAATCAGCCACCCTGTAAAGGACAGTGCACCCCCTGAAACCCATCAAATGGGCTCTATGGGCCCAACACTTACCCTAAGTGGTCCCTGGGCCAAGCCACCCTGTAATACCCAGGGACTGTGGGCAGATGCAAGATTAGCCCATCAGGTATTATCCTCAATGGTCTTACATTTAACCTCTCAGCCCATAATGATCATACACTGCTCGACAAGAGAGGACCTCTCCCTCAGCTGCAAGGAACAGTGTGAAACTCTCTACTTATATGGATCCCGGAAATTAATACCTTCTTGCAAACATTTGAGAAACCATAATATATACTTTTATATCTCATATAAAATATACTTTGCAAAACAAATCTCAACGGTTGAAATCGGCTGCCGGCAGTCTTGGTTTCCATCAGTGAGAGTGCATCCCCGATTATTACCTTTGTCCGACAAAGGGGCTGATCCTGTCACTATGATCACCCACTCAGATGAATTCTCGGACTGTCCCAACATACCCAAGTTTTGACCCCCGCTAAGGATCTCATCGATTGGTACATCAAAGACAACCCAATCTGACACCTAGTGCAGTATCATAATCGAGTCTAGGGGTCGGGTGTAACTTTCCAGTTTTGCCCATCAATCTCCAAGGTCTAGGGCAATACTAGAAATCTGGTCCAGTTCAGAGATTCAATTAATCCTACACTGTATGTGCCTAGGGTCTCACCCTGGCAGCTGAGACAGGCCACCCCAACCGACTTGGTGGCACCACAGTGTCAGCCTTGTCAGGATAGGTCTGCCCAGACCGGTCCACCGGCAGTGAACATTCTAAATTAACACGAGTCTCATTAAGTGTTCAGTTTAAGGGTATTACATAGAAACATACCAAGGGAACATGAATCAAATATGCACTTTTATTCATTTACAATAAACTCATAAAGTACATCATTCTGATTGAAGCTAAGGGCATACAAAACTTTCCAACACTAGGAGCTGTTGGATCATGACGATCTCGACCGTCGATTCCCGGACACAGCGGCTATAAATAAAGGGCAAGGAACTCATTTTCTTCGCCACAAGTCTGATAATTCGCATTCTGAAATCGCACTCGAGTCCTTTAGTTCGGTGTCTTCTTGAGTTCGTCTTCCTTTCTTCTGTTCGGTATATATTTTGGTGAGTCTCCCCTAGCTCTCTTTTTCGATTCCGCGTCTTTGATTATGTCTAGCTTTAGCTTCGATAGTCTTTTAGACGGGAGTGGTGAATCCGTTGGAGCTGGTGTAGGTACTTCGGCTTAGGTCGTAGGTCTTCGTCCTGCCAAGGAGGTTACTTCGGGTCAGAATGATGTCTGCGGTCCTCCCGAGGTGGACTCACCTCGGGGGCAGCGAGAGGCCTCTAGTGACCTGGCTTCCACCTCACATCAAGGTCCGGTGCTAGATAACTTTGGCCCATTGACGATGACGGCAGACAGGCTCCTATCCTTAGTAGCCCGGTACAAATTTCCCAATAATCTTGTGTACACTATCCCCTTAGGTAATTTCCCTTGGGAGCTCGGCCACAACGAGATCGTGATCTTCGAGGAACAACACGTAGCTGGTCTTCGACTTCCACTTCACCCCATGATAGTGGAAGTCATCAAGTTGTTCAGCATAACCATAGACCAGTTGCACCCGAACTCCATCAGTAATGTAGTAGGAACCATCTCCCTTTTCCATTACTACAACCTTCCTCTCGACCTTGACATCTTCTCCTCTATTCTTTTCATTAAAAAGAACTCATCCTGTGTTCTACCCGAGCATAGGCGAACTTATTACCAGTCACCACATCCGGGCCTCAAATGAAGGGATGAGAGATCCATCCTATGGACGCCCAAAGATTGCGGAATAAGGGGCGAATTTCAAAAATTTTTCTCTCCCTTCAACTGGGAATCGTATTCCCTATTTAGAAAATCATATTTTCAAGGATCATTCTTGAACCTTAAACTGAACCAGATCTGAACCAAAAGGAGTAGGGGAGGATTATACCTACCACGGAGAAATAATATCCCCCAACGAAGGTGTTCACGCCCAAGGAAGGATCCAAAGACTGCTCCCACTGAAGATGGCGCAGTGCAGGATGGAGCCAAATCAGCAGTGTTCTTCTCCAAGAACTCTGTCCTTTGCAAGAAACAGCAAGATAGTACGTGAGCACAGCTTCCTTTCAATCCTTTCTCAAAGAACTGATGTCAAGATCCAATCTTGACTTCTCCCACAACTGGAGATTCAATTGGCAAATAGGGCGGCAAGAGCAGGGAGGCGGCAAGAGAGTATTCGCAGGGTGCAGAATTCTCTCTTCTTGTGATTTCAGCACTGAAGAAAATCTGATGATCTGTGTGTATATATCTTTTAGGCTGCCGCCCCCTTCTTCTTTTATAATCTTAAAGGGATCAGCTCCTAATCAGATTAGGAGTTGCTAATCCAAATCATATTTGGGTTAGAAGTCCCTTTAAGTGATAAGGGATAATCCATATCTTATCTGGAGATCAGATCAGCCATCTCCTAATCTGATTAGGAGGTTTCAGATCTAAATCTTATTTAGATCTTGGACTCTCTAAGTGGATAGGGTCTAAGCCCAATCCTATTAGCTGATCCACTTCAGAATTCGCCCCTTTATTAATTCAATAAACAACCTAGTTCGAATTGGGCTTTAGGCCCATTAAGCTTATGTGCTCACTTAACCCTCTTAACTGCTGCCCAGTTGGGCTTCCTTGTATGGCATGGGACCCAAGCATTGATCTACACATCAGCCACATGGGTTCGGCCCAGCCTTTCTTACAAGGCCTGGCCGAATACACTGTTAAAGACGGTGCACCCCCTGAAACCCATCAAATGGGCTCTACGGGCCCAACACTTACCCTAAGAGGTCCCTGGGCCAAGCGACCTTGTAACACCCAGGGACTGTGGGCAGATGCAAGATTAGCCCATCAGGTATTATCCTCAATGGTCTTACACTTAACCTCTCAGCCCATAATGATCATACACTGCCCGACAAGAGAGGACCTGTCCCTCGGCTGCAAGGAACAGTGTTGCACTCTCCATTCATATGGATCCCGGGAACTAAAACCTTTTGCAAACATTTTAGAAACCATATATATACTTTTATATCTTATATAAAATATATTTTGCAAAAAAAATCTCAACGGTTGAAATCGGCTGCCAGTAGTCTTGGTTTCCATCAGTGAGAGTGCATCCCCGATTGGATCTTGACATCAGTCCTTTGAGAAAGGATAGATTGGATCTTGCCGCCCTATTTGCCAGTTCTTGCCGCCCTATTCTTGCCGCCCTGTTTGCCAGTTCGATCTCCAGTTGTGGGAGAAGTCAAGATTGGATCTTGACATCAGTCCTTTGAGAAAGGATAGAAAGGAAGCCGTGCTCACATACCATCTTGCTGATTCTTGCGAAGGACAGAGTTCTTGGAGAAGAACACTGCTGATTCTGCTCCACCCGCACTGCGCCATCTTCAGTGGGAGCAGATTTTGGATCCTTCCTTGGGCGTGAACACCTCCATTGGGAGATAGTATTTCTCCGTAACAGGTATAATTCTCCCCCACTCCTTTTTGGTTTAGATCTGGTTCAGTTTATGGTTCAAGATTGATCCTTGAAAATATGATTTTCTAAACAGGGAATACGATTCCCAGTTCAAGGGAGAGAAAAATTTTTGAAATTGACCCCTTATTCCGCAATCTTTGGGCGTCCATAGGATGGATCTCTCATCCCTTCACAATCAGAATGACGTACTTTATGTGTTTATTGTAAATGAATAAAAGTGCATATTTGATTCATGTTCCCTAGGTATGTTTCTCTGTAATACCCTTAAACTGAACACTTAATGAGACTCGTGTTTGTTTAGAATGTTCAACTGTTGAGATTTGTTTTGCAAAGTATATTTTATATGAGATATAAAAGTATATATTATGGTTTCTAAAATGTTTGCAAAAGGTTTTAATTCCCGGGATCCATATAAGTAGAGAGTGCAACACTGTTCTGTTAGACAGTTTTGTATGCCCTTAGCTTCAATCATTTTGATGTACTTTTGTTATTTAGTGGAAATAAATAAAGTGCATGTTTGATTCATGTTGTTTGGTTTAATTCTGTGTAAAACGCTAAAAGTGGACATTTGTAGAGACTCATGTTAGTTTTAAATGTTCACAGCCGCTGGATAAGTCTGGGGAGATTTATCCTGCCAAGGCTGATACTGGTGTGCCACCAAGTGTTGGGATGGCCTGTCTCAGCCATCAGGGTAAGACCCGAGGCACATACAGCATGGGATTACTTGAATCCTTGAACCGGACCAGATTTCCAGTCTTGCCCTGGACCTTGGAGATAGATGGGCAAAACTGGAAAGTTACACCTGACCCCTAGACTCGATTATGACACTTCACTAGGTGTTGGATCAGGCTGCCTTTGATATGCCAATCAGTGAGATCCTTAGTGGGGATCAAAACCTGGGTATGTTGGGGCAGTTTGAGAATTCATCTGAGTGGGTGGTCATAGTGACAGAATCAGCCACTTTGTCGGACAAAGGGTAATGATCGGGAATGCACTCTCTCTGATGGAAACCAAACTGCCGGCAGTTGATTTCAATCGTTGGAATTTTGTTTTTGCAAAATTAATATATTTACATATATATGTACGGTTTCAAAATGTTTGCAAATGGTTTTAATTCCCGGGATCCATGTGAGAGGAGAGTGCGGCACTGTTCCTTGCAGCCGAGGGAGAGGTCCTCTCTTGTCGGGCAGTGCTTGATCATTAAGGGCTGAGAGGTTAAGTGTAAGACCATTTAGGATAATACCTGATGGGCTAATCTTGCACCTGCCCACAGTCCCTGGGTTTTTATAAGATGGCTTGGCCCAGGGACCACTTAATGTAAGTGTTGGGCCCATAGGGTTCATACGATGGACTCAAGGGGTTCATTGAGATTTTCAGTGAATTTGGCTGGGCCTTGTATTAAAGGCTGGGCCGAACCCATGTGGCTGGTGTGTAGATCAATGCTTGGGTCCCACGCCATACAAAGAAGCCCAACTGGGCAGCAGATTGGAAACTAATTAAACACTGAATACTTAATGGGCCAAAAGCCCATTTCGAAGTGGGCTGATATGATCACCCATCAATGGGGCGAATTTGAGATTGAAGTTAGCAAAAAGGATTGGGCTCTTAGCCTTATCCACTCTTAGAGACCAAATTCAAATCAGATTTGAATCTGGTAACCTCCTGATAAGATCAGGAGTAAGCTAACTCTATCTGGGAAAGGGATTAAGATTATCCCCTATCCAAATACTGATTTGGATTGGGATAACTCCTAATTAGGAGATTTCTTAATCAAGAAGAAAAGAGAGGAGATTTTCGAATGAACCAAGAGAGAGAAATAAGATTTCGATCCAAGAGGTTATGGTAAGCAAGAAAGGTTCCTGCGAATTGAGATTAGATCTCATTCTCTCCAGAAAAGAAAACAGTTCAGCCTTTTCGTTTCTGGAAATCTCCTCCTGCCGCCGCCATCTGCATTGTTGCAAGATTTGATCTTTGCAGAAAAGAAAGTCAAGAAACCAGTTCTTGACATCAGTCTTGCAAGAAAGACTGAAAGAATTCAGTGTTTAGTACATCCAGGGGATTCTTGTGAAGGATCCAGTGTGTAGGACGCACCCTGCTGGTTCTGTTCCATCCACAGCTGTGTCATCTTCAGCAGGGACAGATCTTGGAGCATTCTTTGGGCGTGAACACCAACTTTGGGAGATACTGCTTCTCCGGATCAGGTATAATCCTCCCATTTATCTTTTGGTACAGATCTGGTTTGATTAGGGTTCAAGTAGATCCTTGAATATTGTATTCTAAATTCAGGGAATATGATTCCCAGTTGGGAGAAGGTAGGAAATTTTTGAAATTCGCCCCACCCATTCCGCAACCTTTATGGCGTCCATTAGATGGATCCTACCATTCTTTCAGTGGTATCAGAGCCAGGTTCGAATCTTGAACCAAAAGAAAATCAGATCTGACCCTGCGCAGATGGATAGAAGGTGTTCTTTCAAGATTTGCGCAGATTGTTTTCTTTTTTTCCAAGAAACTGTTTCTTGTTAAGGGCGATTGATCTGAAATTAATTTCTATTAAATCCAAAATTTATTTGGAATTGTTCTTTATTTATTTTGATTTAATGGACTGTTCAAACCTGGAGATCGCAGTGCAGTTTTAGCGCAGATGGTCTGCGCACCCTTTTTCTTTTCTATTTATTTATTTCATTCAATTCGGTCTGTAAATAATTTTTTTTATTTTTAGACTGAATGTATAGGATTTGATCAAGAATGTAATTAATAGAAATAGGATTTCTGTTATTTTTCTTGATTAAAGAAGATGGAAGAAGATGGCGGCGCTGGAGATTTGCAGATGGAGAAATCGTTTTCTGCTATTTGCAGTTTATGAAACTGCAACCCTTGTGATTAACCTCTGTTTTGCAGGTGGTGCGAACAGTCCATAATTGTTTTGTGTTTACCAGAAATCAAAACTATTAATTTCAGATCATTCAATAATTAATTCTTGAATTGAAAATCAGTTTTGGACCATTTCGGACTAGATTGGACCAAAACTGTTTGGACCAAATCTGGGTTTCGAAAGGGGCTGTTCTCAGTCCAATTGTCTCACACTTTTGTTCCAAATCTGATGTTTAATTACAGGGATTAATTCGGCCCACCTGTAAAGCCCGGTTTTAAAGGGTTAAAACTGCAAAAGCCCATTATTGTGAGATAAGCTGTATGGGCCGAACTGCTATCTGCGATTCAGCCCATACACCTAGTGGACATTAATCGTTAATGACTTGGTTTTTAAATGGGCCGTTGAATGGGCTTTACAGCAATTAATTGATTGGATCAATTCCTCCTTTACATGTGATGTTTGGATGTTTGATGTGCTGCGACCATGGGCCATAAGTACTTGGCCCGTGATGACTCGTTAGTGGCTCTTGCGCACACCATGGCTGAATGCACATCATTGCCATGGTGTCCCTGAAGGTCATTGGATGACCCCCTCTTTGCCTGGTGGGCCCCACAACCCTGAAAAGGGATGCGTACGGAACCCCTAGCCGATGAAGGCCCACCAGAAATCTGACTTTATGAAAGTCAGTGGGAGCCACTTTGGTTTGACCTAAATTAGAACTAGGCCGTAATTTTGTTCCCTCCAGCAAATATGAATGCAAGTGATAGGGAGATCCATATGATGGACTCTCTAAAGGCCTTCCGTCATTAGCACAATGATGGGTCCATCAGTAATGAGGAAACGCACCATAAAATTGGGCTATCCATTTGCTGTTGGATCTGTTAGAGTGTTTCATAAGATGATAGGGGCGTCATAGACCGATGTGAGAGGGGCTTCACCAGAAAATGGGAACTCTCTCACGGTACCTTGGCGTAACCTGAATATGATGGGTGTGCACTCACTGACAGAAGGGTTTACCTGAAAACGGCTCTGAACCTTGTCTGACAGAGGCCAAAGGGAAACTCATTTGATGAGTGGATATGATCCGTCACAGAAAGGTGGTGGGGTTATGCAGCTGAAACAGTTGGCTTCACGCACCCCATGTGATTTCCCACATTTCCAGAGACATTTCGTCGTCTCCGTCACTGAGATAGGAGGGAAATCTCAGAGAAGAACAAATGGGAATGGAACATAGATTAAAAGCCATATCTATGTAGGTAACATGAATCAAACTAAGGTTGTGGACTAATGATTTTGCTGTTTTATCAGAAAATGGCAAACGGTCAATTTGCAAAGCTTCTAGACGATAACAAGCTTAAGGGCCCAAACTATGCCGACTGGTACAGAAATCTTATGCTGGTCCTAACTTCTGAAAAGTTAGACAAGGTAGTGAAAAATCCTGCCCCGGAACGTCCGGGTGATAGGGCTTCTGAGGCCCGTAGGAGGGACTACCAAGATTGGGAGGATAAGAACTCCCTAGCCCGCTGCTTTGTCATTGCCTCATTAGACAACTCAATACAGAGGTAGTTCGATCAGATCGAACTTGCCAAGGACATATTGGACAGTCTAAGGACAATGTATGAGGAGCAGAACCGTTCTACTCGACAGAAGGTCCTGAAATTGTTCATGACCGCGCAGATGACCAAAGGGCAGAAAGTTCATGACCATTGTCTTCGGATGATGGGATACATCAACGAACTTGAAGCTCTTGGATCCGGGCTAGATCTTGGCACGCAAGTGGATGCCATCCTAAATTCTTTGCCCTCTTCCTTCAATGCGTTCACTATGAACTACAATATGAATAAGCTGAATGTCAGCGTCCAGGAACTCAGCAATATGTTGCAGAGGGCCGAGGATTTACTCAAGAAGGATGAGCCTGTGGTTATGCTTGCTGAAACTAACAAATCGGGCAAGAGAAAGAGAAAGGCAAAGAAGCCTCAGAAGAAGACTACCAAACCCAAGAAGCAGAAGAAGAACAAGGCATCTGATGTCTGTCACTTCTGCAAGCAGACCGGCCACTGGAAGAGGAACTGTCCTACCTACCTGGAATCTAAGAAAGGTAATATCGAAACTTGTGTCATAGAAACTAATATGTTAGTTACTTCTGTGTCCTGGTGTGTTGACTCCGGGGCTTCAACTCATGCGTGTAACTCACTGCAGGGGTTCAAAGTTAGCAGAAGGCTGAGTGAAGGTGAAGTGACACTGTTCTTGGGAACAACTGCAAGTGTTGCAGCTTCGGCAATAGGAACCGTAGAATTAGTTTTTAAAGAAGGAGTCCTTGTACTTAAAGATTGTCTTTATGTACAGAACTTGAGAAGGAATTTAATTTCTGTTTCAAAATTGTGTGCTGATGGATATACTGTTTACTTTAGTAATATGATTACTGTTAAACGGAATAATAAATTCATCGCATGCGGGGAGCTAGAGAACGGTCTCTTTGTTCTGCATCCTTCTTTGGAAACTAACTTAACCGAAACTACGTCGGTCGAAAATCCCAAGAAAAGGACTCGTGATACAGTAAATCTCACGTGCCTCTTGCATTACCGACTTGG
Organism: Nelumbo nucifera; assembly: GCF_055504915.1. NCBI lineage: Eukaryota > Viridiplantae > Streptophyta > Magnoliopsida > Proteales > Nelumbonaceae > Nelumbo > Nelumbo nucifera. The sequence continues at coordinate 141,874,049 of NC_142649.1, read as the reverse complement.
CCACATCGGTGTCGACCGAATCACAAGACTGGTAAAGGATGGTCCTTTGGATTTTCTAACCGTAGAAAATCTTCCCACTTGTGAACCTTGCCTCCAAGGTAAGATGACTAAGCGGCCATTTGACGGTAAGCCTGAAAGATGTGCAGGCACACTTGACCTAATACATACTGATGTATGTGGTCCCCTGAGTGTTAGGACACGGAATCAACACGTGTACTTCATCACCTTTACAGATGATTTTTCACGATATGGTTACGTGTACCTAATGAGACATAAGTCTGAATCATTTGAAAAGTTCAAAGAGTTCAGACAGGAAGTCGAGAAACAGTTAGGGAGAGAAATTAAGGCCCTTCGATCAGATCGAGGTGGCGAGTATCTCTCTGACGAATTCAGGGACTACTTAAAGGCCAATGGGATAGTGTCACAACTAGCTCCTCCTGCTACACCTCAACTCAACGGTGTTTCAGAGAGGAGAAATAGGACCTTGTTGGACATGGTCCGGTCACTTCTCGTACGCTCAGAATTACCCACATCCTTTTGGGGATACGCATTAGAGACTGCTATCTACGTGCTGAATAGGGTTCCAACCAAATCAGTTCCGAAAACTTCATATGAGCTTTGGACCGGAAGGAAGCCAAGTGTGAGACACTTGAAGATTTGGGGTTGTCCTGCACACGTTAAAAGAACAAGTGCGGACAAGTTGGAATCTAAAACCAGCCGTTGCTTGTTTATAGGCTACCCAAAGGATTCGGTGGGTTATCTATTCTATGACCCAAGTGAGCAGAAAGTGTTCTGCAGTCGAAACGCCCGATTCTTAGAATCCGATTACATCCTGGACACCCATCGTCAGGAAATAGTTCTTGATGAGGAGAGCTCAGGAGCAGTGGGAGATGACCCACAAGTTCCAGGTAATGACCAACCTAGAAGGTCCACCCGGGTATCCAGATCACCAGCCCGATATGGTTATGACCAGGATAGTTACCTGGTGGAAGCCTTGACTAGTGAAGAGGATCCCGTGTCTTACGCGGAAGCTATGTTAGACATAGACTCCCAGAAGTGGGTGGAGGCCATGAGAGCCGAGATGGACTCAATGGAGACCAATGGAGTCTGGACTCTAGTGGATCCGCCCTCCGGGGTAAAAGCAATTGGTTGCAAATGGATCTACAAGAGGAAGAAGGGCCCCGATGGCAGGATTGAGACCTTTAAAGCTCGTTTGGTGGCGAAAGGGTATACTCAGAAAGAAGGCATCGACTATGAGGAAACCTTTTCACCGGTGGCCATGCTTAAATCCATTAGGATCCTGCTAGCTGTAGCAGCGTACCATGATTACGAGATTTGGCAAATGGATGTCAAAACAGCGTTCCTGAATGGAGATCTTAGTGAAGATATCTACATGCAGCAGCCGCAAGGCTTCAATGCTGCTGGTCAGGAACACATGGTATGTAAACTTAATAGATCCATATATGGACTTAAGCAGGCTTCTAGGAGTTGGAACATCCGTTTTGATTCTGCAGTCAAAACGTTTGACTTTGAGCAGAATCCGGATGAGCCCTGTGTTTACAGGAAATCCAGTGGGGATAAGATCACCTTTTTAGTCTTGTATGTGGACGATATCCTACTCATTGGGAATGATGTAGGAATGTTGACTTCGGTCAAGGTATGGCTATCACAGCAGTTCTCCATGAAAGATCTTGGAGAAGCTTCATACATACTGGGTCTTCGACTCTATAGAGATAGATCGAAGCAGATAATTGGATTATCCCAGGCTGCTTACATTGACAAAATTGTCAAAAGATACAGCATGGAAAACTCCAAGAAAGGAAACGTTCCTTTCAGGCACGGAGTCACTCTCTCCAAGAAGATGTCTCCCAAGACTTCTGAGGAGATTGAGAGCATGAGAGACGTTCCCTATGCCTCAGCTGTGGGGAGCATCATGTATGCCATGTTGTGCACTCGCCCGGACATAGCTCAGGCGGTGAGTGTGGTAAGCAGATTCCAGGCAAACCCAGGACAGGAGCATTGGACTGCTGTGAAGAACATACTCAAATACCTTCGAAGGACGAAAGAGTTTTGTCTGGTATTCGATGGTAGTTCACTGCAAGTTCTAGGGTATACCGATGCCGATTTCCAGTCAGATCCAGATGATAGAAAGTCTACATTTGGGTATGTTTTCACGATAGGATCGTGTGCTGTTTGCTGGAAAAGCAGCAAACAGGGGTCCACTGCAGACTCCACAACCGAGGCCGAGTACATTGCCGCAAGTGAAGCTGCCAAGGAAGCCGTGTGGATGAAGAAATTCATACACGAATTGGGAGCGATTCCATCCAGCACATCACCCATCCCGTTGTTGTGTGACAACAATGGAGCGATCGCCCAGGCTAAAGAGCCTCAGGCCCACTCGAAGTCAAAGCACATCGAGAGGAAGTACCATGTACTGCGGGAGATCGTTGGTAGAGGGGACATCCTAATTCAAAAGGTAGCATCAGCGGATAATGTGGCAGACCCATTGACTAAGCCACTGACACAGAAGGTGTTTGAGAAACACGTGGAAAGTATGGGACTCCGGCTTGTACCAGATTGGACCTAAGTGCAAGTGGGAGTTGTTAGACAGTTTTGTATGCCCTTAGCTTCAATCATTTTGATGTACTTTTGTTATTTAGTGGAAATAAATAAAGTGCATGTTTGATTCATGTTGTTTGGTTTAATTCTGTGTAAAACCCTAAAACTGGACATTTGTAGAGACTCATGTTAGTTTTAAATGTTCACAGCCGCTGGATAAGTCTGGGGAGATTTATCCTGCCAAGGCTGATACTGGTGTGCCACCAAGTGTTGGGATGGCCTGTCTCAGCCATCAGGGTAAGACCCGAGGCACATACAGCATGGGATTACTTGAATCCTTGAATCGGACCAGATTTCCAGTCTTGCCCTGGACCTTGGAGATAGATGGGCAAAACTGGAAAGTTACACCTGACCCCTAGACTCGATTATGACACTTCACTAGGTGTTGGATCAGGCTGCCTTTGATATGCCAATCAGTGAGATCCTTAGTGGGGATCAAAACCTGGGTATGTTGGGGCAGTTTGAGAATTCATCTGAGTGGGTGGTCATAGTGACAGAATCAGCCACTTTGTCGGACAAAGGGTAATGATCGGGAATGCACTCTCTCTGATGGAAACCAAACTGCCGGCAGTTGATTTCAATCGTTGGAACTTTGTTTTTGCAAAATTAATATATTTACATATATATGTACGGTTTCAAAATGTTTGCAAATGGTTTTAATTCCCGGGATCCATGTGAGAGGAGAGTGCGGCACTGTTCCTTGCAGCCGAGGGAGAGGTCCTCTCTTGTCGGGCAGTGCTTGATCATTATGGGCTGAGAGGTTAAGTGTAAGACCGTTTAGGATAATACCTGATGGGCTAATCTTGCACCTGCCCACAGTCCCTGGGTTTTTATAAGATGGCTTGGCCCAGGGACCACTTAATGTAAGTGTTGGGCCCATAGGGTTCATACGATGGACTCAAGGGGTTCATTGAGATTTTCAGTGAATTTGGATGGGCCTTGTATTAAAGGCTGGGCCGAACCCATGTGGCTGGTGTGTAGATCAATGCTTGGGTCCCACGCCATACAAAGAAGCCCAACTGGGCAGCAGATTGGAAACTAATTAAACACTGAATACTTAATGGGCCAAAAGCCCATTTCGAAGTGGGCTGATATGATCACCCATCAATGGGGCGAATTTGAGATTGAAGTTAGCAAAAAGGATTGGGCTCTTAGCCTTATCCACTCTTAGAGACCAAATTCAAATCAGATTTGAATCTGGTAACCTCCTGATAAGATCAGGAGTAAGCTAACTCTATCTGGGAAAGGGATTAAGATTATCCCCTATCCAAATACTGATTTGGATTGGGATAACTCCTAATTAGGAGATTTCTTAATCAAGAAGAAAAGTGAGGAGATTTTCGAATGAACCAAGAGAGGGAAATCAGATTTCGATCAAAGAGGTTCTAGTAAGCAAGAAAGGTTCCTGCGAATTGAGATTAGATCTCATTCTCTCCAGAAAAGAAAACAGTTCAGCTTTTTCGTTTCTGGAAATCTCCTCCTGCCGCTGCCATCTGCATTGTTGCAAGATTTGATCTTTGCAGAAAAGAAAATCAAGAAACCAGTTCTTGACATCAGTCTTGCAAGAAAGACTGAAAGAATTCAGTGTTTAGTACATCCAGGGGATTCTTGTGAAGGATCCAGTGTGTAGGACGCATCCTGCTGGTTCTGTTCCATCCACAGCTGTGTCATCTTCAGCAGGGACAGATCTTGGAGCATTCTTTGGGCATGAACACCAACTTTGGGAGATACTGCTTCTCCGGATCAGGTATAATCGTCCCATTTATCTTTTGGTACAGATCTGGTTTGATTAGGGTTCAAGTAGATCCTTGAATATTGTATTCTAAATTCAGGGAATATGATTCCCAGTTGGGAGAAGGTAGGAAATTTTTGAAATTCGCCCCACCCATTCCGCAACCTTTATGGCGTCCATTAGATGGATCCTACCATTCTTTCATGTTCCTTGCAGCCGAGGGAGAGGTTCTCTCTTGTCGGGCCGTGTATGATCATTAAGGGCTGAGAGGTTAAGTGTAAGACCATTAAGGATAATACCTGATGGGCTAATCTTGCATCTGCCCACAGTCCCTGGGTGTTACAAGGTGGCTTGGCCCAGGGACCACTTAGGGTAAGTGTTGGGCCCATAGAGCCCATTTATGGGTTTTAGGGGGTGCACTGTCCTTAATAGTGTATTCGGCTAGGCCTTGCAACAAAGGTTGGGCCAAACCCATGTTAGACAGTTTTGTATGCCCTTAGCTTCAATCTGATTTGATGTACTTTTGTTATTTAGTGGAAATAAATAAAGTGCATGTTTGATTTATGTTGTTTGGTTTAATTCTATGTAAAACCCTAAAACTGGACACTTATAGAGATTCATGTTAGTTTTAAATGTTCACAGCCGTTAGATGAGTCTGGGGAGATTTATCCTGCCAAGGCTGATACTGGTGTGCCACCAAGTGTTGGGACGGCCTGTCTCAGCCACCAGGGTAAGACCCGAGGTGCATGCAGTATGGGATTACTTGAATCCTTGAACTGGACCAGATTTCTAGTATTGCCCTGGACCTTGGAGACAGATGGGCAAAATTGGAAAGTTACACCTGACCCCTAGACTCGATTATGACATTTCACAAGGTGTCGGATCAGGCTGTCTTTAATATGCCACTCAGTGAGATCCTTAGCGGGGATCAAAACCTGGGTATGTTGGGACAGTTTGAGAATTCATCTGAGTGGGTGATCATAGTGACAGGATCAGCCCCTTTGTCGGACAAAGGGTAATGATCGGGAAAGGCACTCTCTCTGATGGAAACCAAACTACCGGCAGTTGATTTCAATCGTTGGAATTTTGTTTTGCAAAATTAATATATTTTTATATATATGTACGGTTTCAAAATGTTTGCAAATGGTTTTAATTCCGGGATCCATGTGAGTGGAGAGTGCCGCACTGTTCCTTGCAGCCGTGGGAGAGGTCCTCTCTTGTCGGGCAGTGCTTGATCATTAAGGGCTGAGAGGTTAAGTGTAAGACCATTTAGGACAATACCCGATGGGCTAATCTTGCATCTGCCCACAGTCTCTAGGTTTTTATAAGATGGTTTGGCCCAGGGACCACTTAATGTAAGTGTTGGGCCCATAGGGTCCATATGATGGACTCAGGGGTTTACTGAGTTTTTCAGTGAATTTGGCTGGGCCTTGTATTAAAGGCTGGGCTGAACCCATGTGGCTGGTGTGTAGATCAATGCTTGGGTCCCACGCCATACAAAGAATCCCAACCGGGCAGTAGATTGGAAAGTAATTAGACACTGAACACTTAATGGGCCAAAAGCCCATTTCGAGGTGGGCTGATATGATCATCCTTCTATGGGGTGAATCTGAGAGTAATGTTAGTAAAAGGATTGGGCCTTTAACCTTATCCACTCTTGGAGATCAAATTCAAATTAGATTTGAATCTGGTAATCTCCTTATAAGATCAGGAGTAAACTAACTTTATCTGCAGATAAGATTAAGATAATCCCCTATCCAAATTCTGATTTGGATTGGGATAACTCTTTATTCGGAGGTTTCTTAATCAAGAAAAAGAAGAGGAGGAGAAACCCTAAGAGAAATATATCAGATTTCGATCCAAGGGTGAAAAGCAAGAAAGCTACCTGCGAATTGAGATTAGATCTCATATAGACTCCAGAGAGAAGAGAAGCAGTTTTTCAGCCATCTTCGTCCCAAGACTTCTCCTCCAGCGGCCGCCCTTCATTGTTGCAAGATTCGATCTTTGCAGAAAAAGGAAGTCAAGAAATCAGTTCTTGACTTCAGTCTTGCAAGAAAGACTGAAAAGATTCAGTGTTTATTGTTTCCAGAGGGTTCTTGTGAAGGATCCAGTGTGTAGGACGCACCCTGCTGGTTCTGTTCCATCCACAACTGTGTCATCTTCAGCAGGAACGGATCTTGGTGCATTCTTTGGGCGTGAACACCAACTTTGGGAGATATTGAAAGGATGGGATATCCATCTCATGGACGCCCAAATCTTGCGGAATGGATAGGGCGGATTTCAAAAATTTCTCCCATCTTTGTAGGGAATCGAATTCCCTATTTCAAAAACATATTTTCAAGGATCAATCTTGAATCAAGAACCAAATTAGATCTGAACCAAAAGAAGTAGGAGGGAGGATATACCTGATACAGAGAATCAATATCTCCCAATGGAGGTGTTCACGCCCAAGGAAGGATCCAAAATCTGCTCCCACTGAAGATGGCGCAGTGCAGGACGGAGCAGAATCAGCAATGTTCTTCCAAAAGAACTTGACCCTTCGCAAAAATCAACTGGATGGCTTGTGAGTACAGCTCCAACCAATCTTTTCCCCAAAAGATTGGAATCAAGATCAGATCTTGATTTTTCCCAAGAACTGGAGATCGAACTAAAGGCAATGGTGGCGGCAAGAAGGAGGCGACAGGAGAGAATTCGCAGGGTGCAAAAATTAGATTAGATCTGTGTGTCTTTCATAGGCTGCACCCCCTTCTTTTGTTAACCTAAAACATCAGCTCCTAATCTAATTAGGAGCTGCTTATCCAAATCATATTTGGATAAGATCTCTCTTTAGGCGATAGGGATAAACCCTTATCTTATCTGCAAATTAGATTAGCTTTCTCCTAATCTCATTAGGAGGTTTCTAAATCTGAATCACATTCAGATCTGGACTCTCTGAGTGGATAGGGTTAAGACCCTATCCTATCTGCTAATCTATCTCAGAATTCGCCCCATACAATTGACTGATCAAATCAGCCCAGTTCGAAATGGGCTTAAGGCCCATTTAAGGTTATGTACTCAATTAGCCTTCCAAATTGCTGCCCAGTTGGGCTTCCTTGTATGGCGTGGGACCCAAACATTGATCTACACATCAGCCACATGGGTTCGGCCCAGCCTTTGTTACAAGGCCTAGCCGAATACACTGTTATGGACAGTGCACCCCCTGAATCCCATCTTATGGGCTCTATGGGCCCAGCACTTACCCTAAGTGGTCCCTGGGCCAAGCCACCTTGTAACACCCAGGGACTGCGGGCAGATGCAAGATTAGCCCATTAGGTATTATCCTCAATGGTCTTACACTTAACCTCTCAGCTCATAATGATCATACACTGCCCGACAAGAGAGGACCTCTCCCTCGGCTGCAAAGAACAGTGTTGCACTCTCTACATATATGGATCCCGAGAATTAAATGAAGGGATGAGAGATCCATCCTATGGACGCCCAAAGATTGCGGAATAAGGGGCGAATTTCAAAAATTTATCTCTCCCTTCAACTGGGAATCGTATTCCCTATTTAGAAAATCATATTTTCAATGATCAATCTTGAACCATAACTGAACTAGATCTGAACCAAAAGGAGTGGGAGAGAATTATACCTGATACGGAGAAATACTATCTCCCAATGGAGGTGTTCACACCCAAGGAAGGATCTAAAATCTGCTCCCACTGAAGATGGCATTGTGAAGGATGGAGCAGAATCAACAACGTTCTTCAAAAGAACTTGACCCTTCGCAACAATCAACTGGACAGCTTGTGAGTACAGCTCCAACCAATCTTTTTCCAAAAGATTGAGATCAAGATCAAATCTTGATTGCTCCCAAGAACTTGAGATCGAACTGAAAGAATGGCAATGGCAGGAAAGTGGCGACAGGAGAGAATTCGCAGTATGCAGGAAATCTCTCAATCTCTCTTTCTTCAAAGAGAAGAATGTTGTTTTTTTATCATTTAAAAGGCTGCCGCCCCCTTCCCCATTTATAATCTCAAAGGGATCAACTCCTAATCAGATTAGGAGTTGCTAATCCAAATCATATTTGGGTTAGAAGTCCCTCAGTGATAAAGGATAATCCTTATCTTATCTGTAGATCAAATCAGCTATCTCCTAATATAATTAGGAGGTTTCCAGATCTAAATCTCATTTATATCTTGGACTCTCTGGGTGGATAGGGTCTAAGCCCAATCCTTTTAGCTGACCCACTTCAGTATTCGCCCCCTTTAAATGACTGATCAAATCAGCCCAGTTCGAAATGGGCTTAAGGCCCATTTAAGGTTATGTACTCAATTAGCCTTCCAAATTGCTGCCCAGTTGGGCTTCCTTGTATAGCGTGGGACCCAAGCATTGATCAACACATCGACCACATGGGTTCAGCCCAGCCTTTGTTACAAGGACTGGCCGAATGCACTACTGAAGACAGTGTACCCCCTGAAACCCATCAAATGGGATCTATGGGCCCAACACTTACACTAAATGGTCCCTGGGCCAAGCCACCTTGTAACACCCAGGGACTGTGGGCAGATGCAAGATTAGCCCATCAGGTGTTATCCTCAATGGTCTTACACTTAACCTCTCAGCCCATAATGATCATACACTGCCCGACAAGAGAGGACCTCTCCCTCGGCTGCAAGGAACAGTGTTGCACTCTTCACTCATATGGATCCCGGGAATTAAAACTTTCTTGCAAACATTTCAGAAACCATATATATACTTTTGTATCTTATATAAAATATATTTTGCAAAACAAATCTCAACGGTTGAAATTGGATGCCGGCAGTCTTGGTTTCCATCAGTGAGTGCATCCCCGCTCATTACCTTTGTCCGACAAAGGGGCTGATCCTGTCACTATGATCACCCACTCAGATGAATTCTCGGACTGTCCCAACATACCCAGGTTTTGACCCCCACTAAGGATCTCACTGATTGGTACATCAAAGATAGCCCAATCTGACACCTAGTGCAGTATCATAATCGAGTCTAGGGGTCGGGTGTAACTTTCCAGTTTTGTCCATCAATCTCCAAGGTCCAGGGCAATACTGGAAAACTGGTCCAGTTCAAAGATTCAATTAATCCTACACTGTATGTGCCTAGGGTCTCACCCTGGCAGCTGAGACAGGCCACCCCAACTGACTTGGTGGCACCATAGTGTCAACCTTGTCAGGGTAGGTCTCCCCAGACCGACCCACTGGCTGTGAACATTCTAAACTAACACGAGTCTCATTAAGTGTCCAGTTTAAGGGGTATTACACAGAAACATACCAAGGGAACATGAATCAAATATGTATCTTTATTAATTTACAATAAACTCATAAAGTACATCATTCTGATTGAAGCTAAGGGCATACAAAACTGTCGAATAGCTCCCACTTGCACTTAGGTCCAATCAGGTACTAGCCGGAGTCCCATGCTTTCCACGTGTTTCTCAAACACTTTCTGTGATAGTGGCTTTGTCAATGGGTCTGCTACATTTTCTGCTGACGCTACCATCTGAATCAGGACGTCCCCTCTACCAACAATCTCCCGCAGTACGTGGTACTCCGTCTCGATGTGTTTCGACTTCGAGTGGGCTCGTGGCTCCTTAGCCTGAGCAATGGCTCCATTGTTGTCACACAACAACGGGATGGGTGATGTGCTGGACGGAACAACTCCCAACTCGTGAACGAACTTCTTCATCCACACAGCTTCTTTGGCAGCCTCACTTGCGGCAATGTATTTGGCCTCGGTCGTGGAGTCTGCAGTGGACCATTGTTTGCTGCTTTTCCAGCAAACAGCACACGATCCTATCGTGAAAACATATCCAGATGTAGACTTTCCATCATCTGGGTCTGACTGGAAATCGCCATCTGTAAACCCCTGGATCTGTAGTGAGCTACCGTTGAACACGAGACAAAACTCTTTTGTCCTTCGAAGGTACTTAAGTATGTTTTTCACGACAGTCCACTGCTCCTGCCCTGGGTTGGCCTGAAATCTGCTTACTACACTCACTGCCTGAGCAATGTCAAGACGAGTGCACAGCATGGCATACATGATGTTTCCTACGGCAGAGACATAGGGAACGTCTTTCATGCCATCAATCTCCTCCGAAGTCTTGGGAGACATCTTCTTGGAGAGAGTGACTCCGTGCCTGAAAGGAACATTTCCTTTCTTGGAGTTTTCCATGCTGTATATTTTGACTATTTTATCAATGTAAGCAGATTGGGATAATCATATTATCCGCTTCGATCTGTCTCTATAGAGTCGAAGACCTAGTATATAGGAGGCTTCTCCAAGATCTTTCATAGAGAATTGCTGTGAAAGCCATACTTTCACCGTATTTAGCATTCCTACATCATTCCCAATGAGTAGAATGTCATCTACATATAGAACCAAGAAGGTAACCTTATCTCCACTGAACTTCCTGTAGACACAATGTTCATCCGGATTCTACTCGAAATCAAACGATTTGACAACAGAGTTAAAATGGATGTTCCAACTTCTAGAAGCTTGCTTAAGTCCATAAATGGATCTATTAAGTTTACATACCATGTTTTCCTGACCCTGCATATAGATATCTTCAATAAGATCTCCATTCAGGAATGCAGTTTTGACATCCATCTGCCAAATCTCATAATCATGGTATGCTGCTACAGCTAGCAGGATCCTAATGGATTTAAGCATGGCCACAGGTGAAAAGGTTTCCTCATAATCGATGCCTTCTTTCTGAGTGTACCCTTTCGCGAAAGACGAGCCTTGAAGGTCTCAATCCTGCCATCGGGGCCCATCTTCCTCTTGTAAATCCATTTGCAACCGATTGCTTTTACCCCGGAGGGTGGATCTACTAGAGTCCAGACTCCATTGGCCTCCATTGAGTCCATCACTGCTCTCATGGCCTCCACCCACTTCTGGGAATCTATGTCCAACACAGCTTCCACGTAAGTCACGGGATCCTCCTCACTAGTCAAGGTTTCCACTAGGTAACTATCCTAATCATAACCATAACGGACTGGTGGCCTGGATGCCCGAGTGGATCTTCTAAGTTGGTCACTACCTGGAACTTGTGGGACAACTCCCACTGCTCCTGAGTTTTCCTCATCAAGAACAACTTCCTGACGATGGGTGTCCAGGATATAGTCAGTTTCCAAGAATTGCGCATTTCGACTGCAGAACACTTTCTGCTCACTTGGGTCATAGAAAAGGTAACCTATAGAGCCTTTTGGGTTGCCTACAAATAGGCAACGGCTGGTCTTAGATTCCCACTTGTCTACACTCGTTCTTTTAACATGTGCAGGACAACCCCAAATCTTCATTTGTCTGACACTTGGTTTCTTTCCGGTCCAAAGTTCATATGGAGTATTCGGAACCGATTTGGTTAGAACCCGATTCAGCACGTAAATTGCAGTCTCTAATGCGTAACCCGAAAAGGATGTGGGTAACTCTGAGTGTGTGAGAAGCGACCGGACCATATCTAATAAGGTCCTATTCCTCCTCTTTGAAACACCAGTTAAGTTGTGGTGTAGCAGGAGGAGCTAATTGTGATACTATCCCATTTTGCCTTAAGTAGTCCCTGAATTCGTTAGAGAGATACTCGCCACCTTGATCTAATTGAAGGGCTTTAATTTCTCTCCCTAACTGTTTCTCAACCTCTTGTCTAAACTCTTTGAACATTTCAAAGGATTCAGACTTGTGTCTCATTAGGTACACGTAACCATATCGTGAAAAATCATCTGTAAAGGTGATGAAATACACATGTTGATTTCGTGTCCTAACACTCAGGGGACCACATACATCAGTATGTATTAGATCAAGTGTGCCTGTACATCTTTCAGGCTTACCGTTAAATGGCCGTTTCGTCATCTTGCCTTGTAGGCAAGGCTCACAGGTGGGAAGATCTTCTACAGCTAGAAAATCCAAAGGACCATCCTTTACCAACCTTGTGATTCGGTCAACACCGATGTCGCCAAGTCGGTAATGCCACAAACACGTGGAATTAACTGTATCATGGGCTCTCTTCTTGGGGATTTCAGCCGACGTAGTTTCGGTTATGTTAGTTTCTAGAGAAGGTTGTAGAACGTAGAGACCGTTCTCCAGTTCCCCGTATGCGATGAATGAAGGGATGAGAGATCCATCCTATGGACGCCCAAAGATTGCGGAATAAGGGGCGAATTTCAAAAAATATATCTCTCCCTTCAACTGGGAATTGTATTCCCTATTTAGAAAATCATATTTTCAAGAATCAATCTTGAACCATAAACTAAACCAGATCTGAACCAAAAGGAGTGGGAGAGGATTATACCTGATACAGAGAAATACTATCTCCCAATGGAGGTGTTCACGCCCAAGGAAGGATCCAAAATCTGCCCCCACTGAAGATGGCGCAGTGAAGGATGGAGCAGAATCAACAATGTTCTTCAAAAGAACTTGACCCTTCGCAAGAATCAACTGGACGGCTTGTGAGTACAGCTCCAACTAATCTTTTCCCAAAAGATTGAGATCAAGATCAAATCTTGATTGCTCCCAAGAACTAGAGATCGAACTGAAGGAATGGCAATGGCAGGAAGGTGGCGGCAGGAGAGAATTCGCAGTATGCAGGAAATCTCTCAATCTCTCTTTCTTTAAGAGAAGAATGCTGTTGATGATTTAAAAGGCTGCCGCCCCCTTCCCCTTTTATAATCTCAAAGGGATCAGCTCCTAATCAGATTAGTTGCTAATCCAAATCATATTTGGGTTAGAAGTCCCTTAGTGATAAGGGATAATCCTTATCTTATCTACAGATCAAATCAGCCATCTCCTAATATAATTAGGAGGATTCCATATCTAAATCTCATTTAGATCTTGGTCTCTATGACTGGATAGGGTATAAGCCCAATCCTTTTAGCTGACCCACTTCAGAATTCCCCCCCTTTTAAATGACTGATCAAATCAGCCTAGTTCGAAATGGGCTTAAGGCCCATTTAAGGTTATGTACTCAAAATGCCTTCCAAACTGCTGCCTAGTTGGGCTTCCTTGTATGGCGTGGGACCCAAGCATTGATCTACACATCAACCACATGGGTTCAGCCTAGCCTTTGTTACAAGGCCTGGCCGAATGCATTGCTGAAGACAGTGTACCCCCTGAAACCCATCAAATGGGCTCTATGGGCCCAACACTTACACTAAGTGGTCCCTGGGCCAAGCCACCTTGTAACACCCAGGGACTGTGGGTAGATGCAAGATTAGCCCATCTGGTGTTATCCTCAATGGTCTCACACTTAACCTCTCAGCCCATAATGATCATACACTGCCCGACAAGAGATGACCTCTCCCTCGGCTGCAAGGAACAGTGTTGCACTCTCCAGTTATATGGATCCCGGGAATTAAAACCTTTTGCAAACCTTTTAGAAACCATAATATATATACTTTTATATCTCATATAAAATATACTTTGCAAAAAATAAATCTCAACGATTGAAATCGACTGCCGGCAGTCTTGGCTTCCATCAGTGAGAGTGCATCCCCGATCATTACCTTTGTCCGACAAAGGGGCTGATCCTGTCACTATGAATCCTATACTGTATGTGCCTAGGGTCTCACCCTGGTAGCTGAGACAGGCCACCCCAACCGACTTGGTGGCACTATATCGTCAGCCTTGTCAGGATAGGTCTCCCCAGACCAATCCACTGGCTGTGAACATTCTAAACTAACACGAGTCTCATTAAGAGTCCAGTTTAAGGGTATTACATAGAAATATACCAAGGGAACATGAATCAAATATGTACTTTTATTCATTTACAATAAATTCATAAAATACATCATTCTTGATTGAAACTAAGGGCGTACAAAACTGTCTAACAGCTCCCACTTGCACTTAGGTCCAATCAGGTACTAGCTGGAGTCCCATGCTTTCCACGTGTTTCTCAAACACTTTCTGTGAATGTGGCTTCGTCAATGGGTCTGCTACATTTTCCGCTGACGCTACCTTCTGAATCAGGATGTCCCCTCTACCAACAATCTCCCGCAGTACGTGGTACTTCCTCTCGATGTGCTTCGACTTCGAGTGGGCTCGTGGCTCCTTAGCTTGAGCAATGGCTCCATTGTTGTCACACAACAATGGAATGGATGATGTGCTGGACGGAACTACTCCCAACTCATGAACGAACTTCTTCATCCACACGGCTTCTTTGGCAGCCTCACTTGCGGCAATGTATTTGACCTCGGTTGTGGAGTCTGCTGTGGACCCCTGTTTGCTGCTTTTCCAGCAAACAGCACACGATCCTATTGTGAAAACATATCCAGATGTAGACTTTCTTTCATCCTAATCCGACTGGAAATCCACATCTATAAACCCTTGGATCTGTAGTGAACTACCATCGAATACCAGACAAAACTCTTTTGTCCTTCGAAGGTACTTAAGTATGCATTTCACAGCTGTCCAATGCTCCTGCCCTGGGTTGGCCTGGAATCTGCTTACTACACTCACTGCCTGGGCGATGTCAGGACGAGTGCATAGCATGGCATACATGATGCTCCCTACGGCTGAGGCATAGGGAACGTCTTTCATGCTCTCGATCTCCTCAGAGGTCTTTGGAGACATCTTCTTGGAGATATTGACTCCATGCCTGAAAGGAACATTTCCTTTCTTGGAGTTTTTCATGCTATATCTCTTGACTATTTTGTCAATATAAGCAGATTGGGATAATCCTATTATCCGCTTCGATCTATCTCTATAGAGTCGAAGACCCAGTATATAGGTGGCTTCTCCAAGGTCTTTCTGGGAGAATTGCTGTGGTAGCCATACTTTTATCGTAGTTAACATTCCTACATCATTCCCAATGAGTAGAATGTCATCTACATACAGAACCAGAAACGTAACCTTGTCACCACTGGTCTTTCTGTAAACACAGGGTTCATCCAGGTTTTGCACAAAATGAAACCTTTTGACCGTAGAGTCAAATCAGATGTTCCAACTTCTAGAAGCTTGCTTCAATCCATATATAGATCTATTCAACTTACAGACCATGTGTTCCTGACCCGGAGCTACAAAACCTTGCGGCTGCTGCATATACTTCAGTAAGATCTCCATTCAGTAACGCAGTTTTGACATCCATCTGCCAAATCTCATAGTCATAGTAAGCTGCTATAGCTAGCAGGATCCTAATGGATTTAAGCATGGCCAAGGGTGAAAAGGTTTCCTCATAATCGATGCCTCCTTTCTGAGTGTATCCTTTTGCCACCAGACGAGCTTTGTAGGACTCAACCCTGCCATCGGGGCCCTTCTTCCTCAGTTCAGCACGTATAACGCAGTCTCTAATGCGTATCCCCAAAAGGATGTGGGTAACTCTGAATGGGTGAGAAGTGACCGGACCATATCCAATAAGGTCCTATTCCTCCTCTTTGAAACACCGTTAAGTTATGGTGTAGTAGGAGGAGCCAACTATGATACTATCCCATTGTCCTTTAAGTAGTCCCTGAATTCATCAGAGAGATACTCGCCACCTCGATCTGATCGAAGGGCCTTAATTTCTCTCCCTAACTGTTTCTCGACCTCTTGCCTGAACTCTTTGAACTTTTCAAAAGATTCAGACTTGTGTCTCATTAGGTATACGTAACCATATCGTGAAAAATCATCGGTGAAAGTAATGAAATACACGTGTTGGTTATGGGTCCTAACACTCAGGGGACCACATACATCAGTATGTATAAGGTCAAGCACGCCTGTACATCTTTCAGACTTACCATTAAATGGCCTCTTTGTCATCTTACCCTGAAGGCAAGGCTCACAAGTGGGAAGATCTTCTACAGTTAAAAAATCCAAAGGACCATCCTTTACCAGTCTTGTGATTCGGTCAATACCAATATGGCCAAGTTGGTAATGCCACAGGCACGTGGGATTAATTGTATCACATGCTCTTTTCTTGGGGATTTCAGCCGATGTAGTTTCGGCTATGTTTGTTTCTAGAGAAGGATGTAGAACATAGAGACCGTTCTCTGGTTCCCCATATGCGATGAACTTATTGTTTCTTTTAATAGTAATCATATTACTGAAAAAGACAGAATATCCATCCGCACATAGTTTTGAGACAGAAATCAAATTTCTTCTTAGATTTTGCACAAAAGGACAATCTTTAAGTACAATATATCCTTCTCTAAATTTTAATTCTACGGTGCCTATTGCCGTAGCTGCAATGCTTGCAGAAGTCCCCAAGTAGAGCATCACTTCTCCATCATTCAGCCTTCTGCTTACCTTGAACCCCTTTCTTGGATTCCAAGTACTGAGGACAATTCCTCTTCCAGTGGCCGGTTTGTTTGCAGAAGTGACATGCATCTGTTGTCCTGTCCTTCTTCTGTTTCTTGGGCTTGGTAATCTTCTTCTGAGGCTTCTTTGCCTTCCTCCTTTTCTTGCCCATTTTGTTAGCTTCAACAAACATCACCACAGGCTCCTCCTTCTTAAGTAAGTCCTCGGCCCTTTGCAACATATTGCTCAGCTCTTGGATGTTGACATTCAACTTGTTCATATTGTAGTTTAATATGAACCCATTGAAGGAAGAGGGCAAGGAGTTCAGAATGGCATCTACTTGAGTTCCAAGATCTAGCCCGGATCCAAGGGCTTCCAGCTCGTTAATGCAACCCATCATCCGAAGACAATGTTCGTGAACTTTCTGCCCCTTGGACATTTGAGCGGTCATGAACATTTTCAAGACCTTCTGCCGAGTAGAACGGTTCTGCTCTTCATACATTCTTTTTAGACTGTCCAATATGTCCTTAGTGAGTTCGATCTGATCGAACTGCCTCTGTATTGAGTTGTCCAAAGAAGCAACGACATAGCAGCGCACTAGGGAGTTTTTACCCTCCCATTCTTGGAATTCTCTCCTACGGGCTTCAGAAGTCCTATCACCCGGACGTTCCAGGGCAGGAGACTTGACTACCTTGTCCAGTTTTTCAGATATTAAAACCAGCATTAGGTTACGGTACCAGTCGGCATAGTTTGGGCCCTTAAGCTTGTTGTCATCAAGAAGCTTTGCAAATTGTTCGTTTGCCATTTTCTGATAAAACAGCAAATATCAGTCCACAACCTTATTTGATTCATGTTCAAGTCATAGATATAGATTTTAATCTATGTTCCATTCTCATTTTTTCATCTCTGAGTTTTCCCTCCTGCTTAGGGACGGAGATAGTGACTTGTCTCTGGAAATGTGGGAAACCACATAGGGTGCATGGAGCCAACTGTTTCAGCTGCAAAACCCCACCACCTTTCTGCGAAGGATCACATCCACTCATCATATGAGTTTTCCCTTTGGCCTCTGCCAGACAAGGTTCAGAGCCGTTTTTAGGTAAACCTTTCTGTCCAGTGAGTGCTTACCCATCATATTCGTGAATGCCAAGGTACCGTGAGAGAGTTCCCATTTTCTGGTGAAGCCCCTCCCACATCGGTCTATGATGCCCCTATCATCTTATGAAACACTTAGACAAGCCCAACAGCAAATGGATAGCCCATTTTCTGGTGCATTTCCTCATTACTGAAGGACCCATTCTCATGCTAATGATGGAAGGCCTTTAGAGAGTTCATCGTATGAATCTCCCTATCACATGCACTCATATTTACTGGAGGGAACAAGAATTACGCCCTAGTTTATTTTAGGTCAAACCAGAGTGGCTCCCACTGACTTTCATAAAGCCAGATTTCGATGGGCCTAAATCGGCTAGGGTTCCGCACGTAACCTCTTCAGGAGGTGTGGGGGCCACCATTGAGGGAGGTTATCAAATGACTAGTAGGGACACCATGGCAATGATGTGCATTCAGCCATGGTGTGTGCAAGAGCCACTATCGAATCTGCATGGGCCCAGCACTTATGGCCCATGGACGTTGCACATTACACACATCCATACATCACATGCAGGGAGGAATTGATCCAATCAATTAATTATCTGTAATAGCCCATTTGAAGCCCATTTTAATTCATAATATTAACAATTAATATCATCTAGGTATATGGGCTGAATCAGGGTTACCCGGTTTGGTCCATATATCTTGTTCCTTTGAAGTGGGTTTGATCTTTAATTAAATCTTTAATTCAAGAAAATAATCTGAAATTAAAGAACTGATAGAAGTAAACAAGAATCAGTTAATCCAGGGCTGTTCGTACAAACCATCCTGTAAAACAGAGGATAGATCACAGAATGCAGTGTCATAAACTACAAATCCCAGGTAGCGAATGTGCCATCTGCGAAATCTTCTTCCTTGCGCCACCATCTTCGATCCAAAATAAATTAAATAGAAAACCTAATTTCTATTAAAATTACATCAGATCGAATACCTAATACATTGAGTCTAAAAAATAAAAAAAAATTATTTACAGACCAAATGTAATGAATAAATCAAGAAACTGCAAATCGCAGGTTCCCTGCGCAAACCAAGAATTCGATCTCCTCTTGTACGAACAGCCCATAAATCAAAGAAAATCATAAAGAACTATTCCAAACAATAATCAGATTTATATAAAATTAATTTCAGATTATTCGCCCAATAATTTTGGGAACAAATTACCCAAAACCCATATCTACGCAAATCGGGTAGAACGCCTTCTGCCCATTTGCGCAGGTTCAGATCTGAATTAAATTGATTCAAGATTTGAACCATGGCTCTAATACCACTAAAGGGATGGGATATCCATCTCATGGACGCCCAAATCTTGCGGAATGGATAGGGCGAATTTCAAAAATTTCTCCCATCTTTGCAGGGAATCGAATTCATTATTTCAAAAACATATTTTCAAGGATCAATCTTGAATCAAGAACCAAATTAGATCTGAACCAAAAGAAGTAGGAGGGAGAATAAACCTGATACAAAGAATCAATATCTCCTAATGGAGGTGTTCACGCCCAAGGAAGGATCCAAAATCTGCTCCCACTGAAGATGGCGCAGTGCAGGATGGAGCAGAATCAACAATGTTCTTCCAAAAGAAGTTGACCCTTCGAAAGAATCAACTGGATGGCTTGTGAGTACAGCTCCAACCAATCTTTTCCCCAAAAGATTGGAATCAAGATCAGATCTTGATTTCACCCAAGAACTGGAGATCGAACTAAAGGCAATGGCAGCGGCAGGAAGGAGGCGACAGGAGAGAATTCGCAGGGTGCAGAAATCTCTCTTTCTGTGATTTTTCGTAGCTTTGAAGAGAATCAGATCTGTGTGTCTTTCTTAGGCTGCTGCCCCCTTCTTTTGTTAACCTAAAAGATCAGCTCCTAACCTAATTTGGAGCTACTTATCCAAATCATATTTGGATAAGATCTCTCTTTAGGTGATAGGGATAAACGCTTATCTTATCTGCAGATTAGATTAGCTTTCTCCAAATCTCATTAGGAGGTTTCTAAATCTGAATCACATTCAGATCTGGACTCTCTGAGTGGATAGGGTTAAGACTGTTAGACAGTTTTGTATGCCCTTAGCTTCAATCAGTATGATGTACTTTATGAGTTTATTGTAAATGAATAAAGATACATATTTGATTCATGTTCCCTTGGTATGTTTCTGTGTAATACCCTTAAACTGGACACTTAATGAGACACGTGTTAGTTTAGAATGTTCACAGCCAGTGGGTCAGTCTGGGGAGACCTATCCTGACAAGGCTGACACTGTGGTGCCACCAAGTCGGTTGGGGTGGCCTGTCTCAGTTGCCAGGGTGAGACCCTAGGCACATACAGTGTAGGATTAATTGAATCTTTGAACTGGACCAGATTTCCAGTATTGCCCTGGACCTTGGAGATTGATGGGCAAAAACTGGAAAATTACACCCGACCCCTAGACTCGATTATGATACTACACTAGGTGTCGGATTGGGCTGTCTTTGATGTACCAATCAGTGAGATCCTTAGCGGGGGTCAAAACCTGGGTATGTTGGAACAGTCCGAGAATTCATCTGAGTGGGTGATCATAGTGATAGGATCAGCCCCTTTGTCGGACAAAGGTAATGATTGGGGATGCACTCTCACTGATGGAAACCAAGACTGCCGGCAGCCGATTTCAACCGTTGAGATTTGTTTTGCAAAATATATTTTATATAAGATATAAAAGTATATATGTATGGTTTCTAAATTGTTTGCAAGAAGGTTTTAATTCCCGGGATCCATATAAGTGGAGAGTGCAACACTGTTCCTTGCAGCCGAGGGAGAGGTCCTCTCTTGTCGGGCAGTGTATGATCATTATGGGCTGAGAGGTTAAGTGTAAGACCATTGAGGATAATGCCTGATGGGCTAATCTTGCATCTGCCCACAGTCCCTGGGTGTTACAATGTGACTTGGCCCAGGGACCACTTAGTGTAAGTGTTGGGCCCATAGAGCTCATTTGATGGATTTCAAGGGGTACACTATCTTCAGCAGTGCATTCGGCAGGCCTTGTAACAAAGGCTGGGCTAAACCCATGTGGCTGATGTGTAGATCAATGCTTGGGTCCCACGCCATACAAGGAAACCCAACTGGGCAGCAATTTGGAAGGTTTTTTGAGTACATAACCTTAATGGGCCTTAAGCCCATTTCGAACTGGGCTGATTTGATCAGTCATTTAAAGGGGGCGAATTCTGAAGTGGGTCAGCTAAAAGGATTGGGCTTAGACCCTATCCACTCAGATAGTCCAAGATCTAAATAAGATTTAGATCTGGAAACCTCCTAATTAGATTAGGAGACAGCTGATCTGATTCGTAGATAAGATAAGGATTATCCCTTATCACTAAGGGACTTCTAACCCAAATATGATTTGGATTAGCAACTAATCTGATTAGGAGCTGATCCCTTTGAGATTATAAAAGGGGAAGGGGGCGGCAGCCTTTTACAGCATCAACAGGATTCTTCTCTTAAAGAAAGAGAGATTGAGAGATTTCCTGCGTACTGCGAATTCTCTCCTGCCGCCACCTTCCTGCCATTGCCATTCCTTCTGTTTGATCTCCAGTTCTAGAGAGCAATCAAGATTGGATCTTGATTTCAATCTTTTGGGAAAAGATTGATTGGAGCAGTACTCACAAGCCGTCCAGTTGACTCTTGCGAAGGGTCAAGTTCTTTTGAAGAACATTGCTGATTCTGCTCCATCCTTCACGGCGCCATCTTCAGTGGGAGCAGATTTTGGATCCTTCCTTGGGCATGAACACCTCCATTGGGAGATAGTATTTCTCCGTATCAGGTATAATCCTCTCCCACTCCTTTTGGTTCAGATCTGGTTCAGTTTATGGTTCAAGATTGATCCTTGAAAATATGATTTTCTAAATAGGGAATACGATTCCCAGTTGAAGGGAGAGATAAAATTTTTGAAATTCGCCCCTTATTCCGCAATCTTTGGGTGTCCATAGGATGGATCTCTCATCCCTTCAGTGGTATCAGAGCCATGGTTCAAATCTTGAACCAATTTGTTTCAGATCTGAACCTGCGCAAATGGGCAGAAGGTGTTCTACCCGATTTGCGCAGATATGGGTTTTGGGAAATTTTGTTCCCAAAATTAATGGGCGAATAATCTGAAATTAATTTTATAAATCTGATTATTATTTAGAATTGTTCTTTATGATTTTCTTGATTTATGGGCTGTTCGTACAAGAGGAGATCGAAATCTTGGTTTGCGCAGGGAACCTGCAAGATTTGCAGTTTCTTGATTTATTTATCACATTTGGTCTGTAAATAATTTTTTTTTATTTTCTAGACTCAATGTATAGGTATTCGATCTGTTGTAAAAATTAATAGAAATAGGATTTCTATTTATGGATCGAAGATGGCGGCACAGAAAGGGAGATTTCGTAGAGAAGAAGATTTTGCAGATGGGAGAATCGCCATCTGCGATTTGCAATTTGTGAAACTGCATTCTGTGATCTAACCTTTGTTTTGCTGGATGGATTGTGCGAACAGCCCTGATTTACTGAGTGTTGTTTTTCTTTTATCAGTAATTAATTTCAGATTATATTCTTGAATTAAAGATTTAATTAAAAATCAAACCCTAGACCCATTCGAACCAAGATTGGTTCAAACTGTTTGGACCAAATCTAGGGTTTAATCAAGGCTGAAAGTAAGCCCTAATTTTCCCACTAATGGGCTAAGGATTGATATTTAATTGAATGGTTAATTCGGCCCAACCTGTAAAGGCCCAGTTTTAAACAGTTAAAACTACTAAAAGCCCACTTAACCCTTAAAGCTATATGGGTTGAACCGTTCGGCCCATATACCTAGATAATGTTAATGGTTAATATTATGGATTTAAAATGGACTTTAGATGGGCTTTACAGATAATTAATTGATTGGATCAATTTATCCCTGCATGTGATGTATGGATGTGTGATGTGCTACGTACATGGGCCATAAGTACTTGGCCCATGCTCAATCGACAGTGGCTCTTTCACACACCATGGCTGAATGCACATCATTGCCATGGTGTCCCTTTTGGTCATTGGATGACCTCCCTCAGTGGTGGGCCCCACACCTCATCATGAGGTCTCGTGCGGAACCCTAGCCGATTTAGGCCCACCAAAATCTGGCTTTATGAAAGTCAGTGGGAGCCACTTTGGTTTGACCTAAAGATAAAACTAGGGCATAATTATCTGTTCCCTCCAGATAATATGAGTGCATGTGATAGGGAGATTCATATGATGAACTCTCTAAAGGCCTTCCATCATTAGCACAAGGATGGGTCCTTCAGTAATGAGGAAACGCACCAGAAAATGGGCTATCCATTTGCTGTTGGGCTTGTCTAAGTGTTTCATAAGATGATAGGGGCGTCATAGACCGATGTGGGAGGGGCTTCACCAGAAAATGGGAACTCTCTCACGGTACCTTGGCGTTCACGAATATGATGGGTAAGCACTCACTGGACAGAAAGGTTTACCTGAATACGGCTCTGAACCTTGTTTGACAGAGGCCAAAGGGAAAACTCATATGATGAGTGGATATGATCCTTCACAGAAAGGTGGTGGGGTTATGCAGCTGAAACAGTTGGCTTCATGCACCCTATGTGATTTCCCACATTTCTAGAGACAACCCGTAGTCTCCGTCACTGAGAAAGGTGGGAAATCTCAGAGACAAATAAATGGAAATGGATCGTAGCTTAAAATCCATATCTATGAAATGAACATGAATCAAATTAGATCGTGGACTGATGTTTGCTCTTTTATCAGAAAATGGCAAACGGATCATTTGCAAAGCTACTTGATGACAACAAGTTGAAAGGCCCAAACTATGCTGACTGGTATAGGAACCTTATGTTGGTCTTAACATCTGAGAAATTGGACAAGGTAGCAAAGAATCCTGCCCCGGATCGTCCGGGAGATAGGGCTTCTGAGGCCCGAAGAAGAGAATACCAAGAATGGGAGGAGAAAAACTCCCTTGCCCGCTGCTATATCATTGCCTCCTTGGACAATCCAATTCAGAGGTAGTTCCATCAGATCGAACTTGCTAAAGACGTATTGGAGAGTCTTAGGACAATGTACGAAGAGCAGAATCGTTCTACTCGGTAGAAGGTCTTGAAACAGTTCATGACCGCGCAGATGTCCAAGGGCCAACAAGTTCACAACCATTGTCTTCGGATGATGGGCTATATCAACGAACTAGAGGCTCTTAGATCCGGGCTGGATCTGGTAACTCAGATCGATGCTATTCTCAACTCTCTGCCTCCATCCTTTAATCCATTCATCATGAACTACAACATGAACAAGCTGAACGTCAGCTTGCAGGAACTCAGCAATATGTTGCAGAGGGCCGAAGAATTGATTAAAAAGGATGAGCCCATTGCCATGCTTGTTGAAACTGGCAAATCGGGCAAGAAAAGGAAGGCAAAGAGAAAGCCCCAGAAAAGGGCTGCCAAACCCAAGAAACAGAGGAAGGACAAGGCATCAGATGCCTGTCATTTTTGCAAGAAGACCGGCCACTGGAAAAGGAATTGTCCTGCCTACCTGGAATCCAAGAAAGGTAATTTCGAAACTCGTGTTATAGAAACCAATTTGTTGGTAGCAAGGAACAAATTGACTGATCCTATCTGCTAATCTATCTCAGAATTCGCCCCATATAATTGACTGATCAAATCAGCCCAGTTCGAAATAGTTTTAAGGCCCATTTATGGTTATGTACTCAATTAGCCTTCCAAACTGCTGCCCAGTTGGGCTTCCTTGTATGGCGTGGGACCCAAACATTGATCTACACATCAGCCACATGGGTTCGGCCCAGCCTTTGTTACAAGGCCTGGCGAATACACTGTTATGGACAGTGCACCCCCTGAATCCCGTCTTATGGGCTCTATGGGCCCAACACTTACCCTAAGAGGTCCCTGGGCCAAGCCACCTTGTAACACCCAGGGACTGTAGGCAGATGCAAGATTAGCCCATCAGGTATTATCCTCAATGGTCTTACACTTAACCTCTCAGCTCATAATGATCATATACTACCCGACAAGAGATGACCTCTCCCTCGGCTGCAAGGAACAGTGTTGCACTCTCCACTCATATGGATCCCGGGAATTAAAACCTTTTGCAAACATTATAGAAACCATATATATACTTTTATATCTTATGTAAAATATATTTTGCAAAACAAATCTCAACGGTTGAAATCGGCTGCCGGCAGTGTTGGTTTCCATCAGTGAGAGTGCATCCCCGATCATTACCTTTGTCCGACAAAGGGGCTGATCCTGTCACTATGATCACCCACTCAGATGAATTCTCGGACTGTCCCAACATACCCAGGTTTTGACCCCCGCTAAGGATCTCACTGATTGGTACATCAAAGATAGCCCAATCTGACACCTAGTGCAGTATCATAATCGAGTCTAGGGGTCGGGTGCAACTTTCCAGTTTTGCCCATCAATCTCCAAGGTCCAAGGCAATACTGGAAATCTGGTCCAGTTCAAAGATTCAATTAATCCTACACTGTATGTGCCTAGGGTCTCACCCTGGCAGCTGAGATAGGCCACCCCAACCGACTTGGTGGCACCACAGTGTCAGCCTTGTCAGGATAGGTCTCCCCAGACCGACCCACCGGCTGTGAACATTCTAAACTAACACGAGTCTCATTAAGTGTCCAGTTTAAGGGTATTACACAAAAACATACCAAGGGAACAGGAATCAAATATGTATCTTTATTCATCTACAATAAACTCATAAAGTACATCATTCTGATTGAAGCTAAGGGCATACAAAACTGTCTAACAAGTTGTTCTTTCAAGATTTGCGCAGATTGTTTTCTTTATTTCAAGAAACTGTTTCTTGTTAAGGGCGATTGATCTGAAATTAATTTTTGTTAAATCCAAAATTTATTTAGAATTGTTCTTTGTTTATTTTGATTTAATGGACTGTTCGAACCTGGAGATCGCAGTGCAGATTTGGCGCAGATGGTCTGCGCACCCTTTTTCCTTTCTATTTATTTATTTCATTTAATTCGGTCTGTAAATATTTTTTTATTTTATTTACTAGACTGAATGTATAGGATTTGATTAAAGGAGAAGGAAGAAGATGGCGGCGCTAGAGATTTGCAGATGGAGAAATCGCTTCATGCGATTTGCAATTTGTGAAACTACGACATTGGAAATTAACCTCTGTTTTGTGAAGGGATGAGAGATCCATCCTATGGACGCCCAAAGATTGCGGAATAAGGGGCGAATTTCAAAAAATATATCTCTCCCTTCAACTGGGAATTGTATTCCCTATTCAGAAAATCATATTTTCAAGAATCAATCTTGAACCATAAACTAAACCAGATCTGAACCAAAAGGAGTGGGAGAGGATTATACCTGATACAGAGAAATACTATCTCCCAATGGAGGTGTTCACGCCCAAGGAAGGATCCAAAGACTGCTCCCACTGAAGATGGCGTAATGCAGGATGGAGCAGAATCAGCAACGTTCATCAAAAGAACTTGACCCTTCACAAGAATCAACTGGACGGCTTGTGAGTACAGCTCCAACCAATCTTTTCCCAAAAGACTGAAATCAAGATCCAATCTTGATTGCTCCAAAGAACTGGAGATCGAACTGAAGGAATGGCAATGGCAGGAAGGTGGCGGCAGAAGAGAATTCGTAGTATGCCGGAAATCTCTCAATCTCTCTTTCTTTAAAGAGAAGAATGCTATTGATGTTGTTGTTTCTTTTTTTCAAGGCTGCCGCCCCCTTCCCCTTTCATAATCTTAAAGGGATCAGCTCCTAATCAGATTAGGAGTTGCTAATCCAAATCATATTTGGGTTAGAAGTCCCTTAGTGATAAGGGATAATCCTTATCTTATCTGCAGATTAGATCAGTTGTCTCCTAATCTAATTAGAAGGTTTCCAGATCTAAATCTTATTTAGAACTTGGACTCTCTGATTGGATAGGGTCTAAGCCTAATCCTTTTAGCTGACCCACTTTAGAATTCGCCCCCTTTAAATGACTGATCAAATCAGCCCAGTTCGAAATGGGCTTAAGGCCCATTTAAGGTTATGTACTCAAAAACCTTCCAAATTGCTGCCCAGTTGGGCTTCCTTGTTAGACAGTTTTGTATGCCCTTAGCTTCAATCAGAATGATGTACTTTATGAGTTTATTGTAAATGAATAAAGATACATATTTGATTCATGTTCCCTTGGTATGTTTCTGTGTAATACCCTTAAACTGGACACTTAATGAGACTCATGTTAGTTTAGAATGTTCACAGCCAGTGGGTCGGTCTGGGGAGACCTATCCTGACAAGGCTGACACTATAGTGCCACCAAGTCGGTTGGGGTGGCTTGTCTAAGCTGCCAGGGTGAGACCCTAGGCACATACAGTGTAGGATTAATTGAATCTTTGAACTGGACCAGATTTCTAGTGTTGCCCTGGACCTTGGAGATTGATGGGCAAAACTGGAAAGTTACACCCGACCCCTAGACTCGATTATGATACTACCCTAGGTGTCGGATTGGGCTGTCTTTGATGTGCCAATCAGTGAGATCCTTAGCGGAGGTCAAAACCTGGGTATGTTGGGACAGTCCAAGAATTCATCTGAGTGGGTGATCATAGTGACAGGATCAGCCCCTTTTTGCTAACTACAATCTCAAATTCGCCCCATTGATGGGTGATCATATCAGCCCACTTCGAAATGGGCTTTTGGCCCATTAAGTATTCAGTGTTTAATTAGTTTCCAATCTGCTGCCCAGTTGGGCTTCTTTGTATGGCGTGGCACCCAAGCATTGATCTACACACCAGCCACATGGGTTCGGCCCAGCCTTTAATGCAAGGCCCAGCCAAATTCACTGAAAATCTCAATGAACCCCTTGAGTCCATCGTATGAACCCTATGGGCCCAACACTTACATTAAGTGGTCCCTGGGCCAAGCCATCTTATAAAAACCCAGGGACTGTGGGCAGGTGCAAGATTAGCCCATCAGGTATTATCCTAAATGGTCTTACACTTAACCTCTCAGCCCTTAATGATCAAGCACTGCCCGACAAGAGAGGACCTCTCCCTCGGCTGCAAGGAACAGTGCCGCACTCTCCTCTCACATGGATCCCGGGAATTAAAACCATTTGCAAACATTTTGAAACCGTACATATATATGTAAATATATTAATTTTGCAAAAACAAAATTCCAACGATTGAAATCAACTGCCGGCAGTTTGGTTTCCATCAGAGAGAGTGCATTCCCGATCATTACCCTTTGTCCGACAAAGTGGCTGATTCTGTCACTATGACCACCCACTCAGATGAATTCTCAAACTGCCCCAACATACCCAGGTTTTGATCCCCACTAAGGATCTCACTGATTGGCATATCAAAGGCAGCCTGATCTAGCACCTAGTGAAGTGTCATAATCGAGTCTAGGGGTCAGGTGTAACTTTCCAGTTTTGCCCATCTATCTCCAAGGTCCAGGGCAAGACTGGAAATCTGGTCCGGTTCAAGGATTCAAGTAATCCCATGCTGTATGTGCCTCGGGTCTTACCCTGATGGCTGAGACAGGCCATCCCAACACTTGGTGGCACACCAGTATCAGCCTTGGCAGGATAAATCTCCCCAGACTTATCCAACGGCTGTGAACATTTAAAACTAACATGAGTCTCTACAAATGTCCAGTTTTAGGGTTTTACACAGAATTAAACCAAACAACATGAATCAAACATGCACTTTATTTATTTCCACTAAATAACAAAAGTACATCAAAATGATTGAAGCTAAGGGCATACAAAACTGTCCAACAGCTCCCACTTGCACTTAGGTCCAATCTGGTACAAGCCGGAGTCCCATACTTTCCACGTGTTTCTCAAACACCTTCTGTGTCAGTGGCTTGGTCAATGGGTCTGCCACATTATCCGCTGATGCTACCTTTTGAATTAGGACGTCCCCTCTACCAACGATCTCCCGTAGTACATGGTACTTCCTCTCGATGTGCTTTGACTTCGAGTGGGCCCGAGGCTCTTTAGCCTGGGCGATCGCTCCATTGTCGTCACACAACAACGGGATGGGTGATGTGCTGGATGGAATCGCTCCCAATTCGTGTATGAATTTCTTCATCCACACGGCTTCCTTGGCAGCTTCACTTGCGGCAATGTACTCGGCCTCGGTTGTGGAGTCTGCAGTGGACCCCTGTTTGCTGCTTTTCCAGCAAACAGCACACGATCCTATCGTGAAAACATACCCAGATGTAGACTTTCTATCATCTGGATCCGACTGGAAATCGGCATCGGTATACCCTAGAACTTGCAGTGAACTACCATCGAATACCAGACAAAACTCTTTCGTCCTTCGAAGGTATTTGAGTATGTTCTTCAAAGCAGTCCAATGCTCCTGTCCTGGGTTTGCCTGGAATCTGCTTACCACACTCACCGCCTGAGCTATGTCCGGGCGAGTGCACAACATGGCATACATGATGCTCCCCACAGCTGAGGCATAGGGAACGTCTCTCATGCTCTCAATCTCCTCAGAAGTCTTGGGAGACATCTTCTTGGAGAGAGTGACTAAAAAGGTGATCTTATCCCCACTGGATTTCCTGTAAACACAGGGCTCATCCGGATTCTGCTCAAAGTCAAACGTTTTGACTGCAGAATCAAAACGGATGTTCCAACTCCTAGAAGCCTGCTTAAGTCCATATATGGATCTATTAAGTTTACATACCATGTGTTCCTGACCAGCAGCATTGAAGCCTTGCGGCTGCTGCATGTAGATATCTTCACTAAGATCTCCATTCAGGAACGCTGTTTTGACATCCATTTGCCAAATCTCGTAATCATGGTACGCTGCTACAGCTAGCAGTATCCTAATGGATTTAAGCATGGCCACCGGTGAAAAGGTTTCCTCATAGTCGATGCCTTCTTTCTGAGTATACCCTTTCGCCACCAAACGAGCTTTAAAGGTCTCAATCCTGCCATCGGGGCCCTTCTTCCTCTTGTAGATCCATTTGCAACCAATTGCTTTTACCCCGGAGGGCGGATCCACTAGAGTCCAGACTCCATTGGTCTCCATTGAGTCCATCTCGGCTCTCATGGCCTCCACCCACTTCTGGGAGTCTATGTCTAACATAGCTTCCGCGTAAGACACGGGATCCTCTTCACTAGTCAAGGCTTCCACCAGGTAACTATCCTGGTCATAACCATATCGGACTGGTGGTCTGGATACCCGGGTGGACCTTCTAGGTTGGTCATTACCTGGAACTTGTGGGTCATCTCCCACTGCTCCTGAGCTCTCCTCATCTAGAACTATTTCCTGACGATGGGTGTCCAGGATGTAATCGGATTCTAAGAATCGGGCGTTTCGACTGCAGAACACTTTCTGCTCACTTGGGTCATAGAATAGATAACCCACCGAATCCTTTGGGTAGCCTATAAACAGGCAACGGCTGGTTTTAGATTCCAACTTGTCCGCACTTGTTCTTTTAACGTGTGCAGGACAACCCCAAATCTTCAAGTGTCTCACACTTGGCTTCCTTCCGGTCCAAAGCTCATTTGGAGTTTTCGGAACTGATTTGGTTGGAACCCTATTCAGCACGTAGATAGCAGTCTCTAATGCGTATCCCCAAAAGGATGTGGGTAATTCTGAGCGTACGAGAAGTGACCGGACCATGTCTAATAAGGTCCTATTTCTCCTCTCTGAAACACCGTTGAGTTGAGGTGTAGCAGGAGGAGCTAGTTGTGACACTATCCCATTGGCCTTTAAGTAGTCCCTGAATTCGTCAGAGAGATACTCGCCACCTCGATCTGATCGAAGGGCCTTAATTTCTCTCCCTAACTGTTTCTCGACTTCCTGTCTGAACTCTTTGAACTTTTCAAATGATTCAGACTTATGTCTCATTAGGTACACGTAACCATATCGTGAAAAATCATCTGTAAAGGTGATGAAGTACACGTGTTGATTCCATGTCCTAACACTCAGGGGACCACATACATCAGTATGTATTAGGTCAAGTGTGCCTGCACATCTTTCAGGCTTACCGTCAAATGGCCGCTTAGTCATCTTACCTTGGAGGCAAGGTTCACAAGTGGGAAGATTTTCTACGGTTAGAAAATCCAAAGGACCATCCTATACCAGTCTTGTGATTCGGTCGACACCGATGTGGCCATGTCGGTAATGCCAGAGGCACGTGAGATTTACTGTATCACGAGTCCTTTTCTTGGGATTTTCGACCGACGTAGTTTCGGTTAAGTTAGTTTCCAAAGAAGGATGCAGAACATAGAGACCGTTCTCTAGCTCCCCGCATGCGATGAATTTATTATTCCGTTTAACAGTAATCATATTACTAAAGTAAACAGTATATCCATCAGCACACAATTTTGAAACAGAAATTAAATTCCTTCTCAAGTTCTGTACATAAAGACAATCTTTAAGTACAAGGACTCCTTCTTTAAAAACTAATTCTACGGTTCCTATTGCCGCAGCTGCAACACTTGCAGTTGTTCCCAAGAACAGTGTCACTTCACCTTCACTCAGCCTTCTGCTAACTTTGAACCCCTGCAGTGAGTTACACGCATGAGTTGAAGCCCCGGAGTCAACACACCAGGACACAGAAGTAACTAACATATTAGTTTCTATGACACAAGTTTCGATATTACCTTTCTTAGATTCCAGGTAGGTAGGACAGTTCCTCTTCCAGTGGCCGGTCTGCTTGCAGAAGTGACAGACATCAGATGCCTTGTTCTTCTTCTGCTTCTTGGGTTTGGTAGTCTTCTTCTGGGGCTTCTTTGCCTTTCTCTTTCTCTTGCCCGATTTGTTAGCTTCAGCAAGCATAACCACAGGCTCATCCTTCTTGAGTAAATCCTCGGCCCTCTGCAACATATTGCTGAGTTCCTGGACGCTGACATTCAGCTTATTCATATTGTAGTTCATAGTGAACGCATTGAAGGAAGAGGGCAAAGAATTTAGGATGGCATCCACTTGCGTGCCAAGATCTAGCCCGGATCCAAGAGCTTCAAGTTCGTTGATGTATCCCATCATCCGAAGACAATGGTCATGAACTTTCTGCCCTTTGGTCATCTGCGCGGTCATGAACAATTTCAGGACCTTCTGTCGAGTAGAACGGTTCTGCTCCTCATACATTGTCCTTAGACTGTCCAATATGTCCTTGGCAAGTTCGATCTGATCGAACTGCCTCTGTATTGAGTTGTCTAATGAGGCAATGACAAAGCAGCGGGCTAGGGAGTTCTTATCCTCCCAATCTTGGTAGTCCCTCCTACGGGCCTCAGAAGCCCTATCACCCGGACGTTCCGGGGCAGGATTTTTCACTACCTTGTCTAACTTTTCAGAAGTTAGGACCAGCATAAGATTTCTGTACCAGTCGGCATAGTTTGGGCCCTTAAGCTTGTTATCGTCTAGAAGCTTTGCAAATTGACCGTTTGCCATTTTCTGATAAAACAGCAAAATCATTAGTCCACAACCTTAGTTTGATTCATGTTTACCTACATAGATATGGCTTTTAATCTATGTTCCATTCCAATTTGTTCATCTCTGAGATTTCCCTCCTATCTCAGTGACGGAGATGACGAAATGTCTTTGGAAATGTGGGAAATCACATGGGGTGCGTGAAGACAACTGTTTCAGCTGCATAACCCCACCACCTTTCTGTGACGGATCATATCCACTCATCAAATGAGTTTCCCTTTCGCCTCTGTCAGACAAGGTTCAGAGCCGTTTTCAGGTAAACCCTTCTGTCAGTGAGTGCACACCCATCATATTCAGGTTACGCCAAGGTACCGTGAGAGAGTTCCCATTTTCTGGTGAAGCCCCTCCCACATCGGTCTATGACGCCCCTATCATCTTATGAAACACTCTAACAGATCCAACAGCAAATGGATAGCTCAATTTTATGGTGCGTTTCCTCATTACTGATGGACCCATCATTGTGCTAATGACGGAAGGCCTTTAGAGAGTCCATCATATGGATCTCCCTATCACTTGCATTCATATTTGCTGGAGGGAACAAAATCACGGCCTAGTTCTAATTTAGGTCAAACCAAAGTGGCTCCCACTGACTTTCATAAAGTCAGATTTCTGGTGGGCCTTAATCGGCTAGGGGTTCCGTACGCATCCCTTTTCAGGGTTGTGGGGCCCACCAGGCAAAGAGGGGGTCATCCAATGACCTTCAGGGACACCATGGCAATGATGTGCATTCAGCCATGGTGTGCGCAAGAGCCACTAACGAGTCATCACGGGCCAAGTACTTATGGCCCATGGTCGCAGCACATCAAACATCCAAACATCACATGTAAAAGAGGAATTGATCCAATCAATTAATTGCTGTAAAGCCCATTCAACGGCCCATTTAAAAACCAAGTCATTAACGATTAATGTCCACTAGGTGTATGGGCTGAATCGCAGATAGCAGTTCGGCCCATACAGCTTATCTCACAATAATGGGCTTTTGCAGTTTTAACCCTTTAAAACTGGGCTTTACAGGTGGGCCGAATTAATCCCTGTAATTGAACATCAGATTTGGAACAAAAGTGTGAGACAATTGGACTGAGAACAGCCCCTTTCGAAACCCAGATTTGGTCCAAACAGTTTTGGTCCAATCTAGTACGAAATGGTCCAAAACTGATTTTCAATTCAAGAATTAATTATTGAATGATCTGAAATTAATAGTTTTGACTTCTAGCAAACACAAAACAATTATGGACTGTTCGCACCACCTGCAAAACAGAGGTTAATCACAAGGGTTGCAGTTTCATAAACTGCAAATCGCAGAAAACGATTTCTCCATCTGCAAATCTCCTGCGCCGCCATCTTCTTCCATCTTCTTTAATCAAGAAAAATAACAGAAATCCTATTTCTATTAATTACATTCTTGATCAAATCCTATACATTCAGTCTAAAAATAAAAAAAATTATTTACAGACCGAATTGAATGAAATAAATAAATAGAAAAGAAAAAGGGTGCGCAGACCATCTGCGCTAAAACTGCACTGCGATTTCCAGGTTTGAACAGTCCATTAAATCAAAATAAATAAAGAACAATTCCAAATAAATTTTGGATTTAATAGAAATTAATTTCAGATCAATCGCCCTTAACAAGAAACAGTTTCTTGAAAAAAAAGAAAACAATCTGCGCAAATCTTGAAAGAACACCTTCTATCCATCTGCGCAGGGTCAGATCTGATTTTCTTTTGGTTCAAGATTCGAACCTGTGGCTCTGATACCACTGAAAGAATGGTAGGATCCATCTAATGGACGCCATAAAGGTTGCGGAATGGGTGCGGCGAATTTCAAAAATTTCCTACCTTCTCCCAACTGGGAATCATATTCCCTGAATTTAGAATACAATATTCAAGGATCTACTTGAACCCTAATCAAACCAGATCTGTACCAAAAGATAAATGGGAGGATTATACCTGATCCGGAGAAGCAGTATCTCCCAAAGTTGGTGTTCACGCCCAAAGAATGCTCCAAGATCTGTCCCTGCTGAAGATGACACAGCTGTGGATGGAACAGAACCAGCAGGGTGCGTCCTACACACTGGATCCTTCACAAGAATCCCCTGGATGTACTAAACAATGAATTCTTTCAGTCTTTCTTGCAAGACTGATGTCAAGAACTGGTTTCTTGACTTTCTTTTCTGCAAAGATCAAATCTTGCAACAATGCAGATGGCGGCGGCAGGAGGAGATTTCCAGAAACGAAAAAGCTGAACTGTTTTCTTTTCTGGAGAGAATGGGATCTAATCTCAATTCGCAGGAACCTTTCTTGCTTACCAGAACCTCTTGGATCGAAATCTGATTTCCCTGTCTTGGTTCATTCGAAAATCTCCTCTCTTTTCTTCTTGATTAAGAAATCTCCTAATTAGGAGTTATCCCAATCCAAATCAGTATTTGGATAGGGGATAATCTTAATCCCTTTTCCAGATAGAGTTAGCTTACTCCTGATCTTATCAGGAGGTTACCAGATTCAAATCTGATTTGAATTTGGTCTCTAAGAGTGGATAAGGCTAAGAGCCCAATCCTTTTTGCTAACTTCAATCTCAAATTCGCCCCATTGATGGGTGATCATATCAGCCCACTTCGAAATGGGCTTTTGGCCCATTAAGTATTCAGTGTTTAATTAGTTTCCAATCTGCTGCCCAGTTGGGCTTCTTTGTATGGCGTGGGACCCAAGCATTGATCTACACACCAGCCACATGGGTTCGGCCCAGCCTTTAATGCAAGGCCCTGCCAAATTCACTGAAAATCTCAATGAACCCCTTGAGTCCATCGTATGAACCCTATGGGCCCAACACTTACATTAAGTGGTCCCTGGGCCAAGCCATCTTATAAAAACCCAGGGACTGTGGGCAGGTGCAAGATTAGCCCATCAGGTATTATCCTAAATGGTCTTACACTTAACCTCTCAGCCCTTAATGATCAAGCACTGCCCGACAAGAGAGGACCTCTCCCTCGGCTGCAAGGAACAGTGCCGCACTCTCCTCTCACATGGATCCCGGGAATTAAAACCATTTGCAAACATTTTGAAACCGTACATATATATGTAAATATATTAATTTTGCAAAAACAAAATTCCAACGATTGAAATCAACTGCCGGCAGTTTGGTTTCCATCAGAGAGAGTGCATTCCCGATCATTACCCTTTGTCCGACAAAGTGGCTGATTCTGTCACTATGACCACCCACTCAGATGAATTCTCAAACTGCCCCAACATACCCAGGTTTTGATCCCCACTAAGGATCTCATTGATTGGCATATCAAAGGCAGGCTGATCCAGCACCTAGTGAAGTGTCATAATCGAGTCTAGGGGTCAGGTGTAACTTTCCAGTTTTGCCCATCTATCTCCAAGGTCCAGGGCAAGACTGGAAATCTGGTCCGGTTCAAGGATTCAAGTAACCCCATGCTGTATGTGCCTCGGGTCTTACCCTGATGGCTGAGACAGGCCATCCCAACACTTGGTGGCACACCAGTATCAGCCTTGGCAGGATAAATCTCCCCAGACTTATCCAACGGCTGTGAACATTTAAAACTAACATGAGTCTCTACAAATGTCCAGTTTTAGGGTTTTACACAGAATTAAACCAAACAACATGAATCAAACATGCACTTTATTTATTTCCACTAAATAACAAAAGTACATCAAAATGATTGAAGCTAAGGGCATACAAAACTGTCCAACAACTTGCGGCAATTTATTCGGCCTCGGTCGTGGAGTCTGCAGTGGACTCCTGTTTGCTACTTTTCCAGCAAACAGCACACGATCCTATCGTGAAAACATTTCCAGATGTAGACTTTCTATCATCTGGGTCTGACTGGAAATCGGCATCTGTATACCCTTGGATCTGTAATGAGCTACCATCGAATACTAGATAAAACTCTTTTGTCCTTCGAAGGTACTTTAGTATGTTTTTCACAGCAGTCCAATGCTCCTGCCCTGGGTTGGCCTGAAATCTGCTTACTACACTCACTGCCTGAGCTATGTCAGGACGAGTGCACAGCATGGCATACATGGCGCTCCCGACGGCATCGGCATAAGGAACATCTTTCATGCCATCAATCTCCTCAGAAGTCTTGGGAGACATCTTCTTGGAGAGAGTGACTCCGTGCCTGAAAGGAACATTTCCTTTCTTGGAGTTTTCCATGCTGTATCTCTTGACTATTTTATCAATGTAAGCAGATTGGGATAATCCTATTATCCGCTTCGATCTATCTCTATAGAGTCGAACACCCAGTATATAGGAGGCTTCTCCAAGATCTTTCATGGAGAATTGCTGTCAAAGCCATACTTTCACCGTAGTTAACATTCCTACATCATTCCCAATGAGTAGAATGTCATCTACATATAGAAACAAGAAGGTAACCTTATCCCCACTGTACTTCCTGTAGACACAGGGTTCATCCGGATTCTGGTCGAAGTCAAACGATTTGATAGCAGAGTTAAAACGGATGTTCCAATTTCTAGAAGCTTGCTTAAGTCCATAAATGGATCTGTTAAGTTTACATACCTTGTTTTCCTGACCTGCAGCAATGAAGCCTTGCGGCTGTTGCATATAGATATCTTCAGTAAGATCTCCATTCAGGAATGTAGTTTTGACATCCATCTGCCAAATCTCATAATCATGGTATGCTGCTATAGCTAGCAGGATCCTAATGGATTTAAGCATGGCCATAGGCGAAAAGGTTTCCTCATAATCGATGCCCTCTTTCTGAGTGTACCCTTTCACCACCAGACGAGCCTTGAAGGTCTCAACTTTACCATCGGGGCCCTTCTTCCTCTTGTAAATCCATTTGCAACTGATTGCCTTTACCCCGGAGGGCGGATCTACTAGAGTCCAGACTCCATTGGTCTCCATTGAGTCCATCTCTGCCCTCATGGCCTCCACCCACTTCTAGGAATCTATGTCCAACATAGCTTCCACGTAAGTCACAGGATCCTCCTCACTTGTCAAGGTTTCCACCAGGTAACTATCCTAGTCATAACCATAACGGACTGGTGGCCTCGATGCCCGAGTGGATCTTCTAAGTTGGTCACTACCTGGAACTTGTGGGACATCTCCCACTGCTCCTGAGCTCTCCTCATCAAGAACAACTTCCTGATGATGGGTGTCCAGGATATAGTTGGTTTCCAAGAATTGCGCATTTCGACTGCAGAACACTTTCTGCTCACTTGGATCATAGAAAAGGTAACCTACAGAGCCTTTTGGGTAGCCTACAAATAGGCAACGGCTAGTCTTGGATTCCAACTTGTCTGCACTG
This sequence comes from Nelumbo nucifera, assembly GCF_055504915.1. Lineage (NCBI taxonomy): Eukaryota > Viridiplantae > Streptophyta > Magnoliopsida > Proteales > Nelumbonaceae > Nelumbo > Nelumbo nucifera. The sequence goes on along the minus strand of NC_142649.1, from coordinate 141,836,605 downwards.
GTTCTTTTAACGTGTGCTGGACATCCCCAAATCTTCAAGTGTCTAGAACTTGGTTTCTTTCCGGTCCAGAGTTCATATGGAGTATTCGGAACCGATTTGGTTGGAACCCGATTCAGCATGTATATCACAGTCTCTAATGCGTAACCCCAAAAGGATGTAGGTAACTCTGAGTGTATGAGAAGTGATCGGACCATATCTAATAAGGTCCTTTTCCTCCTCTCTGAAACACCGTTAAGTTGTGGTGTAGCAGGAGGAGTCAATTGTGATACTATCCCATTTTGCCTTAAGTAGTCCCTGAATTCGTCAGAGAGATACTCGCCACCTCGATCTGATCGAAGGGCTTTAATTTCTCTCCCTAACTGTTTCTCGACCTCTTGTCTAAACTCTTTGAACTTTTCAACGGATTCAGACTTGTGTCTCATTAGGTACACGTAACCATATCGTGAAAAATCATTTGTGAAGGTGATGAAATACACGTGTTGATTTTGTGTCCTAACACTCAGGGGACCACATACATCAGTATGTATTAGGTCAAGTGTGCCTGTACATCTTTCAGGCTTACCGTTAAATGCCCGTTTCGTCATCTTGCCTTGTAGGCAAGGCTCACAAGTGGGAAGATCTTCTACAGCTAGAAAATCCAAAGGACCATCCTTTACCAACCTTGTGATTCGGTCAACACCGATGTGGCCAAGTCGGTAATGCCACAGACACGTGGGATTAACTGTATCACGGGCTCTCTTCTTGGGGATTTCAGCCGACGTAGTTTCGGTTATATTAGTTTCTAGAGAAGGATGTAGAACATAGAGACCATTCTCTAGTTCGCCGTATGCGATGAATCAGTTGTTTCTTTTAATAGTAATCGTATTACTAAAGAAGACAGAATAACCATCTGCACACAGTTTTGAGCCAGAAATCAAATTTCTTCTTAAATTTTGTACATAAAGACAATCTTTCAGTACAATTATTCCTTCTCTAAAACATAATTCCACGGTTCCTATGGCCGCGGCTGCAACAGTTGCAGTAGTCCCCAAGTAGAGTGTGACTTCTCCTTCACTCAGCCATCTGCTTACCTTGAACCCCTGCAGTGAGTTACACGCATGAGTTGAAGCCCCGGAGTCAATACACCAGGACGCAGAAGCTACCAACAAATTGGTTTCTATAACACAAGTCTCGAAGTTACCTTCCTTGGATTCCAGGTAGGCAGGACAATTCCTTTTCTAGTGGGTCGGTCTTCTTGCAAAAATGACAGGCATCTGATGCCTTGTCCTTCCTCTGTTTCTTGGGTTTGGCAGCCTTTTTCTGGGGCTTTCTCTTCGCCTTCCTTTTCTTGCCCGATTTGCCAGTTTCAACAAGCATTGCAATGGGCTCATCCATTTTAATCAATTCTTTGGCCCTCTGCAACATATTGCTGAGTTCCTGCAAGCTGACGTTCAGCTTGTTCATGTTGTAGTTCATGATGAATGGATTAAAGGATGGAGGCAGAGAGTTGAGAATAGCATCGATCTGAGTTACCAGATCCAGCCCGGATCCCAGAGCCTCTAGTTCATTGATATAGCCCATCATCCGGAGACAATGGTCTGAACTTGTTGGCCCATGGACATCTGCGCAGTCATGAACTGTTTCAAGACCTTCTGCCAAGTAGAACAATTATGCTCTTCATACATTTTCCTAAGACTGTATAATACGTCCTTAGCAAGATCGATCTGAATTGTATTGTCTAAGGAGGCAATGATATAGTAGCGGGCAAGGGAGTTTTTCTCCTCCCATTCTTGGTATTCTCTTCTTCGAGCCTTAGAAGCCCTATCCCCCGGACGATCCGGGGCAGGATTCTTGGCTACCTTGTCCAATTTCTCAAAGGTTAAGACCAACATAAGGTTCCTGTACCGGTCAGCATAGTTTGGGCCTTTCAACTTGTTGTCATCAAGTTGCTTTGCAAATGATCCGTTTGCCATTTTCTGATAAAAAATCAAACATCAGTCCACAACCTAATTTGATTCATGTTCATTTCATAGATATGGATTTTAATCTACGATCCATTTCCATTTATTCGTCTCTGAGATTTCCCTCCTTTCTCAGTGACGGAGACTATGGGTTGTCTCTGGAAATGTGGGAAATCACATAGGGTGCATGAGGCCAACTGTTTTAGCTGCATAACCCCACCACCTTTCTGTGAAGGATCATATCCACTCATCATATGAGTTTTCCCTTTGGCCTCTGTCAGACAAGGTTCAGAACCGTTTTCAGGTAAACCTTTCTGTCCAGTGACTGCTTACCCATCATATTCGTGAACACCAAGGTACCGTGAGAGAGTTCTCATTTTCTGGTGAAGCCCCTCCCACATCGGTCTATGACGCCCCTATCATCTTATGAAACACTTAGACAAGCCCAACAGCAAATGGATAGCCCATTTTCTGGTGCGTTTCCTCATTACTGAAGGACACATCCTCGTGCTAATGATGGAAGGCCTTTAGAGAGTTCATCATATGAATCTCCCTATCACATGCACTCATATCATCTGGAGGGAACAGATAATTACGCCCTAGTTCTATCTTTAGGTCAAACCTAAGTGGCTCCCACTGACTTTCATAAAGCTAGATTTTGGTGGGCCTGAATCGGCTAGGGTTCCACACGAGACCTCATGATGAGGTGTGGGGCCCACCACTGAGGGAGGTCATCCAATGACCAAAAGGGACACCATGGCAATGATGTGCATTCACACATCCACACATCTTATGTAGAGATAAATTGATCCAATCAATTAATTATCTGTAAAGCCCATTTGCAGCCCATTTTAAATCCATAATATTAACCATTAATATTATTCAGGTATATGGGCCGAACGGTTCAACCCATATAGCTTTATGTGTTAAGTGGGCTTTTAGCAGCTTTAACTATTTAAAACTGGGCCTTTACAGGTTGGGCCGAATTAACCATTTAATTAAATATCAATCCTTAGGCCCATTAGTGGGAAAATTAGGGCTGACTTTCAGCCTTCATTAAACCCTAGATTTGGTCCAAACAGTTTGAACCAATCTTGGTTCGAATGGGTCTAGGGTTTGATTTTTAATTAAATCTTTAATTCAAGAAAATAATCTGAAATTAATTACTAATAAAAGAAAATCAAGAATCAGTCAAACAGGGCTGTTCGCACAATCCATTCTGCAAAACAGAGGTTAGATCACAGAATGCAATTTCACAAACTGCAAATCGCAGATAGCGATTCTCCCTTCTGCGAAATCTTCTTCTCTGCGAAATCTCCCTTTCTGCGCCGCCATCTTCGATCCAATATTAAATAAATAGAAATCCTATTTCTATTAATAATTACATCAGATCGAATACCTATACATTGTGTCTAGAAAATAAAAAAAAAATTATTTACAGACCAAATGTAATAAATAAATCAAGAAACTACAAATCTTGTAGGTTCCCTACGCAAACCAAGATTTCGATCTCCTCTTGTACGAACAGCACATAAATCAAGAAAATCATAAAGAACAATTCTAAATAATAATCAGATTTATATAAAATTAATTTCAGATTATTCGCCCATTAATTTTGGGAACAAATTTCCCAAAACCCATATCTGCGCAAATTGGGTAGAACACCTTCTGCCCATTTGCGCAGGTTCAGATCTGAAACAAACTGGTTCAAGATTTGAACCATGACTCTGATACCACTGAAGGGATGAGAGATCCATCATATGGATGCCCAAAGATTGTGGAATAAGGGGCGAATTTCAAAAATTTTTCTCTCCCTTCAACTGGGAATCGTATTCCCTATTTAGAAAATCATATTTTCAAGGATCAATCTTGAACCATAAACTGAACCAGATCTGAACCAAAAGGAGTGGGAGAGGATTATACCTGATATGGAGAAATACTATCTCCCAATGGAGGTGTTCACACCCAAGGAAGGATCCAAAGACTAGTCCCACTGAAGATGGCGCAGTGCAGGATGGAGTAGAATCAGCAGCGTTCTTCAAAAGAACTTGACCCTTCACAAGAATCAACTGGACGACTTGTAAGTACAGCTCCAACCAATCTTTTCCCAAAAGATTGAAATCAAGATCCAATCTTGATTGCTCCCAAGAACTGGAGATCGAACTGAAGGAATGGCAATCGTAGGAAGGTGGCGGCAGAAGAGAATTCGCAGTATGCAGGAAATCTCTCAATCTCTCTTTCTTTAAAGAGAAGATTGCTATTGATGTTGTTGTTTCTTTTTTTCAAGGCTGCCGCCCCCTTCCCCTTTTATAATCTTAAAGGGATCAGCTCCTAATCAGATTAGGAGTTGCTAATCCAAATCATATTTGGGTTAGAAGTCCCTTAGTGATAAGGGATAATCCTTATCTTATCTACAGATCAGATCAGCTGTCTCCTAATCTAATTAGGAGGTTTCCAGATCTAAATCTTATTTAGATCTTGGACTCTCTGAGTGGATAGGGTCTAAGCCTAATCCTTTTAGCTGACCCACTTCAGAATTCGCCCCCTTTAAATGACTGATCAAATCAGCCCAGTTCGAAATGGGCTTAAGGCCCATTTAAGGTTATGTACTCAAAAACCTTCCAAATTGCTGCACAGTTTGGCTTCCTTGTATGGCGTGGGACCCAAGCATTGATCTACACATCAGCCACATGGGTTCAGCCCAGCATTTGTTACAAGGCCTCGCCGAATGCACTGCTGAAGACAGTGTACCCCTTGAAACCCATCAAATGGGCTCTATGGGCCCAACACTTACACTAAGTGGTCCCTGGGCCAAGCCACCTTGTAACACCCAGGGACTGTGGGCAGATGCAAGATTAGCCCATCAGGTGTTATCCTCAATGGTCTTACACTTAACCTCTCAGCCCATAATGATCATACACTGCCCGACAAGAGAGGATTGAGCATGGGCCAAGCACTTATGGCCCATGTACGTAGCACATCACACATCCACACATCTTATGTAGGGATAAATTAATCCAATCAATTAATTATCTGTAAAGCCCATTTGCAGCCCATTTTAAATCCATAATATTAACCATTAATATTATTCAGGTATATGGGCCGAACGGTTCAACCCATATAGCTTTATGTGTTAAGTGGGCTTTTAGCAGCTTTAACTATTTAAAATTGGGTCTTTACAGGTTGGGCCGAATTAACCATTTAATTAAATATCAATCCTTAGGCCCATTAGTGGGAAAATTAGGGCTGACTTTCAGCCTTCATTAAACCCTAGATTTGGTTCAAACAGTTTGAACCAATCTTGGTTCGAATGGGTCTAGGGTTTGATTTTTAATTAAATCTTTAATTCAAGAAAATAATCTGAAATTAATTACTGATAAAAGAAAATCAAGAATCAGTCAAACAGGGCTGTTCGCACAATCCATTCTACAAAACAGAGGTTAGATCACAGAATGCAATTTTACAAACTACAAATCGCAGATAGCGATTCTCCCATCTGCGAAATCTTCTTCTCTGCGAAATCTCCCTTTCTGCGTTGCCATCTTCGATCCAATATTAAATAAATAGAAATCCTATTTCTATTAATAATTACATCAGATCGAATACCTATACATTGAGTCTAGAAAATAAAAAGAAATTATTTACAGACCAAATGTAATAAATAAATCAAGAAACTACAAATCTTGTAGGTTCCCTACGCAAACCAAGATTTCGATCTCCTCTTGTACGAACAGCCCATAAATCAAGAAAATCATAAAGAACAATTCTAAATAAGAATCAGATTTATATAAAATTAATTTCAGATTATTCGCCCATTAATTTTGGGAACAAATTTCCCAAAACCCATATCTGCACAAATTGGGTAAACACCTTCTGCCCATTTGCGCAGGTTCAGATCTGAAACAAACTGGTTCAAGATTTGAACCATGGCACTGATACCACTGAAGGGATGAGAGATCCATCCTATGGACGCCCAAAGATTGCGGAAGAAGGGGCGAATTTCAAAAATTTTTCTCTCCCTTCAACTGGGAATCGTATTCCCTATTTAGAAAATCATATTTTCAAGGATCAATGGTCATCCACTGTCGATTGAGCATGGGCCAAGCACTTATGGCCCATGTACGTAGCACATCACACATCCACACATCTTATGTAGGGATAAATTGATCCAATCAATTAATTATCTGTAAAGCCCATTTGCAGCCCATTTTAAATCCATAATATTAACCATTAATATTATTCAGGTACATGGGCCATAAGTGCTTGGCCCATGCTCAATCCTCTCTTGTCGGGTAGTGTATGATCATTATGGGCAGAGAGGTTAAGTGTAAGACCATTGAGGATAACACTTGATGGGCTAATCTTGCATCTGCCCACAGTCCTTGGGTGTTACAAGGTGGCTTGGCCCAGGGACCACTTAGTGTAAGTGTTGGGCCCATAGAGCCCATTTGATGGGTTTCACTTAACCTCTCAGCCCATAATGATCATACACTGCCCGACAAGAGAGGACCTCTCCCTCAGCTGCAAGGAACAGTGTTGCACTCTCCACTTATGTGGATCCCGGGAATTAAAACCTTTTGCAAACATTTTAGAAACCATAATATATATACTTTTATATCCTATATAAAATATATTTGCAAAACAAATCTCAACGGTTGAAATCGGCTGCCGGCAGTCTTGGTTTCCATTAGTGAGAGTGCATCCCTGATCATTACCTTTGTCCGACAAAGGGGCTGATCCTGTCACTATGATCACCCACTCAGATGAATTCTCGGACTATCCCAACATACCCAGGTTTTGACCCCCGCTAAGGATCTCACTGATTGGTACATCAAAGATAGCTTAATCCGACACCTAGTGCAGTATCATAATCGAGTCTAGGGGTTGGGTGTAACTTTCCAGTTTTACCCATCAATCTCCAGGGTCCAGGGCAATACTGAAAATCTGGTCCAGTTCAAAGATTCAATTAATCCTACACTGTATGTGCCTAGGGTCTCACCCTGGCAGCTGAGACAGGCCACCCCAGCCGACTTGGTGGCACCACAGTGTCAGCCTTCTCAGGATAGGTCTCCCCAGACCGACCCGCTGGCTGTGAACATTCTAAACTAACACGAGTCTCATTAAGTGTCCAATTTAAGGGTATTACACAGAAACATACCAAGTGAACATGAATCAAATATGTATCTTTATTTATTTACAATAAACTCATAAAGTACATCATTCTGATTGAAGCTAAGGGTATACAAAACTGTCTAACAGCTCCCACTTGCACTTAGGTCCAATCAGGTACTAGCCAGAGTCCCATGCTTTCCATGTGTTTCTCAAATACTTTCTGTGATAGTGGCTTTGTCAATGGGTCTGCTACATTTTCCGCTGATGCTACCTTCTGAATCAGGACGTCCCCTCTACCAACAATCTCCCACAGTACGTGGTACTTCCTCTCGATGTGCTTCGACTTCGAGTGGGCTCGTGGCTCCTTAGCCTGAGCAATGGCTCCATTGTTGTGACATAACAATGGGATGGGTGATGTGCTGGACGAAACAACTCCCAACTCGTGAACGAACTTCTTCATCCACACAGCTTCTTTGGCAGCCTCACTTGCGGCAATGTATTTGGCCTCGGTCGTGGAGTCTGTAGTGGACCCCTGTTTGCTGCTTTTCCAGCAAACAGCACACGATCCTATCGTGAAAACATATCCAGATGTAGACTTTCTATCATCTGGGTCTGACTGGAAATCGGCATCTATATACCCTTGGATCTGTAATGAGCTACCGTCGAATACTAGACAAAACTCTTTTGTCCTTCGAAGGTACTTTAGTATTTTTTTCGTAGCAGTCCAATGCTCCTGCCCTGGGTTGGCCTGAAATCTGCTTACTACAATCACTGCCTGAGCTATGTCAAGACGAGTGCACAGCATGGCATACATGATGCTCCCTACGGCTGAGGCATAAGCAGCATCTTTCATGCCATCAATCTCCTCAGACGTCTTGGGAGACATCTTCTTGGAGAGAGTGACTCCGTGCATGAAAGGAACATTTCCTTTCTTGGAGTTTTCCATGCTGTATCTCTTGACTATTTTATCAATGTAAGCAGATTGGGATAATCCTATTATCCGCTTCGATCTATCTCTATAGAGTCGAAGACCTAGTATGGTTATGATCAGGATAGTTACCCGGTGGAAACCTTGACTAGTGAGGAGGATCCCGTGATTTTCGCGGAAGCTATGTTGGACATAGATTCCCAGAAGTGGGTGGAGGCCATGAGAGCAGAGATGGACTCAATGGAGGCCAATGGAGTCTGGACTCTAGTAGATCCACCCTCCGGGGTAAAAGGACCCCGATGGCAGGATTGAGACCTTCAAGGCTCGTCTAGTGGCGAAAGGGTACACTCAGAAAGAAGGCATCGATTATGAGGAAACCTTTTCGCTTGTGGCCATGCTTAAATCCATTAGGATCCTGCTAGCTGTAGCAGCATACCATGATTATGAGATTTGGCAGATGGGTGTGAAAACTGCATTCCTGAATGGAGATCTTACTGAAGATATCTATATGTAGCAGCCGCAAGGCTTCATTGCTGCAGGTCAGGAAAACATGGTATGTAAACTTAATAGATCAATTTATGGACTTAAGCAAGCTTCTAGAAGTTGGAACTTCCATTTTGACTCTACTGTCAAATCGTTTGACTTCGAGCAGAATCCGGATGAACCCTGTGTCTACAGGAAGTTCAGTGGAGATAACGTTACCTTCTTGGTTCTATATGTAGATGACATTCTACTCATTGGGAATGATGTAGGAATGTTAACTACAGGGAAAGTATGGCTTTCGCAGCAATTCTCCATGAAAGATCTTGGAGAAGCCACCTATATACTGGGTCTTCGACTCTATAGAGATAGATCAAAGTGGATAATTGGATTATCCCAGTCTGCTTATATTGACAAAATAGTCAAAAGATACAGCATGGAAAACTCCAAGAAAGGAAATGTTCCTTTCAGGCACGGAGTCACTTTCTCCAAGAAGATGTCTCCCAAGACTTCTGAGGAGATTGATGGCATGAAAGACGTTCCCTATGCCTCTGCCGTAGGGAGCATCATGTATGCCATGCTGTGCACTCGTCCTGACATTGCTCAGGTAGTGAGTGTAGTAAGCAGATTTCAGGCCAACCCAGGGCAGGAGCATTGGACTGATGTGAAAAACATACTTAAGTACCTTCGAAGGACAAAAGAGTTTTGTCTGGTGTTCGACGGTAGCTCACTACAGATCCAGGGCTTTACAGATGCTGATTTCCAGTCAGACCCAGATGATAGAAAGTGTACATCTGGATATGTTTTCACGATAGGATCGTGTGCTATTTGCTTGAAAAGCAGCAAACAGGGGTCCACTTAGTAGTCCACAACCCAAGCCGAATGCATTGCCATAAGTGCGGCTGCCTTATATATGAAGGTGTTCATTCCTGAATTTGGAATTCAGCACATCACCCATTCCACTGTTGTATGACAACGCTGGACCTATGGGAGGAAAGTGTAAAGAGGTAGCATCAGCGGAGAATTTGGTAGACCCATTGACAAAGCCACTATCACAGAAAGTGTTTGAGAAACACGTGGAAAGCATGGGACTCCGACTAGTACCTGATTGGACCTAAGTGCAAGTGGGAGCTGTTAGACAGTTTTGTATGCCCTTAGCTTCAATCAGAATGATGTACTTTATGAGTTTATTGTAAATGAATAAAGATACATATTTGATTCATGTTCCCTTGGTATGTTTCTGTGTAATACCCTTAAACTGGACACTTAATGAGACTCGTGTTAGTTTAGAATGTTCACAGCCAGTGGGTTGGTTTGGGGAGACCTATCCTGACAAGGCTGGCACTGTGGTTTCACCAAGTCGGTTGGGGTGGACTGTCTCAACTGCCAGGGTGAGACCCTAGGCACATCCAGTGTAGGATTAATTGAATCTATGAACTGGACCAGATTTCCAATATTGCCTTGGACCATGGAGATTGATGGGCAAAACTGGAAAGTTACACCCGACCCCAAGACTCGATTATGATACTGCACTAGGTGCCGGATTGGGCTTTCTTTGATGTACCAATCAGTGAGATCCTTAGCGGGGGTCAAAACTTGGGTATGTTGGGACAGTCCGAGAATTCGTCTGAGTGGGTGATCATAGTGACAGGATCAGCCCCTTTGTCAGACAAAGGTAATGATCGGGGATGCACTCTCACTGATGGAAACCAAGACTGCCGACAACCGATTTCAACCATTGAGATTTGTTTTGCAAAATATATTTTATATAAGATATAAAAGTATATATATGGTTTCTAAAATGTTTGCAAGAAGGTTTTAATTCCCAGGATCCATATAAGTGGAGAGTGCAACACTGTTCCTTGCAGCCGAGGGAGAGGTCCTCTCTTGTCGGGCAGTGTATTATCATTATGGGCTGAGATACTAAGTGTAAGACCATTGAGGATAACACTTGATGGGCTAATCTTGCATCTGCCCACAGTCCCTGGGTGTTACAAGGTGGCTTGGCCCAGGGACCACTTAGTGTATGTGTTGGGCCCATAGAGCCCATTTGATGGGTTTCAGGGGGTACACTGTCTTCAGCAGTGCATTTGGCCAGGCCTTGTAACAAAGGCTGGACTGAACCCATGTGGCTGATGTGTAGATCAATGCTTGGGTCCCACGCCATACAAGGAAGCCCAACTGGGCAGCAATTTGGAAGGTTTTTGAGTACATAACCTTAAATGGGCCTTAAGCCCATTTCGAACTGGGCTGATTTGATCAGTCATTTAAAAGGGGGCGAATTCTGAAGTGGGTCAGCTAAAAGGGTTGGGCTTAGACCCTATCCACTCAGAGAGTCCAAGATCTAAATGAGATTTAGATCTGGAAACCTCCTAATTAGATTAGGAGATAGCTAATATGATCTGCAGATAAGATAAGGATTATCCCTTATCACTAAGGGACTTCTAACCCAAATATGATTTGGATTAGCAACTCCTAATCTGATTAGGAGCTGATTCCTTTAAGATTATAAAAGGGGAAGGGGGCGGCGGCCTTGAAGAAGACAACAACATCAATAGCATTCTTCTCTTTAAAGAAAGAGAGATTGAGAGATTTCCTGCATACTGCGAATTCTCTTCTGCCGCCACCTTCCTGCCATTGCCATTCCTTCAGTTCGATCTCCAGTTCTTGGGAGCAATCAAGATTGGATCTTGATTTCAATCTTTTGGGAAAAGATTGGTTGGAGCTGTACTCACAAGCCGTCCAGTTGATTCTTGTGAAGGGTCAAGTTCTTTTGAAGAACGTTGCTGATTCTGATTCTTGTGAAGGGTCAAGTTCTAAAATTAATTTTATAAAAATCTGATTATTGTTTAGAATAGTTCTTTATGATTTTCTTGATTTATGGGCTGTTCGTACAAGAGGAGATCGAATTCTTGGTTTGCGCAAGGAACCTGGGATTTGCAGTTTCTTGATTTATTCATTACATTTGGTCTATAAATAATTTTTTTTATTTTTTAGACTCAGTGTATTAGGTATTCGATCTGATGTAATTTTAATAGAATTAGGTTTTCTATTTAATTTATTTTGGATTGAAGATGGCAGCGCAAGGAAGGAGATTTCGCAGATGGGACATTCGCTACCTGCCATTTGCAGTTTATGAAACTGCATTCTGTGATCTAACCTCTGTTTTGCAGGATGGTTTGTACGAACAGCCCTGGATTAACTGATTCTTGTTTTCTTTTATCTGTTCTTTAATTTTAGATTTTTTTCTTGAATTAAAGATTTAATTAAAGATCAAACCCTAGACCCATTCGAACCAAGATTGGTTCAAATTGTTTGGACCGAATGTAGGGTTTATTCAAGGCTGAAAGTCAGCCCTAATTTTCCCACAAATGGACCTAAGGATTGATGTTTAATTAAATGGTTAATTCGGCCCAACCTGTAAGGCCCAGTTTTAAACTGTTAAAACTGCCAAAAGCCCACTTCAAAGGAACAAGCTATATGGACCAAACTGGGTAACCCTGATTCAGCCCATATACCTAGATGATATTAATTGTTAATATTATGAATTAAAATGGGCTTCAAATGGGCTATTATAGATAATTAATTGATTGGATCAATTCCACCCTGCATGTGATGTATGGATGTGTGTGATGTGCTACGTCCATGGGCCATAAGTGCTTGGCCCATGCAAATTCGATAGTGGCTCTTGCGCACACCATGGCTGAATGCACATCATTGCCATGGTGTCCCTATTGGTCATTTGATGACCTCCCTCAATGGTGGGCCCCACACCTCCTGAAGAGGTTACGTGCGGAACCCTAGCCGATTTAAGCCCACCGAAATTGGCTTTATGAAAGTCAGTGGGAGCCACTCTGGTTTGACCTAAAATAAACTAGGGCGTAATTCTTGTTCCCTCCAGTAAATATGAGTGCATGTGATAGGGAGATTCATATGATGAACTCTCTAAAGGCCTTCCATCGTCAGCATGAGGATGGGTCCTTCAGTAATGAGGAAATGCACCAGAAAATGGGCTATCCATTTGCTGTTGGGCTTGTCTAAGTGTTTCATAAGATGATAGGGGCGTCATAGACCGATGTGGGAGGGGCTTCACCAGAAAATGGGAACTCTCTCACGGTACCTTGGCATTTATGAATATGATGGGTAAGCACTCATTGGACAGAAAGGTTTACCTGAAAACGGCTCTGAAGCTTGTCTGGCAGAGGCCAAAGGGAAAACTCATATGATGAGTGGATGTGATCCTTCACAGAAAGGTGGTGGGGTTTTGCAGCTGAAACAGTTGGCTCCATGCACCCTATGTGGTTTCCCACATTTCCATAGACAAGTCGCTGTCTCCGTCCCTGAGCAGGAGGGTAAACTCAGAGATGAAAAAATGGGAATGGAACATAGATTAAAATCCATATCTATGACTTGAACATGAATCAAATAAGGTTGTGGACTGATATTTGCTGTTTTATCAAAAAATGGCAAATGGACAATTTGCAAAGCTTCTTGACGACAACAAGCTTAAGGGCCCAAACTATGCCGACTGGTACCATAACCTAATGTTGGTTTTAACATCTGAAAAACTGGATAAGGTAGTCAAGTCTCCTGGCCCGGAACGTTCGGGTGATAGGGCTTTTGAAGCCCGTAGGAGAGAATTCCAAGAATGGGAGGATAAAAACTCCCTAGCCCGCTGCTATGTCGTTGCTTCTTTGGACAACTCAATACAGAGGCAGTTCGATCAGATCGAACTCGCTAAGGACATATTGGACAGTCTGAAAACAATGTATGAAGAGCAGAACCGTTCTACTCGGCAGAAGGTCTTGAAAATGTTCATGACCGCTCAGATGTCCAAGGGGCAGAAAGTTCACGACCATTGTCTTCGGATGATGGGTTACATTAACGAGCTGGAAGCCCTTGGATCCGGGCTAGATCTTGGAACTCAAGTAGATGCCATTCTGAAATCCTTGCCCTCTTCCTTCAATGGGTTCATATTAAACTACAATATGAACAAGCTGAATGTCAGCATCCAAGAGCTGAGCAATATGTTAGAAGGATGAGCCTGTAATGATGCTTGTTGAAGCTAACAAAACGGGCAAGAAAAAGAGGAAGGTAAAGAAGCCTCAGAAGAAGACTACCAAGCCCAAGAAACAGAAGAAGGACAGGACATCAGATGCATGTCACTTCTACAAACAAACTGGCCATTGGAAGAGGAACTGTCCTCAGTACCTGGAATCCAAGAAAGGTAATTTCGAATCTTGTGTCATAGAAACCAACTTATTGGTGACTTCTGCGTCCTGGTGTATTGACTTTGGGGCTTCAACTCATGCGTGTAACTCACTGCAGGGGTCCAAGGTAAGCAGAAGGCTGAATGATGGAGAAGTGATGCTGTACTTGGGGACTTCTGCAAGCGTTGTAGCTACGACAATAGGCACCGTAGAATTAAAATTTAGAGAATATATATTGTACTTAAAGATTATATTTTTGTTTAAAATCTAAGAAGTAATTTGATTTCTATCTCAAAACTATGTGCGGATGGATATTCTGTCTTTTTCAGTAATACGATTACTATTAAAAGAAACAATAAGTTCATCGCATATGGGGAACTAGAGAATGGTCTCTATATTCTACATCCTTCTCTAGAAACAAACATAGCCAAAACTACGTCAGCTGAAATCCCCAAGAAAAGAGCACGTGATATAGTTAATCCCACGTGCCTGTGGCATTACCGACTTGGCCATATTGGAATTGACCGAATCACAAGACTAGTAAAGGATGGTCCTTTGGATTTTCGAACTATAGAAGATCTTCCCACTTGTGAGCCTTGCCTTCATGGTAAGATGACAAAGAGGCCATTTAACGGTAAGCCTAAAAGATGTACAGGCACGCTTGACCTTATACATACTGATGTATGTGGTCCACTGAGTGTTAGGACCCGTAACCAACACGTGTATTTCATTACTTTCACCGATGATTTTGCACGATATGGTTACGTATACCTAATGAGACACAAGTCTAAATCTTTTGAAAAGTTCAAAGAGTTCGGGCAAGAGGTCGAGAAACAGTTAGGGAGAGAAATTAAGGCCCTTCGATCAGATCGAGGTGGCGAGTATCTCTCTGACAAATTCAGGGACTACTTAAAGGACAATGGGATAGTATCACAGTTGGCTCCTCCTGCTACACCACAACTTAACGGTGTTTCAGAGAGGAGGAATAAGACCTTATTGGATCTGGTCCGGTCACTTCTCACCCATTCAGAGTTACCCACATCCTTTTGCGGATACGCATTAGAGACTGCATTATACCTGCTGAACCGGGTGTTAGACAGTTTTGTATGCCCTTAGCTTCAATCAGAATGATGTACTTTATGAGTTTATTGTAAATGAATAAAGATACATATTTGATTCATGTTCCCTTGGTATGTTTCTATGTAATACCCTTAAACTGGACACTTAATGTGACTCGTGTTAGTTTAGAATGTTCACAGCTAGTGGGTCGGTCTGGGGAGACCTATCCTGACAAGGCTGACACTGTAGTGCCACCAAGTCGGTTGGGGTGGCCTGTCTCAGCTGCCAGGGTGAGACCCTAGGCACATACAGTGTAGGATTAATTGAATTTTTGAACTGGACCAGATTTCCAGTATTGCCCTGGACCTTGGAGATTGATGGGCAAATCTGGAAACCTCCTAATTAGATTAGGAGACAGCTGATCTGATCTGCAGATAAGATAAGGATTATCCCTTATCACTAAGGGACTTCTAACCCAAATATGATTTGGATTAGCAACTCCTAATCTGATTAGGAGCTGATCCCTTTAAGATTATAAAAGGGGAAGGGGGCGGCAGCCTTGAAAAACACAACAACAACATCAATAGCATTCTTCTCTTTAAAAGAAAGAGAGATTGAGAGATTTCCTACATACTGCGACTTCTCTTCTGCCGCCACCTTCCTGCCATTGCCATTCCTTCAGTTCGATCTCCAGTTCTTGGGAGCAATCAAGATTGGATCTTGATTTCAATCTTTTGGGAAAAGATTGATTGGAGCTGTACTCACAAGCCGTCCAGTTGATTCTTGCGAAGGGTCAAGTTCTTTTGAAAAACGGTGCTGATTCTGCTATAATCCTCTCCTACTTAGGTTCAGTGGGAGCAGTCTTTGGATCCTTCCTTGGGCGTGAACACCTCCATTGGGAGATAGTATTTCTCCGTATCAGGTATAATCCTCTCCCACTCCTTTTGGTTCAGATCTGGTTCAGTTTATGGTTCAAGATTGATCCTTGAAAATATGATTTTCTAAATAGGGAATACGATTCCCAATTGAAGGGAGAGAAAAATTTTTGAAATTCGCCCCTTATTCCGCAATCTTAGGGCGTCCATAGGATGGATCTCTCGGTCCCTTCAGTGGTATCAGAGCCCAGGTTCAAATCTTGAACCAGTTTGTTTCAGATCTGAACCTACGCAATTGGGTAGAAGGTGTTCTACCCAATTTGCGCAGATGTGGGTTTTGGGAAATTTGTTCCCAAAATTAATGGGCGAATAATCTGAAATTAATTTTATATAAATCTGATTATTATTTAGAATTGTTCTTTATGATTTTCTTGATTTGTGGGCTGTTCGTACAAGAGGAGATCGAAATCTTGGTTTGCACAGGGAACCTGCAAGATTTGCAGTTTCTTGATTTATTTATTACATTTGGTCTGTAAATAATTTTTTTTTATTTTTCTAGACTCAATGTATAGGTATTCGATCTGATGTAATTATTAATAGAAATAGGATTTCTATTTATTTTAATATTGGATCGAAGATGGCGGCACAAAAAGGGAGATTTCGCAGATGGGAGAATCGCTATCAGCGATTTGCAGTTTGTGAAACTGCATTCTATGATCTAACCTCTGTTTTGCAGGATGGATTGTGCGAACAGCCCTGATTTACTGATTGTTGTTTTTCTTTTATCAGTAATTAATTTCAGATTATTTTCTTGAATTAATGATTTAATTAAAGATCAAACCCTAGACCCATTCGAACCAAGATTGGTTCAAACTGTTTGGACCGAATCTAGGGTTTAATCAAGGCTGAAAGTCAGCCCTAATTTTCCCACTAATGGGCCTAAGGATTGATATTTAATTAAATGGTTAATTCGGCCCAACCTGTAAAGGCCCAGTTTTAAATAGTTAAAACTGCTAAAAGCCCACTTAACACATAAAGCTATATGGGTTGAACCGTTCGGCCCATATACCTAGATAATATTAATGGTTAATATAATGGATTTAAAATGGGCTTCAAATGGGCTTTACAGATAATTAATTGATTGGATCAATTTATCCCAGCATGTGATGTATGGATGTGTGATGTGCTAACGTACATGGGCCATAAGTACTAGGCCCATGCTCAATCGACAGTGGCTCTTTCGCACACCATGGCTGAATGCACATCATTGCCATGGTGCCCCTTTTGGTCATTGGATGACCTCCCTCAGTGGTGGGCCCCACACCTCATCATGAGGTCTCGTGCGGAACCCTAGCCGATTTAGGCCCACCAAAATCTGGCTTTATGAAAGTCAGTGGGAGCCACTTTGGTTTGACCTAAAGATGGAACTAGGGCGTAATTATCTGTTCCCTCCAGATGATATGAGTTCATGTGATAGGGAGATTCATATGATGAACTCTCTAAAGGCCTTCCATCATTAGCACGAGGATGGGTCCTTCAGTAATGAGGAAACGCACCAGAAAATGGGCTATCCATTTGCTGTTGGGCTTGTCTAAGTGTTTCATAAGATGATAGGGGCGTCATAGACCGATGTGGGAGGGGCTTCACCAGAAAATGGGAACTCTCTCACGGTACCTTGGCGTTCACGAATATGATGGGTAAGCACTCACTGGACAGAAAGGTTTACCTGAAAACGGCTCTGAACCTTGTCTGATAGAGGCCAAAGGGAAAACTCATATGATGAGTGGATATGATCCTTCACAGAAAGGTGGTGGGGTTTTGTAGCTGAAACAGTTGGTCTCATGCACCCTATGTGATTTCCCACATTTCCAGAGACAACCCGTAGTCTCCGTCACTGAGAAAGGAGGGAAATCTCATAGACGAATAAATGGAAATGGATCGTAGATTAAAATCCATATCTATGAAATGAACAAGAACCAAATTAGGTTGTGGACTGATGCTTGCTCTTTTATCAGAAAATGGCAAACGGATCATTTGCAAAGCTACTTGATGACAACAAGTTGAAAGGCCCAAACTATGCTGACTGGTACAGGAACCTTATGTTGGTCTTAACCTCTGAGAAATTGGACAAGGTAGCCAAGAATCCTGCCCCGGATCGTCTGGGGGATAGGGTTTCTGAGGACCGAAGAAGAGAATACCAAGAATGGGAGGAGAAAAACTCCCTTGCCCGCTACTATATCATTGCCTCCTTAGACAATCCAATTCAGAGGCAGTTCGATCAGATCGAACTTGCTAAGGACGTATTGGACAGTCTTAGGACAATGTACGAAGAGCAGAATCGTTCTACTCGGCAGAAGGTCTTGAAACAGTTCATGACCGCGCAGATGACCAAGGGCCAACAAGTTCACGACCATTATCTCCGGATGATAGGCTATATCAACGAACTAGAGGCTCTTGGATCCGTGCTGGATCTGGTAACTCAGATCGATGCTATTCTCAACTCTCTGCCTCCATCCTTTAATCCATTCATCATGAACTATAACATGAACAAGCTGAACGTCAGCTTGCAGGAACTCAGCAATATGTTGCAGAGGGCCGAAGAATTGATTAAAAAGGATGAGCCCATTGCCATGCTTGTTGAAACTGGCAAATCGGGCAAGAAAAAGAAGGCGAAGAGAAAGTCCCGGAAAAAGGCTGCCAAACCCAAGAAACAGAGGAGGGACAAGGCATCAGATGCCTGTCATTTTTGCAAGAAGACCGGCCACTGGAAAAGGAATTGTCCTGCCTACCTGGAATCCAAGAAAGGTAATTTCGAAACTTGTGTTATAGAAACCAATTTGTTGGTAGCTTCTGCGTCCTGGTGTATTGACTCCGGGGCTTCAACTCATGCATGTAACTCACTGCAGGGGTTCAAGGTAAGCAGAAGGCTGAGTGAAGGAGAAGTCACACTCTACTTGGGGACTAGTGCAACTATTGCAGCCGTGGCCATGGGAACCGTGGAATTATATTTTAGAGAAGGAATAATTGTACTGAAAGATTGTCTTTATGTACAAAATTTAAGAAGAAATTTGATTTCTGTCTCAAAACTGTGTGCAGATGGTTATTCTGTCTTCTATAGTAATACGATTACTATTAAAAGAAATAACAGATTCATCGCATACGGGGAACTGGAGAATGGTCTCTATGTTCTACATCCTTCTCTAGAAACTAACATAACCGAAACTACGTTGGTTGAAAACCCCAAGAAGAGAGCCCGTGATACAGTTAATCCCACGTGTCTGTGGCATTACCAACTTGGCCACAACGGTGTTGACCGAATCACAAGGTTGGTAAATGATGGTCCTTTGGATTTTCTAGCTGTAGAAGATCTTCCCACTTGTGAGCCTTGCCTACAAGGCAAGATGACGAAACGGCCATTTAACGGTAAGCCTGAAAGATGTACAGACACACTTGACCTAATACATACTAATGTATGTGGTCCCCAGAGTGTTAGGACACGAAATCAACACGTGTATTTCATCACCTTCACAGATGATTTTTCACGATATGGTTACGTGTTCCTAATGAGACACAAGTCTGAAACCTTTGAAAAGTTCAAAGAGTTTAGACAAGAGGTCGAGAAACAGTTAGGGAGAGAAATTAAAGCCCTTCGATCCGATCGAGGTGGCGAATATCTCTCTGACGAATTCAGGGACTACTTAAATGACAATGGGATAGTATCACAATTAGCTCCTCCTGCTACACCACAACTTAACGGTGTTTCAGAGAGGAGGAATAGGACCTTATTAGATATGGTCCGGTCGCTTCTCATACACTCAGAGTTACCCACATCCTTTTGGGGTTACGCATTAGAGACTGCGATTTACGTGCTGAATCGGGTTCCAACCAAATCGGTTCCGAATACCCCATATGAACTTTAGACCGGAAAGAAACCAAGTGTCAGACCCTTGAAGATTTGGGGTTGTCCAGCATGCTAGACAGTTTTGTATGCCCTTAGCTTCAATCAGAATGATGTACTTTATGAGTTTATTGAAAATGAATAAAGATACATATTTGATTCATATTCCCTTGGTATGTTTCTGTGTAATACCCTTAAACTGGACACTTAATGAGACTCGTGTTAGTTTAGAATGTTCACAGCCAGTGGGTCGGTCTGGGGAAACCTATCCTGACAAGGCTGACACTGTAGTGCCACCAAGTCGGTTGGGGTGGCTTGTCTCAGCTGCCAGGGTGAGACCCTAGGCACATACAGTGTAGGATTAATTGAATCTTTGAACTGGACCAGATTTCCAGTATTGCCCTGGACCTTGGAGATTGATGGGCAAAACTGGAAAGTTACACCCGACCCCTAGACTCGATTATGATACTACACTAGCTGTCGGATTGGGCTGTCTTTGATGTACCAATCAGTGAGATCCTTAGCAGGGGTCAAAACCTGGGTATGTTGGGACAGTCCGAGAATTCATCTGAGTGGGTGATCATAGTGACAGGATCAGCCCCTTTGTCGGACAAAGGTAATGATCGGGGATGCACTCTCACTGATGGAAACCAAGACTGCCGGCAGCCGATTTCAACCGTTGAGATTTGTTTTGCAAAATATATTTTATATAAGATATAAAAGAATATATGTATGGTTTCTAAATTGTTTGCAAGAAGGTTTTAATTCCCGGGATCCATATAAGTGGAGAGTGCAACACTGTTCCTTGCAGCCGAGGGAGAGGTCCTCTCTTGTCGTGCAGTGTATGATCATTATGGGCTGAGAGGTTAAGTGTAAGACCATTGAGGATAATGCCTGATGGGCTAATCTTGCATCTGCCCACAGTCCCTGGGTGTTACAAGGTGGCTTGGCCCAGGGACCACTTAGTGTAAGTGTTGGGCCCATAGAGCTCATTTGATGGGTTTCAGGGGGTACATTGTCTTCAGCAGTGCATTCGGCCAGGCCTTGTAACAAAGGCTGGGCTGAACCCATGTGGCTGATGTGTAGATCAATGCTTGGGTCCCACGCCATACAAGGAAGCCCAACTGGGCAGCAATTTGGAAGCCTTTTGAGTACATAACCTTAAATGGGCCTTAAGCCCATTTCGAACAGGGCTGATTTGATCAGTCATTTAAAGGGGGCGAATTCTAAAGAGGGTCAGCTGAAAGGATTGGGCTTAGACCCTATCCACTCAGAGACTCCAAGATCTAAATGGGATTTAGATCTGGAAACCTCCTAATTAGATTAGGAGATAGCTGATCTTATCTGCAGATAAGATAAGGGTTATCCCTTATCACTAAGGGACTTCTAACCCAAATATGATTTGGATTAGCAGCTCCTAATCTGATTAGGAGCTGATCCCTTTTGAGATTATAAAAGGGGAAGGGGGCGGCAGCCTACTACACAACAACATCATAAATAGCATTCTTCTCTTCAAGAAAGAGAGATTAAGAGATTTCCTGCATACTGCGAATTCTCTTCTGCCGCCACCTTCCTGCCATTGCCATTCCTTCAGTTCGATCTCCAGTTCTTGGGAGCAATCAAGATTGGATCTTGATTTCAATCTTTTGTGAAAAGAATGGTTGGAGTTGTACTCAAGTCGTCCAGTTGATCCTTACGAAGGATCAAGTTCTTTTGAAGAACGTTGCTGATTCTGCTCCACCCAGCCCTGCGCCATCTTCAGTGGGAGCAGTTTTTGGATCCTTCCTTGGGCGTGAACACCTCCGTTGGGAGATAGTATTTCTCTGTATCAGGTATTATCCTCTCCCACTCCTTTTGGTTCAGATCTGGTTCAGTTTTTGGTTCAAGATTGATCCTTGAAAATATGATTTTCTAAATAGGGAATACGATTCCCAGTTGAAGGGAGAGATAAAATTTTTGAAATTCGCCCCTTATTCCGCAATCTTTGGGCGTCCATAGGATGGATCTCTCATCCCTTCACAGCACACGTTAAAAGAACGAGTGCAGACAAGTTGGAAACTAAGACCAGTCGTTTCCTATTTGTAGGCTACCCAAAAGGCTCTGTAGGTTACCTTTTCTATGACCCAAGTGAGCAGAAAGTGTTCTGCAGTCGAAATGCGCAATTCTTGGAAACCGACTATATCCTGGACACCCATCGTCAGGAAGTTGTTCTTGATGAGGAGAGCTCAGGAGCAGTGGGAGATGTCCCACAAGTTCTAGGTAGTGACCAACTTAGAAGATCCACTCGGGCATCCAGGCCACCAGTCCGTTATGGTTATGACCAGGATAGTTACCTGGTGGAAACCTTGACGAGTGAGGAGGATCCCGTGACTTATGCGGAAGCTATGTTGGACATAGAATCCCAGAAGTGGGTGGAGGCCATGAGGGCAGAGATGGACTCAATGGAGACCAATGGAGTCTGGACTCTAGTAGATCCACCCTCCGGGGTAAAGGCAATCGGTTGCAAATGGATTTACAAGAGGAAGAAGGGCCCCGATGGTAAAGTTGAGACCTTCAAGGCTCGTCTGGTGGCGAAAGGGTACACTCAGAAAGAAGGCATCGATTATGAGGAAACCTTTTCGCCTGTGGCCACGCTTAAATCCATTAGGATCTTGCTAGCTGTAGCGGCATACCATGATTATGAGATTTGGCAGATGGATGTCAAAAATGCATTCCTGAATGGAGATCTTACTGAAGATATCTATATGCAGCAGCCGCAAGGCTTCATTGCTGCAGGTCAGGAAAACATGGTATGTAAACTTAACAGATCCATATATGGGCTTAAGCAAGCTTCTAGAAGTTGGAACATCCGTTTTAACTCTGTTGTCAAATCATTTGACTTCGAGCAGAATCCAGATGAACCCTGTGTCTACAGAAAGTACAGTGGGGATAAGGTTACCTTCTTGGTTCTGTAGGTAGATGACATTCTACTCATTGGAATGATGTGGGAATGTTAACAACGGTGAAAGTATGGCTTTCGCAGCAATTCTCCATGAAAGATCTTGGAGAAGCCTTCTATATACTGGGTCTTCGACTCTATAGAGATAGATCGAAGTGGATAATAGGATTATCCCAATCTGCTTACATTGACAAAATAGTCAAAAGATACAACATGGAAAACTCCAAGAAAGGAAATGTTCCTTTCAGGCATGGAGTTACTCTCTCCAAGAAGATGTCTCCCAAGACTTCTGAGGAGATTGATGGCATGAAAGACGTTCCCTATGCCTCAGCCGTAGGGAGCATCATGTATGCCATGTTGTGCACTCGTCCTGACATAGCTCAGGTAGTGAGTGTAGTAAGCAGATTTCAGGCCAACCCAGGGCAGGAGCATTGGACTGCTGTGAAAAACATACTTAAGTACCTTCGAAGGACAAAAGAGTTTTGTCTAGTATTCGATGGTAGCTCACTACAGATCCAAGGGTATACAGATGCCGATTTCCAGTCAGACCCAAATGATAGAAAGTCTACATCTGGATATGGTTTCACGATAGGATCGTGTGTTGTTTCCTGAATGTTAGCAAACAGGGGTCCTAAGTAGCAAATTAATAGTACACAACCCAAGCCGAAAGCATTGCCGGAAGTGAGGCTGCCTTCTGAATGAAGGTGTTCATTCCTGAATTTGGAATTCAGCACATCACCCATTCCACTGTTGTATGACAACGCTGGACCTACGGGAGGATAGTGTAAAGAGGTAGCATCAGCAGAGAATGTGGTAGACCCATTGACTAAGCCACTATCACAGAAAGTGTTTGAGAAACACGTGGAAAGCATGGGACTCCGGCTAGTACCTGATTGGACCTAAGTGCAAGTGGGAGATGTTAGACAGTTTTGTATGCCATTAGCTTCAATCAGAATGATGTACTTTATGAGTTTATTGAAAATGAATAAAGATACATACTTGATTCATGTTCCCTTGGTATGTTTCTGTGTAATACCCTTAAACTGGACACCTAATGAGACTCGTGTTAGTTTAGAATGTTCACAGCTAGTGGGTCGGTCTGGGGAGACCTATCCTGACAAGGCTGACACTGTAGTGCCACCAAGTCGATTGGGGTGGCTTGTCTTAGCTGCCAGGGTGAGACCCTAGGCACATACAGTGTAGGATTAATTGAATCTTTGAACTGGACCAGATTTCCAGTATTGCCCTGGACCTTGGAGATTGATGGGCAAAACTGGAAAGTTACACCCGACCCCTAGACTCGATTATGATACTGCACTAGGTGTCGGATTGGGCTATATTTGATGTACCAATCCGTGAGATCCTTAGCGGGGATCAAAACCTGGGTATGTTGGGACAGTCTGAGAATTCATCTGAGTGGGTGATCATAGTGACAGGATCAGCCCCTTTGTCGGACAAAGGTAATGATCGGTGATGCACTCTCACTGATGGAAACCAAGACTGCCGGTAGCCGATTTCCATCGTTGAGATTTGTTTTGCAAAATATATTTTATATAAGATATAAAAGAATATATATGGTTTCTAAAATGTTTGCAAGAAGGTTTTAATTCCTGGGATCCATATGAGTGGAGAGTACAACACTGTTCCTTGCAGTCGAGGGAGAGGTCCTCTCTTGTCGGGCAGTGTATGATCATTATGGGCTGAGAGGTTAAGTGTAAGACCGTTGAGGATAATACCTGATGGGCTAATCTTGCATCTGCCCACAGTCCCTGGGTGTTACAAGGTGGCTTGGCCCAGGGACCTCTTAGGGTAAGTGTTGGGCCCGTAGAGCCCATTTGATGGGTTTCAGGGGGTGCACCGTCTTTAACAGTGTATTCGGCCAGGTCTTGTAACAAAGGCTGGGCTGAACTCATGTGGCTGATGTGTAGATCAATGCTTGGGTCCCACGCCATACAAGGAACCCAACTGGGCAGCAATTTGGAAGGTTTTTGAGTACATAACCTTAAATGGGCCTTAAGCTCATTTCGAACTGGGCTGATTTGATCAGTCATCTAAAGAGGGTGAATTCTGAAGTGGGTCAGCTAAAAGGATTGGGCTTAGACCCTATCCACTCAGAGAGTCCAAGATATAAATATGATTTAGATCTGGAAACCTCCTAATTAGATTAGGAGACAGCTGATCTGATCTGCAGATAAGATAAGGATTATCCCTTATCACTAAGGGACTTTCTAACCCAAATATGATTTGGATTAGCAACTCCTAATCTGATTAGGAGCTGATCCCTTTAAGATTATAAAAGTGGAAGGGGGCGGCAGCCTTGAAAAACACAACAACAACATCAATAGCATTCTTCTCTTTAAAAGAAAGAGGGATTGAGAGATTTCCTGCATACTGCGAATTCTCTTCTGCCGCCACCTTCCTGCCATTGCCATTCCTTCAGTTCGATCTCCAGTTCTTGGGAGCAATCAAGATTGGATCTTGATTTCTATCTTTTGGGAAAAGATTGATTGGAGCTGTACTCACAAGCCGTCCAGTTGATTCTTGCGAAGGGTCAAGTTCTTTTGAAGAACGTTGCTGATTCTGCTCCATCCTGCACTACGCCATCTTCAGTGGGAGCAGTCTTTGGATCCTTCCTTGGGCGTGAACACCTCCATTGGGAGATAGTATTTCTCCGTATCTGGTATAATCCTCTCCCACTCCTTTTGGTTCAGATCTGGTTCAGTTTATGGTTCAAGATTGATCCTTGAAAATATGATTTTCTAAATAGGGAATACGGTTCCCAGTTGAAGGGAGAGAAAAATTTTTGAAATTCGCCCCTTATTCCGCAATCTTTGGGCGTCCATAGGATGGATCTCTCGGTCCCTTCACCGGGTTCCAACCAAATTGGTTCCTAAGACTGCTTATGAGCTTTGGACAGGAAAGAAACCAAGTGTACGACACTTGAAGATTTGGGGTTGTATGACTCATGTTAAAAGAACAAATCTGGACAAATTGGATTCCAAGACCAGCCGTTGCCTATTCGTAGGCAACCCAAAGGGCTCAGTGGGCTACCTATTCTATGAATCAAGTGAGCAGAAGGTGTTCTTCTGTCGGAATGCACTATTCTTGGAAAATGACTACATCCTGGACAATCTACGTCAGGAAATTGTTCTTGATGAGGAGAGCTCAGATGTAGTGGGAGGTGTCCCACAAGTTCCAGGTAATGACCAACCTAGAAGATCAACCCGAGTGTCCAGACCACCGGTCCGTTCCAGGTAATGACTATGAGGAAACCTTTTCACCCGTGGCCATGCTTAAATCCATTAGGATCCTGCTAGCTGAAGCAGCATACCATGACTACGAGATTTGGCAAATGGATGTCAAAACCGCGTTCCTGAATGGAGATTTTAGTGAAGATATCTACATAAAGCAGCCGCAAGGCTTCATTGCTGCTGGTCAGGAACACATGGTATGTAAACTTAATAGATCCATATATGGACTTAAGCATGCTTCTCGGAGTTGGAACATCCGTTTTGATTCTGCAGTCAAAACATTTGACTTTGAGCAGAATTCGGATGAGCCCTGTGTTTACAGGAAATCCAGTGGGGCTAAGATCACCTTTTTGGTGTTCTACGTGGACGATATCCTACTCATTGGGAATGATGTAGGAATGTTGACTTCGGTCAAGGTATGACTATCACAGCAGTTCTCTATGAAAGATCTTAGAGAAGCTTCATAGATACTGGGTCTATGACTCTATAGAGATAGATCGAAGCGGATAATTGGATTATCCCAGGCTGCTTATATTGACAAAATTGTCAAAAGATACAACATGGAGAACTCCAAGAAAGGAAACGTTCCTTTCAGGCACGGAGTCACTCTCTCCAAGACTTCTGAGGAGATTGAGAGCATGAGAGACGTTCCCTATGCCTCAGCCATAGGGAGCATCATGTATGCCATGCTGTGCACTCGCACGGACATTGCTCAGGTGGTGAGTGTGGTAAGCAGATTCCAGGCAAACCCAGGGTAAGAGCATTGGACTGCTGTGAAGAACATACTCAAGTACCTTCGAAGGACAAAAGAGTTTTGTCTGGTATTCGATGGTAGTTCACTGCAAATTCTAGGGTATACTGATGTCGATTTCCAGTCGGATCTAGATGATAGAAAGTCTACATCTGGGTATGTTTTCATGATAGGATCGTGTGCTGTTTGCTAGAAAAGCAGCAAATATGGGTCCACTACAGACTCCACAACCGAGGCCGAGTACATTGCCGCAAGTGAAGCTGCCAAGGAAGCCGTGTGGATGAAGAAGTTCATACACGAATTGGGAGTGATTCCATCCAACACATCACCCATCCCGTTGTTGTGTGACAACAATGGAGCGATCGCCCAGGCTAAAGAGCCTCGGGCTCACTCGAAGTCAAAGCACATCGAGAGAAAGTACCATGTACTGCGGGAGATCATTGGTAGAAGGGACGTCCTAATTCAGAAGGTAGCATCAGCGGATAATGTGGCAGACCCATTAACTAAGCCCTTGACACAGAAGGTGTTTGAGAAACACGTGGAAAGTATGGGACTCCGGCTTGTACCAGATTGGACCTAAGTGCAAGTGGGAGCTGTTAGACAGTTTTGTATGCCCTTAGCTTCAATCCGATTTGATGTACTTTTGTTATTTAGAGGAAATAAATAAAGTGCATGTTTGATTCAAGTTGTTTGGTTTAATTTTGTGTAAAACCCTAAAACTGGACACTTATAGATATTCGTGTTAGTTTTAAATGTTCACAGCCGTTGGATGAGTCTGGGGAGATTTATCCTGCCAAGGCCGATACTGGTGTGCCACCAAGTGTTGGGATGGCCTGTCTCAGCCACCAGGGTAAGACCCGAGGTGCATGCAGTATGGAATTAGTTGAATCCTTGAACCAGACCAGATTTCCAGTATTGCCCTGGACCTTGGAGACAGATGGGCAAAATTGGAAAGTTACACCTGACCCCTAGACTCGATTATGACATTTCACTAGGTGTCGGATCAGGCTGTCTTTGATACGCCATTTTGTGAGATCCTTAGCGGGGGTCAAAACCTGGGTATGTTGGGACAGGCTGAGAATTCATCTGAGTGGGTGATCATAGTGACAGGATCAGCCCCTTTGTCGGACAAAGGGTAATGATCGGGAAAGGCACTCTCTCTGATGAAAACAAAACTGCCAGCAGTTGATTTCAATCGTTGGAATTTTGTTTTGCAAAATTAATATATTTATATATATATATGTACGGTTTCAAAATGTTTGCAAATGGTTTTAATTCCCGGGATCCATGTGAGTGGAGAGTGCAGCACTGTTCCTTGCAGCCGAGGGAGAGGTCCTCTCTTGTCGGGCAGTGCTTGATCATTAAGGGCTGAGAGGTTAAGTGTAAGACCATTTAGGACAATACCTGATGGGCTAATCTTGCATCTGTTGGACAGTTTTGTATGCCCTTAGCTTCAATCAGAATGATGTACTTTATGAGTTTATTGTAAATGAATAAAGATACATATTTGATTCATGTTCCCTTGGTATGTTTCTGTGTAATACCCTTAAACTGGACACTTAATGAGACTCGTGTTAGTTTAGAATGTTCACAGCCAGTGGGTCGGTCTGGGGAGACCTATCCTGACAAGGCTGACACTGTAGTGCCACCAAGTCGGTTGGGGTGGCTTGTCTCAGCTGCCAGGGTGAGACCCTAGGCACATACAGTGTAGGATTAATTGAATCTTTGAACTGGACCAGATTTCCAGTATTGCCCTGGACCTTGGAGATTGATGGGCAAAACTGGAAAGTTACACCCGACCCCTAGACTCGATTATGATACTACACTAGCTGTCGGATTGGGCTGTCTTTGATGTACCAATCAGTGAGATCCTTAGCAGGGGTCAAAACCTGGGTATGTTGGGACAGTCCGAGAATTCATCTGAGTGGGTGATCATAGTGACAGGATCAGCCCCTTTGTCGGACAAAGGTAATGATCGGGGATGCACTCTCACTGATGGAAACCAAGACTGTCGGCAGCCGATTTCAACCGTTGAGATTTGTTTTGCAAAATATATTTTATATAAGATATAAAAGTATATATATGGTTTCTAAAATGTTTGCAATAAGGTTTTAATTCCCGAGATCCATATAAGTGGAGAGTGCAACACTGTTCCTTGCAGCCGAGGGAGAGGTCCTCTCTTGTCGGGCAGTGTATGATCATTATGGGCTGAGAGGTTAAGTGTAAGACCAATGAGGTTAATACCTGATGGGCTAATCTTGCATCTGCCCATAGTCCCTGGGTGTTACAAGGTGGCTTTGCCCAGGGACCTCTTAGGGTAAGTGTTGGGCCCGTAGAGTCCATTTGATGGGTTTCAAGGGGTGCACCGTCTTTAACAGTGTATTCGGCCAGGTCTTGTAACAAAGGCTGGGCCGAACCCATGTGGCTGATGTGTAGATCAATGCTTGGGTCCCACGCCATACAAGGAAGCCCAACTGGGCAGCAGTTAAGAGGGTTAAGTGAGCACATAAGCTTAATGGGCCTAAAGCCCATTTCAAACTGGGCTGCTTATTTAGTTAATAAAGGGGCGAAATCTGAAGTGGATCCGCTAATAGGATTGGGCTTAGACCCTATCCACTTAGAGAGTCCAAGATCTAAATAAGATTTAGATTTGGAAACCTTCTAATCAGATTAGGAGATGGCTGATCTGATCTCCAGATAAGATAAGGATTATCCCTTATCACTTAAAGGGACTTCTAGACGAAATATGATTTGGATTAGCAACTCCTAATCTGATTATGAGCTGATCCCTTTAAGACTATAAAAGAAGAAGGCGGCGGCAGCGTTTAGAGACACAATACACACAGATCATCAGGTTTCTTTGGTGCTGAAATCTAGAAGAGAGAATTCTGCTCCCTGCAAATACTCTCTTGCCGCCTCCTTGTTCTTGCCGCCCTGCTTTCCAGTTCGATCTCCACTGGTGGGAGAAGTCAAGATTGGATCTTGACATCAGTCCTTTGAGAAAGGATTGAAAGGAAGCTATGCTCACGTGCCATCTTGCTGATTCTTGCGAAAGACAGAGTTCTTGGAGAAGAACACTGCTGATTCTGCTCCACCTGCACTGCGCCATCTTCAGTGGGAGCAGTCTTTGGATCCTTCCTTGGGCGTGAACACCTTCGTTGGGAGATATTACTTCTCCATATCAGGTATAATCCTTCCCACTTCTTTTTGGTTCAGATCTGGTTCAGTTTATGGTTCAGAATTGATCCTTGAAAATATGATTTTCCAAATGGGGAATACGATTCCCAGTTGAAGGGAGAGAGAAAAATTTTTGAAATTCGTCCCTTATTCCGCAATCTTTTGGTCGTCCATAGGATGGATCTCTCATCCCTTCAGTGGTATCAGAGCCATGATTCAAATCTTGAACCAGTTTGTTTCAGATCTGAACCTGTGCAAATGGGCTGAAGGTGTTCTACCCGATTTGCGCAGATATGGGTTTTGGGAAATTTTGTTCCCAAAATTAATGGGCGAATAATCTGAAATTAATTTTATATAAATCTGATTATTATTTAGAATTGTTCTTTATGATTTTCTTGATTTATGGGCTGTTCGTACAAGAGGAGATCGAAATCTTGGTTTGCGCAGGGAACCTGCAAGATTTGCAGTTTCTTGATTTATTTGTTACATTTGGTCTGTAAATAATTTTTTTTATTTTCTAGACTCAATGTATAGGTATTCAATGTGTTGTAATTATTAATAGAAATAGGATTTCTATTTATTTTAATTTTGGATCGAAGATGGCGGCGCAGAAAGGGAGATTTCACAGAGAAGAAGATTTCGCAGATGGGAGAATCGCCATCTGCGATTTGCAGTTTGTGATCTAACCTTTGTTTTGCAGGATGGATTGTGCGAACAGCCCTGATTTACTGATTGTTGCTTTTCTTTTATCAGTAATTAATTTCAGATTATTTTCTTGAATTAAAGATTTAATTAAAAATCAAACCCTAGACCCATTCGAACCAAGATTGGTTCAAACTGTTTGGACCAAATCTAGGGTTTAATCAAGGCTGAAAGTCAGCCCTAATTTTCCCACTAATGGGCCTAAGGATTGATATTTAATTGAATGGTTAATTCGGCCCAACCTGTAAAGGCCCTGTTTTAAACAGTTAAAACTGCTAAAAGCCACTTAACCCTTAAAGCTATATGGGTTGAACCGTTCGGCCCATATACCTAGATAATGTTAATGGTTAATGTTATGGATTTAAAATGGGCTTCAAATGGGCTTTACAGATAATTAATTGATTGGATCAATTTATCCCTGCATGTGATGTATGGATGTGTGATGTGCTACGTACATGGGCCATAAGTACTTGGCCCATGCTCAATCGACAATGGCTCTTTCGCACACCATGGCTGAATGCACATCATTGCCATGGTGTCCCTTTTGGTCATTGGATGACCTCCCTCCGTGGTGGGCCCCACACCTCATCATGAGGTCTCGTGCGGAACCCTAGCCGATTTAGGCCCACCAAAATCTGGCTTTATGAAAGTCAGTGGGAGCCACTTTGGTTTGACCTAAAGATAGAACTAGGGCGTAATTATCTATTCCCTCCAGATAATATGAGTGCATGAGATAGGGAGATTCATATGATGAACTCTCTAAAGGCCTTCCATCATTAGCACGAAGATGGGTCCTTCAGTAATGAGGAAACGCACCAGAAAATGGGCTATCCATTTGCTGTTGGGCTTATCTAAGTGTGTTAGACAGTTTTGTATGCCCTTAGCTTCAATCATTTTGATGTACTTTTGTTATTTAGTGGAAATAAATAAAGTGCATGTTTGATTCATGTTGTTTGGTTTAATTCTGTGTAAAACCCTAAAACTGGACATTTGTAGAGACTCATGTTAGTTTTGAATGTTCACAGCCGTTGGATAAGTCTGGGGAGATTTATCCTGCCAAGGCTGATACTGGTGTGCCACCAAGTGTTGGGATGGCCTGTCTCAGCCATCAGGGTAAGACCCGAGGCACATACAGCATGGGATTACTTGAATCCTTGAACCGGACCAGATTTCCAGTCTTGCCCTGGACCTTGGAGATAGATGGGCAAAACTGGAAAGTTACACCTGACCCCTAGACTCGATTATGACACTTCACTAGGTGTTGGATCAGGCTGCCTTTGATATGCCAATCAGTGAGATCCTTAGTGGGGATCAAAACCTGGGTATGTTGGGGCAGTTTGAGAATTCATCTGAGTGGGTGGTCATAGTGACAGAATCGGCCACTTTGTCGGACAAAGGGTAATGATCGGGAATGCACTCTCTCTGATGGAAACCAAACTGCCGGCAGTTGATTTCAATCGTTGGAATTTTGTTTTTGCAAAATTAATATATTTACATATATATGTACGGTTTCAAAATGTTTGCAAATGGTTTTAATTCCCGGGATCCATGTGAGAGGAGAGTGCGGCACTGTTCCTTGCAGCCGAGGGAGAGGTCCTCTCTTGTCGGGCAGTGCTTGATCATTAAGGGCTGAGAGGTTAAGTGTAAGACCATTTAGGATAATGCCTGATGGGCTAATCTTGCACCTGCCCACAGTCCCTGGGTTTTTATAAGATGGCTTGGCCCAGGGACCACTTAATGTAAGTGTTGGGCCCATAGGGTTCATACGATGGACTCAAGGGGTTCATTGAGATTTTCAGTGAATTTGGCTGGGCCTTGTATTAAAGGCAGGGCCGAACCCATGTGGCTGGTGTGTAGATCAATGCTTGGGTCCCACGCCATACAAAGAAGCCCAACTGGGCAGCAGATTGGAAACTAATTAAACACTGAATACTTAATGGGCCAAAAGCCCATTTCGAAGTGGGCTGATATGATCACCCATCAATGGGGCGAATTTGAGATTGAAGTTAGCAAAAAGGATTGGGCTCTTAGCCTTATCCACTCTTAGAGACCAAATTCAAATCAGATTTGAATCTGGTAACCTCCTGATAAGATCAGGAGTAAGCTAACTCTATCTGGGAAAGGGATTAAGATTATCCCCTATCCAAATACTGATTTGGATTGGGATAACTTCTAATTAGGAGATTTCTTAATCAAGAAGAAAAGAGAGGAGATTTTCGAATGAACCAAGAGGGAGAGAAATCAGATTTCGATCCAAGAGGTTCTGGTAAGCAAGAAAGGTTCTTGCGAATTGAGATTAGATCTCATTCTCTCCAGAAAAGAAAACAGTTCAGCCTTTTCGTTTCTGGAGATCTCCTCCTGCCGCCGCCATCTGCATTGTTGCAAGATTTGATCTTTGCAGAAAAGAAAGTCAAGAAACCATTTCTTGACATCAGTCTTGCAAGAAAGACTGAAAGAATTCAGTGTTTAGTACATCCAGAGGATTCTTGTGAAGGATCCAGTGTGTAGGACGCACCCTGCTGGTTCTGTTCCATCCACGGCTGTGTCATCTTCAGCAGGGACAGATCTTGGAGCATTCTTTGGGCGTGAACACCAACTTTGGGAGATACTGCTTCTCCGGATCAGGTATAATCCTCCCATTTATCTTTTGGTACAGATCTGGTTTGATTAGGGTTCAAGTAGATCCTTGAATATTGTATTCTAAATTCAGGGAATATGATTCCCAGTTGGGAGAAGGTAGGAATTTTTTGAAATTCGCCCCACCCATTCCGCAACCTTTATGGCGTCCATTAGATGGATGCTACCATTCTTTCAAAGTGTTTCATAAGATGATAGGGGCGTCATAGACCGATGTGGGAGGGGCTTCACCAGAAAATGGGAACTCTCTCATGGTACCTTGGCGTTCACGAATATGATGGGTAAGCACTCACTGGACAGAAAGGTTTACCTGAAAACGGCTCTGAACCTTGTCAGACAGAGGCCAAAGGGAAAACTCATATGATGAGTGGATATGATCCTTCACAGAAAGGTGGTGGGGTTATGCAGCTGAAACAGTTGGCTTCATGCACCCTATGTGATTTCCCACATTTCCAGAGACAACCCGTAGTCTCCGTCACTGAGAAAGGAGGGAAATCTCAGAGATGA
Source organism: Nelumbo nucifera (assembly GCF_055504915.1). NCBI lineage: Eukaryota > Viridiplantae > Streptophyta > Magnoliopsida > Proteales > Nelumbonaceae > Nelumbo > Nelumbo nucifera. The sequence continues at coordinate 141,803,140 of NC_142649.1, read as the reverse complement.
ATAAATGGAAATGGATCTGTTCATCATGAACTATAACATGAACAAGCTGAATGTCAGCTTACAAGAGCTCAGCAATATGTTGCAAAGAGCTGAAGAACCGATTAAAAAGGATGAGCCTGTAGCCATGCTTGTTGAAGCTGGCAAGACAGGCAAGAGAAAGAGGAAGGCAAAGAAGCCTCAGAAGAAAGCCACTAAAAGCAAGAAGCAGAAGAAAGACAAAGCATCGGATGCCTGTCACTTCTGCAAAAAGACCGGCCACTGGAAAAGGAATTGTCCTGCCTACCTGGAATCCAAGAAAAGTAACTTCGAAACTTATGTTATAGAAACCAATTTATTGGTAGCTTCTGCGTCCTGGTGTATTGACTCCAGGGCTTCAACTCATGCGTGTAACTCACTACAGGGGTTCAAGGTAAGCAGAAGGCTGAGTGAAGGAGAAGTCACACTCTACTTGGGGACTACTGCAACCGTTGCAGCCGCGGCCATAGGAACCGTGGAATTGTATTTTAGAGAAGGAAAAATTGTACTAAAAGATTGTCTTTATGTACAAAATTTAAGAAGAAATTTGATTTCTGTCTCAAAACTGTGTGCAGATGGTTATTCTGTCTTCTTTAGTAATACGATTACTATTAAAAGAAACAACAGATTCATCGCATACGGGGAATTGGAGAACGGTCACTATGTTCTACATCCTTCTCTAGAAACTAACATAACTGAAACTACATCGGTTGAAAACCCCAAGAAGAGAGCCCGTGATACAGTTAATCCCACGTGTCTGTGGCATTACCGACTTGGCCACATCGGTGTTGACCGAATCACAAGGTTGGTAAAGGATGGTCCTTTGGATTTTCTAGCTGTAGAAGATCTTCCCACTTGTGAGCCTTGCCTACAAGGCAAGATGACGAAACGGCCATTTAACGGTAAGCCTGAAAGATGTACAGGCACACTTGACCCAATACATACTGATGTACGTGGTCCCCTGAGTGTTAGGACACGAAATCAACACGTGTATTTCATCACCTTCACAGATGATTTTTCACGATATGGTTACGTGTACCTAATGAGACACAAGTCTGAATCCTTTGAAAAGTTCAAAGAGTTTAGACAAGAGGTTGAAAAACAGTTAGGGAGAGAAGTTAAAGCCCTTCGATCAGATCGAGGTGGCGAATATCTCTCTGACGAATTCAGGGACTACTTAAAGGACAATGGGATAGTATCACAATTAGCTCCTCCTGCTACACCACAACTTAACGGTGTTTCAGAGAGGAGGAACAGGACCTTACTAGATATGGTCCGGTCGCTTCTCATACACTCAGAGTTACCCACATCCTTTTGGGGTTATGCATTAGAGACTGCGATTTACGTGCTGAATCGTGTTCCAACCAAATCGGTTCCGAATACTCCATATGAACTTTGGACCGGAAAGAAACCAAGTGGCAAACACTTGAAGATTTGGGGTTGTCCAGCACACGTTAAAAGAACGAGTGCAGACAAGTTGGAATCTAAGACCAGCCGTTGCCTATTTCTAGGCTACCCAAAAGGCTCTATAGGTTACCTTTTCTATGACCCAAGTGAGCAGAAAGTGTTCTGCAGTCAAAATGCACAATTCTTGGAAACCGACTATATCCTGGACACCCATTGTCAGGAAGTTGTTCTTGATGAGGAGAGCTCAGGAGCAGTGGGAGATGTCCCACAAGTTCTAGGTAGTGACCAACTTAGAAGATCCACTCGGGCATCCAGGCCACCAGTCCGTTATGGTTATGACTAGGATAGTTACCTGGTGGAAACCTTGACTAGTGAGGAGGATCCCGTGACTTACGCGGAAGCTATGTTGGACATAGATTCCCAGAAGTGGGTGGAGGCCATGAGGGCAGAGATGGACTCAATGGAGACCAATGGAGTCTGGACTCTAGTAGATCCGCCCTCTGGGGTAAAGGCAATCGGTTGCAAATGGATTTACAAGAGGAAGAAGGGCCCCGATGGTAAAGTTGAGAGCTTCAAGGCTCGTCTGGTGGCGGAAGGGTACATTGAGAAAGAGGGCATCGATTATGAGGAAACCTTTTCGCCTATGGCCATGCTTAAATCCATTAGGATCCTGCTAGCTGTAGCAGCATACCATGATTATGAGATTTGGCAGATGGATGTCAAAACTGCATTCCTGAATGGAGATCTTACTGAAGATATCTATATGCAGCAGCCGCAGGGCTTCATTGCTGCAGGTCAGGAAAACGTGGTATGTAAACTTAACAGATCCATTTATGGGCTTAAGCAAACTTCTCGAAGTTGGAACATCCATTTTAACTCTGCTGTCAAATCGTTTGACTTCGAGCAGAATCCGGATGAACCCTGTGTCTACAGGAAGTACAGTGGGGATAAGGTTACCTTCTTGGTTCTGTATGTAGATGACATTCTACTCATTGGGAATGATGTAGGAATGTTAACTACGGTGAAAGTATGGCTTTCGCAGCAATTCTCCATGAAAGATCTTGGAGAAGCCTCCTATATACTGGGTCTTCGACTCTATAGAGATAGATCGAAGCGGATAATAGGATTATCCCAATTTGCTTACACTGACAAAATAGTCAAAAGATACAGCATGGAAAACTCCAAGAAAGGAAATGTTCCTTTCAGGAACGGAGTCACTCTCTCCAGGAAGATGTCTCCCAAGACTTCTGAGGAGATTGATGGCATGAAAGACGTTCCTTATGCCTCAGCCGTAGGGAGCATCATGTATGCCATGCTGTGCACTCGTCCTGACATAGCTCAGGTAGTGAGTGTAGTAAGCAGATTTCAGGCCAACCCAGAGCAGGAGCATTGGACTGCTGTGAAAAACATACTTAAGTACCTTCGAAGGACAAAAGAGTTTTGTCTGGTGTTCGACGGTAGCTCACTACAGATCCAGGGGTTTACAGATGCTGATTTCCAGTCTGACCCAGATGATAGAAAGTCTACATCTGGATATGGTTTCACGATAGGATCGTGTGTTGTTTCCTGAATGTCAGCAAACAGGGTTCCTAAGTAGCAAATTAATAGTCCACAACCCAAGCCGAAAGCATTGCCGTAAGTGAGGCTTTCTTATGAAAGAAGGTGTTCATTCTTGAATTTGGAATTCAGCACATCACCCATTCCACTGTTGTATGACAACGCTGGACCTACGGGAGGATAGGGTAAAGAAGTAGCATCAGCGGAGAATGTGGAAGACCCATTGACTAAGCCACTGTCACAGAAAGTGTTTGGAAACACGTGGAAAGCAAGGGACTCCGGCTAGTACCTGATTGGACCTAAGTGCAAGTGGGAGCTGTTGGACAGTTTTGTATGCCCTTAGCTTCAATCAGAATGATGTACTTTTTGAGTTTATTGTAAATGAATAAAGATACATATTTGATTCATGTTCCCTTGGTATGTTTCTGTGTATTAACTTAAACTGGACACTTAATGAGACTCGTGTTAGTTTAGAATGTTCATAGCCAGTGGGTCGGTCTGGGGAGACCTATCCTGACAAGGCTGACACTGTGGTGCCACCAAGTCGGTTGGGGTGGCCTGTCTCAGCTGCCAGGGTGAGACCCTAGGAACATACAGTGTAGGATTAATTGAATCTTTGAACTGGACCAGATTTCCAGTTTTGCCCTGGACCTTGGAGATTGATGGGCAAAACTGGAAAGTTACACCCGACCCCTAGACTCGATTATGATACTACCCTAGGTGTCAGATTGGGCTGTCTTTGATGTACCATTCAGTGAGATCCTTAGCGGGGGTCAAAACCTGGGTATGTTGGGACAGTCTGAGAATTCATCTGAGTAGGTGATCATAGTGACAGAATCAGCCCCTTTGTCGGACAAAGGTAATGATTGGGGATGCACTCTCACTGATGGAAACCAAGACTGCCGGCAGCCGATTTCAACCGTTGAGATTTGTTTTGCAAAATATATTTTATATAAGATATAAAAGTATATATATGGTTTGTAAAATGTTTGCAAGAAGGTTTTAATTCCCGGGATCCATATAAGTGGAGAGTGCAACACTGTTCCTTGTAGTTGAGGGAGAGGTCCTCTCTTGTCGGGCAGTGTATGATCATTATGGGCTGAGAGGTTAAGTGTAAGACCATTGAGGTTAATACCTGATGGGCTAATCTTGCATCTGCCCACAGTCCCTGGGTGTTACAAGGTGGCTTGGCCCAGGGACCTCTTAGGGTAAGTGTTGGGCCCGTAGAGCCCGTTTGATGGGTTTTAGGGGGTGCACTGTCTTTAACAGTGTATTCGGCCAGGCCTTGTAACAAAGGCTGGGCCGAACCCATGTGGCTGATGTGTAGATCAATGCTTGGGTCCCATGCCATACAAGGAAGCCCAATTGGGCAGCAGTTAAGAGGGTTAAGTGAGCTCATTAGCTTAATGGGCCTAAAGCCCATTTCGAACTGGGCTGCTTATTTAATTAATAAAGGGGCGAAATCTGAAGTGGATCAGCTAATAGGATTGGGCTTAGACCCTATCCACTTAGAGAGTCCAAGATCTAAATAAGATTTAGATCTGGAAACCTCCTAATCAGATTAGGAGATGGCTGATCTGATCTCCAGATAAGATAAGGATTATCCCTTATCACTTAAAGGGACTTCTAAACCAAATATGATTTGGATTAGCAACTCCTAATCTGATTAGGAGCTGATCCCTTTAAGACTATAAAAGAAGAAGGGGCGGCAGCCTTTAGAGACACAATACACACAGATCATCAGTTTTCTTTGGTGCTGAAATCTAGAAGAGAGAATTCTGCTCCCTGCAAATACTCTCTTGCCGCCTCCCTGTTCTTGCCGCCCTGCTTTCTAGTTCGATCTCCACTGGTGGGAGAAGTCAAGATTGGATCTTGACATTAGTCCTTTGAGAAAGGATTGAAAGGAAGCTGTGCTCACGTGCCATCTTGCTGATTCTTGCGATGGATAGAGTTCTTGGAGAAGAACACTGCTGATTCTGCTCCACCTGCACTGCGCCATCTTCAGTGGGAGCAGTCTTTGGATCCTTCCTTGGGCGTGAACACCTTCGTTGGGAGATATTACTTCTCCGTATTAGGTATAATCCTTCCCACATCTTTTTGGTTCAGATCTGGTTCAGTTTATGGTTCAGAATTGATCCTTGAAAATATGATTTTCAAAATGGGGAATACGATTCCCAGTTGAAGGGAGAGAGAAAAATTTTTGAAATTCGCCCCTTATTCTGCAATCTTTTGGGCGTCCATAGGATGGATCTCTCATCCCTTCAGCATCTGTCCACAGTCCCTGGGTTTTTATAAGATGGCTTGGCCTAGGGACCACTTAATGTAAGTGTTGGGCCCATAGGTTCCATATGATGGACTTAGGGGTTTATTGAGTTTTTCAGTGAATTCGGCTGGGCCTTGTATTAAAGGCTGGGCCAAACCCATGTGGTTGGTGTGTAGATCAATGCTTGGGTCCCACGCCATACAAAGAAGCCCAACCGGGCAGCAGATTGGAAAGTAATTAGACACTGAACACTTAATGGGCCAAAAGCCCATTTCAAGGTGGGCTGATATGATCATCCAACTATGGGGCGAATCTGAGAGTAATGTTAGTAAAAGGATTAGGCCTTTAACCTTATCCACTCTTGGAGACCAAATTCAAATTAGATTTGAATCTGGTAACCTCCTAATAAGATCAGGAGTAAACTAACTTTATTTGCAGATAAGATTAAGATAATCCCTTATCCAAATTCTGATTTGGATTGGGATAACTCCTTATTAGGAGATTTCTTAATCAAGAAAAAGAAGAGGAGGAGAAACCCTAAGAGAAATATATCAGATTTCGAACCTAGGGTGAAAAGCAAGAAAGCTTCCTGCGAATTGAGATTAGATCTCATATAGACTCCAAAGAGAAGAGAAGCATTTTTTCAGCCATCTTCGTCCCAGGAGTTCTCCTCCAGCCGCCGCCATTCACTGTAGCAAGATTCGATCTTTGCAGCAAAAGGAAGTCAAGAAATCAGTTCTTGACATCAGTCTTGCAAGAAAGACTAAAAAGATTCAGTGTTTAGTGTTTCCAGAGGGTTCTTGCGAAGGATCCAGTGTGTAGGACGCACCCTGTTGGTTCTGTTCCATCCACAGCTGTGTCATCTTCAGCAGGAACGGATCTTGGTGCATTCTTTGGGCGTGAACACCAACTTTGGGAGATATTGCTTCTCCGGATCAGGTATATTCCTCCCTTTTATCTTTTGGTTCAGATCTGGTTTGATTATGGTTCAAGTAGGATCCTTGAATATTGTATTCTAAATTTAGGGAATATGATTCCCAGTTGGGAGATGGTAGGAAAATTTTTGAAATTCGCCCACCCATTCCGCAACCTTTATGGCATCCATTAGATGGATCCTACCGTTCTTTCACTGTACAACTGTCCGTCGATAATGACGTACTTAGCCGACTGGCGCTCTACCCTTCGGGCTGCATTGTGTTCTGTAGAGAGGGTCCCGTGAAGCAGGTAACTCATGAGTGGATCGATCCATCTTGGTTCTGCTTGTGTTACAGGAGCGACCTCTTCTGCCCCCCCGAAAATGTTAAGCCAAGGTAAGTCTTCTATATACACAGTCTGCATGGTGTTGGAGCTTGTAGTAGCTAGTCAGGACAAGGCATTAGCCTCAGCATTTTCGGACCTCAGAATCTGTCTGATGAAGTAAGAAATGAAGCCGCGCAGGATCTCCCTAACTTTGGCCAAGTAAGCAGCCATGGTGGGGTTGTGGGCTTCATACTTGCCACTGACTTGGTTGACTACGAGCTGAGGATTGCTGCATATGATGAGGTGCTTTTCCTTCACCTCTTTGGCTAAGGTGAGCCCAGCGACCAATGCTTCATACTCTGCTTCGTTGTTCGATGCCGTGAACCCGAATCGGAGTGCGTATTCCAACTTCACCTCGATTGGGGTGTATAGAATCATTCCAACACCGCTTCCTTGTTGGTTGGACGAGTCATCGACGTGGAGAATCCTAGGCTCCTCGTCCCAAGTTGGACTTGCTCTGACCGGGACTAGCACCGCACTGGTTGATGCTTCCATCGTCTATTCGAGCTTGGTCAGCTCATGAGTTGCGGTACTGAATGTACATTCTGCCACAAAGTCGGCCAAGGCTTGGGCTTTGATAGCTATCTGAAGTTCATACTAGATGTCTTATTCACTTAATCCGATAGCCCACTTCGTCAGTCTACAGACACCTCGGGCTTGAGTAAGATCTGTGTCAGAGGCTTGTTGGTGAGGAAGATGATGGTGTGGGCTTGGAAGTACAGACGAAGCTTGTGAGCAGGTATGACTAGCGTGTACGCTAGTTTCTTGATCTCCGGGTACCTCGTTTCAGCATCATGCAAAACTTTGCTAACATAGTAGATGGGTCGTTGGACCCGATCTACCTCTTTGATCAGTATCGAGTTGACCACCTCGTCACTCACGGAGAGGTACAACTTTAAAATATCTCCTTCCTCGGGTCGGGTCAGAACTGGGGTACTAGTTAAGTATCTTTTTATCTCGTCGAAGGTGAGCTGACACTTTGCAGTCCACTCGAAGTCTTTACTCTTCTTTATGGCTTTAAAAAAGGGTAGGCAGCAATTTTCCGACTTGGACATAAAACGACTCAGGGCGGCTATCCGGCCATTCAGCCTCTGAACCTCTTTTAATTTGTGGGGTGGTCTCATATCTAAGATGGCCTTTATTTTTTCCGAGTTGGCTTCAATGCCGCGTTAGTTGACTATGTAGCCCAAAAATTTACCCGGAGTGACCCCGAAGACACACTTGTTGGGATGTAATTTCATATTATATTTTTGTAAAATTTGGAAAACACTTCGCAAATCATTTAACAAAAATTTTGAATACTGGGTCTTCACGACCATGTCATCAACGTAACACTCGACTTTATTTCCGATTAACGGCTCAAAAATTTTGTTTACAAGTCTTTGAAAGGTTGCCCCGGCGAAGGGCATGACCTTGTAGCAATACAACCTGAGCTCAGTTATAAAGGCCGTCTTTTCTTCATCATTAGGGTTCATCCTGATTTGTTTGTAACTAGAATAGGCATCCAGGAAACTCAGCAACTCATGCCCTGAGGCCGCGTCCACTAGGCGGTCGATCTTGGGCAGCGGGAAGTAGTATTTTGGGCAGGTTCTATTCAAGTCGGTGTAATCGACGCACATGCGTCACTTGTCGTTAGCCTTTTTTACCAGAACAAGGTTAGCTACCCAGCTTGGGTAATGGACTTCCCTGAAGAAGTCTACCGCTAAGAGCTTCCTGACCTCTTCATCACCCATTCTCCAGCGTTCCAAGGCGAGGTTGCACTTTTTCTGTCTAATTGGCCTGACTAAGGGATCGATATTTAGCTTATGAGTTAAAATCTTAGAGTCTATTCTGGGCATTTCTGCCACAGACCAAGCAAATATATCTAAATTTCTTAATAAAAAGCTTACCAACTGAGAGCGAAGTGGCTCCTTGATCGAAACGCCGATCTGGAGAGTCTTGGCAAGGTCATCGGTTGAGACCGGGATGTGGATCGTCTCCTCTATTGGTGCAGCTCGCTCGTCGGCATACTTCGTTGGTCGCTCGAGCTCGATGTCAGCCACTAGTTTGGTTTTTCCCTTGAGGGCAGCTACGTAGCACTTGGGAGATTCGAGCTGGTCACCTCGCACAACCCCTACTCCATAATCCATTGGGAACTTCATTCCCAGGTAGTAGGTGGACACTACCGCACGTAGGGCGTGCGTAATGGGTCGACCTACTATGGCATTGTAAGGATAGGGAATCGTGACCACTAGAAACACGTGCTCGAACCTCACGATATTTGGCCATGTGCCGACCTCTATGGGTACTGAGACTCGTCCTAGGGATCTGACCTGCTCGCCCCTGAAGCCTAGGATCAAAAGACCCGTCGTATTTGTCCAAGGGAGGCATCTTAAAATCTTTGGGCATTGGGGTCGCCGAGTGTTGGACAGTTTTGTATGCCCTTAGCCTCAATCAAAATGATGTACTTTATGAGTTTATTGTAAATGAATAAAAGTGCATATTTCATTAATGTTCCCTTGGTATGTTTCTGTGTAAGACCCTTAAACTGGACACTTAATGAGACTCGTGTTAGTTTAGAATGTTCACAGCCAGTGGGTTGGTCTGGGGAGACCTATCCTGATAAGGCTGACACTGTTGTGCCACAAAGCCGGTTGGTGTAGCCTGTCTCAGCTGCCAGGGTGAGACCCTAGGCACATATATTGTAGGATAAATTGAATCTTTGAACTGGACCAGATTTCTAGTATTGCCCTGGACCTTGGAGATTAATGGGCAAAACTGGAAAGTTACACCCGACCCCTAGACTCGATTATGATACTACACTAGGTGTCGGATTGGGCTGTCTTTGATGTACCAATCAGTGAGATCCTTAGCGGGGGTCAAAACCTGGGTACGTTGGGACAGTCTGAGAATTCATCTGAGTGGGTGATCATAGTGACAGAATCAGCCCCTTTGTCGGACAAAGGTAATGATCGGGGATGCACACTCACTGGTGGAAACCAAAACTGCCGGCAGCCGATATCAATCGTTGAGATTTGTTTTGCAAAGTATATTTTATATGAGATATAAATGTATATATACATTATGGTTTCTAAAATGTTTGCAAAAGGTTTTAATTCCCGGGATCCATATAAGTAGAGAGTGCAACACTGTTCCTTGCAGCCGAGGGAGAGGTCCTCTCTTGTTGGGTAGTGTATGATCATTATGGGCTGAGAGGTTAAGTGTAAGACCATTGAGGATAATACCTGATGGGCTAATCTTGCATCTGCCCACAGTCCTGGGTGTTACTAGGTGGCTTGGCCCAGGGACCACTTGGGGTAAGTGTTGGGCCCATAGAGCCCATTTGATGGGTTTTAGGGGGTGCACTGTCCATAACAGTGTATTCGGCCAGGCCTTGTAACAAAGGCTGGGCCGAACCCATGTGGCTGATGTGTAGATCAATGCTTGGGTCCCACGCCATACAAGGAAGCCCAACTGGGCAGCAGTTAGGAAGGTTAAGTGAGCACATAAGCTTAATGGGCCTAAAGCCCATTTCAAACTGGTTTTATTTCATAAGTTAAATATGAGCGAATTCTGAGATGGATCAACAGATAGGATAGGGTCTTAACCCTATCCACTCAGAGAGTCCAGATCTGAATATGATTTAGATCTAGAAACCTTCTAATGAGATTAGGAGAAGGTTGATCTAATCTACAGATAAGATAAGGGTTTATCCTTATCACCTAAAGAGAGGTCTGATCCAAATATGATTTGGATAAACAGCTCCTAATTGGATTAGGAACTGATGCTTTGCGTTTACAAAAGAAGGAGGGGGTGACAGCCTTTAGATGCATCAGATAATCAGATCCTCTTTAGTATTTAATTTTAGATTATTTTCTTGAATTAAATATTTAATTAAAGATCAAACCCTAGGCCCATTCGAACCAAGATTGGTTCAAATTGTTTGGACCGAATCTAGGGTTCGATCAAGGCTGAAAGTCAGCCCTATTTTTCCCACTAATGGGACTGAGGATTGGTATTTAATTAAATGGTTAATTCGCCCCAACCTGTAAAGGCCCAGTTTTAAATGGTTAAAACTACTAAAAGCCCACTCTGCGGATAAAGCTATATGGGCCGAACCCATCAACTCTAATTTGGCCCATATTGAAAGAATGGTAGGATCCATCTAATGGACGCCATAAAGGTTGCGGAATGGGTGGGGCAAATTTCAAAAATTTTCTACCTTCTCCTAACTGGGAATCATATTCCCTGAATTTAGAATACAATATTCAAGGATCTACTTGAACCCTAATCAAACCAGATCTGTACCAAAAGATAAATGGGAGGATTATACCTGATCCGGAGAAGCAGTATCTCCCAAAGTTGGTGTTCACGCCCAAAGAATGCTCCAAGATCTGTCCCTGCTGAAGATGACACAGCTGTGGATGGAACAGAACCAGCAGGGTGCGTCCTACACACTGGATCCTTCACAAGAATCCCCTGGATGTACTAAACACTGAATTCTTTCAGTCTTTCTTGCAAGACTGATGTCAAGAACTGGTTTCTTGACTTTCTTTTCTGCAAAGATCAAATCTTGCAACAATGCAGATGGCGGCGGCAGGAGGAGATTTCCAGAAACGAAAAGGCTGAACTGTTTTCTTTTCTGGAGAGAATGAGATCTAATCTCAATTCGCAGGAACCTTTCTTGCTTACCAGAACCTCTTGGATCGAAATCTGATTTCCCTCTATTGGTTCATTCGAAAATCTCCTCTCTTTTCTTCTTGATTAAGAAATCTCCTAATTAGGAGTTATCCCAATAGAAATCAGTATTTGGATAGGGGATAATCTTAATCCCTTTCCCAGATAGAGTTAGCTTACTCCTGATCTTATCAGGAGGTTACCAGATTCAAATCTGATTTGAATTTGGTCTCTAAGAGTGGATAAGGCTAAGAGCCCAATCCTTTTTGCTAACTTCAATCTCAAATTCGCCCCATTGATGGGTGATCATATCAGCCCACTTCGAAATGGGCTTTTGGCCCATTAAGTATTCAGTGTTTAATTAGTTTCCAATCTGTTGCCCAGTTGGGCTTCTTTGTATGGCGTGGGACCCAAGCATTGATCTACACACCAGCCACATGGGTTCGGCCCAGCCTTTAATACAAGGCCCAGCCAAATTCACTGAAAATCTCAATGAACCCCTTGAGTCCATCGTATGAACCCTATGGGCCCAACACTTACATTAAGTGGTCCCTGGGCCAAGCCATCTAATAAAAACCCAGGGACTGTGGGCAGGTGCAAGATTAGCCCATTAGGTATTATCCTAAATGGTCTTACACTTAACCTCTCAGCCCTTAATGATCAAGCACTGCCCGACAAGAGAGGACCTCTCCCTCGGCTGCAAGGAACAGTGCCGCACTCTCCTCTCACATGGATCCCGGGAATTAAAACCATTTGCAAACATTTTGAAACCGTACATATATATATGTAAATATATTAATTTTGCAAAAACAAAATTCCAACGATTGAAATCAACTGCCGGCAGTTTGGTTTCCATCAGAGAGAGTGCATTCCCGATCAATACCCTTTGTCCGACAAAGTGGCTGATTCTGTCACTATGACCACCCACTCAGATGAATTCTCAAACTGCCCCAACATACCCAGGTTTTGATACCCACTAAGGATCTCACTGATTGGCATATCAAAGGCAGGCTGATCCAGCACCTAGTGAAGTGTCATAATCGAGTCTAGGGGTCAGGTGTAACTTTCCAGTTTTGCCCATCTATCTCCAAGGTCCAGGGCAAGACTGGAAATCTGGTCCGGTTCAAGGATTCAAGTAATCCCATGCAGTATGTGCCTCGGGTCTTACCCTGATGGCAGAGACAGGCCATCCCAACACTTGGTGGCACACCAGTATCAGCCTTGGCAGGATAAATCTCCCCAGACTTATCCAACGGCTGTGAACATTTAAAACTAACATGAGTCTCTACAAATGTCCAGTTTTAGGGTTTTACACAGAATTAAACCAAACAACATGAATCAAACATGCACTTTATTTATTTCCACTAAATAACAAAAGTACATCAAAATGATTGAAGCTAAGGGCATACAAAACTGTCTAACAGCTCCCACTTGCACTTAGGTCCAATCTGGTACAAGCCGGAGTCCCATACTTTCCACGTGTTTCTCAAACACCTTCTGTGTCAGTGGCTTAGTCAATGGGTCTGCCACATTATCCGCTGATGCTACCTTTTGAATTAGGACGTCCCCTCTACCAACGATCTCCCGCAGTACATGGTACTTCCTCTCGATGTGCTTTGACTTCGAGTGGGCCCGAGACTCTTTAGCCTGGGCGATCGCTCCATTGTTGTCACACAACAACGGGATGGGTGATGTGCTGGATGGAATCGCTCCCAATTCGTGTATGAATTTCTTCATCCACACGGCTTCCTTGGCAGCTTCACTTGCGGCAATGTACTCGGCCTCGGTTGTGGAGTCTGCAGTGGACCCCTGTTTGCTGCTTTTCCAGCAAACAGCACACGATCCTATCGTGAAAACATACCCAGATGTAGACTTTCTATCATCTGGATCCGACTGGAAATCGGCATCGGTATACCCTAGAACTTGCAGTGAACTACCATCGAATACCAGACAAAACTCTTTCATCCTTCGAAGGTATTTGAGTATGTTCTTCACAGCGGTCCAATGCTCCTGTCCTGGGTTTGCCTGGAACCTGCTTACCACACTCACCGCCTGAGCTATGTCCGGGCGAGTGCACAACATGGCGTACATGATGCTCCCCACAGCTGAGGCATAGGGAACGTCTCTCATGCTCTCAATCTCCTCAGAAGTCTTGGGAGACATCTTCTTGGAGAGAGTGACTCCGTGCCTGAAAGGAACGTTTCCTTTCTTGGAGTTTTCCATGTTGTATCTTTTGACAATTTTGTCAATGTAAGCAGCCTGGGATAATCCAATTATCCGCTTCGATCTATCTCTATAGAGTCGAAGACCCAGTATGTATGAAGCTTCTCCAAGATCTTTCATGGAGAACTGCTGTGATAGCCATACCTTGACCGAAGTCAACATTCCTACATCATTCCCAATGAGTAGGATATCGTCCACATACAAGACTAAAAAGGTGATCTTATCCCCACTGGATTTCCTGTAAACACAGGGCTCATCCGGATTCTGCTCAAAGTCAAACGTTTTGACTGCAGAATCAAAACGGATGTTCCAACTCCTAGAAGCCTGCTTAAGTCCATATATGGATCTATTAAGTTTACATACCATGTGTTCCTGACCAGCAGCAATGAAGCCTTGCGGCTGCTGCATGTAGATATCTTCACTAAGATCTCCATTCAGGAATGCTGTTTTGACATCCATTTGCCAAATCTCGTAATCACGGTACGCTGCTACAGCTAGCAGGATCCTAATGGATTTAAGCATGGCCACCGGTGAAAAGGTTTCCTCATAGTCGATGCCTTCTTTCTGAGTATACCCTTTCGCCACAAATCGAGCTTTAAAGGTCTCAATCCTGCCATCGGGGCCCAAGGAAGGATCCAAAGACTACTCCCACTGAAGATGGCGCAGTGCAGGATGGAGCAGCATTAACAGTATTCTTCTCCAAGAATTCTGTCCTTCGCAAGCAACAGTAGGATGGCACGTGAGAACTTCTCCCAGATTTGAACCAAAAGGAGTGGGAGAGGATTATACCTAATATGGAGAAATACTATCTCCCAGTGTTCACGCCCAAGGAAGGATCCAAAATCTGCTCCCACTGAAGATGGCGCAGTGAAGGATGGAGCAGAATCAACAACGTTCTTCAAAAGAACTTGACCCTTCGCAAGAATCAACTGGACGGCTTGTGAGTACAGCTCCAACCAATCTTTTCCCAAAAGATTGAGATCAAGATCCAATCTTGATTGCTCCCAAGAACTGGAGATCGAACTAAAGGAATGGCAATGGCAGGAAGGTGGCGGCAGGAGAGAATTCGCAGTATGCAGGAAATCTCTCAATCTCTCTTTCTTTAAGAGAAGAATGCTGTTGATGATTTAAAAGGCTGCCGCCCCCTTCCCCTTTTATAATCTCAAAAGGATCAGCTCCTAATCAGATTAGGAGTTGCTAATCCAAATCATATTTGGGTTAGAAATCCCTTAGTGATAAGGGATAATCCATATCTTATCTGCAGATCAGATCAGCTATCTCCTAATATAATTAGGAGGTTTCAAGATCTAAATCTCATTTAGATCTTGGACTCTCTGAGTGGATAGGGTCTAAGCCCAATCCTTTTAGCTGACCCACTTCAGAATTCACCCCTTTTAAATGACTGATCAAATCAGCCCAGTTCGAAATGGGCTTAAGGCCCATTTAAGGTTATGTACTCAAAAAGCCTTCCAAACTGCTGCCAGTTGGGCTTCCTTGTATGGCGTGGGACCCAAGCATTGATCTACACATCAGCCACATGGGTTCAGCCCAGCCTTTGTTACAAGGCCTGGCCGAATGCACTGCTGAAGACAATGTACCCCCTGAAACCCATCAAATGGGCTCTATGGGCCCAACACTTACACTAAGTGGTCCCTGGGCCAAGCCACCTTGTAACACCCAGGGACTGTGGGCAGATGCAAGATTAGCCCATCAGGTGTTATCCTCAATGGCCTTACACTTCACCTCTCAACCCATAATGTGTTGGATAGTTTTGTATGCCCTTAGCTTCAATCATTTTGATGTACTTTTGTTATTTAGTGGAAATAAATAAAGTGCATGTTTGATTCATGTTGTTTGGTTTAATTCTGTGTAAAACCCTAAAACTGGACATTTGTAGAGACTCATGTTAGTTTTAAATGTTCACAGCCGTTGGATAAGTCTGGGGAGATTTATCCTGTCAAGGCTGATACTGGTGTGCCACCAAGTGTTGGGATGGCCTGTCTCAGCCATCAGGGTAAGACCCGAGGCACATACAGCATGGGATTACTTGAATCCTTGAACCGGACCAGATTTCCAGTCTTGCCCTGGACCATGGAGATAGATGGGCAAAACTGGAAAGTTACACCTGACCCCTAGACTCGATTATGACACTTCACTAGGTGCTGGATCAGGCTGCCTTTGATATGCCAATCAGTGAGATCCTTAGTGGGGATCAAAACCTGGGTATGTTGGGGCAGTTTGAGAATTCATCTGAGTGGGTGGTCATAGTGACAGAATCAGCCACTTTGTCGGACAAAGGGTAATGATCGGGAATGCACTCTCTCTGATGGAAACCAAACTGCCGGCAGTTGATTTCAATCGTTGGAATTTTGTTTTTGCAAAATTAATATATTTACATATATATGTACGGTTTCAAAATGTTTGCAAATGGTTTTAATTCCCGGGATCCATGTGAGAGGAGAGTGCGGCATTGTTCCTTGCAGCCGAGGGAGAGGTCCTCTCTTGTCGGGCAGTGCTTGATCATTAAGGGCTGAGAGGTTAAGTGTAAGACCATTTAGGATAATACCTGATGGGCTAATCTTGCACCTGCCCACAGTCCCTGGGTTTTTATAAGATGGCTTGGCCCAGGGACCACTTAATGTAAGTGTTGGGCCCATAGGGTTCATACGATGGACTCAAGGGGTTCATTGAGATTTTCAGTGAATTTGGCTGGGCCTTGCATTAAAGGCTGGGCCGAACCCATGTGGCTGGTGTGTAGATCAATGCTTGGGTCCCACGCCATACAAAGAAGCCCAACTGGGCAGCAGATTGGAAACTAATTAAACACTGAATACTTAATGGGCCAAAAGCCCATTTCGAAGTGGGCTGATATGATCACCCATCAATGGGGCGAATTTGAGATTGAAGTTAGCAAAAAGGATTGGGCTCTTAGCCTTATCCACTCTTAGAGACCAAATTCAAATCAGATTTGAATCTGGTAACCTCCTGATAAGATCAGGAGTAAGCTAACTCTATCTGGAAAAGGGATTAAGATTATCCCCTATCCAAATACTGATTTGGATTGGGATAACTCCTAATTAGGAGATTTCTTAATCAAGAAGAAAAGAGAGGAGATTTTCGAATGAACCAAGACAGGGAAATCAGATTTCGATCCAAGAGGTTCTGGTAAGCAAGAAAGGTTCCTGCAAATTGAGATTAGATCTCATTCTCTCCAGAAAAGAAAACAGTTCAGCTTTTTCGTTTCTGGAAATCTCCTCCTGCCGCGGCCATCTGCATTGTTGCAAGATTTGATCTTTGCAGAAAAGAAAGTCAAGAAACCAGTTCTTGACATCAGTCTTGCAAGAAAGACTGAAAGAATTCAGTGTTTAGTACATCCAGGGGATTCTTGTGAAGGATCCAGTGTGTAGGACGCACCCTGCTGGTTCTGTTCCATCCACAGCTGTGTCATCTTCAGCAGGGACAGATCTTGGAGCATTCTTTGGGCGGGAACACCAACTTTGGGAGATACTGCTTCTCCGGATCAGGTATAATCCTCCCATTTATCTTTTGGTACAGATCTAGTTTGATTAGGGTTCAAGTAGATCCTTGAATATTGTATTCTAAATTCAGGGAATATGATTCCCAGTTGGGAGAAGGTAGGAAATTTTTGAAATTCGCCCCACCCATTCCGCAACCTTTATGGCGTCCATTAGATGGATCCTACCATTCTTTCAGTGGTATCAGAGCCACAGGTTCGAATCTTGAACCAAAAGAAAATCAGATCTGACCCTGCGCAGATGGATAGAAGGGGTTCTTTCAAGATTTGCGCAGATTGTTTTCTTTTTTTTCAAGAAACTGTTTCTTGTTAAGGGCGATTGATCTGAAATTAATTTCTATTAAATCCAAAATTTATTTGGAATTGTTCTTTATTTATTTTGATTTAATGGACTGTTCAAACCTGGAGATCGCAGTGCAGTTTTAGCGCAGATGGTCTGCGCACCCTTTTTGTGGTGCGAACAGTCCATAATTGTTTTGTGTTTGCTAGAAATCAAAACTATTAATTTCAGATCATTCAATAATTAATTCTTGAATTGAAAATCAGTTTTGGACCATTTCGGACTAGATTGGACCAAAACTGTTTGGACCAAATCTGGGTTTCGAAAGGGGCTGTTCTCAGTCCAATTGTCTCACACTTTTGTTCCAAATCTGATGTTCAATTACAGGGATTAATTCGGCCCACCTGTAAAGCCCAGTTTTAAAGGGTTAAAACTGCAAAAGCCCATTATTGTGAGATAAGCTGTATGGGCCGAACTGCTATCTGCGATTCAGCCCATACACCTAGTGGACATTAATCGTTAATGACTTGGTTTTTAAATGGGCCGTTGAATGGGCTTTACAACAATTAATTGATTGGATCAATTCCTCCTTTACATGTGATGTTTGGATGTTTGATGTGCTGCGACCATGGGCCATAAGTACTTGGCCCGTGATGACTCGTTAGTGGCTCTTGCGCACACCATGGCTGAATGCACATCATTGCCATGGTGTCCCTGAAGGTCATTGGATGACCCCCCTCTTTGCCTGGTGGGCCCCACAACCCTGAAAAGGGATGCGTACGGAACCCCTAGCCGATTAAGGCCCACCAGAAATCTGACTTTATGAAAGTCAGTGGGAGCCACTTTGGTTTGACCTAAATTAGAACTAGGCCGTAATTTTGTTCCCTCCAGCAAATATGAATGCAAGTGATAGGGAGATCCATATGATGGACTCTCTAAAGGCCTTCCGTCATTAGCACAATGATGGGTCCATCAGTAATGAGGAAACGCACCATAAAATTGGGCTATCCATTTGCTGTTGGATCTGTTAGAGTGTTTCATAAGATGATAGGGGCGTCATAGACCGATGTGGGAGGGGCTTCACCAGAAAATGGGAACTCTCTCACGGTACCTTGGCGTAACCTGAATATGATGGGTGTGCACTCACTGACAGAAGGGTTTACCTGAAAATGACTCTGAACCTTGTCTGACAGAGGCCAAAGGGAAACTCATTTGATGAGTGGATATGATCCGTCACAGAAAGGTGGTGGGGTTATGCAGCTGAAACAGTTGGCTTCACGCACCCCATGTGATTTCCCACATTTCCAGAGACATTTCGTCGTCTCCGTCACTGAGATAGGAGGGAAATCTCAGAGATGAACAAATGGGAATGGAACATAGATTAAAAGCCATATCTATGTAGGTAAACATGAATCAAACTAAGGTTGTGGACAAATGATTTTGCTGTTTTATCAGAAAATGGCAAACGGTCAATTTGCAAAGCTTCTAGACGATAACAAGCTTAAGGGCCCAAACTATGCCGACTGGTACAGAAATCTTATGCTGGTCCTAACTTCTGAAAAGTTAGACAAGGTAGTGAAAAATCCTGCCCCGGAACGTCCGGGTGATAGGGCTTCTGAGGCCCATAGGAGGGACTACCAAGATTGGGAGGATAAGAACTCCCTAGCCCGCTGCTTTGTCATTGCCTCATTAGACAACTCAATACAGAGGCAGTTCGATCAGATCGAACTTGCCAAGGACATATTGGACAGTCTAAGGACAATGTATGAGGAGCAGAACCGTTCTACTCGACAGAAGGTCCTGAAATTGTTCATGACCGCGCAGATGACCAAAGGGCAGAAAGTTCATGACCATTGTCTTCGGATGATGGGGTACATCAACGAACTTGAAGCTCTTGGATCCGGGCTAGATCTTGGCACGCAAGTGGATGCCATCCTAAATTCTTTGCCCTCTTCCTTCAATGCGTTCACTATGAACTACAATATGAATAAGCTGAATGTCAGCGTCCAGGAACTCAGCAATATGTTGCAGAGGGCCGAGGATTTACTCAAGAAGGATGAGCCTGTGGTTATGCTTGCTGAAGCTAACAAATCGGGCAAGAGAAAGAGAAAGGCAAAGAAGCCCCAGAAGAAGACTACCAAACCCAAGAAGCAGAAGAAGAACAAGGCATCTGATGTCTGTCACTTCTGCAAGCAGACCGGCCACTAGAAGAGGAACTGTCCTACCTACCTGGAATCTAAGAAAGGTAATATCGAAACTTGTGTCATAGAAACTAATATGTTAGTTACTTCTGTGTCCTGGTGTGTTGACTCCGGGGCTTCAACTCATGCGTGTAACTCACTGCAGGGGTTCAAAGTTAGCAGAAGGCTGAGTGAAGGTGAAGTGACACTGTTCTTGGGAACAACTGCAAGTGTTGCAGCTGCGGCAATAGGAACCGTAGAATTAGTTTTTAAAGAAGGAGTCCTTGTACTTAAAGATTGTCTTTATGTACAGAACTTGAGAAGGAATTTAATTTCTGTTTCAAAATTGTGTGCTGATGGATATACTGTTTACTTTAGTAATATGATTACTGTTAAACGGAATAATAAATTCATCGCATGCGGGGAGCTAGAGAACGGTCTCTATGTTCTGCATCCTTCTTTGGAAACTAACTTAACCGAAACTACGTCGGTCGAAAATCCCAAGAAAAGGACTCGTGATACAGTAAATCTCACGTGCCTCTGGCATTACCGACTTGGCCACATCGGTGTCGACCGAATCACAAGACTGGTAAAGGATGGTCCTTTGGATTTTCTAACCGTAGAAAATCTTCCCACTTGTGAACCTTGCCTCCAAGGTAAGATGACTAAGCGGCCATTTGACGGTAAGCCTGAAAGATGTGCAGGCACACTTGACCTAATACATACTGATGTATGTGGTCCCCTGAGTGTTAGGACACGGAATCAACACGTGTACTTCATCACCTTTACAGATGATTTTTCACGATATGGTTACGTGTACCTAATGAGACATAAGTCTGAATCATTTGAAAAGTTCAAAGAGTTCAGACAGGAAGTCGAGAAACAGTTAGGGAGAGAAATTAAGGCCCTTCGATCAGATCGAGGTGGCGAGTATCTCTCTGACGAATTCAGGGACTACTTAAAGGCCAATGGGATAGTGTCACAACTAGCTCCTCCTGCTACACCTCAACTCAACGGTGTTTCAGAGAGGAGAAATAGGACCTTCTTGGACATGGTCTGGTCACTTCTCGTACGCTCAGAATTACCCACATCCTTTTGGGGATACGCATTAGAGACTGCTATCTACGTGCTGAATAGGGTTCCAACCAAATCAGTTCCGAAAACTCCATATGAGCTTTGGACCGGAAGGAAGCCAAGTGTGAGACACTTGAAGATTTGGGGTTGTCCTGCACACGTTAAAAGAACAAGTGCGGACAAGTTGGAATCTAAAACCAGCCGTTGCCTGTTTATAGGCTACCCAAAGGATTCGGTGGGTTATCTATTCTATGACCCAAGTGAGCAGAAAGTGTTCTGTAGTCGAAACGCCCGATTCTTAGAATCCGATTACATCCTGGACACCCATCGTCAGGAAATAGTTCTTGATGAGGAGAGCTCAGGAGCAGTGGGAGATGACCCACAAGTTCCAGGTAATGACCAACCTAGAAGGTCCACCCGGGTATCCAGACCACCAATCCGATATGGTTATGACCAGGATAGTTACCTGGTGGAAGCCTTGACTAGTGAAGAGGATCCCGTGTCTTACGCGGAAGCTATGTTAGACATAGACTCCCAGAAGTGGGTGGAGGCCATGAGAGCCGAGATGGACTCAATGGAGACCAATGGAGTCTGGACTCTAGTGGATCCGCCCTCCGGGGTAAAAGCAATTGGTTGCAAATGGATCTACAAGAGGAAGAAGGGCCCCGATGGCAGGATTGAGACCTTTAAAGCTCGATTTGTGGCGAAAGGGTATACTCAGAAAGAAGGCATCGACTATGAGGAAACCTTTTCACCGGTGGCCATGCTTAAATCCATTTGGATCCTGCTAGCTGTAGCAGCGTACCGTGATTACGAGATTTGGCAAATGGATGTCAAAACAGCGTTCCTGAATGGAGATCTTAGTGAAGATATCTACATGCAGCAGCCGCAAGGCTTCATTGCTGCTAGTCAGGAACACATGGTATGTAAACTTAATAGATCCATATATGGACTTAAGCAGGCTTCTAGGAGTTGGAACATCCGTTTTGATTCTGCAGTCAAAACGTTTGACTTTGAGCAGAATCCGGATGAGCCCTGTGTTTACAGGAAATCCAGTGGGGATAAGATCACCTTTTTAGTCTTGTATGTGGACGATATCCTACTCATTGGGAATGATGTAGGAATGTTGACTTCGGTCAAGGTATGGCTATCACAGCAGTTCTCCATGAAAGATCTTGGAGAAGCTTCATACATACTGGGTCTTCGACTCTATAGAGATAGATCGAAGCGGATAATTGGATTATCCCAGGCTGCTTACATTGACAAAATTGTCAAAAGATACAGCATGGAAAACTCCAAGAAAGGAAACGTTCCTTTCAGGCACGGAGTCACTCTCTCCAAGAAGATGTCTCCCAAGACTTCTGAGGAGATTGAGAGCATGAGAGACGTTCCCTATGCCTCAGCTGTGGGGAGGATCATGTATGCCATGTTGTGCACTCGCCCGGACATAGCTCAGGTGGTGAGTGTGGTAAGCAGATTCCAGGCAAACCCAGGACAGGAGCATTGGACTGCTGTGAAGAACATACTCAAATACCTTCGAAGGACGAAAGAGTTTTGTCTGGTATTCGATGGTAGTTCACTGCAAGTTCTAGGGTATACCGATGCCGATTTCCAGTCGGATCCAGATGATAGAAAGTCTACATCTGGGTATGTTTTCACGATAGGATCGTGTGTTGTTTGCTGGAAAAGCAGCAAACAGGGGTCCACTGCAGACTCCACAACCGAGGCCGAGTACATTGCCGCAAGTGAAACTGCCAAGGAAGCCGTGTGGATGAAGAAATTCATACACGAATTGGGAGCGATTCCATCCAGCACATCACCCATCCCGTTGTTGTGTGACAACAATGGAGCGATCGCCCAGGCTAAAGAGCCTCGGGCCCACTCGAAGTCAAAGCACATCGAGTGGAAGTACCATGTACTGCGGGAGATCGTTGGTAGAGGGGACATCCTAATTCAAAAGGTAGCATCAGCGGATAATGTGGCAGACCCATTGACTAAGCCACTGACACAGAAGGTGTTTGAGAAACACGTGGAAAGTATGGGACTCCGGCTTGTACCAGATTGGACCTAAGTGCAAGTGGGAGCTGTTGGACAGTTTTGTATGCCCTTAGCTTCAATCATTTTGATGTACTTTTGTTATTTAGTGGAAATAAATAAAGTGCATGTTTGATTCATGTTGTTTGGTTTAATTCTGTGTAAAACCCTAAAACTGGACATTTGTAGAGACTCATGTTAGTTTTAAATGTTCACAGCTGTTGGATAAGTCTGGGGAGATTTATCCTGTCAAGGCTGATACTGGTGTGCCACCAAGTGTTGGGATGGCCTGTCTCAGCCATCAGGGTAAGACCCGAGGCACATACAGCATGGGATTACTTGAATCCTTGAACCGGACCAGATTTCCAGTCTTGCCCTGGACCTTGGAGATAGATGGGCAAAACTGGAAAGTTACACCTGACCCCTAGACTCGATTATGACACTTCACTAGGTGCTGGATCAGGCTGCCTTTGATATGCCAATCAGTGAGATCCTTAGTGGGGATCAAAACCTGGGTATGTTGGGGCAG
Source organism: Nelumbo nucifera (assembly GCF_055504915.1). Classification (NCBI taxonomy): domain Eukaryota; kingdom Viridiplantae; phylum Streptophyta; class Magnoliopsida; order Proteales; family Nelumbonaceae; genus Nelumbo; species Nelumbo nucifera. The sequence continues at coordinate 141,780,088 of NC_142649.1, read as the reverse complement.
TTTGAGAATTCATCTGAGTGGGTGGTCATAGTGACAGAATCAGCCACTTTGTCGGACAAAGGGTAATGATCGGGAATGCACTCTCTCTGATGGAAACCAAACTGCCGGCAGTTGATTTCAATCGTTGGAATTTTGTTTTTGCAAAATTAATATATTTACATATATATGTACGGTTTCAAAATGTTTGCAAATGGTTTTAATTCCCGGGATCCATGTGAGAGGAGAGTGCGGCACTGTTCCTTGCAGCTGAGGGAGAGGTCCTCTCTTGTCGGGCAGTGCTTGATCATTAAGGGCTGAGAGGTTAAGTGTAAGACCATTTAGGATAATACCTGATGGGCTAATCTTGCACCTGCCCACAGTCCCTGGGTTTTTATAAGATGGCTTGGCCCAGGGACCACTTAATGTAAGTGTTGGGCCCATAGGGTTCATACGATGGACTCAAGGGGTTCATTGAGATTTTCAGTGAATTTGGCTGGGCCTTGCATTAAAGGCTGGGCCGAACCCATGTGGCTGGTGTGTAGATCAATGCTTGGGTGCCACGCCATACAAAGAAGCCCAACTGGGCAGCAGATTGGAAACTAATTAAACACTGAATACTTAATGGGCCAAAAGCCCATTTCGAAGTGGGCTGATATGATCACCCATCAATGGGGCGAATTTGAGATTGAAGTTAGCAAAAAGGATTGGGCTCTTAGCCTTATCCACTCTTAGAGACCAAATTCAAATCAGATTTGAATCTGGTAACCTCCTGATAAGATCAGGAGTAAGCTAACTCTATCTGGAAAAGGGATTAAGGTTATCCCCTATCCAAATACTGATTTGGATTGGGATAACTCCTAATTAGGAGATTTCTTAATCAAGAAGAAAAGAGAGGAGATTTTCGAATGAACCAAGACAGGGAAATCAGATTTCGATCCAAGAGGTTCTGGTAAGCAAGAAAGGTTCCTGCGAATTGAGATTAGATCTCATTCTCTCCAGAAAAGAAAACAGTTCAGCTTTTTCGTTTCTGGAAATCTCCTCCTGCCGCCGCCATCTGCATTGTTGCAAGATTTGATCTTTGCAGAAAAGAAAGTCAAGAAACCAGTTCTTGACATCAGTCTTGCAAGAAAGACTGAAAGAATTCAGTGTTTAGTACATCCAGGGGATTCTTGTGAAGGATCCAGTGTGTAGGACGCACCCTGCTGGTTCTGTTCCATCCACAGCTGTGTCATCTTCAGCAGGGACAGATCTTGGAGCATTCTTTGGGCGTGAACACCAACTTTGGGAGATACTGCTTCTCCGGATCAGGTATAATCCTCCCATTTATCTTTTGGTACAGATCTGGTTTGATTAGGGTTCAAGTAGAACCTTGAATATTGTATTCTAAATTCAGGGAATATGATTCCCAGTTGGGAGAAGGTAGGAAATTTTTGAAATTCGCCCCACCCATTCCGCAACCTTTATGGCGTCCATTAGATGGATCCTACCATTCTTTCATAATGATCATACACTGCCCGACAAGAGAGGACCTCTCCCTCGGCTGCAAGGAACAGTGTTGCACTCTCCACTTATATGGATCCTGGGAATTAAAACCTTCTTGCAAACATTTTAGAAACCATATATATTCTTTTATATCTTATATAAAATATATTTTGCAAACCAAATCTCAACGGTTGAAATCGGCTGCCGGCAGTCTTGGTTTCCACCAGTGAGAGTGCATCCCCGATAATTACCTTTGTCCGACAAAGGGGATGGTCCTGTCACTATGATCACCCACTGAGATGAATTCTCGGACTGTCCCAACATACCCAGGTTTTGATCCCCGCTAGGGATCTCACTGATTGGTACATCAAAGATAGCCCAATCCGACACCTAGTGCAGTATCATAATCGAGTCTAGGGGTCGGGTGTTTTAGGCTGCCGCCCCCTTCTTCTTTTATAATCTTAAAGAGATCAGCTCCTAATCAGATTAGGAGTTGCTAATCCAAATCTCATTTGGGTTAGAAGTACCTTTAAGTGATAAGGGATAATCCTTATCTCATCTGGAGATCAGATTAGCCATCTCCTAATCTGATTAGGAGGTTTCCAGATCTAAATCTTATTTAGATCTTGGACTCTCTAAGTGGATAGGGTCTAAGCCCAATCCTATTAGCTGATCTACTTCAGATTTCGCCCCTTTATTAACTAAATTAACAGCCCAGCTTGAAATGGGCTTTAGGCCCATTAAGCTTATGTGCTCACTTAACCCTCTTAACTGCTGCCCAGTTGGGCTTCCTTGTATGGTGTGGGACCCAAGCATTGATCTACACATCAGCCACATGGGTTCGGCCCAGCCTTTGTTACAAGGCCTGGCCGAATACACTATTAAGGACAGTGCACCCCCTGAAACCCATCAAATGGGCTCTACGGGCCCAACACTTACCTTAAGAGGTCCCTGGGCCAAGCAACCTTGTAACACCCAGGGACAGTGGGCAGATGCAAGATTAGCCCATCAGGTATTATCCTCAATGGTCTTACACTTAACCTCTCAACCCATAATGATCATACACTGCCCGACAAGAGAGGACCTCTCCCTCGGCTGCAAGGAACAGTGTTGCACTCTTCCCTCATATGGATCCCGGGAATTAAAACCTTTTTGCAAACATTTTAGAAACCACATATATACTTGTATATCTCATATAAAATGTATTTTGCAAAAAACAAATCTCAACGGTTGAAACGGGCTGCCGGGAGTCTTGGTTTCCATCAGTGAGAGTGCATCCCCGATCATTACCTTTGTCCGACAAAGGGGCTGATCCTGTCACTATGATCACCCACTCAGATGAATTCTCGGACTGTCCCAACATACCCAGGTTTTGACCCCCGCTAAGGATCTTACTGTTTGGTACATCAAAGATAGCCCAATCCGACACCTAGTGCAGTATCATAATCGAGTCTAGGGGTCGGGTGTAACTTTCCAGTTTTGCCCATCAATCTCCATGGTCCAGGGCAATACTGGAAATCTGGTCCAGTTCAAAGATTCAATTAGTCCTACACTGTATGTGCCTAGGGTCTCACCCTGGCAACTGAGACAGGCCACCCCAACCAACTTGGTGGCACCACAGTGTCAGCCTTGTCAGGATAGGTCTCCCCAGACCGACCCACTGGTTGTGAACATTCTAAACTAACACGAGTCTCATAAAGTGTCCAGTTTAAGGGTATTACACAGCAACATACCATGGAAACAGGAATCAAATATGTATCTTTATTCATTTACAATAAACACATAAAGTACATCATTCTGATTGAAACTAAGGGCATACAAAACTGTCTAACACAATTGTCTTACACTTAACCTCTCAGCCCATACAAGGAAGCCCAACTGGGCAGCAATTTGGAAGGTTTTTGAGTACATAACCATAAATGGGCCTTAAGCCCATTTCGAACTGGGCTGATTTGATCAGTCATCTAAAGGGGGCGAATTCTGAATTAGGTCAGCTAAAAGGTTTGGGCTTAGACCCTATCCACTCAGAGAGTTCAAGATCTAAATAAAATTTAGATCTGGAAACCTCCTAATTAGATTAGGAGACAGCTGATCTGATCTGCAGATAAGATAGGGATTATCCCTTATCACTAAGGGACTTCTAACCCAAATATGATTTGGATTAGCAACTCCTAATCTGATTAGGAGCTGATCCCTTTAAGATTATAAAAGGGGAAGGAGGCGGCAGCCTTGAAAAACACAACAACAACATCAATACCATTCTTCTCTTTAAAAGAAAGAGAGATTGAGAGATTTCCTGCATACTGCGAATTCTCTTCTGCCGCCACCTTCCTGCCATTGCCATTCCTTCAGTTCGATCTCCAGTTCTTGGGAGTAATCAAGATTGGATCTTGATTTCAATCTTTTGGGAAAAGATTGATTGGAGCTGTACTCACAAGCCGTCCAGTTGATTCTTGCGAAGGGTCAAGTTCTTTTGAAGAACGTTGCTGATTCTGCACCATCCTGCACTGCGCCATCTTCAGTGGGAGCAGTCTTTGGATCCTTCCTTGGGCATGAACACCTCCATTGGAAGATAGTATTTCTCTGTATCAGGTATAATCCTCTCCCACTCCTTTTGGTTCAGATCTGGTTCAGTTTATGGTTCAAGATTGATCCTTGAAAATATGATTTTCTAAATAGGGAATACGATTCCCAGTTGAAGGGAGAGAAAAATTTTTGAAATTCGCCCCTTATTCCGCAATCTTTGGGCGTCCATAGGATGGATCTCTCGGTCCCTTCAGTCAAAACCTGGGTATGTTGGGATAGTCCGAGAATTCATCTGAGTGGGTGATCATAGTGACAAGATCAGCCCCTTTGTCGGACAAAGGTAATGATCGGGGATGCACTCTCACTGATGGAAACCAAGACTGCCGGCAGCCAATTTCAACCGTTGAGATTTGTTTTGCAAAATATATTTCATATAAGATGTGAAAGTATATATATGGTTTATAAAATGTTTGCAAGAAGGTTTTAATTCCTGGGATCCATATGAGTGGAGAGTGCAACACTGTTCCTTGCAGTCGAGGGAGAAGTCCTCTCCTGTCGGGCAGTGTATGATCATTATGGGCTGAGAGGTTAAGTGTAAGACCATTGAGGATAATACCTGATGGGCTAATCTTGCATCTGCCCACAGTCCCTGGGTGTTACAAGGTGGCTTGGCCCAGGGACCTCTTCGGGTACGTGTTGGGCCTGTAGAGCCCATTTGATGGGTTTCAGGGGGTGCACTGTCTTTAACAGTGTATTCAGCCAGGCCTTGTAACAAAGGCTGGGTCGAACCCATGTGGCTGATGTGTAGATCAATGCTTGGGTCCCACGCCATACAAGGAAGCCCAACTGGGCAGCACTTAAGAGGGTTAAGTGAGCACATAAGCTTAATGGGCCTAAAGCCCATTTCGAACTGGGTTGTTTATTTAGTTAATAAAGGGGCGAAATCTGAAGTGGATCAGCTAATAGGATTGGGCTTAGACCCTATCCACTTAGAGAGTCCAAGATCTAAATAAGATTTAGATCTGGAAACCTCCTAATCAGATTAGGAGATGGCTGATCTGATTTCCAGATAAGATAAGGATTATCCCTTATCACTTAAAGGGACTTCTAACCCAAATGTGATTTGGATTAGCAACTCCTAATCTGATTAGGAGCTGATCCCTTTAAGATTATAAAAGAAGAAGGGGGCGGCAGCCTAAAACACACACAGATCATCAGGTTTTCTTTAGTGCTGAAATCAAGAAGAGAGAGTTCTGCTCCCTGCAAATACTCTCTTGCCGCCTCCCTGTTCTTGCCGCCCTGTTTGCCAGTTCGATCTCCACATGTGGGAGAAGTCAAGATTGGATCTTGACATCAGTCCTTTGAGAAAGGGTTGAAAGGAAGCTGTGCTCACGTACCATCTTGCTGATTCTTGCGAAGGACAGAGTTCTTGGAGAAGGACACTGCTGATTCTGCTCCACCTGCACTGCGCCATCTTCAGTGGGAGTAGTCTTTGGATCCTTCCTTCGGTGTGAACACCTTCGTTGGGAGATATTACTTTTTCGTATCAGGTATAATCCTTCCCACTCCTTTTTGGTTTAGATCTGGTTCAGATTATGGTTCAGAATTGATCCTTGAAAATATGATTTTCTAAATGGGGAATACGATTCCGAGTTGAAGGGAGAGAAAAATTTTTGAAATTCGCCCCTTATTCTACAATCTTTTGGGCGTCCATAGGATGGATCTCTCATCTCTTCACATTGAGGATAATACCTGATGGGCTAATCTTGCATCTGCCCACACTCCCTAGGTGTTACTAGGTGACTTGGCCCAGGGACCACTTGGGGTAAGTGTTGGGCCCATAGAGCCCATTTGATGGGTTTTACGGGGTGCACTGTCCATAATAGTGTATTCGGCCAGGCCTTGTAACAAAGGCTGGACCGAACCCATGTAGTTGATGTGTAGATCAATGCTTCGGTCCCATGCCATACAAGGAAGCCCAACTGGGCAGCAGTTAGGAAGGTTAAGTGAGCACATAAGCTTAATGGGCCTAAAGCCTATTTCGAAGTGGAATTATTTAATAAGTTAAATATGGGCGAATTCTGAGATGGATCAGCAGATAGGATAGGGTCTTAACCCTATCCACTCAGAGAGTCCATATCTGAATATGATTCAGATTTAGGAGAAGGTTGATCTAATCTACAAATAAGATAAGGGTTTATCCTTATCTCCTAAAGAGAGGTCTGATCCAAATATGATTTGGATAAGCATCTCCTAATTGGATTAGGAACTGATCCTTTGGGTTTACAAAAGAAGGAGGGGGCGACAGCCTTTAGATGCATCAAATAATCAGATCCTCTTCAGTGTTGAAATGATAAGAAGAAAGATTTTTGCAATCTCTACAATGATCTTTCTTGCCGCCTCCTTCCTGCAGCCGCCAGACATCTAGTTCGATCTGCAGTTGTAGGAGAAGTCAAGATTCGATCTTGACATCAGTTCTTTGAGAAAGAATTGATAGCACATAAGCTTAATGGGCCTAAAGCCCATTTCGAAGTGGACTTATTTAATAAGTTAAATATGGGCGAATTCTGAGATGGATCAGCAGATAGGATAGGGTCTTAACCCTATCCACTCAGAGAGTCCATATCTGAATATGATTCAGATTTAGGAGAAGGTTGATCTAATCTACAAATAAGATAAGGGTTTATCCTTATCACCTAAAGAGAGGTCTGATCCAAATATGATTTGGATAAGCATCTCCTAATTGGATTAGGAACTGATCCTTTGGGTTTACAAAAGAAGGAGGGGGCAGCAGCCTTTAGATGCATCAGATAATCAGATCCTCTTCAATGCTGAAATCATAAGAAGAAAGATTTTTGCAATCTCTGCAATGATCTTTCTTGCCGCCTCCTTCCTGCAGTCGCCAGACATCCAGTTCGATCTGCAGTTGTAGGAGAAGTCAAGATTCGATCTTGACATCAGTTCTTTGAGAAAGAATTGATAGGAAGCTGTACTCACGTGCCATCCTACTGTTGCTTGCGAAGGACAGAATTCTTGGAGAAGAATACTGTTGATGCTGCTCCATCCTGCACTGCGCCATCTTCAGTGGGAGTAGTCTTTGGATCCTTCCTTGGGCGCGAACACCTTCGTTGGGAGATACTTTTTCTCTGTATCAGGTATAATCTTCTCCTACTCCTTTTGGTTCAGATCTGGTTCAGTTTATGGTTCAAGATTGATCATTGAAAATATGATTTTTAAATAGGGAATGTGATTCCCAGTTGAAAGGGAGAGAAAAATTTTTGAAATTTGCCCCTTTATTCCGCAAGGTTTGGGCGTCCATACGATGGATCTCTCATCCCTTCAGTGGTATCAGAGCCAGGTTCAAATCTTGAACCAATTTGTTTTAGATCTGAACTTGCGCAAATGGGCAGAAGGCGTTCTACCCAATTTGCTCAGATATGGGTTTTGGGAAATTTGTTCCCAAAATTATGGGCGAATAATCTGAAATTAAATTTTACATAAATCTGATTATTTTCCAGAATTGTTCTTTATAATTTTCTTGATTTATGGGTTGTTCGTACAAGAGGAGTTCGAAATCTTGATTTGCGCAGGGAACCTGCAATTTTGCAGTTTTGGATTGCTTTATTACATTTGGTCTGTAAAATAATTTTTTTTTATTTTTTAGACTGAATGTATAGGTATTCGATCTGATGTAATTATTAATAGAAATTAGGATTTCTATTTTTTTATTTTGGATGGAAGAAGGTGGCGTAGAGAAGGAGATTTCGTAGATGGGAGAACTGCAATCTGCGATTTGCAGTTTATGAAACTACAACCTGTGATCTAACCTCTGTTTTGCAGGAAGGAGTGTGCTAACAGCCCTATGAGACTGATTATCTCTTTTCTTTTATCAGTATTTAATTTCAGATTATTTTCTTGAATTAAAGATTTAATTAAAGATCAAACCCTAGGCGCATTCGAACCAAGATTGGTTCAAATTGTTTGGACCGAATCTAGGGTTTGATCAAGGCTCAAAGTCAGCCCTATTTTTCCCACTAATGGGCCTGAGGATTGATATTAAATTAAATGGTTAATTTGGCCCAACCTGTAAAGGCCCGGTTTTAAATGGTTAAAACTGCTAAAAGCGCACTCTGCTAAATGGTTAAAACTTCAGCTGGTTGTTCTGGGCTGAAGTTCGGCGTGCCTTGCGATGCCTCCGTTGCTACTTCTTTATTGGCTTGGCATTGGTGCTTCTAACCTCTGTATGCTCCGATACTGGTCTGCCATGAGGTAACTCCTGGTTATCATGGACAGAAAGGCCTTGCTTTGAGTTCACACCCAGAACCCCAAACTGGTTACCTGCAAGCGGCCCATGTTGCTGCGAACACCGAGGAAGATTAGCCCTGTTAAGCTGAGTATCCTCGGACCTATTTCCGAGGTTCCCTTGTGGAGCAGGTGGAGTGATCTGACCGTCTCTCCTTACATAAGGTGAGACTTCACTTCTAGGAGGAACTAGAACTTGGGAAGTCTCTTGGCCTCGGTAGGGAGATCGAGTGATGTCCTGGTTCACGCGAGGTCAGTTCTAGTTCTGCTGGGCCCCTAGGTAGCGAGGTGGAACCGGCTGCTGGCTCTACGGCAATGGGGGGAACTGTTGCTGGAACTACTAGTATAATACTTACTGCTGGTATTGCTGAAATTGCTGGACCTGAATGGCCCGCACACACTGCACCAGGTCATTGAACTGGGACTGTCCAACTCCGGGGGGAACCACAGATGGCTCAGAAATGGTTGTGCCTACCACTAGGGGAAGTGGGGTGTTCACAGGTGTGGTGTTTTGTGGCATGGTCAGTGTTGGGACTCCAACCGCAGTAAGCGGGATGGTGAACTGGCCAATGCACACTGAAGGAAATTGAGGTTGCCCCTCGGAGACATTCATCTCGCTGCTCTGTCCAGCGTGACTGGAAGATGCCATTGATTTAGAGTGATGATTGTGAAAGTGGTTTTTTGATGGATTTCCCACAGACGGCGCCAATTGATGTTGCGCGATTTGACTACTCCCTACTGGAGGATGATCTGGCTTCCAGTCGGGCAGTGAGCTAGGTGAATCTGCAAGAAATGATCAGAGAACCCGGGGTGGCTAACCCGGCGAGGTCGCTCTGATGCTTAAGTCAGTAAACTGATGCAAGCTGAAAAGCTTTGAGAACTTAGAGAGCTAGAGAGCTAGAGAGTAGAAAAATCGCGCGTACCTTGCACCATTGGGGTTGGTGCCTTTATATACTGAAGTAGTCATGGAGCTCACGAAAGAGCTCTGGGATATCCGAGGTGTGGTGATAAAGTTTGTTCCGCTTCCAAAGGAGCAATATACAGGTAAGCCTTATCATTCCACTTCCGACTCCAGCAGAGTCGAGATGAGTCCTCATTGTAATCTCAGAAGAGTTAGGATCTGTTAGCTCATCGTGATCTCGAGAGATTTGGGATCCGTTGGAGAGACCTCTCGAGTTGGTTACGCGGGAGTCAGTTGCGGCGATTCGAGTTGTTGGTCCTGAGTTGGTACTTCGGTCTTTTAGTTCCGAACTGAATTGAATACCAAGGTGCCTCGATGCCGAGGTGAGCCTTGTGCCGAGGAGGCCCTGCATCGAGGTGATACTTATGCCGAGGTGACTGCACACTCGAGCTCAATTGTTGCGAAGTAAACTTGCCAGGCTGAGTTGTCATCTCTTGGTCGGGTCGTGTCCACGTGTCCCCTTTTCGCTAGGTTGGGCCAAATCACCCTTATCAGTTTTCAACCCTGCTGTTGACCAAGTCATGCACCCAGCAATGACTTTGAGTCCAATTCTCATAAAACTTGTGTTTTGTTTAAAAATAGTTGCCAACCTAGGTAGTTAAATCGTTGACCCATTCGACCCAGTTACCTAGCTATGGGTTGCAAACTTAATGTATGTGCACTTTTGAAGGCCATAAATTTGCATTTAGATGTCCAATTGAGGCATCTTTTCTTTTTTGTTAAATTTAGGTAATATTTTGAGATTTATGTGTCCCCTAGTTATTCTTTTTTGGCCTAAAATCATAATTTTTAGCATTTTTTATAAATAAAATAATAAAAACTGAATTAAAAATATAAATTAAATATAAAATAATACACATATTACATATAAAATATAAATATAATTATACATTATTTATTGAATAATATATGTATTTAAACACACACACACATAGGGTGATGATGTGGCATGGTCTAGCCCCTTCAACCCCCTGACTAGTGACTAGTGACCCAGAAGCAAAAACGGTTCAGCATCAGGGTTGGTTTTTAAAGCATTGTGCTAAACACAATATTTCTCACTTCACATGCATGGCTCTTATTATTGGTTACACAACCATCCATTTCATCTAATTAAGATTAACAACTAGACCTAATACCCAAGATGAAGTGTAGTAAACACAGATGATGTATCAATATTAGGACTTGGTTGGTGTGGTTTTGCTGATATTGATCCTTCTTAGTTCACCAAATTCTTCCAAAGGAGTGGTATTTCTAGAATTAACCCTAATGAGGTTATTGTGTGCCTTTGATTATTTTATGTTTTACTTTCAATTGGGATTGTTTTCTATTATTGTTCATTTTTATCTTTTCAAAGCAACACACATGTAGAGGAGTTTCAATAGTTTGTTTGGCTACATTTTATGCCTATGTGAAAGTCCAACAAGGTTCAATGGATAGAGATTTTGTTAGCTATGAAATTTGCCTAAAACTTGTAAAGAGTATCTAGATGGTGTTGATCAATTTATTAGGTTTGATTTTAGGTAGGAAAACCGTGAAGAAGAAATTTGATGTCCTTGCAGAAGATGTGGCAATGTGTTTATGGACGGGTCAAGTTGATGTGAAACTCCATCTAATCTTGAATGGATTTCTTCCAGATTATATGGAGTGAATATTTTATGTGCTTGTGATGACCAAGGTTCAAAATATCGATACACCCCATAAGCCCGTATTGGGCAATATCGATAGCTTCATTTTTAGTTTTTTTTTTCAAATTCTGTTTAGAGGGGGGCGGTTTAAGGTTTGTCCACCCCTTGAACCAGTTGAAACCCCGAAACACCCCTTGGAGGGGCATATCAGGAAGCCTCCAATACAATATGTATTGGCCAATACGACCCAATACATATCGATATTTTGAACCTTGCTTATGATATGTAATGAAACTTGTCCTTGTGGTAACCCAATTAAACATGATGATATGCATGAAATGATTTATGATGCATGTGGCATTCCTATGGTGGAACAATGTGCGAAAAGGATGGACATTTCAATACAACCTAGTGGAGGACCTCATTCCGGTGTTCAAATGTTTTTAGTTTGTTACAAGATGTTGAATGAAAAATATATTTATGTTGTACAAGATACTCAAAATTTTCATTGTAAGGCTATCATATGAAGTGTTTGTATGGGTGGAGCAACAAGTCTTTTATTGAGTTGTTTGAATTATTCAAGGAGGTTCTCATAGATGGTAATCAAGTATCAAGTTCTTTCTATGAAACTAAAAAGATGATGAGAAACCTCAGACTTAAGTATGAAAAAACCGATGCATGTGCAAATGATGATTATGTGTTGTTTTAGAATGAACATGTTAATGATGAGATTTGCTCTGTGTGTGGTGCCTCAAAATGGAAGCCAAATGATAACCATGAAAACAATACTAATGAGGCATTTGGTACAAATGAGAGAGATTATTGCAAAGGTCCTACACTATTTTCCTTCAAAACTAAGGCTACAACGTCTTTTTATGTCAACTAAAACTTTATTTCTCAGGACTTGGCTTGAAAATGAATGTATCAAAGATGACTTTATGAGGCACATTGCTAATTCTCCTATTTGGAAGGATTTTGATGCTAGGTATCCGAACATTATTGTTGAACCTCACTATGTTAGGCTTCATTTAGCAAGTTATGGCATAAATCCATTTAGAAAACTTTTGTCATGTATAGTACATGGCCAGTGGTTTTGATTCCATATAGTTTTCCTTATGGATATCTATGAAGAAGCCATATATGCTTTTGTCAGTGATTACTCCTAGTCTAAATGATCGTGTAAATGATATTAATTTGTATTTACAACCCCTTATTGCTGAAATCAAGGAATTATAAGAGGATGGTATGAAAACATATGACACATCTATTAAATAGAATTTTTAACTGTGCACTGCTTTGTTATGAACAATAATAACATTCCTGCACATGATAAATTGTCATGTTAGAGTACCAAAGGGAGGTTTATATGTCTATCATGTAACAATAAAACCTAATTTCATTAGTTGATGATGAGAGTAGAATTTATCATATTTTTATCCCCAATTATTATGTCTTTTATACCAAATTAGCATCTAATTGGACTCATATTTCGGTTTAGGGCATGAAAGAAAGCATCAGGAGCAAAGAAAGACAAATCGGATGATTTTTCACAGTTTCGACATCGTTCAGTAATCTGGGCCAAACTCGCGTATCCGAACTCCGAATGGGCTGATTCAATATCCAATGGAAAGATAATAGAAAAAAGCCACAACTTTTATGTTTTGGGCTTTTGCAGATTTGGCCTGCATCAAAGTCAAATCCGGGCCCGAAGTTGCGGAAAATTCACAGGAAGGCCCAATCCGCAGCTGAAGCCTAACTTGCAGAAAAGCCTGGCTGAAGCCCAATTTGGAGAGGAGGTCTAATACGAATCCAAAAACAAGAAACTGAGAATAGTCCTTCCAGATCTAAATTCTTGATGTAATCGTAGAGAGATAAGAGGATTGAGTTCATTAGATAAAAAGATAAGATTATAATTAGGATAGAACTTTTTATTCTTGTAAAGATCAACTTCAAGAGGAAGTAGGAGACCACCCCCTCCCCTTTAAGCTATATAAAGGAGGGGGCGGACCAGCTTTAGGCATCACTGAATGAAGGGATGGGATATCCATCACATGGTCGCCCAAATCTTGCGGAATGGATAGGGCGAATTTCAAAAAAAATTTCTCCCATCTTTGCAGGGAATCGAATTCCCTATTTCAGAAAACATATTTTCAAGGTTGAATCAAGAACCAAATCAGATCTGAACCAATAGAAGTAGGAGGGAGGATATACCTGATACAGAGAATCAATATCTCCCAAAGGAGGTGTTCACGCCCAAGGAAAGATCCAAAATCTGCTCCCACTGAAGATGGCATAGTGAAGGATGGAGCAGAATCAACAACGTTCTTCCAAAAGAACTTGACCCTTCGCAAGAATCAACTGGATGGCTTGTGGGTACAGCTCTAACCAATCTTTTCCCAAAAGATTGGAATCAAGATCAAATCTTGATTTCTCCCAAGAACTGGAGATCGAACTAAAGGGAATGGCGACGGCAGGAAGGAGGCGGCAAGAGAGAATTCGCAGGGTGCAGAAAATCTCTTTCTGTGATTTTTAGCTCTGAAGAGAATTCAACATCAATGACAAAACTATATTCGCCCCTTTCTTCTTTCATAATCTTAAAGGCATCAGCTCCTAATCACATTAGGAATTGGTAATCCAAATCATATTTGGGTTAGAAGTCCCTTTAAGTGATAAGGGATAATCCTTATCTTATCTGCAGATCAGATCAGCCATCTCCTAATCTAATTAGGAGGTTTCCAGATCTAAATCTCATTTAGATTTTGGACTCTCTAAGTAGATAGGGTCTAAGCCCAATCCTATCAGCTGATCCACCACAGAATTCGCCCCCTTTAATTGACTGATCAAATCAGCCCAGTTCGAAATGGGCTTAAGGCCCATTTAAGGTTATGTACTCAATTAGCCTTCCAAACTACTACCCAGTTGGGCTTCCTTGTATGGTGTGGGACCCAAACATTGATCTACACATCAGCCACATGGGTTCAGCCCAGCCTTTGTTACAAGGCCTGGCCGAATACACTGTTATGGACAGTGCACCCCCTGAATCCCATCTAATGAGCTCCATGGGCCCAACACTTACACTAAGTGGTCCCTGGGCCAAGCCACCTTGTAACACCCAGGGATTGTGGGCAGATGCAAGATTAGCCCATCAGGTATTATCCTCAATGGTCTTACACTTAACCTCTCAGCCCATAATGATCATACACTGCCCGACAAGAGAGGACCTCTCCCTCGGCTGCAAGGAACAATGTTGCACTCTCTACTTATATGGAACCCGAGAATTAAAACATTTTGCAAACATTTTAGAAACCACAATATATACTTTTATATCTCATATAAAATATACTTTGCAAAAACAAATCTCAACGGTTGAAATCGGCTGCCGGCAGTCTTGGTTTCCATCAGAGAGAGTGCATCCCCGATCATTACCTTTGTTTGACAAAGGGGCTGATCCTTTCACTATGATCACCCACTCAGATGAATTCTCGGACTGTCCCAACATACCCAGGTTTTGACCCTCGCTAAGGATCTCACTGATTGGTACATCGAAGACAGCCCAATCTGACATCTAGTGTAGTATCATAATCGAGTCTAGGGGTTAGGTGTAACTTTCCAGTTTTTCCCATCTATCTCCAAGGTCCAGGGCAATACTGGAAATCTGGTCTGGTTCAAAGGTTCTGTTAATCATACACTGTATGTGCCTAGGGTCTCACCCTGGCAGCTGAGACAGGCCACCCCAACTGACTTGGTGGCACTACAGTGTCAGCCTTGTCAGGATAGGTCTCCCCTGACCGATCCACTGCTGTGAACATTCTAAACAAACATGAGTCTCATTAAGTGTCCAGTTTAAGGGTATTACACAGAAACATACCAAGGGAATATGAATCAAATATGTATCTTTATTCATTTTCAATAAACTCATAAAGTACATCATTCTGATTGAAGCTAAGGGCATACAAAACTGTCTAGCATGCTGGACTCTCTGAGTGGATAGGGTCTAAGCCCAATCCTTTTAGCTGACCCACTTCAGAATTCTCCCCCCTTAGATGATTGATCAAATCAGCCCAGTTCGAAATGGGCTTAAGGCCCATTTAAGGTTATGTACTCAAAAACCTTCCAAATTGCTGCCCAGTTGGGCTTCCTTGTATGGCGTGGGACCCAAGCATTGATCTACACATCAGCCACATGGGTTCAGCCCAGCCTTTGTTACAAGGCCTGGCCGAATGCACTGCTGAAGACAGTGTACCCCCTGAAACCCATCAAATGGGCTCTATGGGCCCAACACTTACACTAAGTTGTCCCTGGGCCAAGCCACCTTGTAACACCCAGGGACTGTGGGCAGATGCAAGATTAGCCCATCAGGTGTTATCCTCAACGGTCTTACACTTAACCTCTTAGCCCATAATGATCAAACATTGCCCGACAAGAGAGGACCTCTCCCTCGCCTGCAAGGAACAGTGTTGCACTCTCCACTTATATGGATCCCGGGAATTAAAACCTTCTTGCAAACATTTTAGAAACCATATATATTCTTTTATATCTTATATAAAATATATTTTGCAAAACAAATCTCAACGGTTGAAATCGGCTGCCGGCAGTCTTGGTTTCCATCAGTGAGAGTGCATCCCCGATCATTACCTTTGTCCGACAAAGGGGCTGATCCTGTCACTATGATAACCCACTCAGATGAATTCTCGGACTGTCCCAACATACCAATGTTTTGATCCCTGCTAGGGATCTCACTGATTGGTACATCAAAGATAGCCCAATCCGACACCTAGTGCAGTATCATAATCGAGTCTAGGGGTCGGGTGTAACTTTCCAATTTTGCCCATCAATCTCCAAGGTCCAGGGCAATACTGGAAATCTGGTCCAGTTCAAAGATGCAATTAATCCTACACTGTATGTGCCTAGGGTCTCACCTTGGCAGCTGAGACAGGCCACCCCAACCGACTTGGTGGCACCACAGTGTCAGCCTTGTCAGGATAGGTCTCCCCAGACCGACCCACCGGCTGTGAACATTCTAAACTAACACGAGTCTCATTAAGTGTCCAGTTTAAGGGTATTACACAGAAACATACCAAGGGAACATGAATCAAATATGTATCTTTATTCATTTACAATAAACTCATAATGTACATCATTCTGATTGAAGCTAAGGGCATCCAAAACTGTCTAACAGCTCCCACTTTCACTTAAGTCCAATCAGGTACAAACCGGAGTCCCATGCTTTCTACGTGTTTCTCAAACACTTTCTGTGATAGTGACTTTGTCAATGGGTCTGCTACATTTTCCGCTGACGCTACCTTCTGAATCAGGACGTCCCCTCTACCAACAATCTCCCGCAATACGTGGTACTTCCTCTCGATGTGCTTCGACTTCGAGTGGGCTCGTGGCTCCTTTGCCTGAGCAATGGCTCCACTGTTGTCGCACAACAATGGGATGGGTGATGTGCTGGACGGAACAACTCCGAACTCGTAAATGAACTTCTTCATCCACACAGCTTCTTTGGCAGCCTCACTTGCGGCAATGTATTCGGCCTCGGTCGTGGAGTCTGCAGTGGACCCCTGTTTGCTGCTTTTCCAGCAAGGGGACATATTTGGATTAGCAACCCCTAATCTGATTAGGAGCTGATCCCTTTGAGATTATAAAAGGAGAAGGGGGCGGCAGCCTTTGATATGATAAAAACAACATTCTTCTCTTTGAAGAAATAGAGATTGAGAGATTTCCTGCATACTGCGAATTCTCTCCTGTCGCCACCTTCCTGCCATTGCCGTTCCTTCAGTTCGATCTCCAGTTCTTAGGAGCAATCAAGATTCGATCTTGATCTCAATCTTTCGGGAAAAGATTGGTTGGAGCTGTACTCACAAGCCGTCCAGTTGATTCTTGTGAAGGGTCAAGTTCTTTTGAAGAACGTTGTTGATTCTGCTCCATCCTTCACTGCGCCATCTTCAGTGGGAGCAGATTTTGGATCCTTCCTTGGGCGTGAACACCTCCATTGGGAGATAGTATTTCTCCGTATCAGGTATAATCCTCTCCCACTCCTTTTGGTTCAGATCTGGTTCAGTTTATGGTTCAAGATTGATCCTTGAAAATATGATTTTCTAAATAGGGAATACGATTCCCAGTTGAAGGGAGAGATAAATTTTTGAAATCCGCCCCTTATTCCGCATTCTTTGGGCGTCCATAGGATGGATCTCTCATCCCTTCAGTGGTATCAGAGCCAGGTTCAAATCTTGAACCAGTTTGTTTCAGATCTGAACCAAGGTTCTGATACCACTGAAGGGATGAGAGATCCATCCTATGGACGCCCAAAAGATTGCGGAATAAGGGGCGAATTTCAAAAATATTTCTCTCCCTTCAACTGGGAATCGTATTCCCCATTTAGAAAATCATATTTTCAAAGATCAATTCTGAACCATAAACTGAACCAGATCTGAACCAAAAAGGAGTGGGAAGGATAATACCTGATACGGAGAAGTAATATCTCCCAACGAAGGTGTTCACGCCCAAGGAAGGATCCAAAGACTGCTCCCACTGAAGATGGCGCAGTGCAGGTGGAGCAGAATCAGCAGTGTTCTTCTCCAAGAACTCTGTCCTTCGCAAGAATCAGCAAGATGGTACGTGAGCACAGCTTCCTTTCAATCCTTTCTCAAAGGACTGATGTCAAGATCCAATCTTGACTTCTCCCACAAGTGGAGATCGAACTGGCAAACAGGGCGGCAAGAACAGAGAGGCGGCAAGAGAGTATTTGCAGGGAGCAGAATTCTCTCTTCTTGATTTCAGCACTAAAGAAAACCTGATGATCTGTGTGTTTTAGGCTGCCGCCCCCTTCTTCTTTTATAATCTTAAAGGGATCAGCTCCTAATCAGATTAGGAGTTGCTAATCCAAATCACATTTGGGTTAGAAGTCCCTTTAAGTGATAAGGGATAATCCTTATCTTATCTGGAGATCAGATCAGCCATCTCCTAATCTGATTAGGAGGTTTCCAGATCAATATCTTATTTAGATCATGGACTCTCTAAGTGGATAGGGTCTAAGCCCAATCCTATTAGCTGATCAACTTCAGATTTCGCCCCTTTATTAACTAAATAAACAGCCCAGTTCGAAATGGGCTTTAGGCCCATTAAGCTTATGTGCTCACTTAACCCTCTTAATTGCTGCCCAGTTGGGCTTCCTTTTATGGCATGGGACCCAAGCAATGATCTACACAACAGCCACATGGGTTCGGCCCAGCCTTTGTTACAAGGCCGGGCCGAATACGCTGTTAAAGATAGTACACCCCCTGAAACCCATCAAATGGGCTCTACGGGCCCAACACTTACCCTAAGAGGTCCCTAGGCTAAGCCACCTTGTAACACCCAGGGACTGTGGGCAGATGCAAGATTAGCCCATCAGGTATTATCCTCAATGGTCTTACACTTAACCTCTTAGCCCATAATGATCATACACTGCCCGACAAGAGAGGACCTCTCCCTCGGCTGCAAGGAACAGTGTTGCACTCTCCACTCATATAGATCCCAGGAATTAAAACCTTCTTGCAAACATTTTAGAAACCATATATATACTTTTATATCTTATATAAAATATATTTTGCAAAACAAATCTCAACGGTTGAAATCGGCTGCCGGCCGTCTTGGTTTCCATCAGTGAGAGTGCATCCCCAATCATTACCTTTGTCCGACAAAGGGGCTGATCCTGTCACTATGATCACCCACTCAGATGAATTCTCGGACTGTCCCAACATACCCAGGTTTTGACCCCCGCTAAGGATCTCACTGATTGGTACATCAAAGATAGCCCAATCCGACACCTAGTGCAGTATCATAATCAAGTCTATGGGTCGGGTGTAACTTTCCAGTTTTGCCCATCAATCTCCAAGGTCCAGGGCAATACTGAAAATCTGGTCCAGTTCAAAGATTCAATTAATCCTACACTGTATATGCCTAGGGTCTCACCCTGGCAGCTGAGACAGGCCACCCCAACCGACTTGGTGGCACTACAATGTCAGCCTTGTCAGGATAGGTCTCCCTAGACCGACCCACTGGCTGTGAACATTCTAAACTAACACGAGTCTCATTAAGTGTCCAGTTTAAGGGTATTACACAGAAACATACCAAGGGAACATGAATCAAATATGTATCTTTATTCATTTACAATAAACTCGTAAAGTACATCATTCTGATTCAAGCTAAGGGCATAAAAAACTGTCTAACACTTCCCACCTGTGAGCCTTGCCTACAAGGCAAGATGTCGAAACGGCCATTTAACGGTAAGCCTGAAAGATGTACAGGCACACTTGACCTAATACATACTGATGTATGTGGTCCCCTGAGTGTTAGGACATGAAATCAACACGTGTATTTCAGCACCTTCTGTTGGACAGTTTTGTATGCCCTTAGCTTCAATCATTTTGATGTACTTTTGTTATTTAGTGGAAATAAATAAAGTGCATGTTTGATTCATGTTGTTTGGTTTAATTCTGTGTAAAACCCTAAAACTGGACATTTGTGGAGACTCATGTTAGTTTTAAATGTTCACAGCCGTTGGATAAGTCTGGGGAGATTTATCCTGCCAAGGCTGATACTGGTGTGCCACCAAGTGTTGGGATGGCCTGTCTCAGCCATCAGGGTAAGACCCGAGGCACATACAGCATGGGATTACTTGAATCCTTGAACCGGACCAGATTTCCAGTCTTGCCCTGGACCTTGGAGATAGATGGGCAAAACTGGAAAGTTACACCTGACCCCTAGACTCGATTATGACACTTCACTAGGTGCTGGATCAGGCTGCCTTTGATATGCCAATCAGTGAGATCCTTAGTGGGGATCAAAACCTGGGTATGTTGGGGCAGTTTGAGAATTCATCTGAGTGGGTGGTCATAGTGACAGAATCAGCCACTTTGTCGGACAAAGGGTAATGATCGGGAATGCACTCTCTCTGATGGAAACCAAACTGCCGGCAGTTGATTTCAATCGTTGGAATTTTGTTTTTGCAAAATTAATATATTTACATATATATGTACGGTTTCAAAATGTTTGCAAATGGTTTTAATTCCCGGGATCCATGTGAGAGGAGAGTGCGGCACTGTTCCTTGCAGCCGAGGGAGAGGTCCTCTCTTGTCGGGCACTGCTTGATCATTAAGGGCTGAGAGGTTAAGTGTAAAACCATTTAGGATAATACCTGATGGGCTAATCTTGCACCTGCCCACAGTCCCTGGGTTTTTATAAGATGGCTTGGCCCAGGGACCACTTAATGTAAGTGTTGGGCCCATAGGGTTCATACGATGGACTCAAGGGGTTCATTGAGATTTTCAGTGAATTTGGCTGGGCCTTGTATTAAAGGCTGGGCCGAACCCATGTGGCTGGTGTGTAGATCAATGCTTGGGTCCCACGCCATACAAAGAAGCCCAATTGGGCAGCAGATTGGAAACTAATTAAACACTGAATACTTAATGGGCCAAAAGCCCATTTCGAAGTGGGCTGATATGATCACCCATCAATGGGGCGAATTTGAGATTGAAGTTAGCAAAAAGGATTGGGCTCTTAGCCTTATCCACTCTTAGAGACCAAATTCAAATCAGATTTGAATCTGGTAACCTCCTGATAAGATCAGGAGTAAGCTAACTCTATCTGGGAAAGGGATTAAGATTATCCCCTATCCAAATACTGATTTGGATTGGGATAACTCCTAATTAGGAGATTTCTTAATCAAGAAGAAAAGAGAGGAGATTTTCGAATGAACCAAGACAGGGAAATCAGATTTCGATCCAAGAGGTTCTGGTAAGCAAGAAAGGTTCCTGCGAATTGAGATTAGATCTCATTCTCTCCAGAAAAGAAAACAGTTCAGCCTTTTCGTTTCTGGAAATCTCCTCCTGCCGCCGCCATCTGCATTGTTGCAAGATTTGATCTTTGCAGAAAAGAAAGTCAAGAAACCAGTTCTTGACATCAGTCTTGCAAGAAAGACTGTAAGAATTCAGTGTTTAGTACATCCAGGGGATTCTTGTGAAGGATCCAGTGTGTAGGACGCACCCTGCTGGTTCTGTTCCATCCACAGCTGTGTCATCTTCAGTAGGGACAGATCTTGGAGCATTCTTTGGGCGTGAACACCAACTTTGGGAGATACTGCTTCTCTGGATCAGGTATAATCCTCCCATTTATCTTTTGGTACAGATCTGATTTGATTAGGGTTCAAGTAGATCCTTGAATATTGTATTCTAAATTCAGGGAATATGATTCCCAGTTGGGAGAAGGTAGGAAATTTTTGAAATTCGCCCCACCCATTCCGCAACCTTTATGGCATCCATTAGATGGATCCTACCATTCTTTCAGTGGTATCAGAGCCACAGGTTCGAATCTTGAACCAAAAGAAAATCAGATCTGACCCTGCGCAGATGGATAGAAGGTGTTCTTTCAAGATTGCGCAGATTGTCTTCTTTTTTTTTTCAAGAAACTGTTTCTTGTTAAGGGCGATTGATCTGAAATTAATTTCTATTAAATCCAAAATTTATTTGGAATTGTTCTTTATTTATTTTGATTTAATGGACTGTTCAAACCTGGAGATCGCAGTGCAGTTTTAGCGCAGATAGTCTGCGCACCCTTTTTCTTTTCTATTTATTTATTTCATTCAATTCGGTCTGTAAATAATTTTTTTTTATTTTTTAGACTGAATGTATAGGATTTGATCAAGAATGTAATTAATAGAAATAGGATTTCTGTTATTTTTCTTGATTAAAGAAGATGGAAGAAGATGGCGGCGCAGGAGATTTGCAGATGGAGAAATCGTTTTCTGCGATTTGCAGTTTATGAAACTGCATCCCTTGTGATTAACCTCTGTTTTGCAGGTGGTGCGAACAGTCCATAATTGTTTTGTGTTTGCTAGAAATCAAAACTATTAATTTCAGATCATTCAATAATTAATTCTTGAATTGAAAATCAGTTTTGGACCATTTCGTACTAGATTGGACCAAAACTGTTTGGACCAAATCTGGGTTTCGAAAGGGGCTGTTCTCAGTCCAATTGTCTCACACTTTTGTTCCAAATCTGATGTTCAATTACAGGGATTAATTCGGCCCACCTGTAAAGCCCAGTTTTAAAGGGTTAAAACTGCAAAAGCCCATTATTGTGAGATAAGCTGTATGGGCCGAACTGCTATCTGCGATTCAGCCCATACACCTAGTGGACATTAATCGTTAATGACTTGGTTTTTAAATGGGCCGTTGAATGGGCTTTACAGCAATTAATTGATTGGATCAATTCCTCCTTTACATGTGATGTTTGGATGTTTGATGTGCTGCGACCATGGGCCATAAGTACTTGGCCCGTGATGACTCGTTAGTGGCTCTTGCGCACACCATGGCTGAATGCACATCATTGCCATGGTGTCCCTGAAGGTCATTGGATGACCCCCTCTTTGCCTGGTGGGCCCCACAACCCTGAAAAGGGATGCGTACGGAACCCCTAGCCGATTAAGGCCCACCAGAAATCTGACTTTATGAAAGTCAGTGGGAGCCACTTTGGTTTGACCTAAATTAGAACTAGGCCGTGATTTTGTTCCCTCCAGCAAATATGAATGCAAGTGATAGGGAGATCCATATGATGGACTCTCTAAAGGCCTTCCGTCATTAGCACAATGATGGGTCTATCAGTAATGAGGAAACGCACCATAAAATTGGGCTATCCATTTGCTGTTGGATCTGTTAGAGTGTTTCATAAGATGATAGGGGCGTCATAGACCGATGTGGGAGGGGCTTCACCAGAAAATGGGAACTCTCTCACGGTACCTTGGCGTAACCTGAATATGATGGGTGTGCACTCACTGACAGAAGGGTTTACCTGAAAACGGCTCTGAACCTTGTCTGACAGAGGCGAAAGGGAAACTCATTTGATGAGTGGATATGATCCGTCACAGAAAGGTGGTGGGGTTATGCAGCTGAAACAGTTGGCTTCACGCACCCCATGTGATTTCCCACATTTCCAGAGACATTTCGTCGTCTCCGTCACTGAGAGAGGAGGGAAATCTCAGAGATGAACAAATGGGAATGGAACATAGATTAAAAGCCATATCTATGTAGGTAAACATGAATCAAACTAAGGTTGTGGACTAATGATTTTGCTGTTTTATCAGAAAATGGCAAACGGTCAATTTGCAAAGCTTCTAGACGATAACAAGCTTAAGGGCCCAAACTATGCCGACTGGTAGAGAAATCTTATGCTGGTCCTAACTTCTGAAAAGTTAGACAAGGTAGTGAAAAATCCTGCCCCGGAACGTCCGGGTGATAGGGCTTCTGAGGCCCGTAGGAGGGACTACCAAGATTGGGAGGATAAGAACTCCCTAGCCCGCTGCTTTGTCATTGCCTCATTAGACAACTCAATACAGAGGCAGTTCGATCAGATCGAACTTGCCAAGGACATATTGGACAGTCTAAGGACAATGTATGAGGAGCAGAACCGTTCTACTCGACAGAAGGTCCTGAAATTGTTCATGACCGCGCAGATGACCAAAGGGCAGAAAGTTCATGACCATTGTCTTCGGATGATGGGGTACATCAACGAACTTGAAGCTCTTGGATCCGGGCTAGATCTTGGCACGCAAGTGGATGCCATCCTAAATTCTTTGCCCTCTTCCTTCAATGCGTTCACTATGAACTACAATATGAATAAGCTGAATGTCAGCGTCCAGGAACTCAGCAATATGTTGCAGAGGGCCGAGGGTTTACTCAAAAAGGATGAGCCTGTGGTTATGCTTGCTGAAGCTAACAAATCGGGCAAGAGAAAGAGAAAGGCAAAGAAGCCCCAGAAGAAGACTACCAAACCCAAGAAGCAGAAGAAGAACAAGGCATCTGATGTCTGTCACTTCTGCAAGCAGACCGGCCACTGGAAGAGGAACTGTCCTACCTACTTGGAATCTAAGAAAGGTAATATCGAAACTTGTGTCATAGAAACTAATATGTTAGTTACTTCTGTGTCCTGGTGTGTTGACTCCGGGGCTTCAACTCATGCATTTAACTCACTGCAGGGGTTCAAAGTTAGCAGAAGGCTGAGTGAAGGTGAAGTGACACTGTTCTTGGGAACAACTGCAAGTGTTGCAGCTGCGGCAATAGGAACCGTAGAATTAGTTTTTAAAGAAGGAGTCCTTGTACTTAAAGATTGTCTTTATGTACAGAACTTGAGAAGGAATTTAATTTCTGTTTCAAAATTGTGTGCTGATGGATATACTGTTTACTTTAGTAATATGATTACTGTTAAACGGAATAATAAATTCATCGCATGCGGGGAGCTAGAGAACGGTCTCTATGTTCTGCATCCTTCTTTGGAAACTAACTTAACCGAAACTACGTCGGTCGAAAATCCCAAGAAAAGGACTCGTGATACAGTAAATCTCACGTGCCTCTGGCATTACCGACTTGGCCACATCGGTGTCGACCGAATCACAAGACTGGTAAAGGATGGTCCTTTGGATTTTCTAACCGTAGAAAATCTTCCCACTTGTGAACCTTGCCTCCAAGGTAAGATGACTAAGCAGCCATTTGACGGTAAGCCTGAAAGATGTGCAGGCACACTTGACCTAATACATACTGATGTATGTGGTCCCCTGAGTGTTAGGACACGGAATCAACACGTGTACTTCATCACCTTTACAAATGATTTTTCACGATATGGTTACGTGTACCTAATGAGACATAAGTCTGAATCATTTGAAAAGTTCAAAGAGTTCAGACAGGAAGTCGAGAAACAGTTAGGGAGAGAAATTAAGGCCCTTCGATCAGATCGAGGTGGCGAGTATCTCTCTGACGAATTCAGGGACTACTTAAAGGCCAATGGGATAGTGTCACAACTAGCTCCTCCTGCTACACCTCAACTCAACGGTGTTTCGGAGAGGAGAAATAGGACCTTGTTGGACATGGTCCGGTCACTTCTCGTACGCTCAGAATTACCCACATCCTTTTGGGGATACGCATTAGAGACTGCTATCTACGTGCTGAATAGGGTTCCAACCAAATCAGTTCCGAAAACTCCATATGAGCTTTGGACCGGAAGGAAGCCAAGTGTGAGACACTTGAAGATTTGGGGTTGTCCTGCACACGTTAAAAGAACAAGTGCGGACAAGTTGGAATCTAAAACCAGCCGTTGCCTGTTTATAGGCTACCCAAAGGATTCGGTGGGTTATCTATTCTATGACCCAAGTGAGCAGAAAGTGTTCTGCAGTCGAAACGCCCGATTCTTAGAATCCGATTACATCCTGGACACCCATCGTCAGGAAATAGTTCTTGATGAGGAGAGCTCAGGAGCAGTGGGAGATGACCCACAAGTTCCAGGAAATGACCAACCTAGAAGGTCCACCCGGGTATCCAGACCACCAGTCCGATATGGTTATGACCAGGATAGTTACCTGGTGGAAGCCTTGACTAGTGAAGAGGATCCCGTGTCTTACGCGGAAGCTATGTTAGACAAAGACTCCCAGAAGTGGGTGGAGGCCATGAGAGCCGAGATGGACTCAATGGAGACCAATGGAGTCTGGACTCTAGTGGATCCGCCCTCCGGGGTAAAAGCAATTGGTTGCAAATGGATCTACAAGAGGAAGAAGGGCCCCGATGGCAGGATTGAGACCTTTAAAGCTCGATTTGTGGCGAAAGGGTATACTCAGAAAGAAGGCATCGACTATGAGGAAACCTTTTCACCGGTGGCCATGCTTAAATCCATTAGGATCCTGCTAGCTGTAGCAGCGTACCGTGATTACGAGATTTGGCAAATGGATGTCAAAACAGCATTCCTGAATGGAGATCTTAGTGAAGATATCTACATGCAGCAGCCGCAAGGCTTCATTGCTGCTGGTCAGGAACACATGGTATGTAAACTTAATAGATCCATATATGGACTTAAGCAGGCTTCTAGGAGTTGGAACATCCGTTTTGATTCTGCAGTCAAAACGTTTGACTTTGAGCAGAATCCGGATGAGCCCTGTGTTTACAGGAAATCCAGTGGGGATAAGATCACCTTTTTAGTCTTGTATGTGGACGATATCCTACTCATTGGGAATGATGTAGGAATGTTGACTTCGGTCAAGGTATGGCTATCACAGCAGTTCTCCATGAAAGATCTTGGAGAAGCTTCATACATACTGGGTCTTCGACTCTATAGAGATAGATCGAAGCGGATAATTGGATTATCCCAGGCTGCTTACATTGACAAAATTGTCAAAAGATACAGCATGGAAAACTCCAAGAAAGGAAACGTTCCTTTCAGGCACGAAGTCACTCTCTCCAAGAAGATGTCTCCCAAGACTTCTGAGGAGATTGAGAGCATGAGAGACGTTCCCTATGCCTCAGCTGTGGGGAGCATCATGTATGCCATGTTGTGCACTCGCCCGGACATAGCTCAGGCGGTGAGTGTGGTAAGCAGATTCCAGGCAAACCCAGGACAGGAGCATTGGACTGTTGTGAAGAACATACTCAAATACCTTCGAAGGACGAAAGAGTTTTGTCTGGTATTCGATGGTAGTTCACTACAAGTTCTAGGGTATACCGATGCCGATTTCCAGTCGGATCCAGATGATAGAAAGTCTACATCTGGGTATGTTTTCACGATAGGATCGTGTGCTGTTTGCTGGAAAAGCAGCAAACAGGGGTCCACTGCAGACTCCCCAACCGAGGCCGAGTACATTGCCGCAAGTGAAGCTGCCAAGGAAGCCGTGTGGATGAAGAAATTCATACACGAATTGGGAGCGATTCCATCCAGCACATCACCCATCCCGTTGTTGTGTGACAACAATGGAGCGATCGCCCAGGCTAAAGAGCCTCGGGCCCACTCGAAGTCAAAGCACATCGAGAGGAAGTACCATGTACTACGGGAGATCGTTGGTAGAGGGGACGTCCTAATTCAAAAGGTAGCATCAGCGGATAATGTGGCAGACCCATTGACCAAGCCACTGACACAGAAGGTGTTTGAGAAACACGTGGAAAGTATGGGACTCCGGCTTGTACCAGATTGGACCTAAGTGCAAGTGGGAGCTGTTGGACAGTTTTGTATGCCCTTAGCTTCAATCATTTTGATGTACTTTTGTTATTTAGTGGAAATAAATAAAGTGCATGTTTGATTCATGTTGTTTGGTTTAATTCTGTGTAAAACCTTAAAACTGGACATTTGTAGAGACTCATGTTAGTTTTAAATGTTCACAGCCGTTGGATAAGTCTGGGGAGATTTATCCTGCCAAGGCTGATACTGGTGTGCCACCAAGTGTTGGGATGGCCTGTCTCAGCCATCAGGGTAAGACCCGAGGCACATACAGCATGGGATTACTTGAATCCTTGAACCGGACCAGATTTCCAGTCTTGCCCTGGACCTTGGAGATAGATGGGCAAAACTGGAAAGTTACACCTGACCCCTAGACTCGATTATGACACTTCACTAGGTGCTGGATCAGGCTGCCTTTGATATGCCAATCAGTGAGATCCTTAGTGGGGATCAAAACCTGGGTATGTTGGGGCAGTTTGAGAATTCATCTGAGTGGGTGGTCATAGTGACAGAATCGGCCACTTTGTCGGACAAAGGGTAATTATTGGGAATGCACTCTCTCTGATGGAAACCAAACTGCCGGCAGTTGATTTCAATCGTTGGAATTTTGTTTTTGCAAAATTAATATATTTACATATATATGTACGGTTTCAAAATGTTTGCAAATGGTTTTAATTCCCGGGATCCATGTGAGAGGAGAGTGCGGCACTGTTCCTTGCAGCCGAGGGAGAGGTCCTCTCTTGTCGGGCAGTGCTTGATCATTAAGGGCTGAGAGGTTAAGTGTAAGACCATTTAGGATAATACCTGATGGGCTAATCTTGCACCTGCCCACAGTCCCTGGGTTTTTATAAGATGGCTTGGCCCAGGGACCACTTAATGTAAGTGTTGGGCCCATAGGGTTCATACGATGGACTCAAGGGGTTCATTGAGATTTTCAGTGAATTTGGCTGGGCCTTGTATTAAAGGCTGGGCCGAACCCATGTGGCTGGTGTGTAGATCAATGCTTGGGTCCCACGCCATACAAAGAAGCCCAACTGGGCAGCAGATTGGAAACTAATTAAACACTGAATACTTAATGGGCCAAAAGCCCATTTTGAAGTGGGCCGATATGATCACCCAACAATGGGGCGAATTTGAGATTGAAGTTAGCAAAAAGGATTGGGCTCTTAGCCTTATCCACTCTTAGAGACCAAATTCAAATCAGATTTGAATCTGGTAACCTCCTGATAAGATCAGGAGTAAGCTAACTCTATCTGGGAAAGGGATTAAGATTATCCCCTATCCAAATACTGATTTGGATTGGGATAACTCCTAATTAGGAGATTTCTTAATCAAGAAGAAAAGAGAGGAGATTTTCGAATGAACCAAGAGAGGGAAATCAGATTTCGATCCAAGAGGTTCTGGTAAGCAAGAAAGGTTCCTGCGAATTGAGATTAGATCTCATTCTCTCCAGAAAAGAAAATAGTTCAGCCTTTTCGTTTCTGAAAATCTCCTCCTGCCGCCGCCATCTGCATTGTTGCAAGATTTGATCTTTGCAGAAAAGAAAGTCAAGAAACCAGTTCTTGACATCAGTCTTGCAAGAAAGACTGAAAGAATTCATTGTTTAGTACATCCAGGGGATTCTTGTGAAGGATCCAGTGTGTAGGACGCACCCTGCTGGTTCTGTTCCATCCACAGCTGTGTCCTCTTCAGCAGGGATAGATCTTGGAGCATTCTTTGGGCGTGAACACCAAATTTGGGAGATACTGCTTCTCCGGATCAGGTATAATCCTCCCATTTATCTTTTGGTACAGATCTGGTTTGATCAGGGTTCAAGTAGATCCTTGAATATTGTATTCTAAATTCAGGGAATATGATTCCCAGTTGGGAGAAGGTAGGAAATTTTTGAAATTCGCCCCACCCATTCCGCAACCTTTATGGCGTCCATTAGATGGATCCTACCATTCTTTCAGTGGTATCAGAGCCACAGGTTCGAATCTTGAACCAAAAGAAAATCAGATCTGACCCTGCGCAGATGGATAGAAGGTGTTCTTTCAAGTTTTGCGCAGATTGTTTTCTTTTTTTTTTCAAGAAACTGTTTCTTGTTAAGGGCGATTGATCTGAAATTAATTTCTATTAAATCCAAAATTTATTTGGAATTGTTCTTTATTTATTTTGATTTAATGGACTGTTCAAACCTGGAGATCGCAGTGCAGTTTTAGCGCAGATGGTCTGCGCACCCTTTTTCTTTTCTATTTATTTATTTCATTCAATTCGGTCTGTAAATATTTTTTTTTTTATTTTTTAGACTGAATGTATAGGATTTGATCAAGAATGTAATTAATAGAAATAGGATTTCTGTTATTTTTCTTGATTAAAGAAGATGGAAGAAGATGGCGGCGCTGGAGATTTGCAGATGGAGAAATCGTTTTCTGCGATTTGCAGTTTATGAAACTGCAACCCTTGTGATTAACCTCTGTTTTGCAGGTGGTGCGAACAGTCCATAATTGTTTTGTGTTTGCTAGAAATCAAAACTATTAATTTCAGATCATTCAATAATTAATTCTTGAATTGAAAATCAGTTTTGGACCATTTCGGACTAGATTGGACCAAAACTGTTTGGACCGAATCTGGGTTTCGAAAGGGGCTGTTCTCAGTCCAATTGTCTCACACTTTTGTTCCAAATCTGATGTTCAATTACAGGGATTAATTCGGCCCACCTGTAAAGCCCAGTTTTAAAGGGTTAAAACTGCAAAAGCCCATTATTGTGAGATAAGCTGTATGGGCCGAACTGCTATCTGCGATTCAGCCCATACACCTAGTGGACATTAATCGTTAATGACTTGGTTTTTAAATGGGCCGTTGAATGGGCTTTACAGCAATTAATTGATTGGATCAATTCCTCCATTACATGTGATGTTTGGATGTTTGATTTGCTGCGACCATGGGCCATAAGTACTTGGCCCGTGATGACTCGTTAGTGGCTCTTGCGCACACCATGGCAGAATGCACATCATTGCCATGGTGTCCCTGAAGGTCATTCGATGACCCCCTCTTTGCCTGGTGGGCCCCACAACCCTGAAAAGGAATGCGTACGGAACCCCTAGCCGATTAAGGCCCACCAGAAATCTGACTTTATGAAAGTCAGTGGGAGCCACTTTGGTTTGACCTAAATTAGAACTAGGTCGTGATTTTGTTCCCTCCAGCAAATATGAATGCAAGTGATAGGGAGATCCATATGATGGACTCTCTAAAGGCCTTCCGTCATTAGCACAATGATGGGTCCATCAGTAATGAGGAAACGCACCATAAAATTGGGCTATCCATTTGTTAGACAGTTTTGTATGCCCTTAGCTTCAATCATTTTGATGTACTTTTTGTTATTTAGTGGAAATAAATAAAGTGCATGTTTGATTCATGTTGTTTGGTTTAATTCTGTGTAAAACCCTAAAACTGGACATTTGTAGAGACTCATGTTAGTTTTAAATGTTCACAGCCGTTGGATAAGTCTGGGGAGATTTATCCTGCCAAAGCTGATACTGGTGTGCCACCAAGTGTTGGGATGGCCTGTCTCAGCCATCAGGGTAAGACCCGAGGCACATACAGCATGGGATTACTTGAATCCTTGAACCGGACCAGATTTCCAGTCTTGCCCTGGACCTTGGAGATAGATGGGCAAAACTGGAAAGTTACACCTGACCCCTAGACTCGATTATGACACTTCACTAGGTGCTGGATCAGGCTGCCTTTGATATGCCAATCAGTGAGATCCTTAGTGAGGATCAAAACCTGGGTATGTTGGGGCAGTTTGAGAATTCATCTGAGTGGGTGGTCATAGTGACAGAATCAGCCACTTTGTCGGACAAAGGGTAATGATCGGGAATGCACTCTCTCTGATGGAAACCAAACTGCCGGCAGTTGATTTCAATCGTTGAAATCATGTTTTTGCAAAATTAATATATTTACATATATATGTACGGTTTCAAAATGTTTGCAAATGGTTTTAATTCCCGGGATCCATGTGAGAGGAGAATGCGGCACTGCTCCTTGCAGCCGAGGGAGAGGTCCTCTCTTGTCGGGCAGTGCTTGATCATTAAGGGCTGAGAGGTTAAGTGTAAGACCATTTAGGATAATACCTGATGGGCTAATCTTGCACCAGCCCACAGTCCCTGGGTTTTTATAAGATGGCTTGGCCCAGGGACCACTTAATGTAAGTGTTGGGCCCATAGGGTTCATACGATGGACTCAAGGGGTTTATTGAGATTTTCAGTGAATTTGGCTGGGCCTTGTATTAAAGGCTGGGCCGAACCCATGTGGCTGGTGTGTAGATCAATGCTTGGGTCCCACGCCATACAAAGAAGCCCAACTGGGCAGCAGATTGGAAACTAATTAAACACTGAATGCTTAATGGGCCAAAAAGCCCATTTCGAAGTGGGCTGATATGATCACCCATCAATGGGGCGAATTTGAGATTGAAGTTAGCAAAAAGGATTGGGCTCTTAGCCTTATCCACTCTTAGAGACCAAATTCAAATCAGATTTGAATCTGGTAACGTCCTGATAAGATCAGGAGTAAGCTAACTCTATCTGGGAAAGGGATTAAGATTATCCCCTATCCAAATACTGATTTGGATTGGGATAACTCCTAATTAGGAGATTTCTTAATCAAGAAGAAAAGAGAGGAGATTTTCGAATGAACCATAGAGAGGGAAATCAGATTTCGATCCAAGAGGTTCTGGTAAGCAAGAAAGGTTCCTGCGAATTGAGATTAGATCTCATTCTCTCCAGAAAAGAAAACAGTTCAGCCTTTTCGTTTCTGGAAATCTCCTCCTGCCGCCGCCATCTGCATTGTTGCAAGATTTGATCTTTGCAGAAAAGAAAGTCAAGAAACCAGTTCTTGACATCAGTCTTGCAAGAAAGACTGAAAGAATTCAGTGTTTAGTACATCCAGGGGATTCTTGTGAAGGATCCAGTGTGTAGGACGCACCCTGCTGGTTCTGTTCCATCCACAGCTGTGTCATCTTCAGCAGGGACAGATCTTGGAGCATTCTTTGGGCGTGAACACCAACTTTGGGAGATACTGCTTCTCCGGATCAGGTATAATCCTCCCATTTATCTTTTGGTACAGATCTAGTTTGATTAGGGTTCAAGTAGATCCTTGAATATTGTATTCTAAATTCAGGGAATATGATTCCCAGTTGGGAGAAGGTAGGAAATTTTTGAAATTCGCCCCACCCATTCCGCAATCTTTATGGCGTCCATTAGATGGATCCTACCATTCTTTCAGTGGTATCAGAGCCACAGGTTCGAATCTTGAACCAAAAGAAAATCAGATCTGACCCTGCGCAGATGGATAGAAGGTGTTCTTTCAAGATTGCGCAGATTGTCTTCTTTTTTTCAAGAAACTGTTTCTTGTTAAGGGCGATTGATCTGAAATTAATTTCTATTAAATCCAAAATTTATTTGGAATTGTTCTGTATTTATTTTGATTTAATGGACTGTTCAAACCTGGAGATCGCAGTGCAGTTTTAGCGCAGATGGTCTGTGCACCCTTTTTCTTTTCTATTTATTTATTTCATTCAATTCGGTCTGTAAATAATTTTTTTTATTTTTAGACTGAATGTATAGGATTTGATCAAGAATGTAATTAATAGAAATAGGATTTCTGTTATTTTTCTTGATTAAAGAAGATGGAAGAAGATGGCGGCGCTGGAGATTTGCAGATGGAGAAATCGTTTTCTGCGATTTGCAGTTTATGAAACTGCAACCCTTGTGATTAACCTCTGTTTTGCAGGTGGTGCGAACAGTCCATAATTGTTTTGTGTTTGCTAGAAATCAAAACTGTTAATTTCAGATCATTCAATAATTAATTCTTGAATTGAAAATCAGTTTTGGACCATTTCGGACTAGATTGGACCAAAACTGTTTGGACCGAATCTGGGTTTCGAAAGGGGCTGTTCTCAGTCCAATTGTCTCACACTTTTGTTCCAAATCTGATGTTCAATTACAGGGATTAATTCGGCCCACCTGTAAAGCCCAGTTTTAAAGGGTTAAAACTGCAAAAGCCCATTATTGTGAGATAAGCTGTATGGGCCGAACTGCTATCTACGATTCAGCCCATACACCTAGTGGACATTAATCGTTAATGACTTGGTTTTTAAATGGGCCGTTGAATGGGCTTTACAGCAATTAATTGATTGGATCAATTCCTCCTTTACATGTGATGTTTGGATGTTTGATGTGCTGCGACCATGGGCCATAAGTACTTGGCCCGTGATGACTCGTTAGTGGCTCTTGCGCACACCATGGCTGAATGCACATCATTGCCATGGTGTCCCTGAAGGTCACTGGATGACCCCCTCTTTGCCTGGTGGGCCCCACAACCCTGAAAAGGGATGCGTACGGAACCCCTAGCCGATGAAGGCCCACCAGAAATCTGACTTTATGAAAGTCAGTGGGAGCCACTTTGGTTTGACCTAAATTAGAACTAGGCCGTAATTTTGTTCCCTCTAGCAAATATGAATGCAAGTGATAGGGAGATCCATATGATGGACTCTCTAAAGGCCTTCCGTCATTAGCACAATGATGGGTCCATCAGTAATGAGGAAACGCACCATAAAATTGGGCTATCCATTTGCTGTTGGATCTGTTAGAGTGTTTCATAAGATGATAGGGGCCTCATAGACCGATGTGGGAGGGGCTTCACCAGAAAAAGGGAACTCTCTCACGGTACCTTGGCGTAACCTGAATATGATGGGTGTGCACTCACTGGACAGAAGGGTTTACCTGAAAACGGCTCTGAACTTTGTCTGACAGAGGCCAAAGGGAAACTCATTTGATGAGTGGATATGATCCGTCACAGAAAGGTGGTGGGGTTATGCAGCTGAAACAGTTGGCTTCACGCACCCCATATGATTTCCCACATTTCCAGAGACATTTCGTCGTCTCCGTCGCTGAGATAGGAGGGAAATCTCAGAGATGAACAAATGGGAATGGAACATAGATTAAAAGCCATATCTATGTAGGTAAATATGAATCAAACTAAGGTTGTGGACTAATGATTTTGCTGTTTTATCAGAAAATGGCAAACGGTCAATTTGCAAAGCTTCTAGACGATAACAAGCTTAAGGGCCCAAACTATGCCGACTGGTACAGAAATCTTATGCTGGTCCTAACTTCTGAAAAGTTAGACAAGGTAGTGAAAAATCCTGCCCTGGAACGTCCGGGTGATAGGGCTTCTGAGGCCCGTAGGAGGGACTACCAAGATTGGGAGGATAAGAACTCCCTAGCCCGCTGCTTTGTCATTGCCTCATTAGACAACTCAATACAAAGGCAGTTCGATCAGATCGAACTTGCCAAGGACATATTGGACAGTCTAAGGACAATGTATGAGGAGCAGAACCGTTCTACTCGACAGAAGGTCCTGAAATTGTTCATGACCGCGCAGATGACCAAAGGGCAGAAAGTTCATGACCATTGTCTTCGGATGATGGGATACATCAACGAACTTGAAGCTCTTGGATCCGGGCTAGATCTTGGCACGCAAGTGGATGCCATCCTAAATTCTTTGCCCTCTTTCTTCAATGCGTTCACTATGAACTACAATATGAATAAGCTGAATGTCAGCGTCCAGGAACTCAGCAATATGTTGCAGAGGGCCGAGGATTTACTCAAGAAGGATGAGCCTGTGGTTATGGTTGCTGAAGCTAACAAATCGGGCAAGAGAAAGAGAAAGGCAAAGAAGCCCCAGAAGAAGACTACCAAACCCAAGAAGCAGAAGAAGAACAAGGCATCTGATGTCTGTCACTTCTGCAAGCAGACCGGCCACTGGAAGAGGAACTGTCCTACCTACCTGGAATCTAAGAAAGGTAATATCGAAACTTGTGTCATAGAAACTAATATGTTAGTTACTTCTGTGTCCTGGTGTGTTGACTCCGGGGCTTCAACTCATGCGTGTAACTCACTGCAGGGGTTCAAAGTTAGCAGAAGGCTGAGTGAAGGTGAAGTGACACTGTTCTTGGGAACAACTGCAAGTGTTGCAGCTGCGGCAATAGGAACCGTAGAATTAGTTTTTAAAGAAGGAGTCCTTGTACTTATAGATTGTCTTTATGTACAGAACTTGAGAAGGAATTTAATTTCTGTTTCAAAATTGTGTGCTGATGGATATACTGTTTACTTTAGTAATATGATTACTGTTAAACGGAATAATAAATTCATCGCATGCGGGGAGCTAGAGAACGGTCTCTATGTTCTGCATCCTTCTTTGGAAACTAACTTAACCGAAACTACGTCGGTCGAAAATCCCAAGAAAAGGACTCGTGATACAGTAAATCTCACGTGCCTCTGGCATTACCGACTTGGCCACATCGGTGTCGACCGAATCACAAGACTGGTAAAGGATGGTCCTTTGGATTTTCTAACCGTAGAAAATCTTCCCACTTGTGAACCTTGCCTCCAAGGTAAGATGACTAAGCGGCCATTTGACGGTAAGCCTGAAAGATGTGCAGGCACACTTGACCTAATACATACTGATGTATGTGGTCCCCTGAGTGTTAGGACACGGAATCAACACGTGTACTTCATCACCTTTACAGATGATTTTTCACGATATGGTTACGTGTACCTAATGAGACATAAGTCTGAATCATTTGAAAAGTTCAAAGAGTTCAGACAGGAAGTCGAGAAACAGTTAGGGAGAGAAATTAAGGCCCTTCGATCAGATCGAGGTGGAGAGTATCTCTCTGACGAATTCAGGGATTACTTAAAGGCCAATGGGATAGTGTCACAACTAGCTCCTCCTGCTACACCTCAACTCAACGGTGTTTCAGAGAGGAGAAATAGGACCTTGTTGGACATGGTCCGGTCACTTCTCATACGCTCAGAATTACCCACATCCTTTTGGGGATACGCATTAGAGACTGCTATCTACGTGCTGAATAGGGTTCCAACCAAATCAGTTCCGAAAACTCCATATGAGCTTTGGACCGGAAGGAAGCCAAGTGTGAGACACTTGAAGATTTGGGGTTGTCCTGCACACGTTAAAAGAACAAGTGCGGACAAGTTGGAATCTAAAACCAGCCGTTGCCTATTTATAGGCTACCCAAAGGATTCGGTGGGTTATCTATTCTATGACCCAAGTGAGCAGAAAGTGTTCTGCAGTCGAAACGCCCGATTCTTAGAATCCGATTACATCCTGGACACCCATCGTCAGGAAATAGTTCTTGATGAGGAGAGCTCAGGAGCAGTGGGAGATGACCCACAAGTTCCAGGTAATGACCAACCTAGAAGGTCCACCCGGGTATCCAGACCACCAGTCCGATATGGTTATGACCAGGATAGTTACCTGGTGGAAGCCTTGACTAGTGAAGAGGATCCCGTGTCTTACGCGGAAGCTATGTTAGACATAGACTCCCAGAAGTGGGTGGAGGCCATGAGAGCCGAGATGGACTCAATGGAGACCAATGGAGTCTGGACTCTAGTGGATCCGCACTCCGGGGTAAAAGCAATTGGTTGCAAATGGATCTACAAGAGGAAGAAGGACCCCGATGGCAGGATTGAGACCTTTAAAGCTCGATTGGTGGCGAAAGGGTATACTCAGAAAGAAGGCATCGACTATGAGGAAACCTTTTCACCGGTGGCCATGCTTAAATCCATTAGGATCCTGCTAGCTGTAGCAGCGTACCATGATTACGAGATTTGGCAAATGGATGTCAAAACAGCGTTCCTGAATGGAGATCTTAGTGAAGATATCTACATGCAGCAGCCGCAAGGCTTCATTGCTGCTGGTCAGGAACACATGGTATGTAAACTTAATAGATCCATATATGGACTTAAGCAGGCTTCTAGGAGTTGGAACATCCGTTTTGATTCTGCAGTCAAAACGTTTGACTTTGAGCAGAATCCGGATGAGCCTTGTGTTTACAGGAAATCCAGTGGGGATAAGATCACCTTTTTAGTCTTGTATGTGGATGATATCCTACTCATTGGGAATGATGTAGGAATGTTGACTTCGGTCAAGGTATGGCTATCACAGCAGTTCTCCATGAAAGATCTTGGAGAAGCTTCATACATACTGGGTCTTCGACTCTATAGAGATAGATCGAAGCGGATAATTGGATTATCCCAGGCTGCTTACATTGACAAAATTGTCAAAAGATACAGCATGGAAAACTCCAAGAAAGGAAACGTTCCTTTCAGGCACGGAGTCACTCTCTCCAAGAAGATGTCTCCCAAGACTTCTGAGGAGATTGAAAGCATGAGAGACGTTCCCTATGCCTCAGCTGTGGGGAGCATCATGTATGCCATGTTGTGCACTCGCCCGGACATAGCTCAGGCGGTGAGTGTGGTAAGCAGATTCCAGGCAAACCCAGGACAGGAGCATTGGACTGCTGTGAAGAACATACTCAAATACCTTCGAAGCACGAAAGAGTTTTGTCTGGTATTCGATGGTAGTTCACTGCAAGTTCTAGGGTATACCGATGCCGATTTCCAGTCGGATCCAGATGATAGAAAGTCTACATCTGGGTATGTTTTCACGATAGGATCATGTGCTGTTTGCTGGAAAAGCAGCAAACAGGGGTCCACTGCAGACTCCACAACCGAGGCCGAGTACATTGCCGCAAGTGAAGCTGCCAAGGAAGCCGTGTGGATGAAGAAATTCATACACGAATTGGGAGCGATTCCATCCAGCACATCACCCATCCCGTTGTTGTGTGACAACAATGGAGCGATCGCCCAGGCTAAAGAGCCTCGGGCCCACTCGAAGTCAAAGCACATCGAGAGGAAGTACCATGTACTGCGGGAGATCGTTGGTAGAGGGGACGTCCTAATTCAAAAGGTAGCATCAGCGGATAATGTGTTAGACCCATTGACTAAGCCACTGACACAGAAGGTGTTTGAGAAACACGTGGAAAGTATGGGACTCCGGCTTGTACCAGATTGGACCTAAGTGCAAGTGGGAGCTGTTGGACAGTTTTGTATGCCCTTAGCTTCAATCATTTTGATGTACTTTTGTTATTTAGTGGAAATAAATAAAGTGCATGTTTGATTCATGTTGTTTGGTTTAATTCTGTGTAAAACCCTAAAACTGGACATTTGTAGAGACTCATGTTAGTTTTAAATGTTCACAGCCGTTGGATAAGTCTGGGGAGATTTATCCTGTCAAGGCTGATACTGGTGTGCCACCAAGTGTTGGGATGGCCTGTCTCAGCCATCAGGGTAAGACCCGAGGCACATACAGCATGGGATTACTTGAATCCTTGAACCGGACCAGA
The DNA here is from genome assembly GCF_055504915.1 of Nelumbo nucifera. NCBI lineage: Eukaryota > Viridiplantae > Streptophyta > Magnoliopsida > Proteales > Nelumbonaceae > Nelumbo > Nelumbo nucifera. The sequence goes on along the minus strand of NC_142649.1, from coordinate 141,741,951 downwards.
TTTCCAGTCTTGCCCTGGACCTTGGAGATAGATGGGCAAAACTGGAAAGTTACACCTGACCCCTAGACTCGATTATGACACTTCACTAGGTGCTGGATCAGGCTGCCTTTGATATGCCAATCAGTGAGATCCTTAGTGGGGATCAAAACCTGGGTATGTTGGGGCAGTTTGAGAATTCATCTGAGTGGGTGGTCATAGTGACAGAATCAGCCACTTTGTCGGACAAAGGGTAATGATCGGGAATGCACTCTCTCTGATGGAAACCAAACTGCCGGCAGTTGATTTCAATCGTTGGAATTTTGTTTTTGCAAAATTAATATATTTACATATATATGTATGGTTTCAAAATGTTTGCAAATGGTTTTAATTCCCGGGATCCATGTGAGAGGAGAGTGCGGCACTGTTCCTTGCAGCCGAGGGAGAGGTCCTCTCTTGTCGGGCAGTGCTTGATCATTAAGGGCTGAGAGGTTAAGTGTAAGACCATTTAGGATAATACCTGATGGGCTAATCTTGCACCTGCCCACAGTCCCTGGGTTTTTATAAGATGGCTTGGCCCAGGGACCACTTAATGTAAGTGTTGGGCCCATAGGGTTCATACGATGGACTCAAGGGGTTCATTGAGATTTTCAGTGAATTCAGCTGGGCCTTGTATTAAAGGCTGGGCCGAACCCATGTGGCTGGTGTGTAGATCAATGCTTGGGTCCCACGCCATACAAAGAAGCCCAACTGGGCAGCAGATTGGAAACTAATTAAACACTGAATACTTAATGGGCCAAAAGCCCATTTCGAGGTGGGCTGATATGATCACCCATCAATGGGGCGAATTTGAGATTGAAGTTGGCAAAAAGGATTGGGCTCTTAGCCTTATCCACTCTTAGAGACCAAATTCAAATCAGATTTGAATCTGGTAACCTCCTGATAAGATCAGGAGTAAGCTAACTCTATCTGGAAAAGGGATTAAGATTATCCCCTATCCAAATACTGATTTGGATTGGGATAACTCCTAATTAGGAGATTTCTTAATCAAGAAGAAAAGAGAGGAGATTTTTGGATGAACCAAGACAGGGAAATCAGATTTCGATCCAAGAGGTTCTGGTAAGCAAGAAAGGTTCCTGCGAATTGAGATTAGATATCATTCTCTCTAGAAAAGAAAACAGTTCAGCTTTTTCGTTTCTGGAAATCTCCTCCTGCCGCCGCCATCTGCATTGTTGCAAGATTTGATCTTTGCAGAAAAGAAAGTCAAGAAACCAGTTCTTGACATCAGTCTTGCAAGAAAGACTGAAAGAATTCAGTGTTTAGTACATCCAGGGGATTCTTGTGAAGGATCCAGTGTGTAGGACGCACCCTGCTGGTTCTGTTCCATCCACAGCTGTGTCATCTTCAGCAGGGACAGATCTTGGAGCATTCTTTGGGCGTGAACACCAACTTTGGGAGATACTGCTTCTCCGGATCAGGTATAATCCTCCCATTTATCTTTTGGTACAGATCTGGTTTGATTAGGGTTCAAGTAGATCCTTGAATATTGTATTCTAAATTCAGGGAATATGATTCCCAGTTGGGAGAAGGTAGGAAATTTTTGAAATTCGCCCCACCCATTCCGCAACCTTTATGGCGTCCATTAGATGGATCCTACCATTCTTTCAGTGGTATCAGAGCCACAGGTTCGAATCTTGAACCAAAAGAAAATCAGATCTGACCCTGCGCAGATGGATAGAAGGTGTTCTTTCAAGATTTGCGCAGATTGTTTTCTTTTTTTTCAAGAAACTGTTTCTTGTTAAGGGCGATTGATCTGAAATTAATTTCTATTAAATCCAAAATTTATTTGGAATTGTTCTTTATTTATTTTGATTTAATGGACTGTTCAAACCTGGAGATCGCAGTGCAGTTTTAGCGCAGATGGTCTGCGCACCCTTTTTCTTTTCTATTTATTTATTTCATTCAATTCGGTCTGTAAATAATTTTTTTTATTTTTAGACTGAATGTATAGGATTTGATCAAGAATGTAATTCGGTCTCAACCTTACCATCGGGACCCTTCTTCCTCTTGTAAATCCATTTGCAACCGATTGCTTTTACCCTGGAGTGTGGATCTACTAGAGTCCAGACTCCATTGGTCATTGAGTCCCTCTCTGCTCTCATGGCCTCCTCCCACTTCTGGGAATATATGTCCAACATAGCTTCCGTGTAAGTCACGAGATCCTCCTCACTAGTCAAGGTTTCCACCAGATAACTATCCTGGTCATAACCATAACGGATTGGTGGCCTGGATACCCGAGTGGATCTTCTAGGTTGGTTACTACCTGGATCTTGTGGGACATCTCCCATTGCTCCTGAGCTCTCCTCATCAAGAACTTCCTAACAATGGGTGTCCAGGATATAATCGGTTTCCAAGAATTGTGCATTTTGACTGCAGAACACTCCTGAGCTCTCCTCATCAAGAACTTCCTAACAATGGGTGTCCAGGATATAATCGGTTTCCAAGAATTGTGCATTTTGACTGCAGAACACTTTCTGCTCACTTGGGTCATAGAATAGATAACCTACAGAGCCCTTGGCATAGTCTACAAATAGGCAACGGCTGGTCTTGGATTCCAACTTGTCTGCACTCATTCTTTTAACGTGTGCTGGACAACCCCAAATCTTCAAGTGTCTGACACTTGGTTTCTTTCTGGTCCAAAGTTCATATGGAGTAATTGGAACGGATTTGGTTGGAACCCGATTCAGCACATAAATCGCAGTCTCTAATGCGTAACCCCAAAAGGATGTGGGTAACTCTGAGTGTATGAGAAGCGACCGGACCATATCCAATAATGTCCTATTCATCCTCTCTGAAACACCGTTAAGTTGTGGTGTAGCAGGAGGAGCTAACTGTGATACTATCCCATTGTCCTTTAAGTAGTCACTGAATTCGTCAGAGAGATACTCGCCACATCGATCTGATCGAAGGGCTTTAATTTCTCCCGCTAACTGTTTCTCGACATCTTGTCTAAATTCTTTGAACTTTTCAAAAGATTCAGACTTTGTGTCTCATTAGGAACACGTAACCATATCGTGAAAAATCATCTGTGAAGGTGATGAAATACACGTGTTGATTTCGTGTCCTAACACTCAGGGGACCACATACATTAGTATGTATTAGGTCAAGTGTGCCTGTACATCTTTTAGGCTTACCGCTAAATTTCCGTTTCGTCATCTTGCCTTGTAGGCAAGGCTCACAAGTGGGAAGATCTTCTACAGTTAAAAAATCCCAAGGACCATGCTTTACCAAACTTGTGATTCGGTCAACACCGATGTGGCCAAGTCGGTAATGCCACAGACACGTGGGATTAACTGTATCACGGGCTCTCTTCTTGGGGATTTCATCCGACGTAGTTTCGGTTATGTTAGTTTTTAGAGAAGGATGTAGAACATAGAGACCGTTCTCCAGTTCCCCGTATGCGATGAATCTGTTGTTTCTTTTAATAGTAATCGTATTACTAAAGAAAACAGAATAAACATCTGCACACAGTTTTGAGATAGAAATCAAATTTCTCCTTAAATTTTGTACATAAAGACAATCTTTCAGTACAATTATTCCTTCTCTAAAAAATAATTCAATGGTTCCTATGGCCGCGGCTGCAACAGTTGCAGTAGTCCCCAAGTAGAGTGTGACTTCTCCTTCACTCAGCCTTCTGCTTACCTTGAACCCCTGCAGTGAGTTACACGCATGAGTTGAAGCCCCGGAGTCAATACACCAGGACGCAGAAGCTACCAATAAATTGGTTTCTATAACACAAGTTTCGAAGTTACCTTTCTTGGATTCCAGGTAGGCAGGACAATTCCTTTTCCAGTGGCCGGTCTTTTTGCAGAAGTGGCAGGCATCCGATGCTTTGTCTTTCTTCTGCTTCTTGCTCTTAGTGGCTTTCTTCTGAGGCTTCTTTGCCTTCCTCTTTCTCTTGCCTGTGTTGCCAGGTTCAACAAGCATGGCTACAGGCTCATCCTTTCAAATCAGTTCTTCACCTCTTTGCAACATATTGTCGAGCTTTTGCAAGCTGACATTCAGCTTGTTCACATTATTGTTCATGATGAACGGATTAAAGGAAGGAGGCAAAGAGTTAAGGATAACATCTATCTGGGTTGCAAGGTCCAGCCCGGATCCAAGAGCCTCCAGTTCGTTGATGTATCCCATCATCCAAAGACAATGGTCGTGAACTTGTTGGCCCTTAGACATTTGTGCGGTCATGAAGTATTTCAAGACCTTCTGTCGAGTAGAACGATTCTGCTCTTCATACATTGTCCTAAGACTGTCCAATATCTCTTTGGCAAGTTTGATCTGATCGAACTGCCTCTGTATTGGGTTGTCCAAGGAGGCAATGATGTAACACCGGGCAAGGGAGTTTTTCTCCTCCCATTCTTGATAGTCTCTCCTTCGGGCCTCAGAAGCCCTATCACCCGGATGCTCTGGGGCAGGATTCTTTGCCACTTTGTCCAGCTTTTCAGAAGCTAGGACCAGCTTAAGGTTCCTTTACCAGTCAGCATAGTTTGGGCCCTTCAACTTGTTGTCATCAAGCAGTTTTGCAAATGATCCGTTTGCCATTTTCTGATAAAAGGGCAAACATCAGTCCACAACCTAATTTGATTCATGTTCATTTCATAGATACGGATTTTAATCTACGATCCATTTCCATTTATTCATCTCTGTGATTTCCCTCCTTTCTCAGTGACGGAGACTACGGGTTGTCTCTAGAAATGTGGGAAATCACATAGGTTGCATGGAGCCAACTGTTTCAGCTGCATAACCCCACCACCTTTCTGTGAAGGATCATATCCATTCATCATATGAGTTTTCCCTTTGGCCTCTGTCAGACATGGTTCAAAGCCATTTTCGGGTAAACCTTTCTGTCCAATGAGTGCTTACCCATCATATTCGTGAACACCAAGGTACCGTGAGAGAGTTCCCATTTTCTGGTGAAGCCCCTCCTACATCGGTCTATGATGCCCCTATCATCTTATGAAACACTCAGACAAGCCCAACAACAAATGGATAGCCCATTTTCTGGTGCGTTTTCTCATTACTGAATGACCCATCCTCATGCTAATGATGGAAGGCCTTTAGAGAGTTCATCATATGAATCTTCCTATCACATGCATTCATATTAGCCGGAGGGAACAGACAATTACGCCCTAGTTCTTATTTTAGGTCAAACCAAAGTGGCTCCCACTGACTTTCATAAAGCCAGATTTTGGTGGAACTAAATCGGCTAGGGTTCCGCACGTGACCTCTTGATGAGGTGTGGGGCCCACCACTGAGGGAGGTCATCCAATGACCAAAAAAGGGACACCATGGCAATGATGTGCATTCAGCCATGGTGTGCGCAAGAGCCACTGTCGATTGAGCATGGGCCAAGTACTTATGGCCCATGTACGTAGCACATCACAAATCCATATATCACATGCAGGGATAAATTTGATCCAATCAATTAATCATCTGTATGGCCCATTTGAAGCCCATTTTAAATCCATAATATTAACCATTAATATTATCTAGGTATATGGGTCGAATGGTTCAGTCCATATAGCTTTAAATGTTAAGTGGGCTTTTAGCAGTTTTAACCTTTTAAAATTGGGCCATTACAGGTTGGGCCGAATTAACCATTTAATTAAACACCAATCCTTAGGCCCATTAGTGGGAAAATTAGGGCTGACTTTCAGCCTTGATTAAACCCTAGATTCGGTTCAAACTATTTGAACCAATCTCGGTTCGAATGGGTCTAGGGTTTGATCTTTAATTAAATCTTTAATTCAAGAAAATAATCTGAAATTAAATACTGATAAAAGTAAAACAAGAATCAGTCAATCAGGGTTGTTCGCACAATCCATCCTGCAAAACAGAGGTTAAATCACAGAATGCAGTTTCACAAACTGCAAATCGCAGATAGCGATTCTCCCATCTGCGAAATCTCCTTACCTACGCCGCCATCTTTGATCCAAAATTAAAAATAAATAGAAATCCTATTTCTATTAATAATTACATCAGATCGAATACCTATACATTGAGTCTAGAAAATAAAAAAAAATTATTTACAAACCAAGAATAATTCAAGAACTGCAAAAACGTAGGTTCCCTGCCCAAATCAAAATTTCGATCTCCCTTTGTACGAACAGCCCATAAATCAAGAAAATCACAAAGAACAATTCTAAATAATAATCAGATTATTATTCGTCCATTACTTTTGGGAATAGAATTTCCCAAAACCCATATCTACGCAAATCGGGTAGAACACCTTCTGCTGATTTGCGCAGGTTCAGATCTGAAACAAGATGGTTCAAGATTTGAACCAAGGCTCTGATACCACTGAAGGGATGAGAGATCCATCCCATGGACGCCCAAAGATTGCGGAATAAGAGGCGAATTTCAAAATTTTCTCTCCCTTCAACTGGGAATCACATTCCCTATTTAGAAAATCATATTTTCAAGGATCATTCTTGAACCTTAAATTGAATCAGATCTGAACCAAAAGAAGTAGGAGGGAGGATATATATCAGAGAATCAATATCTCCCAATGGAGGTGTTCATGCCCAAGGAAAGATCGAAAATCTGCTCCCACTGAAGATGGCGTAGTGAAGGATGGAGCAGAATCAATAGTGTTCTTCAAAAGAACTTGACCCTTCGCAAGAAACAACTGGATGGCTTGTGGGTACAGCTCCAACCAATCTTTTCCCAAAAGATTGGGATCAATATCAAATCTTGATTTCTCCCAAGAACTGGAGATCGAACTGAGGGAATGGCAATGACAGGAAGGAGGCGGCAGGAGAGAATTCGCAGTACAGAGGAAATCTCTCTTTCTCTCTTTCTTTGCTCTTAAGAGAAAATAGGTTATGTGTTTTAAAAGGCTGCCGCCCCCTTCTTCTTTTATAATCTTAAAGGAATCAGCTCCTAATCAGATTAGGAGTTGCTAATCGAAATCATATTTGGGTTAGAAGTCCCTTTAAGTGATAAGGGATATCCTTATCTTATCTGCATATCAAATCAGCCATCTCCTAATCTAATTAGGAGGTTTCCAGATCTAAATCTCATTTAGATCTTGAACTCTCTAAGTGGATAGGGTCTAAGCCCAATCCTATTAGCTGATCCACTTTAGAATTCGCCCCCTTTAATTGACTGATCAAATCAGCCCAGTTCGAAATGGGCTTAAGGCCCATTTAAGGTTATGTACTCAGAAAGCCTTCCAAACTGCTTCCCAGTTGGGCATCCTTGTATGGCGTGGGACCCAAGCATTGATCTACACATCAGCCACATGGGTTCAGCCCAGCCTTTGTTACAAGGCCTGGCCGAACGCACTGTTAAAGACAGTGCTCCCCCTGAAACCCATCAAATGGGCTCTATGGGCCCAACACTTACTCTAAGTGGTCCCTGGGCCAAGCCACCTTGTAACACCCAGGGACTGTGGGCAGATGCAAGATTAGCCCATCAGGTATAAGCCTCAATGGTCTTACACTTAACCTCTCAGCCCATAATGATCATACACTGCCCGACAAGAGAGGACCTCTCCCTCGGCTGCAAGGAACAGTGTTGCACTCTCCACTTATATGGATCCCGGGAATTAAAACCTTTTGCAAACATTTTAGAAACCATAATATATATACTTTTATATCTCATATAAAATATACTTTGCAAAACAAATCTCAACGGTTGAAATCGGTTGCCGACAGTCTTGGTTTTCATCAGTGAGAGTGCATCCCCGATCATTACCTTTGTCCGACAAAGGGGCTGATACTTTCACTATGATCACCCACTCAGATGAATTTTCAGATTGTCCCAACATACCCAGGTTTTGACCCTTGCTAAGGATCTCACTGATTGGTAAGTGTTGGGCCCATAGAGCCCATTTGATGGGTTTCAGGGGGTGCACTGTCTTTAACAGTGTATTCGGCAAGGCCTTGTAACAAAGGCTGGGCCGAACCCATGTGGCTGATGTGTAGATCAATGCTTGGGTCCCACGCCATACAAGGAAGCCCAACTGGGCAGCAGTTAAGAGGGTTAAGTGAGCACATAAGCTTAATGGGCCTAAAGCCCATTTCGAACTGGGCTGCTTATTTAGTTAATAAAGGGGCGAAATCTGAAGTGGATCAGCTAATAGGATTGGGCTTAGACCCTATCCACTTAGAGAGTCCAAGATCTAAATAAGATTTAGATCCGGAAACCTCCTAATCAGATTAGGAGATGGCTGATCTGATCTCCAGATAAGATAAGGATTATCCCTTATCACTTAAAGGGACTTCTAAACCAAATATGATTTGGATTAGCAACTCCTAATCTGATTAGGAGCTGATCCCTTTAAGACTATAAAAGAAGAAGGGGGCGGCAGCCTTTGGAGACACAATACACACAGATCATCAGGTTTCTTTGGTGCTGAAATTTAGAAGAGAGAATTCTGCTCCCTGCAAATACTCTCTTGCCGCCTCCCTGTTCTTGGCACCCTGCTTTCCAGTTCGATCTCCACTGGTGGGAGAAGTCAAGATTGGATCTTGACATCAGTCCTTTGAGAAAGGATTGAAAGGAAGTTGTGCTCACGTGCCATCTTGCTGATTCTTCCGAAGGACAGAGTTCTTGGAGAAGAACACTGCTGATTCTGCTCCACCTGCACTGCGCCATCTTCAGTGGGAGCAGTCTTTGGATCCTTCCTTGGGCGTGAACACCTTCGTTGGGAGATATTACTTCTCCGTATCAGGTATAATCCTTCCCACTTCTTTTTGGTTCAGATCTGGTTCAGTTTATGGTTCAGAATTGATCCTTGAAAATATGATTTTCTAAATGGGGAATACGATTCCCAATTGAAGGGAGAGAAAAATTTTTGAAATTCGCCCCTTATTCCGCAATCTTTTGGGCATCCATAGGATGGATCTCTCAACCCTTCAGGTACACCATTCTGATTGAAGCTAAGGGCTTACAAAACTGTCTAACAGCCCTATCACCTGGACGTTCCGGGGTAGGAGAGTTGACTACCTTGTCCAATTCTTCAGATGTTAAAACCAGCATTAAGTTACGGTACCAGTCGGCATAGTTTGGGCCCTTAAGCTTGTTGTCGTCAAGAAGCTTTGCAAATTGTCCATTTGCCATTTTCTGATAAAACAGCAAATATCAGTCCACAACCATATTTGATTCATGTTCAAGTCATAGATATGTATTTTAATATATGTTTCATTCCCATTTTTTTTCATCTCTAAGTTTTCCCTCCTGCTCAGGGATGGAGACAGTGACTTGTCTCTGGAAATGTGGGAAACCACATTGGGTGCATGGAGCCAACTGTTTCAGCTGCAAAACCCCACCACCTTTCTGTGAAAGATCACATCCACTCATCATATGAGTTTTCCCTTTGGCCTCTGCCAAACAATGTTCAGAGCCGTTTTCAGGTAAACCTTTCTGTCCAGTGAGTGCTCACCCATCATATTCGTTAACGCCAAGGTACCGTGAGATAGTTCCCATTTTCTGGTGAAGCCCCTCCCACATCGGTCTATGACGCCCCTATCATCTTATGAAACACTTAGACAAGCCCAACAGCAAATGGATAGCCCATTTTCTAGTGCGTTTCCTCATTACTGAAGGACCCATCCTCATGCTAATGATGGAAGGCCTTTAGAGAGTTCATCACATGAATCTCCCTATCACATGCACTCATACTTACTGGAGGGAACAAGAGTTACGCCCCAGTTTATTTTAGGTCAAACCATAGTAGCTCCCACTGACTTTTATAAAGCCAGATTTCGGTGGGCCTAGATCGGCTAGCGTTCCGCACGTAACCTCTTTAGGAGGTGTGGGGCCCACCATTGAGGGAGGTCATCAAATAACTAGTAGGGACACCATGGCAATGATGTGCATTCAGCCATGGTGTTCGCAAGAGCCACTATCGAATCTGCATGGGCCAAGCACTTATGGCCCATGAACGTAGCACATCACACACATCCATACATCACATGCAGGGAGGAAATGATCCAATCAATTAATTATCTGTAATAGCCCATTTGAAGCCCATTTTAATTCATAATATTAACAATTAATATCATCTAGGTATATGGGCTGAATCAGGGTTACCCAGTTCGGCCCATATAGCTTCTTCCTTTGAAGTGGGCTCTTGGCAGTTTTAACAGTTTAAAACTGGGCCTTACAGGTTGGGCCGAATTAACCATTTAATTAAACATCAATCCTTAGGCCCATTTGTGGGAAAATTAGGGCCGACTTTCAGCCTTGAATAAACCCTAGATTCGGCCCAAACAATTTGAACCAATCTTGGTTCGAATGGGTCTAGGGTTTGATCTTTAATTAAATCTTTAATTCTAGAAAATAATATGAAATTAAAGAACTAATAAAAGAAAACAAGAATCAGTTAATCCAGGGCTGTCTGTACAATCCATCCTGCAAAACAGAGGTTAGATCACAGAATGCAGTTTCATAAACTGCAAATCACAGGTAGCGAATGTCCCATCTGCGAAATCTCCTTCCTTGCGCTGCCATCTTCGATCCAAAAATTAATTAAATAGAAAACCTAATTTCTATTATAATTACATCAGATCGAATACCTAATACATTGAGTCTAAAAATAAAAAAAATCATTTACAGACCAAATGTATTGAATAAATCAAGAAACTGCAAATTTTGCAGGTTCCCTCCGCAAACCAAGAATTCAATCTCCTCTTGTACGAACAGCCCATAAATCAAGAAAATCATAAAGAACTATTCTAAACTGCCGGTAGCCGATTTCAATCGTTGAGATTTGTTTTTTGCAAAGTATATTTTACCAACCATGTGATTCGGTCAACACCGATGTGGCCAAGTCGGTAATGCCACAGACACGTGGGATTAACTGTATCACGAGCTCTTTTCTTGGGGATTTCAGCCAACGTAGTTTCGGTTATGTTAGTTTCAAGAGAATGATGTAGAACATAGAGACCGTTCTCCAGTTCCCCGTATGCGATGAATCTGTTGTTTCTTTTAATAGTAATCGTATTACTAAAGAAGACAGAATAACCATCTGCACACAGTTTTGAGACAGAAATCAAAATTCTCCTTAAATTTTGTACATAAAGACAATCTTTCAGTACAATTATTCCTTCTCTAAAAAGTAACTCCACGGTTCCTATGGCCGCGGCTGCAACAGTTGCAGTAGTCCCCAAGTAGAGTGTGACTTCTCCTTCACTCAGCCTTCTGCTTACCTTGAACCCCTGCAGTGAGTTACACGCATGAGTTGAAGCCCCGTAGTCAATCCACTAGGACGCAGAAGCTACCAATAAATTGGTTTCTATAACACAAGTTTCGAAATTACCTTTCTTGGATTCTAGGTAGGCAGGACAGTTCCATTTCCAGTGGCTGGTCTTCTTGCAGAAGTGACAGGCATCCGATGCTTTGTCTTTTTTCTACTTCTTGCCCTTAGTGGCTTTTCTTCTGAGGCTTCTTTGCCTTTCTCTTTCTCTTGCCTGTCTTGCCAGATTCAACAAGCATAGCTACAGGCTCATCTTTTCTAATCAGTTCTTTGGCTCTTTGCAACATATTGCTGAGCTCTTGCAAGCTGACATTCAGCTTGTTCATGTTATAGTTCATGATGAACGGATTAAAGGAAGGAGGCAAAGAATTAAGGATACCATCTATCTGGGTTGCGAGGTCCAGCCCGGATCCAAGAGCCTCCAGTTCATTGATGTATCCCATCATCCGAAGACAATGATCGGGAACTTGTTGGCCCTGGGACATTTGTGCGGTCATGAAGTGTTTCAAGCCCTTTTGTCGAGTAGAAAGATTCTGCTCTTCATACATTGTCCTGAGATTGTCCAATATGTCCTTGGCAAGTTTGATCTGATCGAATTGCCTCTGTATTGGGTTGTCCAAGGAGGCAATGATGTAACACCGGGCAAGGGAGTTTTTCTCCTCCCATTCCTGATAGTCTCTCCTTCGGGTCTTAGAAGCCTTATCACCTGGACGCTCCGGGGCAGGATTCTTTGCCACTTTGTCTAGCTTTTCAGAAGCTAGGACCAGCATAAGGTTTCTGTACCAGTCGGCATAGTTTGCGCCCTTCAACTTGTTGTCATCAAGCAATTTTGCAAATGATCCGTTTGCCATTTTCTGATAAAAGAGCAAACATCAGTCCACAACCTAATTTGATTCATGTTCATTTCATAGATATCGATTTTAATCTACATTCCATTTCCATTTATTCATCTCTAAGATTTCCCTCCTTTCTCAGTGACAAAGACTACGAGTCATCTCTGGAAATGTGGGAAATCACATTGGATGCATGGAGCCAACTATTTCAGCTGCATAACCCCACTGCCTTTCTGTGAAGGATCATATCCACTTATCATATGAGTTTTCCCTTTGGCCTCTATCAGACAAGGTTTAGAGCCGTTTTCAGGTAAACCTTTCTGTCCAGTGAGTGCTTACCCATCATATTCATGAACGCCAAGGTACCGTGAGAGAATTCCCATTTTCTGGTGAAGCCCCTCCCACATCGGTCTATGACGCCCCTATCTTCTTATGAAACACTTAGACAAGTCCAACAACAAATGGATAGCCCATTTTCTGGTAAGTTTCCTCATTACTGAAGGACCCATCCTCATGCTAATGATGGAAGGCCTTTAGAGAGTTCATCATTACTGGAGGGAGCAGTTAATTACGCCCTAGTTCTAATTTTAGGTCAAACCAAAGTGGCTCCCACTAACTTTCATAAAGCTAGATTTCGTTCGGCATAAATCGGCTAGGGTTCCGCATGTAACCTCTTGATGAGGTGTGGGGCCCACCACTAAGGGAGGTCATCCAATGACCAAAAGGGACACCATGGAAATGATGTGTATTCAGCCATGGTGTACGCAAGAGCCACTATCGAATCTGCATGGGCCAAGCACTTATGGCCTATGTACGTAGCACATCACACACATCCATACATCACATGCAGGAAGGAATTGATCCAATCAAATAATTATCTGTAAAAGCCCATTTGAAGCCCATTTTAGTCCATAATATTAACAATTAATATCATCTAGGTATATGCGCTGAATGGTTCAGCCCATATAGCATTAAATGTTAAGTGGGCTTTTAGCAGTTTTAACCTTTTAAAACTGGGCCTTTACAGGTTGGGCCGAATTAACCATTTAATTAAACATCAATCCTCAGGCCCATTAGTGGGAAAATTAGGGCTGACTTTCAGCCTTGATTAAGCCCTAGATTCGGCCCAAACAATTTAAACCAATCTTGGTTCGAATGGGTCTAGGGTTTGATCTTTAATTAAATCTTTAATTCAAGAAAATAATCTAAAATTAAATACTGATAAAAGAAAATCAAGAATTAGTGAATCAGGGCTGTTCACACAATCCATCCTGCAAAACAGAGGTTAGATCACAGTTTGCAGTTTCATAAACTGCAAATCGCAGATTGTAGTTCTACCATCTGTGAAATCTCCTTCTCTGCGAAATCTCCCTTTCTGCGCCGCCATCCTCGATCCAAAATAAAATAAATAGAAATCCTATTTCAAATAATGATTACATCAGATCGAATACCTAATACATTGAGTCTAGAAAATAAAAAAAAAATATTTACAGACCAAATGTAATGAATAAATCAAGAAACTGCAAATCTTGCAGGTTCCCTACGCAAACCAAGAATTCGATCTCCTTTTGTACGAACAGCCCATAAATCAAAAAAATCATAAAGAACAATTCTAAATAATAATCAGATTTATATAAAATTAATTTCAGATTATTCACCCGTTAATTTTGGGAACAAATCTCCCAAAACCCATATCTGTGCAAATCGGGTAGAACACCTTCTGCCAATTTGCGCAGGTTCAGATCTAAAACAAATTGGTTCAAGATTTGAACAATGGCTCTGATACCACAGAAGGGATGAGAGATCCATCCCATGGATGCCCAAAGATTGTGGAATAAGGGGCGAATTTCAAACCTGATACGGAGTAGGAGAGGATTAAACCTGATACGGAGTAGGAGAGGATTGAACCATGAACTGAACTAGATATGAACCAGAAGGAGTAGGAGAAGATTAAACCTGATACGGAGAAATAGTATCTCCCAACGAAGGTATTCACGCCCAAGGAAGGGTCCAAAGACTGCTCCCACTGAAGATGGCACAGTGTAGGATGGAGCAGAATCAGCAGTGTTCTTCTCCAAGAACTCTGTCCTTCGCAAAAATCAGCAGGATGATGCGTGAGCACAGCTTCCTTTCAATCCTTTGACAAAGAACTGATGTCAAGATCCAATCTCGACTTCTCCCACAACTGGAGATCGAAGTAGCAAATAGGGCGGTAGGAACAAGGAGGCAGCAAGAGAGTATTCGCAGGGTGCAAAATTCTCTCTTCTTGTGATTTCAGCACTGAAGAAAATCTGATTATGTGTCTTCGAAAGGTTGCCGCCCCCTCCTTTTTTTAACCTAAAAGATCAGATCCTAATCCAATTAGGATATGCTTATCGAAATCATATTTGGATAAGACCCCTTTTAGGTGATAGGGATAAACCCTTATCTTATCTGCAGATTATATTAGCTTTCTCCTAATCTCATTAGGAGGTTTCTAGATCTGAATCACATTCAGATCTGGACTTTATGAGAGGATAGGGTCAAGACCCTATCCTATCTGCTAATCCATCTCAGAATTCGCCCCTTTATTAACTAATAAAATAACACAGTTCGAAATGGGCTTTAGGCCCATTTAGCTTATGTGCTCACTTAACCTTCCTAACTACTGCCCAGTTGGGCTTCCTTGTATTACGTGGGACCCAAGCATTGATCTACACATCAGCCACATGGGTTCGGCCCAGCCTTTGTTACAAGGCCTAGCCGAATACACTGTCAAGGACAGTGCACCCCCTGAAACCCATCAAATGGGCTCTATGGGCCCAACACTTACACTAAGTGGTCCTTGGGCCAAGCCACCTTGTAACACACAGGGACTATGGGCAGATGCAAGATTAGCCCATCAGGTATTATCCTCAATGGTCTTACACTTAACCTCTCAGCCCATAATGATCATACACTGCCGACAAGAGAGGACCTTTCCCTCGGCTACACGGAACAGTGTTGCACTCTCTACTTATATGGATCCCGGGAATTAAAACCTTCTTGCAAACATTTTAGAAACCATAATATATATACTTTTATATCACATATAAAATATACTTTTTAAAACAAATCTCAACAGTTGAAATCGGCTGCCGGCAGTCTTGGTTTCCATCAGTGAGAGTGCATCCCCGATCATTACCTTTGTCCGACAAAGGGGCTGATCCTATCACTATGATCACGCACTCAGATGAATTCTCGGACTGTCCCAACATACCCAGGTTTTGACCCCCGCTAAGGATCTCACTGATTGGTACATCAAAGATAGCCCAATCCGACACCTAGTGTAGTATCATAATCGAGTCTAGGGGTCGGGTGTAACTTTCCAGTTTTGCCCATCAATCTCCAAGGTCTAGGGCAATACTGGAAATCTGGTCCAGTTCAAAGATTCAATTAATCCTACACTGTATGTGCCTAGGGTCTCACCCTGGCAGCTGAGACAGGCCATCCCAACCGACTTGGTGGCACCACAGTGTCAGCCTTGTCAGGATAGGTCTCCCCAGACCGATCCACTGGCTGTGAACATTCTAAACTAACACGAGTCTCATTGAGTGTCCAGTTTAAGGGTATTACCCAGAAACATACCAAGGGAACATGAATCAAATATGCACTTTTATTCATTTACAATAAACTCATAAAGTACATCAATCTGATTGAAGCTATGGGCATACAAAACTGTCTAACAGGGCACCTTTCAAAGGCTTGTAAATAAATAGTTTGCGCCGTCAATCGACAAAAAAGTAGAATTCTATGTAGACGACATGGTCGTCAAAACCCAATTTTCACATGAGTTATTACAAGATTTGCATTCTGTTTTTGAAATTCTGCGTAAGTTTAATATGAGACTGAACCCAAACAAGTGTGCCTTCGGTGTGACCATGAGCAAGTTCCTAGGATACATCGTCAATCGACGCGGCCTTGAAGCCAACCCGGACAAAGTTAAGGCCATTTTAGATATGAGACCACCCCGGAAGTTGAAGGAGGTTCAGAGGTGAAGGGATGAGAGATCCATCCTATGGACGCCCAAAAGATTGCGGAATAAGGGGCGAATTTCAAAAATTTTTCTCTCTCCCTTCAACTGGGAATCGTATTCCCCATTTAGAAAATCATATTTTCAAGGATCAATTCTAAACCATAAACTGAACCAGATCTGAACCAAAAAGAAGTGGGAAGGATTATACCTGATACGGAGAAGTAATATCTCCCAACGAAGGTGTTCACGCCCAAGGAAGGATCCAAAGACTGCTCCCACTGAAGATGGCACAGTGTAGGTGGAGCAGAATCAGTAGTGTTCTTCTCCAAGAACTCTGTCCTTCGCAAGAATCAGCAAGATGGCACATGAGCACAGCTTCCTTTCAATCCTTTCTCAAAGGACTGATGTCAAGATCCAATCATGACTTCTCCCACCAGTGGAGATTGAACTGGAAAGCAGGGCGGCAAGAACAGGGAGGCGGCAAGAGAGTATTTGCAGGGAGCAGAATTCTCGCTTCTAGATTTCAGCACCAAAGAAACCTGATGATCTTTGTGTATTGTGTCTCTAAAGGCTGCTGCCCCCTTCTTCTTTTATAGTCTTAAAGGGATCAGCTCCTAATCAGATTAGGAGTTGCTAATCCAAATCATATTTGGTTTAGAAGTCTCTTTAAGTGATAAGGGATAATCCTTATCTTATCTGGAGATCAGATCAGCCATCTCCTAATCTGAATAGGAGGTTTCCAGATCTAAATCTTATTTAGATCTTGGACTCTCTAAGTGGATAGGGTCTAAGCCCAATCCTATTAGCTAATCCACTTCAGATTTCGCCCCTTTATTAACTAAATAAGCAACCCAGTTCGAAATGGGCTTGGCTTTAGGCCCATTAAGCTTATGTGCTCACTTAACCCTCTTAACTGCTGCCCAGTTGGGCTTCCTTGTATGGCGTGGGACCCAAGCATTGATCTACACATCAGCCACATGGGTTCGGCCTAGCCTTTGTTGCAAGGCCTGGCCGAATACATTGTTAAAGACAGTGCACCCCCTGAAACGCATCAAATGGGCTCTACGGGCCCAACACTTACCCTAAGAGGTCCCTGGGCCAAGCCACCTTGTAACACCCAGGGACTGTGGGTAGATGCAAGATTAGCCCATCAGGTATTAACCTCAATGGTCATACACTTAACCTCTCAGCCCATAATGATCATACACTACCCGACAAAAGAGGACCTCTCCCTCGGCTGCAAGGAACAGTGTTGCACTCTCCACTTATATGGATCCCGGGAATTAAAACCTTCTTGCAAACAATTAAGAAACCATACATATATACTTTTATATCTTATACAAAATATATTTTGCAAAACAAATCTCAACGGTTGAAATCGGCTGTCGGCAGTCTTGGTTTCCATCTGTGAGAGTGCATCCCCGATCATTACCTTTGTCTGACAAAGGGGCTGATCCTGTCACTATGATCACCCACTCAGATGAATTCTCGGACTGTCACAACATACCCAGGTTTTGACCCCCGCTAAGGATCTCACTGATTGGTACATCAAAGACAGCCCAATCCGACACCTAGTGTAGTATCATAATCGAGTCTAGGGGTCGGGTGTAACTTTCCAGTTTTGCCCATCAATCTCCAAGGTCCAGGGCAATACTGGAAATCTGGTCCAGTTCAAAGATTCAATTAATCCTACACTGTATGTGCCTAGGGTCTCACCCTGGCAGCTGAGACAGGCCACCCCAACCGACTTGGTGGCACCACAGTGTCAGCCTTGTCAGGATAGGTCTCCCCAGACCGACCCACTGGCTGTGAACATTCTCAACTAACACGAGTCTCATTAAGTGTCCAGTTTAAGGGTATTACACAGAAACATACCAAGGGAACATGAATCAAATATGTATCTTTATTCATTTTCAATAAACTCATAAAGTACATCATTCTGATTGAAGCTAAGTGCATACAAAACTGTTTAACAGCTCCCACTTGCACTTAGGTCCAATCAGGTACTAGCCGGAGTCCCATGCTTTCCACGTGTTTCTCAAACACTTTCTGTGATAGTGGCTTAGTCAATGGGTCTACCACATTCTCCGCGGATGCTACCTATTTACACTATCCTCCCATAGGTCCAGCGTTGTCATACAACAGTGGAATGGGTGATGTGCTGAATTCCAAATTCAGGAATGAAGACCTTCATTCATAAGGCAGCCTCACTTACGGCAATGCTTTCGGCTTGGGTTGTGGACTATTAATTTGCTACTTAGGACCCCTGTTTGTTGACATTCAGGAAACAACACACGATCCTATCATGAAAAAATATCCAGATGTAGACTTTCTATCATCTGGGTCTGACTGGAAATCGGCATCTGTAAACCCCTGGATCTGTAGTGAGCTACCGTCGAACACCAGACAAAACTCTTTTGTCCTTCGAAGGTACTTAAGTATGTTTTTCACAGCAGTCCAATGCTCCTGCCCTGGGTTGGCCTAAAATCTGCTTACTACACTCACTACCTGAGCTATGTCAGGACGAGTGCACAGCATGGCACACATGATGCTCCCTACGGCTGAGGCATGAGGAACGTCTTTCATGCCATCAATCTCCTCAGAAGTCTTGGGAGACATCTTCTTGGAGAGAGTGACTCCGTGCCTGAAAGGAACATTTCCTTTCTTGGAGTTTTCCATGCTGTATCTTATGACTATTTTGTCAATGTAAGCAGATTGGGATAATCCTATTATCCGCTTCGATCTATCTCTATAGAGTCGAAGACCCAGTATATACGAGGCTTCTCCAAGATCTTTCATGGAGAATTGCTGTGAAAGGCATACTTTCATCGTAGTTAACATTCCCATATCATTCCCAATGAGTAGAATGTCATCTACATACAGAACCAAGAAGGTAACCTTATCCCCACTGTACTTCCTGTAGACACAGGGTTCATCCGGATTCTACTCGAAGTCAAACGATTTGACAGCAGAGTTAAAACGGATGTTCCAACTTCTAGAAGCTTGCTTAAGCCCATAAATGGATCTGTTAAGTGTACATACCTTGTTTTCCTGACCTGCAGCAATGAAGCCTTGCGGCTGCTGCATATAGATATCTTCAGTAAGATCTCCATTCAGGAATGCAGTTTTGACATCCATCTGCCAAATCTCATAATCATGGTATGCTGCTACAGCTAGCAGGATCCTAATGGATTTAAGCATGGCCACAGGTGAAAAGGTTTCCTCATAATCGATGCCCTCTTACTGAGTGTACCCTTTCGCCACCAGATGAGCCTTGAAGGTCTCAACTTTACCATCGGGGCCCTTCTTCCTCTTGTAAATCCATTTGCAACCGATTGCCTTTACCCAGGAGGGCTGATCTACTAGAGTCCAGACTCCATTGGTCTCCATTGAGTCCATCTCTGCCCTCATGGCCTCCACCCACTTCTGGGAATCTATGTCCAACATAGCTTCCGCGTAAGTGAGGGGATCCTCCTCACTAGTCAAGGTTTCCACCAGGTAACTATCCTGGTCATAACCATAACGGACTGGTGGCCTGGATGCCCGAGTGGATCTTCTAAGTTGGTCACTACCTGGAACTTGTGGGACATCTCCCACTGCTCCTGAGCTCTCCTCATCAAGAACAACTTCCTGACGATGGGTGTCCAGGATATAGTCGGTTTCCAAGAATTGCGCATTTCGACTGCAGAACACTTTCTGCTCACTTGGGTCAAAGAAAAGGTAACCTACAGAGCCTTTTGGGTAGCCTACAAATAGGCAACGGCTGGTCATAGATTCCAACTTGTCTGCACCCGTTCTTTTAACGTGTGCTGGACAACCCCAAATCTTCAAGTGTCTGACACTTGGTTTCTTTCCGGTCCAAAGTTCATATGGAGTATTCGGAACCGATTTGGTTGGAACCCGATTCAGCACGTAAATCGCAGTCTCTAATGCGTAACCCCAAAAGGATGTGGGTAACTCTGAGTCTATGAGAAGCGACCGGACCATATCTAATAAGGTCCTATTCCTCCTCTCTGAAACCCCGTTAAGTTGTGGTGTAGCAGGAGGAGCTAATTGTGACACTATCCCATTGTCCCTTAAGTAGTCCCTGAATTCGTCAGAGAGATATTCGCCACCTCGATCTGATCGAAGGACTTTAATTTCTCTCCCTATCTGTTTCTCGACCTCTTGTCTAAACTCTTTGAACTTTTCAAAGGATTCAGAATTGTGTCTCATTAGGTACACGTAACCATATCGTGAGAAATCATCTGTGAAGGTGATGAAATACACGTGTTGATTTCGTGTCCTAACACTCAGGGGACCACATACATCAGTATGTATTAGGTCAAGTGTGCCTGTACATCTTTCAGGCTTACCATTAAATGGCCGTTTCGTCATCTTGCCTTGTAGGCAAGGCTCACTGGTGGGAAGATCTTCTACAGCTAGAAAATCCAAAGGACCATCCTTTACCAACCTTGTGATTCGGTCAACACCGATGTGGCCAAGTCAGTAATGCCACAGACACGTGGGATTAACTGTATCACGGGCTCTCTTCTTGGGGTTTTCAACCGACGTAGTTTCATTTATGTTAGTTTCTAGAGAAGGATGTAGAACATAGAGACCGTTCTCCAGTTCCCCGTATGTGATGAATCTGTTGTTTCTTTTAATAGAATCGTATTACTAAAGAAGACAGAATAACCATCTGCACACAGTTTTGAGACAGAAATCAAATTTCTTCTTAAATTTTGTACATAAAGACAATCTTTTAGTACAATTTTTCCTTCTCTAAAATATAATTCCACGGTTCCTATGGCCGCGGCTGCAACGGTTGCAGTAGTCCCCAAGTAGAGTGTGACTTCTCCTTCACTCAGCCTTCTGCTCACCTTGAACCCCTGCAGTGAGTTACACGTATGAGTTGAAGCCCCGGAGTCAATACACCAGGACGCAGAAGCTACCAATAAATTGGTTTCTATAACACATGTTTCGAAGTTACCTTTCTTGGATTCCAGGTAGGCAGGGCAATTCCTTTTCCAGTGGCCGGTCTTCTTGCAGAAGTGACAGGCATCCGATGCTTTGTCTTTCTTCTGCTTCTTGCTTTTAGTGACTTTCTTCTGAGGCTTTTTTGCCTTCCTCTTTCTCTTGCCTGTCTTGCCAGCTTCAAGAAGCATGGCTATAGGCTCATCCTTTTTAATCAGTTCTTCATCTCTTTGCAACATATTGCTGAGCTCTTGTAAGCTGACATTCAGCTTGTTCATGTTATAGTTCATGATGAACGGATTAAAGGAAGGAGGCAAAGAGTCAAGGATAGCATCTATCTGGGTTGCAAGGTCCAGCCCGGATCCAAGAGCATCTAGTTCGTTGATGTATCCCATCATCCGAAGACAATGGTCGTGAACTTGTTGACCCTTGGACATTTGTGTGGTCATGAACTGTTTCAAGACCTTTTGTCGAGTAGAACGATTCTGCTCTTCATACATTCTCCTGAGACTGTCCAATATGTCTTTGGCAAGTTCGAACTGATCGAACTGCCTCTGTATCGGATTGTCCAAGGAGGCAATGATGTAACACCGGGCAAGGGAGTTTTTCTCCTCCCATTCTTGATAGTCTATCCTTCGGGCCTCAGAAGCCCTATCTCCCGGACGCTCCGGGGCAGGATTCTTTGCCACTTTGTCATGTTTTTCAGAAGCAAGGACCAGCATAAGGTTCCTATACCAGTTAGCATAGTTTGGGCCCTTCAACTTGTTGTCATCAAGTAGCTTTGCAAATGATCCGTTTGCCATTTTCTGATAAAAAGCAAACATCAGTCCACGACCTAATTTTGATTCATGTTCATTTCATAGATATGGATTTTAATCTACGATCCATTTCCATTTATTCATCTCTAAGATTTCCCTCCTTTCTCAGTGACGGAGACTACGGGTTGTCTCTAGAAATGTGGGAAATCACATAGGGTGCATGAAGCCAACTGTTTCAGCTGCATAACCCCACCACCTTTCTGTGAAGGATCATATCCACTCATCATATGAGTTTTCCCTTTGGCCTCTGTCAGACAAGGTTCAGAGCCGTTTTCCGGTAAACCTTTCTGTCTAGTGAGTGCTTACCCATCATATTCATGAACGCCAAGGTACCATGAGAGAGTTCCCATTTTCTGGTGAAGCCCCTCCCACATCGGTCTATGACGCCCCTATCATCTTATGAAACACTTAGACAAGCCCAACAGCAAACGGATAGCCCATTTTCTGGTGCGTTTCCTCATTACTGAAGGACCCATCTTCGTGCTAATGATGGAAGGCCTTTAGAGAGTTCATCATATGAATCTCCCTATCACATGCACTCATATTATCTGGAGGGAACAGATAATTACGCCCTAGTTCTATCTTTAGGTCAAACCAAAGTGGATCCCACTGACTTTCATAAAGCCAGATTTTGGTGGGCCTAAATCGGCTAGGGTTCCGCACGAGACCTCATGATGAGGTGTGGGGCCCACCACGGAGGGAGGTCATCCAATGACCAAAAGGGACACCATGGCAATGATGTGCATTCAGCCATGGTGTGCGAAAGAGCCACTGTCGATTGAGCATGGGCCAAGTACTTATGGCCCATGTACGTAGCACATCACACATCCATACATCACATGCAGGGATAAATTGATCCAATCAATTAATTATCTGTAAAGCCCATTTGAAGCCCATTTTAAATCCATAATATTAACCATTAACATTATCTAGGTATATGGGCCGAACGGTTCAACCCATATAGCTTTAAGGGTTAAGTGGGCTTTTAGCAGTTTTAACTGTTTAAAACTGGGCCTTTACAGGTTGGGCCGAATTAACCATTCAATTAAATATCAATCCTTAGGCTCATTAGTGGGAAAATTAGGGCTGACTTTCAGCCTTGGTTAAACCCTAGATTTGGTCCAAACAGTTTGAACCAATCTTGGTTCGAATGGGTCTAGGGTTCGATTTTTAATTAAATCTTTAATTGAAGAAAATAATCTGAAATTAATTACTGATAAAAGAAAAACAACAATCAGTAAATCAGGGCTGTTCGCACAATCCATCCTGCAAAACAATGGTTAGATCACAGAATGCAGTTTCACAAACTGCAAATCGCAGATGGCGATTCTCCCATCTGCGAAATCTTCTTCTCTGCGAAATCTCCCTTTCTGCGCCGCCATCTTTGATCCATAATTAAAATAAATAGAAATCCTATTTCTATTAATAATTACAACAGATCGAATACCTATACATTGAGTCTAGAAAATAAAAAAAATATTTACAGACCAAATGTAATAAATAAATCCAGAAACTGCAAATCTTGCAGGTTCCCTACGCAAACTAAGATTTCGATCTCCTCTTGTACGAACAGCCCATAAATCAAGAAAATCATAAAGAACAATTCTAAATAATATTCAGATTTATATAAAATTAATTTCAGATTATTCGGCCATTAATTTTGGGAACAAAATTTCCCAAAACCCATATCTGCGCAAATCGGGTAGAACACCTTCTGCCCATTTGCGCAGGTTCAGATCTGAAACAAATTGGTTCAAGATTTGAACCATGGCTCTGATACCACTGAAGGGATGAGAGATCCATCCTATGGACGCCCAAAAGATTGCGAAATAAGGGGCGAATTTCAAAAATTTTTCTCTCTCCCTTCAACTGGGAATCGTATTCCCCATTTAGAAAATCATATTTTCAAGGATCAATTCTGAACCATAAACTGAACTTGATCTGAACCAAAAAGAAGTGGGAAGGATTATACCTGATACAGAGAAGTAATATCTCCCAACGAAGGTGTTCACGCCCAAGGAAGGATCCAAAGACTGCTCCCACTGAAGATGGCGCAGTGTAGGTCGAGTAGAATCAGCAGTGTTCTTCTCCAAGAACTCTGTCCTTCGCAAGAATCAGCAAGATGGCACGTGAGCACAGCTTCCTTTCAATCCTTTCTCAAAGGACTGATGTCAAGATCCAATCTTGACTTCTCTCACCAGTGGAGATCGAACTGGAAAGCAGGGCGGCAAGGACAGGGAGGCGGCAAGAGAGTATTTGCAGGGAGCAGAATTCTCTCTTCTAGATTTCAGCACCGAAGAAACCTGATGATCTGTGTGTATTGTGTCTCTAAAGGCTGCCGCCCCCTTCTTCTTTTATAGTCTTAAAGGGATCAGCTCCTAATCAGATTAGGAGTTGCTAATCGAAATCATATTTGGTTTAGAAGTCTCTTTAAGTGATAAGGGATAATCCTTATCTTATCTGGAGATCAGATCAGCCATCTCCTAATCTGATTAGGAGGTTTCCAGATCTAAATCTTATTTAGATCTTGGACTCTCTAAGTGGATAGGGTCTAAGCCCAATCCTATTAGCTGATCCACTTCAGATTTCGCCCCTTTATTTACTAAATAAGCAGCCCAGTTCGAAATGGGCTTTACGCCCATTAAGCTTATATGCTCACTTAACCCTCTTAACTGCTGCCCAGTTGGGCTTCCTTGTATGGCGTGGGACCCAAGCATTGATCTACACATCAGTCACATGGGTTCGGCCTAGCCTTTGTTACAAGGCCTGGCCGAATACACTGTTAAAGACAGTGCACCCCCTGAAACCCATCAAATGGGCTCTACGGGCCCAACACTTACCCTAAGAGGTCCCTGGGCCAAGCCACCTTGTAACACCCAGGGACTGTGGGCAGATGCAAGATTAGCCCATCAGGTATTAACCTCAAGGGTCTTACACTTAGCCTCTCAGCCCATAATGATCATACACTTCCCTACAATAGAGGACCTCTCCCTCGGCTGCAAGGAACAGTGTTGCACTCTCCACTTATATGGATCCCGGGAATTAAAACCTTATTGCAAACAATTTAGAAACCATACATATATACTTTTATATCTTATATAAAATATATTTTGCAAAACAAATCTCAACAGTTGAAATCGGCTGCCGGCAGTCTTGGTTTCCATCAGTGAGAGTGCATCCCCGATCATTACCTTTGTCCGACAAAGGGGCTGATCCTATCACTATGATCACGCACTCAGATGAATTCTCGGACTGTCCCAACATACCCAGGTTTTGACCCCCGCTAAGGATCTCACTGATTGGTACATCAAAGATAGCCCAATCCGACACCTAGTGTAGTATCATAATCGAGTCTAGGGGTCGGGTGTAACTTTCCAGTTTTGCCCATCAATCTCCAAGGTCTAGGGCAATACTGGAAATCTGGTCCAGTTCAAAGATTCAATTAATCCTACACTGTATGTGCCTAGGGTCTCACCCTGGCAGCTGAGACAGGCCACCCCAACCGACTTGGTGGCACCACAGTGTCAGCCTTGTCTGGATAGGTCTCCCCAGACCGACCCACTGGTTGTGAACATTCTAAACTAACACGAGTCTCATTAAGTGTCCAGTTTAAGGGTATTACACAAAAACATACCAAGGGAACATGAATCAAATATGTATCTTTATTCATTTACAATAAACTCATAAAGTACATCATTCTGATTGAAGCTAAGGGCATACAAAACTGTCTAACAAGAGGTTGAATGGCCGCGTAGCCGCCCTGAGCTGCTTCATGTCCCAATCGGCGGACCGCTGTCTGCCGTTCTTCAAGGCAATCAAGGGAAAAAGGTTCGAATGGACCCAAGATTGTTAGCTCGCGTTTGACGAGCTCAAGAAATACCTCACTAGTGTGTCGATCTTAACCCGGCCTGAAGAGGGCGATATTTTAGAACTGTACCTCTTGGCAAGTGACGAAGTGGTCAGTTCGGTACAAATAAAAGAAGTAGATCGGATCCAACAACCCATCTATTATGTTTGTAAAGTATTGTAGGGAGCAGAAACGAGATACCCAGAGATAGAAAAGCTAGCGTACGCACTGGTAATTGCTGCTTGGATGCTCCGTCCGTACTTCCAGGCTCACACTGTTATTGTTCTCACCGACAAACCTCTGAGGCAAGTCTTACTTAAGCCCGAGGTGTCTGGTCGGTTAACAAAGTGGGCCATTGAGCTCAGCGAGTACGACCTCCAGTACAAGCCGCGAACTGCCATTAAGGCCCAAGCCTTAGCAGATTTCATCGCCGAGTGCACATTCAGCTCCGAAGTCCCCAGGTCGGTTGAGCACAAGGCCCCCAGCTCGGGTGAGCCCAAAGCTCCCAGGCTGATCGAGTCTGAGCACCGTGTGGTAGCAGCCAGTGTGGCATCTCTCCACGTTCATCCAAATGCGAGCTGGGATGAAGAGCCTTGGATCCTTCATGTAGATGGCTCCTTGAACTAACAGGGCAGTGGAGCTAGAATAGTTCTGCACGACCCAAGTGGCACGAAACTGGAGCACGCGCTATGCTTCGAGTTCGCGACATCTAACAATGAAGCGGAGTACGAGGCACTGATAGCTGGACTAGTTCTAGCCAAAGAAGTAAAAGCCAAGCACATCGTTATTTGCAGCGACTCCCAGCTCATGATCAACCAGGTCATGGGCGAGTACGAAGCTCGCGAGCTAACCATGATTGCCTACTTGACCAAAGTCAAAGAGGCCCT
This sequence comes from Nelumbo nucifera, assembly GCF_055504915.1. Lineage (NCBI taxonomy): Eukaryota > Viridiplantae > Streptophyta > Magnoliopsida > Proteales > Nelumbonaceae > Nelumbo > Nelumbo nucifera. The sequence goes on along the minus strand of NC_142649.1, from coordinate 141,715,380 downwards.
GTTCAATTTCCAGTCACACTTCATCAGGCAAATCCCAAGGTCAGAGAATGCTGAGGCCGACGCCCTGTCTAGACTAGCCAGCGCCAGCGACATCACTATGAGAACTGTGTATATAGAGGACTTGCCCCGGCCTAGCATTCTCGGGGGGGTAGAGGAGGTCGCTCCCGTCGTTCAAGCAGAGCTGAGCTGGATTGACCCACTCGCGAGCTTCCTGCTACATGTGACCCTCCCTGCAGATCGCAATGCAGCCAGAAGGGTGCAGCGCCAGGCAGCCAAATACGTCATGATAGACGAAGGGTTGTACAGGAGATCCTACATGCTCCCCTATCTGCGTTGCTTGTAGCCTACCGAAGCTGAGCTCGTACTCCACGACACTCATGAGGGGTTGTGCGGCGGGCACTTGGGGGGTAGGGCCCTTGCCTAGAAAGCACTTCGACAGGGGTATTATTGGCCAACAATGAAGGCAAATGTTATTGAGCTCGTTAGAAAATGTGACAAATTCTAGAGACATTCCAATATTCACCACCAACCCGCTGCCGACCTCAAGTATCTCACCAGCCCGTAGCCCTTTGCACTGTGGGGCATCGATCTACTCGAGCCATTCCCACCAGTAATGAGTGGGAGGAAGTTTTTAGTAGTAGCTGTGTACTACTTCACCAAGTGGGTAGAAGTCGAACCCCTTATAACGATCACAACCCGAAATGTCCAAAATTTCTTTTGGAAGAACATCGTGTGCCGCTTCGGATTACCTCAGGTATTGATTTCTGACAACAGCAAGCAGTTCGAGGATATCAAATTCCAAGACTGGTGCCAGGACATGGGAATCTGACAGAATTTTACTCAAGCAGAAGTCACGAACAGAGCCATCCTTCGTGGACAAAAAGCACGACTGGACCGAGCTAAACGATTATGGGCAGATGAACTACCCAGTGTTCTATGGGCCTACCGGACCACGGAAAAGACCGCCATGGGAGAAACACCCTTCAATCTCACCTATGGCACCGAAGCAGTGATTCCCGCAGAGATTGATGTACCTATGCTACGATTAGAAGCATACAGTGATCAGACAAACAAAGATGAGCTACGTACCAACCTCGATCTACTCGACGAAGTAAGGGACCTCGCGTACATCAGGACAGCAGCCTACCAGCAGAGAGTAGCTCGGTACTATAACGCTAAGGTCAAGAAGCGGAATCTAGGGTTTGAAATGGGTTGTTTTTCAGTCCATTTTTCCTCACACTTGCTGTTCCAAATCTGATGTTCAATTACAGGGATTAATTCGGCCCACCTGTAAAGCCCAGTTTTAAAAGGGTTAAAACTGCAAAAGCCCACTTTTGTGAGAAAAGCTGTATGGGCCAAAATCCTAACTTGGATTCAGCCGATACACCTATAGACATTAATTGTTAATGTTATGGATTTCAAATGGGCTGTTTAATGGGCTTTACAATAGTTAATTGATTAGATCAATTCCTCCTTTACATGTGATGTTTGGATGTTTGATGTGCTGCGACCATGGGCCATAAGCACTTGGCCCATGATGACTCCTTAGTGGTTCTTGCGCACACCATGGCTGAATGCACATCATTGCCATGGTGTCCCTTAAGGTCATTGGATGACCCCTCCTTGCTTGGTGGGCCCCACAACCCTGAAAAGGGATGCGTACGGAACCCCTAGCCGATGAAGGCCCACCAGAAATCTGACTTTATGAAAGTCAGTGGGAGCCACTTTGGTTTGACCTAAAATTAGAACTAGGGCGTAATCTTGTTCCCTCCAGCAAATATGAGTGCATGTGATAGGGAGATCCATATGATGGACTCTCTAAAGGCCTTCCATCATTAGCACAATGATGGATCCCTCAGTAATGAGGAAACGCACCCTAAAATTGGGCTATCCATTTGCTGTTGGATCTGTTAGAGTGTTTCATAAAATGATAGGGGTGTCATAGACCGATGTGGGAGGGGCTTCACCATAAAATGGGAACTCTCTCATGGTACCTTGGTGTATAACCTGAATATGATGGGTGAGCACTCACTGGACAGAAAGGTTTACTTGAAAATGGCTCTGAACATTGTCTGGCAGAGGCCAAAGGGAAACTCATTTGATGAGTGGATATGATCCGTCACAGAAAGGTGGTGGGGTTATGCAGCTGAAACACTCACGGTACCTTGGTGTATAACCTGAATATGATGGGTGAGCACTCACTGGATAGAAAGGTTTACTTGAAAATGGCTCTGAACATTGTCTGACAGAGGCCAAAGGGAAACTCATTTGATGAGTGGATATGATCCGTCACAGAAAGGTGGTGGGGTTATGTAGCTGAAATAGTTGGCTTCACGCACCCCATGTGATTTCCTACATTTTCAGAGACATTTCGTCGTTTCTGTCATTGAGAAAGGAGGGAAATCTCAGAGATGAACAAATGGGAATGGAACATAGATTAAAAGCCATATCTATGTAGGTAACATGAATCAAACTAAGGTTGTGGACTAACGATTTTGCTGTTTTATCAGAAAATGGAAAACGGTCAATTCACAAAGCTTCTAGTGAAAGAATGGTAGGATCCATCTAATGGATGCCATAAAGGTTGCGGAATGGGTGGGCGAATTTCAAAAATTTTCCTACCTTCTCCCAACTGGGAATCATATTCCCTAAATTTGGAATACAATATTCAAGGATCCTACTTGAACCATAATCAAACCAGATCTAAACAAAAAGATAAAAAGAGGAATATACTTGATCCGGAGAAGCAGTATCTCACAAAGTTGGTGTTCACGCCCAAAGAATGCAACAAGATCCGTTCCTGCTAAAGATGACACAGTTGTGGATGGAACAGAACCAGCAGGGTGCATCCTACACACTGGATCCTTCGCAAGAACCCTCTGGAAACACTAAACACTGAATCTTTTCAGTCTTTCTTGCAAGACTAATGTCAAGAACTGATTTCTTGACTTCCTTTTGCTGCAAAGATCGAATCTTGCAACAGTGATTGGCAGCGGCTGGAGGAGAACTCCTGGGACGAAGATGGCTGAAAAAAAACTAATTCTCTTCTCTCTGGAGTTTATATGAGATCTCATCTCAATTCGCAGGAAGCTTTCTTGCTTTTTACCCTTGGTTCGAAATCTGATATATTTCTCTTAGGGTTTCTCCTCCTTTCTTCTTGATTAAGAAACCTCCTAATGAGGAGTTATCCCAATCCAAATCAGAATTTGGATTGGGGATTATCTTAATCTTATCTGCAGATAAAATTAGTTTACTCCTGATCTTATCAAGAGGTTACCAAATTCAAATCTAATTTGAATTTGGTCTCCAAGAGTGGATAAAGTTAAAGGCCCAATCCTTTTACTAACATTAATCTCAGATTCGCCCCATAGATGGGTGATCGTATTAGCCCACCTCGAAATGGGCTTTTGGCCCATTAAGTGTTCAGTGTCTAATTACTTTCCAATCTTCTGCCCGGTTGGGCTTCTTTGTATGGCATGGGACCCAAGCATTGATCTACACACCAGCCACATGGGTTCAGCCCAGCCTTTAATACAAGGCCCAGCCGAATTCACTGAAAAACTCAATAAACCCCTGAGTCCATCATATGGACCCTATGGGCCCAACACTTACATTAAGTGGTCCCTGGGCCAAGCCATCTTATAAAAACCCAAGGACTGTGGGCAGGTGCAAGATTAGCCCATCAGGAATTATCCTAAATGGTCTTACACTTAACCTCTTAGCCCTTAATGATCAAGCACTGCCCGACAAGAGAGGACCTCTCCCTCGGCTGCAAGGAACAGTGCCGCACTCTCCTCTTACATGGATCCCGGGAACTAAAACCATTTGCAAACATTTTAAAACCGTACATATATATATATATATATATATATATATATATATATATATATATATATATATATATATATATATATATATATATATATATATATATGTTAGACAGTTTTGTATGCCCTTAGCTTCAATCAGAATAATGTACTTTATGAGTTTATTGTAAATGAATAAAGATACATATTTGATTCATGTTCCCTTGGTATGTTTCTGTGTAATACCCTTAAACTGGACACTTAATGAGACTCGTGTTAGTTAAGAATGTTCACAGCCAGTGGCTCGGTCTGGGGAGACCTATCCTGACAAGGCTGACACTGTAGTGCCACCAAGTCGGTTGGGGTGGCTTGTCTCAGCTGCCAGGGTGAGACCCTAGGCACATACAGTGTAGGATTAATTGAATCTTTGAACTAGACCAGATTTCCAGTATTGCCCTAGACCTTGGAGATTGATGGGCAAAACTGGAAAGTTACACCCGACCCCTAGACTCGATTATGATACTACACTAGGTGTCGGATTGGGCTGTCTTTGATGTACCAATCAGTGAGATCCTTAGCGGGGGTCAAAACCTGGGTATGTTGAGACAGTCCGAGAATTCATCTGAGTGGGTGATCATAGTGACAGGATCAGCCCCTTTGTCGGACAAAGGTAATGATCGGGGATGCACTCTCACTGATGGAAACCAAGATTGCCGGCAGCCGATTTCAACCATTGAGATTTGTTTTGCAAAATCTATTTTATATAAGATATAAAAGTATATATGTATGGTTTCTAAATTGTTTGCAAGAAGGTTTTAATTCCCGGGATCCATATAAGTGGAGAGTGCAACACTGTTCCTTGCAGCTGAGGGAGAGGTCCTCTCTTGTCGGGCAGTGTATGATCATTATGGGCTGAGAGGTTAAGTGTAAGACCATTGAGGATAATGCCTGATGGGCTAATCTTGCATCTGCCCACAGTCCCTGGGTGTTACAAGGTGGCTTGGTCCAGGGACCACTTAGTGTAAGTGTTGGGCCCATAGAGCTCATTTGATGGGTTTCAGGGGGTACACTGTCTTCAGCAGTGCATTCGGCCATGCCTTGTAACAAAGGCTGGGCTGAACCCATGTGGCTGATGTGTAGATCAATGCTTGGGTCCCACGCCATACAAGGAAGCCCAACTGGGCAGCAATTTGGAAGCCATTTGAGTACATAACCTTAAATGGGCCTTAAGCCCATTTCGAACTGGGCTGATTTGATCAGTCATTTAAAGGGGGCGAATTCTAAAGAGGGTCAGCTGAAAGGATTGGGCTTAGACCCTATCCATTCAGAGAGTCCAAGATCTAAATGGGATTTAGATCTGGATGTTAGACAGTATTGTATGCCCTTAGCTTCAATCAGAATGATGTACTTTATGAGTTTATTGTAAATGGATAAAGATACATATTTGATTCATGTTCCCTTGGTATGTTTCTGTGTAACACCCTAAAGCTGGACACTTAATGAGACTCGTGCTAGTTTAGAATGTTCACAGCCAGTGGGTCGGTCTGTGGAGACCTATCCTGACAAGGCTGACACTGTGGTGCCACCAAGTCGGTTGGGGTGGCCTGTCTCAGCTGCCAGGGTGAGACCCTAGGCACATACAGTGTAGGATTAATTGAATCTTTGAACTGGACCAGATTTCCAGTATTGCCCTGAACCTTGGAGATTGATGGGCAAAACTGGAAAATTACACCCGACCCCTAGACTCGATTATGATACTACACTAGGTGTCGGATTGGGCTGTCTTTGATGTACCAATCAGTGAGATCCTTAGCGTGGGTCAAAACCTGGGTATGTTGGGACAGTCCGAGAATTCATCTGAGTGGGTGATCATAATGACAGGATCAGCCCCTTTGTCGGACAAAGGTAATGATCGGGGATGCACTCTCACTGATGGAAACCAAGACTGCCGGCAGCCGATTTCAACCGTTGAGATTTGTTTTGCAAAACATGTTTTATATAAGATATAAAAGTATATATGTATGGTTTCGAAATTGTTTGCAAGAAGGTTTTAATTCCCGGGATCCATATAAGTGGAGAGTGCAACACTATTCCTTGCAGCCGAGGGAGAGGTCCTCTCTTGTCAGGCAGTGTTTGGTCATTATGGGCTGAGAGGTTAAGTGTAAGACCATTGAGGATAATACCTGATGGGCTAATCTTGCATCTGCCCACAGTCCCTGGGTGTTACAAGGTGGCTTGGCCCAGGGACCACATAGTGTAAGTGTTGGGCCCATAGAGCTCATTTGATGGGTTTCAGGGGGTACACTGTCTTCAGCAGTGCATTCGGCCATGCCTTGTAACAAAGGCTGGGCTGAACCCATGTGGCTGATGTGTAGATCAATGCTTGGGTCCCACGCCATACAAGGAAGCCCAACTGGGCAGCAATTTGGAAGCCATTTGAGTACATAACCTTAAATGGGCCTTAAGCCCATTTCGAACTGGGCTGATTTGATCAGTCATTTAAAGGGGGTGAATTCTAAAGAGGGTCAGCTGAAAGGATTGGGCTTAGACCCTATCCATTCAGAGAGTCCAAGATCTAAATGGGATTTAGATCTGGATGTTAGACAGTATTGTATGCCCTTAGCTTCAATCAGAATGATGTACTTTATGAGTTTATTGTAAATGGATAAAGATACATATTTGATTCATGTTCCCTTGGTATGTTTCTATGTAACACCCTAAAGCTGGACACTTAATGAGACTCGTGCTAGTTTAGAATGTTCACAGCCAGTGGGTCGGTCTGGGGAGACCTATCCTGACAAGGCTGACACTGTGGTGCCACCAAGTCGGTTGGGGTGGCCTGTCTCAGCTGCCAGGGTGAGACCCTAGGCACATACAGTGTAGGATTAATTGAATCTTTGAACTGGACCAGATTTCCAGTATTGCCCTGGACCTTGGAGATTGATGGGCAAAACTGGAAAATTACACCCGACCCCTAGACTCGATTATGATACTACACTAGGTGTCGGATTGGGCTGTCTTTGATGTACCAATCAGTGAGATCCTTAGCGTGGGTCAAAACCTGGGTATGTTGGGACAGTCCGAGAATTCATCTGAGTGGGTGATCATAATGACAGGATCAGCCCCTTTGTCGGACAAAGGTAATGATCGGGGATGCACTCTCACTGATGGAAACCAAGACTGCCGGCAGCCGATTTCAACCGTTGAGATTTGTTTTGCAAAACATGTTTTATATAAGATATAAAAGTATATATGTATGGTTTCGAAATTGTTTGCAAGAAGGTTTTAATTCCCGGGATCCATATAAGTGGAGAGTGCAACACTGTTCCTTGCAGCCGAGGGAGAGGTCCTCTCTTGTCAGGCAGTGTTTGATCATTATGGGCTGAGAGGTTAAGTGTAAGACCATTGAGGATAATACCTGATGGGCTAATCTTGCATCTGCCCACAGTCCCTGGGTGTTACAAGGTGGCTTGGCCCAGGGACCACTTAGTGTAAGTGTTGGGCCCATAGAGCCCATTTGATGGGTTTCAGGGGGTGCAGTGTCATTAACAGTGTATTCGGCCAGGCCTTGTAACAAAGGCTGGGCCGAACCCATGTGGCTGATGTGTAGATCAATGCTTGGGTCCCACGCCATACAAGGATGCCCAACTGGGCAGCAATTTGGAAGCCTTTTGAGTACATAACCTTAAATGGGCCTTAAGCCCATTTCGAACTGGGCTGATTTGATCAGTCATTTAAAGGGGGCGAATTCTGAAGTGGGTCAGCTAAAAGGATTGGGCTTAGACCCTATCCACTCAGAGAGTCCAAGATCTAAATAAGATTTAGATCTGGAAACCTCCTAATTAGATTAGGAGACAGCTGATCTGATTTGCAGATAAGATAAGGATTATCCCTTATCACTAAGGGACTTCTAACCCAAATATGATTTGGATTAGCAGCTCCTAATCTGATTAGGAGCTGATCCCTTTGAGATTATAAAAGGGGAAGGGGGCGTCAGCCTTTTACATCATCAACAGCATTCTTCTCTTAAAGAAAGAGAGATTGAGAGATTTCCTGCATACTGCGAATTCTCTCCTGCCGCCACCTTCCTGCCATTGCCATTCCTTCAGTTCGATCTCCAGTTCTTGGGAGCAATCAAGATTGGATCTTGATTTCAATCTTTTGTGAAAAGATTGGTTGGAGCTGTACTCAAGTCGTCCAGTTGATCATTACGAAGGATCAAGTTCTTTTGAAGAACGTTGCTGATTCTGCTCCACCCTGCACTGCGCCATCTTCAGTGGGAGTAGATTTTGAATCCTTCCTTGGGCGTGAACACCTCCATTGGAAGATAGTATTTCTCCGTATCAGTTATAATCCTCTCCCACTCCTTTTGGTTCAGATCTGGTTCAGTTTATGGTTCAAGATTGATCCTTGAAAATATGATTTTCTAAATGGGGAATACGATTCCCAGTTGAAGGGAGAGATAAAATTTTTGAAATTCGCCCCTTATTCCGCAATCTTTGGGCGTCCATAGGATGGATCTCTCATCCCTTCAGTGGTATCAGAGCCATGGTTCAAATCTTGAACCAATTTGTTTCAGATCTGAACCTGCGCAAATGGGCAGAAGGTGTTCTACCCGATTTGCGCAGATATGGGTTTTGGGAAATTTTTCCCAAAATTAATGGGCGAAAAATCTGAAATTAATTTTATATAAATCTGATTATTATTTAGAATTGTTCTTTATGATTTTCTTGATTTATGGGCTATTCGTACAAGAGGAGATCGAAATCTTGGTTTGCGCAGGGAACCTGCAAGATTTGCAGTTTCCTGATTTATTTATTACATTTGGTCTGTAATTTTTTTTTTCTTAGACTCAATGTATAGGCATTCGATCTGATGTAATAATTAATAGAAATAGGATTTCTATTTTTTTATTTTGGATCGAAGATGGCGGCGCAGAAAGGGAGAAATCGCAGAGAAGAAGATTTCGCAGATGGGAGAATCGCTATCTGCGATTTGCTGTTTATGAAACTGCATTCTGTGATCTAACCTCTGTTTTGCAGGATGGATTGTACGAACAGCCCGGATTGACTGATTGTTGTTTTTCTTTTATCAGTAATTAATTTCAGATTATTTTCTTGAATTAAAGATTTAATTAAAAATCAAACCCTAGACCCATTCGAACCAAGATTGGTTCAAACTGTTTGGACCAAATCTAGGGTTTAATCAAGGCTGAAAGTCAGCCCTAATTTTCCCACAAATGGGCTTGAGGATTGATGTTTAATTAAATGGTTAATTCGGCCCAACCTGTAAAGGCCCAGTTTTAAATAGTTAAAACTGCTAAAAGCCCACTTAACCCTTAAAGCTATATGGGTTGAACCATTCGGCCCATATACCTAGATAATGTTAATGGTTAATATTATGGATTTAAAATGGGCTTCAAATGGGCTTTACAGATAATTAATTGATTGGATCAATTTATCCCTGCATGTGATGTATGGATGTGTGATGTGCTGCGTACATGGGCCATAAGTGCTTGGCCCATGCTCAATCGACAGTGGCTCTTGCGCACACCATGGCTGAATGCACATCATTGCCATGGTGTCCCTTTTGGTCATTGGATGACCTCCCTCAGTGGTGGGCCCCACACCTCATCCTGAGGTCTCGTGCAGAACCCTAGCCGAGTTAGGCCCACCAAAATCTGGCTTTATGAAAGTCAGTGGGAGCCACTTTGGTTTGACCTAAAGATAGAACTAGAGCGTAATTATCTGTTCCCTCCAGATAATATGAGTGCATGTGATAGGGAGATTCATATGATGAACTCTCTAAAGGCCTTCCATCATTAGCACGAGGATGGGTCCTTCAGTAATGAGGAAACGCACCAGAAAATGGGCTATCCATTTGCTGTTGGGCTTGTCTAAGTGTTTCATAAGATGATAGGGGCGTCATAGACCGATGTGGGAGGGGCTTCACCAGAAAATGGGAACTCTCTCACGGTACCTTGGCGTTCACGAATATGATGGGTAAGCACTCACTGGACAGAAAGGTTTACCTGAAAACGGCTTTGAACCTTGTCTGACAGAGGCCAAAGGGAAAACTCATATGATGAGTGGATATGATCCTTCACAGAAAGGTGGTGGGGTTATGCAGCTGAAACAGTTGGCTTCATGCACCCTATGTGATTTCCCACATTTCCAGAGACAACCCGTAGTCTCCGTCACTGAGAAAGGAGGGAAATCTCAGAGATGAATAAATGGAAATGGATCGTAGATTAAAATCCATATCTATGAAATGAACATGAATCAAATTAGGTCGTGGACTGATGTTTGCTTTTTTATCAGAAAATGGCAAATGGATCATTTGCAAAGCTACTTGATGACAACAAGTTGAAAGGCCCAAACTATGCTGACTGGTATAGGAACCTTATGCTGGTCCTTGCTTCTGAAAAACTTGACAAAGTGGCAAAGAATCCTGCCCCGGAGTGTCCGGGAGATAGGTCTTCTGAGGCCCGAAGGAGAGACTATCAAGAATGGGAGGAGAAAAACTCCCTTGCCCGGTGCTACATCATTGCCTCCTTGGACAATCCGATACAGAGGCAGTTCGATCAGATCGAACTTGCCAAAGACATATTGGACAGTCTCAGGACAATGTATGAAGAGCAGAATCGTTCTACTCGACAAAAGGTCTTGAAACAGTTCATGACCACACAAATGTCCAAGGGTCAACAAGTTCACGACCATTGTCTTCGGATGATGGGATACATCAACGAACTGGAGGCTCTTGGATCCGGGCTGGAGTTTGCAACCCAGATAGATGCTATCCTTAACTCTTTGCCTCCTTCCTTTAATCCGTTCATCATGAACTATAACATGAACAAGCTGAATGTCAGCTTACAAGAGCTCAGCAATATGTTGCAAGGAGCTGAAGAACTAATTAAAAAGGATGAGCCTGTAGCCATGCTTGTTGAAGCTGGCAAGACAGGCAAGAGAAAGAGGAAGGCAAAGAAGCCTCAGAAGAAAGCCACTAAAAGCAAGAAGAAAGACGAAGCATCGGATGCCTGTCACTTCTGCAAGAAGACCAGCCACTGGAAAAGGAATTGTCCTGCCTACCTGGAATCCAAGAAAGGTAACTTCGAAACTTGTGTTATAGAAACCAATTTATTGGTAGCTTCTGCGTCCTGGTGTATTGACTCCGGGGCTTCAACTCATGCGTGTAACTCACTGCAGGGGTTCAAGGTAAGCAGAAGGCTGAGTGAGGGAGAAGTCACACTCTACTTGGGAACCACTGCAACTATTGCAGCCGCGGCCATAAGAACCGTGGAATTATATTTTGGAGAAGGAATAATTGTACTAAAAGATTGTCTTTATGTACAAAATTTAAGTAGAAATTTGATTTCTATCTCAAAACTGTGTGCAGATGGTTATTCTGTCTTCTTTAGTAATACGATTACTATTAAAAGAAATAACAGATTCATCGCATACGGGGAACTGGAGAACGGTCTCTATGTTCTACATCCCTCTCTAGAAACTAACATAACCGAAACTACGTTGGTTGAAAACCCCAAGAAGAGAGCCCGTGATACAGTTTCCCACGTGTCTGTGGCATTACCGACTTGGCCACATCGGTGTTGACCGAATCACAAGGTTGGTAAAGGATGGTCCTTTGGATTTTCTAGCTGTAGAAGATCTTCCCACCTGTGAGCCTTGCCTACAAGGCAAGATGACGAAACGGCCATTTGACGGTAAGCCTGAAAGATGTACAGGCACACTTGACCTAATACATACTGATGTATGTGGTCCCCTGAGTGTTAGGACACGAAATCAACACGTGTATTTCATCACCTTCACAGATGATTTTTCACAATATGGTTACGTGTACCTAATGAGACACAAGTCTGAATCCTTTGAAAAGTTCAAAGAGTTTAGACAAGAGGTCGAGAAACAGTTAGGGAGAGAAATTAAAGCCCTTCGATCCAATTGAGGTGGCGAATATCTCTCTGACGAATTCAGGGACTAATTAAAGGACAATGGGATAGTATCACAATTAGCTCCTCCTGCTTCACCACAACTTAACGGTGTTTCAGAGAGGAGGAATAGGACCTTATTAGATATGGTCCGGTCGCTTCTCATACACTCAGAGTTACCCACATCCTTTTGGGGTTACGCATTAGAGACTGCGATTTACGTGCTGAATCGGGTTCCAACCAAATCGGTTCCGAATACTCCATATGAACTTTGGACCAGAAAGAAACCAAGTGTCAGACATTTGAAGATTTGGGGTTGTCCAGCACACGTTAAAAGAACGAGTGCAGACAAGTTGGAATCTAAGACCAGCCGTTGCCTATTTATAGGCTACACAAAAGGCTCTGTAGATTACCTTTTCTATGACCCAAGTGAGCAGAAAGTGTTCTGTAGTCGAAATGCACAATTCTTGGAAACCGACTATATCCTGGACACCCATCGTCAGGAAGTTGTTCTTGATGAGGAGAGCTCAGGAGCAGTGGGAGATGTCCCACAAGTTCCAGGTAGTGACCAACTTAGAAGATCCACTCGGGCATCCAGGCCACCAGTCCGTTATGGTTATGACCAGGATAGTTACCTAGTGGAAACCTTGACTAGTGAGGAGGATCCCGTGACTTACGTGGAAGCTATGTTGGACATAGATTCCCAGAAGTGGGTGGAGGCCATGAGAGCAGAGATGGACTCAATGGAGGCCAATGGAGTCTGGACTCTAGTAGATCCACCCTCCGGGGTAAAAGCAATCGGTTGCAAATGGATTTACAAGAGGAAGAAGGGCCCCAATGGCAGGATTGAGACCTTCAAGGCTCGTCTAGTGGCGAAAGGGTACACTCAGAAAGAGGGCATCGATTATGAGGAAACCTTTTCGCCTGTGGCCATGCTTAAATCCATTAGGATCCTGCTAGCTGTAGCAGCATACCATGATTATGAGATTTGGCAGATGGATGTCAAAACTGCATTCCTGAATGGAGATCTTACTGAAGATATCTATATGCAGCAGCCGCAAGGCTTCATTGCTGCAGGTCAGGAAAACATGGTATGTAAACTTAATAGATCCATTTATGGACTTAAGCAAGCTTCTAGAAGTTGGAACATCCGTTCTAACTCTGTTGTCAAATCGTTTGACTTCGAGCAGAATCCGGATGAACCTGTGTCTACAGGAAGTACAGTGGGGATAAGGTTACCTTCTTGGTCCTGTATGTAGATGACATTCTACTCATTGGGAATGATGTTGGAATGTTAACTATGGTGAAAGTATGGCTTTTGCAACAATTCTCCATGAAAGATCTTGGAGAAGCCTCCTATATACTGGGTCTTTGACTCTATAGAGATAGATCGAAGCGGATAATAGGATTATCCCAATCTGCTAACATTGACAAAATAGTCAAAAGATACAGCATGGAAAACTCCAAGAAAGGAAATGTTCCTTTCAGGCACGGAGTCACTCTCTCCAAGAAGATGTCTCCCAAGACTTCTGAGGAGACTGATGGCATGAAAGACGTTCCTTATGCCTCAGCCGTAGGGAGCATCATGTATGCCATGCTATGCACTCGTCCTGACATAGCTCAGGCAGTGAGTGTAGTAAGCAGATTTCAGGCCAACCCAGGGTAGGAGCATTGGACTGCTGTGAAAAACATACTTAAGTACCTTCGAAGGACAAAAGAGTTTTGTCTGGTGTTCGACGGTAGCTCACTACAGATCCAGGGGTTTACAGATGCCGATTTCCAGTCAGACCTAGATGATAGAAAGTCTACATCTGGATATGGTTTCACGATAGGATCGTGTGTTGTTTCCTGAATGTCAGCAAACAGGGGTCCTAAGTAGCAAATTAATAGTCCACAACCCAAGCCGAAAGCATTGCCGTAAGTGAGGCTGCCTTATGAATGAAGGTGTTCATTCCTGAATTTGGAATTCAGCACATCACCCATTCCACTGTTGTATGACAACGCTGGACCTACGGGAGGATAGTGTAAAGAGGTAGCATCAGCGGAGAATGTGGTAGACCCATTGACTAAGCCACTATCACAGAAAGTGTTTGAGAAACACGTGGAAAGCTTGGGACTCTGGCTTGTACCTGATTGGACCTAAGTGCAAGTGGGAGCTGTTAGACAGTTTTGTAAGCCCTTATCTTCAATCAGAATGATGTACTTTATGAGTTTATTGTAAATGAATAAAGATACATATTTGATTCATGTTCCCTTGGTATGTTTCTGTGTAATACCCTTAAACTGGACACTTAATGAGACTCGTGCTAGTTTAGAATGTTCACAGCCAGTGGGTCGGTCTGGGGAGACCTATCCTAACAAGGCTGACACTGTGGTGCCACCAAGTCGGTTGGGGTGGCCTATCTCAGCTGCCAGGGTGAGACCCTAGGCACATACAATGTAGGATTAATTGAATCTTTGAACTGGACCAGATTTCCAGTATTGCCCTGGACCTTGGAGATTGATGGGCAAAACTGGAAAATTACACCCGACCCCTAGACTCGATTATGATACTACACTAGGTGTCGGATTGGGCTGTCTTTGATGTACCAATCAGTGAGATCCTTAGCGGGGGTCAAAACCTGGGTATGTTGGGACAGTCCGAGAATTCATCTGAGTGGGTGATCATAGTGACAGGATCAGCCCCTTTGTCGGACAAAGGTAATGATCGGGGATGTACTCTCACTGATGGAAACCAAGACTGCCGGCAGCCGATTTCAACCGTTGAGATTTGTTTTGCAAAACATGTTTTATATAAGATATAAAAGTATATATGTATGGTTTCTAAATTGTTTGCAAGAAAGTTTTAATTCCCGGGATCCATATAAGTGGAGAGTGCAACACTGTTCCTTGCAGCCGAGGGAGAGGTCCTCTCTTGTCGGGCAGTGTATGATCATTATGGGCTGAGAGGTTAAGTGTAAGACCATTGAGGATAATACCTGATGGGCTAATCTTGCATCTGCCCACAGTCCCTGGGTGTTACAAGGTGGCTTGGCCCAGGGACCACTTAGTGTAAGTGTTGGGCACATAGAGCCCATTTGATGGGTTTCAGGGGGTGCACTGTCATTAACAGTGTATTCGGCCAGGCCTTGTAACAAAGGCTGGGCCGAACCCATGTGGCTGATGTGTAGATCAATGCTTGGGTCCCACGCCATACAAGGAAGCCCAACTGGGCAGCAATTTGGAAGCCTTTTGAGTACATAACCTTAAATGGGCCTTAAGCCCATTTCGAACTGGGCTGATTTGATTAGTCATTTAAAGGGGGCGAATTCTGAAGTGGGTCAGCTAAAAGGATTGGGCTTAGACCCTATCCACTCAGAGAGTCCAAGATGTAAATAAGATTTAGATCTGGAAACCTCCTAATTAGATTAGGAGACAGCTGATCTGATTTGCAGATAAGATAAGGATTATCCCTTATCACTAAGGGACTTCTAACCCAAATATGATTTGGATTAGCAGCTCCTAGTCTGATTAGGAGCTGATCCCTTTGAGATTATAAAAGGGGAAGGGGGCGGC
This sequence comes from Nelumbo nucifera, assembly GCF_055504915.1. Taxonomy (NCBI): domain Eukaryota; kingdom Viridiplantae; phylum Streptophyta; class Magnoliopsida; order Proteales; family Nelumbonaceae; genus Nelumbo; species Nelumbo nucifera. The sequence continues at coordinate 141,700,077 of NC_142649.1, read as the reverse complement.
AGCCTTTTACATCATCAACAGCATTCTTCTCTTAAAGAAAGAGAGATTGAGAGATTTCCTGCATACTGCGAATTCTCTCCTGCCGCCACCTTCCTGCCATTGCCATTCCTTCAGTTCGATCTCCAGTTCTTGGGAGCAATCAAGATTGGATCTTGATTTCAATCTTTTGTGAAAAGATTGGTTGGAGCTATACTCAAGTCGTCCAGTTGATCCTTACGAAGGATCGACTTCTTTTGAAGAACGTTGCTGATTCTGCTCCACCCTGCACTGCGCCATCTTCAGTGGGAGTAGATTTTGGATCCTTCCTTGGGCGTGAACACCTCCATTGGGAGATAGTTTTCTCCGTATCAGGTATAATCCTCTCCCACTCCTTTTGGTTCAGATCTGGTTCAGTTTATGGTTCAAGATTGATCCTTGAAAATATGATTTTTTAAATGGGGAATACGATTCCCAGTTGAAGGGAGAGATAAAATTTTTGAAATTCGCCCCTTATTCCACAATCTTTGGGCGTCCATAGGATGGATCTCTCATCCCTTCATTGGAAACCTCCTAATTAGATTAGGAGACAGCTGATCTTATCTGCAGATAAGATAAGGGTTATCCCTTATCACTAAGGGACTTCTAACCCAAATATGATTTGGATTAGCAGCTCCTAATCTGATTAGGAGCTGATCCCTTTTGAGATTATAAAAGGGGAAGGGGGCGGCAGCCTACTACACAACTACATCATCAATAGCATTCTTCTCTTCAAGAAAGAGAAATTAAGAGATTTCCTGCATACTACGAATTCTCTTCTGCCGCCACCTTCTTGCCATTGCCATTCCTTCAGTTCGATCTCCAGTTCTTGGGAGCAATCAAGATTGGATCTTGATTTCAATCTTTTGTGAAAAGATTGGTTGGAGCTGTACTCAAGTCGTCCAGTTAATCCTTACGAAGGATCAAGTTCTTTTGAAGAACGTTGCTGATTCTGCTCCACCCTGCACTGCGCCATCTTCAGTGGGAGCAGTTTTTGGATCCTTCCTTGGGCGTGAACACCTCCATTGGGAGATAGTATTTCTCCGTATCAGGTATTATCCTCTCCCACTCCTTTTGGTTCAGATCTGGTTCAGTTTATGGTTCAAGATTGATCTTTGAAAATATGATTTTCTAAATAGGGAATACGATTCCCAGTTGAAGGGAGAGATAAAATTTTAGAAACTCGCCCCTTATTCCGCAATCTTTGGGCGTCCATAGGATGGATCTCTCATCCCTTCAGTGGTATCAGAGCCATGGTTCGAATCTTGATCCAGTTTGTTTCAGATCTGAACCTGCGCAAATGGGCAGAATGTGTTCTACCTAATTTGCGCAGATATGGGTTTTGGGAAATTTTGTTCCCAAAATTAATGGGCGAATAATCTGAAATTAATTTTATATAAATCTGATTATTATTTAGAATTTTTCTTTATGATTTTCTTGATTTATGGGCTGTTCGTACAAGAGGAGATCGAAATCTTGGTTTGCGCAAGGAACCTGCAAGATTTGCAGTTTCTTGATTTATTTATCACATTTGATCTGTAAATAATTTTTTTTATTTTCTAGACTCAATGTATAGGTATTCGATCTGTTGTAATTATTAATAGAAATAGGATTTCTATTTATGGATCGAAGCTGGCGGCGCAGAAAGGGAGATTTCGCAGAGAAGAAGATTTCGTAGATGGGAGAATCGCTATCTGCGATTTGCAGTTTGTGAAACTGCATTCTGTGATCTAACCTTTGTTTTGCAGGATGGATTGTGCGAACAGCCCTGATTTACTGATTGTTGTTTTTCTTTTATCAGTAATTAATTTCAGATTATTTTCTTGAATTAAAGATTTAATTAAAAATCAAACCCTAGACCCATTCGAACCAAGATTGGTTCAAACTGTTTGGACCAAATCTAGGGTTTAATCAAGGCTGAAAGTCAGCCCTAATTTTCCCACTAATGGGCCTAAGGATTGATATTTAATTGAATGGTTAATTCGGCCCAACCTGTAAAGGCCCAGTTTTAAACAGTTAAAACTGCTAAAAGCCCACTTAACCCTTAAAGCTATATGGGTTGAACCGTTCGGCCCATATACCTAGATAATGTTAATGGTTAATATTATGGATTTAAAATGGGCTTCAAATGGGCTTTACAGATAATTAATTGATTGGATCAATTTATCCCTGCATGTGATGTATGGATGTGTGATCTGCTACGTACATGGGCCATAAGTACTTGGCCCATGCTCAATCGACAGTGGCTCTTTCGCACACCATGGCTGAATGCACATCATTGCCATGGTGTCCCTTTTGGTCATTGGATGACCTCCCTCCGTGGTGGGCCCCACACCTCATCATGAGGTCTCATGCGGAACCCTAGCCGATTTAGGCCCACCAAAATCTGGCTTTATGAAAGTCAGTGGGAGCCACTTTGGTTTGACCTAAAGATAGAACTAGGGCGTAATTATCTGTTCCCTCCAGATAATATGAGTGCATGTGATAAGGAGTTTCATATGATGAACTCTCTAAAGGCCTTCCATCATTAGCACGAGGATGGGTCCTTCAGTAATGAGGAAACGCACCAGAAAATGGGCTATCCATTTGCTGTTGGGCTTGTCTAAGTGTTTCATAAGATGATAGGGGCGTCATAGACCGATGTGGGAGGGGCTTCACCAGAAAATGGGAACTCTCTCACGGTACCTTGGCGTTCACGAATATGATGGGTAAGCACTCACTGGACAGAAAGGTTTACCTGAAAACGGCTCTGAACCTTGTCTGACAGAGGCCAAAGGGAAAACTCATATGATGAGTGGATATGATCCTTCACAGAAAGGTGGTGGGGTTATGCAGCTGAAACAGTTGGCTTCATGCACCCTATGTGATTTCCCACATTTCCAGAGACAACCCGTAGTCTTCGTCACTAAGAAAGGAGGGAAATCTCAGAGACGAATAAATGAAAATGGATCGTAGATTAAAATCCATATCTATGAATTGAACATGAATCAAATTAGGTCGTGGACTGATGTTTTCTCTTTTATCAGAAAATGGCAAACGGATCATTTGCAAAGCTACTTGATGATAACAAGTTGAAAGGCCCAAACTATGCTGACTGGTACAGGAACATTATGTTGGTCTTGACCTCTGAGAGATTGGACAAGGTAGCCAAGAATCCTACCCCGGACCGTCCGGGAGATAGGGCTTCTGAGGCCCGAAGAAGAGAATACCAAGAATGGGAGGAGAAAAACTCCTTTGCCCACTGCTATATCATTGCCTCCTTAGACAATCCAATTCAGAGGCAGTTCGATCAGATCGAACTTGCTAAAGACGTATAGGACAGTCTTAGGACAATGTACGAAGAGCAGAATCGTTCTACTCGGCAGAAGGTCTTGAAACAGTTCATGACCGCGCAGATGATAAGGGCCAACAAGTTCACGACCATTGTCTCCGGATGATGGGGTATATCAACGAACTAGAGGCTCTTGGATCCGGGCTAGATCTGGTGACTCAGATCGATGCTATTCTCAACTCTCTGCCTCCATCCTTTAATCCATTCATCATGAACTACAACATGAACAAGCTGAACGTCAGCTTGCAGGAACTCAGCAATATGTTGCAGAGGGCCGAAGAATTGATTAAAAAGGATGAGCCCATTGCCATGCCTTGTTGAAACAAGGCATCAGATGCCTGTCATTTTTGCAAGAAGACCGGCCACTGGAAAAGGAATTGTCCTGCCTACCTGGAATCGAAGAAAGGTAACTTCGAAACTTGTGTTATAGAAACCAATTTATTGGTAGCTTCTGCGTCCTGGTGTATTGACTCCGGGGCTTCAACTCATGCGTGTAACTCACTGCAGGGGTTCAAGGTAAGCAGAAGGCTGAGTGAAGGAGAAGTCACACTCTACTTGGGGACTACTGCAACTGTTGCAGCCGCGGCCATAGGAACCGTGGAACTATTTTTTAGAGAAGGAATAATTGTACTGAAAGATTGTCTTTACGTACAAAATTTAAGAAGAAATTTGATTTCTGTCTCAAAACAGTGTGCAGATTGTTATTCTGTCTTCTTTAGTAATACGATTACTATTAAAAGAAATAACAGATTCATCGCATACGGGGAACTGGTGAACGGTCTCTACGTTCTACGTCCTTCTCTAGAAACTAACATAACCGAAACTACGTCGGTTGAAAACCCCAAGAAGAGAGCCCGTGATACAGTTAATCCCACGTGTCTGTGGCATTACCGACTTGGCCACATCGGTGTTGACCGAATCACAAGGTTGGTAAAGGATGGTCCTTTGGATTTTCTAGCTGTAGAAGATCTTCCCACCTGTGAGCCTTGCCTACAAGGCAAGATGACGAGACGGCCATTTAGTGGTAAGCCTGAAAGATGTATAGGCACACTTGACCTAATACATACTGATGTATGTGGTCCCCTGAGTGTTAGGACACGAAATCAACACGTGTATTTCATCACCTTCACAGATGATTTTTCACGATATGGTTACGTATACCTAATGAGACACAAGTCTGAATCCTTTGAAAAGTTCAAAGAGTTTAGACAAGAGGTCGAGAAACAGTTAGGGAGAGAAATTAAAGCCCTTCGATCCGATCGAGGTGGCGAATATCTCTCTGACGAATTCAGGGACTACTTAAAGGACAATGGGATAGTATCACAGTTAACTCCTCCTGCTACCCCACAACTTAACGGTGTTTCAGAGAGGAGGAATAGAACCTTATTAGATATGGTCCGGTCGCTTCTCATACACTCAGAGTTACCCACATCCTTTTGGGGTTACGCATTAGAGACTGCGATTTACGTGCTGAATCGGGTTCCAACCAAATCGGTTCCCAATACTCCATACGAACTTTGGACCGGAAAGAAACCAAGTGTCAGACACTTGAAGATTTGGGGTTGTCCAGCACACGTTAAAAGAACGAGTGCAGACAAGTTGGAATCTAAGACCAGCCGTTGCCTATTTGTAGGCTACCCAAAAGGCCCTGTAGGTTACCTTTTCTATGACCCAAGTGAGCAGAAAGTGTTCTGCAGTCGAAATGCGCAATTCTTGGAAACCGACTATATCCTGGACACCCATCGTCAGGAAGTTGTTCTTGATGAGGAGAGCTCAGGAGCAGTGGGAGATGTCCCACAAGTTCCAGGTAGTGACCAACTTAGAAGATCCACACGGGCATCCAGGCCACCAGTCCGTTATGGTTATGACCAGGATAGTTACCTGGTGGAAACCTTGACTAGTGAGGAGGATCCCGTGACTTACGCGGAAGCTATGTTGGACATAGATTCCCAGAAGTGGGTGGAGGCCATGAGAGCAGAGATGGACTCAATGGAGACCAATGGAGTCTGGACTCTAGTAGATCCGCCCTCCGGGGTAAAGGCAATCGGTTGCAAATGGATTTACAAGAGGAAGAAGGGCCCCGATGGTAAAGTTGAGACCTTCAAGGCTCGTCTGGTGGCGAAAGGGTACACTCAGAAAGAGGGCATCGATTATGAGGAAACCTTTTCGCCTGTGGCCATGCTTAAATCCATTAGAATCCTGCTAGCTGTAGCAGCATACCATGATTATGAGATTTGGTAGATGGATGTCAAAACTGCATTCCTGAATGGTGATCTTACTTAAGATATCTATACGCCGCAGCCGCAAGGCTTCATTGCTGTAGGTCAGGAAAACATGGTATGTAAACTTAACAGATCCATTTATGGGCTTAAGTAAGCTTCTAGAAGTTGGAACATCCGTTTTAACTTTGCTGTCAAATCGTTTGACTTCGAGCAGAATCCGGATGAACCCTGTGTCTACAGGAAGTACAGTGGGGATAAGGTTACTTTCTTGGTTCTGTATGTAAATGACATTCTACTCATTGGGAATGATGTGGGAATGTTAACTACGGTGAAAGTATGGCTTTCGCAGCAATTCTCCATGAAAGATCTTGGAGAAACCTCCTATATACTGGGTCTTCGACTCTATAGAGATAGATCGAAGCATATAATAAGATTATCCCAATCTACTTACATTGACAAAATAGTCAAAAGATTCAGCATGGAAAACTCCAAGAAAGGAAATGTTCCTTTCAGGCACGGAGTCACTCTCTCCAAGAAGATGTCTCCCAAGACTTCTGAGGAGAATGATGGCATGAAAGACATTCCTTATGCCTCAGCCGTAGGGAGCATCATGTATGCCATGCTATGCACTCGTCCTGACATTGCTCAGGCAGTGATTGTCGTAAGCAGATTTCAGGCCAACCCAGGGCAGAAGCATTGGACTGCTGTGAAAAACATACTTAAGTACCTTCGAAGGACAAAAGAGATTTGTCTGGTGTTCGGCGGTAGCTCACTACAGATCCAAGGGTATACAGATGCCGATTTCCAGTTTGACCCAGATGATAGAAAGTCTACATCTGGATATGTTTTCATGATAGGATCGTGTGTTGTTTGCTGGAAAAGCAGCAAACAGGGGTCCACTGCAGACTGCACGACCGAGGCCGAATACATTGCCGCAAGTGAGGCTGCCAAAGAAGCTGTGTGGATGAAGAAGTTCGTTCACGAGTTGGGAGTTGTTCCGTCCAGCACATCACCCATCCCATTGTTGTGTGACAACAATGGAGCCATTGCTCAGGCAAAGGAGCCACGAGCCCACTCGTAGTCGAAGCACATCGAGATGAAGTACCACGTACTGCGGGAGATTGTTGGTAGAGGGGACGTCCTGATTCAGAAGGTAGCATCAGCGGAAAATGTAGCAGACCCATTGACAAAGCCACTATCACAGAAAGTGTTTGAGAAACACGTGGAAAGCATGGGACTCCGGCTAGTACCTGATTGGACCTAAGTGCAAGTGGGAGCTATTAGACAGTTTTGTATGCCCTTAGCTTCAATCAGAATGATGTACTTTATGAGTTTATTGTAGATGAATAAAGATACATATTTGATTCATGTTCCCTTGGTATGTTTCTGTGTAATGCCCTTAAACTGGACACTTAATGAGACTCGTGTTAGTTTAGAATGTTCACAGCCGGTGGGTCAGTCTGGGGAGACCTATCCTGACAAGGCTGACACTGTGGTGCCACCAAGTCGGTTGGGGTGGCATGTCTCAGCTGCTAGGGTGAGACCCTAGGCACATACAGTGTAGGATTAATTGAATCTTTGAACTGGACCAGATTTCCAGTATTGCCCTGGTCCTTGGAGATTGATGGGCAAAACTGGAAAGTTGCACCCGACCCCTAGACTCGATTATGATACTGCACTAGGTGTCGGATTGGGCTATCTTTGATGTACCAATCAGTGAGATCCTTAGCGGGGGTCAAAACCTTGGTATGTTGGGACAGTCCGAGAATTCATCTGAGTGGGTGATCATAGTGACAGGATCAGCCCCTTTGTCGGACAAAGGTAATGATCGGGGATGCACTCTCACTGATGGAAACGAAGACTGCCGGCAGCCGATTTCAACCGTTGAGATTTGTTTTGCAAAATATATTTTATATAAGATATAAAAGTATATATATGGTTTCTAAAATGTTTGCAAAAGGTTTTAATTCCCAGGATCCATATGAGTGGAGAGTGCAACACTGTTCCTTGCAGCCGAGGGAGAGGTCCTCTCTTGTCGGGCAGTGTATGATCATTATGGGCTGAGAGGTTAAGTGTAAGACCATTGAGGATAATACCTGATGGGCTAATCTTGCATCTGCCCACAGTCCCTGGGTGTTACAAGGTGGTTTGGCCCAGGGACCTCTTAGGGTAAGTGTTGGGCCCGTAGAGCCCATTTGATGGGTTTCAGGGGGTGCACCGTCTTTAACAGTGTATTCGGCCAGGCCTTGTAACAAAGGCTGGGCCGAACCCATGTGGCTGATGTGTAGATCAATGCTTGGGTCCCACGCCATACAAGGAAGCCCAACTGGGCAGCAGTTAAGAGGGTTAAGTGAGCACATGAGCTTAATGGGCCTAAAGCCCAATTCGAACTGGGCTGTTTATTTAAGTAATAAAGGGGCGAATTCTGAAGTGGATCAGCTAATAGGATTGGGCTTAGACCCTATCCACTTAGAGAGTCCAAGATCTAAATAAGATTTAGATCTGGAAGCCTCCTAATCAGATTTGGAGATGGCTGATCTGATCTCCAGATAAGATAATGATTATCCCTTATCACTTAATGGGACTTCTAACCCAAATATGATTTGGATTAGCAACTCCTAATCTGATTAGGAGCTGATCCCTTTAAGATTATAAAAGAAGAAGGGGGAGGTAGCCTAAAAGAGATATACACACAGATCATCAGATTTTCTTTAGTGCTGAAATCAAGAAGAGAGAATTTTGCTCCCTGCAAATACTCTCTTGCCGCCTCCCTGTTCTTGCCGCCCTGTTTGCTAGTTCGATCTCCAGTTGTGGGAGAAGTCAAGATTGGATCTTGACATCAGTCCTTTGAGAAAGGATTGAAAGGAAGCTGTGCTCACGTACCATCTTGCTGATTCTTGCGAAGGACAGAGTTCTTGGAGAAGAACACTGCTGATTCTTCTCCACCTACACTGCGCCATCTTCAGTGGGAGCAGTCTTTGGATCCTTCCTTGGGCGTGAACACCTTCGTTGGGAGATATTACTTCTCCGTATCAGGTATAATCCTTCCCACTCCTTTTTGGTTCAGATCTGGTTCAGTTTATGGTTCAAGATTGATCCTTGAAAATATGATTTTCTAAATAGGGAATACGATTCCCAGTCGAAGGGAGAGAAAAATTTTTTGAAATTCGCCCCTTATTCCGCAATCTTTGGGCGTCCATAGGATGGAGCTCTCATCCCTTCATGTTCAATTTCCACCGACAAGTGGCAAGATTTGCCAAAAATTAACCTGTAAGGGGACATACCTATTGGGGTCTTGTAAGTTGTCCGATATGCCCAGAGAGCATCATCTAGACGTAGGTTCCAATCCTTCCTTCCTAGATTCACCATCTTTTCCAAGATGGACTTTACCTCTATATTGGAAATTTCAGTTTGCCCGTTAGTCTGGGGATGATAAGTAGTGGCAATTCGGTGATGCCCCCCATTTCTTCTCAACAAGGCTTCAACTGTTCTATTGCAAAAATGGGTCCCTTGATCGCTTATGATGGCTCGAGGAATTCCAAACCTACTGAAGATGATAGACTTTATAAACCCTACAACACATTTAGAATCATCAATTTTGGTGGCTTTGGCTTCCACCCATTTTGGGACATAATCAACTGCCAAAAGTATGTAAGAAAAAACACAAGAGAGGGGAAAGGGTCCCATGAAATCAATGCCCCAAACATCAAATATTTCACATATAAGAATAGGGGTTTGGGGCATCTCATTCCTGTGAGATAGTGTACCTGTTTGTTGACATCTTTCACAGTTTTTACAAAATAAGTAGGCATCTCTAAATAGAGTGGCCCAATGCAGCCCACTATCCAAGACTTTTCGAGCAGTCCTCTTTGGTCCAAAATGGCCCCCACAAGCATAATTATGACAAAACCTTTGAATCGACATCTACTCCTCCTCAGGGACACATCTCCTAATCATTTGGTCAGAACAAAATTTCCATAGGTAGGGTTTGTCCCATACATAATATTTCGCCTCATACCTGATTTTATTCTTTATGGATCTGCTAAGGTCATTAGGCAAAATTCCCGTGACCAAGTAATTCACAATGTTAGCATACCATGGAGTCATACCTCTCATGTGGAACAACTGCTCATCAGGAAACAACTCACAAATGGGAGAGGAGTCCTCATCTTTCACCAACCTACTTAGGTGATCAGCCACCGAATTTTCAGCTCCCCTTCGATCCTTGATTTCTAGATCGAACTCTTGGAGCAAGAGTATCCACTTTATCAGCCTCGGTTTCGACTCCTTCTTTGCTAGTAGGTATCTCAAAGCTGCATGGTCAGAAAAAACAATCACTTTAGAGCCAAGCAAATATGACCTAAATTTGTCTAAAGCAAACACAATAGCTAATAGCTCTTTTTTAGTGGTTGTGTAATTGCTCTGTGCAGGATTCAACATTTTGGAAGCATAGTGAATGGCATGGCTCTTCCCATTTATTCGCTGCCCTAGAACAGCCCCTTTTGCATAATTGCTTGCATCTGTCATGATCTCAAAGGGAAAGTTCCAATCGGGTGGTTGAATGTTGGGTGCCATGGTTAATAAATTTTTAAGCTTGTTAAAAACTTCCTTGCACTCATCATCAAAATCGAAAGGCACATCTTTTTGCAGCAAACTGGACAATGGCAGGGCAATTTTTGAAAAATCTTTGATGAACCTGCGATAAAAGCCTATATGTCCAAGAAAAGAACGAACCTCCCTAACATTTGTAGGGTAAGGTAAACTCACAATCAAATCAATTTTTGCCTTGTCGACTTCTATTCCTCTGGCTGAAACTACATGTCCCAACACAATACCCTCCTTCACCATAAAATGACATTTTTCATAGTTTAAGACAAGATTTGTTTCCACACACCTATTTAGAATTTTACTTAAACTATTCAAACAGTCATCAAACGAATCACCATAAACAGTAAAATCATCAATGAACACTTCAATGCATTTTTCAATAAAATCAGAAAATATGCTCATCATGCATCTTTGAAAAGTGCCTGGAGCATTACACAAACCAAAGGGCATTCATCTGTAGGCAAAGGTGCCGAATGGACAAGTGAATGTCGTTTTCTCTTGGTCCTCCTGCGCAATAACAATTTGATAATACTCGGAGAATCCATCGAGAAAACAGAAGAAAGCCTTACCTGCCAGCCTCTCTAGCATCTGATCAATGAAGGGTAGGGGAAAATGGTCCTTTCAAGTGGCCGAGTTGAGTTTTCAAAAATCTATTACCATTCGCCAGCCACCTTGTACCCTCATGGGAATTAGTTCATTATTTTTATTTTTTACTACAGTCATCCCAGTTTTCTTAGGCACAACATGAATCGGACTTACCCATTTGCTGTCTGAAATTGGATAAATTATCCCTTCATCTAACAGTTTAAGCACCTCTTTCATTACTACCTCTTTCATTACCGGGTTGAGTTTCCTTTGTGGTTCTCTAACCGATTTGGCATCATCTTCCAAAGGGATCCTATGCATGCAAATTGAGGGGCTGACCCCTTTTATGTCGGCTAGGGTCCAGCCAATCGCCTCCTTATGGTCCTTTAGGACTTTGATGAGCCTCTCCTCTTGCTCCTCAGTCAACCCTTTTGCAATGATCATAGGCAGTGTCTCTTTTTCGCCCAATTGGCATATTTTAGGTGATCAGGTAGGGTCTTTAGTTCCAGCTCCAGAGCCTGCAAAACAGAGGGCAGCAGCCTTGTGTGAGAAACCTTCGATTGAACATCAGAAGTACTTACCTCCTGTTCTGGTTCCGGAGTATCATAGGATGCATCGATCTCCTCCTCCCTGTCCGATTGTGCCTTATATTCTAGCTCATCATCCATGTCCTCCTCTCCAAAGACATCCTGCACAATCGAATTGATAGTATCAATAGAGCAGATCAAATGACACTCACTAGGATATTTCATTGCATCAAAAATATTAAATTTTACAATCTCTCCATCAAACTCGACGGAGAGGGTACCCTCGTCCACATCTATTTTGGTCTTGGCCATTTTCATGAATGGACGACCTAATAGAAGTGGGGCTGAACTCGTGGCTGTGTCTTCTTCCATCTTCAGGATGTAAAAATCAGCTGGAAAGATCAAATCATTAACCTGCACTAATACATCCTCAACAATCCCTTCTGGGTACGCATTAGAACGATCAGCCAATTGAATAACATCTCTAGTCTCTTTTAAAGGACCTAGTCTCAATGCACAGTAAATCGAGTATGGCATGACATTAATAGATGCACCTAAGTCCAGCATGGCACGCTCGATTCATTTATTACCAATCACACAGGGTAGGGTAAACATACCTGGATCAGCACGCTTTTCTGGCAGGGTCCTCTTGATCATGGCTGAAACGTTCTCTCCCACTCTTACCTTTTCATCAATTCACAGCCTCCTCTTGTTAGTGCATAACTCTTTCAAAAATTTTGCATATTTAGGGATTTGTTTTATTGCATCTAGCAAGGGAATGTTGATCTCCACCTTCCTGAAGGTTTCTAACACTTCTTGTTCATATTCCTCTTTCTTTGAATTTTCCAACCTGCTAGGATAAGGTGGTACAACATTAGTAACCTTAGGGAGAGGGGGGTCCGATTTTACCTCAATGGGGCTGTCATTTAACCCTTGTCCTTCCTCTTCCTTGGCTGCCTTCGATGGTGAACTTGGTTGGGACTGCAACTCTCTTCCACTTCTCAACACCACCGCGCTTGCATTCTCTTTCGGATTAACTACCGTTTGTGAGGGTAGTTTCCCGGAGTTCTGCGCCTCCAACTTGCTGATGGAAGTGGCAAGTTGGCTAATTTGGTTCCCCAAATTCTGAATGCTAGCTCTCGTTTCCTGCTGAAATTGCTGAGTATTAGTAGCTAGAGCCTTAACTATTTCATCCAAAGACATACCTGAATTCGGGGGTTGGCCTTGCGCTGTGATGGGTGTTGAAAACTGGGGCTGTCAACTGAAAAATTGAGGCTGATATTTCTGCTGTCCTCCTTGGGTCCCGTAGCTAAAGATTGGATGATGTCTCCACCCCGGATTGTAATGATTGGAGTAAGGATCATACTTTCATTGAGGCTGGCCCGGGAATCCTCCCACGGCATTGACTTGCTGCATTGGGCCATCTTGTATTGATGGACACATGTCCGTAGGATGTCCAGGGATCGAACAGATACCACACACCCTGGCAGTTTGTAACTGTCCTGCTGCGAGCTGCTTAACCAAGGCAGTTAAATCAGAAATCTGGTTTTCTAAATTTGCATGGCTTACCTCGTTAACCCTTCTAATGGTACCTTCTGTCCTTGTACCAAATTGCTGAGAATTTTCGGCCATATTGGAGATTAATTCCCTGGCCGCTTCAGGTGTCTTGTTCACTAGAGCTCCTCCACTGGCTGCATCGACCATACTTCTATCCATGGGCTGAAGCCCTTCATAGAAGTATTGGATTAACAATTGTTCAAGAATTTGGTGGTGGGGACAACTAGCAACAAGTTGCTTAAACCTTTCCCAATATTCATATAATGTCTCACCACCAAACTGCCGAACTCCACATATTTCTTTTCTTATATTTGCAGCCCGGGATGCAGGAAAATATTTATCTAAAAATATCCTATTCATTTCACCCCATGTGCGTACTAAACCAAGAGGGAGAATATACAACTAATCCTTTGCTTTATCTCTTAAAGTAAATGGAAAGGCTATGAGTTTTACCTGGTCCTTGTTCATACCATGGGGTTTTATGCTTGAACAGACGACATGAAATTCCTTTAGATGTTTGTGAGGGTCCTCACCTGGGAAACCATGAAACAGAGGCAATAATTGAATCAAACCAGATTTGTGTTCAAAGGCTACCTCAAGAGTGGGGTACGTGATGCATAAGGGATGTTGGTTCATAATTGGTGCAGCCAACTCCCTTAATGTCCTCTCTCTGTCAGCCATTCTTTCTACTTCTTCGAAGATGGGAAAATCACAAGTGGGTAGATCGAGATCTGAGTTCACCCTTTTAGGTGAACAATCCTTCCTTTGCTTAGCCTCCTTCCTTAACCGACGAGTGGTCCTCTCAATTTCGGGGTTGTACTCGAGTTCACCTCATTGAGAAGCACGAGTCATAAAACAAGAAGGTTAACAAAAAGAAGGTAATAGCTAAGAAATTAACGTTGCTCCCCGGCAACAGCGCCAAAATTTTGACGGGTTGTCGAAGCCCTCAAAATTATTACTAGTCCCACAATAAAATATTTGCAATAAAAGTGGTTGTAGGTCGAATCCCACAGGGAGCAAATCAATAATCTCTTAGCCGAATGGGTAAAGTAATTGTGTGGGAAAATTAAATAACCAAAATTAAAAGAATAACAAACTAAAGAAACAAGAGAAAATCAGTCTTACCGAATTCTGGTTCAAGGGTTCGGGTTGAATCGATTGACCATCGATCCTAGGTACACTTCAGCATTCTCACAATTCAAGCATTTAACCTTAGATTTATTAGGATAGCCATAATAAACCTTGTGTTTTCCTAATTCAGTTGGCCAAACCCAGCATTCGATCAACACTTATCACCACTCAACTGGGTACGATAGCGTTCCATGTTAAACAGTGATAGCATTAAGATTTGTTAAAACAGTTAAACCAAAATAACAATCATTGAGATAGCTGCAATTACCGAATCTTGTTCCATCGATTCCTTTAGATTGAATCATGTTAAAACATTGGTCAAAGGCTATCATGAACAATTGACCCCAAAAGATATCAACCTAATTGATACTTGCACCATTATTCGTGACAATTACGGATTACCAAAATCATGGATAGCAGTAGGAAAATCAACATTAATTCAGTTTGTCAGACTAATTAACATTAACATCCAATAAAAATATGCACAAGAATCAATGAATACTTGAATTAAAAAGCAAGAAAATAAATTAACTACAGAACCTCACAATGACACAATCGAACCTCCCCCCTTGAACCAGAAAAAGTAGCTTAACTACTCATGATCTACGCAATCTCCATGCCTTTCTTCTCCATAGCCGAACTGCTTTCTTGAGCTTCTTGGCCTCTTGATGATCTCTTGGATCTTGGAATGAGTGATGCTAGAGCTGGTTTGCCCCCCTCTTTATATAGCCAAAGGAGAGGGCTGTTTTCCAACTCCTTCTAGGAGATCATCTTATCTTTAGGGAGTCTTGATCTTTTTTGAACTAATCCTATCCAATCTCTTATCTAATGATCTAATCTCAATCTTTTTATCTCTCTAGGATTACATTCAAGACTTTAGATCTGATAAGACTCTATCCATGGAGATTACATTCGAAATTCGGACTCTTAACTCTTGAATTCGAGTTGAGCTGCTTTAAAACTTGGGCTGCTTCAAGGTACTTCTGCGAGTTGGGCTTAAGTTGTGAAATGGGCCCGCTACAAACTTGCTTCAAGGTACTTCAAGTGTCTGACACTTGGTTTCTTTCTGGTCCAAAGTTCATATGGAGTATTGGGAACCGATTTGGTTAGAACCCGATTCAGCACGTAAATCGCAGTCTCTAATGCGTAACCCCAAAACGATGTGGATAACTCTGAGTGTATGAGAAGCGACCGGACCATATCTAATAAGGTCCTATTCCTCCTCTCTGAAACACCGTTAAGTTGTGGTGTAGCAGGAGGAGCTAATTGTGATACTATCCCATTGTCCTTTAAGTAGTCCCTGAATTCGTGAGAGAGATATTTGCCACCTCGATCGGATCGAAGGGCTTTAATTTCTCTCCCTAACTGTTTCTCGACCTCTTGTCTAAACTCTTTGAACTTTTCAAAGGTTTCAGACTTGTGTCTCATTAGGTACACGTAACCATATCGTGAAAAATCATCTGTGAAGGTGATGAAATACACGTGTTGATTTCGTGTCCTAACACTCAGGGGACCACATACATCAGTATGTATTAGGTCAAGTGTGCCTGTACATCTTTCAGGCTTACCATTAAATGGTCGTTTCGTCATCTTGCCTTGTAGGCAAGGCTCACAAGTGGGAAGATCTTCTACAGCTAGAAAATCCAAAGGACCATCCTTTACCAACCTTGTGATTCGGTCAACACCGATGTGGCCAAGTCGGTAATGCCACAGACACGTGGGATTAACTGTATCACGGGCTCTCTTCTTGGGGTTTTCAACCGACGTAGTTTCGGTTATGTTAGTCTCTAGAGAAAGATGTAGAACATAGAGACCATTCTCTAGTTCCCCGTATTCGATGAATCTGTTATTTCTTTTAATAGTAATCGTATTACTAAAGAAGACAGAATAACCATTTGCACACAATTTTGAGACAGAAATCAAATTTCTTCTTAAATTTTATACATAAAGACAATCTTTCTGTACAATTATTCATTCTCTAAAATATAATTCCACGGTTCCTATGGCCGCGGCTGCAACAGTTGCACTAGTCCCCAAGTAGAGTGTGACTTCTCCTTCACTCAGCCTTCTGCTTACCTTGAACCCCTGCAGTGAGTTACACGCATGAGTTGAAGCCCCGGAGCCAATACACCAGGACGCAAAAGCAACCAACAAATTGGTTTCTATAACACAAGTTTCGAAATTACCTTTCTTGGATTCCAGGTAGGCAGGACAATTCCTTTTCCAGTGGCCGGTCTTCTTGCAAAAATGACAGGCATCTGATGCCTTGTCCTTCCTCTGTTTCTTGGGTTTGGCAGCCTTTTTCTGGGGCTTTCTCTTCACCTTCCTTTTCTTGCCCGATTTGCCAATTTCAACAAGCATGGCAATGGGCTCATCCTTTTTAATCAATTCTTTGGCCCTCTGCAACATATTGCTGAGTTCCTGCAAGCTGACGTTCAGCTTGTTCATGTTATAGTTCATGATGAATGGATTAAAGGATGGAGGCAGAGAGTTGAGAATAGCATCGATCTGAGTTACCAGATCCAGCCCGGATGCAAGAGCCTCTAGTTCATTGATATAGCCCATCATCCGGAGACAATGGTCGTGAACTTGTTGGCCCTTGGTCATCTGCGCGGTCATGAACTATTTCAAGACCTTCAGCCGAGTAGAACGATTCTGCTCTTCGTACATTGTCCAAAGACTGTCCAATATGTCCTTAGCAAGTTCGATCTGATCGACCTGCCTCTGAATTGGATTGTCTAAAGAGGCAATGATATAGCAGCGGGCAAGGGAGTTTTTCTCCTCCCATTCTTGGTATTCTCTTCTTCGGGCCTCAGAAGCCCTATCCCCCGGACGATCCGGGGCAGGATTCTTGGCTACCTTGTCCAATTTCTCAGAGGTTAAGACCAACATAAGGTTCCTGTACCAGTCAGCATAGTTTGGGCCTTTCAACTTGTTGTCATCAAGTAGCTTTGCAAATGATCTGTTTGCCATTTTCTGATAAAAGAGCAAACATCAATCCACAACCTAATTTGGTTCATGTTCATTTCATAGATATGGATTTTAATCTACGATCCATTTCCATTTATTCATCTCTGAGATTTCCCTCATTTCTCAGTGACGGAGACTACGGGTTGTCTCTGGAAATGTGGGAAATCACATAGGGTGCATGAGGCCAACTGTTTCAGCTGCAAAAACCCCAACACCTTTCTGTGAAGGATCATATCCACTCATCATATGAGTTTTCCCTTTGGCCTCTGTCAGACAAGGTTCAGAGCCGTTTTCAGGTAAACCTTTCTGTCCAGTGAGTGCTTACCCATCATATTCGTGAACGCCAAGGTACCGTGAGAGAGTTCCCATTTTCTGGTGAAGCCCCTCCCACATCGGTCTATGACGCCCCTATCATCTTACGAAACACTTAGACAAGCCCAACAGCAAATGGATAGCCCATTTTCTGGTGCGTTTCCTCATTACTGAAGGACCCATCCTCGTGCTAATGATGGAAGGCCTTTAGAGAGTTCATCATATGAATCTCTCTATCACATGCACTCGTATCATCTGGAGGGAACAGATAATTACGCCCTAGTTCCATCTTTAGGTCAAACCAAAGTGGCTCCCACTGACTTTCATAAAGCCAGATTTTGGTGGGCCTAAATCGGCTAGGGTTCCGCACGAGACCACGTGATGAGGTGTGGGGCCCACCACTGAGGGAGGTCATCCAATGACCAAAAGGGACACCATGGCAATGATGTGCATTCAGCCATGGTGTGCGAAAGAGCCACTGTCGATTGATCATGGGCCAAGTACTTATGGCCCATGTACGTAGCACATCACACATCCATACATCACATGCAGGGATAAATTGATCCAATTAATTAATTATCTGTAAAGCCCATTTGAAGCCCATCCATAATATTAACCATTAATATTATCTAGGTATATGGGCCGAACGGTTCAACCCATATAGCTTTATGTGTTAAGTGGGCTTTTAGCAGTTTTAACTATTTAAAACTGGGCCTTTACAGGTTGGGCCGAATTAACCATTTAATTAAATATCAATCCTTAGGCCCATTAGTGGGAAAATTAGGGCTGACTTTCAGCCTTGATTAAACCCTAGATTCGGTCCAAACAGTTTGAACCAATCTTGGTTCGAATGGGTCTAGAGTTTGATCTTTAATTAAATCTTTAATTCAAGAAAATAATCTGAAATTAATTACTGATAAAAGAAAAACAACAATCAGTAAATCAGGGCTGTTCGCACAACCCATCCTGCAAAACAGAGGTTAGATCACAGAATGCAGTTTCACAAACTGCAAATCGCAGATAGCGATTCTCCCATCTGCGAAATCTTCTTCTCTGCGAAATCTCCCTTTCTGCGCCGCCATCTTCGATCCAATATTAAAATAAATAGAAATCCTATTTCAATTAATAATTACATCAGGTTCCCTGCGCAAACCAAGATTTCGATCTCCTCTTGTACGAACAGCCCATAAATCAAGAAAATCATAAAGAACAATTCTAAATAATAATCAGATTTATATAAAATTAATTTCAGATTATTCGCCCATTAATTTTGGGAACAAATTTCCCAAAACCCACATCTGCGCAAATTGGGTAGAACACCTTCTGCCCAATTGCGCAGGTTCAGATCTGAAACAAACTGGTTCAAGATTTGAACCTGGGCTCTGATACCACTGAAGGGACCGAGAGATCCATCCTATGGACGCCCAAAGATTGCGGAATAAGGGGCGAATTTCAGAAAATTTTCTCTCCCTTCAGCTGGGAATCGTATTCCCTATATAGAAAATCATATTTTCAAGGATCAATCTTGAACCATAAACTGAACCAGATCTGAACCAAAAGGAGTGGGAGAGGATTATACCTGATACGGAGAAATACTATCTCCCAATGGAGGTGTTCATGCCCAAGGAAGGATCCAAAGACTGCTCCCACTGAAGATGGCGCAGTGCAGGATGGAGCAGAATCAGCAACGTTCTTCAAAAGAACTTGACCCTTCGCAAGAATCAACTGGACGGCTTGTGAGTACAGCTCCAATCAATCTTTTCCCAAAAGATTGAAATCAAGATCCAATCTTGATTGCTCCCAAGAACTGGAGATCGAACTGAAGGAATGGCAATGGCAGGAAGGTGGCGGCAGAAGAGAATTCGCAGTATGCAGGAAATCTCTCAATCTCTCTTTCTTTTAAAGAGAAGAATGCTATTGATGTTGTTGTTGTGTTTTTCAAGGCTGCCGCCCCCTTCCCCTTTTATAATCTTAAAGGGATCAGCTCCTAATCAGATTAGGAGTTGCTAATCCAAATCATATTTGGGTTAGAAGTCCCTTAGTGATAAGGGATAATCCTTATCTTATCTGCAGATCAGATCAGCTGTCTCCTAATCTAATTAGGAGGTTTCCAGATCTAAATCTTATTTAGATCTTGGACTCTCTGAGTGGATAGGGTCTAAGCCCAATCCTTTTAGCTGACCCACTTCAGAATTCGCCCCCTTTAGATGACTGATCAAATCAGCCCAGTTCGAAATGGGCTTAAGGCCCATTTAAGGTTATGTACTCAAAAACCTTCCAAATTGCTGCCCAGTTGGGCTTCCTTGTATGGCGTGGGACCCAAGCATTGATCTACACATCAGCCACATGGGTTCAGCCCAGCCTTTGTTACAAGGCCTGGCCGAATGCACTGCTGAAGACAGTGTACCCCCTGAAACCCATCAAATGGGCTCTATGGGCTCAACACTTACACTAAGTGGTCCCTGGGCCAAGCCACCTTGTAACACCCAGGGACTGTGGGCAAATGCTAGATTAGCCCATCAGGTGTTATCCTCAATGGTCTTACACTTAACCTCTCAGCCCATAATGATCATACACTGCCCGACAAGAGAGGACCTCTCCCTCGGCTGCAAGGAACAGTGTTGCACTCTCCACTTATATGGATCCCGGGAATTAAAACCTTCTTGCAAACATTTTAGAAACCATATATATTCTTTTATATCTTATATAAAATATATTTTGCAAAACAAATCTCAACGGTTGAAATCGGCAGCCGGCAGTCTTGGTTTCCATCAGTGAGAGTGCATCCCCGATCATTACCTTTGTCCGACAAAGGGGCTGATCCTGTCACTATGATCACCCACTCAGATGAATTCTCGGACTGTCCCAACATACCCAGGTTTTGATCCCCGCTAGGGATCTCACTGATTGGTACATCAAAGATATTCCAATCCGACACCTAGTGCAGTATCATAATCGAGTCTAGGGGTCGGGTGTAACTTTCCAGTTTTGCCCATCAATCTCCAAGGTCCAGGGCAATACTGGAAATCTGGTCCAATTCAAAGATTCAATTAATCCTACACTGTATGTGCCTAGGGTCTCACCCTGGCAGCTAAGACAGGCCACCCCAACCGACTTGGTGGCACCACAGTGTCAGCCTTGTCAGGATAGGTCTCCCCAGACCGACCCACCGGCTGTGAACATTCTAAACTAACACGAATCTCATTAAGTGTCCAGTTTAAGGGTATTACCCAGAAACATACCATGGGAACTTGAATCAAATATGTATTTTTATTCATTTACAATAAACTCATAAAGTACATCATTCTGATTGAACCTAAGGGCATACAAAACTGTCTAACAGTCAAGATCAAATCTTGACTTTTCCACAACTGGAGGTCGAACTGGCAAACAGGACGGAAAGAATAGGGAGGCGGCAAGAGAGTATTCGCAGGGTGCAGAATACTAATTGTATGTGTGCTAAAGGCTGCCGCCCCCTCCTTCTTTTGTTATGTTAGACAGTTTTGTATGCTCTTAGCTTCAATCAAGAATGATGTACTTTATGAGTTTATTGTAAATGAATAAAAGTGCATATTTGATTCATGTTCCCTTGGTATGTTTCTATATAATACCCTTAAACTGGACACTTAATGAGACTCGTGTTAGTTTAGAATATTCACAGCCAGTGGATCGGTCTGGGGAGACCTATCCTGACAAGAGTGACACTGTAGTGCCACCAAGTCGGTTGGGGAGGCCTGTCTCAGCTGCCAGGGTGAGACCCTAGGCACATACAGTGTAGGATTAATAGAACCTTTGAACCGGACCAGATTTCCAGTATTGCCCTGGACCTTGGAGATAGATGGGCAAAACTGGAAAGTTACACCCGACCCCTAGACTCGATTATGATACTGCACTAGGTGTCGGATTGGGCTGTATTGGGCCACCCTATTTAGAGATCCTACTTGTTTTGTAAAAACTGTGAAAGATGTCAACAAATAGGTACACTATCTCGCAGGAATGAGATGCCCCAAACCCCCATTCTTATATGTGAAATATTTGATGTTTGGGGCATTGATTTCATGTGACCCTTTCCCCCCTCTTGTGGTTTTCTTACATACTTTTGGCAGTCGATTATGTCTCAAAATGGGTGGAAGCCAAAGCCACCAAAACTGATGATTCTAAATGTGTTGTAGGGTTTATAAAGTCTAACATCTTCAGCAGGTTTGGCATTCCTCGAGCCATCATAAGCAATTAGGGGACCCATTTTTTCAATAGAACAGTTGAAGCCTTTTTGAGAAGATATGGGGTGCATCACCGAATTGCCACTGCTTATCATCCCTAGACTAACGGGCAAGCTGAAATTTCCAATAGAGAGGTAAAGTCCATCATGGAAAAGACGGTGAATCCAGGAAGGAAGGATTGGAACCTACGTCTAGATGATGCTCTCTGGGCATATCGGACAGCTTACAAGACCCCAATAGGTATGTCCCCTTACAGGTTAATTTTTGGAAAATCTTGCAACTTGCCGTTGGAAATTGAACATAGGGCCTATTGGGCAATCAAGCAATGCAACATGAATATGGAAGAAGCAGGGAAGGAAAGGAAGCTCCAGTTGCAAGAGCTGGAAGAGTTGAGGTTAGTGGCATACGAGAATTCAAGAATCTACAAAGAAAAGAGCAAATCGTTCCATGACAATGCACTCTTAAGAAAACAATTTAAAATTGGACAAAAGGTCTTATTGTATAATTCTCGACTTCAACTCATGCCAGGTAAACTGCGTTCCAGGTGGATGGGTCCGTTTACTATGACTAATGTTTTTCCCTATGGTGCAGTAGAGATTAAAAGTCTCGACACAGGTAAGATCTTCAAGGTGAATTGACATCGATTGAAGTTGTTCCACGAGGATGCAAATGTCCCCTCTATGGTAGACATCTCGTTGGACATTCCACGGTATTCATTGGATTAAAGGAGCAAAAAGAGGACGTCGACCATAACGATGTTAAACAATTGCGCTTCTGGGAGGCAACCCATTATGTTTAGTTAATTTTGTTATTTGGTTTGATGTTTGTGTTTAGCAGGAACCTCAAAAAGTGAACAGGGAAGTACCCCCAAATCCTTCTACTTTATGCATAATCACATACATTGGGGACAATGTATAACTTAAGTGTGGGGGGATTAGGGAAATCTGATGGAAATTTGGGATACCTTACCGTCTTGAAATTTCTGCTCCCAGAAACTTATCCTTGAACGATTTCAACTTATCAGGAATCATGTGCTTAGGCTGAATATATAAGATAGGATGCAAGCATGACTAACTGAATCTTTCTTGGCTTCATATGGTACCTCATGATTTTAATCGATCAATAGGCAAGATGCATAAGGGTTTGATTGATTTTCACATAATTATCTGTCAAACATGGGTTGATTATTCTAGAACTTGCTGTGTTAGGCCTATAGAGACCATGATCAATGAATTCATGGATCAGGCAGTGAAACCCTGTGATTCTTGTGCAAAAAAAAAAAAAAAGGGGAGTTTGAAAATAAAATCATGACTAATGTGAGATGGAGCATAAAATGCACTCACATATAGAAACAAAAACAAGTGTGAGATGGAGCATAAAATGCACTCACATCTAGAAATGAAAGCAAGTGTGAGATGGAGCATAAAATGCACTCACATCTTGAAAAGAAGGCAAGGGTGAGATAGAGCATAAAATGCACTCACCTAGAACCCCAACCCCGTTATCACCTTCAGATCCTTGGAATTCACACTAAGTGGGGGAGATGTGATACATAGCAAGCTTATGGAAATAA
This sequence comes from Nelumbo nucifera, assembly GCF_055504915.1. NCBI lineage: Eukaryota > Viridiplantae > Streptophyta > Magnoliopsida > Proteales > Nelumbonaceae > Nelumbo > Nelumbo nucifera. Next base: position 141,677,026 of record NC_142649.1, on the reverse strand, counting down.
CCACACCTTGTTTTGATTCAAAGAAAAGTAATTGCATCTGGCTGAATTGGTTTGTTAAAAGCAATGAGCACCCGTGCAGTCCAAGGAGTTTCAGCCCTGGAAGGCTTGTCTCCTTGACTATCGATTTAACTTGGGACCATGAGGAATGGTGATTTGCGATCACTGTAGGACAAGAAAAAGGGGAGAAAGAGATGAAAAGGGAAAGGTTACCAAGGCTAGACTAAAGCATGTAATGAACCAGGCCCCATGTAGAGAAAAAGGAAGATTGAAAATCAGCAGTTGGTTTCTTTTGTGTTACTTGAGTTTTTGCTATGTCCGAGGACGGGCAAAGTTTAAGTGTGGGGGGATTTGATGAGACCAAAAGGAACCCTATTTTTATCCCCTAATATTCACAATTTTACATTTATTTAGCACTTAAATGGACTCATTACTCTTGTATTTCGATTCAGGGCAATAAAAAAGGCAATTGGAATGAAACAGGCCAATTCAAGTGATTTTGCACAGTTTCGGTGACAGTCAGTGATCTGGGCTTAATTCACAATTCCGGACTCCGAATTGGGCAATTCAAGAAGCATTAGAAAGAAGAAAGAAAGGCCCACAACTTTCATGTGTTGGGATTTGACTGATTCGGTCCGCATCGAGTACGAAACTGGGCCCATAGTCGGAGCAAGTTTGCAGCCAGGCCCATTTAACAGCTGAAGCCCAACTCGCAGAAGAACCTGGAAGCAGCCCAAGTAGCAGAGAATGTAATCTCCCAAGAGGGAGAGAGTGTTAGACAGTTTTGTATGCCCTTAGCTTCAATCAGAATGATGTACTTTATGAGTTTATTGTAGATGAATAAAGATACATATTTGATTCATGTTCCCAAGTAGCAGAGAATGTAATCTGTGGGTCGGTCTGGGGAGACCTATCCTAACAAGGCTAACACTGTGGTGCCACCAAGTCGGTTGGGGTGGCCTGTCTCAGCTGCCAGGGTGAGACCCCACGCACATACAGGGTAGGATTAATTGAATCTTTGAACTGGACCAGATTTCCAGTATTGCCCTGGACCTTGGAGATTGATGGGCAAAACTAGAAAGTTGCACCCGACCCCTAGAATCGATTATGATACTGCACTAGGTGTCGGATTGGGCTATCTTTGATGTACCAATCAGTGAGATCCTTAGCGGGGGTCAAAAAATGGGTATGTTGGGACAGTCCGAGAATTCATCTGAGTGGGTGATCATAGTGACAGGATCAGCCCCTTTGTCGGACAAAGGTAATGATCGGGGATGCACTCTCACTGATGGAAACCAAGACTGCCGGCAGCCGATTTCCACTGTTGAGATTTGTTTTGCAAAATATATTTTATATAAGATATAAAAGTATATATATGGTTTCTAAAATGTTTGCAAAAGGTTTTAATTCCCGGGATCCATATGAGTGGAGAGTGCAACACTGTTCCTTGCAGCCGAGGGAGAGGTCCTCTCTTGTCGGGCAGTGTATGATCATTATGGGCTGAGAGGTTAAGTGTATGATGTATGGATGTGTGATGTGCTACGTACATGGGCCATAAGTACTTGGCCCATGCTCAATCGATAGTGTCTCTTTCGCACACCATGGCTGAATGCACATCATTGCCATGGTGTCCCTTTTGGTCATTGGATGACCTCCCTCAGTGGTGGGCCCCACACCACATCATGAGGTCTCGTGCGGAACCCTAGCCAATTTAGGCCCACCAAAATCTGGCTTTATGAAAGTTAGTGGGAGCCACTTTGGTTTGACCTAAAGATGGAACTAGAGCGTAATTATCTGTTCCCTCCAGATAATATGAGTGCAAGTGATAGGGAGATTCACATGATGAACTCTCTAAAGGCCTTCAATCATTAGCACGAGGATGGGTCCTTCAGTAATGAGGAAACGCACCAGAAAATGGGCTATCCATTTGCTGTTGGGCTTGTCTAAGTGTTTCATAAGATGATAGGGGCGTCATAGACCGATGTGGGAGGGGCTTCACCAGAAAATGGGAACTCTCTCACGGTACCTTGGGATTCACGAATAAGATGGGTAAGCACTCACTAGACAGAAAGGTTTACCTGAAAACGGCTCTGAACCTTGTCTGACAGAGGCCAAAGGGAAAACTCATATGATGAGTGGATATGATCCTTCACAGAAAGGTGGTGGGATTATGCAGCTGAAACAGTTGGCCTCATGCACCCTATGTTATTTCCCACATTTCCAGAGACAACCCGTAGTCTCTGTCACTGAGAAAGGAGGGAAATTTCAGAGACGAATAAATGGAAATGGATCGTAGATTAAAATCCATATCTATGAAATGAACATGAATCAAATTAGGTTGTGGACTGATGTTTGCTCTTTTATCAAAAAATGGCAAACGGATCAATTGCAAAGCTACTTTATGACAACAAGTTGAAAGGCCCAAACTATGCTGACTGGTACAAGAACCTTATGTTGGTCTTAACCTCTGAGAAATTGGACAAGGTAGCCAAGAATCCTGCCCCGGATCGTCTGGGGGATAGGGCTTCTGAGGCCCGAAGAAGAGAATACCAAGAATGGGAGGAGAAAAACTCCCTTGCCCGCTGCTATATCATTGCCTCCTTAGACAATCCAATTCAGAGGCAGTTCGATCAGATCAAACTTGCTAAGGACGTATTGGACAGTCTTAGGACAATGTACGAAGAGCAGAATCGTTCTACTCGGCAGAAGGTCTTGAAACAGTTCATGACCGCACAGATGACCAAGGGCCAACAAGTTCACGACCATTGTCTCCGGATGATGGGCTATATCAACGAACTAAAGAAGCTTGGATCCGGGCTGGATCTGGTAACTCAGATTGATGCTATTCTCAACTCTCTGCCTCCATCCTTTAATCCATTCATCATGAACTATAACATGAACAAGCTGAACGTCAGTTTGCAGGAACTCAGCAATATGTTGCAGAGGGCCGAAGAATTGATTAAAAAGGATGAGCCCATTGCCATGCTTGTTGAAACTGGCAAATCGGGCAAGAAAAGGAAGGCGAAGAGAAAGCCCCAGAAAAAAGCTGCCAAACCCAAGAAACAGAGGAAGGACAAGGCATCAGATGCCTGTCATTTTTGTAAGAAGACCGGCCACTGGAAAAGGAATTGTCCTGCCTACCTGGAATCCATGAAAGGTAATTTCGAAACTTGTGTTATAGAAACCAATTTGTTGGTAGCTTCTGCGTCCTAATGTATTGACTCCGGGCCTTCAACTCATGCGTGTAACTCACTGCAGGGTTTCAAGGTAAGCAGAAGGCTGAGTGAAGGAGAAGTCACACTCTACTTGGGGACTAGTGCAACAGTTGCAGCCGCGGCCATAGGAACCGTGGAATTATATTTTAGAGAAGGAATAATTGTATTGAAAGATTGTCTTTATGTACAAAATTTAAGAAGAAATTTGATTTCAGTCTAAAAACTGTGTGCAGATGGTTATTCTGTCTTCTTTAGTAATACGATTACTATTAAAAGAAACAACAGATTCATCGCATACGAGGAACTGAAGAACGGTCTCTATGTTCTAAATTCTTCTCTAGAAACTAATATAACCGAAACTATGTCGGCTCAAAACCCCAAGAAGAGAGCCCGTGATACAATTTATCCCACGTGTCTGTGGCATTACCGACTTGGCCACATCGGTGTTGACCGAATCACAAGGTTGGTAAAGGATGGTCCTTTGGATTTTCTAGCTGTAGAAGATCTTCCCACTTGTGAGCCTTGCCTACAAGGCAAGATGACGAAACGGCCTTTTAACAGTAAGCCTGAAAGATGTACAGGCACACTTGACCTAATACATACTGATGTATGTGGTCCCCTGAGTGTTAGGACACGAAATCAACACGTGTATTTCATCACCTTCACAGATGATTTTTCACGATATGGTTACGTGTACCTAATGAGACACAAGTCTGAATCCTTTGAAAAGTTCAAAGAGCTTAGACAGGAGGTCGAGAAAACAGTTAGGGAGAGAAATTAAAGCCCTTCATTCCGATCGAGGTGGCGAATATCTCTCTGACGAATTCAGGGACTACTTAAAGGACAATGGGATAGTATCACAGTTAACTCCTCCTGCTACCCCACAACTTAACGGTGTTTCAGAGAGGAGGAATAGGACCTTATTAGATATGGTCCGGTCGCTTCTCATACACTCAGAGTTACCCACATCCTTTTGGGGTTACGCATTAGAGACTGCGATTTACGTGCTGAATCGGGTTCCAACCAAATCGGTTCCCAATACTCCATACGAACTTTGGACCGGAAAGAAACCAAGTGTCAGACACTTGAAGATTTGGGGTTGTCCAGCACACGTTAAAAGAACGAGTGCAGACAAGTTGGAATCTAAGACCAGCCGTTGCCTATTTGTAGGCTACCCAAAAGGCTCTGTAGGTTACCTTTTCTATGACCCAAGTGAGCAGAAAGTGTTCTGCAGTCAAAATGCACAATTCTTGGAAACCGACTATATCCTGGACACCCATCGTCAGGAAGTTCTTCTTGAAGAGGAGAACTCAGGAGCAGTGGGAGATGTCCCACATGTTCCAGGTAGTGACCAACTCAGAAGATCCACTCGGGCATCCAGGCCACCAGTCCGTTATGGTTATGACCAGGATAGTTACCTGGTGGAAACCTTGACTAGTGAGGAGGATCCCGTGACTTACGCGGAAGCCATGTTGGACATAGATTCCCAGAAGTGGGTGGAGGCCATGAGGGCAAAGATGGACTCAATGGAGACCAATGGAGTCTGGACTCTAGTAGATCCGCCCTCTGGGTAAAGGCAATCGGTTGCAAATGGATTTACAAGAGGAAGAAGGGCCCCGATGGTAAAGTTGAGACCTTCAAGGCTCGTCTGGTGGCGAAAGGGTACACTCAGAAAGAGGGCATCGATTATGAGGAAACCTTTTCGCCTGTGGCCATGCTTAAATCCATTAGGATCCTGCTAGCTGTAGCAGCATACCATGATTATGAGATTTGGCAGATGGATGTCAAAACTGCATTCCTGAATGGAGATCTTACTGAAGATATCTATATGCAGCAGCCGCAAGGCTTCGTTGCTGCGGGTCAGGAAAACATGGTATGTAAACTTAACAGATCCATATATGGGCTTAAGCAAGCTTCTAGAAGTTGGAACATCCATTTTAACTCTACTGTCAAATCGTTTGACTTCGAGCAGAATCCGGATGAACCCTGTGTCTACAGGAAGTACAGTGGGGATAAGGTTACCTTCTTGGTTCTGTATGTAGATGACATTCTACTCATTGGGAATGATGTAGGAATGTTAACTACGGTGAAAGTATGGCTTTCGCAGCAATTCTCCATGAAAGATCTTGGAGAAGCCTCCAATATACTGGGTCTTCGACTCTATAGAGATAGATCGAAGCGGAGAATAGGATTATCCCAATCTGCTTACATTGACAAAATAGTCAAAAGATACAGCATGGAAAACTCCAAGAAAGGAAAGGTTCCTTTAAGGCACGGAGTCACTCTCTCCAAGAAGATGTCTCCCAAGACTTCTGAGGAGATTGATGGCATGAAAGATGTTCCCTATGCCTCTGCCGTAGGGAGCATCATGTATGCCATGCTGTGCACTCGTCCTGACATTGCTCAGGCAGAGAGTGTAGTAAGCAGATTTCAGGCCAACCCAGGGCAGGGGCATTGGACTGCTGTGAGTTTTGTATGCCCTTAGCTTCAATCAGAATGATGTATTTTATGAGTTTATTGTAAATGAATAAAAGTGCATATTTGATTCATGTTCCCTTGGTATGTTTCTGTGTAATACCCTGAAACTGAACACTTAATGAGACACGTGTTAGTTTAGAATGTTCACAGCCAGTGGATCGGTCTGGGGAGACCTATCCAGACAAGGTTGACACTGTGGTGCCACCAAGTCGGTTGGGGTGGCCTGTCTCAGCTGCCAGGGTGAGACCCTAGGCACATACAGTGTAGGATTAATTGAATCTTTGAACTAGACCAAATTTCCAGTATTGCCCTGGACCTTGGAGATTGATGGCAAAACTGGAATGTTACACCCGACCCCTAGACTCGATTATGATACTACACTAGATGTCGGATTGGGCTGTCTTTGATATACCAATCAGTGAGATCCTTAGCGAGGGTCAAAACCTGGGTATGTTGGGACAGTCCGAGAATTCATCTGAGTGGGTGATCATAGTGAAAGGATCAGCCCCTTTGTCGGACAAAGGTAATGATCGGGGATGCACTCTCTGATGGAAACCAAGACTACCGGCAGCCGATTTCAACCATTGAGATTTGTTTTTGCAAAGTATATTTTATATGAGATATAAAAGTATATATTATGGTTTCTAAAATATTTGCAAAAGGTTTTAATTCCCGGGATCCATATAAGTAGAGAGTGCAACACTGTTCCTTGCAGCCGAGGGAGAGGTCCTCTCTTGTCGGGCAGTGTATGATCATTATGGGCTGAGAGGTTAAGTGTAAGACCATTGAGAATAATACCTGATGGGCTAATCTTGCATCTACCCACAGTCCCTGGGTGTTACAAGGTGGCTTGGCCCTGGGACCACTTAGGATAAGTGTTGGGCCAATAGAGCCCATTAGATGGGATTCAGGGGGTGCACTGTCCATAACAGAGTATTCGGCCAGGCCTTGTAACAAAGGTTGGGCTGAACCCATGTGGCTGATGTGTAGATCAATGTTTGGGTCCCACGCCATACAAGGAAGCCCAACTGGGCAGCAGTTCGGAAGGCTAATTGTGTACATAAACTTAAATGGGCCTTAAGCCCATTTCGAACTGGGCTGATTTGATCAGTCAATTATAGGGGGCGAATTCTGAGGTGGATCAGCTGATAGGATTGGGTTTAGACCCTATCCACTTAGAGAGTCCAAGATCTAAATGAGATTTAGATCTAGAAACCTCCTAATTAGATTAGGAGATGGCTGATCTGATCTGCAGATAAGATAAGGATTATCCCTTATCACTGAAAGGGACTTCTAACCCAAATATGATTTGGATTAGCAACTCCTAATGTGATTAGGAGCTGATCCCTTTAAGATTATGAAAGAAGAAAGGGACGAAGATAATTTTGTGATTGATGTTCAATTCTCTTCAGAGCTAAAAATCACAGAAAGAGAGATTTTCTGTACCCTGCGAATTCTCTCCTGCCGCCTCCTTCCTGCCGTCGCCATTCCCTTTAGTTCGATCTCCAGTTCTTGGGAGAAATCAAGATTTGATCTTGATTCCAATCTTTTGGGAAAAGATTGGTTAGAGTTGTACCCACAAACCATCCAGTTGATTCTTGCGAAGGGTCAAGTTCTTTTCGAAGAACGTTGTTGATTTTGCTCCATCCTTCACTGCGCCATCTTTAGTGGGAGCAGATTTTGGATCCTTCCTTGGGCGTGAACACCTCCATTGGGAGATATTGATTCTCTGTATCAGGTATATCCTCACTCCTACTTCTTTTGGTTCATATATGATTTGGTTCTTGATTCAAGATTGATCATTGAAAATATGCTTTCTGAAATAGGGAATTCGATTCCCTGCAAAGATGGGAGAAATTTTTTTTGAAATTCGCCCTATCCATTCCACAAGATTTGGGCGTCCATGGGATGGGTATCCCATCCCTTCAAGTGGTCCTTTGGCCAAGCCACCTTGTAACACCCAGGGACTGTGGGCAGATGCAAGATTAGCCCATCAGGTATTATCCTCAATGGTCTTACACTTAACCTCTCAGCCCATAATCATCATACACTACCCGACAAGAGAGGACCTCTCCCTCGGCTGCAAGGAACAGTGTTGCACTCACTATTTATATGGATCCCAGGAATTAAAACATTTTGCAAACATTTTAGAAACCATAATATATATATACTTTTATATCTCATATAAAATATACTTTGCAAAATAAATCTCAACGGTTGAAATTGGCTGCCGGCAGTCTTGGTTTTCATCAGTGAGAGTGCATCCCCTATCATTACCTTTGTCCGACAAAGGGGCTGATCCTGTCACTATGATCACCCATTCAGATGAATTCTCGAACTGTCCCAATATACTCAGGTTTTGACCCCCGCTAAGGATCTCACTGATTGGTACATCAAAGACAGCCCAATCCGACACCTAGTGCAGTATCATAATCGAGTCTAGGGGTCGGGTGTAACATTCCAGTTTTGCCATCAATCTCCAAGGTCCAGGGCAATACTGGAAATCTGGTCTAGTTCAAAGATTCAATTAATCCTACACTGTATGTGCCTAGGGTCTCACCCTGGCAGCTGAGACAGGCCACCCCAACCGACTTGGTGGCACCACAGTGTCAACCTTGTCTGGATAGGTCTCCCCAGACCGATCCACTGGCTGTGAACATTCTAAACTAACACGTGTCTCATTAAGTGTTCAGTTTCAGGGTATTACACAGAAACATACCAAGGGAACATGAATCAAATATGCACTTTTATTCATTTACAATAAACTCATAAAGTACATCATTCTGATTGAAGCTAAGGGCATACAAAACTATCTAACACTATGGAGCGAATCTGAGATTAATGTTAGCAAAATGATTGGGCCTTTAACCTTATCCACTATGGGAGACCAAATTCAAATCAGATTTGAATCTGGTAAACTCCTGATATGATTAGGAGTAAGCTAACTTAATCTGCAGATAGGATTAAGATCATCCCCTATCCAAATACTGATTTGGATTGGGATAACTCCTAATTAGGAGGTTTCTTAATCAAGAAGAAAAGGAGAGAAACCCTAAGAAAAAATATCAGATTTCGAACAGGGGTAGTAAGCAAGAAAGCTTCCTGCGAATTGAGATCTGATCTCATACAGACTCCAGTGAGAAGAGAAGCTATTCAGCCATCTTCGTCGTAGGAGTTCTCCTCCAACCGCCGCCATCCTTTCTTACAAGATTCGATCTTTGAAGAAGAAAGAAACCAAGAAATTGTTTCTTGACATCAATTTTGCAGAAAAGACTGAAAAGATTTGGTGCTTAGAGTTTCCAGAGGGTTCTTGAGAAGGATTCAGTGTGTAGGACGCACTCTACTGGTTCCGCTCCACCTACAGTTGTGTCATTTTCAGCAGGAGCGGATCTTGGTGTCCTCTTTGGGCGTGAACACCAACTTTGGGAGATACTGCTTCTCTGGATCAGGTATAATCCTCCCTTTTTCTTTTTGGTTCAGATCTGGTTCGATTATGGTTCAAGTAGGATCCTTGAATATTGTATTCATATTTTAGGGAATACAATTCCTAGTTAGAAGAAGGTAGGAAAATTTTTGAAATTCGCCCACCCATTCCGCAACCTTTTTGGCGTCCATTAGATGGATCCTACCATTCTTTCACTTTCAGCAGCAGGTCCAGCGGGTTTGGCAGCAGGTTCGGTGGGCTTAACGGCAGGCTCCGCTATCACCTCTGGCCCCTGAGGCACAGCCCCTTCTTCCAAGTCGATGACAGGCTCCGCTACCTCCTCGGGCCCCGAGGCTGAAGTCTGCAGAGGTTGGGGCTCGACTGAAGCTCGCGGGGACTCAACGCGCGCCTTCTTCGCTATGCGTTTCTTTCTCTTCATCTGCCAGAAGATCTTCTTGTTATCTTTTCTCTCCGCCTCCATGGGACCTGCAGCAAAACATGACATCCGCAACCCAAAGTAAACATATGAACAGAAAGCCGAAATGAAGGAAAACCTACCCGGGCTCAAGCTGGCCTGGATGAGCTTCTCCTCAGATGTGAAGTCTTTATAATTTAACCCGAGCTGAGCCAGCGACTGGAGTGCCTTCTTGGGCTTCCCGTCTAGGATGACACTGGGGTCTTGAACGGCCATCCTCCAATCAGTGGGGAAGGGCCTCCCCGTGCTGCTCCGAACTACGAAGTAGTCCCGCTTCCAAGCTGGGACTTTACTCGGGTGCTTGTGCATGAGTTTGAAACCCAGGTGGGGGGACAGGTAGTAAAACCACCTGTGCCCAGGGAGAGCGCCTGAAGCACTCTTCTTAATGGCTAAAATTGTGCTAAGAATATCTAAATCTATGGAGAGAGAACGGTCAAAGCAAAGAGAAATGGACCCCACCAGGGTGATGTTAAAGTGTACCAACACCTCAATGATCAAAGGGTGAAGAGGAAGTCGGAGCCTAGCTATCAGTTGCTCCCTAAAAATCACTGATGTGTGGCTCATTGTGACACTAGCAAGTGCACAAGCCGTTCAAGTAATAAAGTAGTGAGTGAAGTATCGTTCCCACGAGGACTTAGGAAACAAGTATCAATACTAAATTGAGTACTTATCTGATTAACAAATAAATCAAAACTTTAATGAAAGCTAAAAAATCCTAAATTAAAATCTATCTAAATCATTGGTCCAATTGCCTTCAAATCAGGTTAGAAGAGTAAGCAGTAAATGTCAATCTCAGAATTCAGCAATCTATCAATTTGGATCATTCAAATAAATCATGATTGAGCCTTGGTTTGGTCAGACCCCAAGCTCATGAACAGCCTCTTTCGAGTGCATGTTCAATCTATGCATGAGTGATGATCCCCATATCTCTATCAAGGATCTAATCCTCATGCATGCATTTCTACAAACACATACAAGGTATCAATTCAAAACTGAATTGATCCCCAACTGAATTGTGCAAGTTATCTCTAATCTTGCATCCAATTCAGTTCATGAATAGTAGATCTGAATTCCTAGAGTCTCTCTCAAGCACTCTAGGAATTCCAAGCTTTAGATCCATTCGGCCAATCTGAAAATTGCAGATCTGAATTCTCTTTCAAGCAATTCAGATCCTGCAATCTCATATTTGAGAATTCAGATATGAGTTTTGAAGGTTAGTTGGCCGAATTAATCTACAATAACACCCTTATTCAAGAAACTTCAAGTACAATTCATGACCATTCGAATGAATCAAAAAGAATTAGATTGCTGAACTGAAATTTTACAAGCTGAAATACATCTAGGAAGAATGGAAGAAGGAGAAAGAAGAAAGAAAATATAACAAAGAAACAGAATTCAAATTAAAGGAGAATGAAACTACAATTGAGTTATTACAAAGAATCTTTGAATCACAAACCCCCAATTTCGAACTCACCTTCTCTACTAGCTTGCTTGTCTTGAAATTCCTTCAGCCCTTCTTCTTCTTCTTCCTTGCGCCTAACCTTCTTCTCTTCTCTTCTCTCAACGTGGCCGAACCTCTAAGAGTGGGAGAGCCTTCCTCTCAAGCAATTGAACACCTCCCTCCCATCCTAGAGGCCTCCTTATATAGTTTTTTCAAGGGGGCTCTTGCCCCTTCTTGAAGCCTCTAGAATGGGGTGTATTACACCCCTTTCTTGAACTTTCTAGAGCTCTCTTGAAAGCCTCCTAAGGGCTGCTACTTGGGCTGCACTTAGGCTCTCTCTTAGCACATGATAGCTATACATTGAGCTGCTCTTTTGGACTGAGAATGGGCTTTCCTTGCTGGGCCGAATTCTACTCTTAGCTAGGCTTTCTTTTCTTGGGTTTTCTCAAGGAATCCACTTGCTCTTCTTGGGCCGAAGTACTCTCTCTTGCTTCCACAACCGGGCTGGGCTGAATTTGGTCTTTTTGAACCTTCTTTTCTTGCCTTTTTCCTTCATTTTCTTGGATTAATTATCCCTGAAACTTATTCTTAGCATTAAGCTAAATTAAGGCAAAAATTAATAAAACCGGCATAAAAATCCATGCTAAAGTCCTAAAAAATTATAGATAAATTGTAGGTTCATCAATCACAATATCGTCAGGACCATGCTCCCATGGAAAGTTGCTGGTGGGAAGGCTATATGAGTATTCCCTAGGGAGGTTGAACCTTTGTATGAGGTCCTGAAGCCTTTCCAAAGTCATTATAGAAGGGCCGAACTGATTTGGCTCCCAACCTCAGTGGAAGGTGGATGCCAGATGACCCGAAGCCGCCCGTACATCAGATGGCTGAGCAGCAGAAGAGCCACCCCGAGCCAAGGTACCCACCTCGGGCTCATTGATAAGGCTGTCTACACTAGATGACATAGTGAACTGAAGGGAAGAAACAAATTAAAAGGGGAAAGGAAGCTCGGGAGGACTCACCAAAGGAATGCAACCGGACTGGGAGAACAGGACGAACTGGAAGACCCGAGCTAAAAGACCTCTAACGCGAGCTCAAACGCTAATGACGAGAGCTTTGTGGCGAAGAAAATGGCCAAGGGTCCCACTATTTATAGCCACAGCTGTGGGTTCCTCAAAGCGAAAACGGTTTAGCGTGTTTTTGACGTCCGCAAAGTCCAAATCGCGTGAGATCCGCGCGTAATCCGGATGTGACTCGAATCTTTTTTTATCAAATCGGGCACTAGACCGGTCCAGCTGGACGGAGTGCGCGACAAAGCGGCATGATTACCGATGCCAAATCCACCCGGCACATCATGACCTCCCCACGCTGGGTCATCCCTGCCAGCGCAGGGAGTGAGAGGCAATTGATGGAGGGTGATTTGGCCCGACCTCGCAACACGGGTACACATGGGCGTGACCTTGCTCAAACAGTGACTTGGGCATGAAAACCGATTTGCCTATGCCAAAGAGGCAACTAGGACTTGTCTACCTATGCCGATGGGGCGACTAAGACTTGTCTGCCTATGCCAAAGAGGCGACTAGGACTTATCTTCCCATGCCAAAGAGGCAATTGGGACTTATCGTAGTGTCGATGTCTTATGTCAACTCAGCATCATGGCCCTTGGGCCCCTGGGAGTGACTTGTAGTCCTCTCTCTTGTTCGGTGATCACAAGTAATATCTTCTTAGGTTACCGATGTTCAATTCTCAAGGTACTTGCTTCCCTTCCAGAGTCTCGAGCTCATACGTACCTTCCCCATATACCCGTCTTACTCGGTATGGACCTTCCCAATTTGGTCCAAGCATGCAGACGCCATGCTCATGTACCATAACCTTCCGAAGAACCAGGTCATCGACGCAGAAGTGTCACTTCTTAACCCGGGCATTATAGTACCGAGCTACTCTCTGTTGGTAAGTTGCAGTAAGGATGTATGATAGGTCTCATACTTCTTCCACCAGTTCTAGGTTAGTACAGAGCTCATCATCATTCATCTCTTTGTCATAGGCCTCCAAATGTAGTGTAGGAACCTCAATCTCTACTGGGATCACCACTTTTGTGTCGTAAGTGAGGTTAAAGGGAGTCTCACTTGTGGCAGTCTTCATGGTAGTCCGGTAGGCTCAGAGTACACTGAGTAGTTCATCTACCCACAATCCTTTGGCTTGAGCTAAGCGAGATTTCAGTCCGCAAATTATATCTCTGTTAGTGACTTCTGCTTGCCCGTTCTCCTGTGGGTGTGACACCGAGGTAAAATTTTGCTGAATTTCCATTTTGACACACCAATTCTAAAATTTTATGTTCTCAAACTTCTTCCCATTGTTAGAGATGAGTACCCGAGGAAGCCCGAACCAACACACTATGTTCTTCCATAAGAAGGTTTGTATGTTGCGGGCTGTGATTGTTGCTAGTGGTTCACCTTACACCCACTTCGTAAAGTAGTCTACTGCTATGACCAGAAACTTCCTCTATCCTGTCACTGGCGGGAATGGGCCAAGGATGTCGATTCCCCACTATGCGAAGGGCCACGGTTTAGTGAGGTATGTCAGATTGGCAGCAGGTCAATGGTGGATGTTAGCGTGCCTCTGACACTTATCGCACTTCTTGATGAGCTCGAGTGTGTCTGCCTTCATCGTGGGCCAGTAGTAGCCCTGTCATAATGCCTTCTGTGCGAGAGCCATACCCCCCAAGTGTCCACCGCACAAGCCTTCATGGGTGTCGCAAAGTACGTACTTGGCATCTGAGGGTCGCAAGCAGCGCAAGTCTCCGTCGATAATGACGTACTTAGCCGACTAGCACTCTACCCTTCAGGCTGCATTGCGTTCTATAGGGAGGGTCCTGTGAAGCAGGTAACTCACGAGTGGGTTGATCCAGCTTGGCTCGGCATTGGTGCTACTAACCTCTGTATGCTCTGGTACTGGTCTGCCGCGAGGTAACTCCTGGTTCCTCGGGGGATTCTGGGGCTGACTATCATGGACGGAAAGGCTTTGCTTTGAGTTCACACCTAGAACCCCGGTGTGGTTACCTGCAAGCGACCCATCTTGCTACGAACACCGAGGAAGATTAGCCCTGTTAAGTTGAGTATCCCCGGACATGTTTCCGAATTTCCCTTGTGAAGCAGGTGGAGTGGTCTGGTCGTCTCTCCTTACACGAGGTGAGAGTTGATTTTAAGAGGAACTATGACTTGGGAAGTCTCTTCGCCTCGGTGGGGAGATCGAGTGATGTCCTAGTTCACGCGAGGTCGGTTCTAGTTCTGCTAGGCCCCTGGGTGTCGAGGTGGAACCAGCTGCTGGCTTTGCGGTAGTGGGGGGAACTGCTGGTAGTACTGCTGGTGGAATACGTATTGCTGGTATTGCTGAAATTGCTGGACCTACTACATTTGGACCTGAAGGGCCCGCACACACTACACTAGGTCATCGAACTGGGACTGTCCAACTCCGGGGAGAACTACACACAGCTCAGAAATGGTTGCGCCTACCACTAGGGGAATGGGGTGTTCACTTGTGTGTTGTTTTGTGGCATGGTCAGTGTTAGGACTCCAGCCGCCGTAAGCGGGATGGTGAACTGGCCAATACACACTGAAGGAAGTTGAGGTTATCCTCCGGAGACGTTCATCTCGCTACTCTATCTGGCGTAACTGGAAGATGCCATTGATTCAGAGTGATGATTGTAAAAGAGGCTTTTTGATCGATTTCCCATAGATGACGCTAATTGATGTTGCGCAATCTAACTACTCCCTACTGGAGGATGATCTAGCTTTTAGTCGGGCGAGGAGCTAGGTGAATCTGCAAGAAAGGATCAGAGAACCTGGGGTGGCTAACCCAGCGAGGTCACTCCAATGCTTAAGTCAGTAAAATGATGCGAGCTGAAAAGCTTTGAGAGCTTAGAGAGCTAGAGAGCTAGAGAGTAGAAAAAGAGTGCGTACCTTGCACCATTTGGGGTTGGTGCCTTTATATACTAAAGTAGTCGTGGAGCTCACGATAGAGCTCTGGGATATCTGGGGTGTGGAGATAGAGTTTGTTCCGCTTCTGAAGGAGTAGTATACAGGTAAGGCTTATCGTTCCACTTCCAACTCCGGCGGAGTCGGGATGAGTCCTCATCATAATCTCGAAAGAGTAGGGATCTGTTAGTTCATCGTGATCTCGAGAGACTCGGGATCCGTTGGAGGGACCCCTGGAGTTGGTTACGTCGGAGTCAGTTGCGTGGCAATTCTAGTTGTTGGTTCTGAGCTAGTACTTCGGTCTTTTAGTTCCGAACTAGATTGAATACCGAGGTGCCTCGATGCCGAGGTGAGCCTTGTGTTGAGGCAGCCCTGCACCGAGGTGATACTTATGCCGAGGTGACTGCATACCCGAGCTCAATTGTTGCGAACTAAACTTGCCAGGCTGAGTTGTCATCTCTTGGTCAGGTCGTGTCCACGTGTCCCCTTTTCACTAGGTCGGGCCAAATCACCCTTCATCAGTTTTCAACCCTGTTGTTGACCCAGTCATGCACCTAGCCATGACTTTAAGTCCAATTCTCATAAAACTTGTGTTTTGTTTAAAAACAGTTGCCAACCTAGGTAGTTAAATCATTGACCCATTCAACTCGGTTACCTAGCCATGGGTTGCAAACTAAATGTATGTGCACTTTCAAAGGCCATAAATTTGCATTTAGATGTCCAATTGTGGTGATCTTTTCTTTTTTGTTAATTTTAGGTAACATTTTGAGATTTATGTGTCCCCTAGTTATTCTTTCTTGGCCTAAAATCATAATTTTTAGCATTTTTTATAAATAAAAAATAAAATCTGAGTTAAAAATATAAATTAAAAACAAAATAATGCACATATTACGTATAAAATATAAATATAATTATACATTATTTATTAAATAAAATATGTATTTAAACACACGCACATAGGGTGATGATATGGCATGGTCTAGCCCCTTCAATCCCCTAACTAGTGACTGGTGACCTAGAAGCAAAAACAGTTCAGCATCAGAGTTGGTTTTCAAAGCATTGTGCTAAACAATCTATTTCTCACTTCACATGCATGGCTCTTACTATTGGCTACACAACCATCCATTTCATCTATTTAAGATAGAACAACTAGACCTAATACCCAAGATGAAGTGTAGTAAACACAGATGATGTGTCAATATTAGGACTTGGTTGGTGTGGTTTTGCTAATATTGATCCTTCTTACTTTACCAAATTCTTCCAAAGGAGGGGTATTTCTAGAATTAACCCTAATTAGGTTGTTGTGTGCCTTTGATTATTTTATGTTTTATTTTCAATTGGGATTGTTTTCTATTATTGTTCATTTTTATCTTTTCAAAGCAACACACATGTAGAGGAGTTTCAATAGTTTGTTTGGCTACATTTTATGCCTATGTAAAAGTCCAACAAGGTTCAATGGATAGACATTTTGTCAGCTATGAAAGTTGCCTAAAACTTGTAAAGAGTATCTAGATGGTGTTGATCAATTTATTAGGTTTCATTTTAGGTAGGAAAACCATGAAGAAGAAATTTGATGTCCTTGCAGAAGATGTGGCAATGTTTTATGGATGGGTTAAGTTGATGTGAAACCCCATCTAATCTTGAATGGATTTCTTCCAGATTATATGGAGTGAATATTTTATGTGCTTGTGATGACCAAGGTTCAAAATATCGATACACCCCATATGCCGGTAGAGACATATTGGACAATATCGATAGCTTTGTTTTTAGTTTTTTTTTTTTAAATTCTGTTCAGAGGGGGCGGTTTAAGCTTTGTCCACCCCTTGAACCAGTCGAAACCCCGAAATACCCCTTGGAGGGTTATATCTGGAAGCCTCCAATACAAAATGTACTGGCCAATATGACCCAATACATATTGATTTTGAACCTTGCTTATGATAACTTGTCCATGTGGTAACCCAATTAGACATGATGACATGCATGAAATGATTTATGATGCATGTGGCATTCCTATGGTGGAACAATGTGCTAAAAGGATGGACATTTCAATACAACCTCGTGGAGGACCTCATTCCGATATGCAAATGTTTTTAGTTTGTTACAAGATGTTGAATAAAAAATATATCTATGTTGTACAAGATTCTCAAAACTTTCATTGTAAGGCTATCATATGAAGTGTTTGTATGTGTGGAGTAACAAGTCTTTTATTGATTTGCTTGAATTATTTAAGGAGGCTCTCATAGATGGTAATCAAGTATCAAGTTCTTTCTATAAAACTAAAAACACAATGAGAAACTTCAGACTTAAGTATGAAAAAATCGATGCATGTACAAATGATGATTATGTGTTGTTTAGAATGAACATGCTAATGATGAGATTTGTATTGTGTGTGGTGCTTCAAAATGGAAGCCAAATGATAACCATGAAAACAATACTAATGAGGCATTTGGTACAAATGAGAGAGATTATTGCAAAGGTCCTACACTATTTTCCTTTGAAACCAAGGCTACAACATCTTTTTATGTCAACTAAAACTTTATTTCTCAGGACTTGGCTTGAAAATGAATGTATCAAAGATGACTTTATGAGGCACATTTCTAATTCTCCTATTTGGAAGGATTTTGATGCTATAATACATGGCTAGTGGTTTTGATTCCATATAGTTTTCCTTATGGATATGTATGAAGAAGCCATATATGCTTTTGTCAGTAAAAAGAATATATATATACATATATATATATATATAACAATAAAATAAAAACCCTCTTGAACTTTGAAGGTAAGCCAGAGATTAGTGTAAAGATATGCTTAGATCTGAGGGCAATGTGTATAAGGCCCAAACTTTATCCTTGGCAACATGAATCAAATGTCACATATTTTCCCCTGCCTTATACTCTTTATCTCCAATTAAGAAAGAAGACTTTTGTAGAATATAGAAAATCATTAAAGTTCAAATGTTTGGTCGATTACCAATGGTCATTGGGCTACAATAAATTAACAAAATAGTCTTTTTGTGCTGCACTAAACACAATAAGCTCTGTCTTTAGAAAAAAACAACACTTAATTAGGTAATTGGTGAGTCTCCCCTGCCTTCAATTTGGTGTCTTCCCGAGGTCATCTTCCTTTCTTCAATTCGGTATCTTTTTTGGTAGGTCTCCCCTAGCTCTCTTTATTACCAATAATTCTATTGTAAATGAGAATATCAACAAATAATTTTATTACCAAAATTAATTTCGAAAATCATTAATTTTCTAAAGTTACCTAAAATTGATTGGAAATTACTAACAATCTATAAAATTTACTTTTCTAAAATTTCCAAATTAAATAATTATCTAAAAATTATTGAAATTTGTAGGTAATAACTATTGATTTTAGATAATACTAATAACTATCAATTTAATATTTAAATATCCAAAATTTTCAATAAATGTCATTAGTTATTAATGTTTCATTAATTTTTGATTGTTCAATAGATATGGATATGAATAAATTAAAATTTTCAAAATTTTTATATTAATAAAAATATCAAAATAAATTGATCATTTTATTTATTTTAATTATCCTATACATTTAATGTTTGGAAAGTTTCCACTTCTGTTACAACGGTGAAACTAGAGGTAAGATGATGTGGCCAAAGGCTAAGAACCTAATGATGTGGCAAATGAGGGGCTTAGGTAGGTGTAGTATAACCCATAATGAACCCAGCTTCGTGTGTTTACTTTTCATTATTTCAAAGTTGAATTTAAATTAATAAATTTTACTTTTATTAAATTTTTATTTAATTAGTAAATTGTTATTGATGCATAATTTCAGTTATGATATTATTCTAAGTTTATAATATTATAAATTTTTAAGTTATGATATTAGTGTTTAAAATTTTTAATAATGTTAGAAATTGTTATTATAAATTAAGTACACTATTGTTCTTGTTAATTTTAACAATTATTATTATTAAAATTTAAAAACAGTAATTTGTTTTAGGGTAGATTCTTAAAATACCCTTACTATTTAGCTAATTGTTAAGCTGCACCCTTACTATTTATAAATTTTCTTAGAGCCCCCTTACTGTTTCTGACAATTGTCACCACCTAAATCATAATGATTTTGTTGAAATATCCTTTATGCCCTTTAGTTAAGTTGAACCAATATTTACTCAAAATGAAAATTACCATATTAACCCTCAATGATTAACTATTAGGCGGGAGGTCCTATTAGCTTTCTATCTAATCTATCTTTCTATCTAATCTATCTAATCTTCCCAGTCACAAGCGGAAAGTCCCTGAAATCTAAATTTTTCTCAGTCAGAAGAGAGCTTTAACCAATCAAAACCATCATGGTTTTGATAAATAACACCTGGTTGACCACCACGTTTGACGAATCCACTTGATTGGTTATTGGTTGATAATACAGGCAGTTTTCATCCATCTAACGATGGTTGAGAACCTATTAACTTTTGTTTTAATTAACATGTGCGCATGGCCAGATCCAATTACCTCTCTCACCAATAAAGCTCTATTGACCTAGGGCGGCAATAATACAACCTCATTAATATTGATGTTTAATTGTATTATTGGATTAATCATGACCCGTTTATAGATAATATTAGGAGCCCGTAAACGGTAAATCATCTTAACAGAAAAACCGTTGTCAGTGCTTCTGGTTTGGTGATGCATGAACCCTAAATTTATTTATAAGTTTATCTGGTTTGAAAACCATGAGAAGAGGAAAAGTATAAACCAATTCATTAACTGATGCACTTAATTTCTACTCTTCTAGTTAGAAATGATATTAATGGCAAGTATTGTAAGACAAGTAGACAAGGAATTTTTTTGGGAAAATTTAAAGAAAAGAATCAAAGGGTCATAGTTTTTATGGTCTTTTACACCAAATAGGCAATCGATTACAATTAGAATTAGGTGTCTATTTTTACTTAGATTAGAAGGTTTCTTGAAATATACAAATTTCAGTCATCTTTCTCTAATACATTTTGACTTTATATTTTCTTGATAACTTCTATTCTAACTCGGTCCGCCCCCTACCAATTCCAATCATCTTTCTCTAATAGAATTAGGTGTCATTTTTTATATCAAATTTCAGTCTTCTTTCTCCAATCTACCAATTTATTACCATGTTGAACTTAGAGCCAAAACCGACCCAAACCGACCCAACCCGACTCAAACCGATCAAGTCGGTTTTACTTAACACAAGGTCGATTTCGGTTTCAATTTCAAGTAACCTGACCAGGTCGGATCGATTAGAAAAATCTCAATAAACTGACCCAACCCGACCCATGAACAATCCTAACGTGAAGTTTCCTCCCTTTTGGATTATACTAGGCTTTTGTAAAATAATAAGCTAGCTAAATGGCATGTTGTTATTGTAAATCTTCAAATTTTTGTGAATACTAGATACGTAATTCAGGTGCATGTGCATAGACATTGCATGGAGACGGGTCACACTGTCCTTTGCTAGTCAGTAGTCACCGTTCTAGGTGAATGACATAGACAAAGAAAAAAAAAATTACCCTAGAATAAGATATTAGACATTTTGGACTCATGATGTACTGTTACAACAAAAAAGGAAGACCGTAAAAAGATCAAATGATGAAATTACTGATAATATCTAATTTTTCACCTTCAATGAAATGAATTTAAATCATAAAAGTTTCAATATTAGACAATTTAGATATGGATACAGATATTGATACATTTTAGAAACACATGAATATCGATAAATTCTATAGATGTTCTCAATGTATGCTCAGATGTGGATGTGATATTGTGGGGCATGCTATATGGGGCATAGATATGAATTCATGAAATCCGCCCCACAACCAAAGTAAATAGCCAGTAATTAATTACGAAAATTATTAAAATTCTTCAACCTAATAATTTCCAAAAAAATTAAATTTTCTGGGTAGTTATGAAAATTATAAATATAGTTAAAATTCCCAAATAATTTTTTAATATAATATAATAATTACCAAAAACTAATGTAAATGAAAATATAAATAAATAATTTTTATTAGCAAAATTAATATTAAAATTCAATAATTTTCTGAAATTACCTAAAAATGATTGGAAATTACTAACAACCTATAAAAATTATTTTTTTTTGAAATTTCCAAATTACTGAAATTTTTAGGAAATAACTATCGATTTTAGATAATAATAATAATAATAATAATAATTAAATATACAAAATTTTTGGTAAATGTGATTAGTTATTAATGTTTCATTAACTATTGATTGTTCAATAAATATGCATATGAATAAATTAAAATTTTCAAAAATTTACATATTAATAAAAATATCAAAATAAATTCATTATTTTATTTATTTTAATTATCCTATACTTTTAATGTTTGGGAAGTTTCCACTTTTTTTACAACGGTGAAACTAGAGGTAGGATGATGTGGCCAAAGGCGAAGAACCTAATGATGTGGCCAAAGGCGAAGAACCTAATGATGTGGAAAAATGAAGGGCTTAGGTAGGTGTAAGAAAACCCATATTGAACCCAGCTTCGTGTGTTTACTTTTCATTATTTCAAAGTTGAATTTAAATTAATAAATTTTACTTTTATTAAATTTTCATTTATGTAGTAAATTGTTATTGATGCATAATTTAAGTTATGATATTATTCTAAATTTATTGGTGTTTAAAATTTTTAATAATGTTAGAAATTGTTATTATAAATTATGTATAATATAATTATTGTTAATTTTAACAATTATTATTATTATTATTAAAATTAAAAAAATAGTAATTTGTTTTAGGAAAATTTCTTAAACTATCCTTACTATTTAGCTAATTGTTAAACTGTAGGCTTACTATTTATAAATTTTCTTAAAGCACCCTTACTGTTTTTCGAAATAGTGTCATGGTACTTAAACTTAAGGCTAAGCTATGTTGATTTTGTTGTTTAACCTAACTTTGCACCATTTCCCTTAGGCCGAACTGTGTTGATTCTATAAGATAAGGAGTCTAAAACCACCATGTTTAGGGTGAATAAGATGACCAATAATATAAGAAACAATTAATGAAGCATCTTCAAAGTTGAATATCGCCTTATTGTATCTTTCAACTTGTTACTTTCTAACAACTTTACTTGTTAGAAAGAAATTTGCCTCTTTCTTACCCATATGCTTCATAAGAACATCCAGAAATGCAAAGAAAGTGATTGTAACAAACTTGATCACGCATAACCTAAGTTCATTCCACCATGTATTAAGAATGCACCCGAGAAGAATACTTCCAACAAATGTTGAGAAAGGGACTTGAAAGTTGAAACATGTCATAAATATCAGAAAAGCAAAATTGGTTAAAACCACACAGACACTTCAGTTATAGTTATGCAATTATAAGATGACAAATAGACTACAGTAATTTTTTAAAAGGAATTTTCCTTGTTAAAAATAATACTTCTAAAATAACAAGACCCTACAGATCTATCTATCTATCTAATATATCCATAAATAATAAATCGATGGGCAAACGATACACTATCTATCTTTCTATCTAATCTTCTCAGTCACATGCGGGAAGTTGGGTGAAAGTTTCTACCTAATTAAGGTGCCTGTAACACATGGAGCGAGGTCACACTGTCCTTTGAATATAATTAGTCACATCGTAGTGATTAGTCACCATCCTAGGTGAATGATATAAACAAAGGAAAGAAAAGAGAATTACCGTAGAATAAGATATAAATTAGACACAGGAAACTCACACACAGTGACTTAACGCGTACATTCTACCATGTATGTATTGAGAACATCCTACCCTGTGAGGCGATCCTGTATGTGGAGCAATTCCCGTTCCACTATTACAATAAGCATGACTGTAAAAATATCAAATGAGGTAAGTACTGATATTTCTAGCTTTTCACCTCCAATGAAATGAAATCACCCCCTTAACAGTATTCATCTCACCACCAACCATAAAATATAGTGTACCCTACAGCACATCCAAACCGTTCATCGAAAACATCTCCCAGTGACAAGTTATGTGCATGTGGGATTGTGGAGCATGCTGTATGGGGAACAGATATGAATTCAAGAAATCCCCCCTCAATCAGTAGTGATCTCACCGGGTCCGGGTCCGGGTCCGGATCCTGATCTAGTAGCCACGTTAGATAAGTACAGTGATCCAACACCTAATAGCTGTATGATACTTGTGATAGCTAATGTGCCTCTCATTCAAACACGTTTTGATTGCATTAGGTGCTCATTCATTGTGCTTAATTAACAGCGTGTCTACGGATTTTTTAACTAGCATTTCAGCCGTCGGTGATTTTCTTTCCAATGGTTGAATTTTCTGTCATGGCAATTGAAGCATCACCTTTGAAGCCTATCTATCTATAAATACCTGACCATAGAAGCCTAATCTCCATCATACAAGTATTCATTCATTTGAAGCACATCTGCTTGGTTGTATCAACATGTCTTCCCAAATTTCATCATGCCCCCCCACCCAGCATTCTTCTTCGGAAGCCGAAAAAACAGAGCTCATTCGTCACACCACCACTTTCCACCCTAGCATTTGGGGAGATCGATTCATTACTTACACTTGTGATAACATGGTCGTTGCATCTCTCTCTCTCTCTCTCTCTCTCTCTCTCTCAATTTATAATGTTTTTGACATGATGAGAATTGCTTGTGCAGAAACTTGAGTCTTACAATCAACAAGTTGAAGAGCTAAAAGAAGAAGTGAGGAGCATTTTAAGGAATTCTGCCAATAAACCATTGGAAATGTTGAGTTTGATTGACGGAGTTCAACGTCTTGGCTTGGGGTATCAATTTGAGAGAGAGATAGACAAGATGCTAGAACAGATATTCGATGCCCACATTGTCTACTTTAATGATATGGATGATAATCTCAATGCTGTTGCTCTTCTGTTTCGATTACTCAGGCAACATGGTTATAACATACCATGTGGTAAGTCCCAATATTAATATTTTTCTCTGCAGGTTTCTGTTAGTTATGCACATAATCTGGTATATTATATACATGCTGGTTCTTCAAATTAAGTCTTTAGATATTCAAAAATCGCATAGGCAGATGTGTTCAAGAAATTGGGTCAGGTTCGGGATTATGACCCATCATCACCCAATTTCGATCGATCCCTGCATAATCTATGACTTGCGTTTTTTGGTCTCATTTCCTATTTCTGTTGGTCAAGCAGATGTGTTCAAGAAATTCAGAGATGAAGATGGAAAGTTTAGAGAGAGCTTGGCTAGAGATATACAAGGTATGCTGAGTTTGTATGAAGCTGCATACCTTGGGAAACGTGGAGAAGAAGTTCTAGATGAAGCCCTTGCTTTTACCACTGCTCATCTCAAGTCGACTGTGGCTACGGATACAACTTCCCCTACTCTTGTAAAACAAGTGAAGCATGCCCTAGAGCAGCCTCTCCACAGGGGAATACCTAAGATAGAGGCACGACATTACATCTCTTTCTACGAAGAAGACAAATCACGAATTCAAGTTCTGCTCAAGCTTGCAAAGTTAGATTTCAACAGAACACAGTTGTTATATCTCAACGAGCTAAGCCAAGTATCAAGGTAAGCTTCCTAGCTTTCTCTGAGAATTGAAGTTGGTGATAACCTTCATAACTATATATATATATATATATATATATATATTTATATATATATATATATATATATATATATATGTTTGTATCTGCTCTAATATAATCTCTAACACTTACGTACAGGTGGTGGAAGAATATAGATTTTACATCAAAGACACCTTATGCAAGAGACAGACTGGTAGAGTGCTATTTTTGGTCAGCTGGTGTTTATCCTGAACCCCAATACTCTCTTGGACGAAAGATTCTCGCTAAAATAATTGCCATCACTACAATTTTAGACGATACTTACGATGCATATGGTACCTTTGAAGAACTCCAGCTCCTTACGGATGCAATCCGAAGGTTTGAATTGAGATGAGACCATAATTAAGTTAACATGGATCTTTCTCAAAATTTTGACAAGTTGATTTATTTATTAGTTAGTTAGTTAGATGTCTTCATTGCCCTTCTCACTCTATATAGTTTCATCATGTTTATATATTTAGGTGGGATGCCAATGAAACTGATAAGCTACCAGAATACATGAAAGTGATATACGTTACACTCTTAAATATTTACAATGAAATTGAAGAAGAGATGAGAAAGGAAGGAAGATGTTTTTGTGTTTCTTATGCAAAAGAAGCGGTAAGTTACACATAATTAAGCAGCAATTAATGGCCGGCTGTGATTAATTTATTTATTTGTTCCATTAATTCTTTATATATATCTTGATAAATTCGAAGGATGATCAATATAATTAATTAGATGGGAATGCTCTTTATATATAGTTTATAAGAAATCATAATTAAACTCGCAAGTTAGTCGCACGTACGCACTCTTCTTAATTAATAACTTTAATTTTAATTTCATTCTGCCCCGGCCACCAACCCCAGATGAAGGATTTGATTGAAGCCTACCAAATTGAAGCCACATGGTTGAAAGAAGGGCACATTCCTACATTTGAAGAGTTTAGCAAGCTTGGCCTAATTACCAGTACATGCATTATGATGACAAATGTAATCTTCGCATGCATGGGAGAAATGGCAACAAAAGAGGTGTTTGATTGGCTATCAAAGACACCTGATGCTGTTAAGAGTACATGTATCATCGGTCGATTCTTGGATGACATCCAAACTAACGAGGTATGCATCCATCTAATATAATCTAGCTATATATAGCTAACGAGGTATGCATCCATCTAGCTAGTTAGCATTAATTTAATAATAAATAGAGCTCTTAAATTAAGTTAATTAACCTTGTATTGATTTGATTCTATCTATAAATTTGAAATTTTGAAGTTTGAGCAAGAGAGAGGGCATGTCTGCTCTTCTATCGAATGTTATATGAAGCAGTATGGTGTGTCAAGCGAAGAGGCAAAGAATGAGTTACGTAAGCTTGTCACAAACGCATGGAAGGTTTTGAACGAGGAATGTATCACACCGACTGCCGCACCAATGCCTCTGCTAATGCCACTTGTCAACTTTACACGCCTTGCAGATGTCATCTACAAGCATGGAGATGCCTTCACCAACGTTATTACAGGGTTGAAAACTCACATCAAACTTTTGCTCATTGATCCCATCACAATCTGATCAAACCCGGCCCCACGTGCTACATACATATGTACTATTCATGAATTAGTTATTTAATACATATATTCCCACAAAATTAAAATAATAAGTGGACAGTGGAAGAGTTACTGTATCAGAATCACATTTGCTATGATCGAGGTCATGCATCAAGTGTTGTATTTAATGTTTTAATTACTTGAAAATTAAATTCGAACATGTTTCAGTGGAGTTTATTTTAATTAGAATTTTGCTATTTATATTACAACAATGAGAATTTTGGCAATGCAAGTCATTACATTAGTTAGAGCATTATTTCAGGGGAAAATTTATGATATGGGAAAGATATGGTATAAAGAGAACTTTGACCAATTAAAACCCATCACTGGTTTTGATAAATAACATCTTGTTGACCACCACGTTTGACGAATCCACTTGATTGGTTATTGGTTGATAATTCAGGCAGTTTTCATCGATCTAACGATGGTTGAGAACCTATTATCTTTTGTTTTAATTAATTAACATGTGCGCATGGCCAGATTCAATTACCTCTCTCACCAATAAAGCTCTTTTGATCTAAGGCGGCAATAATACTACAACCTCATTAATATTGATGTTTAATTATATTATTGGATTAATCATGACCCGTTTATAGATAATAATAGGGGCCCGTAAACGGTAAATCATCTTAACAGAAAAACCGTTATCAGTGCTTTTGGTTTGGTGATGCATGAACCCTAAATTTATTTATAAGTTTATCTGGTTTGAAAACCATGAGAAGAGGAAAAGTATAAACCAATTCATTAACTGATGCACTTGATCCTATTCTGCATAATAATAATAATAAAACATATTCGTGCATTTCAATTCAATCTCAAATCGTTGTACCCACCTCGATCGATGTGCTATAATGGGCATTACTCAGTCCAGGAAAATTCATCTCTGATTCAACTATTCAAGAAATTAAATAACACCCTTTTGTGGAAGATTTTGAAGATCTTCACTAGCACTAATGCATATATATATCAAGTCTTATTAATTTGATTAAATCACAAATGGAATAGAGAATCGAACATAGCATTGGGTTCAGTTTAATTTGCAGTCCTTGAATCTAAACAAGCAATTATAAAAAGAAAGGCTTTAAATAACTACACTTTATCACTTTTCTTTAATTAATTAATCTTCTCAGTATGGTTCATTACCGCCATCAACAAATCATTCAAGCTGTCAACAGTTTTAATTAAGGGATCTCCCACCCATCGTAATTAAGAGACCCGAAGAACATCTTCATTCAAACAAGGAATTTTTTTTTTGGAAGAGAGCCTTTAGAGAGAGAGAGAAACAGAAAAAAGGAGGGAGAAGAATATTTGTGGAGAAAAGAACTAGAAAAACAAGTAGAAAATAAGATTTGAGATGCCATTATTGAATAACACATGTCAATGTGATTGGGCCCATTAAATGTCGTCTAATTGGATATAATCAACCTTTCCTAAATGACGATCCGACATCTGAAACATTGACATGTGGCAAAATCTAAAGCTGAGGACTTGATAATTTTGTATTTTAATGCCTTAGGGGCATCATTTCAGGGGTATTTTCGGTTTTAGAATAGTCAAAGTGTGTCATTTTCCTAGTTAAATTCAATGTTGTGACCTCTAAGGGCCTCTGTACAACTTCTGAGAAAAACTAGGAAAGTTACATCGCTTAAATGCAGTTTTTGGGAAGCTGGTATGAAGTCCAGTTGAGAGATGAGTGTTTTTGTGAAAAACTGAGAACAGGAGGGCGCCTCCTATCTGCTAAACCCAGAATGGCGCCCCATCAATTGTATTAGCATGCTCCCCTCTCATTAGCAAACCCTAGGGCACCTTCTAGCTCATTCTTTTCATTCTTAGCAAACCCTACTCACCCCTATCTGCTCAATCTCTACTTTCCATCCTTTCTAATGTCCACCATTCCTTTTAGGGCACTCTCTTTTTAGCTTTTTAACCTTAGGGCACCACCTAACATCTAATCCTCACCATTTAGCCCCTATTCATTAGATCTCAGCCCTCCATTCCATTTTTTATCTCAGCCATCCACTCTAGGGTGCCGCACACTCCTTTTAATCTCCACCTTTCAACCCTAGGCACCTTAATCTCCACCCTCCATTTATGAGCGCCCAAATCTTAGCCCTACATAATATTGGGCACACTCTCCTTCTCTTCTCAACCTTAGGATCTACCTAGAACCATCCTAACCCTTCATTAGAAACCCTAGGGCGCCCATATCTTTGCTAAAACCCAACTGCTGCCCCCCCCCCCCCCCTCTTTCTCTATAATCCCAGTTTACCTAAGCCACTACTACCACCTTTGGATTCAGATCTCAACCATTAGTCTTAGATTTAATTTATATTCTTTCATTTCCAGTTTCGTTTTTTCCTTTCTGCAATTTACTTTCATTCAGTTTGATTATTGTTTTCTTTTCTGTAGATCTAGAATTCGGCCAGGTAAGACAGAAGGCCTAGCTCGAGAATTTCAAAGGTCAAAC
Source organism: Nelumbo nucifera (assembly GCF_055504915.1). Taxonomy (NCBI): domain Eukaryota; kingdom Viridiplantae; phylum Streptophyta; class Magnoliopsida; order Proteales; family Nelumbonaceae; genus Nelumbo; species Nelumbo nucifera. Next base: position 141,648,361 of record NC_142649.1, on the reverse strand, counting down.
GAGAGATCCGGAGACTGCTACCTCTGATCGGATTACAAACTTTTTATTTCGTTCATTTTATTTATTTATTTATTTTTCTACACTTTTCACTTCCAACACAGTTCGAATTTTATTTTAACGAATTTTAGTTTAATTAATTAAATTTTGTGTTTCTACAACTCTCAATTGTGTTTATTTCCCAGATTTAACTAGATAACGATTTTCCCCTCGCTTCCCTGTGGATACAACCCGTTCTCACCATTTACTACATTTGTAATTGTTTGAGAATCGGAAAAAAATTATTAATATTAAAACTGGTGTTCCGAAGTGGTTAACGACACGCTTCCGGACACACCAAGTTTTTGGCTTCGTTGCTGGGGAGCAATGGAGAAAATTTTTTATTTGCTTTATCTGGATCTGTTCCATTATTTTTTCTATTTTTGTTTAATTACTTGATTTGTAATTTCATTTTAATTCTTGTTTCTCTTTGATTTTGTAGGACGTAATAGCGAAATGTGGGGTACCGGAGCATTGGGGGACTACAGGAGAGAAGAGAAGAGAAGATTAATTGCATTGCATTTCAGGTGTAGTCGTCCCATTTTATTTTTTATTTTTTCTTTTATTTTTGAACTCTTTTTTTTGGTAGAATAGTGATTTTTGAATTTTTAATTAATTTTTTTCTAGATCTGATTTATTTTTTTAGTATTATTTTTCTTTCATTTTGTTTCTAGATCTATTTTCTTCTTTATTTTAATTTCTTGTTCGAATTTCTGTTTTAGTAGTTTTTTTTTAATTTTCAGATAAAAAAATTTTCATTCAATTCCTTTTATTTTATTTATTGCCTCGTAATCATTTTTTTATTTTATTTTCGGTTTCACCATTTGAGTAGCTATTTTTTTCTCGCTTGTTAGAATTTATTTTTGGTAGTTGTTAATTCTTTTTAGCACAATTATATTTTTATTTTCTGTTTGCAATAATTATTTGTTGCTTTATTTAATTTCCTTTTATAGTTATTTAATTGAATAATTAACTGTTAAATACGAAATTATTCAATTTTTTTAATTTGAGTTTAAATTACAAATTTGAATTTAAATTTAAATTTCAATTCAAATCTGAATTTGAATTTGAATTTAAATTTCAAATCATGAATTCCAAAAAAAATAAAAATAAAGTAATAAAATAATAAAAAAGTAAAAATAAAAAAATAAAAAGAAAATAAAAAATTAATTAATATTTTAAAAGTTTTGCATTTGAGTTCCAACATTTAGGGTGTGATATTCTAGAGCATGCATCATATAGGTTTATTTAATTGTTGAAATTATTTTGTTAGTGTGAATGTGTTAGGTTTTCTTTTTATTATTTTAATTGTTCCGTTTGCTTAATTAGTTTGTTTTATTATTTTATGTTATATTGTTGAATTGTATATTAGAAATAATTGTTCATGCATCGTATTTAGTTGCATTTTCTTTGTTTATTTTGTTTTCTTTCCATTAATCCATTTAAAGGCAATCCAACTTAAATAAAATAAGGTGGGGATTTCATCACCCTTCCTTGGCCCAAAAAATCACCATCCTTCATGTGCGGTTCACCCTAAACCCTAATTTAAAATATGGATAGCAAGATCCTTTAGGGAGCCCCACATTTGGTTCAAGGATGTGCTGAATTTTAGGGAAGCTTGTGATTATTTTCCATAACCGACGGTTGGTGTCTAAGAAAATATGTTAAACGGTTAAGCCTAAGCGGGTTTTGTGGTTAATTAATTAAGTCATTGCAAAAGCAATGGGAGCCTCCCACATCCCCACCTCTTACCTCGCAAACCAAAGGAAGTGGTGTAATTCCAAGTGAACCTAAAAGGATTCACATTGGTTGAACCACTAGTTTAGGAAACCCTAGGTCAGCCCATAGGTCATGTGTGTGAATTACTTGTATTTTTTTAATTTTAAAAATTCAAATTTCAAATTTGAATCAAAGATGTGAAACTACAAGCTCTCCACGACATGACCAGTGGGAATCACATGTATTATGTTCTCTCCACCCTTGATTTAGTGGACTCCCCGCTAATTTCTATGTAATACCATAATACATGTATAAAAACAGGATTTTGTTTTCTTTTTATTTTTTTGGTATTACTAGTAAATGTGCACGTGCATTTGCATGTGATAGTATCTCTAGGACAAAATTATTTATAACTCATGGGCAGGTAGATTCTAAACGGTTATAAGTGGGTAGTTTTGGAAGTGAGAATAAATGATCTATATGTCCTTTTTATGCCCGTTATATGCTTCAACAAGGGGGGTAGAAACCATCCAATGAAATTTCCAGAAAGAAGGGGCATTCAATCTTTTATAGGTAGTATAGATATAGATATTACAAGGGGGAATTAAGTGAAGAAGGCAAAAAAATGAGAAGGGTGTACATGAGGTCCATTGGCCTAGCCACATAGATCATGCATGTCCACAGATTTGATCCCATGCCACCGTATTTTGAGAGTGACCATATCTTAGTGAGTCTGGATCTCCTCACAAAGCACGCCTATAATTGAGTCATGTGCAACAAGTCAAGGGCTGAGATGCATCCACATTCAGGTACTATGTGTTCAAGCAGCAGCAATAGACAAACCCACGAGGTCAAATGTTGTTGTCATGATGGGTGGTGAATCCATTTCTCTTCTACAACCCAAACAACCAGAATTTTCAGTTGAACATTTTATTATTAAATCAGAACAATCTTCATCCAATGCTGAAATTGGATCCATTGACGATGTAACCATTTCAAATGTTGCACCGAGCTGATCAAACATTTTTCACCTTTGCTATATCATATTCCGAATTTATTACAAAAAACATTGGCCTTTGGCAACAATCCCACATAAAAAATTGGCCACGATGTGGCACCGAGTGCAAGATCTGCGTCCACGAGCATTATTTGGAATTCGGGCTGCATTTCCCTTTACCCTGCTCGTCCTGGAGTTGCTGAATCATTATAAGTTGACTCTTAGCTAGCTTGTGCCAAACCTAGTGAGAACAATTGTGGCGGTCTTGGTGACGACCCATCTTTCAAACCTTCCAATGATAGTGAACATCTTCCGAAGCCTGTTAACACTGAGGAAAAACCCCAATGGCGAGGGGTTATGGTATTTCCAAGGCCGAAGGGGGAGAGTGTTGGACAATCCATCCTCTGTGCAAAACTGGACGAAGAAGTACCATTTTGTGAGTTGCAAGCGAGGTTGGCCCTTTAGAACCGATTGAGGAAGCCCGAATATGTTGGCCAAGAGGATCACACTGCGTAGCAATGATGAGGAGAAAGCCATTATGAATTGGCTTCGGTTGGGTGGAACAGTTCATGCTAGACTCTTGGTGAGGGAGGAAGCCTTGGTGAAGGCCGGCCTTAATTCTACCCCCTCGGTAGAGACGCTCCTTTCGCTTTGCTATTTATGCTTTCTGTTGAATTTTGAAAATTTTCTAACAATTTTTGGTGTATTTCTTGAAAAGATGGAGGCTATGGCATCTAAGGGAGCTGCTAAGAAGGGAGTGTCAAGAATATGCCTCAGTGCCAGTAGGAGAAGGTGGCCGCCAAACAATGGGTCGAGGCCGTAGTGGCCCGTGACAAGACAATGGCGCAAAAGCACCATGTGGAGGCAGCCCGAGGCGAAAACATTTTAGTTGAGTGAGCAACGTTGGCCCAAGGGGACCTCGGGTAGATTACACCCAGGGGTGCCTCGATCTTCCGACCCCCAGGACGATCAGCCCCTCACCACTCGTTGCATCATCAGCAATAGTGGAGCATTCGGGAGGGGAATTTCCTATCCGTGGCTGGCGTCGACCGACAACTCACACTCGGCATGGTTCTCCCAGCAGTTGCCAGTCCAAGATGCAACGCACTGTGGACTCGATCTGGGCCAAGGCCACTAAAGTATGCACATACTTCTCTGGGTCCACTATGTCGCCAAGGACTTCTTGGAGGAATGTGACTAGCAAGTTTTCCTTTTTGTGTTTAGATGGTCTCCTGCTCGGTCAACCCTTATGACAAGGTGGAAGTGTAGATCCAACAACATCGATAGGCGCAAGAGGTGTTTGAATGGTTAGAATCCATAATATGGATGGCCGAACCATGCTAGATGGTTGGGAAAATTTTCAAAAATTTCCTAATCCTTTTGGGAATTAAATTCTCTGTGTTTTGAAAAACTGCATTTTTTAGGATTGGAGGATCGGTCGTGCACTAACCGGCCCAAATTTGAAACCGAATAAAGAGGGAGATTTGTACCTGATACAAAAACCACAAAAACATAGATCCCAATGTGGAAGTTGTTAGACGGTTTTGTATGCCCTTCGCTTCAATCAGAATGATGTACTTTTTGAGTTTATTGTAAATGAATAAAAGTGCATATTTGATTCATGTTCCCTTGGTATGTTTCTGTGTAATACCCTTAAACTGGACACTTAAGGAGACTCGTGTTAGTTTAGAACGTTCACAGCCAGTGGATCGGTCTAGGGAGACCTATCCTGACAAGGCTGACACTGTGGTGCCACCAAGTCGGTTGGGGTAGCCTGTCTCAGCTGCCAGGGTGAGACCCTAGGCACATATAGTGTAGGATTAATAGAACCTTTGAACAGGACTAGATTTCCAGTATTGCCCTGGACCTTGGAGATTGATGGGCAAAACTGGAAAGTTACACCCGACCCCTAGACTCGATTATGATACTGCACTAGGTGTCGGATTGGGTTGTCTTTGATATACCATTCAATGAGATCCTTAGCGGGGGTCAAAACCTGGGTATGTTGGGACTGTCTGAGAATTCACCTGAGTGGGTGATCATAGTGATAGGATCAGTCCCTTTGTCGGACAAAGGTAATGATCGGGGGTGCACTCTCACTAATGGAAACCAAGACTGCCGGCAGCCGATTTCAATCGTTGAGATTTGTTTTGCAAAATATATTTATATAAAGATATATATATATATATATATATATGTTATGGTTTCGAAATGGTTTGCAAAAGATTTTAATTCCCGAGATCCATATAAGCTGAGAGTACAACACTGTTCCTTGCAGCCGAGGGAGAGGTCCTCTCTTGTCGGGCAGTGTTTGATCATTATGGGCTGAGAGGTTAAGTGTAAGACCATTGAGGATAATACCTGATGGGCTAATCTTGCATCTGCCCACAGTCCCTGGGTGTTACAAGGTGGCTTGGCCCAAGGACCACTTAGGGTAAGTGTTGGGACCATAGAGCCCATAAGATGGGTTTTCAGGGGGTGCACTGTCTTTAACAGTGTATTCGGTCAGGCCTTGTAACAAAGGCTGGGCCGAACCCATGTGGCTGATGTGTAGATCAATGTTTGGGTCCCACGCCATACAAGGAAGCCCAACTAGGCAGTAGTTTGGAAGGCTAAGTGAGTACATAAACTTAAATGGGCCTTAAGCCCATTTCAAACTGGGCTGATTTGATCAGTCAATTAAAAGGGGCAAATTCTGAGATGGATCAGCTGTTAGGATTGGACCTAGACCCTATCCACTTAGAGAGTCCAAGATCTAAATGAGATTTAGATTTGGAAACCTCCTAATTAGATTAGGAGATGGCTGATCTGATTTGCATATAAGATAAGGGTTATCCCTTATCACTTAAAGGGACTTCTAACCCAAATATGATTTGGATTAATAACTCCTACTGAGATTAGGAGCTGATCCCTTTAAGATTAGGAAAGGAGAAAAGGGGCGAAACACAAAGAATTAGTGATTGATGTTCAATTCTCTTCAGAGCTAAAAAATCACAGAAAGAGAGATTTCTGCACCCTGTGAATTCTCTCCTGCCGCCTCCTTCTTGCTGCCGCCATTGCCTTTAGCTCGATCTCCAGTTCTTGGGAGAAATCAAGATCTGATCTTGATTCCAATCTTTTGGGAAAAGATTGGTTGGAGCTGTACCCACAAGCCATCCAGTTGATTCTTGCGAAGGGTCAAGTTCTTTTGGAAGAACATTGTTGATTCTACTCCATCATGCACTGTGCCATCTTCAGTGGGAGCAGATTTTGGATCATTCCTTGGGCGTGAACACCTCCATTGGGAGATACTGCTTCTCCGTATCAGGTATATCCTCCCACCTATTCATTTTGGTTCAGATCTGATTTGGTTCATGGTTCAAGATTGATCATTGAAAATGTGTTTTCAAAATAGGGAATTCGACTCCCTGCAAAGATGGGAGAAATTTTTTTGAAATTTGCCTAGTCCATTCCGCAAGACTTGGACGTCCATGTGATGGATATCCCATCCCTTCAGAAGTTCATGCCCAAATCAGTCCTAATACTAGCTTCCACTAAAGATGGCAGTGTATAGGTGAAGTTGATTCAGTAATATAGTTTTTAGCAAAACTGTGATCCAAGTACTTGAACCAAACTAAGGATGATGATCCTGATATCCCCTAAATTTCTTGCAAAAATAAGAGAAAAAACTAGGAGACAAAAGGGTGCAGAGAGAACCAGGAACTACAAAAATATGAAACTATCTTGGACTGGTCCACCCCCTCCTCTTTTATAATCTCTTATTGAGCTACCTCCTAATCTATTTAGGAGATAATCCAGATCTAAATCAGATCTGAACTCTAATTAGAATAATACCTTATCTTCTTATAAGATTAGGTGCTCCATGCCCAGATTCGCCCCATGGCACATGAAAACTTAATTTGTCATGTGATAGCTTAATTAATCATATTAATTATGAGCATTAACCCAATCAACTATAAGACTCACTACTCAAGGGCGTTGCATGGCCAATTTAGGCCTGACTTGTATGGTGTGGCACCCCACAATGACCTCACATAAGTCGACATGGGTTTGGTCCAACCTCTATGAAAAGGCTTGGCCAAATTCATTACTAAATGTAGTGAATCCCTAAGCACATCATCACAGGCTCAATATGGGCCCAACATTTACATTTACATGATACTTAAATTTAGCAATCCTATGAAGATCTAAGGATAATTGACTTAAATAAGATAAAGCCCATCAAGTAATCAACTTACCTGATGATCAAGCACTACCTGACATAATCGAATTGAATTTGGATAATTCAAATATCTAATCGATTGAATTCGGATATCCTATTCTTACCAAATAGATAATCGGATTTGAATTTAGATATGACCTGATTTGATTCGATAAATATCCGATCGACTAATTATTTAATTCTTATATATAATATATAAAATATTTTATAATTTATATATAGTAATTAAGTTATATAAATAATTTATATATTTATATACTTTATATCAATAAAATATTTATTAATTATCTAAAATAATTAATTAATCGAATTTGAATTGAATCGGATATTCAAATACTTAATCGGATTTGAATTTGGATATTAATTTTCAATATCCGTCAAATATCGAATCGAATTCAGATATCGGATTCGAATTTGGATATTGCTTAATCTTATTCGAATTTGATTCCTTTACACCCCCACTGATAGGAAATGACCTCTCCCTAAGCTGCAAGGTGTAGTGTCACACTCTCTACTCAGATGGATCCTGGAAATTAAAATCTTTTGCAAACATTTTTCATAAAACATTAATATATATATATTATAAATATATTTTGAAAACCAAATCTCAAACACAGTTGAAATACATTGCATGTAGTTTAGGTTTCTATCAAAGAGAGTATAATCTGTATCATTTACTTTGTCGAATAATGGGTTTGATCCTATCACTATGATCACCCCACTCAAGTGAATTCTCATATTGCCCCAAAATACCCAAGTTGTGACCCTTGATGGATTTCACTGATTGGCATATCAAAGACAACATAATCTCATACCTATTGTAGTACCATAATCAAGTTTAGGGGTTATGTATAATTTTCCAATTTTGCCCATCAATTTCCAAGGTCTTGGGCATAAGTAGAAAATGATCCGGGTTTAGTATTTTATGCAAACACACACTACATGTGGTTCAGATTTAAGCCTAGCAGTTGAGACAAGTTGCCCCAACTTTTTTGGTGGCACATTAGTATTAGCATTGGCAGGATAAACTCTCCAAATCTATTCAGCAGCTGAGAACATTGTAAACTAATACAAGTCCCATAAGTGTCCGGTGATAGACTACACTCCTCCTATATCTCGAATGCCCAAATAGCTGTGCAGAAAAAAATTAAAATTGTATACAGAAGACAGGTGGGTGCCTAGATGGATAAATAGAGATACCATGAGACAAGATTCAGGTTAGAAGTCCGGTGAGTGGTGAACCTTAATATGGTTGACTCAACTTCCAAATGAAGTAATAATTACACCCACTATCCAACGTAACTCTAGTCTATGCACCAAAATCCGATTCCTTATCGGGTCCTTTTGGTGATTGACATGGGAATATAGGACATACATTAAGTCGCTAAAACACATGCATGGCAGCAGAGGGTTTGCCCAGTGGCCGGCCATTTAGGTAGAGTCACCTTTTACCGTCCGTATATGTTTAACCAAAACTTAGGTAAGGTATATTTAAGTTAAAGAAAAAGCTCAAGTTATGTTTGACTTTGACCCCAAAAAACAAAGAAAGCTATTAAGATTGAAAAGTCGAGCCACACAAGTAACAGATTGCCTATATTCCCGAACGTGTATCGAATATCGATTTCTCTGGTGAAAGTAGTCGATGATGTCTCTCCTGAATCGGGAGATAGTCAGAGATGCACATTCTGTAATGCTCCTCTTGTTTTCTATAACACCTCCGTAGGCTCCGGTTCCGATCAAGTCTATGGGCTTGCACTTTGCAGAGGTGATGTCGCTGCTGATGTTTGTCAGAATTGCGTCAATACTGCAAGTCAAGGGATCATGCGACAGTGCCAAAACAAACAAGAAGCAATTATATGGTACGAGCTTTGTCAACTACGCTACTCCTACCGGAAGTTCTCTTTCATGGAGTATGCAGGAAAGTTTCCCAAGGGGAATGAAAGGGGGCAGAGTGTAACGAACCTAATTGAGTACTTTAATGTCTGGGAAATGTTGATGACACAACTCATTACCCAGACGGTATCTAATAGGCATATGTTCTTAACCAGAGTGGCCAGCGTTTCAAAAACAGAGATGATATATGGTCTAATGCAGTGTACAAGAGACATAAACAGGGATGAATGCGCAAATTGCCTGAGGAACGAAATGGGAGATATTCGGAGAGGTTCCTTTCCTCGTAGGGGGGGGGGGGATGGTTGTCGCCAAGAGTTGTAATTTGAGGTATGAACCACCTCTTCTATAATGGTTCAAGTGCTTCCCCAACTCCCAACAGTAAGTGCTTGCTTCACGTCTTTCCTGTGTTCTCTTTAAATTGTAATCCATTCCAAGCCAAACCTAGAAATATGTTGAAAAAGAAAATCTATATTTATATGTTGAGTCGTCCTACTGTTGAGTGTTGATGCGTTCCCAAAAATCTTTTCAGTCTCCCTCAGTTGCTCCATCTTTAAACCAGATATGTAAAGTATCTATTAAAGCATTTGGAGCTTTGCCCAAATCCAACTATGTTTGCGTGGGTATGCAGGAAGACCGTAATTCATGGAGAGATATTCCCAATGTGTATTTGGATCCCTATGCTTTCACAGTGTGTGCAGAGTTTTTTTTTTTTTTTTTTGCTTGTAGAGAATCTCATCCCTCTTTATTTTGCCTGATTTTGTGACAACCCTTCCCACCAGGTTGTGGTCTGTTTAGGAGAAATCCCCTCCACCCGTGGTTATTGATCAAGTCCAATCACAATAATATAATGACTTATTTGGTTCAGACCAATCCTATCAAATAAGAAAGACAGATTATGCAGGTCAAACTCATTGACAGCCCTAGCTCAAGTGATAAGCCTTGTCCTTTGATTATTTTTGTAAAGCTTGACTACTCAGTTTTTTTCTTCTCTCCACCGTCAATTTGTAGGGTAAAAGCTTCTAGCCTTTCCAGGAGTTGCATAAAATATGCCATGTTCATCCTGTTGGTTTTAGAATTTTTTGGTTTTTTTAATAGAAAATGAAGATTACAATAGGTGTTGGATGTTGGTTATAGAACTTAGATAGCAAATCTTCCCAATATAAAGAGTGATAAACATGTAAGAGGCCTTAAAGGAATAGTTACAAGTTGAGATGGATTTGGATATCCGGTATTGGGTTCTTTGGGTTGATTGAATGTCCAATACGCAAAGCTTACTTCAAGGAGTGAGTTGTGCTACTAGGGCTGGATCGAATTCGGATTGGGGTATCTCCAATTCGATTCGATAAGAAAATTGCATGGATTTCACTTCGATAATAATCTGATGGATATTGCATTTTATATTCGAATTTGATTCGATAAAATTGTCAGATATCCAATTCAAATTCGATTTGAAACCATGATTGATATTTTTGTCAAAAATTGAAACAAAATTTTGGAAAAGAAAAAAAAAAAAAAGAGAAACTGAGATACAAAACTGACAACACACCTGCCCTTTTGAAATTTGAATCAAACCTCATTAATCAATTGTGCTAATGTCTGAGGTTTGAAAATTATTCTGTCCGTATCACATAGCTTGAAATCTAAAACAAAGCACAAACCTTGCAGTATTAGTGAAGAGAGGGGGAGAGAGACGCTGAAATTTGAAACAAATCCATTGAACCTTGCAGAGAGAGAGAGAGAGAAAGAACTCACAAACTTGGGCCTGCCGGTGGTGTCGCCTCTTCTACCCAATCTCTTCTCAGTTCTCGTTAAGCCCCTATAATGCTTTGAAAGAAAAGCGGATGATATAGTATGAGATCCAAAAGAAGAGACTTTGAAAGAAAAGCGGATGAGTGTATTAGGCTTTTGACCTTTTGTTATGGGCTTATAGCCGTCTAGATTTTAGATTAGGGTCTAAATGACATATAGAGGCTTATAAAATTACAATATTTGTAAAGGGTGTAAAGGGATAATAGGGACAGATATGTTTACAAAATAATATATGTAAAATAATGGACCGAATCGGGTTTATATTCAATTTCGGCCTGATAACCTAACATATCAACTTACCTGATTCGATTCGATTCGATTTGTTAGGGCCAGGGGAGATATTCGAATCCAGTTCTTACCAAATCGAATACGAATTGGAATCAGATTTATTTGCAGCCCTATGTGATATTATTAGCTCTTCTCCTATTTATTTTACTTGTATTCAGTACCCACCAAAAAATGCATTCGTTAGATCACCACTCTTTCCAAAATTTTACTCGTTTTAAGTGGCATGGTTTAATAAATCCAAGTTAACACATGCTGCCTTGAACTGTAATGTTGAATTTTGATTTATCGGTAGAACTTCTTTCTAACAATTCTCTTAAATTAAACAATTTGAACTCAAAATAGAATTACAGTCAAATGCATATGATTTATGTCAATTAATTGAGATGCATAAATTTGTTGGAAGCAGGGAGTGGAAGGAAGACATGGATGATTGCAATATTTATCAGTGTACCAATATTTGTACTAGTAGTTCTCGGTTGCTTCTATGCTTATTACATACGGGGGAGGAAGGAAAGGGAAACACCAACAGGTAAGTAGCTAGCTAGAGGTAATATCATGAAACAATAACTTCAAAATTACTAACAATCACATAGTCATCTGTTTTTTTAGATGAACAAAGAATCGAAGATATTCCATTACAACAGAGTGTTGGAGCTCCAACAAGCTTTGATTTCCCAGAAAAAAATATACAAGATGGAAATCAAATGAGCTCTTCAGAACTGCCCCTAATGGATTTTGATGCTATAAAAGTAGCTACAGACAATTTTTCAGATTCGAATAAGCTTGGACAAGGTGGGTTTGGCACTGTGTACAAGGTAATAACACATTTAAAGTGCTGAACACTTATAACAGTACTACTACCCTTGATGATCTCCGCTTCTTTTTATTTTTTATTTTTTCCCTTCAATTAAGAAAGGATTTCATTGTTTCAGGGCAAATTACCAAATGGAAAAGAAGTAGCTGTAAAAAGGCTATCGAGAAAATCATGGCAAGGTGTAGAAGAATTCAAGAATGAGATAATACTAATCGCAAAACTTCAACATAGGAATCTTGTAAAGCTTTTGGGTTGTGGCATCCAGGGAGATGAGAAACTACTGGTTTATGACTTCATGCCTAACATTAGCCTTGATTCCTTTATCTTTGGTCTGTTCCCTTTCATCCTTTGCTTTGTTTTTCTCATTAATTACTTTACCTTTACCACTACTACATAAAACAATAAACTTGAAAGCATTTTCTTAATTTCAGATCCAATACGACGCTCCCAACTTGACTGGCGAACGTACTTTAGTATTATTGGTGGGATTGCACGGGGTCTTCTTTACCTTCATGAAGACTCTCGACTCAAAATCATTCACAGAGATCTCAAGCCTAGCAATGTATTGTTGGACCACGACATGACCGCAAAGATCTCAGACTTTGGGATGGCCAGGATCTTTTGTGAAAATCAAAATGCGGCTAATACTAGAAGAGTTGTTGGGACATAGTAAGTTTGTACATTTTTTTTTTCATTACTCGATGATTTGTTTTTCCTCAGATGCATGAATTGAAAAGAGACCTAAAGCAGACCCATTCCCATTTCTATATTTCGCTCCATTTTCATTTTGTGGTCTGACAACACAACCCCAGCCCACAGAGCAGAGCCCAGCCCAGTCCATTTAACAGAAAATCAGAAATGAACAATCACATTTGGTGGGTTGGTTTGGACTTTGGAAGTTGGGAGAGTAAGGTCTGAGCCCAAATCCCACACCCATAAAAACCAGCAGTTAAATCGAACAAATATTTGGGGTGGCAACCCAAATTTCTTAATTTTTTAATTCCAAGGAACACCCTGACCAGTGACCACTGCAGTCCATGTAGATAAATGAATGATAGGTACACTGAGAATCGATTCAACTGGGGAGATTGGTCATATTTTCAAGTTATTGCTTTTGTTCTTTTACGACTGAGGTTGATATTTGATACTCTCACAACCATCTCTAATTTCAATTACTCATATCTGGTTTTGAAACTTCCAATAAATGATAAACAGTGGATACATGGCTCCGGAGTATGCAATGGAGGGGTTATTTTCGGTGAAATCGGATGTTTTCAGCTTTGGTGTTATGTTGCTTGAGATTATAAGTGGGAAAAGAAACAATGGCTTCTACCGTACAGAGCATGCGCAAACCCTTCTTGCTTTCGTAAGTCTCTTTACTTGCTTAATTTTTAATTGGAGTACACGAAGATATAGATGGATATCATCACCAACAATCTAATTAATGACAATCGATGGAAAAAAAAAATGTGAAATGACAGGCAAGGAGACTATGGGTTGAGGGGAAATGGTTGGAATTTGCAGATGCAGTAATGTTAATGGATACAAATACAAGGTGGAAGGCAGAGGTGATGAGATGCATCCACATTGGGCTTTTGTGTGTTCAAGAAGATGCAGCTGATAGGCCCACCATGTCATCTGTAATTCTTATGTTAACAAATGAATCCGTACCTCTTCCTCTACCTACAAAACCAGCATTTGCCTTGGCAACACTCATTCTTCAACCAAATCACTCTTCTTCAGTCATTTGTTCTGTCAATATGGCCACTATTTCTGATGTTTCACCACGTTGAAAGTTGAGACTATCTCTCTCTCAACGCAACTATCCACTTTATATAAAGTATAGACTTTTCTTCATTTCATATGTATTAAATGGAAAACTTGACATTACTATCCCTGAGGCATTGAAGTTTATTTTTATCAGCCTCATCTTAGGAATATCTGTTGCAATTTGAAGAGGAATAGAAGGGCCACGGACAAACCACAGAAAAAAATATAAAAAAACAATGATTTAAGTAGCAAGAAAGATTTTAGAGTTGATAATTTAAAAATGGATGAGGCACAAAAGAGAAGGAAATGGCCAAATAGCTTGGGGAACCACTTCGCCCTCACTATGAATCGGTTTGTTAGTTGCTCATCTGAACCCTCATTGGCTTTTACTCCCATCCCGGATGTAGGTCATTAAGTAGCCTAGCTTGTCTGGTTAGGGCTTCAATTTTATCTTTACTTCGTAGCATTTGTTTATATCGTATTTCATGTTGCGCTGAAATCTATGGTGTTCTCCTGGTTTCTTTTGCTAGGGTTGACCTTCATCTTAGGTATCTTAGGTATCCAGCTGTGAAAATCCTAGTTCTCCGCATGCTATAGAATGTGTCTCTTTTTGTATGTTGAGAGGTGTGTACTTATATGTCTGGAATGGCGTCCTTAAGAGGTTAGAGCTCGACAAGATTCACCCAATCTGTTTGTTTCTTCTGTTGGATCCCGTTGAGTTTTTGTTCTTCTTGGTCCTTTTGCTACTTTTTAGATTCGTGCATTTGGAGATCGAAATCTTGATTGGCATAGGGAACCTGTAATTTTGCAGTTTCTGAATTATTTTATTACATTCGGTCTGTAAAATATTTTTTTTTTATTTTTTACACTGAATGTATAGGTATTCGATCTGATGTAATAATAATAGAAATTAGGATTTCTATTTACTTTATTTTGGCTCGAAGATGGCGGCGCAAGGAAGGAGATTTCGCAGATGGGAGAATCGCTATCTGCGATTTGCAGTTTATGAAACTACAAACTGTGATCTAATCTCTGTTTTGCAAGATGGATTGTGCGAACAGCCCTACCTGTCTGATTCTTGTTTGTTCTTTTATCAGTATTTAATTTCAGATTAATTATTGAATTAAATCTTTAATTAAAGATCAAACCCTAGACCCATTCGAAGCAGATTGGTCCAAACTGGTTGGACCGAATCTCGGGTTCGATCAAGGCTGAATGTCAGCCCTATTTTTCCCACTAATGGGCCTGAGGATTGATGATTAATTAAATGTTTAATTTGGCCCAACTTGTAAAGGCCTAGTTTTAAGTTGTTAAAACTGCTAAAATCCCACTTCGCAGATAAAGCTATATGGGCCGAACTGGTCAACCCTAATTCGGCCCATATACCTAGATAATATTAATGGTTATATTATGAATTAAAAATGGGCTTTAAAATGGGCTTTATAGATATTTAATTGATTCAATCAATTCTTCCCTTTATGTGATGTATGGATGTGTGTTGTGCTACGTTCATGGGCCATAAGTGTTTGGCCCATGCAGATACGATAGTTGCCCTTACGCACACCATGGCTGAATGCACATCATTGCCATAGTGTCCCTTTCGGTCATTGGATGACCTCCCTCAGTGGTGGGTCCCACACCTCCTGAAGAGGTTACGTGTAGAACCCTAGCCGATTTAGGCCCACCGAAATCTGAAAGCCAGTGGGAGCCACTTTGGTTTGACCTAAATTAAACTAGGGCGTAATTTTGTTCCCTCTAACAAATATGAGTGCATGTGATAGGGAGATTCATGTGATGAACTCTCTAAAGGCCTTCTATCATTAGCATGAGGATGGGTCCTTCAGTAATGAGGAAACGAACCAGAAAATGGGCTATCCATTTGTTGTTGGGCTTGCCTGAGTGTTTCATAAGATGATAGGGGCGTCATAGACCGATGTGGGAGGGCTTCTCCAGAAAATGGGAACTCTCTCATGGTACCTTGGCATTCACGAATATGATGGGTAAGCACTCACTAGACAGAAAGGTTTACCTGAAAACAGCTCTGAACCTTGTCTGACAGGGGCCAAAGGGAAAACTCATATGATGAGTGGATATGATCCTTCACAGAAAGGTGGTGGAGTTTTGCAGCTGAAACAGTTGGCTCCATAAACCCTATGTGGTTTCCCACATTTCCAGAGACAAGTCGCTATCTCCGTCACTGAGATAGGAGGGAAATCTCAGAGTTGAACAAATGGAAATAGAACATAGATTAAAAGCCATATCTATGAAATGAACATGAATCAAATTAGGTTGTGGACTACTGTTAGTTGTTTTACCAGAAAATGGCAAACAAACAATTTGCAAAGCTTCTTGATGACAACAAGCTTAAGGGCCCGAACTATGCCGACTGGTACCGTAACCTTATGCTGGTCTTAACATCGGAAAAAAAAAGACAAGGTAGTTAAGAATCCTGCCCCGGAGCGTCCGGGTGATAGGGCTTCTGAGGCCCGAAGGAGGGAATACCAAGATTGGGAGGATAAAAACTCCCTAGCCTGTTGCTTTGTCATTGCCTCATTGGAC
Source organism: Nelumbo nucifera (assembly GCF_055504915.1). Classification (NCBI taxonomy): domain Eukaryota; kingdom Viridiplantae; phylum Streptophyta; class Magnoliopsida; order Proteales; family Nelumbonaceae; genus Nelumbo; species Nelumbo nucifera. Next base: position 141,632,254 of record NC_142649.1, on the reverse strand, counting down.
AATCCGATACAGAGGCAGTTTATTCAGATCGAACTTGCTAAGGAAATATTGGATAGTTTAAAGACAATGTACGAGGAGCAGAACCATTCTACTCGACAGAAAGTCTTGAAGTTATTCATGACCGCGCAGATGTCCAGGGGGCAGAAGGTTCATGACTATTGTCTTCGGATGATGGGCTACATTAATGAGTTGGAAGCCCTTGGATCCGGGCTAGATCTTAGCACACAAGTAGATGTCATCCTGAACTCTTTACCCCTTAACTTCAACCCGTTCATAATGAATTATAATATGATCAAGCTGAATGTCAACGTCCAGGAACTCAGCAATATGTTGTAGAGGGTCGAGGACTTAATTAAGAAGGATGAGCCTGTGGCTATGCTTGCTGAAGCTAGCAAATCGGGTAAGAAAAAGAGGAAGGCAAAGAAGCCTCAGAAGAAAACTACCAAGCATAGCCACAGGCTACCAAGCATAGCCACAGCCTTAGAAGAAAACTACCAAGACAGGGCATCGGATGCGTGTCACTTCTGCAAACAATTCGGCCACTGGAAGAGGAACTATCCTCAGTACCTAAAATCCAAGAAATGTAATTTCGAATCTTGTGTCATAGAAACCAATTTGTTGGTGGCTTCTGCGTCCTAGTGTATTGACTCTGGGGCTTCAACTCATGCGTGTAACTCACTGCAGGGGTTCAAGGTAAGCAGAAGGCTGAATGATGGAGAGGTGATGCTCTACTTGGGGACTTCTTCAAGCGTTGCAGCTACGACAATAGGCACCGTAAAGTTATATTTTAGAGAATGAATTATTGTACTGAAAGATTGTCTTTTTGTGCAAAATTTAAGAAGAAATTTGATTTCTGTCTCAAAACTGTGCAGATGGATATTCTGTCTTTTTCAATAATACGATTATTATTAAAAGAAACAATAAATTCATCCCATACAGGGAACTGGAGAATGGTCTCTATGTTCGACATTCTTCTCTAGAAACTAACAAAGCCGAAACTACGTCGGTTGATAACCCCAAGAAAAGAGTACGTGATACAGTTAATCCCACGTGTCTGTGGCATTACCGACTTAGCCATATCGGTATTGACCGAATCACAAGACTAGTAAAGGATGGTCCTTTGGATTTTCTAACTGTAGAAAATCTTCCCACTTATGAGCCTTGCCTTCAAGGTAAAATGACAAAGAGGCCATTTAACGGTAAGCGTGAAAGATGTACAGGCACGCTTGACCTTATACATACTGATGTATATGGTCCCCTGAGTGTTAGGACCCGTAACCAGCACGTGTACTTTATTACATTCACCGATGAATATTCTCGGTATGGTTACGTGTACCTAATGAGGCATAAGTCCGAATCCTTTGAAAAGTTCAAAGAGTTTAGATAAGAGGTCGAGAAACAGTTAGGGACAGAAATTAAGACCCTTCGATCGGATCAAGGTGGTGAGTATCTCTCTGACGAATTCAGGGACTACTTGAAAGTCAACGGGATAGTATCACAGTTGGCTCCTCCTGCTACACCACAACTTAATGGTGTTTTGGAGAGGAGGAATAGGACCTTATAGGATATGGTCCGGTCACTTCTCATCCGTTCAGAGTTACCCACATCCTTTTGGGATACACATTGGAGACTGCGCTATACATGCTGAACTGGGTTCTAACCAAATCAGTTCCGAAGACTCCCTATGAGCTTTGGACCGGAAAGAAACCAAGTGTACGACACTTGAAGATTTGGGGTTGTCCGGCTCACATTAAAAGAATGAATCTGGACAAATTGGAATCCAAGACCAGCCGATGCCTATTCGTAGGCTACCCAAAAGGCTCTATAGGTTACCTATTCTATGACCCAAGTGAGCGGAAGGTGTTCTGCAGTCGAAATGTACAGTTCTTGAAAAACGATTACATCCTGAACAATCATCGTTAGGAAATTGTTCTTGATGAGGAGAGCTCAGATGTAGTGGGAGGTGTCCCACATGTTCCAGGTAGTGACTAACTTAGAAGATATACCCGGGTGTCCAGGCCACCAGTCTGTTTTGGCTATGATCAGGATAGTTACCTAGTAAAAGCCTTGACTAGTGAGGAGGATCCCGTGACTTATGCGAAAGCTATGTTGGACATAGACACCCTTAAGTGGGTAGATGCCATGAGAGCTAAGATAGACTCAATGGAGGCCAATGGAGTCTGGACTCTAGTAGATCCGCCCCCCGGGGTCAAAGCAATTGGTTGCAAATGGATCTATAAGAGAAAGAACGGCCCCGATGGCAGGGTTGGGACCTACAAAGCTCGTCTAGTGGCAAAAGGGTATACTCAGAAAGAGGGCATCGATTATGAGGAAACCTTTTCGCCTGTGGCCATGCTTAAATCTATTAGGATCCTGCTAGCTGTAGCAGTATACCATGACTACGTGATTTGGCAGATGGATGCCAAAATTGCATTCCTGAATGGAGATCTTACTGAATATATCTATATGCAGCAACCGCAAGGTTTTGTAGCTGCGGGTCAGGAACACATGGTATGTAAGTTGAATAGATCCATATATGGACTTAAGCAAGCTTCTAGGAGTTGGAACATCTAGTTTGACTCTATTGTCAAAAAGTTTGACTTTGAGCAGAATCTGGATGAGCCTTGTGTTTATAGGAAGTCCAGTGGGGATAATAAGGTTATGTTCCTGGTTCTGTATGTAGATGACATTCTACTCATTAGGAATGATGTAGGAATGTTGACTACGTTGAAAGTGTGGCTTTCACAGCAATTCTCCATGAAAGATCTTGGAGTAGCCTCCTATATACTGGGTCTTCGGCTCTATAGAGATAGATCGAATGCTTACATTGACAAAATTGTCAAGAGATACAGCATAGAAAACTCCAAGAAGGGAAATGTTCCTTTCAGGCACGGAATCACTCTCTCCAAGAAGATGTCTCCCAAGACCTCTGAGGAGATTGAGGGCATGAAGGATGTTCCCTATGCCTCTGCCATAGGGAGCATCATGTATGCCATTCCGTGCACTCGTCCTGACATTGCTTAGGTAGTGAGTGTGGTAAGCAGATTTCAGGCCAACCCAGGGCTAGAGCATTAGACTGCTGTGAAAAATATACTGAAATACCTTCAAAGAACAAAAAAGTTTTGTCTAGTGCTCAACGGTAGCTCACTACAGATCCAGGGGTATACTGATGCCGGTTTCCACTCGGATCCAGATGATAGAAAATCTACATCTGGGTATGTTTTCACGATAGGACCGTGTGCTGTTTACTAAAAAAGTAGCAAACAGTGTTCCACGTCAGACTCCACAACCGAAGCCGAATACATTGCCGCAAGTGAGGCTGCCAAGGAAGCCGTGTGGATGAAGAACTTCGTTCATGAATTGGGAGTAGTTTTGTCCAGCACATCACCCATCTCGTTGTTGTGTGACAACACTAGAGCAATTGCTCGGGCTAAGGAGCCTCGACCCCACTCGAAGTCGAAGCACATCGAGAGGAAGTACCATATACTGCGGGAGATTGTTGGTAGAGGGGATGTCTTGATTCAGAAGGTAGCGTCAGCGGAGAATGTAGCAGACCCGATGATTAAGCCATTGACACAGAAAGTGTTTGAGAAACATGTGGAAAGTATGAGACTCCGGCTTATACCAAATTGGACCTAAGTGCAAGTGGGAGCTGTTAGACAGTTGTATGCCCTTAGCTTCAATCAGAATGATGTACATTATGAATTTATTGTAAATGAATAAAGTACATTAAGGGCTATTGATCTGAAATTAAATTTTATAAATCTGAATTATATTTAGAATGGTTCTTTATATTTTTCTTGATTTATGGGTTGTTCATACGATGGAGATCATAATCTTCATTGGTGCAAGAAATCTGTGCTTTCCAGTTCTTACATTCTAGTCTGCAATTAATTTTTTTTTTAATTTTTAGACTGAATGTTTAGGAATTCGATTTGATGTAATATTAATAGAAAATTAGGGTTTTTCTATTTTATTTCAATCAAGATCGAAGCTGATTGCGCAGAAGGAAGGATTTTCGCAGATTAGGGTTTGGCTATCTGCAATTTGCAGTTTGAGAAACTGCAAGCTACGAACTAACCTCTATTTTGTAGGGTAGCAAATCTACAAACAGCCCTTATACTGATTCTTGAATGTCATTATCAGTAATTTAATTTCAGATCATAATATTGAATTAATTCTTGAATTAAAAATCAAACCCTATACCCATTCGAACCAGATTGGACCAAATTGGTTGGACCAAATCTGTGGTTTGATGGGGGCTGTTATCAACCCTAATTCTTCATTCTTGGGCCCAGGAGTTGATGTTTAATTGCAAGATCTAATTCGGCCCACACCTGTAAAACCCAGTTTTAAAGTGTTAAAACTGCTTAAGCTCATTGACTACATAAAAGCTATATGGGCCGAACTGCTCTTTGCTATTCAGCCCATATACCTAGATAATATTAATTAGTAATATTATGGATTATTATGGGCTTTAATAATGTGTTTTCTAGATATTAATTGATTGGATCAATTTTATTCCTACATGTGATGTATGGATGTGTAATGTGCAACGTTCATGGGCCATAAGTACTTGGCCCATGCTGATTCGATAGTGGCTCTTGCGCACACCATGGCTGAATGCACATCATTGCCATGGTGCCCTTAAGATCATTGGATGATCTCCCTTTGTGGTGGGCCCCACACCTCCCCAAGAGGAACTGTGCGGAACCCTAGTTGTTTAGGGCCCACCGAAATCTGGCTTTATGAAAGTCAGTGGGAGCCACTTTGGTTTGACCTAAATTAAACTAGGGCGTAATAATTTTATTCCCTACTGAAATATGGGGAAACACACCATAAAATTAGGTTATCCATTTGCTACTGGATCTGTTGGAATGTTTCATAAGATGATAGGGGCGTCATAGACCGATGTGGCAGGGGCCTATCCTAAAATGGGAGACTCTCTCTCGGTACCTTGGCGTTCACGAATATGATGGGTGAGCACTCACTGGACAAAAAGGTTTAACCCAAAATGGCAATGAACCTTGTCTGACAGAGGCTAAAGGGAAAACTCATACGATGAGTGGATATGATCCTTTACAGAAAGGGTGGGCGGTTATGCAGCTGAAACAGTTGGCTCCATGCACCCTATGTGATTTCCCACATTTCCAGAGACATAATTCGCAGTCTCTGTCACTGAGGTGGGAGGGAAATCTCGAAGATGAATAAATGGAAATGGAACATAGATTAAAAGTCACATCTATGTAGATAACATGAATTAAATTAGGTTGTGGACTAATATTTTCTTTTTATTAGAAATGGCAAACAGAAAATTCACTAAATTGTTGGACGACAACAAACTTAAGGGCCCCAACTATGCTGACTGGTACCGTAACCTCATGTTGGTCCTCACTTAAGAGAAGTTGGACAAAGTAACTAAGAATCCTGCCCTGAAACGTCCGGGTGAAAGGGCTTTTGAGGCTCGTAGGAGGGACTACTAAGAATGGGAAGAGAAAAATTCCCTTGCCCGCTGCTACATCATAGACTCCTTAGATAATCCAATACAGCGATAGTTCGATCAGATCGAATTGTCCAATGATATCTTGGATAGTCTAAGGACGATGTATGAAGAGTAGAACCATTCTACTCGACAGAAGGTCTTGAAACAGTTCATGACTGCACAAATGTCCAAGAACCAGCATGTTCATGATAAGTGTCTCAAGATGATGGGTTATATTAATGAACTTGAGGCTCTTGGATGCGGGCTTGACCATGTCACGAAGGTGGATGCCATCGTAAATTCTTTGCCTCCTTCCTTCAATCAGTTCATCATGAACTATAACAAGAATAAGCTAAATGTTAGCATTCAGGAACTCAACAATATGTTGCAGAGGGCCGAAGAACAGATAAAGAAGGATGAGCCCATTGCTATGCTTGTTGAAGTCGGCAAATCGGGCAAGAAGAAGAGGAAGGGAAAGAGAAAGCCTCAGAAAAAAGCTACTAAGTCTAAGAAGCAGAGGAAAGACAAAGCATTGGATGCTTGTCACTTCTACAGACAGGCTGGCCACTGGAAGAGGAACTGTCTTCAGTACTTGGAATCCAAGAGACAAGGTAATTTCGAATCCTGTGTCATAGAAACCAATTTGTTGGTAACTTCTACTTCCTGGTGTATTGACTCTGAGGCTTCAACTCATGCGTGTAATTCACTGCAGGGGTTTAGGATAAGTAGAAGACTGAGTGACGGAGAAGTAACTCTTTACTTGGGAACTTCTGCAAGTGTTGCAGCTACAGCTATAGGAACTGTAGAGTTAATTTTCAGAGAATGAACTATTGTATTGAAAGATTGTCTTTATGTACAAAATTTGAGAAGAAATTTGACTTATGTTTCAAAACTGTGTGTGGGATGGATATTCTGTTTTCTTTAGTAATATGATTACTATTAAAATAAATAACAAATTTCTCGCATATGGAGAACTTGAGAATGGTCTCTATGTTCTCCATTCTTCTCTGGAAACTAACATAACCGAAACTACGTCGGGTGACATCCCCAAGAAAAGAACCCGTGATATAGTTAATCCCACGTGCCTGTGGCATTACCGATTTGGCCATATTAATATAGATCGTATCACAAGGTTGGTAAAGGATGGTCCTTTGGATTTTCTAACTGTATAAGATCTTCCAACCTGTGAACCTTACCTTCAGGGTAAGATGATGAAACGGCCATTTAACGGTAAGCCTGAAAGATGTACAGGCATGCTTGACCTTATACGTACTGATGTATGTGGTCCCATGAGTGTTAGGACATGTAAGCAGCACATTTACTTTATAACATTTACCGATGATTACTCTCGGTATGGTTATGTGTACCTAATGAGACACAAGTTTGAATCCTTTCAAAAGTTCAAAGAGTTCAGACAAGAGGTCAAGAAACAGTTGAGGAGAGAAATTAATACCCTTCGATCGGATCGAGGTGGCGAGTATCTCTCTGACAAATTCAGGGACTACTTGAAGGTCAATGGAATAGTATCACAACTATCTCCTCTTGCTACACCACAACTAAATGGTGTTTCAGAGAGGAGGAATAAGACTTTATTAGATATGGTACGATCACTTCTCGTACACATAGAGTTACCCACATCCTTTTGGGGTTACACATTAGAGACTGCGGTATACGTGCTGAATCGGGTTCCAACCAAATCAGTTCCGAAGATTCCCTATGAGCTTTGGACCGGTAAGAAATCAAGTGTGAGACACTTGAAGATTTGGGGTTGTCCATTACATGTTAAAAGAACCAGTGCAAATAAATTGGAATCCAAGACCAGTCATTGCCTATTCGTAGGCTACCCCAAAGGCTCTGTGGGTTACCTATTCTATGACCCAGGAGAACATAACGTATTTTGTAGTTGAAATGCCCATTTCTTGGAAGATGATTACATCCTGAACAATCATCGTTAGGAAGTTGTTCTTGATGAGGAGAGCTTAGGGGTAGTGGGAGGTGTCCCACAAGCTCTAGGTAATGACCAACCTAGAAGATCTACTTGGGTTTCTAGGCTTCAAGTTCGTTTCGGCTATGACCAAGATAGTTACTTGGTGGAACCTACAACCAGTGAGGAGGATCCTGTGACTTATACGGAAGTTATATTGGACATAGATTCCTTGGAGTGGGTAGATGCCATGAGAGCTGAGATGGACTTAATGGAGACCAATGGAGTCTGGACTCTGGTAGATCTGCCCCCTAGGGTAAAAGCAATCAGTTACAAATGGATCTACAAGAGGAAGAAGGGACCCAATGGTAAGGTTGAGACCTACAAGGCTCGTCTTGTGGCGAAAGAGTACACTCAGAAAGAGGGCATCGATTATGAGGAAACCTTTTCACCGGTGGCCATGCTTAAATCCATTAGGATCCTGCTAGCTGTAGCAGCATACCATGATTACGAGATTTGGCAAATGGATGTCAAAATTGCATTCCTGAATGGAGAGCTTAGTGAAGATATCTACATGCAACAACTACAAGATTTCATAGTTGCAGCTCAGGAACACATGGCATGTAAATTAAATAGATCCATATATGGACTTAATCAAACTTCTAGGAGTTGGAGCATCCGGTTTGACTCTATTGTCAAAAGGTTTGACTTTGAGCAAAACCCGGATGAGCCCTATGTTTACAGGAAATCCAGTAGAGATAAGGTTATGTTCCTGGTTCTGTATGTAGATGACATTCTACTCATTGGGAATGATGTAGGAATGTTAACTACGGTGAAAGTTTGGCTTTCACAGCAATTCTCCATGAAAGATCTTGGGGAAGCCTCTTACATACTGGGTCTTCGACTCTATAGAGTTAAATCGAAGAGGATAATAGGATTATCCCAATCTGCTTATATTGGTAAGATAGTCAAAAGATACAGCATGGAGAACTCCAAGAAAGGAAATGCTCCTTTCAAGCATGGAGTCACTCTCTACAAGGGTATGTCTCCCAAGACTCCCGAAGAGATTGAGGGCATGAAGGACGTTCCCTATGCCTCAGTCGTAGGGAGCATCATGTATGCCATGTTGTGCACTCATCCTGACATCGCTCAGGCAGTGAGTGTGGTAAGCAGATTCTAGTCAACCCAGGGCAGGAGCATTGAACCGCTGTGAAAAACATACTTTAGTACCTTCGAAGGACAAAAGAGTTTTGTTTGGTATTCGATGGTAGTTCACTACAGATCCAGGGGTATACTGATGCTGATTTCCAGTCATATCCAGATGATAGAAAGTCTACATCTGGGTATGTTTTCACGATAGGATTGTGTGCTGTTTATTGGAAAAGTAGGACACATGGGTCCTAAGTAGTAAGAATAACAGTCCACAACCCAAGCCGAACACATTGCCATAAGTGAGGTTGCCTAATGAATAAAGGTGTTCATTCTGGAATTTGGAATTCAGCACATCACCCATTCCACTATTTTGTGACAACACTGGATCTACGAGAGATTGATGTTAAGAGGTAGCATCAGCGGAGAATGTGGTAGACCCATTGACTAAGCCACTGACACAGAAAGTGTTTGAGAAACACGTGGAAAGTCTGGGACTCCGGCTTGTACCCGATTGGACCTAAGTGCAAGTGGGAGCTGTTAGACAGTGTATGCCCATAGCTCCAATCAGAATGATGTACATTATGACATTTAATGTAAATGAATAAAGTACATATTTGATTCATGTTATTATGGTGTGTTTCTATTTAATACCCTTAAACTGGACACATATGAGACTCGTATTAGTTTAGAATCTTCATAGTCGTTGGATAGATCTGGGGAGATTTATCCTTCCAAGGCTGATACTGATGTGCCACCAAGTTGGTTAGGGTGGCTTGTCTTAGCTGCCAGGGTGAGATCTGAGGTACATGTAGTGTGGGTTTTCTTGAAACCCTAAACCGGACAAGAATTCCAGTATTGCCCTGGACCTTGAAGATAGATGGGCAAAACTGGAATGTTACACCTGACCCCTAAACTCGATTATGATACTGCACTAGGTGTCAGATTGGGCTATCCGAGAATTCATCTAAGTGGGTGATCATAGTGATTGGATCAGCCCCTTTGTCGGACAAAGTGAATGATCGGGGATGCACTCTCTCTGATGGAAACCAAAGTTGCCGGCAGCCGATTTCAACCGTTGAAATTTGTTTTTGGAAAATATATATATATATATATATTTATTATGGTTTCAAAATGTTTGTAAAAAGTTTTAATTCCCGGGATCCATGTGAGTAGAGAAATAGAAAATAGGATAAGTGAGCACATGGACTTAATGGGCCTAAAGCCCAATTCGAACTAGTTTAATATGACTAATTAAAGAGGGGCGATTCTGGGATTTAGATCAGAAAATAGGATAAGGGATTGTCCCTATCCACTCAAAGAGTCCAGATCCAAATAGAGATTTGGATCTGAAAACTCCTAATCAGATTAGGAGGGTTAATCTTTATTTGCAGATAAGATAAGGGATTATCCTTATCTCTTAAAGAGAGTCCAGATCCAAATACAAGATTTGGATTAGGAAACTCCTAATGGGATTAGGAGAACCTCTCTTTAAGGTTAAAAATAGAGGAGGAGGGCAAACCCTAGTCATCCCAATCAGATTATTGATACAAGAGAGAAGACAACTGCAGTTGGACTGACACCATCTTCTGCTCTTGCCTTCTCCATCTGTTGCCGCCATTGCCAATTCGATCTCCACCTGTAGGAGCGATCAAGAAAGGTTCTTGATATTAGTTTTTGGGAGAAAAACTGATTTGAAGTTGTGCTCACTCGCTCTCCATCTGATTCTTGGTGAAGAATCAGGTTTTTGCTGAAGAACCATCCTGCTGATTCTGCTCCACCCTACGCTGTGTCATCTTCATTGGGAGTAGTCTTTGGTGATTTCCTTGGGCATGAACACCTTCATTGGGAGTTACTACTACTCTATATCAGGTATATCCCTCTCCTACCTTTTGGTTTCAAATCTGGTCTGGTTTAGGGTTCAGGGTTGATCCTTGAAAATGCAGTTTTCTAAAATAGGGAATGTGATTCCCACATGGGAGAGAGAGAAATTTTTGAAATTTCACCCAACCTACCTGTAGGGTTCGACCATCCATATGATGGATCTCTCATCCCTTCAGGTATTTCTAGAATTAACCCTAATTAGGTTGTTGTGTGCCTTTGATTATTTTATGTTTTATTTTCAATTGGGATTGTTTTCTATTATTGTTCATTTTTATCTTTTCAAAGCAACACACATGTAGAGGAGTTTCAATAGTTTGTTTGGCTACATTTTATGCCCATGTGAAAGTCCAACAAGGTTCAATGGATAGACATTTTGTCAGCTATGAAATTTGCCTAAAACTTGTAAAGAGTATCTAGATGGTGTTGATCAATTTGTAAGGTTTGATTTTAGGTAGGAAAACCATGAAGGAGAAATTTGATGTCCTTGCAGAAGTTGTGGCAATGTTTTATGGATGGGTCAAGTTGATGTGAAACCCCATCTAATATTGAATGGATTTCTTCTAGATTATATGGAGTGGATATTTTATGTGCTTGTGATGACTAAGGTTCAAAATATCGATACACCCCATACGCCAGTAGAGGCGTATTGGGCAATATCGATAGCTTTGTTTTTAGTTTTTTTTTTTTTTTTTCAAATTCTGTTCAGAGGGGGGCAGTTTAAGGTTTGTCCACCCCTTGAACCAGTCGAAACCCCGAAACACCCCTTGGAGGGGCATATCTGGAAGCCCTTGGAGGGGCGTATTGGCCAATACGACCCAATCAATATCGATATTTTGAACATTGCTTATGATATGTAATGAAACTTGTCCTTGTGGTAACCCAATTAAACATGATGATATGCATAAAATGATTTATGATGCACGTGGCATTCCTATGGTGGAACAATGTGCTAAAAGGATGGACATTTCAATACAACCTAGTGGAGGACCTCATTCCAAGGTTCAAATGTTTTTAGTTTGTTACAAGATGTTGAATAAAAAATATATCTATGTTGTACAAGATTCTTGAAATTTTCATTGTAAGGCTATCATATGAAGTGTTTGTATGGGTGGAGTAACAAGTCTTTTATTGAGTTGCATGAATTATTCAAGGAGGTTCTCATAGATGGTAATCAAGTATCAAGTTCTTTCTATGAAACTAAAAAGATGATGAGAAACCTCAGACTTAAGTACGAAAAAATCGATGCATGTGCAAATGATGATTATGTGTTGTTTTAGAATGAACGTGCTAATGATGAGATTTGTTCTGTGTGTGGTGCTTCAAAATGGAAGCCAAATGATAACCATGAAAACAATACTAATGAGGCATTTGGTACAAAGGAGAGAGATTATTGCAAAGGTCCTACACTATTTTCCTTCAAAACCAAGGCTACAACATCCTTTTATGTCAATGAAAATGAATGTATCAAAGATGACTTTATGAGACACATTGCTAATTCTCCTATTTGGAAGGATTTTGATGCTAGGTATCCAAACATTATTGTTGAACCTCGCTATGTTAGGCTTCATTTAGCAAGTTATGGCATAAATCCATTTAGAAAGCTTTTGTCATGTATAGTACATGACTAGTGGTTTTGATTCCAAATAGTTTTCCTTATGGATATGGATATGTATGAAGAAGCCATATATGCTTTTGTCAGTGATTATTCCTAGTCCAAATGATCGTATAAATTATATTAATGTGTATTTACAACCCCTTATGGCTGAAATCAAGGAATTATAAGAGGATGGTATGAAAACATATGACGCATCTATTAAATAGAATTTTTAACTATGCCCTGCTTTCTTATGAACAATAATAACATTCTTGCACATGATAATTTGTTAGGTTAAGAGTACGAAAGGGTGGTTTATATGTCTATCATGTAACAATAAAACCTAATTTCATTAGTTGAAACATGGTCAAAATTTTTGTTACATGAGTCATAGATGAGTTTTGGATGCCAACCATAGATATCAATATAAGAAATAATCATTTGATGAAAATCAGGAGTTTAGAGTTGCACCTGCTCCACCAACTAACATTATTGTATTATGCCAATTAGAATGATTTCAATTCACACTTAGTAAAATGGACCAATTAATGATAGGAGAGAAAAATGTGAATTTGAATTGGAAAATTGTTTGTTTAATTGGAAGAAAGAATATATTTTTCTCATTACTAAATTAATAAAACAATTTGTGTCTTGATGTGATGCATATAAAATATACATATATATATATAACAATAAAATAAAAACCCTCTTGAACTTTGAAGGTAAGCGAGAGAATAGTGTAAAAATATGCTTAGATCTGAGGGCAATGTGTATAATGTGTATAAGGCCCAAACTTTATCCTTGGCAACGTGAATCAAATGTCACATATTTTCCCCTGCCTTATACTCTTTATCTCCAATTAAGAAAGAAGACTTCTGTAGAATATAGAAAATAATTAAAGTTCAAATGTTTGGCCCATTACCAATGGTCATTGGGCTACAATAAATTAACAAAATAGTCGTTTTGTGCTGCACTAAACACAATAAGCTGTCTTAAAATAAAAAACACTTAATTAGGTAATTGGCAAATAAATTGATTTTGTAGGCCCATTTGGTTAGATTCTATTAGATCATATTTGAATATTATATACAAATATTTACATATAAAATAATATTTATTATAGAATCAGCTCTTGATGGATTTGGATTGAATCCAATTATAAATGGCTTTGGCATTTAAGTTTTGCATTAGAGAGAGAGAGAGCCGAGATGGATTCAGACTCAATTGAATAATTTGATCTAATCATAGACTTCAATAATACCATGCCTGAGAATTATAAATAATTTTGTTTTCAACTTTATAGTAGTTCTTTCTTTTTGATTATGAAGTCATACCGCATCGGTAAAGAAAGATTTCATCTTATTTTAATAACTTTCAAACTTGTGAGATTATTATTAAGTCATACATTATGAGATAACAACCTTGCTTTGCACATTTTGTATTTTAATTATTTTTGATAGCCAATAAAGCTTACTAGGCAACCCCACATAATTGGCCAGCACCCTTTTTTGGATTGGAGATCACGGTTTCAAACAAAGACGTAGCAAAGAAAAATAAAGAACACATGATTTTGATTGGCCATTTACAGCTATTATTCATGGACTAGTGGTTTCTTTTAAGCTAATATACTAGCAAATATTTTGTTAATTTATGCACAGATGGAGATGGATAAAGTTGAATTGCTTTAAGAAAACCATCAACCGGTGTCATCAAAACCACCAACCATCAACATGTATGTGAACATGTGCAATGCTTTAAGAAAATCACAGATACTATCTTATGGAAAGTTGATATGAAATATTACAAACTAAAAAGACTTTTAAAAAATGATTAATATTAAGACAAATATGTATACATGAAAGTAAATATAAAAAATTGATATGAAATATTACAAATAATTTTAATATGTATGTATGCAAAGATTATTTAATATAGTACTTTATATAGAAAAAGTTATAAACATGGTTTTTAAAACCGGACCGGATTGGACGGTTGGACTTGAAAAAACGGGAACTGGTCACCTGACTGGTTCCATTTTCTTCCAAAACCGTTGATTTTGGTCAGCAAACTGATGAATCAGCCGGTTAATCGTTCGAACCATTCGAATGGTTTTGACCGTTTTCCAATTTTTTTAATTTTTTTGATTTTTTTGTCATAACGGGTCAGTCGTTCGGGTCGAATGGTCGGACCGTTTGAACCAGTAACCGGAACCTTGACCAGTTCGATCACCGGTTCGTTTTTAAAAACCATGGTTATAAACATGAAACAATCTACAAAATCAATATTGAAGAAGATAATATTCATATTAAAAAGAATATATATATATAATATAAAAATAAGAAACAAATTGTATGGTTGTGTATATAAAAAAACATTTACGTATGTTGTAAATATCTTGTATATTATATTTATTTTACATAAAATCTGTTTGGTTTGATAAAAAAACGAGAGAAATAGAAAGTTGAGGGAATTTTTTAATAATTTGTAGAACACACGTTGTTCACATTATCACCGACTTAGGGTGAATAGATGGTCAATAAAGAACACCAATTTTAAATTGTCGTCACTTTGCTAATACATTTTGAACCGTTCCCGTCCCCGGGACCAGGAGAGAAAATTTTCCTTAGCCCATCCGAAACTGGGAATCGGTAATTTTATCGATTCTGTTTCACCTCAAAACTGTTTTTGGCCAAAAATCGTTGATTTGGTCAGTAAATCATAAACCTGGGTGGTTGAGCCGTCGATACGGACCGGATGACCAAACTATTTGATCCGAGAACTATTCCCCATAAAACGAAAAAACTTGAATATCTTGAAAATCCCTAGTACAAATATCAATATGAGTAAATTACTTTTCAAAAATTTATGAATAAACTTTTTAATTGATATGAATAGATTTTTAAAATTTATTGATATGAATACATTAATTTTCAAAAAATTTTGAATTTATGAATAATTAAAAAATGAAAATATAAAATTCTGTAAATTATTTTTTTTAAATTAAATTACCAAAAACATGAAAATTAGTTTATGGAAATAATTAAACTAAAATTTCCCAATAAATACCAAAACACAATGAAAATTACCAATAATTATGGAAATTAAACCAAAGTAAATTGATAGTAATTAATTATGGAAATTATTAAATTCAACTTAATAATTTCAAAAACATATTAAATTTTCTGAATAGTTATGGAAATTATAAATATAGTTAAAATTCCTGAATAAAGTTTCAATATACTATAAAACAATTACCAAAAACTATTGTACTTATAAGTTATTATTCACCTTCCTCACACACCGACCTAATGCGTAACATCTCTTATACTTATAAGTTATTATTCACCGGAGATGTTCCCAATGCATGGTGGATGTGCCTATGAGACAATCCTATATGAGAAGCAATTCCCGTTCCACTATTACAATAAGAAAGACTGTAAAAATATCAAATGAGGTAACTACTGATATTTCTAGCTTTTCACCTCCAATGAAATGAAATCATCCCCTTAACCAGTACTCATCTCACCACCAACCATAAAATAAGATATTAGACATAGGGGACCTCACAGTGAAATGAATGATAACACTTGAAGTAGGAGAGATGTTAATAGTACATTATGATGGAATGTGCCAATGAGATAGGTGTGAACAGAAGATGGAATGTGCCAATGAATTTGTTATTTAATACACACATTACCACAAAATTAAAATAAAGTTAGATAAATCTCATAAGTGAACAGTGGAAGAGTTACTGTATCAGAATCACATTTGCTATGATCGAGGTCATGCATCAAGTGTTGTATTTAATGTTTTAATTACTTGAAAATTAAATTCGGACACGTTTCAGTGGAGTTTATTTTAATTAGAAATTTTCCATTTATATTACAATAATGAGAATCTTGGCATATGCATGCATGCATGCAAGTCATTACATTAATTAGCACACTATTTAAGGAGAAAATTTATGATATGGGAAAGATATGGTATAAAGAGAGTTTTGAACGATCAAAATCCATCCACCACCACGTTTGACGAATCCACTTGATTGGTTATTGGTTGATAATTCAGGCAGTTTTCATCCATCTAACGATGGTTGAGAACCTATTAACTTTTGTTTTAATTAACATGTGCGCATGGCCAGATCCAATTACCTCTCTCACCAATAAAGCTCTATTGACCTTAGGCGGCAATAATATTACAAACTCATTAATATTGATGCTTAATTGTATTATTGGATTCATCATGACCCGTTTATAGATAATAATAGGAGCCCGTAAATGGTAAATCATCTTAACAGAAAAACCGTTGTCAGACCCACCTCGATCGATGTGCTATCATGGGCATTATTCAGTCCAGGAAAATTCATCTTTGATTTTACTATTCAAGAAATTAAATAACACCCTTTTGTGGAAGATTTTGAAGATCTTCACTAGCACTAATGCACATATATATCAAGTCTTATTAATTTGATTAAATCACAAATGGAATAGAGGATCGAACATAGCACTGGGTTCAGTTTAATTTGCAGTCCTTGAATCTAAACATGCAATTATAAAAGGAAAGGCTTTAAATAACTACACTTTATCACTTTTCTTTAATTAATTAATCTTCTCAGTATGGTTCATTACCGCCATCAACAAATCATTCAAAGGTGTCAACAGTTTTAATTAAGGGATCTCCCACCCATCGTAATCGTAATTAAGAGACCCGAAGAACATCTTCATTCAAACAAGGAATTCTTTTTTTTTTTTTGAAGAGAGCCTTTAGAGAGAGAGAGAGCAAGTAGAAAAGAAGATTTGAGATGCCATTATTGAATACCACATGTCGATGTGATTGGGCCCATGAAATGTCATCTAATTGGATATAACCAACCTTTCTTAAATGACGATCCGACATCTGAAACATTGAGATGTGGCAAAATCTAAAGTTGAGGACTTGATAACTCTGTATTTTAATGCCTTAAGGGCATCATTTCAGGGGTGTTTTCGGCCTTAGAATAGTCAAAGTATGTCATTTTCTTAGTTAAATTCAATGTTGTGACCTCTGAAGGTCTTTGTACAAATTTTGTGGAAAACTGGGGAAGTTACATTGCTTAAATGCAGTTTTTGGGAAGCTAGTGTGGAGTCCAGTTGAGAGAGGGGTGTTTTTGTGAAAAACTGAGAACAGGAGGGTGCCTCCTATCTGCTAAACCCAGAATGACACCCCGTCAATTGTATTAGCATGCTCCCCTCTTATTAGTAAACCCTAGGGCGCCTTCTAGCTCATTCTTTTCATTCTTAACAAACCCTAGCCACCCCTATCTGCTCAATCTCTACTTTCCATCCCTTCTAATGTTACCATTCCTTTTAGGACACTCTCGTTTTAGCTTTTTAACCCTAAGGCACCACCTAAAATCTAATCATCACCATTTAGCCCCTACTCATTAGATCCCAGCCCTCCATTCCATTTTCTAACTCAGCCATCCACTCTAGGGCGCCACAAGCTCCTTTTAATCTCCACCTTTCAAACCTAGGCGCCTTAATCTCCATCCTCCATTTCTAGGCACCCAAATCTCAGCCCTACATAATATTGGGCACCCTCTCCTTCTCTTATCAACTTTAGGATCAACCCAGAACCATCCTAACCCTTCATTAGAAACCCTAGGGTGCCCATATCTTTGCTAAAATCCAACTGCTGCCCCCCCCCTCTTTCTCTCTAATCCTAGTTGTGTCCATCCTTCTTTATAAAAAGGACCCAAGGTCTCCTAAGAAGGGTTAGATTCTGCCCCTAGTTAAGACGGAAGGCTAATCTTGAGAAGTTCAAGGGTAGAGGAAGAGGAGGATGCCCAAGCTAGAGGAGGGGTTCCTACTTGCAGTTCACCTAAGCCACTACTACCACCTCTGGATTCAGATCTCAACCATTAGTCTTAGATTTAATTTCTGCTCTTTCATTTCCAGTTCCGTTTTTTCCTTTCTGCAATTTACTTTCATTTAGTTTGATTCTTGTTTTCTTTTCTACAGATCTGGAATTCGGCCAGGTAAGACGGAAGGCCTAGCTCGAGAATTTCGAGGGTCAAACGAGAGATCCGGAGACTGCTTCCTCTGATCGGATTATAAACTTTTTATATTGTTCCTTTTATTTATTTTTCTGCACTTTTCACTTCCAACACAGTTTGAATTTTATTTTAATGAATTTCAATTTAATTAATTAAATTCTATGTTTCTACAACTCTCAATTGTGTTTCTTTCCCAGATTTAAGTAGATAACGATTTTTCCATCGCTTCCCTATGGATACGACTAGTTCTCACCATTTACTACGTTTGTAATTGTTTGAGAATCGGAAAAAAAATTATTAATATTAAAACTGGTGTTCCGAAGTGGTTAACGACACGCTTCCGGACACACCATGTTTTTGGCTCCGTTGCTGGGGAGCAACGGAGAAAATTTTTTATTTGCTTTGTCCGGATCTGTTTCATTATTTTTCTATTTTCGTTTAATTACTTGATTTGTAATTTCATTTTATTTTTTGTTTCTCTTTGATTTTGCAAGACATAATAGCGAAAGGTGGGGTACCGAAGCATTGGGGGACTACGGGAGAAGAGAAGAGAAGATTAATTGGATTGCATTTCAGGTGTAGTCAACTAGTCATCCCATTTTATTTTTTATTTTTTTTACTTTTATTTTTTAACTCTCTTTTTTGGTAGAATAGTGATTTTTGAATTTTTAATTAATTTTTTTCTAGATCTATTTTCTTCTTTATTTTTTATTTTTTTAGTATTATTTTTTTAGTATTATTTTTCTTTCGTTTTGTTTCTAGATCTATTTTCTTCTTTATTTTTTATGAGGGCGGATTTGGCCCTCCAATGACATTGTGACACATGGCACCTCAGAACAACTAGGTGACACTTGGAACCACTTAGGCAACAACTTGCCAAGTTGATGGTGTCCAACCTGGCGGCCTGGCCCAGCATGACCTAGCGGCCTGGCCCGAGCGCGGCCTGGCAGCCTAGCACATGCGCCGACCTAGTGGCCTGCCCCAGGCGCGAGTTGGCAGCCTGCCCAGGCACCGACCCGGCGACCTGTGAGACATGCTCGCCGACGAATTCGGCATGCATATCCTAACACTCCCACGATCCTTGGAAGTTGGTCCACGTGCCGAATGATCCGAAGGGTGGTCAACGTGCATGGCGGTTACCTCCGGGAATCTCAGACCAGTTAGACACGACCTCCTGGAGATCTCAGGGGCGGCACGTGAGCAACGCCTATATAAAGGCACCAACCCCAATGACATGGGGGGCAAGTAAGCAAGTAAGCGAGTTCTAGCTCTCATACTTTGTGATTTTTAGCTCGCAGTCTACTATGAGAGTATTGACTTAAGCATCAGAGCGACCTCGCCGGGTTAGCCACCCCGGGTCCTCTGACATTTTGTTCCTTGCAGGTCTCTAAAGAGCAACGAAGCTCATCAATCCAGCTCGTCACCAGGCAGCTCGACACCTCATAGTCAGCTCGCCACTAGGCAGCTCGACACCTGGTCAGCACGGCACCTCACAGGCAGCTCGGCACCTGGTCAGCCCGGCACCTCACAGGCAGCTCAGCACCTGGTCAGCCCGACACCTCACAAGCAGCTCGGCACCTAGTCAGCCTGACACCTCACAGGCAGCCCGGCACCTCACAGGCAGCTCAACACCTAGTCAGCCCAGCACCTCACAGGCAGCTCGGCACCTCATAATCAGCTCAGCACCTGATCAGCCCGGCACGTCACACGCAGCTCGCCACCTGGTCAACTCGGCACCTCATAGGCAGGTTGGCACTATAGTCAGCTCGGCACCTCATAGGCAGCTTGGCACTATAGTCAGCTCGCCACCTAGCCTACCTAGCTCGACTCAGCTCAGCAGCCAAAGTTCTCCACTTCGGCCTAAGTCATCGGCCACTTGGAAGCAGACCAAATGACGAGGTACTTGCACAAAAAATTCACAGTCCACCAAAAATCGATCCATCAATTGGCGCCATTTGTGGGAAACGCTACAAAAAGCTAAGTTCTCATCCTCTAAAAGAGTAAGTCCACACTTCCAGAAAGCTAAGTCCTCATCAGTCCTCTTCGCAAGGTCCCCTCTACAAAGATGATCTCTTCGTGGCTTCCGCGGGAGTTGGCGGCCAATAGACTGCATGGACGCCCTTACTGGTCGAGCCTTCCAAGGCTCCCGTGCGAGCTGGCGACCTAAAGTCAATAGTGTTGCCCCCGTAGGTCAAGCTCGTAGTAGCTTCTTGAAGGAGTGAGTGACTGGCGTCACGAGGCTGATGCAGTGCAGCCATAGCACTAAAGTACCAAACTGGCAAAGACTTCGGCACCACATAAGACCCAGTCGCCTCTTCGGCATGGGCAAAATCAACGAGAGTGGACTACGAGTCGCTCCCAGAGCCTAAGGGCTAAAATACCACATAAGACCCAGTTGCCTCTTCGGCATGGGCAAAGATCAAGGAGAGTGGACTACGAGTCGCTCCTAGAGACTAAGGGCTAAAATACTGAACTAGCGAAGACCTCCTCACCACATAAGACCCAGTCGCCTCTTCGGCATGGGAAAAATCAAGGAGCGGACTGTGAGTCACTCTCAGAGCCTAAGGAAATGAATCGACGCTTACGAGCTCACCGAATTATTCATTCTTGCCCCAGGCGCGAGCTGGAGGCCTACGAGACATGCTCGCCGACGAATTCGGCATGCATATCCTAACACTCCCACAATCCTTGGAAGTTGGCCCACGTGCCGAACGATCCGGAGGGTGGTCAACGTGCATGGCGGTTACCCCCAAGAATCTCAGACCAATTAGACACGACCTCTTGGAGATCTCGGGGACGGTACGTGAGCAAGGCCTATATAAAGGCTCCAACCCCAATGACAGGGGGGGCAAGTAAGCAAGTAAGCAAATTCTAGCTCTCATACTTTGTGATTTTTAGCTCGTAGTCTACCATGAGAGTACTGACTTAAGCATCGAAGCGACCTCGCTGGGTAAGCCACCCCGGGTCCTCTTACATTTGGTTCCTTGCAAGTCTCTAAAGAGCAACGAAGCTCATCAATCCAGCTCGTCACCAAGCAACTCGTCACCAAGCAGCTCGTCACCTCATAGTCAGCTCGGCACCTCCCAGGCAGCTCGGCACCTAGTCAGCCCGGCACCTCACAGGTAGCTCGGCACCTGGTCAGCTCGACACCACACAGGCAGCTCGACACCTAGTCAGCCCGACACCTCACAGGCAGCTCGGCACCTAGTCAACCCGGCACCTCACAAGCAGCTCGACACCTTATAGTTAGCTCGGCACCAGGTCAGCTCGGCACCTAGCCTGCCCAGCTTGACTCAGCTCGGCAACCAAAGTTCTCTAGTTCGGCCTGAGTCATCGGCCACTTGGAAGCAGACCAAATGACGAGGTACTTAGCACAAAAAATTCACACTCCACCAAAAATCGATCCATCAATTTTAATTTCTTGTTCGAATTTCTGTTTTACTAGGTTTTTTTTAGTTTTCAGATAAAAAAAATTTCGTTTATTTTATTTTATTTATTGCCTCGTAATCATTTTTTATTTTATTTTTGGTTTCAACTTTTGAGTAGCTATTTTTTTTCTCGCTTGTTAGAATTTATTTTTGGTAGTTGTTAATTCTTTTTAGCAAAATTATTTTTTTATTTTCTGTTTGCAAAAATTATTTGTTGCTTTATTTAATTTCTTTTTTAGTTATTTAATTGAATAATTAATTGTTAAATAGGAAATTATTCAAATTTTTTAATTTGAGTTTAAATTACAAATTTGAATTTAAATTTTAATTTTAATTAAAATCTGAATATGAATTTGAATTTAAATTTCAAATCATGAATTTCAAAAAATAAAAAATAAAGTAATCAAATAATAAAAAGTAAAAACAAAAAGAAAATAAAAAATTAATTAATATTTTAAAAGTTTTGCGTTTGAATTCCAACATTTAGGGTGTGACATTCTAGAGCATGCATCATATAGGATTATTTAATTGTTGAAATTACTTTGTTAGTGTGAATGTGTTAGGTTTTCTTTTTATTATTTTAATTGTTCCATTTGCTTAATTAGTTTTTTTTATTATTTTATGTTATATTGTTGAATTGCATATTAGAAATAATTGTTCATGCATTGTAATTAGTTTCATTTGCTTTGTTTATTTTATTTTCTTTCCGTTAATTCATTTAAAGGTAATCCAACTTAAATAAGATAAGGTGGGGATTCATCCCCCTTCCTTGGCCCAAAAAATCACCATCCTTCACGTGCGGTTCACCCTAAACCCTAATTTAAAATATGGATAGCAAGATCCTTTAGGGAGCCCCACATTTGGTTCAAGGGTGTGCTGAATTTTAGGGAAGCTTGTGATTACTTTCCATAACCGGCGGTTGGTGTCTAAGAAAAAATGTTAAACAATTAAGCTTAAGCGGGTTTTGTGGTTACTAAATTAGGCTCTTGCAAGAGCAAGGGGAGCCTCCCACATCCCCACCTCTTACTTGGCAAACCAAAAGAAGTGGTGTAATTCCAAGTGAATTGCTTGTATTTTTTTAATTTTGAAAATTCAAATTTCAAATTTGAATCAAAGATGTGAAACTACAAGTTCTCCATGACATGACCAGTGGGCATCACGTGTATTATGTTCTCTCCACCCCTGATTTAGTGGACTCCTTGCTAATTTCTATGTAATACCATAATACATGTATAAAAACAGGATTTTGTTTTCTTTTTTTTTTTGGTATTACTAGTAAATGTGTACATGCATTTGCATGTGGTAGTATCTCTAGGACAAAATTATTTATAACTCATGGGCAGGTAGCTTCTAAATGGTTATAAGTGGATAGTTTTGGAAGTGACAATAAATGATATATATGTCCTTTTTATGCCCGTTATATGCTTGAACAAGGGGGGTAGAAATCATCCAATGAAAATTCCAAAAAGAAGGGCATTCGATCTGTATAGATATAGATATTACAAGGGGGAATTAAGTGAAGAAGGCAAAAAAAATGAGAAGGGTGTACATGAGGTCCACTGGCCTTGCCACAGAGATCATGCATGTCCACGGATTTGATCCCATGCCACCGTATTTGGAGAGTGACCATATCTCAGTGAGTCTGGATCTCCTCACAAAGCGCTCCTATAATTGAGTTATGTGCAACAAGTCAAGGGCTGAGATGCATCCACATTCGGTTACTATGTGTTCAAGCAGCAGCAATAGACAAACCCACGATGTCAAATGTTGTTGTCATGCTGGGTGGTGAATCCATCTCTCTTCTACAACCCAAACAACCAGAATTTTCAGTTGAACATTTTATTATTAATTCAGAACAATCTTCGTCCAATGCTGAAATTGGATCCATTGACGATGTAACCATTTCAAATGTTGCACCTAGATGATCAGACATTTTTCACCTTTGCTATATCATATTCCGAATTTATTACAAAAAACATTGGCCTTTGGCAACAATACCAAGTAAAAAATTGGCCTCGATGTGGCACCAAGTGTAAGATCTGCGTCCACAAGCATTATTTGCAGTTCGGGTTGTGTTTCCCTTTACCCCACTCGTCCTGGAGTTGCTGAATCATTATAAGTTGACTCTTAGCTAGCTTGTGCCAAACCTACTGAGAACAATTGTGGCGGTCTTGGTGACGACCCATCTTCGAAACCTTCCAATGATAGTGAACATCTTTCGAAGCTTGTTAACACTGAGGAAAAACCCCAATGGCGAGGGGTTATTGAATTTCCAAGGCCAAAGGGGGAGAGTGTTGGATAATCGATCCTCTATGCAAAACTGGACGAAGAAGTACCTTTTTGTGAGTTGCAATAGAGGTTGGCCCTTTAGGACCGATTGGGGAAGCCCGAATATGCTGGTCAAGAGGATCGCGCTGTGTAGCAATGACAAGGAGAAGGCCATTATGAATTGGCTTCGGTTGGGTGGAACGGTTCATGCTAGACTCTTGGTGAGGGAGGAAGCCTTGGTGAAGGCCGGCCTTAATCCTACCCGCTCGGTACAGATGCTCCTGCCGCTTTGCTATTTATGCTTTCTGTTGAATTTTGAAAATTTTCTAACTATTTCAGATTTCTTTCTTGAAAATATGGATGAAAACAAGAAGGCAAAGTTGCTGGAGGCTATGGCATCTAAGGGAGCTACTAAGAAGGGAGTTGTCAAAAATATGCCTTAGTGCCAACAGGAGAAGGTGGCCGCCAAACAATGGTTTGAGGCCGCGGTGGCCCATGACAAGACGATGGCGCAAAAGCACCCTGTGGAGGCAGCCCGAGTCCCTTAGGCGAAAACATTTTAGTTGAGCGAGTAACGTTGACTCAAGGGAACCTCGGGCAGATTACACCAAGGGGAGCCTCGATCTTTCGACCCCGGGACGACGAGCCCCTCACCACTCGTTGCATCTATCAGCAATAATGGAGTATTTGAGAGGGGAATTTCCTATCCATGGTTGGCGTCGGCTGACAACTCACACTCGACATGGTTCTCCCAGCAGTTGCCAGTCCAAGATGCAATGCATTGTGCACTCGGTCCGGGCCAAGGCCACTGAAGTATGTACATACTTCTCTGGGTCCACTATGTTTCTCGAGGTCTTCTTGGAGGAATGTGACTAGCAAGTTTTCCTTTTAGTGTGTAGATGGTCTCCCGCTCGGTCAACCTTTATGACAAGGTGGAAGTGCAGATCCAACAACTTCAGCAGGCACAAGAGGTGTTTGAAGGGTTAGAATCCATAATACGGATGGCCGAACCATACTAGATGGTTGGGAAAATTTTCAAAAATTTCCTATTCCTTTTGGGAATTAAATTCACTGTGTTTTGAAAAACTATATTTTTCAGGATTGGAAGATCGGTCTTGCACTAAACCGGACCAAATTTGAAACCGAATAAAGAGGGAGATTTGTACCTGATACAAATACCACAAAAACATAATTCCCATGGTGGAAGTTCATGCCCAAATCAGTCCTAAAACTAGCTTCTACTGAATATGGCATAGTGTATAGGTCAGCAATATAGTTTTTAGCAAAACTGATATTCAACTACTTGAATCAAACTAAGGATGATGAGCCTGATATCCCCTAAATTTCTTGCAAAAATAAGAGAAAAAACTAGGAGACAAAAGGGTACAGAAAGAACTAGGAACTGCAAAAATATGAAACTATCTTGGACTAGTCCACCCCCTCCTCTTTTATAATCTCTTATTGAGCTATCTCCTAATCTATTTAGGAGATAATCCAGATCTAAATCAGATATGAACTCTAATTAGATTAATACCTTATCTTCTTATAAGATTAGGTGCTCCATGCCCAGATTCGCCTCATGGCACATGAAAACTTAAATTGTCATGTGATAGCTTAATTAATCATTTTAATTATGAGCATTAACCCAATCAACTATAAGACTCACAACCCAAGGGTGTTGCATGGCCAGCTTAGGCCTGACTTGTATGGCGTGGCACCCAACAATGACCTCACATAAGTCCACATGGGTTTGGTCCAACCTATATGAAAAGGCTTGGCCGAATTCATTGCTAAATATAGTGAACCCCTAAGCACATCATCACGGGCTCAATATGGGCCCAACATTTACACTTAAATGATACTTAAATTTAGCAATCCTATGAAGATCTAAGGATAATTTACTCAAGTAAGATAAAGCCCATCAGGTACCTGATGATCAAACACTGATCAATATAATCGAATTCAATTTGGATAATTCAAATATCTAATCGGTCGATTTCGGATATCCTATTCCTACCAAATAGTTAATCGGATTTGAATTTAGATATGACCTGATTCGATTCGATAAATATCCGATCGACTGATTATTTAATTCTTATATATAATATATAAAATATTTTATAATTTATATATAATAATTAAGTTATATAAATAATTTATATATTTATATACTTTATATCAATAAAATATTTATTTTATATATTTATTAATTATCTAAAATAATTAATTAAATGAATTTGAATCGAATCGGATATTCAAATACTTAATCGGATTTGAATTTGGATATTAATTTGCAATATCCGTCAAATATCGAATTGAATTCAGATATCGGATTCGAGTTCGAATATTGCTTGATCTTATTCGAATTTGATCCCTTTACACCCCCACCGATAGGGAAGGACCTCTCCCCAAGCTGCAATGTGCATTGTCACACTCTTTACTCAGATGGATCCTGAAAATTAAAATCTTTTGCAATTTTTATAAAACATTAATATATATATATATATATATATATATATATATATATATTGAAAACCCAATCTCAAACACAGTTGAACTACATTGCATGTAGTTTAGGTTTCTATCAAAGAGAGTATAATCCGTATCATTACTTTGTCGAATAAAGGGTTTGATCCTATCACTATGATCTCCCCACTCAAGTGAATTCTCATATTGCCCCAAAATACCCAAGTTGTGATCCTTGATGGATTTCACTGATTGACATATCAAATACAACCTAATTCAATACCTAATGCACTATCATAATCAAGTCTAGGGGTTATATGTAACTTTCCAATTTTGCCCATCAATCTCCAAGGTCCTGGGCATAATTAGAAAATTGTTCGGGTTTAGTGTTTCATCCAAACACACACTACATGTGGTCCGGGTTTAAGCCTAGCAGTTGAGACCAGCTGCCCAACTTCTTTGGTGGCACATTAGTGTTAGCATTGACATAATAAACTCCCCAAGTCTATCCAACAACTGAGAACATTTTAAACTAACACGAGTCTCATAAGTGTCCTGTTTAAGGGGTAATTACACAGAAACATACCAATATCAACAAGAAACAATAATGTACTTTTATTCTTGATTTCCCAGATGAGCAAAGGGTCCAAAATATTCCATTTGGAACTCCTGATTTCATAGAAAAAAATATACAAGATGGAAATCAAATGAGCTCTTCAGAACTGCCCCTAATGGATTTTGATGCTATAAAAGTAGCTACAGACAACTTTTCAGATTCAAATAAGCTTGGACAAGGTGGGTTTGGCACTGTGTACAAGGTAATAACACATTTAAAGTGCTGAACACTTATAACAATACTACTACCCTTGATGATCTCCGCTTCTTTTTATTTTTTTCCCTTCAATTAAGAAAGAATTTCATTGTTTCAAGGCATATTAGCAAATGGAAAGGAAGTAGCTGTTAAAAGGCTATGAAGAAAATCATGGCAGGGTGTAGAAGAGTTCAAGAATGAGATAATACTAATCGCAAAACTCCAACATAGGAACCTTGTTAGGATTTTGGGTTGTGGCATCCAGGGAGATGAGAAACTACTAGTTTACGAATTTATGCCTAACATGAGCCTTGATGCCTTTATCTTTGGTGTGTTCCCTTTTCATCCTTTGCTTTGTTTTTTTTTTTTATTAGTTTACCACAACACTACATTAGATTTATTCAGATTTAAACAATAAATTTGAAAGCATGTGCTTAATTTCAGATCCAATACGATGCTCCCAACTTGACTGAAGAACATACTTTAATATTATTCGTGGGATTGCACGGGGTCTTCTTTACCTTCATTAAGACTCTGTTGGGTCCAGCCCATTATGAGACATTGACCCATGTTACAACCCATATTCTTTCGGCTCATTGTTTTTTTCTTCAAAAAAAAAACTAGGGTTATATCTGATCTGTGTAGTGTGTTGAAAACAGAGAGCAAAAAGAGAGAAATCGGAAAAATTGTGCTGCAGATTCTCAGTGCGCAGCATTTATCAAACGGCCAGAACGTTCCCATCCACCGTCCGATGGAGCTGAAACTTGGATAGCTGGTGGAGGAATCCTTGATCCTCATTCTGAACGGTTGGATCTTTGATCGGCGTTCTGAATCGTCGGGTATTTGAGGTCGAACAGAAGCAACTCGCAGCTGGTCGGGAAAAGAAAACAACTCGCGGTAGTCTTCCTCAAACACTCTGATCAAGGGTCATTTGTGGTCCGATTTGGCTGCAATTTGGTGGGCTTGTTCGGAACTCATGGACCTACGATTGGAACGGTGAAGATCTGATTTGGAGCACGGGAGTCTCTATTTTGTGGCCTGAAAAGTAGCCACGTTTGTGAGATTTTCTGACTGTTCCTTTCACAGCTTTTGGTATTCTTGTGTATATATTTGAGAATCTATATTTGCTCTAAGTTTGTGAGCATATTGTAGTGTTTGACTTGCTGTAATGATTACCTCAAGTTATTAGTGGAGATTTTGGTTGGGTATCCTTGGCATCATGGTTTTTACCCTTCACATTGGAGGGGTTTTCCACGTTAAATATTGTGTCTCTCTTCTCTGACTTATGATTGTTTTTTGTTGATATCTTACTTGGAATTGTGCTAGCTGAATATCTACAAGTTCGGTTATTTGGGATAGAAATAGTTTGGGGATAAACTTGGTTTCTACCCATCAGAGTGGTATCAGAGCTTGGTTGATTGATTTGGTGTAGCTATCGATATTAGCACAAGTAGAATGATAAATTTGAATGGCACAAATTATCATTTATGGAAGAGCAAGATGAAGGATCTTTTGTTTGTTAAAAGTTTGCATTTGCCTATATTTCCTTCTGAAAAGCCTGAATCCAAAAGTGATGAAGAATGGGCATTTGAGCATGAACAAGTATGTTGATTTATTCGTCATTTTGTTGATAAAAATGTGTATAATCATATTCAACATGAGACACATGCAAGATCATTGTGGAGTAAACTTGATAATTTATGTGCCTCTAAGACTAGCAATAATAAGTTGTTTTTTCTTAAGAAAATGATGCAGCTCAAATATAAGGAAGGAAACTCCATGGATGATTATTTGAATGAATTTCAAGGAGTGATTGATCAATTGTCAGGTATGGGCATAAAATTCGTTAATAAGATTTTGGGCCTCTTGTTGTTTGCCACTTTACCAGATTCTTGGGAAACTTTTCGTGTTTCACTTGTTAATTCTACCTCTGATGGTAATGTGACTTTGGAACATGTTAAAAGTAGTGTTTTGAATAAAGAGATGAGAAGAAGGTCTCAAACTTCATCTACACAGTCTGAGGTTCTTGTCATAAAAAATAGGGGGAGAAGCAAAAATAAAAATGAAAAGGGTAAAGATAAAAGTAGAAGCAATTCAAGATCAAGACACAAAAATCTTGAGTGCCATTGTTGTGGAAAGATGGGGCATATAAAGAAATATTGTTACAAGTGGAAAAGAGAAAATAAGAGTGCTAATAATAAGCAAGGGAAAAAGGAACATGAAAATAATGATCTTGTTGCTACTGCCACTGATGATGATCTTGTTCTTGTTTATGATGATAACTTGATAAATGTTGCTTGTCATGAGACAAGTTGGGTGATTGATAGTGGTGCCTCATTTCATGTGACTTCAAGAAAAGATTTTTTCACATCTTATACTTCAGGAGACTTTGGGGTTTTGAAGATGGGGAATGGTGCAGTTGTACCAGTAGTAGGCATTGGAACTGTTTTCTTAGAGACCAACAACAAAACAAAGTTGGTACTGAATGATGTTAAGCGTGCTCCTAGTGTTCGCTTACATTTGATATCTATAGGAAAGCTTGATGATGATGGTTACTGTAACTTCTTTGGCAATGGAGAATGAAAACTCAAGAAAGGAAATCTGGTTGTGGCCTGAGGTAACAAAGTTTCTAACTTATATTTGATGAATGCTTCTATCTTTGCAAATTCTGTGAATGCATTTAATGGTGACAGCTTATCAGAATTATGGCACAAGAGGCTTAGTCACATAAGTGAAAAAGGGCTTAACTGTTTGGCCAAGAAAAATGTTTTGTCGGGTTTGAAAGGTGCGATGTTGAAAAGACATGTTCACTGTTTGGCTAGGAAACAAAAAAGGATTTCTTTCAAAAGTCATCCTTCGTCCAGGAAAAGCAGGTTTCTTGAATTAGTACACTCAAATGTTTGCAGTCCATTAAAGGTAAAGACACATGGTGGTGCACTTTATTTTGTTACTTTTATTGATGACCATTCAAGAAAACTTTGGGTTTATATTTTGAAATCCAAAGATCAGGTGCTTGACGTGTTTAAAGTTTTTCAGGTTTCAGTTGAACGAGAAACAGGAATGAAACTTAAATGCATTCGCACTGATAATGGTGGTGAATATTGTGGTCCATTTGATGTGTATTGCAGACATCAGGGCATTAGACATCAGAAAATACCTCCTAAGACTCCTCAACTGAATGGTCTTGCAGAAAGAATGAACAGAACACTAGTGGAAAGAGTTAGATGCTTACTTTCAGAGGAAAAATTACCCGGATCATTTTGGGGCGAGGCATTACTCACTGTTGCGCATGTTATTAATTTGTCCCCTATTGTTGCATTGCAGGGTGATGTTCCTAATAGAGTTTGGTATGGGAAGAATGTTTCTTATGATCACTTGCGTTTATTTGGATGCAAGGCTTTTGTACATGTGCCGAAAGATGAGAGGTCTAAGTTAGATATCAAGACAAGATAGTGCATCTTTTTTGGGTATGGTCAAGATGAATTTGGCTACAAGTTTTATGATCCAGTTGAAAATAAACTCGTTAGAAGCAAAGATTGGTCTTCATGGAGAACCAAACAATTAAAGACATCGATAAGGCAGAGAATGCAAGTACCTCTCAGAGCAGTAGTGATTTGACTGATGTGGACCCAGTTCCTTT
Source organism: Nelumbo nucifera (assembly GCF_055504915.1). Classification (NCBI taxonomy): domain Eukaryota; kingdom Viridiplantae; phylum Streptophyta; class Magnoliopsida; order Proteales; family Nelumbonaceae; genus Nelumbo; species Nelumbo nucifera. The sequence goes on along the minus strand of NC_142649.1, from coordinate 141,601,574 downwards.
GACACATGTGCCAAATGTGATTGAGAATGATGTGGAAGCTGATGATCAACATGGTATAGAGGATTTTTATGTTTCCTTAGATGATGATGCAGTTGAACAACACCAGGCTTCTACAGTTCCATCTGATGTTTTACTTCGGAGGTCTACTAGAGACTGACAGCCTTCCACTAGGTATCCTTCTTACCAATATGTTCTTTTGACTGATTGTGGGGAACCCGAAAGCTATGATGAGGCTATTGAAAGTGAGAACAAAAATGAGTGGCTCAATGCTATGAATGTTAAACGGTTTTGTATGCCCTTAGCTTCAATCAGAATGATGTACTTTATGAGTTTATTGTAAATGAATAAAGGTGCATATTTGATTCATGTTCCCTTGGTATGTTTCTGTGTAATACCCTTAAACTGGACACTTAATGAGACTCGTGTTAGTTTAGAATGTTCACAGCTACTGGGTCGGTCTGCGGAGACCTATCCTGACAAGGCTAACACTGTGGTGCCACCAAGTCGGTTGGGGTGAACTGTCTCAGCTGCTAGGGTGAGACCCTTGGCACATATAGTGTAGGATTAATTGAATCTATGAACTGGACCAGATTTCCAGCATTGCCCTGGACCTTGGAGATTGATGGGCAAAATTGGAAAGTTACACCCGACCCCTAGACTCGATTATGATACTGCACTAGGTGTCGGATCGGGCTGTTTTTGATGTAGCAAACAGTGAGATCCTTAGCAAGGGTCAAAACCTGGGTATGTTGGGACAATCCGAGAATTCATCTGAGTGGGTGATCATAATGAAAGGATCAGCCCCTTTGTCGGACAAAGGTAATGATAGGGGATGCACTCTCACTGATGGAAACCAAGACTGCCGGCAACCGATTTCAACCGTTGAGATTTGTTTTTGCAAAGTATATTTTATATGAGATATAAAAGTATATATATTATGGTTTCTAAATTGTTTGCAAAAGGTTTTAATTCCTGGGATCCATATAAGTGGAGAGTGCAACACTGTTCCTTGCAGCCGAGGGAGAGGTCCTCTCTTGTCGGGCAGTGTATGATCATTATGGGCTAAGAGGTTAAGTGTAAGACCATTGAGGATAATACCTGATGGGCTAATCTTGCATCTGCCCACAATCCCTGGGTGTTACAAGGTGGCTTGGCCCAGGGACCACTTAGGGTAAGTGTTGGGCCCATAGAGCCCATAAGATGGGATTCAGGGGGTGCACTGTCCATAACAGTGTATTCAGCCAGGCCTTGTAACAAAGGCTGGGCCGAACCCATGTGGCTGATGTGTAGATCAATGTTTGGGTCCCACGCCATACAAGGAAGCCCAACTGGGCAGCAATTTGGAAGGCTGATTGAGTACATAACCTTAAATGGGCCTTAAGCCCATTTCGAACTGGGCTGATTTGATCAGTCAATTAAAGGGGGCGAATTCTGAAGTGGATCAGCTGATGGGATTGGGCTTAGACCCTATCCACTTAGAGAGTCCAAGATCTAAATGAGATTTAGATATGGAAACCTCCTAATTAGATTAGGAGATGGCTGATCTGATCTGCAGATAAGATAAGGACTATCCCTTATCACTTAAAGGGACTTTTAACCCAAATGTGATTTGGATTAGCAACTCCTAATCTGATTAGGAGCAGATCCCTTTAAGATTACAAAAGAAGAAAGGGGCGGCAGCCCTTTGAGAAAAAAAAACAACACAACATATTTTCTCTTTAGAGCAAAGAAAGAGAGAAAGAGAGATTTCCTGCATACTGCGAATTCTCTCCTACTGCCTCCTTCCTGTCATTGCCATTCCTTTTAGTTCGATCTCCAGTTCTTGGGAGAATTCAAGATTTGATCTTGATTTCAATCTTTTGGGAAAATGTTGGTTGGAGCTGTACCCACAAGCCATTTAGTTGATTCTTGCGAAGGGTCAAGTTCTTTTAAAGAACATTGCTGATTCTGCTCCATCCTTCACTGCGCCATCTTCAGTGGGAACAGATTTTTGATCCTTCCTTGGGCATGAACACCTCCATTGGGAGATATTACTTCTCCGTATCTGGTATAAATCTCTCCTATTCCTTTTGGTTCAGATCTTATTCAGTTTAAGGTTTAAGAATGATCCTTGAAAATATGATTTTCTAAATAGGGAATTCGATTCCCTGCAAAGATGGGAGAAATTTTTGAAATTCGCCCTATCCATTCCGCAAGATTTGGGTGTCCATGTGATGGATATCTCATCGCTTTAATGAAAGACGAGATGAAGTCTTTGTATGACAACAACACCTTTGAATTGGTAGAATTTCCTAAGGGCAAACAAGCTTTAAAGAACCGATGGGTTTACAGGTTGAAGACATCGGAAAACACTTCACAACCACGATTTAAAGCTAGATTGATTGTCAAGGGCTTCAGTCAAAAGAAAGGTATTGATTTTGAAGAAATTTTCTCACCTGTTGTGAAAATGTCATCTATCAGGATTGTGTTGAGTTTAGCTGCTAATCTTGATTTGGAAGTTGAGCAGATGGATGTGAAGACGGCCTTTATCCACGGTGACTTAGAGGAAGAAATTTATATGGAGCAGCTTGAGGTGTTGAGATGCATCCACATTGGGCTTTTGTGTGTTCAAGAAGATGCAGCTCATAGGCCCACCTTGTCATCTGTAATTCTTATGTTAACAATTGAATCTGTACCTCTTCCTCAACCTACAAAACCAGTATTTGCCTTGGGAAGACTCATGCTTCAACCAAATCACTCTTCTTCATCAGTCATTTGTTCTACCAATATTGCCACTATTTCTGATGTTTCCTCACGTTGATAGTTGAGATTATCTCTCTCTTTTTGATGTTTTACCACTATTTGTATTTCTGATGTATTGAAACCAAGGCAATTATCCACTTTATATAGTATAGACTTGAAAAAAAATGAAAAACTTGACATTGCTGTCCCTTGAGGCATTGAAGTTGATTTTTATTTGCTCATCCTAGGAGCATAGCAAGACCATGTGCGGCACATGTAAGAAGAGGTTTTTTTTTTAAGGAAGGCACGAAACAGAATGAAATGGCCAAATAGGATTCGTCTACCAGACTATATGCCTGAGATAAGGCTCAAATGAAATGATGATGTGTCTTGAGGAATTCTGTCATTGTTGTCCTTACCTTTTCAATTTCAAGCACTATTAGAGAATCAGTATTTTATTGTTATAAGCACTCTTCCATTTGTATTTTTCCTTTTACTGCATTTGGAAACAATGCAAATAAGTGTGAAAACAAATATGTGGAGTGTAAAACGGTTCATATAAATTGTAAAATTGGGTTAGTTTTGCATTGACAAATTTATCTTCTTAGCAAACAGATTTTAACTTAATGGATGCAAACATGAATTCCAATAAAGCATATGCTTTTTTTTTTAATCAAAAGCCCACTTGAATGCAAATTTACTTCTTTTTTATTGATGTACTTTTACATCTTATTATCAATATAAACATACATTGGTCTGTCATCTGTCAATGCATAAATGTAATGTTGCCAAACACAGGCAAAAAAGAACCGGCATGCAAATTTACCCTAAACCAAGATTTACACTCCATTTGCATTGTTTCCAAACTTAGCCTTAGAGAAAAATTCACCTAGACTACCTTGTTTGTTTCATGAATTAGTTATTTAATACATATATTACCACAAAATTAAAATAAATTTAGATAAGTCTCATAAGTGAACAGTGAAAGAGTTACTGTATCAGAACCACATTTGCTATGATCGAGGTCATGCATCAAGTGTTGTATTTAATGTTTTAATTACTTGAAAATTAAATTCGGACACGTTTCAGTGGAGTTTATTTTAATTAGAAATTTTTCATTTATATTACAACAATGAGAATTTTGGCATATGCATGCATGCATGTCATTACATTAATTAGAACATTATTTCAGGGGAAAATTTATGATATGGGAAAGATATGGTATAAAGAGAGTTTTAACCGATCAAAATCCATCCACCACCACGTTTGACGAATCCACTTGATTGGTTATTGGTTGATAATTCAGGCAGTTTTCATCCATCTAACGATGGTTGAGAACCTATTAACTTTTGTTTTAATTAACATGTGCGCATGGCCAGATCCAATTACCTCTCTCACCCATAAAGCTCTATTGAACTAAGGCGACAATAATATTACAACCTCATTAATATTGATGCTTAATTGTATTATTGAATTAATCATGACCCATTTATAGATAATAATAGGAGCCCGTAAACGGTAAATCATCTTAACAGAAAAACCGTTGTCAGTGCTTCTGGTTTGGTGATGCATGAACCCTAACTGATGCACTTGATCCTATTCTGCATAATAATAATAATAATAAGAAAGAAGACATATTCATGCATTTTAATTCAAGCTCAAATCGATGTACCCACCTCGATCGATGTGCTATAATCGGTATTGTTCAGTCCAGGAAAATTCATCTTTGATTCAACTATTCAAGAAATTAAACAACACCTTTTTGTGGTGGAAGATTTTGAAGATCTTCACTAGCACTAATGCACATACATATCAAGTCTTATTAATTTGATTAAATTCAATGTTGTGACATTTGAACGTCTTTGTACAATTTATGTGGAAAACTAAAAAACTTACATTGCTTAAATGCAGTTTTTGAAAAGCTGATGTGAAGTCCAGTTGAGAGAGAGGTGTTTTTGTAAAAAACTGAGAACAGGAGGGTACCTCCTATCTGGTAAAACCCATAATGGCGCCCTGCCAATTGTATTAGCATATTCCCCTCTCATTAGCAAACCCTAGGCCTTCTAGCTCATTCTTTTCGTTCTTAGGAAACCCTAGCCACCCCTATTTGCTCAATCTCTACTTTCCATCCCTTCTAATGTCTACCTTCCTTTTAAGACACTCTCCTTTTAGCTTTTTAACCCTAGGGCATCACCTAACATCTAATCCTCACCATTTATCCCCTACTCATTACATCTCAGCCCTCCATTCCATTTTCTATCTCAGCCATTCACTTTAGGGCGCCACACACTCCTTTTAATCTCCACCTTTAAACCCTAGGCGCCTTAATCTCCACCCTCCATTTATAGGCGCCCAAATTTCAGCCCTACATAATATTGGGCACCCTCTCCTTCTCTTCTCAACCTTAGGATCAACCCAGAACCATCTTAACCCTTCATTAGAAACCTTAGGGCATCCATATCTTTGCTAAAACCCAGTTGTTGCCCCCCTCTTTCTCTCTAATCCTAGTTGTGTCAATCAATCTTTATAAAAATGACACAAGGGCTCCTAAGAAGGGGTTGGATTCTGCCCCCAGGTAAGATGGAAGGCTAATCTTTGAGAATTTCAAGGGTAGAGGAAGAGGAGGATGCCCAGGCAAGAGGAGGGGTTCCTATTTGCAGTTCACCTAATCCACTACTACCACCTCTGGATTCGGATCCCAACCATTAGTCTGAGATTTAATTTCTATTCTTTCATTTTCAGTTTCATTTTTTCCTTTCTGCAATTTACTTTCATTTAGTTCGAGTCTTGTTTTTTCTTTTCTGTAGGTAGGGAATTCGTCTAGGTAAGATGGAAGGCCTAGCTCAAGAAGTTCGAGGGTCAAAGGAAAGATCCAGAGGCTGCTACCTCTGATCGGATTACAAACTTTTTATTAAGTTCCTTTTATTTATTTATTTTTCTGCACTTTTCACTTCCAGCATAGTTCCAATTTTATTTTAATGAATTTTAGTTTATTTAATTAAATTCTATGTTTCTACAAGTCTCAATTGTGTTCTCTTTCCCAGATTTAAGTACATAACGATTTTTCCATCGCTTCCCTGTGGATACAACCTGTTCTCACCATTTATTGCATTTGTAATTGTTTGAGAATCGAAAAAAAATTATAAATATTAAAACCGGTGTTCCGAATTGGTTAACGACACGCTTTCGAACACACCAAGTTTTTATTTGCTTTATTCGGATCTGTTTCATTATTTTTTCTAATTTTGTTTAATTACTTGATTTGTAATCTCATTTTAATTCTTGTTTTTCTTTAATTTTGCAGGACGTAATAGCGAAATGTGGGGTACCGGAGAATTGGGGGACTACGGGAGAGAAGAGAAGAGAAGATTAATTGGATTGCATTTCAAGTGTAGTCGTCCCATTTTATTTTTTATTTTTTATTTTTATTTTTGAACTATTGTTTTAGTAGAATAGTGATTTTTTTTAATTTTTGAATTAATTTTTTTCTAGATCCGATTTATTTTTTTTAGTATTATTTTTCTATAATTTTGTTTCTAGATCTATTTTCTTCTTTATTTTAATTTCTTGTTTGAATTTCTGTTTTAGTAGCTCTTTTTTTAATTTTTAGATAAAAAAATTTCGTTTATTTTATTTTATTTTTTTGCCTCGTAATCATTTTTTGTTTTATTTTCGTTTTCTCCTTTCGAGTAGCTATTTCTTTTCTCATTTGTTAGAATTTATTTTTGGTAGTTGTTAATTCTTTTTATCACAATTAATTTTTTATTTTCTGTTTGCAATAATTATTTGTTGTTTTATTTAATTTCCTTTTTTAGTTATTTAATTGAATAATTAATTGTTAAATAGGAAATTATTCAAATTTTTAATTTGAGTTTAAATAACAAATTTGAATTCAAATCTGAATTTGAATTTAAATTTAAATTTCAAATCATGAATTTCAAAAAAATAAAAATAAAGTTATGAAATAATAAAAAAAGAAAAAGAAAATAATAAATTAATTAATATTTTAAAAGTTTTGCATTTGCATTCGAACATTTTGGGTGTGATATTCTAGAACATGCATCATATAGGTTTATTTAATTGTTGAAATTATTTTGTTAGTTTGAATGTGTTAGGTTTTCATTTTATTATTTTAATAGTTCCGTTTGCTTAATTAGTTTGTTTTATTATTTTATGTTATATTGTTGAATTGCATATTACAAATAATTGTTCATGCATTGTAATTAGTTGCATTTGCTCTGTTTATTTTGTTTTTTTTTTTCGTTAATCCATTTAAAGGCAATCCAGCATAAATAAGATAAGGTGGGGATTTCATCACCCTTCCTTGGCCCAAAAAATCACCATCCTTCACGTGCAGTTCACCCTAAACCCTAATTAAAATATGGATAGCAAGATCCTTTAGGGAGCCCTACATTTGGTTCAAGGGTGTGCTGAATTTTAGAGAAGCTTGTGATTACTTTCCATAACCGGTGGTTGGTGTCTAAGAAAAGATGTTAAATAGTTAAGCCTAAGTGGGCTTTGTAGTTACTTAATTAGGTCCTTGAAAAAGCAAGGGGAGCCTCCCACATCCCCACCTCTTACCTGGCTAACCAAAGGAAGATGTGTAATTCCAAGTGAACCTAAAAGGATTCACATTGGTTGAACCACTAGTTTAGGAAACCCTAGGTCAGCCCATAGCTCGTGTGTGTGAATTGCTTGTATTTTTTTAATTTTAAAAATTCAATATTGATTTTAAATTTCAAGAATTTGAATTTCAAAATCTGAATTTGAATTTAAATTTCAAATTTAAAAAAAGGGAAAAAATAAAAATTCAAAATTGAATTTGAATTTTAGGAATTTAAGTTTCAAAATCTAAATTTGAACTTAAATTTCAAAAATTTAAAATTTAAATAAAAATAAAATATTAAAATATTAAAATATATAAAAAAGAGAAAATCAAGAATTTAAAAATTTAAATTTGAGTTAAAATTGCAGAATTTAAATTTCAAAATCTAAATTTGAAATTAAAATTTCAAATTTCAAAAAAGAAGAAAAAGGAGGGTTAAAACAAAATAAAATGAATTCAATGGCTGGAGTTTGTGAAATGGGAAACTACATCCAAACTGAGCCACAGATAGATTGGAACCATGTGTCTCAACAACTGGATAGGAGTAATGGAATGGCCCTAAGACTTGATCAAGTCCTTTTTGCATTAGCCTAGTCATGCCATTAGGAACAATGACACTTAAGTTGGGGGCTAAGGAAAGAGAGGAAAAAAATGAAATTTTGAAAAGAAAAATGAGAAGCTAAGCCTTTTAATATGTAGAATTAAAATTTCACTGAAAATTTTAAAAATTCATTCCAATGAAAAAAATTTCCAAATAGAAAAAGTTGAGAAAACTAATAAAAGAATATTAAATTTTGTAGAAATTGGTAGCAAGTGATAGGAGTAAAAATTGGTCTTATTTGAATATTGTTGAAACTGTTTAGAAATTGAAAAATACTCCCAAGTTTGCCCCTACCAAGATAAGAAGAGAAAGATGGATAAATTAGACAAAAAATCTTCAAATTGTTAGAAACATTGAACTGCCCTAAACAATGTTGCAAAAAAAAAAAAGAATAAAAGATCAATGGACACCCTAGACTTAGTAACTGGGTCTCTTCACCTAAGTCAAGTGTCGAGATTCGTGTCAAACGGAAAATGGATTTTCAAAGACACTTACCTAACACTTAGTAACCAAGTCTCTTCACCTAAGGCAAGTGTTGAGATTCGCGTAAAACAGCTGAAGGTAACGATAAAAGTAAGTGTACATATCAAGTTTAGGGGTAGAAATCCATTGTAAAAAATGATAAGAAGAATATCCACCAAATTTCAAAAATCAATCTCAAGTTATCAAGACAATCTGCAAATGAAAGGGTAAATATGATTTCTAAGCCAAGTCTCCGCAATATTCAAAGTATGATAGTTTTACTCCTTAAACCCAATTCCAATCTATATAAAGTTTGAGAATTTTGGAATCAGGATACTTGGGTAATTTTGTGAGGGATGATCTTGCAATGGGAATGATCTCTTTACTTAGTGTGATTATAAAGCTGCATTGCTAAGGGACTAGTAATGGTTAAGTTGGGGGGTGTGATAACTTTGTATTTTGATGCCTTAAGGGCATCATTTCAGGGGTATTTTCAGCTTTAGAATAGTCAAAGTGTGTCATTTTCCCAGTTAAACTCAATATTATGACCTCTGAGGGTCTCAGTACAACATCTGTGGAAAGCTGGGGAAGTTAAATTGCTAAAATGTAGTTTTTGGAAAGCTGGTGTGAAGTCCAGTTGAGGGAGGGGTGTTTCTATGAAAAACTGAGAACAGGAAGGTGCTTTCTATCTTCTAAACCAAGAATGGCATCCCTCCTACTATATTAGCATGCTCCCCTCTCATTAGCAAACCTTAGGACGCCTTCTAGCTCATCAATAGTTAGTTACTTTTGTGTTACTTGAGTTTTTTGCCTTGCCCGAGGATGGGCAAAGTTTAAGTGTGGGGGGATTTGATGAAACTTAGAAGAACCTTATTTTGTCCCCTTAATTTCATCATTTTACACTACTTTAGCACTTAAATGCACTCATTACTCTTGTATTTCGATTCAGGGCAATAAAGAAGGCAATTGGGAGGAAACAGGCCAATTCGGGTGATTTTATACAATTTCGACGACAGTCAGTGATCTGGGCCTAAATCACAATTCCGGACTTCGAATTGGGCAATTCAAGAAGCATTAGAAAGAAGAAAGGAAGGCCCACAAATTTTATCTTTTGGGCTTTGACTGATTCGGTCCAAATCGAGTACGAAACCGGGCCCGAAGTCAGAGCAAGTTCGCAGCCAGGCCCATCTAACAGCTGAAGTCCAACTCGCAGAAGAACCTGGAAGCAGCCCAAGTAGCAAAGAAGCCCAACTAGGATGCAAGAGTCTAGAGTCCTAATTCGAATGTAATCTCTCAAGAGGGAGAAAGTCTTAGCAGATCTAAACTTTGAATGTAATCATATAAGGATAAGAAGGTTGGGGATTAGATAAGAGATAGGATAGGATTAGTTCAAAGAAGATCAAGACTCCCTAAAGATAAGATGATCTCCTAGAAGGAGTTGGAAAGCAGCCCTCTCCTATGGCTATATAAAGAGGGGGGGGGGAACCAGCTCTAGCATCACTCACTCTTAGATCCAAGAGATCATCAAGAAGACCAAGAAGCTCAAGAAGGTAGTTCGGCTATGGAGAAGAAAAGCATGGAGATTGCGTAGATCATGAGCAGCTAAGCTTCTTTATTCTGGTTCAAGGGGGGAGGTTCAATTGTGTCATTGTGAGGTTCTGTAGTTAATTTATTTTCTTGCTTTCTAATTCAAGTATTCATTGATTATTGTGCATATTTTTATTGAATGTTGATGTTAATTAGTTTGACAAACTGAATTAATGTTGATTTTCCTACTGCTACCCATGATTTCGGTGATCCATAATTGTCACGAATAATGGTACAAGTAGCAATGAGGTTGATATCTTTTTGGGTCAATTGTTCGTGACAGCCTTTGACCAATGTTTTAACACGATTCAACCTAAAGGAATCGATTGAACAAAATTCAGTAATTGCAGCTATCTCAATTATTGTTATTTTGGTTTAACTGTTTTCACAAATCTTAATGCTATCACTGTTTAACATGGAACGCTATTGTACCCAATTGAGTGGTGATAAGTGTTGATCGAATGCTGGGTTTGGTCAACTGAGTTAGGAAAATACAAGATTTATTATGGCTATCCTAATAAATCTAAGGTTAAATGCTTGAATTGCAAGAATGCTGAAATTTACCTAGGATCGATGGCCACTCGTTTCAACCCGAACCCTTGAACCAGAGTTCGGTAAGACTGATTTTCTCTTGTTTGTTTAAGTGCTTTCTTATTCTTTTAATTTTAGTTATTAAATTTCCCCACTCAATTATAGTATTCATTCTGCTAAGAGATTACTGATTTGCTCCCTGTGGGATTTGACCTAGCACCACTTTTACTGTAAATATCTTATTGTGGAACTAGTACTAATTTTGAGGGCATCGACAACCCATCAAAATTTTGGCGCCGTTGCCGGGGAGCAACGTTAATTTCTTAGCTATTACCTTCTTTTGTTAACCTTCTTGTTTATGACTCATTCTTCTCAACGAGGTGAACTTCAGTACAACCCCGAAATTGAGAGGACCACTCGTCGTTTAAGGAAGGAGGCAAACTAAAGGAATGATCGTTCACCTAAAAGGGTGAACTCAGATTTCGACCTACCCACTTGTGATTTTCCCATCTTCGAAGAAATAGAAAGAATGGCTGACAAAGAGAGGACATTAAGGGAGTTGGCTGCACCAATTATGAACCAACAACCCTTATGTATCACGTACCCCACTCTTGAGGTAGCCTTTGAACTCAAATCTAGTTTGATTCAATTATTGCCTTTATTTCATGGTTTCCCAGGTGAGGACCCTCACAAACATCTAAAGGAATTTCATGTCATCTGTTCAAGCATGAAACCCCATGGTATGACCGAGGATCAGGTAAAACTCATAGCCTTTCCATTTACTTTAAGAGATAAAGCAAAGGATTGGTTGTATATTCTTCCTCCCGGTTCAGGACGCACATGGGATGAAATGAATAGGATATTTTTTGATAAATATTTTCCTACATCCTGAGTTGCAAATATAAGAAAAGAAATATGTGGAGTTCGGTAGTTTGGTGGTGAGACATTATATGAATATTGGGAAAGGTTTAAGCAACTTGTTGCTAGTTGTCCCCATCACCAAATTCTTGAATAATTGTTATTCCAATACTTCTATGAAGGGCTTCAGCCCATGGATAGAAGTATGGTCGATGCAGCCAGTGGAGGAGCTCTAGTGAACAAGACACCTGAAGCGGCTAGGGAATTAATCTCCAATATCGCCGAAAATTCTCAGCAATTCGGTACAAGGACAGAAGGTGCCATTAGAAGGGTTAACAAGGTAAGCCATGCAAATTTAGAAAACTAGATTTCTGATTTAACTGCTTTGGTTAAGCAGCTCGCAATAGGACAGTTACAAACTGCCAGGGTATGTGGTATTTGTTCGATCCCTGGACATCCTACGGACATGTGTCCATCACTACAAGATGGCCCGATGCAGCAAGTCAATGCCGTGGGAGGATTCCCAGGCCAGCCCCAACGAAAGTATGATCCTTACTCCAATCATTACAATCCAGGGTGGAGAGATCATCCAAACTTAAGCTACGGGACCCAAGGAGGACAGCAGAAATATCAGCCCCAATTTTTCAGTCGACAACCCCAATTTTCAACACCCATCATTACAATCTAGTATGATCCTTACTCCTTAGCCTGTGCAATGGCTCCCTTGTTGTCACACAACAATGGGATGGGTGATGTGCTGGACGGAACTACTCCCAACTCGTGAACGAAATTCTTCATCCACATGGCTTCTTTGGTAGCCTCACTTGCGGCAATGTACTCGGCCTCGGTCGTGGAGTCTGCAGTGGCACCTGTTTACTGTTTTTCCAGCAAATAGCACACGATACTATCGTGAAAACATATCCAGAGGTAGACTTTCTATCATCTGGATTCGATTGGAAATCGACATCAGTGATGAGACTTAGAAGAACCTTATTTTGTCCCCTTAATTTCATCCTTTTACACTACTTTAGCACTTAAATGCACTCATTACTCTTGTATTTCGATTCAGGGCAATAAAGAAGGCAATTGGAAGGAAACAGGCCAATTCGGGTGATTTTGCACAGTTTCGGCGACAGTCAGTGATCTGGGCGTAACTCACAGTGCCCGACTCCGAATTGGGCAATTCAAGAAGCATTAGAAAGAAGAAAGAAAGTCCCACAACTTTACTGTTTTGAGTTTTGACTGATTCGGCCCGCATCGAGTACGAAACTGGGCCCAAAGTTGGAGCAAGTTTGCAGCCAGGCCCCTTTAACAGCTGAAGCCCAACTCGCAGAAGAACATGGAAGCAGCCCAAGTAGCAGAGAAGCCCAACTCGGATACAAGAGTCTAGAGTCCTAATTCGAATGTAATCTCCCAAGAGGGAGAGAGTCTTATTAGATCTAAACTTTGAATGTAATCCTATAAGGATAAGAAGGATGGGGATTAGATAAGAGATAGGATAGGATTAGTTCAAAGAAGATCAAGACTCCCTAAAGATAAGATGATCTCCTATAAGGAGTTGGAAAATAGCCCTCTCCTTTAGCTATATAAAGAGGGGGGCGAACCAGCTCTAGCATCACTCATTCCAAGATCCAAGAGATCATCAAGAGGCCAAGAAGCTCAAGAAAGCAGTTCGGCTATGGAGAAGAAAGGCATGGAGATTGCGCAGATCATGAGTAGCTAAGCTTCTTTTTCTGGTTCAAGGGGGAGGTTCGATTGTGTCATTGTGAGGTTCTGTAGTTAATTTATTTTCTTTCTTTTTAATTCAAGTATTCATTGATTCTTGTGGATATTTTTATTGGATGTTGATGTTAATTAGTTTGACAAACTGAATTAATGTTGATTTTCCTACTGCTATCCATGATTTCGGTGATCCGTAATTGTCACGAATAATGGTGCAAGTAGCAATTAGGTTGATATCTTTTTGGGTCAATTGTTCATGACAGCCTTTGACCAATGTTTTAACATGATTCAATCTAAAGGAATCGATGGAACAAGATTCAATAATTGCAGCTATCTCAATTATTGTTATTTTGGTTTAACTATTTTCACAAATCTTAATGCTATCACTGTTTAACATGGAACGCTATCGTACCCAGTTGAGTAGTGATAAGTGTTGATCGAATGCTGGGTTTGGTCAACTGAATTAGGAAAACCCAAGGTTTATTATGGCTATCCTAATAAATCTAAGGTTAAATGCTTGAATTGCGAGAATGCTGAAGTGTACCTAGGATCAATGGTCAATCGATTCAACTCGAACCCTGGAACCAGAATTCGGTAAGATTGATTTTCTCTTAATTGTTCAGATTGTTATTCTTTTAATTTTAGTTATTTAATTTTCCCACACAATTACTTTACCCATTCGGCTAAGAGATTATTGATTTGCTCCCTATGGGATTCAACCTAGAACCACTTTTACTGCAAATATTTTATTGTGGAACTAGTAATAATTTTGAGGGCTTCGACAACCCATCAATCAGTATACCCTAGAACTTGTAGTGAACCACCCTCGAAACTAGACAAAACTCTTTTGTCCTTCGAAAGTATTTGAGTATGTTCTTCACAGCAGCCCAATGCTCCTGCCCTGGGTTGGCCTGGAATCTGCTTTCCAGCAGCAATGAAGCCTTGCGGCTTCTGCATGTAGATATCTTCACCAAGATCTCCATTCAGGAATGTGGTTTTGACATCCATTTGCCAAATCTCATAGTCATGGTATGCTGCTACAGCTAGCAGGATCCTAATGGATTTAAGCATGGCCTCAGGTGAAAAAGTTTCCTCATAATCGATGCCTTCTTTCTGAGTATTAACTAATAAGCATGGTACGTTGCTATCTGCTAATCCATCTCAGAATTTGCCCCATTATTAACTAATAAAATAGCCCAGTTCCAAATGGGCTTTATGCCCATTAAGCTTATGTGCTCAGTTAACCTTCCTAACTGCTGCCCAGTTGGGCTTCCTTGTATGGCGTGGGACCCAAGCATTGATCTACACATCAGCCACATTGGTTCGGCCCAGCCTTTGTTACAAGGCCTGGCCGAATACACTGTTATGGACAGTGCACCCCCTGAAACCCATCAAATGGGCTCTATGGGCCCAATACTTACCCTAAGTAGTCCTTGGGCCAAGCCACCTTGTAACACCCAGGGACTGTGGGCAAATGCAAGATTAGACCATCAGGTATTATTCTCAATGGTCTTAAACTTAACCTCTCAGCCCATAATGATCACACACTGCCCGACAAGAGAGGACCTCTCCCTCGGCTGCAAGGAATACTGTTGCACTCTCTACTTATATGGATCCCGGAAATTAAAACCTTTTGCAAATCAATTCTCAACCATAACAGCAGAGACAGGCCACCCCAACTAACTTGGTGGCACCACAGTGTTAGCCTTCTCAGGATAGATCTCCCCAGACCGACCCACTGGCTATTAACATTCTAAACTAACACGAGTCTCATTAAGTGTCCAGTTTAAGGGTATTACACAGAAACAAACCAAGGGAACATGAATCAAATACGCACTTTTACTCATTTACAATAAACTCATAAAGTACATCATTCTGATTGAAGCTAAGGGCATACAAAACTGTCTAACAGCTCCCACTTGCACTTAGGTCCAATCAGGTACTTGCCGGAGTCCCATGCTTTCCACGTGTTTCTCAAACACTTTTTGTGAAAGTGGCTTCGTCAACAGGTCTGCTACATTTTCCGCTAATGCTACCTTCTGAATCAGGACGTCCCCTCTTCCAACAATCTCCCGCAGTACGTGGTACTTCCTCTCGATGTGCTTCGACTTCAAGTGGGCTCGTTGCTCCTTAGCCTGAGCAATGGCTCCATTGTTGTCACACAACAATGGGATGGGTGATGTGCGGGACAGAACTACTCCCAACTCGTGAACGAACTTTTTCATCCACATGGATGAAGGGATGAGAGATCCATCCTATGGACGCCCAAAGAATGCAGAATAAGGGGCGAATTTCAAAAAAAATTTCTCTCCCTTCAACTGAGAATCGCATTCCCTATTTTGAAAATCCTATTTTCAATGATCATTCTTGAACCTTAAACTGAATCAGATCTGAACCAAAAGAAGTTGGGGAGAATTATACCTGATATGGAGAAGTAGTATCTCCCAACGGAGGTGATCACGCCCAAGGAAGGATCCAAAAACTGCTCCCACTGAAGATGGCGCAGTGCAGGATGGAGCAGAATCAGCAGTGTTCTTCTCCAAGAACTCTATCCTTCGCAAGAATCAGCATGATGGTACATGAGCACAGCTTCCTTTCAATCATTTCTCAAAGAACTGATGTCAAGATCCAATATTGACTTCTCCCACAACTGGAGATCGAACTGGCATACAGGCGGCAAGAACAAGGAGACGGCAAGAGAGTATTCGTAGGGTGCAGAATTCTCTCTTCTTGATTTCAGCACTAAAGAAAATCTGATGTTGTGTGTCTCAAAAAAGCTGCTGCCTCCTCCTTCTTTTGTTAACCTAAAAGATCAACTCCTAATCCAATTAGGAGCAGCTTATCCAAATCATATTTGGATAAGACTTCTCTTTAGGTGATAGGGATAAACCCTTATCTTATCTGTAGATTAGATTAGCTTTCTCCTAATCTCATTAGGAGGTTTCTAGATCTGAATCAAATTCAGATCTGAACTCTCTGAGTGGATAGGATTAACACCCTATCCTATCTGCTACTCCATCTCAGAATTCGCCCCTTTAATTAACTAAATAAATAGCCCAGTTCGAAATGGGCTTTAGGCCCATTAAGCTTATGTGCTCACTTAACCTTCCTAACTACTGCCTAGTTGGGCTTCCTTGTATGGCGTGGGATCCAAGCATTGATCTACACATCAGCCATATGGGTTCGGCCCAGCATTTGTTACAATGCCTGGCCGAATACACTGTTAAAGACAGTGCACCCCCTGAAATCGATCGAATGGGCTCTATGGGCCCAACACTTAACCTAAGTGGTCCCTGGGCCAATCCACCTTGTAACACCCAGGTATTGTGGGCAGATGCAAGATTAGCCGATCAGGTATTATCCTCAATGGTCTTACACTTAACCTCTCAACCCATAATGATCATACACTGCCCGACAAGAGAGGACCTCTCCCTCGGCTGCAAGGAACAGTGTTGCACTCTCCACTTATATGGATCCCGGGAATTAAAACATTTTTGCAAACATTTGAGAAACTATAATATATATACTTTCATATCTCATATAAAATATACTTTGCAAAACAAATCTCAATGGTTGAAATCGGCTGCCGACAGTCTTGGTTTCCATCAGTGAGAGTGCATCCCCGATCATTACCTTTGTCCGACAAAGGGGCTGATCCTGTCACTATGATCACCCACTCAGATGAATTCTTGGACTGTCCCAACATACCCAAGTTTTGAACCCCGCTAAGGATCTCACTGATTGGTACACTGAAGACAGCCCGATCCGACACCTAGTGCAGTATCATAATCGAGTCTAGGGGTCGGGTGTAACTTTCCAGTTTTGCCCATCAATCTCCAAGGTCTAGGGCAATACTAGAAATCTGGTCCAGTTCATAGATTCAATTAATCCTACACTATATGTGCCTAGAGTCTCACCTTGGCAGCTAAGACAGGCCACCCCAACCGACTTGGTGGCACCACAGTGTCAGCCTTGTCAGGATAGGTCTCCCCAGACCGACCCACTGGCTGTGAACATTCTAAACTAACACGAGTCTAAACTAACAGGATAGATTGAATCATGTTAAATTGAGACTCGTGTTAGTTTAGAATGTTCACAGCCAGTGGGTCGGTCTGGGGAGACCTATCTTGACAAGGCTGACACTGTAATGCCACCAAGTCGGTTGGGGTGGCTTGTCTCAGCTGCTAGGGTGAGACCCTAGGCACATACAGTGTAGGATTAATTGAATATTTGAACTGGACCAGATTTCCAGTATTGCCCTGGACCTTGGAGATTGATGGGCAAAACTGGAAAGTTACACCCGACCCCTAGACTCGATTATGATACTGCACTAGGTGTCTGATTGGGCTATCTTTGATGTACCAATCAGTGAGATCCTTAGCGGGGGTCGAAACGTGGGTATGTTGGGACAGTCCGAGAATTCATCTGAGTGAGTGATCATAGTGACAGGATCAGCCCCTTTGTCGGACAAAGGTAATGATCGGGGATGCACTCTCTCTGATGGAAACCAAGACTGCCGGCAGCCGATTTCAACCGTTGAGATTTGTTTTGCAAAATATATTTTTTATAAGATATAAAAGTATATATATGGTTTATAAAATGTTTGCAAGAAGGTTTTAACTCCCGGGATCCATGTGAGTGGAGAGTGCAACACTGTTCCTTGCAGCCGAGGGAGAGGTCCTCTCTTGTCGGGCAGTGTATGATCATTATGGGCTGAGAGGTTAAGTGTAAGACCATTGAGGATAATACCTGATGGGCTAATCTTGCATCTGCCCACAGTCCCTGGGTGTTACAAGGTGGCTTGGCCCAAGGACCACTTAGTGTAAGTGTTGGGCCCATAGAGCTCATTTGATGGGTTTCAGGGGGTACACTGTCTTCAGCAGTGCATTCGGCCAGGCCTTGTAACAAAGGCTGGGCTGAACCCATGTGGCTGATGTGTAGATCAATGCTTGGGTCCCACGCCATACAAGGAAGCCCAACTGGGCAGCAATTTGGAAGGTTTTTTGAGTACATCACCTTAAATGGGCCTTAAGCCCATTTCAAACTGGGCTGATTTGATCAGTCATTTAAAGGGGGCAAATTCTGAAGTCGGTCAGCTAAAAGGATTGGGCTTAGACCCTATCCACTCAGAGAGTCCAAGATCTAAATAAGATTTAGATCTGGAAACCTCCTAATTAGATTAGGAGACAGCTGATCTGATCTGCAGATAAGATAAGGATTATCCCTTATCACTAAGGCACTTCTCCGTATCAGGTATAATCCTCTCCCACTCCTTTTGGTTCAGATCTGGTTCAGTTTATGGTTCAAGATTGATCCTTGAAAATATGATTTTCTAAATAGGGAATACGATTCCCAGTTGAAGGGAGAGATAAAATTTTTTGAAAGTCGCCCCTTATTCCGCAATCTTTGGGCGTCCATAGGATGGATCTCTCATCCCTTCAGTGGTATCAGAGCCACGGTTCAATTCTTGAACCAGTTTGTTTCAGATCTGAACCTGCGCAATTGGGCAGAAGGTGTTCTACCCAATTTGTGTAGATATGGGTTTTGGGAAATTTGTTCCCAAAAATTAATGGGCGAATAATCTGAAATTAATTATATATAAATCTGATTATTATTTTGAATTGTTCTTTATGATTTTCTTGATTTATGGGCTGTTCGTACAAGAGGAGATCGAAATCTTGGTTTGCGCAGGGAACTTGCAAGATTTGCAGTTTCTTGATTTATTTATTACATTTGGTCTGTAAATAATTTTTTTTATTTTCTAGACTCAATGTATAGGTATTCGATCTGTTGTAATTATTAATAGAAATAGGATTTCTATTTATTTTAATTATGGATCGAAGATGGCGGCGCAGAAAGGGAGATTTCGCAGAGAAGAAGATTTCGCAGATGGGAGAATCGCTGTCTGCGATTTGCAGTTTGTGAAACTGCATTCTGTGATCTAACCTCTGTTTTGCAGGATGGATTGTGCGAACAGCCCTGATTTACTGATTCTTGCTTTTCTTTTATCAGTAATTAATTTCAGATTATTTTCTTGAATTAAAGATTTGATTAAAAATCAAACCCTAGACCCATTCGAACCAAGATTGGTTCAAACTGTTTGGACCAAATCTAGGGTTTAATCAAGGCTGAAAGTCAGCCCTAATTTTCCCACTGATGGGCCTAAGGATTGATATTTAATTAAATGGTTAATTCGGCCCAACCTGTAAAAGCCCAGTTTTAAATAGTTAAAACTGCTAAAAGCCCACTTAACACATAAAGCTGTATGGGTTGAACCGTTCGGCCCATATACCTAGATAATATTAATGGTTAATATTATGGATTTAAAAGGGGCTTCAAATGGGCTTTACAGATAATTAATTGATTGGATCAATTTATCCCTGCATGTGATGTATGGATGTGTGATGTGCTACATACATGGGCCATAAGTACTTGGCCCATGCTCAATCGACAGTGGCTCTTTCGCACACCATGGCTGAATGCACATCATTGCCATGGTGTCCCTTTTGGTCATTGGATGACCTCCCTCAGTGGTGGGCCCCACACCTCATCATGAGGTCTCGTGCGGAACCCTAGCCGATTCAGGCCCACCAAAATCTGGCTTTATGAAAGTCAGTAAGAGCCATTTTGGTTTGACCTAAAGATAGAACTAGGGCGTAATTATCTGTTCCCTCTAGATAATATGAGTGCATGTGATGGGGAGACTCATATGATGAACTCTCTAAAGGCCTTCCATCATTAGCACGAAGATGGGTCCTTCAGTAATGAGGAAACGCACCAGAAAATGGGCTATCCATTTGTTGTTGGGCTTGTCTAAGTATTTCATAAGATGATAGGGGCGTCATAGACCGATGTGGGAGGGGCTTCACCAGAAAATGGGAACTCTCTAACGGTACCTTGGCATTCACGAATATGATGGGCAAGCACTCACTGGACAGAAAGGTTTACCTAAAAACGGCTCTGAACCTTGTCTGACAGAGGCCAAAAGGAAAACTCATATGATGAGTGGATATGATCCTTCACAGAAAAGTGGTGGGGTTATGCAGCTGAAACAGTTGTTTTCATGCACCCTCTGTGATTTCCCACATTTCCAGAGACAACCCGTAGTCTCCGTCATTGAGAAAGGAGGGAAATCTCAAAGATGAATAAATGGAAATGGATCGTAGATTAAAATCCATATCTATGAAATGAACATGAATCAAATTAGGTCGTGGACTGATGTTTGCTCTTTTATCAGAAAATGGCAAACGGATCATTTGCAAAGCTACTTGATGACAACAAGTTGAACGGCCCAAACTATGCTGACTGGTATAGGAACCTTATGTTGGTCTTAACCTCTGAGAAATTGGACAAGGTAGCAAAGAATCCTGCCCCGGATCGTCCGGGAGATAGGGCTTCTGAGGCCCGAAGAAGAGAATACCAAGAATGGGAGGAGAAAAACTCCCTTGCCCGCTGCTATATCATTGCCTCCTTGGACAATCCAATTCAGAGGCAGTTCGATCAGATCGAACTTGCTAAAGATGTATTGGACAGTCTTAGGACAATGTACGAAGAGCAGAATCGTTCTACTCGGCAAAAGGTCTTGAAACAGTTCATGACCGCGCAGATGTCCAAGGGCCAACAAGTTCACGACCATTGTCTCCGGATGATGGGCTATATCAACGAACTAGAGGCTCTTGGATCCGGGATGGATCTGGTAACTCAGATCGATGCTATTCTCAACTCTCTGCCTCCATCCTTTAATCCATTCATCATGAACTACAACATGAACAAGCTGAACGTCAGCTTGCAGGAACTCAGCAATATGTTGCAGAGGGCCGAAGAATTGATTAAAAAGGATGAGCCCATTGCCATGCTTGTTGAAACTGGCAAATCGGGCAAGAAAAGGAAGGCGAAGAGAAAGCCCCAGAAAAAGGCTGCCAAACCCAAGAAACAGAGGAAGGACAAGGCATCAGATGCCTGTCATTTTTGCAAGAAGACCGGCCACTGGAAAAGGAATTGTCCTGCCTACCTGGAATCCAAGAAAGGTAATTTCGAAACTTGTGTTATAGAAATCAATTTGTTGGTAGCTTCTACGTCCTGGTGTATTGACTCCGGGGCTTCAACTCATGCGTGTAACTCACTGCAGGGGTTCAAGGTAAGCAGATGGCTGAGTGAAAGAGAAGTCACACTCTACTTGGGGACTACTGCAATTGTTGCAGCCGCGGCCATTGGAACCGTGGAACTATATTTTAGAGAAGAAATAATTGTACTGAAAGATTGTCTTTATGTACAAAATTTAAGAAGAAATTTGATTTCTGTCTCAAAACTGTGTGCAGATGGTTATTCTGTCTTCTTTAGTAATACGATTACTATTAAAAGAAATAACAGATTCATCGCATACGGGGAACTGGAGAACGGTCTCTATGTTCTACATCCTTCTCTAGAAACTAACATAACCGAAACTACGTCGGTTGAAAACCCCAAGAAGAGAGCCTGTGATACAGTTAATCCCACGTGTCTATGGCATTACCGACTTGGCCACATCGGTGTTGACCGAATCACAAGGTTGGTAAAGGATGGTCCTTTGGATTTTCTAGCTGTAGAAGATCTTCCCGCTTGTGAGCCTTGCCTACAAGGCAAGATGACGAAACGGCCATTTAACGGTAAGCCTGAAAGATGTACATGAAAGAATGGTAGGATCCATCTAATGGACGCCATAAAGGATGCGGAATGGGTGGGGCGAATTTCAAAAATTTCCTACCTTCTCCCAACTGGGAATCATATTCCCTGAATTTAGAATATAATATTCAAGGATCTACTTGAACCCTAATCAAACCAGATCTGTACCAAAAGATCAATGGGAGGATTATACCTGATCCGGAGAAGCAGTATCTCCCAAAGTTGGTGTTCACGCCCAAAGAATGCTCCAAGATCTGTTCCTGCTGAAGATGACACAGCTGTGGATGGAACAGAACCAGCAGGGTGCGTCCTACACACTGGATCCTTCACAAGAATCCCCTGGATGTACTAAACACTGAATTCTCTCAGTCTTTCTTGCAAGACTGATGTCAAGAACTGGTTTCTTGACTTTCTTTTCTGCAAAGATCAAGTCTTGCAACAATGCAGATGGCGGCGGCAGGAGGAGATTTCCAGAAACGAAAAGGCTGAACTGTTTTTTTTTCTGGAGAGAATGAGATCTAATCTCAATTCGCAGGAACCCTTCTTGCTTACCAAAACCTCTTGGATCGAAATCTGATTTCTCTTTCTTGGTTCATTCGAAAATCTCCTCCCTTTCTTCTTGATTAAGAAATCTCCTAATTAGGAGTTATCCCAATCCAAATCAGTATTTGGATAGGGGATAATCTTAATCCCTTTCCCAGATAGAGTTAGCTTACTCCTGATCTTATCAGGAGGTTACTAGATTCAAATCTGATTTGAATTTGGTCTCTAAGAGTGGATAAGGCTAAGAGCCCAATCCTTTTTGCTAGCTTTAATCTCAAATTCGCCCCATTGATGGGTGATCATATCAGCCCACCTCGAAATGGGCTTTTGGCCCATTAGGTATTCAGTGTTTAATTAGTTTCCAATCTGCTGCCCAGTTGGGCTTCTTTGTATGGCGTGGGACCCAAGCATTGATCTACACACCAGCCACACGGGTTCGGCCCAGCCTTTAATACAAGGCCCAGCCGAATTCACTGAAAATCTCAATGAACCCCTTGAGTCCATCGTATGAACCCTATGGGCCCAACACTTACATTAAGTGGTCCCTGGGCCAAGCCATCTTATAAAAACCCAGGGACTGTGGGCAGGTGCAAGATTAGCCCATCAGGTATTATCCTAAATGGTCTTACACTTAACCTCTCAGCCCTTAATGATCAAGCACTGCCCGACAAGAGAGGACCTCTCCCTCGGCTGCAAGGAACAGTGCCGCACTCTCCTCTCACATGGATCCCGGGAATTAAAACCATTTGCAAACATTTTGAAACCGTACATATATATGTAAATATATTAATTTTGCAAAAACAAAATTCCAACGATTGAAATCAACTGCCGGCAGTTTGGTTTCCATCAGAGAGAGTGCATTCCCGATCATTACCCTTTGTCCGACAAAGTGGCTGATTCTGTCACTATGACCACCCACTCAGATGAATTCTCAAACTGCCCCAACATACCCAGGTTTTGATCCGCACTAAGGATCTCACTGATTGGCATATCAAAGGCAGGCTGATCCAGCACCTAGTGAAGTGTCATAATAGAGTCTAGGGGTCAGGTGTAACTTTCCAGTTTTGCCCATCTATCTCCAAGGTCCAGGGCAAGACTGGAAATCTGGTCCGGTTCAAGGATTCAAGTAATCCCATGCTGCATGTGCCTCGGGTCTTACCCTGATCGCTGAGACAGGCCATCCCAACACTTGGTGGCACACCAGTATCAGCCTTGGCAGGATAAATCTCCCCAGACTTATCCAACGGCTGTGAACATTTAAAACTAACAGGAGTCTCTACAAATGTCCAGTTTTAGGGTTTTACACAGAATTAAACCAAACAACATGAATCAAACATGCACTTTATTTATTTCCACTAAATAACAAAAGTACATCAAAATGATTGAAGCTAAGGGCATACAAAACTGTCTAACAGCTCCCACTTGCACTTAGGTCCAATCTGGTACAAGCCGGAGTCCCATACTTTCCACATGTTTCTCAAACACCTTCTGTGTCAGTGGCTTAGTCAATGGGTCTGCCACATTATCCGTTGATGCTACCTTTTGAATTAGGACGTCCCCTCTACCAACGATCTCCCGCAGTACATGGTACTTCCTCTCGATGTGCTTTGACTTCGAGTGGGCCCGAGGCTCTTTAGCCTGGGCGATCGCTCCATTGTTGTCACACAACAACGGGATGGGTGATGTGCTGGATGGAATCGCTCCCAATTCGTGTATGAATTTCTTCATCCACACGGCTTCCTTGGCAGCTTCACTTGCGGCAATGTACTCGGCCTCGGTTGTGGAGTCTGCAGTGGACCCCTGTTTGCTGCTTTTCCAGCAAACAGCACACGATCCTATCGTGAAAACATACCCAGATGTAGACTTTCTATCATCTGGATCCGACTGGAAATCGGCATCGGTATACCCTAGAACTTGCAGTGAACTACCATCGAATACCAGACAAAACTCTTTCGTCCCTCGAAGGTATTTGAGTATGTTCTTCACAGCGGCCCAATGCTCCTGTCCTGGGTTTGCCTGGAATCTGCTTACCACACTCACCGCTTGAGCTATGTCCGGGGAGTGCACAACATGGCGTACATGATGCTCCCCACAGCTGAGGCATAGGGAACGTCTCTCCTGCTCTCAATCTCCTCAGAAGTCTTGGGAGACATCTTCTTGGAGAGAGTGACTCCGTGCCTGAAAGGAATGTTTCCTTTCTTAGAGTTTTCCATGCTGTATCTTTTGACAATTTTGTCAATGTAAGCAGCCTGGGATAATCCAATTATCCGCTTCGATCTATCTCTATAGAGTCGAAGACCCAGTATGTATGAAGCTTCTCCAAGATCTTTCATGGAGAACTGCTGTGATAGCCATACCTTGACCGAAGTCAACATTCCTACATCATTCCCAATGAGTAGGATATCATCCACATACAAGATTAAAAAGGTGATCTTATCCCCACTGGATTTCCTGTAAACACAGGGCTCATCCGGATTCTGCTCAAAGTCAAACGTTTTGACTGCAGAATCAAAACGGATGTTCCAACTCCTAGAAGCCTGCTTAAGTCCATATATGGATCTATTAAGTTTACATACCATGTGTTCCTGACCAGCAGCAATGAAGCCTTGCGGCTGCTGCATGTAGATATCTTCACTAAGATCTCCATTCAGGAATGCTGTTTTGACATCCATTTGCCAAATCTCGTAATCATGGTACGCTGCTACAGCTAGCAGGATCCTAATGGATTTAAGCAAGGCCACCAGTGAAAAGGTTTCCTCATAGTCGATGCCTTCTTTCTGAGTATACCCTTTCGCCACCAAACGAGCTTTAAAGGTCTCAATCCTGCCATCGGGGCCCTTCTTCCTCTTGTAGATCCATTTGCAACCAATTGCTTTTACCCCGGAGGGCGGATCCACTAGAGTCCAGACTCCATTGGTCTCCATTGAGTCCATCTCGGCTCTCATGGCCTCCACCCACTTCTGGGAGTCTATGTCTAACATAGCTTCCGCGTAAGTCACGGGATCCTCTTCACTAGTCAAGGCTTCCACCAGGTAACTATCCTGGTCATAACCATATCGGACTGGTGGTCTGGATACCCGGGTGGACCTTCTAGGTTGGTCATTACCTGGAACTTGTGGGACATCTCCCACTGCTCCTGAGCTCTCCTCATCAAGAACTATTTGCTGACGATGGGTGTCCAGGATGTAATCGGATTCTAAAAATCGGGCGTTTCGACTGCAGAACACTTTCTGCTCACTTGGGTCATAGAATAGATAACCCACCGAATCCTTTGGGTAGCCTATAAACAGGCAACGGCTGGTTTTAGATTCCAACTTGTCCGCACTTGTTCTTTTAACGTGTGCAGGACAACCCCAAATCTTCAAGTGTCTCACACTTGGCTTCCTTCCGGTCCAAAGCTCATATGGAGTTTTCGGAACTGATTTGGTTGGAACCCTATTCAGCACGTAGATAGCAGTCTCTAATGCATATCCCCAAAAGGATGTGGGTAATTCTGAGTGTACGAGAAGTGACCGGACCATGTCCAACAAGGTCCTATTTCTCCTCTCTGAAACACCGTTGAGTTGAGGTGTAGCAGGAGGAGCTAGTTGTGACACTATCCCATTGGCCTTTAAGTAGTCCCTGAATTCGTAGAGAGATACTCGCCACCTCGATCTGATCGAATGGCCTTAATTTCTCTCCCTAACTGTTTCTCGACTTCCTGTCTGAACTTTTTGAACTTTTCAAATGATTCAGACTTATGTCTCATTAGGTACACGTAACCATATCGTGAAAAATCATCTGTAAAGGTGATGAAGTACACGTGTTGATTCCGTGTCCTAACACTCAGGGGACCACATACATCAGTATGTATTAGGTCAAGTGCGCCTGCACATCTTTCAGGCTTACCGTCAAATGGCCGCTTAGTCATCTTACCTTGGAGGCAAGGTTCACAAGTGGGAAGATTTTCTACGGTTAGAAAATCCAAAGGACCATCCTTTACCAGTCTTGTGATTCGGTCGACACCGATGTGGCCAAGTCGGTAATGCCAGAGGCACGTGGGATTTACTGTATCACGAGTCCTTTTCTTGGGATTTTCGACCGACGTAGTTTCGGTTAAGTTAGTTTCCAAAGAAGGATGCAGAACATAGAGACCGTTCTCTAGTTCCCCGCATGCGATGAATTTATTATTCCGTTTAACAGTAATCATATTACTAAAGTAAACAGTATATCCATCAGCACACAATTTTGAAACAGAAATTAAATTCCTTCTCAAGTTCTGTACATAAAGACAATCTTTAAGTACAAGGACTCCTTCTTTAAAAACTAATTCTACGGTTCCTATTGCCGCAGCTGCAACACTTGCAGTTGTTCCCAAGAACAGTGTCACTTCACCTTCACTCAACCTTCTGCTAACTTTGAACCCCTGCAGTGAGTTACACGCATGAGTTGAAGCCCCGGAGTCAACACACCAGGACACAGAAGTAACTAACATATTAGTTTCTATGACACAAGTTTCGATATTACCTTTCTTAGATTCCAGGTAGGTAGGACAGTTCCTCTTCCAGTGGCCGGTCTGCTTGCAGAAGTGACAGACATCAGATGCCTTGTTCTTCTTCTGCTTCTTGGGTTTGGTAGTCTTCTTCTGGGGCTTCTTTGCCTTTCTCTTTCTCTTGCCCGATTTGTTAGCTTCAGCAAGCATAACCACAGGCTCATCCTTCTTGAGTAAATCCTCGGCCCTCTGCAACAAATTGCTGAGTTCCTGGACGCTGACATTCAGCTTATTCATATTGTAGTTCATAGTGAACGCATTGAAGGAAGAGGGCAAAGAATTTAGGATGGCATCCACTTGCGTGCCAAGATCTAGCCCGGATCCAAGAGCTTCAAGTTCGTTGATGTATCCCATCATCCGAAGACAATGGTCATGAACTTTCTGCCCTTTGGTCATCTGCGCGGTCATGAACAATTTCAGGACCTTCTGCCGAGTAGAACGGTTCTGCTCCTCATACATTGTCCTTAGACTGTCCAATATGTCCTTGGCAAGTTCGATCTGATCGAACTGCCTCTGTGTTGAGTTGTCTAATGAGGCAATGACAAAGCAGCGGGCTAGGGAGTTCTTATCCTCCCAATCTTGGTAGTCCCTCCTACGGGCCTCAGAAGCCCTATCACCCGGACGTTCCGGGGCAGGATTTTTCACTACCTTGTCTAACTTTTCAGAAGTTAGGACCAGCATAAGATTTCTGTACCAGTCGGCATAGTTTGGGCCCTTAAGCTTGTTATCGTCTAGAAGCTTTGCAAATTGACCGTTTGCCATTTTCTGATAAAACAGCAAAATCATTAGTCCACAACCTTAGTTTGATTCATGTTTACCTACATAGATATGGCTTTTAATCTATGTTCCATTCCCATTTGTTCATCTCTGAGATTTCCCTCCTATCTCAGTGACGGAGACGACAAAATGTCTCTAGAAATGTGGGAAATCACATGGGGTGCGTGAAGCCAACTGTTTCAGCTGCATAACCCCACCACCTTTCTGTGACGGATCATATCCACTCATCAAATGAGTTTCCCTTTGGCCTCTGTCAGACAAGGTTCAGAGCCGTTTTCAAGTAAACCCTTCTGTCCAGTGAGTGCACACCCATCATATTCAGGTTACACCAAGGTACCGTGAGAGAGTTCCCATTTTTTGGTGAAGCCCCTCCCACATCGGTCTATGACGCCCCTATCATCTTATGAAACACTCTAACAGATCCAACAGCAAATGGATAGCCCAATTTATGGTGCGTTTCCTCATTACTGATGGACCCATCAATGTGCTAATGACGGAAGGCCTTTAGAGAGTCCATCATATGGATCTCCCTATCACTTGCATTCATATTTGCCGGAGGGAACAAAATTACGGCCTAGTTCTAATTTAGGTCAAACCAAAGTGGCTCCCACTGACTTTCATAAAGTCAGATTTCTGGTGGGCCTTAATCGGCTAGGGGTTCCGTACGCATCCCTTTTCAGGGTTGTGGGGCCCACCAGGCAAAGAGGGGGGTCATCCAATGACCTTCAGGGACACCATGGCAATGATGTGCATTCAGCCATGGTGTGCGCAAGAGCCACTAACGAGTCATCACGGGCCAAGTACTTATGGCCCATGGTCGCAGCACATCAAACATCCAAACATCACATGTAAAGGAGGAATTGATCCAATCAATTAATTGCTGTAAAGCCTATTCAACGGCCCATTTAAAAAACCAAGTCATTAACGATTAATGTCCACTAGGTGTATGGGCTGAATCGCAGATAGCAGTTCGGCCCATACAGCTTATCTCACAATAATGGGCTTTTGCAGTTTTAACCCTTTAAAACTGGGCTTTACAGGTGGGCCGAATTAATCCCTGTAATTGAACATCAGATTTGGAACAAAAGTGTGAGACAATTGGACTGAGAACAGCCCCTTCCGAAACCCAGATTCGGTCCAAACAGTTTTGGTCCAATCTAGTCCGAAATGGTCCAAAACTGATTTTCAATTCAAGAATTAATTATTGAATGATCTGAAATTAATAGTTTTGATTTCTAGCAAACACAAAACAATTATGGACTGTTCGCACCACCTGCAAAACAGAGGTTAATCACAAGGGTTGCAGTTTCATAAACTGCAAATCGCAGAAAATGATTTCTCCATCTGCAAATCTCCAGCGCCGCCATCTTCTTCCATCTTCTTTAATCAAGAAAAATAACAGAAATCCTATTTCTATTAATTACATTCTTGATCAAATCCTATACATTCAGTTTAAAAATAAAAAAATATTTACAGACCGAATTGAATGAAATAAATAAATAGAAAAGAAAAAGGGTGCGCAGACCATCTGCGCTAAAACTGCACTGCGATCTCCAGGTTTGAACAGTCCATTAAATCAAAATAAATAAAGAACAATTCCAAATAAATTTTGGATTTAATAGAAATTAATTTCAGATCAATCGCCCTTAACAAGAAACAATTTCTTGAAAGAAAAAAGAAAACAATCTGCGCAAATCTTGAAAGAACACCTTCTATCCATCTGCGCAGGGTCAGATCTGATTTTCTTTTGGTTCAAGATACGAACCTGTGGCTCTGATACCACTGAAAGAATGGTAGGATCCATCTAATGGACGCCATAAAGGTTGCGGAATGGGTGGGGCGAATTTCAAAAATTTCCTACCTTCTCCCAACTGGGAATCATATTCCCTGAATTTAGAATACAATATTCAAGGATCTACTTGAACCCTAATCAAACCAGATCTGTACCAAAAGATAAATGGGAGGATTATACCTGATCCGGAGAAGCAGTATCTCCCAAAGTTGGTGTTCACGCCCAAAGAATGCTCCAAGATCTGTTCCTGCTGAAGATGACACAGCTGTGGATGGAACAGAACCAACAGGGTGCGTCCTACACACTGGATCCTTCACAAGAATCCCCTGGATGTACTAAACACTGAATTCTCTCAGTCTTTCTTGCAAGACTGATGTCAAGAACTGGTTTCTTGACTTTCTTTTCTGCAAAGATCAAGTCTTGCAACAATGCAGATGGCGGCGGCAGGAGGAGATTTCCAGAAACGAAAAGGCTGAACTGTTTTCTTTTCTGGAGAGAATGAGATCTAATCTCAATTCGCAGGAACCCTTCTTGCTTACCAAAACCTCTTGGATCGAAATCTGATTTCTCTTTCTTGGTTCATTCGAAAATCTCCTCCCTTTCTTCTTGATTAAGAAATCTCCTAATTAGGAGTTATCCCAATCCAAATCAGTATTTGGATAGGGGATAATCTTAATCCCTTTCCCAGATAGAGTTAGCTTACTCCTGATCTTATCAGGAGGTTACCAGATTCAAATCTGATTTGAATTTGGTCTCTAAGAGTGGATAAGGCTAAGAGCCCAATCCTTTTTGCTAACTTTAATCTCAAATTCGCCCCATTGATGGGTGATCATATCAGCCCACCTCGAAATGGGCTTTTGGCCCATTAGGTATTCAGTGTTTAATTAGTTTCCAATCTGCTGCCCAGTAGGGCTTCTTTGTATGGCGTGGGACCCAAGCATTGATCTACACACCAGCCACAGGGGTTCGGCCCAGCCTTTAATACAAGGCCCAGCCGAATTCACTGAAAATCTCAATGAACCCCTTGAGTCCATCGTATGAACCCTATGGGCCCAACACTTACATTAAGTGGTCCCTGGGCCAAGCCATCTTATAAAAACCCAGGGACTGTGGGCAGGTGCAAGATTAGCCCATCAGGTATTATCCTAAATGGTCTTACACTTAACCTCTCAGCCCTTAATGATCAAGCACTGCCCGACAAGAGAGGACCTCTCCCTTGGCTGCAAGGAACAGTGCCGCACTCTCCTCTCACATGGATCCCGGGAATTAAAACCATTTGCAAACATTTTGAAACCGTACATATATATGTAAATATATTAATTTTGCAAAAACAAAATTCCAATGATTGAAATCAACTGCCGGCAGTTTGGTTTCCATCAGAGAGAGTGCATTCCCGATCATTACCCTTTGTCCGACAAAGTGGCTGATTCTGTCACTATGACCACCCACTCAGATGAATTCTCAAACTGCCCCAACATACCCAAGTTTTGATCCGCACTAAGGATCTCACTGATTGGCATATCAAAGGCAGGCTGATCCAGCACCTAGTGAAGTGTCATAATCGAGTCTAGGGGTCTGGTGTAACTTTCCAGTTTTGCCCATCTATCTCCAAGGTCCAGGGCAAGACTGGAAATCTGGTCCGGTTCAAGGATTCAAGTAATCCCATGCTGCATGTGCCTCGGATCTTACCCTGATGGCTGAGACAGGCCATCCCAACACTTGGTGGCACACCAGTATCAGCCTTGGCAGGATAAATCTCCCCAGACTTATCCAACGGTTGTGAACATTTAAAACTAACATGAGTCTCTACAAATATCCAGTTTTAGGGTTTTACACAGAATTAAACCAAACAACATGAATCAAACATGCACTTTATTTATTTCCACTAAATAACAAAAGTACATCAAAATGATTGAAGCTAAGGGCATACAAAACACAATAACATCAATAGCATTCTTCTCTTTAAGAAAGAGAGATTAAGAGATTTCATGCATACTGCGAATTCTCTTCTGCCGCCACCCTCCTGCCATTGCCATTCCTTCAGTTCGATCTCCAGTTTTTGGGAGCAATCAAGATTGGATCTTGATTTCAATCTTTTGGGAAAAGATTGATTGGAGCTGTACTCACAAGCCGTCCAGTTGATTCTTGCGAAGGGTCAAGTTCTTTTGAAGAACATTGCTGATTCTGCTCCATCCTTCACTGCGCCATCTTCAGTGGGAGCAGAATTTGGATCTTTCCTTGGGCGTGAACACCTCCATTGGGAGATAGTATTTCTCCGTATCAGGTATAATCCTCTCCCACTCCTTTTGGTTCAGATCTGGTTCAGTTTATGGTTCAAGATTGATCCTTGAAAATATGATTTTCTAAATAGGGAATACGATTCCCAGTTAAAGGGAGAGATAAAATTTTTTGAAATTCGCCCCTTATTCAGCAATCTTTGGGCGTCCATAGGATGGATCTCTCATCCCTTCAATTTGGATAAGACTTCTCTTCAGGTGATAGGGATAAACCCTTATCTTCTCTACAGATTAGATTAGCTTTCTCCTAATCTCATTAGGAGGTTTCTAGATCTGAATCATATTCAGATCTGAACTCTCTGAGTGGATAAGATTAAGACCCTATCCTATCTGCTAATCCATCTCAGAATTCGCCCCTTTAATTAACTAAATGAATAGCCCAGTTCAAAATGGGCTTTAGGCCCATTAAGCTTATGTGCTCACTTAACCTTCCTAACTGCTGTCCAGTTGGGCTTCCTTGTATGGCGTGGGACCCAAGCATTGATCTACACATCAGCCACATGGGTTCGGCCCAGCCTTTGTTACAAGGCCTGGCCGAATACACTGTTAAAGACAGTGCACCCCCTGAAACCCATCGAATGGGCTGTATGGGCCCAACACTTACCCTAAGTGGTCCCTGGTCCAAGCCACCTTGTAACACCCTGGGACTGTGAGCAGATGCAAGATTAGCCCATCAGGTATTATCCTCAATGGTCTTACACTAAATCTCTCAGCCCATAATGATCATACAGTGCCCGACAAGAGAGGACCTCTCCCTCGGCTGCAAGGAACAGTGTTGCGCTGATTGGAACAGTGCCCGACAAGAGAGGACCTCTCCCTCGGCTGCAAAGATAGCCCAATCTGACACCTCGTGCAGTATCATAATCGAGTCTAGGGGTTGGGTGTTACTTTCCAGTTTAGCCCTTCAATCTCCAAGGTCTAGGGCAATACTGGAAATCTGGTCCAGTTCAAAGATTCAATTAATCCTACATTGTATGTGCCTAGGGTCTCACCCTGGCAGCTGAGACAGGCCACCCCAACCGACTTGGTGGCACCACAGTGTCAGCCTTGTTAGGTTAGGTCTCCCCAGACCGACCCACTGGCTGTGAACATTCTAAACTAACACGAGTCTCATTAAGTGTCCAGTTTAAGGGTATTATACAGAAACATACCAAGGAAACATGAATCAAATATGCACTTCTATTCATTTACAATAAACTCTTAAAGTGCATCATTCTGACTGAAGCTAAGGGCATACAAAATTGTCTAACAGCTCCCACTTGCACTTAGGTCCAATCAGGTACTAGCCGGAGTCCCATGCTTTCCACATGTTTCTCAAACACTTTCTGTGATAGTGGCTTTGTTAATGGGTCTGCTACATTTTCCGCTGATGCTACCTTCTAAATCAGGACGTTCCCTCTACCAACAATCTCCCGCAGTACGTGGAACTTCCTCTCGATGTGCTTCGACTTCGATTGGGCTCGTGGCTCCGTAGCCTGAGCAATGGCTCCATTGTTGTCACACAACAATGGGATGGGTGATGTGCTGGATGGAACTACTCCCAACTTGTGAACGAACTTCTTCTTCCACACAGCTTCTTTGGTAGCCTCACTTGCGGCAATGTACTCGGCCTCGGTCGTGGAGTTTGTAGTGGACCCCCGTTTGCTGCTTTTCCAGCAAACAGCACACGATCCTATCGTGAAAACATATCTAGATGTAGACTTTCTATCATCTAGGTCTAACTGGAAATCGGCATCTGTATACCCTTGGATCTGTAGTGAGCTACCGTCGAATACTAGACAAAACTCTTTTGTCCTTCGAAGGTACTTAAGTATGTTTTTCACAGCAGTCCAATGCTCCTACCCTGCGTTGGCCTGAAATCTGCTTACTACACTCACTGCCTGAGCTATGTCAGGACGAGTGCACAGCATGGCATACATGATGCTCCCTACGACTGAAGCATAAGGAACGTCTTTCAGGCCATCAATCTCCTCAAAAGTCTTGGGAGACATCTTCTTGGAGAGAGTTACTACGTGCCTGAAAGGAACATTTCCTTTCTTGGAGTTTTCCATGCTGTATCTCTTGACTATTTTGTCAATGTAAGCAGATTAGGATAATCCTATTATCCGCTTCAATCTATCTCTATAGAGTCGAAGACCCAGTATATTGGAGGCTTCTCCAAGATCTTTCATGGAGAATTGCAGTGATAGCCATAATTTCACCGTAGTTAACATTCCTACATCATTCCCAATGAGTAGAATGTCATCTACATACAGAACCAAGAAGGTAACCTTATCCCCACTGTTCTTCCTATAGACACAAGGTTCATCCGGATTCTGCTCCAAGTCAAACGATTTGACAACAGAGTCAAAACGGATGTTCCAACTTCTAGAAGCTTGCTTAAGTCCATAAATGGATCTGTTAAGTTTACAGACCATGTTTTCCTGACCTGCAGCAATGAAGCCTTGCGGCTGCTGCATATAGATATCTTCAGTAAGATCTCCATTCAGGAATGCAGTTTTGACATCCATTTGCCAAATCTCATAATCATGGTATGCTGCTACAGCTAGTAGGATCCTAATGGAATTAAGCATGGCCACAGACGAAAAGGTTTCCTCACAATCGATGCCCTTTTTCTGAGTGTACCCTTTCGCCACCAAACGAGCCTTGAAGGTCTCAACCTTACCATCGGGGCCCTTCTTCCTCTTGTAAATCCATTTGCAACCAATTGCCTTTACCCCAGAGGGTGGATCTACTAGAGTCCAGACTCCATTGGTCTCTATTGAGTCCATCTCTGCTCTCATGGCCTCCACCCACTTCTGGTAATCTATGTCCAACATAGCTTCCGCGTAAGTCATAGGATCCTCCTCACTAGTCAAGGTTTCCACCAGGTAACTATCCGAGTCATAACCATAACGGACTGGTGGCCTGGATACCCGAGTGGATCTTCTAGGTTGGTCACTACCTGGAACTTGTGGGACATCTCCCACTGCTCCTGAGCTCTCCTTATCAAGAACAATTTCCTGATGATGGGTGTCCAAGATATAATCGGTTTCCAAGAATTGCGCATTTCGACTGCAGAACACTTTCTGCTCACTTGGGTCATAGAATAGATAACCTATAGAGCCTTTTGGGTAGCCTACAAATAGGCAACGGTTGGTCTTGGATTCCAACTTGTCTGCACTCATTCTTTTAACGTGTGCTGGACAACCCCAAATCTTCAAGTGTCTAACACTTGGTTTCTTTCCGGTCCAAAGTTCATATGGAGTGTTCGGAACCGATTTTGTTGGAACCCGATTCAGCACATAAATCGCAGTCCCTAATGCATAACCCCAAAAGGATGTGGGTAACTCTGAGTGTATGAGAAGCGACTGGACCATATCCAATAAGGTCCTATTCCTCCTCTCTGAAACACCGTTAAGTTGTGGTATAGCAGGAGGAGCTAATTGTGATACTATCCCATTGTCCTTTAAGTAGTCCCTGAATTCGTCAGAGAGATACTCGCCACCTCGATCTGATCGAAGGGCTTTAATTTCTCTCCCTAACTATTTCTCGACCTCTTGTCTAAACTGTTTGAACTTTTCAAAGGATTCAGACTCGTGTCTCATTAGGTACTTGTAACCATATCACGAAAAATCGTCTATGAAGGTGATGAAATACACGTGTTGATTTCGTGTCCTAAAACTCAGGGGACCACATACATCAGTATGTATTAGGTCAAGTGTGCCTGTACATCTTTCAGGTTTACCGTTAAATGGCCATTTCGTCATCTTGCCTTGTAGGCAAGGTTCACAAGTGGGAAGATTTTCTACAGTTAGAAAATCCAAAGGACCATCCTTTACCAATCTTGTGATTCGGTCAATATCAATGTGGCCAAGTCGATAATGCCACAGACACGTGGGATTAACTGTATCACGGGCTCTCTTCTTGGGGATTTCAGCCGACGTAGTTTTGGTTTTGTTAGTTTCTAGAGAAGGATGTAGAACATAGAGACCGTTCTCCAGTTCCCCTTATGCGATGAATCTGTTGTTTCTTTTAATAGTAATCGTATTACTAAAGAAGACAGAATAACCATTTGCACATAGTTTTGAGACAGAAATCAAATTTCTCCTTAAATTTTGAACATAAAGACAATCTTTCAGTACAATTATTCCTTCTCTAAAAAATAACTCCACGGTTCCTTTGGCCGCGGCTGCAACAGTTGCAGTAGTCCCCAAGTAGAGTGTGACTTCTCCTTCACTCAGCCTTTTGCTTACCTTGAACCCCTGCAGTGAGTTACACGCATGAGTTGAAGCCCCGGAGTCAATACACCAGGATGCAGAAGCTACCAACAATTGGTTTCTATAACATAAGTTTCGAAATTACCTTTCTTGGATTCCAGGTAGGCAGGACAATTCCTTTTCCAATGGCCGGTCTTCTTGCAGAAGTGACAGGCATCCGATGCTTTGTCCTTTTTCTGCTTCTTGCTCTTAGTGGCTTTCTTCTGAGGCTTCTTTGCCTTCCTCTTTCTCTTGCCTGTCTTGCCAGATTCAACAAGCATGGCTACAGGCTCATCCTTTCTAATCAGTACTTCAGCACTTTGCAACATACTGCTGAGCTCTTGCAAGCTGACATTCAGCTTGTTCATGTTATAGTTCATGATGAACAGATTAAAGGAAGGAGGCAAAGAGTTAAGGATAGCATCTATCTGGGTTGAAAGGTCCAGCCCGGATCCAAGAGCCTCTAGTTCGTTGATGTATCCCAGCATCCGAAGACAATTGTCGTGAACTTGTTGACCCTTGGACATTTGTGTGGTCATGAACTGTTTCAAGACCTTTTGTCGAGTCGAACGATTCGGCTCTTCATACATCGTCCTGAGACTGTCCAATATGTCCTTGGCAAGTTCGATCTGATCGAACTGCCTCTGTATCGAGTTGTTTAAGGAGACAATGATATAAAACTGAGCAAGGGAGTTTTTCTCCTCCCATTCTTGATAGTCTCTCCTTCGAGCCTCAGAAGCCCTATCACTCGGACGCTAAGGGGCAGGATTCTTTGCCACTTTGTCCAGCTTTTTAGAAGCTAGGAGCAGCATATGGTTCCTGTACTAGTCAGCATAGTTTGGGCCCTTCAACATGTTGTCATCAAGCAGTTTTGCAAATGATCCGTTTGCCATTTTCTGATAAAAGAGCAAACATCAGTCCACAACCATCATATTCGTGAACGCCAAGGTACCGTGAGAGAGTTCCCATTTTCTCGTGAAGCCCCTTCCACATCGGTTTATAACGCCCCTATCATCTTATGAAACACTCAGACAAGCCCAACAGCAAATGGATAGCCCATTTTCTGGTGCGTTTCCTCATTACTGAAGGACCCATCCTCATGCTAATGATGGAAGGTCTTTAGATAGTTCATCATATGAATCTCCCTATCACATGTACTCATATTAGCGGGAGGGAACAGTTAATTAGGTCAAACCAAAGTGGCTCCCACTGACTTTCATGAAGCCAGATTTCGGTGGGCTGAATCGGCTAGGTTCCGCACGTAACCTCTTGATGAGGTGTGGGGCCCACCACTAAGGGAGGTCATCCAATGTCCAAAATGGACACCATGGCAATGATGTGCATTCAGCCATTGTGTGCGCAAGAGCCACTGTCGATTGAGCATGGCCCAAGTACTTATGGCCCATGTACATAGCACATCACACATCCATACATCACATGCAGGGATAAATTGATCCAATCAATTAATCATCTGTAAGGCCCATTTGAAGCCCATTTTAAATCCATAATATTAACCATTAATATTATCTAGGTATATGGGCTGAATGGTTCAACCCATATAGTTTTAAATGTTAAGTGGGCTTTTAGCAATTTTAACCTATTAAAACTGGGCCTTTACAGGTTGGGCCGAATTAACCATTTAATTAAACACCAATCCTTAGGCCCATTAGTGGGAAAATTAGGGCTGACTTTTAGCCTTGATTAAACCCTAGATTCGATTCAAACTATTTGAACCAATCTTGGTTCGAATGGGTCTAGGGTTTGATCTTTAATTAAATCTTTAATTCAAGAAAATAATCTGAAATTAAATACCGATAAAAGAAAAACAAGAATCAGTCAACCACGGCTGTTCGCACAATCCATCCTGCGAAACAGAGGTTAGATCACAGAATGTAGTTTCACAAACTGCAAATCGCAGATAGCGATTCTCCCATCTACGAAATCTCCTTCTCTGCAAAATCTCCTTTTCTGCGCCGCCATCTTCGATCCATAATAATAGAAATCCTATTTCTATTTATAATTACATTAGACCGAATACCTATACATTGAGTCTAGAAAATAAAAAAAAAAAATTATTTACAGACCAAAATAATTCAAGAACTGCAGAATCGTAGGTTCCTTGCGCAAACCAAGAATTCGATCTCCTCTTGTATGAACAGCCCATAAATCAAGAAAATCATGAAGAACAATTTTAAATAATAATCAGATTTATGTAAAATTAATTTCAGATTATTCGCCCATTAAGTTTGGGAACAAATTTCCCAAAACCCATATCTGCGGAAATCGGGTTGAACACCTTCTGCCCATTTGCGCAGGTTCAGATCTGAAACAAACTGGTTCAAGATTTGAACCATGGCTCTGATACCACTGAAGGAATGAGAGATCCATCCCATGGACGCCCAAAGATTGTGGAATAAGGGGTGAATTTCAAAAAAAATTTCTCCCTTCAACTGGGAATCGCATTCCCTATTTAGAAAATCATATTTTCAAGGATCATTCTTGAACCTTAAACTGAATCAGATCTGAACAAAAAGGAGTAGGGGAGAATTATACCTGATACGGAGAAGTAGTATCTCCCAACGGAGGTGTTCACTGAAGGGATGAGAGATCCATCCTATGGACGCCCAAAGGTTGCGGAATAAGGGGCGAATTTCAAAAATTTTATCTCTCCCTTCAACTGGGAATCGTATTCCCCATTTAGAAAATCATATTTTCAAGGATCAATCTTGAACCATAAACTGAACCAGATCTGAACCAAAAGGAGTGGGAGAGGATTATACCTGATACGGAGAAATACTATCTCCCAATGGAGGTGTTCACGCCCAAGGAAGGATCCAAAATCTGCTCCCACTGAAGATGGCGCAGTGCAGGGTGGAGCAGAATCAGCAACGTTCTTCAAAAGAACTTGATCCTTCGTAAGTATCAACTGGACGACTTGAGTACAACTCCAACCAATCTTTTCACAAAAGATTGAAATCAAGATCCAATCTTGATTGCTCCCAAGAACTGGAGATCGAACTGAAGGAATGGCAATGGCAGGAAGGTGGCAGCAGGAGAGAATTCGCAGTATGCAGGAAATCTCTCAATCTCTCTTTCTTTAAGAGAAGAATGCTTTTGATGATGTAAAAGGCTGCCGCCCCCTTCCCCTTTTATAATCTCAAAGGGATCAGCTCCTAATCAGATTAGGAGTTGCTAATCCAAATCATATTTGGGTTACAAGTCCCTTAGTGATAAGGGATAATCCTTATCTTATCTGCAAATCAGATCAGCTGTCTCCTAATCTAATTAGGAGGTTTCCAGATCTAAATCTTATTTAGATCTTGGACTCTCTTAGTGGATAGGGTCTAAGCCCAATCCTTTTAGCTGGCCCACTTCAGAATTCGCCCCCTTTAAATGACTGATCAAATCAGCCCAGTTCGAAATGGGCTTAAGGCCCATTAAGGTTATGTACTCAAAAAACCTTCCAAATTGCTGCCCAGTTGGGCTTCCTTGTATGGCGTGGGACCCAAGCATTGATCTACACATCAGCCACATGGGTTCAGCCCAGCCTTTGTTACAAGGCCTGGCCGAATGCACTGCTGAAGACAGTGTACCCCCTGAAACCCATCAAATGAGCTCTATGGGCCCAACACTTACTCTAAGTGGTCCCTGGGCCAAGCCACCTTGTAACACCCAGGGACTGTGGGTAGATGCAATATTAGCCCATCAGGCATTATCCTCAATGGTCTTACACTTAACCTCTTAGCCCATAATGATCATACACTGCCCGACAAGAGAGGACCTCTCCCTCGGCTGCAAGGAACAGTGTTGCACTCTCCACTTATATGGATCCCGGGAATTAAAACCTTCTTGCAAACAATTTAGAAACCATACATCTATACTTTTATATCTTATATAAAATATATTTTGCAAAACAAATCTCAACGGTTGAAATCGGCTGCCGGCAGTCTTGGTTTCCATCAGTGAGAGTGCATCCCCGATCATTACCTTTGTCCGACAAAGGGGCTGATCCTGTCACTATGATCACCCACTCAGATGAATTCTCGGACTGTCCCAACATACCCAGGTTTTGACTCCCGCTAAGGATCTCACTAATTGGTACATCAAAGACAGCCCAATCTGACACCTAGTGTAGTATCATAATCGAGTCTAGGGGTCGGGTGTAACTTTCCAGATTTGCCCATCAATCTCCAAGGTCCAGGGCAATACTGGAAATCTGGTCCAGTTCAAAGATTCAATTAATCCTACACTGTATGTGCCGAGGGTCTCACCCTGGCAGCTGAGACAAGTCACCCCAACCGACTTGGTGGCACTACAGTGTCAGCCTTGTCAGGATAGGTCTCCCCAGACCGACCCACTGGCTGTGAACATTCTAAACTAACACGAGTCTCATTAAGTGTCCAGTTTAAGGGTATTACACAGAAACATACCAAGGGAACATGAATCAAATATGTATCTTTATTCATTTACAATAAACTCATAAAGTACATCATTCTGATTGAAGCTAAGGGCACACAAAACTGTCTAACATTCACGCCCAAGGCAGGATCCAAAAACTACTCCCACTGAAGATGGCGTTGTGCAGGATGGAGCAGAATCAGTAGTGTTTTTCTCCAAGAACTCTGTCCTCCACAAGAATCAGCTGGATGGTACGTGAGCACAGCTTCCTTTCAATCCTTTCTCAAAGAACTGATGTCAAGATCCAATCTTGACTTCTCCCACAACTGGAGATCGAACTGGCAAACAAGGCGGCAAGAACAAGGAGGCGGCAAGAGAGTATTCGCAGGGTGCAGAATTCTCTCTTCTTGATTTCAGCACTAAAGAAAATCTGATGTTGTGTGTCCTAATGGCTTCCGCCCCCTCCTTCTTTTGTTAACCTAAAAGGATTAGCTCCTAATCCAATTAGGAGCAGCTTATCCAAATCATATTTGGATAAGACTTCTCTTTAGGTGATAGGGATAAACCCTTATCTTATCTGCAAATTAGATTAGCTTTCTCCTAATCTCATTAGGAGGTTTCTAGATTTGAATCATATTCAGATCTGAAATCTCTGAGTGGATAAGATTAAGACCCTACCCTATCTGCTAATCCATCTCAGAATTTGCCCCTTTAATTAACTAAATGAATAGCCCAGTTCGAAATGGGCTTTAGGCCCATTAAGCTTATGTGCTCACTTAACCTTCCTAACTGCTGCCCAGTTGGGCTTCCTTGTATGGCGTGGGACCCAAGCATTAATCTACACATCAGCCACATGGGTTCGGCCCAGCCTATGTTACAAGGCATGGCCGAATACACTGTTAAAGACAGTGCACCCCCTGAAACCCATCGAATGGGCTGTATGGGCCCAACACTTACCCTAAGTGATCCCTGGGCCAAACCACCTTGTAACACCCAGGGACTGTGGTCAGATGCCAGATTAGCCCATCAGGTATTATCCTCAATGGTCTTACACTTAACCTCTCAGCTCATATTGATCATACACTTCCCAACAAGAGAGGACCTCTCCCTCGGCTGCAAGGAATAGTGATGCACTCTCCACTTATATGGATCCCGGGAATTAAAACCATTTTGCAAACATTTGAGAAACCATAATATATATACTTTAATATCTCATATAAAATATAGTTTGCAAAACAAATCTCAACGGTTGAAATCGGTTGCCGGCAGTCTTGGTTTCCATCAGTGAGAGTGCATCCCTAATCATTTCCTTTGTTCGACAAAGGGGCTGATCCTGTCACTATGATCACCCACTCAGATGAATTCTCGGACTGTCCCAACATACCCAGGTTTTGACCCCCGCTAAGGATCTCACTGATTGTTATATCAAAGATAGCCCAATCCGACACCTAGTGCAGTATCATAATCGAGTCTAGGGGTCGGGTGTAACTTTCCAGTTTTGCCCATCAATCTCCAAGGTCCAGGGTAATACTGGAAATCTGGTGCAGTTCAAAGATTCAATTAATCCTACACTGTATGTGCCTAGGGTCTCACCCTGGCAGCTGAGACAGGCCACCCCAACCGACTTGGTGGCACCACAGTGTCAGCCTTGTTAGGATTGGTCTCCCCAGACCGACCCACTGGTTGTGAACATTCTAAACTAACACGAGTCTCATTAAGTGTCTAGTTTAAGGGTATTACACAGAAACATACCAAGGGAACATGAATCAAATATGCACTTTTATTCATTTACAATAAAACAATGCACTTTTGCTGATTGTTGCTCCATGAAAAGTTTGGATGACTCCTCCATCCTGGGTTGTCTGTATTTGAATATGGGTTGTAGTTTGACCTGCTAGCATGAGAGATAAAATTAGCATTCTCATGGGAAATAAAAGGACTGTTTAATTGACAATCAGAATTAATATGTCCTATTTGACCACATAAATTGCAGTAGATGCTAGATGTTGTTTTAACAACTGCAATACTAAAATTATCCAGTCTTTTATTTATATTGGCTATTTGTGCAGATAAGGATGCAAAGGAATCAATGTGGTGTACTCCCCTCTGATTGGTTTGATCATTGCTCCACTGGTAGCTGTTTGATGCCATTTCCTCCACTAAGTCATATGCTTCCTCTGGAGTTTTCCTCATGATTGTACCACCTGTGGCTGCATCAATAATGGACCGATTAGAAGGGGTAATAACATTATAAAAGGTTTGTATTTGTCACCAAATTGATATCCCATGGTGAGGACACCTCCTAAGCATCTCTTTAAATCTTTCCCATGCTTCATACAGGGATTCCCTCTCAAATTGAGCAAAAGTAGTAATATCATTAATTAATTTTGCTGTTTTGGAGGGTGGGAAATATTTAGCCAAAAATTTCTGGGTTAAATCATTCCAAGTGGTAATGCTTCCTGCAGGGAGTGAGTTGAGTCAATCTTTAGCTCTATCATGCAATGAAAAAGGAAATAATCTTAGCCTAATCGCATCATCACTAACTCCATTGTGTTTAAAAGTATCACATATTTCCAAGAAGATAACAATGTGTGCATTAGGGTCATCACTTGGTAACCCACTAAACTGAATACTAGTTTGGATCATTTGAATTATTGCAGGCTCTATTTCAAAATTATTGGCATGGATGGTAGGCTTGCAAATGCTGGATATCGCCCCATCAATGTTTGGACAAGCATAATCCAAGAGGGTGCGATTTCCTTCTGCCATCTCTCCTTCTATTTCTATGGCTGGTTCACAAATAACAACCTCTTCTCTTGATTTTCCTTTGTTGGCCCTTTGCAACAAACAAAGGGTCCTTTCAATTTCTGGATCGAATTCAGCTAACCCTTCCTGTCTAGTGCGTGTCATGCACTAGTAAATCTGAACCAACAAAAATTCGAACAAACAAATAAAAATAAAAAAAATAACAGAAATAAAAAGAAATAAAAGGAAAATAGAATAATAGAAAAAAAAAACAAAAATAAAATGTCCAAATTAATCAAGGTTAACAAATTCTAATATTATTTTAGGATTAAATCCCCGGCAACGGCGCCAAAAACTTGATATCTATGAATATATAACCCTAGCAAGTGCACTAGTTATCAAGTATAATAATAATGTTCCTACGGGGATTTTACAAAATAACTATTAGAATCACAGTCTTCCCTAATTATTTGGATAGTCAAAATTTAGATTTGAGGAAACAAGAACTATTAAAAATAAAGAATGGAACAAAGAAAATAAAAACAAGGGTGATCACTAATCAAATATGCAAATGATGGAATCGCTAGGACTTTAGGTCCACCTAACCAATGTAATGAATATTGATGGGTCCAATTATCCAAGACTAATTGTTATTCCCTTAAGCTGAGATTTTCACAAATTTATTTAATATTCTCTCTCGTGATATACTAAACCTATGCCCATCAGGT
The DNA here is from genome assembly GCF_055504915.1 of Nelumbo nucifera. NCBI lineage: Eukaryota > Viridiplantae > Streptophyta > Magnoliopsida > Proteales > Nelumbonaceae > Nelumbo > Nelumbo nucifera. Next base: position 141,557,776 of record NC_142649.1, on the reverse strand, counting down.
AACCCTTCGATCTCTCGAGTAGAACTCTCAAGATGGAAGTGCATTAAGTCCAAGAAAACCATTAAATTCTGATGAATCATGTATATATATCTCTATATACCATTCAATTCACACTATGAATTATTCTATCAATTATGTGAATTCCTCTCTCAATTCATTCACATAACCCAAATCAATTAAGAGGTGGCCAAGCTCTTAATTGCATTAAGTACAATAATTCATAGACTATATGGAAATCACAATCTTGGATAAATCAAGAAGATAAAAATGTATTCATTAACATGATTAGGCTTTCCATAGCCCTAGCAAGAAACAAATCAGTTCATGATGGAAGAATTAAAACAAACAACGGGGAAGAAAGAACTCTTGAATTCGCCCATGGTGCTGAGATCTCCTCTTCTTGAAGTTTCTTGAATTCTTGAACCTTTCTTGAACCCTTCTTGACTGATTGCTCCTTGCTTCTTGATTCAAATTAGAAGTTGAATGATTGAATAATTCCGTGATCAAGTGATCTTTTCAAGAAATAGAAAGTCCGCCCCCCTCCTAGTCCGTCCCCTTCTTCTTTTAGATCAAAGGGGAGAGGGTGGTCCCCTACTTTCTCTTGAAGTTGATATTTTCAAGAAATAGAAAGTCCTATCCTAATTCTAATCCTATCTCTTTATCTCTTGAACTCAATCCCTTTTTTCACTCTGAGATTACATCAAGAATTTAAATCTAGAAGGATTTTTCTTAGTTTCTTGTTCTTGGATTCGTAATAGACCTCCTCTGCGAATTGGGCTTCAGCCAGGCTTTTCTGCGAGTTGGGCTTCAACTGCAGATTGGGCTTTCCTACGAAATTATCCCGACTTCGGGCCCAGATTTCACTTCGATGCAAGCCGAATCTGCGAAAGCCTAAAACATGAAAGTTGTGTATTTTTCTCTTATCTTTCCATTGGATCTTGAATCAGCCCATTCAGAGTTCGGAAATGCAAGTTACGCCCAGATCACTGAACAATGTCGAAACTGTGAAAAATCATCCGATTTGTCTTTCTTTGCTCTTGATGCCTTCTTTCATACCCTGAACCAAAATACAAGAGATATGAGTCCAATTAGATGCTAATTTAGTATAAAAAACAAAATAATTGAGGATAAAAATATGATAAATTCTCCTCTCATCAAAAAGGATAGGGCCTTTTATCCTTATCCACTCTGGGAGACCATATTCAAATCAGATTTGAATCTCGTAACCTCTTGATAAGAACAGGAGTAAGCTAACTTAATTTGAAAATAGGATTAAGATCATCCCCTATCCAAATACTGATTTGGATTTGGATTGGGATAACTCCTAATTAGGAGGTTTCTTAATCAAGAAGAAAGGAGGAAAACTCTAAGAAAAAGATATCAGATTTCGAACAAGGGTTTTAGAGAAAGCAAGAAAGCTTCCTATGAATAGAGATTAGATCTCATTCACACTCCAGAGAGAAGAGAAGCAATTTCAGCCATCTTCGTCCTTGGAGTTCTCCTCCAGCCGCCGCCATTCCTTCTTGCAAGATTTGATCTTTGAAGAAGAAAGATATCAAGAAATCAGTTCTTGACATCAGTCTTGGAGAAAAGACTGAAAAATATTCGGTGTTCAGAGTTTCCTGAGGATTCTTGCAAAGGATCCAGTGTGTAGGACGCACTCTGCTGGTTCTGTTCCACCCACAGCTGTGTCATCTTCAGTAGGAGCGGATCTTGGTGTCTTCTTTGGGTGTGAACAACTTTGGGAGATACTGCTTCTCCAGATCAGGTATATTCCTCCCTTTTCTCTTTGGTTCAGATCTGGTTCAATTATGGTTCAAGTAGGATCCTTGAATATTGTATTCTAAATTTAGGAAATATGATTCCAAGTTGGAAGAAGGTAGGAAAATTTTTGAAATTCGCCCACCCATTCCGCAACCTTCTTGGCATCCATTAGATGGATCCTACCATTCTTTTAGTGGTATCAGAGCCAGGTTCGAATCTTGAACCAAAAGAAAATCAGATCTAAACCTGCGTAGATGGACAGAAGACATTCTGCCAAGATTTGCGCAGATTGTTTTCTTTATTTCAAGAAATGGTTTCTTGTTAAGGGCGATTGATTTGAAATTAATTTTTGTTAAATCCAAAATTTATTTAGAATTATTCTTTATTTATTTTGATTTAATGGACTGTGCACCCTTTTTTTTATTTATTTTATTCAATTCGGTCTGTAATTAATTTTTTTTTATTTTCTAGACTGAATGTATAGGATTTGATCAAGAATGTAATTAATTAATAGAAATAGGATTTCTGTTATTTTTATTTTCTTGATTAAGGAAGAAGGAAGAAGATGGCGGCGCTAGAGATTTGCAGATGGAGAAATCGCTTTCTGCGATTTGTAGTTTGTGAAACTGCAACCTTAGTGATTAACCTCTGTTTTGCAGGTGGTGCGAACAGTCCATAGTTGATTTGTGATTGCTTAAAATCAAAATTATTAATTTCTGATCTTTCATGAATTAATTCTTGAATTGAAAATCAGTTTCGGACCATTTCGGATTAGATTGGACCAAAACTGTTTGGACCGAATCTAGGATTCGAAGGGGACTATTTTTCAGTCCATATTTCTCACACTTTCTGTTCCAAATCTGATGTTCAATTACAAGGATTAATTCGGCCCACCTATAAAGCCCAGTTTTAAATGGTTAAAACTGCAAAAGCCCACTATTGTGAGAAAAGTCGTATGGGCCGCACTGCTAACTACGATTCAGCCCATACACCTAGTCGAAATTAATTGTTAATGTTATGGATTTTAAATGGGCTATTCAATGGGCTTTACAGCAGTTAATTGATTGGATCAATTCTTCCTTTACATGTGATGTTTGGATGTTTGATGTGCTGCGACCATGGGCCATAAGCACTTGGCCCATGAAGACTCATTAGTGGCTCTTGCGCACACCATGGCTGAATGCACATCATTGCCATGGTGTCCCTTAAGGCCATTGGATGACCCCTCCTTGCTTGGTGGGCCCCACAACCCTGAAAAGGGATACGTACTGAACCCCTAGCTGCTTGAGGCCTACCAGAAATCTGACTTTATGAAAGTCAGTGGAAGCCACTCTGGTTTGACCTAAATTAGAACTAGGGCGTAATCTTGTTCTCTCCATCAAATATGAGTGCATGTGATAAGGAGATCCATATGATGGACTCTCTAAAGGCCTTCCGTCATTAGCACAATGATGGGTCCTTTAGTAATGAGGAAACGCACCATAAAATTGGTCTATCCATTTGATGTTGGATCTGTCAGAGTGTTTCATAAGATGATAGGGGCATCATAGAACGATGTGGGAGGGGCTTCACCAGAAAATGGGAACTCTCTCACGGTACCTTGGCGTAACCTGAATATGATGGGTGAGCACTCACTAGACAGAAAGGTTTACCTGAAAATGGCTCTGAACCTTGTCTGACAGAGGCAAAAGGGAAACTCATTCGATGAGTGGATATGATCCGTTACAGAAAGGTGGTGGGGTTATGCAGCTGAAACAGTTGGCTTCATGCACCCCATGTGATTTCCCACATTTCCAGAGACATTTCGTCGTCTCCGTCACTGAGAAAGGAGGGAAATCTTAGAGATGAACAAATAGGAATGGAACATAGATTAAAAACCATATCTATGTAAGTAACATGAATCAATCTGATTTGATGTACTTGTTATTTAGTGGAAATAAATAAAATGCATATTTTGATTCATGTTGTTTGGTTTAATTCTGTGTAAAACCCTAAAACTAGACATTTATAGAGATTCATGTTAGTTTTGAATGTTCACAGCCGTTGGATAAGTCTGGGGAGATTTATCCTGCCAAGGCTGATGCTGGTGTGCCACCAAGTGTTGGGATGGCCTGTCTCAGCCATCAGGGTAAGACCCGAGGCACATGCAGTATGGGATTACTTGCATCCTTGAACCGGACCAGATTTCCAGTCTTGCCCTGGACCTTGGAGATAGATGGGCAAAACTGGAAAGTTACACCTGACCCCTAGACTCGATTATGACACTTCACTAGGTGCTCGATCAGGCCGCCTTTGATATGCCAATCAGTGAAATCCTTAGCGGGGATCAAAACCTGGGTATGTTGGGGCAGTTTAAGAATTCATCTGAGTGGGAGGTCATAGTGACAGAATCAGCCACTTTGTCAGACAAAGGGTAATGATCGGAGATGCACTCTCTCTAATGGAAACCAAACTGCCGGCAGTTGATTTCAATCGTTGGAATTTTGTTTTGCAAAATTAATATACTTATATTATATGTACGGTTTCAAAAATGTTTGCAAATGGTTTTAATTCCCGGGATCCATATGAGAGGGAGGTGCGGCGCTGTTCCTTGCAGCCGAGGGAGAGGTCCTCTCTTGTCGGGCAGTGCTTGATCATTAAGGGCTGAGAGGTTAAGTGTAAGACCATTTAGGATAATACCTGATGGGCTAATCTTGCACCTGCCCACAGTCCTTGGGTTTTTATAAGATGGCTTGGCCTAGGGACCACTTAATGTAAGTGTTGGGACCATAGGGTCCATACGATGGACTCAAGGGGTTCATTGAGCTTTTCAGTGAATTCGGCTGGGCCTTGTTTTAAAGGCTGGGCCGAACCCATGTGGCTGGTGTGTAGATCAATGCTTGGGTCCCACGCCATACAAAGAAGCCCAACTGGGCAGCAGATTGGAAACTAATTAAACACTGAATACTTAATGGCCCAAAAGCCCATTTCGAACTGGGCTGATATGATCACCCAAAAGATGGGGCGAATCTGAGATTAATGTTAGTGAAAAGGATGGGGCTTTTAACCTTATCCACTCTGGGAGACCAAATTCAAATCAGATTTGAATCTGGTAACCTCCTGATAAGATCAGGAGTAAACTAACTTTATCTGCAGATAAGATTAAGATGATCCTCTATCCAGATACTGATTTGGATTGGGATAACTCCTGATTAGGAGGTTTCTTAATCAAGAAGAAAAGAGGAGAAACCCTAAGAAAATACATCAGATTTCAAACCATCCTTTGGATAAACAAGGGATACCTTCTGCGATTTTGAGATAAGATCTCATACTCTCCAGAAAAGAAAAAAAAGCAGTTCAGCTTTTTTTGTTTGGGTTCTCTCCTCCTGCCGTCGCCATCTGCCATTGCAAGATTGGATCTTTGCAAGAAAAGAAAGTCAAGAAATCTGTTCTTGACATCAGTCTTGCAAGAAAGACTGAAAAGGTTACAGTGTTTAGTTCTTCCAGAGAATTCTTGTGAAGGATCCTGTGTGTAGGATGCACCCTGTTGGTTCTGTTCCATCCACAGCTGTGTCATCTTCAGCAGGAACGGATCTTGGAGCATTCTTTGGGCGTGAACACCAACTTTGGGAGATAGTGCTTCTCTGGATCAGGTATATTCCTCCCATTTACCTTTTGGTACAGATCTGGTTTGATTATGGTTCAAGTAGGATCCTTGAATAATATATTCTAAATTTAGGGAATATGATTCCCAGTTGGGAGAAGGTAGGAAATTTGTGAAATTCGCCCACCCATTCCGCAACCTTTATGGTGTCCATTGGATGGATCCTACCATTCTTTCAGTGGTATCAGAGCCATAGGTTCGAATCTTGAACCAAAAGAAAATCAGATCTGACCCTGCGCAGATGGATAGAAGGTGTTCTTTCAAGATTTGCGTAGATTGTTTTCTTTTTCAAGAAACTGTTTCTTGTTAAGGGCGATTGATCTGAAATTAATTTTTTTTTAATCCAAAATTTTATTTAGAATTGTTCTTTATTTATTTTGATTTAATGGACTGTTCAAACCTGGAGATCGCAGTGCAGTTTTAGCGCAGATGGTCTGCGCACCCTTTTTCTTTTATTTATTTTATACAATTCGGTCTGTAAATAATTTTTTTTATTTTTCCTAGACTGAATGTATAGGATTTGATCAAGAATGTAATAAATTAGTAGAAATAGGATTTTTGTTTTTTATTTTTCTTGATTAAAGAAGAAGGAAGAAGAAGGTGGCGCTGGAGGTTTGCAGATGGAGAAATCGCTTTCTGCGATTTGCAGTTTATGAAACTGCAACCCTAGTGATTAACCTCTGTTTTGCAGGTGGTGCGAACAGTCCATAATTGTTTTGTGTTTGTTTGAAATCAAGACTATTAATTTCAGATCTTTCAATAATTAATTCTTGAATTGAAAATCAGTTTTGGACCATTTCGGACTAGATTGGACCAAAACTGTTTAGACCGAATCTGGGGTTCGAAAGGGGCTGTTTTCAGTCCAATTCTCTCACACTTATTGTTCCTAATCTGATGTTCAATTACAGGGATGGATCCATTGGAAGGATGGATCCTACCATTCTTTATGGCGTCCATTGGATGGATCCTACCATTCTTTGAAATTCGCCCACCCATTCCGCAACCTTTATGGCGTCCATTGGATGGATCCTACCATTCTTTCACTTCACCAGAAAATGGGAACACTCTCACGGTACCTTGGCGTAACCTGAATATGATGGGTGAGCACTCACTAGACAGAAAGGTTTACCTGAAAATGGCTCTGAACCTTGTCTGACAGAGGCAAAAGGGAAACTCATTCGATGAGTGGATATGATCCGTTACAGAAAGGTGGTGGGGTTATGCAGCTGAAACAGTTGGCTTCATGCACCCCATGTGATTTCCCACATTTCCAGAGACATTTCGTCGTCTCCGTCACTGAGAAAGGAGGGAAATCTTAGAGATGAACAAATGGGAATGGAACATAGATTAAAACCATATCTATGTAAGTAACCTGAATCAATATAAGGTTGTGGACTAACGTCTTTGCTGTTTTATCAGAAAATGGCAAATGTGAAGGGATGGGATATCCATCACATGGACGCCCAAATCTTGTGTAATGGATAGGGCGAATTTCAAAAATTTCTCCCATCTTTGCAGGGAATCGAATTCCCTATTTAGAAAATTATATTTTCAATGATCATTCTTGAACCTTAAACTGAATCAGATCTGAACCAAAAGGAATAGGAGAGATTTATACCTAATACGGAGAAATAATATCTCCCAATGGAGGTGTTCACGCCCAAGGAAGGATCCAAAATCTGCTCCCACTGAAGATGGCACAGTGAAGGATGGAGCAGAATCAGCAACGTTCTTCAAAAGAACTTGACCCTTCGCAAGAATCAACTGGATGCTTGTGGGTACAGCTCCAACCAACCTTTTCCCAAAAGAATGGATTCAAGATCAAATCTTGATTTCTCCCAAGAACCGGAGATCGATTTAAAAGGAATGGCAATGACAGGGAAGAGGCGGCAGGAGAGAATTTGCAGTATGCAGGAAATCTCTCTTTTTCTCTTTCTTTGCTCTAAAGAGAAAATATGTTGTGTGTTGTTTTCTCAAAGGGCTGCTGCCCCTTTCTTCTTTTGTTATCTTAAAGGGATCATCTCCTAATCAGATTAGGAGTTGCTAATCCAAATCAGATTTGGGTTAGAAGTCCCTTTTAGTGATAAGGGATAGTCCTTATCTTATTTGCAGATCAGATCAGCCATCTCCTAATCTAATTAGGAGGTTTCCAAATCTAAATCTCATTTTGATCTTGGATTCTCTAAGTGGATAGGGTCTAAGCCCAATCCCATCAGCTGATCCACTTCAGAATTTGCCCCCTTTAATTGACTGATCAAATCAGCCCAGTTCGAAATGGGCTTAAGGCCCATTTAAGGTTATGTACTCAAAAAGCCTTCCAAACTACTGCCCAGTTGGGCTTCTTTGTATGGCGTGGGACCCAAGCATTGATCTACACATTAGCCACATGGGTTCAGCCCAACCTTTGTTACAAGGCCTGGCTGAATACACTGTTAAAAACAGTGCACCCCCTGAAACCCATCGAATGGGCTCTAAGGGCCCAACAATTACCCTAAGTGGTCCCTGGGCCAAGCCACCTTGTAACACCTAGGGACTGTGGGCAGATGCAAAATTAGCCCATCAGGTATTATCCTCAATGGTCTTACACTTAACCTCTCAGCCCATAATGATCATACACTGCCCGACAAGAGAGGACCTCTCCCTCGGCTGCAAGGAACAGTGTTGCACTCTCCACTTATATGGATCCCGGGAATTAAAACCTTTTGCAAACATTTTAGAAACCATAATATATATACTTTTATTTCTCATATAAAATATACTTTGCAAAAACAAATCTCAACGGTTGAAATCGGCTGCCGACAGTCTTGGTTTCCATCAGTGAGAGTGCATCTCCGATCATTACCTTTGTCTGACAAAGGGGCTGATCCTTTCACTATGATCACCCACTCAGATGAATTCTCGGATTGTCCCAACATACCCAGGTTTTGACCCTTGCTAAGGATCTCACTGATTGGTACATCAAAGACAGCCCGATCCGACACCTAGTGCAGTATCATAATCGAGTCTAGGGGTCGGGTGTAACTTTCCGGTTTTGCCCATCAATCTCCAAGGTCCAGGGCAATGCTGGAAATCTGGTCCAGTTCATAGATTCAATTAATCCTACACTGTATGTGCCTAGGGTCTCACCCTGGCAGCTGAGACAGGCCACCCCAACCGACTTGGTGGCACCACAGTGTCAGCCTTGTCAGGATAGGTCTCCCCAGACTGACCCACTGGCTGTGAACATTCTAAACTAACACGAGTCTCATTAGGTGTCCAGTTTAAGGGTATTACACAGAAACATACCAAGGGAACATGAATCAAATATGCACCTTTATTCATTTACAATAAACTCATAAAGTACATCATTCTGATTGAAGCTAAGGGCATAGAAAACTATTTAACAAAACGGTCAATTCGCAAAGCTTCTAGACGATAACAAGCTTAAGGGCCCAAACTATGCCGACTGGTACAGAAATCTTTTGCTGGTCCTATCTTCCGAAAAGTTAGATAAGGTGGTGAAAAATCCTGCCCCGGAGCGTCTGGGTGATAGGGCTTCTGAGGCCCGTAGGAGGGACTACCAAGATTGGGAGGATAAGAACTCCCTAACCAACTGCTTTGTCATTGCATCACTAGACAACTCAATACAGAGGTAGTTCGATCAGATCAAACTAGCCAATGACATATTGGACAGTCTAAGGATGATGTATGAAGAGCATAACCGTTCTACTCGATAGAAGGTCCTATAATCGTTCATGACCGCGTAGATGTCCAAGGGGCAGAAAGTTCATGACCATTGTCTTTGGATGATAGGATACATTAACGAACTCGAAGCCCTTGGATCCGAGCTAGATCTTGGCACGCAAGTGGATGCCATCCTGAATTCTTTGCCCTCTTCCTTCAATGCGTTCACAATGAACTAGAACATGAATAAGCTAAATGTCAGCGTCCAGGAACTCAGCAATATGTTGCAGAGGGCCAAGGATCTACTCAAGAAGGATGAGCCTGTGGTTATGCTTGCTGAAGCTAACAAATCAGGCAAGAAAAAGAGAAAGGCAAAGAAGTTCTAGAAGAAAACTGCCAAACCCAAGAAGCAAAAGAAGAATAAGGCATTCGATGTCTGTCACCTTTGCAAGAAGACTGGCTACTCGAAGAGGAACTGTCCTGCCAACCTGGAATTTAAGAAAGGTAACATCGAAACTTGTGTCATAGAAACTAATATGTTAGTTACTTCTGTGTCCTGGTGTGTTGACCCCGGGGCTTCAACTCATGCGTGTAACTCACTACAGGGGTTCAAAGTTAGCAGAAGATTGAGTGAAGGCAAAGTGACACTATTCTTGGGAATGATTGCAAGTGTTGCAGCTACGGCAATAGGAACCGTAGAATTAGTTTTTAGAGAAGCAGTGCTTCTACTTAAAGATTGTTTTTATGTACAGAACTTGAGAAGAAATTTAATTTTTGTTTCTAAACTGTGTGCTGATGGATATACTGTTTACTTTAGTAATATGATTACTGTTAAACGGAATAACAAATTCATCGCATGCGGGGAACTGGAGAATGGTCTCTATGTTCTACATCCTTCTTTGGAAACTAACTTAACTGAAACTCGCCACCTTCGATCGGATCGAGGTGGCGAGTATCTCTCTAATGAATTCAGAACTACTTAAAAGTCAGTGGGATAGTGTCACAACTAGCACCTCCTACTACACCTCAACTCAACGGTGTGTCAGAGAGGAGGAATAGGACCTTGTTAGACATGGTCCAGTCACTTATCGTATGCTCAGAGTTACCCATATTCTTTTGGAGATATGCATTAGAGACTGCTATCTACGTGCTGAATCGGGTTCCAACCAAATCAGTTCCAAAAACTCCATATGAACTATGGACCGGAAGGAAGCCAAGTGTAAGACACTTGAAGATTTGGGGTTGTCCTGCACACGTTAAAAGAACGAGTGCGGAGAAGTTGGAGTCTAAAACCAGTCATTGCCTATTTATAGGCTACCCAAAAGATTCAGTGGGTTATCTGTTCTATGACCCAAGTGAGCAGAAAGTGTTTTGCAGTCAAAACGCCCAATTCTTAGAAATTGAATACATCTTGGACACCCATCGTTAGAAATAGTTCTTGATGAAGAGAGCTCAGGAGCAGTTGGAGATGTCCTACAAGTCCCAGGTAGTGACCAACCTAGAAGATCCACTCGGGTATCCAGACCACCAGTCCGATATGGTTATGACTAGGATAGTTACCTGGTGGAAGCCTTGACTAGTGAGGAGGATCTTGTAACTAACGCGGAAGCTATGTTAGACATAGATTCCCAAAAGTAGGTGGAGACAATGAGAGCTGAGATGAACTCGATAGAGACCAATGGAGTCTGGACTCTAGTAGATCCGCCCTCTGGGGTAAAAGAAATTGGTTGCAAATGGATCTATAAGAGGAAGAAGGGCCCCGATGCCAGGATTGAGACCTACAAAGCTCGTTTGGTGGTGAAAGGGTATACTCAGAAAGAAGGCATCGATTATGAGGAAACCTTTTTGCCTATGGCCATGCTTAAATCCATAAGGATCCTGCTAGCTGTAGTAGCGTACCATGACTACGAGATTTGGCGAATGGATTTCAAAACTGTAGCAGCTGTAGCAGCAGTCACAAGGCTTCATTGCTGTTGGTCAGGAACACATGGTATGTAAACTAAATAGATCCATATACGGACTTAAGCAGGCCTCTAGGAGTTGGAACATCCGTTTTGATTTTGCATTCAAAACGTTTGACTTTGAGCAGAATCCAGATGAGCCCTATGTTCACAAGAAGTCCAGTGGGGATAAGATCACATTTTTTGTGTTGTACGTGGACGATATCCTACTCATTGGGAATAATGTAGGGATGTTGACTTCGGTCAAGGTATGGCTATCACAGCAGTTCTCCATGAAAGATCTTGGAGAAGATTCATATATACTGGGTCTTCGACTCTATAGAGATAGATCGAAGGGGATAATTGGATTATCCAACGCTGCTTACATTGACAAAATTGTCAAAAGATACAGCATGGAGAACTCCAAGAAAGGAAATGTTCCTTTCAAGCATGGAGTCACTCTCTCCAAGAAGATGTCTCCAAAGACTTCTGAGGAGATTGAGGGCATGAGAGACGTTCCCTATGCCTCAGCTATAGGGAGCATCATGTATGCCATGCTGTGCACTCGCCCGGACATTGCTCAGGCGGTGAGTATGGTAAGCAGATTCTAGGCCAATGCAGGGCAGGAGCATTGGACTATTGTGAAGAACATACTCAAATACCTTCGAAGGACAAAAGAGTTTTGTTTGGTATTCAATGGTAGTTCACTACAAGTTCTAGGGTACACTGATGCAGATTTCTAGTCGGATCCAGATGATAGAAAGTCAACATCTGGGTATGTTTTCACGATAGGATTGTGTGCTGTTTGCTGGAAAAATAGTAAACAGGGGTCCACTACAGATTCCACACACGAGGCCGAGTACATTGCCGCAAATGAAGCTACCAAGGAAGCCGTGTGGATGAAGAAATTCATACACGAATTGGGAGTGATTCCGTCCAGCACATCACCCATCCCGTTGTTGTGTGACAACAATGGAGCGATCACCCAGGCTAAAGAGCCTCAGCCCACTCGAGGTCAAAGCACATCGAGAGGAAGTACCACGTACTACGGGAGATCGTTGGTAGAGGTGTTTAAGCAGATAATGTGGCAGACCCATTCACTAAGCCACTGACACAAAAGGTGTTTGAGAAACACGTGGAAAGTATGAGACTCCGGCTTGTACCAGATTGGACCTAAGTGCAAGTGGGAGCTGTTAGATAGTTTTGTATGCCCTTAGCTTCAATCTGATTTGATGTACTTTTGACATTTAGTGTAAATAAATAAAGTGCATGTTTGATTCATGTTGTTTGGTATGATTCTATGTAAGACCCTAAAACTGGACACTTATAGAGACTCGTGTTAGTTTTAAATGTTCACAGCCATTGGATAAGTCTGGGGAGATTTATCCTGCCAAGGCTGATACTGGTGTGCCACCAGGTGTTGGGATGGCTTGTCTCGGCCACCAGGGTAAGACCCGAGGCACATGCAGTATGGGATTACTCGAATCCTTGAACCGGACCAGATTTCCAGTATTGCCCTGGACCTTGGAGACAGATGAGCAAAACTGGAAAGTTACACCTGACCCCTAGACTCGATTATGACACTTCACTAGGTGTCGGATCGGGCTGTCTTTGATATGCCAATCAGTGAGATCCTTAGATGGGGATCAAAACCTGGGTATGTTGGGACAGTCTGAGAACTCATCTAAGTGGGTGATCATAGTGACCGGATCAGCCCCTTTGTCGGACAAGGGTAATGATCGTGAATGCACTCTCTCTGATGGAAACCAAACTGTCGGCAGTTGATTTCAATCGTTGGAATTTTGTTTTGCAAAATTAATGTTTATATATATATATATATATATATATATATGTATGGTTTCAAAATGTTTGCAAATGGTTTTAATTCCCAGGATCCATGTGAGTGGAGAGTGCGGCACTGTTCCTTGCAATCGAGGGAGAGGTCCTCTCTTGTCGGGCAGTGCTTGATCAATAAGGGCTGAAAGGTTAAGTGTAAAACCATTTAGGATAATACCTGATGGGCTAATCTTGCGCCTGCCCATAGTTCCTGGGTTTTTATAAGATGGCTTAGCCCAGGGACCCCTTAATGTAAGTGTTGGGCCCATAGGGTCCTTGTGATGGGCTTAGGGGTTTACTGAGCTTTTCAGTGAATTCGGTTGGGCCTTGTAATAAAGGTTGGGCCGAACCCATGTGGCTGGTGTGTAGATCAATGCTTGGGTCCCACGCCATACAAAGAAGCCCAACTGGGCAGCAGATTGGAAACTAGTTAAGCACTGAACACTTAATGGGTCAAAAGCCCATTTCGAGCTGGGCTGATGTGATCACCCATCTATGGGGCGGATCTGAGATTATTGTTAGCAAAAGGATAGGGCCTTTTAACCTTATCCACTCTGGGAGACAAAATTCAAATAAGATTTGAATCTGGTAACCTCCTGATAAGAACAGGAGTAAGCTAACTTAATCTGGAAATAGGATTAAGATCATCCCCTTTCCAAATACTGATTTGGATTGGGATAACTCCTAATTAGGAGGTTTCTTAATCAAGAAGAAAGGAGGAAAACTCTAAGAAAAAGATATCAGATTTCGAACAAGGGTTTTAGAGAAAGCAAGAAAGCTTCCTACGAATAGAGATTAGATCTCATTCACACTCCAGAGAGAAGAGAAGCAATTTCAGCCATCTTCATCCTTGGAGTTCTCCTCCAGCCGCCGCCATTCCTTCTTGCAAGATTTGATCTTTGAAGAAGAAAGAAGTCAAGAAGTCAGTTCTTGACATCAGTCTTGCAGAAAAGACTGAAAAAGATTCGGTGTTCAGAGTTTCCAGAGGATTCTTGCGAAGGATCTAGTGTGTAGGATGCACTCTGCTGGTTCCGTTCCACCCACAGCTATGTCATCTTCAACAGGAGCAGATCTTGGTGTCTTCTTTGGGCGTGAACACCAACTTTGGGAGATACTGCTTCTCCAGATCAGGTATATATTCCTCCCTTTTCTCTTTGGTTCAAATCTGGTTCAATTATGGTTCAAGTAGGATCCTTGAATATTGTATTCTAAATTTAGGGAATATGATTCCTAGTTGGAAGAAGGTAAGAAAATTTTTGAAATTCGCCCACCCATTCTGAAACCTTCTTGGCGTCCATTAGATGGATCCTACCATTCTTTCAATGAGAACTATCTAGGGATTTCAAGTTTAATTTTCAATTTTCTATTTGGTTGAATCGTTGAAGACTATTTTAAGTTAAAACTGTCATAAAATATTTTGCAACGAAATTTCTGTTATGGAAAATTTTCAATAAACTTTCAGAACCAAACTCTGAACATCTTGAGTTTTGAATATTATGTTTTCACTAAATTTTGATTGGTTTAAGTTTTATACAAGTAAATTTTAATTAATTATCTTCATAAAATATAACCATAGTCATTTTTATTCATTTTATTAATACCATATAATATTTGACCATTTTTAGCTTAATATATTTATACTATTCAACATTCATTTGCAATTCAAATTGATTCAATTCTCATATAAATTGAATGGATAAGATCCAATTCGAATTCAAATATAAATGAATCAAATTTGGATCTAATATACCTATATCAAATATGATTTTATCAATTTACAGTCCTAGTTTTGTTGGTACAAAGGGAAATGTTAACCTAATATAGGAAATACGCAACTTGAGCAATCTACTAGTCAAGGTAATCCATGGCCTATGTATAGATGATAGCTATAAATATAACCCTAGCAAGTGTACTAGTTATCAAGTAGTATAAAAATATCGTTCCCATGGGGATTTAACAAAATAAGTATTAGAACCATAGTCTTCTCTAATTATTTGGACAATTGAAATTCAGATTTGAGAGAGCAAGAATTACTGAAAATAAAAACTAGAAAAAGAAAATAGAAGCAAGGATAATCATTAACCGAATATGCAATGGATGAAATCGCTAGGGCTTTTGGTCCACCTAACCAATGTAATGAATATTAATGGATTCGATTAACCAAGATTATTCGTCATTCCCATAAGCTGAGGTCTTTCCAATTTTATTTAATATTCTCTCTCGAGATATACTAAAACTACGCCCATCAGGTAACCCTTCGATCTCTCGAGTAGAGCTCTCAAGATGGAAGTGCATTAAGTCCAAGGAAAACCATTATATTCAGATGAATCATGTATATATATCTCTATATACCATTCAATTCACACTATGAACTATTCAGTCAAATTATGTGAATTCCTCTCTCGATTCATTCACATAAACCAAATCAATTAAGAGGTGGCCAAGCTCTTAATCGCATTAAGCAAAATAATTCATAGACTGTATGGAAATCACAATCTTGGATAAATCATAAAGATAAAAATATATTCATTAACAAGGTTAGGCTTTCAACAGCCCTAGCTAAAAACAAATTAGTTCATGATAAAAGAATTAAAGCAAACAAAGGTCATGGCCAAGGACATATTGGACAGTCTAAAGACAAAGTACGAAGAGCAGAACCGTTCTACTTGGCAAAAGGTCTTGGAACAGTTCATGACCGCACAGATGTCCAAGGGCTAGCAGGTTCATGACCATTGTCTTCGGATGATGGGCTATATCAATGAACTTGAGGCTCTTAGATTCGGGCTAGACCATGGTCACTAAGGTAGACGCCATCCTGAATTCTTTGTCTCCTTCCTTCAATCCATTCATCATGAATTACAATATGAACAAGCTGAATGTTAGCATTCAGGAACTCAGCAATATGTTGCAGAGGGCCAAAGAACTGATTAAGAAGAATGAGCCTCTTACTATGCTTGTTGAAGCTGGCAAGAAAAAGAGGAAGGCAAAGAAGAAGCCCTAGAAGAAATCCACCAAGTCCAAGAAGCAGAAAAAGGACAGAGCATCGGATGCTTGTCACTTCTGCAAACAGACTGGCCATTGGAAGAGGAATTGTCCTCAATACCTGGAATCCAAGAAAGGTAATTTTGAATCCTGTGTCATAGAATCCAATTTGTTGGTAACTTCTGCTTCCTGGTGTATTGACTTCGGGGCATCAACTCATGCCTGTAACTCACTACAGGGGTTCAGGATAAGCAGAAAACTGAGTGACGGAGAAGTAACTCTTTACTTGGGGACTTCTGCAAGTTTTGCAGCTACGGCCATAGGAACCATAGAGTTAATATTCAGAGAAGCAATAATTGTACTAAAAGATTGTCTTTATGTATAGAATTTGAAAAGAAATTTGATTTCTGTTTCAAATTTGTGTGCGGATGGATATTCTATTCTTTTTGGTAATATGATTACTATTAAAAGAAATTACAAATTCATCGCATATAGAGAACTTGAGAATGGTTTCTATGTTCTCCATCCTTCTCTAGAAACTAACACAGCCGAAACTACGTCGGTTGATATCCCCAAAAAAAGAATCCGTGAAACACTTAATCCCACGTGCCTATGGCATTACCAACTTGGCCATATTAATATATATCATATCACAAGGTTGGTAAAGGATAGTCCTTTGGATTTTATAACTGTAGAAGATCTTCCCACTTGTGAACCTTGCCTCCAGGGTAAGATGACGAAATGACCATTTAACGGTAAGCCTGAAAGATGTACAAGCACGCTTAAACTTATACATACTGATGTATGTAGTCCCCTGAGTGTTAGGACTCGTAACCAACCTAGAAGATCTACCCGGGCATCCACGCCTTCAGTTCATGTCGGCTATGACTAGTATAGTTACCTGGTGGAAGCTATGACCAGTGAGGAGGATCCCATAACTTATACAGAAGCTATGTTGGGCATAGATTCCTTGAAGTGGGTAGATGCCATGAGAGCTGAGATGGACTTGATGGAGACCAATGGAGTCTGGACTCTAGTAGATCTACCCCCTGGGGTAAAAGCAATTGGTTGCAAATGGATCTATAAGAGGATGAAGGGCCCCGATGGTAAGGTTGAGACCTACAAAGCTCATATAGTAGTGAAAGGGTATACTCAGAAAGTGGGCATCTATGAGGAAAACTTTTCACCGGTGGCCATGCTTAAATCCATTAGGATTCTGCTAGCTGTAGCAACATACCATGACTATGAGATTTGGCAAATGGATGTCAAAACTGCATTCCTGAATGGAGATCTTACTGTAGATATCTATATGCAGTAACCGCAAGGTCTCATAGTTGCGGGTCAGGAACACATGGTATGTAAATTAAATAGATCCATATATGGACTTAAGCAAGCTTCTAAGAGTTGGAACATCCGGTTTGACTCTACTGTCAAAAAGATTGACGTTGAGCAGAATCTGGATGAACCCTGTGTTTACAGGAATTCCAGTGGAGATAAGGTTATGTTCTTGGTTCTGAATGTAGACGACATTCTACTCATTGGAAATGATGTAGGAATGTTGACTACGATGAAAGTATGGCTTTCATAGCAATTCTCCATGAAAGATCTTGGAGAAGCCTCCAATATACTAGGTCTTTGACTCTATAGAGATAGATCGAAGAGGATAATAAGATTATCCCAATCTGCTTACATTGACAAAATAGTCAAGAGATACAACATGGAGGATTCCAAGAAAATAAATGTTCCTTTCAGGCACGGAGTCACTCTCTCCAAGGGAATGTCTCCCAAGTCTCTCGAGGAGATTGGGGGCATGAGAAACGTTCCCTATGCATCAGCCATAGGGAGCATCATGTATGCCATGTTGTGCACTCGCCCAAACATTGCTCAAGTGGTGAGTGTGGTAAGCAGATTCCATGCCAACCCAGGGCAGGAGCATTGGACTGTTGTGAAAAAACATACTCAAATACCTTCGAAGGACAAAAGAGTTTTGTCAGGTGTTTGAGGGTAGTTCACTACAAGTTCTAGGGTATACTGATGCCGATTTCAAGTCGGATCCAGATGATAGAAAGTCTACTTCTGGGTATGTTTTCACGATAGGATCGTGTACTATTTGCTGGAAAAACAGCAAACAGGGGTCCACTGTAGATTCCACAACCGAAGCCGAATGCATTGCCGCAAGTGAGGCTGCCAAAGAAGTGAAAGGGATGAGAGATCCATCCCATGGACGCCCAAAGATTGCGGAATAAGGGGCAAATTTCAAAAAATTTTCTCTCTCTTCAACTGGGAATCGCATACCCTATTTTAGAAAATCATATTTTCAAGGATCATTCTTGAAACCATGAACTGAACCAGATCTGAACTAAAAGGTGTAGGATAGGATTATACCTGATACGGAGAAGTAGTATCTCCAAACGAAGGTGTTCACGCCCAAGGAAGGAGCAGAATCAGCAGTGTTCTTCTCCAAGAACTCTGTCCTTCGCAAGATTTAGCAGGATGGCATGTGAGCATAGCTTCCTATCAATTCTTTCTCCAAGAACTGATGTCAAGATCCAATCTTGACTTCTCCCACAACTGGAGATCGAACTGGCAAACAGGGCGATAAGAACAGGGAGGCGACAAGAGAGTATTCGCAGGGTGCAGAAAAATCTCTCTTCTTGTGATTTTTAGCACTGAAGAAAATCTGATGTGTGTCTTTCTTAGGCTGCTACCCCCTTCCTTTTGTTAACCTAAAAGATCAGCTCCTAATCCAATTAGGAGTAGCTTATCCAAATCATATTTGGATAAGATCTCTCTTTAGGTGATAGGGATAAACCCTTATCTTATCTGCAGATTAGATTAGCTTTCTCCTAATCTCATTAGGAGGTTTCTAGATCTGAATCACATTCAGATCTAGACTCTCTGAGTGGATAGGATTAAGACCCTATCCTATCTACCAATCTATCTCAAAATTTGCCCCATAAATAATTAAATAAATAGCCTAGTTCGAAATGGGCTTTAGGCCCATTAAGCTTATGTGCTCACTTAACCTTCCTAATTGCTGCCCAGTCGGGCTTCCTCGTATGGCGTGGGACCCAAGCATTGATCTACACATCAGCCACATGGGTTCAGCCCAGCCTTTGTTACAAGGCCTGGCCGAATACACTATTAAAGACAGTGCACCCCCTGAAACCCATCAAATGGGCTCTATGGGCCCAACACTTACCCTAAGTTGTCCCTGGGCCAAGCCACCTTGTACCACCCAGGGACTATGGGCAGATGCAAGATTAGCCCATCAGTTATTATCCTCAATGGTCTTACACTTAACCTCTCTGCCCATAATGATCATACACTGCCCCATAAGAGAAGACCTCTCCCTCGGCTGCAAGAAACAGTGTTGCACTCTCTAGTTATTTGGATCCCGGGAATTGAAACCTTCTTGCAAACATTTTAGAAACCATAGTATATATACTTTTATATCTCATATAAAATATCTTTTGCAAAACAAATCTCAACGATTGAAATCGGCTGTCGGCAGTCTTGGTTTCCATTAGTGAGAGTGCATCCCCGATCATTACCTTTGTCCGACAAAGGGGTTGATCCTGTCACTGTGATCACCCACTCAAATGAATTCTCAAACAGTCCCAACTGAAGGGATGAGAGATCCATCCTATGGACACCCAAAGATTGCGGAATAAGGGGCGAATTTCAAAAAAATTTTCTCTCCCTTCAACTGGGAATCGCATTCCCTATTTAGAAAATTATATTTTAAAGGATCATTCTTGAACCTTAAACTGAATCAGATCTGAACCAAAAGGAGAAGGGGAGAATTATACCTGATACGGAGAAGTAGTATCTCCCAACAGAGGTGTTCACGCCCAAGGAAGGATCCAAAAACTGCTCCCACTAAAGATGGCGTAGTGCAGGATGGAGCAGAATCAGCAGTGTTCTTCTCCAAGAACTCTGTCCTTCGCAGGAATCAGCAGGATGGTACGTGAGCATAGCTTCCATTCAATCATTTCTCAATGAACTGATGTCAAGATCCAATCTTGACTTCTCCCAAAATTGGAGATCGAACTGGCAAACAGGGCGGCAAGAACAAGGAGGCGGCAAAAGAGTATTTGCAGGGTGCAGAATTCTCTCTTCTTGATTTTAGCACTAAAGAAAATCTGATGTTGTGTGTCTTCTAAAGGCTGCCGCCCCCTCCTTCTTTTGTTAACCTAAAAGGATTAGCTCCTAATCCAATTAGGAGCAGCTTATCCAAATCATATTTGGATAAGACTTCTCTTCAGGTGATAGGGATAGACCCTTATCTTATCTGCAGATTAGATTAGCTTTCTCCGAATCTCATTACGAGGTTTCTAGATCTGAATCATAATCAGATCTGAACTCTCTGAGTGAATAAGATTAAGACCCGGATCCAAGAGCCTCCAGTTAGTTGATGTATCCCATCTTCCAAAGACAATGGTCGTGAACTTGTTGACCCTTGGACATTTGTGTTGTTATGAACTGTTTCAAGACCTTTTGTCGAGTAGAACGATTCTGCTCTTCATACATCATCCTGAGACTGTCCAATATGTCCTTGGCAAGTTTGATCTGATCAAACTGTCTCTGTATCGGGTTGTCCAAGGAGGCAATGATGTAACACCGGGCAAGGGAGTTTTTCTCCTCCCATTCTTGATAGTCTCTCCTTCGGGCCTCAAAAGCCCTATCACCCGGACGCTCCAGGGCAGGATTCTTTGCCACTTTGTCCAGCTTTTCAGAAGCTAGGACCAGCATAAGGTTCCTATACCAGTCAGCATAGTTTGGGCCCTTCAACTTCTTGTCATCAAGCAGTTTTGCAAAAGATCCGTTTGCCATTTTCTGATAAAAGAGCAAACATCAGTCCACAACCTAATTTGATTCATGTTCATTTCGTAGATATGGATTTTAATCTACGATCCATTTCCATTTATTTGTCAATGAGATTTCCCTCCTTTCTTAGTGACGAAGACTACGGGTTGTCTCTGGAAATGTGGGAAATCACATAGGGTGCCTGGAGCCAACTGTTTCAGCTGCATATCCCCACCACCTTTTTGTGAAGGATCATATCCACTCATCATATGAGTTTTCCCTTTGGCCTCTGTCAGACAAAGTTCAGAGCTGTTTTTAGGTAAACCTTTCTGTCCAGTGAATGCTTACCCATCATATTCATGAGCGCCAAGGTACCGTGAGAGAGTTCCCATTTTCTGGTGAAGCCCCTCTAACATCGGTCTATGACGCCCCTATCATCTTATGAAACACTCAGACAAGTCCAACAGCAAATGGATAGCCCATTTTCTGGTGCGTTTCCTCATTACTAAAGGATCCATCCTCATGCTAATGATGGAAGGCCTTTAGAGAGTTCATCATATGAATCTCCCTATCACATGCACTCATATTAGCCGGAGGGAACAGTTAATTACGCCCTAGTTCGTATTTTAGGTCTAACCAAAGTGGCTGCCACTGACTTTCATAAAGCCAGATTTCAGTGGGCCTGAATTGGCTAGGGTTCCGCACGTAACCTCTTGATGAGGTGTGGGGCCCACCACTGAGGGAGGTCATCCAATGACCAAAAGGGACACCACGGCAATGATGTGCATTCAGCCATGGTGTGCGCAAGAGCCACTGTCGATTGAGCATGGGCCAAGTACTTATGGCCCATGTACGTAGCACATCACACATCCATACATCACATGCAGGGATAAATTGATCCAATCAATTAATCATTTGTAATGCCCATTTGAAGCCCATTTTAAATCCATAATATTAACCATTAAAATTATCTAGGTATGTGGGCCGAATGGTTCAGCCCATATAGCTTTAAATGTTAAGTGGACTTTTAGCAGTTTTAACCTTTTAAAACTGGGCCTTTACAGGTTGGGCAGAATTAACCATTTAATTAAACACCAATCCTTAGGCCCATTAGTTGGAAAATTAGGGCTGAATTTCAGCCTTGATTAAACCCTAGGTTCGGTTCAAACTATTTGAACCAATCTTGGTTCGAATGGGTCTAGGGTTTGATCTTTAATTAAAGAAAATAATCTGAAATTAAATACTGATAAAAGAAAAACAAGAATCAGTAATCAGGGCTGTTCGCACAATCCATCCTGCAAAACAGAGGTTAGATCACAGAATGCAGTTTCACAAACTGTAAATCGCAGAAAGCAATTCTCCCATCTGCGAAATCTCCTTCTCTACGAAATCTCCTTTTCTGCGCTGCCATCTTCGATCCAAAATAAAATAAATAGAAATCCTATTTCTATTAATAATTACATCAGATCGAATACCTATACATTGAGTCTAGAAATAAAAAAAAAATTATTTACAGACCAAAATAATTCAAGAACTGCAAAATCGCAGGTTCCCTGTGCAAACCAAGAATTCGATCTCTTCGTGTACGAACAGACCATAAATGAAGAAAATCATAAAGAACAATTCTAAATAATAATCAGATTTATGAAAAATTAATTTCAGATTATTCGCCCATTAATTTTGGGAACAGAATTTCCCAAAACCCATATCTGCGCAAATCGGGTAGAACACCTTCTGTCCATTTGCACAGGTTCAGATCTGAAACAAGATGGTTCAAGATTTGAACCATAGCTCTCATACTAGTGAAGGGATGAGAGATTCATCCTATGGACGCCCAAAGATTGCTGAATAAGGGGCGAATTTCAAAAAATTTTTCTCTCCCTTCAACTGGGAATCGCATTCCCTATTTAGAAAATCATATTTTCAAGGATCATTCTTGAACCTTAAACTGAATCAGATCTGAACCAAAAGGAGTAGGGGAGAATTATACCTGATACGGAGAAGTAGTATCTCCCAATGGAGGTGTTCATGCCCAAGGAAGGATCCAAAAACTGCTCCCACTGAAGATGGCGCAGTGCAGGATGGAGCAGAATCAGCAATGTTCTTCCAAAAGAACTTGACCCTTCGCAAGAATCAACTGGATGGCTTGTGAGTACAGCTCCAACCAATCTTTTCCCAAAAGATTGAAATCAAGATCAAATCTTGATTTCTCCCAGGAACTGGAGATCGAACTAAAGGGAATGGCAATGACAGGAAGGAGGCGGCAGGAGAGAATTCGAAGTATGTAGGAAATCTCCCTTTCTGTGATTTCTTTTCTCTGAAGAGAATT
Organism: Nelumbo nucifera; assembly: GCF_055504915.1. Lineage (NCBI taxonomy): Eukaryota > Viridiplantae > Streptophyta > Magnoliopsida > Proteales > Nelumbonaceae > Nelumbo > Nelumbo nucifera. The sequence goes on along the minus strand of NC_142649.1, from coordinate 141,534,810 downwards.
GAACCTCAATCACAAAAACTATATGTCCGCCCCTTTCTTCTACCATAATCTTAAAGGGATCAGCTCCTAATCAGATTAGGAGTTGCTAATCCAAATCATATTTGGGTTAGAAGTCCCTTCAAGTGATAAGGGATAATCCTTATCTGATCTGCAGATCAGATCAGCCATCTCCTAATCTAATTAGGAGGTTTCCAGATCTAAATCTCATTTAGATCTTGGACTCTCTAAGTTGATAGGGTCTAAGCCCATTCCCATCAGCTGATCCACTTCAGAATTCGCCCCCTTTAATTGACTGATCAAATCAGCCCAGTTCGAAATGGGCTTAAGGCCCATTTAAGGTTATGTACTCAAAAAGTCTTCCAAACTGCTGCCCAATTGGGCTTCCATGTATGGCGTGGGAACTAAGCATTGATCTACACATCAGCCACATGAGTTCGGCCCAGCCTTTGTTACAAGGCCTGGCTGAATACACTGTTAAAGACAGTACACCCCCTGAAACCGATCGAATGGGCTCTAAGGGCCCAACACTTACCCTAAGTGGTCCCTGGGCCAAGCCACCTTGTAACACCCAGGGACTGTGGGCAGATGCAAGATTAGCCCATCAGGTATTATCCTCAATGATCTTACACTTAACCTCTCAGCCCATAATGATCATACACTACCCAACAAGAGAGGACCTCTCCCTTGGCTGCAAGGAACAGTGTTGCACTCTCCACTTAAGTGGATCCTGGGAATTAAAACCTTTAGCCAACATTTTAGAAACCATAATATAGATACTTTTATATCTCATATAAAATATTCTTTGCAAAAACAAATCTCAACGGTTTAAATCGGCTGCCGGCAGTCTTGGTTTCCATCGGTGAGAGTGCATCCCCGATCATTACCTTTGTCCGACAAAGGGGCTGATCCTTTCACTATGATCACTGATTGGTACATCAAAGACAGCCCGATCCGACACCTAGTGCAGTATCATAATCGAGTCTAGGGGTCGAGTGTAACTTTCCGATTTTGCCCATCAATCTCCAAGGTCCAGGGCAATGCTGGAAATCTGGTCCAGTTCATAGTTTCAATTAATCCTACACTATATGTGCCTAGGGTCTCACCCTGGCAGCTGAGACAGGCCACCCCAACCGACTTGGTGGCACCATAGTCTCAGCCTTGTCAGGATAGGTCTCCCCAGACCGACCCACTGGCTGTGAACATTCTAAACTAACACGAGTCTCATTAGGTGTCCAGTTTAAGGGTATTACACAGAAACATACCGAGGGAACATGAACCAAATATGCACTTTTAATCATTTACAATAAACTCATAAAGTACATCATTCTGATTGAAGCTAAGGGCATACAAAACTGTCTAACACCAACATACCCAGGTTTCGACCCCCGCTAATTTTCTCACTGAATGGTATATCAAAGATAGCCCAATCCGACACCTAGTGCAGTATCATAATCAAGTCTAGGGGTCGGGTGTAACTTTCCAGTTTTGCCCATCAATCTCCAAGGTCCAGGGCAATACTGAAAATCTGGTCCAGTTCAAAAATTCAATTAATCCTACACTATATGTGCCTAGGGTCTCACCCTGGTAGCTGAGACTGGCCACCCCAACCGACTTGGTGGCACCATAGTCTCAGCCTTGTTAGGATAGATCTCCCCAGACTGACCCAGTGGCTGTGAACATTCTAAACTAACACGAGTGTCATTAAGAGTCCTAGTTTAAGGGTATTACACAGAAACATACCAAGGGAACATGAATCAAATATGTACTTTTATTCATTTACAATAAACTCATAAAGTACAACATTCTGATTGAAGCTAAGGGCATACAAAACTGTCTACCAGCTACCACTTACACTTCGGTCCAATCAGGTACAAGCCGAAGTGTCTGAATCAGGTCCAATCAGGAACTGTCTAACAGCTCCCATGTGTTTCTCAAACACTTTCTGTGATAGTGGCTTTGTCAATGGGTCTGCAACATTTTCTGCTGACGCTACCTTATGAATCAGGACGTCCCTTCTACCAACAATCTCCCGCAGTACGTGGTACTTCCTCTCGATGTCCTTTGACTTCGAGCGGGCTCGTGGCTCCTTAGCCTGTGCAATGGTTCCATTGTTGTCACACAACAATGGGATGGGTGATGTGCTGGACGGAACTACTCCCAACTCGCGAATGAACTTCTTCATCCACACGGCTTCTTTGGAAGCCTCACTTGTGGTAATGTACTCGGCCTCGGTCGTGGAGTCTATAGTGGACCCCTGTTTGCTGCTTTTCTAGCAAACAGCACACGATCCTATCGTGAAAACATATCCAAGTCGGTAATGCCACAGACACGTGGGATTAACTGTATCACGGGCTCTCTTCTTGGGAATTTCATCTGACATAGTTTCGGTTATGTTAGTTTCTAGAGAAGGATGTAGAACATAGAGACCATTCTCTAGTTCCCCGTATGCGATGAATCTTTTGTTTCTTTTAATAGTAATCGTATTACTAAAGAAGACAGAATAACCATCTGTACACAGTTTTGAAACAGAAATCAAATTTGTCCTTAAATTTTGTACAAAAAGACAATCTTTTAGTACAATTGTTCATTCTCTAAAAAATAACTCCACGGTTCCTATGGTCGCGGCTGCAACAGTTGCATTAGTCCCCAAGTAGAGTGTGACTTCTCCTTCACTCATCCTTCTGCTTACTTTGAACCCCTGCAGTGAGTTACACGCATGGGTTGAAGCCCCGGAGTCAATACACTAGGACGCAGAAGCTACCAATAAATTGGTTTCTATAACATAAGTTTCAAAATTACCTTTCTTGGATTCCAGGTAGGCAGGACAATTCCTTTTCCAGTGGTCGGTCTTCTTGCAGAAGTGACAGGCATCTGATGCTTTGTCTTTCTTCTGCTTCTTGCTCTTAGTGGCTTTCTTCTGAGGCTTCTTTGCCTTCCTCTTTCTCTTGCCTGTCTTGCCAGCTTCAACAAGCATGGCTACAGGCTCATCCTTTCTAATCAGTTCTTCAGCTCTTTGCAACATATTGCTGAGATCTTGCAAGCTAACATTCAGCTTGTTCATGTTATAGTTCATGATGAACGGATTGAAGGAAGGAGGCAAAGAGTTAAGGATAGCATCTATCTGGGTTGCAAGGTCCAGCCCAGATCCAAGAGCCTCTAGTTCATTGATGTATCCCATCATCTGAAGACAATGGTCGTGAACTTGTTACCCATGGACATTTGTGCGGTCATGAACTGTTTCAAGACCTTTTGTCGAGTAGAACGATTCTGCTCTTCATACATTATCCTGAGACTATCCAATATGTCTTTGGCAAGTTTGATTTGATCGAACTGCCTCTGTATCGGGTTGTCCAAGGAGGCAATGATGTACCACCGGGCAAGGGAGTTTTTCTCCTCCCATTCTTGATAGTCTGTCCTTCAGGCCTTAGAAGCCCTATCACCTGGACACTCCGGGGCAGGATTCTTTGCCACTTTGTCCAGCTTTTCAGAAGCTAGGACCAGCATAAGGTTCCTGTACCAGTAAACATAGTTTGGGCCCTTCAACTTGTTGTCATCAAGCAGTTTTGCAAATGATCCGTTTGCCATTTTCTGATAAAAGAGCAAACATCAGTCCACAACCTAATTTGATTCATGTTCATTTCATAGATATGGATTTTAATCTACGTTCCTTTTCCATTTATTCGTCTCTGAGATTTCCCTCCTTCCTTAGTGACGGAGAGTACGGGTTGTCTCTGGAAATGTGGGAAATCACATAGGGTACATGGAGCCAACTGTTTCAGCTGCATAACCCCACCACCTTTCTGTGAAGGATCATATCTACTCATCACATGAGCTTTCCCTTTGGCCTCTGTCAGACAAGGTTCAGAGCCATTTTCAGCTAAACCTTTCTGTCCAGTGAGTGCTTACCCATCATGATCATGAATGCCAAGGTACCGTGATAGAATTCCCATTTTCTGGTGAAGCCCCTCCCACATCGGTCTATGACGCTCCTATCATCTATTGAAACACTCAGACAATCCCAACAGCAAATGGATAGCCCATTTTCTGGTGTGTTTCCTCATTACTGAAGGACCCATCCTCATGCTAATGATGGAAGGCTTTTAGAGAGTTCATCATATGAATCTCCCTATCACATGCAATCATATTTGCCAGAGGGAACAGTTAATTACGTCCTAGTTCTTATTTTAGGTCAAACCAAAGTGGCTCCCACTAACTTTCATAAAGCCAGATTTTGGTGGGCCTAAAACAGCTAGGGTTCCGCACGTAACCTCTCGATGAGGTGTGGGGCCCACCATTAAGGGAGGTCATCCAATGACCAAAAGGGACACCATGGCAATGATGTGCATTCAGCCATGGTGTGCGCAAGAGGCACTGTAGATTGAGCATGGGCCAAGCACTTATGGCCCATGTACATAGCACATCACACATTCATACATCACATGCAGTATAAATTGATCCAATCAATTAATCATCTGTAAGGCCCATTTGAAGCCCATTTTAAAACCATATTATTAACCATTAATATTATCTAGGTACATGGGCCGAATGGTTCAGCCCATATAGCTTTAAATGTTAAGTGGGCTTTTAGCAGTTTTAACCTTTAAAACTGGGCCTTTACAGGTTGGGCCGAATTAACCATTTAATTAAACATCAATCCTTAGGCCCATTAGTGGGAAAATTAGGGCTGACTTTCAGCCTTGATTAAACCCTTTGATTCGGTCCAAATAATTTGAACCAATCTTGGTTCGAATGGGTCTAGGGTTTGATCTTTAATTAAATCTTTAATTCAAGAAAATAATCTGAAATTAAATACTGATAAAATAACATCGAGAATCAGTCAATCAGGGCTGTTCGCACAATCCACCCTGCAAAACAGAGGTTAGATCATAGTTTGCAGTTTCACAAACTGCAAATCGCAGATTGCAGTTCTCCCATCTGCGAAATCTCCTTCTTACGAAATCTCCTTTAGTGCGCCGCCATCTTCGATCCAAAATAAAATAAATAGAAATCCTATTTCTATTAATAATTACATCAGATCAAATACCTAATACATTGTGTCTACGAAATAAAAAAAAAAATTATTTACAGACCAAATGTAATGAATAAATCAAGAAACTGCAAATCTTGCAGGTTCCCTGCGCAAACCAAGAATTCGATCTCCACTTGTACGAACAACCCATAAATGAAGAAAATTATAAAGAACAATTCTAAATAATAATCAGATTTATGTAAAATTAATTTCAGATTATTCGCCCATTAATTCTGGGAACAGATTTCCCAAAACCCATATCTGCGCAAATCGGGTAGAACACCTTCTGCCCATTTGTGCAGGTTCAGATCTGAAACAAAATGGTTCAAGATTTGAACCATGGCTCTGATACCACTGAAAGGGATGAGAGATCCATCCCATGGATGCCCAAAGATTGTGGAATAAGGGGCGAATTTCAAAAATTTTTCTCTCCCTTTAACTGGGAATCGCATTCCCTATTTTAGAAAATCATATTTTCAAGGATCATTCTTGAAACCATGAACTAAACCAGATCTGAACCAAAAGGTGTAGGATAGGATTATACTTGATACGGAGAAGTAGTATCTCCCAACGAAAGTGTTCACACTCAAGGAAGGATCCAAAAACTGCTCCCACTAAAGATGGCGCAGTGCAGGATGGAGCAGAATCAGTAGTGTTCTTCTCCAAGAACTCTGTCCTTCGCATGAATTAGTAGGATGGCACGTGAGCACAGCTTCCTATCAATTCTTCCTCCAAGAACTGATGTCAAGATCCAACATTGACTTCTCCCACAACTGGAGATCAAACTAGCAAATAGGGTGGCAAGAACAGGGAGGTGGCAAGAGAGTATTCGCAAGGTGCAGAAAAATCTCTCTTCTTGTGATTTTCAGCACTGTAGAAAATCTGATGTGTGTCACTTAGCCGGCCACCCCCTTCTTTTGTTAACCTAAAAGATCAGCTCCTAATCCAATTAGGAGCAACTTATCCAAATCATATTTAGATAAGACCTCTCTTTAGGTGATAGGGATAAACCCTTATCTTATCTGCAGATTAGATTAGCTTTCTCCTAATCTCATTAGGAGGTTTCTAGATCTGAATCATATTCAGATCTGGACTCTCTGAGTGGATAGGGTCAAGACCCTATCCTATCTGCTAATCCATCTCAGAATTCGCCCCATAAATAATTAAATAAAAAGCCCAGTTCGAAATGGGCTTTAGGCCCATTAAGCTTATGTGCTCACTTAACGCAGCCCAGTTGGGCTTCCTTGTATGGCGTGGGACCTAAGCATTGATCTACACATCAGCCACATGGATTCGGCCTAGCCTTTGTTACAAGGCCTGGCCGAATACACTGTTAAAGACAGTGCACCCCCTGAAACCCATCAAATGGGCTCTATGGGCCCAACACCTACCCTAAGTGGTCCCTGGGCCAAGCCACCTTGTAACACCCAGGGACTGTGGGTAGATGCAAGACTAGCCCATCAGGTATTATCCTCAATGGTCTTACACTTAACCTCTCAGCCCATAATGATCATACACTACTCGACAAGAGAGGACCTCTCCCTCGGCTGCAAGGAACAGTGTTGCACTCTCTACTTATATGGATCTCGGGAATTGAAGCCTTCTTGCAAGCATTTTAGAAACCATAGTATATATACTTTTATATCTCATATAAAATATATTTTGCAAAACAAATCTCAACGATTGAAATCGGCTGCCGGCAGTCTTGGTTTCCATCAGTGAGAGTGCATCACCGATCATTACCTTTGTCCGACAAAGGGGTTGATCTTGTCACTGTGATCACCCACTCTGATGAATTCTAAGACAGTCCCAACATACCCAGGTGTCGACGCCCACTAAAGATCTCACTGAATGGTATATCAAAGACAGCTTAATCCGACACCTAGTGCAGTATCATAATCGAGTCTAGGGGTTGGGTGTAACTTTCCAGTTTTGCCCATCAATCTCCAAGGTCCAGGGCAATACTGAAAATCTGTTCTAGTTCAAAGATTCAATTAATCCTACATTGTATGTGCCTAGGGTCTCACCCTGGTAGCTGAGACAGGCCACCCCAACCGACTTTGTGGCACCACAGTGTCAGCCTTGTCAGGATAGATCTCCCTAGACCGACCCGCTAGCTGTGAATATTCTAAACTAACATGAGTCTCATTAAGTGTCCTAGTTTAAGGGTATTACACAGAAACATACCAAGGGAACATGATTTAAATATGTACTTTTATTAATTTACAATAAACTCATAAAGTACATCATTCTGATTGAAGCTAAGGGCATACAAAACTGTCAAATATATATGGGCTGAATTAGGGTTGATCAGTTCGGCCCATATAGCTTTATCCGCATAGTGGGCTTTTAGCAGTTTTAATAACTTAAAATTGGGCCTTTATAGGTTGGGCCGAATTAAACATTTAATTAATTATCAATCCTCAGGCGCATTAGTGGGAAAAATAGTGCTGACATTCAGCCTTGATCGAACCCTTGATTTGGTCCAACTAGTTTGGACCAATCTGGTTCGAATGGATCTAGGGTTTGATCTTTAATTAAAGATTTAATTCAAGAATTAATCTGAAATTAATTACTGATAAAAGAACAAGCAATAATCAGTCACATAGGGTTGTTCGCACAATCCATCCTGCCAATCAGAGGCTAGATCACAGGTTGCAGTTTCACAAACTGCAAATCGCAGATAGCGATTCTCCCATCTACGAAATCTCCTTCTCTGCGCTGCCAATTTTGATCCAAAATAAAAATAAATATAGAACCTAATTTCTGTTAATAATTACATTAGATCAAATGCCTATACATTCAGTCTAAAAAATAAAAAAAATTATTTTACAGACCAAATGTAATAAAATTAACATGAAACTGCAAAATCGTAGGTTCCCTGCGCCAATCAAGATTTTGATCTCCATGTGTACGAACAGCCCATAAATCAAGAAAATCATAAAGAACAGTTCTAAATAATAATCAGATTTATAAAAATTAATTTTAGATTAATCGCCATTAACTGGAAACAAATTTTCTAGAGAAACATCGAATTTGTGCAAATCAGGTAGAACACCTTCTACCCATTTGCGTAGGTTCAGATTTGATCCAATTTGGTTCAAGACTTGAACCACGGCTCTGATACCACTGAAGGGATGAGAGATCCATCATATGGACGCCCAAATCTTGCGGAATAAGGTGGGCGAATTTCAAAAAAAAATTCTCTCCCTTTAACTAGGAATCGCATTCCCTATTTAGAAAATCATATTTTCAAGGATCCATCTTGAACCATAAAATGAACCAGATCTAAACAAAAGCAGTAGGAGAGGATTATACCTGATACGGAGAAATAATATCTCCCAACGAAAGTGTTCACTAAAGGTATGAGAGATCCATCCCATGGACGCCCAAAGATTGCGGAATAAGAGGCGAATTTCAAAAATTTTTCTCTCCCTTCAAGTGGGAATCACATTCCCTATTTAGAAAATCATATTTTCAAGGTTCATTCTTGAACCTTGAACTGAATCAGATCTGAACCAAAAGAAGTAGGAGGGAGGATATACCTGATACAGAGAATCAATATCTCCCAATGGAGGTGTTCACGCCCAAGGAAGGATCCAAAATCTGCTCCCACTGAAGATGGCGCAGTGAAGAATGGAGCAGAATCAGCAACGTTCTTCAAAAGAACTTGACCCTTCACAAGAATCAACTAGATGGCTTGTGGGTACAGCTCCAACCAATCTTTTCCCAAAAGATTGGGATCAAGATCAAATCTTGATTTCTCCCAAGAACTGGAGATCGAACTGAAGGGAATGGCAATGACAGGAAGGAAGCGGCAGGAGAGAATTCGCAGTATGCAGGAAATCTCTCTTTCTCTCTTTCTTTCTTTCTTTTCTCTTAAGAGAAAATATGTTGTGTGTCTCCCAAAAGGCTGCCGCCCCTTTCTTCTTTTGTAATCTTAAAGGGATCAGCTCCTAATCAGATTAGGAGTTGCTAATCCAAATCATATTTGGGTTAGAAGTCCCTCTAAATGATAAGGGATAATCCTTATCTTATCTACAGATCAGATCTGTCATCTCCTAATCTAATTAGGAGGTTTCCAGATCTAAATCTCATTTAGATCTTGGACTCTATAAGTGGATAGAGTCTAAGCCCAATCCTATTAGCTGATCCACTTCAGAATTCGCCCCCTTTAATTGACTGATCAAATCAGCCCAGTTCGAAATGGGCTTAAGGCCCATTTAAGGTTATGTACTCAAAAAGCCTTCCAAACTGCTGCCCAGTTGGGCTTCCTTGTATGGCGTGGGATCCAAACATTGATCTACACATCAGCCACATGGGTTCAGCCCAACCTTTGTTACAAGGCCTGGCTGAATACACTGTTATGGATAGTGCACCCCCTAAATCCCATCTTATGGGCTCTATGGGCCCAACACTTACCCTAAGTGGTCCCTGGGCCAAGCCACCTTGTAACACCTAGGGACTGTGGGCAGATGCAAGATTAGCCGATCAGGTATAATCTTCAATGGTCTTACACTTAACCTCTCAGCCCAAAATGATCATACACTGCCCGATAAGAGAGGACCTCTCCCTTGGCTACAAGGAACAGTGTTGCACTCACCAATTAAATGGATCCCGAGAATTAAAACCTTTTGCAAACATTTTAGAAACCATAATATATATACTTTTATATCTCATATAAAATATACTTTGCAAAACAAATCTCAACTGTTGAAATCGGCTGCCGGCAGTCTTGGTTTCCATCAGTGAGAGTGCATCCCCGATCATTACCTTTGTCCGACAAAGGGGCTGATCCTTTCACTATGATCACCCATTCAGATGAATTCTCGGATTGTCCCAACATACCCAGGTTTTGACCCTTCTCACTGATTGGTATATCAAAGACAACCTAATCCGACACCTGGTGTAGTATCATAATCGAGTCTAGGGGTCGGGTGTAACTTTCCAGTTTTGCCCATCAATCTCCAAGGTCCAGGGAAATACTGGAAATCTGGTCCAGTTCATAGATTCAATTAATCCTACACTGTATGTGCCTAGGGTCTCACCTTGGCAGCTGAGACAGGCCACCCCAACCAACTTGGTGGCACCACAGTGTCAGCCTTGTCAGGATAGGTCTCCCCAGACCGACCCACTGGCTAAGAACATTCTCACTTAGCCTTCCTAACTACTGCCCAGTTTGGCCTCCTTGTATGGTGTGGGACCCAAACATTGATCTATACATCAACCACATGGGTTCAGCCCAGCCTTTGTTACAAGGCCTGGCCGAATACACTGTTATGGACAGTGCACCCCCTGAAACCCATCACATGGTCTCTATGGGCCCAACACTTACCCTTAGTGGTCCTTGGGCCAAGCCACCTTATAACACCTAGGGACTATGGGCAGATGCAAGATTGGCCCATCAGGTATTACCCTCAATGATCTTACACTCAACCTCTCAGCCCATAATGATCAAACACTATTCGACAAGAGAGGACCTCTCCCTCAGCTTTAAGGAACAATGTTACACTCTCTGCTTATATGGATCCCGGGAATTAAAAATTTTTTAAACAATTTGGAAACCATAATATTTATATACTTTTATATCTCGTATAAAATATATTTTGCAAAACAAATCTCAACGATTGAAATCAGCTACCGTAGTCTTGGTTTCCATCAGAGAGAGTGCATCCCCGATCATTATCTTTGTCCGACAAAGGGGCTGATCCTGTCACTATGATCACTCTCTCAGATTAATTCTTAGATTGTCCCAACATACCCAGGTTTGACCCCCGCTAAGGATCTCATTGATTGGTACATCAAAAACAGCCCAATCCGACACCTAGTGCAGTATCATAATCGAGTCTAGGGGTCGGGTGTAACTTTACAGTTTTGCCCATTAATCTCCAAGGTCCAGGGCAATACTAGAAATCTGGTCCGGTTCAAAGATTTAATTAATCCTACACTGCATGTGCCTATGGTCTCACCCTGGCGGCTGAGACAGGCCACCCCAACCAACTTGGTGGCACATCAATGTTAGCCTTATGAGGATAGGTCTCCCTAGACCGACCCACTGGCTATGAATATTCTAAACTAACACGAGTCTCAATAAGTGTCCAGTTTAAGGGTATGACACAGAAACACACCACAGGAACATGAATTAAATATGTACTTTATTCATTTACAATAAACTCATAATGTACATCATTCTGATTGAAGCTAAGGGCATACAAAAACTGTTTAATAGTGAGCACATGGACATAATGGGCCTAAAGCCCAATTCAAACTGGTCTAATTTGATTAGTTAAAGAGAGGGGCGGATCTGGGATTGGGATCAGTAGATAGGATAGGGAGTTATCCCTATCCACTCAGAGAGTCCAAATCTAAATACAGATTTGAATTTAAAAACTCCTAATAAGATTAGGAGGGCTGATCTAATCTGCAGATAAGATAAGGGCTTATCCTTATCTCTTAAGGAGAACTCTTGATCCAAATACAGATTTGGATTAGGAAATTCCTAATGAGATTAGGAGCTCTCTTTAAGGTTATAAAAGGAAGAGGGGGTGAACCGTTCTATACAACATCAGATCAGCTTTCAGATCACAGAAAGAGAGAACACAGCCACAGTAAGACTGTGCCATATTCTACTCTTGCACCCTCCTCCTGCTGCTGCCATTGCCAGTTCAATCTCCACCATAGGAGCGATCAAGAAGTATTCTTGATATTAGTCTTTGGAGAAAGGCTGATCTGAAGTCGTGCTCACACTCCATCCATCGAATTCTTGCTAAAGGATTCAGTTCTGGTGAAGAACCTGCTGATTCTGCTCCACCCTACGCTGTGTCATCTTCAGTGGGAGCAGTCTTTGGAGTTTTCCTTCGGTGTGAACACCTTCATTGGGAAATATTGTTTCTTCGTATCAGGTACCTCCCTCTCCTACCTTTTGGTTTCAGATCTGGTTCGGTTCTTGGTTCAAGATTGATCATTGAAAATGCACAATTTAGACCTCTTCTACCTTCTTATCCACAGAAAGTACATTCATGGTCACAATTTAGACCTCTATCAAATAATCTCTATTTTTTTTGGTCGGGAGTTTGTTTTTGATGACTAACAATTTAGACCTCTCCTACCCCCACTTGATTCAAATTAAAACAAAACGAATTGGGCACGCTTCGAGAAGCGAAACAAATTAGTGGCAATGTGTTGTGGACTTGAATCGACACCTAGTGCTTATAACGCATGTGCTACTAAATTTTGGTGAAACTAAGTTTTGAACCAAATTCCTTGAGTGTAACCCAGATGCAATTACAACAAATGTCTTACTCTCTATAACAATTGGTTCTCACGGTTTTATACATTTTGGCTATATAACCATACTTAGATTTTCATGAGCGCTCTAGAGAACAAACCCTTATTCTCATAGGAGGCAGCCCCACCTCCACACTCATATAGGTTAATTCATCAAGTGTGTACTAAAACTATATATACACACCACTCATATTTAGGGGATATGAATTCATTAAGCGTAAGTTATTCAACCTCCTTACATTGCAGTTAACACCATCTACACCATAGGGATGGGTACTCTCAAAACAGAATATGATAGTGCTCTACCAAACTTATAGTGACTTGTTATTACCCATTGAGCCTCCTTCATGGGATCTCTAATCAAAGAGGTTGTTCATCTATTTTATGGGATTTAAACCCATCCCCTCGATGTATCTAAAATTAACTTTTTAGATAGTCCCTTAGTCTCTGCTACATTTTTCTTTGACCTTACAAGTTCAAGTGTGATCACACCATCAGTTATTAACCTTTTTACTATGTTGTGTCTTAGGCGAATATGATGACTCTTCCCATTGTAACTACTGCTTTTGGCTTTGGTAATTGTCGCTTGTCTGTCACAATGCAAAAAAACAGAAGGGACTAGTTTTGTCCATAATGGTAAATCAACCAATAAATTGCAAAGCCATTGGGCCACCACATCAACTTGTTCTAAGGCAATGAACTCAGATTCCGTTGGACAATATAGGTCCGTTTGGTTGACTTCCATGAAATGGCTCCACCACTTAAGGTAAATACATACCCACTAGTGGATTTGATTTCATCTGAATTTGAGGTCCAATTTACATCATAATAACTTTCTAGCACAGTTGGATATCCATTAAAATGTAGTCCAAAGTCAATAATACCTTTCAGGTATCTCAAAACTCTAATTAATGCATTCCAATGTTCACGTCCAAGATTACGGGTATATTTACTTAGTTTTCCAATAGTAATGTAATATTCGGAAGTGTACGATTCATTAAAAATATCACACTACCTATAATTCTAGCATACTCAAGTTGAGAAATAGCATCACCATTATTTTTCTTTAGTTTAACACTAGAAACAGCATTACCTCTATTAGATCTTATTCTTTTTATTTTTTGTTTAATTGATTTTCCACTTCTTTTTTTATATTTAATAAATGTTTCCATCGCTTCATCTTTGGTTCTCAGAAAAGAAACTCTAGTGTACCTAGAGTAGTCTCTACAATAAAGAAAATATAATAATTCGTACTCCTCTATTCATTGTGTTTCTAAGATCACCTAAATCAATGTGGATTAATTCTAATAATTAAGATTCTCTTTCAACTGGTTTGAAAGGTTTATTATGGTGTTTTGCTTCTTCACAAGTTTCACGTTTTTCAAAATCAGTATTTATTAAACTGGATATTAATCCAAGTTTTTCCATTCTTTTAATAGAAGCAACATTCACGTGTCCTAGTCTACAATGCCATAAATCAATAGACTCAACAAAATAAGCAGAATTACTAGCTTTCATTGATTTATTAACGACATTCAGAATAAATAGTTCATTACAATTGTGCCCCTTCCCAATAAATTCCCCATTATGGGACATAATTAACTTGTCAAACTCAAAAACAAGCTTAACACCAACTTTATTAAGCAAATAAATAGTTGAAGTGTCTTTTTAAATGTCAAATTCAGCATCACTTTTCCCCTTCTAGTTACAGGAAAAGTGTTAGAGTTTCCCATAAACACCACTTCTACCTCATTCACACGTTCATAATAGGAGAAAAGGGTTTTGTTGCAGCATATGTGCTTGGTGGCCCCTGTATCCACCACCCACTCGCATGTATCTACTACCAGATTCACTTCTGAGACCACTACGACAATCACTTCACGCTCAATCAGATTTCCTTGAGTATTTCCAGAATGCCAATTTTTTGTCTTATGGTTTTGACACTTAACTACACAAAGTCCTATCTTCCCACAAACAAAATATGCACCACCTGCAAATTTCTTAAATTCTTTCTTCTTGGGTTTCTGGTCAAATGATTTTTTTTGGTATTGTTTCTTTACTAGCATCTTCTCTTTCATTTCCTTGGACTTTTCATTCTCTACAAGGTTGGTTTTGAAAACCATCTCAGCTACTTTTTCCACTTTGTCTTTCATTCAGCTTGTTTCTTCAATTCTGATTCTTATAATTAAGTCCGCCAAGGAAAGCTCTTTTTTTAGTGAATTCTTGTAGTCTTTCTAAGATGGTGGTAATTTTTTAATCAATGCAGCAACTTGGAATGACTCATCAATGTGCATTCCTTCTACTAAAACTTCATACACAATTATTTAATAATCATGCACTTGATTCATCACGGATTTGTCATCCACCATCTTATAAGTCCAAGAAATTTGCAACAGAGTACTTCTTTACACCTACATCCTTAGTGGTGTATTTATTTATCAAAGCAGTCTAGATTTTCCTTGAGGTTTTGTAAGTATAGTAAATGTCAAACAAAGAGTTGGACAATAAGTTTAAAATCTAGCCCCTAACATAGATATCATCTTTCTTGAATATCTGATTAACAACAATTCTAGCAAGTTCATGTTCTTGATTCAATTCAGCAAACTCAAACAAAACTGAAGGGATGAGAGATCCATCGCATGGACGCCGAAATCTTGCGGAATGAAGGGGGCAAATTTAAAAAATTTTTCTCTCCCTTCAACTGGGAATCGCATTCCCTATTTAGAAAATCATACATTCAAGGATCATTCTTGACCATAAACTGAACCAGATCTGAACCAAAAGGAGTAGGAGAGGATTATACCTAATACGGAGAAATAGTATCCCCCAACGAAGGTGTTCACACCCAAGGAAGGATCCAAAGACTGCTCCCACTGAAGATGGCGCAGTGCAGGATGGAGCAGAATCAGCAGTATTCTTCTCCAAGAATTCTGTCATTCGCAAAAAACAACAGGATGGCACGTGAGCACAACTTCCTATCAATTCTTTCTCAAAGAACTGATGTCAAGATCGAATCTTGACTTCTCCCACAACTGGAGATTGAACTGACAAATAGGGCGGCAAGAACAAGGAGGCGGCAAGAAAGAATTCTGCAGGGTTGCTTAATTCTTTCTTCTGTGAATTCAGCTCTGAAGAGGATCTGATTATGTGTGTCTTCTAAAGGCTGTCGCCCCCTCCTTCTTTTGTTAACCTAAAAAATCAGGTCCTAATCCAATTAGGAGCTGCTTATCCAAATCATATTTGGATCAGCCCTCTCTTTTGGTGATAAGGATAAACCCTTATCTTATCTGCAGATTAGATTAGCTTTCACCTAATCTCATTAGGAGGTTTCAAGATCTGAATCACATTCAGATCTGGACTCTCTTAGTGGATAGGGCCAAGACCCTATCCTATTTGCTAATCCATCTTAGAATTCGCCCCATAATTAACTAATTAAATAGCACAGTTCGAAATGGGCTTTAGGCCCATTAAGCTTATGTGCTCACTTAACCTTCCTAACTGCAGCCCAGTTGGACTTCCTTGTATGGCGTGGGACCCAAGCATTGATCTACACATCAGAAAAATGGGTTCGGCCCGGCCTTTGTTACAAGGCCTGGCCGAATACACTGTTATGGACAGTGCACCCCCTGAAACCCATCAAATGGGTTCTATGGGCCCAACACTTATCCTAAGTGGTCCATGGGCCAAGCCACCTTGTAACACCCAGGGACTGTGGGCAGATGCAAGATTAGCCCATTAGGTATTATCCTCAATGGTCTTACACTTAACCTCTCAGCCCATAATGATCATACACTACCCGACAAGAGAGGACCTCTCCCTCGGCTACAAGGAACAGTGTTGCACTCTCTACTTATATGGATCTCAGGAATTAAAACCTTCTTGCAAACATTTTAGAAACCATAATATATACACTTTTATATCTCATATAAAATATATTTTGCAAAACAAATCTCAATGATTGAAATCGGCTGCCGGCAGTCTTGGTTTCCATCAATGAGAGTGCACCCCCGATCATTACCTTTGTCCGGAAAATGGGCTGATCCTATCACTATGATCACCCACTCAGATGAATTCTCAGACTGTCCGAACATACCTAGGTTTTGACCCCCGCTAAAGATCTCACTGATTGGTACATCAAAGATAGCCTAATCCGACACCTAGTGTAGTATCATAATCGAGTCTAGGGGTTGGGTGTAACTTTCTAGTTTTGCCCATCAATCTCCAAGGTCCAGGGCAATATTGAAATCTGGTCCAGTTCATAGATTCAATTAATCCTACACTGTATATGCCTAGGGTCTCACCCTGGCAGCTGAGACAGGCCACCCCAACCGACTTGGTGGCACCACAATGTTAGCCTTATCAGGATAGGTCTCTCTAGACCGACCCAGTGGCTGTGAACATTCTAAACTAACACGAGTCTCATTAAGTGTCAAATTTAAGGGTATTACACAGAAACATACCATGGGAACATGAATCAATTATGCACTTTTATTCATTTACAATAAACTCATAAAGTACATCATTCTGATTGAAGCTAAGGGCATACAAAACTGTCTAACAAAAACATAAGCCAGATTATGGTTCTTGATGTAGCGTGACCTGACTGCTGCCTGCTGGAGGATGATCGAGCTTCTAGTCGGACGGCGAGCTAGGTTGATCTGCAAAATAGGATCAAAGAACTCGGGGTGGCCAACCCAGTGCGGTCGCTCCGATGCTTATGTTAGCAAGCTTGTTATGAGCTAAAAATTGCTGAGAATATTGAGAGATAGAGAGCAGAGAAATCACACGTAACTTGAGCTATCGGGGGTGGAGCCTTTATATAGTTGAGTCCTCGTGGATTTTGTGGATCGGTTTTGGGATCTTTGTTGCAATGGGATTCGTTTCCGTGTTAATTGGAAGATAACGTTGCCAACTGATAAGGCTTATCAATTCCGCCCGAATTGGGCAGGAAGGAGATAATGCTAGCTATTACGCGGCGTGATCCCATGAGGTTCAGAATCCGTTGGAGGGATATCTAGGATCACCACGTAGTGGTCTCGAGTCGGTATCCCTGAGTTGATTCCTTTAAGTTCCGAACTGGGTTGAATGCCGAAGTGCCTTGGGATTGAGGTGATCCTATTGCGATCTCGTCGCGAGGTGGTTGGATATCCGAGCTCAATCTGTTGTAGACTAGTCATGTCAGTCTGAGTTGTCATCTCTTGGTCAGATCGTTTCCACGTGTCACCTCTTTACTAGGTCGGGCCAAATCACCCTTCATCAATTTCCCCCCACTCCTCGAGCTAGGGGTCCCGACCCGGTGCGGGGAGTTCATGATGAGGTCAAGTGGATTTGGCCCGAGGTCCAAGCGGCTTGTCGGACGAATCATTTGTCGGACCTGTTCAGCCACCTGACTCAACTAGGAATAACCCAAGTCGCGTCTAGTCTACGCATGGACGTCACGCGATCTATAAACTCTGCAGACGTTAAAAAATGCGCTAAACCGATTTCAACCTTGGGGGTCGTGTAGCTGGTTATCCTAGGACCCGTTGGATTGCTTTGATCTCGACTATTGATTCTCGGACACAGTGGATATAAATAGGGGGCCCGAGACTCATTTTCTTTGCCACAAATTCACTAGCCTTCGATCTAAGGTCGCGTTCAAGTTCCTTAGCTCAGTTTCTCTAGTTCGGTCTCTCTTGGGTGAGTCTTCCCTAGCTTTAGTTTTGATAGTCTTTTAGAATGGACTCAGGTCGTAAATCACCCGTCCGAAGAAGCTACTTCGGGTCAAGAAGTAGTCCGTGGTCCTCCTGAGGTGGAGTCAACCCGGGAGGCGTGAGAGGCCTCAAGTGGTCTGGCATCCACCTCGCACCGAGGTCAGCAACCAGATAACTTTGGCCCGTCGACGATGACAGTAGACAAGCTCTAGTCCTTAGTAGCTCGGTATAGGCTTCCGAGCAACCTTGTCTATAGTCTTCCCTTAGGTGACTTTCCCTGGGAGCATGGTCACGACGAGATCGTGATCTTCGAGGAGCAACTGATAGCTGGTCTTCGTCTTCTACTTCACCCCTTGATCGTCGAAGTCATTAAATTTTTTAACATTACCATAGATCAATTGCACCCGAACTCTATCTGTAATGTAGTAGGAACCATCTCGCTCTTCTACGACTATAACCTGCCCCTTGACCTTGATATTTTTCTTTCATTCTCTCAAGAAAGAAGAACTCCTCCTGTGTTCTATCCGAGCATAGGCGGACTTACTACTTGTGCCCTTGTCCGGGCTACAAGCTCTTGCACGAGCTTTTGAACAAGGTCCCGGCTTGGAAAAGGGGCTACTTTTTGGTCTGTAACACTGAGGGGTGGCCTTTCTCAACCCACTGGAGGGTGGCTATCCAAGATCCCGATGTCAGGCTGGACCTGAAGATAAGGGAAGCAGTCCAATCTTGGGCGGAGCTCGGTCTCAAGTTCGCGGACTACGTGACTAAGGACAAGCTTGTGTAGGCCGGTCTAAGTCCGGGTAGGTCGTTACTTGTTGTGTTGCCTTTGTTTCATTTTTGTTATGTAAAGGGGCTACTTTTTGGTCTGTAACACTGAGGGGTGGCCTTTCTGATAGTTCGCTTTTGTTGCAGCAACCATGAAGATCCCTACGAACGAACTCCTTGGTAGAATGAAGGGAAAGAAGAAGCAAGCTGCCAAAAGACGTCACATTGAGTCTTTGCCAGCTACTAATCCAGAGCTCGAGATGCCAACGTCCGTGGAGCAACCTCTCGTGATCGACCTAATCGAGGAGGAATCAGGGAAACTCTACTC
The DNA here is from genome assembly GCF_055504915.1 of Nelumbo nucifera. Classification (NCBI taxonomy): domain Eukaryota; kingdom Viridiplantae; phylum Streptophyta; class Magnoliopsida; order Proteales; family Nelumbonaceae; genus Nelumbo; species Nelumbo nucifera. The sequence goes on along the minus strand of NC_142649.1, from coordinate 141,515,708 downwards.
GCCCTACGCACCCGAGGAGGTAATGTCTTTGGAGCCCGCCCCTGCTGGTGCCGCTGCTGCATCTTCAGGCAACGAGGGAGCAGTTCGGAGCATCTTGACTCTGAAAGACAGCCTTCTCAAGAGCAAGAGCGCTGTATACGCGGAGGAGGTTGCTAACTGGGCTGAGCTGTCGGCGCTCAGCTCGGAGCACGAGTGGCTACCCACTACATGGTGGTAAGTTTTTGTCTTGACTTCTTCAGTTTTGTACTTCACTTTTCTCGTACTCACTCTTGTGTTTCTTTTCTCGGCAGGTGAAGTCCACTGTACATGCCTTGGCTTACCAGTTCGAGGTGTATCTAAAGCGGGCTCTTGCAACTATAAGAATGGTAGGATCCATCTAATGAACGCCATAAAGGTTGTGGAATGGGTGGGGCGAATTTCAAAAATTTCCTACCTTCTCCCAACTGGGAATCGTATTCCCTAGATTTACAATACAATATTCAAGGATCCTACTTGAACCACAATGAAACCAGATCTGAACCAAAAGATAAATGGGAGGAATATACCTGATCCGGAGAAGCATTATCTCCCAAAGCTGGTGTTCACGCCCAAAGAATGCACCAAGATCCGTTCCTGCTGAAGATGACACAGCTGTGGATGGAATAGAACCAGCAGGGTGCGTCCTACACACTAGATCCTTCGCAAGAACCCTCTGGAAGCACTAAACACTGAGTCTTTTTCAGTCTTTCTTGCAAGACTGATGTCAAGAACAGATTTCTTGACTTCCTATTTCTGCAAAGATCGAATCTTGCAAAGGTATATGGTGGCGGTAGGAGGAGAATTCTAAGGGCGAAAAAGGCTGAACTGCTTTTCCCTTTCTCTCTGGAGTATGAATGAGATCTAATCTCAATTCGCAAGGAGATTTCTTTCCACCAAAACCCTAGTTCAAATTCTGATGTATTTCCCCTTGTTTTTCTCCTCTTTTCTTCTTGATTAAGAAACCTCCTATTCAGGAGTTATCCCAATCCAAATCTGTATTTGGATAGGGGATTATCTTAATCCTATCTACAGATTAAGTTAGTTTACTCCTGATCTTATCAGGTGGTTACCAGATTCAAATCTAATTTGAATTTGGTCTCCTGGAGTGGATAAGGTTAAAGGCCCAATCCTTTTACTAACATTAATCTCAGATTCGCCCCATAGATGGGTGATCATATCAGCCCAGCTCGAAATGGGCTTTTGGCCCATTAGATTTTCAGTGTTTAACTAGTTTCCAATCTGCTACCCAGTTGGGCTTCTTTGTATAGCGTGGGACCCAAGCATTGATCTACACACCAGCCACATGGGTTCGGCCCAGCCTTTAATACAAGGCCTAGCCGAATTCACTAAAAGACTCAGTAAACCCCTGAACCCATCATATGGACCCAATGGGCCCAACACTTACATTAAGTGGTCCCTGGGCCAAACCATCTTATAAAAACCCAGGGACTGTGGGCAGGTGCAAGATTAGCCCATCAGGTATTATCCTAAATGGTCTTACACTTAACCTCTCAGCCCTTAATGATCAAGCACTGCCCGACAAGAATGGACCTATCCCTCAGCTACAAGGAACAGTGCCGCACTCTCCACTCACATGGATCCTAGGAATTAAAACCATTTGCAAACAATTTGAAACCATACATATATATATAAATATATTAATTTTGCAAAACAAAATTCCAACGATTGAAATCAACTGCCGGTAGTTTGGTTTCCATCAGGGAGAGTGCATTCCCAATCATTACCCTTTGTCCGACAAAGGGGCTGATCCTGTCACTATGATCACCCACTCAGATGAATTCTCAGACTATCCCAACATACACAGGTTTTGATCCCCATCTAAGGATCTCACTGATTGGCATATCAAAGACAGCCTGATCCGACACCTAGTGAAATGTCATAATCAAGTCCAGGGGTTAGGTGTAACTTTCCAATTTTTGCCCATTTGTCTCCAAGGTCCAGGGCAATACTGGAAATCTGGTCCAATTCAAGGATTCAAGTAATCCCATACTGCATGTGCCTTGGGTCTTACCCTGGTGGCTGAGACAAGCCATCCCAACATTTGGTGGCACACCAGTATCAACCTTGGCAGGATAAATCCCCCCAGACTTATCCAACGGCTGTGAATATTTAAAACTAACACGAGTCTCTGTAAGTGCCCAGTTTTAGGGTGTTACACAGAATTAAACCAAACAACAAGAATCAAACATGTACTTTATTTATTTCCACTAAATAACAAAAGTACATCAAATCGGATTGAAGCTAAGGGCATACAAAACTGTCTAACAACTCCCACTTGCACTTAGGTCCAATATGGTACAAGCCAGAGTCCCATACTTTCCACGTGTTTCTCAAAGCAGCAGGCTAGGGAGTTCTTATCCTCCCAATCTTGGTAGTCCCTCCTACGGGCCTCAGAAGCCCTATCACCCGGACGTTCCGGGGCAGGATTTTTCACTACCTTGTCCAACTTTTCGGAAGTTAGGACCAGCATAAGATTTCTGTACCAGTCGGCATAGTTTGGGCCCTTAAGCTTGTTATCGTCTAGCAGCTTTGCAAATTGACCGTTTGCCATTTTCTGATAAAATAGCAAAGATATTAGTCCACAACCTTAGTTTGATTCATGTCACTTACATAGATATGGATTTTAATCTATGTTTCACTCCCATTTGTTCATCTCTGAGATTTCTCTCCTTTCTCAATGACGAAGACGACGAAATGTCTCTGGAAATGTAGGAAATCACATGGGGTGCGTGAAGCCAACTATTTCAGCTGCATAACTCCACCACCTTTCTGTGACGGATCATATCCGCTCATCAAATGAGCTTCCCTTTAGCCTCTGTTAGACAAGGTTCAGAGCCATTTTTAGGTAAACCTTTCTGTCCAGTGAGTGCTTACCCATCATATTCAGGTCACGCCAAGGTACCGTGAGAGAGTTCCCATTTTCTGGTGAAGCCCCTCCCACATCGGTCTATGACGCCCCTATCATCTTATGAAACACTCTGACAGATCCAACAGCAAATGGATAGCCCAATTTTATGGTGCGTTTCCTCATTACTGAAGGACTCATCATTGTGCTAATGACGGAAAGCCTTTAGAGAGTCCATCATATGGATCTCCCTATCACATGCACTCATATTTGTTGGAGGGAACAAAATTACGCCCTAGTTCTAATTTAGGTCAAACCAGAGTGGCTCCCACTGACTTTCATAAAGTCAGATTTTTGGTGGGCCTTAATCGTTTAGGGGTTCCGTACGCATCCCTTTTCAGGGTTGTAGGGCCCACCAAGCAAAGAGGGGTCATCTAATGACCTTAAGGGACACCATGGCAATGATGTGCATTCAGCCATGGTGTGCGCAAGAGCCACTAACGAGTCTTCATGGGCCAAGTGCTTATGGCTCATGGTCGTAGCACATCAGACATCCAAACATCACAAGTAAAGGAGGAATTGATCCAATCAATTCACTGCTGTAAAGCCCATCGAATAGCCCATTTAAAACTAAATCATTAACAATTAATGTTCACTAGGTGTATGGGCTGAATCGTAGTTAGCAGTTCGGCCCATACAGCTTATCTCACAATAATGGGCTTTTGCAGTTTTAACCCTTTAAAACTGGGCTTTACAGGTGGGCTGAATTAATCCCTTTAATTGAACATCAGATTTGGAACAAAAAGTGTGAGAAATATGGACTGAAAAACAGTCCTCTTCGAATCCCAAATTCGGTCCAAACAGTTTTGGTCCAATCTAGTCTGAAAAAGGTCCAAAACAGATTTTCAACTCAAGAATCAATTGATGAAAGATCTGAAATTAATAATTTTGATTTCAAGCAATCATAAACCAATCTATGGACTGTTCGCACCACCTGCAAAATAGAGGTTAATCTCCAATGTTGCAGTTTCACAAACTGCAAATCGCAGGAAACAATTTCTCCATCTGCAAATCTCCAGCACCGCCATCTTCTTCCATCTTCTTTAATCAAGAAGATAAATAACAGAAATCCTATTTCTATTAATTAATTACATTCTTGATCAAATCCTATACATTCAGTCTAAAAAAATAAAAAAAAATTATTTACAGACCGAATTAAAGGAAATAAATAAATAGAAAGGAAAAAGGGTGCGCAGACCATCTGCGCCAAATCTGCATTGCGATCTCCAGGTTCGAACAGTCCATTAAATCAAAAATAAATAAAGAACAATTCTAAATAAATTTTGGATTTAACAAAAATTAATTTCAGATCAATCGCCCTTAACAAGTAACAGTTTCTTGAAATAAAGAAAACAATTTGCGCAAATCTTGAAAGAACAACTTCCATCCATCTGCGCAGGGTCAGATCTGATTTTCTTTTGGTTCAAGATTCGAACCTGTGGCTCTGATACCACTGAAAGAATGGTAGGATCCATCTAATGGATGCCATAAAGGTTGCGGAATGGGTGGGGCGAATTTCAAAAATTTCCTACCTTCTCCCAATTGGGAATCGTATTCCCTAGATTTACAATACAATATTCAAGGATCCTACTTGAACCACAATGAAACCAGATCTGAACCAAAAGATAAATGGGAGGAATATACCTGATCCCGAGAAGCAGTATCTCCCAAAGTTGGTGTTCACGCCCAAAGAATGCACCAAGATCCGTTCCTACTGAAGATGACACAGCTGTGGATGGAACAGAACCAGCAGGGTGCATCCTACACACTGGATCCTTCACAAGAACCCTCTAGAAGCACTAAACACTGAGTCTTTTTTAGTCTTTCTTGCAAAACTGATGTCAAAAACAGATTTCTTGACTTCCTATTTCTGCAAAGATCGAATCTTGCAAAGGTAGATGGCGGCGGCAGGAGGAGAACTCCAAGGGCGAAAAAGGCTGAACTGCTTTTCTCTTTCTCTCTGGAGTATGAATGAGATCTAATCTCAATTCGCAGGGAGATTTCTTTCCACCAAAACCCTAGTTCGAATTCTGATGTATTTCTCCTTGTTTTTCTCCTCTTTTCTTCTTGATTAAGAAACCTCCTAACCAAGAGTTATCCCAATCCAAATCTGTATTTGGATAGAGGATTATCTTAATCCTATCTGCAGATTAAGTTAGTTTACTCCTGATCTTATCAGGAGGTTACCAGATTCAAATCTAATTTGAATTTGGCCTCCTGGAGTGGATAAGGTTAAAGCTCCAATCCTTTTACTAACATTAATCTCAGATTCGCCCCATAGATGGGTGATCATATCAGCCCAGCTCGAAATGGGCTTTTGGCCCATTAGATGTTCTGTGTTTAACTAGTTTCCAATCTGTTGCCCAGTTGGGCTTCTTTGTATGGCGTGGGACCCAAGCATTGATCTACACACCAGCCACATGGGTTCGGCCCAGCCTTTAATACAAGGCCCAGCCGAATTCACTAAAAGACTCAGTAAACCCCTGAGCCCATCATATGGACCCTATGGGCCCAACACTTACATTAAGTGGTCCCTGGGCCAAGCCATCTTATAAAAACCCAGGGACTGTGAGCAGGTGCAAGATTAGCCCATCAGGTATTATCCTAAATGGTCTTACACTTAACCTCTCAGCCCTTAATGATCAAGCACTGCCCGACAAGAGAGGACCTCTCCCTCGGCTGTAAGGAATAGTGTCACACTCTCCACTCACATGGATCCTGGGGATTAAACCATTTGCAAACAATTTGAAACCGTACATATATATATAAATATATTAATTTTGCAAAACAAAATTCCAACGATTGAAATCAACTGCCGGCAGTTTGGTTTCCATCAGGGAGAGTGCATTCCCGATCATTACCCTTTGTCCGACAAAGGGGCTGATCCTGTCACTATGATCACCCACTCAGATGAATTCTCAGACTGTCCCAACATACCCAGGTTTTGATCCCCATCTAAGGATCTCACTGATTGGCATATCAAAGACAGCCCGATCCGACACCTAGTGAAATGTCATAATCAAGTCTAGGGGTCAGGTGTAACTTTCCAATTTTTGCCCATCTGTCTCCAAGGTCCAGGGCAATACTGGAAATCTGGTCCGATTCAAGGATTCAAGTAATCCCATACTACATGTGCCATGGGTCTTACCCTGGTGGCTGAGACAGGCCATCCCAACATTTGGTGGCACACCAATATCAGCCTTGGCAGGATAAATCCCCCCAGACTTATCCAACGGCTGTGAATATTTAAAACTAACACGAGTCTCTATAAGTGTCCAGTTTTAGGGTCTTACACAGAATTAAACCAAACAACATGAATCAAACATGTACTTTATTTATTTCCACTAAATAACAAAAGTACATCAAATTGGATTGAAGCTAAGGGCATACAAAACTGTCTAACAACAACTGAATCTTCACCTTGTGAGGCTCATGCCGAGCTAGATTTAGCCCGTAGCGAAGTCAACCAACTGAAGAAGAATGTGCGGGCTAAAAAGGAGCTGATAACACTACTGATGTCCGAGAAAGAGGAGCTCATGGGGCAAAAGACGGCGTTAAAGAGGGAGGTAAAGAACCTCAAGGCCCTTGTAAAGGAGTGAATTGAGATACTCCTTCAGGCAGTGGAGGAGGCTTAGATCAAGGCCATTGAGGAATACAAGACCTTAGAGGAGTTCCATGGAGAACTAGTCAAGGCGGGGACGGAAGGCTATTACTACTTCGAGGGTCATAGATGAAATGGCTATCAAAGCTACCGAAGATCCGCACTCAGAGCTGGACAATAAGTAAGGATAACTGAAAATAGAATTTTTCCAAGTGGAGGTTACCCTGAACTGTCAAGCTGCTGGGCTAGACTTCTAGTAGGGGTAACCTTGCATAATGTACGCCGAGGTGAGCGGACATTGTAGGGTATATACCCGACCTGTCTACACACGGGCTACTCGCGTAGTTGTTGGTTGTCCCGTAGAGCTAGTGGGTCCAACCTATTATTGTATGCCAAACTGGGCTAGACGTCGTAGGGTTTATACCCGAACTGTCTATGCCTTAGAAATGGGAGGTGATTTGCCTATGCTGAAGTGGCGAGTAGGACTTGTTTGCCTATGCTGAAGAGGCGACTAGGATTTGTCTGCCCATGCCGAAGATGCGATTGGGACTTGTCTGCCCATGCTGAGGAGACGATTAGGACTTATCGTAGTGCCAAGGTCTTATGTCAGCTCAGCACCATGGATCTTAGGCTTCTAGGAGTGACTCGTAGTCCTTTCTCCAGTTCGGTGATCACAGGTAGTATCTTCTCAGGTTGCCGATGTTCGACGCTCGAGGCACCTATTTCCCTTCTATGGTCTCAAGGTCGTATGTACATTCCCCGAATACCCATCTTACTCGGTACGGACCTTTACAGTTCAGTCTGAGCTAACCGACACCGGGCTCAGGTACCATAACCTTCCAAAGAACCAGGTCGCCGAAACGGAAGTGTCGTTTCTTGACCCGGGCGTTATACTACCGAGCCACTCTCTACTGGTCGGCTGTAATCTGAATTTATGTCAGGTCCCGTACTTCTTCCTCCAGGTCGAGGTTGGTATAGAGCTCATCGTCGTTTGTTTCCTCGTCGTAGGACTCTAAGCGTAGTGTCGGAACATCGACCTTTGCTAAGATCATCACTTCCTTGCCGTAGGTGAGGTTTAAGGGGGTCTCACCCGTGGCGGTCTTGGCGGTGGTCCGATAGGCCCATAACACACTAGGCAGTTCGTCTACCCATAGTCCTTTGGCTCGGGTTAAGCGAGCCTTCAATCCATGGAGTATGGTTTTGTTGGTGATTTCCGCTTGCCCGTTTGCTTGGGGTGTGCTACTGAGGGGAGGTTTTGTTGTATTCCCATCTCGGCACACCAATTCTGGAACTTAATGTCCTCGAATTGGTTTCCGTTGTTGGAGATGAGTACCCGAGGTAGCCCGAAGCGACATACTATATTCCTCTAGAAGAAATTTTGTATGTTGTGGGCTATGATCATCGTTAGGAGTTCTGCTTCAACCCACTTGGTGAAATAATCAACTACTACCACCAGGAATCTCCTCTGTCCTATCACTGGCAGGAATGGGCCAAGAATGTTGATTTCTCACTGTCCTCCCAATCAACATCCTTCATGTCTTCTGGTTTCCCATCATTTCCCTTCAACGCTCTAGCTAATCCTTGTTGAACCAAGATGTCCTTTACCCTTCTTTGCGATAAGAGTAAAACTGCCTTTGCCATTAAACGTCTCAATATGGAATTAAGAACTTGTACCTTTGTTGCCATTATCTCTCAAGCAATTTTACAAACACCTTGAAAACACTAACCTGGGAGCTCTGATACCAATTTGTTTGGGCCTCACAACAACCACCCACAGTATAAAATCATAGGGTATTTAAAAATAACAACCATGAGAAATCTTATAGAAGCAAAAATGATGAAATCCAAAGCAAAGACAAATAAAACAAGTGCCACAAAGAACACAAAGATTTACATGGTTCGGCCTTCTCGCCTACGTCCATGGGAGAGACAAAATTAGTTCTTCACTATGAAAGAAAACTAAGAAACAATACAAGTACCTTATGTCTTGCAGCCCAAACCAACCTTCAACCCTTGTACACTTGTCCTCCCTTTTCTCTCATTTCGAAGAGAAAAAACAATAGACAAAAAAAAACCCACTCTCACATCAAGAGCACTCTGTAGTTTTCTCTCACACCTTTTATCCCCAAAACTTTAACTCTACACACAAAATAAAGGTTTTATATTTAAAACCTCTTTAACCTAAAGAGAGACCACACCAACCGTTAGATTAAAATTAATCCAGCGGTTGTAAAATTAGACACAATCCCAACAAAACTTGCCAACAAATTACCAATGACCCATCTAATTTGGGGTTTAATGAGAGATCTCCCATGCAAAATAGATGACCATACCCTAGAAGCATTGGAAGATCTTTGACGGGTTGTCGAAGCCCTCAAAATTAGTACTAGTCCCACAATAAAATATTTGTAGTAAAAGTGGTTCTAGGTCAAATCCCACAGGGAGCAAATCAGTAATCTCTTAGCCAAATGGGTAAAGTAATTGTGTGGGGAAATTTAATAACTAAAATTAAATGAATAACAAACTAAACAAACAAGAGAAAATCAGTCTTACCGAATTCTGGTTCAAGGGTTCGGGTTGAATCGATTGGCCATCGGTCCTACGTACATTTCAGCATTCTTGCAATTCAAGCATTTAACCATAGATTTATTAGGATAGCCATAATAAACCTTGTGTTTTCCTAATTCAGTTGACCAAACCCAGCATTCGATCAACACTTATCACCACTCAACTGGGTACGATAGCGTTCCATGTTAAACAATGATAGCACTAAGATTTGTGAAAACAGTTAAACCAAAATAACAAGAATTGAGATAGCTGCAATTACTGAATTTTGTTCCATCGATTCCTTTAGGTTGAACCATGTTAAAACATTGGTCAAAGGCTGTCACGAATAATTGACCCAAAAAGATATCAACCTAATTGCTACTTGTACCATTATTCGTGACAATTACGGATCACCGAAATCATGGATAGCAATAGGAATATCAACATTAATTCAGTTTGTCAAACTAAATAACATCAATATCCAATAAAAATATGCACAAGAATCAATGAATACTTGAATTAAAAAGTAAGAAAGTAAATTAACTATAGAACCTCACAATGACATAATCAAACATCCCCCCTTGAACCAGAAAAAGAAGCTTAGCTACTCATGATCTGTGCAATCTCCATGCCTTTCTTCTCCATAGCCGAACTGCTTTCTTGAGCTTCTTGGCCTCTTGATGATCTCTTGGATCTTAGAATGAGTGATGCTAGAGCTGGTTCGCCCCCCTCTTTATATAGCCAAAGGAGAGGGCTGTTTTCCAACTCCTTCTAGGAGATCATCTTATCTTTAGGGAGTCTTGATCTTCTTTGAACTAATCCTATCCTATCTCTTATCTAATCCCCAACCTTCTTATCCTTATAGGATTACATTCAAAGTTTAGATCTAATAAGACTCTCTCCCTCTTGGAAGATTACATTCGAATTAGGACTCTAGACTCTTTAATCCGAGTTGGGCTTCTCTACTACTTGGGCTGCTTCCAGGTTCTTCTGCGAGTTGGGCTTCAGCTGTTAAATGGGCCTGGCTGCGAATTTGCTCCGACTTCGGACCCGGTTTCGTACTCGATGCAGGCCGAATCAGTCAAAACCCAAAATAGTAAAGTTGTGGGCCTTTCTTTCTTCTTTCTAATGCTTCTTGAATTGCCCTATTCGGAGTCCGGAACTGTGAGTTAGGCCTAGATCACTGACTGTCGCCGAAACTGTGCAAAATCACCCGAATTGGCCTGTTTTCTTCCAATTGCCTTCTTTATTGCCCTGAATCGAAATACAAGAGTAATGAGTGCATTTAAGTGCTAAAGTAGTGTAAAAAGGATGAAATTAAGGGGACAAAATAAGGTTCTTCTAAGTCTCATCAATCTTTTAATCGACCAAAAGGAGACATCATGTTTGAGATATTTTGCCGATAAAACTTGTACCCAAAGACTGTTTCTCTCTGTTACTTATATCACAAATATCATGAAAACTCAGTCCACCAATATCCTAGTGTCACATGATGGAATCCCAACTCTTTAAATATAAATATTTATCGTTTTCTAATGAACCCCACCAAAAGTCTCGGCAAAACCTTGGAAGCAAACTCCTTAGATATGAAAGAGGTAGAGAGATAATAGTTGGGAATTGTCTGCAAGACACTTTTAATAAGAACTCCTCTACCTGCTTGTGACAATAACTGCGCCTTCCAATTTTGCAACTTAGGTTGCATTTGGATGTGATATAAATGAAGGGATGAGAGATCCATCCTATGGACGCCCAAAAGATTGCAGAATAAGGGGCGGATTTCAAAAAATTTTTCACTCCCTTCAATTGGGAATCGTATTCCCCATTTAGAAAATCATATTTTCAAGGATCAATTCTGAACCATAAACTGAACCAGATCTGAACCAAAAAGAAGTGGGAAGGATTATACCTGATACGGAGAAGTAATATCTCCCAACGAAGGTGTTCACGCCCAAGGAAGGATCCAAAGACTGCTCCCACTGAAGATGGCGCAGTGCAGGTGGAGCAGAATCAGCGGTGTTCTTGTCCAAGAACTCTGTCCTTCGCAAGAATCAGCAAGATGGCACGTGAGCACAGCTTCCTTTCAATCCTTTCTCAAAGGACTGATGTCAAGATCCAATCTTGACTTCTCCCACAAGTGGAGATCGAACTGGTAAGCAGGGCGGCAAGAACAGGGAGGCGGCAAGAGAGTATTTGCAGGGAGCAGAATTCTCTCTTCTAGATTTCAGCACCAAAGAAACCTGATGATCTGTGTGTATTGTGTCTCTAAAGGCTGCCGCCCCCTTCTTCTTTTATAGCCTTAAAGGGATCAGCTCCTAATCAGATTAGGAGTTGCTAATCCAAATCATATTTGGTTTAGAAGTCCCTTTAAGTGATAAGGGATAATCCTTATCTTATCTGGAGATCAGATCAGCCATCTCCTAATCTGATTAGGAGGTTTCCAGATCTAAATCTTATTTAGATCTTGGACTCTCTAAGTGGATAGGGTCTAAGCCCAATCCCATTAGCTGATCCACTTCAGATTTCGCCCCTTTATTAACTAAATAAGCAGCCCAGTTCGAAATGGGCTTTAGGCCCATTAAGCTTATGTGCTCACTTAACCCTCTTAACTGCTGCCCAGTTGGCCTTCCTTGTATGCAATGGGACCCAAGCATTGATCTACACATCAGCCACATGGGTTCGGCCCAGCCTTTGTTACAAGGCCTCGCCGAATACACTGTTAAAGACAGTGCACCCCTTGAAACCCATCAAATGGGCTCTACGGGCCCAACACTTACCCTAAGAGGTCCTTGGGCCAAGCCACCTTGTAACACCCAGGGACTGTGGGTAGATGCAAGATTAGCCCATCAGGTATTATCCTCAAAGGTCTTACACTTAACCTCTCAGCCCATAATGATCATACACTGCCCGACAAGAGAGGACCTCTCCCTCGGCTGCAAGGAACAGTGTTGCACTCTCCACTTATATGGATCCCGGGAATTAAAACCTTCTTGCAAACAATTTAGAAACCATACATATATACTTTTATATCTTATATAAAATATATTTTGCAAAACAAATCTCAACGGTTGAAATCGGCTGCCGGCAGTCTTGGTTTCCATCAGTGAGAGTGCATCCCCGATCATTACCTTTGTCCGACAAAGGGGCTGATCCTGTCACTATGATCACCCACTCAGATGAATTCTCGGACTGTCCCAACATACCCAGGTTTTGACCCCCGCTAAGGATCTCACTGATTGGTACATCAAAGATAGCCCAATCGGACACCTAGTGCAGTATCATAATCGAGTCTAGGGGTCGGGTGTAACTTTCCAGTTTTGCCCATCAATCTCCAAGGTCCAGGGCAATACTGGAAATCTAGTCCAGTTCAAAGATTCAATTAATCCTACACTGTATGTGCCTAGGGTCTCACCCTGGCAGCTGAGACAAGCCACCCCAACCGACTTGGTGGCACTACAGTGTCAGCCTTGTCAGGATAGGTCTCCCCAGACCGACCCACTGGCTGTGAACATTCTAAACTAACACGAGTCTCATTAAGTGTCCAGTTTAAGGGTATTACACAGAAACATACCAAAGGAACATGAATCAAATATGTATCTTTATTCATTTACAATAAACTCATAAAGTACATCATTCTGATTGAAGCTAAGGGCATACAAAACTGTCTAACAGCTCCCACTTGCACTTAGGTCCAATCAGGTACTAGCCGGAGTCCCATGCTTTCCACATGTTTCTCAAACAATTTCTGTGATAGTGGCTTAGTCAATGGGTCTACCACATTCTCTGCTGATGCTACCTCTTTACAATATCTTCCCGTAGGTCCAGCGTTGTCATACAACAGTGGAATGGGTGATGTGCTGAATTCCAAATTCAGGAACGAACACCTTCATTCATAAGGCAGCCTCACTTACGGCAATGCTTTCGGCTTGGGTTGTGGACTATTAATTTGCTACTTAGGACCCCTGTTTGCTGACATTCAGGAAACAACACACGATCCTATCGTGAAACCATATCTAGATGTAGACTTTCTATCATCTGGGTCTGACTGGAAATCGGCATCTGTATACCCTTGGATCTGTAGTGAGCTACCGGCGAATACTAGACAAAACTCTTTTGTCCTTCGAAGGTACTTAAGTATGTTTTTCACAGCAGTCCAATGTTCCTGCCCTGGGTTGGCCTGAAATCTGCTTACTACACTCACTGCCTGAGCAATGTCAGGACGAGTGCACAGCATGGCATACATGATGCCCCCTACGGCAGAGGCATAGGGAACGTCTTTCATGCCATCAATCTCCTCAGAAGTCTTGGGAGACATCTTCTTGGAGAGAGTGACTCCATGCCTGAAAGGAACATTTCCTTTCTTGAAGTTTTCCATGCTGTATCTTTTGACTATTTTGTCAATGTAAGCAGATTGGGATAATCCTATTATCCGCTTCGATCTATCTCTATAGAGTCGAAGACCCAGTATATAGGAGGCTTCTCCAAGATCTTTCATGGAGAATTGCTACAAAAGCCATACTTTCACCGTAGTTAACATTCCTATATCATTCCCAATGAGTAGAATGTCATCTACATACAGAACCAAGAAGGTAACCTTATCCCCACTGTACTTCCTGTAGACACAGCGTTCATCCGGATTCTGCTCGAAGTCAAACGATTTGACAGCAGAGTTAAAACGGATGTTCCAACTTCTAGAAGCTTGCTTAAGCCCATAAATGGATCTGTTAAGTTTACATACCATGTTTTCTTGACCTGCAGCAATGAAGCCTTGCGACTGCTGCATACAGATATCTTCAGTAAGATCTCCATTCAGGAATGCAGTTTTGACATCCATCTGCCAAATGTCATAATCATGGTATGCTGCTACAGCTAGCAGGATCCTAATGGATTTAAGCATGGCCACAGGTGAAAAGGTTTCCTCATAATTGATGCCCTCTTTCTGAGTGTACCCTTTCGCCACCAGACGAGCCTTGAAGGTCTCAACTTAACCATCGGGGCCCTTCTACCTCTTGTAAATCCATTTGCAACCGATTGCCTTTACCCGAGAGGGTGGATCTACTAGAGTCCATACTCCATTGGTCTCCATTGAGTCCATCTCTGCCCTCATGGCCTCCACCCACTTCTGGGAATCTATGTCCAACATAGCTTCCGCGTAAGTCACGGGATCCTCCTCACTAGTCAAGGTTTCCACCAGGTAACTATCCTGGTCAAAACCATAACGGACTGGTGGCCTGGATGCCCGAGTGGATCTTCTAACTTGGTCACTACTTGGAATTTGTGGGACATCTCCCACTGCTCCTGAGCTCTCCTCATCAAGAACAACTTCCTGACGATGGGTGTCCAGGATATAGTCGGTTTCCAAGAATTGTGCATTTCGACTGCAGAACACTTTCTGCTCACTTGGGTCATAGAAAAGGTAACCTACAGAGCCTTTTGGGTAGCCTACAAATAGGCAACGGCTGGTCTTAGATTCCAACTTGTCTGCACTCATTCTTTTAACGTGTGCTGGACAACCCCAAATCATCAAGTGTCTGACACTTGGTTTCTTTCCGATCGAAAGTTCATATGGAGTATTCGGAACCGATTTGGTTGGAACCCGATTCAGCACGTAAATCGCAGTCTCTAATGCGTAACCCCAAAAGGATGTGGGTAACTCTGAGTGTATGAGAAGCGACTGGACCATATCTAATAAGGTCCTATTCCTCCTCTCTGAAACACCATTAAATTGTGGTGTAGCAGGAGGAGCTAATTGTGATACTATTCCATTGTCCTTTAAGTAGTCCCTGAATTCGTCAGAGAGATATTCGCCACCTCGATCTGATCGAAGGGCTTTAATTTCTCCCCCTAACTGTTTCTCGACCTCTTGTCTAAACTCTTTGAACTTTTCAAAGGATTCAGACTTGTGTCTCATTAGGTACACGTAACCATATCGTGAAAAATCATCTGTGAAGGTGATGAAATACACGTGTTGATTTCGTGTCCTAACACTCAGGGGACCACATACATCAGTATGTATTAGGTCAAGTGTGTCTGTACATCTTTCAGGCTTACCGTTAAATGGCCGTTTCGTCATCTTGCCTTGTAGGAAGGCTCACAAGTGGAAAGATCTTCTACAGCTAGAAAATCCAAAGGACCATCCTTTACCAAACTTGTGATTCGGTCAACACCGATGTGGCCAAGTCGGTAATGCCATAGACACGTGGGATTAACTGTATCACGGGCTCTCTTCTTGGGGTTTTCAACCGACGTAGTTTCGGTTATGTTAGTTTCTAGAGAAGGATGTAGAACATAGAGACCATTCTCCAGTTCCCCGTATGCGATGAATCTTTTATTTCTTTTAATAGTAATCGTATTACTAAAGAAGACAGAATAACCATCTGCACACAGTTTTGAGACAGAAATCAAATTTCTTCTTAAATTTTGTACATAAAGACAATCTTTTAGTACAATTTTTCCTTCTCTAAAATATAATTCCACGGTTCCTATGGCCACGACTGCAACAGTTGCAGTAGTCCCCAAGTAGAGTGTGACTTCTCCTTCACTCAGCCTTCTGCTTACCTTGAACCCCTGTAGTGTGTTACACGCATGAGTTGAAGCCCCGGAGTCTATACACCAGGACGCAGAAGCTACCAATAAATTGGTTTCTATAACACAAGTTTCGAAGTTACCTTTCTTGGAAATCAGGTAGGCAGGACAATTCCTTTTCCAGTGGCCGGTCTTCTTGCAGAAGTGACAGGCATCCGATGCTTTGTCTTTCTTCTGCTTCTTGCTTTTAGTGGCTTTCTTCTGATGCTTCTTTGCCTTCCTCTTTCTCTTGCCTGTCTTGCCAGCTTCAACAAGCATGGCTACAGGCTCATCCTTTTTAATCAGTTCTTCAGCTCTTTGCAACATATTGCTGAGCTCTTGTAAGCTGACATTCAACTTGTTCATGTTATAGTTCATGATGACCGGATTAAAGGAAGGAGGCAAAGAGTTAAGGATAGCATCTATCTGGGTTGCAAGGTCCAGACCGGATCCAAGAGCCTCCAGTTTGTTGATGTATCCCATCATCCGAAGACAATGGTCGTGAACTTGTTGACCCTTGGACATTTCTGTGGTCATGAACTGTTTCAAGACCTTTTGTCGAGTAGAACGATTCTGCTCTTCATACATTATCCTGAGACTGTACAATATGTCTTTGGCAAGTTCGATCTGATCGAACTGCCTCTGTATTGGATTGTCCAAGGAGGCAATGATGTAACACCGGGCAAGGGAGTTTTTCTCCTCCCATTCTTGATAGTCTCTCCTTCGGGCCTCAAAAGCCCTATCTCCCGGACGCTCCGGGGCAGGATTCTTTGCCACTTTGTCAAGTTTTTCAGAAGCAAGGACCAGCATAAGGTTCCTATACCAGTCAGCATAATTTGGGCCTTTCAACTTGTTGTCATCAAGTAGCTTTGCAAATGATCCGTTTGCCATTTTCTGATAAAAAAGCAAACATCAGTCCACGACCTAATTTGATTCATGTTCATTTCATAGATATGGATTTTAATCTACGATCCATTTCCATTTATTCGTCTCTGAGATTTCCCTCCTTTCTCAGCGATGGAGACTACGGGTTGTCTCTGGAAATGTGGGAAATCACATAGGGTGCATGAGGCCAACTGTTTCAGCTGCATAACCCCACCACCTTTCTGTGAAGGATCATATCCACTCATCATATGAGTTTTCCCTTTGGCCTCTGTCAGACAAGGTTCAGAGCTGTTTTCAAGTAAACCTTTCTGTCCAGTGAGTGCTTACCCATCATATTCGTGAACGCCAAGGTACCGTGAGAGAGTTCCCATTTTCTGGTGAAGCCCCTCCCACATCGGTCTATGACGCCCCTATCATCTTATGAAACACTTAGACAAGCCCAACAGCAAATGGATAGCCCATTTTCTGGTGCGTTTCCTCATTACTGAAGGATCCATCCTTGTGCTAATGATGGAAGGCCTTTAGAGAGTTCATCATATGAATCTCCCTATCACATGCACTCATATCATCTGGAGGGAATAGATAATTACGCCCTAGTTCCATCTTTAGGTCAAACCAAAGTGGCTCCCACTGACTTTCATAATGCCAGATTTTGGTGGGCCTAAATCGGCTAGGGTTCCGCACGAGACCTCATGATGAGGTGTGGGGCCCACCACTGAGGGAGGTCATCCAATGACCAAAAGGGACACCATGGCAATGATGTGCATTCAGCCATGGTGTGCGAAAGAGCCACTGTCGATTGAGCATGGGCCAAGTACTTATGGCCCATGTACGTAGCACATCACACATCCATACATCACATGCGGGGATAAATTGATCCAATCAATTAATTATCTGTAAAGCCCATTTGAAGCCCATTTTAAATCCATAATATTAACCATTAATATTATTCAGGTATATGGGCCGAACGCTTCAACCCATATAGCTTTATGTGTTAAGTGGGCTTTTAGCAGTTTTAACTATTTAAAACTGGGCTTTTACAGGTTGGGCCGAATTAACCATTTAATTAAATATCAATCCTTAGGCCCATTAGTGGGAAAATTAGGGCTGACTTTCAGCCTTGATTAAACCCTAGATTCGGTCCAAACAGTTTGAACCAATCTTGGTTCAAATGGGTCTAGGGTTTGATGTTTAATTAAATCTTTAATTCAAGAAAATAATATGAAATTAATTACTGAGAAAAGAAAAACAACAATTAGTAAATCAGGGCTGTTCGCACAATCCATCCTGCAAAACAAAGGTTAGATCACAGAATGCAGTTTCACAAACTGCAAATCGCAGATGGCGATTCTCCCATCTACGAAATCTCCCTTTCTGCGCCGCCATCTTCGATCCATAATTAAAATAAATAGAAATCCTATTTCTATTAATAATTACAACAGATCGAATACCTATACATTGAGTCTAGAAAAAAAAAATTATTTACAGACCAAATGTAATAAATAAATCAAGAAACTGCAAATCTTGCAGGTTCCCAGCGTAAACCAAGATTTCGATCTCCTCTTGTACGAACAGCCCAAAAATTAAGAAAATCATAAAGAACAATTCTAAATAATAATCAGATTTATATAAAATTAATTTCAGATTATTCGCCCATTAATTTTGGGAACAAAATTTCCCAAAACCCATATCTGCGCAAACCGGGTATAACACCTTCTGCCCATTTGCGCAGGTTCAGATCTGAGAGAAACTGGTTCAAGATTTGAACCATGGCTCGGATACCACTGAAGGGATGAGAGATCCATCCTATGGACGCCCAAAACATCGCGGAATAAGGGGCAAATTTCAAAAAATTTTTCTCTCCCTTCAACTGGGAATCGTATTCCCCATTTAGAAAATCATATTTTCAAGGATCAATTCTGAACCATAAACTGAACCAGATCTGAACCAAAAAGAAGTGGGAAGGATTATACCTGATACGGAGAAGTAATATCTCCCAACGAAGGTGTTAACGCCCAAGGAAGGATCCAAAGACTGCTCCCACTGAAGATGGAGCAGTGCAGGTGGAGCAGAATCAATAGTGTTCGTGTCCAAGAACTCTGTCCTTCGCAAGAATCAGCAAGATGGCACATGAGCACAGCTTCCTTTCAATCCTTTCTCAAAGGACTGATGTCAAGATCCAATCTTGACTTCTCCCACAAGTGGAGATCGAACTGGTAAGCAGGGCGGCAAGAACAGGGAGGCGGCAAGAGAGTATTTGCAGGGAGCAGAATTCTCTCTTCTAGATTTCAGCACCAAAGAAACCTGATGATCTGTGTGTATTGTGTCTCTAAAGGCTGCCGCCCCCTTCTTCTTTTATAGTCTTAAAGGGATCAGCTCCTAATCAGATTAGGAGTTGCTAATCCAAATCATATTTGGTTTAGAAGTCCCTTTAAGTGATAAGGGATAATCCTTATCTTATCTGGAGATCAGATCAGCCATCTCCTAATCTGATTAGGAGGTTTCCAGATCTAAATCTTATTTAGATCTTGGACTCTCTAAGTGGATAGGGTCTAAGCCCAATCCTATTAGCTGATCCACTTCAGATTTCGCCCCTTTATTAACTAAATAAGCAGCCCAGTTCGAAATGGGCTTTAGGCCCATTAAGCTTATGTGCTCACTTAACCCTCTTAACTGCTGCCTAGTTGGCCTTCCTTGTATGGCGTGGGACCCAAGCATTGATCTACACATCAGCCACATGGGTTCGGCCCAGCCTTTGTTACAAGGCCTGGCCGAATACACTGTTAACGACAGTGCACCCCTTGAAACCCATCAAATGGGCTCTACGGGCCCAACACTTACCCTAAGAGGTCCTTCGGCCAAGCCACCTTGTAACACCCATGGACTGTGGGCAGATGCAAGATTAGCCCATCAGGTATTATCCTCAATGGTCTTACACTTAACCTCTCAGCCCATAATGATCATACACTGCCCGACAAGAGAGGACCTCTCCCTCGGCTGCAAGGAACAGTGTTGCACTCTCCACTTATATGGATCCCGGGAATTAAAACCTTCTTGCAATCAATTTAGAAACCATACATATATACTTTTATATCTTATATAAAATATATTTTGCAAAACAAATCCCAACGGTTGAAATCGGCTGCCGGCAGTCTTGGTTTCCATCAGTGAGAGTGCATCCCCGATCATTACCTTTGTCCGACAAAGGGGCTGATCCTATCACTATGATCACCCACTCAGATGAACTCTCGGATTGTCCCAACATACCCAGGTTTTGACCCCCGCTAAGGATCTCACTGATTGGTACATCAAAGATAGCCCAATCCGACACCTAGTGCAGTATCATAATCGAGTCTAGGGGTCGGGTGTAACTTTCAGTTTTGCCCATCAATCTCCAAGGTCCAGGGCAATACTGGAAATCTGGTCCAGTTCAAAGATTCAATTAATCCTACACTGTATGTGCCTAGGGTCTCACCCTGGCAGCTGAGACAAGCCACCCCAACCGACTTGGTGGCACTACAGTGTCAGCCTTGTCAGGATAGGTCTCCCCAGACCGACCCACTGGCAGTGAACATTCTAAACTAACACGAGTCTCATTAAGTGTCCAGTTTAAGGGTATTACACAGAAACATACCAAGGGAACATGAATCAAATATGTATCTTTATTCATTTACAATAAACTCATAAAGTACATCATTCTGATTGAAGCTAAGGGCATACAAAACTGTCTAACAATAAATCAAGAACCGATGTAAATTTTACATTGGTTTGGTTTTGTATACATTTGGAAAGAGAGTGTAGTTATTATCGACGTAAAACTACACTCCGGTTCAGTTTTGCGTGTGTTTGGATGGAGTATAGTTTTACGTCGATAATCGATGCAAAACCTCATCAAATCTAAAATTTTACATCGATAATCGATGTAAAAACTACATCGATTTTATTGATGTAAAACTTTACACTCTTCCACTCATCATTATTTTTAAAAAAACAACGGTCACTTTTACAATGCGAGCAAAGTGCGCCTCTAAAGTGCTTCTTTGCGCGCGCACATTGTGCGGTATCAAACCCCCATACTCTCCTCTACTATTTTTAAGGAGTGTAAATCAGATCCTATTAAAATACTGAAAACAAAGTTTATAATTTTCCAATGTGGGACAAGTTCAAAACTGGCTTTTGTAAGAGAAAAGCTAATTTTTCAATCAATTGTGTAGGTGCAATTTCTCATATAATTGACCAATCAAACCCATTGGATTTAATCTCTTATGAGATTAAAATCCAACAATTTATACTAACTTCTATTTTGGTGAAAACAGAATTATCATCCCAAGTACCTCCCTCCCTTCCTATTGTTTGATAAAAAGAAAGACAAACATCGAAAATGAACACTATGCTAATTGCAAATCTTCTTTTTTTTTGTTGTTTATCTGTTTTTTTTTTTTTTTGAAAATGAAAGGCCCAAAAAGAACTTAAGAAGAAAAGAAATTATTGCCACATTTAATCAAAGGTAGGGATTTAAAGAAAAGTTTACAGCTCCATACAAGTGTTTCATTATGGTGAAATAAGAAACGGAAACTTCTTATGTTAGCTTTGATATTCAATGATTAATTGGATTGCTGAACTTATAGGCTAAAGTGATGCAACATGGACCTAGCATGCCAGACCAAAACAATCTGAGATGTGGCTGCAGAGGTACAAATGGTTGAAGACAAAGCTATTAGACAGTTTGTATGCCCTTAGCTTCAATCAGAATGATGTAATTTATGAGTTTATTGTAAATGAATAAAAGTGCATATTTGATTCATGTTCCCTTGGTATGTTTCTGTGTAATACCCTTAAACTGGACACTTACTGAGACTTGTGTTAGTTTAGAATGTTCACAGCCAGTGGGTCGGTCTGGGGAGACCTATCCTGATAAGGCTGACACTGTGGTGCCACCAAGTCAGTTGGGGTGGCCTGTCTCAGCTGCCAGGGTGAGACCCTAGGCACACACAGTGTAGGATTAATTGAATCATTGAACTAGACCATATTTCCAGTATTGCCCTGGACCTTGGAGATTAATGGGAAAAACTGGAAAATTACACCCAATCCCTAGACTCGATTATGATACTACACTAGGTGTCTTATTGGGCTATCTTTGATGTACCAATCAATGAGATCCTTAACGAGGGTCAAAACCTAGGTATGTTGGGACAGTTTGAGAATTCATCTGAGTGGGTGATCATAGTGACAGAATCAGCCCCTTTGTCGGACAATGGTAATGATCGGGGATGCACTCTCACTGATGGAAACCAAGACTACCGGCAGCCGATTTCAATCATTGAGATTTGTTTTTGCAAAATATATTTTATATGAGATATAAAAGTATATATATTATGGTTTCTAAAATGCTTGCAAGAAGGTTTTAATTTCTAGGATCCATATAAGTAGAGAGTGCAACACTGTTCCTTGCAACCGAGGGAGAGGTCCTCTCTTGTCGGGCAGTGTTTGATCATTATGGGCTGAGAGGTTAAGTGTAAGACCATTGAGGATAATACCTAATGGGCTAATCTTGCATCTGCCCACAGTCCCTGGGTGTTACAAGGTGGATTGGCCCAGGGACCACTTAGGGTAAGTGTTGGGCCCATAGAGCCCATTTGATGGGTTTTAGGGGGTGCACTGTCCATAACAGTATATTTAGCCAGGCCTTGTAACAAAGGTTGGGCTGAACCCATCTGGCTGATGTGTAGATCAATGCTTGGGTCTCATGCCAAACAAGGAAGCCCAATTGGGCAGCAGTTAGGAAGGCTAATTGAGCACATAAGCTTAATGGGCCTAAAGCCCATTTCGAACTAGACTAATTTAATAAGTTAAATATGGGCGAATTCTGAGATGGATCAGCAGATAGGATAGGGTCTTAATCCTATTCACTCAGAGAGTCCAGATTTGAATATGATTCAGATCTCGAAACCTCCTAATGAGTTTAGGAGAGGACTTATCTAATCTATAGATAAGATAAGGGTTTATCGTTGTCACCTAAAGAGATGTTTTGATCCAAATAAGATTTGGATCCGCAACTCCTAATTGGATTAGGAACTGATCCTTTGGGGTTACAAATAAGGAGGGGGCAACAGCCTTTAGAGAAGAAAATGATTCACATCCACTTCAGAGCTGAAATCACAGAAGAAAGATTTCTGCAATCCCTACAAAGATCTTTCTTGCCGGCTCCTTCCTGCAGCCACCAGACATCCAGTTCGATCTCCAACTTTGTGGGAGAAGTCAAGATTCAATCTTGACATCAATTCTTTGTGAAAGAATTGAAAGGAACCTGTGCTCACATGCCATCCTGTTGTTTCTTGCGAAGGACAGAGTTGTTGGAGAAGAACACTGCTGATTCTGCTCCATCCTACACTATGCCATCTTCAGTGGGAGCAGTCTTTGGATCCTTCCTTAGGTGTGAACACCTTCGTTGGGAGATATTATTTCTCCATATCAGGTATAATCCTCTCCTACTCTTTTTGGTTCAGATCTCGTTCTGTTTATGGTTCAAGATTGATCATTGAAAATATGATTTTCTAAATAGGGATCCCGGTAAAAAGAGATTTTGCTAACGAAAAAGCGATTCCCAGTTGAAGGGAGAGAAAAATTTTTGAAATTCGCCCCTTTATTCCGCAAGATTTGGGAATCCATACGATGGATCTCTCATCCCTTCAGTGGTATCAGAGCCATGGTTCAAATCTTGAACCAATTTGTTTCAGATCTGAACCTGCGCAAATGGGCAGAAGGCTTTCTACTCGATTTGCGTAGATATGGGTTTTGGGAAATTTGTTCCCAAAATTATGGGTGAATAATCTGAAATTAAACTTTATATAAATCTGATTATTTAGAATTATTCTTTATGATTTTCTTGATTTATGGGTTATTCGTACAAGAGGAGATCAAATTCTTGATTTGCGCAAGGACCTGTGTTTTTGCAGATTATGGATTGGTTTATTACTTTTGATCTGTAAAATATTTATTTATTTTTTTTTAGACTGAATGTATAGGTATTCGATCTGATGTAATTATTAATAGAAATTATGATTTCTATTTATTTTGGATCGAAGATGGCGACGCAAGGAAGGAGATTTCGCAGATGGGAGAATCGCAATCTGCGATTTGCAGTTTATGAAAGTGCAAATTGTGATCTAACCTTTGTTTTGCAGGATGGATTGTGTGAACAACCCTGTTTGACTGATTATTGCTTTTCGTTTATCAGTATTTAATTTCAGATTATTTTCTTGAATTAAAGATTTAATTAAAGATCAAACCCTAGACCCATTCGAATGAAGATTGGTTCCAATTGTTTGGACGGAATCTAGGGTTTAATCAATGCTGAAAGTCAGTCCTAATTTTTCCACTAATGGGCCTGAGGATTTATAATTAATTAAATAGTTAATTCGACCCAACCTGTAAAGGCCCAGTTTTAAATAGTTAAAACTGTTAAAAGCCCACTTAACACATAAAGCTATATGGGCTGAACCATTCAACCCTAATTCAGCCCATATACCTTGATAATATTAATGGTTAATATTATGGATTCAAAATGGGCTTCAAATGGGCTTTACAGATAATTAATTGATTGGATCAATTTATCCTTGCATGTGATGTATTGATGTGTGATGTGCTACGTACATGGGCCATAAGTACTTGGTCCATGCTCAATCGACAGTGGCTCTTGCGCACACCATGGTTGAATGCACATCATTGCCATGGTGTCCCTTTTGGTCATTGGATCACCTCCCTCAATGGTGGGCCCTACACCTCATCGAGAGGTTACGTGCAGAAACCTAGCCGATTTAGGCCCACCAAAATCTGGCTTTATGAAAGTCAGAGGGAGCCACTTTGGTTTGACCTAGAACAAACTAGGGCATAATCAACTGTTCCCTTCAGGTATTATGAGTGCATGTGATAGGGAGATTCATATGATGAACTCTCTAAAGGCCTTCCATCATTAGCATGAGGATGGGTCCTTCAGTAATGAGGAAACACACCAAAAAATGGGTTATCCATTTGCTGTTGGGCTTGTCTAAGTGTTTCATAAGATGATAGGGGCGTCATAGACCGATGTAGGAGGGGCTTCACCAGAAAATGGGAACTCTCTCACGGTACCTTGGCGTTCACGAATATGATGGGTAGGCACTCACTAGACAGAAAAGTTTACCTGAAAACGGCTCTGAACCTTGTCTGACAGAGGCCAAAGGGAAAACTCATATGATGAGTGGATATGATCCTTCACAGAAAGGCGGTGGGGTTATGCAGCTGAAACAGTTGGCTCCATGCACCCTATGTGATTTCCACATTTCCAGAGACAACCCGTAGTCTCCTGCATTGAGAAAGGAGGGAAATCTCACAGATGAATAAATGGAAATGGAACGTAGATTAAAATCCATATATATGTAATGAACATGGATCAAATTAGGTTGTGGACTGATGTTTGCTCTTTTATCAGAAAATGGCAAAGGAACAATTTGCAAAGTTGCTTGATGACAACAAGTTGAAGGGCCCAAACTATGCCGACTGGTACAAGAACCTTATGTTGGTCTTAACCTCTGAGAAATTGGATAAGGTAGCCAAGAATCCTGCTCTGGATCGTTTGGGAGATAGGGCTTCTGAGGCATGGAGAAGAGAATACCAAGAATGGGAGGAGAAAAACTCCCTTGCCCGCTGCTATATCATTGCCTCCTTGGACAACCCAATTCAGAGGCAGTTCGATCAGATCAGACTTACTAAGGACGTATTGGACAGTCTCAAGACAATGTACGAAGAGCAGAATCATTCTACTCGGCAGAAGGTCTTGAAACAGTTCATGGCTACGTAGATGTCCAAGGGCCAACAGGTTCATGACCATTGTCTCAGGATGATGGGCTATATCAACGAACTAGAGACTCTTGGATATGGGCTGGATCTGGTAACACAGATCGATGCTATTCTCAACTCTCTGCCTCCATCCTTTAATCCATTCATCATGAATTACAACATGAACAAGTTGAACGTTAGTTTGCAGGAACTCAACAATATGTTGTAGAGGGCCGAAGAATTGATTAAAAAGGATGAGCCCATTGCCATGCTTGTTGGAACTAGCAAATCGGGCAAGAAAAGGAAGGCAAAGAGAAAGCCCCAGAAGAAGGCTGCCAAACCCAAGAAACAGAGGAAGGACAAGGCATCAGATGCCTGTCATTTTTGCAAGAAGATCGGCCATTGGAAAAGGAACTGTCCTGCCTACCTGGAATCCAAGAAAGGTAATTTCGAAACTTATGTTATAGAAACCAATTTATTGGTAGCTTCTGCATCCTGGTGTATTGACTCCGGGGCTTCAACTCATGCGTGTAACTCACTGCAGGGGTTTAAGGTAAGTAGAAGGTTGAGTGAAGGAGAAGTCACGCTCTACTTGGGGACTACTACAACTGTTGCAGCCATGGCCATAGGAACCGTGGAGTTACTTTTTAGAGAAGGAACAATTGTACTGAAAGATTGTCTTTATGTACAATATTTAAGGAGAAATTTGATTTCTGTCTCAAAACTGTGTGCAGATGGTTATTCTATCTTCTTTAGTAATACAATTACTATTAAAAGAAATAATAGATTCATCGCATACGGGGAACTGGAGAATGGTCTCTATGTTCTACATCCTTCTCTAGAAACTAACATAACTGAAACTACGTCGGCAGAAATTCCCAAGAAGAGAGCCAGTGATACAGCTAATTCCACTTGTCTGTGGCATTACCGACTTGGCCACATCGGTGTTGACCAAATCACAAGGTTGGTAAAGGATGGTCCTTAGGATTTTCTAACTATAGAAGATCTTCCCACCTGTGAGCCTTGCCTACAAGGCAAGATGACGAAATGACCATTTAATGGCAAGCCTAAAAGATGTACAGGCACACTTGACCTAATACATACTAATGTATGTGGTCCCCTGAGTGTTAGGATACAAAATCAACATGTGTATTCCATCACCTTCACAGATGATTTTTCACGATATGGTTACGTGTACCTAATGAGACACAAGTCTGAATCTTTTGAAAAGTTCAAAGAGTTCAGACAAGAGGTCGATAAACAGTTAGGGAGAGAAATTAAAGCCCTTCGATCAGATCGAGGTGGCGAGTATCTCTCTAAAAAATTCAGGGACTACCTAAAGGACAATGGGATAGTATCACAATTAACTCCTCCTGCTACACCACAACTAAACGGTGTCTCAGAGAGAAGGAATAGGACCTTATTGGATATGGTCTGGCCACTTCTCATACACTCAGAGTTACCCACATCCTTTTGGGGTTACGCATTAGAGACTGCGATTTACATGCTGAACTTTAGACCGGAAAGAAACCAAGTGTCAGACACGAAAAGATTTGGGGTTGTCCAGCACATGTTAAAAGAACAAGTACAGACAAGTTGGAATCCAAGACCAGCCGTTGCCTATTTGTATGCTACCCGAAAGGCTCTATAGGTTACCTATTCTATGACCCAAGTGAGCAGAAAGTGTTCTGCAGCCGAAATCCACAATTCTTGGAAACCGATCATATCCTGGACACCCATCGTTAGGAAGTTGTTCTTGATGAGGAGAGCTCAGGAGTAGTGGGAGATGTCCCACAAGTTCCAGGTAGTGACCAACCTAGAAGATCCACTCGGGTATCCAGGCCACCAGTCCGTTATGGTTATGACCAGGATAGTTACCTGGTGGAAACCTTGACTAGTGAGGAGAGGTGGACTCAATGGAGACCAATGGAGACCAATGGAGTCCATGAGAGCAGAGGTGGACTCAATGGAGACCAATGGAGTCTGGACTCTAGTAGATCCACCCTCTGGGGTAAAAGCAATCGGTTGCAAGTGGATTGACAAGAGGAAGAAGAGCCCCGATGGTCGGGTTGAGACCTTCAATGCTCATCTGGTGGTGAAAGGGTACACTCAGAAAGAGGGCATCGATTATGAGGAAACCTTTTCGCCTGTGGCCATGCTTAAATCTATTAGGATCCTGCTAGTTGTAGCAGCATACCATGATTTTGAGATTTTGCAGATGGATGTCAAAACTGCATTCCTGAATGGAGATCTTAGTGAAGATATCTATATGCAGCAGCCGCAAGGCTTCATTGCTGCAGGTCAGAAAAACATGGTATGTAAACTTAATAGATCCATTTACGGACTTAAGCAAACTTCTAGAAATTGGAACATCAATTTTGACTCTGCTGTCAAATCATTTAATTTCAAGCAGAATCCGGATGACCCTGTGTACAAGAAGTACAATGGAGATAAGGTTACCTTCTTGGTTCTGTATGTAGATGACATTCTACTCATTGAGAATGATGTAGGAGTGTTAACTACGGTGAAAGTATGGCTTTCACAGCAATTCTCCATAAAAGATCTTGGAGAAGCCTCCTATATACTAGGTCTTCGACTCTATAGAGATAGATCAAAATGGATAATAGGATTACCCCAATCTTCTTACATTGACAAAATAGGCAAAAGATACAGCATAGAAAACTCCATGAAAGGAAATGTTCCTTTCCGGCACGGAGTCACTCTCTCCAAGAAGATGTCTCCCAAGACTTCTAAGGAGATTGATGGCATGAAAGACGTTCTGACATCGCTCTCATGGCCGTAGGGAGCATCCTGTATGCCATGTTGTGCACTCGTCCTGACATCTCTCAGGCAGTGAGTGTAGTAAGAAGATTTCAGGCCAACCTAGGGCAGGAGCACTGGCCTGTTGAGAAAAACATACTTAAGTACCTTCGAAGGACAAAAGAGTTTTGTCTAGTATTTGATGGTAGCTCACTACAGATCCAAGGGTATACAGATGCCGATTTCCAGTCAGATCCAGATGATAGAAAGTCTACATCTGGATAGGTTTTCACGATAGGATCGTGTGCTCTTTGCTAGAAATGCAGCAAACAGGAGTCCACTGCAGACTCCACGACCGAGGCCGAGTACATTGCCACAAGTGAGGCTGCTAAAGAAGCCGTGTGGATGAAGAAGTTCGTTCACGAGTTGGGAGTAGTTCCATCCTACACATCACCCATCCTGTTGTTGTGTGACAACAATAGAGCCATTGCTCAGGCTAAGGAGCCACGAGCCCACTGGAAGTCGAAGCACATCGAGAGGAAGTACCACATACTACGGGAGATTGTTGGTAGAGGGGACGTCCTGATTCAAGAGGTAGCATTAGCGGAAAACGTAGCAGACCCATTGACAAACCCACTATCACATAAAGTGTTTGAGAAACACGTGGAAAGCATGGGACTCTGGCTTGTACCTGATTGGACCTAAGTGAAAGTGAGAGCTGTTAGACAGTTTTGTATGCCCTTAGCTTTAATCAGAATGATGTACTTTATGAGTTTATTGTAAATGAATAAAAGTGCATATTTGATTCATGTTCCCTTGGTATGTTTCTGTGTAATACCCTTAAACTGGACACTTAATGAGACTCGTGTTACTTTAGAATGTTCACAGCCATTGGGTTGGTTTGGGGAGACCTATCCTGATAAGATTGACACTATGGTGCCACCAAGTTGGTTGGGGTGGCCTGTCTCAGCTGCCAGGGTAAGACCCTAGGCACACACAGTGTAGGATTAATTGAATCTTTGAATTTGACCAGACTTCTAGTATTGCCCTGGACCTTGGAGATTAATGGGCAAAACTGGAAAGTTACACCTGACCCCTAGACTCGATTATGATACTACACTAGGTGTTGGATTGAGCTGCCTTTGATGTACCAATCAGTGAGATCCTTAGTGGGGGTCAAAACCTGGGTATGTTTGGACAGTCTTAGAATTCATCTGAGTGGCAGATCATAGTAATAGGATCAGCCCCTTTGTCGGACAAAGGTAATGATCGGGGATGCACTCTCCCTGATGGAAACCAAGACTACTGGCAATCATTGAGATTTGTTTTTGCAAAATATATTTTATATGAGATATAAAAGTATATATATTATGGTTTCTAAAATGTTTGCAAGAAGGTTTTAATTCCCGGGATCCATATTAGCATTGCAGCTGAGGGAGAGGTCATCTCTTGTCGGGCAGTGTTTGATCATTATGGGCTGAGAGGTTAAGTGTAAGATCATTGAGGATAATACCTGATGGGCTAAACTTGCATCTGCCTACAGTCCCTGGGTGTTACAAGGTCGCTTGGCCCAGGAACCACTTAGGGTAAGTGTTGGGCCCATAGAGCCCAATTGATGGGTTTCAGGGAGTGCACTGTCCATAACAGTGTATTCGGCCAGGCCTTGTAACAAAGGCTGGGCTGAGCCCATGTGACTGAGGTGTAGATCAATGCTTGGGTCCCACGCCATACAAGGAAGCCCAACTGGGCAGCAGTTAGGAAAATTAAGTGAGCACATAAGCTTAATGGGCCTAAAGCCCATTTCGAACTGGACTAATTTAATATGTTAAATATGGGCGAATTCTGAGATGGTTTAGCAGATAGGATAGGTGAAAGAATGGTAGGATCCATCTAATGGACGCCATAAAGATTGCGGAATGGGTGGGCAAATTTCAAAAATTTTCCTACCTTCTTCCAACTAGGAATCATAATCTCTAAATTTAGAATACAACATTCAAGGATCCTACTTGAACCATAATCGAACCAGATTTGAACCAAAAGGAAAAGGGAGGAATTATACCTGATCCAGAGAAGCAGTATCTCCCAAAGTTGGTGTTCACGCCCAAAGAAGACACCAAGATCCGCTCCTGCTGAAGATGACACAGCTGTATGTGGAACGGAACCAGCAGAGTGCGTCCTACACACTGGATCCTTCGCAAGAATCCTCTGGAAACTCTGAGCACCGAATCTTTTTCAGTCTTTTCTGCAAGACTGATGTCAAGATTTGATTTCTTGATTTCTTTCTACTGTAAAGATCAAATCTTGCCAGAAGGAATGGCGGCGACTGGAGGAGAACTCCTGGGACGAAGATGGCTGAATTGCTTCTCTTCTCTCTAGAGTGTGAATGAGATCTAATCTCAATTCACAGGATGCTTTCTTGCTTACAACCCTTGGCTCGAAATCTAATATTTTTCTCTTAGGGTTTCTCCTCCTTTCTTTTTGATTAAGAAACCCCAAATTAGGTGTTATCCCAATCTAAATCAGTATTTGGATAGGGGATGATCTTAATCCTATCTGCAGATTAAGTTAGCTTACTCCTGATCTTATCAGGAGGTTACCAGATTCAAATCTGATATGAATTTGGTCTCCCAAAGTGGATAAGGTTAAAAGGCCCTATCCTTTTGCTAACATTAATCTCAAATCGACCCCATAGATGGGTGATCATATCAACCCAGCTCGAAATGGGCTTTTGGCCCATTAAATATTCAGTGCTTAACTATCAGCCCAGCTCGAAATGGCCTCAGCAAACTCCTAAGCCCATCACATGGACCCTATGGGCCCAACACTTACATTAACTGGTCCCTGGGCCAAGCCATCTTATAAAAACCCAGGGGCTATGGGCAGGTGCAAGATTAGCCCATCAGGTACTATCCTAAATGTTAGACAATTTTGTATGCCCTTAGCTTCAATTAGAATGATGTACACTATGAGTTTATTGTATATGAATAAAAGTACATATTTGATTCATGTTCCCTTGGTATGTTTCTGTGTAATACTCTTAAACTGGACACTTAATGAGACTCGTGTTAGTTTAGAATGTTCACAGCTAGTGGGTCGGTCTGGGGAGACCTATCCTGATAAGGCTGACACTATGATGCCACCAAGTCAGTTGGGGTGGCGTGTCTCAGCTGCCAGGGTGAGACATTAGGCACATACAGTGTAGGATAAATTGAACCTTTGAAATGAACTAGATTTCCAGTATTGCCCTGGACCTTGGAGATTAATGGGCAAAACTGGAATGTTACACCCGACCCTTAGACTCGATTATGATACTGCATTGGGTGTTGGATTGGGCTATCTTTGATGTACCAATCAGAGAGATCCTTAGCGGGGGTCAAAATCTGGGTATGTTGGGACAGTCTGAGAATTCATCTGAGTGGGTGATCATAGTGACAGGATCAGCCCCTTTGTCGGACAAAGGTAATGATCAGGGATGCACTCTTACTGATGGAAACCAAGACTACCGGCAGCCGATTTCAATCGTTGAGATTTGTTTTGCAAAATATATTTTATATGAGATATAAAAGTATATATATTATGCTTTCTAAAATGTTTGCAAGAAGGTTTTAATTCCTGGGATCCATATAAGTAGAGAGTGCAACACTGTTCCTTGCAGCCAAGGGAGAGGTCCTCTCTTGTCGGGCAGTGTATGATCATTATGGGCTGAGAGGTTAAGTGTAAGTCCTTTGAGGATAATGCCTGATGGGCTAATCTTGCATCTGCCCACAGTCCCTGGGTGTTACAAGGTGGCTCGGCCCTGGGACCACTTAGGGTATGTGTTGGGCCCATAGAGCCCATTTGATGGGTTTCAGGGGTGCACTATCCATAACAGTGTATTCGGCCAGGCCTTGTAACAAAGGCTAGGCCAAACCCATGTAGCTGATGTGTAGATCAATCTTTAGGTCCCGTGCCATACAAGGAAGCCTAACTGGGCAGCAGTTAGGAAGGTTAAGTGAGCACACAAGCTTAATGGGCCTAAAGCCCATTTCAAACTAAGCTATTTAATTAGTTAATTATGGGGCAAATTCTGAGATGGATTAGCAGATAGGATAGGGTCTTGACCCTATCCACTCAGAGAGTCCAGATCTGAATGTGATTCAGATCTAGAAAACCTCTTAATGAGATTAGGAGAAAGTTAATCTAATCTGTAGATAAGATAAGGGTTTATCCTTATCACCTAAAGAGAGGGCTGATCCAAATATGATTTGGATAAGCAACTCGTAATAGGATTAGGGGCTGATCTTTTAGGTTAACAAAAGTAAGGAGGGGGCGGCAGCCTTTAGTAGGGACACACAATCAGATCCTCTTCAGAGCTGAAATCACAGAAGAAAGAATTAAGCAACCCAGCAGAATTCTTTCTTGCCGCCTCCTTGTTCTTGCCGCCCTGTTTACAAGTTCGATCTCCAGTTATGGGAGAAGTCAAGATTCGATCATGACATCAGTTCTTTGAGAAAGAATTGGTAGAAAGTTGTTCTCACATGCCATCCTACTGTTTCTTGCGAAGGACAGAGTTCTTGGAGAAGAACACTACTGATTCTGCTCCATCCTGCACTGCGCCATCTTTAGTGGGAGCAGTCTTTGGATCCTTCCTTGGGCGTGAACACCTTCGTTGGGGGATACTGTTTCTCTGTATCAGGTATAATCCTCTCCTACTCCTTTTGGTTTAGATCTGGTTCAGTTTGTGGTTCAAGAATGATCCTTGAAAATATGATTTTCTAAATAGGGAATGTGATTCCCAGTTAAAGGGAGAGAAAAATTTTTGAAATTCGCCCCTTTATTCCGCAAGATTTGGGTATCCATACGATGGATCTCTCATCCCTTCAGTGGTATCAGAGCCAGGTTCAAATCTTGAACCATTTTGTTTTAGATCTGAACCTGTACAAATGGGCAGAAGGTGTTCTACCCGATTTGCGCAGATATGGGTTTTGGGAAATTAATTCCCAAAATTAATGGGTGAATAATCTGAAAATAATTTTATATAAATCTGATTATTATTTAGAACTGTTCTTTATGATTTTCTTGATTTATGGGCTGTTCGTATAAGAGGAGATCGAAATCTTGATTTGCGCAGGGAACCTGCGATTTTGCAATTTTTGGATTGCTTTGTTACTTTTGGTCTGTAAAATAATTTTTTTTTTTATTTTTTAGACTGAATGTATAGGTATTTGATCTGATGTAATTATTAATAGAAATAGGATTTCTATTTATTTTAATTTTGGATTGAAGATGGTGGCACAGAAAAGGAGATTTCGCAAAGAAGGAGATTTCGTAGATGGGAGAATTATGATCTGCGATTTGCAATTTATGAAATTGCAAACTGTGATCTAACCTCTGTTTTGTAGGATGGATTGTGTGAATAGCCCTGCTTGACTAATTCTTGATTTTCTTTTATCAATATTTAATTTCAGAATATTTTCTTGAATTAAAGATCAAACCCTAGACCCATCCGAGCCAAGATTGGTTCAAACTGTTTGGAACGAATGGGCCTGAGGATTGATATTTAATTAAAAGGTTAATTCGGCCCAACCTGTAAAGGTCCAGTTTTAAATGGTTAAAACTGCTAAAAGCCCACTTAACGCATGGGCTGAACCATTCAGCCCATATACCTAGATAATATTAATGGTTAATATTATGGATTTAAAATGGGCTTCAAATGGGCTTTAGAGTAATAAATTGATTGGATCAATTTATCCTTGCATGTGATGTATGGATGTGTGATGTGCTAAGTACATGGGCCATAAGTGCTTGGCCCATTGATGAGACTTAGAAGAACCTTATTTTGTCCCCTTAATTTCATCCTTTTACACTACTTTAGCACTTAAATGTACTCATTACTCTTGTATTTCGATTCAGGGCAATAAAGAAGGCAATTGGAAGGAAACAGGCCAATTTGGGTGATTTTGCACAGTTTCGGCGACAGTCAGTGATCTGGGCCTAACTCATAGTTCCGGACTTCGAATTGGGCAATTCAAGAAGCATTAGAAAGAATAAAGAAAGGCCCACAACTTTACTGTTTTTGGGTTTTGATTGATTCGGCCCGCATCGAGTACGAAACCGGGCCTGAAGTCGGAGCAAGTTCATAGCCAGGCCCATTTAACAGCTGAAGCCCAACTCGCAGAAGAACATGGAAGCAGCCCAAGTAGCAGAGAAGCCCAACTCGGATACAAGAGTCTAGAGTCCTAATTCGAATGTAATCTCCCAAGAGGGAGAGAGACTTATTAGATCTAAACTTTGAATGTAATCATATAAGGATAAGAAGGTTGGGGATTAGATAAGAGATAGGATAGGATTAGTTCAAAGAAGATCAAGACTCCCTAAAGATAAGATGATCTCCTAGAAGGAGTTGGAAAATAGCCCTCTCCTTTGGCTATATAAAAAAGGGGTTGAACCAGCTCTAGCATGACTCATTCTAAGATCCAAGAGATCATCAAGAGGCCAAGAAGCTCAAGAAAGCAGTTCGGCTATGGAGAAGAAAGGCATGGAGATTGCGTAGATCATGAGTAGTTAAGCTTCTTTTTTTTGGTTCAAGGGGGGAGGTTCGATTGTGTCATTGTGAGGTTCTGTAGTTAATTTATTTTCTTGCTTTTTAATTCAAGTATTCATTGATTCTTGTGCATATTTTTATTGGATGTTGATGTTAATTAGTTTGACAAACTGAATTAATGTTGATTTTCCTACTGCTATCCATGATTCCGGTGATTCGTAATTGTCACGAATAATGGTGCAAGTAGCAATTAGGTTGATATCTTTTTGGGTCAATTGTTCGTGACAGCCTTTGACCAATGTTTTAACATGATTCAATCTAAAGGAATCGATGGAACAAGATTCAGTAATTGCAGCTATCTCAATTATTGTTATTCTGGTTTAACTATTTTCACAAATCTTAATGCTATCACTATTTAACATGGAACGCTATCGTACCCAGTTGAGTGGTGATAAGTGTTGATCGAATGCTGGGTTTGGTCAACTGAATTAGGAAAACACAAGGTTTTTTATGGCTATCCTAATAAATCTAACGTTAAATGCTTGTATTGCAAGAATGCTGAAGTGTACCTAGGATTGATGTCCAATCGACTCAACCCGAACCCTTGAACCAGAATTCAGTAAGACTGATTTTCTCTTGTTTGTTTAGTTTGTTATTCTTTTAATTTTAGTTATTTAATTTCCCACACAATTACTTTACCCATTCGGCTAAGAGCTTATTGATTTGCTCCCTTTGGGATTCGACCTAGAACCACTTTTACTACAAATATTTTATTGTGGGACTAGTAATAATTTTGAGGGTTTTGACAAAATCCTTCAAAATTTTGGTGCTGCTGCCGGGGAGCAACGTTAATTTCTTAGCTATTACCTTCTTTTTGTTAACCTTCATGTTTTATGACTCGTGCTTCTCAATGAGGTGAACTCGAGTACAACCCCAAAATTGAGAGGACCACCGGTCGTTTAAGGAAGGAGGCTAAGCAAAAGAAGGATCGTTCACCTAAAAGGGTAAACTCAGATCTCGATCTACCCACTTGTGATTTTCCCATCTTCGAAGAAGTAGAAAGAATGGCTGACAGAGAGAGGACATTAAGGGAGTTGGCTGCACCAATTATGAATCAACAACCCTTATGCATCACATACCCCACTCTTGAGGTAGCCTTTGAACTCAAATCTGGTTTGATTCAATTATTGCCTCTGTTTCATGGTTTCCCAAGTGAGGACCCTCACAAACATCTAAAGGAATTTCATGTCGTCTGTTCAAGCATGAAACCCCATGGTATGACCGAGGACCAGGTAAAACTCATAGCCTTTCCATTTACTTTAAGAGATAAAGCAAAGGATTGGTTGTATATTCTCCCTCCCGGTTCAGGACGCACATGGGATGAAATGAATAGGATATTTTTTGATAAATATTTTCCTGCATCCTGAGCTGCAAATATAAGAAAAGAAATATGTGGAGTTCGGTAGTTTGGTGGTGAGACATTATATGAATATTGGGAAAGGTTTAAGCAACTTGTTGCTAGTTGTCCCCATCACCAAATTCCTGAATAATTGTTAATCCAATACTTCTATGAAGGGCTTCAGCCCATGGATAGAAGTATGGTCGATGCAGCCAGTGGAGGAACTCTAGTGAACAAGACACCTGAAGCGGCTAGGGAATTAATCTCCAATATGGCCGAAAATTCTCAGCAATTCGGTACAAGGACAGAAGGTACCATTAGAAGGGTTAACAAGGTAAGCCATGCAAATTTAGAAAACCAGATTTCTGATTTAACTGCTTTGGTTAAGCAGCTCGCAATAGGACAGTTACAAACTGCCAGGGTGTGTGGTATCTGTTCGATCCCTGGACATCCTACGGACATGTGTCCATCACTACAAGATGGCCCGATGCAGCAAGTCAATGCCGTGGGAGGATTCCCGGGCCAGCCCCAACGAAAGTATGATCCTTACTCCAATAATTACAATCCAGGGTGGAGAGATCATCCAAACTTAAGCTACGGGACCCAAGAAGGACAGCAGAAATATCAGCCCCAATTTTTCAGTCGACAACCCCAATTTTCAACACCCATCACAGCGCAAGGCCAACCCCCGAATTCAGGTATGTCTTTGGATGAAATAGTTAAGGCTCTAGCTACTAATACTCAGCAATTTCAGCAAGAAACAAGAGCTAGCATTCAGAATTTGGGGAACCAAATTAGCCAACTTGCCACTTCCATCAGCAAGTTGGAGGCGCAGAACTCTGGGAAACTACCCTCACAAACGGTAGTTAATCCGAAAGAGAATGCAAGTGCGGTGGTGTTGAGAAGCGGAAGAGAGTTGCAGTCCCAACCAAGTTCACCATCGAAGGCAGCCAAGGAAGAGGAAGGACAAGGGTCAAACAACAGCCCCATTGAGGTAAAATCGGACCCGCCTCTCCCTAAGGTTACTAATGTTGTACCACCTTTTCCTAGCAGGTTGGCAAATTCAAAGAAAGAGGAATATGAACAAGAAGTGTTAGAAACCTTCAGGAAGGTGGAGATCAACATTCCCTTGCTAGATGCAATAAAATAAATCCCTAAATATGCAAAATTTTTGAAAGAGTTATGCACTAACAAGAGGAGGCTGCGAATTGATGAAAAGGTAAGAGTGGGAGAGAACGTTTCAGCCGTGATCAAGAGGACCCTGCCAGAAAAGCGTGCTGATCCAGGTATGTTTACCCTACCATGTATGATTGGCAATAAACGAATCGAGCATGCCATGCTAGACTTAGGTGCATCTATTAATGTCATGCCATACTCAATTTACTATGCATTGAGACTAGGTCCTTTAAAAGAGACTAGAGTTGTTATTCAATTGGCTGATCGTTCTAATGCATACCCAGAAGGGATTGTTGAGGATGTATTAGGGTAGGTTAACGATTTGATCTTTCCAGCTGATTTTTACATCCTGAAGATGGAAGAAGACACAGCCACGAGTTCAGCCCCACTTTTATTAGGTCGGCCATTCATGAAAATGACCAAGACCAAAATAGATGTGGATGAGGGTACCCTCTCCGTCGAGTTTAATGGAGAGATTGTAAAATTTAATATTTTTGATGCAATGAAATATCCTAGTAAGTGTCATTCGATCTGCTCTATTGATACTATCGATTCGATTGTGCAGGAAGTCTTTGGAGAGGAGGACATGGATGATGAGCTAGAATATAAGGCACAATCAGACAAGGAGGAGGAGATTGATGCATCCTATGATACTCCAGAGCCTGAATAGGAGGTAAATACTTCTGATGTTCAATCGAAGGTTTCTTACACAAGGCTACTGCCCTCTGTTTTGCAGGCTCCGGAGCTGGAACTAAAGACCCTACCTGATCACCTAAAATATGCCTACTTGGGTGAAAAAGAGACACTACTTGTGATCATTGCAAAAGGGTTGACTGAGGAGCAAGAGGAGAGGCTCATCAAAGTCCTAAAGGACC
This sequence comes from Nelumbo nucifera, assembly GCF_055504915.1. Taxonomy (NCBI): domain Eukaryota; kingdom Viridiplantae; phylum Streptophyta; class Magnoliopsida; order Proteales; family Nelumbonaceae; genus Nelumbo; species Nelumbo nucifera. Next base: position 141,477,620 of record NC_142649.1, on the reverse strand, counting down.
ATAAGGAGGCGATTGGCTGGACCCTAGCCGACATAAAAGGGGTCAGCCCCTCAATTTGCATGCATAGGATCCTTTTGGAAGATGATGCCAAACTGGTTAGAGAACCACAAAGGAAACTCAATCCGGTAATGAAAGAGGTAGTAATGAAAGAGGTGCTTAAACTATTAGGTGAAGGGATAATTTATCCAATTTCAGACAGTAAATGGGTAAGTCCTATTCATGTTGTGCCTAAGAAAACTGGGATGACTGTAGTAAAAAATAAAATTAATGAACTAATTCCCATGAGGGTACAAGGTGGCTGGCGAATGGTAATAGATTTTCGAAAACTCAACTTGGCCACTCGAAAGGACCATTTTCCCCTACCCTTCATTGATTAGATGCTAGAGAGGCTGGCAGGTAAGGCTTTCTTTTGTTTTCTCGATGGATTCTCCGGGTATTATCAGATTGTTATTGCGCAAGAGGACCAAGAGAAAACGACATTCACTTGTCCATTTGGCACCTTTGCCTACAGACGAATGCCCTTTGGTTTGTGTAACACTCCGGGCACTTTTCAAAGATGCATGATGAGCATATTTTCTGATTTTATTGAAAAATGCATTGAAGTGTTCATGGATGATTTTACGGTTTATGGTGATTTGTTTGATGATTGTTTAAATAGTTTAAGTAAAATTCTGAATAGGTGTGTGGAAACAAATCTTGTCTTAAAGTATGAAAAATGTCATTTTATGGTGAAGGAGGGTATTGTGTTGGGACATGTAGTTTCAGCCAGAGGAATAGAAGTCGACAAGGCAAAAATTGATTTGATTGTGAGTTTACCTTACCCTACAAATGTTAGGGAGGTTCGTTCTTTTCTTGGACATGCAGGCTTTTATCGCAGGTTCATCAAAGATTTTTCAAAAATTGCCCTACCATTGTCCAGTTTGCTGCTAAAAGATGTGCCTTTCAATTTTGATGATGAGTGCAAGGAAGCTCTTAACAAGCTTAAAAATTTATTAACCATTGCACCCATCATTCAACCACCCAATTGGAACTTGCCCTTTGAGATCATGATAGATGCAAGCAATTATGCAGTAGGGGCTGTTCTAGGGCAGTGAATAAATGGGAAGAGCCATGTCATTCACTATACTTCCAAAACGTTGAATGCTGCATAGAGCAATTACACAACCACTAAAAAAGAGCTATTAGCTATTGTGTTTGCTTTAGACAAATTTAGGTCATATTTGCTTGGCTCTAAAGTGATTGTCTTTTCTGATCATGAAACTTTGAGATACCTACTAGCAAAGAAGGAGTTGAAACCGAGGCTGATAAGGTGGATACTCTTGCTCCAAGAATTCGATCTAGAAATCAAGGATCGAAGGGGAGCTGAAAATTCAGTGGCTGATCACCTAAGTAGGTTGGTGAAAGATGAGGACCCCTCTCCCATTTGTGAGTTGTTTCCTGATGAGCAGTTGTTCCACATGGGAGGTATGACTCCATGGTATGCTGACATTGTGAATTACTTGGTCACGGGAACTTTGCCTAATGACCTTAGCAGATCCATAAAGAATAAAATCAGGTATGAGGCGAAATATTATGTATGGGACGAACCCTACCTATGGAAATTTTGTTCTTACCAAATGATTAGGAGATGTGTCCCTAAGGAGGAGCAGATGTCGATTCTAAGGTTTTGTCATAATTATGCTTGTGGGGGCCATTTTGGACCAAAGAGAACTGCTCGAAAAGTCTTGGATAGTGGGCTGTATTGGGCCACTCTATTTAGAGATGCCTACTTGTTTTGTAAAAACTGTGAAAGATGTCAACAAACAGGTACACTATCTCGTAGGAATGAGATGCCCCAAACCCCCATTCTTATATGTGAAATATATGATGTTTGGGGCATTGATTTCATGGGACCCTTTCCCCCCTCTTGTGGTTTTTCTTACATACTTTTGGCAGTCAATTATGTCTCAAAATGGGTGGAAGCCAAAGCCACCAAAACTGATGATTCTAAATGTGTTATAGGGTTTATAAAGTCTAACATCTTCAGTAGGTTTGGCATTCCTCGAGCCATCATAAGCGATCAAGGGACCCAGACTAACGGGCAAGCTGAAATTTCCAATAGAGAGGTAAAGTCCATCTTGGAAAAGACGGTGAATCCAGGAAGGAAGGATTGGAACCTACGTCTAGATGATACTCTCTAGGCATATCGGACAGCTTACAAGACCCCAATAGGTATGTCCCCTTATAGGTTAATTTTTGGCAAATCTTGCCACTTGCCAGTGGAAATTGAACATAGGGCCTATTGGGCCATCAAGCAATGCAACATGAATATGGAAGAAGCAGGGAAGGAAAGGAAGCTCCAGTTGCAAGAGCTGGAAGAGTTGAGGTTAGAGGCATATGAGAATTCAAGAATCTACAAAGAAAAGACCAAATCATTCCATGACAATGAACTCTTAAGAAAACAATTTAAAATTGGACAAAAGGTCTTATTGTATAATTCTCGACTTCAACTCATGCCAGGTAAGCTGCATTCCAGGTGGATGGGTCCGTTTACTGTGACTAATGTTTTTCCCTATGGTGCAGTAGAGATCAAAAGTCTCAACACAGGTAAGATCTTCAAGGTGAATGGACATCGATTGAAGTTGTTCCATGAGGATGCAAATGTCCCCTCTACGGTAGACATCTCGTTGGACATTCCACGGTATTCATTGGATTAAAGGAGCAAAAATAGGACGTCGAGCATAACGACGTTAAACAATTGCGCTTCTGGGAGGCAACCCATTATGTTTAGTTAATTTCGTTATTTTGTTTGGTTTTGACTTTTTGTGTTTAGTAGGAACCCAACAAGACAAATAGGGAAGTACCCCCAAATCCTTCTACTTTATGCATAATCACATATATTGGGGACAATGTATAACTTAAGTGTGGAGGGGATTAGGGAAATCTGATGAAAATTTGGGATACCTTACCTTCTTGAAATTTCTGCTCCCAGAAACTTATCCTTGAACGATTTCAACTTATCAGCAATCATGTGCTTAGGCTGAATAGATAAGATAGGATGCAAGCATGACTAACTGAATCTTTTTGGCTGCATATGGTACCTCATGATTTTAATCGATCAATAGGCAAGATGCATAAGGGTTTGATTGATTTTCACATAATTATCTGTCAAACATGGGTTGATTATTCTAGAACTTGCTGTGTTAGGCATATAGAGACCACGATCAATGAATTCATGGAGCATAAAATGCACTCACATCTTGAAAAGAAGGCAAGGGTGAGATGGAGCATAAAATGCACTCACCCTAGAACCCCAACCCCATTCTCACCTTCAGATCCTAGGAATTCACACTAAGTGGTGGAGATGTGATACATAGCAAGCTTATGGCAATAAGCACACCTTGTTTTGATTCAAAGAAAAGTAATTGCATCTGGCTGAATTGGTTTGTTAAAAACAATGAGCACCCGTGCAGTCCAAGGAGTTTCAGCCCTGGAAGGCTTGCGATCACTCTTGGACCATGAGGAATGATGATTTGCGATCACTCTTGGACAAGAAAAAGGAGAAAGAGATAAAAAGGGAAAGGTTATCAAGACTGGACTGAAGCACGCATTAGACCAGGCCTCGTGGAGAGAAAAAGAAGAGAGATTCATTAGTTCGGTTCTCCTGTTTTGCTAGAATTTTGCCTTGCCCGAGAACGGGCAAAGTTTAAGTGTGGGGGGATTTGATGAGACTTAGAAGAACCTTATTTTGACCCCTTAATTTCATCCTTTTACACTAATTTAGCACTTAAATGCATTCATTACTCTTGTATTTCGATTCAAGGCAATAAAGAAGGCAATTGGAAGGAAATAGGCCAATTCGGGTGATTTTGCACAGTTTTGGCGACAGTCAGTGATCTGGGCCTAACTCACAGTTTCGGACTCCTAATTGGGCAATTCAAGAAGCATTAGAAAGAATAAAGGCCCACAACTTTACTGTTTTTGGGTTTTGACCGATTCGGCCCGCATCGAGTACGAAACTGGGCCCGAAGTCGGAGCAAGTTCGCAGCCAGGCCCATTTAACAGCTGAAGCCCAACTCGCAGAAGAACATGGAAGCAGCCCAAGTAGCAGAGAAGCCCAACTCGGATACAAGAGTCTAGAGTCCTAATTCAAATGTAATCTCCCAAGAGGGAGAGAGTCCTATTAGATCTAAACTTTGAATGTAATCCTATAAGGATAAGAAGGTTGGGGATTAGATAAGAGATAGGATAGGATTAGTTCAAAGAAGATCAAGACTCCTTAAAGATAAGATGATCTCCTAGAAGGAGTTGGAAAATAGCCCTCTCCTTTGGCTATATAAAGAGGGGGGTGAACCAGCTCTAGCATCACTCATTCCAAGATCCAAGAGATCATCAAGAGGCCAAGAAGCTCAAGAAAGCAGTTCGGCTATGGAGAAGAAAGGCATGGAGATTGCACAGATCATGAGTAGTTAAGCTTCTTTTTTCTGGTTCAAGGGGGGAGGTTCGATTGTGTCATTGTGAGGTTCTGTAGTTAATTTATTTTCTTGCTTTTTAATTCAAGTATTCATTGATTCTTATGCATATTTTTATTGGATATTGATGTTAATTAGTTTGACAAACTGAATTAATGTTGATTTTCCTACTGCTATCCATGATTTCGGTGATGCGTAATTGTCACGAATAATGGTGCAAGTAGCAATTAGGTTGATATCTTTTTGGGTCAATTGTTCGTGATAGCCTTTGACCAATGTTTTAATATGATTCAATCTAAAGGAATCGATGGAACAAGATTCAGTAATTGCAGCTATCTCAATTATTGTTATTCTGGTTTAACTGTTTTCACAAATCTTGATGCTATCACTATTTAACATGGAACGCTATCGTACCCAGTTGAGTGGTGATAAGTGTTGATCGAATGCTGGGTTTGGTCAACTGAATTAGGAAAACACAAGGTTTATTATGGCTATCCAAATAAATCTAAGGTTAAATGCTTGAATTGCGAGAATGCTGAAGTGTACCTAGGATCGATGGCCAATCGACTCAACCCGAACCCTTGAACCAAAATTCGGTAAGACTGATTTTCTCTTGTTTGTTTAGTTTGTTATTCTTTTAATTTTAGTTATTTAATTTTCCCACACAATTACTTTACCCATTAGACTAAGAGATTATTGATTTGCTCCCTATGGGATTCGACCTAGAACCACTTTTACTGCAAATATTTTATTGTGGGACTAGTAATAATTTTGAGGGTTTTGACAAAATCCTTCACCCATGCTCATTCGATAGTGGCTCTTGCGCACACCATGGCTGAATGCACATCATTGCCATGGTGCCCCTTTTGGTCATTGGATGACCTCCCTCAGTGGTGGGCCCCACACCTCATCAAGAGGTTACGTGCGGAACCCTAGTCGATTTTGGCCCACCAAAATCTGACTTTATGAAAGTTAGTGGGAGCCACTTTGGTTTGACCTAGATCAAACTAGGGCGTGATTAACTGTTCCCTCCAGCTAATATGAGTGCATGTGATTGGGAGATTCATATGATGAACTCTCTAAAGGCCTTTCATCATTAGCATGAGGATGGGTCCTTCAGTAATGAGGAAACACACCAGAAAATGGGCTATCCATTTGCTGTTGGGTTTGTCTGAGTGTTTCATAAGATGATAGGGGCGTCATAGACCGATGTGGGAGGGCTTCACCAGAAAATGGGAACTCTCTCACGGTACCTTGGCATTCACGAATATGATGGGTAAGCACTCACTGGATAGAAAAGTTTACCTGAAAACGGCTTTGAACCTTGTCTGACAGAGGCCAAAGGGAAAACTCATATGATGAGTGGATATGATCCTTCACAGAAAAGGGGTGGGGTTATGCAGCTGAAACAATTGGCTCCATGCACCCTATGTGATTTCCCACATTTCCAGAGACAATCCGTAGTCTCCATCACTGTGAAAGGAGGGAAACCTCAGAGATGAATAAATGGAAATGGAACGTAGATCAAAATCCCTATCTATGAATTGAACATTAATCAAATATGGTTGTGGACTGATGTTTGCTCTTTTATCAGAAAATGACAAACGGATCATTTGCAAAATTACTTGATGACAACAAGTTGAAGGGTCCAAACTATGCCGACTGGTACAGGAACCTTATGCTGGTCCTAGCTTCTGAAAAGTTAGATAAAGTGGCAAAGAATCCTGCCCCGAAGCGTCCGGGTGATAGGGCTTCTGAGGCCCGAAGGAGAGACTATCAGGAATGGGAGGAGAAAAACTCCCTTGCCCGGTGTTACATCATTGCCTCCTTGGACAACCCAATATAGAGGCATTTCGATCAGATCGAACATGCCAAGGAGATATTGGACAGTCTCAGGATGATGTATAAAGAGCATAATCGTTCTACTCGACAAAAGGTCTTGCAACAGTTCATGACCGCACAAATGACCAAGGGCCAACACGACCATTGTCTTCGGATGATGGGATACATCAACGAATTGGAGGCTCTTGGATCTGGGCTGGACCTTGTGACCCAGATAGATGTTATCCTTAATTCTTTGCCTCCTTCCTTTAATTCGTTCATCATGAACTATAGCATGAACAAGCTGAATGTTAGCCTGCAAGAGCTCAGCAATATGTTGCAAAGAGTTGAAGAAACCAATTAAAAAGGATGAGCCCGTAGCTATGCTTGTTGAAGCTAGCAAGACAGGCAAGAGAAAGAGGAAGGCAAAGAAGCCTCAGAAGAAAGCAACTAAGGGCAACAAGCAGAAGAAAGACAAAGCATCGGATGCCTGTCATTTCTGCAAGAAGACCGGCCACTGGAAAAGGAACTGTCCTGCCTACCTAAGATCCAAGAAAGGTAATTTCGAAACTTGTGTTATAGAAACCAATTTATTGGTAGCTTTTGCGTCCTGGTGTATTGACTCTAGGGCTTCAACTCATGCGTGTAACTCACTACAGGGGTTCAAGGTAAGTAGAAGGCTGAGTGAAGGGAAAGTCACACTCTACTTGGGGACTAATACAACTGTTGCAGCCGCGGCCATAAGAACCATGGAGTTATTTTTTTGAGAAGGGACAATTGTACTGGAAGATTGTCTTTATGTACAAAATTTAAGGAGAAATTTGATTTCTGTCTCAAAACTGTGTGCACATGGTTATTTTGTCTTCTTTAGTAATACGATTACTATTAAAAGAAACAACAGATTCATCGCATACGGGGAACTGGAGAATGGTCTCTATGTTCTACATCCTTTTCTAGAAACTAACATAACTGAATTCTTTCCTGCCGCCTCCTTGTTCTTGTCGCCCTGTTTACAAGTTCGATCTCCAGTTGTGGGAGAAGTCAAGATTCGATCTTGACATCAGTTCATTGAGATAGAATTGATAGGAAGCTGTGCTCACGTGCCATCCTGTTGTTTCTTGCGAAGGACAGAATTCTTGGAGAAGAACACTATTGATTCTGCTCCATCCTGCATTGCGCCATTTTCAGTGGGAACAGTCTTTGGATCATTCCTTGGGCATGAACACCTTCGTTGGGGGATACTGTTTCTCTGTATCATGTATAATTCTCTCCTACTCCTTTTGGTTCAGATCTGGTTCAATTTATGGTTCAAGAATGATATTTGAAAATATGAGTTTCTAAATAGGGAATGCGATTCGCAGTTGAAGGGAGAGAAAAATTTTTGAAATTCGCCCCTTTATTCCGCAAGATTTGGGCGTCCATACGATGGATCTCTCAGCCCTTAATGATCAAGCATTGCCCGACAAGGGAGGACCTCTCCCTCGGCTGCAAAGAACAGTGCCGCACTCTCTACTCACATGGATCCCGAGAATTAAAACCATTTGCAAATATTTTGAAACCGTACATATACATATATATATATATATATATATATATATATTAATTTTGCAAAACAAAATTCCAACAATTAAAATCAACTGCCGGCAGTTTGGTTTCCATCAGAGAGAGTGCATTCCCGATCATTACCTTTGTCCGACAAAGGGGCTGATCCTATCACTATGATCACCCACTCAGATGAATTCTCAAACAGTCCCAACATACCCAGGTTTTGATCCCTGCTAAGGATCTCACTGATTTGCATATCAAAGACAGCCCGATCCGACACCTAGTGAAGTGTCATAATCGAGTCTAGGGGTCAGGTGTAACTTTCCAGTTTTGCCCATCTGTCGCCAAGGTCCAGGGCAACACTGGAAATCTGCTCCGGTTCAAGGATTCGAGTAATCCCATACTGCATGTGCCTTGGGTCTTACCCTAGTGGCCGAGACATGCCATCCCAGCACTTGGTGGCACACCAGTATCAGCCTTGGTAGGATAAATCTCCCCAGACTTATCCAATGGCTGTGAACATTTAAAACTAACATGAGTCTCTATAAGTATCCAGTTTTAGGGTCTTACACAGAATTATACCAAACAACATGAATCAAACATGCACTTTATTTATTTACACTAAATGTCAAAAGTACATCAAATCGGATTGAAGCTAAGGGCATACAAAATTGTCTAACAATAGGGTCTTAATCCTATCCACTCAAAGAGTCCAGATTTGAATATGATTCAGATCTAGAAACCTTCTAATGAGTTTAGGAGATGGCTGATCTAATCTGCAGATAAGATAAGGGTTTATCCTTATCACCTAAAGAGATGTTTTGATCCAAATAAGATTTGGATCACCAACTCCTAATTGGATTAGGAGCTGATCATTTGGGGTTACAAATAAGGAGGGGGCGGCAGCCTTTAGAGAAGACAATGATTCACATCCTCTTCAGAGCTGAAATCACAGAAGAAAGATTTCTGCAATTCCTACAAAGATCTTTCTTGTCGCCTCTTTCCTGCAGCCGCCAGACATCCAGTTCGATCTCCAACTTTGTGGGAGAAGTCAAGGTTCGATCTTGACATCAGTTCTTTGTGAAAGAATTGAAAGGAAGCTGTGCTCATGTGCTATCTTGCTGTTTCTTGCGAAGGACAGAGTTCTTGGAGAAGGACACTACTGATTCTGCTCCATCCTACAGTACGCCATTTTCAGTGGGAGCAGTCTTTGGATCCTTCCTTGGGCGTGAACACCTTCGTTGGAAGATATTATTTCTCCGTATCAGGTATAATCCTCTCCTACTCTTTTTGGTTCTGATCTGGTTCAGTTTATGGTTCAAGATTGATCATTGAAAATATGATTTTCTAAATAGGGAATGCGATTCCTAGTTGAAGGGAGAGAAAAATTTTTGAAATTTGCCCCTTTATTTCGCAAGATTTGGGCATCCTTAGGATGGATCTCTCATTCCTTCAAAAGCTAGAGTGCATGGCTGAACGCAAATCAAATTACTTTTCTGCTGAGTATAATCAGAACATAAATATGGAGTTGAAAACCTATTTCTTTCCTTTTGCTTTTGAAACCCAAGACTGTTGTTTGGAAATAAGCCAAATCATTGCTTACAAATTGCAAGAAGAATTCAAACTTGAAACCATTATTTTTGCAATCTACAGAAAATGGTTTTTTCAGGGCTTTAGTCTTAGTGGTTGCAGTCTTGAGAATCCCAGGGCTTCAGGTATAGGTGGTGTTACAGAGGGTAGGAAGGAGACTATCTGCTAGTTTTTTCCAGGATGGGTTTGTCCAAGGATAGTTCGAAGTCAATTCCATTTTCTTCTGCGTAAAGCCTACCTATTTGCTCTCCCCTACTCGAACCCTTCTTTTTTAAAAAAAGAAATTCAAGTATTCAAACACTTGTTGAGTTGGGTTAACCTACTCTGTCACCCTTGAATCCTGTGTGAGTGTATATATATAGTTGATGCAATAACTTTTGTCTAATATAATCCAAATTTATCCAAAGTCTCTCCTCTCATTGGTCGTCATACATAAAAGAGCCCTGATATACCCACACATGAGTGACATACATGGTACTACAAACAACAGCACCAATTACAAACCCAACATTGTAAGATCATATGAAGCTGGCCATGACTACTTTATTTTCTTCAGACTCAGACTGATCATAAAGAAAACTTCATACGAGGATGAAACCCAACACACACACAATGACACAAACACGGGTACACATTACATATTGATACATAACGATAACATTATTTGTTCAATTTTCCCCTGATCTCATTTGCAGTTGCAAGGGTCACAGCTACAGTTGGATCCGCACCCGCAGCCTTCGTTCTCGGCTCCAAAGCTCATTTCAGTTGCTTCCGAGTATCTGCAACCAAATTTAATTATTGAATTATCACACAAATTGGAGGAACATATTTACACCTTATTAAAAGGAGTTTACTCTGTAAACAAACTTGTGATATATATAGATGAGGATCAACTAAATATTTTCTATTTAAAAGAAAGCTGCCTACTTCTGAGGAGCAACCCCAACAACAATGGTTTCAGTGATTGTCCTCTCGCCAAAGAAGCTCATGTCTGGGTACATTTTGCATCTGCAACCACATCCAAAAAAAATGGAAAATAGTGAGATATATATTTAACCCATTGAGAGAGAGTGAGATTAGAGAGGTCCTGGTTGGGAATAGAAAAACTACCATCCACCGCAGCTGCAGCCAGATCCACAGCCACAGTTTCCACCACAGCAAGACATTTCCTCAGAGATAGTATTATAAAAAGATGAGATGAAAAGGGTGCAAGAAAGAAATAGCAAAGCTAAGGTGTTTTTAGTTTTATGTTGAGCACCTTGGCTCCTACTTATAATATAATGCACATGAGGAGAGGCAACAGGCAACAGGGAACAGAGCGTACCAACCATACACGTGTCACCATCTTATCCGGTTTCCTGGTCTACTTTCTGTCTTTCCAAACACCGCCCTCCCCACCTCTCCATTCTTTCCGCAAGTATGCATCTGTTCCCACCAACCCCAATAATTTTGGTTTTTAATTATAGTGATATTAATAAAAGCAGGTATGGTATGTACTTAACAAATTAATAACAAAATCAAATGGCATACTATTTTACTCAAATTCAACCAAGGACTTCTGATTGTGATTGGTTAAATTATCATCTTATCTTAATTTTGGGCATTCTATACGATACGAATTTCCTTTTCTATCCCTATAGTTCCACATATAAAGAGGGTGTTTTGCTTAACCTTGGTCAAATTTTGGGGGAGAGAAATAGTAACCAAATTAATAACAAAGTCAATTGCTCCGGTGCAGCCATGAACAGAGCCATTCCATCCTAATTATCCTTTTTTCCAAGTCACCATCCTAATTGTCTTGATCGTCTTGTTCCCAGTCATAAACAAATATATCATACATTAATCAAGCTCCAATGTAATATAATGGAATTGAGAAGAGAAAAAATATGCGGAGGTCATCATTCGTATTTGTTTATGGAAAGCGTAGCATGATAGCAAACCAAAGGGTGAAAAGGAAGAGATTGTAGATTTATTTATTTATTTATTTTTTGTGAAAAGGGAATAATTTATAAAAAATGCAAGGAATATGATAACAGCAAAGCAAAATAAAGAGTTTACAACATTATTATATTGTACGTCTCCCGATGAGATGATCATTATTTCGTGTAATATGGATTGCTGAACGGCATGAAATGTGCCGTTCCTTTCCTTCTAGATATAAAGTTTCATGGATTTTGGTAATCTGATCCACCGTTGAGGTGAATGAAGGATGTGTGATTTATAAGGGGTAGGCTGTAATTCAAAACTGGGAGGGCTATTTTAGTAAAAACTGGGAGGGCTGGAGGAGGGAGTGTACTGCCATTCTGTCACTGCCCGTCGTGAAGAAGAAGATGAACAGTGTTCGAGCAGATTGTGAAGTTGTTGAGACAGGGCTATTTTAGTAAAAACAGATGTACATTCATTCGTAAATGGGTAAAATAAGTATTTTGAAAAAATGATCATCTCTTTAATGTTTTTTGTTTTGGTCATTAATGGAAGGGAGGTATTTGTTGAATTTTTCAAAAATAGAGGGGAGGTTTTTGCTAAAGTGAAACTGTAGGGGAGGCTTTTATGACTATCAGAAACTTCAGGGGAGCTGTTTGTATTTTACCTAATTTAATTTATAAAAAATAAAATAAAATAATATTATTCTTTCCCCTAAGAAAATGCAGAAAACAATTTTGTTCCATGAATTTTATTCTTTGTTTTACGGAGAAAGGCACGTTGTAGATTAAGAACCCGGGATGCCATTTTTCTCTCCTTCATTCTATTAAATCCAAAAATTGTATTCTTCTAAAAGATATGAGGTCCTAAGGGTATTTTTGGAAAAAAGGGTCCATGCCCTTAAACATTTTTCACTTAATGTTACCGTTTCTAGATAGCAATACAAATTAAGAATTCTTTTAACAGAAGGTCGATTAAGTAAATTGGCTACAACTATAGGGGTGTTTTAGAAAATGACCTTTGTTTTAATTATTGTAAGTTTGTAACTATATGGTTTTGGCCTTCGGGGGCTTCGGCCACGATTACGTTAGATAACCTAACCTAACAATCATGTCTCACCATAACCAAGGATGTTGTGCCACAAACTCAACTACAACAATTGCAGTTGTTTCCACTTTCCAAACATCATATACTATGTATAGGGCAGATTTGGGGCAAGGCATTCCCTCCCATCAAGGACGTGGAGTTCTCAAATTTTCCTCAGAGACAATTGTCTAAAAATACATCAAAATTTGGGGATAATTTAGAAATAGGATTATGAGAATTTGAGAGCATTTTACAAATGAGGTTATGGGGTCCTAGGATTTAGGATTTTGAAAGAAATCCAGGGATATTTTAAAAATTAAAATTAAATTCAGGGATATTTTAATAATTTACCATTAGATTGGAATAAGTATATATAAAATAAAACCCATCTCTGGTTTGGGGCAAAAATATCTTTTCCCATTCCCACTCCATTCACATATAAGATCAGGGAAGAAAAGGCCCAGGTTTTCTGGGGAAATTTGTTTAGTGTTTCAAACCATATCAGCACTATCTAGGCATTTCAAGTTTAACTGTCAATTTTCTATTTGGTTGAATCGTTGAAGACTATTTTAAGATAAAACTGTCATAAAATATTTTGCAACGAAATTTCTGTTACGGAAAATTTTCAATAAACTTTCAGAAGCGAACTCTGAACATCTTGAGTTCAGAATATTATGTTTTCACTAAATTTTGATTGGTTTAAGTTTTATACAAGTAATTTTTTATTAATTCTCTTCATAAAATATAATACCAAAATCATTTTTATTCATTTTATTAATACCATATAATATTTGACCATTTTTAGCTTAATATATTTATACTATTCAACATTCATTTGCAATTCAAATTGATTCAATTCTCATATAAATTGAATGGATAAGATCCAATTCGAATTCAAATATAAATGAATCAAATCTGGATCTAATATACCTATATCAAATATGATTTTATCAATTTACAGTCCTAGTTCTGTTGGTACAAAGGGAAATGTTAACCTAATCTAGGAAATATGCAACTTGAGCAATCTACTAGTCAAGGTAACCCGTGGCCCATGTATAGACATGGAAGATGATGGGTTCTCGTTCACGAGCTAGTCTACTACTTTGTTTCTTTCAGGATGCATGTGCAAGTTGTTACACAGTGTATGATGCCCTTAGTTCCAGTCGAAATGATGTACCTTATGACATTTAATGTAAATGAATAAAGTACATATTTGATTCATGTTATTATGGTGACTTTCTGTGTAATACCCTTAAACTAGACACATATGAGACTCATGTTAGTTTAGAATGTTCACAGCCGTTGGATAGATTTGGGGAGATTTATCCTGATAAGGCTGACACCGATGTGCCGCCAAGTTGGTTGGGGTAGCCTATCTCAGCTGCCAGGGTGAGACCCGAGGTACATGCAGTGTAGGTTTACTTGAAACATTGAACCAGACCAGAATTCTAGTATTGCCATGGACCTTGGTGATTAGTTGGCAAAACTTGAAAGTTACACCTGACCCCTACACTCGATTATGATACTGCACTAGGTGTTAGATTGTGTTGTTTTTGATATGCCAATCAGTGAAATCCTTAGAGGGGGTCAAAACCTGGGTATGTTGGGACAGTCTAAGAATTCATCTGAGTGGGTGATCATAGTGACAGGATCAGCCCCTTTGTCGGACAAAGGTAATGATCGGGGATGCACTCTCTCTGATGGAAACCAAAGCTGCAGGCAGCCGATTTTAATCGTTGAAATTTGTTTTTTGCAAAATATATTTATATAAAGATATACATATATATTACGGTTTCAAAATGTTTGCAAAAGGTTTTAATTCCCGGGATCCATGTGAGTAGAGAGTGCAGCACTGTTCCTTGCAACCGAGGGAGAGGTCCTCTCTTGTCGGGTAGTGTCTGATAATTATTGGTTGAGAGGTTAAGTGTAAGACCATTGAGGGTAATACCTGATGGACTAATCTTGCATCTGTCCACAGTCCCTGGATTTTTATAAGGTGGCTTAGCCCAAGGACCACTTAGTGTAAATGTTGGGCCCGTTAAGAGCCCATGGTGATGGGCTCAGGGGTTCACTGCCCATAACAGTGAATTCGGCCAGGCCTTGTAACAAAGGATAGGTTGAACCCATGTGGCTAAAGTGTAGATTAATGTTTGGGTCCCACGCCATACGAGAAAACCCAACTGGGCAGCAGATTGGAAGGCAAGTGAGCACATGGACTTAATGGGCCTAAAGCCCAATTCGAACTGGTATAATTTGATTAGTTAAAGAGAGGGTCGAATCTGGGATTGGGATCAGTAGATAAGATAGGGAGTTATCCCTATCAACTCAGAGAGTCTAGATCCAAATACAAATTTGGATTTGGAAACTCCTAATAAGATTAGGAGGGCTAATCTAATCTGCAGATAAGATAAGGGCTTATCCTTATCTCTTAAGGAGAACTCCTGATCCAAATACAGATTTGGATTAGGAAACTCCTAATGAGATTAGGATCTCTCTTTAAGGCTATAAAAGGAGTGTTAGACAGTTTATGTATGCCCTTAGCTTCAATCTGATTTGATGTACTTTTGTTATTTAGTGGAAATAAATAAAGTGCATGTTTGATTCATGTTGTTTGGTTTAATTCTGTGTAAAACCCTAAAACTGGACATTTATAGAGATTCATGTTAGTTTTAAATGTTCACAACCGTTGGATAAGTATGGGGAGATTTATCCTGCCAAGGCTGATGCTGGTGTGCCACCAAGTGTTGGGATGGCCTGTCTCAGCCACTAGGGTAAGACCTGAGGCACATGCAGTATGGGATTACTTGAATCCTTGAACCGGACCAGATTTCCAGTCTTGCCCTGGACCTTGGAGATAGATGGGCAAAACTGGAAAGTTACACCTGACCCCTAGACTCGATTATGACACTTCACTAGGTGCTGGATCAGGCTGCCTTTGATATGCCAATCAGTGAGATCCTTAGCGGGGATCAAAACCTGGGTATGTTGGGGCAGTTTGAGAATTCATCTGAGTGGGTGATCATAGTGACAGAATCAGCCACTTTGTCGGACAAAGGGTAATGATCGGGAATGCACTCTCTCTGATGGAAACCAAACTGCCGGCAGTTGATTTCAATCGTTGGAATTTTTTTTTTGCAAAATTAACATACTTATATTTATATGTACGGTTTCAAAATGTTTGCAAATGGTTTTAATTCCCAGGATCCATGTGAGAGGGGAGTGCGGCATTGTTCCTTGCAGCCGAGGGAGAGGTCCTCTCTTGTCGGGCAGTGCTTGATCATTAAGGGCTGAGAGGTTAAGTGTAAGACCATTTAGAATAATACCTGATGGGCTAATCTTGCACCTGCCCACAGTCCCTAGGTTTTTATAAGATGGCTTGGCTCAGGGACCACTTAATGTAAGTGTTGGGCCCATAGGGTCCATATGATGGACTCAAGGGGTTCATTGAGTTTTTCAGTGAATTCGGCTGGGCCTTGTATTAAAGGCTGGGCCGAACCCATGTGGCTGGTGTGTAGATCAATGCTTGGGTCCCACGCCATACAAAGATGCCCAACTGGGCAGCAGATTAGAAAGTAATTAGACACTGAACACTTAATGGGCCAAAAGCCCATTTCAAGGTGGGCTGATATGATCACCCATCCATGGGGCGAATTTGAGATTGAAGTTAGTAAAAGGATTGGGCCTTTAGCCTTATCCACTCTTAGAGACCAAATTCAAATCAGATTTGAATCTAGTAACCTCCTGATAAGATCAGGAGTAACCTAACTCTATCTGCAGATAGGATTAAGATAATCCCCTATCCAAATACTGATTTGGATTGGGATGACTCCTGATTTAGTAGGTTTTTTTAATCAAGAAGAAAGGAGGAGAAACCCTAACCAATTGAGAGAGAAATACAACAGATTTCGAACCAAGAAAAATTGCAAGAAAGGTTCCTGCGAATTGAGATCACATCTCATACTCCCCAGAAAAAGAGAAAAGCAGTTCAGCCCTTTTCGTTTTTGGAGATCTCCTCCTGCTGCCGCCATTTACCATTGCAAGATTAGATCTTTGCAGAAAATAAAGTCAAGAAATCTGTTCTTGACATCAGTCTTGCAAGAGAGACTGAAAAAGATTTAGTGTTCAGTACTTCCAGAGGATTCTTGTGAAGGATCCAGTGTGTAGGACGCACCCTGCTGGTTCTGTTCCATCGACAGCTGTGTCATCTTCAGCAGGAATGGATCTTGGAGCATTCTTTGGGCGTGAACACCAACTTTGGGAGATAGTGCTTCTCCGGATCAGGTATATTCCTCCCATTTGTCTTTTGGTACAGATCTGATTTGATTATGGTTCAAGTAGGATCCTTGAATATTATATTCTAAATTTAGGGAATATGATTCCCAGTTGAGAGAAGGTAGGAAAATTTTTGAAATTCACCCACCCATTCTGTAACCTTCATGGCGTCCATTGGATGGATCCTACCATTCTTTCAAGGAGGAGGGGGCGAACCATTCTATACAACATCAGATCAAATTTCAAATCACAAAAAGAGAGAAGACAGCCACAGTAAGACTACATCATCTTCTGCTCTTGCGCCCTCCTCCTGCTGCCACCATTGCCAGTTCGATCTCCACCGTAGGTGCGATCAAGAAGTGTTCTTGATATCAGTCTTTGGAGAAAGTCTGATCTAAAGTCATGCTCACACTCCATCCATCGAATTCTTGCTGAACGATTCGGTTCTTCTGAAGAAACTGCTGATTCTGCTCCACCCTACGCTGTGTCATCTTTAGTGGGAGCAGTCTTTGGAGTTTTCCTTGGGTGTGAACACCTTCATTGGGAGATATTGTTTCTTCGTATCAGGTACCTCCCTCTCCTACCTTTTAGTTTTAGATCTGGTTCGGTTCATGGTTCAAGATTGATCCTTGAAAATCCATTTGCAACCGATTGCTTTTACCCCGGAGGGCGGATCTACCAGAGTCCAGACTCCATTGGTCTCCATTGAGTCCATCTCAACTCTCATGGCCTCCACCCACTTCTGGGAATCTATGTCCAACATAACTTCCGCATAAGTCACGGGATCCTCCTCACTAGTCAAGGTTTCCACCAGGTAACTATCCTGGTCATAACCATAACGGACTGGTGGCCTGGATACCCGAGTGGATCTTCTAGGTTGGTCACTACCTGGAACTTGTGGAACATCTCCCACTGCTCCTGAGCTCTCCTCATCAAGAACAACTTCCTAACGATGGGTGTCCAGGATGTAATCGGTTTTCAGGAATTGTGCATTTCGACTGCAGAACACTTTCTGCTCACTTGGGTCATAGAATAGGTAACCTACAGAGCCTTTTGGGTAGCCTACAAATAGGCAACGGCTGGTCTTGGATTCTAACTTATCTGCACTCATTCTTTTAACGTGTGCTGGACTACCCCAAATCTTCAAGTGTCTGACATTGGTTTCTTTCCGGTCCAAAGTTCATATGGAGTATTTGGAACCGATTTGGTTGGAACCCGATTCAGCACGTAAATCGCAGTCTCTAATGCGTAACCCCAAAAGGATATGGGTAACTCTGAGTGTATGAGAAGCAACCGGACCATATTCAATAAGGTCCTATTCCTCTTCTCTGAAACACCGTTAAGTTGTTGTGTCGTAGGAGGTGCTAGTTGTGATACTATCCCATTTTCTTTTAAGTAGTCCCTGAATTCGTCAGAGAGATACTCGCCACCTCGATTTGATTGAAGGGCTTTAATTTCTCTCCCCAACTGTTTCTCGACCTCTTGTCTAAACTCTTTGAACTTTTCAAAGGATTCAGACTTGTGTCTCATTAGGTACACGTAACCATATCGTGAAAAATCATCTACGAAGATGATGAAATAGACGTGTTGATTCCATGTCCTAACACTCAGGGGACCACATATATCAGTATGTATTAGGTAAAGTGTGCCTGTACATCTTTCAGGCTTACCGTTAAATGGTCGTTTCGTCATCTTGCCTTGTAGGCAAGGCTCACAGGTGGGAAGATCTTCTACAGTTAGAAAATCCAATGGACCATCCTTTACCAACCTTGTGATTCGGTTAATACGGATGTGGCCAAGTCGGTAATGCCACAAACACGTGGGATTAACTATATCACGAGCTCTCTTCTTGGGGATTTCAGCCGACGTAGTTTTGGTTATGTTTGTTTCTAAAGAAGGATGTAGAACATAGAGACCGTTCTCCAATTCGCCGTATGCAATGAATCTGTTATTTCTTTTAATAGTAATCGTATTACTAAAGAAGACAAAATAACCATCTACACACAGTTTTGAGACAGAAATCAAATTTCTCCTTAAATTTTGTACATAAAGAGAATCTTTTAGTACAATTGTTCCTTCTCTAAAAAGTAACTCCACGGTTCCTATGGCCACGGCTGCAACAGTTGTAGTAGTCCCCAAGTAGAGTGTGACTTCTCCTTCACTCAGCCTTCTGCTTACCTTGAACCCCTGCAGTGAGTTACACGCATGAGTTGAAGCCCCGGAGTTATACGCATGGTTTCTATAATACAAGTTTCGAAATTACCTTTCTTGGATTCCAGGTAGGCAGGACAGTTCCTTTTTCAATGGCCGGTCTTCTTGCAGAAGTGACAGGCATCTGATGCTTTATCTTTATTCTACTTCTTGCCCTTAGTGGCTTTCTTCTGAGGCTTGTTTGCCTTCCTCTTTCTCTTGCCTGTCTTGCCCGTTTCAACAAGCATAGTTACAGGCTCATCCTTTTTAATTAGTTCTTCAGCTCTTTGCAACATATTGTTGAGCTCTTGCAAGCTGACATTCAGCTTGTTCATGTTATTGTTCATGATGAACGGATTAAAGGAAGGAAGCAAAGAATTAAGGATAGCATCTATTTGGGTCGCTAGGTCCAGCCCGGATCGAAGAGCCTCCAGTTCGTTGATGTATCCCATCATCCAAAGACAATGGTTGTGAACTTGTTGGCCCTTGGACATTTGTGCGGTCATGAACTGTTTCAAGACCTTTTGTCGAGTAGAATGATTCTGCTCTTCATACATTGTCCTGAGACTTTCCAATATATCCTTGGCAAGTTCGATCTGATCGAACTGCCTCTGTATCGGGTTGTCTAAGGAGGCAATGATGTAACATTGGGCAAGGGAGTTCTTCTCCTCCCATTCCTGATAGTCTCTCCTTCGAGCCTCAGAAGCCCTATCACCCGGACACTCCGGGGCAGGATATTTTCCACTTTGTCTAACTTTTCAGAAGTTAGGACCAACATAAGGTTCCTGTACCAGTTGGCATAGTTTGGGCCCTTCAACTTGTTGTCATCAAGCAATTTTGCAAATGATCCATTTTTCATTTTCTGATAAAAGAGCAAACATCAGTCCACAACCTAATTTGATTCATGTTCATTTCATAGATATGGATTTTAATCTACGTTCCATTTCCATTTATTCATCTCTGAGATTTCCCTCATTTCTCAGTGACGGAGACTACGAGTTGTCTTTGGAAATGTGGGAAATCACATAGGGTGCATGGAGCCAACTGTTTCAGCTACATAACCCCACCACCTTTCTATGAAGGATCATATCCACAAATCATATGAGTTTTCCCATTGGCCTCTGTCAGACAAGGTTTAGAGCCGTTTTCAGGTAAACCTTTCTGTCCAGTGAGTGCTCACCCATCATATTCGTGAACGCCATGGTACTGTGAGAGAGTTCCCATTTTCTGGTGAAGCCCCTCCCACATCGGTCTATGACGCCCCTATCATCTTATGAAACACTCAGACAAGCCCAACAGCAAATGGATAGCCCATCAAGGCCTTTAGAGAGTTCATCATATGAATCTCCCTATCACATGCACTCATATTAGCTGGAGGGAACAGTTAATTACGCCCTAGTTTGATCTAGGTCAAACCAAAGTGTCTCCCACTAACTTTCATAAAGTCAGATTTCGGTGGGCCAAAATCAGCTAGGGTTCCGCACGTAACCTCTTGATGAGGTGTGGGGCCCACCACTGAGGGAGGTCATCCAATGACCAAAAGGGACACCATGGCAATGATGTGCATTCAACCATGGTGTGCGCAAGAGCCACTATCGATTGAGCATGGGCCAAGCACTTATGGCCCATGTACGTAGCACATCACACATCCATACATCTCATGCAGGGATAAATTAATCCAATCAATTAATCATCTGTAAGGCCCATTTAAAGCCCATTTTAAATCCATAATATTAACCATTAATATTATCTAGGTATATGGGCCGAATGGTTCAGCCCATATAGCTTTATGTGTTAAGTGGGCTTTTAGTAGTTTTAACTATTTAAAACTGGGCCTTTACAGGTTGGGCCGAATTAACCATTTAATTAAACATCAATCCTCAGGCCCATTAGTGGGAAAATTAGGGCTGACTTTTACCCTTGATTAAACCCTAGATTCGGTCCAAACAGTTTGAACCAATCTTGGTTCGAATGGGTCTAGGGTTTGATCTTTAATTAAATCTTTAATTCAAGAAAATAATCTGAAATTAAATACTGATAAAAGAAAATCAAGAATCAGTCAAACAGGGCTGTTCGTACAATCCATCCTGCAAAACAAAGGTTAGATCACAGTTTGTAGTTTCGTAAACTGAAAATCGCAGATTGCAATTCTCCCATCTGCGAAATCTCCTTCTCTGTGAAATCTCCTTTTCTGCGCCGCCATCTTCGATCAAAAATTAAAATAAATAGAAATACTAATTTCTATTAATAATTACATCAGATCAAATACCTATACATTCAGTCTAAAAAATAATAAATTATTTTACAGACCAAATGTAAAAAAGCAATCCAAAAATTGCAAAAACACAGGTTCCCTGCGCAAATCAAGATTTCGATCTCCACTTGTACGAACAACCCATAAATCAAGAAAATCATAAAGAACAGTTCTAAATAATAATCACATTTATATAAAATTAATTTCAGATTATTCGCCCATTAATTTTGGGAACAAATTTCCCAAAATCCATATTTGCGCAAAACGGGTAGAACGCCTTCTGCCCATTTGCGCAAGTTCAGATCTGAAACAAATTGGTTCAAGATTTGAACCTAGGCTCTGATACCACTGAAGGGATTAGAAATTCATCGTATGGACGCCCAAATCTTGCGGAATAAAGGGGGGCGAATTTCAAAAACTTTTCTCTCCCTTCAACTGGGAATCACATTCCCTATTTAGAAAATAATATTTTCAAGGATCATTCTTGAACCATAAATCGAACCAGATCTGAACCAAAAGGAGCAGGAGAGGATTATACCTGATATGGAGAAATAGTATCCCCAAATGAAGGTATTCACGCCCAAGGAAGGATCCAAAGGCTGCTCCCACTGAAAATGGCGTAGTGCAGGATGGAGCAGAATCAACAGTATTCTTCTCCAAGAATTATGTCCTTCGCAAGAAATAGCAGGATGGCACATGAGCACAGTTTCCTATCAATTCTTTCTCAAATAAATGATGTCAAGATCGAATCTTGACTTTTCCCACAACTGGAGATCGAACTGGCAAACAGGGTGGCAAGAAAGAATTCTGTAGGGTTGCTTAATTCTTTCTTCTGTGATTTCAGCTCTGAAGAGGATCTGATTATGTGTCTACTAAAGGCTGCCGCCCCCTCCTTCTTTTTGTTAACCTAAAAGATCAGCTCCTAATCCAATTAGGAGCTGCTTATCGAAATCATATTTGGATCAGCCCTCTCTTTAGGTGATAAGGATAAACCCTTAACTTATATGCAAATTAGATTAGCTTTCTCCTAATCTCATTAGGAGGTTTCTAGATCTGAATCACATTCAGATCTGGATTCTCTAAGTGGATAGGGTCAAGACCCTATCCTATATGCTAATCCATCTCAGAATTTGCCCCATAATTAACTAATTAAATAGCCCAGTTCGAAATGGGCTTTAGGCCCATTAAGCTTATGTGCTCACTTAACCTTCCTAACTGCTGCCCAGTTGGGCTTCCTTGTATGGTGTGCGACCCAAGCATTGATCTACACATCAGCCACATGGGTTCGGCCGAGCCTTTGTTATAAGGCCTGGCCGAATACACTGTTATGGACAGTGCACCCCCTAAAACCCATCAAATGGGCTCTATGGGCCCAACACTTACCCTAAATTGTCACTGGGCCAAGCCACCTTGTAACACCCAGGGATTGTGCGCAGATGCAAGATTAGCCCATCAAGCATTACCCTCAATGGTCTTACACATAACCTCTCATTCCATAATGATCATACACTGCCCGACAAGAGAGGACCTCTCCCTCGATTGCAAGGAACAGTGTTGCACTCTCTACTTATATGGATCTCGGGATTTAAAACCTTCTTGCAAACATTTTGGAAACCATAATATATATACTTCTATATCTCATATAAAATATACTTTGCAAAACAAATCTCAATGGTTGAAATCGGCTGCCGGCAGTCATGGTTTCCATCAGTGACTGTGCATCCCCGATCATTTCCTTTGTCCGGCAAAGGGGCTGATCCTATCACTATGATCACCCACTCAGATGAGTTCTCAGACTGTCCTAACATACCCAGGTTTTGACCCCCACTAAGGATCTCACTGATTGGTACATCAAAGACAGCCCAATCCGATACCTAGTGTAGTATCATAATCGAGTCTAGGGGTGGGGTGTAACTTTCTAGTTTTGCCCATCAATCTCCAAGGTCCAGGGCAATAATGGAAATCTGATCCAGTTCAAAGATTCAATTAATCCTACTGTATGTGCCTAGGGTCTCACCCTGGTAGTTGAGACAAGCCACCCCAACCGACTTGGTGGCACCACAGTGTCAACCTTATCAGAATAGGTCTCCCCAGACCGACCCATTGGCTATGAACATTCTAAACTAACACGAGTCTAATTATGTGTCCAGTTTAAGGGTATTACACAGAAACATACCAAGGGAACATGAATCAAATACGCACTTTTATTCATTTACAATGAACTCATAAAGTACATCATTCTGATTTAAGCTAAGGGCATACAAAACTGTCTAACAGGACATAGATTCCTTGAAGTGGGTAGATGCCATGAGAGATGAGATGGACTCGATGGAGACCAATGGAGTCTGGACTCTAGTGGATCTGCCCCATGGGGTAAAAGTAATTGGTTGCAAATGGATCTATAAGAGGAAGGGCTCCGATGGTAAGGTTGAGACCTACAAAGCTCGTCTAGTGGTGAAAGGGTATACTCAGAAAGAGGGTATCGATTATGAGGAATCCTTTTCGCCGGTGGCCATGCTTAAATCCATTAGGATCCTGCTAGCTATAGCAGCATACCATGAATACGAGATTTGACTAATGGATGTCAAAACTACGTTCTTGAATGGAGATCTTACTGAAGATATCTATATGCAGCAACCGCAAGGTCTCATAGTTGTGGGTCAGGAACACATGGTATGTAAATTAAATAGATCCATATATGGACTTAAGCAAGCTTCTAGGAGTTGGAACATCCAGTTTGACTCTACTTTCAAACTGAATCCTGACTTAAGCAAGCTTCTGAATGTAGACGACATTCTACTCATTGGGAATGATGTAGGAATGCTGACTACGATTAAAGAATGGCTTCCACAGTAATTCTCCATGAAAGATCTTGGAGAAGCCTCCTATATACTAGGTCTTCGACTTTATAGAGATAGATCGAAGAGGATAATAAGTTTATCCCAATCTGCTTACATTGACAAAATAGTCAAGAGATACTACATAGAGAACTCCAAGAAAGGAAATATTCCTTTCAGGCACGAAGTCACTCTCTCCAAGGGGATGTCTCCCAAGACTCCCAAGGAGATTGAGGGCATGAAGGACGTTCCCTATGCCTCAGCCGTAGGGAGCATCATATATGCCATGCTGTGCACTCGTCTTGACATTGCTTAGGCAATCAGTATGGTAAGTAGATTCCAGGCCAACCTAGGGCAGGAGCATTGGACTGCTGTGAAAAACATACTTAAGTACCTTCGAAGGACAAAAGATTTTTGTCTGGTATTTGATGGTAGCTCACTATAGATCTAGGGTTATACTGATGTCGACTTCCAATCAGATCCAGATGATAGAAAGTCTACATCTGGGTATGTTTTCACGATAGGATTGTGTTTGCTGGAAAAACAGCAAACAGGGGTCCACTGCAGATTCCACAACCGAAGCCGAATGCATTGCTGCAAGTGAGGCTGCCAAAGAAGCTGTATGGATGAAGAAGTTCATACATGAATTAGGAGTAGTTCCATCCAGCACATCACCCATTCTGTTGTTGTGTGACAACAATGGAGCTTTTGCTCAGGCTAAGGAGCCACGAGCCCACTCGAAGTCGAAGCACAACGAGAGGAAGTACCATGTACTATGAGAGATAGTTGGAAGAGGGGACGTCTTGATTCAGAAGGTAGCATCAGCGGAAAATGTAGCAGACCCATTGACTAAGCCATTGACACAGAAAGTGTTAGAGAAACACGTGGAAAGTCTGGTACTCCGGCTTGTGCTCGATTGAACCTAAGTGCAAGTGGGAGTTATTAGATAGTGTATGCCCTTAGATCCAATCGAAATGATGTACCTTATGACATTTATTGTAAATGAATAAAGTACATATTCAATTCATGTTATTATGGTGTATTTCTGTGTAATACCCTTAAACTGGACACATATGAGACTCGTGTTAGATTAGAATGTTCACAGTTGTTGGATAGATTTGGGGAGATTTATCTTGATAAGGCTGACACTGATGTGCCGCCAATTTGGTTGGGGTAGCTTGTCTCAGCTGCCAGGGTGAGACCCAAGGTACATGCAGTGTAGGTTTACTTGAAACCCTGAATTGGACCAGAATTCCAGTATTGCCCTAGACCTTGGTGATTGGTGGGCAAAACTGGAATGTTACACCTGACCCCTACACTCGATTATGATACTGCACTAGGTGTTAGATTAGGCTATTTTTGATATGCCAATCAGTGAGATCCTTAGAGGGGATCGAAACCTAGGTATGTTGGGACTGTTTGAGAATTCATCTGAGTGTGTGATCATAGTGACAGGATCAGCCCCTTTGTCGGACAAAGGTAATGATCGGGGATGCACTCTCTCTGATGGAAACCAAAGTTGCCATCAGCCGATTTCAATCGTTGAAATTTGTTTTTTGCAAAATATATTTATATAAAGATATACATATATATTATGGTTTGAAAATATTTGCAAAAGGTTTTAATTCACGGGATCCATGTGAGTAATACCTGATGGGCTGAGAGGTTAAGTGTTTGCAAAAGGTTTTAATTCACGGGTTCCAGTGTTTGATCATTATGGGCTAAGAGGTTAAGTGTAAGACCATTGAGTGTAATACCTGATGGGCTAATCTTGCATCTACCCATAGTCCTTGGGTTTTTATAAGGTGGCTTGGCCCAAGGACCACTTAGTGTAAGTGTTGGGCCCGTTAAGAGCACATGGTGATGGGCTCAGGGGTTCACTGCCCATAACAGTGAATTCGGCCAAGCCTTGTAACAAAGGCTAGGCTGAACCCATGTGGCTGATGTGTAGATCAATATTTTGGTCCCACACCATACAAGGAAACGCAACTGGACAGCAGATTGAAAGGTAAGTGAGTACAAGGACTTAATGGGCCTAAAGCCCAATTTGAACTGGTATAATTTGATTAGTTAAAGAGGGGCGGATCTGGGATTGGGATCAGCAGATAGGATAGGGAGTTATCCCTTTCCTCTCAGAGAGTAACTCCCTATCCACTCAGAGAGTCCAAATCTAAATACAGATTTGGATTTGAAAACTTCTAATAAGATTAGGAAGGTTGATCTAATCTGCAGATAAGAAAAGGGCTTATCCTTATCTCTTAAGGAGAACTCTTGATCCAAATACAGATTTGGATTATGAAACTCCTAATGAGATTAGGAGCTCTCTTTAAGGCTATAAAAGGCAGAGGGGGCGAACCATTCTATACAACATCAGATCAGTTTTCAGATCACAGAAAGAGAGAAGGCAACCACAGTAAGACTGCGCCATATTCTACTCTTGCACCCTCCTCCTACTGCTGCCATTGCTAGTTTGATCTCCACCATAGGAGCGATCAAGAAGTGCTCTTGATATCAGTTTTTGGAGAAAGGTTGATCTGAAGTCGTGCTCACACTCCATCCATCGAACTCTTGTTGAAGGATTCGGTTCTGGTGAAGAACTTGCTGATTCTACTCCACCCTACGCTGTGTCATCTTCAATGGGAGCAGTCTTTGGAGTTTTCCTTGGGTGTGAACACCTTCATTGGGAGATATTGTTTCTTCATATTAGGTACCTCCCTCTCCTACCTTTTGGTTTCCGGTCTGGTTCGGTTCTTGGTTCAAGATTGATCCTTGAAAATGCACAATTTAGACCTCTCCTACCTTCGTATCCACAGAAGGTACATTCATGGTCACAATTTAGACCTCTATCAAATAATCTCTATTTTTTTTTGGTCAGGAGTTTGTTTTTGATGGCTAACCATAGGAATATTTTAAACTTTTAAGGGGCACAATATCTTATTTATTCGCTTGCTAACCATTTTCCTCTTTTCATCCCCTTCTTTATTCATGTATGCATAAGCAGAGTTGAATGTAATGGAACCTATTAGAAAAATATGAAGTAATATGGCTATAATAGAGATGAAACCAGAATCCAAACAACCAAATCCGTACTATAGAAAAATAAAATAGTAATCTAATAGTCGTTGCAAGTGTCTGTTCTCTTTAAAACCGATTTCTCCACCTCTTGTTGTAACCATGTTGATGCATAAGGTTTCCAACGGAAATAAACTCAGTGGACGGCCGCATGTGTTAGCCCAGCTTAGCCTGGTCCAGCCTGGTGCATGCGTGCGTGTGATGGTCCAAGTGCATGGTAGCTATAAATATATAACCCTAGCAAGTGCACTAGTTATCAAGTAGTATAAAATATTGTTCCCACAGGGATTTAACAAAATAAGTATTAGAACCACAATCTTCCCTCATTATCTGGACAATCGAAATTCAGAATTGAGCAAGAACTATTGAAAATAAAAATTAGCATACGAAAATAAAAGCGAAGGTGATCACTAATCGAATCTGCAAAGGATGGAATCGCTAGGGCTTTTGGTCCACCTAACCAATGCAATGAATATTTATGGGTTCGATTTACCAAGATTAGTTGTCATTCTCATAAGCTGAAGTCTTTCCAATTTTATTTAATATTCTCTCTTGAGATATACTAAACCTACGCCCATCAGGTAGTCCTTCGATCTCTCGAGTAGAACACTCAAGATGGGAGTGCATTAAGTCCAAGAAGAACATGAAATTCAGATGAATCATGTATATATATCTCTATATACCATTCAATTCACACTATGAATTATTCAGTCGATTATGTGAATTCCTCTCTCGATTCATTCACATAACTCAAATCAATTAAGAAGTGGCCAAGCTCTTAATTGCATTAAGCACAATAATTCTTTGACTATATGAAAATCACAATCTTGGATAAATCATAAAGATAAAAATATATCCATTAACATAATTAGGCTTTCCTTAGTCCTAGTAAGAAACAAACCAGTTCATGATAGAAGAATTAAAGTAAACAAAGGGAAAGAAAGAACTCTTTAATTCGCCCATGGTGTTGAGATCTCCTCTTCTTGTCATCACCTTCTTCTTGAGATTTCTGGAATTCTTGATCTCCTCTCCTCTATTTCTTGACTTCTTTTCTCCTCTCTTGACTGATAGCCCAATGCAATTCATGATACCCTAGGGCTGTTACCCCCCAGCTCTCATATAGATTACAATTTCTTGGAGTTATCTCAAGAATGGATAATCTAGCCTTGATCCAAACTCCTCCTATCCTATCCTATCTTCTGTCCTCTCTCATTATCTAAAACCTTTCTTAATCTTTCTGGAATTACATTTAAGAGTTTAAATCTAAGAGGACTCTCGAACTCTTGAATTCGAATGGGCTGCTTTAATATCTTGGGTTGCCTCAATGTTCTTCTACGAAATGGGTTTCAGTTGGGAATTGGGCCTCACTACGAAAGTGCTCCACCTTTGGGCCCAGATTTTACTTCAATGTAGACCGAATATGCGAAAGTCCAAAACATGAAAGTTGTAGCTTTATCTCTTGTCTTTAGCGTGGATCTTGAAGCAGCCCAATCGGAGCTCGGATATGAAAGTTAGTCCCAGATTACTGATCGCTGCCAAAATTGTGAAAACCCATTCGATTTGTCTTTCTTTGCTCCTGATGCCTTCTTTCATGCCCTGAATAGAAATATGAGTCCAATTAGGTGCTAATTCAGTATAAAAGACAGAATAATTGGGGATAAAAATATGATAAATTCTACTCTCATTAAATCTCCCACACTTAAACTCTTGCCTGTCCTCGTGCAAGACAAAACTCAAAACAAAATTAAAACAAGAACAAGCTAACTAAAAGATTGTTTTGGATTTTTCTCAACAGGGTATTTGTTCTCCCACATGCCTTGATCAGTATTCATGATCCTTTCCTTCTTCCACTTCTTTTCCTCTTTAACTTGGCAAAGAATAATCTTAAATCGCCAATCCTCATGTCCCCAAGTGAAATCGACAATCAAGGGAAACAGGCATCTCTTCTTATGAGCAATTTAGGACTAGAGTAAGCCCTCTTTGTTTTCATAATCACATGCAGCAAGATTCAAAAATTCCCTCTCACGATTTTTTAGAACAAAACAAGGAATGTTATTACCATAAGTTTGCTTATGTGTCACATCTCCACCACTTATCATGAGTCCAATGCATCAAAAGGTGAATTAGGGTTTGGGATCTAGGGATGAGTGCATTTTATGCTCCATCTCACCCTTTTCTTCTTTTTTAGTGTAAATGCATTTTATGCTCCATCTCACACGATTCAGAAATATATTTTTTTTCTTCTTTGTTTTTTTTTTTTTGGATAACACATTCCAATACATGAACTCATTTATCATAGTCTCAACATGCCTAACAAAACAAGTTCTAGAATAATCAAACCATGTTTGTCCGTTAGAAACCAAATGCTCACAAGGGTCAAATCTGTATTGCATCTTGCCCGTTGATCATTCAAACTACTGAGATATCTTCCATAGCCAAAAATTTTAGCTTGATTTGCCTACATCCTTTCCTGTCTATCCCACCTAAGCACATGATTCAGGGTGGTTTGCAATCATTCAAAAACAAGTCTCCAAGGAGTAGAAATTTCAAAAGGAAAGGTTAAAAAGTGATGATTATAGTATGCTAGAGTCCGGAAAAAATTTATCAACCCCTTAATCCTCCCCCACACTTAAGATATACATTGTCCTCAATGTATGGAATATGCATAACAAGAACAAGGAGAGAGAGATTTAAGAGGACTTCCCTGAATGCCTCGTTAAGATCCTACAGATGTGAGATACGAAAAAAAAAAACACACTCATAAAAAAGAAAAAAAAAACAAACAACTAAACGTAATGGGTTGCCTCCCACAAGCGCTCTTTTTAAGTCGTGAGCTTGACTTTCACCTTTCCTTCATGGCGGTTTCAAGGAGAGAATGGACCCATGGTGGATGGGTTGCTCTCTTTTAATATAATGCTTTAAACGCTGCCAATTTACCTTGGATGTGTTGCCTTTACCATCATGTAGTTCAATCGCTCCATGAGGGAATACCCTAGCCACTTCAAAGGGTCCACCCCACTTGGTTTTTAACTTCCGATGTTTCCCCCTTTCATCCTTCGTAGGTGGGTTTAAACCTGGAATAGGGACCTGCACAATAGATGGGAAGGGTTTTGTGTGAGATGGAGGTAAAGATGCATTAAGAGTTGTAATTTTAAAAGAATCTGGTTCAGAAGTCAAATTTTGCAATTCTGATTTCAGTACAAACTTCTACTCTGCTTGTTGCAATTAATTATTGTTACGTTCAACTTTCAGTGTGTCTTCTGATTTAGATGTATCAATGCCTTCAATTGCATAGATTTCATGTTCAAATGTGTTGGGACATTTCGTATTTTTAAATACATTAAACACCACTTCCTCACCATTGATTCAAAGAGTAAGTAGACCTTCTTTCATGTCAATTAAAGCATTACCCATAACAAGAAAAGGTCTCCCTAAAATCAACAGCATTGTCTTATCTTCCTCCATATCCAACACAATAAAATCAGCTGGAATGATGAAATTACCCACTTTGACTAAAACATCTTCTATTATTCCCCTAGGATATTTAATGCTTCGATCAACTAATTGTAGGATAACAGTTGTAGATGTTAGTTCATGCAGTCCAAGTTTTTCAAAAATAAAATAAGGCATTAAATTTACACTAACACCTAAATCGCATAAAGCTTTTTCAAATTTAGTATTCCCTACGGTGCAAGGTATAGAAAAACTCCATGGATCCTAAAGCTTTGGGGGCAATTTTTTTTGAAGAATGGCTGAACATTCTTCATTTAGTTTTACCATCTTACCATCCTCTCACTTTCTTTTATTAGACATCACCTCCTTCAGGAATTTGGCATACTTCGGCATTTGTGACAATACATTAAGAAGAGGAAGGTTAATATGGATATTTTTAAACACTTCCAAAAATTTCTCAAATTGTCTATCTAATTTAGCCTTCAAGACTCTTCTAGGGTAGGGGATAGGAAGTTTAATTTCATGTAAATTCAGTTTAGGGGTGCTTCCCTCATTCTCCTTTTGTAAATCGGCCATTTTAGCTTTCTTGTCATCTTCTTGAGCTTCGCCAATTGTCTTCCCACTTCTTAAGGCTATGGCGTTCACATACTCTCTGGGATTCTTTTCTGCGTTGCTGGGTAGCCTTCCCTCTTTCCTTTCTGACAACATGCTTACAATCTGCCCCACTTGAACATCTAAGTTTTTAATCGATGTTTCTTGACTTTGGAACCTTGCTTCAGTGGCATTAATGAACTTAGAGATCATTTCCTCCAGATTGTTCTTTTTTTCTTGTAGGGGCGGCTGTGGTTAAAAACCCATGGCTGCCCTTTGTTGATTGTTATTCTATGAAAAGTTCAGGTGATTCCTCCACCCTGGGTTGTATGTGTTAGACAGTTTTGTATGCCCTTAGCTTCAATCAGAATGATGTACTTTATGAGTTAATTATAAATGATTAAAAGTGCATATTTGATTCATGTTCCCTTGGTATGTTTCTGTGTAATACCCTTAAACTGGACACTTATTGAGACTTGTGTTAGTTTAAAATGTTCACAGCCAGTGGGTCGGTCTAGGGAGACCTATCCTGACAAGGCTGACACTGTGGTGCCACCAAGTCGGTTGGGGTGGCCTGTCTCAGCTGCCAGGGTGAGACCCTAGGCACATACAGTGTAGGATTAATTGAATCTATGAACTGGACCAGATTTCCAGTATTGCCCTGGACCTTGGAGATTGATGGGCAAAATTGGAAAGTTACACCCGACTCCTAGACTCGATTATGATACTGCACTAGGTGTCGGATCGGGTTGTCTTTGATGTACCAATCAGTGAGATCCTTAGCGGGGGTCAAAACCTGGGTATGTTGGGACAGTTCGAGAATTCATCTGAGTGGGTGATCATAGTGACAGGATCAGCCCCTTTGTCGGACAAAGGTAATGATCGGGGATGCACTCTCACTGATGGAAGCCAAGACTGCCGGCAGCTGATTTCAACCATTGAGATTTGTTTTGCAAAGTATATTTTATATGAGATATAAAAGTATATATTATGGTTTCTCAAATGTTTGCAAAAAGGTTTTAATTTTTGGGATCCATATAAGTGGAGAGTGCAACACTGTTCCTTGCAGCCGAGGGAGAAGTCCTCTCTTGTCGGGCAGTGTATGATCATTATGGGCTGAGAGGTTACGTGTAAGACCATTGAGGATAATACCCGATGGGCTAATCTTACATCTACCCACAGTCACTGGGTGTTACAAGGTGGCTTGGCCCAGGGACCACTTAGGGTAAGTGTTGGGCCCATAGAACCCATTCGATGGGTTTCAGGGGGTGCACTGTCTTTAACAGTGTATTCGGCCAGGCCTTGTAACAAAGGCTGGGCCGAACCCATGTGGCTGATGTGTAGATCAATGCTTGGGTCCCACGCCATACATGGAAGCCCAACTGGGCAGCAGTTAGGAAGGTTAAGTGAGCACATAAGCTTAATGGGCCTAAAGTGATGAGAATAAAATTTGCCATATCTTTATCCCTCAATATTTAGTATTTTGCACTAATTGGTACCTGATTGGAATCATTACTCTTGTATTTCGATTCAGGGCAAGCAGATAAGCGATTGGAAGAAAACAAGGCTAATCGGATGTTTTTGCATAGTTTCGGCACCGATCAATGATATGGGCATAACTCTCAATTCCGGACTCCGATTTGGACATTTCAAGAAGCACTGGAAAGATATGGAAACAACTCACAACTTTTATGTTTTGGGTTTTGGCAGAATCGGTCCGCATCGAAGACGAATTTGGGCCCAAAGTTAGAGTAATTTCATAGCAAAGCCCTTTTCATAAGCTGAAGCCCATTTCGCAGAAGAGTCTTGAAGCAAGCCCTAATTGTTAAAGAAGTCCAGTTCGAATTCAAAATACAAGAGTCCCATTAGAATAGAAGTTGAATGTAATCTCAATAAAAGAGTTTTATCAGATTTAAATTCTCAAATTGTAATCCTAGAAAGATAAGAGATAAGAGTTAGATAGGATAAGTTCAAATTAGATTAGGACTTTCCAGTTTGAGGATAATCTCCTTAAGGGAGTTGGAGAGCAGCCCTCTCCCCAAACCTATATAAAGGGGGGCAGACCAGCACCCAAGGCATCAATTTCCTCCAAGAGAGCTTCAGCCCTCAGAGAGAGAAATCATCAATCAAGGAGGAAGAAGCAAGAGTTCGCCCCTTTCTCATCTGGAAGCTGGGTTTTCATCATGAGGTGTCTGTAAGTTTTTATTTCTGGTTGAAGGGTTAGGGAAGCCTTGATTCTATAAGCATTGTGAGATCTAATTGATTTATATTTTAGTTCATTATTTATGTGTATTCATATATTTTCTGCAAATTAACTGTGAGGATTATTTTTGTTGATTAAGCAAGAAGGGCCCCTTGCTCATTCAATGGAAATAATCCATGGCCGATTGAACCTCCAGTTTCGTATATGATTGGTAGGTTCAATCATGGTGGCAACTAACATAAATTGATTGCAAAAAAGTTTTCGATCTATGATAGGAAAATGTATGATCTGGTTTAAACGGTCCGAGCTTGTGAGATCGCTGACCAGAATTGGGTCTCTCCCCTCTTAATGCTATTAATAGGTTAAATCCTAAGAGCTTGTTTAGGACTGCCTATTAATAAGGGAAGCAATTAAAGAGCTTGTTTTGGTTGTCGAATAATAAGAGTAGAGGCTGGCTGTTAGAGCTTGTTAACAACTATAACCAATTTATTCATAAACATATGAATCTATCTTTGCATCAAGGATCAATGCTACGAATCAAAGCTAAACTTATCCCTTCAATCAGAAGTTTTCTCCCATCAATTTAATCTTTGGTTTCTGTTATTTTCTGCTATTTTCTCATTTTCCTTAGCTTTACAACCCCCCTTAATCCATCTACTTGGAAATAAATCCACCCAATCCCTGTGGAGAACGACCTTGTCATCACTATCTGCAAATTATTAACCCAGAGCAAGAATATTTATCTTTGGTTGGGTTCGGCACCCACCATAAAGCCCACATCGAACCGGGCTATTCATTTAGCTAATTAAAGGGGCGAATTCTGAGATGGATTAGCAGATAGGATAGGGTCTTAATCTTATTCACTCAGAGAGTTCAGATCTGAATATGATTCAGATCTAGAAACCTCCTAATGAGATTAGGAGAAAGCTAATCTAATTTGCAGATAAGATAAGGGTTTATCCCTATCACCTGAAGAGAAGTCTTAGCCAAATATGATTTGGATAAGCTGCTCCTAATTGGATTAGGAGCTAATCCTTTTAGGTTAACAAAAGAAGGAGGGGGTGGCAGCCTTTAGAAGACACACAACATCAAATTTTCTTTAGTGCTGAAATCAAGAAGAGAGAATTCTGCACCCTGCGAATACTCTCTTGCCACCTCCTTGTTCTTGCCGCCCTGTTTGCCAATTCGATCTCCAGTTGTGGGAGAAGTCAAGATTGGATCTTGACATCAGTTCTTTGAGAAAAGATTGAAAGGAAGCTGTGCTCACATACCATTCTGCTGATTCTTGCGAAGGACAAGTTCTTGGAGAAGAACACTGCTGATTCTGCTCCATCCTGCTCTGCGCCATCTTCAGTGGGAGCAGTTTTTGGATCCTTCCTTGGGCGTGAACACCTCCGTTGGGAGATACTACTTCTCCGTATCAGGTATAATTCTCCCCTACTCCTTTTGGTTTAGATCTGATTCAGTTTAAGGTTCAAGAATGATCATTGAAAATATGATTTTCTAAATAGGGAATGCGATTCCCAGTTGAAGGGAGAGAAAATTTTTTTGAAATTCGCCCCTTATTCCGCAATCTTTGGGCGTCCATAGGATGGATCTCTCATCCCTTCAGTATGTATTGGAGTATGGGTTGAAGTTTGACCTGCCAGCATAAGAGATAAAATTAGCATTCTCATGGGAAATAAAAGGACTATTTAATTGACAATCAAAATTAGTATGTCCTATTTGACCACATAAATCGCATGAGATGCTAGATGGTGTATTAATGGCTGTAATACTAAAATTATCTAGTTTCTTATTCAGATTAGCAAGTTGCGCAAAGATGGCTGCAAGGGAATCGATATGGTGTACTCCCCTCTGAGTGGTTCGATCATTGCTCCACTGGTAGCTGTTTGACACCATCTCCTCTATTAGGTCATAAGCTTCCTCCGGTGTTTTCCTCATGATCGTACCACCTGCGGCTGCTTCAATAATGGATCGATTAGAGGGGTTAATACCATAGTAAAAAGTCTGAATCTATTGCCAAATTGGTATCCCATGGTGAGGACACTTCCTAAGCATCTCATTGAATCGTTCCCATGCTTCATACAAGGATTCCCTCTCAAATTGAGCAAAAGTAGTAATATCATTAATTAACTTTGTTGTTTTGGAGGGTGGGAAATATTTAGCCAAAAATTTCTAGGTTAGATCATTCCAAGTGGTGATACTTCCCGCAGGGAGTGAGTTAAGCTAATATTTAGCTCTATCACGCAATGAAAAAGGAAATAATCTAAGCCTAATAGCATCATCACTAACTCCATTATGTTTAAATGCATCACATATTTCTAAGAAGTTAACAATGTGTGCATTAGGATCATCACTTGGTAACCCACTAAACTGAATGTTTGTCTGGATCATTTGAATTATTACAGGCTTGATTTCAAAATTGTTGGCATGAATGGTGGGCTTGCAAATGCTAGATGTCGCTCCATCAATGTTTGGACAAGCATAGTCCAAGAGGGTGCGATTTCCTTCTGCCATCTCTCCTTCAATCTCTATGGCTGGTTTGCAAGTAACAACCTCCTCTCTTGCTTTTCCTTTGTTGGCCCTTTGCAACAAGCGAAGGGTCCTCTCAATCTCAAGATCGAATTCTACAAATCCTTCCTGTCTAGTGCGTGTCATGCACTAGTAAATCTGAACCAGCAAGAATTCGAACAAAAATAAAAAAAAAAGTAAAAATAATAACAGAAATAAAAAGAAAATAAAAACATAAATAAAAGGTCCAAATTAATCAAGGTTAACAAATTCTAATATTATTTTAGGATTAAATCCCCGGCAACGGCGCCAAAAACTTGGTAACTATAAATATATAACCCTAACAAGTGCACTAGTTATCAAGTAGTATAAAATATCGTTCCCACGGGGATTTAACAAAATAAGTATTAGAACCACAATCTTCCCTCATTATCTAGACAACCGAAATTCAGAATTGAGCAAGAACTATTGAAAATAAAAATTAGCATAAGAAAATAAAAGCGAAGGTAATCACTAATCGAATCTGCAAAGGATGGAATCGCTAGGGCTTTTGGTCCACCTAACCAATGCAATGAATATTTATGGGTTTGATTTACCAAGATTAGTTGTCATTCTCATAAGCTGAAGTCTTTCCAATTTTATTTAATATTCTCTCACGAGATATACTAAACCTACGCCCATCAGGTAGTCCTTCGATCTCTCGAGTAGAACACTCAAGATGGGAGTGCATTAAGTCCAAGAAGACCATGAAATTCAGATGAATCATGTATATATATCTCTATATACCATTCAATTCACTTATGAATTATTCAGTCGATTATGTGAATTCCTCTTTCGATTCATTCACATAACTCAAATCAATTAAGAGGTGGCCAAGCTCTTAATTGCATTAAGCACAATAATAGACTATATGAAAATCACAATCTTGGATAAATCATAAAGATAAAAATATATTCATTAACATAATTAGGCTTTCCTCAGCCCTAGCAAGAAACAAATCAGTTCATGATAGAAGAATTAAAGCAAACAAAGGGAAAGAAAGAACTCTTGAATTCGCCCATGGTGTTGAGATCTCCTCTTCTTGTCGCCACCTTCTTCTTGAGATTTCTTGAATTCTTGATCTCCTCTCCTCTGTTTCTTGACTTCTTTTCTCCTCTCTTAACTGATAGCCAAATGCAATTCGTGATACCCTAGGGCTGGTACCCCCCAACACTCATATAGATTACAATTTCTTGGATTTATCTCAAGAATGGATAATCCAGCCTTGATCCAATCGGAGCTCAGATATGAAAGTTAGGCCCAGATTACTGATCGCTACCGAAACTGTGAAAACCCATCCGATTTGTCTTTCTTTGCTCCTGATGCCTTCTTTCATGCCCTAAACAGAAATATGAGTCCAATTAGGTGCTAATTCAGTATAAAAGACCGAATAATTGGGGATAAAAATATGATAAATTCTACCCTCATCAGGGCACTCTCTCCATATGCCTCTGAGACATAACCCAAAAGCACAGGGTATAAGATAAATTCAAGAGGAGTGCTCTTCCTAGTCCATGTGGGACTCAAGCCACTCCTAGAGCAGACAAAACAGAAAAGACAAAAGACAACAAGCAAATAGCATTAATTTGAATCACACAAAAACCAAACAAAAAAAAAGAACCGACAACCCCCACATGATTCAAATTAAAACAATACGAATTGGGCACGCTTTGAGAAGTGAAACAAATTAGTGGCAATGTCTTGTGGACTTGAATCGACACCTAGTGCTTATAAGGCATGTGCTACTAAATTTTGGTGAAACTAAGTTTTGAACCAAGTTCCTTGAGTGTAACCTAGATGCAATTACAACACACGTCTTACTCTCTATAACAATTGGTTCTCACGGTTTTATAAATTTCGGCTATATAACCATACTTAGATTTTCATGAGCGCTCTAGAGAACAAACCCTTATTCTCATAGGAGGCAGCCCCACCTCCACACTCATATAGGTTAATTCATCAAGTGTGTACTAAAACTATATATACACACCACTCATATTTAAGGGATATGAATTCATTAAGAGTAAGTTACTCAACCTCCTTACATTGCAGTTAACACCATCTACACCATAGGGATGGGTACTCTCAAAACAGAATATGATAGTGCTCTACCAAACTTATAGTGACTTGTTATTACCCATTGAGCCTCCATCATGGGATCTCTAATCAAAGAGGTTTGTTCATCTAATTTATGGGATTTAAACTCATCCCCCTTGATGTATCTAAAATTAACTTTTTAGTTAGTCCCTTAGTCAGAAGATCTGCTAAATTTTTCTCTGACCTTACAAGTTCAAGTGTGATCACACCATCAGTTATTAACCTTTTTACTATGTTGTGTCTTAGCCGAATATGATGACTCTTCCCATTGTAGCTACTGCTTTTGGCTTTGGTAATTGCCGCTTGTCTGTCACAATGCAAAAAAACAGAAGGGGCTAGTTTTGTCCATAATGGTAAATCAACCAATAAATTGCAAAGCCATTGGGCCTCCACATCAACTTGTTCTAAGGCAATGAACTCAGATTCCATTGTTGTCCTTGCAATATAGGTCTGTTTGGTTGACTTCCATGAAATGGCTCCACCACTTAAGGTAAATACATACCGACTAGTGGATTTCATTTCATCTGAATTTAAGATCCAATTTGCATCATAATAACTTTCTAACACAGTTGGATATCCATTAAAATGCAGTCCAAAGTCAATAGTACCTTTCAGGTACCTCAAAACTCTAATTAATGCATTCCAATGTTCACGCCCAAGATTACGGGTATATTTACTTAGTTTTCCAATAGTAAATGTAATATTCGGAAGTGTACGATTCATTAAAAATATCACACTACCTATAATTCTAGCATACTCAAGTTGAGAAATAGCATCACCATTATTTTTCTTTAGTTTAACACTAGAAACAGCATAACCTCTATTAGATCTTATTCTTTTTATTTTTTGTTTAATTGATTTTCCACTTCTTTTTTATATTTAATAAATGTTTCCATCGCTTCATGTTTGGTTCTCAGCAAAGAAACTCTAGTGTACCTAGAGTAGTCTCTACAATAAAGAAAATATAATAATCCTTACTCCTCTATTCATTGTGTTTCTAAAATCACCTAAATCAATGTGGATTAATTCTAATCTCTTTCAACTGGTTTGAAAGGTTTATTATGGTGTTTTGCTTCTTCACAAGTTTCGCGTTTTTCAATATCAGTATTTATTAAACTGGATATTAATCCATGTTTTTTCATTCTTTTAATAGAAGCAACATTCACGTATCCTAATCTACCATTCCA
The DNA here is from genome assembly GCF_055504915.1 of Nelumbo nucifera. NCBI lineage: Eukaryota > Viridiplantae > Streptophyta > Magnoliopsida > Proteales > Nelumbonaceae > Nelumbo > Nelumbo nucifera. Next base: position 141,438,495 of record NC_142649.1, on the reverse strand, counting down.
TAAATCAATAGACTCAACAAAATAAGAACTACTAGCTTTCATTGATTAATTAACAACGTTCAGAATAAATAGTTCATTACAACTGTGCCCCTTCCCAATAAATTCCCCATTATGGGACAAAATTAACTTGTCAAACTCAAAAACAAGCTTAACACCAACTTTATTAAGCAAATAACTAGAAATTAAATTTCTCTTAAATTTTGGGACATACAAGACATCATTTAGTTGAAGTGTCTTTTTAAATGTCAAATTCAGCATCACTTTTCCCTTTCTAGTTACAGGAAAAGTGTTAGAGTTTCCCATAAACACCACTTCTACCTCGTTCACACGTTCATAATAGGAGAAAAGGGTTTTATTGCAGCATATGTGCTTGGTGGCCCCTGTATCCACCACCCACTCACATGTATCTACTACTAGATTCACTTCTGACACCACTACGACAATCACTTCATTCTCAATCAGATTTACTTGAGTATTTCCAGAATGCCAATTTTTTGTCTTATGGTTTTGACACTTAACTACACAAAGTCCTATCTTCCCACAAACAAAATATGCACCACCTGCAAATTTCTTAAATTCTTTCTTCTTGGGTTTCTGGTCAAATGATTTTTTTTTGTATTGTTTCTTTACTAGCATCTTCTCTTTTATTTCCTTGGACTTTTCATTCTCTACAAGATTGGCTTTGAAAACCATCTCAGCTAATTTTTCCACTGTCTTTCATTCGGCTTGTTTCTTGAATTCTGATTCTTATAATTAAGTCCGCCAAGGAAAGCTCTTTTTTTAGTGAATTCTTGTAGTCTTTCTAAGATGGTGGTTATTTTTTAATCAATGCAGCAACTTGGAATGACTCATCAATGTGCATTCCTTCTACTAAAACTTCATACACAATTATTTAATAATCATGCACTTCATTCATCACGGATTTGTCATCCACCATCTTATAAGTCCAAGAAATTTGCAACAGAGTACTTTTTTACACCTACATCCTTAGTGGTGAATTTATTTTTCGAAGCAGTCTAGATTTTTCTTGAGGTTTTGTAAGTATACTAAATATCAAACAAAGAGTTGGACAATAAATTTAAAATCTAGCCCCTAACATAGATATCATCTTTCTTGAATATCTGATCAACAACAATTCTAGCAAGTTCATGTTCTTGATTCAATTCAGCAAACTCAGACAAAACATAAGCCAGATAATGGTTTTTGATGTAGCGTGACCTGACTGCTCCCTACTGGAGGATGATCTGGCTTCCAGTCGGATGGTGAGCTAGGTTGATCTGCAAAATAGGATCAGAGAACCCGGGGTGGCCAGCCCCGCGAGGTCGCTCCGATGCTTAAGTTAGCAAGCTTATTATGAGCTTAAAATTACTGAGAATATTGAGAGATAGAGAGTAGAGAAATCATGCGTACCTTGAGCCATCGGGGGTGGAGCCTTTATATAGTTGAGTCTTCGCGGATTTTGTGGATCGGTTTCGGGATCTTTGTCACAATGGGATCCGTTTCCGCGTTAATTGGAAGATAACGTTGCCAACCGATAAGGCTTATCAATTCCGCCCGAATCAAGTAGGAAGGAGATAATGCTAGCTGTTATGTGGCATGATCCCATGAGGTTCGGAATCCATTGGAGGGATTTCCAGGATCACCACGTAGTGGTCTCGAGTCGGTATCCCCGAGTTGATGCCTTTAAGTTCCGAACTGGGTTGAATGCCGAAGTGCCTTGGGATTGAGGTGATCCTATTGCGATCTCGTCCGAAGGTTGTTGGATATCCGAGCTCAATCTATTGCAGACTAGTCATGCCAGGCTGAGTTGTCATCACTTGGTCAGGTCATTTCCACGTGTCACCTCTTTACTAGGTTGGGTCAAATCACCCTTCATCAATTGCCCCCCACTCCCCGAGCCAGGGGTCCCGCCCCGATGCGGGGAGTTCATGACGAGTCCAAATGGATTTGGTCCGAGGTCCAGGCGGCTTGTCGGATGAATCACTGGTCGGACATGTTCGGCCACCCGACTCAACTAGGAATAACCCAAGTTGCGTCTAGTCTACGCACCGACGTCACACGATCTATAAACTCTGCAGACGTCAAAAAATGCGCTAAACCGATTTCAACCTCGGGGGTCGTGTAGCCGATTTCAATCTCGACCGTTGATTCTTGGACACAGTGGCTATAAATAGGGGGCCTAAGACTCATTTGCTTCGCCACAAATTCGCTAGCCTTCGATCTGAGGTCGCATTCATGTTCCTTAGCTTGGTTTCTCCAGTTCGGTCTCTCTTTGGTGAGTCTTCCCTAGCTTTAGTTTTGAAAGTCTTTTAGATGGGACTCAGGTCGTAAATCACCCCACCGAAAAAGCTACTTCGGGTGAAGAAGCGGTCCGCGGTCCTCCTGATGTGGAGTCACCCCGGGAGGTGTGAGAGGCCACAGGTGGTCTGGCATCCACTGATAGCTATAAATATATAACCCTAGAAAGTGCACTAGTTATCAAGTAGTATAATAATATCGTTCCCACGGGGATTTAACAAAATAAGTATTAGAATCACAGTTTTCCCTAATTATTTGGACAATTGAAATTTAGGATTGAGCAAGAACTACTGAAAATAAAACTGGAACAAAGAAAATAAAAACAAGGGTGATCACTAATCGAATATGCAAATGATGGAATCGATAGGACTTTTGGTCCACCTAACCAATGCAATGAATATTGATGGGTCCAATTATCCAAGACTAATTGTTATTCCCATAAGCTGAGATTTTCACAAATTTATTTAATATTCTCTCTCGAGATATACTAAACCTACGCCCATCAGGTAACCCTTCGATCTCTCGAGTAGAGCTCTCAAGATGGAAGTGCATTAAGTCCAAGAAAACCATTAAATTCAGATGAATCATGTATATATATCTCTATATACCATTCAATTCACACTATGAATTATTCTGTCAATTATGTGAATTCATCTCTCAATTCATTCACATAACCCAAATCAATTAAGAGGTGGTCAAGCTCTTAATTGCATTAAGCACAATAATTCATAGACTATATGGAAATCACAATCTTGGATAAATCAAGAAGATAAAAATATATTCATTAACATGGTTAGGCTTTCCATAGCTCTAGCAAGACACAAATCAGTTCATGATGGAAGAATTAAAACAAACAAAGGGGAAGAAATAACTCTTGAATTCACCCATGGTGCTGAGATCTCCTCTTCTTGAAGTTTCTTGAATTCTTGAACCTTTCTTGAACCCTTCTTGACTGACTGCTCCTTGCTTCTTGATTCAAATCAGAAGTTGAATGATTGAATGATTCAGTGATCTAGTCATACCTTCAGCTGGTCCGCCCCTTCCTTCTTATAGATTAAAGGGGAGAGGGTGGTCTCCTACTTTCTCTTGAAGTTGATCTTTACAAGAAATAGAAAGTCCTATCCTAATTCTAATCCTATATCTTTATCTCTTGAACTCAATCCCTTTTTCACTCTAAGATTACATCAAGAATTTAGATCTAGAAGGATTCGTCTTAGTTTCTTGTTCTTGGATTCGTAATAGACCTCCTCTGCGAATTGGGCTTCAGCCAGGCTTTTCTGCGAGTTGGGCTTCAGCTACAGATTGGGCCTTCCTACGAAATTGCCCCGATTTGGGCCCGGATTTGGGCCCGGATTTGACTTTGATGCAGGCCGAATCTGCAAAAGCCCAAAACATTAACATTGTGGCTTTATCTCTTATATTTTCCAGTGGATCTTGAATCAGCCCATTCGGAGTTTGGAGACGCGAGTTAGGCCCAGATCACTGAACGATGTCGAAACTGTGAAAAATCATCCGATTTGTCTTTCTTTGCTCTTGATGCCTTCTTTCATACCCTGGATCAAAATACAAGAAATATGAATCCAATTAGATACTAATTTAGTATAAAAGATAGAATAATTGGGGATAAAAATATGATAGATTCTACTCTCATAAAATCCCCCACACTTAAACTCTTGCCCGTCCTCGGGCAAGACAAAATTCAAAACAAAATTAAAACAAGAACAAACTAACTAAAAGATTTGTTTTGGATTTCTCTCAACAGGGTATTTGTTCTCCTGCATGCCTTGATCAGTATCCATGCTTCTTCCCTTCGTCCACTTCTTTTCCTTTTTAACTTGTCCAAGAATAATCTTAAATCGCCAATCCTCATGTCCCCAAGTGAGATCGACAATCAAGGAAAGCAGGCATCTCTTCGCATGAATAATTTAGGGCTAGAGTAAGCCCTCTTTGTATTCATAATCACATGTGGCAAGATTCAAAAAAATACCCTCTCATCATTCTTCAGAACAAAAGAAGGGATGTTATTACCATAAGCTTGCTTATGTATCGCATCTCCACCACTTATCATGAGTGCAATGCATCAAAAGGTGAATTAGGGTTTGGGATATAGAGATGAGTGCATTTTATGCTCCATCTCACCCTTTTATTCTTTTAGTGTGAGTGCATTTTATACTCCATCTCACACTAGCTCTTTTTTTTCTCTTGGTGTGAGTGCATTTTATGCTCCATACATGAACTCATTATCGTGGTCTCAACATGCCTAACAAAACAAGTTCTAGAATAATCAAACCCTGTTTGTCCGTTAGAAACCAAATACTCACAAAGGTTAACTCTATATTGCATCTTGCCCGTTGATCATTCAAACTACTAAGATGCCTTTCCTAGCCAGAAATTTCAGCTAGATTTGCCTACATCCTTTATTGTCTATCCTACCTAAGCACATGATTCAAGGTGGTTTGCAATCATTCAAAAACAAGTCTCTAAGGAGCAGAAATTTCAAAAGGAAAGGTTAAAAAGTGATGATCAAAGCATGCTAGAGTTCGAAAAATTTATCAACCCCTTACTCCTCCCCCACACTTAAGATCCACATTGTCCTCAATGTATGGAATATGCATAGCAAGAACAAGGAGAGAGATTTAAGAGGACTTCCCTGCTATCTATGATTAAGGTCTTAAGAAAGGAAAAAAAAAACACAATCATAAGTAACAAAAGAAAAAAAAATATTTTTTATTTTTTGTTGTTAGCACGACCTAAAAACAAAAGGAAAAAGAAAAACAAACTTCCCTATAATGAATCGGATCCTCTAACTCTCTTGGTTGCAGCTTTCGGTGTGCTCCCCTTTCATCTATCATGGGCGGGTTCAGATCTGGAATAGGGGTCTGCAAAACAGAGGGTAACAATTTCTCATTAGGAATATAATGAGCATTACCTTGTCTTGGCTTGAACCCTTCTTGGCTGTCCTCTAAATAGTTCATCGCCTTCTTTACCTCTTCCTCCATGACCTGCATGTTTTTATATGAATTAATAATGTAGCTTTCAAAGGGGTCATCTAATTTAGATGTGTTAATTTCAGCTGCACCAACATCAATGCTATTGATTGCATAAATTTTATGTTCAATTGTGTTGGGATGTTCCATGGTTTTAAATACATTGAACACCACTTCTTCACCATTGATTGTAATGGTAAGTAGACCTTTTCACACATCAATTAAAGCATTACTAGTAGCAAGAAAGGGTCTCCCTAAAATTAATGGCATCGATCTATCCTCCTCCATATCCAACACAATGAAATCAATAGGGATGATGAAATTCCCTACTTTAACTAAGACATCTTCCACTATTCCCCTAGGGTATTTAATGCTTCGATCGGCCAACTGTAGGGTAATAATGGTAGATGTTAGTTCACGCAATCCCAGCCTTTTAAAAATAGAGTAGGGCATTAAATTTATACTAGCACCAAGATCACATAAAGCTTTTTCAAATTCAGTTTTCCCTATGGTGCAAGGTATAGAAAAACTCCCTGGATCCTAAAGCTTTGGGGGCAATTTATTTTGGAGGATGGCTGAGCATTCTTTGTTCAAATTTACCATCTTGCAATCCTCCCATTTTCTTTTGTTGGACATCACCTCCTTCAGGAATTTTGCATATTTGGGCATCTGTGATAACACATCAAGAAGATGAAGGTTAATATGAATCTTTTTAAATACTTCCAGAAATTTTTCAAATTGTTGATCTAATTTAGCCTTCAAAACACTTCTTGGGTAGGGAATAGGGAGTTTAATTTCATGTAAATTCAGTTTAGGGGTACTTTCCTCATTCTCCTTTTGTAAATCGGCCATTCCAGCTTTCTTGTCATCTTCTGGGGCTTCGCCAACTGTCTTCCCACTTTTTAAAGTCATGGCATTCACATGTTCTCTAGGATTTTTTTCTATGTTGCTGGGCAACCTTCCTTCTTTCCTCTTTGATAACATGCTCACAACCTGCCCCATTTGAACTTCTAAGATCTTAATCGATGCTTCATGGCTTTGGAATCTTGCTTCAGTAGCATTGATGAACTTAGAAATCATTTCCTCCAAATTACTCTTTTTTTCTAGTGGGGGCGGTTGTGGTTGGAATCCCATGGGTGCCTTTTGATGATTGTTGCTCCAAGAGAAGTTGGGATGACTCCTCCACCCTGTGTTGTATGTATTTGAATATGGGTTGTAATTTGACCTGCCAGCATGAGAGATAAAATTAGCATTCTCATGGGAAATAAAAGGACTATTTAATTGACAATCAGAATTGGCATGTCCTATTTGACCACATAAATCGCATGAGATGCTAGATGGTGTACTAATGGCTGCAATACTAAGATTATCCAGTCTTTTATTTAGATTGGCTATTTGCACAGATAAGGATGCCAAGGAATCAATGTGGTGTACTCCCCTATGATTGGTTCGATCATTGCTCCACTGGTAGCTGTTTGATGCCCTCTCCTCCACTAAGTCATATGCTTCCTTTGGAGTTTTCCTCATGATTGTACCACCTGTGGCTGTATCAATAATGGACCGGTTAGAGGGGGTAATACCATTATAAAAAGTTTGTATTTGTCGCCAAATTGGTATCCCATGGTGGGGACACCTCCTAAGCATCTCCTTGAATCTTTCTCATGCTTCATACAAGGATTCCCTCTCAAATTGAGCAAAAGTAGTAATATCATTAATTAACTTTGCTGTTTTGGAGGGTGGGAAATATTTAGCCAAAAATTTCTGGGTTAGATCATTCCAAGTGGTGATACTTCCTACAGGGAGTTAGTTGAGCCAATCTTTAGTTCTATCACGCAATGAAAAAGGAAATAATCTTAGCCTAATAGCATCATCACTAACTCCATTATGTTTAAATGTATCACATATTTCAAGGAAGTTAACAATGTGTGCATTAGGGTCATCACTTGGTAACCCACTAAACTGAATACTAGTTTGGATCATTTGAATTATTGTAGGCTTTATTTCAAAATTATTGGCATGGATAGTAGGCTGGCAAATGCTGGATGTCGCCCTATCAATGTTTGGACAAGCATAATCCAAGAGGGTGCGATTTCCTTCTGCCACCTTTCTTTCTATCTCTATGGCTGGTTCGCAAATAACAACCTCTTCTCTTGATTTTCGTTTGTTTTTTCGTTTGTTGACCCTTTGCAACAAACGAAGGCTCCTTTCAATTTCTGGATCGAATTCAGCTAACCCTTCCAGTCTAATGCGTGTCATGCACTAGTAATTCTGAACCAGCAAGAATTCGAACAAACAAACTGAAAGAATGGTAGGATCCATCTAATGGACGCCATAAAGGTTGCGGAATGGGTGGGGCGAATTTCAAAAATTTCCTACCTTCTCCCAACTGGGAATCATATTCCCTGAATTTAGAATACAATATTCAAGGATCTACTTGAACCCTAATCAAACCAGATCTGTACCAAAAGATAAATGGGAGGATTATACCTGATCCGGAGAAGCAGTATCTCCCAAAGTTGGTGTTCACGCCCAAAGAATGCTCCAAGATCTGTCCCTGCTGAAGATGACACAGCTGTGGATGGAACAAAACCAGCAGGGTGCGTCCTACACACTGGATCCTTCACAAGAATCCCCTGGATGTACTAAACACTGAATTCTTTCAGTCTTTCTTGCAAGACTGATGTCAAGAACTGGTTTCTTGACTTTCTTTTCTGCAAAGATCAAATCTTGCAACAATGCAGATGGCGGCGGCAGGAGAAGATTTCCAGAAACGAAAAGGCTGAACTGTTTTCTTTTCTGGAGAGAATAAGATCTAACCTCAATTCGCAGGAACCTTTCTTGCTTACCAGAACCTCTTGGATCGAAATCTTATTTCTCTCTCTTGGTTCATTCGAAAATCTCCTCTCTTTTCTTCTTGATTAAGAAATCTCCTAATTAGGAGTTATCCCAATCCAAATCAGTATTTGGATAGGGGATAATCTTAATCCCTTTCCCAGATAGAGTTAGCTTACTCCTGATCTTATCAGGAGGTTACCAGATTCAAATCTGATTTGAATTTGGTCTCTAAGAGTGGATAAGGCTAAGAGCCCAATCCTTTTTGCTAACTTCAATCTCAAATTCGCCCCATTGATGGGTGATCATATCAGCCCACTTCGAAATGGGCTTTTTGGCCCATTAAGCATTCAGTGTTTAATTAGTTTCCAATCTGCTGCCCAGTTGGGCTTCTTTGTATGGCGTGGGACCCAAGCATTGATCTACACACCAGCCACATGGGTTCGGCCCAGCCTTTAATACAAGGCCCAGCCAAATTCACTGAAAATCTCAATAAACCCCTTGAGTCCATCGTATGAACCCTATGGGCCCAACACTTACATTAAATGGTCCCTGGGCCAAGCCATCTTATAAAAACCCAGGGACTGTGGGCAGGTGCAAGATTAGCCCATCAGGTATTATCCTAAATGGTCTTACACTTAACCTCTCAGCCCTTAATGATCAAGCACTGCCCGACAAGAGAGGACCTCTCCCTCAGCTGCAAGGAACAGTGCCGCATTCTCCTCTCACATGGATCCCGGGAATTAAAACCATTTGCAAACATTTTGAAACCGTACATATATATGTAAATATATTAATTTTGCAAAAACAAAATTCCAACGATTGAAATCAACTGCCGGCAGTTTGGTTTCCATCAGAGAGAGTGCATTCCTGATCATTACCCTTTGTCCGACAAAGTGGCTGATTCTGTCACTATGACCACCCACTCAGATGAATTCTCAAACTGCCCCAACATACCCAGGTTTTGATCCCCACTAAGGATCTCACTGATTGGCATATCAAAGGCAGCCTGATCCAGCACCTAGTGAAGTGTCATAATCGAGTCTAGGGGTCAGGTGTAACTTTCCAGTTTTGCCCATCTATCTCCAAGGTCCAGGGCAAGACTGGAAATCTGGTCCGGTTCAAGGATTCAAGTAATCCCATGCTGTATGTGCCTCGGGTCTTACCCTGATGGCTGAGACAGGCCATCCCAACACTTGGTGGCACACCAGTATCAGCCTTGGCAGGATAAATCTCCCCAGACTTATCCAACGGCTGTGAACATTTAAAACTAACATGAGTCTCTACAAATGTCCAGTTTTAGGGTTTTACACAGAATTAAACCAAACAACATGAATCAAACATGCACTTTATTTATTTCCACTAAATAACAAAAGTACATCAAAATGATTGAAGCTAAGGGCATACAAAACTGTCTAACAGCTCCCACTTGCACTTAGGTCCAATCTGGTACAAGCCGGAGTCCCATACTTTCCACGTGTTTCTCAAACACCTTCTGTGTCAGTGGCTTAGTCAATGGGTCTGCCACATTATCCGCTGATGCTACCTTTTGAATTAGGACGTCCCCTCTACCAACGATCTCCCGCAGTACATGGTACTTCCTCTCGATGTGCTTTGACTTCGAGTGGGCCCGAGGCTCTTTAGCCTGGGCGATCGCTTCATTGTTGTCACACAACAACGGGATGGGTGATGTGCTGGATGGAATCGCTCCCAATTCGTGTATGAATTTCTTCATCCACACGGCTTCCTTGGCAGCTTCACTTGCGGCAATGTACTCGGCCTCGGTTGTGGAGTCTGCAGTGGACCCCTGTTTACTGCTTTTCCAGCAAACAGCACACGATCCTATCGTGAAAACATACCCAGATGTAGACTTTCTATCATCTGGATCCGACTGGAAATCGGCATCGGTATACCCTAGAACTTGCAGTGAACTACCATCGAATACCAGACAAAACTCTTTCGTCCTTCGAAGGTATTTGAGTATGTTCTTCACAGCAGTCCAATGCTCCTGTCCTGGGTTTGCCTGGAATCTGCTTACCACACTCACCGCCTGAGCTATGTCCGGGCGAGTGCACAACATGGCATACATGATGCTCCCCACAGCTGAGGCATAGGGAACGTCTCTCATGCTCTCAATCTCCTCAGAAGTCTTGGGAGACATCTTCTTGGAGAGAGTGACTCCGTGCCTGAAAGGAACATTTCCTTTCTTGGAGTTTTCCATGCTGTATCTTTTGACAATTTTGTCAATGTAAGCAGCCTGGGATAATCCAATTATCCGCTTCGATCTATCTCTATAGAGTCGAAGACCCAGTATGTATGAAGCTTCTCCAAGATCTTTCATGGAGAACTGCTGTGATAGCCATACCTTGACCGAAGTCAACATTCCTACATCATTCCCAATGAGTAGGATATCGTCCACATACAAGACTAAAAAGGTGATCTTATCCCCACTGGATTTCCTGTAAACACAGGGCTCATCCGGATTCTGCTCAAAGTCAAACGTTTTGACTGCAGAATCAAAACGGATGTTCCAACTCCTAGAAGCCTGCTTAAGTCCATATATGGATCTATTAAGTTTACATACCATGTGTTCCTGACCAGCAGCAATGAAGCCTTGCGGCTGCTACATGTAGATATCTTCACTAAGATCTCCATTCAGGAACGCTGTTTTGACATCCATTTGCCAAATCTCGTAATCATGGTACGCTGCTACAGCTAGCAGGATCCTAATGGATTTAAGCATGGCCACCGGTGAAAAGGTTTCCTCATAGTCGATGCCTTCTTTCTGAGTATACCCTTTCGCCACCAAACGAGCTTTAAAGGTCTCAATCCTGCCATCGGGGCCCTTCTTCCTCTTGTAGATCCATTTGCAACCAATTGCTTTTACCCCGGAGGGCGGATCCACTAGAGTCCAGACTCCATTGGTCTCCATTGAGTCCATCTCGGCTCTCATGGCCTCCACCCACTTCTGGGAGTCTATGTCTAACATAGCTTCCGCGTAAGATGAAAGAATGGTAGGATCCATCTAATGGACGCCATAAAGGTTGCGGAATGGGTGGGGCGAATTTCAAAAAATTTCCTACCTTCTCCCAACTGGGAATCATATTCCCTGAATTTAGAATACAATATTCAAGGATCTACTTGAACCCTAATCAAACCAGATCTGTACCAAAAGATAAATGGGAGGATTATACCTGATCCGGAGAAGCAGTATCTCCCAAAGTTGGTGTTCACGCCCAAAGAATGCTCCAAGATCTATCCCTGCTGAAGATGACACAGCTGTGGATGGAACAGAACCAGCAGGGTGCGTCCTACACACTGGATCCTTCACAAGAATCCCCTGGATGTACTAAACACTGAATTCTTTCAGTCTTTCTTGCAAGACTGATGTCAAGAACTGGTTTCTTGACTTTCTTTTCTGCAAAGATCAAATCTTGCAACAATGCAGATGGCGGCGGCAGGAGGAGATTTCCAGAAACGAAAAGGCTGAACTGTTTTCTTTTCTGGAGAGAATGAGATCTAATCTCAATTCGCAGGAACCTTTCTTGCTTACCAGAACCTCTTGGATCGAAATCTTATTTCTCTCTCTTGGTTCATTCGAAAATCTCCTCTCTTTTCTTCTTGATTAAGAAATCTCCTAATTAGGAGTTATCCCAATCCAAATCAGTATTTGGATAGGGGATAATCTTAATCCCTTTCCCAGATAGAGTTAGCTTACTCCTGATCTTATCAGGAGGTTACCAGATTCAAATCTGATTTGAATTTGGTCTCTAAGAGTGGATAAGGCTAAGAGCCCAATCCTTTTTGCTAACTTCAATCTCAAATTCGCCCCATTGATGGGTGATCATATCAGCCCACTTCGAAATGGGCTTTTGGCCCATTAAGTATTTAGTGTTTAATTAGTTTCCAATCTGCTGCCCAGTTGGGCTTCTTTGTATGGCGTGGGACCCAAGCATTGATCTACACACCAGCCACATGGGTTCGGCCCAGCCTTTAATACAAGGCCCAGCCAAATTCACTGAAAATCTCAATGAACCCCTTGAGTCCATCGTATGAACCCTATGGGCCCAACACTTACATTAAGTGGTCCCTGGGCCAAGCCATCTTATAAAAACCCAGGGACTGTGGGCAGGTGCAAGATTAGCCCATCAGGTATTATCCTAAATGGTCTTACACTTAACCTCTCAGCCCTTAATGATCAAGCACTGCCCGACAAGAGAGGACCTCTCCCTCGGCTGCAAGGAACAGTGCCGCACTCTCCTCTCACATGGATCCTGGGAATTAAAACCATTTGCAAACATTTTGAAACCGTACATATATATGTAAATATATTAATTTTGCAAAAACAAAATTCCAACGATTGAAATCAACTGCCGGCAGTTTGGTTTCCATCAGAGAGAGTGCATTCCCGATCATTACCCTTTGTCCGACAAAGTGGCTGATTCTGTCACTATGACCACCCACTCAGATGAATTCTCAAACTGCCCCAACATACCCAGGTTTTGATCCCCACTAAGGATCTCACTGATTGGCATATCAAAGGCAGCCTGATCCAGCACCTAGTGAAGTGTCATAATCGAGTCTAGGGGTCAGGTGTAACTTTCCAGTTTTGCCCATCTATCTCCAAGGTCCAAGGCAAGACTGGAAATCTGGTCCGGTTCAAGGATTCAAGTAATCCCATGCTGTATGTGCCTCGGGTCTTACCCTGATGGCTGAGACAGGCCATCCCAACACTTGGTGGCACACCAGTATCAGCCTTGGCAGGATAAATCTCCCCAGACTTATCCAACGGCTGTGAACATTTGAAACTAACATGAGTCTCTACAAATGTCCAGTTTTAGGGTTTTACACAGAATTAAACCAAACAACATGAATCAAACATGCACTTTATTTATTTCCACTAAATAACAAAAGTACATTAAAATGATTGAAGCTAAGGGCATACAAAACTGTCTAACAGCTCCCACTTGCACTTAGGTCCAATCTGGTACAAGCCGGAGTCCCATACTTTCCACGTGTTTCTCAAACACCTTCTGTGTCAGTGGCTTGGTCAATGGGTCTGCCACATTATCCGCTGATGCTGCCTTTTGAATTAGGACGTCCCCTCTACCAACGATCTCCCACAGTACATGGTACTTCCTCTCGATGTGCTTTGACTTCGAGTGGGCCCGAGGCTCTTTAGCCTGGGCGATCGCTCCATTGTTGTCACACAACAACGGGATGGGTGATGTGCTGGATGGAATCGCTCCCAATTCGTGTATGAATTTCTTCATCCACACGGCTTCCTTGGCAGCTTCACTTGCGGCAATGTACTCGGCCTCGGTTGTGGAGTCTGCAGTGGACCCCTGTTTGCTGCTTTTCCAGCAAACAGCACACGATCCTATCGTGAAAACATACCCAGATGTAGACTTTCTATCATCTGGATCCGACTGGAAATCGGCATCGGTATACCCTAGAACTTGCAGTGAACTACCATCGAATACCAGACAAAACTCTTTCGTCCTTCGAAGGTATTTGAGTATGTTCTTCACAGCAGTCCAATGCTCCTGTCCTGGGTTTGCCTGGAATCTGCTTACCACACTCACCGCCTGAGCTATGTCCGGGCGAGTGCACAACATGGCATACATGATGCTCCCCACAGCTGAGGCATAGGGAACGTCTCTCATGCTCTCAATCTCCTCAGAAGTCTTGGGAGACATCTTCTTGGAGAGAGTGACTCCGTGCCTGAAAGGAACGTTTCCTTTCTTGGAGTTTTCCATGCTGTATCTTTTGACAATTTTGTCAATGTAAGCAGCCTGGGATAATCCAATTATCCGCTTCGATCTATCTCTATAGAGTCGAAGACCCAGTATGTATGAAGCTTCTCCAAGATCTTTCATGGAGAACTGCTGTGATAGCCATACCTTGACCGAAGTCAACATTCCTACATCATTCCCAATGAGTAGGATATCGTCCACGTACAAGACTAAAAGGGTGATCTTATCCCCACTGGATTTCCTGTAAACACAGGGCTCATCCGGATTCTGCTCAAAGTCAAACTTTTTGACTGCAGAATCAAAACGGATGTTCCAACTCCTAGAAGCCTGCTTAAGTCCATATATGGATCTATTAAGTTTACATACCATGTGTTCCTGACCAGCAGCAATGAAGCCTTGCGGCTGCTGCATGTAGATATCTTCACTAAGATCTCCATTCAGGAACGCTGTTTTGACATCCATTTGCCAAATCTCGTAATCATGGTACGCTGCTATAGCTATCAGGATCCTAATGGATTTAAGCATGGCCACCGGTGAAAAGGTTTCCTCATAGTCGATGCCTTCTTTCTGAGTATACCCTTTCGCCACCAAACGAGCTTTAAAGGTCTCAATCCTGCCATCGGGGCCCCTCTTCCTCCTGTAGATCCATTTGCAACCAATTGCTTTTACCCCGGAGGGCGGATCCATTAGAGTCCAGACTCCATTGGTCTCCATTGAGTCCATCTAGGCTCTCATGGCCTCCACCCACTTCTGGGAGTCTATGTCTAACATTGCTTCCGCGTAAGACACGGGATCCTCTTCACTAGTCAAGGTTTCCACCAAGTAACTATCCTGGTCATAACCATATCGGACTGGTGGTCTGGATACCCGGGTGGACCTTCTAGGTTGGTCATTACCTGGAACTTGTGGGTCATCTCCCACTGCTCCTGAGCTCTCCTCATCAAGAACTATTTCCTGACGATGGGTGCCCAGGATGTAATCGGATTCTAAGAATCGGGCGTTTCGACTGCAGAACACTTTCTGCTCACTTGGGTCATAGAATAGATAACCCACCGAATCCTTTGGGTAGCCTATAAACAGGCAACGGCTGGTTTTAGATTCCAACTTGTCCGCACTTGTTCTTTTAACGTGTGCAGGACAACCCCAAATCTTCAAGTGTCTCACACTTGGCTTCCTTCCGGTCCATAGCTCATATGGAGTTTTCGGAACTGATTTGGTTGGAACCCTATTCAGCACGTAGGTAGCGGTCTCTAATGCGTATCCCCAAAAGGATGTGGGTAATTCTGAGCGTACGAGAAGTGACCGGACCATGTCCAACAAGGTCCTATTTCTCCTCTCTGAAACACCGTTGAGTTGAGGTGTAGCAGGAGGAGCTAGTTGTGACACTATCCCATTGGCCTTTAAGTAGTCCCTGAATTCGTCAGAGAGATACTCGCCACCTCGATCTGATCGAAGGGCCTTAATTTCTCTCCCTAACTGTTTCTCGACTTCCTGTCTGAACTCTTTGAACTTTTCAAATGATTCAGACTTATGTCTCATTAGGTACACGTAACCATATCGTGAAAAATCATCTGTAAAGGTGATGAAGTACACGTGTTGATTCCGTGTCCTAACACTCAGGGGACCACACACATCATTATGTATTAGGTCAAGTGTGCCTGCACATCTTTCAGGCTTACCGTCAAATGGCCGCTTAGTCATCTTACCTTGGAGGCAAGGTTCACAAGTGGGAAGATTTTCTACGGCTAGAAAATCCAAAGGACCATCCTTTACCAGTCTTGTGATTCGGTCGACACCGATGTGGCCAAGTCGGTAATGCCAGAGGCACGTGGGATTTATTGTATCACGAGTCCTTTTCTTGGGATTTTCGACCGACGTAGTTTCGGTTAAGTTAGTTTCCAAAGAAGGATGCAGAACATAGAGACCGTTCTCTAGCTCCCCGCATGCGATGAATTTATTATTCCGTTTAACAGTAATCATATTACTAAAGTAAACAATATATCCATCAGCACACAATTTTGAAACAGAAATTAAATTCCTTCTCAAGTTCTGTACATAAAGACAATCTTTAAGTACAAGGACTCCTTCTTTAAAAACTAATTCTACGGTTCCTATTGCCGCAGCTGCAACACTTGCAGTTGTTCCCAAGAACAGTGTCACTTCACCTTCACTCAACCTTCTGCTAACTTTGAACCCCTGCAGAGAGTTACACGCATGAGTTGAAGCCCCGGAGTCAACACACCAGGACACAGAAGTAACTAACATATTAGTTTCTATGACACAAGTTTCGATATTACCTTTCTTAGATTCCAGGTAGGTAGGACAGTTCCTCTTCCAGTGGCCGGTCTGCTTGCAAAAGTGACAGACATCAGATGCCTTGTTCTTCTTCTGCTTCTTGGGTTTGGTAGTCTTCTTCTGGGGCTTCTTTGCCTTTCTCTTTCTCTTGCCCGATTTGTTAGCTTCAGCAAGCATAACCACAGGCTCATCCTTCTTGAGTAAATCCTCGGCCCTCTGCAACATATTGCTGAGTTCCTGGACGCTGACATTCAGCTTATTCATATTGTAGTTCATAGTGAACGCATTGAAGGAAGAGGGCAAAGAATTTAGGATGGCATCCACTTGCGTGCCAAGATCTAGCCCGGATCCAAGAGCTTCAAGTTCGTTGATGTATCCCATCATCCGAAGACAATGGTCATGAACTTTCTGCCCTTTGGTCATCTGCGCGGTCATGAACAATTTCAGGACCTTCTGTCGAGTAGAACGGTTCTGCTCCTCATACATTGTCCTTAGACTGTCCAATATGTCCTTGGCAAGTTCGATCTGATCGAACTGCCTCTGTATTGAGTTGTCTAATGAGGCAATGACAAAGCAGCGGGCTAGGGAGTTCTTATCCTCCCAATCTTGGTAGTCCCTCCTACGGGCCTCAGAAGCCCTATCACCCGGACGTTCCGGGGCAGGATTTTTCACTACCTTGTCTAACTTTTCAGAAGTTAGGACCAGCATAAGATTTCTGTACCAGTCGGCATAGTTTGGGCCCTTAAGCTTGTTATCGTCTAGAAGCATTGCAAATTGACCGTTTGCCATTTTCTGATAAAACAGCAAAATCATTAGTCCACAACCTTAGTTTGATTCATGTTTACCTACATAGATATGGCTTTTAATCTATGTTCCATTCCCATTTGTTCATCTCTGAGATTTCCCTCCTATCTCAGTGACGGAGACGACGAAATGTCTCTGGAAATGTGGGAAATCACATGGGGTGCGTGAAGCCAACTGTTTCAGCTGCATAACCCCACCACCTTTCTGTGACGGATCATATCCACTCATCAAATGAGTTTCCCTTTGGCCTCTGTCAGACAAGGTTCAGAGCCGTTTTCAGGTAAACCCTTCTGTCCAGTGAGTGCACACCCATCATATTCAGGTTACGCCAAGGTACCGTGAGAGAGTTCCCATTTTCTGGTGAAGCCCCTCCCACATCGGTCTATGACGCCCCTATCATCTTATGAAACACTCTAACAGATCCAACAGCAAATGGATAGCCCAATTTTATGGTGCGTTTCCTCATTACTGATGGACCCATCATTGTGCTAATGACGGAAGGCCTTTAGAGAGTCCATCATATGGATCTCCCTATCACTTGCATTCATATTTGCTGGAGGGAACAAAATTACGGCCTAGTTCTAATTTAGGTCAAACCAAAGTGGCTCCCACTGACTTTCATAAAGTCAGATTTCTGGTGGGCCTTCATCGGCTAGGGGTTCCGTACGCATCCCTTTTCAGGGTTGTGGGGCCCACCAGGCAAAGAAGGGGTCATCCAATGACCTTCAGGGACACCATGGCAATGATGTGCATTCAGCCATGGTGTGCGCAAGAGCCACTAACGAGTCATCACGGGCCAAGTACTTATGGCCCATGGTCGCAGCACATCAAACATCCAAACATCACATGTAAAGGAGGAATTGATCCAATCAATTAATTGCTGTAAAGCCCATTCAACGGCCCATTTAAAAACCAAGTCATTAACGTTTAATGTCCACTAGGTGTATGGGCTGAATCGCAGATAGCAGTTCGGCCCATACAGCTTATCTCACAATAATGGGCTTTTGCAGTTTTAACCCTTTAAAACTGGGCTTTACAGGTGGGCCGAATTAATCCCTGTAATTGAACATCAGATTTGGAACAAAAGTGTGAGACAATTGGACTGAGAACAGCCCCTTTCGAAACCTAGATTCGGTCCAAACAGTTTTGGTCCAATCTAGTCTGAAATGGTCCAAAACTGATTTTCAATTCAAGAATTAATTATTGAATGATCTGAAATTAATAGTTTTGATTTCTAGCAAACACAAAACAATTATGGACTGTTCGCACCACCTGCAAAACAGAGGTTAATCATAAGGGTTGCAGTTTCATAAACTGCAAATCGCAGAAAACGATTTCTCCATCTGCAAATCTCCAGCGCCGCCATCTTCTTCCATCTTCTTTAATCAAGAAAAATAACAGAAATCCTATTTCTATTAATTACATTCTTGATCAAATCCTATACATTCAGTCTAAAAATAAAAAAAAAATTATTTACAGACCGAATTGAATGAAATAAATAAATAGAAAAGAAAAAGGGTGCGCAGACCATCTGCGCTAAAACTGCACTGCGATCTCCAGGTTTGAACAGTCCATTAAATCAAAATAAATAAAGAACAATTTCAAATAAATTTTGGATTTAATAGAAATTAATTTCAGATCAATCGCCCTTAACAAGAAACAGTTTCTTGAAAAAAAGAAAACAATCTGCGCAAATCTTGAAAGAACACCTTCTATCCATCTGCGCAGGGTCAGATCTGATTTTCTTTTGGTTCAAGATTCGAACCTGTGGCTCTGATACCACTGAAAGAATGGTAGGATCCATCTAATGGACGCCATAAAGGTTGCGGAATGGGTGGGGCGAATTTCAAAAAATTTCCTACCTTCTCCCAACTAGGAATCATATTCCCTGAATTTAGAATACAATATTCAAGGATCTACTTGAACCCTAATCAAACCAGATCTGTACCAAAAGATAAATGGGAGGATTATACCTGATCCGGAGAAGCAGTATCTCCCAAAGTTGGTGTTCACGCCCAAAGAATGCTCCAAGATCTGTCCCTGCTGAAGATGACACAGCTGTGGATGGAACAGAACCAGCAGGGTGCGTCCTACACACTGGATCCTTCACAAGAATCCCCTGGATGTACTAAACACTGAATTCTTTCAGTCTTTCTTGCAAGACTGATGTCAAGAACTGGTTTCTTGACTTTCTTTTCTGCAAAGATCAAATCTTGCAACAATGCAGATGGCGGCGGCAGGAGGAGATTTCCAGAAACGAAAAGGCTGAACTGTTTTCTTTTCTGGAGAGAATGAGATCTAATCTCAATTCGCAGGAACCTTTCTTGCTTACCATAACCTCTTGGATCGAAATCTTATTTCTCTCTCTTGGTTCATTCGAAAATCTCCTCTCTTTTCTTCTTGATTAAGAAATCTCCTAATTAGGAGTTATCCCAATCCAAATCAGTATTTGGATAGGGGATAATCTTAATCCCTTTCCCAGATAGAGTTAGCTTACTCCTGATCTTATCAGGAGGTTACCAGATTCAAATCTGATTTGAATTTGGTCTCTAAGAGTGGATAAGGCTAAGAGCCCAATCCTTTTTGCTAACTTCAATCTCAAATTCGCCCCATTGATGGGTGATCATATCAGCCCACTTCGAAATGGGCTTTTGGCCCATTAAGTATTCAGTGTTTAATTAGTTTCCAATCTACTGCCCAGTTGGGCTTCTTTGTATGGCGTGGGACCCAAGCATTGATCTACACACCAGCCACATGGGTTCGGCCCAGCCTTTAATACAAGGCCCAGCCAAATTCACTGAAAATCTCAATGAACCCCTTGAGTCCATCGTATGAACCCTATGGGCCCAAGACTTACATTAAGTGGTCCCTGGGCCAAGCCATCTTATAAAAACCCAGGGACTGTGGGCAGGTGCAAGATTAGCCCATCAGGTATTATCCTAAATGGTCTTACACTTAACCTCTCAGCCCTTAATGATCAAGCACTGCCCGACAAGAGAGGACCTCTCCCTCGGCTGCAAGGAACAGTGCCGCACTCTCCTCTCACATGGATCCCGGGAATTAAAACCATTTGCAAACATTTTGAAACCGTACATATATATGTAAATATATTAATTTTGCAAAAACAAAATTCCAACGATTGAAATCAACTGCCGGCAGTTTGGTTTCCATCAGAGAGAGTGCATTCCCGATCATTACCCTTTGTCCGACAAAGTGGCTGATTCTGTCACTATGACCACCCACTCAGATGAATTCTCAAACTGCCCCAACATACCCAGGTTTTGATCCCCACTAAGGATCTCACTGATTGGCATATCAAAGGCAGCCTGATCCAGCACCTAGTGAAGTGTCATAATCGAGTCTAGGGGTCAGATGTAACTTTCCAGTTTTGCCCATCTATCTCCAAGGTCCAGGGCAAGACTGGAAATCTGGTCCGGTTCAAGGATTCAAGTAATCCCATGCTGTATGTGCCTCGGGTCTTACCCTGATGGCTGAGACAGGCCATCCCAACACTTGGTGGCACACCAGTATCAGCCTTGGCAGGATAAATCTCCCCGGACTTATCCAACGGCTGTGAACATTTAAAACTAACATGAGTCTCTACAAATGTCCAGTTTTAGGGTTTTACACAGAATTAAACCAAACAACATGAATCAAACATGCACTTTATTTATTTCCACTAAATAACAAAAGTACATTAAAATGATTGAAGCTAAGGGCATACAAAACTGTCTAACATAAGACACGGGATCCTCTTCACTAGTCAAGGCTTCCACCAGGAAACTATCCTGGTCATAACCATATCGGACTGGTGGTCTGGATACCCGGGTGGACCTTCTAGGTTGGTCATTACCAGGAACTTGTGGGTCATCTCCCACTGCTCCTGAGCTCTCCTCATCAAGAACTATTTCCTGACGATGGGTGTCCAGGATGTAATCGGATTCTAAGAATCGGGCGTTTCGACTGCAGAACACTTTCTGCTCACTTGGGTCATAGAATAGATAACCCACCGAATCCTTTGGGTAGCCTATAAACAGGCAACGGCTGGTTTTAGATTCCAACTTGTCCGCACTTGTTCTTTTAACGTGTGCAGGACAACCCCAAATCTTCAAGTGTCTCACACTTGGCTTCCTTCCGGTCCATAGCTCATATGGAGTTTTTGGAACTGATTTGGTTGGAACCCTATTCAGCACGTAGATAGCAGTCTCTAATGCGTATCCCCAAAAGGATGTGGGTAATTCTGAGCGTACGAGAAGTGACCGGACCATGTCTAATAAGGTCCTATTTCTCCTCTCTGAAACACTGTTGAGTTGAGGTGTAGCAGGAGGAGCTAGTTGTGACACTATCCCATTGGCCTTTAAGTAGTCCCTGAATTCGTCAGAGAGATACTCGCCACCTCGATCTGATCGAAGGGCCTTAATTTCTCTCCCTAACTGTTTCTCGACTTCCTGTCTGAACTCTTTGAACTTTTCAAATGATTCAGACTTATGTCTCATTAGGTACACGTAACCATATCGTGAAAAATCATCTGTAAAGGTGATGAAGTACATGTGTTGATTCCGTGTCCTAACACTCAGGGGACCACATACATCAGTATGTATTAGGTCAAGTGTGCCTGCACATCTTTCAGGCTTACCGTCAAATGGCCGCTTAGTCATCTTACCTTGGAGGCAAGGTTCACAAGTGGGAGGATTTTCTACGGTTAGAAAATCCAAAGGACCATCCTTTACCAGTCTTGTGATTCGGTCGACACCGATGTGGCCAAGTCGGTAATGCTAGAGGCACGTGAGATTTACTGTATCACGAGTCCTTTTCTTGGGATTTTCGACCGACGTAGTTTCGGTTAAGTTAGTTTCCAAAGAAGGATGCAGAACATAGAGACCGTTCTCTAGCTCCCCGCATGCGATGAATTTATTATTCCGTTTAACAGTAATCATATTACTAAAGTAAACAGTATATCCATCAGCACACAATTTTGAAACAGAAATTAAATTCCTTCTCAAGTTCTGTACATAAAGACAATCTTTAAGTACAAGGACTCCTTCTTTAAAAACCAATTCTACGGTTCCTATTGCCGCAGCTGCAACACTTGCAGTTGTTCCCAAGAACAGTGTCACTTCACCTTCACTCAGCCTTCTGCTAACTTTGAACCCCTGCAGTGAGTTACACGCATGAGTTGAAGCCCCGGAGTCAACACACCAGGACACAGAAGTAACTAACATATTAGTTTCTATGACACAAGTTTCGATATTACCTTTCTTAGATTCCAGGTAGGTAGGACAGTTCCTCTTCCAGTGGCCGGTCTGCTTGCAGAAGTGACAGACATCAGATGCCTTGTTCTTCTTCTGCTTCTTGGGTTTGGTAGTCTTCTTCTGGGGCTTCTTTGCCTTTCTCTTTCTCTTGCCCGATTTGTTAGCTTCAGCAAGCATAACCACAGGCTCATCCTTCTTGAGTAAATCCTCGGCCCTCTGCAACATATTGCTGAGTTCCTGGACGCTGACATTCAGCTTATTCATATTGTAGTTCATAGTGAACGCATTGAAGGAAGAGGGCAAAGAATTTAGGATGGCATCCACTTGCGTGCCAAGATCTAGCCCGGATCCAAGAGCTTCAAGTTCGTTGATGTATCCCATCATCCGAAGACAATGGTCATGAACTTTCTGCCCTTTGGTCATCTGCGCGGTCATGAACAATTTCAGGACCTTCTGTCGAGTAGAACGGTTCTGCTCCTCATACATTGTCCTTAGACTGTCCAATATGTCCTTGGCAAGTTCGATCTGATCGAACTGCCTCTGTATTGAGTTGTCTAATGAGGCAATGACAAAGCAGCGGGCTAGGGAGTTCTTATCCTCCCAATCTTGGTAGTCCCTCCTACGGGCCTCAGAAGCCCTATCACTCGGACGTTCCGGGGCAGGATTTTTCACTACCTTGTCTAACTTTTCAGAAGTTAGGACCAGCATAAGATTTCTGTACCGGTCGGCATAGTTTGGGCCCTTAAGCTTGTTATCGTCTAGAAGCTTTGCAAATTGACCGTTTGCCATTTTCTGATAAAACAGCAAAATCATTAGTCCACAACCTTAGTTTGATTCATGTTTACCTACATAGATATGGCTTTTAATCTATGTTCCATTCCCATTTGTTCATCTCTGAGATTTCCCTCCTATCTCAGTGACGGAGGCGACGAAATGTCTCTGGAAATGTGGGAAATCACATGGGGTGCGTGAAGCCAACTGTTTCAGCTGCATAACCCCACCACCTTTCTGTGACGGATCATATCCACTCATCAAATGAGTTTCCCTTTGGCCTCTGTCAGACAAGGTTCAGAGCCGTTTTCAGGTAAACCCTTCTGTCAGTGAGTGCACACCCATCATATTCAGGTTACGCCAAGGTACCGTGAGAGAGTTCCCATTTTCTGGTGAAGCCCCTCCCACATCGGTCTATGACGCCCCTATCATCTTATGAAACACTCTAACAGATCCAACAGCAAATGGATAGCCCAATTTTATGGTGCGTTTCCTCATTACTGATGGACCCATCATTGTGCTAATGACGGAAGGCCTTTAGAGAGTCCATCATATGGATCTCCCTATCACTTGCATTCATATTTGCTGGAGGGAACAAAATTACGGCCTAGTTCTAATTTAGGTCAAACCAAAGTGGCTCCCACTGACTTTCATAAAGTCAGATTTCTGGTGGGCCTTCATCGGCTAGGGGTTCCGTACGCATCCCTTTTCAGGGTTGTGGGGCCCACCAGGCAAAGAGGGGGTCATCCAATGACCTTCAGGGACACCATGGCAATGATGTGCATTCAGCCATGGTGTGCGCAAGAGCCACTAACGAGTCATCACGGGCCAAGTACTCATGGCCCATGGTCGCAGCACATCAAACATCCAAACATCACATGTAAAGGAGGAATTGATCCAATCAATTAATTGCTGTAAAGCCCATTCAACGGCCCATTTAAAAACCAAGTCATTAACGATTAATGTCCACTAGGTGTATGGGCTGAATCGCAGATAGCAGTTCGGCCCATACAGCTTATCTCACAATAATGGGCTTTTGCAGTTTTAACCCTTTAAAACTGGGCTTTACAGGTGGGCCGAATTAATCCCTGTAATTGAACATCAGATTTGGAACAAAAGTGTGAGATAATTGGACTGAGAACAGCCCTTTTCGAAACCCAGATTCGGTCCAAACAGTTTTGGTCCAATCTAGTCCGAAATGGTCCAAAACTGATTTTCAATTCAAGAATTAATTATTGAATGATCTGAAATTAATAGTTTTGATTTCTAGCAAACACAAAACAATTATGGACTGTTCGCACCACCTGCAAAACAGAGGTTAATCACAAGGGTTGCAGTTTCCTAAACTGCAAATCGCAGAAAACGATTTCTCCATCTGCAAATCTCCAGCGCCGCCATCTTCTTCCATCTTCTTTAATCAAGAAAAATAACAGAAATCCTATTTCTATTAATTACATTCTTGATCAAATCCTATACATTCAGTCTAAAATAAAAAAAAGAAAATTATTTACAGACCGAATTGAATGAAATAAATAAATAGAAAAGAAAAAGGGTGCGCAGACCATCTGCGCTAAAACTGCACTGCGATCTCCAGGTTTGAACAGTCCATTAAATCAAAATAAATAAAGAACAATTCCAAATAAATTTTGGATTTAATAGAAATTAATTTCAGATCAATCGCCCTTAACAAGAAACAGTTTCTTGAAAAAAAAGAAAACAATCTGCGCAAATCTTGAAAGAACACCTTCTATCCATCTGCGCAGGGTCAGATCTGATTTTCTTTTGGTTCAAGATTCGAACCTGTGGCTCTGATACCACTGAAAGAATGGTAGGATCCATCTAATGGACGCCATAAAGGTTGCGGAATGGGTGGGGCGAATTTCAAAAATTTCCTACCTTCTCCCAACTGGGAATCATATTCCCTGAATTTAGAATACAATATTCAAGGATCTACTTGAACCCTAATCAAACCAGATCTGTACCAAAAGATAAATGGGAGGATTATACCTGATCCGGAGAAGCAGTATCTCCCAAAGTTGGTGCTCACGCCCAAAGAATGCTCCAAGATCTGTCCCTGCTGAAGATGACACAGCTGTGGATGGAACAGAACCAGCAGGGTGCGTCCTACACACTGGATCCTTCACAAGAACCCCCTGGATGTACTAAACACTGAATTCTTTCAGTCTTTCTTGCAAGACTGATGTCCAGAATTGGTTTCTTGACTTTCTTTTCTGCAAAGATCAAATCTTGCAACAATGCAGATGGCGGCGGCAGGAGGAGATTTCCAGAAACGAAAAGGCTGAACTGTTTTCTTTTCTGGAGAGAATGAGATCTAACCTCAATTCGCAGGAACCTTTCTTGCTTACCAGAACCTCTTGGATCGAAATCTTATTTCTCTCTCTTGGTTCATTCGAAAATCTCCTCTCTTTTCTTCTTGATTAAGAAATCTCCTAATTAGGAGTTATCCCAATCCAAATCAGTATTTGGATAGGGGATAATCTTAATCCCTTTCCCAGATAGAGTTAGCTTACTCCTGATCTTATCAGGAGGTTACCAGATTCAAATCTGATTTGAATTTGGTCTCTAAGAGTGGATAAGGCTAAGAGCCCAATCCTTTTTGCTAACTTCAATCTCAAATTCGCCCCATTGATGGGTGATCATATCAGCCCACTTCGAAATGGGCTTTTTGGCCCATTAAGCATTCAGTGTTTAATTAGTTTCCAATCTGCTGCCCAGTTGGGCTTCTTTGTATGGCGTGGGACCCAAGCATTGATCTACACACCAGCCACATGGGTTCGGCCCAGCCTTTAATACAAGGCCCAGCCAAATTCACTGAAAATCTCAATAAACCCCTTGAGTCCATCGTATGAACCCTATGGGCCCAACACTTACATTAAGTGGTCCCTGGGCCAAGCCATCTTATAAAAACCCAGGGACTGTGGGCAGGTGCAAGATTAGCCCATCAGGTATTATCCTAAATGGTCTTACACTTAACCTCTCAGCCCTTAATGATCAAGCACTGCCCGACAAGAGAGGACCTCTCCCTCGGCTGCAAGGAACAGTGCCGCATTCTCCTCTCACATGGATCCCGGGAATTAAAACCATTTGCAAACATTTTGAAACCGTACATATATATGTAAATATATTAATTTTGCAAAAACAAAATTCCAACGATTGAAATCAACTGCCGGCAGTTTGGTTTCCATCAGAGAGAGTGCATTCCCGATCATTACCCTTTGTCCGACAAAGTGGCTGATTCTGTCACTATGACCACCCACTCAGATGAATTCTCAAACTGCCCCAACATACCCAGGTTTTGATCCCCACTAAGGATCTCACTGATTGGCATATCAAAGGCAGCCTGATCCAGCACCTAGTGAAGTGTCATAATCGAGTCTAGGGGTCAGGTGTAACTTTCCAGTTTTGCCCATCTATCTCCAAGGTCCAGGGCAAGACTGGAAATCTGGTCCGGTTCAAGGATTCAAGTAATCCCATGCTGTATGTGCCTTGGGTCTTACCCTGATGGCTGAGACAGGCCATCCCAACACTTGGTGGCACGCCAGTATCAGCCTTGGCAGGATAAATCTCCCCAGACTTATCCAACGGCTGTGAACATTTAAAACTAACATGAGTCTCTACAAATGTCCAGTTTTAGGGTTTTACACAGAATTAAACCAAACAACATGAATCAAACATGCACTTTATTTATTTCCACTAAATAACAAAAGTACATCAAAATGATTGAAGCTAAGGGCATACAAAACTGTCTAACACAAACAGAAATAAAAATAAAAAAAATAACAGAAAAAGAAATAAAAGAAAAATAGAATAATAATAAAAAAACAAAAATAAAAGGTCCAAACTAATCAAGGTTAACAAATTCTAATATTATTGACAGGTATTGTCGAAACCCTCAAAATTATTACTAGTCCCACAATAAAATATTTGCAGTAAAAGTGGTTCTAGGTCGAATCCCACAGGGAGAAATTCAATAATCTCTTAGCCAAATGGGTAAAGTAAATGTGTGGAAAAATTAAATAACTAAAATTAAAAGAATAACAAACTAAACAAACAAGAGAAAATCAATCTTACCATGTTCTAGTTCAAGGGTTCGGGTTGAATCGATTGGCCATCGATCCTAGGTACACTTCAGCATTCTCACAATTCAAGCATTTAACCTTAGATTTATTAGGATAGCCATAATAAACCTTGTGTTTTCCTAATTCAGTTGACCAAACCCAGCATTCGATCAACACTTATCACCACTCAACTGGGTACGATAGCATTCCATGTTAAACAGTGATAGCATTAAGATTTGTGAAAACAGTTAAACCAGAATAACAATAATTGAGATAGCTACAATTACTGAATCTTGTTCCATTGATTCCTTTAGATTGAATCATGTTAAAACATTGGTCAAAGGCTGTCACGAACAATTGACCCAAAAAGATATCAACCTAATTGCTACTTGCACCATTATTCGTGACAATTACGGATCACCGAAATCATGGATAGCAGTAGGAAAGTCAACATTAATTCAGTTTGTCAAACTAATTAACATCAACATCCAATAAAAATATGCACAAGAAATCAATGAATACTTGAATTAAAAAGCAAGAAAATAAATTAACTACAGAACCTCACAATGACACAATCGAACCTCCCCCCTTGAACCGGAAAAAAGAAGCTTAGCTACTCATGATCTGCGCAATCTCCATGCCATTCTTCTCCATAGCCGAACTGCTTTCTTGAGCTTCTTGGCCTCTTGATGATCTCTTGGATCTTGGAATGAGTGATGCTAGAGTTGGTTCACCCCCCTCTTTATATAACCAAAGGAGAGGGCTGTTTTCCAACTCCTTCTAGGAGATCATCTTATCTTTAGGGAGTCTTGATCTTCTTTGAACTAATCCTATCCTATCTCTTATCTAATCCCCAACCTTCTTATCCTTATATGATTACATTCAAAGTTTAGATCTAATAAGACTCTCTCCCTCTTGAGAGATTACATTCGAATTAGGACTCTAGACTCTTGCATCCGAGTTGGGCTTCTTTGCTACTTGGGCTGCTTCCAGGTTCTTCTGCGAGTTGGGCTTCAGCTGTTAAATGGGCCTGAATGCAAACTTGCTCCAACTTCGGGCCCGGTTCCGTACTCGATGAGGACCGAACCAGTCAAAACCCAAAACATAAAAGTTGTGGGCCTTCCTTTCATCTTTATAATACTTCTTGAATTGTCCAATTCGGTGTCCGGAATTGAGAGTAAGGCCCAGATTACTGACTGTCGCCAAAACTGTGCAAAATCACCCGATTTGCCCTGATTTCTTCCAATTGCCTTCTTTATTGTCCTGAATTGAAATACAAGAGTAATGAGTCTATTTAAGTGCTAAATAAATATAAAAAAGTGAATATTAGAGGATAAAAGTAGGGTTCTTTTTGGTCTCATCAATTATTTTAGGATTAAATCCCCGGCAGCGGCACCAAAAACTTGATAGCTATAAATATATAACCCTAGCAAGTGCACTAGTTATCAAGTAGTATAATAATATCGTTCCCACGGGGATTTAACAAAATAAGTATTAGAATCACAGTTTTTCCTAATTATTTGGACAATCGAAATTTAGGATTGAGCAAGAACTACTGAAAATAAAACTGGAACAAAGAAAATAAAAACAAGGGTGATCACTAATCGAATATGCAAATGATGGAATCGATTGGACTTTTGGTCCACCTAACCAATACAATGAATATTGATGGGTCCAATTATCCAAGACTAATTGTTATTCCCATAAGCTGAGATTTTCATAAATTTATTTAATATTCTCTCTCGAGATATACTAAACCTATACCCATCAGGTAGCCCTTCGATCTCTCGAGTAGAGCTCTCAAGATGGAAGTGCATTAAGTCCAAGAAAACCATTAAATTCAGATGAATCATGTATATATATATCTCTATATACCATTCAATTCACACTATGAATTATTCTGTCAATTATGTGAATTCATCTCTCAATTCATTCACATAACCCAAATCAATTAAGAGGTGGCCAAGCTCTTAATTGCATTAAGCACAATAATTCATAGACTATATGGAAATCACATTCTTGGATAAATCAAGAAGATAAAAATATATCATTAACATGGTTAGGCTTTCCATAGACCTAGCATGAAACAAATCAGTTCATGATGAAAGAATTAAAACAATCAAAGGGGAAGAAATAACTCTTGAATTCGCCCATGGTGCTGAGATCTCCTCTTCTTGAAGTTTCTTGAATTCTTGAACCTTTCTTGAATCCTTCTTGACTGGTTGCTCCTTGCTTCTTGATTCAAATCAGAAGTTGAATGATTGAATGATTCAGTGATCCAGTCAAACCTTCAGCTGGTTCGCCCCCTCCTTATAGATTAAAGGGGAGAGGGTGGTCTCCTACTTTCTCTTGAAGTTGATCTTTACAAGAAATAGAAAGTCATATCCTAATTCTAATCCTATCTCTTTATCTCTTGAACTCAATCCCTTTTTCACTCTAAGATTATATCAAGAATTTAGATCTAGAAGGATTCGTCTTAGTTTCTTGTTCTTGGATTCGTAATAGACCTCTGCGAATTGGGCTTCAGCCAGGCTTTTCTGCGAGTTGGGCTTCAGCTGCGGATTGGGCCTTCCTACGAAATTGCCCCGACTTCGGGCCCATATTTGACTTCGATGCAGGCTGAATATGCGAAAGCCCAAAACATTAAAGTTGTGGTTTTTTCTCTTATCTTTCCAGTGGATCTTGAATCAGCCCATTCGGAGTTTGGAGACGCGAGTGAGGCCCAGACCACTGAACGATGTCGAAATTGTGAAAAATCATCCGATTTGTCTTTCTTTGCTCTTAATGCCTTCTTTCATACCTTGGATCAAAATACAAGAAATATGAATCCAATTAGATGCTAATTTAATATAAAAGACAGAATAATTGGGGATAAAAATATGATAGATTCTACTCTATTCATCCACCTCGCACCGAGGTCAGCAGCCAGATAACTTTGGCCCGTCGACGATGACAGCAGATAGGCTCTAGTCCTTAGTAGCTCGGTATAGGCTTCCGAGCAACCTAGTCTATAGTCTTCCCTTAGGTGACTTTCCCTGAGAGCATGGTCACGATGAGATCATGATCTTCGAGGAGCAGCTCGTAGCTGGTCTTCATTTTCTAATTCACCCCTTGATCATCGAAGTCATTAAACTTTTTAACATTACCATAGATCAATTGCACCCAAACTCTATCCGTAATGTAGTAGGAACCATCTCGCTCTTCTACGACTATAACCTGCCCCTTGACCTTGATATTTTTTCTTTCATTCTCTCAATAAAGAAGAACTCCTCCTGTGTTCTACCCGAGCACAGGCAGACTTACTACTTGTGCCCTCGTTCGGGCTACAAGCTCTTGCATGGGCTTCCGAACAAGGTCCCAGCTTGGAAAAGGGGCTACTTTTTGGTCCATAACACTGAGGGGTGGCCTTTCCCGACCCACTGCAGAGCGGCCATCCAAGATCCCGGTGTCAGGCTGGACCTGAAGACAAGGGAAGCGGTCTAGTCTTGGGCGAAGCTCGGTCTCAAGTTCGTAGACTACGTGACCGAGGACAAGCTCGTGTAGGCCGGTCTGAGTCCTGGTAGGTCGTTACTTGTTGTGTTGCCTTTGTTTCATTTCGATGTTGTTTCTGATAGTTCGCTTTTGTTGCAGCAACCATGAAGATCCCTACGAACGAACTCCTTGGTAGAATGAAGGGAAAGAAGAAGCGAGCTGCCAAAAGACCTCATGTTGAGTCTTTGCCAGCTACTGATCCAAAGCCCAAGCTGCCAACGTCCGTAGAGCAACCTCTCGTGATCAACCTGGTTGAGGAGGAATCAGGGAAACTCTCCTCACCCTGCGCACCCGAGGAGGCAATGTCTTCGGAGCCCACCCTGCTAGTGCTGCTGCTGCATCTTCAGGCAGCGAGGGAGCAATTCAGAGGTTGCTAACTGGGCCGATCTGTCGATCGCTCAACTCAGAGCGCGAACGGCTACCCACTACATGGTGGTAGGTTTCTGTCTTGACTTCTTCAGTTTTGTACTTTTCTTTTCTCATACTAACTCTTGTGTTTCTTTTCTCGGCAGGTGAACTCCGATGTACATGACTTGGCTTACCAGTCTGAGGTGTATCTGAAGCAAGCTCTTGCATCTGAATCTTCATCTTGTGAGGCTCATGCCGAGCTAGATTTAGCTCGTAGCGAAGTCAACCAGCTGAAGAAGAATGTGCGGGCTAAAAAAGAGCTGATAACACTATTAATGTCCGAGAAGGAGGAGCTCGTGGGGCAAAAGACGGCATTGAAGAGGGATGAAGAGAACCTCGAGGCCCTTGTAAATGAGCAAACTGAGATACTCCTTCAGGTAGTGGAGGAGGCTAAGATCAAGGCCATCGAGGAATACAAGACCTCGGAGGAGTTCTGTGGAGAACTGGTCGAGGCGGGGACAGACGGCTATCGTAAGGGCTTCATGCTCAGTAGGTGGCTGACCCGACGTGAATTCCCTCAGCTCAATCTTGGCGCTATTACTACTTCGAGGGTCATAGATGAAATGGTTGTCGAAACTGCTAAAGATTCAAACTCAGAGGTGGAAAGTGATGATGATCTGTTCGGCAGCGTTGAGGAGACCGGGGCTGATGAGTGTATGGACCCTTCTACTGAGGCTTCGAACAAGGGCGAGGAGCCCCGAGATGAATAGAGGCCTCCTCTTATATTGTACACCTCGGGCCTCCGAGCTCGGTTTATAGTGAACTGTTTTCTTTTTCCTCTTGTACTGAACTCTTACATCAATAAAATACACATTTTCTTAACTTTGTTCAAAAATGTTCTATGTGCAAATAAATCCCGAACTGGAAAACTAACCAAGTAGGAGTAGAAATGTGCAGGTTACCCTGAACTGTCGAGCTACCGAGCTGGACAATAAGTAAGGATAACCGAAAATAGAATTTTTCTAAGTGGAGGTTACCCTGGACTGTTGAGCTGCCGGGCTGGACTACTAGTAGGGGTAACCTCGCATAATGTACGCCGAGGTGAGCAGACATTGTACGGTATATACCCAACCTGTCTACACACGGGCTACTCGCTTAGTTGTCGGTTGTTTTGTAGAGCTAGTGGGTCCAACCTATTATTGTATGTCGAACTGGGCTAGATGTCATAGGGTTTATACCTGAACTGTCTATGCCTTAGGCATGGGAGGTGATTTGCCTATGCCGAAGAGTGACTAGGACTTGTTTGCCTATGCCAAAGAAGCAACTAGGATTTGTCTGCCCATGCCGAAGATGCGATTGGGACTTGTCTGCCCATGCCGAGGAGACAACTAGGACTTATCGTAGTGCCGAGGTCTTATGTCAGCTCGGCACCATGGTCCTTAGGCTTCTAGGAGTGACTCGTAGTCCTTTCTCCAGTTCGGCGATCACAGGTAGTATCTTCTCAGGTTGTCGATGTTCCATGCTTGAGGTACCTGCTTCCCTTCTACGGTCTTGAGCTCGTATGTACAATCCTCGAATACCCATCTTACTCGGTACGGACCTTCCCAGTTCGGTCTGAACTTACCGACACCGGGCTTAGGTACCATAACCTTCCAAAGAACCAGGTCACTGAGACGGAAGTGTCGTTTCTTGACCAGGGCATTATACTACCGAGCCACTCTCTGTTGGTAGGCTGCAGTCCGAATGTATGTCAGATCCCGTACTTCTTTCACCAGGTTGAAGTTGGTATAGAACTCATCGTCGTTTGTTTCCTTGTCGTAGGCCTCTAAGTGTAGTGTCGGCACCTCGATCTCTGCTAAGATCACCGCTTCTGTGCCATAGGTGAGGTTGAAGGGGGTCTCACCCATGGCGGTCTTGATGATAGTCCGATAGGCCCATAACACACTGGGCAGTTCATCTACCCACAGTCCTTTGGCTCGGGTTAAGCGAGCCTTCAATCCATGGAGTATGGTTTTGTTGGTGACTTCCGCTTGCCCGTTTGCTTGGGGTGTGCTACTGAGGGGAAGTTTTGTTGTATTCCCATCTTGGCACACCAATTCTGGAACTTAATGTCCTCAAAATGCTTTCCGTTGTCGGAGATGAGAACCCAAGGTAGCCTGAAGCGACATACTATATTTCTCTAGAAGAAATTTTGTATGTTACGGGCTGTGATCGTCGTTAGGGGTTCCGCTTCCACCCACTTCATGAAATAATCCACTACTACCACCAGGAATCTCCTCTGTCCTATCACTGACGGGAATGGGCCAAGAATGTCAATTCCCCACTGTGCAAAGCGCCATGGGCTGGTTAGGTATTTAAGGTCGGTGATGGATGTTGGCATGCCTCTGACACTCATTGCACTTCTTGACGAGCTCAAGTGCGTTTACCTTCATTGTGGGCCAGTAGTACCCTTATCGTAGCGCCTTCTGGGTGAGAGCTCTGCCCCTAAGTGTCCGCCACACAAGCCCTCACGGGTGTCGCGGAGAATGAGCTCGGCCTCTGAGGGTTACAAGCAGCGCAAGTAGGGGAGCATGAAAGATCTCTAGTACAGTTGTCCGTCTATAATGACGTACTTAGCTGACTGGCGCTCTACCCTTCAAGCCGCATTGCGATCTGTAGGGAGGGTCCCATGAAGCAGATAGCTCGCGAGTAGGTCAATCTAGCTCGGCTCTGCTTGTGCTACAGGAGTGACCTCTCCTGCCCCGCCGAGAATGCTAGGCTGAGGTAGGTCCTCTATGTACACGGTCCGCATGGTGTTGCTAGTTGTGCTGGATAACCGGGACAAGGCATCGGCCTCAGCGTTCTCGGATCTCAGGATCTGCTTGATGAAATAAGATAGGAAGCTATGTAGAACCTCTCTGACCTTGGCTAAATAAGTGGTTATGGTGGGGTCGCGAGCTTCATACTCGTCGCTGACCTGATTGACCACGAGCTGGGAATCGCTGCAGATGGTGAGGTGTTTAGTCTTTACTTCCTTTGCTAAAGTGAGCCCGGCTACTAATGCCTCGTACTCTGCTTCGTTGTTGGATGATGCAAAATCGAACCGTAGCGCATATTCCAGTTTCACCCCGCTTGGACCGTACAGAATTATGCCCGTGCCGCTTACTTGCTGATTGGACGAGCCATCGACATGGAAGATCCAGGGCTCCTCGTCCCAGGTCGGACTTGCTCAAACCGGGATTGGTGCCGCACTAGTTAAAGCTTCCTTCATGTGCTCGAACTCAACTAGTTTGGGGATTGCAGTGCTAAATGTGCATTCTGCCACAAAATCGGCTAAGCCTTGGGCCTTAATCGCCGTTCGGGGTTCATACCGGATGTCATACTTACTGAGTTCGATGACCCATTTTGTCAGTTTGCCAGACACCTCGGGCTTGAGCAGGATCTACCTCAGAGGCTTGTTGGTGAGGACGACGATGGTGTGTGCTTGGAAGTAGGGACGAAGCTTCCGAGCCGCTATGACTAGTGCATACGCTAGCTTCTCGATCTCCGGATACCTTGTTTTAGCATCCTGCAAAACCTTACTAAAATAATAGATGGGTCGTTGAACCTGATCTACCTCTTTTATCAGTACCGAGCTGACCACCTCATCACTCGCAGAGAGGTACAACTGTTAGACAGTTTTGTATGCCCTTAGCTTCAATCAGAATGATGTACTTTATGAGTTTATTGTAAATGAATAAAGATACATATTTGATTCATGTTCCCTTGGTATGTTTCTGTGTAATACCCTTAAACTGGACACTTAATGAGACTCGTGTTAGTTTAGAATGTTCACAGCCAGTGGGTCGGTCTGGGGAGACCTATCCTGACAAGGCTGACACTGTGGTGCCACCAAGTCGGTTGGGGTGGCCTGTCTCAGCTGCCAGGGTGAGACCCTAGGCACATACAGTGTATGATTAATTGAATCCTTGAACTGGACCAGATTTCCAGTATTGCCCTGGACCTTGGAGATTGATGGGCAAAACTGGAAAGTTACATCCGACCCCTAGACTCGATTATGATACTGCACTAGGTGTCGGATTGGGCTATCTTTGATGTACCAATCAGTGAGATCCTTAGCGGGGGTCAAAACCTAGGTATGTTGGGACAGTCCGAGAATTCATCTGAGTGGGTGATCATGGTGACAGGATCAGCCCTTTTGTCGGACAAAGGTAATGATCGGGGATGCACTCTCACTGATGGAAACCAAGACTGCCGGCAGCCGATTTCAACCGTTGAGATTTGTTTTGTAAAATATATTTTATATAAGATATAAAAGTATATATATATGGTTTCTAAATTGTTTGCAAGAAGGTTTTAATTCCCGGGATCCATATGAGTGGAGAGTGCAACACTGTTCCTTGCAGCCGAGGGAGAGGTCCTCTCTTGTCGGGCAGTGTATGATCATTATGGGCTGAGAGGTTAAGTGTAAGACCATTGAGGATAACACCTGATGGGCTAATCTTGCATCTGCCCACAGTCCCTGGGTGTTACAAGGTGGCTTGGCCCAGGGACCACTTAGTGTAAGTGTTGGGCCCATAGAGCCCATTTGATGGGTTTCAGGGGGTACACTATCTTCAGCAGTGCATTCGGCCTGGCCTTGTAACAAAGGCTGGGCTGAACCCATGTGGCTGATGTGTAGATCAATGCTTGGGTCCCACGCCATACAAGGAAGCCCAACTGGGCAGCAATTTGGAAGGTTTTTGAGTACATAACCTTAAATGGGCCTTAAGCCCATTTCGAACTGGGCTGATTTGATCAGTCATCTAAAGGGGGTGAATTCTGAAGTGGGTCAGCTAAAAGGATTGGGCTTAGACCCTATCCACTCAGAGAGTCCAAGATCTAAATAAGATTTAGATCTGGAAACCTCCTAATTAGATTAGGAGACAGCTGATCTGATCTGCAGATAAGATAAGGATTATCCCTTATCACTAAGGGACTTCTAACCCAAATATAATTTGGATTAGCAACTCCTAATCTAATTAGGAGCTGATCCCTTTAAGATTATAAAAGGGGAAGGGGGGCGGAAGCCTTGAAAAAAACACAATAACATCAATAGCATTCTTCTCTTTAAGAAAGAGAGATTAAGAGATTTGTTGCATACTGCGAATTCTCTTCTGCCGCCACCTTCCTGCCATTGCCATTCCTTCAGTTCGATCTCTAGTTCTTGGGAGCAATCAAGATTGGATCTTGATTTCAATCTTTTGGGAAAAGATTGATTGGAGCTGTACTCACAAGCCGTCCAGTTGATTCTTGTGAAGGGTCAAGTTCTTTTGAAGAACATTGCTGATTCTGCTCCATCCTTCCTTGGGCGTGAACACCTCCATTGGGAGATAGTATTTCTCCGTATCAGGTATAATCCTCTCCCACTCCTTTTGGTTCAGATCTGGTTCAGTTTATGGTTCAAGATTGATCATTGAAAATATGATTTTCTAAATAGGGAATACGATTCCCAGTTGAAGGGAGAGATAAAATTTTTGAAATTCGCCCCTTATTCCGCAATCTTTGGGCATCCATAGGATGGATCTCTCATCCCTTCAGTGGTATTAGAGCCAGGTTCAAATCTTGAACCAGTTTGTTTCAGATCTGAACCTGCGCAAATGGGCAGAAGGTGTTCTACCTGATTTGCGCAGATATGGGTTTTGGGAAATTTGTTCCCAAAATTAATCGGTGAATAATCTGAAATTAATTATATATAAATCTGATTATTATTTAGAATTGTTCTTTATGATTTTCTTGATTTATGGGCTATTCATACAAGAGGAGATCGAAATCTTGGTTTGCGCAGGGAACCTGCAAGATTTGCAGTTTCTTGATTTATTTATTACATTTGGTCTGTAAATAATTTTTTTTATTTTCTAGACTCAATGTATAGGTATTCGATCTGTTGTAATTATTAATAGAAATAGGATTTCTATTTATTTTAATTATGGATCGAAGATGGCGGCGCAGAAAGGGAGATTTCGCAGAGAAGAAGATTTCGCAGATGGGAGAATCGCTATCTGCGATTTGCAGTTTGTGAAACTGCATTCTGTGATCTAACCTCTGTTTTGCAGGATGGATTGTGCGAACAGCCCTGATTTACTGATTGTTGTTTTTCTTTTATCAGTAATTAATTTCAGATTATTTTCTTGAATTAAAGATTTAATTAAAAATCAAACCCTAGACCCATTCGAACCAAGATTGGTTCAAACTGTTTGGACCGAATCTAGGGTTTAATCAAGGCTGAAAGTCAGCCCTAATTTTCCCACTAATGGGCCTAAGGATTGATATTTAATTAAATGGTTAATTCGGCCCAACCTGTAAAAGCCCAGTTTTAAATAGTTAAAACTGCTAAAAGCCCACTTAACACATAAAGCTATATGGGTTGAACCGTTCGGCCGATATACCTAGATAATATTAATGGTTAATATTATGGATTTAAAATGGGCTTCAAATGGGCTTTACAGATAATTAATTGATTGGATCAATTTATCCCTGCATGTGATGTATGGATGTGTGATGTGCTACGTACATGGGCCATAAGTGCTTGGCCCATGCTCAATCGACAGTGGCTCTTGCGCACACCATGGCTGAATGCACATCATTGCCATGGTGTCCCTTTTGGTCATTGGATGACCTCCCTCAGTGGTGGGCCCCACACCTCATCATGAGGTCTCGTGCGGAACCCTAGCCGATTCAGGCCCACCAAAATCTGGCTTTATGAAAGTTAGTGGGAGCCACTTTGGTTTGACCTAAAGATAGAACTAGGGCGTAATTATCTGTTCCCTCCAGATAATATGAGTGAATGTGATAGGGAGATTCATATGATGAACTCTCTAAAGGCCTTCCATCATTAGCACGAAGATGGGTCCTTCAGTAATGAGGAAACGCACCAGAAAATGGGCTATCCATTTGCTGTTGGGCTTGTCTATGTGTTTCATAAGATGATAGGGGCGTCATAGACCGATGTGGGAGGGGCTTCACCAGAAAATGGGAACTCTCTCACGGTACCTTGGCGTTCACGAATATGATGGGTAAGCACTCACTGGACAGAAAGGTTTACCTGAAAACGTCTCTGAACCTTGTCTGACAGAGGCCAAAGGGAAAACTCATATGATGAGTGGATATGATCCTTCACAGAAAGGTGGTGGGGTTATGCAGCTGAAACAGTTGGCTTCATGCCCCCTATGTGATTTCCCACATTTCCAGAGACAACCCATAGTCTCCGTCACTGAGAAAGGAGGGAAATCGCAGAGATGAATAAATGGAAATGGATCGTAGATTAAAATCCATATCTATGAAATGAACATGAATCAAATTAGGTCGTGGACTGATGTTTGCTCTTTTATCAGAAAATGGCAAACGGATCATTTGCAAAGCTACTTGATGACAACAAGTTGAAGGGCCCAAACTATGCTGACTGGTATAGGAACCTTATGTTGGTCTTAACCTCTGAGAAATTGAACAAGGTAGCAAAGAATCCTGCCCCGGATCGTCCGGGAGATAGGGCTTCTGAGGCCCGAAGAAGAGAATACCAAGAATGGGAGGAGAAAAACTCCCTTGCCCGTTGCTATATCATTGCCTCCTTAGACAATCCAATTCAGAGGCAGTTCGATCAGATCGAACTTGCTAAGGACGTATTGGACAGTCTTAGGACAATGTACGAAGAGCAGAATCGTTCTACTCGGCAGAAGGTCTTGAAACAGTTCATGACCGCATAGATGTCCAAGGGCCAACAAGTTCACGACCATTGTCTCCGGATGATGGGTTATATCAACAAACTAGAGGCTCTTGGATCCGGGCTGGATCTGGTAACTCAGATCGATGCTATTCTCAACTCTCTGCCTCCATCCTTTAATCCATTCATCATGAACTACAACATGAACAAGCTGAACGTCAGCTTGCAGGAACTCAGCAATATGTTGCAGAGGGCCGAAGAATTGATTAAAAAGGATGAGCCCATTGCCATGCTTGTTGAAACTGGCAAATTGGGCAAGAAAAGGAAGGCGAAGAGAAAGCCCCAAAAAAAGGCTGCCAAACCCAAGAAACAGAGGAAGGACAAGGCATCAGATGCCTGTCATTTTTGCAAGAAGACCGGCCACTGGAAAAGCAATTGTCCTGCCTACCTGGAATCCAAGAAAGGTAATTTTGAAACTTGTGTTATAGAAACCAATTTGTTGGTAGCTTCTGTGTCCTGGTGTATTGACTCTGGGGCTTCAACTCATGCATGTAACTCACTGCAGGGGTTCAAGGTAAGCAGAAGGCTGAGTGAAGGAAAAGTCACACTCTACTTGGGGACTACTGCAACTGTTGTAGCCGCGGCCATAGGAACCGTGGAATTATATTTTAGAGAAGGAATAATTGTACTGAAAGATTGTCTTTATGTACAAAATTTAAGAAGAAATTTGATTTTTGTCTCAAAACTGTGTGCAGATGGTTATTCTGTCTTCTTTAGTAATACGATTACTATTAAAAGAAACAACAGATTCATCGCATACGGGGAACTGGAGAACGGTCTCTATGTTCTACATCCTTCTCTAGAAACTAACATAACCGAAACTACGTCGGTTGAAAACCCCAAGAAGAGAGCCCGTGATACAGTTAATCCCACGTGTCTGTGGCATTACCGACTTGGCCACATCGGTGTTGACCGAATCACAAGGTTGGTAAAGGATGGTCCTTTGGATTTTCTAGCTGTAGAAGATCTTCCCACCTGTGAGCCTTGCCTACAAGGCAAGATGACGAAACGGCCATTTAGTGGTAAGCCTGAAAGATGTACAGGCACACTTGACCTAATACATACTGATGTATGTGGTCCCCTGAGTGTTAGGACACGAAATCAACACGTGTATTTCATCACCTTCACAGATGATTTTTCACGATATGGTTACGTGTACCTAATGAGACACAAGTCTGAATCCTTTGAAAAGTTCAAAGAGTTTAGACAAGAGGTCGAGAAACAGTTAGGGAGAGAAATTAAAGCCCTTCGATCCGATCGAGGTGGCGAATATCTCTCTGACGAATTCAGGGACTACTTAAAGGACAATGGGATAGTATCACAATTAGCTCCTCCTGCTACACCACAACTTAACGGTGTTTCAGAGAGGAGGAATAGGACCTTATTAGATATGGTCCGGTCGCTTCTCATACACTCAGAGTTACCCACATCCTTTTGGGGTTACGCATTAGAGACTGCGATTTACGTGCTGAATCGGGTTCCAACCAAATCGGTTCCGAATACTCCATATGAACTTTGGACCGGAAAGAAACCAAGTGTCAGACACTTGAAGATTTGGGGTTGTCCAGCACATGTTAAAAGAACGAGTGCAGACAAGTTGGAATCTAAGACCAGCCGTTGCCTATTTGTAGGCTACCCAAAAGGCTCTGTAGGTTACCTTTTCTATGACCCAAGTGAGCAGAAAGTGTTCTGCAGTTGAAATGCACAATTCTTGGAAACCGACTATATCCTGGACACCCATCATCAGGAAGTTGTTCTTGATGAGGAGAGCTCAGGAGCAGTGGGAGATGTCCCACAAGTTCCAGGTAGTGACCAACTTAGAAGATCCACTCGGGCATCCAGGCCACCAGTCCATTATGGTTATGATCAGGATAGTTACCTGGTGGAAACCTTGACTAGTGGGGAGGATCCCGTGACTTACGCGGAAGCTATGTTGGACATAGATTCCCAGAAGTGGGTGGAGGCCATGAGAGCAGAGATGGACTCAATGGAGGTCAATGGAGTCTGGACTCTAGTAGATCCACCCTCCGGGGTAAAAGCAATCGGTTGCAAATGGATTTACAAGAGGAAGAAGGGCCCCGATGGCAGGATTGTGACCTTCAAGGCTCGTCTGGTGGCGAAAGGGTACACTCAGAAAGAAGGCATCGATTATGAGGAAACCTATTCGCCTGTGGCCATGCTTAAATCCATTAGGTTCCTGCTAGCTGTAGCAGCATACCATGATTATGAGATTTGGCAGATGGATGTCAAAACTGCATTCCTGAATGGAGATCATACTGAAGATATCTATATACAGCAACCGCAAGGCTTCATTGCTGTAGGTCAGGAAAACATGGTATGTAAACTTAACAGATCCATTTATGGGCTTAAGCAAGCTTCTAGAAGTTGGAACATCCGTTTTAACTCTGCTGTCAAATCGTTTGACTTCGAGCAGAATCCGGATGAACCCTGTGTCTACAGGAAGTACAGTGGGGATAAGGTTACCTTTTTGGTTCTGTATGTAGATGACATTCTGCTCATTGGGAATGATGTAGGAATGTTAAATACGGTGAAAGATACAGCATGGAAAACTGCTTACATTGACAGATCGAAGCGGATAATAAGTTTATCCCAATCTGCTTACATTGACAAAATAGTCAAAAGATACAGCATGGAAAACTCCAAGAAAGGAAATGTTCCTTTCAGGCACGGAGTCACTCTCTCCAAGAAGATGTCTCCCAAGACTTCTGAGGAGATTGATGGCATGAAAGACGTTCCCTATGCCTCTGCCGTAGGGAGCATCATGTATGCCATGTTGTGCACTCGTCCTGAGTGTAGTAAGCAGATTTCAGGCCAACCCAGGGCAGGAGCATTGGACTACTGTGAAAAACATACTTAAGTACCTTCGAAGGACAAAAGAGTTTTTGTCTGGTGTTCGACGGTAGCTCACTACAGATCCAAGGGTATACAGATGCCGATTTCCAATCAGACCCAGATGATAGAAAGTCTACATCTGGATATGTTTTCACGATAGAATCGTGTGCTGTTTGCTGGAAAAGCAGCAAACAGGGGTCCACTGCAGACTCCACGACCGAGGCCAAATACATTGCCGCAAGTGAGGCTGCCAAAGAAGCTGTGTGGATGAAGAAGTTCGTTCACGAGTTGGGAGTTGTTCCGTCCAGCACATCACCCATCCCATTGTTGTGTGACAACAATGGAGCCATTGCTCAGGCTAAGGAGCCACGAGCCCACTCGAAGTCGAAGCACATCGAGAGGAAGTACCACGTACTGCGGGAGATTGTTGGTAGAGGGGACATCCTGATTCAGAAGGTAGCGTCAGCGGAAAATGTAGCAGACCCATTGACAAAGCCACTATCACAGAAAGTGTTTGAGAAACACGTGGAAAGCATGGGACTCCGGCTAGTACCTGATTGGACCTAAGTGCAAGTGGGAGCTGTTAGAAAGTTTTGTATGCCCATAGCTTCAATCAGAATGATGTACTTTATGAGTTTATTGTAAATGAATAAAGATACATATTTGATTCATGTTCCCTTGGTATGTTTCTATGTAATACCCTTAAACTGGACACTTAATGAGACTTGTGTTAGTTTAGAATGTTCACAGCCAGTGGGTCGGTCTGGGGAGACCTATCCTGACAAGGCTGACACTGTGGTGCCACCAAGTCGGTTGGGGTGGCCTGTCTCAGCTGCCAGGGTGAGACCCTAGGCACATACAGTGTAGGATTAATTGAATCTTTGAACTGGACTAGATTTCCAGTATTGCCCTGGACCTTGGATATTGATGGGCAAAACTGGAAAGTTACACCCGACCCCTAGACTCGATTATGATACTGCACTAGGTGTCGGATTGGGCTATCTTTGATGTACCAATCAGTGAGATCCTTAGCAGGGGTCAAAACCTGTGTATGTTGGGATAGTCCGAGAATTCATCTGAGTGGGTGATCATGGTGACAGGATCAGCCCCTTTGTCGGACAAAGGTAATGATTGGGGATGCACTCTCACTGATGGAAACCAAGATTGCCGGCAGCCGATTTCAACCGTTGAGATTTGTTTTGCAAAATATATTTTATATAAGATATAAAAGTATATATATATGGTTTCTAAATTGTTTGTAAGAAGGTTTCAATTCCCGGGATCCATATGAGTGGAGAGTGCAACACTGTTCCTTGCAGCCGAGGGAGAGGTCCTCTCTTGTCGGGCAGTGTATGATCATTATGGGCTGAGAGGTTAAGTGTAAGACCATTGAGGATAACACCTGATGGGCTAATCTTGCATCTGCCCACAGTCCCTGGGTGTTACAAGGTGGCTTGGCCTAGGGACCACTTAGTGTAAGTGTTGGGCCCATAGTGAAAGAATGGTAGGATCCATCCAATGGACGCCATAAAGGTTGCGGAATGGGTGGGGCGAATTTCAAAAATTTCCTACCTTCTCCCAACTGTGAATCATATTCCCTGAATTTAGAATACAATATTCAAGGATCTACTTGAACCCTAATCAAACCAGATCTGTACCAAAAGATAAATGGGAGGATTATACCTGATCCGGAGAAGCAGTATCTCCCAAAGTTGGTGTTCACGCCCAAAGAATGCTCCAAGATCTGTCCCTGCTGAAGATGACACAGCTGTGGATGGAACAGAACCAGCAGGGTGCGTCCTACACACTGGATCCTTCACAAGAATCCCCTGGATGTACTAAACACTGAATTCTTTCAGTCTTTCTTGCAAGACTGATGTCAAGAACTGGTTTCTTGACTTTCTTTTCTGCAAAGATCAAATCTTGCAACAATGCAGATGGCGGCGGCAGGAGGAGATTTCCAGAAACGAAAAGGCTGAACTGTTTTCTTTTCTGGAGAGAATGAGATCTAATCTCAATTCGCAGGAACCTTTCTTGCTTACCAGAACCTCTTGGATCGAAATCTGATTTTCCTGTCTTGGTTCATTCGAAAATCTCCTCTCTTTTCTTCTTGATTAAGAAATCTCCTAATTAGGAGTTATCCCAATCCAAATCAGTATTTGGATAGGGGATAATCTTAATCCCTTTCCCAGATAGAGTTAGCTTACTCCTGATCTTATCAGGAGGTTACCAGATTCAAATCTGATTTGAATTTGGTCTCTAAGAGTGGATAAGGCTAAGAGCCCAATCCTTTTTGCTAACTTCAATCTCAAATTCGCCCCATTGATGGGTGATCATATCAGCCCACTTCGAAATGGGCTTTTGGCCCATTAAGTATTCAGTGTTTAATTAGTTTCCAATCTGCTGCCCAGTTGGGCTTCTTTGTATGGCGTGGGACCCAAGCATTGATCTACACACCAGCCACATGGGTTCGGCCCAGCCTTTAATACAAGGCCCAGCCAAATTCACTGAAAATCTCAATGAACCCCTTGAGTCCATCGTATGAACCCTATGGGCCCAACACTTACATTAAGTGGTCCCTGGGCCAAGCCATCTTATAAAAACCCAGGGACTGTGGGCAGGTGCAAGATTAGCCCATCAGGTATTATCCTAAATGGTCTTACACTTAACCTCTCAGCCCTTAATGATCAAGCAC
This sequence comes from Nelumbo nucifera, assembly GCF_055504915.1. Classification (NCBI taxonomy): domain Eukaryota; kingdom Viridiplantae; phylum Streptophyta; class Magnoliopsida; order Proteales; family Nelumbonaceae; genus Nelumbo; species Nelumbo nucifera. The sequence continues at coordinate 141,394,256 of NC_142649.1, read as the reverse complement.
TGCCCGACAAGAGAGGACCTCTCCCTCGGCTGCAAGGAACAGTGCCGCACTCTCCTCTCTCATGGATCCCGGGAATTAAAACCATTTGCAAACATTTTGAAACCGTACATATATATGTAAATATATTAATTTTGCAAAAACAAAATTCCAACGATTGAATTCAACTGCCGGCAGTTTGGTTTCCATCAGAGAGAGTGCATTCCCGATCATTACCCTTTGTCCGACAAAGTGGCCGATTCTGTCACTATGACCACCCACTCAGATGAATTCTCAAACCGCCCCAACATACCCAGGTTTTGATCCCCACTAAGGATCTCACTGATTGGCATATCAAAGGCAGCCTGATCCAGCACCTAGTGAAGTGTCATAATCGAGTCTAGGGGTCAGGTGTAACTTTCCAGTTTTGCCCATCTATCTCCAAGGTCCAGGGCAAGACTAGAAATCTGGTCCGGTTCAAGGATTCAAGTAATCCCATGCTGTATGTGCCTCGGGTCTTACCCTGATGGCTGAGACAGGCCATCCCAACACTTGGTGGCACACCAGTATCAGCCTTGGCAGGATAAATCTCCCCAGACTTATCCAACGGCTGTGAACATTTAAAACTAACATGAGTCTCTACAAATGTCCAGTTTTAGGGTTTTACACAGAATTAAACCAAACAACATGAATCAAACATGCACTTTATTTATTTCCACTAAATAACAAAAGTACATCAAAATGATTGAAGCTAAGGGCATACAAAACTGTCTAACAGCTCCCACTTGCACTTAGGTCCAATCTGGTACAAGCCGGGGTCCCATACTTTCCACGTGTTTCTCAAACACCTTCTGTGTCAGTGGCTTAGTCAACGGGTCTGCCACATTATCCGCTGATGCTACCTTTTGAATTAGGACGTCCCCTCTACCAACGATCTCCCGCAGTACATGGTACTTCCTATCGATGTGCTTTGACTTCGAGTGGGCCCGAAGCTCTTTAGCCTGGGCGGTCGCTCCATTGTTGTCACACAACAACGGGATGGGTGATGTGCTGGATGGAATCGCTCCCAATTCGTGTATGAATTTCTTCATCCACACGGCTTCCTTGGCAGCTTCACTTGCGGCAATGTACTCGGCCTCGGTTGTGGAGTCTGCAGTGGACCCCTGTTTGCTGCTTTTCCAGCAAACAGCACACGATCCTATCGTGAAAACATACCTAGATGTAGACTTTCTATCATCTGGATCCGACTGGAAATCGGCATCGGTATACCCTAGAACTTGCAGTGAACTACCATCGAATACCAGACAAAACTCTTTCGTCCTTCGAAGGTATTTGAGTATGTTCTTCACAGCAGTCCAATGCTCCTGTCCTGGGTTTGCCTGGAATCTGCTTACCACACTCACCGCCTAAGCTATGTCCGGGCGAGTGCACAACATGGCATACATGATGCTCCCCACAGCTGAGGCATAGGGAACGTCTCTCATGCTCTCAATCTCCTCAGAAGTCTTGGGAGACATCTTCTTGGAGAGAGTGACTCCGTGCCTGAAAGGAACATTTCCTTTCTTGGAGTTTTCCATGCTGTATCTTTTGACAATTTTGTCAATGTAAGCAGCCTGGGATAATCCAATTATCCGCTTCGATCTATCTCTATAGAGTCGAAGACCCAGTATGTATGAAGCTTCTCCAAGATCTTTCATGGAGAACTGCTGTGATAGCCATACCTTGACCGAAGTCAACATTCCTACATCATTCCCAATGAGTAGGATATCGTCCACATACAAGACTAAAAAGGTGATCTTGTATGCCCTTAGCTTCAATCATTTTGATGTATTTTTGTTATTTAGTGGAAATAAATAAAGTGCATGTTTGATTCATGTTGTTAGGTTTAATTCTGTGTAAAACCCTAAAACTGGACATTTGTAGAGACTCATGTTAGTTTTAAATGTTCACAGCCGTTGGATAAGTCTGGGGAGATTTATCTTTCCAAGGCTGATACTGGTGTGCCACCAAGTGTTGGGATGGCCTGTCTCAGCCATCAGGGTAAGACCCGAGGCACATACAGCATGGGATTACTTGAATCCTTGAACCGGACCAGATTTCCAATCTTGCCCTGGACCTTGGAGATAGATGGGCAAAACTGGAAAGTTACACCTGACCCCTAGACTCGATTATGACACTTCACTAGGTGCTGGATCAGCCTGCCTTTGATATGCCAATCAGTGAGATCCTTAGTGGGGATCAAAACCTGGGTATGTTGGGGCAGTTTGAGAATTCATCTGAGTGGGTGGTCATAGTTACAGAATCAGCCATTTTGTCGGACAAAGGGTAATGATCGGAAATGCACTCTCTCTGATGGAAACCAAACTGCCGGCAGTTGATTTCAATCGTTGGAATTTTGTTTTTGCAAAATTAATATATTTACATATATATGTACGGTTTCAAAATGTTTGCAAATGGTTTTAATTCCCGGGATCCATGTGAGAGGAGAGTGCGGCACTGTTCCTTGCAGCCGAGGGAGAGGTCCTCTCTTGTCGGGCAGTGCTTGATCATTAAGGGCTGAGAGGTTAAGTGTAAGACCATTTAGGATAATACCTGATGGGCTAATCTTGCACCTGCCCACAGTCCCTGGGTTTTTATAAGATGGCTTGGCCCAGGGACCACTTAATGTAAGTGTTGGGCCCATAGGGTTCATACGATGGACTCAAGGGGTTCATTGAGATTTTCAGTGAATTCGGCTGGGCCTTGTATTAAAGGCTGGGCCGAACCCATGTGGCTGGTGTGTAGATCAATGCTTGGGTCCCACGCCATACAAAGAAGCCCAACTGGGCAGCAGATTGGAAACTAATTAAACACTGAATACTTAATGGGCCAAAAGCCCATTTCGAGGTGGGCTGATATGATCACCCATCAATGGGGCGAATTTGAGATTGAAGTTAGCAAAAAGGATTGGGCTCTTAGCCTTATCCACTCTTAGAGACCAAATTCAAATCAGATTTGAATCTGGTAACCTCCTGATAAGATCAAGAGTAAGCTAACTCTATCTGGGAAAGGGGTTAAGATTATCCCCTATCCAAATACTGATTTGGATTGGGATAACTCCTAATTAGGAGATTTCTTAATCAAGAAGAAAGGGAGGAGATTTTCGAATGAACCAAGAGAGAGAAATCAGATTTCGATGCAAGAGGTTTTGTAAGCAAGAAGGGTTCCTGCGAATTGAGACTAGATCTCATTCTCTCCAGAAAAGAAAACAGTTCAGCCTTTTTCGTTTCTGGAAATCTCCTCCTGCCGCCGCCATCTGCATTATTGCAAGATTTGATCCTTGCAGAAAAGAAAGTCAAGAAACCAGTTCTTGACATCAGTCTTGCAAGAAAGACTGAAAGAATTCAGTGTTTAGTACATCCAGGGGATTCTTGTGAAGGATCCAGTGTGTAGGACGCACCCTGCTGGTTCTGTTCCATCCACAGCTGTGTCATCTTCAGCAGGGACAGATCTTGGAGCATTCTTTGGGCGTGAACACCAACTTTGGGAGATACTGCTTCTCCGGATCAGGTATAATCCTCCCATTTATCTTTTGGTACAGATCTGGTTTGATTAGGGTTCAAGTAGATCCTTGAATATTGTATTCTAAATTCAGGGAATATGATTCCCAGTTGGGAGATGGTAGGAAATTTTTGAAATTCGCCCCACCCATTCCGCAACCTTTATGGCGTCCATTAGATGGATCCTACCATTCTTTCAGTGGTATCAGAGCCACAGGTTCGAATCTTGAACCAAAAGAAAATCAGATCTGACCCTGTGCAGATGGATAGAAGGTGTTCTTTCAAGATTTGCGCAGATTGTTTTCTTTTTTCAAGAAACTGTTTCTTGTTAAGGGCGATTGATCTGAAATTAATTTCTATTAAATCCAAAATTTATTTGGAATTGTTCTTTATTTATTTTGATTTAATGGACTGTTCAAACCTGGAGATCGCAGTGCAGTTTTAGCGCAGATGGTCTGCGCACCCTTTTTCTTTTCTATTTATTTATTTCATTCAATTCGGTCTGTAAATATTTTTTTTATTTTTAGACTGAATGTATAGGATTTGATCAAGAATGTAATTAATAGAAATAGGATTTCTGTTATTTTTCTTGATTAAAGAAGATGGAAGAAGATGGCGGCGCTGGAGATTTGCAGATGGAGAAATCGTTTTCTGCGATTTGCAGTTTATGAAACTGCAACCCTTGTGATTAACCTCTGTTTTGCAGGTGGTAAGAACAGTCCATAATTGTTTTGTGTTTGCTAGAAATCAAAACTATTAATTTCAGATCATTCAATAATTAATTCTTGAATTGAAAATCAGTTTTGGACCATTTCGGACTAGATTGGACCAAAACTGTTTGGACCGAATCTGGGTTTCGAAAGGGGCTGTTCTCAGTCCAATTGTCTCACACTTTTGTTCCAAATCTGATGTTCAATTACAGGGATTAATTCGGCCCACCTGTAAAGCCCAGTTTTAAAGGGTTAAAACTGCAAAAGCCCATTATTGTGAGATAAGCTGTATGGGCCGAACTGCTATCTGCGATTCAGCCCATACACCTAGTGGACATTAATCGTTAATGACTTGGTTTTTAAATGGGCCGTTGAATGGGCTTTACAGCAATTAATTGATTGGATCAATTCCTCCTTTACATGTGATGTTTGGATGTTTGATGTGCTGCGACCATGGGCCATAAGTACTTGGCCCGTGATGACTCGTTAGTGGCTCTTGCGCACACCATGGCTGAATGCACATCATTGCCATGGTGTCCCTGAAGGTCATTGGATGACCCCCCCCCTTTGCCTGGTGGGCCCCACAACCCTGAAAAGGGATGCGTACGGAACCCCTAGCCGATTAAGGCCCACCAGAAATCTGACTTTATGAAAGTCAGTGGGAGCCACTTTGGTTTGACCTAAATTAGAACTAGGCCGTAATTTTGTTCCCTCCAGCAAATATGAATGCAAGTGATAGGGATATCCATATGATGGACTCTCTAAAGGCCTTCCGTCATTAGCACAATGATGGGTCCATCAGTAATGAGGAAACACACCATAAAATTGGGCTATCCATTTGCTGTTGGATCTGTTAGAGTGTTTCATAAGATGATAGGGGCGTCATAGACCGATGTGGGAGGGGCTTCACCAGAAAATGGGAACTCTCTCACGGTACCTTGGCGTAACCTGAATATGATGGGTGTGCACTCACTGACAGAAGGGTTTACCTGAAAACGGCTCTGAACGTTGTCTGACAGAGGCCAAAGGGAAACTCATTTGATGAGTGGATATGATCCGTCACAGAAAGGTGGTGGGGTTATGCAGCTGAAACAGTTGGCTTCACGCACCCCATGTGATTTCCCACATTTCCAGAGACATTTCATCATCTCCGTCACTGAGATAGGAGGGAAATCTCAGAGATGAACAAATGGGGATGGAACATAGATTAAAAGCCATATCTATGTAGGTAAACATGAATCAAACTAAGGTTGTGGACTAATGATTTTGCTGTTTTATCAGAAAATGGCAAACGGTCAATTTGCAAAGCTTCTAGACGATAACAAGCTTAAGGGCCCAAACTATGCCGCCTGGTACAGAAATCTTATGCTGGTCCTAACTTCTGAAAAGTTAGACAAGGTAGTGAAAAATCCTGCCCCGGAACGTCCGGGTGATAGGGCTTCTGAGGCCCGTAGGAGGGACTACCAAGATTGAGAGGATAAGAACTCCCTAGCCCGTTGCTTTGTCATTGCCTCATTAGACAACTCAATACAGAGGCAGTTCGATCAGATCGAACTTGCCAAGGACATATTGGACAGTCTAAGGACAATGTATGAGGAGCAGAACCGTTCTACTCGACAGAAGGTCCTGAAATTGTTCATGACCGCGCAGATGACCAAAGGGCAGAAAGTTCATGACCATTGTCTTCGGATGATGGGGTACATCAACGAACTTGAAGCTCTTGGATCCGGGCTAGATCTTGGCACGCAAGTGGATGCCATCCTAAATTCTTTGCCCTCTTCCTTCAATGCGTTCACTATGAACTACAATATGAATAAGTTGAATGTCAGCGTCCAGGAACTCAGCAATATGTTGCAGAGGGCCGAGGATTTACTCAAGAAGGATGAGCCTGTGGTTATGCTTGCTGAAGCTAACAAATCGGGCAAGAGAAAGAGAAAGGCAAAGAAGCCCCAGAAGAAGACTACCAAACCCAAGAAGCAGAAGAAGAACAAGGCATCTGATGTCTGTCACTTCTGCAAGCAGACCGGCCACTGGAAGAGGAACTGTCCTACCTACCTGGAATCTAAGAAAGGTAATATCGAAACTTGTGTCATAGAAACTAATATGTTAGTTACTTCTGTGTCCTGGTGTGTTGACTCCGGGGCTTCAACTCATGCGTGTAACTCACTGCAGGGGTTCAAAGTTAGCAGAAGGTTGAGTGAAGGTGAAGTGACACTGTTCTTGGGAACAACTGCAAGTGTTGCAGCTGCGGCAATAGGAACCGTAGAATTAGTTTTTAAAGAAGGAGTCCTTGTACTTAAAGATTGTCTTTATGTACAGAACTTGAGAAGGAATTTAATTTCTGTTTCAAAATTGTGTGCTGATGGATATACTGTTTACTTTAGTAATATGATTACTGTTAAACGGAATAATAAATTCATCGCATGCGGGGAACTAGAGAACGGTCTCTATGTTCTGCATCCTTCTTTGGAAACTAACTTAACCGAAACTACGTCGGTCGAAAATCCCAAGAAAAGGACTCGTGATACAGTAAATCCCACGTGCCTCTGGCATTACCGACTTGGCCACATCGGTGTCGACCGAATCACAAGACTGGTAAAGGATGGTCCTTTGGATTTTCTAACCGTAGAAAATCTTCCCACTTGTGAACCTTGCCTCCAAGGTAAGATGACTAAGCGGCCATTTGACGGTAAGCCTGAAAGATGTGCAGGCACACTTGACCTAATACATATTGATGTATGTGGTCCCCTGAGTGTTAGGACACGGAATCAACACGTGTACTTCATCACCTTTACAGATGATTTTTCACGATATGGTTACGTGTACCTAATGAGACATAAGTCTGAATCATTTGAAAAGTTCAAAGAGTTCAGACAGGAAGTCAAGAAACAGTTAGGGAGAGAAATTAAGGCCCTTCGATCAGATCGAGGTGGCGAGTATCTCTCTAACGAATTCAGGGACTACTTAAAGGCCAATGGGATAGTGTCACAACTAGCTCCTCCTGCTACACCTCAACTCAATGGTGTTTCAGAGAGGAGAAATAGGACCTTGTTGGACATGGTCCGGTCACTTCTCATACGCTCAGAATTACCCACATCCTTTTGGGGATACGCATTAGAGACTGCTATCTACGTGCTGAATATGGTTCCAACCAAATCAGTTCCGAAAACTCCATATGAGCTTTGGACCGGAAGGAAGCCAAGTGTGAGACACTTGAAGATTTGGGGTTGTCCTGCACACGTTAAAATAACAAGTACGGACAAGTTGGAATCTAAAACCAGCCGTTGCCTGTTTATAGGCTACCCAAAGGATTCGGTGGGTTATCTATTCTATGACCCAAGTGAGCAGAAAGTGTTCTGCAGTCGAAACGCCCGATTCTTAGAATCCGATTACATCCTGGACACCCATCGTCAGGAAATAGTTCTTGATGAGGAGAGCTCAGGAGCAGTGGGAGATGTCCCACAAGTTCCAGGTAATGACCAACCTAGAAGGTCCACCCGGGTATCCAGACCACCAGTCCGATATGGTTATGACCAGGATAGTTACCTGGTGGAAGCCTTGACTAGTGAAGAGGATCCCGTGACTTACGCGGAAGCTATGTTAGACATAGACTCCCAGAAGTGGGTGGAGGCCAGAAGTGGGTGGAAGCCGTCCAGTTGATTCTAGCGAAGGGTCAAGTTCTTTTGAAGAACATTGCTGATTCTGCTCCATCCTTCACTGCGCCATCTTCAGTGGGAGCAGATTTTGGATCCTTCCTTGGGCGTGAACACCTCCATTGGGAGATAGTATTTCTCCGTATCAGGTATAATCCTCTCCCACTCCTTTTGGTTCAGATCTGGTTCAGTTTATGGTTCAAGATTGATCATTGAAAATATGATTTTCTAAATAGGGAATACGATTCCCAGTTGAAGGGAGAGATAAAATTTTTGAAATTCGCCCCTTATTCCGCAATCTTTGGGCGTCCATAGGATGGATCTCTCATCCCTTTAGTACAACTTTAAAATATATCCCTCCTTGGGTCGGGTTAGAACCGGGATACTAGCTAGGTATTTTTTCAGCTCGTCAAAGGCGAGTTGACACTCCGCGGTCCACTCGAAGTCCTTGCTTTTCTTTATGGCCTTAAAGAATGGCAGGCAACAATCTGCCGACTTAGACATGAAACAACTCAGAGCGGCTATGCGGTCGTTGAGCCTCTAAACCTCTTTTAGTTTGCGAGGTGGTTTCATATCTAAAATGGCCTTTATCTTTTCTAGGTTGGCTTCGATGCCACGTCGGTTGACTATGTAGCCCAAGAATTTACCCGAAGTGATGCCGAAGACACATTTGTCGGGATTTAACTTCATGTTGTTTTTTCGTAAAATTTCAAAAACATTTTGCAAATCATTCAATAACAGTTTTGAAAATTGGGTCTTAATGACCATATTGTCTACATAGCATTCAACTTTGTTGCCAATTAATGGCTCAAAAATTCCATTTTCAAGTCTTTGAAAGGTTGCCCCGACATTTTTTAGTTCAAAGGGCATAACCTTATAACAATACAGTCCAAGCTCGATCACAAAGGCCGTTTTCTCTTCATCGGTGGGGTCCATTCTGATCTGGTTGTAGCCCAAATATGCATCCAGAAAGCTCAACAACTCATGCCCTAAGGTCGCATCCACTAGGCAGTTGATCTTGGGTAGCGGGAAGCAGTCCTTTGGGCAGACTCTATTTAGATCGGTATAGTCGATGCACATGCACCATTTACTGTTGGCCTTTTTTACCAAAACTGGGTTAGCTACCCAGCTCGGGTAGCGGACCTCCTTGATAAAGTCTGCCGCTAGGAGCATCCTGACCTCCTCGTCGACTATCCTCCAGTGCTTCGGGGCGAGGTTGCATTTTTTCTGTCTAATGGGCCTGACTAAGGGATCAGTATTTAATTTGTGAGTTAGAATTTTAGAATCTATGTTGGGCATTTCTACCGCGGACCTTGCAAATAAATCTAAATTTTTAAGTAAAAAACTTACCAGCTGAGAGTGAAGTGGTTCCTCGATCGAAGTGCCGATCAGGAGGGTCTTATTTGTATCATCTGTTGAGACCGGGATGTGAATCGTGTCTTCTATCAGTGTAACTCACTCCTCGGCATATTTCGTATGTCATTCAAGCTCGAAGTCATCCGCTAGTTTGGCTTTCCCCTTGAGGGCGGCGACGTAGCATTTGCGAGATTCGAGCTGGTCGCCTCGCACCACCCCTACTTCATAGTCTGTAGGGAACTTTATTGCCATGTAGTAGGTGGATACTACCGCACGTAGTGCGTGTGCAATGGGCCGACCTACTATGGCATTATACGGGGAGGGAGTTACGACCACTAAGAATGTATGCTCAAACCTTGCAATATTGGGCCACGTGTCGACCTCTACGGGTACTGAGACTCACCCTAGAGGTCTGACCTCTTCACCGCTGAAGCCTACCAGGGGAGTATCCATTGGCTTTAGATCGCTTGTCTGGAGCTGCGGCTTGTCGAAGGCATCTTTGAATAGGATGTCGGCCCAGCTACCCAAATCCACCAGGACGCGCTTGACTTCAAAATCATTTAGCCTCAACTTTATCACCAAAGTGTCATCATAAGGATATTGGATCCTGCGCACATCATCTTCTGTGAAGTAGATGGGGTCTTCGAGCTTGAGTCACTTCGGCGAGTTCCACTCTTCATTTTATAATTCGCGAACCAAAGCTCGACCTGCTGCCGAAGTGCAGCCCGCAATGATGGACCCACCAGTAATCATGTTGATTACTCCGTGGATCGGCCTTTCTTCAGGCAACTGCCATGGCGGCTACTGGCTCTGTCTACTGCTGGACTCGGGGGCGTTTCTTCTCTGGTCCCCCTGCCGATCTGTTTGGTGATCTGCTTGGTTCCTATTTTTCGATCTAGTCACAGAGGTTCCTGTAATTCTCTATACTGTGTCTGTGGTCTTTGTGGAAATGACAGTACACATTTCTGTTTCTGGTGGCAGGATCTCCCCTCAACCGAGGTGGCCACTTCACGTAGGAGGAGTTTTTGATCGCCATCAGGATTTCTCCTCGCTTCACGTTGAGGGGTGTGTAGCTCATACTTTCGACAGGTGGAGTTCTGGAACATTGACCTGACTGGTGAGATCGCGAATGTGATCGGCTCCCAGACTTGTTTCCTCCCCTAGTCGGGGACTTGCCCTTTCTTCTCTTGTTCCCATCATTGCTTGCGTTGTCAGCTTCCCTTTTCCTCTTTTCTGCTGGATTTTCAGTCCTTTGATTCATCTCTTCCTCGGTCCCGATGAACTGATCAGCGAGCTTGAGGAATTCTGTGATGTCTTTCGGCTTGTTGGCCACCACATGCCACTTGAACTCCCTATGGGTTATACCTTTCTTCGCTATCGTGAGACTCACTGCTAGATCTAGATTGGGGATCTGTAGGCAGGTGTCATCGAAGCTCTTGATATAGCTTCTAATGGACTCCCCTTTTCGTTGAACTACATTGAGGAGGCTTTCTTGGGATCTCGGGCACTTCTTGCTAGTAATGAAGTGTGAGGTGAACAATTCCATGAACTGTGCCCAACTCTTGATTGTTCCTGGCGCGAGGTTCTGGTACCATGTGTGAGCTACCCCTTTAAATGTGGTGGAGAAAGCTATGCACATGGAGGACTCATAAGCCCCAGCTAGATGCATCTGGGACTGAAAGGAGTCTACATGGTCATTAGGATCAAAAGATCCATCATACTTGTCGAGGGGAGGATTTTTAAAGTCCTTGGGCATCGGGGTCGCCAATAACTTGGAGGAGAGAGGGGATGACCTGGAGAGGAGAGGAACTGTCTTTGTTGTTGTTGAGCTCGCCTCCTCTTTACCTTTTATTTGTTCCTGCTGGTTGGGCCTTGGGGGCTGACAGTTCTGGGCTAAAGTTCGGCGTGCTTTGCGATGCTTGCGCTGCTGCTTCTTGGTTGGCTCCACATTGGTGCTGCTGACCTCTGTATGGTCTGGTACTATTCTGGCGTGAGGTGGCTCTTGTCTGCTCAGATGTTGAGGCTGGCAGCCAGGGATGGAAGGACCTTGCCTTGAGTTCATGGCCAGAACCCCGAACCGGTTACCTGTGAGCAAACTCTCTTGATGCGATCGCCGAGGAAGGATGGTCCTGGTGGGCTGGGTGTCTCCAGACCTGTTGCCCTGTGAAGCGGGTGGAGTGACCTGCCCGCCTCTCCTGCCGCGAGGTGAGACTTGGCTCCCAAGAGGAAGTGGAACCTGAGAAGTCTCCTCGCCTCACTAGGGAGATCGGGTGCTCTGTACACGAGGCCGATTCAGATGAATCGCTAAATGCCGGGGTGTAACCAGCTACTGGCTTTGCTGCAATGGAGGGAACTGCTGCTGATAGATTTGGTAGAAGACCTACTGCTAGTATTGTTGAAACTGTTGGACCTGTTACATTTGGACTTGAATGGCCTGCACGCAGTGTACTAAGTCATCGAATTGGGATTTCCTGACTCCGAGGGGAACCACAGATGGTTCAGCAAAGGTCGCACAACTACAGGGGGGTGTGGTGTGTTTACCTGCATAGAGGCTTATGGCATGGCTAGTGTAGGAACCCCAGCCGTAGTGAGCGGCATGGTAAACTGACCAATGCAGATGGATGGGAACTGAGGCTGCCCCCCAGAGATGTTCATTTCAGTTTTTTGTCCGATGTTGCTGGAAGATGCCATGGATTTTTGAACTGCTATTGATGGTGGAAAAGGCTTTTATGTAGCATTTCCCACAAACGGCGCCAATTGATGTAGCGTGATCTGACTGCTCCCTGCTAGAGGATGATCTGGCTTCCAGTCAGACGACAAACTAGGTGGATCTGCAAAATAGGATCAGAGAACCCGGGGTGGCCAACCCGGCGAGGTCGCTCCGATGCTTAAGTTAGCAAGCTTGTTACGAGCTGAAAATTGCTGAGAATATTGAGAGCTAGAGAGCAAAGAAATCACGCGTACCTTGAGCCATCGGGGGTGGAGCCTTTATATAGTTGAGTCCTCGCGGGTTTTACAGATTGGTTCTGGGATCTTCGTCACAATGGGATCCGTTTCCGCGTTAATTGGAAGATAATGTTGCCAACCGATAAGGCTTATCAATTCCGCTCGAATCGGGTGGGGAGGAGATAATGCTAGCTGTTACGCGGCGTGGTCCCATGACGTTCGGAATCCATTGGAGGGATTTTCGGGATCACCACATAGTGGTCTCGAGTCAGTATCCCCGAGCTGGTGCCTTTAAGTTCCAAACTGGGTTGAATGCCGAAGTGCCTTGGGATCGAGGTAATCCTGTTGCGATCTCGTCCCGAGGTGGTTGGATATCCAAGCTTGATCTGTTGTGGACTGGTCATGTCAGGCTGAGTTGTCATCTCTTGGTCAGGTCGTGACCACGTGTCCCCTCTTTACTAGGTCGGGTCAAATCATCGTTCATCAGTTCTCAAGGAAAATCATAAGTTTCTCAAATTACCTATGATAATTTTTTCATCAAAAAGTGCCAACTTTGACAAATCAATGTGGGGGTTCATCATAGCCATTAACATTAGTTTTAAGATTGTTAGAAAATGTGAATAAATATGGTTGTAGTAGAAATGAAACCAACATCCAAACAACCAAATCCAAACTATAGGAAATAAAATAGTAATCTGATAAAGAACTAATGGAACCTTACTGGTGTAGCTAAGTCGCAAAAAGTGTTCGTTTTCCTTAAAATCAATTTCGCCTCCTCTTTGAGTATTCCCATTGGTGCAGAAGGTTTTCGGTGATCGGTCTCCAAGATACAACTCTCAGCCTTGGCGTTGTGTGCACTCAAAATCCAAAATAGCAGACCAGTATATTACCTACGCCCAATACGGTTCAATATAGAGAGAAAAAATAGTAGTGGAAGAGAGAAAGAACACATACAAAAAAGCAATTTTTGGAGTGCTTAAAAAACTTGGCCATTAAATAAACTTAATGCCAAAATAGCAACATCTCCCACTAATGTTGGGAGTTCTCCCACAATTAGGAGAGTGGGGCATTTATAAAAGAGACGTAACGAAAACAGACTCTCAGTTAAAACATTAAATCCTTAAAAAAAGAAAACAAAAAAGGTAGGGCAAGGGCCCTAGACCTACGTGCGCTGCACAACATAGCACAACACAACATAGAACAACATGATGCGGCGGGCACGCGGGCATGTGTGTATGTTAGGCCTGGCCCGGTGCATATGTTCGTGTAATGGTATAGTTGCACTCTATCCATATTCTTCAAAGACACAACCCAAAAGCACAAGGTATAAGATAAACCCAAGAGGAGTACTCTTCATAATCCATGTGGGACTCAAGCCAGTCTAAATATAGACAAAACAGAAAAGACAAAAGACAACAAGCATATAGCATTAATTTGAATCACACAAAAACCAAAACAAAGAACCAACAAAACCTTTTAGGTTTAAGCTTCACACCATTTCATCATCTTTCTCCCTTGATGGCAAGGTTATAGATTGATGTTTTTTACAATTTGTTCTAAGAATAATGTTCATAGTTTTTCCATGTCCCAACTCCTATATTGGATCATTACAATTTTCTTTACCTTTTAATTTTCTATGTGGTGCCTACTATATCTCTTAGTGGTATATTTAATACACACCTATAATTTCATAATTTGCAAGCTTTACCATTTCTTATTGTCCACATGAGGCATCTCCTTTATTTTTTCTCTTTGTCTACAAATTTTTTTTTCATGCCCAAGATGTTGTCTTTGGAACTATAGCTTCCAGGAAGCTTTTCCCCTTTAAGTATTTTTTCTTAAGAACTTGAACCCATAGGTTTCTATAGAGGTGTAAATTGGGCTTGCAGGCGGCCCGTGCAAAGTGTGGGCCATGTCGTGCTGGCCCGTGGGCCGTTATGGGCCATGCTGCCCTCCCCGTTGAAAAATTTGGGGGTCGGCCAGGTCGAGCTGTGCATTGGGCCAAAACTATTTATTTAAAAAAAATTGACAAAAAACTTAAAATTTTAATTATATATGAATTTTGTATATACAATTGCTTATATATACAATAATTAAATAAATTAGTATAATAAAATTAAAAATATTATTTATTTTATTAATATATTATATAATTATAATTTATATAATATTATATAACTATATATAAAATATATATAAATATATAATATATATATAATATGTATAAATAATATATATGGGCCGTGCCGGCCCATGGACCTAAAACCCCAAGCCTAGCACGGCCCGCATGATCATGTCGGGCCTAGCATGGCCCGTGGACCATCGTGCCGGGCCGCGGGCAGCACTGCCCGATTTACACCTCTAGGTTTCTATCTTCTTTCATAACCATCCATCCTAATTTCATCAAATTTGCTCTATTAATTGCCTCCATTTTCCTTATACCTAATTTAGCATTTTCTTTTAGCATGCATATTTTACCCCACTTGATCCAATGGAAGGACTTTTTTCTTTCCCCAAAAGAATTTTTTTTTTCTTTTTTGCACTTTTTCTAGTTCTTTAATGTTGTGTTTCGGAAATTCGAACAAACTCATTTGGTATTGAGTTATTTCAAGAGTGTTGTTCTTCCTCCAATGGATAGACAATTATTTCTCCATCCCTCTAGTTTATTGTTAACTCTCTCCATGTACTCTTTAAATTTGCCTTTATTTTTAACCATTAATTTTCTCAATAATGGTTGTATTCTATTTACCTAAACTTTATACACTACATTGCATTGGCTCATAGACCTATAATGCTTAAATCTCTCTGGGTTATTATCCTTTGGGATCAGTGTGATGTGTGTTTTACTTAGTTGTTTATTTAATTTTTTAGAGTGGAAGAAAGCCTGAATTACCTCTTTCTCATTGTCTCTAATTATGTCCCCGTGCTTCTTATAGAATTTGGCATTAGACCATCAGGTCCATGGGCCTTGCAATCCCCAATTGAAATAATTGCTTCTAAAATTTCCTCTTCCTATACTTCTTTTCCCAATCTTTCATTTTCTTCTTTTGTTATAGTGGGTCTAATGCCTCCAAGAATTTGTCCATATTATTAACATTTCCGTTTTTAAATCATTCCCTAAAGGCCCTAGTAGATTCAGCTTTTATCGAGTCCAGATTTAAGATCAATTCATTATTTTGGTCTTCTATTCCCAAAATTTTGCTTTTATGCCTTCTTATTACAATCAAGGTATTAAAAAAATTTGTATTTTTAAATCCATTTTATTCTTAATTTTTGGGCCAAAAAAATCCCTTATTTTTATAATATCTTCCTTAATCTCACTTCAATAGCCTCTTTCTTCTTTTACAAAATTAAGTTAGGGTTTTTTTTTATCTATCCTTTTGTGTTTGGGTTAGCATTGCTAATAATTTTCTTTTTCCTTAAATATATGGCCAAAATTTTCCCTATTCTAAGGTTTGAGATTTTTTGCTAGTTCTTTGATTTTGGCTATAAAGCAATTCCCTCTTGAGCCAGTCACCTTAATTTGTCATAAGTTGCTTATTACCCCTTTAACCATTGGCATTGGGTCAAGGTTTCCACATGGCTTTGTACCTGAATGATTTTGGGCCCCAATTTGTTCCATATTCAGTAGTTAATAATCAAGTTGTATTATTCAAACTTAAAAAAGGCAAGTTTTCCACTCTTGCATCAAAATGCATGTTCCATTCTTCATCTGCGAGTGCCTAGTCTATTTTTTCGTAGAAGAGGCCCTTTTCTCTATGTGTATGTGGGTCCTTTGAGTTTCAGATCTATTAGATTACAATTGTATATCATTTCATTGAATTTTTTAGTCACCTATGAGACACCATGGTCCATTGGTTTGACCATTAATGTCCTAAAGCCATCTCCACATTGTTGGTTGCTCAGGTTGGTTTGGAGGGACATTAATAAAAGTCATGAACGATAATCAGTTAAAACCTTTCTTAGTGATTCCAGTATAAATCAGGCGATCATTAGAAATCAAAATATTCATTAGTGATCCATAGCAACCATAAGCCACCTGCAAAGCCAATAAGGTTCACTACATATTTCTTATCACAATTAAAAGATTTTAATATTTTGTCACCCCTATCAAGGTTTACTCTAATTTCAAACAAAAAAACCCATGTCGAGTTTGTGAATGCTAAGCAAAATTTATGTACCTATGACGTGTGGGGCTTCCAACATCTTTTGCATTCCATGCAAGAACCTTAGGCCATGTTTGGGAGTACTTATGTTAAAAATAAGTGTTTATTGAATAAGTGCTTAGAAACAAGTGTTTATTCGAATAAGCACTTATTTGCATTTGGTGCCCAACTTTTCCAATTGCTTATTTTAAAAAATAACCATTTATTTCATATTGAGTGTTTGGTAGTCTTTTTCTCTAACAAGCACTTAATTAAGAATTTATGACTTTTTTGTCCTTCATTTTCTTTCAAATTTTCAAAATATACCCTTATGAAAATACTTTTTATTAAATTACTTTTATAAAACACTTTTATGAAAGTACTTTTACATGAAAGCTCTTTTATCAAAGTACTTTTGCACAAAAGCACTTTTACAATAGCACTTTATAAAAGTACTTTTACAAATGCACTCTTATGAAAACATTTTTATAAATTTTTATGAAAGCACTTTTGTGAAAGTACTTTTATAAAATTCAACTAGGGATAATTTTGGAGGAAAAAAATTGAACAAGTGCTTATTGTATAAGCACTTAAAAAAACCTAAAAATTTGGGCTTAAAAAATAAGCCCTTATTTTTAAAATGAGCACTTATTTCGGGCTTATTTCCCAAACACCAATAAGTGCTTAATGATGCGGTCCCAACCCAAATAAGCACTTAATTTCTTCACCTTAATAACAATTTAGGTAGATTAAACAGATTCTTGCATAAAACTAATTAAGGGTGAAATTTCATTTTACCTAATTGAAGTTCAAATCGAAATTAATTTAGTTTGGAGGCAAGTATGCTTGGGTGACGAAAACTTCTTTTTTTTTACGCCAAAGAAGGCAATTCATTTAAAAGTTAGTTCGGTGTACAATCTTGGAGAAACGAAGTATGTAAAAAATTAGGAACTATGGAGTAGGTATAAGAAGACAAAATGTTAAGAGTTTTCCTGGCCAATATGTGTGACACTTGGTTTCCCGAACGCTTGGTGAATCACATTGAACTGTGGGGAATGCTATTTAAGAGAACCTTGCAATCAGCAATGTGATGTTTGATGTGCCACGGAGTGTCTTTTGAGACCTCCAACAGGGAGTTAATCACTAATAAAGCATCTCCAAAAATAACTTAATGAAAATGAAAATTAAGTGCCAACATGATACCCTCCTTTAAGGCCAAAACTTCCATCTCCATAGATGAACAAAGAGGGAAGGCGATGGAACCAGCTAGGATGAATGAACCCCAATGATCTCTAGCTATTAGGCCAACCCCGGCTTTGGTAGAAGATGTTGCTCCATCGAAATTTATCTTAATATGTAGGGGGGGAGGTCGTACCCAACTCAAACCGTATTCGAGATTTGAAAATGAAGAGTGAAGATTGTTTGCAATGGTTAACAGATTGAGAGATTTTTTGTTGAAATCACCACTCACCATGCTTTCCAGATCTACTAGAGGATTAGAGAACATTTGGTGAAGATCAAAATAGTTCCTTTCTTACTGGGATCCTCCATTTCATTCCAATATGTTAGCCAATCAATCATGGTCCAGTTTGAATGATAGTCAACTTTCAGATTTAAAGGAGACATGAACTAGATTCTTTTTACTTCTGGACATTAAAAGAACAAATGATCAATGGATTTTGCTTGCAAGTAACAAAAATTGCAAATACAATCACAGGTGATTCCCCTCTTGGCAATCTTAGTTTTAACCAGAATGGAGAGATTGACGCACTTCCATATAAAGTGAACTCGAGGTTGGAGGTATTTGAATTTCCAAAAGTGATTCCAAGTCCAATTCCCAAATGCAATGTTGGCTTGAGACGAGCTGGGAGATTGTAGATGAAGGATCTGGAGAGCAGAAGATGTTGTAAAGAGTCCATTAGAGGAAGGCAACCAAATAAAAAATTCTTCCATGGATGTTTCGTGAGAGGGAAGAGGGGTGCTCAATATGGCTTCAGCTAATGGTTGAAGAAATGATGCCGTGATCAAGGAGTAATTCCAATTGCCAAAGTTCACCTCAATGAGATTACCAACCTTACCATTGTAAGGGGTTCCTACATCTCTAACATCGTTAGGAGACCACCCATCAATCCATGGATCCTCAAGAGTATAGATTTGTTGGGGCTTCACAACAACCACCCACAGTATAAAATCACAAGGTATTTAAAAATAACAACCATGAGAAATCTAATAGTAGCAAAAAAGATGAAATCCAAGAAAAGACAGAAAATAAACACCACAAAGAACACAAAGATTTACGTGGTTCGGCCTTACTGCCTACGTCCATAGGAGAGACAAAATAAGTTCTTCACAATGAAAGAAAACTGAGAAACAATGCAAGTAGCTTGTGGCTTGCAGCCCAAACCAACCCTTAACCCTTGTACACCTATCCTTCATTTTCTCTCAACCCAAAGAGCAAAAACAAGAGAAAAATCCCACTCTCACACCAAGAGCACTCTATATTTTTCTCTCACACCTTTTCACCCAAAAACCTTAACCCTACATGCAAAAGAAAGTTTTTATATGTAAAACCTCTTTAAACTAAAGAGGAACCACATCAATCGTTGCATTAAAATTAATTTAGCAGTTGTAAAATAAGACATAATCCCAACAATCTCTACATTGGCTTATTTTTCAACCACCTTAGAGATATACTATTTGTGCCTCCACCTATTTGCAAATACCGAAAACCTCCACTAGCCTTGTAAACACCACTAGCTACACATAACCTGAATCATTCGGTCATGACTACACCTGATTCAATCAAAATGGCCAATGTACCTAACTGTACCCAAGCTAACAATCCTAGTTAACTTCAGAAATGAACCTCGATCATTCCTTTCTTCCAACAAGAATCTTCCTCTCACCATCATCTATATCTTAAACTTGCAGCACTTGTCTCCACTCTATCCGCAAAGGAGACCCTCTGTGTGGCCACACTACCTTGCGTATTCCATTTCCATCATCCCATCGAGGTCTTGGAAACCACTATACTCCCAACTAGATGATATAAACCCTTGCATTTTTCTCCCTTCATTAGGACCATACCGCCATGTGTGATTTTCATGGCTCCACCTCTAGCAAAAACCTTGCAACCCTTAGAATCTATCCAACTAAGTGATATTAGATTCCTACATATTTTTTGGGACATACGCCACACCACCCAAAGGGCGAATTACTCCATCAAACATTTTGACTTTTATTGTCCCAACACCCGTTATGTTACACGTAGATCCATCACCTAAGGAGACAACACATGTTTTCCTCTCTTGGAACGCAAAAAAACATTCCTTCTTGGAGCAAATATGCATAGAACATCCAGAATCTAAAACCTACTCATTTGAAGAAAAAATGCACATACCTTCGGAGACTGTGAAAACGTCTCCATCATCATTAGATACAATTTCCACGCTTCCATATTCATCCCCACTCCTTTTTCGTGTAGGACAATCTCTCTTCATGTGACCAAATTCCTTGCATCTATAACACTGTGTCTTGTCATTTTACCTGGCCTTGGATCTAGACCTGTTGCTCTCAGGCCCCCTATCAAGCAACCTTCCTTTCTGATCTGGCCCAATGTAACCAACGCAGAGTCCTATCCATTCTCATACTTGGGCCTCCTCCTAACCTCATTTGATAGAAGAGATGTAGTAAATTCTTCCAACTTCACTATATCTTTCCCATACAACAATGTTGTCACCAAGTTTTCATACGAATTAGGAATTTAGGTGTTCCAAGAGATTCTCAACTTTCCCTAGTTGATCCAAGATACTGTTGAACACATCTAGGTGTTCTAAGAGATTCTCACCTTCTTCCATCTTCAACCCGTATAACTTCCGCTTCAGATATAGCTTTGTAGTTAAGCTTTTTCCCAAATAAAGCTTCTCTAGCTTATCCCACAATTCTAGTGCAGAATTTTCCTCCATAACGTTAAACATAACGTTATTAGCCAGGAACAATAGAATTGTACTAACACACCTATACACAATGTCCTCCCAATCAACATCCTTCATGTCTTCTGGTTTCCCATCATTTCCCTTCAACGCTCTAGCCAAGCCTTGTTGAACCAGGATGTCCTTTACCCTTCTTTGCCATAGAGTAAAACTGCCTTTGCCATTAAACCTCTCAATCTGGAACTGAGAACTTGTACCTTTGCTGCCATTATCTCTCAAGCAATTTTACAAACACCTTGTAAACACTAACCTGGGAGCTTTGATACAAATTTGTTTGGGCCTCACAACAACCACCCACAGTATAAAATCACAAGGTATTTAAAAATAACAACCATGAGAAATCTTATAGAAGCAAAAAAGATTAAATCCAAAGCAAAGACAAATAAAACAAGCGCTACAAAGAACACAAAGATTTATGTGGTTTCGACCTTATCGCCTATGTCCATGGGAGAGACGAAATTAGTTCTTCACTATGAAAGAAAACTGAGAAACAATATAGGTACCATGTGTCTTGTAGCCCAAACCAACCTTCGACCCATGTACACTTGTCCTCCCTTTTCTCTCATCTCGAAGAGCAAAAACAAGAGAAAAAAAAAACCCACTCTCACACCAAGAGCACTCTGTATTTTTCTCTCACACCTTTTATCCCCAAAACCTTAACTCTACATACAAAAGAAAGGTTTTATATGTAAAACCTCTATAACCTAAAGAGGGACCACACCAACCGTTAGATTAAAATTAACCCAGCGATTGTAAAATAAGACACAATCCCAACAATACTTGCCAACCATTACCGAAGACCCATCTAATTTGGGGTTTAATGAGAGATCTCCCATGCAAAATAGATGTCCATACCCTAGAAGGGTTGGACGATCTTTTAATCGACCAAAAGGAGACATCATATTTGAGATATTTTGCCGATAAAACCTACACCCAAAGACTGTTTCTCTCTGTTACTTATATCACAAATATCATGAAAACTCAGTCCACCAATATCCTAGTGTTACATGATGGAATCCCAACTCTTTAAATATAAATATTTATCTTTTTCTAATGAACCCCACCAAAAGTCTCGGCAAAATCTTGGAAGCAAACTCCTTAGATATGAAAGAGGTAGAGAGATTGTTGGACAGTTTTTGTATGCCCTTAGCTACAATCAGTTTTGATGTACTTTTGATATTTAATGTAAATAAATAAAGTACATGTTTGATTCATGTTGCGTGGTATGCTTCTGTGTAAGACCCTAAAACTAGACACTAACGAGACTTGTGTTGGTTTTAAATGTTTACAGCCGTTGGATAAGTTTGGGGAGATTTATCCTGTCAAGGCTAACACTGGTGTGCTGCCAACTGTTGGGGTGGCTTGTCTTACCTGCTAGGGTGAGACCCAAGGCACACGCAGTGTAGGATTACTTGAACCCTTGAACCGGATCAGATTTCTAGTATTGCTCTAGACCTTGGAGATTGATGGGCAAAACTGAAAAGTTACACCTAACCCCTAGACCCGATTATGGTATTGCACTAAGTGTTGGATCGAGCTGTCTTTGATATGCCAATCAGTGAGATCCTTAGCGGGGGTCAAAACCTGGGTAAGTTGGGACAGTCTAAGAATTCATCTGAGTGGGTGATAATAGTGACGGGATCAGCCCCTTTGTCGGACAAAGGTAATGATCGGAGATGCACTCTCTCTGATGGAAACCAAACTGTCGGCAGTTGATTTCAATCGTTGGAATTTGTTTTGCAAAATTTATATATATGATATATAGATATGTATGGTTTCAAAATGTTTGCAAATGGTTTTAATTCCCAGGATCCATGTGAGTAGAAAGTGCAGCAATATTCCTTGCAGCGGAGGGAGAGGTCCTCTCTTGTCGGGCAGTGCTTGATCATTATGGGCTGAGAGGTTGAGTGTAAGGTCATTTAGGATAATACCTGATGGGCTAATCTTACATCTGCCCACAATCCCTAGGTTTTTATAAGATGGCTTGGCCCAGGGACCACTTAGTGTAAGTGTTGGGCCCATGGGGTCCATGTGATGGGCTCAAGGGGTTCACTGGGCTTTCTAGTGAATTCGGCTAGGCCTTGTAACAGAGGTTGGGCCGAACCCATGTGGCTGGTGTGTAGATCAATGCTTGGGTCCCACGCCATACAAAGAAGCCCAACTGGGCAGCAGGTTGGAAGACAATTGAGCACTTAATACATATTGGGCCCAAAGCCCATTTCGATCTGGGCTGATTTGATTAGTCACTTAAGGGGGTGGATCTGAGATTAAGTTAAGCCCAAAAGCTGATCTAATCTGCAGACTAGATTAAGAAGAGTCCTAATCCAAATACAGATTTGGATAAGGGAAACCCCTTATATGATTAGGAAGTTTTCTTAATCATTAGAAAGAGGAGAAAAACCCTAATTCGAATTACTTGAATTCGATCCCTAGGGAGTTTTAGGAGACAACTCTACATTCTTGAGATAGGATCTCAAATAACCCTAGAGAAGAAAATAGCAGTTCGCCATCTTCTTCTCTAGCATTCTCCTTCAGCATCTGCCGCCACCCTTTTCTTCCAGTTCGAGTTCTCAGTTAGAGAAGATCAAGAAAGGTTCTTGATTGTTCGTGTGGTGCTCACGGTCTTCCATCGAGTTTTTCAGAAGAGCCTGGTTCGTGGGACGAACACTCTTGGTTCGGCTCTATCATCACTATGTCATTTTCAGTGGGAGCTGATTTTGGAATCTTCTTTGGGCGTTAACACCAACTTTGGGAGATACTGCTTCTCTGGATCAGGTATAATCCCTCCCTTGTCTTTTGGTTCAAATCTGGTTTGGTTTGGTTCAAGAAAGATCCTTGAATTTTGATTCTAAAATTAGGGAATGCGATTCCCAGTTGGAAGGAAGGTAGGAAATTTTCGAAATTTGCCCTCCCATTACCCAACAGTTTTGGCGTCCATACGATGGATCCTACCATTCATTTCAGAGATAATAGTTGGGAATTGTCTACAATACACTTTTAATAAGAACTCCTCTACCTGCTTGTGACAATAACTACACCTTCCAGTTTTGTATGTAAATTTTACATTGGTCCGGTTTTGTATACGTTTGGAAAGAGAGTGTAATTATTATCGACGTAAAACTACACTCCGGTTCAGTTTTGCGTGCGTTTGGATGGAGTGTAGTTTTACGTCGATAATCGATGTAAAACCTCACCAACTCTAAAATTTTACATCGATAATCGATGTAAAAACTACATTGATTTTATTGATGTAAAACTTTACACTCTTCCACCCATCATTATTTTTAAAAAAGCAACGGTCACTCTCTGGTTCAGTGTAAAACGTCACCAGTGTATGTAAAACCTTATATTTTGTATTATTTTGTATGTATTTATACTGTAGATATTTGTATTTGTACTGTTTTCAAACTGAGCCTTATTTGTAACTTTTTCCACTATGAGCTTCCAATTCAGTTTAGATTAACAAATATCATTTGGAAAAGCTCCCAGATACTTACTGAGGTTGTGCATGAGCTGAATTCCCATGATAGAATCAAGAATTCTCCTATTTCATGCATTGAAAGAACAATATTGTTGTTCTAATTTCATATCCATTGAACAACTAACCATACCCCCAATGCAGGTAATTCATTTGCACCGGATACTTCTATATGTATCTATGTCTAATAACCAGTCTACACACCACCATACAAGGTGCATTCCACTGAGGGTTTGACTATATATCGGAAAAACTTATAAGCAATCAACCATTATCTCCAAAAAGTTAAGCTATCAGGGGTATTCATCAAAATTTATGGGTTTTGATTGGTCAAAACTCTTTTCGTATCATCAATTTCAGGCATCCTAAATTTACAGGATCGACTATGATGCCAGAAAGACATAATACCCGAAAAACTTATGGCGGAAGGATCTTTCATCCCCCTTCGATAGGTGTTTGCTTGATTTATTAGTTTTTCTTGTTTGTTTGTCTGTTCCTTTTTGGTCGTTTTTATTTCAATTTCTCTTGTTTTGTATGTGATTTATTCTTAATAGTTGGCTAGGTCAATTTTGTCATACTGAAATCGAACAAAAGCTGCAAGTCTTCTTTTTGTTCGATCCAAGTGTAAACCGGTGGACAAGGCCGTCTGGTTGATCATCGAAGGAAGATGGAAGGAGTGGCTGAAGTCATGTCGGTTGAGGGAGAATCGCATAACCAAAGGCAAAGAGAGAGAGAGAGAGTATAGGTTTGGGAATTGGGTCTCGGGTATGAGAGAACCTAGATCTATTCCCAAAATGGGTCTTATTTATATTACTTCTTGCCACCTTATTGTGGGTAGATTGGTTCAGGTTACTTGCTTATGGATTAGGTTGGACCGAGTTTGTTTAATTTGGTTCAAGATGGAATGAACCGAGTCTTTGGCCTTATATAACTCCACAGTCTACACCAAATATGACAAAATTGGGTTTAGATAGGTAAGCCCATGCACCCAAAATTATCAGTGGGTTACCGATTCACTGGTTCATCCGCTGGATCCGATCAAGTCTGATAACAGCACTGGCAAAAAAGTTTGTTACCATTCCGGTTATGGTACTATGGTATGAAATGAACCCATCTATGAGATTTTTACTAGTTGACCACACAACCTTGTATTTGTTTCTTCATGAAAAGTTTCATTCAGAAGTTTGGTGATCAAGCCCAATCCAACCCGACTATCTGCGGATATTACCCATTTACCCTCAACATGATGCTAAACCAACCAAATCTTCAACACAACACGATGTGATGATGGACCCAATCCAACTTTCAATCAACGGATCTGCCACATACAAGACGTGTAAAATGGGTCACAGAACTCAAATACTCAACATCTATCTGTTTTAGTGAATACGTAGGTATAGAATTGGACGAGTTCAGTTCAGACCTATTGGTAAAGTATTTATTGGATTAGATTGGACTTGTCCGTCTATAATGGTTTTATATTAAACTGAGTTTATTTTAACAAATTAGAAAAGATAAGAATAGGGTGTAATGGACCAGGTTTGGGTTGGATTGATCGGACAACACAATAAGACATTGAATTCAACTAATCTAATACAAAATATTGATCAGATTGAATTAACCTAGTCCATCTGTAATAAATTCATGTTGAACTGAATCGATTGGACCAATATCTGGTCCATTAACAGCACTTCTTGTCAGTTTATTTTTCCTCAGAGAATATTCTTCACACCAACTTTATAGCAGTTGCAGCCAGAAGCCACACATGGGGAGATCTTTTCAATGGTTGTAACATGCTGTGAGGAATAAACCATCCGGATTAACCTGAGGAGGGCTTTCTCTGATTTACTCACTAGAAAACAGAATTTTATATTCATCACATTCCAAATTAAAATATATAAAATAAAAGGGACAACGGTATTCATAACACAGACAAGGGTACAGATACAGCTAATTGTCGACCAAAAATAAATAAATAAAAAAAAGACACACCCAATGACCCAATAAAAAAATCAATTGAAAATATCCGTGAATTAGAGTCGAGCTGAGCCTGAGCATACTAACTAATTATTTACTTTGTGTGATGTGAAATTGAGTACTAATGAATAAATATTAAAACCTTGGGCTACGTTGGCAAATGGGCGGTCAGTCAGTCCACTGACTGGAAACTTTTCCTCTCTATTACAGTGATGACTCTTGACTACGCACAACTTGTTAAACAAGAACCACTTTCCACGAAACACATGCACCGCATAAGTCAGAACCCTTTACTCCCCTGAGCCCACTGGCTTCGCCCAAGTCATCCATACCATATTTCGTCGTTCAACTTCAAGGAAAGCACGGTCTCCATGTCCCCATACTTTCAGTGAACTACTTTTCTTTTAACTCATACATAAAGTCAGAATTAATTCACAAACACAACTTTTCTTTCATCACTTGATGAACAATAAATGGTTAAGAAAATGTTTCAGATAATAATATAAAAAGTTGGATACAACTCATACAAGTGAAAGGCAATTTCTTTGATGTCGAATAAACTTTAATTTATTCCCTCAAAACTCCAAACCTATTATCTTTTAACCCATCGATCACAATTGGCCGCTTAGCAAGTGAGAGATCGATTAAACATCGGAATTTGTTGTCTTTCCATTGGCTTCGCCTTTCTAGGACTGAAGATGGCTTCAGGTATGGGATTTCTTGGCTTCTTCGTATATCTGATACTGTAGAGGTGTTTGAACAGCTATGTGGAATAAAAATCTGTTTTTTTTTTTTTCTTTTCTCTTTTCATAGCTTTCTGATCCTTATTCGTTAATCTGCGTATGATTCAATTTTGAATTGACTCTAATACTGTTATAAGGTCTGATTGGTTTCCTCGCTCTATGAATTAATTCATCTCCGTTCTTGTTTGGAAACTTTGTCATACTTGTTTGGTTTGGACTTTGGAGCTAGGGAGCGATATTGACGGCCGTGTAGTCCGTCTATTCGCCGCTGAAAGCCTGCAAGCAGCTAAACTATCAAATTTGGAATTCCAATGTAGTAGTAAATGTGTTTGATTGATGGGTTTGCGATTGCCGGCCAAGAGATGGAATTGCCGGTTAAGGACGAAGAGCCTTACCGTCCGAGTATTGACCGTGGTTGTTTGAGATTGAGAACTGAGACATTGAGCCTAACTCTGAAAGGCTTAAACATTTTCGAATCACCTGAATATAGCCAACTGGCCTCTTTCAGGCGCAGGCCCACCGTTAGCCCTGACCCAAACCTACTTCTTGTTGTTGGTGGACCTTAGGCCCAAAATGCTCCCGAGTTTAACCCATTGCAGAATCAGTAGTCGAACATTTCTTTTTGAGTTGGGTTAGCAATTTAGCATTACCTCTCTGTCAGTCGAGTTGTTTGTGTGTATATATTATATATATAACAGAGTTGGTGCAATTATCTTTGTCTAATGAATGTCCTCTCAAGTGTTAAAACAGGTACGAGTCAACCCAGATTGAAATTGTAGCCTCCTAGACAAAAAAAAATCAAGTATAACAAGGGTGGAGAAGAGCTTCAAGTTCCACTGCAGAGGTTAGAGATGATTCCTTTCTTGAGTGCTTCCAAAGCCTTTCGGGTTCTGTGGTTGTATTCCGTATTTGCTGTGCTTCATACACCTTGTAGCGCCGACCCTCCTTATAACATCTGTTCAAGCAACGCAAATTACTCGATGAATAGTATGTTTCAGTATAATCTCAATCTCCTTTTCCAGAATTTATCCTCTGCAGCTTCCCTCTCACACTTCAATAAAGTCACCATTGGCAACAGCTCAGATAGAGTGTATGGCCTCTTCATGTGTGTAAATTACAAAACCCTCGACACTTGTAAGGAGTATGTAGATATTGCTATTCAGAATATCAACCGATTGTGTCCAAACAGAACAGAGGCAACTGATTGGGAGGAATACAGTCAATTGAGCTACTCGAACCAAAATTTCTTCGGCAAAGTTGGTGTTGGAAATATTCCTCTTTGGAACAAGAAGAACATAACAAACCCAGATGAGTTCGCACCGACTGTGAGAAGCCTACTAGCTAACCTTTCTAAGGAGGCTACATTCAATGCATCGAGCAGCATGATTGCGACTGGAAATGCTAATTTTACCGACCATGATACGATATATGGTCTTGTGCAGTGCACCAACGACTTATCTACAGAAGATTGCTATAAGTGTCTCCAAAATTCCACAGATGAAATTCTAAGTTGCTGCTATTTCTATCGAGGAGCAAGAGTTCTTAATAGGAATTGCTACTTAAGGTATGAGTTGTATAATTTCTATCAGAATGCTACTGAATCGGATGCTTTTCCACCAACTCTACCTACCAATCCCGGTGAGTAGACCAGGCTTTCACCTTACTGCATTTTTTTGGTTAATTACCCCTATTTCATTAGAGCTCTTTGAGTAGTACTAAATATACATTTCATAATTGCAAATTTCAATTGAAAGTGTGAACATTTTTGCTTTTTAAAGCAGGGAAGCAGAGTAATAAGTCATCAAAGATTGTAATTGTAATTGCTGCAGCTATCATATTGGCATGTATTATTATGGTAGCTCTTTTAAGTTCATGGGCCTACTGCCATGCCAGGAGAAACAGGTCAAGAAAAGGTAAATATGCTTAAAATTGACACTTCTTCACATAATATACATATATATATATAGATATATTCTTTAATTTCTAATATTGCAAATTAACCTTCTTTTTTGGTTTGTTCCAGAGAAAAACAAAATTATCCTTGAAGAACCTCCTTTGCAGGATATTCATGGTCCAACTAGAACAGATTCTTCATACCAAAACATTGAAGGAATGGATCAGATAAAATCTCAGGATTTTCCTATGATTAGTTTAGCTATTATACATGAAGCTACAAATGGCTTCTCTGATTTGAATAAGATTGGACAAGGTGGTTTCGGCCCAGTTTATAAGGTAATAACATCTCTTGAATTTCTATTAATTCCCAAATGAATTTCTTCTTGACTTCAATTAACGTCCATGAGTGATTCTAGATTGTACCGTTTCCTTTGACAGAAAGTTGAGGGAAAATTCTTAGGAATTTCACAAATTTTGTGAAGAACTTTCCCTCAACTCTCTTCTTTTCTCTTGTTAAGTTTTCTATCAAACCAAACACACCTTTTAGTGTCATCATCTGTTATTGGTGCATCTCCTCAACCTTTCAATCCAAATGTGAGAGAAAGCTAATTAAGGCAAAACTTACACAATGAGAAATATTAACAGGGATCATAGTTTAGGGGTGCATCGATCTTTTTATTATGTGTTGGTTATGAGGTTGTCTAATAAATACCTATTCAAGCTAGCTCTTGTTGGAAAAAAATACTAAGAGGGTTATATATTCAGGGAACTCTACCTGATGAAACTGAAGTAGCAGTTAAGAGACTAGCAAGTTCAGAGCAAGGTTCAGATGAATTCATGAATGAAGTTTCATTAATAATGAAACTTCAACACAAAAATCTTGTGAGGCTCTTGGGAGGTTGTGTGGAAGGAGAAGAAAAGCTACTCGTCTACGAATATATGCCCAATGGAAGCCTTGATGTTGTTCTCTTTGGTTAGTATTCTTTTATTGCTATTTTTTTTGAATTTAATCGGATACTGAAAAAATACAACATAGAATAGAACCCGGTAGTTTAGGTACCCAAAGCCATTTTTCCTTCCGTATCTCAACTGAGATCTAATGCACATTATTTCATATTTTGTTTGGCCAGATGAGAGAAGACGAGCGCTACTCGATTGGAGAAAACGATTTAACATTATTGTTGGAATTGCTCGTGGAATTCTTTATCTTCATGAGGACTCTCGACTTAGAATCATTCATAGAGACTTAAAAGCTAGCAATGTGTTATTGGATCAGCACATGAACCCAAAGATTTCGGATTTTGGCATGGCAAGGATCTTTGAGAAAAATGATAGTGAAGCTAACACTGCTAGAATAGTTGGAACTTAGTAAGTACTTTCCATTTAAAATCTTCTGTTGTAGATAATAAAAGAGCTTACAGTGGTATAGGAAATGCTCTTATTTAGAACAAACATATTTTTACTTCTGCTTGATTTCAAGACTTATTTACTACTCCTTTGTTCTGCATAAACTGAAAAGCTAACATGGGTTTTATTGGTAACTGTTAGATCCAATTAATTCTCCAATACAATTCTCAAATTTTCTTGTAATTTTCTCCTGTCACTCCAAATAGTGGATACATGGCTCCAGAATATGCTATGGAGGGTTTGTATTCTATAAAGTCAGATGTTTTCAGCTTTGGAGTTCTCGTGCTTGAGATCATAACTGGAAGAAGGAATGCTGGCTTCCGTCTGTCCAAACATGCTCCTAGTCTCTTAGCATATGTAGGTCACTCTATCTTTATATCACTTTGTACTTCTTCAAGGAATGGCCATTCTGCCACTTCTTAAAATGCCTAACCCACTTGTGATGAATGCAGGCATGGAGATTATGGAGTGAAGGGAAAGGACTAGAGTTGATGGATCCATTGTTAACAGAGTCATGCTGTAAAACTGAGTTTGAAAGATGCATCCAAGTTGGATTATTGTGCGTACAAGAAGACCCAATGGACAGACCTACCATGTCATCCGTTGTTGTTATGCTTAGAAGTGAAACAGTAGCTCTTCAAGAACCACAACAACCTGCATTCTCTGTTGGGAGGTTCACAGTGCAGTCTGGTCATTCTTTGAGGAGTCCTGATGATCTTTCAATCAATGGATTAACTGTTTCTGCTGTTCTTCCGAGATGAGTGACATTATGAAATGGTTGCAGAGTTATATCCTAGCAGTGCCTTAATTAGAATAAAAGATACAGTAACAAAATTGGGATTTGATGTACATATCAGAATGTAAATAAATATCTACATCCCATTTAATTGACTACTTTTGTTTATGAAATCTAGAAATTAGTAGTTTATCATTTTAACCTCTTGCAAATTAAATTATTAATGTAAAATTCTGTTAAATGAATGGCATGAATTATAATTAAAATTTATATTTGGGATCATATGCTACTGTAATTTACATCCAGCATTATTTCTCTACTTAACCATTAAAAAAAAAGTAATTATTGGTTTATTAATTTTATATCCTATGATGTATAGAAACATGTTTTATACTACAAATGCCACAAAGGCGCTCTAGGTTGTAAATGTTGCATCATCCTTTGTACGTTGCTCTTTGTGAAGGGATGAGAGATCCATCCCATGGACGCCCAAAGATTGCGGAATAAGGGGTGAATTTCAAAAATTTTCTCTCCCTTCAACTGGGAATCATAATCCCTATTTAGAAAATCATATTTTCAAGGATCATTCTTGAACCTTAAACTGAATCAGATCTGAACCAAAAGGAGTAGGAGAGAATTATACCTGATACGGAGAAGTAGAATCTCCCAACGAAGGTGTTCACGCCCAAGGAAGGATCCAAAGACTGCTCCCACTGAAGATATCGCAGTGCAGGTGGAGCAGAATCAGCAGTGTTCTTCTCCAAGAACTCTGTCCTTCGCAAGAATCAGCAAGATGGTACGTGAGCACAGCTTCCTTTCAATCCTTTCTCAAAGAACTGATGTCAAGATCCAATCTTGACTTCTCCCACAAGTGGAGATCGAACTGGCTAACAGGGCGGCAAGAGCAGGGAGGCGGCAAGAGAGTATTTGCAGGGAGCAGAATTCTCTCTTCTTGATTTCAGCGCTAAAGAAAACCTGATGATCTGTGTGCCTTTTAGGCTGCCGCCCCCTTCTTCTTTTATAATCTTAAAGGGATCAGCTCCTAATCAGATTAGGAGTTGCTAATCCAAATCACATTTGGGTTAGAAGTCCCTTTAAGTGATAAGGGGTAATCCTTATCTTATCTGGAGATCCGATCAGTCATCTCCTAATCTAATTAGGAGGTTTCCAGATCTAAATCTTATTCAGATCTTGGACTCTCTAAGTGGATAGGGTCTAAGCCCAATCCTATTAGCTGATCCACTTTAGAATTCGCCCCTTTATTAACTAAATAAACAGCCCAGTTCGAATTGGGGTTTAGGCCCATTAAGCTTATGTGCTCACTTAACCCTTTTAACTGCTGCCCAGTTGGGCTTCCTTGTATGGAGTGGGACCCAAGCATTGATCTACACATCAGCCACATGGGTTCGGCCCAGCCTTTGTTACAAGGCCTGGTCGAATACACTGTTAAAGACAGTGCACCCCCTGAAACCCATCAAATGGGCTCTACGGGCCCAACACTTACCCTAAGAGGTCCTTGGGCCAAGCCACCTTGTAACACCCAGGGACTGTGGGCAGATGCAAGATTAGCCCATCAGGTATTATCCTCAATGGTCTTACACTTAACCTCTCAGCCCATAATGATCATACACTGCTCGACAAGAGAGGACATCTCCCTCAGCTACAAGGAACAGTGTTGCACTCTCCACTCATATGGATCCCGGGAATTAAAATCTTCTTGCAAACATTTTAGAAACCATAATATATATACTTTTATATCTTATATAAAATATATTTTGCAAAACAAATCTCAACGGTTGAAATCGGCTGCCGGCAGTCTTGGTTTCCATCAGTGAGAGTGCATCCCCGATCATTACCTTTGTCCGACAAAGGGGCTGGTCCTGTCACTATGATCACCCACTCAGATGAATTCTCGGACTGTCCCAACATACCCAGGTTTTGACCCCCGCTAAGGATCTCACTGATTGGTACATCAAAGATAGCCCAATCCGACACCTAGTGTAGTATCATAATCGAGTCTAGGGGTCGGGTGTAATTTTCCAGTTTTGCCCATCAATCTCCAAGGTCCAGGGCAATACTGGAAATCTGGTCCAGTTCAAAGATTCAATTAATCCTACACTGTATGTGCCTAAGGCCTCACCCTGGCAGCTGAGACAGGCCACCCCAACCGACTTGGTGGCACCACAGTGTCAGCCTTGTCAGGATAGGTCTCCCCAGACCGACCCACTGGCTGTGAACATTCTAAACTCACACGAGTCTCATTAAGTGTCCAGTTTAAGGGTATTACATAGAAACATACCAAGGGAACATGAATCAAATATGCACCTTCATTCATTTACAATAAACTCATAAAAGTACATCATTCTGATTGAAGCTAAGGGCATACAAAACTGTCTAACACTTTGGATATTACTTTTACAACCACTAGCAATTTGCATGGTTCAACTATTAATTAGATAGTTAATAGTTTCCATTTTTATGTCATGGTAGGAAAAAATTCTCTTCCAAAAAAGTTGATTAGCACTCGTTATAGAAGGGGAGGCAAGAGATTTAATA
The DNA here is from genome assembly GCF_055504915.1 of Nelumbo nucifera. Lineage (NCBI taxonomy): Eukaryota > Viridiplantae > Streptophyta > Magnoliopsida > Proteales > Nelumbonaceae > Nelumbo > Nelumbo nucifera. The sequence goes on along the minus strand of NC_142649.1, from coordinate 141,361,146 downwards.
ATATTCATATTTATCCTCTCCCCCACTTTTCATCTATATCTATCTAACAAAATTTTGAATTTAAAAAATTAAAGAATTATTTACATATTATAATGAAATTATGTAATAACTTTAAAATATAAAAAAAAATTATAATAGATTTAATAATATTCATACTATTAATAATTTTATATTTTTATGAAATTCATAATGAAATTATGTAATAATAATATAAATTATAACTTTACGGATTATTCAATGTAATAACTAGATAATATTTTCAAAATTTAAATAAAAAATTATTTAAATGTTACTCAAATAATAAAAATTAAAAAATTAAAAAATAGAATTTTATTTAAATATTTCAATAACTAGATAATTATATAACAAAATAATTAATATAATGTAATAGCTTTAAAATAAATAAAAATTTAAATATTTTACATATTATTTAAATATTTAAATAAATAAGTATTTTAAATAAAAAATATTTAACAAGCTAATTTTTAATAGTTAAAATAACAAAATTATGTAATATATTTAAAAAAATTCTTAAAAGTAGAAATAATGATATTATTTAAATAATATTTCAAAACTTTAAATAATGATATTATTTAAATAATATTGTAATAACTAAATTTTAAATATTTTAAATATCAAAAAATTAAATAACTAACTCATATTTTAAATATTATTTAAAACAACCAAAATAGATTAAATAACAAAATTTTGTAATAACTTTATTAAATTTATCAAAAATGCAAAAACGTTTACAATAAATTTAATAATATTTGATAATAAGAATATAAAATATAAATAATTTAAAAAATATATATTCTAGATATTATATACATATTATAGAATTTATATATACATATATATATAATAGTTTGATTAATTTGGTTTTTGGTTAACCAAATTCACGAACCTGAAAATCAAAACCAAAATTTTCAGTTTGGTTTTTGGCTTTAACAGAATAATATTCACCCCTAGCAGCCGTATTCTAGTTTGGTCTATTTGATGTTCATTGAGGTCTGGGTTTGGTTCTCTTCGGAAATTTGAATAACTAAAAGGATAAAAAGTGTTTTATGGCATAAGGTATATTTAAGTCTATCTGATAAACTCAAGATCTATATGTTTATTCAATTTATGAAATCTCAGGATATATTCAAATCTTTTATTATCTTGTCAAAGTCCTTTGGATTAGAATGTTTTTTAATTAGTCTTTGAATACAAATTCAATTTTTGCTATGCATAAAAAAATCAAATATTCAGTGCCATTGTCATTTTATAACTCTATATGTTAACAATTTATATACAATTTATATAGTTATAATAGTTATTATTGAAACTCTCCTTCAATTTTCTAGCATTTTCTAAAACTTATCATGTCTTTTCAATATATCACCTTCATTTATAATATAGTCAGTGACCATAACATAACTGGGTCACATATGTCAATTTTATCTTTTTTTTAACGATAAAACTAACCTTGACCAACCAGTCTATCTTGTTAACTACTTCTTGTAGGACAAAAATGCCCTTATGATTTTTACCCCTAATTTCATTGCCTATTTCATGTTCAATCATGAATCATCTCGTAATCCACTACCAAGGATTTCATTGGCCCAATAGTTCAGTTTGAGTGAATTGACAAGCCTATTTTTGGAATTTTGGTTCAAAGAGGGTATGGAGGTATTAAAAAATTGGGATAAGTTTAAGAGAAACTCAGAAAATTTGGCATTGGTTGTTTATTAATTGCCCATTTGGAGGACTGAGCTGAACATTCAGCTAAGCTGGTTCAACTGCTTTGAGATAAATTATTTAAAGAAGCAGAGACGAACAGCCCAAAAAATGACTGACCGGCAGCCCATTTGGGCTCTTGGGATTTTTCCACCTTTCCAAACACATTGACAATTCTCGGTTGCTTCTTCCATCGCCATACAAATTTAATTCTGTCTCGGTAGCAGTCTGCAGTCTAGCAGAGGACTTGTGAAGGGGGGGCCTATCACCTCAAAGCAATCTGTTCCCTGAGCATGAGACATTCATCTTTGGGTCGGTTGGCCGTTGGCCCATTGGATCTAATAAAGCTACATTAAGAGATAGTCCAATCCACCATGCCCCAGGTGGGCTTCTACTTCATCAGAGATTTCCCCTTTTATTTACCCAATAATGATGTTCTGAAATGTTCATTAATCATAATATTTGCTCACGGCTTTTTCCTTGGTTTCATATTCTCTTAATAAAGACATATGTCAGTGACATGCTCAACATTAGTTATTGAATTAGTGGACATATGATATAACAACTATTTAGAAGACCAACTTCATCCTAAAAATAAGATTAGAGTAACTTTCGGTAAATAGACAACCAATTTTAAATTGTCGTCACTTAGCAAATGCATTTACGTTGAACCATCCCCTCCCCTACACCAAGAGAGAAATTTCCTGGACCCCATCCAAATGGACATCAAAGTAATAAAATAGAGAGTAAAACTTAACTATTAACGAAACAATGAGCGTCTATCAAATTCAAACGCTATCAATCCGGTGGGGGCCCATCTCTGAACTCTGATACAAACCAGGCGTGTATAATGGGCATGTGTGGCCCACACCTTATAGCGTGTTCACTCTTTGATTCATTGGTTTACTAATAAATACTTCATCCCATTTCAGTGTTTCACCTCTTTCTTCCTTATGCTCAGCCCTCGTAAGTCGTAACTCGTTCTGTTGTAGGGCTGGTATGGTAAACATTGGTCCGACCCGCTAAGGCGCCAACAAACCCCAATATGCTCCACTTCTTTATTCGCGTACTCTCTATGGATTCATGACTTTATATTTTACAATTTCAGCAAAACACAGCTAGTGTCTTGGGTTTGGGATGCAGTTGTTTATTGCAGTTTGAGTCTCTATAATACGCTTAAATGAAGATTAAAGAAAACCAGGAAGTAGGGTATGGAAAAGGACTGGATCCGGGGATGGCCCATTTTGTGTTTTCCCCCATAACAAGTTAACAACCCCTGCTTGGCGTATCCAAGTATCCAGCTTAAACCCGCAAAGATAATACTAAGAGATGCGGGTTCGAACCGTGGATGATGGATCCAAATAACTATATTATCTTTAATAAATCACAGATAAATTTTCTAACTAGAGTCTAGTCTTAGAGTAAAAAATTAAGATTCAGATTGAAAAGTCGAAGCCAGACAAGCAACTGAATGAATTGCCTATATTCTTTTTCTGAACGTGTATCGATCAGATTCGATCTCTACGGCGTAGTCAAAAATGTCTCTCCAGAGTCTGAAGACAGTCGGATATGCCCCTTCAGCTATGCCTTTTTCGCTTGTCTCCATGACCATAATCTTCCTCTGTAGGCCCAACGATGCACAACCCCTCGATTTCTTTTGCTCAGAAAACACTACTGTATACACTTCAAATAGCACTTTCGCAGCTAACCTCAAACTTGTTCTCATCTCTCTATCATCTAACACTTCGGCCTCAGGTGGGTTTTATAACACCTCCGTAATCTCCAATTCCGACCAAGTCTACGGGCTTGCACTTTGCAGAGGCGATGTCGCCGCTGATGTTTGTCAGAACTGCATCAATACTGCAAGTCAAGAGATCCTGCAAGAGTGCCGAAACAAGCAAGAAGCAATTATATGGTACGAGTTTTGTCTACTACGCTACTCCTACTGGAAATTCTTCTCTACGATGGTGTATGCCGGAAAGTTTCCCAAGTGGAATGAAAGGGAGCAGAATGTAACGAACCCAGATGAGTACCCTATTATCTGGGATAATTTGATGAGAAACCTCATTACCCAGACAGCATATAGTAAGCTTATGTTCGCTACCGGAGAGGCCAGTGTTTCAAATACAGAGAAGACATATGGTCTGATGCAGTGCACAAGGGACCTAAATAGGGGCGAATGCGCAAATTGCCTAAGAAATGAAATGGGAGAATTTCAAACAGGTTCCCTTTCTCGTACTGGGGGAATGGTTCTCGACACGAGTTGTAATTTGAGGTACGAACCATACCTCTTCTATAATGGTTCAAGTGCTTCCCCAACTGCGAACGGTAAGTACTTCACGTCTCTCCTGCTCTAATCCACTCCAAACAAAACATAGAAATGAGTTGAAAAATCTAAATTTAAATGTTTTGTGATGGTTTTAGAACTGGGCCAAAAAGTCTCTCAGTCTTGGTCGATCTTTAATCCAGATATGAGTTTTGCTCAAATCCTACTGCTTTTGCATGGGTATGTAAAACAAGTTGAAAACCACATCTGTCGTTGGTCATCACAATCGATATTGTGCTCTGTTTCTCTGAGTATGCACAACAGGCAGAACTGACTTCTCCTCTTGTGTTCTCTGTTTCAGTTAAGCAAAACAGGGCAATTGACAATACTACTTACCAAGTCGTCCTCAGTTTCGATTGGAAAATTTTTCGTTCTTTCAATACACGCTTTTGTTGACTTCAAATACACACTATTGATGCACATTAAATTAAATATGATTATGGAGGATTGATTGTATATATAGAAATTTTATTTGAAATCGTCGAATGGAATTTGGCTTAGGCCTCTAAAAAACTAAATTTGTAAAAGGTAAAAACTGTTCATCTCTTTAAAGGTATGGTATGAAAGTAGGGATGGCTATTTTTTCCCATCCCCATCGGACCTGACTTCCCTGACCCGGTGGGGTTGGGGATGGGAATTGTTTTGAAGGAATGGGGGCGGAGATTGAAATTAATAGGAATCCTTGATCGGAGTTGGGGGTGGAGATTGAGATCTCTGCCCCACTCCAACCTCAATTATATAAATATATATATATATATATTAAATGTTATTTATATTTAATATATATTATTATATTATATATTATATATATCAAAGTATATTTAAAATATTATTTATAATTTAATATTTTTATTTATTTTAAATAAATTTATTTTTTAAAAATACTGTTATCTAAAAAAATATCGGGGGTCGAGAATGGAAGACAATTTATCCCCAACGAGGATCGGGGACGGGGATGGAGTTAATTTTAGTCCCGCCCTATTGTCATTCCTACATGAAAGACAAAAGGGTCTTTATAGGTTTTGAAAATTGAGGATAAGTTTAAGGGAAAAAGAGAAAGCGAAAGGGAGTCTCAGATAATAACCCTCCAATTTTTTCCATAAATTAACCTTCAATTGAATAGGTGTCCATCACTTGAACGCTTTGAAGAATGGTATCCTATATTAAAGAAGGAAGTTATATTCAGTTTTTATTATATAGAACTAGCAAGTAGCACAGAAATTTGATTAATTGAAAATTTTGGGTTATACATCAATTTCAGCCAGTCAGGGTTGGTGTTGGATTGGCCCTTATTCCAAAGAGGGTTAAAAGGGATTTAAGAGGAAAGAAGGGATTTTAAAATGGATAGGGTAAAAGACTTGAACCTCCTTCAGGTTTGTCATAAACACTTATACTGCCTCTCTAATTTTTAATAGGACTTAAACCTCCCCTATCTAAATATGATGCTGTTATATTTGACATAATGATCGTTGACCTCTCTAATTATTATCCTTCAAATTTTCAAAGAGAACCAGACCAGCTTTCATCATTTTGAAGCAAGAATGATCGTTGTAGCTTGACTCAACCTTTATACAATCACTTCAAAGGCTGCTCACAAGAGTTGATTCACAAAGTTTATATCATGAATACTTTAGGGTAATTTGATGTGAAATCAGCTATGCCTCCTGAAACCATGAAATCACGGTCTTCGGTAAATGGGAGGTTGTTAGAGAATGAAAATTTTAGAATTTTCTTGTGAAACCATTCAAAAGACTAAACTTGGACTACTTGGGTTAGAACAGCTATGGCAAAGCAACAGTGATAAAAGCATCTCTGAAACTAAATCTGTTTTAGTATTTTTCCAAAGGGGCATTCTTTTCTTTTTGGATTTTGAGAAGGGGGAGATTTGGTCAATAGGATTTTGGTTTCCATTGACCAAGAATTTCATGTTCATTTTTCAGATTACCGTGGTAACTAGGAAAAATTTATTTTCCTATGTATCATCTCCTAGGTGGGCTAATAACTTGAATGAGACAAAAAATGTTACTTTTAATAATAGATTTTTATGACTAAAATAATCATTACCTTATTTACCAAGATAATTGCATTTACTTACCGAAAAACGAAAGGGGCCTCAATGGTTTAATTTCTAAAACCCTGAAATCTTAACTTCAAAGTCAATCATTGTAGAAGGAGCAAACTCATCATTATAGAACAATTACAAATTAAAACACAAGGCTCAATTTGGAAGGAGTACAAATACAAATTTGTAGAGTGGAAATCCTTGTATTTTGTATGTATTTGCACAGTATATATTTATACTTGTACTTCTTCCAAAATGAGCCCAAGCTCCTTATTATTTGTTTGTAATGCATGCATTGACTCATTGATGTCAAGTTCTACAAGAACTTGTGTCCGTAAAATTTTAATTGAACATTTATCCAGGAAAGGATTCTCATTTTCTATGAAACTCAAATCTGGATAAAATAAAAATAAAAGTACTAAATCACGACTCCATATAATGGGTGCATTCTCTCTCTCTCTTCCTGCCTTCTTTTCCTCCATCTCCATAATTTTTGTTTTTTTCTTCTGAGAAGGACAATATTGGGTTTTTGAAAAAATTTAATAAAATTTAAATGCACGTGAGCTCACATGCAACCAGCCAACCAATTCTTAACCAATAAGTAACAGAAGGGAGGTATTTGTCGTATGATATCACCCAACAGGGGAGGTGTTAGTATTTAGCATTAGTATTTAGCATAAACCTCAAGGGAGGTTTAAGTATTTTGCCCAAATTAATACCAGTTGATTGGTTACAAAATTTCCAGGTATTATGGTGGAACCCATTTAAAATATATTTTCTTTTACTAGTGGGGAAATTTACCATCTTAAATATAGTGGCTCAAGTAGGGTTAGATTTGGATTGGATATGATCCAATCCAGTTAAGGATCCAATAATTTCAATCGAAATTCAAATTACGGAAGTCCAATCCAACTCAAATTAATGTATTGCCAATATTAATGCATTTTTTTTGGTAGATAACATTTGTCTTTTTGTACTTGTAGATAACATTTTTTTGGTAGATAACTCAACCCAAGTTGCAGTCCTGCCCCCCACCCCACCTCTCGAATTTGTAGATTCTAGCAGTTTGCTAGAATGAAATCAATATCAAAATGATGAAAATAACCATTCTAAAGCACAATACGGTGTTATGAACTAAGGTATTCTCAAGATGAACTTTCTTCCAAGAAAGTTCAGAGGAACATATAAGAGTTAGGATTTTAGAAAAACTAGGTCAAAAGCGCGGAATGGTCTCATAAATCATAATATAACTTAAAGGGTATTTTTAGAAATGTTTAACAATATTGTAAATAAAATTTAGTTTTAGTGGGATCCACCAGCACAAACTTAACATTTGAGTATGATTTGTATTAATTGCGTGTCAGTTTGAAACAGTTGAGTATGTGTTGATAATGGTGGAGTATGGTTTTTGATGGTCAAGTATGAGTTTGTAACAATTTGTACTCCTTGAGTATCGGTTTGTAGTTAAGTACAGATTTGTGACATTTTGTAACAATGAGTATGAATTTGTATCTGTTGAATATGGGTTCATAGCTTCATAACAATTTGTAATAATATTGAATATCAGCTCATGATAGTTGGTACATTGAATACTGGTTTGTGGCAATTGCATACAGTTAACCGGTACAGACTGATGCTAAAACAACACACAGCAATATTAAATAATATGGTTATGTTACGTTTATGGCTTGAATTCTTTGTGGTGACTTTCTTCGTAAATTCATTTTGAATTAATTTGAGAAAAAATTCAAAGACAAATTTTTATAATGGTTTGTAGTGGATGCGTAGGACCAAGTTCGTAGCCCACCACAAATCACCATTGGGAGTGCGGGGGGCACAGCCCCCACGCTGGTATGGATCCAAACAATATTCATTTTATAGGTCCGAACCAAATACGAAGAGTTATGTATTCTCAAGGGTTTTTTCTATTGTTTTAAAGGTCTTATCTTATGAGAGATGAATGAGACATTGGGTTCTATTTGGGGTTTAGGATTTTTTCTGTGAGGGCACAACTCTGTATTTCTTCTCCATTACCAACTTCATAGTGGATTTCTGTTCCTCCTTCCCTCGTGGATGTAAGTTATATGTAAGTTATAAGCCAAACCCCATAAATCTGTCTGTATTCTCTGCGCTTGTTTCTCTTTTTTCTACTTTTACTTTCAATTATTTTCCTGGGTTTTCCGCAACAAGTTAATAAACCATACATGTCCATCGCAAACTGTTTAGTAGGAGTTGCATTAAACCTGTTTAGTAGATATACCATACAAGTCCATCACATGTTGGTTAGAGAGTTTAGATAACAAAAAGATTAACTTGTTTCCCCATCCAATGGGTGATAAACATGTAGGAGGTAACTTTAAGGAATTGTTATCTATTGTAACAAAGTGTGACTATTGGACATACTACCTAGAAGTCTAAATGTAGATACTTGAAGGTGGTTTACAAAGGTGAGTTGGGTTGTTTGGGGATTGCTTGGATGTTTGACAAGCAAAGCTAACTTCATGGAGTAAGTTGTAGCCTGTAGAATTATCAGCTCTCGCCTTTCTATTTTACCAAGTCTTGTAATGTCACCAAAGTTCTAACAATAAAATTGTCACCACTATTTGCTTAATCCTCTTATTCTTATAACTTTAGTCATATTAGGTTGCATATATAGATGGTTTAATAATCTTAGCATATACTGCCTTGAACTGTAATGTTGAATTATATATGATCAGTAGAACTTCTTTCTAACATTTATCTTTCACTAAATTTTGTATTCAAAATAGAATTATAGTGAATGCATATGATTTATGTCAATTGATATGCCTAAATTCGTTGGGAGCAGGGAGTGGAAGGAAGACATGGATGATTGCAATATTTATCAGTGTACCAATATTTGTACTGGTAGTTCTCGGTTGCTTATATGCTTATTACTTAACAGGAGAAGAAGAGAAGAGAAACGCCAATAAGTAGGTAAATATTACGAGAAAACTTCAACATTACTAGCAATTACATAGTCACCTATTCTGCAGATGAGCAAAGGGTCCAAAATATTCCATTTGGAACTCCTGATTTCCCAGAAAAAAATATACAAGATGGAAATCAAATGAACTCTTCAGAACTGCCCCTAATGGATTTTGATGCTATAAAAGTAGCTACAGACAACTTTTCAGATTCGAATAAGCTTGGACAAGGTGGGTTTGGCACTGTGTACAAGGTAATAACACATTTAAAGTGCTGAACACTTATAACAGTACTAATACCCTTGATGATCTCCGCTTCTTTTTATTTTTATTTATTTTCCCTTCAATTAAAAAGAATTTCATTGTTTCAGGGCATGTTACCAAATGGAAAAGAAGTAGCTGTGAAAAGGCTATCGAGAAAATCATGGCAAGGTGTAGAAGAATTCAAGAATGAGATAATACTAATCGCAAAACTTCAACATAGGAATCTTGTAAGGCTTTTGGGTTGTGGCATCCAGGGAGATGAGAAACTACTGGTTTATGACTTCATGCCTAACATTAGCCTTGATTCCTTTATCTTTGGTGTGTTCCCTTTCATCCTTTGCTTTGTTTTTCTCATTAATTAGTTTACCTTTACCACTACTACATAAAACAATAAACTTGAAAGCATTTTCTTAGTTTCAGATCCAATACGACGCTCCCAACTTGACTGGCGAACATACTTTAGTATTATTGGTGGGATTGCACGGGGTCTTCTTTACCTTCATGAAGACTCTCGACTCAAAATCATTCACAGAGATCTCAAGCCTAGCAATGTATTGTTGGACCACGACATGACCGCAAAGATCTCAGACTTTGGGATGGCCAGGATCTTTTGTGAAAATCAAAATGCAGCTAATACTAGAAGAGTTGTTGGGACATAGTAAGTTTGTACATTTTTTTTCATTACTCGATGATTTGTTTTTCCTCAGATGCATGAATTGAAAGAGACTTCAAGCAGACCCATCCCCATTTCTATATTTTGTCCCATTTTCATTTTGTGGTCTGACAACACAACCCCAACCCACAAAGCAGAGCCCACCCCAGTCCATTTAACAGAAAATCAGAAATGAACAATCACATTTGGTGGGTTGGTTTGGACTCTGGAAGGTGGGAGAGTAAGGTCTGAGCCCAAATCCCACACTCATAAAAACCAGCAGTTAAATCGAACAAATATTTGGGGTGGCAACCCAAATTTCTTAATTTTTTAATTCCAAGGAACACCCTGACCATGACCACTGCAATCCATGTAGATAAATGAATGATAGGTACACTGAGAATCGACCAAACTGGGGAGATTGGTCATATTTTCAAGTTATTGCTTTTCTTCTTTTACGACTGAGGTTGATATTTGATACTCTCACAACCATCTCTAATTTCAATTACTCATATCTGGTTTTGAAACTTCCAATAAATGATAAACAGTGGATACATGGCTCCAGAGTATGCAATGGAGGGGTTATTTTCGGTGAAATCGGATGTTTTCAGCTTTGGTGTTATATTGCTTGAGATTATAAGTGGGAAAAGAAACAGTGGCTTCTACCGTACAGAGCATGCGCAAACCCTTCTTGCTTTCGTAAGTCTCTTTACTTGCTTAATTTTTAATTGGAGTACATGAAGATATAGATGGATATCATCATCAACAATCTAATTATTGACAATCGATGGAAAAAAAAATGTGAAATGGCAGGCATGGAGACTATGGATTGAGGGGAAATGCTTGGAATTTGCAGATGCAGTAATGTTAATGGATACAAATACAAGGTGGAAGGCAGAGGTGATGAGATGCATCCACATTGGGCTTTTGTGTGTTCAAGAAGATGCAGCTGATAGGCCCACCATGTCATCTGTAACTCTTATGTTAACAAATGAATCCGTACCTCTTCCTCAACCTATAAAACCAGCATTTGCCTTGTCAACACTCATTCTTCAACCAAATCACTCTTCTTCAGTCATTTGTTCTGTCAATATGGCCACTATTTCGGATATTTCACCACGTTGAAAGTTGAGATATTTCGAACTCCCAAAGCAAACACCCTAAATCGTTATCTATCGACTTTGACATGACCTACAGTAATTAATCTCCATCGTTTTTGTGATATTTTGACATTCTGCAATGAAATTTATAATTCTCCACTATAGTTCCAACTTTCCATTGATGCAATCTATAATAATTTTGTTATCTCCGAAAATTCCTTTGCCATTTGCTGAGCATATTTTGTAGTCCAAGCTTTCGTTGAAAGGAGGTAAAAGGGCCATGGGTAAACCGAAAAGGACATTGGTTGAATTTAAGAAAAAGATTGGGTAAATTATAAAGACCCCCTTGTATTATGGGGTCAGTGGCAAAGACCCCTGTACTTTTTTTTACAACAAAGACCCCTCTAAACTTTAACAGTTAGACAAAGACCTCTTCCATTAGCATTCCATCAATTAACTTTGAAAAAGATTATTGTCCAACTGCTTTAAATATTTTAAATACCCAAATTACCCTTTTCTTTAACTTATGAAATCACTTAACTTTTTATATACTTTGAATTTTTCATCTTTCCTCCCCTTTTCCCGTGTTCCTTCATGCCATGACAGACTCTCCATTTGATAGTAAGACTAATTTCTGGGTAAGCTAACCCACACCACAAGAGGCACATCACCCCCAAATTACAGGAGACCCTGAGAGCCCAAAATGACTACTCGAAAGCCAAAAGCATGGGTTTTCGTTGAAGCAGATGGTCCGTAGACAATCCAGAAAATGGCTGACCGTCTATTTGATTTGGGATCTCTAGATTTTTCACCATATCTAAGAGACTGTCCATATAGAACCCACCTCAGAAAGTTAAACATTATGGTTTCTCCAAAATAGCTCAACCAGTGCTTCAGGGCCCGTTTCAGTTGGTCATCATCGTCACCTCACCCATCGCTGATGGTTTTCAGCCAATAGTGAACAGGGGTGGAGAGGCTCTGTAACTGCTGCAACTACATCTTTTGCTTTAATTTTTTTTTTCTTTGTTTGGACATCAGAAACTATCGACTGCAGCCAAATATGTCATTTAGATATTTGTAGTAACATTAATATACTAATTGGTCTCAAATCAAATTAATAATTTTTCAAAGAAATCTGCCAAGTTTATTCATTGGGCTGGACTCCTGAAAAGAATTGAATTGTCATTGCATCACATGAATAGGAGGTTAATTGTGTGGAATGCTCTTACAAGCCAGAAAACTCATTCTATTAAGCTACCATGTGCATTTTCTCCAAATGATCAATCTATTGCATGTGGTAGTGTTGACAATGCCTGCTCTATCTTCAATCTTCAAGCTTCAACCTTCAATCTGAACTCTTCAGTTGACAAGGATGGGAATTTACCAATATTAATGATGTTAAGCGGGCATAAGGGTTATGTATCTTCATGACAGTATGTTCCAAATGTGTTTTTTGTGGGATGTTACCACAAGCCAGAGGCTTTCTGTGTTTGGAGGTGAATTTCCTTCAAGGCACACAGCTGATGTACTAAATATCATGTTCATGAATTCTGATTTGAAGAATCGTGAAAGACTTCAAAACAAAAATTGCAAATGCACAAATAACAAAGCTTATAACAAGTAGCAGATCTCCAACAAATTGTCTAGGCCCATTATTCGGTACAAACTACAAAGTTAATGAAAAACTGCTTATAAACCACTCTGCTAGCTTGTCTATTCTAGACTTACAAAGTCAACGAATCCATTAACATATTTGAATAAATTCCTTTGGACCAACCCAATTCAATTCACTAAAAGTAACAAGCTAATTAAGGAATCTGTCCAAATTTTATAAAGAATAAAAGTTGTGCAATAGCTACCGAACTGTAGCTACGGTCATAAAAACCGTAGCTAGAAGATCTCATGTCCGTAGCTATAAAATAAACTTTAGCTACGGACAGTTTGTTCGTGGCTAAAAGCTAATAGTCCGTGGCTAAAAAACACTTATAGCCACACTTTTTAGGTATTCGTAGCTATATGTTAGAAAATCATAAAATAACCTACCGCTACGATCATTTTGTTGGTGGCTAAAGATCTCTGTACCTATGGGTATAAATTATTTATAATTATAGCTACGGATTCTATTTATTCGTGGTTATAGCCATCAAGCTAATGACTAAAATTAAAGCTATTTATAATTATGAAAAAAATTCATATTTGCCAAAAGATATAATATTGAAAAGGCTTTGACCAATCAAAACCCTTGGTGAATTTTGATAAAAATCAATGTTTTAAAAAATGACCTAGAACTGGAATCGTTCTAGCCACCTATTTTCGGTTCAATGGTTCAACCATTCGGTTCGAACGAACAATCCATTTTGACAAAAAATTTCAAAAATAATCAAAAAATTAAAAAAGGCTAAAATCTTTGAACGGGTCAAATGGGTCAACGGTTTGATCACCTAGGTCAACGAGTCATTAATTGGTTCAACAGCTTTTGTCCATGGACTAGGTTTTGGGGTAAAGTGGAACTAGTTGCTTGGACAATTCCTCAACCAAGCAGTCCGACCATCTAGGTCGTACTATGACAGTTCAAAACAAGGTTTTAAAAACTGACTCGGAAATGGAACCATTCTGTCCATCAATTTCTGGTTTAGCAGTTCGACTGTCCGGGTCAAATAGTTCAAACGGTTTAAATATGATAAATGGTGATATGTCATCTTACCCATTAGATTGGAATATTAGGGTAAAATGCATATAAATAGAAGAGAAAAAGGGTTTCACTATTTGAGAATGAGAGATTGCCAATGGCTGAGAGAGTTTAGAAGAGAGAGAAGAGATAAGAAGAAGAAGAAGAAGAAGAAGAAGAAGAAGAAGAAGAAGAAGAAGAAGGAGGAGGAGGAGGAGGAGGAGGAGGAGGAAGAGGAGGTCGATTACAGCGTCGACAATGACGGCGAACTATAGTAGCGGCAATGTTAGATCTGAGATTTCTCTCAATCTCAGATCTTCTAGACTAGATCTTAGCCTTCTCTTCCATATCTCTCTCACAGATCTCTTAGCCTTCTCTTCCAGATCTTAGTCTTCTAGATCTCAAATCTAAGATCTCCCTCAACTGATCTCTCTCCCTCCAATAGATCTCAGATCTGAGTTTTGATAGATTTCTCTTTTCATTCAAATCTAGCTCTTATTTAATAAACCGCAAACCATTCGACCCGGAGAATGGTTCAACGGTCAAACCGTCTTGGTCAATGGTACGTTGATTAATTCAACGATTTTTGACAAAAGATCGGGTTTGGGGTAAAACGGAACCCGTCACCTAGACGGTTTTAGTCCAAACGGTCTGACCATTCGGATTAATGACGGTTCGAACATTGGTTCAAAAACCATAATAAAAATCCACTTGCATTGGTTATTACTTTTTTTAGTTATTGGTGGCTATAAATTGATTATAAAATAATATATATTTAAAAATAATAAAGTAATAAATATTTATTTATTAGTTTTCAAACTCTCTTCTCTTCTCTTCTTTAACTTAAAATCATCAACTAGTTCGGGTGCTGCTGTAGGAAGAATCCATCGACTGTTTCAGGTAAGAATTTCAATTCTCTGATTCTTTATATCACTCTTTCTCTCTCTCTCTCTCTCTCTTACTCTTTACTTCTCTCATCGAAAAGAAAAGAATCATTTATCTTTGACACAAGGACTGGCTTGGGTTGTAAAGGTGTGCAGCTTCGTTGGCTCAGCTCGGACGCCAAAGGTGTGCAACTTCGTTACCTCAGGTTTGTTTTAATTGCCTTGTCTCTCATCAACTTAATTAGTTCATCAAGTTTCCAATTTCTTTCATGAACCGATTGTTAATTAGGTATATTTATTTTCAAAAGATTAATATTAGATTATTAGAAGTTATTATATGAAAAGGAAAAATTGAAGAGTGTTCGTGGTGTTAGACAGTTTTGTATGCCCTTAGCTTCAATCAGAATGATGTACTTTTATGAGTTTATTGTAAATGAATGAAGGTGCATATTTGATTCATGTTCCCTTGGTATGTTTCTGTGTAATACCCTTAAACTGGACACTTAATGAGACTCGTGTTAGTTTAGAATGTTCACAGCCAGTGGGTCGGTTTGGGGAGACCTATCCTGACAAGGCTGACACTGTGGTGCCACCAAGTCGGTTGGGGTGGCCTGTCTCAGCTGCCAGGGTGAGACCCTAGGCACATACAGTGTAGGATTAATTGAATCTTTGAACTGGACCAGATTTCCAGTATTGCCCTGGACCTTGGAGATTGATGGGCAAAACTGGAAAATTACACCCGACCCCTAGACTCGATTATGATACTACACTAGGTGTCGGATTGGGCTATCTTTGATGTACCAATCAGTGAGATCCTTAGCGGGGGTCAAAACCTGGGTATGTTGGGACAGTCCGAGAATTCATCTGAGTGGGTGATCATAGTGACAGGACCAGCCCCTTTGTCGGACAAAGGTAATGATCGGGGATGCACTCTCACTGATGGAAACCAAGACTGCCGGCAGCCGATTTCAACCGTTGAGATTTGTTTTGCAAAATATATTTTATATAAGATATAAAAGTATATATATTATGGTTTCTAAAATGTTTGCAAGAAGGTTTTAATTCCCGGGATCCATATGAGTGGAGAGTGCAACACTGTTCCTTGCAGCTGAGGGAGAGGTCCTCTCTTGTCGGGCAATGTATGATCATTATGGGCTGAGAGGTTAAGTGTAAGACTATTGAGGATAATACCTGATGGGCTAATCTTGCATCTGCCCACAGTCCCTGGGTGTTACAAGGTGGCTTGGCCCAGGGACCACTTAGTGTAAGTGTTGGGCCCATATAGCCCATTTGATGGGTTTCAGGGGGTACACTATCTTCAGCAGTGCATTCGGCCAGGCCTTGTAACAAAGGCTGGGCTGAACCCATGTGGCTGATGTGTAGATCAATGCTTGGGTCCCACGCCATACAAGGAAGCCCAACTGGGCAGCAGTTTGGAAGGCTTTTTGAGTACATAACCTTAAATGGGCCTTAAGCCCATTTTGAACTGGGCTGATTTGATCGGTCATTTAAAGGGGGCGAATTCTGAAGTGGGTCAGCTAAAAGAATTGGCCTTAGACCCTATCCACTCAGAGAGTCCAAGATCTAAATGAGATTTAGATCTGGAAACCTCCTAATTATATTAGGAAATAGCTGATCTGATCTGCAGATAAGATAAGGATTATCCCTTATCACTAAGGGACTTCTAACCCAAATATGATTTGGATTAGCAACTCCTAATCTGATTAGGAGCTGATCCCTTTGAGATTATAAAAGGGGAAGGGGGCGGCAGCCTTTTACATGATCAACAGCATTCTTCTCTTAAAGAAAGAGAGATTGAGAGATTTCCTGCATATTGCGAATTCTCTCCTACCGCCACCTTCCTGCCATTGCCATTCCTTCAGATCGATCTCCAGTTCTTGGGAGTAATCAAGATTTGATCTTGATCTCAATCTTTTTGGAAAAGATTGGTTGGAGCTGTACTCACAAGCCGTCCAGTTGATTCTTGCGAAGGGTCAAGTTCTTTTGAAGAACATTGTTGATTCTGCTCCATCTTTCACTGCGCCATCTTCAGTGGGAGCAGATTTTGGATCCTTCCTTGGGCGTGAACACCTCCATTGGGAGATAGTATTTCTCCGTATCAGGTATAATCCTCTCCCACTCTTTTTTGGTTCAGATCTGGTTCAGTTTATGGTTCAAGATTCATCCTTGAAAATATGATTTTCTAAATAGGAAATACGATTCCTAGTTGAAGAGAGAGATAAATTTTTTGAAATTCGCCCCTTATTCCGCAATCTTTGGGCGTCCATAGGATGGATCTCTCATCCCTTCACGTGGATAATTCTTTAACCGGTGGGATGGGGGTATCAAGTGAGGTGGTCTTGTGGATGTATTCAACTCTTCTTTTATTTTTGATAAAGCCTTTTCTTTTATTATCAAAAAAAAAAAGAAAACATAAGATGACTGATCTGGCAAGGAGACCCAGAAAACAACTTTCTTCCTGAGATTGCTTCTAACAAGTAAATCTCTGATCTAGTTAGCAAGCCTAGCAACCTTGATGAACAACATGTTCAGACTAGAGGCTGACAACCATCTAGACCAAGATAAAATCTTTAAGTAGCAGTTCACATTTGGATTGATCTGAACTACTTATCTGTCCATGACTTCTAGTTTGAAGAGGGCAATGTAATTTATTGCTGTAAAACTATATCAGCACATTTAGACCAGATTCTGTGTACAAAGAGAATTTTAGTTACAGTGACCAAAAAATGCAAAGATTATTAAGCAAGAATTATTATTAAATTGTTCTTGAGCAAGAAATATTATTATCTTGAGGATTATATGGGCAGATTTAGATGAAAATGTGAAAGGAAGTAGTTAGTAAACCATGACCTTGTTGATAGATTGGTATCTGATTTGAAACTTAAAATCAGAGTTCAAATCAGAATTCTGAGGTGGAGCACAATCTAAAATTCCCTAAAATCTTTAGTCTTTATAGGCTTTTTTAATGGTGAAGTCAATAGAAAAGAATTGGTGAATTTGATTCCTAAATCAGTATGGTATTCACTCTTACTGTTCATTGTGTTTCACTTTCTTATATGTTGATTTTGTTTGATTAAATCAGCACAAAGCATCAACAGTTAGGTGGCCCTAAAAATAAAACAACATAAAGCATTGTCTTATTAAATCAATACAAGTCATCAGCGTTTACCCTAAAAGTTGAAATAAAACAAAAACAAAGCATAAACACACACAAATTACACAAACCAAAGCTGCAGTTAGGTGATAGAGCAATGGGCAAACACCTATTCCAATCATTAGCTTTCCACGGAATGTGGAACTTGGATCATCCACTGGCCACATTTTCTGACGAGAATTTTTATTCAACTAATACTTTTCACAAAAAAAAAAAAAATGTCAGCATGAGTTTATATTCTCCGCCAACCATCTAGGTCACTCTGAAGATCTATATTCTCTGTTCATGTGGCAAATTCTAGCCAAAAGCACTCTGCCACAAGTTTTCTTCTTCATCTATCAGACTATTACCAAAATTCAAAGAAAACAGAAATGATAAATCTACTCTGTGATTACTCCTGTCAATGTAAAGTGGGAGTATTGCTAATAATACTCTCGCAATTTGCAAGTAAGGTTAGAGAGATATTTACGTATGAATCGAATGCTGCAGATGTGCCTGAGAAAGAGAGACTGCAAGAGATAGAGAAATTTGCTGATGTGCAACTGTGTGAGAGAGATAGAGAGTGCGAGCGTGAGAGAGAGATGACTGAGCGAGAGAAGAGAGAATGATTGAGCGAGAGAGGGACGACTGA
This sequence comes from Nelumbo nucifera, assembly GCF_055504915.1. Taxonomy (NCBI): domain Eukaryota; kingdom Viridiplantae; phylum Streptophyta; class Magnoliopsida; order Proteales; family Nelumbonaceae; genus Nelumbo; species Nelumbo nucifera. Next base: position 141,342,717 of record NC_142649.1, on the reverse strand, counting down.
GAGAGAGAGAGAGAGAGAGAGCGAGCGAGCGAGCGAGAGGGACGACTAAGAGAGAGACGACTGAGTGAAAGAGAGCGAGAGAGGGACGACTGAGAGAGATGGCGGGAGGGATTTCAGGACACAACTTCTTGTGATTCGGGCTGGGCCCCACATGGAATTCATAAACGTTGTTGTGTTTAAGTGAAAATCCGGAATTCCTAGAAGATGTGTTTGATCTCAATCTTTACATTTGTCATTTGTTTAACATTAGGCTTGGAAAGTAGGCAAGAATTTATATTTCATATATACTTAATTAAATTTTCATATATGATTTTATATCTCTAAAAAATGTGATTTCTAACTTTTTTTTCTATTATTTTCTTATAGGTTGAACATGGTAAAGTAGGATTGGATGAAGACATTGGGTTGAGTTTCATGTATTCAAGAATGTTGAATTTGTAACAAACACATGAATGTTAAAGCACTTTGAGATATAATTCATGTATTCAAGAACCTTTTAATGAAATTTTAAATTCAAGTTCCATCTTATATTATGAATTAGTTATGCTTGTATTCAATAAAGGAAAGCAGGTTTCAAAAAAAGATCTAGCCAACTAGGACTTATGTTTATCGCTACAGGCAATGAAAACCGTTTGTAAAGGTTTTTTAGCTAGCTACACACCTCCCTAGATTGTTGGTCTTCTGCTACTGACAGCGTCAACCGTAGCTATAGGTAATTTTTCGTTCATATCGGTAGCTATAGGTTGGTTGTAGCTACAGACATATCAGCCGTAGCTATTGCCTATAGCCACCGCGACTATAGCTACTATTTCTTGACGGTAGCCAGTCCTAGCTATAGTTGTAGTTACGATTTTGTCGGTAGCTGTAAGAATATTTTCTTGTAGTGAGAGGAAACTTCAACCCATATATTCCCTGTACTGTTCTGCTTCTCCACCTTCCACCTCCACCATTTGCTTTCTATGGTTCAGATTTAGTAGTGGATGCTTTAGCAATGAAAATTGATGGTTTTCTCAACTGGGTAATGCAGATACAGACTGGGAAGTCCAAGAATGAGTAGTTCTTCGAAAAATAATAGCTGCAAAGAAAGGTGAGGCAAGGATTTTGCTTGGAGGGAGCTGTTCTTGGCAGTGATGGAGAGGAACAGAGAGATGGGTAATTTCTTGGAGCTACAGACATGATCAACGCACTGTAGGTGGAATTCAAGGTTGGAGAGTTTTAAGAGAAAATTACAAAAAAACAAAGAAAATAGAGAGTTTGATGGGGTATTTTGATAATTTAACGTTTTTCATGATCTCAGTTAACAGTCGAGGGTATTTGTCCCAATGTAAATTTAAAGTTTAGGAGACCTTTGCTGTAAATAAAATACAGGAGTCTTTTATCACTAACCCCATAGTATAAGGGGGTCTTTGTAATTTAGATTTGGATTTGGATTCATGCAGCACTATATTTGGATGATTGAATTTCGTTTTCCAAACTCGAGGAATTCTGTCTACCTATTCAATCTCCTGTTTGTCATTTTAATCAAAAGAATATCGAGTATAGTTACATTTTGCCCATGAACGATCCCAAGAGCCAAGGTTTCCAAGGCCATCTTTTTATTATTATCACATCCTCCTCCCCCAATCTTGAATGAATTCTAGGTCAACCAAATTTGGTTAACGTGACTACATTTCATGAATATGTTGCCTAGTCAAAGTCCTCATTTACAAGGGACATTCAATATCCACGTCCATGGCCCTCCCTAGTCTTTTGGTTGGAGGTCTATTATTAAGCAAGACAAATAAATGAATCTTCCTATTTTCTTTTGAATATTTTATTTATTTAATTTAATCTCACTTCCAATTTCTCAATTGCACTGTACAGTTATTGTACCCATCAGGCTATTACAGAAAAAAAAAAATGTATAGCGGGTAAGCGGTTTTGCCTAAAAATTGACCTTTTGTGTCAAATCCCCACACAAGTCTTTTTTATTGTCCGGGTTCTAATATTTTCACATGGATAGCATTCTTTGAATTTTTATGTCGTTCATCACTTGAGCTGCTTTTGTATTAACATTTTCAATGTTCTTCTCAATTACTATTGATGTAGGAATATCTGACCAACCTATTTTGACATGTGGCATCGGCTGGATGCATCCTATTCATCTATCATTAACCACTATCAACTGTCACCACCTGTTCTCAATTGCTTCTCTTTTAAAGCGATTCCGGCCATAAAAGGGGCTCCTACATTGAGGTAAAGACACAGATTTAAGCTTTAAGTTTCCTCACTTGCTTGGTTCGATCCCTTACAGCCCTTGGCTCACTTGATTGTTGGAGTCTTCACCACTGGGATAGCTCCCGGGGCCTCTGGCATCTGACATCTTCTTTGTCTCGACAAGTTGGACTCGTCGGCTTCAAACGCCACAAATTATATTGTTGCCCTCGACTCCAAATTTGGCAGCAACAATTGGTGTTGTCTGTAGAAATTGTCTTTAGAACTTTCCCTTAAGAAAAACAAATTTGAACTAATCAACTAGTGTCTCCAAAATAGCTGACAAGCAAGTCACCCTTCTTAACATTCAAAACTTAGTCATGATCGACCAATTCGAGTTGGTCCTGAACAGGCTGGACAACCTGGCCCAGCGATTGGACAATATAGTGTGTCCAGTAGGAGGCCACCCACCACCCCATTGGAAGCTACAGACAGCACGACGAGCAATCCACCCATACCCCACTAAGACAGCACTTGGGCGACCCAAAGGGGCTGACCCCTCGGAATCCAGCATTAACATCCGACAGGCTAGCAAGCACCATTCAAAACATAATCAAGGGGGCGACCCTGTGGGGTCCCATGTCAAGCGCAAGAACCACGATCATTAGCACTATCGTGCAGCAACCAAACGGGATGAGGGCGGGTGCTCGGGCCACTACAGTCCCCCTACAGGGGCGGGAGGCTGTCGATGCGCCTCTCTTCTGTCAGTTTCCGACCTCTGTGACCTCCTCAACGATCGTCGCGCCCGCAAGGCTCAGGACGTGCCAACATCCAAACACTCCGGGAATAGGGCCAGCCCATCCCACATGAGAGAGAACCAGGACCAAACCGAAAATACAATGCCATACATCAACCAACGCCTCGAAGATATTTAGGTACAAATTTGGGTCATTCAGGATCAACTTCAACAAGAAAAAGAGGGCCGAGGTGACGCCTCCTCCAGTTGTCATGCCTCATTCAACTGGATGGAGGCCTTCGTGGATTCCATCATCTCTGAGCCCCTCCCGTCAAATATCAAGGCCTCAATGTTAGAGACCTATGATGAACAGACCCCAAGGATCACTTGGAAAGCTTCCGGGTCCTCATGCTCTACACAAATACTCCGACGCCCTCATGTGTCAGGCCTTTCAGGACACTTTCAAGGGAGTAGCGCACTAATGGTTCTCAACACCGCCTCCACACTCCATTGGCACTAGGGAATAGTTTACAGACCTCTTCCCAAGTCACTTTGTAAGAAGCCAACGGTGCCAAAAAATGATCATCTCCCTATGTTCATCAAGTAGAAGCGTGGGGAGAGCCTTCGAGCGTATATGAAGCAGCTCAACTAGGAAGAACTTGAGGTCAAGAACCTTGACCCCTTGGAGGGGCTCAACCTAAATATCTTCGAAAAAGTAGAACGTTGCGGTGCTAAAAGGCAAAAACAAGGAAGCCCTACCACTGGAGGGGCTCAACCTCAGAGACCAACTTTTCAACCAAGGCCAACCAGTCAAGGACTTCATCTCAGTTCCCCTAAATGAAGCTAAGCTCGAGAAAATGGTATGAGTCGGGTTTCGCCTCTCCTATGACACACTTTTTGAACTGGTAAGCTTCCTCAAAGCCAATACCAACATATTTGCTTGCTCTGCCGCTGATATGCTAAGAATTTACCCCTCGATCATTGCTCATAAGCTACGCATGGACCCAAGTTGTAGGTTGGTTTAGAAAAAGAAGTGGAACTTTGCACCAAAGCACTGGAAAGCCATCGAAGAGGAGGTGGACAAACTACTTGTTAGACAATGTATGCCCTTAGCTCCAATCAGAATGATGTACATTATGACATTTATTGTAAATGAATAAAGTACATATTTGATTCATGTTATTGTGGTGTGTTTCTGTGTAATACCCTTAAACTGGACACATATGAGACTCGTGTTAGTTTAGAATGTTCACAGCCGGTGGATTGATCTGGGGAGATCTATCTTGATAAGGTTGACACTGATGTGCCGCCAAGTTGGTTGGGGTAGCATGTCTCAGCTGCTAGGGTGAGACCCGAGGTACATGCAGTGTAGGTTTACTTGAAACCCTGAACCGGACCAGAATTTCAGTATTGCCCTAGACCTTAGTGATTAGTGGGCAAATTTGGAATGTTACACGTAACCCCTAGACTTGATTATGATACTGCACTAGGTGTCGGATTGGGCTGTCTTTGATATGCCAATCATTGAGATCCTTAGAGGGGGTCAAAACCTGGGTATGTTGGGACAGTCCAAGAATTCATCTAAGTGAGTGATCATAGTGACAGGATCAACCCCTTTATCGGACAAAGGTAATGATCGGGGATGCACTCTCTCTGACGGAAACCAAAACTGAGGTAGTTGATTTCAAACGTTGAAATTTGTTTGGCAAAATATATTTATATATAGATATACATATATACATAATGGTTTCAAAATGTTTACAAAAAGTTTTAATTCTCGGGATCCATGTGAGTAGAGAGTGCAACACTATTCCTTGCAGCCGAGGGAGAGGTCCTCTCTTGTCAGGCAGTGTTTGATCATTATGGGCTGAGAGGTTAAGTGTAAGACCATTGAGGGTAATACCTGATGAGCTAATCTTGCATTTGCCCACAGTCCTTGGGTTTTTATAAGGTGGCTTGGCCCAGGGACCACTTAGTGTAAGTGTTGGGCCCATTTGGAGCCCATGTGATGGGCTCAGGGGGTTCATTGTCTTTTTAGTGAATTCGGCCAGGCCTTGTAACAGAGGCTAGGCTGAACCCATGTGACTGATGTGTAGGTCAATGTTTGGGTCCCACACCATACAAGGAAATCCAATTCAAACTGGTTTAATTAGATTAATTAAAGAGGGGTGGATCTGGGATTTAGATCAGCAGATAGGATAAGGGATTATCCTTATCCGCTTAGAGAGTCTAGATCCAAATACAAATTTGGATTTAGAAACTCCTAATAAAATTAGGAGGGTTGATCTAATCTATAGATAAGATAATGGCTTATCCTTATCTCTTAAAGAGAGTCCAGATCAAAATAAAGATTTGAATTAGGAAACTCCTAATGGGATTAGGAGCTTATCTCTTTAATGCTATAAATATAACAGGAGGGCGGACACCCAAGACATAGAATTCAAATTACAAAAACAGAGAAGACAACAACAGTAAGACTGCGCCATCTTCTGCTCTTGCGCCCTTCTCCTGCTGCCGCCATTGCCAATTCGTTCTCCACCTGTATGAGCGACCAACAAAGGTTCTTGATATCAGTTTTTGGTGAAAAACTGATCTAAAGTCATGCTCACATACCCTCCATCGAATTCTTGCTGAAGGATTCGGTTCTTGAGAAGAACCAACTATTGATTCTGCTCCATCCTACACTATGTCATCTTTAGTGGGAGTAGTCTTTGGCCTCTCCTTGGGCGTGAACACCTTTGTTGAGAGTTATTATTTCTCCGTATCAGGTATCTCCCTCTCCTACCTTTTGGTTTCAGATCTGATTCGGTTCTTGGTTCAAGATTGATCATTGAAAAATGCAGTTTTTCTAAAACAGGGAATATGATTCCCAAATGGGAGAGAGAGAAATTTTTCGAAATTTCGCCCTACCTACCTACATGGTTCGGCTATCCATATGATGGATCTCTCATCCCTTCAGTGGTATCAGAGGCAGGTTCAAATCTTGAACCAAAATACATCAGATCTGAACCTGCGCAAATGGGCAGAAGGCGTTCTACTCGATTTGCGCAAATCTTGGATTTTCTGGGAAATCGTTTCCCAGATTAAGGGCGAATGATTTGAAATTAAATCTTTTTAAATCTGATATATATTTAGAATTGTTCTTTATATTTATCTTGATTTTTGGGTTGTTCGTAAGGTGGAGATCAAAATCTTTATTGGCGAAGGAAATCTATGATTTGCAGTTTTCTACATTCTGGTCTGTAATTATTTTTTTTAATTTTTAGACTGAATGTATAGGAATTTGATCTGATGTAATATTAATAGAAAAATTAGGATTTTCTATTTATTTATTTTATTTCAAGATCGAAGCTAGTTGCGCAGGCGAAGGAGATTTCGTAGATGGAGAAATCGCTATCTGCGATTTGCAATTTGTCAAACTGCAAACTGTGATCTGAATTTTGTTTTGTCGGGTAGCAGATGAGCGAATAGCCCTAGTACTGATTCTTGAATGTCTTTAATTAGTAATTTAAGTTTCAGATCAATTCTTGAATTAAATCTTGAATTAAAAATCAAACCCCAGACCCATTCGAACCAGATTGGACCAAACTGGTTGGACTAAATCTGTAGTTCGATGGGGGCTATTCTCAGCTCTGTTTTTCCCACTCATAGGTCAAGGGATTGATATTTAATTGTAAGGTTTAATTCGGCCCACTCTTGTAAGGCCCAGTTTTAAGGTGTTAAAACTGCTAAAGCCCACTAATTGCAAAAAAGCTATATAGGCCGAACTGCTAACTGCTATTCAACCCATATACCTAGATAATATTAGTCAGTAATATTATGGATGATTATGGGCTTAAATGATGGGCTTTACAGATATTAAGTGATTGGATCAATTATATCCCTGCATGCGATGTATGGATGTGTGATGTGCAACGTTCATGGGCCATAAGTACTTGGTCCATGCAGATACGATAGTGGCTCTTGCGCACACCATGGCTGAATGCACATCATTGCCATAGTGTCCCTTATGGTCATTGGATGACCTCCCTCAGTGGTGGGCCCCACACCCCTAAAAAAATCTGTGCAGAACCCTATCCGTCTAGGGCCCACTAGAAATCCGGCTTTATGAAAGTCAGTGGGAGCCACTTTGGTTTGACCTAAATTAAACTAGGGCGTAACTTTTGTTCCCTCCTGAAATATGAGTGCATGTGATAGGGAGATTCATATGATGAACTCTCTAAAGGCCTTTCATCATTAGCATGAAGATGGGTCCTTCAAGTAATGAGGAAACACACCATAAAATTGGGTTATCCATTTGCTATTGGATCTATTGGAATGTTTCATAAGATGATGGGGGCGTCATAGACCAATGTGGGAGGGGTCTATCCTACAATGGAAGACTCTCTCACGGTACCTTGGTGTTCACGAATATAATGGGTGAGTACTCATTGGACAGAAAGGTTTAGCCTAAAATGGCAATGAACCTTGTCTGATAGAGGCCAAAGGGAAAGCTCATATGATGAGTGGATATGATCCTTCACTGAAAGGTGGTGGGGTTATGCAGCTGAAACAATTGGCTCCATGCACCCTATGTGATTTCCCACATTTCCAAAGACATAATCCGTAGTCTCCGTCACTGAGATGGGAGGAAAATCTCAGAAATGAACAAATGAAAATGGAACATAGATTAAAAGTCATATCTATGTAGATAACATGAATCAAATTAGGTTGTGGACTAATGTTTGCTTTTTACAAAAAATGGCAAATGGACAATTTGCAAAGTTGTTGGATGACAACAAACTAAAGGGCCCAAACTATGCTGATTGGTACCGTAACCTTATGCTGGTCCTAACCTCTGAGAAATTGGACAAGGTGGCTAAAAATCCTGCCCTGGAACATTCGGGAGATAGGGCTTCTGAGGCCCGAAGGAGGGACTACCAAGAATGGGAAGAGAAAAATTCCCTAGCCCGGTGCTACATCATTGCCTCCTTGGACAATCCGATATGGAGGCAGTTCGATCAGATCGAGCTGTCAAAGGACATATTGGACAGTCTAAAGACAATGTATGAGGAGCGGAACCATTCTACAAGTCAAAAGGTCTCAAAGCAGTTCATGACCGCGCAAATGTCCAAGAACTAGCAAGTTCATGACCATTGTCTTCGGATGATGGGATATATCAATGAACTTGAGTTCATGACCATTGTCTTCTGAATCCTTTGAAAAGTTCAAGGAGTTCAGACAAGAGGTCAAGAAACAGTTAGGGAGAGAAATTAAGACCCTTCAATCAGATCGAGGTGGCGAGTATCTCTCTGATGGATTCAGGGACTACTTGAAGGTCAACGGGATAGTATCACAATTAGCTCCTCCTGCTAGACCACAGCTTAATAGTGTTTCAGAGAGGAGGAATAGGACCTTATTGGATATGGTCAGGTCACTTCTCGTACACTCAAAGTTACCCACATCTTTTTGAGGTTACGCATTAGAGACTGCAATTTACGTGTTGAACCGGGTTCCAACCAAATCAGTTCTGAACACTCCATATGAACTTTGGACCGGAAAGAAACCAAGTGTCTAACACTTGAAGATTTGGGGTTGTTTGGCACACGTTAAAAGAATGAGTCTGGACAAATTGGAATCCAAGACCAGTCATTGCCCATTTGTAGGCTACCCCAAAGGCTTTGTGGGCTACCTATTCTATGACCCAGGAGAACAGAAGGTGTTCTGTAGCTGAAATGCACATTTCTTGGAGGATGATTACATCCTGAACAATCATCGTCAGGAAATTGCTCTTGATGAGGAGAGCTCAGGAGTAGTGGGAGGTGTCCCACATGTTCCAAGTAATGACCAACCTAGAAGATCTACCTAGGTTTCCAGGCCTCCAGTCCGTTTCGGTTATGACCAAGATAGTTACCTGGTGGAAGCTATGACTTGCAAGGAGGATCCCGTGACTTATACGGAAGCTATGTTGGACATAGATTCCTTGAAGTGGGTAGATGCCATGAGATTTGAGATGGATTCAATGGAGACCAATGGAGTTTGGACTCTAGTAGATCTGCCCCCCGAGGTAAAAGCAATTGGTTGCAAATGGATCCATAAGAGGAAGAAGGGCCCCGATGGTAAAGTTGAGACCTACAAGACTCATCTGGTGGCGAAAGGGAACACTCAGAAAGAGGGCATCGATTATGAGGAAACCTTTTCGCCGGTGGCCATGCTTAAATCCATTAGGATCTTGCTAGCTGTAGCAGCATACCATGACTACGAGATATGGCAAATGGATGTCAAAACTGTGTTCCTGAATGGAGATCTTATTGAATATATCTATATGCAGCAACCGCAATGTTTCATAGTTGCGGATCAGGAACACATGGTATGTAAACTAATAGATCCATATATGGACTTAAGCAAGCTTCTAGGAGTTGGAACATCCGGTTTGACTCTATTGTCAAAAGGTTTGACTTTGAGAAAAACCCGGATGAGCCCTGTATTTATAGGAAATCCAGTGGTGATAAGATTACATTTCTGGTTCTGTATGTAGATGATAATCTACTCATTGGGAATGATGTAGGAATGTTTACTACGGTGAAATTATGGCTTTCATAGCAATTCTCCATGAATGATCTTGGAGAAGCCTCCTATATACTAGGTCTTCGACTCTATAGAGATAGATCGAAGAGGATAATAGGATTATCCCAATCTGCTTACATTGACAAGATAGTCAAAAGATACGGCATGGAGAACTCAAAGAAAGGAAATGTTCCTTTCAGGCATGGAGTCACTCTCTCCAAGGGCATGTCTCCCAAGACTCCCGAGGAGATTGAGGGCATGAAGGACGTTCCCTATGCCTCAGCCGTTGGGAACATCATGCCATGTTGTGCACTCGTCCTGACATTGCTCAAGAAGTTAGTGTGGTAAATAGATTCTAGGCCAACCCAGGGCAGGAGCACTGGACTGCTATGAAAAACATACTTATGTACCTTCGAAGGACAAAAGAGTTTTGTCTAGTATTCGATGGTAGCTCGCTACAAATCCAAGGGTATACTAATGTCGATTTCCAATCAGATCCAGATGATAGAAAGTCTACATCTGGGTATGTTTTCACGATAGGATCATATGTTGTTTGTTGGAAAAGCAGCAAATAGGGGTCCATGGCAGATTCCACAACCGAAGTCGAATGCATTGCCGCAAGTGAGGTTGCCAAAGAAGCCGTATGGATGAAGAAGTTCATTCATGAATTAGGAGTAGTTCCATCCAACACATCACCCATACCGTTCTTATGCGACAACAATGGAGCTATCGCTCAGGCTAAGGAGCCACGAGCCCACTCGAAGTTAAAGCACATCAAGAGGAAGTACCATGTACTACGAGAGATAGTTGGAAGATGGGACATCCTGATTCAGAAGGTAGTGTCAGTGGAAAATGTAGCAGACCCATTGACTAAGCCACTGACACAGAAAGTGTTTGAAAAACATGTGGAAAGTATGAGACTCCGGCTTATACCAGATTGGACCTAAGTGTAAGTGGGAGTTGTTAGACAGTGTATGCCCTTAGCTCCAATCAGAATGATGTACGTTATGACATTTATTGTAAATGAATAAAGTACATATTTGATTCATGTTATTGTGGCCTGTTTCTGTGTAATACCCTTAAACTGGACACATATGAGACTCGTGTTAGTTTAGAATGCTCACAGCCAGTGGATTGATATGGGAAGATCTATCATGATAAGGCTGACACTGATGTACTGCCAAGTTGGTTGGGGTAGCCTGTCTCAGCTAATAGGGTGAGACCCGAGGTACATGCAGTGTAGGTTTACTTGAAACCCTGAACCGGACCAGAATTCCAGTATTGCCCTGGACCTTGGTGATTAGTAGGCAAAACTAGAATGTTACACCTGACCCCTAGACTCGATTATGATACTGCACAAGGTGTCAGATTGGGATGTCTTTGATATTCCAATCAGTGAGATCCTTAGAGGGAGTCAAAACCTGGGTATCTTGGGACAGTCCAAGAATTCATCCAAGTGATGATCATAGTGACAGGATTAGCCCCTTTGTCGAACAAAGGTAATAATCGGGGATGCACTCTCTCTGATTGAAACCAAAACTGCCGGTAGTTGATTTCAATCGTTGAAATTTGTTTTGCAAAATATATTTATATACGGATATACATATATACATAATGGTTTCAAAATGTTTGCAAAAGGTTTTAATTCCCGGGATCCATGTGAGTAGAGAGTGCAACACTGTTCCTTGCAGCCGAGGGAGAGGTCCTCTCTTGTCAGGCAGTGTTTGATCATTATGGGCTGAGAGGTTAAGTGTAAGACCATTGAGGGTAATACCTGATGGGCTAATCTTGCATCTGCCCACAGTCTTTGGGTTTTTATAATGTGGCTTGGCCCAAGGACCACTTAGTGTAAGTGTTGGGCCCATTAAGAGCCCATGTGATGGGCTTAGGGGGTTCACTGTCTTTTTAGTGAATTCGGCCAGGCCTTGTAATAAAGGCTAGGCTGAACCCATGTGGCTGATATGTACATCAATGTTTGGGTCCCACGCCATACAATGAAATCTAATTGGGCAGCAGTTTGGAAGGTTACTGAGCACATGGACTTAATGGGCCTAAAGCTCAATTCGAACTTGTTTAATTAGATTAATTAAAGAGGGGCGGATCTGGAATTTAGATCAGCAAATAGGATAAGGGATTATCCTTATCTACTCAAAGAGTCCAGATCCAAATACAGATTTGTATTTGAAAACTCTTAATAAGATTAGGAGGGATTATCTAATCTGCAGATAAGATAAGGGCTTATCCTTATCTCTTAAAGAGAGTCCAGATCCAAATAATGATTTGGATTAGAAAACTCCTAATGGGATTAGGAGGTGATCTCTTTAAGGCTATAAATAGAAGAGGAGGGCGGACACCCAAGACACATAATCCAGATTACAAAATGAGAGAAGACAACAATAGTAAGATTGCGCTATATTCTGCTCTTGCGCCCTCCTCCTGCTACCGCCATTGCAAGTTCATTCTCCACCTGTAGGAGCAATCAAGAATGGTTTTGGTGAAAAACGATATGAAGTTGTGCTCACATACCCTCCATCAAATTCTTGCTAAAGGATTCGATTCTTGAGAAGAACCACCTGCTGATTCTGCTCCATCCTACACTATGTCATCTTCAGTGGGAGTAGTCTTTGGCCTTTCCTTGGGCGTGAACACCTTCGTTGGAAGTTATTATTTCTCCGTATCAAGTATCTCCCTCTCCTACCTTTTCGTTTCAAATCTGGTTTGGTTCTTGGTTCAAGATTGATCTTTGAAAAATGCAGTTTTTCTAAAACAGGGAATATGATTCCCAGATGGGAGAGAGAGAAATTTTTGAAATTTCGCCCTATCTACCTGCAAGGTTCGGTTATCCATGTGATGGATCTCTTATCTCTTCACTACTCAACGTCAGTTTCAAAAGAGAGGTACACTACCATAAATGACTATCTAACGTGGTCATGGTTAAGAAAACTTATGGGAAATGACGCATGCATTGACTTCCTGATCTCAACAAGGTCTATCCCAAAGACATCTTTCCTTTGTTGACGATTGATCACCTCGTCGATGCCACCACGGGATATGAGCTACTAAATTTCATGGATATCTTCTCTGGCTATAACTAAATAAAAATGTATCTTGGCAATTAGGAGAAGACCTCATTCATCACCAAGCACAACACATACTACTACAAGGTGATGCCTTTTGGATTAAAGAACACTAGGGCCACTTACCAAAGACTAGTGACTAAGATTTTCAAAAAGCAGATGGGGAGGAATGTCAAGGCCTACATCGATGACATGGTTGTGAAGAGTCTTAGGGCTAATCAACATACCTCGAACCTTAGCGAGACATTTGGGGCACTGGGAAATACAACATGAAATTGAACTATTCCAAATAAGCCTTCAGCCATGTTGGACATGGAGCCCCCTTGGTCAATTAAAGAAATCTATAGGCTCACTATTCAGGTTGTGACCCTCGACTAATTCATGTCCAAGTCGATCGACCGGTGCATACCCTTCTTCCAAGCCATTAAGAAGTTAAAAGACTTCCAATGGACAAAAGATTTCCAGAAAGTTGTAGTTGGGGACAAGGCATTATTCTTGTCACCACCATTGCTTACACAGCCCATCCCGGGAGAAACCTTATTCTTGTATCTCTCATCTAGGGATAAGCCATTCAGCTTAGTGCTGGTTCGGGAAGACAAGGGAATTTAGAGACCAGTATATTATGTCAGCAAGGTCCTTTGTGAGTTCAAGACCAGACACCTAAAAATAGAGATAATAGCCTTTATGTTGGTGGTTTCGACCAATAAGCTAAGGCCTTACTTTCAAGCCTACAACATCTCGATGTTGACTAACCAACCCCTCACATTGGTGCTCTTGAAGCTTGAGACATCAGGTCAGCTAACCAAGTGGACTATCAAGCTGTCACAATTCGACTTACACTATTAATCGATGCCTACAATAAAGGCACAAGTTTTGACAAGTCTTTTGGTTGAATGCACCTTTAGCCACGGCCACAGCCAAGTCCCCGAGAATGAAGAGGAGCCTCGGCCGACCTGGACCTTGTTCGTAGATGGATTCTTTAACACCAAAGGAAGCAAAGTCAGCCTCATACTTCTCACCCCGGATGATAATGAGATGGAGTATGCATTGCGGTTTGGCTTCCTTGCCTCCAACAACGAAGCCGAGTATAGGGCCTTGCTCACCGGCCTCCAACTTACAAAAGACCTCGAAGCCAAGCACATTGAGGTCTTCAGCGACTTATAATTGGTTGTGAACCAGGTGAATGGAGAATATGAGGTCGGATATGGCCAAATACTTGGGCAATGTCCGAGAGTTAACTAGTCACATCAACACTTCGCTCTGTACCAGGTCCCACGAGCTAAGAATGCACGAGCCGATGCCCTGTCAAAACTTGCAAGTTGTTTGGGATCGACCCTCGACTGCACTATGCACATTGAGAGTTTAACACACCCCAGCATTGAAGAGCGGCAAGTATATCCCATCTAAACTACACCTTGCTGGATGGATCCCATCCTTACCTACTTGCAACATGAGTAGTTTCCATCCGTCAAGAATGAGTCCAGGAGAGTTTGACGGCAGTCAACATAGTATGCTATACTCGAAGGCAAGTTGTACAGAAGATCCTTCACCCTGCCCTATCTTAAATGCCTCTGTCGAGAGGATGGCAAGTACATGCTAAGAGAAATTCACGTTGGCATCTGCGACAATCACCTAGGGGTAGGGCCCTGGCATAGAAAGCACTCAAATAATGATATTTTTGGCCAACCATCTAGAAGGACACTATTGAGTTGGTATAGAAATGCAACTAATGCCAAAGGCACTCCAACATCCTCCATTGGCTTACAATGACCCTCTCGGCCCTTAGCAACCCCTAGCCCTTTGCAAAATGGAGAATTGACTGCTTTGGACCTTTCCACTCGGCCACGGAGAATAAGAGACACTTTGTCGTAGTAGTAAACTACTTCACTACGTAGGTCAAAGCCAAGGCCTTGCCAACAATTATAACTAAGATGATTAAGAGCCTCTTCTAGAAGAATATAATTTACTGATTTGGCATCCGATACATTCTCGTCATCGATAACAACTGACAATTCGATGACTCCAAGTTCAGAGAATGTTGTGGAAGCCTTGGAATAATGCAATAATACACCTCGATCGGCTACCCTCAAACTAGCAGGCTGGTTGAGGTCACTAATAGGACGATCCTACACGGATTAAAGGTAAGGTTAGACTGAGCCAAAGGGCTTTGGGAGGACTAGCTATACAACATTCTATGGGCGTACCGAATGAAACCTCGAACTTCCATGGGTAAAACTCCCATAAACTTGACATATGGGATAGAGGCTGTCATCTCAACAAAGATCAGTCAATTGACACTTCGAACTGATGCATACTAGGAAGTTAAGAACAATGAAGAGTTAAGGAGCAACCTTGACCTATTGGAAGGTATCCAAGAGCAAACCCAAATCAGGGTCTCGGCCTAACAACAAAGAGTTGCAAGATATTATAACTCCAGAGTTAGAGAGAGTCACTTCAATAAAAATGGCATTGTCCTTAGAAAGGTCATGATTCCTAAGCCCGACATCAAAAAGCTTGGGTAGAAGACTAGTGCCTCGTACTTGGAACTTTGAAAATCTCTGAATGTACTATCAATATAAGTGTAAATACCTTAGTGGAAAATTGTAAACGAAAAGTTCAAGTTCCTTTCACTTTGAATCTTTTTTTGTGTAAACATTCTCGTCTCCTCCAACCGCTAGGACTTTTCAGCCGACCAACCGCATCGCAACCTTTCATAAGGCTATACACTTAGACCAAAGATCAGCCCGGTCAACCAACCGCAACATACAATACTTTGCAAGTCATACACCTAGTTGCCTTTTGACTTTCTTTGAATAAGGCAATAGCTTTTGGGACCTAGACAACTATTGATAAGTGGCCCTCGATCCTGGCCTCGGCCTCAAAGACCCTTAAAGATGTGAGTCATTGTGAACTCCAAAGAGCCAATGTTGACCAATTACTTAATTAAAAACACGATGAACGACATGCTAAGTAAACAATACTTCTCTACTAAGGCAATTGCTCGCGACCTCAGCAACACAACCGCCACAGAATGACGTACTAAGCAAAGGGAATTTTTCACTAAGGAAAAATGTTCCAAGACCTCGACAACTGTTATCGAGCAACTTGGTGATATTGATCTTGGCCTAAAAGACTTTAAGACGGAATGTCTTCATGAAAGACAAAGTAAATATCACTTTTGCAAAAAGGAGATGTTTAATTAAAGAATTGCAAGTTTCTTTACAAAAATGCCTCTCTAGGGGGAGGCATTGGTCCATTGCACAAATGAAGAAAGAGAAGAAGAGAAGAAGAGCATCTTTTGAAAAGAAACTCAAGTTCCATTAACTCAAATGTCTTTACAAAAAAGGCCTCTTATGGAGGAGGCGTCAACCCCTTACAAAAAAAGGAAGAAAAAGTATACAAGTTTTAGGGGCATACAGGCCCAAACAAAAGAAAACACTCTATTGGCCCCCTCCAATCTAAGTGGAGAAGAATCTTTGACACTTGGGCTTTGCAATCATCGAAGCCCTCTAAGTAAGCTTGAGAAGCAAAGGAGGTTAGGTCTGCCTTGTGCTTCTACAAGGCCTTGTACTTTTTAATCGCCTTCATAGTCATCTCCTCTAATGGTTGTTCTGCCAACACCAAGGAAGACTTTAGCTCCTTCATGAGCTCCATTTTGGAAGCCACCTCAGCCTTGACCTTCTTGTAACATTCGTGCTCATCGCGATTCCGCCCCTCGGCCTCGGCCGACTGCTGCTTTAGGCGCTCGATTTTCTCTTGTGTCTGTCGAAGCTGTTGAGTCAATACCTCCACCTTTTCGCAGAGGCCAACCAAGAAGGAGACCATCTACAAAGAAAGAGGAAAAACTCGTCAGTCACATTTTGCCAAGAAAACTTTAGTGACATAACGAACTCGGAGAAGTACGTGCATACCTCAGCGGCCTTGTCCAAAAGCATATTCTGTACTAAATCCACAGTGTGCTATGTCTAAGACTAGAGGTTTCCAAGGAGGACCATGCCAACCGCTAGTTGCCGATCGATGCCAGCCACCAACAAGGAGTCTCCCTCTCGAACACTCCACTACGGCTACTAGATCCGATGAGGGTTGAGCGGCTCGTTCTCTCGGGGGTCGAACAACTAAGGTGTGTCCTAGTGTAACTCGTCCAAGGTCCCCTTGGCCCGACACTGCTCACGCAGCTGAAGTTTTTTTGCCCAAGGCTCTCAGGCCACTTCCGCAGGATGCTTCTACACCATTGTCTTCTTATGGGCCACCTTGACCTTGGCCCATTGTTTGGCGGCCGCCTCCTCCTATGGATGCCAAGGCATGTTCCTGATGGCTCCCTTCTCAACGGCTCTCTTGGACACTACAGCCTCCAACAACTTTACTTTTCTACTACCATCCATTTCTACCAACAAGAGAAACAAACAATTCAGAAAAGCAATAACAAAATTCAAGTAATGTCACAACTAGAAAACGGTAGGAGTGTCCATACCAAGGGGGCAGGGCTAAGAACGACCATCACCAAGGCCTCAATCAATCAATCTTGGTAATCGTCCTGTGTATGATAGATGATGTCAGGGCCCATATGGGGCACGGGCAACGCATGCGGATAGCCTATGCCTGTACTGACCATAGTTATACACCCTTGGCCTGGAATGATCCTTTATTGATATGAAGGATGAATGGAGGAGTAGTTTCCACTACCACTGAGAAGAGCTCTACAGTCGAGGTCGATGACTCCATGCGAATCTACCATATTCTCTTCAGCCGAAGACAAGGCCTCCACACAACCCACCAACCAACCTCAATCACTACAATCTCGAGAGTGGGGGGCAATTGATGTAGGAATATTTGGCCAACCTGTGGATCTTGAAACATGGCATCGGTTGGACGCATCCTGGCCGTTCATCATTAACCACTATCAACCGCTACCACCTGCTCCCAATTGCCCCTCTTCTAAGGCAATTCTAACCCCTCACAGCCTTTGGTTAAATTGACCGTCAAAGTCTTCACCCATAGGATAATTCTCGGGGCCTTTGACGTCTTCTTTGTCTCAACAGAGTGGACCCATCGTCCTTAGACACCAGAAATTATATTGTTGCCTTCAACTCTGTATTTGGCAGCAACAACTATCACTCTATCGAAGTATAGTTACCCATTCAATGAGTCTAGTAAAAATTGTAAAAGCATCCGATGGATGCAAATATTACTAATATCTTCATGAAAAAAATGTTTCCAATATATTGTTAGACCATACTTTCAGTATATTCATAGAATTTTTACTTCTAATAGATCTTGTCTCTCTTGAAAATCCAATGACCCAGTATTAAAATGGTTAGACAAACAGACTCCCCTCCAAAAAGAAGGCACAGGATTTGATTCCAAAAATAATTAACACATGATACAGGTTTCCGGCCCGGCTCTATCCCACCCAAAAAACATTTCGAGCTAACAAGCGTGCAAACGCGTGTTAAGTTCGGAAGCAATCAATTGCGTGTGAAAAATGCCAAAATTAGACCGAGTCCATTCAAAACTGGGACAGTGGAACCTACATGGGCTCGATTTTATGTATTTTATTATATCTCCATTGCCCTTGCCCACGTCAGGAAATCTCTCTATCAAATGGTATTTTGATGGATTAAAACGGGTTGACACGGCACGGCACATGTGCGGCCTATGCAAAATGTAGACTGGTTTAAGGATTGTCCTGGGTCGTGCCTCTCTTGGAAAATTTTGAGGGGTCAGCCTAATACAGCCCACGACCTGAGCTCGTGTGGACTTATGTTGTGCCACGGGTTAAGTTGGTTCATAGGCTTAGTTTTAGGTATGGTCGATTTGTGGACCAGGGCTGTGCTAGCCTATGGGCACCAGGCGATACAGTTTGCACTGTTGGGCCGTACTGGCCTAGCCTGCACACTTGAAACCCCAATCACAACATGACTCGTATAATTATATCAGGCCCTGGCACGGTCCATGACCATTGGACCGGGCCAGGCCAGACTGGCTCAAAATCAAATAAGGCCATGTTAAACCATGGGCAATACGACCCGGTTTACATCTTTAGATTTCAGTCTATAGTCTGCGTGTCTGGATTTCTTACCCACAAGAATTCTATCCACGTTTGCTCTTATAACATCTCAATGACACATGGAAAATATCTCATCTTCATGTATAATATTATGTAGGGAAGATGTTTCCAATTCACAGGGGTAGTGTGTTGTAAATAAACGTGAGCAGAGTTCTCATGGGCAGAAGATCTCGTGTCCAGACCACACCTTAATTTCTCATTGTGGCCAGTGAATCTGGATCTCCTGCCCACAAGAACTCTGCCTATGCCTACTCACAATACACTTCCCCCGTGAATTAGAAATATCTCCCTCTGCATAACTGTGCCAACATCCCACAGCACATTGCATCTATGTATCGGGAATATCTCTAGGATGATGTGAATTCTTGTTATTCGTGGGGAGACATTTTTAATACACGTGGAATGGAGCTGTGAGTACACGTGGAATGGGTTGTGAGATTGTTGTGAGATGCATTCCGTAAGGAGTACCCATTCAGTCAAGAACTTTTTGAGTTTCACTAATCTTTGCCAAATAACCAAAATACATGCTTTTCTGACAAAAATTTCTAACTCAGGCCAACCCAATCCAACAAAATCAATTAAAAACCCCATAATTCTTTCCTTGACTGAAATTGGAATTGGTCGTCACAAGACCGTGCTCATAAAAATATTTTCAATGCACATCAAAGACTATGCGAAGTTGCGAACGGTGTAAACACGGTCTGATTCAAAAAGAAAGACTCATCTGTGGCGGCCCGACCAGTCTGGGGAGAGAAATTTGGACTTGATTAGCGGCATCCGATTCAGTAGCCAACCAGACAACTACAATTCAACTGATGACTCATGACTTTTTCTTTTTTTTTTTTTAAAGTACTTTTTAATTCACTACACAATTCTGAATTACAGCCTCGCATAGCCTACTAACCCCATCCGATTCTGACTTTTTCTCATAAAGATTCATATGCTGTACCGTGGGTTCTGACCTCTAATGTCGTTAATTACAATTACATGATCAGTACCATACAAATGTGCTGCATGCCTTGCATCACAGTCAAAGATAGGGTAGAAGAACTCGAGAGCTGAGAAGCCATGGAACCAGGTGGTCTCAGAGGTAGCAATATCTCAGGAGGAAGAACCAATTTTGTGTTTGTGTTTGTCTTCTTGATTTTCCTTCCTTTCCTCGGCCTTCGTGGTAGTGCCGCCCCTCTCTACCAGATTTGCTCCAACACAACCACTTACGCTCCTAACAGCACGTATCAGGCCAACCTCAACCGCCTCCTCTCTTCTCTATCTTCCAATTCTACACCATTCAACAATGGTTTTTACAACACCCCCGTCGGTCGGAACCCCAATACAGTATACGGCCTCTTCCTCTGCAGAGGCGACGTCACCGAAGATGCCTGCCGGAGTTGCGTCCAAACAGCCACCCAGGAAATTCTTCAGCTATGCCCCGACCGGAAAGTGGCAACTGTTTGGTACGACGAGTGTATGTTACGCTATTCGAACCAATCTATCTTTTCCACTATATCCGATTCAATTCTTGTCTACATGTCCAACACACAGAATATCTCCAACCCAGATCAATTTAATCAGCTTTTGGCCAATAAGATGGATGAGATTGCCACCCAGGCTGCCTCCGGTGGATCGTCCAGGAAATTTGCAACAGCGGAAGCAAATTTTACGACATTTCAACGGCTATATACTCTTGCTCAGTGCACTCCAGATTTATCAAACCAAGACTGCTACCGGTGCCTCCGAAACGTCATCAACAACCTCCCGTCTTGCTGTAACTCAAAGCAAGGGGGTCGGGTTCTTGCAGACAGCTGCAACGTGAGGTACGAGATTTATCCTTTCTATCAGCTCGCACCTGCTACTCCGGGTCCCGCTCCGTCGCCTATCCCTCTTTCCCCTCCGAGTAACAGAACCGGCATTTCAGGTAATTTATTCCAACTTTAATAGAGATTTTTTGTTTTTTCTACAGACTTTTGATAGACAATTCAATGTTTCCTTTTCTGTTTCTTTTCAAAAATTAGTTCAAGGATTCAGTTCAGACAGGAGAATGGAATTTTTACTCTTTTCCTACTAATTCCAACTGCAAATAAAAGTTTAACAAATTCCTGTTCAGGATTAGGTCCCAAGATTCATCCCTTCACAAGAATCTTCATGATAGTTATACGAAATTCAATAAGGTTTGCTTATCATGTTACCCGGAAAGTTTAAAAGCTACCTTAAACTGAGAAACTGATGATGAACTTCAATATGCGATTGCATAAATCGTCCACCTCAGGTGACATTTGACGACACTGAAAGGGACTCTTATCCGAAAAACTGAAAAGCTGAAATGCCCTTTTTTTTAATATTACAGTCTCTAGAAAGTAGAAAAACTGAAAAAGTAGATTTGCTATTTTCAGATATCAGATCCGTAAAAAGAGCTTTTCTGCTTTATCAAACACCACTTTAAGTACTATTCACTGAATATTGAAATCTAATTGCTTGGTATTAGCATTTTTTTCCTTTTATCCAGTTCCAAGTTTGAATATTATGAATTTGTCAGTTCATGTTCTATATATGAAGTTTTTCTTTTTGTCCTCATTCCAGAAAATAGGAATACAACATCAGCTGGAACCATTGTTGCTATTGTTGTCCCAATTGCCATTGCAATGTTACTTTTATCAACTCTCTGCTATTTCTCGCTGATTAGGAAGAAGAAAAAGGAAACAGATAATGGTAAGAAGTTTCGGTCTTTTATCATCAGCTCTGGATCTGTTACAATCAAGACATGTACAATGAGCTATTTAACCAATCATGAGTAGACATCTCAATTGCTGTTGCTGATAACAGTTCGGATTGATGATGTGTTTTACTTGTGAAGATGTGAATGGGTTGCATAGCCCATTTCCCAAGCCTTATTTGTAGCAGATTCAGATCTTTTATCTTGTTGAATAGCTTAGGCTGAGTTTGGAAAAAGTATAAATGCAAATATGTACTGTGCAAATGCATAAAAAATAATGCAAAATACAAGGTTTTGCACTCTACATATTTGCATTTGTGCTCCTTCCAAAAGGCTCAGTTTAGAAGAAGCACAAATGCAAATATGTAGAGTGCAAAACCTTGTATTTTGCATTATTTTTTATGCATTTGCACAGTACATATTTGCATTTGTACTCTTTCCAAACTGAGACTTAGGTTAATAGTTCAAACTTCAATACCTCAATATATACTAGCATAATAATGGCTCCATAAACCTCTGTGGTTTCAGATGCTTGAAGAAACAAACAACCTCTGATTCCTTCCTATACACATTTATTCTGGACTTATATTTTCTCTTCACTTTGTTGTAGGTGGGAATGAAATTAAAGATATGCAGTCGCTCCAATTTAATTTGAGTGCAGTCATTGCAGCCACAAACAACTTCTCTGATGATAATAAGATTGGTGAAGGAGGATTCGGTTGTGTTTACAAGGTAAGGGCTTATAAACATAATGAAAAACTAGAACTCAAATGTGTAAAATGTAATTAGATCAGAAGGTTGCAATCCTAGAATGTAGCTCTCACTTATCCACAAAGCTAGAGATGTTTAATATTTGTTTAACAATGGATTCCCAGGGTAAACTTTCCAATGGACAAGATATTGCTGTGAAAAGGCTCTCTAGAAGCTCTGGACAAGGTGCAGTAGAATTTAAGAACGAGGTTGTATTGGTTGCCAAGCTTCAACACAGGAATCTTGTTAGGCTCTTGGGGTTTTGCTTAGAAGGCGAAGAGAAGATACTCATCTATGAATTTGTTCCCAACAAAAGCCTTGATTACTTCCTATTTGGTATGTTCTTTAACACATGCCAACAGCGTGCATTTATACTCCATTCATACTTGTTGAATTTTTCTTTTCTAGTGTTATATGAATTGCAGAAGGTTGTAATGTGTATGAATTACAAATTATTGTTTCCACAAGAAATAACTGAAAATAGAAGAAATGGCCATGAAATCTCAACACATTTAGAACAGTAGTGTGTCAGTTATCAATCTGTCCAAATCCTATATCCTAACTTGACATTTTATATGGATGAATGTGTAGATTCAGATAAACGTGCATGTTTGGATTGGCCGACGCGTTACAAAATCATAGGAGGGATTGCTCGAGGGCTTCTTTATCTTCATGAAGATTCTCGGCTCAGGATTATTCATCGTGACCTTAAAGCTAGCAATATCTTGTTAGATAGTGATATGAACTCAAAAATATCTGATTTTGGGATGGCAAGAATTTTTGGTGTGGACCAAAGTCAAGCAAATACGAACAGAATAGTAGGAACATAGTAAGTCTTCATCACTCTCGAGTTTCACATCTGAATAGATTAATTACATGATCTGTACCTAAACATCGGTTTTCCATTTGACAAAGGAGATTTAGGTTCGGCTGGTGCTATTGCTGCTATTGATTAGATATAAATCCATAACAGTCAGATTAAGAAATGCCAGGCTCTACTCAAGTCATATATCATTTATTAGAAATATTAGATAAGGGGAAATATTATTAGTTACATAGAATCTCAGATAGTTGCCTACTGCCATCACTGAGTGTTTTCTTGTTAATAATTGTTTACAGTGGTTATATGCCCCCGGAGTATGCAATGCATGGACACTTCTCAGTTAAGTCAGATGTCTATAGCTTTGGGGTTTTGCTTTTAGAAATTGTAACAGGCAAAAAGAACAGTTCATTCAACCAATCAGAGTTTGGAGAGGATCTTCTACATTATGTAAGTGGGAATTATTTCAAGAACTCCCATCATTGTTTTAACTTTTGATTTTTGCGGGAAACCAGAATTACTAGCACATAGATTTGAATGTAATTGAGAATGCGCACTGCAGAATTAATCTAACTGGTGACATATTGATGAATTGTTGTAGGCTTGGAGAAATTGGAATGAGGGAACAGCTTTGGAGTTGCTGGATCCAATTCTGACAGAACACTATTCCAGAGATGAAGTGATGAGATGCATTCATATTGGATTGTTGTGTGTTCAGGAGGATGTGGCTGACAGACCTACCATGGCAACAGTAGTTCTCATGTTGAACAGTTATTCTGTCACTCTTGAATTACCTTTACGACCAGCAAGCTTTGGACACAGTAAAATGGTGTCAAGCATGGCTACAAGTGAAACTGAAAGACAGGCAACTGATTCAGATAAATCTACAAGTCAAAACATTGGTCTGTCAATGAGGTGTCAATTACTGAATTAACTCCTAGGTAATGTTAATGCCACTGGATCAAGGATGGACAGGAATTGTATGCTAAGAAGTTGTCGAGTTGCATATATGAGTTATTAGCCGCGCTTTGAGGGGGAACAAGAAACCAATTTGTGCTTAGAAGCAATAAAGGAGAAGTGCTTAACTTATAGCAGGAAGAAAAAAAGCAGAGGCCTTATAACATGAGATGCTCTTTCTCTCTTCCTCTCCTTACTCAGTCTTTCTTTCAATCATCTCCTACCAAAATAAAAAGATTTTCCCATTCCATTTAGGGCCATTGGACACAGCCTGCTGATTTTGTGTAAATCCATCAATAACTTGGTTTTCGACCGGGTTACCCCCATTTACCTGCGGAAGTTTCTTGCAGAGGGAGAACCAAATGAAAGACTTCTTCCTCGTCATCTCGACCCGAAGGGTCATCACAATCTGGTACTGGTAGTAGAAACCATTCAAGTAGCTAAGGGTAGTCTCTGGGCTCTGGCCATCCAATAAAGTCCAAGACACCAATTACATGTCTCATTCTCATGTTTTGAGAAACGCACAGGACCCGTTTCAATGGTAAAGAACCAATGGCGCATCTCAAAAGAAAAGGCAAGGCAAATTGAAATTTTTTGGAGGGATTCACTTCAACTTCCATGGCATTCTTGCATGGTATTACAAGGGTAGAAAGAACAAGAAGACTCCATGATAAGTCACAAGAGTATGTTATAATGATTTTGTGGAAAAAGGAAAACTTCCTGTTCTTATTTCTTAGTGAGCGTCCAAACAAGCCGGTTCACACTAAGACTCGCGTTTTCGGGGAGTTCGGATCTGCTCCTCACAGCACGTTTCAGCTGTGTATTTGGGAATATTTTTCTATGAATAAATATTTTGAAGCACGGAAATGTTCCAGATGCATGGCTAAACGTTCTGTAAAATCAGTGTGAGCAAGTTCTACTAGGAACATATCTGAAATTCATCAAAACCCACCCATGAATTTAGATAAACAACACCTGATTGTCTACCAGGTTTATGGTACCAGTTGACTGATAAAAATTTTTTGAGATATCATCTCTCCAATATCATAATCGAACCCTTTTAAGAAATTTTCCTAAACTTTTCCATTTGTCTCGCATTTTCCCTATTCAAGCCGAAACATAAGGAGCTCAAACTTCATACTAATTTATAGAAAAACTTCCATTTCTTAGACTTAATTCTGCATGTGAAAAGTTACCTAAAATCTTAAAATCAATATGAATGACGTCCTTGGCATCTTCTCAATTTTTTTTTTTTTAATTAGTTCACAGCTATATGAATAAATGTTCTTATTACAAACCATCTAACCATGAATTGTATTAATTGTTTAAAACATGATTCAAATCAATAAGCCTATAAATTTAATAACACGTCACCAACATTTGAGAAAGTATGAAACCAAGAAAAAAGCCCTTGTTTGTTCATTATCCATTAATATGAGAGTTCTTAGATTTAAAATGTAAGGTGATCAATCATAGTTAAGAATAAAAATCTATTAGAGATGTCACCTAAGAGCTTAAGTGCCTGTTTGGCAATTCTTTTCTAGAAGATTTGTTACAAGATCTGATGATTAAAAGATAGGGTAAGCTTTTGTAAATAGATCTTGGAAGACCAAAGACTGTTTAGTTGAAATATTTTACATAAATCTCACAACAAAACATAAAAAGCTAGAAGACCGTTTGGTAATGTGAATGTCTTGTGTATGGGCCAACAAACCTTTCATTTAACACATGAGACCCACATACATTTTCTAAGGTGGGATCCACATACCACTGGTGGACATGTATGTGGGGCCCACGTACATTTTACAAGGTGGGCCTGACATACCATTGGTGGACATGCATGTGTGGTCCATGTGTCGACATGCATGTGGGATTCACATACATTTTACAAGGTGGGCTTGACATACCATTGGTGGCCATGCATGTGGGGTCCATGTGTGGACATGTATGTGGGGCCCACATACATTTTACAAGGTAGGCCCCACATGCCATTGGTGGACATGCATGTGGGTCCATGTGTGGACATGTATGTGGGGTCCACATATATTTTGCAAGGTGGGCCCCACATACTATTGCTAGGTCCCACTTACACATTCAAATAGTTTTTTGTGGAAAGATAATCCATTTTCTCCTAAGTGTGTATCATACCACACATTCGAAAAATACGGGGCGCTAAAAGACTAAAAGCTTCATTTGAAGCTTCCTAAAAAAGCCCAAATTCAGGCTTCTGATGTCTTTTATTAGCTGGAGTTTTTCCAGAATAGATCTTTCTATTGCCAAACGGAAAAAGCCTATAATTCAGGCTTCCAGACTTCTAAACCCGTGCGGAAAGACTTGCCAAACGCAGCCTAAGTTTTTAATTTGAATGGTTTCTTGACATTAGACCTACTTATGGGCTGGGCTCAGACTTGACCTTTGAAAAAAAATTTAAATGGGCTTGGCCTGAAGCCTGAGCCGAAAATAGTGTACAGTTGGGTCTGAAGCCTGGCCCATCAACCGGTCAACTTGACATGGTACGATCAATTGGCTTAGTGTTTGATCCTTGTTTCCCATTATAATTAATTAAAGGTTAATTAAATTGCAGCATATGGTATGGGTGGGCCTGTGCTTCGCCAAACTTCAAAACCAATAGATTTTCCTGTGAAGAGGCATGTTAGAGAATAAAAACTTATTTATTCAAGAATCTCACTTAATAACTTAAGTTTTTAGGTTAGAACGGTTTCTTGAAATCCATGAGTAGATTATTATTTTCTAACAATAATGAATTTCAAAGTGAGAGAGTATAAGGTTTTTTGTTTTTAATTTTACGATAAAGAACCAAGGAAAGTGGGAATTATAGTGTCTGTGCGTGTATTAAGAGGTGAGAGGTTGACTTTGTCGCACAAATATAAAGCAAACATTTTGGGAGCCGCATCTTTGGGTAAATAAATGAGGAAATAGATAATGAAACAAGTCCGGATCAGTTCTTGAGAGAGTGTTTTTCACACTGACCTCATACAGCATGTTCCAGTCGTATATCAGGAATATCTCCCATACTTGTATGTTATTATTCATGAAAGATGTTCCCAATACAAGCTGGAATGTGGATGTGAGGTTGGTGTAAAGAACAGATTTCAATTCATTTTGATTAGTCGAAACTCTTCGAATACCATGTCTTTCCCGCATCATAGATTTTTCGTTCTTAGAAAACTATATGAAACACAGCATTTAGAATAACTTTCAACAAATAGACAAACAATTTTAAAAATGATTTTGTTTATATTTTTGCTTGCGCTGAAAAATTATTGTTGCTTGGCGAATGCATATACTCTGAACCATTCCTTCCACAGAAAAATATCGTAGCCTCACCCCTGTTGACACCAAATAAATAAAATAAAAATGCAAAATGAGCATCAATCAATCGTTCCTTAAATGAAATATCGGGGCATCCTCAAGAGAAGGTGGGTTTAGGACTTTGTTCACCACTGAATGATAATTTTGAGATTCTTAAAGCTTTTAATCGCCTGTGACATCATGAGAATTAGATAAATAGTGGAATGTTAGTGGAGCCCAAAATGGTTGGTTTTGGGAGTTCATACTGCACTGATATATTTTAAATTTCAGGTACTAAAGTGAGACTACCCAGGTAACTAATTTACAATTTACTTTTAAACCTTAAATTTTATTGTTTTATTCTTATTTCTTATTATATATGTAAAAATTAAAAAATGTATAAAACTTTGTTAGGCTTACAAGTTTTCCAAGCTTAACCGCATACTATATTGAGCGTATCTTGATTAGCAACCAAACCTATATGTCGGGCTGGAGCTTGGCTCAAAGCTTGAGGGATAGATCTGAATCTGCTCCAACAAAATGCTCCCAACCAACCCCAGTGTATCACTTATCCCTTTACATGAAAAAGAAGTCTGGATCACCTGCCAATAAAATTCATTCCAACAATTTACCAATCACCTGATCTCACACCACACATCTCATACATGGTAGGTCTTAATCTCATGGTGAGATGTGGGTGTTATATCAAGTTGGTAGAGGGTTGGGACATATTTTATCGGCAAAAGATCCCAATTTATGAAAAAGGCATGTGCAACCTCAACCTCAACCTCAAAGTCAAGCATAATCTTGCATATCCCAATCATTCATTTGAAAGAATACTCTCTATCGAACACTTCTATGTTCGAATAGATAGAAGAGAGTGCGCTTCATTTTATTCATCATTTTTTATTTCGGAAAAGTATGGGACAAGCTCAATGCAAATTTCTGAATTCCACTACAGACCTATAAACATTAAAAATGTTAAAAACCCTCATTCTATACACCATTGTCCACCTGTAAATTGCCATCAATTTCAACCTAACACCTACCCCAACTATATATTGGACCTAAAAATTCTGACCCTAGATTGAACCGTCATTCTCCCTTTTTATTTCATTTCCTTCATTCTCCCTCTCCCCCGTTTTATGGGTAGAGGTGAATAGGATATCCTAATTTGAAATTAGAACCAACGAACAGCCGAACAGGGGGGAAGTTTGAGATCATCGTACACATGCATGGCATATGATTGAAGGAACACACATCTCTTGTTCTGCGGGCCCGGGCTGGGGCCAGGTTGAAAATGAGCCTGCCAATCGAGAGTGAATAACACGCCAGTGGCTAGTGACTGGTTCCGTAGCCAGTCGTACGTCCAACGCGGCTGGGAAAATTTTGAGTGTGAACAGGTGGCAAGAATTCCTATGTATTCCGGTCCTCTGGACGAACGTCCCATTACAGGTGAAAAGAGAATAAAAGAAGAAAGAATAGCGGTTGTGCCAGCCGTATTCACCCACTTTATGATTGGTGTGCCTGTTAAAATGGAAAAAATTTCGGAAAAATACATCGCAGTTCATTCCAGAATTTTGAATTTCATTAGATACCTATAATAATTCAAAATACCACATACCTTCACCCTGAACATCAATATCCGTTCATGTTCATGTATTGGCATCAATTCCGAACTGGCACATACCCTAATTATACCGTAGAACTAAGAATTCTAACAATGGGCTGAACAGTCATTCTTTCAAAAAATTTTGAGTGGTGTGCCATATGCTTTTGACTGGCATGTGGTGTAGCGTCTGATCTGCACATCAAAGTTAGACAGCCTGTCGTCGTTGATCCTTTTAATTTGTGATGGGCTAGTTTGAGTACAAATACAAATTTGTACAGTGCAAATGCATACAAAATAATACAAAATATAAAGTTTGCGTTCTATGTATTTGTATTTGTACTCCTTCCAAATTGAGCCTTAAGTTTTCTTCCTTTCTCTCCACCAGCTACATGTGTACTCGGCTCAGTTAGTGCAAGGCCCGTTCGAACAGCCTTTAGGGCCTTGCATTGGGAATATCTCCCCATGAAATAAGGTGCATAGGAACAAAGATACTCCCAGTGCAAGGCTAAAAAGGCTGTTCGAACGAGACTTGCACTAACCAAAGCCAATCTCCCTACATTCAATCTTCTTGACTTCTCCACTTGTATATTTTGAAAACTTTAGTGTACATTCTTTTTGTCATTTACTTTTTAATGGTAAGTGTATATGTGCTTTGTATGTGATAAGTTTTTATGACAATGATATTAAATAATATTTGTCTAAATATTTTTTATAATTTTTTAATATTTTTATATTTTTGTGTGTTTTTATCTTTTTTTATTATTTAATTATGACATCAAGGGTTTCCATATTTAACCCAAAAGGTTGAATTATTGATTAGTCACCAAACATGAGAACAACTCCATTTTTTGGGTTGATTTTAAATTTGTTTTTTATTTCTATTATCTATAAAAGTGATTATTCTTTGTGACACTTATTTTTTAATATTAATATTAATATTTCTAATTAATACAAGATTTAATGAAAGAATGGGAGTTAGCAACTTAAAATATAAGACTTAAAGGGATTTGAATGAGGAAAAATGTAGTTTAAATTACATTTTATGCCCCCACAATTAGAGAGCAACCAAATACAAAAAATAGGGGTATTCTTGTTGTTTTCCAGACTAGAGATATCGGAGAAGGAGAGGAAGAGAGGAGGAAAGGAGAAGAGAGAAGAAAATTTTCGATTCAAAAATTGTAGTTGGCGGCGCCAGCTATTAACTTTTTTATTAGGGCAACCCAACTAATAATTAAAAGGAAGAGAAATTACAAGAGTGCCCTGAAGGGATTAGAGATCCATCATATGGATGACCGAACCCTGCAGGTAGGTTGGGCGAAATTTCAAAAATTTCCTCTCCCCTCATATGGGAATCACATTCCCTGTTTTAAAAAATCTGCATTTTCAAGGATCAGTCTTGAACCATAAACCAAACCAGATTTGAAAACAGAAGCAGGAGAGGGATATACCTGATGAGAAATAGTATCGCCCAATGGAGGTGTTCACACCCAAGGTAGGAACCAAAAACTGCTCCCACTGAAGATGGCGTAGTGTAGGATGGAGCAGAATCAGTAGTGTTCTTCCAAAAGAACCGAACCCTTCACAAGAATTCATTGGGGTTGTGAGAACAAATTCAGATCAGCTTCTCTCCAAAGGATGATATCAAGATCCAATCTTGATCATTCTTGCTAGAAAGAGGAGATTGAACTGGCAGTAATCGCGGCGGCAAAGAGTAGGCAGCAAGGAGAAAACAACTCAGTCTCACTGGGTGCTATGTTCTCTCTCTGTTTTGAATGTGATGATCTTCTAAAGCTGCCGCCCCCTCCTCCTTTTATAACCTTAAAGGGATCAGCTCCTAATTCCATTAGGAGTTGCTGATCCAATTCATATTTGAATCTGAATTCCCTTGAAGAGATAAGGATAGACCCTTATCTTATTTGCAGATTAGATCAGCCCTCTCCTGATCTTATCATGAGGTTTCCAGATTTGAATCTGTATTCAGATTTGGACTCTCTGAGTGGATAGGCTAAGACCCTATCCTATTTGCTAATCTAATCTCATATTCGCCCCTTTAATTAACTAATCAAATCAGCGCAAATCGAAATGGAATTTAGGCCCAATAAGTATATGTGCTCACTTAGCCCTCTAAACTGCTGTCCAGTTGGGCTTCCTTGTATGGCATAGGACCCAAGCATTGATCTAGACATCAGCCACAAGGGTTCAGCCTAGCCTTTGTTACAAAGCCTAGCCGAATTCACTGGAAAGCCCAGTGAACCCCCTAAGCCCATCACATGGACTCTATGGGCCCAACACGTACACTAAGTGGCCCTTGGGCCAACCACCTTGTAACACCCAGGGACTGTGGGCAGATGCAAGATTAGCCCATCAGGTATTACCCTCAATGGTCTTACACTTAACCTCTCAGCCCATAATGATCAAACACTACCCGACAAGAGATGACCTCTCCCCTGGCTGCAAGGAACAGTGTTGCACTCTCTTCTCACATGGATCTCGGGAATTAAAACCTTTGCAAACATTTTGATACCGTAACATATATATACTTTTATATCTGCATATAAAATATATTTTTCAAAACAAATCTCAACGATTGAAATCGGCTGCCGACAGTCTTGGTTTCCATCAGAGAGAGTGCATCCCCGATCATTACCTTTGTCCGACAAAGGGGCTGATCCTTTCACTATGATCACCCACTTAGATGAATTCTCGGACTGTCCCAACATACACAAGTTTTGACCCCCTCTAAGGATCTCACTGATTGGCATATCAAAGATAGTCCAATCCAACACCTAGTGCAATATCTGTTAGACAGTTGTATGCCCTTACCTCCAATCAGAATGATGTACATTATAAATTTATTGTAAATGAATAAAGTGCATATTTGATTCATGTTCCTGTGGAGTGTTTCTGTGTAATACCCTTAAACTGGACACTTATGAGACTCGTGTTAGTTTAGAATGTTCACAGTTGTTGGATAAGTTTGGGGAGATTTATCTTGCCAAGGCTGACACTAGTGTGCTGCCAAATGTTGGGGTGGCCTGTCTCAGCCGCAAGGGTGAGACCCAAGGCACAAACAATGTAGGATTAAATAAATCTTTGAACCGGACCAGATTTCCAGTATTGCCCTAGACCTTGGAGATTGATGGGCAAAACTGGCAAATTACACCTGACCCCTAAACTCGATTATGATACTACACTAGGTGTCGGATTGGGCTGTCTTTGATATGCCAATCAGTGAGATCCTTAGCAGGGGTCAAAACCTAAGTATGTTGGGACAGTCTGAGAATTCATCTAAGTGGGTGATCATAGTGACAGGATCAGCCCCTTTGTCGGACAAAGGTAATGATCGGGGATGCACTCTCTCTGATGGAAACCAAGACTGCCGGCAGACGATTTCAATCGTTGAAATTTTATTTTGCAAAATATATTCATATACTAATATACATATATATATTATGGTTTCCAAACGTTTGCAAAAGGTTTTAATTCCCGGGATCCATGTGAGTAGAGAGTGCAACACTCTTCCTTGCAGCCGAGGGAGAGGTCATCTCTTGTCGGGCAGTGTTTGATCATTATGGGTTGAGAGGTTAAGTGTAAGACCATTGAGGGTAATACCTGATGGGCTAATCTTGCATCTGCCCATAGTCCCAGGGGGTTACAAGGTGTTTTGGCCTAGGGACCATTTATGGTAAGTGTTGGGCCCATAGAGCCCATGTGATGGGTTTTAGGGGATGCGCTGTCCATAACAGTGTATTCGGGCAGGCCTTGTAACAAAGGCTGGGCTGAACCCATGTGGCTGATGTGTAGATCAATGTTTGGGTCCCACGCCATACAAAGAAGCCCAACTGGACAGCAGTTTGGAAGGCTAAGTAAGTACATAACCTTATTGGGCCTAAAGCCCATTTGAACTGAGCTGATTTGATCAGTTAAATAGGGGGCAAATTCTGAGATTAGATTAGCATATAGGATTGGGTCTTAACCCTATCCACTCAGAGAGTCCAGATCTAAATGTGATCCAAATCTGGAAACCTCCTAATAGGATTAGGAGGGGGCTGATCTAATCTGTAGATAAGACAAGAATTTACCCTTATCACTTAAAGGGAATTCTGATCCAAATATGATTTGGATCAACAACTCCTAATGGAATTAGGAGTTGATCCCTTTAATCTTATTAAAGGAGGAGTGGGTGGCAGCCTTTAGAAGACAATTCATATTCACATCCTCTTCAGAGCTGAAACCACAGAAGAGAGAATTCAACATCACTACGCTAAATCTCTCTTGCCGCCTCCTTCCTGCCGCCGCCAAATCTGTCAGTTCAATCTCCTCTTGTCAGTAGGAGTGATCAAGATTAGATCTTGATATCAGTCCTTTGTGAAAGGGCTGATTGGAAGAAGTGCTCACGTGCCGTCCAACTGATACTTGCGAAGGATCTGGTTCTTTTGAAGAACGCTACTGAATTTACTCCATCATGCACTGCGTCATCTTCAGTGATAGCAGTTTTTGGTTCCTTCCTTGGGCGTGAACACCTCCATCGGGAGATATTATTTCTCCGTATCAGGTATATCTCTCTTCTACTGCTTTTGTTTAGATCTGGTTCAGTTCTTGGTTCAAGATTGATCCTTGAAAAATATGATTTTTCTAAAATAGGGAATACGATTCCCAAGAGGATGGAGAGAAATTTTTGAAATTCGCCCATTCTATTCCGCAAGATTTGGGCGTCCATACGATGGATATCTCATCCCTCCAGTGGTATCAGAGCTAGGTTTAAGTCTTGAACCGAATTGGATCAAATCTGAACCTGCGCAAATGGATAGAAGGTGTTCTACCCGATTTGCGCAGTTATAGGGTTTTTCTGGAAAACTTCTTTCCAGTTAATGGGCGATTAATTTGAAATTAAATTTTATAAATCTGATTATTATTTAGAACTGTTTTTTATAATTTTCTTGATTTATGGGCTGTTCGTACACATGGAGATCGAAATCTTGATTGGCGCAGGTAACCTGTGATTTTGTAGTTTCTTGATTATTTTATTACATTTGGTCTGTAAAATATTTTTTTTTATTTTTTTCGACTGAATGTATAGGCATTCTATCTGATGTAATTGTAATAGAAATTATGTTTTCTATTTATTTTATTTTGGATCGAAGATGGCAGCACAAAGAAGGAGATTTCGTAGATGGAAAAATCGTTGTCTGCGATTTGCAATTTATGAAACTGCAAACTGTGATCTAACCTCTGTTTTGTAGGATGGATTGTGCGAACAGCCCTATCTGACTGATTCTTATTGTTCTTTTATTAGCATTTAATTTCAGATTAATTTCTTGAATTAAATCTTTAATTAAAGATCTAACCCTAGACCCATTGGAACTAGATTGGTCCAAACTGGTTGGACCGAATCTAGGGTTCGATCAAGGCTGAATGTCAACCCTATTTCTCCCACTAATGGGCCTAAGGATTGATAATTAATTGAATGTTTAATTCAGCCCAACCTGTAAAGGCCTAGTTTTAAATTGTTAAAACTGCTAAAAGCCCTATTCGCAGATAAAGCTATATGGGCCGAACTGTTCAACCCTAATTTGGCCCATATACCTAGATAATATTAATGGTTAAAATTATGAATTAAAAATGGGCTTTACAGATATTAATTGATTGGATCAATTATTTCCTGCATGTGATGTATGGATGTGCGATGTGCTACGTTTATAGGCCATAAGTGCTTGGCCCATGCTGATTCAATAGTGGCTCTTGCGCACACCATGGCTGAATGCACATCATTTCATGGTGTCCTTGCTGGTCATTGGATGACCTCCCTTAATGGTGGGCCCCACACCTCCTAAAGAGGAAATATGCAGAACCCTAGCCGATTTGGGCCCACTAAAATCAGGCTTTATTAAAGTCAGTGGGAGCCACTTTGGTTTGACCTAAATCAAAGTAGGGCATAATTTTTCGTTCCCTCCAACAAATATGAGTGCATGTGATACGGAGATTCATATGATGAACTCTTTAAAGGCCTTCCATCATTAGCATGAGGATGGGTCCTTCAGTAATGAGGAAACGCACCAGAAAATGGGCTATCCATTTGCTGTTGGGCAAGTCTGAGTGTTTCATAAGATGATAGGGGTGTCATAGACCGACGTGGGAGGGGCTTCACCAGAAAATGGAAACTCTCTCACGGTACCTTGGCGTTCACGAATATGATGGGTGAGCACTCACTGGACAGAAAAGTTTACCTGAAAATGGCTCTGAACCTTGTCTGACAGAGGCCAAAGGGAAAACTCATATGATGATTGGATATGATCCTTCACAGAAAGGTGGTGGGGTTTTGCAGCTGAAACAGTTGGCTCCATGCACCCTATGTGGTTTCCCACATTTCTAGAGACAAGTCGCTGTCTCCGTCATTGAGATGGGAGGGAAATCTCATAGATGAACAAATGGGAATGGATCAAAATCTGGGTATGTTGGGACAGTCTGAGAATTCATTTGAGTGGGTGATCATAGTGACAGGATCAGCCCCTTTGTCGAACAAAGGTAATGATCGGGGATGCACTCTCTCTGATGGAAACCAAGACTGCCGGCAGACGATTTCAATTGTTGAAATTTTGTTTTGTAAAATATATTTATATACTGATATACATATATATATATATATATGTATATATTATGGTTTCCAAACGTTTGCAAAAGGTTTTAATTCCCGGGATCCATGTGAGTAGAGAGTGCAACACTATTCCTTACAGTCAAGGGAAAGGTCCTCTCTTGTTGGGCAGTGTTTGATCATTATGGGTTGAGAGGTTAAGTGTAAGACCATTGAGGGTAATACCTGATGGGCTAATCTTGCATTTGCCCACAGTCCCTGGGTGTTATAAGGTGGCCTGGCCCAGGGACCACTTAGGGTAAGTGTTGGGCCCATAGAGCCCATGTGATGGGTTTCAGGGGGTGCACTATCCATAAGTGTATTCGGGCAGGCCTTGTAACAAAGGATGGGCTGAACCCATGTGGCTGACGTGTAGATCAATGTTTGGGTCCCACGTCATACAAGGAAGCCCAACTAGGCAGCAGTTTGGAAGGCTAAGTGAGCACATAACCTTATTGGGCCTAAAGCCCATTTCGAACTTGGCTGATTTGATTAATTAAATAAGGGGCAAATTCTGAGATTAGATTAGCAGATAGGATTGAGTCTTAACTCTATCCACTCAGAGAGTCTTCTAATAGGATTAGGAGGGGGCTGATCTAATCTGCAGATAAGATAAGGGGTTTACCCTTATCACTGAAAGGGAATTCTGATCCAAATATAATTTGGATCAGCAACTCTAATGGGATTAGGAGCTGATCCCTTTAAGCTTATAAAGGAGGAGTGGGCGGCAACCTTTAGAAGACAATTCATATTCACATCCTCTTCAGAGCTGAAATCACAGAAGAGAGAATTCAGCATCACTACGCTAAATCTCTCTTGCCGCTTCCTTCCTGCCGTCGCCATATCTGCCAGTTCGATCTCCTCTTATCAGTAGGAGTGATCAAGATTGGATCTTGATATCAGTCCTTTGTAAAATGGCTGATTGGAAGAAGTGCTCATGTGCCATCCAGCTGATACTTGCGAAGGATCTGGTTCTTTTGAAGAACGTTGTTGATTCTGCTCCATCTTGCACTCCGCCATCTTTAGTGGGAGCAGTTTTTGGTTCCTTCCTTGGGTATGAACACCTCCATTGGGAGATACTATTTCTCCGTATCATGTATATCCCTCTTCTACTACTTTTGTTCAGATCTGGTTCGGTTCTTGGTTCAAGATTGATCCTTGTAAAATATGATTTTTCTAAAATAGGGAATACAATTCCCAATATGATGGAGAGAAATTTTTGAAATTCGCCCATTCTATTCCGTAAGATTCAGGCGTCCATACGATGGATATCTCTTCTTGTCAGAATCATAATCGAGTCTAGGGGTCAGGTGTAACTTTCTAGTTTTGCCCACTAATCTCCAAGGTCCAGGGCAATACTGAAAATCTGGTCCGGTTCAAGGTTTCAAGTAATCATACACTGCATGTGCTTTGGGTCTCACCGTGGCAGCTGAGACAATCCACCCCAACACTTGGCAGCACACCAATGTCAGCCTTATTAGAATAAATCTCCCCAGACTTATCCAACGGCTGTGAACATTCTAAACTAATACGAGTTTCATTAAGTGTCCAGTTTAAGGGTATTACACAAACGCACACCACAAGAACATGAATCAAATATGCACTTTATTCATTTACAATAAATGTCATAAGTACATCAATCTGGTTGGAGCTAAGGGCATACAACTGTCTAACATGCCCCTGCGACACTAAAGAATAGAGAAAATAAATAAAACTTAAGAGTGGTTAACTGATTTCAACACTCCCCCTCAAGTTGGAATATAGATATCAATCATGCTCAACTTGTCACATAAACCATTGTGTCATGGATGATGCAATCCCTAGGAAAAGATGTCTACAAGTTGATTTGTGGAACTGACATATGGAGTGCACACTTTCCCATTTATAATTTTCTCACTAATAAAATGCTTGTCAACATCAATATGTTTAGTTCTATCATGGAGTCGTTGGGTTGGCAGCAATGTTGATAACATATTTGTTATCACAATACAATGACATGGGACCATCAACAAGAAATCCCAACTCATTCAATAAGTTCTTTATCCACATAACTTCAACTATTCCATGGGACATTGCTCTATATTCAACTTCAGCACTAGACATCGCCACAACATATCTTGCTTCTCCACGTGATTAGGTTTCCTCCCACAAAGGTGCAATACCACTAGTAAACTTTTTGTCTTCAACTGATCTTGCCTAATTAGCATCTGTAAACACCTCAACCTTCAAGTGACTATTCTTTTGGAAAAGTAAACTAGCCTCTAGGAACTTCTTTAGGAACTTGAGGATTTTATCAGCTGCCTCTAAGTGTGTAGTCTTAGGAGCATGCATGAATTGGCTAAGAACATCCATAGCATAAGCAATGTCTAGCTGTGTCATAGACATATATAATAGTCTGTCCACAAGTCTCTGGAATTGTTTCACATCCTTAATAGTCTCACTGTGACAATCACCTAATCTATGGTTTGGATCAATGGGGGAATCAGCAAGCTTGACTCCAAGTTTTCCTAAATCCTGTACTAAATCTATGACATATTTTCTTTGAGAAATGAAGATCCCCTTTTTTGAATGGGCTACTTCAATTCCAAGAAAATACTTCAAAGGATCTAGATCCTTCATCTCAAATTGCGTAACTAGGAAATCCTTTAGTCTCTGAATTTTCACCTTCCAATCACTTGTGGTCACTATGCCATCAGCATACACTATCAAGGCTACAATTTTCCCTCTCCTTTTTTCATAAATAAAGTATGATTAGTCTAACACTGTTTATAGCCAATCTGTTGTATAGTTAGATGAAACTTACTGAACCAAGCTCTTACTGATTGTTTGTCCCTACAAGGACTTCTTTAACCTACACATCTTTTTTTCTTAGTCTTGAGCATAGAAACCAAGAGACTGCACCATGTACACTTCTTCTTTAAGATCACCATTCAAAAGGCATTTTTAATATCTAACTAGTGGAGATCCCAATCAAGGTTAGCAGCAAGAGAAAAAAGAACTCTAATAAAATTCATCTTAGCAACCAGAGCGAATGTCTCTGCATAGTATACTCCATACACCTAAGTAAATCCTTTCGCCACCAATAGAGCTTTGTACCTTTCTACTGTACCATCAGACCTATACTTTATTGTAAAAACTCACTTATACCTTACCAGTTCCTTTCCCACTAGAAGATCCATTAATTCCCATGTACTAATTTTATGTAAGGCATTCATCTCTTCTTTCATTGCATTTGTCCATTCAGGTATTGAAAGTGAAGGGATGAGAGATCCATCCTATGGACGCCCAAAGATTGCGGAATAAGGGGCGAATTTCAAAAATTTTATCTCTCCCTTCAACTGGGAATCGTATTCCCTATTTAGAAAATCATATTTTCAAGGATCAATCTTGAACCATAAACTGAACCAGATCTGAACCAAAAGGAGTGGGAGAGGATTATACCTGATACGGAGAAATACTATCTCCCAATGGAGGTGTTCACGCCCAAGGAAGGATCCAAAATTTGCTCCCACTGAAGATGGCGCAGTGAAGGATGGAGCAGAATCAGCAATGTTCTTCAAAAGAACTTGACCCTTCGCAAGAATCAACTGGACGGCTTGTGAGTACAGCTCCAATCAATCTTTTCCCAAAAGATTGAAATCAAGATCCAATCTTGATTGCTCCCAAGAACTGGAGATCGAACTGAAGGAATGGCAATGGCAGGAAGGTGGCGGCAGAAGAGAATTCGCAGTATGCAGGAAATCTCTTAATCTCTCTTTCTTAAAGAGAAGAATGCTATTGATGTTATTGTATATTTTTCAAGGCTGCCGCCCCCTTCCCCTTTATAATCTTAAAGGGATCAGCTCCTAATCAGATTAGGAGTTGCTAATCCAAATCATATTTGGGTTAGAAGTCCCTTAGTGATAAGGGATAATCCTTATCTTATCTGCAGATCAGATCAGCTGTCTCCTAATCTAATTAGGAGGTTTCCAGATCTAAATCTTATTTAGATCTTGGACTCTCTGAGTGGATAGGGTCTAAGCCCAATCCTTTTAGCTGACCCACTTCAGAATTTGCCCCCTTTAGATGATTGATCAAATCAGCCCAGTTCGAAATGGGCTTAAGGCCCATTTAAGGTTATGTACTCAAAAACCTTCCAAATTGCTGCCCAGTTGGGCTTCCTTGTATGGCGTGGGACCCAAGCATTGATCTACACATCAGCCACATGGGTTCAGCCCAGCCTTTGTTACAAGGCCTGGCCGAATGCACTGCTGAAGACAGTGTACCCCCTGAAACCCATCAAATGAGCTCTATGGGCCCAACACTTACACTAAGTGGTCCCTGGGCCAAGCCACCTTGTAACACCCAGGGACTGTGGGCAGATGCAAGATTAGCCCATCAGGTGTTATCCTCAAAAGTCTTACACTTAACCTCTCAGCCCATAATGATCATACACTGCCCGACAAGAGAGGACCTCTCCCTCGGCTGCAAGGAACAGTGTTGCACTCTCCACTCATATGGATCCCGAGAATTAAAACCTTCTTGCAAACATTTTAGAAACCATTCTGCACTACGCCATTTTCAGTGGCGCCATTTTCAGTGGGAGCAGTCTTTGGATCCTTCCTTGGGCGTGAACACCTTCGTTGGGGGATACTATTTCTCCGTATCAAGTATAATCCTCTCGTACTCATTTTGGTTCAGATCTAGTTCAGTTTATGGTTCAAGAATGATCTTTGAAAATATGATTTTCTAAATAGGGAATGCGATTCTCAGTTGAAGGGAGAGAAAAATTTTTGAAATTCGCCCCCTAATTCTGCAATCTTCGGGCGTCCATACGATGGATCTCTCATCCCTTCAGTGGTATCAGAGCCATGGTTCAAGTCATGAACCAATTTGTTTCAGATCTGAACCTCCGCAAATGGGCAGAAGGTGTTCTACCCGATTTGCGCAGATATGGGTTTTGGGAAATCTGTTCCCAAAATTAATGGGCGAATAATCTAAAATTAATTTTACATAAATCTGATTATTATTTAGAACTGTTCTTTCTTATTTTCTTGCATTATGGGTTGTTCGTACAAGAGAAGATCGAATTCTTGGTTTGCGCAGGGAACCTGCAAGATTTGAAGTTTCTTGATTTATTCATTACATTTGGTCTGTAAATAATTTTTTTTTTATTTTTTAGATACAATGTATTAGGTTTTCGATCAGATGTAATTATTAATAGAAATAGGATTCCTATTTATTTTATTTTGGATCGAAGATGGCGGCGCAGAAAAGGAGATTTCGCAGAGAAGGAGATTTTGCAGATAGGAGAACTGCAATCTGCGATTTGCAGTTTGTGAAACTGCAAACTGTGATCTAACCTCTGTTTTGCATGGTGGATTGTGCGAACAGCCCTGATTGACTAATTCTTGATTTTATTTATCAGTATTTAATTTCAGATTATTTTCTTGAATTAAAGATTTAATTAAAAATCAAACCCTAGACCCATTTGAACCAAGATTGGTTCAAATTGTTTGGACCGAATCTAGGGTTTAATCAAGGCTGAAAGTCAGCCCTATTTTTCCCACTAATGGGCCTGAGGATTGATGTTTAATTAAATGGTTAATTCGGCCCAACCTGTAAAGGCCCAGTTTTAAAAGGTTAAAACTGCTAAAAGCCCACTTAACATTTGAAGCTATATGGGCTGAACCATTCGGCCCATATACCTAGATAATATTAATGGTTAATATTATGGATTTAAAATGGGCTTCAAATGGGCCTTACAGATGATTAATTGATTGGATCAATTTATCCCTGCATGTGATATATGGATGTGTGATGTGCTACGTACATGGGCCATAAGCACTTGGCCCATGCTCAATCGACAATGGCTCTTGCGCACACCATGGCTGAATGCACATCATTGCCATGGTGTCCCTTCTGGTCATTGGATGACCTTCCTCAGTGGTGGGCCCCACACATCATCAAGAGGTTACGTGCGGAACCCTAGCCGATTTAGACCCATCGAAATCTGGCTTTATGAAAGTCAGTGGGAGCCACTTTGGTTTGACCTAAAATTAGAACTAGGGCGTAATTAATTGTTCCCTCCAGCTAATATGAGTGCATGTGATAGGGAGATTCATATGATGAACTCTCTAAAGGCCTTCCATCATTAGCATGAGGATGGGTCCTTCAGTAATGAGGAAACGCACCAGAAAATGGGCTATCCATTTGCTGCTGGGCTTGTCTGAGTGTTTCATAAGATGATAGGGGTGTCATAGACCGATGTGGGAGAGGCTTCACCAGAAAATGGGAACTCTCTCACGGTACCTTGGTGTTCACGAACATGATGGGTAAGCACTCATTGGACAGAAAGGTTTACATGAAAACGGCTCTGAACCTTGTCTGACAGAGGCCAAAGGGAAAGCTCATGTGATGAGTGGATATGATCCTTCCCAGAAAGGTGGTGGGGTTATGCACCTGAAACAGTTGGCTCCATGCACCCTATGTGATTTCCCACATTTCCAGAGACAACCCGTAGTCTCCGTCATTGAGAAAGGAGGGAAATCTCAGAGATGAAGGTCTTGAAACAGTTCATGACCGCGCAGATGTCCAAGGGCCAACAAGTTCACGACCATTATCTTCGGATGATGGGCTATATCAACGAACTGGAGGCTCTTGGATCCGGGCTGGATCTGGTAACACAGATTGATGCTATTCTCAACTCTCTGCGTCCATCTTTTAATCCATTCATCATGAACTACAACCTGAACAAGCTGAACGTCAGTTTGCAAGAACACAGCAATATGTTGCAGAGGGCCGAAGAATTGATTAAAAAGGATGAGCCCATTGCCATGCTTGTTGAAACTAGCAAACAGGGCAAGAAAAGGAAGGCAAAGAGAAATCCCTAGAAGAAGGCTGCCAACCCCAAGAAACAGAGGAAGGACAAGGTATCAGATGCCTGTCATTTTTGCAAGAAGACCGGCCACTGGAAAAGGAACTGTCCTGCCTACCTGGAATCCAAGAAAGGTAATTTCAAAACTTGTGTTATAGAAACCAATTTATTGGTAGCTTCTGCATCCTGGTGTATTGACTCCGGGGCTTCAACTCATGCATGTAACTCACTGCAGGGGTTCAAGGTAAGCAGAAAGCTGAGTGAAGGAGAAGTCACACTCTACTTGGGGACTAATGCAACTGTTACAGCCACGGCCATAGGAACCGTGGAGTTACTTTTTAGACAATGAACTATTGTATTGAGAGATTGTCTTTATGTACAAAGTATAAGGAGAAATTTGATTTCTGTTTCAAAACTGTGTGTAGATGGTTATTCTGTCTTCTTTAGTAATACGAATACTATTAAAAGAAAACAACAGATTCATCGCATACGGGGAACAAGAGAACGGTCTCTATGTTCTACATCATTCTCTAGAAACTAACATAACCGAAACTACGTCGGCTGAAATCCCCAAGAGGAGAGCCCGTGATACAGTTAATCCCACGTGTCTGTGGCATTACCGACTTGGCCACATTGGTGTTGACCGAATCACAAGGTTCGTAAAGGATGGTCCTTTGGATTTTCTAACTGTAAAAGATCTTCCCACCTGTGAGCCTTGCCTACAAGGCAAGATGACGAAACGACCATTTAACGGTAAGCCTGAAAGATGTACAGACACACTTGACCTAATACATACTGATGTATGTGGTCCCCTGAGTGTTAGGACACGGAATCAACACATGTATTTCATCACCTTCACAGATGATTTTTCACGATATGGTTACGTGTACCTAATGAGACACAAGTCTAAATCCTTTGAAAAGTTCAAAGAGTTTAGACAAGAGGTCGAGAAACAGTTAGGGAGAGAAATTAAAGACCTTCGATCAGATCAAGGTGGCGAGTATCTCTCTGACGAATTCAGGGACTACTTAAAGGACAATGGGATAGTATCACAATTAGCTCCTCATGCTACACCACAACTTAACGGTGTTTCAGAGAGGAGGAATAGGACCTTATTGGATATGGTCCGGTCACTTCTCATACACTCAGAGTTACCCACATCCTTTTGGCGTTACGCATTAGAAATTGCAATTTACTTGCTGAATTGGGTTCCAACCAAATCGGTTCCGACTACTCCATATGAACTTTAGACCGGAAAGAAACCAAGTGTAAGACACTTGAAGATTTGGGGTTGTCCAGCACACGTTAAAAGAACGAGTGCAGACAAGTTGGAACCAAGACCTGTCATTGCCTGTTTGTAGGCTACTCAAAAGGCTTTGTAGTTTACCTATTCTATGACCTAAGTGAGCAGAAAGTGTTCTGCAGTCGAAATGCACAATTCTTGGAAACCGATTATATCCTGGACACCCATCATCAGGAAGTTGTTCTTGATGAGGAGAGCTCAGGAGCAGTGGGAGATGTTCCACAAGTTCCAGATAGTGACCAACCTAGAAGATCCACTCGGGTATCCAGGCCACCAGTCTGTTATGGTTATGTCCAGGATAGTTACCTGGTGGAAATCTTGACTAGTGTTGAGGATCCCGTGACTTACGCGGAAGTTATGTTGGACATAGATTCCCAGAAGTGGGTGGAGGCCATGAGAGCAGAGATTGACTCAATGGAGACCA
The DNA here is from genome assembly GCF_055504915.1 of Nelumbo nucifera. Classification (NCBI taxonomy): domain Eukaryota; kingdom Viridiplantae; phylum Streptophyta; class Magnoliopsida; order Proteales; family Nelumbonaceae; genus Nelumbo; species Nelumbo nucifera. The sequence goes on along the minus strand of NC_142649.1, from coordinate 141,298,723 downwards.
ATGGAGTCTAGACTCTAGTAGATCCACCCTCCGGGGTAAAAGCAATCGGTTGCAAATGGATTTACAAGAGGAAGAAGGGCCCCGATGGTAGAGTTGAGACCTTCAAAGCTCGTCTGGTGGCGAAAGGGTACACTCAGAAAGAGAGCATCGATTATGAGGAGACCTTTTCGCCTGTGGCCATGCTTAAGTCCATTAGGATCCTGCTAATTGTAGCAGCATACCATGATTATGAGATTTGGCAGATGGATGTCAAAACTGCATTCCTGAATGGAAATCTTACTGAAGATATCTATATGCAACAGCCGCAAGGCTTCATTGCTGCAGGTTAGGAAAACATGGTATGTAAACTTAACAGATCCATTTATGGACTTAAGCAAACTTCTAGAAGTTGGAACATTCGTTTTGACTCTGCTGTCAAATCGTTTGACTCCGAGCAGAATCTGGATGAACCCTGTGTCTACAGGAAGTACAGTGGAGATAAGGTTACCTTCTTGGTTCTGTATGTAGATGACATTCTACTCATTGGGAATGATGTAGGAATGTTAACTATGGTGAAAGTATGGCTTTCACAGCAATTCTCCATGAAAGATCTTAGAGAAGCTTCCTATATACTTGGTCTTCGACTCTATAGAGTTAGATCGAATCAGATAATAGGATTATCCCAATCTGCTTACATTGACAAAATAGTCAAAAGATACAACATGGAAAAGTCCAAGAAAGGAAACGTTCCTTTCAAGCACGGAGTCACTCTCTCCAAAAAGATATCTCCTAAGACTTCTGAGGAGATTGATGGCATGAAAGACGTTCCCTATGCTTCTGTCGTAGGGAGCATCATGTATGCCATGCTTTGCACTCGTCTTGATATTGCTCAGGCAGTGAGTGTAGTAAGCAGATTTCAGGCCAACCTAGGGCAGGAGCACTGGACTGCTGTGAAAAACATACTTAAGTACCTTCGAAGGACAAAAGAGTTTTGTCTAGTATTCGACGGTAGCTCACTACAGATCCAAGGGTATACAGATGCCAATTTCCAGTCGGATCCAGATGATAGAAAGTCTACATCTGAATATGTTTTCACAATAGGATCGTGTGCTGTATGTTGGAAAAGCAGCAAACAGGGGTCCACTGCAGACTCCTCGACCGAGGCCGAGTACATTGCCGCAAGTGAGGCTGCCAAAGAAGCCATGTGGATGAAGAAGTTCGTTCACGAGTTGAGAGTAGTTCCGTCCAGCACATCACCCATCCCATTGTTGTGTGACAACAATGGAGCCATTGCTCAGGCTAAGGAGCCACGAGCTCACTCAAAGTCGAAGCACATCGAGAGGAAGTACCACGAACTACGGGAGATTGTTGGTAGAGGGGACGTCCTGATTCAGAAGGTAGCGTCAGAGGAAAATGTAGCAGACCCATTGACAAAGCCACTATCACAGAAAGTGTTTGAGAAACACGTGGAAAGCATGGGACTCCGGCTAGTACCTGCTTGGACCTAAGTGCAAGTGGGAGCTGTTAGACAGTTTTGTATGCCCTTAGCTTCAATCAGAATGATGTACTTTATGAGTTTATTGTAAATGAATAAAAGTGCATATTTGATTCATGTTCCTTTGGTATGTTTCTGTGTAATACCCTTAAACTGGACACTTAATGAGATTCGTGTTAGTTTAGAATGTTCACAACCAGTGGGTCGGTCTGGGGAGATCTATCCGGACAAGGCTGACACTGTGGTGTCACCAAGTCGGTTGGGGTGACCTATCTCAGCTACCAAGGTGAGACCCTAGGCACATACAGTGTAGGATAAATTGAATCTTTGAACTGGACCAGATTTTCAGTATTGTCCTAGACCTTGGAGATTGATGGGCAAAACTGGAATGTTACACCCGACCCCTAGACTCGATTATGATACTGCACTAGGTGGCGGGGGTCAAAACCTGGGTATGTTGGCACTGTCTGAGAATTCACCTGAGTGGGTGATCATAGTGACAGGATCAGCCCCTTTGTCGGACAAAGGTAATGATCGGGGATGCACTCTCACTAATGGTAACCAAGACTGCTGGCAGCCGATTTCAATCATTGAGATTTGTTTTTGCAAAATATATTTTATATGAGAAATAAAAGTATATATACTATGGTTTCTAAAATGTTTGCAAGAAGGTTTTAATTCCTGGGATCCATATAAGTAGAGAGTGCAACACTGTTCCTTGCAGCCGAGGGAGAGGTCCTTTCTTGTCGGGCAGTGTATGATCATTATGGGCTGAGAGGTTAAGTGTAAGACCATTGAGGATAATACATGATGGGTTAATCTTGCATCTGCCCACAGTCCCTGGGTGTTACAAGGTGGTTTGGCCCAGAGACCACTTAGGGTAAGTGTTGGGCCCATAGAGCCCATTCGATGAGTTTCAGGGGGTGCACTGTCCTTAACAGTGTATTCGGCCAGGCCTTGTAACAAAGGTTGGGCCGAACCCATGTGGCTGATGTGTAGATCAATGCTTGGGTCCCACGCCATACAAGGAAGCCCAACTGGGCAGCAGTTAAGACGGTTAAGAGAGCACATAAGCTTAATGGGCCTGAAGCCCATTTCGAACTAGGCTATTTTATTAGTTAATAATGGGGCGAATTCTGAGATGGATTAGCAGATAGGATAGGGTCTTGACCCTATCCACTTAGAGAGTCCAGATCTGAATGTGATTCAGATCTAGAAACCTCCTAATGAGATTAGGAGAAATCTAATGTAATCTGTAGATAAGATAAGGGTTTATCCCTATCACCTAAAGAGAGGTCTTATTCAATTATGATTTGGATAAGCAGCTCCTAATTGGATTAGGAGCTAATCTTTTAGGTTAACAAAAGGAAGAAAGGGTGGCAGCTTAAGGACACACAGACAGATTTAGATCCTCTTGAGTGCTGAAATCAGAGAAGAAAGAATTAAGCAACCCTGCAGAATTCTTTCTTGCTGCCTCCCTATTCTTGCCGCCCTGTTTGTCAGTTCGATCTCCAGCTGCGGAAGAAGTCAAGATTCGATATTGACATCAGTTCTTTGAGAAAGATTTGATAGGAAGTTGTACTCACGTGCCGTTCTGCTGTTTCTTGCGAATGACAGAGTTCTTTGAGAAGAACACTATTGATTCTGCTCCATTCTGCACTGCGCCATTTTCAGTGGGAGCAATCTTTGGATCCATCCTTGGGCGTGAACACCTTCGTTGGGGGATACTATTTCTCTGTATCAGGTATAATCCTCTCCGACTCCTTTTGGTTCAGATTTAGTTTAGTTTATGGTTCAAGAATGATCCTTGAAAATATGATTTTCTAAATAGGGAATGCGATTCCCAGTTGAAGGGAGAGAAAAATTTTTGAAATTCGCCCCCTAATTCCGCAATCTTCGGGCGTCCATGGATCTCTCATCCCTTCAAGTAGGGGAGGTAGTACTTAAAATTGTTACTCCTTCACTCTGTTCTCCCCCTGAGGAGAAACGGGGAAGAACGGATCACCCTCAAAGAAAGACATTCATAGAAACATAGTATTTCCAAGAAATGAGATTGAAACAATGGTAACCCTTTCGAGAAGAAGGATAGTCCAAGAACACACAAGGAAGAGTAAAAGGGTCAAACTTAACACGGGTAGGAGACAAGTTTTGAACAAACAACGACAACCAAACATACGAATGAGAATAGAAAAGGGGGCTTTAGGGAATAGGAGCTGATGAGGGGCCTTGTACCCTAACACCCGAGATGGCATATGGTTGATGAGATAGGTGGCACATAACACAACATCCAACTAAAGACGTTTTGGAATACTCATATGGATGAATAACCCATAAGCCACTGCAAGTAAATGGCGGTTTTTTTTTTAAACACTATTTTGTTGAGGAATTTTGGCACAAGAGCTACAATGGATAGAGCCACATGAAATAAAGAACTCTGTGAGATCACTATGGAAGTATTCTTTAGCATTGTCAAACTATAAAATTTGGATCTTTGTCTAAAATTGGGTGAATACTATGTGTTAAAAATCTTTTATAATCTTTGGTACTTCATCCCTAGACCGCATGGGGTACACCCATGTATATTTAGAGTAGTCATCAATAAAAGTAATGAAATATTTATAGTCAGATGATAAAGTAATAGGGCCCCCAACATCAGAATAAACAATATGGAATAAAAAATCGGATTTATTATTTCTTGAAGAAAAATGATTTCTACAATGTTTACTCAATTGATAAGTTTAACATTTGTACTCAGACATTGACACTGATTTAAGCAAATCTTCAACTAAGACATTTAACAATTCAAATGATAAATGAAAAAAATGACTATGCGATAAGTAAACTTGACTCATACTAGATTGACTCCTAGACTCAATGACCACAAGACTAGATTTGTTCTCCAACATGTAAAGACCATCCACCATACAACCTCTACCAATCATCTTTCTTGAGTCCAAATCCTATACAACACAAGAAGAAGGGAAAAAAGTCATTGAACAGTTTAATGAATTTGTAATGCTATTGATAGAACACAAATTTAATGGGTAATTTCGGAACATGTAATAAATTAGAAAGGGTAAGTCCAAAAGGAAGGGTTATGGTTCCTTGACCATCTATGGTAGAAAAAGAACCATCAGTTAATCTCACTTTGTTCATACCAGATAAAAGTTGATAGGATTGAAAACAATTTGATTTACCTTTCATATGGTTTGAGGCTTCAGAGTTAATTATCCAAGGGGAATCAGATGAAGGAAAAGACACATGAAAGGCTATGGCAAGATTACCATTACTTGAAGTAGATGCAAAGGAAGTCGAGGTAGGAGGAGAAAAATCCATCTGGCGGATTGCTTTCCCATACAAATCCAAGTGGTTACAGAAAGAATTGATGATATCTTCCCAGGGATCAACAATGGATGGGCAGTCCTGGTGAATAGCAATAGATGACTAAGGCTCCTGAAAGGCCAAGTTTGTTGTACTGAACTTTTTCTGACTTTGTTTTCCCGGGCTTTTTTATTCTGATCTGATTTCTCATTCAACTCTTGGGCCCGCTTTGGCTTTCCATGGTGGTCCCAACAAGTATCTCGAGTATGTCTATCAATGAATACACCATAACTTATCTTTATCATCCACTCTCTTCTAAAATTCACCCTTCTTAAAGGAGTTATTGCCTCCTAGACCCATACTCCCTTTAGCCACTAAGGCAATCTGCTCCCCCTCGAAGCTATTCATCACACTTCGCCTACTCTCTTCGGATTGAACTAGAGCATACACTTCTTGTACTGAAGGAAGATCTTTACTTCCCTAATATCTGAATGCTGAGGGACTCATATACAGGGTTTAGCCCAAAGAGGAAGGCAAAAATCCATTGTTAGGAAACCAAAGACTTGTAGGCCTTAGCATCAGCGTCACACTTCCAAACAATGTCCTGATCTAGTTCTATCCAAATTGAGGTCAAATATGAATAATAGTGATCTATTTTGACATAATGACACTTCTCTAAATATGTAGATTTTACTTGCTCCTAAATCTCAACAGTTGTTTCATCCCACATGAAGGTCTTCCTAACTAGAGGCAACATAGAAAATAAATAAAACTTAAGAGTGGATAATTGATTTCGACACTAGTCAATAGACTTGTTCATGGGTTAGGCTCGAGCTTGGCTTTTGTTGGAATTTGAATAGGCCCGATCTGAAGCTCAAACCTGGTATAGTGTGAATTCAGGTTCAAAGCCCAACCCATGAACAAGTCTAACTACTAGTTAAGAATATGAGTCAATGTATGTTAATACGAGTTAATACCTTAAGTATAAGACTTAAATGAGAGGGATTTGAATGAGGAGAAAATGGTTGTCGAAATTACATTTCCATCTTTACAATGAGAGAGTGACCAAATTCAAAAATTAGGATATGTTAGTTGAACAAAAGTTTCACACTCTCATTCACAATTTTAATTGTAATATATATCTATTAGAACTAATGTTTGAAAAGTCAACAAGGTATATATAGTTAGTTTCGAAACAAAAAGATATATATAAATAGTTTTCTCAAATCTCAAGGTATATACAAGTAATAGTTTTCTCAAACTATAAGATATATAAAACTAAGGGGTCATTTACAATTTTGCTTCTTATTATAAAACTAAGGGGTCATTTGGTAACATTTGAAGATATTGCGTGAAAAGATTATTATTTTGTCATTCTAGTATTATTAAAGTATTGATAGTATCTACAAGAGTTCCCCAATGTATTTAGCATATTTATTTGTATCCTCTCACCATATCCATGTGTATTCAAATTATATTGATCGATATATTTATCCATATCCATTATTACCATTATACCAATATTTTGTTTGATAAGCAAATAGAGATTACAAGGCAGAACTAAAGATTGGTTACAAGCTCCTAGACATCAAATAAACAAATAAAAGACAGTTTAAGATCATTTAGGTTAGAACCAGAGGAATTGAATTGATGACCCAAATTTGCGAATTTATCTATTGCAAAATTTGCTTCTCTAAGAACATGCGTGTACGAGATATTGAGGATGTTTTGGTTGCGTATCTCATGATATTTCACGAATGAAATTGCTGACATTCCACGAGTACTCCAAGTGACTACACAAGTTATCAATAGCGAGTCTTGAGTCGCCTTCAACAATCAACTAGAGTAGAGGGTGGGCCTCAAGAGCAGCCCAGCTTAGGTGTAAATCGGGTCATGTCGCTCACGGCCTGATACAGCCTGACACGAATTTGGACTGGCCCGGCATGGCCTGGTATGACGGTCTATGGGTCGTGCTGGGTCTGGGATTTTAGGTCCACGGGCTGGCACGACACGACACAATCAAGCGGGCCATGCCACTCGCGACCCGTGGGCTAGCACAACCCAGCACGGCCTGTGGCACGACCCATATATATTTTATATATATTTATATTATATATATATTATAATTATATAATAATATATTAATAAAATAAATATTTTTAAATTTTATTATACTAATTTATTTAATTATTGCATATATAAGCAATTTTATACACAAAATTCATATAAAATTAAAATTTTAAGTTTTTTGTCAATTTTTTTAAATAAATAACTTTGGCCTGATACACGACCCGACCTAGCCCAAGGCTCGGCCCACGGACCAGCCTGGCCCATGGCATGGCACGAGCCTGCATGGGCCCGGGCCGTGGATCGTGCCGGGCCGACCCCCAAAATTTTCACCGGGGAGAGTGGCACAGCTGGTGATGGTCTGCAGGCCAGCATGGCACGACCCGCACAAAGTGTGGGCCGCCCACGGGCCATGCCATGTCGGTCTGGCACGGCCCACTTTACACCTCTAGCCCAGCTTCATTAATCAAACAGGTGATTCGCATAGACGGAGTTTATAACCAATATTGTTTGGTGACAAGTGGAAACCCCATAAACCTAAAATAGATATCTTGCGGCTAGAAGGCATAGACGGTCCAGATTGGATGGTTGGGAGAACCTTCTATTATAAACGGGTAACCATCCAATGTCCGCGAACCGCAGTTGACCTGCCTCATTTTACCTGATTTGTAGACTTTTCCCTTGTTTTGGTACACGCAAATAAGGGTGGCAATTGGGCGGGTTGGATTGGGTTTGATTTGGGTTGAGTTTCAACCCAATTCATCTAACCTGTCAACCCATTAATGACCCAGTTATATAAAATTAAATGGGTTGGGTTTAACCCAAACTCACTTTAACCCAATCCAACCCGCCCAAACCCATTAATCTTATATTTATGGACTTAAAAAACTAACAAATAAGTTGGTTGTAGCTTGGTGGTTATTGTAGTTATTATTTACATAAGTGGTGAAGGTTCAAATCATTTTACATGCATGTTATTTTTACACAAGCGGTGAAGCCAATTGACTATGTTCAGATTCTGGGTTTGACCGAACCAATTAGGTTCAAACCGGTCAGACCAACTTAAACCACTTAGGTTTAAGGGTGGTTGAACCGTTTAGATCTGCATCAATCCGGTTGGACCGAACTAGACCGGTTCAGTCAATGGTGGATTGACTTGGACTGGTCCATATCAGGTTTATGCACGGGTTCAGGACTGGACTGGCTGACCCGAATTGGGTCAATGTAGCTAAATTGGGTCTGTTTGGATTTGGGTTGGGACGTGTGGATATTGGTCAGATGGTCGGTCCAGATTGGGCAAAGCATGCGGAGGGCGAATCATCCTGACCAAAACCATTTCGGATTCAGGTCGACCTGGATCGGCTTGTGTCGGGTCGGGTCAGAGTGTGTGAATGTTGGTTGGACCGGACGGCCCAGATCGGAGAGAGCAAGCAGCACCGAACCATCCCACCCGATGTTTATTCGGATTCGGATTGACCTGGATCAGTATAGGCTGGATCGGGTCAGATCGTGTTGAACTGGTCCGAACTCAGGTTAAATTGATTTGAATTTATGTTGGGTGAAGTGTATTAATTCAAGACAAAACTAAATTTAGTCAATTATTAATAGAAAATTAATGCATTAATTATAAATTATTTAATTCAAATGAAGAAAAAAAAAACTAAGGAATTAATACTTATATCTATAATAGTTAACCCAATGGTTATTCACAACCCAACCCAATTGTTAAATGGGTGGATTGGGTGATGGATTGATCACACAACCCGCCAAGTAAATGAGCGAATTGGATGGATTAGATACTGGGTGGGTTGGGCAGATTCAGCGGGTTAGGTTAAAAATTTTCACCCCTATAGACATTAAGAGGCAAACTAGTGGAGCTCTTAATTTAATGGTGAGTCTAATGGTTGGACCAGGTTCAAAAGCAAGTAAAGCACCCTTTTTATTTTACATTTCTGAACATTTGAACTCCCCTTTCTCTCTCATTCCAACTCCCCCTTCCCCTCTCTCTCAAGTCTCATCAAAACCCTAGCAGTGATCAGACCTCCGGCCACGTGCAACGTTCGAAAACAGTTATATAAAGACTAGTGGCAACATTCTTCTTCTTCCTTGCAAACTGAGGTTTTTTTTTTTTGAATGTTCCAAAACTGGCAGTGGCAGCACTTCCCCAGATTAGTACGAGAATAGAGAAGAAAGGTAAATCTTGAATCTTTTTTATTCTCTTCTTTTGTCCGTGAAGGAGGTTGTTAACCCCACAACCAGAGCATATTTCCCATATTATTAATTTAATTGGAAAAAGGAAGAATAACATGAATCTAACTTGCCCTACAAATTAATTAGAACTTTACGTTTTATATAGCCCATCATGGATTTTGTCCCCCCTGCAAAAAAACTAAAATTGCATTGGCTTCAAATAATCTTCATAATACATTCAAGCGAGAATAAAGAATCTAGCCTTACAATTTGGTACTTCAAAAGATTCAAAAATGAATCTATTAGGGTTAGGGTTTGATTGTGGTTATTTTTTTCAAAAAAAATTAATTTGATAGATATCTAGTTAACTTAACTTTTAAAGTTGTATCTGTCACAGACAAAAGAAGAGGAGAATACCTTTCATCTGTATTTCAGTTTTGGAACTTTCAAGATGCAAAGTGATTACCAATAATGATTACTTTGGATGAGTGTTGTTGAAAGGGGGTGTTCAGACGACAAATGAGAGAGAAGAGGAATTTGTCCAAATGTTCAGCAAAGTGAAATAAAGAGGGTGCTTTTACTTGCTTTTGAACCCGGTCCAACCATTAGATTCACCGTTAAATGAAGAGTCCCATTAGTTTGCCTCTTAAATGTCTTTAGGAGACATGTTCAAACTATATTGGAAGGTACACGCTTCCCGTGACCGACCAATCCACTGGATTCGAGCCCAGTTATATGGTTGTAAATGCGTACCATTTACAAAAAATATTAGGTAAAATATAAAAACCTTCTCTGAAATTATTTTTCTTTTTTTTTTTACAATCATATGACCGTAACAAAATCCTCCCCTATAGTTTTGAGAGAAAAAATAAAAAACTGTGCAATTACCTCCTTTCAATTCCCTTATATTTCCATACACTCAAAGGCTGATTATCTATTTAGATATAAATTTAATTAGGGGTGAGAGCAGGTCAGTTTGGTTCAGTTGTATGGTAGAACATAAAACCTAACTTGTATGGATTGGTTATAGGTTTTTAGAAGTAGAATCTACCTTGTAAAGATCAGTTCTTCTGGCCTTGGCAGTTCTGTGATGGATTCTAGGGTCTATCTGTGGAACCAGTTCTTTATTTACTCTCCCCCTTAACAAAAATGAAACAAGAATTAAAAACTTTATTTTCAATAAAGATAATATATAATATAAAACTTATATCATTTTTATAAATTAAATTGAGTGGATTTAATATATAGATCCTAACACATATTAATATATGGTTCAACACTTATGATTGTAATATAAATTTTGTAATATTACCATTACATTACTTATTATACACATAGCACATTCAAATATTAAGATAAAAAAATGATCATTTCAGTTAAATAACTTAATGGTCAATTCAGTCCATGGCCATTGTAAAAGGTAATGCCACCACTACAAACCTCAATCCCATGAGACCAAATCTGCTCCTCAAGAACTCCTCACCAACCTCACAAAATAAACTAGCTACACATGGAGAACATCTCCCATACTTATATGTTATTATTTATGGGAGATGTTTCCATTACACAGTGGGAAGTGACTGTGAGGTTGGTATGAGGTGCGTTCTGTGAAGAACAGTTCCCAATTCCAAACCCCACTACTTCCATCACTCCAACGGTCTCCACTATTGCAATATATGAAATAGATCCCGCTACTGGTTTCAGTTCTTGATATCTTTCCTAAACAAGAAACCATAAAAGAACCAAAAAATAGGATGGTAGTAAAGAAACACAGAACCCAAAACTAAGCCCATTAAAACTAAATCACGTGGTAATATCTCTACGTCTCTGGATGATGTTGTTAGTATTGTTTTTCATTAAGGAACTGGGATATGCTCCTCACATTCTCACACTGACCTCACAGCCAAATCTGACCATGTATTTGAAATATCTCACTATGAATAATAAATACATGTACAGGACATGTTATTGATGTGTGGTCAGGACATGCTCTGAGGCCGGTGTGAGAAACGTTCTATGAAGAGCAGATCTGGACATTAAGGTACTTCATGGGGATGAGTGTCTTGCTCCTTTAAGTTAGGTGCAATCTCATCTCTGATGACAGTTTCATCGTGCTAGACTTTCGGGTGGAAATGAGGTTCAAAATTTCGATACAATATGCCCGATACAGAGCGTATCGTATCGTATCTTTTAAAACAAGATATGGGATATGCTAATAAATCGTGTATCTTGCATCTTTTCGCCATATCGGTACCCGTATTGACACGATACAGGTGCATATTGCCCATATCGATGCCATATCGATCGATACGCTACTGATACGGGGGTGTATTGACAAATACGACCCCAAAATGATACAGGCGGAAATAAAAAGTTGTGAGCTAGAGGAAGAAGGTTTCTTTCTCCCGAAAAAAGCCTTCTCTCCCTCCCAAACCTCTCATACACTCGTCCAGGTTGCTAGACCTGCAAAACAAAAAAAAAAATAAAAATAAAAAATAAAAAAAAACAACAACAAAAATGCATCAAACTTGAAGATTTAAGAAGATTTTTGAAGCTTTGGAAAATATTGCAAAAATAGGTGAGTTTTTCAATTTTTTCATTTTATCTCTTTGATTTGTTGTTTCTTTCTTGTTTGAATGGTTGGAAGTGCTCTAAACTTACCTGATCTACGTTTCCCATGTCAAAAATCACAATTTGTTTTATTATGTGTGTAAATCTATGGTTTTTTATGAATAAATATGGAAGATAAAAATAAAGAAAAAAATTGTTTGTTTTTTATTTGAATGTAAGCACTTAATATGTTAGAAACCTATGAATGATCTACAATATCCATGTAAGATTTGAAATTTTCTATGTAATATTGGTTTTTTTCTTTATTTTTTTTATAATTTTCGCAAATAAAAAATAAATATTATTTAATTATTTTTTATTATGATTTGTCCATAAACACTGAATGTATTGTGGATCTATGGCTGATCTATCATATATATCCATAGATCATTTGGCAATTTGGTAGTTATTCTTTAAATATATGATTTTTTTGTAATTTTCAGAATTAAAAATAAATATTAATTAATTAATTATTTTTTATGATTTGTCCATAAACATTGAATCTATTGTAGATATATTGCTGATCTATCATATCCACTGATCATTTGGAATTTTGGCATTTATTCTTTAAATATATGATTTTATTAATTTGTTTGTAATTTTTAGAATTAAAAATAAATAATAATTAATTATTTTTTATTATGATTTGTCCATAAACCCTGAATGTATTGTATATATATGGCTGATCTATCATACCCAATAGATTATTTTACATTTATCATTCAAATATGATTTTTTTGCTTTTTTCATAATTTTTAGAATTAAAAATAAATATTAATTAATTATTTTTTATTATAATTTGTCCATAAACCCTGAATGTATTGTATATATATGGCTGATCTATCAATCTATCATATCCATAGATCATTTGACATTTATCATTCAAATATGATTTTTTTTTAACTTTTTGTAATTTTCAGTATTAAAAAGTAAATAATAAATAATTATTTTTTATTATGATTTTTCAATAAACACTGGATATATTCTTAATATATGGCTGATCTATCATACCCATAGATTATTTGACACTTATCATTCAAATATGATTTTTTTGCTTTTCTTATAACTTTTAGAATTAAAAATAAATGTTAATTAATTATTTTTTATTATGATTTGTCCATAAACCCTAAATGTATTGTAGATATATGGCTGATCTATCAATATATTATATCCATAGATCATTTGACATTTATCATTCAAATATGATTTTTTTTAATTTTTTTTAAATTCTATTAAAATATATTAATTTAATGTATATATCTTATTAAAGTTTTATATTTAGTGTTATTGATGTATTTTCATGTTACATTGAAATTTTTATAGTGTTTCTATGTGTATCTTAATTTTTCTCCGATACGCATGCGTATACAAACGTATCTCGATACGTATCTTAAAATTATCTTTCCAATATGCTAAGGAGATACTTTGAACCATGGGTGGAAATGAGAACAGTGTAGAAGCAGATAAGAATCATGGCACCATTATTGTTGTGTACTAAAAAGTAGCATAAGAAACAAAAGTAGAGGGTTATTTGTATTTGAGAATAGAGCACAAAGGATCGTTATTGGATTGCCAATTCTAACCTGAATATAGTCAAAATATAGATTAAATAGGGAGAGAGATATTGAAAGTAGAAAAGAAAGTGAAGGAATTTTGGTGTTGGCACTGGAAATGCTTGATCAGTTTCTTGCTGCATAGAGTAAAAATAGAAGTGATTAAAAAACCATAATTTCAATCCATCAATACTTGGTTAATTAGCAAACAATAATTTATTAGTTACCATTTCTGCATAGAGTAAAAATAGAAGTGATTAAAAACTCATAATTTCAATCCTTCAATACTTGGTTAATTAGCAAACAATAATTTATTAGTTACCATTTAGAAGCTTATATCCATCCCAATAGAATGCCAACGATATCGAAAGTGCATGCACCAACGATATCATTATGATCACCAAATTCAAAGTCAGCAATAGATGGTAGAACAAATGTTTAGGAAACCGGATCAGACCAGTTTATCGGATTGGTTGAATTATGACCCAAGGCCTTAGGCTGGTATGGTCACACACCAAGAACTACAATTGCTAAAAATCTGGTGAAAATCAGATGTTAACTAGAAAATTAATGAATCAATCCCAGTTTCATGAAACCGCCGGGGTCATTGAATAATTGAAATTTTAAAATGTGTGTAACAAGATTTAAGCCCATAACTTCTTATTTTCATGTTTTGCTTAATAACACCTAATCTACCTCTTTATTTGTGTTAATTAAGGACACTTTATTGTATATATTACTTTATTATATGCTTATTTTAAAGAAAATATAAATTAAGATATTTGAATATTGGTCATTTGTTTTAAAAATTAATAAATTTTTCATCCATCTACTATATTTAAATATAATAAAAGTTATAAAATATATTATATACTAGCGGGGACTCGTGCAATGTACAAGATTTATTAAGTGAAAGCTAAATAATAGAAATGGCCATTTACTAAAATACCCCTTATAGTTTCATGGATTTATTAAAATTTACCCTATGGTTAAAATTTTACTAAAACACCACTTATAATTTCCAATGGATTTAATCAATCTTCCATTAGATGACAGTGGAAAATGACAGTATTGACCTTAATGTTCATTTAAATAAATTTAATCAAAAGAAAATAAAAATAAAAATATAATTTCTGCCCTTTATAAAACACGAGCAACCACTCTATTAGTTATATTGGCTTAATTTTATTTAATGTACAAAAAAAAAGTGTTAATGGTATTTTTGGAATAAAAAATCATGGGCCTAATGGCAAAACAAACACTCCTTAATGAAAGGTTGATTAAGTAAATAAGTTGTAAAATATATGCGATGTTTTAATAAAATGAAAACTATAAGGTATGTTTAAATAAATATGTAAAACCATAAGATGTGTTCTAGTAAATGACCCTAGTAAAATCACATGAGAATATACAATTGTTTTATATTTTTAACTTTTTAAATAATTAATAATTTTTCATATTTTATATACTACTTTTAATAATACAAAATAATAATAATAATTAATTTCAGTTAGGTTTATTCATCAAACTGATGAAACTAACCATTTTCTAGTATTTTAGGTCGTCTTTGGTTCAAAAATTTCCTAATTCGATCAAGTTGGATCAATTTAACTTTTGCCATTTGTTAACCAACTAAAATCGAACGACCTAACCATGGATATATATTAACATTTAGTATTTTAAATATAAATTTTAATATGGAAAAGTGAGAAATTTCTCATATTTCTTAGTCTAAAATGTTTTATACCGTATATCTAATTTTTAAATTTATTTTTTAATAATTGCACTATAATTTTTAAAATCAAATTAAATTTTTAAGTTTAAATCTTTTGAACCGATTAACAAAACCAAAAAACGACCCAAACCGATACAATGAAAAGCTCTATTGATGCACTGATAAGAAGATGAGAAGAAACGACGGCAAAAACGATGAAAAACTCTACTGATGCGCTGATGAGAAGATGAGAAGAAACGACGGTAGCAATGGATAGAGAGGGAGAGGGACAATGACAAAAAAGGATAGAAAGGGAGAGGAAGAAGAGAAAAGAACTAACAGGGGAAAAGAAGAACTAAGATCAGAACTATGAGTTCAAAGGTTGCTTTGAGTTTTAGAGTTAGGTTTCGATTCTGGCTTTGATTCAAATCTATAGGATTTGAAATTTGGCAAGATGGTGATTCAACGGATTTTGATTTTAGACCTAGTCAAACCAATAATAATATGGACGGTTTTATTTTGGATTGATCCGACCCAATAAATATAATGAATTATCCAAAACCGATTTAATAAAATTTGAATCGATTTGGATCCAATCCAAAACCGTCCAATTAACAGCCCTGAAAACAATTACCAAATGTCTCAAATATGGTATAAAATGAAATTTAGCACTTCAGCATATTAACTGTGAGATCAAATCAGCCCCCCACAAAATTGGCTCCCATAACGGCCGCACATTTCTACAGTGTATTATTAAGAACATCTTCTGATAATATCAAAAATGATACCAATACACGCTAGGAATGTGCCGTGGGAGGCTGATTTGAACTTTTTAACTGCTACTCTTTGAAGCGACCACCTTACACATAAAGAGGGTAAAGGCTAAAAGCGTGCGCCCTAGCGAACATGGTTGAGGCTACTGAGGCCAAGCGTTTTTGTACCGCCTCGCATCGAGGTGTACGCCTTTAGCCTCGCCTCAGTTCAGTTGCCTATTAAAACTATGATATTGCTACTCCAAATCCTCGTTTCAACTAGACTAGTGTCAAATTCCGGGGAGGGACGGAAGGATTCTGCCCATTGGCTCGTTTCAAATAAAATGTAAAAATGTTAGTAAATTTTTTTGATAAAAGTTTCTATCATTTTCTTAATCTTAAATTAATAAAAAATTTTCAAAAAATTGTAATTTCCATCATTTTCTTTACAAGCGGCAGACCCAGATCTGTCTTCAAAGAGGAAGATGATCAAAACAAATCTGGGCTTAACTCATGGCTTTCAAAATCAAACCAGACTAGATGGTCAGATCGAAAAAACTAGGAACCGGTTCTATTTTTGCCAAAACTGGATTTTGGCAAAAAAACGTTGATTTGGTCAGCAAACCGCTGACCCAAGTGTTCGAACCGTTCAACAGTTTTGACTGTTTTTATTTATTTTTTATTTTTTTATTTTCTTTGTCAGAACAGGCTGACTAATCAGTTCGAACAATTGGACCGTTCGACCTGGAAACTGGACCTCTGATCGGTTCGTTCCCCGGGTCAGTTTTAAAAACCTTGGTTAGATCTACTGCAATCTTTACAATGGATTTGTTTGACGAACTCAGATCTGTCTTCACAAAAGAAGACAATAAAGGCTTGAACCAAATCTAGTGCGACCTCTACCGTGGATCTATTTTGTGAACCCAAATCTATTTTCAAATAGGAAGATGATGAAGATTTGAACCAGACCTAGTGTGACCTCTATCATGGGCCTATGCGAACCCAGATTTGTCTTCATAGAGGAACACAATGAGGTTTGAACCAGATCTAGTGTGATCTCTTCAGTAGATCTATGTTTGTGAATTCAGATCTAGTGTGATCTCTTCAGACAATGAACACAGATAGACCTGTTCATGGGCCGGGCTGGGCCTTTACATCAATAGAATGTGCTCAAGCCTAAGCCTGAGCCCAGTCCAACCATCGAGTCTATGTCTTGAGCCCGAGCCCAATCTGACCATCAAGTCTAGGTCTTGAGCCTGAGCCCGAGCCTCATATAAAGCCCAAAGGGAAGAATAATAATGAAAGATCTCACTATTATTTGAAAAAAGAGAAGAATAATAAAGAAAAAATGTTATGTATAATATATTTTTATTATATAATACATTATCAAGTCGAGCTCAGATTGGGCTTTTTTGAGAAAGCATAAGATTGGCCCGATGTTTTAAGCCCGAGCCCGAGCCTGAGCCTGCGGGCCTGAAATCCTGTCCAAGCTTGACTTAAATCAAGTCGGGCCGGGCCGGGGTATCAGGCTACCCAGCCTGTGAACAAGTCTAAACAAAGATCTTGGTTTGAACCAGATCTAATGAACCTTTGTCACTTGCTCTGTCATGGTGGAAAGAGCAGACATACAAACCCTAGAAGAAGGAGAAGGAGAAGGACAAGAAGAAGAAGAAGAAAAGGAAGAAAGAAAAACAAAGGCCAAGAGAAAGAGAGAGAGAATCATTGATCGTGGGCATCGAGAACAGCGGCCTAACTTTCTCCCCTCAACCTAGTCATTTGTAGAATACTCCACCCTAAATCCTGATTCTTTTTTACCCTTCCCTCAACCCAACTGACCCTACCCTCGACCCAACCCCACTCTGACCCTCTTCCCCTGACCTAAATGGTTGATTCGACCCATTATGACCCTCATCTTAATAGGTGGGTATGAGTGGATCAGATGGATTGGGGTCAACATTGCCACCCCTACTTTTGGGAGATGGGATTAGCTGAATTTCATATATGTTTTACTGTCTATGAGAACATAAATTCATCTTCTAGTCTGTACCCTCCCCCCTCTACCCCTGCACACACGCACAAAAGAAGAAAAGAAAGAAATTCATCTTCCCACTCACGTTTAATAAATTTGGGTAGAGTTTTGGAAACATTTTTCAAAATTTGAGATTTTAGTTGACTTATTTATTCAAACACTGGATATAGCATCCTCGTTAATAAAAATACATAATTGAAGTTCAATAAAAACAGTGAAATAAAATATCAATTATCATCACCATCATCATCCAAACCTTATATCTACCTGCAGGTAAAGCTGGGTTCGGTGTATTTGTTAGAAATCACAATCGAAGTGTTTTAGCTGCTCATTTTGGATCTTTGTTTGGCTAACTCACCTATCCAAGCCGAAGCCCTAGCGATCTCAAAGAGACTGGATTTGAAGAGATTACATTTCTCCCAAATTATTTTGGAATATGACTGTGTGTGTTTGTCTGATCAGTGTTGTGACAAGTGGAAATCTGGAGCTGTTGAAGGATGCTTTCTTTCTCAGTCAAGATATTGTGGAGTCGTGTAAAAATTTACCAGTCAACTTTGTTTTTGTAAAAAGACTTGTAAATGGAGTAGCTAACATGTCACATGCTGGCTAGAGGGGTCTAACAGAGAGTCTGGCCTTTTTGTCTGGAATTGCCCGGAGTGGCTTGATTCCTTGGCGAGGCAAGATTTGAATAGACCTCTAGTTTGTGCCGATTGCCTTTGTTTTCTCCTTTTATGTTTGCTGTTCTATGTCATCTTTGTTTGAAAACATAAATTTTCGAAAATTGAAACTTTGATCTTGCAAGGACGAATAATTTTCTTCGCTCTTGTACGATTGTTCCAATCGTTTTTATCCTACTACATAGTAGACATAACATGGTGGCTGCAAATTCAAAACAATTGAACATATCTGTTCATACATGCTGACTCTCTCCTTTTCTTTTTCACATATTTTCTTGGGATAATGACGGTTCAGCCCAGGTCAGAATTTTTAGGCCTAAAGTACAACTATGGTGGGTGCCAAGAATTAATGCTAATTTATGGGCGGGCATTGGTGTATAGATTATTGACGGTTTTTGACATTTTGAATGTTTATAGTATAGTTTTCAAAACCGGACCGGATCGGATGGTTGGACCAGAAAAACCGGGAGTCAGTCCGTTTTTCCTCAAAATCAGATATTTGCAAAAATAAAAAACGTTGATTTGATCAACAAACTGCTGACCTGGGCAGTTGAACCATTCAACAATTTTGACCGTTTTTTATTTTTTTCATTTTTTTGTTAGAACGAGACCCCTGACCGATTTATTCTCCGAGTCAATTTTAAAAACCTTAGTTTATAATTTTGCAGTGGAATTCAAAATTCTACATTAGGCTTGTCCTTACTTTTCCATATTTTCTTCCACCCAACGTGAAAGGTGATGATACTTAGGAAACCAAGTGTTGTACCTAATAAAAAGACTTATATATTAGAAAAGTAAACAAGAGGCTTTAGGCGTGGATCATGGGTGTAGTTAAGTCAATCCATTCACTTTCTTCCACTCATCCGTCAGTTTTGCGTATGAAAAAACGAGTTTGTATAAGTGGAATCTAGATCTGAACTTTCAGATTAAATCCTGGCGTGGCATTACAAAATCATGGGTGTGGGGCAGAAGAATAATTACAACCAATATTTCGCTGGCCACTTCCAACATAACTGCAACCGCAATACATTTCAAGTGGAGTTTTATTTTGCTCTTATCATGGTGCTAATTACTTCCATTTTTTCATGGTGGATGTTAAAAAGCCATTTCATCTAACAATCAAAGTTTAAAATAACTACATTAGGAGCCAAAATTTTACTCTCAAGTATTACCCATCAATAGGGGTGTTCATTTTATGGTCCACACTGCCAAATTAAATTGAACCAAACTGATATCAGTGGTTTGGTTTGGTCCAAGGACATAAAATGGTTTCATTGGTTGGGGACTTTAAAAATTTTGGTTTGATTTTTTAATTTTATAAATCAAACCGTAAACCAAACTTTTGAAATTATATTTCATGATTAATGAAATTGACCTTAAGGTATTAAAAGTATGTTTTTCTAACCAGATTTGATGCATAATATGTTTTTCTAACCAGATTTGATGCTTATTGTTAAAAAAGACTATATGATTCAATGATTTTATGTTGAAAAAAAGACTATATTTGTTTTTTATGCATCAGGCATACATGCATATATGCATCGTCTATTTTTTTGTGACAATTATTAAAACTGGTCATTTACTAATACACCCCCCTCTAGTTTTATGGATTTAAAACCTACCTTGTAGTTTGTCTTTTAAAAGACCTCGTATAGTTTGCAATCGATTTATTTACTTAATTGACCTTCTATTAAGTAATCTGTTTGGATCAATTTAATGTATAAAAAATATAAAAGGATATGTCACTCACCCTAGTAAAATATGGGCAACAATATTCTCTATTCTTCATTCTTCTTAAATCAAACATTGTGTGATAGATCTAAAAGTATGATGTATTAAAAGTATTTTTTAAATAAAATAGCATAGGTCCATGCTCTTGAACATTTTCCACGTCAAGTTACAATTTATAACAATATAAAAGATTTGTGATAGAAGGTTGATTAAATAAATCGATTACAAATAATAGAGGAATTTTATTAAAACCCAAACAATAAGTTAGGTTTTAATGAATCCGTATAAGAGATGTTTTAGTAAATGATCCTTTGAATTCAAAGGTGGTCGTAGGCTCGTAATGGCAATACAAATCTTGCAATGACCAAGTAAAAAAGTCAATAAGTCTGTTTTGAATTTAAAATAAAATTTGATGTGTGACCATGGTTATATGAACTTTCTCACTTTCGGATCAACAAAACATAGCTCGTTATACACGTTTGAGTTCTTACAGAAAAGTTGAAGGATTGACTTCAAGTTTAGACAATTAGACTTCCTAGACTAGAGAGTTGATTTAATGGGAATGTTCCTAATTTCATCGAGTAAGGAGTGGCCACAGAGTATCCAACAATCCTACTTTCACTTGCTTAAATCTGATTCTTGGTGCTTAGTCCATTTGTTTGGTTAGAAAAAAGAAAATCATAAAGGGTGATTTTGGTGGTGTAGATTGGTCACGATATATTCAGTTTCAATCCACATTACTCCTATGCCATGCGTTCGGTTCGCTGTAGTATGGATTGATTTACACTATCTCGTGGATTGGTCTATATCACAGTTCATTTTCTCATCCATAGGTTTATCTCGTGGAAGCATTTACACCATACTGTTTTGTATATGGAATAACGATCTCATACTTCACATGGATGTTTAACCCTAGTATAACACATTTTTTCTTTTTACCATTGCAACACTTTTTTGTGAGTTCGTTGTTGTTTTTCTTCTTTAGGGGTGAGCAAAAAAAAATCAAAAAATCGAACCGAACAAAGCCGAACCAAAAAATCGGTTAACTGAACCGACCGGTATACATATATTTTTATATATTATAAATTAATAAATATGCATTATATAAATATATATATAATATGATATATTATTTATTAATTAAAATATAATATTTTATATATATTTATAATATATATTATAAAAATTAAAAAACCAAAAAATCGATGAACCAAACCGGTCAATCGGTTAACCGACTGGTTTTGGTTACCGGTTTTCAAAAAATTGGTAGTATTGGTTCGGTCCAAGAAAAAACCCCACGGTTCGGTTAACCAAACTGTGAGTACCCCTATTCTTCTCTACTCGTCATTGCTATTCTTCTTTATTTGAACTATGGTTGTAATCGGATCGGACTAAGATCGGATGCAACAAAACCCACATTCAATCCGATTATTGATAACCTAGATCTGAATCCAATTGGCTTGGATTCAAATTCAAATCCTAACAGACTCGAATTGGATCTGAATTTAATTCGACTCTGCTATAAATTTTCTAAAATACTAGAAAAATAAAATTTATTTATTTTTCAACTTTTATATATAATAAATTAATATAAATATAACATACTAAATTATTATATATAAATTCATATATAATATAATATATAGAATATATTTTTATAATTTTAAATACAATTATATAAAATTTATATATTAAAATTAATAAATATTATAATAATTGGTTTCATATTTTAATTAGATCGGATGGTGTCAAATTCGAATCTAATCCGATTATTAATCAGATGTAAATTGTAACATCCGAATCCAATCCGATTACATAAATATATCATTTGAATCTGAGATAATCAGATCGGATGTTAGATCAGGCCTTGGATTTTTAGAAATTACTGACAAACCTAGTATGAACTACTTGCGACACCTCCTCCGGTCACTACTGCATTGAATCGTCGATGGTAAATAGTAAGTATTCATCCTTTGTTTATTCTGATGCTATATTACTCTTCTCTATTTGAACCAATGGTCACTACTACTCATGTTTATTAATTAATATTAATATTATTTTATTAATTATTAAGTTTCAAGTATTACTTTTATTAATATTAATAATTAATATTAATTATTATTGATATTATTAATTATTATTAAATATTATTAAAATTGTTATTAATATTATCAATTATCATTAATATTACTACTCATTTTTAATTAATATTAATATCATTATTTGTTATTTAATATTATTAATTATTACTAATATTATTTTTATTAATTATTAAAATCCTTAGCAATTTACTAATATTTTTCTATTGTGTATATTGCAAAAAATAATATATTATTTTTTAATGATTAACGACATAAATTATCTCAAATATTATAGTTGAGATGCATGGAATCAAATGCAATATACAAATCGAAATATTCTAAAACTTGTAAAAGTATGATGTAAATCAGTCCATACATTTTTATCCACCGTGTAAAACGATTAACTTGTAGTTTGGATATGAAAACACACTATCCAATTTGTCATCTAACCTATATAACACCCCTCAGTCATGAATAAAATCGACCAACTTAACTCAAAAAGAGGAAGATGGAAGAGATGAAATGAAACCTGATAAAACCATGGAGCCTGGTCTCAACTGGGACTTCTCACGACGAGGAGACATTTTTGGCTTTCTATTTTTATTCTTCTTCTACTACTCCATCGCCTCCCTTCTCTTCCTCAGCTTTCCTTGTGGTGCCGAATTCCTGAACAACAATTGTCCAAATACAACGACTTTCACTACTAATAGCACTTTTCAGGCGAATCTCAACTTCCTCCTCTCCTCTCTTTCCTCCAACGCCACACCCACCAACAATGGTTTCTACAACACTACCGCCGGTAGCAATCCCGACAGGGTCTACGGCCTCTTCCTTTGCAGAGGCGATGTCACCGACGATGTCTGCCGAACTTGCGTTGTGACCGCCACTCAAGACATCACTCAACGATGCCCCAACAGGAAAGTCGCAACCATTTGGTACGATGAGTGCATGATACGCTATTCCCACCTATCTTTCTTTTCCTTCGTGGCCGACCCAGTTTTCTATATGTTGAGTTCGCAGAATATCTCGAATCCAGACAGGTTCAATCAGCTCTTGAATGAAACGATGAACCAGATAGCCAGTCAGGCAGCCTTCAATTCTTCTCCCAAGAAATTCGCCACCCAAGAAGCTAATATTTCTGGTTCTCGGAACCTCTACAGTCTAGTTCAATGCACACAAGATTTATCAGGAAACGGCTGTTACCAATGTCTTCTACGCGCCATTAGTGATATCCCCATGTGCTGCGATGGGAAACAAGGTGGACGTGTTATTGGGCCCAGCTGTAATTTGAGGTATGAGATATATCCTTTCTACCAGCTCACGGATACTTCCCCGCCTCCGTCACCTCTCAGTCCTTCCCCTCCAACTAACAGCGTTACCCCTTCTTCAGGTAAACCATTTGAAGTTTTGTTTCAGTAGGCTTTCCTTTTTTTTTTTTAAATTCCTTTTTTACTTCGGAACTCAACCCAACATCCCAAATAGGGGGAACGTTACTCTGTTTCCCAAAGAGAGTATTCTCGACCTCCACAGCACAGGGTTGAGATTCAACTTAGTATTCTATCTTATTCACCCCTCCACGAACTTCCTGGTGGTCGTTATGCAGTAGCTTTTGAAGAAATTGCACTGATTGTAAAAGGCAACCTTGAAAACATTGAGGGTCCGTTTGTTTCGCCGTGGGAATTAGAATCGAAATCCTTTGAAATGAATGATCTATTTCCATAGTCTATTTGATTCAGACAGAAACAGGAATGAAAATTGGAATCACCCGGAATGAGACTTCATTCTCGAGAGAGAGGCAGGGGATGACCATTCTTTCAAATAGGAGAATGTCATTCTAGCAAGAAATGGGAATGGAATTCAGATTTCGTCTAACCATACAGTCGAAAACTCATTCCGACTCCGATTCCAAACCCCTATTCCTGCAAACAAAACGGGGCCTGAGTTTAATCATGCAGAAATCCTTTGGCCTGTTCAAGATATTAAAATCATCATTACTTGTTTTTAAAAATTTTCGTCTAAGACCAAAATTCATTATTATCAAATGGTTTCTCCTCAACGCAGGAAAAGGGGAAAAGACGCCAGCTGGAACTATTGTTGCTATTGTTGTTCCAGTTGTTATCGCAGTGTTGCTCCTCTCTATACTCTGCTATTATTGGCTACGTAGGAAGAAAAAGGACAAAGTCGGTGAAGAACAAGGTAATCATGTCTCCATAAGTTTGATGGGCAACATAATTTTAGTGTTTCGTATAATTAGCTAAGCAAATAAGATTTGGATTTAATAATCAGTCTGTTTCTTCAGATTATTGAAGAAATCAAGAACCTCTTTTTGTTTGTATAGTATCTATGTATTCATTTCAGATTCTTACCATTTTCACTTGACTTAATTCGGTCTAGTTGGCAATGAAATTGGAGGCGTGGAGTCACTGCAATTTAATTTGATCACAATCACCGCGGCTACAAACAACTTCTCTGATGGAAATAAGATTGGTGAAGGTGGATTTGGTAGTGTTTACAAGGTAAGAAGTTACTGAGAAACTAGAATCCATGTATGTAAATATAATTTATTTATCAGAAATTTGGACTTCTTGAAGTTGATTTCATTCATCCACAGAATTAGAGAAGTTCATAAGTTATTTACAATGAATTCCCAGGGTAAACTTTCTAATGGACAAGAGATTGCTGTAAAAAGGCTCTCTAGAAGCTCCGGCCAAGGTGCAGTGGAATTTAAGAACGAGGTGGTATTGGTTGCCAAGCTTCAACACAGGAATCTTGTTAGGCTTTTGGGGTTTTGCTTAGAAGGCCAAGAGAAGATACTTATCTATGAATTTGTTCCCAACAAAAGCCTTGACTACTTCCTATTTGGTTTGTTCTTTAACACATGCAACAACCCACATATATATATGCTCCATTCGTACTTGTTGAATTACTCTTTTTCTATGCCATATGAATTGCCGAAGGCTGTAATGCCTATGGGTTTACAAATTATTAATTATTTCCACAAGAAAAAACTGAAAATAAAGGGCATGGCCATGAAATATCAACACATTTAGAATGGTAGTGTGTCACTTGTCAATTGGCTCATCAAATCCAATGTCCTAACTTGACATTTTATTTGAATGAATGATAGATCCGGATAAACGTGCATGTTTGGATTGGCCTACACGTTACAAAATTATAGGAGGGATTGCTCGGGGGCTTCTTTATCTCCATGAAGATTCTCGTCTCAGGATTATTCATCGAGACCTTAAAGCTAGTAATATCTTGTTAGATGGTGATATGAACCCAAAAATATCTGATTTTGGGATGGCAAGAATTTTTGGTGTTGACCAAAGTCAAGCAAATACAAACAGAATAGTAGGAACATAGTAAGTTAATTTTCACTCTTGAATCTCTTGCATCAGAATAGCTTATATTATTTGTAACTAAGGCTCAGTTTGGAAGGAGTACAAATACAAATATGCAGAGGGAAAAACCTTGTATTTTGTATTATTTTGTATGCATTTGTACACTTGCACTATGCATATTTGTATTTTTACTCTTTCCAAAGGCTCAGTAAGGCTCAGTTTGGGAAGAGTACAAATACAAATATATACAGTGCAAATACAAGGTTTACAATACAATATACAAGGTTTTGCATTGTACATATTTGTATTTGTACACTTCCCAAACTGAGCCTAAAAGTATGTTTGCCATTTGGCAATGGAGTGATCTGGTTTGGTGGTTTTGTGTTGATATTAATCAGATGTAAATTCAGATCAAGAAGCCATATATCATTTATAAGATTTGATAGGAGGAAATTTTATTAGTTATATTGAACTCAAATTGTTTTCTGCTGCCATCAATGAGTGTTTTCTTATTAATGATTGCTTACAGTGGTTACATGTCCCCGGAGTATGCAATGCATGGACAATTCTCAGTCAAGTCAGATGTCTATAGCTTTGGTGTTTTACTTTTAGAGATTGTAACCGGCCATAAGAACAGCTCATTTGACCAATCAGAATTTGGAGAAGACCTTTTAAGCTATGTAAGTGGGAAAATTTTCAAGAATTTCTCCTATCTTTTTTTATAGAACTTTAGATCCTTACCAGATGCCAGAATTACTAGCACATAGATTTGATCATCAGTTGAGAATATGCCCTGGAGAGGTAAGTTAACTGCTTCTGTATTGATGAACTGTTGTAGGCCTGGAGACATTGGAATGAAGGGACAGCTTTGCAGATGTTGGATCCAATTCTGACAGAACACTATTCCAGAGATGAAGTGATGCGATGCACTCATATTGGATTGTTGTGTGTTCAGGAAGATGTAGTTGACAGACCCACTATGGCAAGAATAGTTCTCATGCTGAACAGTTATTCTGTTACTCTTGAATTACCTTTACGACCTCCACGCTTCGCTCACAGCAAAATGATTACAGACATGGCCACAGGTGAGACTGAAAGGCAGGAAACTGAACCAGATACTTCTACAAGTAGGTCAATACCTTTTTCTGTCAATGATGTGTCGATTACTGAATTAGATCCTAGGTAACGTTATGCCACTGGATCATGGGTATAAAATAAATTATATTCTAAGAAATGGTCTAGTTGGATGTCTTAATGTTTAGTCGTGCTTTGAAGGGGAACAGTGTATTCTGAGAAGGAAACCAATTTGTGCTTTTGAGGCAATAATGGAGAAGGGATTGATAGCAGAAAGTACAAAATAAAGAGTTGTTATAAATAAGAGAAAAACATTCTGCTTGAAATAGAATTGTAAAGAAATGTCATGAAACAGAGGCATGAGATGCCCTTTTGTTGGTAGACCCACTTTTCCTGTAATGCTGTTTCTTCTTCTTCTATAGACTTCTAAGGAAAATTGACTTCCAGTGTCTAGAATTTCACTAGTCTTTATTCTCATGCAAGTTTGCTAAATTCTTTTGTTCCTTCTTTCAACCCACTTTTCTTTAGCATCCTTGTGGAGGATTTTATTTGCCACTTATTAAGATTCTAAGTTAGTTTGGCCTAATTAATTCAGCATGGCCTTGTGATTTAGCTAGAGTTCTTAATACTCGAGATCATTAATTGATAATTTACTGATACGATATGATCTCCTACCAAAAGAAAAAGATTTCCCATCCTATTAAGGGCCATTAGGCACAGCCTGCATCATTTGTGTAAAGTCATCAACTACTAGGTTACCAGCAGTTTTCTTCGATAGCTCTCCACCCAATTCAATTTGTTCCCCATAGTAGAGTGGAATGCTCTTCCCCATTTACCTGCAGAAATTTTCACAAGTTAAGGACTTGTTCCTCATCATCCCAACTGGAATTCAATTCTCTGTCAACCAACCTTTTTTCTTCCCTCGGTGAACATTGGCAGGTCCCTTGAATCCAATAAAAGGACACAAGTCCCAATAAATCAATCATCTGGTAATATCGTAGCTCCCCCTCTCAGAACACACACTCAAATTTCAGCTACTAATTCTTGTCTTCTATCTTCCTGTTGATGATTACCCAATCAAAACCCCTTTCAATTGCCATTAAATCCATTAATTTTGACTGGTTTTTCTTCCTTGTTGATCATCTACCAGCACCCAACCTCCTTGGTTGCTACCATTTTCTTATAGGAAAATAGCATTGATTCAGCAGGAAAAATAAAAAGTTAGAGACAGCGATTGCGTCCCTGGCTATAAGCCTGGAGAGCCATGCCAGTCTACGTAGAGGCTCTAACAGTAATTGTCTTCTTTATATCCAAAAGAGCAGCTTAGCGAGGAACAAAGATGTTGAGCTGCACTTGAAGAAGGTGGTTCACCACCACGAAATAAAGTGTCTAGTCGATAATGAGTTCAATAATCACATTAACAGGCTCTGCAATTCCAACCCTGATTGTCAAGGCCTCTATTGTATTGATTACAAAAGACTACTAATTCCAGCCTTTTGGCCGGGTTCGTTACTAAAGATTAATGGCAGATGATGAACCATATCTCCGGTTATGATTATATCTGATTTCTCCTCTTGTCACTCCCAACAAATACAGATAACCTGGTGATGCTTTAGAGGCCAGGCTAATAGAAACAGGAATTATCTAAAACTCACAGATTTTTTAACATTTCTCTTCAACTCACCACAACTTTTCAAAACATTCAACGAGCCAACTGTCAGAGATTTTATTATTCAAAATCTGAAAACAATAGGAAGTAAAACACGGAAGAAAAGGAATACTGAATTCCATGATTCATTCTGTAGTAGACAGAGAATTTATACAAGTATAGAAGCTTACAAATTAGGAGAAAAAGAACAGAGCGACAGCTAGCTAATTTACAGAGCATAATTACAGCCTAAATTCTAGAAATTTACAGCTAAGATTATGATATATAAGGTAACAGAATATCTTCTAATATTCAAACGATTTCTTCAAAATCCCCCCTCAAGTTGGAGCATGGAGATCTTGAATGCCCAACTTGCAAAGAAGAAAATGAAAACGATCACGTCCCAAAGCTTTAGTTAAGATATCTGCCAATTGGAATTGAGTTGAAACATATTTTGTAGCAATGATGCCAGATTGTAGGTATTCACGAATGAAATGGCAGTCGATTTCAATGTGTTTAGTGCACTCATGGAAGACGGGATTTACAGCAATGTGTAAAGCCGATTGATTGTCACAGTGCAAAAGCATTGGTTGAGAATGTGACAGGGAAAGATCAGCAAGTAAACCACGTAACCATATCAGCTCACTAGTTGTAGAAGCCATAAACCGATATTCTGATTCTGCAGAGGAGCGCGAGACTATGGACTGTTTCTTGGATTTCCAAGAGATAGGAGTCGCACCAAGGAAAATGTAATACCCTGTAATAGATCATCGTGTCATCGGACAACTTGCCCAGTCGACATCACAGTAAGCTTTGATCTGAAAATCACTATTTGAAGGGAAAAAAAGACCTTGACCAGGAGAACTCTTCAAGTAACGAAGAACATGATAGGCAGCATCAAGATGATGATGACCAGGTTTTTGCATGAATTGACTGAGAAGTTGTACTGCATAAGTAATATCGGGCCGAGAAACAGTGAGATAAATAAGACGTCCAATTAAGCGACGATATTGGCTTGGGTCCTTTAACGGTTCACCACAATCTAAAGACAGTCGATGCTATTGCGGAATAGGAAAAGAAGTTGGTTTACTACCAGACATTCCTGTTTCTTTCAAGAGGTCAAGAGTGTATTTGCACTGGCAAAGAGATATCCCTAGAGGAGAACGAACAAGCTCTAAGCCAAGAAAATACTTAAGAGTACCAAGATCCTTTACAGAGAAACATGTTGCAAAACATCATTCCCGGCAATAATCATGTCATCCACATAGACAAGGAGAGCAAGAAAAGAAGCACCTTCAGTCAAAGTAAAGAGAGAATGATCATTATGAGATTGTACGAAGCCAAATTTCCTCAACGACAAAGAGAACTTTTCGAACCATTGACGAGGAACCTGTTTTAGCCCATACAAAGATTTATGAAACTGACAAACACGAGTATCACTTGGTGAAAGATAACTCGGAGGAGGAGACATATAAACTTCTTCATGTAAATTACCATGGAGAAAAGCGTTATTCACATCTAATTGATGTAATTCCCAATTTTTTGCAGCAGCAACAACCAACAAACACCTAACAATAGTTAATTTTGCAGTGGGAGCAAAGGTTTCGGTATAATCCAGACCTTCAATTTGTGTATTTCCTTGGGCTACCAATCGTGCCTTATAGCGCTCAACAGAACCATTTGACTTGTATTTTACTTTGTATACCCAACGAGAACCAACTGGTTTCTTCCCTAAGGGTAATGGCACTAAGCTCCCAGCACGATTTTTCTCTAGAGCAGAAATTTCCTATTTCATAGCCTCACATCATTTCGGGTCTTTGACAGCCTGGGAAAAGGATTTAGGCTCACTAACAACAGAAATATTAGCAAGAAAAACTTGATGAGATGGAACAAAACGAGAATAAGACAAATGACATGATATAGGATAAAGAGTACTTGAAGAAACTGCGTTGGATGTAGGTTGTGATAGCTTATCTACTCCAGGAAGCTGATACACATAATTATCAAGACGAGAGGGAAGGCGGCAAGTCCTTTGAGGTCGTGATGAGTTAGGACGAGAATTTTGTGTGGGACTTGATTGTTCAGTCGAGATTTGTGTAGGTGAGTCTTGAGATGATGATGTAACCTCATGGTTAGAGTCAACGAAGGCAGGTGTGGTAATATTATCTTCAAGATCAGTTTGTGGACATTGTATTTGGGAATTGTGACAAGGAGGCACAACAGGTGATGTCTCCAAAGAATCAATAATTGGTAAATGAACAATTACATTTGGTTCTTTTGGAGGGTTGTGAGAATGAAAAGGGAATTGATTTTCATAAAAAATGACATCCCGTGATGTAAAGATTTTGTACGATTCCATGTCATAAACTCTATATCCCTTTTGTCCCATAGGATAACCAATAAAAATACAAGGCTTGGAACGAGGTGCAAACTTATCTTTTGATCGATTTTTATCATGCACATAACACAAACAATCAAAGACACGTAAATGAGAGTATAATGGAGGCTTTGAAAATAACATCTCATAAGGACTCTTACCAGACAATTTAGGTGTAGGAGTATAATTTATTAGATAGGCTGCAGTCAAAACACATTCACCCCAAAATTTGATTGGTAGGTTTGCTTGGAATCGAAGAGCACGAGCAACCTCTAATAAGTGACGATGCTTACGCTCTACTATTCCATTTTGTTGCGGGGTATCAACACAAGATGTTTGATGTGAAATACCACTAAGAAAAAAAAAGTTAGACATAGGACTAGCAGTAAATTCTAGACCATTATCACTCCTAACTTGTTTGATATCACGACTAAATTGGGTATTAACCATAGCATGAAATTGAATGAAGTGTTTTTGTGCTTCTGACTTGTGTTTGAGGAGATAAACCCATGTGCATCTTGTGCAATCATCCACAATAGTAAGAAAATAATGAGCACCGGAAAGAGATGGGGTTTTATAAGGACCCCAAATGTCACAATGAACCAAATCAAAAGAGAAATCAGATTTATTATTGCTAGGAAAAACATTTCGAGTTTGTTTAGCTCGATGGCACACATCACAACATCTGCTCAAATTTTTTAAAGATAAACTAGAAAATTCAGGAATTAGAGATAATCGATCAAATGAAAGATGACCTAATCGTTCATGCCATAAGGTGGATGAGGAAGGAAGAGATGCAGCTGTAGTAAATGGTAATTGAAGCTCATGGAAGTAGTATAAGCCATCACATAATTCACCCATTCCAATCAGTTTCTTTGATTTGAGGTCCTGCAAGACACAAAATGATGGAAAAAATGTGACTGAACACTAAAGGGCTTTTGTCAATTTACTTATTGAAAGAAGATTGCATTTGAAAGAGGGTATATGAAGAACATGATTTAAAACCATATTTGACAATCTAATTTGACCAATAGAGTGCATAGGAACAGTTGTCCCATTTGGTAATCTGACAGGTAAAGTGTAGGAAGTAGCATTAAAGAGAGAGGGTGCATCACATGTAAGATGTTCGGATGCACCACTGTCTAGGATCCCGTCTGAAATATCATGAGATTGGGTGACCTTACCAACAAAGTTTGCTATATTCTGGCTAGCAGAGGGCAATAAGGACATGAGCTGCTCATATTGTTCTTGAGTGAGACTAAACCCTTTACCCGTAGACTGACTTGAACCTGAAATGGCATTATTGGATGAAGCAGATTCTATCTTCTCCTTTGAAGTTTTTGCTTTGCTTTGCCAACCCGGAGGAAATCCAACCAGCTTAAAACACTTTTCTTTAGTATGCCCAGGTTTGTTGCAATATGCACATTTTGATTTATTTGTACCTCTTGACTGCTCTCCATTAAATTCCCTTGTCTGATTTCTAGAGGGTTGGACAACAAAGGCTGCTACTTCTGTTGACTGATTACGACCCATTGAAGCGATGGCTTGTTGCTTTTCTTCTTTGGTTACAAAGGCATAAGCCTTGTTGATTGAAGGAAAATGTTCCATGTTTAATATTTGAGATTGAATGATTCCGTATTGATCATTCAATTCCATAAGAAATTGATGAACTTTTTCCTTCTCCCGTTCTGTCACGACTTCTTTGCCAGTATCACATGTACATGAAGGGATAGAAGAATAGGTTGCTAACTCATCCCAAAGACCTTTTAATTTGGTGTAGTAGGCAGCCACAGTCAGATCCTTCTGTTGTGCAAGACAAATTTCTCTCTTCAACTCATGAATGCGTAGTACATTTCCTTAAGAGAAGCGTTCCTGCAAATCTATCCACATCTCGCAAGTTGTATCTACATAAGCAACACTATCATGTAATTTTGGAACCAAGGCATTGAAAATCCAAGAGATTACCATTGAGTTACATTTTTCCCAAGCTTGAGTTTCTTGATCATCGTCGTCTGGTTTGGGTAGAGAGCCATCAACAAAACACAACTTATATTTGGCTCAAAAAGCATTCATCATAGCACGTTTCCATGTTGGATAATTCTCACCTTTGAGGAGACAAGAAACTAGAATTGTGCTTGGATTATCAGATGAATTCAAAAAATAAGGGGAAGAGGTATTATGTTCAGACATCAATCTAGATGCTGAACTTTTGGTTGTATTTGAGGAATTTTCTTCACTCATGGCGATTGAGGGTTGTAGGATTCAAGGATCAGTATTTGCTCTTGATGAAGGGAAATTTGGCCCAACCTCGCAATCGCCCGACACGTGGCAAAGGCAAGCAACTCGGGACAGTAGAGCGCCCAAAGCGAACATTGGAAGCAAGTCCAAGCTCACTACCGAGCCCGAGCTCCAGACCGCTCTACTGAGTCCGAGCTCCCTACTAGGAGCCCGAGCTCCCTGTTAAGAGCGAGCTCCCTGTTAAGGGTCCGAGCTCCCTAAATAAGAACCCGAGCTCCCTACTGTGTCCGAGCTCCCTATTAAGAGCAAGCTCCCTACTGGGAGTCCAAGCTCCCTATTAAGAGCGAGCTCCCTATTGAGAACCCGAGCTCCCTACAAGGAGCACGAACTATACTGGGCCCCAAGCCTCACAAAGCTGACCCGAGCTGGCCCATGGCAGCTCAGAACACTCCAAACCGAACTCAAGACACCTTGCTCGCCACTCCAACACTTCGCTTCCGAAACACCAGGCTGACCAAATGTACTTGACACCAAGGACGTCCGTAACCAAGGGCGACGCACCTGACTGATTTGGGATTTGACGCCTGACAGCCGCACTTCAAACGGCTTCCTGCTACCGCCACCTGCAACCGTCGTCACTAGCCGCAGAGACGGCTCCGACAAAAGGAGCAGTGGCGGTTCTGTCCGGCCAGAGGAAATGACATCCGAACTAGCAGGAGCTCAGAAATAATCATGCCCGATCTGACGGAAGCCTGGAAGTGAGTGCGTGAGATGGTTATAAAAGGCTCCTACACCCCAGGAACGAGGTATGCGAACTTTTGCGCTATCTGATCTATCTTGCCTTTGAAAGACTCTAACTTGAGCTTCAGAGCCCTTACGCCGGGTTCTCCCCGGAGCTTCTCTTCTCCTTCCGTTTCAGGTCCCTGCCACTCAGTTCAGAGGCAAGATCGTTGACAGCTAAGATTGGCCGGATTGTGCATCATCAATTGGTGCCGTCTGTGGGAACGCTTTAAAAGGCCTCACTCTTGTGCTGGTGAAAAAGGCGAACGGCAAGTGGCGCATGTGCGTCGACTACACCGACCTGAACCGAGCTTGCCCGAAAGACTGCTTCCCCCTTCCTAGGATCGACCGCCTAGTGGACGCGACCTCGGGACATGAATTGCCAAGCTTCCTGGATGCCTACTCAGGCTACAACCAAATCCGGATGGACCAATCCGACGAGGAAAAAACCAGCTTCATAACCGAGTTCGGTCTATACTGTTACAAGGTCATGCCCATCGGGTTAAAAAACGCCGGGGCGACCTTTCAAAGACTTGTAAATAGGCTGTTTCGGCCCCTGATCGGCAAAAAGATAGAGTGCTATGTAGACGACATGGTCGTCAAAACACAGTTTTCACAAGAATTAATACAAGACTTAGATTCTGTCTTCCAAATCCTGCGTCAGTATAACATGAAATTGAACCCCAACAAATGTGTCTTTGGCGTCACCTCGGGCAAATTCCTGGGCTACGTTGTCAATCGACGTGGTATCGAGGCCAACCTTGGAAAATAAAAGAAGTCCAGAGGCTAAACGGCCGCATAGCCGCTCTAAGCCGCTTCATGTCCAAGTCGGCAGATCGCTGCCTACCCTTCTTCAAAGCAATCAAAGGCAAAGGGTTCGAATGGACCCAAGACTGTCAGCTCGCGTTTGACGAGCTAAAAGGCTACCTCGCCAGTGTGCCAACCTTAGCTAGGCCCGAGGAAGGCGAAGTCTTAGAACTGTACCTCTCGGCTAGCGACGAGGTGGTCAGTTCGGTACTAGTAAAGGAAGCAGACAGGGTCCAACGACCCATATATTATGTTAGTAAAATCTTGCAGGGAGCAGAGACAAGGTACCCGCAGATAGAAAAGCTAGCGTATGCACTGGTGGTAGCAACACGGAAACTCCGCTCGTACTTCTAGGCTCACACCGTCATCGTCCTGACCGACAAACCTCTGAGACAAGTTTTACTCAAACCCGAGGTTTCCGGCCGGCTGACGAAGTGGGCCATCGAACTCAGCGAGTACGATCTCCAGTACAAGCCAAGAACTACCATTAAGGCCCAAGCCTTGGCAGATTTTATCGCAGAATGCACATTTAGCCTCGAAGCCCCTGAGCCGGTCGAGCCCGAGATCCCCAGTTCGGGCGAACTCGGAGCTCCCAAGCCAAACGAGTCCGAGCCCCGTGAAGTAGCAGCCAGTGTGGCATCCCTCCTAGTTAGACCAAGCGCAAACTAGGATGAGGAGCCCTGGATCCTTCACGTAGATGGCTCCTTGAACCAACAAGGCAGCGGGGCTGGAATAGTGCTACGCGGCCCGAGCGGAACAAAACTGGAATACGCACTACGCTTTGAGTTCGCGACATCCAACGAGGCGGAGTACGAGGCACTGATAGCCGGGCTAAACCTAGCTCACAAGGTCGGAGCAAAGCACATGGTTATCTGCAGTGATTCCCAACTCGTGGTCAACCAAGTTACAGGCGAATACGAAGCGCGCGAGCTCACAATGATTGCATATTTGGCAAAAGTAAAGGAGGCTCTACTCAACTTCCAGTCACACTTCATCAAGCAAATCCCGAGGTCAGAGAACGCTGAAGCCGACGCCCTGTCCCGACTGGCTAGCACGAGCCACAACGCCAGGAGAACCGTGTACGTAGAGGACTTACCTCGGCCCAGCATTCTCGGTGGGGCAGAAGAGGTCGCTCCCGTCACCAAAGCAGAGCCGAGCTGGATCGATCCACTCGCGAGCTTCCTGTTAGACGGAACCCTCCCCGCGGACCGCAACGCAGCCAAGAGGTTGCAGCGCCAGGCAGCCAAATACGTCATGATAGATGAACGGTTGTACCGACGATCCTACACGCTCTCCTATCTGTGATGCTTGCGCCCAGCCGAAGCCGAGCTGGTACTCCGCGACATCCATGAAGGCTTGTGCGGCGGACACCTGGAGGGCAAAGCCCTCACCCAAAAGGCACTTCGACAAGGATACTACTGGCCGACAATGAAGACAGATGCAATCAAGCTCGTCAGAAAATGCGACAAGTGTCAGAAGCATGCCAGCATCCACCATCAGTCCGCTGCCGACCTCAAATACCTCACCAGCCCATGGCCCTTCGCCCAAAGGGGCATCGACCTCCTGGGGCCATTCCCACCAGCGACAGGTGGGAGAAAATTCTTAGTGGTGGCAGTAGATTACTTCACAAAGTGGATAGAAGCTGAACCCCTGGCAATAGTTACAGCCCGAAACATACAGAACTTCTTTTGGAAGAACATTGTATGTCGCTTCGGGCTACCTCGGGTACTGATCTCTGACAATGGCAAACAGTTCGAAGATATCAAGTTCCAAGAATGGTGCCAAAGTATGGGAATTAGTCAGAACTTCACGTCGGTCGCACACCCGTAGGCAAATGGCCAAACAGAAGTAATGAACAAAGCCATCCTCCACGGACTGAAAGCACAATTAGACCGAGCCAAAGGTTTGTGGGCAAACGAACTACCAAGTGTTCTATGGGCTCACCGAACCACGGAAAAAACCGCCACAGGAGAGACCCCCTTTAACCTCACCTACAGCACCGAGGCGGTGATCCCGGCGGAAATCGAAGTGCCTACGTTGCGAATAGAAGCGTACGACGAACAGACAAACGAGGGCGAGTTACGCACCAACCTCGACCTACTGGACGAAGTGAGAGACCTCGCGCACATCCGAACTGCGGCCTACCAACAAAAGGTAGCTCGGTATTACAACGCGCTAGTAAAGAAGAGGAACTTCCGCGTCGGCGACCTGGTTCTCCGTAAGGTCATGGTGCCCGAACCCGGCGTAGGGAAACTTGGACCAAACTGGGAAGGACCCTACAGAGTAATGAAAGCACTCGGTGGGGGAGCATACAAGCTCGGAACCCTAGAAGGAAAACAAGTACCCCGAGCATGGAACGTCGTCAACTTAAGAAGATACTACCTATAAACCACCAAGGCAAGCACCCCGAAGCCTAGGTAGAAAACGAACTGAAGGACCGAAATGGTCAGTTCGGCAAAAAGCGCAGCTCGAAGACGACCAGAAAAACAGCCATTTCATCAGATAAAGGTGTCAGAAAATGAACTGAAGGGCCAAAATGGTCAGTTCGGCAAAAAACGCAGCTCGAAGACAACCAGCACTTGAACAAAAAGACATTTCATTTCAGATGTGTACATTCAAAAAAAAAAAAAAAGCCATTACAAGCCAGGGGCTACTTCATCATTATCAGAAGCCACTTCGACAACACCCGAAGGACCTGCCTTCCCCTCGGAGTCCGATTCGGCATCCGCAGCATTAGCCATCTCTTGAGTAATGCGTGAAGTGGATATGGCACTGGTATCGAGGTCGGGGTACGTATTCCGGATCATCCACCGGCTTAGCTTGAAACCCCTCCTGTAGGAGTCCACCATCAAATCATCCAAATCCGGCGAAGCAATATAATCACTGACAGCTTTCTTCTTCGCGTCTTCGATGCCTTGAGAGAAGATCTGAGTCCTCTCCCTGATATCCTCCTGAAGATACTCGACCTGGTGCTCCAGGTCCAGCTTTAATTCCACCATATGCTTCACCACCACTCCCATGGCCTCGGCATCTCTCTGAGACCTCGCCTGCCTAGACCGCGCGAGGCGAGCGGCAGCCTCAGCAGCACGAGCATTCTCCTCGGCAGTTCGAGCAGCCTCAGCAGCACGAGCATTCTCCTCGGCAGTTCGAGCAGCCTCCTCGGCAGCTCGCGCCTACCTCGAGCATCTCTCCACCTGGTTCGCCAAGGCATGAATGGAAGAGTTCACCTATCAAAGGAAAACGGGATCAAAGGAATGAATAGAAGAATAAAAGCCGAACTCTAAAGAAGGGAGCACTTACCACCATGGCATGAGTAACAGCACGGCAGGCCACTTGGTGCAGAGGGAGCTCGGTCCACGCCGCAACTTCCTCAGGAAA
This sequence comes from Nelumbo nucifera, assembly GCF_055504915.1. NCBI lineage: Eukaryota > Viridiplantae > Streptophyta > Magnoliopsida > Proteales > Nelumbonaceae > Nelumbo > Nelumbo nucifera. Next base: position 141,260,878 of record NC_142649.1, on the reverse strand, counting down.
CATCGCCTCCTTACTCCGTTGAAGAGCATGAACAGGCGACAGCACGCTCCTGAAGTCCCCCGGGGCCTCTGAGCCTGACGGCCCAGCTCGCGTATGGGCAGACTCGGAGTAAGCGGGAGCCCCCGTGTGTGTGGTTTCGGCATAAGGAGCCCCCGCCGACTCCTGCATAGGAGGAACCATCTCGGGCTCCTCTGTCGGATAATCCGGCACCTCGGGCTCCGCACCCTGGGATGGCTCGGCGCGAGCTCGCTTAGCCACCCGTTTTCTCCTCTTCAAGCCTTGGAACAAGTGCCCACCTCGGGTCCCTCGAGAGTTCATCGTACCTGCGAAAAGGAGTTCGGCATCAGTAAGACGTAAAAGAAGAGCAAGACAGGATCACTAGGGAAAGAACCTACCCGAACTCAGGCCCGCAGCAATAAGCTTGGCCTCCGTCAGATACCGTTGACAATCCAGCCCAAGCCGCGCCCATTGCCGGAGGCCCTTCGCCGTCTCCTTATCAAGTGTGACGCCGGAATCGGGAGCGGCCATCCCCTAGCCGGTCTGGAACGGCCACCCCAGCGCACTTCGCACCCCGAAATAGTCCCGCTTCCACGCCGGGACCTTATTAGGGAGTCCGTGTAAGAGCTTGAAGCCCGGGTGAGGAGACAGGTAGTATGCCCGCCTACGCCTAGGAAGGGGACCCGCTTGTTTTTTCAGCATTAAAATAGAGGAGAAAATCTCCATATCCAAAGGAAAGTTCTCGTCACAAAATAAGGAGATCGTCCCCACTAAATTTCTAATAGAGTTCGGGTGAAGCTGGCCGACCGTCACACCGAAGTGGTTTAGAACCTCGACGAGAAGAGGATGAAAGGGCAGTCGCAGCCCCGCAGTAAGCTGTTCCCGGAAAATCACGATCTCATTAGGACCGTGTTCCCAAGGGAAGCTGCCCATAGGGATGAAGTAACCGTGCTCCCCAGGCAAGTCATAGTAGTCTATGAGGGATTGAAGTCCCTCAGGCGTCATAGTCGAAGGGCCGAACTGATCTACAACCCGGCCACGACGGGAGGTGGACGCCGACCTACCCGAAGCACCTCGGGCTATAGGCCCGACCCCTTCCTCAGGACCTACATCGGGCTCACTTGAACTATCGAGGGACGCAAACTGGTTCGTAGAACCTACATCAGACCCGCTTGAACAGTCTGAACCCTCTGAACTAGACATCGGGAAACGGAACGGGATTCCAAAAGCACTCACCCGGGAAGAAGACTGAAGCAGACCACGAAAGCTCGAACAAGCAAGGAACCTGGGACGCGAGCTGAAAAGCCTGGACGCGAACTGAAACTAGGCGCGAGCTCAAGATGTACAACAGTAGCAAGGACGCCCCCCCCCCCCCGTGCGCTATTTATATCCACAGCGGCCGGAAAGCGACGGCCCAGATCGAAGCCAATCCAATGGCCCACAGCCGCGCTAAACCACACGTCTTCCGAGACCAATCAGCGCACGTCTTTCCGAAACTGACGGAGTGTCGCGCACATCCTGTCAGAGGACGGGTGTCAGCACGCACCTTCTCGAAACTGACGGGTGTCGACGCACGTCTCCTCGCAATAAAAGCGTCTGCAGCCCAACTCTCGAACGACTGTCGTCACGTCTCCCAAACGCGCGCCCTTTTTTGAAAGTCAAATTAAAATCGAGCGCCCTCAGCACGGACCAAAACCCTCCTGCTACCTTACGAACTCCCCGCGCCAGGACAGAACCCTTGTCGCAGGGAGTGGGGGGCAATTGATGAAGGGAAATTTGGCCCGACCTCGCAATCGCCCGACACGTGGCAAAGGCAAGCAACTCGGGACAGTAGAGCGCCCGAAGCGAACATCGGAAGCAAGTCCAAGCTCACTACCGAGCCCGAACTCCAGACCGCTCTACTGAGTCCGAGCTCCCTACCAAGAGTCCGAGCTCCCTACTAGGAGCCCGAGCTCCCTGTTAAGAGCGAGCTCCCTGTTAAGGGTCCGAGCTCCCTAAATAAGAACCCGAGCTCCCTACTGAGTCCGAGCTCCCTATTAAGAGCAAGCTCCCTACTGGGAGTCCAAGCTCCCTATTAAGAGCGAGTTCCCTACTAAGAACCTGAGCTCCCTGCAAGGAGCACGAACTATACTGGGCCCCAAGCCTCACAAAGCTGACTCGAGCTGGCCCATGGCAGCTCGGAACACTCCAAACCGAACTCAGGACACCTCGCTCGCCACTCCAACACTTCGCTTCCGAAACACCAGGCTGACCAAACGTACCTGACACCAAGGACGTCCGTAACCAAGGGCGACGCACCTGACTGATTTGGGATCTGACGCCTGACAGCCGCACTTCAAACGGCTTCCTGCTACCGCCACCTGCAACCGTCGTCACTAGCCGCAGAGACGGCTCCGACAAAAGGAGCAGTGGCGGTTCTGTCCGGCCAGAGGAAATGACATCCGAACTGGCAGGAGCTCAGAAGTAATCATGCCCGATCTGACGGAAGCCTGGAAGTGAGTGCGCGAGGTGGTTATAAAAGGCTCCTACCCCCCAGGAACGAGGTATGCGAACTTTTGCGCTATCTGGTCTATCTTGCCTTTGAAAGACTCTAACTTGAGCTTCGGAGCCCTTACGCCGGGTTCTCCCCGGAGCTTCTCTTCTCCCCGGAGCTTCTCTTCTCCTTCCGTTTCAGGTCCCTGCCACTCAGTTCAGAGGCAAGATCGTTGATAGCTAAGATCGGCCGGATTGTGCATCATCAGCTCTGATACCATGAAAACAATAGGAAGTAAAACACGGAAGAAAAGGAATACTGAATTCCATGATTCATTCTGTAGTAGACAGAGAATTTATACAAGTATAGAAGCTTACAAATTAGGAGAAAAAGAATAGAGCGACAGCTAGTTAATTTACAGAGCATAATTACAGCCTAAATTCTAGAAATTTACAGCTAAGATTATGATGTATAAGGTAACAGAATATCTTCTAATATTCAAACGATTTCTTCAAGAAAATCACCTTCTTGCCAAGTCATCTTTAGTGACCATTAACAGAAGTTGTCCAGATGGACCATTAAGCATTTATAAGGACCAAATTACCCCTTAATGTTGTGGAGGCAGAGCTCTACTGTTCATCTTCCCCTGAACACCAACCATATAGAAGAGCAACTGCTGCAGATGAACCAGTCCGGCAGTCTCCCTCCTCTATTTCCCTTCTCTTTCTTTCTCTCTTCCTCCCTCCGAACGAAAAGGATTAAAACATACCCAACACTTTTACACTAAACCACTTTTGAAAGTAAGTTGTTTCCATTCTAACGATCTTGAGCTCCACTTATGGGCAGCTCAAAATCTACTTTGCCTCGGACATCAAGACCGTAAGAGTCGACTTGGAAGAGAATCTTGGATTCGGAATCGTAGACAAAGAAGTCGTCGGCACCGAAGAAAAGAGATATCTTGAGCACCGTAAGCTGGGTTTCCTCATGGTAGCAAAAACTCTTTCAAACCAGAATTCCTCTTCTCTTGTTCATTAACAACTGCAATCACTGAACCACATGTTTCATTCAAATCTCTTATACCCACCAATAATTAACTCAATCTTCTACAATGGAAGAATAAGATGAACTGAAGAAGAAAAGATTGAAACCTGGGACTGGGAGTTGAGGGAGTGCAACTGCTGACTGCAACTTATGTAGGGATCATCACTTGTAGCCTTATATTAATACTCGATGTTCACGCAACACTCCCAGCTCTTTGACAAACCTCTCTGCCTCTATCTCTCTCCCCCTCCTATGTTTCAACTCAAATATCCAAGGCTACTTTACACTTCGTCTGGAAAAGACAGAACTGTCCATCAAATCGGGACCTACTCATTTCCATAAAAATTTCCTCCTCACTAGAACTGGTTCAACTGACTACTGAGTAGTAAAATCAGTATTCTAGATAAAACGGGTAAGGGAGTGAACTGATTTTCTCATGCAATTCGATTCGTTACATTACCTGCTTGCTGCTTTGTTTAAAACAAACACCCACATTCATTATCTAGACGATAGATAAAAAAAAGTTGTTATAAAACTAGAGAAAAAGCTCATCAAGTTCATAAACTCATTATCACATTGATCGGGATAATCCATTGTCTAGGATAAACCAAGTGGAAAAACGAGAATTTAACTTAATGAAAAAGTGCAAATTCCTTGTTTTCTATTTGCCATTGTTAAAGTTAGAAGTGGAATCCCAAGTTTAATTTAATGGAAATTCAAAAGGGTGAAAAACAGGGGTTTTAACAGATTTGAAATACTTGCTGCGGATGAGGGATGAAATCGATCAACAATCCTCCTTTTTGAGTTTTGAGCAGAATACAAATATTTGTGGATGAGTTTTTTTTTTTCAACTTTCCATTTGGGCAGCTTGATCCAAAATTACAGTTCATACTGTTTACTCTCTACATGGGAATCTTGTTGAAATTTTTCCTACGGCGGAATGCACCACCACCCCTTTACCTTTTTCGTCTGAAAGTGAAAACCATAGTATAGCAACAATTACCGACGAACACTATGACAACTGGAGCAATCTATGTTCTGTCTTTGCAAGGGAAAAACTTGAACTCGACTAACTGGTATGCAATAAAGGGCCCATGAGTCCCAACTACCCCACCCATCCTCCCAAATCGGAGGTAAGCCAGGTTTGGGAGCTGCAAAAGCGGATTTGTGAACCGGTAGCAACCATTTTGGTCACAGGTGACAAGTGGCAGGATTGAGGTGTTTACAAGGAGATTTTTTTTTGTCGATTTTCGTATAGGGGTATTTCAATAAAACTGTGTATATTAATTTACAAAAGTGTAAAATGGGTATTTAAAAGAAATTGATGCATTGGTCTAACGTTTTCCATCTAGGTCAGTGACGAAAGCAAGGTTTTTGTACTTTACCCTAAGTAATAATAATAATAATAATAATAATAATAATAATAATAATAATAATAATAATAATGATGATGATGATGATGATGATGATGATGATGATGATGATGATGATGAAATCTACAATAATACAAAACATTACTGATTAATTAAATAATTATTCATTTATTTATTTATTCAAGATATTCATAATGAATTAATATTAAATTAAATAATTAATCAAAATTAATTATATGATATTTAATGTTCAATTAATTAATAACCAAATGACTAATTATTAATATTAACCAATTAAATATTTCATTAATAAAATAATACAAAACATTGATATTTTTGCCCAATTCAATTTAGATAGGGTTTAGCTTTGGGTTGATGTGCCCTATCAAATTAGAGTTAGGGGGTGCAACCCTAGGCAAGTTACATCTAGGAATGGCAATGGGGCAAGTTTGGGGTAGGGATCATATTCCCTGTCCCCACTCCCAACTCTGATCCCCGTCAGAGATAAAAGTTGTCCCCCATCTCTGATACTCAACAAGGATGGATTCCCACAGGGACCCAAATCCCTAAAACTGTTTAGTTAACAGTATTTTTTTGAAAAAACTAAATTTACTTAGAATAAATAAAAATTTTAAAACATAAATAATATAAATAATATCATATATATAATAATATACATTTAATAAAAATAATATTTAATATATATAATTGGGGTTGGGGCAATGTGGGGACCTCATTCACCATCCCTGACCCCCACCCCAATTGGGGATCCCTATTAATCCCCTTCCCTGTCCCCACCCCGCCATCAGGGAAGTTGGGTACCCATCGGGGATGGGGAAAATTGCCATCCCTAATTACATCAAGTTGAGGTCAATCCTTAATTGGACATGAGATGTCGAAACCATTAATACTTACCTTAACCCTAACTTGGGTTGATATTGAGCTAGGCTGGAGTTTGCTTCAAATTCCCCAACTTTTTTTATGGGTCCACTTGGTTCACATTCAAGATTGGGATTGGAATCAAAACTAAAATCCCTTAGAATTAAAATTGGGTGACTTATTCCCGACACATGGTATTTGGTTTAATAGGAGTCATAGTCGAATATTGATTGTTGTTGTTTGGTTCATTTTGAGTTAGAACTAGAATCAACTGAAAAATTTTCAATTTTGTATTAATTTATTAATATTTTATCATTATTGTTTTATGGGTAAATCTCTTAAACTACCCCTATTGTTCATAAAATCAACAAGTTATACCTTTACTGTTTAGATAGTCTTGCGGAATCCTTAAGTTTTCTAACAATTGACTAGCTCTGCCCTGTTGTTAATATCCATTAACGTTTAAATTCATACACATGTGATACAACGTAATGTATAAATTTTTTTCAAAACCCAATTTTGCCCTTCATCCCTCTCTTGGAAGCAACGGTTCCAGTGTGGCAAAGGTTGGAAGCGGAGGAATTAATCAAGACGAAGCTAGAAGATGATGATAAAGTTGGCTCACCTGGTGTGTCTGGTAGATTTCGTTTCTTCTTGACCACGGGAGTACCTTTACGATTAGGGTTAGGGTTTGGAATCGGTGGCTGGGGAAACCCTCTGATTATAGAGGGAATTGAAAGCCCATCTCCAGACATCATTTGCATGTCTGAATTGAAGGAAACTAACAAAGCTGGTGTCCTTGCTTTTAATTTGGTTAAGTTACACAGCCCCGAAGAGGCCTGTGTTCCTCACCTTACTTCATCTATTTATATTCTTTATGTTTATAATTTGATGCTCCTTTAAAGGTATCAAGAAATATACTATTTCTCACCAAAGTTCCACCGTTTAGAAATTGCAACGATTGTCGTCCCAGGCATTGGCGATGGTGCTCAGTCTGACCCGAGGGTTTGGGCCCCAAATCCGGTCGCACCATTGTTAAAGTCGTCTGACCCGAGGGTTTGGGCGCGTGAGGGCACCCTTTGAGAACTGGGGGAGGATGGAATGGAATGGAGGAAAAAACAGAGTTTCGCCGAGTGCACGGATCCACCCAGTTGGCCAGAGATATAAGAGAAAGCAACGTCCTTTTTTATGAAGGCGGCAGGGAAAGGGAGAGAACCGGAAGGGGGAAGTGAGAAAAACCAATCCTGCAACGACCAACTATTCAGCGCCCACTAGGATTGCAAGATTTGTACTTATCCATTTTACAGTAATCCAACAATCGCCGAATTTGCCATCACCATCAGGAGCGGACCCTAACCTCGCTCCTGCGAGTTGTGATTCACTGAGTTGAGTTGTGGCGTTCGGACTTGGTAGTTGGCAGCACTAAAGTAAAGAGAGATGCTTTGTGGTGCGAGAACTCTACGGTCACTCTCCTCCACTACTCCCTCCTCCTTGTTCTTCAAGCCCAAGCCCCTTCCCTCTTTCCTGTCAAAACCATCTGTTGTTCGTCTACAATTCTTCCCGCCAAAATGACCATTGAACACATAGTTCTCTTCAAAGTCAAGGACGACACCGAGCCTTCCAAGATCAACGCCATGATCGGTGGTTTGAATGCCCTCACCTCTCTCGACCAGGTTCTTCACCTGTCCGCCGGACCCATCTATAGAAACCGATCTTCGGCCCTTAACTCCATCCATATGTTGCACAGTAGGTAAAGAATAGAGAAACCAGTGGAGGCTATTATGGATGACACTCTCCAAAATAGAGACTAGCAAAGAACTCTGATATTCACTGTACTTACAGACCGGCCAGTCAAGGTTGCGGGCCTACAAGAAATGCTTTCGAAATCCTGGAAACTGGATGCTTCTAAAATACTTGATTTTAGAAATGATCTGTTCCACGTTGATTTTCCAAGCTGCTTTGAACGTGATAGGGTCTTTGATCGAGGCCCTTGGTTGTTCGATGGGGATATGATTCTTCTGCATAAAGGGGAGCCAAACCTTCGTCCTGAAGAGTACTTTATGAACAAAGCGGATTTCTGGGTACACATGGTTGGTTTACCCTTAGCCTATCTAAACTCTAATGCAGTGAAAAAATTGGCATCAGAGATTGGGAGCCCATTCGAGCCGGATCCAAAGGATGCTTCAAAGTGGAGCCAATATGCTCGTATCGGAATATCCATTGATGTGACAGAACCAATTAAACAAGAAGTTCCTTTAAGCTGCTGAACGGAAAACTATTCTGGTGGATGTTCAGTATGAGAGACTTCCTAGGTTTTGCAAGTTTTGCGCAAAAATTGGGCATGAAGCTGAGAGTTGCAGAACTAAACATCGTATCCTTTAGGCAATTGAGGATAGTAAAAGTCAAGAAATGAAAGGAAGATTAAAGGCCCTCTTAGTAGATCGAATTACCAAGGAGATCCGAGCCAATACATTCCAACGTCCATCGTCTAGTAAAAAGAATTTGAACCTGAACTGTGACCGACCGGATCCTTCTCCGTCGGCCATTCAACAGGGATCTAGGATGGATGTAACTCTGGCAATTGCACTATCCAAAAGGAAGGCGGAATTATACCAGAAAATCAGGGTGTTAATTCCGCCAAATCAGGCAAGTGTTCGCCACTACCTTCTTCGTCGGTTACAATTCTTCATGTTGAGGACACATTTCCAATTGCTAATTCACCAACTGATCTGTCAACATTGCACTATACAAAAGGAAGTTGGAATTATACCAGAAAATCAGGGTGTTAATTCCGCCAAATCAGGCAAGTGTTCGCCACTACCTTCTTCGTCGGTTACAATTCTTCATGTTGAGGACACATTTCCAATTGCTAATTCACCAACTGATCTGTCAACTTCGTCTCCTATGGCGGAAAGCATGGAGATTGATGCGAATCACATCCAGACTGGACCAGCGACAAATTACCTCACTCCTTGCAAGCATATTCAACAGATAGATGTTGCTAATACCATTACATCAGCACTCCACCTAGTTGGGAAGGTGAACGGATCTAAAAAATGAGTAGGCGAGTTGTCTACTTATTCGTTTGTTATGAAGTCTAACATTTGAAAGTGCAATACTTACATTATGAGGTATATTGGTATTGGTGAACTTTTCTTTCCTCCGAACTCTGAATGCAGAGAATATTGTTCTGTATTTTGAATTCTGAAAATTATCAAATGTCTATTTTGACCCCATATATTATAGTTTTGTTTGTCTTTTGGGGGGTATTATTGGAAAATAAAAATGTGTATGATTACATTTTAAGAGATAAGAGATAAGAGATAAGAGGAAAAGAACAACAATTTTTCTCTAAAGTTAAAAGATTTCTCTTAAGAGATAAGAGTTAAAAGGAAACAAATAGGCCCTAAGGCTTATTCAACCATCTTTTCAAGTGATCCCACTGAAGCCTCTTCGACTCAAGGCAATAACAGGAAGAGATGTGGTGATCCTCTAAACTCTGAAATAATTAAGCAAAAGGCCTAGAGAATTGAAATAAATGACACAATGACTACAGGAATCAAAAGGAAATTGAAGAGTATTGCTCGAGGACAAGAAAAGAGCGATAAAGTACTCTCTTTCTCTCATCAATTACGGGTGGAAGAGGCGCACCCCAAAACTGCCCCCAATCAATCATGAAAATTCTTGCTTGGAACTGTTAAGGGATTGGGAGCCCTCAGGCAATTCATCACTTGTCAAAACTCCTAACTAGTACTTTACCAGAAATCATATTCTTGTCAGAGACTAAAGCTTCAAGTTCTAAAATGAGAAAAATTCTGCATCAGTTAAACTGGAACTGTTTTTACTGTGTCGATGTTGTTGGTCTCTCTGGTGGCTTGTGCCTAATCTGGGCTGATCATATTAATGTACAAATTGTTAGTTCAGATAAAAACCTTATTGTTGCAAATGTAGGGGATCAGGCTGAGGGAGGTATTTGGAACTTACTTTGTGCCTATGACTTTCCCCAAAGAGAAGACCGACAAAAACTATGGCAATCAATAAGAGATTTCCATTCTCAATCCAACAGTCCATGGGCAATTCTGGGAGATCTAAACGCTATAACAAATAGCAAAGAAAAATCAGGTGGTCAGGCTGTTAGTGATAGAGACACAAGAGCGTTTAATTCTTTCATAAATGATTGTGAACTCTTGGATGTGGACTTCCATGGCCTGGCTTATACCTGGACAAATAGAAGATCGGTGCACCTGCTCATTAAGGAGCGTTCGAACAGACTCTTAGCCCACCCGTCTTGGCTGCAATTGTACCCAAAGACCATGGTAAAACATTTGCTAGCAATTCGAAGTGATCACAATCTCATTCTTTGTAACTTAGTAGGTTTTAAGAGACGAGTGAAACCTGTAAAGAGATTTGAAGCTCTTTGGACTTCTTGTGATGGATATGTTGATATTCTCTCATCAGTTTGGTCCACTCAGTCTGTCTCATTTCCTTAGAAGTGCCTGAATTGTAAGTCTTTTTTATGGAATTGGTTTCATTCCTAGTTACAATTTCCCTTAAAAATTCAAGAAATCATAAAGATCATTGAGCATATCCAAATGGGAGACATGTTAAACACTTCATCAGTAAAATGCTTTCTCTGAGAGCCGATTTAGAAAAGTGGTATGGTATTGAAGAAATGTACTGGAAGCAGAGATCCAGATGTGATTGGTTAAATCACGGGGACAGGAACTCTCACTATTTTCATATTGTTGCTTCAAAGAGAAGGAGGAAGAATAGTATCTACTAGTTGAAAGACAATAATGGGGATTGGATTTCTGACCCCAAATTAATCGAAGATACTATTTGTTGCTATTTGAGATCTTTGTTTACCTCTTCCCATACGGATCTAAATTCAGTGGCTGCAAATTTCTTCAATAGTTGCATCTTAACTGATGATAACCGGTCTCTTTGTGAAACTCCTTCTGGTGATGAAATCAAATCTACCCTCTTTAGTATGGCATCCCTCAAAGCTCCGGGCCCAGACGAATTTCATGCCTTGTTCTTTTAAAATGACTGGAATACAGTAGGTTAAGACCTTTGTCAATTTATCCAATCCATCTTTAATGATCCTATAGTCATCTCTATAATTAATGACATTGTTATTGTCCTAATCCCGATAAAGGAGGATGTTTCTTTGCCTAGCAACTTCAGACCAATCGGTCTAGCAAACATTACTTACAAAATTGTTGCTAAGATTTTAGCAAAAAGATTGAAACCTCTTCTTGGGAAGTTGGTATCTCCTTTTCAAAATGCTTTTACACCAGGTAGACAGATTGTTGATAATATCATTCTGTCTAGAGAAATAATGCATTCAATGAACAAAAGATCTTGTACTCCAGGTCAATTTATTCTCAAAAGTGATCTTTCTAAAGCTTATGACCATGTTGAGTGGCATTTTCTTCTTCACTGTATGGAGCTCCTGGGTTTCTCTAAGGATTTCATCACTCTTGTAAGTAACTGTTTAGCTTCTTGATCCATGCGCATCATTGTTAATGGTACTCCCAGTAAACCATTCAAGCCAACTAGAGGGCTTAGACAGGGGTGTCCCCTCTCCTCGTACTTATTTATAATTTATCTGGAGTTGTTATCTAGAATGCTCTCTGATGATCTCAGTATTGGTGAGTTTAAAGGATTTAAATTTGGAAGATCCAATTTAAAGATAAATTATCTTCTTTTTGCGGATGATTAACTGATTTTTGGGGAAGCAACCATTTCAGAGGCTCAAAAGCTGAGATCGATACTGAATCTATTTTGTTCTTGTTCTAGACAAGTGGTGAATTATGATAAATCTTCAATCTCCTTTAATAAATGCTCACCTCTTTCATCAAGAATTGAAATTATAGAAATGTTGGGAGTAAAAGAGATGAAGTTGGAGGATATGTACCTGGGTGGGCCTCTTCTTAATACCTCAAAGAAGCACTCAACCTGGAAACTTATTGTAGATAAAACAAGGTCAAAGCTTAAGAATTAGAAATCAGGAATCCTCTCTCGTATAGGTAGAACTGCTATCATAAAATCTACTCTATCTTTCCTCCCCCTTTACCATATGGAAACCTATGCTCTTCCATCCTCCATCTACAAAGAGCTAAGATCAATCTGTCATGATTTTTGGTGGGGAAAGGCATCAAAGGAAAGACTCATCTATCTAAAAGAATGGAAGTCATTTTTACTCCCTTTGGAGTCTTGGCTTTAGAGACCCAGGTTTGATGAATAGAGCTCTTTTACTTAAACTGGCTTGGAGTTTTCTCACATAAACTAATTCTTTATGGGTTAAAATACTTAAAGAAAAGTATCTCACCTCATCAAATTTCTAGGAACAAAATCATAAAACTTCACACTCATTGTTGTGGTCTAGCTTATTAGCCTACTGGGAGGATCTCATTCAGGGTTCCAGATGGTTAATCTCAAATGGTTAGGATGTAGATATTTTCAAGGATCCGTGGATTCCTAAGGGACTAATTGAAAAGCTGATTAATTGAGAATTTTCTTGCAGCAAAGTGGCCATGGTCATTAATCAGAATTCACAGATGTAGAACATCCAACTCTTAAATTTTCTCTTTGATGAGGACATTATTAACCAGATTACAAAGATTGCTATCCCTCAGGTGGATCCGTTAACTAAAGACAAGCTGATTTAGTCTTTTACTCCCCATGGATGGTACTCCAGCAACTCTGGATATAAACTATTGTGTCAAGATGTTTCAGAATCTTCTCATGCTTCCTAGGTTTGTGAAAATCTTAACTGGAAAGAATTGTGGAAAATGAAAACGTTAATTCCCCATGTCAAGATGTTCTTATGGAGATGTAGTGAGGGAGAGCTCTTTTAGTTAACACAGAGTTAGTAAAAAGATCAACTAAGATTGAAGCAACTTGCTGCTTGTGTAGAGTTTCGAACGAGACTGTGGATCACCTCTTATTTCAATGTCCAACCGTTCAACCTATATGGTTTGCTTCCTTGGGTATCCGAACTGAGAATATTCAAAGCAATAATTTACGTTATTGGTTACAGCATTAGAGACATATTGACAAAATAAGGGATCAACATTCTTGCTTTCCAATGTTTGCTCGAGGGGTGGTTGTAATGTTGTTCATTTGGAAGCGTAGAAACAAAGTGATATTTGAGCAACACCCTATTAATCCATTATAGACGCTTGCAGCCATTGAAGTTCATTGTGCCTTACTTTCCAGAACTATTGTTTTAGATTCAAACACTAACAATGTTCACTCTCAAATCAGCATAGGTCCTCAGCCGTTTCAGAGGTGGATCAAACCTCCTATTGGAGTCATTAAAATTAATACGGATGGGGCGTGGAGTGCTTCTCACTCAACTTTTGGAATTGTTATCAAAGATTACAATGGCAATTTCATACTGGGAAGATGTGTTCCCTCCAATGTTCTTCCCCTGCAGAAGATGAAGCCTAAGAAATTTTGGAAGGTCTGAGGTGTGCCATTGCAATGGACTTTGTTGCTCTCATCATTGAAAGTGATACAAAGCACATTATTGACATTCTCTCTTCGGGTGTAGACCCTCCCTGGAAATTACATTCTACCATTCTAGAATGTAGGCATCTTGCTTCTGACTTTGTGTCAACCAGCTTTATTCATACATCTCGATCTTGTAATCGCTTAGCCCACAGGCTAGCTAATCATGCTATCAGATACAATCGTGCTATTCATACATCTTGATCTTGTAACCTGTTGTTTTTAAATAAATTTATTGCCTTTGGCTTAAGAAAAAAAGGCTCATTTTTTTATAGTCTCTATTATTCTACGGTGGACGTGGAGACTACTCTTAAAAAGATACTTGCAAGTAGAATCTTTGAAGTTTGAAGATTCAAATAGTAACCACCATTTTTGAAACCAATAGATGCTTAAGTACTACCAACAATTATTTATTGCCACTTGTTGATTCTTGCCACCATCGGTGTTCGATTGTGCTTAGAAATCATTAGTGGTTTCTTGCTCCAAAGGCTAGGGCTCGATTGAAAAAAATGGACGAAGAATTTGAATGATTTAAAATGAGAGTTTTGGATTATGTTTGTCTTTTTTTATGATCAGGTGAACCGTATTCACCCGCTTAATGGGAAGACCGTGGTTTTTAAAACCGACCCAGTGATCAAACCGGTCAGAGGTCCAAGTATCGGTTTGAACGCTCCAACTGTTCAACCTGAATGATCGACCCGTTGTGACAAAAAAAAATGAAAAATGGTCAAAACCATTTGAACGGTTCAAACAATTAACTGACCGATTCAGTAGTTTGTTGACCAAAAGCAATGGTTTTAGGGAAAAAAGTGGTTTTGGGGAAAAATGGAACTGGTTAGGTGACCGTTTCCCAATTTTTCTGGTCTGACCATCTGGTCCGGTCCGGTTTTGAAAACCATGGGGAAGACAACATTAATGAGAGTGACTTCATTCGAACAAATGACATGTACACCTCTTTATCTGACTTGAGTTGCAACATTCTTATGTTGAATTATGTTTAACCTAAAATCAAAAAGCATTATAGTAGTGGTTGAAGTCGTTCAGAAGTTCATTCACTTTCGGTTCACATTGTAGAAACAGATAAAGAATAAATTTAAGGCAAATGGTCGAGGTTCCACCATATCCCATTGGAATTAATACTTTGAGCTCACTCACTTTAAACAACAATGGCTTCTATCTCTGAGGACATGGGACATGGTCGTGGCCTATATATGTTATTTTGTTCTTCACCTTTACTCCCTTTCATAGTCATAAATTTCATTGTGCAAGTAGAGTTGCTCGATTTGGTGATCTTCAACCATATCGGTTTGGGGTCAAGATTTGAGTAGGCGTGGCAAATGGGTGGGTTGGGTAGGGTTGGGTGTGGATTGAGTATTAATCCACCCATATTGACCCACTAACCCATTTGCCACCCCTCATAGTAGGTCAAAGAGGGTCGCCACCCATTTGACCCTCTAATTGGCACCCTAACCCACCCCTTTGACCCTTTAATTCATTTATTCAAATTAGACTTTTTTTTTACCTTTTCTTTATTCTAATTGCATAAAAGCATATGGCTGTATATTTAAACCACATAACCCGGAAAACATAAAAAATGAAAGTTTTTAAAATGAAAATAGTTGCATAAAAACACCATAAATGGTAAAAATATATATATTTCCCGTAAAATACCAGAAAGTGTAGAAAAAACAAATGCAAAAAAAAAACAAAGAATTTGCAGGAAATTTCCAAAAATTGTAGAAAATGAACAAATTGATAGAAATTAATGAAAATATGAATGATAAAATTTCAGAAAATATATATTTTCACACAAAAAAATAAAAAAAAACTTTAGAATAATAAATAAAACAATAAAAATTCAAAATTTTATATATTTCAAATAAAAACAGTAATCATAGGAAAAGGATGCAGAAAATGATAACAAAGATTTCTAAAAATTATATACCTCAGGTAAAAAATAGAAAAATTATATATAAAAGACATAAAATGATTTTATCCAAAGATTAGAATTAGAATAAAAGAAAAATTATAGAAAATAAAAAATAATTCTGTAAAACATATAAAAATCTCAAAAAAATTGGCTATGGTGGTGCTTCCTGAATCAGATGGCCTCGCCTCTATTCCTCCTCCTTCGTTCAATCACCATTATAGTCTATTATGTTCAATTGCAGGCACCCTCACATTTGTTCAAGAGCTAGTGATCATTGATTCAAAGCATGGGGAGTAGCTTTGTAACAGCTCTAAAACCTTCATCTGCCACTTATGTGAGACCATTGTTGGTGGTGACAAGAATGACAGCAACAAGAATCATGGCAGCGACTTGAGAGAGCCCTAAACGGCAACAACCAGAACTATAGTAGCAACTTGAGAGAGCCCTAAACGGCAGCAGCGAGAATAGTGGCAACAAGAATCGTTGGTCATTTTGAAGTTTAGAAGTTCAACAACCCCAAATAGGGGAGAAAATAAAATAACCCTAATTGAAATAGAGGAGAAGAAGAAATGTCAAAGTATAAAAAAAAAAAATTCGAATAGGCATATAAAATGGAGGGTCAATGGTAACCTTTAACCCAACCCCACCTTGATCCTAATGGGTCGAATGATCCATCTTGACCCACCATAAGAATGGGTGGGTATGGATGGGTTTTGAAGTGGGTGGGTGAAGTGGGTTGGTGTCAAAATTCTAGCCCTAGACTTAGCTCAAACCCATTGAAAATCTAACAATTTATGGACAAAACAAGTGATATAGTACTTACGAGTTGGGGAAAATTCCCGATTAGTACCCTTTACTTTGGGCCTAGTGCCACTTTGGTCCCTGAACTTTAAAATGCGACAATTCAATGCCCAAACTTTCAAAATGTGCCAATTCGGTACCTATTGTTAACCGGTCCATTAGCCAGCCATTCAATGGCATTTGAAAAGACACAAATGCCCTTCAAGTGTCATCTAATTTTTTTGTCAACCATCCAAACTTTGATAAGAAATGAATAGTCCCAAATCCTTACCTCTTTTATTCAAGAAAGCGGGAGTCACCAGAATGCCCACTAAGACGTGATTCGAACTTTCTTGAATAGAAAAGACAAGAATTTGGGATTATTCATTTTTTGTCAATGTGTGGATAGTTGATAAAGAAAATTAGATGACATTCGAAGGACATTTATGTCTTTTTAAATGCTACTTAATGGCTGATTAATGAACTGATTAATAGCATCTATTAGATTATCACATTTTAAAAATTTGGATGCTAAATTATCGCATTTCTAAGTTCAAGGACCAAAATGGCACTAGGCCCAAATTACAGAATAATAATCAAAAATTTTACCTACAAGTTACAAACGAACACTAATTTAACAATAACTATACAATAACTATGGCACTGAAACGAACACTAATTTAACAATAACTATACAATAACTATGGCACTGAACACAATAGAATGTGACAAAACAAGATTCATGTTGCTAATGCGATATGGTTGGGACTTTTGATTTGCAAACATCTCTAGCTGTATTAAAGATTTTTAGTAAGCTCCTGTCCATTGGAGCCATTATATTTGCTTGGGAGCAGGAAGTAAAGACAGAACGGTAATTGAAGGAATTCTGATTGGATGCATGGCTATACACTTGGGCGAAATTTCAGAAAGCTTAATAAAATTCATCTTCTGTATGCAACTACCACTAATATTTGTTAAATTTGGGCAGAATGGATTTAGGGAATGTTTTTCAAAATTTGGGGTTTTAATTGAATTAATTTGTTCCAAGATTGTGGATATAGCCTCCTCGTTAATAAAATTAATTTGATCAAGCAAAGGGACTCTTGCAAGGAGGAGGAATAATTTTCTTTGCTTTTATGCGACTCTTTCCAATCCTTTGTCCTAACTACAAAGTTGAAAATTGAACAGAATTTGAATATATCTGTTTACAACACATGAATTTCTCCTTGTCTTTTTCATGGATTTCTTCCTTCCATCCGACGCCGACGGGAAAGGTGATCTCAATTTAAAACAAAATGTTATCTGCCTGCCTCAAAGTCTAATTAATATCTAATAAAATATTTCATACATTAGAAAGGACCTAAGACTCTAAGAGGGTTTAGGTGGGTGTAGACGCGTAGTTAAGTCAATCCATTCGCTTTCGTCCACTTATCTTTGGGTCTTCCGTGGACATTAGCGTTCAAGTCACATTGATGTTTAGGCTTAGACAATTGTTAAAAACATGTCGAAAGAAGACCAACTCTAGTAGAACAGCAGTTGTGAAGTCTAGAAAAAGAGAAGAATCTTATGAACATACTGAAAAAAAAAATCATGCAACAATCAAATCAAAAAGCAGACGAGCAAGGTTTTTGAATTTAAAATAAATGGGGATTGTATCAGTATTTTATTTTTGAAACCAATATCCGTGTTTTATTAATTGATCAGAAAATTTACTTTGACCATGGTTACATCAAATGTGAGCTCAAAGTATACATTATTGGGAGGCTTCCATACTTAAGCATTTGATCTATGCTTTCCCTTGGATAATAAAAAATCACCCTCTATGATTTTTCTTTTTTCTGAACAAATGGACGGACTACACATCAAGATTCAAAGAGCAAGTGAAAGTTAGGTTGTTGAATACCCGGAGTTTTTTTTTATTTTTTTTAATGCTCAGATTACAAGTAAGATTACACAATCAACAATGAACCAAACCCAAACGCCGGGCACAAATACGGAAGAGAGAAAACAATAGAAACAACACTCAGACACAAATCAAATTGTTGAGAAAATGAAGCACACCAAAGTTCAGTGCTGCGATCATCTCCATTTATTTCCCTCCACTCAGACACAAACACGCCTTCAATGCAAATAAAAATAGCAATTTACGTCATCTTCTGCATTTATTTCCATCGCTACCGTGTTCGAATTTCATTGGACGAGTGGCAAGAGAAGTTGCAGATATGAATTCAGATGGCTAAATCCAAACATCTCGATCCTCCGGGTCCTTGTATGATACCAAAACGAGATATCCTCCTCCGAGTCCGATATCCAGATCCATCAATTTCTTCTTCTGGTATTGCAGTATGATACTACGATCAATAACAAGTCTTCTACGCATATAAGAACCTCCCTTCCTTCGCTTCCATCTTCTCTTACAAAATTTCGACCTTTTTCTGTGGGTTTCGATAGAACTGCTCAGGCAGAGGGAGGGGATGACATGAACCCTGACAAAACCATGGAGCCTGGTCTCAACTGGGAGAAAGTCTTCTGCTACTACATCTTCTCCGTTCTCTTCCTCAGCCTTCTCTGCCGTGCCGACTTCCTGTACAACGTTTGTCCGAATACAACGACTTACACTACTAATAGCACTTTCCAAACCAATCTCAACTTCCTCCTCTCCTCTCTTTCCTCCAACGCCACACCCACTAACAATGGTTTCTACAATACTACCGCCGGTCGCATTCCCGATAGGGTCTACGGCCTCTTCCTTTGCAGAGGCGACATCACCGACGATGTCTGCCAGAGTTGCGTTGAGACCGCCACTCAAGACATCATTCAGCGATGCCCCAACAGAAAAGTGGCAACCATTTGGTACGATGACTGCATGTTACGCTATTCCGACCTATCTTTCTTTTCCGTCGCGTCTGGCGTGTCTTTCTACATGTGGAACACGCAGAATATCACAGATCGAAACAAGTTCGATCAGATCTTGGATGATACGATGAACCAGATAGCCAACCGGGCAGCTTTCAATTCTTCTCCCAAAAAGTTCTCTACCCAAGAAGCTAATTTCTCGAGTTTTCAGACCCTCTACTCTCTTGTTCAGTGCACACCAGATTTATCAGGAAACAGCTGTTACAACTGTCTTCTAGGCGCCATTAGTAATATCCCCACTTGCTGCGACGGGAAACAAGGTGGACGAGTTCTTGGGCCCAGCTGTAATTTGAGGTATGAGATATACCCTTTCTACCGGATTACGGCTAATGCTTCCCCTCCGTCACCTCTCAGTCCTTCACCTCCAACTAATAGTGTTATCCCTTCTTCAGGTAAACCTTTTGAATTTTTATTTCAATAGTTTTTTTTTTTTTTGAAGTTTGGAATTCAACCAAATATCCCAAACAGGGGATTCGTTACTCTGTTACGAAAAGGGGGAGATTGTCGACCTCCAAAGCACAGTGTTGGGTTTCAACGTAATTATTATGTAAAAGTTACTGAAGAAAACACAGTGTCACAGTTGCAAAAAGCAACCTTGAAAACTGAAAACATTGAATTTCAAGAAATGTCCTGCATAACCATACAGAAGTCCTTTGGTCTGTTCAAGATATTAAAATCATCATTAAGCGCTATCAGCAATTTCGTTCTGAGGCCAGAATTTACTAACATGGAACTTTTTCTTGGTTTCCCCTCTACGCAGGAAAAAGGAAAAAGACGTCAGCTGGAACAATTGTTGCTATTGTTGTTCCAGTTGTTATCGCAGTGCTCCTCATCTCTATCCTCTCCTGTTGTTGTCTACGCAGGAAAAAAATGGACATAATCAGTCAAGGTAATCATGGCTCCATAAGTTTGATGGGCATCAGAACTTTATTGTCTGGGATAACTAGCCATGAAAACAAGATTTGGATTTAATAATCAGTGTGTTACTTCAGATTCTTGCAGAAATATAGAACATTTTTTCCTTGTGTATTATTTATGTATTCATTTCAGATTCTTACCAATTTCCACTTTACTTGTTTCTAGTTGGCAATGAAATTGGAGATGTGGAGTCATTGCAATTTAATTTGAGCACAATCATTGAGGTTACAAACAACTTCTCTGATGAAAATAAGATTGGTGAAGGTGGATTCGGAAGTGTTTACAAGGTATGGAGTTACTGATAAACTGGAATCCACGTATGTCAAATATATTTTAATCAGAAATTTTGACTTCTTGAAGTTGATTTCATTCACCCACAGAATTAGAGAAGTTCAATAGCTGTTTGCATTAATGAATTCTCAGGGTAAACTTTCTGGTGGACAAGAAATTGCTGTGAAAAGGCTCTCTAGAAGCTCTGGGCAAGGTGCAGTGGAATTCAAGAATGAGGTCATATTGGTTGCCAAGCTTCAACACCGGAATCTTGTTAGGCTCTTGGGGTTTTGCTTGGAAGGCGAAGAGAAGATACTTGTCTATGAATTTGTCCCCAACAAAAGCCTTGACTTCTTCCTGTTTGGTTTGGCCTTAACTCATCTCCCCCACCCACCCACACACAACACTCACACAAATACATCATTAATTTAGACTTCTTTTTCTATAATTTTATTTCGAAAGCTAGGTTGACTATGAATTGTAATTTATATTATTCTATAATAGAAAATTAAAAAGTAGAAGCAAAGCCTATGAGATTTCAACACATTCAGAATTTATCCATATTCTATATCCTTACTGTATGTGGATGAATATGCACAGATCCTAATGAATGTGCACGTTTGGATTGGCCGACACGTTACAAGATTATAGGAGGGATTGCTCGAGGACTCCTCTATCTCCATGAAGATTCTCGGCTCAGGATTATTCATCGTGATCTTAAACCTAGCAATATCCTGCTGGATGGTAATATGAACCCTAAAATATCTGATTTTGGGATGGCTAGAATTTTTGGTGCAGAACAGAGTCAAGCAAATACAAACAGAATTGTTGGAACATAGTAAGTCTTGATTCTTGAATCCAAATACCCCCTAAAGCAGGGCTGGCATTTTGTAATGGTGACAAATTTGCCAACCTCAACCCCTACCTATGCCAGATGTTTTTTATTAAAATTAAGTAGGTAATGGGGACAGACAAATACCTACCTAAAAGGCTAAAACCTCAGATAATAAATACTCTACTGTCATCACTGAATTTTTTTTCTTGTTAATAACTGCTTACAGTGGTTACATGTCTCCGGAATATGCAATGCATGGACAATTCTCAGTCAAATCAGATGTATTTAGCTTTGGTGTTTTACTTTTGGAGATTATAACTGGCAAGAAAAACAGCCCATTCTATCAATCAGAATATGGGGAGGATCTTCTAAGCAGTGTAAGTATAAGTATGAATATACTTTCAAGTAGTTTTTTTTTTAAACTTGATCTTCAATTTACATTAATGCATCATGGATAATTAAACTAAATAGTTAAGTACCGATGAATTGTGGTAGGTCTGGCGCCATTGGAATGAGGGAACAGCTTTGGACCTGCTGGATCCAATTCTAAGAGACCATTATTCGAAGGATGAAGTAACGAGATGCTTTCACATTGGATTATTGTGTGTTCAGGAGTCTGTAGCTGACAGACCCACTATGGGAACAGTGGTTCTCATGCTCAACAGTTATTCTGTCACTCTTGAAATGCCTTTACAACCAGCATTCGTTGCACCCAGAAAAATGCAGTCAGGCACCACCACAGGAGACAGCCAAGGAGAGGCATCTAAATCGGATCAATCTACAAGTAAGTCAGCACAATGGTCTATCAATGATGTGTCAATTACTGAGCTACACCCCAGGTAATTGGAATTCTATACAAGTGGATAGGGGAAGGTACATGAAAAGCCTTGTCCCAAAAATTGTTGAATAGATGAAGTTTGTTGGTGTGTTTGTGTTCCCTGAACCACTATAACATGATAGAGGAAAGAAATTAATTGGTGTTCAGAAGAAATAGAGGGTGGGCTTGATGGTAGGAAGAACAATAAATCAGTAAACCAAAAAGAGAAAAATGTTGAAATTAAGGCTATGTTTCCCTACCTTTCCCTTCCTTTCATATCTTTTCCTTCAAACCAAACACGGCCTAAAGAGGTATGACCTACAAATACAAAGAAAATGACATGAAATAGAGCTGAAGGTGCTTCAAAGAAATTATGGGTGCTTTCTTCTTTGGCTAGGTAGATTAGTTTTGGGATTTATCCTCTGTTGGAGGCATTTGTTTCCTCCTATTTGGCGCATGTGGATCTTCATCACCGTTTGCGAAGGGCTCATAAGTAATCTTATCCCGGAGCTCAGGGTATTTTCCTTTAGTCAGCAGGTAGGTTTGTTTTTCCTGAATGTTTGATTGTCCCTTCTTGCCCAGTGTTTTTGATATGTGCCTTAACAGAATTCACCCCTAAAAGCTAATTGTTAGAGGGAGAGAATCCAAGCACATATATACCCCACAACAGCATTCCATGCTACAGATGTGACCATGTGGGATACTTTACATTAGCATCCCATACTACCAACATGGGACAAATGGATCGCAACAGTTATTCTGAGCATTATTGAAGGATTGCCTGTTCAGGCTTGAAAATAAAAAATGTTGGTACAAAGACTAAATTGATAGATGCCTAGAGAGAGAGAGACTTGTAGGACGAGAAGTTGCTGCTAAAAACCTTTATGTTTCATATAATAATATTACTTGTACGAGCTGACTTATCGTCTTCATACAAAATTTTCTAATTCACAACAAGCTTTTCATAAACCCGAGTTGTTAATAAAGGCAATTAACAGCAACACCATGGCTGTTTCTTCCTTCCAATTTCTCCACGCTTGGAACAAATCATTCAGTTGCAAGTGATTGGTAGTTTGTCTTTGTCAGGGTGTATAGTAAACTGAAGATTAAACTGATTCTCTAAAAATTTTAACTTGATGAAAGAATAAAATCACATTCATTAGTATACTCGTGAAGAAAATCACATTCTCTAAAAATTTAAACTGAAGATTGAAAAGTTAAGAAGGTCCGCTAGGGTGCCCAGGAGGAATCCGAGGTTCGTGGAGTGATGAACTGGACATGCTCCTACTTCTGTCTTAACTAAAGTTAGAATAGGTCAATAACTGGTTGGAGAATATCTCGGCCAAATTAGTTAGTTGTTAGTGTGTTAGTTGGTTATTGTTGCTATAGCATAGGGATCGGCCAATTAGTTTATTATTGTTAATTTGTTAGTTTGTTATTTTGCTAAGGATTAGGGGTCGGCCAGCTAGTTAGAAGGCTAATCCCTTAATTAAAGGCTATCCTAGTGGTAGGCAGTTAAGAATTTTTTGTATTTAAACACCACCCAACCAGCCGGGAGGCGCAATGAAAATTTGAATGAAATTCTGTGGTTTGTTCTCACCCTAAGAAGAGCACTTGTCACGTAGTTGCAGACTGGGAACAAACCACCCTAAGAAGAGCACTGTCCCAGTTAGCAGCTACGTGACAAGTGCTCTTCGTAGGGTGAGAACAAACAACAGAATTTCATTCAAATTTTCACTGTGCCTCCCTGCCTACCACTAGGATAGCTTTTAATTAAGGGATTAGCCTTCTAACTAGCTGGCCGACTCCTAAGCCTTAGCAAAATAACAAACTAACAAATTAACAATAATAACAAACTAGCAATAATAAACTAATTGGCCGATCCCTTTGCTATAGCAACAATAACCAACTAACACACTAACAACTAACTAATTTGGCCGAGATATTCTCCAACCAGTTATTGACCCATTCTAATAGAAGTAAAGACACAAGTAGGAGCATGTCCAGTTCATCACTCCACGAACCTCGGATTCCTCCTAGGCACCCTAGCGGACCTTCTTAACTTATCAAAGATTAAACTGATTCTCTAAAACCAGACATGCATGATTACCAACTCCTCTGTAAACGTGAAAGGGGTTTATTTCTCTAGTTTCTTAAAAGAAAACAACTTGAAAAACAAGAAGAAGAAATAGCCCATTTCAAATCTTAGCGGATGATGGTGATGTACTGATGTCTAACATAAGTTATTGAAGTTCAAAGACGATCTCTTAAAACGTTTACGTCACACCTAATTTCCATCTACAGTCTCGTCAACAATATATCAAAAAGGCTAAATTTTCCAATTAAGAGCTGAATGTATAGACCTTCAAAAATCCAAACATAGAGGGATCATGGTTGGTCTGATCACCATCTGAGTTAAGTGATCAAGGCCGTTAGAGAGAGAAATTCAACTTTAGTTGCTACTTGCAATTCAAGAGGACGTGCAAATAATTAGATGCTTCAGAGAAAATCAAAGTCAGAGAAATTAGCATCAAACTCAGAACCGGGTGCGTCATCTTCTTCAAAGCCGTCGACATAATCATCTTCAAAACAGAAAACAGCATCGCCATAATCTTCGCTTCTGTAGGGGTAACGGTGGCTTATGTATCGAGATGCAGTCCCGAAGAAATCCAGATTGTTGTCCAACAAACTAAGGCGTTCCACCTCACCACTCAAGAAATCGTAGTCGATTTCTTCTTCTTCATGGTCATTATCATCTCTGGCATCATCGTCATCGTCATCGTCATAGTCATCTGCATCACTATAGCAATCATATTCGTATTCAAAGTAGCCATTGTTGTAGCTACTGCTGCTGCTGTAGGGCGAATCGTTGTCTTCCAATTCCGACATGGCTACTGAGAAGCTCCAATTGAGTAGTAGAGCAAATGATAGGCGTTTTTATTTTCTGCCTCAGCGGGTTGGTATTTTATAGAACTGGGATGGGAATCTTGTGCTTATGCATCGTCAAATGGGAATTAATTCATGGAGAGGATTCCCGAAGCCACGATTCGCATTCCACATCCTACTCCCGAGGCCCAACATCGCTACTACTGAACCGATCCAACTTCCTCTCTTAAACAAATTAAGTAATTCCCCACATCAGCCATAAACCATATAAAACCCACAACCACTCAATCTCTCAACTCGCGTAGCTGATACGAACCATTAATATTGGTTGTATAGCCCCTAATACAATAATTACCTTCAGTTGATCCAAGTTGTACTTTTGGGTTATTGGATGTATGGGGGCTTCAACTTGGACTAAACTTGGGCAGCATTAGCCTGTATCTTCCTTGAAAAAAGGTTGGGTTGAGGTTTGAATTAGATTTAGGCCCTGTTCACTTTTTGGTAAGTTATTTATACAGGTAAATGTATTTACCCGGATAAGTGTTTTTTTGAAAAAACTTATTCAGGTAGGTGTATTTACTCATGCTTTTTTATTTCTCAGGTAAATAAGGTAATGACTAGATTAACCATAATAATTCATTATTAAAAGGGGCATTTTTGTCCCATTCAAGTGTTAGAGACATTTCCCTAAGTTATTTACCCTGTTTTAATTTGACAAAAACCTCCATTAACGGTCATTTTTTAACGTTTTTCTCAAGTTAAAACAGGGTTATTTCAGTAATTTTATATGTAAAGTAATTTATAAAAGGGTAGAACGAGTATTTGAAAAAAACTGGTTCATCAAACTAATGTTTTCCATCTCGAAAAGTGACAAAAGGGAGGTTTTTGTTAAGTTTCTCAAAAGTTCAGGGGAGGTATTTGTTAAAATAAAACTATAGAGGAGGTTTTTATATTTTATCCTTTAAATTAATTTGAGTCCCCGATACTCCCCTCCTTGTAGGGGAAAAACTTTGTTTGTTTGGGTAAAACATCATAGTTTTCTATGGATTTTTTTGCTCTCACAATCTTTGAACTTTACAAAAAAACTACCTTTGCCCTTTTTATAATTTGAGGGGCCAATTTAGACCTCAAATTAAATTGAAAAGGCCATCAATAGCCAAAAAACGTACAATATTAGTGATGTCATTTACAATTCGCTAAATAATAAATAAAATAATAGAAAATGATGATATGGCACTATTAATCTCAAAAACTGAAAAATTACAAATGGGTCATACTGAATAAAATAAAAAAAATTTAATGTATAATCAATAAATGTTGAAAATAATATATAAGTGGGTCTCACTTAAAATTTCTTCTTTTAAGAAAAAAATAATAGGTGGGATCCACTTTAAATTATAGGTGGATCCCAATTAAAATTTCCTCCTTTAAGAGAAAATTAATAAGTGGATCCCACTTAAAGTTTCATCTAGAGAAAAATAATAGGTAGGACCTACTTATAATTTCAAGTGGGGCCCATGTATTAATTTTCTCTTAAAATGAGGAAATTTTAAGCGACCCACCTATAATTTCAAGTGGGATCCACTTATATATTATTTTCAACATTTATTAATTATACACTAAGTGACTTTTTATTTTATTCAATGGGTCCCACTTGCAATTTTTCAGTTTTTGGGTTTAACGTATCATCATTTTCTATTATTTTATTTAGGGAAAATTCCTGATAGATAGAGTGTCAATTTAGTGCCCGAACTTTAAAATGCGATAATCTAGTACCCGAACTTTCATTTTGCGATGATTTAGTACCCAACGTTAATAAACCGTTAAGTGAAATGCAAAAAGACAAAAATACCCTTCAAATATCATCTAATTTTCTTTAACAGGGCACCTATAGCAATTTTCCCAAAATAAAAAAAGTCGAGTACACCACAGAAATGGCTAAAATAGCTAGGAAATGGAAACCAGAAACATAATAGAGCAACCAACTTACTTTCCCCACCAAAGCTCATCATCTTCTGTCTTCGCTCTCGGGAGCGTGGCTAACGCTCCGCTCGACGTTATGAACGATCCATGCTCGTACCTGTTCGTACAACTCTGTAGAGTAGAAGATAGAAGAAGAATGTCATCCAACGTCAGTAAATCTGGGGAAAAAGAAAAAGCATAAATGAAAAGCAGGCAAGATAGGTCGAGTCAAAAGCCTCCTTTCCACCATAGATATTAAAACCACGCAATCAGCTTTGGAAACCTGGGACACGTGGCTTTCTTATCCATCGTGAGAAGGTAGATTTCCTCCTTTAAACAAAGGGGAAAACATTTTCTCATAATCCCAGTGATATGAACAAGTCAAAAGAAGGCAAATTTGCGCCTTTGTTTACACTGTTTCTTGGCTTTATTTACTTAAAATGTCCTCAAGAATTAATTTGACGATGCAAATATATGCAATCTAGCTAGGTCCCTTTCTCCGGTAGTTGCTAGGAATCAAAAAGAAAAGGACGCGGGTTGGTTTGGGAGTTGACGATGATTGCTAAACCTGCAGGAGAAAGATTGTAGAGGACGTAGGTGAACTTCAATGCGCTGTCACTAACGCCGATGGTTGGTGTATGGTGATGTGAATGAGCAACCCTGGGCGTTTCGGATTTCCTGGCTGGGTCTCCTTTCACCAATTTTGGCCCCGTCTCCCTCTTCAGTGACGCCAGAGATGCACTGTTTCTAAAGGAAAGAGGGAGGACAAAAGTTATAAACGTACTCTCATAAATGAATCGCAGGGTAATTTTGTGATGCCCCACATACACGTTCTTTGTGCTTTGATTCGCTAGCATTAAAACTAGACCGATAGATGATGATGGAAAACCATATTATATCATACTCCCTGGCCTTCTTCAACCCCTTGCATCCCGGATTCTCGCATTTCCTCGACCTGTAGCTGCAGCAGATCTCAACAGCGATCAATGACAGAATGAAGAAAACCAAAATCCCTGCAATATAAGGGAGCGGGGACTCTCGTAAGGAATCCGAATGAGAGATGGGAGGATTTGAGAGAGGGATTGGAAGATGTACGAGAGGCATGAGGTGACGAGGAAGGCACACGAGAAGAGAACAAGAATGAGGATAAGATCTACTGTCATCGCAGCCGATCCGTTCTGTGCCTCTTGAAATCAAGAATGGACGTGAACATGGCGATGAATAGCACCAGGTGGTTCAGGGCGTCATTCTGTGCCTCTGCTCGGACCTTCACGAGTACATCCGGATGCGAGTCCAAGAGCGTCACAGCCTAGAGCAACAATGACGTCGAAGCCTCTTGCGCGGAGAAGAAGTCGAAAATATGCCCACTGATGGATAAATTTTTGGTGATGGCCAATTTTTTGTGCTAAGTTCCTTGTCATTTGGTCTGCTTCCAAGTGGCCGATGACTCAGGTCGAAGTGGAGCTGCCTGGTGGCGAGCTTCCTAGGGGCGAGCTGCCTGGTGGCGAGCTGCCTAGTGTCGAGCTATCTGGTGGTGAGCTGCCTAGTGTCGAGCTGTCTATGCCTAGTGGCAAGTTGCCTATGAGGTGCTGAGTTGACCAGGTGGCGAGCTGCCTGGGAGGTGTCGAGCTGCCTGTGAGGTACCGAGTTGCTTGGTGGTGAGCTGGATTGATGAGCTTCGTTGCTCTTTAGAGACCTGTAAGGAACCAAATGTCAGAGGACCCAGGGTGGCAAACACGGCGAGGTCGCTCCGATGCTTAAGTCAGTACTCTCATAGTAGATTGCGAGCTATCAAAAAGTATGAGAGATAGGATTTGCTTACTTGCTTACTTGCCATTGGGGTTGGTGCCTTTATATAGGCATTGTTTGGCGTGGGCTTCACGCACCATATCCGAGATTTCTGCGAGGTTGTCTAAGTGGATTGACGGGGGCTTCACGCACCATTACTTGCCTGGAGGCCGCTTAGGATCGTTCGGCACGTGGGCCAACTTCCAAGGATCATGGTAGTGTTAGGATATGCATGTCGAATTTTTCGGTGAGCACGTCTAGCATATCACCAGGTCGGCGCCTGTGCCAAGCCACCAGGTCACGTCTGTGTCAGGCTGCTAGCTCGCGCCAGGGCTTGGTCGCGCTAGGACCAGACCACCAGGTCGTGCCAATGCTAGGCTGCTAGATTGTGCCTGTGCCAAGCTGCCAGCTCGTGCCTGTGCTAGGCTGCCAGCTCGCGCCAGGGCCAAGTCGTGCCTGTGCCAAGCCACGCATATGCCAAGCCGCCAGGTGGGACACCATCAACTTGGGTAAGGCAAGTTGTTGCCAAAGTGATTCCGAGTATCACCTAGTTGTTCTGAGGTGCCATGTGTCACAATATCATTGGAGGGCCAAATCCGCCCTCATCATTTGCCCCCCCCCCCCCGCTCCCAGGCCGAAAGTAACTCGATGAAGGGAGTAGATTTCTCCTTTTGGCCCGGAATGAATAATTCGATGAGCTCGTAAGCATCAATTCAATTCCTTAGGCTCTGGGAGCGACTTGCAGTCCGCTCCTTGATTTTGCCCATGCCGAAGAGGCGACTGGGTCTTATGTGGTGAGGAGGTTTTCGCTAGTTCGGTATTTCGGTCCTTAGGCTCTGGGAACGACTCGTAGTCCACTCTCCTTGATTTTGCCTATGCCGAAGAGGCAACTGGGTCTTTGTGGTATTTTAGCCCTTAGGCTCTGGGAGCAACTTGTAGTCCACTCTCCTTGATCTTTGATTTTGCCCATGCCGAAGAGGCGATTGGGTCTTATATGATGAGGAAGTCTTTTATCAGTTCGCTAGTTTGCGCCTGGGCCAGGCCGCCAGGTTGGCACCTGGGCCAAACCGCCAAGTCGAGCCTGTGCCATGCAGCCAGCTCGTGCCAGGGCTAGGCTGCCAGCTCGTGCCTGTGCCAGGCTACGTCTAGGCCGCTAGGTTGGCACCTTAGAGCTACGACTGCGTTGCATGAGCCTCGTTAGTGACGTCGGTTACCCACTCCAACAAGAAGCTACTAGGAGCTCGACTTACAGGGGCAGCACTACTGACTTTAGGTCACCAGCTCGCACGGGAGCCTTGGAAGGCTCGACTGGCAGGGGCGTCCATGCAGTTTGTTGGCCGCCTACTCCCGCAGAAGCCACATAGAGCTCATCTTTGTAGAAGGTACCTCGTGAAGAGGACTGATGAGGTTTTATCTGAGTTGAAATAAAGTTGGTAGAGTTGCTTAGTCTATTGGCCATCAACTTCCTGCATAGTCTTTGAGTTCATAAAAAATGGAAACTATAAATCGACAGCTTTAGTTTTTAAATAGTGAGGACTTAGCCTTTTAGAGGATGAGAACTTAGCTTTTTGTAGCATTTCCCACAGACGACGCCGTTTGATGGATCAATTTTTGGTGATGGCTAATTTTTTGTGCTAAGTTCCTTGTCATTTGGTTTGCTTCCAAGTGGCCGATGACTCAGGTTGAAGTGGAGTTGCCTGGTGGCAAACTGCCTAGGGGCGAGCTGCTTGGTGGCGAGCTGCCTAGTGCCGAACTGGCTGGTGGTGAGCTGCCTAGTGCCGAGCTGCCTGGTGGCGAGCTGCCTATGAGGTGCCAAGCTAACCAGGTGGTGAGCTTCCTGGGAGATGCCGAGCTGTCTGGTGGCGACTTGGATTGATGAGCTTCGTTGCTCTTTAGAGACCTGCAAGGAACCAAATGTCAAAGGACTTAGGGTGGCTAACCCGGCGAGGTTGCTCCGATGCTTAAGTCAGTACTGTCATAGTAGACTGCGAGCTAAAAATCACAAAGTATGAGAGCTAGGATTTGCTTACTTGCTTACTTGCCATTGGGGTTGGAGCCTTTATATAGGCATTGTTTGGCGTGGGCTTCATGCACCATATCCGAGATTTCTGCGAGGTCGTCTAAGTGGTTCGAGATTCCTGGAGGTAACCGCCATGCACGTTGACCACCCTCCGGATTGTTCGGCATGTGGGCCAACTTCCAAGGATCGTGGGAGTGTTAGGATATGCACGCCGAATTTGTCGGTGAGCACGTCTCGTAGGTCGCTAGGTCGGCGCTTGTGCCAGGCTGCCAGGTCGCGCCTAGGCCAGGCCGACGGGTCGCGCCTGGGCCAGGCCGACGGGTCGTGCCTGGGCCAGGCCACCAGGTCACGCTTGTGTCAGGCTGCCAGCTCACGCCAAGGCCAGGTCACGCTAGTGCCTGGCTGCCAGCTTGTGCTTGTGCCAGACTGCCAACTCGTGCCTGTGCCAGGCTGCCAGCTCGCGCTAGGGCCAGGTCGCGCCAGGGCCAGGCCACCAGGTCGCGCCTGTGCCAGGCCACGCCTGTGCTAGGCCGCACCTGTGCCAAGCCGCGTCTGTGCCAGGCTGCCAGGTGGGACACCATTAACTTGGCTAAGGCAAGTTGTTGCCAAAGTGGTTCCAGGTGTCACCTAGTTGTTCTGAGGTGCCATGTGTCACAATATCACTGGAGGGCCAAATCCGCCCTCATCATCCTCCAATCTTGACGTCACTAGTATACCACGACGGAGAAGATTCCCCGGCTTCAAACGTAGTGCCGATCTCCGTCATAGCCTCTTGCATCCAAAAATCGATCAGACAAGATGGTTCCTTTTCCGATTTCATGTTCAACTTGCTTTGGCCAGCACACACGGTCAAGCTTTCCTCGTTGTCATCGTTGTTGCCATCTTCGCCTTGCTGTCCGGTGTTGGGAGGTCTCTAGAGCTTGAAGCAATGGTTTGCCTTTCTTTCATTTTCTTGAGAAAGAAGATGATGAATAGTGTCTGAGGGTAATTTTGACATTTTAAAGTCTTAAATCGCACATGAGGTCATGTGATATACATAACTGAAAGTCCATTAACGGTAGGTTCTAGATTGTCACAAAATGAAAGTTTGGGTACTAGATTGTCGCATTTTAAAAATAGGTACTAAATTGACACTCAACCTAAAGTATAGGGTACCTATCGGGAATTTTCCCTTTTATTTATTATTTAACGGATTGTGAATGACATCATTAATACTGTACTTTTTTTTGGCTATCGATAGCCATTTCAATTTAGTTTAAGGTCTAAATTGGCCCCTTAAATTATAAAAAGGGAAAAAGTAGTTTTTCGTAAAGTTCAAAGATTGTCATAACCAAAAATCTATTTTTTGGGTATGGCATGTTAACCTATTCAGTTCTTTATTTACCTTTTTGAGTAAAAAAGTGTTGAACTCAAAATTTTTGCTTCTAGAAAGTAGGATAATCATTTAGAGTTATAAGCCACTTCCGATGTCAATTATATCCCTTTTGATTTCATATACGAAAATTGAGCGATTTTTTTTTTGGTAATACTCATAATTAATTAAAAACATAGTCGAATTACAAGCAAGAAGAAAAGTCCCGGCTAATGGGAGCAGATAACAAATTAGAAGCATGATATTTTGTTTTGTTGTCAAGACATCAATCTCCTTGCTTCCAAGAGGAACTACAGGTTTAGTTGGGGTTCAAGGAACTTGAATTCTACAGCTCATGAAGCAGTCAAGTTAAGCTTTGATCTTTGTTTCTCAGATATTTCATAAAATGGGCTTTCTAGAGACCCCTAATGACCAATCCTTGCATGAATTGGTAAGGATCCAATAAGTCCAACATTGATTCCTTCAGACGTGTCAATTGGGCAAATACGTCCATAGTGACTAGGATGGATATCTCGTATCCGAAAACTAGCAGTTCGCCCTGTCAATCCCTAAGTGGTTATTCTATTCTGGGTAGTGAAGAACTTGTCATCCTGAATTCTTGGGTTCAGGAATAAGCTGATATTATTCGATTCAAAAATAATATTGGATAGATCATTTTGGTCTGCGAAATGAACAACCTCCCAAACTGCCTTTGCCATAGCAACAATAGGAGATATAGCCCTCTGAGGACCGTAGCCAAAACCCTAACACACTCCCTAATGATCCCTCAAAATAAATCTAAAAGAAGCTTTATCTGGGTTCACGAATCCTGCATCACAATTTGCCTTCAAAAAACCTTCTTCAGGGGGCACCCACAAAAAATTGGCGACCAGCTTTTTATCATTGGAAAGTCTTCAAATTTTCCGCCAGTGAATAGATCTCTCCATAATTGAGCTGCGCAATTTGGCCAGAATAGCAAAGGGATTCACACTCTCCTTTTCTAAACAGAATAAGTTCCTGTCTTTCCAAAGCTCACACAAACAACACAATACATTAGATAGCAAATCCAAATGACAATTCTTCAGTTCAAGAATAATGAATTTTAGCCAGTCGTTAAAGGAGTTAAAGTTTCTAGCCACCTCGGGGTTAATTCCTAAACCTGAGCCTAGCCAGATGCATCGTGCTTTCTCACAAAGTAAAAGGGCGTGAGAGGTAGATTCTACTTCTTTACCACATCTATCATAGACATCTGTGTCACACAAACCTCTTTTCCTTAGACTTTCTCTAACTGCTAAACCGCCCACACAACACCTCCACAAGAAGTTTTTGATTTTTGGCTCAATTGGGAGACCCCAAAGCACCCTCCACAAGCTCTTGTCATCAGCATAATCATTCCATGAGGCTAACGTATTGTCTTGGAGGTTTTTGTCAATAAAGTAAGTGGATCTTACAGAGAACTTGCCACTTTTGCTTCCTAACCAAACTAACTTATTGGGCCAAGAATTGATGGGAATTTCTATCTCCATGATTTTTTGGGCTATGGGCCTAGTAAATAGAGAATATAATTTGGTTTCATCCCAAGATCCAATTTCATGATTCATTAGGTATGACACCTTGAACTCTAGGGTATTGTTTGATCTAGGACCTATAGGTTTATTTCCTTCAAGTCCTGGAATCCAAGGGTCATCACAAATGTTCACATTTGACCCTTCACCAATTTTATAGTAGATTCCTTTTTCTATAACTTCTCTCCCTGCCAAGATGCTCCTCCATCCCCAAGAAGGTTTATTCTTTAGGGTAGCTTCAGGAAAGAGGAATTTGGAAAGTATTTTGCTTTGAAAATTCTAGCCCACAGACTGGAAGTGTCATGACATAGTCTCCAAACCAACTTGGCTAAGAGGGCTAGGTTGAAAGCATGAGGGTCTCTAAAACCCCCCATTAGACCTGTTTATGCTAATTTGGTCCCATCTAACCCATCTTTTTTTTTTTCCTATCCTCAATATCCCCCCACCAAAAGGCTTTTTGGCTCTTAGCCATTGAATTGCAAATTTCCTTAGGGATCAAAAAACATGGCATACAGTAAGGTAGAATAGCAGTAAGAACAGATTTAATAAGAACCTCTTTCCCAGGTTGAGAAACTAAAGAACTTTTCCATCTTTTAGCTCTACTAGCAACCCTTTCAACTAAGTATTCAAAAGCTTGAGATTTTTTCCTTCCAATTAAGGGATGGGTTCCCAAGTAGATGGAGGGAGAGTCCACTTTCTTAATTTGAAGCAGTTTAGAAATCATTTATTTTTTTTAATTTGGGATGCAAATTCTTACTAAAGAAGACCTCTGACTTTTGGTAGTTTACCTTTTGACCAGATGCCCTTTCATAGAGAGAGATTGCCTCCAACAATGTATTTGCCTCTCTAAGATTAGCTTTTGTGAAAAGATAGCTATCATTTGCAAAAAAGAGGTGAGAGATGGTTGGAGCCCTTTTCTTAATTTTAATTCCTAACAAATCTTTCCTTTCCATTGTCTTACTAAAGATTGGAGAGAGAACATCAGAACATAGGAGGAAGAGGTAAGGAGATAGGGGATCACCTTGCCTCAATCCTCCCTGAGGAAGAATTCTTCTTGAGGGGGAACCATTTACCAGGATTTGATATGACACAGTAGAAATGCATGTCATAACCCAGGAGAACCATTTACTACCAAAACCTAATTTCTCCATAGTGAATTTCAAGAACACCCATTCCACCCTATCATAGGCCTTACTCATGTCTAACTTGATTTCCGTATAGCCATTCCTGGTTTTGGTGTTAAACATATAATGGAGGATTTCATGGGCAATTAAGGTATTATCTGAAATGGCTTTGTCATGTAGGAAAGCACTCTGGTTTTCTGAAATTAAGCCCTCCAAAATTTGCTTTAGTCTGTTTGCTAGAATTTTAGCTATAATTTTGTAAATAGTATTGCACAGGCTAATTGGCCTAAATTGAGATGCATCTTTCGGATTCTTAGTTTTGGGGATTAAAGCAATAAAAGTGGAATTTAAAGATTTGTCCATTCTTCCCTCATTGAAGAAACTGCTTACCTCTCTCACCACATCCTCTTTAGTAAGCTCCCGAAATTTTTGAAAAAAGAGATTAGGGAATCCATCTGGTCTTGGAGATTTCCTGGGAACCATTTGGAACAGACCATTTTCTATTTCCTCTTTAGTGACTTGCTTCTGTAGCTCTTGATTCATTTCATCATTAATTAGGTTATCAGTCCCTTCAAAAGCTAAGGGAATTTTTGAAGGATAGGAAGTGGAGAATATGCCATTGAAGTGGTTCACTAAAATATTATTAATTTGCTCCTAGCCTTCTTTCCACTCACCGTTCTCATCTTTTAATTTCAAAATTCTATTTTTTGCCCTTCTTCTAATATTAGAGTTATGGAAGAACCCAGTGTTCCTATCCCCATAATTTAATCAATTTACCCTAGCCTTTTGAGCCCACAAAATCTCCTCCATCTTTAACCATTTATCAAGTTCAACTTCAATTTCATTTACTCTTCCTTGATTGTAGTTTGACCCCTCATTTCTCTGCTCAGAATCAAGTTCTTGCTTCAGCTTTTCAATTCAGTCTTGAACTAAGTCTTTAACAAAGCCTTCCCAGTTCCACTTTTTTAAAGAATGTTTTAGTCTTTCACATTTTTGAGAAATGGAACTAGGAATGGGATGGTTTTGATCCTTCCATGTCTTTTTAATCAAACCTTCACACTTATCATGGGAAAGCCACATCTCCTCGAACCTAAAAGGTTTCCTAATTTTGAAGCTAATGGGATTGGTATCCAAACAGATAGGCAGATGGTCAGAACCTTGGGCAACAATAACTAGGACATTTGCTTCTGGGAATAAGGATTTCCAGTTTTGATTACCAAGACCTCTATCTAACTTGACTTTTATATGATTCCCTTGATCCCTTCTATTTGTCCACGTATACTTAGGTCCAGAACTAGGTATTTCTTCCAAGCCCCACCCTCATAGGAAACCCATATTTTTCCTTATATGACCCACTTTTACCTCCCTGCCTCCCACTTTATCATCCACATTAAAAATCATATTAAATTCTCCAATATAGCACGAAGCTCCTAAAGAAATGTTGGCTACTTAATTCTTCTTACTCACAAAGGAATTTCTTCTATTTTTCTCCGGTTTACCATAGACAAAGGAACACCACCACGGATTATCATTATTATCATCCAAAATTTTGGTGTGAATTATATTCTTATCAGTCACGGTCACTTTGAGGTTTACTTCTTTCCCACAGAAAAGAGATAAGCCTCCTGATAAGCCTGTAGAGTCAACACCCCAAAAGTTCCTGTCCCAAAGGCACCAGATATTCCTTCTACACCTTAAAACACTACTCTTTGTTTCACTAAAGAAAATCACCTCAACTTTTGTTCTCCTAAGGGCCTCTTTTGCTGCACGAACTATCAAGGGGGAGCCTAACCCTTGGCAGTTCCAGTAGAGAACTCTTATTGCCACACTGGGAGTTGTGTAGGGACAACTCCCGCAAGCCCTTTTATTTGACTTTGAGGTTTTCTATTGTTAAAGTTTCTGTCTAACATCCCCCCTTATGGATTCCACTACCATTGTAATTAACCGAACTAGGTCTTAAGCCCCACCTTAGACACAATGACTTTCTGCTAAATTTCCTTTCCCTCTTGAAATCCTTTGTTTTCACACCCCAAGTCCTAGATTTATTCTATTTTTTAACATTAGACTGCCCCTTTTCATTAAGGTTGGTCTCCAACCTAGATGCTTATCTTTTGGGAGATACACAGAGTTATTTTTTTAATTTTCTCCTTTTCTTTTTATTCCACTCACCCTAGATTAATTTCCAAAAGTATATCTTCATATTTTTAACACCACGAATATCCATAGACATTTTTACTGTCACTTTTAACATCTCAATGAGGCATTCATTATTTGAGTCTTTAAATTCCTCACCATTTGGTATTCTAATATTTCTTTTAACATATAAGCAGCTATTTGTATTTCTAAAGTAGTAACACATGCTTAAAACACAACAATTAGGGTTAAGGCTTACCTGGTCTGAAGTTGGTGATCTCAACTGAAGTATCTTTGCTGGGGATTGACCTAGGTCGCAATTGAAGAACTTGAGAACTTCCCTTTCTATTCCGTCATTTTCTTCTTCGACCTCAATCCTAAGTCTTTTTCCTTTCTGGAATTCAAAGATTTCTTGCATCTCTCCTACTGATTCTCTTGCCCTTTTCATCATCACAACAGAACTGATTTCTAATTTTTGTAGAGGCTAGTTATGAATTATCGGATTTGGGTCAGCATTAAATTCAGCGTTCAATATTGCTTGACCCGGATCCAAACCCATAATAATACCTTCTTCTTCCCCTTGATTTGCAACTTGCAAAATTTCTGTTGAAGCTTCTGATTCATCATTAGAGTAGTTTCCCGATTTCAAGGACTGACCTACCTCTGGAACCCTGGGGCTATCGAAGCTGCTTCTCGAATCTAGTAATGCTTGCCTTGCAAGTTTAGAGTTTCCACATCCATGATTTATTGAAAGGAGCTTCAATATCATACCCCTGGCACTATTGCCCAGAAAGGTAAAACCATGTTGACTGTTGTTGTTTTCATTTTCATTCCATTTGTTTCCGATTGGAACAATGGATCTTCACTGGAAAAGTTTCTCCGGCGACAAGATGACTTTGAAGCTTTGATTGAAACCTCCTGGACATACTGGGTTTATGATTCCTTGATTTTCTTCTTCGAAGAGCCTATGCTTGACTAGAGTTTTGGATATGACAAGTTCCAAGCCACCCTGCTGCTCCTGTTCATCATCCTTGTTTCGAATAATCTCTTCCGGTGATTGGGGTTTGTGTCTATCCTTCCTTTTTGAGGTTGTTTTTTTGGGTATTTACTTCGGCCTTACATTGTGAATTTTCCCAAACCCTTCAATCTTTTGAGATATTGCCTGACAATCTACATTAAGGAATCTGTCGTTTTGATTCCAACTTCAGCCTTTAACCAAGGTCCGTGTCGTTTTGTCTTCACTACAAGTTTTTTCAATGTGTCCCAGTACTCCACATTTAAAGAAAAACAGAGGGAGGTTCTCATTTTGAAAGGAAAACCACTCTTCACGTCCATCTTCCAGAACACCCTTGGAACCAGTTGCCAAGGGTCTGGTAATGTCTATTCTCATTCTGACCCTCAGACCTTTATTTTATTCTCCCTTTTTCTCTACACATCCATGAGTGATTATTCATTAAAATTTTTACACTGTTGTTACATCACCGGAAAATATATTATGTAATTCTTAAGAACAATGATTGAAATTTTGACTTAAAAAAGCAAAGAAAATGTAAACCAAATATGGCCAAATGGCAGATATAAAATGCTCTTACTAAAGTTCCACTTCTAAATTAAAAGGGTCATCTACAAAACTATTGGGCCCAATCCAAATGGGAGGTTGGTCTAACATCCAAAAATTGATAAGAATATATTTTTACCAAGTTTCCATGGACAGGAGTTATTTTGAAAAATATAATTAGTAGTATGAATTATTAAATATGAATCACTCTTCTAAAAGTTGTTTCTAGGAATGCATCAATGCTTTTGTGTGTTGGGATTTTCTTCTTTTTATTAATTCTAAAACTTAGGGTTTGAAAAATAAACTCGAGCTATTGTTTTTAGCATTTGATAAGAGTTCTTTTTATTGAATAAAAGAGTTAAATATATCCTAAAATGTTCAAATAGACTTAAATATACCTTATATATGTTAAATTTGATGGAATCAATTAAAAGACTTTCACCCTTCATTATTCTTTAAATTTTTAACCAAAATCCAAAATAACTGAAATAAGAAAGAGGAAGAAATAAAAAATATTGCATATTCATTTTCATATTAAGTGTTTGTACAAATGTTACTATAGGCCTATTTTTATCTTACACAAGGATGGAATGACTTAAACGTCCACCACTCCTATTTCTTGATCATCAGCATGAATTCCATGAATTGATTGGTAGTTTTGACCATATTTGGCAATGCTCCCACATGTTTCTATTCTTGAGGAATGTTTCTTGCTCTTCAAGAATAATAGAGGTGTTTGGCAATTTGTTCCTTGTTGTTCTATAGAAACAGAAACAACATTTGGATAGTACAAGTATTTCTTAATATTAATTATGCAAATCTATCAACATATTTTGCATTGTTGCAAGTCATTAAGCCTAAAAGTAACAAAAAAAACAAGTGTCATTGTGAGTTTCAAGTCACATGAATCATAAGGGTTCATTTTTCAATTATATTTGACTTGAGCTATAAAACAATGAACAATTATGGATATTCAATAGGAACATTGAACTACAAGATCAATTCTAGGAGGAACCCAGGTTGGGAGTTAGGAAAAGGAGTAGATGGAAGCTCAGATTGTTAGGAATTTCAAGGTAGATAGAATTTCATATCATTAAGAAGTAGTTAGAGTTACAAAAACCGACTTGGTTTCATTTCACACAACCCAGGTTGGAGTTAAGAAAAGGAGTAGATGGAAGCTCATATCATTAGGAATTTCATGGTAGATGGAAGCTCAAATCGTTAGGAAGTTGGGAAAATAAACCATACCTATGTAAATGATAGTTGTCGATAAGCAGATATTGAAGAGTTATTGCAACGTTCACCTTGAAATAATACTGGTAGAGAGGAAAATCGAATGAGAGGCAAAATAGGGCATCTAATAACAAAGAAAAAATGATGATAAGGAAGACAAGAAAGGCAGCATTTACTGTTGACAAACATAAACAAATCCTGGCTTTGTGATTCTGGTGCCTTGAAAGTGGAAATACACATTCTTGTCCAAATACAACCAACTCTTGAGTCCTGAGCTACGAGATTGAATCCAATGAACCTGTCGATGCACAGGGAGCATGCACCCTCCAATGGGAGGCGTACACGTAATAGAGATATTGTACATATTTAGATAGATTTTGTGTGTGTTTTTAGGAGAGTTTTAGGAAGTTAGAATATTTTCTACATATTTTCCTCCATTGATTAGGATGTTGCTATTTTTAACCTTGATGTAATCGTGTATATATTTGCTGTCTCCGTCAATGAAGGGTCAATTTTTTGGGCATCGATCTTTGCAATTGTTCATTATGGTATCAGAGCCTTGACAGTGCAGTTTATGGCACTGTTAGATCAAATATTCTGAGTATAGATCCTTTACCTTCATTGAACCGAATACATGCAATGATTGTGTAAGAAGAATGGCACAAAACGGTGGCTCGAGCACGTGAAGAACGAGCAGAGGCTGTGGGATTTGCTGTGTAAACTGGAAATAGAGCCAAAGCACCGAACAAGGATGAGAAGATGTGCTCTCATTGTGGAAAAACTGGACATGAGGTGGTCGAATGCTTTCAACTTGTGGGCTACCCAGATTGGTGGTTTGTAGGCAAATGAGGTCGCTCTGGTGGTCGTGGGGGATGAGGAGGTCGAGGCGCAGGAACAGGAAGGGGTCGAGGAGGGTCTGGTAAAATGGCTACCAATGCTGTCCAGACACTTGGAAGCTACGACACCTGTGCCATTGTTGCTGTTGTCCGAACTAGCGATAAAGCTGGTTTAATGACGAACAGTGGGCAACGCTAATGGCGGTGATCAATTCACACAAGGAATCCACTTTAGAGAAATTAACGGGTAAGAAAATGTGGTTGATAGATTTGTGATGTTTTCACAACATGACCGGGAATTTGGAGTTATTAAAGAATATGTGTGAAATCCCTCCTTGTGCCGTTGGACTCCCTGACGGAAAGAATATGATGGTGTTGCAAGAAGGAGAAGTGCAGCTTGGGAAATGATTGATCTTAAAACATGTTTTATATGTTCGCAACTTGAATTGCAATTTGATATCTGTGTCTCAATTTATCGATGAATTAAAATGTACAGTCACGTTTTCTGACAAAATGTGTGTAATGCAAGACCCCACTTCGAGGGCAGTGATTGGTGTGGGTGAGAAGCGTGAAGGAGTCTATCTTTGGTGCTGTGTGGAAAGGGCTAGTGCATGCAGATTGGCAAAGGTGGATTCATATGAACTATGGCACAGGCAAATGGGACACCCCTCAAAACGAGTTGTTAGTTTGCTTCCTAATGTTAAAAATAAAATTGCTAGTCAAGAAACACACAGTGAGTTATGCGATGTTTGTTTAAGAGCTAAACAAACCCGTGATGTGTTTCCTTTAAGCAATAATAAAGCTTCTACACATTTTGCCTTGATTCATTGCGATGTTTGGGGACCATATCGTACTCCTGCTTCATGTGATGTTGTATATTTTTTTACCATTGTTGATGATTACTCATGGACAGTGTGGATTTATTTGATGGCAGAAAGGAGTGAAGTTAGTGATAACATTGTGAAATTTTGTGCAATGGTGATTACTCAATTTGACAATAAGGTACGGGTGATAAGGAGTGATAATGGGTCAGAATTCATAGCCTTGAGCAATTATTGTGATACTCATGGCATCATTCACCAAACATCGTGTGTTGGGACACCTCAGCAAAATGGTAGGGTGGAACGCAAGCATCGCCATATTCTGAATGTTGCGCGTGCTCTGCGTTTTCAGGAAAATTTACCTGTAAGTTTTTGGGGTGAATGTGTGTTGACTGCAGGATATCTGATTAATCGTACTCGAAGTCCTCTACTTGATGGAAAGAGTCCATATGAATTGTTGTTTGGGAAGGAACCAACTTACAAACATATTCATGTTTTTGGGTGTTTATGTCATGCTCATTATCAAGGGCGTGACAAAGATAAGTTTGGTTCTCGAAGTCGAAGGTGCATTTTTGTTGGGTACCCTTTCGGTAAGAAAGGATGGAGACTTTATGACATAAATACAAATGATTTCTTTGTATCCCGTGATGTTGTATTCTCTGAACATATTTTTCCTTATAAGGTTGTTGTCTCTAAATCTCTTAACACCGGTATGATCGAGCAACCACCTGTCTGTAATGATGATGTGCATTTTTTAGAAGCGATTCGTGAGCCGCATTGGAGACAAGCCATGATGGAGGAGATTGAAGCTCTTGAGCGTAATGACACCTAGACCCTTGAAACGTTGCCCCCCGGGAAGCAAGCGATTGGGTGCAAATGGGTGTACAAGACCAAGTACAACTCAGATGGAATGATCGAAAGACACAAGGCTAAATTAGTGATTTTAGGGAATAATCAGAAGGCTGAGATAGATTATAATGAGACTTTCGCTCCAGTAGCAAAGATGGTGACTGTTCTGTTGTTTTTTGTTGTAGCGGCAACATGAAAGTGGGAGCTTCATCAGATGGATGTGCATAATGCCTTTTTGCATGGTGACCTGGCAAAAGAGGTGTACATGAGACTGCCGCCTGGTTTTTCATCTATACATTCAGGAAAGGTATGTCGCTTGCAGAAATTTTTGTATGGATTATGACAGATACACAGAAACTGGTTTTCCAAATTGGGCACGGCCTTGAAGATGTATGGATTTACTCAATCACACTCAGATTATTCTTTATTCACTTACCATAAGGAAGGAGTTACACTCTGTGTTTTGGTATATGTGGATGATCTTGTTGTGGGATGAAACAATGGGGAGATGATACATCAATTCAGTAGTATCTGAGTCGGTGCTTTCACCTGAAGGATCTTGGGTTGTTAAAGTATTTTCTTGGCATTGAAGTCGCCAGAGGAGATGAGGGCATCTATCTCTGTCAACGAAAGTATGCACTAGATATTATTTTTGAAACAGGATTGCTAGGAGCTAAACCGGCTCATCTGCCCATGGAACAAAATCATCGACTTGCACTGGCCGACGGGAAGTTGCTTGATGACCCAGAAAAATATTGACGTTTAGTAGGAAGATTAATCTATCTTACCATAACACGACTTGAGCTTTGCTATTCTGTGCACATATTGGCTCAATTTATGCAACAGCCACGACAAGAACATTGGGATGCAGCTCTTCGGGTGGTCCAATACCTCAAAGGGAATCTAGGACAGGGAATCATCTTGAGCGCTAACAGTGATCTCCGATTGTATGCTTATTGTGACTCCGATTGAGCTAGTTGTCCTTTGACACGACTCTCTTTGACTACGTACTTTGTGATGCTTGGACGGTCTCCTATTTCCTAGAAAACCAAAAAGCAACATACCGTCTCACGTTCATCTGTAGAAGCAGAGTATAGGTCCCTGGCTATCGCGATGTGTGAACTGAACTGGTTGAAGAGTGTCCTATGTGACCTTGGCGTGGAACATCCCAGACCTATGAGATTGCATTGTGATAGTCATGCCGCTATTTATATTGCAGCTAATCTGGTGTTTCATGAGTGCATCAAACATATAGAGGTTGATTGTCACTTTGTTCGTGATGTCTTGCAAGCCTGGACTATTGAGATTGTTCATGTACGAACTTATAATCAGTTGGCAGATATTTTGACAAAGGCACTTGGCAGATGTCAGTTCGATTTTCTTCTTCGCAAGTTGAACATACGTGACCTATATGCTCCAACTTGAGGGGGAGTAATAGAGATATTGTACATATTTAGATAGATTTTGTGCATGAGAGTTTTAGGAAGTAATCGTGTATATATTCGCTGTCTCCGTCAATGAAGGGTCAATTTTTTGGGCATCTATCTTTGCAATTGTTCGTAACACGTCGCCCTTTTCAAATCTAACAATTCTGATAATGTTAAGTTTGTTTCATGCTCCCATTAAGTGAGTCAATCTGGTTCAACTGGTTGGAAAGAGACAAAGCCACCAATAAAGAGCATTTTTTTCTTCTCATTCGTTTGAATTCCCCTTCCCTCATTTTCAGTTCACTCGAGCCCTAGCCCAAGAGCAAGAGACCACCGGGAATGATTTTACCGAGTCTGACGGCATGGAGCCAACTGCCGATAAGAATAAGCCGAATCCCTTCTTCTCATTCTCCTTCCAACCCTGTTATTCCTCTTTGTTAATATCTTCTTCCTTTCTCTTCTTCTAGCAATAGACAACTAGCGGCGACTTTACTGTTTCATTTAGCTCCAATGGCATGTAGTCAACCGGCGATAAACATCCTTTCTTCTCCTTTTTCTTTCAACCATGTTATTCATCTTCATTAATATCTTCGTCCTTTTCTTTTGGTAGGAGACCACCAGCAATGATTTCATTGTTTCACCAAGCTCCGACAACGATTGCCTTCCAATTCCGATGGCATATCACCTAGCGGGTGGTTGGTGTTGTCAAGCTCGAAGAAACAACTGTGCCTTCGAGTTTTCGCATGATGTGTCAGCTACGACGAACCCAAATGATATTGAATGGAAAACGGAAAGAACCTGATTTCCATTGAAGGGGGTACAAGTGTTTGTTGTTTATATGTTCTGGGCGAAGAAGTTGATGCCCTTGAAGTCATGGGAGTAGATGTAGATTTCATTGGAGCCTTTTAATTTCGAGCTTCTTACAGTTTCTCCGATAAAGTAATTATTGAACAAAATCCAATTTGCTCCTATTAGATTAGTCGACATGCTTAATACTAGCGGTGTCATT
Organism: Nelumbo nucifera; assembly: GCF_055504915.1. Classification (NCBI taxonomy): domain Eukaryota; kingdom Viridiplantae; phylum Streptophyta; class Magnoliopsida; order Proteales; family Nelumbonaceae; genus Nelumbo; species Nelumbo nucifera. The sequence continues at coordinate 141,216,569 of NC_142649.1, read as the reverse complement.
CAATCACTGGAGTAGGATGACGAGACAAGCTCGATTCGAATTGGAGTGAGGGAAACTGGAGAGATGAGGTTGTTTGCATCAAAAAAACCAAAAGTTTGTTTAATTGATGGTGAAGAGGTGCCACTTACCTTTGAGGAAAACATGATTGTGGTTCAAGTTCCATAGCCTACTTCTGTGTTATCTGTAATTGATTTCCAGTTTTAGAATTTTGGGTGGGGGTCGGATCCGCAAAAATGGATTGATGTTTGATTTTTATTGAACTAAATTTATGTAATGTGAATAGTAGTAAAGTGTGCTCTGTTATTTATTGCCTGTCTTGTGCGTTGAACAGTAACTTATATTCATTTTCCACAAAACGACCAACGGTTAAATTTAATTGTATACACAGAAGGTGGGAGGGAACCAGGCCATATGAATCATACCTCTTAAAGGATATTCTCTACAATGAGAATCATGAAGTTGAAGGTGGGAATTTAGTGAAACAGTGAAATCGCTACCGGTAGTCTCCTGCTAGAAGAAGAGAAAGGAGGAAGATATTACGGAAGAGGAATAACATGGTTGGAAGGGGAACGAGAAGAAAAAATGCTTACTGCTAGTTGACTCTACGTCGTTAGAGCTTGGTGAAAATAAAAATGGAAGAAAGGAGAATTTGAGTGAACAAGAGGCAAAAAGACTTATTTCATCTGATTTTATCTTTTTTTTTTAACCAGTTGAACTGGATTGACTCACTTAATGGGAGTGTGAACGAAACTCAACTTTAATGGAATTGCTGAATTCGAGAAGGGTGAAGTGCACACCTCCTAAGGGTGCACGCTCCCCGTGTGAACCGACGGCTTCACTGGATTCGCCCTCCACAGCTACCACACCAGAGTACTTGACTTTGGTATTTTTCTTTTCCCATGATATCATATTTGGGCCAGTTCCAAATTGACTTCAAGTCCATGTGCCTTCCACCGTTCCACGTCAACTGCTGACCACTTCAAATGCATAGCCGTTTGGAAGAAAGGGAGGGAGAATTACCAGGAAACATCCTTGGCTACAACAAGTCAATCCTTCTATGCTTCCATCATCCATGGCAGTCTTCTTTAATTTTGATCAATTTCTATTTTCTCCACCACGCGTCATTACCGAGAAACGCGCGAAATCAAGGACCTTTATTAAGGTCAGCACACGAGACAAATATCCTCCGGCACAGAGAGAAGAAGACAGACACTGTAACAAGAACAGAGTCGAAACAGCCCAAAATTGCATCTTTGATCAGATCAATCACAAATTAAATGGTCTGGGGCTGCTGACTGCTACATGCGCACCTCCTCTACCAAATTCAAACTGATGAAACAAAAGAAATGCTTTGCTCCAATCTGTTCGTCCTTCTCTCTTCCATTCTACTATGCCCGAATCTCTGCACTGCCCAACCCACCACCTTCAGATACCGCTTCTGTTTGGGAGGAAATTACACTAGGAACAGCACATATCAGGCCAACCTTAACCTTCTCCTCACTTCCATATCCTCTAATGTTTCAGTCGACAACAGATTCAATACTGCCACTGCCGGCCAGAATCCTGATAGAGTCAATGGTCTCTTTTTATGCAAAGGGGATGTCACCCCTGAACAATGTCGAAACTGCATTACGGTCGCAACTGGGGATGTCCCACAACGTTGTCCTACCAGCAAAGAGGCAATTTTATGGTATGATGACTGTATGTTGCGCTACTCTAACCGATCCATCTTCTCAACCATGGAGGAAACTCCAACTACTTATCTATGGAATGTCAACAATGTAACTAACCCAGACGAGTTTAGCCGGATATTGGGAGGTCTCATAAACGGTATCGTGAGACAGGCTGCCTTCGGCTCCTCTACGGCCATGTTCGCGACCGGAGAAGCAAAATTCATAGTCTTTCAGAGTATATACGGACTAGCACAGTGCACTCCCGATATATCAGAAAATGACTGCAATAGATGCCTTGAAGGGGCTGTCGGTTATATTCCGATATGTTGCGACGGGAAACAAGGTGGAAGAGTTCTCAGGCCGAGTTGCAACATTAGGTTCGAGATCTACCCTTTCTATCAGTTAAATATTACTGCATCACCGCCACCACCACCACCTTCTTTACCTCTTACACCGTCAGCACCAACGAACACAACAACCACAGAAGGTATGTAAATGATCTTTGTAGTTTCTGATAATTGGATCCTGGACTCATACTTCACCCCCAGCGCAAAGTAATTTCAAGCATGATTCTGGTTGTTGAAGGAATCAGCAAAGAATTACATCCCGTTACTCTGAATCATGGTTTTTGTAGCAGAGTACCCAAGACAAATGTGTTTCGGGCTTCGTTGAGTTGGTAATTGATCACATTTCTTGTTTTATAAGCACTGCAGAGAAACAAAAAAAAAGCAAGATGATTCTGCTAAGCAAAAGCCTCTTCCAAGTCCGAATTAGACAGATGCTTCAATCACTAAACAGGGTTAATTTATACCATCTACCTCACTCAGCCCAATCCAGTCCTGATCCAGGATTCCCAAGCCAATGAAATCCAGTCAGTTCTGTTTTGTCGACCTCGATCAGAGTTCTAACCCTAGGCTAGGATTATGAAATCCATTACATCAGGGTTTACCCTTGACATTTTATTTGTTACAGAGGTCTGACCCCTGTTTTACATTTTGATCACTGTATCATGTGTGTTCAAAATTAAACTTCAGTACCTTACTTTGCGAAAGATAGCTATGAAACTTTTCTAATCCATTGTTTACGGATAGCACAATGATGCTACAGAGTAATGAAAATCTGATCAACCTGTTCTTTTGTTTATGCAGGGAAGGGAGGAAGAATTGTTTTTTATGTTATGCCATCAATTACAGCTGTTATAATTCTCATCTTCATCTGTTTTTGTTTACTTAAGAGGAAGCAGAAGAAAAAAGTTGAGGGTGAGTAACTATGGTTTACTACGTACTTATTCTTCAGAACTACTGAAAATAGGTTTCTCATGAATTTAATTAACTACTGAGTGATCTTTTTCATTATAAAACTCCAGCAATGGCTGAAGGTAAGAGATTAACTAATGCTGTACTCCCCAAATTTGACCTCACTATAGGTGGGGGGAGAACAAAATAATAGCACCATTGCACTTCAATGATGAACCCAAAGGAGCTGGACACTAGTCCTCTCTGCTTCAAATCTGGCCTGCTATACAAAAGAAATTGTACACTTGCAGTCATATTGCTAACTCATCTTTGAAAGCTTTTCTTTTATGGGATTGCGTCAGTTTGGCATGTGCGCTGCTTATTTGATTTAAATTTCTATTATCTGTTACTTTCACAGAAGATGGAAATCAGATTAGAAGTGCTGAAGATGTGGATCAGATTTCAAGTGTGGAATCCTTGCAGTTCAACTTTGAGAAACTAAGAGCTGCCACAAACAACTTCTCTGAGTCTAATAAGCTCGGACAAGGTGGATTTGGTTCAGTTTATAAGGTGCCGATACCGTAAGAACGCTATTATATCAATAAAATTAAATGCACTAAATTTATTCTCCGGAAGATGACCGTCAATCTTTGTCCATCTAATCTCATTTGACGTATCTTCTTCTTCTAATAAATCCTCAGGGTAAGCTTTTGGATGGACAAGACGTGGCTGTGAAAAGGCTCTGTAGAAATTCTGGACAAGGTGAACTAGAATTTAAAAATGAGGTTCTACTATTGGCGAAGTTACAACACAGAAATCTTGTAAGGCTCCTAGGTTTCTGCATAGAAGGAGAAGAAAAGCTGCTAATCTATGAATTTGTGCCAAATACAAGCCTCAATCACTTCCTATTTGGTTTGTCTTCATTTCCCTTATTTTGAATTAGAGTTCTGTTTGACAACTGATTATTTTGCAAGGACATGTATGTGACCGTTGTGTATAATTCACAGTTGGCAAGAGTTGCACAATGATGAAGTACTTTCAAAATTAGGTGCTGACAAAGAAGTAATTTTATTTTTCTTTACTTTTGGATGAAATGTCCAGATCCAATCAAACGTGCAGAACTGGATTGGGGAACACGATATAAGATTATAGAAGGAATTGCTCGAGGGCTTCTTTATCTTCATGAAGATTCTAGACTGAGGATTATTCATCGGGATCTCAAAGCTAGCAATATTTTATTAGACAGGGTGATGAATCCCAAAATTTCAGATTTTGGCATGGCAAGGCTCTTTGTACAGGACCAAACTCATGCCAACACAAATAGAATTGTTGGGACATTGTAAGTTTAAGCATATCCTACCACCAAAAGCTGAAGCTACCAAATTTCGATCTTGTCAACACAGTTCATAAAGTTTTCTTTTGTCATTTATTGGATGGTATGCAGTGGATATATGGCTCCAGAATATGCAATGCGGGGGCAGTTTTCAGTTAAGTCAGATGTCTTCAGTTTTGGTATCCTACTTCTAGAAATTGTGAGTGGGAAGAAGAACACTGAATTCTGTCAGCAAGATGGCACTGGGGACCTTGTTAGATATGTAAGTATGAATATTTAGATTTATGCACTTCATTTGTGGTTAAGTTGGCTTTAATATTGCACCATGGAACTAGGAAATGAAGGCAGAAAGGAATTGACCAAAACCAACTATTAGTTTAAAGTCTTTTTCTCTTATCTAATTATGTCCGGACTCAAGATATGTGTCATAGCGAGTTTTATTAATGAATTTTTGTAGGCATGGAGACACTGGACGGAAGGGACAGCAATAAATTTGGTTGATCCAGCTCTTGGTGATGGTTATTCAAGAGAGGAGGTCTTGAGATGTATTCAGATTGGGTTGTTATGTGTACAAGAACATGTGACTAATAGGCCGACCATGGCGTCAGTAGTTCTAATGCTTAGTAGCTCCTCTGCCACTCTCAATCCGTTATCTTCACCTACCTTCTCTGTGCCTAGCAGAATGAAGCCTTATAATTATAGGCCTCCCAGAGGGTATGATTCATCTACATCCGAGTCAAGACAGTCCACAAGTGAATCGAAACCATTGTCTGTAAATGAAGCATCAATTACCGAGTTATCTCCACGATAATGCAGGTATGATATGATGGTGTTGTCATTGACATTCTATTTCAGCAATTCAGTGCAATTTGGGATCTAAGAAAATCATGTGAATTGATACCATATTATTTAGACCTGTCTATTAGATGAAAATACTTTAATGAAAGAGGTGATATGACCATAGAAATTACATTCTGAGACAAGCCCAGTGCATAAGGCTCCTGCCAATGTGGCTCTGAAGAGGGACAGATGTACGTCAACATACCCTTGCAGGTACACAGATTGTTTCTAATCCATCAAGGGCTTATAGCAATCATAAATGCATTAATGCATTTAAAGGTTGAGATAAAGCTCCCAGAAATATTTCTTCAACACTACTCTTTGTTTCTCTAGCCAATAGCTTGAAATTTTATCTAGTTACTTAACCTTGGATCTGGCGTTACATTGCAGAAGCATTTATTGTATCTACCATCCCATACTGGTCTAAATTAAATGCAATTCAAATGAAGCCCAGCTAACACTTGTTTGACCGGCTTCTTTGGTTGGCAATTCTTACAGATGGAGTTCCAGAAATTGTTCTCAGTGCCTTGATTTAACCTTAGATTGAGGGATGAACCAAAACTAGACTTCCCTTGGACAAGGTCACTCAAGAAAGTGCGTGGTAGTCTGTTGTTTCTTGCTAGAACATAACTTCTTTACCTCCTCAGTTATCCATGATCCCATTTTTGTAGGGACTGCCTTCCGTAGGTCTTTGCACCAAGTACTTCACTCTACCCCAGGTCTTGGTTGAATTATGCTAATCTTCCAAAGGAGAACCAAGTATCAGATAGAGCATATATGGATATTTTTTTTTTCCTTTTTTTTAATTGTTGACAAAACCTGGTCTCACCATCTCAGAAACCCCAGATCACCCCTTGACTTTTAGGGGATTGTCTTTCAACTTTTATCCCCCTATACGACAAAAAAATCAGTGAAGATGGGGGGATTTACCCTGCATTAATCCCTAGGTTTAGAAACGCCAAATTGCCAATAGAAGCTAAGCGTAACAGAAGTTATGGTAATGGCAATACAGTAATGAATCGATCAGGTCAATCGATTCATAAAGATTGCTTCGGGTATCCTGACACCAGAAGGAAATCACTGCGAATGTGAGTAGATAGTAAATTGAGAATAGACCAGTACATTCAAATTTTATATGAACCAGTACTTGTTACCTGCAGATAAGAAGATAACCTACCAAACCCGTCCCGAGCTTGGTATTTAGTAGCATTCATCTAATATTTATCTTTATAAAATCCTGATGATAATATCATGTAGCTAGTAGGTATCCCATGCTTGTAAGAAATTAACCCTTAATTAACAGCAATGTTATATATATGAGAAGAAAAACATGAAATGTGATTGATGAAATGCGATTGATGAATAAAACACATTCAATTCACATTGGGGTGGTGCAGGCTTGGAAACTTTGGAACGAAGGAAGTCCTTTAAAGTTGATTGATCCAACATTGAGTAATAGCTATTCCATAGATGAAGATACAAGGTGCATCCACATTGGGATGTTATGTGTACAAGAAAATCCAGCTGATAGACCCACCATGCCATCTGTTGTTGTCATGCTCATTAACTACTCTGTCACTCTTCCATTTCCATCACCACCTGGATTTCTCCAATGGGGCAAGCAGATTCCCAAACAACATCAAAGAGAGCACGAGAAGCAGGCAAGTGACTGGGATACTTCTTCAAGGTCGTCCAGTCCCTGGTCTTCAGATAAACTACAAAATAGCGACTTATATCCTCGCAAGTAGTACGTAGTACAACATGATGAACACTGAATGTGAAGGGAGATATAGTACTTGAACAGTACTGATGGTGTGAACAACCAATAATAGAATATAATAGAATAATAATAGAAAGTTTTCACATTTTCACTAAGCCTTTCTCGTATCGTATGATATATTATGCGTCTAATTTATATACATTGGATCCGAAGGCGACCTGATTACAGTATTTAGATGTAGACCTAACGCCTACCATTGGTTAAAGACAAACCATCTCTAATTGGTCTCATTATAACCGCCCTATACCCCAGAAGTTGGGCCCGTAAACCCTATTTGCCAAGCTGGGCCAAGTTCTCAGTCGTTATATTTGATATGTTACCATAGACATGTATTTCCCGTTGAAGCAGCAATTTAAATAGTAATGAACTAATGATCAACCATGTTATAGTGGTCAGATGTATACCTCGCAATTGGGTTGGGTTAAAACATTTCGGGTTGATCTCGGGTTGGATTGAGTTTTAGGTTGGATTATCAAATGCTAGACCCTAACTTTAAATGTTCAAGTTAGGGTTGACCCATGGGTTAATTCGAGTCATCCCAAAAAATAACTGAAATTAAAAAAATAAAGAAAAACTACATAAAAAATACCAAAATTAAAGGAACTAACCTTAAAATTCCAAATATAAAATAAAAAAATTGAACATTTAACAATTTAAAGAGTAAAGACTAAATAGAAAAAAAAAAAAAGAGTGGAAACTTCTAACAATGCATAAATAATCCCAATTAGACTTGACAACCGGATCAATGGGTTGACCCATGACCTAACCCAGTTTTTTTATGGGTTGGGTCGGATTGGGTCATTCTCACATTCGAGTAGCTAAATGTGAGACCCTGGGTTGGGTTGAGTTGGATTCACGGGTTTGGTCAACTTTTTTGCCAGGAATAGTCAGATGCCAAATCGGAGGCGTGTGATCCATTCCTTGGAACCACATATTCTCCGTGGTATGGCCAATGGGTGTATAATTACAAGGAGCTTCTACTCTAATTAGTAAGTGCAGATTTGTTTTATCTGCATATGTGATTGGCAAATCATTTAGGCACTATTTGCTTTCTGTTAAGTTATTTATCTGAGTAAATGCACTTATCCGGGTATGTGGTTCCTAGGAAATACTTGTTCGGGTAACTGCATTTATCCATGTTCTTTTATTTGCTAGGTAAATAAGGCAATGACCATTTTAACTATAAAAGTCCATTATTGAAAGGGGCAATTTTGTCCCATTCAAGTGTTGGCAACTTTCACCTCGGGTGGGAAAGTTACTTATTCACATGAGAGATATGGGTAAGTGATACCCAGGAAAATTAATTTTCTCAAGTCCGCACATAAATCTGAAAAAAAGAACATGGTTTTCTTGGTCAATGGGTACCAAAATCCCATTGACCAACTTTCCCCCCTCTCAAACTCTATTAAAACATATGCCCCCTAAGAGTTCTACTCATATCATTTGTTGACAAGCTTTTTGATATATCCTAATCAGATTTTTCGACATGGTTGCTATGCTTAAGGGCCTATTCTTCTTTTCTATTGGATTTTGCAAGGGGGGATATTGGCCAATAGGATTTTGGTCCCATTGAGCAAGACACCCATATTCTTTTTTCAGATTTGTGTAAGGTTTATGAAAAATTTAGTTTCCCTGAGTTACTTTCCCACTTGAGGGGAAGTTGCCAAACACTTGAATGGGACAAAATTGTCCCTTTTAAGAATGGCTTTTTATGGTTAAAATGATCATTCTCTTATTTACATGAGAAATAAAAGAATATGGGTAAATGCACTTACCTGGGTAAGTATTTCTTGCTTACTCGAGTAAGTGCATTTACCCATATAACTTTCTGAATAGCAAACGGGGCCTAAGATCAAAGCTCACTGTGTTTTTTTTTTTTGGCCATTTAGTGCATGGGTAGGAATTAGGTCTATTTGATGTTGGTTTCTGGTGGTATCATCCACCCCTTTGGCAGTCCATATAGACTTTTTTCCTTTTTTTTTTCTTTTTCTTGTTCTTCCTGAGGTTATACAATAGAGTTAACATACCCATAACCTCCCAACTCTGGTGACAATGGAATTTGACCCGAAGCGTCCCTTGCAAACAGCCAAAGAACGTACTAACTGATGCACCATGAGTTAGTCATTGCAAATTTCTTTGGCACTGGTGTATGGGATGAGAGATCCATCGTATGGATGCCCAAATCTTGCGGAATAAGGTGGGCGAATTTCAAGAAAATTTCTCTCCCTTCAACTGGGAATCGCATTCCCTATTTAGAAAATCATATTTTCAATGATCAATCTTGAACCATAATCCGAACCAGATCTGAACAAAAGCAATAGGAGAGGATTATACCTGATACAGAGAAATAATATCTCCCAATGAAAGTGTTCATGCCCAAGGAAGGATCCAAAGACTACTCCCACTGAAGATGGCGCAGTGTAGGATGGAGCAGAATCAGCAGTGTTCTCTCCAAGAACCGAGTCCTTCGCAAGAAATAGCAGGATGGCACGTGAGCACAGCTTCCTAACAGTCCTTTCACAAGGAACTGATATTAAGTTCGAATCTTGATTTCTCCTACTGAAGTGGAGGTCGAACTGGCAATTGAGGCGGCGGCAAGAGAGAATTTTCGCAAGTATGCTGAATTCTCTCTTCTGTGATTTCAGCTCTAAAGACTTGCAGTGATATGATGTTCTTGTGTTTTCTAAAGGCTGCCGCCCCCTCCTCCTTTTATAACCTTAAAGGGATCATCCTAATCCCATTAGGAGTTGTTGATCCAAATCATATTTGGATCAGACTTCCCTTTAAGTGATAAGGGTAAACTCTTATCCTATCTGCAGATTGGATCAACCTTCTCCTAATCTCATTAGGAGGTTTCCAGATCTGAATCACATTTAGATATGGTCTCTCTGAGTGGATAGGGTTAAGACCCAACCCTATCTGCTAATCCAATCTGAGAATTTGCCCCCTTAATTTAACTGCTTAAATTAGCCCAGTTCGAAATGGGCTTAAGGCCCATTAGGGTTATGTGCTCACTTAGCCTTCCTAACTGCTGCCTAGTTGGGCTTCTTTGTATAGCGTGGGACCCAAGCATTGATCTACACATTAGCCACATGGGTTCAGCCCAGCCTTTGTTACAAGGCCTGGCTGAATTCATTGTTATGGACAGTGCACCCCCTGAAACCCATCACATGGGCTCTATGGGCCCAACACTTACCCTAAGTGGTCATTGTGCCAAGCCACTTTGTAACACCCAAGGACTGTGGACAGATGCAAGATTAGCCCATCAGGTATTGCCCTCAATGGTCTTACACTTAACCTCTCAGCCCATAATGATCAAACACTGCCCGACAAGAGAGGACCTCTCCCTCGGCTACAAGGAACAGTGCTTCACTCTCTGCTTATATGGATCCCGGGAATTAAAACATTTGCAAACATTTTAGAAACCATAATATATATACTTTTATATCTCATATAAAATATATTTTGCAAAACAAATCTCAACGATTGAAATCGGTCGTCAACAATCTTGGTTTCCATCAGAGAGAGTGCATCCCCGATCATTACCTTTGTCCGACAAAGGGGCTGATCCTGTCACTATGATCACCCACTTAGATGAATTCTCAGACTGTCCCAACGTACCCAGGTTTTGACCCCCGCTAAGGATCTCACTAATTGGTACATCAAAGACAGCCCAATCCGACACTTAGTGCAGTATCATAATCAAGTCTAGGGGTCGGGTGTAACTTTCCAGTTTTGCCCATTAATCTCTAAGGTCCAGGGCAATATTGGAAATCTGGTCTGGTTCAAAGATTCAATTAATCCTACACTACATGTGCCTTGGGTCTCACCTTGGCGGCTGAGACAGGCCACCCCAACCGACTTGGTGGCACATCAATGTTAGCCTTATCGGGATAGGTTTCCCTAGATCGACCCACTAGCTGTGAACATTCTAAACTAACACGAGTCTCATTAAGTGTCCAGTTTAAGGGTATTACACAGAAACATACCACAGGAACATGAATCAAATATGTACTTTTATTCATTTACAATAAACTCATAATGTACATCATTCTGATTGAAGCTAAGGGCATACAAAAACTGTCTAACAATTTGAAAGAGAATGGAAATAGGAGGGGCTTATTGTTTGGGAGTGTGAAAGGAAGCAAGATGATGTGATTTTCACTTTATATGAGAGATAATTGATGTAAGAGAAAGATGTGCAAATTTTGAATCAGTTTGTAGGATGCAAAATTTGCATTCTCAGTAAATGCAAATGAGACAAAAAAAAATACAAATTTTATACCAAGGAGGGATGTAAATCATAGCTAGAAATATGTGCAAAATAGAACTGGGTGCAAAATTACTTGAAGTTGCAATCAACAATCTTTTGACATGACAGCCATCGATTCGATTCAAGAAAAAATTCCTTTGTGTCAAAACAGAAACAATTCGAAGTTAATGAAAAAATGGAAAATTCCGGTTTGACTTCTGACCCTTACTATAGGGCCTTATTATTTCTAATTACATCTCCATCAAATATGACTTGAAACAGATTATATATTAAACTTGACTTAATGCATGTAGGTATTGTTGGATTTTAATCTCATGAGAGATTAAATCCAATGGGTTTGATTGATCAATTACATGAGAAATTGCACTTGTACGCTTGATTGAAAAAAATCAGTTTTTCTCTTACAAAACCCAGTATTGAACTTGTCTCACATTGGAAAATTATAAGTTTTGTTTTTAGTATTTCAATAGGAGCTGATTTACACTCCTTAGAATTAGTAGATAAGAGTATGGGGATTCGATACCGCACAACGCGTGCGCACGCGTGTGCGCGCGTGTGTGCGGCGCAATGAGGCATTTTAGAGGCGCACTTTGCTCGCACTTCGCGTGGCTCGCGATGGGCGGCTCTGGTTTTGGTGCATTGATGATCGTTGATCACCGTTGATGAGATCAATGGTCATGATTCGATCGGGTGTGATTAAGAGGCACAATTCAAAGTTAACAGTTACCAACTGTTAACTACTTTTTAAATAGTTACAATGTTTGAAATTGTGACTGTTCAAGGTGCCTTCTCTAAACCAGCACCTACCTTTTCTTCATACCTCTTCACAAATTATTTAAGGAGCATGAATTAGACTCTAAAACACACAATTTTGAAATTCACTCTCTCTCTCTCTCTCTCAGTCCGGTCTGCTACAGTCTCATAGAAGGTTTCTTTGGAGACTCTTCAACTTTGCTAGTTGCAGATTCTCGCCCAAGGCTCTGTTGTATCCTGGGAACGAATTTGCCTGTAACCCAACAGCAAACTCAGTAAAACTGAGTGGGAGCAAATAACGTTCTAAAGACAGTGTCTTCAGACGCGCCTCAGAGCTTCTCCTCCAAAGTTACGGTGACCCCATCTTCTCCAACAATTTTAGAATGTTATTCTGCAATGGAGGTAGAAGCAAGCATGACTTCGATCAAGATGATGAACTAAGATCTTGTTCGACTAGACTAGTTCGATTGAGCAAATTTCAGCCGATGGCAAGACAAGATGATCTTCTTTCTGACCACACTGAAGCTATACTATCTGCTGGACCCGAATCTGCAATCACTTCCCGAACCCATTGACAAAGACTCAGAGAAACTAAAGAAGGAAAGAGCAAAACGAAAAGATGACTCACTTCTGTGCCGATGACACATACTGAATGCTTTACCAGACCAGCTCTACAACTTCTACAATGAACTTACATCTACAAAAGAAATCTGGAAGGCCCTGGAATTCAAATACAAGGAGCAAGAAGCACGTACGAATAAGTATCTTATTGCAGAATACTTTGACTTCACCATGAACGACCATAAACCCATACTGGAGCAAGTTCATGAACTACAGGTGATAGTCAACAAAATTTGATCCCTTAACATCATCCTTTCTGAATCTTTCCAAATGGGAGCAATCATTGCCAAACTTCCACCCTTTTGGAAGGATTACAGGAAAAAGCTTCTGCACAAGGCTGAAGAACTTACCTTAGAGCAAATTCAGCAACACCTTCGTATTGAAGACGAGTCTCGAATTAGAGACAGTAGGGATAAGACCCTGACCAGTATGCTGAAATCTAAGGTCAATTTTGTGGAAAACGGATCGAAGAAGACTAACCTTGCATTACAAGTAAAGAAGAAGGATGGGAACTTCAAGAAGAGCAACAATAAGAAAGGATCCTGCTATGTTTGTGGAAAGAAGGGGCATTATGCCCGAGTCTGCCGACATTGGAAAGGCGGAACCAAGTCTGCAAACATGGTAGAAGACAATCTTGTGGCCATGATTACTGAAGTCAACATGGCAGAATTGTCTTTTGGATGGTGGTTTGATTCAAACGCCACAGTCCATGTTTGCAAGGACAGGTCCTTGTTCAAGACATATGAATAAAGTGACTGATGGCCAGGAAGTACAGATGGGAAACCAAACATGTGCCAAAGTTGCTGGAAGAGGCAGCATAGAATTGAACTTCACCTTCGGAAAGAACTTGGTCTCAGTAAATCTTGTTTGTAAGAAGGGATTCAAAATTGTCTTTGAATTCGACAAACTAATCCTATCCAAGAATGGGATGTTTGTTGGAAAGGGATATGATTGTAATGGTATGTTCAAATTAAGTATTAATGAAGGAAAAGTTCCTGCTTATATTGTTGATTCTTTCTCTTTATGGCATGATAGATTAGCACACTTGAATTTTAAATCCATAAAGAACATGAGCAAACTAGGTATAATTGCTTACAGCAATGAATCAACTGAAAAATGTGAAATATGTGTAAAATCTAAAATGGCTAAAAAACCTTTCCCTAGTGTTGAGGGAAATTCTCAACTTCTAGAATTAATCCATTCTGACATCTGTGAAATCAATGGTGTATTAACTAGAGGAGGTAAGAGATACTTCATAACATTTATAGATGACTTTTCTAGGTACACTGATGAGACAAAAAAGAACCCTATTTTTATTCTCTAATATTCACTCTTTTATATTTATAGCATTTAAATGGACTCATTACTCTTGTATTTCGCTCCAGGGCAATAAATAAGGCAATTGGAAGAAAATAGGGAAAATCGGGTGATTTTGCACAATTTCGGCGACAGTCAGTAATCTGGACCTAACTCTCAATTCCGAACACCGAATTGGACAATTCAAGAAGCATTAGAAAGAAGAAAGGAAGGCCCACAACTTTTATATTTTGGGTTTTAACAGATTCAGCCTGTATCAAGTACGAAAATGAGCCCGAAGTCGGAGCAAGTTTGTAGTCAGGCCCATTTCACAACTTAAGCCCAACTCGCAGAAGTACCTTGAAGCAGCCCAACTCGAATTCAATAGTTAAGAGTCCGAATTTCGAATGTAATCTCTAAGGAGAAATTTTTATCAGATCTAAAGTCTTGAATGTAATCCTAGAGAGATAAGAAGATTGAGATTAGAGCATTAGATAAGAGATAGGATAGGATTAGTTCAAAGAAGATCAAGACTCCCTAAAGATAAGATGATCTCCTAGAAGGAGTTGGAAACAGCCCTCTCCTTTGGCTATATAAAGAGGGGGGCGAACCAGCTCTGGATCTCTCAATCATCCAGCAATCAAGCATCAAGCAACTCAAGAAGATCAGTTCGGCCATGGAAAAGCAAAGCATGGAGATTGCGCAGATCATGAGCAACTATACTTCTTTTTCTGGTTCAAGGGGGGAGGTTCGATTGTGTCATTGTGAGGTTCTGTAGTTACTTTATTTTCTTGCTTTCTAATTCAAGTATTCATTGATTCTTGTGCCTATTTTTATTGGATGTTGATGTTAATTAGTTTGACAAACTGAATTAATGTTGATTTTCCTACTGCTATCCATGATTTTGGTGATCCGTAATTGTCACGAATAATGGTACAAGTAGCAATTAGGTTGATATCTTTTTGGGTCAATTGTTCGTGACAGCCTTTGACCAATGTTTTAACATGGTTCAACCTAAAGGAATCGATGGAACAAGATTCAGTAATTGTAGCTATCTCAGTTATTGTTGTTTTGGTTTAACTGTTTTCACAAATCTTAATGCTATCATCGGTTAATATGAAACGCTATCGTACCTAGTTGAGTGGTGATAAGTGTTGATCGAATGCTGGGTTTGGTCAACTAAATTAGGAAAACACAAGGTTTATTATGGCTATTCTAATAAATCTAAGGTTAAATGCTTGAATTGCAAGACTGCTGAATTTTACCTAGGATCGATGGCCAATTAATTCAAACCGAACCCTTGAACCAGAATTTGGTAAGACTGATTTCTTTTTTGTTGTTGAGTTTGCTATTGCTTTCTTGTTCTTTTAATTTTAATTATTTTATTTTCCCACTCAGTTAAATTATCCATTTGGCTTAGAGATTACTGATTTGCTCCCTGTGGGATTCGACCTAGTACCACTGATGCAAGTTGGATTACCGGTAATGAAGATAACAAATCCACATCTGGATGGATTTTCGTCCTTGGTGGGGGTGCAATCTTTTGGGCATCCAAAAGACAAACTTGTATATCTCACTCGACCATGGAATCCGAATTCATAGCCTTAGCGACTACTGGAAAAGAGGCTGAATGGATTAGGAATTTATTATTGGATATAAAACTTTTGCCTAGTCCTATGCCTCCAATTTCCATTTACTTTGATAGTGAGGCAACTCTGTCAAGGGCCTATAGTGGTATCTATAATGGTAAGTCCAGACATATAAGTCTGAGACATGAATTTTTTAGGCAACTGATTCAAGATAGAGTCATCACTATAACCTATGTGAGGTCAAGTAAAAACTTGGCTAATCCTCTTACGAAGGGCTTGGCCAGAGAATTGGTAAGAATGACAACCAAAGAGATGGGATTAAAACCCTTTACTTAGTCACCTGTAATGGTAACCCAACCTGAATTGAAAACCATCAGTATTGGGTTTAATGGGTAACAACAAGTTATAGAAATGTGACTGTTAACACTGACATTGAGAAATTTCCCATCACAACATAAACAATGTTGTCCGTTATGATGAGAGATTGAGATAAATTCTTAATGAAGTTTTGAAATGTGTCAAATAACGGAGCACATAGTAGAACTTCACCTATGTGAACATAGAAGTGGTGCTGCTTCTCATGAGGGTTTGGGTTTGCTCTTGGGATTGTTTATGAAACTAGGAAAGAAACACATGACCATAACAGTGCTGAGAAAAACTTGAAACTCTTGTAGAGACTAGACATTTTTGTGTGTATAGGTGTCTCCGGTCTATCTTGAGAGTAATTGGTTTAAGGTCTTGAGGATAAGAGTGGTTTATCCTAGGATAGAAAGTAGGAGATAGTTATCCTAAATGAGAGAGTTATCTAGGAGAGTCCATAAGATTAGGTCTCTCAAATGGAGTGAGTCTAGAGCCTACATGATTTGGACTCGTGCATGGGCCATGAACAGGCCCATGATTATGTACGCTATCATCCCCCTGCAAGCTGAATGGGGCGATGTGAAGCTTGGATCTGTGATGAACAAAATCTTGAGAATAACAGTGGCTTAGTGAATACATCAGCTACTTGATCTACTGATAGCTATAAATATATAACCCTAGCAAGTGCACTAGTTATCAAGTAGTATAAAATATCGTTCCCACGGGGATTTTAAAAAATAAGTATTAGAACCACAATCTTTCATAATTATCTAGACAACCAAAATTCAGAATTGAGCAAGGACTATTGAGAATAAAGATTACCATAAGAAAATAAAATCAAAGGTGATCACTAATCGAATCTGCCAAGGATGGAATTGCTAGGGATTTTAGTCAACCTAACCAATGCAATGAATATTTACGGGTTCGATTTACAAAGATTAGTTGTCATTCTCATAAGATGAAGTCTTTCCAATTTTATTTAATATTCTCTCTCGAGATATACTAAACCTACGCCCATCAGGTAGCCCTTCGATCTCTCGAGTATAACTCTCAAGATGGGAGTGCATCAAGTCTAAGAAGACCATGAAATTTAGATGAATCATGTATATATATCTCTATATACCATTCAATTCACACTATGAATTATTCAATGCATTATGTGAATTCCTCTCTCGATTCATTCACATAACGCAAATCAATTAAGAGATGGCCAAGCTCTTAATTGCATTAAGCACAATAATTCATAGACTATATGAAAATCACAATCTTGGCTAAATCATAAAGATAAAAATATATTCAATAACATGATTAGGCTTTCCTCAACCCTAGCAAGAAACAAATCAGTTCATGATAAGAGAATTAAAGCAAACAAAGGGAAAGAAAGAACTCTTGAATTCTCCCATGGTGCTGAGATCTCCTCTTCTTGCCGCCACCTTCTTCTTGAGGTTTCTTGAATTCTTGATCACCTTCCCCAAGTTTCTTGATTTGTTTTCTCCTTTCTTGATTGATTGCTCATTTGCTTCTTTATTCAATCCAGAGATTGAGTGATTGAGTCATGCCCTTAGCTGGTCCGCCCCCTCCTTTATATAGATTGAAGGGGAGGGGGGTGGTCTCCTACTTCCTCTTGAAGTTTATCTTACAAAAATAGAAAGTCCTATCCTAATTCTAATTTTATCTCTTTATTTAATGAACTCAATCCCTTTATCTCTCTAAGATTACATCAAGAATTTAGATCTGGAAGGATTCTTCTTAGTTTCTTGTTCTTGGATTCGTAATAGACCTCCTCTGCGAATTAGGCTTCAGCCAAGCTTTTCTGCGAGTTGGGCTTCAGCTACGGATTGGGTTTTCCTATGAAATTGCCCTGACTTCAGGCCCAGATTTGGCTTCTATGCAGGTCGAATAAGTGAATGCTCAAAATATGAAAGTTGTGGCTTTTTCTCTTATCTTTCCAGTGGGTCTTGAATCAGCCCATTCAGAGGTCGGAGATGCGAGTTAGGCCCAGATCACTGAATGATGTTGAAACTATGAAAAATCATCCGATTTGTCTTTCTTTGCTCTTGATGCCTTCTTTCATACCCTGAACAGAAATATGAGTCCAATGAGGTGCTAATTCAGTATAAAAGACATATTAATTGGGGATAAAAGTATGATAAATTCTCCTCTCATCAAATCCCCCACACTTAAACTCTTGCCCGTCCTCGGGCAAGACAAAACTCAAAACAAAATTAAAACAAGAACAAGCTAACTAAAAGATGGTCTTGGATTTTTCTCAACAGGGTATTGGTTCTCCCGCATGCCTTGATCCAATATTCATGGTCCTTCCATTTGTCCATTTCTTTTCCTCTTTAATTTGTCAAGGAATAATCTTAAATCACCAATCCTCATGTCCCCAAGTGAGATTGACAATCAAGGGAAGTAGGCATCTTTTCGCATGAGCAATTTAGGGCTAGAGTAAGCCCTCTTTGTTTTCATAATCACATGTAGCAAGATTAAAAAAAATACCCTCTCATGATTATTCAGAACAAAACAAGGGATGTTATTACCATAAGCTTGCTTATGTATCACATCTCCACCACTTATCATGAGTACAATGCATCAAAAGGTGAATTAGGGTTTGGGATCTAGGGATGAGTGCATTTTATGCTCCATCTCACCCTTTTATTTTTTTAGTGTGAGTGCATTTTATGCTCCATCTTACACTAGCTCTCTCTTTTTTTTTTCTCTCGGTGTGAGTGCATTTTATGCTCCATTTCACACGAGTTTTCTTTTTTTTTTTTTTTTGATAACACGTTCCAATACATGAACTCATTATCGTAGTCTTTACATGCCTAACAAAACAAGTTCTAGAATAATCAACCCATGTTTGTCTGTTAGAAACCAAATGCTCACAGGGGTCAAATCTGTATTGTATCTTGCCCGTTGATCATTCAAACTACTGAGATACCTTCCATAGCCAAAAATTTCAGCTAGATTTGCTTGCATCCTTTCCTGTCATCCCACCTGAACACATGATTCAGGGTGGTTTGCAATTATTCAAAAACAAGTCTCTAAGGAGCAGAAATTTCAAAAGGAAAGGTTAAAAATTGATGATTAAAGCATGCTAGAATATAAAAAAAATTTATCAACCCCTTAATCCTCCCCCTACACTTAAGATATACATTATCCTCAATGTATGGAATATGCATAACAAGAACAAAGAGAGAGAGAGATTTAAGAGGACTTCCCTGAATGCCTCGTTGAGATCCTGCAGATGTGAGATACGAAAAAAAAAACACTCATAAGAGATAAAAAAAACTGAACAAAACAAACACTAGACTGAATGGGTTGCCTCCCACAAGCGCTCGTTTTAAGTCGTGAGCTTAACTTTCACCTTTCTTTCATGGCGGTTTCAAAGAGAGAATGGACCCATGGTGGATGGGTTGTTTTTCTTCAATGTAATGCTTTAACCGCTGTCCATTTACCTTAAATGTACTCCCATTATCATTATGTATTTCAATCGCTCCATGATGGAATACTTTAGCCCCTTTAAAGGGTCCACCCCACTTGGTTTTTAACTTCCAATGTTTCCCCCTTTCATCCTTCATAGGTGGGTTTCAACCTGGAATAGGAACCTGCACAATAGATGGGAGGGGTTTTGTGTGAGATGGATGTAAAGATGCATTATGAATTGTAATTTCGAAAGAATCTGGTTCAGAAGTCAAATTTCGCAATTCTGATTTCAGTACAAACTTCTGCTCTGCTTGTTGCAATTGATTAGGACTTTTGTTAAGTGCAACTTTCAGCGTGTCTTCTGATTTAGATGTGTCTACTTCAGCTGCACCAACTTCAATGCTATCGATTACATAAATTTCATGTTCAATTGTGTTGGGATGTTCCATGGTTTTAAATACATTGAACACCACTTCTTCACCATTGATTGTAATGGTAAGTAGACCTTTTCACACATCAATTAAAGCATCACCAGTAGCAAGAAAAGGTCTCCCTAGAATCAACGGAATTGTCTTATCTTCCTCCATATCCAACACAATGAAATCAGCAGGAATGATGAAATTGCCCACTTTGACTAAAACATCTTCTACTATTCCCCTAGGATATTTAATGCTTCGATCAGCTAATTGCAGGATAACAGTTGTAGATGTTAGTTCACACAGTCCAAGTTTTTCAAAAATAGAATAAGGCATTAAATTTATACTAGCACCTAAATCACATAAAGCTTTTTCAAATTCAGTATTCCCTATGGTGCAAGGTATAGAAAAACTCCCTGGATCCTTAAGCTTTGGTGGCAATTTCTTTTGAAGAATGGTTGAACATTCTTCGTTTAGTTTTACCATCTCACCATCCTCCCACTTTCTTTTATTAGACATCACCTCCTTCAGGAATTTGGCATAGTTCGGCATCTATGACAAAACATCAAGAAGAAGAAGGTTAATATGAATCTTTTTGAAAACTTCTAAAAAATTTTCAAATTGCTTATCTAATTTAGCCTTTAAGACTCTTCTTGTGTAGGGAATAGGAAGTTTAATTTCATGTAAATTCAGTTTAGGGGTACTTCCCTCATTCTCCTTTTGTAGATCGGCCACTTCAGCTTCCTTGTCCTTTCTTTGAATTTCGCCAACTGTTTTCCCACTTCTTAAAGTTATGGCGTTTACTTGCTCTCTGTGGTTCCTTTTTGTGTTGTTGGGTAGCCTTCCCTCTTTCCTTTCTGATAACATGCTTACAATCTGCCCCACTTGAACCTCTAAGTTTTTAATTGATGCTTCTTGCTCTTGGAACCTTGCTTCAGTGGCATTAATGAACTTAGAGATCATTTCCTCCAGATTGTTCTTTTTTTCTTGTAGGGGCGGTTGTGGTTGGAAACCCATAGGTGCCTTTTGCTGATTGTTACTCCATGAGAAGTTCGGGTGATTCCTCCACCCTGGGTTGTATGTATTTGAATATGGGTTGTAGTTTGTCCTGCCAGAATGAGAGATAAAATTAGCATTCTCATGGGAAATAAAAGGACTATTTATTTGACAATCAGAATTGGCATGTCCTATTTGACCATATAAATCGCATGAGATGCTAGATGGTGTACTAATGGCTGCAATACTAAAATTATCCAGTCTCTTATTTAGATTGGCTATTTGTGCAAATAGGGATGCAAAGGAATCTATGTGGTGTACTCCCCTTTGATTGGTTCAACCATTGCTCCACTGGTAGCTGTTTGATGTCATCTCCTCCACTAAGTCATATGCTTCCTCTGGTGTTTTCCTCATGATTGTACCACCTGCGACTGCATCAATAATGGACTGATTAGAGGGGGTAATATCATTATAAAAAGTTTGTATTTGTTGCCAAATTGGTATCCCATGGTGGGGACACTTCCTAAGCATCTCCTTGAATCTTTCCCATGCTTCATACAAGGATTCCCTCTCAAATGGAGCAAAGGTAGTAATATCATTAATTAACTTTGTTGTTTTGGAGGGTGGGAAATATTTAGCCAAAAATTTCTGGGTTAGATCATTCCAAGTGGTGATACTTCCTGCAGGGAGTGAGTTAAGCCAATCTTTAGCTCTATCACGCAATGAAAAAGGAAATAATCTTAGCCTAATAGCATCATCACTAACTCCATTATGTTTAAAGGTATCACAAATTTCAAGGAAGTTAACGATGTGTGCATTAGGGTCATTACTTGGTAACCCACTAAACTGAATGTTTGTCTGGATCATTTGAATTATTGCAGGCTTTATTTCAAAATTATTGGCATGGAATGTAGGCTTGCAAATGCTGGACGTCGCCCCATCAATGTTTGGACAAGCATAATCCAAGAGGGTGTGATTTCCTTCTGCCATCTCTCTTTCTATCTCTATGGCTGGTTCGCAACTAACAACCTCTTTTCTTGCTTTTCCTTTGTTGGCCCTTTGCAACAAGCGAAGGGTCCTTTCAATCTCAGGATCGAATTCTGCTAAACCTTCCTGTCTAGTGTGTGTCATGCACTAGTAAATCTGAACTAGTAGAATTCGAACAAATAAATAAAAATAATAACAAAAATAAAAACAAATAAAAAGAAAATAATAACAGAAATAAAAGGTCCAAATTAATCAAGGTTAACAAATTCTAATATTATTTTAGGATTAAATCCCCGGCAACGGCGCCAAAAACTTGATAGCTATAAATATATAACCCTAGCAAGTGCACTAGTTATCAAGTAGTATAAAAGATCGTTCCCACGGGGATTTTAAAACATAAGTATTAGAACCACAATCTTCCCTAATTATCTAGACAACTGAAATTCACAATTGAGCAAGGACTATTTAGAATAAAGATTAGCATAAGAAAATAAAAGCGAAGGTGATCACTAATCAAATCTACAAAGGATGGAATCGCTAGGGCTTTTGGTCCACCTAACCAATGCAGTGAATATTTATGGGTTTGATTTACAAAGATTAGTTGTCATTTTCATAAGATGAAGTCTTTCCAATTTTATTTAATATTCTCTCTCGAGATATACTAAACCTACGCCCATCAGGTAGCCCTTCGATCTCTCGAGTATAACTCTCAAGATGGGAGTGCATCAAGTCTAAGAAGACCATGAAATTTAGATGAATCATGTATATATATCTCTATATACCATTCAATTCACACTATGAATTATTCAGTGCATTATGTGAATTCCTCTCTCGATTCATTCACATAACGCAAATCAATTAAGAGATGGCCAAGCTCTTAATTGCATTAAGCACAATAATTCATAGACTATATGAAAATCAAAATCTTGGCTAAATCATAAAGATAAAAATATATTCAATAACATGATTAGGCTTTCCTCAGCCCTAGCAAGAAACAAATCAGTTCATGATAAGAGAATTAAAGCAAACAAAGGGAAAGAAAGAACTCTTGAATTCTCCCATGGTGCTGAGATCTCCTCTTCTTGCTGCCACTTTCTTCTTGAGGTTTCTTGAATTCTTGATCACCTTCCCCAAGTTTCTTGATTTGTTTTCTCCTTTCTTGATTGATTGCTCATTTGCTTCTTTATTCAATCTAGAGATTGAGTGATTGAGTCATGCCCTTAGCTGGTCCACCCCCTCCTTTATATAGATTGAAGGGGAGGGGGGTGGTCTCCTACTTCCTCTTGAAGTTTATCTTACAAAAATAGAAAGTCCTATCCTAATTCTAATTTTATCTCTTTATCTAATGAACTCAATCCCTTTATCTCTCTAAGATTATATCAAGAATTTAGATCTAGAAGGATTCTTCTTAGTTTCTTGTTCTTGGATTCGTAATAGACCTCCTCTACGAATTGGGCTTCAGCTAGGCTTTTCTGCGAGTTGGGCTTTAGCTACGGATTGGGTTTTCCTACGAAATTGCCCCAACTTCAGGCCCAGATTTGACTTCGATACAGGCCGAATCAGCGAAAGCCCAAAATATGAAAGTTGTGGATTTTTCTCTTATCTTTCAAGTGGGTCTTGAATTAGCCCATTCGGAGTTCGGAGACGCGAGTTTGGCCCAGATCATTGAACGATATCGAAACTGTGAAAAATCATCCGATTTGTCTTTCTTTGCTCTTGATGCCTTCTTTCATGCCCTGAACAGAAATATGAGTCCAATTAGATGCTAATTCAGTATAAAAGACATAGTAATTGGGGATACAAGTATAATAAATTCTCCTCTCATCATCTACTATCGGTATATACCGAATGTAATGTTTTTTCTGAGTGGTGAGATCATGAAAAAATGGAAGTTAGCTTCAACATGTTTGGTGCGTGCATGAAAAATAGGATTGGCAACCAGGTGTGTAGCCCCCATGTTGTCACACCAGATGATAGGTGGAGGAGTTGAATAGCTGAGATCCTCAAGTAATGATTGAATCCATAAGAGCTCGGTGACGGCATTTGCAAGGGCTCGAAACTCAGAATTGGTACTAGAATGGACCGACTATCTTTGGTTGCTTCTTAAAGCTCCAAGTAATGAGATTTGAACCAAGATAGACGGCATAGTTTCTAGTGGATCACCGGTCATCTGGACAGCTTGCCCAGTCAGCATCAATATAAGTGATTAGTTGGTGTGATGAAGAAGGTCAGAAAAGAAGACCATGAGAAAGAGTAGCTTTGATATATCTGAGGATTCTTTTTACTGCCGCTCAATGTTCATCAGTTGGAGACTGAAGGAATTGGAAAATTTTATTGACAGCAAAAGAAATGTCCAGCCGAGTAATGGTTACATACTGGAGAGCTCCTACTATACTCCAATACTTGGTCAGATTAGGTAATGGTGTGCCAGAATCTTTAGATAATCGGCTAGAGGTAGCCATGGGTGAAGAGACTGGTTTATCTCCTTCTAAATTTGTGCGATGCAACAACTCCAGTATATATCACTGTAGAGAGAGAGAGAGAGAGAGATAGATCACTAGAGGAGCAGTTTACTTCGTTGCCCAAAAAATAGTGTACTAGACCCAAATCTTTTAGAGGGAACACCACAAATAAGGACTTGAGGAAACTGGCTACAGTAGCGGAAGAGTTTCCAATTAAGATGATATCATCGACATACACAAGTAGAATCATCATTGTATTACCAGTATTGAAGACGACTAGTGATGGATCAGCTGTGGAGTTCCAAAAACCCATTTGTCGAAGAATAGAACTCAAACGAGAGTGCCATGCCCGGGGTGCCTATTTGAGCCCATAGAGAGCCTTGCGCAGTTTGTAGACATGAGTAGGATGTGCTGGATCAACAAACCCTTTGGGTTGATGAACATAAATGTCCTCATTGAGTACTCCATGTAGAAAGGCATTGTTAATGTCCAATAAATGCACTGGCCAATTATGAGAAACTGCAAGAGATAGAATTGTATGGATGGTAATTGGTTTGACAATAGGGTTGAAAGTCAAAGTAGTCAACGCCTGGAACTTGATGAAAACCTTGGGCAACGAGCTGGGCTTTGTAGCAATTAATAGAATCCATCAACTTTCTTTTTGATTTTGTAGACCCATTTAGTTCCAACAATGTTCATTGATGGATCGTATAGAGCCAACTGCCAAGTGTTGTTATTGATTAACGCCCTATATTCTTTCTGCATTGCCACACACCATTGTTCAGACTTTGTTGCTTGGGAATAAGATTTTGGTTCTTGTTCTTCATTGGAGAGAAGAGTTAGAAGAGCAGATGGTATGGGGTACCTCGTGGCAGTGTGAGAGCGTGGAAGAGTACTATTCAAAGATTTGGTACACATAGAGTGAGATGAAGTAGGTGGCTGCACAACTTAGTGTGATCCAACAACTCCTAAATACTTTGATATTGTGGTGGTCGGTCAGAAGGGGGTGAGGTACTGGTAATGGAATTAACCGGTGATGGTGAAGAAGACTATTGAGGAAGTCCAGGAGAGATCGGGACAGAACTGAAACTTTCTGTAGGAGGAGCAGTTGATGAGGGCTGCCGTGGGATTGGCACAGAGATGTATACATCGGTAGGAGTAGTGGTAGTGCTAGATGAGGGGCTGTCAATTCTTGGAAAAAAAGTTTCATCGAACACAATATGGTGAGCAATGAATGTATGCCTTGTAGGAACATGAAGGCACTTATAGCCTTTGTGAGAAGCACTATAGCCAATGAAAATACATTAGAGAGATCGAAACATAAATTTGTTCCTGTTGTATGTTTGTAAGAAAGGATAACAGGTACATCCAAAACAGCGAAGCATAGAATAATCTGGACTAGTGTGAAAAAACTTCTCATAAGGAAACATACTATTGAGAACCACAGTGGGCAGCGGATTGATCAAGAAGATAGCAATTTTTGTTGTATCAACCTAGAAGGAGAAGGGGAGATTGGAGGTGGCCAGTAGAGATAAGACTGATTAGTGTGAGGGCAAGCAAGTTGATGAGTGATTCCTTGAGAGTTGAGGTAGCGAGATAAGTGACAATACTTGCCACTCCAATCAGATTGAAACGTTTTGATCTTAGCATCAAAGAGGACTTCAACATGTCTCTTAAACTTAAGAAATATCTCAAATATATCTAATTTTTGAGCCATACGATATATCCAAGAAAATTTTGAAAAATCATCCCTAAAAATAACATAATAAGATTATCCACTATTTGACTTAATGGGAGTTGGGCCCCATACATAAAAAAATAAATAAATAAATCTAAAGGGTGCATGGACTGAGAACTGGAAGAACGTAAAGACAACCTATGACTCTTACTCATTTGACATGACTCACAAATTGATTGATTAGTTCTAGATCTATCAAAAGGAAGACCAAATTTTGAATTGACTTGCCGTACGTGTGTAGAGCTGTATGACCGAGACGAAGATGCCATTCATGAATAGAAGTCCGTTTACCAACAAAAGCCCATGGTGTTATGGTGGCCAAAGAAAGGAAGCTATATAAGCCATCTCTACTGACCCCTCGTAGTAGAATTATCCCTAAATAGTCCTTCACATAACAACAATCACGATGAAATTCAAAAAATAAATCATTATCCTCTATAAATTAACTAACAAATAATAAATTTTTGTAGATTGATGGAACATGACAGATATCTTTTAAAGAAAATGCATGTTGATCAAACATCATAGAAGAAGATCCAGTATATTGATTGTGCAAACCTTGACCATTCCCAACCTTCACTTGATCGGACCCAGTATATTCAGATCGTTTCTACAGATTGTCTAAATCTGGGGTCATATGATGTGTAGCTCCTAAATCTGGATACCAGTTGGAGTTGAAGCTATTTTCATTATGGGAATTCTGATACTGAGGTGTACTTATTTCTCCATGAAACACAGATGGTTTGGTGTATGTGTTATCATTAGCAAAACCAAAAGCATATTTTGCTTCTTGACATTGAAGAGCACTATGTCAGCTTTATTACAGATTTGGTAAATTATATTGCTCTTACCTCTATGCCCTCTAGAAAATTGTTGAGATTGATTTGAAAAATATTGAGGATTATATTGGGAAAACCCACGACCTTGTCCTCTTCCTCTTATAGTATTGAATGATGGAGAAAATTGCTGTGGAGGTTTTTGAGAGTTGTTACCTTTATTTTTGGAAGTAACACCAGCAAGGTTGGCATTATGAGAATCAGAGATGTGGGACTGTTCTCTACAAAAAAAAAAAAAATTATTTCTAGCGATAGTTTATGAGGGGGCTGAATAGGAGCTGCTGGTAAAAATATTGGTCTTGTCTGTGTAACTTGAATAGGGTTTCCTCCCAGTCCCAGCGCCTCTTCCTGTTCTCATTTTATTCCCCCTCTAAAACATTTCATTCTCTTCCTGCCTCTCTATATATATCTCCTCTCTCAATCGTCTGTTTCTCTCTCAATCGAATTTCAAACCACCGCCGTCTCCTTCTCAACCGAGCTTAACACCATTGGACAGGATCCAACCATAGGTAAATCTCTCTCTCTCTCTCTCCTCTCTATCTCTTTCTATTTGGTCGATCTCATCATTTGATTTTGTTCTGTACCAACAAATGTCTCGGTCTCAGAGGGTTGCACAATTCACACATTACTGGTGATCTGTGTGTATATGTGTGTTTTGGTGGTTGTTTTTAGTTTATTTAAATTGGTAGATAAAGAATTGTAGGGTGATGTTATGCTTTCAGTTTATTTAAATTGGTAGATAATGCCAACATCTTTTATTACGGCAGCTGCTAAATTCTTTATGTTTCATCGAATAGCTCCATTATATGCTTAGTTGAATTTATGCTAGTGAATCCATCTGCCATTTAGATTTTGCATTTGGTTTACATCAAGAGTTGTAGAAAAACAAACATTCAAGAATCACTTTTAAATAACTTGAGAAAAATAGAGAAAACAGGACTATTTATAGTGTGACAAAGCAGTAAGTCATTCAGTTTTTCCATTTCAGCTATTCTCAAATGGATTCAATTCACAATATGCATCCTCCATGTATCGTGCCATCA
Source organism: Nelumbo nucifera (assembly GCF_055504915.1). Classification (NCBI taxonomy): domain Eukaryota; kingdom Viridiplantae; phylum Streptophyta; class Magnoliopsida; order Proteales; family Nelumbonaceae; genus Nelumbo; species Nelumbo nucifera. The sequence goes on along the minus strand of NC_142649.1, from coordinate 141,188,909 downwards.
TTCATTTGTATATATTAGCATTTTGAAGCTAAAATTGGGTGGAGGTAAAAAGAAACAATTTAAGAATCCTTATTAATGATGGATATGGTACTAAACAGAACAAAATGGCAAAACTAGACTGCAGGGTTGTTTGGCAAACCATTCTTCTTGGTAAATGAAAGATAGACTTGTCAAAGCTTGCAACTCTAATCTACTGAGTTTCTTTTCTCATGCCACCCCATTAGAAGTAATTGACCCTGATCTTCTGCAATTAGCTTCTGCGTATGCAAACTTGTCTCTGAAATTATAGCACGAGAGGATGTTATTGAAGTAGCAAGCTAGTGTTCTGATAAAATAGCAGAATATAAAGAAGTGAGGTCTGAGATGATATCTTACTCTTGGCCCTTGTAATTCCAGGCATCCCATCCTGTTGGAACCATAATTACTGAGATTTCTACATTGTGAAAAATGACTCTGGAATAAGGTCCGTAGGCCCCCCAAGATAGACTTGAGCAGTCCCACTGAAAGCACACATGTTGAACACAAAACCAATTGATTCATCTGCTGAGCATCTACCTTGTCAGTGACCACTAGGTTGGTGTTAAACCAAAATTGAAGTAATACTGACAGCATAACTCAAACCTGACTTGAAATTGGTCAAAACCCAATCTTCAAGTTGGATTGTCTGATTGACTTCACCTATAGTGTGAGCTTCAGCTTTAGCCTGAAACCTTGTCAGTCAGTAAGGAACTAAGGAACTTGTTACTCAGGAGATTATTTAGTTGGAATAAAAGCTTTCAGAAGAATAACCCAATCAAGACCAATCGGATTTTTTAATCTTTGCTCTGTACGTAGGATACCTCCAGGGGGCTTAAAAGCGATTGCTCTGTACATCATATAACTTTCTTAATTTCCTGTTAGTTTGACCAACACTGTGTCATAATGCCTAAGCTGCAATACTTTCTATCTTAATTTCACAGTGAAATTATTTTCATATAACTTTCTATAAGTACACCTTTGCCAACTAAGTTGTTGTCACTACTCTATCAGTAATAACTCCATTAAGTTCAGGGCACTTGCTGAACTTAATTTGGGTTGGACTCAAGTCAGGTTCAAGTTGGCCTACGTAAATATATAGACAAAGCTATGGTGATTCAAAAGTATTATATTTGTCTCACACCAAAAAACCTAGCCTTTGATTAACTTACAATAGTTGGGTTAAATTGATCAAGGACTCAAGCCTAACCCAACCTGAAGTTAAATTGAACCCATGTTTTCAATCCTGAGCTAACCCTGATAAGACCTCCAATCCAACTCAACTCAACCCTTGTTCTCTTTTTTTTTTTTGTTTTATATTTAATGAGTTTTTATTGTTTGATTATTTTTGAATAGGTCTGTTATCATATCTAGGTAGCTGCATGTGTTACTTAATTTAAGTGTTCTTATTGTGTCTTTAGTGTATTTTCGTGGTTTATTTGTATATTTATCAATTTCATGATTTCTAATATTTGAATATATTGACAAGCGATATATATTATTCATCATTGTTTATCAATTTCATATCTTTAATTAGGATATGTATTTGTTTACATCAGCTTCATTCATTCACCAGTTGAGATGACAAGCCATACTCCCCAAGGGAATGATGAGTGTCCAAAGAGGATCCGGGCATCACCTAAGAAGAGAAATGTTGCTGTTACATTAAGCTCCCCCAGCATACCCTAGTAAAAATGATTTCTACCAACCCCTTTTTTTTGCCAGTATGTCAGCCAATCCATTTGTTGATCTGTAAATACATTACCCCAGTAAAAATAATTTCCTACCTTGTGTTTCTATATGGCCATGGAGTCAAATTTTGGTTATTTATCCATTGCACCACTACTTTAGAATCTCCTCCTAGAATTTTCAATGGATTGGGTCTGGTTTGGGATAGGGTGTACCAATCCCAAACTGGTTGTTAATCAGTTCCATAACTTGGACTCAGAACCAGAACCAATTGTTAATTGGGGATAGTGTTAGACAGTTTTGTATGCCCTTAGTTTCAATCCGATTTGATGTACTTTTGTTATTTAGTGGAAATGAATAAAGTGCATGTTTGATTCATGTTGTTTGGTTTAATTCTGTGTAAGACCCTAAAACTGGACACTTATAGAGACTCGTGTTAGTTTTAAATGTTCACAGCCATTGGATAAGTCTGGGGAGATTTATCCAGCCAAGGCTGATACTACTGTGCCACCAAGTGTTAGGATGGCCTGTCTCGGCCACCAGGGTAAGACCCAAGGCACATGCAGTATGGGATTACTCGAATCCTTGAATCGGACCAGATTTCCAGTATTGCCCTGAACCTTGGAGATAGATGGGCAAAAACTGGAAAGTTACACCTGACCCCTAGACTCGATTATGACACTTCACTAGATGTTGGATCGGGTTGTCTTTGATATGCCAATCAGTGAGATCCTTAGATGGGGATCAAAACCTGGGTATGTTGGGACAGTCTGAGAATTCATCTGAGTGGGTGATTATAGTGATAGGATTAGCCCCTTTGTCGGACAAAGGGTAATGATCGGGAATGCACTCTCTCTGATGGAAACCAAACTGTCGGAAGTTGATTTCAATCGTTGGAATTTTGTTTTGCAAAATTAATATATTTATATATATATGTAAAGTTTCGAATTGTTTGCAAATGGTTTTAATTCCCGGGATCCATGTGAGTGGAGAGTGCGGCACTGTTCCTTGCAGTCGAGGGAGAGGTCTTCTCTTGTCGGGCAGTGCTTGATCATTAAGGGCTGAGAGGTTGAGTGTAAGACCATTTAGGATAGTACCTAATGGGCTAATCTTGCACCTGCCCACAGTCCCTGGGTTTTTATAAGATGGCTTGGCCCAAGAACCACTTAATGTAAATGTTGGGCCCATAGGGTCCATGTGATGGACTCATGGGTTCACTGAGTTTTTCAATGAATTCGGCTGGGCCTTGTATTAAAGGCTGGGCCGAACCCATGTGGCTGGTGTGTAGATCAATGCTTGGGTCCCATGCCACAAAAAGAAGCCCAATTGGGCGGCAGATTAGAAACTAGTTAAACACTGAACATATAATGGGCCAAAAGCCCATTTCGAGCTGGGCTGATATGATCACCCATCTATGGGGCGAATCTGAGATTAATGTTAGTAAAATGATTGGTCCTTTAACCTTATCCACTCTAGGAGACCAAATTCAAATTAGATTTGAATCTAGTAACCTCTTGATAAGATCAGGAGTAAACTAACTTAATTTGCAGATAGGATTAAGATAATCCCCTATCCAAATACAGATTTGGATTGGGATAACTCCTAATTAGAAAGTTTCTTAATCAAGAAGAAAGGAGGAGAAACCAAGAGAAACATATCAGATTTCGAACCTAGGGAGAGCAGGAAAGAAAACTCCCTGCGAATTGAGATCAGATCTCATTCATACTCCAGAGAGAAGAGAAGCAGTTCAACCATCTTCGTCCCTGGAGTTCTCCTCCTACCGCCGCCATTCCCTCTTGCAAGATTCGATCTTTACAGCAATAGGAAGTCAAGAAATCAGTTCTTGACATCAATCTTGCAGGAAAAACTGAAAAAGATTCGGTGTTCAGAGTTTCCAGAGGATTCTTGCGAAGGATCCAGTGTGTAGGATGCACTCCACTGGTTCCAATCCATCCACAGCTGTGTCATCTTTAGCAGGAGTAGATCTTGGTTTCTTCTTCGGGCGTGAACACCAACTTTGGGAGATACTACTTCTCCGGATCAGGTATATTCCTCCCTTTTACTTTTTGGTTCAGATCTGGTTCGATTATAGTTCAAGTAAGATCCTTGAATATGGTATTCTAAATTTAGGGAATATGATTCCCAGTTCGAAGAAGGTAGGAAAATTTTTGAAATTCGCCCACCCATTCCGCAACTTTATTGGTTTCCATTAGATGGATCCTACCATTCTTTCAGTGGTATCCGAGCCACAGGTTCGAATCTTGAACCAAAAGAAAATCAGATCTGACCCTGCGCAGATGGATAGAAGATGTTTTGCCAAGATTTGCGCAGATTGCTTTCTTTTTTTTTTCAAAAAATGGTTTCTTGTTAAGGGCGATTGATCTGAAATTAATTTTTATTAAATCCAAAATTTATTTAGAATTGTTCTTTATTTATTTTGATTTAATGGACTGTTCGAACCTGGAGATCGCAGTGCAGATTTGGCGCAGATGGTCTGCGCACCCTTTTTCATTTATTTCATTCAATTCGGTTTGTAAATAATTTTTTTTATTTTCTAGACTGAATGTATAGGATTTGATCAAGAATGTAATTAATTAATAGAAATAGGATTTCTGTTATTTATTTTCTTGATTAAAGAAGAAGGAAGAAGATGGCAGCGCTGGAGATTTGCAGATGGAGAAATCGCTTTCTGCGATTTGCAATTTGTGAAACTGCAGCCTTAGTGATTAACCTCTGTTTTGCAGGTGGTGCGAATAGTCAATAATTGATTTGTGATTGTTTAAAATCAAGATTATTAATTTCAGATCTTTCATGAATTAATTCTTGAATTGAAAATCAGTTTTGGACCATTTCGGACTAGATTGGATAAAAACTGTTTGGACCGAATCTAGGGTTCGAAGGGGACTGTTTTTCAGTCCATATTTCTCACACTTGTTGTTCCAAATCTGATGTTCAATTACAGGGATTAATTCGACCCACCTGTAAAGCCCAGTTTTAAAGGGTTAAAACTACAAAAGCCCATTAGTGTGAGATAAGGTGTATGGGCCGAACTGCTAACTGCGATTCAGCCCATACACCTAGTACACATTAATTGTTAATGATTTAGATTTTAAATGGGCTATTCGATGGGCTTTACATCAGTTAATTGATTGGATCAATTCCTCCTTTACATGTGATGTTTGGATGTTTGATGTACTACGACCATGGGCTATAAGCACTAGGCCCATGAAGACTCGTTAGTGGCTCTTGCCCACACCATGGCTGAATGCACATCATTGCCATGGTGTCCCTTAAGGTCATTGCATGACCCCTCCTTGCTTGGTGGGCCCCACAACCCTGCAAAGGGATGCGTATGGAACCCCAAGCCACTTAAGGCCCACCAGAAATCTGACTTTATGAAAGTCAGTGGGAGCTACTCTGGCTTGACCTAAATTAGAACTAGGGCGTAATTTCGTTCCCTCCAGCAAATATGAGTGCATGCGATAGGGAGATCCATATGATGGACTCTCTAAAGGCCTTCCATCATTAGCACAATGATGGGTCCTTCAGTAATGAGGAAACACACCATAAAATTGGGTTATCCATTTACTGTTGGATCTGTCAGAGTGTTTCATAAGATGATAGGGGCGTCATAGACCGATGTGGGAGGGGCTTCACTAGAAAATGGGAACTTTCTCACGGTACCTTGGCGTAACCTGAATATGATGGGTAAGCACTCACTGGACAGAAAGGTTTACCTGAAAACGGCTCTGAACCCTGTCTGACAGAGGCCAAAAAAGGGAAACTCATTTGATGAGTGGATATGATCCATCATAGAAAGGTGGTGAGGTTATGCAGCTGAAACAGTTGGCTTCACGCACCCCATGTGATTTCCCACATTTCCAGAGACATTTCATTGTCTCCGTCATTGAGAAAGGAGGGAAATCTCAAAGATGAACAAATGGGAATGGAACATAGATTAAAAACCATATCTATGTAGGTAACATGAATCTAACAAAGGTTGTGGACTAACGATTTTGCTATTTTATCAGAAAATGGCAAACGGTCAATTCGCAAAGTTTCTAGACGATAACAAGCTTAAGGGTCCAAACTATGCCGACTGGTACAAAAATCTTATGCTGGTCCTAACTTCTGAAAAGTTAGATAAGGTAGTGAAAAATCCTGCCCCGGAGCATCCGGGTGATAGGGCTTCTGAGGCCCGTAGGAGGGATTACCAAGATTGGAAGGACAAGAACTCCCTAGCCCGCTGCTTTGTCATTGCCTCATTAGACAACTCAATACAGAGGCGGTTCGATCAGATCGAGCTAGCCAAGGACATATTGGACAGTCTAAAGACAATGTATGAAGAGCAGAACCGTTCTACTCGACAGAAGGTCCTGAAATTATTCATGACTGCGCAGATGTCCAAGGGGCAGAAAGTTCATAACCATTGTCTTCGGATGATGGGATACATTAACAAACTAGAAGCTCTTGGATCTGGACTAGATCTTGGCACGCAAATGGATGCCATCCTGAATTCTTTGCCCTCTTCTTTCAATGCGTTCACAATGAACTACAATATGAATAAGCTGAATGTCAACGTCCAGGAACTCAGCAATATGTTGTAGAGGGCCGAGGATCTACTCAAGAAGGATGAGCCTGTGGTTATGCTTGCCGAAGCTAACAAATCGGGCAAGAAAAAGAGAAAGGCAAAGAAGCCCCAGAAGAAAACTGCCAAGCCTAAGAAGCAGAAGAAGAACAAGGCATCTGATGTCTGTCACTTCTGCAAGCAAGCCAGCCACTGGAAGAGGAACTATCCTGCCTACCTGGAATCTAAGAAAGGTAACATCGAAACTTGTGTCATAGAAACTAATATGTTAGTTACTTCTATTTCCTGGTGTGTTGACTCTGGGGCTTCAACTCATGCGTGTAACTCACTGCAGGGGTTCAAAGTTAGCAGAAGGTTGAGTGAAGGCGAAGTGACACTGTTCTTGGGAACGACTGCAAGTGTTGCAGCTGCGGCAATAGGAACCGTAGAATTAGTTTTTAGAGGAGTGCTTGTACTTAAAGATTGTCTTTATGTACAGAACTTGAGAAGAAGTTTGATTTCTGTTTCTAAATTGTGTGCTGATGGATATATTATTTATTTTAGTAATATGATTACTGTTAAACAGAATAACAAATACATTGCATGCGGGGAACTAGAGAACGGTCTCTATGTTCTACATCCTTCTCTGGAAACTAACTTAACCAAAACTACGTCGGTCAAAAATCACAAGAAAAGGAATCGTGATACAGTAAATCCCACATGCCTATGGCATTACCGACTTGGTCATATCGGTGTTGACCGAATCACAAGGCTGGTAAAGGATGGTCCTTTGGATTTTCTAACCGTAGAAAATCTTCCCACTTGTGAGCCTTGCCTTCAAGGTAAGATGACTAAGCGGCCATTTGACGGTAAGCCTGAGAGATCTGAAGGCACACTTGACCTAATACATACTGATGTATGTGGTCCCCTGAGTGTTAGGACACGAAATCAACACATGTATTTCATCACCTTTACAGATGATTTTTCACGATATGGTTACGTATACCTAATGAGACATAAGTCTGAATCCTTTGAAAAGTTCAAAGAGTTCAGACAGGAAGTTGAGAAACAGTTAGGGAGAGAAATTAAGGCCCTTCGATCAGATCGAGGTGGCGAGTATCTCTCTGACGAATTGATTCTGCAGTCAAAACATTTGACTTTGAGCAGAATCCGGATGAGCCTTGTGTTTACAGGAAATTCAGTGGGGATAAGATCACCTTTTTGGTGTTGTACGTGGACGATATCCTACTCATTGGGAATGATGTAGGAATTTTGACTTCAGTCAAGGTATGGCTATCACAGCAGTTCTCCATGAAAGATCTTGGAGAAGCTTTATTCATACTGGGTCTTCGACTCTATAGAGATAGATCGAAGCGGATAATTGGATTATCCCAGGCTGCTTATATTGACAAAATTGTCAAAAGATACGGCATGGAGAACTCCAAGAAAGGAAACATTCCTTTCAGGCACGGAGTCACTATCTCCAAGAAGATGTCTCCCAAGACTTCTGAGGAGATTGAGGACATGAGAGACGTTCCCTATGCCTCAGCAGTAGGGAGCATCATGTATGCCATGCTGTGCACTCGCCCGGACATTGCTCAGGCGGTGAGTGTGGTAAGCAGATTCCAGGAAAACCCAGGGAAGGAGCATTGGACTGCTGTGAAGAACATACTCAAATACCTTCGAAGGACAAAAGAGTTTTGTTTGGTATCCGATGGTAGTTCACTGCAAGTTCTAGGGTATACCGATGTCGATTTCCAGTCGGATCCAGATGATAGAAAGTCTACATCTGGGTATGTTTTCACGATAGAATCGTGTGTTGTTTGCTAGAAAAGCAGCAAACAGGGGTCTACTGCAGATTCCACAACCGAGGCCGAGTACATTGCCGTAAGTGAAGCTGCCAAGGAAGTCGTGTGGATGAAGAAATTCATACACAAATTGGGAGTGATTCCATCTAACACATCACCCATCCCGTTGTTGTGCGACAACAATGGGGCGATCGCCTAGGCTAAAGAGCCTCGGGCCCACTCGAAGTCGAAGCACATCAAGAGGAAGCACCACGTACTACGGGAGATCGTTGGTAGAGGGGATGTCCTAATTCAGAAGGTAGCATCAGCGGATAATGTGGCAGACCCATTGACTAAGCCACTGACACAGAAGGTGTTTGAGGAACACGTGGAAAGTATGGGACTCCGGCTTATACCAGATTGGACCTAAGTGCAAGTGGGAGCTGTTAAACAGTTTTGTATGCCCTTAGCTTCAATCCGATTTGATGTACTTTTGTTATTTAGTGGAAATGAATAAAGTGCATGTTTGATTCATGTTGTTTGGATTAATTCTGTGTAAGACCCTAAAACTGGACACTTATAGAGACTCGTGTTAGTTTTAAATGTTCACAGCCATTGGATAAGTCTGGGGAGATTTATCCTGCCAAGGCTGATATTGGTGTGCCACCAAGTGTTGGGATGGCCTGTCTCGGCCACCAGGGTAAGACCCAAGGCACATGTAGTATGGGATTACTCGAATCCTTGAACTGGACTAGATTTCCAGTATTGCCCTGGACCTTGGAGATAGATGGGCAAAAACTGGAAAGTTACACCTGACCCCTAGATTCGATTATGACACTTCACTATGAAACTTGATACGGGTGCAATTTGGGCGGACCCAACCTAAGTCCAGACCAATTGAACCTATGATTTTGTACAGGGTAAGCTTCGATTTTAGGGCTTCAAGTTAGACCTGGGTCCAAAAGTTAAAACTTTTAAAAGTTTTAGGCCAGGCCTGGGCCTAGTACTTACATAATCCAAACCCACTCTGGGCCTGCGTAATATATTATATATGATATATTTTTTCTGATAAATCATATATATGTATGACTGATTGATCAACTTGAGGCTGCATCAAATTTCAGTTTGGATCGTGACTCAGTTGTAGGTTCTCTGATTTGTCAGAATAGAGACCTGGGATCAAATCCCGCTGCCACCAGGGGTTGGGGGTTTAAGGGAAAAGGGATGGGCTACCCCTGTTGTGTAGCCTTATGAAATGAAGCGAAAAAAAAAATTCAGTTTGGTTCAGACCCAAGTTAAATAATTCAAGCTTGACTTCAGGGTCGGATCAAACTCGAGCCTTATGCCCAAATCTAAGGGTTGGGCATGAGTTGAACTTAAAGCAGGCCCAATCCACTTAACTCGCACCCTTAAATTTGGCCCAATGCAAATGAGAGTGGTTTTTTTTTTTTTTGAAAAATGCAAATGAGAGGTTGGTCTAACATCAAAAAATAAAAACTGATAATGATATATTTTTACTAAATTTCCATGGACACAAGAGTTTTGATAAAATATATACTTGGCAGTATGAATCCGGACTGTCCAAATTGACCTATAAAGTCCATTTACCTTCCACCTTTCAACGTCAACTGCTGGCCACTTCAAATTTATCGCCATTTGGAAGAAAGGGAGGGAGAATTACCGGGAATCCTCCTTAGCTACAACAAATCAATCCTTCTATGCTTCCATCATCATCCATGGCAATCTTCTTTGAATTTTGATCAATTTCTTATTTCTCCACAACGCGTCATTACTGAGAAACGCGAAACCAAGGACCTCCAAGGTCAGCACACGAGACAAATATCATTCGGTCCAGAGAGAAGAAGACAGACACTGTAACAAGAACACAGTCGAAACAACCCAAAATTGCATCTTTGATCAGATCACTCACAAATTAAATGGTCTGGGGCTGCTCACTGCTACATGCACACCTCCTCTACCAAATTCAAACTGATGAAACAAAAGCAATGCTTTGCTCCAATCTGCTCGTCCTTCTCCTCTCTTCCATCCTACTATGCCTGAATCTCTGCACTGCCCAACCCATCTTCAGACACCGCTTCTGTTTGGGAGGAAATTACATAGGAATAGCACATATCAGGCCAACCTTAACCTTCTCCTCACTTCCATATCCTCTAATGTTTCAGTCGACAACAGATTCAATACTGCCACTGCCGGCCAGAATCCTGATAGAGCCAATGGTCTCTTTTTATGCAAAGGGGATGCCACCCCTGAACAATGTTGAAACTGCATTACGGTTGCAACTCAGGATGTCCCACAACGTTGTCCTATCAGACTGACTACAGGAATAGACTATTCCCATTCCTGTTTGAACCAAACTGACTATAGGAATAGACTATTCCGATTCAAAATTTAGAGCATTTTGTTTCCAGTTCCAAGTGCAAACCAAACGGACCCTGAGTTATCTCCACGATAATACAGGTATGATATGATGGTATTGTCATTGACAATCTATTCCAGCAATTCAGTGCAAAGAAAATCATGTAAAGGGACACCATATTATTTAGACCTGTCTACTAGATGAAAAATATATAACTGTAGAAATTACATTGGAGACAATCATGAAATGCGTAGTCTACTTCCTTTGCATCTATTCTCTTTCCTGGCCGGATGGCTCACAAGAGCTGGTTGATAGGCACTTGATTTTTTGTCATCATAGGTTCCGGTTTATCAAGGACTATTGAACAGCCGGTGCACAAGTCTCTTACTAATGTGGGTCTGACAAGGGACACAGGTTGTTTCTAATCCGTCAATCAAGGAGTTGTAGCAATCATTAATTAATAATGTTGAAAAGGGGAATTGATTCTGGTATCGTATTGAAAATATAAATGCAGTTAAAAGTTGAGTTAAAACTCCCATAAATATTTCTTCAACACCATTCTTTGTTTCTCTAGCCAAGTTTATCATATCAGATGAGATGGACCAATCAATATTAGACTTGTCTATTTCGGGGAATACGGATTATCACAGTCGACCCATTCACTCTAATTTCCTTTTTTTTCATTACTGACTTCATCTTCCGTAGTTGGATGTGAGCTCCGTTTTACATTTTCCTTTATTTCTAACATCACTTTTAGTTTTTTTGGATATTTTAAATTTTAATTGTAGTTACCGGTTACTAAAATAAATCCAGTAATTTTTAGGGATTTTCGATATGATATGGTTTTCCATATCATAGTCGAACCCTGAAATTTTATATATCCAGCTACTTACCTTAGATCTGGCATTACATTGCAGAGGACTTTATTGTTTCTAGCATCTCATGCTAGTCTAAATTAAATGGAATTTGAATGAAGCCCAGCTAACACTTGTTTGACCGGCTTGTTTGGTTGGCAATTCTTACAGATGGAGTTTGGAGTTACCCAGAAATTGTTCTCAGTGCCTTGATTTAACCCAAACTAGATTTCCCTTAGACAAGGTCACTCAAGAAAGTGGTAGTCTGTTGTTTCTATCTAGAATATAACTTCTTGATCTCCTTTAAGTATCCTTAATCCCATTTTGTAGGGACTGCCTTGCGTAGGTCTTTCCACCAAGTACTTCACTCTACCCCAGGTCTTGGGTGAATGATGTTATCTTCCAAACGAGAGAACCAAATATCAGATAGAGCATATATGGATTTTTTTTTTCGTTTTATTTATTTCTTGAGAAAACCATGTCTTACCATCTCAGAAACCCCAGACCACCCTTGACTTCAAGGGGATTGTTTTGCAACTTTTATCCCCTATACGAATAAAATTCCAGTGGAAATGGATGGATTTGCCCTGCATTAATCCCTTGGTTTAGAAATGCCAAATTGCCAATAGAATCTCCAACCAAACGTAACAGAAGGTATGGTAATGGCAATACAGTAATGAATCGATAGCGTCGGTCGTTTGAGATTCTTTCTAAGGATTTCAACCCAGAAGTTCTAGTTCGAGAATCTCAATGGACACCTACCTGGTTACTAATATTTGTTTTGGGTATCATAGTCTTTATGATGTACTAATATCCTGACACCAAAAGGAAATCACTGCAAATGTGAGTAGATAATAAATTGAGTAGACCGGGCAATTGGGTTGGGTTGGTCAGGTTCAGGTTGGGCCAAGACATTTCGGGTTGATTTTGGGTCGGGTTGGGTTATCAAATACTAGACCCTAATCTTAAATATTCGGGTTAGGGTTGACCCATGGGTTAATTCGGGTTATTCCAAAAAATAACTGAAATTTAAAAAAAATAAAGAAAAACTATATGAAAAATATCAAAATTAGAGGAATTAATCTTAAAATTCCAAATATAAAATTAAAAAAACTTTAAAAAGTAAACAATAAAGAGTAAAGATTAAATAAAAAAAATTAAAGAGTGGAAACTTATAACAATGCATAAATAATCCCAATTAAACTTGACAATCAGATCAGCGGATTGACCCATTGGATCGAGTTGGATCATTCTCACATTCAGGTAGCTAAATATAAGACCCTAACCCTGTTTTTTCGGATTGAGTAGGGTCGGATTCGTAGGTTGGAACAACTTTTTGCCAGGTCTAAAATTGAGCATAGACCAGCACATTCAAATTTTATATGAACCAGTACTAATTACCTGTTGATAAGTAGATAACCTACCTAACCCGTCCCGAGATTGATCATGCAATACTGCAAGGGATCAAGAAATAAGATCAAGGAAGTCAAGTGCCTGCACTCAGCACTCCTCTGCCCATCATCCAAATTCAAGCATTTCAACCTTGCGAAATGGTCTCTGGGCCCATAATCACACCCACTCCAGTCTTTTTTTTTTTATTTTTTTTATTTTTATGAGAAAAAAGTGAAAAAAAACATGGTCAGGGCAATAAGAATACTTGATAACGCTAGAGGAAGGGCTTGAACCTTCGACCTTGTGGTTAACAGCCACACGCTCTAACCAACTGAGCTACTCCAGCACAGCAAATATTAGTGTGCAAAACGTATAAAATTGAATTGATGCTGGGATAAGTTGAGATCAAGCATGAATTAGTTTGAGCTCTTGGTAAATGATGGCCAAGCTACCTATTATCTTTTTTTAAGTTGTGATATCATAGAACAATATTACCATTTTTCTTTTGTTATTTTGTGATGAATATATAGTTTTTGCTTTACATAACAATTTTCTCATAAATACATGCATGCATGTGAATTCATATGGCTCAATGGGCTGGGCCCTTATGTAGCCATCCCACTCTAAATCACTTTTGGTGCTTTAAGTTAAGCAAAGGTCCAAATTTGGGCTTATGAACCTTCTAAGTTCTAACCCAATTTGTCCTGGGCTGGGTGGGCCTGGTTAGGTTTGGGTTGAAGGATCCAAGTTGCTGTCTGCAATTTGGACATTTAGGGCTTTCCATTGCTTTTATTCCTACAGTGCCGAGTTGAAATCTAAGATAAATTATTAGTAAGAAAAATATAAAATGAAATTTGTAAATAGCTAAATTCCTAGTAATTGTGCACATGCATACAAATAACTTGCTTCGAACATGAACAAATTATGAACTTCTTTTTCATTTTATTTTTTTTCATAGTCAGTCACAATGGAGAAAGACCAGACAAAGAAAGTACATCAATATAGAAGAATAATCTTAACCAAGAATGGGTGATTGGATAAAAAAAGAATAAAATGTCTACGGACGAACTTGAGATAGTGGCTGATAAGTGATAATTAATTTAAAGCAGCGTGGGGATCATCGAGACCAAACAAAGGTTTTCATCCTCATCATTCTTCTTGAGAATCCTTTGTAACCCCAGATATAAATTAGAATCTCTTACTTTGTATAGTTCTATGTCAAAGGGTCAAGTTTAATCCCCTCCACCCCTAAGGGTATTTTCATGATTATTAATAAAGCTTTTTTTTCAAAAGAAAACAAAATAAAGATTTGTTTTGCATTTTTCAGTGATAATATTGTAGTCAAACCATTTTATATTCTCATTTTTATGGGTCCTGCCTGTGAGAAGAAAATCAAGAGTTGCATAAATTCGATATTTAGTAGCAGTCCACTAATCTTTATAAGCAAGGTACCAACCATTTGGTTGGTAAGGTCTCTTGTTGATCAAAGTGGATACTTGAAATTGAATCCCTCCTGCACCTGGGTTACAGTGTTGAGAAGGCTTCTGCGTTGATTGAACAGCTTCTGAGAAGCTACCAAAAATAGATTCACAGGAAAGTCTTGAGATTTTTCGGTTTTCTAGGATTTTCATTAAACACGGCTTCCTAACTGCAGAAAAACCCTTCAAACGGGCACTCTGCAAACAGGTTGGGTCTGGCGTGGTGCAATTCCAACTTGAACATGAACTGAAACTCAAATAAGACTAACCCGAGATCAAGGTGGGTTAAACACTTATCCCCACCAACTTACCCCACATAGCAAACCAGCGAGAGCACTCATGTTGAATGTTGAACAGAAAGAGGTATTTTTCCCACAAGACTAATTTTAATTCTTCATTCTTTGTTGAAATGTTTTCTTACACAGCCAGGATGATCAAATAATACTGATTCACGTCCACATTGATGGTAAAAAAAAAATATATACATATATATATATATATGTTGAATGGTGTTAGTAGGGAAAGAACCATTCAACCTAAAAGCTTAAACTGTTAAGTGAGGTTTCTTGAATAGACTTTATTCTCTAATATGTCCTTTTACACAAAAGCCCATAGGGCTTGAAGTGTAGACAGTACAAGCCTAATCATATTTTGCGCTGAAACTTAATTAATTATAATGGGGTGAAAAAACCATTCAATATAATCTAAAAGCTTAAACTGTTAAGTGAGATCCTTGAATAGATTTTATTCTATAACAAAGATATTATTTTTTTTCATAGGATGATTAAATACAGACTCACACCTATCATTTTCTACACTTATTCACATCAATATTAATACTAAAAATATAGAAAAATCTATACTGCCTATAAGATATGATACCAGCAAAAGGGTTTTGACCAATTATGATCCTCCCGTAATTTTAATAAATACCACCTAATTGGTTATTAATATCTTGTTTTTAGGGCTATAATCGGATTGGATGCAGCAAAGTTCACATCCGATCTGATTATTGAGAAATTACATCCGAATCTGATCGGATTTAAAGACTCATATTCGAATTTGAATCTTAATGGACTTGGATCGAATTTAAATTTTAATCCGACTTTGCTATAAATTTTCTAAAATACCAGAAAAAATAAAAAAGTATTTATTTTTCAACTTATATATAATAAATTAATACAAATATAACTGTATATATATAAATTTATATATAATATAATATATAGAATAGATTTTTATAATTTTAAATACAATTATGTAAAATTTATATATTAAAATTAATAAATAATATATAATCATATTTAGATTTTAATCTAATCAGATGGGGTCAAATCCAAATCTGATTTAATTAGTAATTAGGTATAGATTGTAACATCCAAGTCCAATCCAATTATATAAATACATCATCCAAATCCAAAATAATCAAATCAGATGTCGGATCAAGCCTCAGATTTTTTGATACCATTGTAAGAAGCCTACTTGTCTTCTTTTATCATAGTCAAACCCTAATTTTTCCTTTTTGTTTTTCAAATTATTATATTAGACAACCAGGATGATCAAATACTGAATCACATCAATTTCTATGTTAAAAAATATAAATGATACTAATAGTATTTGAATCAAAATAGAAATAGTTGCTTGGAGGCTTTGTAGGCTTCGAAAAATAGTATTTGAACCTAAGTATATTTCGTGTGACATTAATATATAAGATAAAAATCTACCATATGATTAAATTACTAGAGCACCCGACTATTGTATTTGCCTGATCGATGAATTGTTAAGAATACGGTTGACCCAGCAATTAGCGGACCAAGTCTAATGTAGGTCGATTCCTAATCAAAGTATTTTGAATGGTATTGGACCATTGATATCCCTATCTTACTCAATCAAGGCTATATTTACACGATACGATCCGCAGCTCGAATAAGAATGACCCGAGGTCAAGGTGGGTTTACCACTTAACCCGATCCATTGACTTTCTTCCACAGCTACAAGTTGGAGCGCATCCATGTTGAATGTTCTCCGGTCGGTAAGACCGTAAGAGGTAATTTCCTACACGACTAATTCTTTCTGTTTTTTTTTTTTTTTTGTTTTTTTTTGCTGGTAAACAAGACTAATTCTTTTCTTTTTCAAATTACTTTCTTACACAGCCATGATAATCAAATGCTGGTTCACATCAATATCGATGTTAAAACATATATATACTGAAACTACTACGTGAGTGGTTCCATTGAAATTTGAAGGTTTCTACACGCTTGGACATGGCAGGCACCTAATAAATTACATAAGCTGTTTCTGTCTCCAGCATTCAAATCATTTGTAAGGTTGCGACTCTTGATATAGTTTTTCAATGGCTCAATATGTTGTGCTGCTTCTTCTTCTTCTCCATGTTTCAAAATCCTTTCGGTTGATCTTGCTTTTGCTTCTTTTCTCCATTGTGATTGGTCCAAGTACAGAGCAAAGCTACATATACCATTTTTGTATTGAAACAGCAGGTAATTTTACTGACCACAGTACCTATCAAAACAATCTAAATCTTCTCCTCCCTACTCTTTCCTCCAAGGCTTCTTCTCTGGGCTTCTACAACGACACCACCGGCGTTGGTGCGGATCTTCATGTGCAACGGTTATGCTAGTCTTGACACATGCCGGGCTTGCGTCAGTGCTTCAAGCCGAGATATCTTACAGCGATGCCCCAACCAAAAAGAGGCAATAATATGGTATGATGATTGTCTGTTTAGATATTCAAACCGATCTATCTTCTCTACCGACGAAGAATATCCATGGGCTTGGTTTCGCGGCGGTTACAATGTCTCTGATTCGTTATTGTTTAACAAAGTATTGTCAGATTTGATGGATGGCCTAGTTATCCGCGCAGCCTACTATTCTTCTCCTCAAAAGTTTGCTACTGGAGATGCCAATTACACTCTGTTTCAGCATTTATACTGTCATGTGCAGTGTACTCCAGATCTATCTGGAATCCAGTGTGAGAAATGCTTAAGAACTGCAATTGCTGATCTTCCCAACTGTTGTGCCCTGAGACAATCAGCCTATGTTCTCCGTCCTAGCTGTTTAGTGCACTATGACATGACCCCTTTCTATCCTCCACCACCATCACCACAACCCCCCGCACCTTCAGGTACCCACAGCTACCAGGGATAGTTTTTACTAGACCCCAAAATTTTCTTGAGGTCTTGGCTCTGTTATTAGGTGAATGTTTTCTGCAAATTCAGCATTCAATAATATTGGCTAAATTTGTTTATGATCCGTAGGAAATCGGAGTACCTCATCATCATCAAAAACTATTGTTATTGTTATCATACCCGTAGCGGCAGTACTGCTGATTCCGTCCATCATTTTCTTCTTCTGTTCACTACGAAGGAAGAAAATGAGAATGGCAAGTATCCTGGCTTATTATTTTATTGTCATCGATTGTAATAAGATTCTATATATACTGTTTAGTTATTAAATGCTCTTCTTATTTCTGTTTCGTTTTTGTTTGTGGGTGTAGAGATAGTTGAGATTACAAGTGTGGAATCCTTGCAGTTTGACTTCGAGACTATAAAAGCAGCAACAGACAACTTCTCTGCTTGGAGAAGGTGGATTTGGTGCTGTTTACAAGGTAATTATTATTAATTATCAACAAACTAAAACACAAATAACAATGATGACTTGATTAAAGATCTCTAATATATAGATGCTTTACTGTATCATGATCAGGGTAGACTTTCAAGTGGGCAAGAAATAGCCGTGAAGAGATCCAGAAATTCTGGACAAGGTGACCAAGAGTTCAAGAACGAGGTTGTTTTGGTTGCTAGGCTTCAACACAGGAACCTTGTTAAACTCCTAGGGTTTTGCTTGGAAGAAGAAGAGAAGTTGCTGGTCTAGGAGTTTGTGCTTAATACGAGCCTAGATCGTTTCCTGTTTATTTTCTTTCTTTTTGATAAAAAAAAAATGTACTATACACAATAGGGTACCATGTTCTCCAAACCAATGTTAATTTTAGAGGTCAACCTAAAGGACGAACCGCTGCGTTGTGGGTCACTGGTTTGACGTTTCGAGTTGAATGGGTCAGACATTGCCACATCAGATATATATATATATATGTATATATATATATATATATATATATACATATATATATTTATATATATATGCAAAAACAGGTAATTTATCAATAAAAAATGTCTAATTATTATTTAGATGTAACAGATGTATAAATAAATATTATTTTATATTTAATTTATATTTTTTTAACTTTTTATTTATAAATATATAAAATTTGCAATTTAAGACTCAAAAATGGATTTTGAAGTGTGCGGTGACCTAGTGAATGGGTGATCAATATATAGTTCAACCATCCAGGTACCTGATGTTTTAAACCAAATGACAGGTTTCATGCAAATCAGACCCAGAATTTTGACTGGGTAATAGTTCAAACAATTCAACCCGCCGGGTCAACAAAGAACTGAAAACACCTCTCCAAACCCCTTGCAAATAGATCAGATTAAATTGAGATAGGGTACCTCCGAACCCGACCTGATAGTGATAAGAAACAATTAATGGATATGTCAAACATGGTTTCAAATTCAAAACCAGCATGAATCTACAACTTTAACAATATAAGGATAAACTATAGGCAAAAATAGGTTTAATCTAAATCCCAAATACCACTTAATTCTATATTAGAACTTTAAATTAAAATTTTTAAAAAGGGTATATCATATCAGCCAATACAATATATACATACTATATGTATATACAATATACAGTACAAATTTGTATTTATATATTTTTTGAAATAAAATTGGCTTTACATTCATCTCAGCACAAACTTTAGGACAAGACGACCAAGTTTGAACCATATTATAATTTTGGTCATTCATCAAAAACTTAAAATCTCTAATTTTGGCCAAAGGGACAACTAAATGGATGGGTTTAAAGATCTCATGTAAGAGACATGCAGACAGAAGGGTTTGATTTAAGGTGGAGCAAGCAAAAGGAATCTCTGATGAATAGCAAGTTCCACCCCGCTTCTAGAAAAAAGGTGAGCTAGGAGATATCGCTTCAGTAGTATTGGTTGGAAGAAGAGGCAAGAAACACGCTACAAAATTATACTGGCAGGATGTGGCTTATTTATTAATTTTAATTCAATAAATAAGCGTATTACATTTTCAAATCTGATTTGATCCCATTTAGCCTTCTTTATCTTTTAATTTTCTTCTTATATTAATTTTTGGAGGAATGTTATCTGCAGATCCCACCAAACGTAGACATTTGGACTGGGAAACACGCTACAAAATTATACTGGGAATAGCGCGATCTACATGAAGATTCTCGACTGAAGATTGTTCATCGAGATCTTAAATCCAGTAATATTTTATTAGATGGGGACATGAATCCCAAAATTGCAGATTTCGGCCTGGCAAAACCTGTTGGAGTGGATCAAACTCAACGGAAATACAAGTAGAATTGTTGGAACATTGTAAGTTTATCTCCAAATCTTCATCTTATTATTATTTACTAATTAGTCATATAAAAATTAATGAATCTAAATGTTTTAGGAGTAACAGTAATACCTAATTAATACGCTTATTGATACGAACCAAGAAGGATGAATGGAGAAGATATTTCTAGGCTACAGTTCTATTTATAATAGAGCTAATTATAATAAGGATATAATAGGGAGACAAGGTCGGTGACCTAAAATAAGGAAAGAAGAGAAGATAAGATATGTACAGTTATCTCCTAGAAGGAAGGAGATAATGAAACCAATTTTGATAGAATATGCTAACATCCCCCCTCAAACTCAAGATGGTAATGTATCAGTCATCTGGAGTTTGCCAATGAGAGTACAAAAGCGAAGAGGAGAGTGAGCTTTGGTAAATATATTTGTAGACTGATCCTAGGAAGGGATAGGAATAAAGCGAACAGTAACCTCGAACACATGATGACGAATAAAGTGACAATCAGTCTCAATATGCTTAGTGTGCTCATGAAAGACGTCATTGTGGGCAATCTGTATGGCGCTACGATTGTCACAGTGAAGAGGGGTTGCAGATGAATGAGTAATTCCCATGTCATGGAGTAACCATCGTAACCATAGTAGCTCGGAAGTAGTGTCAGCAAGAGCTTGATGTTCAGCTTCAATACTGGAACGAGAGACAACCGTTTGCTTCTTACTACACCAAGATATAAGGGAATCTCCAAGAAAGAAACAATAACCAGTAGTGGAGTATCTATCAGTAGGATCACCGACCCAATCAGCATCAGAATATGCGATCAAATGAAGAGAGGAAGAACTGGAGTAGTGAAGTCCATGAGATAAAGTGCCCTTGACATAACGGATGATCCGAAGCATAACAACATAATGAGTAATGCGAGGGGCAGACATGAACTGACTCACAATATGGATAGCATACGCAATATCAGGACGAGGAACAGTAAGGTATACAAGACTGCCAACTAGTTGCCGATATAAGATGCAGTCACTAAGAGGAGTACCATCAGTGGCTGCCAAATGGGAATTGGGCTCAATTGGAGTGGTAATAGTCTTAGTATCAGTGAGTCCTGCACGAGAAACAAGATCAGTGGCATACTTGGCCTGAGACAGATAATATCCCGATTGGTCGGAGGAGACCTCAATGCCTAAGAAATAAGTTAGTCGACCAAGATCTTCATTTCAAACTTTTTGCTAAGAAAGGACTTAAGAGTAGAAATGCCCTGCAAATCATCGCTAGTAATGATCATGTCATCCACATAAAGGAGGAGAAGTACACAACCTTGTGAGGTCTTTCGGATGAACAAGGCATGACCATAAGTGCTAGATTGAAAGCCAAACTGACAAATAGTAGAGCTGAATTTGGAGAACCATGCTCGAGGCGCCTGCTTAAGTTCATATAGAGCCTTACGGAGACGACAAACCTGATTAGGGAGATGATCATAACCAGGAGGGGGGTGCATATAAATCTCTTCAGAAAGATCACCATTGAAAAAAGCATTCTTAACATCCATCTGAAATAAATGTCAGTGCTTAGCTGCAGCAATCACAATAAGACTGCGAACAGAAGTGAGACAAGCTACTGGAACAAAAGTCTCATCATAATCAATGCCATACTCCTGTGTGAACCCTTTAGCTACCAATCTAGCTTTATACCTTTCAACTAAACCATCTGCCCAAGTCTTGATTTTGTAGACTCATTTGCAACCAATCACGGATTTATCTGGAGGCATGTCAACTAAATCCCAAGTATGAGTACTTGTAAGAGCTTGAATTTCTTCTGCCATTGCTTTCTACCATAGAGGGTCAGTACTAGCCTCGCGATAGGTACAAGGCTCATATAAAGATACAATGGTAGAATAACAATGAAAATCACGAAGAAGAATGGAAGGTTTAGTGACCCTACAAGAGCGACGGAGTGAAGCATTAGAATGAGCAGGGTCGAATTTATCAGGAGGAATCAAGGGCACAGAAGAAGGTAGAGCTGGAGGATCCATAGGCAAGGTAGATGCATCAGGAGAGGTTGCAGGTTATGCAGTACTGTTAGAGCTATCAGATGAAGTAGTCGGACCTACAGGTAAATCATCAGGAAAAAATGAGATAGTAGGATCAGTAAAGAAATGTGAAGATGTCGTGGTAACTCGAAATGAGGAGAGACTGGAAAACATTTTGTGTTCCCAAAAGGTAACATGACGAGATATGCAAATTCGTTGGGAAAGAGGATCCCAACACCAATATCCTTTATGTTCAATACCATACCCGAGAAAACAACATAGACGTGCTTTTGGTTCCAATTTGGTATGCTCATGAGGTTGTAATAGAACAAAACAAGCACAGCCAAATACACGAAGAGACTGGTAATCAGGGCAATGGCCATACAATCGTTCATAAGGAGAAATGTTACCAATAACAGGAGAAGGAATGCGATTGATGGTATAAACAGTAGTGAGGGCTGCTTTCCCCCAAAAACGTTCAGGACAAGAGGAAGAGATTAAAAAAGCTCAAACAATATCAAGAATATGCCTATGTTTTCGTTCTACATGCCCATTTTGTTGAGAGGTACCGGGACAGGATCTATGAATGATAGTTTCATTTTGTGAAAGAAATTGGGTGAGGATAGAATCTCTATATTCCATGGCATTATCAGTGCGAAAAATTTTGATGTAGAGGAAAACTGAGTTTTGATCATGGTGGCAAATTGAATATAAATTGTAGGTAATTCAGATTTATTACGCATGAGATAAATCCATGTATATCGAGAGAAATCATCAACGAATATCACAAAATAACGCGAACCACCCATGGTATTATGAGGCGAAGGGCCCCAAATATCAGAATGGATAAGATCAAAAGGTGTAGAAGAAACAGAATCACTTATAGTAAAAGGCAAAGCATGATTCTTTGAAAGAGGACATGAAACACAATCAAAGTCTGTTGTTTTAACAGGACCCAAACATCCATTAAAAATTAAGGATCCTAATTTAGAGGTAGAAATGTGACCAAGACGAGAATGCCAGATACTAGAGGTAACAACAGTAGCAAGAGATCGTAATTGAAGAGATGATAGCTCAAACAGTCTCCCAACCTTACGGCCTGTCCCAATGATCTTCCCTGAACATGGATCCTGCACAGCACAACCACGACTTGAGAAATGTAGTTCAAAACCAAGTTCACATAATTGTCCAACAGATATAAGATTTAGAGATAATTTAGGTACCAAAAAAGTGTTAGGAAGTGACAAACGAGATGTTAAAACAGTGCCTACACTTTTGACAATTAAGGTGGAACTATCAGCAGTATGAACAATTGGTGCAATAGAAGGATGTGACTTGGAAGTAAACAGTGATGAATTGGATGTCATATGATTGCAACAGGCAGAATCAAAATACCATAATGAGGTAGTACCTGGAGTGACGGACAAGACTGAATTAGAAGGCATACCAGAATCAGGTTGGAGCTAGTGAAGAAGAGCTTGGAGTTCTCTAAGAGAAAATTTTGAAGAGGTGTTATCAGAAGAATTCTCTGTGGCAGCAGCTGCAGTAGAACTCGAAGCTTGAGAACCCGTGGATGAGGACTTCTGTTCATACGCCTTTTTGGCTTGCAAGCGGCGACACTCAGAAATAGTGTGACCAGTCTTCTTGTAGTAATTGCAGAAAGTCCGTTTAGAAGATTTAGTTGAAGAAGTAGCAGACGTACCCGGAGTATCAAGAACAACATCAGTAGATAAGAAGGATCGCTCATCTCGGAGTGTTTTTAGACGAGTTTCTTCAGAGAGCAAATCTTTGATCACAACTTCAAGAGAAGGCAATGGGCTACGATGAAGTAGAGTACCGCTAATAGATTCATACTCATCCCTGAGAGTCATTAGAAGATGCCAAACACGTTGGCGATCGCGAAGCTTGGAATAAGTAGTAGCTGCAGAGGTTCACATTGTGCTAACTGATCCCAAAGAACTTGTAATTCAGAGACATAGTTGTGAATGGTCTGTTCAGGTTGCTGCTTCATACGGTGAAGACACCTATAGAGCTGAAACTGATGCACATCATCAGAAATAGAATGATGAACTTGTAAGAAATCCCATACCTCTTTAGGAGAGTCATATCTGCGAAATTCCAATTTAATGCTTGCAATACAAGTATTGCGAAACCATGTCAATATTTGATGATTTTTCCTGTCCCATTTTTCTACTCATTTAGCAAATTTATCCTCTGTTTCATCAGCAATTTTAGTAGGTTTGGGAATCTCACCTGTCACATATTGCCATAGAAGACGTCCCTTGAGAAAACTGCACATCTCCTGGGACCATAAATCATAATTTGAGCCATTGAAGGTAACAATGATGGGATGAGAGATATGTTGAGCAGCTTCAGACGAATCCATGAGGAGAAACACAAAACTCTGGAGCAACGCAAATCACGGGAAAAGAAACAAGGCAGACCCGGGGCTCTTGCTCAGGCTCAGGCTCAGACCCGTGTTCCTTTTCTTGCTTTCTTCAGTTAATTTTGTTTCTGTCTTCCCCCAACTAAGACTTAGCGACCAGCTCAGACAACAGCAATGGTGAGTCAAGCGATTGAGAATTGCAGAGAGAAGGCGGAGATACTCTCTGCAAGAAGAAATCCCTGGAGCTTCTGGAGGAGATGTCGCTGCTTGGGGTCTTACGCTTAATGCCTGGGTCGGTTCAGATCCGACTGTTTTCTGAAATAGAGGCTTACTACGAGACCCACTGATGAGTGACCTCTTGTTCGGGTCGGGCTTGTGCTGCAGCCAGCCTGGGGTTGTTACTGCCCCAGAGTCTGTTGCCGCAGGACGGCACGGAGAAGGTGGGCTACAACAGGGAAGCCGGATTCGTCTGGCTTAAGGAGGAAGAACGCAACACATTATCACCTTCGTGGAGAACCACCAAATGAAGAGGCGTCAAGAATAAGGAGCTCCTGATTCAGGTTGGATCACCCTCTGGGATATCTACCTCGATGACCCTGCTTCCGGCAAGATCTCGTTCGTCGGTCGTTGGTCTGGTCGCAGAGGATCCAAGCTTGCAGCCAACCGGAGCAGAGCAGGGGAATCGTTGGTTTGGTCGTAGACTTGGAAGATGGAGGACAGAGGATCCAAGCTTGTTCCGTAGCCAACCGGAGCAGAGGTGTCGTCGGTTCCAAACTGAGTAGAGCAGAGGAATCGTTGGTGTGGTCGCAGACTCGGAAGACGGAGGATCCAAGCTTCAATTGTCGGTTTCGTCGAGTTCTCTGTTTACCTCTGTACCGGGCGGCGGAGCAGGAAGACACAGACGAGAATAACAACTGGGCGCTTTTCGTGATTATCCTCGAAGCTGGATCGACAAGCTTCCGTGCACCAGATGGTAACCTCCAGATTACCCTGCTTCTGCTTTCGGGCTTGAAGAAGAAGAAGCAAATAAGAATCTCAGTCTTCTGCGTGCACCAGAAGTCGTGTACAGAACGACGATTATGACGGGCGGTTATGTGAGGGAGCTAGCCTTCAACCCGAGGTGCTACGATAACCGGTGCAATGACAGTGTGCACTTATGAGAGGGCACCGGCGAAGCTCAAGTGGAGGGACGGATCCGATAAAGTATCACAGGCTCTGATACCATGATACGAACCAAGAAGGATGAATGGAGAAGATATTTCTCTTTTTATGTCTTTATTCAATAGGCTACAGCTCTATTTATATTAGAGCTAATTATAATAAGGATAGAATAGGGAGACAAGGTCGGTGACCTAAAGAGGATACAATAAGGAAAGAAGAGAAGATAAGATATGTACAGCTATCTCCTAGAAGGAACGAGATAATAAAACCAATTTTGATAGCAGAAGCTCCTCCTAAGATTGACTGTTAGGACATTAGTATGAATGTGTTATCCTTTAAAATTGTAGATGATCGATCATTCATCTGTTATAACAACGCAGTTGATATATGGCCCCAGAATATGCTATGAATGGATTGTTCTTTGTAAAGTCAGACGTGTTTAGTTTTGGTGTCATACTTCTAGAGATTGTGAGTGGTCAGCAGAATAATTGTTTCTATCAATACGAACGCATCGAGGACCTTCTTCGCTATGTAAGTATTACTCTTATCTCTATAGCAGGTTTCTGCTCACACATTAATTAAATGTTTTACACTATCTATATATACATAGGTAACTGATGATGCACAATCCGGCCGGTCTTAGCTGTCAACGATCTTGCCTCTGAGCTGGGTGGCAGGGGACCTGAAACAGAGGGAGTGAAGAAGCTCCGGAGAGAACCCGGCGTAAGGGCTCCAAAGCTCAAGTTAGAGTCTTTTCAAAGGCAAGATAAGCCAGATAGCGCAAAAGTTAGCATACCTCGTTCTTGTGGGGTAGGAGCCTTTTATAGCCACCTCGCGCACTCACTTCCAGGCTTCTGTCAGATCGGGCATGATTATTTCTGAGCTCCCGCCAGTTCGGATGTCATTTCCTCTGGCCGAACAGAACCGCCACTGCTCCTTTTGTTGGAGCCGTCTCTGCGGCTAGTAACGACGGTGCAGGTGGCGGTAGCAGGAGGCCGTTTGAAGTGCGGCTGTCAGGCGTCAGATCCCAAATCAGTCAGGTGCGCCGCCCTTGGATACGGGCGTCCTTGGTGTCAGGTACGTTTGGTCAGCCTGGTGTTTCGAAAAAGAAGTGCTGGAGTGGCGAGCAAGATGTCTTGAGATCGGTTTGGGGAGTGTTCCGAACTGCCATGGGTCAGCTCGGGTCATAGCTTTGCGAGGCTTGGGACCCGAGGTAGTTCGTGCTCCTTGCAGGGAGCTCGGGTTCTCAGTAGGGAGCTCGGGTTCTTAATAGGGAGCTCGGACTCTTAATAGGGAGCTCGGACTCCCAGTAGGGAGCTCGGACTCTTGGTAGGGAGCTCGGGCTCCTAGTAGAGCGGTCTGGTGGAGTTCGGACTCGGTAGTGAGCTTGGACTTCGTTACTTTCAGTGCTCGTTTTGGGCGCTCTGCTGTCCTGAGTTGTTTGCTTTTGCCACGTGTCGGGTGATTGCGAGGTCGGGCCAAATTTCCCTTCATCAATTGCCCCCCACTCCCTGCGACAAGGGTCCTGACTTGGTGCGGGGAGTTCGTAAGGTAGCAGGAAGGTTTTGGTCCGTACTGAGGGCGCTTGCTTTAATTTGATTTTCAAAAAAAAAGGGGTGCGCGTTTGGGAGACGTGATGGTAGCCGTTCGGGAGTCGTGCTGCAGATGCTTTTATTGTGAGGAGACGTGCACCGACACCCTGTCAGTTTCGAGAAGATGCGTGCTGACGCCCCGTCCTCTGATAGGACGTGCGCGACGCTTCGTCAGTTTCGGAAAGACGTGCGCTGGTCGGTTTCGGAAGACGTGCGGTTTAGGGCGGCTGTGGACCATTCGATTGGCTTCGATCTGGGCCGTCGCTTTCCGGCCGCTGTGGATATAAATAGCGTGGGGGGGGGCCCGTCCTCGCTATTGTACCTCTTGAGCTCGCGCCCAAGTTTCAGTTCGCGTCCAGGCTCTTCAGCTCGCGTCCCAGGTTCCTTGCTTGTTCGAGCTTTCACGATCTACTTCAGTCTTCTTCCCGGGTGAGTGCTCTTGGAATCCCGTTCCATTCTCTGATGTCTAGTTCGGAGGGTTCAGACAGTTCAAGCGGGTCTGATGTAGGTTCTACGAACCAATTTGCGTCCCCCGATAGTTCAAGTGAGCCCAATGTAGGTCCTGAGGAAGGGGTTGAACCTACAAGCCGAGGTGCCTCGGGTAGGTCGGCATCCACCTCCCGTCGCAGCCGGGTTTTAGATCAGTTCGGCCCTTCGACTATGACGCCTGAGGGACTTCAATCCCTCATAGACTACTACAACTTGCCCGGGGAGCACGCCTACTTCATCCTTACGGGTAGCTTCCCTTGGGAACACGGTCCTGATGAGATCGTGATTTTCTGGGAGCAGCTTGCTGCGGGGCTGCGACTGCCTTTTCATCCTATTCTCGTCGAGGTTCTAAACCACTTCGGTGTGACGGTCGGCCAGCTTCACCCGAACTCCATTAGGAATTTAGTGGGGACGATCTCCTTATTCTGTGACGAGAACTTTCCTTTGGATCTGGAGATTTTCTCCTCTATTTTAAAGCTGAAAAAGCAAGCGGGTCCCCTTCCCGGGCATAGGCGGGCATACTACCTGTCTCCTCGCCCAAGCTTCAAGCTCTTACACGGACTCCCTAATAAGGTCCCGGCGTGGAAGCGGGACTATTTCGGGGTGCGAAGTGCGCTGGGGTGGCCGTTTCAAACCGGCTGGGGGTTGGCCGCTCCCGACTCCGGCGTCACACTCGATAAGGAGACGGCAAAGGGCCTCCAGAAATGGGCACGGCTTGGGCTGGAGTGTCAACGGTATCTGACGGAGGCCAAGCTTATTGCTGCTGGCCTGAGTTCAGGTAGGTTCTTTCCCTAGCGATCCTGTCTTGCTCTTCTTTTACGTGTCTTACTGATGTCGAACTCCTTTTCGCAGGTACGATGAACTCTCGAGGGACCCGAGGTGGTTACTTGTTCCAGGGCATGAAGAGGAGAAAACGGGTGGCTAAGCGAGCTCACGCCGAACCACCCCAGGGTGCGGAGCCCGAGGTGCCGGACTATACAGCGGAGGATCAGCCCATGGAGCCCGAGATGGTTCCTCCTATGCAGGAGCCGGCGGGGGCTCCTTATGCCGAAACCACACACACAGGGGCTCCCGCTTACTCCGAGTCTGCCCATACGCGAGCTGGGCCATCGGGCTCGGAGGCCCCGGGGGACTTCTGGAGTGTGCTGTCGCCTGTTCACGCTCTTCAACGGAGTAAGGAGGCCATGTTTCCCGAGGAAGTCGTGGCGTGGACCGAGCTCCCTCTGCACCAAGTGGCCTGCCGTGCCGTTACTCATGCCATGGTGGTAAGTGCTCCCTTCTTTAGAGTTCTTCGGCCTTTATTCTTCTATTCGTTCCTTTGATCCCGTTTCCCTTTGATAGGTGAACTCTTCTATTCACGCCTTAGCGAACCAGGTGGAGAGGTGCTCGAGGCAGGCGCGAGCTACCGAGGAGGCTGCTCGCCTCGTGCGGTCTAGGCAGGCGAGGTCTCAAAGAGATGCCGAGGCCATGGGAGTGGTGGTGAAGCATATGGCGGAATTGAAGCTGGACCTACAGCATCAGGTCGAGTATCTTCAGGAGGATATCAGGGAGAGGACTCAGATCTTCTCTCAAGGCATCGAAGACGCGAAGAAGAAAGCTGTCAGTGATTATATTGCTTCGCCGGATTTCGATGATCTGATGGTGGACTCTTACAGGAGGGGTTTCAAGCTAAGCCGGTGGATGATCCGGAATACGTACCCCGAGCTCGATACCAGCACCATATCCACTTCGCGCATTACTCAAGAGATGGCTAATGCTGCGGATGCCGAACCGGACTCCGAGGGGGAGGCAGGTCCTTCGGGTGTTGTCGAAGTGGCTTCTGATAATGATGAAGTAGCCCCTAGCTTGTAAAATGGCTTTTTGTTCAAGTGGCTTCTGATAATGTACTCAAGAAATGGCTTTTTTTTTTCAAATGTACACCTTTATCTGAAATGAAATGGCTTTTTGTTCAAGTGCTGGTTGTCCTGTCTTCGAGCTGCATTTTTTGCCGAACTGACCATTTCGGTTCTTCAGTTCGTTTTCTACCTAGGCTTCGGGGTACTTTCCTTGGTGGTTTATAGGTAGTATCTTCTTAAGTTGACGACGTTCCATGCTCGGGGTACTTGTTTCCCTTCTAGGGTTTCGAGCTCGTATGCCCCCCCACCGAGTGCTTTCTTTACTCTGTAGGGTCCTTCCCAGTTTGGTCCAAGTTTCCCTACACCGGGTTCGGGCACCATGACCTTATGGAGAACCAGGTCGCTGACGCGGAAGTTCCTCTTCTTTACTCGCGCGTTATAATACCGAGCTACCTTTTGTTGGTAGGCCGCAGTTCGGATGTGTGCAAGGTTCCTCACTTCGTCCAGTAGGTCGAGGTTGGTGCGTAACTCGCCCTCGTTTGTCTCTTCGTCGTGCGCTTCTAGTCGCAGCGTAGGCACTTCGATTTCCACCGGGATCACCGTCTCGGTGCCGTAGGTGAGGTTAAAGGGTGTTTCTCCTGTGGCGGTTTTTTCCGTGGTTCGGTGAGCCCATAGAACACTTGGTAGTTCGTCTGCCCACAAACCTTTGGCTCGGTCTAATCGTGCTTTCAGTCCGCGGAGGATGGCTTTGTTCATTACTTCTGTTTGGTCATTTGCCTGTGGGTGTGCGACCAATGTGAAGTTCTGACTAATACCCATACTTTGGCACCATTCTTGGAACTTGATATCTTCAAACTGTTTGCCGTTGTCGGAGATCAGTACCCGAGGTAGCCCGAAGTGACATACAATGTTCTTCCAAAAGAAGTTCTGTATGTTTCGGGCTGTAACTATTGCCAGGGGTTCAGCTTCTATCCACTTTGTGAAGTAATCTACTGCCACCACTAGGAATTTTCTCCCGCCTGTCGCTGGTGGGAATGGCCCCAGGAGGTCGATGCCCCATTGGGCGAAGGGCCATGGGCTGGTGAGGTATTTGAGGTCGGCAGCGGGCTAATGGTGGATGTTGGCATGCTTCTGACACTTGTCGCATTTTCTGACGAGCTCGATTGCCTCTATCTTCATCATTGGCTAGTAGTATCCTTGTCGAAGTGTTTTTTGGGTAAGGGCTCTGCCCCCCAGGTGTCCGCCGCACAAGCCTTCATGAGTGTCGCGGAGTACCAATCCGACTTCGGCTGGGCGCAAGCATCACAGGTAGGGGAGCGTGTAGGATCGTCGGTACAACCGTTCGTCTATCATGACGTATTTGGCTGCCTGGCGCTGCACCCTCTTGGCTGCGTTGCGGTCCGCGGGGAGGGTTCCGTCTAGCAGGAAGCTCGCGAGTGGGTCGATCCAGCTCGGCTCTGCTTTAGTGACGGGAGTGACCTCTTCTGCCCCACTGAGAATGCTGGGCCGAGGTAAGTCCTCTACGTACACGGTTCTCCTGGCGTTGTGGCTCGTGCTAGCTAGTCGGGCCAGGGCGTCAGCCTCAGCGTTCTCTGACCTCGGGATTTGCTTGATGAAGTGTGACTGGAAGTTGAGCAGGGTCTCCTTTACTTTTGCCAAGTATGCAATCATTGTGAGCTCGCGTGCTTCGTATTCGCCTGTAACTTGGTTGACCACGAGCTGGGAATCACTGCAGATAATCATGTGCTTTGCTCCAACCTTGTGCACTAGGTTTAGCCCGGCTATCAGCGCCTCGTACTCCGCCTCCTTGTTGGATGCCGCGAACTCAAAGCGTAGTGCGTATTCCAGCTTTGTTCCGCTCGGGCCGCGTAGCACTATTCTAGCCCCGCTGCCTTGTTGGTTCGAGGAGCCATCTACGTGAAGGATCCAGTGCTCCTCATCCCAGTTCGCGCTTGGTCTAACCAGGAGGGATGCTACACTGGCTGCTACTTCACGGGGTTCGGACTCGTTTGGCTTGGGAGCTCCGAGCTCGCCCGAACTGGGGATCTCGGGCTCGACCGGCTCAGGGGCTTCGAGGCTAAACGTGCATTCTGCGATAAAATCTGCCAAGGTTTGGGCCTTAATGGCAGTTCTTGGCTTGTACTGGAGATCATACTCGCTGAGTTCGATGGCCCACTTCGTCAGTCGGCCAGAAACCTCGGGTTTGAGTAAAACTTGTCTTAGAGGTTTGTCGGTCAGGACGATGACGGTGTGAGCCTGGAAGTACGGGCGGAGTTTCCGTGCTGCTATCACCAGTGCGTACGCTAGCTTTTCTATTGCGGGTACCTTGTCTCTGCTCCCTGCAAGATTTTACTAACATAATATATGGGTCGTTGGACCCGGTTTGCTTCCTTTACTAGTACCGAACTGACCACCTCGTCGCTAGCCGAGAGGTACAGTTCTAAGACTTTGCCTTCCTCGGGCCGAGCTAAGGTTGGCACACTGGCGAGGTAACCTTTTAGCTCGTCAAACGCGAGCTGGCAGTCTTGGGTCCACTCGAACCCTTTGCCTTTGATTGCTTTGAAGAAGGGTAGGCAGCGATCTGCCGACTTGGACATGAAGCGGCTTAGAGCGGCTATGCGGCCGTTTAGCCTCTGAACTTCTTTTACTTTCCGAGGCGGTCTCATATCTAGGATGGCTTTTATCTTGTTCGGGTTGGCTTCGATACCGCGTCGATTGACAATGTAGCCTAGGAATTTACCCGAGGTGACGCAAAAGACGCATTTGTTGGGGTTTAATTTCATGCTAAACTGACGCAGGATTTGGAAGACAGAGTCCAAGTCTTTTATTAGTTCTTGTGAAAACCGTGTCTTGACGACCATGTCGTCTACATAACATTCTATCTTTGTGCCAATCAGGGACCGAAACAGCCTATTTACAAGTCTTTGGAAGGTCGCCCCGGCATTTTTTAACCCGAAGGGCATGACCTTGTAACAGTACAGACCGAACTCGGTTATGAAGCTGGTTTTTTCCTCGTTAGACTGGTCCATTCGGATTTGGTTGTAGCCTGAGTAGGCATCCA
Source organism: Nelumbo nucifera (assembly GCF_055504915.1). Classification (NCBI taxonomy): domain Eukaryota; kingdom Viridiplantae; phylum Streptophyta; class Magnoliopsida; order Proteales; family Nelumbonaceae; genus Nelumbo; species Nelumbo nucifera. The sequence continues at coordinate 141,156,730 of NC_142649.1, read as the reverse complement.
GGAAGCTTAGCAACTCATGTCCCGAGGTCGCGTCCACTAGGCGGTCTATCCTAGGAAGGGGGAAGCAGTCTTTCGGGCAAGCTCGGTTCAGGTCGGTGTAGTCGACGCATATGCGCCACTTTCCGTTCGTCTTTTTCACCAGCACAGGGTTGGCCACCCAGCTCGGGTAATGGACTTCCCTTATGAAGTCTGCCTCGAGGAGCTTCTCGACTTCCTCGTCGACCGCCTTCCAGCGCTCTGGGGCTAAGTTCCGTTTCTTCTGTCTAACGGGTCTGACTAAAGAGTCTGTGTTAAGTTTGTGAGTTATAGGGCTAAGGTCAATACCGGGTATATCGGCCGCGGACCATGCAAAAATATCTAAATTTTGAAGTAAAAAACTTACCAGTTCGGTCCGTAGGGGTTCTTCAATGGAAGCACCGATCTGGAGTGTGCGAGCTGGGTCCGTAGGCGAGGTTGGGATCGCGACTGTTTCCTCTGTGGGCGAGGCTCGTTCTTCGCCTTGTTCCGCGGGCCGCTCCAGATCGAGGTCGCCGGCTGCCTTGGTCTTTCCCTTTAGGGTGGCAGCGTAGCACTTGCGGGACTCGAGCTGGTCGCCCCGCACTACCCCCACACCGAAGTCCGTAGGGAACTTCATGGCCAAATAGTAGGTGGAGACCACCGCCCACAGGATATGCGTGATTGGCCGCCCTATTATGGCATTGTATGGGGAGGGGGTCGTGACCACCAGGAAGTCGTGGTTGAGTCTGGCCGCGCAAGGCCACGTGCCGACTTCCACAGGTACCATAATTTTTCCGAGGGGCCTGACTTCCTCTCCGCTGAAGCCCACCAGGGGAGTATTTGCGGGCTTTAGTTTGCTCCTCGGCAGCTGTAGCCGATCAAACGCTGATTTGAAGAGGATGTCCGCCGAGCTGCCCGAATCTACGAGTACGCGTCTAACCTCGAAGTCGCTGATCCTTAGTTTAATGACAAGCGCGTCATCGTGAGGGTAGCGAACTCCTCGCGCGTCGTCTTCCGTGAAGAGGATTGGCTCTTCGGTCTTTGGCCTTTTCGGAGGGTTCTGCTCCTCGAGGACCGCTTCGTGAACTGAAGTCCGGGTTGCCGCCAATGTACACCCCGCTACCACCGAACCTCCCACAATTACATGGATGGTTCCCCGAATTGGCCTCTCTACCGGAGGCTGTCGCTGCAACGGTTCGGCAGGCCTGCTGCTAGTTTCGGGGGCGTCCTTTTCGTGCTCGCCTGGCCGATCCGCTTTATTGCTATTATTGTTGTGCTGTACAAAGTTTCTTAAGTATCCGCGACGGATGAGCCCCTCTATTTCGTCTCGGAGGTTATTGCACTGCTCGGTACTGTGACCATGGTCCCTATGGAAACTACAATACAAATTCTTGTTTCTTTCATTCGGATTTCCCTTTAGGCGAGGTGGCCATTTCACGTACGAGGCGTCCTTGATCGTCATTAAGATCTCGGTCCACCTTGTGTTCAGTGGCGTGTAATCCGTCCGAACTGGTAGGGGAGCTCGGAACGACTGGTTCAGTTTTGGGTCCCGGGCCGGGTGTTTTCGGTCGGCTGAGTTAGAGGGCTCGCCATCCCTCTTTCTTTTCTCGTTTCCGCCCTCGGTTTGTTGGTTGATTTCCTCCTCCGTCCTCATGAACTTGTCCGCGAGCTTGAGGAACTTGGCCACGGTCATGGGCTGGTTAGCTACCATGTGCCATTTGAACTCTTTGTGCGTCACCCCTCTTTTTGCTGCGGCGAGCTGCACCGCGGGGTCTAACCGCGGTATCTGTAAGCATGCTTCATTGAATCGTTTGATGTAGCCCCGTATGGGTTCTCCTTCCCTTTGGACTACCCCGAAGATGCTTTCCTCTGTTCTGGGGCACCGTTTTCTGGTGACAAAGTGTGCAGTGAAGACCTGCACGAACTGAGCCTAACACTTTATCGACCCGGGGGCCAGGTTCCTGTACCAAGTGCGGGCTACCCCTTTGAGGGTGGTGGTGAAAGCCACACACATGCATGATTCGCTGGCTCTAGTGAGGTGCATTTGGGACTGGAAAGCGTCAACGTGGTCGTTGGGGTCGAAGGACCCGTCATACTTGTCTAGAGGTGGGAGCTTGAAATCTTTGGGCAAGGGGACTGCCAGGAGTTCTGATGCGAGGAGGAAGGAACTGAGAGAATCGGAGCAACTCCTACCTCATCCGAGCTCGTCTCGCCTTTGCCTCTAAGCTCTGACAGGACGCGGGTGGCGGTTCGTCGATCTCGACGGCGCCTTCGCTGCTGAGTGGGCCTTGTACTGGCGCTGCTGGCCTCCGTGTTGCCGAGCTCGATGGGCCCAGAGTGCTGGTAGTCCGCTGTTTCCAGTGCGCCGAATCGGTTTTCCACGAGTGGGAACTCCGGTTTGGAGCCTTGAGGTGCCGATCTCGTGGGTGAGGTTCCCGACCCGCCTGCGAGCTGCGAGGCGGGGATGACTTTTCTTTCTCTCCGGCCTGGGGACGAGGCCTGGCTGTTTGGGGGGTTTTGGGGCCTGGAGGCCTTTCCTTGGTGGAGGCGCCCATCCTACAGAGAGGCCTTGACCGGCTTCGGAGCAGGGTGGCGAGGTGGAAGTAGTGGTTGGTTCAGTGGCAGTTGGGGGAACTGCTGTTGATAGTGATACTGGGAGAGGTTGTGCAACACTTGGTGCTGTGAAGCTGGTGTTGCTGGAATTGTTGCATCTGGGCTTGCATTGCCCGCATGCACTGATCAGGTCGTCCAACCGATTTTGGCTAGCTGCCAGGGGGACGGCGGTTGGTTCAGTGAAGGTAGTCTCGATGGGGAGAGGAAAGGGGATGTTTGTGGCAGGAAGGTTTACAGGCGCCACTGCTTGAGGCGTATTCAGATTGGGAATTCCGTCCACCGAGAAGGGGATGGTGAACTGCCCAACACACACCACGGGAACTTGAGGCTGTTCTCGGGTGGTGTTTGTCTCTATGCCGCGTCCGACGTTGCTGGAAGAGGCCATGAGTGTTGAGTTTTTCAAAGAAGAAGAAAGGGGTATGAGATTTTTGGAGGGAGGCCTTTCGAAGCGTTCCCACAGACAGCGCCAATTGATGATGCACAATCCGGCCGGTCTTAGCTGTCAACGATCTTGCCTTTGAGCTGGGTGGCAGGGGACCTGAAACGGAGGGAGTGAAGAAGCTTCGGGGAGAACCCGGTGTAAGGGCTCCGAAGCTCAAGTTAGAGTCTTTTCAAAGGCAAGATAAGCCAGATAGCGCAAAAGTTAGCATACCTCGTTCTTGTGGGGTAGGAGCCTTTTATAGCCACCTCGCGCACTTACTTCCAGGCTTCTGTCAGATCGGGCATGATTATTTCTGAGCTCCCGCCAGTTCGGATGTCATTTCCTCTGGCCGGACAGAACCGCCACTGCTCCTTTTGTTGGAGCCGTCTATGCGGCTAGTAACGACGGTGCAGGTGGCGGTAGCAGGAGGCCGTTTGAAGTGCGGCTGTCAGGCGTCAGATCCCAAATCAGTCAGGTGCGCCGCCCTTTGATACGGGCGTCCTTGGTGTCAGGTACGTTTGGTCAGCCTGGTGTTTCGGAAGCGAAGTGCTGGAGTGGCGAGTGAGATGTCTTGAGCTCGGTTTGGGGAGTATTCCGAACTGCCATGGGTCAGCTCGGGTCACAACTTTGCGAGGCTTGGGACCCGAGGTAGTTCGTGCTCCTTGCAGGGAGCTCGGGTTCTCAGTAGGGAGCTCGGGTTCTTAATAGGGAGCTCAGACTCTTAATAGGGAGCTCGGACTCCCAGTAGGGAGCTCGGACTCTTGGTAGGGAACTCGGGCTCCTAGTAGAGCGGTCTGGTGGAGTTCAGACTCGGTAATAAGCTTGGACTTCGTTACTTTCGGTGCTCGTTTTGGGCGCTCTGCTGTCCTGAGTTGTTTGCTTTTGCCACATGTCGGGTGATTGCGAGGTCGGGCCAAATTTCCCTTCATCATTAACGTAACATTGGATTTAATTATACAGGAATTAAACAATTGCAGGCATGGAAACATTGGAATGAAAGGACACTTAGAGAGTTGATTGATTCATCTCTGAATAATTGTTATCCGGTGAATGAAGTGACAAGATGCAGCCACATAGGGTTGTTATGCGTTCAAGAAGATCCAGCTAATAGACCTAACATGGCCATCTGTAGTTGTCATGCTTAATAGAAATTCTGTCTCCCTCCCGCTTCCACTACCACCTGGATTTCAATAATGGTCAGGCAGAGAGAATGCAATTCAAATGCAGGTTGTTTGAACAATTCTACCATGTCACCAATTCTTTGGTCTACGGACAAAGCTCCAGTTTCTGACTTATACCCTCGGTAGAACGTTCAATAAGTAAGAAGAGTAAACGGCTACAATTAACTAGAACTTACATTTCTTAGAGCAGTGAACAATAAAATGAGTTGTGTATTAGATTTAAGTATAATATAGTTTCCATATAATTAAAAGCTTCTATGGATTTTTTTGATATTTCATTTGGCTCTCGTTTGGGAAGTGAGTGTATAATCTGGTTGGTTTAGAATTAAAATTCTCATGTATAAACATGAAATTCGACGATCATATGTGTGTGTGTGTGCGAGATTTAAACAGAATGTGTTATAATTAGGTACCCATGTACTTCAGATACTATGTGAACTGACATAAACTGTGAGTATACTTTTAGTAATCAAAGCCATTCAATTTGTGAGATCCATCGTGAATGTTCAACCGTTATCTCATTAAAAAAAAATGAATCAAATTACATTTCTCAAGCCAAGTATAGTGTGTAGAATTGAATCTACTTCTACAAAACGGTCTATTCATTTGATGATTAGGTGGATCCGATCAAGTATACAGGTCCACTAATTCTGGCTCTAGCTCCAACATATTTTCTAGTACTTGCCCCAACTCTGCAAGAATGTAGTTAGTAACATACCAAACACAACAGCAGAAGGAATATTGCTGAATGTTTCTCTTAATTTACGTTGTTACTTAAATTGTATATACTTGTGTAAAATTCCACCATCTGAAATCCGAATGAGGTCCCAAAAAATTAATTATATCATGGTGCCAGATCATAGAAATTTAATCTAAATTCTCAACATATAATCGGAACCAAATGCCTGAAATCCTTGCTATATATATATATATATAACCAAATTCTAGACAGAACCCCCAATCTGAAAAGCCCTGATAAATTGGAAATAGAACTCGTCCCTTGTGAAGCTGAGAGCATCGCTGATGCAAGTCGATCTGATGCTGGAATCTGTTATATATCCACACCAACTCAAAAGACACTGCAGCTGTACCTCCGGACATGACCTCTACTTATATAAATTCGTTGAGAGATGTTATCAAATAGACGACAGTAGTGTCTTGTGGGTAGCAGAGAAAGAGTCTTTTAGATGCTAAAGTTGTACAAAGCACAATTCGAGTTATTTTTTATTTTCTGTGCATCATTTTCTTTTTGTTTTGATTTTGCTCTTTGGATAGCAATTTTTCCTTTTAAAGTTTGTACTTTTGTCTCATTTGCACTCACTGAGAGTGTAAATTTTGCATCCTAAAAACAGTTTCAGTATTTGCATCATCTTCCTTTTACATCAATTCTCTCTCATATATAAAGTAAGGATCACATCATCTTGCTTCCTTTCACACTCGCAAACAAATAACTGGCTCCTATCTCCATTCCCTTCATAAAGTGGGTACCATTTAATTTACTTCCAATTTTACTTCTCAAAAATAAATAAGATAAAGTCAAATCTAAAGAAAAAATATGCCATGCATAATTAATTTACATAGCCTAGTTGCATTGCCATGCATTTACACTAGTGTAAAAAAATAAAATAAAAGCACTAATAGGTTTAGTTGGTGAGGCACTGAGGCTAGGCATAAGATACATAATTGATAAAAATTCAAAATAGTTATATATTTCAACCCAAAATTTGTAGAAAAACACAAAAAATCGCAAATATTTTAGATACACAGAAAATTATAAAACTTTCCAAAAAAAAAAAAAAACAGCTGATCTGAGTTTTGGCTTCTCTCAAAATCTACTTAAATTTTCCATGATAAGCAACCACTCTTGTTTGAAATTGTCAGCAATCAATTCAATCCTCTTTATGCAAATTTCCCTTACGTTTTAGGTGTGTAAATTTTCCTTCATGAATTCTTCACTTTTCTTATTCTCTCAGTTGAATTAATTCATGGACCAGTATAATTTAATGTGTCTAGACTATTAAATCTGTTCAAATTGGTTTTAATTTAGATTGGTTCCAATCCAGACCTGTTTCATTGATGCCTTTGTGTTCTTATATTCTATCAATGGACCAGATATTGGTTCAATCTGACCCAATTCAATATAAATCTATTTTGAATTGACTAGGTCCAATCCAATACAATAAATACTTTAGACCATTATGTTTGGACTGGTCCAATTCAATATCTTATGGATTCATCCAATCCGTCCAAATTAACTTTGATTTGAATAGGGTCCAACCCAAAACCGGTCCATTGACACCTCTAGTGAGCAATAGCCACCAGTTCACCAACCATTTTCGAATAGCAAAGCTAATCTGGTTAATGGAACAGAAAGTGGGTAATCTCTTGGGTGAACCAACAAATTAAAGAGTATCAGAACTTGTCGATTGTTGATGTTGGGCATTTTCAATACTAGCGGGGACTCTGTGATGCACAGGTTTTGTTAAACAAAAGTTAAACAATAGAAACACATAGGAGTATACAATGTTTTAGATTTTAACTTTTAAATAATTAATAATTACTTATATTTTATATACTACTTTTAATATTTTTTTACAATACAATAATTTATTTCAGCTAGACTTGTTCATTAAACCGATGAAACCAACCCATCCCAACTTAACCCAAGTTGGTCGATTTTCTAATATTTTTGATAGGCTTCAGTTCAATAATTTCCCAATATAACCAGGTTGGGTTAGTTTTGGTTTGGCCATTTGTAAACAGACCAAAATTGAATTGACCTGACCATAGATATATATTAATATTTTCAATATAGGAAAGTGGAAAATTTCCCATATTTCTTAGTCTTAAATATTTTACGTTATAAATTTAATTTTTTAATTTACTTTTTTAATAATACTACTATAATTTTTTAAATCTTTTGAATCACCATCTAAATTGAAAACCGGTTCAAACTGATACAACCCAAGTTGGCCAGTTTTCACTAATGGTCGGTTAGTTTCGGGTGACCAACTCCCCAACTCGACCAGGTCAATTCGGTTGGCCAAATAATTTGCAATGGAGTTGAACCGACCTATTAACGCTCCTAATTTCAGCCAAGTTAATATTCTAATCTCCAAAAAATAATAATAATTTAATCTCCAATAATTATTGATAATTTATAGCGAAAATAAACAATTGTTGAAAATAAATTTATGACAAAAATACAATAAATAACTAAAAAACATTAAATATAATAATTAAAAAATAAATATAATAAAATGTTTAAAATATTTTATTATTTAAATTTTATTTATTTTAAAGTTATTACATAATATTAAATATTTTAATATATAATTATTTATCTATTTTAATAGTTTTTATTTAAAATATTTAGTTCTTGAAATATTTAGATACTATTTTTTTTATTTTTATTAGTTCAATAAAATTTAAATAATTTTTTATTGAAATTTTTTTATTTATAAAATTATAATTTACATTGTCATTACATAATTTCATTATGAATTTCATAAAAATATAAAATTATTAATAATATGAACATTATCAAATCTATTTCAATTTTTTGTATTTTTTATGAGTTTTTTAAATTTATTACATAGTTTTTTTATAATATTTAAATAATTATTGAAATTTTTACTTTAAACTTTTTTTAGATAGATATAAATGAAAATTATTAGAGAGGATAAATAGGAATTAGAGATAACTTAGGAGAGAAAACATTTCTTAAATTAGAGATAATTTAGGAAATAAATAGGAATTAGAGATAATCAAAGATAATTTAAAAGAAAATAGGGGACAATGGTGCCAAGTTGTTGGATTGGGCGTGTAAAATAGATTAAGAGGTGTTTAGGAGGAATTTTAGGTGAGAGAAATAGTTTAAGAGAAATTTTAGGAGGGGGTTGGATAAGTGATTAGGAACATGAGAGAGAGAGGGAGTTGGAGTCAGGCTCTAGTGAAAAGGAGAGAGCTGCCACGTGGCTACATTGAATGGCTGGGAAGAGGTAAGGGAAGAAGGAGATTAAGTCCATGGTTTCTCCTTAGTGCTTTTTTGTATAGATACAAAAAAGTATACTTCATTATATATAAGTATAGATACAAAAAAGCACTAATAGGTCCGTTGTTGTAGAATGATCATCACAAAATATCAAACCGTTGCTAAAAGTGTATTTCTTTTGATGAAAGCCATTACAAAAATAAAAAAAATTAATGTCACCTGTTATTGTATGATAAAACCTATACAAACTTATACAAAATATTCATAGTAGTCTTGGTTCAATACACACTTTTAATAATTTTTTTTCACCACCCAAAAAAAAAGAAAAGAGAATTAACACAATTATCCTCATTGCGTCTAGATAATTGATTATATGCACGTGCATCATACTCACGACCTTCACTTTGGATCATAAACTTCAGCCTGTCATGTTCAACAAAAATGAATACATAAGGATTGATGCCAATAGTTAGATATATAAATTAAATAATGTAAGAGTTTTATATATATGCATTATACATTACCATTGATTTTACCCATGCAATGTGAGATCTAACTGTATCTCCAAGAATTACCATATTACCACATTTCCTCAACAAAAATAAGTCATTAATCATTATTGATTTTAAGGATATTTTGTACCATCCATGACCAAGTGATTCATCACCCATCACCTTTTGAGGATCTTCATTAACAAGTATACCTCTTGCCACCTCTTTCTTCAACTTCCCTATTTAATTGAGAATTTGGGACTTGCTGCACTCGATTTGTTTGAGATTGTTTTCTTTTTGATGCCCTAGAAAAAAAAAATTCAAGGGAATCAAAATCAGATGGTGCAACAAAGAAAGCCCATCTATGGTGTGGCCCTCAATATTCAGTCTTTCTTGAGGTGTGTCCCTCAATGCTAGATTGATAAGATCAAGTAAGTTGAGCACATAGTTCATAGATCATCTAAACCATTCACTCAAATATGAATCATTAAATGAAATGTAATTAAACTATGATTAGACGAATCAAATTCATAACTGAAGCAAATCTTAGCCCAGATCAATGTAATTAAACTATGACAAAGAGAAAATGTATTAAGTGTAAATATATATATATATATATATAAGAGAGAGAGAGAGAGAGTGAACAATCCTCAAGCATGCAGAAAAAGTGTGTCAATATACATGCACAACACATGATCATTCAACTCCTCTACATAAGATCAAAATAAGATGGCTGGCTGATGATCTGAAAAATGATATGAGGTCGGCCAAAAACAAATGAAATGAGGTCGGCCAACTCAACTCAACTCAACTAATAACAAAAGGTAAACACTTTTAATGGACCTGCTCTCAGCCATGACTGGTTCAAAGCCATGGCCTAAAGGGTACTACTACCCAACTCAATTCAACAAAGCTTGTTGCAATTATATGAGGTCGGTCAACTGTATCCTGTTCTGTCATTTCATTTCACTCTTTTAAGTTCATCAATAGATAGTAACTGAAAAAGATCAGATCTCTAAGTTACTCTTTCAGAAAAACCAGAGGTTAATAAAGAAAAAGAACAAGAGCCCAAATATCAGTTACTGAACAAGCTGCTGAACTAAATGCATTCAGAGTTTTGGAATGCCCTAGTCAGGAGAAATTGTTAAGGGTCTTAAATACCAGAATTTTGGTATTTTGTCCAAACAGCTTCACCACTGCTTGCAGTACCAGAACCACAACCTCCAACCATAACCATATATACACCTGACCTGAGCCATTCTCAAAAGAAAAACCTACCCTGTGCAAGTGGACACCATGACCCCAAAAGTTGAGGCTACTTGGGCTTCATTGAATAGAGATGGCTGTAGCCTAGTTAGTGTACCAGTCCTGGGCCTATAAGATAAGCTCACTTTAAGTTTCAACAACCAATAGTATGAAGACAGAGAGAGAGAGAGGGAGAGGGTTTGAAAAGACCAAAGTAATCACACGCACATCCTACCATGCATTGGGAACATCTCCCGTACTTATAAGTTATTATTCACAGGAGGTGTTCCCAATGCATGGTGGATGTGCCTGTGATACACCCATGTGTGAGGAGCAGAACCCGTTCCACAGTGCACATGCACCAGACTTATCAGAAAAAGAGTCCCGATCTACTAGAGATTGAAGACTTTAGCCCGTTGTACACGTCTTGTTTCTAGTTTCTAAGTAGATCTGGACTTCCAGAGTCTCACCCATATCAGTGGGTCTAGCTTGGGCTTTAGAGTTTAGACTAGTGGGTGATCCTCAAATGGGCCTCCCTGCTTTGTTCTTTTCAGAATGTCTGAATTTTGATGTACAAGCCTAGGGGGTCAAGCCCAATTATCTAGAATGGGCCCGTGAGAATGTGGGAGTCCAGATCCAATGGCATTTCGGGCACAATTTGACATTGTTTTAGTAAATCTGAGGGACTTACTGCCTTTGTTTTAGTTATGATGCTTATGCTTTCAGCACATTTTTGCTACATCCGGCAGTCCTTTGAGGCCACATGTCATGATTCTACTGGTCCAAACATGAAGGCCTAGCTTAATTGTTGCACAGAATTCTCACAATTTCCTGTATGTTTCTGGGTTAAATGTTGATAGGTAGCTGCTGGTCTTTCTCTTCAACTGGAGCAATGGAAGGAACAAATGCCAGTCACAGGAGACCTTATCAGCCTTTGGAACAAGAGCTTGTAGACTGTGATAAAACCAATTATGGATGTGAAGGGGGCTACATGGATTATGCTTTTGAGTGGATCATTAACAATGGAAGGATTGATACAGAATCAGATTATCCTTACACAGGAGTTGATGGAACCTGTAACACTACTAAGGTCTGCTCTCCTAACCACTTCTTACTCAAAATTTCTAATACCTGTCTTGGTTCTCACCTCCACTGAAATAAGTTGGTCCTAATGGACATGCATCTGCTTAAGGCAGATTCCTGTGATTCTATAGTAGTTCTTTACCACAACACTGCTTCAATAGAATTTGTTCTCTGTCTAATCTATATTTGTTCTGTTGATTAGGAGGAAAGAAAAATAGTAACTATAGATGGCTATGAAGATGTAGCTGAAGAAGAAAGTGCTCTTCTCTGTGCTGTTGTTAACCAGCCTGTTAGTGTGGGGATTGATGGTTCTGCACTGGACTTTCAATTGTATACAGGGGTAAGTTAAAAACATAAAGATTTTATAAGTGAACCATTATATTCATATCACCAAAAACCTGAAATTGTATACAGGGGTAACCAGCTCTTCTGTTTTAATGCTTTTCTACAACTAAATATATTAACTAACGTAAAGACCAAAACAATTCAAATAACAAAGCAATTGGGTAGTTATATTAACTCCTGTGAGTAACACGTCTTGGTGGTTTTATAACTAATATTTCTACCTTATTTTGTTGGGTTCGACTATGAGAAAAATAACTGACCAAAAAACTGAAATCATAACATTAAGGTGGATACTTCCCTATTCTTTTATTAATTTGGTGGGGCCGGGTAGGGGGTCAAAGTCAAATACAAAACATACTAAAATTTAATAAAGTCATAAATCATGTAGTAATTAGTTATAGAACCATGGTGACAAATTGACCTAACATGCATCCATAAGAATTTAAGGTAAGACCCACCCATGTCAGTTACAACCCAAAAGGTAAGGCAAAGAAAGAATAACACAAAATAGAATATAACAAGTCATACACAGAATTCTGAAACACACCAGATATCATAGCCTACATGAAGAACAACCTAACTCATAAACCAAGTTCTGATACCAAAAATTCGGTCTGCATTGACTGTAATTCCAAGATTTCGATTTTCCATATTATAAAACCAGGATAATTTGTGCATTCAGCAGAGTAATATAAATTAATTGAGACATACATATCCAAAGCACAAAGCAAAACCAAATCATAAAAATTAAGGTAGGTAAAACACAAAACCTATGATATACAAGTCTATTTAATTTTTCTACTGCAAATATGATCCAACCTAAGGGACCACAAAGTACAGAAAGTACAGCCCTGAGAGAGAGAGTCCATAAAGTCAACATAACGATTAAGAATAAGGGAAAGAATTAGCTAGATTGGCCCGAATATTACGTGTAAGACCAACCTTTTAAAGTTTTAATGGAGGGTCATCAGTTGTTCACGGCTGCAAACCCACCATTTTGATTAGCTCAACCATGTTACTGGTCTACTCCAACAGTGAGCTAGCTAGCTTAAGTAGTGCTGAAATAAACATAGAAATCAAACAGTTCTCATCTTCCTCATCATCATGTCTCATGGCACACTAGCAGAGAGCAAAACAAGAAAATTTCTCTCTTCTACTCTTCCTCCTCTTCATTCTTTGTTGTGGAACTGACCCTTCAAAGAAAAACAGTACTGGGCTGTTACATGACCACTACCCAATTGACCTAATAAAGTCAAAACTTCGAAACCTCTCCAAAGTTCAAACTATTTCTTGTAGCAATGTCAAACTAATAATGTGGGGAAGGTGGATTGTGGCCAAACCCACTCTCCAGTTTTACTTTCCACATATCATCAATTTGTGAGTTCTGGAACGGATGGATAAAATGAAGGCCTTGTTCCTTACTGAACAGTTTATCAAGATTTTAATAAATTAAATTAAATCTGGTTTTCACTTTTCAGCGGTTCTCTCTGCTTTGGATTGGGCATTTGGACCCACTTCCTATTCAGATCCTACAAATAGCCAAAACTGCTGTAACTTCTCCCATCCCATCAATTCCCATTTCTCTCTGGTACAAGCCTCCTCATCTCCATCTCTTTCTATGATAGCCTTTAATTGATTTTACTAGTTCAGTGAGACAGGACTCTTAAGAATATGTTTGATTTGAAGGAAAAGGTAGGGAAAGGAAGGGAAACATAGGGAAACCTATGCAAGGTTTGTAAAGGGAGGGTTTTCCTACATTTCCCTTTCTTTCCCTACTTTTTCCTTCAAACCAAACAAAGCCTAAATGGTTGGAAATAAGGTTGGAAAACTCATGGCTAATGGGAGAGAACAGGGATAACTTAGTAGAGTTACTTATCAGGTCATTTGAGTTTTCCAACTGTAATTAGAAATTCTAGTTATTGGTGAAATGCAACTAATTGGAAAGTGGAACTAATCAGTTTTCTGAGCTGTCAGATTGATGGTAGCCATACTCACAGATTATGACAAATAACAAAATGCAGTGAGATCTTATGTATTATAAACACCCGAATGGGGGCCCTGAAAAGGGTCCCATCCACACACTCTGGGCCTCTGGAATCTGGGCCCCTGAGCAATAGGGCGTAGAAAACTGATAAAATAAAAACCCTTGATAGTTGATATAATTAATGTTCATGGGTTTCCATTTTTATTAACTGAAAAGCACATGTGGGTACCATACCAACCAATATTAATATTATGCCTTGATTGAATAAACTGATAAAGCATTAAGCTATTTCTCTTGTCAGTTCTCAGGAGTTGTTTATTGGTCAGTGTAGAGCCTTTGGGAACTAACTTATCTTTCTAAACTGAATGTTTTGCAGAAGAAGAGGCCTCAACAGTTCGACTCCTTTGGAACCAGACAGCTATTCTTGTATTTTAGATTACATTAAGAGACTTGTGCCAGTGCTGTGACTGCTGGGGACCTGATCAGCTGTTTGAAGGAGTTGTTAGAGACCATTGGGACATGTTTGGGTTCAGAAGATTGGAGCTCATTCATGATCCTATTTTGGGCTCTACAGGAGAAAACTAATGTCTTGTGCATTGTCTCAAGGGAGAAATATAATTGGATCAAACACACAAGACAGTAGGGCAACTTGATTAATTGGCAATGGTGTATATCCAATATCATATAAAGCATGTCAATAGCACATTCCGTGGCATTTCAATATTAGAAAAGACAGCCAAAACAATAAACAAATTAAACAATGAAGTTATTACTTACATTCTTTTCCAAAGCAACCTAGATGTCACAAAGCCCAAACAAAATGCCTTATCAATATAATCAATCCTATAAAATCATAACAATCAATATAAGTAAATAATATTAGGGATAGGATAAAATAATTGTAGTATCAGAAATGAAATCATTTAAAGGAACCATATCTTAATATCTCAATTTAAATCAAAATGAATTTGAGCAGATTCGAGGTCCAAACATTGAATTGGACTCATCCAAATTAGTCCCATAAATTTTCTCCCTTTCCCATAAATTTGCATGCAGGCACACATGAGAGATGAGAAAGAAAATTCAATCAACTAAACTAAAGAAAAAAAAAAAAGAAAACAAGAGAGCAGATGTTAGGTACGATTGGATCGTGGTTTTGAATTAGGGTAAAATTGAATTTTTCTCAGCACAAAGATTTAAAGTCTTTTACCCTATTTAATATTAATTTGTATTTATAAAATAATTAACAATGTTTTGGAGATAAGGGATCATCTCCGTATGAAAGATAAGAAGGGAGATATTTCCAATACGCATTTACGCACCACTACTCTCGTCTGAATGGGGATGGGGCCTGGGAGAAGAGTTTTGCTGGTTGGGATATGGGCTAAAAGAAGGGAGCTGTCTGTTTTTATGGTCTGACCAATCAGATCTATTGTTGTTGTCCATGTCCATAGTAAAACGTGGAAAGTGACAAGACATCCAGGCCATTAGGCCATGCATTTACAGCTGCCTGTTTTTAATGGCGGTGACAGACACGTCTTACTTATGTCTGTGACAACTGCACCAAATCTCAAACCGCGTCAGTGCGGGAGAAGGGACAATTCACAATTGTTCATTTGTTCTACAGTCAACTACCTAATAAAAGGCCATTAACCATAAATCAATCACACTTCACACAGAACTTACAACCAGTTTCTCATTCTTCCAGTCCTACTATTCTAATCTCCGCTCAACAATTACCTATGGATTCTTCTTCCTTTCTTCTTCTCATGGGTTTCTCTTAAAATCTCTGTTTTGTTTTCTGGTTTTGAGCTCTTTAGCTATTGCTACTGTTTCGACTAGTAATTTCTACCAAGACTTCGACATCACATGGGGCAATGGTCGAGAAAAGATACTCAACAATGGGGAGCTTCTCACTCTGTCCCTTGACAAGGCCTCTGGCTCTGGCTTCCAATCCAAGCACGAGTACCTCTTTAGTAAGATAGACATGCAGTTCAAGCTTGTCCCTGGCAACTCAGCCGGCACGGTCACGGCCTACTACTTATCATCTCAGGGATCGACCCATGATGAGATGGACTTCGAATTTCTCGGCAACCTCAGCGGTGATCCCTATATTCTCCACACTAATGTCTTCAGCCAGGGGAAGGGAAACAGGGAGCAACAGCTCTATCTTTGGTTCGATCCTACAGCAGACTTCCACACTTGTTCCATTCTCTGGAACCCCCAACGCATTATCTTCTCTGTATGGAATAACCCATCAGAGAATTCAAGAATTCAGTATCCAATGGAAATTCTTTATAAATAAAAAGCACACAAACCAATCCCAAATTAGGGTGTATCGATCAGAAAAATAAAATCCCAAATCATAAATGGTATAAACTCATCATCGATATACAAATCAACGGGTGAAAAAGAAGTGAAAAAATAATCTTTGTGGAGAATCTTGTATCATTATGCAAAGGCACAACCATATATACACCTACCGTTTTTGTTAAAATGTCAGCCCACTGCTCGCCACTTTTAAGGACAATAGGAATTTTTTCATCCACTTCAATTCACATTATATCTTAGCCTTAGGAGCGCGATCGTTGTGACAACGGGCAGCTTGCCCAATCAGAGTCATAATAAGCATACAAGTGCAAATCGCTATCGGCAATACTATACCTTGTCTAAGATATCATTTCATATATTGCACTACACATAGAGCTGCCTCCCAATGTTCTTGCCGCGGGCTTTGCATGAATTGGGTCAGCATATGAACACAATAGCACAACTCAGGTCGTGTGATGGTTAAGTATATCAACCTCCCTACTAGTCTTCGATACTGATTTGGATTGTGCATTAGAACACCCTTGGCCAACGCAAGATGATGATTCTGTTCAATGGGCACTAACATTGGTTTGGCTCCCAATAGCCCACATTCCGAGATAATGTCCAGGGCATACTTTCGTTGAGATAAATATATTCCATTAGGACCACGAGCTACTTCAATACCTAAAAAATATTTGAGTGGACCCAGATATTTCATATGGAAGCATCAACTGAGATACTCTTTGAATTTCATAATGGCTACAATATCATTTCCCCCAACAATCAAATCATCAACATATATCAGCACGTGCAGACGAACATAAGTGAACAAAGAGTAGTCATGATACGATTGAACAAACCCGAACTGTATCAAGGCCGCTGTTGATTTCGAGAACCAACATCTGGGAGTCTAACGTAATCCATAGAGAGATTTCTTCAGTTTGCACACTTTTGTTCGATTCTTAGATGCAAAACCTAGCGGCAACTGCATATATACCTCCTCATCCAAATCCCTATGTAAGAATGCATTATGTATATCCATCTGATGCAACTCCCAGTTCTTAGTGGCTGCCACGACTAAGAAAATGCAGACTGTCGTCATTTTGGCCATAGGAGTGAAAGTCTCATTATAATCTAACCCCTCAACCTATCTATTTCCAAGAATAACTAGCCGAGCCTTATGTCATTCAACCGTCCCATCTGAATTATATTTGATCTTATAAACCCATTTACTCCCTATTGCCTTTTACCCGAGAGGTAGAGTTTCCAATGTCCAAGTACCATTATCCTCCAGTGCCTGGATTTTCTTCCTCATAGTTTCCCTCCATTTCTCACTTTTCATTGCCTCCGAAAAGTTGGTGGGCTCAACTCCTGCAGTGACTGCAGCTAAGAAAGCTTGATGTCTAACAAAGAAGTTAGTACATGTCACATAATTCACTATGGGATAGGGAGTCGTACCTGAGGACTCTGATTCAGAGTTGGCTTGAGTGTGAATGGGGTTTTTCAAACATTGAGAAGTGTAGGTCACGTAGGGCTTCAACAAAACAGACGGCGTGTGATGCCGATGTCCCCTACCAAGTTGCTCTTCTGGTGCCGTTTGTGGTGCTGGATCCACATTAATTCTGTCATCACTGCCATTCATTCCCACTTCCTGCACACTCTCTTCTTCTCCATGCTCCTCCTCTCTTCCATCGTCATTATTCTCAAGGCTCCCCCTATCATAGATGTCGGCTGCATCACTCCCCTTGTCTTTATTCCCTCTGTGGCTGTGTACAACATCATCATTGACTGTGGCATCAACTACTGCAATGGCCGGGCCAGGTTTGTCTCCCAGAGTGGCTTCTGAACCAGTGACATGGAAATATATTTTCATGGAAGACTACATCACAGGAGACAAAATATTCACCTCTTTCAACATCATATACGCACCAACCTTTCTTTCCGTAGGGATAACCCACAAAAACACATTTCCTACTCCTTTCTCCAAACTTATCCTTGTCTCGAGGACTACAATGAGCATAGCAGAGACAACCAAATACTCTCATGTGCTCGTATTGAGGTGGTGTCCCAAACAGTACCTCATACGTAGTCTTCCCGCCAAGTACAGAAGAAGGTGTCCTGTTTATCAAGTATCCGGCGGTTAAGGCACACTCCCCCCAAAAACCAATGGGCAAGCCTACTTGAAATCTTAATGCTCTCGCAACATTCAAGATATGCCTATGTTTTCTCTCTACCCGACCGTTTTGTTGCGGTGTCCCAACGCACGAAGTTTGATGCAGAATGCCATGAGTCTCAAAATATGATTTCAACCTTTTAAATTCTATTCCATTATCACTTCGAACAGTCCTGACTTGCTTGCCAAACTGGCGTTCTGCCATGGCACAAAATTTCTCAATAATATGTGCTACTTCACTTTTGTCCAATAACAAGTAAACCCACACAACACAAGAATAATCATCAACAATGGTTAGAAAGTAAACTGCACCACAAGAGGCAAGTACTTTATAGGCACCCCATGTATCACAATGAATTAGAGAGAAACAATCATCAACTTTATGTTTACTTTCAGGAAAAATTTCCCGTGTTTGTTTTGCTCTGTAACAAACATCGCATGGTTTATCTCCTTCAGTTCTACTATTTAATTTATCTGCTTTAGGAAGAAAAAATAATATCTCTTTAGAAGGATGCCCTAATCTGCGATGCCATAACTCCCATTCATCCATACCTCTTGTTCTATTCGCCTGAACAGGTGCTGCTCCTCTAAAATGATAGACCCCATCACACTGCTTACCCACTCCGATCAGACTCCTTGAGGTTTGGTCCTATATCACACATAGCTTGTCAGTAAAAGTGACAGTACAATTTATCTCTCGCAACAATTTTGCTATGAAAATAAGGGTGTAGTTCATTCTTGGTACAAAAAGCACATGATGTAGATAAATATTTCCACCCAAATGTAAAGTCCCTTCCTTCACTGCAGTGGTTTGCTTCCCATTGGGAAGTCCCACCGAACACGGTGTAATATTCCGTGCATCCATCAATAAGTCAATTTCTCCAGTCATATGGTGCGACACCCCGGAATCAATTATCCAATCAGTAGAATATTTCTTACTAGAGAGTTTTTCATTAGTCCTGGTTTTGTAAGCATCAAACATGTTTACGAGAATCTACCACTGCTCGTCATTAAGCCCGTTTAGTCCGGTCCTATCTCCGTCAGTTACGACTGCATTAGCAGCCACCTCACACCCTGCCGATGACTGAGCAGCATGAGTTTTTGCTGAACTTCGGTCACGTCTGCCAGAAGGTCCAACATACTTACTCGAACTATCACCGTCCCTACTGCAAATGGTCGTCGCTGTTTCCCTCCCTAACGTCATGAAAGCGTTAATCCGTCCAGACATTGTCAACTTCGTTCACGTCAACGTATCAAAATAAAAAAAAGGAAAGAGAGTCGTCAGCAAGCGCGCCACCCATCAGACCTCTGCTGAGTCATGGGGTATTGGTCGTGCCGTCCAGCGACAACCAACAGAGGTGTCAGAGGTTTTTCTTCATTAAAATCTTGACTCTACAGCGGGAAGAGGAGTTGTAGCGACAATCTTTCTCTCTTGTTCTCATCGAATTCGATGAAGCATCGGTCCTTCGTATTAATTTCCGATTCCCGAGTTTTGATACCGTTCGGGGACAAGGGGTCCCAGTTCTCTTGTTCCGTCGATCGATTTCAGACATCAACAGAGGCAATAGCAACAACGGCCAATCCACTGTTCATTAGCGTCTTCTTTCGAACCCGAAACCGGAGGCAATGGCGACAAAAAAAGGAACGCATGATGGAGCAGTTTCTCTCATCCTCTTTGTGTTCTTCTCAGAAATCATGACACTGTTCATTGTCTTGAAAACCAGAGCGGCAGTGGATCTGAAACCGATGTCCCGCGGGCATTGAGAAGACATCTTCCGCGATCAAGATCCTCAAGCAGGTCAGTGCTTATCTCGATGTGGGTAGCCATGCGATCCGACCAGGAAAGGGTAAGATGAGGTACCGTCGAAACATTTCTCGCAAGGGTCCTCTCATTGTTTATGGCACTGAGGGTTCCAAGATTGTGAAGGCTTTCCGCAACATCCTCGGTGTCGTAGTTGCCAATGGGAGAGAAGAGGAGGAACAGTTCTCGCCGCCGCTGGTTCCGCTCGAACATGGAGAGAAGAGGAACAGTAGCTTCGCCGCCACTCTTCTGGGTTAGGTTCGAATGGAGGGGACGAGCTACAATGCCGATCTAGAAAAACTAGAGTGCAAGGTCTGGACTCTGCCGGCGCCAAGCGAATGTAGTGTTGCTCTCAGCAACTTCGTTACGACTCTGATACCATGAAAAAATAATCTTTGTGGAGAATCTTGCGTCATTATGCAAGGCACAACCATATATATACACATACAATCGATGCCTGAAATTTAGGAGTAGGAGACTCACTTGTAGTAGTAACCTACCTACTAATCATAACTAGCTAAAGACACCTAGGGAACTACCAGAATTTGTGCCTTGATACATGCTTATCCATGCTTATCCAGAATTTTCTAGTCCATGAAAAATTCCAATAAGAAGAGTGAAGAAGTTGATAGCTGCTACCTTGGTCTTGGTCTCGATGAACAAACCCTAGTGGACAGACCGCCAACGAGCCATTCACCGGCAAAAGGGTTGAAGAAGTGGAAACTGAGAGGCGCCAATCTCTCGAAATGACCCTGGGAGTTTCTACGTTGTGGATGATGAATGCTTTTTCCAGAGAAAGTGAGAACAACTTTGATTGAAGAGAGGATGTGTTATAGAGAGAGAGAGAACATGAGAGCTGAAGACTTGAAGAAGCGGGAGCAAGAATATTGCACGCAAGTTTTCGAACGAACCCGCGTAAATTAAGTTGCCACGGTTTAATAGTTTCTTAATAAAAAATTAACATGCATTGCAATGGTGGAGCCAGGAAATCGTGGCCAGGCTGAATACAAAAAACAGGAATATTGCCACGGATGATATATTCCGTTGTTATATATAGTCTTTTAGCCATGGTTTTTGTCCGTTGTTATATATTCACATTCACCCTAATTGAACATTTGGAAAATTATCAAGCCAAACATAATTTTTTTTTCCATTTTTTGTCTATTTTATCGGTCAGACATTTTGACAATGGTACTGATGCAGCACAATCGAGGCACTCCCAGCTGACTGAGAGTTGGCTCCTAGCTGTGACGGATGGCACTTGAGAGGAAGGGGAAGGTGAAGGGTTCCCGGGGAGCTCTCCCGGAGGGAACACTCCGATGCCTAAGTTAGAACTCTGAGGAAAACTCAAAGAAGACATAGAGAGTTAAGAGTGCTGAAAGTGCTAGCTTCAATACCTTTGTTTCGTGAGGGTCGGGGTCCTTTTATATCGGAGCTTGGTCACATCAGGCGTAACCACCATTGCCCTATCCGTTACTGCCAAGGCAGGGGTGGCAGGTGCAGGCTGCTGCTACAGGCTGCTACTGCAGGGTACGAACTCGTCAGGTGTGCCATGCCTTTCAGAGGCGGCAGGCAGAACGCCGCCTACAGTTTGCTGAGCTACTGTGCATCAAACCACCTGGGGCAGGTTTGCCCTGCATCGAGGTGCCCGCACTGGAGGCAAGCCTTAAGCAAGTACGAACAGGAGTCTTGATGGTGTTGTCCCGAGGTGTTTCTCCCTCAGGACACTTAGCCAAAAGTTGGGGTGCTTCCTTCTTAGGAAGGGAGAGCTTGGAGTCCCTTAGGAGGAGCTCGGGTCTCAAGGGAGAGCTCGGGTCCCTCTGTATGGGGGAGATCGGGGTGCTCCACCCTCGGGTTCGGGGTGAGTTGGGCCTTGCTTCCCGACAAGCTGTCACACCCGCCGAATCGTTTGGCCGGGCCTCGGCGAGCTCGCCGCGCCAAGTGGTGGCCAGGTTGTCACGCTGAATTGTCACTTATTCCAGGTCATGTCCATGTGTCCCTGTGCTACAAGGTCGGGCCAAATCACCCTACATCAATTGCCCCCCACTCCCCGTGCTAGGGGTGTTGACCTAGCGCGGGGAGTCCACAATCTGCCGGGTGGATTTGGCTCGGAGTCCAAACTTTCTTGTCTGCCATCTCATAGGTTGGACCGGTCTTCTGCTCGGTTCTGCCAGGCATAGCTCGGGTCGCGTACGGTCTATGCATGGACATCACGCGAGTTATAGACTCCGCAGACGTCAAAAAATGTGCTAAACTGATTTTCCTTTGCCATAAATCTTCAGCTATAGTTTTGAGCTCGCGTCCAAAGCCTCCAGCTCGGGTCAGTTCTTCCCAGTCCGGTCCATCTCTTTTCGGTGAGTCACCCTAGCTCTTCTTCGGTTTCGTTATGTATTCCTTTGATAGCCAGTTAGATGAGCCCGAGGTGCCCGAGGTGGGTACCTCGGCTCAGGTTAACCTTACCGAAGTCCAGTCCCCTGAGGCATGGGTGGCCTCGGGTAACTTGGCGTCCACCTCTCACCGAGGTCGGATGCCAGACAGGTTCGGGCCTTCCACAATGACCTTGGAGAGGCTCCGTCAACTCATTCAGCAGTACAACCTGCCTAGGGAGTACACCTACAGTATTCCCGCGGGTAACTTCCCATGGGAGCACGGCCCTGACGAGGTTGTAATCTTCTGTGAGCAGCTCTTAGCCGGGCTGTGTCTTCCCTTCCATCCACTCATAGTGGAGGTCTTGAACAACTTCAAGGTTACGATAGACCAACTTCACCCGAACTCGATCCGTAACGTGGTCGGGACCATCTCCCTTTGCTACGAGTATGTCCTCCCCTTGAACATACTCTATTCTATCCTCACCATCAAGAAGAGCGCTTCATGCGTTCTCCCCGAGCATAGAAGGGCTTACTACCTGTCCCCTCGCCTGGGGTTCAAGTTGATGCATAAGCTTCCTAGCAAGATCCCAGTCTAGAAGCAAGACTACTTTGTAGTCTGGAACCCTGCGGGGTGGCCCTTCCCTACCCACTGGAGGGTGGCTATCCAAGACCTCGGCATCATCCTCGACAGGAAGACCAAGGAGACATTCCAATCGTGGGCTGAGGTCGGTTGTAGTTTCAAGGACTTCATCACCGAGAGTATGCTCATCCAGACCGGCTTGAGTCCAGGTAGGTAATTATTTCCTTAGCTGTCTGGTCTGCTCCTTTCTTTTACTCGAGTATTAATGCCGAGCTCTGTTGCAGGTCCCATGGAGGCAAACAAACTTAAGAGAGATCGGCTCTTCAAGCACATGAAGGGAAGGAAGAAGCGGGCTGCTAAGAGAACCCGTATCAAGTCACCTCCAGCCCCTGCTCCCGAGCCCAAGCTACCTTCGGCGCAAACCTCCGAGCCCGAGCTCCCTGGGGCTCCTCCGATTATTGACTTGGAGGAGGAAATACCACCTAGGGAGCCTGAGACTTCGGTCGAGCCCGCTATGAGGGCGGCAGCTGAGCTAGAAGTAGCCACCAGGGTTGCTGACTGATGAGAATAAAATTTATCATATTTTTATCCCCAAATATTCAGTCTTTTATACTGAATTAGTACTTAATTGGACTCATATTTCTTGTATTTCGGTGCAGGGCAAGGAAAGAAGTCGCAAGAAGGAAAACAAGGCTAATCGGATGATTTTTCACAATTTCGGCAATGTTCAGTAAACTGGACCTAACTTTCATATCCGGGCTCCGATTGGGCTGATTCAAAATTTATTAGAAAGATAAGAGAGAAAGATACAACTTTTATGTTTTTGGATTTCTCAGATTCGGCCTAAATCGAAGATAAATCTGGGCCCAAACTCGGAACAATTTCGTAGTAAGGCCCAGTTCACAGCTGAAGCCCATTTCGCAGAGAAACCTTGTGGCGGTCCGAGTTATTAAAGCAGCCCACTCGAATTCAAGAATCCAAAGAATCCTCTTAGATTCAAATTTTAAATGTAATTCTAGAGAGTTAAGGAAGATTGAGATCATGAGATAAGAGATAAAGATAAGATAGGATAGGATGAGTTTGAATAAAAGCTGAATTATCCATTCTTGAGATAACTCCAAGTAGTTGTAAACTAAATCAAAGGATGGGTGTACCAATCTGAGGGGGATCACGAACTGAATTGAGGATCTATGAAGAAAAGATCAAGAAATCAAGAAACTTGAAGAAGAAGGTGGCGGCAAGGAGAAGAGGAGATCTCAGCACCATGGGCGAATTCATTTCTTTCTTTCCTCTTGTTTGCTTTAATTCTTTTATCATGAACTAATTTATTTTTAGCTAGAGCTATGGAAAGCCTAACCATGATAATGAATATATTTTTATCTTTCTGATCTATTCAAGATTGTGATTTCCATATAGTCTATGAATTATCTTGCTTAATGCTATTAGGAGTGACCATCTTTTAATTGATCAGGCGTATATGAATGAATCGAGAGAGGAATTCATATAGATGACCACATAATTCATGGTGTGAATTGAATGGTACATAGGGGTATATACACATGATTCATCTGAATATAATAGTTTTTCCTTGGACCTAATGCACTTCTATCTTGAGAACTCTAGTCGAGAGATCGAAGGGTTACCTGATAGAAGTAGTTTTAGTATATCTCGAGAGAGAATATTAAATAAAATTGGAAAGACTTCAGCTTATGGGAATGACTAAATGTCTTGGATAATCTCATCCATTAATATTCATTGGAATGGTTAGGTGGACCAAAAGCCCTAGCGATTTCACCTATTGCATATTCGGTTAGTGATTGCCATTGTTTTTATTTTCTTGTTCGATTTTCAGTAGTCCTTTACTCTTAAATTTGAAATTTGATTGTCCAAATAATTAGGGGTGGCTGTAGTTCAAATACTTATTTTGTTAAATCCTCGTGGGGATGATATTTTATTAAATCCTCGTAGCAACCAAAGTCTCAACCGAGCCCATTCGTATAGCCAAGATGGCGGTTTCCAACTCGGGGAACCCGGATGGGGGCCGAAGTATCTTGGTCCCCCAGTGCGGCATTTGAAAAAGCAAAGGGGTTGTTTACAACGAGGAAATCTCGCTCTGGGCTGATATGCTTAACCCTGCTCAGCTCGGGGCCCGGGCTGCCACCCACACTATGGTGGTAAGTTCCTTTTCTTTCATATATATGTACTTTTCTCCGGTACTAACTAACTTCCTTTGTCAAGTGAACTATGTCGTGCACGCCCTTGGTCTTCAGTCCGAGAGGAACCTGAAGCGGGCTCTGACCGCCGAGGAGTCTTCCCGTGCTGCCCATACCGATCTATGGGCAGCTCATGAGCAAATCCACCGGTTGGAGAGCGGCGCCAGGGGCCAAAGGGACATTATTACGATGCTGACAATGGAGAGAGACGAGCTAGCATGGGAAAAGGACACACTGAGGGGCGAGGTGGAGGCCCTCAAAGCAGAGCTGACACACGAGAAGGGTGTGCTGAGGGGTGAGCTGGACGCGCTCAGGGTAGAGGCGGAAGGCCTTAAGGAGAATAAGAAGGCCCTCCTGCACGAGGTGGAGTTCCTCAAGGTGGACCTCAAAGAGAAGACCGAGATCTTCACTCAAGCGATAGAGGAGAAGAAGGTCAAGGCTGTCGTGGAGTAAATCCAGTCTGATAAGTTTGATGCCGTTCTAGGGGAGGCTTACCACAAGGGGTTCAACCTCAGCCGGTGGTTGATAAGGCACACGTACCCCGAGCTTGACACAAGTGCCATCACCACGTCGAAGAAGCGGACGCCCTTAACCAGCCCGAAGATCTTGAAGAGGTCTCACGCGGAGATGAAGAGCCCTTGAAGTGATTGTCCTTGTATTCCGAGCCTGCGAGCTCAGTCTTTGTAGTAGTTTTTATTTTTTTTTTGCAAGCTCACTGTACAAAACTTACTTGTTAATGAAGTTGATCTTTCTTTCCCAAGTGTTGTTTTATCCGAGCTATCATGGTTGAGTATGCGAGATGATTGACATAGTAGGGCGTAGTGAGGCACATGCCCGAACTGTCTCGTGGCGTGCACTGAGGTGATTGGCAGTGAGGCATAGTAAGGCATGTGCTCGAACTTTCTTCTGGTCATATGCCGAGGTGAGCTAAGCGTTGCAAAATCTGCTGGTCTGCTTGCGCCCTTGATGTATCATGTACTGTGGTGCCGAGCTCCTTGGTCAGATCGGTGCCTTAGCTCCTTAGAATTTGTTCGTGTCATAGGGGTGGCTAGGTTATTATGCCAGAGTCTGTTAGTTCGGCATTTTGGCCCTTGAGCCTTGAGAGGCCCGTGGCCTGCTCTCGATGTCCGCCCATGGCATAGGAGCAATTGGATTTTATTGTGCTGAGGTCTCTGTCAACTCGGCGTTCTGGCCCTTAAGCCCTGAGAGTGACTCGTGGTTCACTCAGTTATTTATAGGTAATACTCCCTTAAGTTGACAATATTCCATGCCCGAGGTACTTGTTCCCCTTCCAGGGTTTCGAACTCGTACGTTCCTTCCCCGAGTACTCGCTTTACTCGATAGGGTCCTTCCCAGTTTGGACCGAGATTGCCAACACCGGGCTCAGGCACCATAACCTTACGGAGAACCAAGTCGCTAACGCGGAGAGTCCGCTTTTTGACCTTGGTGTTATAGTACCAAGCTACACTTTGCTGGTAGGCTGCGGTCCTGATGTATGCGAGGTTCCGTACTTCTTCAAGCAAGTCGAGATTGGTGCGTAGCTCGTCTTCATTCGCCCTATCATCATGCGCTTCTACTCTCAGTGAGAGGACTTCGATCTCGGCTGGAATGACTGCTTTGGTGCCGTAGGTGAGGTTAAAGGGGGTTTTTCCTGTGGTGGTCTTTTCTGTGGTATGATAGGCCCATAATACACTAGGCAGCTCGTCTACCCATAGTCCCTTAGCTCGGTCTAGTCGTGCCTTTAGTCCACGGAGAATAGCTCTATTCGTGACTTCTGTCTGACCATTTGGCCTGAGGGTGCGCCACCGAAGTGAAGTTCTGCTGAATTCCCATGTCTCGGCACCAGTTTTGGAATTTGACGTCTTCGAACTGTTTACCATTGTCGAAGATCAGTACCTGAGGTAATCTGAACCGACACATAATGTTCTTCCAAAAGAAGTTCTGCACATTCCGGGCTGTGATTGTTGCGAGAGGTTCAACTTCGACCCATTTCGTGAAATAGTTGACTGCCACCACCAGGAACCTCCTTTGTCTTGTACCTAGTGGGAATGGCCCGAGTAAGTCAATTCCCCATTGTGCAAATGGCCATGGGCTAGTGAGGTACTTTAGGTCAGCGGCTGGTCGGTGGTGGATGTTGGCATGCTTTTGACACTTGTCGCATTTTTTGACGAGCTCGGTCGCATCTGCCTTCATCGTTGGCCAATAATACCCCTATCGTAGTGCTTTCTGAGCGAGGGCTCTGCCCCCCAAATGTCCACGCACAAGCCCTCATGAGTATCACAGAGGACGAGCTCGGCTTCAGAGGGTCGCAGGCAGCGCAGGTTAGGGAGCGTGTAGGATCTTTGGTACAGCCGCCCGTCTATCATGATGTATTTGGCTGCCTGACGCTCTACCCTCCTGGCGGCATTACGATCTGCGGGAGGGTCCCGTGTAGCAGGAAGCTCGTGAGCAGATCAATCCAGCTCGGCTTTGCTTGAACAATAGGAGTGACCCCAGCGACCTTCTCTGCCCCCCTGAGAATTCTAGGCCAAGGCAAGTTCTCTATATACATAGTCCTCATGGTGTTATCACCAGTGCTGGCTAACCGGGATAGGGCATCAGCCTCAACATTCTCTGACCTCAGGAATTGCTAGATGAAGTGTGACCGAAAGTTGAGCAGAGCTCCTCTTACTCTAGCTAAGTATGCTACCATGGTTGGCTCGCGAGCTTCGTACTCACCCATAACCTGATTGACCACGAGTTGGGAATCGTTGCAGATGACAATGTGTTTGGCTTTCACTTCCTTTGGCAGATCCAGCCCAACTAGTAGCGCCTCATACTCTGCTTCGTTGTTGGATGCCGCAAACTCAAACCGTAATGCGTACTCCAATTTCACACCACTTGGCCCGTATAGAACGATCCCAGCCCCGCTGCCCTGCCGGTTTGATGAGCCATCTACATGAAGGATCCAGGGTTCCTCATCCCAGTTCATGCTTGGCCTAACTAGGAGAGAGGCCACGCTGGTTGCTACTTCACGGTGTTTGAGCTCAACCAGCCCGGGAACCCCGGGCTCAACCGCACTGGGGGCCTCGTGTTCCACCAGCCTAGGGACTTTGGAGCTAAAGGTACATTTTGCGATGAAATCTGCTAAGGCTTAGGCCTTGATAGCAGTTCATGGCTTATACTGGAGTTCGTATTCTCTGAGCTCGATGGTCCACTTTGTCAGCCTTCCCGAGACCTCGGGCTTGAGCAATACTTGCCTCAGAGGTTTGTTGGTAAGGACAACGATGGTGTGAGCTTGGAAGTACGGGCGGAGCTTCCGAGCTGCTATGACCAGGGCATAGGCTAACTTTTCTATATCTGGGTACCTTGTTTCTGCTCCCTGCAACACTTTACTAACATAATAGATGAGTCATTGGACCCGATCTACTTCTCTTATTAGTACCGAGCTGACCACCTCATCACTTGCCGAGAGGTATAGTTCTAAAACATCACCCACCTCGGGTCGGGTTAAGACTGGGATGCTGGTGAGGTGCTTTTTGAGCTCGTCGAACGCGAGTTGGCACTCTTCGGTCCATTCAAAGCCTTTGCGTTTTATGGCCTTAAAGAAGGGCAGGCAGCGATCTGTTGACTTGGACATAAAGCGGCTCAAAGCGGCTAACCGGCCGTTCAACTTCTGGACCTCCTTTAATTTCTGGGGTGGTCTCATTTCTAGGATGGCTTTAATTTGTCCGGGTTGGCCTCAATGCCTCACCGGTTAACGGTGTACCCTAGGAATTTACCCGAGGTGACAACGAAGACACACTTGTTGGGGTTTAGCTTCATATTAAATCTACGCAAAATTTCGAAAACTGAATGTAGATCTTGTATTAATTCATGTGAAAATTGGGTTTTGACGACCATATCGTCTACATAACACTACTTTTTTTGCCAATTAGTGGCTCAAACAGTTTGTTTACAAGTCTTTGAAAAGTGGCCCCAACGTTTTTCAACCCGAAGGGCATGACCTTGTAGCAGTACAGGCCAGACTCGGTTATGAAAGCAGTTTTCTCTTCATCAGCTGGGTCCATCCTGATCTGATTGTAGCCCGAATAGGCGTCCAGGAAGCTCAGCAACTTGTGCCCCGAGGTCGCGTCCACCAGACGGTCGATCCTGGGAAGTGGGAAGTAGATCTTTGGGCAAGCTCGATTCAGGTCTGTGTAGTCAACGCACATGCACCATTTACCATTGGCCTTTTTCACCAGAACGGGGTTGGGCACCCAGCTCGGGTAATGAACTTCCCTGATAAAATTGGCTGCAAGGAGCTTCTCGACCTCCTCATCGACTGCCCTCCACTGCTCTGGGGCTAAGTTGTGTTTCTTCTGTCTAACGGGCCTAACTACAGGATCAGTGTTGAGCCTATGAGTTATAATGATGGGGTCTATGCCAGGCATTTTTGCCGCTGACCATTCAAAAACATCTAAATTTTTGAGTAAGAAATTTACCAGTTGAGATTGTAGGGGTTCTTCAATAGAAGCACTGATCTGAAGTACCCAAGCTGGGTCCTCTGCCGAAGCTGGGATGGAGATGGTCTCTTTCGTAGGCATGGCTCGCTTCGCGAACTATTCCGTAGGTCGTTCTATCTCGAGGTCGTCTGCTACCTTGGCCTTTCTTTTGAGGGCGGCTACATGAAGGGATGAGAGATCCATCCTATGGACGCCCAAAGATTGCGGAATAAGGGGCGAATTTCAAAAAATTTATCTCTCCCTTCAATTGGGAATCATATTCCCTATTTAGAAAATCATATTTTCAAGGATCAATCTTGAACCATAAACTGAACCAGATCTGAACCAAAAAAGAGTGGGAGAGGATTATACCTGATACGGAGAAATACTATCTTCCAATGGAGGTGTTCACGCCCAATGAAGGATCCAAAATCTGCTCCCACTGAAGATGGCGCAGTGAAGGATAGAGCAGAATCAACAATGTTCTTCAAAAGAACTTGACCCTTCGCAAGAATCAACTGAACGGCTTGTGAGTACAGCTCCAACCAATCTTTTCCAAAAGGATTGAGATCAAGATCAAATCTTGATTACTCCCAAGAACTGGAGATTGATCGGAAGGAATGACAATGGCAGGAAGGTGGCGGCAAGAGAGAATTCGTAGTATGCAGGAAATCTCTCAATCTCTCTTTCTTTAAGAGAAGAATGTTGTTGATCATGTAAAAGGCTGCCGCCCCCTTCCCCTTTTATAATCTCAAAGGGATCAGCTCCTAATCAGATTAGGAGTTGCTAATCCAAATCATATTTGGGTTAGAAGTCCCTTAGTGATAAGGGATAATCCTTATCTTATCTGCAGATCAGATCAGCTATTTCCTAATATAATTAGGAGGTTTCCAGATCTAAATCTCATTTAGATCTTGGACTCTCTGAGCGGATAGGGTCAAAGCCCAATCCTTTTAGCTGACCCACTTCAGAATTCGCCCCATTTAAATGACCGATCAAATCAGCCCAGTTCGAAATGGGCTTAAGCCCCATTTAAGGTTATGTACTCAAAAAACCTTCCAAACTGCTACCCAGTTGGGCTTCCTTGTATGGCGTGGGACCCAAGCATTGATCTACACATCAGCCACATGGGTTCAGCCCAGCCTTTGTTACAAGGCCTGGCCGAATGCACTGCTGAAGACAGTGTACCCCCTGAAACCCATCAAATGGGCTACATGGGCCCAACACTTACACTAAGTGGTCCCTGGGCCAAGCCACCTTGTAACACCCAGGGACTGTGGGCAGATGCAAGATTAGCCCATCAGGTGTTATCCTCAATGGTTTTACACTTAACCTCTCAGCCCATAATGATCATACACTGCTCGACAAGAGAGGACCTCTCCCTCGGCTGCAAGGAACAGTGTTGCACTCTCCACTAATATGGATCCCGGGAATTAAAACCTTTTGCCAACCTTTTAGAAACCATAATATATATACTTTTATATCTCATATAAAATATACTTTGCAAAAAAACAAATCTCAACGATTGAAATCGGCTGCCGGCAGTCTTGGTTTCCATCAGTGAGAGTGCATCCCTGATCATTACCTTTGTCCGACAAAGGGGCTGATCCTATCACTATGATCACCCACTCAGATGAATTCTCGAACTGTCCCAACATACCCAGGTTTTGACCCCCGCTAAGGATCTCACTGATTGGTACATCAAGGATAGCCCAATCCGACACCTAGTGCAGTATCATAATCAAGTCTAGGGGTCAGGTGTAACTTTCCAGTTTTGCCCATCAATCTCCAAGGTCCAGGGCAATACTGGAAATCTGGTCCAGTTCAAAGATTCAATTAATCCTACACTGTATGTGCCTAGGGTCTCACCCTGGCAGCTGAGACAGGCCACCCCAACCGACTTGGTGGCACCACAGTGTCAGCCTTGTCAGGATAGGTCTCCCTAGACCAACCCACTGGCTGTGAACATTCTAAACTAACACGAGTCTCATTAATAGTAATCGGATTATTAAAGAAGACAGAATAACCATCTACACACAGTTTTGAGACAGAAATCAAATTTCTTCTTAAATTTTGTACGTAAAGACAATCTTTCAGTACAATTATTCCTTCTCTAAAAAATAATTCCACGGTTCCTATGGCCGCGGCTGCAACAGTTGCAGTAGTCCCTAAGTAGAGTGCGACTTCTCCTTCACTCAGCCTTCTGCTTACCTTGAACCCCTGCAGTGAGTTACACGCATGAGTTGAAGCCCCGGAGTCAATACACCAGGACGCAGAAGCTACCAATAAATTGGTTTCTATAACACAAGTTTCGAAGTTACCTTTCTTGGATTACAGGTAGGCAGGACAATTCCTTTTCCAGTGGCCGGTCTTCTTGCAGAAGTGACAGGCATCCGATGCTTTGTCTTTCTTATGCTTCTTGCTTTTAGTGGCTTTCTTCTGAGGCTTCTTTGCCTTCCTCTTTCTCTTGCCTGTCTTGCCAGCTTCAACAAGCATGGCTACAGGCTCATCCTTTTTAATCAGTTCTTCAGCTCTTTGCAACATATTGCTGAGCTCTTGTAAGCTGACATTCAGCTTGTTCATGTTATAGTTCATGATGAACGGATTAAAGGAAAGAGGCAAAGAGTTAAGGATAGCATCTATCTGGGTTGCAAGGTCCAGCCCGGATCCAAGAGCCTCCAGTTCATTGATGTATCCCATCATTCGAAGACAATGGTCGTGAACCTGTTGGCCCTTGGACATTTGTGTGGTCATGAACTGTTTCAAGACCTTTTGTCGAGTATAACGATTCTGCTCTTCATACATCGTCCTGAGACTGTCCAATATGTCCTTGGCAAGTTCGATCTGATCGAACTGCCTCTGTATCGGATTGTCCAGCGAGGCAATGATGTAACACCGGGCAAGGGAGTTTTTCTCCTCCCATTCTTGATAGTCTCTCCTTCGGGCCTCAGAAGCCCTATCTCCCAGCCGCTCCGGGGCAGGATTCTTTGCCACTTTATCAAGTTTTTCAGAAGCAAGGACCAGCATAAGGTTTCTATACCAGTCAGCATAGTTTGGGCCCTTCAACTTGTTGTCATCAAGTAGCTTTGCAAAAGATCCGTTTGCCATTTTCTGATAAAAGAGCAAACATCAGTCCATGACCTAATTTGATTCATGTTCATTTCATAGATATGGATTTTAATCTACGATCCATTTCCATTTATTCGTCTCTGAGATTTCCCTCCTTTCTCAGTGACAGAGACTACGGGTTGTCTCTGGAAATGTGGGAAATCACATAGGGTGCATGAGGCCAACTGTTTCAGCTACATAACCCCACCACCTTTCTGTGAAGGATCATATCCACTCATCATATGAGTTTTCCCTTTGGCCTCTGTCAGACAAGGTTCAGAGCCGTTTTCTGGTAAACCTTTCTGTCCAGTGAGTGCTTACCCATCATATTCGTGAACGCCAAGGTACCATGAGAGAGTTCCCATTTTCTGGTGAAGCCCCTCCCACATCGGTCTATGACGCCCCTATCATCTTATGAAACACTTAGACAAGCCCAACAGCAAATGGATAGCCCATTTTCTGGGGCGTTTCCTCATTACTGAAGGACCCATCTTCGTGCTAATGATGGAAGGCCTTTAGAGTTCATCATATGAATCTCCCTATCACATGCACTCATATTATCTGGAGGGAACAGATAATTACGCCCTAGTTCCATCTTTAGGTCAAACCAAAGTGGCTCCCACTGACTTTCATAAAGCCAGATTTTGGTGGGCCTAAATCGGCTAGGGTTCCGCACGAGACCTCATGATGAGGTGTGGGGCCCACCACTGAGGGAGGTCATCTAATGACCAAAAGGGACACCATGGCAATGATGTGCATTCAGCCATGGTGTGCGAAAGAGCCACTGTCGATTGAGCATGGGCCAAGTACTTATGGCCCATGTACGTAGCACATCACACATCCATACATCACATGCAGGGATAAATTGATCCAATCAATTAATTATCTGTAAAGCCCATTTGAAGCCCATTTTAAATCCATGATATTAACCATTAACATTATCTAGGTATATGGGCCGAACGGTTCAACCCATATAGCTTTAAGGGTTAAGTGGGCTTTTAGCTGTTTTAACTGTTTAAATCTGGGCCTTTACAGGTTGGGCCGAATTAACCATTCAATTAAATATCAATCCTTAGGCCCATTAGTGGGAAAATTAGGGCTGACTTTCAGCCTTGATTAAACCCTAGATTCGGTCCAAACAGTTTGAACCAATCTTGGTTCGAATGGGTCTAGGGTTTGATTTTTAATTAAATCTTTAATTCAAAAAAATAATCTGAAATTAATTACTGATAAAAGAAAAGCAACAATCAGTAAATCAGGGCTGTTCGCACAATCCATCCTGCAAAACAAAGGTTAGATCACAGAATGCAATTTCACAAACTGCAAATCGCAGATGGCGATTCTCCCATCTGCGAAATCTTTTTCTCTGCGAAATCTCCCTTTTTGCGCCGCCATCTTCGATCCATAATTAAAATGAATAGAAATCCTATTTCTATTAATAATTACAACAGATCGAATACCTATACATTGAGTCTAGAAAATAAAAAAAATTATTTACAGACCAAATGTAATAAATAAATCAAGAAACTGCAAATCTTGCAGGTTCCCTGCGCAAACCAAGATTTCGATCTCGTCTTGAACCAGTTTGTTTCAGATCTGAACCTGTGCAATTGGGCAGAAGGTGTTCTACCCAATTTGTGCAGATATGGGTTTTGGAAATTTTGTTCCCAAAATTATTGGGCGAGTAATCTAAAATTAATTTTATATAAATCTGATTATTATTTACAATTGTTCTTTATGATTTTCTTGATTTATGGGCTGTTCGTACAAGAGGAGATCGAAATCTTGGTTTGCGCAGGGAACCTGCAAGATTTGCAGTTTCTTGATTTATTTATTACATTTGGTCTGTAAATAATTTTTTTTTCTAGACTCAATGTATAGGTATTCGATCTGATGTAATTATTAATAGAAATAGGATTTCTATTTATTTTAATTATGGATCGAAGATGACGGCACAGAAAGGGAGATTTCGCAGAGAAGAAGATTTCGTAGATGGGAGAATCGCTATCTGCGATTTGCAGTTTGTGAAACTGCATTATGTGATCTAACCTCTATTTTGCAGGATGGATTGTACGAACAGCCATGATTTACTGATTATTGTATTTCTTTTATCAGTAATTAATTTCATATTATTTTCTTGAATTAAAGATTTAATTAAAGATCAAACCCTAGACCCATTCGAACCAAGATTGGTTCAAACTGTTTGGACCAAATCTAGGGTTTAATCAAGGCTGAAAGTCAGCCCTAATTTTCCCACTAATGGGCCTAAGGATTGATATTTAATTAAATGGTTAATTCGACCCAACCTATAAAGGCCCAGTTTTAAATAGTTAAAACTGCTAAAAGCCCACTTAACCCTTAAAGCTATATGGGTTGAACCATTCGGCCCATATACCTAGATAATATTAATGGTTAATATTATGGATTTAAAGTGGGCTTCAAATGGGCTTTACAGATAATTAATTGATTGGATCAATTTATCCCTGCATGTGATGTATGGATGTGTGATGTGCTACGTACATGCGCCATAAGTACTTGGCCCATGCTTAATCGACAGTGGCTCTTTCGCACACCATGGCTGAATGCACATCATTGCCATGGTGTCCCTTTTGGTCATTGGATGACCTCCCTCAATGGTGGGCCCCACACCTCATCATGAGGTCTCGTGTGGAACCCTAGCCGATTTAGGCCCATCAAAATCTGGCTTCATGAACGTCAGTGGGAGCCACTTTGGTTTGACCTAAAGATAGAACTAGGGCGTATTTATCTGTTCCCTCCAGACAATATGAGTGCATGTGATAGGGAGATTCATATGATGAACTCTCTAAAGGCCTTCCATCATTAGCACTAGGATGGGTCCTTCAGTAATGTGGAAACGCACCAGAAAATGGGCTATCCATTTGCTGTTGGGCTCGTCTAAGTTTTTCATAAGATGATAGGGGCGTCATAGACCGATGTGGGAGGGGCTTCACCAGAAAATGGGAACTCTCTCACGGTACCTTGGCTTTCACGAATATGATGGGTAAGCACTCACTGGACAGAAAGGTTTACCTGAAAACGGCTCTGAACCTTGTCTGACAGAAGCCAAAGGGAAAACTCATATGATGAGTGGATATGATCCTTCACAGAAAGGTGATGGGGTTATGCAGCTGAAACAGTTGGCCTCATGCAACCTATGTGATTTCCCACATTTCCAGAGACAACCCGTAGTCTCCGTCACTGAGAAAGGAGGGAAATCTCAGAGACGAATAAATGGAAATGGATCGTAGATTAAAATCCATATCTATGAAATGAACATGAATCAAATTAGGTCATGGACTGATGTTTGCTCTTTTATCAGAAAATGGCAAACGGATCATTTGCAAAGCTACCTGATGACAACAAGTTGAAGGGCCCAAACTATGCTGACTGGTATAGGAACCTTGTGTTGGTCTTAACCTCTGAAAAACATGACAAAGTGGCAAAGAATCCTGCCCCGGAGCGTCCGGGAGATAGGGCTTTTGAGGCCCGAAGGAGAGACTATCAAGAATGGGAGGAGAAAAACTCCCTTGCCCGGTGTTACATCATTGCCTCCTTGGACAATCCGATACAGAGGCAGTTCGATCAGATCGAATTTGCCAAAGACATATTGGACAGTCTCAGGACAATGTATGAAGAGCAGAATCATTCTACTCGACAAAAGGTCTTGAAACAGTTCTTGACCACACAAATGTCCAAGGGTGAACAGGTTCACGACCATTGTCTTCGAATGATGGGATACATCAACGAACTGGAGGCTCTTGGATCCGGGCTGGACCTTGCAACCCAGATAGATGCTATCCTTAACTCTTTGCCTCCTTCCTTTAATCCATTCATCATGAACTATAACATGAACAAGTTGAATGTCAGCTTACAAGAGCTCAGCAATATGTTGCAAAGAGCTGAAGAACGGATTAAAAAGGATGAGCCTGTAGCCATGCTTGTTGAAACTAGCAAGTCATGCAAGAGAAAGAGGAAGGCAAAGAAGCCTCAGAAGAAAGCCACTAAAAGCAAGAAGCAGAAGAAAGACAAAGCATCGGATGCCTGTCACTTCTGCAAGAAGACCGGCCACTAGAAAAGGAATTGTCCTGCCTACCTGGAATCCAAGAAAGGTAACTTCGATACTTGTGTTATAGAAACCAATTTATTGGTAGCTTCTGCGTCCTGGTGTATTGACTCCGGGGCTTCAACTCATGCGTGTAACACACTGCAGGGGTTCAAGGTAAGCAGAAGGCTGAGTGAAGGAGAAGTCACACTCTACTTGGGGACTACTGCAACTGTTGCAGCCGCGGCCATAGGAACCGTGGAATTATATTTTAGAGAAGGAAAAATTGTACTAAAACATTGTCTTTATGTACAAAATTTAAGAAGAAATTTGATTTCTGTCTCAAAACTGTGTGCAGATGGTTATTCTGTCTTCTTTAGTAATACGATTACTATTAAAAGAAACAACAGATTCATCGCATACGGGGAACTGGAGAACGGTCTCTATGTTCTACATCCTTCTCTAGAAACTAACATAACCGAAACTACGTCGGTTGAAAACCCCAAGAAGAGAGCCCGTGATACAGTTAATCCCACGTGTCTGTGGCATTACCGACTTGGCCACATCGGTGTTGACCGAATCACAAGGTTGGTAAAGGATGGTCCTTTGGATTTTCTAGCTGTAGAAGATCTTCCCACCTGTGAGCCTTGCCTACAAGGCAAGATGACGAAACGGCCATTTGACGGTAAGCCTGAAAGATGTACAGGCACACTTGACCTAATACATACTGATGTATGTGGTCCCCTGAGTGTTAGGACACGAAATCAACACGTGTATTTCATCACCTTCACAGATGATTTTTCACGATATGGTTACGTGTACCTAATGAGACACAAGTCTGAATCCTTCGAAAAGTTCAAAGAGTTTAGACAAGAGGTCGAGAAACAGTTAGGGAGAGAAATTAAAACCCTTCGATCCGATCGAGGTGGCGAATATCTCTCTGACGAATTCAGGGACTACTTAAAGGACAATGGGATAGTATCACAATTAGCTCCTCCTGCTACACCACAACTTAACGGTGTTTCAGAGATGAGGAATAGGAGCTTATTAGATATGGTCCGGTCGCTTCTCATACACTCAGAGTTACCCACATCCTTTTGGGGTTACGCATTAGAGACTGCGATTTACGTGCTGAATCGGGTTCCAACCAAATCGGTTCCGAATACTCCATATGAACTTTGGACCGGAAAGAAACCAAGTGTCAGACACTTGAAGATTTGGGGTTGTCCAACACACGTTAAAAGAATGAGTGCAGACAAGTTGGAATCTAAGACCAGCCATTGCCTACTTGTAGGCTACCCAAAAGGCTCTGTAGGTTACCTTTTCTATGACCCAAGTGAGCAGAAAGTGTTCTGCAGTCGAAATGCGCAATTCTTGGAAACTGACTATATCTTGGACACCCATCGTCAGGAAGTTGTTCTTGATGAGGAGAGCTCAGGAGCAGTGGGAGATGTCCCACAAGTTCCAGGTAGTGACCAACTTAGAAGATCCACTCGGGCATCCAGGCCACCAGTCCGTTATGGTTATGACCAGGATAGTTACCTGGTGGAAACCTTGACTAGTGAGGAGGATCCCGTGACTTACGCGGAAGCTATGTTGGACATAGATTCCCAGAAGTGGGTGGAGGCCATGAGAGCAGAGATGGACTCAATGGAGACCAATGGAGTCTGGACTCTAGTAGATCCGCCCTCCGGGGTAAAGGCAATCGGTTGCAAATGGATTTACAAGAGGAAGAAGGGCCCCGATGGTAAAGTTGAGACCTTCAAGGCCCGTCTGGTGGCGAAAGGGTACACTCAGAAAGAGGGCATCGATTATGAGGAAACCTTTTCGCCTGTGGCCATGCTTAAATCCATTAGGATCCTGCTAGCTGTAGCAGCATACCATGATTATGAGATTTGGCGGATGGATGTCAAAACTGCATTCCTGAATGGAGATCTTACTGAAGATATCTATATGCAGCAGCCGCAAGGCTTCATTGCTGCAGGTCAGGAAAACATGGTATGTAAACTTAACAGATCCATTTATGGGCTTAAGCAAGCTTCTAGAAGTTGGAACATCCGTTTTAACTCTGCTGTCAAATCGTTTGACTTCGAGCAGAATCCGGATGAACCCTGTGTCTATAGGAAGTACAGTGGTGATAAGGTTACCTTCTTGGTTCTGTATGTAGATGACACTCTACTCATTGGGAATGATGTGGGAATGTTAACTACGGTGAAAGTATGGCTTTCGCAGCAATTCTCCATGAAAGATCTTGGAGAAGCCTCCTATATACTGGGTCTTCGACTCTATAGAGATAGATCGAAGCGGATAATAGGATTATCCTAATCTGCTTACATTGACAAAATAGTCAAAAGATACAGCATGGAAAACTCCAAGAAAGGAAATGTTCCTTTCAGGCACGGAGTCACTCTCTCCAAGAAGATGTCTCCTAAGACTTCTGAGGAGATAGATGGCATGAAAGACGTTCCTTATGCCTCAGCCGTAGGGAGCATCATGTATGCCATGCTGTGCACTCGTCCTGACATAGCTCAGGCAGTGAGTGTAGTAAGCAGATTTCAGGCCAACCCAGGGCAGGAGCATTGGACTGCTATGAAAAACATACTTAAGTACCTTCGAAGGACAAAAGAGTTTTGTCTAGTATTCGACGGTAGCTCACTACAGATCCAGGGGTTTACAGATGCCGATTTCCAGTCAGACCCAGATGATAGAAAGTCTACATCTGGATATGTTTTCACGATAGGATCGTGTGCTGTTTGCTGGAAAAGCAGCAAACAGGGGTCCACTACAGACTCCACGATCGAGGCCGAATACATTGCCGCAAGTGAGGCTGCCAAAGAAGCTGTGTGGATGAAGAAGTTCGTTCACGAGTTGGGAGTTGTTCCGTCTAGCACATCACCCATCCCATTGTTGTGTGACAACAATGGAGCCATTGCTCAGGCTAAGGAGCCACGAGCCCACTCGAAGTCGAAGCACATCGAGAGGAGTACCACGTACTGCGGGAGATTGTTGGTAGAGAGGACGTCCTGATACAGAAGGTAGCGTCAACGGAAAATGTAGCAGACCCATTGACAAAGCCACTATCACAGAAAGTGTTTGAGAAACACGTGGAAAGCATGGGACTCCGGCTAGTACCTGATTGGACCTAAGTGCAAGTGGGAGCTGTTAGACAGTTGTGTATGCCCTTAGCTTCAATCAGAATGATGTACTTTATGAGTTTATTGTAAATGAATAAAGATACATATTTGATTCATGTGTCCTTGGTATGTTTCTGTGTAATACCCTTAAACTGGACACTTAATGAGACTCGTGTTAGTTTAGAATGTTCACAGCCAGTGGGTTGGTCTGGGGAGACCTATCCTGACAAGGCTGACACTGTAGTGCCACCAAGTCGGTTGGGGTGGCTTGTCTCAGCTGCCAGGGTGAGACCCTAGGCACATACAGTGTAGGATTAATTGAATCTTTGAACTGGACCAGATTTCCAGTATTGCCCTGGACCTTGGAGATTGATGGGCAAATCTGGAAAGTTACACCCGACCCCTAGACTCGATTATGATACTACACTAGGTGTCGGATTGGGCTATCTTTGATGTACCAATCAGTGAGATCCTTAGAGGGGGTCAAAACCTGGGTATGTTGGGACAGTCCGAGAATTCATCTGAGTGGGTGATCATAGTGATAGGATCAGCCCCTTTGTCGGACAAAGGTAATGATCGGGGATGCACTCTCACTGATGGAAACCAAGACTGCCGGCAGCCGATTCAACCGTTGAGATTTGTTTTGCAAAATATATTTTATATAAGATATAAAAGTATATATGTATGGTTTCTAAATTGTTTGCAAGAAGGTTTTAATTCCCGGGATCCATATAAGTGGAGAGTGCAACACTGTTCCTTGTAGCCGAGGGAGAGGTCCTCTCTTGTCGGGCAGTGTATGATCATTATGGGCTGAGATGTTAAGTGTAAGACCATTGAGGATAATGCCTGATGGGCTAATCTTGCATCTACCCACAGTCCCTGGGTGTTACAAGGTGGCTTGGCCCAGGGACCACTTAGTGTAAGTGTTGGGCCCATAGAGCTCATTTGATGGGTTTCAGGGGGTACACTGTCTTCAGCAGTGCATTCGGCTAGGCCTTGTAACAAAGGCTGGGCTGAACCCATGTGGCTGATGTGTAGATTAATGCTTGGGTCCCACGCCATACAAGGAAGCCCAACTGGGCAGCAATTTGGAAGGTTTTTTGAGTACATAACCTTAATGGACCTTAAGCCCCTTTTGAACTGGGCTGATTTGAACAGTCATCTAAAGGGGGCGAATTCTGAAGTTTGTCAGCTGAAAGGATTGGGCTTAGACCCTATCCACTCAGAGAGTCCAAGATCTAAATAAGATTTAGATCTGGAAACCTCCTAATTAGATTAGGAGACAGCTGATCTGATTTGCAGATAAGATAAGGATTATCCCTTATCACTAAGGGACTTCTAACCCAAATATGATTTGGATTAGCAACTCCTAATCTGATTAGGAGCTGATCCCTTTGAGATTATAAAAGGGGAAGGGGGCGGCAGCCTTTTACATCATCAACAGCATTCTTCTCTTAAAGAAAGAGAGATTGAGAGATTTCCGCAATCTTTGGGCGTCAATAGGATGGATCTCTCATCCCTTCACTAGCCACATGGGTTCGGCCCAGCCTTTATTACAAAGCCCAACCGAATTCACTGAAAAACTCAGTAAACCCCTGAGCCCATCACATGAACCCTATGGGCCCAACACTTACATTAAGTGGTCCCTGGGCCAAACCATCTTATAAAAACCCAGGGACTATGGGCAGGTGCAAGATTAGCCCACCAGGTACTATCCTAAATGGTCTTACACTTAACCTCTCAGCCCTCAATGATTAAGCACTGCCCGACAAGAGAGGACCTCTCCCTCGGCTGCAAGGAACAGTGTCACACTCTCTACTCACACGGATCCCGAGAATTAAAACCATTTGCAAACATTTTGAAACCGTATGTATATATATATTTATCATATATAAATTTTGCAAAACAAAATTCCAATGATTGAAATCAACTACCGGCAGTTTGGTTTTCATCAGAGAGAGTGCATTCCCGATCATTACCTTTGTCCGACAAAGGGGCTGATCCTGTCACTATGATCACCCACTCAGATGAATTCTCAGACTGCCCCAACATGCCCAGGTTTTGACCCCCGCTAAGGATCTCATTGATTGGCATATGAAAGACAGCCCGATCTGACACCTAGTGAAGCATCATAATCGAGTCTAGGGGTCAGGTGTAACTTTCCAGTTTTGCCCATCTGTCTCCAAGGTCCAGGGCAATATTGGAAATCTGGTCCGGTTCAAGGATTCGAGTAATCCGATACTACATGTGCCTTGGGTCTTACCCTGGTGGCCGAGACAGGCCATTCCAACACTTGGTGGCACACCAATATCAGCCTTGGTAGGATAGATCTCCCCAGACTTATCCAATGGCTGTGAACATTTAAAACTAACACGAGTCTCAATAAGTGTCCAGTTTTAGGGTCTTACACAAAATTATACCAAACAACATGAATCAAACATGCACTTTATTTATTTACACCAAATATCAAAAGTACATCAAATCGGATTGAAGCTAAGGGCATACAAAACTATCTAACAAATTGATCCCCCGACAATCACATGGATGGTCCCCTGAACTGGTCTCTCGTCGGGAGGCTACCTCTGCGGCTGTTCTACTTGTCTGCTGGACTCGGGAGCTTCTTTATTCTGCTCCCTATGCCGACCTGCTTTATTATTTTTATTATGTTGTACAAAATTTCTTAGATATCCGCGACGGATAAGTTCTTCTATCTCGTCGCGGAGGTTCTTACAGTTTTTGGTACTATGACCGTGATCTCTATATAAACTACAATACATGTTTTTATTCCTAACATTGGGATCGGCCTTAAGCCGAGGAGGCCACTTCACATATGGGGCGTCCTTGATCGCCATGAGGATCTCGGCCCGCTTTGTGTTGAGGGGCGTTTAATCCCTTTCTGCTGTCAGAGCTCGGAAAGGTTGAGTTGGCTTTGCCCCCCAAGTTTGGTCCTTCTTCTTCTTGTTGTCACTTGGAGCTAGGGGCTCCGGTTCCCTTTTTCTTCTTTCAAGGGCCTGCTCACCCTTTTGGTTGATCTCCTCCTTTGTCCCTATGAACCGATCTGCCAATTCGAGGAACTCGGTCACGATCTTGGGTTGGTTGACCACCACATGCCATCTAAACTCGTTGTGGATAATACCCCACTTGGCCGCAGTGAGCCGAACTGTAGGGTCTAGGTCGAGTATCTGCAGGCAAGCGTCATTAAACCGCTTGATGTAGTTCTGGATGGACTCTCCTTCCCTCTGGACTATGTTGAGGAGGTTTTCTTGGATCCTCGGGCACCTTTTACTGGTGACGAAGTGGGAGGTGAAGACCTGCACGAACTGCACCTAGCTCCTTATTGAACCTGGTGCGAGGTTTCGGTACCAAGTACGGGCTACTCCTTTGAAAGTAGTGGAGAAAGCCACGCACATGCAAGACTCGCTTGCTCTAGCTAGATGCATCTGGGACTGAAAGGCATCCACGTGGTCGTTGGGATCGAAAGACCCATCGTACTTGTCCAGCGGGGGGAGCTTGAAGTCCCTTGGCATAGGGACAGCAAGGAGCTCTGGTGGCAGGGGGGAGGGAATTGATGTTAGACAGTTTTGTATGCCCTTAGCTTCAATCAGAATGATGTACTTTATGAGTTTATTGTAAATGAATAAAAGTGCAGATTTGACTCATGTTCCCTTGGTATGTTTCTATGTAATACCCTTAAGCTGGACACTTAATGAGACTCGTGTTAGTTTAGAATGTTCACAGCCAATGGGTCGGTCTGGGGAGACCGATCCTGATAAGGTTGACACTGCGGTGCCACCAAGTTGGTTGGGGTGGCCTGTCTCAGCTGCCAGGGTGAGACCCTAGGCACATACAGTGTAGGATTAATTGAATCTTTGAACTAGACCAGATTTCCAGTATTGCCCTGGACCTTGGAGAGTGATGGGCAAAACTGGAAAGTTACACCCGACCCCTAGACTCGATTATCATACTGCACTAGGTGTCGGATTGGGCTATCTTTGATGTACCAATCAGTGAGATCCTTAGTGGGGGTCAAAACCTGGGTATGTTGGGACAATCTGAGAATTCATCTGAGTGGGTGATCATAGTGACAGGATCAGCCCCTTTGTCGGACAAAGGTAATGATCGGGGATGCACTCTCACTGATGGAAACCAAGACTGCTGGCAACTGATTTCAACCGTTGAGATTTGTTTTGCAAAGTATATTTTATATGAGATATAAAAGTATATATATTATGGTTTCTAAAATGTTTGCAAGAAGGTTTTAATTCTCGGGATCCATATAAGTAGAGAGTGCAACACTGTTCC
Organism: Nelumbo nucifera; assembly: GCF_055504915.1. Lineage (NCBI taxonomy): Eukaryota > Viridiplantae > Streptophyta > Magnoliopsida > Proteales > Nelumbonaceae > Nelumbo > Nelumbo nucifera. Next base: position 141,112,860 of record NC_142649.1, on the reverse strand, counting down.
TTGCAGCCGAGGGAGAGGTCCTCTCTTGTCGGGCAGTGTATGATCATTATGGGCTGAGAGGTTAAGAGTAAGACCATTGAGGATAATGCCTGATGGGCTAATCTTGCATCTGCCCACAGTCCCTAGGTGTTACAAGGTGGCTTGGCCCAGGGACCACTTAGGGTAAGTGTTGGGCCCATAGAGCCCATAAGATGGGTTTCAGGGGGTGCACTGTCCATAACAGTGTATTCGGCCAGGCCTTGTAACAAAGGCTGGGCTGAACCCATGTTGCTGATGTGTAGATCAATGTTTAGGTCTCACACCATACAAGGAAGCCCAACTGGGCAGCAGTTAGGAAGGTTAAGTGAGTACATAAGCTTAATGGGCCTAAAGCCCATTTCAAACTGGGCTATTTGACTAGTTAATCATGGGGCGAATTCTGAGATGGATTAGCAGATAGGATAGGATCTTGACCCTATCCACTCAGAGAGTCCAGATCTGAATGTGATTCAGATCTAGAAACCTCCTAATAAGATTAGGAGAAAGCTAATCTAATCTGCATATAAGATAAGAGTTTATCTTTATCACCTAAAGATAGGGCTGATCCAAATATGATTTGGATAAGCAACTCTTAATTGGATTAGGAGCTGATCTTTTAGGTTAACAAAAAAGGAGGGGGTGGCAGCCTTTAGAAGAAAGATAATCAAAAAATCCTCTTGAGTGCTGAAATCACAAGAAGAGAGAATTCTGCACCCTACGAATACTCTCTTGCCACCTCCTTACAATCGCCACCATTACCTTCAAATCGATCTCCAGTTCTTGGGAGAAATCAAGATCTGATCTTGATACCAATCTTTTGGGAAAAGATTGATTGGAGCTGTACTCACAAGCCATCCAATTCATTCTTGCGAAGGGTCAAGTTCTTTTGGAAGAACATTGCTGATTCTGCTCCATCCTACACTGCGCCATCTTCAGTGGGAGCAGTGACGGGTTTGTCGAAGCCCTCAAAATTAATACTAGTCCCACAATAAAATATTTGCAGTAAAAGTGGTTCTAGGTCGAATCTCACAAGGAGCAAATCAATAATCTCTTAGCCGAATGGGTAATGTAATTGAGTGAGAGAATTTAAATTCTGAAATAAAAAGAAAAGAAAATAAATAGCAACTTAAACAAGAGAAAATCAGTCTTACTGAATTCTGGTTCAAGGGTTCGGGTTGAATCGATTGGCCATCGATCCTAGGTACATTTTAGCATTCTTGCAATTCAAGCATTTAACCTTAGATTTATTAGGATAACCATAATAAGCCTTGGGTTTTCCTAATTCAGTTGACCAAACCCAGCATTCGATCAACACTTATCACCACTTAAATGGGTACGATAGCGTCCATATTAAACAGTGATAGCATTAAGATTTGTGAAAACAGTTAAACCAAAATAACAATAATTGAGATAGTTGCAATTATTGAATCTTGTTCCATCGATTCCATTAGGTTGAATCATGTTAAAACATTGGTCAAAGGCTATCATGAACAATTGACCCAAAAAGATATCAACCTAATTGCTACTTGTACCATTATTCGTGACAATTACGGATCACCGAAATCATGGATAGCAGTTGGAAAATCAACATTAATTCAGTTTGTCAAACTAATTAACATCAACATCTAATAAAGATATGCACAAGAATCAATGAATACTTGAATTAAAAAGCAAGAAAATAAATTAACTACAGAACCTCACAATGTCACAATCGAACCTCCCCCCTTGAACCAGAAAAAGAAGCTTAGCTGCTCATGATCTGTGAAATCTCCATGCTTTTCTTCTCCATAGCCGAACTGCCTTCTTGAGCTTCTTGGTCTTCTTGATGATCTCTTGGATCTGAGAGTGAGTGATGCTAGAGCTGGTTCACCCCCCTCTTTATATAGCCAAAGGAGAGGGCTGTTTTCCAACTCCTTCTAGGAGATCATCTTATCTTTAGAGAATCTTGATATTCTTTGAACTAATCATATCCTATCTCTTATCTAATGATCTAATCTCAATCTTCTTATCTCTCTAGGATTACATTCAAGACTTTAGATCTAATAAGACTCTTTTTGGAGATTACATTCGAGATTTGGACTCTTGACTCTTGAATTCGAGTTGGGCTGCTTAAAACTTGGGCTGCTGCAAGGTACTTCTGCGAGTTGGGCTTAAGTTGTGAAATGGGTCTGGCTGCGAACTTTCGCCGACTTTTGGCTCGTTTTCGTACTCGATACGGGCCGAATCTGTCAAAACCTAAAACATAAATGTTGTGGGTCTTCCTTTCATCTTTCTAATGCTTTTCTTCCAATTGCCTTCTTATTGCCCTGAATCGAAATACAAGAGTAATGATTGCATTTAAGTGTTAAAATAATGTAAAAAGATGAAAATTAGGGGACAAAAATAGGGTTCTTTTCAGTCTCATCAAATCCCCCCACACTTAAACTTTGCCCGTCCTCGGGCAAGGCAAAAACTCAAGTAACACAAAAGAAATCAACTACTGATTTTCAATATTTCTTTCTCTACATGAGGCCTAGTTCATTCCATGCTTTAGTTCAGACTTGGTAACCTTCCCTCTTTATATCTCTTTCTCCCCTTTTTCTTGTCAAAGTGTGATCGCAAATCACCATTACTCATGGTCCCAAGTTAAATCGATAGTCAAGGAGACAAGCCTTCCAGGGCTGAAACTCCTTGGACTGCACAGGTGCTCATTGCTTTTAACAAACCAATACAGCCAGATTCACTTACCTTTCTTTGTTTCTTAAGACAGAACAAAGTGTGCTTATTGCCATAAACTTGCTATGTATCACATCTCCACCACTTAGTATGAATTCCTAGGATCTGAAGGTGAGAATGGGGTTGGGGTTCTAGGGTGAGTGCATTTTATGCTCCATCTCACCCTTGCTTTTGTTTCTAGATGTGAGTGCATTTTATGCTCCATCTCACATTGCTTTTGTTTCTAGATGTGAGTGTATTTTATGCTCCATCTCACATTGCTTTTGTTGTTTTTAGATGTGAGTGCATTTTATACTCCATCTCACATTAGTCACGATTCTCTTTTTTTTTTTTTTTTTGCACAAAAATGATAGGGTTTCACTGCCTGATCCATGAATTCATTGATCGTGGTCTTTATATGCCTAACACAGCAAGTTCTAGAATAATCAACCCATGTTTGACAAATAATTATGTGAAAATCAATCAAATCCTTATGCATCTTGCCTATTGATCGATTAAAATCATGAGGTACCATATGCAGCCAAGAAAGATTCAGTTAGTCATGCTTGCATCCTATCTTATCTATTCAGCCTAAGCACATGATTTCTGATAAGTTGAAATCATTCAAGGATAAATTTCCGAGAGCAGAAATTTCAAGAAGGTAAGGTATCCCAAATTTCCATCAGATTTCCCTAATTCCCCCACACTTAAGTTATACATTGTCCCCAACGTATGTGATTATGCATAAAGTAGAAGGATTTAGGGGTACTTCCCTGTTTGTCTTGTTCGGTTCCTGCTAAACACCAAAAATCAAAACCAAACAAAATAACAAAATTAACTAAACACAATGGGTTGCCTCCTACAAGCGCAATTGTTTAACGTCGTTATGCTCGACGTCCTCGTTTTGCTCCTTTAATCCAATGAATACCGTGGAATGTCCAACGAGATGTCTACCAAAGAGGGGACATTTGCATCCTCGTGGAACAACTTTAATTGATGTCCATTCACCTTGAAGATCTAACCCGTGTCGAGACTTTTGATCTCTACTGCACCATAGGGAAAAACATTAGTCACAGTAAACGGACCCATCCACCTGGAACGCAGCTTACCTGGCATGAGTTGAAGTTGAGAATTATACAATAAGACCTTTTGCCCAATTTTAAATTGTTTTCTTAAGAGTGCATTGTCATGGAACGATTTGGTCTTTTCTTTGTAGATTCTTGAATTCTCATGTGCCTCTAACCTCAACTCTTCCAGCTCTTGCAACTGGAGCTTCCTTTCCTTCCTTGCTTCTTCCATATTCATGTTGCATTGCTTGATTGCCCAATAGGCCCTATGTTCAATTTCCACCAGCAAGTGGCAAGATTTGCCAAAAATTAACCTGTAAGGGGACATACCTATTGGGGTCTTGTAAGCTATCCGATATGCCCAGAGAGCATCATCTAGACGTAGTCTCCAATCCTTCCTTCCCGGATTCACCGTCTTTTCTAGGATGGACTTTACCTCTCTATTGGAAATTTCAGCTTGCCCGTTAGTCTGGGGATGATAAGCAGTGGCAATTCGGTGATGCACCCCATATCTTCTCAACAAGGCTTCAACTGTTCTATTGCAAAAATGGGTCCCTTGATCGCTTATGATGGCTCGAGGAATGCCAAACCTACTAAAGATGTTAAACTTTATAAACCCTACAACACATTTAGAATCATCAGTTTTGGTGGCTTTGGCTTCCACCCATTTTGAGACATAATCGACTGCCAAAAGTATGTAAGAAAAACCACAAGAGGGGGGGAAGGGTCCCATGAAATCAATGCCCCAAACATCAAATACTTCACATATAAGAATGGGGGTTTGGGGCATTTCATTCCTGCGAGATAGTGTACCTGTTTGTTGACATCTTTCACAATTTTTACAAAACAAGTAGGCATCTCTAAATAGGGTAGCCCAATATAGCCCACTATCCAAGACTTTTCGAGCAGTCCTCTTTGGCCCAAAATGGCCCCCACAAGCATAATTATGACAAAACCTTAGAATCGACATCCGCTCATCCTCAGGGACACATCTCCTAATCATTTGGTCAGAACAAAATTTCCATAGGTAGGGTTCGTCCCATACATAATATTTCGCCTCATACTTGATTTTATTCTTTATGGATCTGCTAAGGTCATTAGGCAAAATTCCAGTGACCAAGTAATTCACAATGTCAGCATACCATGGAGTCATACCTCTCATGTGGAACAACTGCTCATCAGGAAACAACTCACAGATGGGAGAGGAGTCCTCGTCTTTCACCAACCTACTTAGGTGATTGGCCACCGAATTTTCAGCTCTCCTTCGATCCTTGATTTCTAGATCAAACTCTTGGAGCAAGAGTATCCACCTTATCAGCCTCGGTTTCGACTCCTTCTTTGCTAGTAGGTATCTCAAAGTTGCATGGTCAGAAAAAACAATCACTATAGAGCCAAGCAAATATGACCTAAATTTGTCTAAAGCAAACACAATAGCTAATAGTTCTTTTTCAGTGGTTGTATAATTGCTCTGTGCAGTATTCAACATTTTGGAAGCATAGTGAATGACATGGCTCTTCTCATTTATTTGCTGCCCTAGAACAGCCCCTACTACATAATTGCTTGCATCAGTCATGATCTCAAAGGGCAAGTTCCAATTAGGTGGTTGAATGATGGGTGCAATGGTTAATAAATTTTTAAGCTTGTTAAATGCTTCCTTGTACTCATCATCAAAATCGAAAGGCACATCCTTTTGCAGCAAACTGGACAATGGCAGGGCAATTTTTGAAAAATCTTTGATGAACCTACGATAAAAGCCTGCATGTCTAAGAAAAGAATGAACCACCCTAACATTTGTTTGGTAAGGTAAACTCACAATCAAATCAATTTTTGCCTTGTCGTCTTCTATTCCTCTGGCTAAAACTACCTCTTTCATTACCGGGTTGGGTTTCCTTTGTGGTTCTCTAATCGGTTTGGCATCACCTTCCAAAAGGATCCTATGCATGCAAATCGAGGGGCTGACCCCTTTTATGTCGGCTAGGGTTCAGCCAATCGCCTCCTTATGGTCCTTTAGGACTTTGATGAGCCTCTCCTCTTGTTCCTCAGTCAATCCTTTTGCAATGATCACAGGTAGTGCCTCTTTTTCGCCTAAGTAGGCATATTTTAGGTGATCAGGTAGGGTCTTTAGTGCCAGCTCCGGAGCCTACAAAACAGAGGGCAGCAGCCTTGTGTGAGAAACTTTCGATTGAACATCAGAAGTACTTACCTCCTATTCAGGTTCTGGAGTATCATAGGATGCATCGATCTCCTCCTCCCTGTTCGATTGTGCCTTATATTCCAGCTCATTGTCCATGTCCTCCTCTCCAAAGACTTCCTACACAATTGAATCGATAGTATCAATAGAGCAGATCGAATGAAACTTACTAGGATATTTCATTGCATAAAAAATATTAAATTTTACAATCTCTCCGTCAAACTCGACGGAGAGGGTACCCTCGTCCTCATCTATTTTGGTCTTAGCCATTTTCATGAATGGCCGACCTAATATAAGTGGGGCCGAACTGGTGGCTATGTCTTCTTCCATCTTCAGGATGTAAAAATCAGCTGGAAAGATCAAATCGTTAACCTGCACTAATACATCCTCAACAATCCCTTTTGGGTATGAATTAGAATGATCAGCCAATTCAATAACAATTCTAGTCTCTTTTAAAGGACCTAGTCTCAATGCACAGTAAATCGAGTATGGCATGACATTAATAGATGCACCTAAGTCCAACATGGCACGCTCGATTCGTTTATTTCCAATCACACAGGGTAGGGTAAACATACCTGGATCAGCAAGCTTTTCTGGCAGGGTCCTCTTGATCACGGCTGAAACGTTCTCTCCCACTCTTACCTTTTCATAAATTCGCAGCCTCCTCTTGTTAGTGCATAAATCTTTCAAAAATTTTGCATATTTAGGGATTTGTTTTATTGCATCTAGCAAGGGAATGTTGATCTCCACCTTCCTGAAGGTTTCTAACACTTCTTGTTCATATTCCTCTTTCTTTGAGCTTGCCAACCTGCTGGGAAATGGTGGTACAACATTAGTAACCTTAGGGAGAGGGGGGTCCGATTTTACCTCAATGGGGCTATTATTTGACCCTTGTCCTTCCTCTTCCTTGGCTGCCTACGATGGTGAACTTGGTTGGGACTGCAACTCTCTTCCACTCCTCAACACCACCGCACTTGCATTCTCTTTCGGATTATCTACCATTTGTGAGGGTAGTTTCCTGGAGTTCTGCGCCTCCAACTTGTTGATGGAAGTGGCAAGTTGGCTAATTTGGTTCCCCAAATTCTGAATGCTAGCTCTCGTTTCCTACTGAAATTGCTGAGTATTAGTAGCGAGAGCCTTAATTATATCATCCAAAGACATACCTGAATTTGGGGGTTGGCCTTGCGTTGTGATGGGTGTTGAAAACTGGGGTTGTCGACTGAAAAATTGGGGTTGATATTTCTGAAGGGTTGAGAGATCCATCCTATGGACGCCCAAAAGATTGTGGAATAAGGGGCGAATTTCAAAAATTTTTCTCTCCCTTCAACTGGGAATCGTATTCCCCATTTAGAAAATCATATTTTCAAGGATCAATTCTGAACCATAAACTGAACCAGATCTGAACCAAAAAGAAGTGGGAAGGATTATACCTGATACGGAGAAGTAATATCTCCCAACGAAGGTGTTCATGCCCAAGGAAGGATCCAAAGACTGCTCCCACTGAAGATGGCGCAGTGCAGGTGGAGCAGAATCAGCAGTGTTCTTCTCCAAGAACTCTGTCCTTCGCAAGAATCAGCAAGATGGTACGTGAGCACAGCTTCCTTTCAATCCTTTCTCAAAGGACTGATGTCAAGATCCAATCTTGACTTCTCCCACCAGTGGAGATCGAACTGGAAAGCAGGGCGGCAAGAACAGGGAGGCGGCAAGAGAGTATTTGCAGGGAGCAGAATTCTCTCTTCTAGATTTCAGCACCAAAGAAACCTGATGATCTGTGTGTATTGTGTCTTTAAAGGCTGCCACCCCCTTCTTCTTTTATAGTCTTAAAGGGATGAGCTCCTAATCAGATTAGGAGTTGCTAATCCAAATCATATTTGGTTTAGAAGTCCCTTTAAGTGAAAAGGGATAATCCTTATCTTATCTGGAGATCAGATCAGCCATCTCCTAATCTGATTAGGAGGTTTCCAGATCTAAATCTTATTTAGATCTTGGACTCTCTAAGTGGATAGGGTCTAAGCCCAATCCTATTAGCTGATCCACTTCAGATTTCGCCCCTTTATTAACTAAATAAGCAGCCCAGTTCGAAATGGGCTTTAGGCCCATTAAGCTTATGTGCTCACTTAACCCTCTTAACTGCTGCCCAGTTGGGCTTCCTTGTATGGCGTGGGAACCAAGCATTGATCTACACATCAGCCACATGGGTTCGGCCCAGCCTTTGTTACAAGGCCTGGCCGAATACACTGTTAAAGACAGCGCACCCCCTGAAACCCATCAAATGGGCTCTACGGGCCCAACACTTACCCTAAGAGGTCCCTGCGCCAAGCCACCTTGTAACACCCAGGGACTGTGGGCAAATGCAAGATTAGCCCATCAGGTATTAACCTCAATGGTCTTACACTTAACCTCTCAGCCCATAATGATCATACACTGCCCGACAAGAGAGGATCTCTCCCTCGGCTGCAAGGAACAGTGTTGCACTCTCCACTCATATGGATCCCGGGAATTAAAACCTTCTTGCAAACATTTTAGAAACCATATATATATACTTTTATATCTTATATAAAATATATTTTGCAAAACAAATCTCAACGGTTGAAATCGGCTGCCGGCAGTCTTGGTTTCCATAAGTGAGAGTGCATCCCCGATCATTACCTTTGTCCGACAAAGGGGATGATCCTGTCACTTTGATCACCCACTCAGATGAATTCTCGGACTGTCCCAACATACCCAGGTTTTGACCCCCGCTAAGGATCTCACTGATTGGTACATCAAAGATAGCCCAATCCGACACCTAGTGCAGTATCATAATCGAGTCTAGGGGTCGGGTGTAACTTTCCAGTTTTGCCCATCAATCTCCAAGGTCCAGGGCAATACGGGAAATCTGGTCCAGTTCAAAGATTCAATTAATCCTACACTGTATGTGCCTAGGGTCTCACCCTGGCAGCTGAGACAGGCCACCCCAACCGACTTGGTGGCACCACAGTGTCAGCCTTGTCAGGATAGGTCTCCCCAGACCGACCCACCGGCTGTGAACATTCTAAACTAACACGAGTCTCATTAAGTGTCCAGTTTAAGGGTATTACACAGAAACATACCAAGGGAACATGAATCAAATATGTATCTTTATTCATTTACAATAAACTCATAAAGTACATCATTCTGATTGAAGCTAAGGGCATACAAAACTGTCTAACAGCTCCCACTTGCACTTAGGTCCAATCAAGTACTTGCCGGGGTCCCATGCTTTCCACGTGTTTCTCAAACACTTTCTGTGATAGTGGCTTTGCCAATGGGTCTGCTACATTTTCCGCTGACCCTACCTTCTGAATCAGGACGTCCCCTCTACCAACAACTGCCCCGCCCCACGTGATGACTTAAGTTGTCACGTGGGCTTTTAAAACCAAGTGAAGGCTCACCCACTGACCCGTCCGGTCCATCCCTCCTTAAAGCCAGTTCAGACAAAGACTTAGAACACAAACGAATCTTTTCCATTTTAGCCACGTTAGCATAGGACGGGCCACCCTCTTTAAACAACCCCTCTTCAAAAAAATTTGAATTAGAAGCCTTAATAGGAAAGCTTCGAAACTTGGGGCACCCCTGCGACTGTTCCCCTTCCTCTGTAGATCGCCCATGCGCACCAGGCTTTCCCGCCAGCCCCTGAAGGCCACGTGTACACCAACCTACAAACTCGTCAGTTCCTTCAACCTCTGTTCGTCTTCCCCAGAGCAAGTCTTCATCTTTTGAATCTAACTAGACCTTGTACTAAGCACCTTCTGAGGGAACTTTGAAGGCCCGCAGCAAGTTCTCCGGCTTGATCCCAACAACCTTAAGTTCCACAACTCTCAAGTTTCTAAAGTTAACCTCCAACAGAACTTCACCCAATGCTGTAACAATTTTCCTTAGTATTTGAACATTCCAAAGGTTGAAAGGAAGACCAAGAAGTTTAATCAAGAAGTTGTCGGCTCTAGATTCGACTTCGTTGCAAACTGGATCCCAATTTTGGACCTGAATCAAACTTCTCTCTACAAGGAATGTATTGAAAAACAATTTCTTATCTCCAGTATCTAATAAAGCTTTCTTTTTAGCGAAAGGCAGCACAGCAACACTACTTCTTCATCTAATCCCAACCTCTCTGCAACTACTTCTAAAACCTTCGTCCAATCTTCTATCACCCTGTCTGCCACTAGGACCACCCTCTTCTCCCAGCTCCTGCTCCCTTCTTCCAAAGCTACTCGTCGGAGGACAGTCAAGCTGGACACCAAAACTTCAGGGTAATGCTTAAAGCAGGGCACCTGATTACACAGGACAAAAAGATTACAATCCTTCAAGCCAGGGTCTTCTTCCACTCTCCCTTCGACCTCCAAGAGAAAAGCCTGAAAATTAAAAGCGAAGGAAGCCCACCCTCTCCGCTTCTGGCCTTCCGGAATACACAACACTTGCCTTTTGTTGTTACCAAAGAGTTCGGTAACCATTATGAACCACCCGTTTTCATTCCTCTTTAGCACAGATTCGAACTTCTTACTCTCACAAGTCAGCGAGTTTCTCCAACCTTCTTCCCGTAAAGAATTAACAGTTCCATCTACAAAACCTTTCAACCACACCCAGGCCTCCTCTGGTAGGAGAATCGTCGCCCTACTCCCTTCTCTGATTTTCAAGTGAGCTTTCCCCTTTGTCCTTCCCTGCTTGAACGGGAAAGATTTGGCTTCAATGATCAACTCCAGTCTCCATTTCCCCGCCAGCTTGTACTTCCTCTCCTCTCCCATATCTTTCATCCTTAACACAAACTCAGAAGATGCCCAGATTCAATGGCTCTTGAACTCAGATCTCATTCCCGAGTCTATTGAAAGAATCAGGGTGCATAATCCTGATCTGTTTTGGGGGCCCTTGATGAGATTAACCTCTTCTCTTGTTTCTTTGATTTCACTAAATATTACATTTTGCATTTGTCATTCTAGAAAATAAATTGTAATCTAAGTCTTCTTATCGCATTTATGCCGCATAAATATGAACATCTTGGTTTCCTGATTAACATTTTTGCATATCGTAACGTAAAGGCTCATATCTAGACAAATTCCTTAATTACGGCAGGCGTGGAGACTCTGGAACGAAGGAAGACCTAAAGAGCTTGTGCATCGAAGTATAGGACAATACTATCCAGAAAAACAAGTGAAAAGATGCATCCACATTGGGCTGTTATGTGTTCAAGAAGATCCGGCTGATAGACCCAGCATGGCATCGATTCATCTAATGCTTAACAGTTACTACTCTACCACTCTCCCCTTTCCTTCACCGCCTGCATTTTTTTCGTCGACGGAATACTGTTTTCAATCTAGTGGTCATGATTCACGGGCAAGCAATTTTGTACAATCCCAGGAGTAGCTCAACGGTGTGGTCATCAGATTAGAGAGCCTATATAACTGATCAATGGCCTCATGCATATTAATTTTTTTTTTTAAAGGCTACTGAATAATGCCAAACAATGGAGTATTATAATTGACTTGGTAGTCGGTTCAAATTTGTTTCTGATACCAACAACCGTGTCTTTGTAGGGTGTAAGTCAGGCCAGCGTTAGGTCAGATTAAGGTCAACCATAGCCCAACGTGAAGTTTTGAACCCCAAGCCTAATCTTAACCTAATTTAACTTTCAACCCAATCCAACTCAAAATTTGACTTCGGGTTGGATTGGGTTCAGTGGAATCCAACCCGACCTTTCTCCCAAATCCCATCTTAAAATATCATAAAATGTCTGTTTCTCTTAGTATTTAACTAAAAAAACTATATTGAACTTTTATGTCCATAGACTGACTATACTTTTATTGGTTTTATTTGGTTATTTGATGTTTTTATTAGGTTTTTAGTACAAATGTGAAAAAAGAGAATGCTTCAAATTATTACAATAATAGATCTTTATTGATAATCTAAAATCACGAAATTAATAATAATAAAACATGAACTTATGGAATGAAAATCCATCTAAGGGATTAAAAAATTTAAAACAAATTGATATGATTTATATAATAAGAATATTAATTAAATTCTAAACCGTTTTAATTAATTACTGCTAATTAATAACTGATAATAACTACTTATAAACAACGATTTTAATTATGATAATTATTAATCCTGATATAATCATTTAAAATTTATATTTTCATAATATCTATTACATAAATATATAATTAATGTTATTTACTAATATTATTATTATCAGTAATTATAATTAATAATAATATTATTATCCATTATTTATTTGATTTACTGAATGTTAAATCAGTAATAATTATTATTAAGTATATATATTATTAATTAAAAAATCAATAATAATAATAGTAATACAAATAATGATAGTATTATTATTATTAAGTAATAAATACTGATAATAGTAGTGATAATTAACAACGATAATAATAGCGATAATTATAGTTAACAACGATTTTAATAATGATAATTATTAATTCCGATAAAATCATTTAATATTTATATTAATTCATAATAATGATTACATAAATATATAATTAATGTTATTTACTAATATTATTATTATCCATTATTTATTTTATTTATTGAATATTAAATCAGTAATAATTATTATTAAGTACATATGTTATTAATTATAAAATCAGTAATAATAATAGTAATAAAAATAATAATAATATTATTATTATTAAGTAATAATATATTCTTATTATGTATGTACTTATTTTGTGTATATTAAGTAATAAATTTGTTATAATTATTTTTTAGTTAATTAATGAAATAATAATTGCTTTTATAATTAATTTAGTTAACAATATTATAATTTAACATTCATTAAATCAAATAATTAATGGATAATAATATAATTATTAATTATAATTACTGATAATAATAATAATAATAGTAAATAACATTAATTATATATTTATGTAATAATTATTATGAATTAATATAAATATTAAATGATTATATCGGCATTAATAATTATCATAATTAAAATCGTTGTTAATTATAAGTAATTATTATCAGTAATTAATTGTAAGTAATTATTATCAATAATTATTGTCACTGTTAATTATCAGTTATTAATTAGCAGTAATTAATTAAAACGGTTTAGAAATGGTTAACCTGATTTGAATGGGTTAGTAGAGAGGAGAGGTGGAAAGGGTTAGTAGGAAATCCGAACTGCCTAAAATCCACCTTAACTGATGCATCAGTATAAAAGTCTACCAGCCTTCTTAATTTCCTACTCCACAGGAGGCCCCTAAAATTGAATCCCTCATCAACTTCATCCAGAGAAACATTACTTTCCTACTCAAACTTGTATTCTTGTCCCCCAAGAGATCCGTCCTCTAAAGCTTTAAACTCCATCTCCTCCCTCCTGAAATCTTTTCTTGCAAAATCTTCGCCACACAAGAAGAGCCCCAACAACTTAGCCACCTAAAGACTAGATCCTTCTCACCCAATTCATCCGGGGTGGATTCACCTCTTGCTATTATATTTACTTCTTTCTTTACTTGATTGTATTTGGTACCATTGCTATCTATATAATATACTAAAGTAGAAATGCCACGTCATGGCTTGAGCTTTCTCCATTACCCCAACAGAAAACTCTTAGCCCCTCTCATTTTTGCCTTTCTTGCTCCCTCATGAAGCCACCTCATCACTCCCTTTCTCCCTCATAATGACACCTCATCATGCCTGGCCCACCCCTCTTTCCTCTATGTTTATCCCTTTGGATATCCCTTCCTATAACTATTCCTAAAATCCCTCTCTACCAAAGTCTAATCCAATCTAGAGAAGTGACACCACTACCCCCACTTTCTCATAAATTATCTAGAATTCCTGTTTATCTCCTAAATTATCTCTAATTTAGTAGAATTTCTCTCCTAAATTATCTCTAATTCCTATTTATCCTCACCCGCACTTTTCATCTCTATATCATTCAAAAGAAAGTTTGAAGTAAAAAATTTAATTATTATTTAAATATGATAATAAAATATGTAATAAATTTAAAATATTATTAAAAACATAAAAAAAATGTCATTAATTTAATAATATTCATATTATTAATAATTTTATACTTTTTATGAAATTCATAATGAAATTGTGTACTAAAAAAATAAATTATAATTTTACAAATTATCCAATTTAAATATTATTCAAATAATGAAAATTTAAAATTGAAACAATATTATCTAAAAATTACAATAACTAATTATTATAAATAAAAATATTTAATATTATGTAAAATTTAAATAATGAAATTATGTAATAAAATTAAAAATTTTATTAAAAGTAGAAAATTGTTATAATAAATTTCATAATAGTCGAATTAATAACAGTTTTATATTTTACAAAATTATGTAATAATAGTATAATTTATAATTTTATGGATTATGAAATTCAATAAATAAATAATATTGAAATAACTAAATAGTGATATTACTTTGGATTTTTTATGATCCACTCCACCTCAGAATTCATAACTTCATCATATTGTTTGGGCTAGTGTTAGGGGGAATGATGCCTAATTCACGGGGGGGGGGTGGGGGGGGATTATAACTAAATTATATTTTAAATAATATTTCAAAACAAATAAACTAGATTAAATAAACAAATTATGAAATAACCTCAAAAAATATATCAAAAACACAAAAATAATTATAATAGATTAAATAATATTTGATAATAAAAATAATATAAAATATAATAAATTAATTTTTTAAATATTATTGAAATAATGAAAAATAGATTAAATAATTTATAGGTAGTGAAGCATTCAAATAACAAACATTGGTAATAATTTTCAAACAAAAGTTTTAATAGATATTAGAAAATATGATAATCGTTGAAATAATTTATTTACTAATAATAAAAACATTATTTCACATATATCGATTAATAATTCTAGAGAATAACTCTCAGAAAATTGATATTTATTATTAATAACTCTCAGAAAATTTATATTTAATTTATTTTTTGTTATAAACATATTTTCTATATTTATGTATAAATATTTTTTTGTTTTGTTATTTATTAGAAAATTTTCAATCAATCAATCTATTCTCTCTCTCTTTGTTTATGTGTGTGTGTGTGTATACACTCTCTCTCTTTCTCTCTCTCTAAAACAAAGTAGTGTAGAAATTTTCTACTTTTTTTGAATTTTTTTATTTGTTATTCCATGTCTAAACATATATATATATATAGCGGGGGCCCCGTGGGATGCATGGGAAAATATGAAAGATTTAATAATTTTATTTACTATTAATTCATATTGAATTAATAATCAAAATATGTTGTTAATAAACTAAAAGTATTCAAAGTTATTGTTAATATCTAAAATTTTAATAATTGTATTTTCATTTAATGTTGATTTATAGAAAATAATTATTCTTAATTTAATATGAACAAATATTTTTTAATAAATTTAGTTTTATTAATAATTTATAGTAATTTTAATAATTGTTATTATTTTTATTACTTTTAAATGAAATTTTAATTAACTTTAAATAAATAACAATAATTACAAAATCTAACATTTCTATTAATTTCACTAATAATTAACAATTATATAGGAATGACAACGGGGTGGGTTCAAGGTGGGGCACACCACCCCTATCCCTACCCCATAGTCAAGACACTCTACCCTATCCCCACCTTGTCCCCAATGTAAGGCGGGTTCAAGGCAAGGCAACCACTCCTCAATGTTGTGAGCAAGTTCAAGGGCAAGGCACCCCACTCCTCATCAAGGATGGGGATTCCTTGAATTTCCCCGCCCCGTCCCCGGTATTGGCAGGTTCAAGTAGAGGTGTAAATTGGGTCGTGCTAGGCCAAGCCTTGGGCCAACCTAGGCTATAGACCGGGCCAAGCTATGAAAGGTCCATTTTTAAAAAAGTTGAAAAAGATGTTTAAATTTTTATTTCATATAATTTTTAATGTATACAATTGTTTATATATACAATTAGCCCTATTCATGGGCCAAGTACCCCGACGACTCGGCCGGACATGACCTGTTATTTTTCAGGCTTGGACTAAATTTTAGGCTCGTGGGCTTGAGCTCGGGCGTTCTCAAATAAGCCTAGCCCGATACTATTACATATATAAAAAGGTACTTATGTGATATAATAAATAATAAATAATATATATATATGCTTCCAAAATGATTAATAAATATCAATTTACTATTAAGAAATATAAATTAGTTTATTAATTTATTAAACTAATACTAAATTAATATAATATTAGTTTATAAAAGTATACTGAAAATAAGACAATTTGTGTATAGATCGGGCTTCAGGCTTTATGTAAGGGCTGGGCTCGAGCTCAAGATCTAGTCTTGACAGTCGAGGTAGGCTCGGGATAGGGCTTGCACATTTTCTGTTGATAAAGAGGCCCATATTAATTATAAAACTATGATTTTTTACGAATTAAAATTTTTATTTACTTATAGTCTAGTATAAAAAATATAACACACACACACACACACACACACATATATATATATATATAGATATATAAAATTTGTTATTTAAATATTATCTAATAATATTTACCATATATGCATATAACTTCCAAGTTGAGCTTATTAGGGATTGTTTAGCTTGGGCCCTATCCGCTAAAGACATCATTGGACTCCAAAGATTGATACCCAATTAGACTTTGGATCAGATTATCCCTGATAATGTATGGGCATGGTGCATATCTTAGCTAGACCTAGCGGAGACCCTGCAATGCACGGGAAAATCTGAAAGATTTAATAATATTATTAATTATTAATTAATAATCAAAATTTGTTGTTAATTAACTAAAAGTATTCAAATGAATTGAAAGAGGGGACCTAGCCCATGAATAGGTCTAATTGTATATATAAACAATTGTATACATAAAAAATCAAATGAAATAAAAATTTAAGCATCTTTTTCAATTTTTGTAAAAATGGACCTCTCATAGCTTGGCTCAATCCGTAGCCTAGCTTGGCCCAAGGCTCGACCCAACACGACCCAATTTACACATCTAGTTGAACTTGCCCAATACTAAAGATGGGGGAGGCAAATTCGAGGATTCCCCATCCTTGATGAGGAGTGGGGTGCCTTGCGTTGAACCCGCTTGACATTGGAGACGGGGTGGGGATGAGGAAGAGTGTCTTGACTATGGGGACCTGTGCAATGTAGGGAAAATCTAAAAGATTTAATAATTTTATTTAATATTAATTAATATTAAATTAACAATCAAAATTTATTGTTAATTAACTAAAATTATTCAAAGTTATTATTAATATCTAAAATTTTAATAATTGTATTTCTCATTTAATGTTGATTTACATAAAATAATTATTGCTAATTTAATATAAACAAATATTTTTTAATAAATTTAGTTTTGTTAATAATTTGTAGTAATTTTAATAATTGTTATTATTTTTAAGTAAAATTTTGATTAACTTTAAATAAATAAAAATAATTAAAAAGTTAACATTTTTATTAATTTCCCTAATAATTAATAATTATATAGGAATGACAACGAGGCGGGTTTAGGGGGGGTACCCCATCCCTGTCCTTATCCCTACCCCATAGTCAAGATACTCTACGTCTGTACCCCATCCCCGCTTTGTCCGCAGTGTTAGGCGAGTTCAAGGCAAGGCAACTACTCAATGTCAGGCTAGTTTAGGGGCAAGGCACCCCACTCCTCATCAAGGATGGGGAATCATCGAATTTCCCCACCTAGTCCCCAGTATTGCACGAGTTCAAGTAGAGGTGTAAATCAGGTCGTGTTGGACCGACACGACATGACCCGCATGCGGCCTGTACAAAGTGGCTTTGGCCTTGGTAGTGTAGGATCTGACTCAGATGCTTTGGCCTTGAAGTCCGACCATAACCTTGCATTCTTGGACATAGGCTTTAGGTAGTAGTTGGATTTAGATTTATCTGGGCTTTGGGCCATCCAGCTCAAGCTATCTCAAGTTGGCTTGGTCCTCATTCTGACTTGCTGAGAAGCCAGGTTGTAGGGTTGGTCTAGGGTGGGGCCTGCCCTAAACCTGGCTTGGCTCTAGGGTTGTCAATTGGATTGGATTTGGTCCAATCTGATCCAGCCCAATGTGAATCCATTACAAATGGACCAGGTCCAATCCAATCCAATGAATATTTTGACCATTTTGGACTGGTTAAATTCAATGTCTAGACTGTCCAATATGTTCAAATTTGTTTTAATTTAGATTTGTTCTAACTCAAACTTGGTCCATTTACATCTATATTTCTATTTTCTATCAATGGACCAGATATTGGCTCAATCCAACCCAATCTAATATAAATTCATTATGGATGAATTAGGTCTAGTCCAATCCAATAAATTCTTTGGACCATATTAAGTCTGGACTGGTCCAATTCAATATATCTTGTTGGTCCACCCAGTCCGCCCAAATTGATTTTGGTTTTGACGAATGCAATTCAAAACCGGTCCATTGACACCCTACTTGGCTCACCTAAGCTGACTTCCACCTATCATGTGTTGTGTGATTTTTATACCTAACATGATCATTTTGATCACCTTTGGGAATTGGGATTGTATTGATTGAAACACCCGTCAGAGTCTCCGGACTCTCCAGGGATGTAGTTTGTTTTAGTTATCAAACTAGTTGATGAAGGTTGGATATCTCTGGAGTGAAAACTTTACCGTAGTAGCTACATTTGGCATTCCTTATTTTAAAGACTTCTCCCCTTATTGCAGCATTGATAGAGGCATTTTAACTAAAAAAGGAGATAATTCCTTAAAATAAGGAATGCCAAATGCAGCCTTATCCATTCCATCACCAGTAGAGGTGTAAATTGGGTCAGGCTGCCTATGGCCTGGCACGATTTTGGACCGGCCTAGCATGGCACGACACGATGGCTAACGGGCAGTGTCAGGTCCGGCACGAAGTTCCATGTCGTGCTGGGTCGGGGGTTCGAGGCCCATAGGCCGGTACGACACGGTATGATAGCAGGTGTCGTGCCACCCGCAGCCTGTGTGCCAGCATGGCCCAGCCCGTGGCACCGCACAAAGCACAGCCCGCCAGGCCCGTAACAAGCCGCACTCGGCCCACCCGGGAATATAGCCGTTAGGCCCCCTCCCAAAGGGGCCCAATAGCTAGTTTCAGCTTTTTAGGGGGGGGGGGGTTTACAGAATTACCTTTTCAACAACTATAAATGACGGGTTTGTCGAAGCCCTCAAAATTAGTATTAGTCCCACAATAAAATATTTGCAGTAAAAGTGGTTTTAGGTCGAATCCCACAGGGAGCAAATCAATAATCTCTTAGTCGAATGGGTAAAGTAATTGTGTGGGAAAATTAAATAACTAAAATTAAAAGAATAACAAACTAAACAAACAAGAGAAAATCAGTCTTACCGAATTCTGGTTCATGGGTTCGGGTTGAATCGATTGGCCATTGATCCTAAGTACACTTCAGCATTCTCGCAATTCAAGCATTTAACCTTAGATTTATTAGGATAGCCATAATAAACCTTGTGTTTTCCTAATTCAGTTGACCAAACCCAGCATTCGATCAACACTTATCACCACTCAACTGGGTACGATAACATTCCATGTTAAACAGTGATAGCATTAAGATTTGTGAAAACAGTTAAACCAGAATAACAATAATTGAGATAGCTGCAATTACTGAATCTTGTTCCATCGATTCCTTTAGATTGAATCATGTTAAAACATTGGTCAAAGACTGTCACGAACAATTGACCCAAAAAGATATCAACTTAATTGCTACTTGCACCATTATTCGTGACAATTACGGATCATCGAAATCATGGATAGCAGTAGGAAAATCAACATTAATTCAATTTGTCAAACTAATTAACATCAACATCCAATAAAAATATGCACAAAAATCAATGAATACTTGAATTAAAAAGCAAGAAAATAAATTAACTACAGAACCTCACAATGACACAATCGAACCTCCCCCCTTGAACCAGAAAAAAAGAAGCTTAGCTACTCATGATCTGCGCAATCTCCATGCCCTTCTTCTCCATAGCTGAACTGCTTTCTTGAGCTTCTTGGCCTCTTGATGATCTCTTGGATCTTGGAATGAGTGATGCTAGAGCTGGTTCGCCCCCCTCTTTATATAGCCAAAGGAGAGGGCTATTTTCCAACTCCTTCTAGGAGATCATCTTATCTTTAGGGAGTCTTGATCTTCTTTGAACTAATCCTATCTTATCTCTTATCTAATCCCCAACCTTCTTATCCTTATAGGATTATATTCAAAGTTTAGATCTAATAAGATTCTCTCCCTCTTGGGAGATTACATTCGAATTAGGACTCTAGACTTGTATCCGAGTTGGGCTTCTCTGCTATTTGGGCTGCTTCCAGGTTCTTCTGCGAGTTGGGCTTCAGCTGTTAAATGGGCCTAGCTGCGAACTTGCTCCGACTTCGGGCCCGGTTTCGTACTCGATGCGGGTCGAATCAGTCAAAACCCAAAACAGTAAAGTTGTGGGCCTTTCTTTATTCTTTCTAATGCTTCTTGAATTGCCCAATTCGGCATTTGGAATTGTGAGTTAGGCCCCGATCACTGACTGTCGCCGAAACTATGCAAAATCACCCGAATTGGCCTGTTTCCTTCCAATTGCCTTCTTTATTGCCCTGAATCGATGTACAAGAGTAATGAGTGCATTTAAGTGCTAAAGTAGTGTAAAAGGATGAAATTAAGGGGACAAAATAAGGTTCTTCTAAGTCTCATCAAATCCCCCCACACTTAAACTTTGCCCGTCCTCGGGCAAGGCAAAAACTCAAGTAACACAAAAGAAATCAACTACTAATTTTCAATCTTTCTTTTTCTCTACTTGAGGTCTGGTTCATTGCATGCTTTAGTCTAGACTTGGTAACCTTTCCCTTTTCATCTCTTTTTCCCCTTTTTCTTGTCCTAGAGTGATCGCAAATCACCATTCCTCATGGTCCCAAGTTAAATCGATAGTCAAGGAGACAAGCCTTCCAGGGCTGAAACTCCTTGGACTGCACGGGTGCTCATTGCTTTTAACAAACCAATTCAGCCAGATGCAATTACTTTTCTTTGAATCAAAACAAGGTGTACTTATTGCCATAAGCTTGCTATGTATCACATCTCCACCACTTTGTGTGAATTCCTAGGGTCTGAAGGTGAGAATGGGGTTGGGGTTCTAGGGTGAGTGCATTTTATGCTCCATCTCACCCTTGCCTTCTTTTCAAGATGTGAGTGCATTTTATGCTCCATCTCACACTTGCTTTCATTTCTAGATGTGAGTGCATTTTATGCTCCATCTCACACTTGTTACGATTTTATTTTCAAACGCCTTTTTTTTTTTCCAAGAATCACAAGGTTTCACCATCTGATCCATGAATTCATTGATCGTGGTCTCTATATGCCTAACACAGCAAGTTCTAGAATAATCAACCCATGTTTGACGGATAATTATGTGAAAATCAATCAAACCCTTATGCATCTTGCCAATTGATCGATTAAAATCATGAGGTACCATATGTAGCCAAGACAGACTCAGTTAGTCATGCTTGCATCCTATCTTATCTATTCAGCCTAAGCACATGATTCTTGATAAGTTGAAATCGTTCAAGGATAAGTTTCCAGGGAGCAAAAAAATTTCAAGAAGGTAAGGTATCCCAAATTTGTTAGACAGTTTATGTATGCCCTTAGCTTCAATCTGATTTGATGTACTTGTTATTTAGTGGAAATAAATAAAGTGCATGTTTGATTCATGTTGTTTGGTTTAATTCTGTGTAAAACCCTAAAACTAGACATTTATAGAGATTCTTGTTAGTTTTAAATGTTCACAGCCATTGGATAAGTCTGGGGAGATTTATCCTGCTAAGGCTGATGTTGGTGTGCCACCAAGTGTTGGGATGGCCTGTCTCAGCCATCAGGGTAAGACCCGAGGCACATGTGGTATGGGATTACTTGAATCCTTGAACCGGACCAGATTTCCAGTCTTGCCCTGGACCATGAAGATAGATGGGCAAAACTGGAAAGTTACACCTGACCCCTAGACTCAATTATGACACTTCACTAGGTGCTGGATCAGGCTGTCTTTGATATACCAATCAGTGAGATCCTTAGCGGGGATCAAAACCTGGGTATGTTGGGGCAGTGTGAGAATTCATCTGAGTGGGTGGTCATAGTGACAGAATCAGCCACTTTGTCGGACAAAGGGTAATGATCGGGAATGCACTCTCTTTGATGGAAACCAAACTGCCGGCAGTTGATTTCAATCGTTGGAATTTTGTTTTGCAAAATTAATATATTTATATATATGTACGGTTTCAAAATGTTTGCAAATGGTTTTAATTCCCGGGATCCATGTGAGAGGGAAGTGCGGCACTGTTCCTTGCAGCCGAGGGAGAGGTCCTCTCTTGTCGGGCAGTGCTTGATCATTAAGGGCTGAGAGGTTAAGTGTAAGACCATTTAGGATAATACCTGATGGGCTAATCTTGTACCTGCCCACAGTCCCTGGGCTTTTATAAGATGGCTTGGCCCAGGGACCACTTAATGTAAGTGTTGGGCCCATAGGGTCCATATGATGGACTCAAGGGGTTCATTGAGTTTTTCAGTGAATTCGGCTGGGCCTTGTATCAAAGGCTGGGCCGAACCCATGTGGCTGGTGTGTAGATCAATGCTTGGGTCCCACGCCATACAAAGAAGCCCAACTGGGCAGCAGATTGGAAAGTAATTAGACACTGAACACTTAATGGGCCAAAAGCCCATTTCGAGGTGGGCTGATATGATCACCCATCCATGGGGCGAATTTGAGATTGAAGTTAGTAAAAGGATTGGGGCTTTAGCCTTATCCACTCTTAGAGACCAAATTCAAGTTAGATTTGAATCTGGTAACCTCCTGATAAGATCAGGAGTAAGCTGACTCTATCTGCAGAAAGGATTAAGATTATCCCCTATCCAAATACTGATTTGGATTGGGATAACTCCTAAAAAGGAGGTTTCTTAATCAAGAAGAAAGGAGGAGAAAAACTAACCAACAGAGAGAAAAACAACAGATTTCGAACCAAGAAAAATCGCAAGAAAGGTTCCTGCGAATTGAGATCAGATCTCATACTCTCCAGAAAAAGAGAAAAGCAGTTCAGCCTTTTTGTTTTTGGAGTTCTCCTCCTGCCGCCGCCATCTGCTTTTTCAAGATTAGATCTTTGTAGAAAAGAAAGTCAAGAATTCTGTTCTTGACATCAGTCTTGCAAGAAAGACTGGAAAAGATTCAGTGTTTAGTACTTCTAGAGGATTCTTGTGAAGGATCCAGTGTGTAGGACGCACCCTGCTGGTTCTGTTCCATCGACAGCTGTGTCATCTTCAGCAGGAACGGATCTTGGAGCATTCTTTGGGCGTGAACACCAACTTTGGGAGATACTGCTTCTCCGGATCAGGTATATTCCACCCATTTATTTTTGGGTGCAGATCTGGTTTGATTATGGTTCAAGTAGGATCCTTGAATATTATATTCTAAATTTAGGGAATATGATTCCCAGTTGGGAGAAGGTAGGAAATTTTTTTTTGAAATTCGCCCACCCATTCCGCAACCTTTATGGCATCCATTGGATGGATCCTACCATTCTTTCAAAATTTTCATCAGATTTCCCTAATCCCCCCCACACTTAAGTTATACATTGTCCCCAATGTATGTGATTATGCATAAAGTAGAAGGATTTGGGGGTACTTCCCTATTTGTCTTGTTGGGTTCCTGCTAAACACAAAAAGTCAAAACCAAACAAAATAACAAAATTAACTAAACATAATGGGTTGCCTCCTAGAAGCGCAATTGTTTAACGTCGTTATGCTCGACGTCCTATTTTTGCTCTTTTAATCCAATGAATACCGTGGAATGTCCAACGAGATGTCTACCGTAGAGGGGACATTTGCATCCTCATGGAACAACTTCAATCGATGTCCATTCACCTTGAAAATCTTACCTGTGTCGAGACTTTTGATCTCTACTACACCATAGGGAAAAACATTAGTCATAGTAAACGGACCCATCCACCTGGAACGCAGCTTACCTGGCATGAGTTGAAGTCGAGAATTATACAATAAGACCTTTTGTTCAATTTTAAATTGTTTTCTTAAGAGTGCATTGTCATGGAACGATTTGGTCTTTTCTTTGTAGATTCTTGAATTCTCGTATGCCTCTAACCTCAACTCTTCCAGCTCTTGTAACTGGAGCTTCCTTTCCTTCCCTGCTTCTTCCATATTCATGTTGCATTGCTTGATGGCCCCATAAGCCCCATGTTCAATTTCCATCGGCAAGTGGCAAGATTTGCTAAAAATTAACCTGTAAGGGGACATACCTATTGGGGTCTTGTAAGCTGTCCGATATGCCTAGAGAGCATCATCTAGACGTAGGTTCCAATCCTTCCTTCCTGGATTCACCGTCTTTTCCAAGATGGACTTTACCTCTCTATTGGAAATTTCAGCTTGCCCGTTAGTCTGGGGATGATAAGCAGTGGCAATTCAGTGATGCACCCCATATCTTCTCAACAAGGCTTCAACTGTTCTATTGCAAAAATGGGTCCCTTGATCGCTTATGATGGCTCGAGGAATGCCAAACCTACTGAAGATGTTAGACTTTATTAACCCTATAACACATTTAGAATCATCAGTTTTGGTGGCTTTGGCTTCCACCCATTTTGAGACATAATCGACTGCCAAAAGTATGTAAGAGAAACCACAAGAGGGGGGAAAGGTTCTCATGAAATCAATGCCCCAAACATCAAATATTTCACATATAAGAATGGGGGTTTGGGGCATCTCATTCCTGCGAGATAGTGTACCTATTTGTTGACATCTTTCATAGTTTTTACAAAACAAGTAGGCATCTCTAAATAGAGTGGCCCAATACAGCCCACTATCCAAGACTTTTCGAGCAGTCCTCTTTGGCCCAAAATGGCCCCCACAAGCATAATTATGACAAAACCTTAGAATCGACATCTGCTCCTCCTCAGGGACACATCTCCTAATCATTTGGTCAGAACAAAATTTCCATAGGTAGGGTTCGTCCCATACATAATATTTCGCCTCATACCTGATTTTATTTTTTATGGATCTGCTAAGGTCATTAGGCAAAATTCCCGTGACCAAGTAATTCACAATGTCAGCATACCATGGAGTCATACCTCTCATGTGGAACAACTGCTCATCAGGAAACAACTCACAAATGGGAGAGGGGTCCTCGTCTTTCACCAACCTACTTAGGTGATCAGCCACCGAATTTTCAGCTCCCCTTCGATCCTTGATTTCTAGATCGAACTCTTGGAGCAAGAGTATCCACTTTATCAGCCTCGGTTTCGACTCCTTTGCTAGTAGGTATCTCAAAGCTGCATGGTCAGAAAAAACGATCACTTTAGAGCCAAGCAAATATAACCTAAATTTGTCTAAAGCAAACATAATAGCTAATAGCTCGTTTTTCAGTGGTTGTGTAATTGCTCTGTGCAGCATTCAACGTTTTGGAAGCATAGTGAATGACATGGCTCTTCCCATTTATTCGCTGCCCTAGAACAGCCCCTACTGCATAATTGCTTGCATCTGTCATGATCTCAAAGGGCAAGTTCCAATTGGGTGGTTGAATGATGGGTGCAATGGTTAATAAATTTTTAAGCTTGTTAAAAGCTTCCTTGCACTCATCATCAAAATCGAAAGGCACATCTTTTTGCAGCAAACTGGACAATGGCAGGGCAATTTTTGAAAAATCTTTGATGAACCTACGATAAAAGCCTGCATGTCCAAGAAAAGAACGAACCTCCCTAACATTTGTAGGGTAAGGTAAACTCACAATCAAATCAATTTTTGCCTTGTCGACTTCTATTCCTCTGGCTGAAACTACATGTCCCAACACAATACCCTCCTTCACCATAAAATGAAATTTTTCATAGTTTAAGACAAGATTTGTTTCCACACACCTATTCAGAATTTTACTTAAACTATTCAAACAATCATCAAACGAATCACCATAAACCGTAAAATCATCCATGAACACTTCAATGCATTTTTCAATAAAATCAGAAAATATGCTCATCATGCATCTTTGAAAAGTGCTCGGAGCATTACACAAACCAAAGGGCATTCGTCTGTAGGCGAAGGTGCTGAATGGACAAGTGAATGTCGTTTTCTCTTGGTCCTCCTGCACAATAACAATCTGATAATACCCGGAGAATCCATCGAGAAAATAGAAGAAAGCCTTACCTGTCAGCCTCTCTAGCATCTGATCAATGAAGGGTAGGGGAAAATGGTCATTTCGAGTGGCCAAGTTGAGTTTTCGAAAATCTATTACCATTTGCCAGCCACCTTGTACCCTCATGGGAATTAGTTCATTATTTTTATTTTTTACTACAGTCATCCTAGTTTTCTTAGGCACAACATGAATAGGACTTAGCCATTTGTTGTCTGAAATTGGATAAATTATCCCTTCATCTAACAGTTTAAGCACCTCTTTCATTACTACCTCTTTCATTACCAGATTGAGTTTCCTTTGTGGTTCTCTAACCGGTTTGGCATCATCTTCCAAAAGGATCCTATGCATGCAAATTGAGGGGCTGTCCCCTTTTATGTCGGCTAGGGTCCAGCCAATCGCCTCCTTATGGTCCTTTAGGACTTTAATGAGCCTCTCCTCTTGTTCCTCAATCAATCCTTTTTCAATGATCATAGGCAGTGTCTCCTTTTCGCCTAAGTAGGCATATTTTAGGTGATCAGGTAGGGTCTTTAGTTCCAGCTCCGGAGCCTGCAAAACAGAGGGCAACAGCCTTGTGTGAGAAACCTTCGATTTAACATTAGAAGTACTTACCTCCTGTTCAGGTTCCGGAGTATCATAGGATGCATCGATCTCCTCCTCCCTGTCCGATTGTGCCTTATATTCTACCTCATCATCCATGTCCTCCTGCACAATCGAATCGATAGTATCAATAGAGCAAATCGAATGACACTCACTAGGATATTTCATTGCATCAAAAATATTAAATTTTATGCTCTCCATCAAACTCGACGGAGAGGGTACCCTCATCCACATCTATTTTGGTCTTGGCCGCTTTCATGAATGGCTGACCTAATAGAAGTGGGGCTGAACTCGTGGCTGTGTCTTCTTCCATCTTCAGGATGTAAAAATCAGCTGGAAAGATCAAATCGTTAACTTGCACTAATACATCCTCAACAATCCCTTCTGGGTATGCATTAGAACGATCAGCCAATTGAATAACAACTCTAGTCTCTTTTAAAGGACCTAGTCTCAATGCACAGTAAATCGAGTATGGCATGACATTAATAGATGCACCTAAGTCCAGCATGGCACGCTCGATTCGTTTATTGCCAATCACATAGGGTAGGGTAAACATACCTGGATCAGCACGCTTTTCTGGTAGGGTCCTCTTGATCACGGCTGAAACGTTCTCTCCCACTCTTACCTTTTCATGAATTCGCAGCCTCCTCTTGTTAGTGCATAACTCTTTCAAAAATTTTGCATATTTAGGGATTTGTTTTATTGCATCTAGCAAGGGAATGTTGATCTCCACCTTCCTGAAGGTTTCTAACACTTCTTGTTCATATTCCTCTTTCTTTGAATTTGCCAACCTGCTAGGAAAAGGAGGTACAACATTAGTAACCTTAGGGAGAGGGGGGTCCAATTTTACCTCAATGGGGCTATTGTTTGACCCTTGTCCTTCCTCTTCCTTGGCTGCCTTCGATGGTGAACTTGGTTGGGACTGCAACTCTCTTCCGCTTCTCAACACTACCGCACTAGCATTCTCTTTCAGATTAACTACCGTTTGTGAGGGTAGTTTCTCGGAGTTCTGCACCTCCAACTTGCTGATGGAAGTGGCAAGTTGGCTAATTTGGTTCCCCAAATTCTGAATGCTAGCTCTCGTTTCTTGTGAGGGTAGTTTCGGGGGTTGGCCTTGCGCTGTGATGGGTGTTGAAAACTGGGGCTGTCGACTGAAAAATTGGGGCTGATATTTCTGCTGTTCTCCTTGGGTCCCGTAGCTAAAGTTTGGATGATCTCTCCACCCCGGATTGTAATGATTGGAGTAAGGATCATACTTTCGTTGAGGCTGGCCCGGGAATCCTCCCACGGCATTGACTTGCTACATTGGGCCATCTTGTAGTGATGGACACATGTCCGTAGGATGTCCAGGGATCGAACAGATACCACACACCCTGGCAGTTTGTAACTGTCCTGCTGTGAGCTGCTTAACCAAAGCAGTTAGATCAGAAATCTGGTTTTCTAAATTTGCATGGCTTACCTCGTTAACCCTTCTAATGGTACCTTCTGTCCTTGTACCAATTTGCTGAGAATTTTCGGCCATATTGGAGATTAATTCCCTGGCCGCTTCAGGTGTCTTGTTCACTAGAGCTCCTCCACTGGCTGCATCGATCATACTTCTATCCATGGGCTGAAGCCCTTCATAGAAGTATTGGATTAACAATTGTTCAGGAATTTGGTGGTGGGGACAACTAGCAACAAGTTGCTTAAACCTTTCCCAATATTCATATAATGTCTCACCACTAAGCTGCCGAACTCCACATATTTCTTTTCTTATATTTGCAGCCCGGGACGCAGAAAAATATTTATCTAAAAATATCCTATTCATTTTCATCCCATGTGTGTACTGAACCGGGAGGGAGAATATACAACCAATCATTTGCTTTATCTCTTAAAGTAAATGGAAAGGCTATGAGTTTTACCTGGTCCTCGGTCATACCGTGGGGTTTCATGCTTGAACAGACGACATGAAATTCCTTTAGATGTTTGTGAGGGTCCTCACCTTGGAAACCATGAAACAAAGGCAATAATTGAATCAAATCAGATTTGAGTTCAAAGGCTACCTCAAGAATGGGGTATGTGATGCATAAGGGCTGTTGATTCATAATTGGTGCAGCCAACTCCATTAATGTCCTCTCTCTATCAGCCATTCTTTCTACTTTTTCGAAGATGGGAAAATCACAAGTGGGTAGATCGAGATCTGAGTTCACCCTTTTAGGTGAACGATCATTCCTTTGCTTAGCCTCCTTCCTTTGCTCAAACCAGATTTGAGTTCAAAGGCTACCTCAAGAGTGGGGTATGTGATGCATAAGGGCTGTTGATTCATAATTGGTGTAGCCAACTCCCTTAATGTCCTCTCTTTGTCAGCCATTCTTTCTACTTTTTCAAAGATGGGAAAATCACAAGTGGGTAGATCGAGATCTGAGTTCACCCTTTTAGGTGAACGATCCTTCCTTTGCTTAGCCTCCTTCCTTAAACGACGGGTGGTCCTCTCAATTTCGGGGTTGTACTCGAGTTCACCTCGTTGAAAAGCACGAGTCATAAAACAGGAAGGTTAACAAAAAGAAGGTAATAGCTAAGAAATTAACGTTGCTCCCCGGCAACGGTGCCAAAATTTTGATGGGTTGTCAAAGCCCTCAAAATTAGTACTAGTCCCACAATAAAATATTTGCAGTAAAAGTGGTTCTAGGTCGAATCCCACAGGGAGCAAATCAATAATCTCTTAGCCGAATGGGTAAAGTAATTGTGTGGGAAAATTAAATAACTAAAATTAAAAGAATAACAAACTAAACAAACAAGAGAATCAGTCTCACCGAATTCTGGTTCAAGGGTTCGGGTTGAATCGATTGGCCATCGATCCTAGGTACACTTCAGCATTCTCGCAATTCAAGCATTTAACCTTAGATTTATTAGGATAGCCATAATAAACCTTGTGTTTTCCTAATTCAGTTGACCAAACCAAGCATTCGATCAACACTTATCACCACTCAACTGGGTACGATAGCATTCCATGTTAAACAGTGATAGCATTAAGATTTGTGAAAACAGTTAAACCAGAATAACAATAATTGGGATAGCTGCAATTACTGAATCTTGTTCCATCGATTCCTTTAGATTGAATCATGTTAAAACATTGGTCAAAGGCTATCACGAACAATTGATCCAAAAAGATATCAACCTAATTGCTACTTGCACCATTATTCATGACAATTACGGATCATCGAAATCATGGATAGCAGTAGGAAAATCAACATTAATTTAGTTTGTCAAACTAATTAACATCAACATCCAATAAAAATATTTATAAGAATCAATGAATACTTGAATTAAAAAGCAAGAAAATAAATTAACTACAGAACCTCACAATGCCACAATCGAACCTCCCCCCTTGAACCAGAAAAAAGAAGCTTAGCTACTCATGATCTGCGCAATCTCCATGCCCTTCTTCTCCATAGCCGAACTGCTTTCTTGAGCTTCTTGGCTTCTTGATGATCTCTTGGATCTTGGAATGAGTGATGCTAGAGCTGGTTCGCCCCCCTCTTTATATAGCCAAAGGAGAGGGCTATTTTCCAACTCCTTCTAGGAGATCATCTTATCTTTAGGGAGTCTTGATCTTCTTTGAACTAATCCTATCATATCTCTTATCTAATCCCCAACCTTCTTATCCTTATAGGATTATATTCAAAGTTTAGATCTAATAAGACTCTCTCCCTCTTGGGAGATTACATTCGAATTAGGACTCTAGACTTGTATCTGAGTTGGGCTTCTCTGCTACTTGGGCTGCTTCCAGGTTCTTCTGCGAGTTGGGCTTCAACTGTTAAATGGGCCTGATTGCGAACTTGCTCCGACTTCGGGCCCGGTTTCTTACTCAATGCGGGCCGAATCAGTCAATACCCAAAACAGTAAAGTTGTGGGCCTTTCTTTCTTCTTTCTAATGCTTCTTGAATTGCCCAATTCGGCATCTGGAATTGTGAGTTAGGCCCCGATCACTAACTGTCGCTGAAACTGTGCAAAATCACCCGAATTGGTCTGTTTCCTTCCAATTGCCTTCTTTATTGCCCTGAATCGAAATACAAGAGTAATGAGTGCATTTAAGTGCTAAAGTAGTGTAAAAGGATGAAATTAAGGGGACAAAATAAGGTTCTTCTAAGTCTCATCAATAAACAACCATATTAGGGGGTATTTCTGTATTTTACTTATGGGGGGTTGAAAAAATGATCTAGAGTAAAGTTATAAGTAACTTTATAATGACCAAAATACCCCTCCCAACAACTAAATAACAGATAGTTTTTTCGGTATTTTGGGCAATTGAATTATGTTCAATTCCTATAAATAGCCGTATCCTCCGCCATTCTCATCACATCAATTCAACAATTCTCTTAATTCTCTCTCTCTCTCATACTCATACATTCTCAATTATTTGCAATCTGAGAAATTCTGATTAGTTGATTGTTTGATTTTGCATTATCCAATTCTCAAGTCTCAACTTTATCGAAGTTTTGACTTTCAACAAGAAGAAGGCTTGCTCAACCAGCTCAAGTATCTCAATTCGGGAGGCTTGAACGTTGAAAGGCTTCAGCCGTTGAAATTAAGTTGGAATTTTGAACCGGCAATCCGGGTAAGTCGAATTAGATTAATTTTTATCCTTTTAGAATTAAAAAAAATGGTTGGTCTTGCTCAAAACTGATTCCCCAACATGTTCACCATGGATGACATTCAATCAATCGCACCACGATAGTATTAGTATTAACACTAATGCCGATGTGTTTGATGAAGATGGAAGTGGAACTTTCACCACCGGTAGTAGTGATACTAGGGAAAAAAGGAGGGCTTCTAAGCTGAGTAGCCCATTTTGGAAAGTTTTCAAAGTAGAGGATATTGAGGGGAAGGGGAAAAGGGTCATTTGCTAAAAATGTAGGAAAGACTTTAGTTATTGTAGCAAGGGTGGTATGGGTCATTTGAGCAAACATCTGCTCACGCATGAGCAAGAGGAAGATGAAGGGAGAGAAATAACTCAAACACAGATTGGGAGGGGGACTAGTTTTGGTACTTTTAGATATTCATAAGAAAAAATGAGACAAGAACTTGCTATGTATATTGTACATGCAAAACAACCATTTATGTTAGCTAAAGATCCAAAGATAGAAAAATAGTTGCGTAGTTCTGTAAACCCACAATATAAAAAGTTTCTAGGAATGCTATAGGAACTGATGCTTTAAAAATTTTTTATTCATATAAACAAAATTTAATTTCATTGTTAGCAAATTTTAATTCTAAAGTTGCAATTACTTTTGATGTTAGGACATCCAAATTTAATATTAGTTATATTTGTGTTATCGGCCATTTCATTGATGAAAAGTGGCTTTTGAATAAAAGAAATTTAAGTTTTACTAGGCTTGAATGGCCACATAGAGGCCCAACTATTGCCGCAAGTATTTTAAATACTTTGCACTTATGGATCAATTAGTTTTGATAATGCTAGCAATAATGATTCTACAATAAATATTTTTAAATCTCAATTAAAACCATGCTTAAATGGTAAATTATTTCATATTAGATGTACATGTCACATCTTAAATTTATGTATTCAAGGTGCCTTGAATATTATTTCAAATCATATTTCAAAAATTAGAAATTGTATTATATATATAAAAACTTCATGGGTAAGAAAACAAGAATTTAAATATTTATGCCAAATTATGGTTTAAAATATAAACATTTTATATTAGATGTAAAGCATAGGTGGAATTCTACCTATGTTATGTTAAGTTGTATATCTCATAAACAAATTCTTTCTGATTTTTATAATTCAAAAATGCCTAATGATATGATATTTGAGGAAGATTGGGAAATGACAATCTGTATAAGAGATTTTTTAAAACATTTTTATGATGCAACAAATGAATTATTTGGAATTTATTATCCAACTAGTTGTAATTTACTGTATCAATTAATGGTAATTAGTGATTGTTTTGCCAAATATACAAATAATCCACAATTTCAATGTATTATTGAAATTATGGAAAATAAATTTAAAAAATATTGGGAGAACATTTCTCCCCTTTATTGTTTAGCTACAATATTAGACCATAGGATTGGGAAAGATGATTTAGATATTTTACTTGAAACATATTATGAAAATATGAATATTGATATAGGAAATAAAAAAGAAGAAATTAATAATTTATTATTTGAAATGTACAATTTGTATGAATCTGGAGTTGTAGGAAATATTCATACAACTTGTTCATCTTCTTCTTCTTCTCCTTCTGACTTTGAGACCAGTAGTACAAGAGAAAAGCTTTTTTATTTAATCTGTAGAAGGCAGAAATATGGTAGTTCTACAACAAGTTCATTTACTGAACTTAATTTTTATTTGCAAGCAAATTTTTCTAATTTAGGTGAAGTATCAAATAATTTTGATATCTTAGCCTGGTGGAGTGAACACTCAAAAAATTATCTAGTTCTTGCGGCCATGGCACGTGATCTACCAATCCCTCTGGTGTCTATAGTTTAATCGGAGTCTTGTTTTACTGTAGGTACTAGGGTGCTAGATGACAAAAGAAGCTCCATGAACGATGAGAGCATAGAGATGTGCATCTGCTTCAAGGATTGGCTAGATGCAGAAGATAGATTACAAGACAAGGGAGGGCATGATACAACACCATACATTTCACCCGAAGTAGATGATGAAAGTCATGAATGATGATTCATGAACTTGACTACTTGTAGAAATTTTCATTTTTTCAAATTATTGTTAAATTTTTAAATTTTATTTAATTTATTTGATATATTTTTTTAATTTTTTTAACAATGTAATTTTGTATTTTCAATTTATAACCATAATGTATTTTTTATATTTTACTAATTTATTCCATTTTTATATTTCATTCATCCAAGTATGCAATGATCCAATCATTGTATTTCTAATTCATTAATTTGTACCATTCAAATTTAAATGAAATAAAATTCCTATTCTTCTTCCAATTTGTTATTCCATAATTCTTATTTCAATTTGGTTAAGTATTTTTTTTTCATTTATGTATTAAATAACTTAGATTTCTCATTTCTTAAATTTTTAAATAGTTCCTAATTCCCAAAGTTCATAGGAAAGCTAAATACTTTAGTTTTACAATTTTACTTAGAAAAGAAATCAAAATTTTCAAAATAAAAATAAAAATAAAAAAAAATAGTATAGCCCGGTTC
Organism: Nelumbo nucifera; assembly: GCF_055504915.1. NCBI lineage: Eukaryota > Viridiplantae > Streptophyta > Magnoliopsida > Proteales > Nelumbonaceae > Nelumbo > Nelumbo nucifera. Next base: position 141,078,933 of record NC_142649.1, on the reverse strand, counting down.
AGCCTAGGCCCAAGCCCGTCCTGTGGCTTAGCCCAGCACGGTCCAAGCCCACGGCACAGCCTGCAGCCCAGCCTAGCCTGGCTCAGGCCCGAATGCTGGCACGGCTCATGGCACGGGCCCGCTCACAGCTCAAACCGACCACCAAAATTTCCACCAGGAAGGACGGCACGGCTCGTAGTAACCCGTGAACCAGCACGGCACGCCCACTTTATACCTTATTCACCAGCCAATATACAAAAAAGTCGGCACAAGATATATTTAAAAGCAAAATAAGGATGCATTTGAGGGTATTTAATTGATATATGATATCTTTCAAAAATTATAGAAAAAACAGAGTATCACATCCAATCCAATAGAGGACTTCTTGATGAAAATTATTAATTAATTCAGACCCTCAAATAGCTTTTCTTCGCCAACGATCTAGAACATGTCAAAACACTTGTCAACTGAGAAACCAAATTCTTACCAACCAATCTACTTGAGCGATGTTTTACGAGAGGTCTCAAAATTTTTTAGCTTAAATTTTAGAGAGAGAGAGAGAGACGGGGCTTGGGAATTCTAATATCCAATTGGCATCTATACAGATTTGATGGTTAACCTTGATGGAGATGCAAAAGCCAGATGATTCGGAGACAATGTGAAAATTCAAGAGGAAGAAATTCTCGATCCTTGAGGTATACACCTTGATGTCTGGGCTTCTTTATTCTTTTTCTTCCTTTTTGTTTCTGTAGCGGGGCATGCATCGTGGATTGCTCCATGATGTATATACTTTCTATTCTCTTTACTAAAAAATATGTACAATATGTTAATTTCTCAAAATAATATTGTAAATACCTACAGATCACAGATTGTGTAGACTTAGAACTGCAGAACCTTTGCAAATAGATGTATGAGAATTTACTCGGCTCAAACCAACATCTGCAAACCCAAACCCATAATATGCTCGGAAGCTAGAGAAAAATAAAACTTGTGATCAGACTCAGCTCCTATGAACCGAGCCACCCCGGCTCAGATACAGCAGTGGCTGGAGGGTAGGAACAGGTCGTGGCTCCTCTACGTACGTCAACCAAGTCATATATATTATTTAGCTCAACTGCAACTGGACAAGCTCACTGCGGTCATTATTGTTTTCTTTTGTTGTTTAACTTTTTCCAACTTTCCACAGCTTTGACAATGTCAAATTGTTGTGGCCAGATCACATGTCAAACTCCCAAATAAACAATTTGGTTAGTTTTGAAAAAGTTCAGATAGAAGAATTTAAGAGTTTACCTCACCTGTGACTTTGGTTGCAACACCCCCCCCCCCCCAATGACATATGGACATGCCAGTTACCAAACGAAATTAACAAAAAAGAAAGAAGCATACAAATAATTTAAATTCAAATGCTTTGAATTTAAGAAAAGCAGTCTTAAGACACGGCCGCAGCAGATGTTTTTTCAAAATATGAAGGTTGTCTTCAGCGGTGGCACTGAAACAATGCAAATCAACCCTGGGTCTGTGATAAAGCTAAAAGTTTCTCCATAAAAACATAACTTCATGCTTTCACAAACTTAGGCGACAAAAATGCAGTTGCAATGGTCGATACCCTTTGTGTGTCTGATGCTCATACGCTTGGGACTTAGCTCTGCCCAGCAGCCAGACTATGCATACCACTCCTGTTTGGGAGGTATCTACACTAGTAATAGCACGTATCAAGCCAACCTCAATCTTCTCCTCTCCTCCCTGTCCTCTAATGCTGCACTGCAAAATGGATTTTACAATACGACCGCCGGCCTGAATCCCAATACAGCCTATGGCCTCTTCCTCTGTCGAGGCGATGTTACTTCAGAAGTCTGTCAGAATTGTGTAGAAGCCGCAAGCAAAGAGATCCTGCAACGCTGTCCCAATAAGAAAGAGGCAATTATATGGTATGATCTGTGCTTGTTACGGTATTCAAACCAATCAATCTTCTCCACTATGCAGCAAAGTCCAGGCGTTTCCCTACTGAATATAAATAATATTACAAACCCAGATAGGTTTAATCAGATATTGGGAGATTTAATGAACAGCCTTGTGAGACGAGCTGCCCTTGACCCTTCTACGGGAATGTTTGCTACTGGAGAAGCAAACTTCACGAGTTTTCAGCAGGTATACGGGTTAGTGCAGTGCACTCCTGATATATCTCAAAGTGACTGTAATATATGCCTAGCAGAGGCTGTTGGTCAAATTCCAATATGTTGCAATGGTAAGCGAGGTGGGAGAGTTCTCAGACCAAGTTGTTATATTCGGTATGAGATCGATCTTTTCTATCAGTTAAAGCCTAATGCACCGGATTCATCACCACCATCTGTGGGTAAGTATATATTTGATTTGGGGTCTTTTATGCAAAAGGATGCAACATGTTTTCTTCTTTTTCTTTTTTTTTGAATTTCTTTTCATTATCTATTCTTAATCAAAATTCAAAACCCCAAGATTTATAATTTAAGAATAGTAACTGTGATCACAATGGCAAACATCAAATTTCTTTGGTGCTCATTGTTGTTTCTGTTTCTATAGCATGTTTCTTGTTGAAAGTTAATACTTTGGCTATGGATATCCTGCTTTAGGAATGCAAGTAGGTTCAAGTCACTAATTCATAAATAAAACTGACTTTTTTTGGGCAATTAGTGTAGTGATCATGTCATCTAACTAATTCACATGGGAATTTCAGCTCTTGTGAAGCGTGGACCCTAATACGTTGTTGGTAAACAAACCTGATTCTATGCCTACACCCCCAAAATGTAATTTCAGAATAGAAATGTTCCATTATCTGCTTAACTTGGCCAATTTCTATGGATTTTGATCACAAACCTTACATTCTATAGTACTTATCCTTATAACACCTATTCAGTTGGTCTCAGTTCCAGAACTCCATATTCATAAGCAAGATCAATCTGAAATTATTTTGTATTGTGCAGGAAAAGGGGGGGATTCTTCTAAATTGATCATTGTCATCATCATTCCAACAGCTATAGCAGTTATAATTCTGTCAATAGTATGGTTCTGTTTACGACGGAAGAGACCCAAGGACAGAGTAAAGGGTGAGTGGCTACATGATTTGCTCTTCAAAGATTTATTGTAGTATCCATGACAAAAATTAAGCAACCAGAAAAAAAAAAAAAAAGGATCTCCTTTCATTGAATTTCTTCTTATGACATTTTTTTATATGCATGAGTCATTTCTATCAGCTACTTTTGAAGATTTGGACGAGATAACAAGTGAGGAATCCTTGCAATTCAACTTTGATACAATAAGAATTGCTACAGATAACTTCTCTGAAGCGAATAAGCTCGGACAGGGTGGATTCGGTCCTGTTTACAGGGTAATAAGATAATAACACCGTTAATGTGTCCAACAGCTTTTAATTTACTTTTTATGTAAATATGTATTAAATTCAAGTTGAGACGGTTCAAAAATGGTTTGACATGCTCAAAAGGCTACAGGGTAAGCTATTTGGTGGACGAGAAATTGCTGTGAAGAGACTCTCAAGAAATTCAGGACAGGGAGAGAAAGAATTCAAGAATGAGGTTGTATTAGTAGCCAAGCTTCAACACAGAAATCTCGTTAGGCTCTTGGGATTCTGCTTGGAAAGAGAAGAAAAGCTACTCATATATGAATTTGTCCCCAACACAAGCCTTGACAATTTTATATTTGGTTCGACTCCATTTAGCCTTCTAATTCTTTATCTTCTACCTTTCCATTTGAAATACATAGCTGGAAATATCTCCTACCTATTAACTTGTTCTGTTATTCATGGCAATATAGATCCAGCCAGGTGCACATTACTGGATTGGGAAAAGCGTTACAAAATCATAAGAGGAATTGCCAGAGGGCTTCTTTATCTTCACGAAGATTCTCCTCTGCGGATTATTCACCGGGATCTCAAACCGAGCAATATTTTATTAGATGCAGAGATGAACCCAAAAATTTCTGATTTTGGCACGGCAAGGCTGTTCAGAGTGGACCAAACCCAAACTAATACCAGTAGGATAGTTGGGACATAGTAAGTTTCAACACGAAAATTCAAGCTAGCCTTTCTTCTTCTTCTTCTTCTTCTTCTTCTTCTTCTTCTTCTTCTTCATGATTTGCTAATTTTAAGATGGCCACATGCAGTGGATATATGGCTCCAGAGTACGCAATGCACGGGCAAATCTCAGTGAAGTCCGACGTCTTCAGTTTTGGTGTCTTACTTCTGGAAATCGTGAGAGGCCAGAAGAACAACTCTTTCTATCAATCACAGCGCACAGAGGACCTCCTTAGCTATGTAAGTGTGAAAATTTGTTTTGGTTGCTTCTCTTATACGGTGAAACTTGACTTGGATTTTTGAGTCTACAAAGGAAAGGATTTTGTTAAGTTTAGGAGTTCAATATTCTATACAAAGGTGATCAATTTTCTGCGGTTACTTGGTGATGAATTGTGCAGGCATGGAGACTCTGGAATGAAGGGACAGCTCTAGAGTTGATGGACTCAACTCTGAGAGAATGCTTTTCAGCAAGTGAAGCCATGAGATGCATCCACATTGGATTATTATGCGTTCAAGAAGATGTAGCTGACAGACCCACCATGGATTCAGTTGTTCTCATGCTCAGTAGCTATTCCGCCACTCTTCCATTACCTTCAGCACCTGCGTATTTTTTGCAGAGTAAAATGGAACCAGAAAAGCCATTGCTGGATAAGTCAACAAGCAGGTCAACAGAGTTTTCTGCAAATGCTGATTTATATCTTCGTTGATGTTTGTTTTTTGGATCGTCAATTACAAATTAGGCTATGTTTAGTTTGAAGGAAAAAGTAGGAAAAGGTAGGGAAACCTTTACAAATTTTGTATAGGTTTTCCTCCTTTCCCTACATTTTCCTTAAAACCAAACATAACCTTAATGTTCAGAGGTTCATTATTAACTAGGTTGTATTCATGTCAGTCAAGCCTACAGAAAAACCAAATACATATGACATGCATGTGATGTTGCTTTTTCTTTTTTTCCTAGTGCTTGCTTCCTTATTTGTTTTTGGCCCATCACTTGGTCCAGATTAAGTCAGGTCCATTGGATTCATTCTTTGTATATCTTGATTTGTATTCATCATTTGTTGGAAGCCAATCTGTTGGCCTCCTCTCACTCTGAAATTAGCCTTCTGGCTTTTCAGAGGATGAAATAAACAAAATTTTCTTTATTGAAAAACGCCAAAAAGTTTTGTGCAGACATCACCAGTGACCTCTTCATATAAAAAGACCAGTTCTTTTTTGGACCTGTACATTTGGATGTAGCTTTTTCTTGGCTCAGCCCACCAAAAGGCTGGAGAACTGACCACCCCCATCATGGTTTACAAAGCAAGTATGAAGTAGCCCATTTCTGTAACGGGAGTTTTAAAGCTTTTAATGCAATCACCATGCCCTTTGTAGTAATTTTCCCAAAAAAAAAAAGCATCCGCATGATACAGTATGGTGCTGCTAGCTGGGCTTGTACACCGTACGGCCGATTTGTCTCTTCCCGTGTGAAAACGTTTCTAACAAATGCGTGATAAATTTTATTGAAATTTTACATTTGTTTCAGAATTATTTTGCGTGCATGTAAATCATATTGAAATAATTAAATAATTTAAGGGGCGTTCTTTTTCTGGATTTTGAGAGAGGGAAAGTTAATTAATAGGATTTTGATTTTTTTTTTTCATTGACCAAAAAATCCATGTTTTTTTTTTCAGGTGTATGAGAACCATAGTTTCCTGATTATCATTTAGCCAGTTAAGTGATGCCCATCTCCTAGGTGGGTAAATAATTTTCCCACTTGTGGGGAAAGTTTACAACACTTGAATGGGACAAAAACGCCCCTTTTAATATTGGATTTTTATGGCTAAAATGGTCATTACCTTATTTACAAAAGAAATAAAAGAACATGGGTAAATGCAGCATGGTATAGTGCATTTACCCATCCTATAATGCATTTAGCCATGTTCTTTTATTTCCTATGCAAACAAGACAATGACCATTTTAGCCATAAAAATTCATTATTACAAGGGACATTCTTGTCCCATTCAAGTGTTGGCAACTTTTCCCCCACAGTGGGAAAGCTATTTATCCACCTATTAGATGGGTCAATGATATCTAAGAAAATAAACTTTTCCTGATCCCCACTTAAATCTGAAAAAAGAACATGAGATTCCTGGTTCTCATTGACCAACTTTCCCCCTCTCAAAATCTAGAGAAGAAAACACCCACTAAATGAAATCTTTGTTAATATAATCACAATGACCGCCTTTCACAGTAATATTTTCAATACAAGGCAGCCCCACTAGAAATCAGACTCAAACTTCAATGTCTGGTCTGAAATTTGTATGGAAGCTTTTGTTTAGGTTGATGAACGGATGCAAAATATTCAAAAGGATAAATTGCTGATACCTCCCCCTTGAAGTTTTGGACCATTGCTAAAACCATTCTTGAAGTTTGGTAATGTCAATCACCTTCCCCGAATTCTCTTACACATTTACAAGTACCCAATGTTAGAATCCTCTAAAATGAGGCCTGAAAATGTCCAAAATATCCATATAGTTACTATCAGTGTTTTCAACCCACCATTGACTCGGTTGATTGAATTGTTCGAACCATTGCCCGATCAGGATTTCGGGTCCGATTCAGTCAAAACATGTAAGATAGTAAAAAATCGTTGACTTGGTCAAGAATCACCCGACCTAGCCAATTCAACCATTGACCTGTTTGACTTGGCCATCGGATCGTGAGTTGCATACTCAATACATGCAAACTTTGGAGGCCATGACTTTACACTCTCATGTCTAATTGGGGTGATCTTTTTTTTTTGGTAACTTTTCAAGATCTATGCGTTGCTTGCTATTTTTGCGAAAAAACCACTTTTGTCCTCAAATTGTAATTTTTAATATTTTTATAAATAAAAAAATAAAAACTAAATTAAAAAATATAAATTGAATATAAAAATACATATAACATATATAAAACATAATTATACATTATTTATTGATAAAATATATATTTATACTCACAAATATAATATATATATATATATATTAATTATACATTATATATGTTAAATACATGTGGAACGGTCTGACTCGTTCCACCTGGATGGTCAAACCAATGACCCACTACGCAAAGGCAAAAATGATTCAATCTCCGGATTGGTTTTTAAAACATTGGCTATTATTATCGAGGTTGAGTTCTATAAAAAAATAATAAGAATTTTATGAAAACAGAAAAAAGAGAATTTAAAATTTGTAGCAGTTAATATAATTCCTTGGACAGTAAATTTTGCATCTTATTGGTTTTAATTTCTTTTAAGCTACAGCTTATTACTTTCATCATTTCATTAAAATTTGATGGTTTGACGAGTCCAAGTGAGATAAAAAAAATATACTCTTTTTAATAATGTTCCTATTTAAAGTTAGGATAAAAGCTCAAAAACAGAAGAACATGAGATCATGCTGCATTCCTTTAACTTAACTATTAAAGGTTGGGATATGAATAAAATCATTTTATAATCAACTTCAATGACTAGAATATAACTATCCCCTAGTTTTCTTTTTTTTATATTTTTTTCTCATATTAGATTCAAGGCTTCTCTTTAGAAAAAGAAAGTACTCTTTGTACACTGTTACACGTAACACGCTTCCCCGCTACGTCATTTTTGAAATTTTCCATTGCATTCAACACAATGTTAACTTGTTGCCAGATGACAAATAAACAATTTGATTAATAATTTTGAAAACTTTAAAATAATTAATTAAGGGTCCGTTTGATTTGCAGTTAAAATTAGAATTGAAATCAAAATCGAAATTCTCCAAACTAGGAATCGGAATGATTCATTCCCATATTCTGTTTGATTCAGACAGGAATGGGAATGAGAATTAAAATCAGCAGAAATGGAATTTCTTTCCCAAGGGAGAGACAGAGAATCAAATGGAGGAATGTCATTATTCCAGCAGGAATGAAAATGGGGTTTCAATTCTATCCAACCAAACAATTAGAATCGGACTAGCCCAATCGGATTCCAATTCTAGATCCCTATTTCCATGAACCAAACGAGGCACAAGAGTGTGAACTGGTACAGATTACAGAAGAGAAATTTTATTTTATTTTGGCAAGATTACAGAATAGAAATTTTATTTAAGAGTTTGCATCTTATCTGGCCATAGCCCATATGGTTGCTGCACTGTTTCCAATCCTAGCTCTACTAAGATACGGTGCCAGATATATCATTCCAATATATATTTTGAATATAGTTCAAGAAAAAATTACTGGCGCGTCGGGTTTTCTTATTGAGGGGTCGCAACTCGCAAAACACCGTTGCAGCAGTAGTTTCTCATGATGAATTAATTAAGGCTGTCTTAAGCATTGTTTGTGTCATACAGCAGGAAGTTAAGAATCAAATAATCCTTAGCCCAATGACCTAAGCAACCCAAAGATGTTTACTCATCATAAAATCATGCCTATATATATATATATGCCTGCAATAAAAACTAAAAGCGTTTCTCCATGTCCATGAAACCACAGATTCATGATTTTCACAAACTTGAGCAATAAAAATGCAGTTGCAATGTTTGATACCCCTCGTGTCTCTGATTCTCATACGCTTGGGGCTTAGCTCTGCCCAGCAGCCAAACTATACATACCACTTCTGTTTTGGAGGGAACTACACTAGTAATAGCACATATCAAACCAACCTCAACCTTCTCCTCTCCTCCCTGTCCTCTAATGCCGCACTGCAAAATGGATTTTACAATACCACCGCCGGCCTTAACCCCGATATAGCCTATGGCCTCTTTCTTTGCGAAGGCGATGTTACTTCAGAAGTCTGTCAGAATTGTGTAATCACTGCAAGCAAAGAGATCATGCAACGCTGTCCCAACAAGAAAGAGGCAATTATATGGTATGATCTGTGTTTGTTACGGTATTCAAACCAATCAATCTTCTCCACTATGCAGCAAATTCCAGGCGTTTCCCTACTGAATATAAATAACATTACAAACCCAGATAGGTTTAATCAGATATTGGGAGATTTAATGAACAGCCTTGTGAGACGAGCTGCCCTCGACCCTTCTACGGGAATGTTTGCTACTGGAGAAGCAAACTTCACGAGTTTTCTCAAGATATATGGGCTAGTGCAGTGCACTCCTGATATATCTGACACTGACTGTAACATATGCCTAACAGGGGCTGTTAGTGACATTCCAAGATGTTGCAATGGTAAACAAGGTGGGAGAGTTCTTAGACCAAGTTGTTATATTCGGTATGAGATCTACCCTTTCTATCAGTTAAAGCCTAATGCACCAGCTTCACCACCATCTGTGGCTTCACCACTTCCACCAATAACCACAATAACGACTACAGGAGGTTAGTATTTGATCTTGGGATCTTTTATGAAAAAACAGACGATGCAACATATGATAACCATTCTTAATTACTCAAAACTCAAAATCCAGTGGCATCTATCGAAATTCTTTGTTTCTGAATCATTTTTTTTCTATTTCCATAGTATGCATCTTCCTTGTTGAAATTTTATACTTTGGCTATAGATATCCTGATGATTTAGGAATTAATGCAAGTAGATTCAAGTCATGAAGAAAACCCTTTTGTGGTCAATTATTGCAGTGATCATGGTCTAATATCATCAAACTATTTCTCTTGGGAAAGTCCAGCTCTTGTGAAGTGTGGTATTTGGGCTGATAGTCCTGATTATTCTATGCACATTCATCTTGTATCTCCAAAATGTAATTTCAGAATACAACAGTTACATGGTCTGTTCGGAAATTATTATTGATTTTGATCACAAATTTTATGGTTTTTAGTGCTTTAATTTGTATAAATTCCATCTTAAAGCATACCCTTGGTGAACATTCCAGACATTTTGAAGCCCTGTACCGAAAGCGTTCATAAAGCTGTTCAAAATATTCATTATATTGATCTAGCTACCTAGCTAACACCTATTCAGTTGGTTCTAGATCCAGAACTCAACATTGATTCAGGAACCTGATCAACCTCAAATTATTTTTTTGCAGGGCAAGGGGGGAATTCTTCTCAACTTATCATTACCATCATCATTCCAATAGTTGCAGCTGTTATGATTTTGTCCATAGTATGGTTCTATTTACGAAGGAGGAGACGTCGATCCAAGGATAGAGTTAAAGGTGAGTAGCTACAAGACTTGTATTATTCAAAGATTATTGTAGTATCCATGTTTTTGTGAATCGATATCTGAGAGGAAATGATTAATCGTGAACACTGAGCTACCAAGACAAGCTTCAGAGATCACATTTTGGTCCATTCTTTCAGAGATCACAAGCTTCAGAGATCGTGAACACTGATTCGATCTCTTTCCCTTGAATAGTGATCTACATGCTTAATGAGTGGATGAAGATAAATAGTTAGAAGGCATTCCTTTTCCTGGAATCAATTGGCTCAATCAATAAGGAATCTTGTGGCCAACTAAAATCACACCCTCAGTCGTAGCAGTACTGAGAGAAAAATTAAGCAACAAGAAAAGGATCTCCTTTCATGGAATTGCTTCAGCTGTATGACAAATTTGATTCATTTCTCTATTATTTTCTTTTGAAGATTTGGACGAGATAAGAAATGTGGAATCCTTGCAATTCAACTTTGATACAATAAGAACTGCTACAGACAACTTCTCTGATGCTAATAAGCTTGGACAGGGTGGATTTGGTCCTGTTTACAAGGTAATAAGATAATAGAAATGTTAATGTCCATGCACCAGCCTGTAATTTACTTAATTTTGTGTCAATAATATGTATTAAATTCAAGTTCAGATGATTTGACATAAAAAATTACATGCTCAGGGCAAGCTACCTGATGGACAAGAAATTGCCGTGAAGAGACTCTCAAGAAATTCAGGACAGGGAGAAATAGAATTCAAGAATGAGGTTTCATTGGTAGCCAAGCTTCAACACAGGAATCTCGTTAGGCTCTTGGGGTTCTGCTTGGAAAGAGAAGAAAAGCTGCTCATATATGAACTTGTGCCAAACACAAGCCTTGATAATTTTATATTTGGTTTGACTCCATTTAACCTTCTTTAATTTTTGTTCTCCTTTTATCTCCTGCCTTTCCATTTGAATTGAAATACATATATAGCTGCAACTAAGTATCCTTTATTCAGTTATTTTCAAATAATTAAAACACAAACCTCATCATCTCCTTCAAACCGTGTGCTGGCTAGCGTCATGATCAAGTCTTGAGTCTTCCACGTACCGGAGATGTAGACAGGCCATTAAATGAATATCACCTAGGAGATTAATATGGCAAAGTCAACATGATTAGATTATCTCCTTTTACCAACCTTTCAATTTTATAATAAAGAATATTTCTTAGGCCAAATGATTTTGATTTTATCAATATTTCCGCCATATATAGTATCATTACCAAACTAGAAAACAAAATAGGATCTTGTGTTGGCAACATGAAAAACAGACATTGCAATAACATTTTCAATAAATTTATGTATATTATTTAATTAATAGTAATTAACATTAGATATGATAATTAGTGGGATACCCATACGATGCCCAAATTTTGTTAAGTGAAAGTTAAAATGGAAACATATAATAATATACAATTGGGGGATTGTGTTATATTTTAACTTTTTAAATAATTAATACCGATTAAGATTAGAAATGATAATTCTTGAGTAGTTGTCAACTCTTAATTTAATAACCCTATAATTTATACCACTAATATATAATATTTTATTAGGCCTGTTTAAGGTTCTAGAAGCACAATAGGGAGAAAATTATTAGATCTTTTGTGGGCATAAATGCTTGCCCTGGAATCACAATGAGACTTCTTTATCTCATTTTTTCACTTCACATGTGACATGCCCAAGAAAGAGAGCAAAATCTGACTGTTTATTAAAATACAGGCTCAGTTTGGGAAGAGTACAAATACATATATGCCAAGTGTAAAATCTTGTATTTTGTATTACCTTATATGCATTTATTCTTTCCAAACTGAGCCTTAAAGTCAACAAAAGCAAATATTAATGAAAAAAGTATTTTACCAACCTTTGTTAATTAAAGTATAGAATCTCTATACTTTGTATCATTTTTGTCGTCTATCCTGTAAAATCAAGAATATATAGAAAAGAAAAATATTGCCAGTATTTAGTCCCTAATGTTTGATGCTACATATCCAATAACTACAAACTTATTCTGTTTTTCATATCAATATAGATCCAGAGAGACGTGCATTATTGGATTGGGAAAAGCGTTACAAAATTATAGGAGGAATTGCTCGAGGACTTCTTTATCTTCATGAAGATTCTCGTCTGCGGATTATTCACCGGGATCTCAAGGCTAGCAATATTTTATTAGATGCAGAGATGAACCCAAAAATTTCTGATTTTGGCATGGCAAGGCTGTTCCTAGTGGAGGACCAAACCCAAACTAATACCAGTACGATAGTCGGTACATAGTAAGTTAAAACACCAAAGTAGACAAATAGATTACTTGAGGGCTAATATTCAAGAAACTGTTTGGTGTTATTGAGATCACTTAATACCTTCTGGAGTGTCACGGTCATCGAGAGTTTGAGTTTATTCCATTTCTTCTTAATTTTGTTTGTTTTTTTTTTTTTCCTTATTGGGGTAGGTGTGGAATGCAGAAAAAATCAAGCTAGTCTTCATAAACAATGAAGAGAAATAATATAACTAAAGCGTTGAGAAAATGAATTAGTTGAAGGTTGAACACAGTTAATTCAAAATCCTTCTGTACTTGTCCCTGAGCTAGGCAGAGACTCAATGGTTTGAGATGGAATGCAGTGGATACATGGCTCCAGAGTACGCAATTCACGGGCAGATCTCAGTGAGGTCAGATGTCTTCAGTTTTGGTGTCTTACTTCTGGAAATAGTGAGCGGCCAGAGGAACAACTATTTCCGTCAATCACAGCGCACAGAGGACCTCCTTAGCTATGTAAGTATGAAAACTAGTGTTACGTGCTTCTCTAGTAACAACAGTCGATCGGGATCTCCTACACTTGCGCCTTACACTGATGAGCACACCAACGAATGAAAAGAATCATCAAAATCTAAAGGGGGTTGGTTCTTACTGGTCAAAGTTCTTCCGGTATCATATATACACTTGAGCCTTAGCTAATGTTTGAGACATTGACCAATCTTAAAAAGTGTAGGAGATCTGGTTTCGTTCAAGACATGTATTGTTTAGTTTAGGACTTTAGGACTTCAATCTTCTACATGCATGCATCAAGGTGATCAATTTTCTGTGGTTAATTGGTGATGAATTGTGCAGGCATGGAGACTGTGGAATGAAGGGACAGCTCTACAGTTGATGGACTCAACTCTGAGAGAAAGCTTTTCAACAAGTGAAGTCATGAGAAGCATCCACATTGGATTATTATGCGTTCAAGAAGATGTAGTTGACAGACCCACCATGGCTTCAGTTGTTCTCATGTTCAATAGCTACTCCGTCACACTTCCATCACCTTCAGCACCTGCGTACTTTATGCAGAGTAAAATGGAGCCAGAAAAGCCATTGCTGGATAACTCAACAAGCAGGTCAACAGAGTTTTCTGCAAATGATGCATAAAATGCTGATTTATATCCTCGTCCATGTCTATTTTTTGGATAACCAATTCGGTGGCACATTAACAAGGGTATGTAATTCATACCAGTCAAGCCTAGCCAAAAACCAAATATTTATTTTATGCATGTGATGTTGCTTTTTCATCTTTTTCTAATGCTTCCTTACTGGCTAAATAAGCGGGATTATCCTTTTCAGACCAAATTTCTTTTTCTCTATTGAAAAGCTACAATCTGTTTTTGCCCAAATTTGTACCAGAGATCACCAATATATAAACCTCCTCTTCAGTCTTCATACAAAAGACCTGTTTTAATTGGTTCTAGCTCGTAGGGGAACTTGATCAATCCACATAATTGTGGACTTGCGCATTACTACATTTTGATGTAGCTTCGTCCTAACCCAGCCCACCAGTAAACATAACGGCTGTAGATTGACAAGGTGGCCCATCATGACTTGCTACACAATTAGCCCATCATGTTTTGCCCAGTTTGGCTGCATGGCATTATGCAAAAGTTTCATTTTCCTCAACCACTGTAAAGTACCAGAATTTGAACCTCTCATTGACCATTTGAACATTTGTTTAGATTTGAAACATTTATTATAATGAAAGGAAGGCCTTGTTCGCTTTTTGGTAAGTTACTTACCCAGGTAAATGTAGTTATTTGGGAAAGTTTTTCTTGGGAAATACTTACTCGGGTAAATGCATTTACTCTTGTTCTTTTATTTTTCATGTAAATAAGGTAATGGCCATTTTAACCATAAAAATCTATTATTAAAAAGGGCAATAACTTCCCATAAAAATCCATTAGCCATGTAAATAAGTTCATGACCTTTTTTTGTCCCATTCAAGTGTTGAAACTTTCCCCTAGGTGGGAAAGTTATTTACCCACCTAGGAGAACTTTCCCTAGTCCCCACATAATTATGAGAAAAGAAAATGAGATTCCTGGTCAATGGGAACCAAAATCCCATTAATCAACTTTACTCCTCTCAAAATCTGAAAAAAGAATGCCCGGGGCGAAATAACAAATCCCACCTTAACTAATGTTGAATTTGATGATGATTGATGAGTGATGTGGGCTAGCCAAGCCCAACCCATTACGGGCTGAGAGGCCTGGCCCACTAATGCCTGACAGCGCCAGCCACAGCAGGGGGAGTCCTGCTGCCTTAGTACAGAGCCAACCGCAAAGCAGTTAGGCGTACTCGCAAGGACCTGTTGCCTAACTTTGTATGGCTCTCATCTGGTGCATTCATCTCCACCTGCCTCCAGCCCGCTCAAGTATAAATATGAGGTAACTCTCCCTTGACAAGGGATCCAAGCCCCAGAATTCTGATACAGCTCCCGCATTTACTTCTAGTGACTTGAATTAAATTCTTGCACCTACCTCATTTCATTAGCATTTACTCCTAGGGACCCAATGCATCTAAGGACCACCATCGAGACCTCGTCTGCACCTTCCCCCACCTTACACCTCGTACTAACTTGGGTATCGGAGCCCCCGCCTTTGGTCTTCACCCAAGCCCTCTAACATCTCTTGTTTTGTAATACCTTGGATCTCTAGGAACCTTGTCACCGAAACGATGACCTGTAGTCCTCCACTTCTACTGTATTTAGAAGGGAGCATCTCATCTCAGCCTGTAGTCCTCGGCCTCGGCTTACCCTCCTTTGAATCCTCAAAGCCTTCGGCCTGCTTTCGGAACTTGGGGATGAATTTACCTCGGCCCCATCGGCTCTCTCGGGGAGCCCCTGCACTGATGGCGGAGCTGAAGAAGGCCCAATTGATCCTCCCCAGGTGCAGGTCTCCTTGCCACATCTTCGATCGGGCATTCAGCGTTGGCCACCTTCTGTGGCAGCTCGTCCCTCGGCGTGTCTGCGGCGGGCCTCTTCTAACCTGTCTCAGCCCCCTCTGTGGGCCTCTTCGGTACCTCGGCCCCCTTGGCTGGCTTCACCGGCACCTCTGATGATTTTTTGGCCCCCTCCGAGGGCCTCTTGACCCCATCGGCGAGCTCCTGAGGCACCACCACCGGTTGTTTCCCCTTAGTGAGGACTTGTTGATTTCCCCCCTTCGTTGAGACAAGGGGACAACCTCTTCATCGGGCCACTTCGACATTTGTGCCCCAGCCTTCTTCCTAAACGAACAACAAAACCTCTCCTACCAAAGGGGGTAGGGCTAATCCTAGCGAACATTAGGGGAACCTCCTCCTCCACCAATGGCTTTGCCTGCATTGTCCCCATCATAAGAAGATGAGCCACGGTAGCAGATTCCTCGTTTCGGAGCAGAGGGGGATATCTTTCGACAACTACATAGGCCTCCCCCTAGTCAGACCTGAACCTCCAACCTTCGGGGCAGGAGACATAGAAGAATTTTCCCTTCCACCCGTGGGCGAACGAGGGGTTGTGCACTAGCTTCCCTCTCCAAGGATGAAAGTAGTACATGTTAGCCTTAGAAGTGTGCTTCCTCGGCGCGAACATGGCACGAAACATTTTTTATGTCAGCTCCACATCCCGAAGCCAAGCCCACACCAACATCGCTATGATGGTCCTAAGGGCGTTGGGGATGAGTTGACTGATAGTGATATCATACCACTCCAGTAACTCAAAGACTAAAGAAGGGAGGGGAAACCTAAGGCTAGACTTTAAAAAGTGTTGGTAAATACAGATTTCCCCGTAGTTAGGGGTCCATGGACAATCACCTACGTTGGGAACCCTAAGATCATAGGACTTGGGTATGTGGAATCTCCTTGCCAGGGATTTGACCTGGCCCACCTCTAAGAAGCTGTCAAACTCCGAGCATGGGACATCAGCGTCAGCCACCCTTCGGGAAGTGCTCCCTTCCACCGGTCCAACGGTGAGCATTGTAGCATCTTCCTCGTCGGCCAGAGGAGACCCTTCGGGCTCCCTCGGCGATGCCAACGTAGCGCTTTCATGGGGAGAGTCATTGCCCTAGTGGTAGCCCTCGGTGCCCCTAGAGGCTACCCTTTCCCTTAGTACCGCTATCTCCTACTGAAGAGGGGCAATGCCTAGGGAACCTAACCAAGAGAGAGGGGAAGGGGTCTGAGGAGAGCTCCCTCCCGAGGTGTACGGGAGTTCATGGCACTTAGGGCTAGAGTCTGAGAAAGACATTGTGAATTACCTAGATGGTGAGGAAGGTGAAGATGAGGTGTCTTGAAGGATTGAGAACCTAGGAGCTGATTTCACTCAACAACAGGGGTGCCTAAGTTCAAATGACAGGGAAAGTCACCACCAGGGCCCCTATTTAAAGGAAAATGGACGGCCCAGATCTCGTTGGATCTGACAGCTAAGTTACCTCCACTTCCACCATCCAACCATAACGAGCCACTCGGCACTCGCCCCCAAAAGACGAAACGACGCCCAAGCAACGGGCTCAGATCACTACAAATCCGACGGTCGCAAGGACCCTCCGCTTTTGCGAACTAGGTATACCTCACCTCTCGGCACGTACCCTCAAAAGATGAAACGATGTTGGGCGAACTGTGAGGCTCACCCGCAGCAACCCGCTAGGTGAACTGTGAGGCTCACCCATCGCAACCCACCGGGCGAACGGCTCAGCCCGACAAATGCGCGCCTATCTGGGTGACTGTCCTCCACATGGTGGACCCCTAACGTGACATGAACGTACGTGACACGGACCATCCCCACTAACCTGAGGCATCCAGTCCATGCGCATCTCCGAACTGATGAGGAGGGAAGACGCATATGAAGTGAAAGCGACGCCATTGTAGAATACCCCTCGGTTGAGGAGCCCGAAGGCATAACAATCGTTACTCCCGACGACTGAAGCCGAGGCCTTACCTCGACTATCATCTCCATTGCTAGCCGAAGTCAAGACCTTACCTCGGCCTCGGGAGTGGGGGGCAAGTGATGTGAGCTAGCCAAGCCCAACCCATTACGGGCTGAGAGGCCCAGCCCACTAACGCCTGATAGCGCCAGCCACAGCAGGGGGAGTTCTGCTGCATTTGTATGAAGTCATCCGTGGAGCAGTTAGGCGTACTCGCAAGGACCTCGTACGGCTCTAATCTGGTGCATTCATCTCCACCTGCCTCCAGCCCACTCAAGTATAAATATGAGGCAACTCTCCCTTGACAGGGGATCCAAACCTTAGAATTCTGATATAGCTCCCGCATTTACTTCCAGTGCCTTGAATTAAATTCTTATACCTACCTCACTTCATTAACATTTACTCCTGGGGACCTAGTGCATCCGAGGATCACCATCGAGACCTCGTCTGCACCTTCCCCCACCTTACACCACGTACTAACTTGGGCGTCAGAGTCTCCGCCTCGGGTCTTTACTCGAGAACTCTGACATCTCTTGTTTTGCAGTACCTCAGATGTCCAACAACCTTGTTACCGAAACGGCGACCTATAATCCTTGGCTTCTACCATATTCAAAAGGGAGCATCTCGCCTCGACCTACGGTACTCAGCCTCGGCTTACCCTCCTCTGAATCCTCAAATCCTTCAACCTGCCTTTGGAACTTGGGGGCGAATTACCTCGTTGCCCTCGGCTAATCCGAGCAGCAACAATGATTATACATGATTAATTTCTCATGTATTCTATGTTATACATCATTCTCAATGCACACCCTACCCTTTGTCCCTTCCAATGGGCCCCCTACCCACGTACGCGGTACTTATGGCCCACACTTTCTATTGGCTTAAAGCAATTGCATACGTTTGGCCAGCCATTACGATTACATTGATGAATGGAGCACAAGTAGCAATTTTGCTTTATATATGTGCAGACCGAATAGTTTTGTGGGAGATGAAAAGATAATAGGGGTTTCATTACTTGTGCATACATTCTAGGGGTGTTCACGGTTTGGATGACTGAACCGTGGGATTTCTTTTTCTTTTTTTTTATTTTTGAAATTAAATCGAATTTTTGGATTTGAAAATTTATAAATCAAAAGCAAACTGAAATCAATCAGTTAACCCATCGAATTTTTTAATTTTTGTTTTTCTAATTTATAATATATGTTATAAATAAATATATAATTATATAAATACTAAAACTATATATACCGGTCAGCTAATCAGATATTTCGATTTGGTTTCATCGATTTAATTAAGTTCAGTTTTTGGGTTTTTCAATTATTGATGAGCACCCCTAATAAATTCTACGGCATTGGACTTTTTCAAATGCCAAAACTAACCTCCAAGAAAATTACATTTCTAACAGTCTAAGCACTATGTTGCATCTTGACTTTGGAAAGGTGAGTGAGCCTTCTTGCAACCCCTGATCCATAGAACCCGTTTCTACCAGAGTCCACCTGATGCATCCTTATTGTCCAGTATAAATAGAGATGTACAGCAATTAGAGGTAAAGTTGATATTTGGAAGTGTTTAATCCACACGACTATTTTGAACGGCAATCAAAATTTGCACAATATAATAATTTCAATAAAATTTAAAAAGAAAAACAGAAATATTCAATCTTACCTGTTAATCTCTAATTCATTTTTCCTTTTCATTCTGATTACTTTTTCCATTTCATTTATTTTTCAAGTTCATAGTACTGTCATGAATGAGGTGGGGTCAGGGTATGGAGAGGTTCAATCCCCAAACACATATATCTCTTGCAAGCGAAAACTTTATACACAGTATCTAATTATATATTGGAAATAGAATCCTCCTCACATTCACGTTACAACACTTTAGTTATGTATGGAAAATATCTCTCCATGAATGAAGAGATATCCTAGGGTGAGTGTGAGGAGTAAATTCAAATTCATCAAAAAGGGTAGGTGGAGATAAGATGGAAGAAAAAAAAAACAAAGGGTAAGGACACTTCCCAATAAGTTTCTTAAACTACTCTTATGGTTTAGCATACTATTATTGTTTAACTATTGTCTTAAACCACTTCTACTATTTCTTATAACTGCCATAGTCGCTAAGTCATAGTGGAAAAGATGAAATTTCTCTTTTTCCCTTTTGTCCTGTTCTTCATAGCCACAGAGATCCATTGAACATAACACGGTTTCTGACTCGATCCATTAGAAATGGGAAGACGAATTTGACGAAATCAACAATCGAAGTAGTTTCTTGCCTACCTCGTGACTCCATCCTTCTCTAAGCCTTTTTAGACATTTCAATGGCGCCCAAAGCAGAGAAGAAGCTTGTAGAGAAGAAGGCCGAAAAGGCCCCTATTGTAGAGAAGAAGCTATTGGTAATAATCCCTATATTTTTCTTGTGCAAATAAGAGATATCTTAACTAATAAATAACAAGCATCCAGTAATGAAATAAATAACCTAATACAAAACAAGCAACATTAATGGACACCAAGATTTTTGTGGAAAACCCCTGAATGTGAGCGTAAAAACCACGGGACCGAAATCCAAATCATCCACTATTAGCAATAGTAATGGAATACAATATTTTTCTATCTAGTGACAACTAGATGATGAACATCAAGAATGCTCTTGGATTCCAACAAAAACATCAATAAAATAGACAACAAATAAGAAATCTCTCACCAAAGGTGGAAACACAACAATGGAAGCAAGAAGAGATATTGAAAATGGATTTGTCTTATTCGTTTAAGCCCTTATAAAACTCCTTCTCAAAACCGCTTCTTTGTTCTCTATTCTCTGTTATTTTCTAGAGAGTTGTTGAAGTTGAGAGAGTGGAAAGTGAACTCTCTCCAATTCGTTGTAAACCAAAAAGACGTATTGGCTTGCAAGACAACCCAAAGAATACAAAAAGGTCATTTTAGTTGATTTCCCCTTTTGTCCTTTTCACATTATTTCATTTTTGTCTTTCTTATTTGTGGGTCCCACCTCATGAGGACAACCCAACAAATCACCCCCTCCGACTCATGAGGATGTCTTCTTCATACTCAAACATGTCAAGCCTCTATAGACCAAACTTGTTTTTTGGTAAACATTTAGTCATCATATCTGAACCATTCATTTCTATAAGGATCTTCTCTAATTGCAATTGCTTCTCAAGAAATTTCTAATCCAATAATACATGACATCAATGTGCTTGGACTTGAAATGAAAACTTTAATTCTTAGCTAAGTGGATAGCACTATAACAGTCACAAAGAACATCATATTCATTTTGTTGTATACCCAATTCTTTAAAGAATCATTTCATCCATAAAATTTCTTTGCGAGATTCGATTGCAGCAATGTATTCAGTTTCTATAGTGGATAAAGCAGCAATTTTCTATATTTTGGATCGCCATGACACTGGTCCCCCTACAAAAGTAAATAAAAAACCTGATGTGGACTTTCTAGAGTCAGTGTCTCTAGAAATGTCTGCATCAGTATAACATTCCAACACTGTCTTACCACTACAAAAATATAAACATAATTTAGAAGTGCCCCTGAGATACCTGAAAATCCACTTAACTGCTTTCCAATGCTCTTTGTCTAGATTGGCAAGAAATCTACCAACCACACCAACCGCATGTGCAATGTCAGGTCTAGTGCAAACCATAGCATACATCAAATTTTCTATGGCTAAAGAGTATGGCACATTCATGATTTCTTCATTTTCTTTCTCACTTGAAGGACTCTGTTCAAAACTCAACTTGAAGTGACTTGCAAGTGGAGTGCTAACTGACTTGGCTTTGTCCATGTTGAACATTTCCAACACTTTCTCAATGTACCTTTCTTGTAATATCCAAAGCTTTTCAACAATTCTATTACAAGAGATTTGCATTTCCAAAATTTGTTGTGCTGAACCCAAGTCTTTCATAGCAAAGCATTTACTTAACTCCTTCAACTTGTTAATCTTGCTTATATCCTGCCCAACAATCAACATATCATAACATAGAGCAAAAGAATGATAAAATCATCATTAGAAAATTTCTTAATGAATACGCAATGATCTGTAGTTGTTTTCTTATACCCATTGTCCACCATAGAGGATTCAAATTTCTTATATCACTGCCTAGGTGCTTATTTTAACCTATACAAGTTTTTCCTTAGCTTACAAATCATGCGTTCTTTTCCCTTGACTTCAAACCCTTCTAGTTGCTCCATGTAGATGTCTTCTTTTAAATCACCATGAAGAGATGTAGTTTTGACAACAAGCTGCTCAACCTCTAAATTCATACTTACTGCTAGGCCCAATATTACTCTGATTGATGACATCTCCACAATTGAAGAGAAGATTTCATCAAAATCAATGCCATTTTTCTGACCAAATCCTTTTACAACCATCTTTACTTTGTACCTTTGTTGTGAGCCTTTTTCTTCTATTTTCAACCTAAATACTCATATGTTATTGAGTGTCTTTTTGCCTTTTGATAAATCCACCAAGTCATAAGTGCAGTTCTTATGTAATCAATCTAATTCTTTTTGCATCACTTTCAATCATTTTTCTTCTTCTTTACTTTTTACAACTTCCTCATAACATTGTGCTTCACCTGCATCATTGAGCATAACATATGAGGAGAATATTTCTTTGATGGCACCTGTTTCCTAGTAGACCTTCTCAGTTGTGGTTCTTCTTCTTGAATTTGAGGTTGCTCTTGTAGTACTAGAGGAGATTTTATGGATTGCTCCACTTTTTCATGATCAACATCACCTAAGTTGCCACTTGAAATACTACCATCATCAACCACATTATCTTGTAAATCTTCTCTATTTTCACCATGTATAATAGAGGAAAGAATTGGATCCAAATCAGCAAAGCTTTCAGATTTTTGATTGTGACTTTGCAGTGTTCTCAAGCTCAATTATTTGATCTTTAAGAAAAATCACATCTTTGCTTCTTATTAGCTTCTTGTTAGTTGGATCCCATAACTTATATCCAAATTTTTCATCTACATAACCCAACAAAATGCATTGCTTGGACTTTTCATCAAGCTTGGATCTTTCATCTTTGGGAATATACACAATGCCTTGCAACCAAACACCCATTGGTGGTCATATAAGACATCTCTCCCCATCTACACTTTTTTTGGTACATCTCCATCCAAAACAATTAAAGGAGGTAGATTAATTAAATAACAAGTAGTACGCATTGCCTCTTCTCAAAAAGGCTTTGACAATTTAGTATGTGAAAGCATACACCTAACTCTTTCCTTAATGGTGTAGTTCATCCATTCAGACATACCATTATGTTGTGAAGTCTTGGGAATTGACTGTTCATGCCAAATACCATAGTTTTTGCAATATTCATCAAATGGACCAATGTATTCACCTCCATTGTATGTACAGATGCATTTGAGGAGTTTTCCTATTTCTCTTTTGACTCTAGCATGAAAATGTTTGAATACCTCTAAGACTTCATTTTTATGTTTCATGGTATATGCCCATACTTTCCTAAATGCATCATCAATGAATGTAACAAAGTAAGAGGCACCACCGAGAGACTTGGCTTTCATGTCACATACATTGAAATGAATCAATTCTAAATCATTTTACTTTCTATGAGGAGGATTTCTTTGAAAATAAATTATATGTTTACCAACAAGACAATGAACACATGAATCTAAGTGCATACCTTTCAAGCCCATGAAGAGTTATTTCTTGGCAACAACTTGAAGTCCTTTCTCACTCATGTGATCAAGCTACTTATGCCATATGTTAGAGGAGTCTTTCTGTAACATTCAGCTACCCCTTGCATAATTGAGCTTTCATTCTATAAAGAGTACAATATCTTCACCCCTTTGCCACTACAAGAGATCCTTTGGTGAGTTTTCATTTTCCTTCACCAAAATTGTTATTATAGCTTTCTTCATCTAATTTTCCTACAAAAATTACGTTGAAGTGAAAATCTACGACGTGTCTCACATCCTTAAGAACCAATTTACAACCAACACCGGTCTATTTGTAAATCACCTAACCCCACAATTTTTTATTTGTAGTTACCCATTTTTAAAACACTAAAATCAGCTGATTTGTAAGTAGCATGGTATGACGCACCAGTGTTAATAATTCAATCTGTCTTCACATGTAAGGCTAAGACAAGATTCTTCACATCCTACAAAAATCATAACCTCACCATTTGAAACAACTACAGTCATCTTCATTCCTTTTTTTTCACCTTTTTCTTTCTTTTTATCACTTTTTAATTTTCTACATTTTCTCTTGAAGTGTCCTAGCTTATTACGATAATGGCAAGTGATGCATTTTCTTGACTTGAATTTACCTTTAGACTTATCATGGTTGTATGGACTTTGGCTTTGACTTCTACCCCGACTTTCTGTAAGAAGTGCATTTGATTTATTAGTGTCCAATGATTTTCTTCTAATTTCTTCATTGAGCAAACTTTTTCTTCTCATACTCATTGTGACTTTTCCTTCGGGTGCAGAGTTACTAAGAAACACCACAAGTGTCTCCCAACTTTTTGGCAATGAACTCAATAACAATAAGGCTTGGGGCTCATCATCCACACCATTTTCATTGAAGCTAACTGATTTACAACATCTTGCATTTGGTTTAAGTATTCGGTAATGGATGAACCGTCATTGTACTTCAAATTTATGAGCTTTCTTATCAAGAAAGCCTTATTACTGGCGGTTTTCTTCTCATACAACTCTTCCAACTTGTTCCAAAGATGAACGATTAAAGTTTCATTTGCCACAAGATAATAAATACTATCATCCAACCATTGCCGAATGAATGCAATGGCTTTCAAGTTAAGAATTTCCCATTGGTCACTTGACATATCCTTGGGCCTGCCTTGCTCACCTTTCAATGGTGCATACAAGTCTTTGAAGAGCAACATATCTTTCATCTTCGATTTCCAAAGAGACCAATTGCTTCCATTCAATGAAATTATTCTAACCAAATTTCCTTCCATGATTTGCACAAGAACCAAGAGCTCTAATACCACTTTATTAAGAATAATTCCTATATTTTCCTTGTGCAAATCAAAGATATCTTAACCAATAAATAACAAGCATTCTGTAATGAAACAAATAACCAAACAAAAAACAAGCAACAATAATGGACATCAAGATTTACATGGAAAACCCCTCAATGTGAGGTTAAAAACCATGGGACTGAAATCCAAATTATCCACTATCAGCAATAGTAATGGGATACAATGATTTCAACAAAAATATCAATAAAATAGACAACAAATAGGAAATCTCTCACCAAAGGTAGAAACACAACAATGGAAGCAAGAAAAGATACTGAAAACGGATTTGGCTTCTTCAGTTCAACCCTTGTAAAACTCCTTCTTCTCAAAATCCCTTCTCTATTTTTTGTTATTTTCTAGAGAGTTGTTGAAGTTGAGAGAGTGGAGAGTGAACTCTCTCCAATTCGTTGTAAGCCAAAAAGACGTATTGGCTTGCAAGACAAGCCAAAGAATACAAAAAGGCCCTATTAGTTGATTTTCCCTTTTTGTCCTTTTCACTTTACTTCGTTTTTGTCTTTTTTATTTGTAGGTCCCACCTAATGAGGAGGACAATCCAACAGAAGCTTCCCAAGGATGCTTTCACATCGAAGAAGAAGTGAATCAAGAAAAGCTCTGAAACGTACAAGGTCCAAGATCTACATCATCAAGGTTCTAAAGCAAGTTCACACCAATCTGAGTATCCACATTGAAACAACATTGGTTCCTTGCATATTTGAGTATCATGAAGAGTACCTACATCGAAGCAGTGAACAATGGACCAGATCTTAAATCTGAGTTTCTCTCAGATCGTAGATATGGGTTCCTTGAAAAGAGCTACTCTTTAGCAACGACACTGGTTCCTTGCATATTTGGCGCACAACGCACCTTATTTTAGAAGAGAGCGGTGAACAACGAACCAGTGAACAACGACACTGGTTCCTTGCATATTTGGCGCACAATGCACCTTGTTTTAGAAGAGAGCTACTCTTTAGAAAAATTCAAACACAACAAATAAAGGGGGAAACTTGGGATTAATAAAGTGGAGGACCATGCAAAGAACATTGGAAACAACTTGAACACAATCAATACTATCACCGGTATTGATCAAATGGGATAAAAGAAAGGGCTTCATGCTAAAAATCTGACTGAGAGGTCATAGGAAGAAATTGAGCACTGTCACCGGTATCGATCAAAAGGGGAAAAAGAAAGGAATTCCTTCTAAAAATCTCATGACTCAAAGGCGTCGTAGGAAGAAATTAAATGACTGACTCTACAAGCTTTGATAGCATGTTCACCTTGGGTTGCAACCTTGAATTTCTTGCATCGTTGCAAGGGAACTGGAGTTTGAGTTCTTATGTTCTGATGAGCAGGAGAGTAAATGTTTTGACTAGGTTCAAGCATGTTCCTCATATTTATGAAACCCCTCCATCTTTTAGCATGATCTGATTTTCCTGTTCTTTTACTATATTTCTAACCCTACAACTCGTGCTAGAAGAAGATAGCCTTCCTCACACAGTAGCCATCTGCCCCATCCTTCCTTTGAGGACCTTCTTTCCAAAAGGATAGGGGCCCTCATAATTTGAGAGCCCTAATGTTAAGTATGTAGAGAATGAGATTCGCTTTATGTACAACTATGAGAGCATTGAGCTTGTTCATGAGTAGACCTGTTCATGGGCCGTGTGGCTGACGGGCCGGCCCGGCCCGGCCCGACTCCCAAACGGGCTTGAACATGCTTATAGGCCTACGGGCTTAAATTCGGGCCAAAAAGCCCGGCCCGCAATAAATTCGAGCCGGGCTCGGGTTTTGTCAAAATAGCCCGACCCCAGCCCGGCCCGGCCCGATCTAATATTAAACTTAAAATTAGTTATGTGATTATGTCCATTTGAATAAATTTTTTGATTTAAGAATGTAAAATTGTGTTTTAAAATATAAAAGAAAGGGAAAAATACCATCTTATAGGCCCATTGTTCATTTAAATAGAAAAAAAAATACTATCTGAATTTTTAATTCTAATTTGAATAGGGAAAATTGTTTTTTTTTTCAATTAGGTTGGGCTTCGGACTCGGGCTTGGGTTTCGGGCTTTTTTCCAAGGCCAGGCTCGGGCCCAAGTTATAGGCTCGTTGGTCGGGCTGGGCTCGGGCTCGGGCCTAGTATATTTTCATTAGTGATAAGTGAAAGCCTGGCCCGAGCCCGGCCCGGCCCGGCCCATGAACTGGTCTATTCATGAGAATAGGACCTAAACCTATAAATGGTTTGTAAGCCCAAGATTGTCCAATACAAGTTCAAGACTGATACAAGTGTTCCCAAACTAGGGTTAACTTCCAAAAATCCCCGAATTCAGATATTAGATTGGCATATTCCCTTCAAAAATCCCCAAATTTTCAATCAAAATTGAACTCCAAATCATCCCTATAAACTCCAAAAAACAGAGTAAACTATACTTGTACAGCAAGGCCTTTGTCTCAGAATCAGAACTTATTCCAAGAGAAGACGAAGAAAGGGAGGATTCGAGGAAAGAATAGATGTGCCTTAGGATTTTAGGAGATAATGTGATAACCTGCATGTCTAGATCTACAGCTCAAGATATAAGACAAAATTAAATAAAATGAAGAAACCCAAGATAAATTTATTCGTCTTTAACCTTACCTGGCATTTTAGGGAAGTTGTGCTTTTTCATTATCATCGTCGACGGTGGAGCTATTTATTGGTTACCGGGAGATGAAAATAGTGACTGTTGGATTTTAATCTCATTAGAGATTAAATTCAATGGGGTTTGATTGACCAATTACATAAAAAAAAACACTTGTACGCATGTCTTGGAAAATAGTTTTTTCTCTTACTAAAACTAGCTTTCAACTTATCCCACATTGAAAAATTACAAAACTTTTTGAGTTTTAAATAGGAACTTATTTACACTCCTTAGAAATAAAAATGAGAGTATGGAGGCTTGTTACCGCACAATACACACATGTGTGTGTACAACACAATGAGGCTGCTTTAGAGGCACACTTTGCTTGCACCCGCGTAGCTTGCGAAGCCCGACTTTGACTTATGGTGCGAGGTTAATCGTTGATGCTTCAATGTCACGATTCGATCAGGTGTGATCAAGAGACACTATTCAAAGGTAACAACCATTAACTATTAACTACCTTTTTAATAGTTACAATGTTTGAAATTGTGACTGTTTAAGGAGCCTTTTCTAAACCAACACTTTCTTCTGCTCCATAAATCTTCAGAAATTATTTAAGAAGCACGAATCAAGCAAATGCACACACAGGCTTTTCTAAAATTACTATTGTCTCTCTGTTCGATCTGTTACTACCTCACAAAAGGTTTCTTCGGAGAATCAACTTTGTTGGATGCAGACTCTCGCCTAAGGCTCAGTTGTATCTTGGTAATGGATTTGCCTATAACCCAATAGCAAAGTCAGTGGAACTAAATGGGGGCAAATAATGTTCTAAAGAAAATATCTTCAGACATGCCCCAAATCTTCTCCTTCAAGTTTCAGTGACCTTAGTTTCAACAACTGCAAACAATTAACAATTTATCTGCAACAAAACCAAAACTGGGGTTGATGTTCTAGACAATGGGTGCCACCGAGTGGCATCAAACAAAGTTAAGGCATACATGAGTTTGGGTGTTGCTAACAGTAGCTGCAGCGACAATAGAAACATCAACATCACTCCCATACACTAAATGCAGTAGCACACTAGAAAATATCTATCATGTTTATATATTGGGACACTAGCCAGTAAAGGCAACTTTTTGCCCTTAATATCAATAAAAATAACACTTTTAATGTAATAACCAAAATGAGATAGTTTTTTTGAAAAAATATCAAATTAGGGCATTGGATACTGTTGATCATCTTCCCTCCTCCTCTGTATTCATGCAGAACTTTCACAGGAACTTGTGAATTAAAGATCTTTTTGGAGCCTTCACGATCTTCCCCACCTCTTTCGTATTTCAAATTCCGTGAATTCTCTAATTTTAAACTCATAGCACTACCAACTGATATCGTTTCTTCATTCATTCCTCCAACGGACGAGAATTGACTATGACAAACTGTAGCTGCATTTGCAGTATTGTTGAGCAAATGCTTATGTTTTTTCAGAAGAAAAACAATTACAATCAATGGGATTTCTCTACACACCAATAGACAGGTTTCTTGAGCTTAAGACCATTCGATCAGAGTCAAAAGCCATCACGGAAAAAGTACAATAAACTCCGTAAAGCAAACACTTGAAGAACCGAGACACAAGTTGAGGGGAGGAAACGAAAGAAACCCATTAAACCAGAAAGAAGATGAGACCCAACTGAAGAATCGAAAAGCCCAACACAAATTTAAAGAAAGGCAAAAGATTCAATTCAGACAATATTGGAATGAGAACAGAAGATACTGTGAAAATAAAGATAAGGATGTTGCCTTTGAAGGCAAGATGAAAATCAACACAAGTTGGCCATGTGAACTGCTTGTCATTCCTCTTGTCCTTGTCATCTGATACAAACACGCACCGTCGATTCCCTCTACTCTTCTTCTCCCTCCAAAGTCCTTGTCCATCACCACTGCCAAAAACTCTTGCATACCAACCAAGAAAGCAACCTTTTCCAGCTAAGCCTTCTATGTTTTGATCTCCCCTCTCTGCTAGCAAGATACACGTTCTCATGATCCCTGCTTCATCAACAAAACTAGAAAGAATGATTAGCTGCTCCTCGCTTCAACAAGCTTATCTCATGCTAGCTCTAGCACAAGTCCATTTGAGTAGCGGATGAGAGAGGGTAACTGACGGGTTGTCGAAGCCCTCAAAATTAATACTAGTCCCACAATAAAATATTTGTAGTAAAAGTGGTAGTAGGTCGAATCCCACAGAGAGCAAATCAATAATCTCTTAGTCGAACGGATAATATAACTGAGTGGGAAAATAAAATAACTAAAATTAAAAGAATAAGAAAGCAATAGCAAACTAAACAAACAAGAGAAATCAGTCTTACCGAATTCTAGTTCAAGGGTTCGGGTTGAGTCGATTGGCCATCGATCCCAGGTAAATTTCAACATTCTTGTCATTCAAGCATTTAACCTTAGATTTATTAGGATAGCCATAATAAACCTTGTGTTTTCCTAATTCAGTTGACCAAATCCAGCATTCGATCAACGCTTATCTTTAAT
Organism: Nelumbo nucifera; assembly: GCF_055504915.1. NCBI lineage: Eukaryota > Viridiplantae > Streptophyta > Magnoliopsida > Proteales > Nelumbonaceae > Nelumbo > Nelumbo nucifera. The sequence continues at coordinate 141,049,357 of NC_142649.1, read as the reverse complement.
CAACTGGGTACGATAGCACTCCATATTAATTAATGATAGCATTAAGCTTTGTGAAAACAATTAAACCAAAATAACAATAATTGTGATAGTTGCAATTATTGAATCTTGTTCCATCAATTCCCTTTAGGTTAAAACATGTCAATACATTGGTCAAAGGCTGTCACAAACAATTGACCTAGAAAGATATTAACCTAATTTCTACTTGTACCACTATTCGTGACAATTACGGATCATCGAAATCATGGATAGCAGTAGGAAAATCAACATTAATTCAATTTTGTCAGGCTAATTAACATTAACATCCAATAAAAATGTGCACAAGAACCAATGAATACTTGAATTAAAAAGCAAGAAAATAAATTAACTACAGAACCTCACAATGGCACAATCGAACCTCCCCCCTTGAACCAGAAAAAGAAGCTTAGCTGCTCATGATCTACGCAATCTCTATGCTTTGCTTCTCCATGGCTGAACTACTCTCTTGAGTTTCTTGAGTTGCTTGGTGATCTCTTGGATCTTGGAGTGAGTGATGCTAGAGTTGGTTCGCCCCTCTCTTTATATAGCCAAAGGAGATGGTTGTTTTTCAACTCCTTGTAGGAGATCATCTTATCTTTAGGGAGTCTTGATCTTTCTTGAACTAATCCTATCCTATCTATCTAATGATCTAATCTCAATCTTCTTATCTCTCTAGGATTACATTCAAGAATTTAGATCTGATAAGACTCTCTCTTTGGAGATTACATTCGAGATTTGAACTCTTGACTCTTAAATTCGAGTTGGGCTGCTTTAAAACTTGGGCTGCTTCAAGGTGCTTCTGTGAGTTGGGCTTAAGTTGTGAAATAGGCCTGGTTACGAACTTGCTCCAACTTCGGACTCATTTTCGTATATGATGTAGGCCGAATCTGTCAAAACCCAAAACATAAAAGTTGTGGGCCTTCCTTTCATCTTTCTAATGCTTCTTGAATTGTCCAATTCGGAGTCCGGAATTGAGAGTTAGGCCCAGATTACTGACTATCGCCGAAACTGTACAAAATCACCCGATTTGCCCTATTTTCTTCCAATTGCCTTCTTTATTGCCTTAAATCGAAATAAAAGAGTAATGAGTTCATTTAAGTGCTAAAGAGATGTAAAAAGATGAAAATTGGGAGACAAAAATAGGGTTCTTTTCAGTCTCATCAGTAACATCCAAGTTCAGAAGAGGGAAGTGGCAAATGGAAATACCCGATTCGTACGAATTTACTCATTGAGCGAGTCCAGCTGGTTTGTTCCACCAAAAAAATGTCCATCTGGTTCTGGTTCAATACCCATGTTGACGTAGTTCAGGAGTCAGGACTCCGGGCTCAAGATTGAAAACTGGTATGAGACCAACGACAATCAATTAAAGCGAATTTTCTGGGTAAAATCGGTTGGTCGAGCTCGAGGAATTTCCTTACCAGTTGCTTTTTATTGGATTTCTCTCATCGTTTTTAAAAGTTCTATTCGCTGAATACAGAGGCAGGAAAACGAGCAACAGTGTGCCCACTGCCTTTATTTAATATTTTTCCAAAAAAATTATCCGATCTTAATTATTATATAAAAATATTATTTTTTACTGACTCTGTGGGTATTTCAATGCAAGCAGATGGTTACATAGTCTGTGACTCTGTGGGTATCAACTTTGGAATCTGAATTCGCATCCTTTGGAGTTTGGAGCCGTTGGGTCCACCTTTTACGTTGACCGACCAATACAATTTCGCAGAAAGACAATTTCTTTTCGCGGAAAGAGGAACGACGGGTCCATAGATACTTCTTCTTAACTTTGAATGTGGCTTGGACAGGTTTCATGGATGTAAACAGGCGACGGAAATTGCTGTTATCTGTCGACAACCAAAGTTTCATTGGGGAAGGGAAGACTATCCTTTTCAGACTTTCACCGCCCAAACGTATGGAAGGAGATCAACATTATTCAAGGGAAAAGACCCAAAGTCTATGTTCATGTCCAGACTTCCCACCTTTATTTCTTGTCTTTGGCTATTTCTGAATGAATTTCTCTTTCTACCAAAAAAATCAAATAAGTAGCTAATCTTAATATAAAACCCATTCAACATTTTTTTTTCTCTTTGAATATTAACTAAACTATAGTTGTTATTAATTTCTTCAAGTTGAAACCTCCAGCTCGTTGTTGTTGGAGATATATGATATATTGGTACCAAAAGAACCCTATCGCATGATGCATCTTCTGGCAGCAAATGCCACTTATTACTTGATATTATTTGCTTCTCTTCTTTTCTTTCCATTTGCTCTTAAGCAGTTAATCGGGAATTTTATCACTGTTACGGCACCGAGAGTTACACATCTGGAAGCCAATTTGAAGCCAATCTCGACCACCTTTTCACTTCATTGTACACTAGAGCTCCTCCTACACGTTTCAACACGACGATCTCCGGCGAGGAACCCCATGGGGTATATGGCCTCCTCCAGTGCAATGATAATACCACAGAGTCTAACTGTCGGGAATGTGTGAATACGTCGAGCGTGGAGATTGTCCGACGCTGTCCTAACCGAAAAGGAGCAGTCATCCAGTTTGGGCACTGTCTTTTGCGATACTCCGGCCGGAACTTCTTTTCCCAAAGCGATGATCGGGTGAAAATCAGTTTTTGTTCGGCACAGAAGCAGACCAAACCGGACCCAGTTGCTTTTACTCAGAAACTAGACTCCTTGATGGACAATCAATCTGTCTGCAGAAGCTGCATCTAGCCCATCCAAATCCGCCATGGCGATAACCAATTTTTCCTACTCTAAAAAGTTATACGGTATGTCACAATGCACCCGAGACTTGTTGGTAACCTACTGCTACAGTTGTCTGAGGGGGATGATTAATTCCCGTTCAGCGAGTTGTAACACCCGCATGTACCAGGTGTTTGACGTAGATGATGAAGTCATGGTGTTCTTAAGGAAGGAACGCATAACCATTGGGAAACATAACAAGCTACAACCTTAGAAATACGATCCATACAAGATCATTAAGAAGATCAACGACAATGCTTACATAGTGGACTTGCCAGATCACATGGATATCTCCAAAACTTTTAATATTGTTGAAGTTCATCGTTACCTATCGGAAACAATACTTGCATATCTTAGTCATGACTCGAGGTCGAGTTCTTTCCAAGTGGGGGAGAATGATGGAGGGCCAACTCACCACCCAGCGACTGGGTCGGCTCACCAACCAGTGACAGCTCACCGCTAGGGAGGCTCATGCATTATCTAGCGAAAATCATGCACATGATAACAATGACAACTCCATGCATTGAATAGCACTGGAAGATGGTGGCTATCGGACGGTGGATATCAAAGGCAGCCTAAGGAGGATTGAGGATTTCGACGGTGGTTAGAAGACCAGATGTTTTAGTTCTTTTACAATTTTAACTTTCCTACTTATTCTACAAGTCTACCAGATGTATTATAAATAATTCTGTTCTGAGTTAATAGAATACACAGAATTTCTTTATTCACTTCTCTCTCTTCTAAGGCTCTATGCCTAGTTCTTTTTGCAGGCTTCAAGTCCAAAGCTGACTCGATCATCCGGGTGCTTGTATAGTTAGCCTGGTCGAGTGTATCACGCTGCATCAAGTTTGAGTTGTCATTTAAGATATGAGATATATAACTTCTTTCAATTCCCATATCCGCCTCCTCCGCCCCCAAACGAAGCTTCTCTCCACTGCCATGGCCCCCTCCGTCAGTACTTGAAGTTTTATTTCTATCTTCTTTATCTTCTTCCTGCAAATGAATATCCTCCATCTGGTTCATCAAGTGATCATGGTACTCTTCTTCTTCTTCTATATTAATTGTATGTTTGTGAATCAAAATTTGGTTCTATATTAATTCATATACATATTCATGATGTCAATTTGTTAAGTTTTTTTTTTTCTTTTCTTCTTTTGAAACCAATTGAGTTTTAAGCTTGATAGTTAGAAATTGGAATACATTGATCGATCTAATCAATTCATTGGTTTTACTAAATCATAATTCTACACATCAGCAACGTACTCAAACTGTAAAACATACTCTTCCTTGTGAACAACAGAGAATAGCCCTCCCCCAAACAAACCACTTTTGCTACTATATGGTTTTCGTTTGTAGAAAAATATTGTAAATTAATTAATGTTTTTTCTGAGTTTTTCCGTACTAATAAAAGGCAGGGCCCCCGAAATAATGTCCAACAAAGACAAAAGATACATTTATTAAGAAAAATAAGATCTTAAGAAACAAAAGAATCACCTCAGAACTCACAAATTATATGATCAAACTATGTAAAAATAAAACTGCGTAATTACAATTTATTTGTATTCTAGAATTTTTTTGTTTTTTGATTGATGAAAAAGTATTCTCAAAAAGTTTATGTTTTTAATTTAGGATTTCCTAACATTTGTTGAACATGTCATTACATAATGTGTAAGCAGTTCTGTAACAAATGAATTGGCTTCACGTTGACGTAGAATATCCAAACACTTCCATAATCGTCGTCGCCATAGCTGCTCCTACGGTTATCGGACTACCGTTTTCATTTACTTATTATGGAGGAGGATCATGAGCAAGAGGAAAAAAAGAGATGGTAAACTTTCCCTCAACCTTGTACTTTATTAGTATAGAAAGATATTAGAGAATAAAGTAACTTAATAGGCTCCATTGGGAAAAGTGGCAAACATAAATATATTCAGTTGGGGTGGGGGGTAGCCCATCCCCAAACTCATATCCATAACTAAGGGTGTTAATGGGTAATTATGGGATAGATCCCGCTCAAATTAAAATCAATTTGGACGGATCAATAAGACATTAAATTGGACCAGTCCTGACATAATGGTCCAAAATATTTATTGGATTGGGTTGGATTTGGTCTATCTGTATTCGGTTTATATTGGATTGGGTCAGATTGAACCAATATCTCATTCATTGATAGGAGATAAAAATACAGGTGTCAATTGATCAGGTTTGGATTGGAACAAATCTAAATTAAAACCAAATTGAATAAGATTGGACCCTCCAAACATTAAACTGGACTGATTCAAAATGGTCTAAAGTATTCATCGGATTGGATTGAACCTGGTCCATTTGTAATAGACTTGGACAGGATTGGATATTGGACCAAATTTGGTCTGATTGACACCCCTTTCTATAACCCCACAACCCTAGTGCAGGTAGGATTCAATCCCAAATCTCGACTATAACCAACCAATTGGCACCTTACAATATACAACTTTATGAAAATATAAAATTGGTTTACTTTTGTATTAATAATTTTGTATTCTTACCAAGTGATTTTGATTGTCCTAGGTACAACCACAAACTCTAAAATTTGAATAGTGCAAAATTTGTATCTATTTTTTTCTTTTTTTCGATTGTATTTTTCTCTAATTTTAAATGGAGACGTCTTGAAATTTGTGATGATCGAGTAATTTTCAATTTCAGTATATAAATATATTCTTAGTTACCAAATGCCTGTATACATAACTACTATACCATAATCCATAATGTATTTGTATATCGAACCGGCTTTTACATTAGGCTCAGCAGCCCGAGCCAAAAGCCGAACCACAAATGCCCAGCCAAAAAAAGCCCACGGAAACAAAACAACACGCAAAAAGACAAACGTCCAGCCCTAAAAACCAACCGCCTATTGATCCCTGCTACAATATTCTCTAGCCCAACAATGCATCGATCCATATTAATAGATCTTCGAAACTGAATTTGGGATAAGTAATCCATCTCCATTAGGTAGTGCAATTATAGATTGAATTACTTTATGGTCTGATCAGTCTGGTTCTAACTTCTAAGTTAGTTTTTTCTTTTAATTCTTTTATTTTATTTTCTGGTTTACTTTGTTTAAAAGGTATCATGTTTCCGAAAATGCTGACTGATATATAAAAACCCCTTGAGTATCATCTCCTTATCTGTGAACCTATCTAAAATTCTCTCTCTCTCTCTCTTTTGTTTCAGATGATGCAGAAGACGACACAGGGAGGGAAGATTCATTCCTAATTGATTTGAATACAATAAAAATTGCCACGGAAAACTTCTCTGATGCCAATAAACTTGGAAAAGGAGGGTTTGGACCGGTTTACAAAGTAATCAACGTTTCAAATATACCTACAGATAAAAAGTAACTGTTGAATTAACAAGGATTCCTTTTCTTCTTTCATTTACAACGCCTACTTGTGTCTACAGGGAAAACTGGATGATGGGTATGAAATCGCCGTGAAAAGGCTTTCAAGAGGCTCCGAACAAGGCTTGGAAGAGCTCAGAACGGAGGTCCAATTTCTTGCCAAACTTCAGCATAAGAACCTTGTAAGGTTATTGGGCTGCTGCTTAGAAGAGCTAGAGAAACTCCTCGTCTATGAGTACTTGCCCAATTCGAGTCTCGATATTTGATATGAAATTCTATTTGAATTGAACAACACAGATCGTGTTAAGAGGTTGGGGCTAGACTGGGAAAAACGATACAACATAATTTCTGGAATTGCTGGGGGTCTACTTTATCTTCACCGAGATTCTCAGATTAGGATTATTCATCGAGATCTGAAAGCTAGCAATATTTTGCTAGATGAAGATATGAACCCCAAAATTTCAGACCTTGGTCTGGCAAGGCTTTTCATTGGAGATCAAACTCGAGGTAGAACGAAGCGAATTGCTGGAACTTAGTAAGTCTAACGTTATTCCATTCCATCCTCGTTACACTATTGATCAGAATGTCATTCATTGCTGCTAACTTTTGCCAGCATAAACTACTCAAGAAGGAATCGAATTTGGTTGGTGTGATTATGCAGTGGGTATATGGCGCCGGAGTATGCTTACCATGGGCACTTCTCAGAGAAGTCAGATGTGTTCAGTTTTGAGGTTTTAGTTTTAGAGATAGTGACAGGCCGAAAGAACTCTACATTCAGTGCATCTGAACGAACTACCAATCTTCTAAGCTATGTGAGAATAATAGCTAGATTCGGAGCAAATTCCTAATCTGAAACACTAGTAATATCTGGTTTAAGAAGAAGTTGATGTGCTTTCACTTCAATATATAATTATGTTTAATTAGGGCACGCAGGTATGGCAACACTGGAAGAATGGAGCAGCTGCTTTGAAGTTGCTGGATAAAACTGTAGGACGCCATGAGAGAAGTCAAGTGCTGAGATGCATTCACGTTGGATTACTATGTGTTCAGAATGATCCAACTGCAATACCCAACATGTCATCGGTCGTTCTCATGCTTAATAATCACACTCTAACATTGGCCGTACCTTCAAAGCCTGAATTCTTCCTCACCACTCAGATTCAGTCACTCGCCAGAAATCAGATTCCGCTGCATTCTACTGCAACCAAGTCTCAAAAATCATCGAACAAATCACCACAAGAATCAAGAAATGGTGTCACAGTAACTGAACTAGTACCTCGATAAAATGGATGAATGTGTTAATTAATTATTTCTCAACACGATATTAATGTTAGTAATTTATTGAGTACTAATATAATCCCTTTATGTTTCAGCTTTGGGGATATTTAGCCTGATATATACAATTTATCAATTATATATACAATTTTTTCCAACTAAAATCAGCAATACTTACCAATGAGTTTTTGATAATTTTATTGAAATTCAGACCCATACAGGTAGGGGTGCCAATTGGACTGGATTTGATCCAATCCGATCTAGCCCAATGCGAGTGCATTACAAATGGACCAGGTCCAAACCAATCCAATGAATATTTTGGACAATTTTGGATCAGTCCAATTTAATGTATAGATCGTCCAATCTGTTCAATTTCATTTTAATTTAGATTGATTTCAACCCAAACCTGATTCATTGATACCTATATTATTATCTTATATCAATGGACCACATATTGGCTTAATTTAACCCAATCCAATATAAATTTATTATGAACAGATGAGGTCCAAATCCAATCTAATAAATATTTTGAACTAGATTGGTCTAATCCAATATGCCTTGTTGATCCGTCCAAATTTATTTTAAATTGGACAGGATCCAGTCCAAAACCGGTCCACTGACACCCTTACTTACAGGCTCATAGTGCAAAGAACGAATATTTTTTATCAGTTTGCATATACAAACTAATGTGTACAACGCCAAACCTTGCATATGGTATTTCTAAACCTAGTTATTGTCTTTCCCAAACTGAACCCTAATTTATAAGGCAAATGTACTATATAAAGCAGATATATCCTACTTCTCTGCTTGCAGAAAAATAGGAATAATCAGAGCCTGTTTGGCAATTGGCAGGGCTTCAGCGTTTATTCTGCTGCATTGAGGGAGCCACTTTGGAGAAGCTACTAAAAATAGCTTCACCAAAAAGTAGATTCTGGGCCTATAGTTCAGCATCAAAAGCACTTGCATGAAACTCTTTCCAAACAGGCACTGAATCTCTCTTAGGTGGCGTTTGATAAATCCGAAAATACAGATCTAAAAAGTTAAAAAGATATTAAGATCTGAAAAGAGGCATACATGTTTTTCTACTTTTTAGAGAATCTGAATCCATAAGTTTGTTTGTCTTGGATCAACCCATTATCATATGAAATTTACTGATTTTACTATTTTACCCCTAAAATATACTATTTGAAAATATTAAATTCAATTTGCATTATCTCATAAAAAATAATTTTCAACCTCAAAATAATATTGAAATAATACATATAAAAAATAAAAAAATTAATAATTACTAATTAATAAATGAAATGATTAAATTTAAAAAAATATTAATGATTATAAAATATTAAAATAATTAATAATTTACACAAATAAAAATTAAAATAATTTTTAAAAATTACTAGTTAATAAAAATAATTAATAAATAATAAATAATACAAGTAAATTTAATAAAAATATTAAAATAATTAATAATTAATAAAAATAATTTATAATTAATAATTAATAAAAATATTATTATTATTCACCTAACCACCGCCGCTGCATGTTGCAGCGGCAGTGGTGGTGGTGGGAAGACAGGCGAGGGAGAGAGAGAGAAAGAGAGAGAAGACAGGGGGAGAGAGCAAGAGAGAAGGCAGGGAGAGAGAGAGAGCCGCCGCTGCAACTTGCAGTGGCAGTGGCGGTGGTGGGAAGACAGGGGAGAGAGGGAGGGAGGGAGAGAGAGAGAAGACAGGGGAGAGAGAGAGCTGCCGCTACAAGCTCCAGCGGCGGTGGTGGGAATACAGGGCGAAGAGAGAGAAGACAGTGGGAGAGAGAGAGCTGCCGCTGCAACTTGCAGCGGCGGTGGCGGGAAGACAGGGCGGAGAGAGAGAGAGCATTGAGAAGCACGTGGTGTCGCATGCCTCAGTCCCCGCCGCTCTCTTTTACAAAACTGAAACAAAAACCAAACTGAAAAGATTCCATTTCTTCCTCGTCGTCATTCACACCTCTCTGGTTCTCTTCCTCCTCTCTTTCTATCTCCGAAACAAGAGAGCATCCATTCATTGCAGAAAAGTCCCTCTCTCATTCTCCTCTAAGACATTTTTTCCCTTTTTCTTTTTGCTTGTTTACTTCTCTGTTATTTCTCTGCAACTTGACCAGCACTCATACTCGGCACTGTATATCTTGCGCCTGCTCGTTCTCTCTTTCCTTGCAGTGCTTGGATGCATTGGCTCAGCCTTTTTTTACTAGGTTCTGCGCACGGTTGCTTCTCTTTCCCTTCATTTGGTCATTCTATTCAATTATAACTTATCAATGCTATCATGAACGTCCAATTTCTCTACTTCGGCCCCAAAGAGAACTAATCTTCTGCTATTGGTCTCTTCTTAAGCTTTGAATTCGGGAACCCGTTTGGAGGTTTTGCTTTATGGGTTTATGGTTTTCCCTTCTTCTTGTTGAACCTTTGCACCTCCTCCCTAAATCTCTAAACTTTCAACCTGTTCATCGAGGTTTTGGTTAATGGGCATTGTTGCTCCATTTTTCTGCATTAAGACCACTCGTTCGATGTGGGTTTCTCTCTAGAGTTCTAGATTCTGAAGCAGAGCATGTGCATTCTCAAACGGGGGAGCTTCAATCCTGTGTGAGCTTAGTTAATGCTTCTGCATTATGTGCTAGAAGTCGAGGGTGCTCTTTAGAATTTTCTGTTCCTTCGGTTCCACTGAGCTATGAAGAACTAGAAGTGAAAAGAGAGGGTGTCAATATGGCAAAGATTTTGGCCGAGTTAAAGAGGGAGCGGAAGAAGAATGCAGAGCTTATGGAGAAGATATCCTTATTGGAAGCTCAAATACATGAGAGAGAAAAGGCCTCTCTCCTCATTCCTGGACATGTACGATTTGATTATCAGAGATCCATTTCTGAATTTCTTCTGCTATTTTGCATCTTGCCTGGTGCATTTGTTTTGTCTTTACTGTAACTAATGCTTTTTTCTCTAAAATGCCGTACATAAGAATTCATTTCTTATACCAGTTTCAGTTCGTGTGTGTATGTGTTCACCTGTTGATGGATAATTCAACCATTACTACTGTCGTTTGTTTTTGGTGTACTCTAACAGAGAGAGAGGGAAAGGGAGAGAGAGAGCGAGACAGAAAGAGGGGTCGAATGTTTAGGTTTTTTTAGGTTTGGAGTTTTCATGGGTAATTTGTCATTTTCAAAATATTGTAAGGATATTTTGGACTATGCACTGGCATTGAAACGTGTTTACACGCATTAAGAGCCGGTCCAAGATCTATTATTTTCAGATCGGAAAATAAGATTCAGACTAATTTTAAGAGGTAAAACCAAACAAGGGGTAAGGTCTGAAAAATAACATTTTCAGATTCAAACATCTGAAAAATGCAATCAAACGACACCTTAGACTCAGTTTGAATAGAGTATAAATACAAATATATACAGTACAAATATATAAAATAATACAAAATTCAAGGTTTTGCACTCTATACATGTGTATTTATACTCCCTTCCAAACTGAGCTTTATTGACTTTCTATTTTTTTCTTTCTTTTGATAACTAAACAGATCAAATTATAATACTGATAACAAAATAAATTTCTTTACATCAGGTATCCAAGAAGGATAACTTAAAAAAGGAAATAGATCTTGGTTTAAACAGTATGAACCGGGAGATTGTACTTTATAATTACATAATTCTTAATAACTTGATATAAGATACATAAGAGGTCTTAATTAATAATTTTGGGCCTAAGGCCCAGTTTGGAGGGAGTATAAATACAAATATATAGAGTGCAAAACCTTGTGTTTTGTATTATTTTGTATGTATTTGCATTATACATATTTGTATTTGTAGTCTTTAAAAACTGAGCCTAAGACTGGTTTTGGAATTAGTGTAAAACGTCATTAGTGTATCACTGAATCGGAAAAAGACCGTTGCTTTTTGGAAAATAATGATAGGTGGAAGAGTATAAAGTTATATATCGATAAAATGAATATAGTTTTTACATCAATTATCAATATAAAACTTTAAAATTGATGAGGTTTTATGTCGATTATCGACATAAAACTACACTCCATTAAAACGCACACAACTAAATCCGAATATAATTTTACTTCTACTATTATAAAATTAAAACGCACACATACAAAACCGAACCGACACCCAAATACAGCCCAAAGGAAAAGAACAATATTTTCCCTAAAATGATTAGCCCTGGTCCAGCCCGTGAGATAACGAGTGTAGCCCAAGCCCAATCCTTACTGTTAGTGAGGCCCCGGCACAGCCCACGTGCACTATTTTTTATTTAATATTTTGCTAACAAAACACAGAAGGCCCATGTGCACAATGTCGAGTTGTCAACAACTCGACGTCATTGTGGCTCGCAACAGGGCTGCCAATGGACTCCTGCATGTCAACCCAACTGGACATTCCCGCCCTATTATTTCACCTATCCGTATATATATATATATATATAAATAATAATTAATTTTTATTTTAAACCTAATAAAATAGTATCAAATTAAATTTGAGTGCAGTTGCTGATTTGGATTTGATTTTTTTTTGTGAAGTATATGACAACTGTTTTGAAGTATATGACAACTGTCATTAGTGGACAATTTTGAAGTATATGACAACTGCTGGCGCATTGGAAAAGTAGAAACCATAGATTAATTAATGATAAAGAAAGCAACAGATGTCGACCTACAAAAGAAACAACAATAGAACATGGTTTGCGCCTCCCTTCTGAACGTATATATGGTTATCCATGAAGGGCTAGCTTAAACTTTGTTATGAAAACGATTTAAAAGATATGGAAGTGGATTGTGATAATCAAGGTTGATAGATCGATATACTGCTGGCGCCCTAAAGCATTATTTACCTCTTACGCTGTGTTTGGTTGCAATGCAAATAAATTTGTATTAATACAAAATCATGACAGGGTAAATGATTTGAGTGTAAATTCTGAATTATTTTTGTTTTAATTTTTAACTTATTTTGTTAGATTGCAGTATAAATGAAGTAAATTTAGATATAAAGTAGAATAAAGTAAAATTTTCATTTTTTACATTTGCACTCCCATGCATTTGTATTAGTGCAAATAAGTTCTCACTGCAACCAAACACAACCTTAAGACAAATTAAAATTTTATATAGTTCTATGGGGATCAAATTTGCTTAGGTTGCATTGGAAACAATGCAAATGGAGTGTAAATCCTGGTTCAGGGTAAACTTGCACTCTGGATCACTTTTGCTTGTGTTTGGCAATATTACATTTATACATTGACAAATGACAAACCAATGCATATTTACATTGATAATAAGATGTAAAAGTACATCAATAAAAATAAATAAATTTGCATTTAAGTGGTCTTTTGATAAAAAGAAAAAAGAAAAAGTTTGTGCTTTATTGAAATTCATGTTTACATCCATTATAGCTAAAAGTCTATTTCGTCAAAAGATAAATTTGTCAATACAAACCTAATCCAACTTTGCAATTTATATGAACCATTCTACTTTCTATATATTTGCATTTACACTTATTTATATTGTTTCCAAACACAGCCTTACAGGCTTTGGGAAGGGAATAAATGCGTAACTTTAGTTAATCTTGGATTCATGAATAGAAATAGACATGTTTTTGGCTCTCCTCATGATATTCCTCCGGATCTCTTCAACTTCACAAAGGAAGATTATATAGGGCTTTTGCTCCTTTCTCCTTTGTATAGATTGATTTTTTTTGTTTGTGCCTTTGTATAGATTGCTTCCTCGACGCACATACAGATTCAATAATTGGCTCTTACACAGGTGACTTCTATAGAGAGGTATATAAGAACAGTGATTTACCACTTGAAAAAAAAAAAATCTAGAATACTGTGACGAAAAGTCAAGAAAAAATCGTGCTGAGCACAACACCATTACTGGCCCATGCATGAAATATCACCATTGTTGGACTCGTGCAGCCATTCATTAATTTGTGAAGTGCGCAAAGCACTCCTAAAAGCTGGTGTTATTGTGGGTACTTGCCTAATTCTAAGTGCTAATTGTGCGCCTTACCTTGCTGCCACTCAAAATAAATCTTCTTTATATTCGTTATATTATATTCGTCATCAATTTAAAAAAAAAAAAAATCTGGTGTTTTGATTCATTACGTTCGTCATCAACTTTTTTTAAAATAAAAAAAAAATCTTCTTTTTAAGTGTTTTTAATTAAGAGTTCCAATTTCACTTTACACTTTAGATAAATTAAATAAGATATATATTATGGTCCATTTGGTAAATAGGAATAGGGGTCTAGAATTGGAATTAAAATGGATTATTCCAATTTTAACTACTTGATTGAATAGAATAGGAATTTGATTCCCATTCTTGTTCTTCCCTTAAAAATGAAATCTCATTCCTACTGATTCCAATTTCCATTCCCATTTATGTCTGAACCAAACAGATTATGGGAATAGACCATTTTGATACCCATAGATTTTGATTCTGATTTTTAATTCCGATTCAATTTCAACCGCAAACCAAGCGTACACTAAGTTCGTAGTTGCTGAAAAAACTGATTATTGATAAAGGAAAAAATCTACCCCCATCTTGACCAGAATAAAGGCTTATTTAATGAAAATTTGAGCTATCATGTCTGTTCGCATCACACTATTTTCCAACTGCAATTTGCAGCCCCATTTGCTGAAACTTGTGCACCTTACCTAAATATCATCTGCTCATATTTGAACATCTAATCGGAATTGATTTGACAGCCACACTCCTCCCTATACCACTGACCACCAAAGGTCGAAGACCATCACAATACTATAACTCGACATATATATCGTCATTAAATATACATCCACCGATTTTTTGACTTTTCACATAAGATCGGGATGCTGGGAGTTGATTTCTTTGACCATCTGAAACAAACAAAATAAAATCTTTTGTTATTAGTTGGTTGCTCATCCAACTTGTTTATGTGGGAATTCGAAGACAAAGAAGCCAACCAGCCCATTTCTATTTAAAGAGAGTGGTTGATGCATGAACATATATACAAATCTTGCAGTTTTACTTTTAGATACATAAAGAAAGAAAGAAAGAAAACCCCACAATGCATTCCCTTCGATTGGCTTCTCTAACATTGGCTCTTCTTCTCCACTGCGTCGCCAGTGCTGACCCTCTCTTTCATTTTTGTTCTGGCTCAGCCAACTACACTTCCAACGGAACTTATGAGAAGAACTTGAACCAGTTGACGGATTATCTCTCCTCTAAAGTTCCTCCCACAGGCTTTGGATTTGATTCAGTTGGGGAGGCCCCAGACCGTGTAAACGGGCTAGCTCTTTGTCGAGGTGACGTCTCTACCGAAGATTGTAAGAGCTGTGTCATTGGAGCCAACAGTGAAATCCGCCAACGTTGTCCCAATGACAAAGAAGCCATTATATGGTATGATAACTGTCTTTTGAAGTACTCAAATCTGGATTTCTCGGGCAAAATTGACTACAAATACAGGTTCTACATGTGGAACACACAGAATGTAAGTGATCCAGCTTCTTTTAATCAGAAAACAGAGGAACTCCTAAGCCGCCTAGCTGAGCAAGCTTATCGAGGTGCGATGCTATTTGCTACCGGAGAGCAACAGCTGGATGAAGCGGTGACACTATATGGGCTGGTTCAGTGCACTAGGGACCTCCCTAGCGCTGGTTGCAAGAGGTGCCTGGATGATGCAATAAGTGAACTTCCTAGCTGTTGTGACGGTAAGCGAGGAGGAAGGGTTGTTGGTGGAAGTTGTAATTTCAGATACGAACTGTACCCCTTTGTCAATACATAGAACATGTTGAAATCTTTGTATGGACAATGGAGAGTTTAAGGGAATATATCTCTACATATTTAAACTATTTATGGATTATGAAATGTAAAGGAAGGACCTTTACCTTGATGGTTCGGTTAAAATTTTTCACTTTTACACAAGGTTTTAAAAACTGGATCAGATACGAACCGTTTTTTGGATCAGTTTCTGGGTCGAATGATTCGACCACTCAGTTCGAATGGATGACCTGTTCTGACTTAGAAAAAAAAATAAATAAATAATCAAAATAAAAAGGTTAAAACTGTTCTCTGGGTCGACAATTTAACCGCCCAAACCAATAGGTCATTGACTAAATCAGCGGGTTTGGGCCTAGGATCAGTTTTAGGGTGAAATAGAACCGATTGCCTAACTAGTTCCCAGGTCAATCGGTTTGACTGTCTAGTCTGGTCTAGTTTTCAAAATTAACCTCATGCTTTTACAACAGCTAACATGATATATTCGATGGACACAGAAAGGGGATGGGTCAAAGTAATAAGAAAGTATTCATAATTTAGTGATGGATATTGCACTAAACAGAAGGAATGGCCTAAAGATGACAATGAAGGGATGAGAGATCCATCCTATGGACGCCCAAAAGATTGCGGAATAGGGCGAATTTCAAAAATTTTTCTCTCTCTTCAACTGGGAATCGTATTCCCCATTTAGAAAATCATATTTTCAAGGATCAATTCTGAACCATAAACTAAACCAGATCTGAACGAAAAAAGAGTGGGAAGGATTATACCTGATACGGAAAAGTAATATCTCCCAACGAAGGTGTTCACGCCCAAGGAAGGATCCAAAGACTGCTCCCACTGAAGATGGCGCAGTGCAGGTGGAGCAGAATCAACAGTGTTCTTCTCCAAGAACTCTGTCCTTCGCAAGGATCAGCAACATGGTATGTGAGCACAGCTTCCTTTCAATCATTTCTCAAAGGACTGATGTGAAGATCCAATCTTGACTTCTCCCACAAGTGGAGATCGAACTGGCAAATAGGGCGGTAAGAATAGGGAGGCGGCAAGAGAGTATTTGCAGGGAGCAGAATTCTCTCTTCTTGATTTCAGCACTAAAGAAAACCTGATGATCTGTGTGTGTTGCGTCTCTAAAGGCTGCCGCCCCCTTCTTCTTTTATAATCTTAAAGGGATCAGCTCCTAATCTGATTAGGAGTTGCTAATCCAAATCATATTTGGGTTATAAGTCCCTTTAAGTGATAAAGGATAATCCTTATCTTATCTGGAGATCAGATCAGCCATCTCCTAATCTGATTATGAGGTTTCCAGATCTAAATCTTATTTAGATCTTGGACTCTCTAAGTGGATAGGGTCTAAGCCTAATCCTATTAGCTGGTCCTCTTCAGATTTCGCCCCTTTATTAACTAAATAAACAGCCCAGTTCGAAATGGGCTTTAGGCCCATTAAGCTTATGTGCTCACTTAACCCTCTTAACTGCTGCCCAGTTGGGCTTCCTTGTATGGCGTGGGACCCAAGCATTGATCTACACATCAGCCACATGGGTTCGGCCCAGCCTTTGTTACAAGGCCTGGCCGAATACACTGTTTAAGACAGTGCACCCTTGAAACCCATCAAATGAGCTCTACGGGCCCAACACTTACCCTAAGAGGTCCCTGGGCCAAGCCACCTTGTAACACCCAGGGACTGTGGGCAGATGCAAGATTAGCCCATCAGGTATTATCCTCAATGGTCTTACACTTAACCTCTCAGCCCATAATGATCATACACTGCCCGACAAGAAATGACCTCTCCCTCAGCTGCAAGGAACAGTGTTGCACTCTCCATTCATATGGATCACGGGAATTAAAACCTTCTTGCAAACATTTTAGAAACCATATACTTTTATATCTTATATAAAATATATTTTGCAAAATAAATCTCAACGGTTGAAATCGGCTGCTGGCAGTCTTGGTTTCCATCAGTGAGAGTGCATCCCTTATCATTACCTTTGTCCAACAAAGGGGCTGATCCTGTCACTATGATCACCCACTCAGATGAATTCTCGGACTGTCCCAACATACCCAGGTTTTGACCCCCGTTAAGGATCTCACTGATTGGTACATCAAAGATAGCCCAATCTGACACCTAGTGCAGTATCATAATCGAGTCTAAGGGTCGGGTGTAACTTTCTAGTTTTGCCCATCAATCTCCAAGGTCCAGAGCAATACTAGAAATCTGGTCCAGTTCAAATATTCAATTAATCCTACACTGTATGTGCCTAGGGTCTCACCCTGGCAGCTGAGACAGGCCACCCCAACCAACTTGGTGGCACCACAGTGTCAGCCTTGTCAGGATAGGTCTCCCCAGACCGACCCACTGGCTGTGAACATTCTAAACTAACACGAGTTTCATTAAGTGTTCAGTTTAAGGGTATTACACAGAAACATACCAAGGGAACATGAATCAAATATGTATCTTTATTCATTTACAATAAACTCATAAAGTACATCATTCTGATTGAAGCTAAGGGCATACAAAACTGTCTAACAGACAATGGGGTGGGTTTTGTAAATTTTAGACCCTACCTGTCTCCCTTAACCTTCCAACCCGTATCCTTTCAAAATCCATAGCTGCTTGGATTTTCAGAATCCAAACCCATCCCATGCATGAAAATGCAAAACTCTCTCCGGTCCTACCCTTATTGCATTTGAGGGTGGAGAGGGTTGAGTCCAAAACCCATATCTAATTTCCTGTTATATATAAATAATAAACAAATAAAATAGCATGAACAAAAATTAAAATTTTTAACTATTTGATTAAGTGAAAATCTATGATGTGGGAAAGATATGGTATGGAAAGAGTTTTGACCAATTAAAATATGTAAAAAATACATAAACTATCAATTATTCTTCACATAAAATTCAAAACATTATTAAATCAACACCTAATACATAAATTCATATGCTTTCCAACAATATGTGGGTCGGGTTTATCTTATTACCATACCCTACTCGTACTCGTAATGGTTGTAAAATCTTAAAACCTATGCCTGCCCTAAAATCTATTTTCCAGATAAATAAAAAACACTCCCTCTAGGATATACCCTAGGTATGGTAGAAATTGTCTTCCTAGAATGGCAAAATATGATTGATGTAGCTAACCCCATATAACTGGTATAATGGTGATGATTATACCCTCAAAGATGTCATTTGAAATTTATGTGGATTTGGGTGGTGTTTGGGACCGTAGGCATTTATTGAATAAATGCTGTCACATAGGCTACTTCAACATTTCCCCATTATACGGGTTTGTACACATAGAGAATTATAAAAATAAGCCTTGATTTATGTGCGCATGGGGTATGTTTCATTTTAGCGCTCCCCCTAGGCATTTATTCATTGTTTTACTGATATAATGCCTAATGGCACCTGAGTATTAATAAACAAGTTCATTATTATTTTTCTTAATTTTTCAAATAAATCAAATACAAATATTTAGTGAATAAATATCCATGATTCCGAACACATACTTTATTGTCACCAAAGTAAGACAAGATGGTTATGATATAGAAGATATCACATTCGAAAGTCTGGCCAATCAAAATCAGCCAAGTGAATAATTTTGACGTTTTCTCATTTGATAATGTTTGCCTTAGTACAAGGCGTTAAGTATAAGAGATCCTAATCACAAATATCAATATTATAAAACAAATATGACCCAGATCCAAAGTGAGAATCCGCCCAACAACCAAATGTCAAAAAATTTTATATAAATTGTAATTTATTACTTGCTGACTGGGTTAAGGGGGTCAAAGGGCAGTTTTTTTGACCAAGATAATAGGCTTTCAACATTTTTCGGGTTTGAGCAAATTCGAACCAAAACTGATGCAGGGTGATGATTTAAACATTTCGACCACCTGAATCAAACAATGATTACAAATTACAATCTGATTATGCATAAGCCCTACATAGTTGCAGATCTGTGGCCGGATTAGTTACGCTCGAGATCCAACTGGCTAAATCAGTTAGTTATTATCATGATTTTACTCTGATGTGGTTAGACTGAATCAATAATTTAGAGATGTCATCCAGTAAATTATTGGGTTTACGAGAAGCATGCACCTATGTTAACATTCTTCCTGCTAAGCGGATAAATCCGGTTCCATTAGATATAAAAAGTAAGCTCCTTTGGTTTATGGGAATAGAGGTCTGGAATCCGAATTAGAATGGGTTATTTTGATTCTAATTATTTGGTTGGATGGAATTATAATCTTATTGCTATTCATGCTGGAATGGAATTTTCCATTTGAGGAAATAGTCATTCCCTCCTTCTCCCTTAAAAATGAAATTCTATTCCTGCTGATTTTAATTCCTATTTTTATTCTTGTCTGAACCAAACAGATTATGGAAATAGACCATTTCGATTCTGATTCCGATTCTAACTATAAACCAAACAGACCCTAAAGACCCTTTATTTTGAGTGTATAAATCCATTCGACTCCTCTTTTCCCCATTTTTCCCAACCAGCCATTACATATATACATCAGGAACACCTCCCCATAAATGACAAGGGAAATGTTTGGAGTATGTGGCTGTAGTGACTTGTTAGAACAGTATTGAGAGTGTTGTGTTGGTAGCAGATCTTTAGAGTGTTAACAGGCTTGTATGTCAGTGACATTCTTCCAACGAGTAAATGAAAAGGGTATAATTAATAGGAACATGTGCATCCCTGACTAACCTTCCACAACTATAAGGCCAAAACTGCAAAATTCAGATCTTACATTATATCTCACAATATTGTATATTAATAATATCTTTCCATGAATAATAACAGGAGATATTTTCAATGTATGGCTAGAAGTGCTGTGAAGTAGAAGCAAATCCAAACTCGTAGCCGCATTGTTAGACCAACCCAAAGAAGACTTGATAAGCAGCACCTAATAAAGTATATGATTTTGGTGGTAACTAGTCTATCCGATCCACCCAAAAGAAAGAATGTTGGATTTGTTTTCTTTCTAAGATAAAAACAGATATCATTTATATATCAATATCTTGTATTAATCAGGGTCAACTTAGTTAATACATTCAAGTTTCTCACAATTCAAGCAAACCAAATTAAAAAGTAAAAGCTTTGACAATTAAATTATGCAATAATGGCCAGTGTGGGAGGATGTCAAACTGATCGATAACCCAATTCAATGGGGGGAAGTGTTGGTGTTGGAAGGTTCTATATGGTCAATATCACATTCATGTAGCTCACAAATAAACACACGACTGTTCTTGTAATTGGAACCTCATCCATCCTAACATCCTTCTCTAGAAACATTGACGTTTGAGAGGCCACTAAACCAATTTGTGCCCATTCGAAAGCATGAAAAGGGAGACATTTGAAGGAAATCTAGAAGGAACGCTGTGTGAAATCAGAGAGCCTTAACCATAGTTTTTGTATTATCAAATTTGTTATGATTTGGCATTTTCCACTCGTTCAATTGTAAAATCAAAACCCACCGCCGGCAGCTAGCCACTAATATAAAGGTGCAGTTGGCGAAGTGGTCACCGCCTAAAAAGTAAAAAGTCATGTAGGTTAATCATCCACAAGTATACTACACTCAAAGTTGCCTACTTCCTAAGTTTTTAATTTAATATATTGATTATTTATTCTTTTTTTGCTGCATTTAGGGCTGTTCATAAGAAGGCCCAACCTGATCAAACCGATCAATTCAGACTGGCCCAATCTGAGTCGGCTGGGTTTTCATCAGCACGGGTCGGTTTTGGGTTGTGCAAATTTCTAAATCGATCCAAACCGAATCAATTTATTTCCTAATTCAAACATGAAGTTCCAAAGCCCATTAGACCACCTAGTTTTTGAATGGTTCCAAGAAACTTTGGGTTAATGAATAGTGATTAATGAACTTTTATGATTAACTTTTCATTTAAATTTTATCATAGGAGATGGCTGAAATGATGTTCAATTTATAACTGTTTTTTTAAATTAGCAAGATTTTATCACACGGATGAACTTAGAACTGAAGTCGACCCAAACCGACCTAACCCGACTCAAACCAACCAGATCGATTTTGCTTAACACTGGGTCAGTTTCGGCTTCTATATTAGGTAACCCGACCAGATCGGATCAGTTGAAAAAACCACAATAAACCAATTCAACCCGACCCATGAATAGCCCTAGCTGCATTAATAAATTGAACATCAACTTTTTGTGGTTACGAATGATAATCCCCACGCCTGCACGTGATTCAGATGTAGCGTATCAACATTAACTTTCACAAAATCTGGACTTAGAGAAAACCAACGAAGCCTTGAGACGGTTAGAGGGAGGGCTATTCGGTTGGGTTGTTAAGAGCATGTGCCCGTGTAATCACTGCAATGGGATTAAAAATTTGCTGTTCAACCACTAATCGGTTACGGGAAATCCAAATTTGCCACATGATTGTAAAATTTGCAACCTCATCAGTAGCATCTACATTGAGCCAGGATGCAAACCAGTTCGCACAAGAGCGGTTAGCTTGAACTTATATGTATGAGATATTTTGTAAAATGTTAAATTCTTGTTTCCCTCAAAGCCAAGACATTTCTTGAAATTATGGTTTTCAAAATCGGACCGGACCAGAAGGTTAGACCGGAAAAACCGGGAACCAGTTATTTGACCGGTTCCGTTTTTCCCCAAATTCGTTTTTTTTTCCCTAAAATCGTTAATTTTGGTCAGCAAACCACTAAATCAGTCGATTAATTGTTCGAACAGTTTTGACCGTTTTTCAAATTTTTTAATTTTTTTTGTCAAAACAGGCTGGCTGTTCGGATTGAACAATCAGACCATTCAAACCGGTAACCGGACCCTGACTGATTCGATCACTGATTCGGTTTTAAAAACCATGTTTGAAATATAATCCTTATTTGACATATTTTTATAAGGTGTTAATTTCAACTGTAAAATAAAAACATTTAAAATTATGCTCAATAAAACAAAAAAAAAGCTTTTAAAATTATTAAAAAAAACATTTAAAATAATAATAACCTAAAATTAAACGCTCACAAAACCAAACATATACTTTATTTTGTGGGATTAATTCCTACTGTGAACTCCAACGCATTCTGTAAATCAATTAATCTTTATAAGAAATCCGCCAGAGAATACGTTTTGATTTGAAAATACTTTGGCTCCTATCTGGTCATTGGAGGACATGTGTGTGATCAAGTGTTTTTTACAATTAATAATATTTTTAAGGTTTTCGGAGTTTAGATGTGAAAAAAAAATAAAATTTTTATTTATAAATCAACAAGTGTGTGACATATGTCCCCCAATGGGTCATGTCCACCAGATAAAACTAAGCCGACCAAACAAATTACATCTGTTTTAGGAATTTTTCCTGATTAATTATTGGGCATTGGCACCAGTTCTTGCTGTTCTGAAACAGTTATGACCCAAACCAATATAAATTTCTTAGACAAACTTTTTAGTTGTTATTAACCCAAGTCATTATAGAATGTTAGTATAAACGGGTCAGACCTGATTATTCCGATTAATAGTTTATTAATAATTGGAGCAGTCTGCATCTATCTTATAGAATCAATCAGTTCAGGACTGGTAGACCCTGTCCCAAACCAGAACCAACACCCATTTATAGCCCTAGTTTTAATCATTATAATGAATTTGGACTTAAAGCCTTATTTATTTTTCGGTAAGTTATTTATTCAAATAAATGCAGTTATTTGGATAAGTTTTTTAGAAAATATTTATCCTGGCAGGTGCATTTATTCATGTTCTTTAATTTTTTATGTAAATAATGTAATGATCATTTTAGCCATAAAAATTCATTATTAAAAAGGGCATTTTTGTTACATTCAAGTATTGGCAACTTCCCCTTAGGTGGGAAAGTTATTTACCCGCCTAAGAGAAATAAACTTTCCCTGATCCCAACATAAATCTGAAAAAAATGAAATTCTTGATCGATAAAAACCAAAATCCTATTGACCAACTTTCCCCTCTCTCAAAATCCACAAAAAGACCCCTTAAATTTCATTAACCTATTATACCACAGACGGTTGAAATGACAATTCTATCATATTATTATTTCTTATTCCCACCAAAACAAGTTCAAAGGCCAAAGTATGCAGTTTGATGGATATTCCTCTCCCAGACTGTGAAATCCTGAGGTTGAAGGAAGTGTGTACAGTTTCAAATTTTCAATATCCAACATGCAATAAACCTTTCTTTGTACAACTTCTGTCTGCACTGAAATTCTAGAACTCTTAATTTCTTGAATAGGTGACGTTAACACATTCTAGAATTCTTAAAACGGATTGATTGTTACGTTATCCCGCTGTTGTTACATTGGAGAAAGAGATGATCAAGTTTGTTTGTTATGTTCTTATTTTCAGGGTTTTGACATTTGCATATTCATAATACACGTTTTTTTACCAAGTTTTTATGATCTAAAATTGCATAAATCGTATTAATTAATCTCAAACCTTCTCTAAACTTTTTGATATAGGTGAAAGTTGACCTCTTTTATTAGAATCTTCTAAAAAAAGGATAATATAAGAAAATATCCAAAATATCTATATAGTTATTTTTGATCAAAATGTTTATTTTTTAAATTTTTTTTCATATGAATCATTAACCCAAACCCTTTTAATCTCTTTTTGAAATTGATTTACTTTTTAAATATGTCCTTTATATCAATTGCTCAAAGGTAAAACTGCAATTTTAAATTTTTTTGTTGTTGTTTAATTATAAAATTTTTATAGTTTTTTCTATATAAACCAGCCTGGTAGTAAGTGCATGCATAGGTATTTTGGACATCTTCATACATCTTTAACAGAAGGGTCCATTTTCAACTGCATCATAAAGTTCAGGGGAAGTAATAACAATTACCAATTTTCAAAGGAGGTTTCAGCAACAGTCAAAAAAATTAAGGGGTGTCACCAAGGTTTTTAAAACCGATCTAGACAATGAACCGGTCAGGGGTCTGTTTCCCGGGTCGAACGGTCCAACCATTCGAACAGCCCATTCTGACAAAAAAATTGGCCAAACCATTGAATGGTTCAAACAGTTTGAACGGTTCGACCACCTGGGTCAATGGTTTGCTGACCAAATGAACGGTTTTAGGGGAAATAATGGTTTTGGAGTAAAACGGAACCGATTACCTGAGTGGTTCTCAGTTTTTCCGGTCTGATTATCCGGTCCAGTCCGGTTTTGAAAACCATAGGTGTCACAGTTTGGGTTGCTGTTATTTTCAAATTGTCAAGCTTTTTGGTTGAGAGAGAGAGAGAGAGAGAAACCGAGTTTTTCCCATGAAAGGTGTCCTTATTCTTACCAAAAATTTGATCGAACAGGGTTGGGTCAGGTTCACCACTTGATCCGACCCACTGACATACTAGAGATTTCACCCCAATCCTATAAATTTTCTTAATTGGCAACAAAAAATATTTTATATTTCAAATATCCGCATGGCATATAAACCAAAAATTGATACATTTTCATTGAAGGTGGAAATGGAAATCAATTATCCGCATGGTATTTAAAGAAACAAATCAATCAACAGACAAGTAAAATCAGGTAACGAGATACAGATACATCTTCGATCATGGATGAAAAAGAGCTAGCCCTTTTTTTTTTCTTTAGGTTGTGTTTGATTTGTGCAACTAATCTTTTTCCTTTTTCCTTCCTTTCCCTTTTTTTTTCTTTTAAACCAAATACAACCTTATTCATTTGTTGCTTGACATTTAAGAGTTGAATTGGTTTGCCCATCATCCCTTTCTTCAAATATAATACCGCCGGCCCAACTGATTAGACTACATGGAGAATTGTTCAGGACTGGGTAAAATTCTTTTATGTAAACAAATATTATTTATACTTTTAATTTTTGTACTTAGGATTGGGTCCTTACCCAGAAAATTAAAAAAGAAGATAAAATTAATCGCACTTGAGATTAAAAAAAAAAAAAAAGTGTAAAAAAGATAAACGCTGATGCCCTATGTTGCGCAGCTGGATAATTTGACTAAGTTGTCTCATGAAGAATAAGTCATTCAGTAGGTTTGGTTTTCTATTTAAGCAGAGAACATTTCATGAAGAGAACACCAACCTGGATCCCTTGGCTCATCTTTGATATTCCTCCAACATGTATTCCCTGCGTTTCACTCCTCTGTGTCTGTTAACCATCTCGCTTCTTGTCCATGGCGTCATTAGTGCCGACCCTCTTTTCCATTTTTGTTCAAAATCCGGCAACTTCAGTGCCAAAAGCCCATACGAGATCAACTTGAACAAGTTGATGAGCTCTCTCTCCTATAAAGTTGTTCCCTCGGGCTTTGGACTCGGTTCGGTTGGGCAGGCACCAGACCGTGCAAATGGCCTTGCTCTGTGTCGAGGTGATGTCTCAAGCACAGATTGTAAGACCTGCGTCTCTGAGGCCAAGACGGAGATTCTACAACGCTGTCCCAATGACAAAGAAGGAATCATATGGTACGATAACTGTCTCTTGAAATACTCAAATAAGGATTTCTTTGGGAATATCGACTACAAATACAAGTTCTACATGTGGAACGTACAGAACGTAAGCAACCCAGCTTCCTTCAATCAGAAAACAAAGGAATTGTTGAGCCACCTAACCAACGAAGCTTATCATAGCCCAAAGCTATTTGCAACGGGAGAGCAAAAACTGGGAGAAGCACAGACGCTATATGGTCTGGTTCAGTGCACCAGGGATCTCTCTACCACTGGTTGCAAGAAGTGTCTGGATGAAGCAATAAGCGAAATTTCTAGTTGCTGTGATGGTAAGATAGGAGGGAGAGTTGTTGGTGGGAGTTGCAACTTCAGATATGAGCTGTATCCCTTCGTCAATTAATGCATAGAATTAATATCCTTTTGGTATATATATATATATATATTTATGGTTTAGGGATATACCCCATATCATATATATATATATAAACCATCTATATATAATAGAGGAATAAATAAAGTGTTGATGCATGCATGAACAACTTTAACAACTTTATTGTGGGTAAAATAAAGTCTCTCAATGTACTATAAGATTGGTGTTTGCTTTTGCTTATAGCATGTATTAATTAATTAATTCAGTTTGGTGTTACATGAACAAAGATGATGTGTGAATATCCTTTCATTCCTCTATATATATATATATATATATATATCAAGCAGTATCGACAAGGTTTCCAAAAGGACAACTTGAATTCATTAATTGAAATTGGTAAAAGATATTGTTTTGAGGCTAGCTAAAATATATGTTGCTTACTGTTCCTGTAGCATGATGTTCCTAGCTGCATCATCAATGAACAAAAACGCTATTTTTTATGAATGAGACGCATCTCAATCTTAACTGGAAACAAAAGACTTCAGAACTAAAAGAACAAAAAGTTCCTAGCTGCACCATCAATGTTTGTGTTTCCATATAGGTGATATTTTTCTCTTATTAAGTCCATATTCCAGTAATTACTCTCGTCTAGCTACCTCTACAAAAAAAATGTTGTCAGACATAAATTGGATTAGGAACCAACGGTAAAATGGTTTTTGGGATGTCTAGTTCATTTGGTCAAAACTATCCCAAATACATGCTTGTTTTAATTAATTAGTAGGAGAGTTTGGATATTGAACAAACCATTCAACTCATGGCCTAGAGAACAAAAAAAGGTTTTAATTACGTCAGCTGCCCAAGTTGACAACAAACATTGCTGTCACATTAACACTTAAATGCCACCTTGCCATGTTTTCAGATACATGCATGGCCCCTTAGACTCGAGTATACATATGAATTTGTTCAATTACCTAGAGGATCTTGATCCAATCCAATCTATTGAATAGTATTTATGATTTGGATATTGGTGCAATCTGATCCAATTCAATATAAATCCATAATGGATGGATTAGGTCCAATCCAATCCAATAAATAATTACTTTGGAACTGGTCCAAATCAACATACGTTATTGGTCCATCCAATATTCCGCGGATGGGTCTAATCCAAATCGGTCCATTGACACCCCTACACGTAATCCATTTATAATTAAGTAAGGTTGTTGTTGTTTATTAGAAAAGAAGAAAAAAATAAATAGTTGTGCTAACACCACTAACAATTCCAACCCAAACTCATTCAATTAGTTGATCAAAGCTGAATCAAACAGGATGTTGCTTATTAGCACAAATAGTTGTGCTAATACCACAAATAGTTTTGCTAATTAACAATGAAAAGCTGTTTGGAGACCTATTAATTATTAATTAGTTGATAAAAGCTCTGATACAATGTTGGTGTAGATGTAGAGCTGAAGAGGACTTGGTAAATTGACAATAAGTTAGAAGGGTATAGGATTTGAGTAACAATTTGGAGTAGCCATGGTCCATGGGAGATGGGATTTCTCCGCGCCGCAGAAATAGGTGGGGTTGCATTCAATTAAAGGGGGTCTTCGGGTTCATCCAATTAATTAAGAAACATCTTTTCAGAACGTTGGATTAGTTATCATATGTACTGTGATATGGGAAAAGATGCAAAGGATAATAATTGTAAACGACGGACCAATGAAATGAAGAGCCAATTGCGGCCGTTGGAGTCAAAATTGAGATACAACATTGACATGCATCCATCCATGCACACCATTGCTTTTGTTATTAGTGACGACGACTCAACTCCATATTCGTTCTCTAGAAACATTCAAGAGGCCAACGGTTTGACCAAGATTATAGTTGTCCATACCACCCACTCCATTCAAAACGAGTTTGCATCAGCGCCCCACACAATCAAATGGGAACACCTGTCCATACCATCCTAACGCGTGCAGACTGAAATTTTACCCAAAAAAGTGAAAAAACCCAAAAGCCCCCATTCGCACTCGACCCTCTCTCTCTATCTTCGATCTCCTTCTCCGGCGCCAATGCTCGTTTCAGGGGTTACATTGTTTAAAGTAGGGAAAATTTCCAATTAGTATCTTGTATTTTGGGCTTAGTGTCATTTTGGTCTGTACACATTAAAATGCGATAATTCAATATTTGAACTTTCGAAATGTGACAATTCAATACCTATTGTTAACTAGCTGTGTTAACCAGCCGTTAAGTGGCATTTGAAAAAGACACAAATACCTTTCAAGTGTCATTTAATTTTGTTTATCAACCATCTAAACATTGACAAAAAATTAATAATCCCAAATCCTTACCTCTTCCATTCAAAAAGTCAGGGTCACATTTGAGTGGGCATTCTGGTGACCCCAACTTTCTTGAATAGAAGAGGCAAGGATTTGGCATTGTTCATTTTTTTTATCAACGTTTAAATTGTTCATAAAGAAAATTAGATGACACCCGAAGGACATTTATGTCCTTTTCAAATGCCACTTAACGACTGGTTAACAATAAATTAACAACATGTATTGGATTGTCACGCTTTGAAAATTTGAATATTTAACTTGTCACATTTTAAAGTTTGAGGACAAAAGTGGCAGTAGGCCCAAAGTACAAGGTATTAATTAGGAATTTCCCCTTTAAATTAATCAACGCCAAATGAATCAGCTTCTAATTCCTACTTAACCCTTTCTCTCGGTTCAACTTTGGAATAGCTCTGTTCACTATCCTTTCATCTCCACTTCCTTCTCTGGCGCCAGTGTTCGCTTCGGTGATCACA
Organism: Nelumbo nucifera; assembly: GCF_055504915.1. Taxonomy (NCBI): domain Eukaryota; kingdom Viridiplantae; phylum Streptophyta; class Magnoliopsida; order Proteales; family Nelumbonaceae; genus Nelumbo; species Nelumbo nucifera. The sequence continues at coordinate 141,020,537 of NC_142649.1, read as the reverse complement.
TCGCTCAAAGGTAAAGTTCCTATATATTGAAATAAAAAATAAGGGAAGTCTAATGGTCGCTAAAATGAATAGCAGGGAGTTCCCACAAAAAGCCTTGAATTGCAACCCATCTCTTCATAGTCGATTCCACCTTGCTTACGATCACTTCTATCGGAGCAGAATTAACCTAAAAAATTCAATTTCTTCCAAACTATCCAACAGATGGCAAAAGCAAAAGGGAAGACAACTCCATATGAATTTTCCTTTGCTTGAGAATAGGCACGTTCTCCAAGAATATAATAAAAGCCAATGAGTGAGAGACAATCCATCAGACGTGCATAAAGAAGTGGCACCATAATCCCTGCACTTGCACTTGGACTGTATGTTTTGTTCGTAAATTCGTAATGTTTGAGACACTTCTTGTCCATGCTAGAGGGAAAGAGGCAAAAAAACCTTCATGTTCAATGGTGATGTATTTGGCAATACAGAACATTATAATAAGTTGGGAAAAATACAAAAATAGAAAAAAAAATGAAAACAAAATAGAGGGAAGAAGAAAAAAAATTGCATCTGTTAATGGTGTCAGTGGCCGTCAGTGACACCAGAACGAATGTCGGCATCGGAAAGACGAGTAAAACTGGAAAGGACGCTGAACACGGGTTCTGTGAAGCTGAATCGAGAGAGAAAGGGCTGAGCGGGAATAGGAGCTTTTGAGTTTTCACTTTTTTTGGTGAAATTTGGGTCCACATGCATTAGAAGTAGAGCTTGTGCAGAAGACAGGTGTCCTTAATTGACTGTGTGGAGGCATTAGTGGGGCGCTGATCTGAATTTATCCAAAAACTTAAACTAAGAGCAAGTGTTGAGACAAATGTTTCCTTTTAGGAAATGGGAAAAGTATGGACAGGCTCAATGCAGATTTCTGAATTCCACTATAGCTATAAACATTTAAAAGGTCAAAAACACCCACTCTATACACTAATGTCTGCTCGTGAATTGGCATCAATTCCAAGCTGGCACCCACCCCAACTGTACTATAGGCTTAAAAATTCTGACCTTGGGCTGAACCATCATTCTCCTTTAGGAAATCGACTTCAATGATTATAAGACCGTGCACAAACTGTTTTTATAGTCCTTTGCTGCCTTGCATTGAGATTTAGGAATATCTCCTCATAAAAAAATACGAAGTATGAAGATATTCCCCAACGCATGGTGTAAAAGGCTGTGTGAATGAAGCCGATCTTTGGTTTGAAGGACTCTCTCACAAGTGGGCCCACTTGACCATATCTCAGCTACTAGGACAATGTTGGGGCTCCAGATCCTTTCCATGTCAATGAAGAGAAGATCCTTAGCGGTGGCAATTGGACAGGTTTGGATGGGTTGAGTTTAGTTTACTTTCAATCCCTCTATCTAATTTGCCAACCTGTTAGCGATTCATTTAAATAAATTTAATAGGTTTGGTTCAACCCAACCCATTAACCCTATAGCATCTTTAGCATCCCCCTCCCAAAAAGAAAAAAATAATAATCTGAATGTATTCTACCTATAAACTAGTTTAGACCATCATTCTTACAAAAAAGCCTGACTTAAAATCCAAATCTAAATTGGAAGGTTTTGTTAATTCTAGATCCTATCCACTTCTCTAAACTTCCCAACCCGTATCTGCCCAAAAGCCTGTAGCGGGTTGGATTTTGAGAATCCAAACTCTCTCCACACCTGAAAATGTAAAATCCTCCTCACATTCAAGGGTAAGGCAGGCTGGGTTTAGAACTCGCATCTAATTTCCTATCATTTCTTGTTATATATAACATTGATTAAAACATACAAAAAAAAACACACATAAACTATCAATTATCTTTCACTGCTAGAGATAACTCCACATTGGCCACATCATCAGCCATGTCATCAGTTAGATAACAACAATAATTTGTTATATATGGACTTATCAATCCCAGATAACAATTATCCTGTTATCAACTTATGATAATCATTATCCTATTGTATCTATCATCTTATCTGTACATTCAAAATTGAATTTCAAACTCTGTATCTCCTTCTATATAAACATTCATGTAACTTTTGCAATTTGTTAGTAAGAATTCACCACTTTCATTGTCTCTTGTATGGTATCAGAGCTTTAGAAGACCAACGTCATGTCTGCTCAAAGTTCTTCAGTCAACTCCCAAGGTGAGTTCTCTTCCAGAAATAATGAATTGGTTACTCTCTCCAGTTTTATGAATGTTATCTCAGTTTGCCTAGATAGACACAACTATCTTTTATAGTCTATGCAAATTCTTCCCACACTCAATGGGTATCGACTCATTGGTTATGTTGATGGATCACTACCATGTCCATCAAAATTTCTTCCTAGGACTAATGATCAACAGATCAACCCCGAATTCATCTCCTGGTATGAACAAGATCAGCTCATAATGAGATGGCTTCTTTCCTCTCTCATAGAGCATGTTCTTGCTCAAGTCGTAGGATGCAAAACTTCTAAAAAAATATGGGATCGGCTCAGCCGTTTATTTTCTTCCACTAATAAATCCAGGATCCATGATTTGAAGCTAGAGTTAGCTCATATTAAAAAAGGTGATATGTCAGTTGCAGATTATATTTAGAAAATTAAAGGGATTTCTGATTTTCTTGTTTCATCCAATTATTTTATATCAGATTCTGATCTCATTCACTATCTTCTTGGTAGTTTTTTGCCAGAGTATGACACTTTTGTCATCACAATTACTGCTCGTTTGGATTATTTAACCATGCTAGATGTGCAGAATTTGTAGATTCTCCCTCTGCTAATGTTGCAAACAAGAAAGGCAGGAATACCTCCGGCCACTCACAGCAGCAATATTCAAACAAACCTCGGTAGTTCAATCATTCAGACAACAAGAAACATCCCAACAATTGTTCTAAACGACCTAGTGGTAAGGATAATTCGGTTGTTTGTCAGATTTGTGGATATGTTGGACACACTGCTACAACATGCAGGAAATATCTGGAGCTTTTAGGGGTGAAGAAATTTTCACACAAAAATGCCAATGTGGCTTCTTGCACTACCTCTTCTACAGGGCCCTCTCGTGACTCCGTCTAGTATTCGGATTCTGGCACCACAAATCACCTTACCGCTTTGATTGGAGAACGCACCTCTAAGGATGTTTGGCACTTGCGTTTGGGGCATCCCAGTCATAGGATTACTTCTCACATTATTTCCAAATATAATTTACTTGTTTCCAATAAAAATTTTTCCTTTTGTATGGCCTATCCTAGAGGAAAAGTTCATTCTCTTCACTTTTCTTCTAGCACTTCAATTATTACGAAACCATTAGAGTAAATTGTTTTTGGTGTTTGGGGTCATGTGCCCACTACTTTAGTTGAAGGATTTAAATATTATCTATCTTTTGTGGATGCATTTAGTAAATTTATTTGGATATTTCCTATGACTGCTAAATCTCAGGTGCTATCTTTATTTCTTTCATTCAAAAATCATGTTGAAAATTTATTGGACTGTAAAATCAAGGTTGCTCAGACTGATGAAGGAATAGAGTATAAGCCTCTTACTGCTGCATTTCATTCTATGGGAATCTTTCATCGGCATTCCTATCCTCATACACACCAACAGAATGGTGTTGTAGAATGCCGACATCATATTATTGTGGAGATAGGCCTCACTCTCATGGCTACGTCTTCCACTCAACAAAACAGGTGGTCTGATGCTTTTGAGGCTGCGGTTTTTCTCATGTTATCCATATCTCCGACCTTACCGGCGTTCTAAACTAGAATTTCATTCTGATGAATGTGTATTTATGGGCTACAGTCTTTCCCATATAGGCTATAAGTGCCTTCATCTGCCAACTGGTCGTTTATATATTTCTCGCAATATTGTTTTTAATGAAGGGCACTTCCCGTTTGCTGATTTCTCTACAGATGGGTCTGCGCCTCCTGTCTCTGCACCGCCGATCCTTGGTACTCCACCACTTCGGCATGCTTCTCCCAACTCTACTTCCGTGACTGATATTGTTCCACTCTCTTCTGCGAGTACTCCTCTTGCTCCTGAACCACCGAATCTTCCTATATCCACTGCTACCTCTCCTGCAAATGAGCCTCCTGCGATCTCCACTCATCCTATGGAAACTCGTTCCAAGTGTGGTATCTTCAAGCCCAACCCTCGATATGTGTTACGAGCTAACACTCTTAGTGAGACTGAACCGAGTTGCTATTCTTAGGCTCACAAAGACCCTCGTTGGGTTCTTGCCATGGCAGATGAATACAAGGCGCTAATCTCCAACAATACTTGGTCATTGGTTCCTCCTCCTCCCAACAAAAACATCATTGGCAATCGATGGGTTTAGAAGATTAAGCGGTGGTCAGACAGTACCATTAAGTGTTTCAAGGCTTGGCTCATTGCTAAGGGGTATGCTCAAGAGGCTGGTGTCGATTATGATGAAACATTCAGTTTGGTTGTCAAGCCTACCACTATACGTATTGTTCTTTCACTTGCTCTCTCCTACAATTGAGGTGTTCATCAACTAGATGTAAGTAATGCTTTTTCACATGGTATTCTAACTGATGAGGTGTATTGAAGCAACCCATTGGATCCGTTGATCCCCAGAACCCTTCCTATGTTTGTTGGCTGAATCGCAATTTATATGGCCTCAAACAAGCCCCGCGGGCTTGGTTCACTAGGCTACGAGATTATCTTCTCACCTTGGGCTTCCTTGAATCACGGGCTGATTCATCTCTTTTTATTCGACATACCAAAGAGGAGACACTTATTCTCCTAGTTTATGTCAATGACATTCTGATTATGAGCTCCAGCTCTGCTCCTATTTCATCTCTCATTACTGATTTATCATCTCAGTTTGCCTTAAGGGATCTTGGTCCAGTGCACTACTTCTTGGGAGTTGAGTTCACTCGCTCTTCTTCTACTATTCATTTGTCACATCATAAGTATATATCCGACTTGTTAATCCGTGCTCAGATGCATGAAGCTAAACTGTCACCTACCCCAATGTTTGCCAGCACTCGGCTTGATTCCTCACAGGGTGAATCTCTCTCTGATCCTTCTTTCTATAGGAGCATTGTTGGTGCACTCCAATATGTAACATTGACACGACTAGACATTTGTTTTTCAGTAAACAAAGTCTACCAGTTTCTTAAAGCTCCCACCACCATTCATTGGGTGGTAGTCAAGTGCATACTTCGCTATCTGAAGGGTACTATCATCACACATGGACTATCTCTTCTTCGCTCCAAAACTCTTACACTCACTGCCTTTGCTGATGCTGATTGGGCAAGCTGCCCTGTTGATAGGTGATCTCAAAGTGGTTATTCTATATTTTTGGGCCCCAATCTTGTGTGTTGGAGCTTGAAGAAGCAATCTACTATCTCTACGTCTAGCATGGAAGCGGAGTATCGGTGTCTTGCCTCCACTGCTACAGAACTCGCTTGGATTACTATGCTCCTCTTTGAACTTGGCATTCAGCTCTCTCCTGCTACTATTTGGTGCGATAATATGGGTGCCAAATCCTTAGCTTACAATCCGGTCCATCATGGTCGCACAAAACATATCAAACTTGATGTTCATTTCATTAGGGACTTGGTTGCCAAGAAACTCCTCTCCATCCATTACGTGCCCAACAATGATCAACTCGTCGACTTGCTCACTAAACCGCTTCCATCCACCCAGTTTCTTCATCTCAAGAGCAAGCTAACCATTGGTCCACCCCTGTCCATCTTGAGGGGGATGCTAGAGATAACTCCACACTGGCCACATCATCAGTTAGATAACAACAATAATTTGTTATCTATGGACTTATCAATCCCAGATAACAATTATCCTATTATCAACTTATGATAATCATTATCCTGTTGTATCTATCATCTTATCTGTACATTCAAATTTGAATTTGAAACTCTGTATCTCCTTCTATATAAACTCATGTAACTTCTGCAATTTGTTAATAAGAATTTGCCACTTTCATTGTCCCTTGTATTCACATAAAATTTAAAATATTATTAAATTCAATACCTAATACATAAAGTTTATATGCTTTCCAACAACATGCAAGTCAGGGAAGGTTGGATTTAGCCTAATACATACGGTATGAATTGTAGAATTTCAAAACATATCCTTCAAGCAAAAAAGAAAAAAAATCCTACCCCATCAGGGTGCGGGTAGGTGTAGATACACACCTGGTAGAGTAGGAATTGCCATCACAAATAGGAGTCAAAGATATGGAAATGTGCAACTCTCAAATAAATTTTGCATTTCCACTCTTGCAGCATAAATGTTGTCTATGATTTACATCGATTTTCAACTTTACACAAAACTAGCATAAATGACTAGATTAACTTTTATCAGCATAAGCATTGAGAAGCAATTAAGGAAACTCCAACACTTGGAGATAAGACCTTCCTTATACCTATACCAATATGGTAAGAAAAAAATTAGTTCTAGTAAGAATTAAGAAATAAGAGAACTAAGACTCAGTTTGGAAGGAGTACAAATACAAATATGTACAGTACAAATACATATAGAATAATACAAAATATAAGCTTTTGCACTACATATTTGTATTTGTACTCCTACCAAACTGAGCCTAAACAAAGAAAAACTATGATAACAATCCTATCAAAGATCGATCTCTAGTAGGTATTTATTTTGTTAGTCATTACAAATGATAATTATTGTTTTTTTAAACCAAATAAAGGCAATGTCATTCAACATTAAAATCAATACAAGCCAAGATCCTTTCGAATGGCATTAAAGGGGAAATCCGAGTAAGAGGACCACTTAAAACGGTTGGTAGATACAGAACACCCACATTGGGCTAATATGTGAGTAGGAGAGCTCCATGGCAATTCGTCAAACCGAACCGGTAAACTGGTTTTTGGAAAACTAGAAACCAAAAGCGAACTGAAGCCCATCGGTTAACCGATTGATCAGTTTAATTTTCAACTGGTTTGGTTCATCGGTTTTTTCAGTTTTTTATATTTATAGTATATGTTATAAATAAATATTTTTAAATATATAACAAAAATATTAGAAATACATATAATATATTATATTATAAATAATAAATACTATTTATATATTATAAATACATATTGAATATATATTCATTCATAATATATGGATAATATAAAATATATAAGTATATATAATATACATAATATATGTATACCGTTCAATTCAATTAACCACCGGTTCTTATATTAGTTAACTGAAACAAAACCACCAAAACATTTTATTCGGTTTTCCGGTTTTTGATGATCACCCCTATATGTGAGCCGCCTGCCTCATTAGTCATTAGAATGATGAGGGGTGTAAATGACTTATACTTGGGTGAACTGAACAATAGATAGTGCATCACTATATATTCTTTTTTCAATATAAGGATTCTATTATAATAATAGTTAATTGATTAAGGCATTGTTCTATTGATGGAAAAAGAAAGAAATACAGAAAATTGAGGGAAAATCTTAAGAAGTATCACAAAGTCCCTTAGGCTCAGTTTGGGAAGAGTACAAATACAAATGTGTGCAATACAAATATAAGGTTTATAAATATAATATATAAGGTTCCGTACTGTACATATTTGTATTTGTATTCTCCCCAACTGACAATTAAGAACTTTCCCTTAACTTTCTATTTCTATCTTATTTTATATCAAACCAAACATAACCTTAGGTTGTGTTTATGTTCGAAGGAAAAGATAAAGAAAGGGAAAGGTAAGGAAACCTGTACAATTGTTATTGTGTTGTATAGGTTTCCCTATCTTCCCTACATTTTCCTTCAAACCATATACAACATTAGGCCGTGTTTGGTTTGAAGGAAAAGGTAAAGAAAGGAAGGGAAAGGTAGAGAAACTTTTACGAATCTTGTATTGGTTTCCTTACTTTTCCCTACCTTTCCCTACGAACCAAACATAGCCTTAAGGAAAATATAAAGGAGAATTACCAAGTATGATTATACTTCCTTATGCCAATTAAGGATAGTACGAGAAACTCTTCGTACTAGTTTCCTCATTTCTGAAACAATGCCACCCAGGCCCCAAATCTATAGCACAAACCCCATATGGTAAGATTTTAATACTTTATCATTTAAGAAAAACTAAATGAAAAACAAATGAAACATACGGTCATCTGTTTGGTTCATAGTTGGAATCAGAACCAGAATGATCTATTTTCTTCACCTGTTTGATTCAGTATGAAATTAGAATCAGAATGGAATCAGAATTGGCTGGAATGGATTCTCATTCCTAGTGGAGGGGGAGGGAATGACCATTCCCTCATATAGTGGAATGTCATTCCATCAGGAATGGGAATGGGATTCCAATTCCACCCAACCAAATAGTTGGATCAGAAGGGTCCATTCAGATTCCAATTCTAGACTTCTATTCCTGAAACCAAATGTACCCTTAGACTTTTAGAATTATGTCATCCAAAATCCAACTAAATAAATGATTAGTTAAATAAAATAAAAAAAAAAATAGCTTTCTAAAAGAGATAAAGGCAAAAATTGTTATGCAAGAAAAAAGAAATATATATTTCATGTTTGGTGATCAGGTTCTCCTGAATAGTAATAACAATCAATAAAATTCTATTGAGTATCTAAAAAACCACTTTAAAGTGGTTAGGTGGAGGTTGAATATAAAAAGGAGTGTCAGTAAAAATGTTATTTCATCAGAAGCCAGGCCTAAGAACATATCAAGCTAACGCAACCTCAAATTAATGATATTCATTGAATATCTATAAAAATGGCAAAAAAACCATTAAAAAAATAATTAAATTCTTTTACCTTGACTGGAGGGCAAGGAATAGTTGATGGAGAAGAATTGATAATGGTGGTACCACATACGAGAACTCATTCTAGAAATCTCCCATACTCGTTTGTTGTAGCTGCTTGAACTTAGATCGAGCATTTGTTTGTCCAAGCATTTCCCACAATCGGCCTTACGTACTGATATCTCTTTGCATTGAGCCATCCCATATATATCTTTTCCCATTTTTGCCAGCGTCCATGATTGTTGTCTGGAACATCAGTGCCTGATTTGGAGTGGTAGTTGCAAGTTTAGTCATCAACATCACTCCTTGTACAGCCATAAAAGAATCATCATAATTTGTTTGATTGCTTAGGCCGATTGATAATCCCGTCCACTCACCTAAATTGCCAAAGATCGTTCTCATCTGAATAATGCAAAGTAACACTTACTCAACCATACTTGCACTCTCTTGCTGCTCGCGCAATCCTGGACAACTTCTTTTGTTGCGCTATTAATGCATTGGCACAATCTACTCCTGAAATATCACCTCTACATTGGATGGGGCCGTAGACCTGGTTCGACTTTTTGCCCACTTTGTATTTGTAGAATCCTTGGTCAGTTGGCTGAGATTGAAAAGTAATGATAAGAGAATTGAGAAAATGGTCCGATAATGTGGTTGATCGAACCCTTTGTATATTTATAGAGATCAGTTGTAGTTTGAGTACAATACAAATACCAGTGTTAGAGTTGGGTTACAACTCTCAAGTTCTGAGATGAGTTACAGTGAGGATAAGAGAGAGTATGTTGTAGATTTGAGTAGAACTCTATTTAGAATATGATGCAGATCTAACTAGGAGTCTATCAACAAGCATGATCTAATACACCCCCTCAAGTGAAATGTCTAGGCAGGACATGAAGCTTGGACCATAGAGAGATGAAACAGGTGCCGCTAATTGGTTTGGTAAGAAGATTCACGACTTGATCACAAGAGGATATAAACTGAATAGAGAGAGAGGGAGCATTTGAGCACAAGGTCCCTTAGAAAATGGAAGTCAACTTCAATGTGTCTCGTACGAGCACAAAAGATAGGATTGGTGGCAAGATACGTGGCACCAATATTACCACACCAAATAACCGGTACCAATTGACAGTGAGAGGCCTACGTCTACTAGTAAGGAATGAACCCGAAGCAATTCAATGGCAACATTTGCACAAGCCCGGAATTCAGATTCCCTGCTCAAACAAGCAATGGTGGGTTGTTTCTTAGAACTCTAGACAATCAAGTTCTAGCCTAAGTAAATGAGATAACCTCTAGCAGAACACCGATCATCCAAGCACCTAGCCCAATCAGCATCAGAGAACGCTTGAAGAGTGAGAGGAGCAAAGGCAGAGTAGAAATGAAGTCCATGTTCAGCCATGTGTTTTAGGTACCATATGATCTGTTTAACAACAGCCCAATGTTCCGACGTGGGAGATTGAAAAACCTAGCAAACCTTGTTGACGAAGAATGAGATGTTCGGTCATGTAATAATACAATACTGGAAGGTTTCTACAATACTACGATACTCTGAATGATCCAAAAGAGAGTCCCCACCAAATTTAGATAGTTTGGAGTTTATCTTCATATGAGAGGTGAGGGGTTTCGCTTGAGCCATGTTTGCATGTCTCAAAGATCCAAAATGTACCACTGTTGAGTGAGAATGATGCCATGAGGTTGGGCCAAGATCTCCATGCTATGAAAATAGTGTGCTGGTCCAAGGTCTTTCAAGGAGAAGGTTCAATGCAGGGAGGAGACAAGAGAATCAAGCATAAATCTGAAGAAGCCGGTGAGAAGTATGTCATCAACAAAAATGATCAGGTACATGGTGACTGAATCCTTCTGATAGATGAACAAGGGGGGATCAGCTGCTGACATGCAAAAGCCCAACTAGAGAAGATGAGAGCTGAGACAATAATACCATTCTTGAGGAGCCTAATGGAGTCCGTACAATGCTTTATGAAAGTTACAGACATGGTGGAGGGTATTGGAATCTTCAAAACCTTTAGGTTGACGGACATGGATGTCCGGTTGTTGAAGAGGCTATCAAAGAGCAATGGAGAGAGAAATGATTGTATGGATGGTCACTGGCTTGAAAACTAGACTAAAAGTATCAGTGAAATCACCCTTGGAACATAATTGAAACCTTGAGCAACCAGTCGTGCTTTACATTGATCAACAGATCAGTCAACCCGCCGTTTAACTTTGTACACCCACTTGGTACCAACTACATGCATGTGAAGTTGATAGGGCACCAAGGTCCAAGTGTCACTAGCAACAAGAGCATTGAACTCCCACGACAATGCATCACGCAAACAAGGCTCTTTGATAGATTTAGAGAGAAGAAACTAGGCAGGTCATGAAGAGTAGCAAGAAGAGTATGTGGAATAGGATAGCGAAATGCAATATATGACTGAGCCGATAGAGAACCTGTAAGAGAGCGAGTGAGCATGGTATGAGTGCGAGTAGAGGACATTGGAACTAGTTGAGTGGCATCAAGCAAATCTTGTACAAGCCTAGTACCACATGGAGGAGAAGGAGAAGAATGAGAAGTGGCGCTATTAGTAGGCAGAGATGGAGCAACCGGAGATGATGTGGAGTAAGACAAGATGGCTGGTTTGGCATTGAGCTGAGAAGACATGGTCAGCGGTGAACAAGTAGCTGAAGTAGAAGCAGCTGAAGATGAGAATCCCGGTGGTTTAGAAATAGTTACTCAAGTGGAAGTAGCTAAAGTGGTAGAATGAGAAGCCAGAATACCCTAAAAGTTGCTTTCATCAAAAACGACATGTCTGGTTATGTAGAGGTGTCTGGAGGAAAGGTGATAACATTTATAACCCTTGTAAGAACTTCTATATCAAAGGAAGATGCAATGAAGTGACCAAAAGGAAAACTAGTGGTGATTGTATGGTCGAAGTAGAGGATAGCATGCATAACCGAAGACACAATATCCTATAATCCGGTGCAGTGTGAAATAGTGTTTGAAAAGGAGATTGATTGTTCAACACCTTGGAAGGAATCCGATTAATTAGATAGATAGTTGTAGAGGTTGCAACATCCTAGAAAGTGAAGGGGAAAGCTGAGGACGCTAATAGAGACTAGGTAGCATCAATGATGTGGCAATGTTTCCTCTCGGCAGCACCATTCTATTCATGAGTATGTGGGCAAGCAAGGCAGTGAGTGATGTCATAATCAGCCAAAAAAGATGAAACCCATCTGTATTCTCCTCCCCAACCAGATTGTAAACACTTAATTCTTCTTTCAAATAACACCTCTACATTCTTCTTAAATTTAAGAAAAATATCAAATAAATCGGATTTATTTTGCATCAAGAATAACCAAGTAAACTTACTATAATCATTAATAAAAATTACATAATACTTATAACCATTAATGGACGTAATAGGGGCAGGACCCCAAACATCTGAAAAAAAATAAATCTAGAGGGGCACTAGACAGACTAACAGAAGAAGATAAATACAACCGACAACTCTTCCCTAACTAACAAGACTCACAAACAAACGAAGCATTATTGGCATAAGACGGGAGTCCAAATTCGAAGATCACTCTCCATACTACGCAAAGAGTTGGATGTCCTAGTTGTTGATGCCAATCTTGAATAGAAGTATGGTCACCTATGAAAGTAGATAACGATCATTCTTGATGTTGAGACTACCCGACAAGCAATAAAGCTCATCTCTACTAGGTCCTTGTATAATTTGTCTTCTTGTATAATCCTTCAAAACAAAATAGTGACGATGGAATTCAAAGAAAAGATCATTATCACGAGTAAACTTGCTAACACATAATAAGTTCTTCGAAATGTGTGGTACATGCATTAAATCATTCAATTTAAAATTATGAGAAGCATAAGACATTAGTGATGAGCCAATATGAGAAATTGGCAAACCTGCCTTGTTGTTGACTTTAACCTAATCTAAACCTCCATAATCAAAACGATTTTGCAGATTGTCAATATTTGGTGTCATATGATGCGTGGTGCCAAAATCAGGATACCATGGTGCCAGAATTATGATACCATGTAGGATCAAAATTGGAGGAGACACCCCGATGAAAAGTTGTTGGTTCAAATTCTTCTATTTGTAGATTATTGAAGTTAAGATCATACCACTGTCTACATTTGAGTACACCATGTCCGGGATTGTTGCATACCTAACAAACAATGGTAGAACATCCAAGACCTTGACCTCCAGTAGGTCAACCATCAGAACCACCACGTCCACTTCCATAGCCATGAGTGGTAGGAGAAGAACCATTTGGGGCTCTTGAGATGGTTGGTTGGGCTGATTTTTGCTTTTAAAATAACTAAGATTGGATGATGGCGAATTGTCCATGGACAGGGGATGCTGTTGTTCTAACCATGCTTCATGACTAAGAAGAATACCCAGAATATCATCAATGCCGAGCTTACCAAAGTCGTATTGGTTGGTAACTACAATCACCACCGATTCATACTCCAGACTTAGCACAACTAGTACAAATAACATGAGATCTATAGAGCTAATGGGGTCAACAACAGCAAATAAATTATTAGAGAGACACTTAGCTTTATTAATATATTCAATAATAGAGAGATTGCCTTTCTTTTAAACTTTACAACTATCTATGCATTTAAAGGATTCGAGATTGAGAATGAGTAGAAAATGATTTTGCAAGAGCAGTTCATCTCATGAGACGATCGAAGGCCTACCACTTGAAGAAAATCCCTTCGGTGAGGGTAGAAATAATCCAACTAAGGACCTACTAGTCCTATTGAAACCAATCAGCATACGCAAGGTTCAGCACCTTGACGTTAGGATCATTAGAATCATTGACTTACTTTCGGGGAGCTTTGATTGTAGCATTGATGATGCCCGTGACCCTATGAGTGTAAAAAGCTCGGAGAAGTTATGCCTTCCAAAGTAGATAATTATCTCCACTCAATTTGATGGGAAGATAATGAAAGGAGGTAGAGATCGAAGAAGAGACCATACCGCTAGTAGAGGATATGTTCAACTAGGAATTTTGAGAGTTCTGCACTGAAGTAGAAACCGAACCGTTGGAGGCCATGTTATTTGGCTCTAATACCAAGATAGAAAAGTAATGACAAGAGAATTGAGAAAATGGTTTAATAATGTGGTTGATCAAACCCTTGTATATTTATAGAGATCAGTTGTAGTTTGAGTACAATACAAACACTAGGTGTTAGAGTTGGGTTACAACACTCAAGTTATGAGATAAGTTATAGTGAGGATAAGAGAGAGTATTGTCATGGACCTAGACTCCTCTAGCGTCTTGTGCGGCACTCAGGCAGCAATCCGTCGCACCACAAGTCAGCCTTCCCTACTTAGAGAACTCTCCTGGCTCCTGAGACCAAGTAGCTTACCAACTCGTCCCTCACACTAAGGCACACACTTATGCAACAAAGGCACAAAGCACCCAAGGGAAGAGAGATGGAGAACTCAATGAACTCTTTCTGTTGCTCAAGAGAGGAATACAACACTTGATTGCTTGGTGAATGCAAATGAGGGAGGGCATCACCTTTTATAGGCACTTCCACCTCCTTAAAAGATTTCTCTAAAACATGAATGCTCTAGGCTTGCTTCTAGAGTCCTCCTTCTTCTAGACTTATCTTAGTTCCCTTAGATACATGAATGCTCTAGAATAGTTCCAGAAGTATGTACAAATATGTACAAAGTTCAAGGGTGTTCATAAGGCTTCTAGAATGCTTCCAAAATCTCATCAAACTCTCTTGAAGTGTCTTGGGGCTTTTAAAAGATTCTAGAGTGTTCTTGAAACTACTTCCATCAGCCCTCTCCACAGTAGAGTCGAGCCATCACTTAGCCCCAATCTTATGCTATAGATCTGAGTAGAACTCTACCTAGATATGATGCAGATCTACAGCGATGGCGGCATGCAGTAGTAGTGACTAATTGACAACATTAAAATCAACGGTAGCAGAAGGAAGTGATGAATTGATGGTACCATTCTGATGATGAACATATCCATCCTCCTCTCGCTTGCTTCTCTCTAAAATTTGATTGATCTTTTCTACAGACATGGGATAAGATGAACATCCATGCCCTTTTATTTTAATGTTACCACTAGCGGAGGGGCCCTGCTACACAAGGGCTGGAATGGAACCGTTGACCCGTTGACCTGTTGACCTGTTGACCTAGTCCCTGGCCAAAAACCGTTGAATCGGTCAACGACCCATTGACCCAAGCGGTCAAACCGTCAACTCGTTGACTCGTTCAATAGTTTTTGGCTGTTTTTTTTTTATTTTTTTAATTGGGAACCATTTAGGCAACCGGTTCCATTTTATCCTAATCTCGGTCCCTGGCCAAAAATCGTTGAATCAGTTAACGACCCATTGACCTAGGCAGTCGAACCATTGACCCGTTCAATGGTTTTTGGTCATTTTTTTATTTTTTTTTTATTTTTATTGTCAGAATGGGCCATCCATTCAAACCGAATAGTTGAACCGTCAACCCAAAAACTGGTGGCCAAAATGGTTCTATTTTTAGGTCGTATGAGTCACATGCTCGAATGACATAACACGTATGATACTACTTAATGGATATGTTCATTCTTTTTTTTATTTTTTTAATTGGGAATCGTCTAGGCAATGAGTTCTATTTTACCCTAATCCCGGTCCCTAGCCAAAAACCATTGAATCGGTCAACGACCCATTGACCCAAGTGATCGAACCGTTAACTTGTTGACCCATTCAATGGTTGATGAGAGTAGAATTTATCATATTTTTATCCCTAATTATTCTATCTTTTATACTAAATTAGCATCTAATTGGACTCATATTTCTTGTATTTTGATCCAGGGTATGAAAGAAGGCATCAAGAGCAAAGAAAGACAAATCGGATGATTTTTCACAGTTTCGACATCGTTCAGTGATCTGGGCCTAACTCGCGTCTCCGAACTCCGAATGGGATAATTCAAGATCCACTGGAAAGATAAGAGAAAAAGCCACAACTTTCATGTTTTGGGATTTCATAGATTCGGCCTACATCGAAGTCAATTCCAGGCCTGAAGTCGCAGAAAATTCACAAGAAGGCCCAATCCGCAGCTGAAGCCCAACTCGCAGAAAAGCCTGACTGAAGCCCAATTCGCAGAGGAGGTCTACTACGAATCCAAGAACAAGAAACTAAGAAGAATCCTTCTAGATCCAAATTCTTGATGTAGTCTTAGAGTGAAAAAGGGATTGAGTTCAAGAGATAAAGAGATAAGATTAGAATTAGGATAGGACTTTCTATTTTCTGTAAAGATCAACTTCAAGAGAAAGTAGGAGACCACCCCCTCCCCTTTAATCTATATAAAGGAGGGGGCGGACCAGCTTTAGGGGGGACTTGATCACTTGATCACTGACTCATTCAATCATTCAACTTCTGATCTGAATCAAGAAGCAATGAGCAATCAGTCAAGAAGGGTTCAATAAAGGTTCAAGAATTCAAGAAACTTGAAGAAGAGGAGATCTCAGCACCATAGGCGAATTCAAGAGTTCTTTCTTCCCCTTTGTTTGTTTTAATTCTTCCATTATGAACTGATTTGTTTCTTGCTATGGCTATGGAAAGCCTAACCAGGTTAATGAATATATTTTTATCTTCTTGATTTATCCAAGATTGTGATTTACATATAGTCTATGAATTATTGTGCTTAATGCAATTAAGAGCTTGGCCACCTCTTAATTGATTTGGGTTATGTGAATGAATTGAGAAAGGAATTCACATAATTGACAGAATAATTCATAGTGTGAATTGAATGGTATATAGAGATATATATACATGATTCATCTAAATTTAATGGTTTTCTTGGACTTAATGCACTTCCATCTTGAGAGCTCTACTCGAGAGATCGAAGGGTTACCTGATGGGCATAGGTTTAGTATATCTCGAGAGAGAATATTAAATAAATTTGTGAAAATCTTAGCTTATGGGAATAACAATTAGTCTTGGATAATTGGACTCATCAATATTCATTACATTGGTTAGGTGGACCTAAAGTCCTAGCGATTCCATCATTTGCATATTCGATTAGTGATCACCCTTGTTTTTATTTTCTTTGTTCCAGTCTTTATTTTCAATAGTTCTTGTTTCTTCAAATCTAAATTTCGAATGTCCAAATAATTAGGGAAGATTGTGATTCTAATACTTATTTTGTTAAATCCCCGTGGGAACGATATTATTATACTACTTGATAGCTAGTGCACTTGCTAGGGTTATATATTTATAGCTATCAATGGTTTTTGACCATTTTTTTTATTTTTTTTATTTTTTTGTCAGAACAGGTTGTTCGTTCGAACTGGATGGTCGAACCGTCAACCCGAAAACCAGTGGCTAGAACGGTTCCATTTTTGAGTCATATGAGTCACACGCTCGAATGACATAACACATATGATATTGCTTAATGAACCTCACATACTCAATTTTTTGCCTATAATTTTTGTTGTCATAATGGGTCATCCATTCAAACAGGATGATCGAACCATCGACCCAAAAACAGGTGGCCAGAACAGTTTCGTAATTTTTTGCTTGTAATTTTTTGTTGTTAGAACAGGCCGTCCATTTGAACCAAAGGGTCAAACTGTCAACCCAAAAATCGGTGGCCAAAACAATTTCGTTTTCGGGTCGTATGAGTCACACGCTCGAATGACATATGATACTACTTAATGGACCTCACAAACTCAATTTTTTGCCTATAACTTTTGTTGTCAAAATGGACCATCCGTTCGAACCGAATGATCGAACCATTGATTGGAAAACTGGTGGCTAGAATGGTTCCATAATTTTTTGCTTGTAATTTTTGTTCTCAGAACGAGCCATCTGTTCGAACCGGACGGTCGACCCATCGGTTGTCAGAACGTTATTAACAACCTTTATCAATAATAGTAAGTAATTATACTATTTAATTAAATAATCATTAATGATAGTTTTAATAATATTATTTAGTTATTTTTAATATAATAGTAACTATTAAATTCATGAATAGGATTTATTAATAATATTCATTAAATTAATAATTACCAAAACTAAATTAAATTAACAATATTTATCAATAATAGTTAGTAATTATAATATTTTATTAAATAATCAATAACAATACTTTTAATAATATTTTTAATTATTTTTAATATAACCATAATTACTAAATTTATTAATAGTATTTATTAATAACAATATTTATAATTTTAATTTAAAGTAAAACTAAAGTAAATATCTATTTATTAATAATTTTTATAATAACAGTAATTATTAATTATATATTTATTAAATGAATATAATAATTAATAATTTATTAACAATATTTATAATAATAGTAATTATTAATTATAATCACTAATTATGTATTTATTAAATTACTGTAATAATCAATAATTTATTAATAATATTTATTAACAATAACAATAATAATTAGTAATTATTAAATTACAATAATTAATTATTGTAATAATCAGTAATTACTATTATTTATTTGATAGTAATTACTGGGTTGCTCTCATGTGGGAATCTACTCGTACGTTTTCGGAGCATCCCTATCTTATTAGTCTATATATATACATATACTAGTAAAAGTGTACACGTGTTGCACGTGGCAATATCAAATGATGATGATGATAGTAGTCAGCAACCAAATGACCTTATTGGTTGAACCATTAACCTATTTAACTAGGAAATTAAACTATGATTAAGACATTATTTTTCTTTGAAAAATAAAAAACATATTTTCGTTTAAATGAAGAATATAATATTAATGCATGTTCAATTTTTTTTATAAAATTTATGAAAAATTCCATATTTTTATTTTTTTATTATTTAATTTATGAGATAATAAAAATTACTTATTTACTAAAAGGAAATGCAATTCCAATATATTGTTTGAATATTGGTTTTTAATGTTGTGGTCGAATCAATTCCAATTCCGAACGTATCAGATTTGAATATCCAACATCTTGATTGGACTCATATTTGAATCAAAATTTATGAGATCCAATCAAATCTTCGAATCGAATTGAATTCGAATATACCCTGGTTCAAATCCAATCCGATCTGTTTGCATCCCTAGCAAATCACTTGCTTACAATGACCTAACTAATTAAATCATTGAACCATTTGACCTGGTTAGTAGGGTCATGTATTAAACATTAATGTTCTTTATTTTTATCCCACTTCTATCATTAATGAAAATAATTCTCATTAATCACACTTTTTATATGATAAATATATAATATTATAGAATGTACCCAAAATTATCGACAAACTTCTACATTTTCTAGAATTTTATGTATTTTATTATTTAATAATAACATCCATTTGACATGGATAGTTTGACCACTAACCCATCACTTGGGTGGAAAAACTATTTTGCTTTTTTGGTTGATTTTAAATCGTATATTCCATTTTCATCATTGATAAAAGCAATTCCTATTTTCACATTTATTTTTTTAATATAGTGAATATATAACAATTGAATTGTATCAAAATGCTTTATACAAAGCTTATAATTTTCTTTGAACTTATATACATATATATATATATATATATATATATGTATGTATGTGTTTATTTATTTATTTAATATTTTTTACTTAGTTATGACATCATAGATTAACCCATTTGACGCAGAATGTTAGATCATTGACCTACCTACCATCTAGATATGGAAATTGTTTCATTTTCAAACAGGTTTTAAATTTTGCTTTTCATTTATATCATTGATAAAATAATTATTATTTATCATACTTATTTTCATTTATATTATTAGTATATAATATTATAGATGTGACCAAAATTGTTTCATTTTTTTACTATTCTATTTTAAAAAATTTATTTTTTACATCATGGGTTAACCTATTTGACCTAAAAGGTTGAACCACTAACCCACCCCTAGATAGGAAGATGATTTAATTTTTTATCGGTTTTAAGTTGTATATTTAATGTCCATCATTAATAAAATTATGTCTATTTTATCATAATTATTTTTTAATATGACAAATATATAATAATAGAAATGTGTCCAATTTTTTACAAGATTTATTTTTTTCTATATTTTGTGTATTTTTATATTTCTAAATTTTTATTATTTATGTATGGCATCATGAAATTATCCATTTGATCTAAATGGTTGAAGTACTTACCCACAACATAAATGGAAAATATGATTTCATTTCTAGGTTTATTTTGAAAATATAAAATTGCATTCTATTAGTAATTATTGTGTATGGATTTATTAGTGAAATTTAATGATAATAAACAAAAGTATTTTTTATATTTCTAAATTTATATTATTTATTTATGACATTATGAAATTATCCATTTGACCCAAATAGTTGAATTATTTATCCACCACCTAAATGAAAAATGATTTCATTTCTATGTTTATTTTAAAAATATAAAATTTCATTCTATTAATAATTATTGTGTATGAATTTATTAGTGGAATTTAATGATGATAAACAAAAGTATAAATGTTAGATTCAATGAGAGAGAATGTGACTTATTTAATGAATTAAATGTAAAACTTAATGAGATATAATTGAATGTACTTAATGGTATTCTTTTAATTACATTATCTGTTCTTTCAATAGAGATGAATTAAATTCATGAAGAAAGATATTTCAGTAAAAAAAAAATCCAAAAATCAATATCTCCTCATTCACACTTTTATAAATACCACATATATATATAAAAAATTGCACACGATTGCGTCAAATTTGATTCATGAACGAAGAAGACCGGGCTTCCGGAAGTCAAAACTCAAAACCTGCTTGCGTGCTTGTGCGGGTGGTATGTAATTCAATGGACTCTTATTCGTCAAACAAATCAATCATAAATTGATTGCACATGTATTTTGAATCTTCGAATACTCATAGAGGTGCAAAAGGAATGACAAGGGCCCACCAAACCAGATCATCAATATGCTTGCTGTGTTATCCTTAATTTGGGAGGAAGTACGTATGTTCATGCATGTTTCTGTCATTCATGTGTTGACACCTGTCGTGATCTTAAGACAGCGCTTTTTTAAATTCTAAGTGTGTATGTGTGAACACCGTTCATTTCGTATGTCCCATAATCTATCCAATTTTTTTGTTTTTTTTTTTTTTCTTTGTTATCGATTCATGGAGTGGTTTCAAGGTTTTGTGTTGCTCGCTTGCACTTTCCACTTGTCCCTCCAACTTGAGAGTGTCTTATAAATTATCAGGCGATGCCACGAACAAATGTCAAACACTTGCCACTTTGTTCATTTACTCTCGCAATACTCCCATTCACATCTCCAGAAGGAAAACTGCTTTCCTCTTTTTAATTGCTGACACCTCCTTTTGACCATTGTTAAAACTTTCCCTTAAACTTGATAATTGCAATGTAGTGTTTTCAATTTATCGTTGATTTGGTCAGTTGAATTATTTGACTCATTACTCAATTATAATTTCGGGTATTGTTTAGTCAAAATTCATCGGGTGGTCAAAAATTATTTGATCCGGTTGGTTTAACGTTGACCTGTTTGACTTGATCATCAGGTCACAGGTTGCACACTCAATGCATGAAAATTTTTAGAGACCATAATTTTACATTTTGATGTTCGATTGAGATGATTTCTTTTTACTTTGGGTATCTATTTGAGATCTATGCGTCCCAAAGGGCTATGGCCTTTTGCCCCAATATTATAACGAAAAAACCTCTTTTTTTTTGGCCTCAAATTGCAATTTTTAATATTTTTTATAAATGAAAATAAATTGAAAACCATAAATTAAATATAAAAATACATATTATATATCTAAAACATAATTATACATATTATTATTAATAAAATATATATTTATACACACACAAATATATATATATATATATATGGGACGGTCTAACCTGTTTGACCCAAATGATTGAACCAGTGACCAACGACCTAGAGGCAAAAATGGTCCGGCCCCTAGGGGTTGGTTTTTAAAACATTGCTTACAAGTAAACCCTCTCTATTAGAACCCTCTAATAAGAGGCATTAAGATGTTCAAGTACCCATATGATTACTTTGGAACAAAATGTTAATTTTCCAAATTTTCTCTTCAAGTACACCAAACCCTTCTAATCACTTTTCCATGTTTTCCTTTCATACCAATTGCTCAAAGGTAAAGCTGCAACTTTAAATTCTTTTTTTTTTTTTTGTTCATTTTCTATATAGAAATCAGACTCAATGGTATTTGTATGGTATTTTAGACACTTTCATGCTTCCTGTAATCTTGTTAGAGAATTCTAATAAAGAGGGTCTACTGGCAACTATGTCAGAAAGTTCAAGTAAAATTATTGCAGTTACCAAACTTCAAGAAAAGTTTCAACAATGATCAAAAACTTTAGAGGAGGTTTCAACAATTTACCCTAATATTTAAGATAAGGAGAAAATACAAAAACGTAAAATCTATCTGATCAAGTATCAAGCATCAATTTTTCTACTACATACCTGAACCCCGATTAGTAGGGACTGGGCCCACAATCCAATCCAGAATAATATCCGAGTTATGTATGTGTATATTTCCAAAACTGTTGATAAAAGCTCGATAAGCATGAGGAGAGGGATAAAAACGAACCAACGATTGGGGATAAACGGGTATCCAAATTGCCAGATTCCAAGGTCTAGAGTCCAGATTGTTAAGCCCCCAGCTTAAAAATCTGATGGGGAGCTTTTTAAATAGGAAAAATCTATGATGTGGAACAGTATGGTAAGAGTTTTGACCAATCAAAACCCACTATAAATTTTGATAAATAACAACTGATTGACTATCATGTTTATGATTTCAGTTGACTGGTGAAAAGTTTTTTAGATATCATATCTTTCCCATATCATAATCGAGTTTATAGACACTAGATATGGCCATGAGTACCGTTTAGTCTTTTACCAGGATGACCATGTAATAGGCCCAATTAGTAGGGTATGAGCCATAGGTGCCCACTAAAATTTTGTTGGGCCTCATCCTAAGTAAATGGGTCCAAGTCCGTTCCCACTTTACATGTACCATTGTACCTTCGAAAATTTTACAAGAATATGATTGGTGAAATATATAGACTAAAAACTGCACATGTATCATTCCCGGACCTATGGTCCTTTGTCCAATAATACATTTCACTCGGGATATGCTACCCACAAGTTGTTTTCATATCTCTAACCACAGAGCACCACCATCATGTATGGGGAACATCTCCCCTGAATGACAAGGAAGATATTCCCAATATGCAATTGTAATGTGTCGTGGGTAGAGATGTGACTTGTGAGAACAGCTCATGATAGCAGATCCGAGTCCCATATATCTAGCAATTCTAATAACAGCCTGTTCTGGGCATAATATGTTGACCCAACCCATACTCGACCCATCATAACCCCTAGTAAATCTTGGTTCCAAGTCTGTTTCTTAGAATAGGAGAATACGCCCATTTGTCTTAGAAGACAATAGATGAGGGCAGATTTGGCCCTCCAGCGAAATTGTGACACCTAGCACCTCATGCCAATTAAGTGTAGCCTCTTGACAACTAGACAGCTCGCCATAGGCAGCTCGCCATAGGCAACTCGCCATAAGCAGCTTGCCACAGGCAGCTCGCCATAGGCAACTCGCCATAGGCAACTTGCCACACGCAGCTCACCAGAGGTAGCTCGCCATAAGCAGCCTACCATAGGCAGCTCGCCATAGGCAACTTGCCACAGGTAGCTCGCTCGCCATAGGCAACTTGCCACTGGCAGCTCGCTCGCCATAGGCAGCTCGCCATAGGCAACTCGCCATAAGCAGCTTGCCACAGGCAGCTTGCCACAGGCAGCTTGCCACAGGCAGCTCGCCATAGGCAGCTTTTCATAGGCAGCTCACCATAAGCAGCTCGCCATAGGCAACTCGCCATAGGCAGCTCGCCACATGCAGCTCGCCACAAGCAGCTCGCCACAGAAAGCTCACCCTCAGCCTGGCAACTTAGACAACTCGGCATTGCATAGGCAGCTCGCCACTATGCAACTCGCCACTAAGCAGTTCGTCCCCAAGTATCGCAAGAAGATCTCCTGCCTGACAACCTGGCCCAGACACCGACCCACCGGTTGACACAGGCGCCGACCTAACAACCTGGCCCAGACACCGACCCACCGACTGATGCAGGCGCCGCCCTGACAACCTAGCCCAGGCACCGACCTGGCCGCCTGACACAAGCACCAGCCTGACGACCTCGAGGAGTTCACCACCGTACCCCGGTTCTGACGGGATGTGACAAGTCTTACCGTTTGGAGGCTTTTCACCCACCTAACCCGCGAGGACTCCGGTATATAAAGACCTCACCCCCCAAAGGGGAGGGGGGAAAAAATGATGGTAACTCCTGCTCTCTAGTTCTCTCATTTCTCTCCAAGCTCTCTGTAATCAGAATGCTAACTTAGGCATCGGAGAGTCCCCACCGGGAAAATACCCTAGGGTCCTCTGATTCGGTTCTCGCAGGTCCCTCAGCTGCCGTCGCCTACAATGGAGAGGAAATCACCTCATGCAGAGGGTAGTCGGGTTGCGCTGCACAAGGGAGCTCCACCATCCTCTGAGTTGCAGGCCGCCTAGGAGTAGGTCAAATGACGAGTCCACCAGGCAGTTCTCCCCCAAGCAGATCGCCGCCAAGCAGATCGCCACCAGGCAGTTCGCTGCCAGGGAGCGCCACTAGGCAGTTCTCCACCAGGGAGTTCGCCACCAAGCAGTTCGTCACCAAGTAGCTCTCCACCAGGGAGCTCGCCACCAGGTAGTTCACCAGGGAGTTTGCCACCAAGTAGCTCATCACCAAGGCACGTCACCACCGGGTCAAATAACGAGGTACTTAGCGAAAAAAAAAATTATACATCACAAAAAATTTGTACGTGACCAGAAACGGTTACATCAATTGGCGCCGTCTGTGGGAAAACGCTACAAAAAGCTAAGTTCTCATCCTACAAAAGCTAAGTTCTCATCTTACCAAAGCAAAGTCCTCACTTTTTAGAAATTGAAGCTATCACTTTATAGTTTACATTTTTTATGAACTCAAAGACTATGCAGGGAGCTAACAGACTAAGTAGCTCTACCAACCTTATTTTCAATTAAGATAATGCCTCATCAGTCCTCTCCGCAAGGTCCCCCCTACAAAGATGAGTTCTTCGTGGCTTCCGTGGGAGTTGGCGGCCAACAAACTACATAGGCGCCCTTACCGGTCGAGCCTTCCAAAGCTCCCGTGTGATCTGGGGACCTAAAGTTAGTAGTGCTGCCCCCGAAGGTCGAGCTCCTAGTAGCTTCTTGTAGGAGTGGGTAACCGACATTACGAAGCTGATCCAGCACAATCATAGCTCGACACCTCACAGGAAAAGCCTATGGGCCACATTACTGCTTAAGACCCGGTCGCCTCTCCGGCACGGGCAAAAGTCAAAAGAAGAGTAAAGTACAAGTCACTCCCAAAGCCTACGGGCCACACTATTGATAAATATCCAGTCACTTCCTCAGCAGGAGCAAAATCAGCAAAAGTGAACTATAAATCTTCCTAGAGTCTAGAGCTACACTACTGAATTGGCGGAGACCCCCTCACCTTACTGGCAGCTCGCCACATACAGGTAGCTCCCGAAGCCTAAGGAATTAGATCAACACTTACTAGCTCGATGACTTACGGGCCAAAAGAAGTCTACTCCCTTCGCTGAGTTACTCTCAGCTCGGGAGTGGGGGGCAATTGATGAGGGCAGATTTGGTCCTCTAGTGAAATTGTGACACCTGGCACCTCATGCCAACTAAGTGTAGCCTCTTGACAACTAGACAGCTCGCCATAGGCAACTCACCATAGGCAACTTGCCATAAGCAGCTTGCCACAGGCAGCTCACCACAGGCAGCTCGCCATAAGCAGCTCACCATAGGCAGCTCGCCATAGGCAACTTGCCACAGGCAGCTCGCCATAGGCAACTTGCCACAGGCAGCTTGCCACAGGCAGCTCGCCATAGGCAGCTCGCCATAGGCAACTCGCCATAAGCAGCTTGCCACAGGCAGCTCGCCATAGGTAGCTCGCCATAGGCAACTCACCATAAGCATCTTGCCACAGGCAGCTTGCCATAGGCAGCTCGCCATAGGCAACTTGCCATAGGCAGCTCGCCACATGCAGCTAGCCACAGGCGGCTCGCCATAGGCAGCTCGCCACAGGCAGCTCACCCTCAGCCTGGCAACTTAGACAACTCGGCATTGCATAGGCAGCTCGCCACTAGGCAGCTCGCCACTAGGCAGCTCGCCACTAAGCAGTTTGTCCCCAAGTATCGCAGGAAGATCTCCTGCCTGGCAACCTGGCCCAAACACCGACCTGCCGACTGACACAGGCGCCGACCTGGCAACCTGGCCCAGACACCGACTCGTCAGATGACACAAGCGCCGACCTGACAACCTGGCCCAGACACCGACCCGTCGAATGACACAAGCGCCGACCTGACAACCAGGCCCAGACACCGACCTGCCGACTGACGCAGGCACCGCCCTGATAACCTGGCCCAGGCGCCGACCTGGCCGCCTGACACAAGCGCCAACCTGACGACCTCGAGGAGTTCACCACCGTACCCCAGTTCTAACGGGATGTGACGAGTCTTACCGTTTGGAGGTTTTTCACCCACCCAACCCGCAAGGACTCCGGTATATAAAGACCTCACCCCCCAACGGGGAGGGGGGGAAAGGATGGTAACCCTTGCTCTCTAGTTCTCTCATTTCTCTCCAAGCTCTCTGTAATCAGAATGCTAACTTAGGCATCGGAGAG
Organism: Nelumbo nucifera; assembly: GCF_055504915.1. Classification (NCBI taxonomy): domain Eukaryota; kingdom Viridiplantae; phylum Streptophyta; class Magnoliopsida; order Proteales; family Nelumbonaceae; genus Nelumbo; species Nelumbo nucifera. The sequence goes on along the minus strand of NC_142649.1, from coordinate 140,994,000 downwards.
TCCCCGCCGGGAAAATACCCTAGGATCCTCTTATTCGGTTCTCGCAGGTCCCTCAGCTCCCACCGCCTACAAAGGAGAGGAAATCACCTCATGCAAAGGGCAATCGGGTTGCGCTGCACCAGGGAGCTCCACCATCCTCTGAGTTGTAGGCCGCCTAGGAGCAGATCAAATGACGAGTCCACAAGGCAGTTCTCCCATAGGCAATTCGCCACCAAGCAGTTCGCCACCAGGGAGTTCGCTACCAGGTAGTTCGCCACCAAGCAGTTCGTCACCAAGTAGCTCTCCACCAGGGAGCTCGCCACTAGGTAGTTCACCAGGGAGTTTGCCACCAAGTAGCTCATCACCAAAGCACGTCACCACTGGGTCAAATAACGAGGTACTTAACCAAAAAAAATTTATACATCACAAAAAATTGGTACGTGACCAGAAACGGTTACATCAACAACCACGCAAAGAAGAAGGCTTCTTTGGAAGCATATATGTAGGATTAAACTCCTTAGAAAGAAGAAAGAAAATAGAATTTCAGTATTTCAATGGAATGTTCTTTGGCTATACATTTTAGTTAGGCCATCTATCTTACTGCAAAGCCTAGCTCACAATCTCAATTTCAATTGGATTATATATTACTTGAAATATACAACAAATAGGAGTAAATAATATGAAAATGTACAAGAAAAATAAGAGATTTTCATCAACTTTACACAAACATAGTATAAACGATTAGAAAACATTTAGCACCATAAGCATCAAGAAAGCAATTAAGGAAACTTGAACTCTTTGAGATAAGACCTTCCTTGTACCTAAACCAAAAATGGTAAGAAAAGAAATAGTTACAATAAAATTAAGAGAACTAAACAAAGAATAATTATGATAACAATTGTATCAAAGATTCTAGGGTAGGTGTTGTTTTGTTATTTCTTTTGATAGAAAATGAGAGAAACCAAAAGTTGAGGGAACATGAGGAAAGATTGTCGAAGAAGTATGGTTTTAATTCCCCATGCCAATTAACTTGGATCTATTGCAAGACTCTATGTGTCTATTTGGCATCATTGCCATTGCTCCAGAAAACGGTGCTACATCAGCGTTACATCGGAAAAAATGGTGCTCCAAGAAATGGGTGTTTGTTTGGAACCCTTTTCCATTAAAAACGGTACTCTAAGCCACAACTTAGAAATCTGGAAGGCATTGCTTGGAGTAATGCCGAATTTGGCATTTTCTGGAGCTACAGGATGTGAGATGACAGTGATGTGGCAGTGGATAATGAGTGTCAGTGTTGAAAATGTTTCATGGAGCATTGGTACCAAACAGAAAACATTATTGTTGCTCCAAAAAATGTCCTATCTGACAGCAACTATTCCAAAAAAAAAAAACACCATTTTTTCAGAAAACAATACTTCCAATCCACATATCAGCAACCCACACATCAGAATACAGTGCTGCATCTGCAGCATTGATATATATATACACACATCATCTGGCGATACATCAGAAGAATATCTACTGTACATGCGTGTTAAATTAATTAATATTCTCAATGTATGACCGGATGCCTGTACATGCTGTACATGCAGTAGCATGTGTGAAGAGGTTTCATTTGCAGAGATCCAATAGCAATATAGTCTAGGAAACTCTTAATATAAATTTTCCTGAACTATGCCCCCGAAGTTTCAGGCGCAAGACCCGTCATAACACCGGTACAGAAACCAGGCCAACTATGACAGTGTTCTACCTATAAACCTATCATGCTAACTAGACCTGTTGACGAGTTGGGTGTGGACCGGGATTTATCTCTTTATTAATAGAAAATATTCAGGCCTAAGTCAAGTACAAGCCTGAAGTCTGGTGCAGTTATGTATAATTTGAATAAATTATATTATATTTATTTGATAATAATTTAATTAATTAGTATATATTATTATTAATATATATTTTTATTATACGTAATATTATTGGCCTAGACTTGTTTGAGAAAGCCTGAACCCGAACCTGCAGGCTTAAAATTTTATTCAAATCCAATAAAGAACAGGCCAGACCAGTGAGTCCATCGGGTTAGTTGGCCCATAAACAGGTCTAATGCCAATACATATTCAGAATATCAGTAAAAATCATGATTTTGAAAACTGGATCGGACTAAACGATCTGACCGCTTGACTCACGAACAGTCATGTCTTTGGGTCCAGTTTGAACCTAAAAATCATCTAACCAGGATTCGGACCAGATGATAAGATCATTTGACCCAAGAATCGGTAGTTAAAACGGTTTCATTTGCAGATAAGTTTTTAAAATCATATTAAAAAATGACATAAAAATAACAAAAAAAGGAAATTAAAGACGAAAGATGTCACCTCGATTGGAAGGCAAGGAATAGTTGGCGGAGAAGAGTTGGTAATCGTTGTACCACATACGACAACTCATTGTAAAAATCTCCCATCCTCGTTTGTTGTAGCTGCTTGAACCCAGATCGAGCATTAGTTTGTCCAAGCATTTCCCACAGTCGGCCCTATTCAGATCTCTTGTGCACTGAGCCATGCCATACCTTTTCCCATTTTTGCCAGCATCAATGATTGTTGTCTGGAACATCAGCGCCTGATTTGGAGTGGTAGTTGCAAGTTTAGTCATCAACGTCACTCCTTGTAAAGCCACAAAAGCATCGTCATAATCTGTTGAATAGCTTACAGCCATGGATCCCGACGACATACCTAAATTGCCAAAGAAATTCTCATCTGAATAATGCAGGTAACACTTGGTCAACCAAACCTGCACTCTCTTGCTATTCGAGCAATCGTGGAGTACTTGTTTTGTTGCGTTATTGATGCATTTGGCACAATCTACTCCCGAAATATCACCCCTGCATTGGACAAGGCCGTAAACCTTGTTCGACTTATTGCCGACTGTGTCTTTGTAGAAGCCCGTGGTCGGTGCATTGGCTGAGAGAGAAGTCAGTAGTTTATCGAGATTGGTCTTGAATGGATCACCATCTGTATAATTATTTACGAAGGAACATTCCCAAGGGCCGATGTCATCGACGCCGTCGGCACAGCAGCAGCCGGAACTAATTGACAACAATAATAACGATAGCAGAAGGAAGTGATGAATTGATGGTGCCATTCTGATGAGGAACATACCCATCCTCCTCTTGTTTGCTTATCTCTAAAATCTGATTGATCCTTTCTGTAGAGATGGGAGATAAAATGACTATGCCCTTTCGTTTTAAAACTACTTACTGCACACAATTGGGTTAAGTCAATGATCCATGAATGAGGGGTTTCCCGAAGTCAAAACCTGCTTGCGTGCTGGTCACATATAAAGTAATTCAATGGACTCTTAATTAAACAAATCATGCCAAGTCAAACGAATTGATTGCCGATTACATAGTCAAAGGGATCTTCAAAGTTTTGTGAAATGTATTACAAGGGCCTATCCATATGGGGCATCAACGATATCATATCGGTATCGGTCATGATAGATACGGGAAACGCTATTATTAAGCCCGTTAAAGATTTAAATATTGATACGAACGTCCGATATGGGACGTATTGTATCGGTATGGATCATGATTTACGAGGGATACGGGAAATGCTACTACTAAGCCCATATCCATATCCCTTGAATTATCAGTATCAAAGTGATACATATCCATATTGAACCATATCGTATTGTATTGATTGATACATGCCAATACGGAGTGATACACACACGATTCATCTGATAATGATTTGCGTTTCACATGTTCATGCGTCTAATTTAAAAAGTTGCAACTGGCGTGATTTGAACCCAAATTATCCAGCGTATATGTCTTATGATAATAAGCTAAATAAAATAAAGTTGTATATATTTTAATGTCCACATGTAATCTTAAGTTATTAACAAACAGCATATATTTATGTTTGATAATTTCAAGTAAAGATCAAAAACTATTATTTAAAATTAATATTTTGTAAACTAATGGAATAAATAATTTCCCAAATCCACATTTATATCAAAAAGTGGTTTTTAATCTCAAGAAATTTATATAAATAAAAATATTAATAATAAAATAATTATTTTAGTACTTAAAATTTATAAATTTGAACGTGATATGTATCTTAAAATGTTTGTAAATATTTTAATTTGTATTAAACAAAAATATATTTATTATTTACGAAAATAAAAATATTGTTTACAAAATACTTGAGAGTATAATGTAAATTGAAATTGTCAAATCCACTAATCTATTTTTGTATGAAAAATGATTTTGTATTTCATAGAACTATAAAAATAAAAATATTCATAATGAAATAATAATTTTAGTAATTATAAATTATAAATTTGCATATGATATGTATTTTAAAAATTTTAGTATATTTTAGATATTTTAAGTTAAGGTTATATATTTTTATAAATTATTAATTGGTATTTTAGTTACATTTATAATAACATTTTTGTTATTTACAAAAATAAAAATATTATTTACCAAACATTTGATAATTAATCTTCAGTTGATTTCTTTCTTAATGTTAAAAACTAAAAATAGAAAAATAAAAATTAATTGATATAATACTTATATATAATAATTGCATATATTTTGTGACATGAACTTCAATAGAAAATAAATAATAGATTCGTACATGTACTAATTTATTTTAAAAAGTTTTGTGTTGCCCACTGGATATAGATACTATCCAATTGGTTTAAAGGTTCTGTGTTGCCCACTTGCTACATAGCTGTGTTCTCTCCTTTGACAGCTAGCTAAATTCATTTGTCCACATGTACAGAAGGAAAACTGTATTCATCTTTTTAATATTTAAAATAAAATAAGGAGAGAACACAGCTATGTAAAATTGTTGAGAACGATCTGATCAAGCATAAATCTTGCTTCCCTCGGACTCGGCTTAATTATTAAGCTTATGTCATGCATATTTTCTCAATCGTATTTTCTCTTCACAGTAAAAGCAAACTTCCAACACTATCGGTGAAAGATTGACGGAAGGACATTGGAACTCAGAGACCCACTTTCCATCTCAAATGCATCTGTTACATTGATATATCCCACAAGCAAATACCGAATAAATTCATCTGACAGTCTATCGTTTCCCACGGTAAGCAATGCAAATCATATAGCATTTATCAAAAATGCAATGAACTGTGAACTGTGAACCCCCTTCCCCTTGAATAAACTCCCAGGTAACGAAAGTCATATACCAACCAAATTGCATGGTTGATGGCTCTTGATAACCGCCTATTCTGCTCCCTAATCTAATTATTTCTCCTTATTTCATAGAACTAGATGCCATACATGCGGAGTTGCGGACTCCATATCTGCTACAAACAAGGCAGTTGAACATCGTTGGCGCTGCCAATATTTTTCCTTTCACAGGAATTTCAACAAACAGTTGTTGTGGTTCCATGGTTATCTTTTGACGAACAAAACTGAGAACACACAAATGAGCCACAATTCTCAAAAAAAAAAAAAAAAAAAAAAAAAAATGAATAAACAACAGCACAAACTCTCGGTTATACTTATATACTCACTTTTTTCCGCTTACATTCGAGACAAGATCCCTAAGAAACTTGGCAGACTTGGTAATTGGCGAATTTACGGCCATTAAGTTATACAAAACGTTCTCAACCTCACCAATCGACGGCCGTTTCTTAAACCTAGAAATCACTTTCATTTCTCCTTCCTCTTCAACCCAAACCGCCCATCTCTCACCACTCAAAACCCCATCTCTCACATACCTGAAAACTATTCCTTTTCTCTTACTCAAAACCCCTCTTACCTCCAAACCCATGAACGAATAAACCACCTCAAAGGACGCCAAGAAGCCACTCATTTCTCCGAAACCGCTCTCATCCTCAAAAGCCCACTTGGGGTTGAAAAACACCACCGGCTTTGGATACAGATTGTCAGAAATCGTTTTTATAAACTCCACTTGTGAGGACTCAGGAGCCGAAAACACCACTACATCAGCGGAGTTCAAAATTCTGGTATCCTCATCAGTAAGCTCATCAGTAAGGGAAGATATGTCCCAGTGGTCGACTCGGACATGGTTTGATGGGCAAGACTGGAAGGCTTCGTCAGCTAATTTTGTCAGCGTAGGATTAGACCACAAGATGAGAATCTTAACCAGCGTACCTTTTCTTTTCATGGGTAGGTCTCCGAAGACATCGAAAGCGAGTTGGGCGGTGGACTCGAGGGAATCGTCGATGACAGGGATCTCCACTCGAAACCTGGGTTGTTTCTGTTTCTTGAGTTTCCCGGCGAGTCTCGGATTGTTGAGGGGCTTTTCCAAGGTGGTGGAGAGGCATGTCTTGGCTTGGAGGATGGCTTCTTCTTTTGTGGTGGGTGGGGCGTAAGAAGAGAGCGAGCAGTGGAGGGATAGAGAGGGGAATTTTGAGTTGTGGAGGAGATTTGGGGGGAAGAAAGAGAAATTGGAATGTTGGTGTTGATGATGATGACGATGATGTAAAGGAATTGAGTGATATGGGAGGAGAGTTCTGGTGAAACGAAATGGAACTGAAGGATTTTTAGTATTGATTGTTTGTATCGGGAGCTTGAGGAGATTGGAAGCCATTTGATTTACCAAACCAGAAAATTAGTGTTTCTCATCGTTTGATGCTTTGAATGCTCCGTTCCTTGAAGATAAGGAGATTTCCCACAGCAGCCACACAGACACTAATGGGCTCATGGGGTCTATCTATGTCCACTCATAATTTAAAATTCACAATGGGCATTATGGGCTTTGAAGAGTTGGACCCAGGCCGGTTGGGTATTTATTTAATAGGGAATTCATTGGGTATCAAAGTATCAAGTCTATTTTATTGGATCTGAGTGTAGCCTTTTCTTTCTTTGTACTTTTAATATAGTCGATACTTTTATGGTCTTTTGTAAACCTCAAGTGTTTGAATAGTGATGAGGGGTAATTTGGTCTTCTAATATCATCACACGTGTTATTGTAGAATAGTAGATTGACACCTTGGCACTATGTAAGTAGATCCCAGGAGCACTTCGAGCACTTTACAATTGCATTGATGACCTTGCCACCACTCTGGTAGCCTGAACTGCGAATAACCTGGCAAGATCTCAGGTCGGCGTAAGAGGCAACCTGCTTCCACCGATTTGACCCGACTTTGGTTAATAACCTACCAAACGTGTTGAGCGACCTCCCCTTAAGCAAGCTATCACCTTCAAATTCCCTAGGATCACAACACCACGTTGGAAGAGTTGGTTATCACCACTGCCCACTTTAGGCGGGATTGGATAAATGATACCCGCTTACGCAGAGTCTACCTCTAGGCGTGAAACCACCTCCAAACTAGACGGGCCATAGATCCTAGACACATTTTGTGAGGCTCACGATAGCTCGCCTATATAAGAGCCTCTCTTCCAACCTCATAAGGTATGCGCAATTTAGATCTCTATTTACTCTAGCTCTCTTGCATTCAAATACTAGCTCGCTAACTTAAGCATTAGAGTGCCCCCCCTGGGTCAAGCAACCCAGACACTAATTACTTCTTTCTTGCAATTCGACCAAGCGACCTACTTAGTCCGGCGTCCAAGTTGCCAGCCAGTAGGGAGCACCAGATCGTGCATCATCAATTGGTGTTGTCTGTGGGAACGCTACACAAAAGTCACATTCTCATACTCCCTTTCTTACTACAAGTTTAGTGGCATCTTCCAGCAACAACCCTGTTAACAAAGGCAACAACAAGGTAAGTATTGACGGAACAGTCACAGGGAGGGGGGGGGGGGGGGGCAAGACCAGCATGCCATGCATACCGATGTCCCCTCTGTCACTATTGGGAAGTTCATCGTGCCCCTAACTTACTAGGCATCCCTGTCATGCAGAACCCTAACCGCCCTCTGCCCACTGTGAATGCGCCCTCTTCCATCAATCGAGCCCTCCATGGTTCTCGTTGGAATCAATGGTCTCTAGTTCAATGAACTAGTGTTGTTCGCCCACGGGATTGACCTACAGATGAGAACGTGGGAAAGTCGTTTTGCGGCACTAACAATGATGCAACAACAGCACCGACAACATCAGGCCGCAGGGTAGAACGCTAACCAGAACCAATAGCCTAATTACCAAAATTATAACCAAAACCAAGTGTTGGACCCACCTCACTATCAAGACGACCAAAACCAGGTTGCCACCATGGAATCAACCCAAATTGTAATGTCCAAGGCTACCAGCTCCACTGAAGGGTCCCGAAGAAGGCATCATCTACACAGCCAGTGACTCGAACCTTGCCACTGGTTGCGGAAATCTCATGGCACATGGCCTAAGGATTTCAAGGCCCCTAGCCTGGAGTCCTATTACGAAACCATTGACCTAGTCAATCACTTTGACAGTTTCCAAGCATTGATGCAGCTACACGGGGCCAATGACGCGAGCCTTTGCATAGCCTTCTTGACCACCTTCCGGGGCACAGCTCGGATGTGGTACTCGGGGTTGGTCGCAGGCTCCATTAAGAGTTGGAGTCAGTTCGTTGACCTCTTCACCACACACTTCACGATGAGAAAGTAGTGCCCAAAGTTGGGAACTTGTTTATTGAACGTCATCCAGCGACTTGACAAGAAGCTCTAGGGTTACATCAAGCAGTTCAACCTGGAGCGGTTACAGATCCCGAACCTCGACCTAGCCTTATAGCTCACTGCGGCAATCAACAGCGTCCGACATCTTGACTTGCACTAGGAGGTTAAGTTGAACCCTCCAACCTCTATGGAGGAGTTCCTTAACTGGCACAACAGGTCACCTTATAGAGGTAGCAAGTCCTCAGGCCAGCATTCTCACACCCCTCCCATCTAGAACCGCAACTACATAGCACTGAATGCAAAGAGGGGAGAAATTTTGATGTAAATAAAGACGAGCAAGTAGGTCAAATGGCCACACATGATGAGAGGATTGAGACTCAAAGGAACCCAAATAAGTACTACCACTTTCATTGGGATATTGGCCATGATATAGACAATTGTCGTAATCTCAAGGATGAGATCGAGGAATTGATCCACCGAGGTTACTTGAAGCAATTCATCAAGCATGAGGACCGCCACTAACCTACCAACCATCCCAGAGAAGTACCGCAGTTGAGCAAGGACTAGAACAAAGATCAGCCTCCCTGAGACCCACCACCAATAGAGCAGCCCATCTGTGGTGTGATCAACATGATCACAAGTGGGTCCATTATGGTAGGATGCAGTACCTCCGTAGGAAAGAACTCAGTCCGGGAGCTTCTGAATGAGGATGAGAACCTGTCAAAGAGCCCTCGTGTGGAGGAAGTCACTTACTTTACCGAGGATGATGCTTGCGGGATCTAGTATCCGCATGATGATGCACTCGTAGTCAAGTTAGTGATAAACAACTCCGAGGTAAAGTGGATTCTAGTCGACACCGGCAGCTCGGTAGACATCATATTCCTGGAGGCATTCAAGCGGATTGAACTGGAGAGGAAGGACCTACAACCAATCGATGTTCCCCTAGTCGGCTTCAATGAATAAGTGGTACAGCCTCTAGGCCGCATAAGAGTGCTAGTGACAGTGGGCTCGCCACCAAACCATGTGCTTCGACTACAACTTCCTAGTGGTCGCGACTCCCTCACCCTACAATGCCATCTTAGGCCGGTGGATCCTACACGCCCTTAGAGCTGTGGTGCCAACTTATCACCTGTCAATGAAATTCCCGACGGACTATGGAGTAGGAGTGGTGCAATGAGATCAGCTTGAGTCGCAGATGTGCTATGTGACCACGCTCAAGGGCAAAGGAAAGCAGGTTGTTGATGCCAACTTAGAGTCATCCCCGGAGAACAATGATGAGAGAGCTTGTCGCATGGAAGACACCATACTGGTGTTAGTGTTGGATACCAACCCCGCGAAGATGGTGCAGATCGGAGCTTGTCTCATGGAACCACTGTATTCTAAACTAGTAAGCTTTTTAATTAATAATTTAGATGTTTTTGCTTGGTCAGTAGCAGAAATGCCCTACATAGACTCCCTCTCTCATAACTCATAAGCTAAATGTTGACCCTTTAATTAGACCAATCCAGTAGAGGAAAAGGAACCTCATTGAGGAGCAGTTGAGGATAGTGGATGAGTAGGTTTCATTAAAGAGGTCCAATGTCCAAGATGGATTGCAAACCCAATGCTCGTAAAGAAGGCCAGCAGAAAATGGCGCATGTGTGTCGACTACACTGACCTCAATAAAGTTTGCTTAAAGGATAGCTTCCCACTCCCATTGATAGACTACCGGGTAGACGTGACCTAGGGTTCGAACTGTTGAGCTTCATGGATGCTTACTCTAGTTGCAACCAAAAAATCCAGATGGATCTATCCAACTAGGAGAAAACCATCTTTGTAACTGAAACAAGCTTGTATCGCTATAAAGTTATGCCCTTTAGTTTAAAAAATGTTGGAGCGACCTACTATGTAAACAAATTGTTTTTTGATTTAATTGGAAATAAAATAAAGGCATATATTGATGATATGGTTTTGAAAACCTAGTTTTCAAATTCTTTAATTTCTTACCTAAATTACGTGTTTAACATTTTAAGAAGTACAACATGAAGCTCAACCCGAACAAGTATATAGTAAACCAACGTGGCATCGAGGCTAACCTAGAAAAAATCTAGGTCAACCTAGATATGAGACCCCTTGGTCGATTAAAGAGGTCCAAAGGCTAATAGGATAGATAGCCGCCCTGAACCGGTTTATGTCTAAATTGGTTGGGCAGTGCCTTCCGTTCTTCAAAGCTATAAAAAAGAACCAAGACTCCAAATGAATTTAAGAGTGCCAGCTCGCATTTAACAAGCTAAAAAGGTATCTAAGTTCACCACCCTTGTTGACTAGGCCAAAACCCGAAGACAAGCTAAAACTCTACCTCTATGCAAGTAATGAGGTAGTCAGCTCGGTCCTAATCCGTGAAGTGGACATAGTGCAATGACCTGTCTATTATGTGAGCAAAGTCCTACACGCCACTGAGCCTAGGTATCCTGATATCGAGAAGCTAGCCTTCTCGCTAGTTCTTATAGCCCAAAAATTGTGCCCTTACTTCCAAGCCTACACCGTTGTAGTCCTAACCAATCGACCTTTGAGGCAAGTTATTTAAAAGCCCGAGGTCTTGGGAATGTTGACAAAATGGGAAATCAAACTCAATGAGTACGACATCCGATTAGAGTTGCACTCAACGATCAAGTTGCAGGTCCTGGTAGACTTGATTGCTAAGTGTACATTTAGCATGATGACCCCTGAGGTTGCAAAGCCTATGGCCACCTTAGAGGCTACTACCAGTGTAGCACCCGACCCGACTTGGAACAAGGAGCCCTAGATCCTCCATATGGATGGCTCTTCCAACCAGCGCGAAAAGAAGAGCTAGACTAATCCCCTATGGACCTAGCAAAATGAAACTAAAGTACGCTCTACGATTCGCATTCTGAACCTCGAACAACAAAGTTAAGTATGATGTGCTAATAGCCGGGTTATCATTGGCAAATGAAGTTGGCATGAAGCATCTCATCGTGTGCAACAACTCACAACTAGATGTGAACCAAGTGAATGGGTAGTATGAATCCCGGGAACCCACCATGTCGGCCTATTTGGCCAAGGTTAGAGAGCTCCTGCCCAACTTCCTCTCTTGGTACATCCAATAAGTCCCAAGGTCTGAAAACATCGAGGCCAACGCACTAACAAAGCTAGTCGGTGCGAAAGACATTACAAAGAGGATAGTTTACATTGAAGACCCACCACGACCTAGCATAGAAAGGGTAATAGAAGAGGTCGCTCCTATTTTTTCTACAGAACCAAGTTGTGTCGACCCGCTCGTTGACTATTTGCGCCACGAGACCCGACCAGCGGAATGCAACATAACTCGGAGGGTAAAGCGGAAATCAGCTCGCTATGTTATTGTTGGAGAGCAATTGTATCACAGGTTGTTCACGCTCCTCTACTTGTGCTACTTGCGACTGATAGAAGTGAACCAAGTTTTGCATGAGATCTACGAAGGTCTCTGTGGAGGACACTTGGGGGGCAAGGCATTAGCCCAAGAAAGCTCTAAGACAAGGCTACTACTGGCCCACAATGAAGGAGGGCACAATGGAGTTAGTTCGAAAGTGCGATAAGTGTCAGCGGCACACTAACATGCCAAATTATTCCGCCGCCAACCTAAGGTACCTCACTAGCCCGTGGCCATTCACACAGTGAGGATAGATATTCTTGGTCCCTTCCCACCTATAACCGGGCAGAGGAGGTTCTTGGTGGACTATTTTGCTAAGTGGGTGGAAGTCGAGCCGCTAGTATACATCACAACTTGCAATGTCTAGAATTTATTCTGGAGAAACATCGTCTACAGATTCAGACTCCCCAAGTTATTGATATCAGACAACATTAAGAAATTCGAAGATGGGAATCCAACAGAACTAGTGTGTTGAGATGGAAATCCAATAGAACTTCACCTCGGTGGCCCACCCCAAGGCAAATGGTTAGGCTAAAGGGACAAACAAGGTGATCCTCCGTGGACTGAAAGCTTGACTTTCCTGAGCTAAGGGTTTATGGATGGACGAGTTGCCTAGTGTTCTTTAGGCCTACCAAACTACTATCAAGACAACAACCGATGACTCTCCTTTCAACCTGACGTACGGGACGGAGGCTATCATCCCAATTGAGATCGAAGTGGAAACCTTATGGTCTAAGACATACGATGAGGAGGTTAACGAGGATGAGCTACAGATGAACCTCAACTTAGTGGAGAAGGTCCATGACTTAGCCTACATCCGGACTGCAGCATACCAACAACGGGTAGCTCGGTACTAGGGGTGGAAATGAACCAAGCTTTTCATGAGCTATTCAAGCTCAGCTTGTGAAAAGCTCGACTTGTCTCAAACCAAGTCGAACTTCGAGCCGAATTCGACCTTTATATATGGCTCATATCTTATTTGAGTCGAACTCGAATAAGATACGGCTTGGCTCGTTAAGCTTGTGAGCCTAGTCGAGCCTATATATATGAGAGTGTATATTATTATACATATTATGTGCTTCTGCAAGAAATCTTATTGGTGGGGATATAGATATATGGTGGCCCCATTCACATTCTAAAGAAAGCAATTACCAAACAAAAAAAGAGGGAGAAATCAATGGAACTAGCCAAAAACCCTTTCAGTTTCAACTTTCAAGCTTCAACCCTCCCTCTCCCTACGACTGCGATTGGCGACTACAAAACTACGACCCTGCCTCACCCAATCACCCTCAAGCTCTCTCACTCTCAGACTCAATCGAGTCAACACCCAGCGCTAGCAGACCAGCTGTACCCACAGCTCTAAGTCAAAGCTCAGCTCTTAGCCTCTCAGTCTTCTCACAGTCGACACCTGACGATTGATGCGGCAACGCCCGACGGTATTGTTACCTCTCACCTCTCACAATCTCAGTCTCTCAGATTTTTCTTCTTCTTCTTCTTCTTCTTCTTCTTCTTCTTCTTCTTCTTCTTCTGCTTCCCGATGGTCCACTTGTGAGAGCCCTCCAAATGCAAGACCAGCTTCAGTGCTTACACACAAAAAGCCTTGAGTTCGAGCTCAAGCTCGACCTCGAATAGGCTCGGTTCATTATCGAGCTCGAATATATGGCTTTTTCATTCGAGCCGAACTCGAGCTTGTATTTTTATTTTGGATCGAGCTCGAGCCTTGTAATGTTATACCGAGTTGAGCTTGAATACCCAAATATTCAGCTCGACTTGGCTCGAATCCACCCCTACTCGGTACTACAATATCGAAGTTAAGAGATGCCAATTTTGAATTGGCGACTTGGTACTTAGGAAGGTTATGGTACCTAAGTCTAGTGTAGGAAAGCATGGTCCAAACTGGGAAGGCCCCTATAGAGTGCTCAAGGTTATTGGTGAAGGAACGTACGAGCTTGAAACATTGGAGGGAAGGCAAGTACCTCGTGCGTAGAACGTTAATAACTTAAGGAGGTACTACTTATGAGGAGTTCGGAAGTTTTGAGCTACATCCACGAGAACAAAGGTATAGACCGCCTGCTACGACGACCTAGTCAAGCGAACAAGGGGAAGCCCAACCACTTTCAACTTTAAGATCCCCTATGCCAACTTGAAGATGTCGACAACTCAGTCCATCGACAACATTTTGCCTTAGCCAAAATCAAAGCCTAATCGCTTTGAAAGTCTAGGCATAGGCACACCTCAGCAACCTCAAAACGTGTTTTGACACTTAGCCTATTTTCTAGTGATAGAAAGTAGAAGGCAAGAAAGAGGGGCACAATATATGCAAAAAAGTCAATTGCATTGAGTAATGTAAAGTACATCATACATAGCTCAAAAAAAAAGAAGAAAAAACAAAAGAAAAAGAAGTAGAGCATTTTGAGATCACCGAGCTTGGAGGCTCAACGTGTAACATATATACAGGGGGGTCCAAGAAAAGAGGCAAGAAGTTCAAATGTCCATGGGTTCCTCGATGTCCATATCGTCAGCTCCATTGCTTCTAGTACCATGTTTTCCATCTGTATCACCCTCGACACCCCCACTGATCTTGTCTTCCTCCTCGGAGTCAGGCTCCTCATCAACCCGATCCATCATCTCGTTGGTGTATGCCAAACTCTTCAGCTTGGCCAAGTCAAAGTGTGGGCACACCGAGGTCACCAGCATCCGACATAGTTTGAAGCCCTAACGGAAGATGCCCATCCTGAACTCCTCTCGCTCATTCAGAAAGTCAGGCAAAGTCTTGAAGTCCTCAACAACTCGAACTTCAGCAACATGGACGTCATCGAGAAGTTTCCCTTGAAGCTCAGCAAGCTTGGCCTCCTTCTCTCATAACTTGCAGCCTTTGGCTTCTAGCTTGTTGGTCAAATTCTCAATGGTGCTTGCCAGGTTGGCACTATGACTTCGCTGTTGGGCAATTTTGGCCTTCAAGTCATGGACAAGATCGATAACTCGTTTCAAGCAAGACCGGTACTCCATCACCTCCTTGTCAAGGACTTGGGCTCTAGCAGCCCCCCTTTCGGGTTACCCCAGTAGTTCGTAGGCCATGGTGTTTGCCTAAAAAATGGTGTATCAGTAGAAAGATAAATTTGGCTAAGTATGAAGGAAGAGATTGGGTACATACCACCAAGAGGCAGTGCATAAGCTTCCCACCTACTTCGCCAAAACGCGACTTACAGAGCTCAACGACCTCCTCTAGAAAGATGGCCTCCTTGCTCTTCACTAGGGCTGTTCGGAAGTCTAGGATGATGGCCCCAACGTCTAGAGTAGTGGTCGCCTCAACCCCGAGTTGTGGAAGGGGCTCCTCGGAAGTTCGGGCGGCCTCGGGTTCGAGCGAGGTCCCCTCTAGCCATTCCTCCTCGACAAGGTCAACTATTGGCATGGCTTCAACTGCGCTCCATTGACCGACCTCGCTAACTACATTGACGACTTCAACAACGCCGATCTTCACGACCTCACTACGCGCCAAAACTCCAAGGCTATGAACAAGTGAAATGGGCCCCTGAGGGTCCTATTTATAGACAAATGAATTGAACTATGGGCGATTGAGATCAGTTGGATCCAATGATTCGCAAGGATATGGTGGTTCGTATTCTGAGGCAAAATCAATTTAGCACATTTTTTGCATCCGCGCGACCTAATGGCTGCATGGCATCCATGTAACCTCGTGCCTAGGCCAAACTAGCCAAACCAACCCGATCCTAAGCCATTGGTCAGACCACGATTGAGGACGAAACTCAAACCAAATCACCTCAGGTTAAGACTACACCCTCACCAAACTTATCACATTGAACTTGGGAGTGGGGGCAATTGATGATGGGTAATTTGATTCTCCAATGATATCAAGACACGTGGCATTGCAAAACAACGAAGTGACACCTCGACACCACATAAGTATACCCCAGGAGCACTTCGGGCACTTCACAACTACATCGATGACCTCGCCACCACTCTAGTAGGCCAAATTGTGAATAGTTAGGCAAGACCTTAGGTCAACATAAGAGGCGACCTGCTTCCACCGATCTGACTTGACTCTGATTAGTGACCTGCCTGATGTGTCGAGTGACCTCCCCTTAAGTAGGCTATTGCCTCTAAATTCCCCGGGAGCATGATGCCACATTGGAAGAGTTGGTTATTACCCTGCCCGCTTCGGGCATGATTGGATAAATGTTATCCACTTATGCGGAGTCCACCTCTAGGCATGAAACCACCTCCAAACTAGATAGGCCAGAGATCCCAGATGCGTTTCATGAGGCTCACGGTAGCTCACCTATATAAGGGCCTCTCCTCTAACCTCATAAGGTACATGCAATTTAGCTTTCTAAGCACTCTAACTCTCTTACAATCAAATACCAGCTCGCTAACTTAAGCACCGGAGTGCCCACCCCGGGTCAAGCAATCTGGGCACTCTGATTACTTCTCTCTTAGAGCTCAACCAAACGACCTACTCAATCCAGCATCCGAGCTGCCAACCAGCAGGGAGTACTAGATCATGCATCATCAATTAGTAATAAAACTTTAGAAAGAAATTAATGGAAAATTTGTTTTTCTACTTTTGTAGATATCTAAATATAGTGGAGATTTTTGATTGACAGTTCTTACATTTGAAAAATGTACATTTTACAAATTTATTCCTCAAGTTATTATTTACAATAAAAAATGATTAAAATATTAACAATATTATAAAATAATAAAAAGATAAAATATTAAAACAATAAATTAAATTACAAAGGAGATTGTAATTTTGGATAGGAAAAAAGAGTAAATCCCTTAAACCTCCCCTCATGATTTTTGGGTATAATGGGACTTATACACCCCTTTTATTAAATCTTTATTTTGCCCAACTTAGTAGAGGTTTAAGGACAGGTCAAAGTTCAGGGGAGATTTAAGGGATTTATCAAAAACAAAGATCATTAATTTTTATGTTAAGAGAGGAAATTTTCTCCCTAGTTTTATTTTTATTTTTATTTTTTTTACAAGGGCACACCCTATCCACACTCATCTTTACTTCACAAGTGGCAGTAGAGAGCAGCCACTGCTGCCCCTTCTCCCCATCTCTCTTTTCACATTCCCCTACTTAAGCTAAGAAGAAGAAGAAGAGGAAGAAAAGGGAGGGAGAGATGATAAGGACAGTGGTTGAGTTCTCTGGTTAACTGAGAAGACAATGAATAGTGAAGTCTTTAAACAAAGAAAGGAGTATTATTGGAACTTTGGAAGTAAATTTTGTCTGCTACCTTCAAATGAGCTCATAAGTAGCTTGGCCTCTAAACCATTCAATGGCTTCTTTGGCATACAAATAAGTGATTTAGAATTAGAGGTACAATTAAATGACCTCGGGTCGCTGAAAAAGCAACATTTTCAACATTCCGAGGTTAATTTTACATTACCAAAAGCAACCTTAGTATAAAATCAGTACAATGGGGACGAGAACTTGAAGATTTCAATGCACACTGTTGAAGAGTTAGGGCTGGCAAATTTTCAACCCAACATGCTAGCCCACCCAACCCAAACATTAATCGATGGGTTGGGTTTTATCCATTACCAACAGGCGATCCATTAGCCATAGCCTCTTGTTTTTAGTTCAACACCAATAATGAAGATCTTTAAACTTTTTCCGGAGATTAGGCTTAAGTAGTCATGAATCTCAATCTCAAAAGCTTCAAGAAATAAAAGTTTTGATCAAAGAAGCCCAAGGTCTCTCTCGTGAATATCCATTGCAAGAAAAGGTCTGCTTGAAGCTGCAGAAAAGTGTCTCTTGTTCATCAAAGGTCATCAAAGACCTAGCAAAGCTCTGCTAGATCTCAACTGATTTTTTATTTTCGTCATATTTCAATTTATTCAAATCTATGTTACGTGACTTAGAAGAATTCACCCCTAAAAGTTAGGGGTTAGAGGGAGGGAACCCAAACACATATATATCTCACAACAGCATCCCATTCTACCGATGTGGGATACCTCACATTAGCATCTCATACTACCAATATGGGACAAATAAATCGTAACAATCTACATACCTCTCTCTTCTACAAAATCGGCTTTATTTGTCACGATTTCATTAAATATGACCTTGCTCTAATTGCTTCAAGAAAGCCACCATGTAAGGTTGAGATAAATGAAATTTTTGACCTTCTTTTTGATCTAAACAAAGCGAAATCATGTTCTCCATGGGGAGTCTCGGATCGGAACCTCTCTCTTTTCCGAAGCTTGTTGAATCGGACAGTTTATGCGTTTCTTTTCTGTAATTTATTTCATTTACTGTGAATTTTATAATTTCTATATTTTTCTACAATTTTTTTTTCATCTTCCATGTTTTTTTCTGTTAGCTTTTTCTACAGTTTCCGTGATTTCTGCTATTTATCTTTGTTTTCTATGTTTTTATAATTTCTGTTATATTTTCCTGTAATTTCTGTTTATTCAATATTTTTAATATTATATTTTTGTAATTTTTCTATAATTTGTGTTAGCTTTTTTTTGTATTTTGTGTTTTTATAATTTATTTTTTTCTGCAATTTATCTTTTTTTTTTTTGTATTTTCTTGTATTATAATATATAATTTTTTATATTTTTGTGTTTTAATGAATTAAAAAGATAATATATTGGGTAGGTTAGGTTGAATTTGGTCAACCCGTTTAATTTACACTAAATGGATTATTAATGAATTGGTGGGTTAAACGAGTTGGGTTGAAGCTCAACCCAAACCCAAGCCGCCTAAAAGCACCCAATTGCTACTCCTACAGTGTTGGTAATATGGCAGTTGATTTTTATGTGTCTCTTAAAACCTCCTTTAAGGTTTGGTCAAATATGCATTCCACTCCTAAGGTTTACCTAACACCTCATACCCTACCCCGTTTGACAATTGACACCAACCAAACTACCGGTAAAAGATAGAACCCAAACGGCTGGTCTGTATGTCCCGATCGAAGAAAAACCATTGAATTGAAAACTTTTGTATTAGCTTGACCTTGACCCACAGGATCTGCAAGTGGTTATGGGTTTGAATGTTCATAGGTTCCAACCCAAACAGGGTAGAACAGTGGAGCTTCATTCACGTGTAGTGTAAAATTGTAAATCAGGAGGCAGAAGGAAGAGGATCTGTATCTAGTCTAGGAAATTAAATGGATAAAGAAAAGAAAGCTCTAACATCAAGAAGGATCAAGGATATGCATCTAGCTAGTCCAGGAACCAATAAATAAACAAAGTAGAAAGTAAAACCTTATCCATGCAGCTAACTCACTCTCACTTTTCATCTTTTAGAAGTGTGTCCAAAATGTTATTGTCAGAAGGAGCCGGGGCGGGGTCAGTCTCCAGTGATTTATGCCCGTCCCTTTACAATTCTAAGGCGGTACCTGTATCTGTTTTCCATGGCATCAGTAACCACTAAGACCTCCTCTTTTTAACTAGCTTGGATTGGACTTTGTAAATTAACTGCAAAGATTAATTCTGAAGGAAGCCTTTTTTTGTAACCCATCTACGGATGGTTCGGATTCGAACTGATACTGTTCATGTCGGATCTGATAGGATTCAATTTGAATTTGAATCTTATCGGTAAGTCGGATCTTCGGTTCTGATCCGATCCGACCTGTTTTCTTTAAAAATTAATAAATTATTAAAATATAAATATTTTTAATTATTTTCATTATTCATTATATATATACACACATGTTTTTATAATATAATAAATTTATAAATAAATAAATACCATCCGATCGAATAGGGATGATCCGAATCCGATTCGAGATCCGAACAAGGGCGATGACCAAAATACATATCCGATATCCATTTGCACCCCTAAACCCAGCCTCTCCGTAGCAGTGGATGGATTAATATATTTAGACTGGGGTATTACTTTTGTATATTGGGTGGGTTTGGGATGTACGTTGAGGCGCTTTAACCAATGAAGTTTCCTTAGACATGACAAAGGCCGTTATTTGCCAATTAAGTAGCTATAGCTAAGCTAAGCTAGTCTGTATTTATAAAGGAATTAGCAGCCAAACATGTTTGTTTTGGTTTGAAGTCGAGTCTAAACGTAAACGACATGGGCCATGGCCGGCCTAGCTGGTCAGGACTCAGGAGCCGGCCCGCTGCCTGGATCTGCTGCTCGCTCCACTCCAGTAGGACAGGACACAGGACCAGTACTCTCTCTAATCTCTATAGCCTAAGCTTCCTCCTTTCATCCTTTCTATATATAATTTGAGCATGGAGCCATGGACCGTGTCCATCTGCTGCCACCTGCCAATATACTTAAGAGCCTGGATCTGTTGCTTGCCAAATTTTGTGTAAAACTCAGCAGATCCCAATTCCCAGGTGGCCATGGGTTATAGCTCAGCTTGGATATCTTCTCTTCCTATAAGCCACTCTTCCCACATCCTTACCTGCAGTCTGCAGAACACTACAGGCGTGCTTGTGGGTACGAGATCCGGCTCCGCGGAGGCTTCGGATCTGTTCTCCACAAGTCACTACAGCCGCAAATAGGGAACATCTACCCATGTTAGATGCGTTTTGTTGGCAATGGATCCGATGATCATAGCGGAGAATTACCTCCATTGATTTGATGCTTCAGAAATACAAAAACCTCTCTCTTTCAATTTGTTTGGTCCGAGTGTGAGATCATCCTTCGAATTCTTCCATTTCAGTGTCAAAATCTCTGCCGGTCTACCTTTTGCGTTGCCAACATATCTCACCACCGCCCTTCCCCACCTCGGCATGGCCATCTCTTGATTTCACGGCCAATCCGCTTTGTGTTGACGACAAATCTTGCCGCCAAGAGGGATTAGGTTCAATGTCTTGTCGGATACCTCGCTGTAGTTGCTGATAGTGATAGCTTCCATCGCCTTCCTCAGTTCTCACTGACAAATCAAGAAGCTTAGCCTACACCTACAGCTTCTTCCTTCTGATACCGAAGAAGAATTTGGTCAATTGTTGGATCTGTTTGAAACATGGAATCACAGACATGAATGACCCCCGGACTCCTTTTGAAACGTCTCAGTCAGCACGATATTCAATAGTAACTGCAGACTGCCACGTGCCGTTCCTGATTCTGCCTTAAACTCATCGCATCTTGCTCGCTAGAATTGGGAATTGATTAATCACGTTTTACGATGGACGCAGCAGATGTGAGCTCGCAGTCGCCTCCAAGGCAAATAGGCGATTGGATATTTCGATTACGATTTGTTTGTTCTGTTTCTGTCTTCCTCATGCAATTCTCTCTCTCTATTTAAGAATCTTTTATTTTAAGAATCGAGAGAGAGAGAGAGAGGCTACAACTACAACTGCAGGTCTTAAGAGAACCTGGAGTTCAAGAAAAAGCAAATGAAAGGTCGCTGCCTTTTGAAATGCCTACTCCTCCCCTTTTCCATTTTCATTCTTTGCAACCAGTCCCATGCAAGACGAATACAACCAAGTTTACAACCCCAGAATATCACAACCCAGATTGAGCTCCGAAAATCCCACAAAAGTTTATCAGTGCCCACTATTATAGCAGGAATCCTGTGCTTCGTGGCCGGATCTATATCTAGTGCTGGTGGGATTGGTGGTGGTGGGTTGTTCGTACCCGTTATAAACATAGTGGCAGGTCTAGACCTCAAGACGGCTTCAATTTTCTCGGCTTTCATGGTCACAGCAGGGTCAGTTGCCAATGTTCTCTGCAACATTTACTTCAAGAACCCCAAATATGGTGGTAAGGTTTTGACTGACTATGATATAGTACTCCTATCAGAGCCCTGCATGCTGTTGGGGGTGAGTGTTGGTGTCATCTGCAACATTGTTTTCCCTGAGTGGCTTATTACTGTTCTGTTTGCGGTTTTTCTTGCTTGGACCACTTCTAAAACATGCAAAACCGGTTTGTTGTATTGGAAATTGGAATCTGAAGAGGCGATTGGAAATGGGTCTGAGGCATCAAGAGATGGGTGTGTGATAGAGGAGGCTTGTGAAGGTAGTCCTGAGATTGCGTGGAAGAAGGTGGGGGTTTTGGTTATGATATGGTTCTCATTCTTTGCACTTCAATTCATTCGTGGAGACAAGAAAAGAGATGATGGAAAGGTACTTGTTCTAATCATCTTTCTTTCTTATCCTCCTTGCAACTGTTCATTTGATTTTTGCTTGCTTGGAAAATGAAAAGAAGTACTCCCTTGTTTCATCGATTCAGTTAAGCAATTCATTCCTGTAATTTTCCCTGATGCCTTGGATTGGAATAGGTCCGAACACACACTAATATTTAGGTTTTGGCCTTTTGGGTGCTCCACTGAATGCGAGGGCCCCAATTGACTTGGATTTTCTTTTGAGTTCTCTAATGCGGCTCTAGATCTGGTCCCCATAGGAGTGAGGTGCTATAGGCCAGAAGCCGTGATTAGCATGTTAGTCGGTGTTAACAGGGACTCCATCTCCATGGGCCATGGCGGGTGGCGAGTGGGGACAGTGCAGTGTGGACGTGAGACCATGGCGGCTTTTCTTAGAGCTTATCCATATATAGAACTTTCTCTCTATATGATATTTGATACAGGGAGCTTTTCCGCTCATGGATTAAGTTGAATTGGATAAGATAAAATAAATAAATAAATTATGTTGGGTAAAAATAAATCCTTTCTAAAACGATAAATAATGTGTTCTAAAATAACTAAATGCTCATGAAATGTTGTTTTTCTATTGTGTTTGAACTTTGAAGGGTATGTTGGATATTTTTTGTGTATTTTGTTAAAGAATTTGTGCACATGTGCTTTCTAGCTCCCAGCCGAGCTTGTCTCCCCAAAGACCAAAGTGGTGGTTGCGGGGTTCGATTCCGTGCGTCAACGCTGGAACAAACCAGCTAACACACCAACGAGCCAGCCCTCGGATGGTAGCTTGTCTCCTTTTTACACACATACATATTTGGATATGGACTAGGGCAGTCAGTAGTTTGGGGCCTTTGGGCCCCCAACTCGATAGAACCAACTTGTTCTATTATACAAATCTAGGTTTGCATTTTGAGTCCCCCCATTATTATTAATAGGAGCGGTTCTGGATCTGCATTTTGAGTTCATGATCATTATAGTCTTGGGATAGCGTCCTAACTTTTTATACATTATACCCATGCTTTACCTTATAGTAACTTCATATAAGACGTCTTTGAACATATTGCATTTGATCCTCTATCTGTAGTTTCTGCGGCACATTCTCATTTGGATGGATGAAATTCTTTCTCATCTTAATATATTGCCTGTACCCCAACCATCTGCACTTCCTACTCGGTCACAAATTGGTTGGAGTAAACCTCCTCTTTCTCTAAAGTTCAAGTTTGATAAGGCACTGAATTCGGTTGCTGGCGGCCTGGTGTGTTGGTCTGTTAATTCGAGACTCAAGTTGAAGTTTTTGTTATGGTAGAGAAATTAAAATTCCTCTGGGATCTCCTTTGCAAATAGAAGCCAAGGCAGCTCTTGCTGCTATCCAATTTGCTGTGGAACTTCGTGTTTCGTAAGTCATTTTTGAGGGTGATTACCAAACTGTTACTTTGAGTTTGTTGGAAGCTGATTCTACTCCTCCGTGGCAAATTAGTCTGTTTCTGATTACAAACTCCTCATGTTGCAAATCCCTCACTGCTCGGTTCGATGGTCCTCTCATTCTAGTAACAAGGCAGCCCACCTATTGGCCAAGCATGCTCTCAACAATGCTCATTCTTATACTTGGTCTTCCCCTCCATCCTTTTTATTTGAAACTTTGTTGATGTATTGTAATTCCGGAATTAGGTCTCTGGCTCACTGCTGCAGAGCTTTAGCCTTCGAAAAAAAACAGAGAGCAATAGGGTATCATAGATTTATTGTCAAATTACCAAGCTGAAGTAAGGGTCAGCTTTTTTTTTTTCTTTTTCCTTTTTTTTTTTTTGGGGGGGGGGGGAGGGTACTTATGATTGGGTCAGTTCTGGCTATAGTACTCAGTACTTACAAATCCTATGGAGTCCAGAAAGTTTTCATTTATCTGAATTCCAATTCAAAGATGATCTGGATTTAATCTGTTTATAGGATCAAATATGGATTCACCCCAATCCAATAATATTCAAATATATATGCTTATGTCTGCATAAAATCAATATGCAAATTGGTCTGAGTTTTGTTTGTTTACCAAGAGTCATAGTTTCAACTTGAAGTCTTATAGAAAGCTATTTTCAAGTAATTTCATTTGTGATATACAATATCAAGGTCGCTATTAATTCATTTATTAATAATTATAATATTTCATTTATTTTTTGTTTAATTTATTAATAGTATTAAATATCCAAGTCCCATCTACATCCAGTAGGGTATGATGTTGACATGGACGAGGAAACAATCAAGTTGCTCACCTAATGGGTGTGTCATGAGACGGATATATAGTATTGAAGGACCATGTCAGACCTCAGCATGCCATCATCTGGATTATGATGCTAGCCAATTCAGTTAAAGAAAGCCGCATGCCAACCATATGCCTTGGCAAAAGAAATTATGAAAAGAAAATTGAAATATTTGGGAATGACTACAGAAATCCAGGTTCAGAATTCCACTCAGATAACTTTTATATCATCTGTTAAATTGTATCCTTAGGTCTTTTCTCACTTCTTCCCATCATGTCCTTTTTGGCCTTTCCCTAACTCTAGCATGGAAAAGAATTTCTCTTGGCAATAATTTTAGTTGCTTTGTTTCATTAAAATATATTTATGTGGCAAGAACAATGGATCATTGACACACATTTATCTAATGGCCTTTGCAAGGGTTGAAATGTTCCAATGTGAATGTATTTATAATTAATGGAACTGTTTAACATTGTTACAGAACATAATACAATTAGAACCATATGGAAACGCATATTGGATTATCTCAGCATCCCAAGTTCCTCTTGCCATAATTTTTACTGCTTGGATTCTTTACCAGACAAGTGCACAAGGCCATACTTCTTATAAACAGGTATGTTACAATAGTTATTTGAACCAATTGATTGTATATTGAACTTTGTCAGAAGACCATTTTGGTTTATGGCTCCTGAGGCATATCAACTAAAAGCTCACTTTTTTTGTGAAGGAGATCGGAGTCCCAATTAGAAGCCCATGCCCATCCAATCTTGTTTTCCCAGTAATGGCACTCTTAGCAGGGATCCTGGGTGGTATTTTTGGTATTGGCGGTGGAATGCTAGTAAGCCCACTTCTTCTTCAACTTGGAATATTGCCAGAGGTAAATAACACCTTCATTCCATATTTGTCATTTCATATATATCCAAGTTTTTCTTTGCAAATGTTATTACACATGTTTCTTTTCCATATCAGAATTTGTGCATTTGCTTGTGACAGATGTATTGTGTAGGAATTATATGGAAAACCTGAAAAATATGGAAAATTTAGGGCATAGGATGAAGGGTGAAGTTAAGTCATTGAGAATGAAGTGAGCCTATTTTAAGATTTGGACTTAGGATTGGTAAACTAATGCTTATGTCTTAACCCAAAAGAAAAAAAAAAAAAAAGACTACTGCTTGGGTCATGGAATTCGTAGTCTGAAAAACCAATAAAGTGAGGAGAAATAGGTGAAATTTTAGCTGTTATCTGTCTGAAAGGCTCACATGGTGTGTGTGTGTGTGTGTGAGTTCTGTTGTTGTTGAGTTTCTATTGGGGTAAAACAATGACAGGGTAATGAAATTAGTGAACAGGAGGCTAAATACTAATAACTTGCTATTTCAGAATTCAATCCAGTGCACAATATTAACAATGGAAAGCAATGACCAGAGTGGCCACCATATTTTCAAACTTAATTTGTGAACAAGAGATTAATAACTTGATATTTCAGAAACCTATCCTGTACATAATAATTGCCAATGGAATTCAATGACTGGTAACCACCATATAATGGATAAAGCCATTATCCCTGAAATATTGACCTTTGTCTTGATGAAGTACAAGGATAATGGGTAAATCCAGAAGAAGAAATGAAGCCTTTATACAATGGGTAGCCTGTTGCATATCTTCAGGGCAAACTGGTATGAAGTGACAATGATCAAAGAAAATAATATAGAACAAAAAATAAGGTTCAGTTGCTGGTCAAAATGAAAATTAATATATAACCGAAGTTGAAATTTTTCCATCACGAAATATGATATTGAGTGGAGAGAAACCTATTTTTCTTGATCAGAAGGGAAACACCTTAGTGACATTCCTAGTATATCAAGGAATTGGCTAGTTATCCCTTTCTGGGAAGCTTTCCACCCTTGGATACCATGCATCTACTGAAATTAAAATATCATGCACTTGAGGTGCACTAAAATTATGTTTTCTTAATTTTAATGAAATCAAATTCACATTGAGGTCATTTTAAAGACCAAAATTTTGGATAAGACAGCGTACATGATTGTTGCAAGGCACTGAATTAGGGAATATTTACTAAGCACAGAGATCTCTAAACAACTTAGTCCAATGAAGAAAACATTCATTTATCATTAATTGGATGGACTTTCTTACTATTGTTTGTCATCAGAAAAAGAAAATCTCAATATTTTTACTCGATGCATCTTGAGCTTAATGTATATGATTACTGATGTTTAAAGTATATTTACCTGGGTGTACTTTCTCAGAATTCAACTTATCTGCATTGCCACTAGAGTGATTTGAACTTTCTCTTTTAGCAAGACTTAGGTGATTTAAATAATTCAATGTGGCCTGTATTCCTTCTCTTAAGGAATTGAAACTATCAACATCTCTAATTTTTATGCTCAAGTAATAAAAGGTTCGACCCTGAATACATCAATCCCTTCGTAAAAAGTGTGATTCCCTTCAAGGTTTTCAGAACCATCGTTAGATTTTTTTAATCACTTTTTCGAGGTGCAGGTTACAGCAGCCACTTGTTCGTTCATGGTTTTATTCTCTTCTTCAATGTCTGCAACGCAATACTTATTGTTGGGCTTGGAGCACAGAAATGAAATTGCCATATTTTCTATTGGTTCTTTTCTGGCATCATTGGTTGGATTGCTGGTAGTACAGAGGGCCATAATGAAATATGGTAGAGCCTCCCTCATTGTATTCTCCATTAGTACAGTGATGGTTCTGAGTACAGTTCTGATTACCAGCTTTGGAACGATCCATGCATGGAAGGACTACACAAGTGGGAAATACATGGGATTCAAGCTACCCTGTTGATCAAGACAAGGTGCCTTCTATACTTGGTTTTGGAAACAGATGACAAGGATGACAATGGTGGAAATGAGCTCTCAACTAGTGGAACATATTTGCCAGGTTGCACCCATGCTTGACCCAAGAAATCGGAGAAAGAATTCTACATTAAAGAGTTTCATAAAGTGAGTTAGATTTCATATGCCGAATGAGATCAAACTTGATGGGGAGTACCTAGAGTCTGGAGCGAGGTATTGATTATTGAACCCTGGCATTCTGGATGAACACCTCGTTCTGTTGGATTCCAAGTTTGCAAGCATTCTTGCCATGAATTTGGCTAAATCTCGGCAAGTAATAATTTGTATTGGTAGAACATGAATTTGTAGCTAATGTAGCTCGAAAAAAAAAAGAAAAGAAAATTGTAGTCACTGTTTCTTGCTCTTGTATCGCCTCCTTGTACCAAAAAGAATGAAACAGTAAGCAAAGGGATCCGAAGACTTTGTCAAATCATTACATATGATAGTAGTTGACATCAAATGTCAAGACGGAGATGTGAGAATAATGTTAGCCTTGACCATCTTATATTAACAAAATAGCCAAAATATTTAAGCTTAATAAGCTGCTTAAGTGCTTTCCTCAGTTGACTAGTTCCCACCCACCCCCAATGACTTTCTTCTCTTGTTTTATTTATTTATTTATTTATTTTGTTTCTTTCCTTTTTAGCCAACCATTCTATTATACAGTATGCAGCTCGACTTGGTCCTACATAGGGGTGTCAATTGGACTGGATTTGGTCCAATCAGATCCAGTCTAATGTGTGTCCATTATAAATGGATCCGGTCCAATCCAATCCAATGAATGTTTTGGACCAATTTGGACCGGTCCAATTCAATGTCTGGACTGTCTAATCTGTTCAAATTTATTTTGATTTAGATTGATTTCAACCCAAATCCAGTCCATTGACACATATATTCTTATATCAATGAACTAGATATTGGCTTAATCCAACCCAATCCAATATAAATTTGGTACGGACAGATCAGGTCCAATCCAAACTAATAAATATTTTCGACCGGATTGGTCTAATCCAATATGTCTTGTTGGTTTGTCCAATCCATCCAAATTGATTTTGGATTGGACGGGTCCATTGCACCCTTAGTCCTAGGAATGGCAATGGGGCGGGGATGGGGAGCCTCAAAATCCTTGTCCCTGTCCCCGCTAACGAGGATAAGGTTATCCTCATCCCCGTCCCCACAGCTATAGAGATCCCCACTCTCCATGATTTTTTATAATGTCAATCATTTTTTTTTTGTTTTTTATTTTATTTAAAAAATAAAAATAATTAAATTTTACAATTCTATTAGACAAGATTTAAATATTTTTAAAAAATATTAATATATAGAATTTTACAATTTTGAACAGTTATTGACTTCAACTAATCCTATCTTCAATCACACAGGTTGGGCCAATAATCAAAGTAATGGTTTTTTTTTTCTTAAAAAAACAAGAGTTTCCTCAAAAAAATAATGGGTTTTATGAAAGGTCGTTTACTAGAATACCCTCCATAATTTCATTGATTTACTTAAACCTGCCCTACAGTTTTCATTTTACTAAAACACCCCTATAGTTTGTGACCTATTTACTTAATCGACCTTTCATTAAGAAGTGTTTGTTTTGCCATATGAAAATAATAACATAATCACCTAAACTGAGTGGGAAATGTTCAAAGGCATGGGCCCATGATTGTTTATTCCAAAAGTACCCTTAACATTTCTTCGTATAGAAAACAAAATTGACCAAATAGAGCAAAATAGAATAGTTGCTCGTGTCTTATTAGAGGAAAAATGGTATTTTTTTATCATTGTTTTAAAAGCCTTAAGCCTTGAAGCGTGAGGTATACACATTAAGGCAAGGTGCACAGATTTTGCCTTAAGGCTTAAGCCTCACAACTTTGATGTGAGGTTTAAGCCTTTGTCAAAATGAGGCATAAGCCTCAAGCCTTAAGGCGTGAGGCATATCCTGAGGCATAAAAAGTCATAAGCCTCAAGTATCAATGATTACTTAGTCAATTAATACAAAAAATATACATTTTTATAATTTAAAACACATAGAAAAAATAGAAAAAAACACTTCAATAATTATGGCTCAAATAAAAAATAAAAGAACCAGTAAGGAAAATCAAATTCCATTAGATTTTCTTAGTGTTTTAAGAGAGCTTAGTGCAAAAAGGACTAATCAAGTTTTTAGTTTCTTTTGGATAAATCTAGTGAGATTTTTCTTATTATTCTAAATATAATGTCCAAGTTTGTTATTTTTCTCATTTGTTCTACTAATGGATCTTTTTTTCTTTTTAATAATAATAATAATATTAATAATAATAATAATAATAATTATTGTTGTTGTTGTTGTAGATCAAATCAACTCAGTTGTTTTCTTTCTTCTAAATTGGCTTTTTTACATGAAATGTAAAATGTTTATAATTGCTAGTTGATTAGTTATTATTTTATTTAATGCTTAAATGCCGAAACTTATTGCTTATAAACTTCTAGTTTATGGATGTGTACTTTCTATCATTTTAATTTGGCATATCATGTGTTATTTTCATCAATTTACAAACTTTAATTAATTTTCCTGAAACTTTGAGGCTTATGCCTCAACTATGCCTTTAACCTTTTAAAACTTTATTTTTTTATTTTCTTTTGATTAAATTTATTCAAATAGACATTAGGGTCAAAACTGTTATTTTTCACTTTTATCTGATGAAAAGTTGATTTAATAAATCAATTGCAAAATATAGGGGTATTTTAATATAAGGCAACTGTAGGGTAGGTTTTAGTAAATCCATGAAAAACTATATGGGGTGTTTTATTAAATGACCGTTTAATGAAATATGAAACAAGCTCATCCCGCGATCTGGTTTATGGATGAATTTTACCACTTAACCAGGAAGTTTAGTTCTCCAAGGGATCAGTATTTTACCAGGAATGGGATCTTCTAGCATTACCTTGTAAAATAAAAAAAGATAATAATACATAAATACCTCACTGCCCCCCGACCTAATGCCATCAAGTGTGCCATTACAAAGAACACAGCCTCATTTTGTGGGTCAAAAACTCCAATCAAGTCTGGATTAAGTTAGCCTGGTGACTGATCTTTTTTTCTATATATTAATGGTCTTCTAAAAAGTTGCATACATTTCCACGAAGCTCGTATTATTTTCAGATTTATTAACGAAGACCTTGACAAGTCAATTCCCTTTTGCAGGATTAAACAAAATAAAATGATTCAATTATCAGTTGCCTCACATTTATACCTCTCGAGGGAGGAAAACCCCCATTCCAAGTTCCCAAGCCAGATCTTGGGTCAGACATATGGGCTTTTAGAAAATATATAAATGAAAAACATTCAAGCATATATATGAAGTAAATTTTTTTTTATAAAGACAGAAGTGATAAGAAACTAGCCCCAACTGCAATTTGGGTGCATTTTGCTTCCAAGATATTTAGATTTTACACGAAAATGGTGTTATAGATAGATGCAGTTAGATATATGCTGTAGATCGAAGAATGTCCGGCGAGCAATCTAGGATCTAGAGCATCTGGTTCATGAACCAGACTTAGAAGAAATGGTCTAGCAATCAACTATTGAAGTGATTCATCACCCTAAACTCACATTCTGGCACAGATACATTTAGAAATGGATTTTGAATGAGCCAACCCTGTTGACTCTGTAACTTTGATTGTCATCATACTCGTGGAACTCACCAACTATGAAAATAAAACCAACCCTGTAAGGCTGTAACATACTCTGGTCTACATATTTGTGTTCTAAAATAATACCCAGTCAAACAACGCGTATTGGAGGGAGCCCTGTAACATGATGTACATAGATTAAGCAAGTAAAACTGCAACTGCAATACTGAAAATTAAACCTACTCAAAAGAAGAAAATAAAAAAACTAATGACAAGTTTGAGCAATTGGATAGACAGCCTGTCATTTAATGATTCAAATGATTTGAGCCATGCACTAATCTTCGATTCATCATTCTGGAAAGACTACTCTCCATATTCTATCTCTATAAATATGTTTGATTCAAACACAATCCTTCCCATCTTTCCTCTGTCTCACACTCCTCCGGATTTCTTCCAAATCCGAGTTGTTTCTTCTCTCTGTGTTTTTGCAAGATAAAAATGACGGAGTTGAGAACACTCTTGGGCTTAGCTGCTTTAACCATGATTGTCCAGCTAGCCGTAGGGGCTGATTTAAAGGTGGGAGGTTCAAGTGGGTGGGATACAACCACCGACTTACAGACATGGGCAGCAAGCCAGTCGTTTTTTGTTGGAGATAGCCTGAGTAAGTCAAGAATCACTCTCTCAAGTCTCAAATTCTCAATTACCCACATTGCACATTTTTAGTAAATGATCGTTTCAAAAGAATATCCAGACCCTTTTTTTGATCAATTTCAACCAGCTTGTTTTTGAAACTCTCTTTCTGTGTTCATTGTTTGCAGTTTTCACGTACTCGTCCATCCACGACGTACTAGAGGTTACGAAGGCGGACTATGACTCCTGCTCCTCAAGCAACCCAATCAAATCTTACAATGACGGCAATACTACAATCCAGCTCTCTTCTCCGGTCAAGAGATACTTCATCTGTGGAAAGACTGGACATTGTGACCAAGGGATGAAGCTTGAAGTTAACGTTCTGGCTTCTTCCACCCCACCAACCGCTTCTCCTGTCACTCCTCCGGCAGCCCCGCCACCTGTGGCAACTTCAACTCCCCCACCTTCACAGAAACTCTCTCCTTCCAGCCCTCCGTCTAAGTCCCCCGCTTTAGCCCCATCTAAATCACCTTCTAGCAGCCCCACACCACAAACGGTTCCTTCTACCGAGTCACCTGTGGAGCAACCCACCAGATCCCCTTCAAGCTCCGCTGCACCTCCACCTCAACCATCTTCTTCATCAAAAACCAGTAGAAATCTGCAAGTGAAGCTCGCGACGGGTTTCAGTTTGGGGATGATGATGGTTCTGGCGCTTTAACCTATTTATTTAATAAGTCATTAGTCCTTGTGTTTCATTTTGCTGCTTCGCCGGCCTCCGGGACGACCTGAGAACAAACAAAAGCTTCTGTACTTTTTTTTTTTTATGTTCTTGATGTTCCATGCTATAACATAAGAAGAAACAAGGGTACCCTAGTTTCATCACTAAAAGAGGCTAACACAATCTTATTTAAGATAAATGATAGGTATGCATAAACTAAAGCTCCTACTCACCTTTTGTGTAGCTCATTACCAAAAGGTGAAGAGAAAGAGAAAGGAGGGAAAGCCCTCTCCAATGATAATTCATAACTGTTGGCTGCTAGAGCATTTTTCTTCTGGTACATGTAACGCGGCTTTGCCCCCCACAAGGTCTCGGGCCCATTGACGTTTACAGTTTACTAAACGGGGAGAATGTGTTTCCACGAGTCTGGATCTGAGGGAGTATGCCCATTAACCAGTGACGACTGAACTACTTGGTCATCAGCTGGTAGGCTGGTAAAGTGATTATTAGCTCAATTCCTAAATTCCCTGTCTGATTACAGCGGAGGAGACTCGGGACATAATCCCGCCTTCGGAGTTGAAGAAGCTTTATTATGAGTTGTAATTCTGCTCTTGCCAGTATCTCTAATATCTCCTTTTTTTAGGCTTCTAAATATCTCCAATTCCATTCCTTGCAAGAAAATATTTATAACTTTCCAATATTAGGAGGCAAATATCTAATGTGTGGGTTGTTCTCTATTATCTAAGCATATACATTTTGGGCTTATTCTTCCATTTTATCATTTCTTCATTGAAATTTGACCGGGTCAGAAGCATTAAAAGAATATCTTGGGTAATGCTTTCCGTTTCTTTTATACTTGGTTTATTTATTTCTTCAACCTAGGCACATTGACTATATGGTCCAGTGTACACGTGACCACCCCTGGTCTACCCCTCCCGCCTCCCCTACTGAAGAAAAGAAAAGAAAAAGAGTTATATGGCCCAGTACTGATATAGAAAACTGAAACCGCAATAGCTAGAGATTGGGTTTAGGCATATAGTTTATTTGATTTTCAAGTCAGGTTTCTAAGCTCTGAGTTTCTCCTTTTTTTCTGGTAATTGCTCTGAACTTCTCAAACCATTAAAATCAAAGTTATCCACAATTTCATTTTTCCTTCAGAAGTAAATTCTTCTAGCTACGACGCTTTATCACTATCTCCTTTAGCTGTACCTGAGTAAGGACCAAGGAGATGAAGTTCTCTACCTAGCACCCCAGATCTTAGTTGTTCTTATATCTTCTTATTTCTACTATTTCTTATGCATGCCACAACTGAAGTTACTCCTTCCGCGGGTTCTGCACAAACATTCACAGGCTATACAAAATAACTAGGATTAACACTAGGCGTTTAACAAAAAATACACGAGGACTAAAATGTGACAGAAATTCAAATAAATTACCAGATTTGATTATTGAAATTTCACAATTATGAAGCAACGATAAAATGGAAGTTCACAAATTCCAGTGTGTAATCACCCGCCTAATCTACGTCATTCAGACTTCCAAGATCTAACCAAAACTAACGTAGTGGGAATAAAGACGGAAGAATAATTGAACACTTCTCCAGGAAATTGAAAGCCCAGAACTTAAGCAACTGGGGACCGGAGAACATGATCTTGTGAGGTATCAACTGCAGCGGGTGGCATGAATTGCCACATTGCAACCCCTGGGTAGCCAATGAACGGCATCAGCTTGTTGCCAGCAGCTTGGCCTTGGGCAGTAAATGCAGCTGGGATAGTCGTAGGGTGAGGCAGAAAGCTTGGTGGAGCACTCAGAGTTTTGACTTGCTGTTCCAGCTTCTCTCTCTCTGTCTTCAGCCTCTGCTTCTCGTCACGAAGTTCATTCTTCTCGGCCTACCATATTAAAAAGCAACAATGTGTAACAAAAAACAATGTAGTATAATGTCACCCATTATATTGGAAATATCAGAAAATTTAAATTCACCAAACCATATAAGGTTCAGGAGCCAACAGGCAAATTGCAAATTTGGAAAGTATTGGGTGATAAACAAAACACATCCTTAATGTAATGACAAGAGGTATTGAAATAGCAAATTGAACCCCAGGCTTACCTTCAGCTCTTTGATCTTCTCCAGTAGGCTCTCATTTGATTCCTTCAGCTTCTGGGCTTCACTTCGCAACTGAGTGACCATTCGAACAGCATCACTCAATATAGCAGCCTTGTCCATCTTGGGTGGCCTTCCAGGTTCCAGGATGGAACCCAATTCTAAGAACCTTGTATTAACATCAAAATTGATATGAGAGAGAGATAGAGTTAAAACAAGGGGCTGCAAGTGACCAAGCAACATTCACAAATACAGATAAAACTAGCCACATTGAAAGTTTGTAAGTTGTGTCAGCCTCATATTTGAATTTTGACCATGCATCGCACTGTTTCCTATGAGAAATATCCATTAGTTTTCTTTTCTTCTCTATGAATAGGATTTGAAAAGGAACTCTTTTAGCATATTGCAAAGACCCCTAGCTAAAAACTTCAAAGAAGATAAGGGGAGCAGTGGCATAATAGATAATACAGGCTAGCACATGTAAAAGGAGTGTTACAACAGTGCAAATTCTATTATTGGTAATCAAACAGGAACCATACAATACATACTAAAGAGGGGGGAGGGGGGGGGGGGGGGGGAGCATGCCTGTCATTCAGCCTATCCCTCCGCATTTTCTCCCTACATGCTTTAGAGCCAACTGCACTGCATGATTCTGTCCTCACTCTGAAATAGGTATTCAATATAAATTAGATATCATAACCAACACACTCGGGGAAAATAATATACTTGCAGATGAAGCCTAAAAGCAAATAGAACCTCATCCAACCAGAAATTATGAAAAATCCAAAAGTATTTTTCCTTTTGATAAGTAATGAAAAAACCAAAGTATTGTAATGGAGCAAAGTACCTTGTTTTCCTAACTTGCAAATTAAGAAGCTACTTACCGCTTTCGTGAGCCTACTTCCTTAAATCCATCTGAATCCCCAAAGGAACAATCAATTTCAACACTGAAAACAGATAGGTCTTTTGTCATAAGAGGGAAAGGAGAAAAATTTTGTTCTATATATAGAGCATCACAAATAAAGCACAAAAGGACAGGCAATATTTTGGTATCATCCATGAACTAAGTATCCTTGGTGTAAATAAACTACTTAAGAGGAAAAATACAAACACCTGGTGAAACTAAAGATAGGATTCAGGAAGCTAGAATCTTATTTTTCTTCCTTTTTACTTGACAGGAAAGAAATAGTTCCCAATAAATGCTTACCATGTTACTTATTACCTCAAAACAAAACAATTACCTTTGACACTCAGGGATTCAGAATAAAGCATCGCCTAGGCAAAACCAGACAGACAGTAATATATATAGCAGCATATGTAGAGAAAAAAATTAGGGTTTATATGCTTATGTGTATTTTCCTCTGAACCTGGGAGGTTCTTCAAGATCTTGTAATTATTTCCAAAATAAAATGCTTAATTAATCATTTACCAATTAATTT
The DNA here is from genome assembly GCF_055504915.1 of Nelumbo nucifera. Lineage (NCBI taxonomy): Eukaryota > Viridiplantae > Streptophyta > Magnoliopsida > Proteales > Nelumbonaceae > Nelumbo > Nelumbo nucifera. Next base: position 140,958,372 of record NC_142649.1, on the reverse strand, counting down.
ATTGCATATACATGCATTATAAAATGCTTATATTTATTTATTATTGCCAAAGTGATGGCTATTTGTTGCCCAGGCAACAACTCACCTTACCTGGCTAAAACACCTAGGCATCACCTAGCCACCTTAACTACATGCTTCATCACAAACACTGATTTGGAGGATTTTAGCATGGGTAGCAACCCGGACACACCTTCTGTTGTTAAAAAAGGGGTGCACTTCTAGTGAAAAAACAAATGAAACTCTTCTATATACTAAAGAAGGAAACAGGGCCCCATCCTTTCTAAATTTGTGGTCATAATGTTTAAGGAATTCCGTGGAGTCTCAATAAAAGCATATGCAAGAAACAACATGAGAGTAATGTCTGAAAGAAGATTCCAATACCAGTCTTTTGGAAGGCACCTGGGACTGCAACCTGCTAGCATCAGCTTTTTTATGCCAATAGGCAGAGCTCAGGGCTACTTTCATCAGCTTTTTTATGCCAAGTTGTCATGAGTTGAAAGCATAGAAATTAGAAGCACTTTCAACTGGACTTTATCTCAAAGTTACATCCTCATGGCAGTTCACAAACAAAAAACACAAGCATATTTAGATTTCCTGATACAAGGCTTCGAAGAATCAAAGAGAACTAATCCTAAATATATGACAAGAAAACCAAGAAAGGTTCTCATCGCCTAGCCTTCAATATACCAAAGAAAATACCCCACATAAAACCTCTAGGAGTTTTTTTATTTATAAGGTTAAAAAAACTTCTAGGAGTTGATAATTACTCGGTTATGTTATTATTGTTATCATCCCATCATTCTTGCCTTTATCTACCTCCCCCCCCCCCCCCCATTTCTACAAAAATAACCAGTAAAATTGTCCAATGCTAATCATAATTCCTAGCGGGACTCCCTATCAGTTAAATTCTTGGGAATAACCTTCTGGAAATATACTCATAAAAAAATAGCACCATAATGAAACCCAAATGTGGCTATAGAACAAATTTCCCTTTTAACCGCCAATCAGATATTTAACCTGTGAAACTAAACCCAGTATCAAACTGACTAATGGTTGTTGGATGGGAACTCCAGCCAACTATTTGAAATCCTAGAAACTTCCAAATGGAAGGAATGTGATATTTGTTTCATTTTCTCTCTTGAATGCATATGACATGCATAATTTCTGAGACCAGGTCACATATCTATACATTCTGTGACAGAAAATCATAGCACATTATGCAATAGATTATGGGACAGCAATAGCAATTCAATTTCAGACCTGCCCATTGTAGATAGATTAGATTCTTGCAGAACATTTGCTAATCAATCATTGGGATTGCAAATTCAGACACAATGCATCCCAATTCCTACAGACCCATACTAAAATCGCATATGTGGCATGATGAAAAATAATATCCAAATCCAATAGAACTTAGAAAAATTAAACAGAAATTAAGCAGGTATTTTCATCTAAACTAAACCCAATATGATGGTTTCTTCTCTTCCATATTATGCAAAATCATCACTAGTCCTTCAAACATACCAGTTTCGTTTCCCCTCAGCAATAACCAAGCACCTCTACTTCCTTCTAAAGTAAGGAATTTTGTTACCAATAACAATTTTCCATGGGATCAACAAAATTGGTGTGTTCTTTTAAAAAGAGAGAGAGAGCGAGAGAGAGAGAGAGAGATTTGGGCCTTTTATTCTCATGGTTGTGTTTTGTGCTTGAAACTTTCTTCCTTTTGTCAATGTCATCGGGAGTTGGGGCCACTTCCTAAAGCTTATAGCTTGTGCATGTATATTTCCATAAGAAATTATACATGTTTTCTCCCCAACGGATTGCAGGTCCCTTTAGCCAATTAAATTTATTCTTTCAACTAGTTGGTTAAAGAGGATAAGAAGAAATCTGAGAAATATGTGTTCACCTCCCATGGACCATTGATGTCAAGGTTCCATGTTCTCATATGATACTCAACTTGACAAAACCTTATTCAACCATGTGGAGTCAGCAAGCATGCCCTATTATGCCTTTCCACCCTAAGATTTGGTTGCTTCTTCTCTTATCAATGCACTTCCAACTTGAACAGGGTAAGTCTTTCTTATCAATGCAGTAAATAGGCAATACTATCTTAATATACTTTCCCCTCATTTTCTCAAAGAACAGACTCACTTCTACTTCTTTCTTGATCTTACCACTCGTCCATCTCAACATCCTCATCTTTTCTCTGTTCGGTTTATGGACATGTTTATGTTGCTTTTTTTATTGCACAACACTATGCACCATAGTATTGCTGGTTGTATAACTGTCCTATAGCTTTTTTTCTTAGAACCTAATTAGTATGCACTAATCATACAATGCTCAAGACGCACATTCTCACTTGATGAACCCCACGATAGCCCATGACTAACAACCTCTTCAATTTAGCTACTAAAATATACCAATCAATATTAGTGTCATCTCAAGATATCATCATTTCACTGCATAGTCTTCTTAGTACCATATTGCTCTTTGGGGGCGACTCAGTCAAGCTCAATTCTGTTAGGTGCTCACTTTAAATTTATGTAGAGATACTAGAGATGCAAGTGAGGCATTTCTTATTTCTCAAGGCCAGAAGAATTGGTAATTCCAAGAAAGTACAGGTGATTGATCCACTCCAGGATTTAAAATGTGTGGAGGAACAGAACATATCCAGTAGAAAAGACAATTCCAGCAATGGCATTAGTGGAAGAAGTGGGGTTAAAAGATAATTCAATGCTTTCCTATATGTCTAACATCACTGTGCTTCTGTTATATAAGCTCTGCAAAATAGGTTACCATCTTGGTTCCTTATTTGACGAGTGTTATGGGCCTTAGGAGAACTCACCCTTAAAAGCTAGTTGTTAGAGGGAGGGAACCCAAGCACATATATACCCACAACAGCATCCCATACTACCAATGTGGGATACCTCACATTAGCATCCCATACTACCAATATGAGACAAATGGATCGTAACATTCCACCACGCTCCGCAGTCCCGGCGCCCACGCAAGCTGGCTTTGCACTACCCACCTAGTCCTAGCCGAACACTGCAATACCAACATCACCACCTGCGCCGCACGATTGCAACTGGGAGGCATAGTGTAGGCTCTGATACCATTTGTTATGTGCCTTAGGAGAACTCACCCCTAAAAGCTAGCTGTTAGAGGGAGGGAACCCAAGCACATATATACCCACAACAGCATCCCATACTACAACATGAGACAAATGGATTGTAACAACAAGGAAATCAAATGATTTGAAGGATGACCAAGCAAAGCTGGGAGTTTCTAGAGGCTGCTTGTACAGGAAGGTTTCTCAGCAAACAAAGATTCCACTTTCCCCCTTAACTTTGAACCTTGTTGATCCATGTTTTCGGATGACTTTCTCCTCTTTCATATCTTAATTGTTTTTCTAATTTGTTTGGAATTTTGAATCGCAATAAAAAGGAATTATTTGCAATGTTACAATTACATAAAAGCATATGCCTCTATAATAAATAATTTCCCAATACCAAAATAAAATAAAAATGTACTAGTTGGAAACGAAAACTCTCAAGCAGCTAACCAAACCAAAGAAATATATATAAAAAAAAAGAATTATGCAAGAAAATAGGTTTTTCTCTTTTAATTATCATTTCCCCACTCCAATTTCAAACATTCAAATTTCACATCCTACCATGTCCGAAAATCCCAATCTATTATAGAGAAATTGACAAGAATCCCTTCTAAACTGAAGACACTATTAAAAGAAAATAGGAAAGAAATAAAAAGCAAAACTTCTACGGAGAACCACCTCCGCTTTTTAATTGCTTCTTGATTTCAGTATTTCACTCATTTCACACATCAACGACTTTGAAATTTCAGTAAGGGATTGAGTAGTCCAATTAACATAACATAGCAATTCACAAATGCGAAATGGAAATCAGAGAATCAGAAAGGAAGAAAACAGTAAACGTGTAAGACCATTAGGAGCATCACCGACCAAAATCGGAGGGAAAACATCTCAAAACTTCACGTACTTGACATTAGTTGAACCATTCAACGGCTGCGAATTCCACTGGAACCCAGTCGCAGGCGCTGTATAGTCTCCGCCAGGAACAGTAATATCGTCCATCAAGCCGTATTCATAAAGCCAATTAGAGTTTTCCGGAGAACCCATGTTGGATAGATGGCCAGAAAACCAAGTTTCCTGGCTGGAATTTGCGAGTCCGAGAAGGTTTGGTGGTTTGGGGATAGCGGGGGTATGAAGAAAGTAAAACGATTTCAAGGGTGAAAAGAGAATGGAAAAGAGAAACGCTTAGGCAAAGCTGAAGGCTTTAGATTTGATGGTTGGAAAGCGTGGGGAAATTGAAACTTGAAACTCCAGTTGACCAATCACCAGTCACCAATCGAAACCTAGATAATGTACTTGGGCTTGAAGTAATGCTTCGTACTGGACATGAGCGGTGAGCCTGTAATCCTTGTAGGACTGGGCCTGTTGTTACTAAAAACTAGGCCCATTACATTATACGCATTCACGTGGAGATTTTACAATGAACTTGTTCGTACTTTTCCAGATTGAAATAAAACAAATTCATTTCAGCTTCCACATCTCACATCACATGTGACGATGGTGCAGACACCACTGAAGAATTTGGGTATCTTTGTTCATCATATGATAATAATATAAACTGTATTACATCATGTGGTCAAATATGTTAAATATTCAGTTAATAGTATTTTACATATATAAAAAGCTAATAACTACTATTAAGCAAGATTCCCCATTTGTTCAGTTAATAGTATATTCTCCCACTTGTTTGCTTTTTTTCTTTTCTAACATATAATAGATGGAACAAGGAAATGACCATTATCTCCACATTAGGGCATGATTTGATTCATACCGGTAATGCATCTCCATCCTAAACTTGGATACAAAGAAAATCTGGATTGAATATGGATGCAGTTAGCCAGTTACACATGCTAGGAATGGCAATGGGACCTCTTCGGGATGGGGATCATTTTCCTCATTGAGAAAAAAACGAACACCCGTCCCTCATCTCCAATGGAGACTGAACCAATTCTTTTCTATATTTTTAATTAAAAGTTTATTTTAGAAAAAAATTATTAAAACAAGAAAAAAATCCATTAATCTAAATTTGTTTAACATTTAACTAATATCTAAGTTAAAATGAATATAAATCTATTAAAGAATATATCTACAAAAAACATTTTAAAATATTTGATATATGTATTGATGAGGGCAAATTTGGCCCTCCACCGATATCATGACACATGGCATCTCAGAATAGCTGGATGGCACCCCGACATCACCACCTAGGCAATGACTTGCCTTAGTCAAAATGATGGAGTCCCAACTAGTGACCTACCTGCCTCGGCTACCGACCTGGAGACCTACCTCCGTCGACCTGGTGACTTGCCTTCGCCGACCTGGCGACCTACCTCTGTCGACCTGGTGACCTGCCTTCGCCGACCTGGTGACCTACCTCCGCCAACTTGGCGACCTGCCTTCACCGACCTGGCGACCTGCCTCTACCGCCAACTTGGTGGAAACCTATCTAGCGACTTCGTCCACAACTTGGGCACCTCGACAAGGCGACTAGTAGCACCTCATCCAGGACCTACCTGTGGTACCTCATCAGTAACGGTCGAAGTGACCTCGACATGAGTGACCTCCCTCGAGGACTTGCTGGCCTGATTGAAGTCTTGGTGGCAACCTATGAGATGTGCTCACCGACCAATTCTGCATGCATCTTGTCACTCTCGAGTCTCTCGGAAGTCAGCTCCCACACCAAATGTTTCGGAGGAAACCGAATAAGGTACAAAGACTGATCTATGTGCACGACTACCTCCGATGACTTAGGATCAGTTAGGCACATCTTCCCGGAGATCTCGGACATGGTGCGTGAAGCCCACGCCAAACAATGCCTATATAAGGGCCTTACCTCTAACCTCAGAAGGTACATGCGCAATTTAGCTCTCACAACTCTCTATCTCACTTTTAGCTCTATCAAAAATCTCTAGCTTGCTGACTTAAGCATCAGAGTGCCCACCCCGAGTAAAGCAACCCGGGCACTCTGACACTATTTCCTTGCAGGTTGCCCTAATAAACTATACAGCTAGGCATCCGAGCCACCTTCTATCTACGAACTGTTCAGCTAGGCATTCAAGTCACCTTCCAGGTAGGAACTGTTCAGCTAGGCATCCAAGTCACCTGCCAACCGGGAGCTACCAAAATGCGCATCATCATGTATATATATTTTAAACTAAAATATAATTAATATTTAAAAGTATTTATTTCATATATTACAATCAAGGCAAGGACTTCACTTCCAACCCTATTTGTATCCCTGATCAGGTATCTAAATTAATCCCCATCTCCATACCCACCAAAGTAGTCTCCATACCTAACTTGGTTAGGTTAAGGAGGCCGAGATCGAGTACCTAACGTGGATAGAGAAAAAGTTAGATACTCGAGCTAGGTATGGAGACTACTTTGGTGGGGATAGGGATGAGGATTAATTCAGATACCTGATCAGGCACAGAGATAGTGATGGGAGTCAATTAGGTCGAGAAGGCTGAGTACCTAACGTGGTGGAGAAAGTTGCCCTCCCTATTACTACACGCACATTCCTTTAGGGCTCCATTCGTTTTTTCAGTAAGTTACTTACCCGAGTACCCAAGTAAGTGCATTTACCCAGGTTCTTTTATTTCTCAAGTAAATAAGCCAATAACCATTTTAGCCATACAAATCCATTATTAAAAGGGGCATTTTTGTCCCATTCAAGTGTTGGCAACTTTCCCTGGTCCCCACATAAACCTGAAAAAAGAACATGGGTTTCTTGGTCAGTGGACAATGGGATTGATAATCCCACTTACCAACTTCCCCCCTCTCAAAATCCAAAAAAGGAACGCCCCCTAGGTGTAACCCACAATTCAACCTGTATGGGATTCGATTAACAAGTATTTGTTACCACTCCAACTGCAACAAATGTGAATTGGATAAGCTAAAATCTTCTAAATGACCTATGAACATAGTAATGATCAGAGGCCATGAGGTGGATCCACGAGGAGAAGTTGTCTAGTGCTCAAGTTAGTAGTAGGGCTGTTCATAACAAGACCAAACCGACCAATCCGGTCCGATCCAACCCGAGTTGGCTGGTATGGTTTTTCTTCAGCACCGGTCGATTTCGGGTTACAAAAAAATATAAACCGATGGTTCGGTTTGGTTTTGGTTTTCATGTGTGAAAACCGAAACTGAACCGACCCGAACCAACTTAGATATATATTATATATAATAATATATTTCAGATATTATATATATATATATATATATATATTTCAGCTTTATTTCAAAAATATACATATTATATATAAAATTTCTGATCTATAAAATATCAGTTTTAATCCATCAAATCATTTTTAATTTTTAGGCATCCAGCCTTTGCTTTCTTAGACCTAACTCCTTTACCATTCACACCGAGAGAATCATTCACAAAACTGACCCAACGTGGACACCAACAGTTTGTTTAAATTTGAACACATTGTAGTTAATTCACAAAAGCCTTAGAAGGTGAATGATGATATAGTAGTTAATTCACAAAACTAACTATGGTAAAAGAACTTGTATTTTCAACTAAACATGCATGGGACCTTGAGCGACAACTACTAGAGTTGACGGGCTACAAGTAGGAGTAGGGGCCTGCTTTTGTCACAGAAGGATTGCGGGTGCCAAAGTATACGATATGAGAGGACTTTTGGGGTCGAAGGATATCAAAGGATGGCAAGATTAGTCAACACACCGATGGAATTTCTAAAGCCCATGTCAGAAAACCCCAAAGCCCAATATGAGTCCCACCACCACTCAAACTACAAGGAAATCCAACAAAATTAAAAAAGAAAATAAATTTCAAAGGGTCTTGTAAACTTGCGTGAATTTCTAAGCCAAATAAGTGGGCGTATAAAGTTTATATGGTAGTAGTTTTGTGGTTAATATGGGCCCCCATAGTCTTAAGCCCAAGTCCATGTAAAAATTACTTATTGCCCAAGAATGCAAGTGTACCAAGTCCAATAATTAAGCCCATATCCTATCACTTTTGGAAAACCCACTTAACTTCTACATAATGAAGCAAATATAGGAGTTTACCGAATGAGATGGACTAGCAATGTGGGTTAAAGTGGCAGACCCAATCCTAAGTTATAAATAGTAATGCAAGTTATAAATAGTAATGCCTAGAAAGAAAGAAGTTCTCTTTACATTTTCATACAAACCCACTTAAGAATTGCAAGAAATTATAAGCTCTTATAAACTCCAACTTCACTTCAAGTTCAAGAGAGAAGAAACAAGAAAAACAAATTCTTAGTTATCTACTCTATACTTGGATTCGAGCTTTCAAGGGAGATCAAGCTATCAAGAAATGCCCTTCTCAAAAAACCACTCCTTATAATCAATCAAGCATAAAGAACAAAGTGAAGAAATCTACACCAATTCTTCAAAAACATAAGACTTGAAAAAATCTACATCATCTTCACTGTTTATTTCAACCGATGACCCTCATCTTCACTGTTTATTTCAACCATTAATCGGAGGTTTTTCATGTCATTAAGCAAAATCAAAGAGAGTCAAGTTCCATTTTATTTTGTAATTTATCATTACATTTTGGGCTTCCTTCTTCCCCCTTTTGTCAAGGTATTCATGAAAATTCGAAGGTTGTGTGGTAGAAGTTCTGATCTTCCTATCCCTCTCTTGGGATAGAAAAATAACAAAACAAGGTTGTATCGATCAAGCTAGCATCTCTTGAACCTTCCAACCTTATGCCCACACGTCAACACAAGCTTTTATTTTAAATTTAACCCAAGTTATTGGACCCATAAAAATAAATTTTCATTTATATTGAATTCAATTCTTGAGGGACATTGTTCATCTTCTTCATTTGAATGTCATCACTAAGCAAGCAGAATGACCACCAATGCCCCCACTTCTCTTTCTCTTTCTTTTTTTCCTCTTCTTCTCCTTCTTCCTTGTCTTCTTATCTTTCTTCTTCCCCTCTTTCCTTTTTCCTTCTCCATTGCTACAACTTAACCCCTTTTTGTTCATCTTCATCCTAGCGCCACTAAATGAATCAAACCATCTCTTCACTGAACTCCATCGAACATTGAACCCAAATCAGTCCCATCTCTCCCTCTTCTTTTTCTTCCTCTCTTCCTTCTCTTCCTAGTTCCTCCCTCTTTGCACTACTATAATAACACCCTCTAATTACCTCTGTTTTTCTTGTACATATCAAGAATGAGGTCAAAGTACTGGTTTGGTTTTTAATTAACCGAAAAATCGAAAAACTGAAAAAAAAATGAACCAAACAGAGAAAACCAAACCAAAAAATGCGGTTAACTAAACTGATCGATTTGGTGCTTTTAAAACCAAAGGACTGGTTTGGTTTTCAATTAACCTAGAAAAAAATCGGTGGTTAACCAAACCGGCCAATACATATATGTATAATATATGTCACATAATATATATTATAAATATAATATCTGTTATATATTTATTGTATTTATAATATAATATATATATATTTATAATATATTATATATCATTTATTATTTATAATATAATATTATACGTATATATTTATATTATATATATATATATATTATAAATATAAAAAACCAAATAACCGAACTGATCAAAAACCAAAATCAATCAACTGATTAACCAATGGTATCGATTGGGTTTTGGTTCGGAGAAATAGAAAAAGCGATAGGACTGATTCGGTTTGAAAAAAAATGCCTATGGTTCGGTTAGCCAAACCATAAGCATCCCTAGTATCAGCCTTCATATGAAAAAGCATGAGAGCCAAAAAAAAATGGGGGAGAGATAAATAGAAAGGGAGTGGGAGAGAGAAAGATGAGGGTTGAAGGTAGATCAAAGATAAAGAACAAGAATTCACTGCCATCAGTGTGTGTTGGGAAGAAGAAGAAGAAGAAGAAGAAGAAGAAGAACAAGCGAAGAGAGAGAGAGAGAGAGAGAGAGAGAGAGAGAGAGCCACCACCACTACATGTTGGGTGAGAGAGGATGCTAAGTTCACCACCACCATTCTGTGTTGGGAGGCAGGGGTGAGCAAATGGGTAGGTTCTACATGGAACGAACATTGGACCAACTCTAACCCAATCTATTACAGGGTAGGGCCTGGATCCAAATTCTTATAACTAACCCCCCCCCCCCCCCCCCCCTTCCAGGCTAGTTCCAAGGTTTAGGGGTTTACTCTACTCAAGCCAACCTAGTAAACTAGCCTTAGTGGAACCAAATTGCCTTGAAATAAATCCCAAAATACTTTTGAGATGAGAAAGGATGAGATGAGAAAAGGAAGATTTTGGTGGGATGGGAAAGGATGAGATGAGAAAAGGAAAATGGGTGAAAATTTTCCACGTTCCATTGTTTGGTTGCAAAAGGGATAATAGTGGGAAAATCAACCCTAATAACAATTAATTAATTAATTAATTAATTAGTTGATCAGTAATATTTTTATTATTTTATATTTTACTATTAATATTTTACTAATTAGCTTATAATTAATTAATACTAGAATTAGTTAATTAATTATTAACTAAGAACTAATATTTTAATTTTTATTTAAACTTTACTTTATTAATATTTATTATTATGAGCATTGAGAGATAGCTCACCTTAGGTTGGATTTGGAGTCGCCACCCATCAGTTTAAAAAATGGAGGTGATGGGACCTCCGGAAATGAACTTCAATAGCATTTTTGTTTTAATAGTGACTCCAAAGCCCGAGGCACAGGTTAAACCAGTCTGAGTAAGAATCATATGGGAGAGGAAAGGGATTAGGCAACCCTCTCCCGAATCTAATAGGTGGGGCCCACATGACAATCCCAAACAAGTACAATCACAAAGGAAATAGTCATTCAATCAAGCAGACAAATATAGGATGAAACATCATAAAAGGAGTCCCCTAATTATTTTTTCATCTTTTCTTATTTTATTCCTTTTACTTTTTGAATTTAATTTTATGTATTCTCTTATGAAAGCCTATTTGATCTTATTTCTTTCATGGTTTTTTTTTATTTTTCTTTCCTTTTTTAATAGTTTTCTATTTTTTCTATTTTTATTTCATTTTTTATTACTATTTCCCTTTCAATAACTTATTCTCCCTCTTGTTATCTATATCAGTCCTAATATAGCCATCCCACTTCATCCCTCAATCTAATTTATTTATGATTTATTTGCTATTTTTTATTTCTTATTTTGTATCCTTTTTTATTATTAGATTAATTTATCCTCCCCAACCAATTATCCTTCTCTTTTGAATTTGCAAAATAAAGGGATTGCCTTAATTGCTTCACAGCTTCTTCTTGGCTAGGGGTGGCCATGAATCGAGCTCTTCACAAGCTACTCGAGCTTAGCTCGACTCGGCTCAGTTCGGTTTCAACCGAGCTTCGAGCCAAGCTTGAGCCTAATATATCTCAGCTCATGAGGCTCATGAGCCGAGCTCAAATAACTACATACATACATACATACATACATACATACATACATACATACATACATACATACATACATGCATACATATAATAATAATAATAATAATAATAATAATAATAATAATAATAATAATAATAATAATAATAATAATAATAATAATAATAATAATAGAAAATTATAGAAAATAATAATATTGTTAAAACCATTGGATATAGATCTAATAATAGAATTTATTGGTGAGAAATATCATAAATATATCATTTAATGAGAGAGAATGGATGTTGGCACCTCAAATATATGACTTAATGTGAAGGGTTTGAATGGGGTGAAAAATAATAGTTCAAGTTACATTTTTCCCTTACAATTAAAAAGGGACTAAATTCAAATTACATTTTTGACATTTTTTTTATATTTCCATGTGTATAAGAATAATTCTTATTTATGGCACTTGTTTTGTTTAATATGATGAATATACAATATTGGAGATGCACCATAATGTTTTTATTGCAAACTCTATATATTTTTTTCATTTTTTCATTTTATCTTTTTTTTAATTATTTAATTATGACATCAAATATTGACATATTTGACCTAAAAGTTGAACTATTGACCTCGACCAAATAGGAAATCAATTTCATTTTTTGGTAGGTTTTAAAATTTGTATTTCATTTTCATTATCAATAAAAAGAATTCTTCTTTATAACTATTTAATATGATTAATATAAAATATCAAAGAAATGGCCCATTTTTTCTACATTTTTTTATTTTGTGAATTTATTTCTATTTTAAATAATTTATTATTTAACTATGACATCATGGATTCACCCTATTGATTCAGATGGTTGAATTGGCTTACCTACCACTTGGAAGGAAGAATGGTTTCATTTTTTTTTTTAATTTTCAAAAATGATAAATTGCTGAAACCTCCATTGAAGTTTTTAATTGTTGATGCAATCTCCCCTAAAGTTTGGTAATTGCAATTGCCTCCCTTGGACTTTCTAATACAGTTGCAAGTACACCCCCTCTCTTAGAATCCTCTAACAAGAGACACACAAATGTCCAAAATTCCCATACAATTACTATTAAGGTTAGTTTTTACATAACAAACAATACAAACTTTAAGAAAAAAATGGAAGGGTTTCGGGTAGTGATTGACATGAAGGAAAAATTTGGAAAATAAACATTTTAGTCAAAGTAACTACATGGTTATTTTGGACATTTTTATGTCTCTTATTAGAGGATTATAAGAGAAGGGGTCTACTTGCGACTCTACATGTTAGAAAGTTCAGGGGAGGTGATTGCAATTACCAAACTTCAGGGGAGGTTTCAGCATTTTACCCTTAAAAAAGCATGGGTTTTATATTGCTAAAATGTATTTAATAGAAATTTAATTATTAGAATCTATTAAATAAAAAATACCTTAAATACAATATTTAATGTAAGAGAATGTGAGTTAATACCTCAAATATAAGACTTAATGAGAGAGAATTAAATGATGTGAAAAATTGTAAATGATATTACATCATTAGCACTCAAAATTAAAAAGGGACTAAATTCAAAATTACGAGTAGTTTAGTCAAAAAGGAAGTTCCTCACCCTTATTATTGTTTAATATGTAAAATATATGAGATGCTAAAAATGTTCCCAAATTTTTCTTTAATTTATATATTTGTTTTTGCATTTTATCTATTTTTGAGTTTTCATTTTTTAATTGTGGCAACATGAATTAGCCCATTTGACCCAAAATGGTTTAATTTCTTACCACCACCTAGATGAAAACATTAATTTTCCATTTTTATGTTATTGGAATTATTAATTTACTATGTATTGATTTAATTAGTAGATTTCAGTGATGATCATAATAAGTTAACCCTTTAAATATATGATTCGACGAGGGAATTGAATAAGTTAACCCTTAATGTTAGATTTAATGAGAATGAATTGAATGCATTGAATAATAGTATTCAAATTACATTTTCTACACTCATAATAAAGGGACCATATTTCAAAAGGGGGGTATTTTAGTCAATACAAATTCTAAAAATTTTAGAGGCTATTTGTACTTGTTATAGTAATGTTTGTATGTGTGTGTGTATAAAGTTTAAATTATAATAATAAGTTTTGAACCATATATTAATATATGATGATAATCTACATATTAAATTACTCGATTTAATCAATAAAGATAATATAAGTTTTAAACTATATATTATATTTATTAAAAATCACATTTTTAAAAAATATGTTTTTCTTTTTTGATGGGGAAAAGTAAAGAATGACAGGTTCCATGGGTAGACCATGAAACCAACCTCGTAACCACCAAGGCCAGAACCGACCATGAAACTAACCATCACAAAGTAGGTTCCAGTTCTAAAAACCTAAAATTGGCCCCTAGAAGGCAGATTCTAGGTTCTACCATGAAAGCAAATCAAACCAACCCATGCTCACCCCTATTGGGAGGGAGAGGATGGGGAAAAGGTTTATATCATGTGTTGCCTGAACAAAATTTAATCAAAATTGACGCCCTCCAACATTGGGAATTAGTGTGGTCATTCCCATGGATTTAGTGATATTGTGTAGTTTGGTTCAACCTAGGCCTACTTATATTATGTAGTTTGGTTCTAGAAAATATCAAGTATAGCCACCCCAAGACTCTAAAACGTAGTAGGTTTAAAAAACATGTTTTAATCACATTATTTAGTATCATGTTCTATAAACCATATGATTTCTCCATTACAAAATTTGTTTATGCTTTAAAAGCCATTATTTTGATGATTTAGAATACATGTTTTGCTTTTGAAATAAGGTAAACTTGTTTTTACCTTTTAATTAAAACAAAAAATAAAGTTTAAGGACGTCTTTTTTTTCTTTTTTTTTCCTACTGTCACAATTTCAAAAACAAATAATAACAAAAAATCATGTTATAGAACACCCGTAAATGGATATCCACTGTAAAATTTTCAATCTGAAATGTTTTATATTTGGGCCTTTTGAACTTCAAAGACATACAACTAGCCTACTAAAAGTTTCTCAGTCTGTCAGTCAGACACACAAGTGAAAGCTTAAACGATTTCAAAGTAACATCATTATGCAGGGCGTACTTTGGAATGCTAAATTGTAGTGATGGGTTGGATGTAAAAAGTTCTAAATGATAAGTCATATTTAATAATTTCCATAGTACAAGATTATATCGTCTGGTGGACGTGCCGGAGTGGTTATCGGGCATGACTAGAAATCATGTGGGCTCTGCCCGCGCAGGTTCGAATCCTGCCGTCCACGAGTTTTTTGTATTTTTCCTCAGAAATACATTTTGGCATGCCAAATGCACACCATTGACCATACAGCAGACATTATATAAAGCCAAAATAATATTTTTTTTTATTTAATCATTTTATTCATTAAAATAATAAATCAATCATGTGACTTTCCCCTCTTCTGGTTTTCAAAGGGTGGAGGAGGGGTAGTGTTAAACAAAATAAATAAATCAGTTTCAATTCAGCTGTTATCAAAAGGCCCCTCTTATGAATTATGATATCAAATTATCAATGAATGTACAAAAGAACCACCGGCTTAGAACTTAGATTTTAGATCTTATCTCTACACCTATTTTTATTAACAAAGGGAGAAATTTCCTTCACAAAGTACTCCATTATAAACCAGTAGAAAGGTTGACAAACACCAACTCAAAACTCGGATAGCATCTGAGGATGGAGAAAGGCATTTACATTGATAGAGCATATATGTATCAACCAACCAACATGACAATCATAACCCTCAAACGAAAACATACCCAAATGAAATTGTTGTATTTTAAACTATCCACAAGTAAAGCACTTATATCTCTCTATACATGCTTCATACTTCCAACAACTAAGCCTTGTATGAACGGATGGACTCAACAAAACCACCAATCCTTTTCCTTATCTCTTCTGGATTTGCACCCACAAGCTTATCTACTGGGGTTCCCTCCTTCATCAGCACAAATGTTGGCATGGCCTTTATGTCCAGTTTGGTTGCCACCTCCTAAACCATGAAAATTAAAACGAAAATAATAAAAAATCAGAACAGAACCAAGACCCATTGATATTTTATTTAGATCCATCGTGAACTAAACACAAAATATACAAGGATTAGGAACCCCCGTGGCATACCAAATGGGTTTTGTTTGATATAGCCAATAGGTGGATTAGATTCAGATGAGCTGATTCCTGTAAATTGTGATGGTGATTGAATGAAACTAGCCTAAGTTGACCGGGTTCAACAGGAAAAGAACTATTTGGGTTTGGTCATTGAGAAGTGGAAAAAAGGGTTTGTTCAGATTGAACCATCTTTGACTGGGAAACCGAGAAACAACCTTTAGCCCGGTCTGGTTTGCAAAACTCTGACATTGATGATGACTAGGATGCACTCACTACTCGGAAAGGACACATGGATTGAATCTCCATTGGTCCACAGAGATTTCTCTGAGAGGACTCACTATAACAGGAGATAACAGGAGAGAAGATAGAGATGTAAAAGATATTACCTTGACCTCATCAACATCAACCACGAGAAACAGAACATCTTGGTAACCCATTGCCAGTTCTTCCAAAAACGATTTCATTGCAACTGAGGGAATACACCAAGCAGCAGTAAAATGCACCACAACCTTGCAACACAAAATAAATTAAGCAAAAGCAAAGTTGGAACCAGAGGAAAACAAAACGTCAAAATAAGATTGAAGAAATCCACCACCCAAAAGATAAAATGAAAATGTAATAAATGTAGATTTATCATGGAAAACAAACAGCAGTAGCTAGCACAGATACCACAAGCAAAATTATCCCAGATACCACAAGCAAAATTATCGATTTCTCAATGTAAGCATAACACTTGTCAGCCTCAGCCACCACCAGATCAGAAACATCTCACATGCAGAACAAGTGATCAATCATCAATCATCTCATCTCTCTCTCTCTCTCCCCTGTGCCCTGTTTCCTTGTTTTGGGTAATAAGCAACCAAGCAAGTATATTATATTATCAGAGGAATTGCAGAGTAGATGTACAACCAGGAGTAGCTTTCAAAAAACAAAAAAGGTGTACAACCAGAGGGAGTTGAATTTGTGGATCCATGTCTTCCTATAAAAGATCCTTGGTAAATAATCACTGTATGCACGATACATAACGAAGAGAAAACTTCAATTAACAAGGACTGTGCAATCGTCGAGGTTTTAATTGTTCGATAGAAGTTCCTCGATCAACTGATCACAATTGCCTAGGGTTCAACTCTATACACCAAAACATGGGAAGGTCGGCGGGGGCCAGTGTTGTGGTCTGTGTCTGGGTGTGCTTTTTGTATGGCAACAGTCAACAGAATTGGGAAGAGGGGACTTACAGGGCAGCCTTTATTGGTGGCTTCAGTTACAAGAAGGTCCCATGACTCCGACGATTCAACTTTAACAACCCTTGATTTCACACCCTGCTCTTGTCTTTCCATCTTTCTTCTGTGTCGACCGCTTCTTCTGATCTGCTCTTTGTTCGGAACTAGTTGTATAAAGCAGCAGCAGGTTAAAACTTGAAGTTGATACCATCTTGCCGAGGGGAGATGTTTGTCTCTTTTGTGGATGGGTATGGAACGAAAAAATCAATTGATTGAGAGATGGCCCCCACCTTGATAGCTATCTACAATAGCCTTTTCTTTATTATTATCCTTTCTCGTATAAGACAAGATGGGTAAGAGAACTCTATAAGTTTCTGTGGAGCTAGGGCAGCTGAGGTTGCAGGCTTTGCAGCGGCCCTACAATGTGACTCGTAACAGAACAGAAGGAGCCCAGATTTACTCCTCACTTTTCCTACCCGCAGTGAATTAAAGATTTG
This sequence comes from Nelumbo nucifera, assembly GCF_055504915.1. NCBI lineage: Eukaryota > Viridiplantae > Streptophyta > Magnoliopsida > Proteales > Nelumbonaceae > Nelumbo > Nelumbo nucifera. The sequence goes on along the minus strand of NC_142649.1, from coordinate 140,941,014 downwards.
GAGTAACATCGATTAATTTATAATAGAAATGTGTGACTCCAATTCACTGCGGATAAAAAGTGGGTTAGAAAAGTGAATAGGAAATCTCGAGTGGTTTTGGCTTAGTCTTCTACCGTTGCCTACATGACTAGAAAATTAGTTTGGGTTACCACGCATGGGATAAGATTGATAATTAATGGATAAGAATTCGGTTTATACGAAGTGTTTTGAGTTTCACATCAATTCCAATTGAAATTGACATCTATTGTAAATAAGGCTCAGTTTGGAGGGAATATAAATATAAATATGTACAGTATAAATACATAAAAAATAATACAGAATGTAAGATTTTTCACTCCACATATTTGTATTTGTATTCCTTCTAAACTAACTAAAATGTACATCGCTCTAAAACACATAGACTCAAGTTGAAGCTGTGAACGGGTCAAAATTCTTTTGTGGGCCTTAGGGCTGTTCATAAGAAAGCCCAACCCGATCAATCAACTAACCCGGACCGACCCAATCCGAGTCAGCCAGGTTTTCATCGGTACGGGTCAGTTTCGGGTTGTACAAATTCCTAAATCGATTATTCGGGTCAGTTTTAGTTTTCACACAAGAAAACCGAAACCGAACCGACTTAGTTCCTAGTTCAAACATGAAGTTCTAAAGCCCATTAGGCCACCTAGTTTTTGAATGGTTGCAAGAAACTTTGGATTAGTGAATAGTGATTAATGAACAACTTTTGTGATTAACTTTTCATTTAAATTTTATCATAGGAGATGGCTGAAATGATGTTCAATTTATGACTGTTTTTAAAATTAGCAAGATTTTATCATAGAGATGAACTTAGAACCGAAACCGACCCAAACCGACCCAACCCGACTCAAATCGACCAGGTCGGTTTTGCTTAACACTGGGTTGATTTCGATTTCTATGTCAAGTAACCCGACCAGATCGAATCAATTGAAAAAATCATGGTAAACCGATCCAACCCAACCCATGAACAGCCCTAATGGGCCTTGTGGCCAATGACCTGGTTTGGCATGTGAGATATACGGGTGACCCATGGCCACACGTCACTCATAATGAACCTTAGAGCCAAAATGACTCATAAAAAAAGGTTAACTAGAGCCAGTACTCGGTACAATAAGGACCCTACTTATTATTAATCCAGTTAGATGGCGTCATAATCAAGCCCAAAAATCAGCTTTTATTAAGCTACGTGCTTATGATGGTGAATGTTCCTTTTCTTTATGTACACTAATTAACTAATCATTCGAGAACTGTTTATTAGGTAGGATTAGGTTGTTTAGTATGGATCACATTCTCAGTCTTTCAGTCAAAATCCAGATGCAGTTAGATCATGAGCAATGAGCAAGGTAGATCGTCTCCTCGCCCCACTCCAACATGGTCCCTACAACCTCCATTTGGAATTATGAAAGTTCTGAAACAAACCCCTGGTTCTTTTTGGGTTAGCCTAATTGGAATTGGGAGTGGAGGCTTGGGCTAACCTGGTTCATGGCGTGACCTTTCGGAGTAACATATTTTTTTACTCTATGTTTGGTTTGAAGAAAAAGGTAGGGAAAAGAAAGAAAAGTTTGAAAAGCCTATACAAGATTCGTGAAGGTTTTCCTAACTTTCCTTTCCTTTCTCTTCTTTTCTCTTCAAACCATACATATTAAGGTCAATTATTTGTAGAGATGCTGAGATTAAAGGTCAGTTAGTGTGGGGGAGGGGGCTGGCCCGGGCCTTTTCTGAGATTGTGCTTTGTTGGGTTTTTTTGACTTTTTGTGTTTCTTTTTGGTTTTTGGGTTGAGTATTGTTCATCTTTGCATTGTGTGGGTTCAATTGTGGGCCTAGCTCGGTCTACGGCCCGTTGTCCCGGGTTTAGGTTGCTTGTGGATGAGCCATCTTCATTGTGGATTATTCCTTTTTGTTTTTCTTTTTAATACATTCCAAAGAATGCTCCAGAAGAGTAAACGTGGGTGAGGCCTGTTGGTTAATCTTAAAACAGTTGATAAAGAGATATAGGGCTTTCTGCCCTATAGCTGTAGGATGGGTTGGACCACAATGGAACTAAGTGACATGTCATGCTGGCAGTGCATGGAAACCATTAAACTTTAGGATATGCTCTCACCCCGCTTTGTATATCGGGATACGTAACCAATCACCAGTGAATACACCAATGTTGGCAGCCATGTGTACAAAACACTGGTCACTGGTGTATTCACTCTAGATTGGTTATGTAGCTTGTTGTACATAGAGTGGCTAGCAGCAGATCCCAGGTTCCTACCATTGGCTTCGACCATGATACTGGAAAAACTTGCATCCAACTAACTGGTATTGTTAAAGAGGTGATCAATCAGGTGGTAGGTGGTGTTTATCACAATTGATAGGATGTTTTGATTGATCAGAGTTCTTCCGGTACCATGTCTTTTCGGTACCATAGATTTTCCCTCTACCATTATCGTAAACATGGAAAACAAAACCGTATCCCAGCCAACCCAATCTTCAGATCAAATTGGCGTGTCTTAGAAGTTCCAAAAATAACGGATTTAGCTCGGGTTGGGCCGGTTCCAATCCAATCCAAGCCCAAGAGTGGGTGTGGTAATTTGTTTGTATTAGATTCAGATTCCACGTGAAGGAACCATACGGAAGAGCAATGATAGCAACAATGTTGAGGTTAAGCATCGATGGGCCGGGGTGGTGTTAGAAGGCTAGAAGCTACTTCTCTTCAAGCCCAAGCTTCAGATGCTTAACCATTAAGTACGGTCTTATGAGGATCAAATCTAATTTCATATTAACCAGTTATATGCAGACAAGGACAATAGCCAGCTGGACTGCTGACCACTACCTTGATATCTGCAGCTATGTTTACAACTTCGCAAGTCCAATCTAACCTCAAGGCAAACGAACATGAGTTGTCAATTCATCATTTTCCGCCCTGCTGGACAACCTATAAGTCATGTTTAGTGAAAAGTGAAAACCGTGGTGAGCCCAAAATAACTGTCTGAAATCCAAAAACATGGTTCTCCATTGAAGCTGTTGTCATTGTCTTCTCAAAAGCAGCTCAATCTACCCTCAAGTGTCCATAAGTGGAGTGATAGAAGGATGAATTATGTCTATGGAATGAACAAATTAGGCCATGTTTGGTTTACTGTTCTGGGCCTCATTCTCTTAATTCTTATTCATTTTAGGTAAGAACGGATAAGAATGGATAACATTAGAGTGTTTGGTTACAAAATTCTTGCCTAGGGTCATTTTTTTTTTAAATGAAAAACAAGTCCCATAACACAAAAACTGACTAGCCTGCAGCATGAAAAATAATCATGCCCCATCTTGCTCATTTCATTCTTTGAGGAAACTCTACCTATAAAACTGTTGCCATTGCCATATATGTTTACTTTTGCAAAAGCACTTTTACAGAAGCACTTTTATAAAAGTACATTACTAAAGCACTTATGAAAGTACTTTTATAAAAACACTTTTACGAAAGTATTTTTATGGAAGTACTTTTATAAAAGTACTTTTATGGAAGTACTTTTACGAAAGCACTATTATAAAATTACTTTTATGAAAGTACTTTTATAAAAGCACTTCTATAGAAGTACTTTTACAAAAGCACTTTTATGGAAGTAATTTTATAAAAGCACTTTTATAGTACTATTACAAAAGAACTTTTATAAAAGCACTTCTACAAAAGTACTTTTATGAAAATACTTTTACGAAAGTACCTTTATAAAAGTACTTTTATGAAAGCCCTTTTACAAAAGTACAAAAGCACTTTTAGAAAAGTACTTTTATAAAAGCAATTTTACGAAAGAACTTTTATAAAACATCTATGCCAATTGGTAAACATTAACTATAGGAGACCTAGGCTGGCGGTTTGTGAATACCGACACAATTTTTCTTTTTTTTTTTTTATTTTGAAGAATGAAAACGAGCAAATAGGACACTTGTCAGTTTGAAAAGAATTCATTTTAGGAAAAAAAGTGTTTGGTTCATAGCAATATTTGCTCATTCTACCTATTTTTACCCATTCTTTTCCATTTTAGAATTTCATCTTGGATAAGAATGAGAAAGAATGAGAATTGAACTAAATATGGCCTAATATCCAATTAAATGATAAGTTTTTGTTCTTTTTTGCTTTCTTATTCATTTGTATTTTTGAGTTTACTCTTCATTTATGTTATTCAAAAGAGTCTCACATTATCTCCAATAGATGATAAAAAAAAGTAGACTAAGGTGATTTGGTCATGTGTATAAAATAACATCAATAATATTTGTAAGAAGTGATTCAACAATAAATCCGAACTATTCAAATATACTGATAATTCGAATATCTAATCAGTCAAATTCAGATATCCTATTCATATCAAATAGCTAATCGGGTTCGAATTCAGATATGACCTAATTCGATTTGATTCAATAAATATTCGAATTCGACTAATTATTTAATTCTTACGTATAATATATAAAATATTTAAATGTTTTATAATTTATAAATAAAATAATTAAATCATATAAATAATTTATATATCTATATACTTTATATAAATCAAATATTGATTTTATATATTTATTAATTACCTAAAATAATTAATTGGTCAAATTCGAATCAAATCAAATATTTGAATATTTAATCAAATTTGGATATCGGATTGAAATTTGGATATTGCCTTATTAGATTTGAATTTGATCTATTTATACCCCTAGTCTCATGTGTACCCTGCTTTATTCCCGCCCCCCACGTCTCCTCTAATGTATATCAATGTTCAAAGTATTTCAAATGCAAAGAGTATTAGGAATACAATTTTAAGAGTGGCATTGAGATATATTTTGGATACGTATAGATATGATTGGAAAAATTAAAACATAATGGATACACTAGGGAAACTCAAGTAAATCCTAGGAATACATTAATAACACCAATCTAAGATGGTGTTTGATAACACTTTTCAAATGCCATTGGCATTTGGGTTTAGGTCCGATTAGAGGATCTGACGCATTTCAAATCTAAATTGGTAAGACCTGGTTTTATGTCTTACCTAAATCAAACGCATTTCAAATGTGATAAAATGACATTATTACCTTCACTATTGTCATCTATTTGAAAACAACAACAACAACAATGATGATGATGATGATAATTTATTATTATTATTATTATTATTATTATTATTATTATTATTATTATTATTATTATTATTATTATTATTATTATTATTATTATTATTATTATTATTATTATTATTATTATTATTATTGTTGTTGTTGTTGTTATTGTTATTACTACTACTATTATTATTATTATTGATATTATTATTATTATTATTATTATTATTATTATTATTATTATTATTATTATTATGTGTTTATTAATAATGATAATAATAATAATTTATGTAACATTATTTACTAATAATAATAATAATAATAATAATAATATAATAATAAATATATTACTATTAAATAGGTATTATCATAAAATTATATATAATATAATTTTAAATAAAATAAATAATAATATTTAGTATTAGTATTTATATAGTAATAAGAAGAATATTTCATAATATATTTATTAGTAATAATTAAAATATTTTTATTTATTATTAGTTAATAATAATAAATTATTATTATTTTTAATTAAATAATAAATAATTATTTATTTAAATATATAATATTTGTTTATTAATAGAATACCATTTTTATTTAATATTATTTTTTATTATTTATAATAATATCAAATAGTCCATTTCTAAGGGTAAAATAGTAAACTTCACAATTTCAAATGTTGGAGAATTGCTCCAATTCAAATGATCTTATCTTTTCAGAACCTCTAAAAAGAAGAAAATCATTTCTACTTCTTTTCAAATTTTTTACCCAAATAATTTTTTTTTAACTTTTCAAATTTCAGATTTATCAAACGCCACCTAAATCTTAAATGACTACAAATAAGGCATATAGGCATGATATATGCATATATACACCTTGATAGGTAGGGTCAGTTGTCTATTAGATTTGTGTAATTTCTAATGGTGTGTCTACGTTTTTTCTTCTCCATCTAACAAAAAATAAAAAAAACCTTGATAGTTTAGGTAAAGTATGAATTACAAGAACACACTTGGAAACATCAAAATATGTTGATATGTGTGTGTTATGAAACAAACAACCACTATCACATATTCGCATCTAATAGTTGTTGATCTTCTCATTCCAAATGGATCTTGAAATCTCCAAGCTCTTCACCAATAATATTATACAGTAGAATTAATATCTTTATATCATAGAAGTATGGGTAAATCATCAAACTAGAAGCAGACAATCTTGTTTGGAAAAAAGAAATCACTCGGTCCAATACACAGTCAAAAACAGCTTCTATCTATCTATCTATCTATTTTTTTCATTCAGGCATCCCCTTCCTCATCAACTTTGATGTTTGATTGGAAAGTGATGAAGGGAAATTTGGCCCGACCTCGTAACAGGGAGACGCGTAGACGTGACTCGGCATAAGTGACAACTCAACATGATCAGATCGGCACGTGGACGTGACTCGACACAAGTGATAGATCAGTTCGCTACAAAGCAACCTCGGGTACCCTGATACCCCCAAACTAAAGTCAACTCGGTATCGAATCGCGACCAGGATAACAATATCAAGCCCGCTACAGATCGAACCCGGACAGATGAACCACCTCATTCAAGACTACCTCGGGATGAGTATACAATGGCGTAAGGTCACATCAGGACCACCTCGGTCCCAAGGCACTTCGGCATTCATATCAGGTCAGATCTAAAGAGCACGAGCTCAGGAAGTTTGCCACTAGTCGGCTCACCACCAGGCAGCCCGGCACCTTACAGGCAGCTCGCTACCTAATCAGGCCGACTTCCGCGCTACAACCCCGAGGAGCTCACCACCGTACTCCGCATTTTACGGGATTATGACTTATAACGGCTATATTAGCTCATCCACTCCCCGATTCAAACGGGAGCGGGCAATCTTACCGGTAGATGGCATTTTACCCACCTAACACGCAAACGGATCCCATCACAGCGAGGATCCAAGAACTACTCCACCAACCCACGAGGACTCCAGTATATAAAGACTTCACCCCCGAGGGGCGAAGGTATGTTTTTTATATGTGTGTATGTGTAATCTTTGCTCTCTAGCTCTCAAACTCACGGATATCATCTTCAAGCTCTCTACTACTACTGAGTGGTGACTTAGCCATCGGAGTGTCCCCGCCGGGTAAGCCACCCCAGGATCTTTAACTCCTTTCTTGCAGGTTACCCAGTTCTTGTTGTTGCTGGCAGCCAGATCGTCTCCAACAGGGAGCAGCCGGATTACGCCACATCAGAAAGTTAATATGGAAGTAAAAAAAAAGAAAAAAAAAAGATCCATATACAAATTCCAAGTATTTATGTGGAAGGTAATACAGGTTTAAATTAAAAATAAAACACAAATTTAAGGCTTGGCTGGAACAAAAACAAAAGATAAATTTAAAGCTTCGCTCCAAGATCAAGACATGTTATGTGCCATTTGCTCAAAGGAGTTCGAGTCATTTCATCATCTGTTTCTTGAATATTCATTGCCTCAGGCAATAATAATCTGGTGTCAATTAAGCTCAATTAGAACTAAATCCAAAGATTAAAGGGAGATGACGGTTCAGCATAGGGCCAAAATTTTTAAGCGTAAAGTACAATTGAGGTAGGTATCAGTTCGGAATTGATGCAAATTTACAGTCAGTATATAGAGTGAGGATTATTGACATTTTGAATGTTTATAACTCTGTAATAAAAACCAGAAATCTGCAATGAACCTATCCGTACTTCTCTATTTTATCTATTCAAACAGCGATTGCTGGGACTAGAAGAAGCAAGCAATCACAATTAATATATTTTTTTTATAAAAATTAATTATTCAAAAAAAAGCGTCGTCAATAATTTTCTTGGAAAAACACAAGGACGAGCCAACCCATCAATTGCTACTGGCTATGTCTCAAGATTTAGTGGTTACCAATTAGCATATTCCATTGCTGGATCCTCAGTAACAATGTACCTTCTAGTCTTTTTTTTTTTTTTGTTTATTGTATTTAGATGGTGTCCTTTAGTCTTTACTTACAGGCTTGAAATTGCATTGTATCCCACTAATAGATAATCCGGTCGATCCCAAGTTAATGAAAAAAAATATTAACAACGATCTTTCTCTACGTAATAACAAAAAATTTTTTTGTTTATTGCATTGTATCCTTTAGTCTTTTCAAATATAAAATACATAAAACATAGAAATTACAAAAAATATAAAAAATTATTTTCAAATTACAGAAATTATGAAAATTGAAAAACAAAATCAGAAAATTAGAAAAACACCAAAAATTATAGAAAAACACAGAAATTGCAAATAAATAACAAAAAGTACAGAAAAATTTATAGATTGTAGAAAATAGAAAAATGTAAAAAAAAACGGAAATTATAAAAAACATTGGAAATTATAAAAAAGAAAAACTAAAAATGCAAAAAAAAAAATAAGAAAATTGAAAACTGAAAAAGACCATTTTTCCTCTAACTCACCATTCAAGGGTAATTTGGTCATAAAATTTGTTATTTATGCTGACATGGACACCTCTGTTAAGATGCATTAACGGTGCATTAACAAAAAGTGAGCTTTAGAAAATAAAAACTTACTAACATGGTAGGTTTTAAATATTTTGAAAAGTTGTGATAATTTTATAAAAAATACTGAAAACTCATGGTGAGTTTTAGATAATTTTCCTTCAAAATAACCCTTCTGAATAGGTATAATATAGGTATAAAAAAATAAATATTTATTTAATAAACACTTAAAAAATAAATTTAAATTTTGGATTACTTGAATAAACACTTACTTCTGATCTAAAATAAATGCTTATCCGAAATAGTTGATCGTGATTAAAAAAAAAAAGAAAAACAGTATACAAATGTGAAACATAATTAAGTGTCTGTTTCATTTCCTTGTGGAGGTTTAACAGTGAAAAGACACCTGACAAAAAAATAAGGAGACAAGCAGTTATCTAGCTTTTTCCAAATTAAAACCATTGTATATCAACCGTCCTTTACATATTCGAGTTATACTTTGCAACTTCATCTAAAACAATGCTAATTTTGTTTTATCTTTGATTATCGGTTGTTGTTGGTTTCCACGTTTATGTCAATCCTACATGTGACGACACAAAGAGGGCCCCCAAAATGAATACATTCATGGACATTAGACAATCATCACTCACAGAATAACCTTATCTATCACATGGATCGATGATGAAAATGACGCGTGTTTTACCTATCAGTGGCCAATATTTTCCTTCATGGGTCCCATTCCGAAGGTCTGACCGTCTGAGATCTGCTAGGAATGTTTACCAACTAATTTCTTCGCGTGGCCATGATTGAGGTGGTTGGTTGATCATCGAAAGAAACATCAACACTCACCACACAGAAAAATGAAATTTAGAAAAAGAAAGATCTAACGGCTATCATGGCTATATGTTAGGAGATAGGACCACCGACCACGTACGTACCACTCCAGGTGTATGTGCTTAATTTCGGTTGCCGTAGTAGCTCTCTTGCCCCCTTGTGTATTAACTCCAATAGAGTAAAATGCATGGTTCCATTTTTGGAAACCCAAATGCACTTGTTTTCCTGTTTGGATGCCCCGGCCCAATCTTTGGACCCAAAGCCTTCATAATTGATCTTGAACCAAAAAGAAGGATACCATCATTTCAAAGACTGTCTGTACGTATAAGCCATGCACCTTCCCTACTTCCCATCAGAGTTAAAGATAAACACACATGAAGAATTGAACTTTCATCGGTTAATTAATTGCCCAACTGAACTGAAAGTAAATTTCTCTTTCAGTAAGGATAAGAACATTATATATTAAGATTTATATGATCATGAGAAGACGATTGAACTTTGCATTCTCTATTTACAGACAAAAATAAATAAATAGTAAATTTTGCCTTGAACGAAGCAAGCTTATTTGAACTCCTTTATATGAAAATATGTTCCAATATAAACTAGCGATATATAAATATGCATGAATAAATAATAATATGTCGATAAATGCTGTCACTCCATATATACGACACCGTAAATATTTGTGTTAATTTTCTACATTGTCTTTTTGTCATCCTCATGAATATTATTATGTCATGCGCCGTAAACTCTAGGATATGTTTGGATTAGAATTAATGCTAATGGTAATGGGGTGACCTTGAGACTTTTGTGCATTACTTACCAGCGGCAGCGGCCCCATATCTGGGCCACATTGTTATGGACGTGGCTTGAGAAGATAAGGATGGATTATGGATATGATGCGCGCGGTATACGTAGGCCTTGCTTATAAAAGCTAACTTTGGGAGTTGCATTCTCACAAGCCAGCAATTAATCCTTATTGCCATCAAATTAATCCCTCAGTCAGCAAAGAGAAAAAAAAAATGGCTACAACCCCAACCCGCCGCGTGAGTACTACTGCCAACGCAAAGATGCTCTCCAACTATGTACCCGTCTACCTGATGCTTCGTGTAAGTATCATTTCGATCAATTTCAAATATGTATATAGTTAGTTTAATTGTTGAGCATTTTAATTATATATATATATATATATATATAATTAATTAACCGTTAACTTAATTTGTCATCGTCATCAATCGGTGGTGAAACACAGCTGGGTGTTGTTACGTGCTAAGCGATGGAGATGGACTTGAGAAGCAGCTCAAGCAATTAAGAGAGGCAGATGTCGATGAGGCGATGGTGGATGTATGTGTTGGAAATAATCTCAATAATTTTTTCTTGTAAAAAAGTCACAGAGATTTTCTGTCTCAAATATCAAGCATGCAACAATAATAACACAAATAATAAAAACAGAGCAACCAACAACAGATATTAAATTTTACATGAAAAATCCCTCAATACAAGGATAAAAACCACGAGACAGAAGTCCAAAACATCTAATATCAGCACTAATAATGGGGTACAATGTTTTTCTATCTACTTACAACTACATGATGAATCTAAAGAAAACTCTTGGATACCAATAACATAAATCAACATTAAACTAGAATCAAACAAGAAAATTTTCACAAAAGGTGGAAGCACAACAATGGAAATAAAAGGAGATGTTAAAAACGAATGTGTCCTCTTCTTCGTTTCGACCCTTACAACTCTTCTTCTTCTTCCAAAAAACCTTCATCTCTAAACCACTATTCTGTTCTCTGATATTTCCTAGAGAGCTATTTTTCGAGTTGCGAGAGTAGAGAGTGTGAAGAGAACTTTGACCAATTCGTTGGTTAGCCATGGACATGTTGGCTTGTCTTGCAAGCCAATGCCAAATAGACTATTGACATTTCATTCCTTTTTTTTTGTCTTTTCTTCCTTTTCTTTATTAGTGGGTCCCACCTCATAAGAAGGGAACCCCAACAATCACCCCCTCCCGATTTATGAGGAGGGTTGCACCATGCCCAAACCTGCAATATTTCTATAGTATTCAAACTTTTCTTTTGGTAAGGCATTGGTCATCGTGTCTGACCCATTCTTATCAGTGTGAATTTTTTCAACTTGCACTTCCCTTTCTTCAACAACATTCCGAATCCAGTGATACCTCATATCAATGTTTTTGGACTTAGTATGGGAACTTGGATTTTTACACAAGTGAATGGTGCTCTGACTATTACAAAGAAATTTAAACCTTTGTTGCTCCAAACCAAGTTCATTTAAGTACCTCTTCATCCACAATATCTCTTTGCAAGCCTTTGTGACAGATATTTATTCAGCCTCTGTAGTTGATAATGCTACACATTTTTGCAACTTGAACTGCCATGACACCGCTCCCCCAACAGAAATGAATAACAAACCTGATGTAGACTTTCTATAATCAATGTCACCTGCAATATCAGCACTTGTCCACCCTTCAAGTATAGGTTTACCACTACCAAAGAACAAACATATCTTGGATGTGTCTTTCAAATACGTGAGGATCCATTTCAATGCAAGCCAATGCTCTTTTTCCGAATTGGCAAGAAATCTACTAACCACACCAACAACACGTGCTATGTCCAACCTAGTACAAACCATAGCATACATAAGACTTCTTATGGCAGAGGCATAGGAAATGTTCTTCATTTCTTCAATTTATTTCTCATTCTTTGGACTTTGATCACTAGACAATCTGAAATGATTTGCCAATGGAGTATTAACTGGTTTTTCTTTGTCCATGCAAAATCTCTCAAGGACCTTTTCTATGTAACTTTCTTGTGACAACCACAATCTCTTGGATTTCCTATCACGTGAGATTTTCATACCCAAGATTTGTTGAAATGGACCTAAGTCCTTCATGGAGAAAGACTTGCTTAACTGTTTCTTTAACCTGTCAATTTTTGTCTTATCTTGCCCAACAATAAGAATGTCATCAACATATAGCAAAAGAATGATAAAATCATCATTAGAAAAATACTTAGTGAAAACACAGTGATCTGAAGTTATTTTACCATACCCATGCTCTAATACCACTTTATTTGGAATAATCCCATTAATTTTTCCTTGTGAAAATATCACAAAGATTTTTTTACTCAAATATCAAGCATGCAACAATAATAAAACAAATAACAAAAACAGAGCAAGCAATAGTAGACACCAAATTTTATGTGGAAAAACCCGTAATACAAGTGTAAAAACCACGGGATAAAAGTCCAAAACATCCACTATCAGCAACAATAATGGCGTACAATGTTTTTCTATTATTTACAACTAGATGATGAACCTCAAGAAAACTCGTTGATACAAATAACAAAAAATCATCATTAAACTAGAGAGCAAACAAGAAATTTCTCACCAAAGGTGGGAGTACAACAATGGAAGCAAGAGGAGATGCTGAAAATGGATTTGTCTTCTTCTTTGTTTCAGCCCTTATAACTCTTCTTCTTCTTCCAAAAAACCATCTTCTCTAAACCCCTAATTTGTTCTCTGATATTTCCTATAGAACTATTTTTCAAGTTGAGAGACTAGAGAGTGTGAAGAGAGCTTTCACCAATTCGTTGGTTAGCCAAGGATGTGTTGGCTTGCCTTGCAAGCCAATGCCAAAATGTCTCTTGACATTTCATTCCTTTTTTTTCGTCTTTTCTTCCTTTCTTTTTCTTGTAATTATTAGTGTGCCCCGTCTCATAAGGAGGGAACTCCAACAATTTCCCCCTCCGGAATTATGAGGAAGGCTACACCATGCCCAAACCTACAATATTTTTATAGTATTCAAGCTTTTCTTTCGGTAAAGCCTTGGTCATCATGTCTGACCCATTCTTATTAGTGTGAATTTTTCAAGTTGCACTTCCCTTTCTTTAAAAACATTCTGAATCCAGTGATCCTCACATCAATGTGTTTGGATTTAGAATGAGAGCTTGGACTCTTACACAAGTGATTGGCGCTCTGACTATCACAAAGAAGTGTAAATCTTTCTTGCTTCAAACTACAAGCCAATGCTATTTGCCTAGATTGGCATGAAATCTACTAACCACACCAACTGCATGTGATATGTCCGGCCTAGTACAAACCATAGCATACATAAGACATCCTATGGCAGAGGCATAGCGAATGTTCTTCATTTCTTCAATTTCTTTCTCATTCTTTGGACTTTGATCACTAGACAATCTGAAATGATTTGCCAATGGAGTAGTAAACGGTTTTGCTTTGTCCATGCAAAATCTCTCAAAGACCTTTTCTATGTAACTTTCTTGTGACATTTTCATCTCTTGGATTCCTATAACGTGAGATTTTCGTACCCAAGATTTATTGAGCTGGACCTAAGTCCTTCATGAAGAAAGACTTGCTTAAGTGCTTCTTTAACCTGTCAATTTTTGTCTTATCTTGCCCAACAATCAACATGTCATGCAAAAGAATGATAAAATTATCACTAGAAAAATACTTAGTGAAAACGCAATGATTTGAATCTGTTTTACCATATCCATGCTCTGATACCAGTTTATTAGGAATAATCCCAATAATTTTTCCTTGTGAAAAAATCACAAAGATTTTGCCTCATATATCAAGCATGCAACAATAATAAGACAAATAACAAAAACAGAGCAAATAACTGTAGACACCAAATTTTACTTGAAAAACCCCTCAATGCAAGGGTAAAAACCACGGGACAAAAGTCCAAAACATCCACTATCAGCAATAATAATGGCGTACAATGTTTTTCTATCTAATTACAACTAGATGATCAACCTCAAGAAAACTCTTGGATACCAATAACAAAAATCATTATTAAACTGGACAACAAACAAGAAATTTCTCACCAATGGTGGTAGCACAACAATGGAAGTAAGTGGAGATGCTGAAAACGGATTTCTCTTCTTCTTCGTTTTAGCCCTTATAACTCTTCTTCTTCCAAAAAACATTCTTCTCTAAACCCCTGTTCTGTTCTCTGATATTTCCTAGAAAGCTATTTTTCGAGTTTGGAGAGTAGAGAGTGTGAAGTGAGCTTTCACCAATTCGTTGGTTAGCCAATGCCAAAATGTATGTTGACATTTTCATTCCTTTTTTTTTGTCTTTTCTTCCTTTATTTTTATTGTAATTATTAGTGGGTCCCACCTCATAAGGAGGGAACCCCAACAATCTCCCCCTCCCGACTTATGAGTAGGGCTGCACCATGCCCAAACCTACAACATTTCTATAGTATTCAAGCTTTTCTTTCAGTAAAGCATTGGCCATCATGTCTAACCCATTCTTATCAGTGTGAATTTTTTCAAATTGCACTTCCCTTTCTTCAAGAACATTCTGAATCCAGTGATACCTAACATCAATGTGTTTGGACTTAGAACGAGAGCTTGAATTCTTACACAAGTGAATGGCGCTCTGACTATCACAAAGAAGGGTAAATCTTTCTTGTTTCAAACCAAGTTCATTTTAGAACCTCTTCATCCACAATATCTCTTTGCAAGCCTCTGTGGCAGCTATGTATTCAGCCTTTATAATTGACAAGGCTACACATTTTTGCAACTTGAAATGCCATGACACTTCTCTCCCAGCAAAAGTGAACTAGAAACCTAATGTAGATTTTCTAGAGTCAATGTCACTTGCCATATCAGCATTTGTAAACCCTTCAAGTTTAGGTTTACCACCACCAAAATACAAACATGTCTTGGATGTGCCTTTCAAATACTTGATGATTAATTTCACTACAAGCCAATGTTCTTTGCCTGGATTGGCAAGAAATCTACTAACCACACCAACTGCATGCGCTATGTTCGGCCTAGTACAAATCATAGCATACATAAGACTTCCTATAGTAGAGGCATAGGGAATGTTCTTCATTTTCTTCAATTTATTTCTCATTCTTTGGGTTTTGATCACTTGACAATCTGAAATGATTTGCCAATGGAGTATTAACCGGTTTTCCTTTGTCCATGCAAAATCTCTCAAGGACCTTTTCTATGTAACTTTCTTGTGACAACCACAATCTCTTGGATTTCCTATCACGTGAGATTTTCATACCCAAGATTTGTTGAACTGGACCTAAGTCCTTCATGGAGAAAGACTTGCTTAACTGCCTCTTTAACCTGTCAATTTTTGTCTTATCTTGCCCAACAATCATCACGTCATCAACATATAGCAAAAGAATGATAAAATCATCATCAGAAAAGTACTTAGTGAAAACACACTGATATGAAGCTGTTTTACCATACCCATGCTCTGATACCAGTTTATTGGGAATAATCCCATTAAATTTTCCTTGTGAAAAAATCACAGATTTTCTGTCTCAAATATCAAGCATGCAACAATAATAAGACAAATAACAAAAACAGAACAAGCAACAGTAAACACCAAATGTCCAAAACATCCACTATCAGCAATAATAATGGGGTACAATGTTTTTTTATCTAGTTATAACTAGATGATGAACCACAAGAAAACTCTTGAATACCAATAACATAAATCATCATTAAACTGGACAACAAATAAGAAATTTATCACCAAAGGTGAAAGCACAACAATGAAAGCAAGAGGAGATGCTGAAAACGGATTTGTCTTCTTTTTCGTTTCAGCCTTTGTAATTCTTCTTCTTCCAAAAAACCTTCTTCTATAAACCCCTATTTTGTTCTCTGATATTTCCTAGAGAGCCATTTTTGGAGTTGAGAGAGTAAAGAGTGTAAAGAGAACTTTCACCAATTCCTTGGTTAGCCAAGGACATATTGGCTTGTCTTGCAAGCCAATGCCAAAATGTTTCTTGACTTTTCATTCCTTTTTTTTTTTGTTTTTTCTTCCTTTCTTTTTCTTGTAATTATTAGTGGGTCCCACCTCATAAGGAGCAACTCCAACAGTATTGTGGGGGTTCATAGAGTGCAAGGGCCCCAAGCAATAGGGGTGAGCTTTCGGTTTATTCGGTTAAAAACCTAACCGAATAAATCATTTTTTTTAAACCGAAATATTAAAATGAAAACCGAAACCAAAACCGATTTTCAAAAAACCGATCGATTTTCGGTTATTTCAGTTAAAAACCGAATTTAGTTATTATTATATATTATAACCTATAATATATATATATAGATTATTATAATATATTAGAAAATTTAATTTCATTATAATAGATTATATATAATATATTAATATATAGCATATAATGTATATTTAATATTATATATTATATAATGAATTTTAGCTAGTTCAGTGTTTTTGATTGGCCGAATTTCTAAATCTGAAAACCGAAATTATTAAAACCGAATTAACCAAACCAAATTTCTCAAAAAACCAAAAAAACCGAAACCGAATTTTTCAGTTCGGTAATTCGGTTTTAACCGAATAATGCTCATCCCTACCAAGCAACACGCCTGGAGCACTTAACCGGAGCTTGTTCAACATCATTCAACAATGCGGTGATGTTGTCAACATTCCTCTTCCCCAGTGGCTGCTTGACATCGGTGAATCAAACCCAGATATCTGCTACACCAACAGGTCCGGTACCAGAGACAAAGAGTATGTCACCAATGGTGTGGATAACCTGCCCGTCCTCGCTGGCCGGACAGCCCTGCAGATTGGATTTTTCTTACTGTTTGTTCTGAACCTTAATTAATTGATCGACCTTAGCTTGCTTCATGAGTTTTACTAGGTAGCTACTTGCATTGAAAACCCTTGATTTAGAAACTGAATTAATCCTTAAGTAAGCTCTAGTAGAATTCACACGGCCGTTATCTCTTTCAGGTATATAGCGATTACATGAAGAGTTTTAGAGAAAACATGTCGGACTTCCTAGAGGCTGGGCTGATAACAGATATTGAAGTAGGGCTTGGTCCATGTGGCGAGCTCAGGTTCCCCTCTTACCCACAAAATCAAGGTTGGGTCTTTCCAGGCATTGGAGAATTTCAGGTGACATTGACTCCTCGATCGCTTCTTAATTAATTAAGTTCGATCCCTTCTTCGATTTTTTTTTTCTCCTCCTCTCTTGTTGATTGGCAAGAAGATGCATGCATGGTCGTGTCATTATGGACAATAAATTAAATAATACAACAGAAGCCACTGCCTTCCAAGTTTCAATAAAATGATGACTTCAACAATCTTATAATTAATTATGAATTGCAGTGCTACGACAAGTATCTAAAATCACAATTCAAAGAGGCTGCAACAGCAGTTGGACACCCAGAATGGGAATTACCAGACAATGCAGGGACATACAATGACACACCTGAAGCTACAGAATTCTTTGGAGAAAATGGAACGTATCTCACTGAGAAGGGAAAATTCTTCCTAACATGGTATTCTAATCAGTTACTAAAGCAAGCAGATGAGATCCTTGAAGAAGCCAATCAGGCTTTCCTTGGGTGTAGAGTCAACTTAGCAGCAAAAGTAGGTGATTAATTACTACCATCACTTATTGTGTACTCTGGTGGGTATCAAAAGCTCAAAGGGGTATCCTTTCCATGCTTATTAAACAGGTATCTGGAATCCACTGGTGGTATAAACATTACAGTCATGCTGCAGAGCTTACTGCTGGTTACTACAACTTGAGCAAACGTGATGGATACCGGCCCATAGCCAGGATGCTATCAAGGCACTATGCTATTTTGAACTTTACATGCATTGAGATGAGAGACTCTGAACAAAGTGAAAATACTAAAAGCGCACCTGAGGATCTTGTTCAGAAGGTAAATTTTCTGATCGAGCATAGAAAAGCTAGGAGATTAACTGATCAGTGAGGCTGAAGAGTTCTTCAGTATGTTTGGTCCTAGGTTTTTAGTGCAGGTTGGAGGGAGAACTTGGATGTCGCAGGTGAGAATGCCATATCAAGATATGACAGTACAGCTTATAATCAGATCCTGAAAAATGCTAGACCAAATGATGTCAATAAAACTGGCCCACCAAAACTGCGTATGATTGCTATGACATACCTCCGGCTATCAGATGATCTACTAGAAGAGAGCAATCTTAGTTTATTCAAGAAATTTGTGAGGAAAATGCATGCTGACCACGTAGGGAAAGGGAATTCACTTTCTATTGTGAATTTAAATATATTTGTCTTCGCGCTGGATAGTAAGACTTGATCAATGTTGAGTGTTGAACGAAATCTATTCTTTTCAGGATTACTGTCCAGAACCGGAAAAGTACTACCACCACCCCCTGCTTCCCTTGAAGAAGTCAAAACCAAAGATTCCAATCAATAACCTCCTGGACGCAACAGAACCAATGGAGCTGATGAGGGCGGATTTTGCCCTCCAATGACATTGTGACACATGGCACCTCAGAACAACTAGGTGACACCTAGAACCACTCAGGCAACAACTCGTCAAGTTGATGGTGTCCAACCTGGCGGCCTGGCATAGGCGCAACCTGCCAGACTGGCACAGGCGCGACCTGGCAGCCAGGCACATGCGCCGACCTGGCGACCTGCAAGACGTGCTCGCCGACAAATTCGGCATGCATACCCCACGATCCTTGGAGGTTGGCCCTCGTTCTGGAAGATGGTCAACGTGCATGGCAGTTACCTCCGAGGATCTCGGACCAGTTAGACACGACTTCCCGGAGATCTCGGGGGCGGTACGTGAACAATGCCTATATAAAGGCACCAACCCCAATGGCAAGCGGGGGAAGCGAGTAAGCAAGTAAGCAAATTCTAGCTCTCATACTGTATGACTTTTAGCTTGCAGTCTACTATGAGAGTACTGACTTAAGCATCGGAGCGACCTCGCCGGGTTAGCCACCCCGAGTCCTCTGACATTTTGGTTCCTTACAGGTCTCCAAAGAGCAACGAAGCTCATCAATCCAGCTCGCCACCAGGTCAACCCGGCACCTCACAGGCAGCTCGCCACCAAGTCAGCCTGGCACCTCACAGGTAGCTCGCCACCAGGTCAGCCCGGCACCTCACAGGCAGCTCGGCACCCGGTCAGCCCGACACCTCACAAGCAGCTCGGCACTTGGTCATCTCGGCACCTCATAGGCAGATCGGCACTATAGTCAGCTCATCACCTAGCCTGCCTAGCTTGACTCAGCTCAGCAGCCAAAGTTCTCCACTTCGGCCACTTGGAAGCAGACCAAATGACGAGGTACTTAGCACAAAAAATTCACACTTCACCAAAAATCGATCCATCAATTGGTGTCGTCTATGGGAAACGCTACAAAAAGCTTTCTCATCCTCTAAAAGGCTAAGTCATCTTCTTCTAGAAAACTAAGTCCTTACTTTTTAGAAACTAAAGCTCTCGCTTTATAGTTTCCATTTTTTATGAACTCAAAGACTATGCAGGAAGTTGATAGCTAACAAACTAAGCAGCTCTACCAACTTTATTTCAACTCGGATAAAGTCTCATCAGTCCTCTTCGCGAGGTCCCCTCTACAAAGATGAGCTCTTCGTGGCTTCCGTGGGAGTTGGCGGCCAACAGACTACATGGACGCCCTTGCTGGTCGAGCCATCCAAGGCTCCCATGTGAGCTGGCGACCTAAAGTCAGTAGTGTTGCCCCCGTAGGTCGAGCTCCTAGTAGATTCTTGTAGGAGTGGGTGACCGGCGTCACGAGGTTGATGCAGTGCAGCCATAGCACTAAAGTATCGAACTGGCGAAGACCTCGATACCACATAAGACCCAGTCGCCTCTTCGGCATGGGCAAGATCAAGGAGAGTGGACTACGAGTCGATCCCAGAGCCTAGGGGCCAAAATACCGAACTAGCGAAGACCTCCTCACCACATAAGACCCAGTCGCCTCTTCGGCATGGGAAAAAACAAGGAGCAAACTGCGAGTCGCTCCCAGAGCCTAAGGAATTGAATCAATGCTTACGAGCTCATCGAATTATTCATCTCGGGCCAAAAGGAGAATTTACTCCCTTCGCCGAGTTACTTTCAGCTCGGGAGTGGGGAGCAAATGATGAGGGTGGATTTTGCCCTCCAATGACATTGTGACACGTGGCACCTCAGAACAACTAGGTGACACCCGGAACCACTCAGGCAACAACTCGCCAAGTTGATGGTGTCCAACCTGACGGCCTGGCACAGGCACGACCTAACGACCTGCGAGACGTGCTCGCCGACAAATTCGGCATGCATACCCCACGATCCTTGGAGGTTGGCCCTCGTTCCGGAAGATGGTCAACGTGCATGGCAGTTACCTCCGAGGATCTCGGACCAGTTAGACACGACCTCCTGGAGATCTCGGGGGCGGTACGTGAATAATGCCTATATAAAGGCACCAACCCCAATGGCAAGCGGGGGAAGCGAGTAAGCAAGTAAGCAAATCCTAGCTCTCATATTGTGTGATTTTTAGCTCACAGTCTACTATGAGAGTACTGACTTAAGCATCGAAGCGACCTCGTCAGGTTAGCCACCTCGGGTCCTCTGACATTTTGGTTCCTTGCAGGTCTCCAAAGAGCAACGAATCTCATCAATCTAGCTCGCCACCAGGTCAGCCCGGCACCTCACAGGCAGCTCGCCACCAGGTCAGCCCAGCACCTCACAGGCAACTCGCCACCAGGTCAGCCCGGCATCTCATAGGCAGCTCGACACCTCATAGGCAGCTCGGCACTATAGCCAGCTCGCCACCTAGCCTGCCCAGCTTGACTCAGCTCGGCAGCTAAAGTTCTCCACTTCGACCTGAGTCATCGGCCACTTGGAAGCAGACCAAATGACAAGGTACTTCACACAAAAAATTCACACTTCACCAAAAATCGATCCATCAGGAGCCATTCCCATTTGATGCGGGAATTGATATGAGTGTTGATGATGACTCCATCAATTAGTCAGACAACACATTGGGAAGATCCCTTTCAATGTTCAAGTTATGTACTCTATTGCTAAGGAACTAAATAAAGAAGAAGCAGATGCAAATAATGTCAATGAAATTTAGTTTCATTGATCTGTATCAACTGTTTCACCTATCCCTACTTTGAATAAAAGATCTTCCCTTAACTCGCATTTCTAGAATGTACAGTTACCAATTTACCACGGCATATAGCATATACCATTAATCACCAGTAATCACCACAAGAACATAATCCATTCTTAATGTGGTGGAACCGATGTGCATCCCTCATAATAATCTCTCGACCCATGAATTTGGAGATAAGTTTGGTCACTGTGTGGCAATCTCTGCAGGTACGGAGGTTTTTGGTGATTCTGATAACTGTTCCAGGGGTACTGTTGATAAGAGCAAAAGCAATAGCCAGCCTCTCACTATGATCCCAGAGCATCTTCTCCTTCACATCATCATCACATAGAACACAGAACTTGTTTCTGGTTTGTATCCGGCCACCTTTAGTTGCCAATTTAATTCTTCCAACATGGCATAGATAGCCTTGTATTGTGGGTGCGATTTATCTCCAACTAGGAAACGGTGAACCACTTTATCCAATTCAAGAAAGCTGTAGCCTGGTGGTTTCTTCAATCCTTTTGATCTCATTAAGGCTCTCACTCTTTCCACATTGTCCCATCTTTTCTCTGCTGCATAAATGTTAGAAAGGGAGATGTAGGGGCCAATGCCATTTGGGTTCAAATCAAAAGTGTTTTGTGCAGCAATCTCAGCTAGCTTGACATTACGGTGGATATGACAAGCGGAAAGAAATGAAGCCCAAATATCAACAGTAGGTTTCACTTCCATAGATTTGATGAACTCATAAGCATCATCTAAACGCCCAGCACGGCCAAGAAGGTCCACCATGCAAGAATAATGTTCAACCCCAGGCTTCATCTTGTACTTCTTTATCATTTGGTAAAAAACGTCAAACCCCTCATCAACCAATCCTGCATGACTACATGCTGACAAAACTGAAGTGAAAGTGACCTTATCTGGCATAATTCCATTCACCTTCATTTCATTGAAGGTGGCTATAGCCTCCCTTCCCCTCCCATGAAGCCCAAATCCTGTAATCATAGCACTCCAAGAGATCAAATTCCTTTCAGCCATCCCTTCAAATATCCTATATGAACAATCTAAGCTCCCACATTTTGCATACATGTCTATAAGGGCAGTCCCCACAACTGTGTCCATAGCGTACCCTTTTTGAGCAAGATAAGCATGAACAGACATGCCAAACTGCAAGGCCATGATCTGGTCAGAAGCACCAAGGACACCAATAAAAGTAACTTCATCGAGCATTCTACCTTCTGAAACCATTTGACAGAAAAGTCGTAAACTTTCAAAAGCATCTCCAGCTTGGGCGTAACCCAAAATCATAGAATTCCATGATACGGTATCTCTATCAATCATCTTGTCAAACAACCGCCTTCCACAAACTATAGAATTGCAGTGACTGTACATACTAATGAGAGAGTTTATCACAAAAATATTAGAAAACCCAATATCATTGCGGATAACAAAACCATGTATTTCCTTCCCCTGTTTCAATGCTCCTAAATCTGCACATGCAGAGAGGACACCGAGCAAAGTCGTACAATCTGCTCTTTGCCCAACTCTACTCATTAAGTAAAAAACTGACAAAGCTTCTCCTGATTCATGATTCTTTATGTAACCAGAAATCATGGTGTTCCAAGAAGTTAAATCTCGTAGGGACATTCCATCAAACAGTCTCCGAGCAGTTTCCATGTCACCAAATTTCAAGTACATTGCCAGAAGAGAATTGCCCACATAGACATCTGATTCCAACCCACGAATGACTAGCTCAGAATGAATTTTCCTACCAACTTCCACAAGTAACAGATCACCACAGGCTTTGAGAACAAAAGGGTACGTAAAATTGTCCGCCTTTTGGCCAAAACTCATCATCTCGCGGTACAGAACAATAGAATTCAAAGAGAAACCATTGCATGCATATCCCCGAATCATGCAATTCCATAAGAATGAGTTCTTCAATATGATTCCATCGAAAACAGCACGAGCTTCAGTCATGGAACCACAGATTGCGTAAAAGGCAGAAAGCTTGGTGTTCAGATAGGTGTTATTAAAGAGAATATTAGAAGTGATCATGTAGGCATGGAGTCGCTTGCCTTCTGTATAGGATTTGGTGTTGGTAAATGACTGCAAGAGAGCCCCACATTGTAGAGAACTAAGTGGAGGTCTAAGATCTTTTCCTGCGAGTTGGGTGGTGTAGAAGTCGATTTGAAGGTAACTTGGGAGACTTCTGGGGAGAATCCGCTCGAAGAACTTGATAGTAATGAGAACGCCATTCATGAGGGAGACTCAGGATCCGACTGTAGTGCATATGATCTCCTGAACGAGATCGAAATAGCAAAATGGCCGGTGCTACTCTGGTAGATCTCAAAAAAAATGTGGACTAATACTGATGGTGGCTCAGTTGGTAGGTTCTCTGACTCGTCGGAGTAGAGACCTGCGATCAAATCCCGCTGCCACGAGGGGTTGGGGGATTAAGGGAAAGGGGACCATGAAGTAAAAAAAAAAAATCAGCGAGGGATAGTATCGTACTACTAATCTACTAGTTCTGTTCTGTACAATGCTTTCCGTTCTGCCATGAAATTATAGTTCCGTAGTCCCACATCGGCTGAAAGAGAAAAGAAAGAAAAGATAGTTCTTCTATAAAATGTTACGTCGGCCGTACGACAATACATCTTTGCGCTTGGGGCAATGACTCAGTCAGTGAGGTATTAACCGAGACGCGTCAATTGCTGGTTGAAAACTATTTCCAAACCCCCTCTTGGGCCTGGGCCTGCCCCTGGCCTCTGAGAATTTCTGGAAGGGTCCCCTCAAAAAGGGTAAGACCCTAAAATTCTTCATCCCTTAATAGTTTTGATTCAATAGTCACATCTGGAATTCCATTCCGGATTACATGCCAACAAGATTCGTTCTAACACCCTACTAACATCCAACATCAGACATCTCATACATGGCGGTTGGTCCCCGCAAGTTGGTAGGGTGTTGGAATTTGCCTTATTGACAGGTGATCCAACTCCTGGAAGTGACATTTGAAGCGGAAAAGGTAATCGCATCCACGTGGCTAAAGTTTTCCTTTGGAATGACCGAATTACCCATTTACCTCTTCGGATGTTTTTGTGGTTAAGAGAAGCGAAGCGATCAGCCAATACTCTTTTTCAGTTGTGGATATTGGATAGGAGAAACCCCCATTAGACAACCACCGTTTATCGGTTTGAATTTGCCTGAGAAAGGCATTACACTACTATAGGTGAGGCAAGTGACTACCATCGCTACTCGTACTACTCGGTTTATGCCCAAGACCATGGCTTGTGTGGCAAATTTTAATGGAGCTTGTGAGGTCATACCCACCAGACCCAAGACGTTTGGCGACTTGAGTAGAAGAAGAACAACAGTTGTTGGATTTGCATGCAAGAACACAGAGGAATCTCAAAGACTTCCACTACAGACTACAAGAAGGATTGCTATAGGACTTCCTGCGATTGCTCTTTCTTTTCCATTCAGTTCTGGGGCTTCTCTTGCCGAGGATAATGGATTCTGGCTCACTGGCCCTATCCCTGTCCCTCCTGTCTTCAACAGTAAGTTCTTTGTTCACGCAGTATGTCTACATACAAAATACTTTTTTTTCTTGATTTCCACCAGTTCTCGTTAGTTCAACATTGTTTGTACGTTAGCAAAACCCCAAAAGCTTTAGACTGCAATTTCCAAAACGTAAGTTAAAATCACAAATTCAAAAAAGGAAAGAGATGTTACAATTACAGAGATTGATCATATACACATTTATTTGATCCCACATGAAATCTTGTCAAGGTAACTGCTTTTGTGATCAAGGATAACTATGCTGCTTAAACTTTTGCAGCTTTAATCCCATATTCCCATCTCATGATGGCATCAAACTTGTAATCTCAATTGTATTCATGAAAAGTAGATTACCACTCAACATTGTTGGCTAAGAGTTCTTTGCTAAAGACAGTAAATCCTGATTGACTTTCAAATTCTGAGGAGCCCATTTTCATTGTTGTGAACTTGGAAGCTTTTATCTTTTGAAGCATGTAAAAGAGTAATTGAAACTTTGTAAGATTTGTTCTCTGCTTGCTGAAGAGAAGAACAATGAGCAGTTCTGAAAATGTCTGCCCAAATATTTTTGCTCTTCTTTATTAAACTGTGAATTTTGATGGTGAAGTATCCACTCTCCAAATGTATTTGAGTTCTAGGGACACTTGAAACGGAAAACAGCACAAAATTATTCTTTTAGAGTTCTTATAAAATCTTCAAGACTTGATATTCTCACAAACATTCACCTGGAATTTCCTGTATATACAGAGATAGCAAATGAAGAAACTGGGACTCGCTCATTTCTCAAGAAGGGAATTTATATAGCTAATGTGGGGCCAAAAGGGAGTGCTTACAGGCTAAGGAAATATGCCTTTGATCTGATGGCGTTAGGGGATTTGATAGGAAAAGATGCATGGAGTTATATAAGGAAGTATCTGCGGCTGAAGTCCACTATCATGTACTACGATTTTGACACTGTTATCTCTGCAGCTCCAGCTAACGATAAACAACCTCTAATTGGTTTGGCCAACAAATTGTTCGATAGTGTGGAAAAGGTAATAAATACAATCATCTGTATTTTCTTTCTTGCAGATTTTCATCGCTAAAATATCATATGAAGCCATCTATCTTTACACAATCTGATTATAATCAGGTGGCATTTAGGTTTTCAATAAATGCAGCTCTCTACTGCTAGGCTGAAACTCAGTGAAGACCCACTTAAATTTGTAATACAGTGCATATGAGGATATTGCAAGTCAAATGAACCATTTGTGTACTACCAAAACTTCAAGCATTCAGATAAAGAAAAAGAAAAGCGAATAATGGTTTAAAAATTGAATAATCAGGACGTCTACAATGTGAAGTTTAAAGAATAAGCATTAAAAGTATGAATAATCTTTTCTTTGGTAAACAAATTTTGAATAATTGGTTGGACTCTAGAGAGTCCCTAATACCCACAAACTTAAATTATCCAACTAATAGTCAATCAATTACACAACCTTAACCACAGCTTACGAATATGCAACTGCATAACACTCAGACTTTAATCCTTTATGCATATGTAATTTGCTAATTTCATAAAAGAGTTGGTCTATGAGTTGAAGTTGAACCACTTTCCATGATGTTTTGACAGCTTGAAGATGCAGTGAAGATGCAAAACCTACCTCAAACACAATCATGTTATCAGGATACCACTGCTCTTCTCCAAGAGGTTATGAACCAAATGGCATAATAACTATTTTGATTTCAAGTATTCAGGTCAGTGCAAGGAATTAGGAAGGAAGGACTCCAATACCAAAATCACTGTCATTCATGACAAAATATATCTTGTATTTGCTCTATAAAGCTCAGCAATTAGAAGATCAGAAGATTCATTGCTACATATCAAAATATCAATGCATTTTAGAGCCATGATTGAGAGTGAGTCTAATGGGGGCTATTTTCTATCTAACCCAAGGGCCTGCTACAGATTGCAATTTGATATCCAGCATGAGAAATTGAGAATGCATGTTTGAGCTTTGAGAACAGACACTTCATGCAAAAAAGATTTAAAAAATGCCCTATGATAAGTCCATACCAGAGATAGCTGGGACCAACATTGGACAATGGTCTATATATTAATATAAATGGTAAACTTCCCGAGTTCCAAATTCATTAAGAAGAATCCACCCCAACCTCCTCTCAGTCCTATAATATACACATCACTATACAAATCTGAGGACAAATTTACAGAACATTAAATTCTAAAAGTCACCTAAGAAAAAATTAAAAAATAAAACGAAAAGAACACAAGTATAGTCTCAATCCAATTCTTTGATCCAAAAGTCCCATTTTTCCAAATCCTATCAAAATCATCACAATCAGTTTTCTCATATGATAGACAAAAATATATATATTAAAGGCAGGGATAGGAAACCTTAAACCTGTTTTTGTTGTACAAAGAGGATATTTTAGAAAGAGAAAAACAGAAGAGAAGATCAAAGGGATGAGATTTAGGGGATTCCCCTGTTTTTGTTTTAGTGAAGAAGAAGATCAGTTTTCAACTGTCCAGTACCTCCCTGACTTTTGTTCCACATCTGCTCATATACAATTGAATGACAAGACTTTTGTTCCACATCCGCTCATATACAATTGAAGGACAATTCAAGACTCTTCTTCTTCTTTAGTTGTTTTTTTCTTTTCTCTGCTGTTGCCATCCAAGAACAGTATAGGTTTGATAAGGAAAATAGGAATTTGCCATGTAAGAAAGAACTGGTTAAGAGACATTATCATATTTTTAGTATTGAGGAAAATGACATTTAATGATGAATGTAATCAAAAATTCATCATCAACTGAAAGCCATTTCCACTCGGTGCATGTGGTAGCTTAAGCTGATGTAAAGCCTTGAAACCAAAGCAATTTAGGTAATTCTATAAAGTAAAAAATAAAAAAAAAAATTAAAAAAAAAAAAAGCATACCAAATAAAGTCAAGAATGTATAATAAGTAAAACAAGAGACAAATGGTAAAAGGGCATGGACTAATTAGATCCATGAACTGACCCTATTTAAAGATGTTCAGACTCTACATGCAGATAGTCTTCTTGAATCTTGACAACATACTAAAAAGAATTGACAAAATGGAATCACACATTTGTATCAGCTGGGGTAAATGTAAATAAGCTTCACAATTCATACCTTCTTAGGTATTCTTTGTATCTTAATGAGTTCTCAATTCCATTATGACAAATTTAATTTACAACATTTAGTTTATAATGGGTAATACTGAAAAAAAAAACTATTGTGATGATCATGCACATACTAGATATCAAATTATCAATGCATGTAAGAGTCAGAGTCTAATGGGATATTTTCTATCCAATTAGGATGGGAAAAATGAGAAGCTTGAAAACTGGTTTGTCATAAATAGTTACCTCTCCAAATTGCATAATTTTGCAGGAAAGATTGATAAGAAAAAAATAATATGTTTAAACTGACAGAAGCTTTGGTTCAAGACATTATATTAAATTTAACAATGAAATAAGGCCGAACCCACCATTTAACGATTCCCATTTTGGAGATTGCGTATACAAACAATCGGTATTGAGAACAAGATTTCGGTGCATCTAGTTCCAGCTGTAGTTTTACAATTAGAATGGCTCTCTTTGTACTGTCCAAATTACTTTTTAGGATTGCAGACCTCCATTCAAATAGAATGTTGGCCTGGATAAGATAATCTCTTGGGTAGGACCTTGTCAATTGTGGGTCGCAACGGTTGAAGCACAGCTTCCTTGAAATATCTTCCTAATCCTGTCCAAGATGTATCACCTATTATGACGGTAACAGGACCTGCAGTGCATGGTTTTTAAAACCGAACCGGTCAGGGCACCGTTTTTCGGTTCGGCAGTTCAACCGTCCAGGTTGAGTGGTTCGACCCATGATGTCATAAATAAATAAAAAACAAAAAATACTTATATATAATAAAAATATCATAGAAATTTAAATAAAATACAAAAAATATACAGAAATATAGAAAAAAGAAAAACATATGAAAAAAATAAAAAATATCTAAATATAAAAATAATAAAATAATAAAATACAGAAAATTCCAAAAAATACAGAAAATTTTCCAAAATATATAGAAAATTTTCCAAAAATAAGGATTAATCAAGGCACAGTGAAGGGGCAGCTCTTAATCAGTTAATTGATTGATTCAGTTGAATCAAGAGCTCCCTCATCAATCAGTAAAAATAAGGATTAAGGAATTAAGTGACCTCTTTAGAGTCATTTTCTTTCAATCTCAAGTTGTCTCTAGAAATCTTACCAAAGAAAAAAAATCTCTAGAAAAATTAATTCATGCTTACTAAACAAGCATATATATACAGGCTTAATGACAACAAATTCCTTGATGACAACAAATTATACCATTCTAGCATGTCAAAAGAATTAAAAAAAAAAATCAATTAAACCAAAAAAAATCAGCAAAAAAAAATAATACCTTCAGGCATTCGCCGCTGGTGGGCTCAGGCAGTCCACAGCTGCAAGTCGTTGTTGCTGCAAGTTGCTCACCGTCCACCGCTGCAAGTTCGTCGGTCGTCATCGGTGTATGTTGCTGTCGGATGCCAGAGTTGATGGCTGCCGCAGGTGGTAGGGTGTAAGGGTTGAGACTTAAGAGTTGAGAGGACTAAGAAGTGACCGAGTGAGGAGGGAACTCGGGAACCCTAAAGGCTAAATCGAATAAAGGACTGGGATTGGGATTCGAAAATCATGGGATATAATTGGCTTTTTATTTTTCATTTTTTTTATTTAAAACATTAAAAATGAAAATATTAACCCGCAAACCGCTGCCCAGGTCAAACGGTTTAGTGGTCCGACCACCCTAGTCAGCAGTTTTTTTGACTTTTCAACATTTTTTCAATTTTCCGGTTTCTAATAAAACCGGATCCGGATGGCTGACCAGTTACTGGTTTTTCCAGTCCGGTCCAGTTTTGAAAATCATGCTGTCTACATCTACACCTCAAGCATGCTTGTGTAAGCAGCAAGTGCAGGGAACCAAGTGTTTGACGTTTGTCCCACATTTATTGCCAAGACCCATGTCGCAAAAGAACTGTCACCCCTTCGTTATCTATTTGGGATGACCCTCCTCACCCTCTTTGTCCACATAAAGTTCAACTGCTTGGGTCAGATGGTTTTTGATCAAATGGTGGATTTCATATAAATCGGACCTAAAACCTTGACTGAGTGACAATTTAACCGTTTCAGTCAACGGTAGATTAAAAAACACTGACGCATTAGAGAACCCAACCGCAACTCTCCAGATCTATCAATCCACTGATATCAGTGGATCCATTAGTGACGTGTTAGAGGTTGAGCAGACTGCAGTGCACTGCGAAGATAAAGAAACTGATGGTAAACATTGAAATTAGGGCTGTAATCGGATCACACTCAGATCAGATACAGCAAAATCCGCATCCAATCCAATTACTAACAATCTACATTAGAATTTGGTCAGATTTAAAGACTTGAATTCAAATCTTAACAACCAGATCGGATTCGAAATTAATCCAGCACCACTATGCATTTTCTAACACGTCAATAGATACAAGGTTCACACCTATAAAGTAGTAAAAGACTAAAATATCAATTAGCACTTTATAGTAAGAGAAAGACCGCTAATCATAAATCACACACCATAAAGCATCTCATTGAAGAGGAAAATGGTAAAACTACATGCTACCAGCCTACCACAGCCACAGCCCAAAGATGCAGCTTTAATATCGTATTAAGTTCTTAATGCAAACTATTTTTTACCCTTCTTAGATCCTCCAGAATGAACTAGAAATTCTGATCCACTAAAATCAAAATGTAAGGTTTACATAGGATAGAACACGAACATCAAGAAGGGACAACGGCAAATGCAAATACTCCTGCTCAACAAATTTGCGGCATTTGATCAAAAGATCAAGATATACGAGTAGAAAAACATTCTCAGCTTGAATAACACATCCTTAGAAATACAATGTATCACTGCACTCGAGGAGAACGCACTACATTCGGTTGATACAAACACAACCATTTCCTTCACTAATCACTATACAAATTACACGCAGCACTGGAAAACCCTTTCGGTTTTCTTTTCACAATTAAAGTCAGATTATAAGAATCACACTGGTAGAACACAAGGCAAGTTCTATCCATAACTCAACCGAGAATCCGGAGCTCTCAAGTTGGCCTGTCGCCGAGGGATCCCAATCTCACATGCATTCACTCTTGCAGCAAAACGAAGTGAGCACAGAGACTCACCAACAGAGGTTGGGTCAGGCGAGATGTTGACAAACATCAATGTCTTTGAGTCTCCCCCTAAGCATGGCTGATAAACATAGAAATCAAGAAAGGCCAATAAATGCTCAATAATCCAAAAGGAATAGTAGGATGAATATTTTAATAAAGAACATTGTTTTAAAAGGCTGTTGAGGCAAGGCCAAGGGTCTAAGCCTTGAGGTGAGGCTAAGAAAAAAAATGGCCTGGCCTCGATAGCCCCAGAAGCCACCAGCAAGGGTTAGGGAATTGTTTGAGGCTTACATCTTTGGGTCTTTGGCCTCATAATGTCCAAGGCATGATGGCAAAACAGAAATTTAAGGCCCAAAAACAAAGAATGCCTTGCTTTGTATTCTCATATTGCACAAGTAAATAAATATAAAAATAACAAGTAAATGCATACAAATGTGCATGAAAATAGCTTGTTTTGTTGTTCATATTCTTTATAGTTCATGCTTTGTTCTTACATGCTTGCCCATCTACCCCATAGTTGATAATCTATTTTTTCTAAAGCACATGCATCACAGTGGTCACTCTTCACTGAGGCAAAATAGGTGGAAGAAATGAAACAAGAATGCCTTACTCTTAAAACACTGTTGGTTCGTATCCTTGAGCTGAACCGTTAGATTTATATGGTAGTTAGATTTTAGGGGAAAAACCCTATACTGATAACATTAGTACCCATGTCTAATATATTAAACAAGCCATATAAAATCGTAATTTTATATTTTCTTGTCTTTATTGCTTATGAATTATATCCTTTTTTTGGCTCAAGGCTTAAGCCTTAAAACCTTTAGCCTTTTAAAACCTTGACAAACAGGCCTGCTATAATGAGGATGGTTCCAGTCAAAGAATTTAACATGTTCATAAGCAATGGTTCCTAAATAGTAAATGCATGTTGTCAGGAGCATAAAAAAATTTCATCTCCATTTTGGCCAACACACTCAACAATTATTCCACATCACACATAAAAGATGGAACTAATCATACAATGAATGCTCCAATGCCAGAGAAATTAAGCAAACCATTTTACAAAATTATCACAACCTGAAGGGGTTTCACCTAACAATAATGAACTATCACGAATGATCAAGATAATCAAACAAGGACCATCAGGCTCAATGCATTCTAATATGCCAGTCAAAGAATTTAACATGTTCATAAGCAATGATTCCTAAATAGTAAATGCATGTTGTCAGGAGCATAAAAAAATTTCATCTCCATTTTGGCCAACACACTCAACAGTTATTCCACGTCACACATAAAAGATGGAACTAATCATACAAGGAATGCTCCAATGCCAGAGAAATTAAGCAAACCATTTTACAAAATTATCACAACCTGAAGGGGTTTCACCTAACAATAATGAACTATCACGAATGATCAAGATAATCAAACAAGGACCATCAGGGGCTGGAAGAGCTGTTATATCAGAACCTTGGAAGTAGTTAATGTCATATATGCAATGCTCAAGTAAGGCTTCTCTAGTAATCCTGATTCAAGTGATCCTGCCCAGTCTTATGAAAATAATGGCCAGTCACCAGCCAACAAACTAGAGGTCCAGACCATCACTAACTAGTCAATTGCTTCTCATGTTGCAGTCACAGTTGGGTCAACCAGTTTGATAACAAAGCAACTTCAAGCTTTTTCTTATTCATTCATGCCTCTAATTACCCAAACTATAACAATATATGATTTTTAACTTTTACATACATGCTGTCATTCAAGCATCTGTTATAAACATCCTTGGCTGATAGATTATAAAATAAAAATAAGCATAAAGACAAAAGTGGAGGTTCATGGTACAGAATTGTCACAAACAAGGGGTACAGAAAATGGTCAAAGGTTCATGGTACAGAATGATTGTTAGCATTCTTTTGTTTCTTACAAATTATATTGACTTATTTTGAGATATCATCCATATCTTAAATTTTGAGTATATCTTTTTTTATTGACTAGTCAGCACCCAAGCACCAAATAGCCATTACATCAAGTAGAGAGGACAAAATAACTACTTCTCACCACATTAATAACATTGGCTCCACCAATATGATCCTTGACTCATCACCATTTTCAACCTTTAAAGATCAAACAAGTTATTGTGATCAAGGTTCAAAATATCGATACGCCCGATACGCTGGTATGGGCGTATCAAGCAAATCGATACAGCTTTTCATGGTTTTTTTTTATTTTTTTTTCAACCGGTTCCGGGGGGGCGGTTTAGGGCTCCTCCGCCCCCTGAACCGATCAGACCCCCGATACACCCACTGTAGGGGCGTAACAGAGGGGTCCCAGAACGATATGTATAGGCTGATACGGGCCGATACGTGTCAATACTTTGAACCTTGATTGTGATAAAGGTGGAAGTTTCTGTTATGGACATTCCAAGAAAAAAACAGGAACAGTACACGGGCCTCAACAGAAAGTGAAATAAATTTGTAAAAAAGAGTAATAATATAATATTCACTTTTATCTAATTGAATGGACAAACTATGAGAAATGTAACTAAGGAAAGAAATTGTTCAAGTTTTACCTGTAAAAGATATGTAAGCTTTGAATTCCTGAATGGCACATGGTCCTCTTTCTTGGCAAGGGCAAATATAACATCACTCAAGCATGATAAACTTTTATTAATAGCCTGGTTGTTCATAAACCATTGTTTTTATTTTAGGAAAATTCACATTTAAAACAAGGAACAATGGCAAAAAACTGATGCTAGAATACCTGTGTTTCCTTAAGCCGATCACCAGTTGCCCCACTCTTAGAAAGTCTCTCACTGCCTGCTAGATCAATGAGATTTAGCACACCCTGCACTTGTTGTTCAGTACTCTAGCAAATCAAAGGTGTATTACTCATTAGTATACAAACAAAGCAACATTACGGTATTATTTAGTAAAGCACACAAGGACAACATTTCACCTCATTAGTTCCAGATATGCGTAATGTGAAGACAAAGTGACTTCTTGATGATTGTTCATTCATCTGGGTCCTCCCTACTGACCTGAAAGTAATAGTGATAGCCTCATATAAGATCCTAACCAAAACTCAGAGGGAAAAGGATGGCCAAGGGAAATTATATAAAAATATAAATATGGAGCTTGGCTTCAAATGACATTTGCTTCATACTATGCATGAAATAAATCAGGCACAAAACAACCCAGTATTTAACTAACCTGCTTTGTGCTGCCTGCTGTAAAAGGGAGGAAACCTCTTTGATGGTGCAAACATCTACAATGGTGAGATCTGAAACATGTGTGTTGCCATTTGCATCATGTTTAATTGCATATTGCTTTCCAGCTACACCATTTTCTGTACGTAATGTATCGGGACCTGAACGATTTGGTGATAACAAATCACGAATTGTTTCATTGTATATCTCCAACATTGAAGCCTAATAACAACAGGTAAACAATTGATAGTTAAGAACCCAAACAAACAATCAAAATCCTAATTCTACTTTTAAATTAAGAAGTACAGGTAATAGATGAGAAGGAAAGATTTAATGGAAAACCTGCATTTTGTACTTCCAA
The DNA here is from genome assembly GCF_055504915.1 of Nelumbo nucifera. Taxonomy (NCBI): domain Eukaryota; kingdom Viridiplantae; phylum Streptophyta; class Magnoliopsida; order Proteales; family Nelumbonaceae; genus Nelumbo; species Nelumbo nucifera. Next base: position 140,906,313 of record NC_142649.1, on the reverse strand, counting down.
CCCTGAGCAGTAAGAGATTGGCTTGCTTGGAATATTTGTTCTAAGGAACGAGGAATCAAACCCTTCTGCTCTGCATTTTCAGGCCTACCCATCATGGTATATGTCTTACCAGAACCTGTCTGCCCATAGGCAAAAATGCAGACCTGCCAAAATCGAAGGAACATCATTTCTTTGAATTGGATAGAACTTGCACCCTATGGAGAGGTACAGGAAGCAAGCATCTATTAAAGAAAAGAACAAAAACAGCAAAATCCTCTTTAAACTGCAAAACATAGATAGAATTGATGCTTAACCAGAGAAAGGATAGCATAAGTATATTTTCTACAAGAAGACTGAAAAATATAGATACAATTGAGGCTTAACTGGAGAAGGGAAATCATAAATATATTTTCTGCTTCTTATCAACACTTACGCCTAATTTGGGGTAGCTTCATTGAAATGTTGAGAAAGCAATAAATTGGCACAAACTTTTAATGAAAAAGCTTCACAAGGCATAACCTAATTTTTTTTGAAACTCAAACCTTTTCTTGAAACCTATCTCCATAATATCTGACAAATTTTAACCTACACAAACTATGGTATTATTGTTCAACAATTTACTTGGGAAACGCATTACATGCTTCTTGGAAATTCAAACCCATTTTGGACCCTGTCTCCAATAGGCATCACACACTTTAACCTAGACAAATTATGGCTTTATTGTACAAGAATTTTCCCACAACCTAAAAACTCAGAAGCCATGCAAAACAATGCCAAAAAAACAAAAATAACATAGACTAGCACCTAACTAGCTAAATGAGTAGATTAAAAACCCAAGTGTCACCAATACACAATGATCACCAAAATAAATCATGAAGATACATGACCAAATAATGGCACAAAAACATTTGGGAAAATACCAGAATATGCGAATACAATGCCCATGGATGGGTCTGGACCTCAAAATTGTCCAGATCCCATTTTCAAAGAATAGGAAGTTGGAAAAGTACCATCCAAGGAATCGCATCTAAGAGCTTAACTGGCTCAACAATGATCTTAAAAAGAAAATTACAGCCCAAGTATCCAGAAGATCCAGAATATGGCATTGGAGCCAGAACTGAAAATGAAAGTAATGATGATCTGGCAATCTGGGGCCTTCGAAGGGCCAAAGGGGTCAACCAGATGCAGACCTCACCTTTGGCATGTCACATAGACTGTTGTATTTATGTGTGACAGGTATTTTGCTACACAATTTTTAATTATCTTTGAAGTATAACTGTGTGCATGCAAGTGCTGTATGTGCACAGGAGAGAGAAAGAGAGAGAAGATTGTTCACTGGTTGAACTTTGAGACATATAGATGACAAATTGGAAGACAATACATGTATATCTGTGCATCTGTGTGAGAAAAGGGGGAAGATGAACCATATTTCCCCCAGAAGGCAGGTTGCATTAATAACAAAAAGACAAAATAAAACATCCGCCTGTACTAAGTATGTGGAAACATGTGGAAAAGTTGACGCAGGAGCAATCCCATGCAGATAGGTTAAATGAAACTCAAACAGTATTTAGGTTGTAGAACCAAATTGACATGTTGCAATATTCTTAGAGGAGTTCGGGCCAGGAGGATAGAATTGTGATCCTACTTCCCAGATTTTCAGGATCATGGTTCTAGGGTGTCCCTGCTCCAAAAAAATCAAGAATTATGGTTTAAAACTAGAACATCCCCCAAGTACACAGTTCTGGATACTAACATTAATGCCATGCCTTAAATGTTTACAATATTCTTGTGGACAGAAGGAGAAAATGAAAAAGAAAATATAGAACTACTAAAGATCAAACTCCAAAAGAAATGCATGAATCATATAACTAAAGTCAATTTATCAAGCTAACTACTAGTATAGGCAATCTTTTAGATGGTCCACTGAAGTTGAAGGCCCAAATCCTCCAAACAAACATCATATGGCAAATTATGCGAGCCTCAGAGTCATCTACTGATCCTGTGGCCGTTAAACCAACACTCTAATAGCCTAAAAACTATACTAGAGTCCTAGACAAGTTTAAGAGAGGAAAAGAACTTAAATCAGACAATAAACAAATGAACATCCTTGATGCCACAGTTTTTTATTTGATCCAAGGATTATGATTCATAAAAAATAGAAAAACTAAATAGATATGAGCCCCAATTAGCATCCAGAGTTCCTACCAAGGCATGAATACTGCTCAATTAAAACGAGTTTCTATTTCTGATTTCAAATGTATAACACAAGGCCAACTAAGGGCAACCTTATAGCCATCAAGCGCACTCTGAACCAGCTGTGAGATTTCTACAAACACATCTTCTTGAGAGGCATCATGAGAGAATACTTTATCAAAGGTGAAAGCATGTTTTGATCCTGCTACAAATGAAATGTAATATAAGTAGCTATACCCAATCATTCAGTAAAATCAACAAGGCAACCACTATACATATATGGACAGGGATTTACCACTTTGTAGCAAGTCTATGCCCCGTCCAAGGGCTTCAAGTGATGTAGGATATGAAATAACTTCCACCCCAACACCATCATCTGGCAATAAAGGCCGTACTCTGCAGAACACTCGAATATTGCCTTTCAACTCCTGTGGTTTAGAGATCTCAGAGGACATTGAGCAAAAATTAAAAAGAAACAATATGAAATATCATACACAAAGATGTGATGATTGTAAAAAGTACCAGTATGGTATTATGCAACTTCTTTCTAAGCTTTTCTGCTTCAATAATTTTAAAATCTGCCTCTGCCAGGTGACTTTGCAAATCATGAATGACTCTCTTCTGCTCCTCAAATTCAGTCTTTGTCTCCAAAGCTGACAAATCAGCTCTCTAAAATACGAAATGACAGTAGTTTATGAGCATTTCTATGTAGCACACAATTATACAACAATGGAAGTTAATAGGGAGGAAAACTGGATACACATACCTGCAACTTCTCATTTGCAGCTGCTAGCTGGCGGCGCAATATTTGTATCTGCTCTCGCTGAGAGGAGCATGTATCCTGCCAATGGTGGAAAAAAGAACCAGATTTATATATACAAAAATCAATGAATTTTTGGGAACGAAACAAATTGTACTAACAAACCTCTAGAGCATTTGATTTTACTATCAGCTTATCTAACTCAGCAGAAGATTTCCCAGTGCTTTCTTCATACTTCACAATTTCTGCTGTTAAAGCCTGCACCTGTGCTAGTTGCCGATCACGATCTTCCCTTACTTGTTGTAACTCTCCCCTAAGACATCCCACTTCAGCTGTCAAAGCTTCCTTTTGTTTGATAGCCTCATCCCGAGAAGCCTATAAAAACAACCCATGCATCTTTTTTTCAAATATAAAACATATTTGAAGATCTTATCTATGTATAAATGCATGGATATACACACATGTGAACATCTAAAGGTATAAATGTATGTAGATCTACTGTTTGAATGCATGAGTGGTGCTTCTACAAGTAGAATATACATTACATTCACAACAACACAACACAAGTTGAATGTGTAAAGTGTAAATGAATACATCATTACATCATAAAAATGCAAAAAAATGCAATAATACTGAACAAGAAAAATCATAAATTGTTAGTGCATTTAAATAGATTATTATTCACATACACAGACAGAGGGCAGATGCCAGATTATTCAGATGCCAAAAGGTGGCAGAGACAAAGGAACAAACTCAGTATCCTAAGCCAACATTTATCACCTACTGTCTTTTTAATGTTAAATTTCACAAGTTAACAGAGAATGAAACTACAGCTATATTGATAAGCCAAACCTGATGAGTGCCACATTTTCTACCTCACACAATCATCATTTCCTTCATATCTTTAACTGACTCCCAAAAATAATTCAATGAATGCTGACTTTTTTGTTTATTTACATTTACTAGTTCTTTTTTGAGCTTCACATTGCCAGAGGAGATATATAGTTGAAGGCACAATTAGTCAGAATGCTACTAAATGCTGAACAGGTCAGATACTGAAAAAAGCTAGGAACTTTTTTTCTTATGGTCCATTTGGTTGCCTACAATATATAACAAGCTAAATAACACATATGTTGAAAAGAAAATATGGCTCTTGATGGAGCATAATGGGAGGAAAGGATCTATGTAGAAAACGCCAGACATTTGGGATTAAGGCTGAGATGAGTTGAGTATATCTAGTTGTGAAGAAAATGTAAAGGTATTTAACAAAACAAAACTTCTGTTGGGCCCTCTAACTCATTTTGCCACCCACGGCACTCAATTTTCTTGCATTTTCAGATGGTTTGTAAGGAAAAGAAAGCATCACTTAAGAGGAATGCTGTGGATCAAAAAAATCACATATTGGCCCCATCCATTTTCCTTGAACCAATCAAAATACATGTTCCAAGACTTTCTGTGCACTAATATATTGTGCACAAAACAATGGCCAAGCTAATGGTCTAAATAGAAGTCTAAGCATGGATCATCTCATCAAAATATGGGACAAAGCAGGGCTATAATGAATAACTAAAATAAGGAATGCATGTTCTAGAAGGTGCACTATTTCCTTAAATAAAGGCTATAACCTAGGATGACCCACTGGATGCAATACAGTTCATCCTAGAAATCTAGAATAGACGATAGAGGTTAAAAAGAAGACAATTTTTAGTGCTCTACTCTACCCATGAAAATATCATTATCTTCTCCCCACACCAACAATCCAGGCCTGCAATTTGCATAGATAATCCATATTCCAGCATTCAACTCCACACAAGGAACTATCTTTATTTCAGAGCCCCTTATCAAACAACATCATGCGAACTGCTTCACATTATAGATGCACCAGTAGGAAATTCCACAAATATGAAGAGAAGAAATTTTTTATATGTGTGCAGTCACATGGGATGGTCAGACGCCTTCACTCATTTGGCAAAGAAAATAGTTATCTATACAAGAAGCCTTAGTAAAAGAAACCAGAAGCCAACAAATGACTTACTCGAGATGAAATTAATTGATCCTGTAACGAATTATAATGACCTCTTAATGTGCTGAGGTTCTCCACTATTGCAGCCTTCTCCTTTTCTACACGTTTCAGGGTCTCATTGGCAGTTGCAAGCTCTGTCTGAAGTTTGCTGTTATATTGTTGTAAGCTTGTGTTATACTCCTGCAACCGCTTATACATATCATTAAGTGATGCTATCTGCATAATTTAACGTCATCAAAATGGATTTAGTTACAGAGTGTTATCAGGTAAACAAATAAACAAAAGTAAATATCAGAAATTAAAGATAAGGTTATAATATTACCTTCTGATTTGCAGTTAACTGCTCGTGCTGAGCCTTTTCAAGCTCTTCAGCTAAAGAAGCACGCACCTTCTCGACAGCAACTCTGGCCTCTTCTTCTCTTTTAAGAGAATCAATTGCAGCCTGGAGTTTATATTGTAAAAGTAGTCATTTAGCAAAGAAGATAATAATAAGAAAAATGAAAAAGAAAAAAAAAAAAAAAAAACGTAAATGGGTCAAGCATTTCAATGAAGGAAGAAATGGCAACCTACCAACTTGTCCAATTCTTCCTTTGTAAATCTCTCCTGTAAAAGAGCAAAATCTTTCTTCAACTCCACTATGATAGAGTTCAGTTCCCCCTCCCTGTTTTTCATTTGCTCCTCTAAGAAAGATTAAATTCACAAGTCAGTCTAAGCACATCGATTTCCCTTTTTCTGTTAGAATTAGAGAGAAAGGAGGGAGGGGAGATGAAGTGAAAAAGTTTACCGGTTTCAGCGCATTTTATGTTAACAGATTCCAACATATTCCTTAGCTTCTCCTGCTCAAGGAGATAGTTTTCTTCTAGCTCTTGCAACCATTTTATGCAAAGCCTAAGTTTCTTTACATACTCAGTCAACTGCTCGCATTTCCCCTGTAAAACCAAAAAAAAATGCAAATAATCAAAAAAAAAAAAAGATCCAACCACACGGAAACAATTTATAACTTAGAAGATAAGAAATAACTTCCATACGAACCTTGTAATCAAATTTGTTCTTCCCTTTCATCTTCTCATTCAAGAGGGCTTCAACAACTTCTTTTGTAAATTCAATTCCGCCACAATCGGAGCTCGCATTGCTAATATAATCGCTAGTGACCGCAGGATCTTGACCGGCATTCACCACTGAGAATGCCTGACGTGTTCGACCTGTGGTCGCTGGTCCAACCATCTTTCCTGATCCAATCTTCCTGCGCTTGTCTATTGGAACCTCATCAATGCTATCTTTCTTCTGCAAAATCAGAGCGGAAGAAGGAAAGAACACACGTTAGCCTAGAAACCACTGAAGCAGGATAACAGAAAAAACCCTAACCTAGAAGCGAGGAAACAAAAAATAATAATAAATAAAAATTCATGAGGGAAAAAACTTCACATTTGAAGGACTTCGAGGAGGAGCGTTGGGTAGAGGAGGTTTGTTCTGGTTCCTCGAAGCCATTGGAAGCTAAGAGAGAATGTATGAGCTTTCAGTTGGTCAGTTGAAGTTGGGTTATTGTGGGGTTGTGGGTTGCATTTGAAGTTAGCGGGACTTCAGGAAATCCCGGCCGCTGCTTTAACGAACAGGAAGGAATGGCGGAGAGGACGATAGACAGTAATGATCCAGAACTAGAAGACGAGCTCAAACAGAGAAAATAAAAAAAAATAAAAAATTAATTAACGGGAAAATTTTGAATGCACATATGCATCTCCGTCTCCGCCTCGATCTCGGTCACTCTTGGTCTCGGTGGTTTGGTTAGGTTCTTTTCTTTCTCCGAATAGTTTAATTCCCGTTAGGGTTTGCTGGGAACCGGGTGGAGATTGGAGTGGTCCGTGGTCACCTGGTCGGGACTCTCAGTGATTTTGAATTTTTTTGAAATAGGATCTGGCGGCATCAAGGAATTCGTGGAAATAACTTTAGATGCCAATTATGCCCTTGAAATGTGATTTCATTTCCTAATTTGTCCCTTTCTGATTTTTAGATTTTATCGATAAAAAAGAAAGGGTAAAATTCCAAGAAAAAAAACTGAGGCATTTTGGGGCTCTGTCACTTACTGCATTAATATGATGAACATAAAATATCTCATGTGTGCATTATGTCATGTATTATAAATTTTTGAATATCAAAATCGCACTATCTACCAAAAATTTGTTATTAATATTTTCTTCATTTTGTCCATCAATATTATCATAAATAATATATTAATATTAATATAATGTTCTAAATAAAAGATAAAGAAAAGATTTTAGGTTAATTAGCCCCGTTTGGTGCATCTTTCTATACGGTCTTTCAGTTGTTTATAAGTTGGCAGACCGTGTTACGGTCTTTTTTTGTTTGGTTCATAATAGATCTAGCTGTCAAAGGTTGGTGCACCGAAAAGAAGCTCATTTTGGGCTGATTTCAGGAAGCTCCAAATGGAGTTTTTCATGTCTTTCTCGCTTTATTTTCGTGCAAAAAGACACGAAAATATACACGGTAGTCAAACTAGCTTCAGGCTACTCTGATCTTCATGCAAAAGTTCAATGCGTCTTTTGACTATTAGAACTACCAAAAGATCTTCCCAAAAAGATTTGTCAAACGGCCTGTAAAGAAATTTAAAAAAAAAAAAGCTCTATATGTTTTTGTTGATCGACAAAAATATGTAATTATTTTTTTGCTAACATGGCAGTTGTTATCTTATTTTAGAAAACAATGGGGGTGCAAGTTGATTTTAAGAATTTATATTGCATCCAACTAGATGCAAATGGATCATATCACGATTCGATTTGATCTGAAATCCGATCCTATTTTATTGGATTCTAATATGCCCCTTTGGATTATCGGATCAGATCATCCCCCATATATTACATTTTTGTAAATTTTTATATTGTTTAATTTTTTATGAAAATACATATATATATGATGAAAATAGTTGAAAAAATACTTGTACTTTTTGTTTTTGTTATATTTTCTTTTCCTTTCAATAATTTATTATTTTAAAAATTAAATTGGATCAAATCATATTCAGGATATCCAACATCTTTAGTAGATTTGGATTTGAATCAATGTTTGTGAGATCCAATCGGATCAGAACTATAGTTTATATTATGGAATTAGATTCATATCTACTCTAATTCAAATATGGTCTGATCTATTTGCATCCCTACATCTAACATAGGTCCATTCAAATTTTAACAAAATGCCAACCTGAGCCCGTTTAAATTGCACACCTATAAAACAAAACCATTCACATTTGCAAGAAAACTCCAAATATGCAATTCTTGTGTGAAGGTGTAAATCATGTCATGTTGCCAGCGCATGGCATGGACCGACACAATGAACTACGGTCATGTCGGGCATGGCACAATCGTATGGGCCATGTCAGGCCTAGGGTTTCAGGTCCATGGGTTGGCACAACATGACACAACCAAACAGGCCATGCCTCCCGTGGCCTGTGTGCCGACACGGCCCATATACATATATGCATATATATAATATAATATAACATATATACATATGTTATATTATATTTATATATAATTGTATTTTCTATTTTATTATATTGTTTCATTTTAACAATTGTATACATCAAAATGCATATAAAATAAAATTTTAAGATATTTTTTAACTTTTGATCTATTTTTAAATTTATGTTAAATTTTTTATTTTTTTCAAAATTTTTAAAAAACATGGCTTGGCTTGGTCTATGGCCTGTTCTGGCCCACATGGGCTCAAGCCGTGGGCCATGCTAGGCTGACTCTAAAGCATCCCAAGAGAGGGAAGCATGGCCCACACTTTGCACGGGTCACATGTAGATCATGCCATGCCGGTCCAACACGGCCCAATTTACACGTGTATCAAAAGTATGGATACCTTGAACCTTAATTGAAGTTGATGTAGATGATTCAAGCCTTTTGTATGACAAATAAACCTACTAGGGGAAAAACTAGGGGGACCTAGGGAAATTCATGTATGCTCCCCATACCAACCCATACTTGTATGTTGTCATTGAGAACATATCCTATTGTCATTCATGGAGGGATGCTCTCAACGCATGGCTACAGTGTGGTGTGGGGTTAGTGTGAAGAGTGTTCACGGGGAACAAATCTAGATTCCCATGAAAGGTCTATTTGTCGTATGAAAGGTTTGAATCTTCTACATCAACTTCAACCAAGGTTCAAAGTATGCATACTCTATACACAAGAATTGCATATCGAGAATTTTCGTCCATCTATACTCTTTGGAGGTGTTTGTCAATGTGAACGGTTTTGTTTTATAGAGGTGCAATTTGGACAGCTCAAGTCGACAAAATTTTGAATGTGCACCAGTCATGAAGCATAGGGCTGGATACATTGTAAATTCTTCAAATTAGATACCCGATTTGCAGCACCTCTATTGTTTTTTTTTAAAAAAAAAACAAACAAAAAAGAAAACTGTCATGTTAACGAAAACAACACGTTTTTGTCAATTAGTTGTTTTTGTTTTAGAAAACAAAACCATTCATATTAACAAATACCTCGTACTTTTGGGAAAAATCCCGTTTAGTATCTTGTACTTTAGGTTTAGTACCATTTTAGTCCTTGAACTTTAACACGTGAAAATTAAATACCCAAACGTTCAAAATGTGCCAATCTAGTACCTTTCATTAACAAGCCGTTAAATGGCATTTGAAAATACACAAATGTCCTTCGAGTGTCATCTAGTTCTCTTTATTAATCATCCAATTGTTGACAAAAAATGAATAGTGTCAAACCCTTACCTCTTCTAATCAATAAAGGTGGGGTCATGTCTCATTGGGCATTCTAGTGACCCCAACATTCCTAAATAGAGAGGCAAGGATTTGGGACTGTCCATTTTTTATCAATGTTTAAATGGTTGATAAAGAAAATTAGATTACACTCGAAGGGCATTTGTGTCTTTTCAAATGTCATTAAACGACTGGTTAACGAATTGGTTAACGATAGGTATTGGATGACACATTTTGAAGGTATAGGTACTGAATTGTCACATTTTAAAGTTTGGGGACCAAGGCGTGGAAATTTGACATATTTTAAATTCTTCACCTTAATAGTTTAAATGTAGATGTATTAAAATAAATAGGATAAATTACAAAGACCCACTTGATCTTTCACTACATGACAAACACCCCCTCCCTTAGAGTTGAAAAAGATTCTCATTCAGCTGTTTAAAATTTTTTAAGTCCATAAACTTCCAGTTTTCTTATTTATATAAACAAATTATCATTCAATTAGTTTTTTAAATATAACATTGAAGTTTTCTTGATTGTTCCAATGGAATCATTGAAAATTTCTGGCTGGATTAAATATTCAATTGAAATGGTAGAGCTTTATTTCTAATAGATATAAATTTATGGAAAAGTATATTGCACCCCACTGCAGAATTCTAAATTCTACTACAAACCTATAATAATTTAAAATGTCAAACACCCCCACCCTAAACACCAATACTCCCCTTTGTATTGGCATCAATTTCGAGCTAGCACCTACCCCAACTATATGATGGGGCTAAGAATTCTGATGGATTGACCAGTCATTCTCCCTTAAATGGTTTTGTTTTGGCTTTTCTTGATTTATTGGAGAGACATTCATGTCATTAAAATAAATCTATAATTAAAATAAAAACCTTTTCTATACAAATGAAATGTTCTTGTTATTTTAGCGAGTTTAGAGGCATTTTTGGTTAATTAGGGATGAAGAGAAAAGTGCAAAGAAAAAATAAAGAAAGTTTAGGTGGACATTTTGGTGATTTAATGCATTTTGTCATTTGACTTAATGGTCATGGGTATTTATTGCAAAGTAAAAGTTTAAAGGGTCTTTATTGCAAATAAAAACTCAGGGGTATTTATCATTGGTCCCATAGTATTTATAATTTACCTAAATAAACACTACTCTTTAACATCAAATCATGATTATTTTTCTTATGAAATTAATAGTTAAACGATTCTATGATTAGGTGAGTAAGGGGAGAAGGAAAGGATAAAAGAGTCATTCAAACCTTCAAAACAAAAAAGAAAAAAAAAACCCTTCATCACGCTCCACGAACATGCGCTCAACAATAGTCAATAAACAATTCAGGCTCTTTCTCAACACTCCCCTTCAGATAGGCATCAAATGAACGCTCAAAAGTTTTGGAGCGTAAAAAAGTGAACACTTGAAACCTGAAAGTTGATACTCTCTTCTCATCATCTAGGGTAAGCGTCTTTCCACGCACCTATTGATGCAAGAATTAAAAATTGTCCTTTCAGTTTGTAAACGTCTTTCTTCTCAAATTGCAATATGCCAAAAAGACGATTTGCAACTAGAAGTGTATAGATACACAAAATATACAATTCTAATTCATTATTTGCATCGACATAAATTTGCTTTTGGCTGGGTTTCAAAATAAACGTTACTTTTAGAACCATAGATTGGGTTTGTGAAATTGAATTTGATCTTCACAAAATTTTGCACACCGTTCTCACATCCTTTTTCAGCCATGTATTGGGAATTCATATAAGAATGGTTTTTAAAACCGGACCAGATCGGACGGTCGGACCAGAAAATTTGGGAACCGGTCACCTGATTGTTCTGTTTTTCCCCAAAACTATTGATTTTGGTCAGCAAATCGCTGAACCGGCTGGTTAACCGTTTGAACGGTTTTAACCATTTTTCAAACTTTTTAATTTTTTGTCAGAATGGGCCGACCGTTCAACCCGATAACCGAACCCCTAACCGGTTCGGTTTTAAAAACCATGCATATAAGGGTGGAGTCAAGAATTTTTTATAAGCCAACAATTGTGCTCACACCATTCTCACATCCCAATACAGAGCTGAAAAAAGCCTTGAGAACAATTTTGAAGACTGAACCCGCTCTGGTGTTTCTCCAAAAAAAAATAATAAAAGAAAGAAGAATAAAAGCTGCACTTTGGCCTTACAAGGTTGTGAGCCTATGGACCCAATTGATGCTTTTGTTTAATTAAGAACCCATTTGTCCTTAAACCACATAGTTGAATAGGAAAAATCTATGATGTCAATGATCAAATTGTGTAAACCCCAGATATCTCTTAATATCCCTAAAAAAAAGTGAGAGCCTTCAAGGGGTGGGTCCTTTCTCTTAAGTTCCATACCATTTTCTAGATCATTGGGATCTGCTCCTCACACAGGGCACCTCACATGCACATCTCACCATTAGAGGTGTAAAGTGGGTCGTGCTGGGTCAGCACAACATGGTTTGTAGGCAGCCCGCGCAAAGTGCGGGCTGTGCCGCCCTCCCCGGTGAAAATTTTGGGGATCGGCCTAGCATGGCCCACGGCCCAAGCCTGTGTGGGCCTGTGCCATGCCGCAAGCCGGGCTAGCCCGTGGGCCAAGCCTTGGCCCAAGTCAAGCTATGGACTAGGCAAAAGCTATTTTTTCCAATTTATTTAAAAAATGAGAAAAAACATAAAATTTTAATTTTATATGAATTTTGATATATACAATTGCTTATATATACGATAATTAAATAAATTAGTATAATAAAATTGAAAAAGATTTTATTTTATTAATATATTATATACGATATATTATTATATAATTATAATTTATATAATATATTATAAATATATAAAATATATAAATATTATGAATATATATATATAAATAGTATATATGGGCTGTGTCGACACACGGGCCGTGGCCGGCATGGCCCGCTTGATTGTGTCGTACCGTGTCAGCCCGTGGACTTCAAACCCTAGGCCCAGCACAGCACGGACTATCGTGCCGGGCTTGGCACGGCTTGTGGGCTATCATGCCATGTCGGGCCGGGCCGCGATTTACACCTCTACTCACCATGCATTAGGACCATCTCCCATGAATAATAATGAAGCGGGATCTGCTCCTCACAAATGGGCACCTCACAGGTACATCCACTATAGATTGGGAACATCTCCCGTAAATAATAACTAATAAGTATGGGAGATGTTCCCAATGCATGGTAGGATGTGTGTGTGAGGCACCAGGTGTGAGGAGCAGATCCGGTCTCAATAATAATGTATAAGTACAGGATGTTCCTGATGCATGGTGGGATGTGCCTGTGAAGTAGGTGTAAAACATCCAGTGTGAGGAGCAGATCCAGTCTCCATTTTCCAAGCAAACTTCTCCCTCAAATCTTACCTTCCCAAAATTTTAGTAGGTTGCAAAACTTGCTCTGAATAGACTGTGATTTGATTTCCACTCATGAGATTTACAGCCTCCACTCCGGGTCATGCTCTGAAACAATTGCCTGCTCTAACCTTGCCATGTCAATTAAATCCCGTCGGTGATCAAAGCTTAGGGTTGTTGCAAAAGCAAATGAATAAGCTTTCTGAGGGATATCTTTAACAATGTCAACATTGATTGATGCCTCATCAAATGATACTTTATTCACTAGATGCATTGGTTTCAAGCCTATGCTATGGGTGGGATGAAATTGCATATCATTAGAATACTTAGTTGAGAGGAGTAATCACATATCATTAGAGTACCAATTTTTCCTTCAGTTAAGATTAACTTTGATGGGGCTTTGAATAGTAGTGCGGGAGGAGTTAGAATTTTAATTTGTGATCACAATGGTGACTTCTGTTTTGGTAGAGCAATACAAATCCCAGTAGCATCTCCCATTGAAGTGGAAGCAAAAGTGGCTCTATCTAGCCTTCAATTTGCACTAGAGGTTGGGATTACTTCCGTCATTCTTGAGGGAGACTCTCAAGTTAAGACCCTATTCTCTTTTCAGATAGTTACTTACCCAGGTAAATGTTGTTACCTGGGTAAGTTTTTCTTGGGAAACACTTACCTGGATAAGTGCATTTACCCATGTTCTTTAATTTCTCATGTAAATAAGGTAATGATCATTTTAGCCATAAAAATCCATTATTAAAAGAGACATTTTTGTCCCATTCAAGTGTTGGCAATTTCCCCCTAGGTGGGAAAGTTATTTACCCACTTAGGAGATGGATAGTAAGTGATACCAAGGAAAATAAACTTTCCCTAATCCCCACATAAATCTGAAAAAAAAGAACATAGGATTCTTGGTCAATGAGAACCAAAATCCCATTGACCAATTTTCTCCCATTCTCAAAATCCAAAAAAAGAACACCCCCTAAGAATTTATTAGAGGAAAACTTTGCTCATCCGTGGCGCATTAGATCTCTAATAATAGATTGCAAGCTCCTTTTAAATCATCTCCCTCGCTAATCAGCTCATGGGATTCCCAGAGAGTGCAACAAAGCAGCTCACATTCTTGCCAAAGAAGCTCTTCATGTTCCTAAAATCTACACTTGGGGACTTTCTCCACATTTCTTGTTAGACACTTTGTATTTTGATTGTGAGAAGGGTAAGATCTAGGGAATGATTTAGAGGCTTCATGACATTAACCCAAACTCGAATGTGAGCATATTTGTATAAGAGTTTTGCTTCATCAACCTTGGGAATAATAGGGATTCCAATTCTATAAGCTAAATGAACCACCGTCAAGATAATGGGGTAACCCAAAGGCAACCCATAGAACTACAATGTTTTAGTGATTTGGTTCAAAGCATAAGCCTCTAGTAGAATATTCAAATCACATCCTTTAATAATTACAAAATCATTATTAAAATTCCAAGGTTCATTGTATACAAAAGATTTTATCCAAAATAGAGTGGCATACTTGACCAGAAAAGAGTCATTTGTGAAGTCAATACTCCAAAGAAGATGAAGTCAAAGAAGTTTAGCACTCACCCTACACATCCCAATGAGAATATATACTCTATTGGAATCATCAAAGAGTGGACAAGCCCCCTAGCAGTTTGGCATCTTCAAGTTCTGTTCATCTTGTGTCTATCCAAACTGGAAGGGAGATAGAAGATGGAGTCACCACCTAAATTATTGGGAAATGAGAATTTAGGAAAATTCAGGATTTTTCAAGAAAACATTTTTTTTCTTGGTGACTCATTGCTCAATGAGATAGAGATTCTTTAGGTTTGGGGTATGGTGTGGGAAGTTGTTAGGTACCCCACACATGCCCGGTTAAACCAACCTTTACTTCACCAATATCCAAGGAAAATTTTTATGATTTTTGGGCTTAAAATAAAATGATAAATGTCACACTAAATTAATTTGGAAAAAACTAACTACATGACTCTAAATTAACCAAGAGAGGAAAACTAACTATAATCTAACAATTAATAGGAGAATAAGAGGGTGGAGAGTGTAAACACAAAAGCTAAGGACTCCTAAAGACAAATTAGGTGTGCAAGTTCTAAGGTATAAAGCCACAAATAATAATTTAAAACTAAACCAATAAAAATGGATAATGTACACAGAATTCTAATTTAACCTAATACTAATGCATGGGTTGAAAATAAATTGGCTATTGAATTGGACGATGCAACCTAAGGCCTAACAAATGCCTGATAAGGAAATTGATTGAGAGAGAGAGAGAGATAGTAAAAAGGTATTTTATCTTAAAAAGGACACTTGTAAAAGGAAGAAGGATAATTGCTTAATAGAATGACTGAATTCAAAAAAAAAAGAAAAGAAAAATTAAATGTCCGGTCTATGTAAAAGAACGCGTCAAATTCCTAATGCCGAAAATACTAGCTAAGGGAATGCAATGGTCCTAAAATCTAAATGAAAAGGAAAGAATAATGATAGTTGTTAAATTGTAATATTGAAGTGGGTCATGATGAGGGGTAATTTGGTTTAATTTGTCAATACCCGGACACGTGGATCGACCTGATGACATGCATGACAATTCACATTCCTTGCGACCTTTAGTGAGCTAGGTCGGCTTAGGTGCTTCAGGCACCTTGGACAAGACTGAGATCCAAGCAGTTCATGATGGCCCGACCTACTGAGGTGACACATAACCAACTTCTAGAAGCTAGCCATCTGTCTCCAACCTCTCCAAGATCGCGTCGCACGTCCGCAAGCCTTATCTTTATCCCGCCCAGATCAGACAGATTCAATAAGCCTCATCAGCTCACACGAACACCACCTTCGAGTGCAGAATAGAATCCTAGTAGCGCGGGTCGGGAATCCCGAAGGTGTTTCGTAAGACCTACGGCAACTCGCCTATATAAGGGCATCAACCCCAATGCTACAAGGTACGTGCGATTATTTGCTCACTAGTGTCCTAGCTTAGAAGTCTTCAGCTTACATACAATTACTAACTTAAGCATCGGAGCACCCATACCGGGTAAGACACCCTAGGTCCTCTGAGCATTATTTTCTTGCAGTTTGACCAGCCAACTAAGTGGGCCGATGTCCAAACTACCCACCAGCTAGGAGCATTTAGATCGTTCACCATTAGGTCCTACTCGGATACTTAACTACATGATGTAAGATTATTACAAATTCTTTAACGATGTGAAAACTTTCCTATAGGACTTGTTAGGGGACTATGATTCTAATGTATGGAATGAGAATTAAGGGGATAAGAAAGAAATGATGAAAAGAAAAATAAAGAGAAAAACTTGGTTACAAAGATAAAAAAAGAGATGATATGTAACTACTAAACTAATGGAGTAAAATAAACTTCAAATGCATGATCATGCACATACAACGAGAAACTTAGAGGTCTTAAAAACAAAATTAGTCTTGGCTTGCTTGCCTATCCTACTCAACTACTTAAAAAACAAGAAATGAAAAAAATGAGAAAATAATTAAATATCAAACATGTTGTTTGGGCAAGTCGTTAAATATATATCATGCCTCGTGATTAGTTTTTTGACGATGATTTCTTCATCTATATATTTAACCACCTTTGAATTTTGAACTAGAGAATGCACAACCCTTGAACACCTATTGCATTTTAGGGGATTAACTGACTTCAAGATAAGATCCTCATCATTTTAAGAGGCCAAAGAAAAAAAAACTACATAGTCAAAATGATTTAAGAACGTTGTTGAATATTATGATGCTTTCGACTACATCTTTTAGCTTCAAGCATACTTTGAACTCTTCTTTATGTATTCACGACCTTATGGAATTATGGACTTCAAAATGACATGGAGGGACGCTAAGGATGTGTGAGGATTATTCTTAGTGTATGAAAGCATCGGGAGGTAATGGGAGTCTTATAAAGGTAGGGTACTCTACTATGTGTGTTTTAGTAGCAACATGGTTGGCTTGGGGAAGTCTTAAGGCTTGAAACATGTATGGAAAGAATGAAGGGGCTTTATCTAAGGCTTTGGGCATGAGTGGATAAATGATGGAGCTACTTGGGACATGAAAGGGGATTGTTTAGGCTAACTGGGGTAAAGTTTTCTCCCTAGGTTAAAGTATGTATCTTTCTCTATGATATGAAAAGAGTGAGGGGGCTTTATCTAAGACTTTGGGCTTGAGTGGATAAACGATGGAGTGCTTGGGACATGAAAGGGGATTGTTTAGGCTAACTGGGGTAGAGTTTTATCCCTAGGTTAAAGTATGTGTCTTTCTCTATGAGGAGGGGTGGGTATTTATAGATTTTGGAGAGGATTTTAGAAAGATATGGAGGGATAAAATTTGAGATTGGGGAGATCAATGGATGAGATTTAGGCCTTGTTTGTTTACCAAGAAGCTATTTACTCGGTTAAGTGCACTTACCTAGGTAAGTGTTTCCTACTCGAGTAAGTGCACTTACCCATGTTCTTTTTTTTTTTTAATTTATTCAAGTAAATGTGGTCTCTCAACTTTCCCATGTTCTTTTGCCTCACTCACTTTCTTGAGTAAATGGTTCATTTTTCAATCTTTTTTCATTTTTACCCTTAGGCCCAAGTTCATGTTTTTGGACTATATTATTTTATAAAAGAATGTTTAATGGACTATATGGGCCCATTTGAAATAAAACTTGATAAATGGCTTATTTAGGGTTCATTTGGAAAGTCTTTTTGAGAAGATCTTCTTGTAGCTCTGATAGTAAAAAAACGCATTGAGCTTTTTACATAAGATCTAGGCAGCCCGAAGACTGTTTGGCAGACGTGTGTCTTTCCACGTGAGATTAAAACACGAAAGATGCGAGAAGCTTCATTTGGAGCTTCTCGAAATTAGCCTAAAAGGGGCTTCTCGCATCTTTTCGGCATTCCATCTTTTGGCAGTTAGATCCTCTGCACGCCAAACGAAAATAGACTAAAAATTGGTCTTCCCAACTTGTAAACAGTTGAAAGACCGCATGGAAAGATGTGCCAAACGGGCCCTTAATCCTTCGTATTCTTTTATCTCTACAAAAAGTTCTAGAGCTTCACGCATTCTCTCTTTAATGTAATTATATGCTTCACAAATTATTGTTTTTGCAATTGTCACCCCAGTTTTAATCAATTGGTAGTACCCAAATACAACCTTAAGTATCTCGTATCATGTTTCTATGAGATGATTCCGAAGCTCGGGGAGGATCCAAGGTTGGTTTCAGCTGAGACAATTCAGATTAGGTAGGTACAACATTGCAAGCACATTCAATAAGCACTTTGAAAATTTTTTTACACTTCTCTTAAAAAATTTTCAACCCGGACCCTTTGGCTTTGGGTCTTAAGATGAAGGGGTAAATGGTGTTGGATTTAGGTAATCTTAGTGTCGTTAGATTTGGAATTTTGGGTTATATATACCTATGGTGTTCAATTTTTTACTTGATGTGAGATTATGTTTAAAATCAAAATGATCCTGATAAGATATTTGCAATTGGTTCTAACTTCAGGTCTTAAGATGAATAGGTAAATGGTGTCAGATTAGGGTGATCTTAATGTCGTCGAATTTGGAATTTTGGGCTCTATATACCTATGGTGTTCTATTTTTTACTTGATGTAAGACGAGTTTTAGGATCAAAATGACCCCAACCAAATGATCAGAATTGGTTTCGGATTCGGGTCTTAAGATGAATTGGTAAACGGTGTTGGATTTGAGTGATTTGGTGTCATCGAATTTGGATTTTTGGGTTTTACATGCTTATGGTATCGGATCCTAGAGGTCCAAACTTTTGTATAAATTTAAGAATGCCCCCAGGTTGGTTTAGAGGCTAGTTAAAGCACGATTGAATCTCAAAGTGCTGCAAAAAGATTGAATAGCGCAAAAATTGGGGTGTCTATACATCTCTTCACACAATTCAAATTTCTTACATTTGTTCTTGATTTATTTATGAGTATGTGTGGCTTTGAGTTCAATTATCATTTATATGATTTTGTTAGGGTGATTTAATGTTGGTGTTGTGTTAAATAAAAAGGATGATTAAATAAATATAATTATCAATGTAATAAAAAATAATCACAAAATTGTCAATCTCTTACTCTCACTAATAAACCATTTGAATATATGAAAATGTTTATAAATTAATTTATATTAAAAGTATAAACTACAATATATAATAACCAGATTATTTCATTTGACAATCTTATAAATGTAAAATATGTGTTTTTTATAGATATAGAAAGGGGCTACACAAAATGGGGGGTAGCATGTCCTCAAAAATCAAAATAGCTAATAACACTTAATGGCCTAGGAATGGAACTACTAGAAACTTCATTAGAGTGAACAAAATTAGCTAACTAGTCTATAGCAATATTAAAGTTGACAACTCTCTTCAAATAATCTATAACTAGCTTGGAGTCTTCCTCAATGATGATGAACCTGTTAGGAAAATTAAGAGCAACATTGTGGGCCTCCCAAATAGCCCGGACTTTCGTGACATTGGTGGTAATATTTGCCTAACCTGTAAGCCTTAAGGTCCAAAATATGACCCATATGATCGCTGGAAACACATGCAATTGTACAGATTTCATTGATATAGGAGGCATAAAAATTGATTTTAATTACATCATACTCAAAACAAGACCATCTAATAGGGATAATTTCCCTCTTTTTCTGCTCACTCTAACCATTATCCATAATACATTGAAGTTCGAAAAAAATGCACTATGAGCTCTTTTAATGGTAATGGAGAGGGGCATTTTCATGTTATTAAAAACACTGTCATTAAGGTTCTTCCAAAGTTGCTAAAGTAGAAATGTGAATTTTTTCTTTCTATAAGTTCTCCATTCCATGAAGAAAAATAAAGGTAGTTCTAGAGTGATGGCCTGCAAGATTGATATGGAAAATGCATATGATACACTAGATTGGAATTTTATTGAGAGTGTTCTTAAGAGATATGGTTTCCATCCCAAATGGATTGGATGGGTGATGGAATGTACCAAGTTAATATCTTACTAAATTCTAATAAATGGTGTTCCATCTAGGTAAACCACTCCTCAAGGTAGCTAACAAGGGGACCCTCTCTCTCCATACTTATTTGTCCTTTGTGTTGAAGCTTTAGCAAAAAAAATTGAAGAGAGGTTGAGTTTTAGTCATGACAATCCTATTGGATGTAGAGCCTCAAGACAATGTCCTAACATCCCAATCCTCCAATTTGTTGATGACTATTGGATTTTTGCCAAGGCTAACATCTAAATCTACTTGATAGTAAAAGAAATTATGGAGAAATTTGCTAAAGCCTTTAGTCAGGTTCTTAATTTTTCTAAATTAACCATTATTTTGTTTAAAAATATTCACCCGAAATTACAAAAAACATTATCAAGAATTTTAAAAATTCCTCTAGGTATTAGAAGTGATTTGTACTTAGGGGCCATTGTCTTCTCTAATAGGTATTGTAAGAAGACTTCCAATTTTTTAAATGACAATGTCAAGAGGAGACTTGTGGGTTGGAAGAAAAACACTCTATCTCTTGTAGGAAAAGTCACCCTCCTTAAATCCTTAACTAATATGATACCTCAATACATAATGATGGCCTTTAAAATCACAAAAATGCTATAGAGGAAATGGATAGGAAACAAAGAGAATTTTTGTGGACAAATCACAAAGATAAAAAACCTTTGCACCTAGTTAATTGGAGCAAAGTTTGTACCTCCAAGCATTGGGGAGGATTGGGTTTAAGAAATATCTGGTGGGCCAATGAAGTAAACTTGGCTAAGTTCAACTAGAGAATTTTGAATGAAAAGGATAATATATGGGTCCAAGTAGCGTGTTAGAAGTATTTAAGAAATACAAAATTTTAGGAGTTGGTCAGTAGGAAAGGGTATAGCTAAACAAGTTTGGCTAATGATTAGACTTGGTGCATATTCTTAATAACCCCAGTGGCACAATAAGTGATTGGTGGCATCTCATATCTAGTAAATATGTATGTAATAAATAAAAAAATACATAAATTTGATATAAGTTATTAAATAGATAAATCATACTCTAGGCATTTACCTAGCCTTATTGGAAGGGGGACCTTTTAATCGATCCACAAACAGTTCTAGTCAAAGCATTTAATTGGGGAGGGATCTAGTGGTTCATTATTTTACAATGGATTTGGCATTGTATAGAGCAAAATATTTGAACATGATTCATGTAGTTGACCTATACAGTTTTGGGATAAGGCTCAGATGACAATGATTGTCAACACTCGATTTTTGCTTGGTCCCTTTTGTAACCTATTTTCCGCATCCCGAATGCCCAATCAAAACACACCAATCTCTTTAGAAAGTGCTAAAACCCCAAGAAGCTGAATTTTAGCTTAAAAACCCTCAAATCCACCGTTATCTATACATGATTCCCTTTTGAAGCTCTTGATTAAACCACATCACCATACTTGATCCCCAACTAAACTCCATCACATGAGACAAGATCCTTAAACAACTAGTTACACCAAAATTCAACGCTAAATTCCTTGATCTAGCCAATCATCCATCAGAGATTCCATTTCGATGCGTCTGACATTATGATGCTTCTCAAGCCTAAAACATGTGATCTACACATACCTGGCACAATCAAATCCTCCCAGCAGCCTCAAAATTCCAATCCATGCCTACCCACCAAATTTCACTCCAAAATTCCCTTGTTTGGCCCATCATTAAGCCTTGATTCCGTTTTGACAAATCTTATTAATCAAGAGCTTAGTTGTAATTGATCTTTGTCATCCAAGCCTTATTTGGCTAATTAGACCCCACCATCATGTTTGGAGACCCAAAAAACTCCAGCACGTCAAATTTCACATCCTAATTGACCTATTTGACCATTACACCAGGAAGATCTCATTTATAAATAGAGGTCTAGCTTGAGCTTGAGGAGGAGAGGAGAAAGGAGAATTTCCCCAACCTTTATAATGCCTCCAATTTACCTAAAATCCTAAAGTCCTTGAAGATCAAGCCTCAAATCTGCTTCCCCTATTTTTCAGACTGAAGATTTAAAACCTAAAACACTCACCCCAACTCAATAACTTGTCCAATCTTCATTTGAACTTTTTCTAGCTACTGAAAACTCTTCTCAAGGTTGCACACGAGAGGTAAGCTATCATTTCATTGCTCTTCTAAGTTTGATTTTGTAATCTCTGTTTTTAATTTAGTTCTAGGTTGTTTGAAATCTTAAAACCATGGGAAACTTGCATTCTTAGTTTCTTCCAAATTGATAAAAAGAGGTAGAGAGGCAAGGGTCTTAGGTAAATTAGTACCTAAGACCCAATAACATTCTTCAAATCAATTCTAGGTGAAGTTGGGAGCTTTTTGCTTGATTTCAGGAGCTCTAAGCAATCATTTTCATTGGTGTTAAGTTAGAATTTGAGCCTGAACTATTCCCGCATGGGGCTGTTACAATAGCTTGGAGAGAGGGGTGCCTAACATCTTCCCTCTCCTAATCATTGTGATCCAAAGTCTTTCGGTTCAATGCCTTCCTTGGTGGAGGATGGGGTCGCTATCGAAGTAATAAAGTCAACTTTCCTATGTTGAAAATGATGGCCCATTTCCTTTGAAAAATGGGAGGCGACTCCATTTCTTTGAGTTGGCCATGAGCTTCCCAGAGCTCACAATGATAAATTAGAGATGATCTTAAGTCAAGCTTATTGGCTTAGCATCTATGAATGTGTTAGGCCCTAAATCTGAATTGTATATCACCATATTGACATACTACAAATAGATCTATCTGTTCATGGGTCAGGCTTGGGTTTGACTTTTGCCAAAATATGAATGGGCCTGACCCAACATAATGAAAGTAAGGTCTGAAACCTGGCTTGTGAACATGTCTGCTACAAACATACCTTTAATGTAATACTTATTTATTTTTCTTATGATATATTTGTAATGTTATTGCCATATCAAATGTCCCAGTTAATAACTAACCAAATAGGCCTGCTATCAATTACATGTTAAGAGTATAGCTATCAACTATGATATGGTCTTATTGGTTCAGGCAAGATTGGCTTGAAAACCCAACAAGGGATGGTTTGAAAGTTCTGCACATTTACTTGTTGGTTCAGGCAAGATTGCAACTGAATCAAGCTCTAATTAAATAGTTTGGGCACAAGTTCGATTAGGCTCGATTCTAATCGAGCTTGATTAGTTATTTAAGCTCGAGCTTGACTAATAAAAAGTTTGGCTTGAAAACTCATGAGCTTAACTTGATTAACACACACATTATAAAATATGTTTTCTAATATATATTATAAAAATATTTTTATATTATATAGAATATAAAAATATACTATATATTGTAAAAATATTACATATATAAAATAAATATATAAATATATTTATTTTTGAGTTTTTGAGCCAAATTCAAGCTCATTGAATGTTTAATCAAACCAAGCTCGAACTAGAAAATATTATTCGAGTTAAATTTAAACTCTAACTCGAACCTAGTAATATTTCAGTCAAGTCTAACCAAAACTTAACAAAATTCAACTCGACTTGGCTCCATTGCATCCTAGGAAACTACTTGGCTTGAGCCTGAACGAAACTCGACCCATTGACAGCACTATTATTGATATAGGACGGATAAATGGTGAACTGATAATTCAATTCATTCATATTCATTTGATGTGGAATGTCAAACCATGGTAAGACAACCCCATGATCCTCGCTTTAGTACAGGACATTTTTGCCACGTGGTCAGATGGTATTGGGCAAACATGCTATGTAGTTTCCACCACTCCGCCAGGCTGATCTAGCCATGCAAATTATTCATTTGGTAAACAAGAGTAGCCACGAATCAATGACTAGTTGGAACGCCCATTGACTGCGTAGAACAACTTCCAGGTTCCAGCCAATCACCAAGTGGCCTATATAGTGACACGTGTCAGAGCACAAATGGCTGATTGCAAATCCAACTTATCCAACGAGAACGGGCAGATAAGGCACCTGACTGGTTGCCCGAAATCGTTCCACATCACAGAAACCTCAGACTCACTTCGGGAACGACTCACCCAACATATCCAAAATAAATTCCTGATCTCAATCTCCTTCTCTCGCTTACTCGAAACCGTTTCTGAACAGCCGGAGACAGATAGCGAGATAGAGGTCGAGAAATGGCGCAAGCTATGGCTTCGATGGCTGGCTTATGCGGTTCCTCTCAGGCCGTTTTGGAAGGCAGCCTCCAGCTCAACAGCTCCACCCGCTTGAGCCTACCGGGCAACAACCGTGTATCCGTGAGCCGATCTGGTTTCACCGTTAGAGCTCAGCAAGTATCATCGGAAGGTGAGTCCGTCTCCCAGAGCAGCCGACGTGCTGTCCTTGGGCTCGTTGCCGCCGGCCTGGCCACTGGGTCTTTCGTTCAAGCTGTGCTTGCCGATGCTAAGTCTATCAAGGTGGGCCCTCCTCCACCGCCGTCCGGTGGACTGCGTAAGTTTCTGATCCTTTCTGCTGTCAGGATTTCTTTTTTCTGCAATTTGAGAATTAGTCGGACTGGCTCTGCCGACAGGTTCGGTTAACGAGCCGTGCAGAAGAAAGCATTAAGCGATCCAAGGTTGGCAGGCTTGGCAGCCCAACCAAAGCTTTCTACACATTAGCCACATTACCCTATCCTAGGTGGCAGGTCCCAGCTCAGTGGGCTCCTTTCCACGTGGCAAAGAAAAAAAATAGTTCTTAACCAAGAGCCACAAGTAAATGACAGAGCCGTATAGGAATTGAAGAAAAGATCCATTTTGCCGTTTGGTCGGTTTCTGATTTCTGACATTCCCGGCAAATGATGCCGGCGAAATTTAATGTTTTGGCAGCGGGAACTCTAAACTCGGATGAGGCAAGGGACCTCAAGCTACCACTGAAGAATCGATTCTACCTTCAGCCACTGACACCATCAGAAGCAGCACAGAGAGCAAAAGAATCGGCCAAGGACATTGTTAGTGTGAAGGAATTGATAGACAAGAAGGCATGGCCTTACGTCCAGAACGACCTCCGTCTCAAGGCTGAGTATCTCCGCTTCGATCTTAACATCGTCATTTCTTCTAAGCCCAAAGACCAGAAGAAACCCCTTAAAGAGCTGACTTCCAAGCTCTTCCAGACCATCGACAATGTACGTATATATATAGATTCTCAAATTTATTGTTGTCTTCTCATTTAATTAACGGGTTTTCCAGATTAAAAGAAATGGTGTCTGATTTGGTGGTTAATGTCTAATCAGCTGGACCATGCTGCCAAGATCAAGAGCACTCCAGAAGCAGAGAAGTACTATGCCGAGACTGTGTCAACCCTAAACGACGTTCTTGCCAAGATTGGTTAATCAATGTGAGAAGGAATTTCTGTTTGTGTTGCTGTAATATCCTATATTAATTGTTTCTTTTAGAAGACACTTCCTGATTCGATGTAATTCAAAGAGAATTTGCTTTTTGGAAGTCTGCTTCTCAAAATTATATATGTATTAACTTTATGGACAATAGTCGTAGTAGTTGACTAGTAGTAACTACAACACTATTAAGGAGACAAATGGGACAAATATCTACATAGAATGAACCCATAAATGGAGGTAATATTCGAAGATCATATTCAGGTTGAAGCTTTTTTTTTTTGGCTCCCCAATAAATGCAATTTTTGGGGTTACTTCTGACTTCTGAGCAGTGAGAGATATCGGGCTTCAATTGGTTGTTCACTCACGGATCTTGAAATTCTATCATTTGTAATCACTACTGTTTGGTTTCATGTGTGGAAACATTTCCACCCATTAAAATCAATGAAAATTGTTCAAATAGAATTACCAGAAATTATCCTGATTGTTTTAATAGCTGCTAATTATATCTACATTAAATCAATCCGCGCAAGGATGATTACCTAAAGAAAGGTGAAAACTAAAGTCCCTTCAAATTTTATACTA
Organism: Nelumbo nucifera; assembly: GCF_055504915.1. Taxonomy (NCBI): domain Eukaryota; kingdom Viridiplantae; phylum Streptophyta; class Magnoliopsida; order Proteales; family Nelumbonaceae; genus Nelumbo; species Nelumbo nucifera. The sequence goes on along the minus strand of NC_142649.1, from coordinate 140,880,278 downwards.
TATACTACAAATTAAAATCCAGGAAAAACTGTAGAAAGAAGAAATGTAAACATATATAGTAATTTCATAGTTGATTGCTTACAAGTTTTTTCGGTATCATAGTCGAACCCAACTGAGTTTTATAGTTGAATGGAATTGTTTTTTGGGCTCCCAAGAAAAGGGTTCTGTGTTTCCTAAGAAAACTTGGATTGGTAACACCTGCACTGGTCCAAGTCCAAGGTTTTGGACTTCAGCACACCCTAGTACTTCATATAATGAGATCAAGTTCAATTAGCTTACACTGTACTAGTAACTAGTTCTTAAGGGGTTATTACTTGAAGGGGAGAGTTTTGTATTCAAAGTTGTTTATGCTTCCTCTCATAAACCACCCTGATTGATTGGTTATTGATAAAAAAATGGGAAAGAAAAGGACAATGGAAAGGTTTAGACAATATAATATTGAGGGGTCCTCTCATTTGTCGATAGGTCAGATAGGACTTGGGAGTAGGACCACTAAAGGACCTTTCACTAAACATTTGATAGGCTGCAAGGATGGGAGGCAGCCGTGCTATCCAAAACCAGAAAAACCATTATACATTGGTTTTGAGTTCTATCATCAATCATGTTACAAGTTGTTTGCCCTTGCCTACCTTGCTAATAACACACTCAAAAGAAAAGTGCTGAATGTGGAGAGAATGGTCGTCTTAAGCTATGTTGGGTTTGATAAAAAATACGAAAAACAGAAATTTCAGATAGTTCTTATGGAGTTTCACATGTTATGAAGGAATACAAATACAAATATGTACAAATGGAGCCTTAAGAACTTCTCCTCAACTTTCTGTTTCTCTTTTATATTCTCCCAAACCAATTAGTTGAGGAAGATAGGAATGCAAAATATATTTTATATATGAATATAAATATATATATATTACGATTTCAAAATATTTGCAAAAGTTTTAATTCCCGGGATCCATGTGAACAGAGAGTGCAGCACTGTTCCTTGTAGCCGAGGGAGAGGTCTTCTCTTATCGGGCAGTGTTTGATCATTATGGGCTGAGAGGTTAAGTGTAAGACCATTGAAGGTAATACCTGATGGGCTAATCTTGCATTTGCCCACAATCCCTAAGTGTTACAAGGTGGCTTGGCACATGGACCACTTAGTGTAAGTGTTGGGCCCATAGAGTCCATGTGATGGGCTTAAGGGGTTCACTGGGCTTTCTAGTGAATTCAGCTAGGCCTTGTAACAAAGGCTGGGCCGAACCCTTGTGGCTGATGTATAGATCAATGCTTGGGTCCCACGCCATACAAGGAAGCCCAACTGGGCAGTAGTTTGGAAGGCTTAGTGAGCACATATAGTAATTGGGCCTAAAGCCCATTTCGAACTGGGCTGATTTGATCAGTTAAAGAAAGGGGCGGATCTGATATTAGATTAGCAGATAGGATAGGGTTTTAACCCTATCCACTCAGAGAGTCCAAATCTGAATACAAATTCAGATTTAGAAACCTCTTAATGGGATTAGGAGAGGGCCGATCTAACCTGCAGATAAGATAATGGTCTATCCTTATCTCTTAAGGGGAATTCAGATCCAAATATGATTTGGATCAACAACTCCTAATGAGATTGGGAGTTGATCCCTTTAAGGTTATAAAAGGAGGAAGGGGCGGCAGCCTTTAGAAGATCACATTCTCGCTTTCAGAGCAAGAGATACAGAAGAGAGAACATAGAGCCACTGCGCTATTTTCTCCCTGCCGCCGCCATAACTGCCAGTTCGATCTCCTCTTTCAAGAAGGAACGATCAAGATTGAATCTTGATATCAGCCTTTGGAGAAAGGCTGATCTGAAGTTGTGCTCACAGCCTCCAGCGAACTCTTGTGAAGGGTTCGGTTCGTTGGACGAACATTGCTGATTCTGCTCCATCCTACACTACGCCATCTTCAGTGGGAGCAGTTTTTGGTTCCTTCCTTGGGCGTGAACACCTCCATTGGGAGATACTGTTTCTCTATATCAGGTATATCCCTCTTTTGCTTCTGGTTTCAGATCTGGTTCGGTTTATGGTTCAAGATTGATCTTTGAAAATGCAGATTTTCTAAAACAGGGAATGCGATTCCTAGATGAGGGGAGAGAAAATGTTTGAAATTTCGCCCAACCTACTTGTAGGGTTCGGCCATCCATATGATGGATCTCTCATCCCTTCAGAAAACATATCATTTTCTTGGGTTTATTAAAAAACTATTTGTATGCCTAAATAACTTGGCTGTTTAGACATTAGAGAGAGTAAAAAATGGGAAAAATAACTTCTTGTAAGGTCAAATTAGGCCGAAAATTTTTATTTGATAATGACAGTATATGGGTTAAAGTGGTAAGGAACTAAGGACTGCATATTTAAAAATCAAAACAAAACAGTTTTTTTTTTAATCTACTCTCAAAAATATATAGTATTTCCTCATGTAGGAGAGGGATTCGAGAGGTCTTATTAAAATGAATTAAATGGAGAGTTGGGAATTGAAAAAAGATTCATTTTCGGAGTGAAATTAAAACTAGATGGAAACATACCGCTGTTTAGAATAATAAGGCCAATTGCCCAAGAAATTTAAATTCAATTAACATGGATTTAAATTTTGACTTTTTCATTGATCAAATTATTAATTCTTGGGGCTTGGTCAAGTTAGATAAATTCATTCCAAGAGACATCGGAGAAAAAACTAAAGGTTGTTTATATCCTTTATAGAGATATGAAGGATATCATGAGGTGGGAAGTAGGTGAAAAGGGCCAATACTTTTCTACCAAAACTGCCACATGGATCAATCAGAGATACAGAATGAACATTAAGACTAAGGTTGTGTTTGGATAAATTTGCACAAAGCCCCAATTCTTCTTGTCAAATGCCCCCTTCGAATTAATCCATGTATGTTGGATGGCAAGATGCTCTTGCTACTAGAATATATGTCTAAATTTGCCTACATGTTGTCAAATTCCCCCTTAATTAGCTCAGTTTAGGAAGGTTGTAAATACAAATATACATACAAACTATGCTTAAATCGAATGATAAGAGACCCCTCTACCTTATTGACTGGAAGAAGGTCTGTACCCCTAAATGCTAGGAGGAGGGAGGTTTGGGTTTAAAAAATCTCCATTGGGTTAATGAAGCGAATTTAGCAAAACTGGGATGGAAAATTCTCAAAGCGAAAGAAAACCTTTGGGTTAGAGTTGTCAAAGGCAAATATCTCCAAAAGGATAATTTTTGGGATGTGAAAAAAAAATATATATATCTCTTGGGCATGGAGAGGTATTCTGAAATCTAGAGAGCTCATTAGTAAAGGAATAGGATGGGAGCTTGGAAATGGTAATCAATAAGAATCTGGAAAGATAGATGGGCGGAGGATATGGGTTTTGAGGAGAGTATCCCTCAAGAAATGATTAATAATAATGAGCTTTTAGTGAGTGAGGTTATGGATAATGAAAGGAATGTTTGGAGGGAGAGTAAAATTAGGAGCTTAGTCCCTACCAATTTATGGGAGAAAATTAGAACTATTTTCATTCCTACGGACTCAAGGGAAGATAAATTAATCAGGAGATTAAATACAGATGCAACGCAATGATTTGGAAACTAAGTTGTCCCGCAAAACTTAAAACATTCATGTACCTCTTCCTCAAAAGAAACTTCCTAGTAAAATTTTCCTTAGAAAACAAAAGGATTTAATATTGATGGCTCTTGCAGCTTTTGTGGTGAAGATGAAAATATGGAACGTATATTTAAAAAGCTATGAAATGGCTAGTCAAATATGGAGAATGCTACCCTTTTCTTTTGTTAATCCAAATGATGTTGACTCATCTCTTGTCGAGTGGTGGGCTAAAGTGAGGGATAATGATTTAAGTGGGGTTTTTAATTGCAAAGACAAGTATGTTTTTATTTTATGGAGTATATGGAAGAATCGAAACAAAAAAATCTTCAATAATACCAGTTCCCCTCCTCAGATGACTATGGAGAAAACATTAAAAGCTCATAAGGTATATGAAAGTTCTCAAAAGTAAACCTATCCTGTGCAACATAAATCATGGAAACTTGTCACTTGGAAAGCTCCAAAAATTAATTTTGATGCCACTCGTTCTAGTAATGGGAGATGATCCATTGCAGCTATTGCTAGAAATCACAATGGTGAAATTGTGGATTTCAAAATATACATCTTAGGGGATACTACTATCAATCTGGTAGAGGTTTGGGCAGCTTGGGAGGCTCTTAACTTTGGCAGCAAACTTCTCTAACAACTCCATCATCATCCAGGGTGACTCAAAGATAGTCATCTCTTGCCTTAAGTTCCTCTTTAATCCACTGTGGCGCCTGAGGACCATTGCTCGGGAATGCTTTGATTTTGAACGAGGACATTCACTCTAGGCTAATCGTGCTACGGATTGGTTAGCAAATGCAGCTCTTTCATCGGCTCATGGGTGGGTGGACTTTAGTCTTAATAATATTCCTCATGATTTAGTTTGCATTTGCTTGAGTGACTTCAAGGGGAATGCTACCCCTCGGCTTGTGTAGCATAAGGTTTTATCAAAATAAATAAAAATAAACTGTGCTTCAAACCGGTGTTTTGATATGCAAATTAACCGCACTGGTTAGCCATATAGTATGTATTATTTTAAGCTTGTATCGACAACAAAGCAACAATCTACTATTTTTAAAACTTAGAATGATATTCTTTTATTATTTTTATTAATTTTTAGGAAACTTAAAAATAGGTACTTGTTCTTTGACATGAATGGCACTTAAAAAGGGCTTCAACTTTCAACTTTCAAAAATTAACACTCAAGTCCAGCACCATTAACTGGCATTATGGTGAATGGTAAAATTATCAAATTGCCCATTTGTCCTAAGAAAGAATTCGTTGAGCTGGTTTGGGAGAACAGTCAGATTCTGATGCAATGTCAACCTAATAGAACTCAAGAAAGGCCCCTTGGAATCTGTCTCATAAAATATGAAAAGAATAGTTTTTAAATTTTGAAATATTTCGAGGCACACATGACATTATGTGCAATAAATAATTGAGAATATTAATAGCTGAACTTTGTTGATTTAGAGTTATAGGTGTTTGCCTATTTGGGGCTTATTATATAAGTGGATGAAAAATTGGTGGGTGTGGATTGGTCCACCCCACAAACTGTGGATGGGACTTATTCACACGACGCCACCATCTACAATTGTTTTGAATTGTGAACAAAACTGTGTAGAGAGAAACTATGCACACCCACATGGGTGTTCTGTACATGTGGTGTTGACCAGTCTTCACCACACCTAATCACCTATTGGTTCGATAATCTATCAATTGATCATGAACAAAAATTTTTTTATATTTTATCCCAAAATAATTTGTAATAATAATACAAAATAATAATGGATAAAAATAAAACACCAATACATAAATTACTAAAAAGTATAAAAAATATATATTCAACATATACGTCAAAATTTGCTTATAATAATGATAATTATTATATGTATAATAATGTATAAAAATATAAAACACAAAACTAGCATCTTTGTCCTACTTTTGCTAAACTCTGCCCATGCTCTGAGCATGAGATCAATTCCCTGCATGAGCCGCTTCCCCTTCCTAAGAGAAGTGGGAAGTGAACCACTCCCTATATAAGTCTACCAGAGTGTGGCTGAATATCAACATTAGACTCAACAATGGTGATGGAGATAACCAAATCAGAAGAGAAGAAAAAGAATAGAGGAGGTAATAGTAAGGTTTCAAATGGTAATTTGCAATGTACAACTATTGCGATGCGCCGAAGAAATTCTACAATTTGTCTACACTATTTTTGTTCAAATCCACAATATATAACTGTTGATGAGATTTTCATCTGGGGATGGTCCCTGTCCACAATTAATATTTTGTGTATGAGGTCTGCCCACAATAACCGAACACTCCCAAAAGGCCAAAACTCATGGACGAGACTGTTTTATTTTCCCTTTAAAGTTGTTGCACCCATGGTCATTAAGTAGCGTTGCCCCCAAAAGTACCAAGTCATTATTTTTAATTTTTCCTATTTTTTTTTATATTTTTATTTAAGGGTAAATTTCTTAAACTATCCTTATGGTTTAGCTAATTAACTAACTCTACCTTTATTGTTTGAAAATTGACCAAGTGTATCCTTGCTGTTTCTGACAATTGACTAAGTGTACCCTTAACCATTAAACATGGATGGAAAAGGTAAAATGCCCATTATCCCCCTATGCAAAATTACATTTTTATCTTGGTTTTAACTTAATTCAAGTCCTCAAGGCTCAACCTGCCCTCACCAATTCTAGAGTCTATGAGTAGAGTCTCTAATTACGCGTTTTGCGCAGGAAAAGGAGATTGCCACAACCATCCAGCAACTTCACGGTCAAGCAATAAGGAGGACTCCTGTAGAAACTTCTCTCAGTCTGTGATCATGGAATATCAATTTTATTAGATAGTCACATTCTCAAATACCTAGTTCGTCTCTTGCCCTCCTCACTCTCATGGACGCTTTCCCTCGAGAGAGAATGGCCACCACTTTCTTCAAGCTTCCCACCATCCTCTCTGTAACTATAATCCTTGCTTTGGTTTTGATCCTACACACCCACATTGTTTTCTCCCAGGACATAGAAGACGGTTAAGACTATGTGGTGGACAACCCCTTCACCAACGCCCTTGCCGAAAAACGGTTCCTCGCCAGAATCAGGAAGGGTGCACACTATGATGTCTCTAGGAACAACATCTATAATGGGGTATCGATGAACAACGGGACTAGGCTTCTTCAGTGCTGCAAGACGCATTGCCGCAATGTTCTTGGAGACCGGAATAACTGTTGGTGGTGCGGGCACAAGTATGGATTTGCAGAGCTTTGCTACCATGGGAGCTGCACCAATGTAGCCTACAATGCCAGCAACTGCGGTAACAAGTGTCATTCATCTCTCTCTCCCTGTCCCATTCATTCTCTCTCCCTCTCTCCCCGTTCGTTCTCTCTCTCCCTCTCGCCCCTATTTCATCACCGTTGCTGCTGCAACAGCAGTGGACCTCTCCAGCAGTGCCTCTCTCTCTCTCTCCTCTTCGTTCTCCCTATTTTCTTCTTCTTCCTCCGCCCCTCCCAGATCTACAACTCCCATCATTGCTTCTTGACTCGCATTTGAAGAGGGCACCAACACCCCCTTCCCCTCTTCGTTTTCCCTATTTTCTTCTTCCTCCGTCCCCCTCTCAGATCTGTAACTCCCTAATTTTTTCGTTGACAAGATTGCTCCTCTCTTCCTCTCCTCCCTCAGCGGTCAGATGACTTTAAAAAAGGAGAAGATTATACCCGTCTGTAGATTTGGGATCTGCGACTATGTTTCGTGTTCTAGTAGAAGATCTGGGACTTGCAAGTGAGAGAGACGTCGTCCTCAACATTCTTGTGAGGAGAGAGACTGTGGAGAACAGGATTGTAAAACCTGAAATAAAGATGGCAAATTTGAAGAAGGAGAACATGAAGAAAGAGAATGATGGAGGGAAGAGAGAGAGGTTAGAGGAGGTAGGGGCTGCCGGTCCAGAGGAAAGGGATGAGGGTAATATTGGGTTTTAAAAGTTTTAAAAGTCACATAATGTCACGTGTACACGGATTTTAACAAAAAATTAACAAAAGCTAGCGGCAGGAGTAGAGTTAGTCAATTGTCATAAATAGTAAGGGTACACTTAGTCAATTTTCAAACAATAAGGTTAGAATTAGTCAATTAGCTAAACCATAAGGGTAGTTTAAGAAATTTACCCATTATTTAAATGTGTCAGTGGTTGGATTGATATACCCATGGTCTAATAACCTTGGAATCCAATCATGATTTTAGAGTTGTTTCAATATTATTTAAAGTACATGGTTTGAAGTGATTCAGTATGTATCTTTTTCAAAGCTTCAAGCCATCGACTAATGTATCTTATATTATAAAACTGATACTTGCCTTGTTTTTGTTGTATGCCATGAAAAGATATATCTTTACCTGTTATTTTTACATTGTTCACATGCCCTTACAATTACCATGTAATGCTGACACTTGCCTTCATTTTGATGCAGGTGCATCAAGTCATAAAAGTTAAACCATAGACTTATTGCTTAGGATAAATTTCTTAAATTACCCTTACTGTTTAGCTAATTGACTAAATGTACCCTTACTGTTTGAAAATTGACTAACGCTATTTCTATTGTTTCTAATAATTGACTAACTCTATCTTTACCGTTAAGTTCTGTTAATATTCTATCAAAACTCATTAACACGTGATATATATATATATATATATATATATATATATATATATATATATATATTTAAAACCCAATTTTACCCTTCACCTCTTTCCCTCTCTTTCTCTCTCCTCTTCTTTTTCACCAATAATATGAGGATTCTCAGAGGAGACAATGGTTGAGGAGATAGAACTGTGTAGTTGCGGCGGTTCCAGAGAAGAGAACAAGAGGGGCACCATTGTTCGGTGGGAATAAGCTACCGTGAGGTCTCGCCAACGTCAGTTGCTGCTGTAATGATAGTGATGTTGAAGAGAATAGAGGAGAGGTCTTTTTCTGTTCTAAAACTCAAAACGAACCGACAGTGATTTGGATTTAGCACCTGAAGCGGACGCGGGGGAAGCCAAAGCTAAACCATAAGGTTTACAGGGTTCTAATAGCGCTCTAATTTTACAACCGTCTTTATACCATTATTTTGATTAACTAAAAATTTAATGCTCAGAGTGCCCTGTTCTGATCGGCTCTCATAGGAACAATCCTCAAATCCTTCCACGAGTTGCTCTTCTTCAAGTACAAACTTAGATGGTTTCATGAAGCTTCGAGCGAGTAGAGTTTGTTGTTCACAACATCAACAAGGAGTGGTGATCGCGATGTCGAAACAGGGGCATCCTTCAACATGTCTGGAACTAGCTCCCTTGCATTCATATCTACAACATAGAACTCATCGCAGGTGAGATCAACTCCTCTTTCGTTTTGCCCTCCAATCACGTAGAACTTGTTGTCCATGTAACACCCTGAACACATCCTCCTCTGTTGATGCATCCTCGGAAGTGAAACCCATAATTCTTGTTGAATCATTTGATCTCCTCTGTGAGAAGCTTGATTTTCTCATCGTTCTCCCCCTTATCGCGCAATGACCGGATCATTGTGGCAATAGCAAGTGCACTAGCCGTTCAAGTAGTAAAGAGGTGAATAGAGTATCATTCCCACGAGGATTTAGGAAACAACTACTAATACTAAATTGGCCAATTCTTATCTGATCAATAAAACATCATAACTTTATTCAAAATTTAAAATTCCCAAGCTACAATCTAACTAAAAAGCATTGACTCAAATACCTTCTATTCAAGTTAAAAGAGTAAGCAAGAAAATCTAATTTCATGATTCAGTAACCAAACTACTTAACTCATTCGAATAGGCCATGATTTAGCCTTGGTTTGGTGAAACCCCAAGGTCATGAACAACCTTTTTCAAGAGCATGTTCATCCTATGCATGAATGATGATCCTTGTACCTCTATCAAGGATCTAATCATTCATGCATGCATTAATTCAAACACATCAAGGGCATAAATTCAAATCTGAATTGATCACCAACTAAATTGTGCAAGTTATTTGTAACCTTGCATGCAATTCAGTTCTTGAATAGTAGATCTGAATTCCTAGAGTCTCTCTCAAGCACTCTAGAAATTCCAAGCATTAGATCAAATCGGCCAACTTAAGAATTGAAGATCTGAATTCTTTTTCAAGCAATTCAGATCTTACAAATCTCATATCTGAGTTTGTGAGAGATAAAATTGGCCAGTCTGATCTAGAATTCACACTCTATTCAAGAAACAACAAGAAGAGATCTGGTCTACTCGAATGATAAAGAAATTTGATTATTCAATCTGAAATTTTACAACATTGATTACGACAAGAAAGAATGAAAGAGAGGAAGAGAAAATTACATAGATAGAAGCTGAATTCAAACTCAAGAAAATAAAAACTAAGTAGAAATAGAACAATTGAACTCTCTATCAAATTTTCCCCAAATTCAAACTCACCTTCTTCTCTTCTTCCTTGCTTGGATCTCTTCAGCCATTCTCCTTCTTGTGCCTAGCTCCTTCTTCTCTTCAAGGAATCCAAACCCCAAAGGAGTGGAGAGCCTTGAACTTGAGCAAATGAACACCTCTCCCCCTTCTAGAGGCCTCCTTATATAGGCTTTCAAGGAAGCTCTTGCCTCTTCTTGATGCCTCTAGAAATGGGTATATTACACCCCTTTTGAACCTTCTTGAGTGCTCCCTCATTCTCTTCAAGAAACTTCTAGGAGTTGCCGCCCCTAGCTCCCTTTGGGCTGCTATTTGGGCTGCAACTGAGCTTGCTTTTGAGCACATGTTGGCTGCACTCTAGGTTGTTCTTTGGGCTGAAAATGGGCCTCCTCTTTGCTGGGCCGAAATTTCCTTCTTGCTAGGCTTCTTTCCTTGGGTTTTCCCAAAGAGTTAGCTTGCACTACTTGGGCCGAATGATACTCCCTTTCTCTCATGGCTGGGCTGGGCTGAATTTGATAAAATTTTGGCTTTCTTTTTTCTTGCTTTTTGCCTTCTTTTCCTTGAGCTGGTTGCCCCTGAAATCTTTTTTGCAATTAAGCTAAAATAGGGCGAAATTTAATTAAACCGGCATAATACTCCATGCAAAGACCTCATAAATTATAGGTAAATTGTGTATTCATCACGCAACAACCCAAACTTTTCCTGTTCCAAAACTTCAATCCTCTTCAACTCAGAAACAATGCCACCACCAACTTAGTTGGTTTGTATCTGACTAGAGATCTCAGACCTTCAGAGTGGAACGAGTCTAACACAACAGATCTCATACTTAGACTCATGCTTCACATCACAACAGATACAGTTCAGATCTCAACCTCCGCTCTAGAGATCCGACTCATGTTGTACATCGCTGGAAGTCTTAGACTCAAAACTTAGTTGGCCGATCTGCACATCGCAAAGACTCATGCCACTCTAGATCTCAAACTCAAACTCATCTATGCAAACTCCGGCCGGTTCAATATTTAACATTCAAATTTCAAAAGAGGGGAGAAGAGGTCAAGGAAGGAGTTTTTCTTTTAACTTAAAAGGTAGACATTTCATCATTTTCATTCTTCCTCTGGGCGACGACACAACGTCTGAAGTCTGATCTCTTTCTCTTCTTCCTGGGTGACGGCTACGGCTCAACCCTGTAACTCCACCCACTGCTCTGTAACTCCACCCAACAACGACAACATCTGAACTCTGAAGGGTAGTTTAGGCATTTTGCATTGTTTTTGACAAAGGTTAACAGTAAGAATAGAGTTGGTCAATTGGCAGAAACAGTAGGGGTAGCATCAATCAATTTTCAAACACTAAGGGTACACTTAGTCAATTAGCTAAACCATAAGGGTAGTTTAAGAAATTTACCCTATTAGTTATATCTAGGGGTGTTCACGAGTCGACTTGTTTTGGTTGCAAGTTGTTTTTCCAATCAAACTGACATTGTTGGGTTGGGGAATTGGTTTACCCGAAACTGATCAACCATTAGTGAAATTGATCAATTCATGTTGTATCAGTTTGGTCAATCGGTTAAAATGGTTTAAATTTAAAAATTAAAATCAAATTTAAAAAATATAATGGTATTATTAAAAAAAATTAAATTTATAATATAAAATATTTTACTAGGAAATATGAAAAATTTCCACTTTCCCATATTAAAATAATTAAACTTAAGATATAAAATATTAATATAGATATATTTTTAGGTCATGTTTGTTTCGATCAGTTTACACACTATCAAACCAAAATTGATCCAACCAAAAAAAGTTGAAAACCAACTAACTCAGGTCAAATTAGGTTAGATTAGTCGGTTTAATTGGTTTGATCGGTCTTATGAACAACTATATCTTTACCCATTATGTGTATTTGTACGTGTGTTGTTACACATATGCTCTCATCTAGGCCTGTAAATGGTATTTGAAAATCCGAATTCGAATCCGAGATTCGACAATCAAATCGAATTCGGATAATTCAAATCAGATATTCAGTCGAATTCGAATATTAATTTCTTACCGATTAAATTATCAGATCGAATTCGGACATGCATTGATCCGATCCCATAAATATAATAGAAGGAAGGTTTTTGTTGAATTTTTTAAAAATTCAAAGAAAGTTTTTATTAAAATAAAACTACAGGAAAAGATTTTATGATTCTTAGAAACTTCATGGAGATTTTTGTATTTTGCCCTTTTTTATGTTGAAGTTTCAGTTGAGAAGGTTTCTATGTCTGTTTTGAATTATGATTTGTAATAAACTGTCATTTTATGAGTAATAAAAAGGAATCCTTTATTTCGGGATAGACTAAATTGAATGATTGTAAGAGATGGTTGTTAAATAGTAAAAGGAATCATTAAGTATTAGAAGAATTCATTTTCTAGTTCTATTTCCATGAATTCTCCAGAGTGTGGTTCATGTTCACTTGTCACCTAAAAAAGGTAAAGAAACCAAAGATTCACATGCACCCAAAGAAAAGAGAAAGAATAGCAAAGGGAGAGAAGAAGAACAAAAGAGAAATGGGAAGAGAATGCAAAAAATAAATAAAACACATGAAAAGGAAAAATCCGGTTAGTCGGTCGGTGACGACTGATTAGCTCACCTCAGATAGAGAAATAGTGGAAAAAAGTAAAAACTGGGGTAGGAGACTTCGGTTGTCGTTGATTCGTTGCTCTGAATTTGATTATAAATTTCACAGAAACCATTTCAAGGGTAAATCTGATATTTTAATAAAATTTATGTATTACGTCAGGTTTTCATCTAAAAACACTAATTTTAAGGGAAGATTCTGTTATAATCAAAGCACAGTGGAAGTTTACAAGATTGTAAAAAAAGTTAGGGGAGATTTTTCTATTTTACCATTTAATCCATTATCCACAAGACAATACTCCCATAGAATAGTCCTTGCCGAGCATATAAAACAGAAGGGTATTAACGTTATTTTCGTGACAAAGCAGGCCCATTTATCCATAGCGGGAAACGTAGTGGCCTAGTGCAAGTAGTTCTTGGCTTTCGCTCACCGAGGGCTCCGCTTTAGGAAGGCACTGACTGCAAGCTGTAGAAAACCCTAGAGCAGAGTGCGTTCAGTGATAGCCATGGGTCTTCTCTCTTGGTGGAAGGGCAAAGAAGCTCCTGAGATGAAAACCAAGCAGAAAACAGAGCCGAAACCCGAAAAGTCGGCCGAGAAGTCAGAAACATTGGGCATGAACGGAGCCATGGAAGTTCCTCGACCGGGTGAAGTAACAGTTTTTGAATTCGGGTCAGTTGCATCTTCGGCCGATAAGGTGACGCTTGCAGGGTACTGCCCAGTTTCAGATGAACTCGAGCCATGCCGTTGGGAAATCTTGCCTGCTACTGGTTCTGAAGCTCCGCAATTTCGGGTAGTTTTCTGATAAATTTGTATAACAGAGAACCTTAATCACTTTTTTTTTGATGAATGAGAACCTTAATCACTTCCGTTCCGTGGAAAACGAAATGGGTTTTGTTTAATGTCTTTAAGGGCCAATTAAACTTGAGATATGGTAGATAATTTGTTGAAAGAGTTTCTGTGCATGGCGTGTTTTTTTCCGGTTAATGGTTGATCACTGTCTTAGCAAACTTTTGAATTTTGGGTTTCCCCTGCAATTTTATATTTTGCTCATTCTCATTTGACTAGGGTAACCACGAAACTGATGAGATATTTGAAAAAGTGAGTAATGGATCTATTTACATAACATCATTTAATACTTAATGAGTGCTCTAGCTTGTATTTCCACATTCTATACTTCTACATTCTGCCATGGTGAAGCCAAAACTGATGAAGATAAGTACCTAGTTACTGATAAAAAAATGTATCTAGTTGAATTATCTCATCGATTTTAAGTGCTCTAAATATCATGAGGTGTTATGGATTTTGTTTCAACTTTAGTTGAGTTTCAAATTACCACGGAAGAAGTGTCTCGCTGTATCAACTAGTATCTTTGATGGTTTTTAGGTAATTTTAGTTGAAAGTATTTCAGATGGTTCTCTCTCCTCTCCGTCTAGAATTTTTGTGTCTCTCTAGTATTGTCCGGCTGGCCGCTGATTTTCTCTAAATCTTTATATTCTCATATTTTTTACTTACAAATTGATCTCACTTGTTGTATCGGCACCTGAGTGTGGTTGATTTGGATAGATGCAGTGAAGTATCAAAATTTCTGTAGTCTAATAATTATATCTAGAATCCATATGTTTGAACCGAGCTACTTTATTTTGAAAGAAGAACTAATTTGAATTTTTTTGTCCTACCACTTTTCAGAAAAAAAATGCATCTCATATTAAAAGCGGAAGGAAACCCCATCCTTTTTCTTAGAGTCTTCTTTCTGGTGTGCTTATTGTCTTGTCTTTGACCATCTATTATATCTTCACAATGAACGACTGAAGATGGGGATGAAGGTAACCGGAACTTCTGAATGATATGATGCTTAGGTTATTGTTTGGATATCTATAGTCTCCTCTGTAAACTGTAGTTAAGGTTGTCTCTTTGCAGATTGAAGAATATAAGTGGATCTTGTTAAAAAATTATAGGTAATTTGCAGTGCTTTTGTCATTCTAGAAGCTGTTAGGTTTCAAGTATGTCATCGTGGTAATGCCAATTTCTGTGGAATGTTCTATGATTTAGTAAGACATGTCTTTTTGGCTCTTCCATAAGTTTTATGCCACTGACAGTGGATAGGTTGGAAGGTCCAAGGTTGGATGTGGGATGAGGTATAAGGTTTAGTGGGTTTTTAGATGGTTTAAAATTGCTAGCATTTAAAGGAATAATAAGGTTAAAAGGGCTGGTTTACAATTAGCATCATAACAGTTATAAGGAAGCCCCAGATCCTGAAATGGATATTTACTGGATTTATACGGTAAGAGTTTCAAATTCAAAGGTAAGAAGTGACCTGCCACAGTTCACAAGTTGAAGAGTCTAGAAGAGCTAGGGAAGACCAAAAAAGGATATAAGTTGAAGTGAGAAATGACTTAAGGGTATCATTGAATGTAGTGACTGTGTTGGCGGAGATGATTAGCTGCAGAGTCATTCAATACTGACGTTGGTCTTCTATCTTTTCCTTTTGATCCTTAAATTGGGATAGAAGGCTGATCTATTTGGATCAGAGTTGTAAGAGTTGTTATGTGGATTGCAATCATTAGATTGGGGTGGTGAGCAAGATGTTTGCATTTGTGTTGAAATTGTGATCCTGCATAGGATTTGGGGAGATTTACAAATTGAAGCTGGGGCTGCAGTACTTGTATTACCATTCTTTTGTTTTTATTAAATTTGTCTTTTATCATAAAAAAATAATTTTGCAATGGAAATAACATTGAACAGGGTAGAATGGTA
Organism: Nelumbo nucifera; assembly: GCF_055504915.1. Classification (NCBI taxonomy): domain Eukaryota; kingdom Viridiplantae; phylum Streptophyta; class Magnoliopsida; order Proteales; family Nelumbonaceae; genus Nelumbo; species Nelumbo nucifera. Next base: position 140,864,882 of record NC_142649.1, on the reverse strand, counting down.
GAACTGGATTCATATGGCTGACTCCATATAGTTTGGGGAAAGGCGTAGTTGAGTTGAGTATATTTAATGGTTTGGGGGTTTCAAGAGGAAAGGTCCAAAAGGAGGGAGAGGTTCCCTCAATCTAATTACAAAAGGAATACATCTGAGCAATACAGGCCAGAACCAGAAGAACTGTACAAAAAGTATACTGATTGTATAAGATGTATCCTGTGTTCACTCATTTCTAGAATCAACAAAAAGAATTCTCTCCCTTTCATTTGTTAATTTCTCTTTTTTCATGCCTGTGAACTCCTTCAGAACATTGGTCCATTCGATCATGCACCTGTTGGCCTGCCAATTAGTTTTTCAATCTCTGAACCTTATTGATTGTAGACTCTATTATTATGCTCCAGCCAAGTGGCCCAACACAGGGCACCACGAACCAAATGCCACATCACCTTACCCCTTCGACTAAACACCTCAGAGAGCCAAGATGCAATTGGAAGAAGGCAGATCCCTCGGTATTACTATAACAATCCTGAACAACTACAAAAAATGGTACCACATATGACAGGCAACTGGGGCACCATGGCAATAGATGGGCTACATCTTCAACCTCTGACTGGCATGGAGCAAACTGATTAACAATGGCCATACCCCTATTGGTTATTGAGAACTGCAGACTACAAGAAAAACTTTGCCTTCAATGACCATTGGGCTTTCCAGATCCAGGAGGCTTATTGGATACAGTATGGAATCATTGATAAAATTAGCTTTTACTTGTGTTGAAATTAGGTTGGAGGTAGGGTGCTACCCCAGTTCCTACATTTTTTTATTGACATGGGAAAAATTAGGATTTTTTTACTATTTTGTTGTCTGTAAACTATAATGCTATGTGCTTATATAAGTAGCACCTTCTATTCAGTTGCAAAAGGTAAAGGTTGCACAAGTAACTATATTTCTTTCCTGTGCGAGTAACTTCTAAAATTCACTCTTTATCTGTTGGCTGTCCACAATATAGCTTTTTTCTTTCCTCATCGTATTCTCTTTCAAGTCTATTCTATAGCTAACTTATACCATCCATGAGTGCTCTAGCCTCACCACCAAAGTTCCATATTTTCTTTGGATGGAAATGTTAACTTTGTATTGTAAAAGGCCAGAAAAATACATCCACATTTGGATGTGCAGGAATACATATCCTCCAATTTACACTCGTGCTATGTTTGGTTTGAAGGAAAAAGTAGGGAAAGTTAGGGAAACCTTTACAAACCTTGTATAGGTTTTCCTAACTTTCCCTACTTTTTCCTTCAAACCAAACATAGCCTAAAGGTTTTCGACATTCTGACTAGCCCATGAGTTAAAACAAATGACCGTCGCATTCAAAATGATGAGATTCTATTTCCCCTCCAGGAAAGCTTGTATCTATTACTTGGTTATCATAACTGGCCCTGTAGATAGCTTTGCTTGTTTTTCTGGACTGTTTATGAAAGGAGGGGAAATAGGAAAATAACGTCCTATTGGCATCTCTATCGTTGTATCAAGCACAAGTCTTCTCATTGGTATTGCCTAAAATACTGATTACACATTTGCACCTAATCACTTTTCACCCGTGTAAGTGCAATAACCTGGGTAAATTTTTTTTTGGAAATACTTATTCGGGTAAGTACATTTACCCATGTTCTTTTATTTTATAGGTAAATAAGATAATGATCATTTTAATCATAAAAATTTATTATTAAAAGCATAGTTGTCAAGGTCTCGCCTAGGCACCCTTAGTTGGGTGCCTCGCCCAAACACCTTGACTTTTAGTAACTAGGCGCGCCTGCCTAGGCGATTAAACGCCCGCTTAGGTGACAAAAATGACAAGGCGGGCGCCTTTTATAATATCATTTATATTGTTGTATTTTATTAATGTATGTATTAATACATTTTATTATATGCTATATATATCAATTATATTTTGTTTTAATTTTTTATTATTGAAATTTAAAATTCTCAAAGGGTTTTGAGAAGAGAAAAAGAAGCAAAGAATGAAAGAAAAGAAAAGAAAGGGGAAAGAATCAATAGGATAATAAAGTTCTTTTTTTTATTCTCTCTAATTAAATAAAACAGAAACTCCATCCTTGTTTTATTTTCTATTTTACTTTTTATCTTGAATATTTATCATATAAAGTTAATAACCTTCTTTAGTTGCTAATTAATATGAATTTACTCTATTAAGTATTTATTATAGTAGTAGTATTTTTGAAAATAATGAAATTAATATATGTAAAAGATTTTCCACATTTTTAGAGGAAATTTAATGTTCTTAATAAAGAGAATTGCTATTTTTCAATTAACATACATGCTGAATGGTATATAAAACTAGGAAACTAGTCAAAAGTCAATTTTTCATATTATAAAATTTTTAGGCGACTAGGTGCCCCAGTGTCGCCCAAAATCGCCTAGACGCCTTGAAAATTATGATTAAAAGAAGCATTTTTGTTTTAATCAAGGTTTGGCAACTTTTCCCCCCAGGTGGGAAAGTTGGTGATACCCAGGAAAATAAACTTTCCCTGGTCCCCACCTAAATTTGAAAAAAAAGAACATGAGGTTCTTGGTCAATAGAATCAAAATCCTGACCAACTTTTTCCCTGCCACAATCCAAAAAAAAAAAAAAACGCCCGAGTGTTGATGTGGGATAAAATAATCTTACAGGAACACATAAACTATGGACCTTGCCATGTTTTCTTTATTGTTGGGTGATATCGTGAATTACTTTTCGAGATAAAAGTGGGATTATTGGACAAATTCTCAAGGATCATTTGTTTAGAGCAAATTATCCTTCTTCTCAAATGGAAAATCATAGTCCTATTGATTGATTAGCTTGGAGCAACTGTTCATACTGGGAATCCAGGTTAGATGAAATGCAAGATGGGCATTCGGTAAGGATCTCAAATATGGGAATTCATTACTTGAGAAACATGTTGTGTTTTCTTTGCCTAGAGAATCCACTTGTGGAGAAAATTTGTATATTTTGCAAGAAAACTTGAGATCAAACTCTCAAGTTTGTTGAAGACCTCTAAACAATTCGAAGCTTTCCTACCTTCTCTATGTATTACAAAAATAGGTTTCTTATGTGTTGACTCCTTGACACAAATAGAAACAGGATCTTAGAGCTTTGGGTGGTTGCGGGTTTTAACCTCCTTTGTTACAAAAAATGCACGACCTTTTTGGAAAAATACAGTCATTTTTCTAGGCAAGGACCGATAAATTGGAGGTCGGATCTCCTAAATTCAGTTTCGTGTATGCTAAGGGTGTACTTCCAATTAGAGAGTTGTATGTCACACTTTGCATGACCCCTAAGGTTTAGCAAATGGACAAGAACTTATCCTACTGTTTAAGAAATTACTTAACGTACCCCCAACATTTATGATAATAGACAAATGTTACCCTTATCGTCAGCTTCCTATTAAGATCCATCAGCATGTATCACGTGACATTATTACGTTTTTAAAATGCCGAAACTATTCTTTTATGATCGAAAATACCCTTCGGTCTTTGAAATTGGACAAGGATATCCCCTACCATAACTTGTCGCCCTTTACAGGTTTCCTCCATTGACAACATCGACAATCACGACAAGCTGAGCGTTGCAGTGAGGAATCATAGTAGGTTACCTGTGTTGGTGACGGAAACTTGGGTAGGAGCAGCAAGTAAGTGAGGTGGGGTGATAAGGTGTTTCATAGGGGGGTCACCTGACGGTAGGGGAGGGTCACTAGCAAGCAAGGTGGGGTGGGTCACAATCCCTGCTCTGCAACTGTTTGTCAAAATGTCAGGGGATAGCCTTGTGCGTGTGCAATGCATAACTGGCCCGCCTACACCCACCCACTCATGCACCCGCCCACACATGCCTGCTTACACCCGCCTACCCTGCCCACACACGCCCACCTGCATGCCTACCCCGTCCATCCCCTTGCTCCTGCACACTCCACCTGCTTACCCTTCCCACCCACACCCATCCACTTGCCTACCTCGTTCACCCGCACATGCTTGACTTCTTTTTTTTTATATTGTTTTTGGACATATATTTCAGGTAAATTATGAAGATAAATTGTCCATGCGGATGTGGAGAATGCATCACTATGGAGTCTAGAAATTAGAAATTTGAGAATAATATGCAATTCCAATTGCAACGTTGGTGCATACGGATAACTAACAATTGTTATTGGCTTGTTTTAGCATGCTAGGGACATTAGCTGCAATTTCTTCTTATGGATATAGATGAGGCGAAAATGTGCCCATGTGAACTTAGCATATGTCGTGTGTTTTAATCCAAATGACGCAGCTCATATGGTAATTGATTCTAGGTTTGTGCCAAGGCATAGGTAGTATATACATTGTTGTGCCTACCTCATATGGATTTTGTCAAATACATAATTGTGCCTTGGTCTGTTAATGCAGGAGAAAGGAGGGTGTAGGTTTTTTGCTTGGATACATAAGCAAGAAAAACCTAACCAAAGTAGAGAATTCATCGAAGGGAGAGTTTCCACATCATCTTCATGCAAGCTTCATCATCTACGAGATACACTAGATGAGGTTGAATCGGTGTTGCAATTAGAGAAGGACAAAGTTGGATAGTAAGTCCCAATTGTGTGATAAGGTGTTGAGTTGCATACAAAAGTTGCACATTAAAGATGCGTAATGAAACTTTTTTAGCATTACTTTCATGGTTGTCATATGTAAACACTCCCTTATTTTGGCCTTAACCTTCAATTCAAATGAACTAATGTGTCTAGCTCAATTCAATGTGTTAGATCAAGTTAAATCCAATGTGTTAGGTCATAGTCTAAGTACAGGAATATCTCAATCCAATGTGTTAGATCAAGTTAAATCATTTAGGTTAAATGTGTTGAAATTTTAGGGTTGTAATTCATTTGGTTTAGATCAAGTTAAGTTATCAATAGCTCAATCCAATGTGTTGACATCTTACCCTACAACCTTAATCCAACTTGATTAGATGAAATGAAATCAGCAATAGCTCAATCCAATGTGTTGAAATCTTACCCTACAACCTTAAGCCAACCTGATTAGATGAATTGAAATTAGCAATAGCTCAATCCAATGTGTTGGAATCTTACCCTACAACCTTAAGCCAACCTAATTAGATGAATTTAAATCAGCAATAACTCACCCACAGTGGTGAAATCTTAACTACAATCTTAAGCCAAATTGATTATGATGTTATGTTGGTTGAGTTGGATTCAGATTGAAGCTCAACTGTAACCCCAACCCAACTTAACTCCAAGATGGTGACTACATTCCAAGAAGTTGGTTTTATACTTGCTACCAATGGTTAAATTACATTTAGGAGGCAAAGGAAAAATATTGACATACCAAAATAATTCATGCTAGTTGGAGTTATAACTAAAGCCTATAGTCATACCCATCTGATCGCCTACAATGCTTGACTTGGGTCTTAAAGTTTAAGATCTAAAAGTGGTATTCAGATCCACTTTTAAGACATGATCCCAAATGTCTATTACCTTTGAAAAGCAAGTTTTTCAGAGATAAGAGGCAGATCCAGCATTATCAAACGCTGCTTTAGTTGAAAAGCAAAATCGCGTTCGTCACCAAATTCTCCTGATCTCGTGCCCTAACGGTTTATGACGAAGAGTTAACGGTAGGGAAGTCTTTAAATAGTTGTCTTCAAAAAGTAGGGTACTTTAAGACAATATGTAAGCAATAAGGGTTAGTTAGTCAATTAGCTAAAGGGTATATATTGGGCAAATTTCTTAAAGTATCCTTATGGTTTAGCTAATTGACTAACACTAGACTTACTATTTATATATTGTCTTGAAGTACCCCTAAATTTTCTTACAATTGACCAAGTATTCCCCTACTATTAGGGTTCCGTCACAATATGCTCACATGTCACACCACATGACTGTTATATTTTAACAAAATGATAATAATACATTTTCTTTTACCGATATTGATTTATCGTTCAGTGCTACGGTGTTTTCAATAGTTTTCTCTCTCTCTTTGGTGAAGTTTTGGAACTGGCTAACATCAGTAAAACGTTTTCAGTGGAAATCGACCAACATCAAATATTCATAATAATATAGTATTGCTTCTTCTGTCTACAAGTTTTTTTGAAGTCACCTTGGTTCGACTCAACATGTTATGAATTAATAAATGATGGGTGTAAGTATGTAAGAAAATGTGATTAACGATTGTGTAATAAAAGGTGAAGCATTTTCAAGCCTTTGATGCTCATTCTACCCAAGAAAGAATAAATGATGTTTGTAAGCGATGAAAAAATCAATTTTTTTTGCAATTAAGCTTCAAATATAAGAAGGCAAGATGAGGGTTTTCTTGCTTCTTCTAAGCTTCTGCCGTTAATCACTAACTCAGAATCAAGAAGCTTGCCAAAGAAGATGAGGCAGAATAGGCCTATCCCTCACTGGATCCGTATGAGGACTGACAATATAGAGACAGAGTCAAAGATGGAGACGAAAAACAGAAATGGAAATGGAATCAAGAATGGAGACAAAGAACGGAAAGGAAACGGAGTTGAGATGGAGACGAAAACAGATACGAAGTTGAAGATGGAGACGACAAATGGAGACTGAGATGGAACAGCGATTTACTTCTTTTGGGTTTTATTTTGAAAATTTGAAGAATGGTAAAGGGCAAATTAAACATTTCATTTTTTTCATTAGCATTTAATGGCATTGTCAAATTATTAGAAACAGTAATAATACTTTAAGGTAATATATAAACAATAAGAACAAAATTTATGTATTAGCTAAATCAAAAGGATAGTTAAAAAAGTTTAACTTTGTCAATTAACTAAATCAAAAGGGTAGTTTAAGAAAATTTCCATGCGGGGGAACGAAGTAAAGATTAAAATGCAAAAAATAAAAATGCGGGCATCAATCCCCGTACCTCTCGCATGCTAATCGAACGCTCTATCATCTGAGCTACATCCTCAATAAGTAATATACATTATTATATAAAGAATAATAAATGACAACTACAGTCGTGTACCCCTCACTCTATAGGAAGATCTAAAATGGCGGATCTCTCGATGCCGAAACTTCCTAACGTAAAGACATTCAGATCAAAATGAAAAGAAGACAAGTTAACGCAACAAAACGACATCATACCTTCTCTAATGTCTTCGTATTTCGGCGTTTTCTTGGAAAGGATCAAAGGTACGTTCTCAGTTCATCTTGTTGTTAGCTAGCTAAATCAAAGATGGAAATCCCGCTCTCTCGTTTCCAAAGCATATCACTGGATCAGCTCCAAAGCAGTTCTAGTTCTAGCTTTCCATGCTTCCTTTTGGGTTCTAAAATTTTCACACAAGGAAAGATTTCTTTCTTCTCTGCGTCTGACTTTTTTAAAACCAGAAGAAGCTTTAGGACACTACCTTTTCATTTCAATTGTTATTCTCTTGAACAAGGACTACAACCAAGACCAAAGCCGAAACCCAAGCAAACCACCCAAAATTTGGAACTAGAGATTCGACCGGAAGAAACCCAGATTAGAAAACCCACTTCAGGACTATGTACTCGGATAGAGAAGCTGGTGTTCTACAAGAGGTACGAAGAGGCACTTGAATTGTTCGAAATATTGGAATCCGAGGGTGAGTATTACGTTGAACCTAGCACGTATGATGCTCTAGTGGACGCGTGTATTGCTAAGAAGTCAATTCGAGGTGTAAAAAAAGTCTTCAATTACATGACAGAGAGCGGGTTTCAACCAGATCAGTACATGAACAATAGGGTTTTGCTCATGCACGTGAAATGTGGAATGATGATTGATGCACGACGATTATTTGAAGAAATGCCTGAACGAAATATTGTGTCATGGAACACAATTATAGCTGGGCTTGTTGATTCGGGGAATTTCATAGAGGCCTTCCAATTGTTTTTGCTCATGTGGCGAGAGTTTTCCGATGCTGAGTCCCGCATGTTTGCCACAATGATTCGGGCTTCTTCTGGTTTGGGACTTGTTTCTGCAGGGAAGCAATTACACTCCTGTGTGCTGAAGATGGGAATAAGTGGGAATATTTTTGTTTCTTGTGCTTTGATTGACATGTATAGTAAATGTGGGAACATCGAAGATGCTCAATTTGTTTTTGGTGAGATGCCGGAGAAGACAGTGGTTGGATGGAATACGATTATAGCAGGGTATGCCCTTCATGGTTATAGTCAGGAAGCCTTGAATTTGTATTATGAGATGCGAGATTCGGGTGTAAAGATGGACCACTTTACTTATTCAATAATTATTAGAATATGTTCTCGGTTAGGTTCACTAGAACATGCTAAACAAGCTCATGCAGGATTAGTCCGTCATGGATTTGGGTTAGATATAGTAGCTAACACAGCGCTGGTGGATTTTTACAGAAAATGGGGTAGGATTGAAGATGCTCGGCATGTTTTTGACAAGATGCCTCGTAAGAACATTATTTCTTGGAATGCTTTGATTGCCGGATATGGTAACCATGGCCAGGGAGTTGAGGCTATTGAAATGTTTGAACAGATGCTTCGTGAGGGAATGGTCCCCAACCATGTCACCTTTCTTGCTGTTTTGTCTGCTTGTAGTTATTCAGGTTTATCAGATGAAGGGTGGAAAATTTTTGAGTCAATGAATAGGGTCTACAAGATCAAGCCTAGAGCGATGCATTATGCATGTATGATTGAGCTTTTAGGACGGGAAGGGCTCTTGGATGAAGCCTTTGCATTGATAAGAGGTGCTCCCTTTACTCCTACTATGAACATGTGGGCGGCACTGTTGACAGCCTGTCGGGTCCACAAAAATGTAGAGCTTGGAAAATATGCTGCTGAAAAGCTTTATCGGATGGAACCTGAAAAGCTTAGTAATTATATTTTGCTTTTGAACATATACAATAGTTCTGGGAGATTGAAGGAAGCTGCTGCAGTTGTTCAGACATTGAAAAGAAGGGGCTTGAGAATGCTTCCTGCATGCACTTGGATTGAAATCAAGAAAACATCACATGTTTTTCTTTCTGGAGATAGATCTCATGCACAATCAGAAGAGATTTATAAAAAATTAAATGAACTAATGTTGGAGATAGGGAAGCATGGTTATATTCCGGAGAAGAAATCTTTGCTTCCTGATGTTGATGAACAAGAAGAGCGGATTTTGTCTTTCCACAGTGAGAAGTTAGCTATTGCTTTTGGGATCATCAGTACACCAGATTCAACATCTTTGCAGATTGTGCAGAGCCATCGGATCTGTGGTGATTGCCATAATGTAGTTAAATTGATAGCCATGGTTACCAGACGGGTAATAGTCATCAGAGATGGTAGCCGTTTTCACCATTTCAAAGATGGGACTTGTTCTTGTGGGGATTACTGGTGATCGTACAAATACTTCATTGTGAGGTAAAGATTCTTTTCATCAAGTAAATTAATATGTTTTCTTGGTCAATGAAAATATAATCTTACTATCATAGTTCATAGATGCACTTTGTATTTTTATAAAGTTATGAATAGAAATACAGAAATCCTTTCTTTCTAAATCTCTGCAAATTTGTACTTTGCTTAGTCATTTTCAGATGGATGATATAGGTTTTTACTCCAGCAAGTGTTTATGCTCTTAGAATTGTGTGTGTGTTGAAAAAGGATGTCTGATATCACCAGATGTGAAATGATTAATCTCATCTCTTTAGAAGAATAGACTTACACTGGTTTTTGATGCAATGAATAATTTGTTGGGTCCTCTTCTTCCCTGTAATGAAGTGGCATCATTGTTCATACAGATGGCAGTTCACATATGTTTTAACTGTTAATAACTCTCGTTACAAAAACTTATTCAAAACAGAAAAAAAAACTCTCATTACAAAATTTAGAACTATTAATAGGACATATCTATCTTTCTGTTGATAAAAAAGGGCATATCTATCTTTGATGCCAGACTTGGAATGGGGAACCTGCCCCTTTTTGGTCTGGTGCTTATTTTGTGTCATTACTGCACATTAAGGCTGTGCTTGGTTTGAAGGAAAAAGTAGGGAAAGGAAAGGAAAGGTAGGGAAACCTTTACAAACTTTGTATGGGTTTCCCTACCTTTCCTTTATTTTCCTCACCTTTTCCTTCAAACCAAACATAGCCTAAGCTTCTTTTTCTGGTATTGTTATCACTTACCAACTTTTTTTTTGGAAAAAGGTAATGTAAGTTTATTCATCATAAGCGAAAGAAGGCTGCAATTCAGACCCAAGAAGGCAGTCTGAAAAGCAACCAAAATTACAACCTCCCCCAGGAGCAAGACTGAAACAAAACAGACATACTAAGATCTCTGAATTCCCCAGATGTGGAAAACCAAGAGATCAACTTGCCCACGGCTCTCTGAATTACATGATCAACATCCTTATACCTATTACAAAAGATTCTACTATTCCTTTCAGCTCAAATGGACCACACAGGATTGCATTTGGAATTGTCTTCCACATTAGCTTCCCTCTCTTACTAAGACCTTTCAGCTTCCAGGAACACAAGTGATCCTTAAGTGATCTCGGAAAAACCCAGTTAGCACCCAGAGCTTTAAGAAAATGCAGCCAAATTTGAAGAGAAAATGGACAATGAAGACAAAGGTGCTCCGTAGATTCTTCAGCGGTCCCACAAAGCACACAACTTGAATCCAGAATTGGAATACCCCTTCTCAACAAGTTAGACCTGAAAAGACATTTATCAAGGGCCATCGTCCAGACCAGAAAGTTGGCTTTTGAAGGGCTCAGAGGGTTCCAAATCTGCCCAGCAGGGAACTCAGAACCTCCCACATTATCTAACTTATCAGCCATGGATTTCACAGAAAACACCCCATCCAGCTTCCATTTCCAGCACCACAAATCCTCCCCCAGTACATCAATCTTTTGAACAAGAAGCAGAGACATTAGCTCCAAGAAGTCATCCAATTCCCAATCAAACAAATTCCTCCTTAAGAGAGGGGACCAAAACACTGAATTCTCATTCAATGATAAGTAATCAGCCACAATAGCCTCCTGATTGATTGCACATCTGAAAAGGTGAGGGAAGGAACTAGCAAGGGGGCTGTCTAAACACCATTTGTCTTTCTAGAATTTTGTTATATTTATTTTGCCCACACACACTGAAATCCCTTCCCCAAAGATAGAAAAGTACCTCATAATTCCTTTCCATAGAGAGTTGCCCCAATTTGGAGGGGGATCTCTTGTTCTCCAATTTCCCCAATCAACCCCATATTTTTCAGTAATGAGAGATCTCCACCACGCATTCCTTTCAACTGAGAACCTCCAAATCCATTTGCATAAGAGAGCAGAATTAAAATTCTTTAATTTCCTGATTCCTAGACCACCTTCCGCTTTAGGAAGACAAACTTGGTCCCAATTAACTAGATGGACCTTATTGTCCTGCTCCCAACCTCTCCAAAGGAATTTTCTCTGAAGTTGTTCCCAACTCCCATCATCAGCTGTTCTTTTACAAAACAGGGTCAGAATTTCCATTACACATATGAAAAGCAAAGGAGGCAGAGGGTCTCCCTGCCTCAGCCCCCTAGAACTATCAAAAAAACCTGCCGATTGGCCATTGATCAACACTGAGAACTTAGGAGAGGACGTACAAACTTTAATGCAATTCCTCCACTTCTGCCCAAAATTCATATGGTGCAGGACTGAGTCAATACACCTCCAGTTAACATGATAATACGCCTTCTCAATGTCCAACTTGCAAAATAAACCTGGAACTCCCTCTCTTCTTCTTGAGTGAATTAATTCATTAGCAATGAGGACTGAATCAAGCATCTGTTTACCATGTACAAAGGCACTTTGATTGTTAGAGATGACACTTTCAATCACTCCTTTCATTCTCTCAGCTAGGACTTAAGCCAAAATCTTATAAAAACTGTGAAGGAGGCTGATCGGCTCGAAATCTCTCACATTAACCGCCCTTTCAATTTTAGGGATAAGAGTGATGGAGGTAGCATTCAAACTTCTCTGGAGGGAGGCATTCTCTTGGAAAGCCTGAAACACATTCATGATGTCTTGCTTAACCATAACCCAGCATTTGATGTAAAACAAATTAGTAAGGCCATCCGAGCCAGGCGATTTATCAGCCGCCAACAAGAGAATGGCTGATTTAATTTTCTCCTCCGAAAAAGGCCTTTCAATAAACAACTTTTGCTCTCCACTTAGCTGTTTAAAAGGAAGGTTTCTGGGAAAGGGTCTACGAGCCCAAGATTCTGTATAGAGATGTTTATAAAAACTTATTGCCACCCTCTTTATATCCGCATCAGAGCTCCCAATTTTGTCTTCCCATTCCAGCTTAGAAATAGAAGATGCCCTCAACCTGGCATTAGCCATTTTATGAAAAAATTGGGTATTTCTGTCCCCCTCTTTCAGCCACCTCACTTTAGCTCAATGTCTCCACTTGATTTCATCCTCCACTGCCAACTTTATCACTTACCAACTTTATTCCATAAATATATTTATTTGCAGTCAACTTTATTGACATCTTTTATTTACTCATACAAATATAGAATCCCTAGGTGGCACATCATTTCTTTCAAGAATATTTGATTCTTGATGTTTCTTTGGAACCTCCAAAATCTTTTCATCATTGACATTTGCCTCCATTTCCCTCCCATCAGTATTCTCTGGCAGCTCAATCCGTGGAACATACCCATATGCCCACCAGGAGCTACTTCTCAAGTCCATTCCTTTGGATTCTCGTTGATATCTCCATAGCCCACTGATCTCCTGACCTTCTGTTTTCCAGACATACTTGAGTTTTATGTATATCACCAGGTTTAGAAGCAGTAGTGTTATGATGTTCTAAAGTATCTATTAGAGTAAGCTTCCAATATAATTCTCAGGAAATCTTGGCCTTATCCTAAACTCTTCCAGTTTTAGACAGGCGGAATGAGATGGGGTTACGCCTGTAATGGCATGTCAATTTCGGCTACATTATGATACAAATACTAACCATACTTTAAACTTCGCTCACTAATGTTCTATTTTATCTTTTAATCTTTTTTGCTTTTTTTTTGGTATTTTGCTTTTTATTTCTGATGCAAATGAGCAACCACCATTTAGACAATCAACAAGTATACTTTGTGAAATCAATATCCGCTGGCTTGCAGCTACTTTTGACAGGATCAGAGCTACATCTGCTACGTCTATGGTTAGATGCAACTCACACCTGATCAAATTTAGTAATGGACAAAAAGCACGAATAATAAAATGGATAGATCATCTAGGTATCTATTAGCCACGAGAAAAAACCAGATAGTAGATAATAATTGGTGCGAAACCTACTGTCAAATCTAATGAACTAAATTGATAACCAATAGAAAGTATCGACACTTGTGAAATGCTTCGACAACTATAAGATAAAACTTGCTTCTAATCTTCTCGTATGTTGTGAACTCGTGTAGGGTAAATTGTGAACATGTCCACATCTTTTTATTGCTTCTTATGAAGCTGAGGTTCGCTTTTTGGTACTTGTTGGCATGCCCCGAATGAAATTGCTTCTCCATTTGTATCAGGTTCTCTTTGCTTACCCTCTGACACTAAGAGAAGAAACCTCATCCTCTTGTGGAACGTGAGAAAATATACATCTGGTTGACCTTTATGTTGTTAGAGTAACACATTCTCATTAGTTGTTACAAAAGGAGAGGTTAGATTAACACTTTGATTGATATTGATCAAATAATTGTCCTATATAGAGATGAATACCCTTCCAGTTCTGGATGGAGTGTCCTGTAGAGAATGTACAGGGTCCGAGCTCATTCTCCCAAGGTTCAGTCAAGCTATTAACTTGGTTAGTGGCTCCCAGAAATTTGATGCATTCTATGCTAGTAGATGGAGCTTTTTTAGTTTCCAACTGTGGAATTATTTTGGTATTCTCAAACCCCAGCGTAGTATAGATGGTGAGTTGATTTGGGAAAATATGTTGGCAAGAGATATTGGCACTTCAGAGCCTCAGATTAGTTCATAATCTATAGGTGATAAAAGGATTTGCAAATGGTGATTTTATGGATGACGGTACAGAGCGGCCTTCTCCCCGACTTTGGATCATAGCATCTGATCATTTGTTTTTCGTTGGTTCCACGATATTCCAATTCATCGATTCTCAAGAGAGGAGCAGGAAAATTAGCTTCTATATCTTTATTAAGGTTCATCTCAGCCTGAAATACATTGCTGCTAAAGTTACAAATGGTGAGGAAAGATCACTCTTCCTATTTTCTTACACTACTTTTGACATGAAGTAGCGCTAGTGGAGAAACCTTATGCACAAGCCAAAGAACTGAAGGGACTTTTGTCATAATTCCTGTGGAACAGCCACCACCATGCATTGCAATATTTTTCAAGCCAAAGAACTGTCTACCCTGTTTTCTGCTTCGGTTCCTCAGCTACTCGTCCATGTCTACATTGTAGTACCCATAGTTCTCGACCTATTTGAGACAGGTAAACTTGTGTGAGAAGTGGGAGTTCGCAACATATATAGGGCAACTATTACCAAACACACTTGGTCAAGCATAACGAAAGTAATTTGCAACGGGAAGCTACTACTTGGAAGAGAAAAACTGAACAAATAAAACTAGAATTACCTGAGCATTTGATCGCCTCCTATTCAACTCCTGTGTCCTAGCTTTGTTTGATACTGAATTGGGTGAATAGAGCATCCTCTACATCAAATATAGAAGTTGACATATTAGGAAGAGCATCAGACGAGAAAACCAGTTGAACAAAAGGAGATGTATTGCATATTAGTGACTGATACCAGAAGTTGCAAGGCAAACCTCCTCTTTAGTGGAAAGCACTTGTTTCTTTGAAGCTTTTGGTCTAAAATCGAAAACATCATGGAGAAATGGGTTATTCTGTGATTCAACAGGTTACAGATGATTGATGAATACCTGCTTCAAGGCTGGAAGTCTCTAGGAGAAAGGGGAAATTTGTAGAAGCCCTAGGAATAACTTACCAGCATGTGAGTTTGAAATCCACCTCCAAGAAAGCTTCTGAACATATTTACCTAAGAGAATGGCATACTGTTGTTTTTAGCTATAACAATGAAAGAGAAGAGCCTGTCTTCTTTTTGTTACCAAAAGAAGCATGCCTACCTGGATTGACTGCGCCCATGTTGTTACAGTCAAAGAATCAGAATTACTTAACTTCAAAGATATGTTGGGTCCACTACCACCCTGTATAATACATTACAATTGAATTCCATCCATACAGTAGGAAGGTATCAAGGTTATTAAGAACACCATGTTCCAACAATTGCATGTGTGGAAAAATCTAAATTCACCATGGTCCACATGTTCAGATAGGGAAGGCCATATGTGCAATTGTACCTATGAGTATTCATTTACAAATGGAACAGAGAATGATAATAATTAAGTTTACCAGCCACCAAAGTTGGGACTAAAAGGACAGAGATAAACTATCACCAACCTCTATGAAGTCCAAGATATCATTGAAAAAGTTGCGTTGGCTATTGAGTTCTTTCTTTGAGGTTCCCTTGCCACCGGCCTCAATAGACAAGTCTCTCATTTGGTCAACAACATCATCACAGGTACTTTGAGAGACTATATTCCCACTCACTGTGGTTAATATGGATTCATTATAGTCTAAATCTCTGTAATCAGAACTCAAATTCTCAAAGATAATGGCAATTCCTTCTCCAACAGCAAGCCTGACTGACCTGTCTTCCATAGTTAGAAGTCGGGGCCAAGCCTCAAAATATCTGAAACCAAAGAAACTGACTTAAACTCGAAGTTATTACTTATATATATTAATGTCAGATAATTACACTGGAAAGCCTTTCCAGTTACTCTTCCAAGAGATTGTCATCAAACCATTCTTTAGATAATGTAGTTAAAAGAAAGGCGCAACAAGTTAAGGCTGATGCCCTCACTTCATTAGTTGGTTCTGAAATACCAGAGGCCTACAATTCAATACAAGAACCAAGGATGGAAAAAAGTGAGAGAAGTAGAAAAATAGAACGACTCCATTACAAGTACAGATCATAGAGTGCTTACAGTTTCCTCATCCGAGTTTTCATCCATATTGTGCGAACCAATTTGCCATATAAGAGTGAGTGCGTTAGTAGTATCTTCCTCATTCCCAGCAGTGAATGCTAAAATTGCAATAGATTTCAGTGCCTGCATGTTTTGAACTATTAAACAAGAAGAGAACCAGATTTTTCCATTTTCCAGACTAGTTGTAAAGATATGGCCACATGCTCAGTGTCATACAGAAATTGTTTCCATTCAATCTAATATACAAAAATAAGTGATTAGGACACCCGTTTACCTTTGCATTTGAAGTTATACTATTTATTATATAGACCAATCAATGATTTGCAGTGATTTTTTGCTATTGCCATTATTAAGCATGTTGAATCAATACGGGGGTAACTCCTGAGGATATGAAAGAAGTACGAACAACAGAGGGTGTGTCTGTTAACCAATTTGTCATCAATAAAATGATCAAAGATTAGATTTTGAAATTAAGTTTGAAAAACCCAAAATATAGCAAATGAGAGCTTTAAGATAGCAGACCAGTGGGAATGGATGTTCCATGTGGCTCCTTTTGAAGATAGGTTTATACATCAGCACAGAAGAAATCCTTCAACAGTGGCTGATTAGAATAATAAAATTTACAGGGTTACTCTTTGTGCTTCTCCTTTCACTTCCCACTATTTAGAGAAGTAGGCAGTATAAGCTTTTAACTCTTCCAAAATTTTCCTGCTGAAAAAGTATCAGCTAGTTTACATTAGAATTGTATTATGTATATAATATCACCAGTATTTTATTGTTCTTCAGAGCTTGGCAGCAGTATGATACTATGATGTAAAAATTCATCAAACAGTTAAAAAATAGATAATGAAAGAGAGAAGAAATCCTATATGATCCAATAGTATAATAAATTGAATGAAGGATGAAGAGTACATAACATAAAAGAGCAATCCAACGTGAAAGTAATCTAATCATATAGTATACCGAAATGCGACTAGCCTCATCCAGGCTCTGTTTAGATATGCGGCTTAGATGAATAAATGATTCTTTGAAAATCATATTTGCTAATTTACTCTCACCAGCACTGATTCCAAGCAAGCCTACAACATTCCCCTCACCAGTCACATTTCTCAAATAGTATATGTATCTATACATTTATATTATATATACTAAGGCTATGTTTGGTCTGAAGGAAAAGGTGGAGAAACCTATATTTTGTAAAGGCTTCCCTATCTTTCCCCTCCTTTCCCTACCTTTTCCACAGCCTAAGAGAAAGAAGCCAGTCATGCTTCCTTAATTCTTACCCAGTGTGCGAGCAGCTAATGAAATTTCAGAAGCAGAACCTTTTCTGAAAATAGACAGGCATTGGCGAAGTATGGTCTCGCCCCTGTATTGATTTAGAGAAGGAAGGAAAAGAGATAGAGAGATACAATCACCAAACTGATATTTGAGGCTATCTATATATCAATGAAACTTCCTGTGACAGTTCATTTCATGGGCCTTACTTGCTCATCACAAAATCTAGCTGCAACTTGCTTGTTAGTGCCTTCGAAAGTATATCAAGTCCTTGTTCCCTGGTTGATGACCTATTTTATGAATGCGAAAAAGCAATCTTAGCCCACTTCACTTGGGGAAATATGAAATTAAGAGTAGAATTGATATAGGCTACGGTCCTTGGACCTTGCCAACAATAGAATTTAAGATTAAAGGTTCAATGGGCTGGGCTGGGCCATGATGGTTGTAAATGTTATGTGTTGGTTTATGGGCTGGGACGAGACGGGTGGCTGTGTCTCTATCATAAATGTCTACTCTGACTAATGGTCGTGACTTGCTCATATAGTAGTAGTGTAGCTTTAGCCTTTAGCTTGTACCTCTTTTCATAAAGCATATCCAGGACATCCTCAATATCGGGCTTCTCTCCCCGAACTTGAGCGACAGCTTCATGAGATAGCGACTGTTGTCCGTCTGAAGACTCGGCTGTGGAAATGGTGCTGACTGTATCATCACCGTCGTCATCCTCCGTCTCGGCGCCTTTCACCGTCTGCCGTTTATTTTTGCCTACACAGGCCAGTATTCAAATTTCTTCAGCAGTTGCTTTGCCACTCTGCAACAAATGCTTGATAACAACAACAGCAATAAAAATAACGAGAAACTTTAGAATCCAAAAAGGATTTGCAGAAAACAATTCACCTCTACCCATATTTGCTATTTGTTATTGAATCTAAGCTTTAATCCTTATTTCGTTAGTTTGTGCTTGTGTGTATGAGAGAGAGAGAGAGAGAGGGTTCTAATTTCTGAAGTCTGAACCTCAACCGACAGTGGAAAATATGGACTCCAGTAGTGAGGCTATTCGGTGAGCCGGTGATCTCCTGATTCACTCATACTCATGCAATTGACGTGCCTTCTTTTCTTTCTTACATATCTACGTTGTGCAGTCCTTACATGTGGCACACGTGTGGATGGTATAGAGGGTGGGATGGTCGTGACTCATGAACCGGGAAATCCCAAAGCCCGAGATCGGCTTCCCGCTTTCATGAACAGCTGTACCCATTAGCAATTGGGATCTGCTCATCAAGCGTTCCTCACGGTTCCACAAGTCGCACGGACCTGACAGCCACATTCCACCGTGTATCATCAAGGAATATCTCCCATTCCATGAATAATAAATTAATCGTTATCTGAAGAGCATATTCGGACTTCTGTGTGTTTGCTTCTCTGTCCAAGAGGCCCCCACACAACAACAAAAACCTGGTCGATGGTCAGTCACGTAGCAGCTTACATGGTAGTATAGTGGGTCCAGATGAGTTCTGAAGACAGGAACTTAGAACGTAGGCCGGGGAACATCTTCCATATTTCACAGTATTCATAGGAAGATGTTTTCAATACACCGTGGGATGAAGTGTAAACATTATTTAAAGTGCTATTGGGATTGTGTCTTATTTTTAGATTAATTTTAATTTAAAGATTGGTTTAGTCATTCTTTAGGTTAAAGAGATTTTACATATAAAAACTTTTTTTTGTATGTAGGAATAAAGTGTTTTTTTTTTTTTAAAGAGAAGGTGTGAGAGAAAAATATAGAGTGCTTTTGGTGTGAGAGTGGGTTTTTCTCTTGTTTTTGTTATTCGGGTAGAGAGGAAAGGGAGAACGGGTGTATAAGGGTTAAGGGTTGGTTCGGGCTGCAAGCCATAGGGTACTTGTATTGTTTCTCAATTTTCTTTCATAGTGAAGAACATGCTTTATTTCTCTTGTGGACGTAGGCGGTAAGGCCAAATCACGTAAACCTTTGTGTTTTTTGTGACGCGCTTGGATTTCATCATTTTTGTTGCCATTAGATTTCTCGTGGTTGCTATTTCAAATACCTTGTGATTTTATACTATGGGTGATTGTTGCGAAACCCCCAACAAAGTGATATCAGAGCTCCCAAGTTAGTACTTACAAGGTGCTTGTAAAATTGCTTGAAAAATAATAGCAACAAAATGTACAAGTTCTCAATTCCATATTGAGAGGTTTATGGCAAAAGCAGTTTTATCCTATGGAAAAGAAGGGTAAAGGATGTCCTGGTTCAACAAGGTTTGGCTAGATTGAAGGAAAAGAATGGAAAGACACAAGACATGAATGATGCTGATTGGGAGGACGTTGAGTCAAGGTGTGTTACTACGATTTAATTGCTCCTGGCTGAAACATTATGTTTAACGTTATGGAGGAAGATTCTATATCGGAATTGTGGGATAAGTTGGAGAAGCTTTATTTAGGAAAAAGCTTAACTACAAAGCTATATCTGAAGCGACAGTTGTATACGCTGAAGATGGAAGAAGGTAGGAATCTCTTGTAACACCTAAATGTATTCAACAGTATTTTAGACTAACTAGGGAAAATTAATGTCAAGGTGGAGGAAGAAGATAAGGCCCTTTTATTTCTTACCTCACTTTCTGATTCATATGAAAAACATGGTGACAACATTGTTGTACGGGAAAGATACAGTGAAGCTGGAAGAAGTTATCGCATCTCTTCTATCCAATGAGGTTTGGAGGAAGCCCAAGTATGAGAACGGGCATGACTCTACGTTGGTTATACTGAGAATGGATCGAAAATGAATGTTGTCTAACAAGGGGTCTAAGAGTAATAAATCTAAATCCAAGGCCAGGGAAAATGGCAAAATATAGTGTTACAGATGCAAAAAATTTGGTCACATAAAAAGAGACTGTCCTACATGAAAAAGGAGTGGGGATGAATATGGAAGCATGACAGTTGCATCTGATGATGATGGAGATGTTCTCCCAGTCTCCAAAGGTATGTGCAAGTTTTTCTCCAAATGAGTGGATTTTAGATTCTGGATGTTCTATGCATATTTGCTTCAATAAAGAATATTTTGATGCATTCCAAGAGAGGAAGACAGATGTTGTCTGGTTGAGTGATGGATCTACGTGTAATATCACGAGTATTGGGACAATGGAAATCAAAATGTTTGATGTTGTGGTTTACACTTTGGGTAGTGTGGCGTATGTCCCAAAAATGTCCAAGAATCTAATATCACTTAGTCAATTGGACCCCAAGGGTTGCAAGGTTTTTGCTGTAAGTGGAACCATAAAAATCATGTGTGGTGGTATGGTCATGATGAAAGGGAGAAAAATGCAAGGGTTTGTATCATCTGGTTGGGAGTACAGTAGTTTCCAAGACCTCGATGGGATGTTGGAAATGGAATGCACAAGGTAGTGTGGCCGCACAAAGGGTATCTTTTGCGGATAGAGTAGAGATAAGTGCTGTAAGTTTTTAAGGTATAGATAATGGTGAGAGGAAGATTCTTGTTGGAAAAGAAAAATTATAGAGGTTTCTCTTTGAATTTAACTAGGATTGTTAGCTTGGGTGCAATTACACAAGTACACTAGTCATTTTGTTTTAATCAGGTGGAGTTAGGATTGAATGATTCAGGTTATTTGTAACTAGTGATGTTTTACAGGGCCAATTGGGGTTTACAGTATTTTCAAATTGGTGGAGGTACAAATAGTATATCTATAAGGTGGTTGAAAAAAAGTCAAAGTGGAGATTATTGGGATTGTGTCTTATTTTACAACTGTTGCATTGATTTTAATCTAACGGTTAGTGTGGTCCCTCTTTAGGTTAAAGATACTTTACATATAAAAGCTTTCTTTTGTATATAAGAATAAGGTTTTTTTTTGGGAGAAGGTGTGAGGGAAAAATAGAGTGCTCTTGGTGTGAGAATGGGTTTTTCTCTTGTTTTTACTCTTCGGGTTGAGAGGAAAGGGAGAACAGGTGTACAAGGGTTAAGGGTTGGTTCGAACTGCAAGGCATACTTGTATTGTTTTTTAGTTTTCTTTCATAGTGAAGAACATGTTTCGTCTCTCTCGTGGACGTAGGCGGTAAAGCTGAATCACATAAACCTTTGTGTTGTTTGTTGTGCTTGTTTTTTATTTGTCTTTGTTTGGATTTCATCATTTTTGCTGCTATTAGATTTCTCGTGGTTGCTATTTCAAATACCTTGTGATTTTTTACTATGGGTGGTTGTTGTAAGGCCCCAACAAGAACAAATTCCAATTCAAGTTTGTGTTAAAAAGTAATTGGATACTTTGCTTCTCAGATTTTTGAAATGAATATATATATATATATATCATATTTCAAATAAAAATGAAATGACCTTTGTATCTTTCAGGGACAATTGACAATAAGTAGGGGTGTCAATTGGACTAGATTTGGTCCAATCCGTCCAGTCCAATGTGAGTCCATTACAAATGGATCTGGTCCAATCCAGTCCAATGAATATTTTGGACCATTTGGGACTGGTCCAGATACTGTTCAATCTGTTCAAATTCCTATTAATTTAGATTGATTTCAACTCAAACCTGGTCCATTGACAACTATGTTCTTATCTTCTATCAATGGACCAGATATTGGCTCAATCCAATATAAATTCATTATGGACGGACCAGGTCCAATCCAATATGTTATATTGGTTCGTCTAGTTTGCCCAAATTCAATATGTCTTATTGGTCCGTCCAATTCGTCCAAATGGATTTTGATTTGGACGGAGTCCAACCCAAAACAGGTCCATTGACACCCCTAACAGTAAGGCTTAGCTTAAAGTACAGGACCATGTATTTGTATTATTTTGTATGCATTTATATTGTATATATTTATATATTTACTTTTTCTAAATCGAATCTAAGGCTTAGTTTGGAAGGAATACAAATACAAATATGTAAAGTACAAATACATACAAAATAATATAAAATACAATGTTTTGCACTCTACATATTTGTATTTATACTCCTTCCAAACTGAGCCTAAAGAGAAAATATTTTGTTTTTTTGTTCATGAGCAAAGAGGATATCAGGAAAAACTCAGACGTGGTTCTTGATTCCGATCAGCAAATGTTTTATTCTCCAACCTATCTGTATTTGGATGGAGTACAAATACAGATAAATAGAATGCAAAGCCTTGCATTTTGCATTATTTTATATGTATTTGCACTGTACATGTGTATTTGTACTATTTCCAATCAGTTTGGCTTGGAAGGAGTACAAATACTGAAATACAAATATGTGAAGTGCAAAACCTTGTATTTTAATTGTATTATTTCGTCTGTATTTGCCTTGTACATATTTGTATTTGTATTCTTTCTAAACTGAATCGACTCAGTTTGAAGAGTAAAAATACAAATATGTACAGTACAAATACAAACAAAATGTTGAGATTCACATGTATGAATAGTAGAAGAGAATTCTGCATTAGAAAGGAGTAAGAGAACTACAAGGGACTTATATATAAGAGTGGTCCATAACCCAATAACTTAAGCTTTTGGGTTTTTTTTTTTATGGTGCCCCTCTTTTGTATGCGAGTCCTACGTGCATATACGTGTATGAACCCCTGGTTTTGACAAATCCACTCAATTCACAACACAAAATACAAGGTTTAACACTCTTTTAAGTATTTGTATTTGTGCTCCTTCCAAAACTGAGCCTAATTTGTTTGTTGGGTCAGAGCTCTGAATTAAGTTGCTTTGCGCCAAGATTTTGTTTTTTTTTTTTTCTGTATATATATATATATAGTTGCATTTGTAATAAACCAAAATGCAAAATAAAGGTAGAAAACTAGAAATACAGTGTTTAAATCTACTGCCGGAAAGACGAGAGCTCCTGAAATCCTACATTACAAACAGGCATAATATCATCTCTTCTATAAAATGATGCTGAAGAGGCACCTTTCCTCTGAATATGAAGTTATTGTTTCCACTTTCCACTACTGCTGTTCCTTCTTCGCATTGCAGAATAAATCGAGTTTAAGAAAAAATAAATAAATAAATAAAGATGCCTTGCCTTTAATATACATATCAGCAAGAATGTGCACTATCCAAATTGAATATCGCCCACTAAAAATCAGGAAGATGAGAAAAAGGATCAGTAAGTGATATATACATGTAGCCATCTAACATACCATTGAAAATCTATTGGATCCATTGAAGAAATAAGGAAGGGAAGCATGAAAATAAAGAAATGCAACTAAAAAACAGAGAAAAGAAATGCATATCAAAGCATTAACAAAATCTATTGGATCAATGCCTACCATATGCGCTTTTGACGTTGAGTTCCTCCTTGCTGTGTATCGTCTCTTCTCTTTGGAGGACACAAAGATATTTCATATTTCAAAAATCTAAGGCCCCATTTGGTTTGTGGGAATAAGGATTTGGAATCTGATTGCAATTGTTTGGTTGGGCGGAATTGGAATCTTATTCCTATTCCTGTTGAAATGGTATTCCCCCATTTGAGGGAATGGTCATTCCTTACTTTTTCTTGGAAATGAAAATGAAATCTCATTCCTGTTGATTCCAATTTCCATTTTCATTCATGTCTGAACCAAACAGACTATAAAAATAGACCATTCCGATTCCAATTCTAATCATAAACAAAACAGACCCTAAAAAATAAATAAATAAATATATATATATACCCACATTGCAAGTTCTTGTCTTCAAACTCATCCGGACCCCGACCAGACATATTTTGCCGTATGCGTGGGATTAGAATAATGCAATTGGAGGATATTTGCTAACTATTCTCTGTGGGATGAAGTTGCCTTCGAGCTTTCCTAAAAATAAAACTCTCTGTTCTGGGATGTGATGCAACTTCAGGCTGGTGTAAGATAGGTCCCACTCCCAGAGACACTATTGATTTCTTGTTTAACAAAACCTTACCCTGTTTGCTTTGCTGGCTGGGATTCCGAGCCTGAAGAACTGGGCTGCTAGCCAAAGACATTGAAAGGGATCTTCGAGAAAGGAGAGGGTTGTTTGGGTTCATGAATGATGGAGGGTTGTTTTGGTGGGAATAGAAGAACCTTTAAATTTGAAGAATAAAAAAAGGGTATAATTGATATTTTCACATATTTCATCCATAAATAACGATAATGTGTAATTGTCAAAAAAAACTTGAGGGTACTTTAAGATATTCTTTTAAATACTAGGGACATACTTAATCCATTTTGTGAAACCTAGGGGATACTCTTTAAGTATTAGATTTGCACCTTTTTCTTTTTAATGTTTTCTAATTTAATATGCAGATACTGTATAAATCAGGAATATTTTATTTAGGGCTGTCAACAAATTGGGTTTGGGTTGGGACAGGGTGGTCCTAGATAGGGGTGGATTCGAGCCGAGCCGAGTCAAATAGTACGAGGTTCGAGCTCAATTCGAGATTGTTTTACAAGGCTCGAGCTTGGCTCGAGTAAAAAATTAATAAGCTCGAGCTCGATTTTGAGAAAAAATGTCTTATAAAAATAAAAATTATATATAGAAATATTTTTATTTGATATTTAAAAATTAAGAATTATAATAATTAATAATTATAATATATATTGAGCCAATGAATTGGGCTCCAGTTTGATAGAAACAGAGCCGAGCCAAGCTTCTTACGAGCTGAGCTCAAGCAGCTCGTGAAAAGCTCGGCTCGTTGCCACCCCTAGTCCCAGACTCCCAGTCCTAAACTGATTATTAATCTGGACTAAATTACAAATCCATAACCATCTTGGTCGATAGTTGGATCTATCGGGTTTGGACCCAATAGACACAATTATAGTTAAAAGTATATATATTTATTTATTTAAATAATAACCTAAAATTTAAATTTTGATAATTTAACATTAATAAAAATGATAATAAAATACTAAATTATTTATATGTTAATATATTAGATATTTTTAACTAATATTATATTATATATTACCTATCACATTTAACATTAAGAACATAAAATATGATAAAATTATAAAAAAATTAAGAAAACCTTATATATTTAATAAAATAATTAGGAACCATAACCAATTATTAATTGGGACAAAAATCATGGAACCATAACCAGTATAATTAATGGTTTGGTTCGGTTTGGGCATTCGGACAGAACTGACCCATTGACAGCCCTAATTTCATTTGAACCAAACACTTCTTTTATCATGTACTTCAATATTTTTAGGGCAAAAAAAATTAACCATATCCTAATTTTCATAAATTGACTTAAACATATCTTGGGTTTTTCAAATATACTTAAATATACCCTGTGAGTTGGTCCCACTCAATTGTAACATACCCTTGTTTCTTAAATTCCTATTTTACCCTTTTAAAAAAATAAACCTATTGTGCATCTTTTTCTTTCTTGACCAAGAACCTAAGTATGGAAATTTCTACTCATTGGCAATGACATCCAATCTACTCAACACAATGTCTGACTGTGTTTGGTGTTCAGTTTCTGGTTCAAGAGAATGAAGATTCATAGATTCAATATAGGTGCTTGTTTATTTATTACTCTGATTTCATGGTCAAATAGATCTCGGGCGTGATTTGGATTCTGATATTTGGTTATAAGAATTCAACCTGTGACTTCATCATGGTCGCATAGCTCTCTCCCTAGGGTCGCAGTAGAGTGAGAAAAAAAAAAGAGAGAAACAGAAACAAAGATATATGTTTTATGCTTGTTATGAATTCTGACTTGAAAGATTTCATCGGTGGAAGCTATTGCAGTGGGTAAAGAGCAGGTGTTGGAGGACTTCGTTCTAGGTTTAATGATGACAGTGACAAAGGTGCTAGTCTGTTGTCACCTAAAATAAACTTTGAAGACCCAATAAGACTTAAGATGAGACTATTTGGAGTTGATCAACGTGGAATGGTCCACTGAAGATCTGCCTGGCCTCCTATAGTCACAATCACTAATACTAATCCTGTGTCGCCTGGTGGAGGGTGGATTAGATACTCACAAAATTGTGTTCATACTGTTCTCACAGCACTTTTCAGTCATGTATTAGGAAACATCTTCATACTTAAATCTTTTTATTCATGGGGAAATATTTCTAATACATGGGGTTGAAAAAGGCTGTGAGAATGGTGTGAGCATCAAATCCGATTTTGGCCTGGTGGTGTCTGTTGAGGTTAGAGGCTTGGGTCTCTCTGATTTTATTTTTTGAAAATGTCATGAACAATGAAGGGTAAAAAGTCTATTTGAAAAACTCAAGATATGTTTAAGTCAATTCATAAACCAAAGGTATATTTAAGTCTTTTACCATAAATATGCAATGGGAATTGAATTTACTGCTATCATGGTAAACAACAGGGGTGCAAGTCGGGTGGATTTGGCCGGGTTTATGGTCAAACCAGACCCAACCCTAAAATTTGGACTTAAGGCCTGAGTGCGGAACGAACCTGAAGTCAAGCCCAATCTTCACAACCTGAGCCCAGCCCACATTGTAATTTGATGCACTCGGGTTGGGCTCGGTCTCAAGCTGGGTTCAAGTTGGTATATATATATATAGCAAAACAGTCAACGTCATCATGCCTCTCCTAAATTACCCACATAATTACCCACTAAATCAATAAGGAAATAACATAGTTTTAACTATTTCTAACAACCATAAAGAAAGAGGGATATGATTTTCTAATGTTTAAGCCAAGTGACACCACTTTCCCCCACTTTCTCCTAAATTCTCTCTAATTCCTATTTATCTCCTAAATTATCTCTAACTCTTATTTATCTCTTAAATTATCTTTAATTAAGTATAGAGATTCCCTCCTAAACTATCTCTAATTCCTATTTATCCTCTCCCCCACTTTTTATCTGCATCCATCTAAAGAAAGTTTCAATTAAAAATTTTCAAAATTATTTAAATATTATGTAGTATCAATATAAATTATAATTTTAAAAATTATTCAATTTAAATGTTATCCAAATAATAAAAATTTAACATTAAAAATAAAATATTATTTAAATATTTCAATAACTAAATATCTTAAATAACTTGGGTTGTATCAGTTTGGGTCTATTTTCGCTTTGGTTGGTTTGCTCAAAAGATTTAAACTTAAAAAATAAATTTAAATTTAATAAATTGCAATGGTATTATTAAAAAATTAAATTATGATCGAGTTCGATTGGATTGGTTATTAAAATGTTAGAATATAAAACAATTATATACTCCTACGCATTTCTATTGTTTAACTTTCGCTTAACAAAACCCGTGCATTGCACAATCCCCGCTAGTATATATATATAGCAAGATGGTTCACATCACCATGCCTCTCTTTGCTCCAAACCCCCTTCCTAATTTCCTGTTTTTTAAATTTTTTACTTTTTTTTAATTCCACATAATTACCCATTAAACCAAAAAAGAAATAACACAGGCTTAACTATTTCTAACAACCACAGAGAAAGGGGGATTTGCTTTTGTAATGTTTGGCCAAGTGGCACCACTTTCCTCCACTTTCTCCTAAATTGTCTCTAATTCCTATTTATCTTCTAAATTATCTCTAACTCTTATTTATATGTTAAATTATCTCTAATTTAGTAGAGAGATTCTCTCCTAAATTATCACTAATTTCTATTTATCCCCTCCACTTTTTATCTACATCTATCTAAAGAAAGTTTCAATTAAAAAATTTCATAATTATCTAAATATCATAACAAAATTATATACTAACATTGAAATTTTTATTCAAAATACAAAAATTAATTAAAATAGATTTAATAATATTCATATTATTAATAACTATATTTTTACAAAATTCATCATGAAAATATGTAGTAACAATATGAATTATAATTTTACGAATTATTCAATTTAAATGTTATTCAAATGATAAAATTTAATATTAAAAAACATTATTTAAATATTTTAATAATTAAAAATATTAAATAACAAAATGTTAAAAATAAATAAATAATTATATAACAAAATATTTAATATTAGTTAATAACTTTAAAATAAATAAAATTCAAATAATGAAAGTTTTATATTTTACATAATATTTAAATATTTAAATAATGAAATATTTAACATGACTAAATTTTAAATAATTAAAATAATGAAATTATGTAATAAATTTAATTTAAAGAAAAAGAAAAATCGTTATAATAGATTTTATAATATTCATATTAATAATAATTTAATATTTACAAAATTAATAACGAATTATGTAATAATAGCACTAATTATAATTTTATGGATTATTAAGTTCAATAAATAATAAATATTTTAAAATTTTAAATAACAATATTATTTAAATAAATAATTTTACTTATACCAATTAATAATTATAGAAAATAACTTTCAAAAAATTAATATTTATTAGTAATAATTATACAATAATAGTGTATATTCATTATATATTTCTATATACTAAAATTAATATTTATCATATATTTTTAATTATTGTATTTTTATTAGATATCTATTGTATTTTTCTTATAAATTTATTTTCAATAATTGTGTATTTTTGCTATAATTTTTCAATAATTTGTGGAAATTAAACTATTATTATTTATTAGAGATTAGACTATTAGTTTAACTGAAATTAGGAGTGTTCAAGGATTGGTTTTGTTCGATTGCAAGCTGTTTTCAGTAACCAAATTGACCTAGTTCATTATAAATTTATTTTCAACCATTGTGCATTTTTTCTATAATTTTTGGATAATTATTGGAGATTAAGCTATTGTTATTTATTAGAGATTAAACTATTAATTTAGATGAAATTAGGAGCATTCAATGATTGGTTCAGTTCGGTTGTAAGCTGTTTCGCCAACCAAATCGACCTAGTTTGGTTCAGAGTTTGTCACCCGAAACCAACTGACCATTAGTGAAAACCAAACAACTTGGGTTGTATCGGTTTGGGTTTATTTTTGGTTTGGTTTGTTTAATCAAAAGATTTATAATTAAAAATTAAATTAAATTTTAATAAATTATAGTGGTATTATTAAAAATAAATAAATAAAATAAATTTATAATATAAAATATTTTAGACTAAGAAATATAAGAAATTTTCCACTTTCTCGTATTAAAAATTATATTTAAAATATAAAATATGAATGTATATCTATGGTTAGGTAAGTTCAATTTGGGTCAATTTATAAATGGCCAAACCAAAACTAACCTAACTTGGTCGGGTTGAAAAATTGCTGAACCAAAGCTGATCGGAAATAATAGAAACCGACTTACTCGGGTTGACTTTGACCAGATTAGTTATTAAAAAATTAAAATATGAAACAATTATATACTCTTATGTATTTCTATTATTTTTCCACTTAATAAAGCCCATGCATCGCACGGATCCCCACTAGTATACATGTATACTTGAATCATGTTTGGACAGGGTTTGGGATATTTAAGGGGCCTAACCCAAAGAATAAAAAGTTCAAATTCTTGGATCCAAACCCAACCCGTATAAAATTTCAGACAGAATTGATTGAATTCGGGTTGGACCCGCCCAAGTTGCACCCGTAAAGAACATCACTCCCTAGTCGCTATAGGCGGAAACGACGGACGATGGTGGGAGAAAAATTCTCGGCCTAAATATCGGGCTGGACTTAGTTTGAATTTAAAAGTGGGCCAGGCTTGTCAAGAATAGACGACAATGCTACGTTAGCTCAGAACCCAATTTCTAGAACTGGACCTGTTCTGTCATTGAGGGGGCCGGTCCTAACTTCCTATTTCACAAAATCATATTTGATATAGTTGTCAATGACAGACATCGTTAGGAGATTCAAATCCTCATTGTTCATGCCAACTATCCTGAGAGCAAAAACCCATTATAAAACGCTTCGTAATTATCTTTCTATCTCATTTTCTCACCTCGACAGGGAGATTTGATAATTAGGCAGAGCCCAAATCCAAAACCTTGTATGTTTTAAAAGTATTTGGTAGATGAAATGGAAAAAAAAGGGTAAAATACAAAAATCTACCCTCAAGCTTATGGCAATCATAAAAACTTCCCCTATATTTTAATTTTATTAAAATCCTCTCTTGAATTTTTAAAAAATTCAACAAACATCTCCCTTCCGTCACTGATCCAAACGGAAAACGTTAAACCCATGCATCAAATGTTTTTAAATAGCCATTTTAC
Source organism: Nelumbo nucifera (assembly GCF_055504915.1). NCBI lineage: Eukaryota > Viridiplantae > Streptophyta > Magnoliopsida > Proteales > Nelumbonaceae > Nelumbo > Nelumbo nucifera. The sequence goes on along the minus strand of NC_142649.1, from coordinate 140,834,518 downwards.
CCTTTTTAAATTAGTTTGTATATTTCTTGTCTTTTGGCACGATTAGTGTTGGCCTCACTCAGCTTTTCTTGCTCCCCCATCACCACCTTCGATTCCAACCACTCTGGGGCCCTTGATCTGGTCCAGGGACTGCTTGGCCAAGGAGATTGAAAGGACGCCATCCTCCAGTTTGGCCTAACATTTTCTGTAAGCTGGAACTACCTCTAGAATTTGTGAAGATGTACAATTATAAGAATTTTCTGTCACGAATTGTCGGAACGAATATGTGCAATTGGTTTTCTGTCACGAACTGCCAGAACTGCCTCCAGATACACGTGGCTTTAAGAAATTGACGGTAATAGCCAATTTCGGTGAAGTTTGATTGAGTAACTTTCCTAGCAAACTACAGGTTCCGCCGAACACTGATCGCTTCCAAAATTCAGTGAACCTTGAAGAGAAAAAGAGATGAGCCTCTGGCGACGATTAGCCGATGACTACTCTTTATGTTCTCTTTCACTCATGGCCTTTACGTTATTATCGTTGAAAATTTGAGTGCCCTCCTTGGTAAAAGCGTTAACTCGATGTTTGTCCACAGAGACCAGAAATCAAGGCGGAACCCCAAATTTTCCAAAAATATTTCAGACGAATTCTAAGATCAATTTATCTTTTCTCCTACACGAGACACCCAATTCCTTGTTGTCCAGTCATCCCTTTTTTCTCTTATGTTCAGTGTCTTCTTCTTTTACTCTTCTTTTGCATTTTCAACCCCAAGGAGTTATTTGAACAGATGTTCCTCTCTATCAGTCAAAGATTTTGCTTCAAATGTTCTTATCTCCCCTAACAAATGGTTCATCTGTGGATTCTACCCAGTGGTCGGGCACAAACCATACAACTTCTCAATCTGGTATACCAAGACTGTTGTGTGGATGGCCAACCGAGACAGACCCGTCAATGGTCATCGATCCAAAGTTTCGCTGCATAGGGATGGGAAAATGGTGCTTGCCGATGCTTACGGCTTAATTGTCTGGTCCATTAACACATCCGATGTTGATGATTACCGATTCCTGGTACCCGTCCAATGATGATACTAAGAATTTCGTTCAGCAACAGGAACTGTACTCTAATTTCTCGTTCATTACAGGAGGAAGCATGGTGGAGAGGTATGAGAATAAGATAAAAGAAAAAGAAATGGTAAAGAGGGGGAGATGAAAAAAAAGAAAAGAAATGTAAAGATAATGGAAGAAAAAGGTAAGAGGGAGTCTAGAGATTCAGACCTAGTCGACGGATGAAAAATAGAGGATTGATTGGTAGAAGCAAAGAGGTGGATCACTTGAGGTTACAAATGGAAGGAATTGAGGGACGAAGAAAAAAAGGGGAGAGAGAGAGAATTATCGAGAAAAATGGGGACCATAGTTGCAGTAGTGGTATGAGGTGGTCATGGTAACTCAGCCACTACTGCTATTCAAATAGATGAAATTGGTAATCGAGGTAACCGAGGGGGTGTTTGTAGTGACAGAAGACGATGGGGGATGAGGAGGAAGGGAAGAGATTAATTAAGAGAGAGAGAGAGAATGAAAATGAGAGGAGATAGGATGACTGGAGGTGGAGATTCAATTCAATCGCCGTTGTTGTGTGTTTCAATGAAGGATAGGGGAATGATGAATAGTGTTATTTTGTGTTGGTGGAGAGAGAGAGAGGAAAATTAAAGAAGAGGGAAGGCTGAAGGGGGAAGTGCACTGCCATTGTGCGTCACGAGGAAGAAGATGAACAGTATTTGGATTATGAAATTGCTAAAATAGGGATATTTTAGTAAAAATAGAGCATATTAATTCGTAAAAGGGTATAGTAGGTATTTTGGAAGAATTGATTATCGCTTTAACGTTTTTCGTCTTGAACATTGACGGAAGGGAGGTATTTGTCGAATTTTTCAAAAATAGAAGGGAGGTTTTTGCTACAATAAAACTATACGAAAGGTTTTTATGATTGTCGGAAACTTCAGGGAAGACTTTTGTATTTTACCCCAAAAAAAATATTTGCTATAGAAGCCTTGAAAGAGATGAAGATGGAAAGAAAGAGGGAGATAGGGAATATCATGCCTACCCAAACCATTGTAAGAAAGACTTGATTCGGCTCAAATTCATATTCGTTCCATCTCACACATGAATCTAACAACATATTTCTTAAGGCCAGGCTAGGCCTTCTTTAACAAAATTAAACACTTGATGACAAAAGGATATTTCCAGAAAAACTTTATTTACTAGATTTAATACCTTCAAAACTTTCAAGGGTCCGTTTGGTTCGCAGCCTTTATCGGAATTGGAATCGGAAATTTTCAGAATCGGAATCCAAATGATCTATTTTTATAATGTGTTTGATTCAGACAGGAATGAAAATAAAAATTAAAATGAATAAAAATAATATTTTATTTTCAAAAAAAAAGGCAGGAAATAACTATTCTCTCAAATGGGAATGTCATAAATAGAATTCTAATTCCACCCAACATTGAAATCGGAATAACCCATTCCGATTCCAGACCCTAATAACTTTCAAAGTCCTAATGAAGAAACCAAATATCACTAAAAACAGCAATTCGTCATTTTACTACAAATAATATATAAAAATATTACTATATAATGATCACTTTAATGAATATCTATTTCTGTTTCTGGGCTTCTGAATTTTGTGGGTCCCAACAGTGATTCTAGGCCCTCCTTCCCATATTCTTCCAAATTTTGAAGTTCTTCTCCATAATTTTTTCTCAATTTCAGCTTCTGTATTAGGTCCTCACCTTAGTTTAAGTTGCAAATACCTACATTGCCAAAGGCAAAAGGGGCTTATTGCTAGTCCTAGCATCTAACCATCCACCAAAAGTAAAAAGTCTGATTCCCATAAAGATACTAATAGCTTAAATCAACAATATTGCTTGATGATGCACTGTGGAGTCTGTGTTCTTATATGCTAAAATGATGCATGGTAGAAGAGTGTGGACCATGAAACGTCACACACAGTGTTGCCGACAGTTAAGTACTTAAAAAGCCCAGTGGTGCTTATATATATTAAAAGCAATTAATCTATCATAACTTTCTTTTAATTTGTTATTTTGCTTTATTTAATAGTAGCAACATGTATGTATAAGAATTAATAGATAGCTTGAATGACTCTTATTACAACGTTACTAGTGTTATATATAGGTGGTAGAATTATAGAAGCAATAAATTATAGATGAATCCACTCGGTTAGTTGTAATATTCACTTGAAATGACATACAAGAAAAAGAATTTGTAGGGAGGAATTTCCACATGCTGCAAGTTTTAAACTTGGAGGTTTAATTTGGATTGTCCACATATTCAACACACATGGTAAAGAAAAGTAAATTGATGATATATATGACCAGCTTTTTCACTGGTATCTTCAGTGTTTTGAAAACTTAGCAACTTATACTACTAGTTTGGTTAAAGTTGAATTTAAAGCTATGTTTGGTTTGAAGGAAAAAATAGGAAAAGGAAAGGAAAGGCAAGAAAATCTTTACAAACTTTGTATAGGTTTTAATATATTTCCCTTCCTTTCTCTACCTTTTCCTTCAAATCAAACATAGCCTAAGGGAAAAAAAAAAGAAGGAAAAAAGCAAAACCTCAGTATTGCAGGAAATTCCCTATATTATTATTGATTCTCCTTAACATTTTACACTTAAATACCATCTTTATTTATTAGTGCAATAATTGATTCTATTCATACATTTATTGCACTATTTTCCCTTCAAAGTAAATAGTGCATTTTTTTTTGCTTCATATCTGATAATGAATAGCTATAATTTAGTATATATATATATATATATATATATATATATACATTTTTTTTTCCAAAAAAAATAGAGAGAAGATTATGGGCCCCTCCATGTGTCTTTAATGTGGAGGGCTTGATTAGCAATGAAAAGAGGAAATATATCTAAGGGCCATTTACTTAATGGAACTTTCATTAAGAACTATTTATTTTGCCATCTGAAAATAATAACATGATCACCTAAAATGAGTAGAAAATATTCAAAGGCATGGGTCTATGGTCATTTATTCCAAAAGTACCCCCAATACATTTTCATAAAGAAAACAAAATTAACTAAACAAAGCAAAGTAGAGTGGTTGCTCATGTTTTATTAGGGGCAAAAATGACACTTTCATTTTTCTTTTATTAAATTTATTTGAATTGATATAAGTGTCAAAACTGTCATTTTCCACTTTCATATAATGAAAGATTGATTAAGTAAATTGGTTGCAAATTATAGGAGATGCTTTAATAATTAAAATGCAAACTATAGGATAGATTTCAGTAAATCCATGAACTTAAAGGGGATTGTTTTAGTAAATGACCCTATAAAGTAAAAAAAGTTATTAACAGTAGGACTGCAAAGGGTATCCAATTGTCCAAATTCAATTTTGATCCCATCAAGGGCGATTCAAATTTGATCAGTTTGTAATTAGATCAAATATGGATCCATATCATCCTTTTTTATCTGATAAAATCTGATTCAATACAATTTAAATATATGTACTCATATATACTTAAAGTTCAAAATTTATCTTTTAGTAAAGATAGTTTGAACTTTGTACTTTGACTAAATTATCATGGATTCAAGTTTCATACAGGTAATTTTCAGTTCACTTTGTTCACGAAATACAATTTTAGTGTCATTTTTAGTTCATTTTTATTAATAAAATATATGTACTCATAAATGAATCAAACTTTGATCTACCTATATTTGAATTGATCTATTTGCAGCGTGGTTATCAGAAACAAAAGATTAGGTAAACATACATCCCCCCATTTTAATTACCATAAGAAACTGAAACAAATACATTTTATGACGTTAAATTTCTTTTCTCTTCCTCTTGAAAATCATTTGAACGCCAGCTTGGCCTCAAAGTAGTTAAAAGTTCTAAAACCTTTGTAATCAGAAACAAATGACCAGGTAAATATATATATATATATCCCCCAATTACCATAAGAATTGAAACTTGTTGGCGTTAAACTTCTTTTCTCTTTCTCCTGAAAATCATTTGCCCAGGACTCAAAATATTTAAAGGGTCAAATTTAGATTTCAGTGCCACAAATCTTTCCCAATGTTCTCCAAAATGGTCCTTCCATTCACTATCATCTCTGTAATACGGTATATATTGCTTTGCACCCATGTGGTTTTGATCTACAATTGTGCCCATCACAACTTTCTCTTCACTCTCTTCATCCAATCTCATTTCCCCCTTTGCACTGGTTGTGTAGTTACCGGCTCCCGTTCTATTGACCTGAGCAGTATGTCTCGATGTTGCAGCAATAATGATCTTCTGGTTTTGGTTAAGAAGCGTCTGTAGGCATGAAGGCGGCACTGCAGAGCGAAGTAGTCCTACTGCATAGAATATGTACTCCCCTCCATCAACATCATCTCTTGGCAATATCACAAACATCTTAGGATTCCACCTAAAATGAAAAAAAGGAAAAATTATTTATAGGAGTTTAACTTAGAATAAGTAAGGGATCGATCAATACAGACACCCAGCAGGCAGGCAGACACATGAAATATATAGGAATAAGACTAAGGAGAGAGAAATCTAGAGAGAGAGGGTCCTACGTACTTGCATCTGAGCATTGGATAAATTAATATTGGTCCATTGATAGGGGTAGAAGAAATGACATTAAGTAGAAGGTCATGGAATGCAGTTATTTGAGACTTGGGCACAAACATATTTAGCCATGGATGAGGTACTTCCCAGAGTCCAATACTTCGAAGTCTTAGCTCCTCCTGCCTTACACGGTTGAGGAAATCAAAATAGGAGACGTCAAGGCTGCTTATCGCGGACACTGAAGTGCTCAATCGTGACAATACTTGATCCATCAGCTGCAAGTAAGTAAGTTCAGAAGTTGCATTCACAACAATTGACCATGAAATTCTCTTACTTATGAAAATGTATAAGAATTTGAATGAGAAAGCAACCTGCTGAGCGTCTGTTGCCCCATTATAATACATTGCCATTTCAATGGTATAAGCCACATTTCTTCTTTCTACATTGCTTTCTGTACTCCCGCTAATTGAAGGGATAAACGATAAGTGATCTAATGGTTTATTCTCGCTACAACTTAGCTTCATAAAACCCTCTACATAATCCACCTCCTTCATTGAAATTAGACGCTCTTGATCTCCAGTAAACTTACTAAAATCATTGTAGGTCAGTCTTACACATCTAACCTACATATCAAATTAAGGGAAAAAGAATATTCAATTCTCATATATATCATCGCATAATGATAAACTCTCTCACTTTTGAAAGAATAATGGGGATAAAAGTCTGTATTTGACAAAATTTTCTTTTCTTTTTTTGCTCAGAAAAGCATCAATTGAAACAGTTACATGGTTTTCAATGTTTATTATATACTTACCATCTCGGGTGCGGTCTCTAAAATGACCCTTGCTCTTATGATAATCCCAAACTGTCCCAATCCACCTAAAACTCCATGAAAAAGTTCTGAATTCTGATCTTTGGAACAAGTCAGAATATCTCCTCTTCCTGCAACGACCATTAAACTCAAGGAGAGTTGAAAGAAATTGATTTTGTTTTAGTTGTATTAATTAAGAAAAATATAGTACTGTCACAGCCAAATGATGATCAAAAAGCATGCAAGACAGAAAATTAAACAATAAACCTTGAAGTGGAATCCTACAAAATCTCGCACTATTACCTGTAATTACATCCATTTCAAGGACATTGCATATCTGAGGCCCATACTTAAATGTCTGCCCACTAATGCCACCAACTGAAAGCGTTCCGCCCACGGTAAGGAATAAATAATCGGTCCATGATCTTGGAGCTAGACCATGTTTCAGTGTCTCCACCAAAACCTCAACCCAGAGAACTCCCCCACCAACATCTACGAAGAAACAATCTTTTTGATCACTACCCACTTTGGTTTTACCGATTCTAATGCATTTCGGTAGGCTAGTCATGTCTATAACGATACCATCTAGCGCATGGGCTTGGCCGTGAATAGAGTGGCCTGCACCTCTGGCCGCAACTGTTAGACTGTTGTAACGAGAGGACGAAGATATGGTTTTCAGCAAAGAAGAAATGTCTTCTGGGGTGTTGGGCTTGAGAACTGATGTGGGTGAATGCTGAACAATTCTTCCAAAATCTAGGGTTTCAGAAGATGTTGGGCGGTGGAAATTTAAGAGGATAGAATCCATGATCGTCCGTAGAGGAAACTTCCACGGGTATTACAGAAGAAAGTTCATTCGATTTATAGGGACGACGAGAGAGAGGTGGTGGGGACTGCAACGAAGGCATAACTGAGAAGAATGGAAGGATGAAAGTTATTACTCGGAATGGCAGTGCATGGTCAACCAACTTGTTACAGGATTGGAAATTACTAGTCAATTTGGCAATTAGGTTATATATGGCGGTGAATTAAATACTCAGCATCTTCAATCAACTACCAAATTTTTATAAATAAACTGGAAGAAGAAAGAAGGAAAAGGGGGGATTGAAACATTAACATATTCCTTCTGGGGACAACAAGAAAAAATAATGCGTGTATATTTTGATTGTGTGTATTTTCAGTCGTGCAAGCCTTCATGTAGATAACAGTATAGGAGATAGATACAGAAAACGGAAAATCGTGATTCTTTCAACAACAAATCTTACCAGAGTTTAAATCGGATCTTTATGATCAGGATCCAAGTCTAAGCTTAAGAGAGTAAGGGTATGTAGGATAGCTCCGACAACGCCGTGTCCCACATGTGCACCAATTCTCTGCATAGCTAGAAGAACAAGGTCAGCTTTTGTGAGATTAGAATCAGTTGATGTGAAAAATATTCTGTAGAGTGTGTTGAAGGTAATAAGGACCTTCACAGCGCTATATATACAATATCTATACACGCCCTAGCTATTTGATCTTCTCGGAAGAATGATCGTTCTCCTCTGAGTAAATAAGTAGCAGAAAGTATTTCCTTCAAAAGCAATTTCTCTTTCTTTACCAAAAAAAGTAACTTCTCTTTAATTCCCTTCCTAAATGCTAGCTGTTTCAAAAATATGTGAGAAGAAATATTAGCACGCTCCTCAATAAATACGGATTTGAGTTTCATTGGTGTATCTATCTATACTATTTATAAAACAGCGAATCCCTTTTTTTCTGTACATTTTCTACCCCTTGTCTAAGCATATAATGGGCATAAAAAAGGACATATATGTCTTTTACTTTTGTTTCAGAAACTGTCTACTTATAACCGTTCAAAAACTGTCAATGAATTATAAATAGTTTTATCTTAGAGACATTGTCACGTACAAATGCACTTACATGTTATGTTACTAGTTAAACCAATTTCAGAATGATTCATATTTTTGTATGAAAAATGAACAGAAATTTAAACAGAATTTCTGTACCAAATAATTGGCATAAGGTTTTTGTTGAGTTGAATTGACTAAGAGATGATACAATTGCTCGTTACGTTCATTAATTTAACTTATGCTACTATATGGTAGGATACTTGTATTGGTGGCATCTGGCAGCAGTACGTAAACTGTAATGAAAAGGAGTGAAGAAAAGATCATGTCGACCTGGGATTTTTTCTATTTTAATTGTACATTTTTTTCACCAACAGGCTAGAAGTACTGGATAGTATATTTTGATTCTTTTGAAAAATGTAACCAAATGTGAACATACAGAAATGAGAGACTATATATCACTGACGCCTCTTATAATTAATTACCTTCTGTATGTGTAACTTTCTAGCTTTAGAGGCTCTTGAAATCACCAAATCTCAACTTCTTTCCCGGTCATTTGTTTTCGGAAATCAAAACATTTACAATGACAATAAAAATGGAAAGGCATCTCTCCTATCTTTTACCATTCCCTTTCAACTTTTTTTTTTGCGTGGGCTCAACTCGGTGGATTCTTTCCGTGTTAATGGCGTTTTGATGGAAAATGCATGCAGCTTCTCAACTTCTTCATAGCCAATTTTGTTCATAACTGCAAATGGGTGGGTGATATTAAATTAGTAATGTTGCTTGTTTTCCTAACATTTTGTCAAAGAAAGCATTTGATTAATATATTTACATGGCCAGCTTTCAATAACATGGAATACTTTAGTTTAAAGAATTCTTAACAAAATAGTACTGTAACATTTTGTTTGCTGTGGTCCTCAATCATCCACGCCTAGAGGTCCAGACTCCTGTATGTTCCTCGCAAGCTGATTTGTGTCTTCTATACTACATGTACAAGTAAAAGTGGGTCCCTCCCATGTCAACCTCAGTGTCACTCTCATCATAAGCCATGCTTTGCTAAATTATGAAGAGCTGAGCTATATATATGGTCTTGTGCATGCATATACGTTGCACTGTCAAGAAGAGTGACACTTTCACTTTTAGAAGGGCTAGCCCATGGGCCTACTAAGGATATATAGATCAACGTTAGCATCAGCACATGCTGATACAGTTCATTGGGTTAACGGGACTTGCTAAAAAGTTGTCTTAGACATGGCTTGTAGATGTAGACATAGGGCAATATATTTTCCTAAAATTTTTATAGTTTGTGTTCCACTAATTGTCAATGGTTTTGATTGATTCTAGTTAGTGACATTGTATTTGCCCACATTTGCCTTTCCAATCTATATAGCTATAATTTTCCTTGGTTGCTCTTTCTGTCTTTGGGTTAAGGGCAAGCTCCAAGAAACACCCCTATATATACTATCGGGAGTGTGTTTCTTTACTACCTAAGCAAAAGACCAACCCCCCCCCCCCCCCCACAATTTTTATAAGTTATGACCAAAGTAACGCTGTTTATTTCATATGTGTGGTGGCCTGGTGGGATTGTATTCTCAAACCCATTGGAACGAACGACCTTAAGGCTTAGTTTGGAAGGAGTACAAATGTAAATATGTAGAGTGGAAAACCTTGTATTTTATATTATTTTGTATGCATTTGTACTGTACATATTTGTATTTACACTATTTCCAAACTGAGTCTAAGTTTCCGTTCAAATAGAGGCCTCAAATCACCAAAGAAGTAGAGTGGAAAACAAGTCCTTTTCTAGATATCTATAAGGATAACTTGGGTATTTCAAAAAAAATTATAGGTCACATAATGCACACGACAATTCTTAGTCTTTGTAATGCTAACAAAGGATATATATTTTTTTTTGGTATACTTGTGAAAATTTGGCAGGGCATTCGAAAATTTTCAGTAGTAAAGTGACACACCCCCTTTAATTAGCAATGTCTCGGTAGGGAGAAGAGAAAAGCTAATGTGAAATCTCTAATGCAATTCACTTTATGACTTTGGCTGTGTTTGATTGCAATGCAATTTTATTTGCATTAGTACAAATGCATAGGAGTGCAAATGAAAAGAATTTGCATTCTAGTTTAATTTTGTTTTGGGTTTTATCTTATTTTGCTTCAAGTCTTGCTTTATTTCATTTGTACTCCAATCAAATAAAATAAGATAAAATTTAAAATATTACACTGCTATAATTTTGCATCAATACAAATAAATTCGCATTCCAACCAAACACAGCCTTTGACGACATTTTTTGAATTTGAATCTTGGAATAGAGTCATACTATTACTATTTATGTGGAAGTCGCCCTCTTTTACGGGACAAGGGAAAAAACTCAGCCTCTAACGAACGTGGAATCCGGTGGAACCCGGTGTCATAATGGAAAATGTATTATACCAATACAAAAGGGGTTGTGTGATCACACACTCCATTCGCATATCATCAATTTCCAAGCCCATGATCCGAGTGGGAAGGTGAGAATCGAACGCAACTCTGATAAATGTCTCATCATGAGAAGTGAATTTCAACAAAGGGGAAAGGGCCCTTTCCAGAAAAGTTGACCCGGATCCAACCAGGTCAGGTCATCCATGCCCAATCAAACATTCAAACGAATTGGGCCCATCTGCTAGAAATCTTCAGGGTCAAGTCAATTATTATATCACAGTATGATTGCCTTCGGGGCAACTATGGAATATCATCTTCAGTCAATTGCGTGTAGGGTTTCTGAGGGGATTGAGGATGTACGGCGTACAGACTAATAGTCTACCAAGACCATTATAGAGAAGGATGGTGGTAGCAGCCTTATAAATTCCGAATTTTAAATTGTCAGAAAAAGGTGGAGTTAATGACAAAGCCGCAATGAATCGTCAGGCCCAGCCCATATTCTATGGATGTAATAAAATTGAAAGCACCACCCCACCGTAAGCATTAAGCAAGCAACTCCACCATGCCAGAGAGTAAAGGGTGCTTTTGTATTAAAAGAATTGAACGTAATTACAATATTCTTTGAACAGTGAAATGATCTTCTCAGCTCGTTATTGACGAGGAATATGTTTTATTTCTAAGTATATAAGATTTCAACTATTTAAGATGGGCTGGATCCAAAAAGTCAGGCTTGATCCGTATAAAAATCGAATTGGGTCAACTTGGGCCCGCCCGAATTACACCCCCACCATAAAATGTTGATACTTAAAAATGGTGAAGGTGGGGTGGTAAAGGCGGTAGCCGGCTAGCTTGTTCGGTGGTGGTGGATATTAATGAATAATGGTGTTGGCAGTGACAATTGCTGAGTAGTGGTCTACATTGGTAGTGGCAGTGAAGAAGAGTCTGTGGCGGTGGTGGTGGTGGTGGCAGAGGAAAAGGTGCCAGTTAGCTGTCGACAGATGACAAGTGGAGGTAATGGTGGAGCGCGGTTGACTACATTAGTGGCAGCTGTGACGGTGAAATTGAGTGTTGTCAGAGTTGTATGGGTTGAATGATCAGACTGTAAAACTGGATACATGCATTAATAGTTTAATACCCTATCACGCCCATCCTATTAGTTACCTTTTTTTTTAAATATGAATCAGCTTAATAATACATTTTAATTAGAATGGTTTCTTCCCCCTTTTTTTTTTTTCTTTTGACTTCTTTGTATTTTTATTCAAATAGATCAAGTGGATTTATTAAACGAACTCAAATTTGCGCCCAACTGCGTCCCACTTGCACATCTCAGCGTATATTAAGAATATCTTCGGTGGGAAATGTTTTCAATAATACATAGGATATGCTGTGGGAAGTAGATGTAATCTCCTATTAAATTCATTATAACGTTCTTTATCCAGTCCGGTTCTAACAATACCGAATAAATGAATGTGATGGTTGCAGCTGTGGACATATATCATTTTTACAGAAAACGAAGTCATATGGGCGTCATAGAAGATTCGTTGTTAAACAACGACACCTATTTAATTGGGTGCTTTAAAAAAGCTAAAATACAAAATCTTTCCTGAAGTTTCCCAAAATCATACAAACCTTTTTTATAGTTTATTTTGATAAATACCTCTTTTGAATTTTTGTGAAACTCAAAAATAAAACCTTCCTTCTATTATTGATCTAGACTGAAAACATATACATTTACAAAATTTCCCCTAAAAAGAAATCATTAAATATCATATTTGCCCTGAGTAACATCTCCCAATTTCCCTCATTCTTACTAACAAATAAACACGAGCTAGCTACAACCATGGCCATCATACCATTTTCATTCTAATGAAAGAGGGAATTCCATTTGGCATCACCTCCATTTATCTGTTAGCCTATGCTTTCTTTAGGGCTAACTGCTACTCAGCAATGTTACTTCATTTTTTATTTCTCGAACTTCAAAAAGGCAATTAGGGCTCTGATGATAATTAATAAAGTCAACATGAACTGATCAGTTAGTCATTGTAATCAATACTAAACCCAATGGGCTAATTTGACTAATTTTCTGTGCAAAGGACATTTTATGAGCAAAGAACCCAAAACATAGACAAGAAATGGTGTATATCCTCAATAAAATGGTGACTTGACAAACTAGAAGATGGCTCTTTGTCTGTTGTTAGAGATCATATGGCAAAATTATAACAAAAGCATTGTCTTTATTCTAGACTTCAAATCTAAAACTTGCATCAGGAACAGAGAGGTTGATGCTCACCAAACAATGATTCTGATATAATTGTATAAACTATTTGGACCCTAGGAAATTGCTTACCTAGGTGTTGCATAAACATTCAAAATTCTCTTTAGTGTTCAGAGGAATTGAGATAGTGGCTAAGAAAGAATAATAAGGTTTGGACTTTGAAGCCATAGTTACAATTTTAGCGCCTTCCTTAACTAACGCTTCATCAGAGCTAATCATTGCAATATGGAATTGAAGTTTGGGTACTTTGATCATAGAAATGTGCTTCCCTTCTCCAATCCTCTTTTGGCCTTTGAGGTTGCAGCAGTGTGGCTCTAAAACACTGATAATATGATAAAATTGAAGCGCTTTTGGAATTCAAACAACGAATTTAGAGCTGCATGGGTTCTTGAATCATCACCATGTTAGTTTTGCCAAGTGACGTTGGTGCAACCTCCTATTTCTTTCTTTCTCAGTTATTAGATCGAAGAGAGTTCTAATTCTAAATGTGGATATTATACATATAATAGATAGGCAAGAGTTATTTGTAGAGAGAGAGAGAGAGAGGTGAACAAGGATCATGGCATATGTTTAAAAATTGAAATATGGAACTAAGTTACTCCATTATCTTTCAGAATTGGAAAAAAACAATAATAATACAGGGTCATTAATAAAAACGCAAATCTTTACTGCTTTATTCTATTTTATCTGTAGAAGAGAAGAAACTATTTATGGTAAAAACGATGTAAGGCGGCGGTCTAGAGCTGGCGGTCCTAGTGACCACCGCTATAAAGAGGGACAAGGCGGCGTTCTCTTGAGGACCGCCACCTACAAAACTAAAATGAAAAAAGTGAAACTTGGGCGGCGGTTTTTACACTTGGACCGAACTTTGAACCGGTCTAAATAACTTGCCTATAGATCTAAAAAGCAAAATCCATTTCAAGACTCCCGCTCTCTTGCTTCCCGCCCTCAACTTTTGTATGGAGAAACCGGCTGAAATAGTTTTGACGAAGAAGGGATCTCTCTCTCAAAATCTTCTTCTATAGTTGCTGCAATGAAGGGTAAGATCGATCTTCTTCTATAGTTGCTGCAGTGAAGGGTAAGATCGATATCTCTCCCTCTCTCAAAATCTTCTTCTTTTTCACTTTTTCATTCCACAACAGGCAAATAGTGGCTGCGATGAAGGGTAATCTCTGTCTTTATGACTCTGTCTCTCTCTTTCTCTCTCTCTCTCTCTCAATCTTCTTGTTCTTCTTCACATTTTCGCAGTTGATTCAATTTGTTTGTGATTTCTCCCATTTCAGGGCATAAAGTGGTGAAGGGCAACATACACAGTTAAGGTACATCCGACCTCATCCACCTCTGTTCATTCTAGGGCATTTTCTTTAACATAAATATATTTTTCGTTTTGGATTTTTCGTTCCACTAAAAATTGTTGGATTACTTGGATTAGCATCACAAAGTAGGTGCTCATTGTTCAATCTAGGTAAAACCCTATTTTGATAGATTATGGTTAAACTTTTGAAAACCATGAAGCCCAATAAAAATATTTTCTGGTTATGTGCGTTGATTTTGGTCTGTTTTGGCTGCTAATAAATTCCTGACAGCAGAGAGTATATAAGAATGTCTGTGCTATGATTATCATGAAGGAATGGAAACAAGTGCTCTACCTTAACAGCTTGGTTGGCAACTTTTCTCTCCTCCATTTGTGTGGCACGGCCAACCCAGACAAAAACCTCAGCAGCACAATCCAGTAAATAGCATTGGTTGTTCTCCAACATTGATTTTGAAAGTGCACCATCCACTGGCGTCACCTGACCATTAGTAATGCTACAGTAACTAGAAATTTCATGTTTGTATCATATGTTGACTAATTACACACTTCATGGGGCACATAAATTCAGGATACTATCATTATTAGGATCCCCCTTTGGTTTATACAAATATTAGAACTATAGAAAATTAACTACCAGCAAGGTTATTTTTTGGAAATACCTGTAAAGTTTTCTTATAATTACTGATTTGATCTCTGTCCCGAGCTCTAGAAGATATTGTGCTAACTCACTTTACTTGCATTCATTTGATCTCTGTCACAAGCTTTATCTCTAGATGAGAAGATTACAGTCCTCTGTCCGTGTGAGCTTTGTTGTGAGAGAACCCCTCATTTTCCCTCGTTCCTTTTTCTAATTATATATAAGTTCTGTTCTCCTCTCTAACTACGACGGCATAAAATGGAGCAATATCAAACCTGAGATCCATTCCAATGGATATGGATACTCACAAAAGAAAAAGATCCATATTTCAAAATATGATATTAGTCTTACTTTCATTTCTAAGGCAACTTGGTTTGTATGAAACTCACAAAGTTATTGATGCGCTTGTTTTTGCTAATTAGAGAACCATTGATAGCTTGGCACTTGGCTATGGTAAGGGAAGGCTAACATGCTTCCTTGGTGATCCAAAGTTGATCATTGATATGGTAAGTTCATCCATGCTATATATATCCAATTAGGAGTCCAATTAATAGAACATACTATAAAAAGAAGACAAGAGAAATCCAATTAGGAGTCCATTAAAATGATTGACTAAAAGTAAAAGATGCACAAAAGGGAAAAAAACACAATATCTATGTTGATATGCACTCAATACCAATGTGTAAATGTAGTTAACTGCTAACATAACAGGTATTCATTTTTAAATGGTCCAATACTAACCAGGATCATGGTGTTAAAAGCAAGCATGGAGAGAGCTTTGTCATCAATGTCTTCCCAGAGGAAGAGAACCTCCCTTGCAGGGCTAGAATTGTCTCGGCATCTGCTATTTGAGTGGTGGGAATTTCAGAATCTTTGAGGCATGAAATGAGGGCACCTATGGCCTCTTCACAATATATACTCATCCTTCTTGTCTCCACCTAGACAAATAAACCAGTTAGACATTAATTTACAATTATCAAGCACTAGGGGCCATTGCTTGGTGCAAAGGTAAAATCTCAGGCTGGAAAGCATGAGAAAACTGATTTGGGTTCGAAGATAAAATCTCAGGTTGGAAAGCATGAGAAAATTGATTTGAGTCTAAGAGCCACTTTGCACAAAAAAATTCCAAAGTTTAGGCTTGTATCCAGTTTAGCCTTCCCAAGACCCGGGTAACTGGGAGCAATAGTGGGTAACAAAAAGGGCCATTATCTAATGTTGGTCCCAGCTATATGGGGTATGGGAGGGGTAGAGTGGAGACAGACCTAACCTTTGGCTTCTTTCTTGGCATGTCCACTCTCAGACTTGAACCCGTGTTCTAGGGCTGTTCATAAGAATGCCCAACCCGACCAAACCGACCAACCCGGACCGATCCAACCCGAGTTAGTTGGGTTTTCATTCGTACTGGTCGGTTTTGGGTTGGGCACATACAAAAACCGATATCTCGAGTCGGTTTCGGTTTTCTTATGACCCGACCCGAACCGAACTAGTCTTTCTTCTACTAGTTTGGTAGTTTCTACTTCCTAGTTTGAGTAATTTCCTAATTCCTACTAGTCTTCTAGACTTCTACTAGAAATAGAAAGTCCATTAAGCAATTACAATTAGAATTCAATTAATTAGGTGTCATTTTTTAGTTTTTTACCTATATTAGGCAATTACAATTAGAATTCAATTAATTAGGTGTCCTTTTTTAGTTTTTTACCTAGATTAGGCAATTACAATTAGAATTCCTACTAGAACTAGAAGGCCCATTAGGCAATTACAATTAGAATTTCTAGTTTCCTACTAGTCTTCTAATTCCACTTTTGTCTTTTCTTAAAATCTTTTATTCTCTAACTTAACTTGGTTGGTCTGCCCCCCTCAACTCAAGTCCTCAACTCAAGTCCTCAACTAATTCAGAGTTTATTCGGCTTTGTACAGGAGAAAAACCGAAACCGACCGAAACCAACCCAACCCGACTCAAATCGACCATGTCGGTTTGGCCTATCAATGGGTCGGTTTCGGTTCCCACCTCTGGTAACCCGACTAGGTTGGGTCGGTTGGGAAAATCCCATGAAATCGACCCAACCCGACCTGTGAACACCCCTATCGTGTTCTCACACTTGTTGGCTTGAAATTTTACCATTACATGGATCAATAGCCCCAAGGACAACTCATTCATCCTTCAGGATACAAAGAAGCTGCTCATTGAATGTCCTCCTGGGGAGAAGATAAACCATACAGGTTATTGTCACCAATCAACAGTGATTTAAGGAAATTATTTTTTTTCATGAAAGGATGAACTTATAATGTGCATCTCCTGGCCTGATTGTTAGGAGAAAATGGTTATAAACTGAATTTGTAGTATGTACTACCCCTTGCATCTTTTAAGCATGTCCTTATTGAATTTGACAGGAAACTCAGGCCAAATAGAAAATTAGTGCATCTTCTAAAAAATCAATAGCAATTTACAAAGGAACATTAACTGGTTTCTTAGTTCATTAGCATTGCCATTAAATCATTTAACTTACTCTATCTTCTAGGACAAAATGACCAAAAGACTTTTCATGTATTTTGGTTGGTTTGTTGTATGGGAAGTTGTTTGTTTTTTCGGTTCTCTCGGGTGACTTATAGTCACCTTGTAATTTTCTTCTTTTTTTAAATAAAATTTTCTTTTATTATCAAAAAATAGGACTCTACATGTATTTCATTATCTCCTTCCTTGTAATTGTAGTATTTGATTGTTAATTCTAAATCTGTAAATATGTAGAAGACTTTGAAGGGATGAGAGATCTATCGTATGGACGCCCAAATCTTGCGGAATAAAGGGGCGAATTTCAAAATTTTTTTTCCCTTCAATTGGGAATCACATTCTCTATTTAGAGAATCATATTTTCAAGGATCAATCTTGAACCATAAATTGAACCAGATCTGAACAAAAAAGAGTATGAGAGAATTATACCTGATACGAAGAAATAATATCTCCCAACGAAGGTGTTCACGCCCAAGGAATGATCCAAAAACAGTTCTCACTGAAGATGGTGCAGTGTAAGATGGAGCAGAATCAACAGTGTTCTTTTCCAAGAACTCTGTCTTTCGCAAGAAACAGCAGGTTGGCACGTGAGCACAGTTTCGTTTCAATTCTTTCACAAAAAACTGATGTCAATATCGAATCTTAACTTTTCTCACAAAGTTGGAGATTGAATTGGATGTCTGGCGATTGCAGGAAGGAGGCGGCAAGAAAGATTTTTGCAGGGATTGCAAAAATCTTTCTTCTGTGTTTTCAGGTCTGAAGAGGATGTATGTCTTATCTAAAGGTTGCCGCCCCCTTCTTATTTGTAATCCCAAAGGATCAGCTCCTAATCCAATTAGGAGTTGCTGATCCAAATTTTATTTGGATCAAAACATCTTTAGGTGATAAGGATAAACCCTTATCTTATTTGCAGATTGGATCAACATTTTCCTAATTTTATTAGGAGGTTTCCAGATCCAAATCACATTTAGATCTGGACTCTGAGTGGATAGGGTTAAGGCCCTATCCTATCTACTGATCCATCTTAGAATTCGTCCATATTTAACTTATTAAATAAGTCCAGTTTGAAATGAGTTTTAGGCCCATTAAGTTTATGTGCTCACTCAACCTTTCTAACTGTTGTTCAGTTGGGTTTCATTGTATGGCGTGGGACCCAAGCATTGATCTACACATCAACCACATGGGTTCAGCCCAGCCTTTGTTATTAGGCCTGGCCGAATACCTTGTTATGGACAGTGCACCCCCTGAAATCCATCAAATGGGCTCTATGGGCCCAACACTTACCCTAAGTGGTCCCTGGGTCAAGCCACCTTGTAACACCCAGGGACTGTGGGCAGATGCAAAATTAGCTCATCGGGTATTACCCTCAATGGTCTTACACATAACCTCTCTGCCCATAATGATCATACACTGCCCGACAAGAGAGGACCTCTCCCTCGGCTGCAAGGAATAGTGTTGCACTCTCTACTTATATGGATCCCGAGAATTAAAACATTTTTACAAACATTTTAGAAACCATAATATATATGTTTATTTTTATATCTCAACAATTGAAATCGGCTGTCGGCAGTCTTGGTTTCCATCAGTGAAAGTGCATCATCGATCATTACCTTTGTCCGATAAAGGGGTTGATCCTGTCACTATGATCACCCACTCAGATGAATTCTCAAACTGTCCCAACATACCCAGGTTTTGACACTCGCTAAGGATCTCACTGATTGGTACATGAAAAACAGCCTAATCCGATACTTATACCAGTATCATAATCGAGTTTAGGAGTCGGGTGTAATTTTCTAGTTTTGCTCATCAATCTCCAAGGTCCAGGACAATACTGGAAATCTGGTCTAGTTCAAAGATTTAATTAATCCTACACTGTATGTGTCTAGAGTCTCACCCTGGCAGCTGAAACAGACCACTTCAACCGACTTGGTGGCATAACAGTGTCAGCCTTATCAGGATATGTCTCCCCAGACCGATCCACTCGCTGTGAATATTCTAAACTAATGAATCTCATTAAGTGTCTAGTTTAAGGGTATTACACAGAAACATGCCTAGGGAATATGAATTAAATATGCATTTTTATTCATTTACAATAAACTCATAAAGTATATTATAATGATTGAAGTTAAGGGCATACAAAACTGTTCAACAAATCCCACATGCACTTAGGTCCAATCAGGTACAAGCTGGAGTCTTATGTTTTCCACGTGTTTCTCAAACACTTTCTGTGATAGTGGTTTTGTCAATGGGTCTGCTATATTTTCTATTGACGCTACCTCTTAACATCAACTTCTCGTAGATCCAGTGTTGTCACACAACAGTGGAATGGGTGATGTATTCGGGTTGGGTTGTGGACAGTTAATTAGCTATTTAGGACCCCTGTTTGCTGACATTCAGAAAATATTACACGATCCTATCGTAAAAACATATCCAGATGTAGACTTTCTATCATTTGGATTCGATTGAAAATCAGCATCTGTATATCCTTTGATATGTAATGAGCTACCGTCGAATACTAAACCAAACTCTTTTGTCATTTGAAGGTACTTAAGTATGTTTTTCACTGCAGTCCAGTGTTCCTGCCTTGAGTTGGCCTGAAATCTGCTTACTACATTCACTGTCTGAGTAATGTCAGGACGAGTGCATAGCATGGCATACATGATGCTCCCTACGGCAGAGGCATAGGGAATGTCTTTCATGCCATAAATCTCTTCAGAAGTCTTGAGAGATATCTTCATGGTGAGAGTGACTCCATGCCTGAAAGGAACATTTTCTTTCTTAGAGTTTTTCATGCTATATCTTTTGATTATTTTGTCAATGCAAGTCGATTGGGATAATCTTATTATTCGCTTCGATCTATCTCTATAGAGTTGAAGACCCAATATATAAGAGGTTTCTCCAAGATCTTTCATGGAGAATTGTTGTGAAAACCATACTTTCATCGTAGTTAACATTCCTATATCATTCCCAATGAGTAGAATGTCATCTACATATATAATCAAGAAGATAACTTTATCTCCACTGTACTTCCTGTAAATACAGAGTTCATCCGGATTCTGTTTGAATTTAAATGATTTGACAGCAGAGTCAAAACTGATGTTCCAACTTCTAGATGCTTGTTTAAGTCCATAAATGCATCTATTAAGTTTACATACATGTTTTCTTGACCTGCAACAATGAAGCCTTGCGACTGCTGCATATAAATATCTTCAGTAAAATTTCCATTCAGGAATATAGTTTTGGCATCCATCTTCCAAATCTCATATCATGGTATGCTGCTACATTTAATAGGATCCTAATGGATTTAAGCATGGCCACAGGCGAAAAGGTTTTCTTATAGTCGATGCCCTTTTTCTGAGTGTACCCTTTCGCCACCAGACGAGCTTTAAAGGTCTCAAATCTACCATCGGGGCCCTTATTCCTCTTGTAAATCTATTTGCAACTAATTGCTTTTACCCCAGAGGGCGGATCTACCAGAGTCCAGACTCCATTGGTTTTCATTGAGTCTATTTCTGCTCTCATGGCCTCCACCCACTTCTGGGAATCTATGTCCAACATAGCTTCCGCGTAAGTCACGGGATCCTCTTCACTAGTTAAGGTTTTCACCAGGTAACTATCCTGGTCATAACCATAACGGATTGGTGGCTTGATACCCGAGTGGATCTTTTAGGTTGGTCACTACCTAGAACTTGTGTGACATCTTCCACTGCTCCTGAGCTCTTTTCATCAAGAACTATTTCCTGATAATGAGTGTTCAGGATATAATTGGTTTCAAGAATTGTGCATTTCGGCTGCAAAACACCTTCTATTCACTTGGGTCATAGAATAGGTAATCCACAAAGCCTTTTGGGTAGTCTATAAATAGGCAATGACTGGTCTTGGATTCCAACTTGTCTGCATTCGTTCTTTTAACGTGTGTTGGACAACCTTAAATCTTCAAGTGTCTGACACTTGATTTCTTTCTGGTCCAAAGTTCATATAGAGTGTTCGGAACCGATTTGGTTAGAAATTGATTCAGCACGTAAATCGCAGTATCTAACGCGTAACCCCAAAATGATATGGGTAATTCTGAGTGTATGAGAAGTAACCGGACCATATCCAATAAGGTCTTATTCCTCATCTCTGAAACACCGTTAAGTTATGGTGTAGCAAGAGGAGCTAACTGTGATACTATCCCATTGTCCTTTAAGTAGTCCATGAATTCGTTAGAAAGATATTCACTACCTCGATCTGATCGAAGGGTTTTAATTTCTTTTCTTAACTGTTTTCGACCTCTTGTCTGAACTCTTTGAACTTTTCAAAGGATTCTGACTTGTGTCTCATTAGGTACACGTAACCATATCGTGAAAAATCATCGGTGAAGATGATGAAGTACACGTGTTGATTTCTTGTCCTAACACTCAGGGGACCACATACATCAGTATATATAAGGTCAAGTGTGCCTGTACATCTTTTAGGTTTACCGTTAAATGACCGTTTCGTCATCTTACCCTGAAGGCAAGGCTCATAAGTGGGAAGATCTTCTACAGTTAGAAAATCCAAAGGAACATCCTTTACCAGCCTTGTGATTTGGTCAACACCGATGTGGTCAAGTCGGTAATGCCACAGACACGTGGGATTAACTGTATCATGGGCGTTTTGCTTGGGGATTTCAGTCGACGTAATTTCGATTATGTTAGTTTCTAGAGAAGGATATAGAACATAGAGACCGTTCTCCAGTTTTTCGTATGTGATGAATCTGTTATTTCTTTTAATAGTAATCGTATTACTAAAAAAGATAGAATAACCATCTTTACACAGTTTTAAGACAAATCAAATTTCTCCTTAAATTTTGTACATAAAGACAATCTTTCAGTACAATTGTTTATTCTTTAAAAAGTAACTCCACGGTTTCTATGGCTGCGGCTACAACAGTTGCAATAGTCCCCAAGTAGAGCGTGACTTTTCCTTCACTCAGTCTTCTGTTTACCTTGAACCCCTGCAGTGAGTTATACGTAGGAATTGAATCCCCAGAGTCAATACACCAGGACGCAGAAGCTATCAATAAGTTGGTTTCTATAACACAAGTTTCGAGATTACATTTCTTGGATTCCTATCTTGTATTTTGGTCACTGGAGACGTTTTCAGCAGGTACTTGTAGTATTTGTGTAGATGGTGATATGTATAATATTATAGAATCATTTTCATTGTGTTTTTGTATTTTAGCTAATTCAATTATTCCATTAGTCACTACTGTATTGCACAATGAGCTTGAAGAGTTGCAAAATTTGTTGGAAAGCCAGCTGCTGTAGTATTTGGTTGGGCTACGTCACAAACTCTGCCATCGTCTCAGTTCTGATTGGAAAGGTTTGCAGAATTTCTTACTTTAGATAAAGTCATACTTGAGGTTCCTTATCCCTTGGGAATTGTGCTCTGGTAGTTAGAAATTATGCCTTTACTCATGTTGATCATCTATAGGGAGGGTTGATAATTAGTGATTCTTTGAATCACAATTCAACTGCCAATGGTTCTCGAGGATTAGGAGCCACAACAAAAAGTCAAGAATTTTCACCTTTTCAGTCAAAACTCTAAAACCATCTCAGGTCTCCCCTGACCCAAAGAAGTTAGCAGTTTGAACTACACTTATTCAGTGATGAAATCAATGACATGCTTCAAGAAAACTTTTTGTTGGACAGTGTATGCCCTTAGCTCCAATCAGAATGATGTACCTTATGACATTTAATTAATAAAATACATATTTTATTCATGTTATTATAATGTGTTTCTATGTATTACCCTTAAATTGGACACTTATGCGACTCGTGTTAGTTTAGAATGTTTACAGCCGTTGGATAAGTCTGGGGAGATTTATCCTGTTAAGGCTAACACTGATGTGTCGTCAAGTTGGTTGGGGTGGTCTGTCTCAGCCGCCAGGGTGAGACTCGATGTACATGTAGTATATGTTTAACTTGAAACCTTGAACCGAACTAGAATTCCAGTGTTGCCTTGGACCTTGGTGATAAGTGGGCAAAACTGGAATGTTACACCTCACACGTAGACTCGATTATGATATTATACTAAGTGTCAGATTGGGCTGTCTTTGATGTGCCAATCAGTGAGATCCTTAGAGGGGGTCAAAACCTGGGTACGTTGGAACATTCTGAGAATTCATCTGAGTGGGTGATCATAGTGATAGGATCAACCCCTTTGTCGGACAAAGGTAATGATTAAGGATTAACTCTCTAATGGAAACCAAAACTACTAATAATTAATTTCAATTGTTGAAATTTGTTTTTACAATATATATATATGGTTTTAAAATGCTTGCAAAAGGTGATAGGAAGGCTGATTGTTAGTTTTAATTTCCCACTTTTGGGTCAAGGGATTGATGGTTAATTAAGAGATTTAATTCAGCCCACACCTGTAAGGCCCAATTTTAAAGAGTTAAAACTACAAAAACCCACTAATTGCAAGAAAGCTATATGGGCCGAACTGTTAACTGCTATTCAGCCCATATACCTAGATAATTTTAGTTGGTAATATTATGGTTTAAAATGGGCTTTAATAATGGACTTTACAGATATTGATTGATTCGATCAATTCTATCATTGTATGTGATGTATAGATGTGTGATGTGCTATGTTCATGGGTCATAAGTACTTGGCTCATGCAAATATGATTGTGGCTTTTCACACACCATGGCTGAATGCACATCATTGCCATGGTGTCCCTAAATATCATTGGATGATCTCTTTCAGTGGTTGGTCCCACACCTCTGTAATGAAAGGATGAGAAATCCATCCTATGGACGCCCAAAGATTGCGGAATAAGAGGCGAATTTCAAAATTTTTTCTCTCCTTTCAACTGGGAATCGTATTCTCTATTTAGAAAATCATATTTTCAATGATCAATCTTGAACCATAAATTGAACCAGATCTGAACCAAAAGGAGTGGGAGAGGATTATACCTGATACGGAGAAATACTATCTCCCAATTGAGGTGTTCACGCCCAAGGAAGGATCCAAAATCTGCTCCCACTGAAGATAGCGCAGTGAAGGATGGAGCAGAATCAACAATGTTCTTCAAAAGAACTTAACCCTTCGCAAGAATCAACTGGACGACTTGTGAGTACAACTCCAATCAATCTTTTCCCAAAAGATTGAAATCAAGATCCAATCTTGATTGCTCACAAGAACTGGAGATCGAACTGAAGGAATGGCAATGGCAGGAAGGTGGCGGCAAAAGAGAATTCGCAGTATGCAGGAAATCTCTTAATCTCTCTTTCTTAAACAGAAGAATGCTATTGATGTTATTGTGTGTCCAAGGCTGTCGCCCCCTTCCCCTTTTTATAATCTTAAAGGGATCAGTTCCTAATCAGATTAGGAGTTACTAATCCAAATCATATTTGGGTTAGAAGTCCCTTAGTGATAAGGGATAATCCTTATCTTATCTGCAGATCAGATCAACTGTCTCCTAATCTAATTAGGAGGTTTCCATATCTAAATTTCATTTAGATCTTGGACTCTCTGAGTGGATAGGGTCTAAGCCCAATCCTTTTAGCTGACCCACTTCAGAATTCGCCCCCTTTAAACGACTGATCAAATCAGTTCAGTTCGAAATGGGCTTAAGGCCCATTAAGGTTATGTACTCAAAAAACCTTCCAAATTGCTGCCCAGTTGGGTTTCCTTGTATGGCGTGGGACCCAAGCATTGATCTATACATCAGCCACATGGGTTCAGCCCAGCCTTTGTTACAAGGCCTGGCCGAATGCACTGCTGAAGACAGTGTACCCCCTGAAACCCATCAAATGAGCTCTATGGGCCCAACACTTACACTAAGTGGTCCATGAGCCAAGCTACCTTGTAACACCCAGGGACTGTGGGCAGATGCAAGATTAACCCATCAGGTGTTATACTCAATGGTCTTACACTTAATCTCTCAGCCCATAATGATCATACACTGCCCGACAAGAGATGACCTCTCCCTCGGCTGCAAGGAACAGTGTTGCACTCTCCACTCATATGGATCCCGGGAATTAAAACCTTCTTGCAAACTTTTTAGAAACCATATATATACTTTTATATCTTATATATAAAATATATTTTGCAAAACAAATCTCAACGGTTGAAATTGGCTGCCGGCAGTCTTGGTTTCCATCAGTGAGAGTGCATCCTCGATCATTACCTTTGTCCGACAAAGGGGCTGATCTTATCACTATGATCACCCACTCAGATGAATTCTCGGACTGTCCCAACATACCCAGGTTTTGACCCCCGCTAAGGATCTCACTGATCGGTACATCAAAGATAGTCCAATCCGACACCTAGTGCAGTATCATAATCGAGTATAGGGGTCGGGTTTAATTTTCCAGTTTTGCCTATCAATCTCCAAGGTCCAGGGCAATACTGGAAATCTGGTCCAGTTCAAAGATTCAATTAATCCTACATTGTATGTGCCTATGGTCTCACCCTGGCAGCTGAGACAGGCCACCCCAACCGACTTGGTGGCACCACAGTGTCAGCCTTGTCAGGATAGGTCTCCCTAGACCGACCCACTGGCTGTGAACATTCTAAACTAACACGAGTCTCATTAAGTGCCCAGTTTAAGGGTATTACACAGAAACATACCAAGGGAACATGAATCAAATATGTATCTTTATTCATTTACAATAAACTCATAAAGTACATCATTCTGATTGAAGCTAAGGGCATACAAAACTGTCTAACATGTAAAGGATACGTGTGGAACCCTAGCCGTTTAGGGCCCACCTAAATCTGATTTTATGAAAGTTAGTGGGAGCCACTTTGGTTTGACCTAAATTAAATTATGGCGTAATTTTTGTTCCCTCCTGAAATATGAGTGCATGTGATAGGAAGATTCATATGATGAACTCTCTAAAGGCCTTTCATTATTAGCATGAAAATTGATCATTAAGTTATGAGGAGATGCACCATAAAATTGGGCTATCCAAGTGTTGCTAGATCTGTTGGAGTGTTTCATAAGATGATAGGGGTGTCCTACACCAATGTGGGAGGACCTCACCAGAAAATGGAACTCTCACAGTACCTTGGCGTTCATGAATATAATGGGTGAACATTCACTGGACAGAAAATGGAAGACCCCACCACTTCACCAGAAAATGGAAGACTCTCACGGTACATTGGCGTTCATGAATATAATGAGTGGATATGATCCTTCACAGAAAGGTGGTGGGGTTTTGTAGCTGAAACAATTGGCTCCATGCACCCTATGTGGTTTCCCACATTTCCAAAGACAATTCGCAGTCTCCGTCATTGAGATGGGAGGAAAATCTCAGAGATGAATAAATAGGAATGGAACATAGATTAAAAGCCATATCTATGTAAATAACATGAATCAAATTAGGTTGTGGATTAATGTTTGTTTTTTATCAGAAATAAAAAATGGACAATTTGCAAAGTTTTTGGATGACAATAAGCTTAAGGGCTCAAACTATGTCGACTGGTATCGTAACCTAATGTTGGTCTTGACCTCTGAAAAACTGGATAAGGTGGCTAAGAATCCTGCCCCGGATCGTCCGAGAGATAGGGCTTTTGAGGCATAGAGAAGGGTATCGGGAATGGGAGGAGAAAAACTCTCGCCCGGTATTATATCATTGTCTCCCTGGACAATCCGATACAGAAGCAGTTTGATTAGATCGAACTTGACAATGACATATTGGACAGTCTAAAGACAATGTACGAAGAGCAGAACCGTTCTACTCTACAAAAGGTATTAAAATAGTTTATGACCGCACAAATGACCAAGGGGCAGCAAGTTTATGACCATTATCTTCGGATGATGGGCTACATCAATGAGCTTTAAGCATTTGGATCCGGACTGGATCACACGACCCAAATAGACACCATTTTCAACTCTTTGCCTCCGTTATTCAATCCGTTCATTATGAATTACAATATGAATAAGTTGAACGTTAGCGTTCAAGAACTCAACAATATGTTGCAGAGGGTCAAAGAACTGATTAAGAAGTATGAGCCCTTAGCCATGTTTGTTGAAATTGGCAAGAAGGGCAAGAAGAGGAGGGCAAAGAGAAAACCCCAAAAGAAGGCCACCAAACCCAAGAAATAGAGGAAAGATAAGGCATCGGATGCTTGTCACTTTTGTAAGTAGACCAACCACTAGAAGAGGAACTGTCCTCAATACCTAGAACCCAAGAAAGGTAATTTCGAATCTTGTGTCATAAAAACCAATTTGTTGGTAACTTCTGTGTCCTGGTGTATTGACTCCGAGGCTTCAACTCATGCATGTAACTCATTGCAGGGGTTCAAGGTAAGCAAAAGGCTGAGTGAAGGAGATGTGACATTTTACTTGGGGACTTCTGCAAGTGTTGCAGCTGCGGCCATAGAGACCGTAGAATTAAATTTTAGAGAATGATTTATTGTACTTAAAGATTGTCTTTTTGTATAGAATTTAAGAAAAATTTGATTTCTGTCTCAAAACTGTGTGCGGATGGATATTGTCTTATTTAGTAATACGATTACTATTAAAAGAAACAACAAATTCATCGCATACGGGAAACTGGAGAACGGTTTCTATGTTCTATATCTTTTTTTAGAAACTAACATAGTCGAAACTACGCCGGTTGATATCCCCAAGAAAAGAATCTGTGATACAATTAATCCCACGTGCATGTGGCATTACCGACTTGACCATATCAGTATTGATCGTATCACAAGGTTGGTAAAGGATGGTCCTTTGGATTTTCTAACTGTAGAAGATCTTCCCACTTGTGATCCTTGCCTTCAGGGTAAGATGACAAAACGACCATTTAACGGTAAGCCTGAAAGATGTACAAGCACGCTTGACCTAATACATACTGATGTATATGGTCCCCTAAGTGTTAGGACTTGTAACTAGCACGTGTATTTCATTACATTTACTGATGATTATTCTCGGCATGGTTATGTGTATTTAACGAGACATAAGTCCAAATCCTTTGAAAAGTTTAAGGAGTTCAAACAAGAGGTCGAGAAACAGTTAGGGAGAGAAATTAAGACCATTCGATCAGATCGAGGTGGCGAGTATTTCTCTGACGAATTTAGGGACTACTTGAAGGTTAACGGGATAGTATCACAGTTGGCTCCTCCTGCTACACTACAACTTAACGGTGTTTCAGAGAGGAAGAATAAGACATTATTGGATATGGTCCGGTCACTTCTCATACCCTTAGAGTTACCCACATCCTTTTGGGGATACGCATTAGAGACTGCGATATACGTGCTGAATCGGGTTCTAACCAAATCGGTTCTGAATACTCCATACAAACTTTGGATCAGAAAGAAACCAAGTGTTAGACACTTGAAGATTTGGGGTTGTCCAATGCATGTTAAAAGAACGAGTGCGGACAAGTTGGAATATAAAACAAGTCGATGCTTATTCATAGGCTACCCAAAAGGCTTTGTAGGTTACCTATTCTATGACCCAAGTGAGAAGAAGGTGTTCTACAGTCGAAATGCACAGTTCTTGGAAAATGATTATATCCTAGACACCCATCGTTAGGAAATAGTTCTTGATGATGAGAGCACAGGAGTAATGGGAGATGTCCCACAAGTTCCAAGTAGTGACCAACCTAGAAGATCTACCCGGGTTTCCAAGCCACCAGTCTGTTTTGGCTATGATTAGGATAGTTACATGTTGGAAACCTTGACTAGTGAGGAGGATCCCGTGACTTATGCGGAATCTATGTTGGTCATAGATTCGTTGAAGTGGGTAGATGCCATGAGAGCTGAGATGGACTCAATGGAGACTAATAGAGTTTGGACTCTAGTAGATCTGCTCCCCGGGGTAAAAGCAATTGGTTGCAAATGGATCTGTAAGAGGAAGAAGGGCCCCGATGGTAAGGTTCAGACCTACAAGGCTCGTTTGGTGGCAAAAGGGCATATTCAAAAAGAGGGCATCGATTATGAGGAAACCTTTTCGCCCGTGGCCATGCTTAAATCCATTCAGATCCTATTAGCTGTAGCAACATACCATGACTACAAGATTTGACAAATGGATGTCAAAACTGTGTTCCTGAATAGAGATCTTACTGAAGATATATATATGCAACAACCACAAGGTTTCATAGTTGCGTGTCAGGAACACATGGTATGTAAATTAAATAGATCCATATATGGACTTAAGCAAGTTTCTAGGAGTTGGAACATACAGTTTGATTCTATTGTCAAAAAGTTTGACTTTGAGCAGAATTCGGATGAGCCATGTGTTTACAGGAAGTCCAGTGGGGACAAAATTACGTTTCTGGTTCTATATGTAGACGACATTCTACTCATTGGGAATGATGTAGGAATGTTGACTACGGTGAAAGTATGGCTTTCACATCTATTCTCCATGAAAGATCTTGGAGAAGCCTCCTATATATTGGGTCTTCGGCTTTATATAGATAGATCGAAGCGGATAATAGGATTATCCCAATCTGCTTACATTGACAAAATTGTCAAGAGGTACAACATGGAGAACTCCAAGAAGGGAAATGTTCCTTTCAGGCACGGAGTCAATCTCTCCAAGAGGATGTCTCCCAAGACTCTCGAGGAGATTGAGGGCATGAAGGACATTCCCTATGCCTTAGCCGTAGGGAGCATCATGTATGCCATGCTGTGCACTCGTCCTGACATTGCTTAGGCAGTGAGTGTGGTAAGCAGATTCCAAGCCAACCTAGGGTAGGAGCACTGAACAACTGTGAAAAATATACTTAAGTACCTTCGAAGGAAAAAAGAGTTTTGTCTGGTATTCGATGGTAGCTCACTACAGATCCAGGGGTATACTGATGCCGATTTCCAGTCGGATCCAGTTGATAGAAAGTCTACATCTGGGCATGTTTTCACGATAGGATCGTGTG
This sequence comes from Nelumbo nucifera, assembly GCF_055504915.1. Taxonomy (NCBI): domain Eukaryota; kingdom Viridiplantae; phylum Streptophyta; class Magnoliopsida; order Proteales; family Nelumbonaceae; genus Nelumbo; species Nelumbo nucifera. The sequence goes on along the minus strand of NC_142649.1, from coordinate 140,804,253 downwards.
TTGTTTCCTGAAAGTCACTAAACAGGGGTCCTAAGTAGCAAAAATAACAGTCCACAACCTAAGCCGATCACATTGCCGTAAGTGAGGCTGCCTTATGAACGAAGGTGTTCATTTTGGAATTTGGAATTCCGCACATCACCCATTCCACTATTGTGTGACAACACTAGATCTATGGGAGATTGATGTTAAAAGGTAGCATCAACGGAAAATGCGACAAACCCTTTGACTAAGCCACTGACACAGAAAGTGTTTGAGAAACACGTGAAAAATCTGGGACTCCGGCTTGTACCAGATTTGACCTAAGTGCAAGTGGGAGCTATTAGACAGTGTATGCCCTTAGCTCCAATCAGAATGATGTATCTTATGACATTTAATTAATAAAGTACATATTTTATTCATGTTATTGTGATGTGTTTCTGTGTAATACCCTTAAATTGGACATTTATGAGACTCGTGTTAGTTTAGAATGTTTACAACTGTTGGATAAGTCTGGGGTGATTTATCCTGCTAAGGCTGACATTGATGTGTCGCTAAGTTGGTTGGGGTGGCCTGTCTTAACCGCTAGGGTGAGACTCAAGGTACATGTAGTGTAGGTTTAACTTGAAACCTTGAACCGAACCAGAATTCCAGTGTTGCCCTGGACCTTAGTGATAAGTGGGCAAAACTGGAATGTTACACCTGACACCTAGACTTGATTATGATACTACACTAGGTGTCAGATTGGGTTGTCTTTGATGTGCCAATCAGTGAGATCCTTAGAGGGGGTCAAAACCTAGGTATGTTGGGATAGTCTGACAATTAATCTGAGTGGGTGATCATAGTGATAGGATCAACCCCTTTGTCGGACAAAGTTAATGATCGGGGATACACTCTCTGATGGAAACCAAAACTACTGGTAGTTGATTTCAATTGTTGAAATTTGTTTTTGCAAAATATATTTATATATATATATATATATATTATAGTTTCAAAATGTTTGTAAAAGGTTTTAATTCCCTGGATCCATGTGAGTAGAGATTGCAACACTGTTCCTTGCAGTCGAGGGAGAGGTCATCTCTTGTAAGGCAGTGTATGATCATTATGGGTTGAGAGGTTAAGTGTAAGACCATTGAGGGTTATACCTGATGGGCTAATCTTGCATCTGCCCATAGTCCTTGGGTTTTTTTTAAGGTGGCTTGGCCCAAAGACCACTTAGTCTAAGTGTTGGGCCCATTAGGAGTCCATGTGATGGGCTTCAGGGGGTTTACTGTCTTTTTAGCGAATTCGGCTAGGCCTTGTAACAGAGGCTGGGTTGAACCCGTGTGGCTGATGTGTAGATCAATGTTTGGGTTCCACGTCATACAAAGAAGCCCAATTGGGCAACAGTTTGGAAGCATTCTGAGCACTTAGACTTATTGGGCCTAAAGCCCATTTCGAACTGGCCTAATTTGATTAGTTAAATAAGGGGACGGATATGGGATTAAATCAGTAGATATGATAGGGTCTTATCCCTATCCACTCAGAGAGTCTAGATTCAAATAAGGATTTGGATCTAGAAACTTCTAAATGAGATTATGAGAGAGCTAATCTAATCTACAGATAAGATAAGGTCTTATCCTTATCACTTAAAGAGAACTCATTATCCAAATACAAATTTGGATTAGGAAACTCCTAATGAGATTAGGAGTTCTCTTTAAGCCTATAAAAGGAGGAGGGGCGAACCATTTAGCCCATCCCAGAATTAAGAGATCATATCTCAAATAACACAGAGAGAAGACAACAACAGTGTGACTGCGCCATCTTCTCTTTGCGTCCTCTTCCAGTTTCCGCCATATTGCCAGTTCGATCTCCATTGTAGAAGCGATCAAGAAGAGTCTTGATATCAATCTTTGGAGAAAGGCTGATCAGAAGTCGTGCTCACTGTCTCCATCGAATTCTTGCTGAAGAATTTGGTTCGTTGGACGGACCCTGCTGATTCTGCTCCACCATTCGCGGTGCCATCTTTAGTGGGAGCAGTCTTTGGAGTTTTTTCTTTGGGCGTGAACTCCTTCGTTGGGAGATACTGCAGATTTGGTTCGATTCTTGGTTCAAGATTGATCCTTGAAAAGCAGTTTTCTAAAACAGGGAATGTGATTCTCAGATGGGAGAGAGAAAATTTTTGAAATTTCTCCCTACCTTTCTATAGGGTTCGGCCATCCATATGATGGATCTCTCATCCCTTCACTTTTAAGATTGAAGGAGTAGTTGTCAAAGTTGTAAGTCTCTTTTCAACAAAAGAAAGTGAATAAAGTTAAGAATAGATGATGCCTAGCCTTGTTCAGGCATGTTTTCTTCTCAATTCTCCAGAACTTAACCAGTAAGCACTAAGCAGTGGTGTCTGTCAAACCCTCTTCTCATGTAAGTGAATACTAGAAAGAAATGTGGAGAAGTGGATTTTTCTTGCCTTAGGAAAAGTGTTTTTTAAAAGATGAAAATAGATTTGACTTTGCACTCTACATATATATATATATATATATATATATATATATATATATATATATATATATATTTGTACTCTTAAACTGAGCCTTGGAAGGAGTACAAATACATATATGTGCAGTTAAAATACATACAAAATACAAGGCTTTGCATTCTATCTTTATCTGTAAGTTTTGAAAGAGCTGGTTGGAAGTGCAAGCATCTTTCCTTGGTACCAAAGCTACTGTTATAAAGAATGTATTGGCAATAATGCCCACCATTACCTATCTCTGCTTAAAGTTCTAGTCTCCATGGATGATATGACTAGAAAAGATTCAATTCTGTAATGTCAAATAAAAGAGAAGGTAAGATTCGATAGTGTTTAGAAGAATTAGGGTTGAGTAAAGCTATTTTGCGAAAGTGGCATTGGAAGTTTGGGTCGAAATGGGAAGCTTTATGTATAAAGGTATTGATCCGCAAGTATAGGTTGGCCTGATTTGAATGGGATTCTTGGACTCTTGCATGTAGTTGTGTGTTTCATGTTTTGAAAGTTGTAATAAGCTTTTATTTTCCATTAGTTGAATGAACTATTTTATATTTGCAGATTTTCTATATTTAGATTTGTTCAAGACTTTATTGTCTTAATTCCAAGGATATTTCTGTTAGCAAACACTTCCATATTGGAAATGAGCAGGTATTTTTCTGATGCAACAGGCTTCATATAGTTCCTTTGTTTATTTATTGAAGCTATTTCTGATGCAACAGGCTTCATATAGTTCCTTTGTTTATTTATTGAAGCTATGTAGTTCTGATGCCGTCTATTGGACATTTTGGTTCAGGTTATAATTTATGCAGTGTTGTATTTAAAGCTGTGCAGAGTTTGGATGTCTGTTGGAATTAATCAGGAGAATAAAGCACAGAGATTATTAGATATCTTAAATTATGATAGAAGTGGAAAGAAAGGAAGATGCGTTATATTATTTGACAAATTGATTTTTTTTTGAAGTCCTTGTATTTTTTATGTCAATTGGATATTGTATTTGAATAATTCTTTTAGAAATAATAATAATTAGTTTTTTAATTTAATACATTAATTTTGTTTGAAATTACATTTTTTATTTAAGTTATTTTTAATTATCATGAGATTTTCACTAAGCAAGTATTAAAGTGGTGAATTAGTAAAAGTGCTAGTGCAAAAAAAAAAAACAAAATTGGAATAAATCTAATATAAAAATGTGAAAAAAAAACACCTAAGTCAACAGCCATCCAACCGTTGGCTTTTATCTAAATCGGCAGTCATATAAAATCTAACTCGGTGGTCTGAACCGCCACCTAAAGATGGCGGGGTTGTTTGAAAAGAGCTAAGGCGGCGGTCTTTTTGGACCTAAGCCGGCGGTCAAAACCGCCGCCTTATTAAGGCTAATCGGGCGGCTCCAGTAGACCATCGCTTTAGAGCAACTTGAACCACCTTTGCCCAGTCATCAAAGGTGGCGGTCATGTTAACCTAAGCTAGCGGTCCTGATCTAAGGCGGCAGCTTTTTAGAGGGTTGACACATGACCGCTGCCTTAGACCTAAGTCGGCAGTCTTGACCATTTTTCTTGTAGTGCGCGTACAAAGGAACTTGTGGAGTCCGTGCTCCACATATTTCTCTCCTTCCTCAGTGTTCTTGTAATCAAGTGTGGGTGAGTACGGATTCTAGTTGGTCGTTGGGTGAGACATCAATTCCTGTGTTTACTCAATGCAGGAAAATCAAAAAAGTGCAAAGAGAAATAGGGTAGTATGGATGTGGTAGAGGAAACAAGGATGTAGATTTGTTCTCTCGGCAATGGAGTTCAAGAGGAAGCTTGCAGTCATTGATGGCATTTATAATGGTGGAGAGGCAACATGTGAGCTTTCACTTGTTGGGCTTGGACAAGACGACAAGGAAGTGGTTGGGTTTTTCGGCTGGTCCAACGAGGAAGAAACATACGTAAGTCTTTGTTTGGGATGGCCAATGCATGAGAAGGAATAATGCAAAGGCCTGCCTTGATCTCGGCAGAAGAGATGGCGCCAATGTCGTTGCCGCACGGGCGGTTAGTGATGTTTTCCATTTGGATCAGTAACAAAAGGGTAAAATCAGTATTTAAAAAATAAATTATGCATCAGTTAACGTTTTCTGTCTAGGTCAATGACGGAAGAGAGGTTTTTTTGAGTTTCTTAAAAGTTCAAGGGAGGTATTTGTTACAATGAAACTATAGGGAGGTTTTTATGATTATAAAAAATTTCAAGGGAAGCTTTTGTATTTTACCCAAAAAATTTCAAATCATACCTTGGAAATCAAAAAAGATGTGGTCTCAATTTTTATTTTATACCGTTTCTAGCAATGATTTGCTAAATGTGGCATTGAAAAACATATAGATGGCACAAGGATGTAAGTCAAGCCGGGTTAGGTTGGGTTGAGGCCAACCCCAAGTTTTAAACCCTCTACCCTAATCCTTAACCCAAGTAGAGGTGTAAAACTGGTCGTGCCGTGTTGGGGGCGGCCTGCACAAAGTGTAGGCCATCCAGTGCCAGCCCACGGGCCGTGCCACCTTCCCTAGGGATAACTTGGGGGTCGACTCGACACAGCCCATGGCCCAAGCCCGTGCGGGCTCAGGTCGTGCCAAGCCTAGGCTGTACTGTTGGCCTAGGTCATGCCTTGTGCGTGGGTCGGGCCTCGGCCATGCCTTGGGCGTGGGTAGGCTTGGGTCGTGCCACAAGCCGGGCCTTGGGCATGGGCCGAACCGGGCCAGACTGGTTTTTTACCTTTTTTTTGTTTTTTCTTGATTTTTTTTATATTTTTATTTCTTTGCTAAGTAAAAGTGTAAAACTAAAATATTTAACTTTCCTTTGGGCTTTGGGAACTATTTGAAAAAATAAGAAATGAGAAATCTAAAAAATAATGAAAAAATTACTTAACCAAATAAGAATGGAATAACAAATTGGAAGAAAGATAGGAATTTTATTTCATTTAAATTTGAATGATACATCATACAAATTACAAAGCATACAATGGTTGAATAGTTGGATGAATGAAATATGAAAATTGGAAAATGGAATAAATTAATAAAATATAAAAAAATACAATATAATTACAAATTGAAAATACAAAATTACATTGTTAAAAAATAGCAAATAAATTAAAACAAAATTTACAATAATTTGAAAAAATACTATACAACTATTATTAATGAATCATGACTTTCATCATCTGCTTCAGGTGAAATATCGAGTGCAGTGTCATGCCTTCCTTTGTCTTGTAATCTGTCTTCAGCATCCAGCCAATCTTTAAAGCAAATGCGCATCTCTATACTTTCACCAATCGTACAGCTTTTCTTGTCGTCCAACACCCCTGTACCTACACTCAAACAAGACTCTGATGGAACAGTAGACACCAGAGGGGTTAGTAGATCACGTGCCATGGCGACGAGAACTGGATATCAAAATTTTTTGAATGTTCCCTCACCTAAAGAAGAAAAATTTGCTTGCAAATAAAAATTAAGTTCAGTAAATTAACTTGTTGTTGAGGTAGCAGATTTCTGCCTTCTACTTATTAAATAATTTTTTTTCTCTTCTACTACTGGGCTCAAGTTCAGATTCAGAAGTAGATGATCCAACCATACAACTTGTAGAATTATTTCCTATTACTTTAGATTCATATAAACTGTACATTTCAAATAATAATCTGTTAATTTCTTCCTATTTATTTCTAATTTCAATATTCATATTTTCACAATATGTTTTAAGTAAAATATCTGAACCATCTTTCCTAATCCTAGGATCTAATATTGTAGCTAAGCAATAAAGAAGAGAAATGTTCTCCCAATATTTTTTAAAATTTATTTTCCATTATTTCAACAATACTTTTAAATTGTGGATTATTTCTATATTTTGCGAAACAATCACTAATCACCATTAATTGATAAGATAAATTACAACTAGATGGATAATAAATACCCAATAATTCATTAGTTGCATCATAAAAATGTTTTAAAAAATCTCTTATACAAATTGTCATTTCCTAGTCTTCCTTAAATATAATATCATTAGGCATTTTTGCATTATAAAATTCACTAAGAATTTGTTTATAAGAAGTAAACTTTCTAACATAGCATAGGTAGAACTCCATCTATGTTTAACATCTAATATAAAACTTTTATATTTTAAACCATAATTTTGACATAAATATTTAAATTCTTGTTTTCTTGCTCCTGAACTTTTAATATATATATATATATATATATTTCAATTTCTAATTTTAGAAATATGAGTAGAAATAATATTTAAAGCATCATGAATACATAAATTTAAGATGTGACATGCACATCTGATATGAAATAATTTATCATTTAAATATGGTTTTAATTGAGATTTTAAAATATTTATTGTGGAATCATTATTACTAGCATTATCAAAACTAATAGAAAATAATTTATTCTCAATTCCATAAGCATGTAACGTATTTAAAATGCTTGCAGCAATAACTGGGCTAGTATGTGCCTATTCAAGTCTAGTAAAACTTAAAATTATTTTATTTAAAATCCATTTCTCATCAATAAAATGACTGGCAACACGGATATAACTTATGTTAAATTTAGAAGTCCAATCATCAAAAGTAATTGCAACTTTAGAGTTAAGATTTGATAACATATAAATTAAATTTTGTTTATATGAATAGAAAAATTTAAAGCATATGATCTAATAGTATTCCTATAAACTTTTTTATATTGTGGATTTATAGAATTATGTAACCATTTTTCAAGTTTAGTATCTTCAGCTAACAAAAATGGTTGTTCAGCATGTACAGTGTATTTTGCTAATTCTTGTCTCATTTTTTTCTTGAAAATATTTAAATATACCAACCCCCCTCCGGCCAATTTGTGTTTGTGTTGTTTCTCTCCCTTCTTCTTCTTCTTCTTCTTCTTTCTTATGGTTGAGCAAATGTCTTCTCAAATGGATAGTGCCACTCTTGCTACAATAGCTAAAGTCTTTCTTACATTTTTGGCAAACAACTCTTTTTCCCTTTCCCCTCAACATCTTATACTTTAAATGTTTTCTAAACTGGGCTAACCAACTTAGTGGCCTTCTTTTTCTTTCCCCTAGTATCAGTACTAGGGGTGGAAGTTCCATCAATATCAATAGCATTCATATCAATGCTAGTACTATCATGATACAACTGAATATCATCAACATTGAACATGTTAGGGAATCAGTTTTAGGAGGAGCCATCCATTTTTTTTAATTCTAAAAGAATAAACATTAATTTAATTAGAGTTACCTGAATTGCCAGTTTGAAATCCCAACTTGATTTCAATGGTTGAAGTCATTCAACTCGAAGAGTCCAAGCCTCCCAAATTGCTAATTAACTTGAGGTACGTAAGCTGGTTGAGCGGAGCAAGCCTTTTTCTTGTTGAAACTTTAATAAAGTTGAGAATTGGAAAATCAATCCATCAGAGTTTAGATCACTTCAGACTTCAAGGATTGTATGAGATAAGAGATTAAGAGAATTGTTGAATTGGTGTGATGAGAATGGTGGATGATAGTCCTATTTATAGGAATTGAAAATAATTCAATTGCCCAAAATACCCTAAAAACTAGTCATTTTTAGTTGTTGGGAGGGGTATTCTGGTTATTGTAAAGTTATTTATCATTTTACTCAAAATGCCCCCCTAAACTAGCTATTATATAGTTGTTGGGGGGTATTTGTGTCATTTTTCTCTGGGTGGCACAACACGCACAGTCGTGTCGTGCCGGCCCATGGACTCTGAACCCTAGGCCCAGCATGGCCCACACAGTCATGTCGGGCCTGGCACGGCCTACGTGCCATCGTGTCAGGTTGGTCCAAAGTCGGGCATGACCCAATTTACACCTCTAAACCCAACCCTAAACTCTAACTTGAACTAAATTCCTTCAACCCTAACCCAACCCAACCCAACCCGAGCTAGGCCCAAACCAACCTTCTTCCCATCCCTTAAAACCTTGTAGAACTTCTAAATTTCATATATTAACTCAACTCTCACTACATATATTAATTCTATGTTTCATTAGTATTTGTTTGTTGATAAAATTCAGAAAATTAAGTGTTTGAAATGATTATAGTTTATTATATGAGTAATGACTTATAATAGATCATTTATGTGCAACAATAAAATATTTAAAAAATATAAAATATGTTATTAAGATTTTAGTCTTTTTTATTATGATCAAGTGAAGTGGTTATCTTAAAAAAAATACATGATACAATGTGATGGGGGCTATACAACTATCATGCAGCTAAACAAATCAATCAATGTATGATATATAACATATATTTATATGTTATATTACATATAATATATATTTCCATATAACACATAAAATCCCAAATGGTTGTGCATTGGGCAAGCAGATTGCCAACGTGAACCTGTTATCTGATTTTGTCCCTCATAATAGGGTGTTCATTATATAGTCCAGAGTCCAGACTATCAATCTGAAATTGGCAATCTGGCCTGGTTTGGACTTAGAAAAGGTCTGGTTCAGGTTGGGATATTTCAATTTTCAATCTATGATTTCAGTTCAATTTTTTGAACTTTAAAAACCAAATTAAACTGTAAACTTATAGAATGGCCCAAACTGTATTAAAAACCGGATGAAGTTATAATAAAATAGTTTGAATTGATTTGGTTTCTATACTGAACCAAACCAGACCTTGAACACCCTACTCCCTGAGACAAAAATCCCCACCATTGTATAATATTACACAAACTATGCAATAAACTACTACAGTGCAAGCCTAAATTGTAGCTATATATAGCCCTTACAGCTTGGATCCTTGATTGTGAATCTCTGGACCTGGATTATCTTTAACCCTAAGATTTTAGAATAAATGACAAAGCAGCCAGCCTGCTCAAAAATCAAATGGTCAATTCCAGAAGTGCCTAAGCCCAGTGGAGAAGCTGTTGACAATGGCGTCGGGTGCCAAGTGGCAAGAGATAGGTAGTAAAATGGTACAAGTCATATGGTGATGAATAGTCTCACACCTCAATAGCATCTTCGTGATGCATGGTTGACGGTGACCGCCGGTAGTGCCGGATTGCCACTCCTTTGTATATGCGGCTCATATCTAACCTATGTTCGTTTTTTATATTAATGAAATAGCGAAACTGAAAGAAAATTGCACCTACTACCTCGCGTGGTTGATTAGTCTTGACACTGGCTTGTCTGAAAAAACCCAAAAACAAGTAATTTTGTATGTGCAGTTGTCGCTGCCGATAAGTCAATCCACTTCGCTCGCTTTCACATTTGCATTGTCCCCCTTGCCAAAATCTGAAAATAAAATATTTCTTCATCACATTTTTCCATTAGTGTGCCTGTGGCTGTGGATGTATGTGGTTGTTCATATTGTTGGGCCACACCTGACACCCCTTTTCAACTTGCTTTTTACTATAGAATGATCCGAGAGGAAGCTGTTCTTTGAAGAAAAAAGGGGATTTCCATCATTCAATTTGTTTTTTTCCAAATGGGAAATAAAATCTCGAGAATTGACTTCCATTTTTAAGCGCAAGTTTTGTTTTCCTGTGCCTATGAAGAGCATGAAATTCTTATTTTTCTGTTCCCAGAGAATTGAAAATAGTTACGCGTTGTGTTGTCTTCCATATATATGTGTGCGTTTGTTTGTGTTCTCTCTCATTTTGGTGATTTTGTGTGCATTTTGTCTTGTATAATTGTATTTTGCTTCAGTAAATTGGCTCTTCACCTGTCAATGTACATTGGAGTTCTGTCTCTATAATTCCGCACTTTTCGGTAGAAGAAAGGAAAATGAGGTCTATTTGATCAACTGGTCATCAGTCACATCGATTTCTTTTTCTCCTCCTGTGTATTTTATAGTTGACATAAGTTTCTGGCTAAAATTATCATAAAAAAAGTTGTGTTAGAATTTAATATCTACGAAAAAAAAGAGTGCAATCAATATCGTAATCAACAGAAGAAAACAGTAGGCCGTTGATGTGAGAAAATATTTGCTGCTATTTATTAGGGGTACCCCAACTGGAGAAAACATTTCCAGAAAAACTCAACGACCGGTTGTAGAAAACGAAAAAAAGAAGGAAACAGCATACCAGGAAGGAAATTTTTTCTTCCAGAAAATAGGCGTGTATAACATGGCTCGTTGGTGTGTTAGCTGGTTGTGAAATCGAATATTAATGGTGTATGGCATCAAATGTCCAAAAATAAAAGTTCAATATCACAAGCAAATCGACACACTTACCAGAGATGTACTTGTAATCGACATGTTCAGTTGTTTCAGATGTGTCTTACGTACCCACTATATATGGTCGGCATTCTTCCCTTGGATCAATCTTAAACCCTCGAGCTAACCACCCCTTCAGTGAGATCAGCTTCAGTTAGTACAAGGCCCATTCGAATACTGCTTGAATAGTCTTTATAGCCTTGCATAGGGAACATCTCCATACTTCTATGTTTTATTTCATGGGAAGATATTCCCAATGCAAGGCTATGATGACTGTTCGTTCGAACGGGATTTGCATTGACTGAATCCGGTTTCCCCTTCAGTACTCTTGCCACAATCCTAAACTGCAAGAAAAACCCAACCCCTAAACCTCATCCCCTTACCTTTTCTCTTATTCGTTTCCTATTTGCTTACCTGCTACTTGTATGTCCTACCTACTGATGAGCATATATGTAACTTAGGTTGGTACTCCCCAAGAGCCATATCTCAGCATGATATTCGTAAGAGAACTAAAACCAATCTAGATCAAACACTAATCACAAAAAAGGTGGTCAAATATAGCATGAAGAGCTTAACATCAAACAACATTAATCACAGTCATGAATATGCGGGAATGATAATCACAATCATAAATACAGCCATGTATACATAAGAATGATAGTCATAAACTGACAAGGAACAATGAATCGAGCTATAAATCTTATAAAATTTTGGCAGCCTAACCTCTAGAACAGTTAGAGTAAGGTTGGGAACAAAACTGAGCTTAAAGGGAAAGGGGTGGTCTCCCCTTTCGCCAAATGGCAGTACAGCCATAATCCTACTTTGTTGTAGGGGTGAGCAAAAAGAAGCAAAAAGTCGAACTGATCGAAACCGAACTAAAAAAATGGTTAACTGAATCAGTCTGTTCGGTTTCGGTTAACTTATTTAAAAAACCGGCAGTTAATCCAATCAAGTATATACTAATAAATAATAATATATTATATAATATATAGTATTTTTAAAATATAAAATCGAATCCGGAATCCCTAAACTCCGTCGCACCTTTCCCTTTCCCCTTTCTTTCCCTCTCGGCTCTCTATGCTCTGCTCTCTCTCTTGGACTCTCACTCTCTTAGACAGTTCTCTTCTTCTTCCCTGACGGTTGTCGGCGCTACTCCCTCCAACCGAATCACTAACGGCCGCCGACCAACTGTCTCACCTCACTCTCTTAGACAGTTCTCTTCTTCTTCCCTAACGATTGTCAGCGCTCTGCCCTCCAACCGAATCACCGACGGCCGCCAACCAACTGTCTCACCTCACTCTCTATTGATCTGTTCCAGTGTTCTGTGTTCTGTGTTCTACTGTTATCTCTCTAATATTCATCTTCTTCTTCCCCAACGTCTAGACCTACCGACTGGCGAGCCTCCGAAGTCCGACCGACGGTGTCTCTCTCTCAGTGAGTGACAGTGTCTCTCATCAATCAACAGATCTCTTTATCTCTCTCACTCTCAAACTCAGCCTTCACTCTCTTGCATCTCCTCTCAAATCTCAATCTCTCATCTCTCAATTATAGTCTCTCTCTCTCACTCGAATACTCAGTGTTCACTCAAATCTCAAGTGTTCAATGTACTCTCTCTTAGAAGTTAGACCATCGGCTAGACGACTACTCAATCTCTTCTCTCTCCACAACAAGCCAGCAACCACCAAGTCACCAACCGGAATCCGGCAAATCGACAACCAGCCCGACACTGTCAAATTAACACCTCTCATTACTCCTCTTTTAGTTTTTTTTTTTGTATTTTTAGAATGAATGTTGTTTGTATTCCTTCCACTTGCTATTTTTATTCCTTCCAAGAATGAATGAATGCAATGTTTCCAATAGAATGTTAATAGGTATTCTAAATGAATGTTGTCTTGTTTGTATTCCTTCCACATGCATCAGATTCTGATATTTTGATTCACATGTTAGTGACTCAGTGTCCATGCAACACTGCTTGCACATCTCATTAAACAATAGAAATATGGGTACTTCATGATTATGAATGTATGTGAGTATAGATAGATGAAGGGATGAGAGATCCATCGTATGGACACCCAAATCTTGCGGAATAAGGGGGCGAATTTCATAAATTTTTCTCTCCCTTCAATTGGGAATCGCATTCCCAATTTAGAAAATCATATTTTCAAGGATCAATATTGAACCATAAACTGAACTAGATCTGAACCAAAAGGAGTAGGAGAGGATTATACCTGATACGGAGAAATAGTATCCCCAACGAAGGTGTTCACGCCCAAGGAAGGATCCAAAGACTGCTCCCACTGAAGATGGCACAGTGCAGGATGGAGCAGAATCAACAGTGTTCTTCTCCAAGAACTCTGTCCTTCGCAACAATCAGCAGGATGGCAATGATGACACGTGAGCACAACTTCCTATCAATTCTTTCTCAAAAAACTAATGTCAAGATCGAATCTTGACTTCTCCCACAATTGGAGATCGAACTGGCAAACAGGGCAGCAAGAACAGGGAGGCGGCAAAAAAGAATTCTACAGGGTTGCTTAATTCTTTCTTCTCTGTAATTTCAGCTTTGAAGAGGATCTGATTGTGTGTTTTCTAAAAGCTGGCGCCCCTACCTTTTTTTAATCTAAAAGATCAGCTCCTAATCCAAATAGGAGCTGCTTATCCAAATCATATTTGGATCAGACCTCTCTTTAGGAGATAGGTATAAACCCTTATCTTATTTGTAGATTAGATTAGTTTTCTCCTAATTTCATTAGGATGTTTCTAGATCTGAATCACATTCAAATCTGGACTCTCTGAGTGGATAGGGTCAAATCCCTATCTTATCTGCTAATCCATCTCAGAATTCGCCCCATTATTAACTAATTAAATAGCCCAGTTCGAAATGGGCTTTAGGCCCATTAAGCTTATGTGCTCATTTAACCTTCCTAACTGCTGCCCAGTTGGATTTCCTTGTATGGCATGGGACCCAAGCATTGATCTACACATCAGCCACATGGGTTCGGCCCAGCCTTTGTTACAAGGTCTGGCCGAATACATTGTTATAGACAGTGCACCCCCTAAAACCCATCAAATGGGCTCTATGGGCCCAACACTTACCCTAAGTGGTCCCTGGGCCAAGCCACCTTGTAACACCCAGGGACTGTGGGCAGATGCAAGATTAACCCATAAGGTATTACCCTCAATGGTCTTACACATAACCTCTCAGCCCATAATGATCATACACTGCCCGACAAGAGAGGACCTCTCCCTCGGCTGCAAGGAATAGTGTTGCACTCTTTACTTATATGGATCCTGTGAATTAAAACCTTTTGGCAAACATTTTAGAAACCATAATGTATATACTTTTATATCTCATATAAAATATACTTTGCAAAATCAACGATTGATATCGGCTACCGGCAGTCTTGGTTTCCATCAGTGAGAGTGCATCCTCGATCATTACCTTGGTCCGACAAAGGGGCTGATCATGTCTTTATGATCACCCACTCAGATGAATTCTCAGGCTGTCCCAACATACCCAGGTTTTGACCCCCGCTAAGGATCTCACTGATTGGTACATCAAAGACAGCCCAATCCAACACCTAGTGCAGTATCATAATCGAGTCTAGGGGTTGGGTGTAAATTTCCAGTTTTGCCCATCAATCTCCAAAGTCCAGGGCAATACTGGAAATCTGGTCCAGTTCATAGATTCAATTAATCCTACACTGTATGTGCCTAGGGTCTCACCGACTTGGTGGCACCACAGTGTCAGCCTTATCTGGATAGGTCTCCCCAGACCAACCCATCGGCTGTGAACATTCTAAACTAACATGAGTCTCATTAAGTGTCTAGTTTAAGGGTATTACACAGAAATATACCAAGGGAACATGAATCAAATATGCACTTTTATTCATTTACAATAAACTCATAAAGTACATCATTCTGATTGAAGCTAAGGGCATACAAAATTGTCTAACAGCTCCCACTTGCACTTAGGTCCAATCAGGTACAAGCCGGAGCTCCATGCTCTCCACGAGTTTCTCTAACACTTTCTGTGATAGTGGCTTCGTCAATGGGTTTGCTACATTTTCCGTTGACTCTACCTTCTGAATCAGGACGTTCCCTCTACCAACAATCTCCCGCAGTACGTGGTACTTCCTCTCGATGTGCTTCGACTTCGAGTGGGCTCGTGGCTCCTTAGCCTGAGCAATGGCTCCATTGTTGTCACACAACAATGGGATGGGTGATGTGCTGGACGGAACTACTCCCAACTCGTGAACGAACGTCTTCATCCACACGACTTCTTTGGCAGCCTCACTTGCGGCAATGTACTCGGCCTCAATCGTGGAGTCTGCAGTGGACCCCTGTTTGCTGCACTATCCTATTGTGAAAACATATCCAGATGTAGACTTTCTATCATCTGGATCCGACTGGAAATTAGCATATGTATACCCTTGGATCTGTAGTGAGTTACTGTCGAATACTAGACAAAATTCTTTTGTCCTTCGAAGGTACTTAAGTATGTTTTTCACAGCAGTCCAGTGCTCCTACCTTGGGTTGGCCTGAAATCTGCTTACTACACTCATTACCTGAGCAATGTTAGGACGAGTGCACAACATGGCATACATGATGCTCCCTACGGCAAAGGCATAGGGAACGTCTTTCATGCCATCAATCTCATCAGAAGTCTTGGGAGACATCTTCTTGGAGAGAGTGACTCCGTGCCTAAAAGTAACATTTCCTTTCTTGGAGTTTTTCATGCTGTATCTTTTAACTATTTTGTCAATGTAAGCAGATTGGGATAATCCTATTATCCGCTTTGATCTATCTCTATAGAGTCGAAGACTTAGTAGATAGGAGGCTTCTCCAAGATCTTTCA
Organism: Nelumbo nucifera; assembly: GCF_055504915.1. Lineage (NCBI taxonomy): Eukaryota > Viridiplantae > Streptophyta > Magnoliopsida > Proteales > Nelumbonaceae > Nelumbo > Nelumbo nucifera. The sequence goes on along the minus strand of NC_142649.1, from coordinate 140,788,713 downwards.
TGGAGAATTGCTGTGAAAACCAGACTTTCACTGTAGTTAACATTCCTACATCATTCCCAATGAGTAGAATGTCATCTATATACAAAACCAAGAAGGTAACCTTATCTCCACTGTACTTCCTGTAGACACAGGGTTCATCTGGATTCTGCTTGAAGTCAAACGATTTAACAACAGAGTCAAAACGGATGTTCCAACTTCTAGAAACTTGCTTAAGTCCATAAATGGATCTATTAAGTTTACATACCATGTTTTCCTGACCTGCTGCAATGAAGCCTTGCGGCTGCTGCATATAGATATCTTTAGTAAGATCTCCATTTAGGAATGCAATTTTAACATCCATCTGTCAAATCTCATAATCATGGTATGCTGCTACAGCTAGCAGGATCCTAATGGATTTAAGAATGGCCACAAGCGAAAAGGTTTCCTCATAATCGATGCCCTCTTTCTGAGTGTACCCTTTCGCCACCAGACGATCTTTGAAGGTCTCAACCCTACCATCGGGGCCCTTCTTCCTCTTGTAAATCCATTTGCAACCGATTGCTTTTACCCCGGAGGGCGGATCTACTAGAGTCCAAACTCCATTGGTTTCCATTGAGTCCATCTCTGCTCTCATGGCCTCCACCCACTTCTGGGAATCTATGTACAACATAGCTTCCGCGTAAGTCACGGGATCTTCCTCACTAGTCAAGGTTTCCACCAGGTAACTATCCTGGTCATAACCATAACGGACTGGTGGCCTGGATACCCGAGTGGATCTTCTCGGTTGGTCACTACCTGGAACTTGTGGGACATCTCCCACTTCTCCTGAGCTCTTCTCATCAAGAACAACTTCCTGATGATGGGTGTCCAGAATGTAATCGGTTTCCAAGAATTGCGCATTTCGACTGTAGAACACTTTCTGCTCACTTGGGTCATAGAATAGGTAACCTACAAAGCCTTTTGGGTAGCCTATAAATAGGCAACGGCTGATCTTGGAATCCAATTTGTCTGCACTCGTTCTTTTAACGTGTGCTGGACAACCCGAAATCTTCAAGTGTCTGACACTTGATTTCTTTCCGGTCCAAAGTTCATATTGAGTATTCGGAACCGATTTGGTTGGAACTCGATTCAGCACGTAAATCGCAGTCTCTAATGCATAACCCCAAAAGGCAACTCTGAGTGTATGAGAAGCGACCAGACCATATCCAATAAGGTCCTATTCCTACTCTCTGAAACACCGTTAAGTTCTGGTGTAGCAGGGGGAGGTAATTGTGATACTATCCCATTGTCCTTTAAGTAGTCCCTGAATTCGTCAGAGAGATACTTGCCACCTCGATCTGATCGAAGGGCTTTAATTTCTCTCCCTAATTGTTTCTCAACCTCTTGTCTAAACTCTTTGAACTTTTCAAAGGATTCAGACTTGCGTCTCATTAGGTACACGTAATCAGATCATGAAAAATCATCTGTGAAGGTGATGAAATACACGGGTTGATTCCGTGTCCTAACACTCAGGGGACCACATACATCAGTATGTATTAGGTCAAGTGTGAATGTACATCTTTCAGGCTTACTGTTAAATGGTTGTTTCGTCATCTTGCCTTGTAGGCAAGGCTCACAGGTGGGAAGATCTTCTACAGTTAGAAAATCCAAAGGACCATCCTTTACCAACCTTGTGATTCGATCAACACTGATGTGGCCAAGTCCGTAATGCCATAGTCACGTGGGATTAACAGTATCACGGGCTCTCTTCTTGGGCATTTCAGCCGACGTAGTTTCGGTTATGTTAGTTTGTAGAGATGGATGTAGAACATAGAGACCGTTCTCTAGTTCCCCGTATGGGATGAATCTGTTATTTCTTTTGATAGTGATCGTGCTACTAAAGAAGACAGAATAACCATCTACACACAGTTTTGAGACAGAAATCAAATTTCTCCTTAAATTTTGTACATAAAGACAATCTTTCAGTACAATTGTTCCTTCTCTAAAAAGTAACTCCATGGTTCCTATGGCCACGACTGCAACAGTTGCAGTAGTCCCCAAGTAGAGTGTGACTTCTCCTTCACTCAGCCTTCTGCTTACCTTGAACCCCTGTAGTGAGTTACACGCATGAGTTGAAGCCCCGGAGTCAATACACCAGGATGCAGAAGCTACCAATAAATTGGTTTCTATAACACAAGTTTCGAAATTACCTTTCTTGGATTCCAGGTAGGCAGGACAGTTCATTTTCCAGTGGTCGGTCTTCTTGCAGAAGTGGCAGGCATCCAATGCTTTGTCTTTCTCCTGCTTCTTGCCCTTAGTGGCTTTCTTCTGAGGCTTCTTTGCCTTCCTCTTTCTCTTGCATGTCTTGCTAGCTTCAACAAGCATAGCTACAGGCTCATCCTTTCTAATCAGTTCTTCAGCTCTTTGCAACATATTGCTGAGCTCTTGCAAGTTGGCATTCAGCTTGTTCATATTATAGTTCATAATGAACGAATTAAAGGAATGAGGCAAAGAATTAAGGATAGCATCTATCTGGGTTGCAAGGTCCAGCCCGGATCCAAGAGCCTCCAGTTCGTTGATATATCCCATCTTCCGAAGACAATGGTCGTGAACTTGTTGGCCCTTGGACATTTGTGCGGTCATGAAATGTTTCAAGACCTTTTGTCGAGTAGAACGATTCTGCTGTTCATACATCGTCCTGAGACTGTCCAATATGTCCTTGGCAAGTTCGATCTGATCGAATTGCCTCTGTATTGGGTTGTCCAAGGAGGCAATGATGTAACACCGGGCAAGGGAGTTTTTCTCCTCCCACTCCTGATAGTCTCTCCTTCGGACCTCAGAAGCCCTATCACCCGGACGCTCCGGGGCAGGATTCTTTGCCACTTTGTCTAGCTTTTCAGAAGCTAGGACCAGCATAAGGTTCCTGTACCAGTCAGCATAGTTTGGGCCCTTCAGCTTGTTGTCATCAAGCAATTTTGCAAATGATTCGTTTGCCATTTTCTAATAAAAGAGCAAACATCAGTCCACTACCTTATTTGATTCATGTTCATTACATAGAAATGGATTTTAATCTACGTTCCATTTCCATTTATTCATCTCTGAGATTTCCCTCCTTTCTCAATGACGGAGACTACGGGTTGTCTCTGGAAATGTGGGAAATCACATAGGGTGCATGGAGCCAAGTGTTTCAGCTGCATAACCCCACCATCTTTCAGTGAAGGATTATATCCACTCATCATATGAGTATTCCCTTTGGCCTCTGTCAGACAAGGTTCATAGCCATTTTCAGGTAAACCTTTCTGTCCAGTGAGTGCTTACCCATCATATTCGTGAACGCCAAGGTATCGTGAGAGAGTTCCCATTTTCTGGTGAAGCCCCCTCCCACATCGGTCTATGACGCCCCTATCATCTTATGAAACACTTAGACAAGCCCAACAGCAAATGGATAACCCATTTTCTAGTGTGTTTCCTCATTACTGAATGACCCATCCTCATGCTAATGATGGAAGGCCTTTAGAGAGTTCATCATATGAATCTCCCTATCACATGCACTCATATTAGCTAGAGGGAATAGTTAATTATGCCCTAGTTTGATCTAGGTCAAACCAAAGTGGCTCCCATTGACTTTCATAATGTCAGATTTTGGTGGGCCTAAATCGGCTAGGGTTCCGCACGTAACCTCTTGATGAGGTGTGGGGCCCACCACTGAGGGGGGTCTTCCAATGACCTAAAGGGACACCATGGCAATGATGTGCATTTAACCATGGTGTACGCAAGAGCCACTGTCGATTAAGCATGGGCCAAGCACTTATGGCCCATGTACGTAGCACATCACACATCCATACATCTCATGTAGGGATAAATTGATCCAATCAATTAATTATCTGTAAAGCCCATTTGAAGCCCATTTTGAATCCATAATATTAACCATTAATATTATCTAGGTATATGGGACGAATTAGGTTGATTGGTTCGGCCCATATAGTTTTATGAGTTAAGTGGGCTTTTAGCAATTTTAACTATTTAAAACTGGGCCTTTACAGGTTGGGCCGAATTAACCATTTAATTAAACATCAATCCTCAGGCCCATTAGTGGGAAAATTAGGGTTGACTTTCAGCCTTGATTAAACCCTAGATTCGGTCCAAACAATTTGAACCAATCTTGGTTCGAATGGGTCTAGGGTTTGATCTTTAATTAAATCTTTAATTCAAGAAAATAATCTAAAATTAAATATTGATAAAAGAAAATCAAGAATCAGTCAAACAGGGCTGTTCGCACAATCCATCCTGCAAAACAGAGGTTAGATCACAGTTTGTAGTTTCATAAACTACAAATCGCAGATTGTAATTCTCCCATCTGCGAAATCTCCTTTTCTGCGCCACCATCTTCGATCCAAAAATAAAATAAATAGAAATCATATTTCTATTAATAACTACATCAGATCGAATACCTATACATTCAGTCTAAAAATAAAAATAAAAAAATTATTTTACAGACCAAATGTAATAAAGCAATCCAAAAACTGCAAAATCGCAGGTTCCCTGCGCAAATCAAGATTTCGATCTCCTCTCGTACGAACAACCCATAAATCAAGAAAATCATAAAGAACAGTTCTAAATAATAATCAGATTTATATAAAATTAATTTCAGATTATTCGTCCATTAATTTTGGGAACAAATTTCCCAAAACCCATATCTGCGCAAATCAGGTAGAACGCCTTCTGCCCATTTGCGCAGGTTCAGATCTGAAACAAATTGGTTCAAGATTTGAACCATGGCTCTGATACCACTGAAGGAATGAGAGATCCATCGTATGGACACCCAAATCTTGCGGAATAAGGGGGCGAATTTCAAAAATTTTTCTCTCCCTTCAATTGGGAATCGTATTCCGTATTTAGAAAATCATATTTTCAAGGATCAATCTTGAACCATAAACTGAACCAGATCTGAACCAAAGACTGCTCCCACTGAAGATGGCGCAGTGCAGGATGGAGCAGAATCAGTAGTGTTCTTCTCCAAGAACTCTGTCATTCGCAAGAATCAGCAGGATGGCACGTGAGCACAACTTCCTATCAATTCTTTCTCAAAGAACTGATGTCAAGATCGAATCTTGACTTCTCCCACAATTGAAGATCGAACTGGCAAACAGGGCGGCAAGAAAGAATTCTGTAGGGTTGCTTAATTCTTTCTTCTCTGTGATTTCAGCTCTGAAGAGGATCTGATTGTGTGTTTTCTAAAGGTTGCCGCCCCCTCCTTTTTTTAACCTAAAAGATCAGCTCCTAATCCAATTAGGAGCTGCTTATCCAAATCATATTTGGATCAGACCTCTCTATTAAGTGATAGGGATAAACCCTTATCTTATCTGTAGACTAGATTAGCTTTCTCCTAATCTCATTAGGAGGTTTCTAGATCTGAATCACATTCAGATCTGGACTCTCTGAGTGGATAGGGTCAAGTCTCTATCCTATCTGCTAATCCATCTCAGAATTCGCCTCATTATTAACTAATTAAATAGCCCAGTTCGAAATGGGCTTTAGGCCCATTAAGCTTATGTGCTCACTTGACCTTCCTAACTGCTGCCCAGTTAGGTTTCCTTGTATGGCGTGGGACCAAAGCATTGATCTACACATCAGCCACATGGTTTGGCCCAGCCTTTGTTACAAGGCCTGGCCGAATACACTGTTATAGACAGTGCACCCCCTAAAACCCATCAAATGGACTCTATAGGCCCAACACTTACCCTAAGTGGTCCCTGGGCTAAGCCACCTTGTAACACCCAGGGACTGTGGGCAAATGCAAGATTAGCCCATCAGGTTTTACTCTCAATGGTCTTATATATAACCTCTCAGCCCATAATGATCATACACTGCCCGACAAGAGAGGACCTCTCCCTCAGCTGCAAGGAACAGTGTTGCACTCTCTACTTATATGGATCCCGGGAATTAAAACCTTTTTGCAAACATTTTAGAAACCATAACGTATATACTTTTATATCTCTTATAAAATATACTTTGCAAAACAAATCTCAACGATTGAAATCGGTTGCTGGCAGTCTTGGTTTCCATCAGTGAGAGTGCATCCCCGATCATTACCTTTGTCCAACAAAGGGGCTGATCCTGTCACTATGATCACCCACTCAGATGAATTCTCAGAGTGTCCCAACATACCCAGGTTTTGACCCCCGCTAAGGATCTCACTGATTGGTACATCAAAGACAGCCCAATCCGACACCTAGTGCAGTATCATAATCGAGTCTAGGGGTCGGGTGTAACTTTCCAGTTTTTCCCATCAATCTCCAAGGTCCAGGGCAATACTGGAAATCTGGTCCAGTTCATAGATTCAATTAATCCTACACTGTATGTGCCTAGGGTCTCACCCTGGCAGCTGAGACAGGCCACCCCAACCGATTTGGTGGCACCACAGTGTCAGCCTTATCAGGATAGTTCTCCCCAGACCGACCCACCGGCTGTGAACATTCTAAACTAACACGAGTCTCATTAAGTGTCCAGTTTAAGGGTATTACATAGAAACATACAAAGGGAACATGAATCAAATATGCACTTTTATTCATTTACAATAAACTCATAAAGTACATCATTCTGATTGAAGCTAAGGGCATACAAAACTATCTAACAATAGATATATGCATGCATGAATATCAGTGTAAATTGATGTCATGTCTACAATCTTTCCCTTTGTAAACTGCCTGAGGGCCTTTTGTGAGAGTTACTGGCAAGAAAATTAGTCTTGTTGTTGCCCGTAAACTGATGAGAGTTACTAGTGACGAAGATTAGCCATATGCAAACAAAATCAGCAAGTAGAAGGAATAAATCATTGTATGGAGAATCCAGATTTTATGGAGAATTTGGATTAAATCATTGTATATTTTTTTATTTTATGGAGAATTCAGATTAAATCTTGAATGAATGAATGAATTTAGAAATTTTGTATATCTTTCTCACTCCACCTCTTTTAGTTTTTTTTTTTTTGTATTTTTAGAATGAATGAATGTTGGCTTAAATCATTGTCTTTTTTTTTATTTTGTGGAGAATGCAGATTTTTGGGTTAAATCATATGTTTATTTTTTTCTAGTTACATGTATTTTTTATTTATAAAATATATGGCAAGTACGGGTGATAACAATACAATGCAGAGAGTCAAACTCAAAGTGTTTGCAATCATCTACTTAGAACCACAAGCATAAACCCATCTCCCTCTCCTGCACATTCAAGTAATGTTGGTGATTCATCTCACCCAACTAGTTCAGAGATTGATTCAAAAGTTTGTACCACTTCTTCTAGAAAAAATCTTGGGTGTGGGATCATTTTACTAAACTTGACTGTAAGGACAAAAGTGAACAAAAGGCAGAGTGTAATTATTGTGGTAAAGACCTACCTTGTCCATCTTCAAGTGGTACTAATTTCTTAAGTAATCACTTGTCTAGATGTAAACATCATCCCCTAAATAATATAGACAAGCATCAAAAGACTTTGAAGCTTCATTTCAAAATTCTAAAGAGGAGAGCACCACACCATCACTTGTGCCTTACAAGTTTGATGAAGATGAATGTAGAAAGAAACTTGCTAGGATGATTATTATAGATGAATTACCTTTTAAGCATGTGGAATGAGAGGGGTTTCGTGGCTTTTATGGTAAGGTGCAACTAAGATTTGTAATTCCTTCATGTCACACAGTAGCTAGAGATTGTTATAGTCTTTATGTGGAGGAGAAGAAAATGTTGAAACAATTTTTTAAAAAACTATCATCAAGGTTTTGCCTCACTACAGACACATGGACATCATCTCAAAACCTTAGTTACTTGTGTTTCACTACTCATTAATTGATGATGAGTGGAAATTGCACACAAAAAACTAAATTTTTGTCCAATTTTTGGTCATTCAGGAGAGATAATTGGCAAGGCCATTGAGAGGTGTTTACTTGATTGGGGCATTGAGAGAGTGTTCACTGTAACGGTGGACAATGCAAGTTCAAATGATGTAGGGATTCAATATCTAAAGAAAAGACTTAATTGTCAAAGGTAGATGATTCTATTTTTAGGATTCATTCTGTAGTGAAATATGTAAGATCTTCACCAACAAGGTTGCAAAGATTTAAGGATTGTTTGGAAAAAAGAAAAGGTAGTGAGTAGGGGTCTTGTTTGCCTAGATGTTGAAACTAGGTGGAATTCTACTTACTTAATGCTGAAATCTACTTTGAAATTTTAAAAGGCATTTGATTTGTTGGAGAGTGTTGATAGTAGGTATGTAGATGATCTTACTCATGGTAAAAATAAGGGTTTGCTTACTTATGGAGATTGAGAATATGCTTGTGATTTGCTACCTTTCTTAAAATTTTTTATGAAGCTACATTGAAATTGTCTGGCTCACTTTATGTAACTGGAAATGAATACATGAAAGAAATTTATGGTATTGGAATTGTTCATTCTCGAAGGTGTAACAGTGATGATTCTTTTATTAGTTTTATGGCTTACAAGATGAAGAGGAAGTATGAAAGTATTGGGAAAATGTCAATAATATCAACACCATGTTATTCATTGTAGTTATTCTTGGCCCCTGATGTAAAGTGGAGTATGTGGATTGGGTTATTAGTGAGTCATATGATGTTGATACTGCTAAAGTGCTAAAAGAAAAGGTGAGACAAGTTTTGACTTCTATGTATAGGTTTTATGGTTCAAGCCAGTCATCTCCTAATATTCCCTCAAATAATCAATCTCAGGATCCAAATGATATAGAAGTTAAGAATGTGGAGGATGTTGCTGATTTCACGAATTCATTATTTAACAAGCAAAAAGCAGGCCAACAAACTATAGAGAATAAAACGGAATTGGATAAATATTTAGGGGGGGGATGTGAAGATCCTAAAAGTAAATCATTTGACATATTGGCTTGGTGGAAAACTAATTCCTCAAAATATCGAGTGCTTTCTTTGATGGCTCGGGATTTATTAGTTATGCATGTGTATACAGTTGCATCTGAATCGGCTTTTAGCACCAGAGGTCATGTGCTTGATTCATTTCGTAGTTATATAACTTTGAGAATGGTAGAAGCTATCATTTGTGGACAAGATTGATTGCGAATGTCACACTGTTATCTTTATATAGAGGAGAGCTTAAATGAACTTGAAAATATGGAATCAATTTAAGTTTATGTTTTTCAATTTTGTTTTTATTGATCATGTTTATTTTGTTATATTAATTCTAATTTGCATTTGTCTTTTTATTGCAGAAACGGTATCCTTGAGGAGCATCCTCTTGTCAACATTGATGATTAAGTGGTTGTGGAACTTATATTTGTGGTTGTGAACCTTGTTTTTTTTTTAATTTTTTTATGGTTATGAACTTGTATTTGTAGTTTTTATGGATTATGATTATAGACTTTTATGGCTATGGATTTCAAGACTTGTAGTTGTGGTTTTTATGGTTATGTACTTATTGTATTGATTATCTATGCTGCTCCATGGAATAATTAAGTTGCTTTTTGCTTTTAATTAGTGAGAACATGACAGATTGACAAATGAAGAAATTAGTATCACTTAAGCTTTGGTTTTTAGAACAGCTTTGGTTGGAACAGGTGAAGAAATTAGTATTCAATTTCATTACTTGGGTATCCTGCCTTTTGTAACAGCTTTGGTTTTTGGAACAGGTGAGAAAGGAGATACTGTTGGAACCCTCAGATCTCATGTTTTTCCAGAACCACTCATCCCAGATGGCGGCGTTGGATTATCTGGTATCGCTTGAGAGTGACATCTTTATTCCTACATATGATGAAACATGGCTAAAGTTGTTGAAGGCCGTACTGTATTGCTGGTATTTTGGTCCAGAAGCCTATTTCAATAGACTTTGGATAGGTTAATAAACCAGCAAATGGTTTGGCTGATTCCCTAGCCAAACAAGGGGTATCAAAAGAGCAACTATTTTGGATTCTTTGCTTGTTTAATGGGGTTAGGGGTTTAACTCAGTGGGAGCTGAAAATTGTATATTTCTTTGTATAGGTTTTGATTTAATAAAAGTTATTTCTGTTATTAATAAAAAAACACTCAAAATCACTTGGACATGGATCATTTTCATTATTGGTAATTTTGAATGTGGAGATCTATGTCTCCTTTGTTTCGATTTGCTTGCAACCTACAATAGATTATTTAACCCAAATTCTTACATTCCAATGAATTGTAGAAATTTGAGAGGCTTCATGTTATCATATTGTTATCTCCTTTTTTCCTTAATCATCGACTCCATCGATTTTACAAGTTTAAAATAATGCTTTATTTTTATTCTTTTTGTTTCAGCTGTCATTGGATAAAGCGCATAGGAAAACCAGCTCCAAGGGAGATTGCTCCAATTGTTGTATCTAATCATGTAACATACATTGAACCAATTTTCTTTTTCTATGAACTTTTTCCAACCATTGTTGCTTCTGAGTCCCATGATGCCATACCCTTTGTTGGAACAATTATCAGAGAAATGCAGTTATGCAGGTAATGTAATAATGCCTCTATTTCCTTTGTGGTTGATTAGAGTATTCTTCTAATGGTTGCAATTTTTATTTTATTATCAAAAAAAAAATCTTTTGATGGTTGTTGGTGATGCGACGCAATCCGGCTGTTCCTAGCTGGAGATGATTTGGCTTTCAGTAGACGATGGAATTGGCTAATCTGCACAGAGAGAATCAGATAATTCGAGAGTGTTTACCCACAGGCGCACCCTAGCGACCTCGCAACTTGCAAGACATGCTCGCCAACGAATTCGGCATGCATATCCACACTCCCACGATCCTTGAAAGTTGGCCCACGTGCCGAACGATTTGGAAGGTGGTCAACGTGCATGACGGTTACCTCCAAGAATATCGGACCAATTAGACACGACCTCCTAGAGATCTCGGAAGTGGTACATGAGCAAGGCCTATATAAAGGCACCAACCCCAATGACAAGAGGCAAGTGAGCAAGCAAGCAAGTAAGCAAGTTGTAGCTCTCACACTGTGATTTTTAGCTCACAGTCTACTATGAGAGTATTGACTTAAGCATCGGAGCGACCTCACCGTGTTAATCACCCTGGGTCCTCTGACATTTAGTTCTTTGCAGGTCTCTAAAGAGCAACGAAGCTCATCGATCCAACTCGGCCCTACACCTGGTCAGCTCGACACCTAATAGGCAGCTTGGAACTCTGGTCAGCTTGGCATCTAAGTCCCCATCCCACAAAAGTTCACATCGGCCACTTGGAAGCAGACCAAATAACGAGGTACTTAGCACAAAAAATTGGCCATAACCATAAAATCGATTCATCAGCTGGTATTTAAAAATGCATGTAATCTGTAGTTGTTTGTTCTATGACATGGTTAAGGACTGATTTATGTTTTCCCTCTGTTGCATTTTCTTAGGTTATTTATGTTAATAGGTTCTCAGCGCCTTCAAGGAAGCATGCCATTAACGAAATAAAGGTAGAAAAGGCTCTACTTCTCAAATGAACTATTAACATTAAGCTTTCATCTTTTCTTTTCTTTCTCTGATCAAGTAATAAGTTCAGGAAAGATACACTAAATTCATTATATGACATAATCCCCTAACTGCAATTAACTATAATTCTTTGATCTGTTTGGAAATGTCAAGGAAAGTGGCTAAATGGGATTGGATATTGGTGCTTTCACCAATGCTGAATTTTATAAACCTGGAACCCCATTGCTGCACTTTCAGAACCATATATTGGAAAAAACCAAATGCTACTTTTATTTTCTTATTTGTATGTTTAACAGGATGGACAGCATTGTTTTGTTGACTGAGGCTTAAATCCCAGCCAAAAATTGCTTTGGTCATTGGATTTAATGGTCCAAAATGTAACCTTGACATTTATCCATTAAAAAAGTTGACTTGGTTTGTCATGAATCTTAGGTGACTTTCTGAAATGAGAGGATTCTCAGTTATAGGTGGAAGTTAACTGATTAGTTTACCGGCTTTTTCCTCCTGTTACCAATATTGTTATCACTTCATAATTATCGTTGGTTTTTAGAATTCAGATTTATTTTTTTTATTAAGGTTAAAAGTCTGACCTTTTCCTAATTCTTTTCAGATTCCTAGGGTTCAAGAAGACAATTCTATTAGACAAAAAGCTTCTGGTTGATCTGATTGACCAATATGAAGATGGATTACTGGACTAGAATGAGTTCTCATCTTCAGTGAAGGAAGCACACCAAAATCGAATATTGGGAAGCCCAAGTAGAAGAGTGGTGATTCCCGACCGACCCAAAGAGTGTTTGCAATTGCCAGATGAACCATTAAGTAGCACATAAGCTTTATCAATTATCACTTGTTGTGCCTTGCGGATTTTTTTAACATATATTAGGTTTTTTGTTTAAAAAGAATAAACTAATATGAATTTCCATAAGTTCAAATGTGATTGACAACATAACTCACAAATTGTGATGTTTTTCCCTTTTTTTTAATTTTGAGGGCATAAAAAAAACCGAAAAACTGAATTGCAGTTAACCGATTGCATCGGTTTGATTAAATGCAAAAAATCGAACAAATTGGTTCAGTCCAGAAAAACACCCCAACGGAACCGTGAGCACCCCGACTTCGTTGCAGTGTATTGTGATTTGAATTTTCGTTTTGCCATTTTCACCCTTCGTGCTTTTACTATTTTACCCTTTTCATATAACAACTAATAGTTGTTTTTTTCGGTTAAAACTTTTATTAATTTATTTTCCGCATAATAGTTGTTTTCATATAACAGCTCTATCTTAGAATTAACCACTCATCCATATCTAACGCTTGAAACTTAAAAGCTCATTTTGTGGGACATCTTAGTGTGAACGGTTGAATTACAACTCAACGTATCTTTTATATATATATATATATATATATATATATTAATAGGATAGGGTGCTCTCTCCGTGCAGGAAATGGAACTGGAATAGATTCCCACGTGAGAGTAACCCAATAATTACTGCCATATAAATAACAGTAATTAATGATTATTACAGTAATTTAATAAATATATAATTAGTGATTATAATTAATAATTACTGTTATTATAAATATCGTTAATAACTAGATATTTACTTTAAAATTATAAATACTGTTAATAAATTACTGATTATTACATTAATTTAATAAATATATAATTAGTGATTATAATTAATAATTACTGTTATTATAAATATTGTTAATAAATAGATATTTACTTTAATTTTACTTTAAATTAAAATTATAAATAATATTATTAATAAATTTAGTAATTATTGTTATATTAAATGTAATTAAAAATGTTATTAAAACTATTGTTATTGATTATTTAATAAAATATTATAATTACTGACTATTACTAATAAATACTGTTAATTTAATTTAATTTTGGTAATTATTAATTTAATGAATATTGTTAATAAATCCTATTCATAAATTTAATATTTACTGTTATATTAAAAATAACTAAATGATATTATTAAAACTATCATTAATGATTATTTAATTAAATAGTATAATTACTTACTATTATTGATAAATGTTGTTAATAACGTTCTGACAACCGATGGTTCGAACGGATGGCATGTTCTAACAACAAAAATTACAAGCAAAAATTATGGAAGCATTATCGCCACCGGTTTTCGAGTCAACGGTTCGATCATCCGGTTCGAATGGACAGTCCATTTTGACAACAAAAATTATAGGCAAAAAATTGACTTTGTGAGGTCCATTAAATAGTATCACATGTGTTATGTCATTCGAGTGTGTGACTCATACAACCCAAAAATGAAACCATTCTGACCACCGGTTTTTGGGTCAATGGTTCGACCGTTCGATTCGAAAGGACGACCCGTTCTGACAACAAAAAATTACGAAACCATTCTGGCCACCGGTTTTCGGGTCGACAGTTCGATCATCCAGTTTAAATGGACGACCCATTCTGACAACAAAAATTACAAGAAAAGAATTGAGTGTGTGAGGTCCATTGAGCAGTATCATACGTGTTATGTCATTTGAGCGTGTGACTCATACAATTCGAAAATGGAACCATTCTTGCTACTGGTTTTTGGTTTGATGGTTCGACCATCCGGTTTGAACAAACGGCCCGTTCTGACAAAAAAAAATTAGAAATTAAAAAAATGGCCAAAAACCATTGGACGGGTCAATGGGTTAACAGTTTAACCACTCGAGTCAATGGGTCGTTAACCGATTCAATGATTTTTTGCCAGGGACTAAGATTGGGATAACACGGAACTAGTTGCCTGGATGGTTTCCAATTAAAAAAATAAAAAAAAATGGATGACCCATTCTGACAAAAAAAAGTACAGGCAAAAAATTGGGTTTGTGAGGTCCATTGAGCAGTACCATACGTGTTATGTCATTCGAGCGTGTGACTCATACGACCTGAAAACAAAACCGTTCTAGCCACCAGTTTTCGGGTCGACGGTTCGACTATTCAATTCAAACGGATGGCCTATTCTGACAACAAAAATTAAAAAATAAAAAAATGACCAAAAACAATTGAACGGGTCAATGGGTCGTTGACCGATTCAACAATTTTTGGCCAGGGACCAAGATTAGGATAAAACAAAACCAGTTGCCTAGATGGTTCCCAATTAAAAAAGTAAAAAAACGGCCAAAAACCATTGAACAGGTCAATGGGTCGACAATTCGACCACTCGGGTCAATGGGTCATTGACCAATTCAATGATTTTTGGCCAGGGATTGGGTCAATGGGTCAACGGGTCGATGGTTCCATCCCAGCCCCTACGAAGCAGGGCCCCTCCGCTAGTATATATTAAAGGGAAAGGGGTGGTCTCCCCTTTTGCCAAATGGCAATAGATTTTCCTTTAATATATATATATATATATATATATATATATATATAGAAGAAGAAAAAGAAATAAGAAAGAAATAGATACATACTTGTGCTCCAATCCCTTGCAAATCGAACCTGAAGAAAGCAAGGTTTTTAAAACCGAACCAGACAATGAACCAGTCAGGGGTTCGGTTCCTGGATCGAACAATCCGACCGTTTGAACCAAATAGACAGCTCGTTCTAGCAAAAAATAAAAAAAAATAAAAACCAGCCAAACCGTTGAATGGTTTGAATGGTTTGACTACTCGGACCAACAGTTTTAGGGGAAATAACGGTTCTGGGGTAAAACAGAACTAATCACCTAACTGATTCCTAATTTTTCCGTTTGAACCAAATAGACAGCTCGTTCTAGCAAAAAATAAAAAAATAAAAACCAGCCAAACCGTTGAATGGTTCGAATGGTTCGACTACTCGGACCAACGGTTTTAGGGGAAATAACGGTTCTGGGGTAAAACGGAACTAATCACCTAACTGATTCCTAATTTTTCCGGTCCAACCGTCCAATCTGGTCTGGTGTGAATGAGAATGGGTAAAGGTAAACTTGTCTGAACATGGTGCCCTTTAATCCTGAGTTTTGGTCTCAATAACGCATCGCATACCTGAAGCCTAACATGGATTAGAAGATTAAACACCTCCCTAAAAAAAGAAAAAATTTTATAGGTAAACGCAACATGCTACCAACACTTTAAAATAGTCAATGAAAGTTTACATTCCTTTTTTTTCTGTTTCTCATGGACCATCTACACAGGCATAAGTGCACGAATACATTTTGAATTCTTACCAGGTGATATTTGAAGCTAGAATTTGGGTTTCAAAACCATTAAAATATCAATTTCAGGTTATTAATCAAGAAAAATAGGAGGACCAATTCCAGAATATATAGTTTGTAGAAAGAGGAGTAACATTGTTTATTGCATTTATCCATTTATTGTATTTTCATGGCATGCATGGAATATAAATGGCATTAGTGGGTAATTTCTCTATTTCTTCTTTTTCTTCATTATTCACTCTCCCAATTACTCGGTATTAATCACCCGTGTTGAGCACGGGCACCCCTCGCTAGTAATCAATAGTATTCAACATGAGAGAGTTGATCTTCAAAAGTAAAACACAAAAAAGGTAAAGAAAAGGAGAAGAATAATAAAACCCAATCACTATCGATGCTACATTCAAATCTAACTACGCATGAGGACAGACATCGGATTTCAGGTCGTATTAGGTTGAGGATATTTACATGAATGAGTCCGATGGAACCTACTCCATCGATCTGTTCCCCAACCTCAAACCCTCACTACCAAAGCAAACAAAGAAAGAGTTCAGTTCATATTACCTAAGTGATATCCTGGTTGTGAACAGGAAATCCAGAAGAGTTTGATGTGCTCAACGTATATTAATCAGGATCTATGATGTGCAAGGGAAAAATGATCGAATCTGCTTCCACCTTCTGTGCGTAAACAAATAGATGATGGTTTCTGCAAATTGTTTGACTCAATGAAAAGTTCATGAAATGGGGGGATCTCAGTTAGCTGCTAGAATGATAAGAGCAAAAGGTACTGTGGAGAACTAGAGAAGAGAGGGGAAACGATGCTAAAGATGATGAAACTCTCACCAAATCTAATAGAAAATGGGAGTTCCACCACCAACTAGATGTTATGTTCTCATAAAGAGAGCAGCGACGAATAGAGCAAGAGGGAGTGAATAATGATAGGAAAAGGTAAAGAAGATGAAGCAAAAAGAAAAAGAAAGAGAGTGGGGGAGGCCAAGATGGAGAGATGTTGTTGGAAGACACGAAGAAACGTTGCTGCAGCTCAACGAAGAAGACGATGAACAGTGGCGGTGAAAGCTGTGAGTGCGGTTGGAAAGGGAACTATAGGTCGGCTCACTATGCATTCTTCTTCTAAATTTTCATTTCCTTTTTCTCCCCCCCCCCCCCCCTTATGGTCTTCTTGCTCATTTTCTTTTTCATTAATGTACCTGGTGGTTGATTTCTAGGATTCGCAACCGGTTGACTCGGTAATTGTCCTACTTCTCTCCTCGCATTGGCTTCAACTAACTGTCCTATTTGGCTCTCTAATTTAGCGATGGACAACTACTGAGCTAAGATCAGCTGTTGGAACTATATATCATCAAGCAAATCGGTTTGATAGGGCTGAGGGTAGGTTTGACATGGCTGAGCCGGTTGAGTCTCAAGGTAATCATTATACTCACGGTGAGTCTGGGCTTCAAACCATTGAGGGTGCACATCTGGCAGGGTGGTTTCTTGGGCTTGGGCCCAATAAGCAAAGTTGGGCTGATTTTCCCACACAGGGTCATATGGGCGAAAGAATGGGTTAGCATTGGTTCGAAAAATCCGTCAGCTGCATGTACTTGCTCTGGAATGGCTGGTTAACATGAGCCCGTCGTAGGGCACTGGCTAACATGATGGGTCGGGCTTGCACAGATGGAACATGTTGGGTAGGATGACAAGGTTGGGTATGGGCCAATTTGTTGACGAAATGCAAGGACTTTATCAATACTTTGGCCCATCCCATTAATCTTATCCAGTTTGAGACACATGATTCCAATCTATCCATGTCTTAGGTTGGAAGTAGTTTTTCATTCCACAAACTCCGACCATTGTATTCATTTTATTTTGTTTTAATTTTTTTTTATTAAGCACAAACAAGTAAAACACACGACCTAGGGGCTAAACTAAGGTTTCCTAAACTAGTGGTTCAACCAATGTGAATCCTCTTACATTCACTTGGAATTACACCACTTCTTTTGGTTAGCTAGGTAAGAGGTGGGGGATATGGGAGGCTCCCCCTGCTCTCGCAAGGACCTTATTAAGTAACCACAAAACCCACTTAGGCTTAGCCAGTTAACCTCTTTCCTTAAACACCAACCGCCGGTTAAAGAAAGTAATTACAAGTTTCCCTAAAATTCAACACACTTTTGAACCAAATGTGTGGGGCCTTCTAAAGGATCTTGCTATCCAAATTTTAAATTAAGGTTTAAGGTGAACCGTACATGAAAGGGTGGTGGTTTTTGGGCCAAGGAAGGGTGATGAAACCCCCGCCTTATCTTATTTAAATTGGATTACCCTTAAATGGATTAACGGAAAAACACAATAAACAAAATAAATGCAACTAATTACAATGTATGAACAATTATCTCTAATATGCAACTTCAGCAATAAAATAATAAAACAAATTAATTCAGCAAAGAGAGCAATTAAAAAATGAAGAACCCTAACACATTAACAACTAACAAAATGGTTTCAGCAATTAAATAATCCTATATAATGCATGCTCATGAACATATCAAACCCTAAATGTTGGAATGCAAATGCAAAAAAATTTAAAATATTAAATTTTTTTTTGAAATTCGAAATTTGAAATTTAAATTTTGAAATTTAAACTCAAATTCGAAATTTTGAATAATTTCCTAATTAACAATTAATTACTCAACTAAATAACTAATTAATTAAAGGGGTAATTAAGTAAAGCAACAATTAATTACAGTAAACAGAATGATGATTTTAATCCCATGAAATTTATACAAATAAAATATTAATAATAGAATAATTATCTTAGTACTTAAAACTTATAAATTTGTGCGTGATATCGGGTATCGGATACCCTAAACTCAAAACCCAAACCCGTCCCAAACCCTTTAGGGTTTTAATCTTAAATCCCAAACCCTATAGGGTTTTGATAAACATATCCTATTAAGGTTGAGACAGGTCAAATACCCAAAAATTCTCGTGATATTGCCATCCCTAAACACTTACCTGGGTAAGTGCATTTACCCATGTTCTTTTATTTCTCAAATAAATAAGGTAATGACCATTTTAGTCATAAAAATCCATTATTAAAAGGGTCACTTTTGTCCCATTCAAGTGTTAGCAACTTTCCTCCTAGGTGGGAAAGTTATTTACCCACCTAAGAGTTGATACACAGGAAAATAAACTTTCCCTAATCCTCACATTAATCTGAAAAATGAACATGAGATTCTTGGTCCATGAAAACTAAAATCCCATTGACCAACTTTCCCCCTCTCAAAATCCAAAAAACAAAGAATTCCCCCTAGATGGTTTCTCCCAAAGAGAAGGGAGATTAAAAATAATATCAATTGATATACTACATATTGAGTTCGCACCTATGCCTCACAAAATGTACCCCATATGCACATCTTAGCATACATTGGGAATATCTTCCAATTTACAAAGTTGTCATTGGAAGGTGTTCTTAATACACGTTGGGATGTATTGTGAGGCACAGATGTAAATTCCTATATATTATATTTTACATAATAAAATTGTATCGATTGATTAAAACTCTTGATAGATTTTGTATCAAATATATTGATACTTTGAATTGTCTTCAGGTCACGAAACTCATAACCAACCAATGTACCCAGCTCGTGGTATCAAAAAAGGCAAAAAGCAATGTCAAATAAAAAAAAATCTTATTATATGTGGATACGTATATACGCATCTCTTTTTCGGTAAAGGCGTTACATACACCTGTTGCTTACTAGTTACGAATCATGTCCCAGTTAAACAAAACATGCACAGTTGCACACTATCAGCTTATCAGCTCTAGCCGATCTTTAATTTATTAATTGGAAAAACAAGATAAATTACAAAGACCGTAGTACTATGGTATCCGTGACATTTATCTCTTGAACTTGCCATAAAAGTCCTCCTAAACTTTCACTTTGTCATAAATACTTTTTTCATTAGAGTTTCATTAGTTAATTTCGAAAAAGGTTTTTCATTCAGTTGTTTAAATTTTTTAAATCTCTAAATTATTCCTTTTAATTTATATGAACAATTTATGATTTGATTAATTTTCTGAATATAATATTAGAGTATTCTTGGTTATTCTAATAGATCCTTGTAGATCTGTGATTGGATTTAATGTTCAAATGAAATGGTGGAGGTTTTATTTGATAGAAATAATTTTAAGGTTTTGTTTGATTTTAAATCTTGTATCTATATCTATAGACATTCATATCATTGAAATGAAACAAAAATTTAAAGAAACTTGTATTTATGTCAATGAAATGATTTTTGTTTTTTTAATTGATTTCATTTTATGAAAATGAAGGTATCTTTATGAAAAGGAAAAGAAAATAAGAAGGTTTAAGTGGGTATTTTGGCATTTTAATGCCTTATCATCTACTTAGTAGACTAGAGGTATTTGCCCCAAGGTGAAATCTCAAGGGGTCATTATCGCAAATGAAAGTTCAAGGAAGTAATTGTCACTAACCTCATAATACAAGGACTTTTATAAATTACCCAAAAAAACATGTAAATGCATCTCTCTCTCTCCAACACTGAGAAAGTGGATTAGGATTTAAAAAGAGTTTCTTTTACCATCTTCCTCCAACAATCAACAACTATGTTGCTGCCAAATTTGGAGCCGAGGGCAGCGAGGTAATCTCTGAGGTCCAAGGATTGTGGGTCCCACCTACTGAGAGTAAAAAGACGTCAAGTCCCTAGGAGTGTTCCTAGGGGCTAGGACTTTGACAGTCAAGTTAGTCGAGGGTTCAGAGTAAGCTGAGGTCATCACAATAGAGTAAGTAATAACTCAAGTATGCCTCTCGTACTTTTAGCTATAGTGTCCCTTTTATAGTCAAAGTCGCCCAAGAGAGGAGTAATGAACAATGAGTAACCGCCCCATATATTGCGGTCACGTAGGGAGAGTTTGAAAGGCGTTAGCCGACATGACCCCTTTATCAGTGACCCAGGAGTAAATACGCCAAGATCATGTGTTTACATTAAATGCTCCACAACTGTTCAAGGCGGGAGTTACCCCCCGTTTCCCTTTAGGGAATTATTAACTGGCGAAAGCACCCCTGGCCAATGCCATGTGTGCGAGTCTGATAAGTCAACTAAATATACCTACATCACTTGCCCCACTCTTGAGACTAAGGCCGAGGCCATTGGGTGGTCTGTGTTGAGGGCTCAACCTCGGCTGCCAATGGAAGTAGTCATCATCTTTGGCAGTACTTTTTGCACTTGTTCACAAGTGAGTGTCCCACGAGCAACATTGTCATGCCTATACGTAGTTCGACGTTTGTGATCGGGATGGATTCGTGTTGCTGTGGCCAAGTTACCATGGCCTGCACGGGTTCTTGCTACCATTTCTTGGTAGTCGTGTCCGGGACGAGAACTGACTTCGGTTGCCAAGGAGCCGTATCTGAGACAAATGGTTGGATGGACACACTGGTTCAGCGTATCTTGAGTCGGAGACGATGGGCAAGCCAACTTTAGGCCTCAGCATCATTCCGTCTTTAGAGGTTGTTGCCACGTTGATGCCATCGACATGGATGGTTGACGCGGTCTGATTACAACCGTTGGATGAAATGAATCTTATCCTTCATTTTCCTTTAAAAAGGAGAGGCAACGGGAGAGAATCCACCATTTGCTTGCTATGCTTTTGCTTGGAGTTCCTCAAACCCAGATTCGATTGCCGAGAGGATCGTGACATATAGTAGTGATGAGGAGAATGCCATATTGAATTGGATTTGATTGGATGGGATGATTCATGTCGGACCCTTGGTGAAAGAGGAAGCCTTGGTGATGGCCGGCCTTAGTCTTGCCCCCCTTGGTATGGACATTCTTATTACTTGATGATTATGGCTTTAGTCAAGCCTTGTTTTTCTGATAAATTGTTGGTTCATTCTTGCAAAGATGGAGGGTGACATGAAGGCGATATTGCTGGTGGAGGCTTCTGCTTCCAAAAAGACAACAAAGAAACATGTGGCCAAGGGGATGCCTCGGAGGCAACCAAAGGAAGGCATGGCCAGGACGAGAGCCGAGGGCAAGGCTGCCAAGAAGAAAGCGGCTGCTCATAAGCACCCAGTTGAAGGCGTTCGGGACCCAAGGGCTGCCAAGAAGCAGATAGTGAGGGACTGCCAGGCCAAGGGGCCTTCTAGTGGATCTTGACAGATTGCCCCTTGCACTTATAATGCTTTGGACAATGAGCCTTTGGTCAATCGACGGGTGTAAAGGCCAACTTGGAATGTGAGAGATGGGGACAACTTGTCCATCGCTGGCATCGGTTGCCAGCTCGCTGTGGGGATGGTTCTTTTGGGAGACCATTAGTCCTAGACTCAACACTCCATCAATTTGGTCCAAGATTCTTTGCTTGATAACACGACCAAGGTATGTCCCATTGCTCCATGAAATCCCTAAATACTATGACTAAGTTAAGTCTAGACTTTTGAAAATCTGAATTTTATTTTCCCTGTAGATGGTTTATTACTTTGTTGGCCGCTACGACAAGGTGGAGGTCTTGATTTAGCAACTACGAAAAGCATAGGAGGAGGTTGACCGGACCAAGCGTTTGGCCACCGAGGCCCAAGTAGGGTGAGAAGCGGCCAAGACCAAGGCTCGAGAGGAGTACAAATGCCGCAAGAAAGCTGAGTCAAGGTCACAACCAAGAGGGAGATGGTGAAGGATTTGAAGTTTGCCCTCGAGTCATGGCACATAAACTCGAGGAGTCATCTACCAGTGTTGTGTCTAACTACAAGGCCTCGGAGGAGAATAAGAAAAAATTGGTCCGCTTCACCTCTCATGCATACCTGGAAGGGTATGAGAATTGTAAAGTCCATGTGTCGAAGTTTTTCTTGAACTTTGATGTCAACCAGTTGGACCCCTTCCCAAAGGGCCAGCAGTTGATCGAGGTTGTGGAGATGACTAAGGACCAAGGTGGCGATGTTGTTCAACATGTTGGCAGGCAAGAAGTGGCTGTCAAGGGGAACACTAGGGTTGATGGACAAGCTAAGGATGCCCAGTAAAACTTTGTCTTAATGATTTCTTAGGCTTGTGTGCCTTTTTCTTGAAAATCTTTTCTCTATTTTTTTGTAAGTAGAGGGGTGTCAATCTCCCTCCTTTGGAGCACTTTTTGTAAAAAAGAAACAAGTATCAATAATAGAACACTTCTTTTTTGAAAAAAAAATGCATTTGCTTTGCTTAAGTGTATGCTTATTCTTGTACTTAGTTAAGTGAATAATTAGCTTAGGCTCATATCCTTCAGCCAAGGTGTCTTAACCTCTGGCTGGAGTTTGACATCAAGGCCTTGATGGAGGGTGATTTGACCCCACCTATGAAACAGTGACACATGGACACTGAATCAGCACGAGTGACAGCTCAGCGTTGTAACCTGGTACGACCAAGTGACGGGCCTGCAAAGCAGCTCGCTACGTTGTAGCTCACGAAAGGATTCCTCCGCAACGCGAACCCCAGGCTCCTCGAGCTACCTTTGAAGAGATACTCCGAGGCAACTTTAGCTCGCAAGCTAAAGTTATTAGCTCATCTGAGTTCCCAAGCAGACAAGTCATTCCTAGGACCAATTCCACTAAGGGTAATCCTGGAGTGTTCCAAGCTCGTTACAAAATAGCTCACGAATGAGCCGCACGAGCGCTCTTCAGGAAGCTTCTGACTGAAAGACCGTACCGATCAGACTGCGCCATATCCCTTACTGACGGCGCAGTCTCAGTCCTTTCGGCAGTCTGCGTCCACGTTTCTCAGGAGGCAAAGGCATGCTAGCCACTTTGGAAACATGTCACTCACCCGGGCGAGACGTACGGCACAACAGCCACATGCGCAGCCCTGGCAGGTAACGGCTGTGGCAGGAGCCCAGTGGTGGTTATGCCCGACCTGATGTGAGTGTCCCTATAAAAGCCCTCAGGGCAGAAGAGAAACTTCTTCTTGAGACCTCTAATCTCTTAAGTATAGTGAGAACACGCTATCTGCACTCTTAGCCTTCGTCTTCTTCTTGCTTCTCCTTCATAGTACTAACTTAAGCGTCAGAGTATCCCCACCGGGTAAACTCCCTGGGGATTCTTCTTCTTCTTCTTCTTAGGTACCTTCCAGGAGCCACGTGAGTGCCATCTAGGAATGACTGGATCGTGCTACATCATTTGGCGCTGTCTGTGGGAAACGCTTCAAAAAGCCTTTCTCTAAACTTTCACATTTTCTTACCCTCCAAAAACTCAACACTCATGGCTTTCTCTAGCAACATTGGATGAAGCACGGAGATGAATAACTCCATGGAACAGCCCCAGCTCCCTACTATTTGTATTAGACAGTTCACCGTCCCCCTCTCAGCGGACGGGATCCCTATTTTGAACGTGCTTCTTGCAGGGGCACCTGTCATTGCTCCACTCCCTACCGCAGTCGGAACAACCTTCACTGAACCCTTGGTTGTGCCCCCAGCGACCAGCCCGAACCAGCTGGAAGATTTGGTGCAGTGCATGCGGGCCATGCAGGCTCAAATGCAGTAGTTTCAGCAGTTTCAAATCTATCAACAGCACGTGTTGCACCAAGACTCTCAGCACCAGTTTCCCCTGCTACCGCAACCGCAGCTTCAGCAATCGCAACTCCCTCCTCGGCACCCAGCCTCACAGCAGGCTAGGTCCCATTGTCAAGAGGAGCACCTTTCCCGCCAAGGAAAGGCTCCCCTGAACTCTCCAAGGAGTCGGGCCTCCTCTCGTAGCAGGCAGGAAAGGCCGGCCACTCCGGCCTCGCCACGGGAGGTCAGGTCGAAAGGACCCCAGCTCGCCAAGCTTGCATCGTCTCAGCCCTCCAAGCTCGATACCCCATTCTTACAGAACCGGTTCGAGATCCTGGCCGTAGGCTCCAAGCAGGAGCCCTCTGTCCATAGCCGTCACCAGTGGCTTGAGCTGCTTCCTGCACACACCATTCCTGACATTACAGAAGTGAGCAGCACGAATGCCGAGCCCGCCAAGAAGCAGAGACGTCGCCGCCGAGCTCGTTGGTCTGCCACCCACGACCTACCCGAGCTCGGAGGCAAAGAAGAGGTAAGATCGGGCGAAGTCAAGGCACCCCTCCTTTCCGTTCAATCCCCCTATCTCCCGAGCTCCTAGCAGTCCCAATGCCTAAAGATTTCAAGCTCCCCCCTCTTGACAAGTACAACGGGTCGTTCGACCCAAATGATCACGTAGATGCCTTCCAATTGCAGATGCACCTGGCGAGAGCCAGTGAGTTGTGCATGTGCGTGGCCTTCTCTACCACTTTTAGAGGGGCAACCCGCACGTGGTACCGAAACTTGGCACCTGGGTCGATAAGAAGTTGGGCGTAGTTCTTACAAGCCTTCGTGTCCCACTTCGTCACTAGTAAGCGGTGTCCGAGAACTGAAGAGAGTCTCCTCAACAAAGTACAAAGAGAAGGAGAGTCCATCCGGAGCTACATCAAGCGGTTCAACGATGCTTGTATGCAAATACCGCGCTTGGACCCCGTCGTGCGCCTAGCAGCAGCCAAGAAAGGCGTGATGCATAAGGAGTTCAAGTGGCACATGGTCATCAACCAACCAACGACCATAACCGAATTTCTTAAGCTCGCGGACAGGTTTATGGCCACCGAGGAAGATATCAACTAGAAGGGCGAGGGCGCGCCTGAAAAGAGGAAGAGGGAAGAAGAGCCTTCCAATCAAGGGGACAACCGAAAGAAAAATGATGCAGGTTGGGGGGCCAAGCTAGGACAGTCATTCCGAGCTCCCGCGGTGGACCGAACCGATTACACTCCACTGAACGCGAAGCAAGCCGAGATCCTGATGGCGAACAAGGATGCCCCTATGTGAAATGGGCACCTCGTTTGAAGGGGAATCCCAATGAAAGAAACAAGAATCTATACTACAGTTTTCATAGAGATCATGGTCATAGTACCGAAATTTGTAAAAACCTCCGCGACGAGATTGAGAAGCTCATCCGTCACGGGTATTTAAGAAATTTTGTACACAATAATAGTAATAGTAATAATAAAGTAGGTCAGCAAGGAGAGCACGGTAAGGATGCCCCCGAGTCCAGCAGTAGGCCGGCCGAACAGCCATAGAGGCAGCCTCCGGAAGAGAGGCCGGTTTGGGGGACCATCCACATGATAGTGGGAGGCTCGATTGTTGCGGGTTGTACTTCAGCAGCGGCTCAAACGTCAGTTCGTGAGGCCGCACGAGAAGAGCAGAACCCTCCAAAGCGGTCGAGGATAGAAGAGCCAATTTTCTTCACAAAAGATGACACACGAGGGGTTCACTACTCCCACGATGACGCACTTGTGATAAAGCTGAGGGTCAACGACTTCGAGGTCAGACGCGTACTTGTCGACTCAGGCAGTTCAGCCGACATCCTCTTTAAAGCTGCATTCGACCAACTTCAGCTACAGAGAGGCGACTTGAAGCCTACAAACACTCCTTTGGTGGGCTTCAGCGGAGAAGAAGTCTGGATCCTTGGGAAAATAACAGTACCTGTGGAAATCGGCGCATGGCCTTGCATAGTCAGATTCAAACATGACTTCCTAGTGGTCATGACCCCCTCCCCCTACAATGCCATAATAGGTCAGCCGATCACCCATGTCCTACGGATGGTGGTCTCCACTTACCATTTGGCTATGAAATACCCAACAGACTTCGTTGTGGGGGTAGTGCGGGGTGACTAGCTCGAGTCTCGCAAGTGCTACGTCGCCGCCCTGAAGGGAAAGACCAAGGTGGCTGACAACCTCGAACTGGAGCGGCCTACGGAGCAAGGCAAAGAACGAGCCGCTTCCACGGAAGAAACAGTCACAGTCCCGACTTCAGCGGCAGACCCAGCTCGGACGCTTCAGATCGGCGCTTCCGTCCAGGAGCCTCTACGATCCGAACTAGTAAGGTTCTTACATCAAAATCTAGAAATTTTTGCATGGTCCGCGGCAGAGATGCCCGGTATAGACCCCAAACTCATAACTCACAAGCGGAATATTGATCCTGTAGTTAGGCCCGTTAGACAGAAGAAACGCAACCTAGCCCCAGAGCGGTGGAAAGCGGTCGACGAGGAGGTCGAGAAGCTCCTCGCAGCTGACATCATAAGAGAAGTCCACTACCCTATCTGGGTGCCCAACCCCATCCTAGTAAAGAAGGCCAACGGCAAGTGGCGCATGTGCGTCGACTACACCGACCTAAACCGGGCTTGCCCAAAAGACTGCTTCCCACTCCCCAGAATTGACCGCTTGGTGGACGCGACCTCAGGGCACGAGTTGCTAAGTTTCTTGGATGCCTATTCGGGCTATAACCAAATCAAGATGGACCCGGCAGATGAAGAAAAGACTGCCTTCATCACGAAGTTCGATCTATACTGTTACAAGGTTATGCCCTTTGGGTTGAAAAACACAGGGGCAACCTTTCAAAGGCTTGTAAATAAGTTGTTTGCGCCACTAATTGGCAGAAAAGTAGAATGCTATGTAGACGACATGGTCGTCAAAACCCAATTCTCGCATGAATTAATACAAGACATGCATTCTATTTTTGAAATTTTGCGTAAGTTTAATATGAGGTTGAACCCAAATAAGTGTGCATTCGGTGTGACCTCGGGCAAGTTCTTGGGGTACATCGCTAACCGGCATGGCAGTGAGGCCAACCCAGACAAAATTAAGGCCATCTTAGATATGAGACCACCCCAGAAGTTGAAGGAGGTTTAGAGGTTGAATGGCCGCATAGCCGCCCTGAGCCGCTTCATGTCCAAATCGGCAGACTGCTGCCTATCGTTCTTTAAGGCAATCAAGAGTAAAGGTTTCGAATGGACCCAAGACTATCAGCTCGCATTTGACGAGCTCAAGAAATACCTTGCTAGTGTGCCAATCTTAACCTGGCCCAAGGAGGGTGATATTCTAGAACTATACCTCTCAGCAAGCGACGAAGTGGTCAGTTCGGTACTAATAAAAGAAGTAGATCGGGTTCAGCGACCCATCTATTATGTTAGTAAAGTATTGCAAGGAGCAGAGACGAGATACCCCGAGATAGAAAAGCTGGCTTACGCACTGGTAATTGCAGCCCAGAAGCTTCGCCCGTACTTCCAGGCTCATACTGTTATCGTTCTCACTGACAAGCCTTTAAGGCAAGTCTTACTTAAGCCCGAGGTCTCTGGTCGGTTGATAAAGTGGGCCGTTGAGCTCAGCGAGTATGACCTCCAGTACAAGCCGCGAACTGCCATTAAGGCCCAAGCCTTAGCAGATTTCATAGCCGAATGAACATTCAGCTCCGAAGTCCCCAAGCCGGTTGAGCACGAGGCTCCCAGCTCGGGTGAGCCCGAAGCTCCCAGGCCGGTCGAGT
The DNA here is from genome assembly GCF_055504915.1 of Nelumbo nucifera. Classification (NCBI taxonomy): domain Eukaryota; kingdom Viridiplantae; phylum Streptophyta; class Magnoliopsida; order Proteales; family Nelumbonaceae; genus Nelumbo; species Nelumbo nucifera. The sequence continues at coordinate 140,760,811 of NC_142649.1, read as the reverse complement.
CCGAACCTCGTGAGGTAGCAGCCAGTGTGGCATCTCTCCTAGTTCGGCCAGACACGAGCTGGGATGAGGAGCCATGGATCCTTCACGTAGATGGCTCCTCGAACTAACAGGGCAATGGAACCGGAATAGTTCTGCACAGCCCAAGTGGCACGAAACTGGAGTACGTGTTATGCTTCGAGTTCACGACATCTAACAATGAAGCAGAGTACAAGGCATTGATAGTTAGACTAGCCTTAGCCAGAGAAGTAAAAGCCAAGAACATCGTTATCTGCACCGACTCCCAGCTCGTGGTCAACCAGGTCACTGGCGAGTACGAAGCTCGCGAGCCGACCATGGTCACCTACTTAGCCAAAGTCAGAGAGGCCCTGCTCAACTTCCAGTCACACTTCATCAGACAAATCCCTAGGTCGGAGAACGCTGAGGCCGACGCCCTGTCCAGGTTAGCCAGCACTAGTGATATCACCATGAGAACTGTGTACATAGAGGACCTACCTCGGCCTAGCATTCTTGGGGGGTAGAGGAGGTCGCTCTCATCGTTCAAGCGGAGCCGAGTTGGATTGACCCGCTCACGAGCTTCTTGCTACACGGCACCCTCCCTGCAGATCGCAATGCAGCCAAAAGGGTGCAGCGCCAGGCAACCAAATACGTCATGATAGACGAACGGCTATACCGGAGATCCTACACGCTCCCCTACTTGCGTTGCTTGCGACCTACCGAAGCCGAAATCGTACTCCGCGACACTCATGAGGGTCTGTGCAGCGGACACTTGGGAGCAGGGCCCTCGCCCAAATGGCACTTCGACAAGGGTATTATTGGCCAACAATGAAGGCAGATGCTATTGAGCTCGTCAAAAAATGTGACAAATGCCAATATTCACCACCAACCCGCTACCTACCTCAAGTATCTCACCAGCCTGTGGCCCTTTGCACAGTGGGGCATCGATCTACTCGGGCCATTCCCGCTAGCAACGGGTGGAAGGAAGTTTTTAGTAGTAGCAGTGGACTACTTTACCAAGTGGGTAGAAGCCGAACCCCTCGTAATGATCACAGCCCGAAATGTTCAAAACTTCTTTTGGAAGAACATCGTGTGCCGCTTTGGATTACCTCGGGTATTGATTTCTGACAACGGCAAGCAGTTCGAGGACATTAAATTTCAAGACTGGTGCCAAGACATGGAATCCGATAGAATTTTACTTCAGTCGTGCATCCTCAAGCAAACGGTCAGGCAAAAGTCACGAACAGAGCCATCCTTCGCGGGCTGAAAGCATGGCTGGACCAGGCTAAAGGGTTGTGGGCAGATGAGTTACCCAGCGTCTTATGGGCTTACCGGACCATGGAGAAGACCGCCATGGGAGAAACACCCTTCAATCTCACCTACGGCACCGAAGTAGTGATCCCTGCAGAGATCGAGGTGTCTACGCTGCGACTAGAAGCATACAGTGATCAGACAAATGAAGACGAGCTCCGTACCAACCTCGATCTACTCGATGAAGTAAAGAACCTCGCGTATATCAGGACTGTAGCCTACCAGCAGAGAGTAGCTCGGTACTATAACGCCAGGGTCAAGAAGCGGAACCTCCGCGTCGGTGACCTGGATCTTCGAAAGGTTATGGTACTTGAGCCCGGCACTGGCAAGCTTGGGTCTAACTGGGAAGGACGTGAAACGAGTACTCGGGGAAGGAACATATGAGCTTGAGACCCTCGAAGGGAAACAAGTACCTCGGGCATGGAATATTGTCAACTTAAGACAATACTATCTATGACAATCGAGCAGGCCACGAGCCACTCCCAAAGCCTAAGGGCCGAAATGCCGAGCTAACACGATCTCGACGCAATCAGACCCAGTTATCTTCATGACATGGGCGAATTTCAAGTGAGGAGTGTAAGCAGCTCGGGCTTAAACCCCGCCAAGCATAGCTTGTTCTAGTATGATGATCGAACTAGAGAATAACCAACTAGCATATAGTTCGGGCACACGTGGTAATCACTTTGTTGTGCACCATAAAGATGCCTTTAACGGTTTAAGGAACAGTTCGAGGTAACAATTATCGAGGAGTTTTACTTCGGGTACGTAGCTCTAATAGCTCGGGTGTTGAGATCGCCTTAGCAAAGATAAAGAGCACATCATACTTGGAAGAAAAAAGGGAGAACTTTCATTGTCACTAAAAAAAGAGAGAAGAAAAATAACAATGCGGTAATTGAGCTAAACAGCTTGGGAAAGTCTGACTATCACAGGGCACAACCGCCCAACCAAAGACTTGTGAAAGACCGGGTTTACGGCAACCGGAAGCCACCAGAAGTCCAGAGAAACACCGCCTCAGGGATCCGCCTCCTCATCCTCTGGGGAGTCAGGCTCCTCTTCCTCCGCTTGGTCCGCCGTCTCATGAGGCAGACCCTTCATAGTAATTCCGTCGAGGTTGAGTCCGGAGAACTTCTTCCGAACCAGCCACCGGCAAAGCTTAAACCCAGAGTGGTACGAATCCGAACCATACTCTGCCTGGAGGTCATGGAATTCCTGGGAGTCTTTAAAATCCCAGACCGCATTCTCTCGTTCAGCCTCCACCATCTGATCAAAGTTTCGAGTCCGATTTAGAAGAGGGGACTCCAAGTCCCACACCTGATGCCTGAAGAACTCCCTCTCTGCCGCCATCCTCGACGATTCCTCCTTGTAACGCACACTCTCTTCAGAAAGTCGGGCGATTTGAGCCTCCTGGTCGTGGATGAGCAACTCCTGAGACTCGCTCCCCTTGCGGGTGTGATGGAGCTCGCCTCGGATCCTGTCGAGCTCGCCCTGGAGCTTCTTGTTAGCAGACCGTTGGTCGAGGGTATCGACGCGATGGACGTGCGTCTAGAGAGCCATGGCATGGATGGCGGAATTCACCTGCCAACGGAAGAGAAGATCAGAGGACAGCGGAGAGGAGAAAAACAAGAGAGGAAAAGGGTCACTTACCACCATGCAGTGGGCATAGGCGAACGCGGCAAGGTCCCCGGGCTCCATATTCCTTCACTGAGCAACCTCATCGTTAGCAATCGCCTTCCGGCTCCTTCGGCGAGCCACAAGGTAATCGTTCACCCCTTCCCATTTCCTCACTGGGAACTGGGGGTAAGGGTGTGGCTGGAGGGGGTTACAGTGAGCCTCTCCTATTGAGGGAGCTCATCCCCCCCAAAGCCGACCCCACTAGTTCCCTCGGGAGGGGTGCCAGAATCTCAGGCGGAGGGGAGGATAAAACCGGCTCGACAGACCCGAACTCAGTACCTCTTGAGGGGGGAGTCCGGTCGGGGTGCGACCTTTTCGCATAGCGCCTTTGGCTGCTCGAGAGATGGCGGCGTGAATCGGCACTAGACATGATGGCTGCCAAGAAGAGCATCAGTGTTAGTCCAACAAGAATATAATATATGCATGCGAATGTGAGTACAACATCCTTACAGAGACCACGCGACCTAAAGAGACAACCTACCCGGGCTCAAGCCGGCCTACACGAGCCTCTCCTCGGCCAAGTAGTCCAAGAAAAGGAAGCCTACCGATGCCCAGGACAACATCATTTTTCGAGTTTCGGGGTCTTGGATGGCGCCCCTCCAAGCAATTGGGAAGGGCCACCCCTCAGGGTTGCGAACCACAAAGTAATCCCGCTTCCAGGCGGGAATCTTATTCGATAGCTCGTGCAAGAGCTTATAGCCGCGACGGGGAGAGAGGTAGTAAAAGCGCCTCTCCAGAGGAACCCCAGGAGCAGCTTTTTTATACAAAGGATAGAGGCAAAAAATATCAAGGGCCAAAGGAAGACAATACTCGTAACACAAAGATATAGTCCCAACCATGTTTCGAATGGCGTTGGGATGAAGCTGGTCAATGGTGACATTAAAGTGATTTAGCACCTCCACTATCAAGGGGTGCAGGGGGAGACGCAAGCCAGCCATGAGCTGTTCCTTGAAGATTACTATGTCATTGGGACCATGCTCCCAGGGGAAGTTGCCGGTAGGGAGGTTGTAGACCAGGTCCCCAGGGAGGCGAAAGTAGCGGATTAGAGATCTAAGTCTCTCCACTGTCATGGAGGAAGGGCCGAAAGTGTCAGGCTCCCTCCCCCCTAGAAGTAGATGCTACATCGCCGGAGACCTCCCGAGCCTCCTGGATCTGCTCCCAGGCTCCCCCCGAGCTCAAGGGAGCATCGTCGTCCTGGCTATCGCCCCGGTGGTAGGTGTGGTATGGGTACCCAGACATGGCTGACAGCGATTGGGACTCACTAGAGGAGACGGAACGAAGCAAATTGAGGAATTCGAGTAGAAAAGATGAAGTGTGCAACACCAGAATCCGAAGACAGCAAGATGGCGTGGGAGAAAATGAGGCCCGGGAGGCCCCCCTATTTATAGTCTGCACCCTTTTAAATTGACAGCCCAAATCAACGCAGATCCAATGGCCCGTTGGTGCCCTGACCGCACGCCTTCTGAAAACCGAAGGTGATTGGAGGCACGTCTTCCATAATTAAGGTAATCATGGCCGCATGACGTTCGGAGGTAAAAGCCACTTCAACACGTTTTCGAAATTCGAAAAGTTAGGAAAGTCGAAAAATCTCTTGATTCCCGCAAATGCATTAATGTGGGCAGTCAATCAAGTTTGAATTTCGGTCAAATCAGTCCATCGCGCTTCACAAACTCCCTGCGCTAAGGCAGTGCTTTTAGCCCAAGGAGTGGGGGGCAATGGATGGAGGGTGATTTGACCCCACCTATGAAACAGTGACACATGGACACTAAATCAGCACGAGCGATAGCTCAGCGTTGTAACCTGGTACGACCAAGTGACGGGCCTGCAAAGCAGCTCGCTACATTGTAGCTCACGAAAGGATTCCGCTGCGATGCGAACCCCAGGCTCCCCGAGCTACCATTGAAGAGATACTCCGAGGCAACTTTAGCTCGCAAGCTAAAGTTATTAGCTCATCTGAGCTCCCAAGCAGACAAGTCATTTCGAGGACCAATTCCACTAAAGGTAATCCTGGAGTGTTCCAAGCTCGTTACAAAATAGCTCGCGAATGAGCCGCACGAGCGCTCTTCAGGAAGCTTCTGATTGACAGACCGTACCGATCAGACTGCGCCATATCCCTTACTGACGGCACAGTCCCAGTAAGGTGACTAGAGGGAATGTAATCCCTGCGGTCATCTAGAGCACCACGGACGTGGCAGTAGGGTGACTCACACCTCGGCTAGGGGGAAGCCAAGAGGTATTGGAATAGTGTTTTCTTGCCCAACGACTATTGTTGTTGCCTGTCGAGGCAGCTGCCTATTGTTCCTAGCCCTTGATGGGGCAGCTGCCTTGCGGGAGGCCTCTTGCCAGTGCCACAACTCATCCAATTGTTGGGCGAAATTGTCCATTGCTCATGTGCGACCAAGTTTTGAGCATTTGGGACATTGTCTTGGTTATCATCCAACGTTGGAAAATAAAGTTTGTTAAGGGGAAGATGTTAAGTATTTCCCACAGATGGTGCCAATTGTTTTTGCCAAATTTTGAGTCGAGGGCAGTGAGGAAATCTCCAAGGTATGAGGGCTACGGGTCCCACCTGTTGAGAGTAAAAAGATGTTAGAGGCCCTAGGAATGTTCTCATGGGCGAGGACTTTGATGATCAATTTAGCCGAGGGCTTAGAGTAAGCTAAGGTCACCACAAGAGAGTAAGTATTAACTTAAGTATGCCTGTTATACTTTTAGATGTAGTGTCCCTTTTATAGTGGGAGTCGCCCAAGAGAGGAGTAATGAACGGCAAGTAACCATCTCGTAGATTGCAATCACATAGGGGGAGTTAGAGAGAGTCAAACGACACGACCCCTTTATCAGTGACGTAGGAGTAAATGTGCCAGGATCATGTGTTTGCATTAAATGCTCCACAACCGTTCAGGGCAGGAGTTATCTCAATGCCCTTTTGGGAATTGTCAACTGGCGAAAGTACCGCTGGCTGATGCCAAGTGGTCTAATAATTCAACTACATATACCTACACCAAACTAAAATATTGTACTAATTTATTTATTTATTTTATCTTGGTGGTGTAGTAAGTAAAGCACCTTCCAAGTAGGGTTGTCAACAAAGTCAAATATAGTACCATCTTGCCTGATTTTTTCTTTTTTTGTCCCTGAAATCCGATATGATATGAATACATGCATGTAATTATGTATACATGGTCAACATTTATAATTATATAAAATATATGATTAATAAATTTAATTTTTTATATTTATACACATCTATTTTATATATAAATTAAAAAATACTTATTATTTAGTTTTTTTATTTCCTTCAATTTAAAGTTTAAAACAATGAAATGTATTAAGGTTAAATCCAATTTCGTTACAAAAAATGATCAAATTGATTTGAGTTTTTTAAATAATTGGATTGGATTCAGATCTGGTTGGATCTCTTTAGACTCCAACCCAGAGTTTATGCCATAGGAGAAATCTGAGCTTGCAATTTCATAGGACCCAATGTTATAAAATGACACATGCCAATATAAGAAGTGATTATAGTGGTTCCACACAGATGCTCACAACATATTCTAACTAGGGGTGCAACTCAGATTAGTCTTAAGACACTTAGTTAACATTTTACACAATTTAGTCTTTTGCTTTGAGTTAGATTCATTCGAATTCTAATAAAGTCCCAACTAGACCTGTCCATGGGCCAGGTAGCCTGATGGGTTGCCCCGGCCTAACCCGATCTAAGTTAGGCTTGGACAAGATTTCATGCTTGCGGGTTCAAGCTCGGGTCGGGCTCAGGCTTAGGCCTGAATATATTCTGTGAATGTAGAGGCAAAGCCCGACCTGTGAATAGGTCTAGTCCCAACCCTAATCCACCCAAGGTGCAATTCTAATTTTGACTATGTGTGGGGAACATCTCTCCATAATACAGGTTCTCCCAATGCATCGTAGGGATTGTTGTGGGGCATGTGTGGAGTGCGCTCTGTTGGGAGCAAATTCGAACTCAAAGTCTCAAATAAAAGGGGTTGTGTGGTCAGTAAAGATTTTTGAGTCTGTGTTCTGCCCAGTGCACCCACTAATGAGAGGTGAACATGTCATCTGATTAGTGGTTCGGCTGGTTGAATTGGCCACAAAACACAATTTGGCCTTTCCTCTCATGTTAGCACTTGACTCAAACCCCCTCTGTCTTCCGAACCTAGCCCTATTACTAGATCATCAACAACCAACACCAACCAATGCTGACGGCAAAGGATCAACCGGTGATCAATGGTAAGTTGTTGCGCTTCCTCCTCTTCCTTCCCTACAAATTCAGTGGTGAAGAGTGACTTATGATGCAACATATGAACTCTCGGTTGCAAACGAGTAGCTCCGATGGCATCCCCACAATTGGTTCCTCCACCATGAAGTCCACGTGATTTAAACCACTCTCTCCCATTGCAATGGTGATTCCCTGTGTCTGGCAAAGGGCCAATGGCTATGGGTGCAAGAGTAAGCCGTTGTCAAACCCACACTATGCCTAGGAGTAGAGATAGGAAAGTTGCCAACGGCTTCAGCGTTGGCGACCACCGGAGCCACAACAACAGAGACAACTAATAACTCTGTATTTTGATGCCTTGAGGGCATCATTTCAAGGGTATTTTCGGCCTTAGAATACTCAAAGTATGCCATTTTCCCTAGTTAAATTCAATGTTGTGACCTCTGAGAGTTTCTATGCAAATTCTGGGGAAAACTAGGAAGTTTTCATGGCTGAAATGTAGATTTTGGGAAGCTGGTGTGAAGCCCAGCTGAGAGAGGGGTGTTTTTCTAAAAAAATGAAAACAGGAGGGCGCCTCCTACATGCTAAACCCAGTTTGGCGCCCCTCCTACTGTATTAGCATGCTCCCCACGCCTTAGCAAACCCTATGGCGCCTTTTAACCCATTCTTTTCACTCTTAACAAACCCTAGCCGCCCCTAACTGCTAAATCCTCACCTTCCATCCCTTCTAATCTCCACCATTCATTCTAGGGCACTCTCCTTTTAGCATTCTAACCCTAGGAGCCACCTAACTTCTAATCTTCACCATTCAGCCTTTAGTCGTTAAATCTCAGCCTTACATAATATTGGGTGCCTTCTCATTTTCTTCTCAGCCCTAGGATCACCCTAGAACCATCCTAACCCTTCATTCTAAACCCTAGGGCACCCATATTTTTGCTAAAACCCAGTTGCCGCCCCCCTCTTTCTCTCTAATTCTAGTTATATCCACCATTCTCTATAAAAAGGACCCTAGGGGCCCTGGAGAAGGGGTTGATCAATTCATCCAGTTACAAGGCTAAGGTTTCTTGAGGAGTTCAAGGGTTGTAGAAGGGGTTCCTGCAAGCTATTTAACAATTCTACAACTATTGCCACTGGATCTGATCAACCATTCTTTTCTTTTCCGTTATTTTTATTTCTGCAATCTTTTAGATTTAATTCTTGTTCGTTTCTCTGTTTTGCAGATCTGAATTCGTTCAGTTCAAGGCTAAGGTGTCTCGAGGGGTTCGAGGGTTGTAGAAAGGACGGACGCCTGTTTCTTGTTAGGAGGGGTTTTTGCAAGCTGTCTAGCCGATCTGTAGCTACCGCCACCGGATCCAGATTCTTGATCGTTTTTTTTTTTTATTTATTTTTTTTATTTCCTTTGTTGATTCTCATACTTTATTAAATTTTGATTTTTTTATTTATTGTCTTGTTTAAATTCAAAACATTTAATTTCAACAATAATAGATTTTATTTTCGTATTTTCTGCCATTCCCGATTGCATTCTCTTGTCTGGATCTAAGTATATATTAATTTTTCACTTGCTTCCCTATGGATATGACCCGTACTCACCCAATTACTACGTTAGTAGTTATTTGAGAATCGGAAAAAATTTATAAATATTAAATTGGTGTTCCGAAGTGGTTAACGACACGCTTCCGCCATCATCAACAACAAGACGACGAAAACGTCTTCTTGGGTTCACAGGTGGATTTCTTTGTTGCCACAACAACAAGATTCTTGTGTTTAGGGGGGGATTTTCTGGTGGGAAACGTCTCATTCTTCTTATTCGTCTCTGGTCATGTAGTCGGATTTGTGATTGCTTCGCTGGATATGTGAAGAATGCAACAATGGGAGTTGTCTTTGTTGTTCGACACCTTGAACGTGTTACAAGTGGTGAGATTGTTAAGGACCAGGGGTCACTACATGATTGACTTGGCCACTGGGGTCGATGCAGGCTTGTTGTTTGATTCTTTAGTCGACAAGTATGAAGAGGACAGAAAGAGGAGAAGAGCAGCAACAACTCATTAGATCTTACTTTAATTTATTTAACCGATTCTTTTGTAGTAGAAAACTGTAAAGTGAAGAAGGAGGGGGTTCATATGCAACCTATGTTGTATCAGGTCTGGGCATGCAGAGCATATGAAAAGGAGGGAGAGGAAGAAGACGTTTAGATGATTTGTCCTTCACAGCCGATGGCTTCGTCATTCACGATGGTGCTGGTTGGAGTGAAGGCGTCGATGAGCTTGGAGGTCCTAGGGTTTCGAAATGAAAAGAGGGAGGGGGAGTTCGAACTCGTGAAGACAGGTGAATGAGTTTTGCCTCTTTGCATTCGGTTGAACCGAAGGGAATTGATTAACAGACTTCCAAACTCGACCGTTACACATTTAATGCCGAACATGATTGGTAGGTGCAGTGACAAGTGCATAGAATGCGGACTCAAAATTTCTCTTAAATGCGATTGGATGAAAATGTTTCTTTAAATGGATTTAAATTAAATATAATAAAATAAAAATTATAACATTTATTAGGAAACAAGGGTTCCACTATGATATAGAAAAAATATGATATGGGAAAAACAATTGACCAATAAATTGGAATCATAAACATGGTTACAAATAAGGTATTATTTTATCAAAATTCATGAGTGGTTTTTGATTGCTCAAAACTCTTTCCATATCATATCTTTTCTGTTTCATAGATTTCCTTAGGAAACAAACAAAATAATATGTATAAGTAAATATTAATTATATATGAAATATGATATTTGAAATCAATCAATTGAGAAGTGGATCGTTGGTGTATTAATGGGTTTGTTTCAGTATTGATGCCGAATCAAATCCCGTAACCACCGCTTTGGGGAGAAAATGGGTAAGGGGTGATTATTAGTGGTGCATGGTACCGAATTTAAAATAATGGTATTGAAAATTAAATCTGCACGGAATTATTATCTGCTTTATACTAAATAGTATCAATAATAAATAATTATAAATTTAAATATTTAAATTATATTACAACCATAGATATTATCTCTGTTTTAGCTTTTAAAAATAAAAGGGAAATTGTCTAGAACTTACCATGAGTTTTCAACATTTCTCTTAAATTCACCACAACTTTTCAAAATGTTTAAAACTCACCATGTCACTAACTTGAAGTTAAACAGGCTAACGGGTGTTAATATATTACTATTTTAACCTTCATAGAAAAATATAAAATATATACAAAATAAATTAACGGGTGTTAATATATTACCATTTTAATATTTAGACATGAAATAAGGAAAAAGTTCAAAATAATACTTTCAAATATAAAATACATAAAAACATAGAAATTACAAAAAATATAAAAATATAGAAATGGAAAACATAATAAAAAATTATTTTCAAATTATAAAAACTATAGAAATTGAAAAAAAAATCAGAAAATAAAAATTGTAGAAAAAACATAAAAAATTATAGAAAAACACATAAATTGCAAATAAATAACAAAAAATACAGGAAAGTTTATAAATTGTAGAAAATAGAAAAATGTAAAAAAACGGAAATTATAAAAAGCATTAGAAATTATAAAAAAACATTAAAATGCAAAAAAAAAAGAAGATTGAAAACTAAAAAAGACATTTTTTCCTCTAACTCTCACCATTCAAGGGTAATTTGGTCATGAAAATTGTTATTTATGCTGACATGAACACTTTTATTAAAAAGCATTAACAGTTCACTAACGAAAAACGGAAAGTGAGTTTTGGAAAATAAGATTATTGATATAGTGAGTTTTAGATATTTCGAAAAATTGAATTTAAAAGAAATATTGAAAAGTGACGGTGAGTTTTAGACAATTTCTCAAAATAAAAAAATATAAAAAATGTAAATTAATTCCCACTAATTTCTATATACTCATATGCGAGTTTTCCTAAATACTCTCCGCCTCTCTGGAATTCTCCTCTCCGCGTCGATCTCCTTCAAAGGGAAGGAAGCATTTCCGTAGCAAACAACCCGACAAAAAAAGAAATAAATAATAAGCAACTCGCTTTCTTGAGCTGCTTTTCTCTTCGAAACATCGTTGAAGAAGGGAATTTCTAACATATCAACTTTCTGGTCAATTCCGCCTTTACGGATTCAATTTACCAGCATTGTTTTGCAGCTTCCTTGTCAGTGTGGATCCAGTCAGAGAAGCACAGCTGATATGTCGGAACGAGTGACGGCATAATCCCTGCTTGCCTTCATATTTCTGATTTTTCCCCATTATTTTGATCGGAAGAAGGCCAAGGTTGATTTCAGGCGTCGGATTATAGTCCATCTCAGCTCAGTTTGATTGTTTTTGACGGAGAAAACTGCCGTCTTTCATTTGAATCAGCCTCATTCTTTCCAAGTGTACCCTTAATTTTATTCATAGGGCGGCAGAGAAGTTAGAACCGCATCCAACATCTTGAGATTTTGCTGGAATAGCAACTTCGTTGAATCTGTTGTAAATGATCGAAGTTTGATTCGCTTCCAGAGACTTTAGGTAACGAAAGCGTTGAGGGGGCATATGGGTATATTCTTTTTCCCTTGTCAGTGACTGAGAATCAATATTCTTTAGCCATCGATGAAATGAAAAAGGCAATAGGCGTTTGTAACGCTGATTTTTTTGATGAATGAGAACGGATGGATGCGAGAAGTGCAAGTTCTGTTATTACTTTTGTCATTCTGTTTTTTGCATTGGCCACGGGAAGTTCAGAAGGAACCAGGAGGGCAGGGAAATTCTACTGGGCCAATGGGATTGCTGTGGCGTCTTCTCCAGAGATAGAAATAGACGAAGATATGGTAGGAGTCTTTTTGTCGTTCATTTGTTGCTGTTACTTTGTGCATCTTTTTTTCCCCTTTCTCGATGAAACGATAGTTGCTATTATCTATTTTGACTCCCGATTTCCCGTTAGTATGAACTTTTAAGCGGGCCTTTATTGTTTGGTGGCAGCTTAAATATATCAACTTATTTTTTCTATTTCAAGGTTTGAATGTTAATCAGAGATTTAAACTAGAATATCTGGTTGTATTGCCAGTGATTTTGCAGTTGAAGCTCTGCAACCATTTCCTATCATTAGACAAAGAATATAAGTTCCATATGATCCTGCTTTTGAGGAAAGGGTATCCACTGTTATATCTTTCCGGGGATGAAGTCTACATAAAGAAGCGTACTTCGGATGAGACCTTTGGTAACCAAATGAGTCCTCATGGAATCTCAATACTCTCATTACTCATTAGGGATTGATTGAAATGCTTTACCAACATGCCAGTAGAGGCCATCTTCAAATCCTTAAGCCTCTACTTTATTGGGAAAGTTTTTGCTTTCAATTATAAAAGGATGAAACAAGAGCCGATTAGCCTTCCAGTCATGCATGTCCCACCTGAATAATGGTGTTCACACCCTATTTCATTGCATCTTTTTTTGGTCAACCATTTCATTGCATCTACCCCTGTTAGGCTGTTACATACCTGACCAATAAGCCAAATGCCTTAGCCCTAGGGCTGTTAGAGTGCATCAATCCAAGCAATTTAATCTTCAGGGTCATAACATATCTACACATTCTATAGCCGACATCTCAGATGCTCTCTCTGGGCAGCTCTCTCTGACAGTATGTAGTCCTATCCATGATGGCTCTTACTTTAGTGGCAGATGGTCCTTTCATTTAGTGGCTCTCATTCTACTATAGGTATCCCTTTTTGTGATTCAAATACAAGAGTGGGGGCAGGCTCTGATACCAATTGTTACATACCTAATTGATACACCAAAAGCCCTAGGGCTGTTCAAACATGTCAAGTCAAGCTCTTTAATCATTAGGACTGTAGAAATCTCCAACTCATGACAACCACTTACAGCACCATTCTCAATAACCAGCCTCTAAGAAATAGGGAAATTCTCATGCAAAGGATACTTAACAAATTACTTGTCCTCCGGAAGAGTTATCCATCATTCTTTTTTACCCCTACCCCCATTCTCCTTTTTTCAAATTTTTATTGTTAAATTTGGCAAAAAATAGCTAAGTTCTATAAGATGGCATTCAGACATTAAAAAAGTTCTGAGAAGAGGGTGGTGTGAGTAGTTATTGAATGGGCTGGCAATCAATAAGATACAGCAGAAAGTCAAATGCTTGTTTGTAGAACAACTGTGAGTTTGTGAGACTTGTTCTTGCCCATACCTGTCCTTTAAATGATGTGGAGGATAGGAGGGCACGAAAGGCTGAAATATTCCACCAGCTTTACAATCTTTTTTGTTTTTGATAAATTTCCAACTTTACAATCTTACCCACCATATTGTAATGCTAAGAGAGGATTGTTCCATTAGAAGGATGATGTTGATCACCTTCGGCCTGTACTGAGGTTCAGTTTTCTGCAAGAAAACACAGAAAGAAAGGGATAAAACAGAAGAGAGAAGAGAGGAAGAGAAGAAGAGAAAAGGAGAGAAGAAGAATGAAAAGAAGGGAGCAGTTCTCACTATTCTGCTGCCCGGATTTTGTATTTATAGGTCTCTATCGTAAAGTAACTTAACAAAGACACCCCTGTTGACTAAGACACTACTTAACAGAATATAACAATAACTAATGTAGGCCCAACTAGTAAGCCTATGACAAGGCCTGAACTGATAAAACAAAGAAATAATTACTATACTGTTTCTCTACACTCCCCCTCAAGTTGGAATTGATATTTGTCATTCCCAACTTGCGTAAATCTGTCTCTAACTTGACCCTTATAACTGCTTTGGTGAAGACATCAACAAGTTGCATATTAGAGGCAACATACAGAAGGAAAACTTCTTGGGAGGCAACTCTTTCTCTAATAAAATGTCGATCCACCTCAATATGTTTGGTTCTACCATGCTGCATGGGATTATGAGCAATATTAATGGCGGCCTGGATATCACAATACAACATCAGTGGGCTTTCATATTCAACCTCTAACTCCTCAAGTAGTGATCTGTTGAGACCCAAACACCCCCTCCAGAACCCACTAGGGGAGTGGAGCAGGCCGCCACCTATCAGCCATTCACAAGAAGACAGAGGAGCCAGGTGGCAGAGCCCCAGAATTAGTTACACTCAGAGTTGGTTACTCTGCCACCTGAAGATTTTCCACCCATGTTATCTGCCAGAGTTAGTTATTCAGAAATCAGAGGATATTCCCTATGATATTACACCTGTAGGCCATCTATATAAGGCCATCATCACATAATGAAAGCAATGAATGATTCTCCCTTAGTTTTCCTCTCCTTGATTCCAGTTTCTTCCTTCCCTCCCTTCTCTCTTTTCTCTACATTTTCTGTTTCAGGAGGTCAAGCCTCCCTCGAAGAGGTTTCCGAGGTGAGCGGAAACTCACCAAGTTGGTATCAGAGCAAGGTTGCAGACCAGCTATGCCGCAGACAAGATCCTCTACCATGGAAGATAGAGTCGACCAACTTGAGATTGGGTTCTATCAGGTACTGAACAAACTCAGGGATCTCAAGGTGGTCATCTCTAACCTCGCCTCCCAACAACAATCCGGCGAGACCAGTCATCCAACAGGGGCCGATGCCTCTGTTTCCGGTAGCCAGGGAACTAGGGGTTACCCCACCAGAAAGGTTACTAAAATCAATTTTCCCAACTATTTCGGTGGAGATCCCATTCCTTGGATTTTCAGAGCAGAGAGATTCTTCGATTATCATGAAACCCCTGCACACCAGCGCGTCGCCATCGCTTCCATTCACCTAGAAGGCGATGCTATTCTCTGGCTTCAGTGGTATCGACAAACCCATCCTCAGGTAACTTGGGCGGAGTTCACAGAAGCCCTGTGCATCCGTTTTGGGCCGACGACGTTCGTGGATTACGACGAACTCCTCACTTGACTAAAATAGACCGGGACAGTAGCAGACTACCAGCTCGAGTTCGAAAGAATGGCGACCAGGGTACATGGATGGCCGGAGAAGGCTTTGGTAGGGTGTTTCGTGGGAGGTCTCAGAGAAGACATCCACCTGGAAGTGGGAGCTCTTCGACCAGCGACAGTCATGGCGGCGGTGGGTATGGCTCGCCTGTAAGAAGAGAAGATGGATAGCAGGCGCAGAACCAGCAAGCCTTCCTACCCGAATGTGAGGGCTCCCCAGCGGACCGAACAACAACCCATGAAACAAATTGGGGATTCTCAGAAGCCCATTCTGTCCAGGCCCACTGTGCCCTTCAAGCGCCTCTCATGGGCTGAGATGCAGGCCCGACGCGAGAAGGGCCTCTGCTACAATTGTGATGACAAGTTTGGACCAGGCCATAAGTGCCGAGTCCAGCGAGTGTTTCTCCTTCAGACAGAGGAAGAACCGGAAGAAAACATAGAAGACTGTGAACTGATCTCAGTTGAACCAGAACCGGGGGGAGCCGAGATCTCCTTACACGACCTCATGGACCTCAACCCTCTTCAGTCCATGCGAGTAGAAGGAAGGTTGGTGGGCCGATCTGTGATGATCTTGATTGACAGTGGCTCAACCCTGAATTTCATCACTTGTCGATTAGCAAGGCAACTAGGTATGTCTATACAACCCACTCCACTCTTTTCAATCTATGTGGCTAATGGAAGTCAGTTGACATGTGATGGTGTGTGCAAGAAGGAAAGGATCCTTATACAAGGCCACTATTTTGTGGTGGATCTCCACCAATTGGATTTCTTAGGGGCTGATATTATTCTAGGAATTCATTGGTTACGTGGCCTAGGGCCGGCACTGTGTGATTGGGCCAAAATGACAATGGACTTTTATCAAGATGGTCAAACTTTCCATCTCCAAGGGGTGCGACCTCCGAGTCCCCAAGGTGATATTGTAACTTCCATATTACGGGCCTCCAAGGATACTGGACAGCCCTTATTTATGCACTTAGGCATGCAGCCACAGTTCCAACTTTAAACAATCAAGGCTGTGACCAGCCCATGGATGCCCAACACGAGGCACTATGATCGATACTCGATCAGTTTGTTGATGTGTTCAAGGAACCAAGCCAATTACCTCCACCCCAGGCCCATGACCATCAGATACCCCTCTTACCAAATTCTAAACCGGCCAATGTGAGGCCATATAGATACCCCTATTTCCAGAAGCTAGAAATTGAGAAGGCGGTAAGAGAGCTAATGAACAAAGGGCATATACAAACCAGCACCAGCCCATTTTCATCCCCTATACTCCTAGTAAAAAAGAAGGATGGTAGTTGGCGGTTTTGTGTAAATTACCGAGCCCTTAATCAGATTACAGTGAAGGACAAGTTCCCGATACCCCTCATTGATGAACTGTTGGATGAGTTAGGAGAAGCACAGGTGTTCTCCAAACTAGATCTGCGATCCGGGTACCATCAGATCCGGGTTCGCTAGGCCGACATCCACAAGACCGCTTTCCGAACCCATGATGGCCATTATGAGTTCCTGGTTATGCTGTTTGGGCTCACCAACGCCCCCTCCACCTTCCAGGCCCTTATGAATGACATTTTCAGGCCTTTCTTAAGGCAATTTGTTTTAGTATTCTTCGATGACATTCTGGTTTACAGCAGGGACTGGGGCACCCATATGGAACATCTGAGACTTACCCTCACCACTCTAAAGGAGCATCAATTACATGCCAAAATGACCAAGTGTTCTTTTGGACAAAAACAAATACAATACTTAGGCCATGTGGTTGCAGCAGGGCGGGTCATGGCAGACTACTGTTAAGTCTCTCAGGGTTTCCTTGGGCTTACAAGGTATTATAGGCGTTTCATTAAGGGGTATGGGCTCATGGACGCTCCTCTAACGCACCTGTTGAAGAAGGATTCTTTCAGATGGGCTGATGAAGCCCCACGGGCCTTTGAAGACTTGAAGACAGTAGTTTCGAGCCCTCCAGTCCTTACTCTTCCAGATTTCACTCAGCCCTTTGAGATTGAGTGTGATGCCTCAGGTGCAAGGGTGGGGGTTGTCCTGATGCGGAAGGGACAGCCCATTGCTTACTTCAGCAAGGCCTTATCAGCCGCCCACCAGAACCAGTCCACTTATGTCAAGGAGATGATGGCAGTGGTAATGGCAGTCCATAAATGGCGTACCTATCTATTGGGGCGCCAATTTATCATAAGGTTAGACCAACGAAGTCTGAAATTTATAGCATAACAAAGAGTGCACACTCCAGGGCAGCAAAAGTGGCTTAGTAAACTGATGGGCTTCAACTACCGAATAGAGTATAAACCTGGGCCTGCTAACAGGGTAGCTGATGCCTTATCACGGGTAGAAGAGCTGGCCCAACTAACCTACTCTCAACCCAGTTTTCCCTTGTTTGAAACCATAAGGCAAGAAGCAAGGACTGATCCGCAGCTGCAGGACATTAGGGAAAAATTAAGGCAGAACCCTTCCCAGGTTGCAGGGTACCAAATTGTGGGACCAGACCTCTTCTTCGAGGGACGGTTCGTGATTGCTCCAAATTCCAGCCACAAAACTGAACTATTGAAGTTGTTTCATGATTCCTCCTTGGGAGGACATTCAGGAGTGCTAAGGACTCTAAAGAGGCTCAACAGCCACTACCATTGGGTAGGTATGCGCAAGGATGTTTACACTATGTATCTGAATGCCAGACCTGTCAACGGCAGAAATACTCCTCACAGTCTCCCGCAGGCCTCCTACAGCCCCTCAAGATTCCAGAGCAAGTATGGGAAGACCTCTCCATGGACTTCATCACCGGACTTCCCCGTTCTTTAGGGAAGGAAGTTATCATGGTAGTAGTTGACCGTCTCACCAAGTATAGCCATTTCTCTGCCCTGCCTCACCCTTACATTGCAGCAACGGTGGTTGACATCTTCATACGGGACGTCGCCAAATTGCATGGGACACCAAGATCCATTGTGTCGGACCGTGACCCTGCCTTCTTGAGTTCATTCTGGAAGGAATACTTCCGATTGCAAGGAACCCAACTGCACCCGTCCACAAGTTACCACCCCCAGACGGATGGACAGATTGAAGTTCTTAATCGGTGCTTAGAAGCCTACCTGAGGTGCTTCATAGGGGAGAAGCCCAAACAGTGGGCTCACTGGCTTCCGTGGGCAGAATACTGGTACAACACAACTTATCAGCCAGCAGCAGGAATGACACCCTTCAAGGCTCTATATGGTAGAGAACCTCCTCCCATATTACCTTATGAATTTGGGTCGGCTAAAATGGCAGAAGTAGAGACTCGCCTACTAGCTAGAGATGAGATCCTTAGACTGCTCAAGGCCAACTTGACTAAAGCCCAGCAAAAGATGAAGGCCTACTATGACTCTCATCACCGCCCACTAGAGTTTCAGGTAGGTGATTTTGTCTACCTTAAGCTCCAACCTTACCGCCAGGTCTCAGTGATGAGACGGGCTTGGCACAAGCTAGCTCCCAGATATTATGGGCCCTATAAGGTGCTGGAGAGAGTGGGCCTTGTTGCTTACAGATTGGATCTCCCTGCTACCTCGAAGCTACACCCGGTGTTTCACATTTCACTTCTCAGGAAAGCTGTGGGGAATCATACCCCTATCTCACCGAACTTACCCCAATTTACAGATGAAGGGGACATTTACACGGAGCCTGTCAAGATTGTGGATTTCCGATGGGTTCGGCGAGGAGGGCAGGTGGTGCCAAAAGCCAAGGTTGAATGGGCCGGTCTGCTTCCAGAAGAGGCCACATGGGAACCTTATCTAAGGCTGAATGAGAGGTTTCCCAACCTAGACCTTGAGGGCAAGGTCAGTGCTAAGGGGGGAGGAACTGTTGAGACCCAAACACCCCCTCCAGAACCCACTAGGGGAGTGGAGCAGGCCGCCACCTATCAGCCATTCACAAGAAGATAGAGGAGCCAGGCGGCAGAGCCCCAGAATTAGTTACACTCAGAGTTGGTTACTCTGCCACCTGAAGATTTTCCACCCATGTTATCTGCCAGAGTTAGTTATTCAGAAATCAGAGGATATTCCCTATGATATTACACCTGTAGGCCATCTATATAAGGCCATCATCACATAATGAAAGCAATGAATGATTCTCCCTTAGTTTTCCTCTCCTTGATTCCAGTTTCTTCTTTCCCTCCCTTCTCTCTTTTCTCTCCATTTTCTGTTTCAGGAGGTCAAGCCTCCCTCGAAGAGGTTTCCGAGGTGAGCGGAAACTCACCATGATCTCAGCCATAACACTTCAGCCACCCCATTAGCCATAGATTTGTACTCTGCTTTAGCATTAGAGTGGGCAAAACATTTTGCTTTTTACTTTTCCAAGAAACCAGATTGCCTCCAACAAGAGCACAGAACCCTAAGGTAGATCTCCTATCATCCACACAACCAGCCCAATCTGCATTAATGTACACTTCTATCTTCATGTGACCATTATTCTTGAAGAGTATACCTCTGCCTGGACACCTCTTCAAGTAGGCATGTATCCTTTCATCTGCAAGAAGATGGGATGTTTTGGGAGACTGCATATATTGACTAACTACACTAACAACATCAGAAATATCTAGTCGTGTTAGGCAAAGGAAGAGAAGCTTTCCAGTCAGTCTTTGATACATGGCTTTATCTTCAAGTGGCTCACCTCTTTCTGCATTTATCTTGTGATTCGGCTCAACTGGTGTGTCTACTGATTTAACTCTCAAATTTTCAACTTTTAGGGGATCAAGGGCATATTTCCTCTGAGAGATGAAGATGCCATGCTTAGATATAGCCACTTTAATTCCCAGGAAATATCGCAAATCACTCAGATCTTTCACTTCAAACTCCTTACTAAGCAACTTCTTGAGGGAATCAATCTCATCACTATCATTGCCTGTTACCACAATATCATCAATATATATAGCCAGGAACCTGTTTTGTTAAAAAATAGGGTGTCATTTGATTGAGACTGTACATAGCCAAAATTTTCCAAGGCACGTATAAACTTGTCAAACCATTTCCTTGGGGACTATTTCAAACCATACAAAGCTGTTTTAAGTCAGTAGACTTTCTTTCCATTATCTTTATCATAGAAACCAGGGGGCAACTACATATATACTTCTTCCTGGAGGTCACCATTCAAAAAAGCATTCTTAACATCCATCTGGAACAATGACCATGAGAAGTTTGCAACAAGTGACAACAACACTCTAATCGTGTTCATTTTGGCAACTAGTGCAAAGGTTTCTACATAATCAATACCATAAGCCTGTGTGTATCCCTTAGCAATTAGTCGGGCTCTATATCTTTTAAATGGAGCCATCTGCATTGTACTTCATAGTAAATATCCATCTACGCTCAACCGGTTTCTTCCCTTTTAGTTGATCTACTAGCTCACACGTATCATTTTTGATAAGTGCATCCATCTCTATCTTCATTGTTTCTTTCCACTCAGGTACTACTAGGGTTTCATGCACTATTTTGGGAATGGGTACAACAACAATGGGCACCAAAAAGGACTTGTATGAAGGTGAGAGGTGGTCATAAGAAGGAAACTGAGAGATGCAATGGGTAGTCGATGAGGTGCAACAACGTTTCCCTTTGCGTATTGCAATAGGAAGGTCAAGATCATCTATGGGTGGTTGAGGTTCAATGGTGGTGGTAGGCATATCTTCTATAGCAATTGTGTGTATAGATGGTGTAATACTTGAATATGGAGCTTCAAAAGTGATTGGAAGTGGCCTGGACTGCTCAATCATTGGAACTAACTTGATTCCACCATCGTCTATGAAACATCCTCAACTCCTTGCACTTCTGACAGGCCCTCACTACTCTCCCCCTTAGTGATAGGAATAGGCAAAGGGACTTCTTGAGCAAAAACACCCTACTCACCACTTTTCCTCTGAGAAGAAATCCTAGAATAATAAGGGATATCTTCAAAGAAAGTAATATTCATAGACACAAAACAAGTCCTAGTGACAAGATCATAATAGCAATACCCTTTTTGATTTTGTGCATACCTAAGAAAAATACACTTGGCTGCCTTAGGATCAAATTTGGAACGGTGAGGTCCAAGGATTTGAACAAAACAAGTTCATCCAAAGGTCTTAAGGGGAATGGTGAATTGGTCCTTATCGGAGTACAACAGGTTAAAAGGAACTTTTGTGTCTAAAACCTGTGAATGAACTCTATTAATAAGATAAACAACAGTGTGGATGGCATCCCCCCCAAAAAAACAAATAGGGACATTAGAATTCAACATGATGCTCCTAGCAACTTCCAAATGTGTCTATTCTTTCTCTCAGCTACTCCATTTTGATGGGGTGTATGAGTACAAGTACTCTGATGAATAACCCCATACTCATGGAGATATGAGGCCAAGGGCTTTGCAAAATACTCTTTGGCATTATCAGATCTAAGATTTTTTATTCTGATTCCAAATTGGGTCAAAACCATCTAGTGGAATGCATGGGTTAAGGTGGGTACCTCATCTCGAGAACGCATAAGATAAACCCAAGAAAAATGGGAGTAATCATCCACAAATAGAAGGAAATATCTGTACCCATCCATTGTAATAATGTGATATGGTCCCCAAACATCGGTATGCACAATTTCAAAAGTAACAATGCATCTTTTATTTTATTTTTTGATAATTAACAATGCTTCTTTTGTTACTCAAGGAATAAGTTGATCTACAATGCTTTGCAAGTTCACAACTCTCACACATCAAACTAGACACTTGGATTGACTTAAACAAAGTAGGAAAAAGACTCTTTAAAGACTCTTTAAAGACTCAAAAGACAAATGACCCAACCGATTATGCTAGAGCATAATTTGACTCACAGACTGAGACATAAAAGACTTTGCAACCTCTTTCATCTACCTAGGTGGATACTCAAGTAAGTAGATTCCATTTGCCTCATGTCTAGTCCCAATCACCTCGTCACCAGATCTTGAAAGACATAATGATCAAGGAAGAAGATTATTAAGCAATTTTGGTTTTTAGTAATGCTACTCACTAAAATCAGGTTATTGTTGAATTTGGGGACATGGAGGACAGAAGACAAGGAGATGGAATCAAACACTCTGATATCTCCCTTGCCAGAAATAGGTATAAGGGAGCCACCAGCAATAGAAACCTTGTCTTTGCCCGAAGATAATGAGTAGAAAGTAAATACAGAAGATAAACTAGTCATGTGGTCAGAAGCTCCTGAATCAATAATCCACAGGGGGCTAAAGTTACTTGGGGCTAAAGCATTATAGACAGTAGCTCTTGTACTTGAGTGAGCAAAAGCTAGGGTGGGAGTAGTAGCAGTAGCTGATCCTAATGACTAGGCTGATTCTGAGGCTCTAACTTCACACTCTAATTGAGTTAAGGCAGGTCTGACTACAGCTAAGGAATCTAGGGATGTGGATTTTGTAGTAGAGGAAGATGCACCATTAGAAGTTGTTAGCGTAGGGGTATTTCTGTCTTTATACCTAGATTAATGTTGCTGATCTGTAATGTTGTGTTGTAACCAGTGCTCCTAACTTAAGTAAGGGTACATAGGTCTTTTCAATTATTTTTAATAATATAAATACTGCCTGGCCGACTGGGAGATGTCATATTGAGTCTTCTAGTTCGAACCAGAATTTCTCTCTTCTCTCTTTCTCTCTTTCTCTCTTTCTTCCACCTTTCTCCTTCTACATAACTGATCTCAGACAGACAGAACACTAAGGCAGAACTGAATTATAACATGGTATCAGAGCCAGGTTGAATATGCCTAGATTTCTGCTTGCCTAGGTTTCTATTCTCTGCGCACCCTATCTAGGGTTTTCCCTCTTTTTTCTGCATTCGATTGGAGATAAGGGAAAGGGCTGAAAAGGAGTGATCGCCCTCTTCCCTTGGAGGTTTCTATGCCTCCAGTCAGGTTGTATGTGGTCGGTGGCTGTGTGTGCAGTGACTGTCGTGTGTGGACTGATTTCCTGCCCGTATGGTTGTTACTTCAGTGATAAGGTAAGAGATCTCAGTGCATAATATCTGTTATGGATTAAATAGGAAGTGTGTTTCAGACCATGTGCTAGGGTTTCGGACAGTAATGTGCTAGGGTTTATGCTGGTTTCTTTATGCATTTCGAAGGAAGAGATATGATCATATAGTGGTGAGATTTCAGGTAGTTGTAGGAGTAGGGTTTGTGGTGTAAAGAGCACACTTTTCAGCAACAACAAGTGCTGAAATCAGTGTGACAGGTGTGATTTAGGGTTTGTGGTGTAAAGAGCACACATTCCAGCAACAATAAGTGCTGCAATCAGTGTGACAGGTGTGACCTAGTGGTGTGTAGTGTGCAGATCTCAGTGATAATAGAATTCAGCAAGTGTGCAGAATTGGTGATAACATAATGGGAGATAATAGTGAGTATAAACCTAGTGTGATGGTGCCTACAGACTACCTGAATGTTCAGATGACCTCCATTAAATTAAATGGAGAGAATTATGTGCCTTGGGCTAAATCCGTCGAAGTCTTTCTGAAGGCAAAGAAGAAGGTAAAACACATCAGAGAGGAGAAACCCTCCTCTGACTCTCACGAGTATGAAGACTGGGAGCAAGAGGATGCTCAGATCATCACATGGTTGTGGAACAGTATGGAACTCAAGATTAGTGTGAACTTCATGTTTCTTGATACTGCCAAAGATGTGTGGGGCCATGCGAAGAAATTGTATTCGGGGTAGGACAATACAACCAGAGTTTATCAGCTGTATCAAGAGTACTTTAACCTGCAACAGGGCAATCAGAGTCTTGAGGAGTACTATGCCAACATGAGAAACATACGTAATGAGTTGAATGTTTATCATCCTCTCACTTCTGATGTCAAGATTCAACAACAACAGAGAGAGCAGCTTGATGTGACCAGATTTTTGGTGGGACTAAAGTCTGAATATGAACCAGTACGGGCTTAGATATTAGGAGGATAAGCTCTTCCCTCCTTAAAAGAGGTATTTGCTCGACTCCGGAGGATTTCTATCGGATCTACTGAGAACTCTAATATCTCAGATAGATTTGCCTTTGCTGTATCGAGAGGCCGTGGTGTTAGAGGTGGAGCTAGGGGAGCTCAGTCTGGTCGTGGTGGTGGTAGTGGTTCTGCGTATGGCCAAAGTGGCAATGGTGGGTCTACTCATAATCGTGGTGGTGGTCGTACTGGGGGCAGAGATTCAGGGGGAGCCTGTGGTAGAGGACGTGGCTCAGGCCCGAGGAATTGCACTCATTGTGGTATGGATGGACATACCATCAACTATTGTTATGATCTACATGGTCCTCCCTCAACCTGGGCCAATCATGCCGCGACCGGTGACTCAAGTTCCAGCTTTAGACAGGAGAATCATTCATCTGATCAGATGCCTCCTACATCCACAGATGGTCCCGTGAAGGAGATGGTGAGTGTTCCCCGTGATGAATATGAGAGGTTTATCCAATCACAGCAGAACACGGCGACTTTCGCTCACTCAGGTATGGCTTGTCTGGCATCCATACCCAATCCCTGGATCATTGACTCTGGAGCCTCCGATCACATGACTAGAACTCCAGGTGTTTTTTTCCTCCTTATCTCATTGCTCAACATCACAATCTGTCACCCTTGCTAATGGTTCCACATCCTCAATTTGTGGTGTGGGTAATGTTGACCTAGATCCTGTATCCCTCTCCTCAGTTCTGTATGTTCCTAAATTGCCTTTTAACTTTATGTCTGTTAGTAAGTTGACCAAATCACTTAACTGCTCCATTATCTTTTATCCTTCTATGTGTGTTTTTCAGGATCTCAAGACGGGGATGAAGATTGGTGGAGGGCATGAAGCAGGTGGACTGTATTATCTTGACGGTGGTGGCGGTAGAACTTCAACAGCTCTCCAATCATCTCTTTCTCCTCTCCAGTGGCACTGCCAATTTGGTCATCCGTCGCTAAAAGTCTTGAAGTCCTTGGTTCCGTCCTTGAGTCAGCTTTCTGTTTTGGATTGTGAGTCGTGTCAGTTTGGGAAACACCATTGTGTTCGCTTTAGTTCTAGGGTTGATAACTGTGTGTCGAGTCATTTTTCTTTAGTTCATTCAGATGTTTGGGGTCCTTATAAAGTGATGTCATATAATGGATACAGATATTTTGTCATTTTTGTGGATGATTTTTCAAGGATGACGTGGCTCTATTTAATGAAAGAAAGAAGTGAATTGTTTACCATTTTTTAGAAATTTTATGCTGAGATTCGTAACCAATTTGGTACCCACATCAAAGTTTTCCGTTCTGATAATGGCCACGAATATTTATCCTCATCATTTCAGGAATACCTGGACCAACACGACATTATACATCAGACCTCGTGTACCTACACCCTACAACAAAACGGGGTGGCTGAGAGAAAGAATCGCCATCTCCTTGAAACAGCAAGATCCCTCATGCATCACATGCATGTTCCCAAACCTTTTTGGAGTGATGCAGTGCTTACTTCTTGCTTTCTGATTAATCGGATGCCCACGTTCATCCTTGATGGTCATTCTCCGTTTCAGGTCTTGTTTCCCACTTTGTCTCCGTTTCCTCTTACGCCGAGAGTTTTTGGGTGTGTCTGCTTCGTCCATAATCTGGGTCCCGGGAATGACAAGTTCGATGCCCGTTCTCTCAAGTGCATCTTCCTTGGCTATTCTCGGACCTAGAAAGGGTATAGGTGTTACCATCCTGGTTCTCGACGGTCATTTGTGTGTGCTGATGTCACCTTCTTTGAGTCTACTCTGTTCTTTTTGGGGTCCGGTGATTCTTCTTCCTCCTTATCACCTCCTTCTCTTCCACTTCCCGTTGTCGACCCTCCTTCCTTTGTTCCAGCCATGACCAAACCCTTGCCTCTGGTGCCACCACTTGTTGAACGCCCACCTATCCGTCATGTGTATACACATTGCCCACGCGCACCAGCTACTACTCCTCCGGCTACATCTCCGTCGACGGATCCAGCACCAGGCCCGCACTTAGCATCTGAGCTTGATCTACCCATTGCTTTGCGGAAAGGTAAACGTACTTGCACGCTTCATCCCATTTCTAATTATGTTTTCTTACTCACCTTTCCGCTTCCCATCGCCAGTTTGTCACCCTGTTATCATCAGTTGTTGTCCCTAAAGATGTCCAGGAAGCCTTTGCCTCTTCAGGGTGGTGCCGAGCCATGGAAGAACTCTCAGCCTTTCATCATAATCATACTTGGGACCTCACTGCTCTTCCTCCTAGGAAGCAAGCTGTTGGTTGTAAATGGGTTTATACGGTTAAGTATTTGCCTGATGGTAGTGTTGAACGCCTGAAAGCGCGATTGGTTGCAAAAGGGTACTCCCAAACCTATGGTATTGACTACACAGAGACCTTCTCACCGGTTGCTAAGATAGGGTCAGTTCGTGTTGTGATCTCTCTTGCAGCCATGTATGAGTGGCCACTATATCAGCTTGATATCAAGAATGCTTTTTTGCATGGTGACTTACTCGAGGAGGTCTATATGGAGCAACCTCTAGGGTTTGTTGCTCAGGGGGAGGATGGTAAGGTGTGCAGACTAAGGAAGGCTATATATGGGCTTAAACAGTCTCCTCGAGCATGGTTTGGTAGGTTCAGGGAGGTGGTAAAGAAGTTTGGTATGAAACAGTGCAAAGTTGACCATTCTGTATTTAGTCATGACTCTCCGGGAGGAAAAATACTATTGGTGGTGTATGTAGATGATATTGTTATTACTGGGAATGATAACATTGGTATTGACAGGCTGAAGACTTATCTGCAGGATCACTTTCAGACAAAGGATCTAGGTAAGCTGAAATACTTCTTGGGGATAGAGGTAGCAAGATCCAAGTATGGTATTAACCTGTGCCAGAGAAAATATGTGCTTGATTTGCTGGAAGAAACAGGCTTGTTGGGTGCCAAACCAGCTGAAACACCCATAGACACAAATACCAAGCTAAGCAGTGATATGAGTGAAGTGTTTGAAGACCCTGGCAAATACCGACGACTTGTGGGCAAACTGAACTACCTAACCATTTTTAGACCAGACATCTCATTTGCGGTTAGTGTGGTAAGCCAGTTCATGCAAAAACCTCTGATTCCTCATTGGAATGCAGTTTTGAGAATTGTGAAGTATCTAAAAGGGGCTCCGGGTCGTGGTCTGATATACAAGAGTGGCGGAAAACTTGAAATAGAAGGGTATTTTGATGCTAACTGGGCCGGTTCTATGTCTGATAGGCGGTCTACTACAGGCTATTGTACGTTTCTGGGAGGTAACCTGGTGACATGGAAAAGTAAGAAGCAGACGGTTGTGGCAAGAAGCAGTGCAGAAGCAGAATATAGGGCTATGGCGCACACCGCTTGTGAATTAGTGTGGCTAAGGAACCTTCTACAGGAAGTAGGATACAACATTAACACTCCAATGAAGCTCTATTGTGATAATCAGGCTGCAGTTCATATCTCCTCTAATCTAGTGTTTCATGAAAGAACCAAGCACATTGAGGTTGACTGTCACTTTGTGAGGGAGAAGGTGCTGAATGGAGAGCTAGACACTACACATGTTAATACAGGAAATCAGTGGGCTGACTTATTTACAAAAGGCTTGAGTCGGGGAAGAGTGGACTACATATGTAACAAGCTGGTGAGTATATACACCAGCTTGAGGGGGAGTGTTAGCGTAGGGGTATTTCTGTCTTTATACCTAGATTAATGTTGCTGATCTGTAATGTTGTGTTGGAACCAGTGCTCCTAACTTAAGTAAGGGCACATAGGTCTTTTCAGTTATTTTTAATAATATAAATACTGCCTGGACGACTGGAGATGTCATATTGAGTCTTCCAGTTCGAACCAGAATTTCTCTCTTCTCTCTTTCTCTCTTTCTTCCACCTTTCTCCTTCTACATAACTGATCTCAGACAGATAGAACTCTAAGGCAGAACCGAATTATAACAGAAGTAACAACTGCATTGGCACTACCTCTTATTTTTGAGTTTTGCTGGGATAAGATAGGGGTACAACTTCCAACAGGAGTCCCTAGTGTGCTTTGGCTTCGTACAATAATCACAAACCATCTCCCTCTTGTCTTCCTTCTTTATTTCTTTCTCCTTATTACCAATAGGCTTAGGTTTCATTGCTGCCAAGGCTGATTCTATGGGTGAGATCTGTAACATAACATTCCTTCTACTCTCTTTACTAAGTACTAGTGAATAGGCCTGAGAAAAGTGACACTGTCCCTAGTAAGTAACTGCTGCCTCACAATGTCATATTCTGACTTTAGTCCAACAAGGAATTCAAACACTCTATTTGTTTCAACAAGCTTCCTATATGTTGCTGCTTCTTTTTGGCTTTTCCATTGAATGGTCTCCAAGTGATTAATCTCATGCCATAGAGATTTCAGAGTGGAGAAATATATAGATACAGGTTTCCTTAGGCCTTGGCAACATTCAGGGGCTGTGAGTAGGTTTCATTCATATTCTCTCAAGCTTCCTTAGCAGTTTTCACACATAAGTAATTTCTACTGATGTGAGACTGCATAGAGTTGTACAACCAAGTCATCACTAGATAGTTTTCCTGAACCCACTTAGGATAAGTTGGATCTTCCTTTGCTGTTTGCTTTGCATCTCCAGTTACATATCCTAGTTTCCCCTTCCTCCTATGATCATCATGGTTGATTGGGCCCATTCTACGTAATTTGTCCCATCAAACTTAACAGTAGTGATCTGAAAAGTGTTGTCTGACATACTTCCAGACCCCATAGATACTTCCCCAAATGATTTTGGTTCCTTCCCAACTGCCTCCATGCTAACCACACCACCAAGATTCACAGTTATTCAAAAAGAGGCTGAAAAAGAGTTTGTATAGCAGTTCAGCCCAACAAAAAGGAACAGTTCTGGAATGCCTAGAACCCTAGAGCTGATATGTTCTCAGTAGGTTATATCAATTCAGCACAAAGAAACGGTTCTGAAATACTCGGAACCCTAAATTAGATATGATTTCAGTGAAGTCTGGCCCTATCCCTAGAGGTTGTCAAGGGAAAAAATTCTGCTGCACTCAAAAAACTGATATTTTTCATACCAAGATCCTAGAGATAATCAAGAAAGTTCAGCCGCACCTTTTTCAGTAAAAACTGGAACCAGCCCTAGAAATAACCAAAGAAATAATCAACCACACCTTCCAGGAGAGCCCAGTTTCCTTCTAGCTGTTGATCTCAAAAAAGATTGATTTCTGCTCTGAAAACCCAAGCCGCATCTTCCAGGAGAGCCCAGTCTCCTTCTAGCTGCTGATCTAAAAAAAGCTATTTTTTCTCAAAAAATCCTATGTGCCAGCACCTACTGAAGGTTTAACTCCTAAACCCTAGTCTGATCCAAGACAACCCTGATCCTTCCTGGTTTGTTGATGATCTTGGGCAGCACAAACTCCTCCAACAAACCT
Organism: Nelumbo nucifera; assembly: GCF_055504915.1. Taxonomy (NCBI): domain Eukaryota; kingdom Viridiplantae; phylum Streptophyta; class Magnoliopsida; order Proteales; family Nelumbonaceae; genus Nelumbo; species Nelumbo nucifera. The sequence continues at coordinate 140,731,304 of NC_142649.1, read as the reverse complement.
CCAAGAATCAGGTAAATCTGACTGAAAAATCCAGCCCTAGTCTTTCTTCTTGTAGCCGGCTGGAACAGGACTACATGAGAACCCTAGTAGGCCTTACACTTTGCTCTGATACCAAGAAGGCTGATGTTGATCACCTTCGGCCTGTACTGAGGTTCAGTTTTCTGCAAGGAAACACAGAAAGAAAGGGAAAAAACAGAAGAGAGAAGAGAGGAAGAGAAAAGAAGAGGAGAGAAGAAGAATGAAAAGAAGGGAGCAGTTCTCACTATTCTGCCGCCCAGATTTTGTATTTATAGGTTTCTATCATAAAGTAACTTACAAAGACTACCATACCCCTGCTGACTAAGACACTACTTAACAGAATATAACAGTAACTAATGTAGGCGCAACTAACAGGCCCATGACAAGGCCTAAACTGATAAAATAAAGAAATAACTTAAAGAAATAACTACTATATTGTTTCTCTACAATGGACTGAGGTGTTATTGTATTACTTGGGTAACCTAGGGTCCTTGGAGATTGGAGGTTTTGTGGAAGATAGAGGTGGGAAACATCAATTTGGCCTTTAGTGGGCCAATTGAGGATGTTGACTCAACTAAGAATAATGTGATAAATCTTCTCTTTGAACTAAGGCATGATGTCATAGAAGGTTCAATTGCAAGTGTGTTGGAAGAAGAGAAGAGAAGAGAAGAGGAAGAAGAAGAGGGAAGAAGAAAGTTACGGGAGAAGAGGGTTTTTTTACTGTTCACACCCCAAAAATTCCTTTTGTATCAAGAAAGAAAAAATACATTTATGCCCATATATGGCAGTCCAAATAGAAATAGGATGGAAAGACAATAATGCCCTCTTTTTTGAGAAAAGTTAAATGATTTCATTAAGAAAAGATAAGAGTAAAGGTCCTTCCCTCCTGAGTAAAAGTAACAGTCCTGATCCTCTGCAACTTGGACCTAGACTCTGTTCTGGTTGCAGAGTCCAAGTTCCTTCCCTCCTGAGTAAAGGGCCCCTGTGGATGGGGGGAGGGGGGAGGGGGAGGAGAAAAGGAAAAAACCAACATCCCTGTTTAGGTCATTTATAGAGATTCCTTTGAACTTATCTGAGCTGGAAGCCCACTGATTACAGAGATATGTAATGTGAGAGATCGGATCAGTCTTTGATTTGGCCTTATTCTCAAACAGGTGGTTGTTCTTTTCTTCCCAAATTCCCCAAAGTACAGCATGCAATACTATTTGCCAATACACCTTGCCTCTTTTACTCGATCTTTTGCCTTCCCATTGATGGAGAAAGTCCTGGAGGTGCATTGGAGCAATCCATCTATACCCAGATAGCTGTAGAAAATGGTTCCAAAGGTCCCTAGTTTCCTGACAGTGGATGAAAAGGTGATCAGTTGACTCCCCTTCTCGCAGGCAAAGGATGCAGACATGAGGGGAGATGAAAAGTCTGCCAAAATTATTCTTTTGCTACAGTTCACAGGTGTTTATCCTATGCTGGCAGGCCTCCCAAACAAAGAAACACACTCTAGAGGGGATGTAGTTGCACCAGACCTTGAAAAGGAAGTAACAGTCCTGATCCTCTGCAACCAGAACCTTGAAAGATTTGGAAGAGAACTCGCCTACAGGGTGGGGTTTCCAGACACGAGAGTCTAGGGAGTTGGGGGAGATGTAGACTTCTCTAATGGAGAGGAGGAGTTCAGTTAACTCACTGATCTCCGAATTCCTTAAAGGTCTTCTGAGGCTCAAGTTTATGTTGTTCTCAGTGGGAGAAGAGGGGAGGCATTGGGAGATGGTTGCTTCTTTGTTTAGGGTAAGGTTAAAGAGTCTAAGGTAGGAAACTGCTAAGGTAGAGCTACCCCACCAGAGATCAGTCTAGAATTTTATTCTAGTACCATTGCCCACTTTAAACCTTATGAGATGAGAGAAGTTGTTATAAGTTGAGATGATACCTTTCCAAGGGCTTGATGAAGTAACATGGTTTGAATGAAGGTTGCAGTCCCAACCAGTGGTGTCCAACCCATACTTGCTGGTCATGGCTGCAGCCCAAAGAGGGTTTATCTCTGTAGGGAATCTCCATAGACATTTTCCAAGTAGTGAAGTGTTCTTTTCTTTCAGGTGACTGATCTCCAGTTCTCCAGCCTCTTTAGATTTACAGATCTGAGCCCAACTCACTAGATGGCTTCTTTTCTCCCCTCCACCTTCCCAAAGGAAGTCTCTTTGAAGCTTCTCAATCTGTGTTCTGATTTTGGCAGGAATCTGGAACACCGAGAAGAAATAGATGGGCAGGTCTGCAAGGGATGCCTTAATGAGTGTTAGTCTCCCTCCTTTTGATAGATAACAACGTTTCCAAGTGGCTAGCTTCTTTTCACATTTTTCCAACACCAGCTCCTAGAAACTTGGACTTTTTGGGTTCCCACCCAAAGGCAAGCCTAGATAGGTTAGGGGAAGGTTTTCCACTCTGCAGTTGAGAATTTCCTTGAAACTTTCCAAGAGAGCTTCTTCACTGAATTGATTGTCACTATACTACTCTTTGTGTAGTTAGCCCTCAACCTGGTGACTAGTTCAAAACAGTTCAGAACCCTTTTCACATTAGTTATGTTCTCCAGGTTAGCTTCCAGGAATAGTATAATATCATTTGCAAATTGGAGGTGGGAAATGTTGAGGGCACCTCTTCCTACTTCAAAACCTTCTATTAAATTTAGATTTTTTGCCTTATCTACAAGCTGGCTAAAAACATCCATCACGAAAGTAAAGAGAAAAGGGGAGAGAGGGCATCCCTTTCGAAGACCTCTGCTTGCCTTGAAGTAGCCTTTGGATTCTCCGTTCAAGAGGATTGAAAACCAGGTTGAGCTAATGCATCTTTTCATCCACTATAACCATTTAGCACCATAGCCCCTTAGGTTCAGAACTTGAAGGAGGCAGTCCCAATCAACTTTGTCATATGCCTTTTCAAGGTCTAGTTTGACAAGAATGCCTGACTTGCCACTCTTCCTTCTCTCTTCTACACTTTAGTTTACTATTAGGATGCTGTCCACAATTTGTCTACCTTTCAGAAAGGCAAACTGATTAGGGGAGACCAAATCTCCTAGGACTTCTGATCCTTTTTGTCAACACCTTTGCCAAGATTTTGTACACACTCCCTACTAAGCTTATTAGCCTGAAATCCTTTACTTCCAAGACACCTCCTTTCTTCGGGATGAGACAAATAAAGGTCGAGTTATTACCATTGTTTACAACATCTGATGAGTGAAACTCCTTAAAAACCTCCAAGAGATCGTCTTTTACTATGTCCCAACATATCTGAAAGAAGATAGGAAAACCATCTGGCCCGGGGGCTCTATCTCCATCCATGTCAAATATTGCTTCCCTTATTTCTTGCTCCTGAAATTCTCTTTCAAGCCAGTTCCTCTTTTCTTTTGTTAAGGTTGGCCCATCCCAGCTTCTTAGTGCCAGTTTTCTGAAACTTTCCTTAGAATAGAGCTCTTTAAAATGGGTGAGAAAAGTGTTTGTTATCTCATCTGCATCTTCCACCTCCCTTTGGTCCATTTTAATTTTTGAGATATGGTTTTTCCTGCACCTTCCTGAAGCACAGTTGTGGAAGAATTTTGAATTATTGTCACCTTCCTTTAACCATTTGATCCTAGACCTTTGTCTCCAAAAAATTTCTTCCCTCCTAACAATGTTCTCCTAGGAATTTCTCAAGACTTCTCTCTTCTTCTTTCCTTCTCCATCCAAGATACCTGCCTGTTCCTTTTGATCTAGATCCTCAAGCTTTGAGAAGATAACACCTTTTTCCTCTACAAAGGATTTGAACTCTTCTTTCCCCTAGGATCTCAGTTTTCTTTTTAGGTATTTCAGCTTCTGTAGAAATCTGTGACCAGCCCATCCTTCTACTGTATATTCCTCCCACCAAGAGGTCACTTTCTTGTGGAAGTCCTTGTGCAAGGTCCACATTTTTTCCAACCTGAATGGCGATTTTATTTTCAGAGCCTTATCTGTCCGCAATACTAGTGGCCAGTTGTCTGAGGTACAACGAGGTTTGATTTCTTGAATGAGTTCTGGGAACTGTTCTGCCCAATCTGGAGACACCAGAAATCTGTCAAGTCTGCACCTTATCAGATTTTCTTGCATGTTTTACCATGTGAATTGGCCGTTGTTGAGGGGGAGGTCACAAAGGTTGTGTCTGGATATGAATCTGGAGAATTCCCTCATGCTTCTAGTCATTGTTCTTCTGTTGGAGTTTTCTTATGAGAATCTTGTGGCATTGAAGTCACCCCCTAAAACCCAAGGAATATTGTCTTACTCATGCAGAGAATCCAGCTCTTCCCAAAAGTTTTGCCTATCTGAAGGGTTGTTTGGTCTTATACTCCTGTCAGAATCCAACTGAAACCATCAGATTTATTAGTGAATAAAACTGAGACTATAAACTCTCTTTCATCTATCTCGATGCCTATAACATCCTCTTCGTTCCAAGCCAGGATGATTCCCTCTAAAGAGCCAACAGATGAGAGAATTGCCCATTTCTTTCCTTGGATTCCCCAAATTGCTCTTAGCAATTTTCTGTCAACCACTTTTTCTTGGTTTCTTGCAAAATTGTGAGCAGAACTGAGAGCAAAAGAGAGCAGATTTAGGGGTGTTCAGAAAAAATAGCCAACCCCACCCTAAAGAGCCCCTTTTATATTAAAAGATATGTACAGTTACAAGAATGCCCTTATAGGGCTGAAATATAAAAAGAACAAATAAAACAATAAGAGTACTGTACAACAAGGACTATACTAATAATATACATCAAGATATATCTCCACACTCCCCCTCAAATTGATGCATAGACATCAGCATCAGTTTGCCCATAAGAATGAGGTGTCGACTCTTAGTCATGGCCTTGGTGAAGATGTTGGCAATCTGCATGTCAAAGGCTACATGAGGAAGGGATATAGAGCCAACAATGAAAATATCTCTAATAAAGTGACAGTCTACCTCGATATGTTTAGTCCTCTCATGGAAGACAAGATTAGATGCAATCTTGGTAGCACTTGTATTGTTTGCATATAGAGGGATCGGAGTAGGAAGTTGAGTACCAAGATCCATGAAGAGAGATTTCAACCAAACAATCTCACTATAGGTAGATTTGGAAATGGTTGGCTATTTCTTACACTTCTAGGAGATGAGAGAATCACCCATGAAGACGCACCACCCAGTAGTGGATTGGCGAGTGTCAGGACAATCGGCCCAATCTGCACAACATAAACTCTCAATTGTATGGGTGATGAGGAGGAGAAAAACAGTCCCTAAGTAGTTGTGTTTCTAGCATAACGAATGATGCGAAAAACAACAGTCATATGTGGTTGATGAGGGGCAGAAACAAACTGACTAACGACCTGAACAACGTGAAATATCAAGCGAGTCATAGTGAGATAGCTTAGAGATCCAACATGTTGACAATACAAAGTAGCTTCAGGAAGAACTAGGCCTTCAGATTTAGACAACTTGATGCTCAGCTCTGGAGGGGTATCAATGTGTTTCTCATTAGTAATTCCAACTAATTTGATGAGATCAGAGGCATATTTCTGTTGACAAATGAAATACCCCCGACTGCTACGATGGACTTCCAAACCCAAGAAATAAGTAAGGTGGCCCAAGTCCTTCATATGAAAGGAGTTATGTAGTAAGGACTTCAACTCACAAATGCCAGCATAATCATTAGGGGTGAGCAAAAAAAATTGAAAAACCAAACCAATTGAAACCAAACTTGTCGGTTAAGTGTTTCTAAAAAATCGAAGGTTCCGGTTCGGTTTCGGTTAACCAATATAAAAAATCGGCGGTTAACCGAACCGACCGGTATACATATATTTCTATATATTATATATATATTTATGTATATATATATATTTTATATATTATAAATTAATAAATATGTATTATATATAAATATATATTTATAATATATTATATATTATTCATTATTTAAAAATAATATTTGATATATATTTATAAATTTTATTATATATATATTTTTATAATAAATATTGTAAAAATTAAAAAACTGAAAAACCAACGAACTGAACCGACGGTTAACCGACTGGCTTCGATTTGGTTTTGGTTACCGGTTTTCCGAAAACCGGTAGTACCGGTTCGGTTTAAAAAAACACCCCAACCGAACCGTAAGCACCCCTAATAATCATCCCCAGTTAAAAGCATGTCATCAACATACAATAGTAGAATAGTAATACCCTGGGGCCTTATCCTAACAAAGAGAAAGTAATAAGAGGAACTCTAGCTATTCCCAACCACAACAACATCTCAAAAACGTTCAAACCAAGCCTAGGGTGCCTGCTTTAGACTACATAGGGATTTCTTTTGGTGACAGACACGTGATGAATCACTACAATATCCAGGATGAGGCTTCATGTAGATTGTCTCCTTCAGTTGACCATGAAGAAAAGCATTCTTCACGTCTAATTGGTAGATAGTCCTGGAATGGACGGTAGATAAGGCTAGAAGAACATGAACTGTGGTGATCTTAGCAATTGGAGCAAATGTTTCTTCATAATCAATCCCATATTCTTGATTGTATCCTTGGGGAACTAAGCGAGCCTCATATCAAGGGAACCACCTGATTTTAGTTTGATCGTGTAGACCCAACGACTCCTAACAATGGAAGCATCTAGAGGAGCAGACACAAGATCCCAAGTACCATTCTCATGGAGGTCTTGAATTTTGGCATCCATGGCTTCTTTCCAATGAGGACTCCTAATGGCTTGCTGATAAGAACGAGGATTATCTGTTGAAGAAAGTACAATAGAAAAAGAGCTATGGCTTGAAGGAAAACCATAGTGGTCAGGAGGCCGAAAAATACAAGTAGAATGATGAAGCAGAATATGAGAACTACCATCTGACACAGAAGGGTCTTGGGGCAAAATGTCACTTACAGGAGGTGCATGAGGATGCTCTGGACCTAGTGGAAGGGGGGTTGTAGGTGCAGGATCTAGGACACGTGGCCTCTTGCGATTGAAGATGAGAAGATCTTTCTCAGTAAAGGAAGTAGGAATGTAATTTGCATCAAAGTCCTGCAAAATAGAGATAGGAGCAAATAATCTAGCAATTCCAGCAAAGAAGGAAATATGTTCAAGAAACACAACATTACGTGAAATCCATACGACGAATAGCAGGGTCATAACACAAGAATCCTTTGTGGTCAGGACTATATCCCACAAAGGCACACATAGCAGACTGAGCAGTTAATTTAGAACGTTCATGAACAGGAAGATGTACAAAACAAAGACAACCAAAAACATGAAGATTGGAGAAGTTTGGGGAACGACCAAAATGTTTTTGAAAGGGAGAAGTGTTACCAAGAACAGAAGAAGGAAGATAGTTGATCAAATACACAACTGTACTGGCTGCTTCTACCCAAAACGAAGTCGGAGTGTGAGATTCTTGTAGTAATGTCTGCACAACACTAAGGATATGTTCCATTCTTACGTTCAGCTACACCATTCTGTTGAGGAGTGTTTGGACAACTGCATTGAGGCTGAATTCCATAACCCCTCAGGTAGGCCTGGAAGTCTTCGTCTCTATATTCTCCCCCTGAATTTGAATGGAGGATGCTCACATTACACTTGAAGCGAGTTCGCACCATAGCATGGAATAACTTAAATCTTGCAAAGACATCTGATTTGTGCCATAGAAAATAAGTCCAAGTGTATCTGGTACAATCATCTATAAACAATACAAAGTATTTGTATCCCAATCGTGAAGTAATAGAAGCAGACCAAACATCACTATGTATTATCTCAAAAGATGTAGTGGCATGCTTAGATGTGTGAAGAAAAGGTAAAATGTGACTTTTACTCAAGCAATAGGCAGTGCAAGAAACATCAAAAGTATGAACAAGAGGAATTTTATTCTTAATTAAACCAAAATCAAACAACTTCAATTGGAAGGATTATTCAACTCTCATCTTGTTAGTTGCTCTAAAAGAGGCAGGGTTTTGGGGAGATGCGCCAGAGCAGTAGTGATATGGACAATTTGGGAAGAAAGGAACTTAAGAATCTTTGAAGAGAAAGAAAGGAGTAAGGAAGCTGTGTTAGAGATCATAAACTAAGGGTGGCACATTGGGTGAAAACTTCTTCAAATTTGAAGATTTTTTCAGTTCATGGGGATCAATAGTCACTCATCCTCTAGAAGACAAAAATAATTGAGGCCTGGTTACCTCCATGTGCTAGATGGAAGAAATCAAATTTTAATGTCAGTTGCATGGGCAATCCTGGACTTTCGGGTATTGGTTGGGTAATTAGGGAGGAAAATGGAAATATTCTGGCCATGTTTTCAGGTTCTATTCAGCATGGAGATGTGGTGAGATCAGAATTGATGGCAGTTGTGTATGGAGTGGAGAAAGCTAAAGAATTGGGGATTGATAGATTGATTGTTGAAGGTGATTCAAAAATTGTTCTGGGCTGGCTGAAAAAGGGGGAAGGAGTAATTTGGCAATTAAAGAATGAATTCAAGCGCTTCAAGCAGGTTTCTAAAGAAATGATAATCTAAATAATGTGGATTAGGAGATCTGCAAATAGCATGGCGGATGGGTTAGCTAAACAAGGAATTCAGAGACAATCCATGTTTTGGGCTGTTTTGTAAATATTGGAAGTTATTTTGGGCTTGTTTTTTGCCCATAACTCCTTGTGGTACTCCTTTTCATAATTAATAAATCCTTTTTTGTGTTGCTGATATAGACATTTCTAGAAGATCTCCATTGAGGAAGGAATTCTTCATATCCATCTAGTATAGAAGCCATGAATAATGAGCAACAAGAGGCATAATGACTCAAATAAAGTTCATTTTGGCTACAGAAGCAAAGTTCTCCTAATAGTCAAATCCCATATGCTTGGGTGTACCCTTTTGCCACCAACCTAGCTTTGTGTTTTTCAATTGATCTATCAAGCCAATGTTTAACAGTATACACCCACTAGAAGCCCACTGGAACTTTACCCTCAGGAAGAGGAATGATCTCTTAGGTGTGGTTCTTTATAAGGGCCTCCATCTCTTAGTTCATAGCATCCTTCCACTTAGGGGACTGCACTGCATTTGACGCATTACTAGGAATAGAAACAAAAGAGGTAATAGAAATATATGCATAATAGGAAGGCGAAAGAGCATCATAAGAGACATAGTGATGGGATAGGTAATGCATTTTCTTTTTCCCTTTTGAACTACAATGGGAAGAGCAAGGTTAAATTGTAAAATATCAGGCTCAAAAATAGTAGGAAGGGAAAGTTCAAGGTTGCTTTCAGAATTACCTGGAGGTGGGTGCTTTAGATTATTGTGGACATTCAACTTCAGGAGTAATCTTCCTTTTGCGCCTTATTGAACCACTGTTGCTAGGACCGTTGCCGAGGAAAAGGAGGAGGACAACGAGGAGCAGGAATATTGTTACTACAAGTGGGAAGGGAGGAAAATGGACCAGGAATGTCCACAGAGGTAGGAACAAGAAAACAAAAGGTGGTCTGATCTTCAGTTGGAAATACAGAGTGGACTCAAGAATGTAACATCCTTAGATACATACCATCGGCTAGAGTGGAGATCAAAGCACTTGTTTATGGACTGAAGAGTAGCCCAAAAAAATGCACTTGATAGATTTAGGGTCAAGTTTGAGAGGATTCATGTCATGAACAAAGCAGCTACAACCAAAGACTCTAAGAGGTAGATAGAAAATAGGATCTTTAAGGAAAAGAAGTTAACGAGGAGATTGAAGGCAAAGGGCTTGCAAAGGAAGTCTATTAATGAGATACAAAACTACTTCAATTACATCTCCGCAAAAGCAAGTTGGCACATGCATCTGGAAGAGTAGCCCTTTCGCTACTTCAACATGTCTATTTTTTTCTCTCTATTGCACCATTCTACTACAGAGTATAGGAACATGAACTCTGATGAATTTCAAAGATGTTTTGCAAAATACTCCTTAGCACTGCCCAACCTTATTACTTGATGTTGTCAAATTGTGTTTCCACCATTTTAAAGAATTTTTAAGCAATGGTAGGAACTTCATCTTTGCTCTTCATTAGGTATAGCTAAGTATATCTAGAGTAATCGTCAATGAATAATATAAATAGCCACCCATACAAGGAATAGCGTATGGGCCCAAACATTGCAGGATATGTCGTTCTACATTGTTTTAAGAGATGATAAACTTCACTTTGCATACTCAAATTGGACATAGACTGACAGAAGTTTGGAAACAAAAACTTAATGGACTTAAAAGACACATGACAAAGGTGACAATGCCACTCCTTAAAAAGACTTAGATTTTTCTTTTTGACATGACTTGATCTGGCACAATAATCCTTGCTTCGAGACTTGATCAAAAAGGTAAACTCCATTTGCTTCATGTCCAGTTCCAATTGTCCTCCATGTTTTTAGATCCTAAAAAACACAATGAGAAGGGGAAACGGTCATTAAACAATAATGAGGTTTGGTAGAGAGCTAATAGATAAAAGGTTTTTGTACAATTGGGGAACATGAATAGCAAAGCTCATGGAAAGATCATGGATAAGCTTGACTTCACCCAAACCAAAAATTGGAGAGTTTGAGATCCATCAACTACAATGATTTTTCCTTCCCTTAGCGCCAATTTATAAGAGGTGATCACAATCCAAGAGCTAGTAGAAGAAGATTGACAAGCAAGTGTAGTATCTATTTTCACAAAAGCACTGGAAGGATTACTATAAATGGTAGAGGTAGAGAACCTAGAGTTCTCAAGTTGAGTCAGTAAGATCTTGAACTTCTCCATCATATCAAAGGGATCATGTGTAGAAGTCTGTACACTACGAGGACAATTAACTCCAACAATAACTAGATGAACATTTCCCTTCTTTGTTTAAAATTTTTTTAGGCTTCAAATGTGGATTTCAGTTTTCAACACCTGCCCTTGATGTTTTTCGGCTTTTTACAGTATTCACATACTACTTCATTAGGCTTTTTATTAACACCCTATCTCTTTACACTCTGCTTGGGTTTGGAGGACATATAAGCAGCATGGTCCACTACTAAAGTCAGCATCATGGCAACCCTTCTACTCTTCTCTCCTTGAACCAAGGAATATGTAGTAACAAGAAAAACAATATCTGCACTCAAGATATGTTGTCGAGTAAAATCATACTCAACATTCCATTTATAAAAAAAAAAAGAAATCATACTCAACATTCAATCCTATCAAGAAATCAAACACTCGATTCTTCTCAACATACTTCCGGTATTGTTCACCATCCTCAAGGTTCTTCCATTCCAAGGCCTTTAGATGGTCCATTTATTCCCATGGAGACTGAAAGGAAGAGAAGTACATGGCTATAGTCCTCTTCCTGTGACACATATTACAAGCATGGTTTAAAGTATTGATACACGCCAGTGTCATGGGGGTAGATCTGCAGCGGAAGAAACCCGTGTGGCGTCCAGGCCAAGGCAGGCTAGGACAAGTCTTATGTGTGCTTGGGGCTAGGAGTTGCCCGATGAGATGGCTCCACCAAGGTTAGTAGCATTGGATCATGACCTCAAGGCTCATGGCCGGGGCACTCTGTTGGCTCTTGCCGGTCCATGGGAGGCGCCTCTTACGTGCTAAAGGGGGACGGCCATGATCAGAGGCGACTGGGTGCCGATGAGAGGGACTCCTGTATGCCAATGATGTAGGCACCTGATGTGCCGATTATGATAGGCAACCGCTGGGCCGGAACACACCCGTGCGCTATGGGCAACGGGATAGCTCATTCAGCTTAGGCAAGGGGCTGGCATGGTGAAGGGTCATGCTTAGGCCAGGCCCGCATGCCAAGCCTCCCTTGAGTGTCGGTGGCGCAGTGCCGGTCCATGCACTGTCCCCATGAGCATGTGTGCGCCCATGAGGAACCTTGGTAGCCATGCTAACCATTAACCAGGGCCACCCTGCAAGGGATGTTGGTCTAGGAGTGCCAAGGTTAGGCACCCAAGGAGGTTGACCACCCCTCCTCAAAGAGTACGTTAAGCTTTTGGTAGTCTGCCTGAAGATAACATCAATTCTCCCAAAAATCTTACAGGCGAAAATGATGGTGATGTCCCTTAACGTAAGCCCGCCAAGCGTAGGCAAGGCTAAACCTGTGTCAGATTGTGACACCAGTGTATCAACAGAGGTGTATCGGTACTAAAAACCATGCGTGGTTATATGTTTTTTTTTTCAAAACTTGGTTTTTGGGGGTGTTTTTAAGTGTATTTTTTATTAAAAAAAGGGGGTTCCCGAAACACCTATAAACAGGTGTATCAAGATCCATTGATATGATACCATACGCCCGATACGGGGTGTACCATATCGAAATTTTGATCCTTGATTATAGGATTCTCTCCGAAGTTGATAGACTCAAGCTGTATTTTTTACCTGGGAGTATGTGGTTGTATCACGATCCCAAATATCATTGGCAATGAAGAGGAACATGTAGTTATGAGCAATACGAAGCTGCATCAAACACACCAGCCATGACATAACCAAAGAATTATCCTATTCCCACTTGGAAAACTTGGGGTCATTAGGTGTCGGCTTCCCCTCCTTACCAGTAATGAATCCCAACTTACTCTTTTTTTGATAAATGAATCCCAGCTTACCCTTACCTCCTTTGATAGTTATCTTGGCTGATTGATGCCACTCTAGGAAGTTGGTTCCATCAAGTTTCGCTGTAGTTATCACTTGAGACATCAACATTACTCGGTAGGGATTGCAATAGGACAGGTTCGAGGAGGGTTTTTGTAAATTCTAGATCCTACCTGCCTCCCTAAACCTCGCAACTTGTACACACCCCAAAACCTGTAGCGGGATGGATTTTGAGAATCTAAACCCTCCCTGCACATGAAAATGCAAAACCCTCCTTGACCCTAGCCTCCTCTCATTCAAGGGTAGGGTGGGCTGGGTTTAGAACCTGCATCTAATTTCCTATTATTTCTTATTATATATAAGCAATAAATAAGTAAAATAACACAAACAAGCAGCAAAAATTTCAATTATTTGATTAAAACATGTAAAAAACACAAACTATCAATTATCCTTCACATAAAATTCAAAATATTATTAAATTCAACACTCAATACATAAAATTTATATGTTTTCCAACAAGTGTGGGTCGGGCTTAGCCTAACACCGTACCTTGCTCGTACCCATACGGGTTGTAGAATCCCAAAACCTGTCCTTCAAGGAAAAAAACCCGCCTTGAGGCAGGTACCCATCGGGTAGGGTAGAAATTGCCATCCCTACCCGGGAGCACTCCAAAAACAATATGTACTTCCTAGGCAATTCCATTTGGCTTGGATAGGTTTCTTGACAGCTCTACAGCACTCCAGCAACCAACCAACACAAATTAGACCCACCAAAACAGGGCAACAGACACTCAATTGGACTTTGGAGTCCCAAAAATACCTAGGGCTTATAAAAATGTGAAACCACTTCCCATAGCTCCAGAAGAGTCAAACAACTCAAGAATAACAGGTTTTAAACAAGAACCAACTTCAGATGGAAGTGAAAAAATCCAAACATTGAAACAGTATTTCTGTAATTTCTGATTGTAAGATCCAAAAAATATCATAGTGAATCATATGAAGGTGAGAATCATACCAAAAAAATCCCTAAAATCAGGGTATACCAAACTGAACCAGCTTCAAGAGTTGCCACCTGCATCTATACTGACTGCTGACATCATCTGGCGGCAGTCTGACATCAGCAGGTCTTCCTGAGTCCGGGAGTTGACAAAGAAGTCTCTTCCAAGATCCTTCCTGCTCTGATACCAAGTTGCAAGAGTGTGGGAAGAAGGGAAGGAAGAAGAGAAGAGGAAGGAGAGTTACAGGAGAAGAGGTTCTGTTACTATTCACACCCCAAAAATACATTTATGCCCCTACATTGACACCCAAATACAAATAGGATAGAAAGACAATAATGCCCCTATTCCAAATACATATTCTCAACAGGTTCATATAGCTATTGATGAAAAACAGGTTCATAGAGCTGTATTGCTTGCACAGATTTGAATGACTGACAGGGTCTTGTAGGGGTGTCATTTACTGCTAAATTTATTTGAAGCCCCAATATCCCTATGAAATTTCCATTTTTACAAGGACAACATACTCGGATAATGCAGTGATGGTTGACTACTTGATTATGTGAGGAGAGTTCTAAGTCAGCCTCATGCTTCTTTTTCTATCACTCACTTGGTTGGTATGCACTTTTCGGAGTTTTGGTATGAACTAGGCCATGCCAAGGTGAAAGGGTTCAATTAGCACCCTTGAAGATTTATTCTAGAAAGAAGGTCTTACAACAGGTCCTAATATGGGATCATGATAGTACTTGAGGTTTGGGCTGAATTTGACACCAGTGTTCATGTCATAAATTATGTGATCTTTGATTTTATTAGGATTTATATTATTCTATAGTATATAATTTTGCATTGAATATTTTAAATATCAATGGATTTGATGCAGGACCTACCCAAACAGTAGCAAATTAGGTGGTTAGGGTGGGTCTATGCAAGCTGGAACTAGGCTGCAAAGCCCTAGTAGGGATGGAAATGGGGTGGGTTCGGGGAGGGTTTTATAAATTATAGACCCTACCCGCCTCCTTAGACCTCCCAACCCGTACCAGCCCCAAAACCCGTAGCGGGTTGGATTTTGAGAATCCAAACCCTCCTCGCATTCAAGGATAGAAGTGGCTTGGGTTTAGAATCCGCATCTAATTTCCTATTGTTTCTTGTTATATATAAGCAATAAATAAGTAAAGTAACACAAACAAACAACAAAATATACAATTATTTGATAAAAACATGTAAAATACATATAAACTATCAATTATCTTTCACATAAAATTCAACACATGATACTAAAGTTTATATGCTGTCCAACAATATGTGGGTCGGGGGACGAGGAGGGTTGGGTTTAGCCTAATACCGTACTTTTCCCATATCCGTACGGGTTGTAGAATTCCAAAATCCATCCCCACCCTAAAACCTGTCCTTCAAGCAAAAACACCCACCCCATTAGGGTGGGTAGGGATAGGTATGTTTGATAGTGTATGCCCTTAGCTCCAATCATATTGATGTACTTTTGATATTTATTGTAAATGAATAATAATACATAATTGATTCATATTATTATGATGTGTTTCTGTGTAATACCCTTAAACTGGACACTTATGAGACTCGTGTTAGTTTAGAATCTTCACAACCGTTGGATAGACCTGGGGAGGTTTATCCTGCCAAGGCTGACACTAATGTGCTGCCAAATCGGTTGGGGTGGCTTGTCTCAGCTGCTAGGGTGAGACCTAAAGCACATGTAGTGTGGGTTTGTTTGAAACTCTGAATCGGACCATTTTTCAGTTATGCCTTGGACCTTGGAGACAGATGGGCAAAACTGGAAAGTTACACCTAACCCCTAGACTCGATTATGGTACTGCACTAGGTGTTGGATTATGTTGTCTTTGATATGCCAATCGATGAGATCCTTAGCGGGGGTCAAAACCTGGGTATGTTGGGGTAGTCTGAGAATTTACCTGAGTGGGTGATCATAGTGACAAAATCAACCCTTTTGTCTGAGAATTTACAAGGTGTCAATGCAGGTTATTGAGCAGTAGATCTGCAGATGAAGTCATCTTATTTCTTATTTTTAACTTTTGTTTTTTCCCTTTTTGATTAAAACATAAATGATATAAGAGTAAACAAAAAATAATGAACTTTATCAGCCTACATTTAAGGGGCCAGGTTTATTTTGAACCTAACAAACCAATGAACTAGGGAATTATGAGAAAAATTTAGTTGTCATTCCATTTTATTTGCCCTCCCTTTCTTTACCAAGTCTGTAGTTCTGCTATAGTGCTATTTCAGTTGACAATTTTCTGCCCCATATTTTTGTGAATTTCATTTCTTGCATCACCGAAAAGATTTCTAACACCAATGTGATGGTTTTTTCTGCATGTCATGGAATAACTACTTTAAGGTGGTTGATAATGATTATCTGCCTTAGATGTGATTCATCATGGTAGCTATTCATGATTGGCTCTGTTGATATTCACCGTATGGCTCAATTTTGTTGAGGTTGTGTGCTGCTTTGATGCAAATTTAAATGACCCTCCATGTTAAATATTCATTTCTTGTCAAACTTTTTCCTTTTAAGCTAGTATTATTTACTGATTTATTTATATAATTAGAAATTACTTATATAGATAAAAATTATATAATTTATTTATGTAGCTGGGGCCAACATTGGGCAATGACCTTTAATTAATAATTTCACAATAACTTTTAACTGCAGGCAGAGGAGTTGTGGATCAAGTGCAGACTAGATTTGGTGCAAATGAAAGAATCTGATAAAAATATTGACTTAAATTTTCCAGAGCAAATAGCCATTGGCTCCAATGGTATTAATTCTGAAGTGCAGTCATTGGAGAACGGAAACCTACAGAAAGCTATTAGTGCCCTGCCTTCCCAAACAATAGAGATTCTTTTGGATTGTTTAAGAAAGAAAGATCATTTTTACATTTCTGGAGAAGAGGGTGGTTCTAAGAATTGGTACACCAAGTATATGGAGTTCCTTTTTGGTTGGCCTGAATACTCCAGACGATTTTTGGGTGGAGTGTTGCTTCAAAATGTAGTAAGCCCTGCACAAGCCCCTGCAGTTGAACCACCTACTTATGGTCCAAGACCATCTTCCGCCCCAGCACCTGCCACCTCTTATATCCACCCACCTGTGGAGGCTCCGAAACTGCCATTTTTCCCCCGAGATTTTTCTGATTCCAGTCCACAACCTTCAACTTCACATTCTTCTGTTGATCCAATTGTTGCACCAGGTACACCGTCAAGAAAGCACAATAATAGGAAACCAGTTGTTATTGCTGTTGTTGTAACTGCTGTTGGGACACTTGTATTTGCTTCAATGCTCTTCTTTTTCTACCTTAAGTGTTATAGAAGTAGAACCAATACTGGCTCTGGAGATGGGCAAAAGGATGACAGGCCCCTGCTTAGCCTGGGCTTAAGCGATTATTCTGTTGGTATGTATATGCTATAAGTCTTGCTTTATCATTTGTTAAGCATGGTGCTAAGTTATTTTTATAGACCATTTGATAAATTCTTTTTTCTATAGACTATCAACTTTCAGGTTCTTCACAGAGGTATTCCACCCATGGAAGTTCAATTAACAAGGACAAGTATGGAACTCAGTTATTTAATACTAATATAAATCAAAATGGAAGAGCATCATCTTTGAACAGCAATTTGTCTGTAAAGCCTGATGTACACAACTCCTCCCCATCTGAAGCTCCATTATCAGGACGAATTACTGGTGCTGCCAAAACCCCAGTAGAGCCATCTACATCATCCAGCAATATTCATGCAACAGTTCCATCTCTTCCTCTAAAGTTGCCTCCTGGCAGGGCTAGACCTGCCCCACATCTACCACCTATACCTTCTGAGCTACAGCCATCGCCACCACCAATTGTACCTTCTAACCCACCACCTCCACCTTCTGGCCCACCACGACCTCCACCATCCATACCTTCTGGGCTACGACCACCACCACCTGTACCTTCTGGGCCACCACCTCCACCACCTATACCTTCTGGACCACGACCTCAACCACCTGTACGTTCTGGTCTACGACCTCCATCACCCATATCTTCTGGACCACCACCACCTCCACCACCTATACCTTCTGCCAGGCCTCGACCTCCCCTTCCTCCAGGTCCTCCCCCACCAAAGAATGTTTTTTTCCCTACACCAGGGAATGCTGTCAATGAAGGAACTAGTTTAAAGGCTCATGCTGAAGCTCCAAAAGCCAAGCTGAAGCCATTCTTCTGGGATAAGGTTCTTGCGAACCCTGATCATTCAATGGTTTGGCATCAGATTAGTTCAGGGTCATTTCAGTAAGTCTCTAAGGTTATCCCAAATTTTGTGCCTATGAAGTATTGATTTTTAGTTGCTGCATGGGCTAAAGCTGGTTATACTACATGTAACAGGTTCAATGAGGAGATGATAGAGACTCTCTTTGGGTATGCTGCTGCTGATAAAAATAAAAATGAGCGTAAGAAAGAGTCATTATCTCAAGATCCTTCTTCCCAGTACGTTCAACTCATTGATTCTAAGAAGTCACAAAATTTATCCATTCTTTTACGGGCATTGAATGTGACAACGGAAGAAGTCTGTGATGCACTGCAGGAAGGTAAATTCTACTCTTGCTTATGTTAAAAGAAGTAATATGCAGCAAAAAGTACTGTTATTAGTTTCTGGAGGACAAACCTTCTTCCCGGTGGCCAGTGAATGATCAACTACTTTGGGAGTATTGAAATATTAAGAATTGATAAATTTGATATCCTTGAGTAGTAGAAACATGAAAGTTTCACTATATCTGGCATTCCTAGACCAAGCCTCATGAAAAAGAAGAAATGCACAATCATGTTTTTTTTTTTTCTTTTTTTTTAAATTTGTTCTTATACTCAGAAGTTGAAGAGTGTTTTTTTTTTTTTTTTGATTGGTGAAGTTGAAGACTTGGGGGCCATTTGATAACAGTTGAAGTGGCTGAACTGAATGACTTCTTGCTTTGTCTTTTAGAAAAAGAAGTTACAAGCTCCTTAATGGCTGAAGATGAAGTTGGGTTGATTACTAGTCTGATGCAGGAGCTGAAGAGTCAAAATTGAAAATTTCTGAATTTTTTATGCATTTCTGTATTTTTGGACAGTAGGGTATTTTTGTCATTTTATAAATTTTCTATGGGGTCCAATGATAAGGTCTGGTTTTTCTAGTTATGGTTGGTTTAAGTTTAAAGTTTGAAAGTCATTAAATAAGTAGTTTAGGAGTTATTAAGTCTTCTTTTAATTGAAATAGAATGGTAGCATTTTAGTATGGGAGGGGTGGACTGGATACAGCCCTAACCTTTGGCATTTTTTCACAGAGTGGTCACTTTCAGATTTGAACCTGCATTCTCATATTTGATAGCCCAAGATTTTACCATTACACCAAGTAATGGACCCTATTTATTTTAGTCATCTGCAGCCTATAAATATTAAGGGAAAATCTATGATGTGGAAAAGATATGGTATGGGAAGAGTTTTGACCAATCAAAACCCACCCATGAATTTTTATAAATAACACCTGATTGGCTACCATGTTTATGATTCCAATTGACTGGTGAGAAGTTTTTCAGATATCATATCTTTTCCATATCATAGTCGAATGGACATTTTACAGTCTATAAATGAATCCAAGATTCTTTTAGTCATCCTACAGTCTATAAATGTGAATGGATGTTTTGCACTAGGACCAATTAAGTTCATTTGAGTTCATACAATTTATGATACTTATGGTGAGTGATTTCCATGGCCTAGAGTAATTTTAGGTACCTCGTGAGTGATATCAGGTTTCTGTTTTTTTTTTTTTTTGAGAAAAATTAACAATTTTATTAAGAAAAGATCAATGGGTACATGAGGAGATGTACCGCTGCAGAAAAGACTTCGCCAAAGAAATTAGAAAGGTAACATACGGTCACTAAACAAAGAGTTCCTATGGATCCCTGATTTAGCTAGACTGTCAACCATTGAGTTTAGGTCCCTAAGGATCCATCTTAGTTTTACAATTAACCGAGCCATAATATCTCTTGCTTCATTCAGGTACTGCATTAGATGCCAAGGGCCACTATCCTTATCCCCTAACTATTTTAAGGTATTTGCTGAGTCTCCTATAATGTTATGGGGGGAAGTTCCATACTCTTTGCAATTCGAAGAGGAAGACCTATGAAGGCAGCCACAATCTCGACTTTTGTAGAGTCCACAATCCCTAAGGGTCCACTGAAAGCCCATCGAATATTCCCATATTCCTCCCTGAACATACCACTAATCCCAGCTTCCCATGGATTGCCTACTTTACTTCCATCGAAGTTCAATCTTAAGCCCACCTCCTCCCTCGTTTGGGGATTCAAACAGCAGTAGGAGTCAAGGGAGAGGAGAACAAAAATTCCACCAAGGTCCTTTGTAGGTCTGATAGGGTAACTCTGTTAAAAGTCTTGGAACCTGCCATCCAACTGTTGCATAAAAAGGTTATGTAGGATATGAGATCTTCTGTGGTTCTTTTCTTGTTATGTGGGAAGAAAGATACCAGTTTTATCTCTCTTCTATCTCTCTATTCTCTTCCTTTGTCCTTCAAGAGGCCATTACAGTCCACTAAAAGATGAGGTAATAAGTCATAGGGTTCAGTCATTGAAGCTGTTATCAAACAACACCTTAAAGTGTAACCTGTGGAGCATGCGAAGTAAATGAGTACTCTGAGATTTGTAACGTTTTTTGATATGTATAATTTGTGTATGTAACGGTGAATGTTATGCTCCGGCTATTGTGATAAAAGGGGGCAGGTGGCACCTCACTTTTGAAAATAACGTTCTTGCCTTAATGACCCAAAAAATAATTTATCAGGGTTCTTGTGGGCCAATAGGCTTGGGGTATTTTTAAGTTTTTTTATAGGTAGGGTATTTTTAAATCTATGCAAGGGTTGTTGATTTATCAAAATAAGGGGTGCTAAGATCACTCATGATATGTATGTATTTTACCTACATGAAGATATATGTAGAAGTTTTAGTTATTTATTCATTTATTCAATAACAAGCTAATAACTGGTAAGAAAAGTCAAGAAGATTAAGAAGCTACTAGTCCCCAATTGTCAACCAAAAATCACAAATAAAAACAAAAGAAAGTAAGAGGATGCATCTGATCCATTAGAGGTTCCCATAGGGATTGTCAAGGTAGTTTGAGAGGTTTGGCAATTGGAAGCCTAAAGCAAATTTCTAGGGTGTGGCAGCGCAGGGAGGGGGTTCTTTCAAAGGAACTCATAAAAGAGTCAAGATTGTTGGGGTAGTCATACAAGGAGAATGTTCTCCTTAATCAACCTCTTTGTCAATGTTTTATTTTATGTTTGTTGTTCTTTCTTCTGGTCTCTAAGTGGGAGTGTCATTCATTCCAGATTGTTTTATTTTAATAAATGCTTGATCTCATTACTCAACAAGCTCAGCAACTCAGCCTTAATCTGAACTAGGGGCCATTGTTTGGTTTAATGGTAAAATCCTGGGTTGACAAGTGTGAGAAAAAATGAGAATGACCACTTTGTGTATTAAAAGAAAAAGCCAGATGTTTGGTCTATATCGAGTCCACCCCTCCAAGACCCCAGATATCTGGGACCAACTGATCAACATTGGGTAATAGACTTGTATCCTTTATTTATTTATGGGTTTCCTTCCCTTTATCTTTTTATGGTTAAGGTGCAGACATGGTTCACAATATTAACAAGATTTGGCAAAATCTCCTCATTTCTCTAGGAGGCAATACAAAATATTTCAAGAATCTTTTTCCCTAATATCTCCAACATATTGCTGATATATGAATGATATTTCAAATTTCATTGATCGGCTATACATTCAAGGTTTAAAATTTTAGAATATCAGTGATATCAATGATATTTCAAGTTTTTAAGTTACTGCTAGTAGCTGGTTTACATATATGTTGTACATACAAATTCTTTCTCCTAAGTAACAAAAGCTTTTGTTGCCTATTAGAAAAAAAAATAAAATTCCAGTGTTTTGTTAAAATCATCATTTTTTTTTTGAGAATCATTTCCTAAAAGAATAAAAATGGTGATTCAATGATTGTATGACTTGTACACTATTCTGATATGATTTACTTCTTAAGCCACTATAATTCAAAATAAAAAGAAAAAAGAGACACAAATACAAAAAAGGATTCTTGATTAACCGAACATCTAGTAACAAAGAAACACAAGTCATGATGGAAAGTAAATGACATACGTAAAGAAGAGAAGATGGCTTAAAGACTAGAAGGGAAGGACAAAGATTGAACAAAAGATGGCAAACAAAATTCCAGTTGTTTGCTATGGTTTTTTAATCAGCAATAAAGATTGATTTATTAATAAAAATATGTGAGATTAGTACAAAAGGATGACCAAATTGCCATCCCCAAAGAAATATAACCAGTATTACAAAGAGGCCCAGTACAGATGCTGCCTTGCAGCCCCTTGTTTGGCTAAAGTATCTGCTAGCACATTAACACTCCTTCTAATCCACCTGAATTCAACATTTATATCCTTTGCTAATCTTTCAACTTCCCTATAAATATGTTTAAGTCCATGGAATATGTCTGTTACACTTTGCCGAAGAAATCACTAATTTCCACTTCCACATGTTGAAAATCCAATTGGTTTGCCAAGTGGAGACCCTGCAGTAAAGCCGATAACTTGTGCCTTCACTGAGTTTGTGATGCCAATTGACCCTGAATATAGAGCCACAATCTTACATTCCGAGTTCCTGATTGCTCCACCTATTCTTGTCAAACCCAGGTTTCCCAAAGAGATGCAAGTAAAGTTCAATTTTACTTTATTAACCTCTAGTGGCTTCCACTCTACTCTTAGTTTTTCCTTTTCTCTAGATGATTGAGCTATTTCCTTCCATGCCATTAGAATGTCAGTAATTGAGAAAAGCTGAAAACTATCTAATGTTTTTTTCCACATGGCAACCCTCATTTTTATATTGTCAATTACCTCCTCCAAGGTTCCACTTTTTCTAGCGAAAATTCTTTTGTTCATTTCCTTCCACACCACCCAAGCGACAACTGCCTTAGTAGCTCTCCAAATTATGCTCCCTCTCTTCTTTTGTTGCCTTCAGAAGTTTGGATTGATGTCACCTCTTGGGGAGGGTCCCACCTTCAACCAAAGAGAACAGAAAAAGTGAAAAGCTCCTGAATGAGAAGTACAAAGGGACGAGAATAATAAATGGGATAGGGTTTTTCCACTATCCCTAAATAAAAAGCACATATGAGGAGAGAGGCAAGAAAAAGGCCTCCTTTTCTACAACAAATCACAAGTATTTACCTTGCCAAGGAAAAGTGCCCAACAGAAAGCTTGAATTTTTGGTGGGACAGGCTTACTCCAAATTTCTTTCATCATGAGGACCATCTCTTAGGAGCTAACAGGGGCAAGATATCTGAAAAAAAAAGTAGGAGAAGGGTCCATCTGGGGAAATTACCCAGAATCTAGAATTTTCCAGGTTTGGGTCTGTGAATAAACCCTAGTTGATTCTAGGTCAAAGTAGAGAAGAAGGAAGAAGAAAGAAAAGAGAAAGAAGAAGAAGAGTGTTCGGCCAAACTAGAAGAGAGAATGTGAAAAATCACTCTCCTAGCCGACCCACTTGAATTTTATTCATAAAACTTAGAGTTACAAGAAAGACAGTTTGGTCCCTCATATAAGATGGGACACATAACTTAAACTCAGATACAATAGACCTTTCACTTTCAAGAAGATAAACCAGAATGACCAAAATACCCCTGACTCGAGCATTCTAACATTCC
This sequence comes from Nelumbo nucifera, assembly GCF_055504915.1. NCBI lineage: Eukaryota > Viridiplantae > Streptophyta > Magnoliopsida > Proteales > Nelumbonaceae > Nelumbo > Nelumbo nucifera. Next base: position 140,707,937 of record NC_142649.1, on the reverse strand, counting down.
CCCTCAAGTTGGAGAGTATATATCATATAGTCCCAGCTTGTTACAAATGTAATCTATTCTTCCCCGAGACAATCCCTTTGTGAAGAGATCTGCCCACTGATTTCCTGAGCTCACATGAGATGTAGTTATTACCCCACTTATCACTTTCTCTCTCACAAAGTGACAATCCACCTCAATATGTTTAGTTCTTTCATGGAAGACGGGATTGGATGAGATATGAACAACACCTTGGTTATCACAATATAGTTTCATGGGTTTGTCAATTGAGAACCCCATCTCCTGTAGTAAGTTCTTCAGCCATACTAGTTCACATGTGGTATGGGCCATAGCCCTGTACTCTGCTTCTGCACTACTTCTTGCCACCACTGTTTGCTTCTTGCTCTTCCAAGTTACAAGATTGCCACCCAGGAAGGTACAATACCCTATGGTTGACCTCCTGTTTGATATAGAGCCAGCCCAGTCAGCATCTGTGTACCCTACTATCTCAAGAGTTCCCTCCTTTTGGTATAACAAATCACGACCTGGAGCACCCTTTAGGTACCTAACAATTCTCAGAACAACTTTCCAGTGAGGAACCCGGGGATGTTGCATAAACTGACTCACCACACTCACAGCAAATGATATATCTGGTCGGGTAATGGTCAGATAGTTCAACTTTCCCACCAACCTTCTGTATCTTCCAGGATCATCAAACTCTTCACCTGCATCCACACTTAACTTGGCATTGAGTTCCATAAGAGTCTTTGCTGGTTTAGCACCTAACAACCCGATTTCTTCAAATAGATCAAGAACATATTTTCTCTGACATAGGTTGATCCCCTGTTTTGACCTCGCAACCTCAATTCCTAGGAAATACTTGAGCTTCCCCAGATCTTTCGTATTGAAGTGGTCCTATAAGAATTTTTTCAGCCTGTCAATGCCATTGCTATCACTTCCAGTTATGACAATATCATCCACATACACGACTAGCAAGATTGTCCCATCCTTTGAGTTATAGCTGAAAACAGAATGATCAACCTGACACTGTTTCATCCCAAAGGCCTTTACCACTTCACTGAACCTGCCAAACCATGCACGTGGAGATTGTTTCAGTCCATAGATTGCCTTTTTGAGCCTGCACACCTTACTAGCCTCCCCCTGAGCAACAAACCCTGGTGGTTGCTCCATATACACCTCCTCAACAAGATCACCATGTAGGAAGGCATTTTTGATGTCAAGTTGCACGAGAGGCCAATCATACATAGCAGCTAATGAGATCAACACCCGAACTGAACCAATTTTAGCCACAGGAGAGAATGTCTCCATATAGTCCACACCATATAACTGAGAATAGCCCTTGGCCACTAACCGTGCCTTCAATTGTTCCACACTTCCATCAGGAAGATGCTTCACTGTATAGACCCATTTACACCCAACAGTGTGCTTACCAGGAGGAAGGGTGGTGAGTTCCCACGTGTGATTATGCTGTAGAGTAGAGAGTTCTTCTTCCATGGCTTGCCGCCACCCTGGGGAGGTAAGGGCTTCCTGAACAGTCTTGGGAATGGGAACCGATGAGAGTAATGATATAAACTTGCAATGAGAAGTAGAAAGGTGAGCAGTGGAAACATAGTCTGAAATGGGATGAGAAGTACAAGTACGTTTACCTTTCCGCATAGCAATAGGAAGATCAAGATCTGAGGGAGAAGGAGCAGTAGCAGGATCTGTCGATAGGTACTGAAGTGGAGGAGGGGCCGAAGCACTTCTGCGGGTATACACTTGAGTAATTGGCGGCCTCTCTGTAGTAACAGGCATATGATGTGCATCTGCAGTAGGAATGAGAGCTACGGGGAGAGGGTCCATAACCGGTACAAGAAGAGGAACCACAGAGGGATAAGAAGAGACCCCGATCTGAGAAAAAATGAATTGATTCAAAGAAGGTGACATCAGAGCACACAAACGATTTATGAAATTTTGGGTTATAACACTTATACCCTTTCTGAGTCATCGAGTAGCCAAGAAAAATACATTTCGTAGCTCGAGCGTCTAGCTTGTCTACTCCAGGCCCCAAGTGTTGAACAAAACAAACACAACCAAAGACTCTTGGGGTGAGAGGAAATGGAGACAAAGTGGGAAACAACACGGAGAAAGGGGATTGGCTTACAAGGATTGACATGGGCATCCGATTTATCAAAAAACAGGATGTAAGAACAGCATCACTCCAAAAATGCTTTGGGACATGCATATTGATCATCAAGGACCGAGCAGTTTCAAGATGTCTATTTTTCCGTTCCGCTACACCGTTTTGTTGCGAGGTGTAGGCACAAGAAGTTTGATGAATTATTCCATGATGTTCTAGGTATTGCTGAAATGGTGAAGAGATGTATTCTTTGGCATTATCGGAGCGAAGTATTTTCATATGAACACCAAATTGAGTGCGTATTTCAGCATGAAATTTCTGAAAAATAGAGAACAATTCACTACGGTTTTTCATAAGATAGATCCATGTCATCCTTGAAAAGTCATCAACAAAGATTACAAAGTACTTAAACCCATTGTATGACACAACTTTAACTGGACCCCATACATCAGAATGAACTAAAGCAAAAGGACTTGAGACACGACTATCAATTCTTGGACTAAATGAGACTCGATGATGTTTTCCCAACTGACATGACTCACAATCTAATGATGAAAGATGACTCAAAGAAGGAACTAGCAGCTTCAAAGCCTTGAGTGAGGGATGACCGAGTCTGCAGTGCCATTGGAGAGGAGTAAGAGACGACTGAAAAGCCACTGGGGGGCCACCACCATCAAGGTAATACAAACCACCTGCTTCATGCCCTCCACCAATCTTCTTCCCCATCTTGAGATCCTGAAACACACAAGAAGAAGGATAGAAGGTTATAGAACAATTAAGAGATTTGGTTAATCTGCTAATAGACATAAGGTTAAACGGGAACTCAGGAGCATATAAAACAGATGCTAAAGACAAGGAGGAGAAATCAACATCACCAACACCACAAATAGGAGATGTAGAGTCATTAGCAAGAGTAACTGACTGAGATGTGGAGGAGCGAGAAAGGGAAGAAAATACATCAAGAGTCCCAGACATATGGTCCGAGGCTCCGGAATCAATGATCCAGGGTGAGGCTTTGGAAGCTAAGCAAGTCATACCTGAATGGGCAAGTGTAGTTGTGTTCTACTGAGATGTTTGAAGGAACTGCTCATATACTGCCAGTGGTACACTCACCATTTCCTGCCCGGAAGCACAAGCGGGTGTGGAGGGGGTTGAGGCAGTTTGCTGGCTTTCAGTAATTGTGCTACTACTCTTAGATGTAGCATGGTTAGCCCAAGTGTTGGGTGGACCACGCAAATCATAGCAGAAATTAACTATGTGCCCCTCTAAGCCACAATGTGTACATTTTCTCTGAGCATTACTCCTTCCTCTTCCACGGCCTCCCCCTGACTCTCGGCCTCCACTCCGGCCACTAGCCCAGTTAAATATGTGTCCACCACGGTTGCTTGGAGGGCCACTGCTGCCACCACCACTTCTACTTCCACGACCACTCCCTTTAGTCACTACCAAACCAGATCTATCAGAGAAGGAAGAATGTTCCATCGGCTCAATGGATGTCCTTTTAAGACGGGCAAAAACTTCTTCAATTGAAGGGAGAGCTGATCCCCCCAATATCTGTGCTCTGACAGGCTCATACTTAGCCTTCAAGCCCACAAGAAACCTAGTCACATCAAGCTGTTCATGTTGCTTTTGTTGGATCTGGACATTTGATGTTAGAGGGTGATACACATTTAGCTCATTGCGGATGTTCCTCAAACTTGCATAATATTCCTCTAAGCTTTGACTTCCTTGCTTCAAATTGAAGTACTCTTGGTATAGCTGATATACCCTAGTTGTGTTGTCTTGTCCAGAGTACAACTTTTTAGCATGATCCCAGATCTCTTTGGCTGTTTCTAGGAACATGAAGTTCACACTAATCTTTGGTTCCATGCTGTTCCAAAGCCATGTCATTATCTGTGCATCATCTTGTTCCCAATCACTGAACCTAGGGGAATTAGAGGAAGGTTTCTCCTCCCTCACATGTTTTACTTTCCTCTTGGCCTTCAAGAACACCTCCACAGATTTCGCCCATGGTACATAGTTCTCACCATTCAACTTGATGGATGTCATTTGAACACTTATATAATCTGAAGAAAGCATGATGCTGGTTTTGTTGTCATTCCCATCTACAGAAGAAGCCATGTCAATTATTTCACCTTCAAATATACAACACAACCTCACACTCTTTCACAAGGCTTATCTCACTTATAACACCACCAACCCCAGCTTCTTTAAATACACATTACACACCACACACTAAGGCTGAAATCACTCAGTCTTCACATCAAACACCTGGGCTGCACACTGCAGAACCATTCACCATCAACACACTAAGACTGAAATCACTCAGTCTTCACATCAAACACTTGGGCTGCACACTGCAGAACTGATTACACACAAGGTCTAGGACACAACCACCACCACCACCAATCACCACGACACAACCTCCACCTATCTACTGCTGTTGTGAACTTCAGCAGTCGACAACTCTTCTTTCAGCATACATATGAAGAGAAATGCAGAGAAACACGACTGAAATGCATATCAGTCACACCAAGCATCACCACAACCAACTTTTGAAGCAAAAAGAAAACATTCAGTCCCTTATTTGGACAAACAACAATAGTGTTCATACCTGTCCACATTCAGTCCTCTTCGATACTGAATAGAGGGTTTAGTATACCACTTCAACGACCACCACAGCAATGACCGGAGGCATTCTCACCTCCAGGCCCACAAAAAGAAGAAGATGACTGTGAAAGTTGGCGGCGAACCCAGAAAGAGAACAGCAACAAGAAAGAAATAAGGATACGACCTTACAGCTCTGATACCATGTGAATAAACCCTAGTTGATTCTAGGTCAAAGTAGAGAAGAAGGAAGAAGAAAGAAAAGAGAAAGAAGAAGAAGAGTGTTCGGCCAGCCTAGAAGAGAGAATGTGAAAAATCACTCTCCTAGCCGACCCACTTGAATTTTATTCATAAAACTTAGAGTTACAAGAAAGACAGTTTTGTCCCTCATATAAGATGGGACACATAACTTAAACTCAGATACAATAGACCTTTCACTTTCAAGAAGATAAACCAGAATGACCAAAATACCCCTGACTCGAGCATTCTAACAGGGTCCAAGAAAATTGTTTGCAAGGTTCCAAGAAGGTCAACCAAAAAATTACATTCTTTTTCCCTAAGACCTCTTCTGAAGCCAAGGTTCCAGTTGATGCCTGATTGGGATGGCAAAAACCCAAGCTATATATTGTTTCATTCTAAAAATCAGAAAGCACATAGAGATCAGGAAATTGATCTTTTAATGGTGACTCCCCTACCCATAAGTCTTCCCATAAACGGATTCTTTCCCCTCTTCCCACATCATACCATATGGAACTAACGAAAGTAAGGTAAATCTCATGAATAGCTTTCCAAGGAGAGGCTAAAGTTAAGTGAGGAGCCAATTTAGCGTCTCAACCATTACAATGCACACTGTGAATGCTTGTAATTACCTTGTGCCATAATTTGTCTCTTTCAAAAATCTCCACAACCATTTACCCAATAAGGCAGTGTTCCTATGAGAAATGTTTCCTATCACTAGACACCTTTGCCCTTTTGTCTTACTAACCTGTCCCACTTGACCAAGTGACCCTTTCTTATTCCCCTGGTTCCCATAAGAAATCCCTCATGTACTTCTCCTATTGTCTTGCTATCCTTTTTTTTTATCAGTAAAACTATTGTCTTGCTATCCTGATGGGATGGAATGTGAAAAGTGGAAAGGAAGTAAATGGGTAGATTTGGTAGCATTGCCCTAATCAAGGTAATTCTTCCCCTTAAGGAGATATAATTCCTCTTCCAACAGGCTAGTTTCTTTGCAAACCTCTCCACCACCGATTTCCAAAATAGTTTTTGCTATGGTTTTTGAGCCTTTAATGTGCAATTATACTTTTACTAACAATTTCATGAAGTTTTAGCAAATATGTTAGAGAAATTAGCAAGATATCCCCAAAATTTCCCCATCTCTACATGGTGAAATGTCTACTAATATTGAAGTTGCAAGCCATAGGTTTAGCTCACTTTGAACTGAGTCACGGTATTGAAGATATTGTGTCAAAATTCCTCTATACAGCAGATACTTCTCAATGTGGTTTAGCATTTACAGGTCAAATACAAGCATATTGAACACATTGAAATTATCAAAATGTTTGAAGAGTCTGAAAAATGTATTTTCTACCAAATTCTACATTAAAATGGCCAGTTTTTAATACTAAAAAGGCTATAAGAACTGAACCAAATATAACTATATATGGATTTCTATCAAGAAAGAATAAGTAGATTTATGTAACACCTTTGGACATTATTCCATTATCCCTTGCTATAGACACAGGAAACTCATGATCAAAATTTTAAACCACTGTTGTAGTTTATATGAGATATTGTTTCTATCAAGTTTCAAAGCATCAAATAACCTCTTCCAATTACTCTAATCAGGAAATGAGCTTCCCATAGAACTTCTTGAAGCTTTGTTAAAGATGGCACCTACAGCAGAAGAAGAACTGAAGCTTAGGCTCTTCAATGGTGAACTTTCCCAACTTGGGCCTGCAGAAAGGTTCTTAAAAGTCCTGGTTGATATCCCTTTTTCTTTTAAGCGCTTTGATTGTTTGCTTTTCATGGGTTCTCTTCAAGAAGAAGCCTCAGTTATTAAGGAATCCCTTGCAACTTTAGAGGTAAGACCTTCAATGTTTGAATTGAAAATTTTCTTGCATTTCATTTTTCACTAATTACAAGTTTTAAATTGAAATATTGCACTTTGTGAAAATAGTGATGTAACAATAAACTGAATGAAATCCTGTTAAGTATTTGCTGTATGTGACTGAATAAATTTTAGTACATATATCACTAGGCCAATGCTTTGCATACTTCAGAATTTACATATGGCAACCTAAGTTGCAAATGAAGTTCAGATTTCTGTAGAAGATAGTGTTCTAATTCCAGAATAGTGCATATTTTTTTTCATATGTTTTTGACAAGCTCTTGAGCAAATTGCTTGATTGACCATCCTGAAGTAGAAAGCAGAAAAAGTAGATTCTTCTGGTCGATTTAATAGTAACATTGTTGAAAACAATGTCTAAAATGCCATCTTTGTTTGTGGACCAGTAAATGCTTGTTTTATAAAATAATTGCACACATTGTGAGCAAGCAACGGTGCCTTTTATTTGGTAGCTTAATCTAGGGAAGCCCTTTTGAAGAGCCATAACCATCTAATAGCTGTTAATTTGTGTTTGTATATAACACTCTTCTTTTCATAAGAGTTAGCTAAGATGGTCTTGACCTCCTGGATATGAGTATGACTGTCAAGTGATGGGTCCAGTGTTGGAAGGGTTAGAAATCAGATTAGACATGGCCGGATTTTTAAAATTTTTCTAACCCAACTTGGGAACTGATTTCCTGGTAATTTTAAAATTTGAAATTTCAGGATTGATCTTGCACTGAACCTGACCAGATTTGAAACTCAAATTAATTTCTGATTGTACCTAATACGGAGTCCACAAGCGCAGCTCCCAAAGTAGTAGTTGATGCCCAATGTGATTAAAACTGATGTTTTTCTCCAAAAACTCAGTTAGGAACTGAAGGAAATTAGTCCCTACTAGGGCTGAAACGAACTAGGGTTTTATAGGAGAGAGAGAGAGAGCTGGAGATAGTAGTTAATTGCTTGGTTCACCCTTCTCTTCTCTTCCCATATATAGAGCACTCTCCTAGTCCTACTAGGAGCTGAATCCAAATCAGATTTGGATCAGGGTTTATCCTTATTAGATAAACTCTATCTTATTAGAAGAATAGGTGTTCCAAACCCTTAGCCACATGTCACATGACAACTTAAGTTGCCATGTGTCTACTTAACTAATTGTATTAGGCCATGTTTGGGAGTGCTTAAAAATAAGTGCTTATTTGGGTAGAGACCACACCATTAAGCACTTATTGGTGTTCGGGAAATAAGCCCAAAATAAGTGCTTATTTTAAAAATAAGGGTTTATTTTTTAAGCCCAAATTTCCATCTTTTTCTTAAGTCCTTAAACAATAAGCTTGAACGAATCGAAACTCTCCATCAAACATTGTGCCTGCTCCAAGCTCAACTCCAGAGGGACAACGGTTCCCTAGAACCCACTTCCGGCAACATGACCAGACTCGTCATTGGAGCTAAGGTCATTATTGAGAGGGAGGGGGTCGGAGCGTGACTGTTCAACCCACATCGGAGCTAAGGTTAGTGCCTCTGTGTACAATCTCCGGAGCGTGAATGTCAAGCCCGGGGTCCAAGCCCAAAAATCTGGCGGACTAGCGCTATATGAATTTTCCAATTGCCCCACATCAAACTCCATCACACTAGCCTAAATGAACGACAATTCAAGAGTTAAAGGGAAAACGAAGATGTAATAAATTTACATTGTTTTGGCAGAATATTCAAGAGGTTTACAGAGAGAGAGAGAGAGAGAGAGAGAGAGAGAGAGAGAGAGCAGTGCTCCCATCGACCAATTGCCATGTTTAGAGTGATGCTCCCATCAACTGTGTTTTGGCATAGAATCCAAGAGGTTTATAGAGAGAGAGGGAGAGCCCACTACCCATAGGGTATATTTTGAAAAGTTGAAAGAAAAAATAGTCACAAGTGCTTATTGTAGAAAAAGACTACCAAACACCCAATATGAAATAAGTGCTTATTTTTTAAAGTTGGGTGCCAAATGCAAATAACTGCATATTTGAATAAGCACTTATTTTTAACATAAGCACTCCCAAACATGGCCTTAGTAATGGGACTTGGGCCTATTTTCTTCAATGGCTCACTTTCCTATGCGTTGCATGGCTATATAGGCCTGAACATTGTATGGTGTAGGACCTACAAAGGTCTCACATAAGGCCACAAGGGTTCAATCTTACCCTTGAAAGAGGTTAGGCCAAATTGACTGTCTAGGGGTAGTTAATCCCTGACCCAATCAGCTTGGGCTCAATTGGGCCCAACATTTACATATAAATGATCCTTGGGTTCAGCCACCCTATGAAGACCCAAAGACAATGGACTTATGAAAGATGAAGTTGATCAGGTAATCAGCCTTATAATGGTCTCTTACACCTAACCTCTGTTGGAATTGACTCAAAATAAAATCAGTTACAGAAAAGTGGCTATTAGTGCTATTAGTGCATGGTAACCATAAAGTAGTTACAGAAAGTGGCTATTAGTGCATGGTAACCATAAAGTTGTTACAGAAAGTGGCTATTAGTGCATGGTAACCACAAAGTTAGATATAAAAGGAGTGGCTATCTTGTATCTACATCTCCTTCTTCTTCTTCTACAATTTTAATGAAAAATCTCTTACTGGATTGTGTGCTCTTCCCATGGACGTAGGAGGATTTTCTCCGAACCACGTAAATTCTTGTGTCTTCATCTCTATTTGCTTGAATTTTTGTTTACTTTGTCATTTTGTGTATTCTCCATTTTTCTTCACGGGTTGATTTAGGATACGTGATCCAACGCTTCTACACCAACAAATGGTATCAGAGCAAGGTTATTAAATCTATGAAGTACTTATGACGGCGAAGATGTTGACTATAAAGCTCGAGGTGGAGAAATTTGACAGCAAGGTGAATTTTGGGTTGTGGCAAAGGAGGGTGAAGGCAGTTCTGGTACAACAAGGTCTTCACAAAGCTCTCCTTGGAAAGGAGAAGGCAGAGAAGATGACAAGTGATGAGTGGGCTGAGTTAGATCTAAAGGCATTGAGCATGATTCAGTTATACTTGGTAGATGAAGTGATGTACAACGTACTCGATGAGGAAACCACCATTGGCTTGTAGACAAAGTTGGAGAAATTGTATATGACAATCTATCACTAATAAGTTGTACCTGAAGAGGCAATTATATAGTTTGCGTATGGCAGATGGAACCAATTGATTAGATCATTTGAATACATTCAATCGGTTGATTGCACAACTACTCAATGTAGATGTGAAGATTGATGAAGAAGATACGGTGATTCTTCTCCTCTCATCTCTCCCAGAATCGTATGATCATTTGGTGATGACCATCTTGTATGGGAAGGATACATTGGTGATGGATAAGGTTGAAGGGATGAGAGATCCATCCTATGGACGCCCAAAAGATTGCGGAATAAGGGGCGAATTTCAAAAATTTTTCTCTCCCTTCAACTGGGAATCGTATTCCCCATTTAGAAAATCATATTTTCAAGGATCAATTCTGAACCATAAACTGAACCAGATCTGAACCAAAAAGGAGTGGGAAGGATTATACCTGATACGGAGAAGTAATATCTCCCAACGAAGGTGTTCATGCCCAAGGAAGGATCCAAAGACTACTCCCACTAAAGATGGCGCAGTGTAGGTGGAGAAGAATCAGCAGTGTTCTTCTCCAAGAACTCTGTCCTTCGCTAGAATCAGCAAGATGGTACGTGAGCACAGCTTCCTTTCAATCCTTTCTCAAAGGACTGATGTCAAAATCCAATCTTGACTTCTCCCACAAGTGGAGATCGAACTGGTAAACAGGGCGGCAAGAACAGGGAGGCGGCAAGAGAGTATTTGCAGGGAGCAGAATTCTCTCTTCTTGATTTCAGCACTAAAGAAAACCTGATGATCTGTGTGTATCACTTTAGGCTGCCGCCCCCTTCTTTTATAATCTTAAAGGGATCAGCTCCTAATCTGATTAGGAGTTGCTAATCCAAATCATATTTGGGTTAGAAGTCCCTTTTAAGTGATAAGGGATAATCCTTATCTTATCTGGAGATCAGATCAGCCATCTTCTAATCTGATTAGGAGGTTTCCAGATCTAAATCTTATTTAGATCTTGGACTCTCTAAGTGGATAGGGTCTAAGCCCAATCCTATTAGCTGATCCACTTCAGATTTCGCCCCTTTATTAAATAAATAAACAGCCCAGTTTGAAATGGGCTTTAGGCCCATTAAGCTTATGTGCTCACTTAACCCTCTTAACTGCTGCCCAGTTGGGCTTCCTTGTATGGCGTGGGACCCAAGCATTGATCTACACATCAGCCACATGGGTTCGGCCCAGCCTTTGTTACAAGGCCTGGCTGAATACACTGTTAAAAGACAGTGCACCCCCTGAAACCCATCAAATGGGCTCTACGGGCCCAACACTTACCCTAAGAGGTCCTTGGGCCAAGCCACCTTATAACACCCAGGGACTGTGGGCAGATGCAAGATTAGCCCATCAGGTATTATCCTCAATAGTCTTACACTTAACCTCTCAACCCATAATGATCATACACTGCCCGACAAGAGAGGACCTCTCCCTCGGCTGCAAGGAACAGTGTTGCACTCTCCACTCATATGGATCCCGGGAATTAAAACCTTCTTGCAAACATTTTAGAAACCATATATATACTTTTATATCTTATATAAAATATATTTTGCAAAACAAATCTCAACGGTTGAAATCGACTGCCGGTAGTCTTGGTTTCCATCAGTGAGAGTGCATCCCTGATCATTACCTTTGTCCGACAAAGGGGCTGATCCTGTCACTATGATCACCCACTCAGATGAATTCTCGGACTGTCCCAACATACCCAGGTTTTGACCCCCGCTAAGGATCTCACTGATTGGTACATCAAAGATAGCCCAATCCGACACCTAGTGCAGTATCATAATCGAGTCTAGGGGTCGGGTGTAACTTTCCAGTTTTTCCCATCAATCTCCAAGGTCCAGGGCAATACTGGAAATCTGGTCCAGTTCAAAGATTCAATTAATCCTACACTGTATGTGCCTAGGGTCTCACCCTGGCAGCTGAGACAGGCCACCCCAACTGACTTGGTGGCACCACAGTGTCAGCCTTGTCAGGATAGGTCTCCCCAGACCGACCCACTGGCTGTGAACATTCTAAACTAACACGAGTCTCATTAAGTGTCCAGTTTAAGGGTATTACACAGAAACATACCAAGGGAACATGAATCAAATATGTATCTTTATTCATTTACAATAAACTCATAAAGTACATCATTCTAATTGAAGCTAAGGGCATACAAAACTGTCTAACAGCTCCCACTTGCACTTAGGTCCAATCAGGTACTAGCCGGAGTCCCATGCTTTCTACGTGTTTCTCAAACACTTTCTGTGATAGTGGCTTTGTCAATGGGTCTGCTACATTTTCCGCTGACGCTACCTTCTGAATCAGGACATCCCCTCTACCAACAATCTCCCGCAGTACGTGGTACTTCCTCTCGATGTGCTTCGACTTCGAGTGGGCTCGTGGCTCCTTAGCCTGAGCAATGGCTCCATTGTTGTCACACAACAATGGGATGGGTGATCTGCTGGACGAAACAACTCCCAACTCGTGAACGAACTTCTTCATCCACACAGCTTCTTTGGCAGCCTCACTTGCGGCAATGTATTCGGCCTCGGTCGTGGAGTCTGCAGTGGACCCCTGTTTGCTGCTTTTCCAGCAAACAGCACACGATCCTATCGTGAAAACATATCCAGATGTAGACTTTCTATCATCTGGGTCTGACTGGAAATCGGCATCTGTAAACCCCTGGATCTGTAGTGAGCTACCGTCGAACACCAGACAAAACTCTTTTGTCCTTCGAAGGTACTTAAGTATGTTTTTCACAGCAGTCCAATGCTCCTGCCCTGGGTTGGCCTGAAATCTGCTTACTACACTCACTGCCTGAGCAATGTCAGGACGAGTGCACAGCATGGCATACATGATGCTCCCTACGGCAGAGGCATAGGGAACGTCTTTCATGCCATCAATCTCCTCAGAAGTCTTGGGAGACATCTTCTTGGAGAGAGCGACTCCGTGCCTGAAAGGAACATTTCCTTTCTTGGAGTTTTCCATGCTGTATCTTTTGACTATTTTGTCAATATAAGCAGATTGGGATAATCCAATTATCCGCTTCGATCTATCTCTATAGAGTCGAAGACCCAGTATATAGGAGGCTTCTCCAAGATCTTTCATGGAGAATTGCTGTGAAAGCCATACTTTCACCGTAGTTAACATTCCTACATCATTCCCAATGAGTAGAATGTCATCTACATACAGAACCAAGAAGGTAACCTTATCTCCACTGAACTTCCTGTAGACACAGGGTTCATCCGGATTCTGCTCGAAGTCAAACGATTTGACAGCAGAGTCAAAACGGATGTTCCAACTTCTAGAAGCTTGCTTAAGTCCATAAATGGATCTATTAAGTTTACATACCATGTTTTCCTGACCTGCAGCAATGAAGCCTTGCGGCTGCTGCATATAGATATCTTCAGTAAGATCTCCATTCAGGAATGCAGTTTTGACATCCATCTGGCAAATCTCATAATCATGGTATGCTGCTACAGCTAGCAAGATCCTAATGGATTTAAGCATGGCCACAGGCGAAAATGTTTCCTCATAATCGATGCCTTCTTTCTTAGTGTACCCTTTCGCCACAAGACGAGCTTTGAAGGTCTCAATCCTGCCATTGGGGCCCTTCTTCCTCTTGTAAATCCATTTGCAACCGATTGCTTTTACCCCGGAGGGTGGATCTACTAGAGTCCAGACTCCATTGGCCTCCATTGAGTCCATCTCTGTTCTCATGGCCTCCACTCACTTCTGGGAATCTATGTCCAACATAGCTTCCGCGTAAGTCACGGGATCCTCCTCACTAGTCAAGGTTTCCACCAGGTAACTATCCTGATCATAACCATAACGGACTGGTGGTCTGGATGCCCGAGTGGATCTTCTAAGTTGGTCACTACCTGGAACTTGTGGGACATCTCCCACTGCTCCTGAGTTCTCCTCATCAAGAACAACTTCCTGACGATGGGTGTCCAGGATATAGTCGGTTTCCAAGAATTGTGCATTCCGACTGCAGAACACTTTCTGCTCACTTGGGTCATAGAAAAGGTAACCTACAGAGTCTTTTGGGTAGCCTACAAATAGGCAACGGCTGGTCTTAGATTCCAACTTGTCTGCACTCGTTCTTTTAACGTGTGCTGGACAACCCCAAATCTTTAAGTGTCTGACACTTGGTTTCTTTCCGGTCCAAAGTTCATATGGAGTATTCGGAACCGATTTGGTTGGAACCCGATTCAGCACGTAAATTGCAGTCTCTAATGCGTAACCCCAAAAGGATGTGGGTAACTCTGAGTGTATGAGAAGCGACCGGACCATATCTAATAAGGTCCTATTCCTCCTCTCTGAAACACCGTTAAGTTGTGGTGTAGCAGGAGGAGCTAATTGTGATACTATCCCATTGTCCTTTAAGTAGTCCCTGAATTCGTCAGAGAGATATTCGCCACCTCGATCTGATCGAAGGGCTTTAATTTCTCTCCCTAACTGTTTCTCGACCTCTTGTCTAAACTCTTTGAACTTTTCAAAGGATTCAGACTTGTGTCTCATTAGGTACACGTAACCATATCGTGAAAAATCATCTGTGAAGGTGATGAAATACACGTGTTGATTTCGTGTCCTAACACTCAGGGGACCACATACATCAGTATGTATTAGGTCAAGTGTGCCTGTACATCTTTCAGGCTTACCGTTAAATGGCTGTTTCGTCATCTTGCCTTGTAAGTAAGGCTCACAGGTGGGAAGATCTTCTACAGCTAGAAAATCCAAAGGACCATCCTTTACCAACCTTGTGATTCGGTCAACACCGATGTGGCCAAGTCGGTAATGCCACAGACACGTGGGATTAACTGTATCATGGGCTCTCTTCTTGGGGATTTCAGCCGTCGTAGTTTCAGTTATGTTAGTTTCTAGAGAAGGATGTAGAACATAGAGACCGTTCTCCAGTTCCCCGTATGCGATGAATCTACTGTTTCTTTTAATAGTAATCGTATTACTAAAGAAGACAGAATAACCATCTGCACACAGTTTTGAGACAGAAATCAAATTTCTTCTTAAATTTTGTACATAAAGACAATCTTTCAGTACAATTATTCCTTCTCTAAAATATAATTCCACGGTTCCTATGGCTGCGGCTGCAACAGTTGCAGTAGTCCCCAAGTAGAGTGTGACTTCTCCTTCACTCAGCCTTCTGCTTACCTTGAACCCCTGCAGTGAGTTACACGCATGAGTTGAAGCCCCAGAGTCAATACACCAGGACGCAGAAGCTACCAACAAATTGGTTTCTATAACACAAGTTTCGAAATTACCTTTTTTGGATTCCAGGTAGGCAGGACAATTCCTTTTCCAGTGGCCGGTCTTCTTGCAAAAATGACAGGCATCTGATGCCTTGTCCTTCCTCTGTTTCTTGGGTTTGGCAGCCTTTTTCTGGGGCTTTCTCTTCGCCTTCCTTTTCTTGCCTGATTTGCCAGTTTCAACAAGCATGGCAATGGGCTCATCCTTTTTAATCAATTCTTCGGCCCTCTGCAACATATTGCTGAGTTCCTGCAAGCTGACGTTCAGTTTGTTCATGTTGTAGTTCATGATGAATGGATTAAAGGATGGAGGCAGAGAGTTGAGAATAGCATCGATCTGAGTTACCAGATATAGCCCGGATCCAAGAGCCTCTAGTTCGTTGATATAGCCCATCATCCGAAGACAATGGTCGTGAACTTGCTGGCCCTTGGACATCTGCGCGGTCATGAACTGTTTTAAGACCTTCTGCCGAGTAGAACGATTCTGCTCTTCGTACATTGTCCTAAGACTGTCCAATACGTTTTTAGCAAGTTCGATCTGATCGAACTGCCTCTGAATTGGATTGTCCAAGGAGGCAATGATATAGCAGCGGGCAAGGGAGTTTTTCTCCTCCCATTCTTGGTATTCTCTTCTTCGGGCCTCAGAAGCCCTATCTCCCGGACGATCCGGGGCAAGATTCTTTGCTACCTTGTCCAATTTCTCAGAGGTTAAGACCAACATAAGGTTCCTATACCAGTCAGCATAGTTTGGGCCCTTCAACTTGTTGTCATCAAGTAGCTTTGCAAATGATCCGTTTGCCATTTTCTGATAAAAGAGCAAACATCAGTCCACGACCTAATTCGATTCATGTTCATTTCATAGATATGGATTTTAATCTACGATCAATTTCCATTTATTCATCTCTGAGATTTCCCTCCTTTCTCAGTGACGGAGACTACGGGTTGTCTCTGGAAATGTGGGAAATCACATAGGGTGCATGAAGCCAACTGTTTCAGCTGCATAACCCCACCACCTTTCTGTGAAGGATCATATCCACTCATCATATGAGTTTTCCCTTTGGCCTCTGTCAGATAAGGTTCAGAGCCGTTTTCAGGTAAACCTTTCTGTCCAGTGAGTGCTTACCCATCATATTCGTGAACGCCAAGGTACCGTGAGAGAGTTCCCATTTTCTGGTGAAGCCTCTCCCACATCGGTCTATGACGCCCCTATCATCTTATGAAACACTTAAACAAGCCCAACAGCAAATGGATAGCCCATTTTCTGGTGCGTTTCCTCATTACTGAAGGACCCATCCTCGTGCTAATGATGGAAGGCCTTTAGAGAGTTCATCATATGAATCTCCCTATCACATGCACTCATATTATCTGGAGGGAACAAATAATTATGCCCTAGTTCTATCTTTAGGTCAAACCAAAATGGCTCCCACTGATTTTCATAAAGCCAGATTTTGGTGGGCCTAAATCGGCTAGGGTTCTGCACGAGACCTCATGATGAGGTGTGGGGCCCACCACTGAGGGAGGTCATCCAATGACCAAAAGGGACACCATGGCAATGATGTGCATTTAGCTATGGTGTGCGAAAGAGCCACTGTCGATTGAGCATGGGCCAAGTACTTATGGCCCATGTACGTAGCACATCACACATCCATACATCACATGCAGGGATAAATTGATCCAATCAATTAATTATCTGTAAAGCCCATTTGAAGCCCATTTTAAATCCATAATATTAACCATTAACATTATCTAGGTATATGGGCTGAACGGTTCAACCCATATAGCTTTTAAGGGTTAGGTGGGCTTTTAGCAGTTTTAACTGTTTAAAACTGGGCCTTTACAGGTTGGGCCGAATTAACCATTCAATTAAATATCAATCCTTTGGCCCATTAGTGGGAAATTAGGGCTGACTTTCAGCCTTGATTAAACCCTAGATTCGGTCCAAACAGTTTGAACCAATCTTGGTTCGAATGGGTCTAGGGTTTGATCTTTAATTCAAGAAAATAATCTGAAATTAATTACTGATAAAAGAAAAACAACAATCAGTAAATCAGGGCTGTTCGCACAATCCATCCTGCAAAACAGAGGTTAGATCATAGAATGCAGTTTCACAAACTGCAAATCGCAGATGGCGATTCTCCCATCTGCGGAATCTTCTTCTCTGCGAAATCTCCCTTTCTGCGCTGCCATCTTCGATCCATAATTAAAATAAATAGAAATCCTATTTCTATTAATAATTACATTAGATCGAATACCTATACATTGAGTCTAGAAAAAAAAAATTATTTACAGACCAAATGTAATAAATAAATCAAGAAACTGCAAATCTTGCAGGTTCCCTGCGCAAACCAAGATTTCGATCTCCTCTTGTACGAACAGCCCATAAATCAAGAAAATCATAAAGAACAATTCTAAATAATAATTAATTTCAGATTATTTGCCCATTAATTTTGGGAACAAATTTCCCAAAACCCATATCTGCGCAAATTGGGTAGAACACCTTCTGCCCAATTGCGCAGGTTCAGATCTGAAACAAACTGGTTCAAGATTTGAACCATGGCTCTGATACCATTGAAGGGATGAGAGATCCATCCTATGGACGCCCAAAAGATTGCGGAATAAGGGGCGAATTTCAAAAATTTTTCTCTCCCTTCAACTGGGAATCGTATTCCCCATTTAGAAAATCATATTTTCAAGGATCAATTCTGAACCATAAACTGAACCAGATCTGAACCAAAAAGGAGTGGGAAGGATTATACCTGATACGGAGAAGTAATATCTCCCAACGAAGGTGTTCACGCCCAAGGAAGGATCCAAAGACTACTCCCACTGAAGATGGCGCAGTGCAGGTGGAGTAGAATCAGCAGTGTTCTTCTCCAAGAACTCTGTCCTTCGCAAGAATCAGCAAGATGGTACGTGAGCACAGCTTCCTTTCAATCCTTTCTCAAAGGACTGATGTCAAGATCCAATATTGACTTCTCCCACAAGTGAAGATCGAACTGGTAAACAGGGCGGCAAGAACAGGGAGGCGGCAAGAGAGTATTTGCAGGGAGCAGAATTCTCTCTTCTTGATTTCAGCACTAAAGAAAACCTGATGATCTGTGTGTATCACTTTAGGCTGCCGCCCCCTTCTTCTTTTATAATCTTAAAGGGATCAGCTCCTAATCTGATTAGGAGTTGCTAATCCAAATCATATTTGGGTTAGAAGTCCCTTTAAGTGATAAGGGATAATCCTTATCTTATCTGGAGATCAGATCAGCCATCTCCTAATCTGATTAGGAGGTTTCCAGATCTAAATCTTATTTAGATCTTGGACTCTCTAAGTGGATAGGGTCTAAGCCCAATCCTATTAGCTGATCCACTTCAGATTTCGCCCCTTTATTAACTAAATAAACAACCCAGTTCGAAATGGGCTTTAGGCCCATTAAGCTTATGTGCTCACTTAACCCTCTTAACTGCTGCCCAGTTGGGCTTCCTTGTATGGCGTGGGACCCAAGCATTTGATCTACACATCAGCCACATGGGTTCGGCCTAGCCTTTGTTACAAGGCCTGGCCGAATACACTGTTAAAAGACAGTGCACCCCCTGAAACCCATCAAATGGGCTCTACGGGCCCAACACTTACCCTAAGAGGTCCCTGGGCCAAGCCACCTTGTAACACCCAGGGACTGTGGGTAGATGCAAGATTAGCCCATCAGGTATTATCCTCAATGGTCTTACACTTAACCTCTCAGCCCATAATGATCATACACTGCCCGACAAGAGAGGACCTCTCCCTCGGCTGCAAGGAACAGTGTTGCACTCTCCACTCATATGGATCCCGGGAATTAAAACCTTCTTGCAAACATTTTAGAAACCATATATATACTTTTATATCTTATATAAAATATATTTTGCAAAAAAAATCTCAACGGTTGAAATCGGCTGCCGGCAGTCTTGGTTTCCATCAGTGAGAGTGCATCCCCAATCATTACCTTTGTCCGACAAAGGGGCTGATCCTGTCACTATGATCACCCACTCAGATGAATTCTCGGACTGTCCCAACATACCCAGGTTTTGACCCCCGCTAAGGATCTCACTGATTGGTACATCAAAGATAGCCCAATCCGACACCTAGTGCAGTATCATAATCGAGTCTAGGGGTCGGGTGTAACTTTCCAGTTTTTCCCATCAATCTCCAAGGTCCAGGGCAATACTGGAAATCTGGTCCAGTTCAAAGATTCAATTAATCCTACACTGTATGTGCCTAGGGTCTCACCCTGGCAGCTGAGACAGGCCACCCCAACCGACTTGGTGGCACCACAGTGTCAGCCTTGTCAGGATAGGTCTCCCCAGACCGACCCACTGGCTGTGAACATTCTAAACTAACACGAGTCTCATTAAGTGTCCAGTTTAAGGGTATTACACAAAAACATACCAAGGGAACATGAATCAAATATGTATCTTTATTCATTTACAATAAACTCATAAAGTACATCATTCTGATTGAAGCTAAGGGCATACAAAACTGTCTAACAAAGGTCACAAGTACTTTGTTGTCAAACGAGATGCGGCGAAAGCCTACCTTTAGTGATAGTGAAAGTTTGACCACAAAGGATTCGGGTTATGAATGGGGCAGATCTAAAGAGAGGGGAGATAAGAAGAATAGAGGCAGATCAAAGTCCAAATTGAAGAAAACACAATGCAAGTGGTGCAAGAAAGATGGTCACTGGCTAAAGGATTGCAAGAAATTTGCCGAGGCTCAAAAGAAGGCAAAGCTGTAGACGAGGTAAGTGTTGCTTCCGATATAGAGAATGACGGAGATCTTCTTACAGTCTCCTCAGGTATGGATCCCTTGGAATTTTGGATACTTGATTCCGGATGTTCTTATCATATGTGTCCTTATAAAGATTGGTTTTCTACATATGAGTCACATGTTGGAGGCATAGTTATTATGGGAAATAATGCCGAGTGTAGAACTGTTGGGATTGGGACAATTAAAATCAAGATGTTTGATGGGATTGTTGGAACATTAACAAATGTTAGACATGTCCCAGATCTTAAGAAAAGTTTAGTCTCACTTGGTGCTTTAGATGATCATGGGTGTACATATAGTGGGGTTGATGGAGTCATAAAAATTAAAAGAGGTGCCATGGTTGTCATAAAAGGAGAGAAAAAAGGATCATTATATAGGTTAATTGGAAAAACTATCATTGGGGATGCAACTGTCACATCCACTTTAGATAATGATTATAGTCAGTTATGGCACTTTAGATTGGCACACATTAGCGAGAGAGGCATGATAGAACTGCACAAAAGGAAATTACTTGATGGTGTTAAATCTTGCAAATTAGATTTCTACAAATATTGTATTTTTGGAAAGCAATGCAGGGTCAGTTTTATAACATCTACTAAAAGAAGCAAGTAGATTCTTGAGTATGTGCATGCATATACATGGGGTTCATCGCTAGTAACTTCTAGTGGTAGAGAATGATATTTTGTTAGCTTTGTTGATGACTATTCCAGAAAGGTTTGGGTATACTTCATGAAGCATAAATCTGAAGCTTTTGAGAAGTTCAAGATTTGGAAGGAAAAAGTGGAGAAACGAACTGGAAAGCAGATAAAATACCTACGAACAGATAATGGAGAATTGACCTCTACAGAGTTTCAGAAATTTTGTGCAGCAGAAGGGATTATTCGACATCTTACTACTCCAGGCACACCTCAGCAGAACGGGGTAGCAGGAAGAATGAATAAGACATTACTAGAGAAGGCAAGGTGCATGAGAATCTTTGCAGATTTACCAAAGCAGTTTTGGGCCGAGGCAGTTAATATGGCCTGTTATGGACTGGTAATTCTGTTGATTACTCAAATTTGAGAATTTTTGGATGCCCTTGTTATGTTTTGTTGTAGGATAGAGAGAGGACAAAGCTTGATGCTAAGTCAAAACCTTGCATTTTTCTAGGATACAATGAAGGGGTGAAAAGATTCAGACTTTGGAATCCTAACACCAAGAAGGTTGAGATAAGCAGAGATGTATTTGATGAAGCTTTTATGTTGAAGGAAAATCAGTAGCAAATCCCAGATGGTGAGAAGAGCAATACCTCAATTTAGGTGGAGCTAAGTGAGGAAGAGAAAATGGGTAGTGAACCAATCGCTACAGATTCTTCTCATCAAAGCCAAGAAGTTGCACAATCCCAAGAGGAACCACCATATTCCATTGCTGCAGGTAGGGCTAAAAGGAACATCAAGAGACCAGTAAGATTTGATGATACAGTTGCATATGCATTAACAGCTAATTGTGATGATCCAATGACCTACAAGGAGGCAATGAAAGATAAAGACAACTCACTATGGATGGGTGCTATGAAAGAGGAGATGGCTTCTCTTGGAAGAATGAAACTTGGAAGTTAGTAGAATTGCCTAAGGGTAAGAAGGCTATTGGGTGCAAGTGGGTGTACAGAAAAAAAAGAGGCTTCATCTGCAAGCGAACCGGTTAGGTACAAGGCAAGGTTAGTAGCGAAAGGATATGCACAAAAGGAAGGAGTGGATTTCAATGAGATCTTTTCTCCTGTAGTGAAGCATTGTTCCATTAGAATCATGTTGGCAATGGTAGCTATGTGGGATATGGAGTTGGAGCAGCTTGATGTGAAGACAACTTTCCTCCATGGGAACTTAGAAGAGGAAATTTACATGGTGCAGCTCGATGGGTTTGTCAAGAATGGCAAAGAACAACTAGTATGCAAGTTGAATAGGTCACTCTGTGGCCTTAAGCAAGCACCGAGGAAATGGTACAAGCGCTGACACTTTTATGACTAAACATGGCTACATCAGAAGTAAGTACGATATTGTGTTTATTTTCGTTTCCTTCATGATGAATCCATTATACTATTGATGCTTTATGTCGATGACATGCTTATTGCTTGTAAGAGTTTGCATGGGATTGCTAAGTTAAAGCAGGAATTGAGCATGGAATTTGAAATGAAAGATTTAGGTGGAGCAAAGAAAATCTTGGGTATGGAAATTCAAAGAGACAGGCGCAATGGGAAGTTGTGATTGACCCAAAAAGGGTATATTGAGAAGGTATTGACCAAATTCAATATGAAGGAGGCTAAGTCAGTGAGCACACCACTAGTTTAGCACTTCAAACTATCTCTTCAACATTGTCCAAAGACAGAGGAAGAACATGAGGAGATGCTACATATACCATATGCCAGTGCAGTTGGATGCCTTATGTATGCTATGGTATGCACCAAATTGGACTTATCTCAAGCAGTTAGTGTTGTGGGCAGGTTTATGGCTAATCTGGGGAAGGAGCATTGGAATGCTATAAAGTGGATTCTACGCTACTTGAACGGTACCCAAGATCTAGGTTTACTATTTCAGAATGGTTTGAAAGGAAACAAAGTGGTTGGGTATGTAGATTCAGATTTTGCAGGTGACCTTGACAAGAGAAAGTCTACTACGGGATATATTTTCACTCTTGGTCAAGGTCCTATTAGTTGGAGATCTACATTACAAGATACAATGGCTCTGTCTACTGAAGAAGGAAAGTACATGGCAGCAGTAAAGGCAGCCAAGGAAGTTGTATGGTTGAGAGGATTGATTTAAGAGCTTGGAATTGATCACAAGAACATTTGTGTTCACTGTGACAGTCAAAATGCTCTCTGTCTTGCAAATGATCCAGTATACCATGCAAGGACTGAGCACATAGATGTGCGGTATCACAGGCTCAGAGATTTTGTAGCAGATGGTGACATTTAGTTGGAGAAGATTTCTTCCCAAATGAACATAGCAGACATGATGACCAAGCCATTGCCAAGGGAGAGGTTTAGGCATTGCCTAAATCTTTCAAACATACAACAGTGCTAAGTTGTGAAGGCCCCAGGAAGAGGGGGTAATCTAGATAGAGAAATGGAGTAGGGTGAAGAAGAGAGTTGAAGAATTTTTTTTATTTTTTTTTGAGTCAAGGTGGAGAATGTTGGAATTGACTCAAAATAAAATCAGTTACAGAAAAGTGGCTATTAGTGCTATTAGTGCATGGTAATCATAAAGTAGTTACAGAAAGTGGCTATTAGTGCATGGTAACCATAAAGTAGTTACAAAAAGTGGCTATTAGTGCATGGTAACCACAAAGTCAGATATAAAAGGAGTGGCTATCTTGTATCTACATCTCCTTCTTCTTCTTCTACAATTTTAATGAAAAATCTCTCTCTGGAGTGTGTGCCCTTCCCGTGGACGTAGGAGGATTTTCTCTGAACCACGTAAATTCTTGTGTTTTCATCTCTATTTGCTTGAATTTTTGTTTACTTTGCCATTTTGTGTATTCTCCATTTTTCTTCACGGGTTGATTTAGGATACGTGATCCAACGCTTATACACCAACAACCTCTTGGCCCATAATCATCAAAACACTGCTTACAAGGAAGGACCTTATCCCTGATTGCAAAATGTAGTGTTACACTCCCTATTTAGATGGATCTCAGGATTAAAACCTTTTGCAGACCTTTTTCATAAAATAATAATATAACATATAAATACATTTTGCAAATTAGATTTCAAATACAGTTAAAATCCATTGCCAACAATTTAGTTTTCCATCAGAGAGTGTAAACCCTGGGATTCTCTTTGTCTAAAAAAGGAGTTGATCCTATCACTGTGATCACCCACTCAAGTAATTTCCCAAATTGCCCCAACATGCCTAGATATGTGACCCTTGATGGATTTCACTGGTTGGTATATCAAAGACAATTTAGTCCAAAACTTTGTGCAATATCACAATCAAGTTTTGGGTTAAGTGCAACTTTCTAGTTTTGCCTATCTATCTCCAAGGTTCAGGGCATAACTAGAAATTGCCCCAGGTTCATTGTTTCTTCCAAACACCCACTAGCTGTGCTTGGGGTCTAACCCTAGTAGTTGAAACAAGCTGCTCCACTAATTCAGCAACATACCAGTGTCAGCAACATACTAGTGTCAGCCTTGTCAAATTAAACTCCCCAAGTCTATCCAATGGCTGAGATCATTCTAAACTAACACGAGTCTCACAAGTGTCGAGTTTAAGGAATAATTCACATAAACAAACCAATTTGAACACAAAGCAATAATGTACTTTATTTATCTATAAATGTTTATGTACATCAATCTGATTGGAGCTGGGCATACACTATCTAACATCCAAAGAAATAACTAAACAGTGATAGAATTATGACTAAAAAATGGACATAAATGCCCTTGTTGGCATGCCTCTCAAGTGGTGACATCAGGTCAAGTTCAAGAAGGGTGGGATTACACCAATCTTGACATTAGTCTTCCTATTGAAGGACCACAGTGAAACAAACGACTGAGTGGTGCAGGTTGAGAGGCAGCACTACAAGAACAGGGTTAAAGCCTGTTTCACATCAGATGAGGGTCTCTTAACATGAAGTGTAGCCCCTAAGTGAATTTCAAACAATAGATATAGAGGCCGAAGGGGTGGTGTCTTGTTTAATTTGCCTCATTGCTGTCCCTAATTTGGTTTTTTGGATTAATCTTCTATTTCAACATTAATGCTTATACGATCCTGGGAATGAATGCTCATCATTAGACAACAAAAGGAGAGAATGGAGGGCAGATGTTGTCATATATGGGCCTGGCAGATGCCACTCATAACCTTTTGTTTTCTGAGAGGATATGATTCTTTGGACATGATCAAGATTTTTATAGTTTTATGTCATTGAATTTACTGTTGTTTGACATTTACTTGTGTATTCTTTCCAATTTACATATGGCAGGTAGCTTGCAAGGAACTTAGAAATAGCCGGCTATTCCTGAAACTTTTGGAAGCTGTACTCAAAACAGGCAACCGTATGAATGATGGTACCTTCAGGGGTGGTGCACAGGCATTCAAGCTTGACACACTTTTGAAACTGTCTGATGTCAAAGGAACTGATGGGAAGACAACTCTCTTGCACTTTGTTGTCCAGGAGATAATCCGGTCTGAAGGTGTTCGGGCCGCCCGTATGGCTCGAGAAAGCAAAAGCATCTCTAGTGTGAAATCAGATGACTTCATTGAAGATTCTCCCAAAGAAACAGAAGAACATTATCGTAGCATCGGTCTTCAAGTTGTTTCAGGTCTGGGTGGTGAGCTTGAGAATGTCAGGAAGGCAGCAGCATTGGATGCTGATAACCTAATAGGAACATTGTCCAAGCTTGGTCGTACACTAATCAGGACGAAGGAGTTTCTGAACTCAGAGATGAAGAGTTCAGAGGACAGTGGGTTTCACCGCACACTTAAGAGTTTTGTAGAGCATGCAGAGATTGACATAACGTGGCTGCTGGAGGAAGAAAAAAGGATAATGGCACTGGTGAAAAATACTGCCGATTACTTTCATGGTAAAGCAGGGAAAGATGAGGGCTTACGCTTGTTTGTGATTGTTCGGGATTTTCTCATCATGTTGGATAAGGTATGCAAGGAGGTGAGGGAATCAACAATGAAACCAGCAAAGATGCCAGGAAATAGGGAAGTCTCAAATGCCCAATCTTCTCCAGACTCCCGTCAACCACCTCCAGACCTACGTCAGCGGCTTTTTCCAGCAATCACAGACAGACGGATAGACAATTCCAGTTCAGATGAGGAGTGAGGAGGGTGCTTCTCCTTAGTTTTCATTTGCAGAAGGTTTGTCCAGTTCTTTTTCTGGGAATCATGTTGATGACCCTTTCCAGAAACTATATTTCGTAAAACTTATGAGCCTTAACCAGATCTAGTGCCTCAAGTGGTTATTATCTTTAGGAAGCATTACAGGGCTAGG
Organism: Nelumbo nucifera; assembly: GCF_055504915.1. Classification (NCBI taxonomy): domain Eukaryota; kingdom Viridiplantae; phylum Streptophyta; class Magnoliopsida; order Proteales; family Nelumbonaceae; genus Nelumbo; species Nelumbo nucifera. The sequence goes on along the minus strand of NC_142649.1, from coordinate 140,681,965 downwards.
GTGTCATGGGTCATATGGGTCATGGGTCCAGTAGTTGGATGAGGCCTCCATAATGTGCGTCTGTCATGTTTTTCAAGAATTGGAACATTATTCATCGGATGAGTCTCAATTAAGAGATTCTCCGATCAACAATCAATACAATGAGATGATCTTTAACCATCTGATTTCTGCTTTTCAAAGTTCATTTTTATTGCAAGGGAGAATTTTAACTAGCATCAGGAAAAAAAAAAGTTTCATTACCCATTGTAGGTTCCAGCTATATGGGGTCTTGCAAAGGGTGGACTGGATGAAGACTTTTGGCATGTTTTTTGCCAGAAGTGTTTGCTCATAGAAATGCAGTAAATTTGACGGTTATGACCTTTTGACTTATGAATATGCTTACATCCAAAATAGGTGCAAGTTAACAGTTCCTGTGCCCGCAGACCCAAAATTTAGGCATTTTCTTTGTTATGTACTGTTCTTTTTATTAAAAAATCCGTTTTATATTTTGTTTTTCCTTGTCACAGGCATTTGGAAAGGTGGCTTTGTAACTTGGCAAATGTTATTCCAGATAACCTTGGAATCACAGATGGAGATCTAGCTTGCAGAAACTTGTCAAATTCCAAATTCGGTCCTTGAATCTTCTTGCAGCAGATGATGAAGGTCGACTCTGGACTTCTGGAGAACTGGTTTGAGAAAGAGTTGGTGATACGACTGAAGTATATGACACCCAACTTTAACTACTAAGAAGTGGCCATGATTTAATTTGTAGTGGTCCTAGTGAACGGAGGGTGTAGAGTAGGCGTTCGGTCCATAATTTAATTTGTAATGGCTTCTTATAGGGGGGCCAGATGTGCATGATAAGTTAGAGGTGACGATTTGTTTTTGTTTTATATTTTTTTTTTCATTTTTTCATTTTTTGACTTTTGAAAAAGGTGAACCAAGTGCGGTTCCTTTGAAGCGTAGAAGTTGTTCCATTTCTAGTTCTCTTAATTGAGAAAAATTCTTTTATTGATCCTAGTAAAAAGCCCGTGCAATGCACGTGTCAGAAAGAATAATTCATAATAAATAATTACAATGGGGTAAAAAGAATAACTAATAATAAATAATTATAATTCATTTTTAATTACTTTTAAAACCAAGTATTTGACACAAGGTTGAAAGTATTGAAAATATAAGGTGTATCGGAAAGACAATTTTAAGAGACGTATCATGATACGTATGGATACGAACGATAAATCAAGATACACATAAATACGATAAAAAATTCAAATAAATCTTAAAAAATATATTATTAACTATATTTACAAATTTTATATGATTGTAAATAAGCCATTTAAATGTAAAAAACCATAATTTAATGGTTTATATAAAGTGTGACATATCGTGACATAATTAGTCAATTTTCAAAAACTAATATAATTAATCTTAATATTTATTAATATATAAATTTTAATAATTAATTCTAGCATTTATTAATAAAAACTTGTCATTTGAAAAGTGAAAATTTACTTCAAAATTAAAATATATATATATATATATATATATATATATATATATATATATAATCATAGCAGAAAAATATGTTTGACTTATTGACAAACTTGTGGTTGTTAAAATTTAGACTCAAGTGACCAAGGTTTAAATCTTTGCTATAGCTAAAATTTGAATTTTTTACACTAACAAAACGAAATTAATGATAGGGGATCATTAATTAAAGGAATTAATGAGAGAATTTGAATTTGGCACTAAAATTCAAATTTAAATTTAAACTTGCCTTGGAGTGATTGACTAATTAATGTGAGAGAAATTAGACTTAAATAAACGATATTAATGAGAGATTCAGTATAAAATATGGATTAATGAATAACGATACAGATCCGAACTGTATTGGACTGTTTTGACCCGTATCGGCTGATACAGATCCGAAATAGCTCGATACAGGCTCGTATTGGCCGATACGTACGAAAAGAAATAGAACGAATGATTTATACATGTTTCGCGCATTGGATTCTTATTGGAACAATATGTATCGGCTGATAAATATTTTAAACCTTGATTTGACAATTACTCCATTGTTTTAATTAGTAGAGTATGTAGACTTTACATGCAAAATAATTTGGTTTGGTTATTATTGAACTCCACATCGTGTGTGAGAGAGAGAGAGTAAATAAACACACATACCTTTAGTCTATACAAATAATCTCCAAAATATTACTATTCTACCAAAAAAAGAAAAAAAAGAACAAAGAACCACCCCTTATAATGTTTCAATTGCCATAGCTCAAGAAGTGGTTTAAACACAAAAAAAATTGTAATTTTAAAGTTTGAGACAAGCAATGAAATTAAAAGTATGGGGCTTAAGAATTCCAAATGACCTAGCTTTTTGATATCCAAGACCCTCTGAACATATTTTGCTTCAAGTGATTTCCAAACCCAGCATATATATCACAATAACGGCGAAAACCCTTTGCCTAGAAGAAGACCACTTAGCTGCAACTAGTTCATGAGGCAACCTTCATCTTTCCCCATCGTCAAGCCCATCTCAGCCCCCACAATCCTCATTGCAAAATCTCTGAAAATCACTCAAAGAAAATTATAAATTAGAAATTGAAACGATAACTTTACAAATACAAAAATGCAATTTTTAAAATTAAAAAAAGTACTTACATCATAGGATCATGAACTTATCCTCAACCTTACATTAGGTGGCTACAATGAAAATTATTTAAATAAGATTATAACACAAAGGGAATTGATTTATAAAACAGACTTACCTCTTTTACTAATTGGTTAAATTTAATTCCAGCATCTTCTACCCCCTTCATATTTTTTTTCTTGAATCAGAAAGATTATCTCGATCAATCCACTAAGAAAACCAAAGATTACTAAAAACAGAAAGAACCAAAGAACAAAATATGAACCTCCAATTAGTAAATCAAACAAAGTTGATCATTAACTTGAGAATGAGCTTTGCTATTAAGAAATTAACGATGTTGAAAATGTTTTGGGCATTAGGGCATATATCCCATGTCAAATTGTCTTAGTTTTGTTGATAAGCCTCTGACTTTTGTCAAAAAAAATTGAAGAACAATTAACATTTGGTCTATCACAAATGTTCAAAACGTGTAGTAGTTTGCGACGAATATCCAAATCATGCATTATTTTTTTTTCATATGCACTCTTTCTTACTGTATGTATATTCCATATAACTTCGCACTTGAAGGATAAAATTGGTAACAGGGTATTTGATTTTCATTAACGGTCATAGATAGTCATTTCACAATTATTGAAGTGCCTTTACCTTTTCGAATGTGTAAGGTAATTTATTTATTTTTTTTCTGCCACTTCATTTCAAGTGGCTTTAAAGTTTAAAGTAATTAATTTCTTGGGAAAATTGTACCCGTCAAAATTCAAAAACATGGGCTGTTAAGTCATTACTCATTAGGGGTGAGTATGGGGAGTTAGGGTTACCTGCCAACAAAATACATTCCAACTGACTATCAATATAAGAAACCACACATCTCATACACGGTGGGTCCTCAGTCTCATGGTGAGATATACAACTAAGTAGGGATTCAAACGTGTTTTGTTCACAGGAGATTCTAACTCGATTATGGGCTGTTTTTGGGTTGGATTATTCAATAACAAATTGGGTAGGGTTTGTTCAATTTGGTTTAATGTCAATTTCATTTGATTCTAGTTATTATCTATTTGTTCATCCAAGATTCAAAATATCGATATATTCCAATGTACCATAAGGGGTGTATCGGAACTTTGCACCATGCACCTACTTTTTTTTAGGAAATATAGGTCATGGGGCAGGTCTTAGGCTTGTCTATCTCCTGAAATATATCCAATGCCCAAAACACCTATACTTTGTGTATCGGTGACCTATTGATACAATGGCCTGATACATGACAAAATTTTGACCCTTGTATTCATCCTTAATTATCATCAAGGTTTCACACAGGATTTTTGTATATAAGTGCCCGATGCTTTGCTGAATTAACTAACGCTACAAGTTGGATTGGCCTGAGTTAACAGATGTTCTGGTTCAAATTTTGAATTGGGCCCATTGAAATTTTCACAAAATCTTAATCCTAACCTGCAAAAGTTGCACCCATACTATTGACACCAGACTGTTAGTGTGGACAGCCAAAGTTTTTTTTCTTTTGGCAGGGTTCACGTGAGGTCCACCCAAGTTACCATCTCGGCTATGCAGGGGATCAAGGCTGCTTTTGATATGTATAATTTCATGTTTACAGGGGGATCAAGGAGGGTGGGAACAGAGTAGGGTTCATGTGAGGTATTTCGCCCAGTGAGACCGGATTCGGTCTTCATAGAATTTGAAATCACACCACACTCACAACACTTACAGCGGTGCATTTGTAACATCTCTGAATTTACATTTTTTCATACACGGAGAGATGTTACGAATGCAGGACTGCAAGTGTTAGAGAGTGCAAATTTTGCGATGACTGAATCGGGATTTCCACCCACCTTACCATGAAGATCCTGATGCCATGCAGGTTTGATTTTGCACCTCTAGCAATGCCAAGTGACCATCACAATTCACAAGCCATTTGTCATGAAAATAAAATTACAATAACAATGCTAATAAATAAGTTTTATACAATATATAAAAACTTAACCAATGATTAAAATGTTGATACAATATGTTCGTTCGGTATTGGTGTGTCTGAATATGTTTAGATAGATTGACACAAAAAGATACAAAAACAAAATTTAAAACTTTGGAAAGGCTGCATCCATCCCTTTAAAACTTATAAATGATGTACACCGTTACAAATTTTTTGGTATCAACTGTGTCAATATCTAACCCTTTGACCTGAAACTGCTACACTGACCCCACAGCCCCATCCTATGTATATTGGATTGTGAGGTTGGTGTGAATCCAGACTAAACAAAATTAGGTTTATGTAACTGAAGTCTTTATATATTGTTATTTAAGGCTGTTAGGCTGTTATATATCGAGAGGAACATAAACCTTTTATTTATTATTTATTTTTTATGAAACACATAATGAAAAAAATGACAAAAAACAATAAGAAAAAAAGTGTCAGAAGTGGGATTTGAACCCACGCCCTCTCTCGAGGACCAGAACTTGAGTCTGGCGCCTTAGACCACTCGGCCATCCTGACTCTACATCAAAACGTCTTACCGGAAGATATCTATAATATAATATTCTCCAACCACCGAGAGTAAGTTTCTTCCTTTTTATCCCCCAATACTGGTGAAGGTGGAATTTCATCCAAAGTCACTACCAACAGAGACCTTGCCAAATAAGCTAGGAGCAAATTATAATCAGATTCTATTTCTCTGCAAGATCTAATCGGATTATCTTTAGACATAAACACGAGGGTCAATGGGTTCCTACAAGTTCGGTCCATCCACTTTGTCACGTGATTGTTGGCCAAAAAATGGGCTTACCATTCTATCCAACCACCACTTTCAAGGTGAATGTTTGATTACGTGGGTTGCGTTAAAAGTTGTAAGTTATAAATCCAGGTTTTATTCTATATATAATGTTTGCCTTGGATAATATTTTCTTTGAAAGAAAGCATGACATAATCATGGATCATTAAAGCATGGAAGAACTATTAAAGTGATCAGTTTAGGAGATAATTTAGTTTATCGTTGGTTCTTTTAGAGTCAGTATATGTATTCTAGTTTTTTCATGCAATGACATGCATTCGATAGTTGAGAAAATGCACCTCTTTTGGATTGTCAAGGCATTATAGGTTACCATCTTTCAACGGGCAAGCATACAGGAGTTCCATTTCTCCTTCATATCTAGTCACTATCGTTAACTACTTCAAGATGATTCTCTTATTAGCTAATTTTATATTTGTTGTTGTTTCCTGTTTTACGTTGGTTATATGACCGATACCCTTTTTTCATACATCATATAAGGAGAAGCTTAGGCCATTTGCATTGAAGAATAGGACAACACAACACTGATGTTATATACATGTTCCTCAAATTTAAATGTTAAGAATTACTTCTTTTAATCACTTTTGTTGATTGAAACTTCCGATGCTTTGATATGAAACATAGAAGTGGTTATCCCAGGTGGTATACTAAACGTTACAAGTGGGTGAAAGGGAACGAACACACTAATCTCAGGATTTTAGAAAACAATTTCAATTCCATTTGTTACTTGACAAATAGAAAAAAAAAAAAAAATCATTTTATTATTTTAGATTATGATGTTTTGGGGTCTTGCTACCATGAAAAACTTTATGAAATGGTTCTTACAAAACAAGATCCAGACACCCCATAAGCAAATATGTTGACAAACTAAGCAGTAGTAAGGGTAACGCTATGCCGAAGAAACCATGGAGAGAGCCAATTAGGAGTGTATTGCTCATGGTATTTGTATTACTTCGAGGATCAACATAAAGCTCAACCTGCATTTTATTTTTTATTGCAATATATATATATATATATATATATATGATTTTTATAATGATCTAGAAACAGGTGAAAAACAAGAGCAACCATGAAGCGAACACATCCATTAGTGGTGTTTGAAAAAACATATGCAGCGGTTGAAAAAAAATTGTCCAATTACTCTTAAAGTGAAAACTGACTTTTTTGAAACATGTACCCTATTCGATGATGTTTTGTATTCTATTTTTCTAGTTTTGTAGTAATTTTTCTTCTTTGTATTGTTCATAAGTTGAATAGCATTTTAGTTAGATGAAAAGTTTTGACAAATACCATTCTTTTTTCATGAGAATTTTCATATCAACAAACTAAGGACTGATCTTTTTTGTTTTCTATGAATCGGATAATAGCAAATTGGGGGACACTGGACCAAATGGATGGGGTTTTCTTTCTGCCTTGACTCATCTTTACCATTGTAGGTATTCTAGATCTTTTATACATTTTAGCATTTGATGCACCTCTTTTTTTTTTTTTTTTTTTTGTAGTTACTAGAAGGCCAATGAATTCATGTAAACAAAGCTTAGTGCTGTCAATAGGAAATTTGAAACTCCAGAAAAGATGTATTTTATATGCATTGCAATTTAGAACATTGTGGCTTTTATTCTGAAGATCAAAAAGAATTCCTTGAGATGTAGTTCTGTATAGTAGTGACAATTCAATTTTGCTTCTTCAGTTGTTCTTATTTGATCCTAAATTTCAATTGACCAAATAAAATCTTGTGTTAGCAACCACCAAAATCATTCTTCATTCTTGTTTTATATCATCAAATCTACACTAATGATGAATTGGTGCTTTTAACGATGGTAGGGAATTGCAACTTCAACAATCTAAAGGATATTGAAGTATGTGATATTGCCTGTGTAACTTAGAAAGAAAATAAATAAAGATGTTGGTTGTTTCTATTCTTGATAAAGAAAAAGAATTATTTCATCATCTATAAGCTTAGCTGCATGATATATTTACCCTATTTTAGTTGACATACAAGGTGCAGTCAGTATTTTAAATGAAGGTATGGTCAGTATTACGAGATGAAGGCATGTGAAGAACGATGTGTGAAGTGACATTCTTGATATAAGTCATCAAGCTTTATGACTCCATGGTTTTTAAGGAAAATATAGAAATTATGTGTTCATTAATCTGGCAGAAAAAAAAAAAGCATAAAATGCCTTAACTGAGATTTTTTATTCTATTCATCTAAGCAAGAAATGTTAATCGTTAATTTTTATCAAAATGCAATAGAAACCATAAACTTTGAGGCGAACAAAGAACATGTCGAAAAAGTAAAAAAGTTTGTTGTAGGCCTTGACCATATCCTCCACTTGTCCTACGTAGCAAGGCATCACACACTAGTTATTATTAAAACAATATTTTATTTAGCAAATTATATAACACCCGATGGGACTAATATTTGATTTGGTAGTAGTATTTAAAAAGTTGGTCCAATGCCCTCAATTTTTAAATATTTGATTTGACAACAATTTTTAAAGATTTGACTAATGCCCTCAGTTTTTGGCAACAATTAAATATTTGACTCAATGCCGTCCCTTCATTACACCATAGATCGTAGTGGCTACTAAATTCACAGACCCTCTCTTCACATGTGCGGTGCATAGAAATAGATAGAAATTGATACTGAAATAAAAAGAAACTATTTTTGAAAGTGAAAATAATGTCAATTCTAAGTTTTGAAACAAAAATATAAATCTACATTAAATCCAAATGTTAATTGATCTTTTCTAATCCAAAATTATAAAAAAATTAAAGTAAAAGAAAATCTAAATAAAATAACTTGTCTTTTCAAAAATGTTCAAAAAGAAAGTATTTTTTTTAAAAAAAGATAGAAATAAATAAAACTTTTTACAATCCAAAAATATTAAAAAATTAAAAAGTAAAATTAGAATAGCGGTGGTAGCATTTCTCTTGTTCTAAATAAAAACAAAATGAAAAAAATTAAGGTAGAAGGAAAAGAATGATTACATTTTTCCAAATAAAAACAAATTTTAAAATAGTAAAACAATACAAAGAGTGGTGATTATAGAGACACCTCTAGGATTTTTTTTTACTTGTCGATTTATCTGCTCCTAAACACATTAATCTTATATACCAATAGCTTTTAAATCTTTTCTGACATAATATTGGCTAAACAATGATTCAAATTTTAGTAAAAAATTAAGCAAGGGTTTGTTCGTGTAAGATATGTGGTTAAAGGTTTTTGCCTCCACACATTCCTCTTTTCTTATATAGATATAGATCACTCAAAATGCTAACTGTTTTCTCACACGAAAGCGTTTCCATTCTCAATATTTGTATGTGTGCAATCCCAAGTGTAATTGCTCTCATTTGTAGGCTTCTTGCATTACCAATTGCCACAACGTTTAACACACAAACCCTTGCATAATTTTTTAATTAAATTTGAGTCATTGTTTAGTCAATATTATCTTAGAAAAGATCTAATAACTATTGATGTGTAAGATTTATGTGTTTTGGAGCAAATAAATAAAAAAGTAAAAACCCAAGAAAAAAGATTAGAGATGCCTCTGTAATCATCACTCTTTGTATTGTTTTATTATTTTAAAATTTGTTTTTATTTGAAAAATGTAATCATAATTTTACTTCTAACTATTTTTTTTTTCATTTTGTTTTTATTTAGAACAAGAGAAATGCTATCATTGCTATTTTAATTTTGTTTAATATTTTTGGATCGTATAAAAAATTATTTAGTTTAAACTCTTTAAAGTATTATTTTTTTTTGAAAATTTTGGAAAAGACAAGTTATTTTATTTAGTTTTGCTTTTACTTTTAATTTTTTTATAATTTTGGATTAGAAAAGATAAATTAGCATTTGGATTTAATCTTGAATTATATTTTTAAATTTTAATATTTTTGTATTAAAACTTAGAACTAACATTATTTTCACTTTCAAAAATAATTTCCTTTTTATTTTCAGCATCAATTTGTCTCTATTCCCGTGCATTGCACGGGTTGATTTCTTATACAAGCAAAGGTAAGTCCGAATTTCCTGCACGCTAGGGTGCACTTCTAATCAAATAGCAACACATCATACTTCGTTCGCTTTAATGGGCCAATTTGTCTTGTTACTTTTTCAAATATCTTGTTCTTTTACATTTTAAAATAAAATAAAAATATAAATTAACTGTGTTTTCTCAGAAAATAGTGTTGCATAAGCGCATCCACTTTTATTCCTTAACCAAAGGATGCTTTTGTCCGAAATTTCTTTATGATTGGTCCACATCACTTCTAGTGCCAAGTAGATTAATGAAAATAGATACAACTGCTTCGTAAACAAACAAAAATGTACAAACGACGTTAGATTGCTTTTGCAAAATTTAAACAAAATTTTAAAATGGTAAAACAAAAAAACCACTTTCCAGTTTTCACTGCTTTGCAACCAAATTTCATCCTCTCCTCTGGAAATTGTCTAGTTCTCACTTCTTTGCAAACCAAATTTCATCATTTGGAATCCATGCTCATCATCCGCCATCTTCTTAGTCTCCGGTGAAAAGAATGATGGTAAGTGGCTTTTATCATTGTTATTGTTGTATTTTTCATTTATTTTTACTAGAAAATAGAAAATAGCTCCAAATCTTGAACTCAAAATCCCACTTCTAGTTTTCACTAGCAAAGATTTTTCTTTACAAATCAGATTTCATCCTATGGGATCCATATTCACCATCCATCATTTTCTTGGTCTCTAGTGAAAAACGATAACTGGCTTTTATCTTTGTCATTATTGTTTTTTTTTTCATATATTTTTACAAAAAAATAAAAAATAGAAAATAGCTCCAAGTCTTGAACTCTATTTGCATCCTTGCAACTCTATAAATGTTTTAGTTTTTCTTCACCTATGCTAGAGACTCCTAGGTTTAAAATTCAAATAGTAAATCATTTCTAAGATGAGGCAAACTAGCAGGACCAAACCTCGCAACCACAATGAATAATTATCAAATCATGTGAAACAATGGTGTTGAACCTAGATATAATTGGAGTATTGTGGGTTCTAAAAATGCAAAAGAAAAGGAAGTGAAGGCTAAATTTTGTTAGGATTTTTTTAAGGTTTTAAAAAATTGACCTAGAACCAGAACCATTTTGGCCACCGGTTTCTAGGTCATTGGTTCAATTGTCTAGTTCGAATGGATGGTCCATTTCAAGTCAAAAAAATAAAATAATTAAAATAAAAATGGCCAAAAAATGTTGTTTGAGTCGAATAGGTCGATGGCTCAACAACCCGGGTCAATGGGTCATTGGCCAAGTCAATGGTTTTTAGCCAAGGATCGAGTTAAGGGTGAAGCAGAACCGGTTGCATATAGATGGTTCTCAAGCCAAACGGTCTGACCGTCTGGGTTAACGATGGTTCAAAAACACAATTTTTTTCAAGGTTTTAAAAAATTAACCGGAATCAAAATCGTTTTGGTCACTAGTTTCCAGCAACGATTTGACCATCCGGTTCGAATGGATAGCCCATTTCAAGTTAAAAATAAAAATGATTAAAACAAAAATGGCCAAAAACCATTGTCCAAGTCGAATAGATTGATAGTTGGACCGCCCGAATCAACGGGTTGTTGACCAAGTCAATGGTTTTTGGCCAAGGACTCTGTTATGGGTGAAATGGAATTAGTTGCTTGAATGGTTCTTGGGCCAAACGATATGATTGTCTAGGTCAACAATGTTTCAAAAACACTAATTTTTTAAAGTTTTAAAAACTGATCTGGAATCGGAACCATTTTGGCCACCAATTCAACCATCTTATTCAAACGGATGGCCCATTCCAAGTTAAAAAGATTAAAATAAAAAACAGCTAAAAACCATTGTCCAGGTCGAATGGGTCAATGGTTCAACTACTCGAGTCAACGGGTTGCTGACCAAGTAAATGGTTTTTGGCCAAAGAACAGATTGAGGGTGAAACAGAACCAATTGCCTGAATGGTTCCCGAGCCAAACAGTCCAACCTCGAATCAATGACGATTCAAAAACACTATTTTTTTTAATCTCTATATGCCAATTAAGCTATTTTTTTCATACAACGGCTTGTATTTTCATTAAGTGTTGGTCATGGTTTTCAAAATCGAACTGGACTAGAAAAACCAGTAACCGTTCAGCCCCGGGCCCGGTTATACTATAAATTGCTATTTCTTAAATAACCGTTGAAAGTGTCAAAAAACTGTTGACCTGAGCAATGGTTCGTGGGTTGCAAAATTTAATTTCGTTCGATTTAAAAAAAAAAACAAAAAAAAATGGCATTCATGTTCCCCTATTCCAACCTTACGAGTTAGGATTAGAACGGAAGTTTATTTTCGATCTAACCCTTCCAGCCTTCCTCTCAGACCTCATACCCTTACGGCATGACTGATGCCCTGTTGTAGACACGATCGACGTCGACCGACGGTGAGTCCCGACGACTAGCAACTATGGAGGATTTCCTTCCTCATAAGGTTTTCATCTACGGCGACCGGTGATTACAACCTTCCTCACAAAAGGGCTTCAGCTGGTGACTGGTGATGCGACTGACGATTACAGCCTTCCTTCCTCACAAAAGGGCTTCATCTACGGCGACCGGCAACTATAGCCTTCCTTCCTCATAGAAGGGCTTCATCTACGGCGGATTCCTTCTTGTAATCAGCAGCAACAAGGAGCAATTGCGGTCGGCGATGAGCTTTGAATTTTTTGCTTAATTTTTATTGGAAATCTCAATATGATAAAAATCTGATGTATGCAAATTATCTTATTGGTTTTCATATGATAAACCAACACCATATTGGTTTTCATATGTAGATTATCATGTTTCATGAAAATTACTTAATTTTTCGCTTAAGTTTTATTGGAAAATTCAATATGATAAAACAACACCATCATGATTGATTTTCATATGCAGATTACCATGATTCATGAAAATTGCTTAATTTTTATTGGAAAATTCAATATGATAAAAATTTTTATATGAAGATTATCATATTGGTTTTCATACGATAAACCAACACCAAATTGGTTTTCATATGCAGATTATCATATTGGTTTTCATATGCAATTCGTAAGGATTGCACCCATAAACCAACACCATCATGATTTATTTTCATATGCAAATTATCATATGCACCCATAAAGCACCCATGAAAATTGATTCTTGATTTTCTACATTATTAATTTTTGGTTTTTGATTCATGCATGGATATATCGAAGCAAGATTACATTGGATATATTTTGTGTAAATGAATGTACTTGAGTTGGGTTTATTTTGTGTTTAGTCAATGAATGTGTTATTTTAAAATCTAAATTTTATATTTTGTGTTTGCATGAAGGGATTTGTTTTTGAGTTGGGTTTCTTTGGTTGAACTAAGATAATGGAATCCCAAAGTCCAAATACTAATACATCTTATCCAACTCCATTACAAGAATCCATCTCATCAAATGCTAGAGCAAAAACTAATTCTACTTGAGAGCATGTTTCCCTTAAAGTTGACATTCTTAATGGATCAAAGTCAATAACATGTCTTTATTGTTAAAAGACTTTTAAAGGGGGAGGGAATAATAAGGATGAAACAACATTTTGCCCAAAGAAAATGTGATATTGCAATTTGTCATAAAGTATCCTATGATGTAAAATACAAAATGGAGCAATCATTGAATGAAATCAATGAAAGAAAAAGAAGTGAAAAGCAACCAATGAATTTTGTTGATACTAGAATACAGTGTGGAAGGAATGATAATGATGATGATGTTGAGATTAGGGAAATAGATCCACCTAGTACACATGATACTTGTCAAGGGAAAAAACCAACTACATCATCGGGAAAGGGGAAAGCATCTTCAGGGCTAATAACTAGTCATTTTGTTCCACATATCACTCCAAGGGCACAACCTGATATTAAGAGTGTATTGGCATCTAAGGGAGCAATTAGTCATGTGGATCGTGCTGTTATGAAGTGGTTGTGTGATACTTATATTCCCTTGAATGCTTTGTGGTCAAGATATTTTTAGCCTATGTTGGATGCACTTGCTACTATTGGTTCAGGGTACAAAGCTCCTTCGTATCATAACTGAATGACCAAATTGTTGAAGGATTTAGTTCAGGAGGTTCAAATATTAGTTGATAAACTCCGTAAGGATTGGACTATACATGATTGCACTATAATGGCTGATGATTAGACAGGTACACGTAGTAGAACATTGATTAATTTTTTAGTGTACTGTCCTACAATAACTGCATTTGTGAAGTTTGTAGATGCTTCTGAAATAGTCAAGAATGCAGAGAATTTATTTCTTTTGTTTAAAAAAGTTATTGATTGAGTAAAATCAGAAAATGTTGTTCAAGTGGTCACTAACAATGTTGCAAATTATGTAGCTACATGAAGATTGTTGGAAGCAGAATTTCCATTGATATATTGGTCACCTTGTGGCACATTGTCTAAACTTGATGTTAAAGGAAATTGGGGAAATGCATTATGTTGCAAGTGTGGTTCAACGTGCATCTAAAATTATCAAATTTGTTTACAATCATATTTTTTGTACTCTCAATGCTAAGAGACCTGGTTGGATAGAGATAGTATGTCCTAGAGCCACTCGTTTTGTAACTAATTTTATTGCATTGGATAGCATTTTGAAGCACATGCATGATTTGCAAAATTTGGTGACATACCGGGGTTTTAATAACTCTAGGTATGCTAAAGATACAAAGGGGAAGGAAGTAATAAAAATAGTTTTTGATTCTGAATTTTGGGCACAATTGAAAAATGATTGTGGGTTTCACATCACCACTTATTAGGGCATTGAGACTTGTAGATTCTAAGTTTAGGCCTACAATGGGGTATATGTATCATGCTATGTTGAAAGCAAAGGAATCATTTAAAAAGTATTTTAATTAAAAGAAAGCTGAATATAACCCAATCATGGAGATGATTGATAGAAGATGGAATAGACAAATGGGTCAGAGGCTTCATCTTACAGGGTATGATATTATCCCGACCTTCCAATATGATCTGAAATCAAAAGTTAAATCCCCGACTGTTATTTATGCAATTTTATATGTCATTGAAAAGCTTGCAATCAAATCAGATGATGTGTAGATAAAGCTGAACAAAGAGTTACTATTTTTGAAAGTTGTTGTAATTTTGGAAGACCTTTCTCAGTGAAGACATTTAAGTCAGTGCCTCTGGGTAATAAATATTTTTTTCTTATAACATGTTTATTATTTCAATTTTACTTTATAAATTAAATCAATTTTATTTCATTGCATATAGGTGAATGGTGGTCGAGATTTGATTGTGACACTCCAAGTTCAAAAAGAATTGTTGTATGAATCCTTAGCCAAACGTGTAACTCATCTAGATGTGAATGCAATTGGAGTGTTTTTGAACATATACACACGAAAAGAAGTAATAGGTTGGAGCACCAGAGGTCCAAGGGCTCAATAACCTAATATATGTTCATTGCAAGTTGCATGTGATGGATGGGTAATTGTTTTATGTTTCATGATTGTCTATTTTTTTATGCTTTAATTGCATCTAATCATCTAATGTATCATTTATTGCTTTGTAGGAGAAAAATTGAAAGTTTTGACCCAATTGGGCATGAATATGTTGATGTTGTAGAAGATTGGATAGTACACGATGATGAGAATCCTCCATTACTTGAGGGTTATGAGAATGATGATATGTTTAAAGATTATGAGACAACATTTCCAAATAATGGAATCACCATCAAGAAAAAGAGTCTTGACTGATGGTAACTATTTTTGAAATTATCTCAAGTGACATTTCCATACTTGATTCTTTTGAATATTTTTTGAGTTCTAATTTTTTGTTTCCTTTCTTCAAATGGTGATGGTGAATTTTTCATTGAGCAATGGGGAATCATTGAGGAAAATGCAACCAACACCCAACTTGGAGATGTAGATGAAACACAACCTCCCGAAGATGAAGATGAAGATGATGGTGAAATACCACCTGGCTTTGGTTGGTAGTTGGTACCATTGAGAAATGAGGCCAACATATCTTGAGAATTTGGATGATTAGATTAGTGAACTCTATGTTGAACTTGAAGTTTTGATTTGTGTTTAATACTTGTTGAACTTGGTTTGTGATCTTTTTTATTTTTGAGTATCTAAGTATTATGTTTGATGAATTAAGAATGCATGATGTTATGGCAATATTTATGGAATCTTTTGCAAATTTTCTTTTCTTATCTTCTTAGTGTTTTTGAACAAGAAGTCTAGAGGAAATTCTGAGAGACTTGACCATTTAAAGGGGCTCCGTTCCATTTGTATAGGTAAGGGCATTTATAAAGCAAGTCATGCTTTTATTTAGTTTTACTTCTTGTTATGTACAAATTCATTGAGTTGCAATTTCTGATGTAATGGACATATGCGATGAATAAAAACGACTTGGTTAGAGCAGAGAAGTTTGATCTTCAAAAGGCTCAAAGGTACTTGAGTTTTCCTCCTTTTCTAAAATATGACAGATTATAATGGCATGAATGTTTAGGAAAACATTGTTTGAATTTTGAAGTTTAATGAACTCTATGTTTATATGAACTAGATAACCAAATTGTTTGAACTTTAGAAAAACATTATAGGTTTAATAAACTTTAAGTTTATATGAACTAAATTTTTTCAGTATTTTTTTTTTGTATTTATTTGCAATTTTCTGTTTTTTTCCGTATTTATTTGCACTTTTCTATTTTATTTTTCTGTTTTTATTTCTGTATTTATTTGCAATTTTCTATTTTACTTTTCCGTATTTATTTGCACTTTTCTATTTTATTTATGTATTTATTTGGACTTTTTTCTTTTATTTTTATATTTTTGTTTCTGTATTTTTTCTGTATTTACTTTCACTTATCTGTTTTATTTTTCAGTATTTTTCTGTATTTATTTGCAATTTTCTGTTTTATTTTTCTGTATTCTTTATGTATTTATTTTCACTTTTCTATTTTATTTTTCTTTTTCTGTTTTTGTATTTATTTGCAATTTTTTGTTTTATTCTTCTGTATTTATTTACACTTTTCTGTTTTATCTTTTTTATGTTTTTTCTGTATTTATTTTCAATTTAATGTTTTATTTTTTTTCTGTATTTATTTGCAATTTTCTGTGTTTTTTCTATTTTCTTACATTTTTTTGTGTTTTTATGTAGTCTTTTGGATTTTTTTGTATTTTCTGCACATGTATGAGTATGACTCTAAACACATCCTAATTTATATTTATTTTTTCTGTGTTTTTCTGTACTTTTTTGTGTTTTTTTTTGTATTTTTTAGAATATTTCTATACCTTTTTGTATTTTCTATTTGTTATGTACTTTGTTATTTTTGTATTTAGATAGTTTTATTTTTCTGTATTTTTTGAATTTTTTTGTGTTTTTTCTGTATTTTTTAGAATTTTTCTGTATTTTATTTTTATATAGTAACAGAAATGGGTGCTCTCTGCATGCATGAAATGGAATCTACTTGTGTGAATAGATTCCATGTGAGAGCAACCCAGATCCGTAGTAATCCGTAAAAGGCAGTATTTTCCTTTAATTACTGCCATTACCTATTATAAATAATTACTGTTATTTATAATAACAGTAACTACAGATTATTACAGTAATTAATTACTATAATTTAATAATTATTGATTATTAAAGTAATTTAATAAATATATAATTAGTGATTATAATTAATAATTATTGTTATTATGAATAAATTTAGTAACCCGGTTTTAATAATTACTGATTATTACAGTGATTTAATAAATATATAATTAGTGATTGTAATTAATAATTACTGTTATTATAAATATTGTTAATAAATATATATTTACTTTAATTTTACTTTAAATTAAAATAATAAATACTGTTAATAAATTTAGTAACTATTGTTATATTAAAAATGTTATTAAAAGTATTGTTATTGATTATTTAATAAAATATTATAATTATTAACTATTACTGATAAATATTGTTAATTTAATTTAATTTTGGTAATTATTAATTTAATGAACATTGTTAATATATCCTATTCATAATTTTAATAACTACTGCTATATTAAAAATAACTAAATAATATTATTAAAACTATCATTAATGATTATTTAATAAAATAGTATAATTATTTATCGTTATTGATAAATGTTGTTAATAATGTTCTGACAACCGACAGTTCAATTGTCCGGTTCGAACGGATGGCCTGTTCTAACAACAAAAATTAAAGGCAAAAATTTACAAAACCGTTCTGGCCACTGGTTTTCGAGTCGACGGTTCAATCATCTGGTTCGAACGGAAGGTCCATTCTAACAACAAAAATTATAAGAAAAAATTGAGTGTGTGAGGTCCATTAAGTAGTATTATACGTGTTATGTCATTCGGGTGTGTGACTCATATGACCTGAAAACGGAACCGTTCTGACCACCGGTTTTGGGTCGACGGTTTGACCATACAGTTCAAACGGATGGCCCATTCTGACAACAAAAAATTACAAGCAAAAAATTACGGAACCGTTTCTGGCCACCGGTTTTCGGGTTGACAATTCGACTGTTCTCGTTCAGTTCAAATGGACGACCCATTCTAGCAACAAAAACTACAAGCAAAAAAATTGAGTGTGTGACGTCCATTAAGCAGTATCATACGTGTTATGTCATTCGAGCGTGTGACTCATACAACCCAAAAATGTAACCGTTCTTGCCACCAGTTTTCGAGTCGACAGTTCAACCGTTTGATTCGAACAGATGGCCCGTTCTGACAATAAAAATTAAAATAATAAAAAAATGGCCAAAAACCATTGAACGGGTTAACGGGTTAATGGTTCGACCACTCGGGTTAATGGGTCATTAACCGATTCAACGGTTTTTGGCCAGGGATCGAGATTGGGGTAAAATGGAACCAATTGCCTGGATGGTTCTCAATTAAATAAAATGAAAAAATGGACAACTCATTTTGACAACAAAAATTATAGGCAAAAAATTGAGTGTGTGAAGTCCATTAAGCAGTACCATACGTGTTATGTCATTCGAGTGTGTGACTCATACGACATGAAAATGGAACCGCTCTAGCCATCGATTTTCGGGTCGACGGTTCAACAATTCGGTTTGAACGAATGGCTTGTTCTGACAACAAAAATTTTAAAAATGACCAAAAACCATTGAACGGGTCGATGATTCGGCCGCCCAGGTCAATGGGTCGTTGACCGATTCAACGATTTTTTTCTAGGGACTGAGATTAGGATAAAACGGAACCAGATGCCTGGATGGTTTCCAATTAAAAAAATATAAAAAAATGGCCAAAAACCATTGAACGGGTCAACGGGTCGACGGTTCGACCGCTCGGGTCAATGGGTCATTGACCGATTCAATGGTTTTTCACCAGGGACCGGGGTTGGGGTAAAATGGAACTGGTTTCTTAGACGGTTCCTGGGCCGAAATGTCCATCCATCCGGGTCAACGGCGGTTCAAAAACCATGGTTTTTATGCTTTTGGATTTTCACTATTCAAAGGTTTCTTCTACTATGGGCTTTATTCGAGTGTGTGCGGTATATTCCTTTTTTTTTCATTTTCTGGTTTTTTTATTTTGTATTTGGTCTTCTTCCTCAAGATCCTCCAAAACGGTCTAGGGTTTACCACCATTTTATTTCTTCCCTTTTGTTTTTTCTTTGGGTTTTCTTGTGCAATTTTTTTTTTCTTACAAGATGATCTGCTTTGTCTCTTTCTTTGATTTCATGTATGTTTAGCTCAATCTTAAAGCAGAACTTTGGACTCGATTTTCTGGTTTTTTTTCCTTGGCTTTTCCAATTTGGTGGATTTACTATCAATTTCTTTTATGTGTTTAAGGTCACTTTGGATTTATCTTTCAAGGTTTTGGAATCCCTTGCAGTGTCCACCCTTCCCATTACTACGACTACAAAGTTATTTTGTCTAATTATTGACCCATAGGAAAATGAACCCGAAAACAGAACTGTTCTACCCACCGGTTTCCAGGTTGACGATTCGACCATCCAGTTCAAACGGATGGCCCGTTCTAACAACAAAAATTAAAAAATAAAAAAGAATAATTAAAAATGAAAAACAGCCAAAAACCGTTGAATGGTTGACGGGTCGACGGTTAAATTACCAGGTCAATGAGTTGTTGACTGATTCAATAATTTTTGGCCAAGGGCCAGGTTTGGGGTAAAACGGAACCGGTTGCTTGGACCGTTCCCAGGCCGAACGGTCCTACCATCCGAGTCAACTAGGAGTTCTCAATGTGAAACAAAGGGTAGCTATGAAGTAGAACTCAGAACTATCATTGTATGATTGTGTTCTTTTATATGAGATGCTTTGCTGAAGCAATATTTAAAAAACGAGCACATGATGATTTCTTTTAAGTCTTTATATGAGTTTTAAGACTTGAATGCTTATAATTACAAGTTTCTTATGAAGAAGCCATTATCTTTTTGAATGTAGCAAATAGCAACGTTACAATTCCATTCCAATTCCTAAGAAGTAGGGCCCCTCTGCTAGTATATATATTAAAGGGAAAGGGGTGGTCTCCCCTTTCGACAAATCGCAGTATTTCCTTTTAATATATATATAAGATTCTTCATTGAAACATAATGTTTGATCATTCGGTCGATGGTTTGACCGTCCAGTTCAAATGGATGGTCCATTCTGACAACAAAATTTACAAGCAAAAAATTATGGAACTATTCTGGCCACTGGTTTTCGGGTCGACGGTCCGACCGTCCAGTTCGAATAGACGACCCATTCTGACAACAAAAATTATAGTAAAAAAAAAACTGAGTCTGTGAGGTCCATTAATTAGTATCATACGTGTTATGTCATTCGAGCGTGTGATTCATACGATCCGAAAACGGAATCATTTTGGCCACCGATTTTTGGGTCAACAGTTCGACCATCCTGTTCAAATGGACGGCTTGTTCTGACAACAAAAAATTACAAGAAAAAAATTATGAAACCGTTCTGGTCACCGATTTTTGGATCAAGGGTTTGACCGTCCGGTTCGAATAGATGGCTTGTTCTGACAACAAAAATTATAGGCAAAAAATTTGAGTGTGTGAGGTCCATTAAGTAGTATCATACGTGTTATGTCATTCGAGCATCTGACTCATACAACCCAAAAATGGAACCGCCTGGCCTGTTCTGACAACAAAAATTAAAAAAATAAAAAAATGGTAAAAAACCATTGAACGGTCAACAGTTCGACCGCTCGGGTCAATGGGTCATTGACCAATTCAACGGTTCTTGGCTATGGACCGGGATTGGAGTAAAATGGAACCGGTTGCCTTGACGATTCCTAATTAAAAAATTAAAAAAAAATATGGCAGTTAGACCATCCGGTTCAAACGGACAGCCCATTTTGACAACAAAAATTACAGGCAAAAAATTGTGTATGATGTCCATTAAGCAGTATCATATGTGTTATGTCTTCGAGTGTGTGCCTCATACGACTCAAAATCGGAACCATTCTGGCCACCGGTTTTTGAGTCGACAGTTCGACCATTTGGTTCGAACAGACGACTCGTTCTAACAACAAAAATTAAAAAATAAAATGGCCAAAACCATTGAACGGGTCAATGGGTTGTTGACTGATTCAACGAAATAAAAAAATGGACGGCCGTTCGGTTCAAATGGACGGCCCGTTCTGACAACAAAAATTACAGGCAAAAAATTGAGTGTGTGAGGTCCATTAAGCAGTATTATACGTGTTATGTCATTCGATCGTGTGACTCATACAACTTGAAAACATAACTGTTCTAGCCACTATTTTTCGGGTCGACAGTTTGACCATACGATTCAATCAGATGGCTCATTTTGACAACAAAAAATTACAAAAAAATAAAAAAATGACCAAAAACCATTGAATGGGTCAATGGTTCAAATGTCCGGGTCAATGGATCATTGACCAATTCAACGGTTTTTGGCCAGGGACCAGGATTGGGATAAAATGGAATCGGTTTCCTGGTCAGTTCCCAATTAAAAAAAATAAAAAAGAAACAACCAAAAACCATTGAACGGGTCAATGGGTTGATGGTTCGACCGCTTGAGTCAATGGGTCGTTGACCTATTCAATGGTTTTTGGCCAAGGACCTGGATTAGGGTAAAACGGAACTGGTTGCCTAGACGGTTCCCGAGCCGAAATGTCCGTCCGTTCGAGTCAACGGCGGTTCGAAAACCATGGTTTTTATGCTTTTGGATTTTCACAATTCAAAGTTTTTTTTTCTACTGTGGGCTTTATTCAAGCATGTATGGTATGTTCCTTATTTTTCATTTTTTTTTTTCATTTTTTTTTTTGTGTTTGGTCTTCTTCTTCAAGATCCTCCAAAATGGTTTAGGATTTAACACCATTTTATTTCTTCCCTTTTGTTTTTTCTTTGGGTTTTCTTGTGCAATGTTTTTTTCTATTTTCTTACAAGACGATCTGCTTTGTCTCTTTATTTGATTGCATGTATGTTTAGCTCCATCTTAAAGCAGAACTTTGGATTCGATTTTCTGATTTTTTTTCCTTGGTTTTTCCAGTTTGGTGGATTTACCACCAATTTTTCTGTGTTTAAGGTCACTTTGGATTTATCTTTCAAGGTTTTGAAACCCCTTGCAATGTCCACCATTCCCATGACTATGACTATTATTTCATCTAATTATTGACATCTAGAAAAATTGACCTGAAAACGAAATTGTTTTGGCCACTGGTTTTCAGGTCGACGGTACGACTGTCTCGTTCGAATGGATGGCCTGTTATAACAACAAAAATTAAAAATAAAAGTGATGAAAAACCGTTGAACGGGTCGACAGTTCCACGATTCGACTGCCTAGGTCAACGAGTAGTTGACTGATTCAACAATTTTGGCCAGGGACTGGGTTTGGGGTAAAATGGAATTGGTTGCCTGGATGGTTCCCAGATCGAACGGTCCTATTGTCCGGGTTAACTTGGAGTTCTCGATGTGAAACAAATGATAGCTATGAAGTAGAACTCAAAACTACCATTGTATGATCATGTTTTTTTATATGAGATGCTTTGCTGAAGCAATATTTAAAAAACGAGCACATGATGATCTCTTTTATGTCTTTATATGAGTTTCAAGACTTGAATGCTTATAATTACAAGTTTCTTATTAAGAAACCATTGTCTTTTTTAATGTAAGAAACAACAATGTTATAATCGAAGGGCCCCTCTACTAATATCCCATTATAGTAAATTCCTTTTATTCTCTTTAGCTCCTGTGCCCCTCCTTTTATTTGCTTTAGAAAATCACCTAGTAAAATGAATAGCTAAATTAATAATTTGATACTTAAACAATAAAAAAAACTTAAATTAGCAATAGAGACATGTGACAATATGTACGATAGGCTTTTTGCCAATCACTTTATTGCAAAAGGTCTTTAAATTTGTAATATAATTGGATAAAAAAAATATCACAAAAAACATAACAAAAGTGAGAAATAGACATCTAAGAATTCAAGTTTAGACCTTGAAGAAGGTTAATTAGCATCATATCCACCTAAGACAAAAATTTGTAAGGAGCTAAAATAGACTAAAACTAGCAATGAATCCATAGATATTTGTTCACTAATAACAATTATTATATAGACACATACATGTTTTTATCAACCTTTATTTTTTTTATTTCTTTTGAAGGGGCTACACAACGGGGAGCAGCCCATCCCCTAACCCAAGTGCAGGCAAGATTCGATCCCAAATCTCTATTATGACCACTACAAGACCTTCCTCCCAACCAACTCCTGGCACCTTGCATTCTTATCAACTTTTAGTATGAACTAATTAACCACCCCAAGCTCAATTCAAGCCGAGTGAGAACTGGGCCTG
The DNA here is from genome assembly GCF_055504915.1 of Nelumbo nucifera. Classification (NCBI taxonomy): domain Eukaryota; kingdom Viridiplantae; phylum Streptophyta; class Magnoliopsida; order Proteales; family Nelumbonaceae; genus Nelumbo; species Nelumbo nucifera. Next base: position 140,658,714 of record NC_142649.1, on the reverse strand, counting down.
GGTTGAATAACTTAAACTTCACCTCAAGATTGATCCTCACAAAACAATGCTCACACCGTACCAAGAGCCACTTGTAGTTGCGGGTTGGGAATATTTTCTCATAAATAAAAATATACAAATATACAAGTAAGCACCCTTTTTTGAAGACTTGGGTTAAGCATATAAATCCAGTTTAGCCCAACCAACGGTCGATTTGCACTCCTAATGGGCCTAATCCACATGCTTTTCGTGTGTTCAAAACACAAAAGAACATGCAATCGAAAAACGGTCTCTACGGTCATTCTCTAAATTTCTCTAACCTTTCGTTTTAAAAAGGGAAAATTCTCGATTAGTACCTTATATTTTGAGCCTAGTGCCACTTTGGTCTCTGAACTTTAAAATGTGACAATCAAGTATTTGAACTTTCAAAACATGCCAATTTAGTACCTGTCGTTAGTAATTTGTCATTTATTTATATTACATGATGACATGTCCGATTTGAAACAATGCTTTGTGACCCAAATCAGATCTTGAAGAAAGATTGCTTGAGAGAGAGAGAGAGAGAGAGAGATGAGGGTGCTTGCGACCAATTAGTTTTCACAAGCCCACCTTTCGTCCCAATCGTCTACATTCCATAGGCTACCATACACCCTCATGGGTTGCTTGTTGGGGAAAGCAACGCTAGAGATAGAACTATTGAGGAAGAAGATGATGAATAGTATTTTAGTTTTGAGAAGGGCATTTGGATGGTTGATGATAGAGGATGATTTGCCCCAACCCCTTGAGACGGTAACACGTGGACATGACTCAGCACAAGTAATAACTCAGCACAACAGCCTCACCACGACTAAGTAACGAGCCCGCAGGACAGCTCGCTACGTCACAACTCGCCATAGGAAGAGCTCGCTATAGGATGAGCTCGAGAACCCCCAATGTAATAAAAGGGAATACTCCAAGACAAGTCTACCCCAGCTCGCGAGCTAGGATAACCAGCTCGCTCCAATACTTAGGCAGAAAAACTGCCTCAAGGGCCACTTCAAGAAGAATCACCTCGCAGTACCCTCAGGAGCTCGCTACAAAGTAGCTTGCGACAAGATAGCTCGCTACAAGTTAGCTCGCTACTAAGCAACGCAATGTTTTCAGGAAGCTTCTATCTGACAAGATCGTACCCGTCAGACTACGCCACGTCTTCTGACCGATGGCACATTTCCTGCCAGCCCGACAAGTCTGCGCCCAAGTCTCTTGATAGGTGGTGGCATGTCTGTCCTTCCGGGACGTGTCACTAACCCGATTGGGTAGTACACTGCAACGGTTACCTGCACAACCCTGGCAGATAACGGCTGTGACAGAGGTCCAGTGGCGATTACGCCCGATTTGACAAGAACGCTCATATATAAGAGCCCCCTAGTTGAAGGGAAGGGCTCTCTCGAATATTTGATATCATATCTTGAATATCTCGAGCTAACTCAGAGATCTAGCGCGACCTACACTCTTAGACTTCTTTACACTCTTTACTACTTTCTCCAGCGTTCTAACTTAAGCATCCGAGTATTCCCACCAGGCAAGTCCCTCGGGAATCCTTCACCGCTCTCTTCTCAGGTATCGTCCGTCGCCAACGAGGAGCCAGTCAACTGCCAGCTAGGAGTGCCTGGACTGCGCAACATCATTTGGTGCAGTCTGTGGGAAACGCTTCAAAAAATCCTTCCTCTAAGTTTCTACATTTTCCTTTCGAGAACTTAGCATTCATGGCCTCCTCCAACAATGCCGGGCGTGGTGCCAACCAGAACGCTTCTGGAAAGCTACCCCAACTTCCCACTATCTGTATCAGACAGTTCACCGTTCCCCTCTCTGTGGATGGGATCCCCAGCCTAAACAGGCCTCTTACAGTGGCACCCGTGAACGCTCCACTCCCTTCCACGGTTGGAGCGACCTTTGCTGAACCTTCAGTTGTGCCTCCAGTGACCAACCAAAATCAGTTGGAAGACTTAGTGCAATGCATGCGAGCCATGCAAGCTCAAATGCAGCAGTTCCAGCAGTTCCAACTCTACCAGCAACAAGTGTTGCATCAGGTCTCTCAGTACCAGTATCAGCAGCAGTTCCCTTCCTTGCCTCAAGCCCAGCAGCCACTCCCTCCTAGGCACCCGGCCACGAAGCAAACCAAGCCCTCCTGCCAGAGCGAACAACCTCGCCAGGGAGAAGCCTCTCAGGCCCAGGATTTCTCCAAGAGCCAAGCCTCTTCCCATGGCAAAAAGGAGAGGCCAGCCACCCCCGCCTTACAGCCTGTGGGCAGGTTGGGGGCCTCCCAGCCAGCCAAGCTCGTATCGCCCCAACACTCGCTGTTTGAGCTCCCACTCGCAGAAAATCCGTTTGAGGTCCTAGCCACAAACACCAGGCAGGGCCCTTCAGTTCAGAGCTACCACCAAGAGTCTGAGCCCATCGAGCTCAATAACACTGAAGCAAGCAGCACCAACGCTGAGCCAGCAAAGCAGCAGCGAAGACGCCGGCGAGCTCGCTGAACTGCTACCTGTGTCTCGCCCGAGCTCAAAGGTAAAGAGGAGGTGAGCTCAGGTGAAGTAAAAGTTACTCCTCTCCTCTCAGTTCCTTCCCCATTGTCTCCAGAACTTCTTGTTGTCCCCATGCCAAGAGACTTCAAGCTCCCTCCATTGGACAAGTATGATGGATCCTTCTATCCGAATGTTCAGGTGGACGCCTTTCAGTCCCAGATGCACCTAGCAAGGGCCAGTGAATCCTGCATGTGCATGGCCTTCTCCACCACCTTCATATGGGCAGCCCGCACATGGTACTGAAACCTCGCGCCCGGCTCGATAAGAAGCTGGGCGCAATTCATGCAAGTTTTCACCTCCCACTTTGTCACCAGCAAGAAGTGCCCAAGAACTCAAGAAAGTCTCCTCGGCATAGTTCAAAAGGAAGGGGAGTCCATTCGGAGTTACGTCAAGCGGTTTAATGACGCTTGTCTACAGATACCCGATCTGGACCCCGCAGTTCGCCTCACTGCAGCCAAGCGAGGTATTACCCACAAAGAGTTCAAGTGGCATGTTGTCGTCAATCAACCCAAGATCGTGACTGAGTTCCTCAAGCACACAGATTGGTTTATCGGGACGGAGGAAGAGATCAACCAGAAGGGTGAGCAGGCCCTCGAGAAAAGGAAAAGGGAACCAGAGCCCTCAACTCAGGGTGACAACAAGAAGAAGAAGGACCAAGCTCGGGGGCCAAAGCCAAATCTTCCTTTCCGAGCTCCAGCAACAGAAAGGGACTACACGCCCCTCAACGCAAAGCGGGTCGAGATCCTCATGGTGATTAAGGATGCCCCGTATGTGAAGTGGCCACCTCGGCTGAAAGCAAACCCTAATGTTAGAAATAAAAATTTGAATTATAGTTTTCATAAAGATCACGGTCACAGCACCGAGAATTATAAAAACCTCCGCGACGAGATAGAGGAGTTCATCCGTCGCGGGTATCTGAGAAATTTTGTACAAAATAATAATAATAATAATAATAATAATAATAATAAAGCAGGTCGGCAGGGAGAGCAGAGTAGAGAAGCTCCCGAGTCCAGCAGGCAGGCAGAACAACCGTAGAAGCAGCCCCCCGAAGAGAAACCAATTCGGGGGACCATCCACGTGATAGTCGGAGGATCGATTGTGGTGGACTGCACCTCAGCCGCAGCTCGGACATCAGCTCGTGAGCTGCCAGGGAGGAGCAGAACCCCCCGAAGCGGCCAAGGATGGAAGACCCAATATTCTTCACAGAAGATGACACGCACGGGGTCCACTACCCCCATGATGACGTGCTCGTCATAAAGATGAAGATCAATGACTTTGAAGTCAGGCGCCTCCTCGTCAATTCAGGCAGCTCAACAGACATCCTCTTCAAAGCAGCCACCGACCAACTTCAGCTCCAAGAGAGTGACTTGAAGCCCGCGAACACTCCCCCGGTAGGCTTCAGCAAAGGAAGTCAGGCCCCTGGGAAGGATCACAGTACCTATGGAAATCAGCACTTGGCCTAGCATAGTGAGGCTCAACCACGACCTCTTAGTGGTCGCAACCCCCTCCCCGTATAATGTCATAGTAGGTCGGTCGATCACCCATGCCTTACGAGTTGTGATATCCACCTACTACTTGGCCATGAAGTTCCCCACGGACTTCGGAATCAGGATAGCGCGAGGTGACCAGCTTGAGTCTCACAAATGCTACGTTGCTGCCCTTAAAGGGAAAGCCAAGGTGGTCGACGACCTCGAGCTGGAGTGACCTACGGAGCAGAGCGAAGAGTGAGTTGCACCCACAGAAGAGATCATCTCCATCCCGGCATCGACGGAGGACCCAACCCGAACGCTTCAAATCGGCAGTTCCATTGAGGAGCCTCTGCGATCTAAACTGGTACGCTTCTTACTTGAAAATTTAGATGTTTTTGCATGGTTTGCGGTAGAAATGCCCGGCACAAACCCTAACATTATCACTCATAAGCTTAATACTGATCCTATAGTCAGGCCCGTTAGACAGAAGAAATGCAACCTATCCCCAGAGCGATGGAGGGCAGTCGATGAGGAGGTCGAGAGGCTCCTTGCAGCCGATTTTATCATGGAAGTCCATTACCCGAGTGGGGTGGCCAACCCCGTTCTGGTAAAAAAGGCTAACGGTAAATGGCGCATGTGCGTCGACTACACCGACCTGAACCGAGTTTGCCCAAAGGACTGCTTCCCACTCCCCAAGATCGATCGTCTGGTGGATGCGACCTCGGGGCATGAGTTGCTGAGCTTTCTAGACGCCCATTCGGGCTACAACCAGATTAGGATGGACCCGACTGATGAAGAAAAGACTGCCTTCATAACCGAACTTGGCCTGTACTGCTACAAGGTCATGCCCTTTGGCGTCAAAACCTTTCAAAGACTTGTAAATAAGTTGTTTGAGCCATTGATTGGCCGAAAAATAGAGTGCTATGTAGATGACATGGTCGTCAAAACCTAGTTTTCGCATGAATTAATACAAGATTTGCATTCAGTTTTTGAAATTCTTCGTAGATTTAACATGAAGTTGAACCCGAATAAGTGTGCCTTTGGCATCACCTTGGATAAGTTCCTAGGGTACATCATTAACCGGCGTGGCATTGAGGCTAACCCGGACAAAGTAAAGGCCATCCTAGACATGAGACCACCCCAAAAAGTGAAGGAGGTTCAGAGGCTGAATGGCCGAATAGCTGCTCTGAGCCGCTTCATGTCCAAGTCGGCAGACCACTGCCTACCTTTCTTTAAAGCAATTAAAAGCAAAGGGTTTGAATGGACCCAAAATTGTCAGCTCCCGTTTGATGAGCTCAAAAAGTACCTCGTTAGCGTACTGGTCTTAACCCGGCCCGAGCAGGGCGATGTTTTAGAGCTATACCTCTCAGCAAGTGATGAAGTGGTCAGCTCGATACTAATAAAAGAGGTAGATCGAGTCCAACGACCTATCTACTATGTTAGTAAAGTGTTGTAGGGAGCAGAGATGAGATATCCGGAGATAGAAAAGTTGGCCTATGCACTAGTTATTGCAACCCGAAAGCTTAGTCCATACTTCCAAGCTCATACTATTGTCGTCATCACCAACAAACCTCTGAGGCAAGTTCCGCTCAAGCTCGAGGTCTCTGGTCGACTGACGAAGTGAGTCGTTGAGCTCAGCGAGTATGACCTCCAATACAAGCCGCGAACTGCTATCAAGGCCCAAGCCTTAGCAGACTTCGTCTTGGAATGCACTTTCAGCTCCGAAGTCCCCAGGCCGGTTGAGTCCGAGCACCGTGAGGTAGCAGCCAGTGCGGCATCTCTCCTAGTGAGGCCAAGCGCGAACTAGGATGAGGAGCCCCGGATCCTTCACGTAGATGGCTCCTCGAACCAACAGGGTAGTGGAGCCGAAATTGTTCTGTACGGCCCAAGTGGCACAAAGTTGGAGTACGCACTATGCTTCGAGTTTGCGGCATCCAACAATGAATCGGAGTACGAAGCGTTGATAGCTGGGCTGGCTCTAGCCGAAGAAGTGAAAGCCAAGCATATTGTCATCTGCAGCGATTCCCAACTCATGGTCAATCAAGTCACAGGCGAATACGAAGCTCGCGAACCAACTATGATTGCCTACTTAGCCAAAGTAAGAGAGGTTCTGCTCAACTTGCAGTCACACTTCATCAGGCAAATCCCGAGGTCGGAGAACGCTGAGATCGACGCCCTGTCCCGGTTAGCCAGCACTAGTGATAATACCATGAGAACCGTGTACATAGAGAACCTGTCTCGGCCTAGCATTCTCGAGGGGGCAGAAGAGATCGCTCCTGTCATCCAAGCAGAGCCGAGCTGGATCGATCCGCTTGCGAACTTCCTGCTACACGAGACCCTCCCTGTAGATCCCAATGCCGCCAGAAGGGTAGAGCATCCGGTGGCCAAATATGTCATGATAGACGAACGGCTGTACCGAAGATCCTACACGCTCCCCTACCTGCGCTGCTTGCGACCTTCCGAAGCCGAGCTCATGCTCCGCGACACTCATGAGGGCCTGTGCGGTGGACACTTGGGGGGCAGGACCTTAGCCCAAAAAGCGCTACAACAGGGGTACTACTGGCTAACAATGAAAGCAAATGCTATTAAGCTCGTCAAAAAGTGTGACAAGTGCTAGAAGCATGCCAATATCCACCATCAGCCTGATGTTGACCTCAAGTATCTCACCAGCCTGTGGCCTTTCGCACAGTAAGGCATCAATATACTCGGACTGTTTCCACCAGCAACAGGCCAGAGGAAATTCTTAGTGGTAGCAGTGGATTATTTCACCAAGTGGGTAGAAGTTGAACCTCTCGTGACAATCACAGCTCGAAACATACAAAACTTCTTTTGGAAAAATATAGTGTGACATTTTGGGTTACCTCGGGTACTGATTTCTGATAACGGTAAGCAGTTCGAGGATATTAAATTCCAGAACTGGTGCCAAGACATGGGGATCCGATAGAACTTCATTTCAGTCGCACACCCTCAAGAAAATGGTCAAGCAGAAGTCACGAACAGAACCATCCTCCGTGGACTGGAGGCACGGTTAGACCGAGCTAAAGGACTATGGGCAGATGAGCTACCCAATGTTCTATGGGCTTACCGAACTATAGTAAAGACTTCCACAGGAGAAACCCCCTTCTACCTCACCTACAACACAAAAGCAGTCATCCCAGCTGAGATCGAGGTTCCCTCGCTACGACTAGAAGCGTATGATGACATGGCAAACGAAGACGAGCTACGTACCAACCTTGACCTACTCGACGAAGTAAGGGACCTCGCATATATCTGGACCGCAGCCTACCAACAAAGAGTAGCTCGGTACTATAACGCCAGGGTCAAGAAGTGGAACCTCCGCATTGGCGACCTGGTCCTTCGTAAAGTTATGGTACCTGAGCCCAGTGTTGGCAAGCTTGAACCGAATTGGGAAGGACCCTACCAAGTGAAGCGGGTGCTCGGGGAAGGAACATACGAGCTCAAAACCGTAGAAGGGAAACAAGTACCCCGGGCATGGATGTCAACTTAAGCCAATATTACCTGTAACTACTGAGTAGACCACGAGCCACTCTCAAAGCTTAAGGGCCAAAATTCCGAGCTAACATTGACCTTGGCGCGATAAGACCCAGTTGCCTCTATGGCATGGGCGAACTACTGAGTAGACCACGAGTCACTCTCAAAGCCTAAGGGCCAAAATGCCAAGCTAACATTGACCTCGGCGCAATAAGATTCAGTCGCCTCTATGGCATGGGCGAACTACTGAGTAGACCATGAGTCACTCTCAAAGCCTAAGGGCCAAAATCGAGCTAACGTAGACCTCATCGCAATAAGATCTCGTCGCCTCCGTGGCATAGGCGAACTCCAAGAGTGGACTATAAGTCACTCCCTCAGCCTAAGGGCTAAAACACCGAGCTAACTAAGACCTCGACATTGTGAAAGACCCAACCGCTTCATTAGCGAAGGCTAAGTATTAAGTACCAGAGGTGTAGGCAGCTCGGGTGTGAGCCCTGTGAAGCATAGCTCATCTCGGTACACTGGTTGAACCCATCAAGGAATGACCTGTGAACATATAGTTCAGGCATACGTGATAATTACTTCGGGACATGCTATAAAAATACCTCAAGCACCAAGGGACAACTCGGGGTAACAGCTACCGAAAAATCCTACTTCGGGTATGTAGCTCTAACAGCTCGAGTGACAAAGTTGCTTCAGTAGAAAATAAAGAGCATACCATACTTAGCGAAAAAAGATAAAAGTTCCATTTCTAATAAAAAATCGGGCTTAATAGACCGGGAAGAGTTCAACAAAAGTAAAATAAGGGCCCAATCGCCCAAGAGAAAGATATTTAAAAACCGGGTTCTGACACCCGAGAACCACCGCCTCCACCTCATCCTCATCCTCCGGAGAGTCAGGCTCCTCCTCCTCCGCTAGGTCCGTCGTCTCAGGATCCAGACCCTTCATCGTTATGCCGTCGAGGTTGAGCCTAGAGAAATTCTTGCAGACCAACCAGTGGTAGAGCTTAAATCTAGAGCGGTAGGAGCTCGAGCCATACTCCACCTGGAGGTCGTGATACTCCTGGGAGTCCTTAAAGTCCCACACCGCCTTAGCCCGCTCAGCCTCCACCATGGTGTCGAAGTTCCGAGTTCGGTCCTGAAGCGTGGACTCCAAGTCTAGAATCTGCTGGCGAAGAAACTCCCTCTCCGTCGTCACCCTCGACGACTCCTCCCTGTAGCGAACACTCTCCTCATATAGTCGGGCGATCTGCGCCTCTTGGTCCCGGATGAGCAGCTCCTAGGCCTCGCTCCCCTTTTGAGCCTGAAGGACTTCACCTCAGGCCCGATCGAGGTTGTCCTTGAGCTTCTGCATGGTTGACCTCTGAGCACGAGAATCGTCGGAGTGGATGTTGGTCTGGAGGGCCATGGCTTGGATGGCAGAGTTCACCTGCCAACAAGAGACTAGGGTCAAGAAAAAAAATAAATAAATAAAGAGAAAGAAGGAAGAGAAAGGACACTTACCACCATGTAGTGGGCGGAGGCAAACCTAGCGAGCTCCTTGGGGTCCATCTCTCCCCAACTAGCGACCTCCTCGTGGCAGACCGCCCTTCGGCTCTTTCGTGCAGCCACGATGTAGTCATTAACACCCTCCCAGTTTCCGTTAGGGAACTAAGGGAAGGGGAAGGGGCAGGATGGCCTAGACGAAGGAAACTGCCCTTATGCCGGGAGCTCGGGCCCTTTTGTGCCACCTTCCGTGGAGACTCCCTCGAATGGGACTGGTGGAACTTCAAGTGGTGGAGAAGGGAAGACCGGGTCAACAGACTCGAACTCAACACCCCCAAAAGTAGAGGCTTGGTCAGGACACGACCTCTTGGCCTTGCGCTTCTGGTTGCTAGACACAAGGCGGCGTGTGTTAACACCAGACATGGCGGCTGCCAAAAAATCACAAGGTGTTAGTCCAATAAAAAAAAATTACAAGGCACTACGCGACCGAAAAGGAAACCTACCCGCGCTCAGACTGGCTTGCGCGAGCTTCTCCTTAGTCAAGTAGTCCGACCAATGGAAGCCAAATGCTGCCCAGGACTACAGCGTTTTCCGAACTTCGGGGTCCAACTCAACCCCTGAATCCTGGATGGCAGCCCTCCAATGAGTTGGGAAGGGCCACCCTTCGGGGTTGCGAACAACAAAATTGTCCCGCTTCTAGGCCAGGATCCTGTTCGGCAGCTCGTATAAGAGCTTGAAGCCGCAGCGGGGAGAAAAATAGTAGGAACGCCTTTCTGGAGGCACTTCGGGAGAAGCATTCTTGATGCAGAGGATGGTGGAGAGGATGTCATGGTTGAGGGGGAGACAGTACTCATAAAATAAAGAAATAGTCCCAACTACATTGCGAATGGAGTTGGGGTGAAGCTGGTCAATAGTGACGTTGAAGTGATACAAAACCTCCACTATTAGAGGGTGCAGAGGAAGACAGAGGCCGGCGATGAGCTTCTCCTGAAAAATCACTATCTAATTGGGACCATGCTCCCATGGATAGTTATCGGAAGGAAGGCTATAGACAAGATCTCTAGGGAGGTTAAATTAGAGAAGTAAGGTCCTAAGTCTCTCCATTGACATGGAGGAGGGACCAAAGCTATCTGGCTCCTTGCCCCGAGAGGTAGAAGCAGTTTCGCCCAAGGCCTCCCGAGCTTCCAGAGCCTGCTCCCAAGCTCCCCCTAAGCTCGAGGGGGCGTCATCTTGGTCTTCATCCCGGGAAAAGACATGGTACTGATACCCAGACATACTGACAAAATGATGAGACTCACTAGGGAAGAAATGAACCGAAAAGACGGTGTGAGTAGAAGGAGAGATTGGGCAACTAGATGAAGACGCGACCTCAGACTCTGAAGGCAAGGCAAGTTAGCATAAGAGAAATGAGGCCTGGGGCCCTCCTATTTATAGCCACTGTGCCCTCAAATCGACGGCTAGGATTGAGACAGATTTGACGGTTCGCAGTCAAGCTAACCGCACGTCTTCTAAAACCGAAATGTGATTGGCTGCACGTCTCCCATGATTAAGGTAATGACAGCTGCACGCCTTCCAGAATTGAGAGCCGCTTCTGCACGTTCTTTTTGGCACTCAAAAGGTCTAGAGACCCCCTGACTTCTGTGCGCGCATTTAATGCGATTAGTCAATCAAGTTTGAACTTCGGGTCAAATCCACCCGTCACACTTCATGAACTCCTCACACTAAGGTGGCACCCTTAGCCGGAGGAGTGGGGAAAATTGATGGAGGATAATTTGACCCGACCCCTTAAGACGGTGACACGTGAACATGACTCAGCACAAGTAACAACTCAGCATAATAGCCTTACCGCGACTAAGTAATGAGCCCGCAGGACAGCTCGCTACGTCACAACTCGCTATAGAATGAGCTTGAGGACCCCCGATATACTAAAAGGGAATACTCCAAGACAAGTCTACCCCAGCTCACTCCAATACTTAGGCAAAAGAACTACCTCAAGGGCCACTTCAAGAGGAATCACCCTGTAGTACCCTCAGGAGCTCGCTACAAAGTAGCTCGCGACAGGATAGCTCGCTACAAGGCAGCTCGCGACAAGATAGCTCGCTACAAGGCAGCTCGCTACTAAGCGATGCAATGTTTTCAGGAAGCTTCTATCTGACAAGACCGTACCCGTCAGACTGCGCCACGTCTCCTGACCGATAGCGCAGTCCCTGCCAGCCCGACAAGTCTGCGCCCACATCTCTTGACAGGTGGTGACATGTCTGTCCTTCCGGGACGTGTCACTCATCCGATTGGGTAGTACACTACAATGGTTACCTGCGCAACCCTGGCAGATAACGGCTGCGACAGAGGTCCAGTGGCGGTTACGCCCGATTTGACAAGAACGCTCATATATAAGAGCCCCCTAGTTGAAGGGAAGGGCTCTCTCGAATATCTGATATCATAACTTGAATATCTCAAACTTTCTCTTGAGCTAACACAGTGATCTAGCGCGACCTACACTTTTAGCCTTCTTTACACTCTTTACTATTTTCTCCAGCGTTCTAACTTAAGCATCAGAGTATTCCCACCGAGCAAGTCCCCCGGGAATCCTTCACCGCTCTCTTCTCAGGTATTGTCCGTCGCCAGCGAGGAGCCAGTCATCTGCCAACTAGGAGTGTCTGGATTGCGCAGCATTAGTTGATAAAGAAAATTAGATGACACCCGAAGGGCACTTGTCTCTTTTCACATGCCACTTAACGGCTGGTTAACGACAAATACTGGATTAGCACATTTTGAAAGTTTGAATACTGAATTGTTACGTTTTAAGGTTCAAGGACCAAAGTGGCACTAGGCCCAAAGTATTGGGTATTAATCAGTTTTTTTCCCTTTAAAATTTTTTACATATGAGCTCCAAAAACCTTACATATATCTGTGCTTCCTTATATTTCTCTCCTTAAACATTTATTTTTTGGGTAAAAGAATTAAACCCTCTCCTATATTTTCAAAATGGACTATTACCTTCCCTGTCAAACGTTTTATTGTTATGTTTAACAAAATGATCAAAAAGACAAACATGCCCTTGATAGATTAATGTTGGGTTTAAAGTAGAGAATTTGTGTCCCATCACCGTTATCCTCAATATGTAAAAAAGGGTAAAATATATATAAAATACTAATTTAAATAAAATAAATAGTATAACTTAAAATTGAAGGGTAATGTGTCTCCTTCCCTCCCTCTCTACAGTCGGGCAAAATCAGAGAATTTGTGTTTTCTTTCTCTCTAATCGCAAGTTTCTCCTTCCATCCCTCTCTACTGCCAAAGTCTCCTAGTCTCGTATATTGAATTTTTTTTTATTGATCTGAGGTTAAAATGGAGATCTAAGAGGTGAACGGAGGAGAAAAATTAACAGAAAAAGTGCAGCAGGGGGTATGACATGCAAGTTGTGTATTAAATCATGGTGAGTATATTTATTGGCCTTATTTTCAGATTAAATTGTTAAAACATAAATTTCAAAAGTTGAAGAAAATATTGCATGGTGATTGAATTCCTCGAGGAATTGGAGCTAGAGGGATCATGTTGTTTGCTTCTCCTCAAAGCTTCCTATGCATCAATGGTTGTCTGCTTCTCATCAACTCTTGCATATATCACAGCTTCTAGATCAACTTTAAAATTCAAATATTTGCATTTACTTTTGTGTGTACTCTATATTTTTTCTATAAATTCTAAAATTGACTTTTTAATTTGTTTACAATAATCGAATACTCCAAGAACTATATACTGTTTTCACTTGTTCTACTTGGAGTCGGTTGATTTTCTTGCAACTTTAAGAGTATTGTGCTTGCTCCTGATGGGAGGAATAGAACTGCTTAAAGCTAGGGAGACAAACAGGGTTTTGGCTGTAGAAAGGCTGAAAAAGAAAATTGGGGAATATGACGAGGGAAGCATGGCACAAAGCAATGGTTTTCTTTATTAATATTTAGGGGGTGTTCTTCTTTCAGATTTTGAAAGGGGGAAAGTTGGTCAATGGGATTTTGGTTCCTATTGATCAAGAATCCCATGTTCTTTTTTCAGATTCATGTGGGGATAAGGAAAAATTTATTTTCCTGGGTATCACTTTCCTAGGTGGATAAATAACTTTCCCACTTAGAGGGAAAGTTGCCAACACTTGAATGGGACAAAAATACTCTTTTTAATAATGAATTTTTATGACTAAAATGGTCATTGCCTTATTTACACAACAAATAAAAGAAATGGATAAATACACTTACCTGAGTAAGTGTTTCACAGGAAAAACTTACCCAAATAACTGTATTTACCGGGATAAATAACTTAGAAAAGAGACCTTAATACTTTTGCAACGATGAATTAAACGTCGGCAGCAGTGAGTCTTTGTGAGAAGTAGCTCTTTGTCCAATAAAATTCATACAGGTAGTTGAAGCCTAAACTTAAGGGGCAAACTTGGGTTTTTGGGGAATATTTAACGCACACTTAACGTCACATGCGGTGTTTTGATGGAATCCTAACCGACAGAAGATTTTGTCTGATGTCATCAAATAATAGGGGAGCTATTAGTCCATTTAAAAAGGAGAGGGGAGGCCTTAGGTTTTAGCATTAATATTAGGGGAGGTTTTTAGTCCTTTACCGTTTTTCTCTCCTCGATTCAGACTTCAGACCCTTTATTTTCTCATGAGGGAAGATGTCTCCGAAACGCTCATCACTTCTTGACAATCCACCACATTCCTCTTCCTTGTCCGAAGATGTAGAAGAAGAGGAGGAACCAAGGAAAGTTGAAGAAGAATAGCCAATACAGACCAATACATTTCGACACATGACTGATATGCATGCATCTCTTGTCTTGTTTAAAAAGCACTCTTACAAAGATTCAAACTCAAGTCATGGCACCTATGCCACTAGGCACTAACATTCTAAGCCACAATGCCATCATTCAACTTGTGATATCAAGTGAAATAAAATACACTTTATTGATTTCATCATTAACATGAACCTAGACAAATACTTTATGTTTATGTTTAATAATTTTAACTAAAAATAATAAATAATATTGAAATTTATTATTTTATAAACATTAATGAAGTAAACAATCTATCAAATTTATATTTATATGAAAAATTGTTTTTTACTCTTAATAAATTTATACAAATAGAAATATTAATAATATATAATTATTTTAGTACTTAAATTTCATAAATTTGTACATTATATGTATCTTCAAATTTTAATATTTGTTTATAAATTATTCATTGATATTTTAATTTAGATTAAAAACAACATATTTATTATTTAAAAAATAAAAATTTTGTTTACAAAATATTTAAAAATATAATATTAAATTGAATTTATCAAACCCACTAATTTAAATTTATATAAAAATGATTTGTTATTTCAGAAAAAACTATAGAAAATAAAAATGTTAGTAATGGAATCACTACTTTAATAATTAAAAATTATGAATTTCATATGATATGTATCTTAGAAATTTTAATAATTTTGATATACTTTTAGTTAAGATTAAAAGTAAAAATATGATAATAATATATGTATCTTAGAAAAATTATAAATTTCATATGATAGTAATTTTGATATTATCTAACATTTCAAAATATTTAATTGACGTTTTTGTTAATGTTGAAAAGTAAAAGTAGAAAATAATTGCTATAGTAATTAAAATATAATAATTACATATATTTTGTGTCTTGGACTTAATAGAGTTTAACATAATAATGGTTTTGTGCATTTTTACTATGTAAAAACTATATAATATGAGTCTTGGACTATTGATTGTTGGATTATCAATAAAATTGTATGATAGTTATGTATCTTGTTATATTAGTAATATATTTTTTATATATTTATATTTTATTTGTGGCTATTTTGACTTTTAAAATTAGTATAATTGATATATTTACAAAATTGGTATCATTTTCTAACATATGTACATGATTTTATATCTTTTATTCATATCCATATGTTTTCAAAATGTATTCCTATCTAAGGGGATGTTTGGAACCGTGGCTGTTTTTTGAAAAAATGATGTCACATCAGATCTACATAGGCATTTCGACAAACGCCTATATATATAAATGTTTGGTTTAGACGTTTATTGAAAAATCGGGCATGCCTCATAAATCAGGACCCCACTGATGTATATCCCCCAACAGTTGACTGCTATATATACTATGAGATGCTTAACTGTGAGCACATACATGAAAAACAGTGATGAAAATTATCTTGGCATTTTTTCTTGAAAATCCTCACACATAGGCCCAGCTTCCCAACACCATTAAAATGTCCGATACAATACCCGATTGACAAAAAGAGGACAAAGAATATAAGAATATGATGAACACGAGAAGGTTTCTGCCAAGAATCCCACTTGAAAATCTGCGCCCACTCCAAATACTGTGTCAGGCCGTCAACCCACCATCCCTCCGATGATGAAGAGTTCGATTCTCAAGAAGAGTCCGGTTCTGATTCTAAACCATCACCCGGAAAACACCACCAGCCAGCTCGAGGTGCCAATCCAAACGTAAAGCCTATGGACGACACACCCAAGCCCAAGAAGCCTCCGATGAAGCCAGGATCTGCTTCTTCTCCGGCATTGAACAGCCCCACAAGATCTACCACGACAGAAAAACGCCCCATGGAGGCTGATAAGGAGGGGAACAGAGGCCTCAAGAATAAAAAGAAGAAGGTCTCGGACGCCGATGAGAACGGGTCGGTCCAAGTAGAAGAAACTGAGAAGTCTGGGGACGATGCCAAGAAGCAATTGTTTCAGAGGTTGTGGAGCGAGGACGACGAGATCATAATCTTGAAGGGTATAATCGATTACTCAAGGAAAAGCACTGACCCATGGACTGACATGGCTGGGTTTCATGAGTTCATCAAGAAAGTACTCCACGTTGATGTAAATAAGAACCAATTAGCTGATAAAATCCGTCGATTAAAGAAGAAGTACAAGACCAATGTGGGCAGAGGGCAAGGGGGCAATGACCCTCTTTTTTCTAAGTCACATGAATCCAACGTATTCGAATTGTCCAAGAAGATATGGGGTTCTGAAGATAATGCTGCTGGTAATAATCAATCTACTGATGATGGGAAAACGGGTAAGAAACAGAAAGCTAACAATGCTGTGGGCTCGGCTCAAGTAAAAGTTAATTCTTCGGGAGAGGCCCCAAATGCCGCAGTGAAGGCCGATGAAGAGATAAATTGTTCTATGTACCCATGTGTAATGGAATCTTTTCGACTTGGCAAAATTGCGGAATTGCCAGGGTCGGATCTTGGAAGAAGGTTTGGGTTTGATGGGGAACTCGAAGGTGAAGGAATTGGACGAGAGGTGGAGGAAGTTACATATGGCAGAGATTTAGATGTACCTGAAGCGGGTTGATTTGTTTAGGGACCAATTGAGGATGTTGTATGATGCTCTTGGATCCAAAAAGTCAGGTAATTAGTAGTTGCTAGGTTGTTTTCGGCCAATGTGGAAAAAACAATATTACTTCTTTTTGTTTTTCTTTCTTTTCTCTTCTTTTACAGCAGATGAGGGATTGATTTATGTTATATTGATTATTCAGGAAATGGCTCTTTTTTTATCCCAAAATTGCGGTTGATGTTACATGTTAAATTTTGGGTGAGAAAATATACTCATTAAAACCAACAAAGCAGAAACCATGGAATTATCAGCACCAACACGACCAACAAGGACTCACTGAAGATGCCAGACAAACACAAGTAGAGGAGGAGAGAAAATAGAACTACAGAAGAGAAAATTTGTAGCGGAACTAGTTAACAGTAACAGTGATTCAATTACCGGCACCAACACAGCCAACAAGAATGCAGACTGAAGGTACCACCAGACAAGCACAACTAAAGAAGAGAAAGAAACTACAGAAAAGAAAAAACAGTAGCAGAACTAGTCACCAACGCAGTGATTCTATGACTTCACACAATGTCTTGAATCCAAATAGGAGCCAGAAAAGATAAAATGGAATTCGTGCTGAGATATGGCCATGCAGTGCAATGAAGTAAATAGCCTTGTTGCAATCATGAGACACAAAACTGAAAACCACCTGGATATCTTTTGTTAGATACAGAATATATTTGACCAGATAGATTAGCCCTTTCTTCAATTCCTTGTTCTTTTTGGATAAACTATTAACCGGTTCTAAGGTACCATATTCTAAAATGATGTTACTGCAGCAAATTATTTGACAGGGTTAGACCTTCAAAAAGAGATTTTGCATCTGCTTGTGGTGGGGACGATGCTCTACACATTCCTCATTTTGCTGCTATGAAAAACCTTGACTATCTCTGCTTAGTGCTCCAAAAGCAGCCATATCATTTTCACTAAGACCACCTTCTGAGTTTACTTTGAATCACCCTTATTGAGGCAGCATCCAAAAAGAATTAGATGGACTTCAGTGGTTCAATTACCACTTAGAGTCTTAGAGGATAGTTTTGCAAGTTTCTCTCCATAGTTGATCTGCTGTCCTGTTTCAACCTGCATACATAAAAGAAGCATCATAGGATTTGGATCAACAACATTAAAAACTTCATTGTTTCTAGCTTTCCATATGTTCCAAAGCAGCCAACATAGTCAAAATTTCTTTTGCAGACATTTTTCCTGATAGCATATTGATCCCAGACTTTAACCACCTCTTAAAGGCTGGATATGCATCCAACACATCCATCTTTAGGCCTCGCAGACTTCTTAACCCCAAACAATGAGCATGTGTCACTGATTCTAGATCCCTTTTGCAAATTTTGCAAGTAAGCAATAGTACATTCTTTTGCAAATGTCTTCCTATTGCATTGCAGCAACATCTCCAAAGAAAGGTTTTTATGTTTGGTTGGACTGGAATGGACCGAATAGCCCACCAATGCTTCTTTATGAGGATATTGTTGTCATTTCCACTAGGTTGTTTCATTTTTTGATAAGATAATATTACCAACTTAACTAGGAACTAGTGTCTGGAGTCAAATATCCAAAGCAGCCCATCCAGCCAATCAAAGATAGCCAGTTCAATACTAAGGATTTTTATGCAGCCTTACCCCCGCACATACAGGGAGGCTGTTTCGAAGATTTGAACCCTGGTCACCCAGGTCACAATGGAGCAACCTAACCGTTGTGCCAAGGCCCACCCTCATTTTATCAAATGGGGATCCCTAAAGCCAAGTCGTCCATCCAGCTTATTTTTCAAACTCTTCCCCAATTTACCCAATTGATATTATTGTTATCAATGTTTACCTAGTTGATCTTCTTTGATCCTTCATTTCTTCCCCCCCTTTTCATTTTGCTAACCCCCTCAACGAATTGTTTTGAAAGTAAGAAATAAGACATCACATATGTTGGAATGATTGTCACACAACCTTATGGCACACTTCTTTACCTGTTTGAGAGATTGAGAGAGCCCTGCCACCTTCTTAACTTGTTTGCTACTCTTTCCTCAAAATAATTGAAGCATCTTTTCTTGTACCTTCCTTCCAAATAAATGGATGTTTTTTAACCACTTTAATTTTTATAGGTTTTGCCACATTTTTTTCCCTATGGTGCATATTTGAACTGAAGAAAACTTTACTTGCAATAATTCACCTATCGACCAGAAGCTTTGAGTTAAATCATTAATTTTTGTTGGAAGGACTTCAGAGAAAATGAGGAAGAGGTTGGGTAAGAGGGGTCTCCTTGTCTTGATCCACAAGTTGGAACAAATTTCGTTATTGGACAGACTGTTAACTAACACTTCGTAAGAGATGGTGGAAATGTGTTAGTTTATCCATCCAATCACTTGGAGCCAAAACTCATATTTTTCATTGTCTATTTCAGAGATTTCCATTCCATTAAACTATAATCCTTATATCCATTTTTATAGCCATAAAACCATTGTATAGTGGTGATAAGTGTTACATATTTTTTAACATGTATATTTTTCATCCTTCCAAATGCCTTTTGTCCAAAATTATTAATCATACAGGTTTAGTAAGATGTATGCTTGTAATTATGGTTTTTTCCTTGTATGATTTTTTCCGGTCAGCTCTCCTTTATATTAAGGGTCACAGTATTTAGCATGAGATTGCTGCATCACTTGGCGGGATTTTACCTATAATCTCTGTGTATTACCATAATTTTCAAGGTACCAAGGTGAAGGTAGGTGATAGGGGAGTGTCCTGCGCCTATCTATCCTAGGCGCAGGGCACTCCCCTAGGATAGTCCCCTAGGTGTTTCATAATAACCTTTAACTAATAGTTTCCATAATCTTCATGAAACAAGTATAAACCCCATATCAAAACATAGAAAATCAACATATTTATGAGAAGAAAAATAAGAAAGTAAAGAAAACACACAAAACATAAGGGTTAATCCCTTGTTTTGGTCCTAGTAAGAAGAAGTCCTATCGATTATTCTTGTGTGTCTGGATAAAATCTTCAAGCTATTTTGTTCTTATCAATTCAGGTTTTAAAGTCCTTGTTAACAGAGAAAGAATAGAAGAAATAGGAAGAAGAAGAAGAAGAAGAAGAGAGGAGAGAGAAGAGAAGAGAAAGTTTTTGGAGAGAGTATGAGTTCTGGCGGCACCAGAATATTTTATTATCACTTAAAAGAAGAGAAAAGACCCTTATGCCCCTGCGGTACTTACAATGCATAAGCAAGATAAAACTGAACTATTTTAACATAGTAAACAGAAAATGAACTAAACTATTCCAACACTTCCCCTCAAGTTGGGACATGGATGTCAATCATGCCCAACTTGTCACATAGTTCATTGTGCCGCATGTGATGAAGACCCTTGGTGAAAATGTCTACAATTTGTTCTTTTAAATTGACATAGGGAGTGCATAGCTCTCCACTCATAAGTTTTTTCCTAATAAAACGCTTGTCCACTTCAATATGTTTCGTCCTATCATTAAGGACCGGATTGGCCGCAATGTTGATAATAGTTTTATTGCCACGATAGAGTGACATAGGGCTATTTCTACTTCAGCATTGGATCTAGCTACCACACTTTGTTTATTATTTCTCTAGGTGACTAAATTTAGGGGTGAGCATTCAGTTTATTCAGTTAAACCGAATTTTATTAATATTATACTAATACATATTATATTATATTATATTATATATATAGATATATATATTAATATATTTATATATATATTATAATATATGTATATGTTAATGTATTTTATATATTTGGGTAAATCTCTTAAACTACCCTTATTGTTCATGAAATTGACAAATTGTATTCTTACTATTTAGATACTGTCTTGTGCTACCTTCAAGTTTTCTAACAAATTAACAATTGTCTAACACCTCCATTTCCGTTAATTTTCTGTCACACTCCATTCACATGTGGCATCACATGAGTGTTAATTATTTTAAAATTCCTAAAATACCCTTATTCGGTACAGAATTGAAAACAATTTTTGTAGAAAAAATAAAAAAAGGAAAACAATTTACCAGGAGTATATGGTTTACCGGAGCTTATCTAAATGCATCAGTTCAGTAAAGAAACGGTCACCAAAGAAGGAGTATACGGTTTACCGGAGCTGGTTCGAAGGAGCTTCGTCACCAACTCCTTCGACTATCGCTCCCCCCAGATCCCAATCGATTTAAATACAAGAGAAAAAAAGCACCAAAACGAGGCTTACCTGATGATGTCTTGGCCTGAAATCGTTAAGTGAACAGAGCAACTGGGATAGAAGAAACGACGCTTCAGGTCCTTGATTTTTTACCGCAGTCACAACTCCCTTCTTCCTCCAATCCAACGACGAAGGCGCGTCGCACGAGGACAACTTCCTCAACGAATTCTTCTTCCTCTTCTCCACCGGTTTCTTTATCTTCGACAAATACTTCTCCCTGAACTCTTCATTACAAACGACAAGCCAGTAGCAGTGACATGCCGGAGCAAACTGCAAAAGGGGAAATTGAAAGTCGAGTACCGATGCTTGGGCCACCGATGATCAATCCAAATTCTCGATGGCCGATCAGTTTCTCGCCATCGTGTCTGTTTTTTTGCTTACACACCGGAGCAGTTACGAGTACTACCCCAGCAAAGTTCGAGAACGCAGGTGTCGCCTGAGTATTATGACGAATCACCACTTCATCAGGCTCTCAATTCTTACTTTTAGAAGAATATGATGATATCGTCCCCTACATCGACCCTGATATCTGCTCCGATGTCCCCGCCATCCGACTCGCCACCCTTGTCACCGATTAGCCCATCACTCTTTCTCAATTGACGATGACGATAGAGAACATGGGGCATGTGATTAGTTTTGGGAACGAGGTAGAAGATCCAATCTGCCGTTGCAACGTTGTAGCAGGGGCCTGATCCTACTCGATGACAATGACGATAGACAGAAAAATATCAGAGAGAGAGAGAGAATCCCTTGGAGGGGCGCCACCGCCGCTATTTTTCGTTCGAAGGAAGCAGGGGATGAATGAGAGAGAATAAGAGAATAGTGAAATATAGAGAGATTGATAAAGAAAAAACGAGAGAAAGAAAGTGGAAGCGGAAGTGGAGAGAAAGAAGAAAGAGGAGAGAAAGAAAGTGCCATCTGCCGTTGCAACTCGTCGCAGCGGCGGTGACCAAACAAGGAAGTGGAAGCGGGAAGAAGAAAGAGGAGGAGAGAAAGAAGAAAGGGAGGAAGAGAGAGAGACTTGACCGGAAATCGAATGGGAGAACAATTTAGCCGGAGGTGGAGAGAGTTGTAGTCGCCGCTCCGCCGCTGGTTCGAGTGGAGAAGAGGATGAATAGTGTGAAAACGCAGATTTGGAAGAAGAAGAAGAAGAAAAGGAGGAAGAAGAGAGAGAGGGAGAGGGTGAGAGTGAGAGCAAGAATGGACGAATGGCAAACACTAGTTTTTACGGGAGACAGAGCAGTGGAGGAAGGCAGCTAATGCAGCAGCGGCGGTGCTGGCCGACGGAATGGAGATGAATGGGAGGCCAGTGACTTAGCATTCCCAGACCAGGTGGATGTATTGTTGGGGCTTAGATGTGATCTCGGCTTAGAGCCTTTCCCAGGTTTCGTCTGCTTTGTCCATTCCTTTCAGAAACGATTATGAAATGAAGCAAGGCCAGAAAATACAGAGTTCATCAGTTGGGTTTTCAATGAAGCAAGGCTAGAAAATATAGAGCTCCGGGTAGGTTCCGTCATGGTTCACCGACAATGTTCTGGTTCTGCGCTCGAAGAGGCGGCCGAGAATGGAATGGTGTTCATCTATTAGAGAACAAGGGCAAAATGAACTGGCTTATACAGTCAATTGGGTTTTATTTTGAAATTTTGGTGAATAGTGAAGGACGAATTCGATATTTCATTTTTTTCTGTTAGTGTTGAAGGGTGTGACAATTGTAAGAAAACGTAGCGAGCCAAAAAACCAAACCAAACAAACTAAAACCGAAAATTTCAGTTCAACTTTTCAGTTTTAACCGAACAATGCTCACCCCTAACTAAGTTTCCTCCCACAAAAATACAATACCCACTAGTAGACTTTTTGTCATCGATTGCTCCTGCCCAATCAACATCTGCATACACTTCAACTTTCAAATGCCCATGTTTTTAAAATAACAAACCATCCCCTGAGAACTTCTTGAGGTATCTAAGGATCCTTTTCGTAGCTTCAATGTGGCAAGTCTTAGGATTATACATGAACTAACTAAGGACACCCACTGCATAGGCAATATCGGGTTTGGCCATAGACAAATATAAGAGTCTCCCTACAAGTCTTTGAAACTTCTTCACATCTTTCAAAGCCTCCCCCTGACTGTCACCTAGTTGATGATTAGGTTCAATGGGTGAATCAATTGGCTTCACTCCTAACTTGTCTGTGTCCTCTAATAGATCTAGTACATATTTCATTTGAGAAATAAATATGTCATTTTGAGAGCAGGCAACTTCAATCCCAAGTAAATAGCATAAGGGGCCTAAATCTTTTACTTCGAACTAAGTGGCTAAGAATTTCTTCAACTTCTATATTTTAGTCTTCCAATCTCCTGTGACCACTATGTCATCAACATACACAATTAGAGCCACAATTTTTCCTTCGTCTTTCTTCACAAATAGAGTATGATCTAACTAATATTGTTTGAACGCCGTTTGTTGTACAACTAAGTGAAACTTACTAAACCAAGCCTGAGGTGACTATTTCAACCCATATAATGATTTTTTTTTAACCTGTACACCTTTTGCTCACTACCTTTGGCCCAAAAACCAAGAGGTTGAGTCATGTACGACACCTCCTCCTCTAGGTCACCATTCAAGAATGCATTTTTAATATCCAATTGGTGAAGTTCCCAGACAAGATTAACTACCAGTGAGAGGAGAATTCTAATAGATTTCATCTTGGCTACTAGGGCAAAGGTCTCTACATAGTCTACTCCATCCACCTAAGTAAACCCCTATGCCACCAATCTAGCTTTGTACCATCAACCTTATGCTTCACAATGAACACCCACTTACACCCCACTGGTTCTTTTCATTTAGGAAGATCCAACTCCTAAGTGTCACTTATGTACAAGGCATTAATTTCTTCCTTCATTGCATCTTTCCATTCAGGTTTAGAATAGAAATGCTGTCAACAGATGAAAGGAACACACGATATTAAGGTGAGATATGATCATAAGACACAAAATGAGAGATAGGATGAATAGTAGTACAAGATCTAACACCATTTCTCTTAGTAATAGTAGTACAAGATCTAACACCATTTCTCTTAGACAGTTTTGTATGCCCTTAGCTTCAATCCGATTTGATGTACTTTTGTTATTTAGTGGAAATAAATAAAGTGCATGTTTGATTCATGTTGTTTGGTTTAATTCTGTGTAACACCCTAAAACTGGACACTTATAGAGACTCGTGTTAGTTTTAAATATCCACAGCCGTTGGATAAATCCGGGGAGATTTATCCTGCCAAGGCTGATACTGGTGTGCCACCAAGTGTTGGGATGGCCTGTCTCAACCACTAGGGTAAGACCCGAGGCACATACAGTATGGGATTACTTGAATCCTTGAACCGGACCAGATTTCCAGTATTGCCCTGGACCTTGGAGACAGATGGGCAAAATTGGAAAGTTACACCTGACCCCTATACTCGATTATGACATTTCACTAAGTGTCGGATCGGGTTGTCTTTGATATGCCAATCAGTGAGATCCTTAGATGGGGATCAAAACCTGGGTATGTTGGGACAGTCTGAGAATTCATCTGAGTGGGTGATCATAGTGACAGGATCAGCCCCTTTGTCGGACAAAGGGTAATGATCGGGAATGCACTCTCTCTGATGGAAACCAAACTGCCGGCAGTTGATTTCAATCGTTGGAATTTTGTTTTGCAAAATTAATATATTTATATATATATGTACGGTTTCGAATTGTTTGCAAATGGTTTAAATTCCCAGGATCCATGTGAGTGGAGAATGCGGCACTATTCCTTGCAGCTGAGGGAGAGGTCCTCTCTTGTCGGGCAGTGCTTGATCATTAAGGGCTGAGAGATTAAGTGTAAGACCATTTAGGATAGTACCTGATGGGCTAATCTTGCACCTGCCCACAGCCCTTGGGTTTTTATAAGATGGCTTGGCCTAGGGACCACTTAATGTAAGTGTTGGGCCCATAGGGTCCATATGATGGGCTCAGGGGTTTACTGAGTCTTTCAGTGAATTCGCCTGGGCCTTGTATTAAAGGCTGGGCCGAACCCATGTGGCTGGTGTGTAGATCAATGCTTGGGTCCCATGCCATACAAAGAAGCCCAACTGGACAGCAGATTGGAAACTAGTTAAACACTGAACATCTAATGGGCCAAAAGCCCATTTCGAGCTGGGCTGATATGATCACCCATCTATGGGGCGAATCTGAGATTAATGTTAGTAAAAGGATTGGGCCTTTAACTTTATCCACTCCAGGAGACCAAATTCAAATTAGATTTGAATCTGGTAACCTTCTGATAAGATCAGGAGTAAACTAACTTAATCTGCAGATAGGATTAAGATAATCCCCTATCCAAATATAGATTTGGACTAGGATAACTCCTAATTAGGAGGTTTCTTAATCAAGAAGAAAGGAGAAGAAAAACAATAGAAACACATCAGAATTCGAACTAGGGTTTGTGTGAAAGAAAACTCCTTGCGAATTGAGATTAGATCTCATTCATACTCCAGAGAGAAGAAAAGCAGTTCAGCCATCTTCGTCCCTGGAGTTCTCCTCCTGCCACCGCCATTCACTCTTGCAAGATTCGATCTTTGCAACAATAGGAAGTCAAGAAATCAGTTCTTGACATCAGTCTTGCAAGAAAGACTGAAGAAGATTCAGTGTTCAAAGTTTCCAGAGGATTCTTGCGAAGGATCCAGTGTGTAGGACGCACCCTGCTGGTTCCGTTCCATCCACAGCTGTGTCATCTTCAGCAGGAGCGGATTGCAGTTTGTGAAACTGCTGGTTCCGTTCCATCCACAGCTGTTCCATCCACAGCTGTGTCATCCACAGCTGGTTCCGTTCCATCCACAGCTGATGGAGAAATCGCTTCCTGCGATTTGCAGTTTGTGAAACTGCAACATTGGTAATTAACCTCTATTTTGCAGGTGGTGCGAACAGTCCATAATTGATTTGTGTTTGTTTAAAATTCAAGATTATTAATTTCAGATCCTTCATGAATTAATTCTTGAATTGAAAATCAGTTTTGGACCTTTTCGGACAAGATTGGACTAAAACTGTTTGGACCGAATCTGGGTTTCAAAGGGGACTGTTTTTCAGTCCATATTTCTCACACTTGCTGTTCCAAATCTGATGTTCAATAACAGGGATTAATTTGACCCACCTGTAAAGCCCAGTTTTAAAGGGTTAAAATTGCAAAAGCCCATTATTGTGAGATAAGCTGTATGGGTCGAACTGCTAACTGCGATTCAGCCCATACACCTAGTAGACATTAATTGTTAATAATTTAGATTTTAAATGGGCTATTCGATGGGCTTTACAGCAGTTAATTGATTGGATCAATTCCTCCTTTACATGTGATGTTTGGATGTTTGATGTGCGGCGACCATGAGCCATAAGCACTTGGCCCATGAAGACTCGTTAGTGGCTCTTGCGCACACCATGGCTGAATGCACATCATTGCCATGGTGTCCCTTAAGGTCATTAGATGACCCCTCTTTGTTTGGTGGGCCCCATAACCCTGAAAAGGGATGCGTACGGAACCCCTAGCCGATTAAGGCCCACCAGAAATCTGACTTTATGAAAGTCAGTGGGAGCCACTCTGGTTTGACCTAAATTAGAACTAGGACGTAATTTCGTTCCCTCCAGCAAATATGAATGCATGCGATAGGGAGATCCATATGATGGACTCTCTAAAGGCCTTCCATCATTAGCACAATGATGGGTCCTTCAGTAATGAGGAAACACACCATAAAATTGGGCTATCCATTTGCTGTTGGATCTGTCAGAGTGTTTCATAAGATGATAGGGGCGTCATAGACCGATGTGGGAGGGACTTCACCAGAAAGTGGGAACTCTCTCATGGTACCTTAGCGTAACCTGAATATGATGGGTAAGCACTCACTGGACAGAAAGGTTTACCTGAAAACGACTCTGAACCTTGTCTGACAGAGGCCAAAAAGGGAAACTCATTTGATGAGTGGATATGATCCATTACAGAAAGGTGGTGGGGTTATGCAGCTGAAATAGTTGGCTTCACGCACCCCATGTGATTTCCTACATTTCTAGAGACATTACGTCGTCTCCGTCACTGAGAAAGGAGGGAAAGCTTAGAGATGAACAAATGGGAATGAAACATAGATTAAAATCCATATCTATGTAAGTAACATGAATCAATCTAAGGTTGTGGACTAATGTCTTTGCTGTTTTATCAGAAAATGGCAAACGGTCAATTTGCAAAGCTACTAGACGATAACAAGCTTAAGGGCCCAAACTATGCCGACTGGTACAAAAATCATATGCTGGTCCTAACTTTCGAAAAGTTAGACAAAGTGGTGAAAAATCCTGCCCCGGAACGCCCGGGTGATAGGGCTTCTGAGGCCCGTAGGAGGGACTACCAAGATTGGGAGGATAAGAACTCCCTAGCCCATTGCTTTGTCATTGCCTCATTAAACAACTCAATACAGAGGCAGATCGATCAGATCGAACTAGCCAAGGACATATTGGACAGTCTAAGAACAATGTATGAAGAGCATAACCGTTCTACTCGACAGAAGGTCCTGAAATTTTTCATGACCGCGTAGATGTCCAAAAGGGCAGAAAGTTCATGACCATTGTCTTCGGATGATGGGATACATTAGCGAACTAGAAGCTCTTGGATCCGGGCTAGATCTTGGCACGCAAGTGGATGTCATCCTAAATTCTTTGCCCTCTTCCTTCAATGCGTTCACAATGAACTATAATATGAATAAGCTGAATGTCAGCGTCTAGGAACTCAGCAATATGTTGCAGAGAGCCGAGGATCTACTCAAGAAGGATGAGCCTGTGGTTATGCTTGCCGAAGCTAACAAATCGGGCAAGAAAAAGAGAAAGGCAAAGAAGCCCCAGAAGAAAGCTGCCAAACCTAAGAAGTAGAAGAAGAACAAGGCATCTGATGTCTGTCACTTCTACAAGCAGACCGGCCACTGGAAGAGGAATTGTCCTGCCTACCTGGAATCTAAGAAAGGTAACATCAAAACTTGTGTCATAGAAACTAATATGTTAGTTACTTCTGTGTCCTGGTGTGTTGACTCCGGGGCTTCAACTCATGCGTGTAACTCACTGCAGGGGTTCAAAGTTAGCAGAAGATTGAGTGAATGCAAAGTGACACTATTTTTGAGAACAACTGCAAGTGTTGCAGCTGCGGCAATAGGAACCGTAGAATTAGTTTTTAGAGAAGGAGTACTTGTTCTTAAAGATTGTCTTTATGTACAGAACTTGAGAAGAAATTTAATTTCTGTTTCTAAACTGTGTGTTGATGGATATACTGTTTATTTTAGTAAAATGATTACTGTTAAACGAAATAACAAATTCATCGCATGCGGGGAACTGGAGAACGGTCTCTATGTTCTACATCCTTCTTTGGAAACTAATTTAACCAAAACTACGTCGGTCGAAAATCCCAAGAAAAGGAATCGTGATACAGTAAATCCCACGTGCCTCTGGCATTACCGACTTGGCCATATCGGTGTTGACCGAATCACAAGACTGGTAAAGGATGGTCCTTTGGATTTTCTAACCGTAGAAAATCTTCCCACTTGTGAACCTTTCCTTCAAGGTAAGATGTCTAAGCGGCTATTTGATTGTAAGCCTGAAAGATCTGAAGGCACACTTGACCTAATACATACTGATGTATGTGGTTCCCTGAGTGTTAGGACACGGAATCAACACGTGTATTTCATCACTTTTACAGATGATTTTTCACGATATGGTTACGTGTACCTAATGAGACATAAGTCTGAATCCTTTGAAAAGTTCAAAGAGTTCAAACAGGAAGTCGAGAAATAGTTAGGGAGAGAAATTAAGGCCCTTCGATCAGATCGTGGTGGCGAGTATCTCTCTGACGAATTCAGGGACTACTTAAAGGACAATGGGATAGTGTCACAATTAGCTCCTCCTGCTACACCTCAACTCAACGGTGTTTCAAAGAGGAGGAATAGGACCTTGTTGGACATGGTCCGGTCACTTCTCGTACGCTCAGAATTACCCACATCCTTTTGGGGATACGCATTAGAGGCTGCTATCTATGTGCTGAATCGGGTTCCAACCAAATCAGTTCCGAAAACTCCATATGAACTTTGGACCGGAAGGAAGCCAAGTGTAAGACACTTGAAGATTTGGGGTTGTCCTGCACACGTTAAAAGAACAAGTGCGAACAAATTGGAATCTAAAACCAGTCGTTGCCTATTTATAGGCTACCCAAAGGATTCGGTGGGTTATCTATTCTATGACCCAAGTGAGCAGAAAGTGTTCTGCAGTTGAAACGCCCAATTCTTAGAATCCGAATACATCCTAGACACCCATCGTCAGGAAATAGTTCTTGATGAGGAGCAGTGGGAGATGTCCCACAAGTTCTAGGTAATGACCAACCTAGAAGGTCCACCCGGGTATCCAGACCACCAGTCTGATATGGTTATGACCAGGATAGTTACCTGGTGGAAGCCTTGACTAGTGAAGAGGATCCCGTGACTTACGCGGAAGCTATGTTAGACATAGACTCCCAGAAGTGGGTGGAGGCCATGAGAGCTGAGATGGACTCAATGGAGACCAATGAAGTTTGGACTCTAGTAGACCCGCCCTCCGGGGTAAAAGCAATTGGTTGCAAATGGATCTACAAGAGGAAGAAGGGCCCCGATGGCAGGATTGAGACCTACAAAGCTCGTTTGGTGGCGAAAGGGTATACTCAGAAAGAAGGCATCGATTATGAGGAAACCTTTTTGCCCGTGGCCATGCTTAAACCATTAGGATCCTGCTAGCTGTAGCAGCGTACCATGACTACGAGATTTGGCAAATGGATGTCAAAACCGCGTTCCTGAATGGAGATCTTAGTGAAGATATCTACATGCAGCAGCCGCAAGGCTTCATTGCTACTAGTCAGGAACACATGGTATGTAAACTCAATAGATCCATATATGGACTAAAGCAGGCTTCTAGGAGTTGGAACATCCATTTTGATTCTATAGTCAAAACGTTTGACTTTGAGCAAAATCCGGATGAGCCCTGTGTTTACCGGAAATCCAGTGGGGATAAGATCACCTTTTTGGTGTTGTACGTGGATGATATCCTACTCATTGGGAATGATGTCGGAATGTTGACTTTGGTCAAGGTATGACTATCACAGCAGTTCTCCATGAAAGATCTTGGAGAAGCTTCATACATACTGGGTCTTTGACTCTATAGAGATAGATCGAAGCGGATAATTGGATTATCCCAAGCT
The DNA here is from genome assembly GCF_055504915.1 of Nelumbo nucifera. Lineage (NCBI taxonomy): Eukaryota > Viridiplantae > Streptophyta > Magnoliopsida > Proteales > Nelumbonaceae > Nelumbo > Nelumbo nucifera. Next base: position 140,628,844 of record NC_142649.1, on the reverse strand, counting down.
GCTTATATTGACAAAATTGTCAAAAGATACAGCATGGAGAACTCCAAGAAAGGCAACGTTCCTTTCAGGCACGGAGTCACTCTCTCCAAGAAGATATCTCCCAAGACTTCTGAGGAGATTGAGAGCATGAGAGACGTTCCCTATGCCTCAGCCGTAGGGAGCATCATGTATGCCATGCTGTGCACTCGCCCGGACATTGCTCAAGCGGTGAGTGTGGTAAGAAATCAGTTCTTGACATTAGTCTTGCAAGAAAGACTGAAGAAGATTCGGTGTTCAGAGTTTCTAGAGGATTCTTGCGAAGGATCTAGTGTGTAGGATGCACCCTGCTGGTTCCGTTCAATCCACAGCTATGTCATCTTCAGCAGGAGCGGATCTTGGTTTCTTCTTTGGGCGTGAACACCAACTTTGGGAGATACTGCTTCTCCGGATCAGGTATAATCCTCCCTTTTACCTTTTGGTTCAGATCTGGTTCGATTATGGTTCAAATAAGATCCTTGAATATGGTATTCTAAATTTAGGGAATACGATTCCTAGTTGGAGGAAGGTAGGAAATTTTAGAAATTCGCCCACCCATTCCGCAACCTTTTTGGCGTCCATTAGATGGATCCTACCATTCCTTCACTTTTCATTTAGGAAGATCCAACTCCTAAGTGTCACTTATGTGCAAGGCATTAATTTCTTCCTTCATTGCATCTTTCCATTCAGGTTTGGAATAGAAATGCTGTCAATGGATGAAAGGAACACACGATATGAAGGTGAGATATGATCATAAGACACAAAGTGAAAGATAGGATGAATAGTAGTAGAAGATCTAACACCATTTCTCTTAGTAATAGGAACATCAAGATCATCAATAATAGGAGGATCAAGCATATCAATGGGAACAAGTGTACTTAGCTGATGAGGATATGCCTCTGGAGAGTCTGATGATGTTGGCCGCATAGTTTCAGGTTCCATACCTCTTGAACTTTGTTGGTTCTTGTGGCAGTGAAGGAAGACACAAAATGGAGGAGAATCAAGGAGATGAGTTAATTAAACCTGGGTTTGTTTCTCCTCAACCCTACCCTCCACCTAAGGAGAAACCGAGAAAAAAGGTTAACTCTCAAAGGGTAATTGAGAAAAACATAAGGGATAGCATGAGGGTCAAGCTTACCACGAGTGGGGGACAAGTCATGAACAAAGCAACGACATCCAAAGACGCACATTGGAATAGAGGACAAATGAGCCTTAGGAAACAACAGTTGATGTGGGGCCTTATACTCTAGCAGTTGAGACGTTATACGGTTAATGATATATGCAACATACATAACAACATCCATCCAGAAGCGTTTCAGAACATGCATATGGAGTAATAATCCATGAGCAACTTCAAGAAGATGACGATTTTTTCTCTTAACAACACCATTTTGTTAAGGTGTCTTAGCACAAGAGCTCCAATGAAGAGATCCACAACAAGCAAAAAACTCCATAACATCACTATGAAAATACTCATTTGCGTTGTTCTATTGGAAAATATGAATATCAATATAGAATTGAGTAAAAATCATGCATTGAAAATCTTTCACAATCTTTGGCACTTCATCTCTATATCGCATAGGATAAATCCAAATGTTTCTAGAGTAGTCATCAATTAAAGTAATGAAGTACTTATATCCAATCTCAAATGGTAGAGTAACAAGGCCCCAAACATCAGAACAGACAATGTGAAAAGGAAATTCATATCTTTTATTTCTTAAAGGAAAAGAACTTCTACAATGTTTACTCAATTGACATATATGACATTGTAACTCACTCAATGACAAATACTTAAATAACTCTGGAAACAACTTTAATGACTCAAAAGAAAGATAACCAAGACAACTATGTCATAAATAGGCGTGACTCTCACTAGATGAATTCAAAGACTCTGTAGCCACAAGACCAGCTTTATTCTTCAACACGTAGAGATCATCCACCATGTTTCCTCTACCAATCGTCCTCCCCAAGCTCAAATCCTAAAGTACACAAGAAGAAGGAAAGAAGTTTACTAAACATTTCAAAGAGTGAGTGATACTGCTAATGGAAAGTAAATTAATAAGCAATTTTGGAACATGCAACACATTAGAGAGGGTAAGACCAGGGGGAAGGGAGATGGTTCCTTAACCGGCTATGGTGGAGAATAACCTATCATCTAGCCTCACCTTATCTCTCCAAGCAAGGAGATTATATGCCTGAAATAAATTTGACTTACCAGTCATGTAATTTGAAACTCCAGAGTCAATTATCTAGGGAGAATCAAATGTATGAAATAACACATGGAATGCAATGGCAGAATTACTAAACGAACTCAAAGACTCAGTAGCCACAAGACTGGCTTTATTCTCCAACACATAGAGACCATCCACCATATTTCCTCTATCAATCGTCCTCCCCGAGGTCAAATCCTGAAGCACACAAGAAGAAGGAAAGAAAGTTACTAAACAATTCAAAGAGTGAGTGATACTACTGATGGAAAGTAAATTGATAAGCAATTTTGGAACATGCAACACATTAGAAAGGGTAAGACCAAGGGGAAGGGAGATGGTTCCTTAACCGGCTATGGTGGAGAATAACCTATCATCCAATCTCACCTTATCTCTCCAAGCAAGGAGATTATATGCCTGAAATAAATTTGACTTACCAGTCATGTGATTTGAAGCTCCAGAGTCAATTATCTAGGGAGAATCAGATGTATGAGATAACACATGGAATGCAGTGGCAAAGTTACCTGATATAGACGCAAAGAGGCCTATTCATGGGCCAGGTGGCCCGACAGACCTACCCGGCCCAGCCTAGCCCCGGACAGGCTTGAACACACAAATGAGTCGGGGCTGGGCTTGAACATGCAAATGAGCCCGCGGGCTTAACCCCGGGCCAAAAAGCCCGGCCCGCAATAAATTCGAGCCGGGCTTTGGATTTGCCAAAATAGCCCGGCCCGACCTATAGACTAAACTTAAAAAACCCTAACTCCCTAAGTCGAACCTCTCTTCTCTTTCACCTCTTTGCCCTTAGTCGAACCTCTCTTATCTTCAGTCTTCACATCCTCCTCAGTCCTCACACTCTCAGGCAACCACACAACCGACAAGGCGGCAAACATTCATCGGCGCAATAACTCCGGCGGTGAGTCCTCTCCTCCTCTCTCTCTCTCTCTCTCTCTCTCTCTCTTTCTCTCTCTTTCTTTCTCTCTCTCGTTTTCTTCTCACTTCTCTTTCAAATCTTAGACACCGGCGAGGCGGCGAATGTAGGCACCGGCGACAGCGGTGAGTTCTCTCTCTCTCTTCTCAGACGCGAACTGACACACTTTTCACTATTAAAATCGCAGCTCACAGTCACCGCGAACTCAGCTCCGGCGAACACAGTCACCGTCGAGCTTCGAGCTCGGGCTCGGGCTCGAGGTCGAGCTTCAGGCTTTTTATCAGGGCCGGGCTCGGGCCCAAGTTGTAGGCCCGTTGGTCAGGCCAGGCTCGGGCTCGGGCCTAACAAATTTCAATTCATGAAGAGTAAAAGCCCAGCCCGAACCTGGCTCGGCCCAGCCCATGAACAGGTCTAGACGCAAAGGAGGTAGAAGGGGGTAGGGCCAGAATCCATCTAGCAAAGTGTACGGAAAGAGTTGATGATCTCTTCCTTGGGATCAAAACCAGAGTGCTGCTCCTGAGGTACCATGGGACTAGTCTCTTGAGATGCCACATTTATTGAGTTATACTTCTTCTGATTTTGCTGAGCTGGCTTCTTACTCTAATCAGATGCTGATTTCTTACTTAATTCTTGAGCCCACTTAGGCTTCCCATGGAGGTCCCAACATGTGTCTCTAGTGTGCTTGGACTTCTGACAATGAGTGCACCAAAGTTTGTCTCTTTCATCCACCCTCTTCTACAAATCACCCTTCTTAAAAGAGCCCCTGCCATTTGCACTTGTACCTCCTTGGACTTCCAATGCAACTGGTTCCCCCTCTACACAATTCATCACACTTCTTCTACTCTCTTCAGACTTAACTAAGGCGTAAACCTCCTGGACTAAAGGTAAGTCTTTACTGTCCAAGATTTGTACCCGAATAGACTCATACACCGGGTTCAACCCCAAAAGAAAATCAAATACTCGTTGTTGGAAGACAAGTGACTTGTAAGCCTTTGCATCTTCATCACATTTCCAATCCACACTTTGATAATGATCCAATTCTTTCCAAATTGATGTCAAGTCTAAGTAATACACTGAGAGACTTCTCTCCTCCTTGCAAGTGGAGGATTCAAATTACAATTGGTATATCTTTGCATAATGCCTCTGCTCCAAATAGGTAGATTTTGCTTGCCCACATATTTCACAAGTTGTTCAAGTCCACATAAATGTCTTCCTTACTTGTGGCAACATGGAAACTAAGACCCACGACATCACCATACTATTCTCTTGGTTCCACCTGTCATGTTCAACACTTTCAGTCTTTGGTTCCTTCACTTTACCATTAATATACCCTTTCTTCCCCCTAGCAGTAATGTAAAGTTTAATTCCCCTGACAATTCAAGGTAATTTAGTCCATAAAAGGGAATACAGTCATGGGGAAACTCATATCCAGCCCCCTACTCAGTCCATTTTGACCTCCAGAAACCCCAGAAGTTGCAAAATTCTCAGAAGACATGATTCAGTTCACTATTCAGCCTCAGCACACACCCTAAGGTCCCTCCTGACACCAAAAAAGAGTCCTAGAAAGACAACAGAGATGCAACCCACATGCATACACTGCAATCTGGGCACAGTCTGAATACAGACCAGCTTTAATTCTCCAAAAAGATTTTTTTTAAAGTTGATTTCAGTGTTGTACTGCCTTAACAGTCACAATCCACCAAACTTCCAAATCGTCTAAACACACCAACTACCAGGAGGGGTTATAAAACAGTGCCATCACACCAAAAAGGTTAAAAAACAGGTCATCTACGACATACAAGTGTTCTATTTTTAGATACAGGATCACACAATCCATAGAAAAAGGGTTAGAACCTCACAACTTCTCTGACAGCATTCAGCAGTCTTGATTCATTGTTTTTCTTCTTGGTACACGACAAAGAGAAAAGGAGAAGGAATAAAAATAAATTGTATCAGTCGTAGGTTTTCTTTTCTTCAGTCCGGAGAAGACAGCAAAATGGAGAAGAAAAAACTTGTTTGATCTGCTCTCAAACCCAGTAGAACCGCTCTGATACCATATTAATAGAGAAAGAATAGAAGAAATAGGAAGAAGAAGAGAGGAGAGAGAGAAGAGAAATGGAAGAAGATAAGAGAGTTTTTGGAGAGAGTACGAGTTCTGGTGGCGTCAGAATATTTTATTATATATAGGGTGTCACTTAAAAGAAGGGAAGAGACCCTTGTACCTTTGCGGTACTTACAATGCATAAACAAGATCAAATTTAACTATTTTAACATAGTAAACAGAAAATAAAGTAAACTATTCCAACAGTCCTAAAGGGTTCAAGACTATTTCATTGGCTTCTGTGTCGATTGAACCCAAGCAAATAAGAAAGTGTTAAAAAGAATCTAGTATAGGATTAATAATATTAATACTTTTATAAGCCCACAATATGAATAATTTAGTCTAATAATATCTATTGTATTATTATTAATAACATAAAATAAAAATATAAAATGTTATGCGGCGCCTTACGTATAATAAATATATAGGTGTTTGGGCAAGGTGACCATTCAAGAATGCCTTATCACCTAGGTGTCACCTTGCCTCTTCATCTGTGTAACGGAGTTATTAGCCTTCGTGAATAAGGTGGGAAGTGAAGGTATGTGGCAAAGCTTTGAAACCACTCCAGGGGGAGAAAAAGTGCAATTGCTACAATTGCTGATGATACCCTTTGTTTCATGATGCTAATAGATATCAGTTGGAAGTGCTTTTTGGTGTCCTTTGTTGGTTTGAGATAGTTACGGGACTGAAAGTCAATTGTGCTAAAATCAAATTAATTCCTATGGGAAAAGTAGAGAATATAGATGACTTGGCTGAAATTCTGGCTTGTCAAGTTGGCTTCCTGCCAACCATTTATCTGGGGCTCCCCCTAGGAGCTAGATGTACTTCTTCAGTAATGTGGGAACTGGTATTGGAGAGGTTAAAAAAGAAGTTGGCTTCTTGAAAGTCAAAATACTTCTCCTTAGGAGGTAGGATCACATTGTTAAAAAGCTCCTTATCAAGTCTGCCCTCCTACTTCCCGTCTCTTTTCCCAATGCCAAGGAAAATGGCCCAAAAGGTGGAAAAGCTGCAGAGAGGTTTATTGTGGAGAGGGTGGGATGAAAAGAAGATTCACTTGGTTAGCTGGGACTAGGTTTGTACCCCAAACAAAAGGGTGGCCTAGGGGTCAGGAAAATGAAAGTCTTTAATAAAGCTCTCCTGGGGAAGTGGATCTGGAGATTTGACAAGGAGAGAGATAGCTGGTGGAGAAGCTTGATTGCAGCCAAATACAACACTGATAGGGGTGACTGGGTGGCAACCACTTCTGTTACCTCATTGAGATGCTCTATTTGAAAGAAAATCATGGAGATATTCCCTTTGATAAGTAGGGGCCTTTCGGTGAAATTGGGAAATGGACAAAGGGTAAGTTTCTGGAAAGATATATGGTGCAGCAACTTGCCTTTAGCAGAGTTATTCCCTCAATCTTTTCAGATTGCGGAGAATCAAGATGTCCTGGTGGCTAACTGCTATGAGGTTTGAGACAATTTACAGACTTGGTGCCCTTCTTTCAAGAGACATTTTCAGGACTGGGAAATAAAATTGGTTTCTAATCTATTGGAGCTGTTGTCTAATCACAATCTGGATTACTGGAGGAGGACACGTGAAACTGGAGGTGGAGTAGTGGAGTTTTCTCTATTAGTTCCTTAGCTAGAAAATTAGCAACTGGCCCTCAAGTTGAGTTTCCTGCAGAGAAAGTCTGGAACCAGGTAGTCCCTTCAAACATAAATGCTCTACTCTGGGTTGTGGCTTTACACAAATATCTCACCAAAAAGAATCTGGTGAGGAGAGGAATCCAGCTCCAGAACCTGTATTATGTGCTCCGTTATCAAGTGGAAGAGGAGAATAACCACCTTTTCCTGCACTGCTCTGTGTCTTATGCAATCTGGAGCCATTTCTTGTCTTTGGCAGCTCCACTGGCTCATGCCAGCAACTGTGTGTGATCTTTTGTGGTGTTGGGAGCTTAAGGGACAGTCCAAAATCACAAAGAGTGTATGGTCTTCCATCCCAACTGCAGTATTAAGTACTATTTGGGCCGAAATGAATAATAGAATTTTCCAAAACAAATGTAGTGAAGTGGATCAACTTATTTCTTGTACGCTGGGAAAGCTAATATCCTGGAATGCTGCTGTGAAAGGACTTCAACCAAGGACTTTAGGAGCCCAGCTGCTGGCTGGGGAGATCTAACTTTCTTCGTACTCTTGGTTTTGGGCTTTAGTGGAAAGGCCCTTTGTAATTTGTATGTTGTTTCTTCATCAATAAAAGGTAAGATGGTTGTAAAATTTGGGTGTAATGAACCAGAGGTGTTGATAACTTCTAGCACACTTCCACAGAATGAAAACACTTAAGTCATTTCTGATACTACAGAAAAGGCTAACACAGCCACAATGCTCTCTATTGATAATGACTCTTTAGATTTTGAAAATCTGTCCTTGATGTCTCCAAATCCCAGGTGCAGTGTTTCAGCAGATGATTATGCTCTCTTTTTTACTAAAGAAAATCCGTTTCATGTTCTTTCTGACAAAAGGTAACATGTCAAGAAGTCATTGTGTTTGAGCTTCGTGATTTCCAAGACAAAATTGGTCCAGGGGTTCAGGCCCTAAAATTGAATATTCTGAATGGTACAAACACTGCAGTAGATACTTTGGGTCCTACGGTGGAAGGTATTTCCACTTCGGCACTGTCAGAAGGTGAAATGGAAAAATCAAGGTGTGGCAAGAAAAAGAAAATGACAACCCCAACAAATGGCGAAAAAGTAACCACTAGATCTAATGTGGGTCTAGTAGGTACCACTTTCTTTTCTTTGTAATATGAATCTTCTATTCTGAAATGCCCACGGAGTGGGAAATTCTTCCACAGTCCGAAGATTGAAGAAACTAAGGACACTCCATTCTGTTGGTATTGTTGCTATTTCCGAACCCAAGATTACTCTTAGGGATCTATCCCACATTGCCTCCAGACTTAATTTAAATCTGATGCTGACTAATGATGATGACAACCCGCAACTTGTTGTGTTTTGGCAGTCTGATATATCTGTTTCTCTCCTTAATGCTTCTGATAGCGCTCTTATTCAGTTATTTGTTTGGTGGAGATCCCTGGGGTTGAACCCTTCATTTTAAATTCTTTGCACTTCCCTTGCTTGGTTATTGGAAATTTCAATGCAATTTTAGACCCGGTGAGAAATTGGGTGGTTTGCTTCCAAATAATACTTCTATGAGGGATTTTTTGGATTTCACTCGCATGGCTGGTCTCCATGATTTAGGTTTTTCCGGCTTCAGATTTACTTGGTTTAACAATCAAGAAGGTAATAGCTATGTATTGGCTCGGCTTGATAGAGCTTTGGTGAATTCGGCTTGGTTTTCCAATCATGCTACTTTTCCTGTCTCTCACTTAAATCAGCAATGTTCAGATCATGCACCTCTTTTGGTTAAGCTTTTGGATGAACAACGCGCTGGCCCTTCCTTATTTGTATTTTAGCATATGTGGATAAATCATCCAAGTTTTACTAATGTTATTTCTTCTAGTTGGGCAGATCTTGCTACGGGTACCCCCCCCCCCCCCCAGATTCTTGTATGCAAACTCCAAAAACTCACGGGTATCCTTCGGAACTGGAATAAGAATATGTTTGGGGATCTCTTTCAACATATTAAAGCAGTTGAAGATGATGTTTTAAGGTGTGAGCAGCTTCATATATGCAAGGTAATGATCCGCCTCTCTAAATCAACTAAAGGATGCAAAAAGCAATCTTCACCGATGGTAGCTAGAAATTTTTTGAAGACAAAAGTCTTAGGTTACATGGTTGAACTAAGGTGGTAGGAACACGGTTAAAGCTAATCGGCTATCATCTAAGATTCACAACATCACTCTTGACTCCGACGTGGCAATTAATGATCCTCATGATATCACTAGAGGGGCTATCACTTACTTCAGCAATATTCTTTCTGCAGAACCTTGTCGGATGTCGGAACAGTTATTGGAGCCAATCCCTTCTTGCTTTTATCACAATGAAAATTTGAAAACCTTGATCTTCTTGAGGTCCCTAGTTGAAGAAGTCCCTACTGTAGTGTTTTCTTTGTCTAAAGACCAACTCTCTAGGCCTGGATGGTTTCACAAGCCACTTTTATTGTAATTGTTGGGATATTTTTCATCATGAGGTGGTGGCAGTTGTGTAGTACATTTTCAAAGAAGGTGAGCTTCCCAAGAGCTTCACTTCTGCATATATTTCTCTGATTCCCAAGAGTAAGAATCCCTTCACCTTTTTCGAGTTCATACCAATCAGCGTATATAACTTTTCCTATCAAATTATTGCTAAAATTTTAGTGGATAGGTTGACCCATGTTCTGCATAAGTTAATTTCCCCGCAATAGGTCGTCGCTTTATCAAAGATAGAAATATCATGGATAATATTGATCTTGTGCAAGAGTTGTTTCAGGAAATTGATAGGCCAATTCGAGGGGAAAATAGTATGTAATTGTTTTCTAGATTTGGTTTCTCAGAGGATTGGATTTCGTTGATGAAGAAACAAAACAGCATGTAATTGTTGGTTCTTTATAAAACTTAAAGGATGTTTGAATGGCTACTTCAAATCCTCTAGGCAAGGGGACCCTCTGTCCCCTTACCTTTTCATCATAGCTGAAGAAGTATTGAGCAGAGGTTTGTCCAAATTATTTTCAGATAACCTGGCCCTCTTTTACAAGACTCCAAGAGTGTGCCCCACCGTCACACACTGTTTGTGTACTGATTGTAGACACCCCATTTTTGTGCTCTTCAATCTTTTATAGCACTTAGAGCTTCAAGTATGTTTTAGCTGACCTAGGGGTATTTTTGGATTTTTACAAAAGTTTTGAGTAGAGGTTTGTCCAAATTATTTTCAGATAACCTAGCCCTCTTTTACAAGACTCCCAGAGTGTGCCCCTTACCTTTTCATCATAGCCGAAGAATTATTGAGCAGATGTTTGTCCAAAATATTTTCAGATAACTTGGCCCTCTTTTACAAGACTTCCAGAGTGTGCCCCACTGTCACACATTGTTTATGTACTGATTGTAGACACCCCATTTTTGTGCTCTTCAATCTTTTATAGCACTTTGAGCTTCATGCATGTTTTAGCTAACCTCTTAGCCGACCTAAGGGCATTTTTGGATTTTTACAAAAGTTTGAACCCCAAGGATCCAAGAACATAGGTATGTAGATCTCAAAATTTCAAATTCAACAACACCAAGATCACCCAAACCCGATATTGTTTACCCCTTCATCTTAAAACTTGAAGTCGGAATCGATTCTGATAGTACGGTCGGGGTCATTTTGATCCTGAATCTCATCTCACGTTGAATTAGAGATCCAACACCATAAATACATAGAACCTAAAAATCCAAATCCAATTACACCAACATGCATAATAACTTGCTTCATTGATCAAAAGGGTTCGGTTTCTAGCATTCATTTTGATTGATTAGGTGTCATGTTTTCCATCTTTTAGATGTTGCTTTAACAAAAGAGTTCAATTAGACCATTTCATTATTTAATTAATAGGTTTTACATCTGCATATCAACCTTTAAGAATCAAAGAGCATTTAGCTTACTTGCTAGGATTTATTTTGCATTGCATGCTTTAGAATAAAGAACATTTCATCAACATGCATAATAACTTGCTTCATTGTTCAAGAGGGTTCGGTTTCTAGCATTCATTTTGATTGATTAGGTGTCATGTTTTCCTTTTGTGTGATAAAGTATTTAGCTCATTAGATTAAACTTTATATCCCACCTTTTCTGGTTTTTTAGTCCTTAATGATCCTTCTTTTTTAGAATAGTACATTTTTTTTTCTAATAGCATTGGTCCTTAATGAACAAAATATCTTAGCTCTCTCAATTAACTTCTTTTTGGAAGGCACTAGTTAGGCCCTAGGTTGCACCGTCCAAGTCAGTAGCTAGTTTTTCATTCCATACGTTAGTGTTAGGTTTAGTTAGAAATCCTATGTTCATTCATGTAGTTTGTCATTAGGAGCTTCTTGAATTTCTAACTTCTTCTTTTAGCTAGTTCTTAGCCTTATTCTTCATTATTTTTCTCATCAATTTTGATAGTCATAGCTTACATTTTCTAGTTGATTATTTAATTGTTATTTCTTGGTTTAATATTTTCTTCTTATACTGTTTGTTAGATTAAAGTTAGTTTTTCATTCTTGATTAATCTAGTGTGATATTTATCTCTTTTAAGCCCAAAAAAAAATTAAATTTCTTTGAAATATTGGTAAAGTAGAGATTGGTTTAACCGGACATGTGTGGGGTGCCTAACACCTTTCCACACCATACCTTGGTCCCCGGACCCAGGGAATCTCTATCCCATTGGTCAAAGAGTCACCAAGAAAACAAAACATTTTTCTTGAAAATTTCTGGGTTTTCCTAAATTCCCATTTCCCAAAAATTTAGGTAGCAACTCCATATTCTAACCGTCCCCACTTCAGATCGGGTAGCCACACTAATGATACCATAATATTTGTGAATGGGACCAAAAGTTCCTTAGTGAAGGTGATGAACTTCCTCTCCACTTATGAGAAGTGTTTCGGGCAGAAAATTAATAGGAGGAAAAGTTCCTTTTATACTTCCAGCCAAATCTCAGTAGCTCAATTCAATCTGGTTAGAACCACTGTTGGCTTTGAAAGGCAGCTCCTCCCGTGCAAGTATCTCGGTGTGCCAATTCACAAAGGCAAGGCATGAAGCTTCATGTTTGAAGATCTCATGATAAACATTATCACCTGAATTGGCTCTTGGAAAGGTAGGGCCTGGACCTTTGGACCTTTGGACCTCAATTGTGGTAAACGTGAGGATTTGGAAATCAAATCCAAATGGAAAACTCAATTGCAAAAGTGCATGGAACTTGTTTCAAACTCCGCATACGTCAGTTTCCTGGAGCAAGCTTCTTTGAATGGCCACATTCTCACTAAAATTTCTTTTCACTGTTGGAGGGTTCTGGTAAGAGACATTCCCATGGATGAAAGCATCTGTGGGCAAGGCATTCCATTGGTTTCCGGGTGTAATAGTTGCAACAACCCAAAGATAGAGACCACTTATCATCTTCTGAGCTTTGGCACTTTTCCCTCTAAAATCTGGACTTATTTCCATCGGATTGTGGACTTATTTCCAAGGTGTAAGGGATCGAATTTATTTCTAGTTTCATTATGCAAAGGACCATAGAACGCAAGTAACAGAAATCACAACTGCCATTCCTTTGTTGATAATATGGGAGATGTGGAAAGAAAGGTGTAAGCGTAGCATGGAAGGGAAATCAATTGGAGTACACCCTCTCATCCAACAACTTCAAGGGAGATTCTCATCCTTTAGGTGCTTCACAGACCAAAATACGGGTCTGTTCGTTTCCTTTTAACTCTTATCTCTTAAGAGTAATCTTTTAAGTTTATGAGAAAATTGATTGTTTGTCTCATCTTATCTCTGATCTCTTAAAAAACAATCATACAACTTTTGTTTTTCAATGATACTCCCAAAAAGACAAACAAAAACTCTCATATATGGGGTCAAAATGGATATTTGATAATTTTCATAATTCATAATTCATAACAACATTCTCTGCATTCAAAGTTCAAAGGAAATAAAAGTTCACCAATATCAATATACCTCTTAATGTAATTATTGCACTTTCAAATATTGGACTTCAGAACAAACGAACAAGTTCTAAGGTTCGTTACTTGGCACTGTCCTCTCTGGCTTTAAATGTAATGTGGATGGGGCTTGTGCTAGAAACCAGGTGCTTTCAGGTGGGGGAGGAGTTATAAGAGATGACAGAGGCCACTTTGTCTTTGCATTTGCTAGCTGGTATGGTTTGTGTACTAATATCACACCAGAGTGTAGGCCCATCTTAGATATTATTTTCTGTAGATCGTTGGGAATTTATTCAAGTATGATCAAGAGTGACTCTAAGGTTATGGTGGAAATCCTTAACTCCAAGGCAAGAGCACCTTGGGCTACCCTTTTCTGTTGGATTTGATATATCATCTTCTGATATGATGATTAATTTTGTTCACACCTTGTGAAAAGGCAATGCAGTGGCAAATGCACTTTCAAAGCATGCTATTCAGAGAGGATCATCCACGACTTTTGATCACATCTCTTCACTTCTACATGATTGCTATAATTCTTATTTTAATGACCTTTTGTATATTCCAAAAATTAGATTGTCATAATTGTCTTTTTAAGGTCCTAGGCAATGTTTTCAAACCATCATTGACCTAGACGTTTGGACTAGTTCCGTTTTACCCCAAACTCGGTCCTTGGCCAAAAACTGCTGAATTGGTCAACAACCTATTGACCCAGGCGGTCGAACTGTCGATTTGTCCAACCCGTTCACTTGTTTTTGGCCATTTTTTATTTTAATTATTTTTTCAATTTTTTATCAGAACCGGTCATTCGTTCGAATCAGACGGTCGAACCGTCGACCCAAAAACCAGTGGCCAAAACAATTCTAATTCCGGGTCAGTTTTTAAAACATTGATCCTATGTGTATTTAGAGTGGTGAGAGTGCATTTTCTTTGTTTGTGGGGCAAGGCGGGATATGCCCTCCCTTGTTATGTGATTGGGAATTATACATGGAACTTTTTTCCATACTTAGCACCTCTTTTTGATTGGCTTACAAATTGCTCCCCATCTAATTAAGGTGTTCTTTTTCAAATAATCTATACATTCACATCTCATGTGTTCCATACTTAGCACCTCTTATATAGGGAATCCCCAATAGAGGGATAGACTTACATCATGGGGTCTAATTCAACTTCATTATGATATTTTTTCCTAGTCCCACTATAAATTTCAACTCTATTTAAAATGGAACATTATTTCCATAACACAATGTTCCTAGTCAAATTAGGATAAAAGGAATCAACAAAATTTGACATTTTTTTATAGTCTTATAGTGGAATGTTGCCTCATGACATAATTTTGTTTTATTAACCAGACATGAGGGTACCACATGACACTGGGGTCAAGCATATATGGATCACTAGGGTCATTACTACCATTATGGCATTTGTTGCATTTGTTGTTATTGTTAGACATTATACATCATCTATGAGTTAGAGGGTGTGAGAGGTCAAGAGCCTAGGGAAGGGAGTGTTTCTTAACAACATATTTAGTAGTGAGGCATCTTGTCTATCTAAAATTAGGATGATAAATTTATGTTTTCATTCATTATGTCACTTGCTTGTGATGCACTATAGACTTTGACCAACTACTATTATTATTTTTTTTTATTTGTTGAAGAGTAAGTTAGGCTTCTTAGCACCCTATCAAAGCACCAAATACCACCTTAATGAGATACTAGGGTGATTGTTGGAATCCCCTATGGAGATTTTCAACCATAGAGATTCAGCGTTGAGAAATGCAGTAGAGCATGCTTTTGGTGTTCTGAATAAGCATTTGGGCAATCCTTGATGCAACACAACACTTTGACTTTGATGTGCAAATCAAGATTGTTGTAGCATGTTGTGTGCTCCATAACCATATAATAGGAGTTGATCCACATGATCATTACACCCCATGAGGAATCCGTGTGGCAAATAAACAGAATACATCTATCAGGGATAAAGTTGTGGATGAAGGCACCAATACAAATTTCCTAACACCGAGGCTTCAAAGAAATGAACTGGAAAGGTGGTCCTCATTTAGGGATCAAATTGGGTCAAACGTGTTTTAAGACTGGAGAAAATTGCGAAGATGATTGGGGGTGGTTGTTATATGGCCATAATTACATTTGAATTACTTGTCTTCATTTACAACTATGAATTGTAGTTATGTTTAAAACCTCCAAATTAATTGTGTTTAGATATTGATCACTTGGTATGAACTTGGGTTACATTGGCACTATATTGTTTAATTGACGGCTTTATCATTAATAATTGCTCTAGTAGAGATATAGAATGAACATTTGTTGGTATATAAAAGAAGCCCATAAAGGTAAAGATGTATTGTTTGTCTCTTAATTTGTGTCAAACAAGGGTGACTGATGTCGACAAGTAAGATGGAATGACATTATGGACAAGGTGTTGATTGAGCTACTTGTTGATCAGGTAGCGTTAGGCAACAAAATTGATAAAGGGGTTTCAGACATCTGTATACACATCAGTATGTAAGGAGATGATTGTCTGTTTCAATATTGAGATGAGAACACCTCACATTAAAAGTAGAATGACAACATTAAAGCCCATCTACATAGAAGCCAAGAAGTTGCTCGGGACTAGTGGCTTCGATTGGAATGAAGCCAAGAATCAAGCCATAGTAGCGAACCCAACTGTCTAGGATGATTACATGAAGGTAAAACCCTACTTAATTGGTAGAAAATTGTGTTAAATTAATGTTTAAAAAATAAAACAGATGCTTATGATAATATCTACAATGTAGGCCAATCCACTTGCAGTTTGTGTAAAAGGTTGGGTGATAGAGATGCTTAAGGAGATGCAAATAGATTTGGGGAATGAATGATCAAGCTACAAGTGATGGGGCCAAAGAAGGGTTGGCATAAATGACTGTGATGTTGATGTTGATGATGCTGAGGAGTCTAACACCTAGGTCAGTAATGACGCAACAACCCCATTGATTGCTAATAAATTCATGTGAAGATGGCACTTAATCACTCTCCAATAACAATCATAGGGCAGCTTCCTTAAGGTCAAAGAAACGAATGAATGGATCAAAACCAAAGCCCAACTAGGACTTTATTGATGCAATTGATAAAATGAATGGCATAATTTCAAGGATTGCATCTGCCCTTATAGTTGAGACGAAGATGGATTTCCTAAATTGTTTATGGAGGGAAGTTATGGGCCTAGAAGACTTTGACGTCCATGTCTTAAACACTGTTTTTTGGAACATCTTGCCTCAGCAAAAGTTTAAACAATGGAACTTAATGTTAGACAGTTTTGTATGCCCTTAGCTTCAATTACAATGATGTACTTTATGAGTTTATTGTAAATGAATAAAGATACATATTTGATTCATGTTCCCTTGGTATGTTTCTGTGTAATACCCTTAAACTGGACACTTAATGAGACTCGTGTTAGTTTAGAATGTTCACAGCCAGTGGGTCGGTCTGGGGAGACCTATCCTGACAAGGCTGACACTGTAGTGCCACCAAGTCGGTTGGGGTGGCCTGTCTCAGCTGCCAGGGTGAGACCCTAGGCACATATAGTGTAGGATTAATTGAATCTTTGAACTGGACCAGATTTCCAGTATTGCCCTGGACCTTGGAGATTGATGGGCAAAACTGGAAAGTTACACCCGACCCCTAGACTCGATTATGATACTGCACTAGGTGTCAAATTGGGCTATCTTTGATGTACCAATCAGTGAGATCCTTAGCGGGGGTCAAAACCTGGGTATGTTGGGACAGCCCGAGAATTCATCTGAGTGGGTGATCATAGTGACAGGATCAGCCCCTTTGTCGGACAAAGGTAATGATCGGGGATGCACTCTCACTGATGGAAACCAAGACTGCCGGCAGCCGATTTCAACCGTTGAGATTTGTTTTGCAAAATATATTTTATATAAGATATAAAAGTATATATATATATGGTTTCTAAATTGTTTGCAAGAAGGTTTTAATTCCCGGGATCCATGTGAGTGGAGAGTGCAACACTATTCCTTGCAGCCGAGGGAGAGGTCCTTTCTTGTCGGGCAGTGTATGATCATTATGGGCTGAGAGGTTAAGTGTAAGACCATTGAGGTTAATACCTGATGGGCTAATCTTGCATCTGCCCACAGTCCCTGGGTGTTACAAGGTGGCTTGGCCCAGGGACCTCTTAGGGTAAGTGATGGGCCCGTAGAGCCCATTTGATGGGTTTTCAGGGGGTGCACTGTCTTTAACAGTGTATTCGGCCAGGCCTTGTAACAAAGGCTGGGCCGAACCCATGTGGCTGATGTGTAGATCAATGCTTGGGTCCCACGCCATACAAGGAAGCCCAACTGGGCAGCAGTTAAGAGGGTTAAGTGAGCACATAAGCTTAATGGGCCTAAAGCCCATTTCGAACTGGGCTGTTTATTTAGTTAATAAAGGGGCGAAATCTGAAGTGGATCAGCTAATAGGATTAGGCTTAGACCCTATCCACTTAGAGAGTCCAAGATCTAAATAAGATTTAGATCTGGAAACCTCCTAATCAGATTAGGAGATGGCTGATCTGATCTCCAGATAAGATAAGGATTATCCCTTATCACTTAAAGGGACTTCTAACCCAAATATGATTTGGATTAGCAACTCCTAATCTGATTAGGAGTTGATCCCTTTAAGATTATAAAAGAAGAAAGGGGGCGGCAGCCTAAAAACACACAGATCATCAGGTTTTCTTTAGTGCTGAAATCAAGAAGAGAGAATTCTGCTCCCTGCAAATACTCTCTTGCCGCCTCCCTGTTCTTGCCGCCCTGTTTGCCAGTTTGATCTCCACTTGTGGGAGAAGTCAAGATTGGATCTTAACATCAGTCCTTTGAGAAAGGATTGAAAGGAAGCTGTGCTCACGTACCATCTTGCTGATTCTTGCGAAGGACAGGGTTCTTGGAGAAGAACACTGCTAATTCTGCTCCACCTGCACTGCGCCATCTTCAGTGGGAGCAGTCTTTGGATCCTTCCTTGGGCGTGAACACCTTCGTTGGGAGATATTATTTCTCCGTATCAGGTATAATCCTTCCCACTCCTTTTTGGTTCAGATCTGGTTCAGTTTATGGTTCAGAATTGATCCTTGAAAATATGATTTTCTAAATGGGGAATACGATTCCCAGTTGAAGGGAGAGAAAAATTTTTGAAATTCGCCCCTTATTCCGCAATCTTTTGGGTGTCCATAGGATGGATCTCTCATCCCTTCAGTGGTATCAGAGCCAGGTTCAAATCTTGAACCATCTAGTTTCAGATCTGAAATATTGAGGACCCAAAACGAATTAGACCTGATAGGGTCTATAACTTTCAGATCCAGAACCGAACCGATTAACTCGACTCGGGTCTGAACCACTTTGGGACTAGGTGGAATCAATTTCAAACCAATAATAATTGGGACACTATAGCAGGACCCGGAACTGACTTGTCAGCTCTAGTTCTTGGAACCAGAACTGGCCTAATTGGTTTGGATCCATCTTGACGGACCCGACCCTTAAAAAGCCCTACTTTTTGGACCTTACTTCTATAATGATACTTTTGATAACTACTAAATTGTGTGCCTTGAATAATTAATTTTTTTTTGTGTTGTATGTGACTTAAAGTAATATAGAGTTCATTACATTACCCTCATCTTATCTTCCATATCATTTGTCCTTGTCATGAATTGCATAGGATGAAAAAAATTTATGTTGTGTTCAATGGGAGAAAATTTTATTTTGTTAATATAGCAGTCGAGAAGAAGCTGAATGGGTTTATTATAAGTATTGTGAAGTAGATATAGGTGTGGGTGTGGCATTTTCATCTGATAAAGTGATAGTAATAAATTGACTACAACTTTATGTGAAACTGCCATGTAGTAGCATCTTTTTTGGATTATATATCTAAAGGGTCCACATATACCACACTAAACAATCAAGTGACCTATATCTTTGTTCTACAGATCTTAGAATGACATCATTAGCATTTGACCAAATAGTTTGTTTCTTTGTAATTTCATTGGACACTTACACGTGTTATTAGCTTGAGTTTATATATAAGTCATCTTATATGGACTTGCTTGCTTACTTAATACAAAGGCAAATTTTGCATTCTTTGTTGTGAGGATATATGAATCAATGAAGTACGTCATATTTCAATTGGTAGTTGAGCTTTTTTTTTGGAATGTTTAATGAGGTAGGTCATATAAGATATATTATTTTTTATTATATGATGATGAGTAATGTTTTAACAGTTGCTTTTAGGAAAATCGAAACTCTTTCTAGGTTAACTTCTTGATTCAGATGAAAACCACATGGATGCAGCCATGGTGTCATCAAGGTGATGATAAAATAGTTTGAAAACATGTCTTGGATCACTAAATTGATGTTTTTATGCGAATTTTGAGACCCATATGGTATTACAGGTAAAGCTTGGGCTTAATAAAAAAAAGATTTTAATATAGAATTGACAATTTCAATAGTGTGCTTGATCTTTTAGCCTTAAAGCCAAATGGAGAGACCTTAGTAGAAAGGAAGTACCAACTGAGGGTGGTTCAATTGGTAGGATCTCTGACTAGTTAAAGCAAAGACATGGGATTAAATCCTATTGCCACCAGGGTTATCCATAGGAATGAGTAGTTTTCTTGCTTATATCCTATTTCCTTCAATCTATGTCAACAATTGAAACCATTACTACTATTCTAATACATTAGCAACTATAGCAGGAAAAAAAAAAATTAGACTCTTCTTGGTCCTCAATCTTTGATCCCCATTTGCTATGAAATGGCACATTCAAAACCTTAAACCTCAGCCACTACCACTATTCAAGTTGTCATTCTCCTCCCAACCAAGTGGTGCCTTTTTTTTATCCAATTATCTAGTCATTTAGATATCTATCATGTTGGAGCAGTACCATAAATCTCTTTGGTTTCATTTCGTTTAAGCTCAATTTGGAAAGAGTACAAATACAAATATGTATAGTGCAAATACATAAAAAATAATATAAAATACAAGGTTTTGTGCTCTACAAATTTATATTTATACTCCTCCCAAACTGAGTCTTAGTTTTAATTAGATTCCAGTGTAGATATGCTCTTGTTTGTTTTTTCCTAACATTGTATACTTTACATCATAACTTGTCTACAAAATTACTTCTGATTCTACCACAGGTATTTTTTCCGTTTTATTGTTGCTTCTTTCTTAGTTTATTTCTTTAGCTATCATGAATATGTGTGCATGTGTATACATTGGTTGATTATTTGAGTTTGTTTGATTCTCGACTCTGATTAATTAAGTTTGTTTAACAACTCTATGGGAACTTTAATTAATGCCTCTCTCTCTCTCTCAAGTTAATAATCCATATTACTAGTAGATCATTACCAAAGATCAATTAATCCACATTCTGTGTCAATGATGATCAAGAAGTGCATGAATAATTCTGTGTCTATGTATTGATTGTAATAGCAAAAGGTGGTGATTAATTAATTCCGAGGGTCAACAAGAATTTCCACCCCAGTTCATATATGATAACAAGAAAGCTAACATGTGTATAATCCTCCTCCTTCTTCCTTGTTGTCATTTGACCGCCTCCACCACCGTTGTTGCATTGCGAGCAAACCACCACTACCACCACCTCCTCCTTCTTCCTTTTTGTTTCATCCCTTTCCTTTTCTTTCTTTCTTTCTTCCTTTTTCTTTCTCTTTTTTCTTTCCTTTACTGGCAGACATACCTCCTCTCTATTTATATTTCTTTCTAACCTAACCTAAAATGCTAATGGTTAAGATGCAAAACTTACTTTGATTGTTTTATCTAGACGGTCGAACCGCTGACCCAAAAATGGATGGCTAAAGCGGTTTGTTGTTTGGATAGTTTTTTAAAACCTTGTAAATTTTTATGAACATTGTGGCCATGCTTGATGTAATTCATGGCAAAGAACGGAGAAAATCTATCTAATTACACCCTTTTTGGATTAAGAAGTTTGAGCATTTAAGCAAAAGCAAATATAAAAGGAGGACTTTGTTTTCTACCCTCTTAAACTCTTAATTTGTTCTGATATGAAGGGCATTTGTGTTAAGTGTAAATTCAAATTTACACCGATGGAAAATTTGATCCCGGTTTAGTGATTGATGGAAAATTTAACTGGGGTATTTTAGAAATTTTCTCTCATGTTGTTTGGTTGTTTCAATGTAAAAGTGAAACTCTATGAAACTCTGAAACTTTTCTCTGTTCTAACACTCTGCTCTGAAACGTGTCACGGGTCCCATTCCTGCTTTGCTCTAAAACTCTACTCTGCTCTACAAAGATCATAACACATGGGTCCCAAAAATTGTCTAATGCAGCACGTACGGTGATTTGAAACTCTGTTCTTCCCTGCTTGTTGCCAGCAATGGGTTCAGAAGAAGAAGAAGAAGAAGAAGAAGAGAGAAGGAGAAGAGAGCGATCGAGAGAGAGAGAGAGTGATAGAGAGGAAGAAAGAGGCAAAGAGGAAGAAGAAGAAGAGAGCGAGCGACAGAGAGGAAGAAAGAGACATTTACATCGATAATTTCAATGTATATATTACATTGATTATCGATGTATAAAAAATTCAAAATGGAATTTCACACCAATTTATGGTGTAAAATTACACTCTTTCCAAATGAATGTAAAAACGAACCGGGGTGTAAAGTTTACCCTGGTTCGATTTTCCACCCCAAACAAACGTGGCTTAATGAAACCTTTTTTTAGGCAATTTCATCACTTAAAGGGAAAAACCAATGCTAATCTTATAAAGGGGTGGTCTCCCCTTTCGCCAAATGGCAGTAGATTTCCCTTTAATATATATATATATATATATATATATATAAGACTTTTCAATGAAAAATCTCAAATTATAAGAAATAAACATAAGGAATCTTATATATCTTATCTGCCACCGGTTTTCGAGTCAACGGTTCTACTGTCTGGTTCGAACGGATGGCCCATTCTGACAACAAAAATTACAAGCAAAAAATTATGGAATCGTTCTGGCCAATGATTTTCGGATCGTCAATTTGATCGTTCGGTTCAAACGGGCGGTCCGTTTTGACAACAAAAATTATAAGCAAAAAATTGAGTGTGTGAGGTCTATTAAGCAGTATCATACGTGTTATATCATTTGAGTGTGTGACTCATACAACTCGAAAACGGAACCATTCTGGCCACCGGTTTTTGGGTTGACGGTTTGATTGTCTGGTTCGAACGGACGGCCCATTTTGACAACAAAAATTAAAAAAATAAAAAAAAAGCCAAAAACCATTGAACGGGTCAACGGGTCGACGGTTTGACCGCTCGGGTCAATGGGTCGTTGGTCGATTGTCTGGACGGTTTGGGGTAAAACGGAACCAGTTGCCTGAACAGTTCTTGGGCCGAACGATCCTACCGTCCAGGTCAACTGTGAGTTCTTGATGTGAAATAAAAGACAAATATGAAGTAGAACTCAGAATTTTCACAATATGATCGTATTCTTTTTTATGAGATACTTTACTGAAGCAATATTTAAAAAACGGTAACACGATAAATCTCTTCTAAGTTTTTATATGAATTTTAATACTTAAATACTTATAATTCCAAATTTCTTATTAAAAAACTATTATAGTTTTTAATATAGGAAATTGCAATTCCAACCCAGCCCCAATCCACTTCGCTGGCCCCTCCGCTAGTTATGGAGTTAATCCATTTACATGCAACAAAAAATTCACTCCACAAGGTAGATTCTCCTGCGTTGTTTTGTTTTAGTTGTTTGACCTGGCATGGCCAAGGTCAGACCGGACGGCCCAATCTTTTCTCTCCCTTGTTTAGCGATAAATTATACTATATAGCACGGTCAGTCGGCCAAGGCCTAGACACTCGTGACTCACCCTACTCTAAAAACCCTTGCTTCAGTTCAAAAACCCTACTTTAAAAACCTGCTCTTTCCTTATTCTTCGTTTCGGACATCAAACCCTTAATTTTCTCCCATAGAGAAGATGCCTCCGAAACGCCGGTCACTCATCGATAACCCACCTGATGCTTCTTCCTCGTCCGATGAAGAAGAAGATGTAGAATCAGAAGAAGTTGAGGAAGACGAGGAAGAAGATGGAGAAGAGAACGACGAAGAAGAAGATGAACACGAGAAAGCTTCTGCCAAGAGATCCTCTGCGAAGAACCCGGTTTTTAAGTCCGTGCCAACTCAAAATACTGTGTCAGGTCGTCAAGCCCATCACTCCACGGACGATGAAGAAGATGATGCCGAAGAGTCCGATTCGGATGAAGAGTCCGGCTCTGATTCCGAACCATCACCCGAAAAACCCCACCCACGTTCTCGAGGTGTTGATCCAAACATCAAACCAATCACCTCCAAGCCTATGGACGACACACCCAAACCGAAGAAACCTCCGGCGTTGGCCAGCCCCACAAAAGCTACCACCACAGCAAAACGTCCCTTGGAGGCTGATAAGGAAGGGAACAGGGACCTAAAAGGCAAAAGGAAGAAGGTTTCAGATGCAGACGAGAACGGATCGCTCCAAGCAGAAGATACTGAGAAGAAGTCTGGGGACGATGCCAAGAAACAATTGTTTCAGAGGTTGTGGAGCGAGGACGATGAACTCATGATCTTGAGGGGTATGGTGGACTATCACTCGAAGAAAGGTGCCGATCCATGGACTGACATGGTTGGGTTTCATGAGTTCATCAAGAAAGCACTCCATGTTGATGTCAATAAGAACCAATTAGCTGATAAAATCCGTCGATTGAAGAAGAAGTACAAGACCAATGTGGGCAGAAGGAAAGGGGGTAAGGACCCTCTTTTTTCTAAGTCACATGAATCCAAGGCATTCGAATTATCCAAAAAGATATGGGGTTCCGAAGATAATTCCGGTGGCAATAATCAAGCTACTGATGATGGGAAAACGGGTAAGAAACAGAAAGCTGGCAATGCTGTAAAAGTTCCTTCTTCGGGAGAGGCCTCAAATGCGGCAGTGAAGGCCGATGAAGAGCTAAATTGGTCTATGTACCCATCTGTAATGGAATCTTTCCGACTTGGGGAAATCGCGGAATTGCCAAGGCCTGATTTTGGGGAGGGTATTGTGAAAGAAGGTTTGGGTTTGATGGGGAACTCGAAGGTGAAGGAATTGGAGGAGAGGTGGAGGAAGTTGCATATGTCAGAAATTGAAATGTACCTGAAGCGAGTTGATTTATTCAGGGACCAGTTGAAGATGCTGTATGATGCACTTGGATCCAAAATGTCAGGTAATCAGTAGTTGCTGCTTGCTTTGGCCAATGCTGAAAGGAACACTATTACTTCTTTTTTTTCCTTTTCTTTCTTTTTCCTTCTTTCTCACCTGTTGACGGATTGGCCTTTATCGGAGTTTTGCTAAATTTTGGCCTTAACTGGATTTCATCGTCTATCAGATCATGCATTTATTACATCTGGGAGATCATCTACATGCCTGACCTTCTATTTTGGTTATTGATCATTTGATCTCATATTAATTATTCAGGAGAAGGCGCTTATTTTTATATCAAAATTGTGGTTGGTGACTTGGTATTACATATTGTTTATCACGTATGTTCTTTTGTTGTTTCAAAGGCGTTTATCCAAAATTGTTTATCATACAGGTGTAATAAGATGTGTGATTCTAATTATGGATTTTTCCTTTTATTCAATTATTATCAGCTCTCCTCTGTTTTCCACGTATATCAGCCCTCTTTATATTAATGGCCACAGTATCTAGCATGAGATTGCTGCTTCGTTTGATAGATTTAACCTATTATCCACATATGTTGCCAATATTAGTGGCCGCTTTGGGCCCATTGTCTTTTTTTCTCGTTTTTTGTTTCCTTGGCCCTTCTCAACAACTGTGTCTTTCCAAGTAAATTAGACATTCTGCATTGTCTTTTTCACCGGTTGAGTTGGTGGTAGACTAGGAGTGCCCATTACCAACTTAATAAAGATAATCTAGTGCAGTAAATAACATTCTGCAGTTGAGCTTAATCATTATACTATTGCAAGTTCAAGGAAACTTATATAATTGAATCATATGGCACATAATACAGTCAGGGTGAATGTGTTGGATTTTATACTTCCTGTTGGTTGAAGGGGATGCAATGTCCATGATGATCAGGTGTTGGGACTGCTCACTAAGCAGCATTAGGCAGGTAGATAATAGTAACGCATGTGTAACAAACCAAGAATTCATCATCATCCTATTCATTGTTGTCTAGACAATGCCTAGGTGCCCAAATCAGGAATTCATCATCATCCTATATTCCTATTAGAAGGACAGCAATTGGGTAGTCCCTTGATTTCATCAAATGATTTGAACTGGTAGATGTTGTTTCATACATTTATCTTTCTTTTACTATTAAATGCTTCCTCTTGTTCATCAATGCAATTTACAGACCATGACCTATGTAAGAGGTAATATTGATTTGATGAGACTATTTTACACATTAGTAATACGTGAATCCTGTGTATACATTTTGTGTTCCTATAGAACTTCTTCTCAAGCACATAAAAATTTTAGATATTTGAGGTAACAAATGATGTTTTCTTTGGGTATTTTTTAGGATTTCTTTCCTCTTTTTTCTTGTGTAGTAGGGTGGGGGTGTGGAGGAATTTGAACATGCAAGATTCAAGAAGAGGTTTGGAGTTCAATACTGGATGGGAGTTAAATGAATTTGTTATAATTCTTGTACTGGAAGACATAGTATATGCTCTCTGCTTTTGTAGTTTTAAAATATTGTTAACATTTACTTGGATTAAGGTCAAGTTTGCTAGTGTAAAGCAACACAGCCTTTCATCTTCAAAAAGATTAATCAATAGGAATTTTTTTGATACATTTTAAAATCTTTTAATAGTTTAAAATTTTAATGGTAGAAGGAAAGATACCAGTATAGTTAACAACACTGTTGGAATATATGGTTCCATGAATTACTGGCCTTTTTTTTCTAACAAGATGTTAGTTTGCTGCATTGTCTATTAATTAGTGTAGTTAACACTGTTATAAATCTGTAATAACAGAGATCTCTATCATATAGTACATATGCAAGTGAAGTAGTTCTTTACAGTGAGATTCTTTTTGGACCAAACTAGAAGCAGCTTTTACTAGTCAGCTCAGTGTTTTAATGCCCATGATTTGATGCTAGACCTCTGTCCACCAACCCGCTTTCTGAAAAAATATAAAGGATTCTATAGGTAAGATTTGTTCTAGAGCATGACATAAAGAGACAAGGGAGTAGTGAGTTTGATCCAAAGTTTGAGATGTACAAATTTGATTTGAATGTAAATGCGAACTTTGTTCTGTAAACATGTTTTTCTTTTTGATTTGAAGCACTTTGCAAAGGATAAAACTAGATGCTTTTCTTCGATTAGTTTTGATGGGTGACTTGCTCCAATTTGTGGTGGTGATTAGCCTGTTTAAGTGCATTTCGCACCGAAAAATCTTCTCAATTATTATCTCCTCCAGGTCCCTGTTTTCATCAAGATTTTCTGTTTTTTTCTTATCAATTTGCATCAAAATCAATAGAGAAGATCATCTAAAGCACCTATAAGTGAAACATCACAAGTGGAAGCTTGCCATCAGAACTGAGCAAGGTTTAGCTGAATGCAATAGCTGTTGAGCGGGACTGTGGAGCTAATGATAAGGTTCCACATTAATAATAAAATGCATGCGACCTCACTTTTCACAGTGGGGGCCATGAATTTATTACTGTCTGGAAACTTCATCATTGGTTCCACAGCCCGCTGAACAGCCATCGTATTCAGCTAATCCTAATTCATCAGAACGGCAAAGCAAAAAGGACATGGGATGAATCACAAAATCTGAGCTCTGAACAAAGGGCACATAGAGAAGGTTGTCATTGTACTTGGGTTGATATGAGAGGCTAGAAATAGAAGAGTACATGAAAATGCAAAATTGGACCCCATATCTATAACCAAGGTTGTAAACTTGTTTCTTTTATCACCAGTCATCAGCTAAAAGCAAATTCAGCAACCTCAACATGTCTGTCTCCTGTGCGGTGGTCCAACACATTTTGTATACAAATGGCTCTTGTATATCTCATAAACGTAGAACCGCTATTGGTTTTGTTCTAAT
Organism: Nelumbo nucifera; assembly: GCF_055504915.1. NCBI lineage: Eukaryota > Viridiplantae > Streptophyta > Magnoliopsida > Proteales > Nelumbonaceae > Nelumbo > Nelumbo nucifera. The sequence continues at coordinate 140,601,903 of NC_142649.1, read as the reverse complement.
CAATAGAAAGAGTTGGGTAATCGCAGCGGCAGGGTGCCTTATTACAAGGACTAAAAGATTAAGGCTGCATTTGGCATTCTTTAAGGAATAATCTCCTTTTTCTGTTAAAATGCCCTTAGGTTCAGTTTGGAAGGAATACAAATACAAATATATACAGTGCAAATGTATACAAAATAATATAAAATATAAGGTTTTGCACTCTACATATTTGTATTTGTACTCCTTCCAAACTGAGCCTTATGAACACTGAGTTTTAAGTGCAAAAAGGAGATTAAGTCCTTAAAATAAGGAATGCCAAATTCAGCCTAAAAGTAGTTATAAGAGAAAATGCTAGATCACCATCTTTTTGATGCTATGTATATGGTTTCCCTGCTAAATCATCTTGAAGTATTCTGCAACTGGTGTGAAAAGTTCTACGAGGATGAAGTTCTAGAGCTTACTCACTGTTTTCATATTTGAAAAATGATAGGACTCACAAAGTAGCTTATAATGCATGTAGGAAGTATATGAATCTTCAGTACCAACTCCCCTCTAGGGGTATGGATGTAAAGAGCTTCCATTGCCACACTCTATCCCTTGTATGCTTCCTCGTTCCACTGGACAAATATTTGTGAACTCGATCTTGTGCAACTTCTTGACCAGAAAATGCAGAAGCTACAGAAATGGAACCATCCTTGGAATTGGTTAGTTAACAAAGAGATAAAATGGAAAGGAAAGAGAGAGCAAAAGAAAAGATACAGAGTTTGCAACATAGTAAATCAAGTTGTTGTTTTCAGTTTTGATTGATTTCAAGTTGCACAAAGGTGGATGATTGAAAATTTTGTTTAGGTATAATTTAAACCAATAAGAATATGGACCAATTTATTTTGGATTGGCCCAATCCAATAATTATAATGGACCGTCCAAATTTAATTTGATAAGATTTGGATTGTATTAGGTCCAAACCAAAACCGATAGATTGACATCCCTAAATACTAAAACTGGAGATGAGATTAGCTGAATGAAATAACTGTTCAGAAGGCTATAGAACCTATGATAATACCCCACACTAGTCATAAAATATATGGCACTCACAGACATTCATTTTATGACTGGCATGGGACATTATCATTGATTCCACACAATCTGCTGCACATCCATCATGTTCAGATAATCCAAATTATTAAAACTGCTGACCCAGTTTTAAAGTTGGTATATAAATAACGTATTGAAGAATGAACTCTGAACCAGTAAAAGAGAAAATTTGGACTGGTATTTGGTTCCGTAGAAAAGAAGAAAGGGTTGAGGAAAAGTTATTAACAAATTTTTATGCTTCTTTCTTATTTTGCATCAACTAAATATAGCCTTATGGTATGACATAAAGATTATTAAAGGAAACTTTATGACAGATAAAGAGAGACATGACGGGGCCATGCTCAATTTTTGTTTTGCATAGACCTTCCCAATTATTGCCCATTTGTTGAATCATCAAATGAATCTTAGATTTGCTACTCATGCGGTCATGCCTCGCACCAACAAATATAGATTTATTGAATCATTATTTGAGAATTTCTCTCATACTCGATGTTCATTCATGAGAAGATATTTCCAATACACGGATGTGATGTACTGTGTGAGGCATGTTTCTTGAGGAACAACTCCAATTTTTCCATCGGATGTTTCGAGTGGGACCAATTAAATTGAGAAACAAAATTACACCCTTTACATGCTTCCTAGTCATTTATTTCTTTACTTGCCCAATTTTTATGGCAAGCCAAAATTGCTTATGATGTCTAAGAGTTTGTTTGGCACCACCCCCATGCCTTGATTTTTGGGAATATTTTCATACTTGTATATTTTTATTTAATAGTAAGATGTTTTCAATGCATAGTTGCAAGTGGCTATGAGGATGATGTGAGCAACAATCTCATAAATTCGAGCTGGATCTCACATAGTCACATGGACATTGACATCTTACCGTGATTCACTGTCGCTGCTCTTCACCAACAATTTCCCATCGCTGGTAAGTTTTTTTACGCTAGTATTTTCAATCTCTTTCAAGTTATCTCTTCAAGTAAATTCATGATTTGGCCAAATTGTTCGATCTTCTCAGGTTTTTCATCGGATCTTCAAGCTACCATCACCTCTCCTTCTCGTACGATGGCCCCTTCGCCGGCATGTATTATGATTTTATTATTTTTTTAACTTTCAATTCAATTTTGTTAATGAAAGACCTTTAACCATGATTTTACCAACATCTTGAATCCCAAACATGAATTTCTTTGGTTTTACAAGTCCATTTTTTAATGAAAGATCTCACTATGTCTCCCTGTTATATGATCTTTATTTGTTATATGACATCTCTCTGTTTCCCTTTCTATTGAATAGGTCTAAGAACACCATGGAAACATCCTAGACGAATTAAGGGGGGGTTCTTTTTTCGGATTTTGAGAGGGGGGAAAGTTGGTCAATCAGATTTTGGTTCCCATCGATCAAGAATCCCATATTCTTTTTTCAGATTTATATGAGGACCAGGGAAAGTTTATTTATACCCATCTCCTAGGTGGGTAAATAACTTTCCCACTTAGGAGAAAGTTGCCAACATTTGAATGGGACAAAAATACCTTTTTTAATATAAATTTTTATGACTAAAATGGTCATGACCTTGTTTAAATGAGAAATAAAAGAACATGAGTAAATCCTTGTGCATTTACCCGGATAAATAACTTACTGAAAAGCGAACGGAACCTTATATTTATGAAATATTAATATATAAAAAAAACAAAAACAAAAAATTAGAATCATGGAAGACCCATTAGCTCAAAATTCTACATTATACAAAATGGAGTTCATGTTATTTCCTCGATCACGAATTTAACGATTGTTGGTCTCTAGTGATCTAAACACATGCATGTCTCTTTTGCTAGTCAATATTTGATTTTGATTGGGGTAAATACTAAATAGCATTCACTCCAAAAACTCAGTGGTTGACCTACTAATATATCTATTTGCCTAAAGAAATTTAAGATGATCCAATGCTGAGAATTGGGATATATCAGAATCTTTGTAAATCATCTATACATGATCAACATATAGAAGAGAATTTTAGATGTTAAACCATTGCAGGGATGATACTTCTTTTATTTTTCTATTTCTTCTAGCAAGGGGCTCTTTAATTTCTAAATGAATGAATAGCATGTTGGGTTGATTACTATATACCTCTTGAGTATTTTATTATAACTACTTTGGCCACTAAAAGACAAAATAATTAAGTCATTTCAGTTCGGCCATTTCATTCAGCCTTTATGAAACAAAAACAGCCCTATGATAAGTTTGATTTGTTTGGACAAAGTGTATTGGTTGAAATTTTGATATATATATATATACACCTTAACTGTTTGTATATGTGATTAATCAACTCTTTAATGTGAATCCCTTCCATATGGCTATCTACATTGAATCCATAGAAAATCCAACTAAAATACTAAGCTTAGTGGGTTTACTTAATAGGATGACATGGGAAGTAGAAATCGAAGAAGTTTACAAGTTAGGAGTTGATAGTGCGCAATGGACCGATGCTGAAGGGGAGACGTTTATTAAATTCAATTGAGCACGTCTTTTGGTAGCACTGAATGTGAGGGAAATAGAAAGATCTTGGTTTAACAACTACTGTCTGATGTTGGATTTGATAATGAACACACCAAAGGTGACCGTTGGATTTGATACAATGGGTAAGAAAAAAAATTTGAGTCATTAGATTTGGTCTATCCAAAATTGACCATTTAATTTGAATTTAATTGGGTGCTTAATGGTATAGAACAAGTGTCCCAATTTTCTGACCGTAGTCGTTATATGAGTGGTGGTCTTCTGGTGTGTGGTTAAATTAACATAGTCCATCACTAAGCTAACAGTTTTGTTATTCATCTTTTAATTTGCATAACCCAAGAATCCCAGAATTAATTATACGTTTTTTTTTGTTCTCTTATCTTCATCTCTTCCTTCCCCCAAAACCCGGCCCACTGGTTTTCTTCTATACGAACTAAACCAACACAACCAGAACACTTTGAATACAATCCATGTCCCTCCTTCTAAGTATGGTTGTGAGTATATAGGTGATGTCTGCTACTCTATAAAATCTACCAATGCAAGTCACGTAATAGATTAAGGAGTCTTAACAAAATAATATGATAATTGTTTGTTTTAATAAACTCATATAATAATAATTTGTCAGAAACAACAACAACGAAGAGGGCAAAACATGTTCAAATAATCTATTTAACTTTTTTTTTTTGAACGATACATATAAGGACAAAAGATACATATAAGTACAAAAGATGATAGGCAATGAGATTTAGCTAATTGGGATACCTTGTGGGCAGTACTATTAAACTTCCTATTTACAAAATCAAAAGAAACATGTCTAAACTTTGAAAATAACAAATTGATCCTAAACAAAAGCCATTGGCAGGACCAGGGTAGATCTGTCTTTTGCTGAAGTACTTGAACTACTTACTGAGCATCAGTGTATAACTGTATATACAAACTTCCTGAATTTGCTAGAATGAAAGTTCTCATAAAGCCTACAGAATAGCATATAATTCCGCTTGAATTACGGAGAAAATTTGATTGGTTCTACCTCCAATAATTTTCAAGCAAGATAGGTTTTTTGAGAGAAAAAAAAAGCACTATAGGTGTATAGAGAATCTGAGATTTTCCTTGCATCAGTAAACACAATAAGGTACAAATTTTGGGATATGCTAAGAGGAACTTTATCTATTGAGTATGGACTTGGGGGAGCATTGATATTGGATGAGAATTTGACTGTAAGCAAGAATTATTAATTTGGAGCAGTAGATTGGTAGGTGAATTAATCTGTTTTTAAAAGTCTTTTCATTCCTAGCATAACATATGTAGTAAGAAGCTATAACTATCCAATTGAAAATATTCATAAATAAAGAGCAATCTGTAGTTTGATTGTAAAGAGTTTGAATGCAGAAAATCCAGGACCCTTGAAATATAGATTGGAAATGAATATTCCAAGGGTTGTCAAAAAGGATTGCTTGGGTATAAGTGCAATTCATGAATAAGTTTATTTAAAGTTTCAGCTTCTAAATCATAGGGGACAAAGGTTTTGTGTTGATTGTCTTGAAAGATCTTATCTTTTACAAGAATTAAATTATTAAGAGTTCTCCAAAACAAAAGTTGAAAATGGTGTGCAATTTTGAGTTTCCAAAGCTTTTTAAGATAGAAGTTGAGGTCTGGGTCTATAGGTGGACAAGATATTCCTTGGTTCTTCTTGTAATCTTTCTTTATTGTAATTTTTCCTGAACTATGTTGGAACCAAATCCAAGAAGTTGGATGAGAAGAGGGGAAAATGGGGGTATTCAAAATCTTTGTTGCTTCATTAGTAGCAAATAAAGAAATAATAACATCTCGATTCCATTGACCATTCTGAATAAGATGGTTGATGTCCAAGTTTTTAAATTGGGGAGCTAAAGGAAGAGATATACAGTAAAATTGATTTTGCGCTTGAATCCAAAGTCGTTGAGAAATTGGAAATTTAGGGTCTTAATTAAAGAGCCACATTCAGAGGCAAGGTCAATCAGAGTTGGGGCTAATGATTTCCAAAAAAGGGAACCTGAAGCTGTGATAAAATGGGGAAACAAAGTACGGTTTTTTAGGTATTTCAATTTCCAAAGTTGAGCCTATAGATTATTTTGTTCATTAAGAAATCTCGAGGATGTTTTCTTAAGTAAAGTTTTATTAGTTAATTAGAGATTTTTGAAACCTAAACCTCCCGCGGCTTTAGGTAACATTAGGACATTCCAAGCACACTAACGGAACGGGTGAGGTTTTGATTTAGAAGTTCCCCACTAGAAATTCTTGATCATTTTATCCATTCGGTCAATAGTTTTCTAGTGGAATTTAATTAAGGTCATGGCATGGAGGGGAATAGATTGTAAAATAGACTGAATTAGTACTTTTTTCCCAGCCTAACTAATAGTTGAGGCTCTCCAAGAGTTGAGTTTTGCTTGCAAGTTGTCTAGGATAAAAGTTAATTTGGAATGTTTATTCCTAAACCAGTAGAGAGGGAGCCCTAGATATTTACAATTATTATGCAAAGGTTTTATTTTCAGTTGTCTCCTAATTATAAGTTGGAGTTTGGGATGAATATTCTTGCTACAAAAAATTCCCGATTTGTCCATGTTTGTCATTTGTACTGAAGCAATTTGGAATTTGTTTAGGACTTGGATAAGATTATCTATTTCTTCTCTATGAGCTCTTATGAAAATCATGACATCATCAACAAAGAAGAGGTGAAAGATTTTGGGGGATGACTGGGAAATGGGAATACCTTGGAGTTTTCCCTTCTATTCTACTTGATGAAGAAGTCTAGTATGACCCTCCATTGCTAAAATGAACAAATAAGGAGATAATGAATCCCCTTGTCTCAAACCCTTAGTGGGGTGAAAATGACCTTAAGAAGTCCCATTTATGAGGACTGAAACGGAGACATTTGAAATACATTCTTTGATCAGAAGACAAAAGTTAGGTGAAAAACCCATAAGAGATAGAATTTGAAGGAAGAAAGACCATTTTAGTCTATCATAGGCTTTGGACGTATCTAGTTTGAGACCCACATAGCCTGTTCCTTGTTTTTTGTGCTTTTAAAAAATGAAACATCTCTTGGGTGATAATTGAGTTGTTAGACATTTGCCTTCCAAGTATAAAAGTTGCTTGGTTTGGGGAGATACACTTGTCCAAAATTTTACGAGGTCTACTAGTTATCACTTTAGCAATTATTTTATAAGTGACATTACAGAGATTGATAGGTTTATAATCTTGGACTTTAGAACAGTCAATTTTTTTTGGGATAAAACATACGAATGTATGGTTTAGCCTTTTTAGGAGTTTTCTATTCTGGAAAAATTCTTGTACCAATAATACTAAATCTTGCCCCATTAAGTCCTAGAAATACTTAAAAAGTACTATTGGCATACCATCAGGACCTGGGGATTTAAGACTCCCAATATTGAAGAGAGCTGCTTTTACTTCATCAGCAAAAGGAATATCAGTGAGCATGAAATTCTCTTCCTCTGTGGTAATTGGGTTAAAACAATTGGATATATCTTCTAACTTTTCATGATTCTAGGAGGAGTAAAGGTTAAAGAAATAATCAATAAAAATTTTAGTGATGTCTTCATGCTCAATTTTCCAATTATTTTGGTCATCTTTAATTCCTTCAATGTAGTTTCTCTTTCTTCTGAAAAGAGTACTCTTGTGGAAAAAATTTGTGTTTTTATCTCCCAACTGCAGCCAAGTTTGACGAGAAGTTTGTCTCCAATAGCTTTCTAGTTGATCATTGGCATGATCAAACTCTCTATATAAATTGTTTAAATTGTCAATGACTCCCGATTGTTCCACTTGTAAGATATGATCTTCCAATTTCTTTATTTTTTTCTCTTGGTTCAACAAAAGAAGATTTTCTCCAACTGATTAAACTTCTCTTTAAAACATCCAGTTTTTGAGTTATTCGATAAGCTACATGACCATTAAGTGAAAGTTGCCAACCATCTTCTATGATCTGTTTACAAGAATTCTCAGATAAGCACATCTCAAAGAATCTAAAAGGTTTGGAGAGGCTACGAATTGTAGGGTTAAGGTTGAGAATAAAAGGATGATGACCCGATCCCCATTTAGTACCTAGAGAGAGGGTTGCATTAGGAAAGATAGATAGCCAATTAGGAGAAGTGACAACCCTATCAAGAGTTCTTTGAATATGGCCTATGGTTCTTTTATTAGTCCATGATATTCCTCCTCCCTGAATATTCAATTCTAATAAATTATGCTCTATTACCAAATTTCTATATTGCTTGGAGGATAGATTAGAGGTATTAAAGGAGAATGAAGGTTTTAGAGAGTTGACAAAGGTAGCCTCATTAAAGTCTCTGATTAATAAATAGGGTAAAGAGATCTGTGCAATTTTGAATTCAGATCTAGCCAAAAACTATTTCTACGATGCTTAACAATAGGTCCATAAATGAAAGCTAGTAACCAATTACAAGTAGGTAAATGAATTTTTAGGAGTACATACCTTGGAGTTGATGACTCTATAGTGACCAAAAAACCTGCTTTCCACAGGACAGCTAAACCACCGTCTCTTCTTTGAGGATTAACAGTAATACAGTTAGGATAACGAAGCTTATTTGTTAAAGCATTTATCTTGTACTCTAGGATTTTTGTCTCACATAAAAAGATAAAGTCTAGGTTGACTCGTTGGACAAAATCCCTTAACCCCTGAACTGCCTTAGAGTGTACGACCTGCCCCATGACATTTCCAATTGAGGATAATCATTACGAAATGTGGGGCTGATATAGACCAACCACCTCTGCCCATAGAAAGATAAACACATGGAAAAAGGAGGTTAAGTAGTTACTTATAGAATTCTGATCCTCTGTAACTGCACTAGGATCATTACGAGCCACATGATGGACGCAGACAATGCATTCCTCTTGTACAGCTATGCCTGAAGATTCAGGCCTATCATAAATAGGTAAGTCTGGGGACAGATGATCAGGTTCCAGATTTGAAAAGAGATCAATTCTAGGCCTTTTTCCTCTAGTTGAAGAAGAGGGACCGGGAGTATCTTAGAAAAGACAATTTACTAAATCCTGTGTAGAAGTCGCCAGATGAAAAGTTTCGATTGAGACTTGAAGATGAGAGGGTGTTGAACTCGAAGCTACCAACAGATTTGAAGAAATTGGTGGGACTAGGGGAGAGTTTTGATTAGACTAAACCTGGTGATTAGATGGAGAAGGAGTTGCTTCATTGTGAAGGTTTTCAGAGGATAGCAAGGTGGTTGCATTGAGATTAACAAAATCACCAAAGTTGAGGCATTTCTATGTCCGCCGCAAAGCCTGTTCAGCTTTCAACCAGGGGCCTGGATTGTTCATGGGACGACGATTAAAAAATTGATCAAAAGATCAGCCTGAAGTGTCTGGGAGAGGTTGAGAACACCTGCGGAAAAGATGGTTGATTTTTCCACACAAGTAGCATGTCCAAGGGAGATCCTTATATCAATAAGTGATCCAGTTATAGATACTTATGAACGGACCAATTTGAAGAGGACGATCAACTAAGATGGTGACCTTTGCACAAATGTAGTTTTGAATAACTGACACCGAACGAGTAGGGCCAATACGTTCAAAGAGAAGATGACTTGCATCAATCGATAGGGTCTCAAAGGGTAGATCATGTATTTGGACCCAAACTTCAATTTCCTGTAGATTTCAAACATATTGGGGTCGACCTAGAACCCAAGGTTGCATTAAAATCCATTGACCATTTAGATTCCAGGGGCCATTAGTCCTAACTCGATCAAAATCTTCTACATATTAAAAGTTAAGGTGAAAATGGCCTCGATGAAATAGAGCTAGGAGAAGGCTGCTAGAATCCATATTCCAGAGTTCGTAAAGACCTTGGACTACATCATCAAATTGATTAATTAGGCGAGGGAAGAGACGACAAATAAGAGACATTTGCTAGTTTTCCTCAACACTAGGAGGGATTAGATGTTGGATATTTACCACATTTGTTCCAACATTACCGTTACCTTGAAGCATTTGCTAAAATGCTTCATTTAGAGCATCTAGATTATCCATTGACAAGAAGGAGAGGAAAAGATTAGGAAGGAACACTGGAAAATAGAAGTAGAGAATAAATGAAGAAGAAGAAGAAGAAGGAGGAGGAGGAGGAGGAGCAGGAAAAGGAGTTAAGATGAAAGATAGGGAAAAAAAGATAGTAAAGAACTGATACAACAACTTAAATTAACTAAGCAGAGGTAATAAATTGAAAAGACATTCGAACAGTATATGTAAAATTAGAGAGTTTTAGTTCGAATCTAACTATCTAGAGCAAACGAAGTTAACCTAAAGATAGTGAGAAACTAAATCTGTTCCTTGTTTAATGAAATCATTTAAGATGACAAGTGTTATATCGTAATAGCAAATTTACGACAGATCAACAAAGTAGAGTTGTAGATAGGTATACTCCCTGTTAATTGATTGAACATCCTTGCATGTAGCAGAAGTGCAACATATTAAACACGGGCAACGAAATTTCACACTGTTGTGCAAAGCAAGCGGTTGTTTACATCCTTTACATCTTTGCTTCAATAATCTATTTAACTTGTATTGTTGAAATATGCCACTATTCAAAGTAGAATTAACACTTACCCAATGCAGATATCTATATTCAAGTTGTTTTGGTTGCTTTGGTTGAATCAATGTATATAGCAGCCTAGAAATCCAATGAATCCAATGAACACTTACCCAATACAAATATCTACATTCAAAGTGTTCATGCAATGAATCAATGTATAATAGTTGTTTATCTTTAACTTACGTTCCAAACAAGATTATACAACAGCCTAGGAATCTAATTACAAATAAAAACATCTCAGCAATTAGTCAGTATGGATCCCTAACTCTCTTTGGAATTGACAGATTGGATTCTTTTAATTGAAGTGTTTTGATTGAATTCGTATAGAAGAAAACAAGTAAATTATTAGGTTTTGGAGGAAGGAAGAGAGAATGAGGAAGAGATAGAGAGTGAAATATGATTGAAAGAAAAAACGTACAATTCTAAAGTTTTGATATGGCTATCAATCATTGGATCTATAACAAAGTCATGAAACGGGATCTGCTCCTCACACTTGGGCACCTCACATTCACATCCACCGTGCATTAGAAACATCTTCCGTGAAAAATAACTTACAAGTACAGGAGATGCTCTCAATGCATAGTAGAATGTGCATCTGAGGCACCCTATGTGAGGAGCAAATCTGGTCTCCAAAGTCATTAGCTATAAACCTACATCAAATCTGGGTTCATACATAAATGGGTTTGACTATGATATGGAAAAGATATGACATCTGAAATATTTTTGACCAACCAACTGGAATATAAATGTAGTAGCCAATCAGGTGTTATTTATCAAAATTCATGATTGGTCAAAACTCTTACCATAGGGGCGGAGCCAGGGGGGACCCAGGGGAGCCATTCTCCCCCCCCCCCCCCTCCCCCCCATGGTCCAGAAATCCTCTGGTATTAATACAAAATTTCATGTAAATTCTCCCTTCCCCCACTCCCCAATCCAATGGTTGCCCCTCTATGGGCCCATTTACACTTATCCCCCTCCCTAATCCACTACTTTAGGTTTTGGCCCCCTTTATAAAAATTTCTTAGCTCCGCCCCTACTTACAATACCATGTCTTTCCGGCATCGTAGATTTTCCCTACATTAATTGGATGACATGGCATTAACCATACATCATCTTGCATTTAAAACAAATGATAAATCATATGAAAACGAATACAGAACATAATAGTCGAAGGAAACACTTTGATGCCAATGTGATACAAATGATAGTGAAGAGGAAAATAACAAAAAGGCGATTGTGTGGGTGTTGCATGGACATGAGTGTTTTTTTCATAAATCAGACCAAAAAAAATGCCCACACTACTAAATATCATGGCTCTGTTCGCTTTTTGGTAAGTTATTTACCTGGGTAAGTTTTTCTCATTTACTCGTGTTCTTTTATTTCTCATGTAAATATGACAATGACCATTTTAGCCATAAAAATCTATTATTAAAAGGGCATTTTGTCCATTCAAGTGTTGGAAACTTCTCCCAAAGTGGGAAAGTTATTTATCCACTTAGGAGATGGGTACCACTTACCCAATTAAGTAATACTAAGAAAATATTTTTTTTCTAATCCCCACATAAATTTGAAAAAAGAACATTAAGTTCTTGGTTCAACCAATTTTTCCCCTAATCAAAATCCAAAAAAAGAATACCCCCATATCTGTCAATTTGACAAATAAGTAGATTTTGTATCAAATTATACCTTAAAAAGTAGCTATGGATTACAAACAGATTGTATCGGGTCAGATCCGATATTGCACATTTACTTATCGTAATCACTAATCAGGACCAGTTCTACCTGAGTACCTGACCCTGAACAGACCCGATCCATTGGCAACACTACTTGGACTTGGACTGCATCAAGGTGCTAACTGTTACTTATGGGCTCTACTCCAGGTTTTTCATGTTATTTGTATAACATGCGAGGGTGTTTTCGTCATTTTGTGTGAATAAATTTGGGAGTATGGATAACTCCAACTGTCTCAACTCCGTCCTCGATCCAATCAGTTAATCCAAGATGTTCAATTCTTACATCTGAAACTTCCATCCAGCCGTTCATGTACATTTTAATGAACGGTCAAAGATCGTGATCCGCGTCATTGCTTTCTATTGGCTGATTTAATCCAGCATCATATATAAATAAGAGATAAGGGAGTCGCCAAGCGTATTATTTGCCGGGTTCCCTCGTCTTTCCCTGTTTCTCTTCTCACTTCAAAATCCCGAGCTGTCGATCCCTCTCGGAGCTTTACTCAGTTACTTGTCAAGAAGTTCGATATGGCCGGAAGGGGAAAATCTCTTGGCGCTGGAGCTTCAAAGAAGGCATCATCCAGGAGCAGCAAGGCCGGGCTTCAGTTTCCCGTCGGAAGGATCGCCAGGTTTCTGAAAGCCGGTAAATACGCTGAGAGAGTTGGTGCCGGTGCTCCAGTATATCTCGCCGCCGTTCTTGAGTATCTTGCAGCCGAGGTTCGTTTTGCCCTGATTGGGGATCTACTTTCCTCTTTCCTCTTTCCTCTTTCCGCTTTGTTTGGATATTGAATATTTGACCGAGTTATTAATGATGGAAACTTGATTGCAGGTGTTGGAATTAGCTGGGAACGCAGCGAGGGATAACAAGAAGACGAGGATCGTGCCAAGGCACATTCAATTAGCGGTGAGGAACGATGAAGAACTCAGTAAATTGCTTGGTACGGTCACGATCGCAAACGGTGGTGTGATGCCTAACATCCACAATTTGTTGTTGCCGAAGAAGACCGGGAGTGGATCTTCCAAAGGTGTCTCTGCTGATGATGAGAGTTAGATTTGTTCTCTGGACATGAGGAAGGAATAGAGAAAGAAAGCAGCAGATGAATAGTTCTTTAATTCTTTGTATTTTAAGGTTTTACGTTTAGAGTTTTGTTTTTTTTTTTGTTTTTGTTTTGTTTTGTTTTTTTTTGTTTTTTTTTTTTTTTTTTCTGGGTGTAGTTAGGAGTTTATTAGTGGAGATTGACCAATGGAAAATGTTGATGCAATCCCTGTGAATTTGGATGAAATTTTGTACTTATCTACAAGTTTCTTGTAACGTGGTTCCTGTCGTGTTGGGTATGTGATTTTTTTTTCCTCTTGGTTCGATCTACTCTACTGTGGCCCCACAACTGATAAGATGGAGGATGATGAAGCTGATACTTGTCAATTTCTGAAGCCCGCTTTATCGTTAATCTGATTTACGTTAGGCACATCGAGTGGTGTATACTGCGTCATGTTCAGGAATACGGTCGCAGAATATGTTTCACAAGAACAATGGATCCAGCTGATTACATGCGTAACAGTCTTCTGAAGTAATTATTGATGAATTCGCAAGAACAATGGTTCATTAAGGGCACTGGGTGCAAATGCAATGCAAGAAATGCGGATAGCAGGATCATTGCCAATTTGCCATTAAGGTCAAACTAATTGGCATTTCTATAAGGAAACTCACATCAGCTTTGAGTAGGCATAAGAGGCTCGGTTTGGAAGGAGTATAAAACCTCCTATTTTATATTATTTTGTAGGAAAAATTCCTATAGGTATCTGTATTTTAGGCTGAGTGATAATTTAGTACTTAAAACTTTAAAATGCGACGATTTATCTGAATTTTCATTTTGTCACAATTTAGTATTCATCGTTAACTAACCAATGCCTTTTAAATATAATCTAATTTTTTTTTATCAACCATCCAATAAAACAAAACGTTATTTTTATTTTTCAAAATATATAACTTATTAATTTTCGGTGTTATTTGATTATTGCTTTTCCGTTTCAATGTGAATTTCGTTTAGGGTTTCGCGTCGTAGATGTTATTGCTACATTAGATCTTAGTGATATGCGACCTTGTACTGATAGATGTGCTGTGTCGTAGTTCTTTTCTTGTTTTTCTGTGGTGTTATTAATTTCGAACATTTTCAGATCTTTAACTTTCGTTTGGTCATGATTTTTTTAGTGTTGAGAAAACTCATATTTGCTTTGGAAGAACCTTTATATATGCATTTTGATTCTAGTTACATAAATTTTATTTTCCTTTTCTTTTTTTTTGAGTTCGTTTCCAGACATCATAAATCTGTGACGGTCTTCCAGTTCTGGTGCCGCATTGACATCTTTGTATTTTGTTTTTTTTTTTTTTATATACATGTAATTTTGTTCTGTATATTTTCCGGAAAAAGGATCTTTTCCTCCCATGATCATTACTGTATCCATTAATATTTGTCTAGCGTGTAACACTTCTATTAGAGTTTGTAATATCGGAAAATTATGTCTCTTGGGGTGCCGTAATGAATTTTACTCTCCTGCTTTGCTTTCTTCATCTTCGATGGCTTCTCCCTTCATTCTGCTGCCTTCCACCCTATTCTTATCGCCTCCCATCTATCGTCTCTCTCCTTATTTGTTAGCAATTCAATTCAAGATTCAATCCTGGGATTGCCTTCTTTTAGAATCGAGGAACAAGTCTTATTCCCAGACCTGAGTTTCTAAGTTTTATTGCATTACTACAACTTCACTTCACTCTCTTGTCCTTGCTACAGTGACTCATCGTGGTCGTCATTTCCCCACTTCTGACTTGAGTTTATGTACATGTCTTCTTCTCTTTCCCTCCTTCCTTTCTCTATCCGTCTATTGTCTTTAGAATCCCCTCTTTCTCTCTCTCTTTGACACTCACATGCACAAAAACACAGACTCCACTGGTGATGTCTGAGTCTGACTGAGGAATCGAACAGAGACAGACAGAAAGAAGAGTAGACAAGGGAAAAACAAATGAAACTCTATAATTAATTCATGGATTGAGGCCACGTATTCCTACTCCTACTCCTCCTATTGCTACAAAAAGAGCACATCGCCCCTCGGGAGAGTGAGAGAGAGAGAGGGGGAGTATCAGAAAAAAAGTTACAAATTCAATGGAGGAGAGAGCAGAGACAAAGTTAATGTCAATATGATGGAGGCCCATCCCAAGGCCCATCTCACTCCTAGGGGCGGCAGCTCCTAGGATAAGGCCAAGAGTCCAAGATAAGCCAAGGAAGGATAATTTAAGATCCATCAAGACTCTTCCAAGACTCCAAGACTTATCAAGAATCCAAGCTTATCAAGATTCTTCCAAGATAATTCAAGAATTCAAGAATTATCAAAACTCAAGAATTCAAGAATTCTAGATAATCCAAAATTCATGCATGGAGAAGATCAAGGGAGATCGGACGGTGGAAGATCAAGCCCAAGAATTCCAAGAGGGTTCGACCTTATCAAGACAGCCCAAGAAGATCAAGATATGTTCTTTCCTAGTTCTTTTACAATTCCCAAATGTATTATAAATACTGCTATTTCCCAAAGTTATTCATCAATTTTCATACTTCAGATTTCAGAATTTCTTCAAGTTCTCTTCTTCCTATTTTCGCCACCTTTTCTTTCTCCTAGAGAGAAATCGTGTTATTCGCTAGGTGCTAGCGAACGCCCGGTGCTTGCATAGCCAGCTCCGGTTCTCATTGCTTCCACGCTGCGTCATGATACCGGCAATGCCTTGTGTATCGACACCGGAGATACTAACTCCATCGGGGCAGAGATCTCCGAGGTCAGTGTCCAAGGAGGGGAAGTCATCGACTGCTTGGATGCCAACATCGCTGATATCGTTGAGGATCCTAAGCCCAATCGGTATGCCGATTAAGAGGGTGCTCATTAACATGAAAGGGTACCTGGAGGAGGTGGGCCACCTCACCAAGATGAATTCGTAGGACGCATGGCTTCCCATCATTGAATCTTGGCCAAACCATGGTTCGGGTACCATCTTTGAAGAAGAATCATCATTGAATCTTGGCCAAACCCGGTGCTTGCGAACGCCCGGTGCTTGCATAGCCAGCTCCGGTTCTCATTGCTTCCACGCTGCGTCACGATACCGGCAATGCCTTGTGTATCGACACCGGAGATACTAACTCCATCGGGGCAGAGATCTCCGAGGTCAGTGTCCAAGGAGGGGAAGTCATCGACTGCTTGGATGCCAACATCGTTGATATCGTTGAGGATCCTAAGCCCAATCGGTATGCCGATTAAGAGGGTGCTCATTAACATGAAAGGGTACCTGGAGGAGGTGGGCCACCTCACCAAGATGAATTCGCAGGACGCATGGCTTCCCATCATTGAATCTTGGCCAAACCATGGTTCGGGTACCATCTTTGAAGAAGAATCATCAGATTCCTTTTGTGAATCTATGGATTGGGATTCTTCAGCATTTTCAATATCTAAGCAGCTTTCAGAGGTGAATTTGTCTTCGAGTCGCTTACCTTCACTCTGTTCCATCCCTCTTTCTTTTTTCATGAAAACCTCAATCCGAGGATTAGGTCTATAACAAAGGAATTGAGGTCTTGGGGAAAGATAGTTGGTTTTGGGATCGTAAAGAGGAAGAAACATATCAACATCAAGAGGAGCTAAATCAGGGGAGGACAAACAAGGCTTTGCAGCAAATTTTTGGGTTTCTAACATCTCTGATTTGCTTTCGCTTTCTAAACATACCTGAGAATGAAAAATTGCGTCCGACTTCATACCAATCTCTTCTGTAGATTCCCATAGATCCATGCAAGTAAGAGGGGATTGGGCGCTTAAGGGCATTTCGGTCAAAACAAATGTTTAACAGGCCGATTAGTCATGAAATATGCATTTAGGTTGACGTGGACAACCTGGGTCATTCAACTTTAAAAGTATTCTAACGGATGCTGATTTTTATAAAATAAAATCTCACTAATATGATGAGTTTTGGACGTTTTGAAAAGTTATGATGAGTTTAAGAGAATTCATAAAATGTGATGATGGATTTTGAACAATTTCCCATTATTAAATTACATAATTCGGAAAAGTAGATCTTATTTGCAACATTCTATGGAGTTTCACTTGATCTTTCTGAAAGAACTTTTTCCGCATCTAAGAGAGATTTGTTAAGCAAATGTAAATACTTCGGTAGTTTTTCTTTTGCATGAATTTAAAAAGGAATTGGTTTCACAACTCACAAGAAATAATTATCATTAATAGGTGAAGAAATCACTGCTTTGTGAACTAATTTAAACAGTCTGGTTTATTCTTGGTTCGAAGAGGCTGATGCATTCTTCATTTAAAAGAAGCAACTAAATGTAGTAGTTTTGGGGTCATTAGGTACATTTGAAGAAACGGTTTTTAGACGTACAAGTGTAAGGGTGCCTGTTATGCAGCTGAGCAAAAATGTAGTGGGTAAAATAAAAATTTACATTAAGTTTAATTTTTATGACATGTACTAAAATCAAAGTAAGTATCCGCTTTATAATGCACTTTAAAAAAAGAAAATAGGAAAAAGGTTATGGTTTGTGTCTACCCGTATTCAATGAAAACGGGATCCACTACAAATAGAATTCTGTGGGAATTAATAGGCTATATAACAATCACAAATGGACCAACAACTAATTCCTACACATATAACCCAGATGCCTAGCGAGGTTTATATTAAGGCTGCAACTCGGGCTGGGTTGGCCTGAACCCAACCCTAACTCAATCCGAAAATGGGTCAGGTTGATTCTTGGATTAGGGTTAGGGTTGAAATTTATGAATTCGACTTTATTTCGAGTTGGGTTAGGGTTAATCTTTCGAGCAACCCGATCCAACCTGAATCTGATTTTATAATATATACATATATAAAAATATTATATAGATGATATATCATATATTGATTTGTTTATATGCATGATAATTGTATAGCCCCCACCACATACTATCTTTTATTTTTTTAAGATAATCACTTCACTTAATCCCAATTAGAAATACTAAAACCTTGATAATATTTTTTTGTTTGGGGTTTTTATAGTTCAGTCCACCCCTAGGGTGGAGCTATGATTTCTAGGAGTGGACTGAATCCTGACCGTGGATTGATGCTAAATCCATGGGCAAGATGCGGTTTATAGGGGGGGCTGCAATTTTAGATTTCTGAGGTGGATTGCAGTTCTCCTCTTTCTTGTTTTACCACTCATAACTTGCTGCCCATAAAAGATCTATTATAAGTCATAATTCATAATAAACTACAGTCATTTCAAACACTTTTTTTTATGAATTTTGTACTTAAAGAACCAATAAAAACATTAACAAAAAATACTAATAAAACATAGGATTAATATATGTAGTGAAAGTTGAGTTAAGATATGAAATTAAGAAGTTCTACAAGATTATAAGGGATAGAAAAAAGGTTGGACTGGGCTCAACCCAACCCGAAATTAACTTTGGGTTGGGTTGAATTGGGTTAGGGTTGAAGGAATTTAATAAGGGTTAGACTTAAGGTTGGGTAGGTCAGATTGAAGGTTGGATTAAGTTAGAATTAAGGTTGGCCTCAACCCGACCTGACTTGTAACCCTAGTTTATATGCCAGTATTTTCAGCATATCTTCTTAGATAAGTCAGTCTTCTTACGAAGGAGAAGAAGGTTATGGATGTTGGGCATGACTACTCCATTGGCAAGGCAATGGTGAATTGGTGAGCTCATCGTCATTCCTCACTTTCAATTGGATGTGCCGTGTAATGATCCGAGTCTTTTGTTGTCCTTTGTCGTGTTTCCCACCTATTATAGTCAAATGTTGTAGGACTCGGATCTGAGACAACCGGACCATCAAACTCATGAATTAGATGACAATTCGATTGTTAAAACGCTGATTTTAGTATTTTTTTTCCCAAAAACCATCTAATCAGTCATTAACCTTGGTCACTCGGGTCACTGCTTTATTATGCATTGGAAATACATAATGAGAGAAATTGAACTCATGACCTTAGGTTCGAATATGATGGAAAAAACTTATAACAAGTGTTCTGAGAAACGGATCGGAGGTAGAACTGGTTTTCTCTCTCTCTAAATCATGGGTTATCAGATCAATCAACTGGGTTAAATCGTCAAACCAATCAATTTGGTGGTACATCATCTTATGAATAGTTACACGTGAATAGGGAAACACCCCACATCCTAAATAATGAATTCTTGTTCCCATGGGAATGATCATGGTTTTTGAACCATGAATTGATCTAGACAGTCGGACGACTGTTTGGTCTCAAAATCATTCAGGCAATCAGTTCCGTTTCACTCTTTAACCTATTTTTTGGTCAAAAACTGTTGATTTGATCAATGACCCATGCTATTGATTTAGACAACATTTTTTGGCCAGTTTTGATTTTTTAAATTGCAATGGGCATCTATTTAAATTTAACGGTCAAATCACTGATAAACATACCAGTGGCCAAAGTGGTTTCAGTTCTGGGTCAATTTTTAAACATCCGGGATGACCACTCCTTGCCTTTCTTTTTATATGCTGATGTCAAATTCACTTTATTTTTATTATACTTTGGTCTATTTTTTGTAAATAAACTAGTTACAATTTACAATCCTATCAAATACATCTCGATAGTTGGCACAAATTCATTAATTAATTTTATATGAAAAACACAAATATTCAGCGTAAATCCCAAGTATCAAACTCAAACCGTCAAACATAATCACCAAGTACTGAGGATCCTCGCAAGGTGAGGAGTGCTCTTCCCGTTCGCACCAACTGTCTCCATGGGGAAATCATCCCCACCCCATCCCTATCCCATTTGGGGCATATCGTCATGGGGACCAAGGAAATGGGAAAATTTTCCATCCATACATTCATACTTGTGTGTATAATATGCATAATTATATATATAATTAATACTATATATTAATTATAAATATATATTGAAAGAGAAAATCTATGATACGGAAAAGATATGGTATGAAAAGAGTTTTGACCAACTAAAACCTGCCCATCGATTTTGATAAATAACACCTGAATCATTATCACGTTTATAATTCTAGTATATTGGCCATTTGTTTTTTCCATATCATAGTCGAACTTTGTATCCAAAATACATAATTATTTTTATATGTAAAATATACTTTTTATTTTAATTTTTTTATATTATAAATTAATATTTGAGGCTAAAAAGACATATTTTTGACAAAAATAGTGGAATAAGGTGCCATGAAAAATTACACACAAAAAAAATCATCCCAATAGATATAGAATTTTCTGAATCCCATCTAATTCTTTGAACACCACTTATAACCAATCAACCGGTATCATAAAAATACTAACCAATTAATTGATATTTATCAAAATTCACCCGCGGTTTGGTCAAAGCTGGAAAGTGTACCATACAATTTCACCACCATAGGTTTACCTCATAACCTTTTATGCACAAAAATTTGCATATTAATTTCCATCAAGCCACAACGTCATTTGCCTTGAGGCTTCCTTTGGAAGGAGTACAAATGCAAATATGTAGAGTGCAAAATCATATATTTTGTATTATTTTCTATGTATTTTCACTGTACATATTTATATTTGTACTCTTTCCAAATTGGCTTAATATTTTGTTTCTTTACTACTTTCATGTTATAGGGGCATAATTCCTTCATGTAATGCCGTAATGGTAAGATTTCATAATACTGGAAAATGTAAAAATACAGCAGAGTGTTCACTTTGTACAGAAAACAATGTCAAAGGGTAGAAACTCCATCCTGTGTTTCCCTTCCAAGACCAAGACCTTAGGTCGTTGGGACTAGGGGTGGATGCGAGCCGAGCCGAGCCGAATAGTGCTAGGCTCAAGCTCGGCTTGAGACTATTCAACAAGGTTCAAGCTCGAGCTTGGCTCGAGTCAAAAGTTCATAAGCTTGAGCTCGGCTCGGCTCGACTCGTTTTATATTTTATAAAAATATTTTATTATATATTTTATAATAAAAATACTTTATAAAAATAAAATTCATATATAATTTTTTATTTTATATTTAAAATATTAAGAATTATAATAATTATAATATTTTCTATAATTATATATATATATATATATATATATATATATATATATATATATATTCGAGCCAACTCGTGAGCCTCAAGAGCCGAGCTCTAATGGGCTCGAGCTCGGCTCGCTTAATAATCGAGCCACTGCATTGGGCCCAAGCTCAGCTGAAACTGAGCCGAGCCGAGATTTTCACCAGCCGAGCTCAAACAGCTTGTGAAAAGCTCGGCTTGTTGCCACTCCTAATTAGGTACATACCTTGACTCAAATATTTATGTTTTTCATAAAAGTTAAAAACTTGATTCCTAAGATTTGAGCTTAGAAAAAATAAAGTAACCATTAAATCACATACAATACAATGTAATATTATCAATCAAAAGTTCACTGGATCACTTCTAAGAGACTAAGACCGTAGGGTCACATACATCAGTTGGCCTATCTCGTACCACTTCCTTTCTTTATTTTCTTAAAGAAGATCGTGTACAACTTTTAATTCTCTCGTCTTATTTTTTATTTTTAATTTTACATTTGTACTATTTATTATTGGGATTCTAACCGATAACGCAATTTTTGGGCCCTAATATAAATAAAAAAATAATATTTTTAACATAATTTATAGAATAGATTAATTTTGTTTAAAAAATATCAAATAATGGTAGAAATACTGTTCATCTCTTTCCTCCTTCGACCATCGAACAAATCTCCCCCACATTCGGTTCTCTCTTTCTTACTCTCCCTCTCTTCTTCCTCTTTTGAGTTGTTCCAAACTCAGAGCAGAGCTGCTATGAGTTCTTATCTTGAAGTAGTTAAAACACATGAAACACCGTACCAGGTACATGGATCGACGGTTTGGTTTCAACTACTAAACTTGTTAGAGGTATCTAAAGCAGTTTTGTATGCTATTAAAGCTTGAAAATCAGGATTGGAAGAAATCTACGAATATGCTAAGTGGAGAAGTGAGATACACAGAACCGAAATGCAAAAACGCAAGAGTAGGCTTTGCCTTTTTTGCTTGTAGCAAGTCAACAAACAACTACTAAGGTGAACAAAGAAGTAGAAATCTGTGGTAAATATTTATTAATCTTGGGGGACATTTATTCGTTGGTTTGAAGAAGGGAGGAGATGAACAATATTTCTGCCCTTATTTGATATTTTAAAGAAAAAATTTAACCTATTCTATAAATTATGTTAAAAATATTATTTTTATTAATATTAGGGTCCAAAAGTTACTCTTATCAACTAGAATCCATTTATTCTTCTCTTTTACTTCTCATCCGTCTGAGTTACGTAGGTGGTCGTTCCAATAAAATATTGATTTTGTCTAACTCCCTCCACTAAATTTCAAAAACGCTTTGTTATCTTAGGTTAACCAATTCAACGTCTGCGTTGTCTAACTCCCTGTCCCTGTCGATTCATCAGGATTGTTTTTCCTATTCAGGCTCCATTTCTGCGAGATCCAACCTGAGATAACAAAGCGTTCTCAGAGGGTCTTTAGAATCATTATCGGAAATCAAACGGTAGAAGATAAAGCGGGATGTCATCGCTTGGAGTGGCAGAAATGGCGCTCCAATATTTAAAGATTATATTGTGTTGGGTCCAAATGAAAATGAAGGCAACCAGCGTATGTTGCTCGCGCTACGTCCTATCCTTGGAGAAAACCTTGGCACTGCAAAGGAATGTTAAATGGATCAGGGATCTTCAAACTGAGCAAAATAAATGGCGCTTTAGGAGGTGGGCGGAGGTAGGTGAAAGCGTTGCGATGGTGGGCGGCCGCTTAAGAAGAAGAAAAAGTAGATAAACAGTGTTTTTGCTCCTATTTGATATTATTTTTTAAAATTTAATTTATTTTTTAAATTTTATTAAAAATATTAGTTTTATTGATATTAAGGCTCAAAAATTGTCATTATTGATATAATCCCTTGATAAAATACGCCAAAAATGCATGTAGTTGAAATTCTTTGATTCAGACAACCCAAAATATAGGCAATAATGTAAAGATGGGTCAACCCAACTTTTCATGGGAATTATTGTCTTTTTGGGTAAAACATGAGAGTTAGTTTATGTTTGTTTTATGGACTCTAGGCTGCGTTTGATTGCAATGAAAATGTAAATATGTATACTGTGGGCCCTATCAATAAATGCTCCAATGTCTTAACTTTATTTAAAAAGTTAAATATTAAAAGAATAGAAAATTGCCGCCTCCCAAAGGTGACGTTGATGCGTTAGTAACACGAACCGAGTGGTTTAGCAGTGAGAAACAACGAAGAAGATATCCTCTTATTGTTCTTGAGGTTTGAAATGAAAAGGGGTTGAGTTGAAGTTGTCATTCAAGTCTCCCACTAGAGAGAGGAAGAGG
Source organism: Nelumbo nucifera (assembly GCF_055504915.1). NCBI lineage: Eukaryota > Viridiplantae > Streptophyta > Magnoliopsida > Proteales > Nelumbonaceae > Nelumbo > Nelumbo nucifera. The sequence goes on along the minus strand of NC_142649.1, from coordinate 140,578,551 downwards.
AAAGGGAAAGGGAAACAAGAACTAATCTCTTTTATTCGTTTATTGCAGAAAGGATTAGGTAGATGGTTATTTAAGAGCAAGAGGTTTGGTTTAGATGGGATATGTGTATCTTTTACGTGTTAAGAAGCTATTAGACAACTGGCCTGAGAAGAATGTACACCAAAGAAAATGGGTATGTACAATGGAATGTGTTTGATATTTCGATGCTTGAAACAAACAAAATGAATTAAAGTACTTATTTTGGGTTGAAATGTTCTCTTCAGATGACTGTGGATGAAGCAAAATAATCCTGCCCGCATGTCTGGATGATTCAAGCTCTGGAGGAATTGCTTCGTCTGCAACAAGAAAGAAAGGAATTAAGTTCTTCCTTATTCTCTAATCTAGGAAATGGCAGCAGTTGATTTGTAAATATTTAAACCGGTGACAAAGAGACAGAAGACAGAGCGTAAAGGCAGAAGAAACAAGAATCCTTGATGGCAACTTGAGAACAAGAGAAGGAAAATTGTACATTCTGAGTGATTTGGAAAACCCCACGAAGATTACTCGGGAAAATAAAACATCAAATTGTACAATTCAATGCAATTTTTTTTATTAAATAAAACATCAGAACCTTAAATTGTCATTAAAAGCATAACAATTTTTCTCTTGTGAAGTGAGTTGTTGGTCAATGAAAGATGCACAGAATTGTAGATGTTGCAGCGGTTCTGACTTATCGGCGTCGATCGGTGGAACTAGAAGGGGCTCCCACTCCTGTGTAAATGAGAAAAAACTTATTTGAGAACCGAGGGAAATTTACTTCCGCTAAATAAATCTGTTGGAACGGTCATCAATGTTGACCGGCGGAACTCAAAGAGGGGCAATCTCAGGCGGGTTTCAGTAAATTCGAGAGAGAGAGAGGAGTGAGAAGGATGACCTTTTGGGCGAGATTAGCTCCGCACAAGTCCCTCTAATCCGTGTGTGGGAAGACATGCGGCGCGCTCACAGCCCGTGGGACATTGTGGGGTGGGGGGGGGGGGGCAAAGCTGTGGGGGGCGGATGCGAACCCCCTTTTACATGTCAAATATGAATCTAAGTACATAAATACCCTGATTCCGTGTTTGTATTGTAAACAAATGGAGCCTATGCTCAGTTTGGAAAGAGGACAAATGCAGATATGTACAATGTAAATACACACAAAATAGTTCAAAATACAAGATTTTGCATTGTACATATTTGTATTTATATTCCTTCCAAACTGAGCTTAGAGGTATAAATCAGGTCATGCCGCCCGCAGCCCAACACAAACTTGGACTAACCCGGCACGACAATTTGCGAGTTGCGCTAGGCCCGACACAATCATGCAGGTTGTGTTGGGCCTGGGGTTTTAGGTCTATGGGCTAGTACGACACGACACTACCGAGCGGGCCATGCTGCCCGTGGCCCGCGACCCGGCATGGCCCAGCCCAACATGGCCTGTATATATTTTATATATTTATATAATATTATATAAATTATAATTATATAATAATATATAATATATTCATAAAATAAATATTTTTTTTAATGTTATTATACTAATTTATTTAATTATTATATATATAAGCGATTGTATACACAAAATTCATATAAAATTAAAATTTGAAGTTTAATTAGCCACCATTAGCCTGCGTTGTCGTCTTCCAAAACAAGCTATGCCCAAGTCGTCCTTGCAACCAACTGGTGCCTCTCTTTCTTTCACTATCTCCTATTTTGCTAGTTTTCTTCTGCAACAATGCTATTTGACAAGTCTCTCTTAGGGCATGTTCGTTTCCTCTTAACTCTTATCTCTTAAGAGGAATCTTTTAACTTTAATAGAAAAATGGTTGTTCATTTCCTCTTATCTCTTAAAATGCAATTATACAATTTTTTTTCCAATGATACCCTCAAAAAGACAAATAAAAACTCTAATATATGGGTCAAAATGGATATTTGATAATTTTTAGAATTCGGAATTCAGAGTTTAGAACAATATTCTCTGCATTCAGAGTTGAAAAGAAAAGTTCACCAATACCAATATACCTCTAAATGTAATTATTGCACTTTCAGATGTTAGACTTCTGAGAAAACGAATAGGCCCTTAGCTTGAGCCACATTAATTGCAACCCAATGTCTTTTCTCTCACTCTTCTATCCAAGTACAACTGCTTTTGATTCTATGTTACGTCTGAAAGTAGATGTTGGATTTTAATCTCATAAGAGATCAAATCCAATGGGTTTGATTAGTCAATTACATGAGAAATTGAACCTACAAACTTGTTTGGAAAATTAGCTTTTTTTCTTACAAAATCCAGTTTTGAACTTGTCCCACATTGGAAAATTATAAGCTTTGTTTTTACTATTTTAATAGGAGCTGATTTACACTCCTTAGAAATAGTAGAGGAGAGTATAGAGGTTTGATATGCGCAATGCGTGTGTGCGGCGCAATGAGGCGCTTCAGAGGTGCACTTTGCTCGCACTTCGCGCGCACCTGCTTGGCTTGCAAAGGGCACCTTCGGTTTTAGTGCGATGCTAACCGTTGATCACTGTTGATGAGATCAACGGTCATGATTCGATCGGGTGTGATCAAGAGGCACGATTCCTTTTAAACAGTCACAATGTTTGAAATTGTGACTGTTCAAGGTGCCTTCTCTGAACCAGCACCTACCTTTTCTTCATACATCTTCATAAACTATTTAAGGAGCATGAATCAAACTTCAAAAACACATCATTTTCGAAAATCACTTTCTCTCTCTCTCTCACTCTGTCCAGTCTGCTATGTTTGTGAAAAGAATGGGCATTATGCCCGAGTCTGCCGACATCGGAAAGGCGGAACCAAGTCTACAAACATGGTAGAAGACAATTTAGTAGCCATGATTACTAAAGTCAATATGGCATAATCGTCTTCTAGATGGTGGTTTGATTCATGCGCCACAGTCCATGTTTGCAAGGACAAGTCCTTGTTCAAGATATATGAAGAAGTGACTGATGGTTAGGAGGTACAAATGGAAAACCAAACATGTGCCAAAGTTGATGGAAGATGTAGCGTAGAGTTGAACTTCACTTCTACAAAGACACTGACTCTCCTAAATGTTCTCCATGTTCCTGACATTAGAAAGAACTTGGTCTCAGTAAATCTTATTTGTAAAAGGGGATTCAAAGTTGTTTTTGAATCTGACAAACTAATCCTATCTAAGAATGGAATGTTTGTTGGAAAGGGATATTGTTGTAATGGTATGTTCAAATTAAGTATTAATGAATGAAAAGTTTTTGTTTATATTGTTGATTCTTTCTCTTTATGGCATGATAGATTAGCACACTTGAATTTTAAATCCATTAGAACATGAGCAAATTTGTTATAATTGCTTACAATAATGAATCAACTAAAACATGTGATATATGTGTAAAATCTAAAATGGCTAAGAAACATTTCACCAGTGTTGAGAGAAATACTCAACTTCTAGAACTAATTCATTCTGACATCTGTGAACTCAATGGTATATTAAGTAGAGGAGGTAAGAGATACTTCATAACATTTATAGATGACTTTTCTAAGTACACCTATGTCTACCTTACGAGAATTAAGGATGAAACTTTTGACATGTTTAAACTGTATAAAACTGAAGTTGAAAATCAACTAGAAAAGAAAATTAAAATCCTTAAAAGTGATAGGAGTGTTGAATACTTTAAAAATGAGTTTAATTCTTTCTGTGAATAATTTGAATAATACATCAGTGTTTTGCTCCCCATACCCCTCAACAGAATGGCCTGCTTGAAAGGAAAAATAGAACATTTACAGAAATGATAAACTGCATGTTGTTAAAAGCTAATGCACTCTTAAACTTGTGGGGGGAAGCACTCCTGATAGCCTGCCATTTACATAATAGAATTGTTTATAGAGTTAATAACAAATGTCCATATGAATTATGGACAAGAAAAAGCCTAATTTACCATCATACATAGCAATGCCTATAGGCTTTTAGACTTAGAGTCCCACATAATAATTGAAACTAGAGTTATTGAATTCTTTGAGAATAAACTATGTTCTGAATCTACAAAAAATTACAGAGAACCTGAAAGAGAAACTCATATCTCAATACTTGTTGATAATAATGAGACTGAAATAAGAAATGACACAACTGTAACACCTACAATAGAATCTAGAAAGTGTCAAATACAAAGAACAGAGAAACACTTGGGTTTAGATTTTATCTCTACTCAATCAATTGTATTTTTGGTTGAGGCTGATAAAGAGAAGATTTTAAATAAAATATCCATTGTCCTAAACATTGAAAATGATCTAAAAACCTACAGTGAGGCCATGATCTCTAGAGATGTTGCCTTTGGAAGGAAGCTATAAATGATGAAATGGATTTGCTAATGTTAAATAATACATGGGTACTAGTAGATCTGCCTCTAGGATCAAAACTAGTCAAATGTAAATGGGTGCTTAGAAAAAAATACAACACTGATAGAACTGTACAAACTTTTAAGGCTAGATTGGCAGCCAAAGGATTTAATTAAAAGGAATGGATTGATTACTTTGACACTTATGCACTAGTGGCTAGAACAACTTCTATTAGAACAATCATAGCATTAGCATCCATTTATCACTTATCTATTCATCAAATGGATGTTAAAACTGTTTTCTTAAATGGTGATTTAAATGAAAAGGTTTATATGGAACAACTAGAAGGATTTGTTTTTCCTGGAAATGAGAAGAAAGTCTATAAATTGGTTAAATCATTATATGAATTAAAATAAACATCTAAACAGTGGCATGAGAAATTTGATTATTGCATTCTAACTTTTGGTTTTAAACATAATAGTGTTGACAGATGCATCTATTCAAAATTCACTGAAAATTATGGAGTAATTGTATGTTTTTATGTTGATGATATACTTTTTGTGGGTACAAATATGGTTGGCATAAATGAAACTAAAAACTACTTATCCTCTGTCTTCAAGATGAAAGATTTACGAGAAGTAGATTCCATCTTGGGAATAAAAATTAAAAAGCATAATAGGAGTTATGCATTAAGCCAATCACATTATATTGAGAAAGTAATTGAGAAATTTAAGCATTTAGGGTTTAAAGAATATAGCACACCATATGATTATAGTATAAAGCTAGTGGAAAATACTAGTAGAGCAATTACACAACTTGAGTATGCTAATGCAGTAGGAAGTTTGATGTATGCTATGCTTTGTAGTTGACATGATTTTGCATTTGTAGTAAGTAAACTCAGTCGGTTTACAAGTAATCCCGGTGCAGAGCACTAGAAGGCAATTGTGAAAGTTTTTTGGTATCTCAAGAGAACTTTGGAACTTGACTTGTTTTACTATGATTATCCAACTGTACTAAAAGGGTACACTGATGCAAGTTGGATTACTGGTATTTAAGATAACAAGTCCACCTTTGGAAAGATTTTCGTCCTTGGTGGGGGTGCGATCTCTTGGGCATCCAAGAGACAAACTTGTATATCTCACTTGACCATGGAATCTGAATTCATAACCTTGGCAGCTACTGGAAAAAAGGCTGAATGGATTAAGAATTTATTATTGGATATAAAACTTTGGCCTAGCCCTATGCCTCCAATTTTATTTACTGTGATAGTGATACAACTCTATCAAGAGCCTACAGTGATACCTACAATGGTAAGTCCAAACATACAAGTCTAAGACATGAATTTGTTAGACAATTGATTCAAAATGGAGTCATCATTATAATCTATGTGAGGTCAAGTAAAAATTTGGCTAATCTTTTACCAAGGGCTTGGCTTGAGAATTGATAAGAATGACCACCAATAACCCAACCTAAATTAAAAACCATCAGTATTGGGTTTAATGGGTAACAAATTACAGCAAGGTGACTGTTAGGATTGACATTTAGAAATTTCCCATCACAACATAAACTGTGTTGTCTGTTATGATGAGATGTTGAGTTAAACTCTTAATGAAGTTTTGAAATGTGTCAAATAATGAAACACATGGTGGAACTTCACCTATGTGAACATAGAAGTAGTGCCGCTTTTCATGAGAGTTTGGGTTTGTTCTCGGGATTGTTCATGAAACTAGGAAAGAAGCACACGGCCATAACAATGCTGAGCAAAACTTGAAACTCTTATAGAGAATGAACATTTTTGTGTGTATGGGTGTCTCTGGTCTGTTATGAGAGTAATTGGTTTAAGGTCTAACCACCAATAACTTTGAAAAGGCTCTGAGATATCTATACTAACAAAAGGTTTAAGTTGATAAGTACCTTCTGTATGCATAACTGTGTTATAGTAGTTTGGATTGAGAGAGAACTATGTAATTGATCAATCAATATGGGGAACTGTTGGATTTTAATCTCATAAGAAATTAAATCCAATGGGGTTGATTGGTTAGTTACATGAGAAATTACACGTGCACACTTGTTTGGAAAATTAATTTTTTTTTTTTTTTTTTTTTTACAAAACCCAGTTTTGAACTTGTCCCACATTGGAAAATTATAAGCTTTATTTTCAGTATTTTAATAGGAGCTGATTTACATTCCTTAGAAATAATAGAGGAGAGTATGAGGGTTTGATACAACGCAACGCGCGTGCACGTGTGTGCGACGCAGTGAGGCGATTTAGAGGCACACTTTGCTCGCACTTTGCACGCACCCGCGTGGCTCGCGAAGGGCGGCTTTCATTTTAGTGCGATGTTGACTGTTGATCACTATTGATGAGACCAACGGTCACGATTCGGTCGGGTGTGATCAAGAGGCACAATTTGAAATTAATAGTCATTAACTGTTAACTACTTTTTAAACAGTTATAATATTTGAAATTTTGACTGTTCAATGTGCCTTCTCTGAACCAGCATTTACATTTTCTTCATAAACTATTTAAGGAACATGAATCAAATTTAAAAAACACAACATTTTTGAAAATCACTTTCTCTCTCTCTCAGTCCAGTCTGCTACAGTCTCACAGAGGTTTTTTCAGAGATTTTTCATTTTGGTGGTTGTAGATTCTCACCCAAGGATCTGTTGTATCCTGGGAATGGATTTGCTTGTAACCCAATAGTAAACTCAGTGAAATTGAGTGGGGACAAATAACGTTCTAAAGACAGTATCTTCAAACCCGCTTCAGAGCTTCTCCTCCAACGCTATAGTGACCCTATTTCCCAATAATAGATATTACAAGGTTTGAAATTTTATTGAAGAAGGGAAATCGACGAGATTAGTTGGACCTAATTCAATTCATTTACACCTCCACACTCCTGTACTCCACCTACAACCTCTTGACGAAGAGGAAAGTTGCTAGGCTTCACCAAAATGTTGATTCAGCAGTGGCATCTCTATCACCTAACAAACGTCGTCTCGTATATAGTTTCTCTTTATGTCGGCCTTGGCTTCATAGTTTCTCTTGGATGTTGGGACACAAAATCAGGAAAGGAATTGAAAGCAAGTTCTTCATCCCTTCCGTTCTCTCTCCCCTGTTTTGTCTATAGTTTCTCTCTGATGTTGGCCTTGGCTTCATATTCTCGTTAAATAAGAAAAAACGTATATATTCAAATTACAAATGTTCTTCCGCTGTTTGAATTGATCGGGTCAATAAATTGAAGCTTCACGATGCAGATCTTCAAGTGCTTCATGCATTCACGAATTCCAGTGTTGAATTCATACACCATCGAAAAGACGATGAACAAATGGGTGAAGAATAAGCAAAGGAAAAAAGAAAAAGAGAATAAGTAGAGGGGATGAAATTTGAAGAATAGTGAAAGATAAATTTGACATTTCGTTTCAAAAAATTAAGGTGCCGCAACACAATAACTAAAACTTAAAAAATAAAAAATCTCAAATCCTTACATCTCCACTGAAAATAATCGCTATTATTTTCTCATGGGCATTGTTGTATAACGCCTATAACCTATGGGGTTTTTTTCGTCATTTGCGCGATTAAGTTTGGGATATCAACGGCAGTTTCGTTATTTTTTGTTCTCTTCATGTTTATTTTGTAGGCTTCCTTTTATGGATCCAACAGTCCAAGTGTCCTGCTCCGTCTTCGATCCAAACAGCAAAATCAAAAACTCCATCTAACCGTTCATATAAACTTTAATGAACGGTCGAAGATCGCGATCCGCGTCATTGCTTATTATTGGCTGATTTCATCCACCATCATATATAAATACGACATAAGAGAACCGCCAAATGTATTTTTCAGACTCCGTCGTCTTCCTATCTCTGTGACTATCCTCCCCGCTTCAAATCTCTCGTCCCTCTCAGAACTCGCTAAATTTCTTTTTCGGAAATTAGATATGGCCGGAAGGGGAAAATCTCTGGGAGCCGGAGCTTCGAAGAAGGCGACATCCAGAAGCAGCAAGGCCGGGCTTCAATTTCCGGTCGGAAGGATCGCTAGGTTTCTGAAAGCCGGTAAATACGCAGAGCGAGTTGGTGCCGGTGCTCCGGTGTATCTCGCCGCCGTTCTCGAGTATCTCGCAGCCGAGGTTTGTTTCGTCCTGACTAGGGTTCCTCCTTCGTCTTTCTTTGTTTAAATTTTAACGGTGCTTTTGTCTATCTTATGTATGGCTTTGAATATTTGACTAATTTGTTAATGATTTAAATTCGATTGCAGGTGTTGGAATTGGCTGGGAACGCAGCGAGGGATAACAAGAAGACGAGAATCGTGCCAAGACACATTCAATTGGCAGTGAGGAATGATGAAGAACTTAGCAGGTTGCTTGGCACGGTTACGATCGCAAGTGGTGGTGTAATGCCCAACATCCACAATTTGTTGTTGCCGAAGAAGACCGGGACTGGTTCTTCCAAATCTGTCTCTGCTGATGATGAGAGTTAGATTTGTTTTTAGCATTGTGGACAGGAAAAGAAAGAAATCTGTAGTTAGGTTTTCGATTCTTTGTATTTTAGGTCTGAGGTTTTTCTTTGTTTCTTTTCTGGATGTGGTTGGAGGTTGTCAATGTAGATTAACGAAAAGGATGGAGATGTAATCCCTGTGAATTTGGGTAAAACTTCGTGATTTTCTACAAACTCCTTGAGATATGGTTTCTCTTCTGTTCAATTGGGTTGCGATTTTTTTTTTTCATTTTGGATACTTTTGGATTGTGACTCAATTGATAAATGGAGGCTAATGAATCTGGGCTCGTAAAAAAATTCTTGATGCTCTCCTCTGTGTTGATTTTTTTTGGGAGAATGACTGATCAGTCCAGAATATTTAAGTAGTCCGTAGTAATTCAGAATTTTGCATTGACCTGTAGTACGGAGTACTTAAATATTCGCATGAATTAAAATATACAAATTTGTTAAATTAATCCTGGTGTTAATGAGGGATTTAAAGGGTAAAAAAGTTTCTGATAATCATAAAATCTTTATCTTTCACTTTAACAAAAAACTCTTTTGAACCTTTAAAGAATTCAACAAAAACCTCTCTCCCGTCGTTGACGCGGACGAAAAACGTTAAATTGATGTGTCAATTTTTTCAAATACTCAATTTACCCTTTTGTTTTCTTAGCCCTGCTAGCGCTAGCTCCAAGCTTCACTCAAGGAGATGGATACAAATATTCAAATGCCAGAGAACTCAAGGAAGTGCGACTGCCGACTTCGTCTTTGTCTCAGACATCAGGACCTTAAGAGTCGACAAGAGATTTCGAATATCAGGACCATAAGAGTCGACACGTAAGAGAAGCTAGGCAGCTAGGCTTTGGAAAGGTAGTTAGAGAAGTTGCCGATGAAGAAAAGAGATGCCTTGAGCACCGGTAGCTGGGTTTTCTCTTGGTGGCAGAAATTCTGTTCAAACCAGAATTTCTCCTCTCATTCACCAACAACTGCTATCATTAACTTGATATTCCACAGTGGAAGAATAAAAGGAAAAGATTGAAATCTTGGACTGGGAGTTGACGGAGTGCGATTGCCGACTATGACTTATGTAGGAATCATCGCTTGTGGCCTTATATTAATACTCGATGTCCACGCGACACTCCCAGCTCTTTGACAAACCTCTTTATCCGTTTCGGCTCAAATATCCGAGGCTATTTTACGCTTCGCTTGGAATAGATGGAACCGTCCAAATCGAGACCAATTCATTTCCATAAAAAATTCCTCCTCATTGGAACTGATTCAACTGACTACCGAGTAGTAAAATCAGTATTCTAGAGAAAATGAGTAAGGGAGAAAACTGATTTTCTCATGCAATTCGATTTGTTACACACGTGGTATATGATCCATTGCTTGCTGCTTCGTTTAAAACAAATACCCGCATTCATTATTTGGATGGTAGAGAAAAAAATTGTGGTAAAGCTAGAGAAAAAGCTCATCAAGTTCATAAACTCATCATCACATTTATTGGGATAGTCCATTGCCTAGAATAAACGATGTGGAAAAGTGAGAATTTTAACTTAATGGAAAAGTGCAGATTCCTTGTTTTCTATATGCCACCATTAAAGGCAGAAGTGAAACCCCAAGTTTAATTTAATGAAAATTCAAAAGGGTGAAAAACAGGGGTTTCTATGAATTTGAAATACTTACTACGGATGAGGGATGAAACCATATACGAAACCTTCCTTCTTGAGCTTTGAGCAGAATATAGATATCTGTGGATGGATTTTTATTTTCAACTTTTCATTTGGACAGCTTGATCCAAAATTACAATTCATATTGTTTACTGTCTACATCAATCTAGTTGAAATTCCAACTATGGTGGAATGCACCACCACCCCTTTTACCTTTCTTCGTCTGAAAGTGATTTCACTATAATATAGCAACAATTACCGACCAACACTGTGACAATTAGAGCAATCTGTGTTCTATCTTTATGAAGGCAAAACTTGAACTTAGTTAATTGGTATGCAGTAAAGGACTCATGAATCCCAACCACCCCATCCATCCCACAAATCAGAGGAAAGCCAGGTTTGGGAGCTGTGAAAGCGAATTCGTGAACTGGTTGTGACCAATTTGATTTTAGGTGGTAGGATTGAGGCATTTACAAGGAGATTTTTTTGTCGATTTTTGTACAGGAGAATTTCAATAAATGTATATAAATAAATTTACAAAAGAGCAAAATGGGTATTGAATAGAAATTGATGCATCCGTCTGACTTTTTCGTCTGGATCAGAAGGGAGGTGTTTATTAAAGTGAAATTAGAGGAAGAAGTTTTCATGATTGTCAGAAACTTGAAGAAGGGAGGTTTTTGTATTTTACCCTTATTTAAATTTTCAAAATAATATTTATAATCTGAATGACCTGTTGACGTCATTTTCAGCCAAACGGCAAAAACTTTTCCTTCCGTGGCTTCCACAAACTCAACAGAGGAGAGGAAGAAAGCGAGGTGCGGGCGATGATGATCTTTGCTAATGTTAACTCGATTAAAGAAGTCAGCCCCTTAATTCCTCCTCGGCTCCTCCTGTCTCCATGGACGACGCTCAAACAGTGCCAATAATATCACGAAAAAATTGTAATTATGATAGACGAATCTTCATTTCGAGAACAGAACATGTTTGTGTTCTTCTCTCTATCTCTCCTTTGCTCTTCCTCGTTTATTTTCTATCTTCTGGATAGAAACTAGAGGGTCTATTGAAACTACTCTCAACACTTACCGCACTCTTTCTTCTTCAATCCTCCACTTCCCATCAAAATTAAGCATCTACTATTTTCCACCTCAAATGGTGAATAGGATTCAACGTCCTTCGTTGATCAACTATATAGGATCGTGAACCCATGATTTGACTTTTCACATGCTGAGATATTTTTTTTTTCGTGATCCATGAGGACCATGACCAAACAGATGCGGTGGCAATTTTAAACTACGTACCATGGTTTTCAAAACCGGACCGGACCGGACCGGACGGTCGGACCAGAAAAACCGGGAACCGGTCAGGTGATTGGTTCGGTTTTTCCCCCAAATTGGGATTTTTCAAAAAACCGTTGATTTTGGTCAGTATACCACTGACCCGGGTGGTTAATCGTTTGAACCATTCAAACATTTGATAATTTTTTATTTTTTGTCAAAACAGGCTGACTGTTCGGGCATTCGACCCAGTCACCGGACCCCTGACCGGTTCAGTTTTAAAAACCATGCTACCTACGTGTCTTCACCTTCTCTAGTGCAACACACGTGAGTGTATCATAAAGATCAATGAAGGAGAAGAATCCAAACATTGAGCATTAATAGAAGCATGGTTTTCAAAACCGGACCGGACCGGATGGTTGGACCAGAAAAACCGGTAACCGGTCAGGCCCCCGGGTCCGGTCACACTAAAAATCGGAAATCTTTAAAAAATGTTGAAAAAGTAAAAAAACCGCTAATCCGGGCAATCGGACCGCTAAACCGTTCGACCCAGGTAGTGGTTCGCGGGTTTTCTTTTTTATTTTCAATGTTTTAAATCAAATAAAAAAAAACAAAAAATAAAATTCCTTTAATATTCCCATCCCAAATCAATTAATCGAATGTAGGGTTAGAACCCATTTTCGTTCTTCCTTCCTTTCAGCCCTCACACCCAACCGACCCCCTACGGCGGCCAGTACATCCGTTTGTTCGACGGTGACACACTTTGACCGACGGTGACTAATGGCGACTAGCAACGACGAGTTTGTAGCGGCGGCCAACGTTTTTTACGATTTGCAACACTTCATGGCTTTGCGGCAGGCGAGTTTATAGCGGTGGCCATCCCTTACACCCAACCAACCACTTGCGGTGGCCAACACCTCCGATGTTCGACGGCGACACACACCGACCGACTGCAATTAACGACAACTGGCGACGGCGAGCTTGTAGTGGCGGCTAGCATTTTTTGCGATTTGCATCACTTCCAGGTGCAGTAGGCGGGTTTGCAGCGACGACCATTCCTCACACCCAACCAACCACCTGCGGCGGCCAGCACCTCCGACGTTTGATGGCGACACACACTGACCGACTGCGATTAACAACGTTCACGATGACTAGTGTTTTTGCAATTTGCAGCACTTCCAGGCTTTATGACAGGTGAATTTGTAGCACTTCCAAGTAAAAATTAGTGTAATTTTTTGATCAATTAGGTAAAATTAATGTGTATTGAAGTCTTTTACAGATCAATCTTGGTTGCGTAGCAATCTAACATTCTAGAGTGAATGCTCATATTTCTACCCTTTTATTTTGGTGCCAGGGGAATCTATCTCTGTGAATCTTGATTTTAGGTCAAGGATTTTTGCATTTTAGGACTTAACATTCTAGAGTTTTTTTCTGTATTTTTTTCAATTTTTTGTTTTATTTTTCTGAGTTTTTATGATTATTTTTGTGTTTTTTCAATTTTTGTATTTTATTTTCTGTATTTTTTTTGTTTTTTATTTAATTTTATGCTATTTTTTATTATTTATAAATACTTTTTATTTTTAATTTATTTTTGACATTATGGATTGAACCGTTTAACCGAAAATCAGTCCCCTGACCGGTTCTGTTTCCGGTTCGTTTTTAAAAACCTTGAATAGAAGTTACAAATGTAATGGACTGCTTCGGTGAGGAAGTTGCAATGCTTTGGAGATGAAGCTCTTTCGGCGCGGGCATATATGTGGAGTTTCTAGAAGAGTTAAAAGAATCTGAATAATTGTCGAAGCTGCTTAATTTGGTCTTCGTGTAACTGGGAGTGGGGAGAGAAGCTAGCGTTTGAAGAGGTTGATGTTTAGTTTCAGAGACAAGAAACAACAAAGATTGTGTGTTAGCTCTATCTCCTCGCCAAGTTGATCTCTGATAGACCTCAAAACCTCACTGGTGTATGTCAATGAGGCAAAATTAAATGTGAGAAGATGGATTAGCTTCCGCCTCCGGCATAGACATCCATTCAGAGTGGGAAAGGGGCTGATTTGAGGGGTCTACACAAAGAGTGAAAATGACAAAACATCTAAACTAAGACATTTCATAAATGGATCGAATGAGTTGGACAAAAGGCTTGCAGTTTTTCCCAATCCCACCGTGTATAAACTAATTTCCCTCGGAAATTAGTGGGCATCGCCTATGCCATGCATTATGTTGTGCTTGAGGGTTTAAAAAATAGAATAAACAGACAACATTTGGTAGGGCTAGGATTGCAAGATATACAAAAATTTTTCAAGTCTTGGTCTTATGTTAGTAAAGGGTTTAGATTAAATTGATAACTGCAACAGAAACTTGGTTTTGTCATTGACGACCACCAGTTCTATGACTGTTTTTCTTTTCTTCTCTCTCTTTATCTTCCTTTGTTTTGCGTTTGGTTGTTCTAAGTTACAAATACCTTAATACCCCAGTTTAAAGAAGACGTTGGGTTTTAATTAATACCTGCAACATGAACATGGTCCAAGTTAATTTCATAAAACCTAGAGAGGCATAGATTACCCTTAGGTTGTGTTTGGTTTGAAGGAAAAAGAAGGGAAAGGTAGGAAAATTTTTACAAACCTTGTATAGCATTTCTTACCTTTCCCTTCTTTTCCCTATCTTTTTCTTCAAACCAAACATAGCCTTAGAGAAGTGTTGCTTATGGAATTTTTTTTCTTTTTTTTTTTTTGGGGGGGGGGGGGTAGTTTATTTTTTCTCTTAGGTGGGTAAAGTTTATTTTTTCTGATTTACGTGGGACGATGGAAAGTTTATTTTTTCTCCTAGGTGGGTAAGTTAACTTTTCCATCTTGGGAAAGTTGCCAACACTTGCATGGAACAAAAATGTCATTTTTGATAATGAAAATTTTATGGTTAAAATGGTCATTATTTTATTTGCCTAAAAAATAAAAGAACATGGGTAAATGCACATATCTGGGTAAATGTTTCCCATGAAAAACTTACCCGGCTGGTAAGTTCATTTAATTGGGTAAATTACTTGATTACTAAAAAGCAAACGGGACCTTAAGGGGGAGTTCTTTTTTATTTTTTATTTTGAGAGGGGGGAAAGTTGGTCAATAGGATTTTGATTCCCATTGATCAAGAAACCCATGTTCTTTTTTCAGATTTATATGGGGACCGGGGAAGTTTATTTTCTTGGGTATCACTTATCCTCCTAGGTGGGTAAATAACTTTCCCACCTAGGGGGAAAGTTGCCAATACTTGAATGGGACAAAAATACCCCTTTTAATATTGGATTTTTATGGTTCAAATGGTCATTACCTTATTTACATGAGAAATAAAAGAATATGGGTAAATGCAGTTACCCAGATAAATCTAAATATATTTACCCAAGTAAATAACTTACTGAAATGTGAATAGATCCTAAGTATTTTATCCTTAAAGCACCGTTTCTTTTTTGAAAAGCTACTTATTGGAAAGGTATTAAAAGGGGCAATTTTGTCCCATTAAAGTATTTTACTTTTAAGGCCCCTTTCCTTTTATAGTCATAATAATCATTATTAAAAGGGACAAATTTGTCCCTTGAGAACCTTTTCCCCAAGTCAAAGTCAAAAAGTTATTTATCTACTAGAAAAAAATGATTTTTTCATTAATATCAAATACTTCTTAAATAATAACATAAATATCTCCCCCAAAAGAACTAAAATATATTGACCTAACTTTTCCTCTAAAAACTAAAAGGGCCCTATATTATAAATTATTTATTAATAAATTGGGTTGACGGGGATGTAAATTAAATTCAAGGATATGGGATTCTAGTTTTTTATTGAAACGAGGCTGAAGCTTATGGCTAATCATTGTCTACGGATATTATAATTGTACGATAATTTTTGTCTTGCGGATTAAATGCCACTGAAGTATAAGAAAAGCAATTATTTCATTTATCATTGGCAAGTGCATAGGAGAAATCAGCTACTTCAATTAGGAGTAATGTTCGGCTAAAAGCGTGAAATCATGAGTCGATGCATTTGCTGTGGCCCCACTTAGGTTGGGTTTATTGGTGGTGCAAATACAAAATTATACTGCAACAGTCAGATTTCCGAGTGTAAAAAGCGAACCGGCATTATATTCATTTGGATGATCGGTGTAAACATAGCGTTGGGGAGATCAAATCAGTCCCCCACAAGATTATCCCCCTATAACACATCTCTATCGTGTATTAAAAACATCTCTTGACGATAATATAAAAAATGGTGATATTATTATCAGGAGATGTTCCTAATATATGACAGAGATGTGTTGCGGGACATTGTGAGGGGTTGATTTGAATTCAGCCATTGAATCTTTTATGCATTGGGAGAATATTCATCGAATGCAAAGCTCTACCCTCTCCAATTCTCTCTCCTCTCAAAGATGAAACAACTCTTAGAATTTAGAAGTCTGAACTCTCAAATCTAAAGTATTTCCTCCGCTCTTGGGTTAGAAAAAAGAGGAAAAACTTGAATTTCAATACAATTGATCGTCGACATTGAAGCTTTGATCGACAAACCTGAGTTCCAACACAGTTTTAGAAAATGCTTTCCATGTGTAAATCTGCCAAAAACTGTCTTTACATTTGTTGGGTCCCGTTTCTTTACACTTGATTCGGCTTCCGATACTTGTCCTATTTCTTTGCAGATGTTTAGGAATAGACATCTTCACAAAGTTAAGCTCCCAAAACCTATAATTCTTTTGCAAACAATACGTCTGATGTTGGTTTTCTATGATAAAGAAATCAAAGCCACAGGGAATGATCTTTGTGACAATTCTTTTGTTCAGCTCCATCTGTCGTTTGATCTTCGACTCCTGCGCTTGCTTCCTTTGTTCTTTGTTTGTGTAAAATATCACTGATTGGTAATGAGTGTCGATCCCAAAATTCCACAAAGTTGAATAGAATACGAACTCAGAGATTCTGGATAAGGTTCAGTGTTTGAGTCACTTGAACCTTCTTTCATTTATACTTGTAGGTAGAAGAGTTATAGTGGAAAACAAAAGCGTAAAAACAAGGGAGATAAGATAGATTACAATACAGGAGATAAGATAAACACAGTGGAAAACAAACAACGCGATTTACACAGGAAACTGGTTCAAGCCTATCTGAAATAGGGGTCACGTATTTGATGTGTCAACATGCCACCTCAAATGAAACGGGCCAGAATGAACGTGAAGCTTGGATCTTAGGAGCTGAAACTGAGAGGAAGAAAGCGGCTTTGTAAAGATGTTAGCGGGCTGGTCCACAGATGAAATATAATGAACTTTTAGCTGATTTTTGAGAATGAGGTCTCATAAAAAGTGAAAGTCAACTTCGACATGTTTTGTGCGAGCATGAAAAATAGGATGGGCAACCAAATATGTGGTACCGACGTTGTCACAATGTACAGTAGGAGTCGAGGTGCAGGAGTAACCAATGTCATTAAGAAGAGAGTGGACCCATAAAAGCTCTGTAACTGAATTTGCTAGAGCACGAAACTCAACTTCAGTGCTTGATCTGGCAATGGTGGGCTGCTTTTTAGAGCTCCAAGCAATAAGATTCTGACTTAGATAGATGCCATAGCCCCTTGTAGAGCATCTATCATCAGGGCAGCCAGCCCAATCTACATCAGTGAAAACAATGAGTTGGCGGTTAGACGTGGATGAGAAGAAGAACCTGAGGTCCAAAGTGCCTTTCAAGTAATGGACGATTCATTTGACAGTAGTCCAATGATCCAAGGTGGGTGCTTGGAGAAATTGGCACACTTTATTGACGGAGAATGAGATGTTGGTCCGAGTCAAGGTCACATGTTGTAGTGCACCAACTACACTGTGGTACTCTGTGGGGTTAGCTAGTGGTTCGCCATGAAACTTACTAAGAGAAGTAGAGGTTTCCATGGGTGATGAAACCGATTTCACACCCTCAAGGTTGGTGCGCTTAAGTAGATCTAGTATATACTGGCGCTGTGAGATAAAGAGGCCCGTAGATGACCGATGAGCTTCCATACCGAAAAAGAAATGCAAAGGGCCTAAGTCCTTGAGTGCAAAGGTAGAAGACAAAGTGGTGATTAGTTTAGCAATTGCAACAGTTGACGTACCCATAACAAGTATGTCATCAACATAAATCAAAACATATAGTGACAAGGAACCACGTCGAAGCATAAAAAAAGAAGGATCAGCCTTGCCACTACGGAAACCCATATCAAGAAGTTTGAAACTAAGACGGGAAAATCATGCTCACGATGCTTGTCAGAGCCCATAGAGAGCTTTATGCAATTTACACACATGAGTAGGAAAGTGAGGATCTTCAAAGCCCCGGGGTTGATGTACATAGATATCTTCATGGACCATCCCATGAAGAAATGCATTATTTATGTCAAGTTGGTGAATGGGCCAGCCATTGGAAACCACCAAGGCAAGCATAAGCCATATAGTTACTAGCTTAACAACTAGACTGAACGTGTCCATGAAGTCCACACCCTGTATTTGTTTCAAACCTTGAGCTACAAGCCTAGCCTTGTAGTGTTCTAAACTGCCATCAACCTTTCTTTTAATCTTATACACCCACTTTGTATCAATTATATTCATAGAGGGAGGATATGGAAAAAGTGACCATGTTCCGTTCTTGACCAATGCGTCAAACTCTGCAGTCATGGCTTCACGCCATCGGGACTTAGATGCTTGAGTATAGGAAGATGGTTCTACTTCATCTAGATCAACATCAACCAACAGTGCAGAAGGTATAGGATGCAATGTGACCAAAAGAAAATGAGAAGAGGCCCGTCGGGAGCCATCCATATTGCTGGTAACCATGCCATGGCTCCGAGTAGCACCTGTAGAGGAAGGATGCACTAAAGCAAGAGGAGGTGGTGCCACAGGTTCAGTAGAATCCAATAGTTCCTGCACAAGACGAGTTCGACGCAGGGCTGCACTCACACTACTGTCAATAGGTATGGAAATATTTGAAGTAGCTCCTACACGTGCACTTGTATTAAATGGCATGTGATGAGGGGATGCACTATTATAGGTGGTGGGAGAAATAGTAGTAGCCGGAGGTATTGAAGCAATAGTTGTATTAGAGGACAAAGTAATAGGTGGACATAGCTGAATACCTGTAGGACTGATAGCTGGAGTAGGTACTAGAATGATACTAGGAAATGAATCCTCATCAAAGATAACATGCCTACTGATGTATGCATGGCCAAAGATTGGATCGAGGCAATAGTACCCTTTATGGACACTACTCTAGCCAATGAAGATGCAACCGAGAGATCTGTACTATAACTTGTGATTGTTGTATGGGTGTAAATATGGGTAGTAGGTGCACCAAAAAATCCGTAAAAGAGTATAATCTGGTGGCTTCTTGAAAAGATTTTCATATGGAGAAAGAGA
Organism: Nelumbo nucifera; assembly: GCF_055504915.1. Classification (NCBI taxonomy): domain Eukaryota; kingdom Viridiplantae; phylum Streptophyta; class Magnoliopsida; order Proteales; family Nelumbonaceae; genus Nelumbo; species Nelumbo nucifera. The sequence continues at coordinate 140,559,392 of NC_142649.1, read as the reverse complement.
GCCCAATGATTGAGTTGGTAATCTATTAATCAGAAACACAATTGTCTCAACTACCTCCATCCACGGGGAGTGAAGAAGTGGCCAACAATGCTAGAGTGGATTCAATAATATGTTGAGGACATCATTCTACACAACCATTTTGTTCACTAGTGTGCGGGCAAGAAAACCGATGGTGAATCCCAAAGAGTCAAAATAAAGAGTTAATTTGCGAAACTCACTGCCATTACTAGACTGAAAAATTTTTATTTTTGTAGAGAACAGAAGTTCAACATGCTTTTGGAACTTGAAAATATAGAATAAACATCTGACTTCCGCACCATAGGATAAATCCAAACAAAGCGGTTATAGTCATCAATGAATATGACATAATATTTGAAGCCTTTAGTAGAATCAACGGGAGCAGGGCCCCATACATTTGAAGTTGTTGGTGCAACTGGAGCACTCAGCAACACTTGCTCGGGTCGAGCAAGTGAGAATGATGATAGTTCGAGCAGAAAAGATGGTGTTGAAGTATTCACAGTCCAAAAGTCCCTTACCATGAGCGGAGATTACCTATTTATGGTTGGATGTCTGTGTTCTAGACGAGGTTACCCACCGAGGTCTTTGGGATATCTCCTCTTCCCCAGCAGAGTTAACTTCCTCGCCCGTGTAGGACACTCCTTGGTTGCGATTATCTATCATGCATGGTGCCGACGTGGAGTGTAGTTGTGCCTTCCACAAATTCTCTCCGTTAAGTTTAATGGGTAGGTAATGAGTTATGTTGGGCAGAGTAGGAAGAGAGGTCTGAGTCAAGCTCCCAATAGCAGAGTAGGAGCTTGACCCAATTGCAAAGGAAATGGAGTTATTACTATTGGTGGCCATATGACTCTAATACCAAGTTGAATAGAATACGAACTCAGAGATTCTAGGTAAGGTTTAGTGTTTGAGTCACTTGAACCTTCTTTCATTTATACTTATAGGTACAAGAGTTATAGTGGAAAACAAAAGTGTAAAAACATGGGAGATAAGATAGATTACAATACAAGAGATAAGATAAACACAGTGGAAAACAAACAACGTGATTTACACAGGAAACTGATTCAAGCCTATCTGAAACAGGGGTCACGTATCTGATGTTTCAACATGCAACAACCTTTGGTCAGGAAAAAAGGAATAGAAAAGGGGAACATGGAAGTAAAAAATCCAATAAATAACATTAGAAGAAAGTAGTAAGAAGGTGAAATTATACATATTCTTTGTTGGTGGGATCATCGGTTTCCTAGAAGAATCACATAGGCTTCTGTACAACATCTTTCGCTTATCATATATGACTTTTTTACAGCTTCAGTATGGCCTGTGTGCTCCTCATAGACTTGAAAGTCAAAAACAAAGACTTATTTCAGTCAAAATATAGTAATAAAGGATAAATTGGGCTAAAAGTATTTCAAGTTAAAATGGGTCTCCAAGATTTTCAGTCTTCCTTTCACCCTCTCAACCAGATGCATGACGGATAAGATGGGGAAGAGAGACACCAACGAAGAGAGAAAGAGAGAAAGTGAGATGTCAGTGGAGAGATGCATGACGGAGAAGCAGTGGCGCTAGTGAAGAGTTACTGCCATGGGAGCAATTTGGAGATGGAGAAGAGAGATGTTATTGGGAGTAGTTTTACACCGATGGAGAGACAAAGAGATTTTCGATGTAAAAATCTGTCCAAGAGGTTGTTTACATCGATATTTGTTGTTATTTTATACTCCACCCAAACAACTACCAAATCAGACTAGAGTGTAAAATAACAATAAACTGGGATTTGCACCACTTCCAAACATAGCCTTAGGTGGGTACATTAACACATTGGAAGCTATGATTCAAGGCATGGTTATGAAAAACGGACCGGATCAGATAGTCGGACTAGTTGACTAGGAAACTGGTCAGGTAATCGATTTTGTTTCACCCTAAAATTGCTTTTTGGCTAAAAACCATTGATTTAGTTAGTGATCTGCTAACTCGGGTAGTCGAACTGTTGACTTATCGACCCAGACAACGGTTTTTGGCCGTTTTTTATTTTATTTATTTTTTTAAGTCAGAATGGGTCATCCATTTTGACCAGACAATTGGACCATTTTTCTCAAGAACCAGTCCTCAGAAAGGTTTCATGTCCAATCCAATTTTTAAAACCTTGATTCATAGTTTTGGAGTCCGCATTTTGTGCACTTGTGAGTACACTGGATGCGTGAGCCCCCCAATCACAGGTGACCATGTTGACATTTCGAAAACACCAACTTTTAATGGGTGTTCAGTCGTTAACTCAATAAACCTAGTTCAACCACCGACAAAAAGCACAACTCAAAAAGTAGGGTTCTTTTGAAAGTTTAAAATCCTTTGAATTATCCCCTCCCCATCTCTTGTCCTCATCCCCGCATCTCCTTTGAGCCCTAACCCGAGCATCCCGCCAGCCACCTTTAGAAGCCCATTCCAGACCCCATCCCACCACCACAACTCCTTCCGGCAAGAACACCATATTTGTCAATCCTACCCCATGAGCCCCCATCAAAACACTACATCCATTCAACACCCCAAAAAGCTCTTGTAAAATCTCCATCTGATCAAGCAAAGCTCTAATCACATGGTACCCTAGTCCTTTTGCCACCCTCACCAGATCATCTTCATTCATGAACATTCTCATTCTTTTGTGTGAAACAAGGAACAAATTCGGTGTTCTAGTGTGTTGAACACTAGAAAAAAAGTTGTGTACCTCGCAGACCTGAACAAACTAAAAATTTGAAGTAAATTTTTAAATGAAAACTAAACAAACTAAAACTCACATTTTCTTTCTTAAATTTCACAAAAGAAATGCATTTCGCACGCAGACTTGCATTGCTTGAACATCTTTCCCTTTTGATCCGATTCTCAATGATCGAACCTCCTTTTTCATGATTTTCCTCCTCTTTGTTCTCTTTGCTTCTCTCAAACATCCTAACTTCCTCAACAACTGTCTCCTTCACCTTCTTATTACCAGTCCCAATAGCATTGGCATTGACCCTGAACCACTCTTGGCAATTCAATTTTGCTTTGGCGAATTCAGCTCAGCATCCTTCAGTGCTTGCAGGAGCGATGTGATGTTGGCAACTTTCTTCGACATTGAAGCTCCTTGTAGAGAATTCTGGCGTCCTAGGGATTGAATTCGTAGTTTCAACTCAGAGATTTCTCGAAGGAGCGCTTCTCGCTTCGAACTCCAGCACGATTCTTCACGAATCCATCATTGCTCTTCGTGGAGCCACTGTTGCTCTTCTTTGAGCCATCTTATTTCATCTCTGTCCTAATCTGACGGATTTGAAGATGACAAAGAAGTGAAAGCTGGAAACCTCTTGAGGCTGACTGAGGACAACTTGCAGACTTGAAACAGGGTGAATTTGAGCTTTGGAGGGTTTCGAAGCCCGTGAGATAAGATCAGAGGTGGCTGAGGAGGGTGGAGTCGGAGAGGAACGGAGGACGCCATAGAAGGTCGAATGAATTCGAGAGAAGAATTGACTTGAAACAAGGTGAATTTTTGCATCTGGTTCGACTGGACACGTTTAGGTAATGGCCAAAGTCCCATTAACATTTGGATCTCCCAGCCCCATTGACGTGTTTGTATCTAGTTGACAGGTTCATGCGTCCATTGCACTCATGGTTGCATAGAACACAAACTCACAGTTTTGCTCTAGTTCATCGGAAATATTTGATTTTTGAGCCACATTAACGGTGTTGAGTGGTTGCAACCAATAGTCACTCTCTCGTTACTCTAAAAAATAAGCTACTCCCAGTACGGGGCTAAAATCGTAAATCATGGATTTGGATGTATTGATGTGATCTCACCTTGAATTTGATAAAACTATGGAAAGTGGGGCCATAACAAATGCATCAAAGGCCAATATTTCACGGTTTTAGACCAACGCTGCTAAATGGAGTAGTTGACTTCTCATAATTCATCTAGTTGGATTGTTTGACCTAAACTCAGACAAACATTAGGTATTTTTCACCCTAAATCTGTTAGGTTGCATTTATTTTCGGTGTAAATATTTATGGATGTAAAAGTAGGGGTGGATTTGAGCCGAGCCGAGCCAAATAGTACAAGGCTCGAGCTCAACTCGCCAAGGTAGTACAAAGCTCGAGCTTGGCTCAATAAAAAACTCATAAGCTCGAGCTTGACTTAAGAAAAAATGTTTTATAAAAGTAAAAAAAATTATATATAAAAAATATTTTTTATTTGATATTAAAAAATTAAGAATTATAGTAATTAGTTATTATTATATATAGACATAAAATATTATATATATTATTTTTTTTTATAATTTTATTATATATATAGCTATTTGAGCTCGACTCGCGAGCCTCACGAGCTGAGCTTTATTAGGCTTAAGCTCAACTGAAACCGAGCCGAGCCGAACTCGAGTAGCTCGTGAAGAGCTTGGCTCATGGCCACCCCTATGCAAAAATATATTGATGGAGTTCAACATTGATCGGTTTAAATGAGCGGATCATTATAATTATCGATGTAAATATTTATCGATGTAAATATTTATATCGATTTTATTGATATTGTATTTACAAAAATTATCAATGTAAAACTCTATCATGAGTGGAGTTTACATCGATCTTTGATGTAAAACTACACTTCATCCAAACGCCGACAAAGATGAATCGGGAATAAAATTTTACACTGATCCATATATACACCGATGAGCTTTCCCCTCTCCTATTTTGTTTACCTGTAACTCTATGACTAGAGTACTTGTATACAAACTCTATCTATTTGGTCATGTAGTTGCACTCAAACTCTATAACAAGTGATTATAAATATCAAGGGTCTGGTGGAGCTTTCCTCACCGATCCACATTATTTTATTCTTTTCTCTATTTTCCAAACTTGGAAAAACCATTGAATTTGATCAAAGAACTGTTGAGGTCAAATCGATGAAATCTTAATCATTGACGAGTAAGATGCTTCCTTACTCATGAATATAAAATGCCTCATTGGCTGCTAATGCGGTTTCCCTATTGTTGCTCTAGGCCTCTTGTTAAATAAGATAGCTTGTCTGAAAAATTGGAGTGGATTAATGCGTAAATGAAGCACCTAGGACTTAAGATCGATTTGACTCCTTTTTTTATGGTCTCTTAGTGTGCGTTTGATAATACTTTTTAGATGTCTTGTGTTTGAGAAACTTGCTTTTCAGACACTAGACCCATTTGATGATGCACCTAAAAAATGATCTGAATTTTGTTTTCAGATTTGAAACTCAAAGCACACGGCCTGACTCTTAACATGGTCAAACACATTTTAGAACTAGTAAAAAGTCAAAACTACCCCCAACATTTTCAAAATGACGCATTTATGCCCTTGATTACCCCCAAACCAAAAAACCTAGCCCATTTTTGTTTCAGACACGAAAGAAATCTCCACTGGTGAAGATTGCTCTAGGTATGGCCGTAAGGCCTTCTTTTCTCTCATATTTACTTCTTCTTCTTTGTCAAACGTCGGATTTCTCACCGTAAATCTTCATTTTTTCAGGGGTTATTGTCGCGCTAGATGCCTAGTGAAGGTATCTTCCTTCTTCTTTTTCTTCTTCTTCTTCTTCTTCTTCTTCTTCTTCTTTCCTATTTACAATTGTTTGATTTGTTTAGTTTGTTTATGTTTAACTATTGAATCTCTTAAGTTTGTTAATAATCATATGCAAACTGTAGATTATTTGATTTGTTTATTGAATTTCTTAACTGTTGAGAAAACATCCATGCTTTGTTTATTGAATTGTCTTGACTCCTCATCTTCTTTTCCCATGTCTCCATCCAGTAGTGTGGTTATGGACCAATTCAGTCCATTACATCGTTAATCTTATTAAGGAAAAGAAAATATTTTTTCTTTTAATCAATCATAATCTCAGTATAAGAACATCTGGGTTTCTGTAATTTGTGTTGTATCTTCTTGCAAAATCAAGTTAAGGCATTTTTTGTTATTTTTAATTGTTTTAATTTTTATTAAGTATTAATTACTTTAATGTTTTTTATTAGTCATCAATTATTTTTAATACTTTTAATTGTGTTATTTATTAATTATTAATTTGTTATTTTTATTCGTATTATTTCAATATTATTTTGAATTTCATAAATTATTTGATATGAAATCGTGCAAATTGAACTCAAAATTATTAAATAGTCTGTTCTAGGGGTAAAATATAGTAAAATCAGGGAACTTCAAGTGCTAAAAGGTTGATCCAACACAAGCAAACTTATCTATTCAGAACCTCTAAAAAATAGAAAAGCATCATAGATATTTTCAAATTTCACACTTTTAATATTTTTTTAATTTTTCAGATTTCAGATTTATTAGATGCCACCTTAGTTCATAAGGGTATAAGAATACACTCCTAAGCATATGATTCTACGCACGATATTGAATTGCCAAACTACTGTCACGTTGGGCGTTGGATTCCAGGCTTGAGATGGGTTTTATCAAATTTGGATTCATATCAATGCGTTAGACTCTTATCAAATGTAGCTTGATGAAAAGAGCCTAATTTGAATATGCTATGAACATTGAATAGACGCTGTAAACTCAATAGTTAGACTGTACTATAGTTTTGAAAAATAGACCAGACCAGACGATCGGACTGGTTGTCCCAGGAATGGTTATGGTTCTGGGTCCAATTTTGAATTCAAAACCGTCCTATTGAGATTTGGACCGGATGACTGAACCGTTTGACTCAGAAACCGGTGTCCAATATAGTTTCATTTCCGAATAGGTTTTTAAAACCATGAACTATCGTGTGGTGTGGATACACCAAAGCCCATCTTTGCTACAAAAAATTAAAAGGTTACTGAATTCAGTGGTGCGGATCTAGCACGATTTTGCTTGCTCAATGTTTTTATTTTCCTCAACATTCTACCAAATTAATGGTACATTTCTTTAATTTGTGGTAGGTAAAGAAGCGAAAAGCAAAATTATGTTAACAAATTGTTTCTCTGGGGTTACAGACATGTCAAGTTAGACCAGTTATTTTTGTTCAGATAAGAAAAGACCAGTGAATTGCATCATTGAAGGTGAGGAGAGGACGACATAATTTAGAAGAGAAACACTTATACATTCTGTCTCCTTTGGGACGCTTCTTCCTCCTTGATGGCTGCAGCGGCCGAAACATAATATGCAGTGCAAAATAGTCCGTGGACGAAGCACAAAACCCCTCCGATAGACAGGAAGTGATGGTGCGAGATCCCGCAAGACCTTCTTGATTTCAAGTTTGCCATCGTCCCTATGATCAGCATCAAGAATCCAACGCCTACTATGATCCTGGTAAGTAGGGCAATACTTTATAAGACCTTGGTCATTATAGAGAGAGAGAAAAAATAATATAATATAATACCCCATCCCCATGCATCTTATCTTAATTTCCATCACGCTCCATGATTCCTAGTTAGGGGTGGCAACCAGTCGAGTTTTTCACGAGCTGTTTGAGCTCGGCTCGTGAAAAGCTTGGTTCGGCTCGATTCCAATCGAATTCAAACTCGAGTCCAATTCAGTGGTTTGATTATTAAACGAGCCGAACTCGAGTTTACTAGAACTTGGCTCGTGAGGCTCGCGAATCGATTCGAATATATATATATTATAATTCTTAATTTTTTAAATATAAAATAAAAAAATAATTATATATAATTTTTATTTTATAAATATTTTTATAAAATATAAAACGAGCCAAGCCGAGTCGAGCTCGAGCTTATAAACTTTTGACTCGAGCTGAGCTGAGCTCAAGGTTCTGGCTCGAACCGAGCTCGAGCCTGATACTATTTGGCTCGGCTCGGCTTGAATCGACCCCTATTCCTAGCCCAGAAGCTGTTAAATTGATGAGTCGTCCATTCCAGCTGGCTAATGAAAGAACCCCCCATCCTCGATGAAAGAGGGAGGAGGGAGGAGGAATCTAGTTGCAAAGATATCATATCTCTGGTTGCTTCTTTTTCAATATTTTCCTTGGGTGTCCCTCTTTAAGATCCAAAGATTATACTCGATATATGGATCATGTCAATATGGACCCAAGAATTTGTTTTCTTTTTTAGTGGTTGGTGTTCAAGCGATTTGCCTGTCACTAACCGATGAAACTCTGAGAAGGAAATTAAGATACCATAAGCTGATGTGAAATAATACAGTGCATACCAGGAGAGGATGAGGCAACCCACTGCTAATTGCTTGTTAGCCGAAGCTGTTTCCAACTCCATCTGGGAACAAATACACACGCACCCGCCAATCAAGTTTGCAAGAACATGGGCTAGTGCCAGAAGGGCTGCTGCTACTAATCCCAGCTTGAAAGCTTCATAACTTGGGTTTCTGCACTCAAAAATCCACAGCCTTATATGTTTCTCCTGCAAATTTCGTAAGGAAAATTGTGATGAAAACCAAAATTACTTCATGTTATCTGAATGAAAATATCTAGCTTTACCTTTCTTCTATCCTTTTCCCTTTTCGTGAAGAGAACATCTTACCTTGTTCTGATCAATTTCTGCTTGGATTCCAAGTATTCCGGCTGTGATATCCATAGCCATGATCAAGAGACAGATGAGAGCAGCTTCTGGTCTCGCCATTTTACCAAATCTGGAGCTCCCAATGAGAAAAGAAACGATGTCGAATCTGTTATGACAATTACTCAGCGAGGAGCGAGAGCTCTCTTGTTGGACTGGAATGACATGGGAAAGGAGAATAAAGCCGAAGAGGATATATAGACTATTGATAAATAGTGCATGTGGAAGAGGTTAGCTGTAACAAGTGAGAAAAAGCTTCTTTTGTCTTCATAGCTCTGTTTATTTACATTTTTTTCTCCTACTTTCTTCTCCTCTCTTTGATCTTTGATTCCTTTCATGGGAGACAAGGAAAGTAGGGTATTACCAGCTCAATGAGGGGTGGCATCAGCATCGACGGCCAAAGTGGATTCACATGCATGTAAAACGAATATTTGAAACCATCGAAAGGCTAAATATTCCATCCTCCTACATTGACGTCCTCTATTATCACAGATTTCTTTGACACTTCTATTTGTTTCTCTTGTCATGTGCGCATATATATATATATATATATGCAGATTAGGACTGAACAATGCAGCATAATGTGTACTACTCCAGGGAAAGGGTGCATTTCATCATCATCATCAAGATAAAGAGATAATTAAAGCAGACAGACTAAAGGAGAGTGGTGTTAAATAGATGCAATTAAGTTGTTAATGACAATAATGCCATTACTATGATAGTAAAATTGGGGACAGTATGAATAAATAAAATCACAAAATAACAACGATTCTCTTTTGTGAGAAGAGTATTTACTGTTTCAGATAAAAAAAAAGATACCCTAATTAATAAAAAATTAACAATAATACCTAGGTGGTGGTAAAATAGAGGTTGAAAGTGGAATGCTGAAAACCACTGTAAACTAAAAATTAAGAAACTTATGTTGAGAGCAGGGTTTTTGAACCATCTTTTGACCTTGGTGGTGGGATCGTTCGGACCAAGAACCATCCAGACAACTGGTTCCATTTTACCATAACCTGGTCCTTGGCCAAAAACCATCGATTTGATTAATAACCTGTTGACCTAGGTGGTTGAACCGTTGACCTGATAGTTTTGGCCATTTTTTATTTCAATTATTTTTTTAATATTTTTATTTTTTATGTTGGAAGGGGCCGTTTGTTCAAACTGGACAGTTGAACCACTGGCCCAAAAAATGGTGGCTAAAATGGTTCTGATTCTGGGTCAGTTTTTAAAATGTTGGTTGAGAGTATTAATACGTTTGGTAGGAATTTGGTGTGGAAGAAAGCTTGCTCCCCTAGGAATGCTGGAGGGCTAGGGCATCGCAGGTTAAAATATGTTAATGATGCTTTGTTGTGTAAGGTGGGGTGGAGAATTCTTACAGAGGAGGATGCGGCGTGGGTCCAATTGCTTAAAACCAAATACTGTAACCACAACACCTTCTTCAATGCACCAGTTAGGGGGTCTTCTTCCTGGTTCTAGAAAGGGGTTTGTAAAATCAGACCCAATTCTCTAAGAAATGAGAATTTGGGTGTGGATCTTGTAAGTGAATTGTTTACACACTCTCGAGAGTGGAATGAAAACCTGTTAGAAGCTCTCTTTTCCTAATGATATTCAGGTGGCAATCAAAAAGGTTAGCGTTTCTAAACTGATTACGCAGGAGGATGAGTGGCTTTGGGTGAATGAACGAGGTGGGCAATTCACTGTTAAATCTTGCTGCACGATGTTAGTGATGCATGGTTTTCTAGAGTTGTGGGAATGGGTCTCTTGGGTGAAATTTTGGAAAGCTAAAATCTATCCTTGCGTGCATCTGTTTCTTTGGAAATTATTGCAAGCAGTGTTGACCAAGAATAGGTGGTGGAGTGATTATGTGGATCGGCGTTGCATCTTTTGTAATGGAGATATAGAAACAGTGGAGCATTTGTTCTTATCTTGTGCTTTTTCTAAAGCTGTGTGGTTTGGAGTGATAGGCTGGCATTCTCATACTACTTGCGATGATTCAGTGTGCTCTTGGCCGGAAAACTTGATTGTCGTTTGCTGCAGGTACGTACACTTGTGCTTTGACAAGGAACGAGTGCCAATTCAAAGGAAAACAAGTTCAACCTATGGAGGTTGTGGAACGAATTCGGAAATCTTTGCAAGACTTACAATTTTGGGGTGCACCTACTGTAACAAACCCAGTTGATGCGCACTGTCATCCGTGAACGAAGAATCATGAAGTAGATGTTTATATCTGGTTCGATGGTGCTTTTCATTTGGGACTTGGAGCAGCGGTCTGTGTGGCCATTGATAACCAGGGGAATTTCTCATTGCATGAGCTTGTTCTATCAAAGCGATGGATGCAAAAACAACAGAAATGCGAGCTTTACTTTTGGCAGTGGAGACAACAACCGATTATATATTGTGGGAGACAGATACAAATCAAAGGTGATTGCTTATCGGTGATTACACACATTCAAGGTTCCAAGTCAACATGGTACCATGGAGATGGAGGCATTTGTTGAGCGATGCAAAGACTATTGCTGACTTGCATTGCCTATTATTTTTTTCCCATGTTAAAAGAAACATCAATGTACCAGCTCATAAAGTTGCTACTTGGTGTTTGGGGACTAAAACTTATGGAGTTTGGGAAGAACATCCTCCTCCTTGTATTTACAGTTATCTAATAGATTAAATTATATTTTCCAGCAAAAAAAAAGTTTTAGGCATGGTTTGTTTGCACTGCAATTTCATGTGCACGGGCTTAAAACTATGTGACTAGAAGTTCCAACTTATTTTTGTTTTAGCTTTTGCCTTATGTTATTTGTTTGTATTGTAGATGAAGTAAAATAAAATCAGAGGTGAAGCAAAACCCAAAACAAAAGTGAATCCAAGGTGTCAGCTAGCTTGCTAGTGAAGCCTTTGGCTGGTTGTGGCCAATTTGCCTACAAAAAGAAAAGAAAAAGCAAAAGTTAAACCAGAATTTGCATTATTTTCATTTGCACTCTCATGCATTTGTGTTAGTGCAAATGAAAGTGTACTGCAAAGTGCAAATAAAAATGGCCTTAGGTGTGCAATGTTCACCTCATTGACTATGTTTTGTCATTGCAAATAAGTAGAGTGGCAAGTTGTGCACTGAAATGTTGAATGGAGTGTATTTAAGTGCCCGTTTGGTTCACAGCCAGAATCAGAATTGCAATCAGAATTAAAATCCTTTGGAATCAGAACCGAATGGTCTATTCCCATAGTCGTTTTGGTTCAGACAATAATGGAAAGGGGAATTGGAATCAGCTGGAATGAGGGAATGACCATTACCTCAAATGGGTGAATGCCATTCCACCAGGAACGTGAATGAAATTCTGATTTCACCCAACCAAACAATTGGGAATTGGAATGGGCCTTTTTTATTCCTATTCCAGACCTTTATTCCTATTAACAAATGGGCCTTAAATTCAGAACCTGTTCGAGCATTTTGCTTTTTCTAGCAATTGTGAAACACCACTTGAGTGTTTAAAGGTATCTCTATCTTTTAAAAAAAAGTACTGTTGGACCATAATTAAGACAGATTGGCATGTTAATCAAATGTGGTATCTCCATGCCTATTTCCCTTTTATGGATCAGCTGAAAGCAATAAGAAAAAGACATACAAACATGTTGAGAGCACGAGGAACATCTTCCATACTTGTATGTTAAATTCATAAAGAGATATTTAAACGTGCAGCTGGATGCTATGCTCTCCCATGTTCACATGCTTTTTACTTTCAAGAGATCCCATATCTTTCCAACCACTATATCTCTGATTACAAATTTTAATCTTGATGCTTTAGGCTGTGTTTGGTTTGAAGGAAAAAGTAAAGAAACCTGTACAAAGTTTCCATACTTTGCCTTTTCTTTCCTTATTTATTTTTTTCTTCAAACCAAACGCAGCCTAGTGATTAATGTTTCAATGTTATTTTAATAATGGAATTAAATATAACATATATTTTAATAATTCCTTATTTAAAGAATTCTGAAAAAATAAAACAACGACCTAATCTTCACAAGGACTGCTGCAACTGTAAATGTTAATGACGGACTTTCTAATTACAGAAAGAGGAAAGACAGTAGGCAGGGAAGCTGTACAGGCATTCAACTCGCAAAGTTACTCAACTGAAAGCCAATGCATGCCACTACGCAAAACTCTATCTAGGCTTCAATCTTCATAGAAATTAATTTTTACAAACATATGCACCCACCAGCCCTTGGATTATAATTGGGAGCTTCCACGGGGGAGTTGCTTCCCCATTCTCAAATTATTGGAGCCTAGAAGTGATTGAGCATGAATGGACTCAGGTTCAGGTTGAGTCAGGTTCCAGGCTTTGTTCTGTCAAAATTTATGGAGATTGTCGACACATACTGCCACCAATCAGCCGATCATGTCCACAGTATGAACCATTAACAGGTTTTAGGCTTGTCGACACATATTCATATTACCACTTGTCAACAGAAAATGTCCATGCCCCGAGCCCCAACCCATCATTTAAATAAAGCGTGAAGCTAGGAAATAAACGTTGGTTTCAAATCCAAGTAAAATTTATTATATGTTCAAACTTCAAACGAATCAAACCTGAGCTCGAGTCCTGGGCCTCAAAATATCTTCAAGCCCAATGAAGAATGGGCCCATGAACAGGTCTAATTCGTAATAATAGTAAACTTGATCAAACAAACGTACCAACATGCGGATCATGTTACTGTAATGCCACCAAGCTATCTCTCGTAGAGTTTTTTTTTTTTCAATGGTTATCAATTTAAGGTTTCATTTGGTTTTTCATAATTATTGAAAAAAAAGAAGGGATAATTTTTATATTTTAAGATGAAGAGAGAGACGTTCATGGTAGGTAAATGATATAAGAATTTAAAAAGAAAAACAATTGTATTTCTATGTCATTGAAATGATTCTTTTATTTTAGACAGTTTTTTGGAGAAAATGAAAGTATTTTTGGGTCAATTAGGGTTTAAGAGAAAAGGGCGAGGAAAAGAAAAGAAGAAAGGTTTAGGTGGGTATTTTGGTAATTTAACACCACAACACATTTTGGCCGTGTATTGGAAACATCTCCCAATGATGATATCATTGATTCTGGTACTATTATCGGGATATGTTCCTAATATACGGCGGGATGTGCTGTGGGGTGGAGATGTGAACTAGTTTGTGTGGAGCCTTTTTTGAAAAATGAAAACTACACTAAATCCTAAACTAGCACTACAAGACAAAGGAATAAAATATTCAGTTCAGCCGCTTCAGCTGTTACAAATCAACTCCTAATGCCTGTTTTGGGAGGGCTGAAATGCGACAGCTTTTGATTTTCTTAGGTGGGATCTACACGGACGGCCTAAAAGCCTTGTTTGATAGAAAAATCCGGAAATCCCAATCGATGGTCAGTGGGCTGTCAGCTTCAGTGTTTTTATGGTTTGTTAGGAGCACTCCAATGCAATTCAACCAGCTAAACTGAGGGGTCATTTTGCAAGTTTTTTTGAGAAGATCTTCTGTTAATTTTGACACTTAAAAAACATATTGAGTTTTTGCATTAAGATCTGAGCAGTTTGAAACTCATTTGGTTAAAGCACGTCTTTTGGAGTGAAAACAAATAGAAAAAAAAATGCAAAAGTTCCATTTGAAGTTTTTCAAAAATTGTCTATTTTGGGCTTTTTGCATCTTTTCAACATATTGACTTTTAGTGGCTAGATCTATCGCAAACCAAATGGAAAAAGACCGAATTACGGTCTATCAAACTTGTAAATAACTGATAGACCACACGGAATGACGCACCAAATGGGGCTTGAGTCTTCACCCCTTTTGAAAGAGAGCCCCTCCTCCTCCTGTATTATTTTTTGGTCAAACCCAAATAAATTAACAAAAAGTATAAATATAAAGTGCAAATATATACAGAACAATGGAAAATACAAGGTTTTGCACACTATATCTCAAACTGAACTTTGGGCTGTGTTTGATTGCGGTGCAATTTTATTTGTATTAATATAAATGTATGGGACTGCAATTGAAAGAAATGCACATTTTTAGTTAATTTTATTTTGGATTTTACTTTATTCTGCTTCGTGTCGTTATTTATTTACTTCATTTGTAATAGAACCAAACAAAATAAGCTGAGATTTGAAACAAAAAGAGGTAAGGATTTACACTCAAATCATGTGCACTCATAACATTGCAACCAAACACAACCTTAAGGAGACCGATGTCATTATCCACTTGGACCACTTCAGAACTCAGAAGCCGGTCGTCCGCGGGACAACTTATCCATTTCATTATCTAGCTCACCGTTGGCTGAAACATGAAAACATCTTCCAAGGATAATTTCGTAATTTTATCGCGTCGAGACATTCTTGTGCGCTAGGAGCCAATTGTCGTTGGCCACGAGCTGTGACACAGTCACACAGACTTTTCCAGAACAAGCTCAAAGCTTCGGGAGCCTCTGAGAATTGAAACAACCAAAACAAAGAAAATAGAGGAAGAAACTGCGAAAAATATCTGACTCATGAGCTGATCGTGATCGTGTCGTGTTTCTGTCGAACTCCCGCTCGAATTTCTTGAAAATATGTCTGCGTATCGATGGAAGAGCTTCTATGAAGATGAAGATCGACCAGAGAAGCCTCGGAGGTATGGAGTCACGGAGATGAGGGGCCCTCATTACACTCTTTTGAGCCAAAATGTTCTTCAGGTCTCCTTCTCCTTTTAATGGCCATTCCTCTCATCTGCAAAATTTGTTTCTCCTCTTTGCATATCAGCATATGCATATGTTGTTGCTTTCTTTAATTTGATCTTTATCAGATTAATTGTAAGTATTTTGGCAAGTTTAGGTGCCATTTTTTCTTAAGGAGAATATCGAGGAAAGCTAATTTCAGATTTGGGTATTATTTTATTAAGATAAGATAATGGGCGATGCGGTGACCTTCTTATACACTGTTTTCGGTTTCTAAGGAATCTCAATATATGAATGTTTAATTTTCTAAAATAGTATTTGAATGAAATTTCTTTATTGACTAATGAATTATTTTTTTTTCTTGGTGAAAAAATGTTAATGAATTAGTTTGTCGCTGATAAATAAGGCATTGACGTAAATTTATTTGAGCTTCGGATATGATCGTATTTTAACGGTCATGCAACTGGGTTATCGTAATTTGTCAACTGAAGCTTTGTTTTCATCAAAAGCAGTTTCTCTTAGGTGGAACTATATTTTTGTTGAACCGACGAGGCTTTCTTCTTACTAATTACGCACTTCATCTTTCTTTTTAAATTTTACAACGAGTTCTTTTCGATGTGTATGTATTTCATCTTATTGGGAGCATGAAAATGGTGAATGCACTTACTTATCCCGTTTCACTTTTTCATTAGTATTTCTATATTTTGTGCTTATTGAGCGAAATCAAAACGAAGAATTCACATGCCGTATTTTACTTTTAAGTTGTGCTTCAAACTTTTTTTTTTAAACTTTTAAGTTGCCTTTGATGGCTTAATTTTAAACTGATCTATGAAATTCAAGTCCTTGTAAAAGAAAATCGTTGTGTTTTGACCTCTTAATATTTCTCGAATAGATTGATTGAATTTTATTAAATATCTACTGAACATTGTTCAACGGTCTCTGTTTGGTGAAGTCTTTTGTGTTGTGTATGTGGGAGGAGGTGTTCGTACCCTGTAACTTGGGTCAAATCCCATCTTTGCCACCTAAAGACTTATAAAACCTACGTGAAACCCGAGAAAGCAAAGTCCAGCCACATCTTATTTCATCACCCTAGTAATACTAACATCTTCTATATTGTTTTTTGATCAATACTAACATCTTCTATATTCGTTATAGGATATTTTTGAATCCATGGGAGATTTTGTTGATGGATTGAAGTTTGCTGGAGGCTCACACAGTTTGATGCCAAAAGCTTTTATCAAAGAAGTAACTGACATGGCTCACAGACATAATGTATATGTAAGTACAGGAGACTGGGCTGAACATTTGATTCGTGGAGGACCATCTGCTTTCAAACAATATGTGGAGGTAGAGAAAGAGTGGGAATCTTATCCCTATTATTTTATTGGTCGGGGAAAACAACTTCACTTTTTCTAACACATGTTTTCTGCAGGAATGCAAAAATCTGGGGTTTGACACAATTGAGCTAAATGCAGGGTCACTTACCCTTCCTGAAGAAACTCTCTTGAGATTTGTGCGCCTGATTAAAAGTGGTGGATTGAAAGCAAAACCTCAATTTGCAGTGAATTTCAACAAGTCTGACATCCCAGTAGCTGGTGATAGAGCATATGGGGCATATATAGCTCCAGTTCCTCGAACATCTGGTACTCGCTTAGACTTTTGCATGTTCAAACTACTTGTGTCTAGATCTTGCAAACTAGTAAATTTATAAAATAAATAACTTATGTAATATGCCACTTGCAATAGACTATGGGAGCATGAAATATTGCTTTGAGCCTTTAGGAGTACATTGTGTGCTACAAGTTTAAACTTGACTCCCTTGATGTGGTGACGAGATTAGCATAACATTTGTTGTTGCCTAAGAAAGAGATTTTTTTTTTGTTTAATTTTTTTTTTTTTATGGAACTTGGACCTGGGTATGAGTCATATTCTGAGATAGTAGCCCTGGAGAACAATCCCAATTTTCCAAAACATTACTTAAGGACACCTCTTACTGGTAAATAATGTTTCATACAAGTTTAGGATATAGGAGAGTTTGTCAGATCTGTAGAACAAATTGAAGCTATTCAAAGTATGTAGATAATGCAAGTGATGAAGATCAAATGTAGACTAATGTGCTTAGGAATATTCTGAAGTGGCTGAACTGAATGATGTATTATTGTGCCTTCTAGTGAATAAGTTTTTCAGGTGGTTGTAAGATCCTTAGTGGTCGAAACTGAAGTTGAGTTGATGATGTAGGACAGGGTAGGCTACTAGGGGTCATACTAACTTATGATCTAGTGGTGGGATTTGTGGGGTGAATAAGGGGTTGTGGGTGATTAAATAGGAAGAATATGGATGGAGATGGAAAGACAAGTAGACAACTTGCTGTCCACCAAAGAATGAGCAGGACAATAGATGAGAGAGAACGCTTTCTGTTAGGGGTAAACAACGAAGAGACAGATCACTTAGAGGAAGAGAAAAGAGAGTGGGGGTGGAGGGAGGGAGAAAATTTCTAGCAACAACCAGAATTCACTAACCCAAACTTTATTTCATCAAATCAACTCTCGATAAACTCCAATTGCAATGGTTCTATTTATATACTCAACTTATTGACTTGGCTATCCCTTTACATACTCCAATCTGGACCAGGAAGCTGACCCAAAACAACTTGTAATAGTTTTATAACTATGACAAATCCATATAACCACAATGAAAATAAGGACTCTAACTTACCCAGACTTTATTTCATCAAATCAACTCTCGATAAACTCCAATTGCAATGATTCTATTTATATACTCAACTTATTGACTTGGCTATCCCTTTACATACTCCAATCTGGACCAGGAAGCTGACCCAAAACAACTTGTAATAGTTTTATAACTATGACAAATCCATATAACCACAATGAAAATAAGGACTCTAACTCCTAAACAACTCTACATTTTATAACTTAATTTAATAGACATCAGAAATTACTAAAAATAGTAATCTATGAGCTTACTAAAAATAGTAATTACAAGAGTTACTACAAATTGTAAGTCTAGAGTTGCCATTTATTGTAATTTCGAAATAACAGAAAATTCCTGAACAGCTTTAAAAACCCTATTTTAGGAGGCCTATGACTAGAAAAGATATAAAGAACTGGAGCAATGACAATATGCTTTCACCCAAAAAATTCTGAACTTGGCATAGGAATTGATAATTGGTTTGTTTCCCCACGAATTCTTTCCTTTTTTATTCATCTATATCAGTTGATTAACATACCCTCAACTATTTCATTATTTAATTGTTTTACCTACTAAAAGGAAATGCAATAGTTGATTCATTTGAGCCACTTGAGAATATCTCAGTTGTGAGTTGCTCAAATTTCACGAGCTGTTCACCTTTTATTAGGTGTGCACATAATCCATGCCTCAATTAGAATCTGGAATGTAATGAATATTCCACCAGCTTTGACAAAATATGGAACTTTGGGATACTGAAATTAGGTTCATCTGTAATTACTTCTCAATTTGCACTATGACCCTATGTAACCCAATAAAACACCAAGGGACCAAAATGTACCACCATTGTCCTTCATATATGCTTATTTCTTTGAAAAGGCATGGTTGTGACTCCTAGATTTACTCCTCATACATTGGCATTTTTAAAATATCCCTCTGATGTTGTGTATTTACATTGAGGAGAGCCAATGCATCTTCTAGCATGAGGAAGGTGAAGTGTCTTGTTGAGGTAAGACACTTCTAGAAAGAGATGTGGGAGCATGGGTAAACTATGGATAGTAGAAGTGTACTTCAAAAAATTATGAAGCCATCATTAAGGTGGAAGGCTGTAGGCCCTAGTCTGGCGCTTCGTGGCCCTTAGTTTCTGTCATAGCATATCTATGCCTCACTTCTGGTGGAAGGTTCCCGGTTGGGAACAGAAGCTTTCAGGAGTTTAAAATGTGGATGTTCCATCTGTAAGGGAATGATTAGGCTATTGTCTCATGACTTACAGGGAAAGGTTCCTTATAGTCTCTTTTCAATTATTTTTATAAGACCATTTTGTATCATCCACTGGATTCTTGTTGATTGACCATAGGTTATTGGATTTGACTAAGTTCTGAGACAATATTTGATGACACCAGAAGTACACCTCAGCTATGCCTAATAGTTGGGATCCAACCTCTATATTAAGGATGTTGTAATGCTACTAATTGAAAGCAAGTTTATGGGAAGCTGAGGGATATGCAATACACAATTCAGGTTAAGGCCATGGGAAAGGGATATGGATCCTTGGCCGGTAATGGAAGAAAAAGAACCATCTGCAAATCTCACTCTATCCCTTCCTGACAAAAGGCTATAAGACTAGAATAAGTTAGGCTTACCGATCATGTGGTTGGAGGCCCCTGAGTCAATGATCCAAGGGGAATCTGTGGGAGTAACATGGAATGCAGAAGTCATATTACCTGAAGTGGATGCAAATGAAGTGGAGGGAGTACCAGTGACTGAGCTGTCCATTTGCCGCAAGGCCCTACCATAAGATTCCAGGTGCTCTCTGAATGAATTCATTATATCCTCCTTGGGGTCTGACTTATTAGGGTGGTCCCGGGTACTATCGGCAACTTGAGTGTCTTGGGTTACCTCATGTGCTGTGCTCATTTTCTTCAAATGACCTTTACCCTGTTCTTGATTCTTTGCTGCCCACTTAGGTTTCCCGTGGATGTCCCAACAAGTGTCACGTGTATGTCGATAACGCCTACAGTGGGTACAATATAGCTTATCTTTATCATCCGCCTTCTTAGGGTCACTTTTCTTTCCTGTTGAACTATTATTCATTGCAGCCAAGGCAACTTGTTGCTCCCCCTCAGCTGTAACCATCACATTTCACCTGTTTTCTTCAGATTGGACAAGGGAGTATACCTCGTGAACCGTAGGCAACTCTTTGCTTCCTACGATCTGCACCCTCAACGGTTCATATGCAGGGTTCAGTCCCAACAAAAAAGCAAACACCCGTTGCTGAGCGACCAGCTTCCTGTAGGCCTTAGCATCATCATCGTGCTTCCACTCTATGGCCTGATAATGGTCCAACTCCTTCCATATGGAGGTAAGGGCTGAATAGTATGAGGACAAGCTACGGTTTCCCTGTTTACATGTTGAGGATTCAGCTTGCAACTAGTAAACCTTGGCGTAATGCCTTTGCTCAAAATAGGTAGTTCTGGCCTGTTCCCAGATCTCACTGGCGGTGTCTGCCCACATAAAATTCTTTTTCACATCAGGTTCCATGGCTGCGAGGAGCCAAGACATCACCATACTGTTTTCTTGGTCCCACCTATCGTGTTCAGCCGTCTCACCCTTGGGTTCTTTCACCCTTCCATTGATGTAACCAACTTTACCCCTTGCCGTTACATAGAGTTTTACACTCTTAGCCCACTCCAGGTAGTTCAGACCGTTTAAAGGGGTAATTGGCATGGGAAAAACCATGTTTTCACCTTCCATACCCGCTGTGCTGTGGGTTGGTTTAGCCCCCGACGAAGGTAATTCATGACTTGCCATTGAATACTACTGAAAACCAGTCCAAATATCACCCAACAACACAGCCGCCACAATCAGAATGTGAACAACTCAGGGTTTTGTTATGGACGCATTCGTGGGGAAGAAGTACCGCCGCCGGCAGCAGCAGTAACGTGGGACCCTCATCAGATTATCTAGCTAGCCACAGTTCATCTTACCTTATCCTTATCTTATCTGCTTTCTTACTCTTATCTTATTTGTACCAATAAGGATTAGTATAGAGTCTGATTTATCTTAGGGAGTTTTATCCTTCTTGAGTTAGGGAGTCTTATCTAGGAGTCTTATCTATCTTATCTGTAAGCAGTTTAGTTAGTCTTATCTAGGAGTCTTATCTATCTTATCTGTAAGCAGTTTAGTTATCAAGGAGTCTTCCTACAAGGAGGACTCTTACCTCTTGTAATCTCCTATTTAAGGAGCTGAAATTATTGAATAAAGATATCAAATTTCCAGTCAAGAAAGAGAGTAAAAGGAGAGTTCGGTGATCTCTCGGACAAATCACCCTCTAGGATGCCAAGATAGGTTCAGCTAGGAAGGGGAGGAACAAGGGAAAACAGGAGCTTTTCCCCGTGGACCGACCCATGACGAGATCCTATTCCCGGGCCCATAACAGGTTTACTCCTAGAATGTGAGCGAAAGAACACTAAATATTGCTGAGAACACAGGGAATACTGCTAAGAACAAGGGGTTCAGTCAACACAACGTCCAAACAGAACAATAAATCAGTCCGGTAATCGGTTCAGCACCACCAATACAGTCATTACAATCAGTCTGACTGTAGTTCACACACTCTAACCATCCAACATCCAAACAAATAACTATATAATCAAGGCATGAGCCCTACGCACCATTGGGCAAAGAAGGCTGAGACAAACTGAAACAAAAAACACACCTGTTCAGCACTTGTACGAAGGTGCTAATCTGAACTTGACTTCACAGCATCGAACAGAGGAGTCTGCACCAGCATCACCCTTCTCCGACTAGGGTTTTCTTGCTATTACGGCCAGGAAAAAGAGATCACAAAAAACTGCTAGGGTTTCCCAAAAAACTGCCGCCAAACACTGCTAGGGTTTCTGCAGAAACAGCCGCCAGACACCTGCTAGGGTTTCTGCAGAAACAGCCACGTCCAAACACTTAAGAACTGGGCAGGAGGGATCGTAGGTCTTTTTCAACCCAGAGAACCTGCTCTGATACTGTGTGGTGATTCGTGGGGATTGGGAGAGAGAGAGAAAGAGAGAGAGAGGAAGAGAGAGGTATGGTTGAGAGAGAAAAAGCATCTACTGGCAGCCGCCAGTTTTCTATTTATATTAACTTCATAAAAGAGTCTGAAATTACAAGTATGCCCCTGGCGGCATATCCTAGAATCAAAATAATGAGAAAAAAGAAAGAAGAAAAAACAAGTAACTGTAACTGTAACTGTAACTGTAACAGCAGCTATTAAGTAAGCCTTACAACAAAGGAAAAGGAAGGAAGTAGACATGGCAAGGGATTTTCAGAGTCTCAAGAGACCAGAAATTAGAAAGAGAACAATCTGAAAGACCAAACCTTAAGTTAATGGTTCTTATGGTCTAATAAATTTCTTTATTGAAATGACATTTGATTCTCTGAAATTAATAAGAATGCTTACTTGTATGGTCAATGCTGACAAGGCTGATATTATTAACTTAATGCTATGGCTGCTTTCAGTTTCTATTCAGCTTAAGTAAAGCCAGACATTTAAGTTTTTGTTTGTAGGTAGATAATCATTTCCCTTCTCTTCTTCCTCTATCTCTTTGAACTTTTCTTACATGAGACCCCTTTTGGTTCATAGTGTAGTACATGCTAGGTTGATGTAAAAATAAAAAAAATACTCTGCAAGACAAAATTTAGGGTTAAAACTCCAATATTGATGAATAAATTTGATTCAAGGCAACTCAACAAGTAAGCTTTCTACTATCTGATTTCTGGACATTACTTAAAACTTGATGTGAAATTTAGTTTTCTGGAAAAATTTCAAGAGAAAGTAACTGGGTTAGGAATGGAATACAAGAACTGAGAATTGGTGTTTTCAACTAACCAAATAAATCTTAAAGGAGAGAAAATTTAGATCCTGGGATAAACCCCTGGGGATTACACTGGAATCAAGTTGTCACTATACATTACATCCATGTGTGCTCCTAACTTAGCTAAACATCTGCAATTGAGTTTAGTTTCCTCGGAATCCAAATCAGATTAGCACTCAGCAGATTCAGAGATTCTCTCGCTTCTGTCAAGAAATGACTTAGTCTCCAAGGACCTCCTTCTTTTTCTCTTAACCATTTGATAGTATTTTCTGTATCTCCTGCTATGGTTAACTTTTGAATGCTCAGGCTTTTCACTATTCTGATTCCCATGAGTGCTGCCAACACTTCCGCCTTGGTAGAATCAGTGACACCTATTGGACCACTAAAAGTCCACACAGTAATATCTCTTTCATCTCTTACTATGCCTCCTATGCCAGCTGCTCCTGGGTTGCCTGATGAGCTCCCATCAAAGTTTAGATTTGTCCCTCCCTCCCTTCTTGCTAACACATGGGGAACAGCAGGGGGGAGATCGGCTGGGAGAAGAGAACCTGAGCACTTCTGTTGAGATGATTTACTGAGACTCCTTTGAACATATCAGAATTAGTATCCCAAAGATTACAGCGTAGAATAATTTGAGAGACTAACTTCTCATGAGATTTTGTCTTGTTTTCAAATATGTGATTATTTCTTTCTTCCCAAACTCCCCACAACACAGCATGTAGGATTGTTTGCCAATAGACTTTGCCTCTTTTGCTAAGACCTCTATCATGCTACTGTTGAATGAAATCCTGGATGCTTTCAGGGGCAACCCAACTATCCCTGCCATCTTCAGGAAGTGGTGCCAAATTTTCTTTGTCTCATTGCAGTGGAGTAAGTGATTAGTTGATTCTCCTGCACTCAAGCATAATGTGCAGACATGGGGAGAAATGAAAAGTCTTCCAAAGCTTTTCTTTTGGAGAAGGTCACAAGTGTTGATCCTTTGCAAGCTGGCTTCCCACACAAAGAAGCAAACTCTTGTGGGGATGTGGCTATTCCATACTTTCTTGAACGGGAAGGGGGAGGTCTGAACACCTGTAGTCAAAACCTTGTAGAATGACTTGGAAGAGAATTTGCCTATTGGGTGAGGGGACCAAATCGTAGAGTCTTGGGAACTGGGTGAGATGTAAACCTCCTTTAAAGTGTGGAGTAGGTCTGCTACTTCAGTGATCTCTGGTTCTCTTAGGGGTCTTCTAAGGCTTAGGTTCAGGGTGTTTTCAGAGGAAGAGGCAGGAATGCAAGCAGAAATGGTTGCATCTTGATCTTGTGTTAGATTAAAGAGTCTTGGGTAAGACTCAGCTAGGGTAGAGTGGCCCCACCAGAGGTCTTTCCAGAATTTAATCTTACTACCATTACCTACTTTGGAGATTGCTATCCCAACCGTTGGAGCTTGTCCTGTACTTGCTAGAGATGATAACTTCCCATAGAGAGTTTGATTCTTTGGGGAATCTCCAAAGACACTTCCCCGAAAGGGAAGTATTCTTCTCCTTGAGATGGCCAATACCCAATCCACCTTCCTCCTTAGCTTTGCATACTTGCTCCCAAATTACTAAGTGACTTCTTTTTTCCCCATCACCTTCCAAAAAGAAGTTTCTTTGAAGTTTCTCAATCTTAGATCTGACTTCCCTTGGAATTTGGAAGACCGACAAATAATAGATTGGCAGATTTGCAAGAGAGGCCTTTAAGAGCGTGAATCTGCCCCCTTTTGATAAATAGCAGCTCTTCCAAGTTGCTAGTTTCTTCTCGCATTTTTCCAACACTGGCCCCCAAAAGCTGATATTTTTCAGGTTCCCTCCTAGTGGCATCCCCAAGTAGAGGATTGGCAAGGACTCCACTTTGCATCCCAGAACGGCTTTAAAAGATTCCAACAGACCTGCTTCTACCGAATTTATTGCCACAACACTACTTTTGGAGAAGTTGACCATCAAACCAATTACCCACTCAAAACAATTAATCACCCTCTTAACATTGGTTATGTTGTCTAGAGATGCTTCCAAAAATAAGATAATGTCATCTGCGACTGTAGATGTGAGACATGGAGAACATCTCTTCCCACTTCAAAACCTTTTACCAAGTTTAACCTTTTAGCTTTGTTGAATGGCTGGTTGAATATATCCATCACCAAAGTGAAGACAAAGGGGGATAGAGGACAACCTTGTCTCAGACCATGACTTGCCTTGAAGTAGCCTTTTGGTTCTACCCCCCCCCCCCCCCAAAGTCTATAACCTTTAAAATTTGGTGAATACACTCCTAATCCACCTTGTCGCAGGCTTTTTCAAGATCTAGTTTAACTATGACCCCTGGCTTTCCATTTACTTTTCTGTCTTCTACACATTCGTTTGCTATATAACCTATAAGAATGCTATCCACTATTTGCCTTCCTTTCACAAACACAAACTGGTTTGAGGAGATTAGGTCTCCTAGGACTTCTTTTAGTGTTCTTGATAGCACCTTGGCTAAAATCTTGTAAAATCTCCCTACTAGGCTAACCGGTCTGAATCCTTTACTTCCAAGGGTCCCCCTTTCTTTGGAATGAGACAAATGAAATTGGAATTCAATCCTTTGTTCCCAATGGCCGAGGAATTGAAGTCCCTGAAAACCTCCAAGAGATCTTCTTTTGCAATATCCCAACACAGCTGAAAATAGAACATTGGGAATCCATTTGGACCTGGTGCCCTATCTCCATCCATTAGAAATACTGCCTCTTTGATTTCTTGCTCTTCAAACTCTCTTTCAAGCCAGATTTTCTTCTCTTCTGATAATTCTTGCCCTTCCCACCTGTCCAGAGAGTACTGATTAGAGAATTCTTTAGTGTAAAGATTCTTGAAGTAAGAGAGAAAGGCCTCAGTAATTTCCTCTGAATCCTCCACTTCCATATGGCCTACTTCGAGTTTGGAGATGAGATTTTTCCTGTGTCTTCCTGAAGCATAAGAGTGAAAGAATCTGGAGTTATTGTCTCCTTTTACCACTTCACCCGTGATCTTTGTCTCCAGTAAATTTCTTCCCTTCTAATCAGTTTTTCCCACAGAGTTCTCAGGTCAGCTCTTCTCCTTCTATCTGTTTCATATAAGTTGCAGTTTTGATCTCTGAGGTCCAGCTCTTCTAGTTCCCCAAGAATTTTACCCTTCTCTTCTTCAAAGGCCTTAAACTCCTCTTTCCCCCAAGCTTTTAGATTGCTTTTTAAGAACTTCAATTACTGTAGCAGTCTGAAGCCAGCCCAGCCCTCCACTTTACATTCCTCCCACCAAGAAGCCACCTTCTTGCTGGAGTCCTTATGAGTGGTCCACCTCTTTTCCAATCTCAAGGGAGCCTTGCGATTTAAACTCAGATCTGTTTCTAAGGCAATTGGCCAGTGATCTGAGGTGCAGCGAGGGCGGAGTTCTTGAATCAGGCTAAGGAACTTCTCTACCCATTCTGAAGAGACTAGAAATCTGTCAAGTCTGCAACTTATCGCGTTTTCTTGCAGATTTGACCAAGTGAGTCTCCCGTTGTTTAGGGGGAGATTATACAAGTTGTGTCTATTTACGAAGCTTGAGAACTTCCTCATGCTTCTTGTTGGAGATCTGCCATTGGAGTGCTCATTACTGAACCTTATGACATTGAAGTCACCACCTATGCACCATGGGTATCATGGAATTTGTGTACTGAATAGGAATTTGGCCCGTAAACTTCAGTCAATATCCAGTTAAAGCCATCTTTCTTATTAGTGAACAAGACAGAAATAGAAAAATCCCCTTTGTCTATTTCTATACCTGAGACTTCATTCCAAGCAAGAATAATTCCTCCTGACGAACCTGTTGCGGGTACCACCACCCATTTTTTTCCTCTGATTCTCCAGATTGCGTTGATCAGTTTTCTATCAACTACTTCTTTTTTAGATTCTTGTAAAATAATGATATCTGGGTTGTCTCTTCTTAAAGTCTCTTTCACTAGACACCTTTTCAGCTGCCCTCCCAATCCCCTGACGTTCCAACATAGAATCTTCACTGGGCCTCTCTTGTTGAATTTCCCTTAGCCACCCTATTAGCTGCTGACCTGTTATCCGTCAACCCCCACTGTGCGTTTCAATTCCCACTTGGACCCTCTTCTATCACTTCCTCCCTGATCTTTCCTTCTCATCTTACTGTCTTCCTTCGCTGCTTTCTGATTTTCTGCTTCTTTCTCTCTTCTTTTGAGACCGAGAAGTTTGGCCATCTCCTCTGTACCACTTTCCAAACAGCCTTCCCTTTTGTTACTGTTCTGAATTTATTCATTTGCCTTCCTTGCCGCGGAGTCTGGGCGATGACTATCAATCTGTTGTGGTTGGGATAGCTCTCTATTCAAACCTGGAAGACAAGAGGAAACATGGTTGCTTCTTTGAGAAAGAGATAAAGGAGCCGAAACAGAACTAACAAACAAAGAGGGGGGAGAGGAAACTCTTGTATGTGGTTGAAGGCTGTAGGGAGTGTTGGGAAGGTTTGGAGGCGAATCCCGTCCTTGCCTTCTAGCAAGGCCTTCTGAGTCTACATCTCCGTATTCTGGATCAACCAGAGACCTTTGTTCAAGCAATTTTACACTTCCTCAACTTTCCTTCCCCAAAAACAAAGATTTTGCCCTTGTGAAAGCAACCTCTCGCAGATCCGGTTCAGTCTCTGTTGCGTAGGAGCTTACGTCTTCCCCAGAGTCTTCGTCTTCATACAGAGAAGAGTAACTTGACCTTAACGAAGAAGTGGGAGATCTGTTTACATTCCTTTTCTGACCTCCTGAGCTGGGAGGGGTGATTGGTATCTCTTGGCCTTCAAAGGAAGGGGTTTCTGGTGGGCTTGGAAAAAGGGAGTCAGCCTTCTCTGAAGGGAGTTGGGCCTTTAAATTAACTCGGCCCAACTCTTTACAGAAAATTGGGTTCAGTTTCGGGTCGGGTTTGAGCTCTGAGACCTTAGGATCCACTGTGCCCTAACAGTCCCCTGTTTTGCTAAGGTACCTGATAATCCATTAGCTGATCTTTTTGTCCACTTGAAGCAAGCACCAATCTCCCTTGTTAAGCTGACAAACTCCTTCATCAATTGTCTATGTATCCATGCACCCAAACTACCTGACTGCAGCCATCCTATTTACCAAGTTCAAATGCCCTTCTATTTCTATTTGTTGTAGTCCAAACTGCTTTGCGTATCTTACACCTTGCAGTAATACCATGATTTCCACTCAAAGAGTCACCCACTCCTATTGGCCCCGAGAACAATGCTAAAATTCTGCCTTCACCATCTCTGACAACACGCCCTATACTTGAGGGTCCCGGGTTGCCTATAGAACTGCCATCGAAGTTCAGCTTTACTCTGTTTTATATTGGTGGGGACCAAATTTCCTGTATCACAGGTTTAAGAGAGCTTGTGCTTGCCACAACACCCCAACTCCTATAAATATCTTCAGCTGAGAAGTCTTTAATTTAAATATATCAATTGTTTTCAGGCAGTGGAAATTTTTTAGTCACTTCTACAATTTCCTTTTTGGATCTAGCCATGCTTTTAAAAATCCTGTTGTTTCTTTCTTCCCAAATTGGCCAAAGCACTGCTACTCTTGTAGCCATCCACAATTCTTTCCCGCTTCTTCAGTTGCTTGAAAAAATTTGGGTCAAAGAGGCCTATCACATCCAAGGGAGGGGTCCACCTACAACCAAAGAGAGAAGAGAACCAAGACCAAAGAAAGGACGCAAACGGACAGGAAATCAATAGATGTGTGATCATCTCACCAGCTCCTAAGAAGAGACTACAAACATGGTGTGAAAGGCATAGATGTGGCCTTTTTCTGTGGCAAATCCAAGGATTTTGATAAAGAAAGAAAATAGAATTTAAGTGGCTATAAAAAGGATAACGTTTTTTCTTCATAACGTGGAAATGTATAATCTGCAAAGGGGTTGATATTACATCTTTCTCATTTGTTAAACAAGTTCAATTCCCGTTTGCATGAAACAATTATCTCCATGCTTTTGGTGATTATGTAGAAGACTTCAACAACAATGAAGTAGTGATGTCTGTAATAAATTTGTGTGCCATCCATGTTTCAGCCACAACTTCCTCCAATTGTGTGATATTGGGGGAATTGGATGGCTAATTGAAATGACTATTATATGGTGCCAAATTAAAGCATTTGGACATGTTTTGACATAGGAAAACTATGGCCACAAATAAAATGACTTGTTTCTGTCTTCTTAGTTTCCTTCTTTTATCTTTTCCATGCATCTCGTATAGGGGTCTTTTTTTAATTTTGCAATATTTCTCTTTATTCTGCAATTACCATTATCTTGATAAACCATGTATGTAATTAATGCTTCAGCATGATTTTAAAAAATGCCTACTAGGTCAGTAATGATGTTCAAGGTTCAAAGTATCAATATGTATTACACTGTATTGTGCATATTGTGTTGGTGTCGAAGGTCACCAAAATGATAATTAATGAGAGTTAGGGGGCTTGAACGGTTTCTGATGTTAATAGCCATCCTAATGTGTCAGAATGTAAATATCAAACTGAAAAAAAAAAAAAATAGAGAAATGGTCATAGGAAACTGACAATACAGAATTTTTGCGTCTTGCGAGTATCCATATTTTAGACCTTGTTGGTTTTCATGTTGGTCCTAGCTATTACCGGTCTTGGGAGGTGTCAACTTGTATGGACCTAACCTTTGCCATTTTCATGCACGCCAATTTCAGATTTGAACCCACACTGTCATGCTTGACATCCTGAGATTTTACCACTGAACTATGCATTGACCTTTTTGGTAGCCTCTGATTTAAAAATAAATAAAATAAAATTTATCCACCATACATTTTATATGCTTACTTTGCTAGTCACCATTATTTTGATTTACAGAAATTGTTGAGGATGTAGACTTGCTGATCAGAAGGGCTGAGAGATGCTTGGAAGCCGGAGCAGACATGATCATGATTGATGCTGATGATGTATGCAGATATGCCGATTCATTCCGTACAGACATTATTGCAAAGATAATTGGTCGCCTAGGACTTGAAAAGACCATGTTTGAAGCATCAAATCCCAAAACCTCTGAGTGGTTTGTCCAACAATATGGACCAAGGGTACCAAGCTTGCTTATTTGGCATTTCTTATTCTTAATGGTTTTACCTAAGTCATGGATTGCACCAATACAAAACATTAATTATTTATCTGGCTGCATTTTCAGGTGAACCTCTTTGTTGATCATTCTCAAGTAATGGGTCTGGAGTGCATAAGAGGCCGCAACTTGGGTAAAAACCACATGTCTGTTCTAGGGCCATCTTATCTTCTGTTGTAAAACGGTGCCATTTCCATAGATTCCAATCACTTGTTGAATTGTTTTGGCTGTCTTTGTGTCTGGTGTTTGTTAAGGACTTCAAACGATGTTGTATGTTTGTTTGTGAATGATGCATACTAGTCCTGTTATGTTTTTATGTACATCATATTAATAATTTATGTTCTCTAAGTTATATAATAGGAATATACCTTTTTGCCCGTAGCTATATTTCTTGTAGTGACCTTTTGGTATATAGCTACTATAGGTTTTTTTGACCTAATAGTAGTTCACCTTTTGGTTTATTGTATATATATATATATACAATATTTATTCTTGTTTTTTTTTATTTTTTTTTATTTTTTAATTTCACTATTTATCCATTAAACCAATAAGCAAATAACATATGCCTAACTATTTCTAACAATCATAAAGAAAGAGGGATTTATTTTTCTAATGTTTAGCCAAGTGGCATCACCTTCCTCCACTTTCTCCTAAATTCTCTCTAATTCCTATTTATCTCCTAAATTATCTCTAACTCCTATTTATATCTTGAATTATCTCTAATGTAGAGAGATACCCTTCTAAACCATCTCTAATTCCTATTTACCCTCTCCCACACATTTTATCTATATCTATTTTAAAGAAAGTTTTAATTAAAAAAATTCAGAATTATTTAAATATTATAATGAAATTATATACTAACTTTAAAATATTTATTCAAAACAAAAAAAATTAATTATAATAGACTTAATAATATTCATATTATTAATAATCATATATTCTTATAAAATTCATCTTCAAAATATGTAATAACTATAAATTATAATTTTATGAATTACTCAATTTAAATGTTATTCAAATAATAAAAATTTAACATTAAAAAATAAAATGTTATTTAAATATTTCAATAACTAAATATCTTAAATAACAAAACATTAAAAATAGCTAAATAATTATGTACCAAAACTTTTAATATTACGTAATAATATTAAAATAAATAAAATTCAAATAATGAAAAATTTTAAATATTTTACATATTATTTAAATATTTAAATAATGAACTATTTCAACAAAATTGTGTAATAAATTTTAAAAAAATCTTAAAAGTAGAAAAATAACTATAATAGATTTCATAATATTCATATTAATAATAATTTAATATTTTACAAAATTAATAACGAATTATGTAATAATAGTACTAATTATAATTTTACGGATTATTAAATTCAAATAACTAAATAATGTTCTAAATAAATAATTTCACTTATATCAATTAATAATTATAGAAAATAACTTTCAAAAAAATAATATTTATTAGTAATAATTTCACAATAATAGTGTATATATATACTAAAATTAATATTTGCTTTCTTTTCAGTAATTATTTATTGTATTTTTTTTGATAAATATGTTTTCAATAATTATTTATAAATCTATTTTTGTTTTTTTACTTAACAGTAAATTGTCAATAATCATTAGAGATTAAAGAACTATTGTTTAACTTTTGAAATTTAATTTATCGTATTTATTGTATTTTTGTTAGAAATTTATTTTCAGTAATTATGTATTTTTTATAATTTATTGATTAATATTTTTTAGAGATTAAACTATTATTTGAGATTACACTATTTATTGACTAATTTAATTTATTTTCAATATTTATTATATTTTTATAATTATTGTATTTTTATTAGATATATTTTCATTATAAATTTATTTTCAATAATTGTGTATTTTTTATATAAATTTTTAGTAATTATTAGAAATTAAACTAGTGTTATTTATTAGAGATTAGACTATTAATTTAGCTGAAACTAAGAATGTTCAAAAAATACAGATTAGACTATTATTAGAGATTAAACAATTTTCAATAATTGTTAATGTATTGTGTTAAATACCAAAAGAATCTAAGCTTAGCCCAAGTGCATAAGATTTCAATACAGGTTGAAAATGAATTGGGCAGTTCAGGCTTGACTTTGGATTCAGTCTAGGCTCGGGCCTTTGACCCACTTGTTAGGATAAGGCCTGGATTGATAGAATCCGACCCAGCCCACCTGACTTGCACGCGTAGGGTAATCATCGTTCCCCTGGTCCCTCCGCCACCCCCCTCTCCCGGTCTCCGCCCTTGATAGAACAACTCGGCAAGGAAGCGTTTTCGTAACCGTAACGTGAAATGTGGCAATTATGTGCATATTAGTACATAAGTTGGCAAACAGGATCTAAATATCTAATGCATAAAACAAATATAACGTAGTAGTGCAAAAAGTATAAGTGGACCGGCCATTACTGTAACATTGTTGATTTGAACAAAACAGCTTACTTCGAGTTACTAGAGGAGCAAATAGACTTCAGGAAACCTTGAGTTAAGGAAAAGTAACTTGTAATTACTGTCATGTTCACCATAAGTTGTTAAGAAAAAGTAGATTTGAAAATATCGATGAATACTGAACTTAACAGATTGGGAGACAATAAATAATCGTGTTCCATGGATGCAGTTTCTGATAAAGACTAAAAGACAGTGTCCTCCAGCTGTAAGTCAGCTTTTCTCAAAACCAGGTTCTATTTTCTTTTTAACCCAAAAAAACAAGAGAGTGGCCGACTTGGTTTGAGAGGCCGTTGGCCTTTTCTCCGTTTTTTTTTTTCGTTTTTTGGTAACGATTTGGTCTTTCTACCCCCAACTTTGGATTTCTACGAAGA
This sequence comes from Nelumbo nucifera, assembly GCF_055504915.1. Taxonomy (NCBI): domain Eukaryota; kingdom Viridiplantae; phylum Streptophyta; class Magnoliopsida; order Proteales; family Nelumbonaceae; genus Nelumbo; species Nelumbo nucifera. The sequence goes on along the minus strand of NC_142649.1, from coordinate 140,526,634 downwards.
TAACATGCAGGCATAGGACCTGAAAATTAAAAACGACAAAGCAACTTAGCATTTCCATCGGTTCATTTAAGGTCCTGTACTTTGGGCCTACTGTTTCACAAAAAGGACAGTCTATGATTTGCACATGATAAAGAGGGACCCCTATGTAGCAATTTCATATATATGGTTATGACTTGTGAATGGAGTTAATTTTGACAAAATGTGTTGGAAAATTAAGGAGACCTGAGCAGGGGGTTGGTATATGTCTATATACCACCTATTGTCTAGTACTGTAGTAGCATCTGCCATATAATCCTAGAGTTAGGCGATAGAGAAGATCATTGGTAACACAAGTTGACTTGGATGGGACGAGACCAGAAACCTGCTCTAAATTAAAAGCCTTATTGGTGACGAATTAACCATCCAGCTTAGTTTTGGACAAGCTTGGAGTGATTAACGCTAACCCACTTAATTTAGGTTTGTTTTGACAAATTTGTCTTGGGTGGCATTAAATTAAATTGAAGATTGCAGGTTGGTTATCCAGTTGGAGTTCGACCCTTGTTAAGTAACCTATCTTTGGCGTGAAAAATCAAAGTCAATTTCGAATGATCTTATGTATTTGTCATATATTATATTAATTATATATATGGAGTTGCATTCATCACTTTTCATTGAGTGGGTTGTTCAACCTCCACTCCGCACAGTGCCAGTGGGGTTGGTATGGAGGAAGGAGGATGGACCTATCCCTACAATTTGCTTGTCGACATGGTTTCATCTGTTCCCCCGGCCCTTGGACAGACTTTCTAAACTCTCTGGCGTCTACCTGAGTTTACCATGCATGCACCAAACTTTTGTGAAGTCTCATCAGCCCCAATGTATTATGTATAGGTGTGTGTAGTTTTGTTTTGGAGCAGACCCATTTGAGATGACTTATGATTCTTAGATTCTATGAGCCTGAGGATTCAAATAGCATTCTTGGTACGTGGATTCAGATGAATTCTTGAATCACTGCTACTGGTAGTCTGTCTTAACAGTGTCAGGGAAAAGATCTCCAATTCCTGATAATCCTCAAAAGTTTCATGCGATACCACATCTCACAGCTCATAGGCATTCCAAGATTTTCTAGAGAGAGAGAGAATCTGATCATGTGCTTCTTCTTTCATGCAGCGTGACCACTTGGTTGTTGGAACTTGGAAGCATTGAATTTCCGTAGTATCACAATTAAATTACTAATTAGAGAAAACCTGTTCCACCACAAATTTGGGCATTTATTAAGGTGGATCGATTTCCTAGCATTTAATTAAGAAACTTAATTACTTGTTTAGAAATGAAGTTGGATTTAGACAATTGTATAATGGTATTTTTGTTAGAGACTTATTAGAGCTTCAAACAGCAAAGCCAGTGGCCTGTGTAGAGAACTCAGGGGTCAAGGGGCCCATCCTTGTACTTTTGGGGGTTTTAAAACTTGGCCCCCTGTACTATTCTCTCTCAAAATATAAATTAATAATGGACGGTATGCCACGTGTACTGTTACACATTTCTAATGTATTTTAAGATGCTCTTGTTTTTATTTCAAAATCTCTCTTGGTATCCTAAGATTGTATTAACGTCAACCATGTATTAAATCGCCGCAAAAAAAAAAAAAAAATCTAGGCTGATATTAAAGTGGCCTCCAAAGAGTGGAGAGTTAATCTTGGCTATCCAAACAATGCACTTGGAACTTTGGTCATTCAAGTTTGAGTCCCTATCTCCTGTTCATACAAATTTTGCCCATATTTATCGTAGTCATACATGGAGAACATCTCAAACTCTGCATAGTATTATACAGGAAGAGATGTTGTTAATTCACAGGAGATAATACGTTGTGGGTAGACATGGACAGAGTTCTCATGGGCAGGAGATCCGGAATCTTCAAATTTGACACCAAAATTTCTATAAGGTCTTTTTTAAGTAAGGTGATATAAAAATAGACTTGTCTAGTTGGCTGGCCATCAGGATGACGACCTAATTATGATCAATCAATTAATCTCGGCAATCCCATTTATGTACCAATGCTTTAGTTCAAATGAATTGAATTGCCAAATCTATTGAAATATTTGGGCCATTAAAGTGACCAACTAAGATCATATCAGTTAACTAATCTTAATATCCAATTGCAATATGCCAAAGTTTCAACTAATCTATGCCATCTTAATCATAGGTTCATCATGGCGGGCATTACTCCATCTCCTTTCCTTTCTTTGTGATGTTGAAGGTGTAGAAGCATAGGTTATTCTCTCTGTTTTAAAGCATTTTTCGGCGTTTCATCATCAGAAAATCTGTGTGGTAAATGATTATCTCAATGTGATTACTGCTCAATCAGTTATACCTGACATTAAGAATATTACTGCTATTTTTGATGATTTATGTTTCTTTAATGTGCATAGATCTTTAAACTTGATTTCTCATACTTTAACTACAAAATTTTGGGGAATTCACCATGAGAGTTAGTTTGGATTACTCCTCCTGATGTACTCCTTATCTTTTTAGTAATTGATATTGTAGTTGCAGAAAAAAAAAATCTACTAAATCAACCTGGACCATCAAAGTGGTGTTTATAAATTAATGAATGGATTTGGACATCATCAATCAACTCTAATTTTATTTTTTATTTTATCTAGGCCACCATTGTCAACTATTTGTTTACTTACTTCTGTCAATTCACTCACCTTCATTACTCTTAAAATTTCAAGCAAGATTCTGGTCATGACCACCTCTTATTCTAATTCTAACCAGTAACCACTGTCTTTTAAACTAGTGTTTTCTAATTCTAACCACTGTCCTTTACGTTATTGACTCTAATCTCCTTAATTACCCTCCTTCAACCAACCATTTGCATTTTCACCTTCTACCATGGTGGTTCAAAGTATTGACCAAAAATTCCTTTTAAATTATTATTATTCTTTTTTATCTTTATTGGGTTTATACTTTCACATGGGTCTTGTCACATCACCTTTTAGAAATATTGAAATCACCTAATTCAGCTAAAAATTGCGTACTGGTAACCTTGAAAACTGATACAATCCGTTCACCTCATCGCCTCTATTTCTATCACTGTCTTTGCATTGTGCCTATCATTATTCTCATATTTAAGCATATAACTCTTACCAGCCACATCTAATATTCTCCTCTACTAGAATCCCTACTCCCACCACCAATTCGTCCACTCTCCCCTCTTTTGGGCAATTCCATAATTTCATGTTTACTATTCAAGAGCTTATATATATAAAAAAAAAAAGATAGTTCAAAGTAGTACACCCCCTAAAGCACAGGGCTAGGGCTTGAAATGATACTAGTTATTTGTCCAATTCAATCTCTTTAATTAATATTATTCTATTTCATTCCTTTGGTATAATTGGATTGAATGTTATCCACCCCAATTATTAGTTTTGATTTTGGATGTGGTAATACAGTTTTATTCTGGGAAGACTTTTGGGTTGGGGAGGTGCCTCTTATGGTCAAATTTCTGGACTTCTACTCCTTATTAAACCTTAAAAACAAACCTGTTGCTATGTTTGATATGTTTTCAGGTTTAGGTATCTCTTGGGATTTTGGATTCAGAAGAGGGTGGAGGGAACATGAATGTGAGTCTCTAATGCTTTTGATCTCAACACTTGAGAGGGTCTATTTAAACCAATCTATAGCTGATAGTAGAGTTTGGTCCCCAATTTCTAATGGTTTATTTTCTTGGTGCATATTTCTTTGGTTTGTTCACTCACTCTAATCCTATGGGGGTGAACTTCCTAGTGAGAGAAATCTAGTGTAATCCGATCCCTCTAAAAGTACAAGCTTTCTGTTGGAAAGTGTTCCTAGGGAAGGTAAACACTTGTGATGTGCTACAAAGAAGGAGGCCAAACAAATGCCTCTCTCCTCATGTGTGTGTCCTTTGTATGGATTGTGGTGAAACCCTAACCCATTTACTTTTATCCTGCTCTTTTGTTTTTGGTATTTGGATTGTTGTTTGTTTTCTCTTTGGATGCAGATGGGCTCCCCAACCTCCGCCATAGGATGTGGTAAGTCTTCTCATTCTTCATTCCTGAGACAATAGAGGAAAAGAGGAAAGTGCTTATAGAAGGCATCAAGAGCAGCTATAGTATGGACTATATAGGAGGAAAGAAACCTAAGAATTTTCTTTGAAAAAAGTAAATCAAAAGAGGAAGTTATTGAAGTCATAAAAATCAGAACTGCACATTGGGTGAAGACCATGGAACTATTAAAAAATTACTCCACGAATGAGATTCTAAGAAGTTGGTCTGAAGTAGCACAAATAGATGCACCCAAAGTAATTGTGAGTGTGGAATGGAAGCCACCAGCACTGAACAAACTAAAACTAAACTTTGATGGGAGTTCTTTTGGTAACCCAGGAAGGGCAGACATTGGGGGTGTGATTAGAAATCATCTAGGTGTGGTGGTGGCACTCTTCTCAGGACCAATAGTTATTGGTGTCTCAATACAGGCTAAATCTCTAGCCCTACTTCAAGGTCTAAAGATGGAACAACAGTTTTAGAAATAGAAGGAGACTCACTACTAATCATTTCTTAGGCTAAAAACATCACATCAATACCTTGTAAGCTCAAATTTATCTTTAGAGAAATTGGCATACTTGTAAAGAGGATCAACTCTCAGTTTGGTTGGATTAAATGGAATGCAAATGGGATGGAAAATACCCTAACAAAACAGGGAGCCAATAATTCTACATTATATTGGGCAGAATTGTAGTTGATTGCAAGTGGTTGTAGATAGGGCTGTACACGGGTCGGGTTGGGTCGGTTTACTAGGGTTTTCCCAACCGACCCGACCTGGTCAGGTTACCTGAGGTGGAAACCGAAATCGACCCACTGATAGGCAAAACCGACCTGGTCGGTTTGAGTTGGGTTGGATCGGTTTCGGTCGGTTTCGGTTTTGCTCCTGTAGTCAAACCTTATTTCTGAAACTTGTCTCACCTTTGGTCCAGTGTCAACCTTACTAACCCCTATTCCACTCAAAAAGCTTTTGTATTCAATAAGACAAAAGACAAAATTGTTTTATAGAAGACAAAAGTTATTAATATTCAATATTCAATAAGACAAAAGTTAGAAGACAAAAGACAAAAGTTATCAATATTCAATAAGACAATAAAATAGAAAGTCAAACTGTTTTATAGAAAGAAGGCTGAAACATTTATATTTAAAGAAACTTTCTAAATTCTAATCTAGGAAAAAGAGGACACCTAATTCTAATTGTAATTGCCTAATTGTTGCCTATTTGGTGTAAAAGACTATAGAAACTAGGATAGATATAATTTAGTTAAGTAGGAACTAGAAGATAGGGTTGTTCTAGTTCTAGTAGAAGATTAATTAAATAGGAAACTAGGAACTACCGAACTAATAGAAGACTAGTTCGGTTCGGTTTTGGTTTTTACACAAGAAAACCGAAACCGACCCGATATTTCGGTTTATAAATTTACCTAACCTGAAACTGACCGGTGCTGATGAAAACCCGGCCGACTTGGGTTGGGTCGGTCTGGGTTGATCAATTTGGTCGGGTTGGGCCTTCTTATGAACAACCCTAATTGTAGATTAGATTAATATTTTTCTGTAACCTATAACTATTGTAGCTAATTCTAAGTTTTTCTCTGTTATTAATTAAAAATTTCTTGCTGATCAAAAAAAATTATCCACCCCAATCTGATCCATGTGCTTATATCTACACCATAATAATTGACTAACACATGTATTTACACGTGCAAGAGGAGAGTGAATAAAAGAAATGAACTAAAATGTTGGAAAGGTTGTCTTGACGTGAGGGCAGGGGCAAGTGTTAGCATTATAATAAAAATAAAATTATTATGCATCTATAAGTAAAGTTGTTTGATATATATTTACCAAAGTGTAAAAACATGGTAAAAGTCTAATAGAAGTTTTAACTTTTAAGCCATTTTATTCATGATGATGCACAATGTAAAAGTCATTTTTGTCGGTTCTATCAATAATTTAAGTTATTCATTGTATTCATTTCAGTCTGAATTTGATGGGTAGTCTTCGTTTGAAATTGATCGGGATATTAATAAATCAAATTTGGGTATAAATACATTGGATTTGATTCAATCCATTTACAGCTGCTACTAAATAAGAAGTTTCTGCAACCCCTGGAAACTTGACAATACAAACATGGTGGGATCCATGAAAAAGAAAAACCACATTAAAAGACACAGTTGGATACACGATACCTTCTTGTTTCTATAAATCTATGTAGGGGTATAGTAGAGTTGCATAAAGGGGTTGTTTACTTAGATATATAAAACCACTACTACTAGTCCAATGGATAAGCAATTTACAGTTTGGTTTCTTTTGTCAATAAAGAAAGATCCATTTTATTTTATAAATATACAAGGATAAATATTTCATAAGTACATCATCAGGGCCCAGAGCCCATACAAGAGGGGGTCAATCCGGCCCATAAGGAGTTCACAAAAGCCATGATGTTTTTGTCATGCCATGTCATGTCAGTCAATCGGGTCCGATTATGATATGAGAAAGATATGATATCTAAAAACTTCTAACCAATCAATTAGAATCATAAATGTAAAATCCAATCAGATGTTATTTATTAAAATTCATGAATAGATTTTGATTGATCAAAACTTTTCTCATACCGTGTCTTTCCCGCAGCATAATTTTCCCCAACCCGAAAACATATGTTGATTGGCGTACGGTCGGAGGTCCCCTCCCGCTCATGAACGATGAACGTCTGAACTCCTCACAGCCGTATTTGAATATCATTAGGTTGGGCAGGTCGGCAGTTTTGATATTGGGCCTATGTCAAACTAAGGCCCACAGAAGTGAAAGTGAAATGCTCTGACGTCCACTACTGTTTAGCCTTTTAATGTTTGAAAACCACCACTATCCAACAATTCTTATCTAATCGAATTCCAATCTATCCAAACAAAAGAAGAGGTCTACGAGCTACATGGATTCAACTGTGCTGCTTATGATACCTACAAACGTGTAATTTACCAGAGCAAGTCGCAAGACATCCCCACTTCAATTCTTATTTCTTAAATTGGTTGGCAACGCTTGTCACATTCTAACCTTTTTCTTTTTTTAATATGAGAATCAAACAATATGGTTTTCTTGTGAATCTAAACCTTTTTAATCAGAAGAGAAAAAAAAAGTGTTGGAATGGAAATGCTGCATTTGGATTTTATTATAATGGATCAATCTTTCAAGATCCACATTCAGCTTGTCTGGATCGGGTACTATGGATGTGGAATGAGATTTGGTTATTCTTATTTTCGAGTTCGGATGTACAAACTCTGTCCACATCTATTTACATAATGTCGCAGTTATACATGGAGTGTATCTCATCCTCCTATATAGTATTATGTAGGGGAGATGTTCACAATTCATGAGAGTAATGTGTTGTAGATAGACATGAATAGAATTTTTATGGACAAAAAATCGGGAGTCCTTATTTTCTGGCCCATTGGTCTTTTTTCGTACTTTTTTTTTTTTTAATTTAAATGCCTGTCCAAACATTATATAATAAAACAAGCATTCCTTACCCGGGAAGAGAAAAGGGAAGGAAAAACCAACAAGTAATGTTAGTTTTTGTTTGTTGTTTTTCTTTTGTTTGTTTCTTTAGGCTAAGAAGTGAGTTCTGTAGGAATCCAGTGTTTTGTAGCAGATGATCAGTCAGGGACCCATTAATGGTTAGCTTTTCAATTTGCAGCCCCATCTAGGTTTTGTTCAAGGGTATACTGAGAATTTTAATTTTTATTTTGAATTTCACGTGCTGCAATAAATGGGTGGTGGGTTTTGTACACATCAAACTCTTTAAATGAATATGAGTTTTCTTTATCTTTGCCCAGTCTCTGTCGCTCTTTGTTTTCATGGCATTCGTTGCTTGTTCATCTACAGACTCTAATCACTCCTGCCAATAATTCCATAAAGAATTGCTAAGCTGTTTTATTTTATTTTTTTAATGAATTGCTAAGTTGTTTCGTCTCACCCACCAGTCATCCACTCAATATTCACCTTGAAATAGAAAGAAGAAATCTATGCTTCTATTATCTCCTCTAAACTCCCTCAAATTCAATTTAGAGAGGCTATGTAGCAAAAACCAATGTTTAAAACCCATTGAAGCGGTTGAATTGTTTGAACTGTCTTTCAGTCGTGATTTCAGGTCTGATTTTCCTAAAATTTGGGCTTTGATAACAAATAGTTCAATCCAGATGATTGAACCATTGACCCATTCAATTCAACATGGTCACTAGGTCACAAATTACACATTAATGTATATACAAATATCTGGTGGTCATAATTTTGTATTTCCATGTCCAAACTTTTAACATTTTTATAAAAAATAAATAAAAATAGAAGTAAATGAATATAATTTAAACATAAATTAATACATGTATTTATTTATATATATATATATATATATATAATACATGTTGCAATTTGACCCATTTAACTTGGATGATCGAATCAGTGGAAAAAATGGTCCAACCTTTGGATTGGTTTCTAAAACATTGGCAAAAACCAAAAATTCATCACTTGGGTTTTTATCTATCGATCAAATCCGGTTTATAATTAATTTTGGGTCGGGTTTTACTGCTTTCCAGTTTCCATAGCCTTTCAAAATATAACAGTGTTTTGTGTTAGAATGTTCTTCCAACATATGATAATTTTATTTTACTATTTTACCCCTAGAATAGAATGTCGGGGTCTTCTTCTTCCTCCCTTCACCGAATGTTAGACCTAAATCATTTAAGCTTCGTCCTCTGACGACAAACAAAGAGTCCTAAATTTCAATGACCCATTTTCTCTTTCTCTCTCTCTCTCGACATCTTCCTTCTCGAAATACAATAGAATTACTATTCCTCTTCAACCTCCAAAATATAAGGTTTTGCACCCGCATACATTACCATTTCCAAACTGAGCCTAAATAACAACAATAAAAGATAATGTTTTTATGCGAATAATCTATGACACCAAAAGACATGATATAATAAAGACTTTAACTAATCACAACCCACCTGATTGATTACTACTTCTATAATGCCCGATTGATTGGTATTCAATTTTCCCATTAACATGTCTATCCGCCATCATAGTGGAAGCCTTTCTTCTATTGTTTGAGAGGAAATAACTGGAATTACGGGTTTAAAAGAAGAAGCAACATGGAACATCTTTCCAATCCAAGGGTTGAAAGGCCGTCATAGTTTTATATAATAGTACGTACAGCATTGCATTATTGAGTTAATATGTAGCGTCTAGCGTGTGTAGGTAGGTATATGTTTTAAATAAAGAGACAAAGTGCAAAAACAAACCTCGGTAACGACAACGATACTGTGCGGGGGATTGGATACCACACACCCTCATCCCTGCCTGATCCCTCCCAACCCATGTTCTTTGTTCTGAAAACACTGAATTCAATTTGTGGGTCCCACACCAGCGCAGGATTGTCTGAAATTTTATTTTTTATATATCATGTCTCCTTGTCGCGGTCCCGCCCAAATGGATGGATGATCAATGTGATCATCTGGATCTGGTCATCTACTACTAATCCAGTAACCGAACATGATCATCAGTTTCAATCCGACGGTTTAAAGAGGTCGACAGTACGTTCCAGTCATGGTGGTGTTGACTGTACAATGAATGTTTACTATCGGTCCATTTAATTTAATTAATTACTGGTTCCGGAATTGGGATTTCCGCGTACTGATGAAGTAAAGTCCCATCTCTGTTTAATTGGAATTATTGTTGGATGGGAGTAATTAATGCACATAAAATCCAAGGTGGTGTTTGATTCTGTTACCACATCAGATTTTTGTAAAACGCAAAAAAACACATCGGTGAGTGTTGTTTGATTAGCCATTTTCTTAAAAATACAGTAAATAAATGCGGTGCCACTTTTTAAAAAATCGGTTCACTTGAGAAGACGTTATTTCTGACATGTTTTTTCTTTCTCAAAATGTTTTCTGATATGATAGCCGACGTGGCTTCGATATTACACCGTTTTCTCACACAATAAAAGTATAATGTGATGTTTAACATTGATGCCCAAAAGGTGTCAGAGAAAGTGGTAATTTAAACAACATCGAACATCCTCTTATTTGGTACTACCTTTCTGAAAAAAATATTGTTCCAGACCATGAATTAAGAATCGGAAAAATGTAATTTAGAGCAACCGTTTTTTTGGAAAAGAGTGCATTACTGCCAGTGATGCAATGATATAACATCATCTTAGATGTTAATGTTAGATAATATATTGCTGCTGGCACCGAAACAAAATTGGTGCTGTTTTTTCATAAAACAGCCGATATGGTAGCACCAGTTCCAAACAAAACAATTCTCTTTGTTTGGTTACCCGAATTCTCCCAAGTTTAAAGAGCCACAATAAATTTGAGGACATGCTTCCGAGGTTTATAATAATGGGGAATCATATTTCATTCATCGCAACTTGAAATCTTCTTTGGATTCACCAAGCAATGCACCTTGCATGAAAAAAAATGTCTGTAATTAATTAAGTTGTTTCTTTCTCTGAAAAAGCAAAATTTATGAAAGCTAGTGTCCCTTTCTCTCCCTCCCTCTGTGTAATCACGTAATTTCTGTCTGTCCAAGCCTCTGTTCTGTTTTTTATTTATTAATTAATGCCACTGAGCAAGGAACTCTCAATTCTCAGTCTGGTTTCACGTCCCCAATAACCAAAGATTCTGTCAGTTTTTTTTTTTTTTTTCTTTCACTTGATTGTTTTATATATTTTTTCTTGTTTTTAGTACTGGGTTCCCTTGGTTTCTCCTAAGTAATTAATTTCTATATCTTTTTCTTCCTTTTCAAGACCCATTTAGGAAAACTTTCCAAAGCATCATTGCTTTGTTGGGATTTCCAAGTTCAGCTCCTGCAATGGTTGGTTTGATTCCTAAAAGACGAGCAGGTTGTTCGGGCTGCTTTGAAGTTTGAAACAATCCATCTTTATGAGTGTTTTATGAAGATTTTTGAGTTGAAATTTTCGGTAGTTGAGGTTTTATTGGCTGGTTGGTTTACAAATTGATATTGCAGAAGAAAGTGCAGATACGGAGGTTTCGTTCCGAAAATAGAAAGAAATTACAGATGACTGACCTTCCTTATTTCCTTAGTTGCTTTTTCCACCTCTACTAGTTGAAAGCTGGGTCAACAGGAATGGAAAGGAACATGGCTATAACAAGTGATGGGCTCTTCCGGGCAGTGCTGGTCAAGAGTTGCAGAGAAGATTTTTAAGTATTTAAAGCCCCATAATATAGGCACAAAATAAAGGAGGAAAGAAGAAGATGCCAACAGTTTGGTTTGTTCTGAAGAGATCCCTTCATTGCAAATCCGAGCCATCAGATGTTCACGACCCAAAAGCCAGGAGCCATTTGAGCACCTTCTTGACAAGAAAAACAGGGAGGTCCGGCTGTTCAAGATCCATAGCAAACCTGAAAGATGTAATCCATGGGAGCAAGAGACACTTAGAGAAGCCTCCGAGCTGCAGTCCGAGATCCATAGGAAGTAGTGAATTTCTCAACCCAATAACCCATGAAGTGATTCTCAGTAATTCGACCTGTGAGCTTAAGATTACTGGTTTTGGGGGTTTACATGAAGTTGCGGGTGGTGGGCTTGGTGGCGATGGCTCAACATTTGTGGGCACACTTCGGCCTGGAACGCCCGGGCCTGGAGGGCACCACACAATGCACTATTACAACCCTTCGCTTAAGAGCTCTGCAACCCCTCCAAGGAAGTCTCCTGGGTTTCTCTCTGATAGAGGTGGTTCCATATTTGGAGGCTCCGCTATATTTGGTGGCGGGGATGGTGGTGGTATTCCTTCAAATCCTAGGACTTCTCATGAGGTAGATTCTCATGGTTCTTCTACTGTGACCTGCCACAAATGTGGAGAGCAGTTCGGCAAGTGGGAAACTCTAGAGGCTCATCATCTATCCAAGCATGCTGGTAAGAGATGTTCATATTTTGTTCTTCTTGTACATATTATTCTTTTGTTTGTGCATTTCAGAAGGATGTTTATGTTTGATGCTTCTTGTTCGCCGTTAGATTACATCCAATCTTCTCCTATTCCAAGCCTTATTTGGGTACATTTCTGTCATTCTTCTCCTTCCTTCCTAGGTTTCGGGAGAGGGTAAGTAGCCATCTTAGTTTTCTTTGTACCAGAATTCGTTTTCCCCTCTTCAATCAGTTTTTACAGCATATGCACCCTTTACAATTCTACGTACAGTGAAATGTCTTCCTTCAATATCAAACAGAGATCATCTGACGTTAATCATAAACAAGTTCATGTATAAAAGATTAAGACTCGATTACCTATTCAGTTTTTCATTATCAAGTTCTACTTGATTTCATTGCCTTGACATTCTTTCCTTTTTATCTCTATCTTCCTGATAAGTATCTGGTTCCCTTGTGAATTATTTTCCTCTCATAACCTACACTGTTTCTCCTCTGTTAGATCCCCTTAAGTTCTTCCTTCCAAAACTCCAATATCTGTTTCTAAGGCTTTGCAGTTTTAAAATATTCAAAATTTTTTACCTAAAAGAAAAACCATTCAAATTCAGTAGCATCCATGAAGCTAGTAGGCTCAGGGACATGTCCTGTTTCGTTTCATCTTCTTGATCGTCTGAGTTATTTGAGTCAGTGTTAAGATGTAACGCATTATTCTCCATCATATGTTTGTAGGATTTAGGCTGTTAATTTTCTCTAATTTCTGGGTCTTTGCTTCATCTAATCCCCTGAATTTCGGATTCATTTCATCCAACTTTCAACTTTAAACCTGTCCCTTTCTTTCTTCTCTGGGTGGTTTTCTCTGTCAACGTTTCAGTTTTTGCTCTGTTGACTTGTGCAGTCACTGAACTTGTTGAAGGAGACTCGTCTAGGAAGATTGTAGAAATTATTTGCCGGACAAGCTGGTTAAAATCTGAAAACAATTGTGGGCGGATTGAGAGGGTTCTGAAGGTCCATAACATGCAAAAGACCCTTGCTCGTTTTGAAGAATACAGGGAAATGGTGAAGATGAAGGCCAGCAAACTCCCCAAGAAACACCCTCGTTGCCTAGCGGATGGAAATGAACTTCTAAGGTTCTATGGCACGACAGTGGCATGCTCCCTCGGCATGAATGGCTCCTCCAACCTCTGTATGTTGGAGAAATGCAGTGTGTGTCGGATTATCAGACATGGGTTTTCCACTAAGAAGGAGCTCAAGGGAGGGATTGGTGTGTTCACAACTTCAACAAGTGGAAGAGCCTTTGAGTCCATCCAACTCTATGAAGATGATCCATCTGTGAAGAAGGCTCTAATAGTTTGTCGAGTTATTGCCGGAAGGGTCCATAGACCATTGGAGAACTTCCAAGAACTGGCAGGCCAAACTGGGTTTGATTCATTGGCTGGGAAAGTTGGCCTTTATTCAAATATCGAAGAGCTCTATTTACTGAATCCTAGAGCTCTTCTCCCTTGCTTTGTGGTAATATGCAGACACTGAGAGATCAAAAGACTTCCTTACCTTACCAGCTTGTGAAAGGTTTGTGAAATTCTTTTTCCCCATTTTTGTCATTATCCTTCTTTCATGGTTTGATCAAGGTGCTTAATTTTCTGTGCAGTCCTTTTTTTCTTATAAATTTTTTGCTTTATATAATTACAAGAATGCTGATTCCTCTCCATTCTATCTACTACATGGCTACAGATCAATAGGTTGCAGGTTTCTTCTTTATGTTTGTATCAGGCATTTAGTAATGCTTTCATTTCTATCACTTTCACATACCCCAAAAATGAAAAAAAAAATACAAAGTTTATCTTCGTTCGCTGTATGTTTCGAAAATCCAGATCCACATTCAGTAAAAGAGGGAGAAATTGTAACCTAGTGTCTCACTTAGCCTTAGGGTTACATGGCTTACATCGTTTTGGGATTTGCTGTTATTTTAGAATTATATGTTGTTGTGCTTACCGGACTTTGTTATGATTTGAGCTGAACATCAAATATTTGAAGTTGACTAATGGTTTGTTTGGTTTGATAGAAAATAAGAGGAGGAAGTTGAGGAAAAAGTTCATTGCAAAATTTGTGAAAATCCTTAAGAACTTTCTTTCAGCTTTCTGTTCCTCTCTTATTTTCTGTCAAACCAAACACAGCCTAAAGGAATCTTGCTTCATCATTCCTCTCTGCTTCTGGGTTTGGAAGAGAACTGCTGGCTTTTAGGAATCTCATGCACTAGGCTTGAGTTTCCACCTCAATTGTGCCTGCTTAGAGCTGCAGAGTTTCCTTTTCATATGCTTGTCATATAAACAGAAACTCACTTACAGTTGCATACAAATGTTTAAGATTTTGAATAGGCGATCTGCCTGAGGTTCAGTGACAGGAAGAAGAAAACCCTGGAGTAAACCCTTTTTCTGCTCAATTCTCATCTTCATAATTGGCTTCATAGCCCTAGAAGGAAAAGAAGCAAATCAATAGTTTCTGTTTGTAGGTTCCATATGTCACAAATGAGGGGAGAGGTGTTCAAATCAGCCCCCCACAACGTCACACAGTACATCCCCGCCGTGTATCGAGAGATGTTCTCAATACACAGTGCGGATGTGCTGTGGGACGTTGTGGGGGGCTGATTCGGTCTCAGGGGAGAGGAGTCATGCAACCGAACAATTCCCCCACCCAAAACCCTAGATTTTAACTTTTTAGACGTAGCAAGGATCGGACACATTTATTGAATATCGATTAGAAAAAAAGGTAAAATAATACATTCTGTACGTGGATTCCCTGCTAACAAACAGATGACAGGGGCATGTGGTCCATGGCAGGATATTTGAGAAATGAGACAAAGGTTAGTCCAGAGTCCAGACTTGAAGGACAAGAAGCAAGTCGTCTTAAACGGCCTTTGCTCTAAGTGGTCAGATTGTTGTTTCTCCCACTGCTATCCAGCTTTGAATTTCTCCATTATATTTTTGTTCTTCTCAAAGTTCCAGCTCTGCATCCACTTGGGACTCTCCCCTTTGTTGGTCCCTTTGGATGAGTTTTGGCTTCCACTGCGTGCACGGATTCTGTGGCTATTTGCTGCAATCACTGTTTAATTTTGAACGCCATCTCTTAAATATAACTGTACCAAGTGAACCTTGCAATTTTGAATCAAACAGTTACTATATACTGGTGCAAAACAAAGTATGTGGTACATCGTTGGCATTAGCATTTATTCCTCTTAGTGGGCCTTAGTCAAAGTGATACGAACCCAAAAGGATGGAGAAGATAATAGTTTCTCTTGATATATCCAATTCAATAGGCTATAATTCTATTTATAATAGAGCTAATTATAATAGGGATACAATAGGGAGACAAGGTCAGTGACCTAAAGAGGATACAAAAAGGAAAGAAGAGAAGATAAGGTATGTACAGCTATCTCCTAGAAGGAAGGAGATAATGAAACTAATTTTGATAGATTATGCTAACATCCCCCCTCAAATTCAAGATGGTAATGTATCAGTCATCTGGAGTTTGCCAACGAGAGCACGAAAGCGAAGAGGAGAGTGAGCTTTAGTAAATATATCTGCAGACTGATCTTGGGAAGGGACAAGAATAAGACGAACAGTATCCTCGAGCACATGATGACGAATAAAGTGACAATCAATCTCAATATGCTTAGTGCGCTCATGAAATACGTCATTGTGGGCAATCTGTATGGCGCTACGATTGTCACAGTGAAGAGGGGTTGCAGATGAATGAGTAATTCCCATGTCATGGAATAATCATCGAAACCATAGCAGCTCGGAGGTAGTGTCAGCAAGAGCTCGATATTCAACTTCAGTACTGGAACGAGAGACAACGTTTGCTTCTTACTATGCTAAGATATAAGAGAGTCTCCAAGAAAGAAGTAATAACCAATAGTGGAGCGTCTATCAGTAGGATCACCGACCCAATCAGCATCAGAATATGCGATCAAATGAAGAGAGGAAGAACTGGAGTAGTGAAGTCCATGAAACAAAGTGCCCTTGACATAACAGATGATTCGAAGCACAACATAATGAGTAGTGCGAGGAGTAGACATGAACTGACTCACAATATGGACAACATACGCAATATTAGGACGAGTAACAGTAAGGTATACAAGACTACCAACTAGTTGCCGACATAAGGTGCAATCACTAAGAGGAGTACCATTAGTGGCTGACAAATGGGCTTTAGGCTCAATTGGAGTGTTAACAGTCTTAGTATCAGCGAGTCCTGCACAAGAAACAAGATCAGTGGCATACTTGGCCTGAGACAGGTAATATCCCGATTGGTCGGAGGAGACCTCAATGCTTAAAAAATAAGTTAGTCGACCAAGATCTTTCATTTCAAACTGTTTGCTAAGAAAGGTCTTAAGAGCAGAAATACCCTGCAAATCATCGCCAGTAATGATCATGTCATCCATATAAAAGAGGAGAAGTACACAACCCTAAGAGGTCTTTTGGATGAACAAGGCATGATCATAAGTGTTAGATTGAAAACCAAATTGACAAACAATAGAGATGAATTTGGAAAACCATGCTCGAGGCGCCTGCTTAAGTCCATATAGAGCCTTACGGAGACGACAAACCTAATTAGGGAGATGATCATAATCAGGATATAAATCTCTTCAGAAAGATCACCATTGAGAAAAGCATTCTTAACATCCATCTGAAAACTACCGGTGCTTAGTTGCAGCAATCGCAATAAGACTGCGAACAGAAGTGAGACAGGCTACTGGAGCAAAAGTCTCCTCATAATCAATGCCATACTCCTATGTGAACCTTTTAGCTACCAATCTAGCTTTATACCTTTCAACTGAACCATCTGCCCGAGTCTTGATTTTGTAGACCCATTTGCAACCAATCACGGATTTATTTGGAGGCAGGTCAACTAAATCACAAGTATGAGTGCTTGTAAGAGCTTGAATTTCTTCTGCCATTGCTTTCTGCCATAGAGGGTCAGCACTAGCCTCGCGATAGGTACAAGGCTCATATAAAGATACAATGGTAGAATAACAATGGTAGAATAGTGACCCTACTAGAGCGATAGAGTGAAACATTAGAATGAGCAGGGTTGAATTCATCAGGAGGAATCAAGGGCTCAGAAGAAGGCAGAGCTGGAGGATCCATAGCCAAGGTAGATGCATCAGGAGAGGTTGCAGGTTGTGCAGTATTGTTAGAGCTATTAGATGAAGTAGTCGGACCTACAGGTAAATCATCAGAAAAAAACGAGATAGTAGGATCAGTAAAAAAATGTGAAGATAGTGTGGTAACTCGAAATGGGGAGAGACTGGAAAACATTTTGTGTTCCCAAAAGGTAACATGACGAGATATGCGAAGTCGTTGGGAAAGAGGATCCCAACACCGATATCCTTTATGTTCAATACCATACCCGAGAAAACAACATAGACGTGCTTTTGGTTCCAATTTGGTATGTTTATGAGGTTGTAATAGAATAAAACAAGCACAACCAAATACACGAAGAGACTGGTAATCAGGGAAATGGCCATACAATCGTTCATAAGGAGAAATGTTACCAATAATAGGAGAAGGAATGCGATTGATGGTATAAACAGCAGTGAGGGCTGCTTCCCCCCAAAAATGTTCAGGATAAGAGGAAGAGATTAAAAGAGCTCGAACAATATCAAGAATATGCCTATGTTTTCGTTCTGCACGCCCATTTTGTTGAGAGGTACCGGGACAGGATCTATGAATGATAGTTCCATTTTGTGAAAGAAATCGGGTAAGGATAGATTCTCTATATTCCATGGCATTGTCAGTGCGAAAAATTTTGATGATAGAGGAAAATTGAGTTTTGATCATGGTGGCAAATTGAATATAAATTGCAGGTAATTCAGATTTATTACGCATGAGATAAATCCATGTATATTGAGAGAAATCATCAACGAATATCACAAAATAACGCGAACCACCCATGGTATTATGAGGCGAAGGGCCCCAAGTATCAGAATGGATAAGATCAAAAGGTGCAGAAGAAACATAATCACATATAGTAAAAGGCAAATCATGATGTTTTGAAAGAGGACATGAAACACAATCAAAGTCTGTTGTTTTAACATGACCCAAACATCCATTAGAAATTAAAGATCCTAATTTAGAGGTAGAAATGTGACCAAGACGAGAATGCCATACACTAGAGGTGACAATAGCAACAAGTGATGGTAATTGAAGAGATGATAGCTCAAATAGTCTCCCAAACTTACGGCCTGTCCCAATGATCTTCCCTGTCCATGGATCCTTCATAGTACAACCACGACTTGAGAATTGTAGTTCAAAACCAAGTTCACATAATTGTCCAACAGATATAAGATTTAGAGATAATTTAGGTACCAAAAAAGTGTTAGGAAGTGACAAACGAGATGTTAAAATAGTGCCTACACTTTTGACAGTTAAGGTGGAACTATCGACAGTATGAACAATTGGTGCAATAGAAGGATGTGACTTGGAAGTAAACAGTGATGAATTGGATGTCATATGATTGCAACAGGCAGAATCAAAATACCATGATGAGGTAGTACCTGGAGTGACGGACAAGACTGAATTAGAAGGCATACCAGAATCAGGTTGGAGCTAGTGAAGAAGAGCTTGAAGTTCTCTAAGAGAAAATTTTGGAGAGGTGTTATTAGAAGAATTCTTTGTGGCAGCAGCTGCAGTAGAACTCGAAGCCTGAGAACCCATGGATGAGGACTTCTATCCAGACGCCTTTTTGGCTTGCAAGCGGCGGCACTCCGAAATAGTGTGATCAGTCTTCTTGCAGTAATTGTAGAAAGTTCGTTTTGAATATTTAGTAGCAGACGTACCCGGAGTAGTAAGAACAACATCAGTAGATAATAAGGATCGCTCATCTCGAAGTGTTTTTAGACGAGTTTCTTCAGAGAGCAAATCTTTGATCACAACTTCAAGAGAAGGCAATGGGCTATGATGAAGTAGAGTACCGCTAATAGGTTCATACTCATCCCTGAGAGTCATCAGAAGATGCCAAACACGTTGGCGATCACGAAGCTTGGAATAAGTAGTAGCTGCAGAGGTACTATCCCATTCAGGTTCACACTGAGTTAACTGATCCCAAAGAACTTGTAATTCAGAGACATAACTGTGAATGGTCTGTTCAGGTTGCTGCTTCATACGGTGAAGACGCCTATAGAGCTGAAACCGATGCACATCATCAGAAATAGAATAACGAACATGTAAGAAATCCCATACCTCTTTAGGAGAGTCATATCTGCGAAATTCCAACTTGATGCTCGCAATACCATGTTAATATTTGATGATTTTTCCCATCCCATTTTTCTACTCGTTCAGCAAATTTATCTTCTGTTTCATCAGCAATTTTGGTAGGTTTGGGAATCTCACCCGTCACATATCGCCATAGAAGGCGTCCCTTGAGAAAACTGCACATCTCCTGCGACCATAAATCATAAGTTGAGCCATCGAAGGTAACAGTGATGGGATGAGAGATATGTTGAGTAGCTTCAGATGAATCCATGAGGAGAAACACAAAACTCTCGAGCAACGCAAATCACATGTTCCTTTTCTTGCTTTCTTCAGTTAATTCTGTTTCTGTCTTCCCCCAACTAAGCCTTAGCGACCAGCTCAGACAACAGCAATGGCGAGTCATGGATTGAGAATTACAGAGAGAAGGCCGAGATGCTCTCTGCAAGAAGAAATCGCTACAGCTTCTGGAGGAGATATCACTGCCCAAGAGTCTGTTGCCACTAGATGGAACGGAGGAGGTGGGCTACAACAGGGAAGCCGGGTTTGTCTGGCTTAAGGAGGAAGAACGCATCACACCTTCAAGTGCACGGGAAGCAGGTCTCGTACGCGAATGAGATTATCGCCTTCATGGAGAACCACCGGATGAAGAAGCTGATCAGCATCAAGAGTAAGGAGCTCCTGGTTCGAGTTGGGTCACCCTCTGGGATATCTACCTCGATGACCCTGCTTCCGGTAAGATCTCGTTCAAAACGCCAGCCGTTGGTATGGTCGCAAAGGATCCAAGCTTGTTCCACAGCCAACCGGAGCAGTGCAGAGGAGTCGTTGGTCTGGTCGCAGACTTGGAAGACGGAGGACAGAGGATTCAAGTTTGTTCCGTAGCCAACCGGAGGCAGAGGAGTTGTCGGTCTGGTCGCATACTTGGAAGATGAAGGATCCAAGCTTCAGTTCTCTGTTTACCTCTACACTGGGCTTGAAGAAGAAGAAGCAAATAAGAATTGAACTCAGTTTTCTGCGTGCACCAGAAGTCGTGTACAGGACGACGATCACGACGGGCAGTTATGCGAGGGAGCTAGCCTTCAACCCGAGGTGCTACGATAACCGGTGCAACGACAGTGTGTACTCATGAGAGGGCGCCAACGAAGCTCAAGTGGAGGGACGGATCTGATAAAGTATCACAGGCTCTGATACCATGATACGAACCAAGAAGGATGATACGAACCAAGAAGGATGGAGAAGATAATAGTTTCTCTTGATATATTCAATTCAATAGGCTACAACTCTATTTATAATAGAGCTAATTATAATAGGGATACAATAGGGAGACAAGGTCGGTGACCTAAAGAGGATACAATAAGAAAAGAAGAGAAGATACGGTATGTACAACTATCTCCTAAAAGGAAGGAGATAATGAAATAATTTTGATAGACTACGCTTACACAAAGAACACTGATTCCACTATGTTGTGACGTATTACAAACCATAAAACCAGAACAACTGATTTATTAATCTCAGGGTGGTAAGCTTGAAAATGTGGGTTCAAGTCTGAGAGCGGTCACTTTGTGTGAAAAGTGCTAAAGGTCTTCCCAAGACCCCATATAGCTGGGTTGGAAAAGTAGAAAAGGACCCCAGATGATAGAAACCCCACAATTGGGTAATGACCTTTTTCCATGGTCAACAGCTGATTAGTGTGGTTCCTGCTCATGCTAGGCTTCATGAGAGTGCAATGCATAGAGTTCTTCAATTAAATCAACTGCTAAAAGTATTGTAAGGTGGATTAATTAAACTACAGGTTTAGTAGTTTGTACTCGAAACCCAGAGTTCTTCAATTAAATCAATTTCTAAGAATACCGCAATTAATTAAACTGCATAGAGTTCTTCAATTAAATCAATTTCTAAGAATACCGCAATTAATTGCTGGTTTCGTGCAGAAAGCCATGCTGTATGCAGCTACTTACACTCTGAAGGATTATATCTCCTAAGCTGTATTTGTACTCGAAACCCAGAGCTTTTAACTTTCTGGAAGAAATCAATGAACGGACAGAGCTGTTTTCTTCCTCACAAAACCTGGAAAAACATGCAACAGCGTAGCAGTGATTGATATTACTCTCACTTCCCTAGCTAAAATTAGAGCTTATTGAGGTATGAAGGAGAAAGCTAAGCCTACCTTTGTTTATTGAAGCAAGGGTGCTCTTGAGCAAGAAGGTGGACCAATTGTCCCATAGTACAACTGTGGGCAGAGCAAATATATGGACCTTTGGCTGCAACTTCCTCCATCAAGAATATGTGGGCATTACATACGTCTTCAATATGAACTACTGAGATTGACCCCAATCTCGAATGCACGGCAGATAATATTGGATAAAATTCAGGGTCACCTGTACAGGAGTGCCAATTCAAACATGTTTTCATCCACATTCCTATATATATGTTGAGGTAGGATGAATTAAGATAGAAAGGTGATGATCACAATAGCTGAAATCACCTGTGATTGGTGACAAGAGAACTTGGATACTTGTTGGGACAGCCGATGTGAGGAATGGACCGGCCACGGTAGTTGGTATTATTGATACAACATCCAATCCGTAATTGTCTGCAAACTGGAAGGCAGCTTCCTCTGACATAAGCTTTGAGAGTGCGTAGACCTTTAATTTGGATATCTTTTATTAGTAGAGATGAACGTGATGAATATCTTTTACTGGTGGTGTGTGCTCGATCGGCATGTACCAGTAATAAAAATAAGATCAGCAGAAAAAGAAGTTTCTCCTTACCCATCCGCTTGCTTTTAAATTCCAGACATGATCAATCGGAACACGGCAAGATTCATCCACCTTTGGTCTCCATTTCCCCGCTTCGTCTTTTGCAGTTATGGTACTGATAGACGATGTGAAGACAACCCTTTTCACTGATTTTGCTTTGGAGCATGCCCTGAGGAGGTTTAAGGTCCCTTTGGTTGATGGTTTGAGTATATTTGATCGAACATAGCCATCTTCATATAAGAAAATTCACGTTAAAGAAGTTCAAAATTCAAATTTTTAGCCTCTTCAGAGTTCAGACCAGCACGAGAACAATCATACAAGAGACCTTCAAATGATGAACAACATTTTATATGCTTTGTATTGAAGGGATGAGAGATCCATCGTATGGACGCCCAAAGATTGCGGAATAAGGGGGCGAATTTCAAAAATTTTTCTCTCCCTTCAACTGGGAATCACATTCCCTATTTTAGAAAATCATATTTTCAAGGATAATTCTTGAACCATAAACTAAACCAGATCTGAACCAAAAGGAATAGGAGAGGATTATACCTGATCTGGAGAAATAGTATCTCCCAACGAAGGTGTTCATGCCCAAGGAAGGATCCAAAGACTGCTCCCACTGAAGATGGCGCAGTGCATGATGGAGCAGAATCAGCAGTGTTCTTCTTCAAGAACTCTGTCCTTTGCAAGAATTAGTAGGATGGTGCGTGAGCACAAATTCCTTTCAATCATTTCTCAAAGAACTGATGTCAAGATCTAATCTTGACTTCTCCCACAACTGGAGATCGAACTGGCAAACAGGGTGGCAAGAACAGGGAGGCGGCAAGAGAGTATTCGCAGGGTGCAGAATTCTCTCTTCTTGTTTTCAGCACTAAAGGAAATCTGAAAACAAGAAGAGATTAGCTTGTTTTGTTAACCTAAAAGATCAGCTCCTAATCCAATTAGGAGCAGCTTATCCAAATCATATTTGGATAAGACTTCTCTTTAGGTGATAGGGATAAACCCTTATCTTATCTGCAGATTAGATTAGCTTTCTCCTAATCTCATTAGGAGGTTTCTAGATCTGAATATGATTCAGATCTACACTCTCTGAGTGGATAGGATTAAGACCCTATCCTATCTGCTAATCCATCTCAGAATTTGCCCCTTTAATTAACTAAATGAATAGCCCAGTTCGAAATGGGCTTTAGGCCCATTAAGCTTATGTGCTCACTTAACCTTCCTAACTGCTGCACAGTTGGGCTTCCTTGTATGGCATGGGACCCAAGCATTGATCTACACATTAGCCACATGGGTTCGGCCCAACCTTTGTTACAAGGCCTGGCCAAATACACTATTAAAGACAGTGCACCCCTTGAAACCCATCGAATGGGCTCTATGGGCCCAACACTTACCCTAAGTGGTCCCTGGGCCAAGCCACCTTGTAACACCTAGGAACTGTGGGCAGATGCAAGATTATCCCATCAGGTATTATCCTCAATGGTCTTACACTTAACCTCACAGCCCATAATGATCATACACTACCTGACAAGAGAGGACCTCTCCCTCGGCTGCAAGGAACAGTGTTGCAATCTCTGCTTATATGGATCCCGGGAATTAAAACCTTTTTGCAAACATTTGAGAAGCCATAATATATATACTTTTATATCTCATATAAAATATACTTTGCAAAACAAATCTCAACGATTGAAATCGGCTGCCGACAGTCTTGGTTTCCATCAGTGAGAGTGCATCCCCGATCATTACCTTTGTCCGACAAAGGGGCTGATCCTGTCACTATGATCACCCACTAAGATGAATTCTCAAACAGTCCCAACATACCCAGGTTTTGACCCCCGCTAAGGATCTCATTGAATGGTATATCAAAGACAGCCCAATCCGACACCTAGTGCAGTATTATAATCGAGTCTAGGGGTTGGGTGTAACTTTCCAGCTTCAACAAGCATGGATACAGGCTCATCCTTTCTAATCAGTTCTTCAGCTCTTTGCAACATATTGCTAAGCTCTTGCAAGCTGACATTCAGCTTGTTCATGTTATAGTTCATGATGAACGGATTAAAGAAAGGAGGCAAAGAATTAAGGATAGCATCTATCTGAGTTGCAAGGTCTAGCCCGGATCCAAGAGCCTCCAGTTCGTTAATGTAACCCATCATCCGAAGACAATGGTCGTGAACTTGTTGACCCTTGGACATTTGTGCAGTCATAAACTGTTTCAAGACCTTTTGTCGAGTAGAACGATTCTGCTCTTCATACATTGTCCTGAGACTGTCCAATATGTCTTTGGCGAGTTCAATCTGATCGAACTGCCTCTGTATCGGGTTGTCCAAGGAGGCAATGATGTAACACCGGGCAAGGGAGTTTTTCTCCTCCCATTCTTGATAGTCTCTCCTTCGGGCCTTAGAAGCCCTATCACCCGGATGCTCCGAGGCAGGATTCTTTGCCACTTTGTCCAGCTTTTCAGAAGCTAGGACCAGCATAAGATTCCTGTACCAGTCAGCATAGTTTAGGCCCTTCAACTTATTGTCATCGTGCAGTTTTGCAAATGATCCGTTTGCCATTTTCTGATAAAAGAGCAAACATCAGTCCACAACCTAATTTGATTCATGTTCATTTCATAGATATGGATTTTAATCTACGTTCCATTTCCATTTATTCGTCTCTGAGATTTCCCTCATTTCTCAGTGACGGAGACTACGGGTTGTCTCTGGAAATGTGGGAAATCACATAGGGTGCATGGAGCCAACTGTTTCAGCTGCATAACCCCACCACCTTTCTGTGAAGGATCATATCCACTCATCACATGAGCTTTCCCTTTGGC
The DNA here is from genome assembly GCF_055504915.1 of Nelumbo nucifera. NCBI lineage: Eukaryota > Viridiplantae > Streptophyta > Magnoliopsida > Proteales > Nelumbonaceae > Nelumbo > Nelumbo nucifera. The sequence goes on along the minus strand of NC_142649.1, from coordinate 140,501,835 downwards.
CTCTGCCAGACAAAGTTCAGAGCCGTTTTCAGGTAAACCTTTCTGTCCAGTGAGTGCTTACCCATCATATTCGTGAACGCCAAGGTACCATGAGAGAGTTCCCATTTTCTGGTGAAGCCTCTCCCACATCGGTCTATGATGCCCCTATCATCTTATGAAACACTCAGACAAGCCCAACAACAAATGGATAGTCCATTTTCTAGTGCATTTCCTCATTACTGAAGGACTCATCCTCATGCTAATGATGGAAGGCCTTTAGAGAGTTCATCATATGAATCTCCCTATCTCATGCACTCATATTAGTTGGAGGGAACAGTTAATTACGCCCTAGTTCTTATTTTAGGTCAAACCAAAGTGGCTCCCATTGACTTTTATAAAGCCAGATTTCGGTGGGCCTAAAACGGCTAGGGTTTCGCATGTAACCTCTTGATGAGGTGTGGGGCCCACCACTGAGGGAGGTCATCCAATGACCAAAAGGGACACAATGGCAATGATGTGCATTCAGCCAGGGTGTGCGCAAGAGCCACTGTCGATGGAGCATGGGCCAAGTACTTATGGCCCATGTACGTAGCACATCACACATCCATACATCACATGTAGGTATAAATTGATCCAATCAATTAGTCATCTGTAAGGCCCATTTGAAGCCCATTTCAAATCCATAATATTAACCATTAATATTATCTAGGTACATGGGCCGAATGGTTCAGCCCATATAGCTTTAAATGTTAAGTGGGCTTTCAGTAGGTTTAACCTTTTAAAACTGGGCCTTTACAGGTTGGGCCGAATTAACCATTTAATTAAACACCAATCCTTAGGCCCATTAGTGGGAAAATTAGGGCTGACTTTCAGCCTTGATTAAACCCTAGATTCGGTTCAAACTATTTGAACCAATCTTGGTTCGAATGGGTCTAGGGTTTGATCTTTAATTAAATCTTTAATTCAAGAAAATAATCTGAAATTAAATACTGATGAAAGAAAACAAGAATCAGTCAATCAGGGCTGTTCGCACAATCCATCCTGCAAAACAGAGGTTAGATCACAGAATGCAGTTTCACAAACTGCAAATAGCAGATAGCGATTCTCCCATCTGCGAAATCTCCTTCTCTACGAAATCTCCTTTTCTACGCCGCCATCTTCGATCCAAAATAAAATAAATAGAAATCCTATTTCTATTAATAATTACATCAGATCGAATACCTATACATTGAGTCTAGAAAATAAAAAAAATTATTTACAGACCAAAATAATTCAAGAACTGCAAAATCGCAGGTTCCCTGCGCAAACCAAGAATTCGATCTCCTCTTGTACGAACAGCCCATGAATCAAGAAAATCATAAAGAACAATTCTAAATAATAATAAGATTTATGTAAAATTAATTTCAGATTATTCGCCCATTAATTTTGGGAACAGATTTCCCAAGACCTATATCTGCGCAAATCGGGTAGAACATCTTCTGCCCATTTGCGCGGGTTCAGATCTGAAACAAGATGGTTCAAGATTTGAACCTGGCTTTGATACCACTGAAGGGATGAGAGATCCATCGTATGGACGCCCAAAGATTGCGGAATAAGGGGGCGAATTTCAAAAATTTTTCTCTCCCTTCAACTGGGAACCGCATTCCCTATTTTAGAAAATCATATTTTCAAGGATCATTCTTGAACCATAAACTGAACCAGATCTGAACCAAAAGGAGTAGGAGAGGATTATACTTGATCCGGAGAAATAGTATCTCCCAACGAAGGTGTTCACGCCCAAGGAGGATCCAAAGACTGCTCCCACTGAAGATGGCGCAGTGCAGGATGGAGCAGAATCAACAGTGTTCTTCTTCAAGAACTCTGTCCTTCGCAAGAATCGGTAGGATGGTACGTGAGTAGAACTTCCTTTCTATCTTTTCTCAAAGAACTGATGTCAAGATCCAATCTTGACTTCTCCCACAACTGGAGATTGAACTGGCAAATAGGGCGGCAAGAACAGGGAGGCGGCAAGAGAGTATTCGCAGGGTGCAGAATTCTCTCTTCTTGTTTTCAGCACTGAAGGAAATCTAATGTGTGTCTCTCTTAGGCTGCCGCCCCCTTCTTTTGTTAACATAAAAGATCAGCTCCTAATCCAATTAGGAGTAGCTTATCCAAATCATATTTGGATAAGACTTCTCTTTAGGTGATAGGGATAAACCCTTATCTTATCTGCAGATTAGATTAGCTTTCTCTTAATCTCATTAGGAGGTTTCTAGATCTGAATCATATTCAGATTTGGACTCTCTCTGTGGATAGGATTAAGACCCTATCCTATCTGCTAATCCATCTCAGAATTTGCCCCTTTAATTAACTAAATGAATAGCCCAGTTCGAAATGGGCTTTAGGCCCATTAAGCTTATGTGCTCACTTAACCTTCCTAACTGCTGCCCAGTTGGGCTTCCTTGTATGGCGTGGGACCCAAGCATTGATGTACACATCAGCCACATGGGTTCGTCCTAGCCTTTGTTACAAGGCCTGGCCGAATACACTGTTAAAGACAGTGCACCCCCTGAAACCCATCGAATGGGCTCTATGGGCCCAACACTTACCCTAAGTGGTTCCTAGGCCAACCCATCATATAACACCCAGGGACTGTGGGCAGATGCAAGATTAGCCCATCAGGTATTATCTTCAATGGTCTTACACTTAACATCGCAGCCCATAATGATCATACAATGCCTGACAAGAGAGGACCTCTCCCTTGGCTGCAAGGAACAGTGTTGCACTCTCTGCTTATATGGATCCCGAGAATTAAAACCTTTTTGCAAACATTTGAGAAACCATAATATATATACTTTTATATCTCATATAAAATATACTTTGCAAAACAAATCTCAACGGTTGAAATCGGCTGCCGACAGTCTTGGTTTCCATCAGTGAGAGTGCATCCTCGATCATTACCTTTGTTCGACAAAGGGGCTGATCCTGTCACTATGATCACCCACTAAGATGGATTCTCAGACATTCCTAACATACCCAGGTTTTGACCCCCACTAAGGATCTCACTGAATGGTACATCAAAGACAACCCAATCCGACACCTAGTGCAGTATCATAATCGAGTCTAGGGGTTGGGTTTAAATTTCCAGTTTTACCCATCAATCTCCAAGGTCCAGGGCAATATTGAAAATCTGGTCCAGTTCAAAGATTCAATTAATCCTACACTGTATGTGCCTAGTGCAGTATCATAATCGAGTCTAGGGGTTGGGTTTAACTTTCCAGTTTTGCCCATCAATCTCCAAGGTCCAGGGCAATACTGAAAATCTGGTCTAGTTCAAAGATTCAATTAATCGTACACTGTATGTGCCTAGGGTCTCACTCTGACAGCTGAGACAGGTCACCCCAACCGACTTGGTGGCACCACAGTGTCAGCCTTGTCAAGATAGGTCTCCCCAGACCGACCCACTGGCTGTGAACATTCTAAACTAACACGAGTCTCATTAAGTGTCCAGTTTAAGGGTATTACACAAAAACATACCAAGGGAACATGAATCAAATATGCACTTTTATTCATTTACAATAAACTCATAAAATACATCATTCTGACTGAAGCTAAGGGCAAACAAAATTGTCTAACATGTATATGCTTATACTACGATCTGGTCACCCTTTCTTTATATTCAAGTCTTATTTGTCCAATGATTACCAATTTTTTTGACCCAAAATAACCAAACCCTGACTCAAGACTTTGGTTTATTTCTCCTCGTGCTTGGCTGCCGCATGTTAAAGACTGTGTCTGTCTCAAGGTAGGAGGTGGTAAGAATGACAAATGACAAATCAGAGTTTCAAACATACGAGATGCAAAACTGAATTAAGCACAAAAACTTTTATCCGATTCAGATTAGCAATGAAAACAGAGCCTAACACAAATGACTTGTGCCATTTAGATCAGTTGACTAAGTCTTTGGCTGGTTTTAGGGGAGATTTGCGATCAAATCCTGCCATGGGTCTCATCCCGGGTTATATACACCCATGAAAAAGCTAAAAATATTAAAGACGAGAAAAAAAAAAAGAGCAGACCACTCTCAGCTCCCTTCTCTATAAATCAATGGTAACTTGGCACCCCTCTAAATGACACACCATTTCCCAGATGGTAACGCTCCCAATCAGAACCCGTGATTGCCCTACTGTGCTTATCATTATCGTCAGATCATCACTCCCTTTCGAGGTTGTAAAACTTTTCAGTCCATGAATGTCCTATCCAACAGATGAACGGCCTTCTGCTGCCACCTAAATTCTAACCAACTCTTTGTTGGATACTTGGATCAGATCTCTCCAAAGCCCAAATCTCACTGAATATCCATAAGCCTTCAACACTTTGTATGTAGGAAAATAGTTTTATAGTAAGCGTTTTGTCACTGGCCCGTGACTCTTCAGTCCTTTGTTAGTTTTATGATAAACATCATAAGTCCAAAATCTTCAACATCCACCCGTCCACCTCACAAAGCATGCGTTGCTCCGTCACTGATGCTCTAACTCATATAGCTACCCCACATCTTTCATTTCTTCCTTCTAATAATACAATTACTTTGTCTAATTGGCTTCTTCCGAATTGCACTCTAGCCTCTAGGGTTTATTGCTATGACATACAACGCTGATTCGTGGAGTGGGGCCTTGGGTTTGGATTTGTGAGTGTTGCTCCAGACCCCTGTCTTCTTCTTTTGGTATAACATAGAAATGGGGGTGGGATAGAGTAGGGTGCATATGAGACGCAGACATACCGAGAAATTTCATTCACTCCCATTGGTGTAGCCTTGGCTAAAATCATGGATCACAGCCTTTGATATATTGCTGCAGCCCCACTTAGAATTAGGGATGGAAATTTTTTCTCTAAAACCGCCCCATGCCCCACCTCGAATGGGGCAGGTTCCCGATCTTCAATGGGGATGAGACGGGGATGAGGAAAATATGTTTTTCCTGAAGTGGTGACGGGGCGGGGAAGAGATTTGCATATAATTCCTCAAATTCATTCCGAACCCGATGGTAAATTAATAAAATATCCCTATATTTAATATTGATTTTTAAATTTTTTTCAATTTCTTAAAACCCTAGGATTCCATAATTTCATTTATAAAGTACCCCTAAATTATCATAATTCTATTCCTAAAACACCCCAAAATTCTCATAATTTATTTGTAAAATATCCAACAATTAAACTATTTTTAGATGATTATTTCATAGTGAAAAAAATTCAAGAATTCTCCATCCGTGACAGACAGAAGTAGATGCCTGCCCTATTGACATTCCTAATTAGAATTGGATGAAATAATGTCATAGTTTAGCCCGAGGCTATCCCATCCGGCATAGCTGATTTGTCCTCATCCCTTACAATGGAGAGTTTGAAGCTTCACTGCTTTGATCATGCGCCTCCTGTTTGGAGGGATGTCAAGTGGCAATCATTCATTTAGAAAATGACAATTATTTTTTGAAGTCATACAATATAGAGAGTTTATTTTATTTTTGTACCATGTGATAGTGAGCATTGATTATATGATTCACAATTTGAACAGATTAGACGGTCCAAACATTGAATTGGACTGGTGCAGCATATTCATCGAATTGGGTTAGACCTAGTCCGTCTATTAATTCATATTAGTACAGATCAGATTGAACCAAATCTGCTTCAATTGAAATCAGCCCCCAAATGCCCCTATCCCCAATTTATAGAAACTCCATTTCTCCTGTTATTTCGCAACGCTTCATGTCAATGAAAACATTGCAAAAACTAAACTTTATCACATTTTGGTGGATTTGCTAACCCCCACTCTCCCCAAATTCTGCAGGTGGCCTATCTAGTGATTGAGCTTCAATATGAATGGTTCTGATTTATTATATAATGCTTCTGATTTTATGTTATTTAATTGGACGGTGGAGATAAGTTTCTTCTAAACTAACAAAGCTCTATAAAGACATTCCCAGTCAGAAGCCGTAGTAATTAACTAATTATGCAGGTTTATCATATAAACTTTATCCATGACCCATTCAGTTGAAGATCAAAATAGGATAGGTGATAAGTTATTGTGCAAAATTTGGAAATGAGCAGATTGCATTTTCGTTTTTTGCCGCTGAACCAAAATAAGGCGTAAGAGAAAGATTAAAAAGTATTACCAATGTTGTCTTCAACGGGTACACTGAATTCCATTGACGCTGCAACATGAAATACACCATCACAACCTTCCACGGCCTCATCGAAACTCCCTTCTTCTTGCAAATCAGCTTTAAATACTTTCAACCGATCACCACCGCACCATGATGACATTATATCGGAGGTCTTGGCTGCAAATTAAAATAACGAATAAATCAGCAGCTCTGGTTATTATGATGTTGGTGTTTAACGGAAGGATTCAACCAGGTCCGGTTGAAGTCCATTTTATCCTGGCCCGGCCCACCGTGGAAGGCTCAATCTTAACTTGGCCAATGGCCACACCAACAGCAGCCAAGTTATTTATTTACTTTTAATTGAAGTAGTTAGAATACAAACGTGAGATTTTCAACTATAATAATAGTACAAAGCATCTATCTATTCACAACAATTAAAATCCTGTCATTGATCATTGATATGGTATCCCAATCCTTCATCTACGGAACACGATATACGGGAAAGTCAACCTTCTGCTACCCATCAACAAGTGTTTTGGCTAAGCACCATATATCATAATTGCCTTGTTTCAATACTCCTCATGGTGCACAATATTATGGCTTTCTAATGTTGATGAATCACTGCTTATTAGAAGAAAGTTTCAATATAGACAAGCAAGCAGATATTTATTGTTATTGTAGTATTACTTTTGATTTAAAGCGCAATACCATTAAAAAATAAAATAAAAAATTTGAACTTGTAATTTATTACCACATCCTTATCTTTTCGTGCTTTTGGGGTGGAACGAAGGAAATCAGTATTCATTGCCTTTGCCTTGGAAAGTTGGAATCTCGGATTCGGAATTCATACTTTTAGATTGATTATATTATTATGTGCCAGCAGATCTCATGGATTGATCCTTGATCTTCCAAATTATTGAAGTTCACGACCATACAATTTAATGTCAGTGATGCTCAAATCGAGGATTTCTTTAACCATTTTTCGAGAAGTAAGAAATGAGTGCAAATGCTGTCAGATACATAATAAAGATTTTCCTACACTTTCAGTGTCTCCATTGGATATATCTGACCGACTTTTTTTCTTGAGTTAAAATGTCTCATGAATACTGAGTTTTTAGAGGGAAAAAGGAAACAAATCCTTCAAATAGTGAATGCCAAATGCAGCCATAGCCCGTCCAATACGATTGAATATATAAATGTATGAATTAAAATTAATTATTTATTGAACTTCTTTAATCATTTTATCCTAAGATGAATGTGGATTATCCGATTATAAGATTTCGGATCAGATTCCGATCCAAGAGTCTGATCTGATGAGTGATTGACTCGGGAGTACAAAAAAAAGAGTAGAAGAAATCTGGATTCTTTATCCACTCCAATGGGAGTGGCTCAGCTACAGTAGATCAACTCATCAACCTGTAGATTTGGGATCTTATACCTTAGGGCATCGTTTTTAAAACCGATCTGGAGACCGAATCGGTCAGGGATCCGGTTGCCAGGTTGAACGCTCAACTCGTTCTAACAAAAAAAATAAAAATCGGTCAAAACTGTTCAACTGGTCGAATGGTTAATTTCCCAGGTCAGCGATTTGCTGACCAAAATCTACGATTTTTGGAGAAATTCCGGTTTTGAGGAAAACTGGAACCGGTTTTTCCAATCCAACCATCTAGTCCAGTCCGATTTTGAAAACTATGGATTGGGTGATCTTTATTTTATTATAGGACAATTTTTGAAGGCATCTTGCTTTGCTACTTTTACTGAAAAAACCATTTTTCTGGTCTCAAATTCTAATTTTTAACATTTTAATAAACGAAAATTTAAAAATTGAAATATAAATATAAATTAAACAATAAAATAATATATATATATATATATATATATGTATATATATCTGAATGTTTGGACTAGTGATCTATGATGTGGAGGCAAAATAGTTCGGCCTTAGGGTCAATTTTTTAAAACATTGTTTAAAATAAAATGAATATGACAAACTCCCTATAACTTTGTACGAAATCCCTCTTTGTGAGGTTTGAAGCATTGCAACTCTGCCTTTCCAAGGTAAACCTCACATAGATAGAAATTTGGATTACTGGATCGTGATAGCTTTTGTAGCGGGCTATGGAATCAATGAGTAATGCCCCTATCCCAGCCATATATGCCATATGGCTGGGATAGGGGCCATATGCATTTAATGGCTAGCCATTCACAACCAGCTACACAGCCATTGTATTTAGCTAATTTTATCTGCACATATGAAGGGCTGTTTGCTTCATCCTCTTTGAATAGTTTCTCCAAACGCTTCAAACCAGTTGAACAAGGCTAGTTGAATCTTCATCTCAGCTATCTCAAAAGGGACCCAAAATCATTTTTAAGGTTGTTTTGGTTTGATAGAAAATATGAAAGAAACAAAGGGGAAAGATTTACCAAAAAAGAAAAGGAAACAGAAATTATAAAAGGGAGTGGAACCATGAAATTTTAGAGGGCTACTAAAACCAATATATTATCATTCTTCTTCTCAAAAATAAAAGGGTAAACTACAAAGACCTCCCCTATCCTATATGGTCAGTGACAATTCCTCCCTTACTTTCATTTGCGACAAACACCCTCCCACTATATAGTTCTGTTAATTAATATAGGGTCAATGACAATTTACTATTAGGAAATATAAATTAGTTTATTAAATTATTATTATATTAATATAATATTAGTTTATAAAAGTATACTAAAAATAAGATATTTCGTGTATAGATCGGGTTTCAGGCTCGGGCTCGAGCTTCGGGCTTTATATAAGGACTAGGCTTGGGCTCAAGATTTAGGCCTGATGGTCGGGCCAGGCTCGAGCTCGGGCTTGCACATTTTCTGTTGATAAAGAGATCTGTGTTAATTATTAAACTATGATTTTAATTAAATTTTTTATTTAATTATAGTCTAGTATAAAAAATATATATAACATTTCTATATATATATTAAAAGTTTAAAACTATCAATTAATATTTTTATATTTAAATTTCTTATTTTTATTAGCGCTTATAAAGTTGGATTTTTAAGTGTAATTGAAACACATTTTTAATATTTACTAAGTTTTGTTAATATTGATTTTTAGTGAAAGTTTAGTGGATTTTTAAATTAATAATTTTTTGATTGTTTAACCTCAACCTATTTATATTATTAATATTCTCTCTCTCTCTCTTTATATATATATATTGCATGACTGATATTATATGATTTATGAAAATGTGATATCAAACCACTAAATGAAAATATGGTCCCCAAACCCTAAAAAAAAAGTTTTTGGCTTCAGTTTTAGACCGGGGATATGCTTTATATGTTTTTATTTTAAGATTTTTTTTTTCAATTAGATGGTTTTTTGGACTTGTTTCTGAAACTTAAAACAAGAAAAATAGTTCAAACTGAAAAAAAGGAGAGCTTGGATCTCTACCCACAAATTCTTCCTACATACCTTGTCGGTGGTAGTATCTTTGTGGGTATATAGGGACGTGAGAAGTGTTTGTGGGTAGGAGATCCAGAATGGGAGAACACCCCGTTAATGTATATAAAAGTTTTTTTTCAAGTTTAAAATAGATAAATTCTTATTACTATTGTTGGATTGATAACTCATGTTACTTTGTCCTTATCCACACTCAGCTAGGACCCGCAAATAATTGAAAGAAAATTGTGGGACCTGAGTTCATTTTTCAGTACTTGAACTTGTATCGACTCTGCCATGGTTTTGGTTCTTTTAGATCAATCAATCGCAACAAAGCATTTCTTCTTCTTCTTAATATCAATTTTATTTTTGAGTTGTATTTGGTTTAATTGATAATATATCTTTTTCCTGCTAAAAGAAAACTTGGGCACTGATTAGATTTTAAAGATAGACAGAAAAATAGATTTTAAAGGAACACTAGTATAAACTCGAGCATCTTCAATTTCTTTTCACCGGGGATGTGTTGTTTTAGAGTAGACGAAAGAGATGTGCCCAAATGAAATCAACGCCAATAACAAAACAACGGAACTTACTAGAAAACAACAATACAAAATGAAAACAAAGAAGTAAATTTGTAATCTAAACTACCCATGCAAAGGCCAAAGCTAAAAAGTAAAAACCCCACAGGCCACACCCACTGCCTATAAGAAAGAATTTCTTGTACTTGCAAGTTTCACATGTACTGTTTGGCTCAGAAGTAGATCATTAATCCTGTGTCCATCACTCCATCTAGTTGGCTGAGCAAGATTGATATCCGTATCAATCATTTCCGTGCACGTGGCATACATTCATGTCCAACCAATGGAATCCTAAATTTGGTGGAGACCTCCCCTCCCTTCACCCACGATTACCGATCATCCCTCAACTCAACCTATGCAACCGGCCCGCCGGAACATTCTTAATTTGGGGACAAAAGTCATGGTGGATGGAGAGAACTAAAATCAAAGAGGATGAGAGTGGTGGTGGATCCATCAAAGGGATTCAATCCTAAGTCTCACTGCATAGTGCAGGTTGCTAAGACCACCCATCATGCAATCAGGCCTAGTCAGAAGTGAGAAGACCAGACTTCAGACTTCACACTATATATATAGTGTTGTTGTTCATACTCTATATTAGATAGATGATCAGATGAATAAGATACATAGAGCCGGGTGAAGTGAGATGAGCATCCTCCAATTCTTCCAAGAAAACAATAAACAAGGAGAAGACGGGAAAGAGGAGCACAAACCTGGATCTCTAGCGGTGGCGTGAACCTTGTAGCCCTTTTGGAGGAGAGACTTCACCAACCAAGATCCTATGTAACCGGTTGCGCCCGTCACACAGAAGGCCACCGTGCTGTCTGTTTTGTCCCCAAGCTGATCTCTACCTTCCATGTCGATATGCCTTCCAAGTTCTATTCCAAAATCGGTTGGTGTTGAAGAATGATTTAAAACAGAGGCCGGAGTTTTTTTTTTTGGTAATCATAGAGACTGGGGTTGGACTCTATATTATATGGATTATGGAGGCATGGAGCTTTTTTAAATTATTTCATGTCAATTGTCAAGCACTCAATCCTATGCATGTTTCATGTCGAAACGGGCCCAAACAGCCCAGGCGTTATATGAGCTGTTTGTCAGAACCCAGAAACCTGTTTCGATTTGGCATCTGCTGATTAGACGTGCTTTCGGCGTTTTGTCAGAATTCTATTTGTATTTGTTATGGAAAATTTCTAATTTTACTTTAAAAATAAATAATTCTGTCATCCAATTTTTTATATAAACCATTCAAACATTCATAAAAATTAACTCTCCAAATTGTTTCTCTTCTATTCAAGAAAGTCCATCACTAAAACATGACCATTACTTTATTGAATAGAACAGCTAAGAATTTAAGACCGTTAATTTTTTGTCAATGTTTAAATAGTTTATAAAAAATATTCGATGTGTCTTTTTAAATGTTATATAACAATAAATTAGCAATAGGTATTGGATTAGCGTATTTTGAAAGTTTGAGTACTGAATTATCACATTTTAAAATTTGAGGACCAAAATGACATTAAACCCAAAATATAGAGTACTGTTGGTGCTCGGATTGGCCGAGGACAACAAAGTAATTTTGCCCCTAGACTCCGAAGGTTGGCTGAAAGCTTAGAGGGTTTAGAGAGCTTGTTGTTGAGACCGAGATATGTAGGCCGAGGTACTACAAAACAGAATACGTCAGAGGCCCCGGGTGAGAACCTGAGGCAGAGTCTCCGATGGTCAAGTTAGTACGGGGTACGAAGAGGGGAACTAAAATATAGTTTTTGAGACTAGTTCCAAATCCAAATTCAAATTGTATTCAATTTGCCCCCCCCCCCCCTTTTACTTGGAGGGGGGCACCCCTATTTATACTTGAGTTACCTAGAGGTAGGTGGAGATGAACGCCTGAGATGGGAGCTGTACAGAAGCGTACAACGGGCTTGAAAGGATCATGTGAATGCTCTGCAATTGGCTCTGTACGAGGGGAGCAGGGTGATCCCTACTATAGCGGATCTCGTCCCCGGATCTGGGACTCGTGGGCTGGGCCTCCTAGCCTAGAATGGGCTGGGTTGGGTCACCCCACATCACTTGCCCCACTTCCAATGCCGAGGAGAAAAGTTCGGCTTCGGTTGATGGGAGTAGTAATGGTGAGCGCCAATGGGCCCGGTAGTCGAGGTGTACCCTGCAGTGGCGTCCTCTTTCGCATCTCTGCCTGGTTCGTCTTCGTAAGTTCAGCTGGGGCTGCGAGTGGTCTATGGCACTATTGCTTCGGACAGGTGACCCGGGAGGCGCACTCAATGTGGATGCTCTGGTGCTGTCATTTGGGCCAAGGACCTAGGGGAGCCTATTTAGGCCCGAGACTTGTGAAGTCAAAGGCTGTTTAGGTTGAGGACCTATGAAGCCAAAGGCCGTTTAGGCCGAGGACCTGTGAAGTCGAGGGGCCCATGAGGCCCGAGGATTCGATGTGCATGCTCACGGGAACGGGCCACCCGGACCGATGGGTCGCTTTGGGCAGACGCGTTGGTTCGTCTTGAGCGTCATTTTGTCTTCCGAGGGTGCGCACTCAGGGGTGCAGCACAAATGGATCGTAGGTGTGGAGGTGCTTCTCATCCATTAGATTTGAAACGATCCGAGTCGTTATCAGCGCGTCGCTTTGCCTTTCGAGGCTAAGCATCACGCGGCGCGCCATGATTGGGTAGTAGAGGCGGTGGCTTCTCAGCTATTGGATCTCGAGAATCTGGGTCATTCGTTCTTCTTTAAATAGGGGTTTCAACAGTAGAATTCTTGTCATTTTGCCTCCAAGTGCTTTTGCCTTCAAGTGAACTCAGCTCCCAGATTCTCCAGCCTTTAACACTCTACCTTCACTTCTTTCTCCCCTTTCCCCTCTAAGCCCTTTTGTTTCTATTCCCCTTCAGTGCGAGGTGGAGGTGCTCCGGGAGAGGGTAACCTCCAGGGGATCTGAAGACATCTGTCGAGGCAATGACCCTCCCTGTGAGAGCGCTGCATCTATGACGCTGAGGGAGGACGAGGGGTCCCCGCAAGCCGAGGGGGAGCAGGACCTGGACATTGTCCCCGGGATGAGGGTTGAGTGTTGTTGGGTGGCGGCCAAGACTGATCCTTCTCGCCCAGAGTTTGAAGGTTTTCTAAATTGGGATTAGGTCAAGGCCCTGACAAGGCAGTACTTCATCCCTTTGAAGGGATGAGAGATCCATCGTATGGACGCCCAAAGATTGCGGAATAAGGGGGCGAATTTCAAAAAGTTTTCTCTCCCTTCAACTGGGAATCACATTCCCTATTTTAGAAAATCATATTTTCAAGGATCATTCTTGAACCATAAACTGAACCAGATCTGAACCAAAAGGAGTAGAAAATGGTTATACCTAATACGGAGAAATAGTATCTCCCAACGAAGGTGTTCACGCCCATGGAATGATCCAAAGACTGCTCCCACAGAAGATGGCGCAGTGCAGGATGGAGCAGAATCAGTAGTGTTCTTCTCCAAGAACTCTGTCCTTCACAAGAATTAGTAGGATGGCACGTGAGCATAGCTTCCTATCAATTCTTTCTCAAAGAAGATGTCAAGATCGAATCTTGACTTCTCCCACAACTGGAGATCGAACTGGCAAACAGGGGCGGCAAAAAAGAATTCTGCAGGGATGCTTAATTCTTCCTTCTTTGATTTCAACACTAAAGAGGATCTGAATGTGTGTCTTTCCAAGACTGCCGCCCCCTCCTTCTTTTGTTAACCTAAAAGATCAGCTCCTAATCCAATTAGGAGCTGCTTATCCAAATCATATTTGGATAAGACCTCTCTTTAGGTGATAAGGATAAACCTTTATCTTATCTGTAGATTAGATTAGCTTTCTCCTAATCTCATTAGGAGGTTTCAAGATCTGAATCACATTCAGATCTGGACTCTATGAGTGGATAGGGTCAAGACCCTATCCTATCTGCTAATCCATCTCAGAATTTGCCCCATTATTAACTAATAAAATAGCCCAGTTCGAAATGGGCTTTAGGCCCATTAAGCTTATGTGCTCACTTAACCTTCCTAACTGCTGCCCAGTTGGGCTTTCTTGTATGGCGGGGGACCCAAGCATTGATCTACACATCAGCCACATGGGTTCGGCCCAGCCTTCGTTACAATGCCTGGCCGAATACATTGTTATGGACAGTGCACCCCCTGAAACCCATCAAATGGGCTCTATGAGCCCAACACTTACCCTAAGTGGTCCCTGGGCCAAGCCACCTTGTAACACCCAAGGACTGTGGGCAGATGCAAGATTAGCCCATTAGGTATTATCCTCAATGGTCTTACACTTAACCTCTCAGCCCATAATGATCATACACTGCCCGACAAGAGAGGACCTCTCCCTCGACTGCAAGGAACAGGGTTGCACTCTCTACTTATATGGATCCCGGGAATTAAAACCTTTTGCAAACCTTTTGGAAACCATAATATATATACTTTTATATCTCATATAAAATATACTTTGCAAAACAAATCTCAACGATTGAAATCGGCTGCCGGTAGTCTTGGTTTCCATCAGTGAGAGTGCATCCCAATCATTACCTTTGTCTGACAAAGTGGCTGATCCTGTCACTATGATCACCCACTAAGATGAATTCTCAAACTGTCTCAATATACCCAGGTTTTGACCCCCACTAAGGATCTCACTGATTGGTACATCAAAGACAGCCCAATCCGACACCCAGTGTAGTATCATAATCGAGTCTAGGGGTCGGGTGTAACTTTCCAGTTTTGCCCATCAATCTCTAAGGTCCAGGGCAATACTAGAAATCTGGTCCAGTTCATAGATTCAATTAATCCTACACTGTATGTGCCTAGGGTCTCACACTGGCAGCTGAGACAGGCCACCCCAACCGACTTGGTGGCACCACAGTGTCAGCCTTGTCAGGATAGGTCTCCCCAGACCGACCCCCCGGCTGTGAACATTCTAAACTAACACGAGTCTCATTAAGTGTCCAGTTTAAGAGTATTGCACAGAAACAAACTAAGGGAACTTGAATCAAATATGCACTTTTATTCATTTACAATAAACTCATAAAGTACATCATTCTGATTGTATCTAAGGCATACAAAACTATCTAACACCCTTCATCCTACGAAGTGAGGGTGCATGAGGCGAGTGATCTGCCGTGGACTTCCAAGGAGGGGGAGATCTGTGTTTATCAACACTTCCTCCAATTTGGTCTTCGGTTCCCCCTTCATCCATTGATCTCTAACCTACTAAGGATGTATGGGATTACCCTTAGCCAAATGGCGCCCAATGCGATAGGAACCATTGTGGCAATCCTGGTGGTGGCCCGGCTCCAGGGGGTGGAGCTGACGCCGAAGCTCTTCTGAGCGATCTTCACGCTGAGGAAGCACACTTCCGAAGCCGCTGTCTTCTACTTCCAACCCCGCAAGTCTAAGCCCATAGATAACCTTTCTTCTATGCACAACTGAAAGAGTAAATACTTCTTTTTATCTTGTCCCGAGGGTTGGGCATTCAAGTCAGGGTGGGGAGAAGCCAGCTTGTCTATGGAGAAAAGTGTCCCCTTGCTTACGAGTGAGGAGAGTGACGATCTCGCGTAGCTGCTCAACCTGGGGAGAGCCCGTGTCCACCCCTTGGTGGAAGAGGAGGTCCCATTGGTTTTCGCAGGGCTCAGCCCTACCCCCTTCGGTAGGATAGGCCACACAATCCCTTTCCACGTTTTCCTCATCTTTGTCTTTGTGTAGTGGTACTAACTGTTATTTTGTTTGTAGAGGTGCCAATGGACGCTCGGAAGGCTATAGTTGACTATGCTCGCGTGATACAGAAGGAGCGGGTGAAGGCTGGAAGACAGACGCCTCAAAGGTCCACCAGGGGCACTCCAGCCCAGAAGGAGAAGGCACCATCCTTTACGAAGGGGGGTTCTTCCCGTCAGGTCCCTGCCAAGGGGACGAGAGCACAGGTCCCTGCGAAAGGGACTTCTTCAATAGCTCCCCCGAAGGGAGCCACTCCACAGATCCCCATGATGGGGAAGGGGCCCGTCGAGGAGGGCCAGCCGGGGTGCAAGGAGCAAGCGCCACAGCAACCAGTCGAGGCAGGGAGGAAGAGACCGACTGAGGGGGCCGTAGGGGGTCAACCGTAGTAGAAGGTGGCCCGCACTGGGAGTTTTGCCGATGACTCCCCAAGGAGGCCCTATAAGGAGCAAATGGGGCCATTTTCTACTCCCATGCCATTGGAGAAGCTCGCCCAACAGTCTAACCAAATCTTTCACCCTGAGTGGTAGATCCACGAGGGGGACTCTATCCGCAGTGCGGGAGTTGGCCCGACATTGGTGAGTGGGGCTCTTCTGGCACAGGACCGCTTCCAAATGCTGGGGATGGCCCTGAATAAGTTGTATGACTAGGGACTGTAGAGCCTGACTGAGGTAACAACTTGCTTCTCTTCCCTTTTCTTCTTTTCTTCATTTTGCTGCTAGGTACTAATTGTTTCCTTGTTACAGGTCTGCCTTCATTTTGTTGGGATAGGGGATCGGCTGAACTTGACCCTAGCCAATATTGATAAGCTGGAGGCTGAGAAAGACAAGCTTCAGCAAGTCACCACCAATGCCGTGGAGAAGTGCCGCGAGCTACCGCAATACTTCGGCGACGAACAAAAATTCCGCACGGAGGCCGAAGAGAAGCTGAAGAAGACGCAGGATCTCCTCTCCAAAGAGCAAATGGAGAGGGCTCATGTAGAGAGCCTCATTTCTGAGGCCGAACGGTGTCTCCAACAGGCCAAGGCAAACACTGTTGAGGTGAATAAGCTGGTGGCCGAGGCAGCTAAGAGGGTTGTGGAGGCCGAACAGAAGCTAGCTAATGCTGAGAAGAGGGCCCAGGAGGTGGGGAAACGAGCTAATGAGTTGGCCGATCTCACTTTTAGGGCTTACTTGGATGGGATTGAGGACACCAAGAAGGCACTTGCGGCAATGCTTCCAGATTTTGATGTCGAATCTTTGAAGGTAATCCTTGACTCTCCTGAAGAGGCTACTGATTCTGCACTTCCTCCTCTGGTTGATGGCGAGGCTTAGGCCAGGCTTTTTCTCTTTTTTCTTTCTCTCTCTCTCTCTCTTTTTTTATGCTTTTTGACATTGTACATATGTTCAGCCTGAGGGGCCAAAAGTTTTTGTATATAATGAAAAAAGTGGCACTTTTGATCTTTGCCTCAAATGTTGTACTTGTGCTTTGCTGTGTTGTTTTTCCTTGTGTTCTTTGCACTGTTTTTGCACTTATGCTTTTGTTGCCGAAGGGTCTTGCCCCTCCAAGAGAAAAAAATCATAGCGTGAGACAAGTGTAGTTCTCTTCAGTTTACTTTACTTTGTGCGTCAGAAGCATGGCGGAGGGGTTACCGAGGCGAAGCCTCCGCGGCTAGGCCGGGACTTGCCTGGCCTAATGCCCTTCTAAATGTTCACTTAGGCAAGGCCAAAGAGGCCTGTGGTGGGGGGAGGCCGAAGCGGAGCATGAGGCTCACCTAACTCTCTTCCCCTTATACTTGAGTAAATGGCAAGATGACCTGTCGACGTGAGAGTGGGGCCAAGGCTGAGCTGAGGCTCGCCTGTCTCCCAATCTTCCAAGGGTTGGCTTCAACGAGGCCGAAGTGGCCTTCTGTATTGAGGGGTGGCCGAGACAGAGCTGAGGCCCATCTGGCTCCATGGGGCCGAGGCTCTCCTGGCTCCCGTATCCCTGCGCATTAGCTTCGGTGCGACCGAGACAGAGCTAAGACTCGTCTGGCTCCGTGGGGCCTAGGCAGTGTTGAAGCTCGCATGGCTCCCATATCCCCGCGTACTTGTTTTGACGATGTCGAACACAACGCTCCGTGGAGGCTGGCTTCCTTTGCTGGTAGCACTAAGTGTGAAAGTTCAGGGGGCTAGTCACCGTCGAGGTAGGGCGTTGAGGCATATGGGGCCTCAACCGTCTTAGTGTATTATGCTGCATTAAGTCTTTAGCTAGGGTGTTCGCTACTTATTCGTTAAATCTTGGCATCGGTCCAGCGAGGGGGTACGGTCCTCGGAGGAGGCCATGCGCCCCTGTCAGTCATGAGGCCGAAGAGTTGTACGAATTTAGTAGGTACACGCACTGAGAATAGAGACGAAGAGGAACTTTGCTTCATTAATCAATAGTTTCAAAAAGATATTACAATCACTTGTAGTACATCCGGAGGTTCTCCGAGTTCCATGTCCGAGTTACAGGTCTTCCATCTAGGTACTCCAGGTGAAAAGTATCGGGGCCGACAACTCGCTTGATTTTGTAGGGGCCTTCCCAATTGGGGCCCAACTTTCCTACTCCGGGTTCAAGGACTATGACTTTCCTGAGGACAAGGACTCCCTCTTGATAGTGTCTTTCTTTTACCCTAGAGTTGTAGTAGCGGGCCACTCGTTGCTAGTAAGTGGATACCCATATCTGTGCTTGCTCTCAGGCTTCTTCCAATAGGTCTAAGTTCACTCTAAGGGCTTCATTATTCTTGGCTTCATTGTACGTCTCAACTCGAAGTGTTGGCTGGCTGATCTCTGCTAAAATTACTGCTTCTGTGTTGTAGGTTAAGCCGAAGCTGACGGGTCTGTCGAAGCCCTCAAAATTAATGCTAGTCCCACAATCAAATAATTGCAGTAAAAGTGGTACTAGGTCGAATCCCACAGGGAGCAAATCAATAATCTCTTAGCCGAATGGATAATATAACTGAGTGGGAAAATAAAATAACTAAAATTAAAAGAACAAGAAACCAATAACAAACTAAACAAACAAGAGAAAATCAGTCTTATTGAATTCTGGTTCAAGGGTTCAGGTTGAATCGATTGGCCATCGATCCTAGGTACATTTCAGCATTCTTGCAATTCAAGCATTTAACCTTAGATTTATTAGGATAGCCATAATAAACCTTGTGTTTTCCTAATTCAGTTGACCAAACCCAGCATTCGATCAACACTTATCACCACTCAACTGGGTACGGTAGCGTTCCATATTAACTAGCGATAGCATTAAGATTTGTGAAAACAGTTAAACCAAAACAATAATAATTGAGATAGCTACAATTATAGAATCTTGTTCCATCGATTCCTTTAGGTTGAACCATGTTAAAACATTGGTCAAAGGCTGTCACGAACAATTGACCCAAAAGGATATCAACCTAATTGCTACTTGTACCACTATTCGTGACAATTACGGATCACCGAAATCATGGATAGCAGTAGGAAAATCAACATTAATTCAGTTTGTCAAACTAATTAACATTAACATCCAATAAAAAATATGCGCAAGAATCAATGAATACTTGAATTAAAAAGCAAGAAAATAAATTAACTATAGAACCTCACAATGACACAATCGAACCTCCCCCCTTGAACCAGAAAAAGAAGCTTAGCTGCTCATGATTTGCGCAATCTCCATGCTTTGCTTCTCCATGGCCGAACTGATCTTCTTGAGTTGCTTGATGCTTGATTGCTGGATGATTGAGTGATCCTAGAGCTGGTTTGCCCCCCTCTTTATATAGCCAAAGGAGATGGCTGTTTTCCAACTCCTTCTAGGAGATCATCTTATCTTTAGGGAGTCTTGATCTTCATTGAACTAACCCTATCCTATCTCTTATCTAATGATCTAATCTCAATCTTCTTATCTCTCTAGGATTACATTCAAGACTTTAGATCTGATAAGACTCTATCATTGGAGATTACATTCGAAATTCGGACTCTTAACTCTTGAATTCGAGTTGGGTTGCTTTAAAACTTGGGCTGCTTCAAGGTAGTTCTGCGAGTTGGGCTTAAGTTGTGAAATGGGCCTGGCTGCGAACTTGCTCCGACTTCGGGCCCATTTTCGTAGTCGATTCGGGCCGAATCTGTAGAAACCCAAAACATAAAAGTTGTGGGCCTTTCTTTCATCTTTCTAATGCTTCTTGAATTGTCCAATTCGGAGTCCGGAATTGAGAGTTAGGCCCAGATTACTGACTGTCGCTGAAACTATGCAAAATCACCCGATTTGCCCTGTTTTATTCCAATTGCCTTCTTTATTGCCCTGAATCGAAATACAAGAGTAATGAGTCCATTTAATTGCTAAATAAATGTAAAAGAGTGAATATTAGGGGATAAAAATAGGGTTCTTTTTGGTCTCATCAGAAGCCACCATAGGTGAGATGCGAGACTTGATATACGAGCTGCATCAAAACATTGAAGCCATGAACAGTACACTGGTCGAGATGGAAGGTCGCCTGAGTGGAGTCGTGGACGAAGTCCGTGACATAATCAATGGCACACTCAAGGAAATTTGCAGCATTGCGCGCCAACAAGAAGCCAGCTCATCCAACTCGTAGGTCCAAGACTGGCTTGATAGTTTTCAAGCCTAGCTCGATGAGATGAAGAAAGAATGGGCAACGTAGAGAAGAACCATCTCTACATCAATGACCGTTCAGGCCCAATTAGACGAAATGAAAGCAGAGTGGGCCTTAATGAAGTCAGCCGCGTGTGCCTCCTCTGACATCCAAGCTCAACTAGACGAAATCAAAGCTGAATGTGCAATCCTGAAGAGGGTCGTTGCCAATCCAGCTAGTACCTCATTTGCACATACTCCCTCCCACATCAAGATTATGGAGCCAACACCCTGTTCGGGTACTCGCAACGCATGAGAGCTTGACAACTTCTTGTGGTAAATGGAGCAGTACCTTGTCGTCGCCAATGTGACTAATGAAACGACTTAGGTGCGTACTGCTACTATGTATTTGACTGATGTCACTATGTTGTGGTGGCACAGAAGGTGTGTTGTCATAGAACGTGGTACGTGTGTTATTCGTACTTGGGCTGACTTTAAACGAGAGCTGAAGAGATAGTTCTACCCAGAGAATGTGGAGTACCTCACTCGTTGCAAGATGAAGACTCTCAAGCATGGCGACTCGCTCCATGAATATGTCAAAGAGTTTTCAGCCCTCACATTAGAAGTCACCGATATGTCAGACAAGGACTTATTGTTCAACTTCATGGATGGCCTAAAGCCTTGGGCCGAGCTCGAGCTCCAACGACGTAATGTTCAGGACCTTGCCTCCACCATGGTCGTGGCTGAACAATTTAGTGAATAGAGACTGTCAGATGATGAAGGTAGCAGACCAGCTATCCCGCATACCACACATTTGAGTGGGGGAGATAGACAACCAAGTCCCCCAAAGGAGAAGTAGCCCTTCAACCACAAACCAGTCTAGCACCACAAAGGAAAGCAACCACAAGAAAGTTGAAGCTACTACAACCACAGATATCAAGGGAGACCCAGTCGTCCTCCCACTTGCTACATTTGTGGGGAGGAGCACTTGACTAGGAATTGCCCAAAGCAAGCGAAGTTGAATGCCCTCATTGCCAAACTAAGTGATGGTGAACAGAGTGATGGGGAACGGAGTACCCAAGCGCCAAGAGTGGGTGCCCTCCAACTTTTCAATGTTATGATGAAGAAGGGGGCTACTTCGAAGCAGCCCGCCTCAGTCAAGAGAGGATTGACATAGGGGCCACTCACAATTTTATCTCCACTACAGAGGCCAAGAGACTTAACTTGGTCATTTCAAAAGAGCCTAGCTGGCTCAAAGCTGTTAACATAGGTGCAAAACCCATTGAAGGCATGGCTCATTGAGTAAGGCTTCAAGTCGGAACCTAGGACAAGGAGATTGATCTCTCCATAGTACCCATGGATGACTTTAACGTTGTCCTAGGCATGGACTTTTTGACACAGGCAAAAGCTGCACCAGCACCTCATCTAAACGTCTTGCTTGATCATGGACCAGCCGTCACCCTGTATGGTCGAAATGATTGTTTCAACTGACACCAAGAAGAAACAAGTCTCAACCCTTCAGCTCCAACATCCAACCCCACATCAAGAAACGTCAAAGGACTCGGCAACAACAACCAAGGACACTACCACCAGACGTGATGGTGCTAACTCCAACAAGAAGACAGCGCCACAACAGCAACAACATTAGCAGAAGCCACATCCGCAGCAGAAGCCTCATATGCCCTTAACTGATGGGCCCAACAAAAGACCCAAGGCCGTGTCCAATTTCACCCGCATCTACTACCACAACCACCAGGGAGAGCGAGTGCCACCCAAGCCATTTAGGGACTACTATCGCACCATCCCTTAGGCTAAATCCCGTAGTAGCCCTACATGTAATCCTTGGGGAAAAATTCATGGGAACCAATACCCCAATAATCCAAAATACCATTTTGACCCTTACCTGGCCAAAACCTTCCCTATAGCCAAGCTGAACCAGCCACTAACATACATTGAGGCTGCCAAGAAAGGACTTAGCCATAGGAAACCCCAACAGAACAGGCTAACCCAACCATGCCACCAAAATATACACCTCAGCCTTGGACGATAGTCAGTTCGTGGAACAGCAGAAGAACCTTCCTTCCGCATCAGTGACTCTAAGGTACCAGTCGAAGCCGATCTCTAAGGACGTAGATCGAATTGAATGGGGGAGATTGTCACAAGTGACTCTTTCACCGTGCCATCAAGCACCTACCTTCGTGCCATTAGAGTGCCTACACCGTGCCTTGATGGGGTCATTATGTCTGTCATGGGTGGGCTATGTATGTATCTTGTAAGGGGGGACCCCCAATGGTGCTATTGTAAATACCTAGTATGATTTTCCACTCTTTTGATGTTTTCTTATGTCACTCCCCCAAAAGCTTAACGTACTCTTTGAGGGGAGGTAGGTAGACGAGTGAATCAGTAGCGTGTAAAGGTTAAGCACGAGATCCCCTCGACATTGAATTGTGTGCTTGTGCTTGCCGTTTATTAGTGCAATACAAATAGCCTTTTGCTAATTCGTGTGCCATCTTGTTGCCTTTTTTGTGTGTTTGCTTTGTTTCTTAGGCTTACTCGCCCCATTCAAGTGCCGCACGGGGCATCAACGATTAACCCCGTGACACAACGGCATTGAGTCTAAGGAAACTTACTAGTTTGGATAGGCTCTCGGGGGGAAGGTTGGACCCAATGCAGACTTCTTTGTCGGGCTCGCCCTCGTCTAGGGGGACCGAGATGAGGTCCTCGGCTCGTTGGCTCCTCCCTGAGGTCGAGACCCTCTAGTGGCAGAACTTCTTTATTCTTGGCCTTCAACGCTGCCACATAGCACTGACGAGCGGCATGCTGGCCCCCACAAACAACTCCGACACCGTGCTCGGTGGGAAACTTCAAGGTGAGGTGGTAGGAGGAGATAGCTGCCCAGAATGCGTGAAGAGTTGGTTTCCCCATGATGGTGTTGTAGGGTGAGCCAATCTTCACGACCAGGAACTTCCTGTCATCCTTGTCACCTGTTGGGGCTTTGTCCCTACTGTGACTAGTAAGGAAATCTTACCCTTTGGTTTGACGATGTTGACGGAGAAGCCGACTAGTGGGCATCTACTGGTTGGAAGTGCTCTAGTGCTATCTTCATCTTTTCAAAGGCTTCATAGAAAAGGATGTCGGTTGCGGAGCCACTGTCTACAAGGATCCTTTTGACTACGAAGTTTGCAATGACAGCTGAAACCACCAATGCGTCGTCATGGGGGACTGCCACCCCCTTCAAGTCCTCGTCTGTGAAGGAGAGGGGTTCTTGCTTCTGCTTCTTGGGGGTCGGCCCTGGATGTTCAATTGCCTGGCATAGGATTTGTGAGTCGAGGCCGAGGATCCACCCGAGGTCGTGCCTCTCAATATGATGTCGATGACGCCTGCTACTTGTTGGTGGTGGTGGTGTTGTTGTTAGGAGGATGAGGCGCTGGCCTCGCCTCTGACGTACGGCTTGAGGTGGCCCCAACAAATGAGGGACTCTATCTCGTTTTTGAGATCATAACAGTCCTTGGTGTTGTGGTTGATACCTTAGTGAAACTTGCAGTATGTTTTGGAGTTCCCCCGGTGGGGGTTCTTCTTTAACTTTTCAAGCCACTTCATATATTTCTCTTGCCCGATCTGCATCAGAATCTGTGTGTGGGTGGAGTTGAGTGTCGTGTACTAATTGTAACCCAAGGCCAAGGCTGGTGGCTTCCTGTTATTGTTGTTGTTGTTGCGGCCCTGGTCTTCATTCTTCCTCTTTTTCTCAGGGGCTCCGTGTCGGTGCTCTATGCCTCTCTCATGGGCATCCATAGCCGAAGCCTCTTCGGCGGC
The DNA here is from genome assembly GCF_055504915.1 of Nelumbo nucifera. NCBI lineage: Eukaryota > Viridiplantae > Streptophyta > Magnoliopsida > Proteales > Nelumbonaceae > Nelumbo > Nelumbo nucifera. The sequence continues at coordinate 140,477,595 of NC_142649.1, read as the reverse complement.
AATGTATTTTTGGGCCCTCTCTAGGAACTCCAGCTTCGTCTTTGGCTGGCTTTTGGCAACGGAGCATTTGAGGGTCGAGCTGGGGAGGAGTCTGCTGATGTCGGCATGCATGGAGACCAGAGGGTCAAGGTCGCAGACCTCACGTTCTTGTTTCTTGAAGTGGTCGATGTATGACCGCATACTCTCTCCTCACTTCTGCTTAACAGTCATCAACGAGACAACGCTTTTTTGGGGGCGCTGGCTACTAATGAAGCATGCGAGGAACATGCTGGAAAACTGCTCCCACGAGTTGATGGATCAAGGTGGGAGGCTTGAGAACCATCGCTGAGCGGCTCCCTTGAAGGTTGCTTGGAAAGTTTGACATGTCAAGGCGTCGGAATATCCATACAAGATCATGAGCGCTCTGAAGCTCTCCAGGTGGTCATCCAGGTCAGTGTTCTTGTCATACATCTCCAACGCGAGAACTTTGAAGTTTGGGGGTAGAGGATCGATGATGATGTCAAGGGAGAAGGCATCCATTCTCCCTAGGAAGTTGCTTTGTTCGGCCGAGGTGTTAGTTCGGCCTTCCTTAACTTGTTGGAGATCGACTTTGACAGCACTGAGCTCAATTCGGAGTTTGGCGAACATGGGGTCGGGCATGGCCTGCGCACCATCCTGGCCTTCACGGACATGATGGTGCTCGACGCGGACTCTGGAGTGCTCGGAGTTGAGACAGTGTGCTTCGCGCTTAGCGCGGTGGTCATTCAAGACGTCCCGGAGGTCCGAGACGCGTGAGGGGAAAAGGCTCGACGCCGGCCCTCGACCCTAGAATGGGTGCTGGGGCGATCACGGCGTCCGCCTTCATCCTTCAAATTGGCCCTTCGGCATCGGTGATGTTGCTCGAAGGGCTGACGGCTATCCTCCAATCATTCCGGTTCTTCCTCCCTTCAGCTAGGAGGTTTACGGTTGTCCTCCCTTCCGCTGGAAGGTTTGGAGGTTCGGGAGAACGGGTCGGCTGGACCACTACTACCCAACTGTGAGGGCTCGGTCCGTTGCGTGTTGCCAAGGCTGGGGACCGATTGCCTGGTGGACCCATGCCGGCCCGGATGTGTTGACTCCTCGACGGGGCGGTCACCTTGGGGGTGACCTCCTGCCTAGGGGTAGTTCTACTCAACTTGTTATGTCATGTACTCCAGGCGTTCGAGCATGGCCTGGAACTATTCATTGGTGACAAGATTTTGTGTATTTCTTGTTCTTCGTACCATGTTGGTTGGTCGGAGTTTGGGGACTTGTTAGCTTGTTAAAGTTCTTTTAGGGAATGTCTTAGCGACTTTTCCATAAACGGTGCCAATTGTTGGTGCTTGGATTGGCTGATGACAACAAAGTAATTTCGCCCCTAGACTTCTAAGGCTTTCTGAAAGCTTCGAGGGTTCGGAGAGCTTGCTACTAAGGCCGAGGCAGATAGGGCTCCGAATATTGTAGAAGCCGAAGCAAGTGGCCGAGGTACTGCAAGACAGAATACGTCAGCGGCCCCGGGTGAAAACCCGTGGCAGAGTCTCTAACAGTCAAGTTAGTATGGGGTACGAAGAGGGGAACCAGAATATAGTTTTTGAGACCAGATCTAGATTCAGATTGTATTCGATTTGCCCCCCCCCCTCTTCCCCTTCCCCTTTACTTGGAGGGGGGCACCCCTATTTATACTTGAGTTGCCTGGAGGTAGTTGGAGATGAACGCCTGAAATGAGAGCCATACAGAAGCATACAACGGGCTTGGTAGGATCATGTGAATACTCCGCAATTGGCTCCGTACAAGAAAAACAGTGTAACCCATGCTGTAGCGGATCTCATTCTCGGATCTAGCGCTCGTGGACTGGACCTCCCAGCCTCAAATGGGCTAGATTGGGTCACCCCACATCAAGTACTAATTAAAATTTTCCCTATTTATTATTAACCGAATTTTCAGCTCTTGAACAACTTTCGTTATTGGTTAGAGACAGACTATGATATCACAACAAATTGTGACCAATCCAATGGCCAGTATCGTAAGCTCTTGACGTCTTCTATTTGTCTTTTGTTCATTTATTACTACTATTAACAAATCCCCCTCCTACAAGTGCTTACCATACAAAAGGAAAACGTTAACAAGAAAAAGCGACATTAACACCAATTCAATTCATTAATTCATCAACACAGGAATTTACACCAATGTGGACGCGTTACCAGTAGTACTGTTCACGGGCAGCGCCCATTAGAATTTTGACAAAAGCCAAATCTAAGCCTGGCCCATGAATATGTCTAGTTACCAGTTTGTAGTTATCCAAGATATAGAAGACTAAGTTGGTGTTCGACATTGTGGAATGTCTATGAGATATTGCATTTGGGAACACGCAACACCTGTTTAGGATATTCGGTTCACTTGCTTGTGGATTGGTCCACACCATAGGCCAAAATCTCATCCACGGGTTTTTTTCGTGGATCAAACCAAGCAACCCCATTTTATGTTATGAGCATTGATCCTGTGTTTCACATATGATATTTATCCTAAATTAACCCTATTTCTTTTTACTGTTGCAGTATCTCATAGAGCATTGCCACATTGCTTCTTCAGTCGCCACCGCTTTCTTCTGCTCTTGCCGATGCAACTCCGACCATTAGTGCTCACTCACTTGCTTCTACAACTTCAACCATTGCTGCATTGAACCGCGAGCAGTAAGTGCTCCTTCTCCGACTACCCCTTGGCTTCTTTTTTTTTTTTTTCTTTCGTTGGTGTTCTTTTTCTGCAAGTTAGAATATAGACGTTGAGATCCTCTATGGCATGTTCTTTGAATATTTTCTTCGTTCTTTTCTTGCCTTTTGTTTTCAACTTTTCTTGAAAACAAAAGTTGTTACTGCTCAAATATTATTAATATTATTTAAATTAATGTTAATATTTTTTAATTATTAAGCTTTGAATATTACTTTTATTAATAATAAATTTTATTGATATTATTACTTATTATTAAATGTTATTAATATTATAAAATATCATTAATGTTACTATTCATTTATTATTATTATTATTATGTGTTATTTAATATTATTATTATTAATATTAATTTTTTGAATTATTAAAATTCTTAACAATTTACTATTATTATTATATTGTGTATATTACTAAAAAAATAAAATATTATTTTTTAATGATTAATGGCATAGGTTATCTTAAATGTTGTAGTTGAGATGCATGGAATCAAACACAAGGTGTGGATTGAAATACACCACACCTTGTAGAATGTTCATAGAGGTGTGTGGATTGGTCTACACATTTTTATCTACAGTGTAGAACAATTACCCTATTTGGGGTGTGGTGTGTTTTCATCCACACCACAGGTGTAGTGTGAATTAAAACACACTACCTAATTTCTCATCTACGCTATAGAACACCCCCTAAAATGTTCAGGTAGTTGGAAAACTTGAGGAATACCGGTTCAATGCAAGTATAGGAATTGCTACTCCTCTATACCTCAAATTTGTAGCCCTAATTAGATCACCCAAAAGTGTTCATGTTTTTCCATAAGGCTTAGTTTGAAAGGAGTATAAATACAAATATGTATAGTACAAATATATACAAAATACAAGGATTTACACTCTACATATTTGTATTTGTACTCCTTCCAAACTAAGCCTAAGCGGATAACTTCAATCGAAACAAAAATGAAACCTAGAGGCCAGATTCGAACAAATGGAGAGAAGAAGAAACAAGAAGTTGCTTACTCGGTGGGGGACTGGAAATGCTACAAATGTCTCGTGCCAAAGAAACAAGAGTCATGGTTTTAAACCGAAAAAACTTGGTAAAAAATGTGAGGGGTATTTTTATCTTTTAAAACATTAATAGAGTTAAATCAATAAAAAGAAATATTTTCTAAAACATGGGATTAAATAAGTTAAGCAAAAAAGGAGCTCCGAGCTCCTTATTTGAATCGACAATTTTTAACTTTTTTTGGGTCTGATGAGCCGATTTAATAAAGTGGCATTCGGTAAATCTAAAGTTTGAAGTCTAAAAGGCAAAAAACCTCTGAAAGCATTTAGAAGAAATTTTACTTTAATGCTTTTGTAGACATCTGATATAGTAGGATTGTACAATAATCTGAATGCTATGACGTTTGAGAAGTTTGCATTTTACAAATTTACCCCTAAAAGTCATTATGTAAGTAAAAGTAATTGAAAATGATTAAAGTAATAGGATATATAAAATTATTAAAAAAATAATAGAAAATATAAAATATGATAAAAATCAATAAATAGTATCAATAAAAAATAAAAATAATGTAAAAATGATAAAATAGTAAAAACTATTATAAATATAATGAAATGTAGAAAATAAAACAATAATGGTAATAAAATTAAATATATAAAACAGATAATTTAATGATAAAAATAATATATAAATAGTAAAAAACCGTGTCAAAGAAATCAATAAATGATAAGATAATATAAAAAGAGATAAAATAGTAAACATTTATTAATATTATAGTAGTAGTAGTAGTAGTAGTAATAATAATAATAATAATAATAATAATAATAATAATAATAAATAACTCAAACAAGAATAAATTAGTAAAAATTTATTAAAATTATAATGAAAAGTGTAAAAAAATACAATAATAATGGTAATAATAATTAAAAATATAAAAACACATAATACTATTAAAAAATAATATAAGACTAAAACAAAATATTACAAATAGATTGGAAAATATTAAAATAATATAAAAAAGGTAAAAATAAAAAATCAATATAAATATAATAAAATGTAAGAGATTAATAAAAGTAATAGTAATAAAAATTATAAAATAGAAAAAATCAGATAGTATTAATAAAAAATAAAAAATTTAAATAAATGATACTACTACTAATAATAATAATAATAATAAGAGAAAAGCAAGTTATTATTAAAAATAAGAATAAAAATGTGCATTATACAAGTTTACCCTCACATTATTATTTAAATAATAATACAAGAAATTGACTGAATTATTGTAGTATAAAAGAAAATATTATAAAATAGTGTTTAAATATTAAGAAATAATATTAATTGAATAAATAAATTCTCAAAAAATTGAATAAATAAAATAAGAGGTTGTCTTCAACCTCTCGACACTTGAAATAGAGGTGCTTAGCCATTGACAACCAACCACAAGATGATACATTTGATCGCTAGACTTTGATGCTAAGGTTGTCCGGTGCTTACAATGCTACGGTTGGTGGTGAAGAGGTTGAAACAGAGAAGGTTGTTAGAGAGCCAACGTTTAAAAGGTTTGATTTCTGTAACACCAAAATTTTAATCTTTGGAATATACTAAACCAAAGGAGGTTGTCAGAGAGCCATGGACTACTCATACGTCAAAAGCCGGATTTATCTCCTTTTTTTAATCGCAACAAGGACATAAAGCCTTATTAATCGCACGGCCAAATGCAGCATTCGAAATATACATATACATTAATTGAACTCGGACATTAATCTGGATGGGATTGTGGGCCCAGTCCCTATTAATCGGGGTCCAAGTACGTAGTAGCAAAGTTGATGCTTGATGCTCCATCAGATAGTTTTTACGTTTTTATATTTTCTCATTATGTTAAATATTAGGGTGAATTGCTTAAACCTCTCTTGCAGTTTTTTTACTAATGTTGAAACCTCTCTTAAAATTTACAGTTTGGTAATTGCAGTAATCTCTTTTAAACTTTTTGACATAATCGAAAATAGATTCCTTTATTGTTGGAATCCTCTAACAAGATTACAATAAGCATGGTAATGTGTAATCCATGCGATTACTATTAACTCTGGTTTCTCGGTACAAAAATAATATAAATTTTATGAAAAAAAATATTTTAAACATTTTAATGCTTTTTATTAAAAGATTTTACTTGCAACCATATCAGAAAGTTTAAGGAAAATAATTGCAAAGACCAAATTACTTCATGCCTTAATAGGAGGTTTCAGGAATTAAAAAGAAGAAAGCAGATTTCCTGACATGCGAGTGGAAAGTATTGCGAGAGGAAATGAACAAAGTAAGCCACCTTAGTGTGGTGGCAAGTGTTTGACGTTTGTTCGTGGGCCTCGTGGCATGGCCTAATAATTATAAAACACTCTTTTTCAAATTGGGATCTGCTCGAACAGAGGGCGGCGCCTCATAACTGTATCACAGCCACAGAAAATAACACAAAAGTTGGATAAATTATGGGACATACGAAATGATCTGTGCTCACACACACACATAGAATTAAAAAATGCGCTGTCTTAAGATCACCACAGGGCTCAATACATGAATGGCAGAAACATGAACAAATACGTACTCCCAAATTAGGGATAACACAGCAACCATATTGATGATCTGGTTTGGTGGGCCCTTGTCATTCCTTTTACACCATATCGGAACATCTACTGTCCTTAAATTTATTATTTATGGGGAGATATTCCCAATATAGGGTGGAATGTGACTGTGAGATCGGTGTGTGGCGTGTAACGTGAAGAGCAGATCCCAATTTGTGTTAATTGGGCTGTGCCATATCGATCTGTGGGTCAAGCAGGGCCATGCTTTCATTTTCTAAGATACTTTAGGGGGTCAGTTCGGTATGGCCCATGGCCCAGGCCCAGGCCCGTGTCGTGCCATGGACCGGAACTGGTCCACAGGTCAAGTCTTGGGCCAAGTCGAGTCACAGACAGGACTAAGCCATGTTTTTTAAAAATTAAAAAAATAAAAATTTAACATAAATTAAAAAATATATATCTTAGAATTTTATTTTATATAAATTTTAATGTATACAATTATTTATATGTGCATTAATAAAATGAAATAATATAATAAAACTGAAAATAAAATTATATACATATTATATAATATATAGATATATATAATTATATACATACTATATATATAAGTCGTGCCACAGGCCATGGGCGGCACAACCCGCTCAGTTGCACCATGCCATATCGGCCCATGGACCTAAAACTCTAGGCCTAGCATGATGTGACCCATACGATCGTGCTATGCCTAGCATGACTCGCAATCCATCATGGCAAGCCATGCCGGGCCGACTAAAAATCATGCTCTATTTGACACAATCGTGTGCAAGTAATAGTAAAATAAAAAGGGCATGCATGTTCATCTTATTCTTATGCCATCTCGGTATAAAGCGAGAGGTGGATATGTTCATCATCAGAATGGTACCATCAATTCACCAATTCCTTTTGCTATTGTTCTTAATGTTGTCGATTAATCCCTGTTATTTTTAATTTTTTTATTTTTGTTGGAATGGGCTATCCATTCAAATCGGATAGTCAAACTGCCGACCTAGAAACCGGTGGCCATAACGGTTACGGTTCCATGTCGTTTTTTAAAACATTGCTTGGCAATGTTCCTTGGGAAATAGTTATACAGATGGGGAACCATTCAAGACCAATCTCGATAAACTATTGGCTTCTCTCGCAGCCAATGGACCAAGCACAAGCTTTTACAAAGACGGTACAGTCGACAAAAAGTCGAACCAGGTCTATGGCCTCTTCCAATGCAGATGTGATATTTCAGGACTAAGGATCCATTTGATTGACAGTCGGAATCTGAATTGAAATTCTTCAGAATTAGAATCGGAATGGTCTATTCCCATAGTTGTTTGATTCAGATAATAATGGAAATAGAAATGAAAATTAAAATCAGCAAGAATAAGATTTCATTTCTAAGAGAGGGACAGGGAATGATCATTCCCTCAAACGTGGAATGTCATTTCAGCTGAAAATTCCCTCAAACGTGGAATGTCATTTCAGCTGAAATAGAAATAGGATTCCATGCACCCAATCAAACGGTTAGAATTAGAATAGCCCATTATGATAACGAATCGTTGTACCAAATGCATTAATGACTAGATTGATTATTTTTCAAAATACCTATTTTACTTTTTTACAAATTAACGTATATCTGTTTTATCTTGGTAAATCAGGGATTCTCTCTACTTCACTCTACATGAGAACTGTCTTGATCCCAGCCTCGTCAAGGGGGAAATTGTTGTCTATGATCGCGGAAGTTGTCCCCAAGTTGCCAAAGGTTTGGTCGACAAGAAAGCGGGCGGTGTGGGAATGATTCTCACCAACGGAGTTTCCAACGGTGAAGGCCTCGTCGGTGACGCTCATCTGCTCCCAGCTTGTGCTGTCGGTGCCAACGAAGGAGATGTGGTGAAGTCCTACATTTCATCGTCTTGCTTCCGACAGCCACAATCACATTTGGTGGGACCGTGGTCGGTATCAAGCCCGCGCCAGTAGTGGCTTCGCTCTCTGGTCGTGGACCCAACGGTTTAACTCCGGAGATACTCAAACTGGGTTTGATCGCACCCAGAGTAAACATTCTAGCTGCCTGGACCAGCGCCGTGAGTCCGATCGGATTAGATTCCGATAGCCGGAATACTGAATTCAACATCTTGTCTGCAACGTCGATGGCATGCCCACACGTAAGCGGTGCTGCAGCTTTATTGAAATCTGCCCACCCGGATTGGACTCCAGCGGCGATTCGTTCGGCAATGATGACCACTGCGAACATCGTTGATAATCGTCTTCAGACCATGACCGATGAGTCCACCGGGAAACCAGCAACGTCGTACGGTTTCGGCTCCGGTCATCTTAACCTGGACCATGCAATGGACCCTGGTCTAGTGTATGACATTTCCCCCACCGACTACGTAAACTTCTTGTGTTCGATCGGTTACCTACCGAACACAATCCAAGTGATTACGAGAATACCGGCGACTTGCCCAATGAAGAAACCGTTGCCGGAGAATCTGAATTATCCGTCAATCATGACACTATTTCTGAGCACTTCGAGCGGGGTTTTGAGCAAGTCGTTTATTAGGATGGTGACGAATGTGGGGCCGGTAAATTACGTGTACAGGGTGAAGATCGAGGCGCCTCAGAAGTGTGTATCGGTGTTGGTGAAGCCGGTGAAACTGGTGTTCTCGGAGATGGTGAAGAAGCATAGCTTTGTAGTTACCGTAATGGCCAACACTCCCGTTTTTAACCTATTTGGTTCTACTATGGAATTGCTAAGAGATGCACGTTAATTCATAAAAGGGTAAAATAGGTATTTTAAAAAATAACGATCAAGGAAGGTATTTTTGAATTTTTCAAAAATAAATTGGAGGCTTTTGCTAAAGTAAATTTATAGGGAATGTTTTTATGATTGTCAAAAACTACAGGGGAGGTTTTTGTATTTTACCCTTATTATTTTGCTTGGCATCAATGATGTCATATAGACTGTTTTGTTGAGAAAATATCACTGGTTTTGTTTGATATTATAGTTGTATAACCATTTTCAGCATTGCTCTATATTATCAACGCCCAAGATGATGCCACATCATTGCACCGCCGACAACAATAGACTGTTTTTTGAGAAAACATTAAATTTAACATTTCTTCAAACCACACTTTATCGACGGTTTTGAGCAACGTTAGAAAAAAAAATGATACCAAATAAAAAGCTATTTTCTGAAACACCACCCTTTTTTATGTTTTTTTGACATGGCACCAATGTGATGCAGTTTTTCAGAAAACAGCACCAATGCCAAACACTGCCTAATGCTCGATCTTGGTTCAGGCAGCTACAACAAACGTGGATGGGAGATTTCTACAATAAGTTGTCGTATGTGGTACCACCATTACCAATTCTTCTCCAACTATTCCTTGCCTTCTAATCAAGGTAAAAGAGTTTAAATTTTTTTAGGGAAATCTTTGGGTAGCACCCCCTCAGAAATCGAAATATCAATTGAGGACGTATGGAAATCAAAATCAATGCCACCCCCACGTTATCATAATTTTAGTGTTGTATCCAGTATACCCCTCCACCCCAATGTCTTTTTCATTGTCTTCTTCCTCATTTCGAACCTACAACATCCTTGCCGTTTCTCAGATCCGTTAATCACAGATCATCGGAGTTCTACAGAAAGTTACAACATTCACCCTCTTCTCCGTTTGTCAGAGTCTTTAATCATTGCCGAAGGTTCATCTCTCATAGCCGGAGCTACAATGTCTTCCCCATTTTTCAGAGCCGTTAATCATTGCAACTTCATCTCTCATCACTAGAGCTACAGGATCTTTCCCATTTCAAAGCTAGAGTGTCTTCCCCATTTTTTAGAGTTGTTAATCACTGGAGCTTCGGAGCTTCATCTCTCATCACCAGCGCTACAACGTCTTTCCCATTTCAATGCTACAGCGTCTTCCCCATTTTTAGAGCCTTTAATCATCGGAGCTTCATTTCTCATCACCGGAGGTAATTTCTTAAAGTCGTTTTTCGTCGGATCTTCATCTCCCATCACCAGAGCTACAACATCTTCCCCAACATCTTAAAGTCGTTTTTCGTTAATCACTGAAGCTTCATCTCTCCTCACATGTTCCATTGCTTTGAGTGCGATAAGCATCTAGTTGTGTCTGCATTTTGTACAGTTCGTTTATTTTGGTTTTTATGATTTCTTGGTTTGTTGTTGAAATTCAAATGGTACTATGTTTTGTTTGTTACTTGTGCTAAGACTAGGGTGTTAAAATACCGACAGAAAAATGTCAGGTGACAAAGTTGGGACTAGGTGCTCCACGAAACAATTTAGGGAGATGCTGAAAAGTTTGTCTCTAAGTTTGGAGCACAAGAGAAGGCTCCAAGAGACTCCCTTTGGAAACTTCTTGGATCTTCCACAGGTGATTGTAGAGACGTCCATTTTCAGTTATTTAGTAAAATCGTGGGACTTGACTAGCCAGTGCTTTATAGTTGGTGAAAGGATTGTGCAATTTAGCGAGGCTGATGTTGCCTTGATAACGGGTCTTGGTCTGTCGGGTAGTACAGTTTCCCTATCAGAAGGATTTCTTGGTAATAGATTGTAACAAAAATCTTTTGGCTTTGATGAAAATCACTCTGCCTCTATAGAGCTGGATCTGGTGTGGCATAGGATAAAAAAGATTGTACTATTAGATGGTGAGGAGTACATTGAGGAGGTGGTGAAATTGATTATTCTGTTCTTATTTGGTTGTGTGTTGCTTCCCTAAGGCAGTTCGAGGGTGAGCTCCTTCTGGGTTGGATATGTTGATGATTTACAACATACCGATGATTATGCCTGGGTAAATGTGTACATGAATTCTTGGTTGATGGATAGTGTGGATGCAGCGCTGTGTTGATTGCTAGTGTGGATGACATTCATTTTTTTTATTTATTCTTTATGTTATTCTCATTCAATTGATGATCGCTTATTGGCTTATTTCTTTTTTGTAGGCATGGCTTTACGAGCACACAACGCTATTCAATCTTTCAGTTCCTGATGCCAATCCTCGTCTATTTAAGTGGGGGAATATATCAGTGGAAGTTGAAGAGAGCTGATTTGTTGAAGAAAGCTAGGCCAGAAACGGTTTTCACTTCTGTTCCTCTACTTATGGTGTTTGTAGTTTTTATTTATTTAGTTTTGTGGAAACTGAAGATCTCATATGGATCTATAAACCTATTACAGGCTGTCGAGGTTTTGAACCCTATTAGCGATGAGATGACCTTAGTGGAGGTTCGGTCGGGGGTTATGTAAGTTGAATTAATGATATTTTTTTTCTTTATAGTGGAGTCCTTTATGTGATCCAAGTACATGGTAGTTATTAACTTTTTGTGTTCATATGTAGTTTGTGGTCCAAGGGGGCCATAGTGTGGGTGAGGAACCATTTTCTAATAGAGAGGATGTTGGTCACGGGTGGTGTCGGCGTGGGCAAAAAGATGATTAGCGTAGCATACATGTTTTGTGATAGCTATAAATATATAACCCTAGCAAGTGCACTAGTTATCAAGTAGTATAAAATATCGTTCCCACAGGGATTTAACAAAATAAGTATTAAAACCACAGTCTTTCCTAATTATCTGGACAAACGAAATTCAGATTTGAGCAAGAACTACTGAAATTAAAAACTAGAAAAAGAAACTAGAAGCAAGGGTGATCACTAATCGAATATGCAATGGATTAAATCGCTAGGGCTTTTGGTCCACCTAATCAATGTAATGAATATTAATGGATTCGATTAACCAAGATTATTTTCCATTCTCATAAGCTGAGGTTTTTCCAATTTTATTTAATATTCTCTCTCGAGGAATGAGTGCATTTTATGCTCCATCTCACCCTTTTCTTATATTTTTAGTGTGAGTGCATTTTATGCTCCATCTCACACTTATTCAAAAATATATTTTTTTTAAGATAAAAATCACGTTCCAATCCATGAACTCATTATTGTGGTCTCGACATGCCTAATAAGACAAGTTCTAGAATAATCAAACCATGTTTGTCCATCAGAAACCGAATGCTCACAAGGGTCAAATCTGTATTGCATCTTGCCTGTTGATCATTCAAACTACTGAGAGACCTTCCACAGCCGAAAATTCCAGCTAGATTTGCCTACATCTTTTCTTGTTTATCCTACCTAAGCACATGATTCAAGGTAGTTTGCAATCATTCAAAAACAAGTCTCTAAGGAACAGAAATTTCAAAAGGAAATGTTAAAAAGTGATGATCAAAGCATGCTAGGGTCCGAAAAAAATTTATCAACCCCTTAATCCTCCCCCACACTTAAGATATACATTGTCCTCAATGTATGGAATATGCATAACAAGAACAAGGAGAGAGATTTAAGAGGACTTCCCTGAATGCCTCGTTGAGATCCTGTAAATGTGAGATATGAAAAAAAAAACACACTCATAAGAAAGAAAGAAAAAAACTGAACAAAACAAACAACTAAACTTAATGGTTTGCCTCTCATAAGTGCTCTTTTTAAGTTGTGAGCTTGACTTTCACCTTTCTTTCATGGCGGTTTCAAGGAGAGAATGGACCCATGGTGGATGGGTTGCTCTTCTTCAATATAATGTTTCAACCGCTGTCCATTTACCTTGGATGTATTGCCCTTACCAATATGCAATTCAATCACTCCATGAGGGAATACCTTAGCCACTTTAAAGGGTCCACCCCACTTGGTTTTAACTTCCGATGTTTCCCCCTTTCATCCTTCATAGGTGGGTTTAAACCTGGAATAGGGACCTGCACAATAGATGGGAGGGGTTTTGTTTGAGATAGAGGTAAAGATGCATTATGAGTTGTAATTTCAAAAGAATCTGGCTCAGAAGTCAAATTTTGCAATTCTGATTTCAATACAAACTTCTTTCTATTTGTTGCAATTGATTGTTGTTATGTTCAACTTTCAGCATGTCTTCTGATTTAGATGTATCAATGCCTTCAATTGCATAGATTTCAAGTTCAATTGTGTTGGGACATTTCATGTTTTTAAATACATTAAACACCACTTCCTCACCATTGATTCTAAGAGTAAGTAGACATTCTTTTACGTCAATTAAAGCATTACTCGTAACAAGAAAGGGTTTCCCTAGAATCAACGACATTGTCTTATTTTCCTCTATATCCAACACAATGAAATCAACAGGAATGATGAAATTACCCACTTTGACTAAAACATTTTCTACTATTCCCCTAGGATATTTAATGCTTCGATTAGCTAATTGCAGGATAATAGTTGTAGATGTTAGTTCATGCAGTCCAAGTTTTTCAAAAATAGAATAAGGCATTAAATTTATACTAGCACCTAAATCGCATAAAGCTTTTTCAAATTCAGTATTCCCTATGGTGCAAGGTATAGAAAAACTCCCTGGATCCTTAAGCTTTGGGGGCAATTTCTTTTGAAGAATGGCTGAACATTCTTCGTTTAGTTTTACCATCTCACCATCCTCCCACTTTCTTTTATTAGACATCACCTCCTTCAGGAATTTGGCATACTTCGGCATCTGTGACAATACATCAAGAAGATGAAGGTTAATATTAATCTTTTTAAACACTTCTAAAAATTTTTCAAATTTTTTATCTAATTTAGCCTTCAAGACTCTTCTTGGGTAGGGAATAGGAAGTATAATTTCATGTAAATTTAGTTTAGGGGTACTTCCCTCATTCTCCTTTTGCAGATCGGCCACTTCAGCTTCCTTGTCTTCTCTTTGAATTTCGCCAACAGTTTTCCCACTTCTTAAAGTTATGGCGTTTACTTGCTCTCTGGAATTCTTCTCCGTATTGCTGGGTAGTCGTCCCTCTTTTCTTTTTGACAGCATACTTACAATCTGCCCCACTTGAACTTCTAAGTTCTTAATCGATGCGTCATGGCTTAAAAACCTCTTATTTTTCTCTTGAAACCTTGCTTCAGTAGCATTAATGAACTTAGAGATCATTTCTTCCAAATTACTCTTTTTTTCTTGTGGAGGCAGCTGTTGTTGGAATCCCATGGGTGCCATTGGTTGATTGTTGCTCCATGAAAAGTTTGGATGATTCCTCCACCCTGGGTTGTATGTATTTGAATATGGGTTGAAGTTTGACCTGCCAACATGAGAGATAAAATTAGCATTATCATGGGAAACAAAAGAACTATTTAATTGACAATCAGAATTACTATGTCCCATTTGACCACATAAATCGCATGAGATGCTAGATGGTGTATTAATGGCTGCAATATTAAAAGTATCAAGTTTCTTATTCAGATTGGCAATTTGCGCAGATAGGGCTGCAAAGGAATCGATGTGGTGTACTCCCCTCTGATTGGTTCGGTCATTGCTCCACTGGTAGCTGTTTGATACCATCTCCTCCACTAGGTCATATGCTTCCTCTGGAGTTTTCCTCATGATCGTACCACCTGCGGCTGCATCAATAATGGATCGGTTAGAGGGGGTAATACCATTATAAAAAGTCTGAATTTGACGTCAAGTTGTTATCCCATGGTGAGGACACTTCCTAAGCATCTCCTTGAATCGTTCACATGCTTCATACAAGGATTCCCTCTCAAATTGAGCAAAAGTAGTAATATCATTAATTAACTTTGCTGTTTTGGAGGGTGGAAAATATTTAGCCAAAAATTTTTGGGTTAGATCATTCCAAGTGGTGATACTTCCTGCAGGGAGTGAGTTAAGCCAATCTTTAGCTCTATCATGCAATGAAAAAGGAAATAATCTAAGCCTAATTGCATCATCACTAACTCCATTATGTTTAAAAGTATCACATATTTCCAAAAAGTTAACAATGTTTGCATTAGGGTCATCACTTGGTAACCCACTAAACTGAATACTTGTTTGGATCATCTGAATTATTGTAGGCTTGATTTCGAAATTATTGGCATGAATGGTGGGCTTGCAAATGCTGGATGTCGCCCCATCAACATTTGGACAAGCATAGTTCAAGAGGGTGCGATTTTCTTCTACCATCTCTCCTTCAATCTCTATTGCTGGCTCGCCAATAACAACCTCCTCTCTTGTCTTACCTTTCTTGGCCCTTTGCAACAAGTGAAGGGTCATCTCAATTTTTGGATTGAATTCAGCTAGTCCCTCTTGTCTAGTGCGTGTCATGCATTAGTAAATCTGAACCAACAAGAAATCGAACAAGTAGAATAAAAATAAAATAATAACAAAATAAAAACAGCAATAAAAAAATCCAAATTAATCAAGGTCAATAAGTTCTAATATTATTTTAGGATCAAATCCCCGGTAGCGGCGCCAAAAACTTGATAGCTATAAATATATAACCCTAGCAAGTGCACTAGTTATCAAGTAGTATAAAATATCGTTCCCACGGGGATTTAACAAAATAAGTATTAGAACCACAGTCTTCCCTAATTATCTAGACAAACAAAATTCAGATTTGAGCAAGAACTATTGAAATTAAAAACTAGAAAAAGAAACTAGAAGCAAGGGTGATCACTAATCGAATATGCAATGGATTAAATCGCTAGGGCTTTTGGTCCACCTAATCAATGTAATGAATATTAATGGATTCGATTAACCAAGATTATTTGCCATTCCCATAAGTTGAGGTTTTTCCAATTTTATTTAATATTCTTTCTCGAGATATACTAAAACTACATCCATCAGGTAACCCTTCGATCTCTCGAATAGAGCTCTCAAGATGGAAATGCATTAAGTCCAAGAAAAACCATTAAATTTAGATGAATCATGTATATATATCTCTATATACCATTCAATTCACACTATAAATTATTCAGTCGATTATGTGAATTCCTCTCTTGATTCATTCACATAACACAAATCAATTAAGAGGTGGCAAAGCTCTTAATTGCATTAAGCACAATAATTCAAAGACTATATGGAAATCACAATCTTGGATAAATCATAAGGATAACAATATATTCATTAACATGGTTAGGCTTTCCACAGCCCTAGCAAGAAACAAATCAATTCATGATAAGAGAATTAAATCCAACAAAGGGAAAGAAAGAACTCTTGAATTCGCCCATGGTGCTGAGATCTCCTCTTCTTGCCGCCACCATCTTCTTGAGATTTCTTGAATTCTTTATCTCATTTCCTCTATTTCTTGACTTCTTTTCTCCTCTCTTGACTGATAGCTCAATGCAATTCATGATTCCCTAGGGTTGGTACCCCCAACTCTCATATAGATTACAATTTTCTTTGAGTTATTTCAAGAATGGATGATCCAGCCTTGATCCAAACTCCTCCTATCCTATCCTATCTTCTCTCCTCTCTCATTATCTAAAACCTTTCTTAATCTTTCTGGAATTACATTTAAAAGTTTAAATCTAAGAGGACTTTCGAACTCTTGAATTCGAATGGGTTGCTTTAATATCTTGGGCTGCCTCAATGTTCTTCTGCGAAATGGGCTTCAGCTAGGAATTGGGCCTCACTATGAAAGTGTTCCATCTTTGGGCCCGGATTTGACTTCGATGTAGGCCGAATCTGCGAAAGCCCAAAACATAAAAGTTGTATCTTTATCTCTTATATTTTCAGTGGCTCTTGATTCATCCCAATCGGATCTCGGATGTGAAAGTTAGGCCTAGATTACTGATCGATGCTGAAACTATGAAAAACCCATCCGATTAGCCTTCCTTTGCTCCTAATGCCTTCTTTCATGCCCTTAATCAAAATTCAAGAGATATGAGTCCAATTAAGTACTAATTAGGTATGAAAGACAAAATATTTGGAGATAAAAATGTGATAAATTCTACCATCATCATTTTGAGTTATATACAAGTTGATTTACTACTAATGTTGAGATTTGTTAAATTACTTCTAACTTAATTTTTTAGGAATTTTGCAAATCTTGCATGAAATCTATGGAATATCAAATTCTTTGTACGAAGGCCAAAGAGTATGCCTCGACAAGAAAGCAGAATGAGGCACTTCGTGATGAAGTTAATAGGCTTCGTAGAATATTGAGAAATAATGGGTTGGACCCTGATGCAGTACTATTTAGTGAGAGGTTGGTAGGTTTGGCAAACTATGTGTCAGACAATGATTATTATGGTGCAAACTTGCCTGCTGGAGTTGCATACGACACCACAGGGGCAGAGCAATCTCTTGTAAGGACTAGCGTTGCAGCCCCATCTGCGAGATTCTTAATGTCTCTCCCTCTATTGTCGTAACTTACAAACATAAGTTTCCCCGAGCAAGGAGAGAGCGAAAGGAAAGTAGCACGATGGTGTCACCCTACCTAACTCCTAGGCAGCAAGGGTAGGTAGAAAAAGAGTTTGCCATTGCTGTAGGGTCCAAAAGAAAAGTGAAGGGGAAGGTGAAGTGATAACCATTGGTGTTGTCTTGATGTTGTTTGTAGGGTTGTTTTGGTTTGATTTGCTTTGCTTAGTAATTTTGTGACTAGCGGAATATTTGTTGCAGTCGGTGGATGCACTATCATTGTGGAATTCTTTTAAGATGAAGGACTTGGTCCCAAAGGAGGACCTAGAAGTTGTGAAACGGTTCTTAAAGAACCCTAAGTGAAGGCAAGTGCACCTGACTGTATAGTAGATTGTGTCTATTTAAGTGATTTTCTTTAAACTAGATTTTGTTTGTATCATTATTTTTTTATTGTGTAATGGGGTTGATTAATGGTTATGGTAGTGAACAATTGGTATGGAGTGATGGTGTTGTATTTTTTACCCCAAATTGTTTGTTGCCCCTCTTTGAACCAAAAGCATGGGTGTACGATGACGTATTAGTTTGGTTTAGGGGAGTGTTGCATGTCGTATAAGGCTAATTGGCAATGTGGTTGATCTGACGTGTGTGGTTGTGTAGGTCATTGATGTGTATGGGTTTTTTCTGATGTCAAGAAACACCAACACCATCAATATATGCTATATGTCTTCGATGACATTGGTATGGATTGTTGATTGCAATGTGACTGAAATCCATATGCTCGTGATGCATTTTGTGATATAATCCCAATGTTATTTGTTTGTAATGCAATTGTATTTCTCGGGTGTCTGCCACGATGTTCTGTATCAGTGATTGAAGCCCAATGAAATATTGACATGCAATAAGGTTTTAATACCTTTATCTGATGGGTCACACTAGCAATTACTAGTGGTGAATATGTTGAACCAAAAAATCGAAGCCTATAATTCCTTAAATAGCAGCCTCCACGACATTTGTGCAAGATCCATGGTATGTATCATGAGTTTATTTTTACACTACTAATTGGGTATAAGATAATGAATCGGATTGCTTATGTGTATTCAATTTTACATTATCTGGCAACAAACAAGTTTGAGAGAAAAGCTAGCACCATTTGTCCCCAGGATCACCGATTGGCCGTTTGAATTTATGGAGTCATCCCCCTAACAGATTGGGTACGTGTTATATGTTCAACGCTTAGGTGTAGGGGTACTTGTATAATAGTTATTGAGTTAAAAAGTGATGTATCTTTTGTGTAGTGGTAGCGAGTGTGGGGTGTTTCGGAGTTTAGATTTTGACTTTGATCCAGTGAGTACATGTGAATTTTGTTTGTTAGCACATACCTAAATGTCTCATGTTAGTACTAACATGTAGTGCCTTTGTTGTAGGGAAATATTGATGTTATTAGGTGGCAAATAGGGGCTCAACTCATTCGGAACCATATCCCATGAATTGCATATGTTATGAGGATGATTGGAAACCTTTTTATTTTTGTTTTCTCTCATCTTACCAGTGTGAACATATATTAACAATTTAAATTTTTGTATAGGGCTTACGATTGATCAGCTCTAACTATGTAAATTTACAGATGAATGGCTTAGAGTAATGCAAAAAGAAATTTTTTTATATTGCCTGGTGAAATCTTACCTCCAAAGTAGTGTTGTCCCATTGTGTGTGTCGAGTGACTTGTGATCAAATTTTTGCTCAAAATATAGCATCACAAAGAAATGTGAAGTAACAATTACGAGTGACCGACGAGTGGCCATCAACCCCCCCCCCCTCGCACCCTTCGGAATGGCCTCCAAGTGATTCTTCCATTTTCGAGAAGCAATTCCGGAGGGGGGCGGGGGTAGATGGGCGACGGAACCACCTCTACAGGGTGGGGAGAGGTCTCTTGGACGTCCCGAGAGGAGGTGGAGATTCCCCAGGCCAACGGGGAAGGCTAACGGTGGAAAACATTGCTTTTGCAGAACCACCGTTTCCCACCATCAGGCTACGCCATTGGGCCGATGGGCAATCAGAAGGTGTCGGGATACTCGATGGGTGAGTGGTAGTAGAAGGGAGTGGGTTTTAGGGCCATCGAATCCCTCTGCACCCGTTGAAGCAGCCTCTAGGTGATTCTACCATTTTCGATAAGCGGTGCTAGAGGGAATGCGTGGGGATAGACGGATAGCGAAACCACCTCCACTAGGTGGGGAGAGGTCTCCTGGATGTCCCTAGAGGAGGTGGAGATGCCTTGGGCCAACGGGGAAGGCTAACGGTGGGAAATAGTGCTTTTGCAGAACCACCATCAGGCCAATGGGCGATTTGAAGGTGTCGGGATACTCGGTGGGCGAGTGGTAGTAGGAGAGAGTGGGTTTCAGGGCCATCAAACCCCTCCGCACCCCCCGGAGCGGCCTTCGGGTGATTTTGCCATTTTTAAGAAGCAGTCCTAGAGGGAGGGTGTGGAGGTAGACGGGCGGCGGAACCACTTCCACGAGGTGGGGAGAGGTCTCCTGGACATCCCCAGAGGAGGCAGAGATGCCCCAGGTCAATGGGGAAGGCCGACGGTGGGAAACAGTGCTTTTGCAAAACCACCATTTCCCACCATCGGACTGGGCCGTCAGGCCAATGGGCGATTGGAAGGTGTCGGGATACTCGATGGGTGAGTGGTAGTAGGAGGGGTGGGCTTTGGAGCCATCGAACCACTCTGCACCCACCGAAGTGGCTTCCAAGTGATTCTTCCATTTTTGAGAAGCGTTCCCAGAGGGGGGCACGGGGTAGACGAGCAGCGGAACCACCTCTACGGGGTGGGGAGAGGTCTCTTGGACGTTCCCAAAGGAGGTGGAGATGCCCCAAGCCAATGGGGAAGGCCAACGGTGGGAAACAGTGCTTTTGCAGAACTACCATTTCCCACCGTCGGGCTAATGGGCGATCGGAAGGTGTCGGGATACTTGGTGGGTGAGTGGCAGTAGAAGGGAGTGGGTTTCGGGGCCATCAAACCCCTCCACACCCGCCGAAGTGGCCTATGGGTGATTCTGCCATTTTCGAGAAGCGGTCCCAAAGGGGGGCCGCGGGGGTAGATTGGCGGCGAAACCACTTCCACGAGGTGGAGAGAGATCTCCTAGATGTCCCCAAAGGAGGCGGAGATGCCTCGGGCCAAGTATCAAAAGTGTGAGTAAGTATCAAAAGTACACAACTACTGTCATTAAAATTTCCAGATAGGTACTAAACATAAGGGTGGGGTGGGGTGCGGTAGGGACGATATAACTACTAATCAATATTTCTGGCTAATAGATATGATTAGTTCCTTCGCAATACCAAATGCACCGATGGCAACCACGTGGACCATTATCCTTACGTTACAGATTGTTGCTCAATACACTGCTTTTGGCCCGTGCTCTCATCTCTGTGACCTCGCGTCCAAGTTCCAAATTCAAATTCTCCTACACCAAAGCGTCCATGCCTCTCTGTAGGATCCGGCTTTGTCTAAGAGCGTTATGGTATTGTGGGTAAGTGATATCCACCACACGGACGTGGTGGGCTTCTCTGATATGGCAGATTCCTATAGCAGCCGCTGTTTGTATGCTATCTTCCGGCGATGGATAGAGTTTGCCGGTAAATGATACCTCGTGACCACGCACGTTGAAGGCCATGGTTGCTTGATAGAGGCCATTTCTAGAACTCATGATCCACTCTGCATCTTGTGCATTCAATTCGCGAAGGATCAAGTTAAGCAACTCCCTTTGTGGAATAATTACAGTGGTAATTATAATTTGGTTAGAATGTGAAGTGTGTTAACCAAATTGACATTTCCCACCCCATTTATAGATGTTTTAAGAGCCTAGGCTATCTATTGAAGGGTCACCACACTGACCAATTGACATGCATCACGCTGCAGTGCTCCTCCTTTACATCGGATTTCCCCTTGGTCATTGGGCTGCAACTTGTACCGCCGATATCCCTTACACTCAAGTGGCCATTGGTCATTGACCTGCACTACTTTCCCATCGATTCTATGCCGCCTTGGACCCCGTGCATGGGCGGCCAAGTCATGGGTCAAGCACTACATTGGTCTCACCGGACCTCAGACTAGACCAAGAAAGCAAGTTGAGCGACCTACAAACCAGTCGGACCAATTACCTTATCGAGAGCTACTCCCTTCGCCAAGATGACGTCAACTCGGGAGTAGGGGCAATTGATGAGGGGTAATTTGGTCCTCCTAATTGCCTCACGACATGTGGCCTTCGAGTAACACCTCAGCGCTAAGTAAGCAAATTAGCTCGGCAAGTTAGCCTGGAGCACCTCGCCTAGGCCGACCTCCACCTCGGTCGGGCTGAATTAACAGGCTTCCTAACTCACAGCAACCTGTCTCAGAGACCGACCAAGCTGTAGGAATCCACAACGACCTATGAGGAGAGCCCAGTGACTTGGACCGATAACACGTTACTAGCCCGAGATCTCCGGGACATTAATACCTCAACCGTTAAATTGGCCTACCGTATCGCATGCCTCAAAGTTACTTGGGCACAATGTAACCTCCGCGCAGATCTCGCAACCGACATATTAATGCGCCCAACTAAGTGGAAACGGCTCCGCAAGACGGTGAGACCCGTTGCAAAGGGCTCTGACCATTGAAACCTATATAAAGCACTCATTTCTACCTAAGAAGGAACGTATGATAATACTCTCAAGCTCTCTCATTCTCTCAATAACTCTCTAAAACATTTCTTCTAACTTAAGCATCGGAGTGCCCTCCCTGGGTAAAGACAACCTGGGCACTCTAACATTCTTTCTTGCAGAAACACATCAGTTTGACCCTAACAAGGAACCTTCCAAATCAGAGTCCAAGTCACCTAACACGAGGGAGCAGCCAGATCACACAATATCAATTATATTGAACCATTTCGATAAAAATAACAATTCTAACCCTCATGACACACATGGGCACCTCACATGCATATCCACCATGCATTGAGAACATCTCCTGTGAATAATAACAAATAAATACGGGAGATGTTCCCAATGCATGATAGGATGTGCGTGTGAGACGCCTGTAAGGGGTCAGGTGTGATGAGCAGATCCGATCTCCACCACAGCAGAATCGCAACCCAACAAATGATGAGAAATCAAGAAAAAAGGGAGGGGGGAGGGGGGATTTCACTTTAACCATGAAATCCTCGTTGGTTGTTCACGCCTCCCTTGAGTTCACCGCCGCTGCCTCCTGTTCTATCATCTTCTCTATAAATAGGGGTAATGTGAATATTTCTAATTTTTCTCTTGAAACGGAATTTCTGATTACCAAAAAAAATGTGACACAAAAGTATGTGCTTGAAATTTATCACCTTTTATCATACCAATACGAGTTGATTGTTATCGCATCATAACCATTTATAGGGCTGATCGAGAACTCAAATTAACATTTCCACTGGTCAACCAAATGAGCCTTTAGGTGTAACGGCTCTACTGATCGTGGGCCAATACGGCCCAGCCCGACTCGATGAACATGGCTGTGCTGCCCATGATCAATGGGCTAGCATGGCCTGGCCCAGCACGACTTATATATATATATAATATATTTATATAAATATATTATATAATATAATTATATATAATATAATATATTAATAAAATAATTAACGGAAAAGTATGAATTTGTCTAATGCAGATTTCTGATTTACACTGCAGAGCTATAAACATTTAAATGGATCGATACGCTCTATGCATCCATGCCCACTCGTGAATCGACATCAATTCCGAGCCAGTACCTACCCCGACTGTACATTGAACCTACAAATTCTGACACTAGGGGTATCGGTCATTCTCCCCAATAAACAATTGTTTTCAATTTTATTATACAATTTTATTTAATTATTGTATATATAAATAATTATATATATCAAATTCATATAAAATAAAAAATTTAAGATTTTTTTTTTCATTTTTTTAAATAAATAACTTTGGCCCAATCCACGGCCCAACTGGGCCTAAGGCTCGACTCATGAATCAGCCTAGCCCATAGCATGACATGGGCCCGTATGGACTTGAGCCATGAACCCGTATTGAGCCGACCCTCCAAAATATCACAGGAGAAGGAAGCACGTCTAGAGACGGCGCAGGCCAACAAGGCCCGTTTTACACCACTACTTTCTCACATACTAGATTAAACCAAATTTACGAGATTTCTTTCAAGAGATCTCTCTCATCATCGCTCTCTGAAGCACATAAATTATTAACAATTTTTTTATTCAGAAAGATGTCTACTTGAAATTGCAATTTAACAAATGTCTACTTGCAATTGAACAATTGAAGTATCAGAGTTGGTCATACCTATGGTTTATTTCTATGTTTGAAGTTTGATGAATATTGTACAAATTTTATAAATAGAAGGATTTTCCAAAAAAAAAGAAGGAAAAATTATTTGGCCTATAGAAAATGTATACATTTTCCAAAATGACTAGTAGAAAATGTATTACAGGTGCAAAGCAGTGGGATTAGTGGTGAAGTTGTTGAACCAGACAGATGCTATTCAGTTTTAGGTAGCCTTCTTTCGGATTCAAGATTCAGTTTTCTTTTTTCTTTCTTTCTTTCTAATAATTTGGCAATCAATCCTCCTTGTGGTTACTGGGATTCATGCGATTTGGTTGGTGATGTCTTTTCAAATAATTAACAAAAAGTGCAGTTTAGAAATTTAAAATTTTTTAATCAATTAAATGAGAATTTTTCGAAGTTAACCGATGGAATGTTAAAGGAAGGGATCTTTGTCTCATGTCTAAAGTTTAAGGGGCCTTTGTTGCAAATTAAAATATTGGGACTGAGCCTATAGTACAGGGGTATTTATAATTTACCTTAGAATTTAATATATAAGTTTTATATAATTATATTTAATATTATAAACATATATTATATTATATTATGTATGAATTTATATATAAATAATAAATTCAGTATATTATATTTGAATTTATTTATTATATATAAAAGTTGAATCAAATCTGACCCAAATCCATTAGGATTTAAATTCGAATACGAGGTGTTCAAATATGATGAGATTTCGGATCGGATTGTAGATATTTACTAAGGTAGTGTTTGAGAACATTTAAATGAAGTTTTAATAAGTACTTCTTTTAAGAGTTGGGACCACACATTAAGTGGTTTTGTGTGTTTGGTAAAAAACTGGGGAAGAATTACTTTTTTTAAAGTACTTTTTTAAAAAAGTGACTTCAAGTTGGCTTTTTTTTAAGTACTTCTTGAAGAAGTACTCCAAAAAATGGGACAAACCAGTCCCTAATAATTTTTTGTAATGCCTAAAGTACCCCCGTGCGAGGGTTATACCTCCTCCATCTTCATTCATTCGAACATCAAACCCAGGTAGCGGCGCACCAGTTGCAAGTCCACCGGCGACGATCAGCAATGAGGAAAAGTGGCTGGCAGACTTGTCGTTTGGCCGAATTGGTTGGGTTGCCAAAACCAGTGGTGAAGCTCCGACCGAAACTGGTTCCGTGAAATTTGATGTTTGTCGTTGGAACTTAAAGATACCGTTGGAACTTGATCAGGAACTTGAAGACATCGTTTGAACTTGATGAGGAACTCAAAAACAATGGTGTCTTGATCAAGAACTTGAAGATATTGTTGGAACTCAACCCGCATTGTTTAAGGAACTCGATTCTCGAACGCAATTTCCTCTCCTTTCTGACATTGAAGATATTTGGATAGACAAGGATGATTCTGAAGATTTCGTGGTCGGTTAAACCAACGAAGGATCTCAAGAACTCGGCATGGCCTTGTAGATACTCTATGCTGTAGGTTAAGATTGCAGGTAGCTTACACAACACGGTTGGGAGTTGCTTGATTCAAAAAGTGTCTGTCTTTGGTCCAACAATTGGAATTTATTAAGGAATTGACAGTTGGGAGTTGCTTGGATTTGCAAAGGAGGTGTTTGTGTTGTGGGGAGAGGCCGAGGGGGGTTATCTGTCGATTGAGGGGTTTAGATATCAATTCGGACGCACGGAAGAACAAGAATATTGCAGTTGGGGAGGTTCTAATTTTTGAATAGGGAGGTAGCTGGAAAATGTTCAGGTGAGTGAGAAAGTAATGGATAAAGAGATACGTGATCGGCAGGGGGTCGTTGAGAATTCTTCATCGAGTCAGACTGATCCAGCTCCTCAGACTATAATTGTGATGGCACCTGTAGAGGGTGAAAGTGCAAGTGGAGAAGGTGGAGGTTCGAAAGCTAAGGACAACGTGCTGGAGACGAGTAAGGTGTCTCTCGAACTAGAGAAGCATACATGTGTCATTGGTGTTAAATGTGGTGGAGAATTCAGCGGTGAAAGTTGGGAGGGAGAGAAGGCTTGTAGGATTTGTCATTTGGGTTCTGTTTCAGATTGCCCGTCTGAGGTTCCTTCCGATCTTATGACGCCCAGTTGCGGTTGCAAAGGCGAATTGGGCATTGCACATCGGCATTGTGCTGAGGCCTGGTTTAAGTGAAGAGGCAACGTGTATTTATTTTTTGCTTACATGAAATTAATTTTATGAATAAAAGGAAAAACTTTCTTGACCTCAAGAAAACATTTTGATCATTGTATATATGTATGAGTGAAATGAGGGCTAAAATTGTCATTTGTGTCAATATAAGCACTTATGGGAAAAGTAACTTACCAAACATTCCCACCCCAATAAATGCTTAAAAACATAATAGGTGATTTGAAAAGTGGGTTAACAAACAACCTTAAGTGGTTGTTAAAATAAGTACTTTTAAGTTCACAAGTACTTAATCATCAAACATGGCCTAAATCCGATCTGAATTCATCCGTTTACAGCCCTGATGGAAAACTTACTCTATATATACGACTCTATCTTCACTTAGTTTCCAGGCATCACCACTCATCATTATGTGGGACTTAACGTTGTCCCTTCGGAGGAAATGTTAAATCATACTGGGCGGATGGCACTTTGCTCTTCACAGAAATGTGTCACTTTCTTTTTTCGTTTGGGAAATTGTCTAAAACAAACCATGAGTTTTCAACACTTCTCTTAAAATTCACCATTACTTTTCAAAACGTCTAAAATTCACCATGTCACTAACTTGGCGTTAAACAAACTAACAGGCATTAATATATTACCATTTTAACCTTCATAGAAAAATATAAAATATATACAAAATAAATTAAAGGGTGTTAATATATTACCATTTTAATATTTAGACATGAAAAAAGGAAAAGTTCAAAAAATATTTTCAAATATAAACTACATAAAAACATAGAAATTACAAAAAATATAAAAAAAAATTATAGAAATTGCAATCAAAATAAAAAAATTACTTTCAAATTATAGAAACTATAGAAATTGAAAAACAAAATCAAAAAATAAAAATTGTAGAAAAACACAAAAAATATAGATTGTAGAAAATAGAAAAATGTCAAAAAAAAAAGAAATTATAAAAAACATTGGAAATTATAACAAAATATTAAAAATGCAAAAAAAAAGAAAATTGAAAACCGAAAAAGACCATTTTTCGTCTAACTTACCATTCAAGGGTAATTTGGTCGTGAAAGTTGTTATTTGCGCTGACATAGGCACCTCTATTAAGAAGTGATGTAACGCAATCTGGATGCTCCCTGTAAGAGATGATCTGGCTACCAGCAATGACGGGAACTGAGGAACCTGCAAGAGATGAACCAGAGAACCCGGGGTGGCTTACCCGACGAGGTCACTCCGATGGTTAAGTTAGCACTCAGTAGCGAGCTTGAAGATGATATTAGATTGTGAGAGAGCTAGAGAGCAGAGATTACGCATACCTTCGCCCCTGGGGGTGAGGTCTTTATATATTGGAGTCATCGCGGGTTTGGTGGAGTAGTTCCTGGATCACCGCTGTGATGGGATTTGTTTCCGTGTTAGTTGGGGACAACTCCACCAACCGGTAAGGTTGCCCATTTCCGCCTGAATCGGGGAGTGGGTGAGCTAATATAGCCGTTACAAGGTACGATCCCATAAGATGCAGGGTACGATGGTGAGACCCTTGGAATTATCATGCGGTGATCGGTCTGACTAGGAGGCGAGCTACTCGTAAGGTGCCAGGCTGCATGGTGGTGAGATGCCTAGTGGCGAGGTGCCTGTGAAGTGCTGAGCTGCTTGGTGGCGAGCTGCCTATGAGGTGCCGAGCTGCTTGGTGGTGAGCTGCCTGGTGGTGAGCTGCCTGTGAGGTGCCAAGCTGCTTGGTGGCAAGTTGCCTGTGAAGTGCCGGGCTGCACCTAGTTGTCATGAGGTGCCATGTGTCATAATGTCATTGGAGGGCCAAATCCGCCCTCATCATTTGCCCCCCACTCCCGAGCTGAAAGTAACTCGGCGAAGGGAGTAGATTTCTCCTTTTGGCCCGAAATTCGATGATCTCGTAAGTGCTGATTCAATTCCTCAAGCTCTGGGAGCGACTCGTGGTCCACTCCTGGATTCTTCCCATGCTGAAGAGGCGACTGGGTCCTATGTGGTGCCGAGGTCTCTGCCAGTTCGGTACTTTAGCCCTTAGGCTCTGGGAGCGACTCGTAGTCCACTCGTGGATTTTGCCCATGCCGAAGAGGCAACTGAGTCTTATGTGGTGCCGAGGTCTTCGCCAGTTCGGTACTTTAGCCCTTAGGCTCTGGGAGCGACTCGTAGTCCACTCCTGGATTTTGCCCATGCCAAAGAGGCGACTGGGTCTTATATGGTGCCAGGGTCTCTGTCAGTTCGGTATTTTATCCCTTAGGCTCTAGGAGCGACTTATAGTCCACTCTCGTTGATTTTGCCCATGCCAAAGAGGCAACTGGGTCTTATGTGGTGAGGAAGTCTTTTATCAGTTTGTCAGTTCGTGCCTGGGCCAGGCCGCCAGGTCAGCGCCTGTGCCAGGCCGTGCCAGGTCGGTGCATGTGCCAGGCCGCCAGGCCGCGCACAAGCCGTCGGGCCGCACGCAGGCCGCCAAGCCGCACGCAAGTCGCTAGGCCATGCCAAGCCGCGCCAGTCCGCCGAGTGTGCGCCTTAGCGCTATGATTGTGCTGCATCAGCCTCGTGATGTCGGTCACCCACTTCTACAAGAAGCTACTAGGAGCTCGACCAATGGGGGCAGCACTACTAACTTTAGGTCGCCAGTTCGCACGGGAGCCTTGGAAGGCTCAACCAGCAAGGGCACCCATGCAGTTCGTTGGCCGCCAATTCCCACGGAAGCCACGAAGAGCTCATCTTTGTAGAGGGGACCTCGCGAAGAGGACTGACAAGATTTTATCTGAATTGAAAGTAAAGTTGGTAGAGCTGCTTAGTCTATTAGCACTTCATGCATAGTCTTTGAGTTCATAAAAAATGGAAGCTAGAAAGTGAGAGCTTTAGTTTCTAAAAGGTGAGAACTTAGCTTTCTGGATGAAGAGGACTTCGTCGTTCAGAAGATGAGAACTTAGCTTTTTGTAGCGTATCCCACAAAACCACAGAGGGTTCAGTGAATGTCGCGCCAACTACAGGAGGGAGTGGCGCGTTCACTTGTGCAGTCGCTTGGGGCATCGTCAGCGCTGGGACCCCAGCCGCAGTAAGCGGTATGGTGAACTGACCTATGCGGACAGACGGGAACTGAGGTTGCCCCTCGGAGACGTTCACTTCGTTGTTTTGTTCGGCGTTGCTGGAGGAAGCCATGAATTTGATTCTGAGCTTGACATTTTTGAATGGAGGCAAGGGCTTTTAGTAGCAAATTCCCATAGGCGGCGCCAAATGATGTAGCACAATCCGCCTGCTCCCTGTAGGAGATGATCTGGCTACCAGCAACGACGGGAACTGAGGAACCTGCAAGAGATGAATCAGAGAACCCGGGGTGGCTTACCCGGTGAGGTCCCTCCGATGGTTAAGTCAGCAGTTAGTAGCGAGCTTGAAGATGATATTAGATTGTGAGAGCTAGAGAGCAGGGATTACGCATACCTTCGCCCCTAGGGGGTGAGGTCTTTATATACTGGATTCCTCGCGGGTTTGGTGGAGTAGTTCCTGGATCCCTGCTATGATGGGATCTGTTTCTATGTTAGTTGGGGATAACGCCACCAACCGGTAAGGTTGCCCATTTTCGCCTGAATCAGGGAGTGGGTGAGCTAATATAGCCATTACAAGGTATGATCCCATAAGACGCGGGGTACGATGGTGAGATCCGTGGAATTATCATGCGGTGGTCGGTCTGACTAGGAGGCAACCTGCCCGTAAGGTGTCAGGCTGCATGGTGGTGAGCTGCCTAGTGGCGAGTTGCCTGTGAAGTGTCGGGCTGCTTGGTGGCAAGCTGCCTGTTAGGTGTCGAGCTGCTTGGTGGTGAGCTACCTAGTGGCGAGCTGCCTATGAGGTGTCGAGCTGCATGTGAGGTGCCGAGCTGCTTGGTGGCGAGCTGCCTGGTGGTGAGCTGCCCATGAGGTGCCGAGCTGCTTGGTGGCGAGCTGCCTGTGAATTTCCAAGTTGCACCTAGTTGTCATGAGGTGCCATGTGTCATAATGTCATTGGAGGGCCAAATCCGCCCTCATCAAAAAGCATTAAAGGTGCACTAATGAAGGTGAGTTTTGGAAAATAAAAACTTACTGACATTATGGATTTACATTATAAACAATTGTGATTAATTCAAGTGAAATGGCGAAAACTCATGGTGAATTTACAATTTCCCTTTTTGTTTTTATCCTTTTTACTTGATAATTGTTATTGATTGTATTTAAAAGATAGGGGTTTCTACTTGTTAAAAAGGGGCCGGTAGTACCAAATTATCAATGTTGCCGACGTTTCTTGGCCTTGTTTAAAATTTGGGGAGATGGATTGGGTTTGTCATCATCAGCAATCTCTTTCTAATACTGTCGATCAGGAGAATACTATTAGTTGCAGAAAGTAGAAACATGGCCACACAACCGGAGACGGTGTTAAAAAGGACGGCTTGCGTCGTCGGAGGCAGCGGCTTCATTGCCTCTCTTCTTGTCAAATTATTGCTTGAGAAGGGCTATGCTGTCAACACCACTGTCAGGGACCCTGGTTCGTCTCTTCCTTTCCCTCCTTTTTCTCTTCTTTTTTTTTTCTCTCTTCCAAGTTTCTATACCTTTCTTCTTTCTCCGTTTGTCCATGCCCTCGCCCTAACATTTGTTAGATATGTGGCTAAGAATTATTCACGGGTACTGTGTAGATAACCTGAAGAAGGTCTCTCACCTGCTGGAGATGCAAGTCTGGGAGACCGAAAATCTTTCGAGCAGATCTAACTGATGAGGGAAGCTTCGACGCTGCTGTATCCGGGTGTGACTTAGTATTCCACGTCGCTACACCGGTGAACTTTGTTTCCCCGGACCCGGAGGTAATTAATTCCAAATTAAAATCCAAATATTAAATGTAACAAATATCGACGATGGATATGTAAGAATTGGCCGTCTAATTAAATTTGTTAGATCAATACTCGCTTCGTTTACCCCCATTGGGAGGGCTTTGCGTTGAGTAGTGAGCAATCCGTCGATTTACGGGTTTAGTAAGTCTTTTTTTTTTTTTTGAAAAAGTAAGTCTATTTTTGTCTCCAGATTTTTACCAAATGCTATTTTCATCTAATGTTATAAGCTGCTGCCTGAAAGCCATTTAAAATACTTCATTCTAATAACGGAATCTCATTCTTATTAATGACATTCCCCATTTGAGGGAATGGTCATTGGCCATTCCCTCCTCATTTGAAAATGAATTCCCATTTCAATTGATTTCTAAACCAAACAGACCATGAAAATAAACCATTCCAATTGTGATTATAACAGATTTTGATTTGAATTCTGATGTAGCACGATGTAGCTGCTCCTAGTTGGAGGTGGTCTGGTTTTCAGACGGACGGCGAACTGAACCTACAAGGATATCAGAGAATCTGGGGATGCTAACCCGGCGAGGTCGCTCCGATGCTTAAGTCAGTAGGCTAGTAGCGAGCTGAAATTGCTTTGAAAGTAAAGAGCTTGAGAGCAAGAAAATCACGCATACCTTGCACCCTCGGGGGGTGGAGCCCTTGTATAATGGAGTCCTCGCGGGTTTTGCGGAGTGGTTCCAAGATCCTCGTCACGATGAGATCCGCTTCCGCATTAATGGGGGATAACTGATAGGGTTTGTCGAGTCCGCCCTAATCGATCAGGGGAGATAACGCTGGCTGTTACGTGGCGTGATCCCGTGAAGTCCGGGAACCGTCGGAGGGATTTTCGGGATCACATAGTGGCGTGACGGTATCCCCGGACTGATGTCTTTAAGTCCCGAACTGGGTTGGATGCCGGTGTGCCTTGGCATTGGGCTGTTCTTGTTTGCGATCTGGTATCGAGTCGATCTCGTCTCGAGGTGAGCTTGTTCCAAGGTCAATTTAGCTCGAGGTGGTTGGGTACCCGAGCTCGATCTGCTGTACACTCGTTAAGGTGAGTTGTCATCTTTTGATCAGGTTGTGTCCACGTGTCCCCCTGTTACGAGGTCGGGCCAAATCACCCTTCATTAATTGCCCCCCACTCCCCGAACTAGGGGTCCAGACCTGGTGCGGGGAGTTCATGATGTGACAAGTGGATTTGGCTTGAGGTCCAGGCTGCTTTGTCGGATGAATCGTTGGTCGGACCAGTTCGACTACTCAGCTCAACCAATGATAATCCGGGTGGCGTCTGGTTTACACGCAGACGTCACGCGATCTACAAATTATGCGGACGTCAAAAAGCGTGCTAACGGTTAGACAGCTTGTCTCCAGCTCTGTTAATATAGTTTCCCACACTTCGAGCTCTTTCTCTGGCACCATTGTCTCCGCTTACGGTTTCTCGATGACGAGACAACGACCATCTTGTCTTTCTTCTTGTTTCTGCCATTCTTCTTTGAGTTCTCGCACTGTTGGTCAGATGCTCTTCGAATGCCTCAATGGCTTGATGTATGAGCTCCATGTTGGGTGACGAATTCCACCTGAACCAGTAGCTCATGTAGCAGTCGAAGCACCCGTAGTCGAGCATGGGAGGCTTATGAACAATACTACCACCGTTGTTGGGCTTCTTGCACTTCTTCTTTTCTTCGACCATCGAAGGTGGATTGATCGTCTTCATGGTCCTCTGGGAAAGAACGGAGGCCAGGGCAAGAATCGCAGCTGGGAGGAGCTTTAACACGGATAGGGCATCTCTTGTTGAGCAATAATAAGGAAGAGAGGACGAGGGGGAAGGATACACTTTACTTTTGTTTTTAGGGCAGAGATTCTTCATCTCCGGTTGATGGATGGGAGGGAAACCCATTTTCTTCTCCTATTTTCACTACAAGAAAAAAAATGGCTAAGCCGGCCTTTGCTAAACCGCCGGCTAGCTTTTCTAAACCGCCGACATAGATATCAGCTGGCGGTTCAGTGCTTGCTGTCTATAGTTGCGTCGCCCTAGGTTATGGGCACCGGTCTAGAATACAAAGGCCGCCGGCCTAGGGACCCGTCCGACCATACATTTGCTGGCAGTTTTAAGGGCGTCGGCTTAGATTAATTTGTCACTTCCATAAACCCCGGTTTAGCTAAATTTTGTAATCAAATTCGACAGTTTCAACCGCCAGCTTAGACTAAAATTTCATGTAATTAAACCGCTGCCATTAATGTTTTATTTCGTCAAAGGTGGCGGTTTGAACAGCCGGCGTAGACTTTTTATAAACCGCCGGTTTAAGTGTAATGCTTTACCAAAAGTGGCCGTTTGTTTGACCGCCGGCTTAGGTGTTTAAATTTTTTTTTTTAATAAGAATTTCAGTTGACACCTGCTGAAACCTAAAGTGTTCCAAGTATCATTGCAGTAAAAAGTAGAAATGAAAAAATAAACATTCATTCAAATAAGCATCCAAGAAAAAAGAAACATCTATTCAAATAAGTATCCAAGTATCAATTTTGATAGCTCCCATACTTGGCCCGATAGGGTCAATATTGCTTCGGAGAAAACAGTGAGTGCAACAGAATAAACGAAAGAATGTGGTCATGCAGCCTTCACCTACATCTTTTTAAATGGAGATCAGAGAGCATTCCATAGGTAGATCAGGAGAGTCCAATGCCATCTCCATCATGGCATATCTGTTAAAAATGCAACCTTAATTTTAGAGACCCCTTGTAGTTCACATTATAAGGCAAACATCCGTTCATAGATAGAAGTACACCAAAGTTTATACCAACAAAAAGATAGAAGTATAAACACTGTTTATCAAAAAAAATAGATAGAAGTACACCAAGTTTACACCAACAAAAAGATAGAAGTACAAACACTGTTTATCAAAAAAAAAAAGTACACCAAGTTTATAACAGAACAATACACACATACCGGTCTCCTATATACTTTCCCGTGTGAAGTAGCCCAAACCCAATTCCTCCACAAGAGTACGCTGCTTATCAGGTGGCAAATGCTATGAGCCAGTGACTGTCCAAAGTATTCCCCCTGAATTATTGAATCATGGTTAGTTGAAACTCTGGCAAAGGCCATCTTTCTCCTACATAATGGTATCTACGATTAAGCCACATTTCATGCTTATGTAAGCCCAGACAAGTCATAATCAAGGCCATGACCCCGAAATATCTGCAAGAATTAAAGCTTTCAAAATGCTTTTACTAACTAAACAAAACAAAGGAAACAAAAAACTCTATATTAAGTGATTTGATAAATGAGAAAAACCTCCGCCATCCAAGCTTTAATTTGTTCAGCCTGAGATCCAAACTTCCTTCTGTAAAATTCTGCCTTGTTAACTCCTTTTGGGGCAGAAGGATTAAGGATGGATGCCATCTAATCTAAAAATTTAACCAGTAGTAAATCCAACATGTGGTGAAAAAATAAACAACTTAGGAAAAAAGAAAAATAATAACAAGGAAGTGAACCTCAAAATCAAATCTATCCTTTGATGAAGTTATAGCTTTATCCAGATTTCTTTTGCCAACAAAACACCATGGGCAAACAGTGTCTGAACTGACATCAATTTGAATGAGTTTCTTACCGGCGTTGTTATCTTCTAATCGAGCCATGAATCTTGTGTATCTGCAAGTTTTACAGAATATTATCATAAACTTCAATACTTCTACCATACGAAACCTTGCAAGGCAAGGAATCAAACCAGTCAGAGTAATTAAATTCTTAATTTCAATCTCCCCACTGGCATAATCTAATAGGCCACCTCTCATTGGTCCTCAAGGGAATCTAGAAAAATGTGAAAGAATCATAACCAGAACATAACACAATGGCATGTTAGGGTATCTTACAACTCAAATTAAAAGTACCTTAGATTTCTGCTAAATGGGAATATGGGAATCCTCCCAGAGTTAATCTGCACCTCTGCATTGGAAAGATACCAGTGAGGTCATTCATGGGATTTAATTAGTAACTCTTTCCCCACTATGCTAGTATTTTGTTCCATCATATACTTCACATCATAATCTTCAGAATCAGAAGTATCCATGACTGTATCAGAAGCTTCTTGTCTATCAAAGGTAACTTGAGAAATGCATTCCTCTCTTTCTGGCCAATCAGATCTTCTGCATACATCCCATACTGCAAACATCTATTCAAATAATTAAGCATCCAGGAAAAAAGAAATACGTATTCAAATAATTATTTAGGAATCTGTTTTGATACCTACCATTCTGCAAACAAAGACATTAGCATCTCATATCTTCTGCCATGTGACTACTCATTCCAAACCTCATTTACTTGGACCTAAGATTCAACTACTTCTCAGGCCCCATCCCGAAAGAGCTTTTCAACAAGAGACTGGACACCATCTTCCTCAACAACAACCAGTTTGAGGGCCAGATTCCTTCAAATTTTGGGAACTCACCAGCTTCTGTAATAAGTTTAGCAAATAACAAGTTCAATGGAAACCATCCACCCAGTTTTGGTACACGAGTACTGCACTGAAGGAAGTGTTGTTCCTCAACAACCAGTTATTGATCAAAAGAAAAAAAAAATGCTGAACCAAAAAAATGATATACTAAATAAGCTTTCTTGCAATAATATCAAAGCGAATGAAGATGCCTCATTGCCATAAATAACCTCTGTAGCCTTGGTCGCAAAGGAAAATAGCGTAAAAGCTTGGCTGGAATCTTTCCCTTACGTTTAGATGAAGATGCCTCATTGCCATTATTTGTGTTGTAAGAAGGATCCCATCGAGAAGTACCACAAACCTTACAAGTGTCTCTATGCTCATCTTCCTTCCAATATAACATGCAATCATTAGGGCACGCATGAATCTTAGTATAGTCAAAACCCAGTTGCCTTATAATCTTCCTTGTTTCATAATACGAACTCAGCAATACCTCACCTTCTGGTAGAGCCTCTTTCAATAGCTCAAGTAACATGGTAAACGATTTGTCAGACCACC
Source organism: Nelumbo nucifera (assembly GCF_055504915.1). Classification (NCBI taxonomy): domain Eukaryota; kingdom Viridiplantae; phylum Streptophyta; class Magnoliopsida; order Proteales; family Nelumbonaceae; genus Nelumbo; species Nelumbo nucifera. The sequence goes on along the minus strand of NC_142649.1, from coordinate 140,441,823 downwards.
CACAAAGGAACTTAATCTGAAATAGCCTCACTATAAGTGATAATTTTGTGAATTTTTTACAGCCTGGGTACAAATCTTGTTCAGCATCACCTAGCAAATTGTAATATTCTTTAGCTACTGTACTAGACCCCACCCCTGCATATGCATCTAGTCCCTCAGTTTCTTCATTCACTTGTTCATACACTTGGTCTGATATTCCAAAAACATCCTGCAACATTCCATGCATATCAACATCCACATTTGGTGCATTATTTCCATTAAGATTCTTTTTCTTCTCCCCATGCTCAGTCCAATTAGTATAACTTGGCATCATCCCATTCCACAATAAATGCCCCAAGACTTCATCTTTATCTTCTAATATAGAGTTGACACATTTTTTACATGGACACAATATCCTACCACCACAAGATCCATTAACAACAGCAAATTCAATAAATTTTTGCACTCCCTCAATATATGTTGGATCATTCCTACTGCATTAAACCCCAAATAACATATTACCAAATCAAATACTATATAATGAAATCTATTCCTAGAAGAGAGGCTATGTACTACGAAGGGTACCTTGGAAGATTAATCCAGCTCTGACTGATTGCTCCAAAGACAACCAGTACAATGAAAAGTTCCTAATTTAACCGGTAATGGTTATTATAAAATCCAAACAGGAAAAGAATTATCAAAAAAATTTATCACCACCCTAGCTATCTGATATACTCCACTACAATGACAAGGTTACCCCTACCCCAATAATATGGTTATGATAAAATCTACTCTAAGTTAATTGAAAGCTTTAATAAATAGATCTGCAAGCTTGATATTCTGTTTCAGCACTTAATTTAGCACCCACATCTGACTCGGGCTGAGAAGGTCCAGCATGCCGAGCATGTGATCGCTGAGATCTGGGTCAGGACAGGCTGCAACACATCAGTGCATTGTAGCACTCAGCTTCTTACTTTATTTTCATATCAGGATAACTATCTAGATCTGAGGGTGCAGATTGAAGAGTTATAATACAACTAGGAATGGCATGTGGTATGTTAAGCTTAAAGAACAGAAGTTCTAATCTGGCAATGGGCAGGCTAAGGTCCAGCCTGGTGCTTTTTCATTTATCTGATCTTGATTTGTGTCCTAAAGGTAATGATAAGCCACTCCTAAGGATCAGCAACTGAAATTGTTCCCTAGCACTGTCAATCAGATCTGTTTGAGATTCATCTCTACTCTAGCATTGTACTTGTCAGCAATAAATACTACTGAATAATTTAGAATGTTTCAGAAAACTCTTCCAGTAGTAGCAGTAGCAGAGGTGGGAGTTCTGAGAAGTTGGAAGGAGTTCCTCTATAGAATGCATCTGCAATCTTGAGGATTATCGATGTCACTGCTTCTTGATGATTTTCTGTATGGGAAGTATCCCACAACATTTCTGCAAAAAGAAGCATGCTCTTCAACTTCCTTAGTATTGGTCTTATGAGGGTCTACAGATAAAATGTTCCAGAGATTTCAGTAATTTCAGGCATCCTGATATTCTTGTTTACTGCCTTTCTCTTTGACTGAGTCCATATCCAAATTGGACATCCATGCTGTCATAAGAGAATATAAAGGATAGTGTTCCAGTTGAAGGGTGAGATTTGGGCATAAATGGTGTTTTTTATTATTGTTGATTTGATCAATTGTTTTTATATTCTTTCTTTTCTGTTTACTCATTAGCAAGTACTGACAGTGGATGTGAATCACAATTAGGAAAGTTGGTGAATGGTTGAGATGCTAGTGAGTAGTGACTGGCTTGAATTGCTGGCCTGCTTAGCAGGACTTGCATTGAAATGTGTAAACTGAATTTGACTTGTGGGTCCAGAGAACCCCATCTAGTGTGTGAAAAATCATTTATGCTCAATTAATTTTAGGCTACCTTCATCAATGAGATCAAATTCTATTTGCAACCTATAAACATAAAAGATTGTAAGTTGAAGTTGTTTGTTTGGAGACTATCAAATTCAATATGATTTAGTAATAACCTACTTGGTGGATTGCTACATCACTCATTTGTTTGGTTGCCTCTAGTGAATTCCTAAAAAAAAGGTATGCTATAGCAGTCATAGTTGATTATCTCAAGGCAACATGCTAACTAGTTTCAAATTTCTTAATGAAGAGTAGAAAAGTAAAGCTCAGGGTGTCCAGGGTAGAGAACTATAGCTACTGCTGGTGGTAATGGGTAGGTTAAAGTTCAACCTACAGAAATTAGAACAAAATTTGTCAGTCTATAGTCAAAGTATCAGCCTACAGAAATTGGTTCCTGTGTTCACTAGGGAAGAACACATGTAGACCCTCCCAAAAAGCAGAATAATCGTAGAGCTCTTATATTCAGGAAGAGGTCCTCTGATTCTACAAATAAACTAGCAAAAAGTCTGTCAACTGTAGGTATAGTGGAAGAACTATTTGAAGAAGGGTCAGCAATGCTTGCAGAAAGGTTAGTATTTTTTCTATCTTCTGTTTAGTTGATATTAGCTATAATAAAAGTATTGATTTTTTAGATTGGTTAATATAAGTATATATTTGACTTGTGATTTTTTTCCTTTTAGCTAAAGGTGTACAATCCACTCAGAATTTAATCAATTATGATTATCCTTGAACACTAGAAACTTGTATTTGTGATAAAAGCTGAATTCTTGTTTTGATCAGCCACAATTAATTTTTTTATATAATTATATATTGTAAAAATAAGGTACAACTTTCATGTTCCAAGCACCCCTTGAGGGCAGGCTAGCCTTTTCTAGCCTAGCCACCACTAAGAATTTACAAACTCCATCATTGGAGAATTAATCCTCAATACTTCTAAATTCTATTCACCCCTACCTCTGTGAGGCTATTGGCTTAACATGGTGTTCACTTGTAGCTAGTGCCTAGCCCCAATTCACATTTATTAATCTCCCTTTAAGTGTGTCCAAGTTTCCATGATCCTGCATGGACACTCTGTTGTTTCTAATCTAGCCAATCGTCTAAGCCCTGTCCACTATGTGGGGTTGGCTACATGACTTCTGTTCAGTGTATTGTTCATAATTCTGCCTTCTTATAGTACTCAATGCCAACAAGTCCAGAATAGAGTCTCTGTGAAAAAAAAAGGGAATTATTATAGAAGAGGATGTGACATGCTACCAATTCCTAATGATGTCATCTATTGTAAAAGGTGCAAATGCATCCAATGCTTTTACTCAGTGCACTACCTTGGCTTCAACCCATTTAAGCACAAATTTCACTTCACCCTATCAAAGATGATCCTATAAAACCTTCCATTTTCCCGTTAATTTGTCATTGTGTATATTCTCTTTTTCTATTACTGCTGTTGGAGTGATTCAAACAACCGAAGGTGCAGACTCCATGCTTTGGTTGGTGTTGATGCCAAGGAACCTGTTGTGCTGACTCCAGCAATCACTTATCCCTTCTTCCCTTCTGTTTTCTTAATTTCCTTTTTAAAATTGCTTTTGTACCAACCCTTCCTATACTTTTTTTAATAGATAACTGACCCATCCTATTCTTCATAAATCCTCTTACTCTAAACATGATTTCCAGATTTATAGTTAACTCCCAAATAGACCTGTTCACGAGCCAGGCTTCGGGCCTAACTTACACTATGTCAGGCTCAGGCTTCAGGCTGGGCCCCATTCAAATTTTGGCAAAAGCCAAGCCCGAGCCCGGTCCATGAACAGGTCTACTCCCAAACCCTGTTCCAAGCCCATAAAACAGAAGTTTCTATACATCCTACATCACCAGTCTGACCATGGTTGGATTGGTCAGACCTATCCATATTCTTCTTACTCCTTGGAGTTTGGACCTAAGGATACTTCAGTAGTCTTCCCTATATAATATCTAAACATCCTACCAAAAAGGCAATTGATAGTCAATAGAAGACCTATTAGAATATACATTAATCACATTTTCTTCCTAGAGACCAGAGAGCTTAAACAATCCTGACATACAAGATTAGGTAATACAAGTACTATTTTAAACTCACTAGAGATAGTGGCCTCAGTCTTTAATTTTGATTTTCTAAATGATTCTTAGCATCTATCCTTTGTTGTGCCATCATTGTGTTATCATTCTTGCACAGAGAGCACATATGGCTATATGGGGGACAAGAGTTCATTATTCTCCTTACTATCATGATGCAGATATTAATTCCATGAGACGCCACTGAAGTGTTATTTTAATTCTTAGCTGGAAAAACTATTAAACATTCTCAGAAAAATTTGATATAGAAAAAGATCTTATGTCCCTGAAAGAAAGCCCAAGCATTGTTGGCATTTTTGACTATAAATGCAAGGGCCAATCAATTATCCTTCCATGTGCTAGTGTTCAAATATGCAAACATTTTGATTTACTTGCAAAAGCCAGAAAAAGCAGCACAATTTGTACAGTATGTAAAAGGGAAGTGCTTTAATTGCACAGAAACCTACTATTTGCAACAAATGGAGCAGACTCACTCATGGGAAGATGTCCTAACAAACCATTACATAAGGGAAATCTGTTAGCCTTCTCATAGAAATTTCTTCTCCCGGTTTAAAAAATAGGCCTGCCCAAATGACTGTAATATGTGAATTTGTACAATATTAAGTTAATGCAAATCTCCTTTTAACAATCTTACCTTTAGCAATTAACATGGCTTTCTAAGTTCAACAGATTAACATGGCTTTCTAAGCACAAATTTCGCTTCACCCTATCAAATTAACAGACCATCCTAAACCCACTTAAGCATTATTGTCAAAGCAAAATTAACATGTCTTTTCTATCAAATCTAGGATTCACTAAAAATAATTCGCTATTAAACCCAAAAAAGGGACTTTCTTGGTGAATCATATATTTACAAAGAAATCAAATTCACTGAAGAAAGGACTATATTGAAGCAGAATTAACTACAACTTAAGTGTTATCAAAACTATCAAGAACTAGAACTGTACAAGTATAATTGATCCTACCAATGCACAATGCACTTAATTCAAGAATCCATCAGCATACAAAAACCCGAAATTTACAATTGACGAACAAAAAAACGTACAAGAACAGCAATCATTTTGGTGCTAGGAGTATAGAACCAATGCAACAAAAAAACTTGCATTTACTTGATCTACGACACATGTACTCATCTTCGTATAAGAACCAAAGCAAGAAAAGCAGATAGCGTAAATAAATTAATATGGAGTATAGGATCTTACAATATCTAATAGCGCAAGATCCTCTTGAAAAAGTTTAAGAGCCTCGTCACCACTAAGGGGAAAGAAATCAAAACCACGAGCATAAAGAAAATATAGATTGAACTTCTGCGTACTAGGAGTGCAGAGCAGTAGCTGTTCTCGCCCTAAGATGAAAAAAAAAAAAAAGCAAGATTAGGATTTTATAATTTATAGAGAAAGACGAATGGGGTATAAAAAATACAGGGGTCGATGAACGTACCTTTCTCGACTATTTGTTGAATTTCACAGCTCTCAATGCGTCGATTGAATATAAATCCGACCTCAATGATTCAGAATCTCGATCAACGAAGGAAACTTTCTATATCATTGTTGTTGTGTGGGAGAGAAAGTGGAGAAGTAGAGTTGTGTAGGAGAGAAAGTAGGGAAGTAGAGTCATATTGCTCGTAGAAATCGCGCGGCTCCATGTGATTTTAGAAATGGAGGGAAAGCATTGACCAGTTTTAATTCACTGAATCGGCTGGTTCAATGCAAATACCGCCGGTTTAGTTCACTGAACCGCCACCCTGTTTTAACCATTTCTTCGGTTTAATTCAATGGTGGCAGTTATGAACTTATGATAAAACGGCCACCATTGATGCATCAAGGCCAGTGTTTCTTATGACTGCCGTCTTACAACCGCCGGCTTAGCTGGTTTTTTCTGTAGTGTTTTTCTGTTTTGGAGGTTTTGTTCCTGTCCTCCGCCTTTGGGATTGCGACGAGAATGGCAACCAAGTTGCAAAGATGGTGACGCTGGCTCGCTTTCTTGGTATTGTATGAAGTTTTTAGGAGAAGAAAGGATGTCGCCACCAATGGAAAAAGGGTTCGGTGAGCTTTGGTGTCGCAACCGGTTCTATCCAATTGAACCGATCAGACCATGTTAACACCCAAACAGATGTGACACGTTAACGTTAGCATGATCGACATGTACTTTTCTAATTCGCAGGTTCACGCGTCCAATGCACGCACGGATGCACAGAATGCGGACTAATTATTTGATTAAAATGTAAAAGAATACATAAAACCATCAATTATCCTTTATATCTAATTCAAAACATTATTAAATTCAACACCTAATACACGAAGTTTATATTCTTTCAAACAATATGCCGGTTGAGGGGATTGGGTTTAGCTTAATACCATACCCTACCTGTAACGTACGGGTTGTGGAATCCCAAAACTTGACTTGCCCCAAAACACATCCTTCAAAAAATAAAAAAAAAAAAACCGCCCCGTTGAGGTGGGTAGGTGTGGATACCCACCAGGTAGGGTAAAAATTGACATCCCTAAGCCCGAGATGCTTAGTTAAGGTTGATTTGGGCCTAAGTTGATAACCTCAACTTAACCTTAAATTGGACCAAGCTTGAGCTTGGGATCAATTTGGTTTTTGTTAGTTTACAAATGGCCAAATCGAAATTGAGTGGATTGGGTTGGGTTGAGGGTCAATATATATATATATATATAAGTGGGAAAATTCCCATATTCCTTAGTCTAAAATATTTTATATTTAAATTTAAAATTATTTATTTATTTTTTAATAATACCACTAGAATTTCTAAATTTAAATCTTTTGAACCAAACAAAAACTGACACAAACCAATATAACCCAAGTTGGATAGTTTTCACTAATGTTTGGTTGGCTTCATGTGACCAAGTCCCCAACCTAGCAAAGTCAATTTGGTTGACCAAGCAACGTACAACTGAATCGAACCAACCTGTGAACACTCCTAATTTTAGATAAACTAATAGTTTCATATATATCTAATGCATAACAATAGTTTAATTTCCAATAACTATTGAAAATTTTTATTAAAAATATAAACAAAAATAGATTTATACATAATTATTGAAAATATATTTATCACAAAAGTATAATAAGTAATTACTAAAAATATAATAAATATAAATTTTAGTATATATAAAATATATAACAAATATAGATTAAGATTTTAAAAGGATTAGAACAAATATCAATTTTCTAAAATTATTTTATAGAATTATTAAGTGATATAGCAATTATTATTATATTTTTTTAATATCTATTAAAAACATTTTTTGAAAGTTAATCTATTTTTCATTATTTCAATGATATTTAAAAAAAATTAAATTATTTATATTTCATATTATTATAATCAAATATTATTAAATATATTATTTTCTTTATTTAATATTTCTTATTTGTTTCTAAATAATATTTAAAATATGATTCATTTATTAATTTTTTAATATTTAAAATATGTAATATTAGTTATTCACAATATTATATATCTATTTAAATAATATCATTATTTAGTTATTTCAATATTACATATCTATTGAATTTCATAATCCATAAAATTATAAGTTATACTATTATTACATAATTTCGTTATTAATTTTGTTAAATACAAAATTATTATTAATTCAAATATTATGAAATCTATTATAATTATTTTCTACTTTAATTAAAATTTTTAAGTTTATTAAATAATTTCATTATTTTAACTATTCAAAATTTAGTTATTTAAATATTTAGATAAAATGCAAAATATTTAAATATCTTCATTATTTAAATTTTAGTTATTTTAAAGTTATTATATAATATTAAATATTTTTTATCTATATTATTTAAGTATTTTTAATATTTTGTTATTTATAATATTTAGTTATTGAAATTTTTAAATAATATTTTTTTAATTTTAAATTTTTATAAGGTGACTTCATGAGGAGGCAAGGAAGGCTAAAATGAAGAGGGACTAAGAGTTCTCCGCTAGGATAAGGGAGAAATCTCAGTCCATGACGTGACATGTTTCTACTTTAGTATATACTAGCAAGGACCCGTACGATGCACAAGCCTTGTTAAGAAAAAGTTAAATAATAGAAATACATAAGAGTATATAATTGTTTTATATTTTAACTTTTTTAATAACCAATCCGATTGAACTCAACCCAAATTGGTCGGTTTTCTAGTATTTCCAACAGGTTTTGGCTTAGCAACTTTCCAACCCAACCAAATTAGGTCAATTTCAATTTGGCCATTTATAAAACGACCAAAACTGAACCGACTAGACCATAAATATAATATTTTAAATTTATTTTTTTAATATGGGAATGTGGAAAAATTCCCACATTTCTTAGTCTAAAATATTTCATATCATTAATTTAAGTTTTCCAATTTATTTTTTAATAATATCATTGTAATTTATTAAATTAAAATTTAATTTTTTTAAGTTTAAATCTTTCGAACAAACAAAGCAAACCGAAAATAGACCCAAACCGATACAACTTGAGTTAGTAGGTTTTTACTAATGGTTAACCGGATCCGAGTGATAAACTCTCGACTTGACCAAGTCAATTTGGTTGCCAAAACAACCTGCAACTGAACTAAACCAATACTTAAACACTCCTAATTCCAACTATATTAATAGTCTAATCTCTAATAAATAACGATAGTTTAATCTCTACTAATTATTGAAAATTTATAGCAAAAGTAGACAATCATTAAAAATAAATTTATAATGAAAATATAATAGATATCTAATAAAAATACAATAAATACTGAAAATATATTAAATTAGCCAATAAATAGTGTAATCTCAAATAACAGTTTAATCTATAATAAATGTTAATCTATAAATTATAAAAAATATATAATTACTAAAAATAAATTTATAACAAAAAATACAATAAATACGACAAATCAATGTGAACTTTTTGGTCTCATGGAGAAGGGCTTAAATTTCTCGTGACTACTCAGTCCAGACCTTGTGGGGTACAGAAGAGGAGATGCATGTCCTATCAAACAGAGATGTTATTTATTATAGATTGAAACTAGAGAAGTAACCTGTGCTCACCACAGGAGTGGGAGATAAAATAAATTGTTAAGTAAAAGTTGATAGGGTTATTACATGTAAATTATCTATTACTTACCAATTTGATAACTTAGAATTGTCTATTTTTAACTCATGCAAATGTGAAAAACAAAGAGGACTTTACTTTTTGACATGACGTCTATAAGGGTTGCTCACAAACTTACTTGGGACATGAATATTTATAAATCCACACCAATTTCTTAGGCTGTGTTTGGTTTGAAGGAAAAAGTAAGAAAATGAAATAAAAGATAAGGAAACCTTTACAAACTTTGTATAGGTTTCTCTACTTTTCCTTTCCTTTCCCTACCTTTTCCTTCAAACCAAACATACCCTTAATGTAATAAATGCATAGCAAAAAGCACTATCAAAGGTTTTTGATTAATTTACAGGAAGTTGAATGAATTATAAAAAGGATAAATGATGCAACCATCTAAAATTAAAATTACAAATCTTAATAAAAAATTTCATAAAAAATAAAACAATGTTGCACGTGATGACAAATACTTAAGTCAGGTCATGGTAAAACAAAATAATTCATCTTCCAAAATTAGGAATCATGAGGGAAAGACATAATCCATTTTCTTGTACTTAACCATCAAATAAATATATTAACAAAGCCTTTGAAAAGTTCAGATTTTGTTATATTTGAACTATGAAGTTTAGAACAAAGCAATAAAAAGATATACCCAAATGAAAGCAGTGGTTAAATTGTTCTCTGCATCCAACTTCTTACATTGATTAAACAACTAAGCGGCTATTTGGCATAAGTACGTTTAAGGGCCGATTCGTTTTTTAAAGAATTGGCTAACAGTCAAAAAACGTTTTGAGACCATTTCAACCCAATCTGTTTGGTTCTGTTTCATGCCACATCAACACTGTAAAACTTTTCATCTGGAATCGACTGTGAATGCAAGTCGTTTCTCCTTAGTGTTTTTTTGTGGTTCACATTATCCCATGCTATGCATGTGCATAGGATGCACAAACATGTTCTAATCTAGCGGTTACAGATTTGCGTATAACAAAAATATATTGAAATCTATTCAATATTCAGCTAAAGAAAATTACAAATTTTATTAAAAAGTTATTACATATATAAATGATTATTAAACATCTATTAATCACTGAAATAATGATTAAAATGCTATTATACAATTAAAAATAATATTTAAAACTTGTATTTTTTTAGGGAAAACTAAGATTAGGGATGGCAATTTCACGGGAATTTTTGGGCATCCGACCCATCCCAACCCTAATAGGACCCGTTTATCAAAACCCTATAGGGTTTGGGTTTTGACTTTAAGGTATACGATACTTGATACTCAGGATGCATAAATATGAACCTATCATATTATATATCATGCACAAATTTATAAATTTTAAGTACTAAAATAATTATACTATTATTAATATTTTTTTGTACAAATTTCTTGGAATTAAAATCATAATTTGATGTAAATTTGGATTTGATAGATTGTTTATTTTATTTGGTTATAAAATGCTAATTTTAAATATTACTTTTTTTATTTTTAATTGGAACTATTAATCATATATATGTATTGATTGTTTTGATGAACACAAAAGTTAATAAAATTTATTTTATTTCATTAAATAACACAAAAGGCGAGATAACTTAGTGGCTTAAAGTAGTGCTGACGGTGTGTGATCTGGCAGCTCTCAGTCAAGGTTCAAAGTATCGATACGATACGTATTTTGGCCGTATCGTATCAGTAGTTAGAAACAGCTGATACACACTTTTTTTTAGTTTTTTTTCGAAGTTTGGTTTTTTGGGAAGCTTATAAGATGTCTTTTATTATTAAAAAAAGTTGGGGATCCGAAACGGCTGCCGTATCTTTTCAAAAGATACAATACGATACGCCCGATATTGAGGATATCTTTCGTTAAGCAATTTGACAAGCTGAGGGACGCCTGTGTTGGTGGAGCTACAGATGTATCGACCAGAAGCCGATTCCTTCTCGGCTAAGAAAATGTGGGCCCGGCAAATATCTTCTACGTGTGATATTGAGATTGAACCTATTAGCATTTCCGACTTTCATAATGTCGATAAGGATCTAGTTGCCTGTGATGAAATGGCAAATTGACGTTGTGGGTTCACAAAATTGTATGAATAATATGTTTTCAATGTGCGGCTACAAGGGCTGATGTGGGTGTGAGGACAAATTATATGAGAAAATCCGATGTAGTATTATTCTTCACGAGGTGAGAGGCTCTCAAATAAACATAAAGAAAAGAAAACTAAAATGACAGAAATAAATAAATAAAAAGAAGCCATAGTTGTTTTGTGAATCCAATTTCCTCTTCGCCGAATCCCACCCACTTGATATCACTTGAAAGCCTTGCATTGGAAATATCTCCCATGGAATGAAAACATACAAATACAGGTGTCGTGCAGTTGCAACCATTGTTTTTAAAACCGATTCAGAAATCGAACCGGTGAGGGTCCGGTTACCAGGTTGAATGATCAGATAATTCGACCCAAAGGGTTGGCCCGTTTTGAAAAAAAATTAAAAATTTGAATAATGGTTAAAATCATTCAAATAGTTAACCGGCCTAGTCAGCGGTTTGTTGACCAAAATCAACGGTTTTGGGGAAAAAAAGCAGTTTTAGAAAAAAACAGAACTAATCAGATGACCAATTCCCAGTTTTTCTAGTCCGACTGTCCAGTTCGATCCAATTTTGAAAACCATGGTTGCAACTTGCACAGTGTTATGAGGAGAAAATCCGAATTCTTGTCTTGTTACCGGATTTTCAATGGATTGGGAGTACCCTCTCCTTTTTGAAATAGGAAATTTGAATTATTGGAGTTATTCTCTCAATTCTCTCATTCCTACTTGTTATCCATTTACATTGAGCATGTATATTGTTGGAAATCAAGGTTTTTCCTATAATGTTTATTAATTACTTAGAATCATATAGAATTCATTGTATGTTTAATTTGTTCCCTTTCATTTGTACAAGAAAAACATAGGGATTCATTTCACCAACATGACATAAACGATAGACCTAAAACCAAGCGATAGACTAATGTGCTTAGTGTCATTTTGGTCTTCGAATTTTAAAATATGATAATTCAGTACTTGAAGTTTCAAAATGTGACAATCTAATACCTGTCATTAACCAGCAGTTAATGACATTTGAAATGTCATTAAGTAACATTTGAAAAGAACACAAATGCCCTTCAAGTGTCATTTAATTTTCTTTATCAACCATCCAAACGTTGACAAAACATTAACAGTTTCAAATCCTTGCTTTCTCCATTCAAGAAAGTTGGGGTTACATTTGAGAGGCATATGGTGACCCCAACTTTCTTGAATAGAAGAGGCAAGGATTTGGGACTATGAACTTTTTTGTCTTGGATAGTTGATCAAGAAAATTAGATGACATTCGAAGGGCATTTGTGTCTTTTTAAAATGTCACTTAATAGTAGATTAACAACTAATTAATGACAGATACTGCTTTGTCACATTTTGAAAGTTCAGGTATTGAATTGTCGTATGCATTTTAAAGTCCAGGGACCAAAGTGACACTACACCCAATGTACAGGGCACTAATCGAGAATTTTCCTTATTTTTTTAGTAATAAAAGAAAATCTATATCTATGTATCTATCTATTGTGTGTGTGTGTGTATATTTTTTTGAATCTTTTATTTTTTTAATTCCACATAATTATCAACCCATTAAGCAAACAAAGAAATCACATAGGCTTAACTATTTCTAACAACCTTAAAAAAGAGGGCTTTGCTTTTCTAATGTTTAGCCAAGTGGCGCCACTTTCCCTCACTTTCTCCTAAATTATCTCTAACTCTTATTTATCTCTTAAATTATCTCTAGTTTAGTATAGAGATTCTCTCCTAAACTATTTCTAATTCCAATTTATCCTATCCTCCACTTTTTATCTATATCTATCTAAAGAAAATTTCAATTAAAAATTTCAGATTATTTAAATATTATAACAAAATTAAATAATAAATTTAAAATATTTATTCAAAACACAAAATTAATTATAATAGATTTAATAGTATTCATATTATTGATAACTCTATATTTTTAAATAATTCATCATTAAATTATGTAGTAACAATATAAATTATAATTTTTTGAACTATTCAATTTAAATGTTATTCAAATAATAAAAGTTTAACATAAAAAACAACATTATTTAAATATTTCAATAACTAAATATCTTAAATAACAAAACATTAAAAATAGCTAAATAATTATATAAAAATATTTAATATTACGTAATAAAATTCAAATAATAAATATTTTAAATATTTTACATATTATTTAAATATTTAAATAACAAAACATTTAACATGACTAAATTTTAAATAGCTAAAATAACAAAATTATGTAATAAATTTAAGAAATTTCTTAAAAGTAGAAAAATAATTATAATGGATTTCATAATATTCATATTAATGATAATTTAATATTTTACTAAATTAATAATGAATTATGTAATAATAGTACTAATTCTAAATTTATGGATTATTAAATTCAATAAATAGTTAATATTTTAAAAATTAAATAACAATATTATTTAAATAACTAAATAATATTGTAAATAACTAATTTAACTTATATAAAATAAAATTATAGAAAATACCTTTCAAAAATTTAATACTTATAAGTAATAATTTTACAATAATAGTGTATATTCATTATATATTTACATATAATAAAATTAATATTTATTTTATTTTCAGTAATTATTTGTTGTACTTTTTGATAAATATGTTTTCAATAATTATTTATAAATCTATTTTTGTTTTTTTATTTAACAAAAAAATTGTGAATTATTATTAGAGATTAAACAACTATTATTTAAATTTTTAAATTTAACAGTATATCCCAACCGTGTATTGGGAACATCTCCCAATGACAAGTATAAGAGATGTTTCCAATGTGAGAGCGGATCTGCTCCTCTCACAAGACATCTCACACTGACCTCACACGCACATCCTACCATGCATTTGGAACATCTCTCGTACTTATAAGTTATTATTCACGGGAAATGTTCCCAATGCACAGTGTATGTGCCTGTGAGGCACCCATGTGTGAGGAACAGATCCCGTTCTTCCCAATGCATGCTGAGATGTGCATGTGGGGTGTCTATGTGGGGCGCCAATATGAACTCAATGGAAATGGAAGACTTCCATGATAAGGGATCTCAATCTCAATGTGTGGTGCAACATCCCCACATCTCATATGTGCTGAATCTACTGTTTTCTAGCCATTTGAACCACTCGAACCATCATCTAGTCAAGATTTTAGGTTCGATTCAAGTAAAACCTAAAGAAATGTGAAAAGCAATTCGATCTGAATGATTGGACCGTTGACCCGATCAACACAGTGATCAGGTCGTGGGTTGCATACTAACTATGTATGCAAAATTCGGAAGGCCATAACCTTGCACTTTGATGTCTGATTGATGTGATATATATATATTTTTTTTATTTTGGGTTTTTTATGATCAGTGTCCCAAGGGGCCGTAGGTGCTTTGCCCCACTATTTTCGTGAAAAAAAAACCCTTTTTGGTATAAAACATAATTTTTAATATTTTTATAAATAAAAAATGAAACTAAATTAAAAACATAAATTAAATATAAAATAATACATATATCATATCTAAAACATTATTTATTGGTAAAAGATATATTTGTACATGTATATATACATATATACCACCGGATCGGTTTTTAAAACATTGGGTGGATCCCAGATTTATGGTGAGATGTGGGGACACAGGTCATGTTTGAAGAGTATTGAGACTAGGGGCAGAGCAAAGTATATTGGTGGGGTCCTTGATCCTTAGCCCCCAAACTTTTTATTAAAGCCATCATTTATATAGCTATTAAGTGGAGTCTGGGTTAAAAATGTAGTAAAGTGGGGCCTTTGCCCCAATTCTCTAACGCTCCAACTCCCAAAATAAAAGTATTTGTTTATTGTTTTCTTTAAAAGAATCCATAATAAATTAAAACATTCCCACTCCATTTCTCTTCACTCTTTTGGTTCCTATTTCATTTTCTTGTTTAACTTGCCCACCCCCTCAAAAAAAAAAAAAAATCATGGCTCTGCCAAAGATTGGGACAACTTTTGTTAGGAGGGACTTTATATTGTGACTTGTGAATTGCTCTCTGCCGCATAAATGACCAGATTCAAAACTAATTGATGTAGAAGCTTTAGGCAGGACCATTAGCGTGTTGACACATGGACAAGAGTAGAGCCAATCAGCGTGCCTAGTAGGGTAGAGGTTAGTGCCCAACGCAGGACCAATGGCGCGACCACACACGATGAGCTTGGGTGATCGCTCGCCCAGGGCCAGATCACATCTTGACCATCCGCGACCGTCCGCCACCAAGTGACCCCAAGTATAAATAGGGCATGACTCCCCCAAGGTAAGGGCCCCCCAGATTCTCATCTCTCCAAGCTCTCTAGCTCTCTAATTTACTAGCGACCTCGTTTGCCTTCTTGGCTACGCCCTCACTAACTTGACCGTCGGAGTCCCCATCTTGGGTTAACACCCAGGGCCTCTAATGTTCCCTTCCTTGTAGGTATTCGGCCTCGGCCGACCTCATCAGTCCTCGACCTCAACAACCTTTGGACTTTCTCGGCCCCTCCCACTAGCCAACTCATCTAGGAAGTAGAACGAACTCTATGTTGTCCTCGGCCAATCCAAGCATCAACAATTGGTGCCATCTGTGGGAACGACCGCTAAGACTTCCCCCAATCTACAACTCAGCTTCCGCAAAAGGCTAGAAACAACAGTCTAGAAAGTCCTTCACCGACTCGATGACATCGAGCAAAGGCTAGACAAGGTGGGGCGACCGGCAGGAGGCCGCTCGGAAGGTGGCCACCTTGCAGGAAGCATAAGGTATCACCGTGGACGCTCTTCGCGAGCTCCACCAGCTCAACGACCTATCAGACCTACCCAGGCCAACCCCTCAAAGTTCGGCAGGAGCAGCCAAAGTGTGGGTTAGCTGCCAAGGACCCTCTGACCTCCCAACTGAAGGGAGAACGATTCAGCACGGTCTTGTGACCACTGCCAAAGCAAAGAACACCATCGCAGACAAGAGAGCCCTCGGGACGAAGGTGGGCGATCGGGCCACCATAACCCTCTGGGCCAAAAAGAACCAAGACGTAGATGGCCCGTCCCGCTGCTGAGGAGACCAGGATGAGGCTGAGATACCTATTGGCCAGAAGATCGCCGACCTACAGGCATAACTCGGCGCGGTGAAAGACAAAATTTGGCAAGTCAAGGAGAGCCGAGGTGACACCTCAGCAAGTCAACACTCCTCCACCAAGATGGACGCCTTCACAGCCGCCATCACCTTGGAACCTCTTCCACCTCATTTCAAGGTTCCCACACTGGAGACTTGTGATGGAACCTCGGATCTAGACAAACACCTGGAGAGCTTCCGGGCACTCATGCTCCTCTACGGGTACTCCAGCGCCTTAATGTACCAAGCTTTCTAGGCAACCTTCAAGGGGGTATCTTGGCGCTAGTTTTCTGGGTTCCCGCCTTGCTCCATCAGCTCTTGGGACCAATTCGCCAATCTTTTCCTCGCCCACTTCATTAGAAGCCGACGATGCCAGAAGTGTGTCATCTCATTCATGACCGTCTGACAACGACATGGCGAGAGCCTGCTGTTCTACATCGACTGCTTCAAGAAATAAGAGCTCGAGGTCCGCAACCTCGATCCCATGGTCTCCATGCTTGCAGAAATCCAAGGCCTCCTCCCTGGATCGACCCTTAAGGTCTTTATCAACAAGACACTGCTCATAACCAACGCATGATTTTTGAGAAAGGCGTAGAAGTACATTGCCGCCAAGGAAGACTTGGCCGGGCGAGCCCCGAGGTGGAGAGGCCGATCATGACCATGGCGACCACCGAACGGAGATAACTACGGTGCTAACGACAACAGGAAACTGCCGGCCTTATCCTACGACTAGTACACGCCACTCAACTCCACCCGAGCACACATCCTCATGCAAGTAGGAGAGGAGGAGTATATGAAGTGGCCTGGAAAGAGAAAGAGGAACCCCAAGAGGGGTGACCTAGAAAAATATTGCACGTATCACTGTGGCATCTGCCATGACACCGAGGACTGTTACAACCTCCAAGACGAGATCGAGTCTCTCATCCGCCGTGGAAATTTGAAGCAGTACGTCGACAGTGACCTCATCACCTCGCCACAGCAACAGCGGATGTAATCACTCATCACCAACACCTCGGCCTTGGGCATGCCCGCAGGCTGGACCATGTAGCCACGAGCTCAGCCTCGGCTGACCATGTAAACATTTTGTAACAAAGCAAGTTTCTCTTACCTCGTCTCAAACCCTCGGTGTATACGTTCTCGTATCGGTCGAGCGACCTTCCGCAACATACAACCTTCTCCAAGGTTACACACTCGTACTGGACCTCAGTCCATGGCACACAATCCTCGGAGGTCATACGCCTAGTCGCCAGGTCCCTCACCTCAGTCTACTAGCTAGCCGCAGCATACAATCTTCACCAAGGTTACACACTCGGACTGGACGATGACCCATGGCATACGACCCTCTGGAGGCCACAAGCCCTCGGACGACCACTTGGCCATGGTACACAACCTTCATTGAGGTTACACACCCAGACCATATGTCGGCCCAAGGCATATGGCCTACTAGAGGTCACATGCTTGCTCACCCCTTTTGATAGGGACCCATTGGATCTCGACCATAGCTAACGGGGTGGCCCTTGATTTTGGCCACAACCTCGGAGAGACCCTCTAAGCGAGCAAATTCTCATCTAGGCTCAAGAGCTGGCATCGGCCCCCCGCTTAGCACAATTCATGAAAGAATAGACATGTTGAAGGGAACAATGCCACCTCGCTAAGGCCAAGGTGGTCCTTACCACCGGCGGGCTCCACACAGCCTTGGCTACGCACGAGCTCAAGTGCCTTGTCCCCCATAAGAAGGGTGTCCAGGAGAGCTATGGCGTGCGCCTCCCTTTCCTTCTCACCAAGGAAGGGGGCCCCATGTTTATGGCAGTGAAGCTCAGCCTCGACCCTACCCACCTGGGTGCTCGAACAGATGGGTTATTGAGCGATGGAATCTTTGGAACTTGTGACCTCTCAAAAGGGGGCACTGAACCCCACATAGAAGAAATGCAACTACAACAGAGGCACAAGATACACAAAATTCCACGCCGGGCAACTCAAAGAAAGTGCTCACCACGGCCACTCTTGCCCGGCAAGTAAACCCTTAGACAGTCATACCTCCTCGGCGGGTAACACCTCAACTTTCGATGAAGGCAATTGAGACCTCGAACATGTCTTCTTCAGCCGCTCGCCGATGACTCTTCAGGCTCACTTCGCTACATCACCTTGGGTGACAACCACACCTTGGCGGCCCCCCTTGCCCACCTCTCGACGAATGCATGCCCCTCTTCGCCAGAGATCTCACCTCCTCAGCTCAGGGCAGTACCACCTCAGATGCTTGCAACTTCACGTTTGCCACCCTCACGCAAAAGCCACCAACTGACGGCATGACAAGTAACCAGTAGTGGAAGTGCAATAGTAATGAAAGAATCCTATAAGCAACGCAACAAGTAACCACCTTGGCCACCCCTATGGGTTGCCTGGTTGAGGCGTCCTCCTGGTTGAGACACCCTCCTCGTCGATGCGTCCTCCTGGTCGAGGCGCCCTCCTGGCTGAGGCACCCTTTCGACGCCTGTTTGTCGAACGGGCCCCCATCCAATGCCCTCTCCAGCAACTGGGCCTTCTCAAGCAACAAGTCCCTGGCATTCAGTGACACCCTTGTGCAAGCACAAGCTAACCGATGCTTATCAACAGGTAAGAGAGCCAACGTGTCGAACTGATAGGAATCCTCATACCTAGGTGATCGGAGCCGAGGCCAGCCCGCGTCAAAACTTCCTCCGCCGCTAGGGGCTCAACTCAGCTCCCCACCAAATTGACTTGAATGGCCAGCCCTCTCCACCGGATGCAAAGGGACACCACCACCGTCTCGTATACGGTTACGACCTGATGCCCACCTTGGGTACGGTCCAGACCTTCAACGTCGAGATCCTTCATGCGCATGAAAAACACCTGACGCCGGAACTCGTCTCGTGTGTGGCCACGGCACGCCCAGTTGCAGTCTACACCTCACATAGTGGTGACCGGCCAGAAGTCGATGCCTGGCCAGCGCACGAACTCATCAACTCATCTGAAGCACACGACTGGGGGACACACACACCTTATACTCATAGAAAACATGGTATTGAGCTCCCTAGAGCCGAAGCCAACACCTCCATGCTCTTAGGCCCTCCACAACCTCCTCAATGAGAAGAATCAGCACAACAGCTAATGAAAACCCTCAAAGCCGAGGATGACGTCCACATGCTCATAGGCTAGACCACCTCTAACGAGGCCTCGGTCGTAGCTGACGTCTCCATGCACCTAGGCCAGGCTATCCTCAGCAACTTTAAAATCGGGACTAGCACCTTCGTGCCCGAAGACCGCTCTCTCTAGCCTGGCAACAGCCGAAGTCCTCGCCCTAGAATGCCACTCAGCACCTCCCAGTAGGGATGGCAATTTACCCCATAAAACCGGGGCGAGGACGGGTAAAATAATTTTTCCCCGAACCGGGTACTAGGTGGGGACAGGTTTTGTATATAAATGCCAGAACCCGCCTCGAACCTGAAGGTAAATTAGTAAAATATCTCTAAGTTTAATATTGATATTTAAAATATATCTAAATTTTCCTTAAATTCTTAAAATCCTAGGATCCCATAATTTTACTTTTGAATTACCCCTAAAGTATTATAGTTCAATTCTAAAATACCCCCAAATTTATATATCCTATGTATAAATTGTCCATAAAATAGATAATTTTTAAGTAAGTGCCTTGGAGCAGGGAAAACTCGGAGATTCCCGTTCCCCGGTGGGGAATGGATGCCCAACCCTGAACCCGTCCCCGCCACTAGGGATGGGGCAAGGTATCTTGACTTCGGGGCGGGAACAGGGAGGGGGTGCCCCGCCCCATGCCCACTCCGTTGCCATTCTACCTTCCAGCAAGAATGACACTCTCTTCGGCCAAAGCTGAGGTCCTTAGCTAAGACCTCCACCATAACCTCGAGAGTGAGGGGCAAATGATATAGGCGCTTTAGGCAGGACCATTAGCATGTCGACACGTGGTTGAGGGTGGAGCCAATCAGCACGCCTGGTAGGGCCGAAGTTGGCGCCCCCAACGTGGGACCAATGGCACAACCACATGCGGCGAGCTCGAATGACCGCCTGCCCAGGGCCGAATCACATCCTGACCATCCGCGTCTGTCCGCCACCAAGCGACCCCAAGTATAAATAGGGCATGACTCCCCCAAGGTAAGGGGCCCCCAAATTCTCATCTCTCCAAGCTCTCTAGCTCACTAGTTTACTGGCGACCTCATCCGAACTACTCGAACCTCGTCCGCCTTCTTAGCTACGCCCTCACTAACTTAACCGTTGGAGTCCTCGCCTTGGGGCATTGACGTTCCCATCCTCACAAATATTCAGCCTCGGCCAACCTCGAGCAGACCTCACCAGTCCTCGGCCTCCATCACTTCGGACTCCAGTGGTCCTCGGCGTCAGCAGCCTTTGTACTTCCCTCTGCCCCTCCTGCTAGCCAACTCGTTAGGAAGCCGATTTCCTCGACCAATCCAAATCCGAGCATCAACACTCCAACAATAATCGCCAGAGTCTTGATTATTATTTATAAAATTTTTAGTGATATGGGCCCAAATTCCAGCCCGGCCCGCCCATGATCAGCCCAAACGAGCCCTGAAAACAACATGGCACCACCTAACCGTCACCTGAGAAGGTGCGACACGTGATGAACTACGATTCTCTCAACAAGCCAACTAACATAGTAACACAAATATTATTCTTCGCTGAGATTTGTTCTTTCATGTTTTTCCCCTACACTTCCTGGAGTAACCTATTAGAATCAGAGCATCTTTACGAATTTCTATTTGATCACCAAAAGTACTTCGATTTTTGATTTACGGGTGGGTTTGGCAGATCACGTGCTCACCTTCTTCTTTCTTCTTTTTCTCCTAACTTTTATTCCGTGTATTTAAAGGACACTGGTGGTATCGAGGATGCAGACATCTCTGGGCCTTGTTGTCTAAACTGTCCACGAGTTTACAGAAAAACAAATTTATATTATAGTAGAAACATGGCCACGCAACCGGAGACGGTGTTAAAAAGGACGGCCTGCGTCGTCGGAGGCAGCGGTTTCGTCGCCTCTCTTCTTGTTAAATTATTGCTTGAGAAGGGCTATTCTGTCAACACCACTGTCAGGGACCCTGGTTCGTCTCTTCCTTCCCCTCCTCTTTCTAGCTCTTCCTTTCTTCGAAGTTTCTATACCTTTTTTCTCCTCCTCTGTTTCTGGCTTTTTCTCCTTTTCTCTTGATCACAAGAGTGACTAGGAAGTTCCATGCTCTTGTGGTCTTTTGGCTGTCTCGGCCGGTAAGGTTTAACGTTGATTACAGATGATTTCTGACTAAAAAGTTCTTCACGGTACAATGAAGACTAATGTATGTACACTTTACTTATCTATCTGTTTAATTTCGGGGTTACTGTGTAGATAACCTGAAGAAGGTCTCTCACCTCCTGGAGCTCCAAAGTTTGGGAGAATTAAAACTCTTTCGAGCAGATCTAACTGATGAAGGGAGCTTCGATGCCGCTGTCTCCGGATGCGACGTTGTCTTCCACGTTGCTACTCCAGTCCACTTTGCTTCTCCGGATCCTGAGGTAATGTAATGCCGTTGGATTAGGGCTATTTTCTTTGTATATATATATATATATATATCTTTTGAGGCAACTTACAGCTGCTCTGTCTCAACAACAATGACGAAACGGTATTGCTTTTCTTTTTTCTCAAGTTAATAACAAATTAAGGATTTTAGAGTGAATTGTTTAAAACTCCGATCCCAAATTAATGTTGTTGATTGAAACAGAATGACATGATCAAGCCAGCAATTCAAGGGGTGCTAAACGTTTTAACAGCATGCAAGAAATCAAAGTCCGTGAAACGAGTGATTTTGACATCGTCGGCAGCCGCTATTTCCATTAATAAGCAGACTGGAACAGGTCTCGTAATGGACGAGAGTTGCTGGAGTGATACCGAGTTCCTGACGTCAGAGAAGCCACCGACTTGGGTATTTTTTTCTGTCTTGTCTTATGTTCCTTCTTCTTGTATTAATTAAAGGAACTCTAGCTAATGACCTCCTCTGCTGCATCTACAGGGTTATCCAGTGTCAAAGACACTAGCTGAAAAAGAAGCATGGAAATTCGCCCAAGAAAACCAGATTGATCTCGTTACCATCATCCCTTCTCTCATGGCTGGTCCATCTCTTACCCTGGACGTACCCAGCAGTGCTTGTCTTGCCATGTCCTTGCTCACAGGTCTGTAGCTGAGTCAACATTTTTCTTGTCTTAACTTCTTGTCCAATTCCGACTGAGTTGCACTTACGATGCAAATGTTAGTGCAGTCCATGGATCCATCATCAATTTAAGCTGTGTCTGTCTTACCCAACCACAACCAGACCTTAATTGAGTCTGACACTGACACTGATTCTCTTGTAGTGAGCCTGGGCCTAAATTGCGTAGCATTATGAGCTTGGATCTGGATTGGGCCAAGCCCATTTAGTTTCCATTAATTTCGTATGAAATGAAAGGTTTCAGTTTCACCACAGTGGCATGTTTGTCATTTTAAAACAGGGAACGAGTTCCTGATCAACGGTATGAAAGGCATGCAAATGCTATCAGGTTCAATATCGATGGCACACGTGGAAGATGTTTGTCGGGCCCACATATTCTTAGCTGAGAATGAAATGGCTTCTGGTCGATACATATGTTGCCCCATCAACACAAGTGTTACTCAGCTTGCCAAGTTCCTGAGCGAAAGATATCCCCAATACAAAGTACCTACTGAGTGAGTCCCTACCCTCATCTTATTTACACACTTTTAAGTTTTAATCATCCGTCCAAGGGCAGTACTACGTACTTTGTTGCTCATGTTAATAACTGCTTGCAGCTTTGGAGATTTCCCTACAAAAGCCAAGCTGATCCTTTCTTCCGAGAAGCTCATTAAAGAAGGCTTCAGCTTCAAGTATGGAATTGAAGAAATTTACGATCAATGCGTTGACTACTTCAAGACTAAAGGACTACTTCAGAACTAAACTAAGAGAGGAAATTGCGTTATTTTCTTTTGCCCAAGAGTGCAAAGGGCTGGTTCATTAGTGCTGTATGAAATTATGAATATGGCTCAGCCTGAGATGTAAGCACTCATCGTATCTATGTTATAAATAACATCCCCGCTATTCTATTCTCTAGGACGTCTTTTTCCTTCCGTCCAAGTATTGGACTAAGTATGTTGTGATCAGGGCGAGGAAAGATTAATTTTATGCAAATGGGTTTATTGTAACTTTTGCTTTACTTTTTGCTTTGAAGTTGACTTAGGCTATGTTTGGTTTGAAGGAAAGAGTAGGGAAAGGAAAGGAAAAGAAGGGAAATCTTTACAAATCTTGTATAGGTTACCCTTCATTTCCCTACTCTTTCATTCAAACCAAACATAGCGTTAGTGGATCTCATGTGCACATGCTTCGCCACCCTTAATCCCCTTCCTCCCAGTGATGTGTATTCGTTTGGTGCTTAAAAAAATCCCCACTTTATATGAGAAAGAATCAAGGTTGGGGAAGGTCTATAAATTTTGCATCACACTTACATATATATATGCAAGACTTAAATTGCTAATAAGCATAAAAGCAGACAAAAAAAAAAAAAATGCAATTCTTGCATACATACCATAGTTCCAAACAAATGGATTCAAAATTGAATTGGGTGCAAAATTACTATCTGCTTCACATTTGCACTGCAAACAAATTAATTAACAAGTCTAAACCCTTTTCCATGAGAGCGGATTGGTAGAGTATTTCGAGGCCAAAGGATATCAATGTATGGGATCGATGCCAAAATTTATTTCCCATGCAAACTATAAATAGCTCAATCAACAAAAAAATCGATGACCTTTATCAGTGCTAGATTATATATGCTTTCACTGAGCAGCTTCCATTACTCTTTGTTTATCAGTTCCCTACAGAGCAAAATACAAAAAAAAGGTCATCTAGAGAGGGAAACTATAACCAATAAACCTGTGCCCTATTGAAGTAAGCGTTAGATATCAAGGCAATGGCACATGATTTGAAACAGAGGAAGCAAGAAAGATTAGGAAGTTGTTATTGCCAAGGATCCAATAAGGGGCGCTCAGTCTACATTCTCTGATCAGCTGTTTCAATTTTCTGTCTCTTCTTTACCACTCTATTCCACTTCTCTGCACTATCAATTATTTCCCCAGATTTCAGGAAGTAATGGACCGGGCTTAAGATTTTGTGGCCCACCCTGCTTGGAACATTCCGTTCTTTGGAGTAGAGCATCACGTTTGAGCTGTAAATGGGTGCTTCAATTAAATCAACAAAATTTAACATGGTCAATATTAAGATTGTAGTATTGGTGATAAAGAATATCAGGGACCATTACGTAATGCAATGGTAAAATCGACAAATATAAGAGAATGTGGGTTTATTTTTTATTTTTTATCTTTTTATAAGTGAATGTGGGTTTAAGTATAAGGGTGGCGATTTTGTACAAAAATGACAAGGGTTAGGATCGTCAGTCCACCCCTCCCAAAACCCAGATGATTAGGACCAACATTGCATAGTTGCTTTTATTGGTGAAGAATCTACTTATAACTGTGTTAGAAATTTCAGGAGAGATTAGACAATTACCAAACTTGTGGTGAGATTTCAGCGATAGTCAGACGGGAGATTTTGGCAATTTATCCATAAAAAGTTCAATGACTAAGACCGGATGGAAATCTTAATCACTCATACATCCTCGAATGGGCAATTTTTGTTTTGTTCTTTTTTTTTCCTTTGAGAAAACATAATTGCTTAACACTATTAGTATGAGTGTCAACGGCATTTGAAAATTTGACTTCGAATTTGAAATTCAACATAATTGATCATACTGAATAGTTAATCAAATTCAAATTCAAATATGACCTGATTCGATTCAATAAATATCCGAATTCGATCTATTATTTAATTCTTATATATAATATATAAAATATTTATATATTTATATATAATAATTAAATTATATAAATAATTTATATATTTATATATTTTATATAAATAAAATATTTATTTAATATATTTATTAATTACCTAAAATATTAATTGGTAGAATTCGAATTGAATTAAATATTTAAATATTTAATCAAATTCAAATTCAAATATTAATTTTCAATGTCGATCAAATATCAATTTTTCTAATCAGATTCGAATTCGGATATTATTTGATTCTATTCGAATTCCATCCATTTACACACTTAACCATTAGGGATATAATGGACAATTTTGTTTTATTTTATTTTATTTTCCTTTGAGAAAACATAATTGCTCACTAATGGTTAATACCATTAGGGATATTCAAAGTTTGGGTGCGATGTAATAATTGACAGCCCACGTTTTAGATATTATTTGGTACCTCATTTTACATCCTACATTTTCTAGAATTTTTAAAAAAAAGTTAAATGATTAAGACTGATGAAATCTCAATCACTCACACATAAAGAATGGGCAATTTCTGTTTTCTAGGCAATTTCATGGGCCAACTAGCTTGGCCGACTTATTCTTTTGTCAGGTTTAGTATTTCATGGCCAAGTAACTTGGCCGACTTTTAGATCTGCAAGCTTCGGTTTTGAGCCTAAAATATTAAGTCCAACTTTTTATCAGGCTGGGCCCTCATTCTAATAATATTCTATATAATAAAAAGCGAAAAATATATAATGTACGTTTGCTTTTTATTTCACCTTTTCTTTTTTCAAGTCATATGGTATATAGTGAGATCTTTCAATATTTTTCGGTTTTGAGGTCATTTAAAATTAATAAATCAATTTAATTATTGAGTAAAAAAAACAAAAAGTCTTTTGCCCAATTTACAAACTAGGCTTTGGGCTTTATAGAAGGCTCAGGCCTAAATGTATTCTGCTAATAAAGAGATAAATCCTGGCATAGCCTAACTTGCAAAGAGGTCTAACAGAGAGAGAAATAAAAGATATATGGAGTTTACCCTAAAATTAAACTGTACAAACAAAGTAAACAAAGTTATAAAATTTTAACCACGTGGAAGATATGGTTTTGAAAAAGAATGGTTTTTATTTTCTGAAAAAGGATGGTATGTTTATATATATAAACTACAGAGACTATTTTGTTTATGGTTCTTTCTTCTAATCTTGATAATTGAGCATTGATGGGATGATTGATGTTTATATGTACACCATTTACTTTTGGGCTAGGGTCAGAATTTATAGGCTAAAAGTACTGTTGGGGTAGGTGGCAGTTCGGAATTGATGTTAATTCATGAACCGGCGTTGGTGTATAAAATCTGGGTTTTTAGACATTTTGAATGTTTATAACTCTACTGTGAAAATAAAAAATCTACATTGAGCTTGTACATACTTTTTCCGTTTAGTCATATTGGTGTGTGAGTGAGATATGTACCAGTACTGACCCAGGGATACATTCATGCATGCATGGTGCCTTATATTGATATCTTGAAACTTGCTGCCATGTCATGCTATAGCATATTTATTTAGTTAAGAAAGTTATAAAAAGTTGTATTAAAAGAAAATCATTTTATTAATTTTGGAACCATGCATATATACAAAATGCCTAGTTGTGTTTGTAAACCAAATAAAACATCATTACAACCATAAACCAAACACCCTCTAATAAACATAAAAATTAGAGAGAACCATTACAAACAACCTCCAAGAGAGAGGCACATTCTCCCAACATAACTCCCACCTAAAAAGATTTCACCCTTAAAGCATTAACATGAGAAGGAAGGGTGAAAGAGACAAATACCCATTTAAATGTTAAAAACATAACCTAGAAAAGTTCATTTAGGAGACAAATTTTTTTTTTTTTTTTGCACAATATCCAGGTAAAATCAAGGGATTTTAGGTTGAAGACTTGGAGACTATTAAGATCGAGCTTGCACCGCAACCAAGTCGTTGTGACTACAAAAAATTTATAAAACACTTCGGAAAGAGCAAAATCCACAACCTTCAAAATAGAAGATAATTCAGCTTCCAAAGCACTAGTATAAATTACATATTTTCCCTACAACATCACTACAAGAACCATTAATTAGACGCCAAACAAATAAAACCAAAACAACCCAGACACCTCTGAAATCACCCCCCCCCCCCCCCCCCCCCCCTCCCCATCACAAATAAAAGAAAACGAAGATTCCTCATTCATAACACATACAAGTCTGATTTTTCTAATAAATCAAAACAACCCAAACCCAACTTATACCTTAAAAAATATAAAAAATAAAAAGGCAGACCTTTTTCTTTTTTTTTTTGAAGCCAATGTAAGCGGATTCATTAAGGATAACTCAGTGAAACATCGGAAGAGATACAATCAGAAGGAAAATCAGGGCAAACAGACCATGTGTGTAATACACTGAGAACAGGTTGAAAGAGCTGAGAATGGCTCTGCAATTGGCAATTAGATGCTAGATTTGCCACAGAGGAGAAATAGTATTCTCCAACAAAGCCTGAATTACGTTTTTTACGTCTTCCTCAATTACAATTTACAACTGAAGTGATATCCAACTCTAGGCAGAACTTCAAGCCTTCAAGAAGACTTCTGGTTTCAGATTCCACAGCCAACATCGGGGTCGGGGGGAATCCGAGCCTTCCTTGTAGACCAAATACAATAAGGAGCAATAGCCAGTCAAAATAAAACCATAATCCTATCACTCTTAGAACCAAACCCACTTAACAGAGACAAAACAAACACAAACCCATCTCTACTGGTAAGAAACATTCAAACAAATAACACACGGCAGTTTTGTGCCACCTGTAGTTAATATATGACAGTTTTCATAAAGTTGTAATGTAGATTAGTGGCTGACATGTATTTATTCTTTCAAATACTGTTGCCATTCATATTGGCAGTGTTTTTTATTTCACAAAAAGAGCAGCTTCACTTATATCTGTACAGTGGCAGATTGATTAGGATTGTAGTTTATGACCATTTGTCTTTACAAGCAGAATAAGCCAGCACATGAGCAGCTCTATTTAGACTTCTATTTACATGAACAAAAAGTGTCTTAGCAAAAAGTGATATAAGCTTTCTGAGCTTTGGCCAGTGGAGCTGCTCAATCCATTCAGAGGGTGCTTCTTTGCTACTCAGAAAATGTACTAACTTCTCGGAGTCACTGTATATATATATATATATGTCTTGGTCAGTTAAGGTAGAAGCTGCTTCAAGACCCGCTATTAAAGCTTTTATCTCTGAATCGTAGCTTGAAACCGCCCAGCATGACCTCCCTTCAACAATGGTTTCACCTGTTGCTCTTTTGAAGATGAAACTTCTTCCTGCAGTTCCTGTTAAAGGGTCAAAAGATCCATCAACCTATAACACATTTTGCGTGAGATTCAAGCTAGAGGGAGCAATACATGTATTGTTGTTTTGCGTGGAGGTGTCGAGCTGATAACTTTGCAAGCTGTTCAGCAGTTGAAAGGGGCTCATCAAAATATTCTTAAACACTAGGTTGTTTCGAGCCTTCCAAAGCAGATATAGAGTTATGCTGACTGTACAGAAGACAATGGATACCATAGTGAGAGTTGAAAATCTTTTTATTGCCCTTAACCAATTCAGAATGATTTCATGGGGTGGTTTCTCTTTGATTTTGTCTAGATTGAGGCCTGAGAGATTTTGAAGCCATACTGCTCACACGTAAGGACATGTGAAGAAGAGGTGTTTAAATGTTTCTTTGGTTTGCTTACAGAAGGAGCAAGTTAGTTCTTCTGGTTGCAGCCACGTAGAGCACTTGTCTTTGGTTAACAGCCCTTACTATAAGAACTTCCACACGAAGATTTTCACTCTTGGAAGGAGATTTTGTTTCCATAGAAACTTCCAATCAAAGAAGGCTGAGGATCTTGAAGCCAAGGATGTTGTTAGATTTCTGGTTGCAGCCACGTAGAGCACTTGTCTTTGGTTAACAGCCCTTACTATAAGAACTTCCACACGAAGATTTTCACTCTTGGAAGGAGATTTTGTTTCCATAGAAACTTCCAATCAAAGAAGGCTGAGGATCTTGAAGCCAAGGATGTTGTTAGATTTCTGTACATGGAGTTCACAGAAAAAGGTTCCCTTTGAGGTTTTCAACCATATTGGGGTATTGGACTCCTAGTAGAGATTTGTATTTATTTCCTTAACATGTGGAATGTGACTGGACTCCAACCTGTCTGCAAGAGATTGTTAGTTCCATGAGCCATCAATATTTAGCAGTTCTGCTACTCTAAGATCCATATGGTGTAAGGAGCCATTACTAATTGGCATTGGGGTTCTTCTTGTTAAAGTAGGAACCCAAGGATCAGGGAAGACCTCTATCTTTGCTCCATCCTAGATTAGCCAGAGCATGCTTTCCTTCAGTTTTGGAATAATTTTCTGAACTTGGTTCCACCAGATGGAGTTGTTTTGCTTTGTTCTAGCTCTGAGTAGCCTTGTACTTGGAATGTATTTGCCCTTGATAGTCTGGCTCCAAAGAGAATTTGGAGATTGTAACAACTTCCATACCTGTTTACTAAAGAGTGCTTTATTCATTTGACAGAGTTTCCTGAGTCCTAATCCTCCTTGGTCTTTTGTTGAGCATAACTTTGACAAGCTATCTAGTGTTTGCTCTTTGTATTCGAGTTACTCTACCAGTAGTCCCGAAGGAGTTTCTCTAGTGTGTTATGAATTGTTTTTGGCAATGTGGTGGTCAACATAGGGTAGACTAGCACTGATTGCGCCACTGTTTTTGTTAAAGTGGTCTTACCAACTTGTGAGAGAAGTTTTAAGCTCCACAAGTTTACTTTTGATTTGACTTTTTCTACCAATTCTTGGTGAGAGGAGATTTTCTATCCTTTGTACCAATCTTTAACCCCAAGTATTTTGAACCAACCATAGGTTTTCTGACTTGTAGGACTGCAGAGATAAAATTTCTGGTAGTGTCTTGCCGCATTACTACTAAACATGATGGACGATTTTCCATGATTTATATTCTAACCAAAAAGTAACTTGAAAGTTTTGAGGGTGTCTACCAGAGTTTTAACTTGTGATAATTCTCTTGGCAGAAGAAAACTACATCATCTGCAAATAGCAGATGTGTAATTTCAGGTCCATTCCTGCTCAGTTTTATGCTTTTGAGTTTTCCATTCATGTTTGTTTGGTCCAGAAGCCTACTGAGAACTTCCAAGCCAATGATGAAGAGATAGGGTGACAGATGATCTCCTTGACGTAGTCCTCTATGTAGAGAGAAATGTTCAAAGGCTTCCCCTCCAATTTTAATAGAGTAGGTGGGGATGGAGATGCATTGATGTATGAGATTACACCATTTTGTTGGGAAATTCATTTTTCCCAAAATTGCTTTCAAAAACTGCCAACCCATTCTGTCAAAAGCCTTTGACATGTCGAGCTTGACTGCCACATAACCTTTTCCTTTTTTTTGTGTCCTCAAGAGATGGGTGACTTCCTTCATTAAGAGTATGTTATCTGTTATTTTCCTATCTTTGAGGAAACCCGCTTGGGTTGGTGATATGAGGTCTTGCAGTAACAGTTGCATCTTGTTTATCATCCACTTAGAAATGATCTTGTAGATGACATTACATAAACTGATTGGCCTATAATGAGCCACATTTGATGGAGCATTGATTTTTGGTATGAAGACTAGATTTGTGTTGTTTAATTCTTTGGGTAGTTGCTCTGATCGAAAGAAATCCTTGATCAAGGCACAAATATCCTCCCCCACAATATTCCGGTACTTTTGATAAAAATAAGTTCTGAAGCTATCGGGGCCTGGAGCTTTGTGCGGGTGTAGTTTCTGCACTATGCTGTGAATTTCCTCCATTGTTGACTCTTGTAATAGGGATTCTATCTGATGTGGTTTTAGGCATGGGATTGACAAATGACTTAAGGAGTTGGGATCAAAATTTTCTGGTATGTCCCCTGTTTGAAGTATGGATTGCAGAACAAGTTTAGAGGTGCTCTTTTTCTCATGCACCCATGACCCATCTGATTTTTGTAGCCATAGGTTTGTATTCTTTAAGTATTTCCGTTTTGCTGATTGATGGAAGAATTTTGTGTTTTTATCTCCATCTCTGAGCCAAAGCTCTCTAGATTTTAGTCTCCACAATTGTTCTTCTTTTTGGAGCCAGTAGTGATACTGGTTCTTTAGAAAATTTAGCTCATCCATGTGTTCAGTAGAGTTGTATGACATTTGAAAATTTGATATTTTGAGAGCTATCTTTTGTAGATGATCTCTGATGTTTCCAAAACTCTCTTTGTTCCATTGTTTCAGGGTTTTTTTGCATTATTTGAGTTTTTGTGTCACCCTGTAACCCCAGCTTCCTTGGAGTGGCTTGGACCGAGCTTCCTCAATGATAGAGGAGCACTCTAGATGTTCTGACCAGAATGGGAGAAAGTGGAATTGAGATATAAAGGTTGATTGGATATGAGAAGTGTTTAGCTTAATTGGAGCATGGTCTATGGAAATGATTGGGAGATGGAAGGAAACAACATTTGGGAACAATCTTACCCAGTCTGTGGATGCTAGGGCTCTATCCAGTTTTTCTAGAACCTTACTGTGTCTCGTTTGACCATTTGTCCATGTATAACAAGGACCAAAGAAGTCCAAGTCCACTAGTTGGTGAGTTGAGATTAGTTATTGCAGGGATTTGGAGAGTTTTGGAGGAGCACTTCTGAAATTTTTTTGATCATGAAGTTGGTAAATATCATTTAGGTCACCTAGAAGGAGACAAGGGTGCTGCTGCATTTGATCCATTAGTGATGATATTTGTTTCCAAAGGAGATTCCTATGGCTTTTTTGAGGATGGCCATAGAATAGCAGAAGATTCCATGGGTGGCCTGGTGGAGCATTCTCTACTACGAGATGGATCAAGTGTCTACTAACTGATATAACCCTGATTTGTAGACTGTTTGACCAACCACATAGGAAACCTCCAGATTGAGCTTGAGCCTCGGAAATCACTAAGTTTTGTAAGTATAGGCTGCTGATCAAATCCTCACTTTTTTGTTTAGTCATTTTGGTCTTACTTAGAAAAAATAGGTCGAGTCTCTCAGTGGCATTCAAGCTCTGGAGATCTCTGACCTTTTTGGAGCCTTTTTGCTCTTCTTATGTTCCATGCCAGAAAGATCATGATAAAAGAATAGTTCATAAAAGAAATAACCTATCTTAAATTGGAAGCTGAAGGCAAGAAAAGGAGGTACTTGATGAAGATATGGCGTGTTTTTCTGAACAAGTGAGAGGTTGTTAGAGTGAGAATTGAAAGCCATCAAATTAGTCATGTATTGGTCCAATGCAAGATTATCCAGGATTGTTGATTGATGCTGATAAGAAGCCGCTGTTGGAATTCTTGGGCTCATCAAAGAGCTTTGAAACTGGTCCACTGTGGGATTGTTGAACTCTTTTCCATCCATCGGGAATCCTTAGTGGAGTAGTGATATTTGTCCTTTAACTATTATCATTAGCTGCTTTGAGTTGGAATCTACAACATATTTAAAAGAAGGTCCACGCTTTCTCTTTCCCGTTGCCATATTGTAGGCCCCGAGTCGGCCAGATTTCTTGAGATAGTAAGAAACGTGGCCACCTCCCGAAACGTGCTGAAAAGAAGCTTCACTAGTTGGCACTGCTAGTGTTCCTTCAGCTAGGTTTTGACAGTGTTCTGCATGTGGCACACGTGGCTTGGATGAGCTTGTGCATACAACAAGTCCATCTAGCCTTGGGTGTTCGAGCTGAGTTGAGGGTGTGACTCGGACCAAGTGTTCAGTTCAACTGTGTTGTGTTGTTGGTGACCTTCGCCAGAGGTGTTAAGGCATCTGCGCTTATGGGGACATCGGTCTTCATCTTTAGTATCTTCATCGGAGCCATGGTCTCCATGTCTGGTTTTGCAAGGTTCCGGGGCATGTAGCTGCGAAGAGAAGGTCAGAATCTTTAGGGGAGCATTTTGCTTGTGCTCCGCTCATAACCAGTCACCTAGATGGTTTATTGTGCGGTTTTCTAGAAAGACTTTGTAGTTGTTGATTATTGGAACTCTTCTTTTGTAGTTGTACCAAACATGCCCTACTAAACCACAGTTTGCACATACCCTTAGTAGCTACTCGTAGCAGTAGCGAAGCTAGATAGTTTTCCCAGAGAAGATAATGAAATGACTTGTGTAGAGGGGCTCCTGTAAATTGATGATTTTTTTTGCGGACATAAAGGCCTCTCGTAAGATGGCCCGAGCTGATCTTTTCCTGATTTGGAACAACTTTCCCTGCAAAGCTTGCCAGGAAGCAAATTCTTGTGTCTTCTATCAGTTTCGTGGGATCATGTGAGTCTGCAACCAGACTTGCTGGGTCCATACTTTCTCTACTGCCCCGGTAGCAAAGTCTGACCATTCTTCCAATAAAATCCAGCTTGACTTATAGAACCATAGACCTCCTTCCAAGGCTACTTTTTTGTCTGCATGTTGTTCAAAAATAAATTCAATGTTGCCGTTGTCAATAAATTTAACTGAAACTGTAGTGAGGATGTTCCATAGTTCTTTGATGTACGCTGCCACCCCTAGCTCTACCCTTGACTTTCATAGAATTCAAGGTAAAGGAACTGTAATCACTTTTTTTTTCAGGGGATGGGGATAGGGAAACCAAAGTATTGGTTATTGGTCAGGACATGGTAGAATCAGAATTGACCTATCAAGAAATATCAAAGTCTCGGAATCAAACCAGACCCTATAAGGTATGTCTTGAAACAATCAGGCTTGGGCTAATTGTAATAAACCTACTAAAAATATTAAATATTTAATATATATATATATATATATATATATATATCAATTTAGGAATGAGTAGAACGGCCTCGAATGATAATAATCATGACAAAATATTAGGAAACAAAATCAATCCATGGATGCAAATATTGGAACTAATATCAATTCGATCCAACCCATTGACAGCTCTAGATGGGAACTAGAGCCCATATCTCTTACAAGCAAAAACCTTATACACATAGCATCCGGCTACAATGGGAGTCTTTGTCTCAATAGGACAGGTGATAATGTGACATGTAGAGTCCCCATCGTTCAATTTTTTACCTATTTCGTTCTTCATTCTCTTTATATTATAAATAAATATATAAATATATAATATAGATATTATATATTATATAGTTAATTAAATAATTAATCGATACCTTCGATTTTTTGAAAAAAAATGCAGAGCTGAAACCCTACTCTTGTTGGAATGCTATAGGGAGCAAATCCACTTCCTTGTTACTTCCATGCTTTTATTGGAAATTGGAATGGGGTTGGGACTAGATTCTAGATTTTCTCCTCACAAATCACACCACACACCGACCTCACATATAAAGGTATAAATCAAGCTGTGCTAGGCTATATTACGACATGATTTTGTGGATCACCCGTGATTTAGTGGGCCATGCCATGCCAGCCCATGGGCTTTTGTGGGCTATGCCTGCCTCCTCTGGGATCCTTTAGAGGTCAGGCGCAACATGACCCATGGTACAAGCCTAGGTAGGGCCGTGCCATGTTCTAGGCCTAGGCCGGGCCATGGACCTGGACCTAGCCGAGCCATTCTTTTCATTTGTTTTTTACATTTCTATTATTTTTCATTTTTGCTAAGTAAAGCTATACAAACTTTGGGGAAAATAAAAATTTAACAAAAAATACTTAATAAAACACAAAATAGACAACAAATTGAAAAAAAAAGTATAAATTTTATTTTATTTAAATTTGAAAAATACAGTGGAATATTGGAAGTGGAATAAAATATAAAAATGGTATAATAAAATTAAAAATAAAAATTACAATGGTATTGAAAAATAACAAATAATTTAAATAAAACTGAAAAGCAAAATTTACAATAATTTAAAAAATGCTATACAATTATTGAGTATGCAAAAAAAGATATCGACTTTATCATTTTCTTCAATTTCCACCTTTATCTCCTTGACCTTGATCATCATCTACTTCTAATGAAACATTGGGTGAAGTTTCATGCCCTCTTTTATCTTGTAGTCTATCCTTAGCATCCAACCAATCTTTTAAGTATATGCACATCTCCAGGCCTTCATCATTCATGCAGCTTTTCTTCTCATCCAACACCCTAGTAATTGCACTAAAATAAGACTTCAATGGTTATAGACACTAGAAAGGTTAGTAGATCACATGCCATGGTGACAAGAAGTAAATAATTTTTCCATGTGCACTCCATTGCCATCATGGTCAAACATCTGGAATAGCTACCGGAGTTGCTCTTCCGTGTACGAAGATTTCGTAGTGAGGATCTCCGGCAACACCAGAGTGACGAATTTAGAGAATTCAACAAAACCATTGTTGTTCATATAAGCCCTCTGGATTATAGCGTCGAGCTGATCATGACACGGCTTGAGTCCAAGTGATCTCAATAATGGCCCAAGCTCAAGCTGGGTTAGGCTGCCATCATTGTTCCGATCAAATGATTAGAAGATCTCCCTCAGTTCTACAATCTGCTCATCATCGAGTTTCAGCGATTCATCACCGCTCATTTTGACACTGTATCTTCCTATAAATCCAATCAATCCTCTATCTCCCTCAGAATCCCTACTTTCAAACTGCAATTATACGAAAATCTGGCTCCTACAACCAAACGCTGCCGCTGCCTGTTGTTATAGGGTTTCGAATGGAAGAAGATGATAAACTTGAGTGGGAGTAGTTTTGACACTAAAGTAAAAAAAACAGGGACAGATTTGTCCCATTCAAATGAAGAAGCACTTCTTCAAAAGGTGCTGAAAAAAAGCCACATCCATGTCACTTTTTTAAAAAAGTACTTCTTACCCTCTTTTTTACCAAACACCCATAAGTACTTAAAAACCACTTAATGTATGGTCCCATGTCTTAAAAGAAGTACTTGTTTAAATAAGTAATTATTTTAAGTGTTCTCAAACACTACCTAAGAATTGGAGTTCAACATCACATCCTCACATCAAACTCAAAAGAGCTTATTAATTCAATCACTTCCTTAACCAGCTCAAATCTCAATGAAATAGGCCAATTATGAAAGATACTAAGGAATTGGCATCTTAGGGTGCATTCGGTTCGTAGTCGGAATGAGAATCTGTCCTACCATAGAAACTAGAACAGGTAGAAAACCAATCAAAACCAGCCTATCGGGCCATTTAAATGGAAAACCAATGTACCAGTATTAGTTTCCTAAAACCGCCCTCAAATGTGTGGAACTTTTGAAATGCAAGTGAAAAGTTTTGATCCCATGACCTTTTAAACAAAAAACCAATCAATCTTGTTACCACCAATCCACTTTAATTATTACCTGTATTGGTTTATGAATCTCTAATTTGTACACATATATTTTAAAGAAAAAGTTGGGAGGTTTGTACCCTAGTTAGTTGCTATAAAAATTAAAAACCTATCCATTTATTATTTGTATAATCTCTCTCTCTCTCTCTCTCTCTCTCTCTCTCTCTCTATATATATATATATATATATATATATATATTAAAATAAAGCGGTCAAGAAATTTTCTCCATTTTTTTGAATTTTTTTATTTTTTTAATTCCACGAAATCTTCTAAATTATCTTTAATTCTTATTTATCTTCTAAATTATTTCTAATTCCTATTTATCTCCACAATTATCTCTAATTTAGTAGAGAGTTTCTCTCCTAAATTATCTCTAATTCCTATTTATCCTCTCCCCTACTTTTTATCTATATCTATCTAAATAAAGTTTCGATTAAAAATTTTCAGAATTATTTAAATATTCTAACAAAATTATATAATAACTTTAAAATACTTATTTAGAACCCAAAAAATAATTTTATATTTTTACAAAATATATCGTGAAATTATGTACTAACAATTTAAATTATGTTTTTCTTGATTATCA
The DNA here is from genome assembly GCF_055504915.1 of Nelumbo nucifera. Classification (NCBI taxonomy): domain Eukaryota; kingdom Viridiplantae; phylum Streptophyta; class Magnoliopsida; order Proteales; family Nelumbonaceae; genus Nelumbo; species Nelumbo nucifera. Next base: position 140,404,689 of record NC_142649.1, on the reverse strand, counting down.
ATTTAAATGCTTTTCAAATATTTAATACTATGTAATAGCTCTAAATAAATAAATTTCAAATAACAAAAAAATAAATATTTTATATATTATTTAAATATTTATCACATCTATAATTTAAATAGTTAAAATAACGAAATTATCAAATAAATAATTTTATATTTTTACAAAATATATCACGAAGTTATGTACTAACAATTTAAATTATGTTTTTCTGGATCAATTTAAATGTTTTTCAAATATTTAATAATATGTAATAGCTCTAAATAAATAAATTCAAATAACAAAAAATTTTAAATATTTTATAGATAATTTAAATATTTAAATAATTATATTTTAAATAGTTAAAATAACAAAATTATGTAACAAATTTAAAAAATTTCTTTAAAGCAGAAAATTATTATAACATAATATTGAAATTAATAAAATTTAATATATTACAAAATTAATAATGAAATTATGTAATAATAGTTTAAATTATGATTTTATGAATAATTAAATTCCATAAACAACTAATATTATAAGTGGTGTTTTGATAAAATTTTAGTAAATATTTTAGGGATAAATAAAATTTTAACATAACTATATTTTAAAAAGTTAAAATAACGAAATTATGCAATAAAATAAAAAAAAAACATAATATTCTAATTAATAATAATTTGATATTTTTACAAAATTTATAATGAAATTTTGTAATAATAGTATACCTTTAAAATATTTATTAAAAACTCAAAAAATAATTATAATAGATTTAGTAATATTCATATTATTAATATTTTATATTATTACAAAATTCATCATGAAATTATGTACTAACAATATAAAAATAAATATTATTTCAATATTTCAATAAGTAAATATCTTGAATAATAAAGTACTAAAAATAGCTAAATAATTACATAGAAAAATATTTAATTATTTAAGTATTTCAATAACTAAATATCTTAAATTCAAATAATGAGTATTTTTAAATATTTTATATACTATTTAAATATTTAAATAAGTAAATATTTAAATAACAAAATATTTAACTTAACTATATTTTAAATAGTTAAAATAACAAAATTATGCAATAAATAAAAAATAAAAAACATAATATAATATTAAATTTAAAAATAATTTAAATTTTTTACAAAATCTATATATCTGTCAAGAAATTTTCTCCTTTTTTTGAACTTTTTTTTTTTTATTCCAAAATTATCTCTAATTTAGTAGAGAGTTTCTCTTCTAAATTACTTCTAATTCCTATTTATCCTCTCCCCTACTTTTTATCTATATCTATCTAAAGAAAGTTTGTATAAAAAAATTTAAGAATTATTTAAATATTCTAACAAAATTATATAATAACTTTAAAATATTTATTAAAAAACACAAAAAAAATAATTTTATATTTTTATGAAGTATATCATGAAACTATGTACTAACAATTTAAATTATGTTTTTTTCCTGATTATCAATTTAAATGTTTTTTAAATATTTAATAATATGTAATAGCTTTAAATAAATAAAATGCCAATAACAAAAAAATTAAATATTTTATAGATTATTTAAATATTTAAATAACAAAATATTTATCATAACTAGATTTTAAATAGTTAAATAATGAATTTATGTAATAAATTAAAAAAATCTTCAAAGTAAAAAAATATTTATAACATAATATTGAAATTAATAATAATTTAATATATTAGAAAATTAATAACAAAATTATGTAATTATAGTATAAATTATGATTTTATGGATAATTAAATTCAATAAATAATTAATATTTTAAATTTAAATATTGTACAAATTATTTAAGTATTTAACTAACTAAATATTTTAAATAGAAAAATATTTAACATAGCTAGATTTTAAATAGTTATAATAAAGAAATTATGTAATAAATTTTAAAAAAATTCTGAAAACTAGAAAAATAGTTATAACATAATATTTAAATTAATAATAATTTAATATTTTTACTTAATATTGTAAATAACTAATTTCACTTATACCAAATAGTAATACGCGAAAATAACTTTAAAAAAAATAATAGTTATTAATAATAATTTCAAACTCTTAATATGTATTTATTATATAATAAATATTTATGTTATTTTAGTAATTATTTAATACTTTTGTGATAAATGTATTTTCAATGATTGTGTATAAATTTATTTTGTTTTGTTATTTAATAGAAAACTTTGAATAATTTTTGGAGATTAAACTACTATTATTGAAAATTTTAAATTATTAAATATTATACTTATTGTATTTATTGTATTTTTGTTATAACTTATTGATTAATATTTATTAGAGCTTAAACTATTATTTGAGATTATACTTTTTATTGAATAAGTTAATATATTTTTAGTACTTATTGTGTTTTTTCATTATTATTATATTTTCAATAATTGTGTTTTCTCGCTATAAATTTTCAATAATTATTGGAGGTTAAACTATTGTTATATATCAGAGATGAGACTATTAATTTAGCTTAATTTATGTGTTCATTAGTTGGTTCGGTTCAGTCGTATGCTATTTGGCCAACCAAATTGATCTGTCAGGTTGGGGAGTTGGTCAGCTAAAACCGACTAACCTTTTGTGAAAACTGACCCACTCAAGTTGTATCTGTCTGGGTCAATTTTTTTGTTTAGTCACTCGGTTCAAAAGATTTAAAATTACAAATAAAATTTAATTTTAAAAATTACAGTGCAATTATTAAAAAATAAATTTAAAAATTAGATTTATGATATAAAACATTTTAGGCTAAGAAATATGGGAAATTTCTCACTTTTCCATATTAAAAATTATATTTAAAATATAAAATATTATATATCCATAATTAGGTCATTCGATTTTGATCGATTTACAAATGGCCAAAGTGAAACTGATCTAACTTGGTCGAATTGGGAAATTTTTAATCAAAGCCGACCTAAAATACTTGAAAACCGACCACCTCACGTCGAATTGATCGGATTGGTCAATTTCATCAATTTGATGAATAAACCTAACTCAAATTAATTGTTGTTATTTTTGTATTATAAAAAATTTATTAAAAGTAGTATATAAAATATGAATAATTATTAATTATTTAAAAAGTTGAAAATATAAAACAATTGTATACTCTTATGTGTCTCTATTAGGGTCATTTACTAGAACACACCTTATAGTTTTACATATTTACTTAAAACTACCTTATAATTTTCATTTTACTAAAACATCCCATATATTTTACAACTTATTTACTTAATCAACCTTTCATTAAGAAGTGTTTGTTTTGCCATTAGGCCCATGATTTTATATTCCAAAAATACCCTTAACACTTTTTTTGCACAAAAAAACAAAATTGACCAAATATAGCCAATAGAGTGGTTGCCCATGTCTTATTAAGGGCAAAAATGATATTTTTATTTTTATTTTCTTTTGATTAATTTTTTTTAAATGAACATTAGGGTCAACATTGTCATTTTCCACTGTCATCTAATAGAAGATTGATTAAATCCATTGCAAATTATAAGTGGCATTTTAGTAAAATGCTAACTATAGAATAAATTTTAGTAAATCCATGAAACTATAAGAGGTATTTTAGTAAATTACTCTTTCTATTATTTAGCTTTCGTTTAATAAATCCCGTGCATTGCACAGGTCCCCGCTAGTATATTATTATAATATTTATGTGATTTGTGATATATATATATATATATATATATATATATATATATATATATATGTTGTTATGATTTAATATCCGATATGACCATGAATAAACCCCTAACATGTAAACCTCTACCCTTTCTGGTTTTATGTCTGGTCTAGTTCTATAAACGTTGGTAAAAAAACTATTTAAATATCTCCACCTATAAATCCTCTACCCTTTTTGGTTGTCAAACAAATCCTCTTAATATGTGTTGTTATTGCAACCTTTGATGTTTATTCGAAATAGCTTTGCAGATAAATCACATATGTTCAGCTTTGGTGTGCTACATGGCAAGCCATTAAAGAATGGGAACTTGTCAGTTTGACATGTTTTCCACAAGATGTGTAAGTGCTATTTCCAATTCTATCTCTTTAATGTTTTAGTTCATCATACATGCAATCAGACTTCATGTGAGACTAGAACATTGCAAGATTAAATACACAAAATGCTAATATCAATCTTAACGGTGTTCATGGTTCAATTTGGGGAAGATTTCAGACCAAACCAGTAAATTATCAAACCATTCTAGTATTGAAATCAAACCGTTTTATTATAGTTTGGTTTGATTTCTGATATATTTTGGATCATTCTATTAGACTTAACCAAATTACAAATTAAAAAATAAAATAATCAACAACATGTATAAAATACTTATACAATTAAGAGTTACATAATATGTTAAAATGTTTAATGAATACCTATGTTGTATATATAATCATATTGTATAGGTTTATACCTTATATTATATACTAGCGGGGACCCGTGCGATGCATGGGATTTGTTATAAAAAAGTGAAATAAAATAATGTAGCAAAATAATAGACTTTATTAATGTAATCAAAATAAAATAAAATATCATTTTTACCCCTAATAAAACACTAATGTCCCCTCTCTTTTTCTCTATTTGGTCAATTTTGTTTTTTATACAAAAAAAGTATTAAGGGAACTTTTGGAATAAACAATCATGGACTAACCCTTGAACATTTTCCATTTAGTTTATGGGCACTTTTAGAATAAACAACCATGGGTCCATGCCCTTGAACATCTTCCACTTATCTTAGGTGATCATTATACTTTTTTCAGATGGCAAATCAAATAGTTATTAATGAAAGTTCATTAAGTAAATAGGTTGCAAACTATAAGGTGTGTTTTAGTAAAATGCAAACTATAGGTTCAGTTTAAGTAAATCTGTGAAACTATAGCAGGTGTTATATAATTATTATTGTTATTATTTTTATTACTATTATTATTATTATTATTATTACTATTATTATTATTATTATTATTATTATTATTATTAAGAAAATGTGAAATAAAATAATGTAGCAAAACAATAGACTTTATTAATGTAATCAAAATAAACTAAAAATAAAAATACCATTTGTGCTCCTAATAAAACAATAATGCACACTCTATTTTTCTCTATTTGGTAAACTTTGTTTTCTATACAAAAAAAAAGTATTAGGGGTACATTTGGAATAATATTATATTTTTCTCTATATTTTGTTAATAAATACTGTTAATTAATTAACTAATCATACAGTAATTACTAAAAATAATGTATTTATTAAAAATACAGTAAATATTAAAAACATGGTATTTACGAAAATACTATATTTATTGAAAATACAATATTTGTTAAAATTTTGTAATTTTTCAAAATATTGTTTTGAATAATTCAAGAGTTTAATAAAGTACTATTGATTAATTAATAACACTGTAATATTTCAAAATATTGTACTATTAAAATACAATATTTTAATAAATACTATCAATTAAATAAATACCATAATTATTAATAAATACTGTTAATTTATGAATTACTAATATTTGATACAGTAATTTATTTTTAACTAATATGGTATTTCAATAATCAAAAATCAATTAATAAATACCATAATTGATGTATTTAATAAATACAGATAAATTTATTAATAAATACTGTTAATTAAATTCATTAAATAGTATTATTTTCATAAGTAAAATGCTGCAAAAGTACTGGAAATTAATTATTAAAATAATGTAATCAGAAGTAAACTTTTGGAATACCTACGGTTAAATAAAATTATTATTAAGTTACACTTAAATAAAATTTTTATTAAAAAATTATTTCCAAAATTACACTAAAATTATACTAATCTATCTTAATAACAGAAAAAAATATTTTAAGTATTGGATGAAATAAATAATTTGGTTATTAATTTCAAAAAATAAGTTTCAGTAATTTACAATGGAAATTACACAAATAATTCATTCAGAATTGGAAAAATCTAATAAATTTTTGAAAAGTACAAAAAATTATATTTTATCTTCCAAAATATTATTTTTTCTTAAAAAATCTCCCTTGCCGTTAACTTTTCATCACACTTAGTTTACATGTGACATCACGTGACTGATGTATTTTTCAAAAATTCTTAAAATACCCTTTTGAAAACTATCACACTCCCTTTACAATGAAATCCACTTCTACTCGGTGTTCCTGTCCCTCACCGACTCTGACTCCGTTTCCGTCTCCTTCTTCGATTCTTACTCTATCTTCATCTCCTTCTCTGATTCCGACTCCGACTCCAATTCCTTATCCATCTCCAATTCCATGTTCATGACTGCGGTCAGCAATTAGTGATTCTGACCTTGCAATTTTGTCTCTAATCCTCCATTTTCTTTCCAGAAAGCTTGAGATCCCTGCATTCACAAAGTTTGAATACCAAACACTTATCAATTGTCAGTGCTAGGTTGTTGAATTCAAGGCATAAATCATAACTAGCACACTAAGGAGGAATACCAATTTAGGCACCTCTTCTTCTATAGACAAATATCCTGATGGAGATAAAAACATCATTTTGCCCAAATAACTTTCCGTCGATCTAAAGTCTTCTCATAAGAAATTTTCTATCTCAGTTGGACCATCATCAGAAACTCAATCGAGCAAACTGAGTGCTCATCTCGACTTATCTCTAATGCCTGCCACAGAAAATGGGGTCTGACCGTTTGAGTGCACAATAAATCTCTTGTTGTCGGCAACTTCTTCTATAGTTTGGGAGTCTTACGACAAAAGCCAAAAAAATGGGGTCTACATAGGAATTCATATTACTGCTACTTGATTTTATGCATCAACTTGCAATTTGGGGCTTAACCATCACCATACTAGTGACACCTTCTTACCTCTTCCGCCTCACCGTACCCCTCTATAGACTATACCCGTTGGCGTCGAGAACGTCAAGGACCTTCCACTCAGCTCCTCGATGGTGCTGTACTGCACTTTGGAGAAGCTTTACGATCCTGATCCAGATTTAGAATTCATAAAAGATGGCTTTCTAGCCAAATTGGCTAGTTGGGGAATCGTTTTCAACTCGTTCAGCGAGTTAGAGGGATCTACTTGAATGTTGAATCACACCAAAGAGGAGTTAAGCCACCATTGGATTTGGGCAGTGGAGCCTATGCTCCCTCCTGATGATGATTCACCGACCGAATGAAAGGGGTGGATCCAACACTGTTGCAGCTGGCGATGTGATGACTTGGCTGGATAGAAGTGAGTATTATACCGTGGTTTACATGTGCTTTGGGAGTCGAATCATGTTGAATAATTAGCAGGTGGAGAATTCACATCTGCGCCCCACAAGGAGGTGCCCTACAACGTCCCACAGCACATCTCATCGTGTATTGGTAACATCTCCTGATGATAGTACCAGAATTGATGATGTCATCATCTGGAGATGTTTCTAATACATGGCAGAGATTTGCTGTGGGACCTTGTGGGGCGCAGATCTGGACTCGCAGGTGGAGGCACTAGCCGTTTTGGAGGCAAGTGGCTCACAGTTTGTGTGGTGCGTCAAGAAGGCCACCAGCAGCACCACCCATGGGGGCAGACTCTGTTCTAACTTCTAACAGTCTAGTTTTTCTAATTTTGTATGGACTCTAGAGGTTCTTTCCTTACTTTATCTTGTTCTTTCTGCCTCCACTCTCCCTTGTTTCACCATCCATCAGTGGTTGTGCAGCTCTCTTTGACCTGTATTCTCTTTATCTCTCTCTCTCCCTTATTTTTGTTCGTCAGTTATTTGGAGACAGAACTAAAGCAATTGGTAACCGTTCAGGCTTTATTTCTATTAGTGCTTAATAATGATGTCAATTGTCAACAAACTTGGGGTACTTTTAGGCAATACATAAACAGTAAGGGTAGAGTTACTCAATTACCTAAACCATAGGGATACTTTAAAAAAATTTGCCCTATTATTAATTATTGGTTCTATGGTTTTGGTTTGGTTTCCAAAAATACTAAACTTGGTAAGAAAATTATGGTCTGAAAAATTTTCGGGCAAACTAGACCATTTTTCAAGAATGACTAGATCAAACTGCCAATTTCAGTTTGGTTCAGTTTGCTTTGGCATTTTGGACCATATAATGAATACCCCTGGATATTATGAATGAACAAGAAACATAAGTCCAATAACGGCTGCATTTCAGGTTGGATTAAGTCAGGCTGACTTTTGCCAACTAACTTCACTTCAGGTTGGGTTAGGATTAATCCCTCGGACAACTCGACTTAACCCAAACTCAATTTTACCATTCAATTGCTATGTTTGGTTTGAAGGAAAATGCAAGGAACGGAAGGGAAAAGTAGGAAAACCTTTACAAACCTTGTATAAGTTTTCTTGTCTTTCCCTTCCTTTCCTTATCTTTTCCTTCAAGTCAAACGTAGGCTAAATCTATCACAATTCATAATAGACTCTAATCATTTAAAACATTCATGTTTTATTTCGGTATTAAAATGACCAATAAAAATTGAAAAAGAAAATACTAACAAAAAATATTCTCATAAAAGTTTAGGGTTTGGGGCTTGAGAACCTCATGTTGGGTTAGGGTTGACTTCAAACCCGACCTACTCGGCCCCTCTTGCATCCGTTACTTAATTTTGAGTTTACTTGTGTTAACGACACTGTCGTGGCGCAGGGCTAAAATAGAAAATCATAGCCTTTGATCTACTGCAGTGGCCCACCAAAAAGTCACTTCAATTAATTCAAGGTGAAGCCATCACAGCATATCAAAGACTTTAATTTACTTGTTTAAGCATAGGGCTACAATACTGGCGTAGCAAACGTGGGTTGTTTAATTTTGTGTTTTTTTTTTTTTTTGATAAAATCAAAAGGGCTCCACAACACGGGAGTAGCACGTCCCCAAAAACACACTTTGAAGCAATATTATGGATATTTTAAACTGTATTACGACTTAAAAACCATTCTCAATTTATGCTAAAGAAGATGACCTAGCATGGTTTTAAACAGTTTTAATCATGGTTTTCAAAACCGGACTGGACTGGACGGTCGGACCGGAAAATCCAGATTTTCTCAAAAAAAAACATTTATTTTGGTCAGTAAATTGTTGAACTGGACAGTTAATCGTTCGAACAGTTTTAATCGTTTTTTATTTTTTAATTTTTTTATTTTGTTTGTTAGAATAGGCCATCGTTCGGTTTGAACAATCGGACTGTTCGACCCGATAACCTGACCCCTGAACGATTCAATCTCCGGATCAGTTTTAAAAACCATGGTTTTAATGGAACACGCAAAGAACCGATCGAATAAACGAAAAGCTTTCCGTTTCCGTTTCCACAACCTCAGCTGAATAAGAATCAGTTTCAGCAGTAGCGGTTTGGATGACCGTCTAATCTCTGATAAGAAGATAACTGTTTGGGGCTGAAACAGGTGGTTTCCAAGAAGTTAGCTGTGCTCAGATTCAAATGCAAACGTAAATTCAGAGTAGATGGACTAATCGAGGAGTACGGAGTAGTTGGAATTTCTCCGCACCTGTGGGTCTAATGTTAAGGCCCATTTGGCTATGTTTGGTTTGAAAGAAAATGTAGGGAAAGAAAGGGAAAGGTAAAAAAACCTTTACAACCCTTGTATTGGTTTTCCTGTCTTTTCCTTCCTTTCACTACTTTTTTCTTCAAACCAAATATAGCCTTAATGAATGGCCCGGCCTATGTGTGCCTTCCTGCCGTCCCGTGTTTTAATTGTGGCCCATCCAGAAAATGACTTTATATTGGACAATGCACCAAAGACCCCAAGCCCAAGCTAGGTTGGTGTTTTTATTTTTTATTTTCTGGTCCTCCCAAAGACCTCAAGCATGAAGTGCGCACAAATATGAATGAACCCATCCAATCGCACATTGAATTTTTCCCCCTCTATAGTTAGCATTATGTCACAAGGGACCATTTTGCCGTGCCTTCAAGTGCCATCATCACGCCCACACATGCCATCTGAGTGTTTGAGTGTGTATCTTGGGTGGGACATTACATGTATTTTGTATGGGAGGATTGCCAATAGCATTTCTGTAATTACCTAGTATGATTTTTCATCCTTTTGATGTATCTTTATGTCACTCCCCCAAAAGCTTAACGTACTCTTTGAGGGGAGGTAGGTAGTCGAGTGAGTTCATAAGCGTGTAAAGGTTAAGCACGAGATCCCCTCGACACTGAACTGTGTGCTTGTGCTTGCCGCCTATTAATGCAATACAAGTAGCCTTTTGCTAATTCATGTGCCTTCTTATTGCCTTTTGTGTGTGTTTGCTTTGTTGCTTAGGCTTACTCGCCCCATCCGAGTGCCGCACGAGGCCTCGTCAATTAGCTCTGTGACAATTGGTATCAGAGCAAGAGCTCCTTATAAGCCATTTGACCCGCGACGTGAGTGACAACATGAAGCACAACAGGGACATTGTGGAGGAGATCGAGCATGGACTCTCCACAGCCCATGAGGCCGATGATGCGCCCGCTGACGACATCGACAAGGACAAGGCACCGAAGCCCAGCAAACGTGAGAAATCTTCCAACAAGCATGCAACCATTGAGTTGTGCATGCTACGTTGCGAAGCCACCGTAGGTGAGATGCGAGACTCAATAGACGAGTTGCATCAAAATATGGAAGCCATGGACAGTACACTGGTCGAGATTGAAGGTCGCTTGAGTGGAGTCGTGGACAAGGTCCATGACATAATCAATGGCACGCTCAAGGAAATTTGCAGCACTACACGCCAACAAGAAGCAAGTTCCTCCAACTCGTAGGTCCAAGACAGGCTTGACAGTTTTCAAGCCCAGCTCGATGAGATGAAGAAAGAGTGGGCAACGTGGAGAAGAACCATCTCCACATCAATGGTCGTCCAAGCCCAACTAGATGAAATGAGAGTGGAGTGGGCCTCAATGAAGTCCGCCGCATGTGCCTCCTCCTCCGACATCCAAGCTCAACTAGAGGAACTCAAAGCCAAATGTGCAATCCTGAAGAGGGTCGTTGCTAATCCAGCCAACACTTCATTTGCACATACTCCCTCCCACATCAAGATTAGGGAGCCAACTCCCTATTCGGGTACCCGCAATGCACGAGAGTTTGACAACTTCATGTGGCAAATGGAGCAGTACCTTGCCGCCGCCAATGTGATTGATGAAATGACTCAGGTGCGTACTACTACTATGTATTTGACTGATGCCGCTATGTTGTGGTGGTGTAGAAGGTGTGTTGATATAGAACGTGGTATGTGTGTTATCCGTACCTGGGCTAACTTTAAAAGAGAGCTGAAGAGATAGTTCTACCCAGACAACGTGTAGTACCTCGCTCGTCGCAAGATGAAGACTCTCAAGCACGACGACTCTCTCCATGACTATGTCAAAGAGTTTTCAGCCCTCACATTAAAAGTCACCAATATGTCAGACAAAGACTTATTGTTCAACTTCATGGATGGCTTAAAGCCTTGGAACGAGCTTGGGCTCCAATGACGCAATGTTTAGGACCTTGCCTCCGCCATGGCCATGGCTGAACAACTTAGTGAACGGAGACTGTCAGATGACGAAGGAAGCAGACCAGTCAGCCTGCGTACCACACATTCGAGTGGGGGAGATAGACAACCAAGTCCCCCGAAGGAGAAGTCACCCTTCAACCACAAACCAGTCGAGCACCACAAAGGGAAGCAGCCACAAGGAAGTCAAAGCTACTACAACAACAGATATCAAGGGAGACCCAGCCGTCCTCCCACTTGCTACATTTGTGGGAGGAGCACTTGACCAAGAATTGCCCAAAGCGAGCAAAGTTGAATGCCCTCATTGCCAAGCTAAGTGATGATGAGCAGAGTGATGGGGAACAAAGTACCCATGCGCCAAGAGTGGGTGCCCTCCAACTTTTCAATGCCATGATGAAGAAAGGGGCTACCTCCAAACAGCCCACCTCAATCAAGAGAGGACTGAGGTATGTTGATGTAACCATTGGCGGGAGGCCAACCAGGGCCCTAGTTGACACGGGGGCCACTCACAACTTCATATCTATTACAGAGGCCAAGAGACTTAATTTGGTTGTTTCCAAAGAGCCTGGTTGGCTCAAAGCAATTAACACAGGTGCCAAACCTACTGAAGACATGGCTCGCCGAGTAAGACTACAACTCGACACCTGGGCTGGAGAGATTGACCTCTCCGTCATCCACATAGATGATTTTGATGTTGTCCTTGGAATGGACTTCATGATACATGCAAAAGCGGCGTTGGTGCCTCACCTTGACACCCTGATGATCTTGGACGAGCAGTCACCTTGCATGGTCAACATGATCGCCACAGCCAGCACCAAGAAGAAGCAAGTCTCAGCCTTGCAACTCGAACACCACCCTCAACCATTGATGGCAGAGAGATCTACAACCACCACCAGTGCAACCAGAAGTGATCGTAGCAACTCCAAGAAGAAGTCAGTGCCAGCGTTAGTGCCAATGCCGCCACAGCAACAGCAGCGGAAGCCACCTTTGCAACAGAAGTCGCACGCGCCCACAACTGATGGGCCCAACAGAAGACCCAAGGTCGTGTCAAACTTTGCTCACATCTACTACCACGACCATCGGGGAGAGCAAGTGCCACCCAAGCCATTTAGGGACCACATTCACATCATCCCTCAAGATAAATCCCGTAGTAGCCCTGTAAGTCACCCTTGGGGAAAAATGCATGGGAACCAATACCCTAATAATCCAAAATATCATTTTGACCCAGCCTTGGCCACCATCGGGGAACATCCAAAATCCTACCTTGAAGCAGCCAGGCAGGGACTAGCCATAGGTTTTCCCACCATCAAGAACATCCACTAGCCATCTACCCAACCTCCTATCCGGGCCTTGGAAGAAACCCTATTCGTGGAGCAGTCGAAGAACCTTCCTTCACCAACAACAAGTTCAAGCCTCAAGCAGAAGCTGGACGAAGACGAAATTGAATGGGGGAGAATGTCACAAGGGACCATTTTGCCGCGCCTTCAAGTGCCATCATCACGCCCACAACATGCCATCCGAGTGTCTAAGTGTGTGTCTTGGGTGGAACATTGCATGTATTTTGTATGGGGGGATTGCCAATGGCATTTCTGTAATTACCTAGTATGATTTGTCATCCTTTTGATGTATCTTTATGTCACTCTCCCAAAAGCTTAACGTACTCTTTGAGGGGTGGTAGGTAGTCGAGTGAGTTCATAAGCGTGTAAAGGTTAAGCACGAGATCCCCTCGACACTGAACTGTGTATTTGTGCTTGCCGCCTATTAATGCAATACAAGTAGCCTTTTGCTAATTCATGTGCCTTCTTGTTGCCTTTTGTATGTGTTTGCTTTGTTGCATAGGCTTACTCACCCCATCCGAGTGCCGCACAGGGCCTTGCCGATTAGCCCCGTGACAATTATCCATCAAGACTTAAATAAATATATATGCATCACAAAGAAAAGAACAATGAAATACTTAACCCAAAAATTTCATACAAAACCAACATTTATTTTACAAAAATGCAAGTATTCTAGACAAATTAAGTAATACATAAAAAGCATGAACTCCTCCTATACCTGAAATTGTAACGACAAAAAAAAATAAAAATAAAAATCTGAATCACTAATTAGGGAAGAAGCATAGATATATCTAATAAAAAATAGGCTAATTAATCTATAATTCCGTATTAGTTTGTCTAACAGTCGACTCGACCATAGTAAATTGTTCAAGTCATCAATGCCAGGCAGAAGCCGAGATCAAGTTCCTAGCCTTCGAGCCCAAGAGCATGGCCCCATCCTTTTCCACTAGTGTATAGTGCTCTGAGTAGCTCCTCAGAAAATCCCTTATGACAGAGTTGACGTAAGAACTCAGGGGATATGGCTGGAACCCTGCCATCATAAACCTAGATTTCCACTTACCAAGAAGTTCATGCCGCTCCACCCTCTCCTTCCCCTCACAAGCAATTATGTTGACAATGTCTCTGGCTAAGCAGTGCTGTTCCACCCTGATCCGATCCTTTCTATCCCTTGGAAGAGTCACATCAATTGACTCAAACATTGCTGAGTAAAAATTCAAGGTCTCCACAAACCTTGTTAAGAATGGGGTCGTGTTTGTGTTGGACTCCTGCTCAACCAAGGTGACTACCTTGGGAGAAAGTGACTTCAACACTCTCAGTAGTGCATCCCTTGGATTATTCACATCAACACTCTCATCAGGTGTGTGGTGGAGCTGCAGGTTGAAGTTCACAGCCACTGCTTCCCCAGCTCTCACATCAAGCATATCTCGTGTTACATCTGCTGCAAAGACTGGCACAGCATGGAATTCAACAGGAATTTTCAATTTCTGAGAAATAGCTGCAAACTTCTTCCCAACTGACTCTAAACTGCCTCCACGGGCATACTTAGATACTGCATCATCAATCCCAGTGATCCGCACATGAGGAGGTCCACTTGGCCTTGCTGCCAGTGCTTGTATCAGAGTCAGCCACTGTGTTCCCTGAGCAATATGAAAGTCTATGATGTGAACCCGATCTTCAGTTCTGAATGCTTCTGCTATTGCCCCATTGGCTGCCATGTAACCAAACTTAAGGTATGGGCAGATTTCATACAGAATTTGCATGTATGAGAGCAAATCTTGGCTCTCTGGCTCTCTACACTTCAATGCACGGTAGATGTTTGTGCCTGATGCCTCCTTTCTCGCCACCAGCCCTTCTAACATGTAAGCACCAAGACGCTGGATTGGTTCTCCAGAGATGGATACAACACCCCTGGTATGTTGGACCAACCTCATGAAATAATCTGTTCTCTTTTCATTGAGAGCCCTTGCGCACTTGATTAACAATTGCTTCACATCAGTCTGCACAATTTCCTGATAGGATGTCTCAGTTGCCCTATGACGTTTCTCAGCATCAACTCCAGCACCCAACCTCAGATTCCTGGAAGCAAGGTAGGGTTGAGGTTGAATCACATGCGATCTCTGGAGAGATTCCCAGCTCCAGTCCTTTGATCTCTGAGTCGAGATTTGCAACCACTTATTCCCGGAAGTGGTTAACTCATCTTCATAAGCATCACACATTAGAACGTTCTCTAGTTCCTGTAAGGTGTTTTTCATACTGTGATCACGGTTTGCATCCTTTGAAAGTGAACTCCCACCAGAATAGAGCTCTGCACTGTCTGGAAGATGGACAGGAGAAGGGATAATCCTGGGAAAAGAGCTGTTGATTTCAAGTGAGGAATTACGGGAAGGACTAATATTCCCTGAAAGGTTCTCTGTTGAACTGTACTGCTCCAGGCTATTGCTCAATGAAGTAAAAGTATCACAGTCAGAGTGAATTGAAATTGGGGAATCAGGGGAGCTATCTAGGTTGAACTTCACGGACCCAACCATGTGTTCAGAATGCGCTACAGTAGTGGCATGAGAAAAATCTTAGGATATATGGGCACCATTGACACTGTATCTGAAAAGCTGGTATGAGTTCAGGCTTTGAGTCTTCCATTGGTTGTTTGCTTGAGAAATTCTCTCTACTGATGACTAATACGGATGTAGGTAAAGAACTATGGTCAGTTCTCTAATATTATGAAAAATGCGGAGTATGCCTACCTTCTCGAGTTCTTGGAAAGAGAAGGTTCAACCTGCAACAGCGCAATACAAGGAATTGAGAAAGTGAAGATGATACTCCAAATTAGAAGAACGTAGATATTTTTTCTAGCATTTTTGGGGGCATCATGATACAAAAGCGATTTTCTTATTTATCTTTTTTTTTTTGTAATTGGGCATTAAAATTTCCAGAAGCTCTAGCAGATCAAAAAGGGGGGAAATCTCCCGAAGCTTTTGACAATCTAAGACTAAAATTTTCAAGCGCACTGTGCGGATGCAACAGGTACTAACCTTCAGGCACAATAAACAAATTCAGAGATTCTCCCCCTTCCAGAAATGTCAAAACTCCAACCTTTCACACAAAAAAATGCTGAAAGAAAAATCCCTTTGTAGCAAAGGAAAATGAAAAAAAGAAACATTATGTCCCTCCAAAAGCATAGAAAGAAAAAACCTTAAACCACCATCAAACAAGACAATGAAATTGTGATTCAGAGATACAATTCACGCAAAGCAACAGATTTTTCTAATAAAAACAAAATTTCGTCACATAAACAAGAAAATCTTCTTCCCAGTCCCCACTATATGAATTGAAACCGAAATTGGAAATCACTGAAGACCAAATTCCAGGAATCTCTAAAAGAAATGTTCAAACGAATATAAGAAATCAATCGAAAATTTACCCGTAATTTCTAGTTTTTGTTGTGTTCTTCTTCTTCTTCTTCAAATTCTTCAGGTAGGGTCAGAGTCGGACTTCTTCAAATTCTTCAGCCTTCAGGTTGTTTGGGGCAAAGTCAGACGACAGAGGTCGAAAAGAACTACCAACTGAGAACGATTTTATAAATACAGAGACCGAGTAAGACTGTGTGTGAGTGAGAGAGAGTGAGACAGAGCCGCCAGACAGGCTATTAAGTCTTACGTCTTACCTTCTAGAAAGAAGGTCGTTGACTCGCCGTCCGCGTTACTGAGGATCAACCGATCAACATCATTGAAGAGAAAGACCGAAGACGCCATATCAACGACGGTCTTGGCTCAATCTTTTACATCATTCAATATATGAATCGGACACGTCAATATGTTTTCGAATCTCGGGTTGATTATGATACCGAAAAATTTTATAACCAACCAAGCACAGGCATCTTAGTTCATAAAAGTGGGACCTCTGATTCATAGCACGTTGTCCGTGTTTTATAAAAGGGAATCGTGCTCAGTTGGTAAATATAACTGAATCCGGACTAATAGCATATTTTGGCCGTACATCGGTAACATCTTATAATGTGATGTATGAGAAAATCCGAAAGATTTAATTATTTAATATTTTATTTACTATTAGTTTATATTAAATTAATAATTAAAATTTATTGTTAATTAATTAAAAGTATTTAAAGTTAATGTTAATATCTAAAATTTTAATAAAATATATATTTATTTAATATTAATTTATAGAAAATAATTATTGTTAATTTAATATGAACAAATGTTTCTTAATAAATTTATTTTTATTAATAATTTATAGTAATTTTAATAATTGTTATTATTTTTATTATTTTTAAATGAATTTGATTAACTTTAAATAAATAAAAGTAATTACAAAAGCTAACATTTTTATTAATTTCTCTAATAATTAACAATTACATAGGAATGACAGTGGGGTGGGTTCAGGGTGGGGCACCCCATCCTTGTCCCTGGCCCCATAGTCAAGACACTCTACTCCATCCCTACCCCATCCCCAACGTCAGGCGAGTTCAAGGCAAGGCAACCGCACCTCAATGTCGGGTGAGTTCATGGGCAAGGCACCCCATTCCTGATCAAGGATGGGGAATCCTCAAATTTCCCCACCTCATCCCTAGAATGGCCCGATACTATTACATATATAAAAAAGTACTTATGTTATATGTAATAAATAATATATATATGCTGTTACTATTAGGAAATATAAATTACTTTATTAATTTATTAAATTATTACTAAATTAATATAATATTAGTTTATAAAAGTATACTGAACTTAGACTTTTGTGTACAAATCGAGCTTCGGGCTTTATATAAGGGTTGGGCTCGGGCTCAAGATCTAGGCCTGATGGTCGGATCGGGCTCGGGCTTGCACATTTTCTATTGATAAAGAGGCTTGTGTTAATTATAAGACTATGATATTTATACAAATTAATTTTTTTTATTTAAATCTAGTCTAGTATAAAAAATATATAACATTTATATATATATATATATATATATATATATATATTAATATAAAATTTGTTATTTAATCAAACTTAATAAACACTAATAAAAATAAGAAATTTAAATATAAAAATATTAATTGATAGTTTTAATAATATTATTAGATAACTTATGTGTTGAGACCTTAATGAAAATTTAAAATGCAGAACCCATTTTATTAACAGTATTTTATTGCACAAATTATTGAATAATAATGAAAAAATACCAATAGTTAATTAAATTATATAGATAGGAGATGTTTTCGTACCGAATGGAATGTGGGTGTGAAGTCGGTGTGAGGCGCTATCTGTGAGTAGTAGATCCCAATTTGATAGAAATATGCTATATGTACATCGAAAATTGAACATTCCCTTCCTGCTTGTAAACTGAGATTCGGCGCATCATAGCACGTACAATCCATATGTAATCTAAACTACACGAAGTGCATCTTATCCTCCTAGCGTGCTAACATTTACGTAACAAATAGTCATACACTAACACTAGGGGTGTAAATGGATCAAATTCGAATTAGATCAGGCAATATCTGAAATCGAATCTAATTAGAAATTCCGATATCCATATTTGATTTGATATCTAACAGGTATTGAAAATTAATATCCGAATTCGAATCTGATTAAATATTTGAATATTCGATTCGATTAATTAATTATTTTAGATAATTAATAAATATATAAAATAAATATTTTATTAATATAAAATGTATAAATATATAAATTATTTATATAACTTAATTATTATAAATAAATTATATAAAATATTTTATATATTATATATAAGAATTAAATAATCGATCGAATTCGGATATTTATCGAATCGAATTAGTTCATATCCGAATTCGATTTGATTATATTGAATATCAAATTCGAAATTGGATTTTTGAATACCACTGACACCCCTAACTAACACTAATGCTAATCTTGAGTTGAAAAACGCGGAATTCAAACCAGCGACGAATCACAGTCGTACATTGAGAAAATTTCCCGTGAAGAGCAAATTCTGGTTCGGATAAGCAACGGATTTGCTATGAGAACATCTCCCGTACATGTGTATTGTTATTCATGGGAGATTTTTTTTGAAGGCATGGGAGATATTCAAGTGTTAAGTGAGTAGAGTTGTAAATCGGCCTATTATATATCACGTGGGGCACGACCCGGGGGTATGGTTTGTGTTGGGTAGAGCTATAAATCAGACCATTGTAAATCAAGTTGCGCCGCCTGTGGCCTAGAACGATGGCATATGGGTTGTGCCAAGTATAACATGATCGTGTGGGTCATGTTTCATGTTGAGCCAAGGATTTTAGGTCCATGAGTCCATACGACACGGTATGGTCCACGGGCCCGCAACGGGCTAAACATAGCCCACTTGAGGTACACTTTAGCTTTTTTTTGGGGCGGGGATTATAGAAATATCCCTAACAGCTATAAACAACTATGTATTTATGTATTTTGGCTTTAGGGAAGAAAAATGACAAAAATGCCCCCCAATAGCTATATAATAGCTAGTTTATAGGGTATTTTGGGTAAAATGAAAAATGACTTTACAATGACCAAAATACCCCTCCCAACAACTAAACAATGGCTAGTTTTTAGGGTATTTTTGGACAATTGAATTATTCTTAATTGCTATAATAAATAGACCAATTCTCCAGCATTCTCACCGCACCAATTCAGTAATTCTCTTCTCATACTTTCTCAAGCTATCATACTCTGAATGCTCTCTCTATCTCTCTCTCTACTTTCTAATTCTTAAGTCTTGACTTTTTTCAAGTTTCAACAAGAAGCTTGCCCAAGTATCTCAAGTTAGCAATTTGTGAGGCTTAGAGGCTTCAACCATTGAAATCAAGTTGAGATTCTAAACTGGCAATCCAGGTGAGTGCAATTAAATTAATTTTTATTCTTTAGAATTAAAAAAAAAATGATCGACTCCTCTCAAAACCAATTCCTTAGCATGTTTAATGCCGGAGATATTCAATAACAACATGATAGCATTAGCATTGATATTGATGCTACTGAAATTGCTGAAGTTCCCACCCCTAGTACTAGTACAACTACTGGGGGGTAGGAAAAAGAAGAGAACTAAATTGACTAGCTCAATTTGAAAACTATTTAAAATAGATGAGGTTGAGGGGAAGGGAAAAAGGGTTGTATCCCAAAAATATAGGAGTGACTTTAGCTAGTGTAGTAAAGGTGGTATTAGCCACTTGGGTAAACATTTGCTCACCCATGAGAAACAAGAAGAAGGGAAAACATCCCAAACACAAATTGGGAGGGGGTTTGGTACTTTTAAATATTTACAAGAAAAAATGAGGCAAGAATTGGCAAAATATATTGTACATGCTGAACAATCTTCAATTTAAAAAATTTTAGAAATACTATTAGAGCATAGGCATTGAAAAATTTTTATTCATATAAACAAAATTTAATTTCTATTTTATCAAATCCTAATTCTAGAATTGCAATTACTTCTGATATTTGGACCTCTAAATTTAATATAAATTATATTTGTGTTACTAGTCATTTTATATATTGATGAAAACTAGCTTTTACAAAAAAGAATTTGAAATTTTACTAGGCTTGAATGATCACATACTGACCTAGCTATTGTTGCAAGTATTTTAAATACTTTCCATGCTTGTGGAATTGACAATAAACTTTTTTCTATTAGTTTTGATAATGCCAATAATAATGATTCAATAACAAATATTGTAAAATCTCGATTAAAACCTTATTTTAATGGTAAATTATTTCATATTAGGTGTGCATGTCATATCTTAAATTTATGTATTCAAGATGCTTTAAATATTATTTCTCATCATGTTTCTAAAATTAGAAATTGATGTATTATATATATAGCAAGAAAACAAGAATTTAAATATTTTTGTCATAATTATGGTTTAAAATCTAAACATTTTATGTTAGGTGTTCAACATAGATGTTATTCTACTTAGTTTATGTTAGAGAGTTGTATTCCATATAAACAATTCTTTTCTGATTTTTATAATTAAAAAATGCCACATGATATTATACTTGATGAAGATTGGGAAATGGCCATTTGTATACGGGATTTTTTACACAATTTTTATGATGCAACTAAGGAATTTTTTGGTGTTTATTACCCAACTAGTCGTCTTTTAGTTAACCAATTATTCATGATTAGTGCATGTTTTGCAAAATATAGAAAAAACCACAATTTAATGGTATTGTTGAAATAATGGAAAATAAATTTAAAAAATATATATATATTAGGAGAACATTTCAACTCTTTATTGTTTAACTGCAATATTAGATCCTAAGATTAGAAAAGATGTGTAGATATTTTATTTGAATCATATTCTGAAAATATGAATATTGAAATTGGAAATCAAAAAGAAAAAAATTAATAGTTTATTATTTGAAATGTATAGCATAAATGAATCTAATATGGTAGGGTATAAAAAATCTACAACTTGTTCAAGTGCAACTTCCACTTCTGAAACAACTGGTTCCAATAATGCAAAAGATAGACTTTGGTCTTTAATAAGTGAGAGGTATAAATTTGTTGCCACCTCATCAACACGTTCATTTATTGAACTTAATTTTTATTTACAAATATTTTTTTTCTATTTTAAGTGATTCCTTCGACTCGAAAGGAATGAATACTTTTGATATTTTATCTTGGTGGAATGGACATGAAAAAAATTATTTAGTCTTTGCCACCATGGCACACGATCTACTAACCCCTCTGGTGTTTACAGTTCCATCAGAGTGTTGTTTTAATGCAGGTAATAGGGTGCTGGATGACAAGAGAAGTTGTGTGAATGATAAAAGTTTGGAGATATGCATCTGCTTCAAAGATTGGCTAGATGTTAAGAATAGATTACAAGACAAAGGAGGGCATGGCATTACACATGATGATTCACCTGAAATAGATGATCAAAATCAAGATAAAGATGGAGGTAGAACTTGAAGAAAAATGATGAAGATAATATTCTTTTTGTATACTCAATAATTTCGTAGCATTTTTTAAAATTATTGTAAAGTTTGTTATTTTATTTAAATTATATGTTATTTTTTCAACAATGTAATTTTTAATTTTCAATTTGTAGTTTTATTATATTTTTTATATTTTATTCCATTTTGTTAAGTATATTTTACCATTGTATTATTCAATTTTCAAATTTAAATGAAATAAAATTCCTATTTTTTTCCAATTTGTTGTCCATTTGACATTTTTTATTTTGTTAAGTATGTTTTTCATTTCTTTGTTAGAATTTTTATTTTTTCAATTTGTTCAATTGTTCCCAAAGGAAAGTTAAGTATTTTAGTTTTACTTAACAACAAAATCAAAATGTCAAAAAAAAAACAAAACAAAAAAAAAAAACAGCCTAGCCCGATTCATCCCAGGCCCATACTTAGCTCGTAGCCTAGAATGGTATGGGCCAGGCCCACAGCATGGTTTGCAGCCCGCTCAGCCCATTCCTACAACCCTGTACGACGCAGGCCCACATGGGCCCGGGCCATGGGTCGTGCTAGGCTGGTCCACCAACTTATCCCAGGGATGGGAAGCATGGCCTACTCTTTGCGTTGGCCGTTGGCGGGTCGTGTCGTGCTGGCCCAGCACAGCCCAATTTACAGCTTTAGTGTCAGGTTTGGGCTTTTAGGTTTGCGGGCCGATATGGAACAATACAATAAAGCAAGTAGTGTTGGCATGGGCCCACAGTACAACCTGGTCTGTAGTGGGCCGCATCGACTTATCTGCTTAATATAGCCATTGGGATCGTCCCAACGGCTAGCTTTTGCTTTTTTGGATTTTTTTACATAAATATCCCCTAATTAGTCATTTGAGGGGGGTATTTATGTATTTTGGCTTTATAGGGAAAAATAAAATGACAATAATGCCCCCATTAGCTATACAACAGCTAATTTGAGAAATATTTGGATAAAGTGATAATTAGCTTTATAATAACTAAAATACCCTCCCCAACAACTAAAAATGACTAATTTTTAGGGTATTTTGGTCCATTGAATTAACTCCAACTCCTATAAATACCCTTATCCTCCATCATTCTCATTACACCAATTCTCATACTCTCTCATACACCCATACTTTCTCACGCTCTCAAATACTCATATACATACACTCTCATACTTCTCTAATTCTCAACTTTATTCAAGTTTCAACAAGAAGGTTTGTTTAAGTATCTCAAGTTAGCAATTTGGGAGGTTTGGAGGATTCAACAGTTGAAATCAAGTTGAGATTCTAAGCATGCAAACGTGTTAAATCACAATTAAATTATTTTTTATTTTTTTAGTTTTAATACTATTATTTTTAAAAATGGTTGTTCTTAAAAATCAATTTCTCAACATGTTTAATTTCAATGATGTTCAATCACAATACAACAACATTGGTTGCTATTGATTCTATGGCTAATGTTATATTATACTAATTTGGTAATAATTTAATAAATTAATAAACTAATTCGTATTTCTTGAATAGTAAATTAGTATTTAATAATAAATTAATAAACATATATATATATTTGTTAGGCTTGGTATTTAAAGCCCAAGCTTGAGCTCATGAACCTGAAATTTTGTCTAAGCCTAAAAAATAGTAGGATGGGCTAGGCCAATCCGTCGGGCTACTCGGCCCATTAACAGGTTTATTGCCATTTAGGCAGACATATGGCCACTCATGAAAAATGTAGAAGATGGTAAATAATCATCACAAACACAAATTAGATGTAGTTTTTTTTGGTAGTTTTCAATATTCTCAAGAAAAAATGATACAAGAATTAGGAAAGTATATATTGTATATGCCGAATAATCATTTTTTTAACCGAAGACACTAGGTTAGAAAGATTTTTACAATAATTTGTAAATCTCAAATTTATAAAAGTTTCTAGAAATACTATTAGAGTAGATGCTTTAAATTTTTTTATACATATAAACATAATTTAATTTCTACTTTATCAACACTTAATTCTAAAGTTGCACTAACTTCTAATATTTGAACCTCTAAATATATTACAAGTTATATTTGTGTTATTAGACATTTTATTGATGGAAATTGAATTTTATTAAAAATAATTTTAAGTTTTACTAGACTTGAATGACCACATACTGGCCCCACAATTGTTACAATTATTTTAAATGCTTTACATACTTATGAAATTGAAAATAAACTTTTTTTCTATTAGTTTTGATAATGTTAGTAATAATGATTCAATAATAAATATTTTTAAATCTCAATTAAACCATATTTAAATGATAAATTATTTCATATTAGATGTACATGTCACATTTTAAATTTATGTGATCAAGACACTTTAAATACGATTTCTCATCATATTTCTAAAATTAGAAATTGTATTATATATATTAGAAGTTCTAGAACAAGAAAACAAGATCTTATGGTTTCAAAGGAAGCGCATCTTGGGCATTCTTCATTGATCTATACTATACATGCCTCTCTTTCAGTTTGGTGAAGGTAGGAACCAAATTTTGAAGGCATCTCCATATGAAGTATTTAACTCTCCAGATAGCTTTTGGACTTCCAAACTCTTTTCCAAATGTAACGATCCATATTTGGGATTCTACTATGCTTCTGTTCATAACTTCTCTAATTACCAAATGGTATATATGCGAACCTTACCATCAACCTCCCGTCTTTGTTAACCCCCATGCAACTCGGTCTTAAGAGATTGATCAACTCCAAGGGACCTGTAGAATGCATCTAACTTCTTCTAAGAAGAGGCAATGAATGATATTCATGATCCAAGTTCTAGAACAGCTATTAATCAACTAGGAGGCCTTTGAAATTGTAGAGTTTGTTGGTTTTTCAGATTCAACTTTCGAATAGGAGAAGGCTTGGCAACCAAGTTTTCCCAAATATCAATTTCTTCACCATTCCCACCAAATTATTTCTTGTCTCAGCACAGATGCATTTTCTCTTAATGAAATGACTCATATATGGCAAAACAACACATCTTTCTTGATCAACCTAAAATGCAATAACATTGTATACCAAACACCCCCCAAGGTAATAGGGTCTAACCTGATTAGACCCAATTATGCTTGACATCTAGAATTGCCTATGTTAATAACTTTATATATAGAGATAGATAGATAGATAGATATATAATGACTTAAAACTTCACTTTTGATAATGTCACCTTAATAAAATTACAAAATAGTACCCTATATTTTGGGGTAATGACACTTAAACGGTTTCAACTTTCAAATGCAACAATCAAGTACCCTGAATTTTCAAAAAATTAAATCAACACTCAAAATCTAATCGTTAGCATTCACTTGACAGCACGTGATGTCAAGTGTGCCTTTAAACATTTCAAAATCCAAAAACTACCCTTCACATATTTTTGAGACAATTTCAAAGAGACTTTTTAGAGTTCTATAAGATTGACCTTGCATCAGAATCTGGCCATTTTCTTAAACCAGCTCAACAAAATCATTATTAGGATTGTATAAAAGGTAGGGCTGTTAATAGGTGGAGTCCGACAACCTGATAAAAGGTAGGGCTGTTAATAGGTGGAGTCCGACAACCTGATGGACTCGAACTGATTGGGTCAGTTCTGGTTCTAGGAATTGGAACTGGTGGGTCGGTTCTAGGTCCTAATATAGTGTCTCGATTATTATTGATTCAGAACCGGTTCCATCTAGTTCTGAACTGATTCAGACCCAATCTGAGTTGTGTATATATATATACTATAATCGAGTCCATTGGATCAGACCCAATTGTCCCGAGAACCGATTGGTTCAGTTCTGGGTCTAAAAAATACAAACCCTATCGAGTCTAGCTCAGTTTTGTGTCCTCAATATTAGGGTTGTTCATAAGAAGGCCCAACCCGACCAAACTGACCAACCCGGACCGACCCAACCCGAGCCGGCCGGGTTTTCATCAGCACCGGTCGGTTTCGGGTTGTACAAATTCATAAACCGATGGTTCGGGTCGAACCAAACCGACTTAGTTCCTACTTAACTATTTAAATATAATCTATCTGAATATATATTTTGATTTTAAATTAAATTTTTAAATATATATTTCAATTTTAATTTAAATATATTTTATATTTAAAACTGTTAAATAAAGATATTTCAGTTTTACATAAAAACTGAAATATCTGACAACCCAAACTTGCACCACACAGGCACATGGGTCATGGGGGGCATGGATGAACTTAGAGCCGAAACCGACCCAAACCGACCCAACCCGGCTCTAACCGACCAGGTCGGTTTTGCTTAACACTGGGTCAGTTTCGGTTTCCATCTCAGGTAACCCGACCAGGTCGGGTCGGTTGGAAAAACCTCAGTAAACCGACCCAACCCGACCCGTGAACAGCCCTACTCAATATTTCATGTCGGGTCAGTTCTGGTTCTAGCTAGTCCCGGCCCAAACTCGACCCATTGACAACCCTAATAAAAGGAAATTAAAATGAGCAACTTGATAATTTTACTGTTCACATAACGTTGATTAATGGTTTTGGACTTGAATATTGATTTATGACAGATTAGAGTACGTAATTAATAATTATCACTCTTGAAGGTTGAGGGCCTTAACACCTCATTCACTTTTCAGGAAGTTACTTACTCAGGTAAGTGCATTTACCTGTATTCTTTTATTCCCCAGGTAAATAAGAAAATGACTATTTTAGCAATAAGAAGTCATTATTAAAATGGACAATTTTGTTCCATCCAAATGTTGGCAACTTTCCTCGGGGCCCTAGGTGGAAAAGTTACTTATAACCCACCTAGGAAATGGATATCACTTACCCTAAAGGAAAATAAATTTTCCATAGACCCCACATAAATTTGAAAAAAAAAAACATGAGTATCTTGGTGAATGGAAATCAAAATCCCATTGACCAACTTTCCCTTCTCAAAATCCAAAAAACAACATTCCCTAAGGCTCAGTTTGGAAGGAGTACAAATACAAATATGTACATTACAAATACATACAAAACA
Organism: Nelumbo nucifera; assembly: GCF_055504915.1. Classification (NCBI taxonomy): domain Eukaryota; kingdom Viridiplantae; phylum Streptophyta; class Magnoliopsida; order Proteales; family Nelumbonaceae; genus Nelumbo; species Nelumbo nucifera. The sequence continues at coordinate 140,377,963 of NC_142649.1, read as the reverse complement.
ATACAAAATACAAGGTTTTACACTCTACATATTTGCATTTGCACTCCTTCCAAACCGAGCCTAAAGTGTCATGACTACCCCAAAACTACAAGGTATCCATAATTTTCCCTTATCTTTATACTAGTAACTTACACGTGCTTTGCACGAGGTAATTCTAGATAATGATAATGATAGTAATAATGTACCCAAAATTTTTTATAAACTTTATGTATTTTTTATTTTTGTTTTTTATTATTAATCGGATGCAGATTGCAATTCCAAATTTGATTACATAAACACCTCATCCAAATATATGATAATTGGATCGAGTTATGAAGTTTCAAGTATCATTGATAGGTATACATGCTTGGCTAGATTCTTATTTTTGTAATATTTTGGTGCATCTCTTTTTTTGTGCATTTATCAAAAAATGTAAGTTTTAAATAGAGGGAATTGAATGGGGTGAAAAGTAGTAGTTTAGTTTACAATTTAAACCTCATAATTAAATAGGAAATAGATTCCAAAATGAGTATTTTAGTCAAAAGAAAGTTCCACAATCTAATTCATATTTTTAATAGTAGTGTAAATATAGAATTATAGATGTGTTCAATTTTTCTATATTTTTGTGTGTAAAAATAATTCTAACATTTCACACTTACTTTTTGTTTAATATGATAATTATATGATTTTACACATGTGCCTAAATGTTTTTTTTTTTGCAAAATTTATGTATTTTTATATTTTATTAACTTTTATTATTTATTTATGACATTAAAGGTTAACATGTTTGACCCAAAATTTGAACTATTGATCTTTTTCAAACAATAAAGTAATTTCATTTTTAGTTAGTTGTAAATTATGTATTTCATTTTCATTACCAGTAAAATAATTTTTGTTTATTACACCTATTTTTTTTTAATTTGATTAATAAAAATATCATAAATGTGTCTAATTTTTTCTACATTTTTGTAAGTCTATATTTATTTCTATTTTAAAAATTTTATTACCTAACTATGACTTTGTAGGTTGATCAATTCGGATGGTTGAATTGCTTAGCCACCACTTGGATTAAAAATGGTTTTGTTTTTTAGTCAATTTTAAAATATATGGGTTTATATGTTAAAAATATTGACACATATCTAATTTAATAAGAGAAAATGAGAGTTAATAATTTAAGTATAAGACTTAATGAGAGGGGATTAAATGAGGTAGAAAGTAATAATTGAAGTTACATTTTCAACCTTACCATTAGAAATGGACTAAATACACATTTATGAGCATTTTAGTAGCCATGAAAATTGTAATAAAATGGCTTTTTACCCTTTCTCAAACAAAAAATGTAGAGGGTAATTTTAGTCTAAAAAAGTTTCACATTGTAGATTGCAACATCCAAATGGCTTTTATCATCATTCTAGATGATGATAATTATAGTAATAATTAATATTTTAAAAATTTTCTATAAACTTTATGCATTTTTTATTTTTTCTTTTCACATTATTAATCAGATGCAGATTGCAACATTCGAATCTGGTTACATAAACACCCCATCCAAAAATGTTATAATCATATGAAATTGTAAAGTTTTAAGTATCATTGATAGGCCAATTTGCTTAGATAGACTCTTCTTTTTGTAGTGTTTTATCTTTTTGGTGTATCTTTTTTCTTTTGTTCATTTATCAAAAAAGTATAATATTTAAATAGAGAAAATTGAATGAGGTGAAAAGTAGTTATTCAAATTACAATTTAAACCTTACAATTAAATAGAAACTAAATTCAAAAATGAGTATTTTAGTCATTATTTTAAAAACCGGACCAGACTAGACGATTGAATTCTTTGGCTCAGGAAATGGTTAGGTCAATGGTTCCATTTTGACCATGAACCACTATTTTACAAAAAAAAAAGAAAAAGAAATGTTGAAATGGTCAGAGAATCGCTTACTAGGATGGTTTAACTGTTAAAATGTTTAACCTAGTTAATGGTTATCAAGTTGCTTTCAAATTAATTCCAATTTTTTTATTTATTTTAAAATATAAAATAGAAAATAAAAATTTGAAAAAAAAAATAAACTTTCATATCTCATAATGTTGTTCGGTTATTCCTAATGGCCAAAATTAGTTAGGATTTTTAGTTTTTTCATTTTGATTTTGAGTTTTCTCATTTATATGATTCTTTTAAAGTTGTAACAACATAAAAATTACAACTCTAATAAAAAAATCAAAAAATCAATGCAAGAGATGAGAGATTAAACACCGATCTTATATTAGGAATACAAAATACAGTAATAAAGCAAACAATCTAGGATCTGAGAAAGATTTAGAGAAATGTAAAAAAAAGGACAAGTGGTGTTGTAGCGGTAGTGATGATGAATGTAGAGATAGCCACTAATGGCGGTTTCTTCTTTTACTTATTCTTCTTCTTCTTATCTTTTTTTTTTCTCACTTCTCAACTTTAACTAGTTGCCTCATTCTCCAAGGCTCACATTCCCCTCTTATGATAATGTATATATATATATATTTTACATCTTATCGGTTTGACCTGCTCAAACTGGACGGTTGAACCATTAACCCAAAAATCAAAAGCCAAAGCGATTTTATTTCCTGGTCGATTTTTAAAACCTTGATTTTAGTCAAAAGAAAATTCCACAATTTTATTCATATTTTTAATAGTAATGTAAATATAGAATTATAGATGTGTTCAATTTTTTCTATAACTTTTTTTAGTATTTTTTGTGTAAAAATAATTATGATATGGCATACTTACTTTTTTTTCATATGATAAATATATGATATTATACATGTTTCTGAATGTTTTTTTTTTACAAAATTTATGTATTTTATATTTTATTAATTTTTATTATTTATTTATGACATAAAAGGTTAACACATTTAACCCAAAAGTTGAATTGCTTATTTTATATTTCATTTTTGGTCAGTTCTAAATTATGTATTTCATTTTCATTAATTGGGCCAATTTTAAAATATATGGGTTTATATTACTATTAAAAATATTGACATAAATTTAATTAGTAGCATTTATTAGTGAAAAATAACTTATTATATATAATTTGATAAGAGAAAATGATATTTGAAACCTTGAGTATAAGACTTAACGAGAGGGGATTAATTGAGATGGAAAGTAATAATTAAAATTACACTTTCAACTCTTGCAATTAGAGATGAATTAAATACACAAATATGGTTATTTTATTACTCATTAAAGATATAATAAAAAAAAATTAAACAAAAGATATAATAAAATAACTTTTATACCATTTCTCAAACAAAAAAATAAAAAATAATTTTAATCTAATAAAAAGTCACAGTGAATTCACACTTTTATATAGAATATAGATACTGTAAGTTACACTTTTAGACATTAAATATAACAAAATTACAGGAAACCACTATTTGTTAACTATGTAATCAGCTGAGGTGTTAATCGGTTTGCAAGAGCAAAAATCATTCCCGAGTCCCGAGTCCAGTTATTAATTGGAACACAAAATAGAGCACCAGAATCGACATAATTGATTCGATCTGTTCGGTTCTGTCAGGTGAATCCGACCCATTGACAGCTATAGTCTAGTTTGTAAGGCATATATCGCCCTTGTGGATTGTACCCTATTTGGCTTAGCTTACATAATAAAACATGACGCAATAGATACTCTCGTCTCCTTGCAATCGCATTTAATACCTCCTTTTAGCTCTGAGAGAGGACGGGAAGTGGTATTTTTTGCACGAATTCTGATAATGTTTAATTGTCCGGCAAATTGCAATTAACATCAAATCTCGGCAAGCAAATAAAGGAGAAAATTGTGAATCGATCTCTCCCACATACATAGAACAGACTCAAATTTTGATCCAGGGAATGACATGGCTTATTCTAACCTGGAAACTATAACCAGGCTTAAAATTTCTGTTCCACTGATCAACCTTCAGATTCCCAGTCTAGCTCGGAGAGCAAGCTTTCCAGGCCTGGAATGGATAGGAGGTGGACTGTTTCTTGTTTGTTCCCGTCCAAAACACAGTGAAATAATTAAGAATACGGAATGAAAACATTTCTTAATTCCTTAAACAATTATTGTCTTTGATTTACTTCAGTGAAATAAGTATACCTTAAATCCAAACAAATTCTACTTAATCTTAATTATTTATTCCTTCCAGCTTGCTTCTCTTAGTGGATTTCTTTCTGAAGCATCAAAAACATAACCAGAGAAAAGGATAATTTCCAACTTCTAATGTTTATAATGAACAGAACATTGCAAAGTAAGGACGAAAGGAAGAAAGAGATCAAATTCTTACAACTTCCAATGAACTGTTGCAGTCCATTATGGTTACACTAATAAGCTCCTACGAAGTCATAATTGCACACTCGGATGCAAATGGGTCATATTGTACTATTCCTACATAGGTAAGAGAGAGAGAGCATATCGGTTTGGAAACACTGCCGCTTCAAGGATCTCGAGAAGAGGAAGAAGAACCTAACAATAACGTCTGCTGTTTGTTCTCAGTGATTTTATTCAGCAAAAGCAGCTGCTCCCATGAAAAAACACATTGTCTTTTGGAGTACAGCATGGTCTGTGCCACGGGAGAATTCACCAGCACCTGCAGCAGTTGTTGTCGGTTCAGTTTCTCCAACCCGCCTAGCTCCAAACCGACATTTCCTGGTAGCACCTCCCACTCGATGCTCGACTGACATGGCATGGTCTGCAGTGCTCTAAGCTGCGCCTTCAGGAATTCTATGTACTTGTACGCCTCTTCCAGCAACGTCGCCATGCTCATCTTCTTGTCCCATGGCATCAGCTTCTGCAGGCACCTCGTCCTGTCGCCAATCTTCTTCCGTCGCTGCCTAGCCAATGTGCTCATGTGCACTGCAGCCGATGACGGAGGGCTTCGCTTTGGCGCCTGTAGCCAAGCGACGGAACTAGGGTTCGGTAACGCGAAGTTTCTCACTATAGCTTCCAGTGTATAAGAGTCGGTTGATGACGACGACTGGAGATTTACCTGAGAAGAAGATTCGACGATGGCGAGCTCGTTTTGCTGCATATGAGAACTAATCGAAATTCCGAGATCATTAGAAGCTTGTTCGATAGAACGAAGCTCCGGTAACTGACGAAATCTCCAGTCGCAAAGAGGCAGAGTCTGATCGAGGCTTCCTGATCTGAAGCTGCACATTTCGATGGGATTGTCCATCATCAGTTGCTCATCGAATGGCTCGGGTTTGGGGAGTATTATCTTCTGGGAGTTGATGAAGCTGATAGAGCATTTCGGTGGTTGATCTCCGTCTGCATCGCAATCAATCATATTTTTGTTTCGAGGAGGCGTAAGAGAGTCACCGTAGAAGTTGAAAGCCACAGGATCTGACGTCGAAATTAGCGGAATTCCGATATCAAATGGAGTAATTCCTTGATTTATGCCAGATGAAGCGGAGAAATGGAAATCCGCCGCCCCTGAGAGGTTGAGGTTGAAGAAACCATCTTCGTTTCCCGGTCCAGTGAAGGCGGTAGAAAAAAGAAGGTCAGATGCTTTAGTAACAACAGAATTTGATGAAATATCTTTCTCCATGTTTCTTATTCACACTTCACACAGTTCGCAGTTGTTATAGACAACAAAACCGAAAATACAGAAACCTTGGCAAATAAAATGAAGAGATGAACAAGGGATATTCCTTCCAATCGTATTCACAGTCGAGATTAAAGAGAGCACAAACACACAAGAAATAAATAAATAAAACCCTAGGCGGCGGCGATCTTTATGCTATCGCATCACTCTCTCTCTGTATTGTCGTATTGTGATCTCCCTAACACGTGTAGCTCTCGCATTTGTACTCCAGGTGAGTGTGAGCGTGCTGATAGTTGTGCCTGGTCCCACCACTGCAGGCCCCGCTCTGTCTAAAGGCTGCTGCACGATCCAGAACGATTGGATCGTACCAATCGCCTGGCTAGATGGCGATGGACAGGAGGACAGCAGGACAGGGGGCGGTGCCCCGTGCCCCACTCTCTCCCCTCTTATTGCTGCTTCCCTTCCGTTATTGATTTCACGTAAAAGTAAACCACCTCATCAGACGCGAGAGCTTGCGTTTGGAGTTGTTCCGACTTCCGACGTTCGATTTCTAAATAAATAGTGTAATCCCCATCCGACGGCTCAGGGTGAATCAACCTCGTTTTACATTTAGTATCCATGCCCATGGAGAAAACGATGCTACTTCACCGAGAACGCACGAATTCACCATAGAGCGCGCCTTACACGCGCCACACGGCCCAATCTACCCGTCCATTGGGATCATCTCCCTAAGTTGTCATGGGGAACCGGAAATGCTCCCGATGCACGGTTGGATTGGGTAGTCGGTTGCCGTTTGTGAGAATCTGGATTTCCTGCAGAGGTGTACTTCCGATCAGAATCAGATACATAGGCACCTCACATGTGCGGAGAAAACTGAACGGTGAGTTTTTCTATTAAGTTTTTATAATACAATATTTAAAATTTGTAACTTAAAGAAAGCGAAAAAAAGAAAAGTGGGGATTCAATTCATGTCTTCGAGAGTTAGTATTCAATTCATGGATTGCCATTAGGTATTTTTTTATATATATATAGAAATTAATAATATATAATTATGTACATATAAAGCTTTGAGTTTTCTTCTATACTATTTTTTTTTACATTTTTAATTCATTTAATTAATGTTTTTCATATATTATCTCGCCTCCAAAACCACCCGGGTCAACCCACTTGGGTCAGGTTCAGTTTAATCTCCAAGACCCCAACCCTTGACAACTAATGTGGTCAAGCAGATATCTTTAACAAATTCAAAGATAGCTGCTTAACTAGAGATACACGATGCATGCTGAGTTTGTATGAAGCTGCACATCTTGGGAGTTGGGACTACGTGGAGAAGAAGTTGTAGATGAAGCCCTTGCAGAGCTCACCCTTGTCGTATGTGCATGCATGGTCACCAATACGAGTTCCTCTCTTCTCTTGTGAAACAAGTGACCGGATCGGTTTTGAATTGGACCCCATCCAGTCAAAAATCAATGTGGATTGGATTTAGTCCGTCCATAATAAATTTATATAGCATTCGGTTGGATTAAGTCAATATCTGGTTCATTGATATAAGATAAGAATATAAGTGTCAATGGACCGAATTTGGGTTAAAACCAATCTAAATTAAAACAAATTTGAACAGATTGGATGGTCTAGACATTGAATTGGACTGGTCCAAATTATTCATTTGATTGGATTGGATCTGGTCTATTTGTAATGGACTCAAATTGGATTGGACCGAATTAATTGAATCAAAACCAGTCCAATTGGCACCCCTACACAGGGGTATGCTGAAGTTAGAGGCATGGCGTAGGCATTACATATCTTTCTATATACCAAGAAGAAAAAACACATAATGAAGTTTTGCTACAGTTGGCAAACCTAAATTTCAATCGATTACAGTCATTACATCTCAAGGACCTTAGCCAAATATCAAAGTAAGTTTCTTAGGGTCTATTTAGTTCACAGTTAGAAATGGATTCGGAATTCATTAGAATCGAAATGAGAATGGTCTATTCCCATAGCCTGTTTGGTTCAGATAAGAATGGGAGTAGAATTCCAATTCCTGCCAATTAACCAAATAGTTGGGATCCGAATGGCCCATTCTGATTCTAATTCTAGACTCCTAATTCCGACTCCCCAATCTATTCCTTCTAGTTGCATGTATGTATGTTTCAACTAATATAATCTGGGTTTGTCTATGTCTTTAATAAAGGTGTGGGAGGTGTTAGACAGTGTATGCCCTTAGCTCCAATCAGAATGATGTACATTATGATATTTACTGTAAATGAATAAAGTACATATTTGAATCATGTTATTGTGGTGTGTTTCTGTATAATACCCTTAAACTGGACACATATGAGACTCGTGTTAGTTTAGAATCTTCACAGCCATTGGATAGATCTGGGGAGATTTATCTTGCCAAGGCTAACACTGATGTGCCGCCAAGTTGGTTGGGGTGGCTTGTCTCAACTGCCAGGGTGAGACCCAAGGTACATGCAGTGTGGGTTTTCTTGAAACCTTGAACCGGACTAAAATTCTAGTATTGCCCTGGACCTTGGAGATTGATGGGCAAAACTGGAATGTTACACCTGACCCCTATACTCGATTATGATACTGCACTAGGTGTCGGATTGGGTTGTCATTGATATGCCAATTACTGAGAGCCTTAAAGGGGGTCAAAACCTGGGTATGTTGGGACAGTCCGAGAATTCATCTGAGTGGGTGATCATAGTGACAGGATCAGCCCCTTTGTCGGACAAAGGTAATGATCGGGGATGCACTCTCTCTGATGGAAACCTAAACTGTCGGCAGTTGATTTCAATCGTTGAAATTTGTTTTGCAAAATATATTTATATAGAGATATATATATTATGGTTTCAAAATTGTTTGCAAAAGGTTTTAATTCCTGGGATCCATGTGAGTAGAGAGTGCAACACTGTTCCTTGCAGCCGAGGGAGAGGTCCTCTCTTATCGGGTAGTGTTTGATCATTATGGGCTGAGAGGTTAAGTATAAGACCATTGAGGGTAATACCTGCCCATAGTCCGTGGGTTTTTATAAGGTGGCTTGGCCCAGGGACCACTTAGTGTAAGTGTTGGGCCCATTAAGAGTCTATAGTGATGGGCTTAGGGGTTCACTATCCATTACAGTGAATTCGGACAAGCCTTGTAACAGAGGCTAGGCTGAACCCATACAAGAAAACCCAACTGGGCAACAGTTTGGAAGGTTAGTGAGCACATTGACTTAATGGGCGTAAAGCCCAATTCGAACTAGTATAATTAGATTATTTAAAGAGGGGCGGTTCTGGGATTTAGATCAGCAGATAGGATAGGGAGTTATCCCTATTCACTCAGAGAGTCCAGATCCAAATAGAGATTTGGATCAAGAAGCTCCTAATGAGATTAGGAGGGTTGATCTAATCTACAGATAAGATAAGGGCTCATCCTTATCTCTTAAAGAAAGTCCAGATCCAAATAAGGATTTGGATTAGGAAACTCCTAATGAGATTAGGAGCTTTCTTTAAGGCTATAAAAGGAGGAGGAGGGCGAACCTCCAGTCACTCAACTCAATCAGATCTCAGATCACAGAAAGAGAGAAGACAGCAACAATAAGACTGCGCCATCTTCTGCTCTTGCGCCCTCCTCCTGCTGCCACCATTGCCAATTCGTTCTCCATTGTAGGAACGATCAAGAAGGGTTCTTGATATCATTTTTGGTGAAAAACTGATATGAAGTTGTGCTCACATACCCTCCATTGAATTCTTACTGAAGGATTCTGTTCTTGTGAAGAACCACTTGCTGATTCTGCTCCACCCTACGCTGTGTCATTTTTAGTGGAAGCAGTCTTTAGAGCATTCCTTGAGTGTGAACACCTTCATTGGGAGTTACTGCTACTCTTTATCAGGTATATCCCTCTTCTACCTTTTGGTTTCAGATCTGGTTCGGTTTAGGTTCAAGATTGATCCTTGAAAATGTAGATTTTCTAAAACAGAGAATGTGATTCCCACATGGGAGAGAGAGAAATTTTTTAAATTTCGCCCTACCTACCTACAGGGTTTGGCTATCCATATAATGGATCTCTCATCCCTCCAGGGGGGAGGGGAAGATTTAGATTTTGCATATATATATGGTACACTCGAAGAACTCCAACTCTTTACAAATGCAATTGAAAGGTTTGTTACATATCTAATGGTATTTAAAAAAAAAGAATTATCATTTGTCGACTGAGTTTCTATTAACTTATTCAATAGTTAGGCTCAGTTTGAAATGAGTACAAATACAAATATATACTGTGCAAATACATACAAAATAATACAAAAGATATGGTTTTGCATTCTATTTATATTTGTACTCCTTGCAAACTAAGCCTTACGAGTTTTACTCTATCCCTTCTTGTTCATTTTATATTAGTGATCACCTGATCTATTCAGGTGGGATGTCGATGGATGAAACTGATCAACTACCGGAATACATGAAAGCGATATATTTTGCACTATTAGATGTTTAGAATGAAATGGAGGAATAAATGAACAGGGAAGGAAGATGTTAGTGTGTCTCTTATGCAAAACAATCGGTATGCATGTTAATACATACATGTATATATTATACTTTCCACTTTCGATCTGTTTCTCTCTTCTCCATTAAAACCAAACACAGCCTAATTAAGGGTCGCCTAGCTAGATGTCAAATTTGTTAACTTGTTGAAAATGATAAATTGTCATCGTTGAGCAGTATAAGGATGTGGCCTTAGTCAGCATTGGCAGTGAGGCCTTTGATTGGGTTGGGTTGTCAAATCTACATATCGTCTCACGACTCATGATGTATTAGGTATATATAAATATAATTAGCAAAGAAGACCATATATATTTTAATTAATTGCTGAAAGTGAATTAAATATTATCGTATATATGTGAAGTGTGAGCAAGAAAGTGTTGATGAATGCTATATGAGGTTGAGGTGTATCAAGTGAATGAAGAGTTCCGGTCAGAGGAGTATCACAATTCACAAACGCATGGAAAGATGATATAAACGAGGAGGAAAGATGTAATGTAATGGTGAATTGGTGATAATGTCAAGGCGCGCGCGGATTCAGATTTTAAGCGTTTACGACTTACCTTTTTATGCAATACTATGCTACCCGTGTGATGTATGGAAAAATCTGAAAAATTTAATAATTTTATTTTTCATTTAATGTTGATTGTCCAGAGAAATGCTTTTGTCGACTTCTCAAAGTTCAGACTTCTAAGTTCTGAGTTGTCTCGTCTTTGAGAGGAGAGAGAGTTGGAACTTAGTTAGAGGGGTGGAGATTTACATGATAGGTATTCTCCAAACGCATACAAAAGTCTAACGTTACTCTTACACTGATCATTCAAACACAGCAAAGTGTAAATGGGTATAAAAGCCAGTTTAAGTTTTACAAATTTGACAGTTGTTAAACTCCTCAGAAATTAATAGCACTTGATTTCCCCTATTTGTTTTTCATTTTTGTTCGGCTCATAATTATTGAAGTGCTTCTTCCATATATTTTTAACTATAAAAATACATAAAATATATTTTTTTGCATTAAATCGCTAAATAATCATTGATACTTGAGACTTATACCTTTTTACACCTCACGCCCTGAGGCTTGAGACTTACACTTTATTCTGATAAAGGCTTAAGTCTCACATCATTGAGGCAAAATTTGTGTGTCTCGCCTCAAAGGCTTAAGCCTTTTAAAACATTGTTACAAAAGAAACTGGTGCTGGTCACATGCTCTGTCCAACTTAGAAATCATTGATGTGTCAAAAAGTAACTGCACTCCATATTGTGTTCTTTTAGGAGTGTGGAGTGTTTTTAAACTATTTGTGAAAGATTTTGAAACACAAAATATCATAAGTTTTCTTTCATAACAAAACCCCGTGGACTGATTCACACCATGGTTTTTTGCAATAGTTCTCTGGCCATTTCAGCAATTTTTTTTTTTTTGCAAAATAACAGTTCAAGGCCAAAATGAAACGGATGACTTGATCAGTTCCTGGGCCAAGTGGTTCAATCATCTGGTCCAGTCCGATTTTCAAAACAGTGGTCTAAAGGATATTGAGTTTCTGTGCAGAGTTTTGGATGTTTCTTTTAGCTGGGTAGGAAGGGACGCAAACATGGCATTCCATAGAGTAGAGACCTTGAGTATACTACATTTTTAGACTATATACCGATTTGGCATATCTTTCTAGTTAGATCTTTCAACAGCCCAGTAAACAAGGAGACTCAATGAGCTTTTGGAGTATTATCAAGACTGTTTGGTTCATGTCATGATCTATTAGGCTGTTAAAAACAGTTGGAAAGACTATTTTCCATGCACTTGTCTTCACATCTTTCGTTTACAGAATACCAAATGGAAAAAAACCTTTTTTGGTCTTTTGAGATTCTCACAAACCAAAAGATGCGCCAATAAGACTCACCAAACACCACCTTTGTCTACTGATATCCAGAACCAGAACTCTGGTTGTTTATTGGTGCTTAATCCTTTTGTTTGCCTTAATAATTTGTAGGGATAGTCTGTAGTGTAGTCCCTATTTAGTTCGTGTCCGTTGTGCTTCCTTTAGCTTTGTGGACAGATTTCCTACTTACTTTCTCTACCCGCACCCTACTCACAGTAATTACAGCCGTACATCTCACAATACAAAATGGCAATGTATGGCTGCATTCATGGCAGGTAGAGTGTCGGTAAAGGGTAGTGGGCCTGTTCACAGGCCAGGCTTTGTGTTCGGCTTTACACGATCTGGCTCTGGCTTCAAATCAGGCCCATTCAAATTTTGGCAAAAGCTAAACCTGAGCCTGACCCAAGAATAGATCCATTCTCTAATAAATTTCATTTCCTTGAAAATAAATAAATCAACGAATAAAACTTAATCCCATTGTGCAGCTTTAATGTCTTGTGTATAGGTGTGGTAGCATCTTGATTGGGATTCCTTAAACCTTGGGCTAACCTTACATTTGACACCATCACCGCCACCAAGTGGAAATATGGTTCCTCTAGTGCACTAGAAAAATGCCTCATTGATTGGGCTGGCGAAGGCAAGAGAAACATGAGTACAAAAAAAATTAGAGACGGAGAACCAAAGAAACATAAGGCTGCGTTTGGAAGGAGTGTAAATACAAAAATACATTGCAAAATCTCACACCTTCGATTCAGGTGCATGCAATTGTGGACCGAATTTTACCTTTAATTTACACTCTTCTTGTTTGGCAACTATTGGCACAAAACAAGGGTGTTACTTTGTGATTGTTTGGAAATTTTATAAGGATGCAAATTAACATCTCATTTTTTTTACAAAAAATTACAGTTCCCTTCAAAAGTGCAGGTCTGTTCGAACACTTGTGTACACTCAAAAGTTCTAGTGACGTCTCTCAAAAATCCAACAGACTGTCGATGTTGAATTCATTCAAAAGTGGGCCATGAGCCAATGACATCAGTGTGCAGTTGTCTTGCTGAAGTGTTGGTGTACAGACATCACCAGCACTTTTGAAGCTGAAGCTGAAGTCATTGGCTGGCAAATGACTTCATCTACGCCATTCAACTAGTGGGGTCCCATCCACGTATACTAACACTGAGCCTCCAAAGCTGCCACAGTAACAAAGAAAATGTGAATTAAATAATGTAGTGACAAGGAAACCATTAGGCAAGGTGTCAGATATGGATTTACACAAACATTTAAGTAAGGCACTCTTGTATAAGAATCTGGGTATCATGGATGAACAACCTTTCTCTTACCTAATTGATATCTTATCATATGTGAATGCTTTCATCATCACAGAAATGATAAAAGGACATGATTTCAAAATGTTGATATGCTCATTAATGTATTTTTTGTGTTTCGAAGGGTTAAGATATCAAAAAACTTGTTCTTAAGAAATCAGATAGGATATGAATCCTATGATGCTGATATGCTTTTAATACTTTTTTTTTTTTTTTGAGAAAAGGTAAAGTATAATTGTATTAAAGCAAAACAGGTCCTTTGGAAAATGAGAAGTTGTTAAAGAAGGACCTCAAAGAAAAGCCCATCCTCAAAAAAATACTATTAAAAGTATCATCTTTAAACACAGTATGTATACACAACCGACTTCTAGTAACCCCTATAGCCAAATTGATGACCTCAGCTTCAGAAAAGCTTTGTGCTAAAAAATCCTATTGTTCCTTTGCTTGTACCCTGTGTTTGTATATTTAAATGCTGGTTTTGTAGCAGAACAAGGAGGTCTGGTACTATCTGAAGCTCTCAATCATTAAAGCCCCTTCTAAAAGGAGTCCAACAATTGCAATTGTCAGTCAACAAAAAAGAATCAGCTACCAAGACTTCCCTGTCTGTTGTTACATTATACAAGGTTGGAAACATCTCTATAAGAGTGTGATCCCCAATCCAGGGGTCTAACCAGAATCTGAGTCTTATACCATCTCCAATTTTGTAGTTGATGCACCTTCTGAAATGTGTGGAAACTTAATAGATTCCTTTCCACACACCACAACCATAAGTCAATGGTAGTAATCCAGCCTCCCAAAGGTTATCTGGTTCAGCAGAGAACCTCTAAAGCCAACTTCCCAGTAAAGCAAAGTTGAAAGACTTTATATGTCTTATTCCCAAACTACCTTTGGACTAAGACTTACAAATATGATCCCAATTCACAAGATGGTATTTGGGAGAGTCTTTCCAACCTGTTTGAATTATGAAACTTAATCCTTTGCTAATTGTACAAACTGATGGCTATTAGTTTCCTGCTTATAAACTATATTTGATGCTTAACTGCATATTTTTTAATTGAAACTCCTTTTTCTTTCAACATTTTACTTCTTTTGTTAGTTTAATGTGGGGAATACATTGATGTGGTACTCCATGATGCAATTGATACTTGCTTCTGTTATCCTACCTTAAACCTAGTAACTTGGTACTTAAAAACTATGATGTTTGGTTGCATTTTTTTTCACTTAGAATCTCTCTTTTCTTTTAGCCCTTTAGTTGGTTAATCTAGAGATCTTTTCTTGGATGGTGTGGTACTCTTAATGATGCAGTTGGTACTTACTGCAGTTATCCTAACTCAAACCTATGATCTTTTCATTTAGAAACAATGTATGGTGTTGAAATGCATATTTTTGAATTGGAAGCTGCCTTTTCTTTTAGCCCTTTAGTTTGATTTTTGTTGATAACTTGGTTTAATCTGGATTTATATTAGCTGATATAAAAAGGAATTTTTCTATATTAATGTGGTACTGCAGCAATGTAGTTGGTAATCATTGTGATTATCCTACTTAGATTAATTACCTTTTTTAGATGGTTGTCTAAAAACTGTTTATAGTATCTAAATATGTCTTTTTCCCTCCTTAGTGATTTTGGTTTTGTATCATCAGATTTATTTGCAGGATCTTTCCTGTTCTAAACCAGAGTTTAAGCTGCCTAGCATGCCATGCTCGCCAATCATAGATCCAATCTCTCTCCAGATGAAAATATGCTTGCCTATGTAAGAGACAATGAGCTGCATGTTTTGAATTTGTTATACAGCGAACCCAAACAATTAACATATGGTGCCAAGGAAAATTTCCTTAGTGATTTTGGTTTTGTATCATCAGATTTATTTGCAGGATCTTTCCTGTTCTAAACCAGAGTTTAAGCTGCCTAGCATGCCATGCTCGCCAATCATAGATCCAATCTCTCTCCAGATGAAAATATGCTTGCCTATGTAAGAGACAATGAGCTGCATGTTTTGAATTTGTTATACAGCGAACCCAAACAATTAACATATGGTGCCAAGGAAAATTTCCTGGTGAGCTTTATTTTTCTTGTCTATTTCTGCCCAATCTGGGTTAAGGAATTTAGTAACTCTGAGTTCCTTTTCACATTTGTTTACTGCTGTTTCAAGTGATAAAATATGAGTCATCCTTTTGTTTTCCTAATATCTTTTTACAATTTGTTTTCAGCAATACTTCATTTTACCTGTGGCCACATGGCATCTACTTGAATTGATTCACCTGTTCACCTTGTTAATGTGTTATCTGATTCAGAAAATCATGTTAAAGGTCAATTTTCTCTATCCAGTAAAAGGTAACAGAGCGAAATATTTGGAAGTTTTTTGGATAGGTAAATGCTGATTTCATTAAAAGAAAAGAGGTATTATAGAATATGATATTCAGTTTTTGCTACATCACTACATATTCGAGCGAAATTGAGGACCTTTGCTTACCACCTCTACAATAAGAAGCAAACTAATAAGCAACCTGGTTAGTAGTCTCCTATAAAATGATGCCACCTCAATATAGTTTAGACAAAAAGTTCCAATAAAATGGCTAATGCGGACTAGAAGAAGCAAACTAATAAGCAACCTGTTGCTATTGAAATTGAATCCATTTCAGTTACAAGTATGGAGGTACCTTGATATTGGGGGTACTTGCACCCCATTAAGCATATCCAAAAAAGTCGATTAAAAATTAAATTTATAGTTGCCACTACCACCCTATTGTATGGCCTATAAGAGGATGCTCATCATGTTTTATTGGAAAACTAGTGTATCCCAATCTATCTCTAGTCACTGAAATATTGTAATTAAGAAACCACACTGACTAGAGGAGGTTTTGGCCATCCACAAAATTGAGTGGAGGTTGTGGGGTTATATGAAAGCTGAAGATTCTAATAATGGTTCAAGCTTTTTAGTTGTCTTCATATTTTTTATCTGAAATTCTGCCACTGTATCATGAATATCATGAAAGTAGATTAAAATATCTGTTCCGTTTACCAACCATTATTTTGGAAACACCTTTCATTAGTTTCCCACCAAATACAAATGCATCATGCTACAGAAAGCATGATTTAGTTTGTTGGTCTTAAATAAAGAATAGAGGATGTGCTTATGCTACTACATGGACACTGAACAATTCTATTTTTTTTTAATAGTGAAAATAAAATATTTGAAATTAATCAAGCCTTATATGGTGTGACTGTCCAAACCAAAGCCTCATATGTTGTGACTTCCCTGGTTTTGGGAGGTATGGATTAGATTGAACCTAACCTTTGAAATCAGATGGGTGGAAACGTTTCAGGTGGAAGTGCCTAAGGTAGATCTAATCCGATTGCATATATTCTGTCCCCTTTAGACTTGAATATCATCAAACATTGGGATTCCAAAGGGAGATTATATGGATGGGATTCCAAAGAAATGGGTGGGATTCTGTCCCCTTTAAACTGTTGTACAAAGGGGATTCCACCATCTGATTAAATGGGTGGAAGTGCCTAATGTATAAAGGGGACAGACTCAAGTTGTTTAGATTAATTTTAAATTAGACTTGATATCATCAAACGCCACAAAGAAATGGAATCCAATCGGTTTGCACAAACAACAATCTATGTTAAAACAAAAGATTATTAACTAATCAATGAATATATGCGATGAAAAATTAACTCGTTAACAGATCTAATCCGTAAGAACAATAAGTTGTATATTACTTATTACAATGATTGTCTTTGGATGATTGATCACAGTTCGCAGAAGAGAGAGAGCCATTGGAAAGAGAGAGCCACTGGAGAGAAAAATGTCGCCTGTCGGAGAGAGAGTTGCAGATCAGCATTAGAATGAGTGGACTGGAGAGGGTAAACTCAAATCGACGCAGATCAGCATCAGCGTCTATTCCTTGGCTATTGATGCAGATTTACATACACAAACACTCAGATCGAATGTAGAAGTCGCCAACGACTTGAATAGGAAAATATCTAGAGCCTCGAACACTCAAACAGACGCTCAGATGAGGGTAAACTTGACTCGGAAGTCGCCATTACTCGACTGCATCGTGCTGGTGGTGGATGAGGGTAAACTCCTCGCCTATTTCCCTCGATGAAGGAAGGGCGTAAAGTTTTACTTCGAAAAAACTGAAGTTTTTCACCCCAAGATCGATGTAAATCCTGACATATTTGCAATTTTACATCGATCTTAAGGGTGTTTTTACGAGGACTCCAAACGTATGCAATTATGAACCGGGATGCAATAATGCATTGAACCGGTATTTACACTCTTTCCAAACGCAGCCTAAAAATCAAATATTTTCCTTTTCTTTTTTTTCACATTTTACTTAAACAAGGAAAAGAAACCAATGCTTTACCACTGAAATAATGAATACAAATTACAAAGCAGAAATTAACTGTACAGAGGAATGGGTGGTGTGTGAGATGCACAATAGGGACATGTTTTGAAATGATTACCAGCTCCCATTTTTATGGGGTAGCTATGAAATAAAACAGAATAATCATTCCAAAACCAAAATAGGTCGGTAAACAATCCCACTGCTACCCATAAACCTATTGGCTCACTCGTCCCACGTGGCGTGGAAAACTGGTGATCTGGTCTTCAGCCAATGTACCATTTCCTTGTCCAGTGGAGACTTATTAAGAACTGCATCTAGCATAGGACTTCCAAAAACTCGTGGGGTGCTCTTAAAAGACCATATGCGGTCTTTCGGCCATGGTCTCTGAGGCTGTTTCTCCTGTTATAGAAAACAAGTCCAATAAGCAATGTATCCTTGAATGAAACATCAACAAATTTAACAAGGTTGAATAAGAGAGAAAATTGAGCTTAAGGCCACATAGGGATCACCACATCCCAAGCCTTCAAACAATTTGGATTAACTGATCTCTAACATTTGTTACACTAACATTCTACCAGGGAGATAGTAGATAGGGGCCATGGGACCTGTAGAATACCCTAGAAGCTACGACCCCCAAGATACCCATATTCTAAAAGCTTTACAGGATCAAGACCAGCCAATTAATAGGTCCAAAGAAATTCTGTATGGCGAAAACCAGTATGCTGAGATTTTTAAGCTAGCATATGTATAATGTGTATACCATTTTTGGAGCTCTCATGATATCTTTCCACTCCCCCCATATTGCAAATTTCAGCCAACACCTTGCTGTGTTAAGGAAAGGTAATGTTTGGAAGTTCCTAAAAAGGCATGTCTCTACTTAGGTGCAAACAAAGGGAAGATGCCAGGAGTCCACAACTTCAGCTTTCCACGGCGGGAGGTTATTGGACTGAGATTGTGATGTGGAACACAGATGGATCCACTCAGGTCTACTACACCAGCTGGCATGTGGGCCCAGAAAATATCTGATCATGCTATAGGTTATTCAAACCAGACCGGTTGACATCTCTGGGTCGGAATGTGCTGTACATGCACACCTCAAAACAATCATTGCAGAGGGAAGAGGAAAAAGACAAATTAACAACAAGGGATAAGTTTGGCATGCACTTACCATTCTTGCAACCATAAATTTGAGGGTTCTACGGCCATAGACACGTTGACGTGATGGGTTCTGAACCTTGGCATAGAAGGATGCAATATCAGGTAACAACAAACAACCTCTTCTTGCTCTTCCAAGGCTGCAATCTGGCTCAGCATTAGTTTGGTTATGCCAATAAATCAACTGCCCCAAACAATAGTTTTCACCATATGTCTTGCAATACTCCTGGAAGCCTGACCCCAACTTATCAGTATATTTGGGGCCCAAGTCAAGAGGACTAATGTATACAGGTGGAGAAGTTACAGTTGTGTATGCCTGCATTAAGGAAATTCCCTTGGTCAAGGTAGAAGAAAACCATATCCACATTCATCAAATTAAATATAGATATAACTTGTGAGAACTTTGCCAGGTAATTTTGACTCACCCGAACTCTAAAAAAACATTTTGTATAGGCATAAATATGGATCAAGTCAGCAGCTGCATCATGCCGACACTTGTATGTACATGGAAGATTCCGAACCTCATCCCTCAGCCTTGTAAATAAAATAGGGGGATACGAGTGAAAATATAAGTTGTCACAGGTATCACCAAAATATGTACAACAATAAGAAACAAGAGATCACACTGCTCACCATAATAAAGATCTCCGAATTTCTCCCTGAAGATCTTCAGATCCAGATGGATCGTGGACCCGAATCTTTGCCTTGAAATCATTTAGTAGTCCCTCTTCCATATGAGGAGCCATGCACTGCAGTAATTCTTCAACAAGTGATCCCTCCCCTTTCCAGAGAACCGAAACTACAGCTTCAGGCCTAAGCTTTTCTAGTGGAGGTGGAGCTTTCTTTGGGTCACCAAATACACATTTCATTACATACCTCACCTGTTAAAATGAATAACTATCAGAAGAAGGCCAAATTGATCCCAGGTGCAAATCAGAATAATTTTATCAGTACTATCTGGATAACCTCTAAGAAAAACAGGAGAGAGAGAGAGGGGGGGGGGGGGGGGGGGAGAGGGAGGGAGAATAATTCCTTTTAAGAAAAAGAATGGAAAGCACCTTGTCAAGAGTAAGTGCCAAATTCTGAAGCCTTTGGTTATAAACACCCTCAGCCTGCCTCACAAAAGAATAGACAAGATGCAATATAATCATATACCGGACCAAAAGCATATAGCAATCATAAGCTGGTAATGCACCTCCCCCCAAAAGAATTTGCACATCACACAATCCACATTTTCAGGTATATACATTATATGTTTTGGCAGTAACCAATGCTCACCTGAATCTCAGCTTCACTTTTCTCGACATCTTCACAAATATCTAAGAAAATTTTCCTTTTCTCTTCCAAATTATGCCTTAGAATCTCCTCAGGAAGCTTTGTTCTTTCAAGCTTTATAAACCTCACCTTCGTTCGAATTTGTATGGACATTTCAGAAACTAAACTTAAGACATCAATTCTAAGAGAGAGATTAGAAGGCAGCAAAAATACATACCAGACGAGCTGAATATGCAATGAGCCAATCAGGTAACCCAGCAAGTAAGCAAGTTCCTAAACCAGCTCTTCCCAACTCAATATAATCATCATCAGATACAGAATTTAACTCACAAGCTTCTAGCATCAAACGGTGTCGGTCTAGCATCCCATGGCACTCCTTAAGTACCTGATTCACATCAAACTCTAGTAAGAAAAAGCAATGTAACATGATGAGTAAGTTGGGTGCTGGCCAGAAATGCTCAATTAATTGAGGCCACACAAAATAAAAGGTAGAAAAAGGAGTATCATATTATGAATGGCTTTGGTGAACTGATCAAGCAAGCCTTCCAGAGCCAACCAGACTCCCCCACCCCATTCCTAAAAAATAAAATGAAAGGGAAGAAAATAAAAATCAACAGAGACCAAGACCAAAATAAGAAGGGGGGAATACTGCTAAGATTGAATTTCTGTAATATGATTCTAAATGAAAGCAAACCAATCAAGTAAGATCTTTTACTCTGTACCTTTTGAAAAGCCCCTTCACCGGTAAGATTTAGATAGCTTCCCCTGCATACTTGGCTGCCACACAAACAAACTGATGCTTCATACTCCTCCTTGCTCTGAAGCAAAAACAAGTGATATACAATTAGGAAACACTTCTCTCAAAACACAATAGAGAATCACAGGCAAAAGATATGCACCTCTGTTACAGAGTTATAATCAAATGTGATTTCCTCGCCATATGCAATAGGCCTTAGAGTATAAATCCCAATCTGGTACTGACCATTCACAGCAGTAACCCTGTTGCATGAAGTGAATAAATAAGTATCGAATTTACAAATCTATACTATATATAAAAGTGCGAATGCAATGTGAAACTTTTTTTGGAATAAAATTACCCTCTACTTTTTTGTTTGAGAAAGGATATAAAAGCCATTTTATTTCAGCTTTAATGGCTACTAAAATGCCCATAATTGTGCATTTAGTCCATCTCTAATGGTAAGGTTGAAAATTAACTTCAATTATTACTTTCCACCTCATTTAATCCCCTCTCATTAAGTCTTATACTTAAATTACTAACTCCCATTTTCTCTTATTAAATTAGATCTGTGTCAATATTTTTAATAATATAAACTCATATTTTAAAACTGACTCGAAAACAAAACCATTTTTAATCCAAGTGGTGGCTAAGCAATTCAGCCATCCGAATCAAATTGACCAACCTACGAAATCATAGTTAGGTAATAAAATTTTTAAAATAGAAATAAATATAGAAACTTACAAAAAATGTAGAAAAATTAGACACATTTATGATATTTTTATTAATCAATTAAAAAAATAAGTGTAATAAACACGAATTATTTTTATTGGTAATGAAAATGAAATACATAATTTAGAAATAACCAAAAATGAAATTATTTTACTATTTGGCAAAGATCAATAGTTCAAAATTTGGGTCAAACATGTTAACCTTTAATGTCATAAATAAATAATAAAAGTTAATAAAATATAAAAATACATAAATTTTGCAAAAAAAAAACATTTAGGCACATGTATAATATCATATATTTATCACATTAAACAAAAAGTAAGTGTGACATATTAGAATTATTTTTGCACACAAAAATACGAAACATAAGTTATAGAAAAAATTGAACATGTCTATAATTCTATATTTACACTACTATTAAAAATATGAATAAGATTGTGGAACTTTCTTTTGACTAAAATACTCATTTTTGAATTTAGTCCCTACTTAATTATGAGGTTTAAATTGTAAATTGAACTACTACTTTTCACCCCATTCAATTCCCTCTATTTAAATTTTACATTTTTTTTATAAATGAACAAAAAAAAGATATACCAAAAAGATTAAATATTACAAAAAAGAAGAATCTAGCCAAGCAAGTAGGCCTATCAATGATACTTGAAAATTCACAACTCGATCCGATTATCACATATTTGGATGAAGTGTTTATGTAATCAGATTTGAATTTTCAATCCGCATCCGTTTAATAATAAAAAACAAAAAAATATATATAAAACAAAAAATAAAAAATACATGAAGTTAATAGAAAATTTTGGATACATTATTACTATCATTATCATCATCTAGAATTACCATGTGCAAAGCATGTGCACACTTACCAGTGATAACAAAATATCACAATATCAATGAACCAGGATGACTTTAAAGCAAAAACATCAAGTGATCAATTGTGATAACATGCAACAGATATTCTGGCAGATGCTTACAACTCAATGATCATGGGTAGTAAAACACCTAGGGCACTACATACTTCATTTACATGTGGTATAAAACAGAAAGGGAATTTATTCAAACCAAGATATAAGATTGGATAAGTAAATAAATGATAACAAGTTATTTTCATTTTTTTATCAATAATGAATTTCATTTTTTTACATTCTCTAAAACTTATTTGTGCCACATTCATGTATAACAGGCCAGCAATTTCATTTTCCCACAGCATAAATAGGTCATTTTGAAGATAAGGAAGCATTCAAAGAAAACATTCTGCATAAGGCATTAATATTCTGTTCATTTTATATGTACTCAGACCTATGTTATCCAGACATGGCAAGGACACAGCTGCACGAGGTGTGGATACAGAGTGTACAACTGTACAAAAATTGTAACTATCCAACACAATATGGCATTCTTTGTACACACATCCAGATATCATAAAGAGATTCAAAGTGCAAATTGTCCAGGCATCAGGTTGCTAAATCTCTCCAATTGAGAGGGGTTAGAGGCTCAGACCATAAAGTTAACAGTTCTGTTTTTTTTTTTTTTTTTTTGATCGAAAGTAACTAAGAAATAAGAATCTATTAAAATAGGTACATGAGAAGATGTAATCAGCAGCCAGACAAGGCAGAAACAAGAGTTACAGGCATAATTCTGTTACTAAACAAAATTTCCCTATGAGCACCAGATTTAGTTAGTTTCCATCATAAATTCCTTGTTCCTATATTTCTCAACTATCACAATAGTTAAAAAAGAGTTTAACATTTTTAATGCACTTCCTTGATTATTCCAGTGCAATGGGCACATATTAACATGCTCCCCCTTCACTTGTTTCAACATGGACATCAAGATGTTTTCGAGGACAGATCACATTATAGAAGAGAGAATGAACTAAAACAAAAATTACTTTGCTTCACAATTAGGTCGGCATGAGTGACAAATCCGGCTTGCATAGTTTGCCTTGTGCATGGCATCAACGACAACTAAATCATACCCGTCACGATCACCCTATAAGACAACCAGATGACTTTATTAGCAATGCATTGAAAAGAGGAAAAATATACAAGCAGATGTACACAACTAAAGAAAGGGGAGGGACCTTTGGCCTCTCAAGATAAATGTTATAAAACTCTGGAGCTGGATCTTTATTGTTTTTTTGCAAGGATCTAACCCCATCTTGCTTCTCGAACCATTTCCAAGCTGGATAAACCTAAAGACATTAAAAACAAAAGGCAACAGAAGTTTCAGGTCGATTTTTTATAGGAAATCGTAACTTTCATTAGATTAACTTAATAGTCATCCGGCATCCCCTTAGAATAGGGTACCAGAACCCCTCAAAAAAAGTTCAGAATTACAACTCAGCCCAAAACAACTCAGCTTTATTTATCCCTTGTCTGGCTAACCCATCACCCAAACTATTTGCTGACCTCCTAACCCACTTAAAAGAAACATCAATCTATCTTGAAGGCTTCTAATCTCCCTCAGGCTTCTAACCTCCTAACCCACCCAAGGTCAAAATAATATTGTTGAGAGACCTCCTTCGGATGCAAGCGGCCTAAACTTAATATGATGATAATGGTAAAAAAGAGACCATGACATGGCTATATAGCATTATCCTGATGGCCCCAAATCCCCATAAGTAGGAATTGGGTGAAAGTGGTAAGAAATTATTTAAGTGCCCAAAATATCTAGTCCACCTTATATTGTTGGTCTGAAACTCTCTAATTCAGTTGGTCTGTCCTTGGTAAAAGTTTGAAGGATGAGTAGTTTTGGGATGGATGGTTTTGTGGAGGCGAAAAGGGGGAGGAAATCCTTGAATGTGGAGACTAAAGACTTTATCTTCGAAGAACTAAGAATCAAAGAGTGTTACAGCCTGAAGATAAGGGAGGTGAAAAATGCTACAGTTCTGGTGGAAGGCTTAGAGATAATAGAATGGTTGAACAAAAAAAAGGATTTTGTGCACGAAGCAGCAATAAAAGGAAAACGGATATTCTGGAAGGAAAATAACACAAAATCAGGAAGAAGATATGTGGTCGAAAGTAAACAGAATGCTAAATGTGCATTCATATCTCTTTCAGAGTTCTTTGAAAAAGGAAGGAAACAAATGGTCTGTTTCCCTGCTGGGAAAAACAGTCAAGGATGGCAAGAAGTGACTGAGATCTTGACTGGCTTCCTAGCTCAAAGGAACTCAGGAACGAAGGAGATGGTGGAAGCTGCAGAAGTAGATAAGGGTCTTTCTGGGGGGAAGTCATCAGTGATGGAGGGGGAGACTCCTAACCAGGATTTTCTATCCATGGCAAACAGTAAGAGTAATCCAATACTGAACGCACATTTCAGCAAAAACTGCTGGAACAATACGTTAGTGGTTGAAGAAAAGAATCTGATTATAGATTGGAGGAGGGTTGCAGATATGTTGATTAGTAAGTTGAGACTAAGGAAAACATTCATATTAACTCCTTTCAACAAAATGAAGGCAGTGTGATCCTCTTGAAAACATGTTGGATGTTGAAGCTCTAAGCAGTCAAGAGGACAAGGAGATCTTCACTGTGTACAGATGGTCTTCCTCTTCCAATTCGAAAACTTTTGCCATTGAAGATGGAGTGATAGTCAGGGTAATTGGGTTGCCGTTCCATCTATGGGAACATGAAGTAGCAGCCTCCATTGCTTTGATGTGTGGAGCTCGTCTGGTGGGGGAATTCTGGGGAGATTTGATGTCTGCTGCTTTGATGTTAGATGGAGTCAAACCAGAGAATATACCTAGGAATATCACTCTCCAGGTTGAAGGACTGTCATTACAGGTGTGATTAGTTTCCTCCATTGAAGCTTCTCTAGGATCAGAGGCTAGAAAGGAAGAAGATGAATGGGTGGAAGAACAGGCCCTACATGGCTGGCTAGGATTGGAGAATCAGAAGATAGAAAGTTGCACTAAAATAGGCAAGCAAAACTTCGGCTACTTAAAAGATATGGGCAGTAAAGAAGGTCAAATACGTGGGACTCAAGGCAAGGACTCGACAGTAAAAAGATCTTTTGCTCAGGTGCTAATTTCTGGCGCCAAAAATTCAAATGAGATAGACCAGTTAGCTTTAAAAAGAAAAACCAGACTGGCTAAGGAAACTGAACCGGCTCTTCAGAAAGTTGAACCGTCGGGTCAAGTCGAAGGGGGTGGCCCCTTAAAAAATCATGTGACTGAGCAATTAAGTAGGGCTGAACCTATTATTTCAATTGAGCCCTCTCAGTCTCTTATTGGGCCGAAGGAAGCTGGCCCATGTTTTAAGTTCTCACATGCCTCTTTAAGAAGGCACTTGACTGAGGAGGGATCAATGTTAGACAAAACTAATCGTCTAGAATCGTCCCCATCGTGCTCTTCCTTGGCTAAGAAGAAGTCAAACCAGTTATCAAGGTGTTACAGTGGGTTCCCTCAAAGACTTTGTCACGACTCTCCAAAGACCGGCGAAATCCGAGATCAGTCCGACAAAGTGACCTTGAAAACTGTGAAGCAGATCTGTCATCATGAGAGCGTCTCAGACTCAGATGCAGATGATCCGATCAGTATAGGAAGCATAAATCTGCAAGTTTCAAAGGATTTGTGGGAGGAAGAAAGTTTAAACACTGCTATTTTGTTCCCAGAGGAGGAAATATGTGCTTCGGAAGGACGTGGGAAAGGGGAGGAGCGGAATAAGGTGGAAAACAAGACTGAAAAGTTAAAGACTCCAACTAATGTGCCACACGAGGATGAGGGGAACTTGGCAGCAGCTATAGAGGATGGTCCGGGCACATCTCTCCTTGCAAACAAATCCTTTCCAGAAAACAGACAGGTAAAGAGGTTCGGTTTGGAGGGGCAGGATTCAACTCTGAAGGTTTACAAGAAAACACTCAGAAAGGAAAATGCACCAAAGTTTTCTATGGTTGTAGGGATTGAAAAGGTTTTGATTGAACCAAGTTTACCCCAACAACCAAATCAGACAGAGGGAATGAGCTCTGGCCAGAATTCTATTACCGATATCCCAACACAACTTGTAGACCATTTCTCTCCTTCTAGGCCAGGTATGTTTGTCCATTCGGGTTTTGTTACTAATCTAGGTTTGTGCCTGAATAAGGGGCCTCGGCATCACAGCTGGAGAGAACAGCCGGAGGTGAGGGAGTAGAAATTGAAAGGGTGATGTTTGAAACAGAGGAAGAAGTTCCATTGTTAGAAAAAAGACAGGAGGAGGAAGTGGAGAGAATTTGGGAGCAAATCTGTGTTTTGCTGGAAGAATATAAAAAGACAGAAGATCTGTTAGAGGTAACACCAAAATAACCAGAACCCCTAGGGAGCAATTGTTGTGAGAAGAAAGGAAGAGGTAAACCTGTGATGTCAAGAAAAGAAACAATTAACAAAAGCAAAAACAAAAACAAAAACAAAAAGGAAAGGTCTGAAGTGGAAAGACTAATTTCAGACATAGAAGGGGACTAAGAGTTTAGTGGAAGAGGGAAGAGGAGGAAGGCTCCAAAGTGAAGGAAGGAGGGTGGTGTGAAGGGTCTCATTCTACAACCGAGTTGATGAAGATCATTAGCTGGAATGTGAGGGATCTAGGTAGGCAGAAAAGGAGGGTGATAAAGGATTTGTTGAAGAAGGAAAGGCCTGACATTGTATTGATACAGGAAGCCAAACTAGTAGTTCTAAATAGAAGTTGGGTTAGAAGTGTGTGGAAAGCAAGAGGTGTGAATTGGTGCTCAACTCCGTCTTGGGGAGCTTGAGCTTCTGGGGGGATAATTACTCTCTGGAGGGAGGATGCGGTAGAACCTTTAGAGGAGCTGATAGGTAACTTTTCTGTATCCTTAAAGTTCAGGATGGTGGAGGATGCTTCACGTGGGTATTAACCAATGTGTATGGGTCGAATATTTACAAAGAGTGAATGAACTATGGGAAGAACTCTATGGAATTCAAGGATTATGGGAAAGCCCTTGGTGCTTGGGTGGAGACTTCAATGTAATAAGGTTTCTAAATGAGTCAAACAATCTATCACAACTAGCATGAGGAGGTTCAATGAATTTCAACAGTTGTAATCTGAAGGAGATTCCCATGCTACAGGCCAACTTCACTTGGTCCAATTTTCAGAAGAATCCATCTTGTTCAAAACTAGATAGATTCCTTTTCAAAGAAAGTTGGGAAGCACACTGGAGGGGTTTGGTGGCTAAATCTCTGCCTAGAGTTACCTAGATCACTGTCCTATAAAGCTAGGCCAAGAGACTTTTGGACTTGGACCTAAACCCTTTAGGTTCGAGAACATGTGGTTGACACACCAAAACTTTGTATATAAAGTTGAGTGGTGGAGAGAAGAGATTAGGGGAGTGAAGTGGAAAGGGGTTAGCTTCCACAAGAAATTAAAAAGTCTAAGATCCAAAATAAAAGATTGGAATAGGGAGGTGATGAGGGCGGATTTGGCCCTCCAATGACATTGTGACACATGGCATCTCAGAACACTAGGTGACACCCGGAACCACTTAGGCAACAACTTAGCCAAGATGATGGTGTCCCGAACTGGCGACCAGGCACAAGCGCCGACCTGGCGACCAGCCTTTATGCTGAACTAGCGACCTAACTAGTAGGATAACAGCTCAGCCTAACACGCCAAGTCCGCAATGGATCGAGCTCGGATAACCATACCACCTCGGGACAGGACCACCTCAGGACAAGTCCACCTCGAGGCAAGTCCACCTCGGACAAGTCTACCTCGGGACGAGTATACCTCAGTGCAAGGTCACATCAGGACCACCTCGGTCCCAAGGCACTTCGGCATTCATATCAAGTCGGATCTAAAGAGCACGAGCTCAGGCAATGCTGACCGACCACCGCATGGCAACCCCGGAGATCTCGCCACCGTACTCCGCGTCTTACGGGATCGTACCTTGTAACGGCTAAATATCATCTCCCCATTCCCCGATTCAAGCGGAAATGGTCAGCCTTACCAGTTGGTAGCGTTATCCCCACCTAACACGGAAGCGGATCCTGTCGTAGCGAGAATTCCGGAACTACTCCACCGAACCCGCAAGGACTCCAGTATATAAAGGCTTCACCCCCCAAGGGTGAAAAGGGTGAAGGAGAAGAGGGAAAAAGAGGCGTAATCTCTACTCTCTAGCTCTCTCACAATCTAATATCATTTTCAACTCGCAACCAAGTGCTAACTTAAGCATCGGAGCAACTCCGCCGGGTAAACACCCTTGGGTTCTCCGGTTCATCTCTTGCAGGTTCATCGAGCCCGTCATTGCTGCTAGCCAGATCATCTCCTGCAGGGAGCAGCCGGATTGCACCACATCATTTGGTGCCGTCTGTGGGATACGCTACAACGCTACAACGTGCAGCCAAAGTTCTCCACTTCGGCCTGAGTCATCAGCCACTTGGAAGCAGACCGAATGACGAGGTACTTAGCACAAAAAATTGGCCATCACCAAAAATTGATACATCAGGAGGAATTTGGTAGATTGGAAGAGCTAAAAGCTAGATTGTCAACCCAAATTGAGGATTTAGATTCAAAGGAGCATCAAAGGACCATGAGTGCACAAGAAAGAGAATTGAGATGGAAGCTGAATAAAGATTTGGAAGAGGTCCTATTGAGGGAGGAGATATCTTGGAGGCAAAAATCTAAGGATAAATGGATCAAAGAAGGGGATGGGAAAACCAAGTTCTTTCGAGCTATGGCTAATGGGAGAAGGAGAAAAAATTTGGTGGCCAAGCTTGAGGTCGAAGGAGTGGTAATCGAGTCCCAAGGGGATATAGCCAACTGCTTTGCAACTCACTTCATATCCATTTTGAGTAGGCCCATGGAGAGACGGGTGAGAGTGGAAGATCTGGATTGGCCAAGTCTATCAGCCGTTGAGGCGGGTTGGCTAGAAAGGAACTTTGAAGACGAGGAGATAAGACAAGTTGTTTTCTCTATGGACATGTCAAAGGCTCTTGGACCAGATGGTTTTACTATGGCTTTCTATCAAGAGTGTCGGGACACTATCAAAGAAGATTTGCTTGAGGTTTTTAAGGAGTTTGAAAACAACCATGTGATTAGTCGTGGAGTTAATGCCACCCCGATTAGCTTGGTGACTAGCATCTATAAGATTGTGGCAAAAGTGCTTTCTTTAAGGATTAAAAATGTCTTTCCCTCTCTCATTACTCAAGCCCAAGGAGCCTTTGTTCAAGATAGGAAGATTATAGCAAATGAATGTGTGGAGGAAATGAGGAGATCAGGCAATCAAGGCTTCACTTGTAAGTTGGACATTAAGAAGGCCTATGACTCGGTGGATTGGAATTTTCTATTAGAAGTGTTAAGAAAATGTGGATTTGGGGATAGATGGTGCAGGTGGGTGAGTGGATGCATAACCTCTTGTCATTTTTCAGTTCTAGTTCAAGGATTTTTTTTCCCAGCATGTAGCAAGCTCGGGCAAGGAGACCCCCTTTCACCCTTCTTGTTCACACTTGTGGTAGATGTGTTTAGTAGAATGATTTCTAAAGCAAATAGGGAAGGGCTTATAAGTGGGTAGAGAATAGGTAGGAATAATGTCTCGATGACTCATCTTCAGTTTGCTGACGATATTATCATTTTTTGTGAAGGGGGAGTCTTAGGGAGAGTGAGAAACCTAAAAGATCTTATTAAATCCTTTGAGTATACTTCAAACCTGACAATTAACTTTGACAAAAGTTGTGTGGTTGGAATCAATTTGGAAGCTTGGGAGACAGAGGCTGTAGCAGGTTGTCTAGAGTGTTCTATGTCTGATTAGCCTTTAACCTACTTGGGTCTTCCGTTAGGAGCTAACCCAAAAGAAAGTCGGTTTTGGTATCCAATTGTGGAAAAGTTCGAAAAGATATTGGCTTCTTGGAAGAAAAGTTACATTTCATTAGGGGGTAGAGTGACCTTGATTAGGGCGACTCTTGCCAGTCTTTCGGTTTTATTCTCTCAGTGTTTAGGATACCTTCAAGGGAAGCTAAGAAACTAGAAAAGGTGATGAGGGACTTCTTGTGGGAAGCAGGGGAAGAAAAGAAGGATTATCTGATTAGGTGGGCGATAGTCAGCAGAAGTAAGGAAGAAGGGGGATTAGGATTAGGTAACCTAGTTCTTAAGAATGAAGCTCTTAAGAATGATTAGGTGGGCTGCCTGTAACTCTTATTTGCTGGTTTAATAAAATCTTACTCATTTATCAAAAAAAAATTAATAATGGGTATGGCAATGAACAGAACAGAATGGCTAAACAGGATTCATATAGCCAACCCCATATAGTCGTACAAGGCTTAGATGATGCTGATGATGTCTAAAATATTAAGTATTCAGATAAAAAGTTCTATAAGTCTATTTTTGTTCTTCACCCTTCACTTTTACAAACATTATGAAATGCTGGGGAGTTTTAATTTGATCTTTAATAAAGATGTGAATGTTGTTAATTATCAAAAATAAAATAAAATAAAATAATGGAGAGAGATGAAGAGCTGGGACAGTTACTTAAAACAAAGGCAATGGGTAAATAGTAAAATGGATATTGCTCTTATTTTTACATATAATTGGAACTGTCATTATCTTGTTTCTACAAAGAGGAACCTAAGACATACCAATGCATTTTGTGCCAGACTAGAGTAGCAGAAAATGAAAAAACATATGCACTATAGTACAAAGAAGCAGATAGCAATACCTCACCCAGAAACTCTACAACAAAATCATCTTCAACAAAACCTTCCTCTTTGTTGCAAACAACTCCAAGCCCCTGATCACCATATCACAATACACAATCAGAAAAATCAAGGTTATAAAAGGCAAAACCAAGGCATTACCAAAAGTCAAGGATGCAGTATTCTATTACAAAAACAATGGAAAGAAGGTGATGATTATAGTAGACCACACAGGAGAATAATAGTTAATATACCTTTCTGTATGCGACATAATTGTCTTCTGGTCGACTTTCTATGGCCTTCAAGATTCCTTGACACATTTTTGAAATGCGTGTATCACCTCCTTGTTGAGCATTGATCCTTACCTCTTCAAGAACATCCTTCAAAGGATACACCATAGGTGTATTTCCAATGCCAGTAAAGAACCTAACTTGTTTATTAAGAGTGTGCAGGAGCACATCTTCAATAAATAAATGCTTCTCCTGGAGTGGCCAATCCAATTCTTCTGGCATGGAATCAAGGAGAAGATTGTGAGTATAAGGATCTATGCCATAGACTTCCTGTTCCAGGACCTCAGTACCAAGCTGTTTTCTAGGTTTGTAGTCCTTTACTTCAGGTATTTCCATATCTGATTCTTCTGTTCCTTTCTTTTGTGCACTAAGTTTCTCAGCATAATCTTCAGGTAAAGAAACCTGCATCTTCCGTTTCACTTCCTCCTCATCTGCTACAATAGCATATTGATCAATGACTTCATACTTCCGAGTAACAGGAGGAACAAGGCTTGCTTTCGTCATGCGAGCACCCCATTCACGATCTTCACTCATTGAGTCAAAGGTTTCATCAGCTGGAAAGTATCCATATCCTCTTAAATCTCCAGTTGCACCCTCTGATTGGAAATCCAAGTCACTGTATGTATCAGAAGCAGTACTCTCATCATCACTTATAGCACCATCAGAAGACCGGTCAGGCTCATCAGAAGTCTCATTTTCAGAATCTAGAGATCGCCTATTCAATTTGAATAACTGCCTTTTAATTTCACGATCAGTTGCAAAATATCCATTATCTGTACCACCATTGACATAGGATAAGCTGCTATTCCTATTCATGTATTTCCTATCGTTCACAATTTTGTTCTGTTTCTTTTTATACTTGGAGGTTGCTGAGCAAAATCCTGAAGTTGACCCATCCTTCAGTGTCCTCATGATTTCATCTCTTCCACGGGATGACTTGGAATAATCTTCCAAACTGGTGATGAGTTGGATAAATAGCATAATAATGTGATTCATGTCTCCAGCATCTCCTCGAGCCTTTGCTCTGCATTAACACATCATATGAAATTACTGGATAATAACCGCAGCATAACATAGTAAATAAAAGTCAAGAACAACAGAATAAATGGTAGTATAGTCTGAGAATAGTTTATAGGCAATAGAAAAAAAAAAAAGCATGCCATGAATCCTATTCAACTTAGGGAGAAGAGATGATAGGCAAGGACCTTAGGTGCATGTAGACCTATCAGCTTAGAGAGGAGAAAAGTTTAGCATCAAGATAGCCCCTCATTCCATTTTCTTTCCAGGTCAGCCAATTTTTTGGCTCATAGCTAAGCAAATGGGTAACAGGAAATGAGCTCTGTTTGGGATACTGATAGGCCCCCAATTATCCTTACATATGCTAGGAGAGGGAAAGGGCAGCGTAAGACAGGTCAGCAGTCGGTTAAGGAGGGAAATGTTTAGATATTGGTGTGCTTATTGTTGAAAGCTAAACTACTGTAACCGAAGTAGCAGAAAGGAGAAGAAGAAGAAGAAGAGATGCAGGAATATTGAACTGTTCTAGCCAGTCGACCATGTTATTATTTATATTTGAATGTAGTACAAGATACAAGTAATTACTGGAATGCCCCTGATTAGTGATGGGACACCCAGTAACTTAAAACATTAAACAGGCTTAGGCCCATTAACACAGGCCCAGTTACAGGATAACTTGAACTTAAGTATGGGCTAATAAGAAATCTTATCAGCCGAACACTCATACAAAGAGACATCATTCAACATTCTAACACTCCCCCTCAAGCTAAGCATGGATATCAATCATGTTTAGCTTGCCAAGTATGTCCCTGAACTTTGTTGTTGCCAGCCCTTTAGTCAATACATCTGCAATTTGCATCTCTGATGGAGTATAAGGCACACAGAGTTCTCCTGAAACAATTCTCTCTCTGACAAAGTGTCGATCAATTTCAATATGTTTTGTCCTGTCATGCTGCACGGGATTGTTGGCAATGTTGATAGCAGCTTTATTATCACAATACAGCCTGAGAGGACCCTCAGCCTTAATACCAAGCTCATTAAGAAGAGTTCTGAGCCATAAGAGTTCTGCTACCCCGTGTGCCATAGCTCGGTATTCTACTTCTGCACTTGATCTAGCCACAACATTCTGCTTCTTACTGCGCCATGTGACCAGGTTCCCTCCCACAAATGTACAATATCCTGAAGTTGATTTTCTGTCTCCCACAGAACCAACCCAATCTGCATCAATATAAGCTTCAATTTCAATTCTATTGTTTTTCCTGAAGAGAATTCCCTTTCCTGGGCAAGTCTTCAAGTACCTGAGAATCCTTTCAACTGCTTTCATATGAGGGATCTTTGGAGAGTGCATAATTGACTGACAACATGCACAGCATAAGCAATATCTGGCCGAGTGAGGGATAAGTATATCAGCTTCCCTACCAATTTTTGGTATCTCTCTCTATCATAGTAGTCCTCCCCTACTGATTCCTGCAGGCCATGATTCTGTTCTATTGGAGTATCTGCTGGCCTGCACCCCATCATGCCTGTTTCCTCTAAGAGGTCAAGAACATACTTCCGCTGACATATGTAGATTCCCTCTCTTGACCTGGCAACTTCAATCCCAAGAAAATATCTCAAATGACCCAAGTCTTTGATCTCAAATTTAGAAGCTAGAAACTCCTTCAGTCTTTTTATCTCTTCCAAGTCATTCCCGGTAATTACCATATCATCCACATAAACAATGAGTGCAGTAAGTTTGCTATCCTGTCTCCTTATGAACAAGGTATGGTCTGCACCACTCTGAGTGTACCCCACTTTCTTCATGGCCCCACAGAGCCTCTCAAACCATGCACGGGGAGATTGCTTCAACCCATATAATGCTTTCCTTAGTTTGCACACCTTTCTACCAAAGTCATAGCCTGGTGGAGGTTCCATAACTATCTCTTCATGAAGGTCACCATTTAAGAAGGCATTCTTCACATCCAGTTGATGAAGTTCCCATGAAAAATTTGCTACTAGTGACAATAGAACCCAAATTGTGTTGAGCTTTGCTACTGGGGCAAAGGTTTCTTTGTAGTCAATCACTTCTTTCTGAGTAAACCCCTTTGCCGCAAGTCTGGCCTTGTACCTTTCAATGGACCCGTCCTCCCTATGCTTTACAGTAAACACCCACTTGCACCCAACAGTGGTCTTCCCCTCTGGCAGATCCACTAATTCCCAAGTTCTTGCTTTCATTAGGGCTTTCATCTCTTCATTCATAGGTTCTTTCCACCTTGGATCAGACACAGCCTCTGAGTACCTAGAAGGAACACGCACAGAGGAAAGAGCAGACACAAAGGAGTGATAGGCAGGAGATAAATGTGAGTAAGAAACAAAATCAGCAATGGGGTGTTGGGTGGTGCAAGAGCGGATAGGCTTACGAAGAGCAATAGGAAGATCCAAATCAGAAGTATGAGAGTTGATATTACCTTGGATTGTAGAGACAGATTGATCCGAGTCCAACTGGTTGCTATCATGAGGTTGAGGGCCCCTTTTTCTTCTGTTGTATGTAAGTATCTCTTTTTGTTGCCTATTGGAGCCTTCAGAAACATCTACAGCATCAGGAGAGGTAACCGGCACAGTGGGAGCCTCACTGGGTTGACCCGGAATGTCACAACAAGGAGTAGGAGGAGAGGATGGAAGACCCGAGGCAGATAGGGGAACAAAAAAGGAGGGAGAATGAGAATCCTCTTCCATCCCACTAGTCTCCCCCAGAAGAGGATTCTGAGAAAACTGAAAATAGGGTTGAGACTCAAAGAAGACCACATCTTTGGTGACATACTTTCTCTTGGAGACAGGGTCATAACACTTGTAACCCTTTTGTGTAAGAGAGTACCCCAAGAATATTCCCTTTGTAGCCTTAGGATCCAGCTTGGTCTTCTTTGGATCCTTCACATGTATGAAACATATACAACCAAAGACCCCAGGAGGAAGGGGAATGTCTGGAAGAGTGGGGCACAAAACAGAGAAAGGGGTTTTCATACCCAACACCTTAGATGGCATCTGGTTTATCAGATATGATGCAAAAAGTATTGAGACCAGTATTGCTTGGGGACTTTGTGCTGGAATAGTAAGGGTCGAGCTGTCTCCAATAGATGTGTATTCTTGCGCTCAGCAACCCCATTCTGCTGAGGAGTATAAGCACAAGATGACTGATGTAGTATGCCAGCATCTTCCATGAATAAGTTCAAGGATTTTTCAAAGTATTCAGCAGCATTGTCTGACCTGAATTGCTTAATCTTCTTATTAAACTGTGTTTCAATCATCTTGCAAAATGCCATGGTTATCCGTGGTACTTCATCCCGTCCTTTTAACAGGTAGATCCATGTGCAACAAGAGTAGTGGTCAATAAAACTGATAAAGTACCGGAAGCCATCAAAGGAAACAATGGGTGAAGGGCCCAAGACATCAGAATGAACCAAATCAAAAGGAGCACAAATTTCATTACTGGAAATTGGATACACAGTTCTACATTGTTTTGACATTTGACATACTTCACAGGTTAGACTCTGACTTGGAATGCCCTTAAACAATTTGGGAAACAACATTTCTAATGAAGAGAAAGACACATGACCTAGCCTAGCGTGCCAAAGATGCAGCTTAGCTATTGACTCCACACTCTCCGGGCTACTAGCAACAGATGCTTGTAAGGCTGAACCGATGTCTGCATCAAGGTAGTAGAGGCCTCCATACTCATGACCGCACCCAATCGTTCTCCTTGTCAATCTGTCCTGGAAGACACAATGAGTAGGAAAAAAGGTTATACTACAGTTCAAATTTTTGGTAAGTTTTGAAACAGACAAAAGATTTGAGGTAAGACTGGGAACATGTAAAACTGATTTAAGAGAGAGGTCCTTGCTTAGGTCAACCATTCACTTTCCAGAGATAGTGGAGAAAGACCCGTCAGCAACTCTCATCTTATCCTGACCAGACAACAAATGATATGAAGAGAATAGGGAAGACATATGTGTCATGTGGTCAGTAGAGCCAGTGGCACTAAATCAATAGAGCCAGTGGCACTGAAGGCAGAGGCTGTACCTGATCTGGCAAGAGATGTAGAAGCAAAAGAATTATTTCTTAGACGGGCTAATGCCCTGCTAAGGACCTCTACCTCACTAGCAGTGAAGCCCAAAGTACCAGTTCCAGAGGAATCAGCAACCTGTCCCATAGGAGAAGAAGACACTGTTGGTGTATTTTGTGAGTTGTCATCATTGTTGCTGGTGACAAAATTCCCACTTGCCGCAGGCCTGTTATCTCTAGAAGAAACATCTCTGGGTATTGAAGACATCTTGACTGCAGCCACTGTGCAGGTGACACTGATTAAGGCTAGCCGAAGCAGTTCTGAAGGTTCTGAACCAGTTCTGGAGCAGATTCGGATTAGCCGAAATGATCACCGCAGGTTCTGATAGCACTCGACACAGTTTCAGACTTGCCGAGACTGTCACAGTTCTGAAATAGTTCAGTTACAACAGCAAGCAAGGAGTTCTGGGCTGGTAACCGACCTGAAGCTAAGGATTCTCAACTATTGTGCTATGCATCTCCACTTGAACTTCGAGTACTGCAACTGTAAAGAGAGTGCCCCTCCTTGCCGCCAATACTAG
This sequence comes from Nelumbo nucifera, assembly GCF_055504915.1. Classification (NCBI taxonomy): domain Eukaryota; kingdom Viridiplantae; phylum Streptophyta; class Magnoliopsida; order Proteales; family Nelumbonaceae; genus Nelumbo; species Nelumbo nucifera. The sequence goes on along the minus strand of NC_142649.1, from coordinate 140,340,903 downwards.
GACTGCTGACATCAGTCCTCAACTAGGGTTCACAGTGCTGAACAATCTGGAGCTGGCAGCTCCCTAGGTAATCTCACAGCAGTGGTGAGGGATTTCGGACTGATAACCAACCTGAACTTGGAGCTGTTTACCACTTTGCTATGCTGGTAGAAGTGTTCACAGTGCTAGTAGAACACTAGATAGACTTCACTTGGGCTGAACCAAAACTGCAACAGTTCGGGTACAGTAGCAAGTGAACAGTTCGAGGCTGCAACAGTAGCAAGTGAACAGTGGGCTCTGTAGAAGAAGCTAAGTTTGTGCGAGTCTTGCTGGAGCACGAAGCTGCAACTATAGAAGAAGCTAAGTCTTTACCACCATTCTGTGCAAGTCTTGCTGGAGCACCGAAGCTGCAACTGTAGAAGAAGCTAAGCCCCTTTTTGCTAGTGCTAGGACTGCTGAAATCAGTCCTCAACTAGGTCTGTCCTATACAGACCTCTCTTAGTAGCCAAATAGCTACTATTTGCTGGAAATAACCTAGTAGGACATCTACTTCTGGGTCTTACTTCCCTTGAGTCCTACAACCAAGAGAAACCCTAGGTTCGAACTTGCTTTACTCTCTTACACCCCTAGGTCTTCACTGCAACAACCCAGAAAAGGAAGAGAGAAGATGAAAAGACAGCAAGAGAAGAGAGTGTGTGCCGACTGAAACCAGGAAGAAGCTAATGCTCTGATACCATGAAAGCTAAACTACTGTAGCCGAAGTAGCAGAAAGGAGAAGAAGAAGAAGAAGAGATGCAGGAATGTCGAACTGTTCTAGCCAGTCGACCATGTTATTATTTATATTTGAATGTAGTACAAGATACAAGTAATTACTGGAATGCCCCTGATTAGTGACGGGACACCCAGTAACTTAAAACATTAAACAGGCTTAGGCCCATTAACACAGGCCCAGTTACAAGATAACTTGAACTTAAGTATGGGCTAATAAGAAATCTTATCAGCCGAACACTCATACAAAGAGACATCATTCAACATTCTAACAATTGTAGCTATGCCAGCTGGGCATTTCTAGAGGGAGTTAGTTATGATGTTAGGAGGGAATAAGAAGGTAGTTTCGGGATAGGGAGGGATCGTTTTGTGTGAGGAATATTTTGAGTGTTTGGGAGAGCCAGCGGTCTCTCGAAGAACCGACCAACTGTTATTACTTTCCATTGAATGAATACAAGTTTCTTTTCATTTGAGCTGTGTATTTTTGCTGTGTGTCTGAGAATTGTGTGTGAGATCTCCGGGACATATTAGTGGTATCAGAGCCCGTCTTTCCTCGAACATGGTGATAGTTAAGGAGGTGGCATCGCAGGTGGAGGAATTCGAAGAACGCTTGTCTTCTCTGCATTCTGATTTTCATTTGGAGATGGATGGCTTACGTAATGATTTTCAATGTCTCGATCCAGATAAGGTAGCAGTTGGTCTTTCGAAGATCTCGTCTCTAGAGAGCTCTATACAATCTCTGGAAGAAGGCGTTCAGGATCTGGTGAAACGTTTTGATTTGTGGCTTCATCAACGTGATCTTCCTCAGGTATCTTCTGCTCCTTTATCTACTACTGACGTTTCTCCTCCACTTCTCGCATCAAGTCGTGCTGCTGACAAAGGGAAGAGTACGGCATTTCCGACGTCTTCTTCGATGCCGGTGTCGGAACATGCTTTCTGATTCACTTCCTCGGAAGTTGGAGTTGCCTATTTTTGATGGGGAGAATCCAGACAGCTAGCTTTTTCGTGCTGAGCGCTATTTTGAGATTAATGGATTGCTTCCGACGGAGCGTCTGTGAGCTGCCGTTGTCTGTTTAGAGGGCGATGCGTTGGCTTGGTATTACTGGGAAGATGGTCGGCAACCTTTTCGTGGCTGGGAAGAATTCAAAGAGCTCCTCGTTGAACGTTTTCGATCGACTCAGGAAGGTAATTTACAAGAGCAGCTCTTCTCGTTACATCAATCTTCTACTATTAAAGAATATCGCCGCCAATTCGAGGTTCTCTTTGCTCCCTTACGTGGCCTGCCGGAATCAGTCCTTGAAGCAGCGTTTGTTAATGGGTTGCGTCTAGATATCCAAGCCGAGCTCTGACAGATGGAACCCGTTGGGTTGATCAAGAAAATGGTTGCGGCCCAGAAGATTGAGGATAAGAATCAGGCCCTTTGGGCTTATCAATCGGGTTTATTTCCTCGTTGGCCCACAACATCCCCCTTTGGAGCTCATTTTAATTCACGTGTTTCGCATGTGACTACTTCGGCTGTCACTCGACCTACACGTGCCGCGATTCCTTCTTCTTCGTCGGTCCCTATTATTAAGTCCTCGCCACCTGCTTTCAAAAAATTGACCGATGAAGAGATGCAGCAGAAGCGTTCGAAGGGTCTATGTTTCCGTTGCGACAAGAAATACAGCCCTGGTCATCGTTGTGCTCAGAAATCACTTCAGGTTTTATGGGTTCAGGATGATGTGGAGGAAATTGCTTTTGATGTGTCTAATTTGGACAGCACTTCGGCTGACACTGAAATTGCTCTAGCTCCAGATTCGGTCATGCTTTGTGTTTCATCTCTTGTGGGCTTGTGTGCTGCTAATTCCCTTAAGGTGCGTGGACGCATTTTGTCGCGTGAGGTAGTCGTATTGATAGACTCAGGTGCATCCCACAATTTTATCTCTGAAGCTTTAATTGAGGAATTGAAATTGCCCCGTACTCCTACACACGAGTTTGGAGTTCAGATGGGTAATGGCAATGAGGTGAGAACTTCTGGAGTCTGCTGTCAGGTTTGCCTCAACTTACCTGAATTGGATGTCATTGCAGATTTCTTCCCTTTGAAATTGGGCTCTACGGATGTCATTCTTGGTTTTCATTGGTTAGCATCTCTCGGTGATTCAGTGATGAATTGGGGTAACATGTCTATGAAGCTCAATTTGGGGGGTATCCGTGTGAAACTGCAGGGCGACCCTTATCTCTGTTCTTCTCAGGTGTCTTTGCACGCTATGATGCGTAACTTGCAACATGAGGGACAAGGGGTTTTGTTGGAACTGAGACAATTGCAGGTGGTGGATTCTTCTTTGAACTTTGCTTTGTCTACACCCCTGTCTCTGCCAATTTCTTCTTTACTGGATGAGTTCAAAGATGTTTTTGATATGCCTACGAGTTTACCCCCTACTTGGGCTACGGAGCATGCTATTGTCTTGCGTGAAGGCACTTCCCCTATCTCTGTTCGTCCTTACAGATACCCCCAGTTCCAGAAAGATGAAATTGAACGCCTTGTCTCCGAGATGCTAGCTGTGGGTATTATTCAGCCAAGTACAAGCCCTTACTCGAGCCCGGCCCTTTTAGTTAAGAAAAAGGACGGAAGCTGGCGTTTCTGTGTGGATTACCGAGCCCTTAACCGTGCCACGGTTCCGGATAAGTTTCCCATTCCGATTATCGAAGAACTTCTCGATGAGCTTAATGGTGCTTCTATTTTCAGCAAAATTGATCTTAAATCGGGCTACCATCAGATTCGTGTCCGCAGTGAGGATATTCCCAAGACCGCATTTCACACACACGAGGGCCATTATGAGTTCCTTGTCATGCCCTTCGGTCTTACTAATGCGCCATCGACTTTTCAGTCGTTAATGAATACTGTTTTCCATGATTTCCTTCGTTGCTTTGTTCTGGTGTTTTTTGATGATATTCTGGTTTATAGTGCTTCCAAAGTTACCCATTTGGATCACCTTCAGCAGGTCTTTTCTGTGTTGCGCGCCCACTGTCTTTTTGCTAACTCAAAGAAATGTATCTTTGCTCAGCCTAGCATTGAATACCTGGGTCATATTATCAGTGCGACTGATGCTTCTGTCGATCCTTCTAAAATCCAGGCCATGGTTGATTGGCCCCAACCATCTTCACTTAAAGCTCTTCGCGGTTTCTGGGACTTACAAGCTATTATCGCCGTTTTGTGCGTAACTACAGTAAAATAGCATGGCCATTGACACAGCAGCTTAAAAAGGATGCCTTCTCATGGAATGCGGAAGCTGAGAATGCTTTTCAAGAGTTGAAACGGGCTATGACGACAGTACCTGTGTTGGCCCTTCCGGATTTTTCCCAACCCTTCTTGATCGAGACAGATGCATCCGGTATGGGTCTCGGTGCGGTATTGATGCAGAATAATCGCCCTATAGCTTTTTACAGCCACAAGCTTAGTCCGTCTACATAGTCTAAATCTGTTTACGAGCATGAGTTAATGGCCATTGTCTTTGCCATTAAAAAGTGGCGCCCCTATCTTCTTGGTAGGCGCTTTACTGTACGTACCGACCAGCGTAGTCTTAAGTATCTGTTGGAGCAGCGGGTTGTCGAAGGTGAGCATCATAAGTGGCTCCTTAAGCTTATGAATTATGATTTTGAGATTCAGTACAAACCTGGTACTGAAAATGCCGTGGCTAACGCTCTTTCCAGAGTTCCTGCTGAAATGCACTTAAATTCTCTTACAGTCCCTATTTTTCTTGATTTTGATGACCTTAAGGAGCAAGTCGATGCAGAATCTTTTCTGGCCAACATTAAAAATGTTATACAACAGGATCCTGCTGCCTATCCTGCCTACTCTTTAGTTGGGGATCACCTTCGTTATCAAGGTAAATTGGTTATGCCTGCTTCTTCTCCATTTATTCCCCTCTTACTTAAAGAGTTTCATTCTGGTGTTGTGGGGGGTCACGCTGGTATCCGCCAGACATATCAGTGTATAGCAACTGAATTTTATTGGCGGGGGATAAAACATTTTGTTCAGGAGTTTGTGCAGGCTTGTGATGTGTGTCAACGCAGTAAATATGAAGCCATGTCTCCTACTGGCCTTTTGCAACCTTTACCCGCTCCTGATCAGATCTGGGAGGATATTGCTATGGACTTTATTGAGGCTCTTCCTAAGTCTAAGGGATTTGATACAATTATGGTGGTGGTCGATCGTTTCTCCAAGTACGCCGATTTCATCCCTCTCAGTCATCCTTTCTCAGCTCTCACGATTGCTCAGGCTTTCTTACACAACATAGTTTGTTTACATGGCATTCCCCGATCAATTGTGTCTGATCGTGATAAAGTCTTTATGAGTTTCTTTTGGTGCGAGCTGTTCACTTTGCAAGGTTCAGAATTGCGTCGTAGTTCAGCTTACCATCCTCAGACGGATGGTCAATCGGAGGTGGTTAGTCGCTGTTTAGAGACTTATTTGCACTGTTTTGCGGCTGATTCTCCCTCTCGCTGGTCTTCTTGGTAATCTTGGGCGGAATATAGCTATAATACCTCCTTTCACACTACTGCTGGTATGACACCTTTTAAGGTGGTTTATGGGCGTGATCCTCCTCCATTAATCCGCTATGAGCTTGGTTCTACGGCTAATGCTGATGTTGAAGTTGTTCTCCTTCAACGTGACGCTATACTTACTGAGTTGCGTGCTCATCTACACCGTGCACAACAAAAGATGAAGGACTCGGCTGATGCGAGCCGGTGTAATGTGAATTTTGATGTCGGGGATTTGGTGTAGTGCGACCTTATCGCCAGCAGTCTTTAACTCGCCGAGTCAATGAAAAGCTTGCCCCTCATTTTTATGGACCATTTGCTATTGTGGAAAGAATTAGTGTTGTCGCTTATAAACTTCAACTTCCTCTAGAGGCACGGGTTCACCCAGTTTTTCATGTCTCGCAACTCAAAAAGGCGATTGGTAACCATATCTCTTCTCTTGTGATTCCTTCCACTTTGTCTGTTGATATGGAAATGCTTGTGGAACCAGCTGCCGTGCGCGGTGTGCGTCCATCCACTATGCTTGGAGTTACTGGTTTGGAAGTGCTTATTCATTGGTAGGACCTGCCTGATTTGGAAGACTCTTGGGAGCCTTTTGACTTGCTTCAAGACCAATTTCCTCATTTTAACCTTGAGGACAAGGTTAGACTTTGGGCGGCGGGTAATGATAGGCCTCCAATTATCCTTACATATGCTAGGAGAGGGAAAGGGCAGCGTAAGCCAGGTCAGCAGTCGGTTAAGGAGGGAAATGTTTAGATATTGGTGTGCTTATTGTAGCTATGCCAGCTGGGGCTTATTGTAGCTAGACCTGTTCATGGGTCGGGTGGCCCGACGGGCCGAACCGGCCCCCGGACGGGCTTGAACATGTTTCTAGGCCCGCGGGCTTAAACTCAGGCCAAAAAGCCCGGCCTGCAATAAATTCAAGCCGGGCTCGGGTTTTGTCAAAATAGCCCGACCCGAGCCCGGCCTGGCCTGACCTAAAATTAGACTTAAAATGGGTTATGTGATTATGTCCATTTGAATAAATTTTTTGATTTAAGAATGTAAAACTATGTTTTAAAACGTAAAAGAAAGGGAAAAAAACCATCTTGTAGGCCCATTGTTCATTTAAATAGGAAAAAAAAACATATGAATTTTTAATTCTAATTTGAATAGGGAAAATTGTAATTTCTTTTATTAGGTCGGGCTTTGGGCTCGGGCTCGGGCTTCGGGCTTTTTATCAAGGCCGGGCTCGGACCCAAGTTATAGGCCCGTTGGCCGGGCCGAGCTCGGGCTCGGACCTAGCGTATTTCCATTAATGATGAGTAAAAGCCCGGCCCGAGCCCGGCCCATGAACAGGACTAATTGTAGCTATGACAGCTGGGCATTTCTAGAGGGAGTTAGTTATGATGTCAGGAGGGAATAAGAAGGTAGTTTCGGGATAGAGAGGGATCATTCTTTGTGTGAGGAATATTTTGAGTGTTTGGGAGAGCCGGCGGTCTCTCGAAGAACCGACCAACTGTTATTACTTTCCTTTGAATGAATACAAGTTTCTTTTCATTTGAGTTGTGTATTTTTGCTGTGTATCTGAGAATTGTGTGTGAGATCTCCGGGACATATCAGATACATTTTCTACCAAATTGAGATGGTAGAGGGGGAAGGTCATTGGGCAACCCATCTCTCTCTTTATTTGATTATGGAGGCTTTCTATGTACATCATTTAATTCAAATTCCTCACTATACTGTGCATTTACAGTAATCAACCCAAAATGACCATGTCATTGATAAAACTCAATTAGAAAACCTAGCCCACATTTGTAGAATAGGGAGCAAAAATTAACAAAGACTACCTTACGAAAAAAAATATATACTTGTTAATGAAAGTGATAAAATAAAACAACTTCCAATAGAGAGAACTCCAAAAGAAATATATTGTCATTTTGTGCAACACCAGATGTTCAAGACTTGAGTTTTGAAGCATTTATAACATTTGACAGAATGGGTTTCCAAATATTGTATAAAGCAGGAAAAAAACATCAAATGTAGCAATTAAAAATCAAACTTACTTTATAGCATCCCGGCACATGCGACTGATATCTTCCTTGACAGAGCTCAAGCCATGACCTATATAATAACCATTCTTCATCCTATCTTCGATTTCTGCAACCTGACAAATTGAAGTGCACAAAAAACTTAAGAAAATTTTCAGAAATCAGAGAGTTTACCAGGCACATTGTATTTGCATGACAAACATTGTGATCATACCTTAGGCACAAAGAAATCAAAGGTATTCTCCTTCATGATGTCCTTCAGACTGACAGTAAGAAATTCCTCCATCCTCTTATACCCATTTTCACATTTCTTACCGAGCAACCGCCTCATATGAGCATCCCTTGATAGAAGGGCTGATGACTTTCTAGCATCAAGTAACTTAGCACGTCTGTAAGAGCTCTGCTGGAGTGATTGACTTGCTGAGTCTATCTTATACCAAGTAGAGCTATAATCAAGAGAACCTCCAGGCTCACTGGAATCATCAAAGTGAGTCCTTGAGACCTTCAAAGCTTTGGAAACTGAGGAACTTCTCTCAGCTATTTGTCTAAGGCTCCTCATTTTTGAATACGATTCTTCAGAAATCTTAGTGTCATGAGTACGGGTTTTCTTCCAACACACATTCTGAAACTTTTGTGACAACTCTCTAAACTGGTTGCAACCCTGAATATCTATAGAAGATATACAAGGGAAGAAATGAATAACTTCTTCAAGTGTCCCAGCACTAATATTTGTGCAACCAGTTAAAGTAATAGATACTATCTTTTCTTTGCTATAACCATTCTGCAAGTCAAATAAATAGGTAAGTTAACTAAGGGAAACTGTCAATTAACTTATAGCCAGCATTTCTATAGTAAATCAATAGCCTACCATAATGTTCTGGAACATGGAATCAGTGCAGTTGGGGCCTGCAAATGACAAGTTAACCTCCTTGGAAGCACCTTTGTAAAGCCTGACTACAGTATTCCAGTGCTTACAAGTAGCAGCAGCGAATGCAAGGGACTTCATATCAGCTCTCAGAATATGGAAAACCCGAGCAAGGATGCATCCATTAAGCAGACCCCAGTTCTCCCTCATAGCCTCAGGACTTGTAGCATTTTCTTGGTCAAAATTAGTTTCACCACATAATTCCTCAAATGAGCAGTCACCTCTCTGGAATGTCTGGAAATCTGCTTCCATTTCAGAGTCTGTTTCATTTTCATCAACCAGCAACCGAGCTCTTTTACAAGCACTAACACTATTTTTACCATCATCCTCTGTCATTAATTAAAGGTAAAATAGATGAGAAAAAGTCACTAACTGGAAAATTAACAGATTATAACATGAGGTAAAAGTTGAATGATTGAATCTTCAGGACTAGAGAGCAGGCCCCTGATACACTTATGGAGTTTAAACCCCACAGAGCAATGTGTTGTTCCAAATGGGAGAGTATATAGGTCAACAACTCAACAATTTTCTCATGTGATGTTCATTGGATTAAGTCGGTGGGACTTTTGATCCATTTCCTCAGAGCACACTTCAAGAGACTGCTTTGGGTGGCAGAATCCTCTTCAACCAGATCCATGGTTGCTTCTAAGTGTAGGCCACCCAATGTTGTTAAAATCGTACAATTCATATCAAATCGTTCATAAGACAATATGAATCATATACATATATATAGCATTTTTTTTTGAAAAAAATGTATGATTTATGTATGAATCGTAGATTTGAATCACAAATCGCAAGTTATATGCAATTCATATCATTACTTAAAGAGTGGTTTTAAAAATGAAAAGACTATTGTAGCCCTCATTTTCTAAACTTTCCTTTATATGGAGAGGGGCAATTGTGTCCTTTTATATAAAACTTAAATGGAAAGTCATTAGTCAATCGAATGATAACTCTCTGTTACAAAAGTAAAAGGTTGGGCAGGAGCAGAAACCCTCCTCCACGACTGTTGCTGTGCTGCATGAAAGTTCCAAAGCCAAGTCTTTTCAATTGCTTCTTCTCAACTTTTTTTGGATTGCTGCAAGAACAGGGGCTAAGAGGCTCACCCCTACTCTTGTTGTCTTCTTCTTGTGGTACTAAGGGGCTCTCCCCTATTATTTTGAAATCCTCTTATTTAATACAAGAACAGGAGCTCCGGGCCTCCGGCCCATTTTCTACCCTTTTTCACACAAACAGGGCTCCACCCTATTATTTTTAATTCTTCTTTAGAGGCCAAAAACAGAGGCTCTGCCTTTAATTTTTACCCTCTTTCTTTACTTTTTCTCAAAAAAAAACACTTTTTTTATGTAAAATAGCATTTTTCCATCGTTTTAAACACAAACGACAAGGGCCTCGCTCAGCTATTTTATCCTTGTTTTGATGCAAAACCGAGGCTTTCCTCCATTTTTCATGTTGTTTTTGACACAAAAACAGGGTTCTGCCCTACTATTTTCCCCCCCTTTTTTTTGTGCAAAACAAGGTTCCCTTTCCCATTTTTCCTATTGTTTTTTACACAAAAACAGGGACTTTGGCCTACTATTTCCCCCTCTTTTTGCTTGATGCAAAACAGGGGCTCCTCCTCATCTTTTTTCCATTGTTTTGACACAAAACAGGGACTAAACCCTACCATTAGGGGCTCCGTCCCTTTTTTTCTTTCTTTTTGTATTCTTTTTTCCAAGAAAACAGAACACCTCATGTGTATTTAGACTTGAAAATTTAAATGTCAGACTTCAAAATTAAAATGTGTACATTAACCATGATATCTTAGTGTAGACTTAACAGGGGCTCTGCCCCATATTTTATCCCTTTCATTTAGTGGCTATTTGCACATGAAAACAGGGTCTTTCCCTTTTCCGCTTCCTTTCATCCCCCCCCCCTTTCTTTTGAGAAAAGATAACTGGTTGTATTAAGAAAAAAGAAGGAACATATGAGAAGATGTACAGACTACAAGCAAACAGCAAAAGAAATTACAAAGGTAGAATTCTTTCACTATACAGATTTTCCCTAAAGGTATCCAATTTAGCCAAACCGTCAGCTGTAGTATTTAGTTCCCTGGGAAATCCAGATTAGATTTACAGCCAAGGTGTTCAAAATGTCTCTGGCCTCGGTCAGGTAATGAGCTAGTCTTCATGGGCCTCCCTCCTCCCTAACTATCTTATTGTATTTGCAGAGTTACCTTTTATTATTAGAACAGACCAGCCCTTTTCTTTAGCAATTCGAAGACCTGTGAGTGCAGCCATGATTTCTGCTTTTGAAGAATCAGCAACTCCGATTGGGCCACTAAAAGCCCACTTAATGCTTCCATCCCTTCCTCTAAAAACTCTGCCAATCCCCACAGCTCTGGGATTGCCCAAGGCACTGCCTTCAAAACTCAAAATGAGCTCTGATTCCAAACTTACAGGAACAGCATTTAATCTTCAAGAAGGTCTAGGTGAAGAGGAAAGGATTTCCCCCAAATTTCTTTGCAGAACATTCAGAGATAAGCCTTTGAACTACACAACAGAAGCCCACAGATTGCCCAAAAAAATAGTGTGGGAAAGCAAATCTTCAAAAGATCTAGTTCTGTTCCGAAAGAGACAATTGTTTCTTTCTTTCCAAACACACCACATCACTGCTTGGGCAACCATACACCAGTAAATTTTCCCCTACTTCCAAGAGCACTGCCCCTCCATTGTCGGATAAAGTCAATTATGTTCAGAAAAAACGCAGCTGTACTCTACAAGATTAAGGAAGTAGGACCAAATCTTCCTTGTCGGATAAAGTCAATTATGTTCAGAAAAAACGCAGCTGTACTCTACAAGATTAAGGAAGTAGGACCAAATCTTCCTTGTATCTGGGCAGTGTAGAAGGCGGTGATTAGTGGATTCACCATCCTTCAGACATAAGGGGCAAGCACGGGGGGAGATAAACAATCTGCCTTTGCTCTTCTTCTGAACCAAGTCACAAGTGTTGATTTTGTTGAGGCAGGCCTCCCACACAAAGAGACTCTAGAGGGAACATTAGAGCACCAGATCCTCTTGTGAGGAAAACAAGAGTTGGAGATTCCCAGAACCAAGGCCCTGAAGGACTTAGTTGAGAATTTTCCATCAGGTTGAAGTTTCCAAATGCATTGCTCTGGTATTGCTAAGGAAATGTAAACCTCACTTAGAGAACTTGAGATTTGCAGTCTCATCAATCTCTACTAGGTCTTCTGAAATTTAGATTCCAGTTAACTCCAGAGGGCGAGTGTTGATTTTGTTGAGGCAGGCCTCCCACACAAAGAAAGAGACTTTAGAGGGAATATTAGAGCACCAAATCCTCTTGTGAGGAAAACTAGAGTTGGAGATTCCCAGAACCAAGGCCCTGAAGGACTTAGTTGAGAATTTTCCATCAGGTTTAAGTTTCCAAATGCATTGTTCTGGGGTTGCAACGGAAATGTAGACCTCACTTAGAGAACTTAAGAGATTTGCAGTCTCATCAATCTCTACATTTCTTAAAGGTCTACTGAAATTTAGATTCCAGTTAACTCCAGAGGGTGAGGATTGGATACAGGAAGCAACAGTAACATCTTTAGTACATGAAGGTTGAACTTGAACAAGCGAGGAAAAGTGTTGGCCAAGGTATCTTCCCCCCACCAAAGGTCAGTCCAAGTTTTGATTTTAAAACCGTTACCCACTTTGAATCTGTTGAAAGAAATGAAAGAGGAGAAGGTTGAAGAAATACCTTTCCAAAGGTTTGAAGCTTTTACCAGATTCAAATGCACCTTACTATCCCAACCATTAGCTTGCCTTCCATACTTGCTGCTAATGACAGAAGTCCAAATAGCATCTGTTTCGACAGGGAACATCCTTAGCCACTTCCCTAAGAGTGCTTGGTTCCTCTCCTTGACATGTTCTAATTCGAGACCCCCAACTTCCTTAGATTTGTAAACCTGATCCCATCCAACCATAGTTTTCAAGGCGTCTAGGCGATTCTGGGCGACACTGGGGCGCCTAGGCATTGCCTAGGCAATAAAAATTTTATAATTTAAAAAACCGACTTTTGGCTAGTTTCCTAGTTTTATATACCATGTATGTTAATTGAAAAAAAAAAATAGCAATTCTCTTTATTAAGAACATTAAATTTTCTCTAAAAATGTGGCAAATCATCACACCTAAAAGATATAAATCTTTTACATATATTAATTTCATTATTTTCAAAAATAATACTACTGTAATAAGTATTTAATAGAGTAAATTCATATTAATTAGCAGCTAAAGAAGGTTATTAACTTTATATGATAAGTATTCAAGATGGAAAGTAAAATAGAAAAAAAAAAAAACAAGAATGGAGTTTTCTTTCTTTCTTTCTTTTTCTCTTCTCAAAACCCTTTGATCTTTTAAATTTCAATAGTAAAACATTAAAACAAAGTATAATTGATATATATATATATACATAGCATATAATAAAAATGTATTAACACATACATTAATAAGATACAGCAATATAAATGGTATTACAAAAGGCGCCCGCCTTGTCATTTTTGTCGCCTAGGCAGGGCGAGGCACCCAGCCAAGGGTGCCTAGTCGCCTAGGCAACACCTAGGCTGGCGCCTAGGCGACTTGACAACTATGCACCCAACTAGATGCAGTGTTTTAAAAGTCGCACCTCAGGAAAACCTAGGCATGGAGGAAAGGCACATTTCAGGTTTTGCCCTTCGCCCAGGTCCAGGTGTATGCCCTTCAGGAAGGCGCTCGCCTCTGAGCCTAGGCATGCGCCTTAGGCCAGGCGCTAGGCAGCCCAGTCGAGCGCCTTATGTATGTATTCAAATTTTTTTGTTTAATTCTCTATGGTTTAGTTTATAGATAGATATTATCATGTATAAAAGTTATTTTTCTTTTATTTTTTTACACCTGTTGCATACCATATGGTAAAAGAATAAAAGAATAATGGGAAATGAATCAAAACTTCCCAAAAAAGCAAAAGAAGTCTGATCGTTGAACTCCAGTCCAAGGCTCCATGAGCAAACCTTCTTGATCGTTCAGGTCCAGAATTCAGATTCAATCCATTCTTCAATCTTCCAGTGGCACATTCAATCAAAAATAGGTAACTTCTTTCTGTCTTTCTGTCTTTCTGTCTTTCTTTTCTTCTTTCTTTCTTTGTCCTTTATTTTCTTCTTACTGTTTTGCACTGAAAACAGGGGCTCCGCCCCTTCTTCTTCTTTCTTTCTTTCATTCATTTTTTTTTTATTCTTCACTGTTTTGCACCAAAAACAGGGGCTCCACCCCTTCTTCTTCCTCTTTCTTTCTCTGTTTCTATTTTTTTTCTTCTTCACTGTTTTGCACTGAAAACAGGGGCTCCACCCCTTTTTTTTTTCTTCCACAGTTCCACTGGTTTGCTGTTTGCACTGAAAACAGGGGCTCCAAGGCTCCAGCCCTCTTCTTCTTCTTCCTCCCTATTTTCTTTATTTCTTTTTTAGTTTTATTTCTTTATTTCTTTCTTAGTTTTTTTTTTTTCTTTCCACTGTATGCTTCATCAGTTTTACACCGAAAATAGTGGTGCAAGTTCCATTTATTTTTCTTTCTTTCTTCCAATGATTTTATCATTTTAAACATTTTTTTTTTCTTTCTGCTACCAATTTTATTCTTTTTTTCTCTAATTTTTATACTAAAACATTGATTCTGTCTTAGACTCATAATAGGCTTTACTGTGGTGTGGTCTTGAAGTCTTGGAGATTCACATCACATCCGATTCAGGTAAATACACTAATTTTCTATAGGTCTGCTGTATCTGTGTTTAGTTTTTTTTTTATATTTTTCAATATAATTATACTTGTAACTTAATAGTTATGTTAATAGGTTTTACTGTGTTTAGTTTTGATACTATGTTATTTTAATTATTTAATTGTTTAGAACTTTAGACTTTAGAATAGAAATTAGAACTTTAGATGCCATTGTCATACTCACATCTTAACTCTTAACTCTTAGAAATTTAGATTGTATTGTTTTTTGTATTTTTCTGATTTTTTTTAAATTTTTATATATTTTTTCTATTTTTTTGCACTTTCTGAAAATTTTGTGCGCCTCGCGCCTTGTGCCTTGCGCCTCAGGCGCAAATTGGCCCCTGTGCCTTTTTTGCACCTTGCGCTTTTAAAACACTGGGTAAGCTGGCTTAAAAATGGTCTGGTTCCATGATTGATCCAAAAAAAATGGTCTGGTTCCATGGCAATACTGAAACACCGTGAAAGAGAAGAGTGACAGAAAGGGAACTAGTTATCACCTTTTGCTGGATCCATAAACCAGCCAATCAGTTGGCTGATGCAATGGCAAGACAGGGAGTCAATGGAGAACACTTATTCCGGGGCCAGATAGGAACAAGTATTGTGACACAAATTGCATGACAAAAAGGGATCACAGGGTAGTAGGTAGTGACAGTCAGCCTGAGACGGGAGATGCAATGCACCTTTGTGCATACTATTGTTCTTTATTCTAATCAATAAAGCATCTATTAACAACCAAAAATTGCTAATGTGATGATTATGCCACCCAAACCATTCTGAATATCATAACTATCCAAGAGAGTAGGAAAGATCAATGTTGGGATTAACTAGTTGATAAATTGGGTATTTGGGTTAAATATTGGAAGATAGCTCCTAGGTAGACCCATTGATAACAGTCCCCTTATTCACATACATCCTTGTATCAATACTTTTATCCAAAAATAAGAAAGGAAAATGAAAAAACAGAACAAAGAACTCACACATAACTTCAAGGATTTTCTCATACCTGATCTTCGGGATGAGAAAGAACTTTTTGCAGTTGCTAAATTCAAGGGGAGCCTTTCCAATTCCTTCTTTGGCTGTTTAGCAGTGATCCATGGATCCAAGACCTCATTTATAGCAGCAGCAAACTCCCGGCTCTTGTAAGACTTCATGACCAACTCATGTAGCTTCCCACGAGCAAAACCAATAAATTGTGGGTGCAAACTGTGAAACGAACTTAAAGCAACATTGCCCACAACTTCTGCAGCAACCTCTGATTGAGAAAGGTGAACTCCAGATGAATCATTATCTGCTCCTTTTTCTTCTTGGGCATGGCTAGCAGCATTGGATGCTAGTGCAGTAGAGGTAACCGGAACCCAAATTTTATCAACTTTCCTGAAAACACTGGTATAGTTCTGGATATTACCTTTATCAACCAAAGCTTGCAACTCTGAGAATGACGATGGTCCATATTCATGGCCAGCACCATCAAGGTAGTACCAATCACCCAAATGCAATTGTAGTTCATCTATTGTGCAAACGTGATCTTTTTGAGTGCTAATGGGTGTTATACACTTCTGTAAACCCAGCAAATCCTGTTCAATATTCTTTTTGGATCCAGGAGCACCTTCTGATAATGAATTCTTGTTGTCACTACTTCCAGCAAAAGAACGTATGGATCTTGAATGACGATCATTTCCTCTAACTCTTATGCAAGGTTCAGAGATAAATGAACCATGGTCCTTGACAACACAAGCATTTATCCTGACAACTGGTAGCATAATACCCTTTGCTCCCCTAGCAGCCAGTGGTTTGGCTTGGCTTAGCTTGCTTATTCCATTGAAATCATTCCTATCATCAAAGAAAGAGAAGGCCCACGGGGGTAAATCAAGTCTTCTACTGTGCGAATGATAGTATAACTCATCCTTCCTATGCCACTGAGGGTCCTCATACCCAGATTTTGGCATCTGGCAAAGCGGGTAACCATCATTGATGACAAGTTTCTTTTTTGATGATCTATCCTGGGCAGCTTCATCATTCCTCTTCCAATCACCACCCTTGCAGGACCACCGCCCAGAAAACCAGTCAACAGAATCACCACCACCAAAAGCATAATCTTTGTCATGAAGTGCAGGCAACCTAATTTCTAAAGCTTCTTTTGATGTAATGTCAAAGGATCTCACAGAGTCCTCATCTCTTTGATGTCCATACGCCTCCCCAGTGCCAGATCGGAACCTTGTGAAACCTGCACATGCATGCAATAAACTCAAAATGGGACATGAACTGGAGAGGAAAATAAGTTGTTTAACCATCTTTCAAAACTTATATGAATAATCTCTGTGATGATGCATTGGCAGAAAAAAAAAAATGACTCATGGTAATACAATAATAACAATTATAATGCCATAGTATATCCTAAAGACCACTTTGAGGTCACCTTCACTAATGGAAAATCTACATTTTAGGTCCATTCTGACTGTGGATCAAGTTTCCTTTTGGGGTCCATTTTGCAAAAATTTGACGAAACGTAGATATGTTCTTTTTGAGGTAACCATTATAACAATTATAATGTTCTTTTTAGTTAAAATTCTAAAGACCATTTTGAGGTCACCTTCAGTAATGGAATATCTCCAAAATGGATCGTGAAACACCATAGTATGACCCAACTCCAAAAGGATTTCATACACCCAAAAAAAATCAGATAGTTAAAATTTTCAATTGGAATATTTCCATGCAAGCTAATGCTTAGGTACACCACTCACTAAACTTGACCTCACTTACATATGTAAGCACTATGGCAGCCAAGACAATGCCTAAACGTCCCCAAACCTCCTATATGTATAGACTGTTCCCTGGGTGAACAGTAGACCAAATCAATTGCACAGCACCAATGCCTAACACCAAATTGATTGCTCACAGATTTGCAACATATGCACATATGTTAATTCCAGATAAATAAATCAATGAGCTAAAATCAATGCAAATCCAGAAGTACCTTCATAGCTACCCCATTTCTCCCATTCTATGTGCTCAAAGGTTGCATGTAGTACTTCTGCAAGCCAACAAAACAGGGGAAAATACAATCAAAATAATCAAACTTACATGAAAACAACAAGAACAGAAGAATGCTTCAGAATAGTAAGAAAATGGGAAAGGAAAATGAAAAGAGAAGAAAAGTGTACCTCCAATGTTCTCGAGTTCCTTCCCAGGAATAATAGTGTAACCCCTTAGCAACTCCCCAACCCTTTCATCAATACGGAGATCTTCTATGAGCTCAGGTTCAACTAAACCGCTGGTAGCTTGTTCTTGTCTATACTGATTAACAGATTGTGCAGCATCGCCAGCATCTGACAACAGGTTCCCAGGAGCCTCAGGAGGGCTTACTAGCTGAGTTATAGAATCTGAAACAATTGATGGGAAGTTTACAGACACCAATGGAGAAGCAGCATTTTCAACTGTTACCCACCTATCACTCTCCGAATGCTTTATTAAATGATCTGATAGAAGAACCCCTTCATCAACAAGCCTCTTAAGGTCACGCAATTTAGAAGGACCTTGTTCAATACCAAGATGGTCGAGGTAAAACCATTTTCCTTGGTTTGAATCAACCATGACTGGAACATGTGGTGGTGTGTCACTTATATCCATGTCCTCTTCCATGGAGAGAAGCTCATCTGGAACTCCATCAACCTGAGGAGGTTCATTGGTCTCTGTGCTTGGGTTTTGCAACTGTTCTTCTTTGTGAGATTGATCGTTGACATTTTTCTCAACAGAACTACCACCATCATGCAAACTGGTGTCTTCTGGTTGTCTACTTGAATGCCTATGAGGATCTCCGACAGAATCCACCTGGTCGAGTTTTTCTTGGTGCCCTGTACTTCCATACCGATCATGCCGTCTATCACTCTTTCTACTAACTTCTCGATGATCACGGGTCCGACCACAATGAAGAGGCGACTGTTCCAAGTAACCCGGGGTCAGGTCCCTGCGGTCATGGCGCCTTGATCTGTCATATGGAGACCGCTCAGCATGAGTGGGGCTTTTGTTCCTAAGCTCATGGTAACGGGCCCGATCACGTGGGGACCTCTGACTGTGGACAGGACTTCGATCCTTATAATCATGATGCCGGGTCCGGTCATGTGGGGACCGCTCAGAATAACTTGGACTTCGCCTCCGGCAATGTCTGTCATGCACTCCTCTTGAAGATAAAGAAGAATCATAATGCCTAGATGAATACCTGCTTGATGATGAGACCCTTGATGAAGAGGAAGAATTCCTAAACGAGCTCTCCACCGAACAGCGTGAGTATTGCTTCTCCGAGTAGCCAGACCGGCTACTGTCATCAGTAATCCTCCGGCTTCTAGAACCTGAATAATCAACATATTCCCCATGGTATTTGCGCGTGCTGCTGTCGGAATCTGTACTATACCGTTTCAGCCAACTTCCAGAGGCGTACTCTCTCCCGTGGTTCTTCCCATCGCTGTGTTCGCGCTTGTAGGAACCTGGTTCCTCGTCTATGACTCTTGAACTGATCTTTGAGCCCCTCTCATGATCCCACCTGGAAGACCTTTTTCTACGCTCACTGTCAATTCTAGTGAAATCCTTTCTCTGAGAAGCATCCTCATCGGAAAACCTTGTAGAAGGTGGTGTATGATCTTGCTCACGTTTTCGCTCTCTTACGGAACCAAATCCATCCTTCACCACTTTCTCCGGTTCACCTCTCCGTGGTTCCCCTGAACTGTAGTCTGACCTTTCTACCTCACTTTTTCTCCACTTCACTGAATTGAACTCTCCCTTCTCTAGTTCTCTCCGCAGTCTTCCTGCACAAAATTCTCCCTTCTCTACTTTCCCCTTGGGCCATTTTTCTGGAATGAACTCTCCTTTCTCTACCTCCTCTTTCCTCCATCTATCAGGAACTAACTCTCCCTTCTCAGCTTCTCTTTTTTTCAATTTATCTGGAACAAACTCACCGTTCTCCAATTCTGCTTTCGGGCCCTTCGTTAAACACAATTCTCCCTCCTCCATTTCATCCTTCTTTGGCAGCGAGTTGGACAGAATCTCGTCCTTCTCAACTTCCCCTTTCTTCCCTCTCTCTAAACCCAATTCCCCCTTCTCTGCACCTCTTTTTCGCCCTTTGACTGAACCGAAATCTTCTTTCTCTACTTTCATTTTCTTCTCATGCTCTCTCTGAACTTGTGATTCTGCAAACTGAAGAGACTTGGAGTTGAAACCACCATTGCCCCCGCAGAACATATCCGGAATTGGAAACCTTTCCATAACATGCTGGGAAGGCACGCAGGCGACTCCGCCATCACCCATGGAAATCCAAGGACTACGGACAAGAACCCTAATTCTCCCCTTCCCTGTGGGTATCGACGCTCATACTGCAATTCCTTCCGCCGGCTCAATGAAGACACCAAACTCGAAACCCTAATTTGCATCAAAAACAAAGCCATAAACCAAGTTAGTAAAAAATAATCTAATAAAGCAATGTAGGGTTCCGGAAACAACAAAAAGAATTCAAAAACGCTTGAAACTGAGAATCAAAAAGGAACAAAAACCAAAGAAAACTCCGAAATTTATAGCCGACGTTCTGAATGCCAGGTCCAAAAACATACAATATATATGCAAATCAAAATCAATAAGAGAAAGAAAACTCACGACGAAAACCGAAGAGCTAGAGCAGTGGATCCGTAAGAGATTTCAGGAGATTAAACTGTAAATCCACGACAATACGGGAAGACGTACTCATGGATATACGTAAATGAAAAACGCCATGAAAGGGCTGCAAATGAAGCTCTATAACTCTCAGTAATCTCCTCTGCTCTCTTCCCTCCCTTTTCTCTCTCACAGAGATGAAAAAAGTCTGTTTGTTTTTTCTTTTTTTTTTATCTTTTCTTTTTTTCGTGTCTTCCTCTCTCTACCCTCCTAACTTATTCGGGAAACGATACCGGAGAAATACCGTCGAAAGCAGGGCATACGAAGACGATGAGATCGTATGTTAGTGTTAGACCATGGAGCAATAGGATATATATATATATATATATGGTCGCAAGTTGAAGCTCTCCGACTCGGGAGTTGAGGCTGGATGGATTCGGTTGATGGGCGAATGGGCGATTGAGATTTGGCCCATTTGGGGGAGTGCGAGATTTTCTTTTTTTTTTATTTATTTTTTTATGTTTTGTAAGATACGGATTACGGAAGGTATCCGTTTGTTCTAGCAGTGAAGAAGGGAAGAGTTCTCTTACAGTTAGTTTCTCAGTAGAGAGAGCATGGTCGGTGGGAACTGGGAATAGAACTGTGGTGGGGGCCTTTTAGTAAATTTGAACTTTATTGGCACTCAAATAATTGTATTTACCAATAAACTAATTAAAATTAAATTTTATTTTTAAGGGTTTGGACTATTGGAGGGAACCCCCAGGGTCTCAGGGAGCAGAATCCAATCTCTTTTGATTTCTTTAATAAAAAAAGATAAAGAAAAAAAATAGCCTGTTGGGGATATTTTGTATAACGGTTTGAAGTATGAATGAAGCCCAAACTCCCAAGAGTGATGGGTGAGACGTAGCAAGACCTCTTGTCTCACGGCTGCCGGCGCCGCACCTCTTTCTCTCTCTCTCTAAATCCTTCTTTTGTCATTTAATACATCGAGGCAACAAAGTGGATTTTGTTCTTTTAACTGGTAAAATGACGCGTGCTTCTCACGTGTACGTTAGCTTCCGATGAGCTTTGTGATCATACGTCATCAAATTAAACTTTAAATGAGCAAATCTAATATGTCAGAAAAATACACTTGAAATCATTGGTTGAACATCTCAAATTCTTGACCCCCTACGAGGTGCTTTGATGATTTTAGACACATGGAAGAAAGAAATTTACATATAGGAGCCGAACTAAACAAAACAGGCCAATGCATTGCCAAACAAAATTAGGATCCAATGAGAATTATTGTTTTCAAATGACTAATCCTTTAAAAATTCTAGATTAGAATCAAATTATGGGAGATGTTCCCAATGAACGACTAAAAATGTTGTGAGGTTGGTGTGAGGAGAAAATCCGAATCACCCCAAATTTGTGTAATTGGGTCCGCTTTTTTCCTTTTTTACTAGAAAAATGCAAAATAGAGAAAACGTAGGTGATGTTTGGCATCAATGCTGATATTCCTCATAGATTTTTTTCAAAAATCGGTAAATTAAATTTTGTTATTTGCTATGATTTCTGTCTTGTAAGTCGATATTTGAGAAATCAGATTCAAGTCTGTTTGGTACTGATTTTCAAAGTCCAATTATTTTTGTATTAGAGTTATTATTCAATGCCATATCATCTTCAAAAAATCGAAATTAATTGAAAATCAGAAAGTCACCAAAAAAAAGTAATCCTTGAAAAATGGCTGATTTCAAAATCATCAAAATCGGCCAACCAAACAGAAATTTCAACGCCGATTCTTCTAACACTAAGGTGGCTCCAACATGGCAATGATTTTTAGGAAATCAGCATCGATGCCAGACATCAGCATAGTCATGAAAGAGCATGAAAAGAAAACGATGCATGTTAATATAAGTTATAGCAACATTCCTCCTAGTCCAGAAAACATAATGAGTGGAAAGACTAGATAGACCGATTTGAAGGTTGGCTTGGATACAAGGCCAAGAAACCACACAAGATACATCAATCATAATATAATGGGACTTCTTCTCAATTAAAATATACAAAATGGACATCACAGCCATACAAGGAATTTGATGGAGGGTGATTTGGCCCGATCGCATAATGGGGGAACACGTGGAAATGACTCGACATAAGTGACAACTCGGCATGACAGCCTGGCCGCAACTCAGCGTGATGAGCTCGTTGGAGCCCAGCCTGATAGCTCGACACGAGCAACAGATCGCTACAAGGTGGTATTTAGGTTACCGCGAGCTCTCTCCCAAAGGGGGAGCGCCCCGAGGTCTCTCCAAATGAGGAGCCCCCAAACTCTTCCACAATAAGGAGCCTCCGAGCTCCTCCTCAGTAAGGAGTCCCCGAGCTCCTTCTCAAGAAGGGAGCACCCCAATCTAAGATCCCTGGGTAAGGAACATCCTGAACTGAAGGCACTTCGGGCAAGCTCGCTAGTAGGTTCCTGCCCAAGCCTAAGTAATCGACTCAAAGACTTACTTCGGGCAGAAGCATCTCAATATGTCAGCAGTAGCTCGGTACTAGGTAACTCGGTGCATCGCCTAACAACCATACCTGCCAGATCTGGAGACTACACTCACGTCTCTGGCCAGGCGGCGTCGTGCCTACCTGGCTCTGATAAGTGTCCCTTGTCTGGCAGGGCCGTACCCTACAATGGTTACCTACGCCCACTACCTCAGGTCTGGCAGTAACGGCTGCAACAGAGAATCAGTGGCGGTTACGCCAAAATTGACAGGGCATCAGTATAAAAAGGCCCCGATCCCCAAGGGACAAAGGTAATTGATTTCGCGCTATCTACACTCTTAGCTCTCCTTGTATTCTCTGCAATTATCTCTCAGAATTCTAACTTGATCGTCAGAGTGTTCCCGCCGGGTGAGCTCCCCAGGAATCCTTCACTGTCTTCTCCATCTCAGGTGTTGTCCGTCGCCAGCTAGGAGCCAGGCCACCGCCAGCTAGGAGTGACCGGATCGCACTACATCATTTGGCGGCGTCTGTGGGAACGCTTCAAAAAGCCTTCCACCAAAACTTTGCAGACTTCAGTTCTCATGGCTTCCTCCAGCAACGCCGGACGCAGTGCAGAAATGAACACCGCCGGGGAGCAACTCCAAGTCCCAACGGTGTGTATTGGACAGTTCATCGTCCCCCTCTCCACGGATGGAGTTCCCATTCTGAACGTGCCTCAGACAATGGCACCCGTGAACGCTCCACTCCGTTTCACAGTTGGAACAACCTTCATCGAACCCTCCCTTGTTCCTTCGGTGATCGCCCAAAACCAGCTTGAAGACCTAGTGCAATGCATGCGAGCTATGCAAGCTCAGATGCAACAGGTCTAGCAATTCCAACTATATCAGCAGCAAGTGTTGCACCAAGTTTCTTAGGATCACTACCAGCAGTAGTTTCCTCTGCTGCCTCAGACCCAGCAACCGCTTCCTCCTCGACATCCAGCAGCGCAACAAGTCAGGCCTCACCGTCGGAATGAACGTCCTTCTCGCCGGGGAGAGACCTCTCAGACCCAGAATCCTCTCAAGAGTCAAGTCTCATCCCATGGGAGGAAGGAAAGACCAGTTACCCCTGCCTCGCCGCGCGCGGTCAGGTCGGGAGGGTCCCAGCCTACTAGACCCGCATCGCCTCAACTTTCCGAGTTCGTGGCCCCGCTTGTGGAGAACCGGTTCGAGGTATTGGCCACAGATTCCATGCAAGATCCCTCTATCCGCAGCCATCACCAACAATTCGTCCCCCTCGCCGCGAAAACTGTGCCCGACAATACCGAGGCCAGCAGCACCAACGCGGAGCCCGCAAAAAAGCAGTGGAGACGTCGCCGAGCTCCCCGAACTACAACGCACTACTTGCCCAAACTCAAAGGAAAAGAAGAGGTAAGCTCGGGCGAAGTGAAAGCCACTTCGCTCCTCTCTGTACCATCCCCTCTATCTCCTAAACTCTTGGTCGTCCCAATGCCCAAGGACTTCAAACTACCTCCCCTAGACAAATATGATGGATCGTTCGACCCGAATGACCATGTTGACGCCTTCCAATCACATATGCACTTGGCAAGGGCCGATGAGTCCTGCATGTGCGTGGCTTTCTCCACCACTTTCAAAGGAGTGACCCGCACATGGTATAGGAACCTCACGCCCGGATCAATAAAAAGCTGGGTGCAATTCGTGCAAGTCTTCACTTCTCATTTCGTCACCAGCAAGCGGTGCCCGAGAACCCAGGAGAGCTTCCTTGGCATAGTCCAGAGGAAAGGAGAATCTATCCGAAGTTACATCAAACAGTTCAATAACGCTTGTTTACAGATACCAGACCTAGACCCCGCAGTTCAGCTTACAGTGGCCAAGAGAGGCATCACGCACAAAGAATTCAAGTGGCACGTGGTTGTTAATCGGCCCAAGACTGTAATTGAGTTCCTCAAGCTCGTGGACCGGTTTATAGGGACGGAGGAGGAAATCAACCAGAAGGGTGAGCAGGTCCCTGAAAAAAGAAAAAGGGAAGTCGAGTCCTCGACCCAAGGGGACAGAAAGAAGAAAAAAGACCCAACTCGAGGGGCAAGGCCAGGTCATCCTTTCCAAGCTCCACCAGCAGAGAGGACAGACTACACGCCTCTGAACGCGAAGTGGGCCGAGATCCTTATGGCGATCAAGGACGCCCCGTACGTGAAGTGGCCACCCCGACTTAGAGAGGACCCTAATGTAAGGAATAAGAACTTGTATTGTAGCTTCCATAAAGATCACGGTCATAGTACTAAGAGTTGTAAAAACCTCCGCGATGAAATAGAGGAGCTCATCCGTCGCAGATACTTAAGAAATAATAAAGCAGGTCAGTAGGGGGCAAAGTATAGATGCTCCTGAATCCAGCAGCAGGCAAGCAGAGCAGCCATAGAGGCAGCCCCCGGAGGAGAGACCAGTTCGGGGGACTATCCATGTGATCGTCGGAGGATGGATTGTTGCGGGCTGCACCTCGGCTGCAGCTCGGACATCAACCCGCGAGGTCAGAAGGGAAGACCAGAACCCCCCAAAGCGGCCAAGGACAGAAGACCCGATCTTCTTCACGGAGGATGACGCGTGCGGGGTCCACTACCCCCACGATGATGCGCTCATTGTGAAGATAAGGATTAACGACTTCAAAGTCAAGCGTGTCCTCGTCGACTCCGGCAGTTCGGCGGACATTCTTTTCAAGGCGGCATTCGACAAGCTTCAGCTCCAAGAAAGCAACCTCAAGCCCGCAAGTACTCCCTTGGTGGGCTTCAGCGGAGAGGAAGTCAGGCCCCTTGGGAGAATCACTGTACCTATGGAGGTCGGCACCTGGCCTAGCATAGTGAGGCTCAACCATGACTTCCTGGTGGTCACGACTCCCTCCCCGTTCAATGCCATAATAGGTCAGCCCATCACCCACGCCCTACGTGCGGTGGTCTCCACCTACTATCTGGCGATGAAGTTCCCTATGGACTTCGGAGTTGGGGTGGCACGAGGCGATCAGCTTGAGTCTCGCAAGTGCTACATCGCCGCCCTCAAAGGGAAAGCCTAGGTGGCAGACGACCTCGAGTTGGAGCGACCTGCGGAGCAGTGCGAGGAGTGAGTTGCACCCAGAGAAGAGACTGTCTTCGTCCCAACTTCGACAGAGGACCCAACTCGGACACTCTAAATCACTGCTTCAATCGAGGAGCCTCTGCGATCCTAACTGATAAGTTTTTTACTTGAAAATTTAGATGTTTTTGCATGGTCCGCGACAGAGATGCCCGACATAGACCCTAGCATCATAACTCACAAGCTGAATACTGATCCTGTAGTTAGGCCCGTTAAACAGAAGAAACGCAACTTAGCCCCAGAGCGCTGGAGAGCAGTTGATGAGGAGGTCGGGAAGCTCCTCACAGCCGACTTTATTAGAGAGGTTCATTTCCCGAGCTGGGTAGCCAACCCTGTCCTGGTAAAGAAGGCCAACGGTAAATGGCGCATGTGCGTCGATTATACCGACCTGAACCGAGCTTGTCCGAAGGATTGCTTCCCACTCCCCAAGATTGACCGCCTAGTGGACGCGACCTCAGGGCACGAGATGCTGAGTTTCTTGGACACCTACTCGGGCTATAACCTGATAAGAATGAACCTTGCCGACGAAGAAAAAATGGCCTTTATAACCGAACTAGGCCTGTACTGCTACAAAGTCATGCCCTTTGGATTAAAAAATGTCGGGGCTACCTTTCAAAGACTTGTAAATAAATTATTTGAGCCATTAATTGGTAGAAAAGTAGAATGTTATGTAGACGACATGGTCGTCAAGACTCAGTTTTCAAATGATTTAATACAAGACTTGCATTCTGTTTTTGAGATTTTGCGTAAATTTAATATGAAGTTAAACCCGAACAAGTGTGTTTTCAGTGTCACCTCAGGTAAATTCCTAGGGTACATCGTTAACCAGCGTGGCATTGAGGCCAACCCGGATAAAATTAAGGCCATACTAGAAATGAGACCACCCCAGAAATTGAAGGAGGTTCAGAGGTTGAATGGCCGCATAGCCGCTCTGAGCCGCTTCATGTCCAAATCAGCATATCACTGCTTGCCTTTCTTTAAGGCAATCAAAAGCAGAGGCTTTGAATGGATCGAAGAGTGTCAGCTCGCGTTCGACGAGCTCAAAAGGTACCTCGCCAGCATCCCAGTCTTAACCTAACCCGAGGAAGGTGATGTTTTGGAGTTGTACCTCTCTGCAAGTGACGAGGTGGTCAGCTCGGTACTGATAAGAGAAGTAGATTGGGTCCAACGACCCATCTACTATGTTAGCAAAGTGTTGCAGGGTGCAGAAATGAGGTATCCAGAGATCGAAAAGTTGGCGTATGCGCTAGTCATTGCAGCTCGGAAGCTCCGTCTGTACTTCCAAGCTCATACCGTCGTCGTCCTCACCAACAAGCCTCTGAGGCAAGTCTTGCTCAAGCCCGAGGTCTCTGGTAGGTTGATGAAGTGGGCCATCGAGCTTAGCGAATACGACCTCCAGTACAAGCCGTGAACTGCTATCAAGTCCCAAGCCTTAGCTGACTTTGTCGCGGAATGCACTTTCAGCACCGAAGTCCCCAGGCCAATCGAGCTCGAGGCCCCCAGGTCGGATCAGCTCGAGGTTCCCAGGCTGGTTGAGCTTGAGCACCGTGAGGTAGCAACCAGTGCGGCTTCTCTCCTAGTTAGATCGAACCCGAGCTGGGATAAGGAGCCCTGGATCCTTTACGTGGATGGCTAGTCCAACCAGCAGGGCAGCGGAGCTGGAATTGTTCTGTATGGACCAAGCGGGGTGACACTGGAGTATGCGTTGCCCTTTGAGTTCGTGACATCTAACAATGAAGCAGAGTACAAGGCGTTAATAGCCGGGCTGGCTCTAGCAAACGAAGTGAAAGCCAAGCACATCGTCATCTGCAGTGATTCTCAGCTCGTGGTCAACCAAGTTACTGGCGAATATGAAGCTCGCGAGCCAACCATGATCGCCTACTTAGCCAAAGTAAGAGAGGCTCTGCTCAACTTCCAGTCCCACTTCATTAAGCAAATCCCGAGATCTGAGAACACTGAGGCTGACGCCCTATCCCGATTAGCCAGCACCAGTGATAATACCATGAGAACCGTGTATATAGAGAACTTGCCTCGGCCTAGCATTCTCGGGGGGGCAGAGGAGGTCGCTCCTGTCGTTCAAGCAGAGCCGAGCTGGATTGATCCACTCACGAGCTTCCTGCTACACGGGACCCTGCCTGCAGATTGCAACGCCGCCAGAAGGGTAGAGCGTCAGGTGGCCAAATACGTCATAATAGACAAACGACTATGCCAAAGATTTTACACGCTCCCCTATCTACGCTGCTTGCGACCTTCCGAGGCCGAGCTCATACTCCACGACACTCATGAGGGCCTGTGCGGCGGACACTTGGGGGACAGGGCCCCCACCCAGAAAGCGCTACGACAAGGATACTACTGGCCAACGATGAAGGCAGATGCGATCGATCTCGTCAGAAGATGTGACAAGTGCCAGAAGCACGCCAACATCCACCACCAGCCTGCCGCCGATCTGAAGTATCTCACCAGCCCATGGCCTTTCGCACAGTGGGGGATCGATATATTCGGACCATTTCTGCCAGCGACAGGGCAGAGGAGGTTCTTGGTGGTGGCAGTTAATTATTTTACTAAGTGGGTAGAAGTTGAACCTCTCACAACGATCACAGCCCGGAATGTGCAGAACTTCTTCTAGAAGAATATAGTGTGTCGTTTCAGACTACCTCGAGTACTGATCTTCGATAACGGTAAGCAGTTCGAGGATATTAAATTCCAGAACTAATGCAAAGATGTGGGAATTCAACAAAACTTCACCTCAGTGGCGCACCCTCAAGCAAACGGCCAAGCGGAGGTCACGAACAGAGCCATTCTCCGTGGACTAAAGGCACGCCTCAACCGAGATAAGGGACTATGGGTAGACAATCTACCCAGTGTACTATGGGCTTATCAGACCATGGTGAAGACCGCAACAGGCGAGACCCCCTTCAACCTCACTTATGGCACAGAGGCAGTCATCCCAGCCGAGATCGAGGTTCCCACGCTACGTCTAGAAGTGTACGATGACAAAGCAAACAAAGACGAGCTGCGCACCAACCTCGACCTTCTTGACGAGGTACGGGACCTCACATACATTAGGACCGTGCCCTACCAGCAGAGAGTATCTCGGTACTATAACGCCAGGGTCAAAAAGTGGAACCTCCGCATCGGAGACCTGTTTCTTCGTAAAGTCATGGTACCTGAGCCCAAGGTTGGTAATCTCAGGCCAAATTGGGAAGGACCCTACCGAGTAAAGCGGGTGCTTAGGGAAGGAATGTACGAGCTCGAAACCTTAGAAGGGAAACAAGTACCTCGTGCATGGAATATTGTCAACTTAAGACAATATTACCTATAATTACCGAGTTGAGTGGACCACAAGTCGCTCCCAGGGCCTAAGGGCTAAAAAGCCGAGCTAAGGACCTCAGCACCTAGTCGCCTCTTCGACATGGGCGAACTCTAGGAGAGTGGACTATTAAGTCACTCCCCCAGCCTAAGGGCTAAGACGCCGAGCTAAGGACCTCGACGCCCAGTTGCCTCTTCGACACGGGCGAACTCTAGGAGAATGGACTATAAGTCACTCCCCCAGCCTAAGGGCTAAAGTGCCGAGCTAACAAAAGACCTCAGAACCACAAAGGACCTAGTCGCCTCGTTGGCATGGGATAAGTATGTTTAATGCCAAGGCACGAGCAGCTCGGGTGAGAACCCCATTATGCATGGCCCGCCCCAACATACAACAGGTTGAACCCGTTAGGGACAACCGATGTCAACTAAGTAGCTCGGGTGCAGACAGTTCGGGTATATACCCTACTATGTTGCTCACCCCGGTGTACATTCAGAAGCTACCTCTACTAAGTACTAGGAGACAGTTTGGGGTAACAATAGTTGAGAAATCCCCCCTTCGGGTACTTAGTTCGATAGCTTGATAGTTCGGGGAAACCCTTACACCCATTATTCCGATCAA
Organism: Nelumbo nucifera; assembly: GCF_055504915.1. Classification (NCBI taxonomy): domain Eukaryota; kingdom Viridiplantae; phylum Streptophyta; class Magnoliopsida; order Proteales; family Nelumbonaceae; genus Nelumbo; species Nelumbo nucifera. The sequence continues at coordinate 140,311,739 of NC_142649.1, read as the reverse complement.
AAAGAATAATTGCATAAGAAGGTCAAATGCATAGCACTTAGCAAAAAAAACATATTTCATTACTAGAGTTTCATTACAAAAAAAAAGAAAAGAAACTGAGCTCATGAGCTCAAAATACAAAGGCTGAAACTACTCATCATCTCTGGTAGAAGTCTCCGGAGTGCCATCTCAGTCAGTAGCCTCCTCGATGTCAGTGAATTCCTCATCCTCCTCGGAGTTTGGATCCTCGGCGGCTAAGTGGGCTACCTCTCCTGTGACCCGCGGGGTAGTGATAGCACTTACATCTAGCTGTGGGAACTCGTGCTTTATCAGCCACCTACTGAGCTTGAAGCCCTTGTGATAAGCATCCACCATCACTCTGTCGAACTCCTCCGACTTGACATAGTCTTGGATAGCCTTAGCCTTGGCTTCCTCCATAGCGCCAAGAAGGATGTCAGTTCGCTCCTTGACATTTGCTTCGAGCTCCTCTACTTGGCGCCTCAGAACTCCCTTATCTGCCTCAAGGCCCTCCACCTTGCGCAGCAGCTCATCCTTCTCGCGCTACCACTCTTCCTTCTCGTGCTGCCACTCCTCCTTCTCGCGCTGCCACCTCTCCTTCTCTGACATCAGCAACATAACTAGCTCCTTCTGGGCCAGCACGTTGCCCTCCAGACGATGGATTTGGCCGCGAGCTAGTTTCAGATTGGAGTGGGCTGCGCGGGCTGAGTCTTCGGCAGCCAGAGCTCGCTTTAAATGCTACTCAGTTGGTTGGACAGGGCGTGCACGACATTGTTCACCTGCCAAGAGTGCCAGTGAGCGTCAGTAAAGCAACAATTGTAGAAATTGAAGTTGAAGTACAACAAGATTTACCACCATGCAATGGGTAGCTGCTCGAGCTCTGAGCTGAACGGGCGTTAGCTCGGCCTAGCTAGAGACCTCCTCGGCACACGCAACCCCTTTGCTCTTCCGGAGGCTGTACTGCGGGTTTAGAATACTCTGGGCTGGTCCTCGGGCTGATCCCCCACTTCCCGAAGTAGTGGCAGCGGTCTCAGGAGCGGGCTTTGTAGTTATCTCAGGAACGGGCTCCGTAATCACCTCGGGCTCCCGAGGTGAGGGGTTCTCCGACTCCTCCAAGTTAATCACTGGAGGAGCATCAATAGGTTGCTCAGCAGGCCGCTCGGGCTCGGGAGTAGAAGCCCGTGGAGATTCAATACGAGCTCTCTTTGCAACTCGCTTCTTTCTCCCCTTCATCTTGCTGAAGAGTTTTTCTGCGTTGAATTTCTCCATGCGACTTGCAACAGAGTTCGACGTCAGTAATACTACCAAGAAGTAGAAACTGGCTACTGAAGGAAAAAATACTAACTCTTGACAAGGCGACCTACCGGGACTCAAACCGGCCTCAATAAGCTTGTTCTCGGCAAGGTAGTCCCTGTAGTCGAAGCTGAGCTCCGCCCAAGATTGAAATACTTCACTTGTTTTCTTGTCTAGCCTAATGCCGGAGTCTTGAATGGGCACCCTTCAGTGAGTAGGGAAGGGCCTCCCCGCAGTGTTACGAACTACAAAGTAGTCCCGTTTCTAGGCTGGGACTTTACTAGGAAGTTTGTGTAACAACTTAAAGCCCGGGCGGGGGGACAGGTAGTAGGTCCGCCTGTGCTCGGGGAGAATGCTAGATGCATTCTTCTTTATTGACAAGATGGAAGAAAAAATCTCAAGGTCAAGAGGAAGGGCATAGTCGAAGTAGAGGGAAATTGTACCGACCACATTCCAGACAGAGTTTGGGTGGAGCTGATCTATGGTTAAACCGAAGTGATTCAACACTTCAACAATGAGGGGGGAAGGCGAAGCCCAGCTGCGAGCTGTTCCCCAAAAATTACGATCTCATCATGACCGTGTTCCCAAGGGAAGTCGCCCGCAGGAAGGTGGTAAGTGTACTCCCTAGGAAGGCTGTACCGAGCTATCAAGCCCCTAAGCCTGTCTACCATCATGGTAGAAGGACCGAACTTGTCTGGTACCCGACCTCGATCATAGGTGGATGCCAGGTTACCCAAGGTCCTCTGCACCTCGTAAGTGGAATGTGCCTCGGAGGCACCTACTTGACCCGAGGTATCCACCTCGGGTTCATCTAAGAGACTGTCAGCTGGAGTCGGGGCACCCACCTCGGGCTCGTCTAAGAGACTGTCAACTGGAGCCGGGGAACCCACCTCGGGCTCGTCTAAGAGACTGTCGAAGCTATGGTCTGACATAGCTACGGACTGAGAAATGGGCTAAAGGAAGCTAACTACGAAATTGAAAAATTGGAAACGATCTGAAAGGAGCTAGGGAGACTCACCCAAGGAAATGCAACCAGACTGGGAAAGTTAGACGAGCTGAAGAACCCGAGCTGAGGACTTTTTGCGCGACCTCAAGGTGAATGCTAAGAACTTATGGCAGGGAAAAATGACCCATGACCCCCACTATTTAGAGCCGCTATACTCGGGCATCAACGATCAAGATCAAGATGATCTGATGGCTCTCAAGAAAATCGGCTACGCGACCCCCGAGGTGAAATCGGTTTAGCACGTTTTTTGACATCCGTGGAGTCTATAAATCGCGTGATGTCCGCGTGTGAACTGTATGTGACCCGAGTCACCCTTGATTGAGCCGAGCAGCGAACTGGTCTGACCGACGAACTGCCTAGCTGGACGCCTGAACTCCGAGCCAAATCCACCCGTCGTACCGTGAACTCCCCGCGCTGTGTCAAGACCCCTAGCACGGGGAGTGGGGGCAATTGATGGAGGGTGATTTGGCCCGACCTCATAATGTGGAGACACGTGGACATGACTCAGCATAAGTGACAACTTGGCATGACAGCCTGGCCGCAACTCGGCGTGATGAGCTCGCTGGAACCCAGCCTGATAGCTCGGCATGGGCATCAGCTCGCTACAAGGTGGTATTTAGGTTACCTTGAGCTCTCTCCCAAAGGGGGAGCACCCCGAGGTCTCTCCAAGTGAGGAGCCCCCGAGCTCCTCCTCAAGAAGGGAGCACCCCGATCTATGATCCCTGGGTAAGGAACACCCCGAACTGAAGGCACTTCGGGCAAAAGCATCTCGATAGGTCAACAGTAGCTCGGTACTAGGTAACTCGGTGCATCGCTTGACAATCATACCTGCCAGATCTGGAGACTGCACCTACGTCTTTGGCCAGGCGGCGTCATGCCTGCCAAGTGACGTTCCTGCTAGTCTTTGACAAGCATCCTCTGTCTGGCAGGGCCGTACCCTGCAATGGTTACCTGCACCCACTACCTCAGGTATGGCAGTAACGACTGCAACAGAGAATCAATGGCGGTTACACCAGAATTGATAGGGCATCAGTATAAAATGGCCTTGATCCCCAAGGGACAAAGGTAATTGATTTCGCGCTATCTGCACTCTTAGCTCTCCTTGTATTCTTTGCAATTCTCTCTCAGAGTTCTAACTTAATCGTCGGAGTGTTCCCGCCAGGCGAGCTCTCTGGGAATCCTTCACTGTCTTCTCCATCTCAAGTGTTGTCTGTCGCCAGCTAGAAGCTAGGCCACCGCCAGCTAGGAGTGACCGGATCGCGCTACATCAGAATTAAAAAGGGAACTATGCATTATTGAAATATGAAAATTTGATCATTAATTGAAAAAGAGCACAAAATTTTCTCTTTTTGTTATGGTTAATGGATAGACAAAAGGTCAAAAACTCTGATCAAACTAGATAAACCATTCTACACAATGCAACACACTAACATTGTGATGCAAAGAAAGTCCACAAGATCTGCTCTACATTTTACATCATGATTATTAATAGGGTTGGCTTTAGTTTGCATTTTGAGTTTTAATCCATATTTGTCTAGGGTTACAAGTTTTAACATGCCACAAAGATACCTTCCAACATCTTATATATGTTCCTCATGTTTATTACATTAGTGTTTGAACTTATTGATGTGTTAAATATTAACTAGTGGCAAAATATGGTTATTAGTGATAAAATGAGAAAAAATAGACTAAGATGGTTTAGTCGTGCATAGAATACCATCAAGAAATCTAGTTAGAAATGATTTAGTATAAGTTGAAAGGGTTAGAAGGGCTAAGAATAGACCAAAAAGGACATTGGTAGTAGTAAGAAATGATTTAAGGACTAATAATTTAATAATGAATATGTCATTAAATAGAATGGATTAACGAAACATGATTCATGTAGCAAATCCCATATAGTTGAGAAAAAGTGGAGGATGATGATGATGATGTTTATTGTTAAGTGATATATAAAATATTTTGAGAACATATAACAAGAGAATTAGTAAGCTTATCATCAAAATACCAAATTAAAGGCAAGTATACACAAAATAATTGATTAATAATGTAATTGGTTCTAAGTCTAGTACTTAGAGACCATATTGGATCTAGGTTAGGATTATGTCCCTGAATTTTCTCATTAGCTCAACACTAGGTCCATTGTTATTTGATCCAACACCAACCAATTGATAGTCGTATTTCTTGATTGGACTGCCCATTGCCTCCCAAATGTTTGTGCTTCTTAATGTAGAGAAATTTCGACATGCAAATGTATGCTTACCATGACTTGTGTATCTATCTATGCTACTTATAAAAGTGTGAATGGGGAGGTATTGGCTTTTGGAAATTTTCTTTACGGAAATACCCCTCTTCTTGAATTTAGTTCATCTCCATTGAAAGAGCAGGAAATGTAATTAAAAGAATACCATTAACTACATTCAGTTACATCTCATTAAGTCTCACATTTAAGTCATTAAATAAATCATGTTCTCTATCATTGAATCCAACATTTATACTTTTGTTTATTATCATTAAATTCCACTAATAAATCCATACATAATAATTATTAATAGAATGAAATTTTATATTTTCAAAATAAACATAGAAATAAAATCATATTTTTCATCTAGGTGGTGGGTTAGTAGTTCAACCATTTGGGTTAAATGAATAACTCCATGATGTCATAAATAAATAATACAAATTTAGAAATATAAAAAATACTTTTGTTTATCACTAATAAATCCATACATAATAATTATTAATAGAATGAAATTTTATATTTTCAAAATAAACATAGAAATGAAATCATATTTTTCATCTAGGTGGTGGGTAAGTAGTTCAACCATTTGGGTCAAATGAATAACTCCATGATGTCATAAATAAATAATACAAATTTAGAAATATAAAAAATACTTTTGTTTATCATCATTAAATTCCACTAATAAATCCATACACAATGATTATTAATAGAATATAATTTTATATTTTCAAAATAAACCTAGAAATGAAATCATATTTTCCATCTAGGTCATGGGTAAGTACTTCAACCATTTGGATCAAATGTATAATTTCATGATGTCATAAATAAATAATACAAATTTAGAAATATAAAAAATACAAAAAAATATAGAAAAAATAAACTTTTGTAAACAAAATTGGACACGTTTCTATTATTATATATTTGTCATATTAAAAAATAACTAGTATAAAATAGACATAATTTTATTAATGATGGACATCAAATATGCAACTTAAAACCGATGGGAAATTAAACCATCTTCCTATCTAGGGTGGGTTAGTGGTTGAGCCTTTCAGGTCAAATAGGTTAACCCATGATGTATAATTAAAATAATTTTTTTTTTAAAATAGAATAGTACAAAAAAATGAAACAATTTTGGGCACATCTATAATATTATATACTAATAATAAAAACAAAAATAAGTATGATAAATAATAATTATTTTATCAATGATATAAATGAAATGAAAAATTTTAAACCTTTTTGAAAATGAAGCCATTTCCAAATTTAGATGGCAACTAGGTCAATAATCTAACAATCCGAGTCAAATAAGTCAATTTATGATGTCATAACTATGTAATGAATATTAAATACATAGATACATATTATATATATATATATATATATATATATATATATATAAATATAAGTTCAAGAAAAATATAAGCTTTGTACAAAGCATTTTGATACAATTCTATTGTTATATATTCACCATATTAAAAGATAAATGTGAAAATAAGAATTACTTTTATCGATGATGAAAATGGAATACATGATTTAAAATCAACCAAAAAAGCAAAATGGTTTTTCCATCCAAGTGGTGGGTTAATGGTTAAACTATCCATGTCAAATGGATGCTATTATTAAATAATAAAATACATAAAATTATAGAGAATGTAGAAATTTGTTGATAATTTTGGGTACATTTTATAATATTATATATTGATCATATAAAAAAGTGTGATTAATGAGAATTATTTTCATTAATGATAGAAATGGGATAAAAATTAGGATAAAAAATAAAGATCATTAATGTCTAACACATAACTAGACTAACCATGTCAAATGGTTCAATAATTTAATTAGCTAGGTCATCGTAGGCAAGCGTTTTGGTAGGGATGCAAGCAAATTAGATCAAATCAGTTCAAATCTGATCTGATCCAAAGATTTGACCGGATCTCATAAATATTGATATGAATCCGAATCTGATCAAGATGTCAAATATTCAAATATGATATGATCCAAATTAATTTTTTAAAAGCATAATACATTATTAAAAGAAAAATAAAAATATAACAGTTGAAATAAAAAAACAAAAAATATAATTATTTTTTCAACTATTTCCATCATATAAAAAGTTTACAAAAATGCAATATAAATAACATATTTATAAATAAATAATAAATAAAATATATATTATATATAAATAATATATATACTATATATATAAATAATTGATTTGACCACAATATTAAAAACCAAGTTCAAACAATATATTGGAATTGCATTTCCTCTTGGTAAATAAGTAATTTTTATTATCTCATAAATTAAATAATAAAAAATAAAAATATAGAATCTTTTATAAATTTTATAGAAAAATTGAACATGCATTAATATTATATATTCTTCATATTAAACAAAAATATGTTTGAAAAATAAGAATTATTGTTAGTAAAGATAGAAATGGCTAAAATACAAAGAAAAAAATGAATTAAAGTCTTAATCATAGTCCATTTTTCTGGTTAAATAGGTTAACAGTTCAACCAATAGGGTCATTTAGTTGTTGACTATTGTCATCATCATCATTTGATATTGCCGCGTGCAACGTGCAACGTGCATACACTTTTACTAGTGTACATATAAAAACACGTAACACCATGATTCCATGCTTAACATGCATTCATTTCCTCCTTATTGTTCAACTACTCAAGTTGCTTGGGCAATTGCATGAGTTTAACAATGTCCTATATACATACATACATACATATATACATACATATAAGAAGGTAATATCTCTTCATTTGTCTTTTATTTGTGTTTGTATTAATGTGTTCAACTCTAAGAAATCGCTATCTTCACTACATGAAACCTAACGAGCACTCCAGTGCTCAATGTTAGCCATTCAGTTTGAAACTCTCATAAAATTCACCATTGCTTCGAATCATGGTGTTTACAAACTCAACCAATCAAACTAAGACCAGTCCTATTCAACTTCAGCTCAAGCCTAAGCCTATCTCTAATTATGTTGGGTTAAGCTCAAGTCAGGCGTAGGTTGACAAACTATCTAGGCTCTAATCTTAGGTTGGGTTAGACTTGAGCTTGCCTTTAGGATTGGACCTAGATTTACCTTCAATCTTATCCAACCAACCTGTATTTCATATCAAAATTTCCCATGCATGGCACGGGCCTTGCTAGTAATTCATTAAAGGGGTGTTTGTCAATATACTTGATTTTGTTTCTCAAACAAAAACTACTACCTCGTGAGACAATAGTGTGCATGATCTTGCTTTTCAAATTTAAAACAACTGCCACATTAATGAAGAAAAAAAACTGCCACATTAACAAGATAAATGTAGTGGTTAGGGGTGTTAATGGACTGGTTTTGGGTTGGACTCCGTCCAAATCAAAATCCATTTGGACGGATTGGACGGACCAACAAGAAATATTGAATTTGGACAGATCAATAATGACATATTGGATTGGACCTGGTCCGTCCATAATGAATTTATATTGAATTGAGTCAATATCTAGTCCATTGATAGAAAATATGAACATAGGTGGCAATGGACCAAGTTTGAGTTAAAACCAATCTAAATTATCAGAAATTTGAACAGACTGGACTGGTTCAAAATGGTCCAAAATATTCATTGGACTGAATTGGACCAGGTCCATTTGTAATGAATTCACATTGGACTGGACCGGATTGGACCAAATCCAGTCCAATTGACACCCCTAGTTGTGGTTCAATGGAGGTACTAGTAGGGCCTTGTGTGATGCAAGGAAAAAAACCAATATCCAATATGATCATAGAAAGTATTAAAAATAATCATACACATTTCATCATAAAGATTAATAATAAATAATGCAAATCAACAATATATTGTTTTATATAACAAAAAATATGTTTCAAAATTCCTTTAGATTGTTGATCTATCTTGCATGCCTCCTCATTGATAAAGAACCTATAACATAGAGGTAATTTAAGTTGATAAAGTAATTTACTTAATTAAGTAAATAAAAGGGTGTGATTGCATATTTTAAGTAATTAATTAAGTTGTAGTAATTAAGTAAATTAAATTAAGATCATTAAATAATTAATTAAAGAAAGATTTACAAAAAATAAGTAATGAAGTAATAAAGTTAAATAGGTGAGTTACGTACTTGAGCAATGAGCACTAAGGTTCGTAAGTTAGTTAAGAAAGTTAAGCTAAGTAGTCATAGTTTTAACAAAAAATATAACTTGAGGGTTTTTTTTCGCATGGATCAAAGCTTAGGGGAGGTTTAATTAATTTACCCCTTATCGTTTAATAAGCTAATTTCAGTAAATTAAGTTAAAAACTATATTGATTGCTTCAGATTAAATAGTTTAAATTAAGTTCTTTTTGTTTTTATCTTGATGATGCGTTCATGTCCCCCGGTTCAGTAGCACAACACCATACCCATAACCCCTAAGCTTCGTTTCAAGGCCTCAGAGTAGTCATTTTGTGCAGAAAAGTGACAAAGGTTAGTTTTCTATCCACTTCACCCATCACAAGACCTCAAATAGTTGAGGCCAATGTTGGGTAAATTGAACCCACATTTGCTATGATAGTGTCATAGCCCTGCACTAAAACAACTAAATCAAAGCCTTTGATTTGCTGTCATGGCCCCACCTTGAATTAGATGAAAGGACTTCTTAGTGGGGCCATTACTATACATCTATGCATTAAATAGCCTTTTTTATTCTATTTGATACTCTGGTGTTAGACCCCTACTACTAAGTATTAAATCATTGATAGAAAGCCCGAAGTAATTCCCCTTAGGGCCTGGTCATTTTTTTTGGATTTTGAGAGAGAAAAAATCAGTCAATGGGATTTTAATTCACATTGAATGATAATGATAGGAACAATGTATTCAAAATCTTCTATAAAATTTATGTATTTTTTATTTTTTATATTTTTTTTTGTTTTTCAGTATTAAATGGATGCAGATTGCAAAATCTGAATTTGATACATAAGCGCCTCATATTAGGCTACAAAGTTTTGGGTATCATTGGCAGGTTTACCCATTTGGCTAAACTCTTATTTTTTATAATGTTTTATCTTCATAGTGTATACTTTTTTGTTTATTTATCAAAAACAATTTAAGATTTAAAAAGGGGGAATTGAATGAGGTGAAAATTGTAGTTCAAACTACATTTTAAACCTTACAATTCAAAAAATGGGTATTTTAGTCAAAAGAAAGTTCCAAAATTTTATTCATATTTTTAATAGTAGTGTAAATATGGAGTTATAGATGTGTTCAATTTTTTCTATAATTTTTTATTTTTATATGTGTAAAATTAATACTGTTATGTACACTTATTTTTTGTTTAATATGTTAAATATATGATATTATACATGTGTCCAAATGTTTTTTTTGTAAAATTTATGATTTTTTTATTTTTGTGTTTTTTTATATTTTATAAATTTTTATTATTTAATTATGACATTAAAGGTTGATAGATTTGACCAAAAAGTTGAACATTTTTGGTTAGTTTTAGATTATGTATTTCATTTTCATCATCAATAAAAATAATTATTATTTATTACAGTTGTTTTTTAATTTAATTAACAAAAAATATCATAAATGTGTTTATTTTTTTCTACATTTTTGTATTTTTCTATATTAATTTCTACTTAAAAATTTTATTATCTATCTATGACTTCATGAGTTGGCCGATTTGATTTGGATAGTTGAACTGCTTAGTTATCACTTGGATAAAGAATTATTTTTTTTTAGTAAGTTTTAAAATATATGGGATTATATTGTTAAAAGTAGTGGACATAGATCTAATTAGTAGCATTTATTGGTGAAAAATTAATTTAAATATGAGATTTAATAAGGGAGAATGAGAGTTAATACCTTAAATACAAGAGTTAATGAAAGGGGATTAAATGAAGTGGAAAGCATTAATTGAAATAATATTTTCAACCTTCATAATTAGAGATGGACTAAATAATAAATATGGGCATTTTAGTCAAGAAAAATTCCACACCTTTATTCATACTTTTTTTTTTTATAATAGCATAGATATAGACATAGATTTTTATGGCCTAAACAGTCATTATCTTTTTTATATAGGAAATAGAAGAACATGGATAAGTAGCTTCCAAAAAAACAAATAGGGCCTTAGTATAGTTGCCTTTATATTTACCTCGAGAGCAATCACTATGTGCACAAAAATGACAAAGTTTAGGTCTCTATCTAGTTCACCCATCCCAAGATCTCAGTTAACTGGGATTAACGTTAGGTAATAGACTTTTTTGTTCTACCTGATATTCTAATGTTAGATCCCAACTACTAAGTATTAAATCATTGATAGAAAGTCGTAACAGTTACCCTTAGGGGGTGTTTGTTTTTTGAATTTTGAGAGGGGGGAAAGTTGGTCAATGGGATTCCCATTGACCAAGAATCCCATGTTCTTTTTTCAGATTTATGTGGGGACCAAGGAAAGTTTATTTTCCTAGGTATCACTTACTCAGGTAAGTAATACCCATCTCCTAGGTGGGTAAATAGCTTTCTCACATAGGGGGAAAGTTGCCAACAATTGAATGAGACAAAAGTGCCCCTTTAAATAATGGATTTTTATGGATAAAATGGTCATTGCTTTATTTACATGAGAAATAAAAAAAACATGGGTAAATGCACTTATCTAAGTAAGTGTTTCCCGGGAACTTACCCAGGTAACTGCATTTATCTGGATAAGTAACTTACCGAAAAGCGAATGGGGCCTTAGTATAATTGCCTTTTATACTTGTTATACATTACTGAAACATTCTTTGGCAAGTGGCTTCATGTTGATTTTGAAAGATTTCAGAAAATGCCAAAATATTTCATTGATTATTGAATGTGAAAATTACATATAGAGAAAGGTAAATCCAATCTAAAACAAACTGTCTCCTACTCTCGTCCTTATTTTATCATAAGAGTTTGATCTTATCTCAACTCTTTTAACATGCCCCCAAAGAAGATCTTCATGTTTGATCAAAAGTAAAATATTGCAATATGATGATGTAACCTACTATGAAGATGATGACATGGCTTGCTGTGAAGATGAAGCCTCAATGGGCTGAAGTGGACTATATAAATGGGTCAACACGGGTCAGATCGAAGACGGGCCAACATAGGCCAACAATAGACCTCAGTAGGTCAACTGAAAGCTGCCTTCATGGGCTAGCTTCTTGAGTCAATAAGAAAACTGGCCAACATGGGCCAATAAAGACCACGCTGGTCGATGGGTCAACAAAATGCCTTAATAGGCTAAACCTATGGGCCACTATGGGCTGGGGATGAACATGGCTCAATAGGCTGAAAAATGTAATGAAATGGGCCTCAATGGATTGAATTTGAAAAAGACAGTTGACTAAAAAATTCTGACCTGGATTGATCAGTCATTCTCCCTATTTTAAACCATTTGGTCACGACCAATTTGACTGATCTGAATTGGGTTAACCAGTCTGAACCGGTTCATTCAAGTGAGCCACTTGTTTCAGCAAGCCGGAGTTTATCTTCGTCTAATATTTATTGCAATCAAGATAATTGCAGAGCGCTTTGAGAGCAAACAAGGGAGTCATTCAAGAGCCGGATTCAAGCACAACCAAGGTTGATTGCAATTTCAGTCAATCTTGATCGGTTCTGAATGCTGCAAAATAGAAATACCAGTGGTCCAGTGGGTGGTGGTATTGTACGTAGAAGTTCATCAGCAATGGAAATTAAGATAAATACAGTGAACATGGGGCTCAACAGTAGGAGATAGAACATAATTAATATACGTCGATGAAAGGCCAGTTGAGTAACAGTGAACGGAACCCCTTACTAGAATCAATTCTTGTGCTGTATGACGCAAAGTAGAATTGAAATGAAAGGTTCTGATCAACTCGCCTAAGCAATGAGACCACCAAACGAACTTTTTGAGACCTCAAACATGCTTGCGGGCGGTGGTGAATCTGATTGCATATGGTTGACACAATCTGCTAGTTGGATGCTAGATCATAGATGCATCTGAAAAGCACAATCGTTGGAGAGCGGCCACATGAATCCTTGGACGATTTTGTCAGCTTAGAGCCTGTTTGACGTTACCACTTTTCAGGTAGGAGCTGACATAAATGGTGCTAGTAATCTGGACGTTAGCAATGGATTGACTTTTCATCTTCAACAAGGATCGGTACTCATCAATAGGATGAGAGAGGCCGAAGGCGATGGTTTGTGCTGGTGGGTATGACCAGTTTGATGAAAAGAACGATAACATATATAATACTTTGATGAACAGACCAACAAGTTATCAGTCGCAAAGTATGGGCAATTCATGGTGTTCCAAAAGTTTCCAAAACCTTAATGGGGCGTTCTTTTTCTGGATTTTGAGAGGAGGGGAAGTTGGTTAATGGGATTTTGATTCCCATTTACGAAGAATTTCATGTTCTTTTGGGGATCAGAGAAAGTTTATTTTCCTGGGTATCATTTACCCAGGTATGTGATACCCGTCTCCTAGGTGGGTAAATAATTTTCCCACATGGGCCAGGAAAATTACCAACACTTGGATGGGACAAAAATGCCCCTTTTAATAATGGATTTTTATGACTAAAATGGTCATTACCTTATTTACATGGGAAATAAAAGAACATGGGTAAATGAACTTACCCGAGTAAGTATATTTACCTGGTAAGTAACTTACCGAAAAGCGAACGGGGCCTAAGATGAAAAACGATTCCAAGGTTTATTCAAAGAAGAGAAATGGAGAGATAGGTTGTTAATGGTTTGATGAGCTAAGAAAACTAAGGCCATGTTTGGTTCACTGCTTTGGGCCTCATTCTTTTAATTCTCACTCATTTTGGGTAAGAATGAGAAAGAATGAAAACATTTGAGTGTTTGGTTACAAAATTCTTGCCATGGGCCACATTCTTTTTAGAATGAAAAATCAGCACATAGCACAAAAATTGAGGTAAACTGCAACATGAAAAATAATCATGCCCTATGTTGCTCATTTTCATTCTTTGAGGAAAATATGCCTACAAAACTGCTTCCATAGATGTTTACTAGCGCACTACCGTGGAAGTACATTTGCGAAGGCAATTTTATAAAAGTACTTTTACACAAAAACACTTTTATATGAAAGCACTTTAATAAAAACACTTTTGTAAAGTACTTTTATGAAATCACTTTTGTAAAATGTGGCCCAATGATATACCATACCTAATAAAAACAAATTTGCAAATTGAACCAGTCCTACCGGTTTTTCAATTTCTCCAAACCGAAACCGAACCAGTACCACCGGTTAATTGGTTTATCAGTTTTGATTTTTGACCGGTTTAGTTCTTTGGTTTTTCAGTTTTTTATCTTTATAATATATTATATAAATATATGTATGATATTATATTATAAATAATAAATGATATATAATATACTATAAATATTATAAAAATAAATAATATATACAATATATTTATAAATAGATTATTATAAACATAATATATGTATATATTTATATATATATATATATAATGCATATATATTTATATATAATATATAGAAAATATGTGATAGATAAAATATATATATATATATATATATATATACTAGTCGGTTCGGTTAACCGTTGGTTTTTTCTAAGGCAATCGAAAACCAAATCAATCCTTTGATTTTTCAAAAATACCCCGAAACTGAATCAATCAATTCGTCTAACTATATTTTCCAGTTCAGTTTTCTTGATTCGATTTAGTTTTCTGTTTTTCATAGACAACCCTAGTATTAGTATTGGTCAACCTAGAATTGTTGGCCTGACCTATCTCCATCATAATATATATGGTGATCGTTCAAACATACAATTGTGGACACTAAGAGTCAATATATATAATTTTCTATAGGTTGCTTGTTGCTTGACATCTAAGCACTCCTTTTTATGTGCATGATTCTCCAAATAGGGAGATTGAAGCAACAACAAGAACGACGTCTCAAGCCTGATACCTGGAGCTTGCACAAGCATTCTCAAGGTCTAAGACTCAGTTCCCTTCTCGGAACAGGAAATAGTTTGATTTTTATAATTAGAATGATGGAAGTTGGATTTTCTATCAATAATCTTGACTCAAGTCAACAACCGAATAGGTACTGGTTAGGGGTGCCACATTTTGGTTAACCCAATCATGGACAATTCTTGCAAACTGAACCGGTCCTACCAGTTTTTCAATTTCTCCAAACCGAAATCGAACTGGTACCACAGGTTAACTGGTCCGTCGGTTTCAATTTTTGATCGGTTTGGTTCTTTGGTTTTTCAGTTTTTTATATTTATAATATATATTATATAAATATATGTATGATATTATATTATTAATAATATATGATATATAATATATTATAAATATTATAAAAATATATAATATATTTATAAATAGATTATTATAAATATAATATATGTATATATTTATGTATATAAAATATACATATAAATATATATACTAGTTGGTTCGGTTAACCTTCGGTTTTTTTCTAAGGTAACCAAAAACCAAATCAATCCTTTGGTTTTTCAAAAATACCAAACCGAAACTGAATCGATCAATTCGATAACCGTATTTTCCAGTTTAATTTTCTCGATTCGATTTGGTTTTTTAGTTTTTCATAGACAACCCTAGTATTAGTATTGGTCAACCTAGGATTGTTGACCTGACCTATCTCCATCATAATATATATGGTGATCATTCAAACATAAAATGGTGGACACTGAGAGTCAATATATATAATTTTCTATGAGTTGCCTGTTGTCTGACATCTAAGCACTCCTTTTTTATGTGCAGGATTCTCCAAATAGGGAGACTAAAGCAACAACAAGAACGGTGTCTTGAGCCAGATACCTGGAGCTTGCACAAGCATTCTCAAGGTCTAAATCTTCTGAAAAGGGACTCAATTCCCTTCTCAGAACAGGAAACACTTTGATTTTTAGAACTAGAATGATAGAAGTGGGATTTTTAAGTAGTATATATATGGGCTCTATTATTTATTTATTTATTTATTTTTGATAAGTTATATACGAGCACTGTTTTGTTTTGTTGCACGTAAAATGAATGATTTCTTGAAAATTTCTATTTTGTAGTGTTTAGTGAAATGGCATATTGGGGGTGGTAAAAGAACAATTTTCTAAATAGTCTGATTTTTCGAAAAGAACATTCTCAATTTTCGGCAATTTATTTTCAGAACAAAGGCTTATTTTCTAAATAAGACACTAAAAAAGTATGAATATAATTTATTTCCCATAGAATAAATTTACTTCTTTCTTTCATTTGCAAAATAAACTTTGAAGGATGCAACTTGAGTTAGTTGGGTTTGATTTTTGGTTTTTGGGTTGCAACTTAGATAGGCCCAATCTAAGCTCTTGAAAGGTTTGAGTTTGGATAATTGGATTTTCATGTTATAGGTTGGGTCTGTTCCAGAAAACTTGGGTTTGGGTTGAGAAATTAGATTGCCTGAGTCTGAATTGATGGATTAAGCCTGATCAAACCCAAATCTGCCTAATTAATCTCTTTCTCTCTCGGCTACTAGGTCATTGGCCTCTCCATAGACATGATTTGATATAAATATAAAATAATGCAACACTATGCAATAGTATTTGGTTAATTATTATGTAGCACTGGTGGAATGGTCTATACTCAACTTTATTCCACCCATCAACATTGTATGGTCTAAATTGGATTTGTATCAAACTATCAATACTTTGGCTGTATTGTTATAAAATTCTTTTTGATTATTGTAATCTACCGTTATGCAAGGCTCTAATTATTTGTTATGGTTACATTTATTTTGAATCTTTTCATTTTGATTAGTAGATGTCAATAAATTTTATTTATTTTAATTTATATATTTATAAGTATCAAGTATCAACACAAATTATATTTGTTTTCTGAAAATTGAGATATATAAATGCACAATTCAATTCTTCCCTCATTTTTCAATGTTAGTTAAGTTTGCCTAGATAATTTACACTTCACATAAACTATTAAAGTATATGTTTTTAATGCATATATAGCTTATTTATAGTCATCTAAAACTTATGTTTAATGTTATTGATATATTTTTTGGGTTTTATTTGATTTTTCCTAACATATTCATGCATATTTGAATTTTTCCATCATATTCATGCATATTATAAGTGTATTATAATACATCTATGCTATATAAAGCAGGTATGTACATGTCTTGGGTTCCATGTAGGTCATAAAATTAAATCAAAATACCATATCTCATATATGGTTAATACTTATTTGCACATGTGGATAATGCATGTTCTTATTGTAAGGCGATGATAGTAGTGGTCTAGGTCTTGAAGTTCAGAAAAAGAATAATGGCAAAGGGAGAAGGATTAGGGTTTCCAAGACTTGGGAAGACATGAGTCAAAATCTCTCCTTTCAAAGAAGGGCTCTCTATTCACTGGCCATAGGTAACATACATATGTACATGGAATAAAGAATTCTGGAACTTTTCCAAGGTGGTTAAGCTTAGACTCCTAAGCTGATTTGATAGGGACACACGTCATATTGCAAAGAGCGAGAACCAATTACGGGCCTGGCTATCATTGTATCATTGTCACCCCTTTATGATCTCATATTGTCATTTGCACTTGCCTATGTTGAACATACATGTTGCATGGAGATTGAACGCTTTCCATCCACGGGTTTGCAACTTTGCATGGATATATAACATTCTGTTAGTCCAGTTTAGGTAGGCACAAAGTTGTAAGCACGTTCAATGAGCACTTAGAAATTTTTAACACCTATCCCTTAATATACCCCCAACTTACCCTTGAAAAAGATTAAAAACCACTTTTGACACTTGTCAAAAAAATTTTCAAGTGCTCATTGAACGTGATTACTGTATTGTGCCTACTAGATTCCGGTCCCGCATTTTGTGGGGTACATTCTTGTACAACATAACACAATTGGCAAATAGGGCTATATAACATTGCAACCAACTATAGTTAATAATCCGGCTGCCCATTATATGTTGTGGTGGATAAACATGATTATTTTAGAGGTAGGGGTGGATTTGAGTCAAGCCGAGTTGAATGCTTGGCTCACTGAAACTGTGTTAGGCTCAAGCTCGATTCAAAGCTCACAAGTTCGAGCTCGACTACAAACCAAGTTTTTTTAAAATAAAATTATACATATAAATTTTTTATTTTACATACAAAAATAAGAATTATAAAAATTATTTACTATTGTACATACAAAATAAAAATATTATCATATATATAATGAAAATTATTTATTATATATATATGTATATGTAAATGTATGTATATATATAATTAAAAATTTATTTAATTATTATACTAGGTTTGCGAGCCTCACGAGCCGAGCTCGAATAGCTCATGAGAAGCTAGGCTTGTGGCCACCCCTATTTAGAGGTGGAGGCATACCTATAAGCTATATGTTTGGTTTCAAACCAAACACAGCCATATATCCACGGTTCATGACATTCTTTCAGCGCCACGGTGTTGATATATAATTCCACTCTCTTACACTTACACCGGTCTCTTAGAGCATCTATGTATATATTCTAAAGTAGAGCTTGCCATGCCAGTAGTCATCTCCTTGCTCCATTACCTAAACCCAGCAATTCTAGAGGGGGTGTAAGATTCCCTCTAGAATCACTAAAAGTTGCCACCTAACATAGCTTATCTTCTTTTTCCTCTCCTTTTTATTAGGAAACTAACTATCCCCCACTTCCTCCTAAATTATCTCTATCTCTCTCCTAATCCCTATTTATCTTCTAAGTTATCTCTAATTCCTATTTATCCTCTCTCCCCTTTTCATTTATATCTATCTAAAGAAAGTTTCAATTAAAATATTTAACAGTTATTTAAATATTATAATGAAATTATGTAATAACTTTAAAATATTTATTAAAAACACAAAAAAATAATTATAATAGGTTTAACAATATTCATATTATTAATAATGTTACATTTTTATGAAATTCATAATGAAATTATATAATAACAATATAAATTATAATTTTATGGGTTATTCAATTTAATAACTAAATAATATTTTAAAAACATAAATAAAAATTATTTAAATAACTAAATATTAAAAATAGCTAAATAATTATGTAACAAAATATTTAAAACTACATAATAACTTTACATAAATAAAATTTAAATAACAAAAAAGATTAAATATTTTACATATTATTTAAATATTTAAATAATGAAATATTTAACATAAATAAATTTTAAATAGTTAAAAATAACGAAATTATGTAATAAATTAAAAAAAACAATTCTTAAGAGTAGAATAATAATTATAATAGATTTCATAACTTTTGAATTAATAATAATTTTTTATTTTACAAATTAATAACGAAATTATGTAATAATAGTATAAGTTATAATTTCATGGATTATTAAATTTAATAAATAATTAATATTTTAAAAATTTAAATAATGGTATTATTTAAATAATTAAGTATATTCTAACCAACTAATTTTTAAATACTTTAATATCAAAATATTAATAACTAAATCATATTTTAAATATTATTTAAAAAATTTAAAATAGATTAAATAAGAAAATTATGTTATAACTTAAAAAATATCAAAAGCACAAAAGTAATTATAACTAGCGGGCCCCATGTGATGCACGAGATGTGGCACCCCTCCTTGTCCCTCGCCCTCGTAGTTAAGACACTTTACCTCATCCCTGGTGGTGGGGTGGGTTTGAGACGAGGCATCCATTCCCCGTTGAAGGTGGGGAATCCCTAAAATTTCCCCACCTTAAGCCAACCACCTAAAAATAATTTAATTTGTGGATATTTACAAATAGGATTGTGAGAATTTGGAGTATTTTAGGAATTGGATTATGACAATTTGGGGGTATCATATAAATGGAATTGTGGGATCCTAGGATTATAAGACTAAACTTAGAGATATTTTAAAAGTCAATATTAAATCTATTGATATTTTACTAATTAATTTACCATCGGGTTTCGAGAATTATATGCAAATCTCGTCCCTTCCTTGTCCCAGATTTGGAGCAAAAATATTTTTCCCATCCCCATCTTGTTTATTCCCCTTCCCTATTTAAGATTCAAGAAAACTTGCCCCGTTAGGGGTGGGGTAAGGTATTATTTATGTTTTATATACTATTTTTAAATAAATTTTAAATGTTTTCAATATAAAAAAGTTAAATACTAAATCATATTTTAAACATTATTTAACAAACAAAAAATAGATTAAATAACAAAATTTTGTTGTAATTTTAATAAGAATATAAAATATAAATAAATGAAAAAATATTATTGAAATAATGGAAATAGATTAAATAACTTATACGTATTAAAGCTTTTTATTAGTTATTTATTGTATTTCTAGTATAAATATATTTTCAACAATTGTGTGTTTTCGCTATAAATTTTCAATAATTATTGGAGATTAAAATATTGTTATTTGTTAGAGATTAGACTATTAATTTAGTTGAAGTTAGGGGTGTTCACTAGTCATTTTTACAACATTTATTTATTGACAAAAGAGATTACTAATTGGCATAATTTACTAATTTCTATAAAATCAATAATTATAGGGGAGAACGACGGTTCAGCCCAGGGTTAGAATTTGTAGGCTCAAAGTACATTTGAAGTAGTGCTAGCTCGGAATTGATGCCAATTCATGGGCGGGTATGGGTGCACAGAGTGTGGGTTTTTGAGCTTTTGAATGTTTATATCTCAGTAGTGGAAATCAAAGATCTGCATTGGGCCTGTTCGTACTTCTTCGTAATTATAGTTAACAATTATCAAATAATTTAGTGGAACACTTTAACTAATAATCCATAATTTTTTAAATAAATAATAATTAAAATTTAGGAAATCAATCTATGAAAAATATATTCTCCAAAACTATTTAAATAATATTCCATTAATAATAATAATAATAATAATAATAATAATAATATTATTATTATTATTATTATTCAACTAAATAATTATTAAAAATTTTAGGAAAATTAAATTAAAAATTTAATCTATTAGAAATTGTTTCATATTTATTTAAATAGCAATCCATTATTCTTATTTTAATAAATAATTATGAAATAATTTAGGAAAATTATTAAATCTATCCATACTAGTCTAAACCACTTAGTTGACTTCAACCATACTTGGTTTTACATTCATTAACAACAAATGGTTTACTTTTAATTAAAATTAATGCAATTTACCAAAATTATATTAATTTACTATAATTACATCTTTGATTAATAGTAAATAATTTATGCTTAAAAAGTAAATAATTTACATTAAATTATTGTTTTTGTAAATAACTAATTTACTATACATTTTTGCTAATCAACAATTATTTCAATAATTTTTGGAAATTATTATAAAATACTGTAATTTATTGTTATTTAATTTACTGTTAGTTAATTAGTTATAGAAAATTATTAGAATTATAGGGATGACAATTTTCCCTATAAAATTAGGGCCCTACCCTACCCCACCCCGAATGGGGATGGGGAAAATATTTTTTGCTTCAAATCAGGGATGAGATTTGCATATAATTCCCCCAAACCGATGGTAAATTAGTAAAATATTAGTAGATTTAATATTGATTTTTAAAATATCTCTATGTTTTCCTCATCATATTCTTATAATCCTAGGATCACACAATTCCATTTATAAAATACCCTCAAATTGTCATAATCCAACTCCTAAAATACCTCTAAATTTCCATAATCCTATTTGTAAAATAACTACAAATTAGATTATTTTTAGGTGATTGCCTTGGGGTGGGGAAAATTTGGTATTCCCCCATCCCTGATAGGGAATGGATGCCTTACCTCAAAACCACCCCACCACCTGGGATGGGGCAGAGATGAGATAAAATGTCTTGACTACGGAGTGAGGGACAGAAAGGATTATCCTATCCCATGCATCACACGGGCCCGCTAGTACAATCTAAATGAAAGGTAGGAGGAGTGCAAAAATAAGTACAGAACTTCCCAATCTAGCTTAAGGGCACCTCAACCCAGAATGAAGCTTGGCCTGGGCCCAAAGCCCATGTTTTTTACATGTGGCCCAACCCGCTCAAATAGGAAAATGCAGCCATAATGATTTGGATCTCAGCTGACCGGAGAAAGGGTGAAGCAGGGAAAGAGAGAAGCGATGGGTTTCATGGAGCGGGCAAGGAACAAACAAAAGGGAGATTACTGGGAGGTAGGGCGTCTGAAATGATCCATGAGATGAAGGGGTGGCAACTGGCAACTACGTACGGTGCATTTGTTAGAATGGAAAAGGGCTGCATCTTTTTCATCAGTTTAGTCTCATCAATGGCTTAATAAATCCGAGCCCAAGTCAAATAACAAATGCACCTTTGGGTCAAGTAATTGCGTTGCTCATTCCTGAAGCGAAAAAAAAAAAAAAATGCGTCGCTCATTCCATGGTTTTAAAAACCGGACTGAACTGGATGGTCAGATGGGAAAAACAGGAAATCGATCAGGTGATCAGTTCTGTTTTACTCTATAACCGTTATTTTCTCCAAAATTATCGATTTGGTTAATAAACCACCGATTCAGATGATTGAACCGTTTAAACTATTCAACAGTTTGTTCTTTTTTTTTTTAATTTTATAATTTTTTTATTAGAACGGACCATCCATTCAGTTCGAATGATCGGACCATTTGACCTAAGAACCAGACTCATAATCGGTTTGTTGTCAGCGTCGGTTTTAAAAACCTTGCCTCATTTTATAGTTAAGTATGCTCTACAAATCTCACATCTTGTCACCTGGTCTTTCAACCCCATCCTTCTTAGACTCTCTACCTTTCATTCTCATTGTAATTCTGATAACAGTTTTAAAGTAAATGAATTGGGTTTGTTTGGCACTCTGCCAACACCCCTTTTTCAAAAAAAAAAAAAAAAAAAACCGAGCCCGTTTGAGACCCCCATCCCCATAAGTTGATACCAATCAGCACCGACAATTGCATGGCTTCCTTCCAGTTTTATTATATATACTCAAATTGTAGAGTCGTTGGATCAATGTTCTCCTTCCAATTCCAAATATCTACGACTTGCGGCTGCTTTCTGGGCGTAAAAGCCATCGCAGCTTTTTCCTCCTAAAAGCTAGATAGTTAGTTCCTTGTGGAGTTAAAAAGGAAAAAAAGAAAGAACAAATCATAGTGGTTTGGTGTTGAATTTGTAAGCTTTAAAGGTCCATCAAGCCATAAACAAATACATAAATAGATAACCAAGCAATCAAAAACTCCTTGGGTTGCTTTTATTGTAATTCCGTGGTTTTCACTTTTCAGGCCCGTGAAAGGCTTTTGCCGCATTCGATCGGTAGTCCTCACACATCTACCAGAGGAGCAGGATTCAGTGGAAGCGTTGGTTATGAGTTATGGGTTACGACTAATTGATTGTAAACGCTAGCTGAAAAGAAACACGGTTACTGAAATCGATTTCTTTACAACAACACTGCTACCGGCCGGCTTTACAACATTTTCGTATATATGAAGTTAATGAATACATACATCAATTCATGAAATCGAAATGCTTGGATTGGTTGGGTGGTCTCCCCGCAACGATCAGAACAAGAATGCCGTCGGAGAGAATGCTGGAATGGCCGTTGGCATTGGAGACCGCCTGCATGCATCACCGAATTCCCAATTTTCTTTTATAAGCAGAGAATTCACGGCAGTAAAAAGCAAGTAGGACCGGAAGCATTTGTCCTGCTTCCAGTTGTCACGTTAAGTTTAAAATATTTAACAGGACATGATAATGTCAAGCAGAAGCAGTTCTCTGTTCTCTGCATCATTGTTTGATTGATCTTTGCTGTTGCTGGGCAGAGATGACACTTTCCTAGATTCTAGAGAATCATGAAAATCTGCTTCTGAGTTCTGTCTGCCCAACAAAAGAAGACCCCAGAATTTTCCTTGTTCACACTTGACACAAAAGCATCTATTATTTATTCTTAGAATGACTAAAATACCCCTTGAAAGTTTTTCTTTTCTTTTCTTTTATATTATTATTATTATTATTATTATTAGAAAAACACTGAAATGCCTAAACTGATCACTCCATTAAACTTGGCAGGTAGAGGAGGTAGAACCAGTAATTATCAGCTCACACCAGTATTGATTTTGGTTTCGGATTCCCTTGCCATTGAGAATCCTTCTGCTCCGCTGGGCAAAATCAGATCAAGGGTACTTCAGTCAATTGGATGCATGTGCCATGATGCAAAATGACTAAAGTACCACCATGTTCAGGGGTTTACTATTTGAGGAGTAAGAACAATACACGCACTCAGCGCAGGCGCAGCCACTGCCAGCCGGCAAGAGCGTACGTAACAAGTAAAACAGAGAAAGAAAGGGATTACCGGAATTCGTCGCTGTAGCTACGGACGCAGGCTTTATCCCTGGATCCGGACTTTCTCGCCACTTTCTTGCCGGATCTAAGCTTTTGTTCTGCTTTAGTTGCCACGACGGCGACGATGTTGTCCTCGGAAATCGCGCAAAGCGAAGGTCGCCACTGAGTCGTCGTGGCGGAGTTGGAGCGTTTTCTGCAAGGGAGGCGCTCGCTCACGGTCACGCCACCGGATTGCACCACCAGAGAGCGCGTCTTTTTGCGAGGTGGAACGGTCGGCACCTCCGGACGTGCGAACGACGGCGCGCAGCAAGACACCAAGTTACGCAAATTCCACAACAACCTCATTTTCTGTGGCTTTTAATTGGCGGGAAAGAGCAATAAAACAGAAGGAGAAGGAGAAGGACGACGAAGCAAGGGAAGGAGCTAATGGGCTGTTTGTTGATATTTACAACTTCTGCCGTCCGCCGAACTGCATCTGCATAGATAGCGGCTTTCTCATTCTTTCTTCTTTCCTTGGACTTTCTCATCTGCTTATATATATATAGAGAGAGATGACACAAGGTAAGGAGGCTTGTCATTATCCGATCTTTGAAAAATAGCCTCAAAATCTCATCTTATTACTAAGCATGCCCTTGTTTATTCGGGGCTGTGGTTGCCGGATGGACCGAGGCCAGCTAGTGGCAATGTCAGAATTTGGGCAAAGGGTATGGACTAAAAATGTCAAGAGGAAGGCAGCTAATTACGCTATTATGTTTCTTAAACGAGTACTTTAGTAGTAGTTAATCTGGGTAGAGTAGATTGCAGCAAATAAAAAAAGAAAAAGAAAAAATCTGGGTAGAGTAGAAATAAATGACTGAGTCTGAGTGAAGTCATTAATTCCTGATTTTTAATTTCAAGGACAAAAATTATTTTATGTTACCGGCGCCATTTTTATAGTTATATAAGTATATTTGGTTCAATTCTCGTTATTTTTCATTCTAATATGAATAAGAATGGGTAAAAATAGGCAAAATAAGAAAACATTATTATGAACTAAATGTTTTTTTTTTTTTTAAATGAATTCTTAGTGTCTTATGTAAAAGTGCTTTTGTAAAAATAATTCTATAAAAGTGCTTTTATAAAAATATTTCTGTAAAAGTGTTTTTATAAAAGTACTTTTATAAAATGTTTTTATAAAAGTATTTTTGTTAAAGTGTTTTTGAAAAGGTATTTTTATAAAAGCGATTTTATTAAAGTGCTTTTATAAAAGTATTTTTATATAAAAATACTTTTATAAAAGTGCTTTCGTAATAAACATCTATATCAGTAGTTTTGTAGGCATATTTTCCTCAAAGAATGAAAATGAACAAGACGGGGCATGATTAATTTTCACGCTACAAGCTACCTCAATTTTTGTACTATAGGCTGATTTTTCATTCTAAAAAGAATGTGGCTCATGACAAGAATTTTGTAACCAAACACTAATGTTATTCATTCTTATTGAGAATCAACAAGAATTAAAAGAATGAGGCTCAGAGCAGTGAACCAAACATGGCCTATAGTTTCTGCATGCACTTGCATGTCTCTCAGGGAGCGTTTTAGTGGGTCCCACGTATTAAAGATGTATTGATCTTTTCTCCAATGAGATATTCATCAATCTGTTCTTGTTTTGTTGCAATTTCTCATTGTCTCAAATGTGTACTGCACATTATATCAATGTATATAGAAGGCTGCAAACGGGTTTCTAAAAACGTTGTCAGATTTTAGGGTTCCAACTTATGATGCCGGAAATACATGATAATGAAAAAACTTGCAACCAATGAACCGGTGTTATAAAAGTATTGGTCAAAGCCTCTTCGGTATCATATCTTTCAATCTTTCCGGCATCATATATTTTTCTCAATTCTTTTTGATACATTAGGGAGAAATGAGACAGAAAACAAAAACTATAACCAATAGAAACTAAAAGGAGGCATGATGTTTGCTAAACTAGGATCAGATACATTTACTGTATGACTCAAACTTGCCAAACGATTCATTGCAAAATTTGCTTCCCCAATGCATGAGAATAAGAGGTGACGAGCCCGAAGCAGCCGCGAACATGAAGACATTCGTTGATGAAGTTACTGATGTTCCATGGTGGCATTATACGATCACGGTAGTCTATGATAATATGAGAGTCTCCTTCTATGATAAATTATGTTGAGGAAACTTCCAAATTTTATTCAGCCTCTTGATTTATCTCATTGTCATTTAATTTTCCTTCCAGGAGTGAGTATGCTGATTTAATGGAGTATCCACCATTTGGATCAAGTTTCCGAATCATCCTATCCTCCACATCCCTTGATGGGATTGGAATTCGCCTGGATTTGATCCCATTGTTGAGGGTTGACCTTATCTATAATCCTTTCTTTATTCCATGTTTTCGAGTTAGTGATAAATTCACTAACCTTACATTGCTGATTTGTCTGAGAATTTGTATCCATATTAGCTAAGGTACCATCACCCACCCATGCATCTGTCTAGAAATTTATAGTTTTCCCATTTCCTTTTCTTTAATATGTCTCTGAACTGGAGAATGCTTCTCCATGCCTAGAGGATCAATTTCTTCATTTTAATTTGCCAGAAACCCCCGTTTTTAATATATTTATTTTCAATTAGTTGAAACCATAAGTTTTCAGGTTGAGTAAGTATTTTCTACCCCAAGATTAGCAGTAGTTACTTCATTCACCCATTTTAGGTTTTCTAGGCCCCATCATCCATTTCTTCTCGATTTACATATTAAGTACCATTTAACAAAGCTGATTCTTCTATTATTTCCCCAGTTCCATAGAAAGTTTTTCTGTTTCTTTTCAATATTTTCTATCACATTTATTGGGAGCTTGACGACTCTCATCAAGAATTGTGGCATCATATTAATTGATACTTTTAATAAGGTACCTCTACTTGTTATCGACAGGGTACTTCTCTTCCACCCAACTAACTTTTTATCTATGTTTTCCTCCACTCTCTTGAAGGTTTCCTTTGTCACTCTACCTTCTATGATAAGGGCTCCCAAGAACTTTTCATTTTTCAGAATTTTCAATATCCTAGAGATCATTCTCCGAATTCTATTATCAATGTTAGGAGAGAGTAGATTTAGCAAAGTTTGGGCACTGTCCAGATGCATTTGCATACAGGCCCATAATTTTCATTATTCTTAAAGCACTATTTAAATCAGCCTTTGCAAATATGATGCGGTTGTCCGCAAATTGAAAAATAGGAATGTTCGACCCATTTCTCGAAGCCTTAAAGCCCATCTCTAATTCCCTTTTAGTTTTTTGGGACAAATCTTGTTACAGAGAAATTCACCGCAAAGGACAAATATATAGCTTTCAAAATTAATCAATATTAACAACATACGACTTGGTTTCGAAATTTGGCAATAAAAACATCAAATGTAAATACGTTGTATTTGAGTTTGTTGGACTGAGTCCAACTCCTGTGAATAATTTCTCACATATCACATTGGTCAACCCCCCCTTCAGTGCTTCATTAAGTAATTTCTAAAATCAAAATTGAAATAATCCTAAAGTATAAAAACCTATTCTGAAGTTTCTGACAATATAATAACTTTCTTTGAGGTTTTTTTTGGGTAAATTCTTTCTTTGGGCTCCATTTGGAAGCAGCATAAATATAAATATGTAGAGTGTAAAACTTTATTTTTTGTATTATTTTGTATAAATTTATATTGTATATATTTGTATTTATACACCTTTCAAAGGTTTTTTTTTTTTGGATAAATTCTTCCTTTGAGGTTTTACTTTAACAAAGAAATCTCCCCTACAACTTCAAAATTATGAAATTAGCTTACATCTTATTAGGGCATCTTTAATATAATTCAAAATGCCGTTTACCCTTTTTAGACTTCACTAAGACTTAATGTTATTATAGAGTAAAATTCTTTTATTCTTTTCAATTTGTCTTAAATATTTTTTTTTAATTAAAAGTGAAAAATTCTTTGGTGTATTTTAATAAAATTTTCATTTAAAATGATAAAAAGGTAAAATGACAAGAAAAGGGAGGTAACCACAGATATGCAGGGGAGGTGTCAGAAGCTTCATGGGAGGATTAAATTTTAACCTTGTGAATATTTCACTTTATGGGTCTCAACAAAATGACTTTGCTGGGCTTAAGATCTTTACAACAATATTCTCTTTTCTTTTTGTTCGGAGAACCATCAAATTAGCTTACCGGATCACCGGTTCAACAATCTACTAGTCCAACTGTCCAAGTCTCATTACACCGAGATAAATAATAGGGGGGTTTACCAACTTGATATCTAATGCCAACAAGAACCCGAGATAACGTTAAGCTGTTGTAGTTAGCCCTCCCCGTGAAGAAGGAAGATGCGACTTAGGACCTTCCTTCCTCACTGAAGCGGAAAAGTTAAAATCTATCATGGCACCCAATAAATGACAAACACGTGGAAAGCTCTCACTTTATTCATTATATTTAACATAAAAAAAAGGAAGCAATAACCAAAACTCCCCTGAGAAGGGAAGCCGGAAGGGATGGATGAGAGATACGGAATCCGCAAATTGGAAAGCCTTGGTAATAAAATGCATGCACCTTTGCACCAGCTGCCTGCTGCTTGCTTTCAGTTGAGTGACAGTTTGGACTTTCAAATGTATGAAGTGATTATGACTTTTTTGTCATATTTATTTGACTGATTGCAAGTACCCATGTGATGAGGGGCCTTTTATGTCGGCCACGTGTTTGATGTTTGGACCGGGCTCATTGCCTCCCCTCACTCTTTACAATTATTTTTCACTTTTTTTATTAATATTAGTATCGTCCTAGTTTGACTCTGCATCTCTTATTCATAATAATTTTATTCACGTCTACCCACAAAACATTACTTCTATTCATATTCATGCATAATAACATGTAAGAGTTATTGTAAGTAAAAAATCTAAATTCCCTTAATTTTAAGATAATAAACCAAAATTAGTCCTATGAAACGAAAATAGATTTTTCACTCACCAACCCAATACCCACATAACATCTCAACTACACACGGAGAACATCTCATCCTTTTACAAGTTATTATAAGCAGGGAGATGTTCCTAAGTGGATCAAGATAATGTTTTGTGGATAAGTATGAATAGTATTCTTGTGGGCAGAAGATTCGGAATGGGTTTTCTCTATTAATATATAAAACCACTACTAATGTAGTGTAGTGGCCTACAATCCTGCATATAGCTGCATCTCTCTTTCTCTGCTGCCATTACCAACCCACTAACCAAAGGCTATTTGTATTGGCACCTCCTATTGCAATACTTCAAAAGAAAAATAAAAAGACAGGAAATTTTAATGCAAGGGCATCATGTTTTGGGGGCATTATAAGTGGCTTTTTGACTGTTGAAATTTCCATCCCTATAATTAACTCGTCCACGCAGTGATAAATCACTCAACCGGGATTTTTAAAGAAAGATCATTGGTTTAACCATCCGGTCCAGTCTAAATATGACAACAGTGGAACAAATTGAAAAATCTAAGACACCCCCTTCCCCTACTCCTTGATCTTGACGTCTCAACCGGTTCTTTCATTCCCACTAATATTGGAGACATCATTAATGAAAGTTCAACTGACACAATTACATGCTCCCCCATTTTTGCATGTTTAGAATATATGTATGAATAGGATCGCACTAATGACAATGCTACACCGAAACTTAATTGATGAAGGGTGATTTGACCCCGACCTAGCGAAGAGGGGACACATGGACACAACCTAACCAAGAGGGGACAATTCAGCCTGGCAAGCTTAGCTCTGATATTCAGTCACCTCAGCATAAGGCTCACCTCAATGTAAGGCCACCTCGGCATAAGGTTCACCTCGGCATCGAGGCACCTCGATATTCAATCCAGAACTAAAAGACCGAATTACCAGTTCGGGACCAACAACTAGAATCGCCACGTAACTGATTCCCGCCTAACCAACTCCAGAGGTCTCTCCAACAAATTCTGAATCTCTCAAAACCACGATGAGCTAATAGATCCCGACGTTTCCGAGATCACGATGAGGACTCATCCCGACTCCGTCGGAGTTAGAAGTGGAACGATAAGCCTTACCTGTATACTGCTCCTTCGAAAGCGGAATGAACTCTATCTCCACACCTCGGATATCCGAGAACTTTTTCGTGAGCTCCACGACTATGCCAGTATATAAAGGCACCAACCCCAATGGCTCAAGGTACGTGTGATTTTTCTACTCTCTAGCTCTCTAAGCTCTTAATTCAGCTCGCATAAGATTATTGACTTAAGCATCGGAGCGACCTCGCCAGGTTCTCTGATCATGTCTTATTTTCTTCACTTAGCTCACCGTCCAATTGGAAGCCAGATCATCCTCCAGCAGGGAGTAGTCAGATCGTGCAACATCAATTGGCGTCGTTTGTGGGAAAGTGATCAAAAAGCCTTCTTCACAATCAACAACTTTTCCATTGAAATCAATGAAATCTTCCAGTCACGCCGGACAGAGCAGTGAGATGAATGTCTCTGGGGGGCAACCTCAGCTTCCTTCAGTGTGCATTGGCTAGTTCACCATACCGCTTACTATGGCTGGGGTCCCAACACTGACCATGCCACAAAACACCACATGGGTGAACGCCCCACTCCCTCCAGTTGTAGGCGCAACCTTCGCTGAGCCATCTATGGTTCCCCCCGGACTTGGACAATCTCAGTTCGATGACCTGGTGCATTGCGTGTGGGCCATCCAGTTCCAAATGCAGCATGTCCAACAGTTCCAGCAATACATGTTCTATTAGCACTACCAGCAGCAGTTCCCTCCACTATCACAGAGTCAGTAGCTGGTTCCACCCAGGCACTCAGGGACCCAACAGAACCAGAATCGACCTCACGTGAACTAGGACATCACTCGATCTCCCCACTAAGACGAGGAAACTTCCTAGGACCCAGTTCCTCCTAAGAGTCAATTCTCACCTCGCGGGAGGAAAGACGGTCAGATCACTCCACCTGCTTCACAAGGCAACCTCGGAAACAGGTCTAGGGACACTCAGCCCAACAGGGCCATTCTTCCTCGGCGTTCGCATCAAGAAGGTGGATCGCTCGCAGGTAACCGGTTTGAGGTTTTGGGTGCGAACTCAAGGCAAGGCTCCTCCGTCTACGATAGTCAGCCCTAGAATCCCACAAGGAACCAGGAGCTACCTCGCGGTAGAACAGTACCAGAGTATACCGAGGTTAGCAGCACTAATGCAGAGCCGATAAAGAAGCAGCAACGGAGGCGTCGCAAGGCACGCCGAACTTCAGTACAGAACAGCTAGATCGCGAGACCGAACCAACAAGAACAGATGAAAGGTAAAGAGGAGGCAATCTCGGTAGCTACAAAGACCGCTCCTCTACTCTCCGGGTCATCCCCTCTGTCTTCCGAGCTCTTGGCGACCCCGATGCCCAAGGACTTCAAGATGCCTCCCCTGGATAAGTATGACGGATCTTTTGATCCTAATGATCACGTGGATTCCTTCCAGTCCCAGATGCATCTATCTGGGGCTGATGAGTCTGACATGTGTGTAGCTTTCTCCACCACCTTCAAGGGAGTAGCTCGGACTTGGTACCGGAACCTCGCGCCAGGATCAATCAAGAGCTGGGCGCAGTTTGTGGAATTATTTACCTCGCACTTCATCACCAGCAAGAAGTGCCCTAGGTTGTAGGAGAGTCTGCTTAACGTAATTCAAAGAGAAGGGGAGTTCATCAGAAGCTACATCAAGCGCTTCAATGACACCTGCCTGCAGATCCCCGACCTAGACCCAGCGGTGAGACTCACGACAGCCAAAAAGGGCATAACTCAGAGAGAGTTCAAATGGCATGTGGTGGCCAACAAACCTAAAGACATCACAGAATTCCTTAAGCTAGCCGACCAGTTCATCGAAACCGAGGAAGAGATGAATCAGAAGATAGACAACCCGGCGGAAAAAAGAAAAAGAGACAGTGACAACACATGTAACGATGGGCATAAAAGAAGAAAGAGTAAGTCCCCGAGCAGGGGAGGAAACAAGTTTGGGAGCCGATCTCCTTCACGATCTCGCAAATCAGGTCAGCGCTCCAGGACCCCACCTGTTGAAAGGACAAACTACACACCTCTCAAGTCTCAACGCTAAGCAAGGAGAAATACTGATGGCCATCAAGAACTCTTCATTCGTCAAGTGGCCTCCTAGATTGAGGGGAGATCTCATAACAAGAAGCAGGAACGTCTACTATCACTTTTGCAGAGACCACGGACACAGTATGGAAAACTGTAGAAACCTCCGTGACGAGATAGAGGAGCTCATTCGCCGCGGGTACTTAAAAAACTTTGTACAGAGAGAAGAAAGAAACCAGGCAGATCGGCCAACAGATCGGTAGGGGAACTAGAGAATGAATGCTCCCGAGTCCAGTAACAGGCAGAATGAACAGCCACCACGGCAGTTGCCCGAAGTGAGACTGATCCGCGGGGTAATCAATATTATTACTGGCGGGTCCATCATCGCGGGATGTACTTCGGCAATAAGACGAACCTCAGTCCGCGAACTAGAAAGCGAGGAGCAGAACCCGCCGAAATGACCCTGACTCGAAGATCCTATTTACTTCACGGAGGACGATATGCGCGTGATCCAGTATCCTCACGACGATGCCCTGGTGATAAAGCTAAGGATAAACGACTTCGAAGTCAAGCGCATCCTGGTGGACTCAGGTAGCTCAACGGACATATTATTCAAGGACACATTCAGCAAGTTGCAGCTCCAGAAAAGCGATCTAAATCTGATAGATACTCCCCTGGTAGGATTCATCGGCGAGGAGGTCAGACCTCTAGGGTGAATTTTAGTACCCATAGAGGTCGGCACGTAACCGAATATCATGAGGTTCGAGCACGCGTTTCTAGTGGTCACAACTCCCTCTCCTTACAATGCCATAGTAGGTCGGCCCATTACGCACGCCCTACATGTGGTAGTATCCACCTACTACCTGGCAATGAAGTTCCCTACGGACTATGGAGTAGGGGTTGTGCGAGGTGACCAGCTTGAATATCGCAAGTGCTACGTAGCCGCCCTCAAGGGAAAAGCCACGCTAGCGGCTGACATCGAGCTCGAGCAACCAACGGAGTATGCCGACGAGCGAGCTACACCAATAGAGGAGACGGTTCACATCCCAGTCTCGACCGATGACCTAGATAAGACCCTCTAGATCGGCACTTCGATCGAGGAGCCACTTCACTCTCAGTTGGTAAGATTTTTACTTCAAAATTTAGATATATTTGTTTGGTTCGCGATAGAAATGCTTGAAATAGATTCTAATATTTTAACTCACAAGCTAAATACCGATCCCTTAGTCAGTCTAGTTAGACAGAAAAAGCGCAACCTCGCCCCGGAACACCGGAGGATAGTCGATGAAGAGGTCGGGAAGCTCTTAGCGGCAGACTTCATCAGGGAAGTCCATTACCCGAGCTGGGTAGCTAACCTAGTTCTGATAAAAAAGGCCAACGGAAAATGACGCATGTGCGTCGATTATACCAACTTGAATAGAACCTGCCCAAAATACTATTTCCCGTTGCCTAAGATCGACCGCCTAGTGGACGCGACCTCAGGGCATGAGTTGCTGAGATTCTTGGATGCATACTTTGGTTACAACCAGATCAGGATGGACCCCACTGATGAAGAAAAGATGACCTTTATAATTGAGCTCGGGTTGTATTGCTACAAGGTTATGCCCTTCAGATTAAAAAATGCCAGGGCAACCTTTCAAAGACTTGTAAACAAAATTTTTGAGCTGTTAATCGGCAATAAAGTTGAGTGTTATATAGATGACATGGTCGTGAATACCCAATTTTCAAAATATTTGTGAGACGATTTGCAAAGTGTTTTTGAAATTTTACGAAAGTATAATATGAAATTGAATCCTAACAAGTGTGTCTTCGGGGTCACCTTGGATAAATTTTTGGGCTACATAGTCAACTGACGTGGCATCGTAGCCAACTCGAAAAAAATAAAGGCCATCATGGATATGAGACCACCCCGCAAGCTAAAAGAGGTTTAGAGGCTGAATGGATGGATAGCTGCTCTGAGCCGTTTTATGTCCAAATCGGCAGATCGCTGCCTACCTTTCTTTAAAGCTATAAAAAAGAGTAAAGACTTCAAGTAGACCGTAGAGTGTCGGCTTGCCTTCAACGAGCTAGAAAGATACTTAGCTAGTACCCCGGTTTTGACTCGACCCGAGGAAGGGGATATTTTAAAGTTGTACTTCTCCGCGAGTGACGAGGTGGTCAGCTCGGTACTGATCAAAGAGGTAGATTGGGTCCAACGACCCATCTACCATGTTAGCAAAGTTTTGCAGGATGCTAAAACGAGATACCCGAAGATCGAGAAACTGGCGTATGCGCTAGTCATAGCAGCTCGCAAGCTTCGTCCGTACTTCCAAGCCCACACCATCGTCGTCCTCACCAACAAGCCTCTGAGACAGATTCTGCTCAAGCCCGAGGTGTTTGGCAGATTGATGAACTGGGCTATCGAACTTAGTGAGTACGACATCCGGTATGAACCTCGGACGGCAATTTAAGCCCAAGCATTGGCCGATTTTGTGGCAGAATGTACGTTTAGTACCGCAACTCCCGAGCTGACCGAGCTCGAGCACACGGTGGAAGCTTCAACCAGTGCGGCACCAATCCCGGTTAGAGCTGGTCTGACCTGGGATGAGGAGCCCTGGATCCTCCAAGTTGATGGCTCGTCCAACCAACAAGGAAGTGGTGCGGGAATAATTCTGTACAGTTCAAGCGGGGTGAAGCTGGAATACACACCCCGGTTTGGGTTTTCAGTATCGAACAATGAAGCAGAGTATGAAGCATTGATTGCCGGGCTCACTCTGGCAAAGGAAGTGAAAGCTAAGCACCTCGTCATATGCAGCGACTCTCGGCTCGTGGTCAACCAAGTTAGCGGCGAGTATGAAGCCTGTGACCCCACCATGGCTGCTTATTTGGCCAAAGTTAGGGAGGTCCTGCACGGCTTCATCTTTTACTTCATCAGACAGATCCAGAGATCTAAGAACGCTGAGGCTGACGCCTTGTCCCGATTAGCCAGCACAAGCAGCAACACCATGTGGACCGTGTACATAAAGGACTTACCTCGGCCTAGCATTCTCAGGGCGGGGGGGGGGGGGGGGTGGGGCAGGAGAGGTCACTCCTGTAGCACAAGCAGGGCCGAGCTGGATTGATCCACTTGTGAGTTATCTGCTTCACGGGACCCTCCCTATAGAATGCAATGTGGCTCGAAGGGTAGAGCGTCAGTCGGCTAAGTATGTCATTATAGACGAACAGCTGTACAGGAGATCCTTCATGCTCCCCTACTTGCACTGCTTGCGACCCTCAGAGGCCGAGTTTATTCTCCACGACACCCACGAAGGCTTGTGCAGTGGACACTTGGGAGGCAGGGCTCTCGCACAGAAGGCTTTACGGCAGGGCTACTACTGGCCCACGATGAAGGTAGACACACTTGAGCTCGTCAAGAAGTGCGATAAGTGTCAGAGGCACGCTAATATCCACCACCGACCTATTGCCAATATGAAATACCTCACTAGCACATGACCCTTCGCATAGTGGGGAATTGACATACTTGGCTCATTCCCGCCAGCGACAGGACAGAGGAACTTTCTGGTCGTGACAGTAGACTATTTCACAAAGTGGGTGGAAGTTGAACCTCTAACAACAATCACAACCCGTAACGTACAAAACTTCTTTTGGAAGAACATAGTGTGCCGCTTTGGGATACCTCTGGTACTCATCTTCGACAATGGGAAGCAGTTCGAGGATATAAAATTTCAGAATTGGTGTGCTGAAATGGGAATTCAGCAAAATTTCACCTCGGTGGCACACCCCCAAGAAAATGGACAAGAAGAAGTCACCAACAGAGTCATACTCCGCGGACTGAAGGCTCGCTTAGCTCGAGCCAAAGGATTGTGGGTAGACGAACTGCCCATTTTACTCTGGGCCTACCGGACCATCATCAAGACTGCCACAAGTGAGACTCCTTTCAACCTCACTTACAGCACTAAAGCGGTGATCCCAACAGAGATCGAGGTGCCTATACTATGCTTGGAGGCCTACGACAAAGAGACGAATGATGATGAGCTCCGTACTAACTTAGACCTGGTGGAAGAAGTACGAGACCTAGCATACATCCGGACTATAGCTTACCAACAGAGAATAGCTCGGTACTATAACGCCCGGGTCAAGAAGCGACACTTCCGCATCAGCAACCTGGTTCTTTGGAAGGTTATGGTATTTGAGCCTGGTGTCGGTAAGCTCGGACCGAATTGGGAAGGTTCGTACCGAGTAAGATAGGTATATGGGGAAGGTACATATGAGCTCGAGACTCTGGAAGGGAAGCAAGTACCTCGAGCATGGAACATTGACAACCTAAGAAGATTATTCTTGTGATCACCGAACTGGAGAGAGGACTGCGAGTCACTCCCAGAAGCCTAAGGGCCATGATGCCGAGTTGATATAAGACCTCGGCACTACGATAAGTCCCAGTCGCCTCTTTGTCATGGGCAGAGAAGTCCTAGTCGCCTCTTCGGCATGGGCGGATAAGTTTTAGTCGCCTTTTTGGCATAGGCAAACAAGTCCTAGTTGCCTCTTCGGCATAGGCAGACAAATCCTAGTCGCCTCTTCGGCATAGGAAAATCAGTTCTTATGCCTAAGTCATAGACAGTTCGGGTACAAACCCTACGACGTCTAGCCCACATCGGCACATAAATACAGGTTGATCCCATTTGAGGTCGGGCCCGATGGCTCGACACTAAGGGATAACCGACACCTGAGCGAGTAGCCCGTGCGCAGACAGGTCGGGTATATACCTACAATATCCGCCCACCTCGGCGTACAATATGCGAAGTTACCCCTACTCGTAGTCCAGTTCATTAGCTCGACAATTCGGGGTAACCTACATTTGGAAAAATTTTACTTTGGTTGTCCCTACTCGTAGTCCAGCTCATTAGCTTGACAGTTCGGGGTAACCTACACATTTTTACTCCTCTTTGGTTTAGTTCGCCAGTTCGGGAGTTGTTTACACTTAGAAAATTTTGCACAGAGATAGTCAAAATGCTTATATTTCATTGATGTAAAGTTTGAGCACAAAAAAGAAAAAAGAAAAAAAGATAAACTTCCACTATGAACTGAGCTCAGAGGCTCGGGGTATACAGTATAAAGGATCAGGAGGCTTCTAGTCATCTTGGGGCTTCTCACCCTTGTTCGAGGCTTCGGTAGGAGGGTCCATCTTCATGTAGCTCTCACCAGCATCGGTTTCCTCGACATCATCGAGCAGGACGCTGCCGCTTTCTGCTTTAGAGTCTGGATCTTCAGTAGCTTTGGCGGCCATTTCCTTTGTGATCCTCGAGGTAGTTATGGCTCCAAGATCAAGCTAGGGGAACTCACGTCGGGTCAGCCACCTACTAAGCTTGAAGCCTTTGCAGTAGCTCGCCGTCCCCACCTCGACCATCTCATTCCGGTACTCTACCGAAGTCTTGTATTCCTCGATGGCCTTAACCTTGGCCTCCTCCACTACTTGAAGGAGTATCTTAGTCCGCTCCTTTACATGAGCCTCGAGGTTCTCCACCTCCCTCTTTAGCGCTTTCTACTGCTCCGCGATCTCCTTCTTCTCGAACATCAGCAGCGTGATCAACTCTTTCTTAGCCCGCGCATCCTTCTTCAGTTGGTTGTTTTCGCTACGAGCTAAGTTAATCTCGGTGTTAGCCTCACGGGAAGACTCCTCGACAGCGAGGGCCCGCTTCAAATTCACCTCGGACTGATAAGTCAAGGCGTGAATAGCGGAGTTAACCTGTCAAGAGAAGAGAACAAGCGTTAGTACATGAGAAGCTAAGTACAAGATCAAAGAAGATAAGTCAGAAAACTTACCACCATGTAGTGGGTAGCCGCTCGGGCTCCGAACTAAGCAACTGGCAGTTCGGCCCAGCCAACAACCTCCTCGGCATACACCACGCTTTTGCTCTTGAGGAGGCCATATTTCGGAGTCAGAATGCTCCAAGATGTGTCACCGTTGCCTGAATAAGTGGTAGCTGCAGGGGCGGGCTCCGAAGACATCGCCTCCTCGGGCGCGCGGGGCAAGGAGAGCTTCCCGGATTCTTTCTCGACCAAGTCAATCACGGGAGGTTGCTTGGCGGACAATGGCTACTCGGGCTCTGGAACGGCAGCCGGCGGAGACTCAATGCGAGCTCTTTTTGAAGCTCGCTTCTTCTTCCCCTTCTTCATACTCTCGAAGAGTTCAATCGCAGGGATGTCCATGATAGCTGCAACAAAAATGAACTGTCAGAAACAGTATTGAAATAAAACAAAGGAAATACAACAAATGGCGACCTACCAGGACTCAGACTGGCCTGCAGGAGCTTCTCATCGGTCACATAGTCCACGAACTTCAAGCCGAGCTCCGCCCAAGATCGGAGCGCCTTCCTTGTCTTCAGGTCCAACCTGACACCGGGGTCTTGGATGGCCGCCCTCCAATGGGTTGGGAAAGGCCACCCCTCAGTGTTGCGGACCACAAAGTAACGCCTTTTCTAGGCTGGGACCTTGTTCGGGAGCTCATGCAAGAGTTTGTAGCCCGGACGTGGTGATAGGTAGTAAGTTCGCCTGTGTTCGGACAGAACACATGACAAGTTCTTTTTAATAGAAAGAATGGAGGAGAAGATGTCAAGGTCGAGAGGAAGGTTGTAGTCGTGGAAAAGGGAGATTGTTCCTACTACATTATGGATGGAGTTCGGGTGCAGCTGGTCTATGGTAATGTTAAAAAGCTTTTTGACTTCGACTATCATGGGGTGAAGTGGAAGTTGAAGACCAGCTACGAGCTGTTCCTCGAAGATCACGATGTCGTCGTGATCATGCTCCCAAGGGAAATTACCTAAGGGTATACTATACACAAGGTTATTGGGGAGTTTGTACCGGGCTACTAGGGACAGGAGCCTGCCCGCTGTCATCGTCAACGGGCCAAAATTATCTGGCACCCCACCTCGATGCGAGGTGGAAGCCAGGTCACCATAGGCCTCTCGCTCATTCTGGGGTGAGTCCACCTCGGGAGGACTGCAGACCGCATCCTGACCCGAAGTAACCTCCTCAGCAGGACGAAGACCTATGGCCTGAGTCGTGGTACCCACCTCGGCTTTAGTGGATTCACCGCTCCCATCTAAAAGGCTATTGAAACTAAAGCTTGACATGGAAAGACACGGAATCGAAAAGTAGAGCTTGGGAAGACTCACCAAAGAGAAATCGAACTGAAGAAAGGAAGACGACCTCGGGAAGACATCGAACTGAAGAATGGAAGATGACCTCGGGAAGACATCGAACTGAAGGTCTCAAGCGCGATCTCAGAATGCGAATTATTAGACTTGTGGCAAAGAAAATGAGTCCCTTGCCCCCTATTTATAGCTACTGTGTCCGAGAATCAACGGTCGAGATTGTAGTGATCCAACAGCTCCTAGGAAAACCGGTTGCGCGACCCTCGAGGTTGAAATCGGTTTAGCGCGTGTTTTGACGTCCACGAAGTTTATAGATGGCGTGACGTCCACACATAGATTAGATGCGACCTGGGTTATTCCTGGTTGAGCCGGGCGGCATAGCTGGTCCAACCAATGATTCACCCGTCAGACCTCCTAGACCTCGTGCCAAATCCACCTGTACTCATCATGAACTCGCTGCACCGGGTTGAGACCCCTGGCTTGGGGAGTGGGGGGCAATTGATGTAGGGTGATTGGCCCCGACCTAGCAAAGAGGGGACACGTGGACACGACCTAACTAAGAGGGGACAACTCAGCCTGGCAAGCTTAGCTCCGGTACTCAATCACCTCGGCATAAGGCTCACCTCAGTGTAAGGCCACCTCGTCATAAGGCTCACCTCGGTATAAGGTTCACCTTGGCATCGAGGCACCTTGGTATTCAATCCAGAACTAAAAGACCGAAGTACCAGCTCGGGACCAACAACTCAAATCGCCACGTAACTGATTCCCGCATAACCAACTCTAGAGGTCTCTCCAACAAATCCCGAATCTCTTGAGATCACGATGAGCTAACAGATCCTGACGTTTCCGAGATCACGATGAGGACTCATCTTGACTCTGTCGGAGTCGGAAGTGGAACGATAAGCCTTACCTGTATACTGCTCATTCGGAAGCGGAACGAACTCTATCTCCACACCCCAGATATCCCTGATATCTTTCGTGAGCTCCACAACTATACCAGTATATAAAGGCACCGACCCCATTGGCTCAAGGTACGTGTGATTTTTCTACTCTCTAGCTCTCTAAGCTCTCAATTCAAATCGCATCAGATTACTGACTTAAGCATTGGAGCGACCTCGCCGGGTTAGCCACCCCGGGTTCTCTGATCCTGTCTTGCAGATTCACTTAGCTCACCGTCCGACTAGAAGCCATATCATCCTCCAGCAGGGAGTAGTCAAATCACGCAACATCATTAATCATCTTATTAATCATGGTTTTTAAATCCAACCGGGAGACCGAATCGGTCAGGGTCTGGTTACTGGGTCGAACAGTCCGACCGTTCAAGCTGAATGCTCGGTCTGTTCTGACAAAAAAAAATTAAAAATATTAAAAAATGGTCAAAACCGTTTGAACGATTTAAAAGATTAACAGCCCGGTTCAACAGTTCACTGACCAAAATCAACGATTTTAGGGGAAAATCTAATTTTTGGAGAAAACAGAATTGATCACCTGACCGGTTCTTGGTTTTTCCGGTCTGTCTCTCTCATCCGGTTTGGTTTTGAAAACCATGTTATTAACTACTAATAAAATTGTTTTCGATCGGGGTCCAAGAGTTGAAATCTTCTATATCCCCAAATTCTGGGGTTATTTGGTACAGTGCGTTGCGTTGCAGTGTTTGAAATGTTAAATTTATATTGATCAATCCAAACATTTTTTTTTATACATTAGCGAGAGAATTTAAAACATTTTCATAGATATAAAATTTTTTTTCACAAATTTCGACCTAAAATGCAACTGCAATGCAACGTTACTGTAACAAACACCCCCTTTGTCTTATGGCTCCACTTTTTGACATCAACGAATTGGCAGGATTTTTCCATGGAATTAAGGTTGAAAAGGATTTCTTTGACCTTCTTCACATTTATGCATTAGAATCGGTAATCGGTAAAATGCAACTGCAATGGAACATGTGACAAATCCATATAAGCAATACAACCTTGAGAACACAGCATCCGGCTGTTCATTGAGAATATCTTCGCATGAATTTAATATACTAGTGTGAGAGATATTCCTGTTGTATGCCTAGGCTGGGTTAACCCAAACCCAATCTGAACCCAGTTCGAAAAACTAGGATTATGTTGACTTGGGTTGAAGTTTGAGTTAGGGCAAGGGTTGAAAAATATGAATCCAACCCTAACCGTTAGGGTTTTGGTCTTGACCAACTTGATTCCATTCAAAATCATTCTCACACCGTTTTGAGAATAAAAGCATAAAATTATGGACATATTTTCAATGCATGGCTGCAAAAGGCTGTGAGCACCGTTTCGTAAGGACTGAATCCGGTCTTTGTATTGTATATGCAGATTCATTATTCATGCATGTATGCATTTGCAATAATACATCAATAAATGTATATTTATATATATTTATGTACTTTTGCTATGCATATTTATATATTAATTTATGTATATACATATTTATCTTTGTACATCTATGCATGTATATTATATGTGAAGAATTTTTAGTTTAATTAAAAGCATTTTTTTTTCTAAAATATATTAATTATGTTATTTTACACATAATAATATTAATATTGAAATAACATTCACCTGTAAAATCCAAACACTAAGTACATTTGACAAAAGGAAGTAGAAAATTACTTGCACCAACCTGAGACCAACCCAACCCAAAACTGACCTCAATCCAACCCGAATTTTAGCATTGAGGGTTCAACAACTTGGGTTGGGTAGGTTTGACCTCAACCTGAACCAACCCAGCCGACTTCACACCTATGTAAGACTTGTAACCCAAAATTGAAATTCCACTCCCAAACCTAATTCCAACCCCAAAAAAGAAAAAAAAAGTATGACGAGGACTAATTTAGGCCAATCACAACTAGTGATAATGATTTAATTAAAAATTACATACAAACAAGCCTCCAAGCGCTTGAATGCAAATATTAACAGGACTGAGCTAACGACACCCGGGTTTTGTTCCTTTGAGAAGAAACTTTGGATTGGGACCTTTCACCTTGATGATTGATGGGATGACTGATGCTCTCATCTTATGATGCTGGATTGTAGCAATGTGAGACCGAATCTTCTCCTTACACCTGGTGTCTCATACGCACATCCTATCATGCATTGAGAACATCTCCCCTAATTATTAATTATTATTCATGGGAGATATTATCAATACACGGTGGATGTGCCTGTGAGGCGCTCATTTGTAAGGAACAGATCTCGCTGTTGAAGACTCGATTTAACAGTCATGGCGTCATTGCTGCGTCACTACCAAGTGGTTATAAGTCCCACCCTTACCCACTCAATCATTGTGTGTTTATACTTTTTACTGCCCCAAGGCAATCGGGACTTGCACCGACCTCACAAGACAAATCTCACCGTGCATTGAAAATATTTTCATAAATAATAATAGAATGAGAGATGTTCCCAGTATATGGTGGGATATTCCTATGAGGTCGGTGTAAAGAACAGATCCTGACTCACCCCAAGGTAAGAGTGCATATGGACCGTATCCTGATCATATAATAGGATCCAATTCAGATCATTTCTTTCTGATTTGAAAAAGTACAATCTAATATATATTATTTATAAATATACTTATATTACATTTTTGTAATGTTTTATAAAAAAATATGTATATACTAATATATATGATGAAAATAATAAAAAAAATATTTGGTATTTTTTATTTTTCTTTTTATAAATTAATATATTATAATTTTTTCTTTTAATAATTTATTAAAATTTTCAAAAATTATATTGAATTGAATCAGATTTAAATACCCAACATTTTTAATAGATTCAAATTCAAACTACCATTTATGAGGTCTGATCGGATCTAGGATATCCAACACCCTTGATAGATTCACCTAGCCATCTTGGCATCTTTTTAATGTTCATTCAATTAGCTCTGGACTGACCACGTCATCCTTGCACGTGATGCAAAAGCCAATCAAGAAAAACAAAAACCCAGAAAACGTTTTTGACTAGAAATAGACCACAAGAAATGACGAAAATTTCATTGTCTTCTATAAATTTTAAGTTGTTATTATTACTTTATTCAAAATTCCAATTCCAAATGCAAACAAACAATGTTTTTACATCAAATTTGTTGTCGGCCCGGTCCATGAGCTCGAATTTTTAATTGGTTTAAGATCCATTGAATGAATCCAGGCAATCCACTGTTGTTACCGGGATATACACGGCACACTACTATTAGATTGCAATCTAATTCAGATAGCGTCCCACGCGCCACACTACAACAACTGGTGGGGCCTGCATTGGATCGACCCATAAGTCAATATAGATCCAAGCCCAAGAGGCCTAGGCCTTCATCAATTCACCTTTTTTGGTATAAAATCCATCAATGTCGATCGGATATGATTCTTATACTTTCTTTGGATTTACTCGACTCCTCTTTAGCCATTGAAAATAATTGCTTTTGCGGCTTAAAAGAAGAATACGGGATTTTAGTGGATCAGATAAGAGATAATATATCCACCCGGGTCGGGCAGAACATGGCCGACGTAAACCTAGTAGAATTCGAGAATTTAGACCAACTTAGAATATAATTTATTAAGATGGTCGCCTAATATCTTAATTAGTTCTCCTAAGGTTAGCCAAGTTATTTTGTAGAGATGTATTGGACCATGTCCAGATGGTTATGGTTGGGTCGGGTCGTATCGTGGATCTCCATTAAATAAAATATAAATAAAATTGAAATATGGGTTGGCCCAGTACTAACAAATGGAGACTAATCAATAGATTCAATCAATACCAACCC
Source organism: Nelumbo nucifera (assembly GCF_055504915.1). Classification (NCBI taxonomy): domain Eukaryota; kingdom Viridiplantae; phylum Streptophyta; class Magnoliopsida; order Proteales; family Nelumbonaceae; genus Nelumbo; species Nelumbo nucifera. The sequence continues at coordinate 140,267,832 of NC_142649.1, read as the reverse complement.
AAAGAGAATGGAGACTACCATTAAAAACCAACGAGGCAACGACATGTGGGCTTAGGACATTCACTAATTAATTTAATAGAAATTATGAATAGTTGGATGGGGTGGTAAAAGTGGGTGACCCAGGTACATTCAACAAAAGCAGATAACTAGTATTGACTTTTACCACTTCGAATCGTTTATGTTTGGTATATATTATATAATATTGCTGATACTAGCATTGGCTTCAAGTGCAGACCATCATGCGAAAAATTAATTAGAGCTCTTCACGGATCGGGTTAGATTGGTTTATTGAGATTTTTCCAATTGATCCGATCTGGTTGGGTGAATTACTTGAGATGGAAATTGAAATCGGTCCAGTGTTAAGCAAAATCGACTTGGTTGGTTTGAGTCAGGTTGGATCAGTTTGAATCGGTTTCGGCTCTAAGTTCATCCATGCCCCTCATGACCACCTAGTTTTCTAGAAATATATTTAAAACTGAAATATGTATTTTAGAAACATATATATATATATATATATATATATATATATATATATATAAACAAAAATATACATACAAATATATTGCAATATATATTTTCAGGAAATATATATCTAATATATTTCATAATATATATATATATATATATATATATATATTTAGATATAGATATTGGAATATATATTTTCAGATATTTCAATTTTTAGTTAAGTAGGAACTAAGTCGGTTCGGTTCGGGTCAGTTTTGGTTTTCACACAAGATAATCAAAATCGACCCAAACCATTGGTTTATGAATTTATACAACCCAAAATCAACCGATGTTGATAAAAACCTAACCGACTTGAGTTGGATTGGCCCGAATTGGTCAGTTTAGTTGGGTTGGGCCTTCTTATGAACAGCCCTAAAATTAATAAATGGCTCAAACAACTCCCAGAGTCCAAACAATGTTCGAATGATGAATATCTGATCAATATAAGAGCACCATGTGTCGAAGCCAACACGAAGTCAATTGTTAGGGTTTCTATTCTAAGGCTATCCTCTCATTTCTACCACATGAAAGGGTAATGTGGCAATCACAGATTGTCTACACTATTCCCTACATATCAATCTTTTGGCGTCTCAACCCCATTCATACGTATCGTACGTACCTTAGGTACATATTGATTTTTGTGATTGTCGATGTGCTGGATACAAGGAATCAGCGACATTTATGCGGTGTTTGGTTTGGAAAAATAAGAAAAAGAAAGGAAAGATAAGAAAACCTATACCAAACACAGCCTTATTGATTTATTCTTGCAAAAAAGAAACAGTTTCATTAACTAGAACAGAACTCTACGTCAGATATATATATTGTTTGACCTGTTAGATGTATTTATATACAGTGATTGCTCCACCCATTGGAAAGGATTTGTTTAGATGGATCTTTTCCTTCAAGTTTCTCCAATGTACGTAGCTGCTCCACCCATTGGAAAGGATTTGTTTGACCTGTTAGATGTATTTATATACAGTGATTGCTTGTATAGACGTATTTACAGCTGCTTCCAATCCTGGCAGTAGAGCTCTTATTTCGGCATCATGATGACATAACCTGAGGCTGCCCAGCAAACCTGTCCCTCAACAACAATGGTTTCACCAGTGGCATGTTTGAGGATGAAAGCTCGTCATAAGGATCAAATGAACTATTACTTTGTAAACTGTTTATGCCGTGAATATCTGAAGATTTGTGGGCAGGGAATTGGTGATCGACTTATTAGTTTTCTTTTGAATTGTTTTATGCTCACAATTTGATCCACCATTTAAGTATGGGTTCGACTTTTCCCTTTAAATCTTGCCAAGTTTTTTAGTTTTCTTTGATAGCATTGCAATCACCTTTTGCTCTTCTCCGATAAATGGAGGGAGAAAGTAAGTAAATAGGAAAGTTATTCCTGTTAATCAACAATTTTGTATTTGCTTTTTGTAAATGTAGATTTCATGATAAATTGCTTTTCCCATGGGTGATATGCATCATGCTTTTTGAACTACCGTTGACCCACACTAGTCGGACCATTCGGCCCAGGAACTCTATAGGCAATCAGTTCCATTTTACCCTAAACCCGGTTATTGGCCAAAAACTACTGAATTGGTCAACAATCCGTTGACCTGGGCAGTTGAACCGTCGACTTATTCGACCTGTTCAATGGTTTTCACCAGATTTTATTTTAAATATAGATGTTTTTTATTTTTTAAGTTTTTGTTAAAATGAGCCATTCATTCAAACCAGATGGTTGAACCGTCAACCCAACCAGTGACAAGAACATTTTTGATTCCAGGTCGATTTTTAAAACATTGATACCCATATATTCTAGGTGGATAAATAATTTTTTTCACCCTTGGGACGTTACCAAAACAATAATTATGAAACCAAATTGTCCTTTTTAAAAGGTAAAAGTGCTAAATTGTTTAACTTAATTGAAAAACACTTTTCCCCAAAACTAAAGAGGCCTTAAATTAAACCATTCAAGACGTGATCGCCTTAAATTAAAAACACTATTCCCAAAATACCACAGATTAGGGTTTCTCTCTCGGTAGTGTTTCTCTCTCTGTGGGAGGGTTTTTCTTTCATATCTATGGATGTAAGTTTTTCTCTCTCACTCTGTGTGAGGTTTCTCTCCCACATCTATGGATGTGAGTTTTTATTTATTTCTCTTCATATCGGTGTTTGTTATAGAGGTTCTATGGACATATTTGAAAGGCGATGGTCTAGGCCTATAGAGCAGACTTGGGATCTTTGGTTCTATTCATTCTAATTTTCGTTTTCCCTCTACTCTTTTTCTTATTTTTGTTGGGCCTTGGCTGAAGTTGTGTGTGGTGTGCCTTTGGGGTCTGCCATGGGTATCCATTTGTTTTGTAATGATGTTATCATTCTTGGAAAGCCTTTTTCCGGCGATCTTCGAGTTATTTCTAGTGACGTTCCTGCTCCAACTTCTTTGGTTTCTATAACGACATGGTTGGGTACTTTTTTTGCACATTTTACATCCCTACAGTTACAAGTTACAACTTCTTTTGTGCACTTTTGGCTTTCTGTGGGGCCCATTCCTTGAATGCTTGGATGGTGAAGCGTTAGAGAGAGTTTTGTAATAGGATGTGGTCTTGGGTTCAACTAATTTGGTAGGGAGACACACTTGCTGGCTTCAACTATATTTTTTTAAGGCATTTAGCTGACTTTTTTGGCGTTTCTTAATTTTGTATTAGTTGTAGAGATTTTTCAAGTCGTTTTTCTCTCGATGCTCATGGTTAGTTATTTTTGTCTCTACACGCTTAACATGGTTTTTTGGTTATATTTTTCATTGCTGTTAATTTTTTTACTATATAACCTGAATATTTATGAACAAACTTGTCTTTAGGTGTAAAAAAAAATTACACAAAGGAAAATTCAGATTTCAAAACATGACCATGAGCAAAGTGCTTGGTGGTGGTTGAGTGACAAGAAAAGAATATTCTCAGTCAAATCTTTGTATGCCTCCATTATACATTCATAGAATGGAAATGATGTAGATGATATGTGAATGGAAATGATGTGGATGATAACTTTTAGAAGAAACTGTGGAAATTGGATGGATATGTACCCAAGGATCAAACTTTTTCTCTGGAGTCTTAGAACGAGAGATAAATTGTTCCTCTCCTCCTCTAACTGTATGTCCTTTTGGGTGTGATATGGTTGAGACCTTAGACCATGTGTTTGTTCAATGTCCCTTTGCACGAGCTGTATGGTGTGGAGTGGGTCGGAGGATAGAAGATAATCTGGATAGACCGCTACAAGCCTACAACTACTTAAAAATAGTGTGTAACTTCAGACAAAAGGATGAGAAAGATTGGGAATGCTTCTTATGGCTTATGGTGGATTTGGAAGGCCGTAATCAACTAGTCTTCCGGTGGACATTGTGAGATGTATCCAAAATCAAACAAATGAATGGATTGCTTTAGGTAGAGACCATGAGACTTCTTCTCTTTCTACAGTTCAGAATTTATTTCAAGAAATAATAGACTGAGATATACGTGTTCTGTTTGATGATGTTTTCAATGTCTTTCAATGTAAGAGGTGCTTCAGCTGCATGTGTAGTTGTGGATAAATTCGGAAAATTCCGAGGTGCAAAGCAAAGATCATCCATGTGGGGTTTGCCCTTTCAACAGAGTTACAGGAATTAAGACTGGCGCTTGAGAGTGCATCGAAGCTTGAAAATCAGACAATTCTGATCATGGGTGATTGCTTGGAGGTCATGCATTTGCTCAGGTTCAAATCACTGATTGCTCTCTATGCTTTGTTTGGTTGCAATGCAATTTTATTTGTATTAATACAAATACATAGGAATGCAAATAAAAAAAATGCAAATTTTCATTTAACATTGTTTTAGGTTTTACTTTATGTTACTTCATGTCTTAATTTACTTCATTTGTACTGTAATCAAACAAAATAAATTAAAATTTGTAACAAAAATAGATTAAAATTTACACACTCAGATTATTTGCACCGTCATAGTTTTGCATCAAAACAAATTTATTTGCATTGCAACCAAACACAACCCTAGAGATTGCAAGCTCAAGTTACTGACCTGAGGTTGTATTCTGCCCAGTTTCCTCCTAATAAATTTTAGTTTCTATATCGTGGGAATAATAGTTGTGCCCACACTCTTGCGGCTTTTGCATTTCATCTTCTTGTTCGTCTCATGAGTGGGAAGACGAGAAAAGAAGAGGTGAATAATGGTCCAGTCCAGTGAGGTATAATCAATATCTACTGACTTGATTCTTAACCACTAATAGATGACAATTACTATTGGGGCCGTGATACCTTGACATGCCAATTTAATCAAGATAAAGTATTATCTAGCAGGTCGAATAATTCTGAATTTTGCCTAATTTGAAAGTCGTAGTCAGTTTCTTTCCTCTTTCTTATTTTATATATATATATATATATATATATATATATATATATATATATTTTTAAATAACTTTCAAAGTTGGTCTACCTAATGGTGGTCGATGGTTTAATCACATTAACTTTTGGTCCCAACAAAAAAAAAAAAAGTAAAAGGAAACTTTAGTCAAATTTCTAGAACTAGAGGTCCTTTCATTTTAGATTCTCTTTTTAAAAGCTTTACTCTTTTTCTTCCCCTTAGAAATTTGTTGGTAACAATCTTGTTTAACAAGTATATCCACTAAGGCACTGACAGAATACTGCTGAAGGGTCCTTCTCAAAGTTCTGCCCAGAAAAGAAAAATGATAAAGTAAAGAGGAAATAAAAAGAGAAAGAAGTTGTGCCAAAGTCACCTCAACTTGTGCTCATTGCAGAGACAGGAAAGATGTTACTTCAAAATCATGATTCCTGTGAAGAAAGTAAATGGCTTGGGCTTTTTGTGAGTTTGATTTTAACTTTGAATTTGATTCGATGGGTTAGAGCAGTATATTGTAAGTGCAAATACTAACTGCACTGGTGGACTATTGGAGTCCATGTTTCTCAAGGCCAGATTTTGGCCATCTAACTGGTCTCAGAAGGAATCATTCCCACACAACAAAGGCTGGTTTGGAGGTATGAAACGTAGGTTTGGATCTTCCATTGAGTGGTTTCAGTGGAAAATGCAAGTAAAATTGAACAGATCAAACCTACAGATGGTTCTGGTGATTCTTTTCTGGTTCTTATGTAGCCACATAAGCTATGCCAGTATATTATTGTACTCTGATGTCTAATCAAATTGACACTTTAATCTGGAATTTGCGAAAAATGCTAAAGGTTAAGTATGGTATCCACTGTCCAGTCTACCCCTCCCAAAACCCCAAGTTAGCCGGGATCAATATTGGGTAATGACATTTTTTTTTTTATTAATTTTAAATCCCAAACAAGCCCTGAATTTGGTACAACCAAGGTTTTTAAAATCGAACAAGACAATGAACCATTCAGGTCCAGTTCTCACGTCAAACGGATGGTCCATTTTGACAAAATAATTTAAAAAATCAATAAAAAATAAAAAATAGCTAAAAACCGCTGAACAATTCAAACAGTTTAACCACCTGAGTCAGCAATTTACTGACCAAATAAACAGTTTTTGGCCTAAATGATAGTTCTGGAATAAAACGGAATCAACCGGATTAGCAGTTTAGTGACCGGTTTCCAGTTTTTCGGTCCAAACCATAGATACAACAAACCATGTCATGTCACACACATATATATGCACATCTTCCTTGTCGTGTTACCAAATTGATCAGAGTGGTTCTTCTGTTGGGAACACTTCTATCTAGTTCTGCACTTCTGCTCCTCCACCATCACTACGGCACTACACATTATAATTCTTCAGTGTGATGTCATTCCTACTTCCTATTCTTCCTCAATTCAGGTCATCCTCGTCATCATCATCATTGCTCTTCTTCTCCTATTCTAGAGAAAATATAGACCTCTTTTCGTTTTGTTTTTGTTTAGTTGTAAAGCAAAATTCAATTTTTATTGTTAGCAAATATAAAGGAGAATGAGGGATGAGGACCATGAGGTTAACAATCTCTAAAAACACTAGGCTAATAATAGATGTTAATTTGTAAACAAAGGTACTGAATTGGGAACCTTCTCTCTTTGATAAATCTGGCACCTCCGCATTAATTCCACAGCAAGAAGACAAAAATACTCTAGGTGATTTATGATTCATGTAAGGGTCTGATTCAAGCAACTGCCATTTTGATAAATGGTTTTCCTCTTAAAACAAAGTCTCCCATCTCAGAGTAGGGTTATTGAATAGGTTTTATTCTCTAACTTGCCCCTTCACATGAAAGTTCATATGGCTTGAAGTGTAGACAGCACAGGCCCATCCATATCTTATGCTGAAACTTAATTAATTATAATAGGATGACGAGAATCGAACACTAGACCACTTGGTCAAAATGATTCTGATACTATCTCAAAGAACCATTCAACCTAAAAGGTTAAGCTGTTCATTGGGGTCCTTGAATAGGATTTATTCTCTAACAGAAGCAATTACAGGAATATATGGAAGCTGATATCACAGACCATGTGTAAATACTAAGAGAAACCTAGAATATATATCCTTAAGGAAACCACTGGTGGAAGAAGACTGCCACTTCCTTCTAATATTTTCAGCAAGTTAAGTCGATTTGAAATCAAATTCTGAAGGGAAGAGTGGCAATAGAACTATGGAAGAAAGTGCAGTGGGAATGGCATTTCCCTTTCCACCTTTTTCTTTTATCTGGTAATTTTTTTTCGGACTGGGCTTTTTCAGGTTGGGCATCAGGCCCATTCATTTGTAGAAAGACGAATTGGGCTAGTATTATCAATCCGAAGATGGGCCATTACTTATTGAGCTGTGAACAATTTAGGCTAAGTAAACATTTGCCGCGTTGTTCATTTTGACACCTAGTTGGCCCATCAGTAGAAAACCGAAATGAAATACAGGGAGGTTTTTAGTTTTCTACTCAGAAACAGCAATATAAGCTCCCAGCTCCAGCTGTGGAAGCACAAAAGTACAGATTCTTGGGACTTCCAAACGGGGGTAGCCCATTCCCATACCCATAACCCCAAGTCTCCGCTCAACCAGCCAATGAGCCAAAGAACTGAGCCACAGTTAGGTGGATTTTAGGGTATGTTTGGTTCACAATCAGAATGGTCTATTTTCATGGTCTGTTTGGTTCACAATCAGAATGGTCTATTTTCATGGTCTGTTTGGTTCAGATAGGAATGAGAATGAGAATTGGAATCAGCAGGAATGAGATTTCATTCTCAAATGGCAGGGAATGGCCATTCCCTCAAATGGGGGAATGCCATTCCAGAAGGAATGGAAATAGGATTTCGATTCCGCTCAACCAAACAGTTGGAAACAGAATATCTCATTCCTGCAAACCAAATGAGGCCTTCTTACCATGTACGATTTTTTTTTTTTTTTAATTTCTTTTTGAAGGGCTACACAATAGGGGTAGCCCATCCCCCAACTCAGGTGCAGGCAGGATTCAATGCCAAATCTTTGCTACGACCAATAGGAGACCTTACCAACCCGCTTGTCACCTTGCAATCCACATAGGATTTGAAGCAAAATAAATTGCAATTACCAAACATATGTAGAACTAGTTGGAACCCGTGCGGTGCACAGACTTGATTACACACAATTGAAGTATAGAGAGCCTTATTATGACATTTCTAATTGAGTCAAGTCAATTTAAGCGAACTCAAGCATTATATTTTTGAGTTATGTTTAATTGTTTGACCACTATACAAATAGAAACCCTAGTGAGAGTAGTAATCTCGTATAGGGATGTCAATGAGTGAAGTTAAATGGTAAATCCGATTTGACTCACCCCTACATTGTTAAGTTAGGATCGGGACTATTAGGGTGTAGTCAGGTTAGAATTTTGATTATTTAACCCTAATAGGGTATAGGCTTGGCTGATCTGGCACTTCGGGTCATAATATCCCTACACATATAAAGGGTGTAGGGGTAACGCTCTCAACTGAACAAGTCGATAACTCTCTCACCTCACCATTACAAGTGCAGGAATGGGCATACTCATACATAAACACAACCTATAAGTCGATTACCTACTCCCCGGTCCCCGCCCACAAATTTCCAGATTCACGACATGAACAGTTTACAAATTAATGGTTCATTTAATCCTTATACATGGCACGTAGGACTAGGGGTGAGCATTTGGTTTATTCCGTTAAAAGTTGAATTGAATAAATCAAAATTTTAAAAATTGAACTAAAAAATAAAAAATAAATCAAAACTGAATTATAAAAAATCGAAATAATCAAAACCGGAATTTCGGTTAAAATTGAATTTTAATAATATATATTCTATTATATATATATATATTATAAAATATATATTATGAAATTTAATTTCATTTTATATTAATTTATAAATATATAATATATTATATATAATAATAGAAAGTTCAATTAATTTGATTAACCGAATTTCTCTAAAAGCGAATTAACCAAAAATTGAAAAGACTGAACCAAAAAATTCAGTTCGGTTTTTCAGTTTTAATGGAAAAGTGCTCACCTCCCTATGCAGGACAAGCTTTCTTCCTCAAACATACCACCGGTGAAACCATTGCTGAGGGACAGGCTTGCTGGGCAACCTTAGGCTATGATGCGGAAGTAAGAGCTATATGGCGGATTCAATCCAAAGATCAGATCGGATCTGATAGGCAAGGTTTTGAATTAGAATCTGATTAGGAAGTCAAATCTTCAGATCCGATCCAATCTGATTTGTTTTCTTTAAAAATAAATAAATTATTAAAAGAAAATTAAAATATACCAATTTAAATAAAGAAAAACAAAAAATACAAATACTTTATTAATTATTTTCATCATATATATACATATTTTTTTATACAAAAATAAATAATATAACAAATTTACAAAAATACGATATAAATAATATATATGTAAATAAATAAATAATATAAATGTGTATTATATATATTTTTATAAATAAATATACATAACATATATCAGATCAGATAGGAGTGAGCCACTTCGCATGCATTCTGGGTTACGAGTCACCAATTCAACTCCCCTCGCTAAATAGGTTCGTTATGCATAATTAATGAATGAATGAATTAATTATATAATATATATACAAAACATAACTAAATTATTAATTATTAATTAACTAAACAATAATTAAGTCTTATTTATTTATGTGACTTATTTTTGAAATGACTAATAATTTATTTATTAAGTTATTAATATTCTAATAAATTTATTAAGTTTTATTAGTTGAATTATTACTATTTAATAAATTATTAAATAAATTAATTAACTATTAAGCACTAATTTTAATGAATGAAGTAATAATTAATATTTAGTTATTTATTTACATTTTATAAATTATTTATTTGTTAATAATTTTCTTATGAAAATATTAATAATTTATTTGTTAATTAATTTATTATTAATGAATAATCATTATTTATTATTATTATTATTCGTTAACAATGATCTAGTAATAATATTTATTAGTTACTAATAATTATTTGGTGATTAATAATTATTTAATTACTAAAAATGGTGAATAAATTATGAATTAGTAATTAATTATTATTTATTAAGTTTTCATGCATTATGTTGCTTTTTAATCATTTACTAATTACTTACTAGTTTATAGTTTTTATTAATTTATTAATTATTTAGTTTTGTTAACTTTTTAGTATAGTTATTATTTGTTAACCATATTATATGACATGCTTGTCAATTTATTAAATAATTACAAAATATTCTCCTCCTTAGGGTAAAATTGTCAGTTATCATTTCTTAGAATGCAACATTGGAATTTCTAAACAATATTCTCCAGATTTGGATGTTAGAAAAAAAGAAAATCACAATTTTTAGTAGAACTTTTATTAGAGGTGTTTTGCTTTTTTGGAGGTCAATGAAATCGAACCGTGGGAATTTAATTTTTTGAATCATATTTTATTATATGACTTATAGCTTTTAGCCACAGAAAATGTGTTTTTTGTCCTCAACCAAATGACTGTAACTAAAGGGCAACCTCATTTTTCTATAATCTATAACCACGGATTTTACTTATCCGTTGCTGTAGCTACAAATAGCCTTTAACCACGGAAATTTTGATATTAAGCTACGGACACTTTCATCTTCTACAACTTATAGCCATGAATATTATAATCCGAGGCTATAAGTAGGTTTTAACCACGGGCAGTGTGACATCTAGTTACGGACAAAATGACCGTAGCTAAATATCAAGTTTTAATTAACCATGGACAATTTATGTCCATAGCAAATAGCTACGGTTTTTTATATCAATAGCTATCTTGCAGTAGTTATAAACCCATTTTCTTGTAGTGTCTATTGGCAGGGTTGGAAGAAGTTAGAAATACATCTACACAAACTATCACTGTATATGTTGGAGAAGATGGGGTCACTGTAACTTTGGAGGAGAAGCTCTGAGGCGCGTCTTAAGACACTGTCTTTAGAACGTTATTTGTCCCCACTCAGTTTACTGAGTTTGCTGTTGGGTTACAGGAAAATTCGTTCCCAGGATACAACAGAGCCTTAGGCGAGAATCTGCAACCAGCAAAGTTGAAGAGTCTCCAGATAAACCTTCTGCGAGAATGTAGCAGACCAGAGAGAGAGAGAGAGAGGTATGAAGAAAATAATTGAGAAGTTCCAAGAATTGAGAATGAAGAAAATAATTGTGTGATTTGGAGTCTGATTCATGCTCCCTAAATAATTGAGAAGAGGTATGAAGAAAATGTAGGTGTTGGTTTTGAGAAGACACATTGAACAGTCACAATTTCAATTGTGACTGTTTAAAAAGTAGTTAACAGTTAGTGACTGTTAACATTGAATTGTGCCTCTTGATCACACCCGATTGAATTGTGACCGTTGATCTCATCAACGGTAATCAATGGCGAGCAAAATGCACCTCATTGCGCCGCACACATGCGTGCACGCGTGTTGCACGGTATCGAATCCCCATACTCTCCTCTACTAATTCTAAGGAGTGTAAATCAGCACCTATTGAAATACTGAAAACAAAACTTATAATTATCCAATGTGGGACAAGTTCAAAACTGGATTTTTGTAAGAGAAAAACTGATTTTTCAATCAAGTGTACAAATGTAATTTCTCATGTAATTGACCAATCAAACCCATTGAATTTAATCTCTTATGAAATTAAAATCCAACAATATATAGTAACTCCAACAATAATTAATAAAATTTCTAACAGGTCAAACAAATCCTATCGAATGGGTGGAGCAGCTACATCAGAGATGTGAACATTCAACTCCATCTCTTTTGTTCATGTAAATAGAAACCTAAACCAAGCTACCCATATTTTGGCTTACACTGCATGCAAAGGCCAGATGACTGTGAAATATATAACCAAGCAACTGTCTGATGAACAGTTTTGTTCTAGTTAATGAAGTTGCTTACTTTATTGCAAAAATAAATAATTTATCAAATGTCCTTGATTCCTTGTATCTAACACATCGACAATCACAAAAACCAATATGTATCTAAGCCCTAATTAATTTGAACGCCAAAAGTTTGATAGGTAGGGAATAGTGTAGGCAATCTGTGATTGCCACATGACCCTTCCATGTGGTAGAAATGAGAGGATCAACTACAATGGAAATCCTAATAATTGGCTTCATGTTCGCTATAGACATGTCCGGTACCTAATATTCTGATCCATCAACACGCTGAGATGGTGACACTCGATGATGTTCTTGAGTCTCTAAGGTGGGGAAAGCGTTTTCCACAAGTACTTGATGACAATCTTTGAACCATAAAAATTTAGTGCGACATTATAAGCTTCCCAAGCAGCCCTAACTTCAATAAGCTCTCACATCCAAATACCCTGTAAATATGGTTCCTAGCTATGCAAGCAATTGAATAAAAGCCATTCTGCCCACATGAAGCATCAAAATTAATTCTCATTGCTATAATTTGAATCAGTCTCTCTACCCATGCAAGAATACATATCCATGAAAAAAATTTGAGCTTTTTTAAGAAGGATAGGAGGGGGCATCAAACAATTGTTGAAAATTTTCCCATTTCTATTTTTCCAAATGTAGCATAGAATAACTACCGTTTTCTTGATAAGTATATCACCACTTGCTTTAATCCTATTTGAAATTCTACTCCACCAGTTACGAATTGAGATATCCTCTTCATTTGTTCTCCCCCTGTTAGAGCCAATAGTTCTCTAGATTTGCCAAACATTCCTCATTATAAGCTGACCAAGAATAAGAAAACTAAGTTTGGGGGAGCATCAAATCCTCCAAATTCCTTTAAATAGACTATTTAGACCCGGATTCTCAAGATTTGCCAAACATTCCTCATTATAAGCTGACCACACAATAAATTCTCCATTGGAAGTGAGTCTCCAAACCATTTTATTTTCTATGGGGCCAAATGGAAGAATAATAAACTTAATTTTCCACCATTTGGGAACTATAGCCCAAATCAATTGATCTTTCCAAACCTTTCTCTCTTCATCAAGGAGATCACTTACAAAGAGGTCCAAATTTTCAATTATGAGAAGCAACCTTTGCTACTAGACGGTGGGTGAGCGATAGAATTATTTTCTAATGAGCAAAAAATATGAAGTATTTCCCCTCCTGTCTGCCAGGAGCTTGATATCAATTAAAAAGGCTGGTAAGGGGAGTATCCTGTTGCCTTATCGTGTATTGATTAATCAAATGAACAACCTCCTTTTCATCTAATTCTACAATAATTGAAGGCTGATGAACCCATAGTAGAACTTTTAAGCATGTCGGATGAATCGAGTCTGGATCTCATTATAGTTGTACATTGAGAACATCTCCCATGTTTGCATATAACCATTCATGGGAAGATGTTCTCAATGTACAATTACATTATCATGTTGGTAGGTATGGGTAGGAGAACTCAATTCAGATGAATCGCCCTAAGCTCTATGTCTAAACTAGAGCTGCATTGGCTGCAGTTGTAGTGCCTAAACTTGAACACACCACACAAGCTAAGCCATCCGTATCCAAATGAGAACTAGTACTTGCATCATTATTAATATGGTCATTTTATATCATATTTCATCTCTCTCCAATCCTTTGGAGATCCGTTTGTAATTTTGTATTGGGAGATCACGTCAACATCCCATAGGTTCCCCATATGCACATCTCAGTGTGCATCGGAAACATTTCCATATTTGTGATTGGGAGAACATGGGCCGTCCATACTTTCAGAGCAATCAAATCAATTTCTTGCACAAAATTTCATGCAAGTCAAGGGTATTGCCCCCCTGGTACAAGGGTATTCATGCAAGTCAAGGCATGACTTCTTTTCGTTGAGTTGTAAGATGTAAGGGCTGATGCTGTAAAATTGTGTACTTCCTTCTTCCCAATCCAAATAGAAATAAAAGCAGCCCAAATAGCATATTATTGGAGAACAGGTTACAGTACAAACCTTATTTATGAGTAAATTGCTGAAACATTCCCCTGAAGTTTCTAGTTGTTGCTGAAACCTTCACTGATGTTTGGTAATTGCAATCACCTAGGCCCCTTCTGGTATAATCTTCTAAAAGGAGGCATAAAAATGTTCAAATTACTTATACAACTACTTTTGAAAAAAATATTTATTTTCTAAATTTTCTCTTCATATGATTCCCAAACCCAAACCCTTTCATTCTCTATTCTAAAGTTGATGTATTTTCTAAATTTTCCCTTCATATCAATCACTCAAAGGTAAAGCTACAATTCTAAATTCTAAATTCTCTTTTTTTGTTGTTCATAAAGTTTGTATTGCTTTTTCCATAGAAACCAACCTCAATAATATTCTTATGAGTATTTTGGACATTTTCATGGCTCTTGTTGGAAGATTCTAACAGGGGGTCTATCTGCAACTGTATCAGAAAATTCAGGGGAGATGAATTACAATTACTAAGTAATTCAGGGAAGGTTTCACCAATGATTAGAAACTTTAAAGAAGGTGATTGCAATTCACTATTTTTTTTTGGGGGGGGGGGTGTATTTTGAGGTGGCTTTGACCATCACCAGCACCAAATAAATGAATTGATTCGACTATCATTGGCTCATCAATCATTAATTAAACCTTGAAATAGAGAAAATAAATTTTCCTATCTCGATCATCTTTTACAGTTTTACTTAATAATTAATATCATTTGAAACTTGATAACTTGGTAATAAGAATATATAAGTCACTATAAAATATTGGGCTTTTGGCAACGTTAGGTAAATGTCGCCAAAAATACTACAAACATCACAAAAGTTTTCTATGATGTTTGCACAAATGTCGTGCTTATAAAAGTCTCAAAAACTTTCGACGATGTTTGTGCTCACTTTTGGCGATGTTTACCAACGTCACAAAAACTTAAACTTTAGGCGATGTTTATAAACATTGTCAAAAGTGCAAATAGTTATCATAAATTTTGATTTTGGTAAAATTTATAAACGTCACCGAAAATATGGATTTGCTTAATGTTTGGCATAACTTTTGACGACTTTTAGTAAGCTTTGCCAAAAGTTAATTTCTTTTGTTATCCAATATCTTTAAATTATGTGCTATCACTTGTTTTACACTTAATTCATCACATTCATCCATATAACAATTCTATTGATAATATAAATATATTAAAATAAAATAAAATAAACTTTATTATTTTAATTAATAAAAATTTATTTACAATTAAACATGTTTAAACAAAAATTACATACAAAAAAGCAGAAAAAATATCATAAAAAAGGAAAAGATTTCCCCTTCACATTAACATTCTCCCTCTCCCTACCTATTACATGTGCACCCTATGCTAGGTTGTTAGATGTCCTACAAAACACAAAATAACGATGTTTTTTTTTTTTACACCAAATTATATGAAAGTATAAAAATATCATTGTGAGGAACAAAAATGAGAAATCTATCAAAAAGAGGATATCATCATAAGTAGCTTTTTCAACAGGAGAAAATAAAAAAAAAAAGTAACAAAATAACAACAAATAATGTGCAAAATCAGGCAAATTGAAAGGAAATGTTTCCAAAGGAATACTTTAAATTTAACTAGTATAATGACTAGTTAAATAACTAGTATGATGACAACACTAGTTATTAAAGTATACTATTATGTGAAAATAGAATACAGACCATCCAACCAATAGACAAAAATTCAATCAAATGAACTAATTACATCATAGCTTCGCTATGGTCATCTACTCATATCCTCATAAACATGCAAAAGAATGTGGGATATCTAAACTGCCTCTTCTTGGACTAAGTGGCCAATTAGTTGCTAGCCATTCATTGATAGCACCATACAAATGTCAAAACATAAACCATCCGTTCATTAATTTTTCAGAATCCCAAAATCTCATACCTGGCCGTAATAGGTTTCTAATTGGCTCGCTTGGATGAGCATAACATGTACAATTATTGGTAGGGTTCCACAAATTAACTTTTCAAGCTAAATAGTAACTATGCAGTGTGCATGTTCTTGAGAAGATCGATAATGGCATTTCTAGCCACTGTTTTCAAAATCAGACCGGACCGGAAAAACCGGGCCGTTTATTTTCCTCTAAAATCACCTTTTTCCCTAAGATCATTGATTTTGGTCAGTAAACCGCTGAATCGGTGGGTTAACTGTTTGGACGGTTTTGACCATTTTCTAATTTTTTAATTTTTTTAATTTTTTTTTGTCAAAACAGATCGGCCGTTTGGGTCGATTGGTCGGATCGTTCCGAACCGATAACCGGATCCCTAACCGGTTCCTTTTTAAAAACCATGCTTCTAGCATGTTAAGTTTCAAGTTCTAACATGTGTAAAACCATCAACATGATTTTCTAGTCATAACACACCCATATGATGGCACATTTTGATCACTTTGTATAGGTACATGGTGGTCATTAAGACCATCAGAGTACAAAAGATGTCAAACCAACACTACATGGACGCCTGCGATGAATCCAAGACCCATTGCACGATTGCGATAAGTTTATTGCAGATCCACGATTGCAATGAATTCATACCCGGGACAGGTCACAATGAACTTTAACTAGCACAAATTTGCGATAAAGATAAAACACGTGCAAATTTGCGATGAAATTCGAACACACAGATTTATGATGAAGCCGGACATGTGTAAAACTGCGATGAACCCGACAATATTACAAAACCGTGGAATCATAGTAGAACGGGAATAAATATCGGTTACTACGTCTTTAAGTTGCACATTCAGATTTAATAAAATACGCCCGCCAAATGATGAGATCATCCATAATACATCAATATAACAGAATTACATAGAGAGAGAATTTAAAAGAGATATGATTTTTAATAATCATCCCTTAATAGTCAAACTAAAGAAAATATCTCATTGCTTAAGTGAAGGGATGAGTTTATTAAATTGGAGAGACAATACAATCACACCTATGCTTTCTCAATTTCTCTCTCTCCCTTTCCTCTCTTTCTTCTCTCTCTACCTCCTCTCTCATTCCGCTCATTCCGGCCGTCATCTTTGAACCTTCTACATTAGAATCTCTGATTTCGTCTCTTATGTGGTTTCACGCAGTGGGTAGTGGGTATGACAGGCGGCGGCAAAACCCCTTTCAGCAACCTCCTCTCTCTCCGTTTCTTCGTTAGTCGTTGCACTGGTGTCTTTGAACGTAGCCAGCGGCAGCGATGAGTCCTCTCTCCCATAGCTGGCGCAGCGGCAACCGAACAGGGGGCGTCCGAGGTTATTCCCGAGTTTCGATACCTATCGGAGACAAACGACCCCAATTCTCCTGTTCCGTCGACCGATTTCGTGCCAGACATAAACAGAGTCAACAACGACAGCAGCCAATCCACTATTCATCGGCGTCTTCCTTCGAACTTGAAACCAGAGGCAGCGGCAACAAAAAAAAAAGGGAATGCACGGTGGAGCAGCTCTCTCATCCTCTTTGTGTTCTTCCCAGAAATCGCGACACTGTTCATCGTCTTCCGTAGAAAACCAGGGCGTCAGTGGATCTGAAACCAATGACCCCATCCCCTTCCTCTCGACAGCAACGGCGAACCAGCGGCACCCCCTGGCCATTCTCTCTCTTTTATCAACATACCCCAACGTGCATGCCAGCGTTCAACCAGGTAAACTCTTCTCCTTCATTCGTTTTCCCTCATTATTTGTTCTGATGTCGATCGATGGATAACGGAGATTTGGGAAAGAAAGAGCTGACCGCTTTTGCGTCAAGTTTTCTTTTGTCAGAAAAACCACAGTAATCCATATAATAACCACACAAAGGACACGTGAATTAGTCAATTCAGTACTAAATTTCTAATGTATTATATAATAATAGTTAGCATTCCATCAAAGACAATTAAATTAAGTAATGTTTTAATGCTCATAGAACCCGTTAACCTAACACGCAGTCTATGCAATTAATTGTGTAGCATACAACTTACTCTACTAATAAGTATATAACTAAAGCGAGCCTTGTTAAAGATTTAATTCGAACTCTTTTTCTTTTTTTTTTTTCTCCTAGCTTTGAAATTGTTTTTAGGTCATAATGGTAGCTTCATGTCATCTGGTTTGGAGTTCACCTCCATGTGAATAAAAAAACCGTAAAACCTCAGATCTCTGTTATTTTCCTTATTCTCCCCATTGATCTGCTAATCGGTTGAGTGCCGTGTTTACTATGTCTTATAATGGCATTAATCTGTTGTACTATCTGTCTAGTTAGTGATTGATTAGAATCATTATTTAATCATAGTTTTCTGTTTAATTAATAATTAGCCTTATTAAATTCATGCCGGGAAACACGTTAACCCGAACTCTCCCATGAGCAAGTGGATTTTGTACAATCGTCATAGTAAAGATAAGATATGTGACGGAAGCATAAATAAATAAATTAGAAGAGATGAATATAAATTTTGGCACCATAAACGTCCTTGGCATTCAGAAAGAAAAGAGGGCTTAATTAGGAGAAATCATTAATAAAGGACCATTTTACCATAAACTACAGAATTATGTGAACTCGATATTTACAGATTACATTAACGATTATATTTAATCTCCATAATTGATAATATTAAATATTATGTTCAGTAATTAAATACCACAATATTATAATATCATAACACTAAAAAAATATAATTATATTTCAATGTTTTCAGTCGTTCAATAATATTTTATACCCTTTAAACCTTAGCTACTTAATTTAGCTATTTCAGAAATCGGAATTTTCAGTAATTATAATACTAAGAATCATCGAACTATTGAAAATAATTACTGAATTCAAAATTAACTAAAAATCCTGAAACCCCATATAATTACCAAAAAGAAGAAAATAATAATACCATTCAGAATTTCAGAATTAGTGAGTTCCTACATCTGTTTGATTTCGAAATCCCATTTTATCCATATAATTTAGATTTATAAATCATGTTCTATTTATGTAATCAAGCAAAATATCCATTGGATCTTATTATTCGATTTCGAAATTCTGCTTTATTTATATAATTTGGCGAAACTTCTATTTGTCAGATTTTGAAAATCCGCTTTATTTATTTTCTTTCTTATCTTGCTTATTAATATTACGGTTCGATATTGTTATTTGCTGATATCTAGTGTCTCAATCTCTGTTGATAATCCACCAGAAGTTAGTGACTCTATGCCATTACCCGCTTATGAGTGGGTCTGATCCAAACTTGACTTTGACCAATCCAAAATTCAAATGATTAACTCAATTAACCGGGTTAGTGTAGTTCATTGTTATTTAAATTAATATATATATATATATATATATATATTCTTATTTGCTTTATTCTTCTTTTGATGAACGGGAATTATTATTATTTTCATTTATAGTGATCATTAATAATTATCAGTTTCGTTTTGTTAAACATCAAACATATTCGCGCCTTGGCATTTTTTTAAGAGGCATTTATATGAAAAAAAAAAAACTTGTCTTTAGATGAATTGTTACATTAAAGAATTTCCTAGACTTTGTTTTCTAGATTTTTTATTTATTTTCCTTTCTCTTCCTCTCGGTTATGAAAATGGATGGCAACGGGTTTTAGTTGATTTCACCAAACCATAAAAATCTGGTTTTAATCGGTTTTATCCTGTTTAGACGGCTGCTTATTCCAAATGAGCCTTCAAAGCACACTATTTGAAAAATGGTATTCAAATCTGGGACATTTGTAACTTGTAAGCTCATTTATTCATTTACTTTGTTCCGCACGCGCGGTCATCATTCTTGTTTTCTCTTGAAACATATTTTTATAAATATACGTATTTCGAGCACAACCTTTTCATCCTTGATCGTTTTTCAATAAAACTAGTCTTATATGGATTTTGTTCATCATTTCCTTTGAACAGTAGCATATTCGACCCCATCTTTCGGTATGTTTTAACTTATAGTAAATTAGACCCGAAGCCCTAAATATGTAAGTTTGGCTCTTGTTGTCTAGCCAAAATTGTGTGTGATTTGAAAACATGCTTTGACATTTTAACAGAGAATTGTTTCCTTTTTTTCTCTTTCTTTTTCCAAAATCATTCCCAAAACACACTATTTTAGCATGGTGTCTCTGTTACATAGTTATTTTCAAAACGTACTTTCAATATTGATTCTTAAAAATATTATTTGGTTTTAAAGTTGTGTCTTATTGTATTTATCGAGAATATGTTTTCAAATAGGACTCTTTTTACTCCGCAGTGAAGATATGACTTTGAATCGACTTATGAATTTTGAAATGAATTTTAAACAAGTGATTACCCATTCTTCGCATATCGTGCGACTCACTAACATGCTTCATGCAGCATTACATACAAAAATCTTGATCAACAACACATCCCATTCATTGCAGGCCTAGTTTACTAAGCCCGGGCACCACCTCCAGGCTGACACCTTGGTTGTATTAATCCCTGGACACCTCGGGCACCTCAACGATAAGCCCTGGCCCCCCCAGGTATCTCTACAAAGCCCTGGACACCCCAGGCACCTCAACGATAAGCCCTGGCCCCCCAAGTATCTCTACAAAGCCCTGGACACCCTGAGCACCTCAATGATAATCCTCGGCCTCCCAGGCATCTCTACAAAGCCCTGGACACCCCAGACACCTTAGCGATAAGTCTCGACACCCCAGGCATCTCTATAAAGCCCTAGACACCCCAGGCACCTCATCGATAAGCCTCGGCCCCCCAGACATCTCTACAAAGCCCTGGACACCCTGTGCATCTCAGCAATAAGACTTGCCCCCCTGGGCATCTCTACAAAGCCCTAGACACCCCAGGTATCTCAGTAGTAAGCCCTGGCCCCCCAGGCACAAACAAATCCCTAAACACCCCGGGCATCTCAGCAATAAGCCCTGACCCCCTAGGCACAAACAAAGCCCTGGACACCTCGAGCATCTTAGCAATAAGCCCCGGCCCCCTAGGCACAGATAAAGCCTTGGCAACCCCATGCACAGACAAGCCCTGGCAAACCGAGGCACAGATAAAACTCTGGCAACCCCAGGCACAGAAAGCCTTGGCAACCCCAGGCACAGAAAGCCTTGGCAACCCCAGGCATAGACAAGCCCTAGCAACCCCGGGCACAGGTAAAACCCTAGCAACCTCAAGCACAGCCACACCTCCATGTAAACCATTGGGAGGCTTTGTTGACATCAGGTATAATTCCTGTCCAATTTACAAATGCAGATACTTCGTCTAAACTTAGAAATGCAATGGTTCAAGGGGGGACAAACTCCACTCGTCTTGCACAACTGACAACAATACTTTGCTAAAGAACAACACTAATTCCGACCATCGCTACCTCACTCTCACAGGAAGGTTCAGGTTTCCCTCTCATACGCTAACCAAAATCTTACTCTGAAAGGCAACAAAGGCCTGATAATCATAATCAACCTTTGGGGTAATCGCTTCCCAAATAGGGTTGCGGTGAAACTCTAATTTCTGCTAACTATTTATATTTATATTGATCAAACTCTAATAATGATCCCTTAATAGTCAAACCAAAGGAAATATCTCATTCCCTAACAGAAGGGATTCCCTTTCCTAACAGGAAAGAACTTCTTCCTTGATAACCTAACTTTCTCTCTATAAAAGGGAGGTGGGGGGGACAACACAATCATAACCCTGACCTAGGGTTTCTCAAGAGGTTCCTTTTTCTCTCTCTCCCTCTCCTCTCTTTCTTCTCTTCTCTACCTCCTTTCTCATTCCGACCGCCATCTTCAGACCTTCGGAGACTGATTGACTAACAAGAGTCTACGGTGATTACACTTTGGAATGGTTCAAAAGAAAAGTCATGTATAATTATTATTTTTTGAATAAGTAAGAATAAACTTCACTATGCTGAAATCTATGGTGTATTTATACTAAAATTTATGGTACAACTTAAATTGGATCAATTGAGATACATAAAGAAATAGTTAAAACAAGGACCAAATATCAAATGGTATCATCAACAATTAGAAAAACAAAAACATGGTTATGGAAAGGTTTAGATTTCTTGTGATCCTTTGGAGCTCTAAATATCTACAAGTGAGTAGATTGGTAAGATGTCACAATTTAGATAATAAGATGAAATTATACCTAAATATCAAATGGTATCACCATATTTGACCACTATAAAAAAGGTCAGAATCAACCATATGAAAGCATAGTTCCTTCAAGGAGGTAAACTAAACTACCTACAAGAGAGACCATAAAGAGCATCTACCAATAGCATTCATGACACACATACAAGGATTGAACCAACACTATTGATTTATTGTCTCTTCGCATAGCCATCCTTCCATATCAAACAAAGTGCTAAGATGAGCCTAGCTCAAGTGTAAAGAGTTAGTTTTCCATATGTATGTGTCACTGTAATTACAACACAATTATATGAATGGTTCGATGAAATAAATAAGAAAAATGTGAGAAATGCTAGAAAAATATTATTCTTTGATGTTACCATGCAGGAGCTTCTCAATCACTTCAAGTTCTATTGAGGCAAAGTGTTGTTTGTGTAGGTAAGACCTCCATAGTAATGAATCATTGATTTTTGCATTAGAAAAACTGGTTAGAATTATTCAACCAATAATCAAGGCATTTTTGAAAGTATAAATATCATAATACAAATATCAATATCAATATGGTAAAAGTAGAAAAGAGGTGATGTATCACATGCCTTGGGCATTGTTGCCCTAGCCACTATTGCAAATTCCATAGCAACTTGCCCACTTGGGCCTGGGGCACTAAAGGGAGACAACACAAGATGACTAGGTTATCTTTCACCCTTACTCCTAAGTTGATACATCTTTAAGTTCACACTAGGTGCAACAATGATCTCACATAATAGCTAGTGTTTTCAATGACTGAGTTATTCGGGGAGTTGGGACACACATCATCAGTGGGTAAGTCTAACACAAGCTCAAGTTTAGGCCCTATCTCCATGTTACCATCTAACCTTAAGTGACCATTTACATGCAAACCATTTTCATTAACTTCCACAGTTACACCATTAGAAGCTAAAAGCTCTCGTGGTTGCAAATTTTATTCTAAAATGTCTCATCTCTTCTTCTAATTGATCATATTTTCTTTTCGTTAGTATGTACTCATTAGCCTGCATCTTTATATCTTGAAACTATGTGGATTCTAGACATTGTAAGCACATCGACTGCATCGCTGAACCAAATAAAAGCCATGAGTCTTTAGATCATATTTTAACAATATAAAAAGTTTATAATAAATAAAACATTTATGTCCACCCACCATTGTAATTGTTGTCTCAATCACATTATCGTTTTTCCCTCTAGATAATAATACTTGATTGTTTATAATTGATTGTTATAATAAATAAAACATGTAATATAAAAAGTTTATAATAAATAAACCATATTTTAACAATACTTGATTGTTTTAATTGAAAAGGATAATTTTCTACATAATAAAACATGTATATATCTAAAAGATAATAGAAGTGTCACATTGATTGCCATGGAATGACATGCACCCACCTCCTTAGTTCCATTGTCCTTTAATAACAATAACTCGTTATCTGACAGAAGCAGCCTTTCAACAATCTAAAATATGGTGGAATTATTAGAGGAGATTGAACTTAAAAAATTAATAAAATGTGTTTGTTTTTCCAAGTATATTCTTAATTTTTAATAAAAAAAGAAGTATGCAATGCATACCATTTCACTAGTCAGATTAGCCAATGAATCCACTTTCTTGGCCTTCCATTATAATACTACATTCCCCCATTCAAATAATCAAGGAAGAGCAGGATGGAGTTACTGGGGAAGTGTGCTTAAACAACCAAGCCTGTACAACATTACAACTATGTAAATAAGCATAACTCCATATCCATTGCTACATTTAAAAAAAAATCTATACATATTCAATTTTAACCTACCAATAAAGCAATGATATAGCCAAATAAATTCCCCATAAGTGTACTTTTTGCAACATGCTTTCTTTAACAAGAGCTAGAAGTAATCGTATCCAACTCACTAACCATGTATGAATGAATGCACGTGCCCCAAGCATAGTCACCTATATGCTCCAAATCATCTACATACTCAACCAAAATTGGACTTATTTGAGCACCACTTTGTGGGAATAAAATTGATCAAAAAATATACAATAGTACCAATTTAACTACGTTAAGTAAAGCTTCATTTCAGTCTTCCTTAAAAATCTTGTGTAATTTATGCTCTACCATGAGTAAGTCTACATATAATACTTTGTTATTAGACTTTTTAAACAATCTTAGAAATAGTTCCATTTTGGATTTTTTGGGACTAATTCCACCAACTTTCCCATAAGATTTAACCCAGTGATGATTGCAACATTATCGCATGTGAATGGTATTGACTTACCACCCAATTTAAAGCAATAATTTTTGCAATCCCAAGCATGAAGTAAGCAATCAAGAACTACAGTTTCCATTATGATATGGGGCAATCCAAGAAAATGCCTAAATGAAGTTGTAACAAGTGCATCTTTGTGTTTAGGTTATAGATCAAGGCTCGCTATTAGTTTTCGTAATCATTTGACTTTGGCCGATCATCTTGATCCAATTGATTTCCGAGATATTATTATTCACTAACCTATAAGAAATGACAAACTAATTATGAGATTTGTGTAAAACAATTTCCATTTCAATTTTGTGCATCATTGTACAAAACAAACAAGTAGTATAATAATAATACAAATAAAGACATGAATAATTTCTCATAATACAAATAACCAATCATGGAGAAAACTCATATACAATTGTTGTGTTTGTAAAACAGGATTTAAGGCAATGAGATTCTCACTCCCTCCTCTTTCTTGTTCACCTTGGTGGTTGAGGTCCTGAGTTGACAAATCCTTAAGGCTGATCAAGAAGGTCTTCTTAGAGGTTGGAGAATTGGTAAGGATGAGGTTGTGGTGACTCACTTTCAATTTATAAATGACATAATTATCTTTTGTGAAGATTGTGAAGAACTTGCCTTCATAAACTTGAAAGCTTTAGTTGATGAGTTCCAACAGGTCTCAAAGTTGAAGGTCAATTGGGGTAAAAGTTGTGTTGTAGCAATCAACTAGGAGGAGCATGTTGCCTAGTCCTCAGTAAATGTATTGGGTTGTGAGGTTAACTCTTGGCCCCTAGTATATCTTGATATGCCTTTGAGGGAAACTCCAAAGTTAGATAACTTTTGAAAACCAATTATAAAAATATCCACTAAAAAACTAGCCATGTAGAAGAGAAGGTACTAGGTTCACGCTAGCCTTTGGGGGTAGAATCACTTTGATTAGGTTCACGCTAGCAAATTTGTCAACATACTTCCTTTCTACCTTTAGGATCGCAACAAAAGTAGCCAGGTAACTAGAGAAGATAATGAGGGACTTTTTGGGCATTTTTATAATATGCTATAACTAGGTCATGAAAAGATGAATTGCATTGTACTTTCAAAGTAACTGTTAATTAAGGGAAATTGTCTAAAACTCACCATAACTTTTCAAAATGTCTAGGGAACCTTATGCCAGTAAGTTTTTGTTTTCCAAAACTCACCATCTGTTAGGGCACCATTAGAGTTCATTGACACAAGTTGTCCATGCCAGTAGTAAAAAATTTTCATGACCAAACTACCATTGAATGATTCAGCCTTATCAAACAATTTTTTTTTGACTAAAATGCCATTAAGCACCCAAACTACTTCATATAAGATTTCTCCTCGTTGAGAGTCTTCTTGCTCTCAACATCCAACGAACCCGTATTTTACCTTCATTTTTTTTTTAGTTTTGCTTAATTAGGACACTCATTTTTTCCTTTATTTCTTCTTCTACTTCAATTCTAGTCCTTTTAGGCCCACTATGTCAATTAACTAGTTGATGGGATTGGAGATCCATCATATGAATGGCCGAACCCTGCAGGAAGGTTGGGCGAAATTTCAAAAATTTCTTTACTCCCATCCAGGAATCGTATTCTCAATTTAGAAAACTGCATTTTCAAGGTTCGTTCTTGTAATCAAACCAGACCAAATATAAAACCAAGATTAGAGAGAGGTACTGATACGGAATCCATGCAAAAAGCTCCTCTCAACGCAGGTGTTCACGCCCAAAGAGTGTACCAAATCCTCCCTCCACTGAAGATGACACAGCTTAGGATGAGACAAGATCAACAAGTAGTTCTTCACTAAGAACCTTTGATTCTTCAACAAGAATAGAATGGGGTAGTGAGCAAAACTTCAGAATTGTTTCTTCTAGCAAAAAACAATATCAAGATCAAATCTTGATCAGTTCCAAGAAATGGAGATCGAACAAGGTAGGGCGGCAAGAGCAGGGAGAGAAAGAAATGAAGGCAGAAACAGTCAAACTGTGTTGTCTTCTGTGTATCTTTTTCAGATCTGCTGCTCTTTATATATAGCCTAAAGAGATAATATCCTAATATGATTAGGAGTTTCTTGATCCAAATCTTTATTTGGATCTTAACTCTTTAAGTGATAAGGATAATCCCTTATCTTATCTGCAGATCAAGATCAGCTATCCCTAATCAAATTAGGAGTTCCCTGATCCAAATCTCCATTTGGATCTGGACTCTTTAAGTGGGTAAAAGTTATTATCCTATCCATATCTGCTGATTCATACCCAGATTTGCCCCTATTTAATTAATCCAATTAACCTAGTTCAAAATGGGCTTTTGGTTCGTTAAGCTTTTAGGTTCACTTCCTTTTAATGCTGGCTAGCTTGGCTCTCTTTGTATGGCGTGGGACCCTATCATTGATCTACACATCAGCCAGATGGGTTCAGCCTAGCCTCTGTTACAAGGCCTGGCCAAATTCACTACTGAATACAGTGAACCCCTGAGTCCATCACCATGGGCTCTTAACGGGCCCAACATTTACACTAAATGGTCATTGGGTCCAGCCATATTATGAAGGCCCAAGGACTGTGCGCAGATGCAAGATTAGCCCATCAAGTATAACCCTCAATGGTCTTACACTTAACCTCTCAGCCCATAATGATCCAACACTGTCCGACAAGAGATGACCTCTTTCTTGGCTGCAAGGTAGAGTGTTAAACTCTCTACTCACATGGATCCCGAGAATTAAAACCTTTGGCAAACAATTTGAAAACATAATATATAAGTATATCTCTATATAAATATATTTTGCAAAACCAAATTTCAAACAGATTTGAAATCCACTGCCGAGAGTTTAGGTTTCCCCGATCATTCACTTTGTCCGAAAAATGGGCTGATCCTGTCACTATGATCACCCACTCAGGTGAATTCTAGGATTGCCCCAACATACCCAGGTTTTGACCCCCGATAAGGATCTTACTGATTGGCATATCAAAGACAGCCCAATCCGACACCTAGTGCAGTACCATAATCGAGTCTAGGGGTCAAGTGTAATATTCCAGTTTTGCCCATCTATCTCCAAGGTCCAGGACAACAGTAGAATTTGGTCTAGTTCAGGGTTTTAAGAAAACCCACACTACATATACCTCAAGTCTCACCCTGGTAGCTGAGACAAGCCACCCCAACAAACTTGGTGGCACATTAGTGTTAACCTTGGTAGGATAAACTCCCTAAATCTATCCAACGGCTGTGAAGATTCTAAACTAACACGAGTCTCATATGTGTCCAGTTTAAAAGTATTACACAGAAACACACCACAATAACATGAATCAAATATGTATTTTATTCATTTACAATAAATGTTATAATGTACATCATGCTAATTAGAGCTAAGGGCATACACTCTCTAACACTAGCCATATGAATAAGATCCAAACAAGACACATACCTAAGTCATAAAAGATGTAATAGAGTTGGTGAAAGAGAAAATATTGAATGCCCTTAAAAAAGGTGACGAGCACTACAGACAAGTAAAAAAATGAAAGAACAACAGACCAAAAGTTGGTATCATATTAAGAACCGAAAGTGATGTGTTTTGATTAGACCACTAGATTGAAAATAGCCCCTTACCTAGCAATGCCAGATGGATGAACCATTAAAGGGTAGGACAGGGTAGGAGGAGAACCAATAATCTCTAGTATTAAGTTGTTGGTTAGTACCCCAATTCTCAAATACTGTACTAATAATTGATATATCCTATCCATTTACAAATGTTGATATATTTTTATGGTTATTTTTCTATTTATTCTAGGGGCTCAAATTTAAGTTTTCCAAATCTTTGTTTTTTTGTTGAAATACATACATATTGGTTCAATATAGACTTAAATAAACAAAAATTATAGAAATTGTGTGTAGGCTTAATGGTTACACAAGAGTAAGGAAGTGTGCAATATTTATAAATTTCATATATATGAAATCTTTTTTTCCATTGATTAGAAAATAACTGTACATGATTGTGGGTAGAAGAGTTATATACAAGAGTAGCTTTACCCTTACAAGCAAAGTAAGCGAAAAAATGTGCCATTAGATTTAACTATCTATTTACATGAATAAGCGACAAGGATTGAAAACTAAGCAACAACCTTCAAATGTGAGCCTAGTGCATGAAGAGATTAACAAGCTTTTGACAATCATAATATATTATTATATCAACTCGGAGCTCTGCGTCATAACTTTCTATTGCCCAACAACTTCTTCCTTCATCTATTGTTGTCACTAGAGAGGTAGTAAAATATGAAATCTTGTTGTACTACTCCAATGGAGATCTTTATGAATTAGACTGAAGCTCAAGTCCATAATGGAAGAAACATATTTGGAGTGAAGGTTCAAAGCAAGATGAAACAACTTACTTAATAACAACCTAGGATCCAAACCCAACCACATATTCTTCTCCCACTATCAAGATGAAGATACCAAAAGGACTTGCTTTGTCTCTTTCTCTCTCCATTGCCTTGTATTCTCAGGAGAAACACTAATAACGATGAACTAAAAAGCAGTTGAAAATTGTGTATAAAAACCGACATTTATTAAAGAATTCCCAATTAGCAAACCCAAGAGGTTTTGAAGATCAAATTGAAAAACATGAAAAAGATATTATTAGTCCTGCAAATTCATGAAAAGCACAGATAAAAAAACTTCTCCCAATGAATTGTATCAAGATGAAGATACATGGGTGAATGTTTCTCTCTCTCTCTCTCTCTCTATCTATCTATCTATCTATCTATCTATCTATCTATCTATCTATCTATCTATCTATTGCCTCTTGTTCTTGGGAGAAAGAATAAAATAGTGAACTATAGCCATTGTAAATGACTTAGAATAGTGGGGCAATTAGTTTCGAAGAATAAGGCATGAACAATGGAATGCAATTAACTTTTAGATGTAACATAACTTCCCACAGAAATATGGGTCGATAGAGTTGGGGGTAATTTTGTCCAAAACTATAGGAGATGATGACATGGAATATCTATCAAATAGGGGATGGGGGTGCACTAGGATTTTGAGATAGAGAGAGGATTGCAATGGCTCCTATTTTAACGATCAGGCGCTATAGGGTTTATAATTTACGAAGTGGGCTACAACGTCATTCTCCTAGGATAGATAATAACAACAAAGGTCAATATATAATCAGCATGCATATTCATATAAAACACATAACTCCACAAAAGAAGGGGGTCAATATCAATCAATCCTGAACACTACCCATCTAACTAGCTAGGGGTGTAAGGGAGTTGAGCCTACTTGTGAGCTGTTTGGGATCAGCTCGCAATAATTGACTTTGAATCGAGCTTAATTTAAGTCGAGTACTTGGTCGAGTTGAGTTTGAGCTTCACAATAACAGCTCGAGTGGCTTGCGAGCCTAATCAAACTCATAATAAAACAATATTTTTTAATATATTTGTATTTATAATATAAATAAACATTAATTTTTTTATATTAACTTATTTATAATATAAACAAATACATTTATAACTGATTTTCAAAATATATTTTTATTTATAATATTAATTTATTTAGAAATTTTTAACATATTTTTAATTTTAGTATACTTATTATTGATTTATTTATAATCACTTAAGTCGAGTTGAGCTCAAGTAGCTCGTAAGTATCAACTCAAATCGAGTTTGACCAAAATATATGAAACTCAATCGAGCTCGAGTCGAGTTTCGAGCTCTATGTTTTTTAGGCAAGTTTGAGCTCGAGTTGCTTGATACTCGGCTCGACTCGACTCGATTACACCCCTACACCTAACAATTTTGCATTTTTTCAAGCTTCCACAGATAACAAAGAAACGTAAATAGCACTATCCCTTCCCTTTTACCCCATCAATTAAAAATAAAGCTTTCAACCAAAAATTACAAATAAAAAAAAAGTAAGTAGAAGAACAAAGACACACTAGCACAGTCAAACCCAATTCAAACTCATAATAGTAAGGATTGACAAACACGAAAGACCCAACATAACACAATCAGTATATTAAATTCTCAAAGTAGAAGCCAACTTATATCAAACAAAAAGAAGTTCTATATCCACTGATTCCATAGACAAAACAAAAAGTTTACAGTTTCTAGTAAACGTCCGCAAAAGACGTTTATCATGTAGTATATACGATGAATAATAGAGACTAGCTACAACTTTGTATAAATATAAAAGTAGATGCATCTCCAACATCACTGCGGCTTGTTGGGTCTTGATCTCTTAATGAAATGAAAGCAAAGGGTGAAGATATACAACAACCGTAGACCATTGGAAGCTTTGATAATTTGGTAACTTTCGTAAGACATATTCTCTATCTGTGGTATTCATCCATTCTGAAAAGGAAAAAAGAAAAGTGACATTTTATTAAATGAATAAATGTCCTTTTATGGAAAGGAGTCTACTCGTCGTTTCTGATGGATTTACATGCCACAAACAATCAATCTCATCTTACCTCTGAAGCATGTGAAAGCTAGGGTGGGAATAAAGAGCACCCGTCGGTCGGTCACTAAACTCAAAAATAAAATACAGTTTGACGATACTATTGGATCTGTCTTTAACTGCAAATCATGAGCATATACTTGACAAAGGACTGGCCGGCTCTCGGATATAATCAACAAACTAACTATGACTTCTCTACTATTATTTAAGTTTAAGTGAAAAATGAAAAGATAAGATAAGATTATAAAGAGACCAACGTTATATTAGAAAAGCTCTTAATTAATTACTCGTGCCCAATCAGAAGGGCAGTGGCTAGCTACTTAATCATGTTTTAGTTTTACATAATTAACATTTAGCTTATGGTTAGAAGGTTTGTAGAAATTAAATGAGAGAGAAACAGAAAGTTGAAGGGAAGTTGTTAATAAATTTTGTGAAATTCTTTAACCAACTTTTATATGCTTCTCTCGCTCTTTTTCTTTTTATCAAAACAAACACAGCCTTAAGGAACATTAATGATGTACCCCGCAAGGTTCAGAGAAAGTAGCATTTAATAAGATATGGTCAAAAGGATCATTCATACCATATGATAAGTGTAAGACATTTGTATTTTTTTATTTTTATTGTTTTCTGATAAGTGTAAGACATTTATATGGTTGAGGACTGGATTCAGTAAGCACAAGTTTTTGTCCATATATGACATACTTCCCTTACTGCAGGTAATTGGATTCCGATCTATTAAAACACATGTTTTCATGCCACTTCGCTTGTATTCCTTCACAATATTTTAGAGAATAAAAGATGTGGCCATATTTGGTTCAATGGTCGTATATATGTTAGACGTTTGCAACTTTGTTTTTATTATTTGGTTACGAGGTAAACATCTGCCAACAAATCAAAACTAAACATTTTTCTCTGGTGAAGTAGCAAGCTTAAAAGATGAAGGAATTGGTGCTAATTAAGATTTGAGAGAAAACCCAGTACGTACGACTCAAGATTTCTCCAGACCAGACCAAACATCTCTCGCTCTCACGTTTAAAAAAACAGACTGGCTTAGAGTTTTCCAGACCAGACCAGATACCAGACCAAACATCTTCACCAAGTTGATAAAACCCAAGCTCTCCTCAATCCCACCTACGAATATCCATCAGACGCGTGTCACCACTGCCTCGACAGCAGCATCCCCTCTGGCTTCCGCTCCGATAATAATCAATCCGATATCCAATACAAGAGCACTCACGTAGAGCGGCCGGCCAAAGCAGCTGACACCCCTCCTACCCTGTAAGTCTGTAACCATGAAGACAGAAAGAAGAGGCAACAGTGCACCGATCTCTCTACCATACTCATACCATGGTCTTTTATTCAACAACCCTCAAGGCTCTTTACCTGAAGCCGCGCTTAAAGGACGACGCCTAGATGGAGCTTGTACAGAGAAGCTTCTCCTTCACTGTGCAAGTGCCATAGAGAACAACGATGTTACCCTAGCTCAGCAAGTGATGTGGGTGCTCAACAACGTGGCTTCTGCAGTAGGTGACTCCAATCAAAGGCTTATCTCTTGGTTCTTGAGGGCCCTCATTTTCAGGGCTTCTAGGGTTTTCCCTACAGCTGCCATGAATTTTCATGGCACGACTGCCCTTGATCAGATGATTCAGACCAGATCTATGAGTGTGACTGAGTTAGCAGGGTATGTCGACCTGATCCCTTGGCACAGGTTTGGTTTTTGTGCCTCAAACAGTGCAATTTTAAAGGCAATCCAGGGGTACCCAAGAGTACACATCATAGATTTTAGCATCACTCATTGTATGCAGTGGCCTACACTCATCGATGCCTTGGCCAAAAGGCCTGAAGGTCCTCCCTCAGTCGGAATTACTGTGCCCTCCTGTAGACCTCCGGTGCCTCCCTTGCTTAATGTGTCAAGCGACCAAGTTGGTTTCCGTTTGGCGAATTTCGCGAAAACCAGGGATGTTCCTTTCGCTTTCCATGTTATCGATTGCTCATCTTCCTGCAGCAAATCTGCTGGTGCTGATACTTTATCGGGTGATTTCTCTAGAAGCTTTCATCACCTCATGAGTCAGTTGAATCCTTGCATGCTAGATCTCAGAGATGATGAGGCCTTGGTCGTCAACTGCCAAAACTGGCTTCGCTATTTGCCTGCTGATCATCTGTCTTTGCGGAATACATTCCTGGAGGTGATCAAGGGTCTTAACCCTTGTATAATGACTGTGGTCGACGAGGATTCCGATTTGGATTCTTCAAGCCTCACATCAAGGATTACTACATCCTTCAATTACCTGTGGATACCGTTCGATGCCTTGGAGACCTTTTTGCCCAAGGATAATGCGCAGAGGATGGAATATGAAGCCGATGTTGGACATAAGATTGAGAACATCATTGGTTTTGGGGGGATGCAAAGGATTGAAAGGTCTGAATCCGGTTTTAAGTTGTCACAGCGAATGAAGAATGCAAATTTCCTCCGTATTCCATTTGATGAAGAGACTGTTGGTGAAGTCAAGCTTTTACTAGATGAACATGCTAGTGGGTGGGGAATGAAGAAGGAAGATGATAGGTTGGTGCTCACATGGAAGGGACACAACTCGGTCTTTGCTACGGCTTGGGTTCCAATTAACTTCCAAAGTAGCTAGAGCTTATTTGAGGAGGAGGAGGATTGAAGGGGCCGGGACCTTTCTGGGCCTAGCTACCATGAGAGATGGATTAATGTGTTGTGTTATTCACTTATTTGTGGTCCAAGGGAAGAGCAGAAGACAAAATGGAATAGCTTTTCCCCTTTGGAAAAAGGCTGCAAAAAGGACACCAAGTCAAGTCAGAAAGAAAAACAGCAGGCCGATCTCTAGTAAATTAAAGTTCATGTTGCATTTCTTTACCTTGTTCCACGTCAATAGACAAAGAGAGAAATGTACATATTGTCTTTGCATGATACAAATTAAGCTGAGAGCTATCATTTACCAGCTGGCCTTATTAATCGGTCAAGGTTATGCCCTTAATTATTTGCTAGCTTGACATGCAATTCCAATTCTGATGATGGTGCCAACTGCCATTTCTTGTACTGCCGACTGGGGCTAATATTTGCTTAGCTCTCGAAAATGAACCGAAATTGTGGCCAGTTCGATCCAATTCCAACCCGGTCAGAACATACAGAAAACCAAATTAACTATGATTCTGTATGCACTCTGTTCGGATTCCAATATTCATTTCAGCAGGTGTTTGGAGAAGATCCAGACTTGATAAACTAGCTTGTTTGGTAACCGGATCGATATATAGGATTGATGTCAATTCAACTCAACTATTACGTACTCTAACAATTTGTGCTCTGTTGTATGCATCTTGACTCATTTCATCACTTGTCTCAACTCTCAAGGAATGTTTTTTGTTACGTAATGATGCCTTTTGCTCTTGCATACATCCTTTTATATGTACGTAATTGGTGCTTTTAACTTGAAACTAGACTTACTCCTAAGATTACAGCAAAGATATAAACTATATGTGTATATAATAAAAATATTATTTTGGGGCACTTTAAATGGCCAGTCTTAGTCAATTGAGTATTCCACCCATTTTCAATCAAAGCTTGTTTGGTTGGACATAAATTGATCTATATAGAAAATTAGGAGAAATGTCATTTTCTTAGATATATTAGCACTAACCTTTTTTTTTTTTATTAAATACCAAATTTCAGAAAATTGATCTAACAATTTGTGCAACCAAACGAATCCCGAGTATGAGGAAATTTTATGATTCACTTGGGTGTTGTGACACGGGAATCTGCACAGAATTGAAATAGAAGCAAATGCTGTGACAGATGCTGGACCACATTCTTGTTTTCTGTTTTTACTTATTCTTGCAAGGTAAAATTATGAATTGTCATCTTCTTGCTCAGAACGAAGACCTCACAGAATATGGCATATGAATCATAATAGGAATAATTGGTCTGAAAGTCGAATCGGGTTTTAAGATTGTGTCGGGCAATATATATGTTGGTTCCTTTTCAATGTTCCCCAAGAGAAGCAAGACTAGCTAGGTTATTGAACAACTTTTATTAAAGAAGGAATGTCTTAAATGAACTTCACTTATCACTAAAAGGGCATGAAAAAGGTAGGATCTTCAGCGGGTCCAGTCAAAACCCATGTCTGTGTCTGGATTAATTAAATGGGTTTGTATGAAGAATTAGGTTACCTGGTCCATTAATGTCTTCAGACTTTGGAAACAGCCTCTCTGTATGTGTGTGCAGAGTTTCAGACTTTCTTTTAAAGCTAACACTTCAATCTCCATTGGAGAGCAAACCGGAAAAGCCATGAAATGAGAAACAACCAGTGAACCATGGTGGTCTCTAGCAACCATGCTCGCCCCCCGCGCCTTAATATTTGATGTAGCATCATCAAAATTAAATTTAATAAACTGCACAAGAGGGCTTTGCCAAAGAATGCTGGATGAAGAGGCCTAAATTCCTGTTAATTATAGCAAAGATGTCAAAGGAGACCTTCTCACCATATCACTTGTATTGGGTTCATCGATTTCAGTCCAGTCCAGTGGGTGAAGCATTGTTTTAAGTGTCCAACTTTCCTTAATCTCCACCCTAAGATTAAGAGAAGACATGAACCAGATTTTTATTCTTTGGTATGGAGGTTAATGAGAGTCACCACCTTGCTATTAACTTTAATTCCCAAGTCCGGAATCTCGTCTGGATTCCAACCTTCAATTCAGGGATTCGGATCGGGTTTGTTTTGTGAGGATCAAAACCCACTAAATTTACCCACTCCACTTCGTTACTCCCCAGTCCCCATACATGAAAACCCTACGGGAGTAGGGAGATGCCAACTGGAGTGAAAAGGACAAGTCTATTCAAATTTTTCATATTCTGAATGAATAGGCGGTGGAATTGGGATAAGACTTGGAGGATGAGGATGATAGAATTCATGGTGGATTTCGTTAAAACAATCAACAATCTAACTTTTCCACCTTTTATTACTAAAACAACGATTGGTGTTCATCCAAATTCACGTGGGAGGGATCCTCATTCAACTGGATGTAACACTTTTGTGAATAAAGCATTCAATAAATACTGTGACAGTTGTCTTAGAAATTTGATTTGAATCATTTTAAGCTATGGGACAGGGTTAGAAAATTTACTGAGAGCTTAATCGGTGTATTATTCACCGAGTGTTCTACCTAATCCAAACTAATTCTGATAGGTTAAGGTAACTTTAGGTATTGAATAGGTCATTATGTCCATAACATAACGTATAGTTTCTGGCTTTAATAATAAAACAAGGGATTTTCTAACATAATAGATCATATGTGGGTTCCACTATGCATGATAGTAGAAAATTTTGTACAAGTGGTAATCGATCCCATCCGGTATTAGGTTTGGCAACCGGGTAGGTTCGGGTGGGGCACCCCCTCTCCCTCTCTGTCCTGTAGTCTGTAGATAAAATCCCCTACTCCATTCCCCCATCCTTAGTAGGTGCACCCCTTTGCTGTTAGGATTTTTTTTTTCTATTTTGAGACAGCCACTTAAAAATACATCAAATTTTGAGGGTATTTTAAAATAGAATTATAGGAATTTTGAGGTATTTCGAAATGGGATTATGAAAATTTTAGACTATTTTAAAAATGGTATCATGGGATCGTAGGGTTTTAAGAATTTTAGAAAAACTAAGGGAGATTTTAAAAATTAATAATAAATTCAGGGATACTTTAGTAATTTATCACCAGGTTCAGGCAGGTTTGGAGAATTATTTGCAAATTTTGTTGGTCTGTCCCCATTTATATTTCTGGCAGCATAGATTTTCCCCTCATACATATTTATTGTCATAGATCTATCTCTTGAAAAAAAAATGTGGGAATTAGAATTCCTTAGCTGAGCTTTCAATCAAAACAAAAACAACCACCACTTCCACATAGCAAGATCAATATACTTTTTGCTGATGGCCAGCTTGTCAGGAAAAACAAAGTTATGCACATTTGCAAACATTTCCTTAGATATTAAAAGTATTAAGCTTAGAATTTCTTAAATGAGGGTGTACACACGGGTACCCATAGAAAAAAATCCCCTCGAGGACCACAATACAAAAAATTTAAAACCTTTGTTGGGCACCCAACCCCATACCTATGTGACTAGGTTCATACCTTCGTTCCATGATCATAAAGTAAGGGAGCATTAGCCATTAGAGCTGCAAATCCGGCGTGCCCAACCTTAGCTAATCTTAGGTAATTGAGATCTTATACGAGGTGGGCTTGGATTCTTGGGCTAGCCCAATCTGACTTTTCTATCTATCTATCTATATTAGAAAGTGTGTATGTATTTTGCACTTGATAATTATAATAATAATGTATCCAAATTTTTCTATAAAATATATATATTTTTTATTATTAATCAGGTGTTGATTGAAAATTCAAATCTGATTACATAAACACCTTATCCAAATATGTGATAATCAAATTGAATTGTGAAGTTTCAAGTTTCATTGATAAGTCTACTTGCTTGGCTAGATTTTTTATTTTGTAATATTTAATCTTTTTTTGTGTATCCTTTTTGTTTATTCATAAAAAAACAAATGTAAGATTTAAATAGAGGGAATAGAATGGGGTGAAAAGTAGTAGTTCAATTTACAATTTAAACCTCATAATTAAATAAGGACTAAATTCAAAATTGAGTATTTTAGTAAAAAAAGTTCTACAATCTTATTCATATTTTTAATAGTAGTGTAAATATAGAATCATAGATGTGTTCAATTTTTTCTATAATTTTTTTGTATTTTTGTGTGTAAAAATAATCCTAATGTGTCATACTTACTTTTTGTTTAAAATGATAAATATATGATATTATACATGTGTCTAAATGCTTTTTGTGCAAAATTTATGTATTTTTTTGTTTTTGTATTTTTATATTTTATTAGATTTTATTATTTATTTAGGACATTAAAAATTTAACATGTTTGACCCAAAATTTGAACTATTGATCTTTGTCAAATAGTAAAATAATTTGATTAATAAAAATATCATAAAGGTGTCTAATTTTTTTATATTTTTTTGTAAATTTCTATATTTATTTCTATTTTAAAAATTTTATTACTTAATTATGACTTCATAGGTTAATCAATTTGATATTCGGATGGTCGAATTTCTTAGCCACCACTTGGATTAAAATGTGTTTTGTTTTTTAGTCAGTTTTAAAATATATGGGTTTATATTGTTAAAAATATTAACACGGATCTAATTTAATAAGAGAAATGAGAGTTAATAATTTAAGTATAAGACATAATGAAATGGAATTAAATGATGTGAGAAGTAATAATTGAAGTTACATTTTCAACATTACCATTAGAGATGGACTAAATACACAATTATGGGCATTTTAGTAGCCATTAAAGTTGTAATAAAATGGTTTTTATACCCTTTCTCAAACAAAGAAGTAGATGGTAATTTTAGTCCAAAAAAAGTTTCGCATTGCATTCGCACTTTTATATATAGTATAGATATAGTAAGAGGGACCATGTCACCATGCCTCTCCTTGCATTATTACCCCCACTCTGCATTCTCCTTGACTCTCTCTCCTCTCCCCTTCCCACCATTCCTAATATGCCATGTCATTGCCCACTCAGTCACTCTCAATTCCATAACCATCGTGCTATACATGGAAAACGTAAAATCAATAGCCTTGGTTGAAGTAACATAGATGGTAAGTTCTTGAGATAACTTTGAATTTTAAAACTTAATGTAAATGGAAATGAGGTGGTTTGTCCAAGTTGCAGATGGAAAGGAGATCTTGGAGTTAATTCAAAATTGCCCCTCTGTTTTCCAATTCATATTGCATCTACTTAGAAAGAGTCAAGCAACTGATTTTGTTCTTGTTCTGTAAGGTTTAGTCAAGTTGTACATGGAAAGGAGATCTTGAGCTAATTCTAAATTGTTCATTTGTTCAAACCAGTGATTTTTTATACATTTTGGCATCATTCGAGTAAGAAATCTGCATCTAGAACCACAAACCATCTCCAAAAGTTTCTCATCTTCCAAGGTCTTCTCTAATTAACTATCTAGATAGAATATTGCTCATCTTTTTCGATTTGTTTTCATTTCCTAATGCTTCATTTTCTGTCATGTTACTATATATCAGCTCATGGTTTGGTTCTAATCTTTGGGAAGTATGCCAGAAGTTTTGTTACCATTCAAAAAATATTTTTAGGGGATTTCTTCTTTCTATGGATGTTTGAAAGAGGTATTTTTTATCCACTTCTTTGTTCATCTTTTTTTGCTTTGTTTTCACTTCTCAACGATGTTTTTTTTGTCATAGTATTGTATAGCAATGAGTGTATTGGTTCTAATCTTTGGGAACCATACTAGCAGTTCTCTCATCCTTCAAAATCGTCTACGGAGTTCTTAATGTTAGAAAGAGGTATATTTTCATCCTCTTTATTGTTTTTTTTTTCTTTTTTTATTGTGAATGCTAGTTGTAGTTGCGGTGGTAAGGCGACAGTGGTAGGGTTCGGAGAAGACAATAGGAAAGAGAGAATGCCGAGAGGAATATAAATTGTAGAGGACGGTAGGAGAAGATAAGAGAATGAGGAGAGAGAGAGAGAGAGTGAGTGAGTGAGTGAGTGAGAGCTCCAATGAGAACCCTTAGGTCAGGGTTACATGGTATTGTCTAATGTGGGGGAGAATTATTCCCCTTTTTATAGAGATGACCCAAAGGCCATAAGGAGAATAATCTAAAATGAGACATTTCCTATTAAGAAAAGGGATCTTTGTCTTTATGTTGGCTATTAAGAGAGCACCATTGGGATTTTGCCATGTGTCCAGTGAGATCCTTTAAAGACAAAGTTTCCTTTCTCATAAGCATTCTCGCGTGGCGCATGTAGGCTACATCCCCTTATGGGTTTCCTTGTGGACACGTGTCAAGGGTAAGACCTGGATTTGACTGGTGTGCTCGAGTGTTCTACTTTTGAGTCACCTCGTCACAATTGGCTGTGAACAAAAGGAATGCCAATCTCCCATAGGCGGGTGTCGTTGGCCTTAGGGTCTATCTTCTATTCATTACAATGGGAGTTGCCATTTCATGCTCATCATAAGGTGTTGATAGTGCACTAGGCTCATCTCAGACTTGCAATATCATTTTATGTTCATCGCAAGTCTTTTGTGACATCGATTGCTTATCACGGGTCTAGGAAGGTATTTTATGTTCATAGAAGGTCTTAGATGGCACTTTGTTAAGGTGTCATTGTGCCATTACAAAGGTGTCGCAGTTGGGATTTCTCCATTTTTCTTCTAACATCCCTGTCATAGTCCTGGGGATAGTGAACTGCATGTACTTACATTAGCCCCCCTGATTATTGATAAGAGTATCCTTGTCAATAAGCACCCTTTGTGGTTTGCTTTGCTTATCTGGTGTCGTGTAACTGCTATTAGAAGATTGAGAAGAGGGGAGCTAACTGATTTATAATAGATTGCAGCTTAATGGGTGTTGCGAAAGGAAACGAACTTGATGATTTTATACTCTATTGGAATGAGGGGCATGATTAGGCCTACTTATTGGACTTCTCTTTGTTGGTGTTGTCGTATTGAATCATACTTGTTTTTTGGGTCGTTTGAGTCATGTATAAAGTGTTGAAGGTGTGAATGATGGTAAAACCGTAGGAGCATTTTGTAAGGTATAGCTCAATGCTTCCCTTACTTTAACCCCCCTTATTTCTTGATGGAAGGCCTTCTATCAAGAAACATGTCTGCTATGACTTGTCATTTTAATTTTACAGACCCCATTATTTCTTGATAGAAGTCATTGTATCAAGAAACAAGTAAAGTAAATAGCCGGTTACTTTAATGTTCATCGCCCCTATATCTTGATAGAATGCCTTCTATCGAGAAACACTTAAGTGCTATTTGCTAGGTGTGTTATCTTTGTTGTTCCCCTGTGTGAGTAGGAGGGTGTTGCATCAGTGCTTAGTAGGTAGAGTACCCAGCCCCCCTGCGTTTAAATAGAAGGCATCACATCAAGAAACAAGTAGAGCATTAGGTAGAGCATCTTGATGGAAGGCTTTCTATAAAAAACATTCGAGAGAGGGATGATCGAGTCCATTTTTCAACCCCACATTTGAATCATCTAGTGTCAAGTTGACCACATTTTGTTGAGAGATGTATATTCAAGAAAGGGATGATCGAGTCCATCACATAGGAGTGTCAATTGGACTAGATTTGGTCCAATCCAGTTCAGTCCAATGTGAGTCCATTACAATTGGACCTGGTCCAATCTAGTCCAATGAATATTTTAGACCATTTTGGACTGGTCCAGAACTGTTTAATTTGTTCAAATTCTTATCTCCTATCAATGAACTAGATATTGGCTTAATCCAATATAAATTCATTATGGACAGACCAGGTCCAATCCAATATGTCATATTGGTCCGTCCAATCCGTCCAAATTCAATATGTCATATTGGTCCGTCCAATCCGTCAAAATAGATTTTGATTTGGACGGAGTCCAATCCAAAACCGGTCCATTGACACCCCTACCATCACATATTGCTAGAACACCCAAATGAATGCATATCACTATCAATAAGTATATGTTGCAAGGTTTAATGTAGTTGTTGTGTTGTTGGTGTGTTTCCAACATTAGAAGAGGTTTGGAAATAGTTTTAAAGTATTAGGACTCTGTATTTTGATGAGTGAAGTATCAAGTAGGCAAAATATGGCACAAAGGTGATAGGAAGCCCCCCCCCCCTATTTAGTGTGTAGAATTTTAGAAGGAATATTACTCTTGTGATGTGATTTGAGCATTTGATGAAATTGCTTTGTTACAGCATACTGATATTCTTGTAACGATAATATCGTAGATCATAATGCGTGTATACATTTTTATCTGAACTATGTGTGGGGTATATGGTCACGTAGTTTGGTCAATGTGTTAAAAGATTAACTATTAGTTAAAAGTGCTTCCTCTACTAGTTTGGCCATGAGATTGATGATCTTGAAGCTCATTAGTGTCGAGTTCTTGTGCAACTATTTGACTATGGTAAGCTTTGTAGTCTATTATATTTGTGTTTATTTGCGATATAGGAAAAGATAAGGTAAATCACTAGTGCTTGGAACTAGTTAGCTAGAGCTTCATAAGTAATGTGTAATGCTTAGGGCTGCTAGGGCTTTACGAGGTCGTACCAGGGATTCCTAGGGCCTTCTTGGGGTTGCCAAGGTATGTAAGATCGCACCTAAGGTTGCTAGGTGGATTCGATCCGAGCCGATCTGAATAGTACGAGGCT
The DNA here is from genome assembly GCF_055504915.1 of Nelumbo nucifera. Taxonomy (NCBI): domain Eukaryota; kingdom Viridiplantae; phylum Streptophyta; class Magnoliopsida; order Proteales; family Nelumbonaceae; genus Nelumbo; species Nelumbo nucifera. The sequence continues at coordinate 140,225,807 of NC_142649.1, read as the reverse complement.
CAAGCTTGGCTCGAGATAGTTCTATAAGCCACGAGCTCGAGCTCGGTTCAAGCCAGAACCTTGAGCTTGAGCTCAGCTCGGGTAAAAAATTCATAAGCTCGAGCTTGATATTGAGAAAAAAATGTTTTATAAAAATAAAAAAAAAGTTATATATAAAAATATTTTTATTTGATATTTAAAAAATTAAGAATTATAATAATTAATAATTATAATATTTTTATTATATATATTATTTTCTATAATTTTATTATATATATATATATATTTGAGCCAGCTTGCGAGCCTCACAAGCCAAACTCTAGTAGGCTCAAGCTTGGCTCGTTTCATAATCGAAACCGTGAATTGGGCTCAAGCTCGGCCCGTTGTCACCCCTAATTGTCAAGGCCTTCCTAGGGTTGCTAGGGTATGTAAGATCGTGCCTAGGGTTGCTAAGGTCTGTAAAATCACACTTAGAATTTCTAGGGGCTTCTTGTGGTTGCTAGAGTATGTAAGATCACACATGGGGTTTTCAGGGTATGTGAGATCATGCCTAGGGTTGTCAGGGTATGTAAGATCACACCTAGGATTTCTAGGGTATGTGAGATCACGCTTGGGTTTCTAAGGCCTTCTTGGGTTTGCCAAGGTATGTAAGATCACTCCTAGGGTTGCTAGGGGCTTCTTAGGGTTGCCAAGGTAGTAAAATCGCGCCTAGGGTTACTAGTGCCTTCTTGGGGTTGTCAAGTTATGTAAGGTCGTACCTACGGTTGCGAAGGTATGTGAAATGACGCGTGGGGTTTCCAGGGAATTACGACGAGCTCCTGGGGTTTCCAGGGCTTATTACAACCGGGGTGTTAGCTTGGAGGCAGTGCTCGGATCTGGTAGACCAGGCCTGTAATGGATAAGTTGTGTTGGCGATTAGTTCTTATTACTCGACATTTCTATGCGATGCTGCAAGAGACATTGTGGGGAATGCAATGAATGGGCAAACACTTGTTTAAAATTCGTTTTAAAATTCATAAATCGATTCAAATTCATATCTTCACTACAAAGTGAAAAAAAAAGACTATATTTGAAAAATGTTCTTGAGAAACGATGATGAAAACATGATTTCAAAACTAAATGATAATATATTTTAGGAAGTGGTATTGAAATTATGTTTTTGAGAATAATCATTTGGTCAGAAAATGTCCTGTTTTGGAAAGTAGTTCTTTATTGAAATACCAGAATCGACTAAAAATGGGTCATAGTAAAATGTTGGAACTAAGTAATGCTTCTTGTAATGAAACAAATTTATATTTGAAGCTTTGTGTCTGAACTATATCAGATCAGCCATGTGTGTATGAGTTTTGTGTGGCTTTGATAAGATCAATGAAACCCCTCATTATTGGGATCACAGAGAAAAAGTAATGGAAAACAAATTTGAGGAAAGAAAGCATGTCCTAGGAAATAAAATATCAATAATGTAGTAATTTACTCAACACATATAATCATTTTAAATAACATTCTTTCTAATACACAAATATAATAGACATAATTAGAAATGTAGTACTATGATTTTTAACAACAATAGAAAGAAGAAATGTAATACTATGATTTATCTCTTCCTTTACACAAAAAAGATCACCTGAGACATGTCAAGATACAAGATATTGGAAGGTAAAATTCTCTTAGACAATGACAATTGTCCTAACATCCGTAAGACCATACCTCTATACACATCTAAGTACACTAGTTATGCCATTAAAATGTATATCACATTTGCTTCTGCTAAATGTGATATACACATCTAAGTACACTAGTTATGCCATTAAAATAAGAGGGTGTTAATCATCTCATTCTATAGAAAATCCCCCCTGTATCTTTTTCTCTAATAATTCTTTTACCTTAATTTCCCTTATCAGCAAGCAAATGAGAATCAATTACAAAATGAGATTTGTGTTAGATGCCAAACATCGCACAACATTGTGGCACATATAAAGATTCTAAAGTGGTCAAATATCTAATATGGGATGAAATTGAGACCACGAATAACTTATCTATTTACAACTATAACAGGTTTATAGTATAGAACCAAACGAGTCTAGAGTGACCAAATTATCTGTTTCTTTCTGTGATTTTAGATTGTTTTAAGAATAAAAAAAAATCAAGTACCACTCCATGAACCCATGAAATTGTTGTCTTCTCGTGCCAGCTCTTGAAGTCTTAGTTGAAACTCAGATATACTATATCACTGGTAGAAAATTTCATAATTAAGCAAGTTTAATTTCAAACATGTTGCAAATTGTTACACATCCGGCCATTTCAAGAGGAAAAGAAACTTGTCATATCACTATATTTGTTTGTAGGAAAATATATTGATGTTAGTCAATGGTCATTAGGGAAGAGCATTTGTCATCCCATAGCATTTGCCATCCCATAGAGCAGATATTTTTTTTCTTTTTTTTTTTTTAAATTCATTACTGAAACAAAATTAAGAAGGAATAAGAAGAGCATAACAGCCATACCTAGAATGGGGAAAAAGCAACTTCAAATGTGGCAAGACAGGCTTAAAGGACATTAAACTAGTACAGATGAAAAACTAATACATGTCAACAAAGAATGCAAGTTTTTATACTTTATCAAGAAAAAAACTATAGGGATCTTGTAGAAATGATCATGAAGCATGAATACCCTTTCAATATGATTGAGCATACAAATTTTCACAAGTTTTACAATAATCTTCAACCATTGTTTAGATTGGTTTCTCGTAATACAATTAGGAATGACATTATGGCAGTGTACCAAAAGAGAAAGAAAAACTTTATAATTTTTTTGATGCCCTTTCTTCTAGAATTGGTTTCACTATCGATATGTGGACAACAGAGAACCAAAACATTGGTTATTGTTATATTACTACTCATTTCATTGATGATGCATAGATATTGCATAAGAATATTATTATTTTTTTGTCGAAGTTTCAGTTATTCAAGATGTAGAAACTTTTAATAGGGTATTAATAGATAGATGATAGAGTGGAATATTGACAAGAAGTTGGTTAGCATTACAGTTGACAATGCATCTACAAATGATGCAATGATTAGGTAGATTAAGAGCCATCTTATTTATCAGCATTTGCTTCTATTCAAGGTTCAAAGTATCAACACATATTGGCTCGTATTGGCCAATACGTATCATTTCGGGACCCCTCCAATACGCCCCAAAAGTGGGTGTATCGGGGGTCTGACCGTTTCAAGGGGTGGAGGAGCCCTAAACTGGCTCCCTGAACCGGTTTAAAAAAAATAAAAAAAGTAAAAAAAAAAATTGTATTGATTCACCCGATACACCCATACTGGCATATCAAGCATATCGATATTTTGAACCTTACTTCTATTGTCTAGGGATTTTTTTCATGTCCAATGTTCAAGTCATATTTTAAATCTCATTCTTCAAGATGGTTTGAAAGTCATTGGACATGTCCTCTAAAAAATTAGGGATTCTATCAAGTATGTGAACTCATCTCCTTTAAGGAATCAAAAGTTTCAAAGTGCAATTAATCGAGTAAAATTATAGGATTGTAAAAGTGTATCCCTTGATGTGGGAAATAGGTGGAACTCCACATATCTTATATTGGAGTCTGCTTTGGCACTCAGGAAGGCTTTTTTTCGTTTGCAACAATTGTATCATGATTTTAAAATAAATTCATCTGATGAGGAGTGGGAAATAGCAATAGTTGTTTAAAAATGCTTGAAGATTTTTTATGATCCCACAAATAATTTCTCAAGTTCTAAATATCCAACAACAAACCTTTATTCTGTAGATATTTATGAAATTCATTTAAAGTTGCTTAAGTGAGCCAAGAGTAATCATATTGAAATAAGGATGATGGCAAATGAAATAAAGGCAAAATTTGATAAATATTGCCATGACTGTAGCTTGATATTAAATATTGCCTTGATTCTTGACCTACAGTTTAAAATGAGATTGGTGAAATTTTGTTACACTCAAATTTATGAAGATAATATTTTTTATTACATTGACAAGGTTCAACATGCATTGGTTGATCTTTTTTTTTTTTTTGAATATGAAGCTGATAACATAAATTCACTTGTAGGTTGTAATAATCCTTCAAATGTTAGAGAGTCTCATACTAATTTATTTGGAGATGAAAATGGAAGTGGGGAAAATGACCAAACTTTCGGATTTTTTGATAATTAGTGTGAGAATGAATGTATGGTGACAAGCAACATAAAAAATCATATTTTGATGATTCACTTTCCAAGAAAACAAGATTTCAATATCTTAAATTAGTGAAAAAGTGAATAGTCCAAAGCTTCCAATACTTTCTAAGGTGGCATGCAATATATTGACAATTCCAATTTTCACAGTTGCATCAGAGTCAGCATTCTCTACAAGTGGTATAGTAATTGTTTCAAGACGTAGTTGCCTTCTTCCAGATATTGTTGAAGCTCTAATATGTGGAAAATTGGTTCCCAGATTTATATATGAGTAAGTAAAAGAATGTTATTTCTTACTTTATTTTTTAATTAACATGCTAATTTTTTTTTTACATTGTATATATCAGAAAATGCTTTCACCAATGAAAACAAGATTTAGTGGAGTTTGGTTGGTCACTAGAAAATGGTAAGAATTTGACAATGGCTCAATAAATTAAACCATTTATTAAGTAACTGAATATATTCTTGCTTTTTTTGTAGGATTGGATGGACGAAAATATTGGTTTGGGAGATTGCATTTGAAGATTGCTTGTGACTTGTGATGGTTCTTGTACTAATGAAGAATTGGAGAATTCAAAATTGGACTTAGGCTTGTTATTGGATTTATGGTTGAATGAGTTGTAATTTGTAAATTTATTGGGATTTTATGAATGGTTTAGAAATTAACTTTAGCTTGGAAGATGTTGAGAACTTTTGACTCATACCTACATTTGATCATTAATATTTTGAGAACTCTTTTGCAATGTTATTATTGTTTTTATCATTTTTTTATGGTTATTAAAAGGTTTCACTTAATAACAAGTTTGTTATTATTATAACAAATATGTTATTATTATGATTATAAGATGTTTGTTATTATCATAGGTTTAATGGTTTATTATGATTATCATTTAGTAAGATTATTATTGTTTTTTATCAGTTTCACTTAATAACAAGTTTGCTATGATTATAATAGATTTGTTGTTATTTTGATTATAAGATATTTTAATGGCTTTAGCAGGTTTTATTACATTTTAACAGGGTTTTAATTGCTTTATTATAATATGTTTTTAATAATTTGTATATGTTGCCTTTTAGCATGTTTTTTATTGTTTTTTAGCAAGGTTTTTGTTTCATTTTAGGTTTTTACAGGGTTTTTACTACATTTTTAGCAGGGGTATTAATATTATTAGCATGCATAGCATAATCGGGTTCATCGAGTTGGACCCAATTGTCCCAAGAATCGATTGGTTCGGTTCTAGGTCCAAAATCACAGACCCTATAGGGTCTAGGTCAGTTTCGGATCCATGGGTTATCTTATTGATTTCGGGACCGGTTCTACCTAGTTCCAACCCAAAACCGACCTGTTGACAGACCTACATACTCCCCATCCTTGACCCCAAGTTTTAAATTAATACCCATCCCCAAGCCCAACCGTCGTCAAGGAAAACTTTTAGCCTCCACCTCTAGTCCCCGATGGAAACGGGTTCCCCATTGGGGACCCAAATCCTTGAAATTTTTAATTAAAAGTTTGTTTTAGAAAAATATTTATTTAAAATAAAGGAAAAAGTTAAGGAACAAATAATATTTTAAATATATTTTGATACATACATATATATAACATAAATAATATTATATATTTAATATGATACACAAATATACAATTAGGGTTGGGGTGGGGTGCAGACTTCACTCCCCATCCCCGCCTGGTTAGGGAGGCCAGATACCTAATGGAGATGGAAAAATTTTCCATCCCTACCCCTGAGTTGTATAGCCCCATAGAGTAATAAGTTTTAAGTTCTATAAGCCCTAACATCTTTTTCCCATGCATTGCAAGGGCCGATAGTACAATATATAATTTTATCACATATGCAAATATGCTGCCACGAACAAGATTTTGTTGAATTGGATATATGAATTATGTTATAGAGTACAAGCATAAAGTGCAATATATGGTAGGAAATGCCATCAAAGTAGGTTTCATTAGAGGAGTAGCTTATTTAAGGAACCAAAGTGATCACTAACAGCTCTATGTAGAATATACTGACATGCAAAATAATATCAATGCGAATGTAATTTATTATCAAAGATCATATATTTCTAGTAAATTGGTAAGTTTGTAGTATGCATTCTTAGTGTCTTGAATTAGTATTTCCTTTTGTTCTATTCCCAAATATGAGCCTATATATGGAATATTTCGATATAAACATTTCTTCTATTTTGTTTAAATTACAGTGTAGGAATTTTACTGATAGAAACATGAAGCCCATTAAGTGTTACATGTGACCCGACGTGACTGGAATATGAACTTTCAATTAGCCACTGTCCCCCAACAACCTCTCGATCAAAATTTTGCAAACTTGTCAAGTTTTGGACAATTTGTCATCCTCTGATTAGGTCCACATTTTACAGGTGGCATATTGAAAGAAAGAAATTCAATGTGAATGTGGTGATGTGTCGCCACATGATCATGAATTTCAGAATTTGGTGACGTGGCTCAGCCACTGTAACCCAACCACTAGTATTGTGAGTGAGTTTGCTAGAACTAGAAGACCCTTGTTATGCCTATGCATTAATCCAAATGCTGTCGCAAAAGTTGTATTTCAGTAGCGAGATTCCTATCCAATCAAAAATTTAGGATTTACTATCAGTTCTCCTTGGAATTGATCAGACAACTTCTCAACTCGTTTAGGGGACCTTGATCCATGGGGCAGAATGCACAAACAGCGCTAGAGAAGATACTGGGTTTCCCAAATGAAAATGACTTCGTCACTGCCTCAGCCGAGCTCAGCCCATGCAAAACAGATTAAAGACCATTCGGCCGGTACAGTGAACTGGGCCTCTAAATGCAAATTTGCATTCTAAGAAAGCGAGGAGAGTCCACATCTGCCACCCACAAGAGTGTCTTGTGGGTTACAGATCCAGCAGGAAAGCGAGACATGAGAGTCTGTTGGAGGGGTTCAAATCTGCCCCCCACAACGTCCCACAGCACATCCCCTCCATGTATTAATGATGATATCATCATCGGTAGATGTTCTCAATACATGGCGGGGATTTCCTTAACATCCCTGAATCATGTCAAGTTGGTGTGGTTGAAGGGACATGGTTTTATTTATACCACATTCTGTAACTGTAAAAGATGTTGTTTGAACAGAAATGGGCAATATTTTATGATGCATTTGTTGGTGTTTCTCTGCTTTGAACTATAATGAATTTAAGCCCACTACATTTGAAATAAATAGATTCGGGCCCAAGTTGGAGAACATCTTGGGCATTTGTTTAGGTGCTGGACTTTCATCCTTGTTTGGCCCAAAACCACAATGCACTTGAGGAATCATTTTCAATTGAGAAGGTTTATTTTATGGGACATGAATTATGTCCTTAAGCCAGATTGATCATCAGATAGCTAATAATCATGTGTTCAATTCATTGTCTTGCTCCACCCTTCCAGACACCCAGATATAACCATTGCATTCGACCACATGTAATAAGGAGTCTGGATCTGCTGGCCACATGACCTTACAGTCACACATCGAGAACATCTGTATGGCTAGCGTTTTGTGGTCAGCAGATCCGAACTTTTGTTTTGGCAATTTCCAAGTAATGCCATTGAATGTATATTTTACTTCTCTATACTAGATTCTTGAGCAAATAAGGTTTATTTTTGTAGGCAGGTTTCTTCGGATCATGAAGTGGAGTACTTTTAATATGTTTTTTGTTATTAGACTAGAGTCGTTTCTGTCATGTCAGCTCTATGTCTGTATGTCACGAGTAGTACCTTCTTAGGTTATCGATGTTCCACACTCGAGGTATTTGCTTCTCTTCCAAAGTCTCGAGTTCGTGCGTGCCTTTCCCAAACACCCGTCTTACTTGGTACAGACCTTCTCAATTTGGTCCAAGCTTACCAACGCCGGGCTCAAATACCCTAACCTTTCGAAGAACTAGGTCGCCGATGCGGAAGTGTCATTTTCTGACCTAGGCGTTATAGTACCGAGCTACTCTCTATTGGTAAGCTACAGTCCAGATGTAAACTAGGTCCCGTACCTCTTCTACCAAGTCTAGATTGATACAGAGCTTGTCATCATTCGTCTCCTCGTCATAAGCCTCCAAGCGTAGTGTGAGAACCTCGATTTCTGTTGGGATCACCGTTTATGTGCCGTAAGAGAGGTTGAATGGAGTCTCACCTGTGGTGGTCTTAATGGTAGTCCGGTAGGCCTAGAGGACATTGGGCAGTTCGTCTACCCACAACTCCTTGGCTCGAGCTAAGCGAGCTTTCAGTCCGTGAACTATTGCTCTGTTAGTGACTTTTGCTTGCCCATTCGACTGGGGTGTGCCACCGAGGTGAAACTTTGTTGAATTCTCATTTCGGCACACCAGTTTTGAAACTCGATATCCTCGAACTGCTTCCCGTTGTCGGAGATAAGTACCCGAGGTAGCCCAAAGCGACATACTATGTTCTTCCAAAAGAAATTTGCTATGTTGTGGGCTATGATCATTGCCAAAGGTTCAGCTTCCACCCACTTCGTAAAGTAGTCTACTACTACGACTAGAAACCTCCTCTGTCCTGCCGCTGGCGGGAATGGGCCAAGGATGTCGATTCCCCACGGCGTGAAGGGCCATGGGCTAGTGAGGTATTTTAGATCGGTAGCAAGTCGATGGTGGATGTTGGCGTGCCTCTAACACCTATCGCACTTCTTGACGAGCTCGAGTACATCCACCTTCATCGTGGGACAGTAATAACCTTGTCGCAACGCCTTCTGTGTGAGAGCCATGCCCCCCAAGTGTCCACCGCACAAGCCTTCATGGGTGTCGCGGAGTACGTACTCGGCCTCTGAGGGTCTTAAGCAGTGCAGGTAGGGGAGCATAAAGGACCTTCTGTACAGTTGTTCGTCTATAAAGACGTACATAGCTTACTAGCACTCTACCCTTCAGGAAGCATTGCACTCTGTAGGTAGGGTCCCGTGAAGCAGGTAACATACGAGTGGGTCGATCCAACTCTGTTCCGCTTGTGCTACAAGAGCAACCTCTCCTGCCCCCCTGAGAATGCTACGTCGAGGTAAGTCCTCTATATACACGGTCTGCATGGTGTTACTGTTTGTGCTGGCTAATCGGGACAAGGCATTAGCCTTAGCGTTCTCGGACCTCTGAATCTGTCCGATGAATTAGGAAACGAAACCGCACAGGATCTCTCTAAGTTTGGCCAAGTAAGCAGGCATAATGGAGTCATGGACTTCATATTCACCAGTGACTTGATTGACCACGAGCTATGAGTTGCTGCATATGATCAGGTGCTTTGCCTTCATTTCTCTTGCTACGGTTAACCCAGTGACCAATGCTTCGTACTCTACTTTGTTGTTTGATGCCGCAAATCCGAACCAGAGTGCGTATTCTAGTTTCACCTCGCTTGGGCCGTATAGAATCAGTCCTGCACTGCTTCCCTATTGATTGGACGAGCCGTCAACATGGAGAATCCAGGGCTCTTCGTCCCAGGTCAGACCTGCTCTGACCGAGACTGGCGCCGCACTGGTTGAAGCTTCCGTCGTGTGTTAGAGCTCGGCCAGCTCGGGAGTTGCGGTAGTGAATGTGCATTTCGTGACAAAATCGACCAAGGTTTGGGCTTTGATTGTCATCCGAGGTTCATATCGGATATCGTAATCACTTAGTTCGATAGGTCACTTCGTCAATCTACCAGACACCTCGGGTTTGAGCAGAATCTATCTCAGAGGCTTGTTGATGAGGACAACGATAGTGTGGGCTTGGAAGTACAGGTGAAGCTTGCGAGCTGCTATGATTAGCGCGTACGCTAATTTCTCAATCTCCGGGTACCTGGTTTCTACATCCTACAAAACCTTACTAACATAGTAGATGGGTCACTGGACCCGATCTACTTCTTTGATTAGTACCGAGCTGACCACCTCGTCACTCACGGAGAGGTACAGCTTTAATATATCCCCTTCCTGCAGTCCATTCAAAGTCCTTACTCTTTTTTATGGCTTTATAAAAGGGTAGGCAACGATCTACCGACTTGGACATAAAGCGACTTAGGGCGGCTATCCAGCCAGTCAGCCTCTGAACCTCTTTTATTTTGCGGGGTGGTCTCATATCTAGGATGGCCTTTATTTTTTCTGGGTTGGCTTCGATGCCACGTCGGTTGACTATATAGCCTAGAAATTTACCTGAGGTGACTCCGAAGACACATTTGTTTGGATTTAATTTCATATTGTATTTTCGTAAAATTTGAAAAACACTTTGTAAATCATTCAACAGGAAATTTGAAAACTGGGTCTTTACGACCATGTCATCAACATAACATTCGATTTTATAGTCGATTAACGGCTCAAAAATTTTATTTACAAGGCGTTGAAAGGTTGCCCAGCATTTTTTAGTCCTAAGGGCATGACCTTGTAACAGTACAACCCGAGCTCAGTTATAAAGGCAGTTTTTTCTTCGTCGACAGGGTCCATCCTAATCTGGTTGTAACCGGAATAGGCATCCAGGAAGCTCAACAACTCATGCCCTGAGGTCGCATCCACTAGGCGGTCGATCTTGGGTAGCGGAAAGCAGTCTCTCTGGCAGGCTCTATCAGGTCGGTGTAATCGATGCACATGTGCCACTTGTCGTTGGCCTTTTTTACTAGAACTGGGTTAGTTACCCAACTCGGGTAATGGACTTCCATGATGAAGTCTGCCGCTAGGAGCTTCCCAACCTCTTCATCGACTACCATCCAACATTTCAGGGCGAGGTTGCGCTTCTTCTGTCTAACTGGCCTGACTAAGGGGTCGGTATTCAATTTATGAGTTAGAATTTTAGAGTCTATTCCAGGCATTTATGCCGCGGACCAAGCAAAATTATCTAAGTTTTTGAGCAAAAACTTACTACCTGGGAGCGAAGTGGCTCGTTGGTCGAAGCACCGATCTGGAGAGTCTTCGTCGGGTCATCAGTTGAGACTGGGATATGGACCGTCTCCTCTGTTGGGGCAGCTCGATCGTCGACATATTCTGCTAGTCGCTCGAGCTCGACATCAGCCACTAGCTTTGTTTTCCCCATGAGAGCAGCTACGTAGCACTTGCGAGATTTGAGTTGGTCACCTCGCAAAACTCCTACTCCATAGTCCATTGGGAACTTCATCGTCAGATAATAGGTGGATACTATTGCACGTAGGACGTGCGTAATAGGTCGACCTACTATGGCATTATAGGGAAAGGGAGTCGCGACCACCAGAAACATGTGCTCAAACCTCACAATATTTGGCCACGTGTCAGCCTCTACGGGTACCGTGACTCGTCTAAGAGGTCTGATCTCCTCGCCGTTGAAGCCTACCAGGGGAGTGTCTGCCGGCTTTAGATCGCTTTGCTGTGGCTGTTGCTTGTCAAAAGTTTCCTTGAATAGTATATCCGCCGAGCTACCTGAGTCCACCAAGATGCACTTGACTTCGAAGTTGTTGATCATCAGTTTTATCACTAGAGCATCATAATGAAGATATTGGATCCCACGTGCATCGTCCTCTGTCAAGTATATTGGTTCTTTAAGCCGAGGTCACTTTGGCGGGCTTTCCTCTTCATTTTCTAGCTCGCGGACTAAGGTCTGTCCGGATGTTGATGTACACCCCGCGATGATGGACCCGCCAGTAATCATGTTGATTACCCCACGGATTTAACAAAATAAGTATTAGAACCACAGTCTTCCCTAATTATTTGGACAATCGAAATTTAGATTTGAGAAAGATCTACTGAAAATAAAAACTAGAGAAAGATAATAGAAACAAAGGTGATCACTAATCGAATATGCAATGGATGAAATCGCTAGGGCTTTTGGTCCACCTAACCAATGTAATGAATATTGATGGGTTCGATTAACCAAGATTATTTGCCATTCCCATACGCTGAGGTCTTTCCAATGTTATTTAATATTCTCTCTCGAGATATACTAAACCTACGCCCATCAGGTAGCCCTTCGATCTCTCGAGTAGAGCTCTCAAGATGGGAGTGCATTAAGTCTAAGAAAACCATTAAATTCTGATGAATCATGTATATATATCTCTATATATCATTCAATTCACACTATGAATTATTCAGTCGATTATGTGAATTCCTCTCTCGATTCATTCACATAACTCAAATCAATTAAGAGGTGGCCAAGCTCTTAACTGCATTAAGCACAATAATTCATAGACTATATGGAAATCACAATCTTGGATAAATCATAAAGATAAAAATATATTCATTAACATGGTTAGGCTTTCCACAGTCCTAGAAAGAAACAAATCAGTTCATGATAAGAGAATTAAAGCAAACAAAGGGAAAGAAAGAACTCTTGAATGGTGCTGAGATCTCCTCTTCTTGCCACCACCTTCTTCTTGAAGTTTCTTGAATTCTTGATCACCTTTCCTCTGTTTCTTGACTTCTTTTCTCCTCTCTTGACTGATTTCTCAATGCAATTTGTGATCTCCTCCAGAGATTGAGTGATGCCTCAAGCTATTCCACCCCCTCCTTTATATAGTTTAAAGGAAGGGGGTGGTCTCCTACTTCCTCTTGAAGTTTATCTTACAAGAATAGAAAGTCATATTCTAATCCTACTCTTATCTCTTTATCTAATGAACTCAATTCCTTTATCTTTCTAAGATTACATCAAGAATTTAGATCTGGAAGGACTCCTCTCAGTTTCTTATTCTTGGATTCGTATTAAACCTCCTCTGCGAATTGGGCTTCAGCCAGGCTTTTTCTGCAAGTTGGGCTTCAGCTGCGGATTGGGCCTTCCTACAAATTTGCCCCGACTTCGGGCCCGGATTTGACTTTGATGCAGCTGAATCTACGAAAGCCCAAAGCATGAAATTTGTGGCTTTTTCTCTTATCTTTCCCGTGGGTCTTGAATCAGCCCAGTCGGAGTTCGGATACGCGAGTTAGGCCAATATTACTGAACGATGTTGAAACTGTGAAAAATCATCCGATTTGTCTTGCTTTGCTCCTAATGCCTTCTTTTATGCCCTGAACAGAAATATGAGTCCAATTAGGTGCTAACTCAGTACAAAAGATAAAATAATTTGGGATAAAAATATGATAAATTCTACTCTCATCAGCGGGCTTTCCTCTTCATTTTCTAGCTCACGGACTAAGGTCTGTCCGGATGCCGATGTACACCCTACGATGATGGACCCGCCAGTAATCATGTTGATTACCCCGCGGATCGGTCTTTCCTCGGGCAACTATCGCAGCGGCTACTCGTTCTGCCTGCTGGTCTCGGGGGCATTCCTTCTCTGGTCCCCCTATCGGTCTGCTTGCCGATCTGCTTAGCCTCTCTCTTCTCGCTGTATAAATTTTTTCAAGTATTCGTGGCGGATGAGCTCCTCGATCTCGTCGTGGAGGTTCCTGCAATTTTCTGTGTTGTGCCCGTGGTCTCTGCGGAAATGACAGTAGACATTTCAGTTCCTTGTTGCAGGATCTCCCCTCAACCCTGGATGCCATTTGACGAAGGAGGAGTCCTTAATGGCCATTAGGAATTTTCCTCGCTTAGTGTTTAATGTCGTGTAGTTCATTCTTTCAACAAGTGGGGTTCTGGAGCGCCGACCTGATTTACGAGTTCGCGAGGGAGATCGGCTTCTGGATTTATTTCTTCCCCTGCTCGGGGACTTGCTTTTTCTTCTTTTTTGTTTGTCATTACTTATGTCTTCATCGTCTCTCTTCCTTTTTTCTGTTGAGTTGTCAGCCTTCTTATTGATTTCCTCTACAATATCGATGAACTGATCAGCTAGCTTGAGGAATTCGGTGATGTCCATTGGTTTATTGGCCACCACATGCTATTTAAATTCCTTGTGGGTTATTCCTTTCTTAGCTACCGCGAGTCTTATCGTAGGGTCTAGGTCTGGTATTTGTAGGCAGGTGTCGTTGAAGCGCTTAATGTAGCTTTTGATCGACTCTCCTTCTCTCTGAACCACGTTGAGAAGGTTTTCCTGTGACCTCGGGCACTTCTTGTTGGTGATGAAGTGCAAGGTAAATGAATCCGCGAACTGTGACCAGCTTTTGATCGATCCCGGCACGAGATTCCAATACTAGGTCCGAGCTACTCCTTTAAAGGCAGTGGAGAAGGCCACACACATACAAGAATCATCGGCCCCAGCTAGGTGCATCTGGGACTGGAAAGAGTCCACATGGTCACTAGGATCGAAAGACCTGTCGTACTTGTCTAAGGGAGGCATCTTGAAGTCTTTAGGCATCGGGGTCACCAAGAGCTCGAGAGACAGGAGAGACAACCTGGAAAGTAGGGGAGGAGCGACCTTTGTAGCCACCGAGCTCGCTTCTTCCTTACCTTTGGCTTGCCCTTCTTGTTGGCTCGGCTTTGCTAGCCGGTTGTTCTAAGCCGAGGTACGACGTGCCTTGCGACGTCTCCGTTGTCGTTTCTTTACTGGCTCGGCATTGGTGCTACTGATTTCAGTGTGCTCCAGTACCACTCTGTCGCACCTCGAACCCCGAACTGGTTACCTGCTAAAGAACCGTCGTTTTCCTACTGTGAATGCCGAGGAAGATTAGCCCTGTTAGGCTGAGTATCCCCGGACCTATTTCCGAGGTTCCCTTGTGAGGCAGGTGGAGTAAGCTGACCGTCTCTTCTTTGGTGAGGAGATCGGCTAATATTTTGGATGATCTGAGGCCGGTTCTGATTCTGATGGGCCCCTAGGTGCCAAGGTGGAACCAACTCCTGGTTCTACGGCAGTGGAGGGAACTGATGCTGGTACTACTGGTAGAAAAAATGTTGTTGGTACTGTTGAAATTGCTGGATCTGCTGCATCTGGATCTGGACAGCCTGGACGCACTGCACTAGGTCGTTGAACTAGGACTGCCCGACTCCGGGGGGAACCATAGAAGGCTCAAAAAAGTTGTGCCTACCACTGGGGGAAGTGGGACGCTCACCTATGTGGTGTTTGGTGGTGTGGTTAGCGCTGGAACTCCAGACGCAGTAAGCGGGATGGTGAACTGGCTGATGCACACTATAGGGAGCTGGGGTTGTTCCCCGGAGACGTTCATCTCGATGTTTTTCCCAGCATGACTGGAAGATGTCATTGACATAGAAATAAGGTTGGTAACTGTAAGGAAGAGGGATGACTTTTTGGTCGTTTCCCACAAATGGTGCCAATTGATGTTGCGCGATTGACTACTCCTAGCTGGAGGGTGATCTGTTTTCCAATCGAGCAGCGAGCTGGATCAATTTGCAAGACGATGGATCAGAGAACCCGGGGTGGCTAACCTGGCGAGGTTGCTCTGATGCTTAAGTTATATGGAGGGGTCATTACTCTTATATAGATGAGCTGTCGTGGGTTTCGCGAAACGGTTCCGGGATCTTCGGCCTGAGTGGATGAGATCCGTTTCCGCTTTAGTCGGGGTGTAACGTATCAATCAATGAAGTCTATTGTTTCCACCCGATCCAGGCGGGGAGAGGATATAACCTACCGTTACACGGCGTGATCCTGTGAGGTTCGAAGTCCGTTAGCTCATCATGATCGCGAGAGATTCGGGGTCTACTAGAGAAACTTCCGGAGTTGTTACGTGGCGGTTCGGGTTGTTAGCTCCAAGCTGATACTTCGGTTTTTTAGTTCCGAACTGGATTGAATGCCAAGGTAAGTTTTGGGCCGAGGTGGCTGAACACCCGAGCTCAAATGTTGCGAACTAGGCTTGTCAGACTGAGTTGTCATCCCTTAGTCAAGTCGTGTCCTCGTATCCCCTTCTCGCTAGGTCGGGCCAAATCACCCTTCATCAATATAAATTGAAAAATGATGCATGTTATGAACAACTATGATTTTTTTCTCATTATTGTTGAATATTACAGAAATATTATGTAATTATTTGAATTTATTTTTTTATGTTCTTGCATATTCTGAAATTTTCTTCATTTTTCAGGAATTTTAATATGAATGATTGATGAATATGTGAATTTATTTTTTTACGTTCTTGCATATTCCAAATTTTGCTTCATTTTTTCCTGGAATTTTAATGTGAATAATTCATGAATGTGTGGATTTATTTTGTTATGTTCTTGCATATTTCGAATGTTGCTTCATTTTTCTATAATTTTAATGTGAATAATTGGTGAATGTGTGAATTTATTATTGTTGTTGTTGTTCATTTTTTTTTCTATTTGGGTCCACGTGGCACTCCATGTGTGGATCCACATGGGTTATATGTGAAAAGCATTATTTATGTGTAGGTGAAATGAGGGCTAAAATTGTTTATATGTGTGAAAAGCATTATTTATATGTGTGAGTGAAATGAGGGATAAAATTGTCATTTAAAATAAAATAAACACTTGCGGGGATACTAATTCACGAAACATCCCCACCCCAATAAGTACTTAAAAGACCTAATAAGTGATTTGGGGGATGAGTCACCAAAAAGCCTTAAATGATTGTTAAAATAAGCACTTACAATAAATAACAAGTGCTTATTTTAACGACCATTTAATCACCAAACATAGCCTTAGACTAATAGCAAAGAGACTGTTTTGGTAAAAGAAAAAGTTTTTAATACGCTCTGAAAGCATGAGCAGCGAATGGCACATTTGGAAGATTTTCAGATCTCCACATGAATTTAACATACATGTACGGAGATATTCCCAGTTAATGAACTAGTATTTACCAAAGAAGGATAAAATGCACCACCTGTACTGGCCCATCATGGCCCACAATCCAATCATATTCATAGCCTTAGGTCGACTTCTTTCAACCTCTTAGAAACAACCAAACAAGTGATGCATGAATTGGGCGTGGCGTCGTATTGATGATGAGAAGGAGATTTTCCAAACAATGGAACTAAGAATAGTAACAGAGCTGTAACAATGCCATTGAGAAGTGGTCTATCATCTATGCATAGTGCTGGTCAATGCAATGGAAAGGCAGTCAAATGGGGTTGTTGCCTTAATGGACCCAATCAACTCTTTCATTATGCTCTTTCTCTAATCTCTACTTCCAGGATTCCAAAGCACCACAGCTAATTAATCTGTTATCTAATAACGCTAATTCCAAGGATAAACCCAACATCGATCATCTATTTCGAGTATTCAAAGCCATCGAATTCCTGGTCTTTGGCTCTTTTGCCAGTTTCCTTTGCCCCTGTCACATGCAATCCATGCACTTGTTATCATCATTCACATTATTAAGCTGTTTGTTTGTTGACACTTGACAGTGCAATTCATGCAATTTAAACTTGGTGTCAGAGATAGATAGGTTGTGGGTATGGAACACATGAATCCCCTCCTCCAATCTCTTGTCTTATTCTTTTATTCGGTAAAAGTTTGATATATTATATAATTATTGATAAAAAGAAAAAAAACTTGGAATGGGCCAACCTGAAACCCCACTCGCCTAACCTGATTTTGGGCCCAATACGATTGGAGTTATTCAGAAATTGGGTCCTCATTAAGCTTGAAAAAAAGAAAGGGGAAATTAGGTTGGCCAAAGTTGGGTTCAACTCAACCCGGTTTTGGATGGTTGGGTTAGGGTTGATGACTCAGAAAACCCAATAGCACATCATGAAAAAACATATTATCTCCCCATTAATAATGAGACTTTTATTCTTGATTAACCCCACCTGATTGTGAAATTCATGTCGGTCAGGGTTACATATCTAAGGCCGGGTTGGTCTTGTGTTGACATCATCCCGACCCAACCCAGCCCGAGTTGCATCCCTGAATTAAAGATAAGAGATTCTCAGGTCAAGAACCTTGTAGACGTACTTAGCTCCTTGTCTCAACCATCATATAAAGTGACGGGTCATGGCTTCACGATGATCTTGTTGACCCGTCCATAACATGTCTCTATAACCAGGAAAACATACTCTTGTTAAAATTTAGAGAAAGTGAAAACCTAAAACTAAGAGATTATGCTGTTTCTACATACACTTTTATTATTATTATTATTATTATTATTTCGTCTGGTCTTGGACTTTTAGCTTTTCTTTCTGAGCAATCCATCCGTCAAAGTGAAGTGGGGTTGTCTTACCAAAAGGTAACATATCGAACCCACACATACAATCAAATGCGACCAAGCTAACATGCGTGGACATGATCTGCATCAATTGCAATTTGACTTTGTAAGAATCAGCCTTGTGTCTTTTCTTCAAAAAACAGGCTTACCGCATGACAGTAGAGAAAAAGCGAATTCTTTTATATGATTCAGCAGTTCAAAGAAAAGCTTATTAATAAGAGCCCCTTTCGGAGGACTTGAGCTTTAGTTGAGCTGCCTTTAGAAAGCCACTAAAACTAGCTTCACTGGAAAGTCTATTTATCAATTGAATTAAACCCTATTCTAACTTTTTAGGTTTTTCACCATACATATTTATAGGTGTTTTTGTGTAGAGCCCATCTTGAAAAGCTAGAAGCTGCATTGGGATGGCTTTCTCATAGCAACTTTTGACTTCGTAAGGTGGGACCCACATGGAAAGCTTAAAATTTATATTTAGTGAAAAAAAACCCAACAAACAATAACACAGTATATTTGAGATAATAAATCAACTTAAGTCACGTTCTATAATATGGATGAGATATTAGGTCCACACCACACCATTGTGGCATGGACCAGTCCACACTTACACTATTGTTTGCAGATGCTCTACAATATGGACAAATTATGTGAATTGAAATGGTCCACACTCAAAGGGGCATTCTTTCAGGTGTGGTGTATTGATTCTTATATCTTACATTCAGCTTACGACTTATGAGATGATCTACATAGTTTATTAGGTATAAAAAGTTCTTATATTTTAAAACTAAGATAAATAAAAAATAATACAAAATAATAATGACAAAAAACATCAATATGTAATTATTGATAAATATAAAAATTATATTTGTCATAAAAATTAAAATCTAATTAATAAAACTCATTAAAAGTTAATAAAATTGGTAATAAAAATAATGAAAATCGTTCAATGTTTAAAAAAAATCATCACAATATTATCTCAAAATAGTAAAAATTATTAAAATTTAACTAAGAGTTAATAATAAAGGAATAAAGGCTAGTAATATTTATGAGAAAAAAACAAGAAATCGTTATTTAAAAAAACAATTTAAAAAGTGGTAATAAAATAAATAAAAACAGTACAATATTAAAAAATTTATCATAATATTACAAAAAGAGTGAAAGTTAATATTTAATACAAAGTTAATATAAAAATGATAAAAATTAGTAAAATATATGATAAAAATGAGAAATCACATAAATATAAACATTAAATCAAAAGGAAAAAATTAATTATGATGAAACAATGTGGATGCTTCCCATTCACGATAAAACCCTAGGAACAAGATAAAAGGGTTTGGATGGGACTAGTTCTGCCCACGTGCAATCGAACACTATGTTCCTCACGGTCATGGAAGGGATCAAAATGGTCCATCCAAAAATTGAACATAGTCTTCCATTTAAAGTAGTTTAAATTTCATTTAGGTATTGGCGAACCGAGGTCGAATAACTAGCTATTCAGCTCGACTCAAATCCACCCCTAACTATGAAACATCAATTCTACCATTTACTATAATCTTTATTGTATATGTCAGCAAGATTTTACCTCTTTATCTTTAAATATATATCCAATGTCTCACAAGAACAAAACTCTAACAAAAATTATAGGGCCTAAATTGAAACACCAAGCATAAAAAACTAGGATTGTGTTCAGTATCATTGTAGTTTTTTCATGAAACGTTTTGGAGTTGATCAATAAAAATTAATAAAAAAGATGGATTGTCACTTATATAAGGAAGTCACTTCAACAAAAAAATGCATGTGGGGATTAATCATTGCTGTTTAGAGTTGAAAGATGAAAATTTGATGCTTCAAGTAACAACTACAATTTATATTGATCAACCATAACGTTTCTAATTATATTACATGACAACTTATATTTTAACACCAATTTTTATTGATCACTCCCAAACGTTAGATGACGAAACAAAAACGGTACCAAATACAACCTAGAGGTGTAAATCGGGTCATGTTGCCCGTGGCTCAACATGGTCGGGTATGATTTTGAGTCGATTCGGTCCAATCCGGTATAATTTTATGGTTCAATGGGCCGTGTTGGACTTGGGTTTCAGGTCAGTGGGCTGGGCTGACATGGCCCGCACTGTCATGTCGTGCTGCCCGTGGCCCGCGGATATATATATATAATAATATATGTATATATAATATATATATATATTATAATTATATAATAATATATGTTATATAATATATTAATAAAATAAACAAGTTTTTTTCAATTTTATTATACTATTTTATATAATTATTATATATATAAGCAATTGTATACATCAAAATTCATATAAAATTAAAAATTTATATTTTTTAAAAATCTTAAAATAAATAACATTGACTTGGTGCACAGTCCAACTTAGCCCAAGGCTCGGCCCATAAGCCAACCCAGCCCAACCCAATACGGGTTTAGACCATGGGCAATGCTGGGCTGACCCCCAAAATATCCTATGAGAAGAAGGTCTGGCCCGGCCCGGCCCGTACTTTGCACGAACCATACCATGTTGACCCAGCACGGCCCGTTTTACACCATTGGCATCCATATACAAAATAAATAACAGATTGCATTGGGGACAGTTTGGGTATTATACTAGTCCTCCGCCAACAACTGTTATGGGCCTGAAAAGCGAGAACAGGAGAGATGATTGAGCAATGATTTTGAAATGTCGTCATGTCTTTGGTCGCGAGTTTGGAGCACGCAGTATTTCCTCCACGATAAATGCCCCTACAATCAACGCTAAATGACAACATTATCCAACCTATGTGCAATTAATGCCGATGGGACAGGCAGTTAGGCTTTTGGCATTGTTTGGGACTTCCGATAAAGCCCCTGGACCCGGAGAGGGAGAGATCGACGATCGATCCAATCCTCCGTCAACCGTAAGCATCAGAATTCACAATCGGATGCTTCAGCCAAAGATTACTCTGAACTCTGAAGGCAAAAAATGTAGTTACGACTCAACTTCTCCACACCTTAGGGACCCAACACGTGGCAATGTGCACCCATGAAATATGAATCAAGATCAACCACGGCCACGGGTATAGGCACTATTCTGACTTCAGATTGGAATCTCCACCAATCACTCGTTAAATCCCCACCCTTCAATCTGTTTCCTTGGTGAAGAAGAGAATATAAATAATTAAATATCCTCCTTGGCCCTGGCCTGGGTTGGACCATGAGGAGTGAGGACTACTCCAGGTATAGGGTTTAGATTTAGATGGATGGTCATGGACAGATGGACTAATGGTACGCAAGACTGTTAGGAGGGTGCACATGATTCCTATATAACTAACACTAGGGCCTGTTCAATAGTTGCACTGATCCACTTTAGATGTGACATCTATCCAGATTTTTGCAACCGTTGGATTGGTGAACATGGGTGGGGGACGAATTCTAGCTCAAGTAGGCCATGGGCTGAATCGGTACATGGATCTTTGATCAGGTAATCTGAACCGGTATACGGATTGAGGAATGACGACAACCTTGGGTTGGGATAAGTCCTAGTCTTACAGGTGCCCTCGCCTTGTGTGAGGAGCAGACCCGGTCTCCCTTGCCTTCGTCTCAGACTCTCAGTAGTCAACCGATCGATATGTTTGTGGAATGCTAGATGTTACGTGACACGTACTTGGTCTTTCGGAGTCGGACCCACACAAAGCTATTGACGATCGGAACCGTCGAATCCACCAGAAAAGGGAATCAACGGATCGATAGTCAATCAGCTCTAAAGATTCAATTTTCGATTCCATTTCAGTTGGGTGTACCTACTTTGTCTATCCCCAACCGCAAGATTACGCACATATAATATTATAACATCAACGATAGCAATTAGCAAATCATCTTTTCTTGCCCATTTCAGATTTTCAGTAGAAGCGATGGGTGGGAGAAATTGATCGGGGAACAAAAGGAACGCTAAACAAACCTGGACTAATTTACGATCAATAAATGGATTTTTAATATGGCCCTACTATGAATGGGAGGGCCCATATAAAAGTGGTAGAAACTACACAAGGGCAATTTCGTCAATTAGAAATAATGTGGAAAAGCTGGGAATGAAGAAAAGATTTGATCTCGGTAAGAGGTGCTATTAATTATTATTATGAAAAGAAAATATTATTTATTATTTTTATGAATAATAATAATAATAATAAAAGGTGAGATCGGTGGGTGTATGTCCCTGACACAGAGAGACTTGCAGCGATGAAAATGGAATAATAATAAAGAGAATGCCTGAAATGAGGAGGGGAGATATTCAGCTTCAGCTCTAAGGCTCCGGTGAGAATCCCCGCAGCATTTATGGTCTATTTTATTGAGGGTGGAAAATTTTTGCAGGAATGTCAGAGAAAGGATTGGAGTCGGGATTGGCCATTACAACTGTTTTTCTCGGAAGGTCTCTCTCTCTCTGCTACATAGTTGTACACTTTTACATATTCTTTCTTTATTTCTTTTTTGTTTATATTATATATATGCTTCTTCTCTGTCTTTTAGGCCTTGTTGGTTCTCTCTCTCTCTCTCTGAACCTTGCTTCTACTACTCTTAGTGACTAAACTGCAGAATCGAAGTGACTTCTTTCCGTTGTCTTCTTCCCCATCTCAGAATATGGACTTTTATGGCTCTCTCTCCCTACAATCTCACTCTCCTCTCTCCTCTCTATTGAATTATTCTGAAAAATGATCTTTTCCCATCGGGTGCTTGAAAAAATCTCATTCTGGGTGTTAAAAAGCGTCTAATTTGAGGAGTGATCTTTTTTGTCTTTGTTTTTGTATTCAAATGATGGAAGTTTGCTGTGATCTCGAAGTGGATGTTAATGGGCAAGAGATTTTCTTGGTAGATAAGGTAATTATACTCCTGCTCATTCTGTTCATTTCTTCTACTCTGTGGGTAATTGCAGGCTTCTTTTCCCTACTCTAGAGGTTCTGTTTAATTTGATTTGGTCTGCTTTAATTGGGTTTGTGATTTGTAATTTGTCCTTCCATTGTGAATGTTGCTTTGAATTGTTTCAGATTCAGGGGAGGTTTTCTTCTCCGCTTGTGCTGTTATTTCCCATAAGAAAATCAGGCCGCTTTTAGTTGTTGTTGTTGAGGATCTTATTTCCTTTTTTAATTTTCTTGTCTCTCTTTAATACTTATGTCTATTGCTTTTATAATTATCAAAGAAAATTTAGTTTCCCAGGCGCTTTTATAGAAGCATTTGCAAATTTTATCTGCTTCAACTACGACTCAACCTACTTTTGCATGTTTTCTTTTCTGCCATGATGTACTTGTCCATCTTATCCTGAATAATTCTTCCCTACCTTCATGTATATTTGCATCTACACTGCAGAAATATGGAGCTTCTAGTTCCCTCCTTTCTTTTTCTCTTTCTATCTGCATTCATCCCTGTGGTTTTCGCCACATGTTCTCACCATTTTCACAAAAGAAGGTATTGGCTGAGATTCATTCTTCTCTTCTTCTGTTCATTTCTGTTTCCATGCTATTCCTCTCTTCTAATGTTTTCTTTCTGTCCCTTTTTCTAATGTTAGGATGATTAGCAGACATCTTTTCCTGATTCTCAGTCACAAATTTGTTGTCTATAATGACCTCTCACCGTTCTAATGTTTTCTTCTAACCTTTGAAACGAATGCATATCTTCTTTATCATATTTCCTTGATTACTAGCTGGTTCTTTAGATATGGAATCCATCTCCAGTTTTTGGTTCCTGAAACTTACTATTTGCATTTTTACCATCTCACTTTGTTCTGTCATGGATATTTGCAGAAAATTATTTCATCATTCTCGGGCAGATTAAATAGATTATTTGGGAAATCTACTGGCAAGAGCAGGAAAATTAAAGTGGTATTCCATGACTTACCAGGAGGAGTAGAGGGTTTTGAGCTTATGGCAAGGTTCTGCTACAACAACGGCAGAACTGAGATAGCTTCATCTAACGTCATCCTCCTAAACAGTGTTGCCCATTTCATGGAAATGAACAAAGACGTATCCTGCACTGACAATCTACTTGAGCAAACTGAGAAATTCCTTGAAGGGATCCCTTACTGGACCTGGTCTGAGCTTCTGGGAGCTTTGAAACAGTGCCAAGAATTTGTTCCCATTGTGAATTCTTCAGGTCTACTTCAGAAATGCCTGGATTCCCTTGTAGCAAGGATGGCTCCGGCTAGTGATGCAAGCCCTTCTACTTCTTCAACGGATAGCACTGCTTTGCGGTTCTCCTGTGACACTAGAAGCACTGAAAGTACGAAGAACAGCTACTCAAGGGCAACGTGGTGGTTTGAAGATCTTGTGGTTTTTCACCCCAGTTTGATTGAAAAAGTGATAAAGGCCATGACTGCCCAAAAATTCAATCATGCAACTATCAGTAAGTTCCTCTTTTACTACCAAAAATCAAGGTTTTCTGGAGCAACACCAGATGAGAAGTGTAAAATTATAGAGACTGTTGTAGAGATGCTCTTCTCACTTGATTGGAGCTCTGTTTCTTGCAAGAGTTTGTTCGGGATTCTTCGAGTGGCTTTGAGTTTGAATGTAAGCAAGATTTGCCGGAACAGATTAGAAGGTATGATTGGATCACACCTGGATCAAGCAACATTGGATAATCTTCTTGTACCCTCTCCACCTAGCGTGGCTTATCTGTATGATGTGAACCTGGTCCTGAGGTTCTTGAAATCATTTCTTCAAACGGGAGGTTGTTGGGTATCTTCTACTCGACTGAAGAAAGTTGCTAGCTTGGTGGACTTATACATTGCGGAGGTAGCACCAGATTCATGCTTGAAACCTTCAAAGTTTGCTGCATTAGCTCTGGCTCTTCCAGATTCTGCAAGAGACTCCCATGATGGAATATACCGAGCCATGGACATGTATCTTGAGGTATGGTATTACATTTCTCAAAACTTAGATGCAACGTTATTTGGGTTATCATCATTATGTACCAATACGTTTAACTCAAAGTTTATGCCTCTGTAACATTCAATTTGCCCAACCAGATGACATAATGAGTTTGGAGTTTACTAATTAAACTGCAGGAACGGAGACGATTTGTCGAATTCTTGGTTTGTCCAAATCTCAATGCTTGAATTGAAATGGGATGGATTCTTGCAGGTCCATGCTGGATTATCGGAGGAAGAGAGGATGAAGATCTGTTGTGCACTGAACTATGAGAAGCTTTCATCTGAAGCTTGCAAACACCTTGCCCAAAACAAAAAATTCCCATCAAGAACAGCAGTCCAAGCCCTCATAGCTCAACAATCAAAGCTCAAAAGCATACTCCAAGACATGAACCATTTCAAATCCCTGGGTGATCCCCCCTATGGTTATAATGAGAAGGGAAGCAAGGGGAAGAAATATGAGGATGATGACCAGGTTGTTCTCTATGCAAGAAAGCTCGATCTTTCAACGGAGAACGAAAAACTCAAGGCACATTTACAAGGGATGCAATGGAGGGTGATGAAATTGGAGAAGGTTTGTAGGAAAATGCAAACTCAAATGGCAAAAATCATGAAGTCACGACTATCAAGCTCTAGTAATGCTAGATCCTTACCCAGGCTCTGTTCATGATGGAAAAATTTTTACATAATTTTTTTTCTTAATTTTGCCATTTTCCCTACCGTTTGTAAATAACAAAAAATAGGTAATGTAATGTGAGAGCTTTTTTCTTCCTTCTTCTTTTCTGCAAAGTTACAAACGATTTTGTTTTGGTAAACACAAAAGTAAAGATGATTGAGAGCAGTTTCTTTAACAGAATATGGGATCTTGGCTGTACTGATAGAGAGATCGAGTACTGGTGTTTCTTTTCATAGATGGTCCTGTTTATTCTCTTTTCTCCTGCGTATATGAAAGGTCAAGCTCTAAGCTATAGTCCCTTTCTGTCACATTCGAGCAAGCTGACAACTGGTTTGCTACACTCTGTAAAAGAGAAATATGTGTTGTAACTTGTAAATCAAAACCCGGCTGCTTACCTTTGCTTATGAAGATCTAAAAGAAATGTCTTAAACCTTTTTTTGTCACAAAGATCAAGTAATTCAACATTGTACATATAAATTTATTGAGAATCTTGGGATACAATTTCATCAATTCAAACCGATTGATCAAGTCACCATATTACACCACCGAGCATACACTAAAAAAATAAAGGTGTCAACTGTCAACTACTTGTGGAAAAAGAAAAGAATCCTTACATCCTCCTATAAGTTTATCCAACCGATCAGTGTCTCTCATCGACTTTTAATCTATAACAATACGAGGAGAGGATAGCCAGCCCCAGCCATGGAATGAAAGATAGTTGACTGACTCACGACGCATGGCTAATTAATTAATCAATGAAAAGGGCACAACACATTTCGAAGCATGGAGGAGTTTTTGCTTGTTGACTTGCTGCTTCGTTCGAGTTGCAGACCAAGCAGAGGGAAATGAGACATGGGGTATACAATGTCTCATGGCTGGTTCTTGAAAACAACAACATCATATTAAAAATTTAAAAATCACGCAAGGCTAGAAATTTTTGTCTTTTAGAAGTTTTGTTGAATCTGGGGTTGGAAACTTGGAACCGGGAAGCGCAGCACTTAGAAATTATATTCTTAGAAGTAATAACTGCTTGGAATTTGGAACAGGATGAGGTGAACAAACAATTCTGATTCTGTAATAGTCGTCAACTGTAACGCAGGCGTGAGCCTCTGGTCAGGTGAGATGCATTCTGAATATCAGGGCCATTGGATGTGGTTGTTTTGTTCTGAAATCTGGACTGAAGTACCGTCGTTTTACTTTTATAGATCATCGTCTTCCGTCATTGTAGAATGTAGACTCGACGGGGTGGGTTGTCCCTTAAGGCCTAGATTAATCAGTGTTGGATCTGTCGGTGTGTAGCGAATGTTTGGATATTTAAGTTATTTAAGACCGATCGGCTCAGTGTATGTACTGACTGCTGAGTCTATTGAACCCGTCTGGCACATGACGGCAAAGAGCACGCGCATTGTTGGACTTGGACCAGGACCACGGTCCACGGTGTTGGTGACTTGGGACTTGGGAGAGGAAGTGAGCAACCATGATCCATGAACCAACCAACCAAGCATTTAATACGAGACACCGAGAGCGGAAAGCGGCAAGTGCACCGAAACCATTATAGTCACATCACAAATGCATTCTGGGTACCACACTGCCAGCATATATTGAAATTCCGCTATGCTTTCTTTCAACCTGCTACTGGACGGAACTTCCCATTCACTGAACAAGAAATCGACCCGACCAGATATACCAACTCGTGTAGTGGAAGATTTAATAAATGAATCGGTTGAGCTGAGCTTCAAACGTAAGAAGAAACAATTTGTTACAAGGTGAAGGTGAAGGGCTAAATTAAAAGGGATATCCATCAATCAGGAGATGCAGTACAAGGTGCCAACCAGGTTGTTGGTAAGTTCTAATCCCGCCTGGCGCCTGCACCAGGGTTGAGGGATGGGCTGGGCTACCCCAGTTATGTAGCCTTTGAATATAATTAAAAAAAAAAAAACAATCAACCATGACATGTGGTAAAGTAGTAATAAATAATTTAAGCACTAATAATTTCATAATGAATAAACTATTAAATAGAATGAAGTGACAGAACTGGATTCATAGAAGGGACCCCATATAGTTGGGATAAAGTTTGGGTGATGGTGATATTTAAAGTGGTGTTTGGCTCATTGACGTTTTCTTAAAAGAATGCATCAAGTTGGAGTCATATCAGATTTTGGGAAAACTGTAAAAAATGCATCGGCATATACAGTTCTATTAGCCGTTTTCTCACAGCGTTTTCTGGCTCTGGCATGGAATCAAACAGCACCGTGAATGAATATTTTCTCAAAAAACACAATGCCGTTGTTGGAAAAACGCAATGGTTTCAAACACCTCACAAGTTTATAACAAATTGTGAACATAGCTTACTGATTATTTGCGCTATACATACTCGTACATACATACTGGAGAGTAGAGTCATCCAAAAAAATATAAGAGATGACCCTGAACCTTCCATGCGGTGGCTTTGGTTGTTTCCCAATTCCCAGGAATACTTGTTCACGTGTTCGTCACATCACCTCCTAGTCGTGGGAACAGGTTTAGCCAACAACACAGTTACTAGAGTAGAGGTTTAAAAAGCCATTAGGGGGCATATTCAATGCACTTGTTTTAATCGGAGAGGAAGGTGTGTGACATAAAGGAGCGGCGATTCGATTGGACTAGCTAGGCTAGGCACCAAAGCCGTGAGATATCTAGTCTAGCCCATAAAGCCCAACCTTATTTCCTGTCTGCAGACTGCAGGTGCTCGTCAATTTCCCTTGTTCTACAACTCTACTACGTATGTACATACGGCCCGGAAAGACGTAGACTATATAGATAAATGAGAAGATGGATGGAATCATCCTTTGTATCAACATTAGGATGCCAAACGTACGACTGCAACATTAATGTCCTTAATTTGTTTCTACGAATTATATTTCAACACCTACTGGCAGCAGGCAAAAGTGGGTCAGTCGATGGCCTAAATGTAGCTAGCTAGCGGCTAGCCCCCATCCCTTTACCTCTACCATCTCTGTATGTATTGCTTTGGACCTTTGATGGTGGTGGGTCGACGACCCCATCTCATCATTCAAGTTGAGAAGTAAAAGACATGCACCATCCCTACATCGCTTTCGTTTACACTGTACTGCCCCCTCATCCCCCATTATGATATATATAGATATAGATAGAAGTTTCAAGTTTTGACATGCATGCATTTTACGTATTTGGGAAAGAAGAGCAAAGTGAAATATAATAAAATTGGAGCTTTAATTATATGATTATTAGAGCCCTGATGACATTGAACCTTACATTCAACTAGTTCATGAAGCTTCTTCTTGATTTACATTGGCTTGCCTTGTTTTAGAAAAGAAAATTAGGCGCTCTGTAACTCACTCTTGAACCATTTTACCAAGCAAATGTGACCTTCAGAGAACCTTAATTAATTTCATTGTGACTAGCATTATCCCTTGTAAAATAACGAACAAATAATGCAAAAGTCAAAAACCAATTGAAGAGGTATCGGGGTTCGACATCTTACTCGCGCCCCTTAATCACAAAGAATGAAAGAATACCTCGCCTGCTCTACCCAAAGACCATTTATAATATTTGGCAATACTCTAAATCATAAAATATTATTTCTTGACATGTTGTCGTTGCGTGCAGAATGCAGAGAAATTTTAATATAGAAAAAGAAAACTAAGTTACAATAATAAGGTTCCTCTCTCCTGATTATGGGGCTAGCCTCAAGGGCAACTGGGCAATAGATCAGGCGCTTGATGGACTTAGATGCTTTTTTTTTTATGGCAAACGAGGTTCCTATGCAGTGTGCATAGGCCTCAACTTAAATATTAAGACTGCCCGGCCAGTACAATCAAAATACAAAGTGTAATGTGGAGTAAGTCCCCAAGTGTACATTCTAGGAACATGAAGAGCCTTTTTTTTTTTTGCGAGAATGTGAGCTGTTTTGTTGCACTCTCTGGGAACTCAGTAAACTGAGCAGTGAGGGAAAAGGAGCTTGCAATTTGCTATCAGAGATCTGATGCGCCATGGAGGAGCAAAGCTTTCCTCCAGAATGACGGAAGTAATCCCAACCTCTAATGCAAATTGAAGGTTAGATAGAGTTGCTTTTGCTTCCACTTCAATGGGAGATGCTACAGGGATTTGTATTGTTCTATCAAAACAGAAGTCACCATTGTGATCACACGGATTATTAAAATTCCAATTCCTCCCACACTACTATTCTCTATTCATAGCCCCATCAAAGTTAATCTTATATGAAGGAAAAATTGGTTTGATCCACTAGGAAGGAGTATTTCTAATTGTTGTCAATCGATGCCTATTTTCATGAGACATCAATATGAGCATGTGCAGCAATTATTACTGATTTTGGGTCGAAAGTTTTGTGCTCCATCACAGTTTTGCACCTAGCTTTCCATATACGCCACATGAGGATATATAGCACAAATGGCAAAGTTTGATAGATGAGCTGGGTTTATCGGATCTTTCTGTTGAAACCAATGAGAGAACCAACTTTCTAATGACCAATCATCGCGTAACTCCAATTTGATGGATAGTCGAGATGCAAATTAAGTTGTAAACCAAATCCTTCTGGTAGTAGCTAGGACAATGAAAGAAGAGAGATGAACAATATTTTCCACTGCTTCATTACAAAGTATGGTTTTTAAAAACGAACCGGTCAGGGGTCTGATTACCGGTTCGAATAGCCTGCCCGTTCTAATAAAAAATTAAAAATTAAAAAAAATTAAAAAATGGTCAAAACCTTTCGAACGGTTCAAACGATTAATCAGCCAGTTCAACGATTTGCTGAATCAAAATCAACGATTTAAAAAAAAAAAAAAAGCGATTTTGGAGAAAAACAGAATCGGTCAATCTGATTTTCCCGGACCGTCTGGTCCAATCCTGTTTTAAAAACAGTGCTACAAAATATTTAAAAATGATTTCAGCTCCAGAGCACCAACTAGGCATCGCCACAAAAACATATGTACTCGTGGAGGTAAATGTTTTATATTCCAAAATGATTTCCAAGAAATATTTCCAAATTTCAAACCTGATGATCGATGAGGAGTGTGCATACTGATCTGAAATAAATCGATAAGCTGATGCAGTAGTAAATTTGCCATTGGTTATAAGAGTCCAAATTAGTTCATCAGCCACATCCCGAGAGTGAAGTGGTAAAGGCATATATATTTGTGATGATGTACTCACATCTTCGTCTGCAACAAGTTCCCGTAGTCGTGAAGTAATCAATGAGTTGGTCGACGGGTTGATGAAATAATTAGAGACTTTCCTCATATAACCCGAAGGTGGTGTATCACAAACCAAAGTTGGCGCTACACCATATGGAAGCCACGCGTATGTATCCCAGTTAACTGCCCACTCATTGCCATTGCCAATAATCCAACGACAACACCTTTTAATAGAGGTTCTGCATTGAAGCATTACGAATATATTTGGAAGATTAGGAATATCTCCAGCACAATTTAAATAATAGAGCCCATTTGTATTTGTGTTTTTATTTATATTTGTATCGATTGTTGGGAGTGACTATCAATACATTAAGAAAATATTAACGAAAAGAAAGCATATATTACATAGCATGTCAGAAATTAATTAGCAAAAGATGCTAATTCGTAATGAGTTAGCTCCAAGATAAGTGTGGATAAGGCTTGTTTTCATTAATTTATTCTCTGTACCTGTGGTTTGTTGGTTTCGTACATTAATTGGACCACGACTCCACGAGTGCAATTGTCAAAGGAGTTAACATATTCATTTCTTTGGGTTGTGTTTTGAGGGGAAGAAAACCAAGAGAGCAATTAATGGAGGAGCCGGACACAGTCATATACAGTTTTGTCCTTCTCTCTCTCTCTCTCTAATTAAAACGCTACTCTTCCCTAGACCAGATAATATAAATTAATGATGTAGTAAGAAGAACATCCCAATACCTAGGTCATTATTTTATCAACTTTGAGAACCAACATATTAATTCAAAGCGCATATATGGAAACTCAAGACTTGGAGGGAACCCCACAAGTGTTCAACCAAATAAGAGAGAGAGAGAGGTGCAAATGCTACTGTGCAGTACTGCAGGACATGGGGAGGGTGGATGGGGATGGGGGAGGGAGAGAAGAAGGTTCGCCTCGAGATCTACAGTACATGACTCATGGGGAGATGTGTCCTTGCTTACTGCTTATTGTACGGCCAAGGAAAGATAGGCTTTCCTTTTCGAGCTCTACGCTCTATGGAACTTTATATTTTCGCTGCAAGCCTACTACGTACTACTATCAAGAATTCAAGCCCCCCTTCAACGTTGTTTGTTAATGCCACTCGACATTTTACCAAAATCAAGTATTTGATTAATTATGATTTCTTTTCATGGGCAATGAAGATACATAATAGAAGAAAACATGTAGCCGTGGCAATAACAAAAGCAACGCTGTGGTTACAAGGTTTTCCAAACTCAATTGGTGGCAGAGAGAAGAATCTCTTGAAAATGCTACCCTTCTTTGGAGAATGTTTCACGTTCGGCCCATTTGCATTACAAACTATAATAATATTCAAATATATAAGTTAGGTTAGGTTGCATTTGGATTAATTAGGAGAAATGATAGCTAGCTCTGAGTCTCTGACTGACCCCTCAACCCTAACTCTCATGTATTACCACTGTAAGTTTTGTCTCTTCTCTTCTGGTAAGACCCACCCACCCGAGCACTACACTACAATACAATGAAATGATGAATCATACACGAAATAGGTTCTATGAGTGCTTTGCACTTTGGCATTCCGCTAAATCATGGTTTTGATTGCCATATATTGCGCATTTTTCTCTCTTGTACATTTTTTGCGCAATAAGTCATCCGTGAAATTTGCGTTTATGAATGATATAAAGTTTCATCTTGTTTCTTCTTTTAAAGTAAAAACCAAGATCTAGACAAAGAGTGGAAGAAGACAAAGTTCCATTAAGAGCATTAGGTCAAAGACACACGCATATGTACAAACTTGTGGACAAACAATTACTTCTCCATTAACAACTAATCATCTCTCTCTTTTGGACAAATTTCTTTGCTAGCACTAAAACTAGGGATCTCTCCATGATAACGATAAGTCTTTCAGCAGTTCACGTGCACCTTAGTTGTTAGTGGAGAAGTAATTGTTATCACATTATCATATTATCTCTCCCCCTTGTTATCACATTATCTTATCCTCTCTCCTTCTTATCATTTCTATAATTTGTTTTGTAATTAAATTCTGATTCTACTATTATAAATACACCCCTCACTCACTGTATTTAACATGTGAGGTTTTTCCAAAACCTATGTACTTTGGTATGGTATCAGAGCAAAACCTCGGCTCAGCCATGTCAAGTAGTAGCACCGCCACCACTACTCAAAATTTCCAAACCCAAAACCAAAATCCAAGGCTACCCAATGTAAACCTCACTCATCTCGTCACAGTGAAGCTAGATAGAAACAACTATCTACTGTGGCACTCTCAAATCTTTCAAGCTCTCAAAGGGACCGGATGACTTGGATATGTAGATGGATCAAGCCCATGCCCAACCAAATATCTCACCGTCACCCCCAATAGTGAAGAGTCAATGACCAGTTCCAGCAGCACTCTCAACCCAGCATTTATCACATGGGAAAAACAGGATGCCCTCTTACTAAGTTGGCTTTTGTCAGCAATGCTGTGGAAATCATTGGAAAAACACTTTGCCTCCAAACCACAGGTCCAAGTGATGCAACTGCATGTTGAGTTACAACATCTCAGAAAAGGTATGCTACCTATGGTTGATTATCTCCAGAAAGCCAAATTATTGGCTAACAGCCTCGCTGTTGTTGGTTCTCCTATATCTGAATTTGATCTAAACCTTCGAATATTGATGGGTCTAGGACCTGATTATGAGGCATTTGTCACATCAGCAAACGCTCGCTCTGATGAATTGTCCACCGAGGAACTCAATGGAACGTTGTTAAACCATGAACTCCAGAAGGAGTATTTCAAACTTGAATTCCAATCCTGTCCATTTAGTTCCAATACAGCCTTTCGTGGGCCCAACAACAACAATAAGTCCCGTGTCTCCCTAGATCAGTCCTCTCGATATGGATAACCCAACCCTCCACGGTAACATGGTCAAGAAAATTATTCAAAAAAAGGGACCAATGGTCCTAATAATGGCCAACCTTCAGGCCCACAACGACCTTCAAGCCCATGTCAAATTTGCAAGCGCAAAAATCACACTGCAGTAAATCGCTACTTCCGTTATGAGAAGAAAGGAGAAGGACCCAAATCAGCCTATACAACACCCTCCAACTCCTCTGCTGATCATTCTCTATGGTATCCGGAATCCGGAGCTACAAATCATCTCACTACCGATTTGAACAACTTAAAATTGCATTCAAGTATACGGGTACTGATCAAAACAAAATGGGTAATGGGACAGGTTTGTCAATCCACCACACTGGTTCTACACTCATTCCCAACCCCACCCGTCCCTTGGTTTTGAAAAATTTTCTTCATGTTCCTTTAATTACCAAAAATTTATTTTCAATTGGACAATTTTGTCATCATAATCATGTCTTTTTTGAGTTCCATGCTAATTTTTTTGCTATAAAGGATTGCCAGTCCAAAAAGATTTTGTTCCACGAGTGGAATAAGAATGGTCTTTATCAGCTAGACCCAAGAGGACTTCCTCAACTCAGTTCTATTTTGGCCTTCATCTCCACCAATCAGTTGCCTCTCTCTTCAAATAAATCCTTAGCCTTTTGTTCATCTTGCCAGTTGGGCAAGAATCATAAATTGCCTTTTGCTTCTAGGAAACATTCTTCT
The DNA here is from genome assembly GCF_055504915.1 of Nelumbo nucifera. Classification (NCBI taxonomy): domain Eukaryota; kingdom Viridiplantae; phylum Streptophyta; class Magnoliopsida; order Proteales; family Nelumbonaceae; genus Nelumbo; species Nelumbo nucifera. The sequence goes on along the minus strand of NC_142649.1, from coordinate 140,191,265 downwards.
TCTGATCCTCTTTCATTAATTTTTGTGGACTTATGGGAACCAGCCCCGGTTTCTTCTCATGGTTTTAAGTATTACATTCCATTTGTTGATGATTTTACTAAGTTCACTTGGATCTATCTGTTGCATGTGAAATCTGATGCATTTGATGCTTTTGTTAATTCTAAATCTATGGTTGAGAAACTTTTAAATTCATCCATCAAGGCTCTCTAAACTGATGATGGTGGAGAATTCCGTAGTTTTAAGCCCTTTCTTATCCAACATGGAATCGTTCATAGGTTGACTTGTCCACACACATCTGCACAAAACGACACTGTTGAACGCCGTCACAAATCCATTGTTTGACATGGGCCTCACACTTCTGTCCCTTTAACCTACTAGTGGGATGCCATTGACACCGTTGCCTATCTTTTGAACTACTTATCCACACCCATGTTAAGATACAACTCACCATGGGAAGCCCTCTTTCACTCCAAACCTAATTTGTCATGGTCGAAAGTCATCAAGTGTGAAAGTTTCCCATGTCTATGGGACTACAATAATCACAAGTTTGCTTACCGCTTCAAATCATGTGTTTTTTTAGGGTGTTGTAGAGCCCATCATGCTTACAAGTGCCTCCATATACCCTCTGGTCACATTTTTATTTCCTGGCACATCGTCTTCAATGAAAACGTTTTTTCCGTTTTCTAAACAACCTGTTACACACTTTTTGTATGCCCTTATCTTCAATCAGAATGATGTACATTATGAATTTATTGTAAATGAATAAACTACATATTTGATTCATGTTCCTGTGGTGTGTTTCTATGCAATACCCTTAAACTGGACACTTAATGAGACTCGTGTTAGTTTAGAATGTTCACAGCCAGTGGGTCGGTCTAGGGAGACCTATCCTGATAAGGCTAACACTAATGTGCCACCAAGTCAGTTGGGGTGGCCTGTCTCAGCCGCCAGGGTGAAACCCAAAACACATGCAGTGTAGGATTAATTGAATCTTTGAACCGGACCAGATATCCAGTATTGCACTGGACCTTGGAGATTAATGGAAAAAACTAGAAATTTACACCTAACCCTTATACTCGATTATGATACTGCACTAGGTGTCGGATTGGGTTGTCTTTGATATGCCAATCAGTGAAATCCTTAACGGGGGTCAAAACCTGGGTGTGTTGGGACAGTCTGAGAATTCATCTGAGTGGGTGATCATAGTGACAATATCAGCCCCTTTGTCGGGCAAAGGTAATGATCGGGGATGACTCTCTCTGATGGAAACCAAGACTGCCGACAGCCGAATTCAATCGTTGAGATTTGTTTTGCAAAATATATTTTATATGAGATATAAAAGTATATATATTACGATTTCTAAAATTTTTGCAAAAGGTTTTAATTCCTGGGATCCATATAAGAAGAGAGTGCAACACTGTTCCTTTCAGCCGAGGGAGAGGTCCTCTCTTGTCGGGTAGTGTTTGATCATTATGGGCTGAGAGGTTAAGTGAAAGACCATTGAGGGTAATACCTGATGGGCTAGTCTTGCATCTGCCCACAGTCCATGGGTGTTACAAGGTGGCTTGGCTCAGGGACCACTTAGGGTAAGTGTTGGGCTCATAGAGCCCATGTGATGGGTTTCAAGGGGTGCACTGTCCATAACAGTGTATTCGGCCAGGCCTTGTAACAAAGGCTGGGCTGAACCCATGTGGCTGATGTGTAGATCAATGTTTGGGTCCCACGCCATACAAGGAAGCCCAACTAGGCAGCAGTTTGGAAGGCAAAGTGAGCAGATAATCTTAATGGGCCTAAAGCCCATTTCGAACTAGGCTAATTTAATCAGTTCAATAAGAGGCGAATTCTGAGATTGGATTAGCAGATAGGATTGGATCTTAGCCCTATCCACTCAGAGAGTCCAAATCTGAATCACATTCAGATCTGGAGACCTCCTAATAAGATTAGGAAAAGGCTGATCCAATCTGCAGATAAGATAAGGGCTTACCCTTATTACTTAAAGGGAAGTCTGATCCAAATATGATTTGGATCAGCAATCCTAATGGGATTAGGAGTTGATCCCTTTAAGGTTATAAGAGAAGGAGGGGGTGGCAGCCTTTAGAAGACATATATTCACATCCTCTTCAGAGCTGAAATCATAGAAGGAAGAATTAAACAACCCTGCCAAATTTTTTCTTGCCGCCTCCTTCCTGTTGCCACTTCAGCTGCCAGTTCGACCTCTAGTTCAGTGGGAGAAATCAAGATTCGATCTTGACATCAGTTCCTTGTGAAGAGATTGATAGGAAGTTGTGCTCACGTGCCATCCTGCTATTTCTTGCGAAGGATTAGGTTCTTGGAGAGAACACTACTGATTCTGCTCCATCCTACACTGCGCCATTTTCAGTGGGAGCAGTCTTTGGATCCTTCCTTGGGCGTAAACACCTTCGTTGGGAGATATTATCTCTCCGTATCAGGTATAATCCTCTCCTACTGTCTTTGTTCAGATCTGGTTCGATTCATGGTTCAAGATTAATCCTTGATAAATATGATTTTTCTAAAATAGGGAATGTGATTCCCAGTTGAAGGGAGAGAAATTTTTTTTGAAATTCGCCCACCTTATTCCGCAAGATTTGGGTGTCCATACGATGGATCTCTCATCCCTTCAGTGGTATCAGAGCCTGGTTCAAGTCTTGAACCAAATTGGATCAAATCTGAACCTGCGCAAATGGGCAGGTGTTCTACCCGATTTGCACAGATATGATGTTTCTCTGGAAAAATTTGTTTCTAGTTAATGGGCGATTAATCTGAAATTAATTTTTATAAATATGATTATTATTTAGAACTATTCTTTATAATTTTCTTGATTTATGGGTTGTTCGTACACATGGAGATCGAAATCTTGATTGGCGCAGGGAATCTGCGATTTTGCAGTTTCTTAATTTTTTTTTTTACATTTGGTCTGTAAAATAATTTTTTTTTTATTTTTAGATTGAATGTATAGGCATTCGATATGATGTAATTATTAATAGAAATTAGGTTTTTTATTTATTTTATTTTGGATCGAAGATAGCGGTGCAGAGAAGGAGATTTCGCAGATGGGAGAATCGCTATCTACGATTTGCAGTTTATGAAACTGCAACCTATGATCTAACCTCTGTTTTGCATGATGGATTGTGCGAACAACCCTATTTGACTGTTTCTTGCCTATTCTTTTATCAGTAATTAATTTCAGATAAATTCTTGAATTAAATCTTTAATTAAAGATCAAACCCTAGACCCATTCGAACCAGATTGGTCCAAACTGGTTGGACCGAATCTAGGGTTCAATCAAGGCTGAAAGTCAGCCTTATTTTTCCCACTAATGGGCCTGAGGATTGATAACTAATTAAATGATTAATTTGGCCCAACCTATAAAGGCATAGTTTTAGGTTGTTAAAACTACTAAAGCCCACTTCGCAGATTAAGCTATATGGGCCGAACTGATAATATCAATCCTAATTCAGCCCATATACCTAGATAATATTAATGGTTAATATTATGGATTAAAAATGGGCTTCAAATGGGCTTTACAGATATTTAATTGATTGGATCAATTTATCCTTGCATGTGATGTATGGATGTGTGATGTGCTTCGAGCATGAACCATAAGAACTTGGTCCATGCAATTTCGACAGTGGCTCTTGCGCACCCATGGCTGAATGCACATCATTGCCATGGTGTCCCTTTTGGTCATTGGATGACCTCCCTCAGTGGTGGGCCCCACACCTCATGGAGAGGATACGTGCGGAACTCTAGCCGATTTGGGCCCACCAAAATCTGATTTTATGAAAGTCAGTGGGAGCCACTTTTGGTTTGATCTAGATCAAACTAGGGCGTAATTACTGTTCCTTCCAGCTAATATGAGTGCATGTGATAGGGAGATTCATATGATGAACTCTCTAAAGGCCTTCCATCATTAGCATGAGGATGGGTCCTTCAATAATGAGGAAACGCACTAGAAAATGCGCTATCCATTTGTTGTTGGGCTTGTCTAAGTGTTTCATAAGATGATAGGGGCGTCATAGACCGATGTGGGAGGGGCTTCACCAGAAAATGGGAACTCTCTCACGGTACCTTGGCGTTCACGAATATGATGGGTAAGCACTCACTGGACATAAAGATTTACCTGAAAATGGCTCTGAACCTTGTTTGACAGAGGCCAAAGGGAAAGCTCATATGATGAATGGATATGATCCTTCACAGAAAGGTGGTGGGGTTATGCAGTTGAAACAGTTGGCTCCATGCACCCTATGTGATTTCTCACATTTCCAAAAACAACTCGTAGTCTCCGTCACTAAGATGGGAGGGAAATCTCAGAGATGAATAAATGGGAATGGAACGTAGATTAAAAGTCATATCTATGTAATGAACATGAATCAAATTAGGTTGTGGACTGATGTTTGTTCTTTTATCAGAAAATGGCAAACGGACAATTTGCAAAGCTTCTTGATGACAACAAGCTGAAGGGCCCGAACTATGCCGACTGGTATAGGAACCTTATGCTGGTCCTAACTTCTGAAAAGTTAGATAAAGTGGCTAAAAATCTTGCCCCGGAGCATCCGGGGGATAGGGCTTTTGAGGCCCGAAGGAGAGACTATCAGGATTGGGAGGAGAAAAACTCCCTTGCCCGGTGTTACATCAATGCCTCCTTGGACAATCCAATACAGACGCAGTTCGATCAGATCGAACTTGCCAATGACATATTGGACAGTCTCAAGACGATGTATGAAGAGCAGAATCGTTCTACTCGACAAAATGTCTTGAAACAGTTCATGACCGCTCAAATGTCCAAAGGGCAACAAGTTCAGGACCATTGTCTTCGGATGATAGGCTACATCAATGAGCTTGAAGCTCTTGGATCCGGGCTGGACCTTGCAACCCAGATAGATGCCATCCTTAATTCTTTGCCTCCTTCCTTTAATCCGTTCATCATGAATTATAACATGAACAAGCTGAATGTCAGCTTACAAGAACTCAGCAATATGTTGCAACGAGCAGAAGAACAGATTAAAAAGGATGAGCCTGTAGCTATGCTTGTTAAAGCTAGCAAGACAGGCAAGAGAAAGAGGAAGGCAAAGAAGCCTCAGAAAAAAGCCACTAAGGGTAAGAAGCAGAAGAAAGACAAAGCATCGGATGCCTGTCACTTCTGCAAGAAGACCGGCCATTGGAAAAGGAACTGTCCTGCCTACCTGGAATCCAAGAAAGATAATTTCGAATCTTGTGTTATAGAAACCAATTTATTGGTAGCTTCTGCGTCCTGGTGTATTGACTCCGGGGCTTCAACTCATGCGTGTAACTCACTGCAGGGGTTCAAGGTAAGCAGAAGGCTGAGTGAATGAGAAGTTACGCTCTACTTGGGAACTTCTACAAGTGTTGCAGCTGCGGCCATAGGAACTGTGGAGTTAATTTTTAGAGAATGAACAATTGTACTGAAAGATTGCCTTTATGTACAAAATTTAAGAAGAAATTTGATTTTTGTCTCAAAACTGTGTGTGGATGGTTATTCTGTCTTCTTTAGTAATACGATTACTATTAAAAGAAACAACAGATTCATCGCATACGGGGAACTAGAGAACGGTCTCTATGTTCTACATCCTTCTCTAGAAACTAACATAACCGAAACTACGTCGGCTGAAATCTCCAAGAAAAGAGTCTGTGATACAGTTAATCCTACGTGCCTGTGGCATTACCGACTTGGCCATATCGGTGTTGACCGAATCACAAGATTGGTAAATGATGGTCCTTTAGATTTTCTAACTGTAGAAGATCTTCCCACTTGTGAGCCTTGTCTACAAGGTAAGATGACAAAACGGCCATTTAACGGTAAGCCTAAAAGATGTACAGGAACACTTGACCTTATACATAGTGATGTATGTGGTCTCCTGAGTGTTAGGACACGAAATCAACACGTGTATTTCATCACCTTTACAGATGATTTCTCATGATATGGTTACGTGTACCTAATGAGACATAAGTCTGAATCCTTTGAAAAGTTCAAAGAGTACAGACAAGAGGTCGAGAAACAGTTAGGGAGATAAATTAAAGCCCTTCGATCAGATCGAGGTGGCAAGTATCTCTCTGATGAATTCAGTGACTACTTAAAGGACAATGGGATAGTATCACAATTGGCTCCTCCTGCTACACCACAACTTAACGGTGTTTTAGAGAGGAGGAATAGGACCTTATTGGATATGGTCCGGTCACTTCTCATACACTCAGAATTACCCACATCCTTTTGGGGTTACGCATTAGAGACTACGATTTACATGTTGAATCGGGTTCCAACCAAATCGGTTCCGAACACTCCATATGAACTTTGGACCGGAAAGAAACCAAGTGTCAGACACTTGAAGATTTGGGGTTGTCCAGCACACGTTTAAAGAACGAGTGCAGACAAGTTGGAATCCAAGACCAGTCGTGGCCTATTCATAGGCTACTCAAAAGGCTCTGTGGGTTACATGTTCTACGACCTAAGTGAGCAGAAGGTGTTCTGTAGCCGAAATGCACAATTCTTGGAAACCGATTACATCCTGGACACCCATCGTCAGGAAGTAGTTCTTGATGAAGAGAGCTCAGGAGCAATGGGAGATGTCCCACAAGTTTCAGGTAGTGACCAACCTAAAATATCCACTCGGGTATCCAGGCCACCAGTCCGTTATGATTATGACCAGGATAGTTACCTGGTGGAAACCTTGACTAGTGAGGAGGATCCCGTGACTTATGCAGAAGCTATGTTGGACATAGATTCCCAGAAGTGGGTGGAGGCTATGAGAACTGAGATAGACTCAATGGAGACCAATGGAGTCTAGACTCTAGTAGATCCACCCTTCGGGGTAAAAGTAATTGGTTGCAAATGGATTTACAAGAGGAAGAAGGGCCCCGATGGAAGGGTTGAGACCTTCAAAGTTCGTCTAGTAGCGAAAGGGTACACTCAGAAAGAGGACATCGATTAATGAGGAAACCTTTTCGCCTGTGGCCATGCTTAAATCCATTAGGATCCTACTAGCTGTAGTAGCATACCATGATTACGAGATTTGGCAAATGGATGTCAAAACTGCATTCCTGAATGGAGATCTTACTGAAGATATCTATATGCAGCAGCCGCAAGGCTTCATTGCTACAGGTCAGGAACACATGGTATGTAAACTTAATAGATCCATTTATGGACTTAAGCAAGACTCTAGGAGTTGGAACATCCGTTTTGACTCTGTTGTCAAATCGTTTGACTTCAAGCAGAATCCGGATGAGCCGTGTGTTTACAGGAAGACCAGTGAGGATAAGGTTACTTTCTTGGTTCTGTATGTAGATGACATTCTACTCATTGGGAATGATATAGAAATGTTAACTACGGTGAAAGTATGGCTTTCACAGCAATTATCCATGAAAAATCTTGGAGAAGCCTCCTATATACTGGGTCTTCGACTCTATAGAGATAGATCGAAGCGGATAATAGGATTATCCCAATCTTCTTACATTGACAAAATAGTCAAAAGATACAGCATGGAGAACTCCAAGAAAGGAAATGTTCCTTTCAGGCATGGAGTCACTCTCTCCAAGAAGATGTCTCCCAAGACCTTTAAGGAGATTTAGGGCATGAAAGACGTTCCCTATGCCTCAACCGTAGGGAGCATCATGTATGTCATGCTGTGTACTAGTCCTGACATCGCTCAGGCAGTGAGTGTGGTAAGCAGATTCCAAGCCAACCTAGGGCAGGAGCACTGGACTGCTGTGAAAAACATACTTAAGTACCTTCGAAGGACAAAAGAGTTTTGTCTGGTATTCGGTGGTAGCTCACTACAGATCCAAGGGTATACTGATGCTGATTTCCAGTCGGATCCAGATGATAGAAAGTCTACATCTGGATATGTTTTCACGATGGGATTGTGTGTTGTTTGTTGGAAAAGCAGCAAACAGGGGTCCACTGCAAACTCCACGACCGAAGCCGAATACATTGCCGCAAGTGAGGCTTCCAAAGAAGCTGTGTGGATGAAGAAGTTCGTTTATGAGTTGGGAGAAGTTCCATCCAGCACATCACCCATCCCGTTGTTGTGTAACAACAATAGAGCAATTGCTCAGGCTAAGGAGCCACGAGCCCACTCGAAGTCAAAGCACATCAAGAAGAAGTACCACATACTGCAGGAGATTGTTGGTAGAGGGGACGTCCTGATTCAGAAGGTAGTGTCAGCGGAAAATGTAGCAGACCCATTGACGAAACCACTATCACAGAAAGTGTTTGAGAAACACGTGGAAAGCATGGGACTCCGGCTTGTACCAGATTGAACCTAAGTGCAAGTGCGAGCTGTTAGACAGTTTTTGTATGCCCTTAGCTTCAATTAGAATGATGTACATTATGAGTTTATTGTAAATGAATAAACTACATATTTGATTCATGTTCTTGTGGTGTGCTTCTATGCAATACTCTTAAACTGGACACTTAATGAGACTCGTGTTAGTTTAGAATGTTCACAGCCAGTGGGTCGGTCTGCGAAGACCTATCCTAATAAGGCTGACACTGATGTGCCACCAAGTTGGTTGGGGTGGCCTGTCTCAGCCGCCAGGGTGAGACCCAAGGCACATGTAGTATAGGATTAATTGAATCTTTGAACCGGACCAGATATCCAGTATTGCCTTGGACCTTAGAGATTAATGGGCAAAACTAGAAATTTACACCTGACCCCTAGACTCGATTATGATACTACACTAGGTATCGGATTAGGTTGTCTTTAATATACCAATCAGTGAGATCCTTAGCGGGGGTCAAAACCTGAATATGTTGGGACAGTCTGAGAATTCATCTGAGTGGGTGATCATAGTGATAGTATCAGCCCCTTTGTCGGACAAAGGTAATGATCGGGGATGCACTCTCTCTGATGGAAACCAGGACTATCGGCAGCCGATTTCAATCGTTGAGATTTGTTTTGCAAAATATATTTTATATGAGATATAAAAGTATATATATTACGGTTTCTAAAATTTTTGCAAAAGGTTTTAATTCTCGGGATCCATATAAGAAGAGAGTGCAACACTGTTCCTTGCAGCCGAGGGAGAGGTCTTCTCTTGTCGGGCAGTGTTTGATCATTATGGGCTAAGAGGTTAAGTGTAAGACCATTGAGGGTAATACCTGATGGGCTAATCTTGCATCTGCCCACAGTCCCTAGGTGTTACAAGGTGGCTTGGCCCAGGGACCACTTAGGGTAAGTGTTGGGACCATAGAGCCCATATGATGGGTTTCAGGGGGTGCACTGTCCATAACAGTGTATTCGGCCAGGCCTTATAACAAAGGCTGGGCTGAACCCATGTGGCTGATGTGTAGATCAATGTTTGGGTCCCACGCCATACAAGGAAGCCCAACTGGGCAGCAGTTTGGAAGGCAAAGTGAGCACATAACCTTAATGGGCCTAAAGCCCATTTCGAACTGGGCTAATTTAATCAGTTAAATAAGGGGCGAATTCTGAGATTGGATTAGCATATTGGATTGGGTCTTAACCCTATCCACTCAGGGAATCCAGATCTGAATGTGATTCAAATCTGGAAACCTCCTAATAAGATTAGGAAAATGCTGATCCAATCTGCAGATAAGATAATGAATTACCCTTATCACTTAAAGGGAAGTCTGATCCAAATATGATTTGAATCAGCAACTCCTAATGGGATTAGGAGTTGATCCCTTTAAGGTTATAAAAGAATGAGGGGGCGGCAGCCTTTAGAAGACATATATTCACATCCTCTTTAGAGCTGAAATCACAGAAGGAAGAATTAAGCAACCCTGCCAAATTCTTTCTTGCCGCTTCCTTCCTGTTGCCACCTCACCTGCCAATTCGACCTCTAGTTCAGTGGGAGAAATCAAGGTTCGATCTTGACATCAGTTCCTTGTGAAGGGACTGATAGGAAGTTGTGCTCACGTGCCATCCTGCTATTTCTTGCGAAGGATTAGGTTCTTGGAGAGAACACTACTGATTCTGCTCCATCCTACACTGCGTCATTTTCAGTGGGAGCAGTCTTTGGATCATTCCTTGGGCGTGAACACCTTCATTGGGAGATATTATTTCTCCGTATCAGGTATAATCCTCTCCTACTGTCTTTGTTCAGATCTGGTTCGATTCATGGTTCAAGATTAATCCTTGAAAATTATGATTTTTCTAAAATAGGGAATGCGATTCCCAATTGAAGGGAGATAATTTTTTTTTGAAATTCGCCCACCTTATTCCGCAAGATTTGGGCATCCATATGATGGATCTCTCATCCCTTCACAACCCTCTTGTCCAACTCCCACCAGCACCCATACCATTGAACCTTCTGTTGGACTTCCCCCATTCTTAAGAGTCATGTGCTGCCTCTAGACCCTCTCTCCCCATATCGTGCTGAGTCCACCATCTCCCTCTCTTAGTCCAAGTGTTATGAGCTCCCTTCCCACTACGGACCCATCTCTCTCCAACCACCTTCCTGAATCCCTTAACCAAGAAACAATGACAACACCAACCTCCATATCTTTTCCATTGGGCCCACCAGGCCCATCCAATCAAGCATTGCACATGCCTCCTCTTAATGGGCCCACCACCTCAACTTCAATAACTTTAGTGAGCCCACCTCACGATGTTCACACTTCTCCTTCTACTCTAGCCTCAACACTACATGTAATTGCTCCCTCCCAGCCCATTCCCATACCTCCTCCTCAGTCCACTCACCCCATGGTGACTCATTCCAAAAATGGCATTTTCATGCCCAAGGTCTTCTCTACTAGTCGTCACCCCCTCCCTGACCTCACCTCTGAGCCCTCTTGCCTCTCCAAAGCTCTCTCTAACCCCAATTGGAAATCTGCCATGACTGAAGAGTATGCAGCGCTCTTGCGCAATCATACTTGGGATTTGGTTCCCCCCCCCCCCCCCCCCAATTCCAACATTGTCGGGTGTAAATGGGTTTTTCGTGTGAAACGAAATCCCAACAGTAGCATCTCCCAGTTTAAGGCCCATCTCGTTGCAAAGGGATTTACACAACAAGAGGGCATAGTCCAGTAATTAAGCCTGTCACCATTCACCTCATTTTGTCCCATGCTGTCTCCAATGGTTGGTCTTTACACCAATTAGACATCCTGAATGCCTTCTTGCACCACTTACATGGCCCAACTGTTGGGGTTCCGTGACCCCACCAAACCCGATTATGTTTGCCTACTACGCAAATCGCTTTATGGACTCAAGAAAGCCCCCCACGCCTGGTATCAAAAATTAAGTATTTTTCTTCTTAATGATGACTTCTCTTGCTCCAAAGTTGATACTTCACTGTTTATTAAGCACACACCTCACTTTTCTCTTCTTTTGCTCATTTACGTTGATGATATTATAGTGACAGGTTCCAGTCCAGCTACTATCTCCTCTCTCATCACTCAAATGGGCTCAGCCTTTGCTGTTAAGGACATGGGACCACTGCACTTCGCCTACCCACAAGACTATTTCTTTCCCAACAACGCTATATTGTTTATCTTCTGTAGCGTCTCCACCTTGATGATGTGAAGCCCGCCCATACTCCCATGAGCGCTTCTTGCAAATTGTCCAAACATTCAGGTGACCCACTTCCAAATCTTGTTGAGAATAGAAGTACAATTGGTGCTCTTCAATATCTCTCTCTCACCAGGCCTGATATAGCCTTTTGTGTTAACAAAGCCTACCAGTTCATGAATGCCTCTGTCTCACTCTCCTCGTCTTCATGCTTTTATAGATGTTGACTGGACCAGCTGCCCGGGTGATCCAAATCCCAAGGTGGTTATTGGATTTTCTTTGGCAATAACCTCATCTCATGGTCATCCAAAAAGCAACCCACTGTCTTGTGCTCCAGCAGTGAAGGTGAGTACCAAAGTGTTGTTGTTGCCACCGTCGAACTACTATGGATTCAATCCCTTCTCAAAGAACTTGCCATTCCCTCAACCGGCACCCCAGTCCTCTGGTGTGACAACCTTTGTGCTACGTACCTCTCCGCCAACCCAGTCCTCCATGCACGTACCAAGCATGTTGAGATCGATGTTCATTTTGTTCATGGTCAAGCCCCTAAAAAGCTACTTCATGGCCAGTTTTTCTCCTCGCATGATCAACTTGCCGACATAATGACAAAACCCCTTAGGCACCCCTCGCTTTACTTGGCTTCGACACAAGCTGAACGTTTCTTCTCCCACGTCCACCTTGAGGGGGGGTGATAACAATAAGTCTTCTAGCAGTCCACATGCACTTTAGTTGTTAGCATATACTTTATGTATTTCATGTTTATCTCTCTCCCTGGTTATTACATTATCTTATTCTCTCTCCTTCTTATCATTTCTACAATTTGTTTTGTAATTGAACTCTGATTCTACTATTATAAATACAGCCCTCACTCACCGTATTTAGTGTGTGAGATTTTTCCAAAACCTGTGTACTTTGGTACTCCTATCGAATAGAAGCCATGTAAATGAGCAATTTGATCATTCGAGACCATCAATAGAGAGTGCACTATTTCTAGTTTCGTTTTTATTTCTCATGATCCGTTTGATTTATAATGAGAATCGGAATGAAAATCTTTTGGAATCGGAATTAGAATGATCTATTTCCATAGTCTATTTGGTTTAGACAGGAATGAAAATGAGAAATAGAATCAGTAAGAATGGGATTTCATTCTCAAAAGAGGGGCAGGGAATGGCCGTTCCCTTATATGTAGGAATGCCATTCTAGTATGAATGGGAATGGAATTCTAATTCCACCCAACCAAACAAATGAAATCATTCCGATTCTAATTCCAGACCCCTATTCCTGCAAACCAAACAAGGCCTCAATTATATGGATCATGGGTCATGGCTCCCTGTGTATGTACATTTGAGTTTCATTCTAGATTCTAGAAAGTAGAAATGTTTTTATGACAGTTCATAGAAATTTAACTACAGAAACTGTATGGTTGAAAAAATTAAAAAAGAAAAAAGAAAAGAAAATGCCTAGCTACCAAGGAATTGACATATCAAGCCTTTTGGGCTACTCAACTGAACTGCTACATCAGCAACTGAGGCCTGAGGGCTGGCACGTTGGTGTGTTAGCTGGTTTGTTCCAGCGTTGGCACCGAATGGAATTCTACAACCAGCACTTTGAAGAAAATAGATAAGAGAAAATTATTAATGGTGCATGACAACAAATACCTAAAAAAACTGAACTGCTACCGGGAAACAGAACATGAAATGAAGAGAGCAGAAATTTATGGGTTACGCAATTACTTATTTTGTGTGCTTGAGAGGGAACGGGATCTGCTCTCACACAGGGGCACCTCACAGGCACATCCACCATGCATTGAGAACATCTCCCGTGAATTATAACTTATAAGTACGAGAGATGTTCTCAATACATGGTAGGATGTGTGTGTGAGGTCAGTGGTGCCCTGTGTGAAGAGCAGATCCGGTCTCGTTTGAGAGGACTTTCTTGCAGTGGGATCTGACTTTGTAGGTTGGGCTCCACGTGAAAAGCCCAGAAGCTATGCTTTTTAAATTGACTTTTTGATGAAGCTAGTTTTAGTAGCTTTTACAAAACAGCTCAAAGCTGAAATCCTCCCATTTCTAAACGTGCTCTTTATCATGTTGGTTTGTGATATAATGCAGTGAAACTTCATGGCTGCAATTTTGGCAGAACGGCCTGTGCCAAGGCCCGTTGGGGTCCAGTTCAATCTGAGTACTGATTTTGGGCTAAACCTAAGCCCAAATTCTGCCCAAACAACTCTACCCATTTCCAATGATGTTAAGGTTTTACCCGGTTCTGGTGGATCCAACCAAAGTGACGCAAGCCAGCTTCAGAAGGAATGGGATCCATACGTCTTTTGTGTTAAAAGAGTTTGAAACCAAGGTAAATAGCCGGAAAATTAAACATATTAGAGTGCAGTTAAAAATGGATTTTCAATTAATTTACTGTTGATTTTGAAGGCTTGGTTGGAGACTTAATTTGTTTTCGAATAAGGAAATTCAGTGAAGTTCCAACAGAACAATTGATAACACTATTACATGTCTTATTTATTTATTTATTTGGTAGAAATGCTCAGGACTAGGGGTGTCTACGGTTCGGTTAACCGAACCATGTCCCTTTTTTGTCAACCGAACCGGTGGTACTAGTTTTTTCATTTCGCCAAACCAAAACTAAACCGGTACCACTGGTTAATCGGTCCGCCAATTTTGGTTTTTGACCAATTCGGTTCTTCGATTTTTTTAATTTTTTATATTTATAATATATTATATAAATATATGTATAATATTACATTATAAATAATAAATGATATGTAATATATTATAATATATTTATAAATAGATCATTATAAATATAATATAAGTATATATTTATATATAATGCATAGAAACTATGTGACATATATTAAAATATATATAATATACATATAAAGATATATATACCAGTCGGTTCGATTAACTGTCAGTTTTTTTGTAGGTTAACCGAAAACTAAACCGCTCTTTCAGATTTTTAAAAATTCTGAACCAAAACCAAACTGATCGATTTGATTAACCGCATTTTACAATTCAGTTTTCTCAGCTTAATTTGATTTTTCGGTTTTTCATGAACACCCCTAGACCATCAGATCCTAATCAGGACAAGTGCATCATGAACATATCCTTTTCAAGGTCCGCAGCAACCAAAGGCCCAAGGGGGGCAACAAAGCACCAAGCACGAAATATAAAGGGATGCGAGTGGCATGAAAGACAACCTCATTTGCCACAAGGCCCACAACATCACAAGATATAAAGTGCATTGTCAAATTGATAAGGTGGGAGCAACTGCTGAGAGTATGAAATATCCGTGAGGATGTTTCCCAGCACATGAACTGGGGCCCGCCGTGCGCTATGGATCTGGCCCACAATCACTTTAGCATCGACCCAAAGAAAATGGAGGCCTTGCAAATGGACGAACTCTCATATAGGCCCAGGCCCCAGGCAATGGCCAGGCAGGCAGGATTCAGCTTCCGCTACGGACGAACAAAACACACTGAATGCTAGAAGCTTGAATGAGTTGGCCCTTATCATCATCTAAAGAGCTCACAGGAAGCAAAAATAGCCGAGGGGGTGTCAAAGTTCTGGAACGCCCACAAGTTTCTCCAAATGGATGAGTTATTTAGACAAAAAAAATTTAAAAAGCAGTCAAAAACCGTTGTTAAGATTGACGGTTCAACCACTCGAATCAGTGGTTTGTTGACTAAATCAATGATTTTTTGCCAAAAAGCAGTTTTTGGAGTAAAACATGACTGATTCCCAATTTTTCCGATCCAACCATCTGGTCCGATTTTGAAAACACTGAATTTCTTACCTTTCACCAACAAAGAACGCCATGCAGGTCAATCCAACGGTCTGCTTTCTGCTTGACGGAGATGCAGATGGGGATGACCAATCAAGGATCCAGTCTTCAGACTGGGTAGTGGGGAGGGGACCAGCTCATACGCAATCAGGAATGTCAATGGTCGGGTTCAGTACCAGTTTGCATCAACCTTAATCCAACCCCCTACCCCCCCCCCCCCCACCCCACCCCACCCCACAATGGTCTCACGACTCTCATCCGAGCCTCCGGTATCTATCTATCTATCTATCTATATCTATATCTATATTTGTTTATATTTAAATTGGTCTATCCACGTCCACGTCACCATACCTCTCTTTGCTTCAAAATCCCTTCCTAATTTTCTGTTTTTTTAATTTTTTTATTTTTTTAATTTCACATGATTACCCATTAAACCAATAAGGAAATCACACATGCTTAACTATTTCTAATAACCATAAAAAAAGAGAGATTTGCTTTTCTAATGTTTAACCAAGTAGCACCACTTTCCCCCACTTCCTCCTAAATTATCTCTAATTCTTATTTATATCCTAAATTATCTCTAACTCCCATTTATCTCTTAAATTATCTCTAATTTAGTAGAGAGATTCTCTCCTAAACTATCTCTAATTCTTATTTATCCTCTCCCCCACTTTTTATCTATATCTATCTAAAAAAAGTTTCAATTAAAAAAATTCAGAACTATTTAAATGTTATAACGAAATTATATACTAAAATTAAAATGTTTATTCAAAACACAAAAAAATTAAAAGATTTAATAATACTCATATTATTAATAATTCAATATTTTTACAAAATTCATCATGAAATTATGTAGTAACAATATAAATTATAATTTTACAAACTATTCAATTTAAATGTTATTCAAATAAGCAAAGTTTAACATTAAAAAGTAAAACACTATTTAAATATTTGAATAACTAAAAATCCTAAATAAAAAACATTAAAAACAGCTAAATGATATAACAAAATATTTAATATTACGTAATAACATTAAAATAAATAAAATTCAAATAATAAAATATTTTAAATATTTTACATATTATTTAAATATTTAAATAACAAAATATTTTACTTGACAAAATTTTAAATACTTAAAATAACACAATTATGTGATAAATTTAAAAAAAAAATCCTAAAAGTAGAAAAATAATTATAATAGAATACATAAAATTCATATTAATAATAATTTAATATTTTAAAAAATTAATAATGAATTATGTAATAATAGTACAATTATAATTTTATGGATTATTAAATTCAATAAATAATTAATATTTTAAGAATTTAAATAACAATATAATTTCAATAACTAAATAATATTGTAAATAACTAATTTCACATATATCAATTAATAATTATAGAAAATAACTATCAAGAAAATTATATTTATTAGTAGTAATTTTACAATAATAGTGTATATTCATTATATATTTATATATACTATAATTAATATTTATTTTTTTTAGTAATTACTTATTTTTTTATAAATATGCTTTCAATAATTATTTATAAATGTATTTTATTTTTTGTTATTTAATAGAAAATTATCAATAATTATTGGAGATTAAACAACTATTATTTAACTTTTGAAATTTATTTTATTGTATTTATTGTATTTTTGTTATAAATTTATTTTTAGTAATTATATATTTTTTATAATTTATAGATTAATACTTATTAGAGATTAAACTATTATTTAAGATTACACTATTTATTGACTAATTTAGTATATTTTCAGTATTTATTATATTTTTGTAATTATTGTATTTTTATTATATATCTATTATATTTTCATTATAAACTTATTTTCAATGATTGTGTATACTTGCTTTAAATTTTCAATAATTATTGAAGATTAAACTATTGTTATCTATTAGAGATTATACTATAAATTTAGTTGAAATTAGGAGTGTTCAATGATTGGTTCAGTTCAATTGCAGGCTATTCCGCCAACCAAATCGATTTGGTCAAGTCCGTAGTTTGTCACTTGAAACCGATTGACCATTAGCGAAAACCCACCAACTCGGTCTGTATCGATTTAGGTCTATTTTCGGTTTAATTTGTTTGTTCAAAAGATATAAGCTTAAAATTTAATTTAAATTTCATAAATTACAATGATATTATTAAAAAATAAATTACAAAAATTAAATCTATGATATAAAATATTTTGGACTAACAAATATGGGAATTTTCCTACTTTCTTGTCTTAAAAAATTAAATTTAAAATATAAAATATTAATATATATTTATTAAACCAAAGCCGATCGGAAATACTAGAAAACTGACCAACTCAGGTTGAGTTTGATCGGATTGCTTATTAAAAAGTTAAAATATAAAACAATTATATACTCTTATGTATTTCTATTGTTTAACTTTTGCTTAACAAAGCACGGGTCCGGTTACCATGCCTCTCTTTGCTCCATTATCCCCACCTTGCATTCTCTTTGACTTTCTCTCCTCTCCCCTTCCCACCACTCCCATTAAGCCATGTCACCCAACTATCTAAAAATATTCCTATAATCTCTCTCCTAAGGTATCTCATGTAAACCAATAGGAAAGTATCATGTTGCCTCACCCCCCAATCAATTCCTAAAATGCATCCCCCTCCCCCAATCTATATCCACTCTCCCTCATTTAAAATATTCATATCAATTAATAAATAGTTAAATACGGTTAATATTTAGTCCCACCCATATTCAATGAGTACTAAATAGTGTTATTACCAAAAGTTAATAAATATGGTTAGTAAATTACCAAATATTAAATATTCTTATTAGTATGGTTAGTAAATTACTAAAAATTAATAAATATTGTTATTAATTAACTCATTAACAGCATTTTATATAAATTGAAAACTCTTTAACTAATTTCTATAAAATTGAGAATTATATTTAACAATTATCAAAAAGTATAAAAATTTAGTTATTGTTATTATTATAATTAATAACCAAATATAAATGGGGGAAAAATTTTATAATGTTAGAAAATGAAATTATTAATTAATTTTTATTGAAAAATAAAAGATAAATTAGTGTAATTTTGTTAGTAAACTACCAAATAAAAAAATATATTTAATAACAATTTAAAAAAAAATCAATAAATCCCCATAGTTACACAAATATAATAAATTTTTCAAAAGTTTTCATAAAACTACATTTTTGTAAAATAAAATTTTTGAAATTCAAAGATATAAAGTATTTGAAAGTTTATTTAAAATGCATTATATTTTTATTAAAAATTATTAGAATATTTTGGAAATTTTAGGAAAATTTATTACATTTGATAGATTTTGGAAAACCATTGAAAAATTATGTAATTTTCATTGCAAATTATTAAAGATAAAGGACTATGGGAAATGGAAAACTATAATTTGAACAAATAATTACACAAATTAATTAAGATAAATTAGTATAATATTGGAAAAAGGAAATTATTGGTTAGTTTATATTAGAAATTATAAGATAAATTAGTATAATTTTGTAAGTAAACCATTTAAAATGAAAATAAATTATTTAATAAAAATGTAAATAAATTTGAATAAATTTTTAAAATTACACAAGTACAATAAATTTTCCAAAATTTTCACAAAATTACATTTTGGAATATTAAAGACAATTTAGTGTACTTTTAGAAATTTACCATGTGGTTGATACTCAATATATCCTTTTGATCATTTCTATCATCAAATTGAATATTGGGTTAACGAGGACAGTGTTTTCAAAACTGGATCAGACCAGATGGTTAGACCGGAAAAATTGGGAATCGGACACCATTTCACCTCAAAACTGCTTTTTGTCCAAAAACCATTTATTTGGTTAGCGAATCACTGACCTGGGAGGTCGAATCGTCAACCCAAACAACAGTTTTTGGCCTTTTTTGTTTTTCTAATTTTTTATGTTTTTTGTCAGAGTGGGTCATTCGTTTGGACTGAACAACTAGACCATTCGACCCCAGAACGGTTCCCTATCTGGTCCAATTTTAAAAACCTTGGACGGGGAGTGGGTGCCTTGCCTAGAGCTTGGCTTGGTGTGCGGCATAGCCTAGCCCAAGACCCAGCCCATGGACCAACCTGACCCATGGCACGGCACAGGCCCGTGCAGGCTCGAGCCATGGGCCATGCCGAACCAACCCCCCAAATTATCCTAGAGGAGGGAGGCATGGCCCGAGACGCCTCGTGGGCCAGCACGGCACGACTCGCACTTTGTGTGGGCCACATGCAAGTCGTGTTGTGTCAACCTAACACGACCCAATTTACACCTCTACTTGAACCCACTCAATACTGGGGACGAGGCAGGGAAATTCAAGGATTCTCCATCCTTGATGAGGAGTGGGGTGCCTTGCCCCGAGTCCCGACATTGAGGAGTGATTACCTTGCCCTGAACCCACGTGACACTAGGGACAGGGCGGGGATGGGGTAAAGTGTCTTGACTATGGGACAGGGAAATGGATGGGGTGCCCTGCCCTAAACCCACCCCGTTGTCATTCCTATATAATTGTTAATTATTAGTAGAATTAATAAAAATGTTAGCTTTTATAATTATTTTTATTTATTTAAAATTAATCAAAATTTCATTTAAAAATAACAAAAAGTAAAAATTATTCAAATTACTACAAATTATTAATAAAACTAAATTTATTAAAAAATATTTGTTCATATTCAATTAGCTATAATTATTTTTTATAAATCAACATTAAATGAAAAATAAAATTATTAAATCTTTCAGATTTTCTCGTACATCGCACGGGTCCCTACTAGTATATATTAAAATAAGGAAGTTTAGAAAATTTTTCCTTTTTTAAATTTTTTATTCATTTAATTTTTTAAATAACCAATGAGATGCACTTCCCGATAATCTAAATAATCTCTTCTCATAAAATTTCTCCTAAACTACCTAGCACACTATCCCCCACTTTCTCCAAATTTATCTCTAATTCCTATTTATCTTCTAAATTATCTCTAATTCCTATTTATCCTTTCCCCTATTTTTTATCTATATCTATCTAAAGAATTTGGATTAAAACATTTAAGAATTATTAAAATATTCAAACAAAATTATATAATAACTTTAAAATATCTATTAAAAATACAAAAAACAATTTTATATTTTTACAAAATATATTACGAAATTATGTACTACCAATTTAAATTATGTTTTTCCAAATTACAAATTTAAATGCTTATTAAATATTTAATAATACGTAATATCTTTAAATAAATAAAATTCAAACAACAAAAAAATTTAAATATTTTATAGATTATTTAAATATTTAAATAATTAAATATTTATCATAACTAGATTTTAAATAGTTAAAATAATGGAATTATGTAATAAATTAAATACAAATCTTCGAAGTAGAAAAATAATTATAACATAATATTGACATTAAGAATAATTTAATATATTACAAAAATTAATAATGAAATTATATAATAATCATATAAATTATGATTTTATGGATAATTAAATTCAATAAAAATAATATTTAAAATTTAAATATTTTACATATTATTTAAGTATTTAAATAACAAAGTGTTTAACATAACTAGATTTTAAATAGTTAAAATAAAGAAAATATGTAATAAATTTTAAAAAAGGCTGAAATGTAGAAAAATAATTATAACATAATATTGAAATTAACAATAATTTAATATTTTTACATAATATTTTCAACAATTAATTTCACTTATATCAAGAAATAATTCAAGAAAGAAAACTTTATAAAAAATTAATATTTATTAATAATGATTTCAAACTCTTAATCTATATTTTTATATAATTATATATACTAAATTTAATATTTATTGTATTTTCGTAATTATTTATTTTTTGTGATAAATGTATTTTCAATGATTATGTATAATTTTATTTTGTTTTGTTATTTAACAGAAAACTTTCAATAATTATTGGAGGTTAAACTACTATTATTTAAATTTTTAAATTTAATTTATTGTATTTATTGTTATAACTTATTGATTAATATTTATTAGAGATTAAACTATTATTTGAGATGATACTATTTATTGACTAAGTTAATATATTTTTAGTAATTATTGTATTTTTTCATTATCAATATAGTTTTAATAATTGTGTATTTTCGCTATAAATTTTCAATAATTATTGGAGATTAAACTATTGTTATTTATCAGAGATGAGACTATTAATTTAGTTGAAATTACAAGTGTTCATGAGTTGGTTCGGTTTGGTCATAGGCTATTTGGCCAACCAAATTAACCTAGTCAGGTTGGGGAGTTAGTTAGCTGAACTGACTAACCTTTTGTGAAAAGTAACCCACTCAAGTTGTACCGGTTTGGGTTGATTTTTTTGTTTAGTTAGTCTGCTCAAAATATTTAAACTTAAAAATTTAATTTAATTTTAAAAATCATAGTGCAATTATTAAAAAAATAAATTTAAAAATTAGATTTATGATATAAAACATTTTAGACTAAGAAATATGGGAAATTTCTCACTTTTCCATATTAAAAATTATATTTAAAATATAAAATATCAATATATATCCATGGTTAAGTCGTTCTATTTTGGTCGGTTTGCAAATGGCCAAAGTGAAACTGATCTAACTTGGTCGAATTGGAAAACCTTTTAACCAAAGCCGACCTAAAATACTAGAAAACCGACCAACTCAGGTCGAGTTGATCGGGTTGGTCAGTTTCATCAGTTTAATGAATAAACCTAATTGAAATTAATTATTGTTATTTTTGTATTATAAAAAAATTATTAAAAGTAGTATATAAAATATGAATAATTATTAATTATTGAAAATATAAAACAATTGTATACTCATGTGTTTCTATTAGGGTCATTTACTAAAACACACCTTATAGTTTTACATATTTACTTAAACTTACCTTATAATTTTCATTTTACTAAAACATCACATATATTTTACAACTTATTTACTTAATCAACCTTTCATTAAGGAGTGTTTGTTTTGCCATTAGGCCCATGATTTTTTATTCGAAAAATACCCTTAACACTTTTTTGCATAGAAAACAAAATTTGACCAAAAAAGAGTGGTTGATTGTGTCTTATTAAGGGCAAAAACAGTATTTTTATTTGTATTTTCTTTTGATTAAATTTATTTAAATGAACATTAGGGTCAACACCATCATTTTCCATTGTCATCTAATGGAAGATTGATTAAATCCATTACAAATTATAAGTGGTGTTTTAGTAAAATGCTAACTGTAGGGTAGATTTTAGTATCCATGAAACTTTAAGGATATTTTAGTAAATGACCCTTTCTATTATTTGGCTTTCGCGTAATAAATCCCATGCATCGCATGGGTTCCCGCTAGTTATATTATAAAACACATTTTGGAAATCTAAAAGCCATTAATTTAAGTTGGAATTTGGTTTGTTAGTTCTAGCATGTCATTTCTTTTATAGTGAAAGAAGAAAAATCCAAAATAAGTATGAAAAGAAATCCCAAGTTTTAAGAGTCCATTTAGGAAGAGTGCAAATGCAGGTTTAGTGCATATATACACTCTGGTTCACTTTTGCTTGTATTTGGTAAGGATGCATTTATCTATCTATATATATACTACTATAAAAAGTATGAATAGGGTCTAAGATTTCTTGAATTTTTTGGACTAAAATACCCCTTTTTAAAATAGGGTCCCTATCTATTATGAGGGTAGAAAATGTAATTTGAATACTATTATTCATTGCATTCAATTCTCTCTCATTAAATTTCATTTAAGGTATTAACTCTCATTCACCTTCATTTAACCATACATTTATGGCATTTTTGTTTTCTTTTAATTACTAAATTCCACTAATTAAATCCATACATAAATCTATATCTATACTACTATAAAAAGTATGAATAACCTCTGAATTTCTAGAATTTTTCTTGACTAAAATACCCCTTTTTGGAGTCCGGATCTCCCGCCAACAAGAATTCTGCCCACGTCTACCCACATAACATTGCAGCCACACATGGAGAGCATCTCATCCTCCTACATAGAATTATATACGGGGAGATGTTCCCAATGCACAGGGGTAGTGTGTTGTGAGTAGACATGGACAAAGTTCTTGTGGGCAGGAGATCTAGCGTCCTTTTTCTAAAATATGATCCCTCTATTGTGAGGGTAGAAAATGTAATTTAAATACTATTATTCAATGCATTCAATTCCCTCTCATAAATCACCTATTTAAGGTATTAACTTCCATTCACCCTCATTAAATAATATATTTAAAGCATCTTTATTTATTCTCATAACTAAATTCTACTAATTAAATCCATACATAATAAATTATTAATCCCAATAACAGAAAAACTTATACTTTTAAAATTTATATGAAAAAAAAATAGTGTTTTCATCTAAGTGGTGGTGAGAAATTAAACCATTTTGGTCAAATGGGCCAACTCACATTGCCACAACTATCCACTTGTTGAAAAGTTAGTTTGTTGTGTTAAATACCAAAAAAAAATGTTGCCACAATTAAATAATATAAAATTCAAAAATAGATAAAATACAAAAAATATATGTATGCAGAAATTAAAGAAAATTTCGGAATGCTTTTAACATCATATATTTGACATATTGAACAATAATAAGTATGACAAATAAGAATTGTTTTTATTAATGAGGAAAATGGAATATAAAATTTAAAACCAATTTGAAATAAAACTATTTTCCTGTTCTCTCTCATTAAATCTCATATCTAAGTTATATCCTCTCATAAAATCCTATATTGAGCATATATTTTTCTCAACATTAAATTCCACTAATTAAATCCACCACATCAACTTTATTACTATAAAAATATATATTTTGAAAAAATATTTTAAAACAAAACCATTTTCTTTCCCTCCCAGTGGTGGGTAAGCAATTTAACCATCTAGGCCTAAATGGGTTAATCAACAATGTCATAATTTAATAATAAAAATTTAAAATATAAAAAATATAGAAAAACAAAAAGAATTAAGCATATCTCTAATATTGTACATTCATTATACTAAACAAAAGTAAATACGAAATATAAGAAGTATGCTTATTAATGATGAAAATGGAATGTCAAATCTAAAATCAACCTATAAATGAAATGATGTCATAGTCAAATAATAAAGTTTTTAAAAATAGAAAATAAAAATAATCACAAAAAATTAAAAAAACTAGCTAAAATTTTGGGCACATATCTAATGTTATATATTTATAAAAAAAAATAAAATATCGGGTACATCTATAATATTATACATTCATTATATTGAACAAAAATAAATATTATTCATAGAAATTAATTTTATCAATGATATACATGTAGTACAAAATATAAAGTCAACCTAAAAAGAAAACTATTTTCCTTTTTTGAAAAAAAAACCATTTTCCTTTTTGGTGGTGGGTTGTTGGTTTGGGTCAAATAAATTAACTGATGATGTTATAGTTAAATAATAAATCTTTCAAAATTAAAAAGTACAAATAATCAAAAGAATACAAAAATTATAAAAAATGTATAAGTCTCTAATGTTGTATATTAATTATATCAAACAAAAATTTAGTGTAATAAGTAAAAAATATTTATATAATGTATATGAAATATATAATATAAAATTGTTTTAAAAGCAAAGCTATTTTCCTATCTAGATGATGGGTCAATGGTCCAACTTTTCAAATAAATTCATAGTTAAATTTTAATAATAATAATAATAATAATAATTGTTATTGCAATTTTAAATTTCCATGTGCAATCCACATGAAGTTGGAATTTTTTGTGTATATTTACTTTTTATTTTATAGGGTCATTTACTATAACACCCCTATAGTTTTACAAATTTACTTAAACCTACCCTATAGTTTGCAACCTATTTATTTAATTGACCTTTCATTAATAAATATTTGTTTTACTATTTGATCACCTACTCTAAGTAGAAAATATTCACCCATGGTTGTTTATTCCAAAAATACCCCTAAACTGAGTGGAAAATGTTCAAGGATATGGGTCCATGGTGTTTTATTCCAAAAGTACCCCTAACACTTTTGCATAGAAAACAAAATTGATCAAATAGAGAAGAATAGAGTGGTTATCCATGTTTACTAGGGGCAAAAATGGCAATTTTGTTTTTAGTTTCTTTTCATTAAATTTATTTGAATGGATGTTAGGGTTAAAATTCCACTTTCATCTAATGGAAGGTCAATTAAGTAAATTGATTGCAAACTATAGGGGTATTTTAGTAAATGACCCTATTTTATATTACACACACACACTTGTGTGTAGTATGTTTGTTTATACTTAAAAATATCAATGAAAGTGTGTAACCTTCTTTTTTACTAAACTACCCCTATTTTTTAATGTAGTTCTTTAATTTCGAGGGCTAATAATGTAATATCCCTTACAAACTTTCACCTTATTTAATTCCCTTCTCATTAAGCCTTATATTTAAGGAACTAATTCACATTCTCTCACATTAAATTTTGAATTTAAGGTATTTTTTATTTAATAAATTCTAATCATTAGATCTTTATCAAATACTTTTTAACAATATGAAACCCATGTTTTTTAAAGGATAAAATGCTAAAACCTCCCTTGAAGTTTCTAACCATTGTTGAAACTTCCCCTGAAATTTAGTAATTGCAATCACCTCCCTTGAACTTTTTAACACAGCTACAAGTAGACCCCTTCTCTTATAATCCTTTAACAAGAAGCATGAAAAGGTCCAAAATAACCATATTGTTACTTTGACTAAAATGTTTATTTTCCAAATTTCCCTCTCAGTCACTACGCAAACCCTTCCAACATCTTTTCTGAAATTGTTTTATTTTATAAATTTTCCCTTCATATAAATCCCTCAAAAAGTTGCAATTTTAAACTTTCTTTTTTTGTTGTTCATAAAGTTTGCATTATGCTATGCAAAAACTAGCCTCAATGGTAACTGCATGGGCATTTTGGACATTTATGTGCCTCTTGTTAGAAGATTCTAAGAAAGAGGGCCTACTTGCAATTGTATTAGAAAGTTCAAGGGAAGCAATTGCAATTACCAAACTTTGGGGGAGATTTTAGCAACGGTCAGAAACTTCAAGATAGGTTTCAGCAATTTATCATTTTTTTAAAATTAACCAAAAAAAGAAAATGAAACAATTCTTCCATCCAAATGGTGACTAAGCCAACTCGACCATCTGGGCTCAATTGGGTGAATCCATGTGGGTCATTTCTCTGATATTTTATATTAATCATAATAAACAAAAATAAGTGTTATAAACAAGAATTGTTTGTATTGATAATGGTAATGAAACACAAATTTTAAAACCAACCAAAAAATGAAATTGATTTCCTATTTGGTCCAGATCAACAATTCAACTTTTAATTCAAATGTGCCAATATTTGATGTCATAATTAAATAATAAAAATTAAAAAAAATAATAATAAAACTGAAAAAATACATAAATTTTGCAAAAAAAAAAACATTTTGGTGCATCTCTGATATTGTGCATTCATCATATTAAACAAAAACAAGTGCCATAAATAAGAATTATTTTTATGCACATGGAAATATAACATATAAAAAATGTAATTTGAATTTAATCCCTTTTTAATTGTGAGGGCAAAAAATGTATTTTGAACTATTATTTTTCACCTCATTCAAATCCCTCTCATTAAGTCATATATTACGAGAATAGAATTCATAGTGAGTTACAAGAATACTTAATGCATATGTACGGGTATGATGACCCAAGGGGGTGGATCAGCCAAACCTGATACCAACCCAAACCCACTCAAGTCAAAGAGACAAAACCCTAACTCAGCCCTACACCCAAATAAACATGACCCAAATCCAAACCAAGTATATGGTTTAAAATAACCCATTGTCATCCCTAAACCCAATCAAGGAGTAGTGGAGGAAGTAGGAATTTTCTTTTATTTATTTATTTTTTTTTTTGGAGGGGGGGGAGTTAAACAAGAAAATGAGATAGGGAGGAGAAGAAGTAGGGTTTGGGGAAAAATGGCCTGAGAAGGTTTGGATTTATTACAAATTTTTTAAAGAAAAAATAAATGTGCTTTTCTTTTTTATTTTGGGAGTTGGAGGAGCCTTAGAGAGTGATCCTTAAAATTTTGGTTCAAATTTGGGGGGAGGGGGGAGGGGAGGGGGGGGGGCGCAAGAACACACTTTATTATGTTTTAACCCAAACTCCATTAAGTAACCATGGTTTTAACAAAAGGTCTAGGGGGGCCAAAGACCCCCCACCAATATATATACTTGGCTCCACCCCTGAGTACATGTTTAATGGACTTAGTAGCGAGATCACACCTAGGGTAAGGATGGGGAGCTAGCTAGCAATGTGACGAGCTTGAAGTAGTTGCTTCACTACAATGGCCTGGTTACAACATCGATAAAGCAAGTGATGGACCTTTGGAAGTACATGCATGGACTAGATCCTCTGCCAGAGAGACAACAGATCAGAGGCTTGTTGGAGTCTTCTTAATGCTAAGGAGTAGGGAGTAGATTTGGATGTGACTAAGGGCTTTTTTTTTTATTTAAGAGGGGGAAAGTTGGTCAATGGGATTTTGGTTCCTATTGACCAAGATACCCATGTTCTTTTTTCATATTTGTGTGGGGTCTACAGAAAATCTATTTTCCTTAGGTATCACTTACCTCCCAAGTGGATAATTAACTTTCTAACATGGGGGAAAGTTGCCAACACTTGGATGGGGCAAAATTATCCCTTTTAATAATGGCTTTTTATGACTAAAATGGTTATTGTCTTATATATCTAGGAAATAAAAAAATATGGTAAATGCATTTACCCGTATAAGCAACTTTTCCGAAAAGTGAACAGGGCTTAAATTCCTCTTACCATGTTAGGTTATACCCTGACACCATCCTGCATGAATTTCCAAATCAGGGTGTCTTGTAGGGCAGCATTGAGAGATGATGGGGTGGAAAGAATGGTCACGAGGAGAAAGAAACGTAGAGAAGTCCCTTTGTGCATGGAGAGCTAGATTCCAGTAAGAACCGCAATACACTAGAATTATAGGAGCATGAATGCATGGTTGTACCACATTGGTTTATTTAATCCTGCCTTGTGTTCAAAATTCAAAATGTCAATATCACATCATTTTACATATGTGATAAATATCACCATGTACTTTAAATATGCATGAATACAATGGAAAGAAACATAGATATGAAAACATTTACAAAATCTCACAAATCCTCTACGCCAATTTGATGGTGAAGGCCCTTTTTGTACCAGGGCTCCAAACCATCTCATCATCCTTATTTCCTGATGGGATAAGGATAGCTGGAATGTTATTCCAAACATATCCCCAAGAACACAATCAAGAATCATGTTTGATTTTCAAGTATGTCTGGCTGGATTGATGAACTCATTCAATCTAATATTTTCTTAGTTTATAAGTGGATTAACTAAGGCCCTGTTTGGTTCGCAGAAATAGGGGTGTGGAGTCAGAATTGGAATGGGCTATTCGATTCCAACTATTTGGTTGGGTAGAATAGGAATCCCATTCCCATTCCTGTTAGAAAGGCATTCCCCCATTCGAGGGAATGACTATTCCCTGCCCCTCCCTTGGGAATGAAATCTCCTTGCTAATTTCAATTCCTATTCTCATTCTTGTCCAAACCAAACTGACTATGGAAATAGGCCATTCCAATTCCGGTTCTAATTCCGACTACAAACCAAATGGACCCTACATCCTTAAGAGGTTTATCCCCATCCAAATATCACTCTAAAATTTGATTGAATTTTCATTGCCAACCTTTTGTCCAATATCGTTTTTTAGCAAGTCCCTTTGTTCTAAAATTTCTCTCCAAGCCCATGAGATGTTATTCTTTGCAATAACATCTCAAAAGCTCTAGTGCCTTACATCTTGCGCCCAAAGATTATTTGGTTGAGGATTCATCTATAACACATTTTATTTGAATTAAGTGTGGCCTTTGAGTTAAACAAATCCTATAATATTTTAACTATAAGTGAAAATGGTGGATTTGGCCCTCCAATGACATCATGACACATGGCATCTTGGAACAGCTAGTTGACACATAGACACCACCTAAGCAATGACTTGGAATTCCAGATCGTGGTTTCTCTTCGCCCAGACCTGGCGACCTGCCATCACCGCCAACCTGGCAACCTTGACCACAACTCAAGTCAGCTAGAAGCACCTCATCCAGGGCCGACCTGTAGCACCTCGTCACTAGCCGAAGTGACCTCGCCGCAAGGAGTGACCTCCCTCGAGGGCGTGCCGACCTGACTGAGGTCCAGGTGACGACCTGCGAGATGTACTCGCCGACAAATTCGGCATGCATATCCCGACACTCCCACGATTCTTGGAAGTTGGCCCATGTACCGAATGTTCTGGAGGGTGGTCAACGTGCATGATAGGATTTCAGACCAGTTAGGCATGATCTCCCAAAAATCTCGAATGCGGTGCATGAGGCCCACACTGAGTAATGCCTATATAAAGGCACCAACCCCAAAGACCCAGGGGGGAGGAGAAAAAAAAGAGAGGTACGCGTGATTACTCTACTCTCTAGCACTCAAGCTCTCAAGCATTCAGCTCGCATTTACAACATATTGACTTAAGCATCAGAGCGACCTTGCCGAGTTAGCTACCCCAGGTTCTCTGATAGATTGTTTTGCAGACCGATCCAGCTCGCCATCCACCTGGAGTCTGGATCGTCCTCCAGCTAGGAGTAGTCAGATCGCGCACCATCAATTAGCATGTTATTGTAGGATGGCTTAATGGTGAATACTCAAACCTTTTAATACATAAGATAAAACTTAGGTTCAAAGCTTACTAATAAAAGGTTGTTTTCTGAATTTTTCTTTAACCCTAATTAATAGGCTCGAATGGTGGGATTATAAATTTAAAAGAACACAATTAATAGAATTTGCATTGGCTCCCCATATAGACCTCTTCATGGGTTGGGCTCGGGCTTAACTTTTGTCAAAATTCTAATAGGCCCGGTCTGAAGCCCGGATCATGAACAGGTCTATCCCCATATAGAGTGCACCCCACACATGCCTCACAGCACATCCCACCTATGCATTGGGTGTGCTCTGTGGGGGAGACAATCATAACTCCAATTAACGATGACACAATTGATTTGGAGCATCAAGGATTTGCTTTTGCTTAGGAGAACTACGTGATCTCTTTGGGAGCATTTTTGTGTTATTGCTTTTGACTTCTTGAGGAACAAAACCATGTCTGTTGAAAAATTCAGAGAGCCCAATTGATTATTTGGGTAAGTAGCTTCATGAAAAATGAATGTGCCTTGAGGAAATATCCATTCCATTATTCATCATTGGTTTTTTTTTTTTTTTGTAGAACATTTAAATGTGAGAGCAATTAAATTTGTAGTTTTTAATTATATTTCAACAGTGCAAAATGATAGCCAAGTAGAACCTTTAGTGCAATATTACAATTCTAGACTTTTTAAGGCTATGTTTGGGAGTGTTTAAAAATAAGTGCTTATTTGGTACAGAACCACACCATTAAGAACTTATTGGTATTTGGAAAATAAACCCAAAATAAGTGCTTGTTTTAAAAATAAGGGCTTATTTTTTAAGCCAAAATATCTAGTTTTTTTAAGTGCTTAACCAATAAACACTTATTTGACTTTTTTCTATCAAAATTGTCCCCATTTCGAGATTCCGTCTTCCTTTGCATTTCTTATTCTTCTTCTCAAGTCATCAAGAAAACCAAATTATGGCATCAATTGGAGAATCTAAATGTTACAAACAATAACGAAATGTTTCACCATATCAGCTTTCAACCTTTCATGCTCCCACGCTCACTCTTCCCCCGGCCACTCTTTTCTTCTTTATCAAGTGTCAACCTCTCAACAAAACTTGACTTTCATGCTCCCATGCTTGCTCTTCCCCCAACACTAGAGGAAACTTGACTATTGGTATATGTTTCTTTAGAAATTTAGGAGGGAAGCATAACGCACATGGTTATGTTAGTGGTGTCATCAAGAAGATCAATTAGAGATACATGGTCTAAGAACGTTGGGGGTGATTATAATAATCAGAAGAATGTCTTAAATGTATTATTGTGATGATGATGAGCCAATGGAGCTCGTACAGATTGGAGCTGAGAGGAACAAAAATGTCTTGATATTGATGAGCGACATTGGTGGAGGACATCGAGCTTCAGCTGAGGCCATCCGGGATGCCTTTCAGTTGGAATTTAGGGACGAGTATAGGGTAAGATTCTTGTTTCTTTTTTGGGTTTAATGGAATTTTGGTTATGCATATATTATTTATCCAGGCCGGCATTATTGTTGCTTGGGAGGGCACAGAATATCCATGGAGAGCGGTGGCAATTGGACGTTCAACCTAACCCACCTAACATGCCAACCCATTAATGACCGAGTTATATAAAATTAAATGGGTTGGGTTCAACCCAAACCCACCTTGACCCAATCCAACCCGTTCAAACCCATTAATCTTATATTTATGTACTTAAAACAAAAAAAAAACTCCCATTTGACAAATAAGTTGGCCATAGCTTTGTGGTAATAGTAGTTGTTATTTACACAAGTGGTGAAGGTTCAAATCACATTACATGCATGTTATTGTTACACAAGTAGCGAAGCCATTTAACTATGTTCGGGTTTCGGGTTTGATCGAACCACTTAGGTTCAAACCGGTTCGACCAACTTGAACTATCTAATTAGATTGTCTTCGAGCTAATCACATCAAGAGTGGTTGAATCATTTGGATTCAGATCAGTCCGGTCGGTCCAGACTAGACCAATTCAATCAATGGTGGATTGTCTTGGACTAGCCCATATCAGGTTGTGCATGGGTTTGGGACCACACCGAATGGTCCAAAGCGGGTTAAGGGAAGTAAATCGGGTCTATCCAAAATTCAGGTTAGGTTGTGTAGATACGAGTCGGGTTGGCGACCTGGATCGTGTCAAAGTAAGCGGGTCAGACCTAGACCGGAACAACCCATTTGGCTCAATTTTTGGATTCGGGTCGGCCCATTTGAATTGGGCTGATCGACCCAAACGAAGTGGACCAAGGTGATCATGTCTGTTCATATTTAGACTGAGTTGAACTGGTCTGGACTCGAGTCAGGTTGATTTGGATTTATGTCGATTTGGGTGAAGTGTGTTGATTCAAGGCCAAATTAATTTTAGTCAATAATTATTAGAAAATTAATACGTTAATTATAAATTATTTCACTTAATTGAAGAAAATTAAAAAAAAAAGGCTAAGGAATTAATACTTGTATCTTTAGTGATTAACCCAATGGTTATCCACAACCAAACCTGACCCGACCCATTTAAATTGACCTAATGGGTGATCAACCCATTTCCAACCCACCAAGTAAATGGGCAGGTTGGGTGGGTTAGATACTAGGTGGGTTGGGTGGGTTCAATAGGTTGGGTGAGAAATTGCCATCCCTATCCGTGGACACTAATGGAGAGTCATGATGTTAAGGTTCGGCTGCTCATTGTATTCATTACATGGGGATGTCTTTGTTTCTTCCGGTCAGTGCTTGATGTTGGGACTCAGTACAGTTTGGTCATAAAGGAAACATGATAACTTAGGGTGAGGATGGTATTGAAGAGCATTGTTGTCGTAGTGGATTGTTGTTTTTGGTGTCTTCAAGGAGAGGGAGAGCCCATCACTCACAGGGTATATTTTGAAAATTTGAAAGAAAATGAAAGACAAAATAGTTAGAAGTGCTTATTTAAGTGTTTATGGAAGAAAAAGACTATAAAATGCTAATAAATGCTTATTGGAATAAGCACTTGTTTTTAAGCACTTATTTTTAACATAAGCACTCCCAAACATGACCTAAATGTTTGAATGCTTTAAGCTCCAACTTGGGAAGAATGCAAATACAAATATTTTCAATGTAAATATAAGGTTTGAAAATATAAATATGGACAATATACAAGGTTTTGCACTACTAAACATATTTGTATTTGCACTCTTGAATACGAAGCATTAAGCAATGGGAATAAAAGCACATTTTGGAGCATTTTTGAAAAGGCAATATCTAGAAGTCTATGTATAATAGATACAAATATCCATCCAGATAGAATACAAAATTTTCTCACACAACCACAATTCAACTAAGGCAAAAAAAACAAAAAACAAAATTTATAATGATGCACTTGTTATATTTTGGGCCTAGTCCGCAAGTTTTAGGAACGCAACTTGGGTTGGCTCGGGCATTTGTTAAATTTTGAATGGGCCAAAACCTCAATCTAAGCCCAACCAGTTGAAATTCTTCAATTTGGGCTGCACTCTTATCAATATCAGGTTTGGCTCTCAGACCAACCTGATTCAATTTTGTGCCCTAGTATATTTTCTATTTTTCTATTGTTTTGAAAAAATAAATAAATAACTAAGAAAAATCTATGATGCTAAAAAGTAAGGGTGGATTCAAGCCAAATACTTAGCTATTCAAGGTCGGCTCGCTAAAATAGTCTTAGCCTCTTAGGCTCGAGCTTGATTTGAGCTAGACCTAAGCTCGTGCTCGGCTCGACTCGATTCAAGCTTGACTAGAAGCCAAGTTTTTTCTAAAAAATAAAAATTATACATATAAAAATATTTTTTATTTTACATACAACAAAATAAGAATTATAAAAATTATTTATTATATATATATAATAAAAAAACATACATATAAAAATAGTTTTTATTTGACATACAAAAAATAAGAATTATAAAAATTATTTACTATTATACATAAAAAATAAAAATATTATTATATATAATAAAGATTATTTATTTTATATATTTATATTTATATGTATATGTATGCATGCATGTATGTATGTATGTATGATTAGTAAATGATCCTATGTATCAAGCTTGAGCTCAGCTTGAAGCTTGGTTCAAACTGAGCCGAACCAAGCTCGAATAGCTCATGAAAAACTCGACTCTTGGCCACCCCTATTAAAAAGACATGATACATGAAAGACTTTGATCAATCAAAAGCCCCATGAATTTTGTTGAAAATCCACCTTAGTGGGAGGAGAAAAGAACCCAAGAAAGACACTACTCAGTACGTATTTGAAACTGATGTTGTTTTCTTTAAAAACTATGCAACATCAGCACCACATTTGAAATCTTTTTTTTTTTTTTGAATAAATGCTCACTATTCGGTTGGACATTTTCTTAAAAAAACATTTTATTTGACCATACCTTAAACCGGATTGCATTGGAACCAATGCCATTTTTTGGAACCATTGTTGTTATCGCATTGGTGTGCTATTTTTTGAGAGGTGTTTATTGAGAAAACGGTACTACATTGGTATGCTATTTTCTCTAAAATCATTTTTTGGGGATCATTGCTATTGCCACCACATAGGGATTTCCCAATGCCACATTAGCAAACTATTACTAGCAATAGTACAAAAATGAGAAAACACTAAAAAGGACATTTTCTCAAATCACACATTTCTCGATTTTCAAGGCATGGTCTGAAAAAATATTTTTCTAAAAAAAAATGTGTAACTAAACATCTTGTATGATCTGAAAAAATGGATTTCATATATGGCACTATTTTTCCAAGAAAACAACATCAGTTCCAAACACTAACTTAGGGTCCGTTTGTTTTGTAGGAATAGGGGTCCGGAATTGGAATCAGAATGGTTCAGGCGTTTGGTTGGGTGGAATCGGAATCCGATTCCCATTTCAAGTGGAATGGCAATCCCCCATTTTCGGGAATGGCCATTCTTGGCCCACCCACCCCCCGGGAATTGGAATCTCATTCCCGCTCTTTCACATAGAAAAACCAAAACGACAAAAAAACCCCTCAAACCTCTTCTAACCCGATTTCAACTATCTAACCCTCACTCCTCTCTCTCTCTCTCTCTCACTTTCTCTCTCCGTCTCTCATTACTTCCTCATTTAGCAGCTGGAGTTCGAAGTAGTGATCTGAATTTCAGAACCAAAACTCCGGCGACGGTGAGAACAAGGTAAATCACCATTTATTTTTTTCTCTCCTATTTCCTATTCTTCTTCTTCCTCTCTTTCTCTCTCTAACACACTTTACTTTTTCATTTCTCCCCAGTTTTTTCGTTGCAAACTTGATTAGACCACAACAAGGTTTGTTTCTTTCTTCCACTTGTTGTTTCTGCTCACCCTAAGGTTTGCTCCTTTTATGCCATATATCAACTGGGAGAAAAAAGCCTACTAGTCGTTGCTCTTATGGCCTTCTTGTGGTTGACTTCTTTGGTAATTATTCTTTATATCTAAAAATCTCTTTTTAAGCCTTCTCAATGATTAATGCAACACCGATCAGAAGTAGTTGGCTATCATCTTATATTTTTCTATTTAATTAGCTTTTCATTCACATCTTTCTGGGTTTTCTCTTTTCTTTTATCAAGTCCTCTGCTTTCACATTTTCTATTTAATGGCCTTCTTGTGGTTTTCTCTTTTTATAGCCCTTTGTCAACACTTGATTTTTATTTGGTTCGTCGTTTAAACCTCCAATTTACCCCAAATTCTCAATCAGACCCATTCAACCTTTGCGAAATACCCAAAAAACCCGAATTTCACCCTGAAAGCCCTTAGATTCACTGTTAAACCTATCTGATGCCCTTGATCGACCCCCACTTACACCTCAACCATTAGATCAGACACAACCACCAGACCCAGAACCTCCCAAAATACCTACCCATGAAATTTTAGCTTGAAATTCCTCCATTTACCCTTTCATCAAACAAAGATTCCATTTCAACCTTTATCATTAGTCTAAACACTCAAAACCCAAATTCCCTTGACCTTGACACATCTGAACCAATGATCAAATCACACCATTAAACTCCGGATACATCTAAACACCTTCCCATAAAGTTCCAACCCCAGATTCCTCCATTTTCCCTTTATCAAACCAATATTTCGTCCCGAAACATCCCATCGATCCAAATTCATATGATCTTGACCCTCTAAGACTGATCAAACCTCACCATCAGATCCCAGACACCCCCAAATACCCACCTGTGAAATTTCAGCCCAAAACACCTCCATTTACCATCAATCATACCTAAATTCCATTTCAAGGCTCCAAATTGACCGGATTCCAAGTCCGCCCGATCCGGGCCTAGTTGGCCCAATCCAACCTTACCAATAACCTCAGACTATCTGAAAACCCTACCTTGTAAAGTTTCACCCAAAACAAACATTGTTTACCCCTCGATCACACAAACATTCTATTTTAAGCCCCTAGATTAACTAAATCAAGCCCTTTCCATATCTTTTCGATCTAGGACCATTTGGCCCAATCTAACCCCACCAATCAACTCAGAATGTCCTAAAATCCCACTCTGTAAAAATTTCATCCAAAAATACCCTTATTTACCCTTTCATCTAAAAGATTCCATTTCGGTCAATCTCACTAGCCTACTCACGCAAAACCTTTCTCAGCGGTCAAACCCATCTCAACCTTCAATTTTTTTTACCCGAAACCACCCACCATTGGATCAGAACCCCAGTTCAACCCATTAGACCCGGTTTGACCCAATTGTTTAAAATTACCAAAATACCCCAATGTTCTCCAAAATTATAAAAATACCCCCAAACTACACAAGATGCCTCACACCAGCCTCACACGTACATCTTACCATGCATTGGAAGAGACCACTGTTAAGGGATTTCTCGAAGGGGATTTTCACTGTCTTCTCCCTTCGAACGAAGAAACTAGCGACGACAATTTCTCCCCCTCCCAGCCATTCATTCTTCATCTCTCTCTCTCTCTCTCTCTCCATCTATCTCTCTCTCTTTTTCTTCCCATTTTTTCCTTCCTCTCCTACCTTCGACCAGCCCTGTTCATCATCTTTTCCAAGAACACTGAACTCCTAACGATGGTACTACCCCAACATTCTTACACAACTCCAGCGTATATCTGATATCTCAACCATCATTCGATTTAATTTTCTTCTTGTATCATCTCTCCTCTTCACCCCATCATTCAAGGCTTTCTGTAAACAATACATGAAAGCTATGTTCTTGGTCCTCATCATCGGTTAACCCGAAACATTAGCAACGGTGGAAATCCAACCGTTCTATCCTTCCTTTCCGTTTCGAAGGAGATTTATAACTAAGGGGATCGTCCACTCCCATAAAACTTTCGATCAGAAACCGTTTCACCATCATTGATCGAGAAAACAGTTCGAAGTTGCGCTAACTAAAATCTCCCATTTACATTGTCCTCCATCTGGCCAAAATCAGCCCAGGTAAGTCCTGCCTGCGTCATTTATAGCAGATAAGGGCAACTTTTGGGCCCTAATATCAATAAAAGTAATACTTTTAAAAAATTTTCAAAAATAGGTTAACTTTTAAAAAATAATACCAATCAAGGGCAAAAACACTATTCATCATCTTCCTCTTGCAATCCATTCATCAGTGCCACCGTCCGTCGCCTTCAGCAACGCCTCCGCCTATCTCCACCCACCTCCGCCTCCAACAACGTGCCACCGACAACGACACTAGTGGGAGGAGGTGGCGGCATTGGGTAGAGGAATGACCACCAACGCCGCTACCGCTGTCACCGCCTCTGCCTCCGCCCACCTCCGACATTGTTGCTGGAGGTGGAGGTGGAGGTGGGTGGAGAGAGGCGAAAGCGTTGTCGGAGGCGGCGGTGAACGCAGTGCTGATGAATGGATTGCAAGAGGAAAAATATGAACAATATTTTTGCCCTTAATTTATATTATTTTTAAAAAGTTAACCTATTTTTTATTTTTTTTAAATATTACTTTTATTGATATTAGGGCCCTAGAGTTGCCCTTGTTATAATCCTTTTTTTTTATATATATCTCATTTCTTTTCCTAATTTCTTGCCATGAAGTAATAGGCATTGGGTTGGCTCTCGGAGCAGCGAAGAAGCTCCCTGCCGAACCAGGGGCGGATCAGCCCGTCAGGTTACTCGGCCATGAAAAGGCATGTTCGATTTTGGTATGCCGGATCCGATCCAATCCGGACTTGTCGTACCTGACAAAAATCAATGTTGTCGTCATGGTCAGTGTGCAAATGCGAACTGAATGCTAGGGTTGTTCACGGGTCGGGTTGGGTCGGTTTACTGCGGTTTTTCCAACTGACCCGACCTGGTCGGGTTACCTGACATAGAAACCGAAACCGACCCAATGTTAAGCAAAACCGACCTGGTCGGTTTGAGTCGGGTTGGGTCGGTTTTGGTCGGTTTCGGTTCTAAGTTCATTCTTGTGATAAAATCTTGTTTATTTTAAAAACAGTCATAAATTGAACATCATTTCAGCCATCTCCTATGATAAAATTTAAATGAAAAGTTAATCACAAAAGTTGTTCATTAATCACTATTCACTAATCCAAAGTTTCTTGCAACCATTCAAAAACTAGGTGGCCTAATGGGCTTTGAAACTTCATATTTGAACTAGGAACTAAGTCGGTTCGATTCGGGTCGATTTTGGTTTTTTTGTGTGAAAACCGAAACCAACCCGAATCATCGGTTTAGGAATTTGCACAACCTGAAACCGATCCGTGCTGATGAAAACCCGGCCGACTCGGATTGGGTCGGTCCGGGTTGGTCGGTTTGGTTATGAACAGCCCTACTGAATGCCAAGCCAAATGGTCGAGTCATTTAAGAGGCCCGTGACGGCAAAGCCCGTGATGATAGCATTCACCCAAAAAGAGAAAGGAAAGGAAGACGAAACCGACGAACCTCACAAAAGGATCTTAGGTTTCTGTATCTTCGCTTTTCAATTTCTCTTTGATCGTTTCTTTCAATTTCTATATTTTCTTCCCGGATTTTTCTCTCCGTAAAAGAAGATGTTGGAGAAGATCGGATTGCCGGCGAAGCCATCGCTTCGAGGAAATAATTGGGTGGTCGACGCATCTCACTGTCAGGGATGTTCTTCTCAGTTTACATTCATTAATCGAAAGGTTTGACTTCTCTCTTCTTTAATTTGATGACCCTGTTTGGATTTTCTGTTATTTCTCATATTTTTCTTCGAAATCGGTGTTGCAAAATTTTCTTCCCCCATTGATAAGATGGATTATGATTTTGCTTTTACGTATTGTATCCTATTTTCGTTTTCTTTTGTAAATTGTTCATTCATATTGATTGTACAGACATTTTAAGTTTCTTACTGTCAATCTTCGACAAACTCGTTTTACGTTTGACTTTTAAAGGTAGCATTGGTATCAATTAGTGTGAATTAGGAGTGCTTTTACTTTTTAATGTTTACTGAGAAAAACTAGAATTGTTTATACACTATATCATGTGGAGTTATTAAGAAACAAAACAAAGTTTAATTTATTCTTCTGGGAGCTCAATTGGATCTATTAGTTGCATAGATGCTATGGGGACTACTAAATTCTACTCAAAAGTGGCTAACGGCAGATAGAAAGATGACACTATATGACATGATTCACTGCAACATTTAGTGAACCGAAAGCAAAAGGTTTACTATTGGGTTTGGGGTTGATCTAGAAACTACATGATATTCCTTAACCTTCAAGGCTTCAAGTCATTCCTCAACCTTTGAAATGAATAGTTCTATCAACATGGTAGTAGAGGGATTGCTAATTTATTTTAAGGTTCTTTTCCAGTATTCTTCCTCTTTCTGTCTTATAGATATTCCTTGCTTTGGAGTTTCAGCATCATTGCCGGAGATGTGGGGGCTTGTTCTGCAACAGTTGTACGCAACAGAGAATGGTCCTACGTGGTCAAGGTGACTCACAAGTTCGGATATGTGATCCTTGTAAAAAACTTGAGGAGGCCGCACGATTTGAGATGCGGCATGGGCAGAGGAGCAGAACTGCAAAAGGTCCATTTCAGTAATTCTAGTATTTAGTATAGTTAAGTTAGACATGTAGAAGATTATTTCCTCTATTCCAATTATTTGGGCACTTCTGGTTTCAGTTTGAAGTTCTCATCACTATGTTACAATCTCTGTCCTTTTATTATTTATTTATTTTTTCATGTCTTTGATTTTTTAGCTTGTTAAGTGGAATGAATGTTTGTTGCTTATTGTTGTGTTCTTTTTCATCTTTTAGATTTTGTTTCCATCTTTTCATGAGGGAAAGTGATTGAACTATTGGACCTGCTGGTGCTACAAAATTTCTACTTCTTCACTCTTTTCTTTTAACTGATCATTTTACCCTACCACATGTTTTTCCCAAATTTTTAATGACATCTTTTTTTTTTTTTTTCTATTCTTGAAGCCAAATTGTACAGGAACATTTTTCCTATACTGTACCCTTTCCTTATAGGCATTTTCTAGCCATGCCTTGTAGAAATGCATTTATACATGATAAATAAAATCAACTTGAAGTATCTTCAGTTCAAACTAAAATTGACTTTGATGAACTTGAACTACTACTGTTTTTTTCTTCTTTTGATAAAGGTGAAGAATTGTATTAAGTAAAGTACTGTTGGGTTAAGTATATAATTACTGAACTAATCTTACTATTAGCTTTAATTAAAATTGTATGCACAGTGCTATTGTCGGCAGCATATATTCCTGGCTAGGTGTCAACTAATTTGGTTTGCAACTAATAGATGGCTATACAAAAAGTATATGTGTTTTAAATATTAAAAAGGGGAAAAAGGTGAGGGATCAACTGTTAAGGCTTTCTATCAAAAACGTGAATAGTTGAGGTTGAGATGTAGGTATTAGGTAAGATTCTTCAAAGTTTGGTAAAACAGGCTAAGGAATCACCCTAAAACTGGGTAACGGCACAAAATAAAGGCTTTTAATTGACTGTTAGTGTGGAGACAGGCCCCTGGAAAACTCTTATCCAAGCCTTTTTAATATTGCAGAAAACAAGGAGGCCCCACTGTGCCTGATTGTTCTTTGTATACCAATTATTGTATGGTCCCCCAAGTTTAGAAGGAATATTTACCATTGGGAGATCGGGCAATTAGAGGAGTTGCTCTGTCAGATCCAAAATCACCAGCTGAACACCAATGTTGAGGACAACAGAGTCAGAGGTGGGATAAATCTGGATGCTTCTCAGTTAAATCTATGACCAGTCATCACACACATGCTTCTAGCTTCTCCTATAGATCTGTTTGAGTTTGTAAAGTTCCATTTAAAGTGGCTTTTCTAGTTTGGATAGCTGCTCTTGGCAAATGTCTAACCAAAGACAAGCTCATCCGAAGGGGTATAAACCTTCCATCCAGCAGCTGTTCTTTATGCAATATTTGACCTGGAGACTGCTGACCATGTCTCTCTGCAATGTCCTATAAGCAGTAAAGTCTGGGCTCATTTTCTTAGTAGTCTTTAGTTGAGCTGGGCCTTCCCAAATGATTGTTGACTGTGGTCTTTTGAGATTAATTTGAGAGGAGAGTAGTTCCAGGATGTTTTATATATGCATGTGATCCTCAGGCTGTAATAGATTTAATTACTTTAAGCGTTTCTAGTAGGATATTTAGAGCAGTGTTATGGTAAGGCAATCGCTAGTTGTTTTAGCCTCTCTAGGTTTGATGGGGGGTATCCCATCCCCCAACCCCCCAACCCTGGTGGCAGTGGGATTTAATCCCAAGTCTCTGCTACAACTAGCCAGGAGAATTTACCAACTGAGCCACCATCAGTTTGTGATTTATCCTCTTTAGTCCGTGCAATAACTAGTTGGTGCCTACTGCCTAGATGATGACTAGTCAATGAAAAAAATAGGTTTGAAATTTAAGACATTGTTGCAATCTCAGAAATAAGTCCATATAGATACAAACATGTTCTATATTATTCTAAATAATTAGAGATGCAAACAAATAAATAAATCTTTAAAATGACTTTGTGGTTGACTATTCATTAATCATCTAGTTGATCTTATTGATGCTTAATCATACTAGGCAACAACATCATATTGACCAACTAATTAGTGATACAGTGATCTGGCCCTCAGCTGACTAGTTGACACTTCGATAAGACTGATTTACAGTTTATGAGTTACAGGAATCTCGGTTGATTCAGTTATTACAAATTGATATTTGATTAAGGAATCTCACCTTCTTAATTGAAATTAAGAAAATGCCTTCCCCCCTGCCACCCCTCCCCCCAAATAAAAAAGGATTTGATTACCATAAGAGTTACTACTTAGATATTGGCAGTTGAGGTATTTAGGGAAATCTTAGTTGATTCACTTAGTACAAATTGGTTTTGATTCAGGTATCTCACCTTCCTAATTGAAATTGAGGAAATGTCCCCCACTATTTTCAGTGGTTCCTCTAGTGGGTCTTAGAGGATAACAATACTTCATTGGAATGCTAAATTCTTGGCTTCCGGATTGAACACCCTATTCATCTGGGTTTCTTGATTTGCTGATATTGCGGATGGTGCTTGCTTGAAATGGTGCATCAAGAAATCTTGTTCTATATCTTGCTTTGTTACATGGTTTGTGCAATGTTCACCGTTGAGAGATATATTGTATTTGGGTTGTTGGAGGTTACAGGGTATATTTGTAATATTGTTAAATTATGAGGACTTGTATGTGTTTATGGGAGAAAAGGGGCTTATGTGTAGTTCTGATATAATTTGGTCTTTTGCTTATTTAAGCGAGTGGTTGTGTGGGATTAGGGTTGAGTGAGTGAGAGAGAGA
Source organism: Nelumbo nucifera (assembly GCF_055504915.1). Taxonomy (NCBI): domain Eukaryota; kingdom Viridiplantae; phylum Streptophyta; class Magnoliopsida; order Proteales; family Nelumbonaceae; genus Nelumbo; species Nelumbo nucifera. Next base: position 140,148,387 of record NC_142649.1, on the reverse strand, counting down.
GAGAGAGAGCTGTATCTTGTTTTCATTGTGGATATTTTTCCTCTCCTCCCATGGATGTAGGCTACCAAGTCGAACCACGTTAAATCTTGGCATTCTCTCCATTTCTTCTTATTTTCTCCTTGATTTGCTATTCTGTTTTATGTTACTTGACATGCACCTTGTTATGTTTCTATGTTGGTGTATATCTTTTGGCTCTTTATGCTTGTATACATGTATGTCTGTATAAGGATCAAAGACCAAGGCGGGATACAAAATTTTCATTAAATTGTCCTGAGCAAAAAGATTAAAAAAATGTGATTCATCCATCACATAGAAAAAGAAATGAAAGGATAAAAGTACATCAATTGAATAGAAATGGTTTTGGTAATGTATACAAATATGATAGCAATGATAAGGAATTTGCAGAAATTAGGTTGCAATTCATTAGTTCAAAAACCATCACTTTCTGTTAAAATAATACTTGACCTGGTTTTAGAAACCTTAAAATTTTTATGTCCTACTGAATTCAATTAAGCCTCATTCCTAATTGAGGATTCCTACATAAAACCTACTCTGTGATTCTACTTTAAGTGAAATAATCTTCTACCAACATATCACAAATAGGTTTCTTTGATTTTCCCCTGTGATTCCTAATTGAGGATTCCTACATAAAACCTACTCTGTAATTAAGCCTCATGGAGTTTTTTCTCATAGGTTTCTTTGTTGCCTTTAGGGCTTAGAAAACCTTAAAAATTCAACATAAAAAAGATAAAGAACCTAGTATTTTCTAAGTATGTCTTTATGTTCTTTGTGTGTAATGTTGGAATGTATTAGTTCTTTATGCGCATCTGTACAGTAATGACCTTAAACTTTTTTGTTTCCCTTCTGTCCCCTTTATTTTAAATAGTAATTTCATTATAAATCGTAAAGTGTTACTTATGCATCCTTGCACGCAGTCATGCATCAAGCGGGATAAACTCGGGTTTTCAAATGGAAATGGATCAACATCTAATTGTTCTCTTCTGCATCCTTGATTTAGGTAGATCAAAACTGACATCAAAGCACGAGGAGGAAGTTCTAAATCAAATTCTTGGGAGTGACAGGAAGGAGACCTCTTTAGGACATATTTCCACCTTTGACATGGTCTCCAATCTTCAAAGGGCTACAAGCAGTGCATCTTGTTCAAATATAAATGAAGAATCTATTGCCCAAGATGGAGAACAAGACATGCATAGGTGTGTCACTGTGGACATGCAAAATCCTGCTCCAAGTGAGATGGGAAGCACAAGTCCAGAAGAGTTGCGTCAGCAAGCACTGGAAGAGAAAAAGAAGTACAGAATTCTCAAGGGAGAAGGAAAACCTGATGAAGCCTTAAGGGCCTTTAAGAGAGGAAAGGATCTTGAGAGGCAGGCTTTAGCTTTAGAAGCTGCATTAAGAAAGACCCGCAAAAAGGCTTCTTCTAGTAGTCTGGCTGACATCCAGAATGTAAAAGATGGCCTAAAAGAATCAGGTCAAAAGAGTAAACGATCTCATACAATGCTTAAAGAAGAAAAAGGTGACCTTGTTGCTGAATTGAAGGAATTGGGATGGTCTGACATGGATCTTCATGAAGCTGGTAAAAAGAAAGAAAAAATCAGTTTGGAGAGTGAACTGTCTAGCCTTCTTGGAGAAATCCCTCAAAATTCTAAAGGCAAGGGAAATGGGAACATTGATAGGAGCCAGGTCCTTGCTCATAAGAAAAAGGCTCTCATTTTTAAGCGGGAAGGGAATCTTGCAGAGGCCAAGGAAGAGCTAAAGAAAGCCAAGGTTCTAGAAAAGCAACTTGAGGAACAGGATTTCTTGGCTGAGGCCGAAGACTCAGATGATGAGCTAGCTTCTCTGATCCATAGTATGGATGACGATAAACAAGATGGATTTTCAATTGGATATGAGCAGGACCCAGGTTTTAACTTTGAGAACTTCGTTGATGTTGCTGATGATCTTGGTCTTGATGGTAATTTTGAAGTTACAGCTGAGGATATGGATGACCCAGAGATAACTGGGGCCCTAAAATCATTGGGTTGGACTGAAGAATCTTCTCACCCAGAGAACATTATATCCCAATCTGTTTCAATGGACAGGGAAGCATTATTAAATGAAATCCTTTCTCTGAAAAGAGAGGCTCTAAACCAAAAACGAGCAGGTAATACTGTGGAAGCAATGGAACAACTAAAGAAAGCTAAGTTACTTGAAAGAGATCTTGAGATGTTGCAGTCTCAGGCAGACATCTCTGCATCTCTTTCTTTGAAGCAAAAGGTTCAAGCCTCACAGACTATTGAAAATTCATCTATCTCGATTGAAGTGGATAATGGAACTGTTGGGTTATCGAAAATTATGGATTCTGAATTCCCCAAGAAAAGTAAGCTAATGATTCAGAAAGAGCTTTTGGGTCTGAAGAAGAAGGCTCTTGCTTTGAGGAGGGAAGGAAGATTGGATGAGGCAGAAGAAGAATTGAAGAAAGGAAAGGTCCTTGAGCATCAATTGGAAGAGATGGAGAGTGCTTCTAAACTGAAGGCCACAAGAGCGAACATTGGTAGGAGGGAATCAGAATCAACATACAAACATCCAGATGTGTTTACAGCTCCTGCATTGGGAGTTGAAGGAGATGAAGTGGATGTGACAGACCAGGACATGCACGATCCTGCATTGCTCTCTATGCTTCAGAATTTGGGTTGGAACAATGAAGATGTTGATGCTGTAAGTTTGCAATCAAGTCCTTGTCATGGTGTTACATTGTCTGAACATGCCACTGAAACTGCTGCAACCCAAACCCCTCCTAAAGTCGTGGCACCAAGAAAAACTAAAGCTGAAATTCAAAGGGAACTCCTAGGCTTGAAAAGAAGGGCCCTTGCTTTGAGACGCCAAGGAGAGGCTGAGGAGGCTGAGGAAGTGTTGAGAACGGCGAAGGTATTAGAAGCACAACTTGCAGACATGGAAGTTCCACTTAATACTCTTAATCCACAAATGAAGCAAGCAAATACATACCTTGTCCAGAAAAATGAAACCACTAATCCTCCTTCAACAAGTTCTGCTGGGCAAGAAGATGAAGAGGTTGTAACAGAAGAAGATATGAATGATCCAACACTTCTCTCTGGTCTAAAGAGTTTGGGCTGGAGGGATGAAGATGTTGAACTTCTTAGCAAGCCAACAAGACCTTCTAAACATCTAAATGAACAAGATACTGATTCATCTGTGATCAAACTCTCTTCTGAAGTCCCAGTTGTGTCATCAAGAAGAAGCAAAGCTGAAATCCAAAGGGAACTCCTAGGTTTGAAAAGGAAGGCCCTTGCCCTTAGACGACAAGGAGAGAATGAAGAGGCTGAGGAAATCCTAAGGACGGCAAAGGCATTAGAAGACCAAATGAAAGAGTTGGAAGTCCCAAAGCAAGATCTTCTGCCAGATTCTACCAAGGGACCGAATTACCCTGTGGTTTTGATTGCCCAAGAGGAAAATGGAAATATAACAGCTGTGGGAGAAGTAAGTAAAGTAGCAGCTGAGTCAACGGAGGGTTCAAAGGATAAAGTAGCTAAATTGCAAATTAACTTGGGTTGGAAGGACAGTAACACAGCAAAACCTCCTCCAGGTAGTTCTGCCAGACATGTCTCTGAAACTTCATGGTCCATCAGGGATCAGACTCCATTAATAGAAGTTGGCTACTCTGATGACAAGAGAGAAGTCGAAAACGTGTCCTTTCCCCAGTCACGTCAGTCTGCGAACCTGATTGATTTGTTGACTGGAGATGACTGGAGACGTTCCCAATTATCTATTGAAGAACCACAAAATAAAGGAAACATCACTTCTGATATGTCTAGTGTACCCACACCGCCAGGAACCTTTAGGAGCACAAAAATGGAAATGGGCAGTAAAGAGGCAATTATTTCTGAGAATAGTGGAAAAACAGTTCTTATAATCAATAATGGACTGAAGAATGAAGTCAATTCTGCACCACAATCTGTTTCTCATGACAATAAAAACTCTTTGCAGCAAGACATATTGGCTCATAAAAGAAAGGCTGTTGCTTTGAAGAGAGAGGGAAAATTGGCAGAAGCTAGAGAGGAATTGCGGCAGGCAAAGCTCTTGGAGAAGGGTCTAAATGAAATCTCTCAATCCGATGCATCCATCTCTACTTCAGATCATACTTCTGTTGGGCAAGAAGTTCGTAGAACAGAAAGTCAGGCTCCAAAACCAATGTCAGGTCGAGATCGTTTCAAGTTGCAACAGGAGTCCCTTGCGCACAAACGACAGGCTCTGAAGCTGCGGAGGGAGGGTCGTACAGAAGAAGCAGAAGCTGAATTTGAGTTGGCTAAGGCACTTGAGATGCAGCTTGGAGAGATGTCAGGGAATGACACCGGAAATACTGGCAAATCTGTCAATGAAGAAAAAATGGAAGATTTGAGTGTTGAGGATTTTCTTGATCCACAACTTCTGTCTGCCTTGAAAGCAATTGGGTTGCAGGATGCTGACATTGTCTCTCGAGACCCAGTAAAATCAGAAGTTGCTAAACCAACTACTGCTAAGAGAGAAAACTCCAGTCAAGAGAGAAGTCAACTAGAAGAGCGCATCAAGGAGGAGAAGGTGAAGGCGCTCGGACTAAAAAGGGCAGGGAAGCAAGCGGAGGCCTTGGAGGCACTTAGGACGGCCAAACAACTTGAGAAGAAACTCAATTCATTGCCTTCGTAGTGAAGCAGACCTTAGAATGCCATATTCTGAGCCACAACTATCCTAAGCTCGTATAATTTCAAACCAATATTGGAAGTGGACATGTATGTCATATATTATGACATTCATGCCTTTTAAGCAATGTTTTAAAAAACGACGTGGAACTGAAACCGTTTTGGCCATTGGTTTCTGGGTTGATGGTTCAACCGTCCGGTTCAAATAGACAGCCCATTCTGACAATAAATTAAAAATTTAAAAATGGCCAAAACTGTTGAACGGGTCGATGGTTTGACCACCTGGGCCGATGGGTCATTGACCGATTCAACAATTTTTTTTCAGGGACCCGGTTTAGGGTAAAATGGAACTGGTTGCCTTGACGGTTCCAGGGCCAAACAGTCCAACCGTCTATGTCAATGGTGGTTCGAAAACCATGCTTTTAAGGCTTTTCCCAAATTGTAAAAGAATTATTGATCAGTAAATGTTTCTCTTGTAAGCAAGGTTCAAACTTCAAAATATCAATATGTATTGACCGATACACATCATGCCAGGAGATTCCCAAATATGTCCCTACAGGGGTTGTATCGGGTCAGACCATGGTTCAGAGGGTAGTTAGGACTTAAACCAACCCTTTCGAAAAAAATAACTAAAACATAAAAAACACCGACACATACCGATAACGCTACCTTGCTTGTAAGTTTCAATTTCCACATCAAAGCTTCTTGTTTCATTTGCTTTATATTTTTCAATTATTTTATTACGGTGCCTCTTGGGCTGTTACCATGAGTTTCGGTGGTTCAAACAAGACAAAATTGTAATTCTTTTGAACTCTTTAGCTCAAGGCGCCCTCGGATCGAGACAAACGTCCTCCCAAATTTTATTGAAGAATCTCTTGCAACAGATTCCACACGATTCCACCATAATTTCGATTGATGAATGAATTCGCCCCAAGGGCTTTCAAAAATCAAAACAATGGACAAAAAGAATCACTCTGCATGAAGCATTTCAGTTATAAGGGGGGCCTGATAAAGGCCAAAGCAAATGATGCCTGGCAACTGATCTGTTGGCCCACAAAAGATAGTTGATTGCTTACCGGAGTCATCAGTCACGTAAGTCCCTGGTCCACAAAAGATAGAAGAGGGCTAAAAGCCCAAACAAATGCAATTGAAAAAGAACAGGAACAAAGAGAAGAAAAGGAAATTCAAGAAACTTCAAGTATTGAACCCAGGTACTTAGCGACCCTATTATCTATCCATTGTCCTTAATTTATCATTACGAAACTTTCGAGCCCTTGGAAGTGGGGGTTCACTTTAAGATAAAACGGAAATCGGCAGGCATAGGAAGGAAAATGGCCAACGCTTCAGGAATTATAATCCATATAGAAAGAGACTAACAAAGAGAAATAATATTGGAATTTATTATGATTCCGGTTTCGCACTTGGCGTGCAACGTTATTAAGTTGTAAACCCAGAATTCCCAAGGACGTTAACAAGTAACAGGCAACATTATTCTACACTCTCTAGTAACAATAGATTTTAGCCATTGTCTCATTATCCACCCATTTTGATGTTCCCGTGTTTCATAGTTCAATAATCAATCAGCTCAGTAGTCACTGTGACCTAATCTTTTGCCAAGTACTGTGGATCATCAAAGCTCTCTTGAGGCAAAATAGAGAACTAGGATTGCTGATCCAAAAGAACAAAAAACCCACGAGAGAGAGAGAGAGAGAGAAAGCTAGGATTTATAAACAGTACTGCCAAACTGAATCGTTTCAAACTTTCAATACATCGGTCGCTCAGATGGGGCTCCATTATCCTCAGATCATGCCGGTGGTGTTCTTGGTCTTGCATACTCAGCAAAGATAACCCACCCATCGAGAAACTACAACCAAGACAAAAATTAGAGGACCATCAATAAATATAAAATCAATTACAAAAGAGAGGATACGTGTTAGTAAAATAATTAAAAAAAATTAGGGTTTCAGGACCAGGTGGTCAAACCTTTTTATAAGTAACCAGAAGAAGATAAATACTAGTAAAAGGAAAGAATAATTTATATTGAAGAACAGGAAGAATCAGCGGGAGGATAAAGAAAGCCCAAATAACTCTAGATGTTGATTTTGCATTAACACAGAGATGTCTGAAAACTTCTTGCAGCAGCAGCATCCTTCAGGATAGTGGTGGCAATTGGGCAGGTTGGGTTGGGTTTGGTTTGGGTTGAGCTTCAACCCAATTCATCTAATCCACCAACCCATTAATAACCCAGTTTGATAAAGTTAAATGTGTTAGGTTCAACCCAAACCCGCCTTGATCCAATCCAACTCACCCAACCCATTAATCTTATGGAGAAGTACGGACAGGTCCAATGCAGAGCTATAAACATTCAAAATGTCAAAAACCCCCACTCTACACACCAATGCCCGCCCGTGAATTGGCATCAATTCCGAGCTGGCACCCCCCCAACTGTACTTTGGGCCTAAAAATTCTGACCCTGGGCTGAACTGCCATTCTCCCTTAATCTTATAACAACTTGGTTTATGTACTTAAAAGAAAAAACCAATTTCCTTATAACAAATAAGTTGGTCATGGCTTGATGGTAATAGTGATTATTCTCTACACAAGTGAAGATTCAAATCACATTACATGCATATTATTTTTACAAGGAGAATAAAAAGCAATTAAGCACATGGACCCATTTGACTATGTTCGGGTTTCGGGTTTGGCCAAACCACTTAGGTTCAAATCGGTCAAACCAACTTGAACCATCCGGATCCAGGTTGTGTTGGTTTGGTACAGACTTGCCCAAATTGTGTAAGGTCCAGACAGGACCAGGTTGAACTGACCCGGGTCGGTCCGAATTGTTTGGATCCAAGTTGGTATGGACCTGGTTAGTCTAGATTACTAGGTTGTTTGGGTTGATTCAGGTTGGGTATAGTTGGGACATTTGCACTAGAATCAAATCGGACCAAATTGGGCCATTTGACTGAATTTGGATTTATGTCGATTTGGGTAAACTATGTTGGCTCAAGCCAAAACTAATTTTAGTCAATAATTAATAGAAAATTAACGTATTAATTTTAAATTATTTCACACAAATGAAGAAAATTAAAGAAAATGGCTAAGGAATTCACACTTGTATCATTAACGGTCAACCCAATGGATATCCACAACCCATTTAAATTGACCCAATGGGTCATAACCCATTTCCAACCCGCCAAGTAAATGGGCAGGTTGGGTGGGTTGGATGGGTTCAACAGGTTTGGTGAGAAATTGCCACCTCTACTTCAGGCACAGAAGGACGAGTGGTAAGTTTTGTCAAAGTTTCAAGCTAGGTTTTATCGAAGCTTCTGAATATAGGTGATTTCCTGAAGTCTGGATCTCCTGCCCACGTTTATCGCGGCCACACATGGAGAACATCTCATCCTCTGCATAGTATTATGCAGGGGGAGATGTTCCCAATTCACGGAGGATAGTGTATTGTGGGTACGCGTGGGCAGAGTGATCGTGGGCAGGAGATCCGGAGTCGATTTCCTGGGGGTGTCAATGAAGGGTCTAGGAGTGACAAAGGAATATCCAGTGGCAATTGAGAGAAAAGTTTTGGAGGAAAAAGGGAGAAGAGGGCGCAAAACAGACAATTAACTGTTTAGGCTGGCTTGGGGCTTGAATGAGAAGGCCGGTAGTGTGAGTCGGGGTAAGAAGACGGGTAAGGAGCGGTGAAATGGTAAAAGGACCATGGATGTGAAGTTTTATATATCAAGCTTAGTTTCATTAGTGGTGTATATATGGACTCGTTTAAATTAGCGTCTTGGAATACAAGGGGCCTAAATTCAGGTTGTAGGAGGGTGGTTACCAATGCGTTTTTGAAAAAATGGAATCCGGGTATTCTGTGTCTTCAGGAAACGAAGATGGAGAAGATAAATCAGACAGTAGTGAGAAGTATATAGGGGTGCAGCTGTGATTGGGTAGCTTTACCTACAGAAGGAATTGTTGCGGGGATCCTGGTGGTATGGGATTCGGAGGTAATATCAGTCAAAGACAAAATTATAGGGCAGTTTCCAGTTTCACTGTTACTGCGTTCACAGGACAGGGACTGGGAGTGGGTCTTGACAGTGACATATGGGCCTAACAAAGAGGTTGAGAAACTCTTTTTGGGAGGAATTAGATGATACAAGAAGGAAATGGAGGTATCCTTGGGTTATAGGTGGGGATTTTAACGCGATCAGATTCTCCTATGAGAAGAAGGGTCAGAGAGAAAATAGGAGGGGAACGAGTGGTTTTGTGGAGTTTATGAGGAGGTGGGAGATGGTAGATTTACCGTTGCTGGGGGGGGATATACTTGAACAAACAAGCAGGAAGAAGCAACATTGGTTAAACTAGACATTTGTGGTGTCTACAGAGTGGGAGGAATATGGCTAAAAGGGAGTTTGACAAATTAGCTTATAAAGAGGAAATTAAGTGGAGCCAAAGGTCAAGGTGTTTGTAGCTGTGAGATGGATATAACACGAAATTCTTTCACAAAATGGTTAGTGCAAGGAGAGAAAATACAATAAAAAAATTGGAAATTCAGGGGATGGAAAGAGAGGAGGAAAGACAGATAAAAACACAGAGTGAATTTCTATGAAAACTTGTACAAGGAAGATTGGATATGCAGACCTACATTAGAAGGATTGCATTTTGAAACCCTCTCAGCAGAGCAAGCCAAAGAGTTGGAGAAGCCATTCACAGAAGGTGTGGGAAGTCATGAAGGGCTGTGAGGGAGACAAGGCACCAGGACCTGATGGTTTTACAATGCTTTTTTATAAGAAATGTTGGGAAATCGTGAAGCTTGATGTCCTAAATGTATTAAGAGAGTTTCATGACAGGGGAGCTCTCAAAAGAAGCCTAAACCACATGTTTATCACTCTAATCCCAAAGAAGAAAGGGATAGTAAGGCAGTATGATTCCAGACCAATCAGCCTTGTCAGTAGTTTATATAAGATCCTAGCTAAACTCTTGGCTAACAGAATGGAAAAAGTGATGTCAAAACTGATTGCTGAAGCTCAAGGTTCTTTCATAGGGGGGAGGCTGTTAGTAGATGGGGTTCTCATAGCTAACGAAGTAATAGACTCAAGAAGAAGTGGGTTCGCGCGTTTTCTGTGTAAGGTGGATATGTAGAAGGCTTATGATCATGTAAACTGGAATTTCTTGGACTACATGTTGAAGAGAATGAATTTCGGGGAGAAATGGAGGAATTAGATAAAAGTGTCTTTCTTCTTCCTCTTTCTCAGTTCTTGTGAATGGGAGCTCTTGTGGGAGGTTTAGAAGTTCTAGGGGATTAAGACAAGGGGACCCTCTATCTCCCCTCTTGTTCATTTGTGTGGCTGAAGCACCCTACAGGATGGTAGAGAGAGAACGGATGGGAGGACTGTTAGAAGGTTTTAAAGTAGGCAGTGGAGAAGAGGAGGTAACACTATCCAATTTGCAGATGACACCCTTTTCTTCTGTGATGCAGTTTGGGAGCAAATCTGGAATGTGAAGGCAATCTTGAGATTGTTTGAGGTGGTAACAAGTTTACATATATGCCACTTTATTGTGTTTGCATATAATTTCACTTGTTCTTTTTGAGGATCTTTAGGTATTGAAGATGGCTGTTACCAGGATTGGAGTCTTGACCTTCTGGTTGCCAGGAAGGTAGGAAGTTGACTATGGTGTGGTCATATTTTGCTAGCTTCTGGAAAACTTAATTTTGCATTTAGAAATTATGGAGGAGAAGTTTGTTCCAGCAACCAGGTGGAAGAAAGTCCTAGTTGTGGAAAAGAAGACTTTTCTGTTGGAAGAACTAGGTGGAGCTTCAGCGGTAAAAATCAGAGAAGAAAAACGATCCATGGTTATCTTATGTAGGGAGGCTTCAAGCTGGCTAAAAGGATTCTTCGATAGCATATTATTTGCCATTACAGAGACAGGTTAGAAAGGGGATCTTTGTGTGCTGAAGAAAAAATCCATAGTGGAGAAGAAGATGGCGGGAGAATTCATTCAACTGACTGAAATGTTTGGAAGGGGAAAAGGGCAGATTATTCGTATCCCTGCTGGAAAGGAGAAACAGGGGTGGCTGCAGTTCGCGAAGGCCCTGAATGAGTACAAGCAGAGACTGTGGTTGCTGGAAAGACAGTAGGAATGAGCATCGTCCACCTGATTCGAAGACTTCTTCTGAATCTCCTTGTAACGAGGAAAAGATGACGGGAGTTGGAGGTATCTGTGGTAACTCCCTCTGCTCAAAACTGATGGCTGACGGCGGTTTGGAGGAGTGGCAAAGAAGAAAGGTGGTTAGAATGGGTAAGAAGGTGGATAACTGAGAAAGAGTGCTACAGGATGTAGTGGCCTCTGTGCCGACGACAGAAAAGGCATTACTTCGTCCATTTGGGGAAACAGCAGCAACTTTAGATATGGATAGTAAAGCTAAGAATCTAATCAAAGTATCCACAAGAGAGGGAGTAGCGTCAGTGGAAAACTGGAATCCCTCTTGCAACAGGATGGAGGTAGATTATGAGTCCTTTCGTCTGAACATTGTGGGACTTCCCTTTAATCTTTGGACAGAGGAAACATCCCTTCAGATTGCAGCAATATGTGGAGGATTCATTCTGGATGTGGATGTCTGATCTTCGAGTGGCCAGCTTGCGGTTAGGGGGATCCAAGCCGGAAAAAATTCCAAGGTTGATCCAAGTTTTCTCAGACGACAGGTGGAGGCAAGTGTGGGTAGCGTCGGAAGTTGAATCGCTCCTTTGGGAGAAAGGGCGAAAGGTTGAAGATGATTACGTGGCAGATAGAAGGCCACGTGGTGAGGAGAGAAAGAGAGACACGAATGCCAATCATGGTTTTCCCCCAAAAGAAAATAAAAAGTTGGGCGAAATTAATTCAGGCTCCATTTTCCCAATTTTAGCTGGTTTTTCAAACTGTTTTGAATTTTGAAGGAACAAACCTGTGTCCTACGTGGAAGCTTTAAAAGGAGAGGAAGTAAGGCTTCTAAACCGGGGGTGAACCAAACAGTTGGGCCAGTTTGTTTTTCGCCCTCATGTGATAACTTAAATATCATGTGCGGGGTTGTGGGGGAATTGATGGGGTATGATGTTTCCCTAACAGCAAATCCTCTAGGAAATAGCCGCATTTACAGTGGGCTAGTTGACCTCCTTCAATGCAAGAAAAACCCAATCCTAGGTGCACAACATTAAAGGAAATGTAGGGGGATGAAGAAGATGGCAGTCGGTGGATAAACTGTGAAGTTTCTGATGAGGATAGCCTTTCCGATGAAGGATCCAGTATAGGAACTGTTGACCAGACTATCCAAGTTTGCTTGGAGGGTGAAGAGAATTTGTGCATCAGTGATCTGTTCGCGGCAGAGAGGGTCAGCAAGACTCAGTTTCAAGAGAGTTTTGTTGTTAAAGCCATTGAGCAGGTTACGCAGGGGGAGAAAGAATTCTGTGAAAACCTTGGTGCTCAGATGGAAATAATGTTGGAAGGGCAAGTGTAAAATGGTCTTAGCTTAATAAATCATGCTCAGGATCAGCAAGGGTCATCCTGTTTACAGAAAGAGTGTAGACTTCTCTCTGTCGAGCAACAAAAGTCAGACGAGCAGAGGATGATTGTACAGGGGATTGTAGGACTATGAAGGAGTCTCCTCCAAGGGGCACAGAACCAAGAGCTAAAAGTTTATGGTAGCCATGGATCACATTCAACCAGAAAAACCTGATGTCTTGATGGGCAACCATGATCTGAAATAGGGAGATAAGGAACCTGAAAATCCCCCTTCTGTACTTTGTATCCTGGTAATCCCTACAATTCTTGTATTTTTGGTTTTGCTACTGACTCCTCTTCTAGCTCTCATGCAGATAGCCCAACTCCAATTCTTGCTGTGATAAAGCCCATGGACTTGCCTGGTGGTGTAACAGGGGAAAACATGAGAGATGGAGGTTGTAGCATGGGGGGAGAAAAGGGTAAAGAAAAAATAGAACAGGAGAAGGATGATAATGTTGTAGTGAATGAAAAGGGAAAGGAATGTAGACCTGAAGCAGGGGTCTCGGTAGAAAGGAGACAAGGGAAAGAGGACCAAGTGGTGAACTTAGCAAGGATGGGGCTTAATATAGAGAAGGCTAAAGTTGTGAGCTCCCAAATGAAGAAAGGAAGAGGGGGAGGAAAAAGAAAGAAAAAATTGAATGAAGTGGAGAAGCTCATTAATGATGTAGAGGGGGACAAAGAATTTAGTGCTAGGGGAGGAAGAAGATAAGGAGGTTTATAGGAAGAGGAGTCACAAGGGAATTTTAGACAGCTTAATGAAGATCATCAGTTGGAATGTCAGGGGACTAGGAAGTGCCACAAAGAGGAGGTCAGTTAAGGAGTTGTTGAGGAAGGAAAAACCAGATATTGTGATGGCTCAGGAATCCAAAGTTCAGGAGGTAGATAAGAAGTGGATCAAGAGCTTTTGGGGAGAGAGAAATATTCAGCGGAGCATTGCAGCCGCATGGGGTGGGGTGCTTCAAGGGGAATAATTACAGCCTGGAAGGAGGATTTATTTCAATGTAGTGATGAGCTAGTGGGTAGATTTTCGGTCTCAAAGTTGAAGAATATTCAATTATTCAGGATGGGTTTGAATGGGTTCTCACTAATGTTTATGGTCCAAACTCTTCAGAGAAAGGGATAGAATGTGGGAAGAATTAGCACATATTCGAAGATTGTGGGAAGGACCTTGGTGTTTAGGAGGAGATTTTAATGTGACTAGTTTTGTGGATGAATCGGTTGGAGGAAGGCAGAGGGTCACTTCACGTATGAGGCATTTTAACAGTTTTATTGAGGCTTTTGAACTAAGAGACTTCCCTCTTGGTCAATCCTGTTTTACATGGTCCAGCCTTAAGGCTAATTCTATTTGTTCTAGGCTGGACAGGTTTTTAATGTCTCTTGATTGGGAAGAACATTGGATGGGCTTGAGGGGAAGAACATTACCCAGGATTACATCAGATCATTGGCCATTTGTTTATTTCAGAGGTCTTTGGATGGAGGTCCCACTCCTTTCAGGTTTGCGAACATGTGGCTTACCCATCCAGAATTCAAAGCTAAGGTAAAAGAGTGGTGGGAGTCCCAAAGCTTACAACCTATGTGGGAAGGTCAAAATTTTTGAAAAAGCTACAGAGGTTAAAAGGGGAAATTAAAGAATGGAACAAAGTGAAGTTTGGGAGAGTGGAAGAGAAAAAAGTTAGTTTAATCTCACAAATTGAGGAGATAGATAGGAAGGAAGTGCAAGGTGTCTTGGAAAACCAAAGCTTACTCTCTTGAGAGAGGAGATAAGTTGGAAGCAGAAGTCTAGGGAGAAGTGGATTAAAGAAGGTGATGGAAATACAACATTCTTCCATGCGTTAGAAAATGGCAGGAAAAGAAAGCGCTCAATCTCTTCTTTATTGGTGGAAGGTACCGAGATCACAGATCAAGGTGGCATTGCTAAGGCCTTTGCTGACCATTTCAGATTAATTTATCGTAGGCCAATTAATGAGAGGTGGTCACTTGATGGACTTGATTGGGAGTTTTTGGAAGAAAATCAAGTGGAATTGTTGGAGAAAGTTTTGAGGAAAGTAAAATTAAGGAAGCAATTTTCTCCATGGATAGATCTAAGGTTCCGGGACCAGATGGGTTCACTATGGCGTTTTATCAAGACTGTTGGGAGACAATCAAAGATGATTTGATCAAAGTGTTTAGGGAATTCAACAGAAAGGGGAGAATTAGTCCAAGGATGAATTCAACCTTTTTAGCCTTGATCCCAAAGAAGAAAGGTGACACCCAGCTAGGTGATTTCAGGCCTATAAGCTTAGTGACTAGTATCTATAATTGCCAAGGTACTTTCTCTGAGACTTAAAAAGGTCCACCCCTCAATCATTTCTCAGTTCCAAGGGGCCTTTACTCAAGACAAACACATAGTTGATCAAATCTTAATTTTAAATGAATGTGTGGAGGCTCAAAAAAGGTTAAAGAGAAAGGGAGTGGCAATTAAATTGGACTTGGAGAAAGCCTATGATCTAGTGGATTGTGAATTCTTGATTAATATCATGAAGAGGTGTAGTTTTGAGAATGTATGGTGTAAATGGATTAGAGGTTGTTTGCAAACAAGTCACTTTTCTATTTTAGTAAATGGATCAGCAGTTGATTTCATTGAAGGCTTACGATATCTTAGACAAAGTGATCCACTCTCTCCCTTACTATTTACTTTGGTGGCCGAGGTATTAAGTAAGTTGATTTTAAAGGCTAATTCCTTGCAATTTGCAGATAGAGTTTTGGTCTCTCACTTGCAGTTTGCAGATGATATCCTCATTTTTTGTGATGGAGAAGGAAGAGAGGGGGTAGAAAATCTGAAGTTGGTAGTGAAGCTCTTCGAAAGGATCTCAAATTTGAGAATCAATTGGTATAGAAGTTTAGTAGCTAGTATTAATGTAGAAGGTGATGAGCTGAAGTCAATGGCAGACTTATTGGGGTGTGAGAAAGGAAATTGGCCTTTGTGATATTTAGGTTTACCCTTGGTGGCAACCCTAGGTCGGCTAGTTTTTGGAACCCAGTAGTGGAAAGGTTTGAGAAAAGACTAGCAAGTTGGAAAAGGAATTATATTTCTTTGGGTGGGAGAATACATTGATCAAATCCACTCTGGCAAACCTCCCAGTATACTATATGTCGGTTTTTAGGATGCCTCAAGCTATGGTAAAAAGAGTTGAAAAGATAATGAGAGATTTCCTTTGGGAGCCTGGTGAAGGGAAGAAAGACATTTGGTTAGATGGGATAAGGTGATGCAATTGAAGATTGGGGGGTATGGGCATTAGAAATGTTGAGTTGAAGAACTCGGCCTTATTGAGTAAATGGCTCCGCAGATTTCCTAAAGAAAATGAGAGGTTGTGGACTAGAGTTATTTCAAGTATCCATGGGCTATCAAACAACGGTTGGGATGCAGGCTGCTTACATAGAGCTACTCTGGCTGCTCCTTGGAAGGCTATCCATGACAATCTTCCTGTGTTCCTCAATCACACAAGGTATGATTTAGCTTTGGGTCGAGAAATTAGATTTTGGGAGGATATGTGGGTAGAGGAAGCCCCCCTTTCGGAAGTTTTTCCTTCTCTCTTTTGAGCTTTTTAGTTTCAAAGGTAAACCTATTTGTAATTTTATCAGCTCTTCCTCATCCCTTTCAAACCTGAGTTTGAATCTTGGCTTCACTAGAAATCTGAGAGAATCTGAAATTTCCAATATCTCAGCTTTGCTTCTTTCATTGAGTTCAGTACGTTGGGGAGGGTGGTTCAGATTCTAGAGTGTGGACCCTTAGTCAGTCGGTCTCTTTTTCCTATAAGTCCTTTTTGAATTCTCTTGTCTCCACCCCCTCTCCTCATTTCCCTGTTAAGGAGATATGGTCTCAGCCCATCCCTCCAAAAGTCAGTGCTTTTTGTTGGGAAGTGTTTCATGGCTCCATTAACACCTGTGATTTGCTTCAGAGGAAAAAACCAAATTGGCGTCTGTCCCCAAGTTGGTGCTCTTTATGTAAGTTGTATGGTGAGACTGCCTTTCATCTTTCGATCTCCTGTCCTTTTGCTACTTCTATCTGGGAGTGGTTTTCATCTCTTTTTGGATGCAGTTGGCTTCCCCGTGATTGTCTGAAAGGTGTTTGTTTTTAGCTCTCACCTTTTCTGCTGCCCTAAAAGAAGAGACAGAATTATGTGGAGATGCACTAGAGCAGCAGTGATCTGGACAATTTGGGAGGAAAAGAATCTAAGAATCTTTGAAGACAAGGAAAGAAGAAAAGAAGTTGTCATTGAGGTGATTACTCTCAAAGTAGCGCATTGGGTGAGCACTTTAAAGCTCTTTGCTAACTTTAAGGTTGAAGATTTCTGCAGATCGTGGGGAATAATTGCATGTTCTTCGTCTAGAAGACAGATTGTTCAAGAGGCCTGGTCTCCTCCATGTGTTGGGTGGAAGAAACTAAAATTTGATGGTAGTTGTAAGGGCAATCCTGGGCCATCGGGTATTGCTGGGGTAATTAAGGAAGAAAATGGAAACATTCTAGCTTTGTACTCAGGTCCTATTCAGCATGGAGATGTGGTGATATCAGAATTATTGGCAGCAGTCTATGGAGTAGAGAAAGCTAAAGAAATGGGGATTACTAAGCTGATTATTGAAGGTGATTCAAAAGTAGTTGTGGGCTGGCTGAAAAAAGGGGAAGGAATCATATGGAAGTTGTTGAAGATTAATTAGTTTTATGATGTTTTTCTGAGTAGATGTTTTATGTTAGTTGTTAGATAGGAGGTGGGGATCACAGTAGTTATGTGAGTCCAAATTTTATTATGTTTTTTGAGTGTTATATATGCTGTTTTATGTTTTGCCGCCCTATAAGGGCATAGTTGTCTTTGTACTGTTCTATTATTTTAGTATAAATAATAAGTGAAGGGAGCGGCCAGATGATTGCTCTCTTTTCTTTCAACTTCTCTTCTTCTCCTTCTCTCTTCAAGAAACTACTTTCTTTCATATTTCTTAATTCAGCAGATTTCTACTTGGTATCAGAGCATCGGCTAGGGTTTCTTGAAGCATTCTCATGCAGCCCTAGATCAGCCTACTGCATGAAGTAGTAAAGGGCTGATCGATCTGCTATAGATTGCCCAGTTCTTGGAGTTTTTGGTGGGATCTAGACATCAGGAAGGTGATCTACTATTCGGCATCAAAATCAGGAAGAACTGGAGTACAAGGAAGAGTCCCAGAAAAGTTGGACTCTTTGTTTTTTATCTGATCTTGGGCGCCCAGGTATTGTTAGTTTTCTTTTGATTTTCTGAAGAGGGTGGTTTGGTTTCTGAAATTTTCTAGGCCTCCCGGAGTGAATGATTCACTTTTCTCTTTGTTGGGAGGCGTGGGGAGGAGAGAGATTTCCCTCCAGCTAGGATTTTCTTCTTCCGGAAGGGTTGGTTTCTATGTGTGTGGTATTAAATTATTTTTTGAAGGTCTCCAATCTATTTTTTTCTTACTGTTGAACTGTTTGAAGTAAAATGGAGAGTTGGAATACCGAGATGAAATCTACCGGTACTGTGGGACTGGGTGTTGGAGGTAGTAGTGCTTTTTTTGGGTCTGGGATCATTACTATAGTAAAACTTGATGGTACAAATTATTTGGAATGGGCACAATCAGATAAAATGGCTATTGGTGCCCGTGGAAAATTAGGGTATCTCACTAGGGAGGAGAAGAAACCCGATACAGACTCTTCCCGATGGGTGCAAGAGAATTACATGGTAATGTCTTGGTTGTGTAATTCTATGTTTCCTCATATTGCAAAAAATTCCTATGGGCTAATACTGCTAAGGAGATTTGGGATAGAGTGATTGAAACCTACTCTCAGAAGCAAAATGAAGCCAGAGCCTATCAGTTAAGAAATCAGGTGATAAGTATGAAACGGGGAGAAAAACCTCTTGCTGTGTATTTCTCCATGCTGAAAACCCTATGGCAGGAAATAGATCACTTAGAAACTGTGGTATGGGAAAGTGTAAATTATGCAGCAACTTATCACAAACTGGTAGAGAGGAATAGGGTTTTTGAGTTCTTGGCAGGGCTGAACCCTGAATTTGACATTGCTAGGCAGCATATTCTTTCTAGGGAGGGTGTGACACTCTCTCAGGCCTATGCTTTTGTCTCTGGAGAGGAGAGTAGGAGGAATGTAATGCTGAGACAGCTTGGGATTGACCAGTCGGCTATGGTTGGTACAACAAAACCTAAGCCGAATGGAGACAGGGGAAGTAGTGAGCCTAGAAGGGAAGATAAGGACTTGGTGTGTGATTATTGCAAGAAGCCTAAGCATACTAGGGACACTTGTTGGAAGCTTCATCCAAATCTTATGCCTGCTCGGATAAGAAACAAGAAGGGAAATGCAAATGTAGCCACTATAGGAGACTCGTCAGCCCCTCTCCCAAACTGATTGGGAATCCATTGCAGTAGCAACAGTGAGAACAGAATTGGAGAGGTTTGGACAGTTTATGAGTAAGAAAGATTCACCCAGCTCTAGCCTTCCAGATGGACAGCAGAATGCAGGAGCCAACTACACCACTTCCTTTGCACATACAGGTAGTTCATATGCAACTGCGAATCTTGCATCCACTTCAGGTAAGGAAGGACCTCCCTAGATTATAGACTCAAGAGCATCTGAGCATATGGCTAATGCCCCTACCAATTTTAGTTCCTATCAGTTGTGCTCTGGTAGAGACAGAGTCTCTACAGCAGATGGTTCACATATGCCCATTGCTGGGAAGGGGACAGTTAGAATGACCAATGCTATAACTCTGTCCTCTGTTTTACATGTCTCTAGACTTCATACCAACCTACTGTCTGTCCTCTTGTAGTATTAGTACAAAGTCTCCATTTAGCCTCCTTTTTCCAGATGGAGAGATATTTCATATACCTCTGAGGGTTTTTGGCTGTATTTCTTTTGTTCACATTCTTGGCCCTCATCGCAAGAAATTGGATCATAAGGCCAAGAAATGTGTTTTTCTTGGGTATGCTCAGAACCAAAAGAGGTATTGCTGTTATGACCTCTTGATAGTGTGGCCGGCCAGAAATAAGATGAAGAGAAGAGAAGAAGAAGAGAGAAGAGAAGATATTGGCAATAGAACAATATTGGCAGCGCCAACTTTTATTATATTATATAGGGCGGCAGAAATAAGAAGGGAAAAGACCCTTGTGCCCCTACTGTAAGTGAGTACAATAACAGACATAACAGAAATAAAAAAGTTGAAATAAAAAACGCTTTAACTAGCCAAACAGACCCTAACACAAATAACTTATATTTCAACACTCCCCCTCAAGTTGGAGCATAGATGTTAATCATACCCAACTTGTCACACAAATCATTGTGCCGCACATGATGAAGACCTTTGGTGAAGATATCTGCAAGTTGTTCTTCTGAACTGACATATGAAGTGCACACTTCTCCATTTACAAGTTTCTCTCTAATAAAATGCTTGTCCACTTCAATGTGTTTCGTCCTATCATGCAGGACTAGATTAGCAGCAATATTGATGGCAGCTTTATTGTCACAATAGAGTGACATAGGATTGCTCACTGCAAAACCCAGTTCACCTAATAGATTTCTTATCCACATGATTTCAGCAACCCCATGAGACATCGCTCTATATTCTGCCTCAGCACTAGATCTTGCCACCACACTTTGTTTTTTACTTCTCCGTGTGACCAGGTTTCCTCCTACAAAGGCACAATACCCACTGGTAGACTTTCGGTCATCGACTGCTCCTACCCAATCAGCATCGGTATATACTTCAACCTTTAAGTGACCATGTTTCTGGAACAACAAACTAGCTCTGGTAAACTTCTTGAGGCATCTAAGGATCCTCTCTGTAGCTTCAAAGTGAGTTGTCCTAGGGTTGTGCATGAACTGACTAAGGACACCCACTGCATAAGCAATATCAGGCCTGGTCATAGACAAATACAAGAGTCTCCCTATGAGTCTGGAATTTCTTCACATCTTTCAAAAAACTCCCCCTAACTGTCTCGCAGATGATGATTAGATTCAATTGGTGAGTCAATTGGTTTTACCCCCAACTTGCCTGTATCTTCTAGTAGATCTAGTACATATTTCCTTTGGGAAATAAAGATGCCCTTGTGAAAGTGGGCAACTTCAATTCCAAGGAAATAATGCAAGGGGCCTAGATCTTTCACCTCAAATTGAGTGGCTAAGAATTTTTTTAGTCTTCGTATTTCAGCCTCCCAATCTCCTGTGATCACTATGTCATCCACATACACAATAAGAGCTGCAATTTTCCCTTCAACTCTTTTCACAAATAGAGTATGATCTGACTAGCATTGTTTGAACCCCATCTGTTGGACTGCTAAATGGAACTTACTAAACCAAGCCTGAGGTGATTGTTTCAACCCATATAAAGATTTTTTTAACCTGCACACATTTTGTTCACCGCCTTTGGCACAAAAACCTGGAGGTTGGGTCATGTACACTTCCTCTTCCAAGTCACCATTCAAGAAAGCATTTTTTATGTCCAATTGGCGATGTTCCCAATCAAGATTTGTTGCCAATGAAAGAAGGATCCTGATAGAGTTCATCTTGGCTACTGGAGCAAAAGTCTCTACACAGTCCACTCCATATACTTGTATAAAACCTCTTGCTACCAGTCTAGCCTTGTACCTTTCAATAGTTCCATCAGCCTTGTGTTTCACTATGAACACCCACTGGTTCCTTCCCTTCAGGAAGGTCCACCAACTCCCAAGTGCCATTTTTGTGTAATGCATCAATTTCCTCCTGCATTGCATCTGTTCATTCAGGTTTAGATAAAGCTTATGCCACATTCTTAGGAACGGGGACACTGTCCACAGAGGAGAGAAATGCACGGAATGAAGGTGAAACGTGATCATAGGACACAAAATTAGAGATAGGATGATTAGTGGTACAAGATCTAATACCCTTTCTCTTAGCAATAGGAACATCAAGATCATTGATGACAGGTGAATCAACATTTAGAGGAACTGGCATATCAATAGAAGCAAGTGTACCTGGCTAATGAGACGGATCTGCCTCTGGTGAATCCGATGATGTTGGTTGCATAGTGTCAGGTTCCACGGCTCTTGAACTCTGCTGGCTTTTATGGCGACGATGAAAAACCCGGAATGGAGGAGGATCGGGTAAAGGAGGTAGTTGAGTTTGAGTCGCCCGTTTCTCCTCAACCCTACTCTCCCCCTGAGGAGAAACCGAGAAGAAAGGTTGATTCTCAAAGAAGGATACATCAATGGAGACATAGTACTTGCGAGAGGTAGGATCATAGCAGCGATACCCCTTTTGAGATAAAGGGTAACCAAGGAAAACACAAGGAATAGCCCGAGGATCAAGCTTACCTCGAGTAGGGGACAGGTTATGATGGACAAAGCAACGACACCCAAAAACACGCATCGGAATGGTGGACAATGGAGCTGTAGGAAACAGAAGTTGATGTGGGGTCTTATACTCTACTAACCGAGATGGCATACGGTTGATGATGTATGTAGCACACAAAACGGCATCCATCCAAAAACGTTTTGGCACATTCATATAAATTAATAAGCCACAAGCTACTTCGAGAAGGTGACGGTTCTTTTGTTCAGCAACACCATTTTGTTGGGGTGTCCTGGCACAAGAGCTTCGCTGAAGTGACCCACTCAAAGCAAAAAACTCCGTGAGATCACTATGGAAGTATTCCTTCGCATTGTCCGACTGGAAGATATGGATTTCAATTTGGAACTGAGTGAACACCATGCGTTGAAAGTCTTTCACAATTTTTGGCACTTCATCTCGAGATCGCATAGGGTAAACCCAAGTGTATCTAGAGTAATCATCAACCAAGGTCATGAAGTACTTATATCCAGTCTCAGTGGGTAGAGTAACAGGGCCCCAAACATCAGAATAAACAATATGAAATGGAAATTCAAATCTTTTATTTCTCAAAGGTAAAGAACTTCTACAATGTTTACTCAATTGACATGTCTGACACTGTAACTGAATCACTGACAAGGACTCAAACAACTTTGGGAACATAACTTTTAATGACTCAAAAGAAGATGACCTAGACGACTATGCCATAAATAGGCTTGACTCTCACTTGACAAACTCATGGACTCTGTAGCCACAAGACCAGTTTTATTCTCCAACACGTAGAGACCATCCACCATACTTCCTTTACCAATCGCCTTCCCCGGGGCCAAATCCTGAAACACACATGAAGACGGAAAAAAAGTGACTGAACAGTTCAAGGAGTGAGTTATACTACTAATGGACAACAAATTAATAGGTAATTTAGGAGCATGCAGTACATTAGAAAGGGTAAGGACAAGTGGGAGAGGTATGGTACCTTGGCCAGCTATGGTAGAGAAAGAACCATCAGCTAGTCTCACCTTATCTCTCCAGAGAGAAGGTTATATGTCTGAAATAAATTTGACTTACCGGTCAAGTGGTTTGAGGCTCCGAAGCCAATAACCCAAGGAAAATCAGTGGTATGAGATGACACATGGAAGGCAGTGGCAGCATTACCTGATGTAGACGCGAAAGAGGTAGAGGGAGTAGGACCAAAATCCATCTGGCGGAGAGTCCCACCATACAAATCCAAATGGTCACGAAAGGAGTTGATAATTTCTTCCTTAGGGTCAGAACTGGGATGCCTCTCCTGAGTTACCAATGGACTAGTCTCTGTAGACGCCATATTAGCTGAGTTATACTTTTTCTTATTCTGTTGGCTTGGTTTCTTGCCCTGATCAGGTGTTGACTTCTTACCCAAATCCTGTGCCCATTTCGGTTTTCCATGGAGGTCCCAACATGTATGTCTCGTGTGTCGTGTCTTCTGGCAGTGAGTACACCAAAGTTTACTCTTATCATCTGTTCTTTTCTGAGAGTCACCTTTCTTAAAAACACCTCCGACATTTGTATCTGAATTTCCCCGGACAGCTAGGGCAACTGACTCCCCCTCTACACAATTCATCACACTTCTTCTACTTTCTTCTAACTGCACTAAGGCATACACCTCCTGAACTGATGACAAGTCTTTACTACCTAAGATCTGCACCCTGATGGACTCATATGAAGGATTCAGCCCTAGGAGAAAGGCAAAAACCCGTTGCTGAGATACAAGTGATTTATATGCCTTAGCATCTTCATCACACTTCCAATTCACATTCTGGTAGTGATCAAGTTCCAAACCTGAGTGCCTTATCACCCTCCTACCGTGTTTTTCTTTCTTCCCTAGATTTTGTGTCTATACCTAGGAATGTTACCGAGGCTCTCTCCAAACCTAAGTGGCACACAACCATGCAAGATGAGATGGATGCTTTGGTCAAAAACCAAACTTGGGAAATAGTTGATCTCCCCCCAAACAAGGAGACAGTCGGATGTCGATGGGTATTCACAGTGAAATATAAAGCCGATGGCAAGATAGAGAGGTACAAGGCAAGGTTGGTAGCAAAAGGGTATACTCAGACCTATAGTGATTATTTGGAAACCTTTGCACCAGTAGCTAAGATGAGTTCAGTTCGTATTCTTTTATCTCTAGCAGCCACCTATTCATGGCCCTTGTTCCAGCTTGATGTCAAAAATGCTTTCATCAATGGTGACTTACAGGAGGAGGTATATATGGACATTCCAACAGGCTTTTATGAAAATGTTGGTAAAGGAAAGGTGTGCAGACTCAGAAAATCTCTGTATGGACTGAAACAGTCACCTAGGGCTTGGTTTGACAGGTTCAGAGGGGCACTCATCCGTTTTGGATACACACAGACACAGTCTGATCACACCCTCTTTGTGAAGAGGAGAGATGCTTTAGTGTCAATTCTGATTGTGTATGTGGATGATATAGTGGTGACAGGAAATGATCTGGAGGAGATTGATGATCTCAAAAAATCATTGCAGCAAGAGTTTGAGATCAAAGATCTTGGTGAGATCAAATACTTCTTAGGGATTGAAGTTGCAAGATTCAAGCATGGGATCTTCATTTCACAGAGAAAGTATGTACTTGACCTACTGCGAGAGACTGGGAAGTTGGGGACCAAACCAGCAGACACTCTTATTGATCCAAATCACATAATTAATGGTGTGGATGGTGAATTGGTAAAGGATGTGGGGATATATCAAATAATGGTGGGCCGACTGCTGTATCTGTGTATGACACGACCAGATATTACTTATGCTGTCAGTGTTGTGAGTCAGTACATGCATGCACCTCGGGTTCAGCACTGGGAAGCTATTGAGAGAATACTTGCATATCTGAAAAAAGACCCTGGCAGAGGCATTCTTTTCTCAAATCATGAGAATCTGAAGCTAGAATCCTATACAGATGCAAACTGGGTAGGATGCTTAGATGACAGGAGGTCTGCATCAGGAGTTTGTACCTTTGTAGGTGGAAACTTGATCTCCTGGAAGAGTAAGAAGCAAGTGGTTATGGCAAGGTCAAGTGCAGAGGCTGAGTATAGATCCATGGCTCATGGTGTCTTAGAACTTCTTTGGATTAGATCTCTTTTGAGTGAGATTAGGGTGAAAGCAGAGGAACCTATGATGTTATACTGTGACAATCAGGCTGCAATCAATATTGCCCACAATCCAATTCAGCATGATAGGACAAAACACATTGAAATTGATAGACACTTTATAAGAGAAAGGGTAACAACCGGAGAAGTTTGTTTGCCTTATGTCTCTTCAGAATTGCAACTGGCTGATGTTCTCACTAAAGGGGTGGCAAGGAACAAGCTTGAACATGATCTACGCAAGTTGGGAATGTGTGACATTTACTCCCTACTTGAGGGGGAGTGTTGAAGATTAATTTGTTTTATGATGTTTTTTTTAGTAGATGTTTTATGTTAGTTGTTAGATAGAAGGTGGGGACCACAGTAGTTATGTGAGTCCAAATTTTATTATGTTTTTTGAGTGTTATATATGTTGTTTTATGTTTTCCCGCCCTATAAGGGCATAGTTGTCTTTGTACTATTCTATTATTTTAGTATAAATAATAAGTGAAGGGGGCGGCCAGATGATTGCTCTCTTTTCTTTCAACTTTTCTTCTTCTCTTCTTCTCCTTCTCTCTTCCTTCTCTCTTCAAGAAACTACTTTCTTTCATATTTTTTTAATTCAGCAGATTTCTACTGAAGTTAAAGAATGAATTCAAGAGATTCAAGCATATTTATAAAGATATGATGATCCAAATAAGATGGATTAGGAAGTCTGCAAACAGTTTGGCTAATGGTTTGGAAAAGCAAGGAACTCAAAGACACTGTGTTCTGGGCAATTCTGTAAATAGTGAATAGTTTCTGGGTGGGCTTTGTTTTTGTGCCCACAAATCTTTGTTGTATCTCTATTTTTCAATCTAATGAATCAATTTCGTGTTGCTGATCAAAAAAAAAATAACAAATTTACATATCAATATCCTGAAGAGTGAAATAATGGCTGTTGGGGAGGTGACAAACTTGAAGGAGTGGGCAGATGATTGGGGTTGTAAAGTTGGAAAACTACCCTCTAAATATTTGGGCATGCCTTTGGGAATTGCAAATCCAAATCCATCCGGGAGCCCATCTTGGAGAAGGTAGATAGAAAATTAGCATCATGGAAGACCAAGTACTTGTCCAAAGGGGAAAATGTCACCTTAATTAAAAGTGTGTTGTCCTCCCTTCCTGTGTTCTATCTCTATTCCCAATTCCAGCTAAGTGGGTAGAAGCTTTGGAAAAGAGGATAAGGGACTTTCTGTGGAGAGGATGGAAGGAGGAATCAAAATGTCACTTGGTAAACTAGAAGAAGATCTGCAGCTCTAAAGCAAATGGGGGTCAAGAGATCATATCAGTGAGAGATGTTAACACTGCATTGCTCGGAAAATGGTTATGGAGATTTCATGAGCAGCCAAATAGCCTGTGGAGAAGGTTAATTGTGACCAAATATGGGTTTAGCAGCAGGGAGTGGGAAACAGAAGAGGTCAGTTCAGCTTATGGATGTTCAAACTGGAAGGCAATTCAGAAAATACAGCCTCAGTTTTTGCAGGGCATCAAATATAAAGTGGGAAATGGCCAGAGGGGTTCTCTTTTGGAAGGATCATTGGTGTGAAGAAGGTCCTTTGATGTCCTTATTTCCTGATCTGTTTGAAATAGCTACAAACAAGAATGCAACTGTAGTTGATTATTTGGAAAGACAGTGGTTATTGTGTGTGGAACCCCCAATTTAGGAGGAATTTAAACGATTGGTAGGTGACTTCTCTGAACAGCTTGCTCCAGATTCTCTCTGACTCAGAGATGACTGGTATAGGGCAAGACAAAAGAATTTGGATGTTTGAGAAATCGGGTAGCTTTTCTATAAGTTCATTTTTCTAATCTGTAGCAAGGGAGGATGCCATTTCTTTTCTAAGTGACAAGGTATGGATTAAAGCTGTACCTTTTTTTTTTTTTGATAAATGAGAGTAGTTTTATTAATTCAAAAAATAGTAGTACATTCAGCCTAGGAAGAGGCATGAGGTGTTACCTCCCCCTAGGACTGAGTCATAAACACTAAACAAACACAAGCCTGAAACACAGTTACAAAGTGGCCCAAAACAGATATCCCCTTGACACCCCTTGCTTGGCCAAAGAATCAGCCATTGCATTTGCTGATCTGCTGACCCACTGAAACCTAACTGGCATATTCCTTGTCAGCCATTTAACTTTCTTTAACAGATCCCTGTAGCCCCAACAAGCTGTCTCTGGACTTGTCAACCAGCCCACTACTACCTTGGAATCCCCTTCTACTATCAAATTATTCACTCCAAGTTGACTAGTCATCTGTATACCTTGTACCGCTGGTCCTGAAAATAAAGACAACATGCTGCTATCTTTGTCTCTCAGAATCCCTCATATTCCAGATGGCCCTGGGTTACCTTGGCAGCTACCATCAAAATTCAATTTTACCACTCCATCCGGTGGGCATTCCCATTCAGCTTGTGATTTGTTCTATGTGGAGACTGTAGAAGCCACTGCTGCCCAGTTTCTCCTTAAGTCATCAAAGGAGTAATCTGCCAACAAGTGTGAAGATTTTAGCCACGAGACTGTCCTTGTCATCATGCATTCCTTAATTTCAGCAAGACTTCTTTCCTTTTCTTGAAATATTCTAGCATTTCTCTCCTCCCATAAAGTCCACAAGGTGGCGGCTTTAATACATTTCCACATTAGCTTCCCTCTTT
Organism: Nelumbo nucifera; assembly: GCF_055504915.1. Classification (NCBI taxonomy): domain Eukaryota; kingdom Viridiplantae; phylum Streptophyta; class Magnoliopsida; order Proteales; family Nelumbonaceae; genus Nelumbo; species Nelumbo nucifera. The sequence continues at coordinate 140,121,014 of NC_142649.1, read as the reverse complement.
TTGTCAATCTCCCAAAGGCAGCCAGAATGAACAGCAGCATTACTTCAGAGGGCAAGTTCCACCTACACCCAAACAATGCAACAACCCAATTCCAAATATTGGCAACAAAAGAGCACGATATCAGTAAATGGTTACAGTCCTCACCCTTCACTTTACACAAGAAGCACCAATTTGGGGACAAACACAAGTAAGGTTTCTTCTTTTGCAAGTTTTCCACCGTATTGATCTTACCCAAGTAGGCTACCCAACAGAACACTGCTATTTTAGGAGGAATTGGCCTTGACCAGACCTCTTTAACAGGGAACACCTGAGATGAGGGATTGGAGCAGAGGGCTTTAAAGAAAGAAGCACAAGTGAAGGAGCCAACCGAGGTTAGAGACCAAACCCTTTTATCCAGGTTAGGGGGGTCTAGGCACACTGAGTCTAGAAGCAACAAGAGCTCTAGAACACAAAGAAATTCTTCATCCCTTAACCCTCTTTGAAACCCAAAGTTCCAGTTTAAATCCAAGGCAAACCGGGGGGGGCGAAAGAAACCATGAAATTGGTTTCTTTTTAAAGAGTGAGATGGAATAGAGAGAAGGAAAGCGGTCCTTTAGGGGTTGAGTGCTCACCCAAATATCTTCCCAAAAAAGAATGGAGTTTCCAAAACAAGCATCATACTTTACAAATCCGAGGAACTTTGGGAGAATGCCATAAACAGCCTTCCAAGGTGTTCTGAGTGAAGCCCTTCGGGATACCTCCGCGTCCCAACCTGATTCAGAACAGCCATGGATACTCTTCACTACTTCATGCCACAACCTCTCCCTCTCCAAGGGCCACCTCCAAAGCCACTTACCTAAAAGAGCTTCATTCTTACTCACCACATTCCCTAAGCCTAGGCCTCCTTCATTTTTGCTTCTACTCACCACCTCCCACCTAATCAAGTGATCTTTTTTCTCTTCCCCAAGTTCCCATAAGAAGTCCCTCATCAGTTTTTCCAACCTCTTTGCCTCCCTTTTAGGAATTCTAAAGACTGACAAGAAGTATAAAGGCAAGTTGGCTAGAGTTGCTTTAATCAAAGTAACTCTACCCCCTAGGGAAATATAGTTTCTCTTCCAAGTTGTCAATCTTTTTTCGAACTTTTCCACCACTAGGTTCCAAAACCTACTTTCCTTTGGATTTGTGCCTAAGGGAAGTCCTAGGTAGGATAGAGGCCACTAAGACCATGTGCAATCTAACAAGGCTGCTATAAACTCCATCTCCTCTCTACTCAAATTTATTCCCATAACACAACTTTTCTCAAAATTTATCTTCAAACTTGAGGCCCTCTCAAAGTGAGTTATCAAACCCTTCAGATTTCTTACCTCAATCAGATCACAACCTTCACAAAAAATTATTATATCGTTTGCAAATTGAAGATGGGTTACTGAAACTCTATCTCTACCTATTCTCCACCCTCTTAAGGATCCGGCCCTATCCGCTTCTAAGAGAAGTCTACTAAAAGCATCAGCAACTAAAGTGAATAGGAAAGGTGACATGGGGTCACCTTGTCTCAGACCCCTGCTAGCTAGGAAGAAACCGTTAACTACCCCATTGACTAGGATGGAGTAATGGCAAGAGGAAAGGCAACTGTTTATCCATTTGCACCATCTATCCCCAAACCCACACTTCCTTAGCACGAGTAATAAGAATCCCCAATCCACTAGGTCATAAGCCTTTTCAAGATCTAGTTTACAAACATAACCTTTACGACCCGATCTCCTCGTCTCCTCCACACATTCATTTGCTATTAGGATCTGATCTACTATTTGTCTCCCCTGAACAAAAGCTCCTTGGGCTTGGCTGATAAGACAAGGAAGCACCTTTTTAATCCTCAAAGATAAGACCTTAGCCACAATCTTGTATACACTAGTCACCAAACTAATAGGTCGAAAGTCCTTTGGATGCTTGGCCTCTTTCTTCTTGGGAATTAAGGCTAAAAAAGTAGCGTTAACTCCACGACTAATCACTGAATTATCCTCGAATTCCTTGAAGACCTCAATCAAGTCTTCCTTGATTATGTCCCAACAATCTTGAAAGAAAGCCATTGTGAAACCGTCCGGCCCTGGTGCTTTAGATTTGTTCATGGAGAAGACAGCTTTTCTTATTTCTTCCTCCTCAAAATTCCTTTCTAGCCAGCTTCTACTCTCTTCTGGAAGCCTCTGCCAGGTCACACCTTCCAACTCCACACTAGGACCTAGGGGCTTCCTTAATATGGATTTGAAATGGTCAACAAAACAATTGGCTATCCTCTCTTGGGAATCAAGGACTAGTCCATCCACTTCCAGTTTGGAAACTAGTTTTTCCTTTTCCTTCCATTGGCTAGTTCATGAAAAAATTTAGTGTTCCCATCTCCTTCCTTAAGCCACCTGCATCTAGACTTCTGTCTCCAAGAAATTTCTTCTCTCAAAATGACTTCATCTAACTCTCTTTTCAGTTTACATCTCTGGTCTCTATCTTGAGAGTTTATGACTCTTTGGGATTCCTTCGCACCTAATTCCTCTATTTGGGTCATCAAAGAGGATTTCAATTCTTCTATTCTTTCAAACTGCTCCCTATTCTAATCCTTCACATGTGCTCTCAAACTTTTTAGTTTTTTAAGAAATCTTACTCCTTTCCACTTCACCCCCCTTAGGTCTTCTCTCCACCATTCCCCAACCTTCTTTACGAAATCCGGGTGAGTTAACCACATGTTTTCAAACCTAAAGGGTCGGGGTCCTTGCCTAAATGGCTCCTGTCCTAGGCCAATGGGGCAATGGTCAAATGTGACTCTAAGTAGAGCTTTTGTTATCAAGTCCTCCCACTTGTTTACCCATCTTTCATTGAAAAGGAACCTATCTAACTTGGAGCAAGTTGGTGTCTCTTGAAAGTTGGACCAAGTATAGAGGGCTTGCAACAATGAGAGTTCCTTCAGCTAACAATTATTAATGAAATCATTGAATCTCCGTATGCTAGTTGTAATGACCTATTGGGGGTTATTTGATTCATTCGTAAAACGAATTACATTGAAATCCCCCCCAAGCACCACGGGCCATCCCAAATCCCTTGAATCCCATAAAGTTCTTCCCAAAAATCATTCCTTTCTCTATAGTTGCTTGGTCCATACACATTAGTTAGTGCCCAAGTAAATCCATCCTCTACCATCTTGAATTTTAACGACACTGAAAAATTACCTATTAGCTCCTCCAAAACCTCCATCGTATCCTCTCTCCAAAAAGTGGCAATGCCTCCCAAAGCCCCCCAAGAAGGTGCTGAAACCCAACTTATTCCTCTAGATTTCCATATGCTTCTTGCCCATCTTTTATCAATATCAGCTAATTTGGTCTCACGTAGCATCACTATATCCGGCCTTTCACTACTAAGGAGGTCCTTAATTAGCCTTCTTTTCCTAGCACTCCCTAGGCCCCTCACATTCCAACTGATGATTTTCATGGAGATAAGAGAATTGACTTCCCCTTCTGAGGTCAGGCCCCTACTTGGAGGCTTTCCTTCTCTCCCCTCTTCTGCTAAATTCTAAATCTCCTTCTATATCTAAGATCAACCTTTCCACCTCTAATCTTTTCTTCTTCCTTCGGTTGTTTATTGTTCTAGATCTACTTAAGACTACCTTTGTTATGTTCCGCCCTTCCACAATTCCTTGATTTTCCTCCAAAGATTCCTCTTTTTTCCTATACTCCTCAAGGAAAGCACAAATATGTCCCCAAATCCTCTCTAATTCCTTCCTCTGCATCTTTCCCAAGATTGATTCATCCCCAACTTTTTTGCTACTTTGAACCCCTGTTTTTACTAAAACTTCTTGAGCTTCATATTTTCCTACCACTTCCTCTTTTTTCTTGTACTCCTCCAAATACATACAGATCTGATCCCAGATCCTCTCTAATTCCTCTTCCTGGGATTTCCTCTTCCCCGCCTCTTCCGTTTGTTCTTTGCCCCCCTTGTCCCCACTTAAAAACTTTCCATCCATGGCTGCTGCTTCAAGTTGAGCTGCATAGGTACCTATTCCAGGCACAAAACCCACATCAGTATCAAAAAACGAACTGACAAGATTACCAGAAAGGTTGTGGGAAGGGGGCAATGACTCTGGAGAGATGACACATGGGGGTAAGGTCACGGTTAATCATTCCAAAATAGGTGATTATAGGCTTCCATTGTGTTCAATCAATGTTGTTTTAGTCCTTGCATCAGAATCTGTCTTTAGGTGTTGTCCCCTGATTGATGACTCTGTGATCGGTGACCGAGATGTGTTCTGTTCCCCTAGTCCTCTATCGATGCCGTACTGCTCTAGTGAACTGGGAGCATATTTAGGAACCGGTATCCCCTGCCTCTCCTCTATAATAGCTGCGGTAAACTCCATTTCCTTGGGTAGTTGAGAGTGCTTATTCTGGGCCGAGTCTGTAATTTCAAAGCCATCATTTTCCAAAAATAACAGCTCCGTGTGTAAGCTCTCATCAGCACTGAGTGATTTGGTTTTTTTAAGTTCCACACTTCCGATACTTGAGGAACCTTCCAAATCTGATCCTGAACTGCTTTCTTCCTCTGTCGCACAGTCTTCAAAAGGGTTTGTAACCTCCTGATTTACCGTCTCTGGAATGAAAGAACACCCTGACTCCACTGTCGCCGGGTGCTTCTTGAACCTCAGGATGCGCCGTTCTAGGGAGCTGACTGTTTTCTTAGAGCTTGGGGCCCATGCCCAGTTCTGATTTGCCGCTCCACTGCGGCTGGGTTTCTTTCCTGCGAGTGGTGGCTGCTTCTTGCTCAATGGGGACGATAATAGACCAACTTTTTTGTCTATTATCAACCCTTTTCCCTTGGGCACGACTTCTTAAAGCTTGGGTCCACCGGTTTTAAAACAACCGGCCCAGTCAAAGTAAGAGGCCCTTTAATTTCAGATGGGCCAGAGCCCAAACCCCCAACCTCTTTACCAGTCACGTGCCCACTTAAAGAGGCACATGACTTCTTAAAACTTGGGTCCACCTGTTTTAAAACAACCGGCCCAGTCAGAAGAAGAGGCCCTTTATTTTCAGATGGGCCACGGCCCAAACCCCCAATCTCTTTACCAGTCACGTGTCTACTTAAAATTTCATGTGACTGGTCTTGGTTCACTGGACCAGAATAAACCGGCTCACAAGACCGGTTTGAAACCTGAGCCCTTGCCGACCTATGCTCAGTTTCTTTTGAAATTTGAGCGTGTCTCATATCTGATTCCATTTAATCCTCCTGTCACAGTCTGAACATAGGATCTGCCATCCCTCTGCCCACCCTGCCATGCTGACTTTCCCCAAGTCTTTATGTTTTCCTCTTTTTCCTTTTTCTTCTTGATTTCCTCAAATGACTTAGCCCCTTTTGTAGTTACTTTACTGCCTTGCAACCCACGTAACCAGGCCTGTTCTGTCCCTTCGTCCTTCCCTCCATAGTTGGGCTTCAATGGAGGTAGCAAGCCAGACAGGGTATACTACACCATCTAAAACAACCTCTAACTTCCTTGGGATATCACTGGGTTTAACTCCGCCTAGCTTCAATGCGACTGAATGAAGATCCAGATCAAAGACACCATCTAGTCTTGCATCACAGATTATAGCAATGGACTGTAATACCTCCTCCTTCCAGAGATTAAAAGGTAACCCAAGCAGTCTGACTAATACATTGTCCTCAATTTCAAAACTTATAGTATTTGAGAGAGGACACCATTTCGAGACTGTGGCAGCACCAACTTCTGATTGAATATTTAAAGCTGAAATCTCTACTTCAACTTCACCCAGATCTAGCAGAGCTTTACAAGATTCATAAGGTGTAATCACCATCGGTTTTGGCAGGTTTAATTCTCTGAGTATCGACTACGCAATACCCCTCCAATCCTTTGGTGGCCTTGAACTTTCCACCACAAATTTCTTCTCCCAGTCCTCCTTTCCTGCTGTTGCTACCAGTTTACAGTTTCTTTTTCCTTTTTCTACAATCATCCATTTCCTCTCAATAGATTCTTCTTCTCTCTTTTGTTTACCCACTTTCTCTTCCTTTGCCACCACCTCTATTTGTTCTCATTTCAGCTGTTGAGTAAAATCACTCAGTACTTCTGCCACTGCCTTCCATCCAATTCCCCTTCTACCTCCTGGGAAGCAAACTAACTGCTTCTTTCTTCCTTCAAAGAACTCTTGCAGAGCTATATAGTGTCCTTTTGCATTCCTTTTACATTCCAGCTCATATCTTTTTCTTCCATCTAAGTTGAACTCCATAAAGCTCACTTGTTTACCTCTAGAACTTGCTTCTAAAAAAAACTTCTTCATCCATTCGATCACTTCCAAACCTTCCAACAGTATTGTAGCTTTCTTTGCCTCCCTAATCTTCAAGCTCTGCAAGCCTCTGATTTTCAACTCTTCAAGGATGAGGTCTTTTGCTTCAATCTTCATTGCTTTCCTCCATCTTGTAACGTCTACAAACCTATTATCCATTAAGGTTGAGGCTACTTTTCTTGCACTTGCACTTTTAAAACACTATGATCCTTTACTAAAAACATCCTTGATTATTCGATTAAAGCTGTACCTTCTAAACTGGCTTTCTTTGTGTGGTCAGCAGTGCTGAACAAGATCCTAACAAAACAAAATCTAGTCAGAATAGGTTTACAGGTGGTAAATTTGGCTTGTCCTTTATGAATGGAAATGTGGAGTCATCTGGCCATTTGTTGATTCATTGTGAATATACTTTGATGAAGGATGATTTGACCCGACCTATGAAACGGCGACACGTGGATGCTAACTCAGCGTAAGCGACAGCTCAGCATTGTGGTCCAATACGGCTAAGTAATAGGCCCATAAAGCAGCTCGCTACATGGTAGCAGGCTAAAGGAGGGGCTCACCGCAATGCGAGCTCCGGGTCCCCCGAGCTACCTCAAGGGATATTCCGAGGCAAACTTTAACTTGCGAGCTAAGAAAGCCAGCTCGCCCGAGCTCCCGAACAAGGCAAATCATCCGAGGACCAATTCTACTAAGGGTACTTCTGAAGTATTCGAAGCTCGTTGAAAAGTAGCTCGCGAATGGGCCACACGAGCATTCCTCAGGAAGCTTCTATTTAATAAGCCGTACCAGTCAGACTGGACCACGTCCCTAACTGACGGCGCAGTCTCTGTCCTTTCGACAGTCTACGCCCACGTCTCTCAGTAGGCGGAGGCGTGCCTATCACTTTGAGGACGTGTCACTCGCCCGAGTAAGGAGTACGTCCCCAACGGCCACCTGCGCAGCCCTAGCAAGTAACGGCTGTGGCAGGGACCCAGTGGCGGTTATTCCCGATCTCGCAAGAGCGCTCCTATAAAAGCCCTAAGGGCAAAGGGGAAATTTCTGCTGGAGACCTCTAATCTCTCGAGTATAGTGATAAAGCGCGACCTCCACTCTTAGCCTTAGTTTCTCTCTTTACTTCCCATACACAGTACTAACTTAAGCATCGGAGTATTCCCACCGAGCAAATCCCCGGGAATCCTTCCTTTCATCTTCTTAGGTGCCGCTCGTTGCCAACAAGGAGCTAGTCAGCAGCCAGCTAGAAGTGTCCGGATCGCACCACATCATTTGGCGCCGTCTGTGGGAAACGCTTCAAAAGGCCTTCCCCTCTAAATTCTTTCAGTTCCTTCTTCTTCCTTGAAACAACCCAGCGCTCATGGCTTCCTCTAGCAACGTCGGACGAAGCACGGAAATGGGTAACTCCAGGGAGCAACCCCAGCTTCCTACTGTCTGTATCGGACATTTCACCATCCCCCTCTCAGCGGACGGAATCCCCAGCTTGAACGTGCCTCTCACAATGGCACCTGTCATCGCCCCACTCCCCGCTACAGTCAGAACGACGTTCATCGAACCCTCAGTCGTGCCCCCGGCAGCCAGCCCGAACCAGCTGGAGGACCTGATGCAGTGCATGAAGGCCATGCAGGCCCAAATGCAACAGTTCCAACAACTTCAGCTCTATCAACAGCACGTGCTGCACCAGGTTTCCCAGTACCAGTATCAGCAGCAGTTCCCCCAGCTGCCCCAACCCCAGCTTCAACAGCCTCAGGTCCAGCCTCAGCACCTGGCCTCACAGCAAGCCAAATCTCGTCGCCAGAGCGAGCACTCTGGCCGAGGAGAGGCTCCCCAAAATCTCCCAAAAAACCAGGCCTCCCCCCACGGCAGACGGGAGAGACCGACTACCCCGATCTCGCCGCAGGTGGACAGGTCGGGAGGACCCCGGCTCGGCAGGTCAACGTCGCCTCGACAGTCGAAGTTCGGAACCCCGATCCTCGAAAACCGGTTCGAGATCCTGGCAACAGACTCCAAGCAGGCCCCTTCTGTCCGCAGCCATCACCAGCAGACCGGGCTACTCCCGGCGCAAACCATTCTAGACAGCGCAGAGGTAAGCAGCACAAACGCCGAGCCCACCAAGAAGCAGAGACGCCGCTGCCGAGCTCATCGATCTGTCACCCGCGATTTGCCCGAGCCCATGGGCAAAGAAGAGGTAGGCTCGGCCGAAGCCAAGGCTCCCCTCCTCTCGGTTTTGTCCCCCCTGTCTTCCGAACTCTTGGTAGTCCCGATGCCCAAGGATTTCAAGCTTCCCCCTCTTGACAAGTATGACGGGTCGTTCGACCCGAATGATCATGTAGATGCCTTTCAGTCACAGATGCACCTAGCGCGAACCAGTGAGTCATGCATGTGTGTGGCCTTCTCCACTACTTTCAGGGGAGCAGCCCGCACGTGGTACCGGAACTTGGCACCCGGGTCGATAAAAAGTTGGGCGCAGTTCGCACAAGCCTTCACGTCCCACTTTGTCACTAGCAAACGGTGCCCGCGGACTGAAGAAAGCATCTTCAACGTAGCACAAAGAGAGGGAGAGTCCATCCGAAGCTATATCAAGCGGTTCAACGACGCTTGTATGCAGATATCACGCCTGGACCCCGCCGTACGCCTTGCAACGGCCAAGAAGAGCATGAAGCACAAAGAGTTCAAGTGGCACATGGTCGTCAACCAACCCACGACCATAACCGAGTTTCTAAAGCTTGCGGACAAGTTCATAGCCACTGAAGAGGAGATCAACCAGAAGGGTGAGGGCGCACCCGAAAAAAGAAAAAGAGAAGGAGAACCTTCCAATCAAGAGGACACCCGAAGAAAAAAGGAAATAGTTTGGGGAGCAAAGCCGGGTCAGTTGTTCCGAGCTCCTGCACCAGACCGAGCTGACTACACCCCACTGAACGCAAAGCGGGCCGAAATCCTGATGGAAATCAAGGACGCCCCGTACGTGAAGTGGCCACCCCGTCTGAGGGGGAATCCCAATGAAAGAAATAAGAGTCTGTATTGCAGTTTTCACAAAGACCACGGTCACAGTACCGAGAGTTGTAAAAACCTCCGCGACGAGATAGAGGAGCTCATCCGTCACGGATATTTGAGAAACTTTGTACAAAATAATAATAACAATAATAATAGTAATAGAACAGGTCGGCAAGGGGAGCACGGTAAAGACGCTCCCGAGTCCAGTAGCAGGCCGGCCGAACAACCGCAGAGGCAGCCTCCAGAGGAGAGGCCAATTCGGGGGACCATCCACATGATAGTGGGAGGTTCGATCGTTGCGGGTTGCACCTCAACGGCAGCTCGGACGTCGGTTCGTGAGGTCACCTGGGAGGAGCAGAACCCCCCAAAGTGGCCGAGAACGGAAGAGCCAATTTTCTTCACAGAAGATGATGCGCGAGGGGTCCATTACCCCCACAACGACGCGCTCGTAATAAAGCTGAGAATCAACGACTTCGAGGTCAGGCGCATACTCGTCGACTCAGGCAGCTCGGCCAACATACTCTTCAAAGCTGCGTTTGACCAGCTCCAGTTGCAGAGAAGCGACCTGAAGCCCGCAGACACTCCTTTGGTAGGCTTCAACGGAGAAAAAGTCCGGCCCCTTGGGAAAATAACAGTACCTATAGAGATTGGCACATGGCCTTGTATGGTCAGATTCGAACACAACTTCCTAGTGGTAGCGACCCCCTCTCCCTACAATGCCATAGTAGGTCGACCGATAACCCATGTCCTACGGGCGGTGGTCTCCACTTACCACCTGGCTATGAAGTTCCCAATAGACTTCGGTGTGGGAGTAGCGCGGGGCAACCAGCTCGAGTCCCGCAAGTGCTACGTTGCCGCCCTAAAGGGGAAAACCAAGGTGGTCGATGACCTTGAACTGGAACGACCCACGGAGCAAAGTGAAGAACGAGCCGCGCCCACGGAAGAAACAGTCGCAATCCCGACCTCAACAGCAGACCCAGCTCGAATGCTCCAGATCGGCGCTTCCGTCTAGGAGCCCCTACGATCCGAACTGGTAAGTTTTTTACTTCAAAATTTAGATATTTTTGCATGGTCCGCGACAGAAGCCCGGTATAGACCCCGAACTCATAACTCACAAGCTGAACACTGATCCTTTAGTTAGGCCCGTTAGACAGAAGAAACGCAACCTAACCCTGGAACGGTGGAAAGCGGTCGACGAGGAAGTCGAGAAGCTCCTCGCGGCGGACTTCATAAGAGAAGTCACTACCCGAGCTGGGTAGCCAACCCCATCCTGGTAAAGAAGGCCAACGACAAGTGGCGCATGTGCATCGACTACACCGACCTAAACCGGGCTTGCCCGAAAGACTGCTTCCCGCTCCCCAGAATCGACCATTTGGTGAACGCGACCTCAGGGCATGAGTTGCTAAGTTTCTTGGACGCCTACTCGAGCTATAACCAGATCAAGATGGATCCGGCGGACGAAGAAAAGGCTGCCTTCATCTAGACCTGTTCATGGGCCGGGTAGCCCGACGGCCCCACCCGACCCGGCCCGCACCCCGGCCGAGCTTGGTCATATAATTAGGCCCGCGGGCCTGACCTCGGGCTTAACACAGTAAGCCCGACTGTGTTTCGGGCCGGGCTTGGGATTTGTCAAAAAAGCCCGGCCCGGCCCGACTCAGTATTATATATTTTATAAAATATATAATATGTATTTTATATATTATATAAAATATATAAATAATATAATATTTACTAAAATATATATTTATAATTTAATATATATATATATATTTTATTCTTTTCTTTATAATTTCAATCTATCTCTCTCTTTATTCAGTTGCTTCAACATTAATAATAATAATAATATAGGCTAAATTTCGGGCTCAGGCCCAGGCTCGGGCTTCGGGCTTTTTATGAGGGCCGGGCTCGGGCCCAAATTGTAGGCCCGATGGTCGGGCCGGGCTCGGGCTTGGGCCTTAAAAAAATTTGTTAATACACAGTAAAAGCCTGGCCCGGCCCGGCCCGGCCCATGAACAGGTCTACCTTCATCACTGAATCCGACCTGTACTGTTACAAGGTTATGCCCTTCGGATTGAAAAACGCAGGGGCAACCTTTCAAAGGCTTGTAAATAAATTGTTTGCGCCGTTAATCGATAGAAAAGTAGAATGCTATGTAGATGTCATGGTCGTCAAAACCCAATTCTCACATAAATTAATACAAGACTTGCATTCTGTTTTTGAAATTTTGCGTAAGTTTAATATGAGATTGAATCCGAACAAGTGTGTGTTCGGTGTAACCTCGGGTAAGTTCCTAGGATACATCGTTAACCGGCGCGGCATTGAAGCCAACCCAGATAAGGTTAAGGCCATCTTAGACATGAAACCACCCCGGAAGCCGAAGGAGGTTCAGAGGTTGAATGGCCGCATAGCCGCCCTAGGCCGTTTCATGTCTAAATCGGCGGACCGCTGTCTGCCGTTCTTTAAGGCAATAAAGAGCAAAGGGTTCAAATGGACCCAAGATTGCCAGCTCGCGTTCGACGAGCTCAAGGAATACCTTACTAGCGTTCCTAACAAAACAAAATCTAATCAGAATAGGTTTACAGGTGGTAAATTTGGCTTGTCCTTTATGAATGGAAATGTGGAGTCATCTGGCCATTTGTTGATTCATTGTGAATATACTCTGATGAAGGATGATTTGACCGACCTATGAAACGGCGACACGTGGACGCTGACTCAATGTAAGCGACAGCTCAGCATTGTGGTCCAGTACGGCTAAGTAATAGGCCCATAAAGCAGCTCGCTACATGGTAGCAGGCTAAAGGAGGGGCTCACCGCAATGCGAGCTCCGGGTCCCCCGAGCTACCTCAAGGGATATTCCGAGGCAAACTTTAACTTGCGAGCTAAGAAAGCCAGCTCGCCCGAACTCCCGAACAAGGCAAATCATTCGAGGACCAATTCTACTAAGGGTACTTCTGAAGTATTCGAAGCTCGTTGAAAAGTAGCTCACGAATGGGCCACACGAGCATTCCTCAGGAAGCTTCTATTTAATAAGCCGTACCAGTCAGACTGGACCACGTCCCTAACTGACGGCGCAGTCTCTGTCCTTTCGATAGTCTACGCCCACGTCTCTCAGTAGGCGGAGGCGTGCCTATCACTTTGAGGACGTGTCACTCACCCGAGTAAGGAGTACGTCCCCAACGGCCACCTGCGCAGCCCTGGCAAGTAATGGCTGTGGCAGGGACCCAGTGGCAGTTATTCCCGATCTCGCAAGAGCGCTCCTATAAAAGCTCTCAGGGCAAAGGGGAAATTTCTGCTGGAGACCTCTAATCTCTCGAGTATAGTGATAAAGTGCGACCTCCACTCTTAGCCTTAGTTTCTCTCTTTACTTCCCATACACAGTACTAACTTAAGCATCGGAGTATTCCCACCGAGCAAATCCCCGGGAATCCTTCCTTTCATCTTCTCAGGTGCCGCTCGTTGCTAACAAGGAGCTAGTCAGCAGCCAGCTAGAAGTGCCCGGATCGCGCCACATCATACTCATTGGATCTGGTTAAGACTGGTGGGTTTGTTTGATGTAAAGTTGTGCTTCCCAGCTTATGTGAAGGGGGCATGGTGTCTAGAAGGTTTAAGTAGGGCTGAAAAGATAGCATGGAGCATACTCCCCTCAGCAGTCTTCTGGGCTGTGTGGTGTGAAAGAAACAGGAGATTGTTTCAAGGAATTCGTACTCCAAAGGAAGCAATCTTAAGGAAAATACTGGGGATGGTTCACTCATGGTTGGCAGTTCACCCTTTATTTAGAAGTAGACATTCTAGTTCTTTCTTTGATTTCAACTTCCTTTTTGTAAGGAAAGGTTAAATTGTGTTGGGCATTGGGCTGTTTTGAGCAGAATTGTATATCCTGTGTTCAGCTTCTCATTGTGCATTTGTATTTTGACTTTTTGAATTTAGTAAAATACTTTACAGTTTTCAAAAAAAAAAAAGCAACTAACGTGCCTCTGAACTTCAGAAAAAGAAAGAAGTTTTGCCAACTTTTTACATGATTCCCACTTGTAATAATACAGTAAAAGATGATGAACTCCCCAAATAGATGCAAAACCACTAGATAAAACTCAATTTGAAGTTAATTATCCCAAATTTCACAGTTAACTTGATCAATGTTTGATTTGCTTTATGAGGCTTCACAACATGGAAATGGCATGCAATAAAACGCTGAAAAATAAAAATTATTCATTCTTTATTTTTCCTCAACTCCAAGCAGTTTGTTAACAATATTGTGCTTCTTTTTTCTGAATTATCATCTATATTACAATCCAATTATAGAGCAAAAATCATCCTTGCTGCAGTTCTTCCAACTGCCATTTTAGTATCTATTTGGTCACAACTATCATATGTTAAAGGTTTTTTAGCTCACCTTGCCATCCATGCCCTTTATACCTTCAGCAGCCTGTTCCAAAGTGGCATATCGCACAAAACCAAAGCCTTTGGAATACCCCGATACACGATCAGTCACAACTCTAGCTGCAAATCACAAATGGGTTGATGTTGAATAACTCTTCCATTAAATTTCCTGAATAATTCTGAAGGAGAAAACACCTTGGATTTGAGTAGAACATACCATAGACCACTTCCCCAAATTTTGAAAAGGATTCTCTGAGTCCCTCAGAAGTTGTACGTTTGTTAAGCCCTGTAGAAGCATTGTGGGTAGTTTTAGAACAAGGAGTAACACTATACACTGTAGAAAGAAAGTTGATTTACCAACCACAGTAATTCAGCCTAGTTTTTGACACTAAAACATCAAATTACATTAAACATATGAACCATCTTATCATATGTATAATACATTTAAATATCAGAACTACTCCGGTTGAATGACACATTTCCATCAGCCAATTTAAAATTTGATTTCATGTTCATGAATGATCTAAAGCCAGTTCCACATGAAGATAATATGATTCTTAATTTTCCATAACCATACTCTTAAGAAGTACAACTTTTTCCCTTCAAGAATGGAAACAACTTCCCAACATAAGAACAAATTTTGATAACCATAATTACTTCTCTTTCCTCTTTTTCTGTGGTACTGAGTTAAAATCGATCAAGTACAAGATGTCTCCTATAGAATTTGAAGCCAAGCCAACAAAAACATTTCCCAATTAGTCTTTTGACATTATGATTCTGGATAAGGTTTTAAGCTACATACTCAATACTGGTAACCATGGAATGTATAACTAATAAAGAAATATATTATATCAGAAGCACCTCATACATTAAGCATGAGATAGGAAACAATTGGAAAGGTAATAACACCCAAACCACCGAAAAAAGTCATAAAAAAGAAAAAGCAAATAAAATATACCAGACATGAGAACAGAAATATTTTTTGTTAAATATTGATATCCCACTAAAGGAAGAAGAATGAATATTACTCAGCAAGAAGCCTTAATATAAATTATTACACCATAAACCAGCGGGACCTGAAGTTCTATATTTGGGCCTAACCTCAGCCTAATTTACTTATCTTTAACCCTTGGGCCCTTCAAAATTCAACAAGTCATCATTAAACCACAAAATGAAACCAAATATCATACTTGTTTATATATGAATAATAATGTGACATGATATATAATGCGTGACACTAAGACTCAAGCTGGATCTGGTAGCCCAAGTCTCAGTACAAGCTCAAAATACCTAAGTCAAATCCAATCCCAGTCAAGGTTCAAAGTATCGATATTCAAAAATTGTGTATCACATGATTCAAAGGGCCAATACTCATATAGGGCTGCCAATGGATCAGGTCCGACCCGATTGGCCCGAACCAATTGGGCCAGTTACAGAATCTGGTACCGATGGGGTTGGTTTCAGTTCCTAATCCATTGTCCAAACTATTATCGGTTCGGAACCAGTTCTACCCAATCCCAAACCAAATTTAGTAGGTTTATTATAATCAGGTCCATTGGGTCAGACCCGATTGTCCCGAGAACCAATTGGTTCAAAAGCATCAAAACACACCAACAACCCTCGTCTTTGAGAAGCCTGGTATGAAGAAATCTACATTAACTCTTCAAAAGCACCAAAATTAAGGAAATCTGCATCAACACTTTGAGAAGCACAAGAAACACACCAACAACCCTCATCTTCATCATTTTTTACTATTAATGAGAGGTTGCACACGTCATTGAACAGATTCAAAAAGAGTCAAATCCCTTGTATTTTTCTTTATTACAAATCTCATTTTGTAGTTTGTCTCCACATTTTTTGTTAATTAAATACATGAAATTTGTGTTGACAACAGTCTAGAAGAGCATAGACACTTGAGGTGAATGCCTCTTATGCTTTTATAATAAAATGCTATAGATAAAAGTGGAGCAACCACTTTATCATGTTCCCCATTATATATTAACATAATCCAGAGAATAAAAACCCTCCAAACTTGTTTATTACATACAGTGTTATCAGAATGCCATTGTACGGATTTAGTGGCTTATGGGGGCTTTGCCCCCACCCCAAAAAACTAATCATAGCGCACAACATATGAACCCAACCACATAAGGCCATAACAAAACATATAAAACGTCTACACAACATTTATGCCTCCTTGTGCTCAAGAGGCTTATGCTTCTTGCACCCTAAACTATGCACCACGCCTCTATGTTTTAAAACATTGCTTCACAGTACTCCAAATGTGTGTTCCTTACTCCCTTAGCATTTCATAATTCACTCTTGTAAACCTCTTTGTAATTCACATGTTCTTGCTTCGCATCTCACTTGTTTACTCTAATTCTTGATTCACATTGTGTTCCCACTTGTCCTTTGCGACACTTCGCCCTGTCATATCATTTTGCAATTTGCACTTCTACCCTGTTACAACTTTTAATTCCAAAACCTCACATAAACCTTGGGTATATCATTTAGGCATCTCTTCAACAATTTCCTGGCAATAATGCTAATATAGAGCCCACTAAGTTCCTTGTTTCTGAAAACTCATCCAATGCATTTCAGTAGTGCAATAAAGGAAACAACTAAAGAGGTAGCATCTCGTGCCTCTCTAAGGGATGCTTGTAATGTTTCCATTACCTTATGTTTTAATAAAAATTGAAGTTATTTATCAATAAATAAATAAATAAATAAAATAATGTTTTCTCAATGTTACCTAGTGCAAGGTATATACAAAACTACGATCTTCTCTGTTCAGATTTATTAACCGTGAAGTTTTTTCTAGCTGCAAAAACTAGATAAATGGTATAAAAGGAAGATTTCAACTAACAAATTAAGAATTCTAAATGGGTTAAAAACGTAAACCATGATCTCAATCGCACAAATGATTCAGAGGATAAGGTTCACCACTCTCTGCTTGTCTATCTAGGGCTTCTTATATAGACCATCTTTGTAGTGGTCCTTTATTCGACTTACGAGGAATTTCAATTCCACGGCTCTTTTGAAGGTATCCTGTATATTGTATATTCAGTAAAGTTGTTTCGCGTAATCCCTTTGGAACTTCTTGTATTATAAACACTGAACAAAAGCACAGCCACTTGTGGAGAACAGAAAAAAAAAAAAAAAAAAACTAGGTTTAGTCACACAGCATCAAGCAAGAATATTTCTCTAAATGATTATCACTGTCAACGCAACCAAAATAGAGAAAAAATGCCATTACCTAATGTTGGCCCCAAGTCCCAACTATCCGGGGTGGACCGGATACAGTCATACAAACCTAAAAGCTAATCAATTAATTCCTCTAAAAGCTAATCAATTAACCTATTCGAGTGGAAACCTACAGGAAAATGTTATTCTCGTAGATAGAAACCAACAAGAACAGCAGTGATACCAAGCAAGTAATAGGCACAAGTACTCATTTTGAAAACAGAGTTTATGCCATTAGATGACTAATAGTGGTTCACATGGATCAAGCGAAAAGAACAAAAGAAGAAGATTAAGAGAAAAAGGGGCATGCCTGAGACGAAGAGGTTAGTCGATGGTTCTGCCGGAGGAGGAGCTGTAGTCGCAGCGGAGCTTGGCGGAGTGAAAGTGAAGCTCGAAAATAGTCTTCTCAATCCACGAGGTGCTGCCGCCACCGCTCTCATTGCCATGCCTTTCTCTTACTCTGTTTCCTCCTAAGACCAGAGAGTATAAAACTGTGATCTTTATAGAAGTCAGAGAAAAGGGGAGAGCGCGAGTGAAAGAGAAGTGGAGCGCTCCACAAGGGGGCGCCCCACAATGCACCACAGCACATCTTTTTTTTCGTTTTTTATTCTTTTTTTTTGTAAATTGCATTTTAGTACCCTTTATAATTATATTTATAATTATAACATCTTTTATACTTATATTTATAATTCATATAAGATGTTGCTAATACAAGGTGCGATATGGATGTGAAGTCGGTGTGAGGCGCCCTGTGAGGAGTATATCCCAATTCGGCTGTATTAGACATGGCACGACCCCTAGGCCAAGTTGGGATGAGGGGTTTTGGCCTGTGGTATGTGTGGGCTTGTATGTCAGGCAGAACACGACCCATGGCCCGGCACAAGTGTAACAGGTATCATGACCCACACCAATTATAGTCATTATAAAAGAGTATAAGGGCAAAAATATCCACCAACAACTATAGACAACTATTTTGGGGGTATTTGTGTATTTTATCAAAGGAATACAAAATAATTAAAATACTCCTAAAAGTTATAAACAATTAGTTTACATAAGTTTTATAAATGACCAAAATACTTCTCTTAACAATCATAAATAGCTAGTTGGATACTATGATCAATTCAATTATTTCTAACTCCTATAAATATGGGTTAACCCTTACCCATTTTCATCACAACACAATCATTCTCATCCAATCAAGTACAATTTCCCGTTCTCATTATTCTATAGTTTATTCTCATTTCATATATTCTCAATTTTTTATATTTTTTAATTTCAACAAGAAGGAAGGCTTGATTGAGTGTTTCAAGTTGAAGTTGGGAATTTGGGAGACTTAAAAGCTTTGCATTTAAGTTGAAATATCGAATCGGTAGACCAAATTCCAAGGACCAAAGTGCAATTATTGGGGTAGTTGGATTTTTTGTGAATTTTTAGATTTTAACATTTATTAAAATGACCAATTCCTCTCAAACTCTACTTATTTTACCATGAATAGTGTATCAAGAAAGGACATGAGAGTAGTTTGCAATAAATGTAAACATGGTTTTTACTATCAAAGTAATAGAAGCATTGGCACTAGCCATTTGAGAAAACATCTAGCAGATTGTTAGATGTTCAACATAAGAAATTTTGATATTTTAGCTTGATGGAAAATACAATAAAATAATTATCCTATACTTGTCGCTGCAACACATGATCTACCAATCCCTCCAATGTCCACAATAGTACCAGAATCTTGTTTTAGTGTAGAAAAAATATTGTGTGAGATGAAAGGGGAATTCATATGACTAATGAAATATAGTGTTAGTTTTACTTTAGTACCCAAATTTCAAAATGTGTCACTACAACATCTAAACTTTCGAAAACTGCCACTTTAGTACCCATAGTTAGCAATCCATCAATTATCTATATTACATGATGGCATGCAACTTAATTTAAAAAATACAAAAAAAAAGTGCTTTTTAATATTTTGAGATAATTTTATCTTGATTGTCGTTCCTAGTGATGGCAAGAATTATTCGTCTTCTCCAACAATCTAAATCCCCTTTGTTATGGATTGAATAACTGAAAAAAAAAGGATTATAATGACAACAGTCTAAATCCCTCTTTTTGGGCAATGCCATCGTCTTCCTTGAGGACATGTTTCCATGTAGCTTTTCCGGCAGAAAGCACTAATTCTGTAGTAGAAAGGTTAGGGCATAAAGTGAACAATGGTGCCCAATCATAGTGAAAAGGGATTTAAACATGGTTATTTTGGCCATTTCAAAATTATGCTTCTCTCATCTATTCAAAACTCAAAGGGCATTTGTGTCCTTTCACATGCCACTTAATGTTGATTAACAATTTTGGACTAAATTAATAGTTTTTAAAAATTCAAATACCATAGTGGCACATTTTAAAGTTCTAATACTAAATTGAAACTAGCCCCGAAGTAGAGGATACTAATATGCAATTTACCCTTTTCTGTAAGAAAATTGCCAAGCCATTGCTCATCGCTCTAGTGACTTGACATCTAATCCAAGGCCTCCGCTGGGCTGGTTTTGGACCTGGTTGTTGGCCTATGGTTTAAAAATTCAAATATTTGAAGAACCAACAAAATGAAAAGACATTTAGATTTTGAAAACTTGTATATCTTTAAATAAATTTTAAATATTATATGATAATAAATATAATATAAAATATTCTTTAAATCTCTATTTTTCTCTAATTATATAAGGACCCCGTGCAATACATGGACCGGTTTTAGGAATGTCCTCATATTCTGTAGCGATATTTATTTTTGGGCATTTTTGTAAAGGGACTTAATTAATTTTTAGAGAAATTATTGTGTATTTATTAGTGACCAAATGGGCCAATACTTTTAGATTTTATAATTTTTACTATAAAAAATAAATAATTTGATAGAACTTTAAATCTGTGTTTGGTTTGAAAGAAACGGGGTCTCAATTCATATTTGGATACTATGAAATTTTGAATCAGATAGGAATTTGCTCTGCATTCACTTCATTATCCTTAGAATTTGTAAAAGCAAAAGTTTTAAAAATTTCTCCTATGCATATGGAATAAGTTTATATAAATATTCAAAGTAAGTCTCTCTTCATTCAGGCTAGGTTATTGAGTCTCTTGCTTTCAAAGAAGGTATCAAAGTTGGATTAGAGGATCCGGATAACAAATATCTTGATTGAAGGTGATTCTTTAGTGATAATGTCTCTCCTAACAATGGAGAATCCTGGTCCACTTGGGAGAATAAAAGAATAGTAGATAACTGTAAATAGGGGTGTCAATGATATTCGAAAATCCGATTTCAAATTTGAGTTTCGACATAATAGAATTGAATTCGGATGATTTGAATATGTAATTGGTTGAAATCAGATATGACCTTATTCGATTCGATAAATATCCAAGTTGGATTGATTATTTAATTCTTATACATAATATATAAAATATTTAAATATTTTATATAATTTATATAAATAATTTATATATTTATATACTTTATATAAATACAATATTTATTTTATATATTTATTAATTACTTAAAACAATTAATTGGTCAAATTCGAATTCAAATATTGCTTGATTTAATTCAAAATTCGATCTATTTACACCCCTAACTGTAAACTGTGGATATTTAGCTCCCACAGTTGAATTGTGCCAATAGCCTAAGGTCTTTATCTTAAGGTTGCTTTTGTTTTGTTTTGGGTGTAGATGCGAATCGATGTAAAATTCCATTGCCGGTGCTTGCATTTACTTTCAGTCTAAATACGAACTGATGTCTGATGTAAAACTCTACTCCCGGTCCATATTTTCACACGTTTGTTTCAGTGTAAGGTTTAAATCGATGTAAACTTCCCCATCGATTGAACTTGTGAAGTTTACACCAAAAACAAACGCAGCCTAAAAAAGGTTTGTACTTCACCAAAAACAAACACAGCCTAAAAAAGGTTTATACTTTATATAAATATAAATATTAATTGTTAAATTATAAAGCATAAAAGAAAATTTTTCTACCCGAGAGAGAGAATTTAATTGGTCTCAGATATTAATTGTATCGAAGGGGTCAAATATGCATCCGACCTGGTAATTATTGCAACCAAACCTGACTTCTAAAGTTCCATCTAATGATTCTAATCAACTTGTTTTCTCACTATTTACCGTCAAACAGTTATAAATTGGCAGTAGAACAAACCATACAAAAAATAAAAAATAAAAAAAAACCTTCTGAAAAATGAAGGATCAACCAATAAATAACACTCGACTCGCCTCCTCAGGATAGTATTTAACCATAAGAGAAAAATGTGGTCCGCACTACCATAAAATGTTATGATGCTGATGATGATAACGATGGAGCATAATCTTAGTTGGAAGTTGAAACGCAAGCCGATACTCAAATAAGTGCACAGTTGCACACAACATTGTTTCTGTAAGAAACAAAATTTGTCCCAGAATCAAGTTTTTCATCCAAGGGTGCCACCATTTATTTCAGTAAAAGGCAAAGGAACTGCATTAAAGGCTTACAGCACAATGAGAGATAATAATTAGAGCAATCACGCAAAGAAAAACACTAATAAGACGTAAGAGACAGAATGATAGACGAAACAGTCAAACAGAAAAAGGAACCGATTAATATTTTCAGCTACTCCCACACTAGCTAGTAGCTGCAACCTACAAGATTATTTGATGATTCTATTCACGAGCTTGAAAATGATTCGCATTCCTCGGATATTCCAGGATCTTGGATACATCTTTTAACAATAACGATTTTGTCGAGAAATTGTTGTTTGCCTCATCATATTGATGATATAACGCCAAAGTGATACACAGACAATTAATAAAATTTGCCATGGACTAGTAGAAAACAAGCAAAGAAAAAACAACACTGGCGGAGTGCAGAAATAATGAAAGCTGATTGAGTACATCTCACTCCTAAACTGAAAACAAAACTTCAGTATGTCTCCCCTTTGATTACACTGTTCCAAGAAAATTAGAAAACAAGGATATTTGAAAGACAAACGATAATAAGGTGAAAAGGAAACCAAACATAAAACTCCCTTATGCACTTTTTTCCGCTTTCGCAGCAGTTGCAGCAGCTTGTCCTCGCAAACGACCAGTCCTCCTGGCAGCGATGAGACCAACCTTCTGTCCAGGAGGGGCATCACGCCGAACAGTACTTGCATGACCAATGTGTTGGTGGTTACCACCACCATGGGGATGCTCTACAGGGTTCATAGCAACACCACGAACCTTAGGCCAGCAGTTCCTCTTGACCCTATACTTGTGATAGGCGTTGCCTGCCTTGAGAAGTGGTTTCTCAGTTCTGCCTCCACCAGCAACCTGGCCAATCATTGCTCTGCACCCACTTGGTACAATCTTCTTGGATCCAGAGGGTAGCTTGATCCTGACAATAGCACAAGGTAATCAGGTTAAAGTTAAACAACTACCTCTACCAAACAATGAAGCTAAAGCTACCAACGTCCAGAAGCAAAAAAGAGGTCATTGTAATAGAGAAACAGGGAACACGGATATTATTTCAGATGGATGAATACTTTCTGCAAGAAAGCCAAAGAGGCACCTAAAATGTATTTTTATCTGGTTCTCTGTTTAGATCTCTTCAGTAGCATGCACATCGCATGGACATCTGGTTCTCTGTTTAGCCTCTCACTAAGGCTATGTTTGGTTTGAAGGAAAATGTAGGGAAAGGTAGGGAAACCATTACAAACCTTGTATTGGTTTCCCCGACGTTTCCCTTTCCCCATCTTTTCCTTCAAACCAAACATAGCCTAAGGAACCCCTAGCTTTAACCTTGGTCGTTTTAAAGACAGGCTTTTGGTTCCCTCTTCTTCATATTTTTTTATTTTGTAAGAAACAGTAAATTCCATTGATTAACTTAAGTACAACTGTCACCACTGAATGAATGGTGGAGAACCCTCAAGAAAGATTCTTACAAAACAACACAGAACAAAGCCACCCTATTTACTCCCTGTTTTGCTAAAGCATCGGCATTACCATTATCTCATCTTCTAGTTCACCTGACCTAAACCCCAAGCCCCCGAGTTAAAATCATAATTTCCTTTAAGTACTGCCTGAAAGTCTAAGAGTCCAAGCTTCTCTTTTGCAGCCAGCCAATTACCAGCTTGGAATCACCTTCCACTTCCAACTGTTTCAATCCTCATTGTTTAGCTAATCTGAAACCTTGGAGTAAAGCCAACATTACTGCCCTTAGAGAATCTCCTACCCCAATCGGGCCCAAGAAAATGGGCCAGCACTCTTCCTCATCTCTAAAAACACCCCCGATTCCAGACAGACCTGGGATACCAGCAGATCTCTTCCTCATAAATTTGCATCCTTTTTTCCATTCAAAATTCAGAACATGAGGATTACAATACTAACCAACCTTTCCCCCACCACTGAAATTAAGAGTGCAACTTGAGTAGACTCACGTTGAATGAGCATTTGTTAAAATTTGAGAAGGTTAAGGCCAGATGCAGTGTAATTTCTTCAAACCAGGTACCTGACATGAAGATCACCAGAGCAATACACTGCTAAACCTAATCATTCACAGTTCAGAAGTTTAACCACATATTTCAAAGAGAAATCCATAATTTAACAGAGGATATGGCATTGAACAGAATAAAATCACAGAACGGGATTCATGTAGACAACCAAATATGAAGGACAAGGCCTAGTTGAGTTGAGATGCCTTAAATGTAAACTCCTTAGTGTAACTGTTAACAGCAGCACTCCTAGTCCAATTTGATCTCTTCTTCATAGTATTCAAAGGTCTAGGAGGTTTTGAAGAAACATGTAATGAGGCTTCATCAGAAAAGGACCTCTGGTCAGACCTAACATACCCCGCAGCTTTCTCTTCTCAGCCACCAATCATATTTTCTCTATATTGTTATCCAGAGATTAAACCATCTCTACAAGATTTTCTGGTTTGTCATAGATGTGTTTTCTTGTATTCCAAATAATAAACTAATTAATGCAGATATGATTGTCAAGATCAAGAAAAACGTATCATTCTCAAACCCAGAAAATCCTTCCTTTTCCTAAACCATGAAACTACAGATGGTTGACCCAAGAAACAATCCAGCAGGCTACACATACTAGATCCATCACTGAACAGATGAAACAATGTATTGTGACAGACATCTTTTAATGGCCAAGAATCGCAGCAATTCCAATAGAAGTTAGAGAACACATTCTTAGGCACGACAGTCAAATAACATCTAGTTTCTCATATCCCGAATGCCAAAACACATGTCAGTGCCAAACGGGCAATGCAGAGATCAGATAAGCATCTTGCAGCGATAAAATTACAAGGTAAAAAGTTAATAGATTGCCTCCCATCCACAAAGGATATGCTACAAAAACTCATAAGAACATAAAACATGCAAACCATCTAACGACTGCTCAGAAACTAGAAGTTGTTATATACCAGCTTAGATAATAAGCTGTCATGGAAAGCATTCCTGTTACATCCAACATAATGTATGCAACTACAAGAAATGTTGGTTAAGCTGCATTCACTACAGATCCATTACGCGTGCAGCTAAAAAGGAGAAGAAAAAAAACAGATTTTTTATAATTAAAAATCCTGATTTATTTCGAAGCTATAGTCTATAGCGTACAAAGTAAGTCAATAAGCAATAAAAGGAAGATTAATCCTACATAAATGACAAAAAAAAACGATTCCTAAAAGAAATGAATAAATGAAACGGTACAGAAACAATGAGAAGAAAATTAAGAAAAAAACATCAAAATCAACCCAAATTTAGTTAAAGTATATACATACCTGGTAGTACCATTATCCGGGTTATGGCTGATAACAATCGCGTAATCTCCAGAAGATCTAGCGAAGACCCCACGGTCACCGACGTGGTGCTCGACGTTGCAAACAACAGCTCCCTCAGGGACTGATCGGAGTGGAAGAACGTTACCCACCATGAGATTAGCCTTCTTACCACAGTAGACGAACTGACCGGTATACATGCCCTCCGCAGCGACGAAAAGCTCCTTCTGATGCTTGTAGCGGAAAGGATGGCGGAAGGTTACCCGAGCGAGTGGTGCACCACGACCTGGGTCGTGCACGATCTCGGTGACGACACCCTTGAGGTATCCATTGCGCTCACCGAAGTCAAGGCTTCTGAATCTGGCCGGTCCCTTACGGTGGTGGGTGTGGGACTTGAATACTGATCCAGCACCCTTACGCTGCGCTCTGATCACACGACCCATCTCCTAGGGTTAGGGTTTTGCAGCGGCGGAGAAAGATGAAGAAGCTTCAACACTAACAGTTCGTTTTATATCGAAGTCCCAACCCTAATCTTACAACTCAACTATCCATTGACATTGAGTAAGGGTGATCATGGGCCGGGCTGGGCCAGGTTTGAGGGCTATATACTATTATCCGAAATTGTCCCTTACGTTTTTACCAATTCTGTTAAGCTCATTCTCAACTCTTTTTTAGTGGTTAGATACATTTTTTTATCAAAAGCTTACCACGTGTTAAGACGATTTCAATTTATTAAAAAAAAAAGAATAAAATGGTTAAAAGTATGGAATAAACTTGGGAACATTTTAGAGAAAAACAAAATTTACTAAAAAACTGATGCAGTATCGGAAAATGCCAATAAGTCCCAAGACACATAAGAAGTTTGGATAACATTATTAATCCAACAAAGTAATCAATTGCCGAGTTAGTATCAGCACGAAACTTCAACCTTAGTTCGAAATTATCAACTTAGCACGAGCACAAAACTCGTATCTTAGTTTGAAATTACCAAATTAGTACCAGTGCATAACTTCTATCTTAGTTCAAATTTACCAAGCTAGTATTAGCGCATGACTTCTATTCTAGTTCAAAATTACCAAGTTAGTATTAGATCGTGATTTCCAAATTTTTGTTCAATTAGGATTTTCTTTTTGAAGAGTTTTAATAGGATTCTATAATGTAGTGTTTTTATAGATTATGAAATTTTCTTATAGGAGCCATAAGGGTGTAAGTCTATATAAAGAGTAGCTAGGGGAAGGGTCAGACAATTTTATGTTGATTTTCTCTTAAGTATTCAGTGAATAGTTGTTCTTCCTGTTTATTTCAGCTTTTGTTTTTTTCTTTGAAACTTTTCTAAGCCAGAAAGTTGGTATCAGAGTTCAAGTTTGATCATTCTTTGGATTGTGGTTTTCAAGAAGAAACAAGTGGCTCACATTATGGAGCAGAAACTCAACAATAAAACACAAGAAGAGATGGCAGAGCTAAGAAGACAGGTCGAGACATTTGCTCAGGAGTTGAAATTGTTGTGTTCCTGTTCGGAAATAGGGGACAGTGACTTCGATGCAAGTATCTCCATGTGTTTCTTTTCATCATCAAGGCAAGCAACCAGGTCAGTTGTAATTGCGGGTAGTGACAAGAGACGGTGGGAAGCGGGTCTCAAGGTTGAAATTGCGAAATTCCAAGGAGGTATAACTCTCGAAGAATTCATGGATTGACTCTTTGTGGTAGAAGAAGTCTTGGAATTCAAGGAAGTTCTGAAAAATATGATAGTGTCCTTAATATTTAGAGGGTGAGCAGTAGCATTGTGGCATCAATTGAAGATTATGTGACAGAAAAGAGGTAAGGAAAAGATTAAGACATGAGAGAAACTCAAGGCAAAGATGATGTCAAAATTTCTACCCCCTAATTATATCCATTTACTTTATCAAGAATTACAAAAAGGCAAAGAAATGATATAGAAGATGAACATACAAAGAAGTTTCATTTATTAGTAGCCTAGAATAAATTAGCTAAAACTGAAGATCAATTGGTGGCTAAGTATATAGGTGGGCAACATGCTCTGATCATAAAAAGATAAAGCAACCAACCTAACCAATTGGGATGAACCCAGACTAATATGGCCAAACCACCCCCATGTAGTTATCCCAACCTGCCTCTAAATTCAACCACCTAGTCGTAGTCCAGTTGGCTGAACCAAAACCAAGGTTGTGGACCTGATCAAAACCAGGTGGGTCTACCTGGACTAAAGTGCTTTAAGTGTGGTAAACTAAGCCATAAATTGTTAAATGCTCAAGGGTGGTAAAAGAAAAAAGGTGATCTTTGTAGAAGACGAGAGTGAAACCCAATTGAAAGCATTTGACTATTCAATTGAAAGTATTTGACTATTCAACCTCACCTATGTTTGACACTTATAATGAAGAAACCTTAGAGGGAGAAATGGTGTATGGGGATATGGGAGAGGCCTTGGTGATGCAACGATCATTTATAACTCCTAAGGATGAATCATCAGATTAGCTAAGGAATAATATCTTCCACACCACGTGTACTATGGGTGGGAATGTAGCAAGCCTTGTAATTAATAGTGGGAGTTGTGAGAATATTATAACAGAAGTAGCCATCCGCAACATGAACCTAAAATCTCAACAACACCCTCACCCTACAAGCTTGTATGGCTAAAAAAAAAAGAATAAGACTCCAGTCACACAACGGTGTTTAGTGAGCTTTTCTATTGGCAATAATTATAGTGATCATGTATGGTGTGATATTGTATACACAGATGCTTTCCATTTGCTACTTGGGCACTCATGGTAATTTGACTGCCATGTAGTCCATGACGGGTGAAAGAACACATACTCTTTTGAGTTTAAAGGAAAAAGACTGATCTTATGTCCTTCACAAGATAATATCCTAAACCGAAACCCAAAGAGGGTTTTAGCCTCTTTGCCATGACTGAATTCACAAATGCCTTAAAAGAGACAGGTGTTGTATATGCTTTAATTGACAAGGGGCTTGAGCTGAAAGGTATGAGGTTCTAGAAGATGTGAGATCTTTACTTAATGAATTTAGTGATGTGTTTCCTGAGGACTTACCTATAGGATTACCACCATTAAGGAATATCCAACATTACATAGATTTAACACCGGGTGCTAGTCTCCCTAGCAAGGCCCATTATATAATGAGTCCTACTAAATATGATGAGTTACAAAAGCAAGTAAATGAATTGATTGCTAAGGAGTTCATATGAGATAGCATGAATCCATGTGTAGTTCCCGTTTTGTTAGTGCCAAAGAAGGATGGCACTTGGAAGATGTGTGTTGATAGTCATACAATTATTAAGATAACCATCAAATACCAGTTTCCAATTCCACGCTTGGACAACATATTAGATCAGCTTTCTGAGGCTAAGGTATTTACTAAGTTGGATTTGAAATCGGATCACCATCAAATTAGAATTCATCCTGGTGATGAGTGGAAGACAATGTTCAAAATGCGGGGTGGTTTGTATGGATGGCTAGTGATGCCATTCGGTTTATCTAATGCACCAAGCACATTCATGAGGGTCATGAACCAAGTTCTCAAGCCTTTTATTGGTCAGTGTGTTGTATACTTTGATGATATTATCCACTGATATGAACTCTCATATAGACCATTAATATGAAGAAGTACATCATTGCCACAGATTGGGCCTTATTCCTAGGGTATGCCATCTTAAGGGAAGGAGTTTTTGTAAACTTAGAGAAGGTTTGTGCCATTATTGAATGGCCCATCCCCAAGACACTTATTGAAGCATGAATTTTCCATGGTCTTGCAAGCTTTTATGGGCAATCTATTAACAACTTTAACACTGATATGGCACCATACACATATTGTATGAAGACTAATACCAATTTTGTGTTCACCACTGAAGCAGAAAGGGCCTTCATTGAGATTAAGGCACGATTGACATCTGCACCTGTGCTAGTTCTTCCCAACTTTGAGCAACCCTTTGAGATTGATTGTTATGCCTCTAAGGTTAGAATCAGTGTTGTTCTCAGCCAAGGTGGTCGGCCCATAGCCTACTACAATGAGAAATTAAATGGATCACACCTCAACTATTCATCTTATGATGTAGAATTTTATGTCGTGGTGCAAGAACTCCAATGTTGGTGACATTATCTCATCTATAAAGAGTTCATCTTATAATCAGATCATGAAGCACTTAAGCATATTAGGGGCCAACATAAGTTGAATGCAAGACATGCTAAATGGGCAACATACCTCCAAGAATATTCGTTTGTGATAAAATACAAATCGAGTGTACACAATCAAATTGGAGATGCGCTCGACCGAAAGAGAGCCATGATATCCATGTTTCGAGCATATAGGTATCGGGGTTTGATACTTTCTGTGAATTATTTTTCACTGACCCTTATTTTGTTGGTATCATAGAGGATGTGTAAGCAAGTAGTAGGACATGCTTTGTAGTATATGATGGCTTCCTATTCAAGAGAACCCACTTATGTATACCTGATTGCTCATGGCGGCTGAAATTGTCAAAGAGCTTTATAATTAATGAAGGGCATTTTGGGTAAGACAAAACAATTCAGCTCGTTTCAAAAAGTAACTATTGGGCTAAGATGATGAGAGACATCACGAGGTTTGTGGAGCATTGTCACATATGCCAAGTCTCTAAGGGGACAATAACCAATGTTGGATTATACATGCCCCTCCTAGTTCCTAAAAAACCATGGGTAGATATATCTATAGATTTTGTTATTGGGTTATCACATACCCAGCGACAAGTATATTTTATAATGGTGGTTGTAGACCATTTTTCAAAAATGGCTCACTTCATGGCATGTAGGAAGGCAATGAATGCCTCACTTATTGCTGGTTTATTCCTTAAAGAGATTGTCAAACTCCATGGCTTGTCATCTTCGGTTACTTCAAATAGAGACTCCAATTTCATATCACACTTTTGGAGAAATCTTTGGAGGCTAATGGGTATCTCATTATAATTAAGTAGTTCATATCATTATCAAATGGATGGCCAAACAGAATTAGTCGATAGGAGTTTGGAAAATCTTTTGAGAGCCCTTGCAACTAGCCATGAGCAATAGTGGTATCTCTTATTAGATTAAGCTGAGATTGCTTACAATAGGTCAAAAAACAAGAGCACCGAATACATCTCAGTTGAGATAGTATATGGGGCCAATCCCCGTAGCGTCCTTGATCTTTCTACTAGCACTTGGCTAAACCCAATTCATGACAAGGCTGATGATATGGTGCAGAAGCTTAAGAACCTCTAGAAAGAAGTCCACAACAAGCTGGAGATAGCCAATGCTAAGTACAAACATGATGGAAAAATGAGGAAAGTAATATTTGATGCGAGAGACTATATTTGGGCCATTTACCGGTTGGGCAATGTGGAAATCTGTCACCAAGAAAGGTTGAACTGTGTGAGATAGTTGAAGTCATCAATGAGAATGCTTAGAGATTAAAGCTACCTAGCCATATACGTACCCATGATGATCTTCAATGTCAAACACGTGGTATTGTATATTGGCTATCATTTAGATGACGATTTGAATCAAAGGACAGATTCTCTCCAACCTAGGGAGGATGATGCAGTATAGGAGAAGGCCAATAAGTTTCTATGCAAGTTGGAACCACTCCAAGACACATAAGAAGCTTGGATGACATTACTGATCCAACCGAATAATCAATTACCTAATTAGCACCAACACAAAACTTCTATCTTAGTTTGAAATTACCAAGTTAGCGCCAACGCAAAACTTCTATCTTAGTTCGAAATTACCAAGTTAATGCCAACACATAACTTTTATCTCAGTTCGAATTTACCAAGTTAGTGTCAGCACAAGACTTCTATTATAGTTCAAAATTACCAAGTTAGTATTAGATCATGATTTCTAATTTTTTTTGTTTAATTATGACTTTCTTTTTGAAGAGTTTTAATATGATTCTATTATAGAGTGTTTTCATAGATTAGGAAACTTCCTTGTAGGAGCCATAAAGGTGTAAGTCTATATAAAAAGTAGCTAGGGGAAGGCTAAGACAGTTTTATGTTGATTTTCTCTTAAGTATTCAGTGAAAAGTTGTTCTTCCTGTTTATTTTAGCCTTTTCTCTTTTCTTTGAAGCTTTTCTAAATGTGGTATGTTTCTGTACTATACCAAAAACTATATGGATTCTAGAACAAGTACATTTTTAGCATCAATATTGTTTCCTCAGAAAACACACCACATTGGCACCACATTAGAAGTCCATTTTTTGGAAAACATCTGCTGTTTAGTTAGTCATTTTTCTGAAAAAATATTTTCTTAGATCACATCTTGGAAATGACATTGATTCCAAACACTGCCCAACTTAATGGGTGACCCTTCAAGGGATGCAAGGTGGTATGAGCTGCCCTACAAAAACAATTTAACTCAATCCTCATGAATTATGAAATAGGCCTTTTGGATTCAAAGGTTGAATGAAAATTTGGTGATAAAAATAATAAAATTTCCTAAACAACATTGAGAAGATTAGGGGTGGTGATGGGAGTGGATATGTAATTTTAGTGATATTAAGGGTCATTTTGTCTCAAAATTCCTAGATAGATTTTCTAGAGGAAACATTGAAAATGTCGAGATTATGGTCAATAACATCAACTCTATAATGACAGCTAATCAAAATGAGGAGTTAACTAAGGAAGTGGAAGAGAGTGAGATTTGAGAGGTTCTTAATGAAGGAAGGTGAAATCCATCATATGGATGGCCAAACCTTGCTAGATGGTTGGGCGGAATTTTAAAAATTTTCTTACAGCCTTGTAGGAATCGTATTCCCTGATTTAGAAAAACTGTATTTTTTAAGGATTGTTTTTGCATCGAAAATGGATCAGATCTAAAACCAAACTAAAGGGAGAAGTATAACTAATACAAATTCCACAAATGTAACTCCCAAAATGGTAGTTCACGCCCAAACTGAACCCCAAAACCAGCCTCCACTGAAGATGGCACAGTAGATCGTACAAGGGAGGTGAGTATGAAATATTTCTGATATTTTCTTGCAAAAATCAGAAATTAGACTGATCAAGATCAGCCACAAAGGTGGAGAATGAATTAGGGTTTCTGGGGTAGCAATAGCAGAGAGAAAGAGTTGATAGCAAAGTGATGTAACTGGAGCAATTCGATCTCTCATTTTTTTAACCTTAAGGAGTATCACTCCTAATCGAATTAGGAGGTTCATAATCCAAATCTTTATTTGGATTTGTAATCTCTTAGCGAATAAGACTTATCCTCTTATCCTAATGGATGATCCAAACCCTTATCCAAACCCATATTCTCCCAAGTCACATGACTACTACTTAAGTTGTCATGTGACCACTCGATTAATCCAATTAATCATGGGCTTTAGGCCCATTAAGCAAGTAGCTCACGTTCCTAGGTAGTTGTTGGCCCATTTAGGCTCAATTTGTATGGCCTAGGACCCCAACAATGACCTTACATAAGCCCATATGGGTTTGGCCCAGCCTCTATGAAAAGGCCTAGCCAAATTCACTATTAAGTACAGTAAACCCCTGAGTCCATCAGTATGGGCTCTTAATGGGCCCAACATTTATAGTTAAATGATTATTGCATCCAACCATCCTATGAAGGTCAAGGATAATGGACTTAAGTAAGATATAGTCCATTAGGTAAACAACCCTTAATGGTCTCTTACATTCAACCTCTCAGCCCATAATGATCAAACACTGCCCAATAGAGAAGGACCTCTCCCCTAACTACAAAGAGCAGTGTTGCACTCTTTGCTCAAATGGGTCCTGGGAATTAAAACCTTTTGCAAACACTTTTCTTAAATATATATATATATATATATATATATATATATATATATGTATATGTATCATATAAATATATTTTACAAAACAAATCTCAAACACGGTTGAAATCGACTACCGATAGTTTTGGTTTCCATCAGAGAGAGTGCAGTCCCGATCATTCACTTTGTCCGACAAAGGGGTTAATCCTGTCACTATGATCACCCATTCGAGTGAATTCTCAAACTGCCCCAACATATCCAGGTTTTGACTCCCAAAGGATCTCACTGATTGGCATATCAAAAATAGCTCGATCCGACACCCAATGCAGTACCATAATCAAGTCTAGGGGTTATGTGTAACTTTCCAGTTTTGCCCATCAATGTCCAAGGTCCAGGGCATAACTGGAAAATTGTTCGGGTTCAATTCTTCAAACAAACACACACTACATGTGCTCTGGGTCCAACCCTAGCAGTTGAGACAAGTTGCCCCAACTTCTTTGGCAGCACACTAGTGTCAGCATTGGCAAGATAAACTCCTAAAGTCTATTCAGTGGCTAAGAACATTCTAAACTAACACGAGTCTCATAAGTGTCTAGTTTAAGGGGTAATTACACAGAAACACACCAATGACAACATAAAACAATTATATACTTTTATTCATTTACAATAAATGCATCTGTACATTAATCTGATTGGAGCTAAGAGAATACACTGTCTAACACTTAACTCTATGGAAGATTGTAAGGCACCTGGCCAGATGGATGAATGTCTTCTTTTTTAAGAAGCTCTAGGATATCATTGGCCAGTTTGTGGTTCAAGTTGTGAAGGATTTCTTTCACTATGAGGAAATGACTAAGATTTAAATAGGGCTTTTATTGCTTTGATCCCAAAATGTGAAAATCTTGAAAACATGGATCACTTACGACTAAGGCTACATTTGGTTGGAGTGCAAATGCTGAGTTGTTGCAAATTTGCACCTGTTTAGTAAGGGTTAAAAAATATATCAATTTTCGATGCAAAAATGTGCATAGACAAAGGTTTGCATCGAAAATAAGGAAAAATATTGCTTCCTCAAAATGAAATAAAATTTTGCACTGATTGTTGGTCGAAGTAAATAGGTATTCTGATTGCATTGATTTTGAGTGTTTTCTCCAAACCCTTGAAGAGAAAGAGAGATAGAGGTGGGCGACTTTGAACCGTGAGAAGCAGAGTAGAACAACTCTGAACTACAAGTGAGAAAGGTAGCTTTGGTGATCTTCACGATCTCTAAAAACTAAGATGGGTAACTTTGTTCTCATTTTGATATTTGGTCTCTCATTTGTTTTTTCCGTTTTCAGGTCACCTACCTCGCTAAGTGAGATTTCCAAATCCACCGATTTGCCTTCGTTTTTAGGTTGCCTTTGATCTACTTTGTTGTTTGTTTGGTTTTCCTTTTTGAAGAGAGTCCCAACCTCTTCATTTTTAGTGTGCTTGATAATTTGCAAGGAAAGCAAAGGTATTGTTACTATCCTTTTTCAAGTTCCATCCATCTCTTTTGCCATTGAATCTGTAACATTGATCAGTAGCTCTAGTTTCTAAAAACGCATCTTTAATTCCTAGCCATAGATTTTTTTAATGAAAACTAGTATCTTACTAGTAGCTATTCTAGAAAACAAAAGTATGCAAGCACACTAACAATGACAATAACAAGCACATCCCGCCAAACTCTAATAAGTTTTGAAGAAGATAAAAAAACAATGTAGTCCAGTACATTAAATCTAGTATTAAATACCAAATAGATAAATGGAAATCTTTATGTTCAAGTTACAACAAAAGATTGAGTATATAAATAAAATAAAATAAAATAAAATAGATAGAACAAAATTATGAAAACGGATAATTTCTTGAGTAGTTTGCTAAAGCCTCAAGCCATTAAAACAGTCTTTTAGAGTAGTGGATTAATCTTGCCATTCAAGTGATGTACCAAAATTTTCGAATTCTAGATTTTGATGCTTATGATGATCAAATTAAACTAGTCTTTCATAATTGGTCAATCTCTTTGAATGGTGGGTCCAGCCTACTTGAATATGTAGTATATATGTAGCAATGATGATGGTCTACTATAGTTTAGACTCTAGAGGATGAAAAGTTGTACCAAATTTTTCATCTCAATTAAGTAGGGTTTTTAAGCTTATTCCGTTGACTGGCTAAAACTCAAACTTGGCAACATTAACTTTTATCCTATTTTATTGATATTCTGTCATACTCACCTTCACCATGTCATTATCTTGCTTTATAGGAACAACTTAACATTAATATTATAAAGAGAATGGAGATGATGCAGAGGGTGTTGATGAGAATGGTGGAGATGGGGGTTCATGGGCAATGATGGGGGAAGAGGAGATCAGGGTGGTGGATGGTGGTAGTAGCTGAAATCTTGGTATGCCACTTAGATGGTTAAGCTTAACAAAATAATCCTAGGAGGTCTTTCTGATGGTTGTGATTGGAGGAAATGATGAAGACAAGTGAACCAAAACCATGTGCATCACTTGGATGGTTTAGAACCTAAAGTTTGAAGTCCCCAACAAAATACAACACCCTTGTACAAGTTTTTTTACAATTTGGTCAAGATTTGTTCTTTACCAAACCTTGCTATCTCATTCAAGGAAAGTGGCGTAAAAGCTTGGAAGTAAATTATTCAACAACTAAAATCAAATATTTAACTATCTTGTTAGCATGAGTCTCATTAGTTAGCAGCAAGACTTCCATTCCATGATATTTCCTAACTAAATTAGCAGCATGAATCCTATGTTTTATTCCGTAGGAAAAAGAATGTGTATTCCAATAATCTTTATTGAGGATCCTGGGTCCTTTTGAGCAAAGATGGATTTCAAATAATCATTATTTTAAGTCTATGTTTTGTTTGCGTGTGTGTGTGTTTGTCTTCATGTTTAGGTATGTGACTGTGAGAGAGAAATTAAATCAGAAACATTATAATGGGCTATGGATGGTAGAGAGAGAGAGAGAGAGCTAAGGCCTTGGTCTCTGGCTATCTACAGCTTAGATAGATAGAATCTTAAAAAGAAAAGAAAATTTTGGCTGGAATTTCCACGAAAGGGACCAACAATAATAGTTAAATAAGTATCTTTTAGGCTTCAATAATTCCCATTCATCACTTTATTGAATTTCTTTTTACTACTCATGTGTGGTTGAAAGTTGATTCAGATTGCGGACTATATAGTGCTTATTATTGACTCAAGTGCATCCATGATATGTCATGCATTCACATTTAATAAATAAAAAACAGAAAGAAATGGTCTTCACAAAGACATTGATTCATCACTCATTTGATTTTGGGTGTTCAGATCTAGATGATGGGCCAATAATATTTTATCTTAAAATTGACCATTAAATGATAGTGAGAATTTATACTAAATAAGCATTAATTTTGAAGTTCAGGGAAAAAAGAAAAAGCTTGCTTGGTTGAGGGTTGATTCTTTTAATAATGGATGTCATCATTCTGACTTTCCTAAAGACTACCATCGTTGAGTTGAACAAACAAAAGTAGATGTATGGTTTTGCAAGTCAGAGTTGCCACAAATTGATTGTGAAGCCATATTGATGTTAGTAGTTGAAACCCAAAAGTATCCCCACTAGGAAACTGAAATCAGAAAGTGTTTGTACTCTGTACTACTCCTTATAGAGGATAAATCAATGTATATCCTTGTGAAAAACACAGAGGATGAGTGTGCCTTCTCATTTAATGGGTTCTAAAAATGGGATTTACTAAATCAAAACTCAGATTTAAGGCCATCAGTGCTGAATTCATTATAGCTAAATACTATCATTGTTTGATATTCTTGAGTTGCATATGTACTAATCACATTATCCTGGCACAAACTCAATTGATATAGGTTCAAAGTCTATTCAGTTAATATCTATGATTTCATCTATGTAGAACTTTACCCTATCTTGCGTATTGTCCTTTCCTCTGTACAAAGTCCAGTACTTTTTGCTATTAGAACGACACAAGAAACTAGGTTCACAATCAACTCTTAGAAAGATAAGTATTTGCAAACATTACACCCTCAATGGTATAAAGAAAAGTTAGATCACTGTTTGCATTTGTTTTGATCATTTTAACAAAGCACAAAAAGAAGTCATTGTTGCCTACCAAGACTTTACAAACAAACATATAATCTATACCTTCTGTTAGTTTTCTAACACTTTTTGTGGCAAAAGTGGGGATTACTCCTGTTCTTTTTACTCAACCGATTCACAAAGATAATTGGGTAGGTCTTGCCCATGTTAATTGTGTTGCAAAGGGGTATGGGATATTTGTTGCCGCAGATGAAAGCTGCTAGAGTTTTCTTGACATACAAAAAATTATAAAAGGAAATCTTGCTAATGTCATAAACATTAAACTTGCCAAAGTTGGAGTTATGGGGGCCCTTAAAATTATTGAGGCAGTAAAAATTAGTAGGCTTGAATTTGATGATTGGCGGGATGGTTGAAACTAGACTTGCCATGGGCTTACTGGTCGTCTGGCTTCAGGGCTTGGATGTTCAAGTAAGTGTAGCTCTTGTTTATTATTCATTACTTTTAGCATATATTGAAGTGGTCAGTGACTTATTGATTGCCTCTCTATTCCCTCTCTCTATCTCTTTCTTATAAGTCTAAAATAGTGCATCCCTTCAAAATTTCCTATTTGATTTGTTTACCCTTTTGCTCTCAGAGGATCTAGTGGTTGGTGGATACAAGGTTTAAAATTTCAATAAGATACGCCTGATATGGGGCGTATCGTATCATATCTTTCAAAAACAAATACGGGATATGCATGGAAATCGGGCATCTCATCTTTTTCATATGTATCAGGGGTGTATCGGGGCATATCGAGGGTGTATCGGTAACTATCAACGAAAAAGATACGACCAAAAACTAAAAAAAATAAAGGGGGAAAGCAAGCTTCTTTTCTCTGGAATAAGCCTTCTTTCACCCTCAAATGACTCTAAAACTCCGAACCTCATTCCTAGAGTGCTAGATTTACAAAAATTAGCAAGAAACAAGTGTGAATCGTTATTTTTTTTGAAGATTTTTCAAATTTTGAAAAAATATGGCAAAAATAGGTAAGTTTTTTTTTTTTTTTTAATTTTTACAATATCTTGTGATTTCTTTTTTTTTTCTTGAATGTTTAAATTTATGTTGATCTACATTTCTTACATTCGAAATCACATTTTTTTTTGTGTTATTAGTAGATTTATGGAAATTTCATGAAGATATTTGGGGAAAATATAAATTAACAAAAAAATTGAAAGTGTAATTTTTTCTCTACCTATAAAGACTAAACATGTTTTAGATCTATAGATTTATCTATCATATCCATAGAGCGATTGAAATTTCTTCTTTAATATTTTTTGATTTTTTATATTTTTAGAATTAAAAAAATAAATAATGATTAATTATATTTTATCATTTGATCACAACAATTGAATATATTATAATTCTATGGATGATCTATCATATCCACATACCAATTGAAA
Source organism: Nelumbo nucifera (assembly GCF_055504915.1). Lineage (NCBI taxonomy): Eukaryota > Viridiplantae > Streptophyta > Magnoliopsida > Proteales > Nelumbonaceae > Nelumbo > Nelumbo nucifera. Next base: position 140,083,010 of record NC_142649.1, on the reverse strand, counting down.
TTTCTTCTTTAATAATTATATATTTTTTTTATTTTTATATTTTTAGAATTAAAAGATAAATAAATAATTAATTATCTTTTATGATTTGATCACAATGATTGAATATATCATAATTCTATGGATCATCTATCATATCCACAAAGCAATTGAAATTTCTTCATTAATAACTATTTTTTTAATATATTATGTAATGTTTATTTATTTTTCTATAATTTTTGGAAATAAATAATAAATAAAAAATATTTAAATAATAAATAAAAAATATTTAAATAATAAATAAAAAATATTTAAATAATAAATAATTATTAATTATATTTTCACTTAAAATTTGTGCCAATGCATGTTTTATGGTTGGATAGGAGAGTTGGGTTTTTCCATTACATAAAACATTAAAACTTAAGAATTATAATTTATAAATTATAGTTAAGCATGGGATTTTTAATGAAATTATAATTAACTACATTATGTTTCTTCATAAAACCATTAAAGTATATTAATTTAATGTATATACACCTCATTGAGGTCTTATATTTAGTGTTATTGATGCATTTTTATGTTTTATTAAAGTATTTATAGTGTTTCCAAGTGTATCTATGCGTATCTTAGTTTTTCTCCGATATGCATGCGTATCCAAGGCATATCCCGATACGCCTCTTAAAATTTCCTTTTCAATACACTTGGCGTTTCTGATACTTTGAACCTTGGGTGGATATGAACGTATATTTATTTTTTTGAAGATTGTTTTCTTATTCTTTTTAGTATTTTATTGTCCATGTTTTATTTAGTATTCAAGTTTGTATGCCATCTATAATGTTAATATTTTAAGCTATTGAATTGCATCATTATTAATGGTAGTGCTTGTTTACTTTTTGTGTCTAGTTTCTAGTGTTGTTTATAAGTTCAATAATGCTAGAGGCCATGAAGGTTTCCTGCATTGGGATACTATTGCATGGTAAGTCATCCTTTGTAGTATTTTTTCTTTTAATATATGCATTATAGGGTGGTTAATGCTTCTTCTGCCTTATCCTCTTAAATATTTCATGTAATCTCAAGATAAAATTTCATGTCAAGTGTGATGTTGTGACTAATTGTTAATTTCTATTTGAACTATGGATGTCATATTAGCAACATGTTCCCTAAAAACAAAGAATCTTGGAGGGAACATATTTTGAGATTTCTTAACTAATAATTTTCTAATTTAAGTGCTTGTTTCATTGTTAGGAAAATTCCTTTTGTTAGTTCTTATTTTTAGATGTTACAATCATAAACATGCCTCATTTGCAAATACATGTTAGACAAACCTTCATTTGCAAGAATGTTTGCAATTCAAAATATGGCTTAATGAATTCTTGATTTATGGGTTCAAAAATTATACTTGAGTTGTAAATCAACTTCTGTAAAGTACATCCCATAGACTGACACAACTCAAGGTTCAAAATATCAATACAGGCTGATATGCCGGTAGGGGCATATCGACCTGTATCTTTGGTCACCTTTTATTTTATTTTATTTTTTCTTTGAAATTGGTTCAGAGGGGTTGATGAACTAGACCAAACCCCGAAACTTCCCCTATAGGGCCGTATCGGGAAGCCCCCAATATGATATGCATTGATTGATACGCCCTGATACGTTGTGATTTTTTGATCCTTGACACAACTGCTATTGTTTTGTCTCTATGATCTTTCTTATGAGCAGGGGTTTATAATCCTTATATTTGTATTCACTCTACTCTTTTGTTAATGCACTTTTGATCATTGTTATGGACCAATCTAGACAAAGAAATGATAACTACTTAGTAGAATATATAAACAAAACATTTCTTAAAGTTATATATAGGTTTCTTTGAGTTGCAAACATTCATTACTAGGACAAACCATTTCTCTTGTATTATAATTTACGAATTAACTCACACCAACCATGTTAAAACATTGAAAGTGAAAAAAAAAAAAGAAAATAACTAGCTTACATATCTAGGAGAAAAAATAGATTGTTAACTTGTATCAAAAGGATTGGGTTCTCTCTATACTATTCCTATAAGATTGGTTTCTTGTGGTTTTACAGATTTAGAATTTCAAACCATGTTATGACAGGTAGTAATGAAGATGTCTTCCGTAGACTTAGAGGTAGAAATGAGTGAAATTAAACCTATTGATATTAGTGGCAGGATAAAATTTTTGTTAATGGAGGAGCTATTTGTTATGGCAATGATTTTTAATTTCCTAGAATGTTGCCTAGTGTGTTTGGATTGTGGAGTTAAAATGGTAGCTAGGTTTCTTATTATTTTTGTTTATGAATTGTAGGTTTCTTCTTATAATGAATGTGTTCATAGGATAGCTATTTTTTCAAGAACTTGATTATGTGAAATAAAAAGTTTTGGTACATTAGGTGGTTAGGATTGAATCATTTGGGAGGAGAATTGAGTTACAATTTTGTTTGGGATTAGGCAATTAGGACTAAGATTTTGTTAGTGAGTTTTGTTTTGGCTACAATAATTTTGTAGTTTTGTTTGGGATTAGGTGATCAGAATTGTGATCCTTTTTTTGGTAAGTGTATCTGCTAAGATCTTGTTGCTTTTATATTTAAATTTGATATTTTATAGACAAAAATTTGTTCATATGAAAAAAAAACATATTATATGTTGATATCCTGTTGCTCTTATGATTAGTAAACTTGATATTTTATAGGCATGAAATTGTTTTGTAGGAAAAAACTGATATTAAGTTTTTTTTTCATATGACACTTTGGCATGGATGTTTTAAACTAAACTAATAAAACATCTGTATTTATTGTTGTTTGCACAACAGAAAAATAAAAAATGGAAAGACAAATCCTTAGTACAAATATTGATATGAATAAATTATTTTTCAAAAATTTATGAATAAATTTCTGAATTGATATGAATAAATTTTTCAAAATTTATTGATATGAATAAATTATTTTCGAAAAATTCTGAATTTATGAATAATTAATTATTGAAAATATACAATTTTTTGGAAAATTAATTTTTTAAAATTAACTTTCACTAAATTAAATTAAAAAAAACATGAAAATTAGTTTAAGAAAACACTAAATTAAAATTTCCCAATAAATACCAAAAAACTATGTAAACTACCTATAGCTATGAAAATTATAAATAGTTACCAAATATAAATTATCAATATTAAAATTATCTAATAATTTTCCAATTTAATAATTACCAAAAACCAATGTAAATTAGCCAATAAATACCAAAGACCAATGTAAAGTACCTATAACTATGGAAATCATTAATAATTAGCAAATATAAATTATCAAAATTAAAATTCCCCAATAATTTAAAATTTAATAGTTACCAAAAAAAACCAATGTAAATCGTCAAAAATTAATTATTGAAATTATTGAAAATTTTCCAAAAATATAAATTACCCAATAGATACCAAAAACCAATGTAAATTACCAATAATTGCGGAAATTATTAATAATTACTAAATATAAATTATAAATATTAAAATTCCCCAATAATCTTCCAATTTAATAATTAGAAAAAAACCAATGTAAATTATCAAGAATGAATTATGGAAATTATTAATATTTTCCAATTTAATTATTTTAAAAATATATTAAATTTTCTAAATTGTTATGGGAATTATAAATATACTTAAAACTCACCAATAATTTTTATGATTTAATATTTAACAATTTACAGAAACTAATGTAAATAAAATATCAATAATTAATTTTCATGGGAAAATTTAGTTTTCAAAATCAATAATTTTATAAAATTACCTAAACATTACTCAAAATTAATTTTTTAAATTTATAAGAATAAATAATTATATTAATAATACTAAAATTTTAAGGTAATAATTATCATTTTCATATAATAATTAATTAAGACATAAATATTGAAAACTGATTGTTTAATAATTATTGATATGAATAAATTAAATTTCAAAATTTATGTATTTATGAATAATTAATTACTAAAAATATCAAAACAAATTGATATTTTAATTATCCTATATGTTTAATGTTTGGGAAGTTTCTACCTTTGCTACATTGGTGAAATGGGAGGTAGGGTGACGTGGCTAGAGGCTAAGAGCCTGATGATGTGGTAAAGTGAAGCGCTCAGGTAGGGAGAAACTTGTTACATAATGTTTTAAACTTGTTACATAATTTTGTTTTAATATTGAAATAATTATTATATTTTTTTTAATTTAAACTTTACTTAGATAAACATAGATGAAAAGTGGGAGAGGATAAATAGGAATTGGAGATAATTTAGGTAAGAAACTCTTTCCTAAATTAGAGATAATTTAGAAAATAAATAGGAATTAGAGATAATTTGGGAGAAGTGAGGGATAATGGTGCCACATGGCTAGACATAAAAAAATCAACTCTCACTTTCTTCATCTATTGGTTGTTTGTAAAAATGACATTGAATAAAATAAAATCAAAAATTCAAAAAAGGAGAAAAATGACATGAAATTTTTATTGACTTTAATAAATAAAAATAATTACAAAAGCTGACTTTTTTATTACGTGTTGGGCAAGAGACCCGAACACATGAATGGGTCCCACCTTCAAATGAGGAGGGAAACCCAACAAATCTCCCCCTATTGACTCATGAGGAGGAGTGTGCAACTCCTAAGTCTGTAATGCTTCTACAAAGCTCATGCTTCTCCCTTGATAATGCTTTAGTCATTATATGCAAATCATTCTTGTTGGTATGTATCTTTTCTAACTTATTCCAATACATCTTTAATCCAATAATATCTTAGATTAACGTGTTTGGACTTAAAGTGAAAGCTGAAATTCTTGCTTAAGTGGATGGCACTTTAATTATCACTTCCTTAAAGCCTTTCTTTTTCTTCTCCCTTGCCCTTCTAAATGCCTATTTTGTTGCTTGCAATCTAACCCATCCAGTTCCTGAATTAACTTGTTTTTTCTTCAGCAAATGCTTTAAATTCATCATTTCCCCAGATTTTTAACTTCCTTTTTAGTTTTTAGGTACTTTAGCTTCCAAAGAAAACAAAAATCCAGTCCACCCGTCAACTTCAATTTTTAACGCTATTGGTCAATGATCAAAGTTGAACCTAGGCTTGATCTCTTGGAATAAGTTGAGAAAGTGTTCCTCCCAATCTGTAGTTGTCGGGAATCTATTTAGTCTACAACTAACCAAATTCTTCTGCATATTTGACCAAGTGAGCCTTCCATTGTGGAGGGGGAGGTCAGGAAGGTTGTGCCTAGCTATAAAATCAGAAAACTCTCTCATACTTCTATTGGTTTTCTTGTTATTAGAGGTTTCATGATTGAATCTAGTAACATTTAAGTCTCCTTCAATACACCATGAGAAATCTTTGAACTCATGGAGAGAATCAGGCTCTTTCCAAAGTCTTTCTTTGTCTCGAGGGGAATTGGGCCCATACACCCCTGTCAAAATCCAGTTAAAACCATCAAGCACATTTGTAAACAGAACGGAGATGGAATCTCCAGAGTCTACTTCTGTTCCTGAAACCACCTCTTCTCTTCAGGCAATAATTATTCCTCCTACTGTTCTAATAGCCAGCATTAGCAAGGCTGTCCATTTCTTATCTCTTAAATCCCAAACATCTTTTATTAATTTCCTGTCCACCATATGCTTCTTAGTTTCTTGAAGGATGATGTTAGCTGGATTTTCCCTCTTTAGGGTTTCTTTACATTCTTTCCCTTACCAACTCTATTTGGTGGGGGTGAAATCACCTTCTGATTTATCGATCCCTGATGAAGTCTTTTCAGTTCCCTGTTCGTCCCTTTTTTCTTCCTCATTCCTGTCTTGGTCGGAGTACTCTTGCTTTTGTTGCTTTTGGTAGCTCCTTCTCGTCTAGTTTCCGTTACTTCATTCAATTCTTCCATCCCTAGATTACTAGCCAACTCCTTTATTCCCAAAGTTCAAGTGCTGGCTTCTTTTTATTTCACTAGTAACTCTTCACAACTTTGCCTATGTGGACCGCCATCCTTGTGACCAAAGTGTGAGAAGGACTTTGCCATCGATTGGAAAAGCAAGGCACTTGAACCTGGAAGAATAGAGGACTCTATATGAGAAATAGGGGAAACAATCGAAGAATTTAAAAAATTGTAATCAAGGTTAGAAGAGGAAGGTAAGGTATGGCCTAGGTTGAGGTAGTTAGAGACAGCCAGAGGTATACAACATCGTCCCTTTTGCAGATGCCCTAGTTCGGTTCCATCTCCATTATCTAGCTTCACTAACTACATCAGTTTGTAGAATTTCAACACTTCCCCAATCTTCTCTCCCTTAAAAAATGAGCTTTGATCTTCTTGGGCGTCAGAGACTTCCTCAGAGAAGTAAGAGCTTAGCTCTGTATTGGACTTAGAAAACTCTTCCTCTTTCGTAGGATGCACCGAACAAGGAATTATAGGCCTATTCACTTCTCTTCCTTTTCCTTTTGACAATTTCTTCACTTTCGAAAGTGGGTGTTCAGGGATGTTAGAATTGTTCGCTCCAAAAGCTGGAGAGACCTTGAGGGCTTTGGTCCTAATTTGGTCCAATTTTCCAAACCGTAAAGGGTTCTCAAAACAGATTCGGGTTGGCCCACTAGGTCGGTTCAAGATTTTGGTCTTTCCTAGAACCGATCCAGTGAGCATTTTGTTTTTAGCCCACTCTTTCTTAAAATTTAGAAGTCTTTCCCTTTTTCTTCTTTATCAATTATTGCTATTAGGCCATTCGTTCTGATCGTCTCTTCCGTACAAGTTTCTGCTCTTTAAACTTTTTCTTTCTTTATAAGGTTTTTTAAAGAGACTCGCTTTTGGATGCTTAGACCTTGCACAAACTCCTCTACACTGCAAATGTCACATCTGCCACTCTCGAAGCTCCATCCACGTGTTGAGAGCCATTTGGGCAAAGTTAACTCAGTGGTTTGCAGTTGTGACTCGTTCGTCTTCTCCACACCGACAACCAAGAAGAACCAAACATTCCTATCAAGTAGAGGGATTGAGTGAGGTATGGAATGAATCCCCCTGTTTCTTACCCTTATTCTAGCGAAACGCAGCTCCTAGAAGTGCTTCATTTTTACGTTGATCTCTTCAAGTCCCCCACATAGTCTCCCGATTAAAACGAAAACCTCCTCTTTCCACAGGTGAAAGGGTTGACCCTAGATGACTATCCAGCCGTTGAAGCTTAAAGAGTTTAGAATTGCATTCACCATCGGCCACCAACAAGAGATCGAGCCCCTCTTTCCAAACACGTAGATTTTCTCAACTTTGTCCAGGCCATAACTGCCTCTTTTTAAGGAGTGAAGCCCACTGCTCTACTTGAATCAAAGGGAGTTAGCTGCAGCAAATTAGGGGCATGCGGGTTTGCAGTTAGCCCCAACTCCACTTCCCCCTAGCTCTGGTCTTCTGGCTTTGTGCAACAAAGAAAATGAACCGAAAGTTCATCCAGTTATAAATTGCAGAATGACAAAGCAAGTCTGGAATTTGATAGTCCAACACCCAATTGGGCCTAACATAGATGATAGCATTGCTTCATGGATCTCAAGAATGTCTAGGCCCAAAAATGCTAAAGATGAGAGAGAAAATGGACTATATAGTCTTGAACATGTGGAAACAAAGAAACATGCATAAATTCAAGAATTCCGTTAAGTTTGAAGGTGTGATAAAAGACACTTGCAATCAACCAACCCTACTTAGTGGGTTAGGGTTTGGAGTTTAAAGAAGACAAGAGTTGAAGAAACAAGTTAAAGAATTAATTAAATATCGGCTGTCTGGGGAGTTCTTGTTCATTAATATTAATCGCATGTTGTATGACATAAAATATCCACAAGACCCGTTTATAAAATATAAATGTGACATGTTATACAAGACAAGAGGATCATATCTAGGGATGTCAATGGACCGGTTTTGGAGTGGACCCCATCCAAACCAAAATCAATTTGAACGGATTGGATGGATCAACAAGTCCATCCGTAATGAATTTATATTGGATTGAGCCAATATTTGGTTCATTGATAGAAGATAAGAATATAGGTGTCAATGGACCAAGTTTGGGTTAAAATTAATCTAAAACTAAAACAAATTTGAATATATTAGATGGTCCAAACATAGAATTGGACTGGTCCAAAATATTCATTGGATTGGACCCGGTCCATTTGCAATAGACTCGCATTGGACTGGATTGGATTATACCAAATCAAGTCCTATTGACACCCCTAATCATATCCACTATTGTAATTGCCACAAAGAGACGCCATATGGTTTATGAAGTAGTGCATGCATTAAATGTAGTATCTGTTCTAGAATCAAAATCGAACGTTAAGAGAAGAAATAATGGAAACAACTAATGAACAACTCGTATATCGAGTTTCTAGAACCTAGAAATATTCAATGAAAATGCCACACTCATTAAATCACATAAGTCAACAATGAATCAATTAGTTCTACACAAGGATTAAACTATTGGTATTGGGTATCATATTGTGCCATTCAGATATGGATATAGATACGCTTTGGAAATGTATATATATAGACAAAAAAAACATGGAGACACTTGGATATGTTGGGAAATGTGTATAAATTCCATAAGTAAATTAATAACATTACATTTAAGGTAAAAATAGTCAAAATTAATGTATAAATATAGAAAATTATTTCTAATGGTATTTGTGAATAAATATATTACAATTAAAATAACGGGATGCATAGAAATCATACAATTTTATTGATAATGTATCAATCCAAAGTCCTAAAACATATTATATAAATTTTCACAAATTAATACATGTGCAAAGCTATCATTTAATTTCTATTGAAGTTCATGTCACAAAATACATGTAACTATTATATGTAATTATTATATCAATTATTTTTTATTTTTCTATTTTTAATTTTTAACATTAATAAAAAATCAACTTAAAATTAATTCTCAAATGTTTGGTAAACAATATTTTTATTTTTGTAAACAATAAAAATACTATTATAAAATGTAATTAAAATATCAATTAATAATTTATAAAAACATATAACCTTAACTTAATTTTTAGTTACTAAAATTATTATTTCATTATTATAATTTTATGAAATAAAAAATCATTTTTGATATAAAAGTAGATTAGTGGATTTGGCAAATTCAATTTATATTATATTCTCAATTATTTTGTAAATAATATTTTTATTTTTGTAAATAATAAATAATTTTTATTTAATGCAAATTAATAATTTATAAAAAATTTAAGATACATGCCACGCTCAAATTTATAAATTTTAAGTACTAAAATAGTTATTCTATTATTAAATTTTTATTTGTAATAAATTTTTTAAAATTAAAAACCACTTTAATATAAATGTGAATTTAAGAAATTATTTACTCCATTAATTTACAAAATATTAATTTTGAATAATATTTTTTAATCTTTACTTGGAATTGTTAAACATAAATATATGTATTAAAACTGATAAAGGTTTATTTTATTTTACCTATTAATTATTATCATACGATAACTATTGTCTCAGTGGCTTACCGCGTATAAGTCTTATGCATTGGGTGGGATACAGGCTTAGTGGTAGCATTTCCCGTATCCCCATGACCGATACCGATAAGATCGTGAAGATATTTAAATCCTTGGTTTGACACATTTAAAATGTAGCATCTGGCTGGGATGCAAAGGGAGGACCCAAATGAGTTCCTTCAAGGAGATCCATCTCATCAGATATGCAGATGTTTACATTGCTCTAGGTCCCCATGAATTTTCCAACCATAACATTCAATTCCAACTATAGCCTTTTTGTTTAGTAGCCATATCTTTTTCTCCCGGGGTATATAGAAGATCAAGTAGCATCTTCAGTAGATAATATTAATTACACCTGAGAGGTGATGACATCTGATATGCCACTCCTGAGTCCTGTCATCCTACCCAAACTGAACCTTTCTTTTCTGCATGGTAGAAAATACTAATACCAGTATATAAATATGATGAATGAGAAATGAGAACATAAAAAGCGCAATCACTATAACTTGTACCATGCATACATCAAAATTTGGATTACTCGCACAACAAGCGGCTGCAATATTTCCCCTCTGCACTCTGTTTCTGTGGTCTCAAATAGTTGCCCTGTTTCAACACCTCTCTTATAATGCCCATAAACAACTCGATACTCGAAAAAAAGAGAGAGAGAGAGAGAGAATCCAACAGATGTTCTGAACTTATAGTATCTAATGTCAGCAAATCCTTTCTGTTAAGTTCAACATACTAAAAAAGAAAATTAAGCATATCAACCAATTTGATCATAGAAAATGGCTAGCCATACTGTCACCTACTTTTTTTTCCTAGTACAATGAAAATATACTGATTGTCATTCGATCAGGTAAAAGTGTCATGCTTAAAAAGACAAACTTTTACAGGTGGCTCTTGCTAAATAGGAATTAGAATATAATCACGAACTAGAAACATCTAATTTGGATGAACTTACATCAATAAAAAAAAAAGGACTGAACTTACACAATCAAATATGCACCGAACAATTTCAAGGTGCATTAGACAGGCATTTTCAGACTAGAGCGAGAGTAACTCTTGGACCTCCCAAGCTCCACAAGTTTCTTTGCATCCTCAACCTTTGACTCTTTGACCAATCCATCTACCACAACTTGCAACAGACCAGCATCCACACGGCATCGGTTAAGACTTTCCTTGCAGAGCTTAAAGGCTAGACCAAAATCTTCTTTTTCACAAAGGCAAGGAACGAGTGTTTCATAAGTTGGTCGGTTCGGGGTGCAATCATTTTTCTCCAATTCACTGTAAATTTTCTTGGCTTCTTCTAAATTCCCTTCATTACAAAACCCTTTAATTAAAGCATTGAAACTAAAGATATCAGGTTTCACTCCCCTAGTCTTCAACTCATCAAACAACTTAACTGCCTCCGATGTTTTTCCTAGAAGAACAAGGCCCCGCATCTTAGCATTAAAACTTTGGACATCTGGAATACAATTGCTCTTTTCCATTCTAGCCCAAATCTCCTCACCATCAGAAAACCGGTTATCCCCGTAGAACGCATTCAGAAGCGTGTTGAAAGTAATCAGGTTCGGGCTAACACCATTCTTTTCCATCTCATCTAGAAATGAAAGCGCAGAATCCAACGACCCCCTGTCACATAGAGCCCGGACCATAATATTATAGGAGAAAAGATCCGGGGTTATCGACAATCTCGACGGAAGTTCACGGAAAATCTGATCAACCTTATCGAAATTCCTAGAATCGGCACAAGCCGAGAGGAGGGCGTTGAAGGATTTCACCGTGCGTGTGCATTTTAATTCAGGTAATTGATCGAACATCCTGCAGGCATGCTCGGACATGCCGGATTGGCCATAGAGAGAAATAAGCCGGACCGCAAAACCCTCTTTGGAGATGTCGGCATACTTCTTCTGGTGTTCGAGGATCTCTTCTACCCATGAAAATTTCTTGGCCCCGGCAAGGCGACGGACCGTAGTTTCATAGATGCGGTGCTTGCAGCGAAATCTATAGTTATCGGAGCAAGATTTGAACTTTTCGACGAGCTTTTTGAGGTCTCGTTCATGGAATAGGCCATCAACGGTTGTCTTGAAAGTTGTAGCAGTGCTTGGGATGGTTGCAGGGGAAGAAGTGAAGAACTTACGATGGAGAAGGCGAGCTAAAGAAGACATGATGTCTCGTCAGAAGAGAAAGTGAGAATGTGGGTGCAGTGAAGGAAAGTAGTTTTCGGGGTTTAGGGTTTATAGGGCCGTTGAGAATTTCTTTCTTAAAAGGATAACACAAGCTCTCCGGAACCCATTGGATTGGAATTTTCTATTTCTTGCTTCATTTTTGATCATTAAGACGATGGAAGATTTTATACAGTGGGTCTCCCTTTGTCGGGATGAACCGTGAACGGAGTCCAGCATCACATCGATTATCATATTCGATCATGATCCGTTCTCTTTATTTAATCGGGTCGGACTCGGATCTTGCAACTATCATCCAAATACAATATGAGACTACTTCATCCGTTTATAGTTATGATCGGATTCATTTGTCTTTACTCTTTACTAATCGAATTGGATTCTAATATGATTTGAGTTGGATCCGATCCAAATCCAATCCAATTCTAAGGTAAAGCCCAAAATCGGGTTAGTTGTTGATTTAACAGGCCATATGGGATTATAGGGTGGTATTGAATAGAATGTAGTTGGAAGAAGGATTAGTGCTTTTTTTTTTTTTGTTAAGAGCTTAGTGCCCATTTGGGGGGCATTCTTTTTATGGATTTTGGGAGGGGGGGAAGTTGGTCAATGAGATTTTGGTTCCCATTAAACAAGAACCTCATGTTCTTTTTTTAGATTTATGTGGGGATCAGCTAAAGTTTATTTTCCTGGGTAGGTAAGTGATACCCATCTCCTAGGTGGGTAAATAACTTTCCCACCTAGGGGGAAAGTTGCCAACACTTGAATGGGACAAAAATTCTCTTTTTAATAATTGATTTTTATGGCTAAAATGATCATTCCTTATTTACATGAGAAATAAAAGAACATGGGTAAATGCACTTGCCCCGCTAAGTGTTTCCCAGGAAAAACTTACCCAGGTAACTGTATTTACCCAAGTAAGTAACTTACCAAAAAGAGAATGGGGCTTTGGAAAGGCTCTCGAAGCACTGCTTCTAGCATTCTGAGCTATGCCTTACATGGAAGAGTCTGGATTTCCTACACATCCCGATTTGCACATTTTCCTGCACATCCTATCATAATGTGCCAGGTCAGCCTCATACTATTAAATTCCTACATGTGCGAAGTGATTAACGGATGTTGGGAGAACTTCCGTTTCTTTGCTTTTTTATTTTTAAATATTAAAAATATTAAAACAAAAAAAAAGAAAAAAACCTTTTCTCCATCATCAATGGTTAAGGACGATTTCTCTAAGCTCTCTTTTTACATGAGAGAAACAAAGTAAAGTCGGTTTCTAATATGCAACAAAAGGCAAACAACAAAATTTGTTGTTTATTTACATCATTGCAGGTTTCCTTTCTCCATTTCCCTCTACAACAAGAAAAGCAATGAGATCACTGATACCTTTCTGTGCAAAATACCTTGAAACAAGGTGTCTCCTCTAGTGGAAACAAAGTCGAGCCTGAACTTTCTAAGCAACCACAACAAAGAGAGCCTCCCATCATGTGATTTAACTTTATGCTTGGTTTGGGTCTAGTCGGAGCTTCTATATTTGGCCAAGGCTATTTTTCAAAGTGCTTGCAGTGCTCTAGAACGATGGAAAAGATGAGCTCCCAAACTTGTCTAAGTCATCGTTGTTGTGTCTTGAGTAGACTGTAGGCATCTCTTTCTTTCCATTCCATATTTTACACTTTCAACCATTCCTTTTTGCAAAAGCCTTCTCACATAAAAAACAACAAAAAAAAAGAGAATATGGGCTAAAAATTTTTACATAGATTTGGCTTCATGGCGGTAAATCCCTTGAAGAAGAAGAGGGTTTTCTAATTTTTTAATGTATTTTAATATTTAAAACTAAGGAAATAATACAAATGGATGCTCTTCTCACATCCGTTAACTAGTTATAGGAATTTAATTGTGTGATGCTGATCTGGCACATTATGATAGGATGTATAGAAAAATGTGTAGATTGGGATGTGTAGGAGATCTGCACTCTATATGAAAATGCTAAAAGCTGTATTTGGTAAAAAAAATTAGAAAGCCCAAATCACTATAGTTCAAAATGTCATTTGGGCAATTAAAATATAAAGCTACCCGGAGTTACTTATCTAAAACATGAATGCTCAACATGAGCCACTTCTTTGTAGTAACTTAATTCAAACACATAGAGCCAACAGAGGGGTAACTCAGTTTGTGCACTTGGCACACTTGTGAATTGTTCCAATAGTGGTGCAGTTTCGAATCTCGCTATTATTATCTTTGTAAGAAAAATAATTGTGTGATTACTTGAGGTCGTTAATATGATGTTTTAATGTTCACTTAAAAAAGAGTAACGACCCCTATGGACCGGGCCTAATCTAATTTCCAATATTTTAGTATAGTATGATTCGACCCAGATTGGCTATCTTATTTTGCTATTGGCCTTGGATCCAAAATTTTGGGCTTTTATATTTTTTGGGCTATATAGTCTGAGCTTAGCCCAATATATATAAATTTTAGTGCAGATCAGGTCTGAGACCGAGTTAGATAGATTGGACTCAATCTTGGGCTTGGCTGACTCAAACCATAAGTCCAATTTCTAGGATTGGGCCTGGGTTGAGCTTAAACCTGGCCCAACCCACCCGATTTTCCACCCTAGCTTTCGAATCAATTTTTATGAGTCTGGATCTGCTTCTCACAGAGTGCACCTCACACAAATCCCTATTTGACTTTTATTGGTAGAATCAAGGTTTAAAATTTCGATACGATATATCTGATATGGGGTGTATTGTAATGTATCTTTGAAAAATAGATACGGGGTACGCATGGAAATCAGACGTTTCATCTTTTTTCATGCATATCAGACTTGTATTGGGGGGCGCATCGAGGGCGTATGGGGGTGTATTGGGGCATATCGGTAGCGTATTGACGAAAAAGATACAACCAAAAATAAAAAAAAATTAAAGAGGGAAAGCAAGCTTCTTCTCCCGAAATAAGCCTTTTTTAACCCTCAAATGATTCTAAAACAACAAACTTCATTCCTAGAGTGTTAGATTTGCAAAAGTTTGCAAGAAACAAGTGTGAATCGTTAATTTGTTTTAAATATTTTTCAAATTTTGAAAAAATATGACAAAAATGGTTTTTTTTTTCAATTTTTTATAATATCTTGTGATTTCTTTTTCTTCTTAATTGTCTAAATTTATGTTGATCTACATTTCTTACATTCAAAATAATAATTTTTTTTTTTTGTGTTATCAGTAGATTTATGGAAATTTCATGGAGATATTTGGGGAAAATATAAATTAACAAAAAATTTGAAAATGTAATTTTTCTCTGTCTATAAAGACTAAATATGTTTTAGATCTATGGATTTATCTACCGTATCCATAGAGCAGTTGAAATTTCTTCTTTAATATTTTTTTGATTTTTTATATTTTTTAGAATTAAAAAATAAATAATAATTAATTATATTTTATCATTTGATCACAACAATTGAATACATTATAATTCTAATGATTTATCATATCCACAAACCAATTCTTTAATATTTTTTTTTATTTTTTGAATTAAAAAATAAATAAATATAATTCTATGGATGATCTATCATATCCACAAAGCAATTGAAATTTCTTCTTTAATAACTATTTTTAAATATATTATATAATGCTTATTTATTTTTTATAACTTTTGGAAATGAATAATAAATAATAATTACTTAAATAATAACTGATTATTAATTATATTTTCACATAGAAGTTGTGACAATTCATGTTTTATGGTTGGATAAGAGAGTTGATTTTTTCCCATCCCATAAAACATTAAAACTTGAGAGTTATAATTTATAAATTATAGTTAGGCATAGGATTTTAATGAAATTATAATTAACTACAATATATTTCTTCATAAAACAATTAAAATATATTAATTTAATGTATATACACCACATTGAGGTCTTATATTTAGTATTGTTGATGTATTTTATGATTTATTAAAGTATCTATAGTGTTTCCAAGTGTATCTATTGTATCTTAGTTTTTTTGCAATATGCATGCGTATCCAAAGTGTATCCCAATATGTCTCTTAAAATTGCTTTTCCGATACACTTGGCGTTTCGGATACTTTAAACCTTGGGTAGAATTCGAGTTCGGAAAACCAATGGAACTTACATGATCTGCAAATATTACAAATAGACTAACACATAGAGTGGGACCCACAGTCCCTATCTTGAATTTTCTGTTATAGAGATAAGAGAATGAATGGGGGGTACGAAGAAAACTGCACAACCTCTTTTGTTCGGCCTCAACCAAAGCAACAATTTGATCAACTTGGTCTTTCTTGTAGCTTGAAGTTTTAAAGGCTATTTATGGATTATTTTCTCTTTTTGTTTTTGTACTAATTCATTGGATGTGGGAGCTAACACCTATGGGTCAGAATGCTTAGATTTTTATTTTCTGATTTCATTGTCGTAGGTGATAGTTTCTAGAGGAGGATGATGAAAGTAGAAGGGATCTTCACGTTTGCTAGGGCAAACCAGACTTTGGAAGAGAGAGAAGCAACTCCAATAATCCATGTAAAAGAAAATCAATAATTGGGTATACTTTGGTTTTACAAGGTTTTAAAAACCGACCCAGAAATGGAACCACTGTGGCCACCAATTTCTGGGTCAGTGGTTCGACCATTGAATGGTTTATATTATAAGGCAAATGTTGGTATTGATCTTTTTAGACTTTGAGTTTTTATGAGAAAGAGGTTGTGGTTGTCTGCTGACAAAGAAAGAAAGAAAGAAAGAAGAAAAAAAAAAAAAAAAAAAGGAATGGAATGAGAGAAAGGAAATGAAGGAGGGAAGGAGGGAAAAAGGAGGAGGGAAGAAAAAGGAAGAGGAGGAGGAGGATTCGACTTTCACTGATGATGATGATGGAGATGATGACGGCGACGACAATTGCAACGACAATAGAAACATAGATCTTAGATCTGATTTCTCTCCGGTTTCTAACCTCTACAATTTTCTTCTTTCTTTTTTTCTTTCTTCTTCTTCTTCTTCTTCTTCTTTCTTTTGTACTTGAATCTTAGATCTGAGATGTTTTTCTCTTTTTCTACTATACCTGCGAACCACTATCCGGGTCGAATGGGTTAACGGTTCAACTGCCTAGGTCAACAGTTCTTTGACCAAGTCAATGAGTTTTGGCCCAAGAATGGGTTAAGGGTGAAATGGAACCGGTTGCCTGAATGGTTTCCAGGATGAACGGCCCGACTGTCTGGGTCAATGACTATTCAGAAACACTGGGTTTTACTCTTGTGGTGTAAATTTGCCTCTCCGTTTCTTTCTTGTTTATTTGTTTGATCATTTGAAAATGATCTTTATCATTTCTCTCTTCTCCTGAATGGCATTAAGATCCGGAAGTGATATGCACCCAGCTTATTGATCTCATTTACTTTGTATAATTTTGTTCATTTTCCCCACTTTCCAATAGATTACAAGTGTTCTAATTCATCTTTTGCTTCAACCTTTGGTGGATAATCAATACCTAAACAACAAAGGCTTCAGTGGTTATTATATTATCAGATAGCATACTATTTATTTTTTTTCTATTTACATCCTCTCACGAACATGTGTTGGGGCCTTACAACAATCACCCATGGGATAAAACAACAATGTATTTGAAATAGCAACTAAGAGAAATCCAATAGCAACAAAAATAATGAAATCCAAGCAAATACAAA
Source organism: Nelumbo nucifera (assembly GCF_055504915.1). Taxonomy (NCBI): domain Eukaryota; kingdom Viridiplantae; phylum Streptophyta; class Magnoliopsida; order Proteales; family Nelumbonaceae; genus Nelumbo; species Nelumbo nucifera. The sequence continues at coordinate 140,065,672 of NC_142649.1, read as the reverse complement.
TAAAATAAGCACCACCAAGAACACGGAATTTATGTGCTTCAGCTTTACTGCCTATGTTCACAAGAGAGATGAAAATTTTTCTTCACTATGAAAGAAAATGAGAAACAGTATAGGTCCCTTGTGGCTTGCAACCCAAACAAACCCTTAACCCTTTTACACCCATTCTCCCTTTCCTCTCCCAATCCAAAGAACAAAACAAGAGAAAAACTCCACCCTTACAACAAGAGCACCATTTTTCTCTCTACCTTTCACTTTCACTCACTACCTTACATACAAAAGAAAGTTTTTATATGTAAAACCCTCTTTAACCTCAAGATGGACCGCATCAACCGTTAGATTAAAAATAATCTAGCGGTTGAGAATTAAGACACAACCCCAACAATCTCCACCTTGGTTTATTTTTCAACCACTTTGGAGATCTACCGTTTGTGCCTCTACCCGTTCGCAAATATCACAAACCTCCATTAGCTTTATCAAACACCACTAGCTACACATAACTTGAATCACTTGGTCCTAACTCCACTTGATTCAAATAAAACGACCAATATACTTATGTACAACTCTAACCCAATAAGGTGAAAACCCTATAACATTTTTCCCTTTTACCTTTTTTGAAATCGAAGGAACTCTTCAAGGATCAATAAAGTTCTTAAATGATCCTCTTTCTTTGTCCCCCTTTTGTTCTTCTCTATATTTCTTTGTGTACTATGTATATTAGTTTCTTCTAGATCATGTCATTCTTGTGCTACTCATAGTCACCATTTTCTGTATAAAACTTCAAGTCAAGAGACTTAAAACATTTTTCGCGAGGAAAGAAACAAAAAATTGAAAAGTTCAATTAGCAGCTAACTCCCACATACATCAACAAGACAGCCCACTTATTAATCCAGAATTCTCCCTCTGAACTTTGTTTTTTGGTTGTACAGATTTTCAGGCTTTCTTATTTTAGGGAATTCAGATTTCCTTTTTGTTACTTCTCAAAACAGAAATTCTGTTTTTTTTTTTTTTGTAAAAAATGTAGATTGAAAATGGCTTTGTAGGTAATCCACATACATGTAGTTGTCAGCCGGAAACATCCTTGACCCAATCAATGAAAAATAGGACCATCCTGCTTGGGTCATGTCACCTTTTCTTTTTTATTTTTCTTTTCTCTTTTGTGGTGGTAGTGGTTGGGGTTTTGCTTTGGTGGATTATCACTTTGGGAACATTTGCATCTGGAATCAATGAAGCTAATAAATTTTTCCTTTCCCCTTAACTCCTTAAGGAATAAAATTAACAGAAAAGAGAACCCATTGATCAAATTAAAAGTTGCTTTTCTTGACAGCATTGTCTATAGCTATAACTTAAGGTACTTAGGCGTATAATAGAGAGATCTGAATTCACTCATTTAACATTTCAAGTACTAGATTGATTCTCTATATTTTCTTAGTTCCCCACTCAAACTACAAGCTAGAGTCTCTTTTCTCCTCCCCACTAGGGAGGGTCTCTCTCTTTTGAGCCTACAATATGCCCTCCTTTATATATTTGATTGGCAATATAAAATAAATTAGTTTCTTATTTTTTCTAAAATAAAGGTTTCCTACATATCTTATCTATGGAGATTGTTTTGAGGTAACTGCAAATACTTATCACTTAATTGATTCAAGTGTTATGTCTTACAGTTGCAGTATTGTATGCATGAGAAAGACTTGCTAATAACTAAACTCAACTAAGCCTATCCCAACCATATGGGGTTGGCTACATGAATCTGGCTCTACCATCCTGCTCTGTTCACTGCTATATCTATTGTTAAACATCGAGCCCTTACATTCTTTCTAACTACTTTGACCAATGCCCTTTTTGGCCTGCCCCTAGATATTTTAGACCCTTAAACTTGTAAAAGGTCACACCTTCACACTGGTGCTGTAGATGGTCTTCTCTGCACATGACCAAACTATCTTAGCCTACTTTTGTTCATTTTATCACCTAGTGGAGCCAATCCTAGCCCTAGGTTCTATTGAATAAGTTCATTTTTGATCCTATACTTTCTAGATTTTCCACTCATCCATCTCAATATTTGCATTTTTGACACAGTTATGTTGTTTCTTGACATCCCAACCCTTTGCTCCATACAACATTGCTGGCCTTATAGCCATTTTATAAATGAGGAAAACTTGATAATAAGTAATAATTATGTCTCTTATTCTCTTTCCATAATAACCCTACTTTGTATTCTGTGGAGAGTGCGCATGTTTCATGCTATTTAACCTGTTTTGTATTTGCATAACTTGATTAAAATAAGTTCCAATGTTTCCTCATTCACATTTTCATATACTAGATACATTCTGTAACTGTACATAACATCCATGAAATAATTAGATTAGAATTTCCTTTTAAGTAATTTCAATTTGCATTCAACATATGTTTTCATGCTTTGTACCATGTGTACTTCATTCTGATATACCTGATAATGTGGCAACAATTTCTATTGTATACTGGTGGATTTCAGGTTCACTTAATAAAGTTCTGGAAGATGATGCTCCATTTGATATGTGCTACTGCCAGGTAAATGACTTGTCATAGTTGTTATCTATCAAAGTAACTAAAATAGATCATATGTAGTGGTAATGATGGATAGTATTCATCAATAATATAAAATCTAATTGTCCAATGACCTAGTAAAGGTCACTAGAGTAACTATTGATTGATCTTTGCAATCCTGTAATTTTCCTGGACTAATTATTTTGAAGGCATTAAATAGTTGGAGACTTGTTTGACTGTTGAACTATTTAGATAGAACGAACATTTGAAAGTCATTATGGTTGAATCTTCATTAATTAGATGCTTCTATGATTTGTTTTTTGATCAATTCTAAGAATTATAAATGAAACTGAAGCAAACTATTTTTTCTTATTATCTTCAACCTTCACAAAGGCAGAGCCTTATCTACTGTATATTATAGTTGATTTCTTTATCAATAATGATCGGAAGTTTTTTATTCATGAGAAGAAAACAGAGACCCATACTAGATAGCAAGCTAATTGGTAGGAAATATGGAAACATAAACATCTGGTTCCTAGTATATAAAACAACGTAGAACTAAGCAAACAGACAAGCATAAAAACATACTTCCAGGTCTGATGAATAGCCCCTGGCTTTAGTGCTCCTGATTCAATGTTTGATCTCTTAATCCCCTCCTCTAGAAAGTGAATCAGAAAAATCATTAGCCAATCTAGAAACTGACCTTAACATGCTGTTTAAGATGGAAGCTAATTAATGCCTTTGCCTCTTTGAACATAAGAGTCCAAGGACCTTCTACTGCTGATCGAAGGCAATTCTCTATTATAGTTGATCAAAATCAAACCAACCTGCATTAAGTCCTGATTCATACTCATCCAATTGGACCATTCGCATGCCTCATGCCTTTGAGGAGGTGGGTCGCATGAAATCTATGTGCCACCAAGGATAAGACAGAATTCTAGTTTCATACATGCTCAGACAAGGAAAAAACCAGCATGTGTGAGTTGCCTCTGTCATTGTCCAGATTTTTGTTTGTTCATTTATTCTTAATTTCTCTAAGTTATCCTAGGATGAAAAAAGTTGTTAATAGTCTTGTTTCTTAAGTCAAGTTAGTAATTGTTTTATTGCTTTATACAGATAGAAGTTGATATTTTGTATTTTGTTATTTAGCTGGTGACCCTTATAGGAATGCTATAATTAGATTTTAGAAATTTACTATGAGTCCTATTAAGAAAGAGTCAGAGAAATTTTTAACTCAGGCTTCATATTAGTCTATATATGGATTACTGTTCCTTGTTTTTTTTTCCATTTTTGTGAGTGTGTAGAGCTCAATTAGTGCCATTGAGTTTTCTTGGATGCACTCTTGCCACCATGTGTAGAGGGTTCCACAGATCCAATTGATTGTTGATATTTAACAACTATAGAATCAACTCAAACTTGATATAAGAAACTCTTAGGTAATAATTATTTCTTCTATATAGACCTTAAGTTTGTGGGGATTGGTTCTAGGTATAACCTCTATGTTAAAAGCTTAACATAAATAACCAGCCTTCACTCTTCTTTTCTCTTTGACAAGTTTTGTCAAGGGGTTAGCATGGTTGCCTCTGATGTGTTTATTGACATTTCTCCAGACTACTGTAAGGACATTTGAGGTGGATGTAAGGATTAGTTTGTTTAAACTGAGAATATGAGTATATGACATTGTGCTTGCTCAATAGTTGGTTTAGAGAATTAAGTAGGATTTCATGGGCACCAGATTACAGCTATCTGGAGTAGTGTTGCATAGAGCGCATGGTGATGGATGGATGAATTGAAAGCAGTTCCAAAGCATCAAGAGCAGTGTTTAATAAAAAGAAGAAAAAGAATGGAATAAGAAATTGATGAGAAGTGGTCCTTAAGTATTACTACTAGTGTGAAACTTTGAGTGCATTAACACAACCCAACTTTAATCTTTTCATAAAAATAAAAAGATAAACTGAGAAATATGCTACCTCTTAGTTTCCTGTAGTGGTATTACATATTTCAACTAGTTATAGTAGAAGTATTACATGATTGTTGGTCAGCAACTCAACATCATTAATATATACTACTAGAACTCAAATTATAGTTCCTAATGCCAACTATTTTCTAAGATCATTCTGTCTTTACTTGACTCCAGTATAATGTGAGCTTATGGCGCTTAGTAAATTGAACCAAGGACATATGTCCTTAAAAATGCAATCTGCTTAAGCCAAGCCTAAGGGCATACATCCTAGTTAAAACTGCTGATTGCTTCCAATTACTAAATAGAACTCCTTCCTAAAAATGTAAAAAAAAAAAAAAAATCTAAAAGAGATGTATATCCTACTTAAAACTATACTCCACTTAATCCCTCCCCCTACCCCATTTAAATGGATGCGCACCCTTAAGCATTTTACAACTTTAGGCTGCCACCACATGCTCTTTGTTTCATGAACCATTCAATTTATGGATGTGGTTGGTCAGGGGATCTTCATAGTTTAGGGGATGGTATTTTCTCTTCTTTTAATAGTTTATATGAAGCATAAACTGATGCATAATGTTAAGCAGTTTTCCCTGCATTATATTATGATGATGATGTGGAAAGACTCTTTTTTATAATGTGATGCATGATAGAATCTAAAATCTGTCTGTGTGTCATGAGAGTTTTTATTTTTGTTGTTTTTTTTTGGTGGATATGTTGGGTAGATCAAAAGAAAAGTTAAGGCTTAATAAATGATTTGGAACAAGGCAACAGTTGGTATCATCAATTACTATACCTTGTTGGTTTAACTTATAGCTTGTTTTGGTGCCATGTCAAACGTTATAATTTAATCAGTTTTTAGTAGTGCTTGAAGCCTTGAACCCAAAATTGCTATCATAAAAAATTAAGTGGTTTCTGCTTATTAAGGAAAAAATTTGAAATCATGTTCATTTCTCGTTGTCCTGAAATGACCTCATTTCTACCTTGACAATTGGAAATGCCTCTGTTTAGACTTTAGATAGTTTACTTGTCCTCTCAAGTACAATTGAAAGCCACAAGGGAATTGTTTAGTTTCAGGTGGCTAAACATGCTGTTCATGGATCATTGTAAAAAGTATTAATTTAATGGTTAACATACGCTATTCAAAAGGAAAACTGAAGAGATCCATCAAGTCAATAAAAAAAAAAAAAAACACTGAGGTTGAGTTTGATCAATATTTATTTCACAATGATTCAAAACTTGGATAGTTCTTTCTATGGTATATACTATATTAAATCTTCTGATTGAGCTGCTCTGTATGACCATATGCAATTAGTTAATAATCTCTTACTTTCCTAATGTTGAAGCCTCTAAAAAATCTTGAAACCTGTCATATATATAGTGCCCGCTGAACAGTAATTGCCATTTCTCTTGTTTAAACTAGATTTGTCATATATTGTTCTGATCTGTTCTTTCTGAGCACATGTACTAGTTAGCATTCTTATTTCCTAATCTTCAAGTCTGTCAAATGTAAAATACAAATACCTACTTAATAGCAATTACAGTTGAAGGACTTGCATTTGGGAATAGTGTGTAGTGGATTAATTTTGATGAAGAATATTCTGAAAAGGTGATTATCTTGTGTTACGACCATATCATCTCCTTGTGGTTTCTATACACGTGTACTGATGGAAACTTTACTTTTCTGCTGTTCAGAAATCAGAAGTTCAGAGATTCTATTCCCATGGGTATCAAGTATAATTTCCACTTAAGAGTTACAGTGTTAATGTCAGTATTTCTTTTCCACTCTCTAAGCTCCATTGCTAACAATGGTTCTACTTGTTCGACTGTTTTATCTTCTGTATTTTAGTTACAAATTAACAATGTGCAAAAGCTCCTTTTGGGGGTAAATAAAAGGATGAGAAACCCTGACTAGTTGATTATGGATCTGACTTCTGATTTACAAAATAGGGGCCATTACTTAGTGTAATGGTAAAATCTTGGGCTGGCAAGTGTGAGAGGACGGATTTGAGTCTGAGGGCAGCCCCTTTGTGTCAAGAAAGTGCCCATCGTTATGACCATGCCACTCTGAATTACAAAATGATTTTTCAATGCGTGCTTGAACTATCCCATCTATGCCATGTGTCAGAAAAACCATACGGCCACAATGTATTATTTCACCAAAACATGTTTCCTAGTATTTGCATTCTTGCTTTTAGGATAGGTTTCCTTTAATTATTTAGCATGGATAGGATAGGATATTTCTGTATTTTAAGGTTTTTACCAACTGGACCAGAGGTATTGAACGGTTTTTTTTCCTAGTCATGGGTCACCAGTTAAACCGGCCAGTCAAACCTGTTAATTAGGGAGAATGACCAATCAGCCCAGATCAGAATTGATGCCAATTCCCGGGCAGGATGTGGTTTATAGGGGGGAGGGGGCTGGAATTCAGAATTCTGCATCGGGTGTATCTGTACTTCTCCGTATTAATTATATACATATATTCAAAATATATAATTATATTATGCGTATAACATATATATTTTTTATTTTAGTTTTACTTTTTTAATACTAAAAATTAAGGTTTGAGGCCAAAGGAGGCATTTTGGCAAAAAAGTGGGGCAAGGCACCTTCGGCACCCTTGTTTGCATATATAGCGAAAAGTTACCCAAAATCAATCACCCCAATTGGACAACTGAGCACAAAGTTATGGTGTCCGGAAGTTCGGATAGAACTTAAATAAAAAAAAAAGAAAAGAAGAATAAAATAAGCTGGATGGTTTTATGGAACCGGGACTGGTTCATTGGTTTTCAGGTTGAATCTGCCTGTTGGCCGGTTTTTATCATCCCATCACCTGGTTTTTAGGGCCTGACCGAACCAGCCAATGGGCCAGTTCACTGTTTTATCTGTCCGAGCAGCCAGTCCAGGCTGGTTCTCTAAACATCAGTTTTCACACTTATTCTGGAGAATCTATTCTTCTACCTCTTTAGCCCAGTCTTCTTGTTCTGATATGGATGATGGATGGCGAGAGTGGTAAATGATTGACCCTACAAGAGGATACAGTTAAAAAAATTCCCCACCAAAAACCCAAATTGATTTGTATATTTAGCCATTACAGTGAACTACTACCAGCTAAGTTTTATGGTTGTCTTCGAACAATGTGCAAGAGGTATTAAAATGCTAAAAATGCATAAGATCTCAATATATATTGATAGAGCTTACCTGCATTTGCTTTTGCAGTACGACTTAGAACTTGTTTTTGTCAAGAAATTCCATGAATTTGTAGATGAGCGCTTGAAATTTGAAAAAGCCAGAATTTTCTGAGCTAATGCAGAGAATTGGTGGTTGGGTGATCGATGGATACAAATTAAAACACAACAGTGAGTATATTTCAAATTTTAACTCTTAGGTTTAGGCATCAATCTGACGCTGTTGAATGAGGCTTTCACTTTCTTCTTCTTTTGTCGTGTTTGGAATTATTATTCTACATCTTCACGGAATGTCTAAACTGTTCTTCTGTTGGTATATTATATTAGGTAGTTCAGTGAATACTTGATCTTTTTCTAAATCTATGAGGAGTTTCCTTGATCATTTAATTTGTGCTTCCAGTAGTAACATGAAGGCTAGGCATGCTATCTCAAGATGAGTGAGAAGTAGCTGCTTCTATATTTGGCATTTGTCTTGAGGAAGGTAATTGGGCATCTTTTGATGTTTCAATATCATTGTTTTCTTATCTTAAAACAAAATGTTTTAATAACGTTGTTATCCTTGCTATTTTACCTACAAGATAACATATGCTGCTTGAAGTTGCAAAGTTACTGATAAACAAGAAGGAAAAAAAAAGAATATATGCTGCTCGAAGCTTTAATATCTCTCTGTCGTAATTGATCAATTCATCCATACGAAACCAATAATGAGAAATTCTTCTTTTGGAGGATACAATTGGTTTTAATTGTTTATATACACTGCTAGCTCTTGATCATCTGTCATTATGGTAATTCGTAGGTGTTGATTAGCTTTTTTCTGTATGAGGAGTGGTATAATTAGAGGGATCAAAGTTTACCAGAGTTAAAAGTAAAACCAATTTGAAGGTGCTCTTTTACCTACAAGATAAAAGTAAAACCAATGTGTGTGTGTGTGTGTGTGAAGGTGCTCTGTACCTGTACCTTGTTATATATCTTTATGTCTTTATCAATCTTCATTTTCCATTGCATGATTTTTGCCGGCCGATCGATCAGCTGCCTTTTTTTCATTCCATGCTACAGGCATGACGATGACGGGTTTAATGAAAAAATACACTTTCTCAGGGGCCCCGCTGTCTGTAGCACGGAGCAACAGCAACTGAGCTACTGATCAATTATGATAAATGGAATCACCCATCAACGCTACTGATCCCATGCATGCAGCTAGCTTCTTCTTGAAATGTACCATTCTGGCGTTCAGCATGGAATTGGGCAAGCTCATGTGATATTATATATTGGATGTTGCGTGTTTCTTGTTTGAGGCTTTGAGCTAATATTTTCTGCTAATCTCAGATCGAGAGGCCAACCAGACCTCACACAGTCACACACTGACCCCAGTGCAATGACAACAGAGGAAATAAAAGGACAGATGCAAATATCAAAGGGCGACATCACGTACGTTAGCAGCACGGACCGACGGTAGGTGATGTTTGTTGGCCTCGAAAAGTACTCCATCCAAATAATTATTGTTACATGGCATGGCCAGGCCACCGGAGTCCGGACTGGTGGTGGGTGACACCTCTGCCGCTGTCGTTCTATGATATGAATGGAGAGATTATTTTTCAAGTTGGTACATTATTCAGTTCTCTATAATTGCAGTAACACTGATAAAATTAAGCAGCAGCAAATATAAACGCAATCACTATTTTGCATGCTTGCATCTTTTGTTGCTATAGTACAGCACCTACTCCATGCAGCAGATCTCAAGAGTTCGACTAGTCTTCCTTTGGTGATAGCGCTTTTCCTGATATTTAAATCATGGCATTGGAAATATTCATCCACTACCTGTTTGCCTACCAACGGATCCATTAAATTTGTTCATAGCATTGGAAATATTCATTTATCAACTGATATTTGTTTGAAAGATGCATTACATATTCCTAGTTTTAAATTCAACCTCTTATCAGTAAATAAATTTGCTGAGTCTGCCCAAATAAAGTTTATATTCTTACCTAACCATTGTCTGCTGCAGGACCTGCAGACTGAAAGGATTATGGCAGTAGGGAAACTACTAGGAAGTTTATACATCCTACCTGTTTGCCTACCAGATGGATCCATTAAATTTATTCGTAGCATTGGAAATATTCATTTATCAACTGATATTTGTTTGAAAGATGCATTACATATTCCTAGTTTTAAATTCAACCTCTTATCAGTAAATAAACTTGCTGAGTCTGCCCAAATAAAGTTTACATTCTTATCTAGCCATTGTCTGCTGCAGGACCTGCAGACTGAAAGGATTATGGCAGTAGGGAAACTACTAGGAAGTTTATACATCCTGGACAACTCTTGTTTTAGAAAATTCAGATGTAATACAGAGCCAAATAGTGACAAGTTGTTTTTGAATTTCAATGATACTTTTTTACCTTGTAATGCTGCTGTTTCTAGAAATGAAAGTATGGCTACTTCAAAAATCTCTCTTTGGCATGGCCTTTTGGGACATGCTTCAATTAAAGTTTTAAAGCATATTGATTTTCTTAAATGCTTGAATTTACAAAATGAGGTTGGGTGTGAAATTTCTCACTTGTCTAAGCAACAAAGACTACCTTTTCCAACCAGCAGTATCACTACCCAACAACCCTTTGAATTAATCCATTTGGACACTTGGGGACCATACAAAGAGCCTTCAATTACTGGAGCCACATATGTTTTAACAATTGTGGATGACTGTTCCAAAGCAACTTGGACCTTTCTGATGTCACACAAAACCCAAACACTTGCCATTTTCACTCAATTTTTTAACATGGTTAAGGCCCAATTTGATAAAACTATCAAAACCATAAGGTCTGACAATGGAACAGAGTTTACAAACCATGGCTTCCAATCCTTTCTTTCTAGCAAAGGAGTGTTACATCAAAAGACATGTCCTTATACACCTCAACAGAATGGAATTGTTGAAAGAAAACACAAGCATCTCTTGCAAGTGGCAAGAGCTCTCATGTTCCAATCTTGCTTGCCAAAAAAATTCTGGGGACATTCCATCCTTATGGCTACTCATATTATAAACAGACTACCCTCATCAGTGTTAGCCTGGAAATCTCCATTTGAAGTCCTATTTCATAAACCACTGGATTATACCAATTTAAGATGCTTTGATTGCTTATGCTATGTGACAAATACATTACCTCATAAAAACAAATTTGATCATAGAGCATTTAAGTGTATATTCATTGGGTATAGTCTTGGCCAAAAGGCCTATAAGGCCTATGATTTGGAAAAACATGAAGTTTATGTGTCAAGAGACATAAAATTCTATGAGCAAATCTTCATTTTCAGAACCAATTCAGTTTCTGTTGACAAAAATCCATCATTTGTTTTACCACTACCTTCTCCAGATGATATTTCAGATTTTTTACCAACCCCTACACCAGATGCATCATCACCCATACCATCAACAGGGGAGCCCAATGAAACACCTAATTTTTTGGATTCACCAATCTCTGAACCGGTAACAAAAACCACTGGTCCACCTTGTGATTTACTTCTTGAAACTACAGTCCCAGTTACTGCAAACAACCTACCCCCTATCAGACAGAGTACTAGAGTCAAAACGAAACCAACTTGGCTTATAGACTATGTTACTAACTTGGCTTGTAGCAATGTTAGAACTACTGACAGAATCCTCAATCAGTCACAGGTTCATGCATCATCACCTCACACACCTCCAACATATCCCTTTGTTCAATCACCTTCACTTTCTGCATCATATTTATCCTTTTTAGCTAATGTGTCAAATATTCAAGAACCAACTTATAATCAAGCCAGTACTAATGCTGAATGGACTAAAGCAATGAATGAGGAATTAGAAGCATTAGAGAATAATGAAACTTGGGAACTCACTGATTTATCAGAAGGAAAAGGGGCCATTGGTTCCAAATGGGTATATAAACTGAAGTTGAATCCGGATGGCAGTGTGGATGGATACAAAGCCAGGCTGGTAACCAAAGGCTTTCACCAGGTGGAAGGGACTGACTATTTTGATAGCTTCTCTCCTGTGGCCAAAACAGTAACTGTAAGAATTTTTCTTGCAATTGCAACATCTAAATCATGGCCTATCCATCAATTGGATATCAATAATGCATTCTTGCATGGGTATTTGGATGAGGAAGTCTACATGCAACCTCTAGAAGGGTATTATAAGGCTGTCAAGGGTCAAGTCTGCAAACTGAAGAGATCACTCTATGGGCTTAAACAAGCCTCAAGATAATGGAATGCTGAATTTAGTAACAAAATTAAGGCTTTTGGTTTCCATCAATCAGCTCATGATCACTGTTTATTTGTTAGGCACTCATCTAATTCCTTCATTGCATTGTTAGTGTATGTAGATGATGTGCTTTTAACAGGTACCTCAGAAGCAAATATCATTTCAGTCAAACAGTACTTGGATAAGCTATTCACTATCAAAGATCTTGGCTACGCCAAGTATTTTCTGGGTTAGAAGATTGCTAGGAGTTCTTCAAGTACTGTTCTTAACCAAAGGAAATACATTCTTGACATTCTAACAGATGCTAGACTCCTAGGTGCTAAACCAGCTAAAACACCTTTCCCCAAAGGTCAAAAGCTGTGTGCAAACAAAGGCACCCCACTAGCTGAACCAGAAAGATATAGAAGGCTTGTTGGACGTTTATTGTATTTGAATATTAGTAGGCCAGACATTAGCTACTATGTACAACAGTTAAGTTAGTTCGCAAACTCTCCATGTCACTCACACTAGGAAGCTGCAATACACTTGCTTAGATATCTAAAAGGTTGTCCTTCAAAAGGCCTTTTTTATCTAGCAGACAATTCTCTTCACTTGGAAGCTTTCAGTGATGCAAACTGGGCCTCCTGTTCTGAAACCAGAAAATCCTTAACAGGGTTTTGCATTTCTTTGGGGTCAACACTCATTTCTTGGAAGACAAAGAAGCAAACAACAGTCTCAAGATCATCAGCAGAAGTAGAATATAGGAGTTTAGCAGCAACGGTTTGAGAACTTCAATGGATCTCCTATGTTCTCAAGGATTTTGGCATCCAATTAAAACTTCCAATTCCTCTTTGGTGTAACAATCAAGCTGCTCTACACATCACTGCTAATCCAGTGTTTCATAAAAGAACAAAACACCTGGACATTGATTGCCACTTAGTTAGAGAGCAGTTTAAGCAAGGCTTTATCAATCCTCAACACATCTCCACTCATCACCAAGTAGCTGATGTTTTTACAAAGCTACTTTCTAGTCCTAAATTCAGCAACTTCATGTCCAAGTTGGGTTTGCTTGATATCCACCAAACTCCAACTTGAGGGGGGGATGTAGAGTTACTTACTCTTAAGTCATTCGTTAATTCTTTTTTTTTTTCTTTTGTCTTTTACTATTTAAGTTGGTCTTCTGTTATTGGCCGATGCTCTGTATATAAACTCTGTTACTGTAACCCTTTGGACTGCGAGAAAGAATAGTTTTCTCTCCACTTTCTTCTTCCTTCCTTCCCATGTCTGTCTTTTTATTATTTCCCCTATTAGTTCCATCCCTTCTGTAGGGTTGATTGGTGTTTTGGGTTTTGGCAAATAACCCACTAGAGTCTTTGCTTTCATTAAAAGCTGTGTGTACTTCTCTCTGTTTCTCAACTCTGAGAACCAAGGAATAAGCACGGTTCACAGAGGGTAAGGGTTCCATTACAAGGATTTGACTCCTTATATTATCATAACAGTCACTTAAACCCATCAGAAATTGCATTAATCTATTGAATGAATGCAAATCGACAACTGCCTTAGCAGAACCGCAGGTACAAGGTGGAATAGGCATTAAACAGGTTAGCTCATCCCACAACCTTTTAAGCCTAGTGTAATACATAGCTACTGATTCATTCCCTTGAGTTATTGAACTTATATCTCTTTGGATTTGATACAGCAAAGGCCCATTGCTTTCACCAAATCTTTCAGCAATTTTATCCCAGAGTTCCTTCGCTGTAGTAGTATAAAGAAAGGCATCTGCTATTTCTTTTGAGATTGAGTTAAGGATCCAGGAAATTACCATGTAGTTCACCCTTGTCCATAGCTCAAACTCTGTTGTTCCTTCATCTGGCTGAGCAATCCTCCCATCCACGAAACCCAGCTTCAGTTTCACACCTAGAGCTATCTTCATAGATCTGCTCCAGGTGAGGTAGTTGTTTCCAGTTAATGATGTTGTAACTAGCATCATTCCAGGATGATCCGAACTGTGCAAGAAGAAAGGGTCTCCGTTCGAGTTGTAGGCTGACTCTCTTGTAATCTCTGCAACAGCTCCAGGGCCGGTCATATTTCGACCATTACGAGTAACAGAGGTATCCACCTCTTCTTCCATAGTGTTGATAGAAAAACAGTCAAAAAGAAAGGGTAGGCACCAGATATCGTCGCTCTGATACCATGTACCAAAGCAAAACAACAAGAAGAAAAGGCAAGAAGGAAGGAAGAAGAAAGTGGAGAGAAAACTATTCTTTCTCGCTGTCCAAAGGGTTATAGTAACAGAGTTTATATACAGAGCATCGGCCAATAACAGAAGGCCAGCTTAAATAGTAAAAGACAAAAGAAAAAAAAAGAATTAACGAATGATTTAAGAGTAAGTAACTCTACAGTCGGCTTAGTTCGGTCAGTATAAATACCCCCCTTCCCCCTGAACATTTACATTCTAGCATTTTCCCTTGCTGTTGAATGTTGATAATGAAATACTTTAATTTGTGCCAGACATGTCAAAAGGAGGAAGCGGCTATCATTGATTTAGTGAAAACACTACAGAAGAGTTTATGGCAGAATTGAAAGATATAGATATTCTACCTTTACAAGCTAAGTAAGCAAAAGTATGTGCAACTATAAATAGAGATCCATGAACATATAAGCATAGATAAAAGAGAGGTGATGGAAAGACTTAATTTAATTAATTAGCTTGTCCAAGTGCGACCAATGAAGTTGTTCTATCCTGTGTGATGGTCCCCTGTTGCTTGTACGAGTTACACAAGTTGTTGAGAGTCAGAAAAAAACTTTTAGGCTATGTTTGGTTTGAAGGAAAAAGTAGGGAATGGAAAGGAAAAGAAAGGAAAGGAAGGGAAACCTTTACAAATCTTGTATAGGTTTCTCTGCATTTCCCTTCCTTTCCCTACTCTTTCCTTCAAACCAAACATTTCAGTAAGGTTAATAATCTGCATATCTGTGGCTACTTCCAAACCTCACTAAGGGCACGAATGGGTCTTGTGTAGTTCATTCATCTAATCAGTTGCTTTCCTTGCCACCTCTATGGGTTGACGAGTGATATTATAAAAAATTAACCGGTTCGTGGCTTCCCAAATTAAATAAATGACCATGCACCATTTCTCAAAGATGAGAGAGAGCCCATGCTCCCTATGATATTTTTATATGTTATTAATCCAATTTTGTGGAACTTGGTGGGGAGGTTGTTGGTGCACCATCTCTTGGTTGAAACCAATTTGGGCTTACAACCCAATAGCATGGCTGAATGGACATTTGAAGAAATGTGAGGATTCCACTTCTTGCTTACACAAGGAACAAAGTAAGATTCAGATGGTGTACATGAGCCATTTATTACATTTGTCTTTAGTCAAAATGCCTTCCCATAGGAATTTAATTTCCAAGTAAAACCTAGAAGTGGTAAGGCTCTTGGAGCTTCCATAATAATTTCCAGCTAAAGTAAGGAGAGTAAGAGGTGGGTAATGAGGTTAGGAAGGTTTTATATGCTGATTTCATTGTGTATACTCCTATTAGAAAGTTTGGATATGATTTGCCTCTCTTCCTCTCTCTCCTCTCCTAATCCTAATCTCCTTATCTCTACTGTTTCTTATCTTCTTAACTTCCTATCTTTTTGTGATATACTTTATTTCAAACTCTCAAGAGTTCTGTTGCAATCACAATTATTAGTTTTATAAATACACAGGGGTTCGACCTGCTATGGTAACCCATTTATCCTGAATTTAGTCTATCGTGACTTCTTCTCCAACTTAGTATTAGCAAGACACCATGGCTTCTAACGGTGACACAGCTTCGGTCTAGAACTCCGTACAAAGCTCTTAGTCCAACACTCCCTCAGCTGGTGGTTTGATCTCTTCCTTAATTTCGACCACATTGCACTATCTCCCTATCAAACTAACAGGAGAAAATTACCTATTATGGAAAGTGCAACTGCTTCTGGTTTTCTATACTCACAAGGTCATGGGTATTGTTGACAGGACCATCAAGGATCCTCCAAGAGAAGTTATTGATCCATATGATCCTAACAAAAGATTGTCGAACCTTGCCTTCGCCGACTGGTTTCAATAGGTTCAACTTGTTCTTAGTTGGATTATTTCCATACTCACCAAAGGGGGTTTCTCTCAAGTGGTAGGGCTTCAATCCTCTCATGAGGTATGGACTGTACTTATGAAATCTTTTTTTTGCACATTCTCGTTCTCGTATATTTCAGATGCATAGATAGTTGCAGAGTCTTAAGAAGGGTACTCTTTCCATCACATAATATATTAATTGAGCCAAATGTCTCTCTGATAATTTATCTGTTATAGCCGACCCTATTAATTCTACAGATCTTATACTTTATGCGCTAGCTGGACTAGGTCCAGAATATGAATCGGTGGTTACCACTGTGACCAATCAGTCTGACATGGATCAACTAGGCATCGATGATGTCTTAGGCATTCTACTCAGCCATGAAGCATGAATGGAACAACATCACACCCAAACTCCGTATCTCTCTGGAAGCTAACCACACCTCCTCTAAAGGCAAGAATCAATCGCCTCAGGAACAGAAGTGAACATTTTCAAGTAATAGAGGTAGAGGTCATGGTCGTGGTGGTGGCTCAGGTGGTTGGTTCAAGGATAATGGTGGCAGGGATCATGGTCGTTCCACTATTATTTGTCAAGTCTACAACACTCCTAGACACAGAGCTCTCAAATGTCAATGCAGGGAATGATCTTAATTATTTGCAAACTGATGAATCTGCACCTACTACTTATCATGGATGTTTCTCTTCCAACTTTGATCCTACATGGTACCCTGACTCTGGTGCCACACATCATATGACGCAAGACGTTGACAATCTACAAAATTGATCTGAGTATGGTGGTTCAGATCAGGTGAAGGTTGGGAATGGAGCAGGTTTGCCTATTGCTCATATTGGTTCTTCTATTATTGCGCATAACTCCCATTCATTTGATTAGTTGAATGGTTTGATGCATGTTTACACTATATCCATGAATTTGTTGTCTATTAGTAAGTTTACAAACGATAATGACATATATTTTGAATTCCATCGCGATTATTTTGTTTTGAAGGATTATACGAGAAAAACAATACTGTGAGGACCCAATAGAGATGGGCTTTACTGCTTCTTGGGTAGTCTCAGCATCAAGAACACTTCTACAATTGCATTTGTCGGTGAACGCACTACAGTACATGGTTGGCATCAATGATTGGGTCACCCTAGTCTTCGTGTGGTGAGGCAAGTGATATCCAAATTTGGGCTACTATTCTCTACTAGTAGTGTTCCTTCTGTCTATGAGGCATGCCAGTTAGGTAAAAGTCATAGGTTGCACCTTTCGTCTTCCAATAGTGAGTCTAGCAGTCCATTAGAGTTAGTTCATTCAGATGTTTGGGGTCTTGCCCGGTTCAATTAAATAATAGTTACATATATTATGTAATTTTTATTAATGATTATAGTAAATTTACTTGGTTATTCTTGATGCGAAACAAATCCGATGTATTTGAAATTTTTCTTAAGTTCAAGAGTTATGTAAAAGTTTTATTTAAGAAAAAAATTAAATGCCTGCAATTTGATTGGGGAGGAGAGTACTGACGTGTATCGTATTTTCTGACTGCTCATGGCATCACACATCGATTTGCTTGCCCTCACACTCATGAGCAGAACGGTGCTGTTGAATGAAAACACCACCACATCATTGAGTCTACCCTATCTCTACTGGCCTCCTCAACTCTCCTGTATTCCTTCTAGGATGATGCCACTTCCACTACTGTCTACTTGATCAACTGACTTCCTACATCACTGTTACGAGGTGCTTCTCCTATTACCGTTCTCTTTGGAAAGACACCCGAGTATAACCTGCTTCGCACTTTTGGTTGTGCCTGCTACCCTCTTCTCTGGTCATACAATCATCACAAATTCTCTTATAGATCTCTTTGGTGCATATTCATCGACTACAGTGACTCCCACAAAGGATATAAATGCATACATCCTCCTTCTGGTCAATTGTATATTGTTTGTCATGTTGTGTTCGATGGGAGCTTCTTTTCCAACATATATTCTTCAACTTTAGCTACTTCCGCCGATGGCACTGGTATTACCATTCATGTGCTGCTAAATATACCTTCATTGCCTTCTCATTCAGCTGATCCACCAGATCCACCACCATCTCCGACTCTTTCTTCCTCTCCCCCGTTAGCTACATTTACATCAATGGCCTCTCTTCCTCCACTACATGGCACTCAGTTATTACAAGACTTACTTGAAACCACTGCACCCATTCCAACACCAACTTCTCGCCAACACACTATGCTCACTTAGTTGCACTACTGAACCATCTTGTTTCTCTAAAGCCTATAAAGATTCCTCTTGGTGCAAAGCTATGTCCCGTGAATTCAACACCCTTGTATCTAACAATACTTGGACTCTCGTTGTCTCGTACCAATCACATATGCATGCCATCGACAATAAATGGGTTTACAAAGTGAAACAACGAGCTGATGGTTCTATTGGTTGTTACAAAGCCCACTTCGTTGCACAAGGTTTCAGCCAGGTTTTGGGTGTTGATTTCACTGACACATTCAGTCCGGTGGTTAAACCAATCACCATTCGCACTATTCTTACTCTTGCCACTGTTCTTGGTTGGTCCCTTCAGCAATTAGACTTTGATAATGCCTTCCTGAACGGTTATTTCTCAGAGGAAATCTATGTTCACCAACCTAAGGGCTTTGAGGATCCTATTTCTCCTTCTCATGTTTGTAAGGTTAACAAAACTCTTTATGGTCTTTGGCAAGCCTCATGTGCATAGTACTCTCGTCGCAGCACTTACTTAGCTCAACTTTCAAATGTCGATAACCAATCCCTCCTTGCTTATTTACAACAAGGATTCAGTTGTTCTCTACATGCTGGTCTATGTGGATGACATTCTTCTCACTAGCTCCTCCTCATCTGCCCTTGATGATTTAGTCAGCATGCTTCACCATACTTTCTCTTTAAAGGAACTTGGTCCTGCTCGTTACTTTCTTGGCATGGAAATCACACCACAACCACATGGTATCGTTTTTACTCAACGATGATACATTTTGGATCTCTTACATCGCACCAATTTGGCTGAAGCTAAACCTCTCACTTCTCCCATGGTGGTTAATACTAAGCTTTCCAAGTTTAGTGGTGATTCTCTTTCTAATCCCTCAGAGTACCGGAGCATCATTGGCACTCTTCAATATGTCACTATTATGAGGCCCTATATCTCCTTTTTGATAAACAAGGTTTGTCAGTTCCTTCATTCTCCAACAACAAAATGTTGGGTTACTGTTAAAAGGATACTTCGGTATCTTAAACATACTACTAATCATGGTTTGCATTTTTACTCCACATTAGCTCTACTTATTCTCTAAGCTTTCTTCGATGCCAATTGGGCCGGATGTCCTGATGACAAACATTTTACTGGAAGTTATCTCATATATTTGGGTTGCAATTTGGTTGCTTAGAGTTCTAAGAAGCAACCCATCATTGCCCAATGTAGCACGAAGTCTAAACTCCGAGCTTGTGCAAATGCTGCCACCGAACTTCTTTAGGTACATTCCTTGTTACATGATTTAAAACAACCTATTACACATATCCCCATCATTTGGTGTGACAATATTGGAGCCACATATCTTGCTACGAACCCAATATTTTGTGTTTGTACCAAGCACATTGAGGTTGATTTTCACTTTCACTGAGATCTTGTTCTCAAACGATCTTTATCTATTCGATTCATTTCCTCTGATGATCAAGTGACAGATTTGCTCATCAAACCACTAAGTGGGTCTCGGTTTGCTTCACTTCAATCCAAGCTTCATGTCCTTTCCAGACATTTCACTTGAGGGGGCATGTTAGAGAGTTTGGATCCGATTTGCTTCTCTCCCACTCTCTCCTCTCCTAATCCTATTATCCTTATCTCTGTTGTTTCTTATCTTCTTGTGTTGTACTTTATCTCAAACTCTCAAGAGTTCTATTGTAATCACAATTATTGGTATTACAAATACACAGGGGTTTGGCTTGCTCTGGTAACCGTAACCCATTCATCCTGAATTTAGTTTATCATGACTTACTTCTCCAACTACTCTAGAGTTAGTTTTTTTTTTCCCAAAGAATCTTGTCTAAGTCAAGTGAGAATTTAGGTTCATTGATAGGATGTGATTCAATGTGTTTTCATCCACAAGTTGTCTTAGGAGTTGTCGATTCCATGATCCATCTAAAGATAATAGCTTGAGAACTTTAATAGAGGAATGGTGAGCACATTGATGGTTGCTTAGGTATGGAACATTTCCATTAGAGATGGAACCCATAGATCTTGGGAAGTTAAAAAAGCTTGACCATCATTAATCAGTCATAGAAGATCTAGCTTTAGCTGGTATCAGCACTCGATTTTTGCTTGGTCTCCCACCCGAACTTCTAATTTACCCCAAACACCTGATCAGACCCATTTGATCTCTCCGAAACACCCAAAAATCATAGCCTTTAGCCTCAAAGCCCTTAAATTTATCGTTAAATTTTCTTGATACCAATCTGATGGACTTGATCAACCCCCATGTACACTTCATTCCGTAGATTAAACACCACCATTAAACTCAAGACCTCCCAAAATACCTACCCACAAAATTTCAGGTCAAGATTCCTCCATTTACCCCTTCATCAAGCAAAGATTCTATTCTGATGCCTTTCATTAGCCTAAACACTTGGAACCCAGATTCCCTTGATATTAACATGTCTGAACTGATCAAACCAAACTATTAAACTCTGGATACATCAAAACACCTGTCCATAAAATTTCAACCCCATATTCCCCCATTTACCCTTTCATCAAACCGAGATTTCGTTCAAGATCATCTTATCAAACCCTATCAATCACCTCAGACTGTCAAAGACCCTACCCTGTGTTGTTTCACCCAAAAATGCCTTTGTTTATCCCTCCATTGCACCTAGATTTCGTTTAGAGACTCCAAATTAATTGGATTCCAAATCCTTCAGATTTGGGCCCATCTGGCCCTATCTGACCTTATTAATCACTTTATACTGTCAAAAAACCCTGCTCTATGAAATTTCAGCCCAAAACACCTTTGTTTGCCCTTTCATTGCACCAAGATTCTATTTCGAAGCCCCAGATCGATTAAACCACTATCCTTCCAAGATCAGCCCGGCCCAGGCCCAGTTGGGCCTATTAAACCCTGCCAATCACCTTAGGCTGTCTAAAAATCCTACCTTGTGAAATTTCACCAAAAACTGCCTTTATTTGCCCCTTTGTCGCACCAAGATTCCATTATGAGGCTCCATATTGACGAGTTAAGCCCTTTCCAGATCTGCTTGATCCGGGCCCAATTGGTCCAATCTGACCCCGCCAATCAACTCAAAAGGTGTAAAAATCTTATCCTGCCAAATTTCAGCTAAAAATCCTCTTGTTTATCCGCTTATCCTAAAAGATTCCATTTTGGCCAATCTCGTTGGCCCACGTGTGCAAACCCCCTCTTTGCGGTCAGACCCACCTTAACCCTCTCGCAATTGACCCAAACTCCCCATCATTAAACCAAAACCTCGGCTCAACCCCCCTTGGACCATTTTGACCCAATTTGACAAAATTACTGAATTGCCACTCGGACCCCAAAAATTATTAAAATTCCATTTTAACCTAATACTTGAACCTCATTTTCATTCATTCGAAGGGAGGAATTCGAAGGTCACTGTTCATCATCCCCCAACCTCCCGAACAGAGCAACGGCGAACGACACCCCTCCCTTCACTGATCTTTATTCCTTTTTCATTCTCTCTCTCTTTCTCCCTCTTCTCTCCATTCCTTTTTCATTTCACATCCCGTACACCGCTGTGGGTCTCTCGTTCGTCATTCCCGCCGGCTGACAGTAGAAGAAACGGCGGCGCGTCGTGTTAGCTCCAACGTACATTCTGATTATCAACTCTGAAAAGCTCAAGCTCGGAAGTCTATTTTCCTAAAATAGATCCCTTCAGACTGATTCTGAACCAGTGAGGTCAAATCCTGAAACGAGACTGCGGTTCCCTGTTTTGCTGACTGAGTGCAGGCCGAACATCAGACCAGGTGAAGCTCCATATACGTTGCGTTTTCCCTCTCATGATCTGTTTCTTTTGCTTGGTATTTTCTTACAAGATTTAACCATGAAATAGCGAAGTCTGGGTAGAGAGTTTGGCGGAGCTAGTGAAGAGTTCCGTCAAGCCAGCTCCAGTAGGTCCGATGTTCATCCAAGTCCGATGTAGCCTGCTCCAGAATTCTTGATAGTTGTGTGGAAATTTTTAATAGAAGAAACCTGTTAAATTCTTGAGAATACTTTATCATTTGGATTCTGTAGACAATGAAATTCTTGAGAATACTTTATCATTTGGATTCTGTAGACAATCAACTTGTTAAATTCTTGAGAATACTTTATCATTTGAACTCCTTTATCGATACATTCTGTAGACAATGAAATCTCTCTGTTTGATCGGAAACATCAAGTCATGACTTAGGATAGCCTCTGTTGGATCTTTTCTTGTATTCTAGCTAGCCTAAATTTAGTGTTGGATTAGCAAAGTTGATAAACAATTTATGTAGACTGTATGTTCTGTTCTTTTCGTCTTTTGTCTAAGTTTTAACTGTAATTTCAAGTCGAGCATCTGGAAATCACGACTGCAGACTCCCCTCTTTCTCTTTTGGTTTAATGTTTAGATGCAGTCAGAGAAGCTAACCAGCATGACTTCTCGGGCGGGAGTTTCTCGTTACAGTTTAAAAAAAGGAAGGAAAAACAAAGAAATAAGGCTGTGTTTGGTTTGAAGGAAAAAGTAGGGAAAGGCAGGAAAATCTGTACAAGGTTTGTAAAGGTTTCTCTATATTTCCCTTCCTTTCCCTACTTTTTCCTTCAAATCAAACACATCCTAAAGGTTCGTGAAAAAGCAAAGAAATAAGATGAGGTGAGAGAAGCTGTAAAATCGGGAAGGGTATGAGAAATATCCTTGGGCTAAAATGCAGAAGGGTGCTGGTTGAAAAAAAAAAAGATAAGAAATATGAATAAATAAAAGATAATAATAAAGGTATGATAAAAAAATATAATTAAAAAAAGAAAATCAGTAATGGCAGATTTGATCATCATATCCGGACATTTTAGCTTGACATATTAGATTTCTATGTGAGAGGGAAAATCTGTTAAAAAACATATAAAAGATGAAAATATGCATATACATATATGTACATAAAAGAAAAAAAGAAATCAAAAATAAGAAAAGAATAAAAATAATTAGGTTAAGAATACAAAAGGTTAACAAAATATCTGCATGTATGTATATAGAAAAGGTATCCATAAATTGAAATCAAGTAGGCTTCCACAAGAAAATAACAAAAGAGAAATAAGTAAAAATATATTAAAAAATAAAAATTAGTAAAAAAGGAATTTAGATAAGTATAATTAGGGTTTTTTCTCTTGTGCTATTTTGTTTATTGATTTGAGTTGATCTTAGTCTTTTAAACATGTTTGTATGTTTATGCTTGTTTGGGATAACCATGTGTGCCCCACCTATTAGACCTGGGAGAGGGCTGCCTAACCCCTTCCCTCTCCCATTCAAGTCTTATCTGGGCTGGTTAGCCAGTGCTTTGAAGTTGTTATTTAAAACAAAAACGATTTTGAAAATCATTTTCGGAAGTCCCATCACCTTCATTTCCTTAACTGATGGGTGACGACTCCATTTCCAGCCCCAATGAACCCTTTCCCGATGCTCAGAGCTGGTTTCATAGAGAATGAGATTATTTTTACCATGTGGAGCTAGTTGTACCCTTCTTAATAGAAAATACATTGCGTAGGGGAAATATTTCTGCTTGACGACTAATGCCCATTGTGAGTGGGAGAAGCTAAGAAAGCGCCATATTTTCTTACCAAATAAGACTTTAATTTATTCATTGGAGCTGATTGTCTAAATCCAAGACCATCTAAAGTTTTGGGGAGGTATAATTGACGGGTTGTCGAAGCCCTCAAAATTAATGCTAGTCCCACAATAAATTTGTAGTAGTAGTGGTACTAGGTCGAATCCCACAGGGAGCTAGGGAAATAATTTCTCAGTCAAGTGTGCAATATAAAGAGTGGAAAAATTAAAAAATTAAAAGTAAAAAAGAATCAAGAGAGCAATATCAACTTAAGAGAAATCAGTCTTACCGAATTCTAATTCAAGGGTTCGGATTTAACCAATTGGTCATCGATCCTAGGTAGATTTCGGCAATCTTGCAATTCAAGCATTTAACCTTAGATTTATTAGGATAGCCATAAAAAACCTTGTGTTTTCCTAAATCAGCTGACCAAACCCAACATTCAATCAACACTTATCACTAATCGACTGGGTACGATAGCGTTCCATATTAACTAGTGATAGCATTAAACTTTGTGAAAACAGTTAAACCAAAATAACAATAATTGAGATAACTGCAATTATCGAATCTTGTTCCATTGATTCCCTTTAGGTTAAAACATGTCAATACATTGGTCAAAGGTTGTCGCGAACAATTAACCCAGAAAGATATTAACCTAATTGCTACTTGTATCACTATTTGTGACAACTACGGATCACCAAACCATGGATAGTAGTAGGAAAATCAATATTAACTAATTTGTTAGACTAATTAACATTAACATCCATAGAGAGTAAGCACAAGAATCAACGAATATTTGAAAAAAAAAGCAAGAACTTGAATTAAATACTGAACCTAATTGCTACTTGTATCACTATTTGTGACAACTACGGATCACCAAACCATGGATAGTAGTAGGAAAATCAATATTAACTAATTTGTTAGACTAATTAACATTAACATCCATAGAGAGTAAGCACAAGAATCAACGAATATTTGAAAAAAAAAGCAAGAACTTGAATTAAATACTGAACCTCACGATGACACAATCGAACATCCCCCCTTGAACCAGAAAAGAAAAGCTTAACTGCTTCTCAGAAGGCCAAACTGATCTTTCTTGATTGATCAAGTTGCTTGATGCTTGATTGATGGATTTTTTTGATTGATGCTTAAGGCTAGTCCCCCCCCCCCTCCCCCTTTATATAGCTGAGGGAGAGGGCTGTTTTCCAACTCCTTTTAGGAGATTAACCTCAAAACTTAAATCTAGTGATCTAATCTCAATCATCTTATCTTTCTAAGATTATATTCAAAACTTAAATCTGATAAGACTCTCTTTCTGGAGATTACATTCGAAATTGGGACTCTTGGCTCTTGAATTCGGGTTGGGCTGCTTTAATAACTTGGACTGCTACAAGGCTTTTTTACGAATTGGGTTTCAGCTGTGAGATGGGCTTTGCTGTGAACTTGCTCCGACTTTGGGCCTGATTTTGTCTTCGATGCAGACCGAATCTGTCAAAACCAAAACATAAAAGTTGTGGGCTTATTCCTCATCTTTCCAGTGCATCTTGAATTATCCAAATCGGAGTCTAGAATAGAGAGTTATGCCCAAATTACTGAATGGTGCCGAAACTGTGCAAAATCATCCGATTAGCCTTGTTTTCTTCCAATCGCCTTCTTGTTTGCCCTGAATCGAAATACAAGAGTAATGAGTCCAATTAAATGTTAAAATAATGAAAAATAGTGAATATTTGAAAATAAAAATATGTACTTTTTAGTCTCATCAATAATTTATTCTTTGACTCTGTATGCTTAGATTCCTTGAGATTTGATTGCCACCGGAAGTCTATTGAGCTTTTGTCACGTAGGGAATGGCCATTAGTATTTCCTTCACCAAAAAAATGTTATTTTGTCAAGGGTTGCAAAGAGGAATTGCCATCTCATTTTGCCAAAAGCTTTAGACATGTCTAACTTGATGGCAATTGAATCCTTACCTCTCTTTTGATGTTTCATAGCGTGCAGTATTTCCTTCCCCAAATTGGTGCTTTAGAATTAATAAAAACCAAATTGGTGTTGTTAATCTGCTTGGAGAGGTGTTCTGAAGTAAAAAAAAAATCGTCGTGTCATGTCAAAGATGTCCTTTGATGTATTTGCTTGACTATAGTAGTTATTTCCTCTAATGTGCGTGGAGTCATGAGAGTTTGGAGTTGAATGATTCCTCTATATCCCCAATTCTTGTGATTGAATCTTTGAAAATTCCAACTATCTCCTTGGGTAATCAATAGTGATATTGATTTTCGAGGGAACGTAACTTAGAGTATTTTTAGGTGAGCAATTCTGTTAGAGATACTTTGAAGATGTTGGTGGGTAATTTCGAATTTCTCCTTGTTCCATGAGGAAAGAGACTCTTTACGTAGCCTTAATTTTGTGTTGATTTGGTATGATGGCGAGCCGGAGAAATTGGATAGCCAAACATTAGTGATAATTTATCCACATTTATCATGATCATACCAAAATGGTAGAAAATGGAACTGGGACCAGCAGGGAGTAGAAGTATAGTCTGTGTTTAATTTTATCGTTCAGCCTCAAGGTAGAAGACAATGAACAATGTCTTCTTTTGAAGGGTAGTTTTGACATTTTCAATAGATAACTAACGGTCAGTTAATGGTAGGGACCAATTTGACACTTTTTGAAAGTTTAGGCATTACAGTGACACGTTTGAAAGTCCGGGTACTAACTTGACACTACCCCCAAAGTTTAGGGTACTAAAGTGGAATTTTCCCAATTATAAAAAACATCGAAGTAACAATTCTATAAACCACCTTTGTGTTTTGACTCTAATAATGGCCTCCCTTATAGTTTTGAAAAAAAAAAGTACAAAATACCTTCTTTCCCTTGGCTTTACAGTAACAAAGACATTGAATTTAACAAAATATCCTTATCATTGTTAATGCATTGTCATACACAATTTAAACTTTCAACCTTACCCTCCACTAATTTATTTTGCTAGATAATTTTCAAAGAATAATTCTCCTTGCTCTTTTTGGACAAATTAAGGCAAAAAAAGCTGAAGTGAAGTAAAATTAATGCATTACATCAACATTTTTTATTTGGAATGATGACAAAAGGAAATTAAATTTAATTAAGTATATTAAGTTTTTATTTTTCAGTAGAACTTAAGTTGGTTTTGAATTAGTAAAAATTAATTATAAAACAAATAATTTTTAGATAATTTTGTATTAATTTTAAAATGATATTAGTTTTTAATTTATCTTATTCTTTTTAATATATTAATAAAAATATTTTTATCAATAACAAAAATTAATAATTATTTTTATTTGATTTAAGTAACTTAATAAGTTATTTGTATTATGGTATATTATTTTTATTATTTTCAAATGGAATATAAATGGATCATAATTTTAAATGGAAGAAGATTATTTAGCGTAATGATATATCATTGAATATCTCAATTTCAATATAATTAATCTTTACTAATAATTACAATTTAGTGTAAATATATCTAATATATATAAAATGATAGTTAAATTGAAATGGATATAGATATAGAGAAAGTTAATGAATAAAATCATAGTGAGTTTCCCTCTCGTTTTTTCTGAAAGCAAGTTTCCCTCTTGCTATGGGAGCAAGTTTTCCCCTCGAGTCTCGTCTTTCTGAAGATGAGTTTCCTTCTCACATCGTGGTATGTGATGTTTTTTCTCAATCTTTTTGTTTTGGTATTTGGCATTAATGAGCATGCGAAAGTCTTGGGTACTTTGGATGTAGTGGTTAACTATATAACGTCTTCTTTGGTGCGTTGGGTAGAGGTAGCATTTCCTGCAATATTTGTCAAGGTTGTTGGGCTTGGTGGTGATCTAAATGAATGGGGTAACGAGAATACTTAAGGATATTTGGCTATTGGTGTGGAATTTAATTTCGTTCAAGCCATTTCCAGTATAGGTTGTTTTATTTGATAGACCTTGGTCATTTTCTATAGTAATTATTTATTTTGGATTGCCAATGGTAATGGTCTTGATGTCACACGATGCCGATGGTTCTAATCATAGCACTAACCCATTTGATAGAGGTAAAAACCAGAGTTTTTCAAGGTCTCACTTTTGTCTCATAGCACTAACCCATTTGTCTCATGTATTTTTTACCTAAGGGGGTTGCCAACTTTGGAATCGATACTGGTTTTGTTTCTTCCCAGCAACCATGAGAAATCCGATTGTTCGTCGTCTATTGCGAAGGTTATTGAGATTGTTACAAGAGCGGAAGATGGATAGTGGTATTCTAATGGTGTTTGGTGAGGCGATCTAAGATGCGGAGAACATGGTGCAAACTTTTTTTTTTCAGAATCATCAGTATCATGGTGTTGCAATTTTGGTAAAGGTGGTAAATTCTATCGAGATTTTAGGAGCATTTTGCGCTTCTATGCTTAAAATTAATGGCGTGATTAAGAAGGCATTTAAGAGAACGATTTTTTTTTTGGAATATTACAAATTTGCTTCAAAATTTTTGACTTTGGATTGGATTGGCATTTTAGTTTTATTTGTGATGGATTGGGTTGCAATGCAACATCCAAATTTTGGAGTTCGATTTTTTCGTTGATCAGTTGTTGTCATTGCCAAACTAATGTTTATTTCGTAGGTTGCCTAGCATTACTTAGAGCACCTTGTTTGGAATGTGGGTGGTTTCATTCATCTTTGGATAATGGCATCCAGTTGGGAAGCACAATAAATTTAAAGTGGGCATCTCCCAAGGAAGGTTATTTATCCTAGATACCCTTCGAGGGTCCTCATCCACCTATTTGATTAAGTTCGTGTTTTTTGGTGTGTTTTGTTTTAAGTGTATCTTCTTTCAGTGTGTTTAGTTTTTTTTCTCTGATCTATGTCTTTGATCCTTCATTGTTTCGGGATTTCTCATTGACTTTTCTATCTTTGTTGGAGGTTCTTTAACCTTCGTTTCTTGGCATTTGCTTGATTCTTTATCAACGCATGCAAAGGTTTTGCTTGATGACACTTCTGGTGCTCTGCGTCTAGTGAGTTCTTATCTATTTTCTTTTTACTTTAATGTTGTTGTTAAGTCTACTAGTTGTTTCTAAGTGATGTGCCTTTTGAGTCATTTAGTGTTTCTTGTCGAGTCTCTTTCTTGTAATGTAAGCATTACCAATGAAGTTTAGCCTTTGGTTTAAAAAAAAAGAAGATAAAGTCAATGAATTTTGTAAAATTTAATGAAGTAATGGAGATGAGAGAGAATTAATGGCATTGGTTGTTGAAGGAGAGAGTGAATGGCATAATTAATGAGGAGAGATTATTAAAAGAGTTAATGAGAGAGAGAGAGAGAGAGAGAATGGTGAGTTAATGAGGAATGACAAAAGTTTTAAAGGTGATTGGTCGATAGTTGAGTTATTTTGTTTAATTTTAATAAGTAACTTACTAAGTTATTTGTATTATGGTTAATTAATTTATATTATTTTCAAATGGAATATAAATCGGTTTTAATTTTAAATGGAAGTAGATTATTTAGCATAATAATATACCATTGAATATCTCAATTTCAATATAATTAATATTTATTAATAATTACAATTTAATGTAAATATATCTAATATATATATATATATATATATATATATATATATATATATAATCATAGTTAAGTTGAAATGGATATAGATATAGATAAAGTTAATGAATTTTGTGAAATTTAATGAAGTAATGGAGATGAAAGAGAATTAGTGGCATTAGTTGTTGAAGGAGAGAGTTAATGACATAATTAATGAGGAGAGATTATTAAAAGAGTTAATGGGAGAGAGAGAGAGAGGAGTGTTAAAAGTTTTAAAGGTGATTAGTTAGTACTTTAGTTATTTTGTTCAATTTTAAAATTAAAAAACTCATAAAAAATCACGAAAAAGATAAAAGGCTTTTGAGAATAAACCAGGAAAAGGATAAATAGTGACTTTTAGAAGAAATCACAAAGTAGGAAAGTGCCAGCTTGGCACATTCCATTTTAATATATAGATATATAGATTCAACCCTTCATTAGGAACCTTTTGCATTTACATTTAGGAATGGCCACTTGACCTCTTAAATCAAGTGGAAAGTGTGAAGGGGCATGTACCCAAGGTTTTTGATTCCAAAATACCCTATATCACATATTCCACCCCTTTCTAAACAAAGTGATAATGTGGGGAGAGGGTGTGTTTGTTTTCTAAAAGGCTGATAAGAGAAATATTAGGGTTATTTTTGGAATGAAAACCTTGGACCAATGTCCCCTCATATGTTCTGCATGCCTTAAGGTCATGTGACCATTCCCAATGGATTTACAAAAGGTTCTTGATGGAGGGTCATTTTAAGTAAAACATATGCAAGGGGGTGTCACCCAAGTTAAAATTTTAGTTTATTTTAAATTTTAATATCAATAAATTATATTAAAACAGGACTATTTAAGTTAAAACTTAAATATAAAAATAAGATAAATAATACTAGTACACTTCTAATAATTTAAAATTAATAATTAATTATCTTATAGCAATTATTAATTATCACTATTTAAGAAAATATAATTTAAAATTCATTAAATCCTATTTATAATTAATTACATATCATCAAACCTTTTTTACCAAGGTTTTAAAAACTGACACGGAATTGGAACCACTTTGGCTTCTAGTTTCAGGGTCAGCGGTTCAACCGTCCGGTTTGGGCAGGTCAAACCGATAAGATGTAAAATATAGTGTCAAATTAGGATTTAGGCTAAAGTCCACTGTATATATACAATATTATGAGAGGGAAGTGTGAGACTTTGAGGAGGTGGTTGATTAAAGATGTGAGAAAAAAAAAAAGAAAAAGAAGAAGAAGAAGAAGAAGAAGAAGAGAATGAAGCACCACTGACAACTATCTCCATGTTTGTCATCACCGTTGCTGTGCATCACCGTTTGCCCCCTTCTTACATCTCTCTTATCTCTCTAAATCTCTCTCATATCCCAAATTGTTAGCTTCATTGGTGTATCTCAAATTTCTAATATCAGATTGGTGTCTAATCTTTCATATCTTGCATCGATTTTTCAATTTCTTCATTAAACTTGCAATTTTTTTGTTGTTGTTACAACTTAAAAAGAAACACAAAAAACTTAAAATCAAAATGGAAAAACTAAAAAACCTAACTAATTTTGACCATTGGGTTGAACAAGATTATGAGATATGATTTTTTTTCAATTTTTTATTTTTAATTTTTATTCCAAAATAAATAAAAAATTTAGAATTAGTTTAAAAGCAATCTAGGAACCGTTAACCAAGTCGAATGGTTTAATGATTAAACTGTTCAGGTCATCGATTCTCTAACCATTTCAATAATTAGTTTTACAAAATAAAAATTCAGAGCCAAAGCATAATTAGTGAACTAATCGGTTCCCGCGCCAAATAGTTTAACCATCCGGTCTAGTCAGATTTTTAAAACAGTGTCTTTTACTTCGATTTTACGCAATAGGGAAATTGTTTAAAACTCACCATCACTTTTTACGAATTCTCTTAAATTCACCATAACATTTCAAAACATCCAAAACTCCCCATGTCAGTAAGATAACAGTAACTTGACTAACGAACATTGCTAATTTACTATTTTGCCCTTTCTTATATTTGACTCATTTTACAATATCCTAAATGATAAAAGTTTTCAAAACAAAATCAAACAAAAATTAGCCATTGCACCCAACTAATATTGCAATAAATTTTCAAAAAATATTTCATAGAATTAGATAAAAAATTACAAAAATATTTTTGCATTAACTTGCAAAGCCTCGATGGGGATTTACATTCTAGATTCAAGTTGCAAAAATTTACAATACATATTTACATTATTTAAAACATTAGAAATCTCTGGAACTTCGAATCATAATCTTCGTTCCTTCACAACTTCAAACGGGATATAGGAGCGAGTGAAGCAAGAAGGGTTAAACTATGTTGGGCATTAGCAGCTGCTGTGTTGATGGCTGCAGGCCAGTCCAAAAACCTTCATAATCATCAGCCAAAGAAGTACGCGGTAGTTATGCTCATGGACTGTCAAAGCCTTTTGGAACCACCTCTCTAGTTTTTTGATTCTTCAGTGAATTGGTGGTTGTCAACAGATGGAATTGGAAATGGAACTGGGTTATTTTCCGTTTGCTTTTTCTCAAATGAAGAAGATGGTAGACTGGTAGAGTGATATTGGGCTTTTCCACTTTTTCGCTTTCTTTATGTTCGCTGGGTATGATGGAATCAACTTAGCTTACGGGTTGTGGCTTGTTGATTTTGGATTCCATTTCGTTTTATCGTGTGAAAATTTTGTTCATTTTAGTGAGAGAAGATATAGGAGCATAAATTGCAACCTCTAGCCTGTACCTAGTAGATATTTGGTACCTTTTTACATAGGGCTCAATTCACGTGAACAGATTCAATTAAGAGCCAAGTGGGAAATGAAGAATTAGAGAAGAAGAAGGGATGAGATGTTGTGGTCCAAAGTCCAAACCACTATTGAATGAATCTACTTACGGCAAGAAGTCGATGTGTCTCATCTGGCTTCATCTGCAACCTCACCACCTCAGGCAATCAAGGTGGAATCGAGTCCTTAAAATCTATATTGGCAAATCTTAATGACTTCAAGGAGTAAGCAAGCAGATCCATTCCATGAGCCCACAACGTCTTCTTTGCTTTTCCTTTGGGTACAAGCTCCTCAATGGCCACTTTAAACTCCCCTCTCTTTCCTTGTTCCCCTTTCAGCAATCCCTCTTTCACTTTCCTGGCCAAGACTAACAACTCTTTCAGCAGAGTCACCGATAAGGTGCGGCCACAGATGGAGGTGTGAAGCCAAAGTGCCAGGACCCAGTTGTTATCGAGTAGAACGTAGAGGCTCGCAAAAAAGATGAAAAAAAACACACCTCTTTAATGTTGCTTATGATCGCCAGTGATTGGCCAGTGGTGGGTAACTCTGTACGCAAAGAGAAAGATGAAGACTTGCAACGACCGGAAGATTTGAGCGAGAGAGATAGATTGACACACAGAGAGAGAGATTTCGAAGAATCTAACCGTAAAAGGACCGTTTTTCCTTAACTCGCCAGTGGACAAATTCTGTCAATGAATATTAACGATAATATAATGGAAGTTGAGTTATAGAAAATAAGAACTTATTGAAATGGGGAGTTTTGGATGTTTTGAAAAATTATGATGAGTTTAAAAAAATCGTAAAAAGTAAGGATGAATTTTAAACAATTCCTCCTCCTAATAAAATCCGTGCATGGGTCTCGATTAATTTACCCTAAAATAAATGTCCACTCCCCAATGGGGGAGGGGGTGCTCCTCCCGCTAGATGATTCAGCTCTTTTGGTAAATTCAAGTCGTTTCATCGCTTTATGTACAATTCACTGTCGGGAACTGATTATTTGATCAGTTCCATTTTTTTTCAAAACTGTTTTTTCCCTCAAAACCGTTGATTTTGGTTAGTAAACCGTTAAACCGGCCGATTAATCATTCGAATCGTTTGAACGGTTTTGACCGTTTTCTAATTTTTTAATTTTTTTGTTAAAACGGGCTAGCCATTCGGGTCGAACAGTCAGACCGTTCGAACCAATAACTGGACCCTGACCGGTTCAGTCACCGGTTCGTTTTTAAAAACCATGGTACAATTTATTCGTGCACCGTACTTCATCCGTATTGGCCGTTGGATGGACTTTGAGATTTGCATAGAGTAAATCCAACGGTGTGGAGCTCCGAAATTTGCTCTAAATTCGGCATCAACAGGTAACGTTTCATTTCCCTGCTTTGCACAAAAATATGTAGGGCAATACACAAAGTTACTGGCTTACTGCTAAAGCTAAAGCTAAATCTAAAGCAAACTTCTACTCTCACTTCGTCATCCATTATTCACTTCTTCCGTGCAATAAAGACGAATGATAAGAATGCTTTTGAGGGCAATGGCATAAAGAAAGAGCCGTTTTTCTGTAACTGCTTAATTACTTAGGGTTTTCATCAAATACCATGCTCATGTTTGAGAGTGATTGTTTGATAAATAAGCGCTTATAAATGTTTGGTAAAAAAGTACTTTTTAAAATGATGTGACGGACCAATAATGGCCAGAAAAGAAATAAATCCTTAAAAATAAGCATTTGGGCTTATTTCTCAAACACTAACACATGTTAATTGCTGTGGTTCTAATCCAAAACAAAAACACTTAAAAATAAGCACTCACAGGCATAATCTAAAATCACCTATTAATGTGCTTTTACCGAAAACGCCAATTAGTGCATAGATTATTATGCAGTTACAACTTGCAAGGGACGGCCGGACGGGTAACATTTTGACATTTAAAACACCTTACCGAACATGATTGGATGTAAAACTCTTTCCATCACTAGGTCACAGGACGTGCAGTTATTAAAAGTTGTCTGATTTAACTTACTTTTGGAATTGCTTATTTTAATTAAGCACTTATTAGGAAAAGCACTTATATGCATTTGAGAAATAAGTCTAAAAGTGATTTTTTTTTTAGAAAATAAACCCATTTTGAATAAGCTATTTTTTTTTTCAAGTGCCTTTTGAAAAAATACTTATCCTATATAAACACTCCCAAAATAGAGGCTTAATAGTTCAATTTAATTAAAGATATGAAAACACAAAAGTTAGAAAAAAATAGAAAATAACTTATAAATTGTTTTTAAAGTCATCCTACAATAAAGATTAGAGATTACAATACCTTTTTTGGGTCATTTAAACATGATCACCTAAACTGAGCAGAAAATTTCAAGGGTACTGGCCCATAATTATATATTCAAAAAGTACCCCTAACACTTTTTTTCTATAGAAAATAAAATTGATCAAACAGAGCCAAATAGAATGGTTGTTTGTGTCTTACAAAGGGCAAAAGTGATATTTTCTTTTGATTAAATTTATGCAAATGGACATTAGAGTCAAGGCTATTATTTTCTATTGTCATATAATGGAAGGTCAATTAAGTAAATCGGTTGCAAATTATAGGAGGTATGCAATTTTGCAAACTATATGGTAGGTTTTATTAAATCTATGAAACTATAGGGGTGTTTTAGTAAATGACCCTTGTTGTAACACATATTATGGGATTATCTTTGACCAAATTAATATTTCTAAAAACTGGATTTCAAAAAAAAATTCTAAAAACTGGCTTTTCAAAGAAAAAATAATTTTTCCAAAAACTGACGAATCTAAAAACCATTTTAACTGTTGTTTCTTGTGTATAAGGATCTGGTCTGAATCTGATAACATTGCTCTAATTTATAAAATATTCAGGGTCTATTATCGATGACAAAAAAAAAAGGTAATTTTAGTTTAATTCACCTAAGAATTGATAATGCCATCCTACAGTGCGGGATAGTGTTGAAGTATTCCTAAGTTAGGGGGAGATGCTATTTATAGGGGTTGGGGGTGGGGATAAATACATTTGGAGGAGTTACAGTATAAATACATACAAAATAACATAAAACAAAAATTCTGCACTCTACATATTTATATTTATACTCCTTTCAAATGGAGCCTTAGGGAATTAATAGACCACCTCTGAGGTAGAGTGGCCTGTAGAAAAAAAAAAGCCAAAAGCAAACATCATCATACCAGACCAGACCAGACATCATCTAATACAAAGTGAAATATGTCTTTTTATGGGACCCACTTTTTTCTTTATTTTATTTCTTTTTTGTTAACGTGGACCCACCTTTTCAGGCAAAATGTTCCTTAAAATTCCTGAATGTTAGCATTCAGATAGAGAAAAAGGGTACAAGCCATTGGATTTGAATCTACGTTTAGGAGCTCCCTTATATGCTTGATCGGTTATTTACATTATTCGAAAGATTCCAATCAAGTGGTTAATGAAAGAATTGCCCAGATTTTTATGTAGTGAAAGGAGTTTTGAATTATATATAATCGATAGCAATAAAGACGAGATGTGAGCGCATGCCCCCTGGGCCTGGCCCCTGCCAACTGGCGCTTTGCATAAGCAAAAGCAAAAGTAAAAGAGCTCAATTACTTCGAAGCAAAAAGCAAAAACTCTCCCTTTTATAACTCGTTACTGGTACTGTTCTGTTACGCAAATGCCAATTGGACACAGCTTCTGTAGAAATCTACGTGTTCTAGCTTTATTGGGTTCGAAGTCTGAGGCTAGTATCTTAAGGCTCAGTCTAGAAAGAGTACGAATACAAATATACAGCATAAATACATAAAAAATAGTACAAATAAATATACAAAATATAAGATTTTGCACTCTATACATTTGTATTTGTATTCCTTTCAAATTGAGCTTAAAGAAAAAAAAATATAAACTCCCACGCTAGTCATAGGAAAGTTCTCTACGTGCCAACGGCTAGTTCATTTTTGTCCCTTGCTTCGTTACGAAGGTAATTTTCTCCGATTTAACAAGAATGGAGTTTGAATATAATTCTAGAATTCGCCCCAACTTCATAATAATTTAATAAAATATTTTTAAATTTAATGTTGATTTTAAAATATTCCTAAATATTTTTTAAAATTTTAAAATTCTAAGATCCTATAATTCAATTCTAAAGTATTTCTAAATTGTCATAATTTAATTAAAAATATTCTAAATTCTTAAAATCTTATTTATAAAATATTTATAATTAAAGAAATTTGGAGATTCCCCGTCTGACGGGAATGGGTGCCCCGCCACCGGGGATGGGGGTGGGGTGGGGCGTAAATCGTAATCCACCACATTGACATATCTCTACTCTGCAATCTACGTAGACAATGACGTGGCCTGTCTCCCATCTTCAGTCTTCGCTGTAGGTGTAGGGGCTTATCAGGAAAGTCGTTCAAATTGGGCTATAAGAATGGAAATTGCTCCCTACACTAGGCTCTAGCACTCGAGTCTTGGCAGAGTTCATGCTTCAGCAGCGATAAGATTCGTCTTCTTATGGCGGTTTCTCTTCCTCCATTGTCGATGTTGTTCGTCTTCTTTGTCTTCTACGAGGTTGTTTCATTTCGTATAACCAGCACACCAAGATTCGATGAGCTCTTTCAGCCGAGTTGGGCTCTTGATCATTTCATCTTCGAAGGAGAGCAGGTTAAGCTGAAGCTCGATAACTATTCTGGTAAAATACGGAGATCTCATTTTATTTTCTGTT
Source organism: Nelumbo nucifera (assembly GCF_055504915.1). Classification (NCBI taxonomy): domain Eukaryota; kingdom Viridiplantae; phylum Streptophyta; class Magnoliopsida; order Proteales; family Nelumbonaceae; genus Nelumbo; species Nelumbo nucifera. Next base: position 140,028,743 of record NC_142649.1, on the reverse strand, counting down.
CCTTCTCTTCATGTGTCGCCTTATTGATCTTGTGCTTGGGGTGTTCTGAGATGTTTCAGACCGAAGTTCTCCCTCTCTTATTCTCCTTTGTTTTTCTTCATTAGTTACGTACCTTGTTCTTTTCTCAACGTTTCTTCAATTTCTTTGGTTTTTGTTAATAGCCGGTCGGTCTCCATTTCTCCTTTTAAGTTGCCGTGCTTCTTCGGTCTGCAATTTCTCCGTCAGTTCGTCTTCCATGTTGATCCTGTTCTGCCATTGTTTTTTTTTCTTGCAATTTTATGTTCCCAGCTGAAAGACATTTTTGCTCCTTTTCTGTCAAATTCCATTTAAAAGTCCGAAAGCACTTTGAGGTTTTGTACCTTTTATTGTATATTCTTGTGATCGCGAATTAGTTCTTCGGTTCTTCCTCTTCACGCCTGTCATTGCTCCTACTTGGTCTGTTACTCCAAGTGTTTTGTTATACATGTTTCTCTAACTAGTATCTGGTTTTGGTTTTAGGTGCTGGTTTTGGTTCTAAAATCAAGTATCTGTTTGGTAAAACAACGATTCGGATCAAGCTCGTCGGAGGAGATTCTGCTGGAACTGTTACTGCTTTCTATGTAAGAGGACCTCAATTTTCTACTTCCATTCAATTCAAATAATCTTTGCAGGTTATTCATGAATTTGTTTATTGCGCTTTAATTTCCATAACCCACGGATCATTAATACTCACCTGCTTCATCAATTCATGGAGCAAGGCAATCCTGTCTTGATGTTTTTTAAATCGAAATTCCATTAAAGCTCAATTTTATTGTTTTTCTTTTTTTGTGGTTGAAATCATCCGTTGGGTTATCTGGGTTCGATATCACAGTCATGGGTTGGGGTGGCAGGCATTAACTAATCAGTTGAGACTTGAGACGAAATACTCATAACATAAATTGTCAATGGTGTTGGCAACAGATGTCGTCTGACGGTGCAAATCATAATGAGTTCGACTTCGAGTTCCTGGGGAACACGACCGGCGAGCCCTATCTGGTCCAGACCAACGTGTACGTGAACGGCGTGGGCAACCGGGAACAGCGATTGAACCTCTGGTTCGATCCTACCAAGGATTTCCATTCTTATTCCATCCTCTGGAACCAGCGTCAAGTTGTGTATGTCTCTTCTCTGTGTCTCTCACACAGGAATAGGCCCCATTTCATATGAACTCGTGCGCTAGTGGGTTGGTCCATTCCGGTTTCCGAATCATCGGAGACGGCCAACGGTAGACTAGAATCATTACTTTTGCCCTTAACTGTAGAATTCATGAAGGGCGTTGCTTGGTGCAGGTTTCTGGTGGACGAAACGCCGGTACGCGTGTTCACAAACAAAGAGAAACAGGGGATACCATTCCCCAAGGACCAGCCAATGGGTGTTTATAACTCAATATGGAACGCCGATGACTGGGCCACCCAGGGTGGCCGAGTGAAAACAAATTGGACCCACGCTCCGTTCGTCGCCTCTTACACGGGATTCGAGATCGACGCTTGTGAGTGTCCGCTGTCAATGGCGGCCGATGAGAGCGCTCGGAGATGCAGTTCGAGTGAGAAGAAGTACTGGTGGGATCAGCCGGTGATGTTAGATCTGAACCCGCACCAAAGCCATCAGCTGCTGTGGGTCCGAGCCAACCACCTCGTCTACGACTATTGCACGGACGCTAGTAGGTTTCCAGTTACTCCTCCCGAGTGCGACCACCGTCACCACCCGTGATTCATATTCTTCTTACTCGTCGTTCTTTACTGTTTCTGTGTAAAAACTAAAAAGCAGGACGTAGGTGAAGGTGATGATAAACATGAATTCCATGTCCCCCCTCGCCCCTACAGCAATGTAAATAAGGAACTAGTGGAAATCAAAATAGAAGGCATGAGTGGGTGGACCGGTGGACCCGCTACGGCTTACCTCAACCTCATTCAGTCATTTGTGAAATTCTCACTATAACTTGAGAGCTGCACCTAAACGAAAGCAAATCATCGTCGGAGAAAATAAATGAAAGCGTAAATTACAAAGACCCCCTTATGCGTAAATTACAAAACTCCCTCAACCCTTATTATGAAGTCAATGATAAAGACCCTCTTGTTCTTTAACTTGTGATAAAGACCCCTGAACTTTTATACTGTTACAAATACCCCTCGGTCGTTAAATCAGATGATGAAAGGCACTAAATTATCAAAATACTTCACTAAACTTTCTCTATTTTCTTTTTTTTTAAAACTAAACTGACCTAAAAAAATACGTTTGCCCATTGACGTAAAAGGAAAAAATCTCCCGTAAATTCATTGGTGACGTCCTCTCTCTCTCTCCCCACTTCTTTCCTTCTCTCTCTCGGCCATCCTCCCTCCCCAGACATTCTATGTCTCTCCATTTTCACCTTACTGCCGCTACAATTCTTAACAGTGCGGGTGATTTCATTTTCCAACCATCTCTCTCTTCCTTCTCTCTTTTATTTATTTATTTTCTTATTATTATTATTTTTCCCTTGTTCTCCATCGCTGTAACAGACCTTCCTTGTTTATTGTCTCCACCCATTACCTTTGTCACTACCGAACCCAACCTTCTCTCTCTCTCTCATTTCCTCTCCCCCTCCTCAACATCCTTTGTAGCCGTGATCCTATGCCACCGCCACTACTAGGAGTTGCGGTAATGGCATCCCCTGCTCCTTCTATCACCGGTATCCATCACTTACAGGAATCAAGTATTGTTGTGGTCACCGGTATCCATGGCAATTTGACCAAAGATGTCTTTTCACTGTTTAAATAAATAAGAAAAAGGTAATTTTGAGATTTAAAAAATTAAAATAACTGAATGTGAATCTTTTTTGAAGATAAACTGATAGAACATTAGCCAAGGAGGTTTTTGTCTAACAGCAAAAGTCCAAGGGGTCTTTATTAAAAATTAAAGTATGGGGTCTTTGTCACTGACCCCATAGTATAGGGGTCCTTCTAATTTACCCTAAATAAAAAGCATTGATGATGATGGGTGATCCAATGCGGCAATACCCCCATTGGACATGCAATCAATGTTGTTCACTTTGCTAGTTTGCCTTGAACCCATTCATTTTCCTTCTTTGACGTAACTACTTTTATCGATAAAAGAGCTCTCTCAATGAACAGTGATCCCCAATAATCTTCTTGTAGAGCAGCTCATTTCATTTAAGTTTGATTTAAGGGATATTGTCTAAAACATGCCATGATTTTTTAGCATTTATCTTAAGCTAACAATGCATTTTCAAAACCTCCAAAGAGCCCCCTCTCAATGAGTTTTTATTGTTCAAAACTCACATTTTGTTATATCACCATTAGTGATAATTAACAGAAGATGGCATATAAGTAGGGGTGGATTCGAGCTGAGCTGAATACTTGGCTATTCAAGCTCGGCTCGCTGAAACTGTTTTAGGCTTGAGCTCGAGCTCGATTCGAGCTAGAGATTTGAGCTCGACTACAAGGCAAGTTTTTTTTTTCTAAACAAATAAAAATTATACATATAAAAATATTTTTTCTTTTATTTTACAAAAATTAAGAGTTACAATTTTTTTTTATTATTATACATATAAAAAATAAAAAATACATTTTTATTTTACATACAAAAATAAGAATTATAAAAATCATTTACTATTATACATAAAAAATAAAAATATTATATATAATAAAATTATTTTTCATATATATGTATATGTATATGTATATGCATATGCATATGTATGTATGTATGTATGTATATTATAAAAAAATGTTTATTTACTATACTAGGCTCATGAGCATCATGATCCGAGCTTCACTAGGCTCAAGCTTGGCTCGATTAGCAAATGAGACTATATATCAGGCTCGAGCTTGACTCAAACCTCAATTTAAACCGAGTCAAGCCAAGCTTTTCACGAGCCAAGCTCGAATAGCTTGTGAGAAGCTCGGCTCGTGGCCACCCCTACATATAAGCATTTAAGCAATTTATTTTACCAAAATGTACCCCTGAACAACTAGTTAACCTTATTAAATGTTTATACCCAAGTAAATGCAGTTACTTGGGTAAGTTTTTCCTGGGAAACACTTACCCGGGTAAGTGCATTTACCCTTGTTCTTTTATTTCTCATGTAAATAAGGTAATGACCATTTTAGCCATAAAAATCCATTATTAAAAGGGGTATTTTTGTCCCATTCAAGTGTTGACAACTTTCCCCTTAGGTGGAAAAGTTATTTACCCACGTAGGAGATGGATACCCAGGAAAATAAACTTTCCCTGGTCCCTACATAAATCTGAAAAAAAAACATGGGATTCTTGGTCAATGGGAACCAAAATCCCATTGACCAACTTTTCCCCCTCTCAAAATCAGTAAAAAGAACGCCCCCTTGATGTTGGACTCAAATTCGATGGTATGAGTAGTAAACCCAATAACCTTGCTCTAAATTAACAGTAATGAATCAAATAGAGAGACATAATGAGCTAGGAATCAGGAAATCACCAAAAGTAGTGATTCCTGAAAAGGGCTGATTTCCTGAAAATCATCAAAATCGACCAACCAAACAGAAACCAGACACCACATAAGTTCAATTCAGGTAAAAAAAAAACAACAGAAACAATCATCAAACTGGATGGTCCATTTGAAAAATGTATCCCTTGGTTGAACAATAACTCAATTCTAAAACAAAAATTCAGATGTCATGTCAGTTCAGTTCAGGTACTGTGCTTCTTTTTAAAACACAATAAAAATTCAGATGTCATGTGAGTTCAGGTATTGTATAAAACACAATAAAAATCAGAAACAACCATCAAATTGGATGGTCCATTTAAAAAATGAGCCTGTTATTGAATAACAATTGAGTTCTAAAACAAAACTTCCACATTATCAACATGACACAGGACACACTGCCCATTGAACTAGAACTAAACCAAACCAGTCCAAATTTTATTTCCTCATGTGCAACATGCTTCTTTTCCAATATTATCATTGTTAATAGCTGTTATAAATTTATTTAGTAGCATGACCCTCTCCTGATCAAGCATATCCAATCACATTAAGAAATCCTTCTTAAACAACTACTGAACTGACATGCTCAAATCCCAAAGTGGAAGTTCAGATACAGGGTGACGATGAGCTGACACATACATCTATCAAATTCTTCATAAGTGGAGGTTCAGCTAATCACATATACAATTTAACATCACCATTGCCTCCTCAAAATAAGCTACCACCCAGCTGGATGGGCATGTGCTCTTCCCTCTAAGTACAAATACAACCTAATTGCAGTTTCTGAAAAGGGCTGTGTCAAAGTTTCATACACCAGCACCCTCTCAAGAGTCAAGAGGTAGGAAAACAAACAATAAGAATTTATTAACACAGAAACTATTGCTTATAAAGTTTCCAAATGTGGACAAATACATATAACAAAATAACAGGTAGAATAAGATGCCTAAAAAACTAAATTAGGAGACTAAAATAGACTCAGAGTGTTAATAAATTCCCCTTTTTTTAATAACTTAACTAATTTTGCACATGGAATGGATCCATTCCCTATTCATATAGCTAGTAGCAGAAAAGGTGAAACAAGTGAACACATTCACAAAAAAAAAGATCTCCATTGTATCCATCATCGATTTTCCCTACATTATGCTAAAAATTGATTCTGAAAACAGACTGAAAGAACAACGATCCATCATCTATGGATTGGAAGTTAGAATCTGAGCTTCAGTACTTTCTTTCGGCAATAAGAATGCCTGAAGAGCATGTTTTGCTGCTGAGTAATGGGCTACTACACTCTCACTAGTAACCCAAGCTTCACTTTCTATAATTCCAGAGTTCTCAGTGGACTCTTGAAATCCAGAAGCACTGGAAGAAGAGAAATAGACCCTGTATATTGAATACAGGAATAAAGAAATATCAGAAATATGTGTTCTTTGTTTACAGACTAACAAAATAAGCTTATATCGGTACTAAATACAACAAGTTAACAGACCATATTTAGCAGGGTTGCATCCATGAACTTAAACCATCTGCTAACACTAGTTATTAGAATCAGTGGATGTTCATAAAACTCAGGTTCATATCCTATCTTCATCATCTAACAACTGTCAACTGACCAGATAGCCAAATTAACTCAAAAGGGGAAAAAACTGCCATTTTTTTTAATTGGTACATGTTTCAAATAACACCATTAAGTCTTATACTGTTTGTTTAGTAGGTATAGCTAACAGAATAGTCACCCCATTATATACTAGAAAGTAGAATCATAGTCACGAGGTTAAGAGTATAAAACTTGCTCCATTTCGACTTATTGTTATACAATGAAACGAGTCCAGGATGACAACCACTGGAGTGGACGATACAATTCATTGAAAGACGTGAACTATTATTATCTCTCTCTCTCTCTCTATATATATATAGTAACCTGGGGTTTGTAGACTGACATCATACTTCTATAGCTTTAAGATTTGTTGTTCTTGTTGTTGTTGCTGCTGTAATCAATCAATTCTCAAAAAAGTAAAAGTCCAATTCAATGTTTTATCATACAGGATCTACAACCTTGGATGTGGGTATGCTGGTATGGATCTACTCTATCATATATGTAACCCCTTTTCTGGTGCAGAATGGGACCTTGGGTCTACGAAGACACTCCAGTAAAACAATGTAAGATACAGAGGTTGGCGAACACCCCTGTAGATAATCTAGTTAGAGGAGTATGGATGAAATTTGTTATTGGGGTATGGGAATTCTAGGACAATTTTATACCTTTTGATCAAAATGAGCATAGTCAAGACTCTATTGCTGTTTTGGTGCTCCTTTCTTAATTTTGGGAAAGCAGTTTTGTAAAAACTCAGAATGCTCTGTATTATGTTTATTGCATCTTTTAATTTTGTTGTTGATAAAAAAACATTGATATTTAGGCGCCGCTTGCTTTTCGGTTGGTTACTTATCTGGGTAAACGCACTTACTCGGGTAAGTGTTTCCTAGAAAAGACTTATATGGGTAAGTGCATTTAACATGTTCTTTAATTTCCTAGGTAAATAAGGCAATGACCATTTTAGCCTTAAATATTCATTATTAAAATGGGCATTTTTGTCTCACTCAAGTGTTAGTGATTTTCCCCATAGGTGGGAAAGTTATTTACCCACCTAAGAGATAGGTATCACTTACCTGGGGCTTGGCCAAATGCCTATAAGGGGCATTCTTTGAGAAGCCAACCATTGATTTTAGAAAATTTGGGGCTTGGCTATATGCTTTTACAAAGCTAGCAAGAATCCCCTTAATACAATCATCTGCAAATTACAAAATTGGGATTGCAGGGCCATTCTTGAAAATTTTGCAGCCAATGGGATTACCCGACTCCTCGGCCTCTCTAATCAAATTTCTAGTAAGGGCCTCAGCACACAACACAAAAACATAGGGGGATAGAGGGTCCCATTGTCTGATACCTCTAAACGACTTAAATTCTTTAGAAGGAATTCCACTGACTAGAATCTGATAGGAAACTGAGGTAATACACTCCATCACCCAAGAAACCCATATAGGATGAAATCCAAATTTCTTGAGGGTTTCCTCTACGTATTTCCACTCCAATCTGTCATTAGCCTTTTCCATATCAACTTTGCATACCATTATTCCCATTTTTCCTTAGTTTTTTTTTTTTTTTTTTTCATCGCATGGAAGACTTCATGTGCAATGATAATGTTGTCATTGGTCTGTCTATTGGGCACAAAGACACTTTGCATGGGGGAGATAATACTATCCAAAAATTGTTTAACTCCGCTGACCAAGATTTTTGCAATGATCTTATAGATTACATTGCAAATACTGATCAGGCATAAAACATTCACTAATTCCAGGTTTTTGCACTTGGGTACTACACATCCTGCCTGTATGAAAGAAAAAAGACTTTACAACTCCACAAATTTCAGACCCCACAATATGCCAACATTTTTTAAAGAAAAGTGCATTAAGCCCATCTGAACCCAAAGCTTTTAAATCTTTGATTGAAGAGGGGGCTTCGAAGATTTCCTCATTTGTCACCTTTCTTATGAGAAGGTTATTTTGATCCTCAGTAACACAATTTTCGATGTCCATAAGAAAACTATCAATCCCAATTGTACCCTCTGGTTTAAATGATTGACAAATTTCACTTTAAAGAAATTAGCTATGTCTTCTTGATCTCTAATCCATACACCCTTGTCATTTTTAATCCCCAGAATCATGTTTCCTGATTTTCTGATAGTGGCAAATGTATGAAAAAATTTGTTATTCTGGTCTCCCAAGTTTAACAAGTCGATCCAGGCTCTTTGGGCCCAATAAGCCTCCTCTTGAAACAAAATGTTATTTAATTGCTTATAGAGAGCATTTTCTAAATTAATCATACTTCTGTTTGGAGGGCCTAGCCTTCAATGATTTGTTTTTGCACCTCTTCAAGCCTATTCAATAGGGGTTGCTATTTTTTTTTAAACATTACCAAAAACGTCCTTGTTCCGTTGCTTAAGCTGTTTTGCAAGGTTATTACTTTTCTTTACAAATTGGATAGCTCTGGATCTAATAGGGTACATATTCCATGTTTGAGTAGCCACCCCCTCAAGAGATGGATCCATACACCACATGGATTCAAATCTGAATGGTTTTCTACCTCTGAAGGACTGGCAATCTGTATTGAGTATCAGGGTTGAATGATCTGATGCTAGAAAAGGGAGATTGGTCAGACTTGCATCTGGAAAGAGGCCCCTCCATTCTGCATTAACAAACATCCAGTCAAGTCTTTCCATTATGTCCTAGGTTCCCCACTATCTCCAAATCCATGAGATTACAATTAGCAATAACCTCATTGAAAGTTTGAGTTTGACCAATTCTAACATCCCTCCCTCCTCTTTTGTTTTGCTCATTTCTGTTTGGGGGGGCGGGGGGGATAAACATAAGTGCACCACCATGTCTTATTATTTAACAAATCATAGACAAGACAATGAATAATTCTTTCATTTGAAAATACAACTTGAACATTACACTGTCTAATGTCCAACAAAAGCTAAAGACCCCCGAGGACCCCAATAGGGTCTACAAGAACAAAATCATTCATTCTAAAGGTCCTAACTACTCTACTGGCTTTAATTGGATTGATTATGGTTTCCATTAGTAGGCAAAACCCAAGGTTATGGGTTTTAATCAAGTCATCCACTTGCCTTTGAATTCTAGGGTGTCCTGCTCCCCTAATATTCCAACAAATCGCCTTCATCTGCAACCATCTTGAGATTAGGATCCATATCATCCTCATCGGCAAGGTTGTTCTCCTTTTCTTTGTCACTTTGAGGTAGGCCATTACTGAAATCCACATTCTAGCCATTCTAGTCATGCCATGCTTCCTCCATGTCATCCATGCCGTCTTCCTCCCCTTCCCCAAAGTCTTCATCAAGGTTGTTTAGGTCATCGTTCATCCCATTTTGTTTGTATGGCACCACTGGCTTTAAGTCTCCATTATTCATAGTAGTTAGAATCTAAAAATTTTCATTTAGTTCAGAGAGTTTAGATCTACAGTGTAACCTTCAGTATTGGTTACATCCTTTTTTCTAATCCATACACTTTTATAATGCTACCTCTTTGAGGTTCAATAGTGGCATGACTAGAGTTGATAAGTCTGGTCTTGAAGTCCTTTCCGCGATCAAATCTTTGTGCTCTCGCATTTGTCCAGTTATTGTTTTTGCTAACCCATTGTCTTTCTTTTGGGCTCAAAAAGGTAGGAGCGCTCTGAAATTTTTTCCCATAATGTTGCTTCCTTGAATTTGTTCTGTCCCTTTTGTCTAGCGACAATCATCCAATCATCTCCATTGGGGCCCTTTGATAGTTTAGTGCAGTTTGGAGCCTTATGACCTCTCCACCCATAGTTGGTGCAGAGATCAAAGAATTTTTTGTAAAAGATCCAAATAGTGCCTTTCTCACCTACTGACGTTGTGGGGATTTCAAAAATGAAGGGCTTCAGAAGGCTTACCCTTATGCAGACTTGAGGAAATCTAGTCCGAGAGAGCTTTAGGGTGTTGTCATCCAGTTTCAGAACTTCTCCGACTTCCTCCAGAATATATTCAAGGTCTTCTTTTGCAACACTCAACCGGTAGACCAGGCAACTGGATCCACACATCAGCCACTTCTAACCTGGCTTTTAGGGGATTGAAGCCTGACCTCCATGGAACAAGAACGAGATACTTACCATTAATGATCCATGGCCTATCTTTTTGGACTTTATGGCTCAGTTTGGAAGGAGTCCAAATACAAATATGTACAGTGCAAATGCATATAAAACAATACAAAGCATAAGGTTTTGTACTCTACATAGTTGTATTTGTACTCCTTCCAAACTAAGCCTAATGAAATCCTGAAATCCTCCTCTATCGTGAAGGAGATCAAGAAAAAACCATTGCCGATTACTCTGAAGTCCATCCTGGACTGGACATTCCAGGCTTGAGCCTTCTCAATAATTACTTTTAGGTTATATTTGGTTTGAAGGAAAAAGTAAGGAAATGAAGGAAAAGGCAAGAAAACCTATATAATGTTTGTAAAGATTTCCTATACATTTTCCTTCCTTTCCCATCTTTTCCTTCAAACCAAACATAGCCTTAGAGATTCAAGGTCCCTTAAAATTTTCGCGTACAAGCACAGAGACTATTTGTCATCCGCCATCTTCCATTTTTTGGAGCTCGTCAATGTTGATAACCTGTGTCGTTTTTGAGGAAGCCAAAATATTTGAACTCGGTATTCTCTCCATTAATTCTCAACTCTTCTTGTAGAAAGATCGGGTCAAGAGCCCTCTTGGCCTTGCTCGATTCCGACACTTCAGAGGGGAGAGTATTCTTTCCCATTAAGGATAACTTATTTCCGCACTGGGTTTTAGAAGAAGAGGTATGAAAGCTGGTATGATGCTTTACACAACCATCCCGCTTATATAAGTTATCTCACACCCCGAGAGAGTTTCACCCTCTTCCATTATCCAACACAGGCACTGTTTACAGAAAATTGTCTTATTATTTTTTAACAAGGCTTCCTTATAGCTATCTACCTATTCTGATTGCTCTTTATCTCTGTTTAAAATTTCTTATATTCTTCAAATTTATGCCCTACCCATTTTCTGGGATCGTTTGTTTCATTTGTTGTGCGCATGCACAACAAATTTCTAGGTTTGTAACGGTACATGCATGTGCATGATTTTGGTTATTAAGGCCTTGTTCATTTGTAACAGTACAACTTATGTGGGTAAGTGAATAAATGTTACTCAGGAAACATTTACATGGTTAAGTGTGCACTTGTGTTCTTTTGATTTTTAGGATTCCCATGTAAATAATAAAATAACATTTCTACCCACAAAAAGTAACTATTAAATTGGGTAAAATGGTCTCCTTAGGTTTTGTAAAAATTTCTTCCAACGGATAAAATTACTTATTCACCTGTGAGATGGATAAGTTTTACCTAGAAATGTAATTGTAACTTTATTATGGGGCCCATTATTTAATGCAAAAGAACGTAGGAAAGTTGGTCAATAAAAAAAAGTTATTCATTCATCAGCTTTCCCATCCATATTTACCTACAAACGTATGGGGCCTATGTGTTATACTCACAGACTGCCCATAGACATGGGGATCCCCGCCCACAGTGTGTGTGATCATTTGTTACTTTATTGTTAAATTCTTTCTTAATTGAGGCAATTAGTGGCCATCGGAAATCACAAACGGGACGTTTGAGACAGACATCCATCTTTCCATTAAATCTTTGCAAGTCAAATGTCAAGAGACAATGAAACGTCGCTTCATAGGGTCGAACTTCTTTGTACTTGGCTTCCTTTATCAGCTTTAGTCTTTATCTCACTCTAGGGTCTTCTTATGTTCGGACCCTCCATTTTGGGATTTTTCTTTATGGATGACTTTCTTAATTATAATCGGTACTGGTTGGGAGTCCTTTTTCCTCCTCTGACCTATGTTTGGTTTGAAGGAAAATACAGGAAAATGAAGGGAAAGGTAAGGAAACCTTTACAAACCTTGTATATGTTCCCCTGTCTTTCCCTTCCTTTCCCTATCTTTTCCTTCAAACCAAACCTTTACAAACCTTGTATTTCTCCCTAGGGACCTCCTTTCCCTGTCTTTTGTTACCTTTATCATTCTCAACCATAAGGTCCGAAGGGATAAAGATTCTACAGGCGATGTTCCTACCCAGGTAAGATTTAGAGTGCACAAGGTCACAAATCAATGGCTTATTCACCCATACATAGTCATGAATCCTTCTTCTTCTTCTTTTTTTTCATGGATCCTCTAATACCCATGACAATAGATGATTCCCGGCTCGTGAATAGCAGTGATAACACTGACCAGGGGAATTTAAGGCAAAAGAGATTATAACCAAAACAAGAAGCAAAACATGTACTATGAAAAGGAGTTAGGACTGCAGAAGAGATTAAAACAAGAGCACGAAACAAACCCTATACTGCATAAGGAGTTAGGACTGCAAACAGAGAGAAAGAAACCTAAAGGAAAAACTAGCTAAAGAAGGAAACTCAAATAATTCATCAACCAAAAGGAAAGGGAAACAATGTAGTAGAATAACTTCCCTGATGAGAGTCAAAACGGGTTCCATTATTGTTTAGGACTCTCTGAAGGATTGAATCAACGAGTCTCACAGCACATCCCTACCGTGTATTGGGAACACCTCTCGATGATAGTACTAGAATCGATGATGTCATCAACGGGAGATGTTCCTAATACACGGCGGGGATGTGCTGTGAGACGTTGTGGGGCACAGATCTGAACTCTGAATCAACCATTAATTCAACGGTCGATCCTACCAAACAACGTGCCTCATCTCTCTCTCTTTCTCCATTTCTCTCTCTAGGCAAAGTTCTAACTGCCCCAATGGAAATTAATTGAGAGTTGAGACTAACAATTGCACGTTCAACAATCAACATCAAATTAATTAGGGAGATGAGTGAAATTTTTGACTTACCATCGAGATGACATGAATATGCATGCATGGTAGGTTGGTAGCAACAATATGCATGATTGATAGATGATGAGTAATTAAGATTCCCATGGTGTTGGTGGTGGAAGTTTGCTTAAGTACATAATTAATGATAATCTTAGGCCATATTTCGGGGTGTTTATGTTAAAAATAAATGTTTATTCGAATAAGCACTTATTTACATTTGGCATCCTTTTAAGTGCTTATTTTATATTATGCGTTTGCTGCTGGTCTTTTTCTCCCATAAGCACTTGTAACTCTTTTGTCCTTCATTTTCTTTCAAGTTTTCAAAATATCTAATCCAAAGTGAATGAACAAAAGTACTTTGATAGAATTACTTTCATAAAAATGCTTTCAGAAAAGTATTTTTATAAAAACACTTTTATGAAAGTACTTTTAAAAATGCTTTTATAAAAGTACTTTCGTAAAAGTGCTTTTATAAAAGTACTTTCATAAAAGTGTTTTTATAATAATATTTTTGTAAAAGTACTTTTGTACAAGTGCTTTCATGTAAAAGTACTTTTGTACAAGTGCTTTCATGTAAAAGTACTTTCATAAAAATAATTTCACAAAAGTGCTTTCGTAAAAGCACATTTATAAAAGTGTTTTCATAAAAATGCTTTCGTAAAAGTAACAATGTTGTTGCTAAAAGTAACAATGTTGAAAGGGTATAATTGGTATTCTAATCCAAACAGATTTTTAGCTACAATGGATGCAAACACAAATTTTAATAAAACATATGCCTTTTTTTTATCAAAAGTCACTTGAATGCAAATTTATTTCTTTTTTTATTGATGTACTTTTATATCTTATTATCAATGTAAATATGCATTGGAAAATGTATTTTCTGTCATTTATCAATGCATAATGTAATGTTGCCAAACACATGTAAAAATGAACCAGAATACAAATTTACCTTAAACGAGATTTACAATCCATTTGCATCATTTCCAAACACAACCTTAGGAAAAACTTGCTAAAGCAGGAAACTCAAATAATTCATCAACCAAAAAAAAAGGAATAAAAACCACCGTAGTAGCATAACTTTCCTCATGAGAGTCAAAACGGATTTCTGAAGGATTGAATCAACCATTCAACGGTCGGTCCAACTAAACAACGTGCCTCATCTCTCTCCATCTCTCACTCCAGGGGTTCAAAGTTCTAACTGCCCCAATGGAAATTAATTGAGAGTTGAGACAGACAATTGCATATTCATCAATCAACACCAAATTAATTAGGGAGCTGACCGACATTTCCGACTTCCCATCGAGATGACATGTATGGTAGGTTGGTAGCAACATTATGCATGATAGATGAGTAATTAAGATTCCCAAGGTGTTGGTGGTGGGAAGTTTGGCTTTAAGTACATAGTTAATGATAATCTTAGGCCATGCTTGGGAGTGTACATGTTAAAAATAAGTGTTTATTCGAATAAGCATTTATTTATATTTGGCGTCCAGTTTTTTCAAGTGCTTATTTTAAAAAATAAGTACTTATTTTATATTGGACGTTTAGTGGTTTTTTTTCCAATAAGCACTTGTGACTCTTTTGTTTTTCATTTTCTTTCAAATTTTCAAAATATCTAATCCAAAGTGAATGAATAAAAGTAATTTGATAGAATTACTTTTGCAAAAGTGCTTTCATAAAAGTACTTTTGTAAAAGTGTTTTTATAAAAGTACTTTCATAAAAGTTCTCTTATAAAAGTATTTTTGTATAAGTGCTTTCATGTAAGAATGTTTTCATAAAAGTACTTTCATAAAAATGCTTTCGTAAAAGCACATTTATAAAAGCGTTTTCATAAAAATGCTTTCATAAAAGTAACAATGTTATTGCTAAAAGTAACAATATTGAAAAGATATAATTGATATTCTAAAAATTTATTGAAGACAATTTTGGGAGAAAAAATACGAAAAAATGCTTATTGTATGAGCACTTAAAAAAAAAAAAAACTAAAAATGTGGGCTTAAAAAATAAGCCCTTATTTTTAAAACAAGCACTTATTTCCAGCTTATTTCCCAAACACCAATAAATATTTAATGATATGATCCCAGTTTTTTTATTTTTAAGCACTCCCAAACATGGCCTTAGTGCGAGTTTGATTTAATTAACTTGCCTACACACTATAATAATGACAATAGGGAGGTAAAGCCACATCACAGGTTCCCCATCTAATCAACATGTTTAATTATGAAATTAATTAATATAATTCTAATTAGTTTACTACGCACTGTCTGTGGGATCATGCCTCTAATTTGAACTTTCTACCTCCCTCCCTTTTTGTCTACCTGAACCTCCTGCCTCCTGCCTGCCTGCACAGATTTCTCCCTGCCCAAGCATGTATGTCTTGCCTAGCTACACGTGGTCACAGGTATTGCCTACTATCACTATGGCGACAAACTCACGTGTAGAATGTAGAATGGGACTCTTGCATGTGGCATCATGTAATAGCGCCTCTTAATTTTTATATGGCATTATCTATTTAATTATTAATTTATTGGGATTGTTTGTTTATCTATTCTCTACCAACAAAAGTCTGATGCTAAAGCTATATATATATATATGATCTGATATTCATGTTTAAATCCTCCAAATGGATCTCCAAATTCAAAATTACTGTGGAATAGCTTACTTATTTGTTGTTGTAATTCAAAAATCAAATTAGCTAGGTAATTCTTATGGGCTTCGTTTGGTTTAATTTGACAGAAAATAGGAAGTTGAGCAAATTAAAGTTGTTAAGAATTTTTATGAGACTTCTTTTTCTCAACTTTTTCTTTAATTTTTCTATAAAACGAAACACAGCCAGCCGCAGCCGGGGTGGTGACTAGGATATAAAATAGAGTATATTTTCTAAGAATTATTCAATTTTCATTTTCTTTATGTGCAAGGTTATTCAATTTTCTTTATTTTAAACTTGCTAATTTTAAGGGTAGGCAATATCCCAGGGTGAAGAAAGAAATCCAAACCTATAAGTTTCAGTGGGACAGAGAGACCGAAAGCTCCAAGTTACAATGAGAAAATCCTATTATTCAATAAGATACCAAAGTGGATGATTAATTTATGGTTGAGAAATGAGAAGCCGAGATCGATCGAGGCTCATCGTGGAAAAAACTGTAAAATTTGAGGTCCAGGTCATCGAATTCAAAACAGCTAGTGTAGTTGAAATCGGAAAAAAACTCTCTTTCTTCTCACCGGCCAATAGAAACAGGAATTCCAGCATCCGCCCAATTAGAAAACGATGAGCAGGTTCAGTCAACAATGGGTTCCCACCTTTTCATGATGAGCTGTTAGTAGGACCAATAACACCGAGTAAAGCATGAATGTTGCATTAATTAGTAAGCACCAAGCATGGAGAAATCACTGGATTTCTAATCCTTATAAAGCTCATGCATCGAGATATCACAGTTCACATGCACTAATTAGTAAACACCAAGTATGAATGTTGCATTGAGTTTCAAATTTCAAGGGAATCTTTCCAACCACATACTTTAATAAAAAGTAGTACAATGGTCCCCCTCTGTTCTCTGATATATCAAAAGCTAGCCTTACAAAAGAAAACTTGAGCCTACTGATTTATCTATTAAAATTGAGTAAATTTCTTAAACTACCCTTATTGTTTGAAAATTGATTAATGCTACCCTTACTATTTTTGACAATTGATTTATACTTTCTTTACCGTTAGCATCCCTTAATATTCCGTTAACAAAAAGACAAAAAAGACTATAATACCCTTTATTTTTCTTCAAAATTTCAAAATAAATCAGGAAAAAGAGGAAAGAGAGAGAGTACATGTCTAGATACCGCCTTCTTCAACGAGTCTGATCTTTGATGTTGGTGGATCAACTTCTGGCTGCCATTAAATTCTGGACAGAACTAGCATTGGCATGGAGGGCAACAACAGTTTCCCTCCACCGATTATCTCTCCAATGATCTTCTCTCTCTCTCTTTCCTTTTCTCTTTTCTTCTCCTTCTTCCCGCCTTCCTACCGTTTCCACCACCTTTATTGGTGGTCTTCTCTTTCCCTCAATCTCTCAGTCATTTCCCTCTCTTCCTTCTTAAAATTAATTCACAGGAAACAAAATTAGTTATTTGATCATTGATTCAAGACACCCATTAAATTTGGGTGCAAAATTAGTTATTTGACTTTTGTGTGTTTTGCAGATGTGATTGTCAGGCTTAATGTTCTGAGAGGAAGAGGCATGCCTTCCATGTACTCATGGTCTTGTAAGAGGTGAATGCTCAAGAGTAGTGGCATCACAGTTTCCCCTTTCTCACTTTAGAACTCCTTTTAGGATTCATGCTTATAAGTTTTCATCTCCCCTATGGGATTGGTGCAGGAGCTACAAAAATGGTTTTGTTTGGCATGGTCTTTTTTAAGATGACTTGATTCTTCCTGCACATGGGAATGAATAGGTTCTTAAAGGTTTCGAGCTCTTTGAAGAATCATTCCATTCAGGTAATCGCAAAACAGATGGATTATTTCATTCCAAGGATGAATTGCTTGTATCATGCCAGAAATAAAGAAAATCAAGGTCCTCAAGTTTGGATTTCTTTTCCCCAGATTGTTTTAGTCCAAATGGTAGCACAAAGTTGTAGGCCCCGAAGCAATTGCAAGACCCTACATCTGTCTACAACCAAGAGGCACCTTCATCTTCTTCGAGCATGGCTGGGAAAGATATGAGGCGTCAAGAAGAGGAAATCCCCCATCCACTTCAACGATTGAATCCTTCCAGTATGTCCCCAGATTATAGTGTTGGAAAGAATCCCCCTTGGGGTGGATCTTTGAGCGACCGAGGATAGTATAAGGAGAACTAATGGCTAAGAAACCCGTATCAGAGGTGTTTCTATAGATGGTGGCTCACTGGAGCTTGAGGCTAACCTAAATCATAAAAACCAGGTTATGCAAGTGAAAGAGAACTCTGAACTTTGTAGGGAAGAGATTTCCCCACCTCCATCTTCTTCAAGCACATCATCTTCTTGTGGGAAGACAAAGACTTTGGAATCTCTAATCAGAGCAAATGCTAGTAAGATCAATAGTTTCTGGATACTTGAAGGGAAACCGTTGATGCTCTCCATGCCAATACCAGTTCCGTCTAGAATTTAATGGTAGTCGGAAGTTGATCTACTATCATCAAAGATCATACTCATTGAAGAAGGCGGTATCTAGACGTGTACTCTCTCTCTCTCTCTCACTCTTTCCCTTTTCTCTGTTTTATTTTGAAAATTTGAAGAAGAATAAAGGGTAAAATAGTCTTTTTTATCTTTTTGTTAACAGAATATTAAGTGGTACTAACGGTAAAGAAAGTATTAGTCAATTGTCAGAAACAGTAAAAGTAGTGTTAGTCAATTTTCAAACAATAAGGGTATACTTAGTCAATTAGCTAAACTACAAGGGTAGCTTAAGAAATTTACTCAATTTAAAATAAATATCCTTTCAATTGGATTAACAATAATTTTTATTCAATGTTTATTTAAACTAGAGAATCTTCTTAGGTAGGTAGATTCCTAACATTGTCACTTGCAGCTTAGGAGTTCTTGATCCCAACCCGGCTTTAATATACTTTGTACCGCCCTAATAAAAAATACGCTATTTTTTATTATATATGAAAATTTTATAGGAGCCAGTCTTGACAACGCCTATCTCCTGAAAATATTAAAATTTAAAAAAAAAAAACTTAATATTTCATGTATCAAAACAAGGCTGATACTGAAGAAAATAAAAAGGAAGGCTTATACATTATAATACACGGTACCTCTATACATGAGGAAATTTTGAAACTTTATAAATAATTCACCCGGTTTTGCCTTGTATCTGTAATTAGCACTTTTAAGGCTGAGTTTGAAAACAGTATAAATGTAAATATGTAGAGTGCAAAACCTTATATTTTGTATGTATTTATGTGGTACATATTTACGTTTGTACTCAATCCAGACGGATTGAAATCTGCTTTTCATATAGTGTATCTCACACCAATCTCACAGCCACATCACACGTCACACCTTGTGTTGAGAACATCTTCCATAAATAATAAATTCAAATACAGGAAATGTTCACGCAAAAACATATTGTGAGGTCAAATGTTCCTACTTGCCCCGGCTCAGTGTGAAGAACAGATCCGGACTCAACCCAGACCACCAAAATACTTGCCCCGGCTCAGACTCGGTGAATGTTTGGAAGGAAAAATGTGAATTTCTACTTTGCTCTCTGACTTGGGAAGAACGCATTATAGAGCTATGGCTATGTGAAAGGAACATGAAAAAGAAAATAAAGATAAAAAAAAAGCAGCTGGTCATGTTGACTGGTGAGTATAACAATCAACAATCAACAAAGAAAAAGAACTTTTAACTTTCCGTCCAAAATCGAGTAATAGTCATCCTCCATATACCATAACCATTAATTGTTGATTGGGAATCAAAACGTGTCATCTTCATATTAAACCCCTTTAAGAAGTTCAATTACTGATATGCCCTCAACTCACAAGGGCAGTACAGTCTTTTTAATATATCCTTCATTTGAACCCTAATACCCTATAGCATCAACCCAGTCTCCTTCCCACTCCACCCAGTTGTGAGTCGTGCGAAGGATAATGTTAAATGACAACTTTTCTCCTTCCACTCCCCAGCTGTATTTGCAAAAAATTGCAATGCCAGCCGCGTCGATGCTCGATGGTTTGAAAGAAACATTGTTTTCTTTTCTTTCTTTTCAAACACAAACACCGTATAAAAATCAAGTTGTTAGTTGTAGCTCACTTTCCTCGCCTTTCGAGTCATAGAGTAACTACAAGGTGTTGTTCGACTATACATACACCTTACCTGATCATTCATCTTCTGCATCACTTATCAAAATCCAAACCCTTGAAGAAGTGGTGGTCCACAGAGTTGGCTAATCGAGAACAGTATTTGTCTTGTTATCATGTATTGATGTGGGTAGGAGGCACGCTATCTGATTTACCGACGTATTGGAAAATCGAAAACCCAGTTGTATGTATTTGTCAGTTTGTAACAAGAGACAGGTGTCCAGTTTCTAGTTTCTACCTGGCCGGAACGGATCCCGCTCTCTCTACAGAGAAACTCTTCCCCGCATTAATTAACAGAGAGGCCCGAACCCCAACAAACGGAACCTTCTCTTTGGCTTCAAGTTTCAACGGCACAAGTCCGCGTCCTCTTTCTCAACTAATTACTTTAGTGTGAAAACTGCGCCCATACGGATCCTAGGTCTAGCTAGTCTCCTAGCTCCCTTGTATAAATATCGCAACACTTGCTCTTCTCTGCGATTCCTGCAATCCAGCGTAGGGGGAGTTCTAGTTGTAGCGTCCGAGAAGCAGCAGCAGCAGTGGAATTATAACCAATAGCCTCTCTATCAAGCCAACTATACCTCTCTGTTAACATTCACAACAACAGAGCATCTGGTGATGTCTCGATTTCTTCTGGTTTGCTTTGTAATGACTGAGCTCTTAATGGTCTTGGCAATGGCTCACGAGAACCAACACTTGGAAAGCAGAGCACCAGAGGCTGAGACAGAGGTCGAGCACCAAAAGAGTGTTGTTGGTTCTTCGGACCCACCTGTTTCGAGTGCCGCAGCACCATCATCAGAGGATGAGGGAGAGTCGACGGAGGTCGCAGAAGCGCCGGGGATTAGACGAATGGGGAAGCATCATTCGTCCGGAGGATCGGCCGCGGGTGGAGGTGTGATCATTGGAGGGATTGCCACCGCCATCTTTGCTGTTGTTTTTGCCTACATACGGGTTACCAGAAGAAGAAATGCAGATGTCAAGTCTTGAGTTTCTCCAATTCATATCAAACAGGGAAGTGAAAATAGATACTATGGAGAGTTCTTAGGATGAACAGGCCATCAATTTTGATTCTTTTTTTTCTTTTTTTCCATATTCTTTTATTAGACGTGAATAATAAAAAGAAAGAGGAAGTAGCGTTATTCGTCAAGCTGGGTTCAGCGCTTGTCTTGATCTTGTAAAAAGCAGGAAACAGTAGCAAATAAAAAAAAAAGAATATATATCGATTTAGAGGACAGGAAGCATATATCTTTGATTCACACTTCGATCTTCGCTTACTTATTTTCTCATCATCTCTTTGTTAATTATTCTGGAAGTAATTCCGTTTCCTTTTTCCTTTTCTTTCTTCCTTTTAAAGAAGGGATGAAGGGAAGAGTATTCGCTGGAAGCCTTCTATTCCTTTGTAATGGGATCGGTTTGAAATTGGCCAGTCTTTCAGATGTAAGTTTGGACTACCTATTTGATTTATTGTCTGGTTTCATGAATTGGTACTTTTAACTGCAATTCACAGGATTAAGCCTGAGATTGCGGAGTGAATGAATGAGAATGACACCGATTAACAAGTCGTGGGAAGTGCTTTTATTACTTCCGACCACCAAATACCAAACAGACCCTCGATTGCTGGTAAGGCTGCAACTTGGGCCGGGTTGGCCCTGAAATTTATAAGTCCGATTTTATTTCGGGTTGGGTTAGGGTTGATCCCTTGATCCAACCCAAATCCGACTCGGGTTGGGTTATGATATCAATTTGTTTATATGCATGATAATTGTATAGTCCTTACTATATACTATCATTAATTTCTTTTAAGATAATCATTCACTTAATCCTAATTGGAAATATTAAAACTTAATAACATTTTTTTATGTTTTTTTGAATATTTTATTCTTTATCTCCTCTTTGTTGTTTGCCACCCATAGCTTATTGCCCATAAAAGATCTATTATAAGCTATAACTCATAATAAATTATAATCATTTCAAACACTATTTTTTGAATTTTGTACTTAAAGAACCAATAAAAACATCAACAAATAAATACTAATAAAACATAAGATTAATATATGTAGTGAAAGTTGAGTTAAGATATGAAATTAAGAAGTTCTACAAGATTTTAAAGAATGGGAAGAAGGTTGAGTTGGGCTTAACCCGAGCCCAACCCAACTCAAAATTGACTTCGAACTGGGTTGGATAGGTCGGGTTGAGTTAAGGTTAGGATTGGGGTTTAGAACTTAGGGTTAGGCTAGGTTTGGCCTCAACCTGGCCTAACCCGGCCTGCTTTGCAATCCTAATTGCTGGATTACCTTTCTAAATTATGCAGATCACAAAATTCGAGCAGCAGATCTGTAACAGAATTCGAGCAGCAGATCTGTAACAGAATTTTGGTTCTTTCCAAGGTTATTTTAGATAGAAATGATAAACTTTTAATTCAACAGTTGGGTGGGCGTGCCGGAGTGGTTATCGGGCATGACTAGAAATCATGTGGGCTTTGCCCGCGCAGGTTCGAATCCTGCCGCCCACGCCATTTGTTCCCCTAAAACTTAAAAGCACATTTTAATTTTGAGGATCATCTATTCAATAAAAAATCTAGCCAGGGGCAAGTGGGCGACTAGTCTCAAGACGCAATAATTTTCTCCTTAGCAAACTTGAAATTACTTTCCTCCCCAACCAACTCATTAAAAGAACGGCCACGAAAATTCATAATCTTCAGCCCGAGCGGAGGGGCCCTGCTTCTCGGGGGTTGGAATGGAACATTTTACTTGTTGATTTGGTCTCTGGTAAAAAATGGTTGAATCTGTTAACGATTCATTAATTTGAGTGGTCGAATTGTTGATTTGTTCAATAATTTTTTACTATTTTATATTTTTTTAATTGAGAATCATCTAAGCAATTAATTCCGTTTTATCTTAATCTTCGTCCTTGATAAAAAATTGTTGAATTGGTCAACGACCCATTAATCGAGGTGGTCGAACCATTGATCCATTGAATGGTATTTCGTCGTTTTCTTAATTTTTCAATTTTTGTTGTCAGAACGGGCCATCCATTTGAACCAAACAATTGAACCTTCCACCCGAAAACCGGTGGCCAGAACGGTTCTGTCTTCAGGTCGTATGAGTCACACGCTTGAATGACATAACATGTATAGTACTGTTTAATGGACCTCACACACTCAATTTTTTGCCTGTAATTTTCTTTTTGTCAGAACGGGTCGTCTGTTTTTTTATTTTTTTATTTGGGAACCGTCTAGGCAACCAGTTCCATTTTACCCCAACCCTAGTCCCTAGCCAAAAACCATTGAATCAGTCAACAACCCATTGACCCGAGTGGTCGAATCGTTAACCCGTTGACCCATTCAATGGTTTTTGGCCTTTTTTTATTTTTTTTTAATTTTTGTTGTTAGAACAGGCCGTTTGTTTGAGCCGGACAGTCGAACCGTTAACCCAAAAATCGGTGGCAAAAACGGTTCCATTTTTGGGTCGTATGAGTCACATGCTCGAATGACATAACATGTATGATACTACTTAATGGACCTCACACACTCAATTTTTTGCCTGCAATTTTTATTATCAAAATGGGTGGTCCGTTCGAATCGGATAATCAAACCGTCGACCCGAAAACCTGTGGCTAGAACGGTTCCGTAATTTTTTGCTTGTAATATTTTATTGTCAGAACGGGTTGTCCGTTCAAACCGAATGTCGAACCGTCGACCCAAAAATCGGTGGCCAAAACGATTCCGTTTTCGGGTTGTATGAGTCATACGCTCAAATGACATAACACGTATGATACTACTTAATGGACCTCACAAACTCAATTTTTTGCCTATAATTTTTGTTGTCAGAACAGACCGTCCGTTCGAACCGGATGATTGAACCATCGACCCAAAAACCGGTGACCAAAACGGTTTCGTAATTTTTTGCTTGTAATTTTTGTTGTCAGAATGGACCATCCGTTCGAACCGTCGATTGTCAGAACGTTATTAACAACATTTATCAATAATAGTAAGTAATTATATTATTTAATTAAATAATCATTAATGATAGTTTTAATAATATTATTTAGTTATTTTTAATATAACAGTAAATATTAAATTTATGAATAGGATTTATTAACAATATTCATTAAATTAATAATTACCAAAATTAAATAAAATGAACGCTATTTATCAGTAATAGTTAGTAATTATAATATTTTATTAAATAATCAATAACAATACTTTTAATAACATTTTTAATATAACAATAATTACTAAATTTATTAACAGTATTTATTAATAAAAATATTTATAATTTTAATTTAAAGTAAAATTAAAGTAAATATCTATTTACTAACAATATTTATAATAACAGTAATTATTAATTATAGTCACTAATTTTATATTTATTAAATTACTGCAATAATCAGTAATTTATTAACAGCATTTTTTAATAACAGTATTTATAATTTTAAAGTAAATATCTAGTTATTAACAATATTTATAATAACAGTAATTATTAATTATAATCACTAATTATATATTTATGGGAAATTGTCAAAAACTCACCATGAGTTTTCAGCATTTCTCTTAAACTCACCACAACTTTTCAAAATGTCTAAAACTCACCATGTCACTAACTTGACATTAAAGAGACTAACAACCATTAATATATTACCATTTTAACCTTCATAGAAAATATAAAATATATACATATATTTTAGTATTTAGATATGATAAAAAGGAAAAAGTTCAAAAAAATATTTTCAAATATAAAATATATAAAAACACAGAAATTGCTAAAAATATAAAAATTATAGAAATTGAACACAAAATAAAAAATTATTTTCAAATTATAAAAACTATAGAAATTGAAAAACAAAATCAGAAAATAAAAATTGTAGAAAAAACACCAAAAATTATAGAAAAACACAGAAATTGCAAATAAACAGGAAATTTTATAGATTGTAGAAAATAGAAAAATGTAAAAAAAAACTGAAATTATAAAAACATTAGAAATTATAACAAAAAACTAAAATGTAAAAATGAAAAAATACCCTTTTCCTCTAACTCGCCATTCAAGGGTGATTTGGTCATAAAAATTGTTATTTATGCTGATGTGATCACCTCAGTTAAGAAAACATTAACGGTGTATCAACGGAATGTGAGTTTTGAAAAATAAAAACTTAATGACATAGTGAGCTTTAGACGTTTTGAAAAGTTGTGGTGAGTTTAAAAGAAATGCTAAAAACTCATGGTGAGTTTAAGACAATTTCCCTATACTTATTAAATTACTGTAGTAATCAGTAACTACTATTATTTTTTATGGCAGTAATTACTGGGTTGCTTTCAAGTGGGAATCTACTCGCAGGAATAGATTCTATTTTCTGCACGGAGAGAGAACCCCTATCCTATATATATATAAAAGATACGGCCTACCTAGTGAAAGACCCGAACTCTTTCTGCTACAATATGATAAGAGAAACAAAACTGAAAGAGAAGCCTCCTGTCGTGTCTAAAACTCTAAATTAGACCATTTCTTGAATTACCTTCCTAGGAGAAATACAGGAACATAACTTTATTAGCCAGCTGAATTTTCCTATTTCAGCCGTTCAGGCTATCAACAAACAACAATGACCTTCGAATTCTAAGGAGATTACTTTCTATCGCTGCCCATGTTTTCTGCCACTAAGATGAGAATGACAACTTTACCAATGAAAGAGTTCTGGCTGCTGGGGGTTTTCCCGATATATATTGATTGAGCTATGTATCTGATGGCAGCATTGCCTGATTTTGTCACATCTTCAATTTCATCACCCCATTACCAACAATTCTTTCCGGGTCCATCCCACATGAAATCCCTGCCAATTGAGCTATGTAACAGATCCTCCAAAGCCCAAAGGCCCCAAACTTGAAAAACTGGAATTGAAAGGGAGATGGACTACAATTTAGCACGAGGTATGTTGGTACACGACATTATTCTATCATCATGCGCGGATCAGGACTGGTTTGGGCCTAGGTTTTGTTACCAAGGCCTTGAGCCCGTGTCTTTACTGTAGGCCTAGTTATACCCTAGCTGGGTTGGGCGAGAGATATAAATATACGGAATAGTCTTAGTCCCCAATGTATATGATTACGATCAATGCTTCTCTACGGCATGGTTTCCAATGGCCACCATAGTCAACCTTTGTAAACCCGAAAGGCGAAAATCAGCTCACCATGCCACTTAAGGTTGTGTTTGGTTTGACAGAATATAAGAGAGAAACATAAAATTGAGAAAAGTTATCAAGGAGTTTCGCAATTTTTTTTGGTTGACAACTTTACTAAAACGTCTTGTTTCTCTTATTTTCTGTCAAACCAAACGCAACGTTAGGTACTTTATAATGTAGGACCATTTGATTCTCACTGATCATTTTGATAGGGTAGCTATCAAAAAGATACAGAATTGTAGATGAAGAAAGCTCCTAATCTTTTTCTCAGGGACAATACAGGTGGACGATTGTTTGAGTGCGTGTCTCAAGTCATCCTTTGCCTTGTTAAGCGGCAAGGGCCAAATACAAGTCTCTAGTCATGCAGCAGATGCAGTGCTGCGCCTATAGCATTGCACAACACTATTATCATAAAATTGGGGATTGCACCACATTCATTTCCTATACAGCCACTTTATGCAACTCCCACATACACGGTGGGAGTGTGGGACGCATGAAAAAAAAAGGTGCGTGGGCCAATGACCATGTATGTAAGCCGGGCGGAGTATTCAAGAGTTGCATGAACTCGTTGTAGGCCTTGAGGTAATGTCAAAGATATTTTAATATAAGTAGGCCCATTGGACGTGTCTGTTTCTGTGACCAACTCCTAAGTCCTAATATCACACAAGTATCGTTTCTAATCATGATTAAAAGCTAATTATCCCCCACAAGGAAACCGTGACCACACCGTCCAACCCTTCCCGTTGTAATTAACGGCTACCTTTCTAAGTTGAAACAGAATTATGCGAAATCCTCGGGCCTTGGCTATGGATAATAGTTAAGTAATTAGACTTAACGATAATAATTCCGTCTTAACAAGTCGATAAACATAATAAGAGACAAAGCAATCAGCCAATGCGAGATTCCTTATCCACCTCCTTTAATCGTCTAGATTCTAGAAGGAGAGTACGTGGAACAGACTGTTGACGAGAGAATGAGTCAGAAAACCTTCCTAATACGTCAATTTCGCTCCAGCTCAGTTGTCTAATTGATTAAAATCCGGTTAGTTAAAACCAATTAGATTGATTATACGGATAAGTAGATAAACACAAAAAATAAAAATAAAAAAAACCTCCATTAAAATCTTTTGTTCCGATCTTTACATCTTAATCACATCTACCCACAGTTACTCTCGATTAAAAATAATAAAAAATAAGAGAATATAAATAAAAATAAAAGAACAGTAAGATCTCAAAGGATTTGTGGTTTCATCTCCACTCCAAATCCCTTTTCCTTTCTCTCATCCTCCTGCCAACCGCCTGCAATGCCACAACCACAACCAATTTTTTATCTTTGGTTAAATTCGGAAGGGAACGACATTAAACAGAATACTGTACTAAAAATGGAAATGTTAATTTATCAGAATCAATTTTTGGTTAACCTGGGAATACCACTAACTGGGATACCCATAAATGGCAATTAATTTCGACCCACAGAAATATTCCGAAGAAAGAAAATCAGAATTCAAGTTCAGTGGGAGCAGAAGCAAAAGTCATCAAAGACAGATATCGACTAATCGGTTTCTAATAAGCAGCAATAAATGCAATTCATCTTTCACGGTTAAAACACAAAAGAAAAATTCTAAATCGGAATCTGAAAACGGTTGCATCCCCGCGAAAACTAATTGCAGGAAAAAACTCAAATCAATTGAATTGAAACGGGTGTGACGATCAAATGAGAAACATGGTTATGGGTTGGGGATCAGTGGGAAATACAAAGAACCTGATCCAAGACTCAGAGTGCCTTGAGCTTCCGGCTTGCATTCTGGAGGATCTTCGAAGAGGGAAAGTGAGAGCTGCTTATGAGCGACTCCAATGTCGAACAAGATGACACCCGATGATGGGTCGTCGAGTATGATGTCTTTGACAGGTAACCACAGGAAGAGTTCTTCCTGGGAGAGACCCTCAAGTCCTGTAAGCTCGCCATAACTGAGATTACCCTTTACAACGCTGTCGAAATAGACTCTACTCTCGAATTTCGTCAAACAAGGGCGATCGAGGAAGACTTCCAGGCGGCCATGATCGTCGAGAGTGTACGATTTCACAGCCTTGGGAAGGAGGCCTACGGGCAATCCTCTGCTCTTAAGGAGATCGTGAATCGAATCGGCTTGCACCCGATGAAGATCGAGGATCAAAATCCCTAACAATCCTAGAAGAACCAATACGGAGCGACTCTGTGGTACCGCCATAGCCTTCCAATGGCGAGGAATGAAGACACAATGGCCGAGGGAGAGGGAGGATGACAAAGAGGTTTTAATGGGGCTTAAAAGAATTATGGTAGGAGACACGGAGGGCGAATGTGTAAACTCAATCAGAGGGGGTCTGTCTCGTTAAATTTACTAGAATACCCTTGCATCCCACGAGTCTAAGATTCTAATTTTGAACCCTTTTTCCGGATTAAAGAAAAGTAGTTCAATCCTGTGGTTTGTTCAACTGCCACGTGTCATTGACGGTGCCCTTAAAATGCCAAAACTCTACATAGTAAATACGCGATGATGAGGTGAGTTGCGATTCCGATTCGTAAATCAGATTATTGGACGGCGTCACGGCGGATAAGATTTTTTTTTTTTTTTAGTAACTAAGAATTAGGCAGGCCAAATGTTATTTGATGTTGCCGATTCATGCAGAGGTTTGTAGATGGGCCAATTGATAAGGCATCTATCCAACATGTCAAGACGCAATGAATGGTGATCCCCATCCTTTATGAATGGGACACACTGCTAATGATATTATAGCCTCCACGAAAATTGATTAGAAAGCTAAAATTACAAAAAAAAATAAACGTACGGCTTTAATCCCTTATGAGTTATGACGACTAATAATATTTTGGTATACTCTTCAAGCTATTTTTCCTTATTTCTAAAATTATTCCCATTTTGTGTTCCTTCAACTTTTTTACCGGTTAAGAAGAAAAAGTTTAAAAATGAATATTTATTTTATTGTTTCCTTTCTGATTTTCAATGAAACCTAGTTTTTAGAAATGAAAATCCTAACAGGTTTCTGGTACCGTACCATAGTCATTTATTGAAGGCATTTTACTGTGTCAGGGCCAGCTAGGCATTTTGCTCTCTTCCCTCACTTTCTTCTTTTTGTTTGAGTTCATCCTTTTTACTTACGTGGCATGCCACAAGGGCACCTAGTTGCACCAAATAAACAAGTGAAAATTATAGTCACAATTTTTTATTTGTTTTGCAAAACCTCCACCTATAATACATATATCCTCCTCTTGTTTTTGTTTTAAATTTCCCTACTTGTTACTGATTTAAAGTAGGGAAATCAATAATTTATCGAAATATACAGGCAACCTGGAATTATTTAACAAATTGCATGGTGTAGCCATTATATGAGAAAATAACAATAATACCAAGAAAAAATCTATGCTAATGGATACTGATCAATCAAATCCCCCGTGAATTTTGACAAATACCACTTGATTTATGAAACCATAACCAAACCTTAATATCAAATATCACCCAAATGAATAGATAATTAATTGAAAATACAAATATAAAGATAAAAAAAATAAAAGGTAAAATAATATATATATATATATATATATATATATATATATATATTGGCATTGTAAAATGTACAAAAACAAGGAAATGCACGGCAAAAATCTTCTTCATCTTAGAAGAGATTCTTCAAAACAATGAAAAGTGTAAAGATTGGATGTGAAAGACATTTTAGAAATAGTTCGGTAGAGGTTGAACACAGAGGACCTATGAACAGAAATAGTTTCCACCGGAGAACATTTTTCACAAAGATTTTTGTCACATATACTTCTGTGTTTATAAGTGAAAGTTTACAAGTCCCTGTATCAGTAATTTTCCCAATTATAAATGGTAGGATTGTGGAGAAAAGGACCATGGCCCACCTTATGATGTTGATTAGCAAGGATAAAGTGATGGAGGGGCATTTTAGCCATTGCATGTCACTCAAGAGGAAACAGTAAAATTGTTGATTCAAAGGGGCTTCCTTTTCTTTCCTTGCCTCAAATTATTTCAATTATGGTAGTGGACCAAATTGCAAATTGCAAAATTTGCATACTTTTTGTTTGATAAGATTGTATGCACCACAAGTTGCAACACTCCAACTCCATTTACATCTTTTTTAGAGGTAAATCTTGTATAGGGTAAAAATTGAATCAAAATTTTACTCAGCATTAAGAGGAAGGAAATATAACAAAGAAAATAGATTGATTGTTTTACTCCTGTCATTTCTCTTCTTATCGAAGCATCTACTATCTACCGGACTACCATTGTCGACGACCATTGGCAAATATTCACTAGTGGAGGCTGTCAATGGCTATGAATGTCAATGGGGTAGGTTAATTGGTAAACCGCCCTATTCCACCACCCTATTCCTATTGGAACTGGTAGGGATGGCAATTTTCCCATCCCGGACGGGGACCCAACATCCTTGATTCCATCGGGTCAGAGATAGGATTATTTTGAAAGGACAGGGATGGGGATTGGGATTAATAAGACCCTAATTGGGGTCAAGGTCGGGGA
This sequence comes from Nelumbo nucifera, assembly GCF_055504915.1. Taxonomy (NCBI): domain Eukaryota; kingdom Viridiplantae; phylum Streptophyta; class Magnoliopsida; order Proteales; family Nelumbonaceae; genus Nelumbo; species Nelumbo nucifera. The sequence goes on along the minus strand of NC_142649.1, from coordinate 139,998,255 downwards.
AGGGGATTGAGGTTCTCGCCCCGCCTTGACTTCGATATTATATATATATATATATATATATATATATATATATATATTAAATGTTATTTATATTAGATATATATTATTATATTATTATATTATTTATTATATATATCAAAACATATTTAAAGTATTATTTATAATTTAAATTTTTTATTTATTTTAAACAAATTTATTTTTCAAAAAAAATTTGTCATCTAAAAAAATTTGGAAATTAGGATCCGTTTGAGGCACCTATCATGGAGGACAAATTTTACCCTCAACGGAAATCAGAGATATGATAAAGGTTAATTTCAGAATCAAGATCGAAAATGGGAAATATGATCCCCACTCCGTTGCCATTCCTAATAACGAGTTTGATATGAATTTTCGTCACAATAGGGCTGGGCTCCTGTTGAGAAATGCAATGTCAATTTGTTCTTATTTTGGGTTGAGCTATAAGTCATTTCTAGATTGCAACACCATAAGCACCTGAAGTGTTTTATGTAGATATGATTTATTTGTTCTGTCTTTTGATTCTCTATTATTGTAAGTATTAAATTTTTATTTATATTTTTCATCTTTTCATATCTCTCCACCTTGCCCTGCTTACATTACATGCCACCATTGTTTCTATATTCATACTTCATAGAGCAGGGTGGGGTGTTTGGTTTCAGGTTCAGGTTTGGTTGAATCCATGTCAAACCTGACCCGGTTGACATTATTGCGCTTGGAAAAGCTTTTCATCCCCTCACTCTATTTTGCATTTTTTACTCCAAACAAAGAAAAATTTAAGGTGCATTTTATGGGAATTGTTGCCATATAACTCAAGCATGAATGAAATTTTGAGGGTTTTACATGCTATAAAAAATTTATACAATTGGACTCAACAAAGAAAGCTTATTTGGGATTGGTACTTGATTCTTGTCCAATTAACTCTCATCCTCCGCATCGTGGCCAGAAAGGACTTTATTATCTTTTCATAATACTGAAATGGCTATTGGATATGGGCCTAAAAACTATTATTTCATATTGGTTTGAAGGAAAAAGTAGGAAAAGTAAGGAGAAAAATAGGAAAATCAATACAAAATTTATAAAGGTTTTTCTACATTACTTTTCTTTTCTTACTTTTTCGTTCAAACTAAACACAGCAAATGAATCTGTGACTGGCTCAAATAAAAACAATTCCTATTTCCAATCCAATACGAGGTTTTGCAGTTTGGCACAAGCAAGGACGTAAGAGAGATGGATGGGGAATTGTGTTAGTGATAGAAAGAAAAGTGGAAAAAACTAGAAAAGTGGAAAATTCGAACGGAAACTATGAAGTTAGTATATTTGCAGTTGTGAGTAGGGGAGCTGGGAAGAAAGAGGGACAGCAGCAAAGCAAAGCAAGGGTATTGGTGTTCATCAATTCAATTGTCCCCTTTTCCCTCTGTGCCACAGCAAGCATGCTGCATGCTGCATGCTGCATGGAATCTTTTGTGCACACAAAATCAAGATTCCCTGTAGCAATTTAATCAGGGCCCCCTCCATGCACCCCACCCGTGAAGAGAAAACCCTTTTATATTATGTCAGATTGGAATCTAGTTATCATCCATGATCCATCTCCTGCCACCCTGCCTTGTATTGTCTGTCTGTCATATATCCCATCTCACCACCAATCGAACAGGCCTTGCACTGCGAACATCTCCTTATTTTTGTAATGATTTTGTACCGACTGAATCCGATTTCGATTCTGAGGGTGAAGCAAGGGTTCTTTTTTCCTCTTTTCTATTGTGGTGGGCAACAATTAACAAACAACAGTAGTCTTAGTATGTGATTTTCTTTTTTGTTATTTCACAATTAACACTATTGACGAGGCTGTTTTGGTCTTTATACAAATCTTTCTTTCTTTTTAATTTTTAGCAGTGCTATAATGAAGACGGAGACGCTCTCATCGTAACAGCCATGAGATGCCCTCTTCAGTCTTCACTAATAGCCATCCATCCCATGGACCTCCACTGCACAAGGATCAATGCAATTTAAATGATTCAGAAATTACATGGCTGCTGAACTGTTTGATGATGGGCCCAGATCCTGAGAAATGGAGATCAGAGGGTGAGCATCTCATTATGGTTATGGTGAGTGCACCTTCAATTCAATTTTAAGCATGTTTATTAAAACTTAAAAGCAAGGTTTTTATAGTTAAATCAGACAACGAACCGTTCAGGGGTTCGGTTTTTGGTCGAATGGTCTAATCGTTCAAAATGAATGAACAGTCCATTCTGATAAAAAATTAAAAAATTAAAAAGAAAATAATCAAAAATCATTGAACTGTTCTAATGGTTTTATTACCCGGATCTCAATGGTTTACTGATTAAATCAATGGTTTTTTACCAAAATGACAATTTTAGAGTAAAATGATGACCAATTCCTAATTTTTCCTATCTTGACTGTCTGGTCCGATCCGATTTTGAAAACCATACTTAAAAAAAGGTGTATGGTTCTGTATCATTTATTTATATCAACTCTCTTCCCTTATTAAAACGCTACGCTAGCGACATTCTGGGTTGCCATATTTAGACTTTTTTTTTTTCTGTATTTTGATGAGAGATGGAGATGTTGGAGTTTGAGCTCGAGGGACTGGTGAGCTCAGGAGCCATGAATTGAAACCTTTTTCCAGGAATCCGATGGGGTTGATGGCAAATGTCAAGACAAAGTCAGAATTTTTCTTTTGTTTTTATTTTCTTTTGGGGAGACCTGATCAACGCTACGATCAGTGCGGAAGAGGCGCAGAGATGGCGGGCGAGTGGGACAGGACAGATAGCGGAGACCGGAGAGCGTTGGATTGGACCACCGGTACACTAAAAAGGGTTTGGATTTTGGAATGAAATAAATGGTTTTTGTGTGGTTTCAACTTTCAAATAGGACTAGCTGACAGCTTGATGGTAGGGTTCCCATTGTTGCTTTCTGGCAATAAGCATCAGCTTTGCCTCAAAAGAAAGCTTGAGACTTCACAAGTGAGCAAGGTTGAGATGGTGAGAGAGAAGTGTAGACCCGGGTGTAAACAGTTGATTTATTCATTCCCATTAGGCCTTTATTATAATTAAAGTAAAGACGAAAACTATTTATAAGATAATTAAATAATTACAAGATTAAAAAGGGTAGATAATTAATTAATTAATATGAGCATAAATTTAAATTATTGATGATTGGCTAGGCTGGCTAAGTGGCTATTCTATTTTCTGAGTTTAGCACTATCTTTTATTATTATTATTTTTTATATAAAATTAAAAAACTTCACCTTACTATACTACATGTGAACCATTATTAGTGGTTAAAAAATGGTTCAACATTAATAATTGTAATAATATAACAGAGATAATGGTGAACAATCTCATTAAGTAGTCCATGACCATGAGCTATCATTAGCATAAGGACACAATAATGCTCCATGGCCTATTACTGTCAAAAAACCTTGTACTACTACCAACTACACACACACACACAATGTCATTCTGGAATTCATAACATGATTTACAATTCCAATCGATTAGGGTATATTGCCATATCTTCTCTACTGTAGGTAGCCTCCAGTGCCAGATCAGAGTTTAGTTACTGAACAACTTAAAAGTAATAATGCCGTGTATATATAAAATCGTTTATTATTGCTTAAAATAGAATCTATTCTGTGGTACTGATATCAGTATCATTGTTATCAATTCAAAGCAGTTGCTCACTCTACTCTCCTTGAATTCTGTTTTGCCAGTCCAGTCCAGAACACTCCATCATGATGCTACATACAACTTATTGGTTGTTTCGGTAGACTTAGAAGCTTTTGGTTTGTGATTTGTTGTTGCAGCTTGCAGGAGATGGGTTTCCTAGGACCCACCTCAACAGCCTTTTCCAAGCTGGCATCTCAAGTTAACAATGGGCTGGCTCCTAACTGAGTTGAGAGTTGAAACCGCACCCACACACCCAAACAAAAACCACCCTAGATCATGGTAGCTTGGTAGCCTGGTAGGTAGGCCCTCTCTTGCAGGGTTTTTCTTAGTAGAAGAAAGCCAAGAAAATTTGCCTACCTGGCATTGTCCTTTTTCCATCTGGGCTTCAGGCTGGCAAGACAAAGCCAAATTCCAAACCCAAAGCGTTTTCCATACTAAAGCCAAATATACACTCCGAAGAAACCGATGTTTTGTTTGGTTCATTTTCATGAGTTGATGGCCTTCATTGATTCATTAGGGTTACAGAAAAATAAAAAATAAAAAATAAAAAAAGGAAGAAAGGATGTGTAATTGGGATTAATATGATTTCTTTAAAATTAAAACTGGCTATACCCTGTCACCCAGATATATCTATACCCTTTTTATAGACGTAGTATTATTTGGAATGTCTCTTATGCTTCCCTAAAGATTTTTTTGTACATGGGTTGTTTGGATTTTCTTGGACAAATTTAGCCTACCTACCGCTTGCTCTTCTGGCCCACTTTTCTTCTAATAAAGTTCTGGCATATATGCTTGCTTGCTTTAGCTTTATTTTATTATTTCCTTAAAACGTGTGCTGTTTCTCACACCGTCACACTCACCTTCTATAAGTCTCTAACGAGCAAGTATTAGAATCAATGCCTTAATAGTGTTGCTCATGTTTTAATTAGTTGCAGGATCAGGGCTGTTTGTTGTTTAATTGCCCAAACCGGTTAGTGGCTCTTGCTCGCTCTGATCTCTCGAGCCTCGTCTATGTTCTGTTTGTTTTTTTACTTCTATCTAATGAATATCCTTTGCTTGATTGATTCAATTAAATAACCTCCACTTGAGTTTGAGTTATATACCAATCAACCAGCCTCTCATCATAAAAGTAGTATTCCCAAAGAACAAAAACACGTTCTTGAACTCTATTTTTGTTTTGAAAGGTAAAAACAAGATAATTTTATTTAAAAAATCAATACATATTATAATGGTTTTTGAATAATTTTTTAGCATAAAAATTATATTATGCATGTCATTATACATGCAAAAAATGTCATTGTGTAGATAAAAAAAAAAAAAAGTCTTTATCTATACTTTCTGAACAAATATTTTTCTGCTATGTTTCAAGGTGAGAATAAAAATTTTAATATGGTGTATTATTCTGTGTTCATGGAATGGTATGGCTTTTATCAAATTTCGGATATATATATTTTAGATGCAGAAGAGATAATGCTTTTATCACAAATGGCACTTCAGTGCTAATCGCTGGGCTGGTTCGTTCCAGCACCAGCAGAGACTTGGGATGGTCTCTGTATTATCAAAAAAGAGTTGGGATTGGTTTCCATCCAATCCACTGCCACCAGGATTGGAGTTATGACTTATGAGCCTGGGGTGGAGATTGGCTACCCTCATTGTGTAGCCCAATGAATCAAAATTCGAAAAAGGGGGTACTTCCTACTTCGGTAAAATACCTGTTTCTGTCTTAGTTCTGTTGCTTCCCTTAACAAATGTCTGTTCAAATGGGTATGAATCAATAGGTAAATGCAAAATGGTATTAACTAAAGTATCTTGACCAAAACCTTGGTCCATAGAATTACTGTATCAACTGGAGATGACAGAGCATAAGTTCTAATCTAATCTCATGAAATACCAATTAGTGATCATGAGGAAGATAGAGCCATTAATATATTATATAAAACACATCCTCACATTATAATTATAGGCTTTGGAGGATATAAATAATCCACGCGTTCCCTCACCCAACAGACGAGATGTGATGGTAGCATAAACGATATGGCAATCTGGTTTGTGAGCTTTATGTGACGTTCACGCAACCAAGTGATGTAGGGCTCCAAAGATGACCAGATTACATTTATCAAAATAAGAGGGACAACTTTTTGTCACATAATTGTGCTGCGCAGAGGTCCCATGAAGTTAAACGGGAGGAGTTTGGGTTGAGTTTCCATGAAAGAAGCAACTAATAGTTATTGAAGGGGTATCGAAATGGATTTTCAAGTAAATTAAGGTCAAATCCACAGTGAATTAATGTCAGAGATAGATTAGGAGGGTTCCAAAAATTGGTATATCTTCGGCAGCTAAATCATGAACCTTTTCTTCGGATTAATTGTTGTTGCAGTTTCACTAGCACTTACATTATTGCATGGTTCAATCAATTTGTTGAATTTATTGACAACTTTAATTAATTATAAGATGAGAGGTTGAAGTTGTGAGGCATTCGAAGAATAATCTTTATAAGATTATTTGTTCCTATTCCGTTAGACTGAATTTGCTGTTGGGTTATGGCTAGATTTGTTTTCAGGATGCAACAGAATATTTGGTGATCAGGAGCAAACACGTTAGATAATACAAGTAAGTTTGGTCGAATCCTCCTCCTCAGTTTATTTTGCATCTGTTGCATTCTGATTTTATTCATTAAGCAGCTTAATGAATTTTGCCTGGAGATAAAAACGAGGCAGTGACACTTTGTGGTTCTCGTATTCATGGTGACAGCATTGATAGTGTCCATAAAAGGAAGTTTCCTTCTTTTAGACTAAAGGATATTCACTAAAATCAAGTACATGGAACATTAATTCAAATGGATCAGAGACGAGAGACCTTAACAGTGAGTGATCAAATGAGGCCTATGGATCATCAGATTCATCACCCACCAACTGCCTCCTGAATCTGAATCTGAACCTGAACCTGAACAAATAAATAAATATATATATACATATATATATATATTCTGAACATTGTAAAATTTTCAGACCAATCAATGACGAACACAAGGAGCAAACTCAATCAAGCAATGGTTTACAATTAATAGTTGGATTTTAGCTACATGATGTGACGGATATTGTCGTAAACTTGAAATCAAAAGGCAGTTGGAATTGGTGGCTTACCGACCAAATCATATATGGGCCCATCCATTGTCGAACTAATGGTCATATGTCAAGATGGATGATGCCAAGTTCCAGCCAATTAATTATTAATCAGCCCTGATCACACAACCAAATGAATGTAAAAGCTGAAAGCATGACAGAAACCGTATTTAAAGGGGAAAACAAGAATGTTAAGTGAATAATTGAAAAGGGTTCCATGGATGGCTGGTTAAGAGAAACTAAGATAGGAGTCCCGAACTGAAACCAACACCTTACAGTCAGAAAAAGGGATTTTTAATTTATATAAATACAATACCATTATAATATGTAAAACGGCAACGGTGCAATAGGGGAGACATCTTAAGTCATTGAGCAGTTTTGGTCACAAAAGTTCAGCTGGTCTGGAGACACAGGACCCTGACCCGCCTGATGCTCTCATAACTTGTCATCTAATAAGGAAAAAACTATTCGGAGAAGTACAGATACATGCCCGTGAATTTGGCATCAATTCACGGTCAGATGCATTCTTCCTGTAATTTGGGGCTATAAAATTCTGATTTGGGCTGATCGATCATTCTCCCAAAACTATTTTACCCATCACTCTTTTTTAAATTTTTAAAATGAAACATTTAAATAATACTTTATCGCAAACTTTCTCCCTTAACAAAACTTTCCAACCCATAGAGAAGATGTCCAATAAAACAGTAGAGGTAACTTATGGACACTTTAAGAGATTTGACCTAGAAAAAACACCTGTTTGGCATCCCCTGCTTATGGTGGAAGCTTAAACTCCGCAAGACAATAACAATATAACGCCTTGGATCATGCGAATATACCTGTTTGAGGAAACCAAGTTTTTCAGCTTATTCATACGGCAATGCATTTGAGAAGAAGCTATGTGACATCATGACAGCCACTTTGTATTTTTTGAAATGCCCCACCTTGATTTCAGGAAAAAACAATGTAAAAACTGCCTAATCAGAAGTTTATTTTAACAACCTAACGCGTTTATAGTTTGCAACTCAAGCACAATGGTGGGGTGTTGCATCACTTGCATGGCCACTTTCAGGTTGAAACCCCTCTCAAAATTGGCAAAAAATCATCTAGAAATCTCATTCAGAAAATGTGGCCATCTGAAGCAAATACTTAAATAGACCATATGCAGGTGATCGTTGCATGCAGGGTTCAAAATATCGATATGCCTGTTACACCGGTAGAGGCGTATTGGACGAATTGATACTTATTTTTATTGTTTTTTTTTTTTATTTTTTCGCAACCAATTCAGGGGGGCAGTTTATGGCTCCTCCACCCCCTGAACCGGTTAGATCCCTAATACACCCACTATAGGGGCGTATCGGAGGGATCCCAAAACGATACGTATCGACCGATACGTGTCGATAAATATTGATACTTTGAACCTTGGTTGCATGTATTATGTACCCTCTCATAATCACAGGTCATAGGTGGGACGTATCCAATTATGGGTCCTGATCTCATTAGTCTTTGCCACGTGGAATGTTATGATCAATAACCCAAGAATACAACTTTTTTGAATAGCATGAACTTCTCAAGGAGTATGGATCATGTGCCATGTGCAGAAAATTAACTTGAATGCCATGTTTTTACCTAATTTGTTTTTCTCGTCAGTCTCTAGCTCAGTAAATAAGAAAGCACAGTTGCTGAACAGAGACTGCTGTAACTCTACAAAATTCATAATACACGAATTACATAGCAGGAGCCTGAACAGTGACTGCTCGTACCTTAGCTTTTGATCATCATCTTATATATGCAGTGAATTTACAATTCCAGACGTCGTTATGAATCACAAATATCTGAATGGACCCAACATTCTACCACAAACTGTTACATACCAAACAGTCAAACAGGGAACCAGTTATGTTGTTATTGGCTATATCAGAGTCTAAGAGGAGTCAAGGACATGCTTATGAAAACAGTTGATGTTTTGTTGACTGAAAATTTTCCAGAGACGAGTAATTTTTCCATATAAAAAGGCATGCGTTAGTGGTTGGTAGGCCCCTAGTGCCTTTTATTAGCCTTTACCAAGGCCACGAGAAACACAATTACTTGTCTTCAATTGAAGATAATACAGTACAAACAACTGAAAACTCATTTCTTTATTTGCTATAGTGATAATCCATAAGGAGATAAGGCTGAGATTTGTTTGCAATGCAAATCTGAAGGGAACTGGATAGAAATTTTGCATCTGATTCTGGATGTTTGTGGTTATAATTTGCACCCTATCTGATATAAAATTTGTATTTTTTTGTCTCACTTGCACTAATTAACAATGTTAATTTTGAATCTCAAAAATTGGCACAATTTGCACCACCTTCCACCTACCTCCATTCTTTCTCATATAAAGTAGGAATACATCATCTATTTTGCTAGTCACTCTTGAACAAATTACCCTCTTACCTCTTTTATGATATGTATTTGGTTCCTAGACCGTTTATTTCTATTTTCACTTTAAACGTTTATTTATACCTTTTCACTTTAAACGTTAATTTATACTTTTTCACTTTAAACGTTTTTTTAAACATTTCCTGTTTTTGTTGTTTGTTTGGGTTTCAGTTTCAACGTTTTTTACTCTCCACCTTAAATTAATACCCATTAAAGTGTGCCACGTCAGCATTTGGTTTCAATAAACGCTGGGGCATTGGGAAAAACAAGAATTTGACATTTCCTCGAATGCCCCATTCACAAAAATCAAACTGGTTTCAGTTTTCTACCATTTATTTGATAAATGGTGAAACCAAACAATTGTTTCATTTTGCTTCATATGCAATAAACGCCAATGCCTATTTAGCACTGATGTGATGGTGTTTTTTCAATAAACGCCCACGAAACCAAACACAACCATTGTAAGGCAAGAACATCATATTCCAATTTTTACTTCATATAAACAAATAAGACAGTTAAATCTGAAACAATAGTAAACCAGAGTAACAGTCAGTCTATTTGCACTCCCATCATTTATGCTAATGCCAATGAAATTTACACCACAACCAAACTGAGCCTAACCAAAGATGAACGTGGTCTGAAGACTCTGTCAGACTCTGAACAGCTTTTGCATGGGCAAATCTTTACAAAAGCAGAAAAGAAGACATGGGGGGTTGAGGAGTGCCAGTAAACAATTTTTATTAGAAGAAAAACATGTTCATCTTGATTCCCAAGACCCCAAGCTCTTTAAGTAACTCATAACAAAACAGAAAGAGTGAAATTACATTTCCTAAGACTCCCTTCCAACACTAGGCTACTACATCGGTTTGGATAATTTCCGAAACATGAATTGGGCACAGAGTAGTTCCCAAACTTGCAGATTACTCATTTTGCGATTGTTATAATATTTCTTACATTTATATTGAGATTTATTATTAAGGGCATATAAAAACATTGTTCAGCAACAAAACCAGCTTACTATGTAAAATTTATACGAATAGATGGCACAGTTTGCTTCCAAAACCCATCTTCCTCACTTCCTACAAGTCATGTTAAATTATATAATCTAGACATTCATGGTAGAGTTCACATCTGCTGCAACCATTATCATTACTAAGCATAACAAATTTCCCCAAGAAATCCTCTCAACATCAGTACTCACCATGTCCCCACAAAAAGCCACCCTCTTAAATTGAAAATTTACTAGGCTTTCTGGACTCTAAATGCAAATAGGGAATTTTGAGGGGTTATCAAAATTTTTCAGAGAGAATGAACATGACCTCAAGATAGTTCCTGGAAACTCCTCTGAAATTTAATCCGAGCCATGGACTTCGGGGCTATCGGTTCTGTTTAGATAGCCAACACAAAGAGTGCAAGATAATGAGGATATGACATTACCAACGGATTCTTGACATCATTACTCACGTCCAATGGCAGGGATTAAGCTAATACTTATTTAACATCCTAAACATCAATTTTGTTGGACTTGAATTATTTTCTGTTTCATGTCCAGGATGGATATTCTACATACAGGACAGAGGAGGCAATGAGAGACAGAATAGTCCTAGTGCAGCATTTGTTTACCACCCTTGTAACAACAGCTGATCCCAGCTTGAATTTCAGAATCAGTTTGATGAGATGAAGACAGCATATTCTCATGCAGTTCTTTCTCACTGATGCAACAAGCTTAAGAACAACCAAAACATCAAGGCAGTGTTGGAAAATTAAGAGAATTGATCTATGATGCTGATGGTATGTTAGTGAATTGTCAACTTACTGCTGATTGACATGGTTCTGTTACAGTTTTCTCTCTAGATTTGTTCTTCCAGTATCAGACAAGAAAATTGTTGAAGAATATTAATGTTAGTGTTGATAATATGAAGAACTTGAGCTCCTACATTACATTGTAGTTTATCTTGGAAGAAAAACAAAACAAGTTTTTGACCAATCCAACACGGTTAACTGAAAGAGGACACAGATTGAAAGTTGGATCCTACCAAGTGGGGAATTTCACCAGGTGTAGGGATTGGAGATTTCGACAAAGGTTGATTACTTTCAAATTAGGACTTGAGTTTCTACCTATCAAACACCTTGAGAATGAGCTGATGAAGAGAATGCTAAGACAATTAATAGTGAACAAAATGAATGTGCTATTGGTGAATTCACCAGGTGTAGGGATGGGAGATTTGGGCAAAAGTTGATTGCTTACAAATTAGGACTTTGTTATGGGCCCAGGCGTAGGATCTCGTCACGGGTCGGTCCACGGGGAGAACCTCTTGCTTCCCCTTTGCGCCTTCCCTTGCGTGCAGACCCTATTGTGGCAACCGAATGGGTGATTTGTCCAAGAGGCCACCCGAACTCTCCTCACTCTTCTCTTAACTGGAAAACTGAATGCCTTTATTCCAATTCACAGCTCCTTAAATAGGAGATTACAAGAGGTGACTCCTTATTCCATTCGGCTAAGCTAGGACAATCCAACTTTAATCAAACTCCTACTTCTAATAGGTAAATAGACTCCTACTAAGAACATAACTTAACTCCTATCTCTAATAGATAAGTAAGAACAGAACTGGATAAAGTAAGCTAATGGAGAGCTGGCAGGATAAGCTGACGTGGTAAGATAAGTTGTTGTGTGGGCCCTCCTCACTGCTGCTGCCGGCGGCGGCGGTATGTCCTTCCTACGAATGCATCCATAACATCACACCCCTCCTGGGCAATGAGCTTGTCCTCAAGCTCGAGATCTGGATAGGCGTTGTGAAGATCAGACCAGGGAATCCAGGTGGCCTCAGCTGATGGTAGTTCGTCCCACTCTACTAGCACTTCTAAGGTCCCTCGATTGACGCGGGACCAGACAAGAGCCCGAGGTTGGAGAACGGGTCTGTCGTCCTTTAAGGGTGGTAGGGGAGGTATCTTCTCAGGAGGAGTCCCTGTAAATGGCTTGAGTAAGGACACGTGGAAGGTATCATGGAGTCTGTTGTGGTCTAGTAGCTTGAGTTGATATGCAACCTTCCGATCTGCCGTAAAATCTTGAAGGGCCCGTAGAATTTGGGGGCCAGCTTAGAGGAAGCTCTGTGTCTGAGGGAGTGCTGCCGATAGGGTTGGAGCTTCAGCCATACGAACTGTCCGGGTTCAAAGGTTAATTCTCTGTGGTACTGATCGTAGGCGTTCTTCATGCGTGCCTGAGCCTGCTGTAAGCATAGGGAGACTTCGGCGTGGAGGGCATCGCGGTCTTGCAGGCCTCGATCCACTTCTTCCAACCGTGTCGAACCCGGTTCGTAAGACAATAGACGGGGAGGGTCCCGACCATAAACAACCCAGAAGGGAGTCATGCCAAGAGAGGAGTGATAAGATGTGTTGTAACAGCATTCGGCCCACGAGAGGTACTCCACCCAACGCCGCGGCTGGTCTCCCACAAAACAGCGGAGGTACATCTCTATCGTTCGGTTTACCACCTCCGTTTGGTCGTCCGTCTATGGATGGTAGGCGGAGGAGAAGGCTAGGGTTGTTCCCTGCAGTCGAAATAGCTCCTTCCAGAAGGTGCTAGTAAAAACCGGGTCCTTGTCACTGACGATGGATTCGGGTAGCCCATGCAGTCGGAAAATATGGGTGAAGAAGGTGTGGGCGACTGAGACCACGCTAATATGGGTGGGATAAGGGAAAGAAATGAGCATACTTGGAAAAACGGTCCACCACCACGAATAAGACCAATTTCCCGCCAACCTTGGGTAGGCCCTCAATGAAATCCATGGAAATATCGGCCCAGATCTGAGTTGGGAGTGAAAGCGGTTGGAGAAGGCCTACTGGGTGCAAGTTTTCCCACTTTTGTTGTTGGCACATAGAGCAATTCTGAATGAAGTCCCGCACCAAAGCCCACATGCCCCGCCAGTGGAAATCGGCGTGGATGCGGTGCAATGTTTTCTGGACACCTTCATGCGTGGAGTTGTGTATGCTGGAGATGACAGAGGGGATTAAGGGACAGTCGGCTGGAAGATATATCCGTCCCTTGTAGAGTTCTAACCCTTCGTGCATGGACCAGTTTGGGTTGGTCATTCCGAACTGTATTTTCTGGAAAAGATCATTCCACTCTAGTGATTGTGGCAGCGTGTTCCGGATGTCTTCCAGCAGGGTGGCTCGGGGTTGGGAGATCGCATGGAGGAGCATACTGTCTTCTTCTGCTCGGCGAGACAAGGCATCTGTTGCACGGTTCAAGGTTCCCGCCTTGTAGTCCACCCGAAAATCGAAACCCAGTAGTTTGCTGACCCAATGTTGTTGCGGCGAAGTGGTAAACCGTTGTTCCAACAAATATTTGAGGCTGTAGTGGTCCGTCTTGACGACGAAAGACCTTTCCCATAAGTATGGCCTCCAGTGCTGCACTACCTTAGCCAGCCCAATCAGTTCCCGTTCATAGGCGGGTAATTTAAGGTGGCGGTCAGCCAATTTGCGGCTGAAGAAGGCGACCGGATGTCCTTGCTGCTGTAGTATGGCGCCGGTGCCGGATGCATCGCATTCGACTGTGAACTCGAGCTCAAAGTTTGGCAGCTGTAGGACCGGAGTGGAGGAGAGGGCTTCTCTTAAACTTGCAAAGGCTGCATCGGCTATATGATCCCAGTGGAAAGCATTCTTCTTGAGCAGACAGGTTAGTGGTGCCGCCAAAAGTCCGTAATTTTGTACGAACTTGCAGTAGTAACCCGTCAACCCTAGGAATCCGCGGAGAGCCTTGGCGGATTGCGATCTGGGCCATTCCTTGATCGCCTGAATCTTGGAATCATCCACAGTGACCCCTTGCCCGCTGATCACATGTCCTAAGTAAAGGACCCGTCGTTCCCCAAAGGAGCATTTGGATCGCTTAAGGAAGAGTTGGTGTTGTCGTAGGAGTTCAAAAACAATCCTTAGATGCTGCACATGTTCTACCCACGACTTGCTATAGACTAGGATGTCGTCAAAGAATACCAAGACAAATCTGTGGAGGTGGGAGTGAAACACTTCGTTCATCAGGGACTGGAACGTGGAAGGAGCGTTGCTGAGGCCGAATGGCATGACTAGGAACTCAAAATGGCCATGATGTGTCCTGAAGGCCGTTTTCTCTATATCTTCGAGAGTCATCCAGACCTGGAAGTAACCTGACCGGAGGTCTAATTTTGAGAAATATTGGGCGCCATGGAGTTTGTCCAACAGCTCATCTACGATGGGGATAGGAAATTTATCCTTGACTGTCCGGCTGTTAAGCTGTCTGGCTGTTAAGCTGTCTGTAGTCCACACAAAATCTCCAAGTCCCATCCTGCTTGGGTACCAATAGAACCGGAGAGGAAAAAGGGGAGCGGCTGGGACGAATGATCCCTTGCTGTAATATCCGCACACTGCCTCTCTATTTTATCCTTTTGTCGGTGTGGGTAGCAATAGGGTCGGACGACGACGGGATCCAATCCGGCTATCAGAGGGATCCGATGATCGCAGGCTCTAGAAGGTGGAAGCCCCTTGGGTTCTTGGAATACTGCAGAAAAATCCGTGAGAAGCCTCTCCATATCTGTGGTGCGCAAGTTCTCACCTTGAAGTGTATGCAACTGCGTCTTTGATCTTATCCTGGTTCCCTACCATGTAACTGGTTTTCCATCCAGCTGGAATGTCATAGTCAGGGCGCTGAAATCCCATAGGATTGGCCCTAGAGTGATCAGCCATTTGACTCCCAGGACAATGTCGAATTCATCCAAGGAGAGTACGAATAAATCAGCAAGGAAAGATTATGATCCGACCTGAATCTTGGTGTCCTTGCAGATTCCGAGGCTGTGAACTCTTTCCCCGTTTGCCACGACTACCTGTAACTGTGGCCTGATTTCCATCGGTAGTTCTAACTGGCGGGTAGCCTGTTCACTAACAAAGTTGTGGGTGCTGCCGGAGTCTATGAGAATGCGTACTGGTTTCCCTGCTACCAGCGCCCTTAGTTGCATGGTTTGTGAGGTTTTGATCCCCGTGATTGCATGGAGGGAGATCTCGGGGTCTGATACTGCAGGTTCATCCTCGTCCTCTTCGGGTTCGTCTACCAGAAGACAGAATAGCTTCTTGCACCTGTGCCTGGAGGAGTACAAATCATCACAGTTGAAGCACTGCCCTCTTGCGCGTCGTCCTGCCATCTCAGCTCGGGATAGTCGTCTAATAGGGGGTGTTGTCTTGCTACTCCCTATACTTGATGCCGATCTGGAAGGGTTATTGGTAGGAAGCCTCGGTTCCCTGCTGGCGGTTGAAGAAGGAAGCACTCCTGCTGCCTTCAAAGGAGCCCAAGTCGTTGTTGGCCGACCTACATTGAGGGTTCCATGGGTGAGCTGTAGTTTCCGTTCGAAGGCGCGTGCGAGGTTCATCGCTGTGACTAGGTTGGGAGGGTGTTGCATCTCCACATCCACCCTTAGGGGTTCTGCTAGCCCCGCGGTGAACATATCGACTTGCTGATCTGCGCGAACCGAGGTTGCTCTGGCAAGAAGGGTTTGGAACTGGCGTTGGTATTCTGCCACGGTTCCAGTTTGCTTGAGGTTAATTAACTCGCCCAACGGGTTGCTTGTCAACGGGGGTCCAAACCTGAGGAGGCAATAGGATTTAAATTGACCCCAACTGAGCCCAGGTTCTTCCTGCTCCAGATGGTAGAACCAGATTGTGCCTCTTCCGATAGGTGGAAAGCGGCCAGACTGACCTTGTCTTTGTCATCAGTGCGCTGATTATGGAAGAATTGTTCGCAGTGATACAACCATCCTAGCGGGTCTCCGGTGTCGTTGTAAGACGGAAATTCTAGCCGACTATACTTGGGAATAACTACGGCTGTCGGGGCAGTGATCTGTTGTTCGCTGGACGTCTCTGCCCAGTCCGGACGGTGACTGTTGGTGGTGGCGGTTCCCTCGGAGTTTCTTTCTTTGTTGGAGAGGAACGTTTCCAACAGGCGTCGCAGCTCCCGGACATCATCCTTGACTTCACGAACCTCCATGCTGGTTTCTGCGAGCCTATGCTCCAGTTCGTGGACCCTGGATGGCAGCTGCTCCTGATCCCCCATGACGGTAGGCTCTGATACCAGAATGTTATGGGCCCGGGAGTAGGATCTCGTCACGGGTCGGTCCACGGGGAGAACCTCTTGCTTCCCCTTGCGCCTTCCCTTGCGTGCAGACCCTATTGTGGCAACCAAATGGGTGATTTGTCCAAGAGACCACCCGAACTCTCCTCACTCTTCTCTTAACTGGAAAACTGAATGCCTTTATTCCAATTCACAGCTCCTTAAATAGGAGATTACAAGAGGTGACTCCTTATTCTATTCGGCTAAGCTAGGACAATCCAACTTTAAATCAAACTCCTACTTCTAATAGGTAAACAAACTCCTACTAAGAACAGAACTTAACTCCTATATCTAATAGATAAGTAAGAACAGAACTGGATAAAGTAAGCTAATGGAGAGCTGGCAGGATAAGCTGACGTGGTAAGATAAGTTGCTGTGCGGGCCCTCCTCACTGCTGCTGCCGGCGGCGGCGGTATGTCCTTCCTACGAATGCATCCGCAACAGACTTGGGTTTCTATCTATCAAACACCTTGAGAATGAGCTGATGAGGAGAATGGTATGACAATTAATAGTGAACAAAATGGATGTGCTATTGGTGAATTCAGCTTGCTTCCTTAATATATCTAAATGGCCTGAATGATGTGTTGAGCATTAATAATGGCTATAGTCTCGGGTGTTCACTGGACCATCAAAAGCAACAGGATTCAAAAGTAGCATTAGGGCTGCAAATGGTATCCAACAGTCTGAATTCGAATACGATCCGTTAAGGGCAATCCAAATTCGATCTGTTAATAATTGAATCCACATCTTCCTATCCTTTTATACAAAATCTGATTCCGTTTGATTTAAATACATGAAATTTATATTGTATCTATTAGTAGAGATAGTTTGAATGTTCTGTTTTTACTAAATTGTCATATATTCAAGTTCAATAAAAATAATTTTAAATTCATTCGGTTCATGAAATACAATAATATCAAAGTCATTTTAGTTCATTTTATTAATTACATATAATATTTTTGAGTTTAATTTACTTTTACCATCCAATAGATAAGATCTGATTCAAATCAAATTTGGATCTACCTACATCTGATTAAATTCAATCAGTTTGCAGCCCTAAAAAAACCACGGCAAGAAACAATAGAGTTTCAAAAGCATCGGGGTTGTGGAACCAACCATGGATACATGGGCCCATAGTACTTGATGAAGATGAAAGCTGGTCTTTATTTTGCAAAGTTGCATTTACAGCTATCAGATGCATTCTTCTAAATTCCCAGAAGAAACTGGAAGTAAAACCATGAAGAAATGCTGGCACCTTCCTGTAGAACTTAACTGGTGAATTGGTTAGGGTTTCATCCACGGAAAATAACTCAAGCAAGCTACCATGTGGACTTTGATTGTTTATAAGAACTGACAAACGGGTATCTAGTTGGCACCTCACTTCTTTTTCTTTTTTTTTTTGATAAGTAATAGTAAATTTTATTGAATAATCAAAAGTAATAGATTATACATTGAAGTTTCCCAAATAGAGGTATGAGATGCAGCCTAAATAACAAATAAGATTTACAATTGAGCCCAAGAAAGATGATCTTTATGCACTCCTTGTTTAGCTAAGTAGTCTACCGCCCCATTAGCTGATCTCCTTCCCCGCTGAGTTCTTAGTTCTTACAGTCACATTCATAGTCAGCCATTTAAATCTTTTCACTGCCTCCATATTACAGTATCCGGTTCCTTCAACCACCCAACTATCATCTTAGAATCCCCTTCAATTAGCAATATGTCAAGGTTCAGCTCTCTTGCAAGCTGTGCTCCCCTCAGCATTGCTTGAAATTCAGCATGGATAGAATCCCCCACTCCTGCAGGCCCTGATTAAATGGCCAATATATGGCCTTCTGCAGTTCTGCACCCCTAAAAACACCGCCTATTCCTGAAGCTGGATTACCCAGGCTACTACCATCAAAATTGAATTTAATAAATCCATCTTCAGGAGGTACCCACACTGAAAAAGGCTTCTCCTCATAATTTGAGCTTTCTGCTACAGGTTCCCAATTCCACCACATATCATCAAAGGAAAAGAGGGAAAAGAAATTCAAGGTTTTGGTCCAATCGATAGCCCTGTTTACAATGCAATCCCAAATAGCTTCCTCACTTCTTTCCTTATCAATAAAAAGTTGCACCTCACTTTTAGGTATAGAACTTTGAGCTATAGGAGCCCCTGGCACTGTAGTTGCACTTGTAACCCTTAAAATGCCAATAGCAGCCCCAACACCTAGCCTTTCACTGCAGAATCCCCTTTCTTCTCCATCCCTTACATCAATGTCCCACTCATCAACCTCTACTTCCTCTCTGCTTACCATCAACAATCACAACACCTAAACCCATGCAAAGCCCTTACCTTTGGTGATAACCATACGAGTCTTGTGCACAAAAGCAAACACCTAAGAAACAGGGGATGGTTTTAAAGAGAGGACTCGGAATAATCTTTATAGAGTCTACCTAATCTCCTGCATTCTTGCAGTGTAGTCAGAAGTGATCATGAGTAGTGGAGGTCCTGGAGGAATTTTGTATGGGAAGCATCTTTTTTTTCTGTTTTTTGTTTTTGGAGAGGGGGGGGCTGGGGGAGGAGGTGTTCAGGATTTGCAGAATAGGGGCACAATTGGGGAAATTGTAGTCCTTTCTCTCCTTTTAAAGCAACATTGCGAGAATTTCTAATACCAACATCACCAAAGATGATTTACCAATCCAGAGACCAACTCTAGTGTTTGAAATCTTACCCAAAATATGATCAAGAACTGTGCCATAGAAAACTGAAAGTGGCAATTTATGTCACAAATTTGCAAGATACCAAAACAACTGACATGATAGAAAGTTGAACAAGTTTATTCAACACTGCAAATCTACTTAGAGTTAACAGCAAGATTAACTCAAAAACGGCAAGATTAACTAGAAAGAAAATATTTTGTTTTATGATAAGCTAGAAAAGTATTTTATGATGCATATCCCCAGCAAAAAGATCATAAGGGAGGTATAACTACAACTGAATCAATCATTTCTTAGGTCATAAACAGTCATACAAAACATACTCTTCCAGTATCTAGTTTCCACCAGATGGAACTACACCGGTGCCTTAACTATATATGAACAGACCCTTAACCATAGGCACTATTTAGGTAGCATCTCCCAATTTCCAACTCAATTATCTAGTCATGATGGTGTCTCTAACAAACAATCAAGGGCAAGTCCTAGAAGTTTGCAACGTTGTGAGTGTCTTCAAAATCAAAACATCAAAGGCCTGCAAATACAAGGCTGCATTGAGTAAACCAATGGAGTTTGGAACTACAAAAAGAAAGTAAAACTGCACAGCAACATGTAAATCAAATTATGATTACCTCATCCAGAGGCTGAGTCTGGTTGAGTTGCCTCTTGTCTGGGTCTTCTCCGCTCAGGAGGGGGACCATCTCTCCGTCTTTCATACCTTCTACTCTCATATTTTGATCCACTTCGTTGCTTTGGTTGATAGGTGGGGTATTTGCACGGTATTATCTCCCCATTAATATACTTATCACCTAAAATAATACACAATGGTTAGAACGTAAGTAAAAGCAAAACAGTCCCTTCATTGAGGAGATTACTACAAAGACACAACCTCCGTAATCCTTATTTTTCACATCTATATATGAATCCGGCAAGACCCAGAGAACTCCAGGCAACCCTACAAAGAAAAGAATTAGCAATCAACATACTGATATATACAAACATGGTGGAACAGAATTAGTGCATCCAGATTCCAGAAAAGAAATAAAAGAAAAATAAATAAATAAGTATTGTATTTATACTTATACGCTCACCCTTGAACTTCTCAGATGTTTCTTCTGAAACAGTACATTGGAATCCAGTGTAGGTGGTAGTACTGAAGGCGTACATATTCTTCTTCGCTTCTTCCATACTGCAAGAGGGAATGTAAAAAATCTCATATTGATTAGCTTGCCCCCAACATATTTTACAGAGAAACACCCCCTCTATGACCTATCCTCTGCAAGCAGCGTCAACATTACCCAGGCCCCATGGAACCCCACCCTAATAGGAACAATTTAAAAAAATAAAATAAAATAAACCTGTTATCATGCATAGTAAGTTAATGAGTAAAAAGGTCTCTAATGCATCATAAACACAACACCTAAACTGAATTCTGTTTTGCAACGATTACCTGTGTTTGTGTGAAATTTTATAATGTAGTACTGAATGAATGTTTCTCTGAAATATTTACTCTAAATTTGAAGTTTCACAGCTACTAAAAGTGAAATTCTAAATAACATCCGAATAGAAGTGCAACAGTGAGTACCTTCCCAATACGGTAGCAAGAGTATTGAGATAGGTATCGATCATCTGCTCTCTCGTCGGGGCTGGGTCTTTGGGAAATTCCATGACGATGAGCCAGTGATTGTAATCACAACCAGGTAGCATAATAGTTTCCCTAGGCTCATTACTATTGTTCCTCCTAGAGTCTCCACCGACCGCCGCTCGAATGTTTGTCCGAAACGAAGAAAACGAAGAAGACTTCGAAAGAGGAGCTGAGAAGTATGATACTGACTTGAAACGAAACGGAGAAACAAGAGGAACCCTTGATGCATATACTGGAACTGAAGGCCTAACTTTCGAGTCGGGGAGGTACGGTGACGGAGAAATTAGCATTTTAGAGGGGAGAGACGAGTTGAATGTCGCCATTACAGCTATAGCTGTAGAAGTGTAGATGAGAGAGAGAGAGAGAGAGAGAGAGAGTTGCAGGGATATGGTAGAGATGGGCGATATCCATTTATCTATTTAATTTTCGGTGAGATATTTTTTGGGCAGAGGATTGGTATAATTACTTATATACCCTGTAATTTTAGGGAAATTATTTAAAGGTAAATTATAAAGACCTCCGTAATATTGGGTCTGTCACAAAAACCCCTGTACTTTGTTTGCTGATAAAGACCCCTGTACTATGATCATGATACAAAGACCCCTTCTATTAGCCTTCTGTTCAAAAAGCCCATTACAATATTTTTTAATCCTCATATTTCCCTTATTATACCTGTTCGGACGAGAAAAACATTACTCATCTTCCTCGACCTCACTCTCCCTCTCTCCCCTCTGATCTCTCTTCTTCCTTCCCCTTCTCCTTAACAACGTCGGATTAAACCCATTTTCACGAGTTTGGTGCAATTGCACTGAACGAGTGAGAGGTTATACAAAGCTAATGCCTCTCGGACCGGAGCACCATTCGGACCGGAGCAGGTGCAGAAGCGGCGGCAACGTCCATATCGCTGTTTTGTTTCTGTAGTTCCGTTTCCTCTACGGGTCTTATTCCTCAGTACCCGGTCAAGATGCTTCACTACACTATAAAATCAGAACTCGGAATCAACCTCCCACATTTCTCTCGTTTCTCCCCCTGTTTTTCTCTCAAGTCGTTAACAGCAACAGGAAACAAGTAACTACTTCAAACAACCGAACCAGAGGGCGGAAGACGTGAGAGAGCTCACTCTATTGAACATCAACCCATCGAGAGCGGGGCAGCAACTGGTTCGGCGGTGACAGAGGTCGGAGCAGAAATAGAAAAAAGAAAATAAATAATAAAAGATGAAAAGAGAGGGAGAGAGGCCGGTGGTGGATTCGCGCCGCTGAGTTCGAATCTGCCGCTGCAATCAGTTGCAGCGGTGGAAGTTGGTGACGGGTTTGAAGGCGGAGGCGGCGGTGGAAGTTCCAGAGGACATCTTCAAAAGAGGGACGCCGCTGCAATCCTCTGATCTCTGATCCCCATCTGCCGTTGCTTGGACCTGAGCTGCATACTGCAAGTTCCAGAGGACATCTTCAAAAGAGGGACGCCGCTGCAATCCTCTGCCGGTGGAAGCGGAGGTGTCGGTGATGGGTTCGAATCCGCTGCCACTGCAATCCTCTGATCTCTGATCCCCATCTGCCGTTGCTTGGACCTGATCTGCATACTGCAAGTTCCATAGGACATCTTCAAAAGAGGGACGCCGCTGCAATCCTCCGCCGGTGGAAGAGGAGGCGTCGGTGACGGGTTCGAATCCGCCGCCGCTGCAATCTTCTGATCTCTGATCCCCATCTGCCGTTGCTTGGGCCTGAGCTGCATACTGCAAGTTCCAGAGGACATCTTCGAAAGAGGGACGGCTGGATGATTCTTCAGAACAAGTGGTGAGGACAACTGGATTCACAATTCTTTCTCGACCATCCTGGCTGCCAAAAGATGCCTGCAAAATGAGAATACCAGTCTCAGATTCATTTATATTTCAAGCAACGAAGTCCCAACATCCGCATACAAGCTGATAAGCTGACAGATTCAAGACTAGTTCTAACTCATTTCAAGCAACGAAGTCCCATTCTTTAACCCCTGAAAAACCCTCTTCAACTGATGCGACCCTTCTCTCCTGTGTTAGAATTTCTTTGTTCGTTTTTCTCTTTCCTCTATCTATCATGTCTTCTTCTCTCCCTTTTGTTTCTCTCTACTATTTTTTTCTTATTTTTTTGGGGTCGAGGAAGATGAATAGTGTTTTTTAGTTATTACAAAGAAAGTATAGTAATTAAAAAATATTGCAACGTTTTTTTGGACGGAAAACTAACGATAGGGAGTCTTTGTCTCACGGTCATAGCACAGGGGTTTTTGTCACAAAACAAAATACAGGGGTATTTATTACAGACATTATAGTATAAGGGGGTCTTTATAATTTACCCTTATTTAAATGGTTCGCATATGATATGGGAAAGATATGATAATATCTTTTGAGAAGTCTAGTAACTGTAATCACATCCTTAGGATTTTCTGACAGAGTTGTAAGTAGACGTTTCTTTTATAATCTTTTAAAAAGAGATACGAAAATGTCTAAAATACTTGTAAGATTATTATTAAGATTGATTTTTACATAAAAAAACAATATAAATTTTATAAACAACAAAAAAATAGAGAATTTAAAGTTGCATCTACATTTGAGTGATTGATATGAAGAGTAAATATGGAAAATAAATCAATTTCAAAAAAAAAAAAAGAGATAAGAAGAGTTTGGGTTAGCCATTCATATAAAGAAAATTTTGGAAAAATAAATATTTTAATCAAAAGTAAAACTATATGAGTATTTTGGACATTTTCATGGGAGGTTTCAGTATCAAGCAGAAACTTTAGGGGAGGTTTCAATAATTTACCCTAAAAATAATGGTTAAACACTTAAATTACCCCTATAGTTTAACAAATGTACAATAACTTATATTACTATTTGAAGAATTACTTAAAGTATCTTTAAGTTTTATGACAATAGACAAAATACTCTCTTATCATTAGTGCACATTACAATCTATTTGCATGTGATTTATATAAATTTTTTTAATTCCAAAACTAACCTTTTTATGATCAATTTTCCCTATATTATTTTTAAAATTTTTAAGATAAAAACCCAACGGCAATTTTACCGACAAAAGAGCCTTAGATAAACTAGGATAAATTAACACAAAAGAAGAGGAGTTCCATCCTACTCGAGTTTGAACAAAGTAAGGCCTCTTTAAGAATCTCATCCAGAGGATTCTATGATTACAATATTCAAACTCTAAATTGATTCCTGTGGTAGCCTACCCCTAAACCTTTGAAATTGGGATACTTGTAAACCCACCCCACCTTTGATCAAATCATGCATGCATTTAACAAGTACTCTATCTACTCAAATCATCAAATGGGACCAAAGTTTTAAAAATTGACCTAGAACTAGAACTATTCTAGCCACTGATTTCTAGGTGGACGATTCAACCATTTTATTCGAACGAACAACCCTAGGGGTACAAATGGATCTGATCATATGATCCTATCCAATCTGATTGGATTCAGATATCCTTGTTTTGGATTTTTCGGATCAGATCAGATAATCAGATCTAATTAAAAATCGGATTGAATTGGGATCACCCCTATTCGATCCGAAAGGATCCGATCCGATACATATGTTATGTATTTATTTATTTATATATAATATATATGTATATTTGTTGTTTATTTATTTATAAATGTGTTATTTATATTCCATTTTTTTATATTATTTATTTTTTACAAAAAACATGTATGTTTATTGATGAAAATAGTTAAAAATATACTTGTATTTTTTGTTTTTCTCTATTTAAACAGTTATATTTTCTTTTCCTTTTAATAATTCATTAATTTTTTTAAAAAAATTAATTTGGATCAGATCAGATTCGGATATCCAACATCTTGATCAGATTTGAATTCAAATCAATACTTATGAGATATGATTGGATTGGATCGGACTATAGTGTTTCGAATCATATTCGAATATACCTTGATTCAAATATGATCCGATCCGTTTGCATCCTTAGACGACCCGTTCCAACTAAAAAAATTAAAAATAATTAAAATAAAAAACAGCTAAACTTGTTGAACGGGTCAACAGTTCAACCGCCCAGGTCAGCAGATCGCAAACCAAATCAATGGTCTTTTACCAAGGATCGAGTTGAGGATGAAATGGAACCAGTTTCTTGGTCAGTTCTTGGGCCAAACAGTCTAACCGTTTGGGTCAATGGTGGTTCAAAAACACTAAATGGGATTATCCGATGCATCCTACTTGGCAGGGCTCCTTGTCGATCACAATTGTAGTAGTTACTCCCACCCCACCGTGTGTGGAAACTACTCTTACAATGTGCATGCATTGTGTAATCGAATGTCCACACACCTAGGTTTGAGTGTCACCATTAATGTTTCTATTTTCGAACAACAAGGGCAACGAGAGGGATAGGCATCTTGATGACTCAGTTCTGTACAAATTTAAACTTAGGTTGTGTTTGGAATCGATGCAAATCAAGAACGATGTAAAAGTTTACACCAATTCAGTTTTGTTTACATTTGGAAGGAGTGTAAATGAAGATTGATGTAAAACTCCACTCCGGTTTAGATTTGTTGGCGTTTGGATGGAGTGGAGTTTTACATCGTGAATCGATGTAAAACCTCGTCAAGCATAAAGTTTATTGATTATCGATGTAAATACTACATCGATTTTATCAATGTAAAACTTTACACTTTTCTGTCATGGTTTTCAAAATGTAGTGGTCACCTATTATATGGTTTAGTGTAAAACGTCATGATGACATTTTACACTAGATCCAAATGAAGCCTTAAGAACAATTTTTCTGAAGTTGTGGATGGTATAAAGCAAGCTTTGATTTTAATTCGATCTTTAAAGAGTAACTACCAACTTATAATGGTGGGGAGATGACATGGGACATGCAAGGCGCTTAGTGGAACTATGGCAGATTGGAGTGAGAATACAGAGCTTAGGGCTGCTCGGTGACATACTTGCATCATCAAAGTTTTTCAAATAATGAGTTCTTTGTATTGGTTGTGCAAATAGGGTTGTGATGTATTTAGACCATGTTTAAGAGTGCTTAAAAATAAGTGCTTATTTGGGCCATTAAGCACTTATTGGTATCTGGGAAATAAGCCCAAAATAAGGGCTTATTTTTTAAGCCCAAATTTCCATCTTTTTTTTAAGTGCTTATACAATAAGCACTTGCTAAATTTTTTTTTCTTCTAAAATTATCCCTAGCTAAATTTTAAAATTCTACTTATAAAATTATCCCTAGTTGAACTTTATAAAAGTACTTTTATGAAAGCACTTTTATAGAAGTACTTCTACGAAAGCACTTTTACAAAACTACTTTTACGAAAGCACTTTTAAGAAAGTACTTTTATGAAATTCAAAGGGTATATTTTGAAAAATTGAAAAAAATGGACAAAATAGTCACAAATGCTTATTTAAGTGCTTATTAGAGAAAATACTACCAAACGCCCAATATAAAATAAGTGCTTATTTTAGAAAATAAGCGTATAAAAAGTTGCGTGCCAAATGCAAATAACTGCTTATTCAGATAAGCACTTATTTTTAACTTAAGCACTCACAAACATGGCCTTAGATGAGAATCTTGTCGATAATCAAATTAGGTAGGTCTTAATGAGTTCTCTGTATTGGTTTATCTGCCTATTAAGCTTCAAGATTGATCAAAGTATGTGTTTTAGATTTGGATAGATGGTATTTAGATTAATTCATAAATAGAGAGAGAACAGGTATCATGACGAAAAGGGGAGTCAAAAGGATAACGTGGATTTTTTTTGGGACTTCATTTTAGCAAGACGAAGGAGGGTGAGGTTGAACTAGGTTGACTATATAAGGTGGAGCCCTCCTTCCTTAGACTCTCTTACGGTTCTTGAAATCTTCCCATTTTAAGATAAATGGAGGGCAAATTCAATATTTAACTTATTTTTGTCCGTTAATGTTTAACATTAACAACAATGTCAGTGGTCAAAAAATTTAAGGGTACTTTAAGTAATTCTTCAAATAGTAGGGTAAATTATTATCTATTTGCTAATCATAGGAGTACTTTAAGTATTTTACCCTAAAAACAATTTATGTATGCCTTGTAAATTGCCCCTACATGACATGAACATGAGTTCTGTTAAGAAACCATTTAGGTCATTTCATGTTCCCATATTATTATTTTCACAATATCAATTTTACCCTTATTTTCTTTCTTTCTCTTGGCATCTTCCTTTGCACTCAATTCTGAATTATGAATGCCTATAATTACTATAAGAGGTATGTTAGAGTTGATGAACTTTTTTTTTTTTATTATGAATTTTGAATGCAAAAAGTGTTGTTCTAAAATCTAAATCCTAAATTTTGAAAAGTGACAATTGATTATAAACCTATATAGGAAAAACTTCTATGACTATTAACAAACTAATTAAATGATTTAACCCTATATACTAATAATAATAAGAAGAAGAAGAAGAAGAAGAAGATAATAGTAATAAATAGTTATTGATAATAGAAATTTAATAATAATCATTATTATTATTAATTATTATCAAATAATAATTAATTGTTAGTACTATTAAATAATTATTAAGAATAAATAATTAATAATTATTATTAAAATTATTTATGAATAACCATTAATAAATATTAACAAACATTTCATAGTTAATAATTATTATTGATATAATAATTAAATATTAACTATTAATAATAAATATTAACAACAACTATAATACTACTAATAACAGTATCAATAATAACAATAGTAATAATAAAAACAATAATAATTATTACCATTATTAGTATTGTTGAATATTAAATAACAGTAATAATTAATAGCTATTAAATATTAATAATAAAAATTATTATTATTATTAGTAGTAGTAGTAGTAGTAGTAGTAATAGTTATTAAATAATAATTAATTATCAATACTACTTAATAATTATTAAGAATTATTATTAATAATTCTTTATTTTAACTAACAATAATGTTTAATAAGTACTAAATTATTAATTATTATTATTATTAACAAAATTGAATATTAGTAGTAAGAACTAATAATTACTAATAACTATTCAATAATTAATAATTTAGGCCTGCCTCTATATCATTAATTTTGAAGAAAATAATAAGTATTTCTAATAATTCATTAGCAGAAAGTAAATTAAAGATGTCCATGTACCATTAATATAAAAATAAAAATGTTCAAGATAAACATGTCTATGTACCTTTAGAAAATTGCCTCACTTTAGGGAAATCACAACAATTAACACAAAAAAATGGTTAAGATAAACTGGACCATTATGCACATTCATGATGTACATGAGACTTTATTGTCACCAATCTGAACATTCCTCCAAAGTATTTGCTTAGTAATAAATGATGTCAACTGGTTGAAATCCCTAAGTTGTGCAATCAAATCTGTCACATGCTTATCAACCCATAAAATGAATTAGCACAATTGTTCTATAAGGGGCATTTAAGGAAAGCTCTTCCATTGTTCCCTTCAGTCCCAGTCCTTTGGATTTCCATGTATCCAGCTCTGCATGCATACCTAATTGGTAAGTATTTCACTACCATTTCCTATACATGGTTTTTAACAAATACAAATATGTACAGTACAAATACATACAAAATACAAGGTTTTCCACTTGCATATTTGTATTTGAACTCCTTCCAAACTGAACCAGCCTTAGGCTCAAGTTTAGGAAGAGTACAAATACAAATATGTACAATGCAAAGTCTTGTATTTTGTATTTCTAAACTTGTGCTTGTGTTGTACATATATGTATTTGTACTCATTCCAAATTGAGCCTAAAAGAACATAAAATAAGTGTTGAAATAATTCTTCACAACTAACGAATAGGGGGCATAACCAAACTAGTAAGCAATTCTTCTCTTTCCCTCCCTTTTTTTCCTTTTCCTCTTCTTTTTCCCCTTTCTTCTCATTCTCTCCTCATCTTTCTTCTTATTCACCTCACATTTCTTGTTTTCCATGTTTGTTACCATTAAACTAGTCAAACTCCATTGTCTATTCTTTTACTCCTGTCATTTTCCCAAGTTCCCTTCTTTGTTTCATTTCTTAAAATGTCCTTCATTTCTGCCCCCTTGTTTGAAGACTGAAACCAAGTAAAAACCCAACCTATGGCTCCCTCTCTTTCTCGAAAGCTCTTGATCAAAGGCCACACTAGGAGGTTAATATCACCCCCATGCTCATGGTGATATGAACAAGACCATGATACAAGTCTAGGCTCGATGGTGAATTAACCAAACTCCACTATGTTTACCATGAAATGAACTTGTAAATATTAGGAAAAGAGGGTAGAAAGGAGTAAGAGAAAATACAAGGCAAGGGGAAAATAAAGAAAAAAGAGGGGAGGAATTCAGAAGAGAAGGAAAGAGGAGGGGAGACTAGCGATGAGCTAGTTCTCCTCCCTCATTACGTTCCTTTGATAGAGGATAGAGGAAGGAGGAAAGAGTAAAGAAGAAGGAAGAGGAGGAGGAGGGAAAGGGGATAAGTGGTGTGATATTCTTTTTTGGCTTGTTGGCCCGTAATCAAGAGTTCCTGTTTTTTGCTTTGTTCAAATATCTCTTTATTTTTTTATGCACATGTGAGATTCTTTTTCATGTAAGGGATAAGTGGTGTTTTCTCATTTATGCTGGAAGTATGTTGGGAGAAGTATAGCAAATATGGATTCATCTAAAACAACATTGTCCAACTTAGCATCTCTCTCCTTTCTCCCCCACCCTTTCACAATTTTTTTGTATTTTTCTATTTTTAAATTAGGATTGTTTTTAAAGAGCTTGAATCTCATATCCACAAACTTTTCCCACATCCCTACCCATAGGACACTACTACCACGTATTGGGAACATCTTCTCATGACATTTGAGTGTTTCTCGATAGGCAAATGCTAGTATGTAAAAATCATATGATACAAGAATGAATTGTGACCACACCCCCCTTGTATTGGCATGTATGACACTTTATTACCCAGAGTCCCACTTTATGACCTCAACTCCAATGAAATGAGAGGCTGAGGTTTTTCTATAGCCTATGATTCTCAAATGCTAGGATAGCACATCTTGGTAAAAAGACTTTTTCATAGCTATTCCTTTTTTAAGGAAACATAATTATTTCTACCTCTCTTGAATCTCGATGGTCTAATCTTATCATCTTAGATAACTTTGGATTTATAATGGGTTAAAAACTTATTGCCAGCATCAATATTTTCAAGTAACTAGAAAATAATAAAGGGTCAATTACCTGAATATATCATATGGTTTCACAAAACTACTTAAATATACCATCTTTCCAAAACTAATTAAAAATACCTTGTATGTATTTAGGGAAAATTAAAGATAGGTACCCCATACTTTGGGGTAGTGACACTTAAGGGCGTGAAGTTTCACGTGTGATATTTTAATACATTGAACTTTGGAAAATATACACTCAAGTTGGACCGTTAATATTCTATCAGTTCTCTTAAACATGTATGCCTTGAAAGTTAAAACATTTTAAAATCTTGAAGATACCCTTCTCTTCAACCTCTCATTCATGAAATTGTCCTTGAAACACATAGAACGTACTTGGTTCCAAGGACAACATACCCACTACAAATGACTTTTTTTTTATTTTATTTGTAGAGATTTAAATGACAATAAGAAAACCAAGAAGATAACCAAAACAATGATGATTTGAAGAGGGTGCCCCTACCCCTGTCGGCTTTGACCACTACTAAATGAACCAAAAAGTTAGAATTAGTTTCTCAAATCTTCTTTCCAATGGAGGATGAATTGGATACAAAAGATTTTGAAACAATTTACAATTCATTTCAAACTTTAAACAAGAACAAATAAGAGTTGCTTGCCTACTGGGTTTAACTTCAGTGAAAAGGTTTTTTAATCAAATGAAGAGCCAATATTGCTTGGCTATAAACAAATAGATGGTGGGTACCCTCCCATGTATGGTTGACTTTGACCTCAACTAATACATTAGAGTCAACACCCAATTTTTGTTTGGTCCCTTCACTCTACCTCTATGCACCCTCGTCTTAGACTTCAAAAAATTTGAAAACTTGAGACTTTCCAAAACCCCAAAATACACTCCTTTGACATAATCCACAGGACAAATAAGAACCTTGATCAACATCAACATCCGATCAGACACCATTCCCAGACTTAGAAAATTATAACTTACTTACACATTAATTTTCATGACTAAACTCCAAAGATCCACCGTTCATAACGCAAACTCCCTTTCTAACGGCCTTGATCTATGCAATATTAAAACTCTAACTCCCCAGAATCAAATCCAACACGTCCATCACCTCAAGATCACTAGGAAGCAATCAACTAGCGAATCCCACCACAAATCTACGATGATTAACTGTAAAATCACTAACATCCCATTTTGATGGCCCTGA
The DNA here is from genome assembly GCF_055504915.1 of Nelumbo nucifera. Lineage (NCBI taxonomy): Eukaryota > Viridiplantae > Streptophyta > Magnoliopsida > Proteales > Nelumbonaceae > Nelumbo > Nelumbo nucifera. The sequence continues at coordinate 139,967,151 of NC_142649.1, read as the reverse complement.
ATAATTGCCAAGATCGACTATATCTTTCTCATATCAAAACTATCCGCTTGATGTCTCACCTTAATCCGTGCCTACCTATCAAATTGTATCTTAAAAATCCCTCGTTTGACCTACCTTCATGCCTAGATCATATTTTAGCAAATCTCATTAATTAGAGCTTACCATCCATCATCCCAACTTCATATGACCAATCAGACCTTATCACCATGTTTAGAAACCCAAAAAACCCAAGAACATCAAATTTTACAACCAAATTCCTCAATTTGACCGTTGAAAAAGTAAGATTTCATTTCAATCCCTCTCATTGATTAAAAAACCATGATCAGAACTAAATTACCTAATCCACATCTATCCATCAGATTCGGGATGATAAAAAATGCCTACCTACCAAATTATAGCTTAAGTTCCCTCGTTTGATCCTTCATCAAACCAAAATCCTATTTCAACAAATCTCGTTGAACTGAATTTGTCAGCCATAGATCTAAATCATCTTGGCCCTATTTGACCAATCAAACATCACCACTATGTTCAGAGACCCAAAAAACCCTAGTACGCTGATTTTCATGACTAGATTCATCTGTTTGATAGTTAAACTAAAAAGATACCATTTTGACATACCATATTAAATTGTCATGTCATCTGTCCCAACCTGAAGCCTCAAAAGGGTGATGGCTGATGCCAGACCCATTCTTGACTCATTAGAACACTTGAACCAATGAAATAGAGCCTAATAGACCCAATAAAAACCCCAAAAACCCAAGATATCACTACTTAAAACCAAGAAAAGACAAATTAACATTTTAAATTTAATAAAATTAACATTTTCTACCACTAAGAACCCTGAATACGAGACTGCCATGAGAGGCACGCCCCAAGCTCCCATTTGAATGCACAAAACCCGTGAAAACCACCCCTAAATCAAATAAAATGTTTCACTAAATAGGAAAGCTTGATTAGGCATCCGTTTCTTTAAAGAATCTTTGCCTATTTATGTGAAAAATTATTGTTGAGTCCCAAGCCTATTGGAAGGGTTAGGATCCACCATATGATGGCCGAACCATGCTAGATGGATGGGTGAAATTTCAAAAATTTCCTAATCCTTCTATGAATCAAATTCCCTATGTTTTGAAAAATTATATTTTTTAGGGTCGGTCTTGCACTAAATAGAACCAGATTTGAAACCAATCAAAGAGGGAGATTTATACCTTATACGAATACCACACACGCAAATCCCAAGGTGGAAGTTCACACCCAAATCAGTCCTAAAACTAGCCTCCACTGAAAATGGCATAGTGTATAGGTGAAGTTGATTCGGCAACATAGCTTTCAGCAAAACTGCAACCTAACTGCTTGGATTGAATTAGGGAACTTGAGCCTGATATCCCTTGAATTTTTCTTACAAAAATCAGAGGAAAATTTGATCTATATCAGTCCTAGATAGCTGAGGTAAAACTGGGAGACAAAAAGGGTGCAGAAAGAACTAGAAACAACAAAAATATGAAGTTGTATTGAACTGGTCCACCCTCTCCTCTTTTTATAATCTCTTAGGCTATGTTTGGTTTGAAGGAAAATGCAGGGAAAGGAAAGGAAAGGAAAGGTAGGGAGACCTTTACAAATCTTGTATTGGTTTCCCTGTCTTTCCTTTCCTTTCCCTACATTTTCTTTCAAACCAAACATAACCTTATGAAGCTATCTCCTAATCGAATTAGAAGATAATCCAGATCAAAATCAGATCTAGACTCTAATTAGAGATATACCTTATCTTCTTATAAGATTAGGTGCTCCATATTCAGATCCAAACCCAGATTTGCCCCATGTCACATGACAACTTAAACTGTCATGTGACAACTTACTTAAGAATATTAATTATGGGCCTTAGGCCCATCAACTATAAGGCTCACGGCCCAAGGGTGTTGGATAACCAACTTAGGCCTGAAAGGCCCTGTTCGTTTATCGGTAAATAAGAGGGGGAAAGTTTATAGTGTTCTTTTTGCATTAAATATTGGGCCTCATAGAAAAGAGAGTTTCATTTACCCGGGTAAAACTTACCCATCTCCAAGTCGATAAGTAACTTGTCCACCTTAGGGAAAATTTTATAAAACATGATGGGACAAGTTTTCCCTTTTTAACATTAGTTTTTTATGGGTAAAAGGGACATTATATTACTTACTTGAAAATCAAAAGAACATGAGTAAATGAACTTATTAGGGTAGGTGTTACCTAGGAAGCATTTACTTGGGTAAGTGCACTTACCCAGGTAAGTGAGATATTTGTAAACGAATGGGACCTAAGTCATATCCATTTCCTAGGTGGGTAATTAACCTTCCCACTTGGGGGGAAGCTTACAAAACATAATGGGACAAGTTTGTCTGTTCTAAAATTGGCTTTTTTGGGTAAAAAAATTATTATAGAACTTACCTACAAATCAAAAGAATATGGGTTTACCTGGGTAAGTGTTTCTTAAGACAAGTTTGTCCATTCTAAAATTAGCTTTTTATGGGTAAAAAAGTCATTATAGAACTTACATGGGAATAAAAAAATCATGGATAAGTGTTTCCCAAGAAACATTTACTTGGGAAAGTGCATTTATTTGGATAAATGACCCTTTGAAAAATGGAGTTCTTAGTGTTATTTCCTTGAGCATCTTCATTTCTATAATTTTATTCTATAAAAATCTTTGTGGAAAGGGAAAGATGGATGAAGGCTAGCTTCTATAATCTCCATTTTAGTGTTACTAATTTGACAAACCCTAAGTCTTGTTTTCTAAAGCATTGGACGAGCCATAGAAAAATACAGTTTAGGTTGGACCTCTCTCACTATCTTGATTTATTAGTATTTTGTAGATTCTTGTTAGCACCTGATTTTTGCTCGGTCCATTGCCTGAACCTCTAATTTGCCTCAAATCCTCGATTAAACCATTCCAATTCATCCGAAACACCCAAAAAACCCAAAATTTACCCCGAGAGTCCTCATATCCACCGTTAAACTTGCCTGATACCTATCTAATGACCTTGGTCGACCCCCCACTTACACCTTAACCATTATATCAGACACAACCACCAAACCCAGGACCTTCCAAAATACCTGCCCATGAAATTTTGGCTCAAAACTCCTCCATTTACCCTTTCATCAAACAAAGGTTCCATTTTAAACTCTTTCATTAACCCAAATACTCAGAACCCAAAATCCCTTGATCTCGACACCTCTGAAACTGATCAAACCACATTTTTAAACTCCAGACACATCAAAACACCTACCCGTAAAGTTTCAACCCTAGATTTCCCCATTTGCCATCGAACCAAGATTTCGTTCTGAAACATCCCATTGACCTAAATTCCTACGATATTGACTTTCCTAGGCTAATCGGACATCATCATCATATCCTGGACACTCCCAAATACCCACCTATAAAATGTCATCCCAAAACACCTTTGCTTACCCCTCCATCGCACCAAGATTCCATTTTAAGGTTCTAGATTGACTGGATTCTAAATTTTCCCGATCCGGGCCTAATTGACTCAATCTGACCTTACCAATCACCTTATACTACCCAAAAACCCTACCCTAAGAAGTTTCATCCAAAACAGACCCTCTTTTCCCCTTGACCGCACCTAGATTCCGTTCTGAGGCTTCAGATTAGCTGAATCAAACCTTTTCCAGATTTTCCCGATTTGGGCCCACTTTGACCCAATCCAACCCGACCAAGCAAGTCAGAATCTCTAAAAACCTCATCCTATAAAATTTCAGTAAAAAATACTGCTATTCGCCCATCCATCTGGAAAGATTCCATTTTCTTCAATCTTGCTATCCCATTAGTACAAAAAACCCTCTTTTGGTCGAACCAATCTCAATCCCCCATTTTTCTTTAAACTAGAGCCATCCAGCATCGCACCAAACCCCGGTTTGACCCATTAACCCTTTTTTGACTCGTGTGTCCAAAGCCACCAGTCTCCCCCCTGTTTTTCGAAAATTTACGAAGATGCCCCTGGATACTCTTTGAAAGGAGGGGCTGGGCGCTTCATTCGGGGGTGGCAAGAAGAAGAGCCGAGGGAGAGAGTAAGGGACAGGAAAGCTTTGAGAGAGAAGGAGAGCTGAGAAGAGAGTTCAGAGAGGGAGAGAACTCGTGGCCCCCCACTCCAATGAAGTATAATCCGCTGCAGTGAACAGTTGTGGTTACTAGACGTATTCCAGCGCATCCTTGCCTTTCATGTGAACCTTGCCCTAGAAATCGTTGCCAATATCAGAAGCTGCTCGCATCATCAGCAAATTTCAGGCCAAATACCGATTCGGTTGAACTTTGAAGCACAAAATTTCCCTCAGTAATTCCTTTTCCCTCTCTTTGTTTTGCTCCTCGGCTGACACCCTCCCTGCTCAAATGTGATACACCCTCGGCAGTGAACTGTGTTGAGCCGTCTCTATAAAGAGCAAGATGGGAGTGTCGTTTTCCTGCCATTTACATAATCTGTTTTTTTTTTTGATATGGCGTTTTTTTTTTTTAATTCTGCTCTGTTTCTTTTTTGTTTTATTCTTTTTATTTTCCTTCGTTGGTAATCAGTAGTTTGATTTCTTTCTTAGCATTTTTCTTTGTGTTTTCTGTTAAGTTGTATAGGATCTGAGTTCTTGGTATAAGTTAACGATGGGGTCGCCATCGACTTCCTCTGTTTTCTGTTTTTTTTTTTTCTTGCTTGAATGTTGAGTTGTTATTCTCCCCTGTCATCCGTTTCACCTGCTGTGTTTACGACCGGTATCAGCTTTGTTTATTTTTGTTTCACTAATTGTTAATTACTGATTAGTTCTGATTTTGCATTATCGGTTTTAATTTGTTTGAGCGTAGGTCAAGTAATCCTCACCTTGTTTTGCTGTCTTAAGCGGTCCGGATTAAACCTTTCACAGATAGAAGAAGTGTTGTATTAATGGAGGGAGTAGGGGTTAGTGACAAAAAAAAGGTAACAAACCAGAGGTGTTTGAATATGTTCGTGTATTAAGCTGAGTGCAGATGGATGACAAAAGAAAATCATTTCACAGGGTTGTGCCGCTTAGTTCAGTTATCTTATTTATAAATTTTCTTCTGAGGAATCAACGTTGCTTTCTCTGTTCTGCATAGTAGTTAGTATTACGCTAGTATTTTTAGTTTATCATCATTATTGTTGTTGTTTTGTTTTCTCTTTTGTCAAAATTATGTTCATCCTCATAGCTTTGTGAGCTGCTCTGTTTTATTTCGTATCGAATACTGAGTCTAGATCTGTAGCGAACTGATAGTTCCAGACTGTATTTTATTTTATTTTATTTTTTATTTCACAATCCTTGGTATGTAGCTCATCCTAATCTTTTCATGAATATCCCTGATGACTCGGTGTAATTCAACATCTGTTAAGAAGTCCCAGTGCTGTATTATTCCTGTTCTGTAATTCATTGAATGCTTTATCAGCCATGCTTGTGAAGAACACCATTCCATCGTATGTCTTTGTTTTACCGATTGCTAAGTTTAATCAATCTCATAATCTCTACTTCTTTGTATGATTTCTTCTCAGATGGCCAATCCCATGGAAGACGTCCAACTTGGGCTCTTCCTGTGAAACGTCAAAGAAAATGGAGTGGTTAATATGTAAATATCAGCATTATGTCGATTAAAGGGAAGAGTAAAAAAATATAATATAAAAGAAAAATAAAATTAGAGATTTAAAGGGAGGAAGAATAAAGGTGGAAGGAGACGAAAGGGGTTGGTGACCGGGAGAAGGACAGTAGGTCATGGTGAACTTTCCATTTGCAGATTCAGAGTGAGAAAGGATGACGAGCCGGAGGGAGTAAACTAAACTAATCGTAAAAGGGAAATAAAAAAAATATATATAAGAAAAACAAAAAAATGTAATAATAAGTAAATCATAAATAAATCGAGCTAAGGGGGAGAATGAGCCATAAAAAGAAGCAAATAAAAAAAGAGAAAAAAATATAAAAAATATACAAACAAGTCAAAAAGTAGAAAAATAAAAGAAAGCAAAAAAATTTAAATTTAAAAATAATAATAATAAATAAATAAATAAATAAAATAAAAATAAGGTAATTTCATACAACAAATAAACAAAATGGTTTTGTAAGGAAATAAAAAAAGAGAAATATAAAATAGATAAATTAACAAAAAAATATAAAAAAATAAATAATAAATGATAAGGTAGATTATCCCTTGTATTGTTTTGCTAAGGTTTGTCTTTGTTTTCAGTTTCCTTAACTGTTCTTTTGTGCTTTTGTATGTTTGAGAATTCCCATGTGCGCCTCAGAGGGGTGTCTAATCCCTTCCCTTTTCCATCCAAGTCTTACCTGAATTAATTAGACCGGTGCCATAGGTTTTAGAGTCATTATTAACAAAAAAAGCATTTTGAAAATTGCTCTCGGAGGTCCCATCACCTCCATTTTTTTTTAATGATGAGTGGCGATTCTATTTCCAACCCAAATGGCAAGTGAGCCATTTTCCAATGTTCACAATTCTCTAATCTATATTCTTCATGCTGTGTTTTCTTTTAAGTTTCAAGAAACTCTGTTTTCTTTTGCATTTTAAGATCACGTACTCTATTGTGGTTTTGCAATTACTAGGGATGCTAGGTTGCAAATGCAAGGACAAACATCAATTCGTTTTGACCCTGTCAATCACAGTTATAGGAATCTTGGTGAGAGCCAATAACTTGTTAATGTCTTATGGTCAAGGGAAATTCACTACAACAAAATGGGCTTATATAGTAGCGAAAATATCCACCACTATATGTAAAAAAAAAAACCGTTGATATAGCTTTATAGTGGCGGATCCGTGGTAAATAGCTTTCCGCCACCGTATGTCGCATTGTTATAAGTTATAGTGGTCAGATATAAAACCGCCACTATAAATAGTCAATAGCGGCAGATAAGTTTGTTATGGCAACGTTTATATTTGCCGCTAAAATGTTGTTCAATTATCACAACTACTTGTATATGCCGTTATAGGCGATTATGTCTTTCGCTATAAGTATGCACTTTAATATATATATATATATATATATATATATATATATATATATATATATATATATATATAGTGGCGGATATATCTACCACGAAAAGAAAATGTACACAATAATTACAGATATATATGCCACTAAAGGACAATTTACACAAATTAGCAACAACTATATCTATCATTGTAGGTCTACACTTTAATATATAGCGATTGATATATCTGCTACTATACATTAAAATTTATCCAACCTGTATACTATAATTACATAAGAAACCTACTCAATATTAACATCACAAGTTTAAGAAAAATTAATATATTAATTAAAGATAAAATTACATCTAAATGTGAGTTATACATTAATGTTGTCAAAAAAATACAAAATTCCTGTTAATAAGCCACAAGAAAAAATAAAATATTGATCTTCAATATCTTCAACCATGCTTTTTATCACTCTTGTATTGATTTAACCTGAAAATCAAGGAAAGTATAAAAGTTAGATTGTGCATTATATACATCAAATTAAACATTAAATTGAAATAATTTATAGAAAGAAGAGCAACTGAAATGCTTTATTATGATATCTTTGTAATACTAAAGAACTAGTAAATTCTTTTCTTTAGAAAGATACAGTTATTGAATTGAAGCTTCAAGAATAAAAAAGTTGCATATTTTCCATGGTGATATAACTCGGAATTTGATTCAAATGCATGTGACACAAGATGTACTATTCATTCATAATATGATTCATGCTATGAGCTTGACCTTTAACTTAGTTCAGAACATAATAACTCCAAAGCATTAATGAGGACATTTGTTATTTTGTTTCATGATCATTGTTCATGTGCTCTCCTTGATTCATAGTTGGTAATATATGGAACATTTAATTCGGCAAGCCTCACCCCCAACAACTCTCCATCTCTCTCACAATCAGATTTGTTGTTGAATAATGGTTTCAATAAACTTAGTTATTTGCACTATGGACTTTTGCTATAATATTTAAAGGGCATGAATCTCAAGGTGGACCAGGAATTTCAACTCTCCCTTTTTCATTATGGGGATCCATTCCCCCAAACCCCACTCTCTGAATTAATATATAAAAATATGAATTGATATCAAAGTTGATCTATCCATTGAGATTATTTGACAAATAAACAAAGGAAAAATGTTCTTTTGTATCCAATTGAACTAATTAAATTTTGGATCCAGTAGGCTACCTCTATAATTCTTCTCTGTTTCTAAATTCTATATTATTGTAGAAATGTTGCTTTGTATTGGAGTGAAGGGATGAGAGATCCATCATATGGATGGCCGAACCCTGTAGGTAGGTTGGGCGAAATTTCAAAAATTTCTCTTTCTCATCTGGGAATCACATTCCCTGTTTTAGAAAATTTGCATTTTCAAGGATTAATCTTGAACTAAGAATCGGACCAGATTTGAAACCAAAAGGTAGGAGAGGGATATACCTGATACAGAATAGCAGTAACTCCCAATGAAGGTGTTCACGCCCAAAGAAATCTCCAAAGACTGCTCTCACTAAAAATGACACAGTGTAGGGTGGAGCAGAATCAACAATGTTTTTCCCAAGAACTGAACCCTTTAGCAAGAATTCGATGGAGGCTGTGAGCACGACTTCAGATCAGCCTTTCTCCAAAGACTGATATCAAGAACTATTCTTGATCGCTCTTACAAGAATGGAGATCGAACTGGCAATTGGCGACAACTGGAGGAGAATGCAGGGAGAAGATGACGCAGTCACACTGTTGCTGTCTTCTCTCTATGTGATCTAAGATCTGATGTTTGGGGTTTTTAGATGTGTTGAATGGTTCGCCCCTTCCTCCTTTTATAGACTTAAAGAGATCAGCTCCTAATCTCATTAGGAGTTTCTTGATTCAAATCCTTATTTGAATTTGGACTCTCTTTAAGTGATAAGGATAGATCCTTATCTTATCTGCAGGTTAGATCAGCTCTCCTAATCTTATTAAGAGGTTTCCAGATCCAAACCTCTATTTGGATCTAGACTCTCTGAGTGGATAGGGATAACTCTCCATCCTATCAACTGATCCAAATCCCAGATCCGCCCTTGTTTAACTAATCATATTAGACCAGTTCGAAATGGGCTTTAAGCCCAATAAGTCAACGTGCTTAGTAACCCTCCAAACTGTTGCCCAGTTGGGCTTCTTTCTATGGCGTGGAATCCAAACATTGATCTACGCATCAACCACATGGGTTCACCCAGCCTTTGTTACAAGGCCTGGCCGAATACACTGTTATGGACAGTGAAACCATGAGCCCATCACCATGGGTTCTTAATGGGCCTAGCACTTACACTAAGTGGTTCCTGGGCCAAGCCACCTTATAAAACCCAGGGACTGTGGGCAGATGCAAGATTAACCCATTATGTATTACCCTCAATGGTTTTACACTTAACCTCTCAGCCCATAATGATCAAATACTGCCCGACAAGAGAGGACCTCTCCCTCGTCTGCAAGGAACAGTGTTGCACTCTCTATTTACATGGATCCTGGGAATTAAAACCTTTTGCAAACATTTTGAAACCGTAATATATATGTATATTTTTATATATATATATATATATATATTTTGCTTAAACATATTTCATCGATTGAAATCGGTTGCTGGCAGCTTTGGTTTCCATAAGAGAGTGCATCCTCGATCATTACCTTTGTCCGACAAAGGGGCTGACCCTGTCACTATGATCACCCACTGAGATGAATTCTCAAACTGTCCCAACATACCCAGGTTTTGACCCCTCTAAGGATCTCACTGATTGGCATATCAAAGACAGCCCAATCCGATACCTAGTGCAATATCATAATCGAATCTAGGGGTCAGGTGTAACTTTCTAGTTTTGCCCATCAATCTCCAAGGTTTAGGGCAATACTGAAAATCTTGTCCGGTTCAAGGTTTCAAGTAAACCTACACTGCATGTACCTCAGGTCTCACCCTGGCAGCTGAAACAAGCTACTCCAACCAACTTGGCGACACATCAGTGTCAGCCTTGGCAGGATAAATCTCCCTAGACTTATCCAACGACTGTGAACATTCTAAACTAACACGAGTCTCATATGTGTCCAGTTTAAGGGTATTACACAGAAACACACCACAATAACTTGAATCAAATATGTACTTTATTCATTTACAATAAATGTCATAACGTACATCATTCTGATTGGAGCTAAGGGCATACACTGTCTAATATGGAGATGCAAATGGACTCTCTGGATCCTGGCTGTTGAAAAAAAATCAGAACAAGAAAAAAGTTTAAGAATCAGAAAAAGCATGAAAGTTGATAATAAACAATTTTTTTCATCACTAAAAAAGAAAAGAGAATTAACAAAATTATCCTCATTGCATCTGAACAGTTGATTATATGTACGTGCATCATACTCAAGACCTTCGCTTTGGATCATAAACTTCGGTCTGTCATGTTTAACAAAAATGAATACATAAGGATTGATGTCAATAATTAGATATATAAATTAAATAACGTAAGAGTGTTATATGCATTATACATTACCATTGATTTAACCCATGTGATGTGAGATCCAAGTGCATTTCCTCCAAGAATTACCATATGACCACATTTTCTCAATGAAGCTAAGTCATTACTCATTATTGATTTTAAGGATATTTCACACTATCCATGACCAAGTGCTTCATCACCCACCACCTTTTTAGGATCTTTACTAACAAGTATACTTCTTGCCACATTTTTTTTATGATATCCTTGGTAAAGGAGCTTCACATGTTTAAATGCCTATACTAAGAATACCTCATCCAAATTTTCATTTGCACATTGAATGGATTGATTGTTGTCGACACGTGAAGGAATGCTCCCAACTCGTATTTCCTAACAGTTAACAGTATAGATATTAAATATTGTTTACTTATAATAAATTAGTATTTATAACCGTACATTTACCTTATGTGGGATTAACACTACATTATATCTACTGGCAGAGGAATGCATTTGGTGTGGAGAATTCAAAGGAACATTTTTAGCATTTTGAACCTAAATTATAATAAACAAGTATCATTATCATATATAGTCAATCCAATTGGTATATGTATAATTATTTAGGTATTGTAAAAAATAATACTTACTTGTGTACCTAGCACAAGATTCCTTAATTCAGAAAAATTTGTAACTATATCCTTCATTTTGCCCTTTAAGTCACTGATTTTATCCTTTAATTGTTGATTTTCAATCTCCAACTCAATATTTGAGACATGTCTCCTTGGTTCAGGTCCCCATAAATCTATTGGAGTTGGACCTAATCCCATCAAGCGCACTCGATCACACCTTTCTGGTTTACCGATGACTTGAGAAAAAATATCATCTTGGGTGATAACACTTCTCTCTAAGGATCCTTCATTATTTTGTTGAGCAGATGCAAGCTCATCGATCTTTGACTACAATATATTAATTAAACAATTTAATTTATAAAATTATATGCAGAGTTAACACCACAAATAAGAAAATCCAAGTATATACCATAATCTCTACAGATGCATCATCGATAGGTCTGTCATCCTTACGAGTATGTGTTCTTTTAAAAAGAGTAGCCTTGTCTAATACTTCCCCAACCTCTTCTGCCTATTTTCATATATACAAAATTAATACCTTTTGGTTAGCAAATAAATTTTAATAGTTACTCAGAAAATATAAAGTTGAAACTTTACCTCTTTGCGAATCCGTGCTAAACTTTTCGTTCTTGCACAGTGGTTTATTTTCTTCAAAGCACGTTTGTTTTTGTTTACTTTGCTAAATGTCTAATATAGAAAAGTAAAAAAAAACAATATATTAGTATGCTTAAATAAAAAATCATTTTTAATGAATATAATTTGCATACCTTAAACTTTTCAAATTGCCACATTTGAAGCAAATTTACGCACTGTTCTTTAACAACACGATCCGTTGGAGGGGTAAGTTGTTCTGCTATTGGAACTTCAGGCTTATAAAAATCTCGATATAGAATACATTTCCATTGCTTCCATTTTGCATTTAGGTCCTTTAAACACCATTCTTTACGATCATTTGAAACATCAAACTTATCCTGCATTGCATATGTAAGAATGAGATTTTACATATCATAATTCATCACACATATTTGATTATTTGAAAAATGTTCAAATCCAAAATACAAATAGTGAATAAATTGAAAAGAATACCTTGATAAAACCCCAAGCATGATCTTTATTTGTATTCAATACTGTCTTCCAACTATCCACATCAACAGGTACAATATTTCCATTGCGTGCTATTGTGCCAATAAACTGAGACAGTTTTCCATCTTTTGATTGGCCATACTTAATTAAAAGATACAGAAATATGCTCATTATCATTTATTTTATACACATCTTTACAAAAAGTGGGGCCTCTTGTTTTCTTGTGCTATGAGGAATCTATTTGTGGAGGTAATTGGTCTTTGGTTCCTCCTGAGAATGATGAGAGGGCAAAGGGTCTAATTGGGGTTGAGAAGCTTGAGGGTGTTGCAAATGAGATTGCTGTTGTTGTTGTTGTGTTTCAATCTCTTGTTCTTCAACTTCCCTATTTAATTGAGAATTTGGGACTTGCTGCACTTGATTTATTTGAGATCGTTTTCTTTTTGATGTCCTAAAAAAAATCCAGGGGAATCAAAATCAAATGGTGCAACAAAGAAAGCCCATCTATGGTGTGGCCCTCAATATTCAGTCTTTCTTGGGGTAAGCTGGAACTGTGTGATATTATTTGCCAATATTCAGTCTTTCTTGAGGTGTGTCTTTCAATGCTAGACTGATAAGATCAAGTAACTTGAGCACATAGTTCATAGATCATCTACACTAAATGATATGATTCTGTTTATAAGCATAATTGTTCACTCAAATATGAATCATTAAATGAAATGTAATTAAACCATGATTAGACGAATCAAAATCAGAACTGAAGCAAATCTTAGCCTAGATCAATGTAATTAAACTGTGACAAAGAGAAAATGTATTAAGTGAAAATATATATATAGAGGGTGAACAACCCTCAAGCATGCAGAAAAAGTGTGTCTACATACATGCACAACACATTTACATTCAACTCCTCTACATAAGATCAAAATAAGATGGATGGCTGATGATCTGAAAAATGGCTAAGCTGGAACTCCCATAAACAGCCTTGAGGTGTTGGCTCTGCTATGGCTAGCTAATTATGTAAACCAAACCAATTCAGGGAAGGTATTTTACCAGAGTTCCCTTAAGAAAAGATAGCAAGGGAAGACTAGAAACAACATTTTATCTTGAAAAGATAGCGAAATGAAGCTCAACTTATTGAAGTTAAACAAACAAATTAAAGATTTCAAAACACACTAACAGCAGATGCTTTACCTTTAAAACATATTGGGAAGGAAGCCATCCTTTCACACAACTGACCTACTGTTTTACTTATTCAACATAAGGCAATATCAGTCACCAAAGGAGTTTTCAAGCAACCAAACTTCAGCAACTTAGAAGGGTCCAAGGAGGCTACTTCCTATCCAGGTCTGAATTGATATGACTGTTTGTTTTTGATTTAGTACCCAACTCCCTTTTCCCTTCATTTTGCCCAAACCAAAAGCCAACATCTAAGAGTAAGGATCCACACTTTATTTCAGACCCAAAGAGCATTTATTTCAAACAAGGGAATTCAGACTTTTACCTTTACAATAGAAAAACCAGGATTGAAATTAAACATAGAGACCTAGCTAAGGCAATCCAGCCCCGAACCTAAATCTCTTTAGACGTTAATTGCACAGGTGTTTTATCAATTAAACCTACAACTGTCTCAATCTGACAGGGGAATGAAGGGAGACTAGAATGGTGGTCCCAAAGTCAAAGTTTCGGTCCTGTGACTTTACGGAGACTGCACAATAATGTCCAGAACTTGAGGTAACATGGTATCAGCCTTCCTGCATGACTTCCAAATCCATAAACGCCCATCTAGTTTAGTCTTCCCTAAGCCTAGGCCCTAGGATGAAGGCAGCTGACGTCTGAGGAATAGGACAAGTGATAAACATAAAACAATGGTGAATCTACCCTTGGGATTATATTCACATCCAACCTGGACAAACCCAATCTGAAATCAACTTATAGACAAGACTGAAACCGGACTTAAGAATGCCAGATACTTCTTTTCATCATGCCCCAAGTCTGAGTTTCTCATAGATATGCCTGGTCTGTGTGCCAATTCTGAAATCCAGCAATAGTGATTCCCTCAAATCAAGAAATGATTCAGGAAAACAATAACATGGACAGGTATGATAATTGGAAAAGTTGCTAACACAGCTCTTGGAACACAGTTATCACAGTAAATTACCAACTTAGAATGTCAACAAGCTTGTACAAACCTAAGGATACTGAGACAAGCCATTAGCAGGAAATTATTCCCCTAAGACCCAAAACTTATTCAAAACCTCAGGAATAAACTGTGACTAAAGGAACTTCTTACCAAAATCTTCCTTACTGATTTACATTAAGCAAGCCATTAACACAGCAGACAACAAAACTGTTGTCAGTTGTTTATGTATTCAGGTTTAGTACCATAAGGGTACTGTTGTAATTTCTCCTCTGTTTATATTGTTCAACTGTACTAGTATAAATAATAAAATCATTCTTTCGCCCCCTAAGTTCTGGAGGGCTTTCAGTCACTCGACTCACCTCTCTTCTCTCTTCTCCTCTCCTCTCTTCACTTGCTCTTGCTCAACATGGTATCAGAGCAAGTCGTCCAGGCCTGAAGGGTGGTGTCAAGCTAACTACTGTTGCATCCAGTGCTGTCTCAAATCGAACTCCTGATCTGGTGAAGTCAGTTCGACCCAGAAGTTACAGAGTCTTTTTGTCTTCCAGCCCAGAAATTGCTCCTCTTGTCTGATCGACTGTAGAGAGACTATTGTTTGCAGTTCGTAGAGGGTGTTCTGTCTTCAGAAATTGCTCATCTTCTGTTTGGCTGCCTATTGTTTGAGGATTCGTAGGAGCTCTGGTTTACAGTCAAGGAGTTCTGGTTTACCATAAGGGAGACTATCATCTGAAACTAAAAGATGTACTATCATCCTTGTCTGTTTGGATGCCTATTGTTTGCTAAACTGTTTGATGACTGTTTGGCTACCCTACTGTTGTCTGTTCGACTGATGAACTGTTTTGATGCCTACTGTTTGATGCCTATTGTTTGTGAACTATCATCCTTGTCTGTTCGGATGCCTATTGTTTGCTGAACTGTTTGATGACTGTTCGGCTACCCTACTGTTGTCTGTTCGACTGATGAACTGTTCGACTGCCCTACTGTTAAGCGACTGTATTCCTTAACACAGTAAATGTATTCGAACTTTTTTGTAGTTGGTATTGTGGACTGTTGATGGTCTGTTTTGGCCGACTAATTGTCTGCTCAACATTAATCTTATTAATTGACTGTTCGGCTACCCTATTGATCTTCTTGACTGGTTAGCTATCAGCCCTACTAAGTAGGTCATTCAGCAGTGTGCAGACTTGTTTCAGTGAAACCGTAGGTCAGAAGGACCTGTTTCAGTACTGCAACAACAGTGTTCAGTTTGTTGTTTGTTCTCAGTGAAGCTGTAGGTCAGAAGGACCTGTTCTTGTACTGCAACAACAGTGTTCAGTTTGTTATTTGTTCTTAGTGAAATTGTAGGTCAGAAGGGCCTGTTCTTGTACTGCAATAGCAGTGCTCTTTCTTTTGTTCTCAGTGAAACCGGTGGTCAGAAGGACCTATCTCTGAAATAGTCTTGTATGACTGTATCTTTTTGGTTGCTGTTTCAACTTTTTATTCAGATATCATGGGCAGTGAAGATTCAGCCACATCTGAAGTTTCCTCAATGCTGAATGGAATGGGTGGGGGTGACTTATCCTTTTCCATGGCTGTTGTCCCTCTTGATGGTTTAAATTACCTAGAGTGGTCAAGAGGGATCAAATTATACATCACGGCAAGGGGGAAGATAGGCTATATTAATGAGAGGATAAAAGAACCATCCTCCAGGAGTGCTGAATATGATAGATGGAATCAGGAGAACAGTATTGTTATGTCCTGGCTCTTGGTTTCCATGCAACCTCAAATCAGGAAGAATTTCATGTGGGCTGAAACAACGAATGAAATCTGGGAACAAGCAAAGTCTACATATTCAGAATTGTGACACTATGCCAAAATTTATCAACTGCAGGCAGCATCTTCTACTTGTAGACAGGGGGAAAGGTGTTTATTGGTCTATTACTCTGACTTAACATCTGTCTGGAAGGAGTTGGATCACTACCAGAGTGTGGATTGGAAGTGTGATGAGGATGCTAAGAAGTACAAACAGCTTGTCTCCCAGCAAAGGGTGTTTGCATTCTTACATGGTCTGAATCCTATGTATGAATCTATCAGGGTTCAGATTCTCAGCTCTAAGGATCTCCTTTCTGTTCAGGAAGTCTATGCTCTTGTACAATCTGAAGAAAGCAGGAGGAAATTTGATGAACAGCCCTGGTGGGGATGCTGTTGTGTTAGTTGCAAAAGGAGGTGTATCTACTGGTGTGGGATCTTCTTCCCGGAAAGGAGATCTCCAGAAAAAAACAGAAGATAAGGAAAAATTGTGGTGCACTCATTGCCAGAAACCCCGACACACCAAAGATACCTGTTGGGATCTTCATGGGAAACCAAAATGGGCTCAAGATCTGACTAAGAAGCAAGGTTCAGAGGTGAATAAGAAGTACAGACAACAAAGTACAAAGAAACATCACATGGCCAACATGGCTACTCGGGAGAATCAGCCCCACATTTCTATTGTGACTCAGACACATCTCACTAGACCTGACCCGAGGGAGGACATTATGAATTCCTTCTGTGACCATTTAGAGCTCTATGGTAGAGTAATTCGTCAGATGGATACTCCTCCCTCAACCTCATTTGCATCTACGTCAGGTAACCCTGCCACTGCTTTCCATGTTGCTTCTCACACCCCTGACTCTCCATGGATCATTGATTCTGGAGCATCAAAACATATGACTGGTACGTCCTCTTACTTTCAAACCTATCACCCTCTTTCTGGAAGAGACAAGGTGAGACTAGCCGATGGATCATACTCTTCCATAGCTGGTCAAGGAACTCTCTCTCTTCCTCTTGACCTTACCCTTTCTGATGTTCTTCATGTTCCAAATTTTCCCATTAATTTGTTATCTGTTAGTAGTGTTACTAATTCCTTGAATTGCTCAGTGACTTTTTCCCCTTCTCATTGTGTGATTCAGGATCTGGCCTCGGGGAGGACGATTGGTAGGGATCGTATGGCTGATGGACTTTACATGCTGGAGAATAAGGCTGGTCTTCATGTTATAGAGTCTATGAGTCAGTCCTGTAAGAAAAAAGTCTATTTATGGCATTGTCGTCTTGGTCATTTGTCTTTTGAGTCTTTGAAAGTTGTATTCCCAGAATTGTTTAATTCCATGTCTGTTTTTGATTTTTCTTGTCAAACGTGTCAGTTGAGTAAGCATTATAGAACTCATTTTCTTCAAAGAAATAGTAAATCTGAATCTCCGTTTCACATTGTTCATTCTAATGTGTGGGGCCCTGTTATTTTACCATTTGAGAGTGGCTACAAGTATTTCATTACCCTCATTGATGATTATTCTAGATATACTTGGGTATACCCGATGCGAACCGGGGAAGAAGTACCAAAAATCATTCAAGATTTCCAGCGGATGGTCTTCACTCAATTTCAAACTGAAATCCAAATTTTCCAATCAGACAATGCAAAAGAATTTTTTCATAGTGACTTCACGGAATTTTTTGCTTCGCATGGTTTCCTTCACCGTAGCTCTTGTGCCCGCACACTACAACAAAATGGTGTGGCCGAACGGAAGAACCAACATCTCCTTGAAGTGGCTCGAGGTTTACTACTTCATATGAATGTTCCCAAACGGTTTTGGCTTGAAACTGTTCTTTGTTCCACTTAGCTTATAAACCGTATGCCCTCTCATCGGTTAGAGTACAAAGCCCCACATCAACTTCTCTTTCCTAAGGCTCCCCTTCTTTCTATTCCTCCTTGTGTCTTTGGTTGCCGGTGTTTTGTCCAAATCTGTCTCCCACCCGTGGGAAATTGGATTCTCGTGCTATCCCTTGCATATTTCTTGGTTACTCTTTCACTCAAAAGGGATACCGTTGTTTTGATCCTGTTTCTCGTAAATTCTATGTTTTCATGGATGTTTCTTTCTTTGAAGATGAGTCTTTCTATCTTGTTTCTCCTCAGGGGGAGTGTAGGCATGAGGAGAAACTGGTTCAGCTTCCCGCTCTCCCTGACCCTCCACCTTTTCGTGTTTTTTCTCGTCGTCGCAAAGGCCAACCAAATTCAAGAGCTGTAGAGAATCCGGAAGCTGTACCTCCAGTGCCACCAGACTCCTCGGGGGAGGATCATACTCATTCAAGTATTTTGGCTCTCAATGATGTCCTTGAATTTATTGAAAATGATTCCTCTACTGCTAATGATCTTGACCGTCCTATTGCTCACAGGAAGGGTGTTAGATTGTGCACCACTAAACATCCCATTTCCAACTTTGTCTCCTATGAGAACATTTCATCCTCATTCCGTGCCTTCCTCACCTGTATTGACAGTGTCCCTATCCCTAAGAATGTGGCAGAATCTCTTTCAGTTCCTGAATGGACAAATGCCATGAGGGAAGAAATTAATGCCCTTCACAAAAATGGCACATGGGAACTTGTTGATCTTCTTAAGGGAAAGGTTCCAGTTGGATGTAAATGGGTGTTCACAGTCAAGCATAAGGCTGATGGAATAGTGGAAAGGTATAAAGCTCGCTTAGTGGCAAAGGGATTTACTCAAGTGTATGGAGTTGATTATGCAGAAACTTTTGCCCCCGTTGCCAAGATGAATTCCATTAGAGTCATTTTCTCTCTTGCAGCTAATCTGGATTGGGTTTTACACCAACTGGACATCAAGAATGCATTATTGAATGGTGACCTTGAAGAGGAAGTGTACATGATTCAACCTCCTAGTTTTCTAGCCCAAGGCAATGAATAGAAAGTGTGCAAGTTGAAGAAGTCCTTATACAGGTTGAAACAATCACCAAGAGCTTGGTTCAGCAGATTCCATGTGGCAATTCAGCAGAAAGGATACAGGCAATGTCAATCAGATCACACACTGTTTATGAAAAAAGGAGAAGGTAAAATTGCTGCTCTAATTGTATATGTGGATGACATAATTGTTATTGGTGATTGGGAGGATGAAATTCAGAAATTGAAACTTTTTCTTGCCACTCAGTTTGGAGTGAAGGACCTGCCAGATACTTCCTTGGAATTGAAGTTGCCCGATCAAAGAAGGGTATCTTCAGGACACTGGAAAGATGGGGGTGAAGCTAGTTGACTCTCCCATTGACTCCAACCATAAATTAGGTGACAACTGTGGTGAATCGCTCAAGGATGTGAAACAATTTCAGAGGCTTGTAGGGAGATTGTTATACCTTTCTATGACTCGCCCAGACATTGCATATGCTGTTGGTGTCCTCAGTCAGTTCATGCATGCTCCTAGGTCTTCTCATCTTGAAGCAGCAGAGAGAATCCTCCGATATCTAAAGAAGTATCCGGGTACTGGTTTGTTGTTTCAAAAGCACGGACATTTGAAAGTTGAAGTTTATACAGATGCTGATTGGGCTGGATCCCAAAGTGACAGAAAGTCTACCAATGGCTACTGCACCTTTATAGGAGGGAACCTTGTTACATGGAGGAGTAAAAAGCAAAATGTGGTAGCTAGATCCAGTGCTGAAGCTGAATATCGTGCTATGGCCCACGGGGTTGCTGAAGGCATGTAGATAAAGAATTTGTTGGGGGAGTTGGGTTTCCCAGTGACCAAACCTATAACTCTATTTTGTGATAACAAAGCAGCTATAAGCATTGCTGCCAATCCGGTGCTACATGATAAAACAAAGCACATCGAAGTTGACAAGTATTTTATCAGAGAGAAAGTTATTACATGCGAAGTGTGTACCCCCTATGTCACTTCTGAGAACCAGCTTGCAGACATCTTTACAAAGGGTTTAAACCTTTTCAGACATCATGATCCTTGTGACAAGTTGGGCATGATTGATATCTATGCTCCAACTTGAGGGGGAGTGTTGTCAGTTGTTTATGTATTCAGGTTTATTACCATAAGGGTATTGTTGTAATTTCTCCTCTGTTTATATTGTTCGACTGTACTAGTATAAATAATAAAATCATTCTTTCGCCCCCTAAGTTCTGGAGGGCTTTCAGTCACTCGACTCACCTCTCTTCTCTCTTCTCTCTTCTCCTCTCCTCTCTTCACTTGCTCTTGCTCAACAAAAACTACTCATCTAGAGATCATTGTTCTCCTCAAGGAAACTCCATCATATATATATATATATATATATATATATATATATATATATTCCAGCTGCAGAAAGAAGAGAAAAACAGGGTAAAGATTCCAAGAGACCTCAAATTTCAACTACCTAAAAACAGAATTTACAAACAACTGCTATTGGGAACTTGGAGAAAACAAACAGAACTGCTTTGTACTTTTTGCAGAACACAATAAAAAGAAACCACTAAGGGCTTAAAACTTACAAATACCAGAATGTTGTTTAAGAGTCAACACCGATTGCCCAAAAGGGGAACCGGCGTGGGAAATGGTATTCACACTATTCTCAGAACTCCCCAGTGGAGTCGCCATTCGGTGAACGTTGGGGAAACACCTCCAGCATTCACAGGAATCAACAAAGGAATTATCAGACCATTAATGATTCTTACCATGCATGTTGGTTTGAAATTGCAAAATACAGGAATCCTGATTCCTGACCCATGATAACATTTCTGATCCATTAATTGGTAGCAGAGAATATCCCACCGATGAGAGAGCTAGTAGCCCCCAAAAAGCAAGGTGATATCTACAGCAGTATCTACTGTAGATAACACTGCTACTTGGCTACCATCTCTACAGCAGGACTCCTACTAGCCCCCAAAAAGCAAGGTGATATCTACAGAAGTATCTACTGAATTGGATAACTAGAGAGATAAAAGAAAGTGAAAAGCAAACAGGTATGCAGGACTAGTTGAGGTGTTGGCTCTGCTATGGCTAACTCATTATGTAAAACCAAACAGGTATGCTATTTCTGAACTTCCACAGCCCTAGATTTTTACTTATCCAACCAACTACTACCCTCAATTTCCCTTCCATCATTATGTTTCTGCAATGTAGCAACTTTCCAATCTCGATCCATGTAGTATGGCTAGCAGTTCAGCATGTGTACAATATGCATAACGAACACTAATAAAGCAGAGTTGTTTTGATACAAACACTAATAAAGCAGAGCTGATCTATCAATTTGTCCTTTCATATTATTTGGTTGATATGCTGCACACCTTACTAATAAAGCAGAGTTTATCTACACACCTTAACTAATAAATAAGAGTTGACCATATAAAGCATATAAACATTAGAATTAGAAAGAAAAAACACAAACACATCTATATGGTGGATTCATGTAATCCCCTAAAACTCCTCACCATGTCAGTTCGCATATCCATAGCACTACAATATCATATAAAGCATATCCATAGCACACATTCCATGGCATTCCAATATTAGAGAAGATAGCCAAAAGAATAAACAGATTAAACAATGAAGTTATTACTTACATCCTTTTCCAAAGCTAACTAGATGTCACAAAGCCTATGCAGAACACCTTATGAATATAATTAATCCTATAAATTCACAACAATCAATATAAGTAAATAATATTAAGGGTAGGATAAAAAATGGTAGTATCAGAAATGAAGTCATTTAATGGAACCTAGGAGTATTTTAATATCTCTAAATACCAAAGCATTCAAGACAATCTAGGTCTGACCTAAATCTGATGAATATAGTTATGCTTGAAAAATTTTGAAGACTTATGCCTTTGAAGCCCAAAAAGCACAAAACCCAGTTTTGAGGCTCTGTACTTTGGGACTTAAAAGTGTTGATACATACATAAGTATCAAGTCCTATCGCAGACCATACACTGACAAAGGCCCAAAGGTTGCATCCTATCATATTGGTTGTCTAGATGACACACCAACAACTTCAACTACATATTTCAATTACATGACCAAAACATTAAACTGAGAATTCATCTACATTACAAGGTTGCAACTCAAGTGACTCCCATAAGTTTTCCATTAAATCAACTTTGGAGACTTGATCAAAATCTGGGAACCCATTAAATCAACTTTGGAGAATTCATCTACATTACAAGATTGTTGCCCAAATTTTCATTAGAGCCGTCCCCATCCTCACTTACATCCCTAGTTATAGTTATATTAGATTTGTCCCCATCTGGTTGAGTTGATGAATTCAACTGGTGTGATCATCTCAAACTTGGCATTCTTAAACTCTCCATTTTGGAAACAATAACTACAGAAGCATCAAAGGGGTTCCTGCTCCCAATTCTCAAGGAAAGCACTCTAAGAAGAACAAACATATATAATAAAGAGGGGAAAAAAGGCCATCACACTCACCAGTGCTGGTAATGGTGCCAGCTATCTGGTGTCTTGGGAGGGCTGAAATTGAAATGGACCTAACCTCTAGCATTTTTAACATGAAATGGCTACTCTCAGACTCAAAACCGCCTTGTCATATTTGTCAGCCCAAGGTTTAAGATTTAGGAACTTATTTTAATTCTTCTAGAGTTTCCAATTACTTATACAACACTAACCCTGAAATTATTTTCTACTTTTCTTTTGATAATCTTTGAAATTCCTATTAAATATTCATCTAAATAAAGTTAAAAAAGAAGAAAAAATATAGAAAAAAAGAAACAAAATTTAGGCTCTCAGCACACACCACAGGAAAAGAGTCTAATAACATACACCATTTATCAATGCAGACCCAATTAGAATTAGTAGTAAATAGTCAGGAGATTTCTATTTATTTTTTGATCCAAAACCATCTAACACCATCAAAATAAACAAGCAAAACAATCAAACTTTCATTTGCCATTTACAGTAATAACTAAGAAAGCTTTCATTTGAAACCTAGGCTTAAAATACCAAAATATCAGGCCCTACAATGCAGATTCCAGACTTCTTTTTTTATCACTATGACAGTGGTAGTTACAATTTCTACTGTTCTAGTGAAATTTATCACTAAGATATAAATATTATTAATGGCCAAACCCAAAAGTAACTGAAAACATTCACTAAAAATGAAATATAATTGTAACCAACCACATTATTTTCCTGATTTTCTTTTAATGATTTACTTTCCTGGTTTCCAGGTAACATGTTATATGGCATAATGATACCAAACATTTACAGTTCTAAATCTGGTTTCCAGGTAACAATATAACTGTAACCAACCACATTGTCTTTGTAAACTCTTCATTTGCTTAATGTCATGGGTATGGATTGGCAACCTAACTATCAACTGGGTTACCAAGCTAATCCTATTGAGGTCAGGCCAGCTCAGGCACCAAATAACCACAACCTAAACAGCATAAATTTTGAATTGCCCAGAAAGATTTATGTTGAAGCATACACCTCATAAGCACAAAAGGCTTATGAGGTGATGAGTTGTTAGCTCCCTCCAAGGTTTAGCTTTTGATGGGGAAAGCAAATGAAATGTCTCACATTTGGGCTCAAACTACCTCTTCCATTAGACAATGCCTAATGTCACAACCTCTTTTTAACAACTACTAGTTTTTTGTAGATGCTCAAGCATCAACAAATGTTCAAGCATTTGTAGATGAACTTGCTCAAGCACAACCAGCATCAATTCATGGTACTACCAGTTGAAAGAGTCAATTCAAATACGCATTAATTAATAAATAGGTTGTTGTGAAGCAAGTTTTGAAGCTGAACTTGGCAACATGGCATCTCTCTCTTAGCTTCTATAAACACTGACACATGCCCATAAATAAATAAACAAAATAGGGAAAAACAGGATTCATGCAACCAACTCCATATAGTTGGGACTAGAACAAGGCTTAGGTGATGATGATTTATCTGTGCATGGTTTGTTTGAAGATTTTGATTATCATAATTACAGCTTACAATTATCTATCAATTGAATGAGCCAAGATTCATGGCTTCTGGGTTTGTCTTTAAGGGTGAAGTCTGGGTGCTGGGTGGCAGGCAACTTGGAGGGGCAGGACTAGAGATTGTTTCTTTCGGGGAAGTATTCATGCCCAAGCTGCAGAAGTGGCATCTAGTGCCGGAGATGTGGCTGAAGCACCTGCAATCACTGGAGGAGAAGGTGCCTTGTGTGGTTTGTTTCAAGGGAAGGATGTTTGGGCTGAAGATGGGGTCTAACATGGTTGTGGTTTGGGATGGAGGAAGGGGTGGGGCAGCCTGGGTCTGATAGGGAGAACATATGTGGAGAATGGTTTCAAAGGGAAAATTCTGGGAGTTGGGGAAGACAGTCTTTGGGCCTTGACTGAAGAGCCATTCATGATATTTGAGCTTGAAACCAGTGTAGAGATGGCTCTGAAATGGGCTAGGCCCTCTGAAGAAACTGTTCAAACTAGAGAAATAAGGGTAGAATTGAGTTGGAATAGAATTGATTCAGAGCTTGGCTTGGATGGGTTTCAGCTACTAATAGACAACACCTTAATACATTTGTAGAAGAGAGAAAGTGGGTCCTTTTTTACTTCCCTCTCCTGAAGCTAAGTCATTCCAGTTTTGATCAGCTCAATTTCTGATTAGTTGAACAGACAGAGCAAAGGAACTCATAGACTTATGAGTGCTGAGTCTGCTGACTGCTGACTGCTGATGTTTTGGGTACATCTGTGGTGAAAAAGACTACTAAAAGGAAGGTGGGGCTTCATGCTGGACAATGGGAAAGATTTTTTTCCCTCTTATCTACTCCATTTCTACATATTAACATGAACCTGTCTCTTTTCACTTCTCATCCTCATTTGGGGATTTTCTGGAACTTGGGTGAGCCTTAAGGGATTTTGAAACCTCTCACTCTAAATCTGCTTCTGAATTAATAAATTTATTATCATTCATCAAAAAAAGGGATTTTGAAACCTCTCAAGCTGTGGAGTTGCTCAATTCCATGGAAAGTGTGCTCACAACCTGTTTTAGAATAGGTATAAATGATTGATTATGCTAAGGTGCTGTAGCCAAGAAACTATACGTTCCAAAATTGAAGAATACAACCCAACTAAAGACCAATTGATAGCAGTCTCAAGGTAAGAATCCTTTTCTCTTTCTTTCTCTCTCTCTCTCTAATACTGCAACTTAGTCTCTGGCCATCATTGCCAGTTCACTTGAATGATTCAAATAAGCTTTGTACTTAGCTTTATTACTTATGGACAACTTGGAACAGAAATTTTCTTGGTACAAAAACTCCTGAATCAAGAATTCAATCCCTTGTTATTGATACATTAATTGAAACTTGGAAATCCAGATCTGAAGTAACAATACATACATTTAATTTGAAGAGTTATATAGAATCAAGAATTTGAATTGGGAAGAGGAGTTCGTGCAGATGATTCGAGTTCAGGTTAAGTACAAAATGATTTGTTGGTTCTTCACTTATTGGGTTATCTTCCAATAACAGATATTGAAGATGCAAGGTAAGTGTTTGGAAAAATACCAAAGAGATGTTTTTTAACAATAATGACCATTGGTTATATATAGATGGATGATCTACATTAGTATGGATCTTTTAGAATTATTGGTCATATGTGTTAGGAGGTAGGAGGACTAGGGACAGTGGAATGAGGAAAGGAACTTGTCTCTTCTTGAGAACCAAAGGACCAACAAAGCTTATGGCACTTTGAATTGCCGATTTATGTCCATTTATTACATTTATTAGATACATATATGGAAAGCTGATTTGAATCAATAGATCATCCAAATTAAGGGCATGAGTGCATGACTAAACCTAATTAAGCAAAATTGAACATTCTTGTTCACACTTGACTAATGTTCATGGTTCTTTTCTAGCCTCATTTTCCATAGCATTGCTGAAGAAATTGCATATATAGTTCCTAAAATTCAATTCTGTTCAGATGATTTCAACCACTAGTAATTCTGGATTGAGTTGTCTTCATATTTCTAGTTTAGATATTTTCCAAAGTTCTCCTAGTTTCCCATTTGTGAGTGCCCCACACCTTTGCTGATTGATGGAAAGGTCAAATTATAGATTGGTCTGAATTAATTGGGTTCTTGGGTGGGGCTGGGTCAGTCTTAATCCAAGCCTGAACACAAAATCCAGGCCCAAGATTGGAAATTTGTGGGCTGGGCCAGGCCTGGCTAGAAATGATCACCCCTACATATTGTCTTTCTGAAGAGAAAATGTATTTATGATCGGCCTCGACCAATATGGCTTGAAAATAAGATATGTTTGATGAAATTCTGAGCATATTTCAGCAGATTACTTAGATTATAGCTGTTGCTACAAAAAAAATGTCAGAGAAGTTCTCTATGCATCCCTGTTTTTTAGTACAGATCTATTACTTGATTTACAGTCTACTTTTTTTTATAAAACATCATTATACATGGGTTCTGATCTATACTTGTTTTAGTCATACTAATTTATACGTTCTTCAAACCGGGGGAAAAGAAATTTCTAATATTTTAAAACTATATGCTTAGGAGTTTTTTTCTCAGAGGGCTGTAATATTTAGCCATATTTTCATTAGAGGGTTATTTTGTGTAGTCATACTTCTTTAACTGTATTGCACCCTCCTATACATACCCCCTTATTAGAGGGTTATTCTGAGTTTAGAAGTAAATTGTCTAATAAGAAACAGATCTGATGATCAGTTTAAATCTCACCATTTTCTTTTCTTCCTTATATTTTGGGGGAACTGATATGTATTGTATTAAATATAGAAAAAAGAGTATTGTACATGAAAGGATGAAGAAAAACAGCCATTACCCAATGTTGGTCCTGACCATGAGAGGCTCATAAAGGAAATGCATGAAAGAAAAGAATCTAGGATTTTTCACCAACTAGGCCCTCTTGGCAGGCATGCACAACAGGGATTTACGAATCTAAAGTTTGACAATTGTGCACCTGGGAACATAAACTCCTTCACCAATAGGTGGTTAATTTAGAATAATGTGGTGAAGTCATGGTTATGGTGATGCTAAGAATATAAGTACTAATATTTCTTTATTGGATTGAAGTGACATAAAAATGAAAATAAACATTTCAGTGATTTATAATAAGTTTTCAATTTTCTTTTGTGGGGGTTGGGGTGATTGGGGGGTTGAATTGGTTAATGATGAATGAAAGAAGGCTATTGGAGTTTGAGACTCTTGGCTTCAAGAATGGACATATGATTCAGGAGAGGGGTGATGATGTCTATCTTGTATTGGGGAGCAGTTATTTGGGGATAGTTTATTCTAGTCTCTTCATAAGAGATGACTAACAACATGGGATACAGAGATCGGTTAAAAGTTAAAGGAACATAACTTGTCTTGTAAATGGGAACTTTGCTGGAAAAAAATCTTGTAAATGAGACATGTAGAAGACTTGATAGAAAGGTCTGCTTTCATGTGGTTGATGTTGTTCTAGACTAGATGCTTGAGATCCTCAAGTGATTGATTTTGGAAACAACTGCATGACACACATTTAAGATTATATTATTGACTATGAATTTGTTAAACTTGGTTGATGGTTTTGTATCTATGTCTAATTGGTTTTGTATCATAGAGCTAATTGTTCATAAAGGTGTTGCATGGATAATTCTGATCCTAAGTTCTTCCTCTTCCTTAGTGGGCCTCTTGCTTCTAACTTTTCCTCTCGGATTTTTGTCATCCTTAAGTAGATGTTGGTCAGAATTTTGGACCATCCATTCTGTTCAAATTGGTTTTAATTTAGATTGGTTCCAACCCAAACCTGGTCCATTGACACCTATATTTTTATCTTCTATCAATGACTTGGATATTTGTTCTTCTAGATGTACTTGAAAGGCCTAAGTTCCAAAATATATATCCTCTGTGGGGGACCCTTCACTAGCCATAATAGCTATGAAGGAAAAGAGAAAGAAATGGGAAAACTCAAGAGGATATATATTCTTTTATTTATATTGCATGGTTAATTAGATTTTCATACATTATTTTATATCTTCATAAATGTGATTTCTAACTTATTTTCTATTACTTTCATATACGTTGAACATGCTAAAGGAAATACTTTACATGTGTAGATGGAGACAAATTTGATTAAATTTTACACGTCAAGTTTTTCTTTTGGATTGAGTTTCATGTATTCAAGAACTTCGCTGAATTTGTAATAGATTTTAAACACATAAATGTGTTAAAGCACCTTGAGATTCAATTCATTATTTTAATTATTTAATCTTTTATTGGAATTTTGTGTTCAAGCTCCATTTTATATTATGAATGAAATAAGTTGTGCTTGTATTCAGTATTTCAGGGTCTAGCCATAGTTTCTTGGTTCACAATTATAGATTCATAATTTTAGTTACAGACAATTAAAAGCTGTATCTATAGATTCATGTTTTTTGTTACAAGTTGCTTAAACGGTGACTATAGCTTTTAATTTTTTAGTTTCGAATAACTTAAATCCATAGCCATAGGTTTGCATTCTTATCTACGATCAAATTACCATAGCTATAGGTTCATATTTTCAGCTATGGTCAAATTACCATAGCTATAGGTTCATAATTTTAGCTACGGTCAAATTACCATAGCTATAGGTTCATATTTTTAGCTACGTAGAACAAAAAACGTAGGTATAGATCCACATTTTATGGCTACGGATGGCTCGCAACGGTAGCTATATAGTGACGTTTAGCTACGGTTATAAAACAAACCCTAGCTATAAATTCAAGTTTTTAGTTACAGACAAGTTAAAAAGCGTAGCTATAAACACACATATCATTATCAATTCAAGCTTTAGCCACGGGTGTAGACTGTAGCTATAGGTTAACTATAGCTATTGATTCTAGCATTCGTAGCTATTGCCTATAGCCACTGCAATAGTACCTACAATTTTTTTACCGTAGCTAGTTCATAGCTATTCCCCTATAGCTACGGTTTTTTCCATAGCTATAGGTCAATTTTCTTGTAGTGGAACGATTCCATGACTTGATGTAGTGTTGCTAAGAGGGTCATTTGAAAACATGGGTTTCTGTAAGCATTTCACATTTGTTGCCAACTAATGGTCTAACTTAGATGGTTTCTCATTGTCCAATGTTCTAGTGGCATATACACCCCCACATCAGTCATCTAACTCAAGTTAAATTGTATTGTCACACAACAAACAAAGATTGAACACATCTAGCTTCTAGGATAGGAAGTTGGCTTCATGTTTCAATTGTTTAGATATTTAGAACTTCAATTATGAAGGTTCTAGATCTTGGGGCTTAGAGGAACATTATCTTGCACATAAAAAAGGCAAGGTAATACATGGGAATATGAATATTAAGTTATACCATGAGAGAGGGCTTGGAGTATGGTGTGTTGGCAAGAGATTAGAGTAAGCATTAGTTTTTTTGAGATCAATCTGATTAATTCCCTCCACATGTGCCACTCTCAGGTCTCCCAACTTCATACTTGTTGATAGCACTTGATGCCACATTTTGGAATTGTCAAGGATTACCGATATGGTATCAGAGATGAGGTGCAAATCATATAAAGAATTTGAGATGGATTGAGATAGACTACATAGAATCCTAGATAGAGTCTAAAAGTTTGAGTTTGAGTTTGAGTAGGTTTGGTTTTTTTTAGTCTATAAATATGATGTAATTACTATATTCAAGCAATCCAATGTTTTATTAGCCTTCTTTGAAGTCTAACATGGTATTAGAGCCAAAGGTATGAACCTAGAGGCCTCCCACCATGCTTCTTGTGTTTTCAGCGAGTGGTCAGAATCCTAGCCACCCATCGGGTCCGCTGTCTCTATTTACATACTAGATTTCCCATTTAGTCACTTGTTTCTCTTCACCAGTTTAGCCACCCGCCAGGTCTGTTCTCTCCATTTACTTGTTAGGTTTCCCATTCAGTCACATTTTTAGTTTCCTTTGTCCCTAATATTGTTGCTATCTTTATTCTTCTAGTTTTACTTTCAGCTTCTCCCATCTTTCTATTTATTGACTTCTAGAGACAAGTTCACCTATCAGATTTCAAGCCCTTAATCCAACATAGCTTTGAATCGTATTGGTTTAGACACCTTCTACATTTGACATTACCCTCATAAACTCCTTACTACTGGGATCTTCAATCATATAATCATATCATCCTTAGAAACAAATTTACCCCTTCCCCACCTTTTTTTACCCTCTTGCTACTTCACTGATGATTCATCCTCGTGTATATTCCTCTCATCTGCCCTATTATTGGACTTCTTTCCACACAACATACCTTCTTTACCTCTCTTCTCTCTCTTCTACTTGTTTTCCTCTCTATTTCTGTTCATATATGGTCATTATTGGTCCATTTAAGATAGGCTCTAAAATCCAGCCCATTGAGGCATCTTAGTTGACCCAATGAGCTCTATTGGTGGCCTATTTTGGCCTAACTTCAATCTGGCCTGTGTTAGCCCAATTTCTTTCTTGTACAAGCCCATAGAGGCTCTTTTCGTTTTGAAGAAGCAATAGGTTATTGTCATTATGATCTACGATTGTCATAGCTAGCCATCCATTACTTGCCACACCATTTTCACAGTTAGATTGTTTGCTACATTGTCATCACCGCAACTTCAAGTTTTGGATATATGCACATCGTCACCTCCTTAGCACATCATATCATAGCTAGGAGATGCAAACACATCATCATTATTGTAGCAAGGTTGAAGCAATGCCATATTTTAAGCATCCTTTGAACCACAAAAGGACTTGAAGGGTTGGAAGCCATCACCATCAACTTACAATTGCTTTTGGTCAAACACATGATGATCATTGATCCCCATGTGTTTAAGGGGGCATATTAAGGATATGGATTGAGTTTGTTATGTTATGGTAGAGTTTGAGATGGATTGAGATAGACTATGTAGAGTCCGAGATAGAGTCTAAGAGTTTGAGTTTGACTTTGAATAGATTTGATCTATTTTAATCTATAAATATGATGTAATTAATATATCCAAGCAATGCAATGTTTTATTGACCTTCTTTGAAATCTAACAGCTGCCCACCTATGAGATAAGATCAGACATCTTCAGATTCGGCAAAAATCAATTTCTACATATTTGTTTGCAAAATTAAGAGAAATATACAGTTATAAAAAAAACTACAATTGCAGGGGAGGGAGATGAAGGAAGCAATTGTTTACTATAAAAATAGAATATTTCATGGCAAGAAAAGCTTCTTTCTTTTCAAAGGACAAGGAGGAAAACTCACTCTTCCTCTAAATTTGCATTTTTAGACTGATGGAGGATCCCTTTCCTATTGTGTATTGGATAAATGCACATCCTTGAAGGCATTACAAAAGTCATTGTTAACTGCATAATAATTTTGAAGTGATTCAACTAACAAAATCAAGACTTCTAATTTGGGGGGAGGAGGGCTATTAAAATTTCTCCAACCTAAATAGCTGAAATATAAGTTCTCTCTGAAATAAGCAAATCGGCCAAAATTGTTAACTAAGGCCAAGGGGATTAACAAGTCCCTTTCAGATCAAACTGAAAGAGTAATCAACAAATACCACAAAATGGGAAAGCAATGAAAAGAAAATAGGAACTTGTAAAGTTCAAACCCATAATGTAGAATTATAGATCCTGAACTCTCTTAATAATGTCCATTGTATCTAGAACTGCAGGCGTATTAATTAAATACATAAGAGATATCAAATAAGGAGAACCTATAAAAAATGTAAGTAAAAAAATCTATCAATGACTCAAGTCTAGCCCAAATAAGATGATAAAAGTCGAACTTTTGAAGTAGGAGCAGAAGAAAGAAAAGAAGTAGGAGTGAAAAATAAATAAAACCTTAGATGCTGAAAAGAAATTACCTATGAAGGAACAAACCTTCTTCAAGAGCACACCTTAGGCTCAACTCTTAATGACCTAAACCCTCGCAGGAACCATAATGTTTCCCGGGGCAATTAATCAATTCTATTCCCCCAAAACAAATGCTTCTCCAACCCATAATTTTTGTCTTTCTTCAGTCCCCTTACATTAACCAGGATTCTTGCAGAGGAAAAAGAGAACCCTTCTGTAGAATTGAAAGAGAAAAACAGCCAAAGAAAGGCAATGGCCGAAGGTCATGGAGATATGACCAGCAAGAGGATTCAAGATCTAGGTTTCTGTTTACTCTTTGGGATTTTGTGAATCGCCATTGACGATTGAGATAATCAAGAAGCTCTAGACAATGAAAAGAGTGAGCGCTCACTCCAGTATATTCATCATCATTCATAATTATGCCAGTCCACCAGAGAGAGAGAGAGAGAGACTGACAACATGGATACATAGCACTAGAAGAGGGTTGTGATGGCTGCCATTGGCTTTTTGGGGGCCTCAGTTAAAACTGTTGGTAAGAAAATGAAAATGAAATGGCTAATGATTCAAGAGTAGAGAAGAACAAAAAAAGAAAGAAGACAAAATGGGAGATCAAAGAACGACGTCTGTGACTGCTCTCAGCAGTGGTAGCTTGTAAGTTCAAAAATGAAAATGATGGAAGCCAAAATAAATTTTAGGTACCAAAATAACTATAGCGGCTAATACATAACCACCACTAATGTACGCACTACAGCAAGACCAATAATTTCGACCAATAGCGACACTTTTTGTTAAATGCCGCTGGAAGGGAGGTGTATGGAGGCAGATTTATTTCTATTGCAATGAAATCTGCCGCTATAAGACAATATTGTTGTAGTGATTTTTGAAAATTTAATGAATAGTCAAGGGAAAAATTTTTCATTTATTTCTTCTTCATTAATCTTAACTTTATTTTTAAGCCGTGTTGGAAATCATATGATATTTTTAAGTAATTTTGTGAATTTTTTTTTTTTTTGCTGCAAAATATAATTTAATCTATTAGATCACTGCAAATACAAGGAGGAGGATTTTCTTTCTAGACTCCATAGTTTTTAGTCCCCATACTCCATGTAGGAACTTTATGAGCTAGTACATTGATGCTTCTTGTAACATGGGAGAAAGACAATAGGTCATGCGGCTCAACAATATTCTTTGCGTTGCTCAACAGTTTCCTCCATCTCCATGGTATTGTTGACCTCGAACCTTGCATGTGTGTAATCACCTTGAATTTGAATCCATATCCCACAATAATCGATTGTTGTCTCCTCTACCAAAAGTAAAGCTTGCATTTCTGTTGTTTCTGCATCCATTGCTTCGATAGAACAAGCTCGTACAATGAGAAATTTCCCCTGGATAATTATCAATAGCCACATAGGCCACTGCTCCAAGTCAAATGAAATGCACCATCGAACCAAATATAGACATCTACTCCATGATCCTCCCTTCGCGGATGACGCTGTGCAACAACTTGGTTTGTTACAGTAGGAGCAACCCAAAATTGTATGTCTTGCATAGATCTCTGAATTTGTTCCACAACCTCCATTGGTTGAACTTGTTTTCCTTTGAATTGCTACTCGTTCCTTGCCAACCAAATTGTCCTATTACCAGTGCACTTACCTGCAGCAAATTAACTCTAGTTTGGTCCTTATAATTAGTATATATAATCAAGTTAAGATCACACTAAATC
Source organism: Nelumbo nucifera (assembly GCF_055504915.1). NCBI lineage: Eukaryota > Viridiplantae > Streptophyta > Magnoliopsida > Proteales > Nelumbonaceae > Nelumbo > Nelumbo nucifera. The sequence continues at coordinate 139,933,514 of NC_142649.1, read as the reverse complement.
ATCATGGGTAGTTGTTAGCCAACCAACCTGATAAGGATGATTACTAACCACTTGCTGCTGTTGTAGATAACATCATTATCTCTATATCTCTGTCTTTATCTTCTCTATATCTTATCCCTTGTAATCTGCAACTGCTTTTATCCTTCTTGATGTATATATACCTCTATCAAGTTCAGTGAATAAAACAATTCATCCGACCAACTCTTTTATGGTATTAGAGCCTAAGCTATCAAACCTTCACCGACCATGTCTTCCTCTGTCAATTCTCAGCCCAACCTCCAGTCTCAATCCCAAAATAGCAATCCAACAACCTCAGGCCCTATTAATCTCTCCTTCAATGTCACCCAATTGATATCAGTCAAATTGGATCGCCACAACTACCTACTGTGGCGATCTCAGGTCTACTCTGTAGTGTATGGGCATGAGCTATTCGGTTACATTGATGGCTCATATTGTTATGGGCCCCGGGAATAGGATCTCGTCACGGGTCGGTCCACGGGGAAAACCTCCTGTTTTCCCTTGTTCCTCCCTGTTCTTGATGAACCTATCTTGGCGCCCTAATGGTGATTTGTCCAAGAGATCACCAACTCTCCTTTGCTCTCTTTCTTGACTGAAATTTTTGATGATTTTATTCAATATTCTTAGCTCCTTAAATAGGAGGTTACAAGAGATAAGAGTCCTACTTTTAGGAAGACTCCTTGCTAATTAGGAAGACTCCCTATTAATCTATCATATTGAACTGATAAGATAAGATAAGACTCCCTTAATCTATCCTATTGAACTGATAAGATAAGATAAGACTCCCTACTAATCCATACTACTGAACTGAATAGATAAGAACACTGAATAGATAAGACTCCTACTGAAAGCAAATAAGGTAAGAATACTGAATAGATAAGATAGGATGAGAACACTAAATTGCTGCTGCTGCTGCACTAAATTACTACTGCTGCTGCCGGCGCCCACGTCACATATCCATGCCCAGCCAGACTTTGACTAGTAACATCATCATTTGCAATTCCAACTGAAAACTTAAACTACAAAACATGGTGGATCCAAGATCAACTTCTCCTAAGCTGGCTCATTTCATCTCTCACAAAGCATGTGCTAGCCCAGGTTGTGGGTTGCACTACTTCTAGACAAGTGTGGTCAATTCTTGAGACTCTGTATGCTCCAAAATCAAAGGCTTGCATCATGCACCTTCGATTTGAACTCAATGACCTCAAGAAAGGAACACTGATTATGGGTGATTATCTTCTAAAGATCAAGAATATCTCAGATGCATTGGCTACGGCTGGAGAACCCCTATCTGAATCTGATCCCATATATCAAACATTGGAGGGATTGCCAAGTGACTTTGAGCACTTCACTACTATTGTACTTACCAGACTTGATGGTTTCTCATATGATGAACTGCAAAGCCTACTACAACAAGAAATCAAAATGCTGAGAGCATGCAACAAGATTACAGACTTCAGCCTTGATGCTTCAACCCACCTTACTTCCAAGGGATGGACATTCAAGAACAATAATCAGCCTAGTCGACCACCTCTTAGTGACAAAGACAGTGAGTACAGAGACAAATCACCTAACAAGAGCACTAGAAGATACAAAGAGAGCCCATGCCAGATCTGTAATCGTCCTAATCACTTAGCTCTCACCTGTAAGAGTTGCTTTGATTCCTCCATCAAATATATACCTCGGAAACCTTCAACTTATATGTCAGAAATTGTAACCTCACCTCCCTTAGCAGATCACTCATGGTATCCTAATTTCAGTGATACTCACCATGTCACTAATGATCTCAACAATCTGAAACTTCACAATATTGAATATATAGGACCTGAACAACTGCGAATAGGTAATGGTACAGGTTTGAATATACATCATATTGGCACCACTTCTCTCTCAAGTTTTGATAAAAATCTAGTTTTGCATGACACTCTTCATGTGCTAAATATTATTAAAAATCCTCTCTCTATTGCATACTTCACATCTGATAATGACGTGTTTCTTGAATTTCACCTTTCTCATGTGCTTGTAAAGGATCGAAAGTCAAAGAAGGTTATTCTTTAAGGCAGTCTTGATCGTGGGCTCTACAGATTCAGTCATGATGAACCGTTTCCTTAGGCATACATTGGTGAGAAGGCAACTCTCAGCACTTGGCATCATAGGTTGGGCCACCCCAACAACAACATCATGAAACACATCATTAAAAATAGTAATCTTCCAGTTGCATTCACGCCTCTCTTCTGTTCTACTTGTCAGCTTGGAAAGGGGCATCACTTACCTTCTGTTCCTAGTTCATTTCAGGCCTCAGGCCCATTAGACATTGTTTATTTAGATTTATGTGGACCAGCCCTAGTAGTTTCTCATTTTGACTATCACTATTATGTAAGTTTAATTGACTCTTTCAGTAGATTTACATGGATATTTCCAATTGTTCATAAGAGTGATGTGCCTTCAATATTCATTATGTTTCTCAATCAAGTTAAGCGTTTACTTAGCTGCAAACTTAAAGTCTTTCAAATTGATGGAGGGATTGAATACAAACACCTAAAACCATTCTTTGACACGCATGGAATCGTCCATCACACCTCTTGCCCACACACTCCTGAATAGAATGGATCTACTGAATGCAAGTACAGACATATTGTTGAAACTGGATTAACTTTATTGGCTCATGCATCTATTCCCAAAACATACTGGTATGAAGCATTTCACACGACAGTTCATCTAATCAATCGAACGCCAACAAAAGTTCTTCAACTTCAATCCCCATTGGAATGCCTCTTCTAGTGGAAACCAAATTTTTCCTCACTCAAGACTTTCAGGCGTGAATGTTTTCCTTACACTCGACCTTACACTTCTCATAAACTTGAGTTCCGAAGCACTCCATGCATCTTTCTTGGCTGCTGTGACAACTTCAAAGGATTTAAGTGCCTTCATATTCCCACCGGTAAGCTTTACATATCTTGGCATATTGTTTTTAATGAAGAAAAATTTCCATTTGCACAAGCTTCATCCCTTTCCCACTCATTGCCCCACTCTTTCACTGGACCACCACCTCTAGTCCCATGTTCTATTTGACATGGTACTTCATCTGAACCACCACCATCTGAATCCTTACCTACCCCTCTTCATACACCTTCATCCTGTACTCCTTCACCTGCATCATCCTCATTTAACCCATCATATTCTTCTCCTTCATCAACTCCTTCCCCTCCTAATCCCAAAACTCGACCCATTGTTGACCTCCTTATTGCCACTCAACCCCTTACCTCTCAAACCTCCAACCAACCTGCACCACCCCTCATCGTCACCACATGGTAACCCGCTCTCAAGCCAACCATGTCTCTCCTCATCTTCATCTTACAACAAAATACCCATTGCCTCTCGATGAGACTGAACCCAGGTTAGTCTCTCAAGCCATGTGTCTCCCTCATTGGCTAGCTGCTATGCAACATGAACTTGCTTCACTTCATGACAATCAAACCTGGACCTTGTGCCCCTCTCCCCCTAATGTCAATCAAGTTGGTTGCAAATGTATTTTTTGTTTAAAATGGAAAGCTGATGGAACTATAAACAAGTACAAAGCTCGCCTTGTATCTAAAGGATATATGCAATGAGAAGGTGTTGACTTTACAGATACTTTTAGTCCAGTTTTGAAGCCAGTCACTCTTTGGGTTATACTTCATCTTGCTCTTGCTAATGGGTGGTCCCTTCACCAGTTAGATGTGAATACAACATTCCTACATGATGAGCTACATGAAACAATCTACATGACCCAACCACCAAGCTTCATTGGTCAATCCAAACCCACACATGTCTGTCGCCTACATAAAGCACTATACGGGCTTAAACAAGCTCCAAGGGCTTGGTATCATAAACTTTTTGGTTTTCTACTACAATCTGGTTTCCATTGCTCAATGGCTGATTCATCATTATTTATCAAGCATTATTCTCACGGCATTCTCTTGGCACTTGTTTATGTTGATGATATAATAATCATCGGCCCGCATCTCCTGAGGTCACAAAGATGATATTTGAATTGGGGAAGGCTTTCTCTATCAAGGACTTGGGTCCTTTGCACTATTATCTTGGCATAGAGGTTACATACACTTAGTTAGCTCTTCATCTCTCTCAACACAAGTACATAGTGGATCTTCCTCACAAGTCAAACATGGCTGATGCTAAGCCCATCAATACCCCCATGTTTGCTCTCTCCTCTTTATCCAAGAACTCTGATACTCCACTCTCTAATCCCTCAGATTACAGAAAACTTGTTGGAGCTCTCCAATATGCCAGACTCACATGTCCAGAGATTGCATTCACTATCAACAAGCTATGCCAATTTCTTCACCAGCCCACTGAAGAACACCTTGTTATGCTAAAGCGTGTTTTACGCTACCTCAAAGGAACCTTAGATTATGGGTTGGTGTTCCACAAACACTTCCTTAGAGTTGCATGCTTACTCAGATGCCGATTGGATGGGCTGCCCTAACGATCAACACTCTCACAATGACTTTTGCATTTTTCTTGGGCCTAATTTGATTTCTTGGCTGTCCAAGAAACATGCCATTGTGCCGCGATCTAGTACGGAGTCTGAGTATAGAAGCCTTGTTATTGCCACCTCTGAATTACTTTGGCTTTGCTCTTTCTTTATTGAGCTGAAAATAACTTCACCTTGTCCGCCTACTCTTTGGTGTGACAACATTGGTGTGACCTATTTAACAACCAATTCTATGTTTCATGCACGAACAAAGCACATTGAGATAGACTTCCACTTCGTTCATGAACAAGTTGCTTGTTGTCACCTTTAGGTTTAGTACATCAGCACCACTGATCAGTTGGCTAACATCCTCACTAAACCTCTTCTGGGTCCACGGTTCAGCATGCTGTGAGACAAGTTAAAAGTGAAGTCTTCACCTTCAACTTGCGGGGGGATGTTAGTCAACCAATCTGATAAGGATGATTAGTGTTTGAGTTTATCTCAAATACTAACCACTTGTTGTTGTAGATAATATCATTATCTCTATATCTCTGTCTTTATCTTCTTTGTATCTTATTCCCTATAATATGCAACTGCTTTTATCCTTCTTGATGTATATATACCTCTGTCAAGTTTAGTGAATAAAACAATTCATTCGACCAACTCTTTTAGTAGTACCAGAATGCCAGCCTATCACTCCAAACCACATAGCTTGAGAAAAGGCACAAGATAAGAACAAATGGTCCACTGTTTCTATATCTACATTACAGAAGACACAATGATGATCCACATATTCACCCCACCACCTATTCTTGGTGAGCACCACTCCTTCAAATAATTTCCAAAGAAATAGATGTAGACGGGGATAGATTTTAGCTTTCCAAAATTTCACCAAATGGCCCATTCCTTCAACTCTAGAAAAAACTTGCATAACTAACATTGTACAACAACATTTAATAGTGAATTTTTCACCTCCTTGTTTCTTCACCCAAAACCACTCATTCCCCTGCGTAGTGAAGTACAATATTAACAGTTGTCAAGTTTGGGTGTGAGTAATTGTTCAACTATACAAAAAGTTGTGGAACTCAAACGCAACATGTCAGTGAATGAGGTTTCAAGGCTATGAATACCTGATTTCTTGGTTGCTCTATTCTTCATCCTACATACAAGATTTAAAAGAAGGTCAATAGACAACATAAAAATCAACCATTACATCATAGGTAAAATGTGAACTTGATAACCCAATCTGTCTGACTAGTGGTGCAATAGGTGGATACTACAACCCTACTCTACCACCTCTCCTTTGTTTATTAGATTGCAAATAGAAAGGGTAGAATTAGTAAAAATATTATAGTTGGCATAAGAGCCATGTTGGTTAGTTCATCCTAGAAGTGAAGTGACAAGCCTATCTAGTTGATGTAGTAGCTTGTATATCCTGGTGCCTCAAACACCTTCTACCACCACAAGTTGGATTGACAACCCTTCTTGAAAACAAAGAACCAACTTCATATGTGGATGTAATATGAGTGGCTGGAGACGAGGAACCTACACCATGTGTACTTACATTTCCTCTTCTTACACAAACAACTCCCCCTCTAATTGAGCGGAGGGTTTAGGCTAGTCAAGCACTGGCCTTTAGACCTGTCATGTAATTAAACATATAGTTAGTATGTAGAAGATAAAGTATTGGATATAAGAATTCATATGAGATGTTTGTATAAGTTTACCTCCTGGGTTCTACTACTGGTATTGGGTGGAGGAGCACGGAAGTTCCTTTTATTGTGTCCAATGACACTACATATGGAGCACCTAACTGTCTTACATTCATATGGGGCACGATGTGATGGACTTGCTTTATCTTCTTCTCTTCTCCTACTGAGTGGAGGTTGATTTGGCCCTAACTCTCCTGACTATTGGGGGTCTAACTGGATGATTAATTACATGTTTTCAATATTTTTGTTAAGGAAGAGCATGAACAAAGTGTCTATAGACCCTAGCATAAGTGGCCTTATGGAAGGCTACATCAAACAAGTCCTGAATTGATCCCCTTGTTTAGGTGAGAACTTCTAGTGTATGAGCATAGGGGATGCCACTAATGTCCCATACCCTCCATGTGCATGTCTTTGAGTCCATCTTAGTGACATAGTCAACCATGTCAGCCCCTAATGTTTGATACTCATACTATTAGGACTAGAAAACTCTAAAATATCTACAATTGCATTATATGATAGTGATCATTTACACTAAAATGTTTACTACAAGAAAACAAACATAAGGATATATGCAAGTTAGATATTACCTGGCTTCTCTCCTTCTCCTATAAATGATTGTTTGCACCTTTTATAGTAGCTTAGCATTGGGTGCATTGGCAAACTCATGTCTTTCATAGATCTTTCGCATTCATCTTTTCTAGATTCCTCCAACATCTCAACAATTGACATTGTCCTGACATCTTCAATCCATGAGTTGAAAGACTCTGTCTAGTTATTTGTTATGTCATTTAACTTAGCAATAGGATCAAACCCATGTCTAGACCATGTCTCTGGAGGGACTCTGTAAAGGAAATCATATGCATCCTTTGATATGTTCTTGATAACTTCCATATAATGATTAAAATCATACTATGAATATGATTTCCCAGCAGCCCATACAACATCCTTTAGTGCTTTCCCCTTAAATGATTTCTTGAAGTTGTTGCATAAATGCTTCAAATAGAACCGATGGTTTTCACCAAGCATAACAACTAATACTTCCTCAACTATGCCCTACATACAAAGAACATAGTTGTTACTATTGAATGTACACACAACCAAGAAATAAATAAAGTCAAATATAATCAAAAGTAAACTCTGATAATTACTTTCTGTCTGCCTAACATGAATGTCCACCTCTTTAGGTCATTAATGTCCAAAGCATCTCTCAATTCAGTCAAAAACCAACACCAGCTATCCTTGTTTCCAGACTCAACCATAGGCAATGGAAAATATTCCATTGTTCCCATCAATACCTACAACTGATAATATTATACCTCCTATTGGACTAATTTTGGTATAACAACCATCTTGACCAACAATTTTTCTACACTCCTCTAAGAAACCAACTTTAGGTCCTACAAGGCAAATGAACACCCTCTTGAATATTCCAAACATTCCATGTTCTGTAGACATGGGAGCATGTATTTTGACAACATATTTGGGGTTGCTTGCTAGTAAAGTTGAGCAATACTATGGCAGCATAGCATATGATTCAGCCAATGATCCCTTGATCCTATCAACTGCTTTTAGTCTGGCTCGATGTGTTTTTCTCAATGCGATTTCAATTCCATAGAGCTTTCAACTTCAACTAAAGTAGACATGTTAGGATCAATCCTTAACAACCCCTCAATCTATGTGGACAGCCATTTATTGGTAGCCCCCTATTTGTTGTAACCCATAGACGTGTGTGCATCATGGAGGGCCTTCACAATGAAGCTACCTCCATCATAGCAAAAGGAAGGCATGTATCCTCTAGCCACAACCCTCAACAACACAAACACAAGTAAATCTGCACTTTTCATTTTCCCTTTTTTTTTTATCTTTATATCCTTTACCACATAGTAATGCCTCAAAGCTTGCCTAAATTCCTTCACTATGGAAATTCCATTTCTAACCCGAAATCTTGGTTTGGAAAAATCAAAGTCATGCTCACCCTTCTTCAGTCCCCTTCCACCTGGACTATCATAATCACTTATAGGATCATAATCAGATAGATCATTTGTACTCCTATTCCGGATTGCTCTGTTACCACCATCATTAGCATACCTTGTTGCCCTGTTACCACTATCACCACCATCTTATACACCTTCAACATCACCATCTCTAACACCCTCTCCCAAACCATCAATGTCCCCTACTGCAACACCCTCTTTATCAACACACCAATATCTTCTACTGCAACACCTTACCTTCACCTTCAGCAACAAATTCATCATCACCCTCAATATCCCCTTCCACATTAAACTCATCATCCTTACCCTCACCCTCATCATCCCCATCATGAAGCCATGCATCTTCAACATCACCATGTTGATATTCTTCATTAGCTACACCCCCTTCAACTTCCACTACATAGCAATCATCATCCTTGCCTTCTTGCAACTGACTCATTCCCTTGCTAATAATGCTCCCATCATCTACACTAAGACATTTAGCCTCAACATATGTAACATATATCAATATCTTATGCAAGTTCCCATGGATAGAAAATATAGACAACATATCATTCTCACCTTCCAATACACCTAAGTTTTCCTCCAACTCCAGTCTTGGTATTTTGTAGTTGATGGTGGCCATACTTCCATGGGGTATTCCACCCAAATTACAACAGTCATTTAGAATGTCCAATAACATATATGGTTATTATCAATATTTTCCACAAACACAACCTTTCCGTTCACATATAACCGCTTCCCATTGGTGGTCTCCCATTGACCACCATAGTTGATAATGAACATTTACTTACCTACATGATAGTAACAAACAATTTCAACCATTATGAACAAAATGAATGATATTAAATAGCTAAGTTACCTTTTAATCATACCCACTAATTCCAACTGTACTAAGAAGTTTTCTAATGAATGGCGATGTTATATGTTAATGAATGGAAATATGATCACTATACTAAGAATGAATGCAATATGACATATGTTAATGAATGGATATATGAGTTCATAAGTAAATCAAGGCTCAAGGCTGTAATCATTCTTATGGGGTTTAAAGGGCATTTAAATGATTATGTCTTGGAGCACCCTTATTGTTTATCAACCAAGGGCATAATTTCAGCTAAATTACCCATCCTTTTCAGTCTTTCTTTTGTTTTCAGTGACTCCATAAAACTAAAATAACTAAGCACCATTCCATTTTGTTCCAAGATTTAGATAATATATTAGAGACAATAGAGACAACCAACATCTCAAGTAGCAAGAGAACTCAAAACCTAGGGGTACTTAGAATATTTTCAATGGGTAAGGGAAATGCCATTTAGTCATTATGTGAAACACTTGGTGTTGTGTGCGGCCATTTAATCATTATGTCAAACACTTGTCAAACACTTGTTGTTGCTCATGTGTGGATCCTATGTGCAATGTAGCAAACACATGGGTCCCTGGGCAATGTTGGAAAAGTCCCCATTAACATGACCAAGATGGATTGTGAACCTCGAATCCCTATGAATGCCCCCCCCCCCGATGGAAGAGTACGAGCAAAGCAGTCAATAAAAAACTATTCTTCCAGCAGAACTCACTACACAAATGCATAAAATATTGAAAGTAACACAACCATATAAGACAAAAGTATTAGGGTTTAAAAACAAGTGTGCCCTAAAAAGCAATACTACGAAAGGGTTAAAAGTTGTTTTCTTTGTGTTATTAAAAAGGTTGAATATCATTCTCTTCTATCTTACCTCTATAGGAAAGTTTATGTTTATTGTCGTAAGCCGAAAGTTGCAGTGGTAATGGAGTGCTCGGAATGAACAACAACGGGTTTAGCTTCACGAATAAAGCTAATAGGATCGCTTGCCTAATAGTTAGTCATTGAGGGTTAAGATGGTAATTTTCATTTTGAGCAAATTGGTTCAATTGGGCATAAAGGACATTTCAACATAGTCATTATGATTTAATGGTGGTGACGATTGTCAGAAACAGTAAGGGGGCTCTAATAAAATTTATAAATAGTAAGGGTATAGCTTAACAATTAGCTAAATAGTAAGGGTAATTTAAGAATTTGCCCTAAAACAAATTACTGTTTTTTAATTTTAATAATAATAATAATTGTTAAAATTAACAATAATAATATTAAAATTAATCTATAATAACAATTTCTAACAATATTAAAAATTTTAAACACTAATATCATAACTTAAAAATTTATAAAATTATAAACTTAGAATAATACCATAACTTAAATTACGCATCAATAACAATTTATTAAATAAATCAAAATTTAATACAAGTAAAACTATTAATTTAAATTCAACTGTGGAATAATGAAAAGTAAACATACAAGCCGGGTTCATTATGGTTTGCTTCCACCTACCTGGGCCCCTCATTTAGCCACATCATTAAGCTCTTAGCCTTTGGCCACGTCATCCTACCTCTAGTTTCACCATTGTAGCAAAAGTGGAAACTTCCCAAACATTAAATATATAGGATAATTAAAATAAAGAAAATGATCAATCTATTTTGATATTTTTATGAATATATAAATTTTTGAAAATTTTAATTTATTCATATCCATAATTATTGAACAACCAATAATTAATGAAATATTAATAACTAATGACATTTACTGAAAATTTTGGATATTTAAATATTAAATTGATAGTTATTAGTATTATCTAAAATCAATAGTTATTACCTAAAAATTTCAATAATTTTTAGATAATTATTTAATTTGGAAATTTCAGAAAAGTAATTTTTATAGATTGTTAATAATTTCCAATCATTTTTAGGTAATTTCAGAAAATTAATGATTTTGGTAATAAAATTATTTATTGATATTCTCATTTACATTAGTTTTTGGTAACTGTTTTATAGTATATTGAAACGTTATTCGGGAATTTTAACTATATTTGTAATTTCCTTAACTATTCAGAAAATTTAATATGTTTTGGAAATTATTAAGCTGAAGAATTTTAATAATTTCCATAATTAATTACTAGCAATTTATTTTGGTTTAATTTCCATAATTATTGGTAATTTTCAATGGGTTTTGGTATTTATTGGGAAATTTTAGTTTAGTTATTTCCATAAACTAATTTTCATGTTTTTGGTAATTTAATTTAGTTAAAGTTAATTTTAAAAAATATAATTTGCAGAATTTTATATTTCATTAATTAATTATTCATAAATTCCATTTTTTTTGAAAATTTATTTATTCATATCAATTAAAAAATTTATTCAAAAATTTTTGAAAAATAATTTACTCATATCCATATTTGTACTAGGGATTTTTAAGATATTCAAGTTTTTTCTTTCTATGGGGACTAGTTCTCGGATCAAATAGTTTGGCCATCTGGTCCGTATCGATGGTTCAACCACCCAGGTTTGTGGTTCGCTGACCAAATCAATGGTTTTTGGCCTAAAGCGGTTCTGGGGTGAAACAGAACCAGTCAAGTTACCGATTCCCAGTTTTCCAATCTAGTTTTGAAAACATTATTGATAGAAGGTTGGATTTTGAGAACCCAAATCCTTCCCATACATAAAAATGTAAAACCCTTCCTTATCTTATCCTCTTCCATATTTAAGGATAGAGTGGATCGGATCCAAAAACTGCATCCAATTTTCTATTATTTCTTGTTATATATAAATAATAAACAATTAAAATGGCACTAATAAACATCAAAACTTTTAATTATTTGATTAAACATATTGAAAACACATAAACAATGTGAGGGAAGAAATAAGTGATGCCATCCACCATTGAGTCGGTGTACTGTTATTGTCTTTGTCAGGAATATGTCATTACCACCATTTTCTTGAAAGAGAAGTGATGCCATCCACCATTGAGTCGGTGTACTGTTATTGTCTTTGTTAGGAATATGTCATTACCACCATTTTCTTGAAAGAGAAGTGATGCCAGAGAAAGTAGTTCCTATAATATCTTTGACGTTGGTACGTGGTAGAGATGAAGGCAAAGATGAATGTGGAGAAAAGATTCATCCTTTAGAGCTTTTAGGGAAAAAATGTATTCTTCCTTCGAAAATATTGCAGGCGAGTTGAAATATTGCAAGGGTAAAAGAAAAAATGACTCCATTAGATGTTTTCAGATAGAATAATCTTTGATAATGAGTTGAATGCAGCAAGGCATGGAGACCAGATTATAAATACCGAATTAGAAATCGGAAGCGAAGTTGAAATCGTCCGTTGACAATTACCTTTTTACCGTCGGTGCTAAAAGCCGCTTCAATGAATATTCAGAAGTTTTGACAAAATAGCAAAGAGGTACGTCACAACCAAAGCAGACCTCCTGTGGACAACCAAAGCAGTCTCTAGACGTCAGGTTGATTGTGCTGCTTAACATTGACTATGTACGTAGGGCCACCGTTCACAATGGACAAACAAATGGTTAACATGGTCTTTCACAAGTGTTAGAGAGGTTAGAACGTACGTTCTTCTGCAACCCCCACATGGTTATAGAGCTTTATCCCAATACCATGATTCACATCATAGCCTCTGACCATGCATGCCTCAATAACTCATGACCCAACCACCAATCGATTCTGTAACTACATTTTGTTTCGTACTTCATCCCTCACAAAATTAGCCAAGTATCCTGATTCCAAAATTCTTAAACTTTGTATAAATCGGTATTGCGCTTAAGGGGTAAAACTATCATATTTTGAATATCGCAGAAACTTGGCTTAGAAATCTTATTTATCCTTTCATTTGCAGACTGTCTTGACAAGCTGAGATTGATTTTTGAAATCAGGTGGGTGTTCTTCTTATCATTTTTTACAGTGGATTTCTACCCATAAACTTGATATGCACACTTATTTTTATTGTAACATTTCACTATTTTATGCGAATCTCGACACTTGCCTTAGGTGAAGAGAGTCGGTTACTAAGTGTTAGGTAAGTGTCTTTGGCATTCCTTTTTCCGTTTGACGCGAATCTTGACACTTGACTTAGGTGAAGAGACCCGGTTACTAAGTCTAGGGTGTTCATTGACATTTTATTCTTTTTTTTTTGCAACGTTGTTTAGGGCAGTCCACTGTTTCTAACAATTTGAAGAATTTTTGTCTAATTTCTCTATTTTTCTCTTCTTATCTTGGCAGGGAAAAACTTGAGAGTATTTTTCATTTTCTAAACAGTTTCGACAATATTCAAATAAGACTAATTTTTTACTCCTATCACTTGCCACCAATTTCTACAAAAATCAATATTCTTTTATCAGTTTCCTCAACTTTTTCTGTTTGGGAATCTCTTTCATTGGAAGGAATTTTTAAAATTTTCAGTGAAATTTTAATTCTACATATTAAAAGGCTTAACTTCTCATTTTTTTTCAAAATTTCATTTTTTTCTCTCTTTCATTACCCCCCAACATAAGTGCCATTGTCCCTAATGGCATAACTAGGCTAATGCAAAAAGGACTTGATCAAGTCTTTGGGCCATCCCATTATTCCTATCCAGTTGTTGAGACACATGGTTCCAATCTATCAGTGGCTTAGTTTGGATGTAGTTTCCCATTCCACAAACTCTGGCCATCGAATTCATTTTTTTTTTGTTTTAAACCCCCTTTTTCTTCTGTTTTGAAATTTGAAATTTAAATTTTGAATTTTAATTTCAAATTTAGATTTTGAAATTTAAATTTTGCAATTTTAACTTAAATTTGAATTTTTAAATTCTTGATTTTCTCTTTTTCATATATTTTTATATTTTTATTTTTATTTAAAATTTAAATTTTTGAAATTTAAATTCAAATTTAGATTTTGAAACTTAAATTCCTAAAATTTAAATTCAAATTTGAATTTTTAATTTTTTCTCTTTTTTTCTAATTTGAAAGTTAAACTTTTGAAATTTAAATTCAAATTCGGATTTTGAAATTTAAATTCCTGAAATTTAAAATCAAATTTGAATTTTAAAATAAAAAAATACAAGCAATTCACACACATGACCTATGGGCTAACCTAGGGTTTCCTAAACTAGTGGTTCAACCAATGTGAATCCTTTTAGGTTCACTTGGAATTACACCACTTCCTATGATTAGCCAGGTAAGAGGTGGCGATGTGGGAGGCTCCCCTTGCTCTTGCAAGGACTTAAGTAAGTAACCACAAAACTTGCTTAGGCATAACTGTTTAACATCTTTTCTTAGACACCAACCGCCGGTTAGGGAAAGTAATCATAAGCTTCCCTAAAGTTCAGTACACCCTTGAACCAAATGTGGGGCTTCCTAAAGGATCTTGCTATCCATATTTTAAATTAGGGTTTAGGGTGAACCGCACGTGAAGATGGTGATTTTTTGGTCCAAGGAAGGGTGATGAAATCCCCCACCTTATCTTATTTAAGTTGGATTGCCTTTAAATGGATTAACGGAAAGAAAACAAAATAACATAGAAAATGGAACTAATTACAAGGCATGAACAATTATTTCTAATATGCAATTCAACAATATAACATAAAATAATAAAACAAACTACAGAACAATTAAAATAATAAAAAGAAAACCTAACACATTCACACTAACAAAATAATTTCAACAATTAAATAAACCTATATGATGCATTCTCTAGAATATCACACCCAAAATGTTGGAATGCAAATGCAAAAATTTTAAAATATTAATTAATTTTTTATTATTTTATTATTTTATTTTTTCTTGAAATTTAAACTCAAATTCAAATTCAGATTTGAATTCAAATTTGTAATTTAAACTCAAATTAAAAAAATTGAATAATTTCCTATTTAACAATTAATTATTCAATTAAATAACTAAAAAATGAAATTAAATAAAACAATAAATAATTATTGCAAACAGAAAATAAAAAATTAATTGGGCTAAAAAGAATTAACAACTACCAAAAATAAATTCTAACAAGCGAGAAAAAAAATAGCTACTCGAAAGGTGAAACCAAAAATAAAACAAAAAAATGATTACGAGGCAAAAAAAATAAAAAAAAATAAACGAATTTTTTTTATCTGAAAATTAAGAAAAGACCTACTAAAACAGAAATTCGAACAAGAACTTAAAATAAAGAAGAAAATAAATCTAGAAACAAATTGATAGAAAAATAATACTAAAAAAATAAATCAGATCTAGAAAAAAATTAATTAAAAATTCAAAAACCACTATTCTACCAAAAAAAGAGTTTAAAAATAAAAATAAAAAAATAAAAAATAAAATGGGACGACTACACCTGAAATGCAATCCAATTAATCTTCTCTTCTCTTCCCTCCCGTATTCCCCTAATGCTCCGGTACCCCACCTTTCGCTATTACGACCTGCAAAATAAAAAAGAAACAAGAATTAAAATGAGATTACAGATCAAGTAATTAAATGGAAATAGAAAAAATAATGAAATAGATCCGAATAAAGCAAATAAAAAAATTGGTGTGTCCAGAAGTGTGTCGTTAACCACTTTGGAACACCAGTTTTAATATTTATAAATTATTTTCGATTCTCAAACAATTACAAACACAGTAAATGGTGAGAATGGGTCGTATCCATAGGGAAGCGAGGGAAAAATCGTTATCTACTTAAATATGGGAAAGATAACACAATTGAAAGTTGTAGAAACACAGAATTTAATTAATTAAATTGAAATTCATTAAAACAAATTTCAAACTGTACTGGAAGTGAAAAGTGCAGAAAAATAAATAAATAAATAAAAGGAACGAAATAAAAAGTTTGTAATCCGGTCAGAGGTAGCAACCTCTGGATCTCTCCTTTGACCCTCGAACTTCTCGAGCTAGGCCTTCCGTCTTAACTGGCCGAATTCCAGATTTACAGAAAAGAAAACGAGAATCAAACTAAATGAAAGTGAATTGCAGAAAGGAAAAATGGAACTGGAAATGAGAGAATAGAAATTAAATCTAAGACTAATGGTTGGGATCCGAATCCAGAGGTGGTAGTAGTGGCTTAGGTGAACTGCAAGCAAGAACCCCTCCTCTTGCCTGGGCATCCTCCTCTTCTTCTACCCTTAAACTTCTCAAGATTAGCCTTTTGCCTTACCTGGGGGCAGAATCCAACCCCTTCTTTGCAGCCATTGGGTCATTTTTATAGAGAAGGATAGACACAACTGGGATTAGAGAGAAAGAGGGGGGGGGGGGGGGGGGCAACAACTGGGTTTTAGCAAACATATGGGCACCCTTAGTTTTCTAATGAAGGGTTATGATGGTTTTGGGTTGATCCTAAGGTTGAGAAGAAAAGGAGAGGGCACCCAATATTATATAGGGCTGAGATTTAGGCACCCAGAAATGGAGGGTGGAGATTAAGGCGCCTAGGATTTAAAGGTGGAGATTAAAAGGAGTGTGTGGCGCCCTAGAGTGAATGGCTGAAATAGAAAACGGAATGGAGGGCTGAGAACTAATGAGTAGGGGCTAAATGGAGGGCTGAGATCTCCACAAATATTCTTCTCCCTCCTTTTTCTCTTTCTCTCTCTCTCTAAAGGCTCTCTTCCAAAAAAAAAATCATTGTTTGAATGAAGATGTTCTTCCGGTCTCTTAATTACGATGGGTGGGAGATCCCTTAATTAAAACTGTTGACACCTTGAATGATTTGTTGATGGAAGTAATGAACCATAATGAGAAGATTAATTAATTAAAGAAAAGTGATAAAGTTTAGTTATTTAAAGCCTTTCTTTTTATAATTGCATGTTTAGATTCAAGGATTGCAAATTAAACTGAACCCAATGCTATGTTCGATTCTCTATTCCATTTGTGATTTAGTCAAATTAATAAGACTTGATATATATGTACATTGGTGCTAGTGAAGATCTTCAAAATCTTTCATAAAAGGGTGTTATTTAATTTCTTGAACAGTTGAATCAAAGATGAATTTTCCTGGACTGAATAATGCCCATTATAACACATCGATCGAGGTGGCTACATCGATTTGAGCTTTAATTGAAATGCATGAATAGATTTTATTATTGTTATTATTATTATTGATGTAGCACAATCTGGTCACTCTTAGCTGGCGCTCGCGTGGCTCCTAAGATGTACCTAAAATAAGAGGAAGGAGGAAGAACTCCCGGGGGGTTTCCCGGCAGGAACGCTCTGATGCTTAAGTTAGTATTGTGTGCAAGAAGTTGAAAGAGAATGAACACTAAGAGTGCAGGTTGCGCTAGTCATTCAAGATACCTTGTTCCTTGAGAATAAGCTCCTTATAACTGAATTCCGTTGCTCCAGGCCCTCTGACTTCTGACAGGGCAGGTATAACCGCCACTGTCAGCCTGCCATAGCCGTTACAGGTAGAGCTGAGGTGGCACGCACGGGGCTGTCATGCAGGGTACGTGTCTGTCAGGTGTGGGACGCCTTTCTAAAGGTGGCAAGCACGGCGAGGGGACATGCCTGCTGTTCGCAGGTTTGTCGGGTACGGCGGTCGGGCAGGAGGCCCTCCTATGGTATGCCGAGCTGTCCTCCTGCGAATTGCCTTGAGCTGGGCTGTCCTTTAAGTGACGGGCTGCCTGCAGCCGGTTATGCCGAGCTAGCCGACCCGAGGTCTTTGTGCCTCGGGGCATCCGAAGAAGAATCGGTGCGTTCTTGCTTGGGAGTGGCCCGAGGTCCATTGGGAGGAGCTCGGGTCTCAAAAGGGGTCAGGGGTCCCGAAGTGCCTTAACCCCGGGGAGGAGGCGCGGGCGAGGCGGCTTTCGGCGAGTAGTTTACCTGCCAAGTTGCCATGCTGAACTCGGTGGGACTTCCCCACCGAGTTGTGCCCATGTTCGTTGTGCTGTCATGCTGAGTCACTATTTGAGCAAGGTCACGCCCACGTGTACCTGAGCTACGAGGTTGGGCCAAATCACCCTCCATCAATTGCCCCCCCACTCCCTGCGCTGGTGGCGGTGACCCAACGCGGGGAGGTCATGACGCGCCGGGTGGATTTGGCGTCGGTGTTTGTGCTGCGTTGTCGTGCGTTTTGTCCAGCTGTACCGGTCTAGCGCCTGGCTCGACCGAAAAGAGATTCAAGTTGCGTTTGGAATACGCGCGGACTTCACGCGACTTGGACTTCGCGGACGTAAAAAACGTGCTAAATCGTTTTCGCCTCGAAGAACCCGTGGTTGCGGCTATAAATAGGGTGTCCCTTGGCCATTTTCTTCGCCACAAAGCTTTCATCGTTAGTGTTTGAGCTCGCATCAGCGGTTTCTTAGTTCGGGTCCTCCAGTTCATTCTGTTCTTCCAGTCCGGTTGCGCTTTGGTGAGTCCTCCCGAGCTTCCCTTTCCCTTCTAGTTCGTTTCTTTCTATGAGTTCGGTATGTCGTCTAGTGTAGACAGTCTCATCGACGAGCCCAAGGTAGGTACCTCGGCTCGGAATGTTCCCTCTACTACCCAGCCGTCTGAAGCACGGGTGGCTTCGGGTCATCTGGCGTTCACCAACCACTGAGGTCGGGAACCAGATTAGTTCGGGCCTTCCATAATGACCTTGGAGAGGCTTCAGGACCTCATACAGAGGTTCCGCCTCCCTAGCGAGTACTCATATAGTCTTCCCACCGGAAACTTCCCATGGGAGCACGGTCCCAACGAGATCGTGATCTTCAGGAAGCAACTGATAGCCAGGCTTAGACTTCCACTTCACCCTTTAATTGTTGAGGTGTTGGTACACTTTAACATTACCCCGGACCAACTCCACCCGAACTCCATACGGAATGTGGTGGGGTCCATTTCTCTTTGTTTTGACCGTTCCCTTTCCATAGACTTAGATGTTCTTAGTACGATTTTGCCTATAAAGAAGAGTGCTTCGGGCGGTCTCCCCGGGCATAGGCGGTCTTACTACCTGTCCCCCCGCCCGGGTTTTAAACTCATGCACAAGCTCCCGAGCAAAGTCCCAGCTTGGAAGTGGGACTACTTCGTAGTCCGACGCAGCACGGGGTGGCCCTTCCCCACCGATTGGAGGATAGCCGTTCAAGACCCTAGTGTCATCCTGGACGGGAAGACCAAGAAGGAGCTCCAGTCACTGGCTAAGCTCGGGTTGCATTATAAAGACTTCATTTCTGAGGAGAAGCTCGTCCGAGCGGGCTTGAGTCCAGGTAGGTTTTCCCCACTTCGGCTTTTCTGCTCATATATTTGCTTCGGGTTACTAATGTCGTATTTCACCGAAGGTCCCATGGAGGCGGAAAAGATAGACAACCAGAAGCTCTTCCACCAGATGAAGAGGAAGAAGCGCGTGGCAAAGAAGGCGCGCGTTGGGTCCCCGCAAGCTTCAGCCGAACCTCGACTTCCGCAGACTTCTGCCTCGGGGCCCGAGGTGGCAGCCATGCCCGTCATCGATTTGGAAGAGGGGGCTGTGCCTAAGGGGCCCGAGGTGATGGCGGAACCTACCGTTAAGCGCGCCGAGCCTGTTGCCAAGCCCACCCGACTTGCCAGAGAAAGCGTTGCCGAGGCTAACGCCGTTGCTGCCGGGGCTCATCTTGCTGATGTTGCCGCCGGGACCTCTGAGAGTTCCACTCACGATGTGGAGATGACGACTTCTAGCTCGGAGGGTCAGGGGAGCCAAACCGTCCTGAACCCCCAATGCAGCTTGAAGAAGAGTGAGCTGGCTGCATACTCGGGGGAGGTCCGCGAGTGGGCCGAACTCAATCCTGGTCAGCTCGGCACCCGAGCTACCACTCATACTATGGTGGTGAGTCCCCCTTCTTTTTTTTTTGGTCTCCCTCTTACCCAGTTCTCCTTTTTGCAGGTGAACTCCGCCATTCGCGCCTTGACCCTCCAATCAGATCGACATCTGAGGTGGGCTCTGAAGGCTGAGGAATCATCTCGCGTAGCCCATACTGAGTTGAGGGCAGCTCGTTGTCAGGTTCACCGCTTGGAGAGCGATGCCTCGGCTCAAATGAGTTTCATCGAGGTGTTAATGTCAGAGAAGGGAGAACTGGCTCGAGATAAAGATAAGTTGAGGGCCGAAGTGAACGGTCTCAAGGTCGGTCAGGAGGCCTTAGGGTTCGAGGTGAGCAGCCTCAAGGCTGAGCGGGATGCTCTGAGACTCGAGGTACAAGGCCTCAAGGCAGCGGAGGGGAAACTGGAGCATGAAGTGGGGTACCTCCAGGAGGATATAAGGGAGAAGATTGCAATCTTCGAAGGTGCTCTTGAGGAGGCCAAGACCTAGGCCGTCATTGACTACGTCAACTCTTCGAGATTCGACGATGTGATGACGGAGGCCTATCATAAGGGCTTCAAGCTCAATTGGTGGCTGATCAGGCACCTCTACCCCGAGCTGGACACGAGTGCCATTACTACTTCATGGATTACTGACGACATCGTGCGTCAATCAAAAGACGACCCCGATTCCGAGGATGAAGGTCCCGAAGATGGAGCAGAGGATGCCAGTCCAGACACTGTCTCTGAGGGGGTCCGTGGTAGAAGCGGTGAGCCCCCGAAGTAGTTTACCCTTTATATTTGTAACTTAATCTTTTCCCTTTCTGAACTATGAATGTACTATCCTGAGCCTTTGAGCTCGGGTAAAAACTCTTGTACCTGAACTCTCTTTTTAATGAAATATAGTTTCTTTCGAGTATCTCTGAGTGCAAAAATACTTCTAAGTGTGAGTGGACTCCAAGCTGGTCAATTTAATGTATAGGTTACCCGAGCTGTCAAGCCACCGAGCTGGCGGTAAGGGTAACTGAGTGAAGTTGCGTTACTTCGGGTCGCGCGGGTTACTCCGGACTATCGGGTTATCGAGCTGAGTAAGAACAACAAGGGTATAGACACTGTAGGGTTCATACCCGAGCTGTCTTTCCCTTAAGGGTTAGAGATAACCAGGTTTTTGTCAATTTGCCATGCCAAAGTGGTAGCTGGGGCTTTCTTGTGACCCTTAGGCTTAAGAAGGGACCCGTAGTCTGCTCTTGGATTTCACCCAGGCCAAAGTGGCGACTGGGGTCTTCTTGTGGCCCATAGTCTTAGGGAGGGACCTGTAGTCCGCTCCTGGATTTTACCTAGGCCAAAGTGGCGACTGGGGTCTTCTTGTGGCCCTTAGGCTCTGGGAGCGACTCGTAGTCCACTCTTCTTACCCTTACTTTTGCCCGTGCTAAAGAGACGGCTGGGTCTTATGTGCCGAGGTCATGTTAGCTCGGTATTCTGGCCCTTAGGCTTAGGGAGTGGCTCGTGGCCTACTCGATTCTTACAGATAATATTGTCTTAAGTTGATAATATTCCATGCCCGAGGTATTTGTTTACCTTTGAGGGTCACGAGCTCGTATGTTCCTTCCCCGAGCACTCATTTCACTCGGTAAGGACCTTCCCAGTTGGACCCGAGCTTGCCAGCACCGGGCTCAGGCACCATAACTTTACGAAGGGCCAGGTCGCCAACGCGGAGGTTTCGCCTCTTGACCCTAGCGTTATAGTACCGAGCCACTCTCTGCTGGTAGGCTGCGGTCCTAATGTACGTGAGGTCCCTTACTTCATTGAGTAGGTCGAGGTTGGTACGTAGTTCATCTTCGTTTGTTTGATCACTGTATGTTTCTAGGCGCAACGTAGGTACTTCGATCTCTACGGGGATCACTGCTTCGGTGCCATAGGTGAGATTGAAGGGTGTTTCTCCCGTGGCAGTCTTCTCTGTGGTCCGGTAGGCCCATATGACACTGGGTAGTTCATTTGCCCACAATCCTTTAGCTCGGTCCAGCCGTGCCTTTAGTCCACGGAGGATGGCTCTCTTCGTGACTTCTGCCTGACCGTTTGCTAGAGGGTGCGCGACTGAAGTAAAATTCTGTTGGATCCCCATGTCTCGGCACCAATCTTGAAATTTGATGTCCTCGAACTGCTTGCCGTTGTCGAAGATCAACACTTGAGGAAATCCGAAGCGGCACATGATGTTCTTCCAAAAGAAGTTTTGGACATTTCGGGCTGTGATCATCACGAGGGGCTTGGCTTCTACCCACTTGGTAAAATAGTCCACTGCCACTACTAAGAACTTTCTTCCACCTGTTGCTGGCAGGAATGGCCCGAGTAGATCGATGCCCCACTGCGCAAAGGGCCACGGGCTGGTGTGATACTTGAGTTCGGCAGCGGGTTGGTGGTGAATATTGGCATGTCTTTGGCATTTGTCACATTTTCTGACGAGCTCAATAGCGTCTGCCTTCATTGTTGGCCAATAATACCCTTGTCGGAGTGCCTTTTGGGTGAGGGCCCTGCCCCCCAAGTGCCCACCACATAGACCCTCATGGGTGTCGCGGAGTACGAGCTTGGATTTGGTAGGTCGCAAGCAACGTAAGTAGGGGAGTGTGTAAGATCTCCGGTATAGTTATTCATCTATCATGACATATTTGGTTGCCTGGCGCTGCACCCTTCTAGCTGCATTGCGGTTTGCAGGGAAGGTCCCGTGTAGCAAGAAGCTCGCGAGCGGGTCAATCCAGCTCGGCTCTGCTTGAACGACGGGAACGACCTCCTCTGCCCCCCTGAGAATGCTAGGCCGAGACAGGTCCTCTATGTACACGGTTCTCATGGTGATGTCGCTGGTGCTGGCTAACTTGGACAGGGCGTCGGCCTCGGCGTTCTCTGACCTAGGGATTTGTTTGATAAAGTGTAACTGGAAGTTGAGCAGGGCCTCTCTGACTTTGGCTAAGTAGGCGATCATGGTTGGCTCGCGAGCTTCGTACTCGCCGGTGACCTGGTTGACCACAAGGTGGGAGTCGCTGCAGATAACGATGTGCTTGGCTTTTACTTCTCTGGCTAGAGCTAGTCCAGCTATCAACACCTTATACTCCGCTTCATTGTTAGATGCCACAAACTTGAAGCGTAGCGCGTACTTCAGTTTCGTGCCACTTGGGCCGTGTAGAACTATTCTGGCTCCGCTGCCCTGCTGGTTTGAGGAGCTATCTACGTGAAGGATCCAGGGCTCCTCATCCCAACTCGGGCTTGGCTGAACTAGGAGAGATGCCACACTGGTTACTACCTCACGGGGCTCGGACTCAACCGGCCTGGGAGCATCGGGCTCACCTGAATTGGGAGCCTCGTGCTCAACCAGCCTGGGGGCTTCAGAGCTGAATGTACACTCGGCGATGAAATCTGCTAAGGCTTGGGCCTTAATGGCAGTTCGCGACTTGTACTGGAGATTGTACTCGCTGAGCTCAACGGCCCACTTCGTCAACCGACCAGAGACCTCGGGCTTAAGTAAGACTTGCCTCAGAGGTTTGTCAGTGAGAATGATAACAGTGTGAGCCTAGAAGTACGGGCGGAGCTTCCGATCTGCAATTACTAGTGCGTACGCTAGCTTTTCTATCTCCGGGAATCTCGTCTCTACTCCCTGCAATACTTTACTAACATAATAGATGGGTCATTGGACCCGATCTACTTCCTTTATTAGTACCAAACTGACCACTTCGTTGCTCGCCGAGAGGTACAGTTCTAAAATGTCACCCTCCTCAGGCCGGGTTAAGATTGACACACTAGCGAGGTATTTCTTGAGCTCGTCAAACGCGAGCTGACAGTCTTGGGTCCACTCGAACCCTTTGCTCTTGCTTGCTTTAAAGAACGGCAGACAACGGTCCGCCGATTTGGAGATGAAGCAGCTCAGGGCGGCTATGTGGCCATTCAACCTCTGAACCTCCTTCATCTTACGGGGTGGTCTCATGTCCAAGATGGCCTTAACCTTATTCGGGTTGGCTTCAATGCCACGCCGGTTAACGATGTATCCTAGGAATTTACCCGAGGTCACACCGAACACACACTTGTTTGGATTCAATCTCATATTAAACTTACACAAAATTTCAAATGCAAGTCTTGTATTAATTCATGTGGGAATTGAGTTTTGACGACCATGTCGTCTACATAGCATTCTACTTTTCTGCCGATTAACGGTGCAAACAATTTATTTACAAGCCTTTGAAAGGTTGCCCCTACGTTTTTCAAACCGAAGGGCATAACCTTGTAACAGTACAGGCCGAATTCAGTGATGAAGGGAGTCTTTTCTTCGTCCGCCGGGTCCATCTTGATTTGGTTATAGCCCGAATAGGCGTCCAAGAAACTTAGCAACTCATGCCTTGAGGTCGCATCCACCAAACGGTCGATTCTGGGGAGCGAGAAGCAGTCTTTCGGGCAAGCCCGGTTCAGGTCGGTGTAGTCGGCGAACATGCACCACTTGTCATTGGCCTTTTTTACCAGGACGGGGTTGGCTACCCAGCTCGAGTAGTGGACTTCTGTTATGAAGTCCGCTGCAAGGAGCTTCTCGACTTCCTCGTCGACCGCTTTCCACTGTTCCGGGGCTAGGTTGCATTTCTTCTGTCTAACGGGCCTAACTATGGGATCAGTGTTCAGCTTGTGAGTTATGAGTTCGGGGTCTATACCGAGCATTTCTACCTCGAACCATGCAAAAATATCTAAATTTTGAAGTAAGAAACTTGCTAGTTCTGATCGTAGGGGCTCCTGGATGGAAGCGCCAATCTGCAGCGTCCGAGCCGGGTCTGTTGCTGAGGTTGGGACCGCGACTATTTCTTCCGTGGGCGCGGTTCGCTCTTTGCCTTGCTCCGTGGGTCGCTCTAGTTCGAGGTCGCCGACCACCTTGGTTTTCCCCTTCAAGCGGCAACATAGCACTTGCGGGATTCGAGCTGGTCGCCCCGTGCTACTCCCACACCGAAGTCTGTTGGGAACTTCATGGCCAAGTGGTAAGTGGAGACCACCGCCCGTAGGACATGGGTGATCGGTCGACCTACTATGGCATTGTAGGGGGAGGGGGTCGTGACCACCAGGAAGTCGTGTTTGAACCTGACCACACAAGGCCACGTGCCGACCTCCACAGGTACTGTTATTTTCCCAAGGAGCCGGACTTTTTCTCCGTTGAAGCCTACCAAAGGAGTGTCTGCGGGCTTTAGGTCGCTTCTCTGCAACTAGAGCTGGTCAAACGCAGCTTTAAACAGAATGTTGGCTGAGCTGCCTGAGTCGACGAGTACACGCCTAATCTCAAAGTCGTTGATTCTTAGGTTTATTATGAGTGCGTTGTCGTGGGGGTAGTGGACTCCTCGCGCATCATCTTCTGTGAAGAAAATTGGCTCTTCTGTCCTCGGCTGCTTCGGGGGGTTCTGCTCCTCCCGGGTGGCTTCACGAACCGAAGTCCGAGCTATTGCTGAAGTGCAACCTGCGATGATAGAACCTCCCACTATCATGTGGATGGTTCCTCGGACTGGCCTCTCCTCTGGAGGCTGCCTCTGCGGTTGTTCGGCCGGCCTGCTGCTGGACTCGGGAGCATCTCTGCCGTGCTCCCCTTGCCGACCTGTTCTATTACTATTGTTATTATTATTATTTTGTACAAAGCTTCTCAAATATCCGCGATGGATGAACTCCTCTATCTCATCGCGAAGGTTTTTACAACTCTCGGTACTGTGACCGTGGTCTTTGTGAAAACTGCAATACAGACTCTTATTTCTTTCATTGGGATTCCCCTCAAACGGGGTGGCCACTTCACGTACGGGGCGTCCTTGATCGCCATCAGGATTTCATCCCGCTTTGTGTTCAGTGGGGTCTATTTAGCTTGGTCCGGTGTAGGAGCTCGAAACAATTGACCCGACTTTGCCCCCCGAACTGTTTCTTTTTTCCTTCGAGTGTCCCCTTGACTGGAAGGCTCTCCTTCTCTCTTTCTTTTTTCGGGTGCACCCTCGCCCTTCTGGTTGATCTCCTCTTCGGTGGCTATGAACTTATCCGCAAGTTTCAGAAACTCGGTTATGGTCGCGGGTTGGTTGACGACCATGTGCCACTTGAACTCTTTCTGCTTCACGCCCTTCTTGGTTGCTACAAGGCGTACGACGGGGTCCAGGCACGGTATCTGCATACAAGCGTCGTTGAACCACTTGATATAGCTCCGGATGGACTCTCCCTCTCTTTGTGCTATGTTGAAGATGATTTCTTCAGTTTGCGGGCACCGTTTGCTGGTGACAAAGTGGGACGTAAAGGCTTGTGCGAACTGCGCCCAACTTCTTATCGACCCGGGCACCAAGTTCCGTTACCACTTGCGAGCAGCTCCCCTAAAAGTAGTGGAGAAGGCCACGCACATGCACGACTCGTTGGCTCGCGCCAGGTGCATTTGTTACTGAAAGGCGTCTACATGATCATTCGGGTCGAACGACCCGTCATACTTGTCAAGAGGGGGGAGCTTGAAATCCTTGGGCATCGGGACTGCTAGGAGTTCGGAAGACAGGGGAGTCGGAACCGAGAGGAGGGGAGCTTTGGCTTCGGCCGAGCCTCCCTCTTCTTTGCCCATGAGCTCGGGCAAATCGCGGGTGACAGATCGGCGAGCTCGGCAGTGGCGTCTCTGCTTCTTGATGGGCTCGGCGTTCGTGCTGCTCACCTCCGCACTGTCTAGAATGGTTTGCATAGGGAGTAGCCCGGTCTGCTGGTGGTGGCTATGGACAGAGGGGTCCTGCTTGGAGTCTGTTGCCAGGATCTCGAATCGGTTTTCAAGGATCGGGGTTCCAAACTTCGACTGTCGAGGTGACGTAGACCTGGCGAGCCGTGGTCCTCCTGACATGTCCGCCCGCTGCGATATCGGGGTAGCCGGTCTCTCCCGTCTGCCGTGGGGGGAGGCCTGATTTTTTGGGAGATTTTGGGGGGCCTCTCCTCAGTCGGAGGGGTGCTCGCTCTGGCGGCAAGACTTGGCTTGCTGCGAGGCTGGGCGCTGAGGCGGGAGCTGAGGCTGCTGAAGCTGAGGTTGGGGCAGCTGAGGGAACTGCTGCTGATACTGATACTGGGAGACCTGGTGCAGTACGTGCTGTTGATAGAGTTGAAGTTGTTGGAACTGTTGCATTTGAGCCTGCATGGCCCTCATGCACTACATCAGGTCCTCCAGTTGGTTCAGGCTGGCCGCTGGGGGCACGACCGAAGGTTTGGTGAACATCGTTCCGACTGTAGCAGGGAGTGGGGCGATGACAGGTGCCATTGTGAGAGGCACGTTTAAGCTAGGGATTCCGTTCGCTGAGAGGGGGACGGTGAACTATCCGATACAGACAGTAGGAAGCTGGGGTTGTTCCCTGGAGTTATCCATTTCCGTGCTTCGTTCGACGTTGCTAGAGGAAGCCATGAGCATTGGATTGTTTCAAGGAAGAAGAAGGAACTGAAAGAGTTTAGAGAGAAAGGCTTTTTGAAGCGCTTCCCACAGATGGCGCTCGTGTGGCTCCTGAGATGTACCTGAAACGAGAGGAAGGAGGAAGAACTCCCGGGGGGTTTCCCGGTAGGAATGCTCCGATGCTTAAGTTAGTATTGTGTGCAAGAAGCTGAATGAGAATGAACACTAAGAGTGCAGGTTGCGCTAGTCATTCAAGATACCTTGTTCCTTGAGAATAAGCTCCTTATAACTGAATTCCGTTGCTCTAAGCCCTCTGACTTCTGACAGGGCAGGTATAACCACCACTGTCAGCCTGCTACAGCTGTTACAGGAAGAGCTGAGGTGGCACGCGTGGGGCCGTCGTGCAGAGTACGTGTCTGTCAGGTGTGGGACGCCTTTCTAAAGGTGGCAAGCGCGGCAAGGGGACATGCCTGCTGTTCGCAGGTTTGTTGGGTACGGGGGTCGGGCAGGAAGCCCTCCTATGGTATGTTGAGCTGTCCTCCTGCGAATTGCCCTGAGCTGGGCTGTCCTTTAAGTGACGGGCTGCCTGCAGCCGGTTATGCCGAGCTAGCCGACCCGAGGTCTTTGTGCCTCGGGGTGTCCGAAGAAGAATCGGTGCGTTCTTGCTTGGGAGTGGCCCGAGGTCCATTGGGAGGAGCTCGGGTCTTAAAAGGGGTCAGGGGTCCCGAACTCGGGACCCCCCGAAGTGCCTTAACCCCGGGGAGGAGGTGTGGGTGAGGTGGCTTTCGGCGAGTAGTTTACCTGCCGACTTGCCGTGCTGAACTCGGTGGGACTTCCCCCCTGAGTTGTGCCCACGTCCGTTATGCTGTCATACTGAGTCACTGTTTGAGCAAAGTCACACGCACGTGTACCTGAGCTACGAGGTCGGGCCAAATCACCCTCCATCAATTATTATTATTATTATTATTATGCAGAACATGAGCAAATGCATCAGTTACTGAATTGGTTTATACTTTTCCTCTTATGGTTTTCAAACCAGATAAACTTATAAATAAATTTAGGGTTCATGCATCACCAAACCAGAAGATGATTTACCGTTTACGGGCCCCTATTATTATCTATAAACGGGTCGTGATTAATCCAATAATACAGTTAAGCATCAATATTAATGAGGTTGTAGTATTATTGCCGCCTTAGGTCAATAGAGCTTTATTGGTGAGAGAGGTAATTGGATCTGGCCATGCATGTATGTTAATTAAAACAAAAGTTAATAGGTTCTCAACCATCGTTAGATGGATGAAAACTGTCTGAATTATCAACCAATAACCAATCAAGTGGATTCGTCAAACGTGGTGGTCAATGGTCAATCAGGTGTTATATATCAAAACCATGGATGGGTTTTGTTTATACTATATCTTTCTCATATCATAAATTTTCCCTGAAATAATGCTCTAATTAATGTAATGACTTGCATGCATGCATATGCCGAAATTCTCATTGTTGTAATATAAATGGCAAAATTCTAATTAAAATAAACTCCACTGAAACATGTTCGAATTTAATTTTCAAGTAATTAAAACATTAAATACAACACTTGATGCATGACCTCGATCATAGAAAATGTGATTCTGATACAGTAACACTTTCACTGTCCACTTATGATGTAACTTTATTTTAATTTTGTGGGAATATATGTATTAAGTAACTAATTCATGAATAGTACATATGTATGTAGCACGTGGGGCCGGGTTTGATCAGATTGTGATGGGATCAATGAGCAAAAGTTTGATGTGAGTTTTCAACCCTGTAGTGACGTTGGTGAAGGCATCTCCATGCTTGTAGACGACTTCTATAAGGCGTGCAAGGTTGACAACTGGGATTAGCAGAGGCATTGGTGCGGCAGTCGGTGTGATACATTCCTCGTTCAAAACCTTCCATGCCTTTGTGACAATCTTACGTAACTCATTGTTTGCCTCTTCCCTTGACACACCATACTGCTTCATATAACATTCAATGGCAGAGCAGACATGCCCTCTCTCTTGCTCAAACTTCAAAATTTCAAATTTATAGATAGAATCAAATCAATACAAGGTTAATTAGCTTAATTTAAGAGCTCTATTTATTATTAAATTAATGCTAACTAGCTAGAGCTATATATATATATATATATACCTAGATTATATTAGATGGATGCATACCTCGTTAGTCATGATGTCATCCGAGAATCGACCGATGATACATGAACTCTTAACAGCATCAGGTGTCTTTGATAGCCAATCAAACACCTCTTTTGTTGCCATTTCTCCCATGCATGCGAAGATTACATTTGTCATCATAATGTATGTACTGGTAATTAGGCCAAGCTTGCTAAACTCTTCAAATGTAGGAATATGCCCTTCTTTCAACCATGTGGCTTCAATTTGGTAGGCTTCAATCAAATCCTTCATCTGGGGTTGGTAGCCGGGGCAGAATGAAATTAAAATTGAAGTTATTAATTAAAAAGAGTGCGTACGTGCGGTTAACTTGCGAGTTTAATTATGATTTCTTATAAACTATATATATAGAGCATTGCCATCTAATTAATTATATTGATCATCCTTTGAATTTATCAAGATATATATAGAGAATTAATGGAACAAATAAATAAATTAATCACAGCCGGCCATTAATTGCTGCTTAATTATGTGTAACTTACCGCTTCTTTTGCATAAGAGACACAAAAACATCTTCCTTCCTTTCTCATCTCTTCTTCAATTTCATTGTAAATATCTAAGAGTGTAACATATATCACTTTCATGTATTCCGGTAGCTTATCAGTTTCATTGGCATCCCACCTAAATATATAAACATGATGAAACTATATAGAGTGAGAAGGGCAATGAAGACATCTAACTAACTAACTAATAAATAAATCAACTTGTCAAAATTTTGAGATAGATCCATGTTAACTTAAATTGTGGTCTCATCTCAATTCAAACCTTCGGATTGCATCCGTAAGGAGCTGGAGTTCTTCAAAGGTACCATATGCATCGTAAGTATCGTCTAAAATTGTATTGATGGCAACTATTTTGGCGAGAGTCTTTCGTCCAAGAGAGTATTGGGGTTCAGGAAGAGCTCCAGCTGACCAAAAATAGCACTCTGCCAGTCTGTCTCTTGCATAAGGTGTCTTTGATGTAAAATCTATATTCTTCCACCACCTGTAAGTAAGTGTTAGAGATTATATTAGAGCAGATACAAACATATATATATATATATATATATATATATATATAGTTATGAAGGTTATCACCAACTTAAATTCTCAGAGAAAGCTGGGAAGCTTACCTTGATACTTGGCTTAGCTCGTTGAGATATAACAACTGTGTTCTGTTGAAATCTAACTTAGCAAGCTTGAGCAGAACTTGATTTCGTGATTTGTCTTCTTCGTAGAAAGAGATGTAATGTCGTGCCTCTATCTTAGGTATTCCCCTGTGGAGAGGCTGCTCTAGGGCATGCTTCACTTGTTTTACAAGAGTAGGGGAAGTTGTATCCGTAGCCACAGTCGACTTGAGATGAGCAGTGGTAAAAGCAAGGGCTTCATCTAGAACTTCTTCTCCACGTTTCCCAAGGTATGCAGCTTCATACAAACTCAGCATACCTTGTATATCTCTAGCCAAGCTCTCTCTAAGCTTTCCATCTTCATCTTTGAATTTCTTGAACACATCTGCTTGACCAACAGAAATAGGAAATGAGACCAAAAAACATAAGTCATAGATTATGCAGGGATCGATTGAATTGGGTGATGATGGGTCATAATTCCGAACCTGACCCAATTTGACCCACCATCTAAACTCCATCATCCCTTATTCCCATAGCCACGAACCTTCCCCCTTCAATTACAATTACTAGGGTGGGCCATGGGCTCCAAAATGAAGTTACTACAAGTAAGAACCCGTGCCATACTGATACTGCCAGTCAATCATCAGTGTATGTGTATCTATCATATATATGGGTTATTAAACCCACCGAAACACTAAATACGTACTGAGAACTAGAGCTGTTTAATGAATTGAAACATTAATTAATAACCATCCTGATAATTGATATGTTTTTGTGAATTTATCATACTAGGAGTATTTATTAATTGATGGTTTAAAAACTCTGCATATACCAGATTATGTGCATATCTAACAGAAACCTGCAGAGAGAAATATTAATATTGGGACTTACCACATGGTATGTTATAACCATGTTGCCTGAGTAATCGAAACAGAAGGGCAACAGCATTGAGATTATCATCCATATCATTAAAGTAGACAATGTGGGCATCGAATATCTGTTCTAGCATCTTGTTTATCTCTCTCTCAAAATGATACCCCAAGCCAAGACGTTGGACTGCGTCAATCAAACTCAACATTTCCAATGGTTTATTGGCAGAATTCCTTAAAATGCTCCTCACTTCTTCTTTTAGCTCTTCAACTTGTTGATTGTATGACTCAAGTTTCTGCACAAGCAATTCTCATCATGTCAAAAACATTATAAATTGAGAGAGAGAGAGAGAGAGAGAGAGAGAGAGAGAGAGAGAGAGATGCAACGACCATGTTATCACAAGTGTAAGTAATGAAACGATCTCCCCAAATGCTTGGGTGGAAATTGGTGGTGTGACGAATGAGCTCTGTTTTTTCGGCTTCCGAAGAAGAATGCTGGGTGGGGGGGCATGATGAAATTTGGGAAGACATGTTGATACAACCAAACAGATGTGCTTCAAATGAATGAATACTTGTATGATGGAGATTAGGCTTCTATGGTCAGGTATTTATAGATAGATATGTCGACTGGAATATGCTCAACTCAAAGACGATGCTTCAATTGCCATGACAGAAAATTCAACCATTGTAAAGAAAATCACCGACACTCTCACTAAGGACAATAATTGAGCATTAAAAACGTGTTTGAATGAGAGGCACATTAGCTATGACAAGTATCGTACAGCTATTAAGTGGTTCAATCACTCTACTTATCTAACGTGCCTACTAGATCCGGACCCGGCCATACTGCATGCTCCACAATCCCACATGCACATAACTTGTCATTGGGAGATGTTTTCGATGCACGGTCTGGATGTACTGTAGGGCACGTGTAAGGTACTGATGTGCTCTCCAATTCTATTGGAGGTGGAAAGGTAAAAATATCTCATTACCAGTCTGGATCTGCAACATCTCTCCTACTTTAAGTGTTATTATTCATTTCACTGTGGGGTCCCCTATGTCTAATATCCTATTTTATGGTTGGTGGTGAGATGAGTACTGGTTAAGGGGGTGATTTCATTTCATTGGAGGTGAAAAGCTAGAAATATCAGTACTTACCTCATTTGATATTTTTAGTATTGCTTATGGTAATAGTGGAATGGGAATTGCTCCTCATACAGGATCGCCTCACAGGCACATCCACCATGAATTTTTGAAAAGTAATTTACTCATATCCATATTTGTACGAGGGACTTTTAAGATATTCAAGTTTTTTTTTTCTATGGGGACTAGTTCTCGGATCAAATAGTTTGGCCATCTGGTCCGTATCGACAGTTCAACCATCCAGGTTTGTGGTTCGCTGATCAAATCAACGGTTGTTGGCCTAAAGCGGTTCTGGGGTGAAACAGAACCAGTCAAGTTACCGATTCCCAGTTTTCCAATCTAGTTTTGAAAACATTATTGATAGAAGGTTGGATTTTGAGAACCCAAATCCTTTCCATACATAAAAATGTAAAACCCTTCTTTATCTTATCCTCTTCCATATTTAAGGATGAAATGGATTGGATCCAAAAACTGCATCTAATTTCTTATTATTTTTTGTTATAAATAATAAACAATTAAAATGGCATTAATAAACATCAAAATTTTTAATTATTTGATTAAACATATTGAAAACACATAAACGGAAGAAATAAGTGATGCCATGATGCCATCCACTGTTATTGTCTTTGTTAGGAATGTCATTACCACCATTTTCTTGAAAGAGACGTGATGCCAGAGAAAGTAGATTCTATAATATCTTCGACGTTGGTACGAGGTAGAGATGAAGGCAAAGATGAATGTGGAGAAAAGATTCATCCTTTGACAGCTTTTAGGGAAAAAATGTGTAGAATAATCTTGCTATCAAAGATAGAACAAGAAAAAATGACTCCATTAGATTATAAATACCGAATTAAAAATCGGAAGCAAAGTTGAAGTCGCCGTTTACAATTACAGATGGTCTCCAATCACAGATGATCAGGTCGTGACCGTCAGGTTGATTGGCTCCTCTAGACGTCACAAATCAACCAAATATTCTCTCATTCTGTTCAAGATCAAAACAACTTCAAGAGCACGGCACCTAAACCATTTGGGCTGGTTAACATTGACTATGTACGTAGGGCCACCGTTTACAATGGACAAATGGTCAATATGGTTACAAGTGTTGGAGAGGTTAGACCGTACGTTCTTCTGCAACCCCCACATGATTATAGAGCTTTGTCCCAATACATTGATTCCCATCATAGCCTGACCCAACCTCCAAACACACCAAGGCCTTCTCATTTTCCTTTCCTTCCCTTTTGGACGGAACATGAAGACTGTATAGAACCATAACAGCTACCAATTGAGTTTTTCTAACTGGCATTTATATAAACGCCACTATATATTATTTTTAATGGCGCTTATTAAAAGTGCCATTATATCCATATCAAAAAAGCCATTATATATATTTTAAGTGGTAATTATTAAAATGCTATTAAAAATATATTTAAATTGCCGCTAAATATGTGGTT
This sequence comes from Nelumbo nucifera, assembly GCF_055504915.1. Taxonomy (NCBI): domain Eukaryota; kingdom Viridiplantae; phylum Streptophyta; class Magnoliopsida; order Proteales; family Nelumbonaceae; genus Nelumbo; species Nelumbo nucifera. Next base: position 139,899,568 of record NC_142649.1, on the reverse strand, counting down.
TTTAAGTGGCATTTATTGTTTTGCCATTTAAGTCATCTTTAAAAGCCATTATATCAACAGTTTTTTTAGCCATTGATTTCACTTCTACATCAATGGTGTAGATTTAACTTCATTGGAGAAATTAACAAGAATTGGCGTGCAGATACCAATTTCTTCCCCTGCCCATTCTTCTTCACTCTAGCAACGCACATCTCCTATACCAAAACCGCAAAAAACCCTAATTTTTTCACTTTAGACTAGTTTGTTCTTCGCTCTAGCAACGCACGTCTTTGGGAAACCCCTATTGAAAGATGCTGCTCTTTGTCTTTCTAGTCCAATCCTAGAAAAAATGCCACCAATCGACCTTGTAACTACACTTTGTTTCTTATTTTTCCATGTCACTAGATTTTCTTGTACAAAAGTACAATACCCACTTGTGGACTTTATATCAATCACAACATTTTCCAAGTTAGTATCTATATAGACTTCCATTCACTATAAGAAAAATGACTTTTAACGACAATCAAAATTGCTGATAAAGGTCCATAAAACTGCTATTAGATACTTTACCGACAGCCAACAAACAACCGCTAAAAGAATTGTCGCTATAAGTTCTAGTGGCAGTTTTCATGAAATACAAAACTTCTACTAAAAATATTTTTTGCTAAATTGGCTACTGCTATAAGTCTGATGTGTGATTTTTTAGCGGTAGTCAAGGACATCTTTAGCGGCAATCACAACAACCGCTAAAGCCACACTTTTTTTTTCATATAACCTATTTTTTTAATTTTTTCTAATTTGCTTCAAATAACATATTTTCTCTATATTCATTTAAGTTAAAATGAAATACAAAAATATAAAAAATCAATTATAAATAAAATTTTAAAAACTATTCTCCATTCAAAATATTTGGATCACAAATACATCTTAATTTCAATTGCATCATGCAAGGTCCAGAAATTTTGGTTGTATTGGGTGCACCCATAGGGTTAAGCACCTTTACAGGTATAGAGTATGGCACAATCATCGCAGTAAGTGGTTGGAGAGAAAACGGAATTCCATTGCTCATATTCCCAATCTTGGATTCATTTCCTAGTGGAATGTTAGAATGCTTTTTGCCTTGGACATCTATGGCGCTTGTTGAATTAGTAAGCACATGACCTTCCTTGGGAACCTCACAAGAGCTTACTACCACCCATGTTCAGCTTGGTGCCATCTTCATGGTGCAGGGCCAACCTTGAAGTTGAGTACTAGTGTGTCCAGAAGCGTGTCGTTAACCACTTCGGAACACCAGTTTTAATATTTATAAATTTTTTCTGATTCTCAAACAATTACAAACGCAATAAATGGTGAGAACGAGTTGTTTCCACAGGGAAGCGAGGGAAAAAAACATTATTTATTTAAATTCGGGAAAGAGAACACAATTAAGAGTCACAGAAACATATAATTTAATTAATTAAACCGAAATTCATTAAAATAAAATTCGAATAGTGTTAGAAGTGAAAAGTGCAGAAAAATAAATAAATAAAAGGAATGAAATAAAAAGTCTTTAATCTGATCAGAGGTAGCAGTCTCTAGATCTCTCATTTGACCCTCAAATTTCTCGAGCTAGGCCTTCTATCTTAATTGGCCAAATTCCAGATCTGTAGAAAAGAAAACAAGCATCAAATTGAATGAAAGTAAATTGTAGAAAGAAAAAAAAATGGAACTGGAAGTGAAAGAACAGAAATTAAATCTAAGACTACTAGTTGGGATCCAAATCTAGAGGTGATATTAGTGGCTTAGGTGAACTGCAAACAGGAACCCCTCCTCCTGCTTGGGTGTCCTCTTCTTCCTCTACCCTTGAACTTCTCAAGATTAGCCTTCTGTCTTACTTGTGACCCGGCTCCATGCCATGTTAGTGCACATGCACCTGAATTACGTATGTAGTACTCACAAAAATTTCAAGATTTACAATAACAGCATGCCATTTAGCTAGCTTATTATTTTTTAAAAGCCTAGTATAATTCAAAAGGGGGGAAACTTCACATATGGCATGTCACCTCAGTTGGACGTCCAACCCGATCCAGTCAAATGTGAGTCCACTTATAAATGGATTGGACTCAATTCAGTCTAAATCCAATAAAAACCAAATCCAATCCAATTCATTAAAATGTTAAATCGAATGAAATATAAAAAAAAAATTATATAAAAGCATTTTTAGTATTAAAAAAGCATTTTGATAAAAATATCTTCATAAAATTGCTTTTACAAAAGCACTTTATTGAAAGTATTTCGAAAAGTGCTTCTATAGACTTTTACAAAAGTATTTTTATAGAAGTGCTTTTGTAAAAATGCTTCTATAAAAGTACTTTTGTACAAGTGATTTTCTAAAAGTGCTTCTATAAAAGTGCTTTCGTAAAAGTGCTTTTATAGAAGTATTTCTATAAAAGTGCTTTCGTAAAAGTACTTCCGTAAAAGTTCTTTTGTAAAAGTGATTTCATAAATGTGTTTTCGTGTAAAGTACTTTTGTAAAAGTGCTTTTATTAAAGTGATTTTGTAAAAGTGCTTTTATAAAATTACTTCTGTAAAAGTACTTTCATAGAAGTACTTTTGTAAAAATGCTTTCGTAAAAGTATTTTTATAAAAGTGCTTTCGTAAAAATACTTTTCATAAAATTACTTTTATAAAAGTACTTTCGTAAAAGTGCTTTCATAAAAGTACTTTCGTAAAAGTGATTTTATGTTGTTTTCAATTTTGATTGATTTCAAATTGGACAAGGGTTTTGCCGCATGATCGAATTATTAGAAATTTGGTTTATGTCTAATTCAAACCAATTTATTTTGAATTGACCCAATCCAATAATTATAATGGACCGTCCATATCCGATTTGATAAGGTTTGGAAATTGGACCCAAACCAAAACCAATCGATTGACAACCCTACTTGTGATTGAGAAGATTAGATGGATTAGATTAGAAATATAGATAGTAAGATAGATAGATAGATAGATAGATAGATAGATCGATTTGTATCGTTTGTCCATCGAGTTACTATATATGGATAGATTAGATAGATAGTTAGATAGATAGATAGATAGATCTGTATCGTTTGTTCATTGATTTACTATTTATGGATAAATTAAATAGATACATACATAGATAGATAGATAGATAGATAGATAGATAGATCTATAGGGTCTCCTTATTTTAGAAATACTATTTTTAATAAGGAAAATTCCTTTTAAAAAATTATTGTAGTCTATTTGTCGTCTTATAATTGCGTAACTATGACTGAAGTGTATGTGTGGTTTTAACCAATTTTGTGTTTTTGATATTTATGATAGATTTCAAGTCCATGGTTTGTTGTGTTTCCCCTTTTTGTATGTATCTTCCCTTTCTCAACATTTGCTAGAAGTATTCATCTCAAGTGCCTCCTTAATACACGGTGGAATGAACTTAGGTTATGGGTGATCAAGTTTGTTAGGCCAATTTCTTTGCATTTCTGGATGTTCTTATAAAGCATATGGTTAAGAAAGAGACAAATTTCTTTCTAACAAGTAAAGTTGTTAAAAGGAACAAGTTGAAAGATACACTTCATTGTTTCTTATATTATTGGTCACCCCATTCACCCTAAACATAGTGCTCTTAGACTCCTTATCCTTAGATGACCTGTAGCTAGATTATAGAATCAACACAACTCAGCCTAAGGGAAATGATGCATAGCTAGGTTAAACAACAAAATCAACATAGCTCAGCCTTAAGCTCAAGTACCATGACATTAACCTGGGTCCAATTCACTTTCTATATCATCCTATAACAAGATTACAAGAGAGATCTAAATGACATTCGATTGCAAAGATATATCACCCTAACTATATTCAAATCTCTGGCACATTGTTCATGACATAGTAAAGATATATCACTCATTGTTCTTGACATTTGGTCTAATAGTAATGTAACTACATACACAATAAAAGGAGGACCAACATTTAGTCCACACCCTAACTACATTATAAATCCCCAACCCATCGTTCATGGCATAGCAAAGATATATCATCCATTGTTCATGACATTTGGTCCATTAGTAATTTAACTACAAAAGCACACACAAAAAAAAAAGAGGACCAACATTCAATCAACCATATTAATGGAGAATGCACTATCAACCCACCTATTAGTAAAGTATGAGAAGATATCAAGCCTGAGTGGGTTGAGTTTAAATTATGCATTCTTCAAAGAAAGAGGAATAAAAGAGTACAATATTAACAGTTGTCAAGTTTGGGTGTGAGTAATTATTCAACTATCCAAAATGCTGTGGAACTCAAAAGCAACATGTCGGTGAATGAGGTTTTAAGCCTATGAATATCTGATTTTTTGGTTGCTCTATTCTTCATCCTACATACAAGATTTAAAAGAATGTCAATAAACAACATAACAATCAACAATTACATCATAAGTAAAATGTGAACTTGATAACCCAACTTGTCTGATTAGTGGTGCAATAGGTGGATACTACAACCCTACTCTACCACCTCTCCTTCGTTGACTAGATTGTAAATAGAAAGGGTAGAATTAGTAAAAATATTATAGTTGGCGTAAGAGCCATGTTGGTTAGTTCATCCTAGAAATGAAGTGACAAGCCTACCTAGTTGATGTAGTAGCTTGTATATCTGGGTGCCTCAAACACCTTCTACCACCATTATTTGGATTGACAACCCTTCTTGAAAACAAAGAACCAACTTCATATGTGGAAGGAATATGAGTGGTTGGAAACGAGGAACCCACACCATGTGTACTTGCATTTCCTCTTCTTGCACAAACAACTCCCCCTCTAACTAAGCGGAGGGTTTAGGCTAGTCAAGCACAGGCCTTTAGACTTGTCATGTAATTAAACATATAGTTAGTATGTAGAAGATAAAGTATTGGATATAAGAGTTCATATGAGATGTTTGTATAAGTTTACCTCTTGGGTTCTACTACTGGTATTGGGTGGAGGAGCACGAAAGTTCCTTCTATTGTGTCCAATTGTCAGAAACAATAAGGGGGCTCTAAGAAAATTTATAAATAATAGGGGTACAGCTTAACAATTAGCTAAATAGTAAGGGTAATTTAAGAATTTTCCCTAAAACAAATTACTGTTTTTTAATTTTAATAATAATAATTGTTAAAATTAACAATAACAATAGTATACTTAATTTATAATAACAATTTCTAACATTATTAAAAATTTTAAACACTAATATCATAACTTAAAAATTTATAATATTATAAACTTAGAATAATATTATAACTTAAATTACGCATCAATAACAATTTACTAATTAAATAAAAATTTAATAAAAGTAAAATTTATTAATTTGAATTCAACTTTGAAATAATGAAAAGTAAACACATGAAGCTGGGTTATCCTACACCTACCTAAGCCCCTCATTTTGCCACATCGTTAGGTTCTTAGCCTTTGGCCACATCATCCTACCTCTAGTTTCACCGTTGTAAGAGAAGTGGATACTTCCCAAACATTAAATGTATAGAATAATTAAAATAAATAAAATGATCAATTTATTTTGATATTTTTATTAATATATAAATTTTTGAAAAGTATAATTTATTCAACAATCGATAATTAATGAAACATTAATAACTAATGACATTTGCTGAAAATTTTGGATATTTAAATATTAAATTGATAGTTATTAGTATTATCTAAAATCAATAGTTATTACCTAAAAATCTCAATAATTTTTAGATAATTATTTAATTTGGAAATTTCAGAAAAGTAATTTTTATAGATTGTTAGTAATTTGCTATCATTTTTAGGTAATTTCAGAAAATTAATGATAGGTAATATCAGAAAATTAATGATTTTCGAAATTAATTTTGGTAATAAAATTATTTATTGATATTCTCATTTACATTAGTTTTTGGTAATTGTTTTATAGTATATTGAAACGTTATTTGGGAATTTTAACTATATTTATAATTTCCATAAATATTCAGAAAATTTAATATGTTTTGGAGATTATTAAGTTGAAGAATTTTAATAATTTCCATAATTAATTACTATCAATTTACTTTGGTTTAATTTCCATAATTATTGGTAATTTTCATTGGGTTTTGGTATTTATTGGAAAATTTTAGTTTAGTTATTTCCGTAAACTAATTTTCATGTTTTTGGTAATTTAATTTAGTTAAAGTTAATTTAAAAAATATATAATTTACAGAATTTTATATTTTCATTAATTAATTATTCATAAATTCAAAATTTTTTGAAAATTAATTTATTCATATCAATTAAAAAATTTATTCACAAATTTTTGAAAAGTAATGTACTCATATCAATATTTGTACTAGGGATTTTTAAGATATTAAAGTTTTTTTCTTTCTATGGGGACTAATTCTCGGATCAAATAGTTTGGCCATCCAGTCCAAACTGACAGTTCAACCACCCAGATTTGTGGTTCACTGACCAAATCAACGGTTTTTGGGCTAAATCGGTTTTGGGGTGAAACAGAACTGGTCAAGTTACCGATTCCCAGTTTTCCAGTCCAGTTTTGAAAACATTATTGATAGAAGGTTGGACTGGAAAACCTTTCCTTACCTTATCCTCTTCCATATTTGAGGATGGGGTGGATTGGATTCAAAAGCTGCATCCAACTTCCTATTATTTCTTGTTATATATAAATAATAAACAATTAGAATGACATTAATAAACATCAAAACTTTTAATTATTTGATTAAACATATTAAAAGCAGATAAACAATCAAAGAGAAGAAATAAGTGATGCCATGATGCCATCCACCATTGAGTCGGTGTACTGTTATTTTCTTTGTTAGGAATATGTCATTACCACCATTTTTTGAAAGATACGTGATGCCAGAGAAAGTAGTTCCGGAGAAAAGATTCATCCTTTGACAGCTTTTAGTGAAAAAATGTATATCCCCTTCGAGATTTTGATTCTTCCTTTGAAAATATTGCAGGCGAGTTGAAATATCGCAAGGATAAAAGAAAAAATGACTCCATTAGATGTTTTCGGATAGAATAATCTTTGATAACGAGTTGATTGCAGCAAGGCATGGAGACCAGATTATAAATACCGAATTAGAAATCGGAAGCAATGTTGAAGTCGTCCGCTAACTTCAATGAATATTCAGAAGTTTTGACAAAAACAGCAAAGAGGAACGTAGAGAGTCAAGGTGGTCTCCAATCACAGATGATCAGGTCGTGACCGTCAGGTTGATTGGCTCCTCTAGACGTCACAACCAAAGCAGTCCACATTCAGGCCTCACAAAATATGGTTATAAGGAGACCTCCTGTGGTACCGTAAAGTTGTGATACTGTCACAAATCAATCAAATATTTTCATTTAAATCTGCACGAGGTTTATTGGAGACATCAGCGACCTTCCTTTTTTCATCCTTTGGGCTGCTTAACATTTACTATGTACGTAGGGCCACCGTTCACAATGGACAAACAAATGGTCAATATGGTCTTTCATAAGTGTTAGAGAGGTTAGACAGTACGTTCTTCTGCAACCCCCACATGGTTATAGAGCTTTGTCCCAATACCATAATTCCCTTCATAGCCTCTGACCATGCATGCCCCAATAACTCATGACCCAACCTCCAAACACACTTAGGCGTTCTCATTTTGGTTTCCTTCCCTTCTGGACGGAACCTGAAGACTATAAAACCATAACAGTTACCAATTGGGAACAAACAATGAGAGGCTCCCCTCTTTTTTGTATATAGCACAACAAGAAAGTGAGGATTTACTGGCGTTTTTCTAACTGGTATTTATATAAACGCCACTATATATTATTTTTAACGGCGTTTATTAAAAGTGCCACTATAACCATATCAAAAACGCTATTATATATATTTTAAGTGGCAATTATAAAAATGCCATTAAAAATATATTTAAATTGCCGCTAAATATATGGTTTTTAAGTGGCATTTATTGATTTGCCATTTAAATCATCTTTAAAAGTCATTATATCAACAAATTTTTTAGCCATTGATTTCACTTCTACATCAATGGTGTAGATTTAACTTCATTGGAGAAATTAACAAGAATTGACGTGCCAATACCAATTTCTTCCCATGCCCATTCTTCTTCTCTCTGGCAACACACATCTCCTATACCAAAACCATATTCATCAGAAGCCACCACAGCAAAGAACCCAAATGTGTTTACTTTATATCATCAGAAGCCACCCATGCCCATTCTTCTTCTCTCTTCTCTCTAGCAACGCACGTCTTTGAGAAACCTGAAGGGATGAGAGATCCATCGTATGGACGCCCAAAGATTGCGGAATAAGGGGTGAATTTAAAAAAAAAAAAATTCTCTCCCTTCAACTGGGAATCCCATTCCCTATTTAGAAAATCATATTTTCAAGGATCATTCTTGAACCATAAACTGAACTAGATGTGAACCAAAAGGAGTAGGAGAGGATTATACCTGATACGGAGAAAAAGCATCCCCCAACGAAGGTGTTCATGCCCAAGGAAGGATCCAAACACTGCTCCCACTGAAGATGGCGCAGTGCAGGATGGAGCAGAAACAACAGTGTTCTTCTCCAAGAACTCTGTCCTTCGCAAGAATCAGTAGGATGGCACGTGAGCACAACTTCCTATCAATCCTTTCTCAAAGAACTGATGCCAAAATCGAATCTTGACTTCTCCCACAACTGGAGATCGAACTAGCAAATAGGGCGGCAAGAATAGGGAGGGGGCAAGAAAGAATTCTGCAGGGCTGCTTAATTCTTTCTTCTCTGATTTCAGCACTAAAGAGGATCTGAATCTATGTCTGTTTAGGCTGCCACCCCCTCCTTCTTTTGTTAACCTAAAAGATCAGCTCCTAATCCAATTAGGAGCAGCTTATCCAAAACATATTTGGATAAGACCTCTCTTTAGGAGATAGGGATAAACCCTTATCTTATCTGCAGATTAGATTAGCTTTTTCCTAATCTCATTAGGAGGTTTCTAAATCTGAATCACATTCAAATCTGGACTCTATGAGTGGATAGGGTCAAGACCCTATTCTATCTGCTAATCCATCTCAGAATTCACCCCATAATTAACTAAATAAATAGCCCAGATCGAAATGGGCTTTAGGCCCATTAAGCTTATGTGCTCACTTAACCTTCCTAATTGCTGCCCAATTGGGCTTCCTTGTATGGCGTGGGACCCAAGCATTGATCTTCACATCAGCCACATGGGTTCGGCCCAGCCTTTGTTACAAGGCCTGGCTGAATACACTGTTAAGGACAGTGCACCCCCTGAAACTCATCAAATGGGCTCTATGGGCCCAACACTTACCCTAAGTGGTCCCTGGGCCAAGCCACCTTGTAACACCCAGGGACTGTGGGCAGATGCAAGATTAGCCCATCAGGTATTATCATCAATGGTCTTACACTTAACCTCTCAGCCCATAATGATCATACACTGCCTGACAAGAGAGGACCTCTCCCTCGGCTGCAAGGAACAGTTTTGCACTCTCCAATTAAATGGATCCCGGGAATTAAAACCTTTTGCAAATCATTTCGAAACCATAACATATATATATATATATAAATATATTTTGCAAAAACAAATCTCAACGATTGAAATCGGCTGCCGACAGTCTTGGTTTCCATCAGTGAGAGTGCATCCCCGATCATTACCTTGGTCTGACAAAGGGGATGATCCTGTCACTATGATCACCCACTCAGATGAATTCTCAGACTGTCCCAACATACCCAGGTTTTGACCCCCGCTAAGGATCTCACTGATTGGTATATCAAAGAGCCCAATCCGACACCTAGTGTAGTATCATAATTGAGTCTAGGAGTCGGGTGTAACTTTCCAGTTTTGTCCATCAATCTCCAAGGTCCAGGGCAATACTAAAAATCTGGTCCAGTTCAAAGATTCAATTAATCCTACACTGTATGTGCCTAGGGTCTCTCCCTGGCAGCTGAGACAGGCCTCCCCAACCGACTTGGTGGCACCACAATGTCAGCCTTGTCAGGATAGGTCTCCCCAGACCGACCCACTGGCTGTGAACATTCTAAACTAACACGAGTCTCATTAAGTGTCCAGTTTAAGGGTATTACACAAAAACATACCGAGGGAACATGAATCAAATATGCACTTTTATTCATTTACAATAAACTCATAAAGTACATCATTCTGATTGAAGCTAAGGGCATACAAAACTGTCTAACAGCTCCCACTTGCACTTAGGTCCAATCAGGTACTAGCCGGAGTCCCATGCTTTCCACGTGTTTCTCAAACACTTTCTGTGATAGTGGCTTCGTCAATGGGTCTGCTACATTTTTCGCTGATGCTACCTTCTGAATCAGGACGTCCCCTCTACCAACAATTTCCCACAGTACGTGGTACTTCCTCTCGATGTGCTTCGACTTTGAGTGGGCTCGTGGCTCCTTAGCCTGAGCAATGGCTCCATTGTTGTCACACAACAATGGGATGGGTGATGTGCTAGACGGAACTACTCCCAACTCGTGAACGAATTTCTTCATCTAGACGGCTTCTTTGGTAGACTTTCTATCATCTGGATCCGACTGGAAATCGGCATCTGTATACCCTTGGATCTGTAGTGAGCTACCGTCGAATAGTAGACAAAACTCTTTTGTCCTTCGAAGGTACTTAAGTATGTTTTTCACAGCAGTCCAGTGCTCCTGCCCTGGGTTAGCCTGAAATCTGCTTACTACACTCACTGCCTGAGCAATGTCAGGACGAGTGCAAAGCATGGCATACATGATGCTCCCTATGGCAGAGGCATAGGGAACGTCTTTCATGTCATCAATCTCCTCAGAAGTCTTGGGAGACATCTTCTTGGAGAGAGTGACTCCGTGCCTAAAAGTAACATTTCCTTTCTTGGAGTTTTCCATACTGTATCTTTTGACTATTTTGTCAATGTAAGCAGATTGGGATAATCCTATTATCCGCTTCAATCTGTATCTATAGAGTCGAAGACCCAGTATATAGGAGGCTTCTCCAAGATCTTTCATGGAGAATTGCTGTGAAAGCCATACTTTCATTGTAGTTAGCATTCCTACATCATTCCCAATGAGTAGAATGTCATCTACATACAGAACCAAGAACGTAATCTTGTCACCACTAGTCTTCCTATAAACACAGGGTTCATCCGGATTCTGCTCGAAGTCAAACGATTTGACAGCAGAGTCAAAACGGATGTTCCAACTTCTAGAAGCTTGCTTAAGTCCATAAATGGATCTATTAAGTTTACATATCATGTTTTCCTGACCTGCAGCAATGAAGCCTTGCGGCTGCTGCATATAGATATCTTCAGTAAGATCTCCATTTATGAATGCAGTTTTGACATCCATCTGCCAAATCTCATAATCATGGTATGCTGCTACAGCTAGCAGGATCCTAATGGATTTAAGCATGGCCACAGGCGAAAAGGTTTTCTCATAATCGTTGCCCTCTTTCTGAGTGTACCCTTTCGCCACCAGACGAGCTTTGAAGGTCTCAACCCTACCATCGAGGCCCTTCTTCCTCTTGTAAATCCATTTGCAATCGATTGCTTTTACCCCGGAGGGTGGATCTACTAGAGTCCAGACTCCATTGGTCTCCATTGAGTCCATCTCTGCTCTCATGGCCTCCACCCACTTCTGGGAATCTATGTCCAACATAGCATCCGCGTAAGTCACGGGATCCTCCTCACTAGTCGAGGTTTCCACCAGGTAACTATCCTGGTCATAACCATAACGGACTGGTGGCCTGGATATCCGAGTGGATCTTCTAGGTTGGTCACTACCTGGAACTTGTGGGACATCTCCCACTGCTCCTGAGCTCTCCTCATCAAGAACAACTTCCTGAAATGGGAGTCCAGGATGTAATCGGTTTCCAAGAATTGTGCATTTCGACTGCAGAACACTTTCTACTCACTTGGGTCATAGAATAGGTAACCTACAGAGCCTTTTGGGTAGCCTACAAATAGGCAACGACTGGTCTTGGATTCCAACTTGTCTGCACTCGTTCTTTTAACGTGTGTTGGACAACCCCAAATCTTCAAGTGTCTGACACTTGGTTTCTTTCCGGTCCAAAGTTCATATGGAGTATTCGAAACCGATTTGGTTGGAACCCGATTCAGCACATAAATCGCAGTTTCTAATGCGTAACCCCAAAAGGATGTGGGTAACTCTGAGTGTATGAGAAGCGACCGGACCATATCCAATAAGGTCCTATTCCTCCTCTCTGAAACACCGTTAAGTTGTTGTGTAGCAGAAGGAGCTAATTGTGATACTATCCCATTGTCCTTTAAGTAGTCCCTGAATTCATTAGAGAGATACTCGTCACCTCGATCTGATCGAAGGGCTTTAATTTCTCTCCCTAACTATTTCTCGACCTCTTGTCTAAACTCTTTGAACTTTTCAAAATATTTAGACTTGTGTCTCATTAGATACACGTAACCATATCGTGAAAAATCATCTATGAAGGTGATGAAATACACGTGTTGATTTCGTGTCCTAACACTCAGGGGACCACATACATCAGTATGTATTAGGTCAAGTGTGCCTGTACATCTTTCAGGCTTACCGTTAAATGGTCGTTTCGTCATCTTGCCTTGTAGGCAAGGCTCACAGGTGGGGAGATCTTCTACAGTTAGAAAATCCAAAGGACCATCCTTTACCAACCTTGTAATTCGGTCAACACCGATGTGGCCAAGTCGGTAATGCCATAGACACGTGGGATTAACTGTATCACGGGCTCTCTTCTTGGGGATTTGAGCCGACGTAGTTTCGGTTATGCTAGTTTCTAGAGAATGATGTAGAACATAGAGACCATTCTCCAGTTCCCCATATGCAATGAATCTGTTGTTTCTTTTAATAGTAATCGTATTACTAAAGAAGATAGAATAACCATCTGCACACAGTTTTGAAACAGAAGTCAAATTTCTCAAATTTTGTACATAAAGACAATCTCTTTGTACAATAGTTCATTCTCTAAAAGGTAACTCCACGGTTCCTATGGCCGTGGCTGCAACAGTTGCATTAGTCCCCAAGTAGAGTGTGACTTCTCCTTCACTCAGCCTTCTGCTTACCTTGAACCCCTGCAGTGAGTTACACGCATGAGTTGAAGCCCCGGAGTCAATACACTAGGATGCAGAAGCTACCAATAAATTGGTTTCTATAACAAAAGTTTCGAAATTACCTTTCTTGGATTCCAGGTAGGTAGGACAATTCCTTTTCCAGTGGCCGGTCTTCTTGTAAAAATGATAGGCATCTAATGCCTTGTCCTTCCTCTGTTTCTTGGGTTTGGCAGCCTTCTTCTAGGGCTTTCTCTTTGCCTTCCTTTTCTTGCCATGTTTGTCAGTTTCAACAAGCATGTTAATGGGCTCATCCTTTTTAATCAATTCTTCGACCCTTTGCAACATATTGCTGAGTTCCTGCAAGCTGACGTTCAGCTTGTTCATGTTGTAGTTCATGATGAATGGATTAATGGATGGAGGCAGAGAGTTGAGAATAGCATCGATCTGTGTTACTAGATCCAGTCCGGATCCAAGAGCCTCCAGTTCGTTGATATAGCCCATCATCCGAAGACAATGGTCGTGAACTTGTTGGCCCTTGGACATCTGTGCGGTCATGAACTGTTTCAAGACCTTCTGCCGAGTAGAACAATTCTGCTCTTCGTACATTGTCTTTAGACTGTCTAGTACGTCCTTAGCTAGTTCGATCTGATCGAACTGCCTCTGAATTGGATTGTCTAAAGAGGCAATGATATAGCAGTGGGCAAGGGAGTTTTTCTCCTCCCGTTCTTGGTATTCTCTTCTCTGGGCCTCGGAAGCCCTATCTCCCGGACGATCTGGGGCAGGATTCTTGGCTACCTTATCCAACTTTTCAGAGGTTAAGACCAACATAAGGTTCCTGTACCAGTCAACATAGTTTGGGCCCTTCAACTTGTTGTCATCAAGTAGCTTTGCAAATGATCCGTTTACCATTTTTTGATAAAAGAGCAAACATCAGTCCACTACCTAATTTGATTCATGTTCATTACATAGATATGGATTTTAATCTACGTTCCATTTCCATTTATTCATCTCTGAGATTTCCCTCCTTTCTCAGTGACGGAGACTACATGTTGTCTCTGGAAATGTGGGAAATCACATAGGGTGCATGGAGCCAACTGTTTCAACTGCATAACCCCACCACCTTTCTGTGAAGGATCATATCCACTCATCACATGAGCTTTCCCTTTGGCCTCTGTCAGACAAGGTTCAGAGCCGTTTTCAGGTAAATCTTTCTGACCAGTGAGTGCTTACCCATCATGTTCGTGAACGCCAAGGTACCGTGAGAGAGTTCCCATTTTCTGGTGAAGCCCCTTCCACATCGGTCTATGACGCCCCTATCATCTTATGAAACACTCAGACAAGCCCAACAGCAAATGGATAGCCCATTTTCTGGTGCGTTTCCTCATTACTGAATGACCCATCCTCATGCTAATGATGGAAGGCCTTTAGAGAGTTCATCATATGAATCTCCCTATCACATGCACTTATATTAGCTGGAGGGAACAGTTAGTTACGCCCCAGTTCAAATTTTAGGTCAAACCAAAGTGGCTCCCACTGACTTTCGTAAAGCCAGATTTCGGTGGGCCTAAATCGGCTAGGGTTCCGCATGTAACCTCTTGATGAGGTGTGGGGCCCACCACTGAGGGAGGTCATCCAATGACTAAAAGGGACACCATGACAATGATGTGCATTCAGCCATGGTGTGCGCAAGAGCCATTGTCGATTGAACATGGGCCAAGCACTTATGGCCCATGTACGTAGCACATCACACATTCATACATCACATGCAGGGATAAATTGATCCAATCAATTAATCATCTGTAAGGCCCATTTGAAGCCCGTTTTAAATCCATAATATTATCTAGGTATATGGGTTGAAAGGTTCAGCCCATATAGCTTTATGTGTTAAGTGGGCTTTTATTAGTTTTAAGTATTTAAAACTGGGCCCTTACAAGTTGGACCGAATTAACCATTTAATTAAGTATCAATCCTCAGGCCCATTAGTGGGAAAATTAGGGCTGACTTTCAGCCTTGATTAAACGCTAGATTCGATCCAAACAGTTTGAACCAATCTAGGTTCGAATGGGTCTAGGGTTTGATCTTTAATTAAATCTTTAATTCAAGAAAATAATCTGAAATTAAATACTGATAAAAGAAAATCAAGAATCAGTCAAACAGGGCTGTTCGCACAATCCACCCTACAAAATAGAGGTTAGATCACAGTTTGCAGTTTCATAAACTGCAAATCGCAGATTGCAATTCTCCCATCTGCGAAAACTCCTTCTCTGCGAAATCTCCTTTTCTGCGTCGTGATCTTCGATCCAGGAATAAAATAAATAGAAATCCTATTTCTATTAATAATTACATCAGATCGAATACCTATACATTCAGTCTAAAAAATAAAAAAAAAAAATTATTTACAGACCAAATGTAATGAATAAATCAAGAAACTGCAAATCTTGCAGGTTCCCTGCGCAAACCAAGAATTCGATCTCCTCTTGTACGAACAACCCATAAATCAAGAAAATCATAAAGAACAGTTCTAAATAATAATCAGATTTATGTAAAATTAACTTCAGATTATTCGCCCATTAATTTTGGGAACAAATTTCCCAAAACCCATATCTGCGCAAATCGGGTAGAACACCTTCTGCCCATTTGCGCAGGTTCAAATCTGAAGCAAATTGGTTCAAGATTTGAACCATGGCTCTGATACCACTAAATGGATGAGAGATCCATCGTATGAACGCCCAAAGATTGCGGAATAAGGGGCGAATTTCAAAAAAAAATTCTCTCCCTTCAACTGGGAATCGCATTCCCTATTTAGAAAATCATATTTTTAAAGATCATTCTTGAACCACAAACTGAATCAGATCTGAACCAAAAGGAGTAGGAGAGGATTATACCTAATACGGAGAAAAAGTATCCCCCAACGAAGGTGTTCACGCCCAAGGAAGGATCCAAACACTGCTCCCACTGAAGATGGCGCAATGTCGGATGAAGCAGAATCAACTGTGTTCTTCTCCAAGAATTCTGTCCTTCGCAAGAATCAGTAGGATTGCACGTGAGCACAACTTCCTATCAATCTTTTCTCAAAGAACTGATGCCAAGATCGAATCTTGACTTCTCCCACAACTGGAGATCGAACTGGCAAACAGGGCGGCAAGAACAGGGAGGGGGCAAGAAAGAATTCTACAGGGTTGCTTAATTCATTCTTCTCTGATTTCAGCACTAAAGAGGATCTGAATCTGTGTCTGTTTAGGCTGCCGCCCCCTCCTTCTTTTGTTAACCTAAAAGATCATCTCCTAATCTCATTAGGAGGTTTCTAGATCTGAATCACATTCAGATCTGGACTCTATGAGTGGATAGGGTCAAGACCCTATCCTATCTGCTAATCCATCTCAGAATTCGCCCCATAATTAACTAAATAAATAACCCAGTTCGAAATGGGCTTTAGGCCCATTAAGCTTATGTGCTCACTTAACCTTCCTAACTGTTGCCCAATTGGGCTTCCTTGTATGGCGTGGGACCCAAGCATTGATCTTCACATCAGCCACATGGGTTCGGCCCAACCTTTGTTACAAGGCCTGGCCGAATACACTGTTAAGGACAGTGCACCCCCTGAAACCCATCAAATGGGCTCTATGGGCCCAATACTTACCCTAAGTGGTCCCTGGGCCAAGCCACCTTGTAACACCTAGGGACTATGGGCAGATGCAAGATTAGCCCATCAGGTATTATCCTCAATGGTCTTACACTTAACCTCTCAGCCCATAATGATCATACACTGCCCGACAAGAGAGGACCTCTCCCTCGGCTGCAAGGAACAGTGTTTTACTCTCCAATTATATGGATCCTGGGAATTAAAACCTTTTGCAAATCATTTCGAAACCATAACATATATATATATATATATATATATATATATATATATATATTTTGCTAAAACAAATCTCAACGATTGAAATCGGCTGCCGGCAGTCTTGGTTTCCATCAGTCAGAGAGTGTCCCCGATCATTACCTTTGTCCGACAAAGGGGCTGATCTTGTCACTATGATCACCCACTCAGATGAATTCTCGGACTGTCCCAACATACCCAAGTTTTGACCCCCGCTAAGGATCTCACTGATTGGTATATCAAAGAGCCCAATCCGACACCTAGTGTAGTATCATAATTGAGTTTGTCGGGTGTAACTTTCCAGTTTTGCCCATCAATCTCCAAGGTCCAGGGCAATACTGAAAATCTGGTCCAGTTCAAAGATTCAATTAATCCTACACTGTATGTGCCTAGGGTCTCTCCCTGGCAGCTGAGACAGGCCACCCCAATCGACTTGGTGGCACCACAGTGTCAGCCTTGTCAGGATAGGACTCCCTAGACCGACCCACTGGCTGTGAACATTCTAAACTAACACGAGTCTCATTAAGTGTCCAGTTTAAGGGTATTACATAAAAACATACCGAGGGAACATGAATCAAATATGCACTTTTATTCATTTACAATAAACTCATAAAGTACATCATTCTAATTGAAGCTAAGGGCATACAAAACTGTCTAACAAAACCCCTATCTAAAGATGTTGCTCTTTGTCTTTCTAGTCCAATCCTAGAAAAATGCCACCAATCGACCTTGCAACTACACTTTGTTTCTTACTTCTCCATGTCACTAGTTTTTCTTCTACAATAGTACAATACCCACTTGTGGACTTTATGTCATCCACAACACTTGCCAAGTTGGCATCTATATAGACTTCCATTCACTACAAGAAAAATGACTTTTAGCGACAGTCAAAATTGCTAATAAAGGTCCATAAAACTGCTACTAGATACTTTACCGGCAGCCAACAAACAACCGCTAAAAGAATTGTCGCTATAAGTTCTAGTGGCAGCTTTCGTGACTATCGGTACAAATACAAAACTTCCATTAAAAATATTTTCAGCGGCAGTCATGGCTACCGCTAATAGTAAATTGGCTACTGCTATAAGTCTGATGTGCAATGTTTTAGCGGTAGTCAAGGACATCTTTAGCGACAGTCACGACAACCGCTAAAGCCATACATTTTTTTCACATAACCTATTTTTTTTTTAATTTTTTCTAATTTTCTTCAAATAACATATTTTCTCTATTTTCATTTAAATTAAATTGAAATACAAAAATATAAAAAATCAGTTATAAATAAAATTTTAAAAATTATTCTCCATTCAAAATATTTGGATCACAAATACATCTTAATTTCAATTGCATCATGCAAGGTCCAGAAATTCCTGATGTATTGGGCGCACCCACAGGGTTAGACACCTTTACAGGTATAGAGTATGGCACAATCATCATAGTAAGTGATTGGAGAGAAAATGGAGTTCCATAACTCATATTCCCAATCTTGGATTCATTTCCTAGTGGAACGTTAGAATGGTTTTTGCCTTGGACATCTATGACCCTTGTTGAATTAGTAAGCACATGACCTTCCTTGGGAACCTCAGAAGAGCCACTACTACCACCCATGTTCAGCTCGATGCCATTTTCATGGTGTAGGGCCAACCTTGAAGTTGAGTCCTGGTGTGTCCAGAAGCGTGTCATTAACCACTTCGAAACACCAGTTTTAATATTTTTAATTTTTTTTGATTCTTAAACAATTACAAACGCAGTAAATGGTGAGAATGGGTCGTATCAACAGGTATGCAAGGGAAAAATCATTATTTACTTAAATCTGGGAAAGAGAACAAAATTAAGAGTTGCGGAAACATAGAATTTAATTAATTAAACTGAAATTCATTAAAATAAAATTCGAACAATGCTGGAAGTGAAAAGCGCAGAAATATAAATAAATAAAAGGAACGAAATAAAAAGTTTGTAATCCAATCAGAGGTAGCAGTCTCCGGATATCTCGTTTGACCCTCGAACTTCTCGAGCTAGGCCTTCTGTCTTACCTGGCTGAATTCCAGATCTGCAGAAAAGAAAACAAGAATCAAACTAAATGAAAATAAACTGAAGAAAGGAAAAAATGGAACTGGAAATGAAAGAACATAAATTAAATCTAAGACTAATGGTTGAGATCCCAATCCAGAGGTGGTAGTAGTGGCTTAGGTGAACTGCAAGCAAGAACCCCTCCTCTTGCCTGGGCATCCTCCTCTTCCTCTACCCTTGAACTTCTCAAGATTAGCTTTCTGTCTTACCTAGGGGCAGAATCCAACCCCTTCTCAAGAGCCCTTGGGTCCTTTTTATAAAGAAGGATGGACACAAATGGGATTAGAGAGAAAGAGGGGGGGGGGCAGCAGTTAGGTTTTAGCAAAGATATGGGCGCCCTAGGATTTCTAATGAAGGGTTAGGATGGTTTTGGTTGATCCTAAGGTTGAGAAGAGAAGGAGAGGATGCCCAATATTATGTAGGGCCGAGATCTGGGCGCCCAGAAATGGAGTGTGTGTC
The DNA here is from genome assembly GCF_055504915.1 of Nelumbo nucifera. Classification (NCBI taxonomy): domain Eukaryota; kingdom Viridiplantae; phylum Streptophyta; class Magnoliopsida; order Proteales; family Nelumbonaceae; genus Nelumbo; species Nelumbo nucifera. Next base: position 139,880,153 of record NC_142649.1, on the reverse strand, counting down.
GCCCAATATGATGTACATCCGACGATGATGGACCCGCCGATGATCATGTTAATTACCCCGCGGACTAGTCTTTCCTCTGGCAACTATCGTGGTGGTTGCTCATTGTGCCTATTGACCATGGGGCCATTCCTCCTCTGGTCCCCCTGTCGATCTAGCTGCGGGTCTGCTTGTCCCCTCTCTTCTCACAAAACGAAGTTCTTCAGGTACCCATGGTGGATAAGTTCTTCGATTTCATCGCGGAGATTCCTGCAATTCTCCGTGTTGTGTCCATGATCTCAGTGGAAATGGCAGTAGACATTTGGGTTTCTTGTTTTTGGGTCTCCCCTTAACCTAGGAGGTTATTTAACAAAGGAGGAGTCCTTAATAGTCATTAAGGTCTCTCTTCGCTTAGCGTTCCAAGGCGTATAGCGCATTCTCTCCACAGGTGGGGTCCTAGAGCACCGACCTGACTTGTGGGTGTGCGAGGGGGATTGGCTTCTTGAATTGCTTCTTCCCCTGCTCGGAGACTTGCTTTTCTTTCTTTTTTGCCCACCATTGCTCGTTCCTTCATTCCCTCTCTTCCTCTTTTCCGACAGTAGATTGTTGATCTTTTGGTTGATCTCCTCCCCAGTACCGATGAATTGATCTGCTAACCTGAGGAATTCGGTGATATCTTTCGGTTTTTTAGCTACCACGTGCCACTTAAACTCTTTATGGGTGATTCCTTTCTTTGCCACAGTGAGTCGCACCGCTGAATTGAGGTTTGGTATCTGCAAGCAAGTATCGTTGAAGCGCTTTATATAGCTCCGGGTTGATTCCCCTTCCCTCTGAACCATGTTCAGAAGGCTTTCTTACGACTTCGGGCACTTCCTACTGGTAATGAAGTGTGCAGTAAACAGGTCGGCAAATGGGACCAGCTTTTGATGGAGCCCGGTGCAAGGTTCCGATACCATGTTCGGACTACCCTCCTAAGCGTAGTAGAGAAGGCCACAAACATGTAGGACTCATCAGCCCCAGCTAGGTGCATATGAGACTGGGAAGAACCCACATGATCATTGGGGTCGAATGACCCATCATATTGTTAGACAGTTTTGTATGCCCTTAGCTCCAATCAGTTTGTTGTACTTATGACATTTATTGTAAATGAATAGAGTGCATATTTGATTCATGTTATGTGGTGTGTTTCTGCGTAATACCCTTAAAACCGGACACTTATGAGACTTGTGTTGGTTTAGAACGTTCACAACTGGTGGGTCGGTCTGGGGAGACATACCCTGATAAGGCTGACACTGATGTGCCGCCAAGTCGGTTGGGGTGGCCTATCTCTGCCACCAGGATGAGACCTGAGGTACATGCAGTGTGGGATTAGCTTGAAACCTTGAACCGGACTAGAATTCCAGTATTGCCCTGGACCTTGGCGATTAGTGGGCAAAACTGGATTGTTACACCTGACCCCTAGACTCGATTATGATACCGCACTAGGTGGTGGATTGTGCCATCTTTGATATGTCAATCAGTGAGACCCTTAGAGGGGGTCAAAACCTGGGTATGTTGAGATGGTTCATGAACCCATCTGAGTGGGTGATCATAGTGACAGGATCAGCCCCTTTGTCGGACAAAGGTAATGATTGGGGAAATGCACTCTCTCTGATGGAAACCAGAACTGCCGGCAATCGATTTCAATCGTTGAAATTTTGTTTTGCAAAATATATTTATGCGATATAATATATATATTACAGGTTTCCAAAATTGTTTGCAAAAGGTTTTAATCCCCGGGGTCCATGTAAGAGGAGAGTGCAGCATTGTACCTTGCAGTTAGGGGAGAGGTCCTCCCTTGTCGAGCAGTGTTTGATCATTATGGGCTAAGAGGTTAAGTGTAAGGCCTTTGAAGGTTAAACCTGATGGGCTAATCTTGCATCTACCCACAGTCCTTGGGTGTTACAAGGTGGCTTGGCCCAAGGACCACTTAGTGTAAGTGTTGGGCCCATAGAGTCCATATGATGGGCTTAAAGGGTTCACTAGGCTTTCTAGTAAATTCGGCTAGGCCTTGTGACAGAGGCTGGGCCGAACCATTGTGCCTGTTGTGTAGATCAACGTTTGGGTCCCACGCCATACAGAGAAAGCCCAACTAGACAGCAATTTGGAAGGCTTAAGTGAGCACATACTCTTAATGGGCCAAAAGCCTAATACGAGCTGGGCTAATTAGATTGGTTTGAATGGGGCGAATCTGAGATATGGACCAGCCTTGAAGGATAAGGGAAAGTCCCTATCCATTCAGTGAGAGTCCAGATTTGAAGATGATTCAAATCTGGAAACTCCTAATCAAATTAGGAGGGCTGATCATGATCTGCAGATTAGATAAGGACTCTACCTTATCACTTAAAGGGGTCAACATCTCCTAATAGGATTAGGAGCTGATACCTTTAGGATTATAAAAGGAAGAGGGGGCGGCAGCCTCAAGACACACTCATCTGAGATACAGATACAACACAGAAGAGAGAAATCAGCATACAGTGAGACTATGCCAATTTCTCCCTACCGCCATCGCCTTTAGCAGTTCATCTCCACTCACGTGGGAGTCATCAAGAAGGGTTCTTGATTTCAGTTCTTTGTGAAAGAATTGAAAAGAAGTTGTGCTCACCTGCCGTCTAGTGGGTTCTTGCGAAGGATCCAGTTCTTGTGAAGAACATTGCTGATTCTGCTCTGTCCTACACTGCGCCATCTTCAGTGGGAGCAGTCTTTGGTGACTTTTCTGGGCGTGAACACCTTCGTTGGGTGATACTAATTCTCCGTATCAGGTATTTCCTTCTCCTACTATTTTGTTCAGATCTGGTTCGGTTTCTTGATTCAAGATTGATCCTTGAAAATTAGCTTTACAAAATAGGGAATGTGATTCCCAGTTGTAGGAAGGAAAGAAATTTTTGAAATTCGCCCATTCTATTCCTTTTTATCTGGGCGTCCATACTGGATCTTTCCATTCCTTCACATACTTGTCTAACGGGGGCACCTTGAAATCTTTCAGCATTGGAATTGCCAATAGGTGGATACTACAACCCTACTCTACCACCTCTCCTTTGTTGACTAGATTTCAAATAGAAAGGGTAGAATTAGTAAAAATATTATAGTTGGCATAAGAGCCCTATTGTTTAGTTCATCCTAGAAGTAAGGAATTTTAAGATATTCAAGTTTTTTCTTTCTATGGGGACTAGTTCAAGGATCAAATAGTTTGGCCATCCGATCTGAACCGACAGTTCAACCACCCAGGTTTGTGGTTCGCTGACTAAATCAACGATTTTTGGCCTAAATCGGTGTTGGGGTGAAACAGAACCCATCAAGGCACCAATTCCTAGTTTTCCTATCCAATTTTGAAAACAATATTGATAGAAGGTTAGATTTTGAGAACCTAAATCCTTTCCATACATAAAAATGTAAAACCCTTCCATACCTTATCCTTTTCCATATTTGAGGATGGGGTGGATTGGATCCAAAAGCTCATCTAATTTCCTATTATTTATTGTTATATAAATAATAAACAATTAAAATGACATTAATAAACATCAAAACTTTTAATTGTTTGATTAAACATATTAAAAGCACATAAACAATCTGAGGGAAAGCAGTTCCTATAATATCTTTGACGTTGGTACGAGGTAGAGATGAAGGCAAAGATGAATGTGGAGAAAAGATTCATCCTTTGACAGCTTTTAGGGAAAAAATGTATATCCCCTTCGAGGTTTTGATTCTTCCTTTGAAAATATTGTAGGAGAGTTGAAATATTGCAAGGATAAAAGAAAAAATGACTCTGATGAGGGCGGATTTGGCCCTCCAATGACATTATGACACCTGGCACCTCAAGACAACTAGGTGCAGCCTCTTGACAACTAGACAGCTCACCACAGGTAACTCGCCACAGGCAGCTCGTCACTTATAGGCAGCTCGTCATAGGCAGATCTCCACAAGCAGCTCGCCACTAGGAAGCTCACCACCCAAACAGTGCAGCACTAACAGGCAGCTGGCCACTAGGCAGCTCACCACCATACAGCACTTACAGGCAGCTCGCCATTAGGCAACTTGCCACCAAGCAGCTTGGCACCTCACAGACAGCTCGCCACCAAGCAGCTCGGCACCTCACAGGCAACTCGCCACGATGCAGCCTAGCACCTTACAAACAGCTCACTTCCTAGTCAGACTGACCACCACATGACAACCTCGGGGAGCTCACCACCGTACCCCGCATTTTGCGGGATTATGACTTGTAACGGCTATATTAGCTCACCTACTCCCCAATTCAGACGGAAGTGGGCAACCTTACCGGTTGGTGGCGTTATCCCCACCTAACACGAAAACAGGTCCCATCACAGTGGGAATCCAGGAACTGCTCCACCAAACCCACGAGCACTCCAGTATATAAAGGCCTCACCCCCCAAGGAAGAGGAGAGATGAGATGGATGGTAACCCCTGCTCTCTAGCTCTCGCATTCTCTAATATCATTCTCAGCTCACTACTAAGTGCTAACTTAGCCATCGGAATGACCTCGCCAGGTAAACACCCCCGGGTTCTTTGATTCAGTTCTTGCAGGTTCCATAGTTCTCGTCATTCACAAACATGAGAAACTCATCTCCTGCAAGGAGGATGGGTTCCTCAATTCCCGCCGTCTATAGAGATGACCAGATCATCTCCTGCAGGGAGGATGGGCTCCTCAGTTCCCGCTGTCTACAAAGATGAGCAGAACATCTCCTGCAGGGAGCAACCGGGTTGCGCTACGCTAGGGAGCTCCACTTCAGCCTCTAAGTCATCAGCCACCTGGGAGAAGACGAAATGATGAGGTACTTAAACAAAAAAAATGATACGTGACCAAAAATTGTCACATCAATTGGCACCGTCTGTGAGAAATGCTACAAAAAGCTAAGTTCTCATCCTACAAAAAGCTAAGTTCTCATCCTACAAAAAGCTAAGTCCTCCTCCCAAAAAGCTAAGTCCTCACTTTTTAGAAACTAAAGCTCTTGCTTTATAGTTTCCATTTTTTATGAACTCAAAAACTATGCAGAAAGCTAACAGACTAAGCAGCTCTACCAACTTTACTTTCAATTCAGATAAAACCTCACCAGTCCTCTTCACGAGGTCCCCTCTACAAAGACGAGCTCTTCGTGGCTTCCGCGGGACTTGGCGGTCAACAGACTACATGGGTACCCTTGCTGGTCGAGCCTTCCAAGGCTCTCATGCGAGCTGGTGACCTAAAGTTAGTGGTACTGCCCTCGAAGGTTGAGTTCCTAGTAGTTTCTTGTAGGAGTGGGTGACCGGCGTCACGAGGCTGATGCAGCGCAGTCATAGCTCTAAGGCGCCCACCCGGCGGCCTGGCGTTCTAGCCCTGGTGTGACATGGCGACCTGGCCCTGGCGTGACCTGGAAGTCTGGCACAAGTGCGACCTGGCGACCTGGCACATGCGCCGACCTAGCGACTTGCAAGACGTTCTCTTCGATGAATTCAGCATGCATATCCTAACACTCCCACAATCCTTGCAAGTTGGCCCATGTGTCGAACGATCTGGAGGGTGGTTACCTCCAGGAATCTCGAACCACTTAGATGCCCTTGCAGAAATCTCAGATATGGTGCGTGAAGCCTATGCCAAACAATGTCTGTATAAAGGCACCAACCCCAGAAGCAAGTAAGCAAGTTATTGCTCTCAGACTGTGATTTTTAGCTCGCAGTCTACTATGAGAGTACTGACTTAAGCATCAGAGCGACCTCACCAGGTTAGTCACCTTGGGTCCTCTGACATTTAGTTGCTTGTAGGTCTCTAAAGAGCAATGAAGCTCACCAATCCAGCTTGGCACCTGATTAACTCAGTACCTCACAGGCAGCTTGGCACCGGGTCAGCCCAGCACCGCACAGGCAGCTCGGCACCTCATAGGCAGCTCAACACCTCATAGGTAGCTCGACACCTAGGCAGCTTGCCACCAGGCAGCTCGGCACCTGGTCAGCCCAGCACCTCACAGGCAGCTCGACTCCTGGTCAACCTAGCACCTCACAGGCAGCTCAGCACCTAGGAAGCTCCACTCCGACCACTGAGTCATCGATCACTTGGAAGCAGACCAAATGACGAGGCACAGGTGACCCGGCGGCCTGGCCCTGCGCTGACCTGGTGCGGCCTGGCAGCCTGTCCAAGGCGCGAACTGATAAAAGACTTCCTCATCACTTAAGATCCAGTCACCTCTTCGGCATGGGCGAGCTAGTTCCAATCGCCTCCTTGGCATGGGCACTTAAGACCCAGTCGCCTCGCCTCCATGGCATGGGCACGTAAGACACAATCGCCTCTTCGGCATGGACAAATCAACAAGAGTGGACTATAAGTTGCTCCCATAGACTAAGGGCTAAAGTTCTGAACTAGCAAAGACCTCGACACCACATAAGACCCAGTCGCCTCTTCGGCATGGAAAAAATCCAGGAGTGGACTACGAGTTGCTCCCAGAGCCTAAGGAACTGAATCAGCACTTACGAGCTCATCGAATTCCAGGCCAAAAGGAGAAATCTACTCCCTTCACCGAGTTACTTTCAGCTCAGGAGTGGGGGGCAAATGATGAGGGCGGATTTGGCCCTCCAATGACCTTATGACACCTGGCACCTCATGACAACTAGGTGTAGCCTCTTGACAACAAGACAGCTTGCCACAGGCAGCTTGCCACTTACAGGAAGCTCGCCACAGGCAGCTCGTCACTTATAGGCAGCTCGTCATAGGCAGCTCGCCACTTACAAGTAGCTCGTCATAGGCAGCTCGCCACAGGCAGCTTGCCACTAGGAAGCACTTACAAGCAGCTCGCCACCAAGCAGCTCGGCACCTCACAGACAGCTCGCAACCAAGTAGCTCGACACCTCACAAGTAGATCGCCACTATGCAATCTGGCACCTTACAGACAGCTCGCTTCCTAGTCAGACTGACCACCGCATGACAACCCCAAGGAGCTCACCACCATACCCCGCATTTTACGGGATTATGCCTTGTAATGGCTATATTAGCTCACCTACTCCCCAATTCAGACGGAAGTGGTTAACCTTAGCAGTTGGTGGCATTATCCCCACCTAACACGAAAACAAGTCCCACCACAGCAGGAAACTAGGAACTGCTCCACCAAACCCACGAGGACTTCAGTATATAAAAGCCTCACCCCCCAGGGGCGAGGAGAGATGAGATGGATGGCAATCCCTGCTCTCTAGCTCTCTCATTCTCTAATATCATTCTCAGCTCACTACTAAGTGCTAACTTAGCCATCGGAATGAACTCATTGGGTAAACACCCCCGGGTTCTCTGATTCAGTTCTTGCAGGTTCCTCAGTTCCAACCATCCACAAAGATGAGCAGATCATCTCCTGTAGGGAGGATGGGTTCCTAAGTTCCCGCCATCTACAGAGATAGGCAGATCATCTCCTGCAAGGAGGATGGGTTCCTCAGTTCCTGCCATCTACAAAGATGAGCAGATCATCTCCAATAGGGATCAGCCACTTGGGAGCAGACGAAATGACGAGGTACTTAGCCAAAAAAAATGATACATGACCATAAATCGTCACATCTGACTCCATTAGATTTTTTCAGATAGAATAATCTTTGATAACAAGTTGATTGTAGCAAGACATGGAGACCAAATTATAAATACCGAATTAGAAATCGGAAGAAAAGTTGAAGTCGTCCTCTGACAATTACCTTTTTACCCTAGGTGTTAAAAGCCGCTTCGATGAATATTCAGAAGTTTTGACAAAACAACAAAGAGGAACGTAGAGAATCAAGGTGGTCTCCAATCATAGATGATCAAGTCGTGACCGTCAGGTTGATTGGCTCCTCTAGACATCACAACCAAAGCAGTCCACATTCAGGCCTCACAAAATATGGTTATAAGGAGACCTCCTGTGGTATCGTAAAGTTGTGATACCGTCACAAATCAATCAAATATTTTCAGTTAAATCTACGTGACATTCTGACATCTTCTTGGCTATAATGTTTTTTTTTTTACTTATTGGAGACATAAATGACCTTCTTTCATTCTGTTCAAGACCAAAGCAACTTCAAGAGCACGACACCTAAACCATCGAAACACTTGTCACAACTCATCCTTTGGGCTGGTTAACATTGACTACGTACGTAGGGCCAGCATTCACAATGGACAAACAAATGGTCAATATGGTCTTCCATAAGTGTTAGAGAGGTTAGACTGTACGTTCTTCTGCAACCCCTACATGGTTATAGAGCTTTATCCCAATACGTTGATTCTCATCATAGCCTCTGACCATGCATGTATTAGATAGTGTATGCCCTTAACTCCAATCAGAGTAATGTAAATTATGACATTTAATGTAAATGAATAAACTACATATTTGATTCATGTTATTTTGGTGTATTTCTGTGTAATACCCTTAAACTGGACACTTATGAGACTCATGTTAGTTTAGAATCTTCAAAGCCGTTGATAGATCTGGGGAGATTTATCCTGCCAAGGCTGACACTGAGGTGCCGCCAAGTTGGTTGGGGTGGCTTGTCTCAACTGCCAGGGTGAGACCGGAGGTACATGCAGTGTGGATTTTCTTGAAACCCTGAACTGAACCATAATTCCAGTATTGCCCTAGACCTTGGAGATAGATGGGCAAAACTAGAATGTTACACCTGACCCCTTGACTCGATTATGATATTGCACTATGTGTCAGATTGGGCTGTCTTTGATATGCCAATCAGTGAGATCCTTAGAGGGGGTCAAAACCTGGGTATGTTGGGACAGTCCGAGAATTCATCTGAGTGGGTGATCGTAGTGACAGGACCAGCCCCTTTGTCAGACATAGTGAATGATCGGGGATGCACTCTCTCTGATGGAAACCAAAACTGTCGTTAGTCGATTTCAACCATTGAAATTTGTTTTGCAAAATATATTTATATAGAGATATACATATATATATATATATATTATGGTTTCAAAATGTTTGCAAAAGGTTTTAAATCCCGGGATCCATGTGAGTAGAGAGTGCAGCACTGTACCTTGCAACCGAGGGAGAGGTCCTCTCTTGTCGGGCAGTGTTTGATCATTATGGGCTAAGAGGTTAAGTGTAAGACCATTGAGGGTAATACCTGATGGGCTAATCTTGCATCTGCCCATGGTCCTTGGGTTTTTATAAGGTGGCTTGACCCAATGACCATTTAGTGTAAATGTTGGGCCCATTAAGAGCCGATGGTGATGGACTCAAGGGTTCACTGTCTCCTACAGTGAATTGGGCCAGGCCTTGTAACAGAGGTTGGGCTGAACCCATGTGGCTGATGTGTATATCAATGTTTGGGTCCCACACCATACAAGTATATCCAACTGGGCAGTAGTTTGGAGGGTAAGTGAGTAGATGGACTTAAAAGGACCTAAAGCCCAATTCGAGCTGGCTTAATGAGATTAATTAAAAAGTGGCGGTTCTGGGATTTAAATTAGCAGATAGGATAAGGGATTGTTCCTATCCACTAAAAGAGTCCAGATCCAAAAAAAGATTTGGATCAGAAAACTCCTAATTACATTAAGAGGGACGATCTTTATCTGCAGATAAGATAAGGGATTATCCTTATCTCTTAAAGAGACTCTAGATCCAAATACAAGATTTGGATAAGGAAACTCCTAATGGGATTAGGAGAACCTCGCTTTAAAGCTATAAATACAAGAGCAGGGCAAACCCTCAGTACACAACAAAAATCTATTAGATTGTTGAATTCCAGAGAAAGACAACACTGTTCGACTGCATTGTCTCCTTCTCTCTTCCTCTTTCTGCCATACCAGTTTGATCTCCACCTATGGAAGCGATCAAGAAGAGTTCTTGATATTACCTTTTGGCAGAAAGGGTAATCTGAAGTCGTGCTCACTAGCCCTCCATCAGATTTTTGCTGAAGAAACAAGTTCTTGCAAAAGAGCCATCCTATTGATTCTGCTTCATCCTGCACCGTGTCATATTCGGTGGAAGCAGTCTTTGGATCTTTCCTTGGGTGTGAACACCCTCGTTGGGAGTTACTGTTACTCCGTATCAGGTATATCCCTCTCCTACCTTTTGGTTTCAGATCTGATCCGGTTTGGTTTTAAGATTGATCCTTGAAAATGCAGTTTTCTAAAATAAGGAATGTGAATCCCACATGGGAGAGAGAGAAATTTTTGAAATTTCATCCAACCTTCCTGCAGGGTTCGGCTATCCATATGATGGATCTCTCAACCCTTCAGCATGCCCTAATAACTCATGATCCAACCTCCAAACACACCTAGGCCTTCTCATTTTCGTTTCCTTCCCTTCTAGACGGAACATGAAGACTGTATTAAACCAAAACAGCTACCAATTGGGAACACCCAATGAGAGGCTCCCCTCATTTTTGCATAGCTCACAACAAGAAAGTGAGGATTTACTGGCGCTTTTCTAACTGGCATTTATATAAATGCCACTATATATTATTTTTAATGGCAATTATTAAAAGTGCCACTATATCCAAATAAAAAACGCCATTATATATTTTAAGTGGCAATTATTAAAATGCCATTAAAAATATATTTAAATTTACGCTAAATATATGGTTTTTAAGTGGCATTTATTGATGGCCATTTAAATCATCTTTAAAAGCCATTATATCAACAATTTTTTTAGCCATTAATTTCACTTCTACATCAATGGTATAGATTTAACTTCATTGGAGAAATTAACAAGAATTGGCGTGCGGATACCAATTTCTTCGCGTGCCCATTCTTCTTCTCTCTAGCAACATACATTTCCTATACCAAAACCGCATTCATTAGAAGCCACCACAGCAAAGAACCCTAATTTTTTCACTTTAGACTAGTTTGCTCTTCTCTCTAGCAACGCACGTCTTTGGGAAACCCCTATCTGAAGATGTTGCTCTTTGTCTTTCTAGTCCAATCCTAGAAAAATTCCACCAATCGACCTTGCAACTAAACTTTGTTTCTTACTTCTCTATGTCACTAGTTTTCCTCCTACAAAAGTACAATACCACTTGTGGACTTTATATCATCCACAACACTTGTCAAGTTAGCATCTATATAGACTTCCATTCACTACAAGAAAAATGACTTTTAGTGACAGTCAAAATTGCTGATAAAGGTCCATAAAACTGCTACTAGATACTTTACCGGTAGCCAACAAACAACCGCTAAAAGAACTGTTGCTATAAGTTCTAGTGGCAGTTTTCGTGACTATCGGTACAAATACAAAACTTCCACAAAAATATTTTTAGCAGCAGTTGTGGTTGTCGCTAATAGTAAATTGGCTACTGCTATAAGTCTGATGTGCGATTTTTTAGCGGTAGTCATGGACATCTTTAGTGGCAGTCACGACAACTGCTAAAGCCATACTTTTTTTTCATATAAACTATTTTTTTAATTTTTCTAATTTGCTTCAAATAACATATTTTCTCTATATTCATTTAAATTAAAATGAAATACAAAAATATAAAAAATCAATTATAAATAAATTTTAAAAAATTATTCTCCATTCAAAATATTTGGATCAAAAATAAATCTTAATTTCAATTACATCATGCAAGGTCCAGAAATTGCTGATGTATTGGGTGCACCCACAGGGTTAGGCACCTTTACAAGTATAGAGTATGGCACAATCATCATAGTAAGTGGTTGGAGAGAAAACGGAATTCCATAGCTCATATTCCCAATCTTGGATTCATTTCCTCGTGGAACATTAGAATGCCTTTTGCCTTGGACGTCTTTGACCCTTGTTGAATTAGTAAGCACATGACCTTCCTTGGGAACCTCAGAAGAGCCACTACTACCACCCATGTTCAGCTTGGTGCCATCTTCATGGTGCAGGGCCAACCTTGAAGTTGAGTCCTGGTGTGTCCAGAAGCATGTTGTTAACCACTTTAGAACACCAGTTTTAATATTTATAATTTTTTTCTGATTCTCAAACAATTACAAATGCAATAAATGGTGAGAACGGGTCATATCCACAGGAAAGCAAGGGAAAATCGTTATTTACTTAAATCCGGGAAAGAGAACACAATTAAGAGTTGCAGAAACATAGAATTTAATAAATTAAATTGAAATTCATTAAAATAAAATTTGAAAAGTGCTGGAAGTGAAAAGTGTAGAAAAATAAATAAATAATAGATATAAATAATTAAGAGGAACAAAATAAAAAGTCTGTAATCCCATCAGAGGTAGTAGTCTCCAGATCTCTCCTTTGACCCTCAAACTTCTCGAAGTAGGCCTTCCGTCTTACCTGGCCGAATTCCAGATCTGTAGAAAAGAAAACAAGAATCAAACTGAATGAAAGTAAATTGCAGAAAGAAAAAAAAATGGAACTGGAAATAAAAGAACATAAATTAAATCTAAGACTAATGGTTGGGATCTGAATCCAGAGGTGGTAGTAGTGGCTTAGGTGAACTGCAACCCGGAACCCCTCCTCTTGCCTGGGCGTCCTCCTCCTCCTCAACCCTTGAACTTCTCAAGATTAGCCTTCCATCTTACCTAGGGGCAGAATCCAACCCCTTCTCAAGAACCCTTGGGTCCTTTTTATTGAGAATGATGGACACAACTGGGATTAGAGAGAAAGAGGAGGGCGACAACTGGGTTTTAGCAAAGATATGGGCACCCTAGGGTTTCTAATGAAGGGTTAGGATGGTTTTTAGTTGATCCTAAGGCTAAGAGAAGAAGGAGAGGGCACCCAATATTATGTAGGGTTGAGATTTGGGCACCCAGAAATGGCGGGTGGAGATTAAGGCGCCTAGGGTTGAAAAGTGGAGATTAAAAGGAGTGGGTGGCGTCTTAAAGTGGATGGCTGAGATAGAAAATGGAATGGCGGGCTATGATCTAATGTGTAGGTGTTGAATGATGAGGATTAGAAGTTAGGTGGCGCCCTAGGGTTAAAAAGCTAAAAAGAGAGTATCCTAAAATGAATAGTGGAGGTTAGAAGGGATGGAAGGTGGAGATTTAATATCTTGGGGCGGCTAGGGTTTGCTAAGGATGAAAAGAATGAGTTAGAAGGCGTCCTAAGGTTTGCTAATGAGAGGGGAGCATGCTAATATAGTAGGAGGGGTGCCATTCTAGGTTTAGCAAATAGGAAGCGCCCTCCTGTTCTTAGTTTTTCAACAGAAACACCCCTCTTAGTTGGACTTCACACCAGCTTCCCAAAAACAGAATTTAAGCAATGTAACTTCCCTAGTTTTCCACAAAAGTTGTACAGAGACCCTCAGAGGTCACAACATTGAATCTAACTAGGAAAAGGGCACACTTTGGCTATTCTAAGGCCGAAAATACCCCTGAAATGATGCCCTTAAGGAATTAAAATACAGAGTTATCAATTTCTTAGCTTTAGATTTTGCCGCATCTCAATGTTTCAAATATCGGGTCGTCATTTAGGAAAGGTTGGTTATATCCAATTAGATGACATTTCATGGGCCCAATCACATCGATATGTGTTATTCAAGTGTGACAAAGCGATTCCCTATATTGAGTAAGTTTTTGGTTGAATATGATTTTTTAGATTGATAAGTAAACTTTAATCTTAAAAATTTTAAGAATACTAACCTTAGGTTCATGCAAACAACATGTTGCAATTATCAAGCGTCAACATCGACATACCTGTCTAAGAGAAAAATTGATATAACAAATCCAAAATATAAAATGTCATGAATGGTTTAAGACACATGTAAAAAACTTCTTGCACCATGCAACTTCTTACACCTTGTTTGTAAATATAAGTCCATTTCAAACATTTGTTTTTGTGGTGTTCTTTAGGTTGCAAACCTTGAATCAGAAAATAATCTTCAAATTTCAAAAGAGATTAGATGGTTGGCTAACAGTTCATTGTGTGAAGAACGGAGGTTCAAGAGTTTTGTTGTAAATGGTTTTAGATTTCACAACAAGGATTGTGAACGACGACAAAAGACCCAAAATAGTGGGGTTGTTGTCATGGCAAAGACATCATGTTTTGCCAATTCAAGAGATAGAAATTCAATGTCTGGAGATGTCACTTATGGAACATTAACCGACATCATTGAGTTAAATTACTATGAGAAGTTTAGGGTTGTGTTATTTTGATGTGATTGGGTTGATGTGATACAAGGCAAAGGAATAAAACAAGATGAGTATGGCTATACACTAGTTCACCTCTTGCATTTGATGCGTAGTTCACAGTTAGAGGATGAGCCCTTCATTTTATCCTCCCAAGCCTAACAAGTTTTTTTATGTGAAAGACCCTAATGAAGATAATTGGAGTGTTGTTATGAAGATAATCCTAAGAGATTTATTTGATATGCAGGCTGAAGAGGTTGATGGAGATGATGATTTGGAAGTTGGGCCACCTAGAACACATGTAATGGAAGACACTCCTGATGATAACATTGGTTGGGTTTGTGAAGATGTTGTGGAACAACTGTTGAGGCAACCATTTTCGATGATGAAGGTGATGATGTACATGAGCCTACATATGAGGAAAAGTCAGAGGATGATACCCTTTATGACTACATATGATGTTATTTAGTTTGCATGAATTAAAATGTGGTTCCTTACACTTATTTGTACTTTCAAGAGAGATCACACCTCGTGACTCTCTTTGTGGTGTTGTAACTTTGCTTACATTTTGGTAATGAAATAACTTTTTCAATCTTCAAAAAAAGATGTATGTGATAATAGATATGCTATTCTAATATGCTTGTGCAATTTAAATTATTATGCTTGTATTGTTCTATTACGGTAGACATGCAATTTGAAATTAATTCAAAATGTTTGTTTTCTTTCTCGTAGGAAATTATGGTTGAAGATACTGTTGGTTCAGCTGGTATTATTTTATGAATAACTTTTATTTGGGTCTTATTTTTATCATATTCACTTTGAATATTTTAACTTCTTATGTACTATGAAATGGATGCCTCAGTGCAAAGGAGGGGCAGGGGCCCCACAAGAGCTGTCGACATTTGGAACTTGCCAGTAGGAGAAAAAATCCCCATAACATTAAATGAGCTAGGCCATGGAATTGAAGAAAATACGAAGAAATTAGTTAAGTTTATGGGGGCAATTTCAAGGAACGGCGATCTTTGTACTGGTATGATTTTTTTTTTATTTAGGTCTACTTATTTGTTTGAATTCATACATTTATTGCTAATACATTGGTTTAAATGTGTTCTTTGTAGGGTAAATTTGAGATAGACAACAAAGGTAGAAAGTGGGTATTGTCCTCGATTGGAAAAAAAATGAAAAGATTACAAGTCAAATTTGAAAGACATGTACTATGATCTAGTTACCCCTGATGAGGCAATGCAGAATTGCCCAAATAGGGTTCCTAGCGACCAATGGTAGATTCTTGTCACTTTTTGGAACATTGATGAAGGCAAGGTGTTATCTCTTCATTATATTGATTAATCCATATTGTTTGAGTGTCACAATATACATGGCCTTACACTTGTAGTTTTTATAAAACTGTAGAAACGGAGTGCTATAGCTAGAGGAAATCGGTCTCAACAAAAATACGCACACTTTGGGGGGACCAAGAGTAATGCAAGATTGCGTCATGAGATGGTAATACAATCAGTTAATTATACTACTGCTTGAAAATGGTGATAATGTCTAATGCTTAGTATGGATATAGATGTCGGAAACCAGTGATGGGGCACAACCAAGCAAGGGAGTTGTGTGGATCAAAACACATAGAAGGAAAGATGGAGTACCTGTAGATGTAGAATCAGGAAGGGCAATGGTTGTTTATTGAACTAGTGAACACACACACATTATATATATATATATATATATGATGTCAATTATATGATTTAGTATAAAAACCCCATATTAGCCTCACAACAACTGTGTTGTCTTTTGTAGGAACAATTAGAGAACCTGGCATCACAACGAGCCACAACTTTTGGTGGGTCCTTAATCCCTAATAATGACGACTTTTGTCAAATATTTGGAGTGGAATGACATGGGTACGTACGAACGTATGGATTGGGTGTTACTCCTTCCACTATGAGCATGAGTTGTAGAAATAGAGCATTAGAGACTACATCAACAAGAGGAGGTTGTGGGCATGAGGATAGCAATGAACGAATCAAGCGGTAGTGATGTACAACACCGAGTGGGAAGGATAATATCCATACTTCCTCAAAATCTTCAAGACATGCTAAATGATGATTAGGATTTACCTTCAAGAGGTTCAGAGGTAATACGTATCTCAAAGTACAATCCCAAAATTGGCATTCTCGATGTGTTTGCTGATATGCCTTCTTGTTTGCTGTTATTGTTAGGCTCCTAACCAATCGAGTGCACCACGTGAAGCATCGTAACATGAGCCAGCATCCTTGTCTAGGTAATTCATTTTAAGCCTTCCATCTACTTGTGATAGTCTGAGATCACAAGTAGACCTAGCCAACACCCTTGTACATGACTTGGTATTCCCATATATATATGTATGTATGTATGTATGTGTGTGTATCAATAACCATATAGAAAATATTTACCCTTGCTTTTAATGTTAGACAGTGTATGCCCTTATATATATATATATATATGTATGTATGTATGTATGTATGTGTGTGTGTATCAATAACCATATAGAAAATATTTACCCTTGCTTTTAATGTTAGACAGTGTATGCCCTTACTTCCAATCAAAATGATGTACATTACGACATTTATTGTAAATGAATAAAGTACATATTTGATTCATGTTATTATGGTGTGTTTCTGTGTAATACCCTTAAACTGGACACATATGAGACTTGTGTTAGTTTAGAACCTTCATAGTCGTTGGATAGATCTAGGGAGATTTATCCTGCCAAGGCTGACATTGATGTACCGCCAAGTTGGTTGGGGTGGCTTGTCTTAGTTGCTAGGGTGAGACCTGAGGTACATGCAGTGTGGGTTTTCTTGAAACCTTGAACCAGACCAAAATTCTAGAATTGCCCTGGACATTGGTGATTGATGGGCAAAACTGGAATGTTACACCTGACCCCTAAACTTGATTATGATACTGCACTAGGTGTCAGATTGGGCTGTCTTTGATATGCCAATTAGTGAGATCCTTAGAGGGGGTCAAAACCTGACTATGTTGGAACAGTCCGAGAATTCATCTGAGTGGGTGATCATAGTGACAGGATCAGACCCTTTGTCGGACAAAGGTAATGATCGGGGATGCACTCTCTCTAATGGAAACCAAAACTGCCGGCAGTTGATTTCAATCGTTGAAATTTGTTTTGCAAAAATATATTTATATAGAGATATACATATATATTACGGTTTCAAAATGTTTGCAAAAGGTTTTAATTCTCGAGATCCATGTGAGTAGAGAGTGCAGCACTGTTCCTTGTAACTGAGGAAGAGGTCCTCTCTTGTCGGGCAGTGTTTGATCATTATGGGCTGAGAGGTTAAATGTAAGACCATTGAGGGTAATACCTGATGGGCTAATCTTGCGTCTGCCCACAATCCTTGGGTTTTTATAAGGTGGCTTGACCCAGGGACCACTTAGTGTAAGTGTTGGGCCCATTAAGAGCCCATGGTGATGGGCTCAGGGGTTCACTGTTTCCTACAGTGAATTCGGCCAGGCCTTGTAACAGAGGCCGGGCTAAACCCATGTGGCTGATGTGTAGATCAATGTTTGGGTTCCACGCCATACAAGGATACTCAAATGGGCAGCCGTTTGGAGGCTGAATGGGCACATGGACTTAATGGGCCTAAAGCCCAAATCGAACTAGTTTAATTTGATTAATTAAAGATGGACGATTATGGGATTTGGATTAACAGATAGGATAGGGAGTTATCCCTATCCACTCAGAGAGTCTAGATCCAAATAAAGATTTGGATTAGGAAACTCCTAATAAGATTAAGAGCTGATCTTTATCTGCATATAAGATAAGGGTCTATCCTTATCTCTTAAAGAGAGTTCAGATCCAAATGAAATTTGGATTAGGAAACTCCTAATAGGATTAGGAGGAGCTCTCTTTAAGGCTATAAATAGAGGAGGAGGGCGAACCCCAATTCACTCAAATTGATTACAGATTCAAGAGAGAAGACAGCTCCAGTAAGACTGACGTCATCTTCTGTTCTTGCCTCCCTCTATTGTTGCCGCCATTGCCAGTTCGATCTCCACCTGTAGGAGCGATCAAGAAGCGTTCTTGATATCAGTTTTTGGTGAAAAACTGATATGAAGTCGTGCTCACTCACCCTCCAACGAATTCTTGCTGAAGAGTTCGGTTCTTGCTGAAGAACCACCTGTTGATTCTGCTCCACCCTACGTTGTGTCATCTTCAGTGGGAGCAGTTTTTGGTGTTTTCCTTGGGCATGAACACCTTCGTTGGGAGTTACTGTTACTCCGTATCAGGTATATCCCTCTCCTACCTTTTGGTTTCAGATCTGGTCCGGTTTAGGTTCAAGATTGATCCTTGAAAATGTAATTTTCTAAAACAGAGAATGTGATTCCCATATGGGAGAGAGAGAAATTTTTGAAATTTCGCCCTACTTACCTGCAGGGTTCAGCTATCCATAAGATGTACCTCTCATCCCTTCATTTAAATCATCCCAAGGGAAATAAATCCAAAGAAAATGAGAAGGGAAATGTAGAAGAAAAGGATTCATTATTTGGGTTTTGGTTTCTCTAGGATGTCTTTATTGTTTGTTTTGGAAAAAGAGGAAGGAACCAAAACAACCTAGTTTCTGGTTAAACTAGGCTAACATAATTCAAATTTTTAATTTCATGAGCAAAAATCCACTTCATGATTGATGGCAAATTTTAACCAGTAACAGATCTACCCACCAATAATAATTTTGTGAGCTGGAGAGAGGGTTTACAACTCTTTTATTTTATTTTGTTGTTGTTATTTTTAAATTTTTATGTGTTTAGAATTCCATCTATTTTCCTTGGCCAATCTAAGGATCTTAATTCATAGTTTGACTTTTCTTCACTCTTGTCTCTTATCTAAATTCAAGAAGTTGTACATTTAAGTTTTGTAATAGGGTTCTTTATTTCTGAAATTAGTGTCTCAGTCACTATGCAATTTCATTTCATTACATGCCAAAAGTTTATATCATGCTAACTCTATTTCAGGTTTTCTATGGACACCTCATATCTGTTTTAGGGAAAAACTAGTTTTGATGCTCCTTGTTGTATAGGTTGGAATTGGAAAACTTGATTTCAACATGACTGCTATCCAATTAGTAAACTAGTATGCATGCTTTACAAGAGAAATTAGTTAATCATTTTATATTTTGTATGTTGAAATTTGAATTCTCTCCTTATGTTCATGTGTGCAAGATTTGCATATGTGTGACTTCTGTGGCAAGAGGTTTGAGATACTTGCCAAAATATTTCTATTTTAAATTCTCCATTTGCCCCCTCATTAAAACGTAGAGCTGGTGTCCCAGGTAACTCGACTTATTCAAAGCTGATCGACCTATGGCAGTCAAAAAGTGAATTTTGCAATGCATTTGGTGGAGATTCTAGCAATGGATCAATGTGTTTTAATGGTGAACCAATTTCATTAAATAATGCTGAAACTCCAAGTCCTCCAAATGGTCTGTGCCTTGAGAAAATTGGGAATGGATCTTCGTATCTTAACTTGGTTGCTCATCCTGATGGATCCAACCGTATCTTCTTATCTGACCAGCAAGGTAAAATATGGTTGGCAACTGTTCCCGATGAGGATTCTGGGAAAACATTAGAGCTTGATGAATTAAATCCTTTTGTGGATTTAACAAATGAAGTTTATTTCAGTTCTGAGTTTGGTCTGATGGGTATGGCATTTCTTCCAAACTATGCACAAAATGGCCGCTTCTTTGTTTCATTCAATTGTGATAAGATTAAGCGGCCAGGATGTTCCGGAAGATGTTCATGTAACTCAGATGTGAACTGTGATCCTTCAAAGCTGGGTTCTGATAATGGGGCTTCTCCATGCCAGTATCATAGTGTCATCTCAGAATTCACTGCTAATGGTACCACATCAGAAGTTTCCTTAGTACATATCCATATACTTGTTGGCAGTAGTTATTTCAGTTTGACAGAGACCTAATCAAATTGTAAATTTGATGTGTTTTTCAGGCAACAAGAGCCAATCCTATAGAAGTCAAAAGGATATTTACAATGGGCCTGCCATTTACCAGTCACCATGTAGGCCAAATTCTCTTTGCACCATGTTAGCACCCGATTTTTGCTTGGTCCGCCGCTTGAACCTCCAATTCACCCAAACACCCAAAAACCCCCCAATTCTCTTTGCACCATGTAGGCCAAAAACCCTTCCAACCTCTCTGAAACACCCAAAAACCCAGAAAACCTAAATTCCACCCCGATAGCCCTCAGATCCACCGTTGACCTGTCCGACACCAATCTGATAGCCTCAATCGACCCGTACTTACACCTCAACCACTAGATCTGACCCCACCAACAGACCCAATGAAGGGATGGGAGATCCATCATATGGATGGCTGAACCCTGCAGGAAGGTTGGGTGACATTTCAAAAATTTCTTTACCCCCATTCGGGAATCCTATTCCCAATTTAGAAAATCGCATTTTCAAGGTTCATTCTTATAACCAAACCGGATCAAATCTGAAACCAAGATTAGAGAGGGATATACCTAATACGGAATCCACACAAAAAGCTCCTCCTAATGTAGATGTTCACACCCAAAGAGTGTACCAAATCCTCTCTCCACTGAAGATGACACATAGGATGAGGTAGGATCAACAGGGTAGGGTGTTTTTTAGCAAGAATCGAATGGGGCAGTGAGCACATCTTTAGAATTGTTTCTTCTAACAAGAAACAATATCAAGATCCAATCTTGATCAGTTCCAAGAAATGGAGATCGAACAGGGTAGGGTGTCAAGAGCACCAGTTTGGACCAAATTTGGTAGAAATCGGCCCAAGATTTGGTGTCAAATTCAAGATTTAATTCAAGAATGATGATCTGGAAAAATAAATTAAATCTAGACAATCAAATTATCAAGAAAACGGAATCAGAGGGCTGCACTGTGATTTTCTTGGACATCCTGCAAACCTGCAAAGAATCGATATTTGCAAAATCGCAGATCACAAAACTTCTTTCTGCACAATCTTCTTCTCCTCTGTTGCACACTCCAACAATCCCCAGATGGAAATAAAATAGAAAAACCTAATTTTTCTATTATTACATCACATCGAATTCCTATACAATTTGTCTAAAGATAAAAAATAAAAAAATTATTTACAGACCAGATTGAATAGAAAAGAAATAGCAGGGTGCACCAATATTGGCACCAAAAAGATTCGATCTCCATCACATGTGCAGCCCAAATATTCAAGAAACATTCATAGAACAGTTCTGTAAATATAACAAAATAATAAATATTTATTTTATAGATCATCCGCCCATAATCTAGGAACCAATTCCCAGAAAAAACACTAACTGTGCAAATCGGGTAGAACACCTTCTGCCCATTTGCGTAGATCCAGGTCTGATCTAATTTGGTTCAAGACTTGAACCTGGCTCTGATACCACTGAAGGGATGGGAGATCCATCATATGGATGGCTGAACCCTGTAGAAAGGTTGGGTGAAATTTCAAAAATTTCTTTACCCCCACCCGGGAATCCTATTCCCAATTTAAAAAACTGCATTTTCAAGGCTCGTTCTTGTAACCAAATCGGACCAAATCTGAAACCAAGATTAGGGAGGGATATACCTGATATGGAATCCACACAAAAATCTCCTCCATATGTAAGTGCTCACGCCCAATGAGTGTACCAAATCTTCCCTCCACTGAAGATGACACAACTTAGGATGAGGCATGATCAACAGGTAGTTCTTCACCAAGAACTTGTGATTTTTCAGCAAGAATCGAATGGGGCAGTGAGCACAACCTCAAAATTGTTTCTTCTAACAAGAAACAATATCAAGATGCAATCTTGATTAGTTCCAAGAAATGGAGATCGAACAGGGTAGGGCAGCAAGATCAGGGAGAAAAAGAACTTAAGGCAAAAACAATCAAACTGAGCTGTCTTTTGTTTTGTGTGTCTTTTTTAGGTCCGCCCTGCTCTCTATTTATAGCTTTAAAGAAACAACCTCCTAATCTAAATAGTTGTCTCCTGATCCAAATTTGGACTATTTAATTGATAAGGATAATCCCTTATCTTATCTACAGATAAAGATCAGTTATTCCTAATCAAATTAGGTGATCCTTGATCCAAATCTCTATTTGGATCTGGATTCTTTAAATGGATAAGAGTTAACTTTTTATCCTTATCTACTTATCCATACCCAGATTTGCCCTTATTTAATTAATCCAATTAACCCAGTTCGAAATGGGCTTTAGGCCTATTAAGCTTTCAAGCTCACTTCCTTTTAATGTTGGCTAGCTTAGCTCTCTTTGTATGGTGTGGGACCCTAGCATTGATCTACACACCAACCACATGGGTTCAACCCAACCTTTGTTACAAGGCATGGCCGAATTCACTGTTAAATGCAGTGAACCCCTGAGTCCATCACCAAGGGCTCTTAATGGGCCCAACATTTACACTAAATGGTTCTTGGGTCCAACCATCTTATGAAGGCCTAAGGACTATGGGAAGATGCAAGATTAGCCCATCAGGTATAACCCTCAATGGTCTTACACTTAACATCTCAGTCCATAATGATCAAACAATACTCGACAAGAGAAGACCTCTCCCTCAGCTGCAAGGTACAATGTTGCACTTTTTACTCGCATGGATATCGGAAATCAGAACATTTTGCAAACAATTTGTGAAAACATAATATATAAGTATATCTCTATATAAATATATTTTGCAAAACCCAATTTCAAGCACATTTGAAATCCACTACTGGAAGTTTAGGTTTCCATAAGAGATAGTGCATTTCCCTAATCATTCACTTTGTCCGACAAAGGAGCTGATCATATCACTATGATCACCCACTCAAGTGAATTCTCAAACTACCCCAACATACGTAGGTTTTGACCCCCGCTAAGGATCTCACTGATTGGCATATCAAAGACAACCCAATGACACCTAGTGCAGTACTATAATCGAGTCTAGGGGTCAGGTGTAACATTCCAGTTTTGCCCATCTGTCTCCAAGGTCCAGGGCAATACTGGAATTTGGTCCGGTTCAGGGTTTCTAGAAAACCCACACTACATCTGACTCAAGTCTCACCCTAGTAGCTGAGACAAGCCACCCCAACCAACTTGGCAGCACATCAGTGTCAGCCTTGGCAAGATAAATCTCCCCAGATCTATCCAACGGGTGTGAAGTTTCTAAACTAAACGAGTCTCATACGTGTCCAGTTTAAGGGTATTACACAGAAACACACCATAATAACATGAATCAAATATGTACTTTATTCATTTACAATAAATATCATAATGTACATCATGTTGATTGGAGCTAAGGGCATACACTATCTAACACCCAAGACCTCCCAAAACACCCACCTGTAAAATTTCATCCCAAAACACCTTTTCTTACCCCTCCATTGCACCAAGATTCCATTTTATGGCTCCAAATTGACTGGCTTCTAAATCTACCCGATCCACCCAATTGCACCAAGATTCCATCACATCAGACTACCCAAAAATCCTACATTGTGAAATTTCACCCGAAACTACCTTCATTTACCCCTTCATTGAACAAAGATTCCATTTTGAGGTCACAGATTAATCGAATGGAACCCCTTTCAGATCTGTCCAATCTAGGCCAATTGGGCCAATCCAACCCTACCAATCAATCTAAAATCTCTAAAAACCCCACCTTGCAAAATTTTAGCCAAAAATACCTACATTTACCCATTCATCTAAAAAGATTCCATTTCGACCAATCTCACACTAGCCCATAGACACAACCCCTCTTCAGCACTCAAACCCATCTCAACCCTCCATTTCTGACCCAAAAAATCCCCACCATTGAACCAAAACCCGGCCTGACCCCTTTAGACCCGGTTTGACCCAACTTTTTGAAAATTACCAAAACACACCTGAATTTACAAAACTGCCCCTTAACCTTAATATAAATAATATCCTATCTTCTTCATTCAGACTATTCGGTTCTCTCTTCTCTCCCCGGTTTGAGTGGCACAGAGCAGCGAAGAAACTAGCGACAGCGAGCTCTTCCCCGTCTCCGGCCTCTGTCTCCCTCTTTTCTTCCTTCTTCCTCTTCTTCCCCATTGTTGCTTCACCCCCCCCCCCCCCCCCTTTTTCTTTCTTTCCTCTGTTCTGCTAGTTGCAGCAGCGGATCCTGGCAATAACCTCTCTCCTCTCTCTCCTCCTCTCCTTTTCTTCTCCTTCTTTCTTCTTCTTCTTCTTCTTCTTCTTCTTCTTTGAAATCCCACTGTTACCCACCGTTCATTCTCTCCCTCCTTCGAGTCAAACCAGCAACAACTGAATAGCAGCAATCTGGCGGCAAATCTCTTCCTCCGGCAATTCTTCCATCCATTTCTTTCCCTCTCCATTGCTTTCTCCTTATTCTCCATCAATTTCTCCTTTGTTTTACCAGTTGTTCATTGTACATTCCAGCGAGAACAAGGGAGTTATGTTGCAGAGGTGAAGCTCGCTTTCTATCTGCACTCGAACCCGGCGAACTCGAACAGGGGATTTGAGCCTCCAGTAACCAATGGCCATTCCCTTCCTATTTTACCCTCTGTTCTCACCATTGAACGACTATTCGACTGTTCGACACTCTCCCCAACAAGGACAGAGCAGCGGCAGCAACATTTGTCCAAGAATTTCCTTCAGGCCAAAGCCATACTGAAACCGATTACAGCAGTGGCCGTTCTCAAGGCTGAAGCAGTCCCTGATGAAAACAGAACAGCAATAGTGGCATTGTCAATGATACCGAACTGAGATCTCCCCCGTCGCATCATTCTAACACTGGATGACATCCAAATCCAAATCTAGTAACATCTTTTCGTATTTTTTTATTATTTCTTTAATTTCTCTTTTTTATTGTTCTTAGATTTTCTCTTGTTCTTATCCATTCTATCTCTCATATCTCTCAGATGACTTGTTTATTGTGCTTAATCATGTCAGATTATTGAATTAATTTTGAATTAGAATTACGATCTCAACACTGTATTCTTGTTTTTTCTTTTAATCGCTCCATTATCTCTTTCTTTCTAGTTTGTTCATCTTATCTGTTTATAGACCTCGGTTTGCTCATTATTACTAATTTCATTCATCTTGATGTTTGCCTAAATCGGACCAAGAAGTTTGAATTTCCTCCTTCTCCCAACCATTCCACCGAGTCCGAATGTGGGGTTCTGATAGAAAAGAGGTGAGGGAGTAATCTTTCACTCTTTTGCTCAAGCCCCTGCATCTAAAAGGGGATTGGTCTGTAAGTATGGAAGGGAACACTTTGGACCTGATGGAAATTTGTTATTTTCTTTATTATTGTTGTTTTTTATCATCTGTTTGCAATTATGCTTATTTTGGAATCACCATGTGGGCCCCACCTATTGGCCCTGGGAGAGGAGTGCCTAACCCCCTCCCTCTCCCATCCGAGACCTATCTAGTCTGGTGTAGCTAGTGCCTGGGATTTAGAGTCACTATTAAACCGAACATGTTTTTCGATGTTGATTTTGTAGGTCCCATCACCTCTAATTCCGTATCTGATGGGTGGTAATTCCATTTCTAGCCCAAGTGATAAAATGAGCGATTTTCTGATGCTCACAAACCCATAGGTGGATATTTATACTTTATGATGGGGATGGTGGAAGTACAGGCAATCCTTACAATTTTTCTCAAAATAAGAAATCCTTGCTGGGAAAGATTATGAAGCTTGGCGTAGATAACATTATAACATACCAAGTGAGTGTCAGGACAGAATAGTTTGTCTTCCCCCACCAAAAAAAATATCTTGAGGAGATTGCTATGTTATGTTTTATATTTCATGCATAATTCTTAATTTTTCAATCCTTAAGACTATGTTTTGTTTTCTGAGAACGCCAGTTCTTTTAATGTATGTATGTATTTATATTATTCTTTAAGTATTGGATGATGAGTGGAAAACAGTTCAGTTAGTTGCCAAGCCCAGGTCTGGAACAAGCCTCACCAAATTCAGCTATTATAATATAGCTAGTGTCTTCATGAAAAGAAATTATTTATAATAAAACAAATGACAAGCAAGAGATGCAGTGAAACCTTGAAATTAGTGGTTATATTTCTTGTGCCAAAGTATGGATGAAAAACTTACACTTAAATCTTAACTCATATGTACTTTTTTTATTCTTTATGGGCAGGAACCAAAGATATCATAATGGGTCCTCATTTAGTTCAATCTATTTCACTTTTTCTTTCTTTCTTTCTTTTTTATCAATAACTAGCTTTTTCTAATAATACACATGTGCTTAGATGAGTAAGTATGAATCTGATCCATAGATGCTAAGGGCTGCTTTTCAGTTTTAGAGCCCAGTATATCTACATTATTTCCAGGTTATTTCACTACTATTCCTTTTTGTTTTTGTAAAGCATTTTCCAAGTATACCTTATTTTCCATCTTCATGTGAATGGTTTGCTGTTTATGTGAATGCGTTGGAAACTGTTAAATTTTTTCACATAAATTACATTATTTCGACTATTTTCCATTTTTGTTCTGTCATTGATCCTAGACTACTCCCTCTTTTGTTGGTTGTTCATTTTCCTTAAGAGGAACACATGGACCTTTCATCTATTTTAGCTTTGTGGCATCCCTTAAAGTCTCCTACTATTTATATTGTCAATTACACTGTGCATTATGTAAATACAAAGTCAAGCAATTTCTTGTAAGCCCGAAGTTTGAAGACATTCAGGCAGCTGCTTCTTTTGATATCAGTACCAAGCTTCCTGATGATGCAATTTCTTTATTTGATTTGTCATCTCTCCAGCAGTTTGAAGACTCATTTGGTGCAATGGCTGATAGACCTCTTGTTGGAGAGACATTGTCTGATGGTTATAGAAGGAATACACTTAACTCCAATTTACATCAAGATGCATTTGAGGCTCGTCACTTGGTGCAAATGGAAAAAGAACCAAACCACTATGATCCAGCCGGACATTTAATGACACTGCAGTTGCAAAATCAACAGTTACGACAACAAAATCTATTGTCTCCTCATCACCATTTGCATTTGAATGGGTCAGTTCTAGAGCAATTGCCGGGTTCTGCTCTTTCTCAGAGCCGGAATCCTGTACACCATCAGCAGTCAATGAGTCAACCTCTGACTGATTTAGATCTTCTGAAATTTCAGCTACAACACCACAGGCAGTTTCAGCTCCAACAGTAGAATCAGTTGTAACAGCAGCAACTTCATCATCAGCAGCAAATGCAGTTGCAGCAGCAGCAGTCACAAGTTCGGCAGTTGCTGCATCACCAGATGCAGGATGCTGGCTTTGTGCAGTCACATCTTGATCCAGTTAGAGCTAATAGCATGCTTCATCAGGTTCTTTTCAGGCAACACCTTCTACATGATTTGCAGCAAAAATCTCTTCCTCCAGGACATCCTGATCCATCTTTAGAGCAGCTTATCCAAGCAAAATTTGGTCAGAGCCTACAGAGGGAACATCACAATGATCTGCTGGAGAGCCTATCATGAGCGAAGCATGGACAGATGCTTACTTTGGAACAGCAACTTCTTCGACAAGAAAGGGAATCTAAAATTCAGAAAAAACGGAGTCCAAAATTCAAAAGAAGAGAAAAATACAAAATGCAAAAAAAAAAGGTAAAATCTAAAATGCAAAAAAGAGCAAAAAATCCAAAATACCAAAAAAGGTAAAAAAACCAAAATTCAAAAAAAAACGAGAGAAGTGGAAGAAGAATCCAAAATATCAAAAAAAATTTAAAATAAAAAAGGAGAGAAATTCCAAAAATAAAAAAAAAAGAAAAGAGAAAATCCAGAAAAAAGATGAAAATTACAAAAAATAGAAAATTATAATGGAAAAAATCCAAAAATCCAAAAAAATGAGAAAGAGAAAGGAAGTCCAAAGGATATATAAAATCAAAATGGGAAAAATACAAAATCAAAAAGGAAGAAAAGGAAGAAAAATCCAAAATTTCAAAAAAAAAGAGAAAAACAAAAAAGGGAAAAAATAATAAAAAATCAAAAATACAAAAAGGAAAATAAAAAAGAAGAAATAAAAAATAAGAAAAAAATCCAAACTAAAATGGGAAAGTTCAAAATCTGGATAATATAACCAAAAAGAAATATACAATCCATAAAAAAGGAAAATAAGTCAAGGAAAATTCAAAAAAAAATCCAAAATTCAAAAAAAAAAAAAGGGGAGGAAGAATCCAAAATATCAAAAAAAAGGGGGAAAATCCAAATTTCAGAAAAAGAAAAGAAATATGAGGAAAGAAAACCCAAATCATTTAAATGGGAAAATTAACTATTAAATGCAAAAAAATCAGAAACTAATTAAAAAGAAAAAAAATCATAAATCCAAAAATCAAATAAATGATAAAAAATGTTAAGTCAATTAAGAATTAAAAATCCAAAAACAAAAATAATAATAATAAAAAATAATAAAAAACTAAATAGTAAAAAATCATCTAAAAGGGATAAAAATAATAAAAATGATAAAAAATAAATGAAGGAAAAGAAAGAGAAACAACAAGAAGAGGAAAATTTAAAAACGGATAAAAAGGAAAAAGGAAAAAGGGAAAAGGATAAAAAAAAAGAAGAGAAGGGAAATATCAACAAATAAAAAAATTCAAATTCAAAAATTTTTCAAAACTTTCAAAGAATAATAAAAAGGAGAAAGAATGAGAGAGTGAGAACAAAATAAAGAAAGAAGTAGTTGCTAACTAGGTTATATTAACAAGAAAGCACCATTGAGAGTCCTTGGCCAAATCCTCATCAGATAGTGACCAGATCAGTTACCGAGTCGTGGCTCAAAATCATTTCCAAATTCTTGCAATCATTTCTTAGCTAGCAAATTTGATTGCTTTCCTCCTTAATAGAGCCAAGGGTGTCGGTCTTAGTTCCATTTTGAACTACGTCCAACCTAATCCCTTGCAAAGGGGTACGTAGAGCAGCATATCTCCTGGATCCGGTCACTTCCATAAATAGAATATTATTTTCCCAATTTCTCTTTCCCTTACCCGAGATGCTTACACATAGGAGAGTGATTAGTCCATTTAGGGTTGTCTATTCGTAGAAGGCAGATTCTGCCTCCTCTCAAAGTCCCAAAAGCATGCCTGAAGAAAAGTCAGTTGTTGATCAAGAGCTTTTTAGTTGAACTTCCTAGTAACCTCCCAGCCCGTAGTGAAGTCGTCATCTTTGTCCAAACTGGGGCAAAATTGCAACCGCCAAAAAATGCTACATTCCCTTTGAATAATGCCTGAGTCGGCACAAAATAAAGGCACCATCCTAACCTAGTGCTTTGTCGATTAATCAAAGAAAGGATTGGAGGCCATCCTCGGCCATTCTTCTTTCCTAAGTAATCCGTTGAATTCATAAAAGTCGCTAGTTAACCAGTTGAGTTTATGCATTAAACATTTTTCTGGCAAGCTAGCCAAACCCACAGGATATACCTCAGGGATCATCAAAGGGCTAAAAAAACAAAAAGAAAAAAGGAAAAATAGAGAGAAGAAACAAAAAACAAAAAAAAGAGAAAGAAGAAGGAGAATATCCAAGGAGGCTTTGCTCGACATATACTATGCTCAACATATGCTTCTTCAATATATGATGTGCAGTCAATAATGAAATGAAGGGAGGCCATCCTTGACCGCTTGTTTGACCATGTGTAATAAAATCCCCTAGTTGGCCCTTTGAGCCTTCTATCAGCCTTTTCTTCACAATAAACACTTTCCAACGAGTGGGTGTCAAAACAAGTAGAATGCAATTAGAGCAATCGAGCAAGAGCTCAAAGAAAAGGAGAAAGAAAAAAAAGAAGGGGAGAAAAAATTAAAATAAATGGAAGAGAAGTGCAGAAAAGGATAAAAAAAAAAAAAAAAAAGAAAGTGAACTTTTGGTAGCTTTGCTGAGGATAAAATGCTCAAGTAAAGTAGGGCAATTATCAAGGAAGATCAATGCAAAAGTTGAATTGACAAACGAAAAATCCAGAAATAGTCAGAAGAAACTGGGGCAGTTAATATGATTTTATCACTACGGGAGCTTTTATGATAACACCCACATGTAGTTCTGATTTTCCTTACCCATTTACATTTCGTTCCAAAATGAAGTCCTCCCTAATCAATAAGAAGACACGATTCATGTTGAAGAAGAATATGAAGATCAATCTCCATCCATATGGCTAGTAAGAAAAGCATTGATAAAAAATCAAGAAAAAAAGAGAAAAAAAAAAAAGAATGATGATGAGACGAGACCCTGAATCAAATTTCCCAAGAGGTGATCCATGCATTTGATACCTCCCATTAATTGTTTTTAGGCCTTTTAACCCATCATTTGTAACCTCTATCCTAGACCGCGTTTTGTCCTAATAAGCAAGACATCCTTGATCTTTGAAAAATTGACAAATCAGCACTTGGTAGATCTATTTGGCCGGTGATGAAGGGTCATAGTTGTCACTCACTCCATTTAAGTATTAGCTTCATAGCCCACCATTGTTGTTAACCAAAAAAAAAATAAAAACAAAAAAAGAGAGAAAAAAAGAAAAAAAGAAAACTGGGGCAGACCCCCTCTGGTAAAGTCTTTCTTATAGTGAATTCATTGTTCAATAATTTATAATTCCATTGTGCATGCCTTTGAATTCAATGAGTTTTGAGTAATGACCTTAAAGAGAGGAGACACACTCTTATTTGATGCGAACCGGGCATAGCCCATTTGGACGTAATTACTCTCATATGAGTTGAGTTTGAAAGCACTTTTGCCCTTGAATTTTGAAACCCTTCCTTCTTGCCATTTCATTATTTCATGACCCTTCTGCATTGCTTGATATTTGAATACTCTTTGTACCATAGTTTGAAGAGATGTTTTGACCTTTTCATTACACACTGAGTTTCTATATTGGCTCTACCATCACGTCATATCCTATTGCTTATATGTTGTCTACTCTGATCTCTTTTGTGCAAATCATTGCCTTATCTTTCAAAAATCCCTTCAAGTGTTTATCTCACACCTTGGTGTTCTACTTCTTGAGTCTGTAATTTGATTGAAGATATATCAGTTAAAGTATCTGAATTCCAATTTCATTGATGATATTCACATTAAAATTTCGTTGGTCATGTCAGCCTCTATGCTTTGACCCGCATTAGAAATTTTCGTTGGTTATGTCAGCATCTATGCTTTGGCCCGCGTTAGAAAATTCCGTTGGCCATGTCAGCATCTCTTGACTCGTGTCTGTCTTCCGTTGGTCATGTTATCCTCTATGTTTTGACCCGCGTCAGAAAATTCCATTGGTCATGTCAGCCTCTATGCTTTGACCCGCGTCAGAAATTCCTTTGGTCATTCTTCTGTGAAATTTGAACCAAAGTGATGGGTTATGCAATGGAACAAGGCTGATTGTTACTCATTTAGCAAGAAGAGTAATTGAAGCTGAAATAATTACAGAAAATAATATGGGTAAAAAGGTTTTCATTCCAAGGATAGTGATGACTCCAACTTATTTGAATTGGTCGTTTCTTCTTAGACGAAGGCAATTTCCTATGAAGATCTGTTTTGCAATGACAATCAATAAAAGTCAATGACAAACTTTGAATTATATTGGAATTTACTTATCGCGACCTCTATTTACT
Organism: Nelumbo nucifera; assembly: GCF_055504915.1. Lineage (NCBI taxonomy): Eukaryota > Viridiplantae > Streptophyta > Magnoliopsida > Proteales > Nelumbonaceae > Nelumbo > Nelumbo nucifera. Next base: position 139,848,538 of record NC_142649.1, on the reverse strand, counting down.
CATGGACAATTATATGTGGCAATCTCCCATGTAACAAACAATTATATGTGGCAATCACCTGTGTAACATCAAAATAGGGTTTAAGAATTTTAATTGAAAATAAGGACAATGAACCAGAAGGATATACACAAAACATTGTATATCATGAAGTTTTTAATAATTTGTATTCAGGTATATTGATTATTAATAGTTATTTTTTACTATTTTTTATATATTTTGTATCTAATATATTTCTCAAATTAATGAATAGGTAAGTGACAATGCCTTCAAGAGATTATCAACATCTTAATGAAATAAAATTGGATTCTGATTCTTGGAAGATTAAAGTACGGCTATTACGCTTATGTAAGGCATTGGATTTTAAAAATAATGATGAGCCACAAAGTTTGAACATGTTATTAATTGATGAAAATGTAAATATACATATTTTGTTATATTTTTATTAAATTTAAAATTATTAATATATTTTTATTTGTTTAGTTATTTTGCAGTGAGAACAAATACATGATGTTATATAGAAGAGTTTGTTTTATAAATTTGAAAAATTATTGTACGAGAGTTCTCTATATTTTTTCAAAATTTTTAATGTTGTTCAAAATAAAGAGTTCTACAGAACTGTAAAGCATGCATTTATCATATATTTTAAGTGGACTATTCTGGTTGAACCGGTTCCTAAAGAAATTGTAAAAATTTCAAGACACATATTTGATCTCATTGATTTTGATAACATCAACATAAATGAAGATAATAGATATCTTACTAGTTAGTAAATTTTTAACATTTTTTTCACATATATATGTATATATTAATTTTATATTTGCTGATATTGTACATGTAATTGATAAATTATATGACATATCTGATGAAGAATCTTTTCGTAAACAAAACGGACAAACAATGAAGCAAAGAGAATTGTTTTGGAAAATAACAGGTAATCATCAACTCCTTATCTTTTGTTATTAGAATTACTAATATTGAACTAAATTATTACAGGGAAAAATGTATCAAGATCTCTTTATGGGGTGAGACATGGAGTTTAATTGGCAAAGATTTAATTGGAAATATATCAAGTGCAAATATTATGTTTGTCACTTCAACAGTGGTAAAAAATTTAAAGGTGAATTTAATCATAGTCTCTTAAATTTTTTCCTTATCATTATGTTGAATGTTAAATATGTTTATAGGTGTTATATATCTCTCATCAACAAGTGCAACAAAGTTATACATAAATTTGCAAAATGAATGTGTCAATAATTTCTTAACAATGTATGATTTGTATATATTGTAAAATAAATTTATTATATTTATTGTTCAAATTAACTCATATTTTTGAAAATTTTTTGAACTATTTGATAGTGTTGAATCAAATTCATTGTCAATAATTGGAGAAATACATACAACTGGGAATTATTCTTTATTGTTAAATGAGAGAATTTTAAAAAATAGAAGAACCATTTCAAAATTATTTGAATTAAAGACAGGTAGCACGTCTAAGGTTTGCACGAATGTTTATTAACATAAATGAATTAGAACATATAAATATTTATTATATTATTTATTAATATATTATATTTATTGTCATAGGGCAGTATTTATACTTGCAAAGTATCTATAAATAAGGTTTTACGCAAATGTAGATGGTATTATATTGCATGTATTAAATGTGCAAAAAAATTATAAGACTCTACATCTCATTGATGTTCCTAATTCTTAAGCAAGGTAAATATTTAATTTTTTAACTCTAATAATATATTTTTCAAATCTTAATCATTTGTTTTAAGTTATTAGATTGAGAATCAAGGTGGAGGCGAAAGATGACACAGGTGTTACTACATTTGTTCTATTTAATAAAGAAGCTGAATTTTTAATCAAATATCCAGTATCACATTTTCCTGTAATAATTTTAATTCATTATAGGAAAATGGGTATGAATTATTGACTGCAATTTTTGATGAAGTGATTGGATCGATTATCGTAATTCAAATCAAAATTTCAATCATTTGATTTACAATATCAAAATGTAAACCTCATAATTTCCAAAGTTTTCGTAATTGACAATAGTATTGAAATGAAACACAGTATAAGTGAATCTTCGATTAATGGATCAACTACTACAATTAAAAGTCATCCGAAAAAAAACAATTGTGTAGGATTAGACTTTGAGGTAAGATCTTATATGCTAATGATATTGCATGCAAATAACTTTTACATGTTAAAGGAATATTAACATATTACACACCTATTATAACTAGGATATTGGAAACAACCAAAACTTTGAAAGTGCAGAGAGGATTGATCATTATGCCGAGATTGTGAATGGATATGAAGATTATTACCATTGTTAAAATAGCTAAAAGAAGACAATTTCATGAAAGCACAATCATATTTGTTAGTAGAAATATGATAATGTAGATGATATTTATTTTCTTTCATTATATGACAATTATTTTTCTTTTTTATATATTGTGATTGTATTATTTTTAATATAGCTTTCATTAGACTATTTCATGTATAAAATGTTCAACATTGTATATAAAGTTATTATTTCTGTAATGAAGACTACGAATTTTGATAACTAGCATTATCAAATAGTTTCAAAATTGAAAACTAATTCTCTTCAATATATATATATATATATATATATATATATAACCCCACCATTCAGCCATGTGACTTCTTCAAATTTAAACATATGGCAATTTTTGAGAAGATGTTAAAGTCCATAACCCACTACCACCATTCATATGTGGTAATTTCAGAGAAATTCAATAGTGCAAATGAAGGTGAAGACATGCAAGTGAGACGTGGAAGCCATGCATGGCACTCTCCGTTCCATTGCAAAGTGTCTCGCAATGAAAACTTCTTGAAGCCAGCCAAATGGTTGCACAGATCCAATGTTGATGGATAAATCTGGGCTCTTTATATCACTAAGAAAGGAAGCATTAAATCTCCATACAGGTAAAAAGAAGAGGGGTCACCCTTTCATGAAACTACCAGCTCCTTATGTAAATTTGAAAAACACTATCATTACATACTACATATAATGGAAATCTTTACTATTTTGCTGATAAGCCTTCCATAAGAATTACCAACCCAACCCCTCATTGAGCAATGTCAACTAGCACCAAGTGCATGGAGCTTAAATTATCTCCTAAATCTTAGTGATACAGAACACTCACTCCCATCAATATGGGAATTTGTTTGGTAACTAATGGAGGGAATCATTACAATTATGCTATGTTTGATTTGAAGGAAAAGGTAAGGAAAGGAAGGGAAGGTTTTCCTACCTTTCCCTTTCTTTCTTTACGTTTTCCTTCAAACCAAACATACCCTTAATTCAAACGTAGGCCATGGGAATCTGATGCTAGGCAACCAACTCACTACGAAATTTGGAAGACATTAGTAGTCCATATCTCACCCCTCAATATATAACTACCTTTTTTATCATTGCGGCATATAATCTCTCTTATTTACTTGTAGCATTTCAATATCATACATAAACACGAATATCCTTTCATGGAACATTAGAGGAGCAAACAGCTAGCCCCACTAAGTTCAGATATAAGACATCTGAAAAGCTTATGTAGGCAGACAGACAAAACCAAATGACAGTTACAAATTCCTTAAACCTTGCAAAAAGATACATTACCACCATTTTGCAATACTACAAAGAAGCTCAAGGACTACTTTGTTGCTTGCCAAATCACAGGTCCACCGAAACTTTATCATTCTACATATAAACAACCTTCCCAATAATAACCCTTGGCTTTAATTAGTACTCTTCTATGGACATCCACAAAAAGCATCCAAGAAGAGGAGTCTTGAATCAATTGTCAAACACACATTATAGCACCTACTCGGCTACCATGGTTACTTATTGGAGACATAAACGACCTACTCTCAATTCAGGATCAAAACAACTTCAAGAGCATGTCACCTAAACCATCGAAATACTTGTTGCAATTCATCCTTTGGGCTGGTTAACATTGACTATGTAGGGCCACCATTCACGATGGACAAATGGTCAATATGGTCTTTCATAAGTGTTAGAGAGGTTAGACCGTGCTTCTACAACCCCCACATGGCTAGAGCTTTATCCTAATACCATGATTCCCATCATAGCCTTTTACCGTGCCCCAATAACTCATGACCCAACCTCCAAACACACCTAAGCCTTCCCATTTTCGTTTCCTTCCCTTTTGGACGGAGCATGAAGACTGCATAAAACCATAAGAGCTACCAATTGGGAACAAACAATGAGAGGCTCCCCTCATTTTTGCATAGCTAGTAAACTAAGGCTCAGTTTGGAAAGAGTACAAATGCAAATATGTACAGCGTAAATGCATACAAGATAATATAAAATATAAGGTTTTGCACTCTACATATTTGCATTTGTACTCCTTCCAAACTCAGCATAAGCGAAAGAAGCCCTTCTGGAGTGGAACCATACCACTATTGGGAAAATACAAACATGTCTCCAAAAACTCTCAACAAAAATCTCCTCCCACCATATAACAGATAAAGATTCCCAACTGGTTACAAAAGGAGGAAGAACTTTGGAGATTGAAATCAAAAGGACTTTTGCTACATGAAGGGAATAAGAATACAAAATTTTTTCACAGTATGTCACGCACAAAGGTATCAAAAGTAATGGGTTATAGCTTAGGTTTCCCATAGGAGAATAGACCTCCAATAAGGAAAGGATTGTTGAGCTCTTCATCAAAACAGCACATGATGTAGGCGGAATCCCATAAATTGTAAATATAAACATCATTTTTCAAATGCATATCCCTCAAATTTCTGAATATATCTATCATGCCCAACTTGTCACACAGTTCATTGTGCCGCAAGTATGGAAGCCTTTTTGTGAGAACATCAGCAAGTTGCTCCTTAGATTTGATATAAGGAGTACAAATTTTTCCCTTTTCCAATTTTTTCCTTATAAAGTGCATGTCCACTTCAATGTGCTTAGTTCTATCATGTAGGACAGGATTGCTAGCAATGTTGATAGCTGCCTTATTGTCACAGTAAATGGACATAGGATTGTGAGCAGTAACCCCAAGTTCCCCTAAAAGGTTCTTCAACCGAAGAACTTCAGCCACCCCATGTGCCATATTCCTATACTTTGCTTCAACACTTGACCTTGCAACTACACTTTGTTTCTTATTTCTCCTTGTCACTAGATTTCTTCTTACAAAAGTACAATAGTCACTTGTGGACTTTCTATCATCCACAACACCTGCCAAATTAGCATCTATATAGACTTCCATTCACAACAAGAAAAATGACTTTTAGTGGCAGTCAAAATTGCCGCTAAAGGTCCCTAAAACTACTACTAGATACTTTACCAGCAACTAACAAACAGCCGCTAAAAGAACTATCGCTATAGGTTCTAGTGGCAGTTTTCATGACTATCGGTATAAATACAAAACTTCCGCTAATACTAAATTGACTGGCACTATAAGTCCGATGTGCGATTTTTTAGCGGTAGTCAAGGACATCTTTAGTGGCAGTCACGGTAACCGCTAAAGCCATACTTTCTTTTCATATAACCTTTTTTTTTAACTTTTTTTCTAATTTGCTTCAAATAACATGTTTTCTCTATATTCATTTAAATTAAAATGAAATACAAAAATATAAAAAATCAATTACAAATAAAATTTAAAAAACTATTCTCCATTCATAGTATTTGGATCACAAATACATCTTAATTTCAATTGCATCATGCAAGGTCCAGAAATTCCTGATGTGTTGGGTGCATCAACAGGGTTAGGCACCTTTATAGGTACAGAGTATGGCAAAGTCATCATAGTAAGTGGTTGGAGAGAAAACGGAATTCCATAGCTCATATTCCCAATCTTGGATTCATTTCCTAGTGGAACATTAGAATGCTTTTTGCCTTGCACATCTATGATACTAGTTGAATTAGTAAGCACATGACCTTTCTTGGGAACGTCAGAAGAGCCACTACTACCACCCATGCATGTACAGCTTGGTGCCATCTTCATGGTGCGGGGCCAACCTTAAAGTTGAGTCCTCAGCTTTAGATTTTGCCACATCTTCATTTTCAGCAGTTGAACCATCTTCTGTTGTTAGTACTGAAACTTGTAAAGTTCTCACCGGAGTAAGAACGGCCTTGGGAGGATTCTTTCCATGTGCATCAGCATATTGAACTTCATTCTCATGTTTCTTTTGGTGGTTTATGTTCCCAAACAACATTTTATGTTTATTACCTGCCTCCGCCCACAACTTGCCCCTTGTCTCACGATGATCTGACTTTTCTTCTTCAGTTTTTGTTGTCTTGTTACAAATTATGGGGCAAACAAAAAATGCAAATTATGCCTTGGTTGTTGGATCATCGACATCCAAAAAATGCAAAAGCTCATTTTTTGCCTTTGATCTTGAAGTGCTAACTGAGTTAGCCAAAATTAAGAACCCTTGTCTAAAGTCTAATTCCAAAAGAACTACCATTCTTAAAAACCAAATGACAGTTGCTTACATAAAAAATAACATTGTTGATTAATTTTGCTTGCAACTTTTGGGCCAACAAACCTATTTTTAAATTGGTTTGGAATCCACATACATCACAAGGTTCTTTCACCTTTAATGCAATCAACTTTGAAATGAAAAGAAAGTACTATTCTTGTACCTACGCTGCAAGATGGATCAAAGGATTGAGAACCTATGTGAATGGAATTCAAAACATTTCAAGCAACTCTCAGTATACAGTTATGTTCATCTATATAAATGGAAGACTGTTCTTTCTTAAAATTGTTTTGGTGGGCTTGGTTTCAGGTTGATTGATCAAACGAATGAAGCCATTCTTTCTAAACTTGTTTATAGATTTTTATCGCCAGGTCAAGGCTTATGGAAACTGGGAAGCAATGCTCCTGGTCAAATATCTTAAAAATAATAAGTTGGTGTGTCTTGAGCCTAAGGACAATAGTTGGATCATTGGTCCCAACTTTACTTGACCTTCCATGATTTGCTTCTTCTATTGGTTTTGTTTATTCTCCAACTTCACCATCTTCATTGTTTACGATTTAAATATGCCAGATTTTTCAATTGCATCAAAATCCCTCCCAGTCCCACAAGAACTAGAGTTTATTTCTGCATCTAAGAAAACTGCATTTTGTTTCTGCATAGATGCTTAGCATTTAAGCATGCATACCCACCTAAACGTGGCACTTCCTAATAATAATAACAAAGTCATTATAAAAAACACCACTCATACTGCTACATAGTCTAGTGGAAAGCATCAAAATAGAACTGATCACCACTAGAAAGACTTAAAGGTTTTACATTCAATGATGGGTTAGGAGAGGCCATAACTGGCACAAGCCATTAAATTGGAACCCTTTTTTAAACATGGCATAGGCCATAACTGGCCACATCCTACTTCACCATGGCAATGTCAGACCCACAGTATATATCAAGCATTAATGAAGCGAATGCTTTTTTAACAGGCTGTTCTGGGTTTCATAGTGACCACATGTTTGGTAAAGCTGTGGAAAATCCAAGTCTGTCTCAAAAGTGAAGTCAGATCTTACCTTAAAAACTCATAAGCCATATCCAAGTCCACCTAAGGGTTAAATTCGAGCCTTGACAGACTACAGGGAAAAAAGAAAAGAAGTGATACACCCCCAACACTCCAAACGGATCTCAATTTGACTAATAAACACTATATTCCTCTTCTAAACTCATCCTTTTGCTTCCAACCACAATTCTAATTCAAAATGCTTCTCCATGTCTAAATACATCAGTTCAATCCAAGACCATAGCCTTTTTTGTGCTGAATAATAAATGCTTTTATTAAAGATTAATTAGAAAACATAAAAGAAGCACGAAGAAAGCTTCCCACAAAGAGGCACGAGATGTAGCCTCAAATCAACACAAGAGTAACAGTTTAGCCCAAAAAAAAATCGGATGCATCCCTTGTTTAGCCGAAAACCATAGCCTTAGACCTTTTGGCTTCAATTTTTCCTTTATTTTTCATGATTTTTTACCATAATCAACCCATAATTGGTGAGAATTCTAAATAAGCTTTACATTACATAAAAAATCAACTAAATATATCAAAAAGGATGAACATAAATTTCAACACATTTTATACTGGTACAGGAAGCACCGAAAATTTTCTGGCAAGCTACAAATCAATGGATCAATAATCCCAGAGAGTATTTTTTTCTTTTGAATATATTTTGACATAGACAAAATGGTTTAACACACTGGCATACTTTCTTTGATGAATAACAAAAGCTGATTGCATTCCATAAGTATGAATGACAGAATTAGCTGCCAATATCCACAATGCTTGAATAGTAATCAAGATATAATGACAATACCTGATTGTGGGAGGTGACTGTTAGGTAGTTTTTGCTTGGATGGACTCAAGAGATGTGGCCAAGGTTTAAAATGTTGGTGTTGGTGGAAAGAAAGTAAGGTTAATAGACAAAATCATAAGCTACATAGTCATCCAGTAAACATTAGGAGTCAAAATTACATAATAGAGTGAGTCCAAGTAAAATTTAAACTCATAAAAAGTGCAAGTCATTTTAATAGATCATCCAAGTGATCTATTACACAAACAAAAACCAAGTTTTAACTTCATCTTTGAAGAGAATTTCAAAGTTTGAACTAACACAAATTAAGTGGTAATCATACCCATTAGGCAGGCAACAATATTTCTACTCAACAGATCTATAATATCGTCAAATTATGTTATAATACCATCTCATATACTCCACATAGTACCAGTAGTTTTCACCGAAGAATATATCAATTATAGACAATTATGTACGACTCAAACTGGACAAAAACCGGAATGCTCCATGGGTCCCAGTTTTACTGGTTAATCGGGCAGTTAACCTGTTCAGCCTATAAACCCCCATGAAAGCCATCATTTAACTGGGATCTAGAAAGGCCACTGGTTCCCAGTTTTCACAATCTGAACCAAGTCTTATAACATTAATTATAGTAATATTTTGTGCCAGTACCCATGGAAATAGAAATATGTCATGAAAATATTAGTAAACATGTAGATATTTTAAACCATTGATCTACTAATTTCTAGTTAGGGAAGCCAAATCCTTGGGCAGAATCCTGAATTGCTCATTCAAATGGTTTCCGAGGAGTGAAAATGGGTTGTTGAAAGACTTGCCAAGTCTGCAACTTCAAGGTAATCTTTACAATGGGGATGTCCAGGTCCTGTGATCAATCTGTAGCTGTCGGTTCATGTAATATGTCAGTGAGATCAGACAGTTATTTGTCATTTTCTTGTTCTAATCCTGTTACACACCCATTACCCATTTGGGACATGTATTCTTTTATGTGAATGAAATCCAAGACTTACCTACCTCCAAACTAAAAATAAAACATTATATAATACAAACCAGGCCCTGGTATTCCACAAACAAGACTTTCCCTTATTGCCCCTACTTTTCTAAGGCATCAGCCAAAAACAATGGCATACTTCCCATAAAAAATAAGCAATTCTCTAGAACATGAGAAAGCTTTGTATGCATCATAAATGAAAAGGAGTAAGGACCCGAAATAGGAACATTAAAAATAAAATTAGATTTAATATTCTTGTTTAAGATTTTAACTCCATAGTGTTATAGAAATCCTAAAAGCAATATTAGCCTCACGCATACAATTAAGTTTCAATCACCCAAAATTAACTTTTATTGATCTGTCATTTAATAAGTAAATAAAATATCATACTTTTTGATAGCAAATCAAAATAAAATCTTATGAAAAATAAAAAAGAAGAGTCGATAGGGGGGTAATGCGGTAACGCACTACCAACCAAATCCAGAACGAAAAGGAATAGATTACAGTTGACAAAGCCAAACAAATAAAACCTTTGTGAAGAAACCCAATTCAACGCCCACCCAAAGACTCAATCTATTTTCAAGAGAGTCCAAGAAAAGATTAGCTAGATCCATAAATATTTTCTTGGGATTACAACTAATAAAATAAAAACTGAAGTAAACAAGCAGATAATGTCTTGAAGTTCCTGTAATTCTTTAAACCTAAAATGCATACATTTGTAAAACGCTTGGAACTTTCAACAAACAATAATTAAAATAAGAATTCAGAATCAAAAAGGAAAAGAACATACCTTTTGATTAGTTAGAAAAATAGTATGTTTTCTTATTTTCTTATTGCTTCAGAACAGTTAATCAATTACCTTCTTTGTAGAAGAAAAATTAATTGTAGCGAGAAACAAAACAAATTAGATAGACAAAAGACACGACCAACTTCTCGGATCAAACATAGTCTGTTTCTTTTCAAATTTCTTAGAATAGAAATTACAGAATCCATTCCATTAGAGATCGGATCAGAGAGAGATTTTTACCCACAAGATGTCTTTGCCAATGCCATCATCGATTGGATGCTGCTTAGTGGTGTGGGAAGACTGTGAGAGAAGTTAGCAAAGGTCGACTGTGAGAGAGAGAGAGAGAGAGAGAGGAAAGAAGGAATATAAAATAATCAGCGAAGAGAAGAGTAGGAGGGAAAACTCTGTTTTTTGGCGGGTATTAGTATAGCCACAGTCCATCAGTCTTTAGTGGAAGTTTTAAATGGTTGTCGATGTTGGACAGTTTTTGTATGCCCTTAGTTTCAATCAGTTTTTGATGTACTTTTGATATTTAATGTAAATAAATGAAGTACATGTTTGATTCATGTTGTGTGGTATACTTCTGTGTAAGACCCTAAAACTAGACACTTAATGAGGCTTGTTTTGGTTTTGAATGTTCACAACCGTTGGATATGTCTGGGGAGATTTATCCTGCCAAGGCTGACACTGGTGTACTGCCAACTGTTGGGTGGCTTGTCTCAACCGCTAGGGTGAGACCCAAGGCACATGCAGTGTAAGATTAATTGAACCCTTGAATCGGACCAGATTTTCAGTATTGCCCTGGACCTTGGAGATTAATGGGCAAAACTGGAAAGTTACACCCGACCCCTAGACCTGATTATGGTATTGCACTAGGTGTCGGATTAGGCTGTCTTTGATATGCCAATCAGTGAGATCCTTAGCGGGGGTCAAAACCTGGGTATGTTGGGACAGTCTGAGAATTCATTTGAGTGGGTGATCATAGTGACGGGATCAGCCCCTTTGTCGACAAAGGTAATGATCGGGAATGCACTCTCTCTGATGGAAACCAAACTGTCGGCAGTTGATTTCAATTGTTGGAATTTTGTTTTGCAAAATTTATATATGATATATAGATATGTACGATTTCAAAATGTTTGCAAATGGTTTTAATTCCCGGAATCCATGTAAGTAGAGAGTGTAGCATTGTTCCTTGCAATCGAGAGAGAGGTCCTCTTTTGTCGGGCAGTGCTTGATCATTAAGGGCTAAGAGGTTAAGTGTAAAGCCATTTGAGATAATACCTGATGGGCTAATCTTGCACCTGCCCACAGTCCCTGGGTTTTTATAAGATGGCTTGGCCCAGGGACCACTTAGTGTAAGTGTTGGGCCCATAGGGTCCATATGATGGGCTCAGGGGTTCACTGGGCTTTCCAGTGAATTCGGCTAGGCCTTGTAATAAAGATTGGGCCGAACCCATGTGGCTGGCGTGTAGATCAATGCTTGGGTCCCACGCCATACAAAGAAGCCCAACTGGGCAGCAGATTGGAAACTAATTGAGCATTGATTACTTAATGGACCAAAAGCCCATTTCGAACTGGGCTGATATGATCACCCACCTATGGGGCGGATCTGAGAGTAGGGTTAGCTGATAGGATGGGGTTTTAACCCTATCCACTCTTAGAGACCAGTCTGGTAACCTCCTGATAAGATCAGGAGTGAGTAAACCTAATCTACAAATAAGATTAAGATTATCCCCATCCAAATACAGATTTGGATTAGGATAACTCCTAATAGGATTAGGGGATTCTTAATCAACAAGAAAGGAGGAAACCCAATCAAGAATTATTAGAATTCAAACCTAGGGTTTTTCAGAATTATTCTTCTGAAAAACAGAGATAGGATCTCACTCTCTCTAAGATGAAAACTGCTTCTACGCCAATTCAGCATTAAGGAGCTCCTCCAGCCACCACCACCTGCTGCATAGTTCGATCTTCACTGAGAAGGGAATCAAGAAGTGAGTTCTTGATATCAGTTTTTTATGAAAAACTGATCGAGTTCGGTGCTCATTGTTTCTAGAGGATTCTTCTGAAGAATTCGGTGTGTAGGACGCACTCTACTGGTTCCGTTCCACAGTTGTTGTGGCATCTTCAGTAGGAGGGGATCTTGGTGTCTTCTCTGGGCGTGAACACCAACTTTGGGAGATATTATTTCTCTGGATCAGGTATAATCCATCCCTTGTCTTTTGGTTCAGATCTGGTTCGGTTATGGTTCAAGTAGGATCCTTGAATTTTGATTCTAAAATTAGGGAATATGATTCCCAGTTGAAAGAAAGTGGAAATTTTTGAAATTCGCCCTACCCTATTCCGCAATATTTGGCGTCCATACGATGGATCCCACCATTCTTTCAGTCGATACAAACTTGTATTTTTAGCGGAAGTCATCCATATGTCGGTTAGAAAACTGCCACTAATGCCCAATTTCCTTGTAGTGATTCTCAAATGATTATGTTTGTTGAATAGCAACCTTGTTCTTGGATACTTTTTCAAATACCTAAGAATCCTCTCTACTGCTTCCATGTGTGGTCTCTTAGGGGAATGCATGAATTGGCTCAAGACCCCAACTAAATAAGCAATGTCTGGACATGTCATGGACAAATAAAGCAACATTCCCACTAACCTTTAAAACTGTTTCATATCTTTCAATGGTTCACCATCACAATCTCCCAATTTGTGATCAACATCCATAAGGGTATCTATTGGTTTTACACCTAACTTGCCTGTGTCCTGTAATAGGTCTTGCACATACTTCCACTAAGAAATGAAGATGCCCTTTTTTGAGTAGGCAACTTCAATTCCTAGAAAGTACTTTAGGGGACCCAGACCTTTCACTTCAAATTGAGAGGAAAAGAATTCCTTTAACTTTTGTATTTTTGTGCTCCAGTTTCCTGTAATGATGATATCATCCATGTACACTATCAATACAGCCACTTGTTTTTAATATTTCTTTACAAAAAAGAGTGTGATCAGATTGACATTGTTTGAACCCTACTTGTTGAAATGCCATATAAAATTTATTAAACCATGATCTAGGAGACTGTTTTAAGCCATAGAGGGACTTTCTTAGTTTGCACACCTTTTTTTTTCACTTCCTTTGGCATGGAAACCTGGGGGTTGAACCATGTACACCTCCTCCCTCATCCATATCACCATTTAATAAGGCATTCTTTATATCTAGTTGATGCAATTCCCAATCAAGGTTTGCAACTAATGATAAAAGAGCTCGAACTGAGTTCATCTTAGCTACTAGAGCAAACATTTCATCATAGTCAACACCATAGGCTTAAGTGTATATTTTAGCTATCAACTTTGCTTTGTACCATTCAACTGTCCCATCTGCCTTGTGTTTCATTATAAACACCCACTTATACCCCATTGGGTCTTTCCCTTTTGGAAGATCCACCAACTCCCATGTTTGATTCTTATGGAAAGCATTAATCTCTTCCTTCATAGCATATTTTCATTCAATATATTTTAAAGCCTCTGCCACATTTCTAGGTATGGAGATGCTATCAACTACAAATAAGAAGGCACAGTGAGAGGGGGAAATGTGGTCATAGGAAACACACCTTTGTTACTGATGGGAGCCAGGGTATCAATAGGTAAATAAAAGGTGTTGGGCTTACCTCTTGGGAATCTTTCGGTGTTGGTTGCTCAGTGTTTGGTAGCTCCACACCTTTGTTACTGATGGTGCACAATTTGAATGCTCTTAACTGGAGGGCAGCTCGGACGCTGGTTGCTTTGCTGATCGGTCAAACTGCAAGGAAACAATGCTCAGAGAACCCAAGATACCTTACCCGGTGTGGGCACTCTAATGCTTAAGTTAGTAATCTGGTATGCGAGCTGAAAGCTTAATTGCAAGTAGGCTAGTGAGCAATAAATCGCATGTACCTTACACTGTTGGGGTTGGTGCCCTGATATAGGTGAGCTACCATATACCTTACAAAACACCTCCGAGATCCCCGACCTGTGCTATTAGGAATCCGTTCTGCTCCAGGAGGTGGACTTCGTGTAAGCTGATAAGGCTTATCGAGTCCGTCCGATCCGGGCGAGATGAGGATAAGGCTTGTAGACATGCAGCGTGATTCTGAAGAGGTCAGAGATAACTGGCTAGCTTCTAGAAGTTGGCTACATGTCACCTCGGCAAGTCGGGCCTTCGCGAGCTGCTTGGGCCTCGGTCTTGGACGAGGTGCTCGAGGTACCTAAGATGACTTGGCTCGTTGAGGTGGCAAGAGATGCCAAGTTGTCATCCAGTCAGCAAGTCGCTTCCACGTGTCTAGGTGTTGGTAGGTCGGACCAAGTTACCCTTCATCAGTTACATTGTTGATCTCTACGACGTTTACATTGGAAGACACTAAAAGGAGTAGGATCTGAAATAAAAGGTAGAGAGACGTGATGGACCTGGACACGGACATGCTTTTCCTCTTCTACATTACTCTTCCCTTAAAGAAAAGTAGGGAAGAATGATTCAGACTTAAAGAATGAGACACCCATGGAGACATAAAACTTATGACCCACAGGATCAAAGCACCAGTAACCCTCTTGTGAGGAGGGATACCCAAAAAGATACAAGGAATAGACCGAAGATCCAACTTACCACGGGATAGAGATAAATCATGGACAAAAGCACGACATTGGAATACCCTAATGGCAATGGAAAATAAAGGAGACTAAGGGAACAATAATTGATGAGGGGCCTTATAGTTTAATGCTCTGGAGGGCATGAGCAGCAGCAAGTACAACCTCAACCCAAAAACGTTTGGGAGCATTCATATGTAGCATCATTCCTCGGGCTACCTTAAGGAGGTGTCTATTATTTCTTTCTACAATACCATTTTGTTGTAGTGTCTAGAACACGAGCTCCTATGAATGGCTCCATGAGAAACAAAGAACTTATTGAGCTCTCCATGGAAATATTTCTTTGTATTGTCTTATTAAAAGATTTGAATTTCAACATGAAGCCGTGTAAACACCATCCTCTAGAAATCTCTCATGATCTTTGGGACTTCATCTCTGCTACGCATGGGAAATACCCATGTATAACAGAAGAAATCATCAATCAATGTGATAAAGTTTTTATACCCGCCCTCTAAAGTTATTGTAGTAGACACCCATACATTAGAATACACAATATGGAAAGGAAAACTAGATCTTATATTACTTGAATGAAATATAGTTCCACATTACTTAACTAACACATTTGACAATAGAAATCTAACACTGAACATCACTTAAATAAAAAAGGAAACAAAAACTTCACTATTTCAAAAGACACATGACCTAACCGATTATGCCACAAAAAAAATTGACTATTATTTAATTGACCATGCAACTCTAAGGATGACATCGAGAAACCAACCTTGTTGTTGAGAGTGTAGAGACCATCCATTAAGCTTCCTCTACCAATCGTCTTCCCAAAAGTTAGATCCTAGAAAACATATGAATCAAAAAAAAATGTTACACTACAGTTTAATGAGTTTGTGATGCTACTAGCAAAAAGAAGATTGATGGGAAGTTGAGAAACATGCAAAACATTATTTAGGTTAAGTCCATGAGGGAGGGATATTGATCATTCACTTGAAATGGAGGAGAATGGTCCATTTGCAAGTCCTACCTTATCCCTTCTTGACAAAAGGTTATAAGACTGGAATAGGTATGAGTTACTGGTCATGTGATTAGGTGCCCTTGAGTCAATGATCCAAGGGGAATCAATGGTAGTAGAGACATGAAAGGTAGAGGGCATTACCTGATATAGATGCAAGTGAAGTAGAAGGGTTACCAGTAGATAAATTGTCCATCTGGTGCAAGGGCCTACCATATGATTCCAAATGACTACGGAATGAGTTCATTATATCTTCATTGGGGTCTAAACCAATGAAGTTCTCTTGAGTAGTATTTGTTGACACCTCAACAAATTAAGTTTCTTGGGTTGCCACATTTGTTGTATTATGTGCTATATTAGGCTTCTTTTGACCTTGTGCCTTACCCTATTCTTGGTTCTTTATAGCCCACTTTGGCCTCCTATGGATCTCCCAGCATGTGCCACATGTATGTTTTGAACGCCAGCAGTGGGTACAGAATAACTTGTCCTTATTATCAACTTTCTTTGAGTCATTTTTCTTTCTCATATTATTACCACCCATTGTAGCTAATTCTACCTGTTGCTCCCCTTCAATTGTAACTATCACACTCCGCCTACTTTCCTCAGACTGAATAAGGGCATGCACCTCTTGGACTGAAGGCAACTCTTTACTTTCTAAGATCTGAACTCTAAGTGGTTCTTATACAGGGTTTAGTCCCAACAAGAAGGCAAAAACTTGCTACTGAAAAACCAACTTCTTATAGGCTCTAGCATCATCATCATGTTTCCATTCTATAGCCTGATAATGGTCAAATTCCTTCCATACTAAGGTAATGGTTGAATAATAGGCTGGCAAGCTATGGTTCCCCTATTTACAGGTCGAGGATTCAACTTGTAACTAGTAGATCTTGGCATAGTGCCTTTGCTTAGAATATGTGGTTTTGGTTAGTTCCCATATCTCACTTGAAGTGTCTGTCCACATAAAGTTCTTCTTCACATCAGATTCATGGCTGCAAGAAGCTAGGATATCACCATATTGTTTTCTTGGTTCCACCGATCATGTTCAACAATCTCACTCTTTGGTTTTCACTCTTCCATTTATGTAACCAGCTTTTCCCCTTATTGTTACATAAAGTTTTACACTTTTAGCCCACTCCATGCAGTTCAGGCCATTTAAAGGAGTGATTGGCATAGGAAACATCATACTTTCTGCCCCATACGAGTTGTACTATGGGTTGACGTAACCCTAGATGAGGTATAGTCATCATTCGACATTGGCAAGAACAAGTCTATAAGTCAAAACCAAATTTTACAGGTGAACAAAACCAGTCCTCACACAAGTACTACCTCTCACAGTCACACTTAAGGCACAAAACCTCATAAATTACTTCTGAAATAAAGTGGACATCTTTGAGGTCTACTGGCAACAACTAAACAGTTTAGAACCAGTTCATATAAAAGGAGAACACCGCTGCAATCTACTACCAGTCTAGAAAATTTGAAAATAGTCACCATTGGACTACACACTTCACACACCAATCAATCACAACACATACCTGTGACAAAGGGGATCACACACCCCTGTGCAGGAAATCAATCACAAGAAGTAGTCCTGATCAGACAATTAGGATTTCTTGCCCTTACTATTCAGGAAATCAAAAATCTGGGTTGAATGAATATGATTTAGAAGAAAAAATGACTCCTATTGCCTAAATTTACGCTCTGATACCATGTTTTCTCACAAGAATAGAGAGAGAAGAGAGAGGAGAGAAGAGAGGAGAAGAGAAGGGAAAGAAAGATGCGTGAGAGTCAAAATTTTAGGCTGGCAATGCCCAGTTTCTCTTTTTTAATAATATGATGTAATAAAATAAAATTACAAGTAAATCCCTGACAGAAATAAAACACTTCAATCTAATTAACCATTTGTTTCCACTTTTTAAAATTCCAAATGTTGTCATAAGTGTTAAAAAAATCAAAAGATAGAACTCAACCTTGTTTATTTGGCAATGAAATCCTGAGAGGATCTCTCTCAAGATTAACCAATCACCAACTCTTAATATTAGAAATACACTGTATGGTTTCCCTCTTGATCTATCAATTGTGCATGACCACGTTCTAGTATGTTGTATATATCCGAAGGTTGCCATGTAAATAATCAATCCTATAATTTTATCTTTGTTTTGACCATCAATTGATCAGGTCACCAATCTTCACTACAGAGGAGCAAGGCTGAAGGGAATGAAAAATGAAGTCCTAGCAGCCATTTTTTATGCAAAATACTCTTCAACAAGGTTTTTAAAACTAAATTGGACATTAAACTGGTCAGGGCTCTGATTGCCGGGTAGAATGATCCATTGTTTGAATCGAATAAATGGTCCGTTCTGACAAAAAATAAAAAATAAAAAAACAGCGGAACCCACTACTAGAATTCTTATATTTAGAGGCACTTGATCGGAGGCGGTCAGGGAAAAATGCCTCTAACATATTAATTGAGGCAGACTTATTGAGTTACTTTAGAGGCACTTTTTGATGCCTTTGAAGTTATAATTTTGCGCATTTTTGGCGGACGGATAAAATTAGTCGCCGATTTAGTTTGCCGCCCAAACACCGTTGCGCGCACATCTCCTTTTTTTCCTTTTCCTCTCGTCTTCTCTTCCTACTAATATGTCCTAATCGAAGTCAAATGGGTAATAGGATTCTTGTCAGTGACCTACATTGATTTACCTACATTGGAACTGAAACGGAAGCAGTCAGGGATACGACACCTATTCATCGTCTTAATAGGTTGGCGATACGGATTAAATCTTCTATACCTATTTGCAGGTATGTACATCCTTCAACGCCCTTCGGATTATTTACAGGTTTTTTTTTTTTTTTGCAACTGGTTGGTTATTTGTGCTTGTGGTGTTCGGTCAACTCCTTCCTCTCTTCTCTATCTCTCGTTCTTTCTCATTTGCTATCTTTCAAAAAATCAAAGTAAAATTTATTATCTTTCACATCCGAAGTAAATAGAGCATAGTTTTGCATCCATTCTCACTTTCAGATCGCAAAACCCTCAAAGAGAGAAATAGAGGAGAAGGGTTCTGAACTACGAGAAAAAAGGTAAGTGTAGTGATCCCTACCTTCGATTTCTAAAAAGTGAGAGAGGTAACTCTATTATTTCAATACCCGGTATCTCATTTTGGTATTTTTTTCGTCTTTAGGTCACCTATCTTTTTGGAAGATCTACCTTTGTTTTTAGGTAGATTTGCAAAGGCCACTTTGATCTACCTTCGTTTTTAGGTAGATCTACATTCATTTTCAGAGAGGCAACTCTAATATACCTTTGTTTTTAGGTAACTAATCAACCTCATTTTCAGAGTAGATCTCAGGGGAACACCCATAGTTGAGTTTAATGGACAATATCCAGCAAACCTAGCTAAATGTTGGCTGATTATCAAGTGAAACTTTCATTAGTTTGTTTACTTGGTTCATGCAGCACATCTTTGTAAAGTCCAAGTTTTTGAACTTTACTCTTAAAGCATCTTATAAGCTAATGCTGGTTCTAAATATAAACTTCAAGATAGAAACAGTCTCTAGGCCATAGTACTTGACACTAAACCGGTCCATATATGAGATATGAATATGATTAAAGCATGTAAACATCATAAAAACATATACAAATTCAAAAATACACTGCTATAAAATCACTGTCAACAGTTGTACCATGATTCAAATCACTCCTAAAAGAAAGAAAAGCAATCATGCATATTAGAGAATTACTAAACACCAACTATTGACCCCACCGTCATACCAAAATATAATCTAATTTAATAGATAGGGTAGCAAAAAAATGAAGTTTCCTTTTTTTTTTTTGATTAGCAGAAAGTATATTTCATTTTATTAGATTTGATTAAATAAGTAGGTAGTACAACTTGAGGACAGAAATTTCATTCCCTACTTTGAAACCCAAATTTCATAGCGGCCCAGAATAAATGCTCACTCATAACCCCTTGTTTAATGAGGGAATCAACTACCCATTTTATTACATAGCAAGGGAAGCAATTTGACTTTATTACCTAAAACTGAAGTTTTCTGTATAAAGGAAATTCTATGGACAAACAATAGATCAAGTAAACTGAGAAACATATTAGCATTCCAAGGACCATTTTACCTTCACTTGCTTCAACCTATCTTCTTTGTGCTTTCTTAGGCTAATTATTGCCTTAACCCAATAACCATATTTAACCCTTCCTAATTATCTGTTGAGTTACTGCTCAACTCAGGAGTCAGCTTTGAGGGTGACTCAACCTCCTTAAAGAAGAAGAAGAAGAATATCTCATGCACATTCCATTCCTCAACTGATACTTATAGGCTTAACATGTGAAGCCATGTGTAGTTAGATATTCTCTGGCCTGATGTGGCCTTCTCAGGTAAACATACTGAACAATAGGTTTAGTTGGAGAGGTCAAGTGTGGTTGTGTGGGCCCCAGAGTGTTTCTAGGTTTGCTTGGGTTCAGGCCTGGAATATACCCAACAGGTGTAGTAGGCTGAGTTCTATCAGTACCCCTTGTTGAATTAGTGCATACAGTTTAACATGAATCTGCCACAGTTTTTCCTGCTCCTATACAATCAGAAATAACTACAAGCTAGCATAATAATCATAAATATATGTATGCCCCTTCACTAAAAGCACAAAACATTAATCAGTGGTTATGAATTATGATAAGAAACTGGTATATTAAAAAGAGAGGACATGAGAATCTATAAAGGTTCAGAGTTGCAGCACTTTAAAATTATAGGCCTACAATTTAACTTTTGGTCCTTTGAAACAATGGAATGAGAAGAATTTATGGGGTCATAATACTGAACATGTGACTTGACTCCCATGAAGTTCAAGCTCTCCTCTATCAACTTCAATTGTTTTTCAAATGCTTCCTAGCTACCAACCTATCTCAGACATTCTATTAGCATTTTATGAGCCAATTCAATAATGATGGGGGTGTTGATTCATCTTGAATATAAAGTTGTTGCCACTGTTTTTTTCTTGTCTTTCATTAGAAGCAACTAGCATAGATGAATTGTGGTATCTTTAGCTTTTTTCGGGTCAAACTTTAATGAATCAACATGTTATTTCATGTTGCATCAGAATTAACATATTTATTTTTATCAATAGAAAAAAAAACTAGGAAACAAACTGTAACTTGAGTGATTATATTCTAGATGGAGATTTTCTCATGATCTCATGACTTCAATTTCATCTTTAATTCTTTTAGTTATTTTCAGTTGGGGCATCTCAGACATTCTATTAGCATTTTATGAGCCAATTCAATAATGATGGGGGTGTTGATTCATCTTGAATATAAAGTTGTTGCCACTGTTTTTTTCTTGTCTTTCATTAGAAGCAACTAGCATAGATGAATTGTGGTATCTTTAGCTTTTTTCGGGTCAAACTTTAATGAATCAACATGTTATTTCATGTTGCATCAGAATTAACATATTTATTTTTATCAATAGAAAAAAAAACTAGGAAACAAACTGTAACTTGAGTGATTATATTCTAGATGGAGATTTTCTCATGATCTCATGACTTCAATTTCATCTTTAATTCTTTTAGTTATTTTCAGTTGGGGCCTTTCATGGGACATAAATGAAATATGCAATAGAGCCTGCTAAGGGTTGTTGTTTGCTTTAAATTTGTCTGAGTTTTGAGGAGACAATAAGGGTAGATAGAATAAAGAGTTTAGTTTATTGTGACTCTATCTTTGCTTTTTCAGAACTCCTATTATTGAATTATTAAGGTAGTTCTTACAATCTTGCTTGTCCTTCATTCCAAAGATAATTAGGCTAGTTCTTTTTATTTTTTTCCAGTTAAGTAGTTTGCCCAAATTTCTTTTCTGTTTATTGTTAATGAGGTTGCTAAGGTGAATAGGTCTGGCTTCACGACAAGTGCAACCCAGGTGCTATGGATTTTGGATAGAGCTAGATTCATAGACATGTCTGATTTTTGGGATTGGGATGCATAGGTATGGTGTTTTGGGTTTGAAACTTGTATGAGTGTGGCTTACGTTTTGTGTTCATGGGAGCACATGGGCTAGGTTTTAAGTATGATGTTTTGGGTTCATGGAAGTACTTTGGCTAGGTTTATGGTGTTTTGAGTTCACCAGAGGACATTGTCTGTGTTTAATTAATATTAATATATATGTAGACAAACTTCTATACACATAGGTGTTTTGGGTTCAACTGAGGATTTGAAATAATAATCATGTTTACCTTGAGATAGAAAGAAAGTCCTGTTAGAAAACAGCCCAGGGATATCTTAATTAATGAAAATTTTCAGAGTTACTGATAAAAAAAAAGAGAGAGAAAAGAAAACAGCCCAGGGATGTCCCTGTTGCTGAAACCTGAAATTAAGATCTCCATTGTTCATAAAGAACAACTTTAATGCTACTGAATGAATATATTTATTTTGAAATAAATCCAATATTCTAGCTTTGGGCAAGTGTTGAAGAATGTCTACATAATCCTGTTAAGAAACAAACCAGTTAGTACTTAATCATTTTTATTTGTTTATGAAATGTTCATAGAAACCACAAACTTGAATTTCAGTAGCTTCATCAGAAACATCAGCATCATTCACATACAAACACAGACAAGGATATGAAGCTTGTGTCATTATTTACCCTGTTTTCCATACAACCTGATCACATTTTCAATTATATCTGCTTACCAGCCATCTAGGAGACTCAGGAACAAAAAAGAGACCTAGGAGCAGGAAAAAACATGGAATAAGTCCTTCAAACAAGATACCCCCCAATCAATTAATCCCCTATTAGTATACCAATTTAATCTTTAGGTGTTAGAACTTGCCAGTTAGAGCCAGTGTTCGCCATGATACAACTGTCCCTATTAATAAGGTAACTGGTAATCTAGTGACAATCATGAGCTGCAGAACGCAATGGGTTATTATCATCAGTGCCTCAAAAAGCCTGTTCGATGCTAACAGCTACATGTAGAGATAGATAAACAACCCAAGTGGGTTTCTGTTAGTGTTTGCATAAGACTGCAAGACGCAATAAGGTAACTGTCCCTATTAGTGTTTGCATAAGACTGCAGGACGCAATAAGGTAACTGTCCCTATTAGTGTTTGCATAAGACAGATAAACAACCCAAGTGGGTTCCTATTCGATGCTAGCAGTTACATGTAGAGAGGTTCAAGATCCTGAAAATAGATTTGAGCCTTAGTAAGTGGAAGTGACTTCTTTTTATTGAATCCACAGTTGAATTGCTTAGTGGAAGAAGCTTGGCTTTGTACATCTATCAATTTATCTATAATTACAAAAGGTTCCATAAACTTTCAGGGGCACGTGGTGCCTTAGTCATTATGAGCTTGAACAGTATTATTGGATACTTCTTTTTCTGACTTCGGGAACATCATGGGCATGTTCAAATGCTGTACCAAGTTGAGCACCACATCCAATTATAGTCATGGCCAAATCAATTGATGTTTAGGTGTCTTGGAGGTCTCCAAACATTATGTAATGGCTTCTTTACATTGATTTTGATGGGTGGGTACTTCACATTAAATCTTAAGAGTGGGATAGGAAATCCTTAAATCTCCATTGAATTCCAAAAGAAAGACATGGACAGCCAAACGCAGTCTTTTCCCCAAATGGAGCTCTATTCTCAGTAGCTCTATTATCATCTGTATATTGGGAATTCTTATACTGTTAATAACAGTATTGCTGAACCTAGAATTCAACAAGAGATTAAAAGAAAGCCAAAGACAAAAAAGTTGCTATGCGATAGAGAAAATTAAACTAATAGAGAAAGATTAGAAAAAAAAAACATAATTGTCATAGAAGTGAGATACTTGCAGCAAGCTCCCACAGTGACAATTCACTAAAACACTACTTTTCTATCAATAACAACCATAAACTCCATTAATTGTGAAGAAAGAATGGTAGAGGTACAAATTTAATCGGCAACAGAAAACAGAATTCATTAATAAGTATTGAAGCAGGTAGAATTGGTTGTGAATTTACAATTCAGTTATTGTTTCAATTGGTCAACATTCAGAGCATTTTTAGTTTCCATTTTGTACTTCATTATGGTACCTTGGATTATGCCATTGGTTTCCTTATACCTTTCTTTGAAACTAAGTATTACTGTATCAATTAACATCTAAATTAATTTGATAGCAGAGATGGCTGACTTAAATTTGACAATTATGATATGATTTTCAGAAATTATTGGCATCTGGAAGCCTTGGCTTTAAACACAAATTTTCTAGTGTCAGGTAAAATCCTTGTCTTTAGTTCATTCCTACCGTCTTATGATGAAGTTTGTCATGAATATGGTGCTCTTATGATTTTTGTGTTGAATGGTGGTCTTGGAATGGATGGATGATGAGAGGGAGGTACTCTCAGACATTAGGGGTGAAATGGATGAATGAATGCATACATTGGAGTGTTTTTTTTTCTTTTCAGGTGACCTTACTCCTAAACCTATTCCCTGTAACCATTGCAACCCACCACTGAAAGTGTTGCACTTAAAACATACCAGACCCTAACATGTCTCCCGGCTTTCCCTCAATCTCTTTCTTTTATTTCACTAGCCACAAACAGTATTCCAGTGACTGGGATAGCATCATGTAAAAGGACTAAAATATTCTTTATGACATGGGTAATGCCCTGCTCTCCATGAGGATGAGTCCCTCCTTAGGTCCTTCGAGTTGGGCTTTATTTGGAATTGGCAAGGTGTGGACTTTGAGAAGCATCTTTTGCTATAAACCTAAGGAGAACACCATTATAAGTTCTTCTGGGGATCAGGTTTGAATGCTTAGTTCAACTGTTGACATTTTGCATCCCAACAAGCATGAATTTGTTGTTGGGTAGCCTTTCATAAGACAGAAGGAAAACAACAATACTAGCTGGTATCCTAGTTAGGGTTCTTTTAGTAGAAGCACTCTTGACTTTTCATAGGTTCTTATCCTTTCAAAATAATAATAGTAATAATAATAATAATAATAATAATAATAATAATAATAAGAATAATAATAATAATAATAATAATAATAATAATAATAATAATAATAACCGTTGAAGTTTCCGAGCTAAGGGGCTGTTTGATAACTGTTGAAGTTTCCGAGCTGAAAGACTTGTAGCTTTGTCCTTTGATGGATAAAATGATATTAAATAATAAAATATTCTAAGAGTATAGTAGTCTATTCAACTTCAGCTTCAGCCACTAGGGAGCCCACAAAACCTCTTTAAAAACTACTTCACTAAAAGACAAAGCAATAGGATTTCACTTCAGCTGTTATCAAATGGTCCCTTATAGCTCCAAGCCCAACTTCAGGGTAGACATTTTGGACACCTTGAAGGTAGGTCAATTTATTATTTCCATATTTTATTTTCTTGGTAAACTAAACCACATTTGAGGGGGTAGTTCAGCATTTCTACTTGTTTTAGAAAAGCACTTCATGATACAATTATTATGAATTTCTTCTGTTTTACGAGCCAACAAGTGAAGATCATTCTCATCTACTCATCCATATATCTTTTTAATTTATAGTCATTTGAAAGGCAACAGTTCAAAATTTCTGATTGATCTTGCATTGTGTACTTGAGACAAAGGGAAAGGGTGTAGATGACAATCTTTCTTTTTCCCCTATAACAATGTATTGAATGTATTATTGCATGCCTTTTGGAGGCTTAATAGGAGCCCTAGACATGCAACAGTAGTGTAGCACAATTAACACAAGTATAATCAAGATTCAATAAAAACAGTAGTGTCGCCCATGTTATCATTAACTGAACTCCAGCTTGATTATAACCAGCTGAAACCAGATGTTCCCCCATTCATTTTTGAATGTTCAAAGCTCATTTTTCTAGACCTGTCAAATAATCAAATTGCAGGTCCGATACCTATTCAACTTATGACTAGTCTTAATAATCTTAAAATCTTGAACCTCACCAACAATCAATTTGAAGGACCAATTCCCATGGAAATCATGAAGCTAGCTGAACTTCAAGAGCTGAGGGTAGGAAAAAATAAACTAAATGGTACAATTCCAATAGATATTGGCCTTTTGTCCAACCTCAGAATTCTTGAACAGTAGGAAAATCAATTTCATGGGCCAATACCATCTTCTATAGGAAAGCTCACCATGCTTCAGGAACTAAATCTACAGAAAGCAGGCTTGAATTCTAGTATACTAGATGAGCTTGGCTTTTGCACCAACCTTACTTTCCTTGAACTGTCAGAAAATAACCTTTTCATTTGTCAAGCTAGATGGAGAGAAAATTTGTTAAAGTAAAGAATGTCTAGAACATCATGCATTCTTAACAATATGAACTAAAATTTGACTATGATGTCATTATCCTTAGTAAAATGACTTAAATTTTAACTTCCAGAAAACTTCCTAACACACTCAAATGCTCAATAAAACATACACCTACTAAATCTGACTTGCTAGTGAACATTATCAGCTTTATTAGATATATGTATATACACAATGATATTATCAGATTTGGGTCTTGATTGGATTGGGCTGGACTCAATTCTGATTCAATTATAAATGGATCTTATAATTGGACATGGGTGATGTTTCATCAGATCAATCCTCTAATAGCTACTACCTACCGGGTTCAGGTTGTAGAAGTGCCAAAACGATTTAGGACTTCTATGACGAGGTGGTGGTGAAGCCCAGTGGCAGAGGAGCTTGTAGTACTAGAGGTAGGGGTAGAAGAGGTAGAAGAAGATCAGTGACTACTGGCTAGTCATTTTTTGGCTGAAATGTTTTCAGAGTATACTATTGAGCTTTTGGCTACTCACTTATTGGGCTTCAGTGTGCTTGATGTTATCTTGAGGAGCTGTGTACTCTAGTTCTGGTTTTGGCCGTTCATTCTCTTAGTCTGGATGGTTGTTTTAGTGCCTAGTTCTATTCTATGTTGGAGTGGGTTTAGGCCCTTTTATGGAGTTTTGGTTTTGGTCTTTTTCGGTTTGAGGCCTCGAGCCTCTCTTTGTATACACTTTTTTCAATAAATAATACCTTACATTTTTTAGAGAAAAAGGATCTTATATTTGAGATTTGACTTAGTCTGGCTTAATCAGATCAGATTTTGGATTTGGACTTGGACAATCAAATACAATTGACATCCTTAATGGGCACCTAGGGATGATTGGACACCTTGAAGCAAGACTAATGTTGATGAGAAAATATTTTCTTTTTTATGTTTTAGTGAATTATGCAATAAGTTACTTATACTAAATCATTCTACATATACATGAAGGGAGATGTAATGTGGGACTAAAATTACACCCCTTCCCAACCCAAAAGAAAAAAGAAGAAAATAAAAGACCAGGGCACAAGATGCTAGGATTTTGAAGGAGAAAATAGTAGAAAAGGGGACAAGATGTTAGGATTTTATGTATAATTATTTTTATTTCATTTTTTGTTGCTATATGTGATTAGATAGTCAATGGCTATTAATTTACAAAAATTATACTTATTTACTTTGTTTTTTTTTTCTTTTTGTTGCTTTTCTTTGCAAGTTGTAGAGAAAGAAAGGATTGGATGAAGACTACAAAGAGCATTTTTTTTTGAGATGTTAAAAGGAATTTCTTTTGGACTACTCTATATTTGATTTGTAGGTTAAAAAAAGAAGACATGTACTCAAGGAAGAATGAATATAATGAGGGCTGAATGTTGTGTTTTTTTTTTTTTGTTCTTAAAATGATTATGGAAGTCAATTGGAATTTTATGGATAATGTGTATCTTTTTGGATTTTATATATATTTTCATACAGGTTTTATGTTTTGATTGAATAAATTTTCATGTAGGTGTATTAATTGGACTTATGTAGCAATATTCATAATATATTGCACTTTTTTTAAAAAACTTGTAACCGTTTTAGAAGCAGTCAAAAGTGCCTCTAAATATTAAAGCATACAAATTTTTCTTTTTCTTAGATTTCTTTTAGAGGCACATAAAATTATCGCAAAATCCTTTAGAGGCGTTCAAATTCGCCTCTAAATTGAACTTTTAGAGGCACTTTTAACTGCCTCTAAATAGAATTTTTAGCGTTAGTGCAATAAAGGCAGTCGTATGTGCCTCTAAAAGTCCAATTTAGAGGCGGATTATAAATCCGATTCTAATGCTCAACCAAGCGCCTCTAAAACATTTAGCGATAAGGCTTTTAGATGCATTTACCTGGCTGCCTCCTATAACCTTTAGAGGCATTTTTTACTCTTTTAGAGATAGTTATGACCGTCTCTATAGATGAATTTTCCAGTAGTGATCGTTGAACGGTTCGATCACCCGAGTCAGCAGTTTGTTGACCAAATCAACAATTTTTGGTGAAATAAGGGTTCTAGGGTAAAACGGAACTGGTCATTCCTAGTTTTTCTGATCCAGCCATTTGTTTCAGTCCGGTTTTGAAAACCATGCTCTTCAACACATTTCATTTACCTAGGCAATACACTAATAGAACATCCAATAGCCTCAAGCTTCTCCTTTGCTGATTTTTTTTCTCCAAAGCATTTTAATTAGGGAACATGCAAATGCAAATCTTGTTACATGATTTGTCACTATTCTCACGGTGGCTGAAATGTGGTGATAAGGACCAATTGGAATGTGAAACCAGTCTCGGTCAACAATTTGTCCATTTCATCCTGAAGAGAAGGCTAATTTAGGTTGTACATGTACAAGTTAACAAACAACTCTAGATGGTCTAGGTTCATGAGAGAAATTTGAATAGGAAAAATTGTTACTTTCCCACTAAGAAGTAGGAATGCAACTTTAAGCAAAATAAATTGATAAAAGAAACAAAAAATTGTTACTTTCCCACTAAGAAGTAGGAATGTAGCTTTTAACCAAGATAAATTGATAAAAGAAACCACTGAAATATATACTAACAATCTAAATTGAACCTACTAGTATAAATTATTAAATTAGCAAAGAATTTCTTTAAACGATGACACATCACCAGGAGATAAATTAGCAAAGAATGATTTGGTGGATCAGTTTGGAAGGAGTACAAATACAAATTTGTAGAGTGCAAAACTTTACAATTTCTATTATTTTGTATGCATTTGTTGTTAGACAGTGTATGCCCTTACTTTCAATCAGATGTACATTTTGACATTTATTGTAAATGGATAAAGTACATAATTTATTCATGTTATCTATACTGTGATTTTGTGTAATACCCTTAAACTGAACACTTATGAGACTCGTGCTAGTTTATAATCTTCATAACTGTTGGATAAACCTGGGGAGGTTTATCTTGTCAAGGTTGACACTAATGTGTTGTCAAGTCGGTTGAGGTGGTTTGTCTCAACTGCTAAGGTGAGATCTGAAGCACATGTAGTGTGGGTTTGCTTAAAACCCTGAACCGGATCATTTTCTAGTTATGCCCTAAACCTTGAAGACAGATTGACAAAACTGGAAAGTTACACCTAACCCCTAGACTCGATTATGGTACTACACTAAGTGTTGAATTGTGTTATATTTGATATGCAATCAGTGAGATCCTTAGCGGGGGTCAAAACTTGGTTATGTTGGGGCAGTTTGAGAATTCACCTAAGTGGGTGATCATAGTGATATAATCAACCCCTTTGTTAGATAAAGTGAATGATCGGGGACTGCACTCTCTCTAATGGAAATCTAAACTACTGATAGTTGATTTTAAACTTGTTGAGATTTGGTTTTGCAAAATATATTTATATAGAGATATACATATATTTTATGGTTTCACAAAATGTTTGCAAAAAATGTTTTAATTCCCATGATCCAAGTGAGCGGAGAGTGCTACACTGTACCTTGTAGCCGAGGGAGAGGTCATCCCTTGTCGGACAGTGTTTGATCATTATGGTTTAATCTCACGTAAGTCCATATTCCTTAGGCCTTCATAAGGTGGTTGGACCCAATGATCATTTAGTGTAAATGTTGGGCATGTTAAGAGCCCATACTGATGGACCAGGGGTTCACTGTCTTCAGTAGTGAATTCGGCCAGACCTTATAAAAGAGGCTAAGCTGAACCCATATGGTTTTTGTGGAGATCAATGATAGTGTTCCATACCATACAAAGAGAGTTAAGCTAGCCAACAATTAAAAGAAAGTGAGCCTGAAAGTTTAATGGGCCTAATGTCCAATTTGAACTAGGGTTTAATGAGATTAATTAAAAGAGGCGACTTTGGGTTTATATTTGGATAGGGATCAATAAGAGGATAAGATAAGTTTTATCCACTTAAGAGTCTAGATCCAAATAAAGATTTGGATTGAAGAACCCTTTCCTAATTTGATTAGGAAGCTGATCTTGAAAGGATATGAGTTAGGAGATGAATTCTACAAAAAGAACTATTCTTTTCTATAATTTGCTTTCTTCCTTTGCTCTTGCCACCCTATCTTGTTTGATCTCCAGTTCTTGGAGTGATCAAGATTGGATCTTGATATTGTTTCTTACTAGAAGAAACAATCTTGAAGTTCTGCTCACATCCTTATTTGATTCTTGTTAAAAAATTGGGGTTTTTGTTGAAAAATATCTTTGTTGATCCTACATCACCTTAAGTTGTGTCATCGTTAGTGGAGGAAGGATTTGGTGAAATCTTTGGGTGTGAACACCTACGTTTGGGAACTACTGTTGATTCCATATTATGTATATCCCTCCCTTAATTTTGGTTTCAAATTTAGTGTACTTTATTTCAAGAATGAATCTTGAAAAATGTAGTTTTTCTAAATCAGGGAAAAGGATTTTCGGAAGGGAGAAATAAAATTTTTGAAATTTCACCCAACCACCCTACATGGTTCGGCCATCCATATGATGGATCTCCCTTCCCTTCATTTGTGCCCTACATATTTGCATTTGCACTCCTTCCAAATTGAGCTTAGTAAAAATGATGACAACCTGAGTTAGATAGTGTGTCATGCACAAGAAGTTGAAAAGCAACTTGTCTATTTTTTCAAACAGCCACAGTTTTTCCAAAGCAAGGCACATCTAAACCCCCACCTATATATCTAGCTTGAGAACCATACTAACCAACCATGGCAGGACGAAATATTAAAAGAAAGGTGACCACTTTTAACAATATACAAGAAATTTATAAATTAAGAAAAACTACATAGAAAGAACAATAACAGAAAAACATATTTGGAAACATAGTTGGGATCCATTTATAGTCATAGATTACTTTAGACAAGATAATGGTACAAGGAGAGTCCATGATATATGAACAATGTCCTAATGTTATGATAGGAAAGCTCAAAACTTTCTGATATTTCATATTGATTGATTGAGACAAGATGGTAATGCAAATATAGGAATATTTATTTCACTACATGACTCCACCTTTATTTCTTTTTCTTTTGCTCTTTCTTTGATGGATACATGACTTCACCCCTTTCTGCTTCATGGAGGGACCATATGAACGGTCCAGATAATCAGTTGGATTGGGGGCTGACTGGATTGGCCATGTGCTCAATTCCCCAGTCCATTTTTTATTTGATCATCAGTTGCAATGTTTGGATTCTATTAAATGATTAAACAAAATAAACTTTGTTCCAAGAAAAATAGAATGAAGGAAATATAAAACACAACTAATTAGAGCAGGCCCCATGCCAATACAATTGCTTTAAGAGAAAATTGTCACACTGTTTACAAACCCCTGCCTAGACCAGGTAATTAGTTATTTCCATCTCTTGAGAATGGCAAGGGTCCCCCATCTCTTGAGGGTCTCAAGAGTGTAAGAGTCTAGGGTCGCTCATCTCTTGATATCAAACCTTTCCATTGCATCTGTAAAGAGCTGTAGTTCTTCAAATGTACCATATGCATCGTAAGTATCATCTAGAATTGAAGTCATGGCTATTACTTTGGTTAGGATCATCCAACCAAGAGAGTACTGAGGTTCTGGATACACTCCCATCATCCAAAAATAACACTCTACCACTATGTTTCTAGCATATGGTATCTTTGATGCAAAATCTAAATCTTTCCACCACCTTTAATAAAGATAGATATAAACAAGCCTGAATTAGCTAGAACTTAATTACCTTGAGGGAGTGTATTGTGGAGGGGAGAATAGTGAAAGAAACTCACTCACTCACCTTGATATTTGGCTTAGCTTCTTGAGATGTAATGACTGTAATCGATTAAAATCCAGTTTTGCGAGCTTTAGCAAAACTTCATTCCGGGTTTCATTCTGTTGATAGAAAGAGATGTAATGTCGTTTC
The DNA here is from genome assembly GCF_055504915.1 of Nelumbo nucifera. Taxonomy (NCBI): domain Eukaryota; kingdom Viridiplantae; phylum Streptophyta; class Magnoliopsida; order Proteales; family Nelumbonaceae; genus Nelumbo; species Nelumbo nucifera. The sequence continues at coordinate 139,816,588 of NC_142649.1, read as the reverse complement.
TTTAACTTAAGCATGCCTTTGTGGAAGGGCTGCTCTAGGGCATGCATTACTTGTTGTTTTACAAGAGTAGGGGAACTTGTATCGGTACCCACATATAACTTGAGATGAGCAGTGGTAAAATCAAGGGCTTCATCTACAAGTTCTTTGCATATCCCAATATGTGCAGCTTCATACAAACTTAGCATGCCTCGTATGTCTCTAGTTAAGCTATCATTAAATTTTTCATGTTCATCTTGGAATTTGTTGAACACATCTACTTGACCAACAAAAAAAAGAAAAGTAGAGGTATAAAGTTGGATGGAATAGGGCCAGGTTTTAAGCCAACCTAATGCCAATCCTAAATATTGGGTCAAGGGATTGAGCTCAAACCAAACTAGGGCCAGATTTCATTCATTTATTGTAAATGAATAAAAGTACATTATTGTTTCATGTTGATATTGGTATATTTATATGAAATTACCCCTTAAACTGAATACTTATGAGATTCGTATTAGTTTACAACATTCTTAGCCATTGAATAGACTTGGAGAGTTTATCCTACTAAGGATGACAATGACACTGATGTGCTGCCAATAAAGTTGGGGTAGTTTGTTTCAACTACTAGGATTAGACTCAAAGCACACGCAATGTATGTTTGGTTGAAACACTAAATCTGGATCATTTTCCAATTATGCCCTAGACCTTGGAGATTGATGGGCAAAATCGGAAAGTTACAGATAACCCTTAGACTTGTTTATGGTATTGTACTAGGTGTTGGATTGGACTGTCTTTGATATGCCAATCAGTGAGATCCATTGTAGGTCAAAACCTGGGTATGTTGGGGTAGTTTGAGAATTCACTTAAGTAGGTGATCATAGTGATAGGATCGGCCTCTTTGTCAAACAAAGTGAATGATAGGGTTTATCTTCTCTCTGATGGAAACCTAAACTGTCGGTAGTGGATTTCAACTGTATTTGAGATTTGGTTTTGCAAAATATATTTATGTTTTATGAAAAAAATGTTTACAAAATGTTTTAATTCGTAGGATCCATCCGAGCAGAGAGTGTGACACTGTACTTTGTAGCCAAAGGAGAGGTCATTCCCTGTTGGGCAGTGTTTAATCATTATGGGCCGAGAGGTTAAGTATAAGAGACCATTAATGGCTAATTACCTGATTGGTTTTATCTTACTTAAATTCATTATACTTGGGTTTTCATAGGATGGTTGAATTCAATGATCATTTAAGTGTAATTGTTAGGCTCATTTTGAGCCCATAGTGATGTGGTCAAGGGTTTACTGCATTTAGTAGTGAATTCGGCCAGGCTTTTTCACAGAGGCTAGGCCAAACTTATGTGAAGTCATTGTGGGGTCTCACGCCATACAAATCAGGCATAAGTTAGCCATGCAACACCCTTGGGTCGTGAGCCATATAGCTGATGGGCCTAAAACCTATAATTAATATGTTTAATTAAATTGTGGCATGGGGTGAATATGGGCTTGGAAATGGTTATGGAGCATATATGAGGATAAGGCTTATCTCGTAATAGAGTTTAGATCTAAATTAGATTTGGATAATCTCCTAATTTGATTAGGAGAAGTGCTCCATAAAGAGATAAAAGAAAAAGAGGGCAAACTAATCAAGAAGAGTTCGGATCTCTTATCCACAGCTTCCTACCTACATCCTTGCCCATGCTATAAATTTTGGACACATGTCCACTAACATGTGCCTCTTCTTCACATGTGCAGAATTGCATGTGAATTCAAAGGGATGTAATGTTGTCAAAATTCACCCATTAACCCAATTAATTTTTAACCTAAAAATAAATACTTTCCCCTTCCCAAGAATCCTAATAGTCTCATTCTCTCCATTCCTTTCTCTATAGTGTACTATTTCAAGAAACTTCACCAGCAACCGGCAACGGGCAACCAGCAACTGGTGATGTGCTCACCGACATCTTATTTTTTCTATACTCCATCAGTTAACTTTCTTCTTCTATTCTCCATAACACCATGTTCCAAGAGATTCCACCGACATACTGTGACGGTCTGACATAGGCTTAGCCTTGCCTACGCTTGGTTGGCTTACGTTAGGGACATGATCGTCATTTTTGCCTGTAAGATTTTTGGGGTAGAACTACCCTGTGACAATACGACATCCGGAAGTCGACAACTGAGGACATGCTCACTGATACACCGGTTGTTAAGTAACCTCAACCAATACAAGAAAAAATTGAGCATTATTTTCTTATAGTTCTTCTAACTAGGTTCTTCTCAGTGGTAGTTATGTTCTGTTTTATTTGATTCACTTATTTTTTGTTTTCTTCTGGCCAGGCACAATAATCTCCTTAATTTATTCTCACATTATTTTTTCCCATATTGATGGTTTTCTTGTACTATTGCATGGTATTCCAAAGCTTATGACGGGAAAACCCTCAATTTTTTATGTATTGGTTGAGGTTACTTAACCACTAGTGTATCGGTGAGCACGTCCTCGGTTGTCGGCTTCCGGATGTCGGATGTCAGTGGAATCTCTTGGAACAAGACGTTATGGAGAATAGAAGAAGGTTAACCAATGGAGTATGGGGAGAATAAGATGTTGGTGATCGCGTTGCCGGTTTCTGGTTGTCGGTTGCCAGTGAAGTTTCTTGGAACAATATGCTATAGAGAATAGAATGGAGATAATGAGACTATTAGAGTTATTGGGAAGGGGAAAGTAATTACTTTTAGGTTAAAAAATTAATTGGGTTAATGGGTGAATTCTGATGGGATGGACTTAATTTCCATCCCATTACATCCCTTTGAATTCACATGCAATTCTGCACATGTGAAGAAGAGGCACAAGTTAGTGGACGTGTCCAAAATTTATGGCGTGGGTAGGGATGTTTGTAGGAAGTTGTGGGCAGGAGATCCGGACTTGATCAAGAAGACCTCTTAATTTTGCTCTCTCTCTCTCTTCTTCTTTTGTCTTCTAAGAAACCCTAGTTCAACTACAGTTTATTTGGGATTGATAGGGATAAATTTTCCTCTAGTTTTAGTATTGGTTTGGGTGTGAACTTCCACCTTGGGATCTGCATTTGTAGAACCCGTATCAAGTATACATCTTCCTCTTTGTTTGGTTTTAAATCTGGTTCGGTTCAGTGCAAGACCGATCCTTAAAAATATAGTTTTTCAAAACATAGGGAATTCAATTCGCGGAAGGATTGGGAAATTTTTGAAATTTCACTCAGCCATATAGCATGGTTTGGCCATCCATATGATGGATCCTAACCCTTCCTTTAGTCCAACTCAAAATTGAAAATTGCATACAAACATCTCTGCATGTATGTGTATGTATGTATATATAGGGGTGAGCAAAAAAAAAAAAAAAAGAGCAAACCAAAAAATTGATTAACCGAACCGGTCGGTTTGGTGTTTTACAAAAGCCAAAGGTATTGGTTTGGTTTTGATTAACCAATATAGAAAATTGGCAGTTAACGAAACCAACTGGTATACATATATTTCTATATATTTTATATATATATATATATATATATATGTATATTATATATATTATATTTAATATTTTTTATATATTATAAATTAATAAATATGCATTATATATTTATAACATATGATATATTATTTATTATTTAAAATATAATATTATATATATTTATAATTTTTTATTATATATTTATATATATATTTTATAATACATATTGTAAAAATAAAAAACCGACAGTTAACCAAATCGATCAACTAATTGGTTTCAGTTCGATTTTGATTATCGGTTTTCCAAAAATCGATAATACCACTTTAATTACAAAAAAAAATACACGATTCAGTTAACCGAATACCACATTTCTTTCTATCAAGATATGTACGCATGCACGTTAGGCTGGGCAGAGCACTAGAAGCTATACCCAAGCCTAGTCCTAAAAATAAAAATAAAAACCCAGGGTTTTGGACACCAGCTTAACTTGTGCAAAAATGCCGGCTAAATCCAGTCTGGCTTAGGTTGAGACATACAACCAAATTGCATCCTAGAAATGTTGATAGATGAAAACATTATCACATAAGCTGTCGTGCATATTTTCCTTTATAGAGGATCGGGGATTAACCTGATCCCCCGAGTTGGCCACATAACCCATTTGAAACTTGTCCAGTTGTCTGAAACTATGAATAAAGTGGACTGACCCGGGTTGTTTTGGGGTGAGATAAAAGATAAAATATTAGTTAAAATAAATTAAAAATAAGAAATAATAGATGACAAGTGAAAGCCTGATATATTATTATCATAAACCATTATCCAAATTCATGATGGATTGACAGTTGTCAATCCCAACCCAACCCTAACATGATTAGATTCATGCCATACCCTTGCCAATGAGATGAGGTATGGCATCTACTGATTAATCACCCCATTAATCAGGTGTGCAAACAAATCAAACTAAATCAGATACAGGTTGATCCAAATTTGATTCATTTAATTTACACTTGAACTCGAATTGTTCTTATCCATTAGATTTTCATCAGATTCCAATCAATTCCAGATTGCAATCAGATATTGAATAGTATGACATTGTATTTCGTTTATAAAAATTACTTCTATGAAAGTTAAACCTACGGCAATTTAATAAAAACACAACACTTATATCAACTTTATTAATAGATATAATATAAATCCTAAATATATATAACCATATAAACATAGATATTTAAATCAAATTGAATTGATTTGAATTATATATATCAGATCACATAAGTCTATAGATCCATATTCGGCCCAGCTATAAATGGTTCAAATTCAGACAACTCTTAATGGGAGCAAATTCAAATTCGAATTTGAACAATGAAATACTAAATGCACTCCTACCACTAACATCACTAATATTATTTTCAACATTTGGTTTATATGTAGCATAATTATATGCATTATAAATCTAAAAATGAAACCCGAAGAAAAATGAGGCCTTGTCTTAATTACCAAATGGTATATTATAGCCATGTTGTCTGAATAATCGAAACCAAAGAGCAGCAATATGGAGATCATCATCAACCCCGTCATTGAAATAACCAACTTGGGCGTTAGACGACAAATGTTCTAGGATCTCATCGATCTCTTTTTTTGAAGTGATATGCCAATCCAAGGCGTTGGAGTGTGTCAATCAAGTTCAATATTTGGGATGGTTTATTAGCAGAAGTCAGTAGCATGCTCCTCACTTGTTTCTTTAGCTATCTGTATAAACAAAGTATCATACATGTCAAAAACATCCATGTCTGTGTTTATGAGCGAGAACCACACATCCATGTCTATGTGTTTATGAGCGAGAAAGAGAGAGAGATTAATAACCATGGCATCACAGGTGTATGTAATGAAGCGATCACCCCAAATATAGCTGGATCATCCTCTGGTTTTTTAATTTCAGGAGAACGTAGGGTGGGAGAGAACATGGTGAAGCTGGATGAAGCATGTTGATCCCCCCTTCCCCAAGGGATGTGCTTACCGCTGAGGATGTATGAGGGTGTGAGTTGTAAGGCCTCTACGATAAGGTATTTATAGGCCACTACCATCTTGATGTCCAGTGATTACAAGATTAATGTTAGCAAAGAGGGTGTTGTTGGTCAATACATTGTCAGCAAAAAGCAAATGTGTACTCCTATAGTACTTCTCAGCAAAAGGCAAAACAGTAGGGACGGAGCCTAAGGGAAACCTAGGGAAGCCCCCAGAAGATTTGACAATGTGGCAATCCTGTACTTTTGGGCCTAGTGCCACTTTGGTCCCTAAACTTTAAAATGTTATAATTTAGTATTTGAATTTTTAAAATGTGTCAATCTAGTATTTATCCTTAAAAAGACATAAATGCCCTCTGAGTGTATTAATCATTTAAATGTTGACAAAAATTTAAGTCTTAAATCCTTGCCTCTTTTATTTAAGAAAGTTGGGGTGTACAATGCCCAGTGAGACATGACCCTAAATTTCTTAAATAGAAGAGGCAAGGATTTGAGATTATTAATTTTTCTGTCAACGTTTAAATGGTTGATAAAGAAAGTTAGATAAAACTCAAAGGGCATTTGTGTATTTTTCAAATGCCACTTAACAGTTGATTAACAACTATAACAATAGGTATTGGATTGACACATTTTGAAAGTTCGGATAGTGAATTATCGCATTTTAATGTTCAGGAAGCGAGAAAAAAAAACCATTATGCATTTGGGTCTTTTCCCTATTGTTATCCACCACTAAAACCATTATGCATTTGTAATTATTATATATGTACCATTATGCTTGGGCCTACCCTCCCATGTGTAGCCTCCATGAAGCGGGAAGAAAAAGAGCCATTATGCATTCTATTAAACAAAATGAATGGTAAAAGGAACAGGTTTCCTAGTTGGATTTATAAAAGTAGAAGTTCAAATAACCCATTAATATTTGCGGTGAAAAATCAAAGCCTTAGGCTCAGTTTGAAAGGAGAGTATAAAGGAAAATATGTTAAGTGCAAAACTTTATACTTTATGCTATTTTGTATGTTTTGTACTGTACATATTTGTATTTGTATTCTTCCCAAGCTGTGAAAGGAATACAAATGCAAATATATAGAGTAAAAAAATCTTGTATTTTGTATGTATTTATATTTATACTCTTTCCAAACTGAGCCTTAGGATCCTTTTGGTTGTAGTGCAAATTTAGGAGTGCAAACAAAATAAGTGTGAGTCCTGTTTTAGCCTTTTTTTCTCAGATTTGACCTTGTTTTGTTTGTAAGAAGTAAAATGATGTGAATCCCATTTTATACAAAAGATAAATGAGGCGGGAGTAAGGTTATTCATTTAGGGGGAAGGTAGGTAGCAAATTGATATGATCCCCACTTTATATGAGAGAGAATGAAGGTTGGAGTAATTGGCAATTTTAGAGGAAGAATAAACAAAGATTGAATAGAAACAAAGAATGAAACGAAGAAAAAGAAAAAAATCAAAACAAGTCCTAAATAGAGGAAGAAGAGGGAATTTTCGAAAAACATTCTAAAGAATGGGTTAATGGACCAACCCATCTTGACCTTAATGTGTCACTCGACTCATATTAATCTGAGCTTACAGTTATAACAACAATTACTAACCTGCACAGATTTTCACCACCCATGACTCGATGTCGTGCTCTATGCCTCAATTTGCTAAGGGAAAATTACTTAAACCCCCTAGATTATCAAATAATTACCTAAAGCCCCCTTATGTTTTGATTATTTCTAAAACATCATTTGACTTTTCAAATATATATGCAAACACACCCCTTCCACTAAATTTTCTAATAAAAAATAAAACATAATGCTTTAACCTTTTCTTTTTTTTAAATCCCAGTTTGAATGGCAGACACCTTAAAAGAGGGCATAATTACAAATCCTTATATTCAACGTAATATTGCATGCGAGTGATATAATGTAAACATGCGAATAATCCATGATTAGATTCAAGATAATCACTTTATTTACCACATTGTAATTTGATATCAAAAAATTAATGACATCCTATTAATGTGGCTATAAGTAGAGGTGTCAATTGGACTTGATTTGGTTTAACCCAATTCAGTCTGATGTGAGCCCACTTACAGATGGATTAGATCCAATTCAGTCCAAATCTAATACAAACCAAATCTAATCCAATTTATTAATATGTAAATGGATTGGATTGGATCCAATCCAAACCGAATGAAATATCAAAATTTATATAAAAGTACTTTGGCATTGAAAAAACACTTTTGTAAAAGTACTTTGATAAAGTATTTTCATAAAAGTGTTTTTACAAAAGCACTTTATTACTTCGTAAAAACACTTTTAGAAAAGTACTTCCATAGACTTTTATAAAAGTATTTTTGTATAAGTATTTTGTAAAAGTACTTTTATAAAAGTACTTTCGTAAAAGTGTTTTTGTAAAAATGCTTTTGTAAAAGTAATTCTATAAATATAAAAGTACTTTTGTACTTTTATAAAAGTGCTTTCATAAAAGTACCTTTGTAAAAATACTTTTGTAGTTCTTTCATAAAAGTGCTTTTATAAAAGTGCTTTCATAAAAGTGCTTTTATAAAAGTGCTTTCATAAAAGTGCTTTTATAAAAGTGCTTTCATAAAAGTGCTTTTATAAAAGTGCTTCCATAAAATTGCTTTCATGAAAGTGCTTTTATAAAAGTACTCCTATAAAAGTGCTTTTGTAAAAGTACTTTCATAAGTTTTTTTTTGTAAAAGTAATTTCATAAAAGTACTTTTGTAAAAGTGCTTTCATAAAACTACTGTAAAAGTGCTTTCATAAAAGTACTTTTTGTAAAAATGCTTTCATAAAAGTATTTATAAAAAGTGCTTTCATAAAAATACTTTTATAAAAGTGCTTGTGTAAAAGTGTTTTCATAGAAGTGTTTTTGTAAAAGTACTTTCGTAAAAGTGATTTTATGCTGGTTTTAGCTTTGATTGATTTCAAATGAACAAGGGTTTGGCCTCATGATCAGTACTGAAAATTTGGTTTAGGTCCAATTCAAACCAATAAGAATATGAACCAATTTATTTAAGATTGGTTCAATCCAATAATTATAATAGATGTCCAAATCTGATTTGATAAGATTTGGATCGGATTGAGACTCTTAGCTATAAAATCATTGTTTGGTGTAAAAATAAAATCTGAAACTAACAAATGTAAAAATATAAATTCAAGAAAAACATTTCTACCTAGTCTACCTCTCCTTGGACCTTGGAGAGTTGGGACCATCATCGAGTAATGGCCCAAAGGAGAATGCAAATGGGCCTGGATGTTGTATTTCATATTTCAGTACCATTAAAAAATATATTGACCCATTGGTAAGACAACCTGGCAAAAATGAGAATGTGTATATTGTGTCCTACCAAAAAGATAAACAAAAAAAAATGTGTAAATTGTAGGATACAACATTCAAAATCTGTTGAACTCATACCTCCTACGCACAAACTCTTCCAAAGATATTCTCATCAATACACAGCTGGAGTGTCGGGTATGGCTATGGGAACAGTTTGTGGGTTGGAGGTATGAGTTCAAGTCATCATAAAGGTTGAATTCCTGTCGAGGCTGAGTATTCACTCCCCATTGGGTATGGGGAATCCCTGAAAATAATCTAAGTGGTGGGTATTTTACAAATAGGATTATGAGAATTTGGGGGTATTTTAGGATTTGAATTATGATAACTTGGGAGTATTTCAGAAATAGAATAATGGGATCCTAAGATTTTAAGAAATTGGGAAAAACTTAGAAATATTTTTAAGATAATATTAAATCTAGGACCATCGGGTTCAGGGCAGGTTCAGGGAATTATATGCAAATCCTATCCCCACCCTATCCCCGGTTCAGGGAAAAAATATTTTCCCCATCCTGTTTAAGATTAGAGAAAACCCGCCCCATTTGGGGCAGGAGACCGGCTTTACAGGGAAAATTGCCATCCCTATGTTTAGCAAATTTGGTTATGAAAGAAAAAGGATTTATTGTCTTAGAGAAAAAAATCCTTCCCTACTACTAAATTATTGAATTTGATTAGAGAAAATCATGTGTATTCCTTGTCTCCAAATTGATTAGTATCCTCTAAGGAATGTTTAGTGACTAAGTATCTTCTTGTAGTTTTAATTGCTTTTGGATTTTCATTATAAGGGGTATAGTTGAGTTTATAATGGAGAGCCATTTATGTCTTGGGCTTGGAGCAAGGTAGGTTACATCCTCCCTTGTAATCTTTTTTCTTCCCTTTGATAATGGTTAATAAAATTTAAGGTGGCTGCCCCTCCACCTGAAGTAAAATTTGGGGATAAAAAATATTATTACAAAAAAAAAACAAATTTGCTAACCATAAAATGCTACAACTATACGTCCCAAGTATGACCCAATCAATTACAATCTACGAAACATGTTTTAGATATGTGACTGTTGTGTTAGTGCCTTGAATTCCAGTTGCGACCTTTCCTTGACATGAACCAAACAAAATTGAGAAAAACTTGAGAGATTCCATAATGGTCTGTGGTGGAGAAGAACTTGGGCCTACTATATGAACTTATAGAGACAAGTGGAGATCACTAGTATCTAGTCTTGAAGTATATTGGATCTTGTAGATAGGTGGGTCTTGTAGCATAGTCAATCTTGTGGCTTATCCAATCTTGTGGTTAATCTAGATCATGCAGGATTTCGAACTCAATAGTTTTCTAAACTCGTGATCCTTTGTCCCCCTATCTTTTTATCCTTGCCATGGAATGCCTAACTAGGTTGATTCAAAAAGCTAAACTTAAAAACCAACTCCAAGGACTTCAGTTATCTTCCAGATCTCCTTCTATCTCTCACCTCCTTTTTGCTGATGATATTCTGTTATTCATTCAAAATCATCGAGAAGAATTAGATAATTTGAAAATCATCCTAGATCATTTTCAAAACTATTCAGGACAACTAATCAATCTGGAAAAATTTGGAGTTTATTTTAGAAAAAATATCCACTCTTGTCACCAAAGAATGATTAGGAGACAACTCCAAATGAAGAATCTCCATGATAATTCTAAATATTTAGGACTTCCTTTTCTTTGGGGACGAAATAAACATAATCAACTCTCTTTCCTTTTAGAAAATCTCAAGAATAAACTCAATGCTTGGAAGGCTTCTTTGATTAGTCAAGCGGGTAAGAGAATTCTTATCCAATCTATGCTTTATTCTATTCCCAATCATGCTATGACTCTAATTTAGTTACCAAAAAAACAATTTCTGCCATGGATTCTATTATCAGAAATTTCTAGTGGGGTAAATCAAATTCTAAACCATATCCTTGCTACTAGTGTTCTTGGTCTAAGTTCAATTTACCTAAAACCCATGGGGGTCTGGGATTTTGAGATATCAAGCTAGTCAACTTAATTTTTCTTAAAAAACTTGCTTGACGATATCTAAATGAACAACATAAATGGTGGGTTCAAATATGGAAATCAAAGTATCTCCCTGTTAATGAAAATTTCCCCCAGAGAATCCCATAAACTAGTTCTTTTTTCTAGAAATCCACTGCTCCTAAAATTCAAAGTCTTTTTCATGAGGTAGGTTATTTGGTTTTAGTAAGTTCAACAGATTCCATCTCCCAAGTACCTTGTATCCAGAACAATCACTCCTTTCATATGATCCATCATCCTTTAAATACTAAAATCCTTAACTTGGCTTTTAATGATCTCATCCAAAATAGAGAATGGAACTCTTCACTAACCAATTCTCTTTTTGATACCATTCAAGTATCTCACATTTTACAAACTCCTATTCTCCCAATTAACACTCCTACCTCTTGGATTTGGACCAAACATTTTACTGGTAAACTTTCAACTTCAACTGCCTATAAAATCTTAATCCATGATACTTTACCTCAGTTGAATAATTCTATTAAATCATGTATTCAATGGATATAGCAACTATCTTGTCTTCTTTGTTATCAGCTTCTTTTATTGCACATCATTTTCAATTATCTTCCAATAAATATAAAAATTTTTGGGCCAGACCAAGATCAACTTTGTGTTTTTTGTCAAACTCATCCAAAATCCACCAACCATTTATTCCTTGATTGCTCCTTTACTTAATCTATTCTTTTTGCCTCCCCTTGGAATATTATCTTGAATACTACTTCTATACACCACAATTGGATTGACTGCATAATCAGTTTGGCACAAAAATTTACTCATAAACCTGATTTTTACAAAGTTCTTAACTGATATGTTGTTGCATTATATTATATCTGGTTTGCTAGAAATGAAAAAATTTTAAAAAATTCAGATGTTTCCAATTTATGGGTTGTTCACAAAACAAACTCCATTTCTAATCAAAATTTGACCAAATCATATGATTTCAATACAATACAAAATTCTCCTTCCCAGCTGCATCTTCATCTTAAGTAGAATATTGACTGTATTATTTTTAGAGATGCAGAGAAAATTAATTCTTCTTTCTCCTTCGGAATTATTTTTCTAACTATGCAATTGGAGTGTTTACAAGTTGTAGGTGGTAGAAAGGTTTTGACATCAGTGGAAGAAGTAGAACTTTTTGCAATATATCAAGGACGTATATATATGCTCGCCAACTAAGAAAATCCAATTTGATAATCTACTCAGACTCACAGATGGTGATCAATGCACTTAAATGACGACCTGAATTCATAGGAGTGTTCTCACAAGAGGTGTGAGAACACTTAGTTAACAGCTTGTGGGGATCATTCCAGTTAGGAGAAATCTCATATAAATAGCCTTGTGAGACAAGGGTGTGTGATTGTAAATTTTAGGTGCATTGGGAGCTAGGGTTTTGGTGAGAGTTTGGAACATTGTAATTGTAAATCTCCATTGCTGATTAGTGGATTTATTCTCCTCTATCCCCATGGACAGATGCTATAAGCCAAATAACATAAATGTATAAATGTGTTTTGTGTGCTTTGTTTTCCCTTTTTTTTATGTTCATCTCTACTTGCCAATCGTTTTATCATTCTCTTGGGTTTGTTAGAATCCCAACAGTGGCTATAGAATCTAGTGGGTAGCACTAGATCATATTATGGTAATGGGCTACAGAATGGGTAGCACATCCATGCCCTGGCTTTTCAAATTCTTATTTAGCAACTTATGGTTTACAACACCAATTTCTAACTACTTCATATGTTCGTGAACAATAAACAATAACAACATCATATTATGTGCCAAAATGGTTTTTTTTTCTCAATTTTCATTAAACTTAGGACAAACAATGCTTCACATCTGCTATGGTATGCTAGCTTTTTTATTAAAATCCAAATCATCATGTGGTTTATTTTCTTATCTATACTATATAAAGTAGATATTTGCCATATATTACATACAAGTCATAAAAGTTAAATTCAAATACCATTATCAAATCCAAGTTAGTTGTCTTGGGTTACATGCACATGATCAAACTCGTGTAACTACAAACTCTGGGACAAGGTTGGTGGACCTCATGTACACCATATTCTATCCTTACCCCTTGATCCCTTGTAATATAATTCATAATACTAGAAAAAAAGAAAATACCATATATCATATATGGCCAACCTACAAATCTTGACATGTGGCATTGGCCAGATACATCCTGGCCATCCATCATCAATTACTATCAACCACTCCCAATTGCTCATCTTCTAAGGCAACTCCAATTATAAAAAGGGCTTCCACATTGAGGAAAAGACATACAGACTTAAGCTATGAGTTTCCTCACTTGTTTGGTCCAACCCCTCACAATCTCAACTAACTTGACCATCAGAGTCTTCACCCCTGGGATAACTCCTAGGGCTTCTAACGTCTTCTTTATCTTAGCAGGTTGGACCCATTGGCCTCAGACACCAGAAATTACATTGTTACCCTCGGCTCCATATTTGGCAACAACAATTGGCACCGCTTGTGGGAAATGTCTTCAAGACTTTCTCCTATGAAAACAAATTTAACCTAATCAACTAGTGTTTCTGAAATGGGTGACAAGAAAGACACCATTCCTAAAGTTCAGAACTTAATAATGATTGACCAATTTGAGCTAGTCCTGAATAAGTTAGACATCCTAGCCCAACGGTTGGACAATATATGGTGTTCGGTAGGAGGCCACCACAGGGTGGCCGCCTCGTCGGAATCCATAGACAACGGAAAGCGGTCCACTCATATCCCACTAAACCACCACTTGGGAGGCCTGAAGGAGGCTAACCCTTCAAAATCTGACAACAGCAGCTGAGGGGGTGACCCCATGGGGTCCCTCGCTAAGTGCAGGAACCACAATCGTCAGCACCGTCACGTGGCAACCAATTGGGACAATGACGGGTACTCGGGACACTATAGTCCCCCTCCAAGGGTGAAAGGTTAGCGCCACACCTCTCCCCACTGGTTTTCGACCTTCGGGACCTCCTTAATGATTTTCGACCCATCCCATATGAGAGAAAACCAAGACTAGGATGAAGCAATGATGCTATACATCGACCAACGCCTCAAAGATATTCAGGCATAGATTGGCACCATTCAGGATCAGCTTCAGCAAGTAAAGGAGGGCCGGGGTAACACCTCCATCAGCAGCCATGCCTCATTCAGTCGGATGGAGGCCTTCGTGGATTCCATCATCTCCGAGCCCCTCCTGTTGAATTTCAAGGCCCCGACGCTAGAGACCTATGATAGGAGTACAAACCCTGAGGACCACCTAGAAAGCTTTCAGGCCCTTATGCTCCTACACGTATACTTCGACAACCTCAAGTGTCGAGCCTTCCAGGCCACATTCAAGAGAGTAGCACGCTGATGGTTCTCAACACCGACTCCATACTCCATCAGTTCTTGGGATCAGTTCACGGACCTCTTCCTAGGTTACTTTGTAAGCAGTCGATAATGTAAGAAAATTGTCATCTCCCTAATGTCCGTCAAGCAAAAGCGTAGGGAAAGTCTTTAGGCATATATAAAGAGATTCAACCAGGAGGAACTCAAGGTCAAGGACCTAGACACCTCGGTCTCCATGCACACAACCATCAGCGGCCTTTGACCCAGACCCCTCATCTAGTCCATTTCCAAGACTTCGCCCAAGACTAAAGCCAAGTTCTTGAAGAAGGTCCAAAAATACATCACCGCCGAGGAGGCCGAAGCTAACAAATGCCTCCAAGATCCGGAAGCAGGGCCTAGTGACAAGAAGAGGAAGGAAAGGGGTGGCCGCAACGATGGCCCCACCAACAAGGGCGGTAAGAAGAGGTTGCCGGCCCCTTTTATTTGACAAGTACATGCCACTAAACTCCTCCTGAACGCACATACTGATGCAAGTAGGGAAGGAAGAATTCATGAAATGACCATCCAAGTTGAAAAGGAACCCGAGGGGAAATCCCAAGAAGTACTACAAGTACGACCACGGCACCGACCATAACACCAAGGACTGTTACAAGCTCAAGAATGAGATCGAGTCCCTCATCTGCCACAGGCATTTAAAAGATTATGTTGAGGGCAATGCCCCAGCATCATCCTCGCAATAGCCACAAGCCAGGCCTCACACTCATCGCCCACTAGCCAGAGTCATTGAAGACATAACTGGGGGCTCAGCCTCGAGGGAAGCATCTGCCTTGTCTCAAAAGGCATATGCTATGTAGTGTAACATTCAAAGCCCATCACTAAAGAGGCTGAGGCCGGAGGACCTCATCTCCTTCTCAAATGATGACCTATAGGGGGTATTTGTGCCCTATGATGATGCGTTGGTGGTGTTAATGAACATCACCAACTACATGGTGAAATGGATCCTCATAGACAACGGCTCATCGACCAATATCCTATTCTATGAGACATTTGAGAAGATGCAATTGACACCAAACTGAATGCAGCCAATTGAAATGCCTCTTGTTGGGTTTTCCAAAGAAACTGTTAGATTTGATGGAAAGATAACCTTGCCAATCACTATAAGGACCGAATCCCGGCACGTCACTCGAATGATTGAGTTCTTATTCGTGAAAATAGGCTCACCTTACAATGCCATCACAGGGAAGCCAACCCTTTACACACTTAAGGCAGTCATCTCGTCTTACCACCTCACCATGAAGTTCCCCACAGAGCATGGTGTAGGGGTAGTTAGGGGAAATCAACAAGTTTTTAAACAGTGCTACGTTACAGCGTTAAAAGGCAAGAACAAGGAAGCCCTACCACTAGAGGGGCTTAACCTCAGGGACGAATAAGGCAGTCATCTCATCTTACCACCTCACCATGAAGTTCCCCACAGAGCATGGTGTAGGGGTAGTTAGGGGAAATCAACAAGTTTTTAAACAGTGCTATGTTACGGCGTTAAAAGGCAAGAACAAGGAAGCCCTACCACTAGAGGGGCTTAACCTCAGGGGCGAACTGTCCAGTTGATGCCAATTGGCCGAGAACCTTATCTCGGTTCCCCTAAACGAGGCTAAGCTCGAGAAAATGGTATGAGTTATGTCTCACCTCCCTCAAGACACTTTCCGAATTGGTAAGCTTCCTCAAAGTCAATACCGACATGTTTGCTTGGTCCGCTGCTGATAGCCAAGACTTGACCCCTCGATCATTACTCACAGGATGAACATATACCCAAGCTATAGGCCGGTTCAACAAAAGAAGAGGAACTTTGCACTGGAGCATTGGAAAGCCATCGGAGAGGAGGTAGACAAACTACTTGGTGTTGGCTTCATAAGAGAGATACACTACCCTAAACAGCTACCTAATGTGGTCATGGTGAAGAAAGCTAATGGAAAATGGCGCATATGCGTTAACTTCACAAATCATAACAAGGTCTGTCCCAAAGACAACTTTCCTTTGCCAAGAATTGATCACCCTATCGATGCCACCATAGGGTATTAGCTACTAAGCTTCATGGACGCCTTCTCTAGTTACAATCAGATAAAAGTGCATCCCGATGACGAAGAGAATACCTCATTCATCACCAAGCATGACACCTATTGCAACAAGGTGATGCTTTTTGGTTTAAAGAATGCTGAGCCCACTTACCAAAGACTGGTGAACAAGATTTTCAAAGAGCAGATGGGGAGGAACGTCTGGGCCTATGCCAATGACATGGTTGTGAAGAGTCTTAAGGGCTAGCCAGCATACATCGGACCCTGGCGAGAAATTTGGGATAATGAGGAAATACAACGTGAAGCTAAACCCCACTAGGTGTGCCTTTGGGGTCACCTCAAAAAAATTCCTAAGCTTTATAGTCACCCAACGGATCATAGAGGCCAATCCTAAGAAGATACAAGCCCTACTAGACATGGAGCCCCCTCGGTCAATTAAAGAAACCCAAAGCTGGTGCATACCCTTCTTCCGGCCATCAAGAAGTTGAAGGAGTTCTAGTGGATAGAATATTTCTATAAAGCCTTCAAAGAGTTATAGTCCTACCTCGCGTCACCACCATTGCTCACGCGACCCATCTTGAGAGAAACCTTATTATTGTACCTCTTGGTTAGGGACGAGGCAATCAACTCGATGCTAGTTCGGGAAGACAAGGGAACTCAAAGGCCGGTGTATTATGTCAGCAAGGTCCTCAATGAGGCCGAGACTAGATACCCATAAGTAGAGAAAATAGCCTTTGTGCTAGTGGTCTCAACTAGGAAATTGAGGCCTTATTTTCAAGCCCAATAACATCTCGGTGTTCACCAACCAACCCCTCAAGTAATGCTCTCGAAGCCTGAGGCTTCAAGTCAGATAAAAAGAAGTGGAATGCACCTTCATCCATGGCCATTTCCTTGGGTCTTCATAGTGGCTGAATCCAAGGATCATTTATGTGTAAATGTTGGGCCCAGATCGAGTCCATGTTGATTGGCTCAGGGGTTCACTGCTCTGAACAATGAATTTGGGTGAGGCCTTTGTGGAGTCCCACGCTATACAATACCAGGCCTAAAGTGGCCATGCAACACCTAGGGTCGTGAGCCTTTGAAGAAAATGGGACAAAGGCCTAATATTAATTGTCATGTGATTTGGGTCAAACTGGGTTTGATATTGGGTATGGAGCACTCATCCTTTCATTCTCAAGAGGATAATGTTTAATTTTTAAAAGAGTCTAGATCCAATTCAGATCTAGATATCTCCTAATTAGATTAGGAGTATGTTCCATTAAGAAATAAAAGGAGAAGATGGCAAACAAGACAAGACTACCTCTATCTCTAGTTCTTTCTTCTTCTCTTTTGTCTCCCAGGAAACCCTAAAATGACCTAGGCTTTCAAGAATTGATTTAGATCAGTTTTCTTCTTTATTTTTGCAAGGAAAACATAGAAGAATAGCATACTCAATTACCCTGCTCGATCCAAGCATGTTGAATAGCAAATTTGCTAAAATCAAGTGTTGCTAAATTAGTTCTCTGTACACTGTGCCATCTTCAGTTGGAAGTCGGTTTTAGGGCTGATATTGAGCATGAACTTACCACCTTGGGAGCTGTGACTTGTGCTCTCCGTATCAAGTATAATCTCCCTATTCCTTGGTTTCAAATATGGTCTGGTTCAATGCAAGAATGATCCTGAAATTTTAGATTTCAAATTTACTAGGGAATTGGTTCCCTAAAAGGATAGAAAAAAATTTGAAATTTCAGCCAACCATCTAGCATGGTTCGGCCATCCATGTGATGAATTCTAACTCTACCTCAACACTTATATGTAATCAAGGTACTTTAACAAATTCTCATATCAAACCAAATTGTTTTAAGGCCAAACCAAACCAGACTAAATTTGGGAGTGACCATATAATGAAAAACCCCTACGAGCAAGCCATTGTAGCCATACATCTTGAAAGACCTTATATCCTACCTAAAGGGTAAAGATGTGTGGTACTCAATTTGGGTGATTTAGAGCTAAACGGACACACAACACCTATTGATTTGTTGTTTTCATTTACAATGCAATTTTTTACAACTGTTTCACCTCAAACAGTGGTTACCAATTACCATATGTGATTTATATCTGTTTAGTTTGAGTCGTCTAAACCTAGCACTAAGGTGACCCCTAAATCAAAACACAACACCACTATACCAAACACCCCTATGTCCTATTTGTCTAAAGTTGGACTTGGGTTGGGAAACTTAGGCCTTGTTATCAGGTTGGGTTGGGCCCAAATCCAAGGTCCATGATTTATGTTACGCCTCGGTTTGCCACTTTGCCCTGTGTCTAACCCAGCTTCCCAAATTATACTCTAACTAGCGGGGACCCATGAGATACACGGGCTTTACTAAATGAAAATTAAACAATAGAAACACATAAGAATAGACCATTATTTTATATTTTAATTTTTTAAATGGTTAATAATTATTTATATTTTATATACTATTTTTAATATTTTTTGCAATACAACAACAACAACAACAACAACAACAATAATAATAATACTAATAATAATAATAATAATAATAATAATAATAATAATAATAATAATTAATTTTAGCTAGCGTTGTTCATCAAACCGATGAAATTGACCAAACTGAATAACCTGAACCAACTCGACCTGAGTTGGTTGGTTTTCTAGTATTTTTGGTTGGCTTTGGTTCAACCACTCCCCAACCTAACCAGGTTGTGTCAGTTTTGGTTTGGCCATTTGTAAAGAAATCAAAATCAAACCAACCCGACCATAAATATATATTAATATTTTATATTTTAAATATAATTTTTAATATGGGGAAGTGGGAAAATTCCCATATTTCTTAGTCTAAAATATTTTATATTATAAATTTAAAATTTTCAATGTATTTTTTAATAATAACACTATATTTTTTTAAACTTAACTTTAATTTTTTTTAGTTTAAGTCTCTTGAACCAACCAACTAAACCAAAAATCGACCCAAATTGATATAACTAGAGTTGGCCAGTTTTAACTAATGGTCAATTGGTTCGAGTGACCAACAAACTCGATCCATGAACACTCTTAATTCAACTAAATTAATAAACTAATCTCCAATAAATAATAATAGTTTAATCTCCAAAATTTTGTATTGATGAATAATTAATTACTGAAAAGTTAGAACCAATTGATATTTTAACTATTGTAATTGAAATAATTTTCTAAAAATAATTATAGTCAATTTTAGATAATAATAGTAATATTTAATTAATTTCATATAAAAATTTAAAATTAATATTGAAATATTGAAAAATTTCATTAATATCAGTAAATTATTGATATCAATAATTTTATTAGTAATTTTTACTTCTTTATGCCTTTTTAGTGTTTTTTAATAGTTTTAAATTCATTTTTAAAATTATTTTGCATTTTTGGTATTTTTCAGTATTTTTTTGGATAATTTATAGTAATTGTTTTTCATTTTCAGTAATTATTCAACAATTTTCATTTATATTTCAATAAATTTCACATAAAAAGTTAATCAATTTTTTAATAATTCCCAGTTTATTTTTAGTAATTACGGAAAATTAATTAAAACTACTTGTTAGTATTTTTTATTAATTCCAAAATATCTTTCAGAATTAATTTGCAATTAATGTTCATTTTCATAATTATTGTGGGTTTTCCTATTTTTAATTATTATTAATTTTAATAATAGTTATTAACATTTAAGTAATCAGTTAACCAAATTTATTTAATTAATAAAAATTAATTACTAGTTACTGATTACTAATTATTAATAGGGATTTTTATTTATAATAACAACAATTAATTAATTAATTAGTAAATCGAATTGATTTAATTGATATATATTAATAATTAGTAAGTTGTAACCTAAATAAAATTAATTGATGAATACTAATTATTAATTAATAATGAGTACACTAATTATAAAAACAGTAACTGTTAAATAAAATCGGGTTCGATTGGAAACCAAATCGGCAGCACAACTGAACCGGGTTCTGTTAGAAACTTAACCCAACTCGGCAACACAGACCGACCCGACTGCATACGATTGTCTTCTTAACCCGACTGCCATCACGTCGTTCGCTCGACAGGGTGATGACAACAACATATTAGGGATGGTAGGAATGCTTGAAATGAGTGGTAGGTCGCCAAAACGACGCCGGCGACCAATATTTCTAGCAAAGCAGACCCTTTTAGGCTTGAATGGTCGGTTGTCTTTAACGTTTTGAGGTAAGAAAACCTCCCTTGTTTTGTCGGAACAACTCCTACAACCATTTTTTTAAGGGTAACTTTTTGTCTTGAATATCAATAAAAGATAATATTTTTATAAAATAACAAAAATAAGGTAACATTTTTTGAAAAAGATCAGAGAAAGGCAATGACACTGTTCATCGTCTTCCTCTTCCCAAGTGCCCCGCATTTGCATCGGATTCTCGCTACAGAGTCTTCAGCGATCTGGTGGACTCTCAAGTCGCAGCAATGCCAATCAACCCGATCGCGTTTTCTCCAACTCTGTCGAGCAGCCCTGTGATACAGAGTAGAGGAAAAAGACCCAGGAGTGGGAGTGACTTCTTCCAACTACCTAGCTCCAACCCAAGTACGACGACGATGCAGCTTCCTCTAGTTCCAACACCCGGAATGCATGTTAAAGGTAAGATTGATTGATCTAGGTATAACTTTTCTTTCCTTCTTATTTTTTATTTTACTTTTTTTTTTGTCATTAATTAAAAGCAAATGCAAAACTAATAAAGTAAGAACGAAGGAAACAGGGGACAGTAGTTGGAATGCTCTACCATATGAAGACACTTGACAGAAAGACAGACAGATGTTTAGAGGATTTTAACGCTCGGCCCTTTCAGGGCTCAGCTAATCTGGACAAACATTCGCATTTAGAAAAAATAAATTCTAAGAGATTGTATTTGCAGGTGATGGATCTCAGGCTGAGTCTCATGCTGGTGATCCTCAACATCAACATCCTCCAGTCGCGGCAGGGGTTTATGAGACTGATGAGTTAACAACCACTGTGGATGCATTGCAGAACGCCCTTCTAATACTAATCCACAATATGTCAGCCCTTCAAGAGAACGGTGTCACCGCCTGTGCCCCTGGTGAGAGCTCTCAAGACCGGAACAGCAACCGCGAAGGAGAACGCCGCCTGTGCCCTGCTCCGCCTGGACTCACCATCATGATCCCTGCTTGAGCTGTTTATCATCATGAACAGTGTCAACTCATCATGAACAAAGTTAGAGCTATTCAACCAGCAACCAGCAACCGCCTGGATTCACCGAGGCTTTAAATCCAATGTATTCGGATGAATACGGAGGCAGAGGAAGAAGGAGACGATGAACAGTAGTGTCATTGTCCTTCCTAGATATTTTTCAAAAAAGGTAACCTTATTGTTGTTATTTTATAAAAATATTATCTTTTATTGATATTCAGGGCAACAAGTTGCCCTTATCTGCTAAAAACCCTTTTTTTTTTTATGCAAAGCAGACCCTTTTGGACTTAAATGGTTAGTTGACTTTAATGTTCAAAGGTAAAAATCGTCCCCTGTTTTGGTCTGTAACGATTGGTGGTATCTAATGGTATGTTGTTAACAAGTTAGAAGCAATGAAATCGTGTGGGTTCAATTAGATACCGAACCGTGTTCCATAGACAACAAAAATAGGTACTATTTAAACCGGCCCGTTAAAGCGACCTAACCTGACTTGGGTGTCTTCTTAACCCAAAGTGGTTCACGTCGTTCGCTGGACAAAGCGACGATGGCAACATATCAAGGGCGATCGAGAAACCAAAAAATAAACTGGTTTCTACCCCATCTGAATGAATACAGAGGTGAAACAATAGTTAAGTTTCAAATAAATGAAAAACAAAGAAACATACCTGGTTAGCGGATCAGAACTGTCAATAGGTGGAGTTCAGTGGAGTTGAGCGACGGAGCGTGTGTCCAAGCATGATTAGAGCGGAGAGTTCACTTAAAGTAGTAGTCCACACACCTTCAAACCGGCGATGAGACAAAAACACAACTGATCAAAAGAAAAAACAGAGGAACCAATAAACGCCACGAGCAGAATGAGAAAAAAAAAACAAAGAAAAATAGGAGAGAAAAAAATAAATATAATGAGCACCAAGAGAAAAAAAAAATAAAGGGAGAAGTACAAATCAGCCCAGCTCAGAATTTACTAGGCCTAAAGTACAGGGGGATT
The DNA here is from genome assembly GCF_055504915.1 of Nelumbo nucifera. Taxonomy (NCBI): domain Eukaryota; kingdom Viridiplantae; phylum Streptophyta; class Magnoliopsida; order Proteales; family Nelumbonaceae; genus Nelumbo; species Nelumbo nucifera. The sequence continues at coordinate 139,794,106 of NC_142649.1, read as the reverse complement.
GCATCCTGACCGTGAATTGATGCCAAATTCACGGGCAAGATGTGGTTTATAGGGGGGACAGGGCTAGTTGTAGGGAGGCTGGAATTCAGAATTCTGCATTGTGTCTCCGTACTTTTCCCAAAAATAAATCGCTAAGAAATGAACCTGTATGAACTTTGTCTACGTCTCTCTCGATCTCTCTATGATTCTGACTACCCCTCTCTCAATCTCTCTATAAAAATATGGTTACTATATGAGCTCTGTCTACACCTCTCTCGATCTCTCTGTAGTTTCTGACTGTTTTAAGTTAATGGTCGTAGGAAGACCTCATTGCAAAGCAAGAGTTCATGGCTGTTGAGGTTGAGAAGTGTGAACAAACAAATAACCGAGAGTTTAGTACCGTGAATGGGTGGGAGAGGAATGAGAAGGCAAAGCCATGATGATGTGGCTTAATAGGAGGCCGGAGGAAAGAGTGAGAATGAATGAAAGAGCTGGAAAGGGGTAAGGGAGAAAGAAGAGAGGTTTGAGGAGAAAAGAGAGATGGGGGAATGGGAGAAGGAGGCGGGTGCTAATGTGGAACCTAATCTCTTTATAATATAGTATAAATATGTGTTTCCTTTTATTCTGTTTCTAAATCTTGTATTTGTATTTGCACTCTACATATTTCTACTTGTACTTTTCCAAACTGAGCCTATATATAGAGGAGAATAATAGAACGTTAGATGTGAAGCATCTCAACCTCTCTTGGCTTAATTCACTCCTCTTATTTGAGACAAGTGTCATTATGGAAAGGATTTCTCTATTTAGAAAGAACCTTTCCATAACAACCTACGTCTCTATGTGTGATCTAATAAATACGAATCTTGCAAAACAAAAACAGATTTCTTTTTAACAAAAGTAACTAGCATGGATCCGTGTGATGTACAGGATTTATTAAGCAAAAGATAAATAATATAAAGGGTTATTTACTAAAATACTCTTATAGTTTCATGGTTTTACTAAAATCTATCCTATAGTTAGCATTTTACTAAAACACCACTTATAATTTGTAACTGATTTAATCAATTTTCCATTAAATGATAGTGTTGACCCTAATGTTCATTTAAATAAATTTAATAAAAAAAAAGAAAATTTAATAAGACACGGACAACCACTCTATTGGCTATATTTGGCCAATTTTGTTTTCTATATAAAAAAGTGTTAAGGGTATTTTTGGAATAAAAAATCATGAGCCTAATGGCAAAACAAACACTCCTTAATGAAAAAGTTGATTAAGTAAATAAGTTGTAAAATATATGGGATATTTTAGTAAAATGAAAATTATAAGGTAGGTTTAAGTAAATATGTAAAACTATAAGGTGTGTTCTAGTAAATGACCCTAATAGAAACACATAAGAGTATACAATTGTTTTATATTTTCAACTTTTTAAATAATTAATAATTATTCATATTTTATATACTACTTTTAATAAATTTTTTATAATAAAAAATAACAATAATTAATTTCAGTTAGGTTTATTCGTCAAACTTATGAAATCGACCAACCCGATTAACTTGACCCGAATTGGTTGGTTTTCTAGTATTTTATATTGGCTTTGGTTCAAAAAATTCCCAATTCGACTAAGTTGGATCAGTTTCACTTTAGCCATTTGTAAAACAACCAAAATCAAACGACCTAACCATGGATATGTATTTGTATTTTATATTTTAAATATAATTTTAATATGAAAAAGTGAGAAATTTCCCATAGTTTATAGTCTAAAATGTTTTATTTCATAAATCTAATTTTTAATATTTGCATTGTAATTTTTAAAATTAAATTAAATTTTTAAGTTTAAATCTTTTGAATCGATTGACCTTTTGTGAAATCCGACCAAAACCGGTACAACTTGAGTGGGTCAATTTTCATAAAAGGTCAATCGGTTTCAGTTGACCAACTCCCCAACTTGACTAGGTCAATTTGGTTGGCCAAATAGCCTATGGCCAGACCCAACCAACTCATGAACACTCATAATTTTAGTTAAATTAATAGTCTTATCTCCGATAAATAACAATAGTTTAATCTCCAATAATTATTGAAAATTTATAGTGAAAATACACAATTATTGAAAATATATTGATAATGAAAATATTACAATAATTATAAAAATACAATAAGTACTAAAAATATATTAACTTAGTCAATAAACAGTATAATCTCAAATAATAGTTTAATCTCTAATAAATATTAATTAATCAATAAGTTATAACAAAAATACAATAAATACAATAAGTACAATAATTCAATAATAGTAGTTTAATCTCCAATAATTGTTGAAAGTTTTCTATTAAATAACAAAACAAAATAAATTTATATATAATCATTGAAAATACATTTATCAGAAAAAACAATAAATAATTACTAAAGCACAATAAATATTAATTTTAGTATATATAATTATATAATAAATACAGATTAAGAGTTTAAAATTACTATTAATAAAGTGAAATTAGTTACTTATAATATTATGTAAAATATTAAATTATTATTAATTTCAATATTATGTTATAATTATTTTTCTACTTTTCAAAATTTTATTAAATTTATTACATAATCTATTTTTTTAAACTATTTAAAATTTAGTTATGTTAAATATTTTGTTATTTAAAATATTTAGTTATTTAAATACTTAAATAATATGTAAAATATTTAAACTCTAAACTATTAATTATTTATTAAATTTAATTATCTACAAAATCATAATTTATACTATTATTACATAATTTGATTATTAATCTTGTAACATATTAAGTTCTTATTAATTTCAATATTATGTTATAATTATTTTTCTACTTTGAAGAAATTTTTTAAATTTATTACATAATTCCATTATTTTAACTATTTAAAATCTAGTTATGATAAATATTTAAATAATCTATAAAATCTTTAATTTGTTTGTTATTTAAATTTTATTTATTTAAAGCTATTACATATTATTAAGTATTTTAAAAACATTTAAATTGATAATCCGAAAAATATAATTTAAATTGTTAGTACATAATTTCATGATATATTTTGTAAAAATATAAAATTATTTTTTGTGTTTTTAATAAATATTTTAAAGCTATTATATAATTTTATTAGAATATTTAGATAATTCTTAAATTTTTTTAATCCAAACTTTCTTTAGATAGATATAGATAAGAAGTAGGGGAGAGGGTAAATAGGAATTAGAGATAATTTAAAAGATAAATAGGAATTAGAGATAATTTTGGAGAAAGTGGGGGATATTAGGGGTGATAGTTTAGGAGAAATTTTAGGAGAAGAGATTATTTAAGCAACTGTTTGGCATTGTTGTCGTTTCCTAGAGAAAAGATGCCACATCAGTGCCACATAGGAAAAAACAGTGCTCTAGGAAATAGCCATCTGTTTGGAACCATCTTTTCATAGAAAACGGTGCTCCAAACCACGCCTTGAAAATCAAGAAGGCATGGCTTGGAGCAACGCCAAATTTGGCGTTTGTTAGAGCTACAGCTTGTTGCTGCTAACAGGGTAGTGAAGTGGCACTAGATAATGGGTAGAAGTGCAGAAAATGTTTCTTGGAACAATGGTACCAAACAGAAAAAGTTGTTGTTTCTCCATGAAATGTCCTACCTAACAGCAACGATTCCAAACAAAAAAAGGCATCGTTTTTTCAGAAAACGGTGCTTCCAACCCACACATCAGAAAACGGTGCTACAACTGCAGCATCGTTGTCAAAACATATACTAAGTGATGGGGAAGTGCATCTCATTGTTTGTTTCAATAGATACTAATGATAATAATGCAAAGGGTAAATTACTGAAACATCCCCTAAAATTTCTAACCATTGATGAAACCTCTCTTTAAGTTTGGTAATTGCAATCACCTCCCTTGAACTTTCTAACATAATTGCAAATAGACTACCTTTGTTAGAATCCTCTAACAAAAGACACAAAAATATCCAAAATACCCATGCAATTACTATTGAGGCTTGTTTCCACAGAAAAACAATAACACTACAAAAAAGAGGATTTAAAATTGCAGCTTAACTTTTGAGAAATTAATATGAAGGGGAGTTTTGAAAAATAAATCAATTTCAGAAAAAAAAATTGGAAAGGTTTAGACTAGCCATTCACACGAAGAGAAAAATTTTAAAATAAATACCTTAAAAAGTAAATGCTTGAGTATTTTGGACATTTCCATGCCTCCTTTTAGAGGATTTTAACAAAAAATGGTCTACTTACAACTATCTCACAAGTTTCATGGGAGGTGATTGCAATTATCAAACTTCAAGAGAGGTTTCAACAATTTACCCTAATGGAATATTGCTCATCATACCATGGATTAGGAATTATCAAACTACGGTTGAGGCTATACCTCTGGCCATGTGAACTTGCTCATCATACCATGGATTAGGAAGGCCTAATCAACACAATTACATTCAGATTTGTGACAAAACTCTAGAGTTTAAAGAGCCCATTGCTTACTCCCTCACCCGAAACAAAAAAGGAAGAACCGGTTTAGTTTGAACAAATTCTGCCTTTCTCGTGAGGAATTTAGATTATTCTTCTTAAATTCCCTCCCAAAGTTTCCGGCATCGGGAATCCAAGTTTGGAACTTGGAAAAAACCATCAAAGCTGTCGAGTTTCAGAAACTCAGCCAAAGCTTAAACCCTCATGAAAGGGGCCTAAAAGTTTTGCAACTTTCAAATTTACCTTTTATTTGACAATTGATATAAAACTTGAATTCATGGAAACATTTTGATGCTTGTAATCTTATAGTTAGTAGTGTGGTATGCAAAATAAGGATTGAAGTAATCTAAACTTATGATCTTTAAGCCTTTGTAAAACATTCCAATCCCTTTAATGGACTTTGCTATTCGTGAAAAGAAATACCATGTTTGGATTAAGTTTTTAATGTTTTGAAATTCCGCGGCCCTGTTTAATATTGGCCCATTTCACACTTTCCAAATTGACTTAAGTGATGGTTAATAAAGTTGACCCCGGATCCAACCCAACAAAAAAAATAGGGTTAGGGTCTCATATTTAACTACTTAAATTTGAGAATGACCCGACCCAACCCAACCAGAAAAACTGGGTTGGGTTGGGTTGGATTGGGTCATGGGTCAACCCGTTGATTTGATTGTCAGGTCTAATTGGGATTTGGGACTCTTTATGCATTGTTAGAAGCTTCCATACTTTAATTTTTAATATTTAGTTTTTATTCTTTATTGTTTACTCTTTGAATTGTTAAATGTTCAAGATTTTTTACTTTATTTTTAGAATTTTAAGGTTAATTCCTTTAATTTTAGCATTTTTCATGTATTTTTCTTTATTTTTCAAAATTTCAGTTATTTTTTTGGGATGACCCGAATTGACCCATGGGTCAACCCTAACCCGAAAATTTTGAGGTTAGGTTATAGCATTTGACAACCTAACACAAAATTCCTCCCGACCTGAAATCAACCCAAACCCAACCCAATTGCCAGATTTATACCATCTTAGCGTTAGTACGACGTCTAATCATCAAAATATTCAGGAATCAGATCTCTTTTCCAACACTATCCCAACAAGCCATTACAATGGAAACCGGATTCAGTCAATGCAAGGCCTGTCCAAACAGCTTTTATAACCTTGCATTGGGAATATCTCTCCATGAAATAAATTACAGAAGTACGGAGATGTTCCCAATGCAAGGCTGTAAATGTCGTTTGAACGGTGTTCGAACGGGTCTTGCATTCACCAAAGCAGATCTCATTATAGTGGCATATGGGGAGTGTCTCCGCATAATGACAAGGGAGATGTTCCCAATACGTGGCTGCAATGATTTGTTGGGACAGTGTTGGCAGCGTTTTATTGGTAATAGATCTTTATCCTCCCAATTTATTAGAATTAAAGTTTTCAAATTGATTAAGGTTGTGTTTGATACCATTGTTGTTTTTACTTGAAACATTTTGAGTTTGTTAATATAAATTAGAATACAATTGTGATTTGAAGTTATTTATAATTAAAATAAGCATATACCTTAAAAATACAGGTGCGAGAGGTTGTTCCCAGAAACATCAACATCTTGCTCAAGAAGTGAAGTCTAATCATTCTAGTTAAAGTAATTCTTACATGTGATGTGACAACAAATATTAGTTACCAATTTGTATCCATCAATCCAAAACAGTCCAATTAGAAACAGTAATAGTACCAAACACAACCTAAGTTGGTCTTCTATATTTTGTAATCTTTGCATAAGAAAAACTGTCTAGTTACATTTTAAGATTTACTCGCCAATGCGAATAATTTTATTTTGTAAACAAATACAACTGCCACATCAGCAAAAACAACATTATTTTGCTGATGTGGCAATTGTTTTTGTTGAAGATAAGAAAAGCACACATATTACCACAATCTCTTTGCTTAGGGGATGTATGGTGCGGAGATAATTTTGTGACTGTTTGGGGTCCATATTAGAGGTGCAAGTACAACTTGGGCTGGTTTCGTTGGGCTTAGTCTAAACCCAAGCCCAACCCTAAGATTGTGGCCCTTAGCCTGAGGCCTGGCCCAACCCTAGCTTCAACCCGAAATTGTCAGCCCAGCCCCAATCCGAGGTGAAACCTAACATACTCGTGTTGGGTCTGATTGGTTTCTTGCTTTGGTAATTAAATAAAAGGTTTTGAAAACCAAATTGGACTGGGCGGTTGGACCTAGGAACTGGTTAGGTTTCTAGGTCCAATTTTGCTCTGGACTATTAATTATGAAAAAATTGTTGAATTGGTCAGAGGACCACTAACTCGGGCAATCGGCTAGCTAAACCATTCAACCCGGGCAACAGTTCATAGGCTTTATGTTTTTTCTACAATTAAAAAAAAATAAAAATAAAAATAAAAATTCCCTTTGAATCCCAAACCGAATTTGGGTTAGAGTTTTATCGAACAAAAATACCATTTTTGAATTTTCATTCTTTCTTTCTCCGTTTCTCTCATCTCACTTGCTTTGATCTTAGATGACTTCTGGTGACCCACGACGACCGGCGGCTAGTGGTTTTGCAATGGTGACATACTATTCTCTCTCATTCTCTATTGCTCAATCAAGCTATCGAGCGGTTGAGCCCATCTACCTCCGAATTCTAACAACGAGACCGGATCTGCTTCTCACACGCACATCCTACCATGCACTGGAAACGTCTTCCATACTTAATAGTTATTTTTCACGGGAAATGTTCCCAATGCACGGTGGATATGCCTGTGAGGCACCCATGTGTGAGGAGCAGATCCGCTTCTCCAACAACATCCAAAGACGTATTACAACCTATAGTGACCTACGACAACCGGCGATTTTGCAACGGCGACCTACAGAGGCATTTCCTTTCTTAGCTTTTGGATTTGCTCTCCTCTACTAGAGAGTCTTTAGTTGCAGTGGCAGTTTTAATCAACCGCGACCAGACTACAACAATATTAACCGGTAGTTTCATTCTCCTCTCTGTGACAGTGACACCACCCACAATCGATGGCGGTGAATGTATAAATGTACTCAATATTTTTTTTATTAGTAAAAAAAGATTGAAAGAATGAAATTCATGAATAATTTCCATTTTGGTTGGATATTTCATTTTTTAGGGATAGGGGGTTGAATGCATGAGATATCTTCGAGAAACTGGGTATTTCCAGTTTGCAGTTTCGAACTGCAACTAGGAATTGAGTATAGCCAAATTGTTGATTGGTTTAAAGGTATAATGAACACCAATCTAGATGTTGATCCTTTTTTAGTCTGGAGTCTCATTTTCATGCAGGGATGGTATAAAGGCTCATCTGTATTTTCTGCATTTTTTACAAATATTTGTATTTTTTGGTATTTTCTGCATTTTATTATTTTTTATATTTATATATTTGTAGTTTTCTATATGATGTTTTTTCCTGCATTTTTTCTTTATATTTATTTAATTTTTTTTGATATTTTTCATTATCTATAAATATATTTTTTGATCTGAATGATTGAACTGTTGAACCGGAAAATGGTGGCCAGAACGGTTTCATCTCCGATTCAGCTTTTAAAACCTTGATTAAACATCTGCATCTAAAAGAACACAGTATAGAGGCTAAAACCAAGCTCTCAAAGTTCCTTTTTTTTTTTTTTTATTCCCACATGTTTTTGATAACATTCCAGACTTCTAGTTCAGTCAAGTATCATGTTTTTGATTTATTATCTCTTTTTCTAATCAATACATACACATCGTTCTGATATATGATGAAACACATTCTTTCTTTTGATCTTTATTGCTACTGAAGATAAAAGGTTAAAAAAACACTATTCCACCATTACAACTAAAAATATAATCAGAATGTACCAAGGCAATAGACAACAGATGGAGAATGAGGGATTAATGGATTTATATCTACATGGCTGTTTGGACTTCAGAGAACAAAGTGAGAGTGGAGGCCGTCAGTGAGAAGAGGTATCGGTAAGATTAACGGCAAGTCAGCGGTTAGAGAGACCTCAAGACTATCGGCAACAGGTCCGTAGTGATTGTTTTTGGCTTCTTCCTGGTGTTGTAGTTCGTGTTTCCTCTTTTCTACGTTTGGATGGTTATTCAAGATTCCAATCCAAGCAAAGTTCGATAAATAGAAAAGTCGACATTTTAATCTCAGAATCAGCTCGAGGTCCAAAAAACCCAACTTAACCTATTGCAAAATTTCGGGGTTGGATTGGGTTGGACCGGGCTTAGGTTGAACGGTTGAGCTTGCCCAAATTTCACTCCTAGTCCACATTTATGTCACATCTGTGTCAAGTAAAATACAAATAAAACATGTTTGGTTAGTGATGTAGGGTGATTTGGCCCGACCTCGTAGCACGGGGACACGTGTATATGACCTGGCATAAGCGACTACTCAGCGCGATAGCCTGGCCACAACTCGGCGTAACAAGTTCGTCGAGGCCCGACCAAACGACTCGGCGGGTGTGACAACCCACCGAGAAGCAAGGCCCAGTTCACCCCAAGCCTGAAGGTGGAGCTCCCTAAGCTCCCCCCGTGCAAGGGGACCCGAGCTCCCCTCGAGACCCGAGCTCCTTCTAAGGGGCCTCGAGCTCCCCCTTCCTAAGAAGGGAGCACCCCAGCTTTCGGCTAAGTGTCCCGAGGGAGAAACACCTCGAGGCAGCACTGACAAAACTCCTGTTCGTACTTGCTTAAGGCTCGCCTCCGGTGCGAGCACCTCGGCGTACCTCGGTACCTCGGTGCAGGGCAAACCTGCTCCAGGTGGTTCGGTGTACAACAGCTCGGCAGACTGCAGGAGAGATCCGCCTGACAACCGTACCTGCCAGATCCGGTGGCAGTGCCTGCATCCTTTGCTAGGCGGCGTTCTGCCTACCATCTCTGAAAAGCATGGCACACCTGACGAGTCCGTACCCTGCAGTAGCAGCCTGCGCCTGCCACCCCAGCCCTGGCAGTAACGGCTAGGGCAGTGGTGGTTACGCCTGATGTGACCGAACTCCGGTATAAGAAGACCCCAACCCTCACGAAACAAAGGTATTGAAGCTAGCACTTTCAGCACTCTTAACTCTCTGTCTTCTTTGAGTTTCCTCAGAGTTCTAACTTAGCCATCGGAGTGTTCCTGCTAAGAGAGCTCCCCGGGAACCCTTCACCTTCCTCTTCCTCTCAAGTGCCGTCCGTCACAGCTAAGAGCCAAGTCTCAGCCAGCTAGGAGTGCCCAGATTGTGCTGCATCATTTGGCGTCGTCTGTGGAAACGCTTCAAAAAGCCTTCCTTTAACTTCTGTGCAACTCTCTTCAAAGAACTCATCAGTTTTACCAACACCTATGGCTTCCTCCAGCAACACCGGACGCTGGAACACCTCTGAGGATCAACCCCAACTACCCACCGTCTGCATCGGGCAGTTCACTATCCCCCTCTCTATGGACGGGGTTCCAAGTCTGAATATGCCTCAGACGGTAGCACCCGTGACTGTCCCACTACCTTCTACAATCGGAACAACCTTCGCTGAACCCACCATCCTCTCTCCGGTGGCCAGCCAAGGTCAGCTTGAGGATCTGATGCAGTGCATGCGAGCCATGCAGGCTCAGATGCAACAGTTCCAGCAACTCCAGTTCCACCAGCAGCAAGTGCTGCACCAAGTTTCCCAGTATCAGTATCAGCAACAGTTTCCTTCACTCTCTCCTCGGCATCCAGCTGCGCAGCCAACCAACCCTCACCACCGAAGTGAACTTCCTTCCCGCCGAGGAGAGACCTCGGTATCATCCCATGGAAGGAAGGAAAGACCCCCTACCCCCGCCTCGCGGCCTGTAGTTCGGTCGGGGGCCTCCTAGCCGGTTAGGCTGGTATCACCTCAGCGCTCGCAATTCGAACCTCCGCTTGCCAAAAATCGGTTCGAAGTACTGGCCGACGACCTGGAACAAGGTCCCTTTGTTCGTAGCTACCGACAGTCGTCCGAACATTTCCCTGGGCCCATTGAACTCAGTAATACCGAGGCCAGCAGCACCAACGCCGAGCCGGCTAAGCAGCGAAGGTGTCACCGAGCTCGTCGAGTTGTCACTCGCGATCTGCCCGAGCTCAGAGGCAAGGTAGAGGTGAGTTCGAGCGAGGTAAAAGCTACACCACTTCTTTCAGTTCCCTCCCCTCTGTCACCAGAGCTCCTTGTTGTCCCCATGCCAAGGGACTTCAAACTCCCCCCACTGGACAAGTACGATGGGTCCTCCGATCCCAATGACCACGTGGATGCCTTTTAGTCCCAGAGCGAGCGAGTCTTGAATGTGTGTGGCCTTCTCCACCACTTTCAAAGGAGTAGCCCGCACTTGGTACCGAAACCTCACGCCAGGTTCAATAAGGAGCTGGGCGCAGTTTGTGCAGGTCTTCACCTCCCACTTCGTCACCAGTAAAAGGTGTCCGAGGACCCAAGAAAGCCTCCTCAGCATAGTCCAGAGGGAATGAAAGTCCATCCGGAACTACATCAAGCGGTTTAGTGATGCTTGCCTGCAGATACCCGACCTAGACCCTGCAGTTCGGCTCACTGCGGCCAAGCGGGGCATCACCCACAAGGAGTTCAGATGGCACGTGGTAGTCAACCAACCCAAGACCGTACCGAGTTCCTCGAACTGGCAAATTGGTTCATAGGGACAGAGGAGGAGATTAACCAAAAGGGCGAGCAGGCCCTTGAAAAGAGAAAAAGGAAACCGGAGCCCCCGGCTCCAAGTGACAGCAAGAAGAAGAAGGACCAAGCTTGGGGGGCAAAGCCAACTCAGCCTTTCCGAGCTCCGACGACAGAAAGGGATTATACGCCCCTCAACACAAAGCGGGCCAAGATCCTCATGGCGATCAAGGATGCCCCATATGTGAAGTGGCCACCTCGACTTAAGGCTGATTCCAATGTTAGGAATAAAAACTTGTATTGTAGTTTTCATAAAGATCACAGTCATAGTACCGAAAATTGTAAAAGCCTCCGCGACTCGATAGAAGAACTTATCCGTCGTGGATATCTGAGAAATTTTGTACAGCATAATAATAATAATAAAGCAGGTCGGCATGGGGAGTAGAGCAAAGAGGCTCCCGAGTCCGGCAGACAAGCAGAACAGCCGCAGAGGCAGCCTCCCGACGAGAGACTAGTCTAGGGGACCATCCATGTAATTGTCGGAGGATCAATTGTTGCGGTCTACACTTCGGCAGCAGCTCGGTCATCAGCCCGCGAGGCCACCAGGGAAGAGCTTAACCCCCCAAAGCGACCAAGGATGGAGGAACCGATCTTCTTCACTGAAGACGATGCGCGGGGGGTCCATTACCCCCATGATGACACGCTCATCATAAAGATTAAGATCAACGACTTCGAGGTTAGGCGCGTCCTAGTCGACTCGGGTAGCTCGACAGATATACTCTTCAAGGCAGCCTTTGATCAGCTTCAGCTCCAGGAAAGCGACCTGAAGTCTGCAAACACTCCACTTGTAGGATTCAGCGGCGAGGAGGTCATGCCTTTAGGGAGAGTCATTGTACTGGTGGAGGTCGGCACCTGGCCTAGTGTGGTAAGACTCATCCACGAGTTCCTGGTGGTCGCGACCCCCTCCCCGTACAACGTAATAGTAGGTCGGCCCATCACCCACGCCTTACGAGCAGTAGTCTCCACCTATCATCTGGCGATGAAGTTCCCTACAGACTTTGGAGTTGGAGTGACGCAAGGTTATCAGCTCGAGTCCCACAAGTGCTACGTAGCCGCCCTCAAAGGAAAGGCCAAGGTAGCAGACGACCTCAAGCTAGAGCAACCCACGGAGCAGTTCGCGGAGCGAGCCACGCCTACTGAAGAGACCATCCCCATCCCGGCTTCGGCAGAGGACCTAGCTCGGGTACTTCTGATCGGCTCTTCTATTGAGGAACCCCTGCGGTCTCAACTGGTAATTTTCTTACTCGAAAGTTTAGATGTTTTTGCATGGTTAGCGGCAGAAATGCTCGGCATAGACCCCAACATTATAACTCATAGGCTCAACACTGATCCTGTAGTTAGGCCCATTAGACAGAAGAAACGCAACCTAGCCCCAGAGCGATGGAGGGCAGTCGACGAGGAGGTCGGGAAGCTCCTTGCAGCCGATTTTATCAGGGAGGTTCATTACCCGAGCTGGGTGGCCAACCCCGTTCTGGTGAAAAATGCCAATGGTAAATGGCACATGTGCGTCGACTACACCGACTTGAACCATGCTTGCCCAAAGGACTGATTCCCACTTCCCCGGATCGACCATCTAGTGGACACGACCTCGGGGCACGAGTTGCTGAGCTTCCTAGACGCCTATTCGGGCTACAATCAAATCAGGATGGACCCAGCTGATGAAGAGAAAACTGCTTTCATAACCGAGTTCGGCCTGTACTATTACAAGGTCATGCCCTTTGGGTTGAAAAACGCTGGGGCCACTTTTCAAAGATTTGTAAACAAACTCTTTGAGCCACTAATTGGCAAAAAAGTAGAGTGTTATGTAGACGACATGGTCGTCAAAACCCAATTTTCACATGATTTAATACAAGATTTACATTCAGTTTTTGAAATTTTGCGTAGATTTAATATGAAATTAAATCCAAACAAGTGTGTCTTCGGTGTCACCTCGGGTAAATTCCTAGGGTACCTCGTTAACCAGCGAGGCATTGAGGCCAACCCAGACAAAATCAAAGTCATCCTAGAAATGAGACCACCCCGGAAATTAAAGGAGGTTCAGAAGCTGAACGGCCGGTTAGCCGCCTTGAGCCGCTTCATTTCCAAGTCAGCAGATCGCTGCTTGCCCTTCTTTAAGGCCATAAAGAGCCAAGGTTTCGAATGGACCGAAGAGTGCCAGCTCGCGTTCAACGAGCTCAAAAGGCACCTTGCTAGCATCCCAGTCTTAACTCAACCTGAAGAGGGTGATGTTTTAGAGATATACCTCTCGGCAAGTGATGAGGTGGTCAGCTCGGTACTAATAAGAGAAGTAGATCGGGTCCAATGACCCGTCTATTATGTTAGTAAAGTGTTGCAGGGAGCTGAGACAAGGTACTCAGAGATAGAAAAGTTAGCCTATGCACTGGCCATAGCAGCCCGAAAGCTCCGCCCGTACTTCCAAGCTCACACCACCGTTGTCCTTACCAACAAACCTCTGAGGCAAGTATTGCTCAAGCTCGAGGTCTCGGGAAGGCTGACAAAGTGGTCCATCGAGCTTAGTGAATCCGAACTCCAGTACAAGCCGCGAACTACTATCAAGGCCCAGGCCTTAGCAGATTTCATCGCAGAATGCACCTTTAGTTCCAAAGTCCCCAAGCCGGTGGAACACGAGGCCCCCAGTGCGGGTGAGCCCAGTGTTCCCGGGCTGGTTGAGCTCGAGCGCCGTGAAGTAGCAACCAACGCGGCATCCCTCCTAGTTAGGCCAAGCGCGAACTGGGACGAGGAACCCTGGATCCTTCACGTAGATGGCTCGTCAAACCGGCAGGGCAGCGGAGCTGGGATCGTTCTGTATGGGCCAAGTGGTGTGAAATTGGAGTACGCACTATGCTTTGAGTTCGCGGCATCCAACAACGAAGCAGAGTATGAGGCGCTACTAGCTGGGCTGGATCTGCCAAAGGAAGTGAAAGCCAAACACATTGTCGTCTGCAGCGATTCACAACTCGTGGTCAATCAGGTTATGGGTGAGTACGAAGCTCACGAGCCAACCATGGTAGCATACTTAGCCAAAGTAAGAGGAGCTCTTCTCAACTTCCGGTCACACTTCATCCAGCAAATCCCGAGGTCAGAGAACGTTGAGGCCGATGCCCTATCCCGATTAGCCAGCACTGGTGATAACACCATGAGGACTGTGTATATAGAGAACTTACCTCGGCCTAGCATTCTCAAGGGGGCAGAGGAGATCGCTCCTGTCGTTCAAGCAGAGCCGAGCTGGATTGATCCACTCACAAGCTTCCTGCTACACAGGACCCTCCCGGCAGATCGTAATGCCTCTAGGAGGGTAGAGCGTCAGGCAGCCAAATACGTCATGATAGACGGACGGTTGTATCGAAGATCCTACACGCTCCCCTACCTGCGCTGCCTGCGACCCTCTGAAGCCGAGCTCGTCCTTTGCGATACTCATGAGGGTCTGTGCGGTGGACACTTGGGGGGTAGAGCCCTCACTCAGAAAGCGCTACGACAGGGGTATTATTGGCCAACGATGAAGGTAGATGCGACTGAGCTTGTCAAAAAATGAGATAAGTGTTAGAAGCACGCCAACAACCACCACCGACCTAAATACCTCACTAGCCTATGGCCATTTGCACAATGGGGGATTGACTTACTCGGGCCATTCCCACCAGCTACAAGACAAAGGAGGTTCCTGGTGGTAGCAGACTATTTCACAAAGTGGGTCGAAGCTGAACCTCTCGTAACAATCACAACCTGAAAATGTGCAGAACTTCTTTTGGAAGAACATAGTGTGTCATTTCGGATTACCTCCGATACTGATCTCAGACAATGGTAAGCAGTTCGAAGACATCAAATTCCAAAACTAGTGCCGAGACATGGGAATTCAGCAAAACTTCACCTCAGTGGCGCACCCTCAGGCAAATGGTCAGACGGAAGTCACGAACAGAGCTATTCTCTGCGAACTAAAGGCGCGACTAGACCGAGCTAAGGGACTATGGGAAGACGAGCTACCCAGTGTATTATGGGCCTATCGTACCACAGAAAAGACCGCCACAGGAGAAACCCCCTTTAACCTCACCTACGGCACCGAAGCAGTCATTCCAGCTGAGATCGAATTTCCCTCGCTGAGAGTAGAAGCGCATGATGACAGGGCGAATGAAGATGAGCTATGCACCAACCTTGGCTTGCTTGAAGAAGTACAAGACCTCACATACATTAGGACCGCGGCATACCAGCAAAGGGTAGCTCGGTACTATAACACCAGGGTCAAAAAGTGGACTCTCCGTGTTGGCGACCTGGTTCTCCGTAAGGTTATGGTGCCTAAGCCCGGTGTTGGCAAACTCGGTTCGAACTAGGAAGGACCCTACCGAGTAAAGCGAGTACTCGGGGAAAGAACGTACGAGTTCAAAACCCTGGAAGGGGAACAAGTACCTCGGGCATGGAATATTGTCAACATAAGGCAGTATTACCTATAAATAACTGAGTAGACCACAAGTCACTCTCAAGGCTTAAGGGCCAGAATGCCGAGCTAACAAAGACCTCGGTGCAATAAAACCCAATCGCTTCTATGCCATGGGCGAACTCCGAGAGTAGACCACAAGTCTCTTGGGGCTCAAGGGCCAAAATGCCGAACTAACAGACTCCGGCATAATAACCTAGCCACCTCTATGATGCGAACAAATTCTAAGGGGCTAAAACACCGAGCTGACCAAGGAGCTCGACACCATAGTACATGATGTATCGAGGGCGCAAGTAGACCAGCAGATTCTGCGATGCTTAGCTCACCTCGGCATACAGCCAGAAGACAGTTCGAGCATATGCCTTACTATGCCTTACTGTGCCTTGCTATGTCAATCACCTCGGTGTACGCCACAAGACAGTTCGGGCATATGCTTCACTATGCCCTACTACGTCAAATCACTTTGCACAATCAACCATGATAGCTCAGATCAAACAACACTTGGAAAAGAAAGATCGCTTGGAAAAGAAAGATCACTTGGAAAAGGAAGATCACTTGGAAAAGAAAGATCAATTTCATTAACAAGTTTTGTACAATGAGCTCGACAAAAAGAAAAACAACCACAAAGACTGAGCTCGCAGGCTCGAAATACAAGGACAATCACTTCAGGGTCTCTTCATCTCTGTGTGAAATCTCCTCAGGAGCTTTGGGTTGGTCAGGGGCGTCCGCTTCTTCGTCACCATCCTCCTCCTCTGAGTCCGGATCCTTTGTGTTTTGACAAGCTATTTCATCCGTGATTTGCGAGGTGGTGATGGCACTTGTGTCAAGCTCAAGGTACGTGTGCCTTATTAGCCACCTGCTGAGCTTAAACCCCTTGCAGTAGGCCTTCCCCAGAACGGCATCGAATTTATCAGATTGGATGTACTCTGCGACAGCCTTGATCTTCGTCTCCTCTACCGCTTGAGTGAAGATCTCGGTCTTCTCTTTGATGTCCGCCTTAAGGAACTCCACCTCATGCAGGAGGGCCTTCTTATTCTCCTTAAGGCCTTCCGCCTCCACCCTGACGGCGTCCAGCTCGCCCCTCAGCGCACCCTTCTCACGTGCCAGCTCCGCTTTGAGGGCCTCCACCTCGCGTGCCTGCTCCGCTATGAGGGCCTCCACCTCTCCCCTCAGCACGTCCTTCTCGCGTGCTAGCTCGTCCTTCTCCTGTGTCAGCGCCGTGATAATGTCCCTCTGGGCCCTGGCGCCACTCTCCAACCGGTGGATTTTCTCGTGAGCTGCCCGCAGATCGGTATGGGCAGTGCAGGAAGACTCCTCGGCGGTCAAAGCCCACTTCAGGTTCCTCTCGAACTGAAGAGCAAGGGCGTGCTCGGCAGAGTTCGCCTGACAAAAGAAGTTAGTTAGTACTGAAGAAACATATACATAAAAGAAAAGGAAAGGAAAAAGAAGAGAACTTACCAGCATAGTGTGGGTGGCAGCTCGGGCTCCGAGCTGAGCAGGGTTGAGCATATCCGGCCAGACCGAGATTTCCTCGTTGTAAATGGCTCCTTTGCTTTTTCGAAGGCCGCATTGGGGGACCAAGATACCTCAGCCCCCATTCGGGCTCCCCGAGCTGGAGACCGCCATCTCGGCTGTATGAATGGGCTCGGCGGAGAGTTCGGCTGCTACGTCAGTAGCCCCGGTGGCAACCTTTGGCTCAGCTGCTTCCCTCATAGCGGGCTCAGCCGAGTTCTCAGGCTCCCTAAATGGTATGGACTCCTCCAAGTCAATAATCGGAGGAGCCCCAGGGAGCTCGGGCTCGGAAGTTGGAGCCGAGGGAAGCTTGGGCTCGGGAGTGGGGGCTGGCGGTGACTCGATACGGGCTCTCTTAGCAGCCCGCTTCTTCCTCCCCTTCATGTGCTTGAAGAGCCGATCTCCCTTGAGTTTGTCTGCCTCCATGGGACCTGCAACAGAGCTCGGCATTAGTACTCGAGTAAAAGAAAGGAACAGGCCAGACAACTAAGGTACTAACTACCTACTCGGATCCAAGCCGGCCTGGATGAGCATACTCTCGATGATGTAATCCTTGAAACTACAACCAAACTCAGCCCACGATTGGAATGTCTCCCTGGTCTTCTTGTCGAGGATGATGCCAGGGTCTTGGATAGCCGCCCTCCAGTGAGTAGGGAAAGGCCACCCCGCAGGGTTCCGGACTATGAAGTAGTCCTGCTTCCAGGCCGAGATTTTGCTAGGAAGCTTATGCATCAACTTGAACCCTGGGTGAGGGGATAAGTAGTAAGCCCTCCTGTGCTTGGGGAGAATGCATAAAGCACTCTTCTTGATGGTGAGGATAGAACTATGTCCAATTTAGGGGGAAGGACATACTCGTAGTAGAGGGAGATGGTCCCGACCACATTACGGACCGAGCTTGGGTGAAGCTGGTCTATCGTAACATTGAAGTGGTTCAGGACCTCCACTATGAGTGGATGGAATGGAAGGCGCAGCCCGACTATGAGCTGCTCCCGGAAGATCACGACCTCATCAGGGCCGTGCTCCCATGGGAAGTTACCTGCAGGTATACTGTAGGTGTACTCCCTAGGCAGGTTGTACTGCTGAATAAGGTGGCGGAGCCTCTCTAGGGTCATGGTGGAGGGTCCGAACCTGTCTGACATCCAACCTCGATGAGAGGTGGATGCCAAGTTACCCGAGGCCTACCGCACCTCGGGGGATTGGACTCCGATAGGGTTACCTTGAGCCGAGGTACCCACCTCAGGCACCTCGGGCTCATCTAATTGGCTATCAAAGGAAGACATAGCAACAAAACCAAAGAAGAGCTAGGGTGACTCACCGAAAAGAGATGGACCGGACTGGGAAGAACTGACCCGAGCTGGAGGCTTTAGACGCGAGCTCAAGACTACGGTTGAGAATTTGTGGCGAAGGAAAATGGTCAGGACCCTCACTATTTATAGCCACTATACGCGGGCATCAACGGTTGAGATCGAAACGATATGACGGTCCTCATGAAAACCGGTTGTGCGACCTTCGAGGCAAAATCAGTTTAGCGCATTTTTTGACATCCGCAAAGTCCATAAGTCGCGTGACGTCCGTGCGTAGACCGTATGTGACCCGAGCTGCGCCTGGTAGAACCGAACAAAGAACCGGTTCAACCGATGAGCTGGCAGATATGAGAGCTTAGGACCCGAGCCAAATCCACTCGGCAGACCGGCAGACTCCCCACGCTGGTTCAGAACCCCTAGCACGGGGAGTGGGGGGCAATTGATGTAGGGTAATTTGGCCCAACCTCGAAGCACGGGGACACGTGCATATGACCTGGCATAAGCGACAACTCAGCGTGACAGCCTAGCCACAACTCGGTGTAACAAGCTCGCCTCGAGACCCAAGCTCCTCCTAAGGGGCCCCGAGCTCTCCCTTCCTAAGAAGGGAGCACCCCAGCTTTTGTCTAAGTGTCCCGAGTGAGAAACACCTCGGGGCAGCACCGCCAAAACTCCTGTTCGTACTTGCTTAAGGCTCGCCTCCAATGCGAGCACCTTGGCACCAAGGTGCAGGGCAAACCTGCCCCAAGTGGTTTGGTGTACAGTAGCTCGGCAGACTGCAGGGGAGATCCACCTAACAACCGTACCTGCCTAACATCTGTACCTACCGGATCCGGTGGCAATGCCCGCATCCCTTGCTAGGCGGCGTTCTGCCTGCCGTCTCTGAAAAGCATGGCACGCCTGACGAGTCCGTACCCTATAGTAGCAGCCTGCAGCAGCAGCCTGCGCCTGCCACCCCAGCCCTGGCAGTAATGGCTAGGGTAGTGGCGGTTATGCCTGATGTGACCGAGCTCCGATATAAGAAGACCCCGACCCTCATGAAACAAAGGTATTGAAGCTAGCACTTTCAACACTCTTAACTCTCTGTCTTCTTTGAGTTTCCTCAGAGTTCTAACTTAGCCATCGGAGTGTTCCCACCGGAAGAGCTCCCCGGGAACCCTTCACCTTCCTCTTCCTCTCAGGTGCCATTTGTCACAGCTAGGAACCAAGTCTCAACCAGCTAGGAGTGCCCAGATTGTGTTGCATCAGTTAGACCGTTTGAATTTACAATGGTCATGCCTCACAATGCAATCAGCTGAAACATCAGATAATGTTTCCTCCAACAGCTACTGGAGTTGTGGTTCAAGCAAAGATTTTCCCATCATGCCTAATCAGCATCCAAACATACCAAATGTGCCACACTACGCGTAGGATGCGGTGTGTGTTTTACAAGCTTTTAAAAACTGGACCAGGCACAGAACCGTTTTAGAGACCGTTTTAGAGACCAGGCACAGAACAGTCCAATCACCCAGTTTGAACGAACAGCCCATTTTAAATTAAAAAGATAATTAAAATAAAAAAATGGCCAAAAGCCATTGTTCAGGTCAATGGATCAACAGTTTGACCACCCAAATCAACAAGTGGTTGATCAAATCAGAACGGTTTTATAATGAAACAGAACCGGTTGCCTGACCATTCTCAGGTCAACCAAGTCCAGCCATTCAGTCTAATCCGGTTTTAAAAACCATGGTGTTTCATCCTCAATCCTATCACCACGATACCAACCATCCACTTTACTCACTAGGCAAAATACTAATACATCACCTCTAATTTTCTCCGGTCCGCAATGTAGGCCAAGTTTGTTTGATTTAGTTTTAAGACCCGAATAGCGCCATAAGCTTTTCATTCTGTGTTTGTTTTGAAAGAAAAAGTAGGGGATAGGTTTCTCTACGTTTTCTTTAAAATCAAACACAGCATTAAGGTTTGCAATGGGTAATAGCTTCATAGCGCACAATTTATTTTCTGTAGTAACTGTTTAATTATCAGTTTATAACCAATCTTTCTACGTGAATTACATTATAGTTATGGCTTGTGCCATGCATCCATGCTTGGGTTGTTGTCTTTACAAAAGACCAAAGACCCGACCCAACTGTTTCCCACACATGAACTGAGACAGTCCAGCGGCGCATCGCCCACACGGCTTTTACATACTGGGATGGACTCAGACAAAATGGGCTGTAATGAGAGCCAAACCAAGCCCATATATTGGGTTGGATCAGATCCAGTTTATACAGTATCAAAACTGTTACTTGGCATTCTTATAGCTAATAATGACAACATTACGTAGTTACAAGGTGGGCAGTTGTCACATTGCTCCTGATGATGGGGAAAAGTACTGTGTTTAATATATTCCGTCAAATCAAATAACAAAAATAATTAAACGTTTCTTAATAACGGTGGACTTTCATCTAAAATAATCTTTGCATATATATAGCATATCCCTGAAAATTAAACAAAGTTTGTTTGGCAGCAAGCATGGTGGTTGGATTTATTATAATAATATATATACAAATTTCTTATGAAAACTATCACCCAAATGCCCTTTCAACTATTTCTTCTCCCCTTCTACTTCATCTTTATTTTTTTATTTAATGCCTAATAGAAATACCAGCTGAAAAACTAAACTGATGTAATGTCCAACGACATCGGAGCTAGCTAGGTGAGTCAAGCTAATTTGCCGTGACCTCATGAGTACTCCATATCCATCCAAACCAAAACCTCTTGTGTTTACTACTTTTAAAATCAGTGATTTAGTGCATAGATAAAAATCACTTCATGTCTACTATTGTGGCATCAAGCATGAGCCAAACTTGTATGTAAGGGTGTTAATGGACTGGTTTTGGATTGGATTCCGTCCAGTCTAAAATTAATTTAGACGGATAGGATGGATTAACAAGATATATTGGATCGGATCAACCTGGTCCAAAATATTTATGAGATTGGATTGGACCTGGTCCGTCTGTAATAAATTTATATTGGATTGGATTGGATTAAGCCAATATCTGGTCCATTGATATAAGATAAGAATATACGTGTCAATAGATCAGGTTTGAATTAAAACCAATCTAAATCAAAATGAATTTGAACAGATTAAACAGTCCAGACGTTGAATTGGACTGGTCCAAATTGGTCCAAAACATTCATTGAATTGGAATGAATCTGATCCATTTATAATGGACTCACATTGGACTGGATCGGATTGGACCAAATCCAATCCAATTGACACCACTAATTGTATGCTTTATTTTCTATTACTACTTTTTAGACCCTATATGGCTATATTTATTGCATTATCAGTTAAGTAGTGTATCAAAGTTTCAAAGTCTTGATGAATCAAAACTAGCTTTAACCTTTTAGCTACTATTATATATTTCCTAACAATCTTGCTAATAAAGATTTTTTTTTTATTGTCAAACATCGATATGGGCATCAGGCAAGAGTGATTGTTTCATACGTAATTTCAAAATAACTAGTGAAGGAAGCAATGACAGCAGGGCGTGATCACTACGTCCTAACAGCCAACTAGTCAATGATGGGAGGAGGATTGAATTTGGGGTTTAACAAATATATGTTGATGGATTGATGGATGATGGGTTCGCTCTTTGCTGAGCCTCCATCTTTGTTTACGAAGCTTATAAAATAGGGATATGGATAATGGGTCCAAGCCTAACGTGGTCAAGCTGTCAAGAAATATGCTACATATGTGAGGACATAAGCCCATATCAATGGACCCAATATAAGATAATAATAAGAATCCAAGATTCAAATCAAATCATGTGGAATCTGATTGCTATATACAATAGAACATAATATAATATTAACTTGGGTTTAGCGGGTAAGCCTGATGGGACTGGGACCCCTCTCCTTCGACCCCTGATGAACTGAAATGTATGTGTTACCAAACACACCTTTATAATAAAGGCGCTGCCTCGGACAAAAATAGTGTGTGTTGGCCATATTTTACACATTCAGTTAAACTTGCCTCGTACCTGCACACCAAAATGGGCACCGGTCATATGGGCTGCTTGGCTGGGTCCTTTCAATTTGTTACTTTTCTTATAGACCACAAACAAACATCATGATGGTAGTCTTGGTCCGACCATATAAAATCTGTCGCGAAACCCTCCGCACTCTTTTTACTGGCCTTTCGTCTTTTATTCTGAATCCGGTTTAAAGTCAGTCTGGTTTTAGGTTTTTCTTGGAAGAAAAAAAAAAAAGGCATGCCCACTAGACCTCTCTTGAACGGGGTGTGGGCCCCAATCATATTGAGCATCAACCCGGTTCAGATGAGCCCGGACCCCGAATCTTCTCCTCACACCAACCTCACAACGCCTGCGAACCACACATCGGTCCCAATACACGGTGCCACGGTGGGATAGGGATGTGAGGTTGGTGTAGGGTGCGGTCTGTCCAAATCCCAATTAGGTTCAGATATGGTTTCCGAACCAGATCCATTTTGACTCTAATTAATTACAGTTTACAGATACACAGTTGTTGATGTTCTCCCAAGGTATGAGACAATCTGAACAAACACAGACCGTATGTGACGTGACGACAAAGAGTGGGACCCACCATCGGATGGTTTCGAATAAGTATAAAGAAGAAGATCTCTTCTTCCAATAATTGATCCGACCGGTCATCAAAATGTCATTTTGATTCTGGAGGAGTGGGAGTGGTAGGCCACCTCGTTTACTTTTTTTATAATTCCCAATTCCAAACGCACTTGGTTTTATATTTATATATAAATATATATGCGGACTGTACTCATTAAGAGCATTAACTATAGTCGCCTGCCTCATTAACTAATGGCTGTTGACACTTGACAGGAGGCCGTTGGATTTTCGGTCATAACTCATAATAACGTCATGGAACCACGTTTCCATTCAGGTTCAACCACTCCGATCCTCGGTCAACTTGGCCATTTGGCCCTTGGGTGGAGTGGTCTGGTCGCAACTCGCTAGTCGCGTTGAGTGAGAATTGGTCACAAAAGGATCCCCCTGCTCACGAGAATCCTGTCCACGCCTACCCACTTTACACCACCCCTGTGAATTGGGAATATCTCCCCCTGCATAATTTTATACAGAGGATGAGATGTTTTCAATGTGTGGCTACGATAATATGGGTCAATTTTCAAGTTCAAACTTGGAAGTTCGAACCCATGTTCATGTATGGTTTCTTCAATGGCCCGATCCTCGTACAAGATCAATGATCTCTTCCAATATCTGTTTCTCAATCTCTTTACCGAACTGTCATGTTCCACAGTAGAAAATTGTGGCAACCAGTAATTGCGCGGGTGCACGGTGCAACCATAAACCTGAATATATCACAGTTTCTAAGTGGGTAGAGAGAAGCTCACGCTCATGGAATAGAAGAGTGAGTGTTAAGAGGACTAATTAATTAGGAGCGCTTTTGGATTTACCACACCTCCTAACTCCTAATTAAGAAGCCAATTGTATACTTCTTCTATGACTGCACCATCCATTTGAGTTCCCAGCTGTGACATTGCTTCTCTCCTATTTAATTTGCAGGGCGTTGCTTGATCAGCACTCAGCAGAAGGAAACAAATTAATGTACGTATGTCGTCAAAGCTATGGCCCAGCCGCCCAGGCCAGTCAGTATTAGTAATGCATGTTATGCATCTTCTGCATACTAGCTACCTTCATTGGACTCGCAAATTTATAATATATCAACCAAACAATTAATTAATGGGGGATGTTAGACAGTTTTGTATGTCCTTAGCTTCAATCCGATTTGATGTACTTTTGTTATTTAGTGGAAATAAATAAAGTGTATGTTTGATTCATGTTGTTTGGTTTAATTCTGTGTAAGACCCTAAAACTGGACACTTATAGAGATTCGTGTTAGTTTTAAATGTTCATAGCCATTGGATAAGTCTGGGGAGATTTATCCTACCAAGGCTGATACTGGTATGCCACCAAGTGTTGGGATGGCCTGTCTCAGCCACCAGGGTAAGACCCAAGGCACATGCAGTATGGGATTACTTGAATCATTGAACCAGATCAGATTTCCAGTATTGCCCTGTACCTTGGAGACAGATGGGCAAAACAGGAAAGTTACACCTGACCCCTAGACTCGATTATGACATTTCACTAGGTGTCGGATCGGGCTATCTTTGATATGCCAATCAGTGAGATCCTTAGATGGGGGTCAAAACCTGGGTATGTTGGGACAGTTTGAGAATTCATCTGAGTGGGTGATCATAGTGACGGGATCAGCCCCTTTGTCGGACAAAGGATAATGATCGGAAAAGGCACTCTCTCTAATGGAAACCAAACTGCCGGCAGTTGTTTTCAATCATTGGAATTTTGTTTTGCAAAATTAATATATTTATATATATTTATGTACGGTTTCAAAATGTTTACAAATGGTTTTAATTCCCGGGATCCATGTGAGTGGAGAGTGTGGCACTGTTCCTTGCAGCCGAGGGAGAGGTCCTCTCTTGTCGGGCAGTGCTTGATCATTAAGGGCTGAGAGGTTAAGTGTAAGACCATTTAGGATAGTACCTGATGGGCTAATCTTTCACCTGCCCACAGTCCCTGTGTAAGTGTTGGACCTACCAAGTATGGCAAACAATGTTGGGAACTGATTAAATTATTAATGTTGAAACCAAATGTTAATTAGGGCTGTTTTCTTATGCAGCTCTTTAATGGCTGAAAAACCCCCATTATGCCATTCAGCCGTTAAATAGGGAAAGGAGCTTGCCCCCCCTCTCTCTCCTCCCTACTTCAATAACTGATTCACTAAAAGTCAAAGCAATAAACCAGTTGGTTCGACCAATTCTACTGTTATCGAATGGTTCCTGCCTTAGGGTAGTTGAATTCACCAGCCAACCTCCGAATAATGAATTTTGAAACTAATTACACATACTATGAACTTGCCAACTTACGTATACCGGCATGGCACGTAATGATAGATTGGATTTCCTAATGGAAATTTTAATGACCAGACAACGATATTGGGACGTGGTAGTTAAGAAAGGGCTATCGATCAGTCTAACGATTGACCAACAAAAAAACTATGTAATATCCGGCCCCACATGGTGGTTACAGCTTACAGGTCAATGGTCATCCTACCACAGTGTGTTTCTCTCCTGCCCCCCAGTACTCTTCCTCCCAATTCCAAACTTCCCTACTAAATGAACACTGTGCTTTGCTTGGGCCAACCTGGTCTGGTACTAGTTGGTATGTTTGGGCACAGCTTACATATGACATAATAGTGTGTGGGTGTGGCTCATCTTGTATGTCCAGAAATTACACCTTCATCTTTTTTATGTATCTAAATTGGGTTTGTAACTGATGATGCATAATTCGGCCGGTCTTAGCTATCAATGATCTTATCTCTGAACTGAGTGGCGGGGGACCTGAAACGGAGGGGGTGAAGAAGCTCCGGGGAGAACCCGGCGTAAGGGCTCCGAAGTTCAAGTTAGAATCTTTCAAAGGCAAGATAAGCCAAATAGCGCAAAGTTAGCATACCTCGTTCTTGGGGGTAGGGAGCCTTTTATAACCACCTCGCGCATTCACTTCCAGGCTTCTGTCAGATCGGGCATAATTATCTCTGAGCTCCTGCCAGTTCGGATGTCATCCCCTCTGGCCGGACAGAACCGCCACTGCTCCTTTTGTCGGAGCCGTCTCTGCGGCTGGTGACGACGGTGGCAGGTGGCGGTGGCAGGAGGCCGTTTGAAGTGCGGCTGTCAGGCGTCAGATCCCAAATCAGTCAGGTGCGTCGCCCTTGGATACGGACGTCCTCGGTGTCAGGTACGTTTGGTCAGTCTGGTGTTTCGGAAGCGAAGTGCTGGAGTGGCGAGCGAGATGTCTTGAGTTCGGTTTGGGGAGTGTTTCGAGCTGCCATGGGCCAGCTCGGGTCACGGCTTTGTGAGGCTTAGGACCCGAGATAGTTCGGGCTCCTTGCAGGGAGCTCGGGTTCTTAGTGGGGAGCTCGGGTTCTTAGTGGGGAGCTCGGGTTCTTAATAGGGAGCTTGGACTCCCAGTAGGGAGCTCAGGTCTTGGTGGAGTTCGGACTCGGTAGTGAGCTTGGACTTTCGGTGCTCGTTTTGGGCGCTCTGCTGCCCCGAGTTGCTTGCTTTTGCCACGTGTCGGGTGATTGCGAAGTCGGGCCAAATTTCCCTTCATCAGTAATCACTAACATTATATCAAAGATCAAGCTGCTGATTACAAGGCTTTATAGCTAGTTCCAAATTTTCTTTTTTTTTTTTTTTTCAATTATTTTGTATAGCTAGTTCCAAATTCCGGATGATACGCTTCTTGGATTTATGTACCAATTGTTGTCCCCACTAACAAGAAGATGGGGAATTGAACGATTTGAACGTGGGTAGTGTGGACAAGCTAAGAAGTAAGAAGTCGTCGTGGGCAAATTTTTATGAAAGCAACAAGCTGAGAGCGTGGATCGGAAATGGTTGAGGTGAGGTTAGGTCGATGCCATTATCATTTCAATAGCTAGCGTAAAACCAGGCTCATTTATATCTATCAAGGCCGTTAATGTAATCAGCTTGTTGCCATGAATGACTGTCTAAGGTTGACGTTAAGGTCAGTGCTAGGAGATTGCAACAGCAGATGCGAGCTTAGTGTTGAGTATCAAGCTATCAAGCTATCAATCGGGTTAACTTCTATTGTTCCGATCCTTTGGAACCCGGCCATTTCATCACTACCAACTAGCTAGGCTAACCTGTTTTCTTCGCCTTGCATTAAGAATTGCTGTGCAGAGTGGGTCCCTATTTTGCTTGGAGAAACAAACGAGGACACCCCCATAACGTAGGTAACAAGGCGATAAACACGTATTGTACGGTTCTACTCACACACACACATAATATGATAATTCAAAAAATAATTTATGATCCTTATCATATAATGATCATCTCTCTCTCTGGTGGTTGATCAGACCAGAATCAGATAAGCGTCTTAAATTAAAGTTTCTGTGCCCCTATGTTTTTAATTTTAAGCTTTTTCAGGGGAGATTGTCTCAAAAATTGTCTTCATCTCTTTTTCTGGGTCTCACTCAATCTCTTACACGAGCAAACATGATACTGAGAATTTATAAAATAATGCTTCTTTTGCTTCTTCGCTGAAGAGCAACAGGGGAACAGTTTCTGATCCAATTATTTCCACTTTGTCTGCTCTTTACTTAAAAGAAACCTTCTGCTCATTTGGCAGTTCTGGTCGGGTCATCGGAATTAACGCAAGAATGCGGCGACTTTTCCGTTCCGGCGAGAAGAATAAGTGGCCGGAAAAGTAGAGATGAC
Source organism: Nelumbo nucifera (assembly GCF_055504915.1). Taxonomy (NCBI): domain Eukaryota; kingdom Viridiplantae; phylum Streptophyta; class Magnoliopsida; order Proteales; family Nelumbonaceae; genus Nelumbo; species Nelumbo nucifera. The sequence goes on along the minus strand of NC_142649.1, from coordinate 139,766,426 downwards.
CAGTTTTTCTCTAAGGAAAAAGCTTTCGTATAAAAACCACCTTAAACTTGTTAAATATAGTAAGACATTCTCTTTGTGATTGTTGATGCTTTAGTTAATTATATGGTAAAAGTTGGTCCGCTTTTCAGTATTCCCTGTGAATATAAAAATAAGGATTATGCTTATTGCTTAAGGGGGTTGTATACTTGTATTTGAAATTTTGTATTTCAGAAGAGTTTGCTGGGCAGGATTCCTGGCTGGAAAGAAGAAAAAAAATCCAATAAAACAAAAGAAAATGTTAGATTAGATAAATTTTAAAAAGAAGGAAAAAAGGCTTCCTTAGAACTGGAACTGTTTTGTACACTGCTAAATTAAAAACAGTCAAAAGAAAAAGAAAAGAAGAAAGAAAAAAGGATCAGTTAATCTAAGGGAAAGGGCGCGGGGGGGGGGGGGGGGGTTCTACTTTCTAAGGGAGACTTCTTTTTCTTAGATCATGGAAACAGCTCCGTTCATGCTCTTTCATCACTATCACTACCAAAGTAATAGTTGAGGACATCAGTTCTGCTTCTGCGTGCACCATTGCTTATGGCCTGGGACCCACTTCGGGCATTTTGGGCTGAAGTAATTCGAAAGAACCCTTGAGTTCAGAAGCTCAACAATGGGAGCAAACTTTACACACCGTGGTGTCTTGTACTGGTTTATTGAAGCACCTCTGCTGATAGCGTAGTCCATGAGCTTGTCGAAGGTCCCGGTCTCTACGATCTTAATCTCTAGAGGTCCAATAGACTTGTCCGAGACACGACCTTGGCGATACACACTGTTGAGGGATTCTTCAATTGTAAGGCAACAATCCTCGAAAACCGAAGGAGGAATTGGGGTTGTGCTATCGTGACGAAGCTCCCAGTATAGGACGTAATGGCCGGGGATGGTCGTTGTATCCGCATAGCTTGTGTACTCGATGAGCGATGCGTCGAACGGCACTAAATGGTTGATAGCATCCTTCACTGCAGCTTGCAGCTCAACCTCGTCCGTCTTATCAGAGTCTATGCTTAGAACCACGTTCTTGCGGCAAACGAAGTTGAATTGAGGAGCCTTGTTCTTGAACCCGGCAACTCGAAGCACGTCCCCAACTCTGTAGCGATAGAGTCCTGTTTAAGATCAAAATCCATGCTTGAATGTCATGTTGGATTTACGAGAATATATAGTATTCAAATAGACTGAACCCGGCCAGCTTACCTGCATAAGTGGTTACAACAAGCTCATACTCTTGCCCGAGCTTGACGTCAACCAGATCGACCAAGTCTTGCTGCTCCTTCTCGTTCAGAGATTTGGGTACTGAGATGGAAGTGGTGAAGCCATTGTTCCTGTGCACTGGCAAGAACTCGAAGTAGGCCATTGTTGGAATGAGGGTGTAGGAGACTTCGTTTGGTTTGCAGAGAGGATTGAGGTTTAGGCCAAAGTAGCACTCTGAAGATGCGTACATGGTGCACACGAGGGGGAGGCCATTGCTGTAGTAATCCAGGGTAGGAATATACTGAGACATGGTCCCAGTCACTATGACATCAATATATTTGGTGTTGGGCCATAACCTAGTTATGATCCCCTGCCATGCCTCCCTAGTACATTCGGACTCAATGAAGTCTGCAAGCTCGGGGTCGGGTTTGAGAATTCTAAGGACGGCGTCTCTCACCGATGGGTCTGTGATCTGGGGGTTTATAGCTCCAGTTCGGATGTCGTTGCAGAGAAGGGACCAATGTTTCTCAAGGAATCGGATAGCTCGAATGAAGCCGGAAGCAAAGACGGCTCCTACTCGTAGAACTTGCTTATTTTGACAGAGGCCACAAAGCAACTGGGAGTACATGCTCTGGTATGAATCTGGACAGAGAATGGTCTCATTTGGACTGGTGTAGTTGGTGTATGGATCATAAGGTCTATGCTTAAAGTGTAAACTCTTGTAGTAGCTCGTGAGGACCGGCCGAGCTACTAGTCCTCCCGGCGTCTTGGCCTCAGATTTTATGAACAAGAAGTACATTCCCTTGCCTTTGTCCAAACCAGGAACAAACTGGTCCATGACAGGCATCAGAAGGCTGTACAGCAAAGATCGCCTCTCGAGCTCTTCTTCAATTGTGGGCATCAGTTTCCTCTCTCCAGCAGATGTTCCCGAACTAGATATATATATATATATATATATATATTATAAAGAAAAACAAAGCCACCACTCATGTCAAATAACAAATAATTGGTTATCTCCGAAACCCACAACAACACAACAGAACCGTTTAATTAGCCTGTACAAGCAGTCAAACAGTAGTAGTAAGTCATAATGAAGAGAGTGGACACGACACGTCAAAAAACGCACCTAGTCAAGAACTCAGAGATGGGGAGTCCACAGAGGATTGGTGAAGTATCTCCATTAGCGATGCGGTTGATATCGGACTGCAGATCCTCATAAGTAACAACGGGCATGACCTTCTTGAAGGTCTCACGATCTGTACGCCCATTAAGCCCATGTCGCTGTAAGTATTCAACATGGGCACTGCGAGAGAGAATCTCAGCAAGGACCCGTTTCTGAATTTCATCGGCGTTGGTGGTGACATCTTCAATGAACTCAAGTGCGTTCTGGTTCACATCAGGCCTGTTATGGTCGATCACGTAGTCATGGGTTGCCGACGCGGCTATAGGAACTTTGGGAGCTTCTGGCATGGTTTGAATTTCCAAGTTGGAACACTATGGAGAAGGGTAAATAATTGAATAAATGGGTGGGCCGGGGAAGGAAGAGAGACTCGGAGTCTGATGAGATATGAGAAGAGAGAAAGGCAATTGCAGTAGGAGAAGAGCTAGAGCCTAGAGGTGAGATGGTTTGGTGGGCAAGGGAGGAGGGCGAGAGGGGGATATATATAGAAATAGAATAGAGCTAGCGAGAGTGGCTGTATGCCCTATCTATATATTATACAGAGTGTATACTCGTCCGAACACCAGAACAAAGGGTTCTAAGCTCTTCTCTAACTTGGAACTTGGAAGGAACAGTAGTGATGAAGGGAAGGGCTATATGGTAAATATGCTGTATGTAGTTATTTTTTTTTTTCTGTTTTATAATATAATATTGACTTTTCTTACGCTGCAACCTACACTATATAAAATTTATTTATTTAGTTGTGTAGTATCGGGGGAGATGCTGTCTCCTGACTTTCCTGTACACGCGCGTGTGAGTGGGCGTGTGGTTGTCGTATAAGGAAGGAAGGAAACCGTTTGGAGTTTTATCCTCTGGCTCTGGGGATGTCTAAAGGGCAGAGAGAGGAGAGGGGGAGGGGGAATTGGAATTGATGGGCAATATCCAGTAAACCCGCCGCGGTAAAGTACACCGGGTACATGGCGGTTGTTCCACAAGGAAGGGGCAGTGGTAAACAACCAAGCCATAACCTCCGTAATATGTGATTATGTGTCGTGCCAAGGTTTGAGTATAGGAGCTTGTGCTGTTGCTTATTGTGAGTTGTATTGTAACTTGTGTGGGTTGGCCATTGCAAAATAATGGGATGATTATGGTGAGATTAAAATTTTTTATATCATATTATGAGGTGTGCCGGCACCAGTAGTCAGTAGAGGTTCATTCATGGCTTTCTGTGGGCCATATTGTAAGGACAGATGAGTGATGATCCTTTTCGTTAGTAGAAAAGAGTTGTGGACAATTGTGTAGTTGGACAAGTGGATCGGCCCAACCCAGATGTGTGAGGTTCACGGTGAGAGAGATCGAAGATTAATATAAGTCAAAGAATTAGTGCCCGTGGGACTGATAGTTTCCTAATGTGATTCCTTTAAAAAAAAGAAGATAATAGTTTTTTTCTGCAAAAAACCAATAAATATATATATATATAGAGAGAGAGAGGTTGAAAGAGGGAGGGGGGATTGGTGATCAGCATTTAGCGTCAGAACAAATGTGGTCGAAAAAGTGGTTAAAGTTTGATATATAAATTGAAGTAAGAAGGTGCACTTTTTTATCATTATTTTTTGATGGATTAGTTGTATACTTGAAGCGTAAATGCATAAAATAGCAGTACAGGCATCCGATCCATATCCATGTTCCATCATCAACGTCAAATCTATGGTGTAGAAAAAATGTCAGTGACTAATCTAATCTGATCTGATGGGGTCCAATCCAATCCATATTCATATGGCATATTCCATCACCATCGTCAAACCGATGGTGTGGGAAAATGTCAGTGATTGATCTGATCTGATGGAGTAGAGTTAATACGTAGGAAGGGCCCATAAATTTGAATTTGCAGTACTTCTTGTCAATAATCAATGTGACGGGACATTGCATTTTGCACGGGAGATTTCAAATATTTTGGAGTAGTTTTTCATGAAATTATAATTACTTTGGGTTTGGGACGGGGAGGGGGCAAAGACGAAAGTTAGTGAGACTTTTTGCTGTGGCACTTGCACAGCTTGCCTTCCAAAAATTGATTTTTGCTGTGGCACTTGCACAGCTTGCCTTCCAAAAATTGATTTTTGGGCATACATACTAATCCTGCGTCTTGACCGTTGGGTTTTCTTTGCCTGATCATGGATGAATAGTATGCGTATGCGGGCCGGGTCCCACAAGAGATAAATGGTGGGACCGGGGAGTAGTATAGGACGGGCGAGGGAAACAGGGAGAGAGGGATGCGAAAGGCCAACTCAGCCAGAGCCAGCAATTGCTTTGATGTCAGCGGTACGTCAGCCACAGCCACCACGAGAGAAGAGGATCACTGCCTCACTGGATCAAGACTAAGGAGTAAGGAGGCTTCTATTGTTAATTGTACACACTTTACTTTGGGGTTTGGACTTTGGACTTTGGAGGGGGAATGTCTCAGACTCGGACCGTCCAACTCCACACGTGGTCCCTCCGCCCGGTGCTGTCGCCTCTTGTCGTCTCACTTTAACCATTGTCTGGTCCCTCTCTCTCTCAAGTGCGTCACGTGTCACCCATTCATTGGTGTTCTCTCCACCCTTATTTCAGCTGCTCGCTATCACCCAGCCCTGACACAGTCAAAGCGTATATCTATCAGAATCGTAGTTGTACAAATCGATTTTTCTTTTTTTTTTTTTTTTTGGTAATGTGGTAGAAATAGATTAACGATAAGATTTAAAAGAGGGGTGGCGGGTGGACGGGTGGGCGGGTGGGTAATGAGTAATAGCAATGGGCAATGTCTCTCTCTCTCTCTCTCTCTCCTCAAAATTAAAAGCTTCAAGTGGGAGACTTTTTGAGTGCCTTGTGCTTGGTGAAGAGGGAGTGGGCGAGTGCGTTTGGGAATGTCTACATTAGAATGTGTCTACTCCGTGGAACATTTCACAGACTTGCATATATTTGACCTTTGACTTTAACTACCATTTTAACCTCTCGAGCCAAGTAAAAATGAAAACAACATATAGTCCCAGTACGATCAACTTCCTCTCTCTCTCAGAGTACAAATCCCTGCTCCTCTCCTGTTCCCCAGAATCCCAACTTACTCTAATTCCCTTCCTTATTGAAATAATTTAGTTTTGTACTATAAATATAATAATAAACAGTAGTCCAAGTCCAACCCTCTTAGTCTCTTACTCCATATATAACGTACGCCAACTCCCTCATCCTGCTTCTTTTACCACCATCCCCTTTAGTCTCTTACTTGCAAAACTAGCTTTTCGATACTGAAATCCTACAACTTGTTGTGTCCTTTCATATATAGTAGATGGTCACATTAGGTAGGTTGTGATTGACCCAGTTCCCTGTCAATCTGGACTTTTGTAAGTTTATAGCCCAGCATGGAGCTTAGAGCTTAGGATCTATGTATGCATGCATCTTGGAAATGTAGGAGTCAAATTTAGGCAGAAACGTACTGTTCAGTAATTCAATATGGGCTGGCATTGACCCGATCCATGTGCAGTTGTGCATCCCTCCTTTCAATCTATCTATCTATCTAGGTCCTAGAAAGGTGGGTATGGACCTGTAATTCATTCATTCATTCATTCATTCATTATTCATGTAGGTATGGTACCAACATACATAGCCCACTGTGTATGCATACTTGGGGTTTGGGTCTGCCCAGGCAATCAGGACTCATACCTCCATTTTGTTGTTATTAATCAAGGAACAACCAGATAGATAAATAAACCCAAGAAAGGAGGGGGGGGGGGGGGTTGGTCATGGAGCAATTAATAACCTGAAATGTTGACTAGTGGTGGTGCAAAATACAAAATAATACAGAGAGAGGCAAGGATAATATATATTATGCGAATGCAGTGTTTGCAGCGCCAGACTGGCGAAATGTGGGCTAATAAGGGTACAAGATATATATAAATATGGGGAAGGGGTTGCAGAAGCTACTCTAATATGATAACATATGAGCTAGGTAGGTATGGGTGAAACGTTAAAACTGCACTATGTGCATGAGTACTACTGTTCTTTTACATGTCCCAGATCACATGGACTATATATACTTATATATATATAGCCATTCAACAATTAAACCAGATGACGAGATTGAGATTTATTCTAGTAAGCAAAGGTTTTGGTTTGACCAACTACTAGCTATAGTACTGTTGATCTTTTCGATTTTTATTTGTTTACTCAAAATCCTTCTGATGGGCCCTAATCCCAGGTCGCCATTAGCTAGAGAGTACTACTGTACCATGGAAACTGGAAAGTAATATATGCCTCTGATAATGCTACCATAGTACCACTTTTATTCAATTAATTTGTGATTTATTACTAGTACTGGATCGACAGATTTCGATACTGATCGATGGGGGGCAGGAGCAGGACTTTTCATTAATTTTGGTGGTCATGACCATGATTAATTATAACCTCATTAATCACATCGCCTGCCAAACATTGTTCCAGTTGCCTCCTGGCTTTAAACATCTGAATTCTGAATCAGTTAATATAAAATTTCTCAACTATTCCTTCATCACATGCCACTTTTTGCTTTCAAATTATTATTTTTTTCAAACTTTGATGTGTTAAGACTACTTTCCTTGACACTTCAAAAGGCCTCGGAGCTCGTTGTGTGTGTGTGTGGGTTTTCTACTTCTCATCTTTTTCAATCAAGAATCATGGTTTCTTTCAGATGCTGCTGCTTTGCTTCAACCATTGCCCACCCCAGAGACAAGAAATATTAAATAGTAACAATGGGAAAACAAGAAAAAGGAGAGACCCAATTCATGCAATCATGGAGTTAGAATAGCTCAATTCGATCTATTCTAACATAAATTGCACCAAGCAGCAACTAATGCTTTTGCTTTAAGAGTAAAAAGCAAACATCTGTGTGTAGTGCACATATACGTGCGAGCTTCTGCATAAGCGATTGCTGCATGCATGGAGCCATGGAGCCATGGAGGGGAAGAAGCCATTAGCTAGGGATTAGGCATCTCGCTGGCACGTGGGCGAAAGCAACATCCGACACATGCAAGCCGATACATGAACATGGACGCGTATCGGGACGTAACAGGGTGAGGTGGGTACTTGATTTGCCCGGACTTGACCATGCATGCTCTCCACCACAACATATCAAAGCCCAAAGTGTCACTCAGCTTTTATTAAAGCTATCATGTCATGTCCTCCACTTCATGCACTATACAGATCACAGTTGCCAATACTACAAAAACTCAAATCGCTTTCAGTTTTTTATTGCACCCATCGATCAAACAAATTCACCAGAACCCACCCACTATGATGCAACTTCTTCGCAGATGACAATTTCTGTAGTTGCCATGTACATGCTTTCAGCTGCTGCTGCTGCATTTCATTTGGTTTGCTTGGGTTACAGTAATGAATGTTCATCCCTTAATTAATTATCTAACCATTTTATATACTTACTTATTTTTCTGTCTCGTCAGGGTAAAATTTAATTATTCACTCTCCTTTTGCCCCCTCTCACTTTCATGGATAATGATTTTAACCCTATTTTAGCTTTCCTGGTCTGGTACTTTTTTTTTTTTTTTTTCTTTTCTTTCTCCTGGTTGATGACTATACGTGTTGGTACAGTGTCTCCATCTACTTACTGTGATCTCTCTCACTCATGTCGGTCAAGTGCCCCCTAAGGTTAGGGAACTGTTCATAAAATCAACCTCTCCTTGTGAAGAATCCAGAATTATTTCAACTGTCTTTGCGTGTATACTTTTCCTTGTCTTACAAAGACAAGATTTAATGAGAGAAACAAGGGTACCTTGCTAGATCTAAGGTTTGGTTTTTCTGCTGGTTTGGTTGAACAGATAGATATTAGCAGTGATTTTTTGTTTTTTTTTTTTAGTTTCCTTTTTAAGAGAGGTTAGGATTAGTGGTAGTATTGAATACAAACTTCAATTTTTATTTTCATAAAAGAGTAATAACATGGAAAGGTTATCTAGAGATTTCATGATTATAGTAACTTCTCATCCACAGTTCCCAACTGAGATGGTATATATAAAATCAAAAGCCATCTTTATACCGGTTACTATTCTTTATGCACGACACGGTCCAGGGAATGCAACTAACAATATTCCACTAAGAAATTCTGAACATTTCAGTTCTTTTTGCCATGGAGGTTGGGCTTTACATATCAGACACTCAGATTATATCACTTCACAGTGTGAAAACATGATTAAGAATCCAAAGTATGATGAAGTATTGTGTTGGGGTAGACCTAATTAATTAATGTCATAAATTAATCATCAGAAAGTTCATGTATGCAACTACAAACCATTTTGTAATTGCAATTGGCATCCTTTGAGAAAGAATATATATATATATATATATAAGATAGGTAAAGCGATATGTTGCATGCTTTATTCTAAAACCCAACATGATTCATGGGAAATCTAGTTAAACTAGGTGCATGCTCAGTTTCATATATGCACTTTTCTATCTGTATGTGGAGAAAGCCATAAATCAGAAATGCAACTTTTTGGAAGATTCTCAACATTTGAATCTTCAATCTTGGATCGAGTTGGCTTAGGTTTTCATTTGTATTTGTTTTCTGTCTATCAAGCATATGGCAATGTATCAAGTAAACTACAAAGTAAGATACAAGATATAGGACATCGGATCCCATTAGGGAGGGTATCCCGTTTTGGGCAAATTTCGTACAAGCAGAGTGGCTACAAGGCCTACTTAGGAAGTCCTTGCAAGGTACACTTTCCTTAATTAAGAAGACAAAATGATACAAAATTAAGATTACCACCTCACCAAACCAATTATTCTTTTGAGACTAGACTCTGGCACTCTGCAGACTGCACCAGCACCAGAGGAAAGAAAGAAAGAGCAAATAGAAAAGGGAAATTAGAGGAATGACCACAAACCACAAGGTGGAGTGGAACCAATACTAGCTGTCTTGTCGGCACACTTTCCCGAGGCCAGTATTGGAATGGAAGGAACTGATGACCATACTTGGGTAGATAACCTAACATCGATTATGGTCGTTTGGTGAAAGAAGAGATATCATTAATCTAAAGTTGACAACCTGACATGGTGGATTATATTAAATTAAAATGAAAGGGTTACTATGAAGTCTTGTGATTCTTATGCCAATCTTTCATCTTTCTGCAATCAGCACTAAGCACAAGCTAAGATTCCTTTTTTTTCTTTCAAGCTGTTTTTGGTTACCCTAATAAAAAAACAGCAGCTCTCGGTAACTTAGGGCAAGGAGTTCATACTTCATAGCCAATCCAAGAGGGTGGGTGTATGACAAGGACCTTTCTGCCCATCGTTTCATGTCGCCAGTTCGGCCAACAGGTGGGACCTCGGGCGCAAACACCCGCTTGACCACAAAGTACCCCACAGTAACATCCTCTTTTGGAAGATGATTGCAGTCATATGGAGAGGGGGCAGTCTTCAGCTAACTTTTTGTAGGGGATTTTCTTTGCTTTTGCCTTTGAACTTTCCATTTGTTCTTTGAAGAGACGTGTGTGAGAGAGATAGAAAACAGGGGGACCATAAGACCATGTAAGGTGGGAGGCACATTTATTCAGAAGTAGAGGAAAAGAAAACATAGGCAAATAGGTTATCTAACTGTGTCTTGGCTTTAGATGGGTGTTAGGATGACAACAGCTTCCAATAGAAACAGTTGAGAGGGGGCCTGTGGACCATGGTCCCCTGTAAGAACCGCTGGCTTGTCTGGTTATGCTTAATTGGATTATTTTTTACATGGGGAGATGCGTTTTCTGTATGAGTTTGGGTATATATGTGTGAGGTATTGTTGAAATCTCTCTCACCCCTTTCAAACGCATGTAAAAATGGGGAGGTGGTGTGGTATCTTGTGTCACACTGCAATTGAACTCCAAGAGAAATGGCAGGGGGTATGTATGTATGATTGTGTCTTGTGTAGTATTATTCTTTGTTACCACCGTTTTCTCAAATCTCAACTTCAACAAGTCATTTCAGAGAGAGGAGGATAAACATTGCCTCTCCGAGCTGTTAACCTCCGCCACCCCTCCTGAATCTTAAAACATGACCCCCAACCCACCAAACCTCTCTCTCTCTCTCTCTCCCTCTAAGTGAAAATCACGTGCCTATTACGTGGCTATGATGGTTGACTACATGCTTAGTCATAGAAATCTTCCCAGCAGACCAGACAATAGTATTAGTTTAGAAATCGTTTCGTACCTCTATATTAGACCTGGCAAAAAGTTGACCCAACCCGTGAATCCGACCCAACCCAACCCAACCCAACCCAATCCAAAAAAATAGGGTTAGGGTCTCATATTTAGCAACCCGAATGTGAAAATGACCCAACTCGAAAAAATCTGGATTGGGTTGGGTTGGGTCATGGGTCAACCCGCTGACCCGATTGTCAAGTCTAATTGTGATTATTTATGCATTGTTAGAAGTTTCCACTCTATTTTTTTTCTATTTAGTCTTTACTTTTTATTGTTTACTCTTTAAATTGTTAAATATTCAAGCTTTTATTTTATATTTGAAATTTTAAGGTTAATTCTTTTAATTTTGATATTTTTCATGTAAATTTTTATTTTTTTAAATTTCAATTAATTTTTGGGATGACCCAAATTGATCCATGAGTCAACCCTAACCCAAACATTTAGAGTTAGGGTCTAGCATTTGACAACCCAACCCGAAATACCTTGACCCGAACCGAACTCGACCCACCCAACCCGATTGCCAGGTCTACTCTATATCTAGCAACATGGGATGGTGAAATTTTGGATATTGTAATACGTCCTTGTGGGTTATAGAGTAGCTGACCGTCCACCCTCTAGAGTTAAAACCAATAAAAATGATTTCATTTCTGATATTACAGAAAATGACTTCGTTTTCAAATTATTATTAAGATTTTTTTTGTTGAAAATAATTAGATAATAACTATCGCATCCGAGTGCCAGGAAGAACTAAAACGAAATGATTTCACACCACGTGGCTTCCACACCTCCCACTAAATTATTAGGATGAACAAATGTTTTCTCTGCAGAGGGTGTTGGTGTTGGTCCCGTCCTCCAATATGCAAAGCCATCATGGAAGGCGGAGGCAAAGCCAAAATCAAAATCAAATCAAGAAAGGCAACAGACATCAACATAAACACACTTTAGAACCATCCCTGTTTTAGATAGTAATCATGGTTAAGAGTACCTGGACTTGGGTTTGGACTGTAGACTCCCCCTTCCTCGTTTAAAACTCTCATGTGGCCATAAGTAATTTGGACCCACGAATGTTGGCATAGAGTAGACTAAGAACGTGTGTTTTGGGCCCTGAGACCGAGTAATCATGGAAAGAGGGAATCGATATTTCAGATTCTCCCTATCCACTTTCCCTGTTACTGTAGGACTCCCAACGTGCCTCACTAGTCACTAGTAGTAGACATTAAGAGCAATAAAAGAAGACCTTTCCACGACCAACCCAACACCAGAAAGGGATTTTGAAATGACATATTTGCCCCCATACATTTGGAGAGAAGATTTGCATTTCACATCACCAATGTTCTGAGGTTACGACTCAAAACTGACTTTTTGGTCCTACACTCCGCCGTGGAACCATGTTGGATGTAGAACAGTAACCCACCGACAACTATGTTGAACCAACTTCCGGATAAGTGAATTTCTCGGATGACAAACGAGCCCCAGCTGAAATTGACATTGAGCAAAGCTATGAAGCTGTAGAGCCAGCTGATTATTAAGGCCATTCTTTTTTTACAAGATTCTTGTGAAATGAAATTGATACATAGAGCAGATGCTTACCTTATATCCAAGCAGATTTCTGCTAATACGGCGCAGGTATGGATGTCTGTAGATTCCTATCAGATAGTTCATATTTCATGAAGCAAAAAGAAACCCCTCTCCCGAGAATAGCTGGAAAAGCCACTAATCATGGAAAGGATTTTTCTTCTCAATAAGTGCAGGTTAGACAATGCAACCAAAAAAAACAAAAAAAAAAAGAAACAAAGGTTGCTTAGACAAAACGATTCCCCCACCCCGTCCCTAAGAAATAAAATAAAAAAACAAATAAATACAACACAGACCAAGATGATTATGAGATATTTCACTCAAACACTGAAATTTCTCCATTCCAACCGCATGAAGCAATCACATTAGGTACGTGGGGATGGAAAGCAACATCTAAACAAGCCTGCTCATATGCTTTTATTTTCCTGATAAGGTCAGAGGATCTATAGCTGTAGAAGTATATACAACCATCAGAAGAGCCTGAGGCAAGTGTCTCACCATCCAAACTGAAATTGCATTTGATGGGGAACCCTGATACTCCATGACTCTCGTACCTCTTGTACTTGTCTAACTTGAAAGGAGGATTGGACGAGAAGATGGCAATATAGTTCCCATGTGACTGTGCAATGAAGACTGGATCAAAAGGGTGATATCTCACACATGGACAGGTATAGGCTTCCACATAAACCTGATACAGAGGAAAATATCAACTTTGATGGTCATTCTCAGTTAATATCTAGATCCAAACACAATTGCCATCTGCTAAAGACAAAAATGAGAAATGAATTACTGCAATTTATTCTGGACTGATGTTCGGAACTCATTTCACACGATTGGGCAATAAAAGCTAGCATGAACCATACTTGGGAGTCAATTAGATAATGAAACAAGGGAAAATCTATGATACGGAAAGGTATCATATTGGTAGACTTTAACCAATCAATAGCCGATTTATCACTTTTGGTGAATATGGGTTATCTCAGGTAACTGGTTTCAGAAACAACCGATTATTAATTTAGAAAGGAAAAATAGTATCCCTTTCAAAACAGAAAGACGTTAAGGTTTTCGGTCGTTAAGATGCTATTAGCTGTTTGTCTCCCCCATCTCTCTCCAAGTTCCAACCCCCATTGGTCACAACGAACCCGACAAAGGTAATATCATTTCCTATGTTGGTATATTTTTTGGGAGGAAGGAGCTCCCTCGAAGAAGCTCCGTCAAGCGAGAGTCTATCACAAACTCATACGAAACAGTGACATGGTTTAGATGAAGGGCCCAAGTGGGTCAATCAAATCAAACCTGCAGAACATAGGGGATCAAACCATGGGCCTATTTTTGAAACCGAACTGGTATTACCAGTTTCTAGAAAACTGTTAATCAAAACCAAACCAAAGCCGATTGGTCAACTGGTTGATCAGTTCGTTTCATCAGTTATTCGGTTTTTTTATATTAACAATATATATTATAAAAAATATATAAATATATAATAAAAAACTAGAAATATATAAAATATTACATTTTAAATAATAAATAATATATTATTATAAATATATATTTATATATAATGCATATTTATTAATTTATAACATATAGAAAATATAAAATGTATAAAAAATATATATAATATACATAAATATACATAAAATATATAGAAATATATGAAATATATGTATACTAGTTGGTTCAGTTAAGTGCCAGTTTTCTATACTGGTTAACCGGAAGCGAACCAGTACCTTTGGTTTTTAAAAATACCAAAATGAAACCGAACTGACTGGTTTGGTTAACGGATTTTCGGTTCAGTTCGTTTTTTCAATTTTTCTTGCTAACCCCTAGCAGAACATGTGCAGAAACAGTCCCCATACTTGAGCTACAACTTCTGTGTAACCTCTCTCTAGGCTGTCCCTGAGAGCAGAAGTTCAGATCTTCAAGGACTTGGAGTCATTGCAGTACAATTGGCCCAAGAAAATTAAACCAACACAGTTGCAAAGATTAAGAATTTGTTAGAGAATGAAGATGATTAATGCACCATAGCAAGCTTAAATGACTATTTGGAACTATACTCTGATGCAAATTCTACACTGCGAAATTTGATCAGGTACTTCAAGTCTGAGGATTACAATAGTGCTGATGTATACGCAAGTGCAGTCATGGAATCGGCTTCAACATGTAACTCCTAGTTTGAGGAAGGTGTAATGACTCCATTAACGAAGGAGAGCAACAATTTCATTTAGTTGTGTGAGATTGCCATGGCCATCAGCAATTTGCCTCCTGTGTTTCCATTTGCCTCACGGGTGATCTCAATCATTAGTCATCTGTTTATAGACAAGTGATCCACATTTGTGTGCATTGGTGTCCAAGTAGTAGTTTATATCTATACTTATATATAACCCATCTACTTTGTGTGATGGACGTCAGGAGGTGCTCCATAGAATTCACGGAGGCTGTTCACATGTTCGACTAGGAGACGGAGATTGGAAGAAGACGAGCACAGGAGTGGGTAACACGGGTAACGGATAGGTTAAAAAGTCTTTGAGTTTTTGGGTTTTTAAAATATTTTTTAACTGAAGTAAATGAAAAAATAGTTACCTGTTACTTAAGTATATCCAGTACCAATATATATGTGGCACTAATACGGGTTTTAGATATGATATTGTTTCCGGTATCATAGTCAGACCCAAGAAATAATGCCCAACCACCAAAGTATGAACTTGCTCCAGTCACCACCCTTTATATATTCAACCACCACCCAAATGTAAAGCAATATAAACAATGCCAACCAGCCTTGTTTGTCTTTTTTATAGTAAAAATAAAATTTCATTAGAAAGAAAAAAAATATGATACAACCTAGCCAGGTGTCAAGGCAACACCTGCATACAAACTAAAATATCACAATCAACTCAATTACAAGTCAAAATATATTATCCAGATGACATATTTGGAACCCCAGAACTTCACCAAACTTATCCCCAAGGTCCTCTTTGGTAACCTGTCTAAATTCAGGTAATACCAGGACCCATTCTGCAACAGATTTGCCAACAGCCGCCACCATCCCATCCAGATTCCAAGCTTTGTCTTCAATAACTTTACTGTTTTTTTCCTTCCAGATGTTCCAGCAAATTGCAAACAGAATGCAACTCCAAATCAACCTTGCTTTCTCTTATCTTTGGCTATGATGAAAAAATCTCCGAAGGGAGCCTTGACTGAAAGTCTCTTACCCTGAATACAAATGAATCCAAATATTTTGCAAGAAATAAACAGATGGTGAACAGTTTCCTCCTGTTGTTTGCATAGCAAACATATATTAGCCATATTGAAGCCCCTACATTTCAAGTGATCCACCATCAAGATGCTATCCATGGCCACAAGCCATGCAAAGGCTTCAACCCTAGGGGGAACCAGATTTCCCCACACACCTTCAGCTTGATTTAAACTTAAACGGTCCCTACGGAGAGCTAAATAGCAGGACTTCACAGAGAATTTCCCATTTGAGCAATTGTCCTCCCTTCTCTCATAACAGTGAAGAATAGTCACCTTAGCCTCAGCCCGCCTATACAGCCTTGGGCACAAGTCACTCAAATTTCCAACCCCACACCAATCATCTTCCCAAAACCAGATTCTTTCTCCATCCCCATTGCACATGGTCATAATTTTCAATATCAATCTTACAAACCAGCCCCGCTCTTCCACTCCTCAATCTTGAGTCAATACACTCACTTCCACTAAAACTTCATCCAAAATATGTCTACTTCCACAAAAGCCGTATGGGTCTCTCCCTCCGCCTCATGCAACATTTTCTGAGTCTTTTTGATAAAACCTTTGGTAACCATTTATATGGGCTGCTGATTAAGCTCATTGACCTAAAATCTCTCGACTCCACAGCACCATCCTTCTTTGGATTTAAAGAAACAATATTGCATTAGCCATCCTCTCCAGCACCTTCCCCTATGGAATTCCTTAAACATCAAGACAAGCTCTTCTTGTAGCAATTTCCAGCAAGCCTTGATAAAAAAGAAATGGAACCTGTCTGGTCCCAGCACCTTATCCCGATTTATATCTTTTAAGGCTTCCTTAATTTCACCCATCTCGAACTCCCTCTCAATATAATTTGTTGAGAACTCATTCAATTTCTTGGGAAGCATCTGCCCAAGGGACATCAAACTCCACACTCTCAAAGTATACAAGTTTTTCTAGTACCCCACCACCTTCTCCTGAATTTCATTCCATGACTCCACCATTTCCTCCCCCACTTTTATTCTTGAGATAAAGTTCCTCCTTCTAGCATTAGCACTAGCATAGACATGAAAGAAGGCAATGTTTTTGTCACCTACTTTCAGCCATGTAACTCTCGGCTTTTGCCTCCAGCTCTCCTCTTCTCCATGAATTATCCTTTTCCAACTCAGCTTCCAATCTTTCTATCCCCAGCTTTTCCTCCCTAGAAACAGTTCCTCCCCCAGTCTGTCCAAATGAACCATTCCAGAAAGTTTGGGTTGTCAAGCCACATATTTTCAAACTTAAATGGTTTTGGACCAAAACTCACCACAAACATTCTAAGAATTATTGGCTTATGATCTAACATACAAAATGGTAATGCTTCTTGTACCATCTCCTCCACATGCTCCTCCCAATCTCCTAAGAAAAGAAACTTATCCAATCTTCTTAATATAGGTGGGCATTTCCCATTTGTCCAGGTGAACCTACAACCACTTTGTAAAGGATCTATTAGGCCATTCCCCCATTTGCCTTGCTACATAAAAATCACCCCCTAAACATCAACGGCCCCCATTCCTAAATTAAAATCACTCTTCATTTTCCCCATAAATATTTGTAAGCCCCCACCCTTCACTCACCTTCCACCATTTGGAAACAGAATGAAATTGAAAACACTCCCTACTTCTCTCTAATCTTTCCAAGGATCCTTGGGTCCCAAATGACAACCAATCCACCCAATAGACCTACTGCATTCACATCCACCCACTCCCCATTATCAGACCCCTAAATTTCATTATTCATTCTTAGATCAAATGTCTCCAGCTTCATCTCTTGGAGCATCATCACATTTTGATTATGAATTCTAAAAACATTCCTTACTAACACTCTTCTTTTTCTTCTCTCAATCCCCTAATATTCCATGATACCAACTTCATCTTTGGATTCCAATTTCAACCCCCTCCCTCTAAATTTACAACAACCTACCTCTACTCTTCATCGACTATTCCTTCTTCCCTCCCTTCTCCTTCCTCACACACCTTACCCCCTTCCCCAATAGCTTTCTTTTTTATTATATTGTTCTCTTATTCTTTTCTCAAGATGTTCAATTGCCTTCCTCACTACCCCCACCCCAGAAAGAATAAGCCGAGTGACTTCATAATCTTCACTTAACTGTCCACTAGTTGATCAATAACTACCATCCCCTTCTTAGTGTTATCTTCCCCTATAACCTCTTCAGCTTCGACCCCCCTTTGTCTCCTCTTCTCCCTCCCTTGAATCCCCTGTGCACTCCTATTCTTCCGTTTCTCTCCTTTCAACCCTTGCACTATTTTCTATTATAAACCCTATGTTGATCCTCCCTAGGTTTTTCCTCTTCAATCTGCTTCCCCCTATGTCCGCTCCTTCAAACGCAGACCCCTCTTATCTCCCTCCCAATCAAGATCTCCCAATCTCAATGGATAAGCTGGAGAAGATAGATAGCCCAAACTTATATCATTGTTCAGTTGAGCAATGATTTTTAGAGTTTTTGCTTCTGTCTTTCTATGCTCTCTACCATCACTTCAATTGTCCCCTACCCACCATTCACCAAGGTTCAAAGCTTTGATATGTATCAAGTCGTATCTGCCGATACGATACGTATTAGTGGCCTCCCAATACGCCCCTACAAGGGGTGTTTCGGGGTCTGACCTGGTTCAGGGGGTAGATGGGCCTTAAACTGACCCCTCTCAACCAGTTTGAAAAAAAAAAGAAAACTAAAAAAAAACCAAAAAGTGAGCAAAGATACAAGCCTATACGCCTCAACAGATACCGATGTATCGGCCTGTATCAATATTTTGAACCTTTCCATTCACTACTTTTTTATCAGTTTTTTTTTATTATTATTATTTTTTTATTAGTCCTTTCCATTCACTATGTCTCCATCAACATATTCTACTTCCCCCTAAACTCTCTTCACATCCTCGGCTTCGGCTATGTTGTTTATTGATTGAACTCCAACTAATGAAACTTTATGATGTTACGAAAGTTTCTCTTGGTTTATGTCCTTGCTTCAATCCCACCTTGGTGTTAGTTCTTCATCTTACAATACTTTCAGATTGCTACAAGTCTTCCTTTCAACCAAAAATAGATGGGGGATATCTCATCTTCTTTTCTTTTGTAGCAACTATTTTCACGCCATTCTCATACCTTATTGCTGTTAGACAGCGTATGCCCTTAGCTCCAATCAGATTGATGTGCTGATACATTTATTGTAAATGAGTAAAAGTACATAATTGTTTCATGTTGTGATTGGTATGTTTCTGTGTAATTACCCCTTAAACTGGACACTTTTGAGACTCGTGTTAGTTTAGAATGTTCTCAGTCGTTGGATAGACTTGGGGAGTTTATCCTACCAAGGCTAACACTGATGTGCTGCCAAAGAAGTTGGGGTAGCTTGTCTCAACTGCTAGGGTTGGACCCGAAGCACATGTAGTGTGTGTTTGTTGGAAGCACTGAACTCAGACCATTTTTCAGTCATGCCCTAGACCTTGGAGACTGGTAGGAAAAACTGGAAAGTTACACATAACCCCTACACTCGATTATGGTACTGCACTGGGTGTCGGGTCGGGCTATCTTTGATATGCCAATCAATGAGATCCTTTGGGGGTCAAAACTTGGGTATGTTGAGGCAATCTGAAAATTCACTCGAGTGGGTGATCATAGTGACAGGATCAGCCCCTTTGTCAGACAAAGTGAATGATCGAGACTGCACTCTCTCTAATGGAAACCAAAACTACCGGTAATCGATTTCAACCATGTTTGAGATTTGTTTTGCAAAATATATTTATATGATAATATATATTATATTTTAAGAAAAAGGTTTGCAAAAGGTTTTTACTTCCCGGGACCCATCTGAGCAGAGAGTGCAACACTGCACCTTGTAGCCGGAGGAGAGGTCCTTCCTTGTCGGGCAATGTTTGATCATTGTGGGCTGAGAGGTTAAGTGTAAGAGACCATTAAGGGTTGTTTACCTAATGGGCTATATCTTACTTAAGTCCATTGTCCTTGGGCCTTTATAGGATGGCTAGACTCAAGGATCATTTAACTGTAAATGTTGGGCCCATTAAGAGCCAATACTGATGGACTCAAGGGTTCATTGACAGTGAATTTGCTTAGGCCTTTTCTCAAAGGCCGGGCTGAACCCATGTGGGCTTATGTAAGGTCATTGTTGGGGTCCCATGCCATACAAAGTGAACCTAAATGGGATAGCTGTTAGACAGTGTATGCCCTTAGCTCCAATCAAAATGATGTACACTATGACATTTATTATAAATGAATAAAGTACATATTTGATTCATGTTATTATGGTGTGTTTCTCTGTAATACCCTAAAACTTGACACATATGAGACTCGTGTTAGTTTAGAATCTTCACAGCCGTTGATAGATCTGGGGAGATTTATCCTGCCAAGGCTGACACTGATGTGCTGCCAAGTTGGTTGGAGTGGCTTGTCTCAACTGCCAGGGTGAGACTTGAGGTACATGTAGTGAGGGTTTTCTTGAAACCCTGAACCGGACCAAAATTCCCATATTGCCCTGGACCTTGGAGATAGATGGGCAAAACTGGAATGTTACAGCTAACCCCTAAACTCGATTATGGTACTGCACTGGGTGTCGGATTGGGTTGTCTTTGATATGCCAATCAATGAGATCCTTAGAGGGGGTCAGAACCTGGGTATGTTGGGACAGTCTGAGAGTTCATCTGAGTGGGTGATCACAGTGGCAGGATCAGCCCCTTTGTCGGACAAAGTGAATGATCGAGGATGCACTCTCTCTGATGGAAACCAAAACTGCCGGCAATCGATTTCAACCGTTGAAATTTGTTTTGCAAAATATATTTATATAGAGATATACATATATATATTATGGTTTCAACATATTTGCAAAAGGTTTTAATTCACAGGATCCATGTGAGTAGAGAGTGCAACACTGTTCTTTGCAGCCGAGGGAGAGGTCCTCTCTTGTCGGACAGTATTTGATCATTATGGGCTGAGAGGTGAAGTGTAAGACCATTGAGGGTAATACCTGATGGGCTAATCTTGCATCTGCAGTCCTTGGGTTTTTATAAGGTAGCTTGACCCAAGGACCATTTAGTGTAAATGTTGGGCCCATTAAGAGCCCATGGTGATGGACTCAGGGGTTTACTATCTCCTACAGTGAATTCGGCCAGGCCTTGTAACAGAGGTTGGGCTGAACCCATGTGGCTGATGTGTAGATCAATGTTTAGGTCCCACGCCATACAAGGATAGCCAACTGGGCAGCAGATTAAGAGGTTAAGTGAGCACATAGACTTAATGGGCCTAAAGCCCAATTCGAACTAGCTTATTAAGATTAATTAAATGAGGGCGGTTCTGGAATTTGGATCAGTAGATAGGATAAAGGATTATCCCTATCCACTCAAAGAATCTAGATCCAAATAAAGATTTGGATAAGGAAACTCCTAATTTGATTAGGAAGGCTGATCTTTATTTGCAGATAAGATAAGGGATTATCCTTATCTCTTAAAGAGAGTCCAGATCCAAACAAAAGATTTGGATTAGGAAACTCCTAATAGGATTAGGAGAACCTCTCTTTAAGGCTATAAATAGGAGCAGGGCAAACCCTCAAGACATAATAGATAATCTGCTGAATTAAGAGAGAAGACAATATACAGTTCGACTGCTTCTGTCATCTGCTCTTGTTCCTGCTCTTGCTGCCCTACCCAGTTCGATCTCCACCAGTGGGAGTGATCAAGAACGATTCTTGATATTTCCTTTTGCTAGAAGAGGCATTCTGAAGTCGTGCTCACCAGCCCTCCATCATATTCTTGTTGAAGAATTCGGTGCTTGCTGAAGAACTGTCTTGCTGATTCTGCTTCACCTCGCACCGTTTCATCTTCGGTGGAAGCAGTCTTTGGTTTACTCCTTGGGCGTGAACACCTTCATTGGGGGTTTACTATTACTCCGTTTCAGGTATATTCCTCCACTCCCTTTTGGTTTCAGATCTGATCCAGTTTGGTTTCAAGATTGATCCTTGAAAATGCAGTTTTTGAAATTTCACCCAACCCTCCTACTAGGTTCGGCCATCCATATGATGGATCTCTCATCCCTTCAGTGGTATCAGAGCCAGGTTCAAATCTTGAACCAAATTAAACCAGATCTGGATCTGCGCAAATGGGCAGAAGGCGTTCTACCCGATTAGCGTAGTTAGCGTTTTCTGGGAAATTGGTTCCTAGTTTTTGGGCGATTGATCTGAAATTAAATCTTTATAGGTCTGATTTATAGTTAGAATTGTTTTATATTTTTTTCTTGATTTTTGGGTTGTTCGTATGGTGGAGGTCGAATTCTTTAATGGCACAAGAAATCTGCGCACCTGCTGTTCTATTCATTCTTGGTCTGTAATTACTTTTTTTTTTTATTTTAGACGGAAGGTATAGGAATTCAATTCTGATGTAATATTAATAAAAAATAGGTTTTCTATTTTATTTCATTTGAAGATGAAGGAAAGCGCAAAGGAGAAATTTTCGCAGATATGGGTTCAGCCATCTGCGATTTGCAGTTTTGGAAATTGCATACTGCGATCTAATTTTTGTTTTGCAGGGAAGCAGTACTACGAGCAACCCTCCTACTGATTCTTGATTGTCTTGTATCAATTATTTAATTTCATATCATCATTCTTGAATTAAATCTTGAATTAAAAATCAAACCCTAGACCCATTCGAACCAGATTGGACCAAACTGGTTGGACCGAATCTGTGGTTCAATGGGGGCTGTTCTCAGCCCTAAAATTTCATATTTGGGTCAAGGAGTTGATGATTAATTGCAAGATGCAATTCAGCCCACATCTGTAAAACCCAATTTTAATCTGTTAAAACTGCTTTAGCCCAATTCAGCATAAAAGCTATATGGGCCGAACTGCTCTTTGTCGTTCAGCCCATATACCTAGATAATATTAATTAGTAATATTATGAATTTATATGGGCTTTAATTATGGGTTTTACAGTTATTAAATTGATTGGATCAATTATGGTTTTCATGCATGTGATGTATGGATGTGTGATGTGCAACGTTCATGGGCCTTAAGTACTTGGCCCATGCTGATTCGATAAGTGGCTCTTACGCACACCATGGATGAATGGACATCATTGCCATAGTGTCCTTAAGATCATTGGATGATCTCCCTTCGTGGTGAGCCCCACACCAGCTTCCTCCCCAAGAGGAACCGCACGAAACCCTAGCCGTTTAGGGCTCATCTAAATCTGGCTTTATGAAAGACAGTGGGAACCACTTTGGTTTGACCTAAATTAAACTAGGGCGTAATATTTCATTTACTCCGTTGAAATATGAGTGCATGTGATAGGGAGATTCATGTGATGAACTTTCTAAAGGCCTTCTATCATTAACATGAAGATGGGTCCTTCAGTAATGAGGAGATGCACCGTAAAATTGGGCTATCTATTTGCTGCTGGATCTATTGGATTGTTTCATATGATAGGGGCGTCATAGACCGATGTGGGAGAGGTCTATCCTAAAATGGAACTCTCTCACGGTACCTTGGCGTTCACGAATATGATGGGTGAGCACTCACTGGACAGAAAGGTTTAACCTAAAATGGCAATGAACCTTGTCTGACAGAGGCCAAAAGGGAAAACTCATAAGATGAGCGGATGTGATCCTTCACAGAAGGTGATGGGTTATGCAGCTGAAACAATTGGCTCCATGCACCCTATGTGATTTCCCACATTTCCAGAGACATAATTCGCAGTCTCCGTCACTGAGATAGGAGGGAAATCTCGGAGATGAATAAATGGAAATGGAACATAGATTAAAAGCCATATCTATGTAGATAACATGAATCAAATAAGGTTGTGGACTAATATTTGCTTTGCCCTTTATCAGAAATGGCAAACGGTCAATTCGCTAAACTGTTGGACGACAACAAGTTTAGGGGCCCAAATTATGCTGACTGGTATCGTAACCTTATGATGGTCCTAACGTCCGAGAAATTGGACAAGGTAGCTAAGAACCCAGCTCCGGAACGTCCGGGTGATAGGGCTTCTGAGGCCCGCAGGAGGGACTATCAAGAATGGGAGGAGAAAAATTCTCTTGCCCGGTGCTATATCATAGCCTCCTTAGATAATCAGATACAACGACAATTCGATCGAGGAGAAAAATTCTCTTGCCCGGTGCTATATCATAGCCTCCTTAGATAATCAGATACAGCGACAATTCGATCAGATAGAATTGTCTAAGGATATCTTGGATAGTCTAAGGCCAATGTATAAGGAGAAGAATCGTTCTACTCGTCAAAAGGTCCTGAAACAGTTCATGACCGCACAAATGTCCAAGAACCAGCTAGTTCATGACCATTGTCTTAAGATGATGGGATACATCAATGAACTGGAGGCTCTTGGATCTGGGCAAGATCATGTCACCAAAGTTAATGCCATCTTGAACTCTTTGCCTCCTTCCTTCAATCAGTTCATCATGAACTATAACATGAACAAGCTAAATGTTAGCATCCAGAAACTCAGCAATATGTTGTAGAGGGCCGAAGAACTGATAAAGAAGGATGAACCCATTGCCATGCTTGTTGAAGGTGGCAAATCGGGCAAGAAGAAGAGGAAGGCAAAGAATAAGCCTTAGAAGAAAATTAGCAAGCCCAAAAGGCAGAGGAAGGACAAAGCATCAGATGCTTGTCACTTCTGCAAGCAAGCCGACCACTGGAAGAGGAACTGTCCTCAGTACCTGGAGACCAAGAAACAAGGTAATTTCGAATCCTTTGTCATAAAAAACCAATATGTTGTATTAACTCCGGGGCTTCTACTCATGCATGTAATACATTGCAGGGGTTCAGGACAAGTAGAAGACTGAGTGACAGAGAGGTGATTCTTTACTTGGGGACTTCTACAAGTATTGCAGCTACAACCATAGGAAATGTAGAATTGTATTTCAGAGAATGATCACTTACATTAAAAGATTGTCTTTATATACCCAATTTGAGAAGAAATTTGAATTCTGTTTCAAAACTGTGTGGGGATGGATATTCTGTTATCTTTAGTAATATGATTACTATTAAAAGAAATAACAAATTCCTCGCATATGGAGAACTTGAGAATGGCCTCTATGTTCTTCATCCTTCTCTGAAAACAAATATAACCGAAACTACGTCGGATAATAACCCCAAGAAAAGAACCCGTGATACAGTTAATCCCACGTGCCTGTGGCATTACCAACTTGGCCACATTAACATAGATCACATCGCAAGGTTGGTAAAGGATGGTCCTTTGGATTTTCTAACTGTAGAAGATCTTTCAACCTGTGAACCTTGCCTTCAGGGTAAGATGACAAAACGACCATTTAACGATAAACCTGAAAGATCGACAGGAACACTTGACCTTATACATATTGATGTATGTGGTCCCATGAATGTTAGGACACGTAACTAGCACGTTTATTTCATAACCTTTACCGATGATTACTCACAGTATGGTTACGTGTACCTAATGAGACATAAGTTTGAATCTTTTGAAAAGTTCAAAGAATTCAGACAAGAAGTCAAGAAACAGTTAGGGAGAGAAATTAAGACCCTTCGATCAGATCGAGGTGGCGAGTATCTCTCTAACGAATTCAGGGACTACTTAAAGGACAATGGGATAGTATCACAACTAGCTCCTCTTGCTACACCACAGCTAAACGGTGTGTTAGAAAGAAGGAACCGGACTTTATTGGATATGGTCCGATCACTTCTCGTACACTCAGAGCTACCCACATCCTTTTGGGGGTACACATTAAAGACTGCGATATACGTGCTGAACCGAGTTCCAACCAAATCCGTTCCGAAGACTCCCTATGAACTTTGGACCGGTAAGAAACCAAGTGTGGGACACTGGAAAATTTGGAGTTGTCCGACACATGTTAAAAGAATGAGTGTTGACAAATTGGAATCCAAGACCAGTCGTTGCCTATTTGTAGGTTACCCAAGAGGCTCTATAGGGTATTTGTTCTATGACCCAGGAGAACAGAAGTTGTTCCGTAGTCGAAATGCCCATTTCTTAAAAGATGATTACATCTTGAACAATCATTGTCAAGAAGTTGTTCTTGATGAGGAGAGCTTAGGGGTAGTGGGAGATGTCCCACAAACTCCAGTTAATAACAAACCTAGGAGATCTACCCGGGATTCCAGGCCTCCAGTTCGTTACGGCTATGACCAAGAAAGTTACTTGGTGGAAGCCACGACTAGTGAGGAGGACCCCGCGACTTATAAGGAAACTATGTTGGACATTGATTCCTTGAAGTGGGTAGATGCCATAAGAGCAAAAATGAACTCAATGGAGACCAATGGAGTCTGGACTCTGGTAGATCCGCCCCCTGGGGTAAAAGCAATTGGTTGCAAATGGATCTATAAGAGGAAGGGCCTCGATGATAAGGTTGAGACCTACAAGGCTCGTCTTGTGGCGAAAGGGTACACTCAGAAAGAAAGAAACGATTATGAGGAAACCTTTTCGCCCGTGGCCATGCTTAAATTTATTAGGATCCTGCTACCTGTAGCAGCATACCATGACTATGAAATTTGGCAAATGGATGTCAAAACCACGCTCCTGAATGGAGATCTTACTGAAAATATCTATATGCAGCAACCGTAAGGTTTCATACCTGCAGGTCAGAAGCACATGGTATGTAAACTTAATCGATCCATATATGGACTTAAGCAAGCTTCTAGGAGTTGGAACATCCGGTTTAACTCTACTGTCAAACAATTTGACTTTGAGCAAAATCCGGATGAGCCCTGTGTTTATAGGAAAAACAATGGCGATAAGGTTACGTTCTTGGTTCTGTATGTAGATGACATTCTACTCATTGGGAATGATGTAGGAATGTTAACTACGGTGAAAGTATGGCTTTCACAACAATTCTCCATGAAAGATCTTGGAGAAGCCTCCTACATATTAGGTCTTTGACTCTATGGAGATAGATCGAAGAGGATAACAGAATTATCCCAGTCTTCTTACATTGACAAAATAGTCAAGAGATACAGCATGGAGAACTCCAAGAAAGGAAACGTTCCTTTCAGGCATGGAGTCACTCTCTCTAGGGGTATGCCTCCCGAAGAGATTGAGGGCATGAAAGATGTTCCCTATGCCTCAACCATAGGGAGCATCATGTATGCCATGTTGTGCACTCGTCCCGACATTCCTTAGGCAGTGAGTGTGGTAAGCAGATATCAATCTAACCCAGGGCAAGAGCACTGGACCGCTGTGAAAAACATACTAAAATACCTTCAAAGGACAAAAGAGTTTTGTCTGGTATTCGATGGTAGTTTACTACAGATCTAGGGGTATACTGATGCCGATTTCCAGTCAGATCCAGATGATAGAAAGTCCACATCTGGTTATATCTTCACTAAAGGATTGTTGACAGGTGTATTATATGTACTGTACACAGGTTTAGTACCCGCAAGGGTATTTTTGTAATTTTACAATCCTATTGTGTTGTACGGCCAGTATAGTATAAATACAATGCTTCACTCGACTAAAGTAGAACTTTTGAGGCCTCAACTCAGTTGCCTCTTCTTCTTCTTCTTCTTCTTCCTTCCTCCTTTCCTCTTCTCCTTCTTCTCCTGCTCAACATGGTATCAAAGCAGGACCATCCATGCCTGGAAAACAACCAGCCGAGGTCTCTCTCCACTGCTGTGTAGAAGCTTAGTCCTGATGCTCGAAGACAAGGAAGAGGAAGTATTCTCTAGTGCTACTGCTAGTCTCCACTACCGAGTAGGGTTCTGCTACAAGAAAGCTGACTGTTCAACTTCCTAGCGCAGAAAAGGGTTCTGCTACAAGTTTTTTTCTTCTTCTTCCTTCATCCTTCAGCCTTAGGTGCTAGTAACTGGAGTTGCTCGGCTAAGAAGATTGTAGAAAACCATCCCAGATGTACGAAGGAAGGTTCTGATTTGAAGAGAAGTTCGAGTCCTTGACTGTACTGCCTATTTACAGTTCGGGTGACCTAGGTACTGAACTGTTTTTTTCTGTTTATGGTTCTCTTCTTGTACGACTGTTGATGTCCCAAAATCTGAGTAGGGACTGTTGAACCCTAGACCCTAAGTGACTGTTTGGCTGCCCTGGAAAGTGGATATCAGCCGATTAGGTGTGGTGAACCACCACTCATATTGCTGTTCCTACTGAGTTTTTTTTTTTTTTTTTTTTTTTTTTTTTTTTTTTTTTTTTTTCAGCTGAGAAGCTGTATTAAAGTTGTAAAACTGTAGGTCATTCAGACCTGGTTACACTGCAAGTGTAGTTCATATATTGTTCTGTGGACTCCTACACAGTGTAGGTCATACAACCTAGTACTGCTACTGCAGTGTTTGTGCTTGGTTCCCTGTGAAACTGAAAATCTGCAAGTGCCTAGTTGTGAATTGTTGCAGCTCTGTAAGGCAGTGTGCCTTTGGTTTTGTGTACTTCTAAACCTAGAATCATGAATAGTGAAGATTCAGCTACATCCGGAATCTCCACAATGCTGAATGGAATGAGTGGGAATAGTGACCTATCCTTCCCTATGGTTATTGTTCTTCTTGATGGGTTAAACTACCTAGAGTGGTCAAAGGGGGATCAAGCTATACATAACTGCAAGGGGAAAAATAGGCTACATAAATGGAAGAATCAAAGAACCAACTTCTAGAAATGCAGAACATGATAGATGGGATCAGGAGAACAACATGGTTATGTCTTGGCTTTTGATCTCCATGCAACCGCAAATAAGGAAGAACTTCATGTGGGCTGAAACTGCAAATGAGATTTGGGAACAGGCAAAATCCACATATTCAGAACTTCGACACTATGCCAAGATTTATCAACTGCAAGCAGCTTCATCTACTTGTAAACAGGGGGAGAGGAGTTTATCAGTTTATTACTCTGACTTGACAACTGTTTGGAAGGAGTTGGACCATTACCAGAATATTGAAAGGAAGTGTGATGAAGATGCAAAATTGTACAAGAAACTTGTCTCACAGCAAAGGGTGTTTGCCTTTTTACATGGTCTCAATCCTATCTATGAATCCATCAGAGTACAAATTCTAAGTTCTAAGGATTTTCCTTCAATTTAGGAGGTCTATGCTCTTGTCCAGTCTGAAGAGAGCAGAAGAAACTTGATGAACAGCACCGAAGGGGATGCAATTGTGTTGGCGGCAAAGGGGGGTTCCTCTACTAGTGGTGGCCCTTCTTCCAAGAGAGGGGATCTCCAGAAGAAAGCAGAAGATAAGGAAAAATTGTGGTGCACTAATTGTCAAAAGCCCCGGCACACCAAAGATACTTATTGGGATCTCCATGGGAAACCAAAGTGGGCTCAAGATATACCTAAGAAGCAAGGCTCAGATGTAATTAGAAGACTCGGGCAACAAGGTACCAAGAAACACCACATGGCCAATATGGTTACTCGAGAGAATCAGCCCTCCACTTCTACTGTGACTCAAACACCACATGGCCAACATAGCTACTCTGGATCTGACCCAAGGGAGGATATTGTAAACTCCTTCCGTGACCATTTGGACCTTTATGGTAGAGCTATTCACCAGATGGATGCTCCTCCCACCACCTCTTTTGCATCCACATCAGGTAATTCTGCCATAGCTTTCCATGTTGCCTCTCACGACCTTGACTCTCCATGGATCATTGATTCTGGAGCGTCAAAACACATGACTGGTATGTCTTCTTACTTTCAAACTTATCACCCTCTTTCCGGAAGAGATAAAGTGAGACTAGCTGATGGATCATACACTTCCATAGCTGGTCAAGGAACTCTCTCTCTTCCCCTCGGCCTTACTCTTTCTAATGTTCTTCATGTTCCAAAATTCCCTATGAATTTGTTTTCAGTCAGTAGTGTTACAAATTCCTTAAACTGTTTTGTGACCTTTTTCCCTTCCTATTGTGTGATTCAGGATCTAGCCTCGGGGAAGATGATTGGTAGGGGACGTATGGTTGATGGACTCTATATGCTGGAGAATACGGCTGGCCTTCGTGTTACAGAGTCTATGAGTCAGTTCAGAAAGAGTAAAATGTATTTGTGGCATTGTCGTCTGGGTCATTTGTCTTTTGAGTCCTTGAAAGTTGTTTTCCCAGAACTGTGCAAGTCTGTGTCTGTTTCTAATTTTTCTTGTCAAATGTGTCAGTTAGGCAAGCATTGTAGAACTCAATTTCCTCAAAGAAATAGTAAATATGAGTTTCCTTTCACATTGTGCATTCTGATGTGTGGGGCCCTGTTACTTTACCTTCTGAGAGTGGCTACAAGTACTTCATTACCTTCATTGACGATTATTCCA
Organism: Nelumbo nucifera; assembly: GCF_055504915.1. Taxonomy (NCBI): domain Eukaryota; kingdom Viridiplantae; phylum Streptophyta; class Magnoliopsida; order Proteales; family Nelumbonaceae; genus Nelumbo; species Nelumbo nucifera. Next base: position 139,736,752 of record NC_142649.1, on the reverse strand, counting down.
GATACACTTGGGTATATCCAATGTGAACCCGTGAGGAAGTACCAAAAATTATCCAAGATTTTCAGCGGATGGTCTTCACCCAATTTCAGACCGAAATTCAAATATTTCAATCAGACAATGCAAAAGAATTTTTTCATAGTGACCTCACGGAGTTCTTTGCTTCACATGGCTCGCTTCATCGGAGCTCTTGTGCCCGCACGCCACAACAAAATGGTGTGGCTGAACGGAAGAACCGACACCTTCTTGAAGTGGCACGAGGTTTACTACTCCACATGAATGTTCCCAAACGATTTTGGCTTGAGGTTGTCCTTTGTTCTACATACCTCATTAACCGAATGCCCTCTCGTTGGTTAGAGTACAAAGCCCCACATCAGCTTCTCTTTCCTAAGGCCCCTCTTCTTTCTATTCCTCCTCGTGTTTTTGATTGTCGGTGCTTTGTCCAAAACCTATCTCCCACCCGGGGGAAATTTGACTCTCGTGCTATCCCGTGCATATTTCTTGGCTACTCATTCTCTCAAAAAGGGTATCGTTGCTTTGATCCTGTTTCTCGGAAATTCTATGTCTCCATGGATGTTACCTTTTTTGAGGATGAGCCCTTCTTTCATGTTTCTCCTCGGGGGGAGTGTAGGCATGAGGAGAAACTGGTTCAACTGCCTCCTTTTCCTACTCCTTCTCCTCCTTCTCCCCCTTCTCCTTCGGATCCTCCACCTTTCTGTGTTTTTTCTCATCGTCATAAAGGCCAACCTGGTTCAAGTGCTGTGGAGAATCCAGAAGCCGTACCTCAAATGCCATCAAATTCCTTGGGGGAAGATCATACTCACTCAAGTAACTTGACTCCCAACCTCCCTATTGCTAATGATCTTGACCTTCTCATTACCCACAGGAAAGGTGTTAGGTCGTGCACCACTTAACACCCCATTTCCAACTTTGTTTCCTATGAGAAAATCTCACCTTCATTTCATGCTTTTCTTACCTCCATTGATAGTATCCGTATTCCCAAGAATGTGGCAGAAGCTCTCTCAATACCAGAATGGACGAAGGCCATGAAGGAAGAAATTGATGCTCTTCATAAGAATGGCACGTGGGAACTTGTTGATCTCCCTAAGGGAAAGGATCCAGTTGGATGTAAATGGGTGTTCACTGTTAAGCATGGGGCTGATGGAACCGTGGAGAGGTATAAAGCTCGTTTAGTGGCAAAGGGTTTTACTCAAGTGTATGGGGTTGATTATGCTGAAACCTTTGCCCCTGTTGCCAAAATGAACTCTATTAGAGTCATTTTTTCTCTTGCTGCTAATCTGAATTGGGATCTACATCAGCTTGACATCAATAATGCCTTCTTGAATGGTGACCTTGAAGAGGAAGTTTATATGGTTCAACCCCCCGGTTTTTTGGCTCAAGGAAGTTCAAGTTGAAGAAGTCTTTATATGAGCTTAAGCAATCTCCAAGAGCTTGGTTCAGCAAATTTCATACTGCAGTTCAGCAGAGGGGATACAAGCAATGTCAATCAAATCACACACTGTTTGTAAAAAGAGTAGAAGGTAAAATGGCTGCCCTAATAGTATATGTGGATGACATAATTGTTACTAGTGACTGGAAGGATGAAATTCAAAGTTTGAAGGACTTCCTTGCCACTCAGTTCGAAGTGAAAGATCTAGGACCCGCAAAATACTTCCTTGGAATTGAGGTTGCCCGATCAAAAAAGGGTATCTTCATCTCCCAAAGGAAATATGTCCTAGATTTGCTTAAGGACACTGGAAAGATTGGGGCTAAACCAGTTGACTCTCCCATTGACCCCAACCACAAGTTAAGTGACAACCAAGGTGAACCTCTAAAGAATGTGAAGCAATTTCAGAGGCTTGTAAGGAGACTGTTGTACCTTGCTATGACTCGTCCAGACATAGCATATGTTGTTGGTGTCCTCAGCCAGTTCATGCATGCACCTAGGTCCACTCATCTTGAAGCAGCGGAGAGAATACTACGGTATCTTAAGAAGTTCCCGGGTGCTGGCTTATTATTCTAGAAACATGGACATTTGAGAGTTGAAATTTACACAGATGCGGATTGGATTGGATCTCAAAGTGACAGAAGGTCTACTAGTGGTTACTGCACCTTTGTAGGAGGGAACCTTGTTATTTGGAGGAGTAAGAAGCAAACCGTTGTAGCTATATCCAGTGCTGAAGCTGAGTATCGTGCAATGACACACAGAGTAGCCGAAGGTATGTGGATAAGGAATTTATTGGGAGAGTTGGGTTTTCCAGTTGGTAAACCCATGACTCTGCTCTGTGACAACAAGGCAGCTTATAAGTATCGTTGCCAACCCGGTACTACATGATAGAACAAAGCACATTGATGTTGACAAGCACTTTATCAGAGAGAAAATCATCACAAGCGATGCACTCCATACATCAGCTCTGAAGACCAACTAGCAGACATCTTTACAAAAGGGCTAAACCATTCCAGACACCAAGGTCTCTGTGACAAGTTGGGCATGATTGATATCTATGCCCCAACTTGAGGGGGAGTGTTGACAGGTGTATTATAAGTATTGTACAGAGGTTTAGTACCCATAGGGGTATTTTTGTAATTTTACAATCCTATTGTGTTGTACGGCCAATATAATATAAATACAATGCTTCACTCGACTGGAGTAGAACTTTTGAGGCCTCAACTCAGTTGCCTCTTCTTCTTCCTTCCACCTTTCCTCTTCTCCTTCTCCTGCTCAACAAGGATCGTGTGCTGCAGCAAACAGGGGTCCATGGCGGATTCCACAACCGAATCCGAATACATTGCCACAAGTGAAGCTGCCAAAAAAGTCGTATGGATGAAGAAGTTCATTCAAGAATTGGGAGTAGTTCCATCCAGTACATCACCCATTCCATTGTTGTGTGACAACACTGGAGCCACTCGAAGTCGAAGCACATCGAGAGGAAGTACCATGTACTGCGGGAGATAGTTGGTAGAGGGGACATCCTGATTTAGAAGGTAGCATCAATGGAAAATGTAGCAGACCCATTGACTAAGCCACTGACACAAAAAGTGTTTGAGAAACACGTGGAAATCATGAGACTCCGGCTTATACCCGATTGGACATATTTGATTAGAAAACTGTTAGACAGTGTATGCCCTTAGCTCCAATCAGAATGATGTACAATTTATTGTCAATGAATAAAGTACATATTTGATTCATGTTATTATGGTGTGTTTCTATGTAATACCCTTAAACTGGACACATATGAGACTCGTGTTAGTTTAGAATCTTTACAGCCGTTGGATAGATCTAGAGAGATTTATCCTGCCAAGGTTGACACTGATGTGCCGCCAAGTTGGTTGGGGTTGCTTGTCTCAACTGCCAGGGTGAGACCTGAGGTACATGTAGTGTGGGTTTTCTTGAAACCCTGAACCGGACCAAAATTCCCGTATTGCCCTGGACCTTGGAGATAGATGGGCAAAACTGGAATGTTACACCTAACCCCTAAACTCGATTATGGTACTGCACTGGGTGTCGGATTGGACTGTCTTTGATATGCCAATCAATGAGATCCTTAGAGGGGGTCAGAACTTGGGTATGTTGGGACAGTCCGAGAGTTCATCTGAGTGGGTGATCACAGTGACAGGATCAGCCCCTCTGTCGGACAAAGTGAATGATCGGGGATGCACTCTCTCTGATGGAAACCAAAACTGCCGGCAATCGATTTCAACCGTTGAAATTTGTTTTGCAAAATATATTTATACAGAGATATACATATATATATTATGGTTTCAACATGTTTGCAAAAGGTTTCAATTCCCGGGATCCATGTGAGTAGAGAGTGCAGCACTGTTCCTTGTAGCCGAAGGAGAGGTCCTCTCTTATCGGGCAGTATTTGATCATTATGGGCTGAGAGGTCAAGTGTAAGATCATTGAGAGTAATACCTGATGGGCTAATCTTGCATCTGCCCACAGTCCTTGGATTTTTATAAGGTGGCTTGACCCAATGACCATTTAATGTAAATGTTGGGCCCATTAAGAGCCCATGGTGATGGACTCAGGGGTTCACTGTCTCCTACAATGAATTCGGCCAGGCCTTGTAACAGAGGTTGGGTTGAACCCATGTGGCTGATGTGTAGATCAATGTTTGGGTCCCACGCCATACAAGGATTGCCAACTGGGCAGCAAATTAAGAGGTTAAGTGAGCACATAGACTTAATGGGCCTAAAGCCCAATTCGAACTGGCTTAATAAGATTAATTAAATGAGGGTGGTTTTGGGATTTGGATCAGCAGATAGGATAAAGGATTATCCCTATCCACTCAAAGAATCCAGATCCAAATAAAAGTTTGGATCTAATTTGGATCAGGAAACTCCTAATTTGATTAGGAAGGTTGATCTTTATCTGCAGATAAGATAAGGGATTATCCTTATCTCTTAAAGAGAGTCTAGATCCAAATAAAAGATTTGGATTAGGAAACTCCTAATAGGATTAGGAGAACCTCTCTTTAAGGCTATAAATAGGAGAGCAGGGCGAACCCTCAAGACATAACAGATAGTCTGTTGAATTAAGAGAGAAGACAATATATAGTTCGACTGCTTCTGTCTTCTACTCTTGTTCCTACTCTTGCTACCCTACCCAGTTCGATCTCCACCAGTGGGAGTGATCAAGAACAGTTCTTGATATTGCCTTTCGCTAGAAGAGGCAATCTGAAGTCGTGCTCACCAGCCCTCCATCATATTCTTGTTGAAGAATTCGGTTCTTGCTGAAAAACCATCCTGCTGATTCTGCTTCACCTCGCAACGTGTCATCTTCGGTGGAAGTAGTCTTTGGTTTTCTCCTTCGGCGTGAACACCTTCATTGGGGGTTTACTATTACTCCGTTTCAGGTATATCCCTCCACTCCCTTTTGGTTTCAGATTTGGTCCGGTTTGGTTTCAAGATTGATCCTTGAAAATGCTGTTTTCTAAAATAGGGAATGTGATTCCCACATGGGAGAGAAATTTTTGAAATTTTGCCCAACCTTCCTGTAGGGTTCGGCCATCCATTTGATGGATCTCTCATCCCTTCACCAGCAACTACCTAGGGACGTAAGCCACTTGCTAAATGTGCCTAAAGCCCATGATTAATTAGATTAATCAAGTGATTAAGCGGTCATGTGACATGGGCTGTTGAAGTCATTTTTTTAATCAAATAATATATAATAAGTGGCTTAACTAGCCTACTAGCCAAATCATTAAAATTATAAAAAAGTATCCCATATGGGAGTTCCCCCTCATTAAGTGGGGAGTTGCCTCTCTTTAAGTGGGAGGGACAGGTGTCCTTCACCTAGAAGGAGGAGGTAGTTACATAACTACCCCACTCCCTATTTAAGCTCCTTAAGAGACACACAGAGAGACTCTTCGGAGAAAATTTTCACAAGAGATTCTTAAGAAAAGCAAAGATAAGGAGAGAAGAAAAGAGGAAGTACTCAAGGGAAGGGAAGGAAGGAAAAGTCTCACTAATACAGGTAGAAAAAAAGGAAAGTCCTCTCTGTGAATACTTCCTATTTATGTCTTCTTCTACGTATCCTTTCTGTCTCTTGTTTTTTACTTTTGAGAAAGGAAATAGAGGGGAATAAACCATCTACAACCAGGTGCCTCTACTTAGTTGATTATGATCCCTCTTTCAAGTCAAAGTTAGGGATTATGTTAGACAGTGTATGCCCTTAGCTCCAATTAGAATGATGTACATTATGACATTTATTGTAAATGAATAAAGTACATATTTGATTCATGTTATATCGGTGTGTTTCTGTGTAATACCCTTAAACTGGACACTTATGAGACTCGTGTTAGTTTAGAATCTTCACAGCCGTTGGATAGATCTGGGGAGATTTATCCTACCAAGGCTAACACTGATGTGCCACCAAGTTGGTTGGGGTGGCTTGTCTCAGCTGCCAGGGTGAGACCTGAGGTACATGCAGTGTGGGTTTTCTTGAAACCCTGAACCAGACCAAAATTCCCATATTACCCTGGACCTTAGAGATAGATGGGCAAAACTGGAATGTTACACCTAACCACTAGACTCGATTATGGTACTGCACTGGGTGTCGGATTGGGCTGTCTTTGATATGCCAATCAGTGAGATCCTTAGAGGGGGTCAAAACCTGGGTATGTTGGGACAATCCGAGAATTCATCTGAATGGGTGATTATAGTGACAGGATCAGCCCCTTTGTCGGACAAAGTGAATGATCGGGAATGCACTCTCTCTGATGGAAACCAAAACTGTCAATAGTCGATTTCAACCATTGAAATTTGTTTTGCAAAATATATTTATATGGATATATATATATATGTATATATTACGGTTTCACAAAATGTTTGCAAAAGGTTTTAATTCTTGGGATCCATGTAAGTAGAGAGTGCAACACTATAACTTGCAGCCGAGGGAGAGGTCCTCTCTTGTCGGGCAGTGTTTGATGATTAAGGGTTGAGAGGTTAAGTGTAAGACCATTTAGGGATACTAAACCTAATGGGCTAATCTCACATCTGCCCACAATCCTTGGGCCTTCATAAGATGGCTGGACCCAATGACCATTTAGTGTAAATGTTGGGCCCAATAAGGGCCCATGGTGATGGACTCAGGGGTTCACTGTATTCAGCAGTGAATTTGGCCAGGCCTTATAACAGAGGCTAGGCTGAACCCATGTATCTGATGTGGAGATCAATGATAGGGTCCCACGCCATACAAAGAGAGCCAAGCTAGCCAGCATTAAAAAAGAAGTGAGCCTGAAAGCCTAATGGGCCTAAAGCCCATTTCGAGCTGGGTTAATTGGATTAATTAAATAGGGAACAAATCTGGGTATGGATCAGCAGATAAGGGTAAGAGGATAACTCTTATCCACTTAAAGAATCTAGATCCAAATAAAGATTTGGATTAGGAAACTTCTAATTGGATTAGGAGAAGTTGATCCTGACCTGCAGATAAGATAAGGGATAAGCCTTATCACTTAAAGAGTCCAGATCCAAATAAAGATTTGGATCAAAAAACTCCTAATCAGATTAGGAGATTGACTCTTTAAGGTCTATATAAAGGGGGCAAACTGGAAAAGAGTTACACAATTTGATTGTTTTCTTCTTCCAATTCTCTCTCTCTCTGCTCTTGCCGCACCACCCTGTTCGATCTCCACCTCTTGAAGTGATCAAGATTCGATCTTGATATTGATTCTTGGTGGAAGAAACAATTTTGAAGTTGTGCTCACTACCCCATTCGATTATTGCTAAAGAATCTGAGGTTCTTGGTGAAGAACCACTTGCTGATCCTGCCTCATCCTAAGTTGTGTCATCTTCAGTAGAGGGAGGATTTGGTACTCTCTTTGGGCGTGAACACCTATGTTGGGAGGAGCTTTTTGCGTGGATTCCGTATCAAGTATTCATTTCCCTAATCTTGGTTTCAGATTTGGTCTGGTTTGTTTCAAGAACAAACCTTGAAAAATGCAATTTTTCTAAATCAGGGAATAGGATTCCCGGATGGGAGAAAGAAATTTTTGAAATTTCTCCCAGCCACCCTGCATGGTTCGGCCATCCATATGATGGATCTCCCATCCCTTCAAATTAAACCATTTATAGTCTAATTCTCGAAGGTTGATTATGGTTCCCTTCAAATGAAAATGAAGAGCAGAGGGATGAAAATCGTCTACAATCAAATATTCAATTTGATTGACTACGGTTCCCTTTTTGTATGCAAAATTCCAAGGATCAAGGCTGTCTACAATCAAAGTTTCATCTGATTGATTACAGTTTATTGTGAAGAAAGGAGTGAGAAGGAAATTTTCTTTGTATTAAAAAGAAAAGAGGAATGTATTGCTATAGAGTTTCTCAATTGTATTTTCTTTTTCTTTCTTCTCATTCTTGTACACTTGATGTAAAAGAAAAGCAAATGAAAAGTTCTTTTTAAGTACCCTATTGTTCTTTCGTTTTGTTCTATGCGTTCATTTCTTCAAGTCAGAATCAAAAGGTGTTATCTACTTTCTTGTGGGATGTAATTAAGGGGAACAATCCGTATGATTCCCTGAATGGGCCTTACCCAAAATAATAAAAACTTAATCACTTGATTGAGTGAATTATGTTGCATGAGAATTTATTAAAAATTTCACACCAACATGGACGAATATGGGTTTGGATACGGGTCTGCAGAATCCACTCTGATAAGAGGATTAGTCTTATCCACTAAGAGAGTCCAAATCCAAATAAAGATTTGGATTAGGAACCTCCTAATTCAATTAGGAGAGGTGCTCCTTAAGGTTTAAGAAAAAAGAGTTTGATCTGCTCCAAATCACTATGCTATCAGCTCTTTCTCTCTGCTCTTGCCGCCCCAAAAACCCTAATTCGTTCTCCCCTTTGGTGACTGATCTCGATCAGTTTAGTTTCTGATTTTTGCAAGAAAATATCAGAAAATTTTCATACTCACCTCCCTTGTACGATCCAAAGAGTTGGATTGCAGTTTTGCTGAAAACTGTGTTGCTGAACCGACTTCTTTGGCCTTTCTTAGTGAAATGAAGCCCCACCCCCTTTGAAATGAAACCCCCTTTCCAAGAATACCCTTTGCCATTCAGAACCGTTTACTCCAATTTCCCCCCCTTGAATTCTTTGGTTAGTTTTTTAAAAAAGTGATCCCACTCCCTTTCTTAGACTTAAGTTTACCATTTAATGCATGTTTCTTATCTCACCCCTCCCCACCCACTCATCTGACTTTTGGCCTTCCATCTATTTGTCTACCTCACCTACCAACTATCTTCCATGAGAAAAGCCACTTATTCCATCTACCTTTGGCCATGTTTTTGTCCCTATTCATTGAATCTACCACCTCATCTCCTCTTTCCAAGCATCCCTTTGACTCCCCATCCCCGTTTACCTCCTCTATTCTGCAACCAGGCGGCTCTCTAGTTCCATCTACCTGAACCCCTCCTTTGCCAATCATTTCTTCTTCACCAATCTTTTTTCCTTTGGATCTTGTTCCTCCACCTTCACAAACATCATGTTTGCTCCTTCAACTATTATTCTCAACGCATACCACTCCATTGCAAATTCGAGATTTGTCTTATTTGAAAATGCAGAGGCATCCCTAACTTTGACTAGTATTCCCACCATATCAAACTTCTCCCAAGTTCTGTTTTTGTCATCAAACTTCAGAAATCTGATGCAACATTTGTCAATCTCTTTGAAGGTTAGGGTGCTCTAAGCATGCAACAGGATGCCTGCCACTCCGATCCACATTGCACATTTTCTTCTGCCTACAACTCTCTCTCCATCTACCAAGAACCACCAATCCAACCTCAAGTCAAACTCTTCTTTTTTATTTTTGTTTCCAGAACCCACTTTGTGTGTTGTCCACCGTGAAACATCAAGAGCAATAGTCCTACATTCAACTTTCTCAATGTTTTGAAAATCGTAATCATATCATAAATCATAGAGAAAGTTGAATCGAATTGAATCGTGAATTGTATCATAAATCGTAAGATTATTTCTATCTTTTATAAACTTGTCAAAAAATGAAATATAGATATATTAAAAGGTTAAATATATATAGGAAAGTGACTTTACCCTATTTTTAATCTATATCTACCATATATGTACTTAAAACAATAGAATTTACCACTTATACAATAGAAGCCTAAGATGATATAATCAAGTGTGACTTAAAAATCAAACAAATTTACATACAATGGCCCTTTAACTTACATATGATAGAAAATAAACTCAATTTCTAGTCTCTTTTTGTTTTTGATAATTAACTCAATTTCTAGTCTTGAATAATGTAAATAAATCATTTTCTACTAAGGGCTTTAAAAAAAATCTCCCATGGGAAAACTAAACATAATCAAACAAAAAAAAAAAAAAACAAAGTAGGGAGCAAATTCTTAATTGGATTTATTTGAATCGTAAAAAGTGTATAAATCGTAAGATTTATGAATCATATTGTAGGATTCAAACAAAAAATGTAAGATTTTTGCAGAAAAGGATTCAAACATAAGATTCGAAATGAAACCCTTTGGATTCATGATTCAAATTGTAACATATCGTAAATCGTAAGATTTTGACAACACTGACCCCCATGACTTTCTCCCTTCCCCATTCCAAAACCACCCACACTTCAATTTTCTCCACCTCCATTTCCTTTCCCACAACTCTGCCTTCTAGGCTCACCTATAATACTCATAGTCTCTCCTCCATCTTCCCTACCTTTGAATACCTATACCTGTATCGAAATCCTGGATTTTAGGATACTATATATGTGTCCAGGGTGAACATCTCATTCAGATTCTCAGGTGGGCCAACCAGTAGCTTACTATAGCAAATCACTTTCACGGTTTCACCTACAGCCCAATTGAAGTTAACTTATGAGATGGAGTTGATGGCAGCAGTGACTAGCAGTTTTAAAGTGAAGAAAGAAAGCGGTTTAGGGCATACAATTAGGAATCACTTCCTTACTTTTCTTTTCAATTTTATCTATGTAGGCAGTTCAAGATTCAAGTGACCATTTCATGGTGTAATGGTAAAATCTCAAGCTGACAAGCATCAAAATGTGGGTTCGAGTCTGCGAGTGCTCACTTAAAAAATGCCAAGGATTAGGTGTGTATTTAGTCCACCCTTCATAAGACCCCAGACAGCTGGGAGCCTGGGATCAACGTTGGGTAATGGGCTTTTAGGCATTTCAGGATCCAGGAAAATGCCAATTGGCAACGGTTCATCCAATCTAGTTCTTGAAATTAAGTGGGATACAAGGAATACCTTGCATACAATACTTTCATACTAAAAGGTGATACCAGAAGAAACACAACATTAAAGGATATAAAAGTAGTATAACAAAATGCTGATAGAAACAGATTTAGTATGATTGTTTCCATTGAAGGACCAGCAACACCAAACTGAGAAGTACAAATGTAGGTCTCAAGTAAACCAATTGTTACTACATAGCAAAATTTCAATATTACCACTTTATAAACGGAGGACTTCTTAAAACAGTGTTTTACTCACAGATCTCAAAGAAACTAGTGGGCTTCCCAAGTGATAGTGTTAGGTACTGCCTAACTCAGAGACAGTTCAAGGTGTCTAGCCTCCTGATGATGTAAGAGGGAGAAGAAGAAAGGGAGAGAGAGAGAGAGAGAGAATAGGTAACTTCTGTTATTGACATCTATAGCAGCATGCCTCATATAGGCTTACACTGAATCAAATCTTGGATTCTTGGGATCTTGGTTGTTACACTTTAGTTATGCCCACGTGGCTCTCTTGGCTTCCTTCTTGAATAAACCCTGATACAACTCAGGTCTATTGCCTTTGTGGTTACTCCCATGGGTCTAACAGTACCTCCCCCCTCAAGATCAACCTTGTCCTCAAGGTAGAGATGAGGAAACTCTTCTTGCAGTGAATCATATGGTTCCCATGTACCATCTTCTGCTGGTAGGTTCCTCCACAGGACTTTTCTTCTTTAAAAATGTGCTGGCTCCATTTAACCCGACTTTTCTTCTTTAAAAATGTGCTGGCTCCATTTAACCCGACTTTTCTTCTTTAAAAATGTGCTGGCTCCATTTAACCCATCTGAAGTCAGTAATTTTGTGTGTCTCTGTTTGCAGGATGCATCTGGAGAAAAAACTGGTAATGTGGAGCTGTGAACTACATCTGGAGAAAAAACTGGTCAGTAATTTTGAGGCAAGATACATGGAATATTGGATGCAATCTAGATGGAGGGAGGTCTAATTTGTATGCCACAGGACCAATTTTTTCTAGGATTGCAAATGATCCAAAGAAGCATGGAGCCAGCTTGTGCCAGGAGTGTCGTGCTAGTGAAACTTGTTTGTAGGGCTGAAGTCTAAGATAAACCAGGTCGCCCGCTTGATATGAAACATCACGATGCTTTCAGTCATAGCCGGTTTTCATGAGTTGCTGCACCTGGAACAGGTTAGTTTTGAGCTCCTGCAAAATATGATCTCATTGTGTGAGGTGATCATCCACTGCTGCTACTTTTGTTGATCCCTTCTCATATGGTAAAATAGCCAGGGGTTCTCTTCCATATAAGACGCAGAAGGGAGTCATGCATGCTGATACATGGTATGTAGTATTATACATAATTCTGCCCAAGGCAGCCATTTGAGCCATTGTCTGGGGTGATCACCAATGAAGAAACGGAGGTATGTTTCTAGACAGAGTTTTACCACCTCAGTTTGTCCATCTGATTGAGGGTGATATGCTGACGATCTAGGCAAGTTAGTACCCTGAAGCTGAAAGAAAGCCTCCCAAAACTGACTCATGAAAACTGGGTCTCTGTCAGAGACAATAGAGCGAGGGACGCCATTTAATCTAGTTACCTCCTTAATGAAAATTTCTGCAACCATAGCTACTGAATAGGTATATGACAGTGCCATGAAGTGGGCATATTTAGTGAGACGATCCACTATGACCATAATGACTGACTTACCAAAGGAAGACAGTAGTCCAGAAATGAAGTTCATAGAAAGGTCCTCCCATACTTGAGAGGGAATTGGCAATGGTTGAAGCACTCCAGCTGGTGACTGCGCTAGATACTTCTGTTGTTGACAAACTCCGCATGCTGAAACAAAGTCTCGGATGACTTTTCTCATTCCTAATCAATAATAATGGCTTAAAATACATTTATAAGTCCTGAATATGCTTGAATGTCCTCCTAGTGCTGAAAAATGGAAGAGACGAATGAGTTCAGGTAGAAGGGTTGATGATGCTGGAAGGACCGTCGACCTTTATAGAACAGCATGGAATCCACCAATGTATCCAGGTGTTGTAGCTGGATCATGGTTATACGAATTTCACAGCTTTTGCAAGCTAGGATGGGCCTGGGTTTCTTGTTTCAGTACTTCCAACAGTGGGTAGACTGGTTTAAAAATGATCATAGGTTGCAATTCTGGACTTCTTGAAAGGGCATCAACTGCCACATTGGAGACCCCTGTCTTGTATTCAATTGCATAATCAAAACCCCAAGAGCTTGGAGACCCATTTTTGTTGTTCTAAGTTGAGCACCTGTTGCTCGAAGAGAAATTTCAGACTTCTATGATCTGATCAAATAATGAATTTGCATCCTAATAGGTAAGAATGCCAACGCTGTACCACCATCACAATTGCCATCAAATCTTTTTCATAGACTGATTCAACATGTGCTTGCATAGACAATGCCTTGCTGAAGTATGCTATAGGCTTCCCATCTTGCATCAACACAGCCCCAACCCCAACTCCTGAAGCATCACACTCTACCACAAATTCCTTAAGAGAATTAAATGCTGATTGAGCCCGAATGTTCCAGACAAATGCATCTTTCTTCAGTAATTGTGTTAAGGGATCAGCGATCAATCCATACCCTTTTATGAATCTGCGGTAGTATCCAAAGAGGCCCAAAAAACCGCTTAATTCTTTGACATTCTTAGGTATGGGCCACTGTAATATGCATCTGATTTTGTCAGGGTAAGCTGAAACACTACCATTCTTGACCACATAACCGAGGTAGTGAACCCTAGTCTGACTAAACTCGCACTTAGATCGTTTGGCAAAACGTTGGTGTGTTGGAGAATTTCTATGGTGATCCACAAATGTTCCAAATGTTGTGGCCAGTCAAGGCTATATATTAGGATGTCATCGAAGAAAACAAGTATGAATTTGCAAAAATAGGGCCTAAAGACATCGTTCATCAAGGCTTGGAATATGGAAGGGGAGTTAGTTAAGAGTGTTAGACCAAATGGCATGACTAGAAACTCAAAATGCTCATCATGAGTTCAAAAGGATGTCTTGGATATATCAGTTGAATGCACTCTGATTTGATGGGATCCGACACATAGGTCCAACTTGGAGAATATGGATGCATGCCTTAACTCGTCTAATAGTTCATTTATTACCGGAATAGGGAATTTGTCATGAACTGTGATTTTTTTAAGTGCCCGGTAGTTGATGTAGAAATGCCATTACCCATCCTTCTTTACCAAGAGAACAAGTGAGGAGAAAGGACCGGTGCTAGGTTGAATCATGTTTTTATCCAAGAGTTCTTGAGCTTATTTCTCTATCTCCTGCTTCTGAAAATAAGGGTACTGATAGGGCCTGTCGTTGGGTGGTGTGGCTCCCAGTAACAGTGGTATGCGATGGTCATGCACACGGGTTGGGATAAAGTGGTGGGTTCTTGAAAGACACCTTGAAACTCCAACAACAATTGTTGTAGGGTTGCTTGATGTTCAATAGATCTATTCGCCTCTTCTGTTGTGGTTAAATTAGGCCATGAGGAGAGGGTACCCATGTGCATAAGCATAGTGTGACAACATTTCTGAAGGGATGTTAGGTTGGTTTGGGTGAGAACCGAGGGAGCCAACCCTTGAATTTCAAAGTCCATTGTTAAATTGACCTAATCACAAAGCACCAGACCCAATAGTCTTAACCACTGTGTACCTAGGACTATGTCAGCCCCACTAACTTCTAGTGGGTATGGATCATCTGGGAAAATATGGACTAGATTCTGAGGTCAACCCTTGTGCAAACTCCACATCTCAAGTTATTGCCATCGGCTACATGTACCATAAATGGTATGGTGGGCTGAACCGGCAGTCCAAATTGCTTAACCAAAATACATGTGATAAAATTTAAGATGCTAGTGTGCTACCTCTATCCACTAGCACCATTACAGGGCGGCCCTGCAAGATGCCAAGAACTCTCATGGTCTGTACAAAAGAAAGACTTGTTAAGGCTTGATGGAAAATCTTGACTGATTCTCGAACCGGATCCCAAGTGGTATCTGTTTCCATGGGTACTGGCTCGGATCATCTATGACTTCAAGAGGGTCAAGTCCATCAGTTTGTAACATGAAAGCTTGTTGGACCTTACATTTATGTCCAGGTCCGAATTTTTTTTTGCAGTTGAAGCAGATACTCGCTCTCGTCGGGCTTGCATTTCAGCCCAAGAGTCTTTTTTATGGGTATCTGGGTCAAGTTCTTAGTAGTTGGCCCATTACATTCTTGGACCAGTGATTTCCCAAGATACCTTCAGTTCTATTGGTCTGTAAATTGGGTCTAAGGGTCTGTCTGCTTGACGTAATTGGTTAAGCTTTTCTTCATGAAGTTTTGCTAAGCCTACAACTGCCAATACAGTAGAAGGTTGCAAAGCTTTTACCTCGAGGTGTACTTCTTCCTACAGAACGCCGACAAAGCATCTAACGAGTGTTTTCTCTAGCCAACTATGCACTCGCATCGCTATTCTTTCAAACTGGATCTGGAAACCACTTACCGTCCTTGTCTGTTTTAATCTTGATAAGGCTTCGTCAAAGTCCTCAAAGCTTGATGGACAAAAGCAAATGCAAAGGGCCTCGATGAAATCCACCCAGGTCAGTTGGGTATGCGACCATCAGCACCATTGGTACCACTGGATAGCCTTGCCTTCGAGGTAGATGGCAAAAATTTGGCGTGTTGTCGTAGGCACTCAAAAACAAAACCTATACTCGTAAAAGTCCTCAATTCAGACTTTGAATATTCATCGTAGGAATTATTTTCCTGCATCTTCCTAATATCAGTTAATCGGAAAACAAACGATCCTCTTAACCCTTACTACTGAACAACCCCTAAACAAGCGTTAAAGTTTTAATCCAGCAATAGCATTAAGCATTAGAGATTGATGAAGCTAAATAACACAAGCACAAACGGTTGCATTTAATTCAGTCGAGTGTTCTTCCTAGGATCTAACGATTTCTGACGCAACAAATCTGTTGGAAAGTAGAAGATTGACTCTCTGATTGATTCTCCATAATTTTAGGTCCATCAGTTTAGGAAACGTAATTTCCTAGAATCATGGGATATCCTAGAATCATGGGATATTAATTGGAGAATCCCACTGATATAGAAATTAGTTTTTTAGGAAAAGTTAGTTTCCTATTTTATCACCCTATAAATTAGCTTTGTAATTCTATATAAAGTTGTGTATATGCTCCTTCCAAGATAATACAATCAATTCATTTTTTCTCTCAAATTTTCACATGGTATCAGAGCTGGTCACGACTTAATCCACACATAGTATCTCTTTGGTCATCTCTGCTGCTGGTTCAAGAACTCTCTAACAGTATTTGGGAGGTTCTTGAGTGTCCTTGATTCTTCTTCGAGATCGACTACAGATCTGAACTCTACATTTTTGCTTCTTCTGGACTACTGCGCCATCGGATTCATCCTTTTTCTTGGATCTCTTTGTAGAGACATCAGATCAGTCTGAAATCTTAGATCTGGTGTTGCCCAGAGCAGATTTATTAAATCCCTTTGGCTTGGTTTGGATCAGTTTTGATTTTAAGGGGTTTCGATCCACTCTTCACTTTGGTGGAGCATTACAGTTACCTTTTTTTTTTACATTGGCTGAAAGATTCTTTAGGCCTTCATCGCCAACCCTTACTATGTTTTTCAGACCTTCATTGTCTGTTTTTCTCTCTTTCTTGAAGCCCACCCAATATGTCAGAAACCACTGTATCAAATACCACTGCACAATCGGAAGAAGTTTCCTCACATCAAGCACCTGGCGACCTGCAAAACATTCAGGCAGCATATAGGTTGAACGGGAAAAATTATTTGAAGTGGTCTCAGTTTGTTCGAACATATTTAAAGGGAAAAGGAAAGCTTAGCCATCTCTTAGGGATGGGACCGAAGGAAGGAGATCCAAGATTTGATGCATGGGACGAAGCTGACTCCATGATCATGTCATGGTTATGGAATTCAATGAACCCTGAAATCAGCGGCACGTGTATGTTTTTATCCACGGTTAAAGAGATCTGGGATGCCGTCCGACAAACATATTCAAAAGCACGTGATGCAACACAAGTGTACGAAATCAAAGTCAAGACTGGAGCAACTAAACAAGGCAGCAAGACAGTTACCGAGTATGCAAATTTACTACAGAACCTGTGGCAAGAACTCGATCATTATCGGTGCATTGAGACTAAATGTGCAACGGATGCAGCAATCCTAAAGAGTTTTATCGAAAAAGATCGCGTTTATGACTTTCTTGCAGAACTCAACGCAGAATTTGATCAAGTTAGGGTCCAGATTCTCGGCAAACAAGAGGTACCATCTCTAAATGAGACTATTTCTCTGATTTGTGCTGAAGAAAGCCGTAGGGGGGTTATGCTTGAACCCCAAGTACTAGAAGGTTCAGCCATGACTACAAGGATGGAACAACCGAAAATACTGGAAGGAATGAAGACAGATTTGTTCTCTGCACGGGACAACAATGAGTCTCTTTGGTGTACCTATTGCAAGAAACCAAGGCACACCAAAGAGAAGTGTTGGAAGCTGAATGGTAAACCATCGAATAGGGAATGGGGCTACCGAGGAGGACAACAGAAGAGTCGAAGTCAAGCTAACTTCACCACAAATCAGCCGAGCCAAGAAAAGCCTCCAGACAAGACTGAGTTCAATAAGGAGGAGATTGAAAAGTTAAGGGGGCTTCTGGGATTGTTGGAGAAACCTAGTGGTACAGGCTCTCTTGCAATCTCAGGTAAGTTTTGTATTCCTCACGGACTAAATGTCTCAGATGAACCTATTAGGGATTTATGGGTTATTGACTCGGGAGCCAGATCACATGACTCACTCCTCACTACATTTTAGCACTTATACCCCCTGCCCAAGCAATCGAAAAATAGCCATTGCAGACGGTTCCCTTACTACCGTAGGTGGCCTTGGGGATATCCATATTAATCCATCACTTACACTAAAAAGTATCTTTCATGTTCCAAAATTGTCCACTAACCTGATATCCATCCAAAAACTCACTCATGACATGAACTGTAATGTGCTTTTCTATCCTTCTTACTGTATATTTCAAGACCAGGATTCGGGGAAGAGGATTGGACTTGCTAAGGAAAAGAATGGACTCTACTATCTTGAAGAATCATGCAAATCAAATATTGTCCAGGATAAGTTATCTCTGTCATTCCTTTCATCATCCAACAAAGACACCATTTGGCTTCATCACTTTAGACTAGGACATCCATCTTTTGGAATTCTGAAAACTATGTTTCCCTCCTTGTTTAAAGGATTGAGTGTTGAATATTTTCATTGTGATGTGTGTGAATTTGCAAAACACAAGTGTGTGCCCTTTCCAATCAGTAACAAGAGAAGTTCAGTCCCATTCTTTTTGATCCATAGTGATATATGGGGACCCTCCACAGTTCCAAATGTGTCTGGCTCACGATGGTTCGTCTCTTTTATTGATGATTGCACTAGGGTCTCTTGGATCTTTCTTCTTAAATCTAAATCAGATGTAAGTAGTGTACTCCCAAATTTCCATAACATGATCCAAAATCAGTTTGGGTTCAGAATCAAAAGATTTAGATCGGATAATGCACGGGATTATTTCAACCAAACTTTATCCCCATATTTTCAAAAAGAAGGGATTATCCATGAATCCTCCTGCATTAATACTCCACAACAAAACGGAGTAACAGAAAAGAAGAATGGTCATCTACTAACTGCAACCCGAGCCTTACTTTTCCACCAGCATATTCCAAAAACCTATTGGGGGGAAGCTGTGCTTACAGCTGCATACATTATAAATCAATTACCTTCAAGGGTGTTGGGATTTAAAACACCAATGGAAACACTTTCTCAATTTTATCCCGATCTACGTACAACAAATAATCTCACCCCAAGAATCTTTGGATGCATTGCTTTTGTCCATGTTCATACCCATAATAGAGGGAAGTTAGATCCAAGAGCCATCACGTGTATTTTTGTGGGTTATTCGTCCACCCAAAAGGGTTATAAGTGTTACCACCCACCTACTAAAAAATTATTTGTCTCTATTGATGTCACTTTTGAAGAAAAAACACCATATTTCACTCAACCTTATCTTCAGGGGGAGTCTTTGTCATTCATTGAAGATAAGGAGAGAGAATTATTCCCGCTTGGTCTACCTACAGTTTCTCAACACCCAAACTCAGCATTTATACCAGTTCAATCCGTATCTGCACCTATCGAACCACCTCAAACCAAACCAACTTCTTCACCCATTCATACCAGACCCATGATAGAGAATGATGAACTTTGTGACTCTATGAGATTGCAGGTATATTCAAGAAGAAGAAACCAGGATCCTAATCTTGTGCAGGTTCAAGATTCAACTCCTAATCCTGAGAATGAGGTAAATACAGTTCCAGAAATTTCTTCTGAATTAGCATCTGACCAAGATCTTCCTATTGCCCTTAGGAAAGGCACAAGAGAATGGACTAAACATCCCTTATATCCCTTAGAAAATTTTGTGTCCTTTAAAAAATTCTCACCATCACATAGGAGTTTCCTAGTTAGTCTAAACACCATTCATATTCCTAATACTTTATCTGAGGCATTATCTGATGAGAAATGGAAAGATGCTATGAGAGAAGAGATGCAGGCTCTAAATAAGAATCAAACATGGGAAATTGTTGACCTACCACCAGGAAAGAAACCCGTGGGCTGCAAGTGGGTTTTCACAGTAAAGTACAAGTCAGACGGCTCTCTAGAAAGATACAAGGCAAGACTCGTGGCAAAAGGATATACACAAAACTATGGTGTTGACTATCAGGAGACATTCGCTCTAGTGGCTAAGATGAATACGGTAAGAATTTTGTTGTCACTAGCAGCTAACTTCAACTGGTACTTGGAGCAATTTGATGTAAAGAATGCTTTTCTTCACGGTAATTTAGGGGAGGAGATATACAAGGATATTCCTCCGGGCTTCAAAGGAAATCTAAAAGAAAATAAAGTTTGCAGGTTGAAGAAAGCACTATATGGTCTCAAGCAATCACCTAGGGCATGGTTTGGAAGATTTACTAAAGTTATGCTTGCCATCGGATACAAACAAAGTCAGGGAGATCATACACTCTTTATAAAGCATTCGGATGCAGGGGGAGTCACGGCGCTTCTGGTATATGTCGATGACATAATTGTGACAGGAAATGATGAAAAGGAGAAGGAAGCCTTGAGAAGATGCCTAGTCAGAGAATTCGAAATAAAAGAACTTGGGAGATTGAAGTATTTTCTAGGGATTGAAGTAGCCCATTCTAGAGAAGGCATCTTTATCTCACAACGGAAATATGTAACAGATCTTTTAAGAGAGACAGGAAAGATAGCATGCAAACCATCCTCCACACCGATTGAGCCAAATCACAAATTGGGAAAAGCAAATGAAGATCCAGCCGTGAATAGGAAAATGTACCAAAGATTAGTAGGAAAACTTATATATCTTGCCCACACAAGGCCAGACATAGCATATGCCGTGAGCGTGGCTAGCCAGTTTATGCACAACCCGAAAGAGGTTCACCTACAGGCGGTCTATAGGATATTACATTACCTAAAGGCTAATCCTGGCAAAGGAATCTTGTTTAAAAGAAACACTGGATTAACCCTAGAGGCATACACCGATGCAGATTATGCAAGCTCTCCCATGGATAGGCGGTCCACTATAGGTTACTGTACGTTCCCTGAGGAAATCTTGTGACATGGAGGAGTAAGAAGCAGAATGTGGTAACTAGATCAAGTGCGGAGGCAGAATTCAGGGCAATGGCTCAGGGAGTATGTGAATTACTATGGCTCAAGATAATTTTGGAAGACCTAAAGATCAGATGGGAAGGTCCAATGAGATTATTCTGTGACAACAAGTCAGCTATTAACATTGCTCACAATCCCGTCCAACATGACAGGACAAAGCACATTGAGATAGATAGGCATTTCATAAAGAAAAAGCTGGATAGCGGATTAATTTGCACTCCATACGTCTCAACGAATGGTCAACTGGCAGATGTGTTGACAAAAGGGCTTTGCAGTGTGGCATTCCAAGGACTTATCTCCAAGCTGGGAATAAAAGATGCATATTCACCAGCTTGAGGGGGAGTGTTGGAAAGTAGAAGATTGACTCTCTGATTGATTCTCCATAATTTTAGGTCCATCAGTTTAGGAAACTTAATTTCCTAGAATCATGGGATATCCTAGAATCATGGGATATTAATTGGAGAATCCCACTGATATAGAAATTAGTTTTTTAGGAAAAGTTAGTTTCCTATTTTATCACCCTGTAAATTAGCTCTGTAATTCTATATAAAGTTGTGTATATGCTCCTTCCAAGATAATACGATCAATTCATTTTTTCTCTTAAATTTTCACAAAATCATTAAATTCTAGTTGCTTCGCAGATTAGAGGGATCAAACAATTACGGATTTGATATCTAATCTAGCAATATATTGTAACGAATAATAAACTAGTAGGCCTCCTAGTAATCAAACGAAACAATCATAGACATAAACATAGAAGAACATTCGATATTCAAAGCATGAATGAAACAATAAAAATCAAGTTAGATCTCACGGTTTTGGTGGATTCTGAGGCTTTTGCTTCCTTCGACCAAGTATGAGAGTTTAGCCACGCATGGTCATGGTGAAAACTCACGAAAATCCGAGAATAGAGAAGAGAGGGGAAGAGAAGAGAAGAGAGGTTTGACTGCTCCCAATCTGCTTTCTTTTTGATTTTCTTCCTCTTCTTTTCTATCTCTCTACTTCCGCCAAAAGAAGTTTACAAAATCGCATAAAATTTCTCTAGGTAATCAATCTACAAGTCTGACTTATCCAAAAAAGACTCAAAAATAGGATAAAGCAAAGTTCTTGTGTGAATGGGAGAGTGGTTAATTCACGGATGAAAGCTTCATGCCTAAGGAATGTCTCCAACACGTCACCAGTGCAGTTTCAAAGAATTCGGGCCCAATTTTGACTTTGATGCAGTCCGAATCTATCAAAACTCAAAACAGGAAAGTTGTAGAACTTTTCCTTATCTTTCCAACGCATCTTGAATCATTTCAATCGGAGTCCGGATGAGAGAGTTATGCTCAATCTAGCACACGGCACCAAAATTGTGTGAAATTACCCTATTAGCCTTGTTTTTCACTTAACGCCTCCCTCCATGCCCTAAACCAAAATATAAGAATAATGAGCATTGGGGCATAAAATATATATAAAAGACTAAATATTAAGGGCGAAAAATATGATCTTTTTCGTTATCATCAAATCCCCCCACACTTAGACCTTGCCCGTCCTCGGGCAAGACAGAACTTAAGCAAACTAAGCAAACTATTCCACCAAAGTTTAAACTCAATCTTGCTTCATCTTTTTCCACAAATATTCTAGGTTAACTATTGCAAACCGTTAAATCAACACGATCAACTCATACAAGACTCATCCATCAACCAATCCAATTTTTTTTTTTTTGCTACTACAAACCATGTAGTAAACTAGAGAAGACAATTTTTTTACCCCCTCTTTCTTTTTCCTTTTTCTCTTCTTGGTGGAAGTGAGTGCATTTTATGCTCCATCTCACATTTAGGATTACTTGGTCAGTAAGTGCATTTTATGCTCCATCCTACTGTTTGAATTGCTGGCTAATAGGTGCATTTTATGCTCCATCCTACTATTGAATTGCTTGGTTGGTAGGTGCATTTTATACTCTGTCCTACCAATTGTAGCAATGGTAAAATATTTACCCTATATACTTAAACCTGGATTTAGGACTAGCTTAAAAAGAAGGGATGGCTTCAGGTGAATCATGTATTCCCTAATCATATTTCTTTACTAAGTTCACAAGAGTTGTCCAGAACAATGTTTCAATTGATTCCAAAAGATATGAGTTTTTTTTTTTTTTGACATAAACATATGCAGAAAAACACAACCTACATTAAATTTTAAAACGCAACCTAAATCCCCTATTGATGAGAACGAAAAATATCATATTTTTCGCCCTTAATATTTAACCATTTGTATATATTTTATGCCCAAATGCACTCATTATTCTTATATTTTGGTTTAGGGCACGGAGGGAGGCATAAAGTGAAAAACAATGCTAATCGGGTAATTTTACACAGTTTTGGCGCTGTGTGCTAGATTGAGCATAACTCTCTCATCCGGACTCCGATTGAGATGATTCAAGACGCGTTGGAAAGATAAGGAAAAGCTCTACAACTTTCCTATTTTGAGTTTTGATAGATTCGGACTGCATCAAGGTCAAAATCAGTCCTGAATTCTCTCTAACTGCATTGGTGACGTGTTGGAGACATTCCTTAGCCTTGAAGCTTTCATCCGTGAATTAACCACTCTCCCACTCACACAAGAACTTTGTTTTATCCTATTTTTTAGTCTTTTCTGGATAAGTCAAACTTGTAGATTGATTACCTAGAGAAATTTTAGGAGATTTTGTAGGCTTCTTTTGGGGGAAGTAGAGAGATAAAAGAAGAGGAAGAAAATCAAAAAGAAAACAGATTGGGAGCAGTCGAACTTCTCTTCTCTTCTCTTCCCCTCTCTTCTCTATTCTCGGATTTTCTTGAGTTTACACCATGACCATGCGTGACTAAACTCTCATACATGGTTGAAGGAAGCAGAAGCCTCAGAATCCACCAAAACCGTGAGATCTAACTTGATTTTTATTGTTTCATTCATGCTTTGAATATCGAATGTTCTTCTATGTTTATGTCTATGATTGTTTCGTTTGATTACTAGGAGGCCTACTAGTTTATTATTCGTTACAATATATTGCTAGATTAGATATCAAATCCGTAATTGTTTGATCCCTCTAATTTGCGAAGCAACTAGAATTTAATGATTTGTTGCGTCAGAAATCGTTAGATCCTAGGAAGAACACTCGACTGAATTAAATGCAACCGTTTGTGCTTGTGTTATTTAGCTTCATCAATCTCTAATGCTTAATGCTATTGCTGGATTAAAACTTTAACGCTTGTTTAGGGGTTGTTCAGTAATAAGGGTTAAGAGGATCGTTTGTTTTCCGATTAACTGATATTAGGAAGATGCAGGAAAATAATTCCTACAATGAATATTCAAAGTCTGAATTGATTTATCTTTGCATCGATGAGCAGTAGTGAAATTCTGATGTTGGATGTTATCCTAGACCAAGATCCGTTCTTTTGGTTAATTTCAGCATTCTAAATTGCCTTGCTTCCCATTTAAATTTTGTTCTCTTTAATTCTCGCACCACTGCATATAACTTTTACGACTATAGGTTTTATTTTTAGGTGCCTACGACAGCACGCCAAATTTTGGCACCGCTGCCGAGGAGTATTCCAATCAGTTTTGTGCTTCTCGTGATCATTGTTTAGTTCTTGAAATTTTCGAAAAAAAAAAATTTCCTTGTCTATAGATCACTTTGATTGTTTGTGTTTTAGCATAGATTATTTTTTGTTTTATTCATTTATTTATTTATTTAATCGTTCTAGATTTTTATTTTTATTTTTTTTAATATTTTTTATTTGTTTTATGGTATGTCGTTTATGGTTTATTAGGTTTTTCTTAATTTATGCCTATAACCCAATTCTCTAAGAAAGGTAATTTGCAGTTCGATCCGGAAATAGAAGGGACTTTGCGCAGGTTAAGGAGGGAAGCTCGAAGTCATTCTGAAGATAACGAGCCAGCTCTTGATTCCCTATCTATTAACGGTTCTGATTTGAGAGAAGAGGACATCATGGCAGTATTCAAGATAACGAACCTTGAAAGAGCTTGCCGCAACTTATTGGAATCAGCAATCCCTATGCATAACTTCTCCTGCTTTAGATGCTGATGCTAATTTTGTATTGAAATCTGGACTGATACATCTCTTGCCCACTTTTCACGGTCTTGCAGGTGAAGATCCTCACAAGCACTTGAAGGAGCTGCATGTGGTATGCACGAGTATGAAACCCATGGGGGGGGGGGGGGGGGGACTGAAGAACAAATCAAACTGAAAGCCTTTTCGTTTTCTTTGAAGGATTCAGTTGAGGATTGGCTCTATTATCTACCCTCCGGAAGTGTTACCACATGGAACGAGATGAAGAGGCTATTCTTAGAGAAGTACTTCCCAGCTTCAAGAGCAGCCAACATCAGAAAAGAAATCTACAGTATAAGGCAATACAACGGGGAGTCCCTACATGAATATTGGGAACGCTTTAAGAAGTTATGTGCAAGCTGTCCCCATCATCAAATCAGCGAGCATCTACTTATTTAGTATTTTTATGAGGGACTTCAACCTATTGATAGGAGCATGATCGATGCTGCTAGTGGAGGGGCTTTAGTAGATAAAACTCCCGAGGCCGCGAGAAATCTGATTGCAAATATGGCGGCCAATTCTCAGCAGTTCGGATATAGGCTTAACCCTCCAGCAAAGCATGCTAATGAGGTAAATATCTCTTCTCTAGAACAATAAACGATGAAGGCTTGTGGGATATGTTCGACACTAGGGCATCCAACGAATATATGCCCAACTCTTCAAGAGGAGCCCGTCGAGCAAGTAAATGCGGCAGGTGGTTTTCCAGGGCAACCGCAAAGGAAATATGATCCCTATTCGAGCACGTATAATCCGGGATGGAGGGATCACCCCAATCCCAGCTATGGGAATCCACAAAACCGCCAAACTTTTCAGCCATATCAGCTGCACCTCCCTAAACAACAGCCAGCCCAAACTTCGAATTCAGGTATGTCTTTAAAGGATATTGTCAAATCTCTTGCCACTAACACTTTGCAATTTCAGCAGGAGACAAGGGCCAGTATCCAACGTTTGGACAATCAGATGGGCCAGATGGCAACTGCAATTAATCGGTTAGAGGCGCTAAGTTCGGAGAAATTACCCTCTCAAACGATTGTGAATCCAAAAGAAAATTTAAGTGCAATCATTTTGAGAAGTGGTAAAGAGGTTAAGGCACCAGCAAGGGCAGCCCCTGCATTGCCGAACCAAGAAAAGGAGAAAGACATCATTCCCGATGATGAAGTACCTAAGCGTAAGTTTCCACCTCTTTCTGATTATAAACCAGTACCTCCTTTTCCTAATGCTTTAGCAGGTTCTAGACTAAGATGAGCAGTATAATGATTTTTATGAGACTTTTCGTAGATGCGAGGCAAATATTCCCCTTTTTAATGCTCTTAAACAAGTACCTCATTATGCTAAATTCCTGAAAGAATTGTGTACACATAAAAGGAAACAAAAACTGAAAGGACGTGAGAAGGTGAGAGTAGGGGAGAATGTTTCTCCTGTCATTAAAAAACTCCCTACAAAGTGCGAAGATCTAGGTATGTTCACTATCCCTTACATGATAGGTAACACTAGAATTGAGAAGGCCATGTTAGACTTTGGAGCTTCTATCAATGTCATGCCATATTCTATATATGCTTCTTTGAAACTTGGACCTTTAAATAAAACTGGTGTTGTGATTCAATTAGCTGATAGATCTTATGCCTATCCTAAGGGTGTAGTTGAGGATGTTATTGTGAAAGTAAATGATTTGGTTTTTCCTACTGATTTCTATGTGCTAGATATGGAAAATGGTGATCAAACCACTCCTATTTTGCTAGGAAGACCATTTTTAAAAACATCCAAAACTAAGATAGATGTTCATAATGGCACACTCACCATGGAATTTGATGGTGAAATTGTTAAGTTTAATATTTATGATGCCATGAAATATCCTACTGATGATAATCCTATTTGTTCTATTGATGCGATTGATTCTTTGGCACAGGAAGTCTTCGAACTTAATGGAAAGAATGGATTAGAACTGTTGCAGCATTGGATGATTCTCCAGAGTTACAACAGTCGGGTAATACTCCCGTTCCAGAATGGAAGCCTCTCCCTAATCACATCAAGTACGTATCCCTTGGAGACGGAGAGACATTACCGGTGATCATCTCTGGTAGCCTTAGCGCACCACAAGAAGAGAAACTTGTGCAGGTTCTCAAGGAGCATAAGACGGCTATCGGTTGGACGATTGCAGATATCAAAGGAAGCAGCCCGTCTACATGCATGCATCGCCTCTTACTTGAAGAAGAAGCAAAACCTTCCTGTCAACCACAAAGAAGGCAGAACCAACCCATGATGGATGGAAGGGGAAAGCACCGGAAGTTGCAACCACAAGAGTTAGAGGATCCAGTTTATGATGATTAAAAACAGGGAAGTTTGTTTTTCTTTTTTCTTCTTATTTTTGCATTTATAGTTTAGTTATTTCCATCTTTTCTTTGTATTTCACCTTACAATGGGGACAATGTACGTTTTAAGTGTGGGGGAGGGGATTTAGGTTGGAATTTAGGTTGCATTTTAAAATTTATGTAGGTTGTGTTTTTCTGCATATGTTTATGTCAAAAAATAAATAAATAAATAAAAAATAAAAAACTCAACTCTTTTGGAATCAAATGAAACAATGTTCTGGGACAACTCTTGTGAACTTAGTAAAGAAATATGATTAGGGAATACAGGATTCACCTGAAGCCATCCCTTCTTTTTAAGCTAGTCCTAAATCCAGGTTTAAGTATATAGGGTAAATATTTTACCATTGCTACAATTGGTAGGACGGAGCATAAAATGCACCTACCAACCAAGCAATTCAATAGTAGGATGGAGCATAAAATGCACCTACTAGCCAACAATTCAAACAGTAGGATGGAGCATAAAATGCACCTACTGACCAAGTAATCCTAAAAGTGAGATGGAGCATAAAATGCACTCACTTCCACCAAGAAGAGAAAAAGGAAAAAGAAAGAGGAGATAAAAAAATTGTCTTCCCTAGTTTACTACCTAGTTTGTAGTAGCAAAAAAAAAAAAAAAAATGGATTGGTTGATGGATGAGTCGTGTATGAATTGGTCGTGTTGATTTAACGGTTTGCAATAGTTAACCTAGAATATTTGTAGAAAACGATGAAGGAAGATTGAGTTTAAACTTTGGTAGAATAGTTTGCTTAGTTTGCTTAAGTTCTGTCTTGCCCAATGATGGGCAAGGTCTAAGTGTAGGGGGATTTGATGAGAACAAAAATATCATATTTTTCGCCCTTAATATTTAGTCTTTTATATATATTTTATGCCCAAATGCACTCGTTATTCTTATATTTTGGTTTAGGGCATGGAGGGAGACGTTAAGTGAAAAACAAGGCTAATCGGGTAATTTTACACAGTTTTGGCGCCATGTGGTAGATTGAGCATAACTCTCATCCGGACTCCAATTGAGATGATTCAAGATGCGTTGGAAAGATAAGGAAAAGTTCTACAACTTTCCTGTTTTGAGTTTTGATAGATTCGGACTGCATCGAGGTCAAAATCGGGCCCGAATTCTCTACAACTGCATTGGTGACGTGTTGGAGACATTCCTTAGTCTTGAAGCTTTCATCCGCGAATTAACCACTTTCCCACTCACACAAGAACATTGTTTTATCCTATTTTTGAGTCTTTTCTGGATAAGTCAGACTTGTAGATTGATTACCTAGAGAAATTTTAGGAGATTTTGTAGGCTTCTTTAGGGGGAAGTAGAGAGAAAGAAAAGAAGAAGAAAATCAAAAAGAAAGCAGATTGGGAGCAGTTGAACCTCTCTTCTCTTCTCTTCCCCTCTCTTCCCTATTCTCAAATTTTCTTGAGTTTTCACCATGACCATGCGTGGCTAAACTCTCATACTTGGTCGAAGGAAGCAGAAGCATCAGAATCCACCAAAACCGTGAGATCTAACTTGATTTTTATTGTTTCATTCATGCTTTGAATATCGAATGTTCTTCTATGTTTATGTCTATGATTGTTTCATTTGATTACTAGGAGGCCTACTAGTTTATTATTCGTTACAATCTATTGCTAGATTAGATATCAAATCCGTAATTGTTTGATCCCTCTAATCTGCGAAGCAACTAGAATTTAATGATTTGCTGCGTCAGCAATCGTTAGATCCTAGGGAGAACACTCGACTGAATTAAATGCAACCGCTTGTGCTTGTGTTGTTTAGCTTCATCGATCTCTAATGCTTAATGCTATTGCTGAATTAAAACTTTAACGCTTGTTTAGGGGTTGTTCAGTAGTAAGGGTTAAGAGGATCGTTTGTTTTCCGATTAACTGATATTAGGAAGATGCAGGAAAATAATTCCTACGATGAATATTCAAAGTCTGAATTGATTTATCTTTGCATCGATGAGCAGTAGTGAAATTCTTATGGTGGATGTTATCCTAGACCAAGATCCGTTCTTTTGGTTAATTTCAGCATTCTAAATTGCCTTGCTTCCCATTTAAATTTTGTTCTCTTTAATTCTGATTATCTTTCTTTTGAATCTGGTTTTCGTTACATACCCCCCCTCCATCTTTGATTCACGTAGCACATAATTCAGGTTAGATACTCTCTGTGGGAACGATCCTTACTCGCACTACTGCATATAACTTTTACGAGTATAGGTTTTATTTTTGGGTGCCTACGACAGCACGCCAATAGCCTTGCCTTCGAGGTAGATGGCAGCAATTGCTACCCTTTGAGATGTCGTCTTTTCCTGGACCTCGAAATACCACTCGGATCTGAAGATCCAAGAGATCGGGTCTTCTCTAGCATATGACGAGACAATCAAGCTTCCCTGGTCTCCAGTTATGGCCACCTAATATCTGCTACTATTGTGGTTGGAACTTTCTTCGTCACTTTCCTTTCCCCTGTTCTGGTTTGTCTGCTCGCATCTAGTGGCAACCATTGCTATGGCCTCCTTCATTTCCTTCAGGTCATTTACAACTTTGTCCATGGTCGAGGCTCTTGTTGTTGGCAATGCTCTGATACCAAACTTGTTAAGTACTACCTAACTCAGAGACAGTTCGAGGTGTCTAGCCTCCTAATGACGTAAGAGGGAGAAGAAGAGAGAGAGAGAGAGAAAGAGAGAGAGAGTAGGTAACTTCTGTTATTGATGTCTATAGCAGTATACCCTATATAGGCTTACATTGAATTAGATCTTGGATTCTTGGGATCTTGGTTGTTACACTTTAGTTATGCCCACGTGGCTCTCTTGGCTTCCTTCTTGAAAAAACCTTGATACAACTCAGGTCTATTGCCTTTGTAGTTATTATAGATATCTCTCCTCATTCTCTTTTAATCTTCATTTATCTTTTATGTGGGACAACAAAGTGGATATCTTGTACCTGATGGCAAGAAACCATCTAACTCCTCAGTGCTGAAGAAAACAAGTAGAAGTAATGCCAACAGAAAAGAAGGAAGAAAAAAAGGATAGGACAAGAAGTTAACCACACATTACAAAGGTAACCAAGAATGATATACATTTCTGATTCCAAGGCACCCTTCCCAAGACCCCAAACAGCTAGGACCAACGTTGGATAATGGACTTTTAAGGCCCCATTACTTTCAAAGGAATCTGCTAACGAGTTTGCAAATCTTGGTGTCCATCAGAACTATGTGCTCAGCTTGGATGATAAGATACAAGCCCCTAAAAATTACACAGGAGGAATCTGTGTAAACAGTAAACAAACAGGGGTCAGCCTCTAAGGATTTCCCATCAATCTTCTTAGTTAACATTGGCAAAATCAACCTCAATAACCAATCTCTGTTTTTTTTTGGTGAATCCTCAATAACAAATCTCTTGCACACAGGGATTTAAATAGCTTGAGAAATTTTACAAGGGAATGAATCTATGCTGTAGTGTTCTCACCTTTCTAACAGTACCAGAGAAAACATGTAATCTCATGCTAGTGCAGTCCTTAAGTGCATCTAGAATACTCGATGACCTTTGATATCTCAGGCAGTGGCTATCATTGTTGAGACCAAGGTTCAAAATATCAGTAGTGTATTGTATGATATGTATTAGTTTTTTGACCTGGTGAAACATTAAATACTGGGAACTAGAACATATGGCCATGTTCAAAACTTGACACCCGGAAGCATTCTTATCAGGTTCAATACTTTGATGTTTGAACCTTGGTTGAGACCATGGGTCAAAATTTCAATACAATCGCCCCATATCGAGCATATCGTATTGTATCGGGAGCTGCCCGAAACCCCAAATAAGGGGTGTTTCAGACTTTGACCATTTTCAGGGGGTAGGCATGCTTAAAACTGATCCCCTGATGCAAATTTGAAAAAAAAAACTAAAAAAAAGTTATTAAGTAGTGAAATACCTGGTACACCTTTTCATGCGTATTGGGTGTATCGATACTTTAAACCTTGGTGGAGACCAATGAAACTCCATTCCAGGAGAGACCACCAACAGCAAACCTGGTACAACAGATTATTCTCACTATGTTATACCAACATAAAAGAGAGTGGAAATATCTGGAAACCTCAACAGTGAAAGCTCAATGACCAAATGCAGTCAATGACATCCTACAAGGGGTCCTGGAACAAGGCCAAGTTCTAGAGGGAAGCTAATGTGGAAATGCATCAGGCCGCTACCTTGTGGACATTATGGGAGGAGAGAAATGCTAGAATATTTCAAGAAAAGGAAAGAAGTCTTGCTGAAATCAAGGAATGCATAATAACAAGGACAGTCTCGTGGCTGAAATCTTCACACTTGTTGGCAGATTACTCCTTTGACTTAAGGAGAAACTGGGCAGCAGTGGCTTCTACAGTCTCCACAAAGAACAAATCACAAGCTGAATGGAAAGCCCCACCGGATGGAGTGGTAAAATTGAATTTTGATGGTAGCTGCCAAGGTAACCCAGGGCCATCTAGAATAGAAGGGCTTCTGAGAGACAAAGACAGCAACATGTTGTCTTTATTTTCAAGACCAGTGGCTGTCGGTGATTCTGTAAGGGCAGAGATACTAGCAGCGGTACAAGGTATACAGACAGCCAGTCAACTTGGAGTAAACAATTTGATAGAAGGGGAATCCAAGGTAGTAGTGGGCTGGCTGACAAGTCCAGAAACAGCTTGTTGGGGCTACAGGAATCTGTTAAAGAAAGCTAAATGGCTGACAAGAAATATGACTGTCTGGTTTCAGTTGGTCGGCAGATCAGCAAATGCAATGACTGATTCTCTGGCCAAGCAACGGGTGTCAAGGCGAGATCTGTTTTGGGCTACTTTATAATTGTGTTTCAGGCTTGTGTATGTTTAGTACAAGGTTCAAAAAATCGTTACGTATCGGCCGATACGTATCGTATCGGGAGCACCCCGATACGCCCCTACAGAGGGTGTATCGGGGTTTTGACCGGTTCAGGGGGTGGAGGAACCTTAAACTGCCCCCCCTGAACCGGATTTGAAAAAAAAATTAAAAATAAAATAAAAAAAACAGTACCGATACACCCCTACCAGTGCATCGGGCGTATCGATATTTAGAACCTCCAAGGCTGACTGTACTTTCGTTATTTGAATTAATAAAACTACTCTCATTTATCAAAAAACAGACAAGGCCGAGTTATAGAGCTATAATATTGGACGAGACAAGAACAAATAGGATGGTTAGAAGGTATTGACAAGAAAGCTAAGCTTAATTCCTAAGCTATATTTTTCCTACACTACGTTGAATAAAATCCTTAGAAAGACAACTAAAGTAGAATATAATGCAAGAATGAGAAAATGTAAATCCCAAATATTCACATCTCTAGTTGCACATATGCTTGTGCAGATTGGTATTTGACAATGCACTGTGAAAGAAATCATATAGTCTAATTGTAACCTTCATCTAAAATTCAATGCATATTGCATACCATAATTATAAATTTCAATTGTTGTAAACAAGAGAAACTGCAAATATTTCCATGTACCAAAACAAAGTGAAATTGCACTCAGAGCAAGAATAGCAAGTAAATCAGGGAAAATAAATGCAAATCATGAAATGCACCCCTGATTTTCTAGCAAGAAAATGCAGAACTCTTTAATGATGTTATAGAAATCTCAAACATTAAAAGGAAAAATGAGAAGTAATAAAAAGGAAGAAACAATGGTTGGATCTAGTACCTGGTTAGAAAGAGGTACTTGACGTGAGACATCCCAAACAATAATAGAGTTTTCACTGACATTGCTTCTTGAGATATCGCTGGAAGAGATGAAATGTTTGGCATCATAACTGAAATCAACATCCAGGACTGGGCCAAGATTCCGATTGTAGTTGCACATTGCCTTTCCAACTCTTATATCCCAGAGTTTGAGATGGCCCTTTGAACCTCCAGAAAGGAAGAGATTGGAGTTTTCTGGATGGAATTTTATGACCCCAACAACTTGATCTTCCTTAAAAATCTGAGTTTCTATTCCCTTCTCAATGTCAACTAGCCTCGAAGAACAATCATATCCACAAGAAAGCAGAGAGAACCCTTGTGGTAACCACCTGACATCTTTGACTGCAGCATTGTGATAATTGAATATACGTGCTTTCTGCTGACTTTTGCTCCATACATTCCATATACAGACCATGTGATCCATTCCAGCAGAGGCAAGAAGATGATCTGTACAATAATTTCTATCAGCAGATAAAAAAAAAAAAAATCTACATCTGCTACAATCTCATAACTACTTTTTTCTTCACACATTAGATATTTTTTCTCTTTTCTTTTTTCCCTTTTGTTCTTCTATCCAAATCCTGTGTCTGATCCAATTGAAACACCAAGTCAAATATATCAAAATGAAAGTAAACAACAATGTAATTTACATATTAGAGATGCTTTTCAAATAAGCACTTTTTGCAATAAGCTACAAATAAATATGGTAAACCCATGATTAGGGGTGGATTCGAGCCGAGCCAAGCCGAATAGTACCAAGCTCAAGCTCGGCTTAAGACTATTCTACAAGGCTCGAGCTCTAGCTCGAGCTCGGTTCGATCCAAAACCTTGAGCTCGACCTTGGCTCGAGTCAAAAATTCATAAGCTCGAGCTCGATTTTGAGAATAAATATTTTATAAAAATAAAAATATATATATAAAAATATTTTTTTTATTTATAATAATTAATAATTATAATATTTTTATTATATTACATATATATATACATATATATATATATTAAATCTCAAATATATATATATATATACTCAAGCCGGTTGGAAGTTTTAGAGTCTTTTGGTTTTGGGCGGGGTATTAGGCAAGGGGACCCTCTCTCCCCTTTCCTCTTTACCCTAATTGCTGAAGTGTTAGGGAGGCTTATTGCGAGGGTAGACTCTAGAAATCTGATTAGTGGATAGAGAGTGGGGAGGGATAGAGTTCCGATCACTCACCTACAATTTGCAGATGACACAATTATGTTTTGTGATGGAGAGGAGATTAGATGGGTGAGCAATCTGAAGCTGGTGATTAGGGTGTTTGAACAAATGACAAACCTGTTGGACAGTTTTTGTATGCCCTTAGCTTCAATCATTTCTGATGTACTTTTGATATTTAATGTAAATAAAAGTACATGTTTGATTCATGTTGTGTGGTATGCTTCTGTGTAAGACCTTAAAACTAGACACTTAATGAGACTTGTGTTGGTTTTAAATGTTCACAGCCATTGGATAAGTCTGGGGAGATTTATCCTGTCAAGGCTGACACTGTTGTGCTGCCAACTGTTGGGGTGGCTCGTCTCAGCCGTAGGATTACTTGAACCCTTGAACTGGACCAGATTTCCAGTATTGTCTAGGATTACTTGACCCCTAGACCCGATTATGGTACTGCACTAGGTGTCGGATTGAGCGGTCTTTGATATGCCAATCAGTGAGATCCTTAGCGGGGGTCAAAACCTAGGTATGTTGGGACAATCTGAGAATTCATCTAAGTGGGTGATCGTAGTGACGGGATCAGCCCCTTTGTCGGACAAAGGTAATGGCCGGGGATGCACTCTCTCTGATGGAAACCAAACTGCCGGCAGTTGATTTCAATCGTTGGAATTTTGTTTTGCAAAATTTATATATATGATATATACTTATATATGGTTTCGAAATGTTTGCAAATGGTTTTAATTCTCGGGATCCATGTGAGTAGAGAGTGCAGCATTGTTCCTTGCAGCCGAGGGAGAGGTCCTCTCTTGTCGGGCAGTGCTTGATCATTATGGGTTGAGAGGTTAATGTAAGGCCATTTAGGATAATACCTGATGGGCTAATCTTGCACCTGCCCACAGTTCCTGAGTTTTTGTAAGATGGCTTGGCTCAGGGACCACTTAGTGTAAGTGTTGGGCCCATAGTGAAGGGGATGAGAGATCCATCCCATGGACGCCCAAAGATTACGGAATTAAGGGGGCGAATTTCAAAAATTTTTCAATGATCATTCTTGAACCTTAAACTGAACCAGATCTGAACCAAAATGAGTAGGGGAGGATTATACCTGATACGGAGAAATAATATCTCCCAATGAAGGTGTTCACGCCCAAGGAAGGATCCAAAGACTGCTCCCACTGAAGATGGCGCAGTGTAGGATGGAGCAGAATCAGTAGTGTTCTTCTCCAAGAACTCTGTCCTTCACAAGAAACAGCAGGATGGCACGTGAGCACAACTTCCTATCAATTCTTCCTCCAAGAATTGATGTCAAGATCCAATCTTGACTTCTCCCACAACTGGAGATCGAACTGGCAAACAGGGCGGCAAGAACAGGGAGGCGGCAAGAGAGTATTCGCAAGGTGCAGAAATCTCCCTTCTTTTTGTTAACCTAAAAGATCAGCTCCTAATCCAATTAGGAGCAGCTGATTTGGATAAGACCTCTCTTTAGGTGATAGGGATAAACCCTTATCTTATCTGCAGATTAGATTAGCTTTCTCCTAATCTCATTAGGAGGTTTCTAGATCTGAATCACATTCAGATCTGGACTCTCTGAGTGGATAGGGTCAAGACCCTATCCTATCTACTAATTCTATCTCAGAATTCGCCCCTTTAATTAACTAAAAAAATAGCCCAGTTCGAAATGGGCTTTAGGCCCATTAAGCTTATGTGCTCACTTAACCGTCCTAACTGCTGCCTAGTTGGGCTTCCTTGTATGGCGTGGGACCCAAGCATTGATCTACACATCAGCCACATGGGTTCGGCCCAGCCTTTGTTACAAGGCCTGGCCGAATACACTGTTAAAGACAGTGCACCCCCTGAAACCCATCGAATGGGCTCTATGGGCCCAACACTTACCCTAAGTGGTCCCTGGGCCAAGCCACCTTGTAACACCCAGGGACTGTGGGCAGATGCAAGATTAGCCCATCAGGTATTATCCTCAATGGTCTTACACTCAACCTCTCAGCCCATAATGATCATACACTGCCCGACAAGAGAGGACCTCTCCCTCGGCTGCAAGAAACAGTGTTGCACTCTCCACTTACATAGATCCCGGGAATTAAAACCTTTTTGCAAACATTTGAGAAACCATAATATATATACTTTTATATCTCATATAAAATATACTTTGCAAAACAAATCTCAACGGTTGAAATCGGCTGCCGGCAGTCTTGGTTTCCATCAATGAGAGTGCATCCCCAATCCGACACCTAGTGCAGTATCATAATCGAGTCTAGGGGTCGGGTGTAACTTTCCAGTTTTGCCCATCAATCTCCAAGGTCCAAGGCAATACTGAAAATCTGGTGCAGTTCAAAGATTCAATTAATCCTACACTGTATGTGCCTAGGGTCTCACCCTGGTAGATGAGACAGGCCACCCCAACCGACTTGGTGGCACCACAGTGTCAGCCTTGTCAGGATAGATCTCCCCAGACCGACCCACTAGCTGTGAACATTCTAAACTAACACGAGTCTCATTAAGTGTCCAGTTTAAGGGTATTACACAGAAACATACCAAGGGAACATGAATCAAATATGCACTTTTATTCATCTACAATAAACTCATAAAGTACATCATTCTGATTGAAGCTAAGGGCATACAAAACTGTCTAACACATAGGGTCCATGTGATGGGCTCAAGGGGTTCATTGGGCTCTCCATTGAATTCGGCTAGGCCTTGTAATAGAGGTTGGGCCGAACCCATGTGGCTGGTGTGTAGATCAATGCTTGGGTCCCACGCCATACAAAGAAGCCCAACTGGGCAGCAATTTGGAAGACTATTGAGCACTTGGTTCTTATTGGGCCTAAAGCCCATTTCGAACTGGGCTGATTTGATCAGTCACAAAAAAGGGGCGGATCTGAGATTAGGATGAGCCCAAAAACTTATCTAATCTGCAGATAAGATTAAGAAGAGTCCTAATCCAAATATAGATTTGGATAAGGGCAACTCCTGATATGATTAGGAGGTTTTTCTTAATCATTAAGAAAGTGGAGGAAACCCTAATTTCGAATGACTTGAATTCCAACCCTAGGTTTTTCCAAGAGAACACGTCTGCATTCTGAAGATCAGATCTCAGAAAACCCAAGAGGAGAAAAGCAGTTCGTGTTAGACAGTTTTGTATGCCCTTAGCTTCAATCAGAATGATGTACTTTATGAGTTTATTGTAAATGAATAAAGATACATATTTGATTCATGTTCCCTTGGTATGTTTCTGTGTAATACCCTTAAACTGGACACTTAATGAGACTCGTGTTAGTTTAGAATGTTCACAGCCAGTGGGTCGGTCTGGGGAGACCTATCCTGACAAGGCTGACACTGTGGTGCCACCAAGTCGGTTGGAGTGGCCTGTCTCAGCTGCCAGGGTGAGACCCTAGGCACATACAGTGTAGGATTAATTGAATCTTTGAACTGGACTAGATTTCCAGTATTGCCCTGGACCTTGGAGATTGATGGGCAAAACTGGAAAGTTACACCCGACCCCTAGACTCGATTATGATACTGCACTAGGTGTCGGATTGGGCTATCTTTGATGTACCAATCAGTGAGATCCTTAGCGGGGGTCAAAACCTGGGTATGTTGGGGCAGTCCGAGAATTCATCTGAGTGGGTGATCATAGTGACAGGATCAGCCCCTTTGTCGGACAAAGGTAATGATCAGGGATGCACTCTCACTGATGGAAGCCAAGACTGCCGACAGCCGATTTCAATCGTTGAGATTTGTTTTTTGCAAAGTATATTTTATATGAGATATAAAAGTATATATATTATGGTTTCTAAAAGGTATGCAAAAGGTTTCAATTCCCGGGATCCATATAAGTGGAGAGTGCAACACTGTTCCTTGCAGCCGAGGGAGAGGTCCTCTCTTGTCGGGCAGTGTATGATCATTATGGGCTGAGAGGTTAAGTGTAAGACCATTGAGGATAACACCTGATGGGCTAATCTTGCATCTACCCACAGTCCCTGGGTGTTACAAGGTGGCTTGGCCCAAGGACCACTTGGTGTAAGTGTTGGGCCCATAGAGCCCATTTGATGGGTTTCAGGGGGTACACTGTCTTCAGCAGTGCATTCGGCCAGGCCTTGTAACAAAGGCTGGGCTGAACCCATGTGGCTGATGTGTAGATCAATGCTTGGGTCCCATGCCATACAAGGAAGCCCAACTGGGCAACAGTTTGGAAGGCTTTTTGAGTACATAACCTTAAATGGGCCTTAAGCCCATTTCGAACTGGGCTGATTTGATCAGTCATTTAAAGGGGGCGAATTCTGAAGTGGGTCAGCTAAAAGGGTTGGGCTTAGACCCTATCCACTCAGAGAGTCCAAGATCTAAATGAGATTTAGATCTGGAAACCTCCTAATTATATTAGGAGATAGCTGATCTGATCTGCAGATAAGATAAGGATTATCCACTATCACTAAGGGACTTCTAACCCAAATATGATTTGGATTAGCAACTCCTAATCTGATTAGGAGCTGATCCCTTTGAGATTATAAAAGGGGAAGGGGGCGGCAGCCTTTTAGATCATCAACAGCATTCTTCTCTTAAAGAAAGAGAGATTGAGAGATTTCCTGCATACTGCGAATTCTCTCCTGCCGCCACCTTCCTGCCATTGCCATTCCTTCAGTTCGATCTCCAGTTCTTGGGAGCAATCAAGATTTGATCTTGATCTCAATATTTTTGGAAAAGATTGGTTGGAGCTGTACTCACAAGCCATCCAGTTGATTCTTGCGAAGGGTCAAGTTCTTTTGAAGAACGTTGTTGATTCTGCTCCATCCTTCACTGCGCCATCTTCAGTGGGAGCAGATTTTGGATCCTTCCTTGGGCGTGAACACCTCCATTGGGAGATAGTATTTCTCCGTATCAGGTATAATCCTCTCCCACTCCTTTTGGTTCAGATCTGGTTCAGTTTATGGTTCAAGATTGATCCTTGAAAATATGATTTTCTAAATAGGGAATACGATTCCCAGTTGAAGGGAGAGATAAAATTTTTGAAATTCGCCCCTTATTCCGCAATCTTTGGGCGTCCATAGGATGGATCTCTCATCCCTTCAGTTCGCCACTTTCTTTAGCTCTCTTCTCCTTCAGCCGCCACCAACCACCAACAGTTCGATTTCTCTATGAGGGAAAGATCAAGAAAGAGTTCTTGATATCAGTCTTTGCTGAAAGGCTGATTCAGTTCGGTACTCATTGTTTCCAAAGGATTCTTGTGAAAGATTCAGTGTGTAGGACGCACTCTGCTGGTTCTGTTCCACAGTTGTTGTGTCATCTTCAGCAGGAGCAGATCTTGGTGTCTTCTTTGGGCGTGAACACCAACTTTGGGAGATATTATTTCTTTGGATCAGGTATAATCACTCCCTTCTTTTTGGTTCAGATTTGGTTCGGTTTTGGTTCAAGTAGGATCCTTGAATCTTGATTCTAAAATCAAGGAATGTGATTCCTAGTTGGAAGGAAGGTAGGAAATTTTTGAAATTCGCCCACCCATTCCGCAACAGTTTTGGCGTCCATACGATGGATCCTACCATCCCTTTCAAAACCTCAAAGTAAATCAGGGTAAGAGATGTGCGATTGGTATTAATATGAGTGAAGGAGAGGTAGAGGAAAGGGCCCGAGTGTTAGGTTGTGAGATAGCTCAATGGCCACTAAAGTATTTAGGGCTTCCTTTAGGAGATAATCCTAGAAAAAAGAGTCTTTGGAATCCAGTGATTGACAAGTTCACTAAAAGGCTAGCTTCCTGGAAGAAGAACTACTTGTCTCTAGGGGGCAGGATAACCCTGATTAAGTCAACATTGGCAAACCTTCCAACCTATTTCCTGTCTGTGTTCAGAATCCCTAAAGGAGTTAGTAGGGAGTTGGAAAAACTAATGAGGGACTTTTTATGGGAACCCGGGGAGGAGAGAAGGGACCATAGAGTTAGGTGGAATCTAGTTACAAGATCCAAAAGTGAAGGGAGACTGGGGCTGGGAAATCTGCAGAAGAAGAATGAAGTTCTTTTAGGGAAATGGTTATGGAGATGGTCCAAAGAAAGGGAGAACTTGTGGGCTAAAATAATCCCAAGTATTCATGGGTAAGAGGCAGCTGTCTGGGATCCGAGACTATCATCTAGGGCTTCAAGAGCCTCTCCTTGGAAGTCGATTCATGCCATCCTGCAGTCATTTCTTCCATTCATCAGGTATGATCTTGGTTCTGGCTTGTTTGTAAATTTTTGGGAACATACTTGGGTGGGGGATCTTCCCTTGAAAGAGTAGTTTCCCTCTTTGTTTGCTCTATCTAGGTTTAAAAATGAACCAGTAGCAACTTTTGCTACCTTGTCCAATTCTGCAATTGGTTGGAACTTGAGTCTTAGAAGGACTCTTAGAGATTTTGAGTTGGAACCCAATTCGAATTTGCTTAAAATCTTGGATGAGGTAGTTCTTGAACCTTCTTCCAGTGTGGACTCCAGGGTTTGGTCTCTTGTTCCTTTGGGTATCTTCTCCTGCTCCTTCCTTTTTCAAAGCATTGGCACAGTCTAGCCCAGTACCGGGAAGTTTAGGGTAGCCCCATCCCTCCTAGAAAAGTGTAACACTTGTGACCTACTTCAAAAGAAAAGGCCTAATTGGTGCTTATCCCCGCACTGGTGCATCTTATGTAAGAGAGGTAAAATCTTATGGAGATGTGCTAATAGCTGTTGTTTGCTAGATGGTCTGGGAAGAAAGAAATCAAAGATTATTTCATGGAAAAGAAAAAAGCAAGGAAGCCCTCGTAGAACTTGTATATGTTAGGATGGCCCACTGGGTCAAGTCTTTGAAGCTTTTTGAAGCCTATTCAGTAGGAGAAATCATTAGAAACTGGGAAGAAGTGGCTCGGTCAGCTCCTATGTCTAGTGATATTAGACCTGTTTGGACTCCACCAGACTTGAGTTTCATCAAATTGAACTTCGATGGTAGTAGTGAAGGAATTCAGGCCTTTCAGGCATAGGTGGTATTTTCAGGAACAAAGGTCGAATTATTGCTATGTTCTTAGGACCTATAGGCTAGGGGGATTCACTAAGAGCTGAAATCCTGACAGTTCTAGAAGGAGTTAAAAGAGCTAAACAGTTGAATATTAGTAAGTTGCTGGTGGAAGGAGATTCTCAACTGATTGTTAGATGGTTGTAGAAGGAAGAGTCCAGCCTGTGGAAGTTCTCAAATGAAAGAAAGAAAATCAAGCAGCTAACTTAAAACATAATTATAAGGGTTCAATGGGCTAAGAGGAGTACCAACTCCATGGATGACACCTTGGCTAAACAAGGGGTGGGAAGAACTAATTTCTTTTGGGCTATCTTGTAATATGTGTTTTCAGGTTTGAAAGGGAGGGTTAAGACATTTTACCCCTCCAATCTGGTTGTAACTTCCATATCTATTTTAATAAAAGTGTTGTTATTGATCAATATATATATATATATTCTCGAGCCGGCTCGCGAGCCAAGCTCTAGTATGCTCGAGCTCAGCTCGTTTAATAATCGAGCCAATGAATTGGGTTCGAATTCGAGCTCTCGAGCAGCTTGTGAAAAGCTTGGCTCATTGCCACCCCTACCCATGATTAATAATTTTAAACTAGGATGAGAACAGAATTAGCATTTTTCCGTGTAAGCCTCTGCTTAGGCAATGGAGAAATAATTTATTTTGGCGACTGAAGAAATAAATTTTACACAATATAATGGAGTTCAGCAATGTACTTGACCATGTTCTTTCCTCTCATCACACAAAAAGCAGCAGAAAACTAAACAAATTTGCACTTTCATGTAATATTCACATTGATGCAGGACTCAAGAAGCAGCATTACCAGCACCTGAAGGTAGAGACACAAGTATAAAATTGTGGACCAGCTGTTAAACATGCCACAAGTTGGAATTTCTTTGGGTCTTTCTGTGGGTTGCTAATCCATTCCAAGCCCATACCAGGCCCGTATCCAAACAGAAGGCCATACCAAAAAAAAACACCCCAATATTACACTCTTTCCCAGACCCAAACCTCATTATCAAATTGAAATCCGAGACCTTTTGCAAACCCAAATACTGTGCAAATATAAAACAGGTAGTAGGCTATAGGGGATATCATTGAGTTGGTCCCACTATTGGCTGGGCTTAACATGAACCCAACACATCCCGACTACACCACAATCCAAACCCAATCCATGAATAGAGCAGACAGGAAGTAAGTCAAGTGACTGCACACAAGGAGAAGCAAGGCAGGGAAAGATAAGAGGTAGGAAAACACTAATAGAAAAGGAGAATGAGTAAAAAAATTAATATGAAAAAAACGAGACAAAAATGCAAAATCCATATAGCATAATACCAATTTACTAACTTGACACAAGATGAATTGAACCTATCCCAATTGGCATTTCAAAATCCAAACGCAACCCTAACCAAATTAGGGGCATATCAGACAATCCAATATGAGCAGAGCAGGGTAGCTACCCAATTAATCTACTCCATTGACATTCCTAGAGGTTACACGGAAGCAATTGGTAATTTGTGATCACCAAATCAGAGAACCAGGAGAAAGAATTAAATGGGAATTGGGAGTGGAAATTTCTCTAGGCTCACATGCATGATAATTAGTGATATGTTTTTGTAAGATTGTTATAAGTAGTAGCCTTTCAGCATTCCCAAAACTCTTAAGGTAATTATAATGTCTACTTGTTTATTTTGAGAAAAGTAAACTGATTCAGCATTTTGTGCCTTCTGGTGTGGTCCAATCAACCCATTTTTAGATATCTGGGATCTCTGGTTATTTGGTGTGCCTTTGGTCCTGATTGTTCTAAGATGAAAGATCAAAGACAGATTGAATTGAATTCTTTCAACTCAACCAATTATTCTTTGCTTCTTTATTTGTTTTACTTGAAATTCTTTGTTCCATAATTTGAACACGCTTTCTTATTTCCCTTTCTACCAATAACTTCAATTACACCCATCTTTACTAAATTTATACTACCAGATCGAGTCTCAAGTATGACTACATCCATTGTGAACAGCTGTCACATGTCCCCTCATGTCTTAAGTGAAGCACTTCCAACTCAATACAACAGAGAATTGTACCAACTATTATAAGGACTTCCAAATTTCTCCCCCCCCCAAGCCAATTGGGAAGCCAGTGACCTCATTCAGACGGCTTACCAATTACCACCTCAGAAGTGCAACTAATAAAAAATAGGGTAAATTACCAATAGGTACCCTGAACTCTCAAAAATAGACATATAGGTCCATCCGTTCGTATTCTGTCAGTTAAACATTACATAATGCCAAAAATACCCTTCTCATGTAATTCTGAGATCATTCTCAGGTAACCAACACCACAATGAAGTTCTCACATGGACAGCAAATAACATATTCAAATTTTCTGATGATGGCATTCTCTGGTGATGATTTTATTTTGTAGAATGATCTCAAAATACATGAGACGGGTATTTTTGACATTATGTAATGTTTAAATGACAGAATACAAACGGATGGACCCAAGTGTCTATTTGTTAAGTTTAGGGTACTCAAGTGTTGCAATTGAAAGTTCAGGGTACCTATCTGTAACTTACCATAAACAATAATAACCTTACCACATAAAGCTGCGAAGAATGGTGCTAAAACACAACTTGTATTTGAGACCACTTTTTTTGAAGAGAAAAAGAAAAAAAGAAATTTCATTAATCATAAGAAAAACTGCAATCCAAGAGGTGACATGATGGCACCTCACCATACATAACAGATTTAGAACTACAAACGGAAAACTGAGAAGCATTACAAATGAAATTCAAGAACATTCTAAAAATTCTCCCCCAGTTCTGATTTACTGATTTGAGCCCAGTCTACCACTAGTTTCCCCACCACAGCCACAAGTGTTTTGGTATTTTTAGATTTATCTTCAAAAACTCTCCTGTTCCTTTCATTCTAGAGGACCCAGGAAACAGCGAAAGGTATGCAACTCCATATTATCTTTGCTTTCCTGCTACCTCTGATTCATGACCAGGCTAAGAAAAATTCTGCTGCTGATCTTGGATTAAAAACCCTGACCCCAAATAGTAAAAAGTAGAATTTCCAAATAAAGTTTGCAATCTTGCAAGTGTAGAACAGGTGTAGTACAGTCTCTTCATCTGAGCAGTACAAAAACACAGTAATTGGCCAAGCTGAAACCTCTAGGAGGAACAGGACTCCTCCAAACCCCTTCCACTTGAACATTCCATTTCTGCACTCTTTCCACCATAGTCCATCTCTCGAGGAAGTTGAAACCGTTGACTGCTGTAACTTTTTCCAGTAAACTAGTGCACTCCTCTTATCTCCTGGTCCAGTAAAGGTCTTCTAAATTTGGGGCATCAAACAACCTGATCACCCCTCGTCTCAAAGCACTCATCCACCTTGACATCATGATCAGTCAGCCTATATAACTTTGGGCATATCTCACACAATTTCCGTGCTTCACACCACTCATCTTCCCAAAATCTTATTCTTGACCCATCTCCTAGCTTACAAAAGCTTTGAAATCATGGTTGAACTGCATTATTCCTTTCCAGACAATCACCCCATAAGACTTTGAAACCTTCCACGGTTGCCACCCAAACCTCACCAACCCATACTTTCCCACTATAACCCTCCTCGAAAGGGATTCCCTCTCCCTATCCAACCCAAACCTCCACAGCCACTTACCAAGCAAGGCCTTATTGAAAATTCCAACCCTTCTAAACCCCAAACCGCCCTTTCCTTTTGGCCTACACACCTTGCCCCATCTTACCAGATGAATTTTCTTGTCTCCCCCTACCCCT
Source organism: Nelumbo nucifera (assembly GCF_055504915.1). Lineage (NCBI taxonomy): Eukaryota > Viridiplantae > Streptophyta > Magnoliopsida > Proteales > Nelumbonaceae > Nelumbo > Nelumbo nucifera. Next base: position 139,692,063 of record NC_142649.1, on the reverse strand, counting down.
TCCCACAGAAAATCCCTCTGTAATTTCTTAATTCATTCAGCTACCCTTGCTGGAATCTTCAACAGAGAAAGATAGTGTATGTCGGTAGACTTGACAGTACACTCCTAATCAGTGTGATTCTGCCCTCCAGAGAAAGGTATTTTGCCTTCCAGCTCTCCAACCTTTTCTGCACTCTCTCAATTATTGGCCTCCATATCCCAACTTCAGAGGATTTAGACCCCACCGGTAGACCCAAAATTCAAATAAAGGAAATGCAACTCCCAGTTTGGCATTCAAACACCACAGCAAATTGATCCAGTTTCTCCCTCCCTACCTCCCCCACCCCAATTAGCATATGCTTATCCAGATTAACTTTCAACCCTATGAGAATTTCAAAATTACCCAAAATGGCCCTAAGGTTTAACACCTATTCCACTGAAGCATTCAGGAAGATAAGAGTATCATCAGCACACTGAAGATGACAAATGCAAGGACCTTCTAAGCCCACCTTAAAGCCTTCAACCCAGCTGAGTTGCCTTAACCATAAGCATATTCAGAACTTCCATACTAGGACAAATAGCAGCGGGGAACTTGGGTCTCCCTGCTGGAGTCCCCTAGAGGCCAAGAAAAAACTCCAATGAAACTCCATTAATCAGCAAGGAGAACGAAATAGATAAAACACAAGCATACATCCAGTTTCTCCATCTCTCCCCAAACCCCACCACTCTTTGCATCTAGTTGAAAATTAGACCTACAGTAATTCAGATAATGAAAGAAAAGAAGAAAAAAGAGAAAGAAGAAGAAAGAAGTTTCAGCAATAGGATGTGGTAGGGGTGAGCAAAAAAAACCAAAAAACTAAACCAACCGAAAAAACAGACCGAAACCGAACCAAAAAATCGGTTAACCGAACTGGTCGGTTCGGTTTCGGTTCGATATTCTTAAAAAACCGATAATTTCGGTTCAGTTTCGGTTAACCATTTAAAAAAAAAAACAGCAGTTAACCGAACCGACCGATATATACAGTAATATATATTTATATAATATTATATATATTATATTATATTTTTTATTTATTTTTGAAAATCGAATAACAATTTTGGCAGTCTGAGAGACTTTCAAACTTAAAGTTTCAATTTGAAAATTGAAAGTTCGGCCAGAGTGCCTCTCCTAAAGTGCTAGCTGCCTCTACCAGAGTGCCAGACTGAAGACTGCAGTCTCTCAGTCTCGAAAGTCAAAAATTTTAAAGCTTTTCTTCTCTTTTGTCTTTTCAGAAAGTTTCAAGCATTTATTTTCTTTTGTCTCTTCTGTCTCTTTTATCTCTTTTACAATGTAGACCAGAATCCAAATCTTTACCTTTAGTTAGAACTTAGAAGCATTGAACGATCTCTTACAATGAAGAATAACGCTACCTTTAGTCTTTAAAAGCATGGAACGATCTCTTGCAATGAAGAATAGCGCTCTGGATCCCGTCCTACTACTGTAACAGTGAACTCCTTCACTGAAACGCCACTGGCTTTATGGCAGCGACCACCGAAGACGCTGGCCGGCTTTTTCCTAAGAGCTTACGAACCACTCGCAAGCCCGCCGGTATATTCACCTATTTATGAAACAGGGCCTTGGCATTATTACTCGTGGGTGTCTCAGTCTCCTTTGCTTCTCCCTCCGTGATTGTTGTTTGCCGTCGTGGGAGACGACATTGGTGTTTCTAGCTTCGTTTCCGCTACCGCCGGCGACAATGCCGCCTTTCCCGAGCCCAAGCTTAGATGTTCAAAAAATCTAATATTCTCTATGTACCTCCTCAATCTCTCTCTTTCATCTCTCTCACTCTCAGTCTCAATTCTTGTTCATGTTCACTCTCTCCAGACCGTCAGCAAGGAAGGATTTTCACCTTTTTTTTAATATTGAAGGCAAAAAAAACCGAAAATCCAAACTGCAATTAACTGTTCCACCGGTTAACCAGTCGACCGATTGCATCGGTTCGGTTTCGGTTTGGTTAAATTGAAAAACCGAACAGTTCGGTTCGGTCCAAAAAATTACCCCACGGTTCGTTTAACCAAACCGTGAGCACCCCTAGGTTGTGGAAGAAGAAAAGAAGGCTCATAAGACCCATAACTAAGGCCCATAGCTAAGAAACATAACTTTTAAATGCTACTTAAAAATATAAAGAACACTAAGGCCCATTCGGCCCATTCTCACTACACTCCCCCTCAAGCTAAGCATAGATGTCAATCATGCCCAGTTTGCTTACATAATGTTGAAGCTTTGCCTTTCAGACTCCCCTTAGTTAGAAAATCTGTTAGCCGCTCTTCTAATGCAATGAAAGGTAGGCACACCTCTCCTAAAGCCACTCTCTCCCGTATAAAGTGTTTGTCTACCTCAATGTGCTTAGTTCTATCATGCTGAATTGGGTTGTGAGCAATGTTAATAGCAGCTTGGTTATCACAAAACAACACCAGTGGCTCATCACATGAAACACCCATCTCATTAAGGAGAGATCTAAGCCATAACTCAAAAACACCATGAGCCATAGCTCTATACTCTGCCTCAGCTGAAGATCAAGCAACCATTGATTATTTTTTGCTTCTCTAGGAAACAATATTTTCGGCTACTATAGCACAATATCCTAATGCGGATCTCCTATCATCCACATTTCCTACCCAATCAGCATCTGTATATGTTTCTACCTTCATGTGTCCATGTTTAGCAAATAATATACCCTTCACGGGGGTTCCCTTAAGGTAGCATAACACCCTTTCTGCAAAAGCCATATGTGTGTCTCTAGGAGCATACATGAACTGGCTAATGACACTCACAGCACATGAAATGTCTGGACGAGTCATACATAGATAAAGAAGTTTCCCCAGTAATCTATGAAACACTCCCCTATCAGCTAAGAGTTCTCCACCATTAGCTGTGAGTCTATGATTCACATCAATAAGGGTAGAGGCAAGTTTAGCACCAAGTTTTCCAGTCTCAATAAGAAGGTCTAGCACATACCATTGAGTAATAAAGATACCTTCCTTGGACCTAGCAACCTCAATGCCCAAAAAATATTACAACTCCCCTAAATCTTTAATTTCAAATTCAAAACTAAGAAACTTCTTGAGTTCTTTTATATCACTGCCAGTAACCACAATATCATCTACATAAAGTATAAGAAATGTCACCAAAGTGCCTTTTTCTCTTAGCAAAGAGAGTATAATCTGATTGAATCTGAGTGTAGCCAAACTGAACAAGAGCAGCCCTAAACCTGTCAAACCAAGCACGTGGAGAAAATTTTTAGGCCATAAAGTGATTTCTTCAATCTACACACCTTACCCTACATTTCCTTGTCATATATAACAGGAGGGACATATATACCTCTTCAGTGAGATCACCATTCAAGAATACATTCTTAACATCAAATTGATGCAGAGGGCAATCAGATCTCATTGCTAAGGATAAAAGAACTCTCACTGAAGTCATCTTAGCAACTAGAGAAAAGGTCTCAATGTAATCTATCCCATATACCCGAGTATATCCCTTGAAAACAAACCAAGCCTTATACCTCTCAATTAACCCATCTGCATGATACTTGATAGTGAAAACCCACTTGCACCCAATAGGTTCCTTCCCAACTGGCAAGTCAATGATATCCCACGTATTGTTTTTATGAAGGACTTCTATTTCAATACTCAGCATTCGTCCAATCTGGTGTGGCTAAGGCTTCTGAAACAGACTTTGGGATGGATTGAGAGGAAATGGAGGCTAGAAAGGCATAATAGGATGGGGACAACAAGTTGTAGGAAAGGTGTTTGGAAATACAATGAGTTGTACATTTCCTCTTATCTTTTCAAAGCAATGGGTAGGTCAAGGTCCAGAAACAAGGGTGCTGGTGGAAGAGGTGATGGACATGTCCTCTCTTCAGTAACCAAGAGCGCCTAAGACTCAATTGGAGGTGTGAGATCAACTTGTGTTTGCCTTAGCCTTTGCCGCTGGTACCACCTCTGAAGAATAGGATGAGTGGAAACAATTGAAGGACTGGCAGGAGGAGGGGGAGCAGCAGGAGTGGAAGACCTCAAAGGAGAGGATCCCTCCACGGGAATGGGAGTAACTGTGGAAGGCTCAACACAAGACTCAACTAGAGTTGGCAAAGGAAGGGATGAAGAAAACAACTCAAGAGATCTCTCCCCCTCATAAGGATAGCTATAAAAAGGAACCGACTCCACAAAGGTGACATCCATGGAAACAAACTGGGTGTCACTAATGGGATCAAAACAACAATACCCTTCCTATGTGGAGGCACAACCAAGGAAGATACACTTCTAAGCCTTGGGGTCAAACTTGTGTCTTTTGGAACTGGGAATGTGGACACAACAAGTGCAACCAAAGACCTTCAGAGGAATAAAGAAAATCTCAACATCAGGAAAGAGGACTCTAAAAGGAGATTTTAACCCCAAGACTTGAGAGGGCATGCGGTTAATAAGGTACGTAGCTGTTAAAACTGCATCACCCCAAAACTTCACAGGAACATGGGTAGCAAAAAGAATGTTCCTTGCAACTTCCACAATATGTCTGTTTTTCCTCTCCGCTACTCCATTTTGTTGTGGAATGCGGGCACAAGAACTCTGATGAATAACCCCAAACTTCTCAAAATAGGAGGTAAGGTCCTTCTCAAAGTACTCCTTAGCATTGTCTGACCGGAATATTTTGATGCGGGTATTAAACTGAGTATGTGTTCATGGAACTGTTGCACAAGTTTAGGCACTTCAGCCTGGGAGCGCATAAGGTAAATCCAAGTATATCATGAAAAATCAACAATAAACAGAATGAAATATTTATACCCACCCATACATGGTAAATGGTAGGGCCCCCACACCACACATCAGAGTGAACAATATTAAAAGGAATAGTTGATCTTCTATTATTTGAAGGATAAGTGTTCTTACAATGCTTTGAGAACTCACAAGACTCACAATGAAGACTCGATAGACTAATTCCTTTAAATAAATCCGGAAACAACTGACTCAATGAAGAAAAGGACAAATGACCCAAACGACTATGACATAACATAATACGACTAGTGGACTCTGAAACAAATGCAGTTCTCTTAGGTTGTACTAGGTTCTGCTCAAGCAAGTTTAACAAATAGATCCCAATCACCTTCTAAGATTTTATGTCATGAAAAACACAATATGAAGGAAAAAAGGTCACACTACAAATCAGAGATTTAGTCAAATTACTAACTGAAAGCAAATTGGTATTAAGTTTAGGTACATGAAGAACAGATGATAAGGTTAGGGCATTAGAGGTCTTAATGTCTCCCTTTCCCATGATAGGGGCTTAGAGAGCCATCACCAAGGGATATCTTATCCTAGCCAGAAAGAAGTTGGTAAGAGGTGAATAATTGTGAAACACTTGTCATATGGTCAAAAGCACCAGAATCAATTATCCATGGGGTTTTATGAGTATTTGAGATAGAAGCATGATGTGTAGTGGCGTGAATACCTAAGTGAGCATATGCAGAGGAAAGAACAATCTTTAAAGGAGCCGGAGCAGTGGACTCCAAGTGACTGATGATTCGGCCGTACTTCTCATATTCAGCCTTGGCAGCTGCAAGCTGTTCTCCCACTGACTTCTCTCCACCCTATCCTTGTTCACCTTGTGAAGAGGTGGCTACATTTGCATTTCCTCCTTTTCTAGTTTCAACCCTTTTTCCACCATTTTCTTTCTTGAATCTGGCAGGAACGAGCTCTGGATGCAGCTTCCAACATGTATCTTTAGTGTGTTTAGGCTTTTTGCAGTATTCACAGATAACATCTTTCTTCCTAGTGCTAACCTTCAGCTTCATCCCAACATTAGCATAGTGATCAACCTGCGTCTCAACAGTCTGAACCACCTGTCTTCTACTCTCCTCACTGCTCACCATAGCATATGCTTGAGACAAAGTCACCTCATCCTTTGCTAAAACATTTTGCCTCACAGTATCATACTCCGAGTTAAGTCTGATGAGAAACTCAAAAACCTGATTTCTCTCCACCACCCTCCTATATGTTTCTGCATCCTTTGTGCAACCCCAAACAACAGTCTCCATCAGACCAGTCTCTTGCCAAAGAGATTTCAGCATAGAGAAGTAGACTGCTAAGGGCTTCTTCCCCTATCTTAGATTATTCACATCATGCTCCAATTTGTAGGCCAGAACAACATTAAGCTTTTGGGAATAGGTCTTTGTGATACTATCCCACACTTCTTTTGCAATTTCCATCCACAGGTAATGCTAACTAATGTGTGGTTGCATAGAATTCACTAACCAACCCACTACTGTGTAGTTTTCCTGCATCCACCTTTCATAGGTAGAATCATCTTCCTCCGATTTCTTCTTGCTCCTGGTAATATAACCCCATTTTCCTCTACTATACACATGTATCCTAATAGATTGAGACCAAACTAAATAATTGGTCCCATTCTAGCTTCATAGTAGTCACAGCCCCAAAAAGATTCTCCACTGACCCCCCATGTCCAAACCCGGAATCTGTGGAATATTTGGTCTCTCCTCCAGTCTGATTCCCAAGCGCCTGGTTCAAACTGTCTCTACAACTTCTAACAAGGTTTCTCCAGTTATCTAGGGTTTTCGGGAAAAATCTCCAAGAACCTGCCCTAGGCTTCAACTAAGGATGAAAAACCTCCACAAAACTCTCTAAAAACCTTCCTAAATGAGCTGCATAAGTAGCTGATTGATCAACTGACAGTTCTCCATACACACTATGTATGGACAAAGAAAGGAGAAAAAGTCGAAAGTGAGAACCCGCTCTGATACCAAGTTGAAAATTACATCTACAGTAATTCAGATAATGCAAGAAAAGAAAAAAAGAAAAAGAAAAAGAAGAAGAAAGAAGTTTCAGCAATAGGTTGTGGAAGAAGAAAAGAAGGGAAGAAAGAAAAGAAGAATTCGAACCTCTCTCTAGCCCCTTTTGTCACTTTTATTAATAATTTTAAGTCTGAGTACAATTACTTGGATGCTCTTAATGGGGCAGCCAACACTAAAGAAATAATTAAAGAAAATAAAAGAAGGCCCATAACTAAGAAGCATAACATTTAAATACTACTTAAAAGAAATAAAGAACACTAAGGCCCATTCAGCCCATTCTCACTACACGTTTCTTCCAAGAAACCCCACTCCACATGGTCATGAGCTTTCTCAATATCAATTTTACACACAGAACCAAGTCTCCCACTCCTTAACCTAGAGTCAATACATTCGCCAGCCACCAACACCCCATCCAAAATCTGCCTACCTTCCACAAATGCCATTTGAGTTTCACCCACCACCTCATGGATTACTCCTCTCAATCTCTTTTAAATTCACTGCTCCGTCTTTCTTTTGAATCGAAGTAATAAAAGTAGCATTAGTTCTTTTATCAAGCTCTTTCAAATCACAAAACTCCTTGATCATATTTGCAGAGCCTTTTTCCAGGAAGCTCCAACCAGCCTTGATAAAATTGAAATTAAACCCATCTGGCCCTAGGCCTTTATCCCCCAGTTGTGGATCCCACCTGCAATCATCTGAAATAAAGAAAAGAAAAACAGAAGAGAAGAAGAAGATTGAAGAAGATGAAGGAGAGAAAAGTAATGGAGGAAGATGGAAGAAAGGAAAGAAAGAAGAGAGAGAGTTCAAACCCCTCTTCAGCCCCCAATAATCTCTTTTGTTCTCTAGTTGTAAAAAATGAAGACAATTACATGAGTGCCCTTAGTAGGGCAGCCAGCACTAAAGACAACAATAAAAAAAGAGTAACAGGCCGATAACTAAGGCCCACTACCTACTAAGATAAGTCATAAACATAACGTAAAGAAATAAAAAAATTAAGGCTCATTCAGCCCATAATATCTACAATCCCCATTTATCTTCTTCAAGGTTTCTCTTATTTCCTTAATCCCAATCTCCTTTTCCAGCCAATTTGCAGAAAAGTTGCTCAGTTTCCTACGCTCCAAACCTCCTAGGGCCACCCAACTCCAGCCCCTCCCTCTCTATAAGTCCTTTGTATAATTCCACAATCTTCCTTTGTATCTCATCCTAAGTATCTACCAAATCCTCCCATCCTGAATCATTGAAATGAGGTTTCCCCTCCCAGCACTTGCAAAAGCATGGAAGTATGCTCAATTTTTATCCCTCTCTTTTAGCCAAATAGCCCTAGACTTCTGCCTCCAACTTATTTGTTCTTTTAAAATAATCCTTTCCAGCTCTCCTTTCAGCCCTTCCCTTTCCAATTGAGCTTCCCTCGTCGGCACCCTTCTTCTTCCACCCTGTCCAGCCTAGCCATCTTTTCCAACACCTTTTTTCTACTCTCTGCTCTCCCAAACACCTCCACCCTCCTACTTCTGATTTCTTCTTTCAATAACTGCAACTTCTTATCAACATAAACCCAGCTAAGCCCTCAACCTGCATATTTCTCCACTTTCCTCTACCCACTCCAAAATGTTTGGCTCATGCAACCAAACATTTTCGAATCTGAAAGGCCTAGCACCATTCACATCACAGCAACAAAATTCCTTAGAAAAATTGATTTAAGGTCCGACATGCTTGATATCAGGGTCTCTTGCACCACTTCCTGCACATACTCCACCCAGACCCTGAAATAGCAATCTGTCCAGCCTTCTAAGGATTGCTGGAACCTGACCATTTGACCAGGTAAACCTCCCACCACACGGGTGGATCAATAAGCTCACATATGCTGATAAATTCTCCAAACCTTCTCATGCCCCCATTTGTCCTCCTGCCCCTCCCCCTTTTCATTTCCCCCCTCATATTTGGGACCACAAGAAATGCTCCATACCATTTCTATATGAATATATTCAAGTTTAGACCCTGAACCATAAAGTCTCACTTTTCTAATCATGCCCAAAATTTTAACTTGCTACTACTTTTCAACTCACTTGCATAATTAACTATAATTCTCTTATCTTAGTTCCAAACTGAAAATATAAATAAATATATAAATCTTCTAGTCATGTTATTCTATTCTTAAAATCCTTTTTTCACCTTTCCTCAGTCAACTAGACAAGCCCTAACAAGGGCTATAATCTCCTTAAAACCCTTTAAGGTTAGTCCAAACCCTAGCAGTTGCATTTCAAAATTCAAAACCTTACTGAGAATTTCTAGTTCTTTCAAGATTTCCTCAAGTTATGTACTTCCCAGAGAAGGCAGCCAGTAGAGAACTTATTTGTGTGTTTCCTTACATCAGAGTTTGTCCCTAAAGGATTGCTCTTTAATCCCTAAAACTACCCATCCCTTGAAATCTGCATTTATGGAGTCCTAGATTCTTAAACTTTCCCCAACAGATTTTAATATGTTACCATCAGGTTCATCAATCAGAGAACCAGCTTTAACCTGGTCGTAATACTTATATTTATTCATATCCAAAAATATATAAGATCACAATTAGTCAATATCTCCAACTTGACAAAAATGACCAGCGGAGAAGCTTGGAGTAGGGTGCTTCACTTTTCTCTACAACCATTCTAGCCTCCTATATTTCTCCATGGCCGGCGGTAAGGTGTGATGACTGGCAGCTAGCATGCGTCCCCGCTGTGGTTGCGGCAGGGTAACCATGCTCGCAATAATCGTAAGTCGTTCGTTTCAGCCGTTCAGGGTCTCAGGAAGGACGGAAAATCCTTTGCCAAGGTTGCTGGTTTCTCCAACTGGCCTCTTGACGGCACTTCTAAAGTTCTTAGGAGGAAAAAACAAACTATATCGTTGTTGAGGAAGAAGACAACGACTTTTGGCTACAAATTCTAAGACAATGCTTAAGCGGAAAGTTCGAAGGCAATCCACCGTTCTCGCTTGGGCACGTAGCCCTGAAATTGCGTAGGAAGTGGGGAGTTCTGGTGCCGATCAAAGTTAAACGCCTGAACTCTAGGGCCCTACCTTTGATCCTCCCGTCAGACTAGGAAGTGTGTAAGGTGTTGCGAGAATGGTATCGGGGCGTGGAGCTCGACCGCTTCAAGTTGTGGATCGGGAGATGGTATCCAGGGGTGGGGTGTACGATAGAAGAATAATGGAGGATAGATTACTGTTGGTTAAGGATTTTTGGGAAAAACATTCTTGTGAGTGGGTGAGAATGAAGGTGAAGTGGAAAGGTACCTTGCCTTCGACAGTCAATATTTTGTGGGGTAATATAGTTTACGTTGTGGCAATCTGGCCGGAGTTCTTACTAGGGGTAATCTCGTTAGGGGAGAATCAGTGTGACCTTGTAGAAATTCCAGGGGAGGATGTGGCAAACTTGGTGGCCTAAGGGGGTAATGGTGTGGATGGGAATCTGTCCTTATCAGTCGTTCTAAATGACTCTGGTGGCCCTAGGGACAGGGCTGCCTCATCGAAGTTGGGCGAGCCAGTGAAGTCAGGGGAGCGGCGAGGGATGAATCTTCTATCAGGGGAGGAGAGGCAAGGGAGGCAGGACGGAAAGAAGCTTTGGAGACGTGTTGTTCTAGGGAGAGTGTTGCGGAAGGGGAGTTTCGCCAGCAACCGGGAAAGGAGGTGGTGGTGGTGGAGAGCTCAAGGGTCTCAGGGAAGCGAGGACGGGAAGAAACAGCACGGGTGGAGTCAGTGGAGGGGACTTCTAATTGGCTCCTCCGCTAGCATGTGGAGGTAGGCAAGGACAACCTATTAGAAAGGGCAAAGGTGTCTCTTTTAATTTTCAAACACCTCAAGGTGTTGGTGGGCCTCAGGTGGACCCAGCGATTTTGAGAGACTTGGTCCAAAAAACTGTGTTGGACACAATTGCCCCTCTTATCCAGAAGAATAAAAGGAGGTGGGGCCAAACACGTAAATTTGCAGCTATTGAAGGTGGTCAGGGCCGATCTGACCCAGGCCCAAGTGTTCCACTCGAGACCCAAGGGCCCAAGCAAGGGGACATCGCCATGACAGTCTCCTCTACTGATATTGTTGTGTGTACCTAGCAGACAAGGGGCATTAGAGGTTCCTATCTCTGATTCTCAGAAGGGTGGGGTGATCTATGTGGAGTTTGTGGTGCCTCAATCGCCTCCCTTGGAGAGTAGTGGTGTCGAGAGGTTAACGATAGTGGGCCAAGACTCTCAGTCCATACCCATGGGGGCTGAGTCGGTGATTCCACTGGCAGTGGTTGAAGAGAGGCCTATGGAGGAGTCTGGCAGGAGACTACGGTGGGCTGATGATGAGACTGTTGAGGAAACCCATTCTTTGGGAAGTGGTGGTGTGAGCATGAGTGAATGGGTTCAAGACCATATTCTTGACATAGGAAGGTTTCTCAGTGTGACTTTTGAAGGGAGGAAGAAGTTTTAGCCCTGTTCTTGGCAATTAAGAAGAGGAACGCTGGCGATGAGGAGGATGATCTCAAAGCCCTAATTAAGAAGAAACCTAAATTTGTTCATGAGCAAAGGCGGTTAGATTGGACTTTGAATGATATAACTCATTGTAGGGGGGGCTCGGTGAGGGGAGGAAGAGGTGCAAAGGGTGTGCCGAGGGGTACTCTTAATCGTTGATGGTGAGAATCGTGTCTTGGCCGATTACCAAAGTTATAGGAGTCAGACCATTATCTATGAAGAAGTTACGGTTTCAAAGGAGAATGATGCAAATGTTCGAACTGTGCATCATGTGGTCGAGCATGATTTTCAGAATCTGCATGGGGATCGACATCAATCTGGGGAATTGAGGCAGAGAAGTGTGGGTGGAAGTGGTCTATGTAATGAATCAGTACCGCAAACTGACGAGCCTGCTAAGGAGGAGAACAGTGTTGGATTGAAGTCATCGTCATCAGGGCAATGGTGGCCTGATCCTAATGGGAGTGTTGTTACAACTATATTAGAAACAGAATCGTCACTGGACTGGAAGCAGCTAATGGCTGAAGATCCAATTTGATTAGACCATAAAAACCTGTAGGTCATAACTCTCACACAAGTGTCTCATTAAAATATGGAGAGAAGGTTCGTGGAGGCAGGATGGTGGAGAAGAAATCTGAAGGTTGAAGCTAAGGATTTCCTGTTTGAGGAAGAGAAAGGTAGAGGAAAGTTGAGTCTGAAGATAAGGGAAGCAAGGAGGGCTATGGTTCTGTTCACTGGGATAAAAGTAGTAAAATGGCTGCAGAAGTTTGTGGAAGGGGCTAGTTCGAAAGGTAAGCAAAATAACAGCCAAGAGATTGCAGCTGATGAAGGTAAGAAACATATAATTGAAAGCAGAAAGAATGTGAAGGGTTGTTACATAGCTCTGGCTGAGTTTTCGGTGGAGGAAAGAAACAGCTGGTTTGTTTCCCAGCAGGAAAACAAAATCAAGGGTGGAGGGATGTGAATAAGGTGCTCCAGGAATTTTTGCTCCGTGGAGTAACAGCAACAAAGGAGAGTTTAGGAAGGGAAGAAGGGATGTATGAGAGAGCTACTATGACTGGAAACATGGAGCAGGGAACTGTGATCTTAGCAAAAGCCAATGGTCAATGCAAGGTTATGGAATATTCAAAGAAGGAAAAATGGGATAACAAATTCATAATAGAGGCAGGGATACAGAATATTGACTGGAGGAGAATTGCAGATTACCTAATATTGAACCTGAAGCTGAAAAGTGAGTTTATTGTAACTCCCTTTGATAAATGTAAAGCTGTAGTTGATTTTGGGGAGAACAAGGTAGACTTCTCGGCTGTCAACTTCCAGACTGATCTGGGGGCTGTCACAATCTTCAAATGGAATCCTCTCTCTAATGCCAAGAACTTCTCGATTGAAGATGGAGTTCTAGTACGGATAATAGGTTTGCCTTTCCATATGTGGAGGCAAGAAGTAGCAGGATAGTGCTTACGGGGGAGACCTCCACTCTGCGGCTATTCTTCTGAGCGAAGTGAGGCCTGAAGATATACCAAGGAAGGTGGAGATTAGAGTGGAGGGAGTTTTAGTGTGAGTCTGGCTGGCTTCCTCCATTGAAGCAGGCTTGTGGAAGGAAGCAAGAACGGAGGGAGGAGAACAGGTTGAGGAAGAAGCTGTATGTGGAAGAAACAGATTGGAGGATTCAAAAACGATTGGGAGTTATACTAAAATGGGCCAACAGCTTTTGAGGAGCCATAAAGACATGGGGTTTTTGGAAGGTCAGAGGCTTAAAACGCAAGAAATCCCCCTGACACGTAGCAAAACTTTTGCACAGGTGGTTGAGAACAATGCCACGACAAACCTTAATGTTGGAGAGGGGATTAAAGAAGATGCAAGTGTTAAAAAGCAAGATGGTGGGCCAAGGAATAAGGTGGGTGAACCAGGGGTGGGTCGAGGTGGTGGGCCAAGTATTCAGGTGAGGTCGGACAAGAGCACTAAGCCCATGGACCTTCTTATTTCTCCTAGGCCAAGGGTGAGAGGAGAACTTATTTCAGTTGAGCCCATTTTTGAGTCCATGTCTAAGAAGGACAGGTCACATGCTCACTTAAAACAGCACGTGACTGAAGGGAGGGAACAATTGATAGATGATGCTAATCGTCTATCATCTTCCTCCTCGAGTTCCACCGCTCGATCTCAAAAGGGAGGCAGAGTGTGCAGTCAAGTTGTTCCTTTCAGTGGATCCCAGCGAAGAGCCTGAATCGGTTGTCGCCTGAGAGGTGGAATCCAAGATGCATCAAGCGCTCTGATTTAGAAAAGCTAGAATCAGGAGATTGGCCTGGAGAAGAAAGCAGTAGTGACAATGGCTATGAGTCAGATGGAGCCTCGAGTCTGGGTAGCTTCGATCTGTGCGCAAAACAAAATTTGATCGAAACAGGGAGCTTGAATACGGAGGTTCTGTTCTTAGAAGAAGATGGGACTATTGCAGACTGTCCCAAAGAAGAACGAAGGTTAGGAGGTGCTGTGAATGCTGGACAAATTTCACTATCTCAAGATGAGGAAGCCAACGAAAACTCTCAGGGCATACGGGATTTAAATGCTAAAGCACAACCCTCTCTCGTGAGCATGGATAAGGATGAACTAGAAAGGGGAGTACTGGATTTGGGTCTTCAAGGGGGTAGGTTAGGCATTGCTGTTAGGTTTACCACGAACACTCCACAAAAGTCCCCTTGTAAGGAAACAACACCAGACTCAATCGTTATTGGCAAACAGTCCAGTCCTAGCATTCCGTGTGCTTTCCCTATCCAATCAGGTATGGATGTCAATTTTCTTGTGGTTACTAACCAGTGTGTTATGCCTGAAACAGAGGTACCAGCATCCCATCCAGAAGGTACAACAAGAGTACGATTAGAGGTGGAAGAAGGTGGGAGAGATGGGGAAGGGTCATTTGAAAGGAAGAGTGGAGAGGTAGATGAAATTTGGAGACTGATTTGCACAGAGTTTGAGTTACTCAAACAAAAGGAAGGATATGTGGATGGGCTCAACGAAGTAGTGATGGGTAGGGGAAAGGAAGGGGTTGACTCTGTTAGAGGAGAATTTCAGACCTCAGTTGTGGAGGTTATTAGTGAGGGGGATCAGGTTGATGCAAGGGCTGAAAGGAGAGAACAGGTGAAAACATATAATAAAAAGAGGGAGGCAAAAAAGAATAAGGAAAAGAAAAAAAGATCTGAGGTGGAAAGATTAATTTGTGACATAGAAAGGAATCTAGAGTTTAGTGATAGAGGAGATAGGAGAAAGGGTATGAAGTAAGGAGTTGTGGTCTACGGTTGAGGGTGCTTTCTTGATCTGTGCCTATGAGGATAGTTAGCTAGAATGTTAGGGGTCTAGGGAGTGCAAGGAAAAGGAGGGTGATTAAGGATTTACTTAGAAGGGAAAGGCCCGACATTGTTATGTTGCAAGAAACAAAGTTGTTGGAACTGGACAGAAGATGGGTGAGGAGCGTGTGGAGGTCTAGAGAAGTAGGGTGGACTTCAGCCCCATCTTAGGGAGCATCAGGGGGGATTGTCACACTCTGTAAAGATGATGTAGTAGAGGCAGTGGAGGAGTTAATAGGGAGGTTCTCAATTTCCATCAAATTTAAGAATGTAGAAGATGACTTCACTTGGGTGTTAACTAATGTCTATGGTCCCAATAACTATAGAGAAAGGAATGACATGTGGGAGGAATTGTATGCAATTCAGGGTCTATGGGAAGGTCCATGGTGCTTGGGAGGGGATTTCAATGTGATAAGATTTCTGAAGAAACTAATAACTCCCAACAAACCATCACAACTAGCATGAGAAAGTTTAATAGCTTTATTGCTGATTGTGAGTTAAAGGAGATCCCATTATTGCAAGCTCGATTTACTTGGTCTAACCTACAGGAAATTCCCTTGTGGTCGAAATTGGATAGATTTATCTTTAGTGTTGGTTGGAAGAACTATTGGGGAAAGTTGGTGTCTAGAGCTTTGCCTAGGGTAACCTCGGATCATTGTCCTATAAGAATAGGTGTAGAAAAAATAAGTTGGAGGCAGAAATCGAGGCATAGGTGGATTAGGGAAGGTGATGGAAATACTAAGTTTTTTCATGATGTGGCAAATGGGAGGAGGAGAAAGAACTTTGTGTCTAAGTTAGAGGTAGGGGGGAGGCATTCACTAATCAGGGTGATATTGCTAGGAAGTTTGTGGATCATTTCAAATCGATTTATGGAAGACCCTTAGAAGAGAGGATGAAAACAAAAGAGGTAGATTGGCCAAGATTGGATGAAGATCAGGTTAGGTGGCTGGAAAGAAATTTTGAGGAAGAAGAGATTAGGAAGGCGGTGTTTTTGATGGATAGATCCAAAGCTCCAGGCCCAGATGGTTTTACAATGGCCTTTTACCAAGATTGTTGGGAGGTGATAAAACTTGATCTTTGTGAGGTTTTTAATGAGTTTGCAAAGAAGCATATAGTCAATCGAGGCATTAATGCTACCTTCTTGGCCCTTATTCCAAAGAAAGCTGATGCTATCCATCCTAAAGATTTTAGGCCAATTAGTTTGGTGACTAGTATCTATAAAATCCTGACCAAGGTCCAGTATTTGAGGATTAAAGAAATCCTTCCCTCCATTATTAGTCAGGCTCAAGGGGCTTTCATCCAAGGACGTCAGATAATTGATCAGGTCCTGATTGCCAGTGAATGTGTGGAAGAGATGAAGAGATCCAAGCAAAGAGGCTTTGTTTGTAAGCTTGATCTTGAGAAAGCCTATGACTTGGTGGATTGGCAATTCCTACTAAAGGTTTAGAGGAAGTGTGGGTTTGGGGAAAGACGGTGTAGGTGGGTGTTTGGTTGTATCAGCTCTTGTCACTATTTCATCCAAGTAAATGGGGTGGTGAGGGATTTTTTTTCTAGCTAGCAGGGTTTTTTTTTTTTTTTGATAAATAGCAAGGGTATTAGACAAGGGGACCCACATTCACCTTTTCTCTTTACCTTGGTAGCTGAGGTGTTCAGTCGAATTATCACTAGGGATGATAGGGAAGATGTTATAAGGGGCTAGAGAGTAGGCATAAATGAAATTCTAATAACTCACCTTCAGTTTGCAAATGACTTGATGATCTTCTGTGATGGAGGCTTCGGTGAAAAGGTGGAAAACCTAAAAGAATTGATTAGAGCTTTTGAAGGAGTTTCCAATTTGAAAATCAATCTAAGAAAAAGCTGCATGGCCGGAGTCAATCTAGACTTTGAGGAGGTTGAAGTGGTTGCAGATTGTCTTGAGTGTTCCATTTCTTCCTGGTCTTTGTCCTACTTAGGGCTTCCGTTAGGGGCAAACCCTAGGGAAAGTAGGTTTTGGACCCCAATCTTGGAGAAGATCGAAAAGAGATTAGCTGTGTGGAAGAAAAATTATATCTCTTTGGGTGAGAGGATCACTTTGATAAAAACTACCCTCATAAATCTACCTACCTATTACCTCTCTGTCTTTAGGATACCGTCTAGGGAAGCGAAGAAATTGGAAAAATTGATGAGAGATTTTCTTTGGAAACCAGAGAAGGTAAAAAAGATCACTTAATTAGTTGGGGGTTGTGGGTAGAAGCATAGAGGAAGGAGGATTAGGGCTCGAGAATGTGCTTAAAAAAGAACAACTTTGTTAGGGAAGTAGCTGTGGAGGTGGCCTTTGGAGCAAGATAGACTCTAGCATGAAGTGGTGAAGAGTATTCATGGATGTTCAAAGAGTGGTTGAGATGCTAGCACATCGAGGGCTAACCTAGCTACACCATGGAAAGCAATTCACAAAATTCTTTCGCAGTTCCTTAGTTGTGTTAAGTATGATGCTTGTTCTGGTAATTCTATTCGGTTTTGGGAGGACACTTGGGCTGGAGATCTCCCTCTAAAAGACCTTTTTTCCATCCTTGTACTCTATTTCTTTGTATAAAAAAGAGGTGATCTCAAAATTCCTTCCGTCGATTTTAAATTTGTCAATGTTGTCTTGAGATTTTGGTTATCGTAGAGGGTTAAGGGATGAAGAAATTGAGTGTTTGTCTACTCTTCTTTGTCTCCTTGATAAGGTTTGGTTGGATCCTTCGAAGCCTGATAAAAGGATTTGGGCCATTCACCCCAATGGGTCTTTTTCTTGTGATTCTTTTCTCAATTTCCTCTGCCAAACATCCTCTCAACAAAGTTTCCCTTCAAAAGAAGTCTGGTGTAGGCCAGTCCCCCCCAAGGTTATGGCTTTGTGTTGGGAAGTGTGGCATGGTAAAGTAAACACGATGGATAACTTACAAAAGAGAAGACTCATCCTTTGTATTTCACCAAACTAGTGCATTCTTTGCAAATCTCATGGTGAGGATTGTAATCATCTATTTTTATCTTATAGTGTAACTGCAGAGCTCTAGGTTTGGCTTCTATCTTTGTTTGGGTGTAGTTGGGATATGACAGCAGAAGTAAGTACAATCTTTAACCCTTCTTTTTTCTCTTGGCCCCATAAAAGAGGAAAGAAAATGTGGAGGTGCACGCGAGCAGCATTGTTATGGACAATATGAGAAGAAAGGAATGCCAAGATCTTCCAAGAAAAAGGAAGGAGCAACCAAGCATTAAAGGACTGCATTATGTATAGGTCAATACATTGGTTAAAGACTCTAGAATTATTTAACCATTTCTCTTTTACTGATTTTTGGAAGGATTGGATGTTGGTAGCAAGTTGTTCCTCCTCCAAGGTAAGGGTATTGACTAGCTGGGTGCCCCCTCCTTGTGGTTCTTTGAAGCTGAATTTTGATGGGAGTAGCCAGGGTAACCCGGGTCCCTCTAGGATGGGAGATGTACTGAGGAATGAGGGTAGAGAGGTTGTCTTACTCTACTCTGGCCCTCTAGGAGTTGGGAACTCTATCCGGGCAGAGCTGTTAGTTGCAATACAAGGAATACTTCTTGCAAAAGAAGTGGGCATGGAGCAGCTTCTGATTGAAAGGGATTCTAAGACAGTGGTGGATTGGTTAAATAATCCGGAGGATGTCACTTGGGGCTACAAAAATGAGTTAAAGAAATTCAAATGGCTGACAAAAAGTATGTCTATAATAGTACAGTGGGTTGGGAGATCAGCTAATGCATTTGCCAATGTCTTGGCAAAACAAGGGACAAATAGGGAGACATTGTTCTGGGCGCAACTGTAACTCTTGTTTAACATCAACATTCATGTAATCTCTATTGTAGTTTTATGTATTTGCTGTTTGGAGAGGCGGCACCTCGCGCCTCTAAGGGGATTTTCATGTAACCAATCTTTGAATTAATGGAAGATGATTTTATTAATCAAAAAAAAAAAAAGATGAGAATCATGTCCTGGAATGTTAGGAGGTTGGGGGCACCCAAAAAGAGGAGCTCCGTGAAGGCAATGGTTTCAAAATGGCATCCAGATGTGGTTACTTTCCAAGAATCCAAGAAGGAAGAGTGGTCCAGAGATCTGTGTAGATAAGTCTGGGGTGGTGGTGATGTTCAGTGTGCGGAAAGACCGGCGGTAGGGACCTCTGGAAGCATTCTAATTTTGTGGAATCCAGGTGTGGTTGTTGCTCATGACATTTCTTTAGGGGTCTTCTTCCTGTCAGTGGTATTTAGTAATATTGAAGAAGGTTTGGAGTGGCTCTTTACAGGGGTCTATGGTCCTATGGACAGCAGCCAACGGGGTGTTTTCTGGGAAGAATTGGAGGCCATTTTTACAAGATGGAATCTTCCTTGGTGCCTAGCCGGTGATTTCAACATTGTGAGGTTCTCATTTGAAAAGAGGGGTGGAACGGCGGTTTCAACAAACATGGCAGTGTTCGGGGATTTTGTAAACAGGTTGGGGATGATTGATTTGCCACTTCAGGGTACTATTTTCACTTGGAGCAACTTCCGCTCAAACCCCTCTTTGCCAAGGTTGGATTGTTTTCTTGTTAATTCTGATTGGGAACAAGCTTTCTCAAACATTGTGCAGCGTGTTTTGCCTAGACCCACCTCCAACCACGTCCCGCTGTTGTTACAATCTGGGGAGGTATGTCGAAAGCCCCTTTTTGTTTAGAACTGATGTTCTTTGAAATTCATGGCTTCATTGACAGGGTGAGAGTGGTGGGATGGATTCGATGAATCCCTTCATTTTGAACAAAAGCTTAAGGCCCTTAAAGCTAAGATCAAGGTGAGGAATGCTGAAGATTTTGGTTGCTTGAACCAGCATAAGGAATCCATGTTGGCCTTTATTTCAGATTTTGATAAAAAGGAAGCCTCTGGCACTTTGTTGGAAGAGGAGCGAAGGAAGAGAGACTTGGCAAGGAATGAGTTTGGAAGGTTGTGTCGAATGGAGGAGGTATCTTGGTATCAGAAATCCAGGGTCTTGTGGCTCAAGGAAGGAGATAAGAACACACACTTCTTTCACCAAATGGCCAATAGTCGAAAAAGACAAAACACGATTAAGACAATCTCTGTGGAGGGCAGATCTTTGGAAGAAGACCAGGAGGTAATTGATGGCATTTTAGATTTTTACAAATCTGAAGGAAGCTTGATTAGGCCTTCACTGGACAGAGTAGAGTTAAACCTTTTAGGGGAGGCAGATAGGGCCTGGCTGGAAAGGGAGTTTGAGGAGAATGAGGTCTGGCAAGCTGTGAAAGATCTTGAAGGGGATAAGGCCTCTGGATCAGACGGTTTTCCGATGGGGTTCTACCAAAGGTGTTGGGACATTATTAGGGTGGAACTGATGTTGGCAATCAATGATTTCTAGGTTAATGGGAAGCTTTCTCGAGGTGCTAGATCAACCTTTATCTCCCTAATCCCAAATGACTCGGGCGCCTATGACATCAGGGATTTTCGACCTATAAGCTTAATAAACAGTTTCTACAAGGTGATTTCTAAGGTGCTGGCCAATCAGCTCAAAAAGGTGTTTGGTAAGCTGGCCCTTCCTTCTCAGGGGGCCTTTGAAGACAAATCTTGGATGGTCCTCTTATCACAAATGAATGCATTGACTCCCACCTATGGCAAGGGGAACCTGGTTTGGTTTGCAAACTGGACCTCGAGAAAGCTTACGATCATGTAGTGGCCTTTTGTTGACTATGTGCTAAGAAGAATGGGATTTGGGGTTGTGTGGAGGAAGTGGATTTCTGGCTGTATCTCAACTCCTTGATTTTCAGTGCTCATTAATGGGGCGTCAGAAGGTTTTTTCGAAGGAGAAAGGGGTCTCTGGCAGGGAGACCCGTTATCCCCTTTTCTTTTTACTTTAGTAGTGGAGCCATTAGGCAGGCTAGTGAACAAGGCTGTCGAGAGAGGCTTTATTGAAGGTTTTTCAGTAGGCTCTTGCCCCACAACAGGCCTACGGCACTAGTGTTTGGAAAGGAATTATGGTTCGGCTCACTCTGTTTCAGCAACATGTCTCCTTTAAGGTGGGGGATGGGAGCAGAATATCTTTTTGGAATGATACTTGGTGTTCAGATCTTCCTCTGGCAGATTTGTTCCACCCTCTTTTCTTGCTATCCGTGAATAGGGGCGGTGCTGTTAAGTATTTCTATGAACTGATTAGTGGGCAGGTGGTGTGGGTTCCCAGATTTCGTAGGAATTTAAACGACTGGGAAGTGGATCTCTTAGGAGGGATGTTAAGCAGCTTGAGTGCTATCCAACCTAATCCCAACTCCAGGGAGGCTGTGGACAACCGGGAAGGAGGGTCAATTCTCAGTTAGTTGCTGCTACAAAGCTTCTGCTGATAGAGGTGGTCAGGTTCCATTGTTCTGGCTTTGGAAAGTTCAGGTCCCTTCGAAGATCAAATTCTTTGTTTGGCTGGCTATTAAGGACAAGCTCAGTCTACTGAATATCTGTTGAGGCGCAGAATGGAGCTGGATTCCACTTGCAGCCTTTGTGGAGTAGCCTCTGAGTCCATCCATCATCTCTTGATTCACTGCCCCTACACCTACCAAGTCTGGTGCCATTTCTTCAGGCTGGAGGGTAAATTGCTTCTCAGACAAAG
The DNA here is from genome assembly GCF_055504915.1 of Nelumbo nucifera. Classification (NCBI taxonomy): domain Eukaryota; kingdom Viridiplantae; phylum Streptophyta; class Magnoliopsida; order Proteales; family Nelumbonaceae; genus Nelumbo; species Nelumbo nucifera. The sequence goes on along the minus strand of NC_142649.1, from coordinate 139,670,805 downwards.
GCCAGTTCTTGTGGAAGTGCCTGCCTTTTGCAATTTTCTGGGTGGTTGGAAAGAGCACAACCAAAGGATTTTTTAGTCTAAATCCATTGAAGTGGAGGTGGTTCTAGGAAAAGTGGAAAGGCTGCTTGTGAGTTGGGCTAGGTGCTCGAAACTTTTTGTGGATGTGCCTGCTAGTTCCTTTTCTGATCAGTGGTGGTCCATCATTTTTTGAGTTCTCTTCTTTTGGTTTTTTTGAGCTCTCTTTGTGCATGATCTGTGCATTTCAAAGGCACTCTCCTTTTGTATATGATTGAGGGCTTCTTGCCCTCCTTTTCATTAATACAAATATTTAGAAGTTCAAACCTGGATAAGAATCCAATTAATTTTAAAGAGAAAAATATTTAGTACTGCACATGGAGATGAGTTCTCAATCAGATGAATTTTCAATACTCTGAGTCAAATCTTTTCAGAAATCCCAGTAGCATCAGAACCTAAGTCCTCAGGACTGCTGATTTTCAAGATATAAATATGAAGGGGTAAGGATAGAACAAGATTCTCTGAGTTAATCAATAATATCAAGCAAAATCTGGATCTAGACTCTACATCTTTCTACCAATTTCTAAGTTAAATGTAACCATGATTATGCTTTAGTTGTATCTTAGAAGTTAGAACAAAGAACATATAGAAATTATTCTTTTATTTTCTCTTTTTATCGGTGCACGTAAAAACCACTCCCAAAATCTTTTCCTTCACAAGGATTGTCCTTTATGTATTTTTGTCTACTATTGTGAAGTACAAATGACAATGACAATCACCACAACAAGTTGATGCACGGGTAATATTGACAACACCAAAAACAGAAATATGCAAGTTATCCATTCCTTCACCATGCAGATTAGAAACAACCCCTCCAACCAAAAGAGAAGAACTTCAAAGAATATAGGGAAGGATGAAAGCAACAAGCAGAATCATGTTGTCTATAGTTGGTCAACCAGGATTACTCACCATGAGTTGGCGACCATTGAATAGAATTGACAGGCTTTGTGTGGCAAGTTAGTACTTTGGACAGCCTTTCTGGAGTTTGACCGTGCTGTGCATGGCCCTTTCCTTTACATCTCAGTGATGACAAAATACCAAATGGTACATCTGACTCAGAAATACTTCCAATAACTGAAAGCATGACAAACATTTCAGACAAGTGAGGCAGCATTTGTTAAGCATTTAGAAATTGCAGATCAATCAGGATGTATATGTATACTACAGAAGTATTAATCCAGACAAGAAAAACTTTCATACAGGTAGTAGATTCTTGGTAATTGGAACAAGGAACATATCAGTCAAATTTGCATGTTTTGAGAACCATAGCACAATCTACAGAATAGTTTATCAATGGGAAAATAGGGCTGCAAACACATTGGATTCAAAACCAGATATACATAGATCTAGATTCAATGATTCATTAATATTTGAATCAAGATTGAATCTTCCATGAAATCTCAGACTTGGAACGTATTCAGACATTATATTACATTAAATGATTAATTAGTCGAATAGGACTACAATCTGTCCTAGGTTTAATGAGAAATTAACAAACAAAGATTGAAAAGAGAGAAGAAGATAAGAGAAGAGAAGAGGAGAAGAACTAGAAGAAGGGAATTCAGAAAAGAGAGAGAGTCAGTCAACAGCCACCCCACTCCTACAATTTATATTAATATTCGAATGAAAGTAAAAGGGCTGAATTGCCCTTACTGCTTACATGGCAAAATAATAAAAGAAAACTAATAACTATAAACTGAAATAAACTACCAACTAACAAACTGAAATAACTAACTGCTAACTACAGTCTAACTACAGTCATATGAACACAGTGGGGACCACATCAGTGTTCTCTACACTCCCCCTCAAGTTGGGAATAGATGTTTATCATTCCCAACTTGCATAGATATACTGGCTAACAACACTGACTGCATAACTGATGTCCAATCATGTGAGACAAAGATAGAGGAGTTTTCCAACTAACTGTTGGAACATAGCTTTATCTTCAAGGGGCTCTCCACACTCTGCACTGATCTTGTGATTCTGTTCAATAGGTGTATCAGCAAGCTTAACACCCAACTTTCCAATTTCTTCCAACAAATCAAGAACATACTTTCTTTGAGAAACAAAAATCCCATGCTTGGACCTAGCTACCTCAATACCCAAGAAGTGCTTAAGAAACTCAATCTCACTGTTATCACTTTTTTTTATCAATAATAGTGAATTTTATTAAAGATTGAGAAAGTACATAGTAAAGGAGCTAAAAAATCTCATTGTTATCACTCCCTGTCACTACAATATCATCTACATATACAACAAGCAGGGTTAAGGAAGAATTCACTTTCTTAATAAACAAAGTGTGATCTAACTAGGTCTACACATAGCCAAACTTTTCAAGAGCTTGTCTAAATCTATCAAGTCAAGCTCTGGGGGACTATTTTACTCCATACAAGCTTTGTTCAGCCGGCAAACCTTCTTTCCTGTTTCTGCACTATAAAATCCAGGAGGCAACTGCATGTAAACTTCTTCTTGCAAGTCTCTGTTGAGGAAGGCATTTTTAACATCCATCTGAAACCAAGGCTAGGAGTAACTGGCTACAAGAAGTAATAAAACTCTGATAGTGGTCATCTTTGTTACTAATGCAAAAGTCTCCAAGTAGCCTATACAATATGTCTGAGTAAATCCCTTTGCAATTAATCGGGCCTTATACCTTCAAACTGATATTTGAACCCTAATCTTCAGGATTCGAACTTGCTTTTGATTCTTCCTGATCACTGGATCTCTCCAAGACTCTACAATCTCTTTAGTAGCAGCCTCACACTGCCAGCAAACTCCAAGAATCATCCAATGACCTTCTTTCTGCTAAAACTTCCAAACCTAGGAGGTTCTCATGTAGTCGGCCTGATTAGACTAGCATAAGAACTCCTAGGTTGGCTCTAATACCAAGTAGTCGAATAGGACTACAATTTGTCCTAGGTTTAATGAGAAATTAACAAACAAAGATTGAAAAGAGAGAAGAAGAGAAGAGAAGAGAAGAGGAGAAAAAGAACTCGAAGAAGAGAATTCAGAAAAGAGAGAGAGTCAGTCAACAGCCGCCCCACTCCTACAATTTATATTAATATTCGAATGAAAGTAAAAGGGCTGAATTACCCTTACTGCTTACATGGCAAAATAATAAAAGAAAATTAATAGCTATAAACTGAAATAAACAACCAACTAACAAACTGAAATAACTAACTGCTAACTACAGTCTAACTATAGTCATACGAACATAGTGGGGACCACATCAATGTTCTCTACAGATTAAACTAAAAAAAAGTACCAGAATATTATATACTATTAATAAAATGAACTAGAAATCAATTTTATTTGAAAAAAAAAATAACTTATATGAACTTTTAAGGAAAACAAAACTTAAAGTATTAAACCAACTTTTACACATAGACACCTATATAATTAGGGTAAACGCATACTTGATCTGATTATAAATGGATCAAGTTTGGATCACCTTAATTCAATAATTACAACCACTACAAATGTTCTTTATTGATAAAAATAATAGAAATTAATTAGTAATATGCAAAGAACCAAGTAAAACACATATGGTAAAATGAAGATCACATGAACTTCAAGGGGGAAAACCTATCCATGTAAACAGTAATGTGCATACACAAATATTTTAGGTATGCTGTAAAATAAATGGATTCCTTTTGTAAGAAAATAATCTATAAATAAACTAGAAGGCTTGTTCCTTTTGTATACCATGGAATTAGACAGCCTCAACCATTCCAGAACCCAGATATGTATTGAACTGTTAAGTACCTGTAACTACTAAATCCTTAATTTCAAGAACTTTACCAAAGAAGATAAGCAGATGCATCAAAAATGAAATCAAAATTGGAAGTGGTTGGGAATGAGTTAAACAGAGAAAAAAGAAAAGAATCTTAAGTAAGAAATCAAGTTTCTATCAGTATCTATTTATCTAATGTAAGTTTTATAATTTTTGAGCTTTTCAATTCTGGGACAAGTGTTGTTTGTAAGCTTATGTTCCAGTTTCTACTTGCATCCAGAATGGGTTTAATCAGATTAAAGAGGCTCCATAGAGTTAAAAGAGTCACTAGTTTTACAGAATTCCCAGGTTCATCACTTTTTTCTGACTTTTAGGGGCCAAAACAAGTCTATTAGCCTTCCAAGTTCAATGGATCAAATGATTGAGAAGTAGAGAACCTCAATGAATTAAACCAGCCCACCATCGATGATAGGAACTGGGAAGGGAATATAAGTGTTTAGACAACCAAGCCAGGTGGGTAATTCATCAGTAGGTATTTATATATACCTCTATTTTGGGCTCAGATTATAAATCATTTTCCTTAAATTGGATATGATTATTCAATATATCTCCTTGATGATCAACTTTTTCATGTGAACTGCAGTTCTTGATAAGAGCTTGAAGGTGGAGCACATAATCCCAAGAATAATGATATTAATAGAAGAATGTTTTAAGAAAGTGACAGGCTGAAAAGGTGCCCAACAGTTTGATACGATGCAAGCTCTCCTTGAAGGCAAGGCAACAATGAATTACTCCTAAAGCCCTCCTTTTTTTTGGCATTGCTCTTAGTCATCAATATGGAAGTATTTCAAGAACTTTAGAATTATTTGTTTTATAAAAGGCCATGGGAATCCATACATGAATTCTTTTTTTTTTTTTTGAGTGGATAGTTTGATACAAAATTTTCACCCAGTCAAAACTTATGACCATGTAGATATTTGTAAAAGGGGGATGCTCCTTTCTTTAATATTATAGCAATATAATAATTTTATGACCACTTATTCAAAAATATATAACTATGTAAGATATATGATCAAGTCCCCAAAGAGATAACAAAGTGGATCTTGGAAAAGAAAGAAGTTTCAAATAGGTGTATAGACCTAATTAAGGATAATGGATATGTATGAGGTCGCAATGAGCCAACAGCCAATGTTACACCTGTGGGAGAGACATCAGATTTTATAGTTATGATGGGTATTCACCAAGGTTCAGCACTTGGCCCTAATTTACTTGCACAAATCATAGATGAATTGACTAAACATATTCAGGGGAAGATCCCATGGTGCATGTTGTTTTGATGACATTGTTTTAATTTATTGAACTAATGAAGGATTAAATGCAAAGTTAAGTTTATGGACAAATACCTTAGAAACAAGAGGTTTTAAGATAAGTAGGACTGAAACAGAATATATGATTGGTAATTTTAACAATAAGAAAAGTGCAAATCAAGGTGCACTTATGATTGGAGACCAAGAGATAATTCAATGTGACCTTTTTCCAGTACCTTGGTTTGATAATTCATAAAAAGGGAGAGATTGAGGAGGATGCCGCCCCTAGAATTAGAGTAGGACGGGAAAATGGAGTGGTGCATCCGGAATCTTATGTGATAGGCGAATACCACTTAGACTAAAAGGAAAATTCTATAAAATAATTGTAAGGCCAGCCATGTTCTATGGAGTAGAGAATTGGGCACTTGGGCAGTTAAGAAACAACATGTCCAAAATATGACTGTGGTAGAAATGTGTATGCTGAGATGGATGAATGGAAAAACTAGAAAGGATACGGTAAGAAATGAAGTCATTCCTAGGAGTAGCACCAATAGGTGATAAAATAAGAGAAAGTAGACTAACATGGTTTGGCCACAGTCATGGAAGACCTTTGTCAACACATACAAGAAGAAAGTGATCTATTGCAAGTTGAAGGGGCTAGAGAGGGTAGAGGTAAACCAAAAAAGATATAGGCCAAAGTAGTAAGAAATAATTTAAGAACAAATAACCTAACAATGGGTATGGCATTAAATAGAACAGAATGGTGAAACAAGATTCATGCAGTTGACCCCATATTGTTGGGACAAGGCCATCGTTTTCAAGGTGCCAAGGCGAGGCTAAGCGACAAGGGGGTGCCTGGTCGCCTAGGCGATGGATTTTTTTATGTAGAAAGCATAGATCCTAGGGTAGTTCCCTAGGTACCATAACCATATTTCCTTAATAATTATTCATAATTTTCGTAAGAAAAGTATAGAGTTCATGTTAAAGTATAGAAAACCAACAAATTAATGAGAAGAAAAAGAAAATTCAAAAAATATAGGGGCTGAACCCTTATTTTTGTTATAGGGAAAGAAGAAAAGAAAAAGTAGTAGTAGTAGAAAATGTGTTGATTAGACAAAATTTTAAGTTCTTCCTTACTTATTGATTCAGGTTTTGAAGCCTTTGAGGATTCAATACAGCATTTAGCAATGTTTGTATTGATTAAACCCTAACAAATAAGAAAATAATAAAAAGAAATTAGTATATAAACACACAAAATGAATATTTTAGTTTAATAGTGCCTATTTTATAATTATAATGTCAAAAAATAAAGAATAAAAAAGTATTTTATAATACATAGTACAAAACTGCTTGGCGATTAGGCGAGGCCATAGTTGTCAAGACGACGCTTAGGCGACTAGGCAGTTTTCAAACTTCACCTCGCCCAGACGCCATGCAAAGTTTGTATAAGGCGCACGCCTAGGCGACTAGGCAGGCGCTTAACTCCAAGGCGCACGCCTAGACTAGACGCAAGACACATTAATACATGATATACATCCCTTAATACATTGATCCTTTAATATTTTTATATTGTTTTTTACTTTTCTTTTGCTGCAAATAGTTTTTATTATTACAATAGAACCTATCACACATTATCACTCTTTTTATTAAAAGAGTGCTGTCTTTTTAGGATTTTATTTTCATGGCATAACTGAATAGAAGAGGGAGAGCTGTCCCATCAGGTATGTTTCACACACAGTCCAACTCCAACTGTTGCTGCAATGCTGCATAACCAACTAGAAGTCTAAACAACTTCGAATATGCCAGGTAGTCAAATGAATCATCTTCTTCTTCTCAGTTTTCAGTCAGCCTATTCTTCCTCCTACCCTCTTTGTTTTCAGCCTTTTTTTTCTTCCTTTTTGTTGGTTCTTCCTGTTTTTTTTTTGTCTTTTCCATACGTTTTTTGCATGATTTTTTTTGGAATCAAACAGGGGCTCCGCCCCCTTCGTTTCTTCTTCATTTTCCTGCAAACTTTTCACCCTTTTACCTGCACTTTTGTCCTGCTCGATGGTAATCTGGAACAGGGGTTCCACCCCCTTTTCTTCTTCATTTCTCTGAGTTTCTTCATCATTTTTTCCTCTTCACTGGTGATCTGAAACAGGGGCTCTGCCCCCTTCTTTTCATTTTCTTCTTTTATTTAGTGTTTCCCTAGTTTTTCTTGGTCTAAAACAGTAGTGGAGCCCCTTGTTTATTTTCTTTTTTTGGTCTAAAACAGGGCTCTGCCTCCCTGTTTTCTCCTTAAGTTCTTTTTCTTTTCTTGGTCAAACACAAGGGCTACGCTCTCTTCAGTTCTTCTTTTAAGTCCAAATTTCTATTTCTAATATTCTGTGTTGCATGCTTTAAACACGACTACAAGAATCATAAGTAGAAAATTTAGTTTGGAGATTTGTAGGTTAATGTATAAAACCAAGTAACTAGCTCATGAAGGGTAGAAACACGTAGGCTTACTATTTTCTGATTTCGCACGCCTAGGTACCTAGGCGCCTAGGCGCCCCTTGGCAACCTAGCCTCACCTTGGCGCCTTGAAAACTACAGGCGAGGCGAGCCTCAAAGGGTGCCTTGTTGCCTAGGAGCCCGCCTAGGCGTCGCCTTGACAACTATGGACAAGGCTTTTCTTAAGAAAAATAAAAAAGAAAACCTCAACCCAAATCTTCCTCAAAGCCTCAATCTAACACTCCCAAAAGACAAAGAGCAAAAACAAAACTCACAAGCCTGAGAAAAACATTGAACAAACTCCCCCTCCACTCAACAAGAGACTCCCAAACCACCCAATCTTCCAACCTCACCCCTGAAAGCAAGACCCTACACACAAAGGAACAGATTAGATTCCCCCAAGTCAATTACACAATCTTTAAATCTGAAAGCTCAACTCTAATGACTGGGGGATAAGGCTTGGATGATGACTATGTAATTAGGTGTAATATAATTTGGTGCATGACTATGTAATTATATTGAGATATTACTTATTATAGTTGATACAATTAAGTAATTATTCTAGGCCTCTTGCTATAAAAGAAGTGTTATTAATAATTCAAGTTTGACCGAGAAGAAGAATTAAGAGGGAAGGAATAGAGAGAAGGTAAAAAAGATGCAAAAAATGGAAATAAATTTATTTTTAAAAATTTCAATACTTGTTTTACCATTTATATCTGCAACAATTTAGTAGCTTTATATGTTGATTTTGTGAAATTTAACATACTTCCATTGCCAATTGCCCATAAGCCATAAGACTTTCCTCAATGGGCCAAAATGCATAGTTGTTGCCTAGCTGCCTTTTCAGGCAAAAATATTTGTCACCTAGACAACTAGAGTACACAAGGTGGCTAGTGGTTAGGAGTTTCAGATTTTGCTTGAGTTATAAAATATGGCAAAAACAAATACCGCCATAAGAACAAAAGTGTCCCCATAATTTTATTTTATTTTACCAGGATTTAGAACATGCATACAAGCAATCCATCCCTAGTCACCATGATCCAAGTACAAATAAGTTGTTTGGCCATTCTCAAATTCTACATATTCAAACACTATCCTATAGAGAAGATAAGTGGTCCAAATAGGATTGAACATGTGATTTATTTCTAGGTTGTTTGCTGCTCCATTATAGGCTCTTCCCTCTATTGAGGGGTGTCTTTGTATTTTTCTTATGGAATTTAAGAAGTTCTTCCCATAGAGGTAGGCTTTCAACTGTTTATAACAGAACATAAGAATGTTATCAACCAAAACCGTATTTGTTCATCTAAACTATCAAGCATAGCATTGTTTCAATATATATATATATACATATATATATATATATATATATATATATATATATGTATATATACATATATACAAAACAAAGCATAATTCATAATTTAGAAAAGGAAAAACCTAGTACTTTTCATATCATTTACAATTGAGAAATAAACAAAAAAATATCAAATGCATCCTAGTTTTAACCTCTTCAGCGGTAAAAAATTCGAAATTTAGATTTTTGCAAGTTATTTCAGAGAAGGATAGAAGAAAAGCAAAAAACCAGGCGATGTGATGACCATGGATGATGGATCCGGTTCAGAAACCCTAGAAGCCACAGCCGAGATGGCCCGCTCTCTCTTGGAGATGTACCTCCCTGGAATTGAAGCTTCCTGTCGCTGATTAGAATAGTTATTGGGACAATATTCCGGCAATGATTGAAGCTGTAAGGTTGGATTTTCGCGCCTTATTCGTTTTAAAGGAGGCCTTACGAGTTTCTTCTCATCATCGTCTTCCTCGTCTGAAGCAGCTGAGTAGGCGTTGAAGAGAAGATCCATGGCCTCGAAGCTGAAGATTTCTGAAGGGGAAGACGAGCGGGATACCTTTTACTTGAGCGACTCCGCTCCGGACGCTGTTTGGCCATGGATCCGAAGTCCGCTGTTCGTGGATGTGGATCGGATTAAGTAGTAAACCAGACTAATCGACCATATCGGGCAGCGGGTCAGTCTTAATCAAGTTTCGGGTCAAGGGAGACCTGCATCAAACCCGAACACTTTTTTGGTAAATTACAAAACCCCCTATTTTGCAACAAAGACCCCTGTACTATGATCGTGAGATAAAGACTCCTTCCTTTAGCTTTCCGTTGAAATCGATGCACAGGATTTGTTTCTTTGCACACAAGCCCAAAGAGCTACGCCCTTTATATGCCTCAACTGGCTCAGCTGTTCCAATCTCTCTACCCAGTCCAGCTAGACCTTGGCCACTGCTGTAGCCCTTGCTACCTCATCTGGTGGTTGAACAGGGGAGTACAGTCAGCTTGGTTATTATCATATTTTCACAGCAAATAAAGGTATAAAAGCGAAGCAATGGTCTTGTTCGGTGAGATTTTTTTTTTCTTTCTTCAGCTTCCCTTCCACTCGATCATTCAATGAAATTTCAGGACATCTTGCAACATCAATGGTTGTGCAAACCCTAGATTTTGTTAACAGGATTTTGTTCACATATCTAAGCATTTTTAAGAGCGGGTTCAGCTTTACTGGCTTTTAAATTCGGACTACTTAATCTCCTATATGCTTTGATCTAAATATTCTCTGGTTCATTGAGGATAAGCTCTTAAATTGTAATGCAGCAGTGGTTTAATGGAGGAAGAGTAGGTTAGCTTTGAAACTCTTTGGTTTCCTGCTGATTAGTGATTCTGTGACGTTAAGCTTGATATGTATTTCTTCGTTTTCTCCTTGCTTTCCGTGTAGAGATCTCTGTTTGGCAGAGCCTTCTCTACGAAGGTGCTCGCAGTGGCATCGACGCCGGTTGTTGGAACTCCGAACATGGTACTGGTAATGGTGGTTGTCAGTGCTACCCTTCTAGTACTAGCCTGAGATCGGCTCCGACCGACAACGAATGATGGCGGAACCACCACGGCTATAGTCGATGCTGCTACCTTGATCACTTCTTTGTTATCTCCTTCAGATTTCTTCTTTTGTTACCGTTGGCGCTACCGTTGTTTAGTTCTTCGTCAACCAACAAAGTTTTCAGCATTTTCGATTTTCACCACTCAACTGCTCCTCTTGTGGCCGAGCTGTAATGAATTTATCCTCGACAAGGTCCAACAATGTCAAAAGGAGGATACACTTTCTCATTTGGCTCAGATCATTCACCTGCAACCAACGGAAAACAGAGGAAACCAGAAAGAAGAAAGGAGAGGAGATAAAGGGGAAGGGGAAGAAGAGAGATCGGGGGAGAGAGAGGGACAGAGAGAACTTTTGAAATCCGTCCTGTTGTTAATGTATCGTGAGGTCGGAGAACATGAACAATGTCTTTCTCCGAATAATTATTACAAAGATAGTATAGGAGTTAAAAAAAATATTATAACATATATTTTAACAGAAGACCAAGGGAATGTCATAGTATGGGAGTTTTTGTCACAAAACAAAATACAGGGGATCTTTATCACAGACCCTATAGTACAAGGGGGAGTCATTGTAATTTAGAAATGAGTCATTGTAATTTAGAAATGCACGGTGCACCCTTTAGTGCCTTTGAAAAACTATAAATACAGGCATCGCCATTTGTCAAAAACAGTGATACTACTGTTGGGTAATCCTATTCCACTTAGTCGGATCACATCGGATTCAGGTTCGAGTGACTTTATTTTGGGTTAGGCTGTGAAAAAACAATTCAACCAACCTATTGAAATGTTAAGCGTGCCGATTAGGGCTCTAATGGGTCGACTTAAGCTAAAGTTAGCATAAACCTGGTCCCAATAAGGAATTAGATAGTCACAGACCTAATCCTGACACGAATTCTATAGTTTTGTTTGAGTTTATTTATTTTTTAGTTGTTAAGCTAAAAGGCTGGAAGGCAATGCATGGTATGGGAAGAGCGCCCTGATCGAACCCTCATAAATTTTGACCAATAACAAATTAGGATCTGTTTGCTTCGTAGTTGCATGGAATCGGAACCAAAAATCAGAATTAAAATCAAAATCTTTTGAAATTTTAATCAGAATGATTTATTCTTAGAGGGAATGTCATTCTAATAGAAATAAGAGTGGAATTTCAATTCCATCCAATCAAACAATTGAAATTCTAGACCCCTATTCCCGTGAACCAAACGGGCTCTTACTTTTCCAAACGATTTAAAATAAATAGATCAAGAGGTGGCAAATCTTATTAAACAAACTATGAACCTCCAAATTACAACTTTTGGGTTGTAACAAATCACACAATAATCATGTATCAAATGCTCTAAGTCGGTATATTAACATATCAAATTTGTTCTATTTTTAATATTCAAAAAAAATTCCTTTTTATCACATTTGCACCTGCTAGCAATGTAAATTTTGCACCACATTTGCACCACCTTTCTCCTAACTCAGTTCTCTCAAAATATATAACATGGGGACCACATTATCTTGCTTCCTACCTCACTCGCAAAAGCCCGCCTCCTTCCCTCCATTCTCTTGCACATAAGGTAAGAAAAACACCATTTTGCTTCCTATTTTACTTTACACAACCAAACATAAGGTACAAATTAGAAAAGTTTTAGGGACATGGCTGAGCTGGCCCAGAGGCCCGTGGCCATTTGTCACAACTCAGCCATGTCGGTACAGTCCGGCCGAGCTACGGCATTACCATTATCCTGCCGATCACGTCAGCTACGCCCCTTACGGATAAGCCCGCCTAGAGGATAGGGATGGGAAGACAACCCTATCGGGGATGCGTATGAGGCAGGACACGACCCGAAGGCCCGCCGTCACTGCCAGTTCCCGTGGACGGGACTACCATAGCCAGACACACCAGTAAGTGCGCATCCCCGCCAAAGAAAGGCTCGACAAAAGGACACCGCCCTTCGTAGTCTCTGTCGCTGAGTCAAGTTTGGTCAAGGATCACCCCACACGACCCAAGAGGGAGGCCATACACACTGCAGCCCCGGACATCAGAGATGTCGAAATTAAAGAGCTCTGGCAACGTTTGGAAGAGTTAGAGCGCACTTCCACCCATAAGAGCGCAATTCCCGCCGTAGACCAACCTGTGCAGGTCACCGCACATATCACCAAGGAGCCACCCTTCATCCAGGACATCGTGGACGAGATACCCCATGTTGGATGGCGAGCCCCCTAATTCGACAAGTACGATGGGAACTCTGACCCTTTCGACCATATCACGGCGCTCAAAGCCCAGATGATGCTACATGGTGCGTTGGAGGGACTAATGTGCAAAGCCGTAGTAACCACGTTGCGGGGCCCAGCCTTGGCATGGTACTCCTCCTTGCCACCGAGGTCTATAGCATCATGGGCCCAACTAGAGACCCAGTTCCTGAACAGTTCACAGCTAGTCAGAAGCATTGGAAAACTTCGGCCAGCCTTATGCAGGTTTGACAAAGGAAGGCAGAATCCCTTAGAGATTACCTAGCAAGGTTCAACAAAGAAGCACTCCAAACCAGGGACTTAAATCAATCAGTTGCGGTGACGGCCATACAACACAGATTCCACTCTTCCCCATTCAACTTCTCCATCTCCAAGAATCTTCCTCAGACGTTAGTCGCGCTAATGAGCCACGCGCAGAAGTATATCAACGCTAAAAAAGCCCAAGTGCAGCTCAAAGACGAAGATGATAAGCCCGACAAAAAAAGGAGAGAGATCAACGAACGGAAGTCCAAGAGGTTGAACAAAGACCATAAGAGACAAGATCGCCGGACCGACTATAGATCCCGCACCCCTTCGCCGATCTATCAGAATTTCATTCCACTTAATATTCCGTGGTCTGAAATTCTGATGCAAATCCGCGACCGCAACAATGTCAGGTGGCCCGAGAAGATGAAGATGCAATGTAACAAGAGGAACCAAGACAAATATTGCGAGTTCCACAAGGACCACGACCACGATACGAAGAACTATTTTGACCTGTGCAACCATATCGAATATCTGATTAGGCGCGGTTATCTCAACGACTTCATAGACAGAAAGGAGAAGTCAGCCCAAGAGGAACGAAGAGCGGACAAAGCTTGGCAACCCTCGCCCCGAGGCCCCCCAGCCGACGTCATCCACGTGATATCGGGAGGAACCGCTGCCAGAGGGGAAAGCAGCTCGGGATGAAAAAGATATGCTCGACTATGCGAGATCGACGACCGAGGTCATGGAAGGAGGTGCGACACACCTATCACCTTCACTAATGACGACCTCCGAAGGGTCCAGACACCACACAATGACGCCTTGGTCATCACAGCCGAAGTGGCCAACTTTGAGTTGCGGCGGATCCTAGTCGACATAGGGATTTCTACCGACGTATTGTTTGAAGATGCATTCGAAAAGCTCGGCATTGACAAAGAACGGCTTACACCAGTTAGCACTCCCTTGATAGGATTTTTGGGAAAGTTCCTCCAGCCCACTGGGAGGATAACTCTTCCCCTCTTGATCGGAGACGATGATGTGACTGCGATGACCATGGTAGATTTCATCGTGGTGCGTTGCCCCTCATCTTACAACGTGATCCTCGGCAGGCTGACCCTCAACACCTTGTAGGCCGTAGTCTCAATGTACCACCTTGCCATGAAATTTCCAACCAAGTGTGGCATAGGGGTGGCGTGCGGAGACCAGAAAACAACATGACACTGCTATCAATTATCATACCGAGGACCATGTCCAACGACCAATACATTGATGGCAGAATCATATGACCTGCGTGACGAAATAAAGGCACAGTGCAGTCGACCTGTGGAAGACCTCGTCCAGGTCCTCCTATTTGAGGATGATCCCGAAAAGACAATCCAAGTTGGCTCCCTACTAGGCGACCACCTCTGAGAGGAACTTGTGCGACTACTGAGGAATAATGCTGATGTATTTGCTTGGTCGGTAGAAGACATGCCTAGGGTCAATCCAAAAGTTATCACACATCGACTGAACGTCGACCCCCGTTACCAACCTGTGAAGCAGAAGAAGAGAAACTTCGCCACAGAGCGATGGAAAGTAATCGCTGATGAAGTACAGAAGTTGCTCGACGCCGGCTTCATTAGGGAAGCCAAATACCCTGATTGATTGGCTAGCATAGTGATGGTGAAGAAGGCCAACGGGAAGTGGAGAATCTGCATCGACTTCACCGACCTGAATAAGGCATGTCCCAAAGACAACTTTTCCCTGCCAAGGATCGACTAGCTCGTCGACGCACTAGCAGGACATGAGCTCCTAAGCTTCATGGACTCCTTCTCAGGAAAAAACCAGATCCAGATGGACCTGGATGACCAGGAGCGAACAGCCTTTATCACTGACTACGCCCTGTACTACTACAAGGTAATGTCCTTTGGCCTCAAAAACGCCAGCGCCACCTATTAGTGACTGGTGAATGAGGTATTCAAAGAACAAGATGAGGTTAAACTCAACCAAGTGCGCCTTCGGGGTTGGCTCCAACAAGTTTCTGGGGTTTATGGTAACACAGAGAGGAATCGAAGCAAATCCAGAGAAGATAAAAGCCATCATTGACATGCCATCCCCCCGGACGCACAAAGAAGTGCAACGGCTCACCGGGAGAATAGCTGCCCTTGGCAGGTTTATGTCTAAGTCCGCGAACCGGTGCCTCCCCTTTTTCAAAGCCCTCAAATGACCAAAGGACTTCCACTGGACAGAAAAGTGTAAGTAGTCTTTTCAAGGGACGAGCTATTGCTCTACCTTTCGGTCGGGGATGAGGTCGTCAGCTCAGTACTAGTCAAAGAAGAGGACCGGGTACAGAGGCCAATCTACTACACCAGCAAGGTCCTCAACGGCACAGAGACCCGATACTCTAATCTCGAAAAGTTGGCTCTGGCCCTCGTCACTGCAGTCAGAAAACTCAGACCCTACTTCTAGGCCCACATCGTTCGAGTACTCACCAGCCAGCCCCTTAAGCAGGTGCTACAAAGATCGGAAGTGTCGGGCTGCCTAGTCAAGTGAAGCGTGGAGCTGAGTGAATTCAACATTGAGTACGCACCCCAGCCGGTGATCAAAGCCTATGCCTTGGCAGATTTCATCGCAGAATGTACATTTACCATTGAGGAACCGGCCCCACTGCCCCCAACATGGACCCTCCATGTAGATGGCTCATCAAACCAGCAAGGCAGCGGCGCCGGCCTTATCCTCCTTGGCCCGGACGACGTAGTGTTGGAACACACCCTCAAGTTTGACTTCAAAGCATCCAATAATGAGGCCGAATATGATACCCTGATTGTTGGGCTCTGCCTTGCTTTGGACCTCGAGGCACGATGAATTGAGGCCTTCAACAACTCTCAACTCGTGGTCAACCAAATCCACGGCCAATTTGAGGCTCAGCCTCTGTCTATGGTGAGTTACCTACAGAAGGTGCAAGAGCTCATTCAGTAGCTCAAGAATTTCAACATCCAACAAATCCCTCGAGCCGAGAATGCCTAAGTCGACGCCCTTTCAAAGCTCGCTAGCTCGCCGCAGACTGACCTTGACTCAATTGTCCAGTTAGACACGCTGGCCCAGCCGAGCATCGCACCATCAGTCATCCTCATCCTTCCAGTGAAACATGGCTCATCTTGGATGGATCCCATAATCGAGTATCTTCGAGAGGGCACTTCCCCGGAGGATCGAGTAGAAGCGAAAAGACTCCAACACAGAACAACCAGGTACTGCCTAATACAGGGTCAACTCTACCACCGTTCCCACACGCTTCCATACTTGAAGTGCCTCCCCCAAACCGAAGCAGACTTCGTCCTTAGGGAGATACATGAGGACATTTGCAGAGATCACCCCGGCGCCCGCATACTAGCCCATAAGGCGCTCCGACAGGGGTATTTCTAGCCGATGATGAAGCAGGATGCCGCCCAGTTAGTGTGGAAGTGCGATAGTTGCCAACGTCACTCTAATCTCCATCACCAGCTTGCGGCCCCTTTGAAGTCGATCACCAGTGGCCGTTTGCCCAATGGGGAATGGACATCCTCAACCCCTTCCCCACCATGATTGCACAGAAGAAGTTCCTTCTGGTAGCAGTGGACAAGTATGAAGTGGGTAGAAGCCGAAGCTCTAGCATGCATCACCGCCCACAATGCCTAAAACTTCCTTTGGTAGGGAATTGTCTACCGCTTCGGTATCCCGCACGTGTTTATCACAGACAATGGAACACAGTTCACCGATAAGAAGTTCGAGGCCCTCTGTGCCGACCTAAGGATTGATCACTGGACTACCACAGTACACCGACCTCAGAGCAATGGGTGGACCGAGGTAACCAACCACATCCTGCTACACGGCCTGGAAACACACCTAGATCAGGCCAAGGTAAGGTGGGTTGAGGAGCTGCCGAGCATTCTCTAGGCCTACAGGATGACCCCACTAACTGCCACTGGAGAGACCCCTTTCAGTCTGACCTACGGGGCCAAAGCCATGATCCCCATGGAAATAGGTTCCTCAAGCAGAAGATGGCATGGCATTACGATTCTAAGGTAAGAAGACGCGAATTCAAAACATGCGACTTCGTTCTACACAGAGTCATAGTCCCCACACTAGGAGAAGGAAAGCTCGGACCGAACTAGGAAGGGTCGTACAAGGTCACCAGAGTCCTCGGACTGAGTACTTATAGACTTGAAGACCTCGAAGGCCGACCAATACCAAGGAGTTGGAACTCGGGAAACCTCAGGATGTACTACCATTAGACCAACAAGCAATAAAAGTCTCCTTTTAAGCTACTTTTTCGACCCAAAGGTGCGCCCACACCCACTACACACACCACACACGTACATGCCAAGTCGCACTGCCAACTAAGCTGACTCCGCTGATCGCTAAACGACTGAGCCCATTATGCCCAGTTCGGCAGCGCATTGCCGACCAAGCTACCCGATTCAGATGCCAAGGGCTAAGCCTAAACGTGGAGGAAGAACGCCCCCGCCCACCAAGGCCTGAGGGCGGTCGAGGAACTCCGCACAACTGCCGGATTAATGGCTGAGCTAGCTGGGAAATGGCTAGCCCTAGAAGGGCCCCAAAGGCTCCCGAGACCAGAAACTGAGCATCCCATGGCTGAGAGCTCGGGAACCGAAAGATCTCGGACAATGACACCTCAGTCAACACAAGATTGGGGACGTCAAGGCATAGCCCAGCCGGCTACACCTCGACCAAGTACACCTCGGCCGACACAAGACTACTGATGCCAAGGCATAGCCCAACCAGCTACACCTCGGCCAACTACACCTCGGACAACGACACCTCAGTCAGCACAGGACTGGGGATGCCGAGGCATAGCCCTACCGACACAAAACTGGGGACGTCAAAGCATAGCCCGATCGGCTACACCTCGGCCAACTATACCTCAGTCGACTATACCTCGGCTGACGAACTAAAATCACGAAGTACAAAGAGGCCGCCCAAGGCACAACCGACCCCGGCCCACGCAATAGCACGGCCAGCCACACTCCGACCAACAGAATCGCACAAGATAGGAGCATAACCCATTCCGACACACACAACAACCCAGCCAAATAGGCTTCGACTTGAAAAAGAGACACAAGTGTAGCAACACGTGATCAAATAAAGAAACATTAACATTTAACTAAATTGTTCATTACATCACTTAAAGCTCGGCATACCGAGCCAAAAGTAAACATGGAAGGCAGCCTATCAATCATCAGCGGTAGAGTCAGCAGCACCGACAATGGCTTTGGCCTCATCTTCAGCTCCCTCAGCGGACCCTTGCGGAGAATTTGGATCAAAGGCATCCCAGTCTTACGACTCAACGACCAACTCCGGGTGGCAGTGAAGGATCCTTCGTCGGAAGAGATTGAACCCATCCGCGAAGGAAGCCTCGGCGTACTCATCCATATGTAGCTGCATCTCCTCCGATGCCTTGTACTCATTGACGACTTCCTCAGTAGCCTCCTGCCTCAACCTATCTCGCTCAGCCTTAAGCTCAGCGTGAAGGGATGAGAGATCCATCATATGGATAGCCGAACCCTGCAAATAGGTAGGGCGAAATTTCAAAAATTTCTCTCTCTCCCATGTGGGAATCACATTCCCTGTTTTAGAACATTTGCATTTTCAATGATTAATCTTGAATCTAAACTGAACCAGATCTGAAACCAAATAGTAGGAGAGGGATGTACCTGATACGAAGTAGCAGTAACTCCCAACGAAAGTGTTCACACCCAAGAAAAACTCTAAACACTGCTCCCACTGAAAATGACACAGCGTAGGGTGACTAGAATCAGCAGGTTCTTCACAAGAACCAAATCCTTTAGCAAGAATTCGATGGAGGGTATGTGAGCATGACTTCAAATACGTTTTTCTCCAAAAACTGATATCAAGAACACTTCTTGATCGCTCCTACAGTGGAGATCGAACTAGCAATGGCGGCAGTAGGAGGAGGGCACAAGAGCAGAAGTTGGTGCAGTCTTAATGTAGTTGTCTTCTCTCTTTCTGTGATCTAAAATCAGTTGTGATGAGAGATTGTGTTGAATGGTCCACCCCTCCTCCTTTTAAATTAAAGAGATCAGCTCCTAAATATATTTTGCAAAACAAATTTCAATGATTGAAATCGACTGCCGACAGCTTTGGTTTCCATCAGAGAGAGTGCATCCCTGATCATTCACTTTGTCCGACAAAGGGGCTGATCCTGTCACTATGATCACCCACTCAGGTGAATTCTCGGACTGTCCCAACATTCCCAAGTTTTGACCCCCTCTAAGGATCTCACTGATTGGCATATCAAAGATAGCCCAATCCGACACCTACTGCAGTATCATAATCGAGTCTAGGGGTCAGGTGTATCATTTCAGTTTTGTCCACTAGTCACCAAGGTCCAGGGCAATACTGGAATTCTGGTCCAGTTCAGGGTTTCAAGCAAACCCACACTGCATGTACCTCAGGTATCACCTTGGCAGATGAGACAAGCCACCCCAACCAACTTGGCGGCACATCAGTGTCAGCCTTGGCAGGATAAATCTCCCCAGATCTATCCAACGGTTGTGAAGATTCTAAACTAACACAAGTCTCATATGTGTCCAGTTTAAGGGTATTACAGAGAAACACACCATAATAACATGAATCAAATATGTACTTTATTCATTTACATTAAATGTCATAAGGTACATCATTCTGATTGGAGCTAAGGGCATACATTGTCTAATACGGCGATCTCTCGCTTCAGCTCCCAGACAAGACTAGTCTGCTCGGTCAGCTGCACCTTTAGCTTGGCCACCTCCCTCTCCAGCGTGGCCAACCACTCCCTAGGGCCTAAAGCTCGGCCAACTGGGCCTTCTACCATAGGTACTTGGAGTGTTCCCACTCGTACGATGATCGAAGGTCTCGGAGACGATCAACCGGTGCAACCGCTACACAAGCATCCTGCAGACGAACATGATAAGTGTATCGAAAAGGAGAGCAAAACACAAGGAATAAGAAGAAGAAGACTTACTTGGGCAGCAGACCGTAGTAGTGCACACTCCAAGGCTCTGCTACCGACCCGACCGATTTCTGAGCTATTAACATTGTCATGATTCCCCGCAGTAACTTCTCGGGAACCCTAGGTGTCTCCAGATTATCATCCACGCGAATTGACCACCTTGGCACGTGCAGACCCGAGCAACTGCCTGCCTCAGTTACCGACACACCTGCGGGACGACGGACCCCTTCAGGGTCAACCACAACAAAGTCATCCTCCTCGACCTCCCGCTATCGGACTCTTCTTCGTCGATGAGCCACCCTGTTTGTGGATTATGGCCGCTCTTCTGCCTCGGGATGAACCTCCAGTTGCACACCAACTCGTTCCTGCCTTTGTTGAAGCGCCTTCATCCAACGAACAATCTCTTCCTCGCTGGCCATACGTACACCTGCAAGACAGGATACCCAAGGTAAGTACAAAGCAGGCAAGGCAAATTTAACTCGACAAACAAAAGTAAAGGAAATAGACCGGCCACCCTTTCCATCAGCCCGATGAGCACCAACATCTCCAAGCATGTGTACGCGATAACGTTGATTTCGTGGATCATGCTCAGGGCCGACCTCTCCTCCCAAGTAAGCACCGACCATTGGGGCTACGATAGAGTTGTTCTCGGCCCCCACAACTTGGCAAGAAAAGGGAGACCCCTGGGGATGCGCACAAAGAAGAATGACTCATTACAGTGCTTCACAGAAGAAGGGGCCCCTACCAACGACCGAATATTCCGTCGGGTGGAGAAGTAATAGTACCCCTGCTGGTGGTGTTTTAGTTGGAGCATAAAACTCACCATCCCCAGGGTTAGTTCTATATCGTGGATGGCACAGTAGGACATAAGGCTGAGCAAAAACCTAAAGGAGTTTGGCATCAGTTGCACTGGCAACACCCTGTACCAATTTAGCACATCGACGAACCCCTCGCTCAATGGGAACCTCAACCCAGTCTCCAAGCTGTGCTCATAAACACACAACTCACCGGGCTGAGCATCAGTGGCCATCTCCCCGGGCAGCGGACACCTCATTTGGTATTCCGCAGGAATGACGTACGTAGCTCGGATCCGAGCCATATCCCTGGGTGCCAAGACGCAGAGAGTGGTACCTGATGAGGGTGGATTTGGCCCTCCAATGACAATGTGACACCTGGCACCTCGTGACAAATAGGTGCAACATCATGACAACTAAGTGCTAACTACACCAGGCAACTGGCCACATACAAGCAACTCGCCACCTTGTAGCACCTACAGGTAGCTCATAGGCAGTAGGCAACTCGCCACCATGCAAGCACTCGCAAGCAGTAGGCAACTCGCCACCATGTAGCACTCGCAGGCACTAGGCAGCTCACCACCATGCGCCACTTACAGGCAGCTCGCCACCATGCAGCACTTACAAGCAGCTCGCCACCATGCAGCCTGACACCTTACAGACAACTCGCTTCCTAGTCAGACCGACCATCGCGTGACAACTCCGAGGAGCTCACCACCGTACCCTACATTTTACGGGATTGTGACTTGTAACGGCTATATTAGCGCACCCACTCCCTGATTTAGGCAGAAATGGGCAACCTTACCGGTTGGTGGCTTTATCCCCACCTAACACGAAAACAGGTCCCATCACAGCAGGAATCTAGGAACTGCTCCACCAAACCCACGAGGACTCCAGTATATAAAGGCCTCACCCCCCAGGGGTGAAGGGAGGGAAAATGATGCGTAATCTCTGCTCTCAACTCTCCCATTCTCAAAATATCGTTTTCATTTCACTATTAAGTGCTGACTTAGCCATCAAAGTGACCTCGCCGGGTAAACACCCCCGGGTTCTCAGATTCAGTTCATGCAGGTCCCTCAGTTCCCACCATCTACGAAGATGAGAAGATCATCTCCAACAAGAAGTATCCGGTTCAGTTCCCGTCGTTGCTGGTAGCCAGATCACCTCCTATAGGGAGCAACTGGGATGTGCTACGCTAGGGAGCTCCACTTCAGCCTCTAAGTCATCGACCACCTGGGAGCAGACGGGATGACGAGGTACTTAGCAAAAAAAAATGATACGTGACCAGAAACGATTACATCAATTGGCGTCGACTGTGGGAACACACTACAAAAAGCTAAGTTCTCATCCTACAAAAGCTAGGTCCTCTTCTCCCATAAAACTAAATCCTCACTTTTTAGAAACTAAAACTCTCGCATTACAAGGCGGATGCAACGTAATGATAGCTCTAAGGCGCCCACCTAGCGGCCTGGCGGTCTGGCGTGGCCTACGCGCGGCCTGGCGGCCTTGCAGCCTGGCACATGCACCGGCCTGGTGCCTTGGCACGGGCGCCGACCTGGCGACCTGGCCCAGGCACGAACTGACAAACTGATAAATGACTTCCTCATCGCATAAGACCCAGTTGCCTCTTCGGCATGGGCAAAATCAAGGAGTGGACTACGAGTCGCTCCCAGAGCCTAAGGGCTAAAGTACCAAACTGGCAGAGACCTCGGCACCTGGTCAGCCCAACTCCTCACAGGCAGCTCGGCACCTGGTCAACCCGGCACCTCACAAGCAGCTCGGCACCTGGTCAGCTCGACACCTGGTCAGCTCGGCACCTCACAGGCAGCTCGGCACCTGGTCAGCCCGGCACCTCACAAGCAACTCGACACCTGGTTAGCCTGACACCTCATAGGCAGCTCGACACCTGGTCAGCCCCACACCTCACAGGTAGCTCGGCACCTGGTCAGCCCAGCACCTCACAGGCAGCTCGGCACCTGGTCAGCCCGACACCTCACAGGCAGCTCGGCATCTGGTCAGCTCGGCACCTCACAGGCAGCTCGACACTTCACAAGTCCCAGTCACCTCTTCGGCATGGGCGAGCTAAGACCTAGTCGCCTCTTCGGCATGGGAAAAGTCCAGGAGTGGATTACGAGTCGCTCCCAAAGCCTAAGGGCTACAATACTGCATAAGACCTAATCGCCTCTTCGGCATGGGCAAGCAAGTCCCAGTCGCCTCCTTGGCATGGACACTTAAGACCTAGTCGCCTCTTCAGCATGGCCAAGCAAGTCCCAGTCGCTTCCTTGGCATGGACACTCAAGGCCCAGTCACCTCTTCGGCATGGGCGAGCTAGTCCCAGTCGTCTCCTTGGCATGGGCACTTGAGGCACAATCGCCTCTTCGGCATGGAAAAAATCAACAAGAGTGGACTATAAGTCGCTCCTAGAACCTAAGGGCTAAAGTACCGAACTGACAGAGACCGCGACACCCCTTAAGACAATCACCCCTTCGGCATGGGCAAAATCTAGGAGTGGACTGCGAGTCAATCTCAGAGCCTAAGAAACTGAATCAACGCTTACGAGCTCGTCGAATTATGGGCCAAAAGGAGAAATCTACTCCCTTTGCCGAGCTATCTTCAGCTTGGGAGTGGGGGGCAAATGATGAGGGCGGATTTGGCCCTCCAATGACAATGTGACACCTAGCACCTCGTGACAACTAGGTGCAACCTCATGACAACTAAGTGCTAACTTACAGGCAACTCGCCACCATGCAGCCTGGCACCTTACAGATAGCTCGCTTCCTAGTCAGACCGACCACCACGTGACAACCCCGAGGAGGTCACCACCGTACCCCGCATTTTATAAGATTGTGACTTGTAACGGCTATATTAGCTCACCCACTCCCTGATTTAGGCGGAAATGGGCAACCTTACCGGTTGGTGGCTTTATCCCCACCTAACACAAAAACAGGTCCCATCACAATGGGAATCCAGGAACTGCACCACCAAACCCACGAGGACTCCAGTATATAAAGGCCTCACCCCCTAGGGGCGAAGGGAGGGAAAATGATGCGTAATCTCTGCTCTCAGCTCTCCCATTCTCAAAATATCATTTTTAGCTCACTATTAAGTGCTGACTTAGCCCTCGGAGTGACCTCACTGGGTAAACACCCCTGAGTTCTCTAATTTAGTTCATGCAGGTCCCTTAGTTCCCGCCGTCTACGAAGATGAGTAGATCATCTCCAGCAGGAAGTAGCCGATTCAGTTCTCGTCGCTGCTGGTAGCCAGATCACCTCTTGCAAGGAGCAGCTGGGTTGCGCTACGCTAGGGAGCTCCACGTCAGCCTCTGAGTCATCGGCCACCTGGGAGCAGACGGGATGACGAGGTACTTAGACAAAAAAATGATACGTGACCAGAAACAGTTACATTAATACCGAACTGGCAACCTGCCCGAAGTGGAAACTCCACTTCCATCCTGGAGGGACCAGCCTCGACTTCCTCAACTTCAGCAGCCACGAAATCTCTCAGCTCAGGCTCATAGGTCAAGCCGCGAAAAGAGCTAGAACCAGAACTATTGGAGGACCCGGATGAGGAAGATGACCAACCAGATGAAGAGGACATACCAGAAAATTTACGAAGCTGAAGAGCAAAAGCTACTGAGCTATCTATTGAGCTATCCGTCGAGCTATCTACCGAGCTATCTACTGAACTACATGACCAATGAATATGTCGAGCAGTGAATGCCAAA
Source organism: Nelumbo nucifera (assembly GCF_055504915.1). Taxonomy (NCBI): domain Eukaryota; kingdom Viridiplantae; phylum Streptophyta; class Magnoliopsida; order Proteales; family Nelumbonaceae; genus Nelumbo; species Nelumbo nucifera. Next base: position 139,646,308 of record NC_142649.1, on the reverse strand, counting down.
CACACTCTTGCAAGCAATACTGAGGATAGGGGCCCCCCCCCTCTTCCCTTTTATAAACCATCAGGGGCACATACCGAGGAGAGATCAACGGTGCAGATGAAGCACCTTTGACAACGCCTTGGAAGGCCAATCGACGCGACCAATAACGTACGACAGGAAGCCTCGGATATCGAAGCGACACCTTCGGCAGGCATCGGTTGTGCCCATTAATTGTGCCGGTTCAACTATAGTACCGGTCCAACCTTCGACGCGGAGACCCGCAGTGCCGGTTTACCTTTCGACACGGATCTTTGGCTAAGCCACTCAAATCCCCAGCTAGGTAGCTTACGGCCATAAGGCTGCGTAGTAGTATGGACGAGCACTCCCCCTCCTCAACAACAGAACTGGGGGAGTGGTTCGGGAACCAAAATTTTGATTCTTCTTTAAGTTCTGCAGCCAACAATCGGAGGACTCATCGGCAACGACCAACACAACGCGGATGATACACATGCTCGGAAGTTCCTTAGCCGGGCAGCGAACCTAGGGAACCTCGTCCCTCGGCTTCGGAACTGGGGGAGTGATGTTAGGGACAAGGCTGAGCTGGCCCAGAGGCCTGTGGCCATCTGTCACAACTCGGCCACGTCGGCACAGTCTGGTCGAGCTATGGCATTACCATGATCCCGCCGACCACGTCAGCTAAGCCCTTCACGGAAAAGCCTGCCTAGCGGATAGGGATGGGAAGACAACTCCGCCGAGGAGTAGGACTCTACCCCGTGTAACCTCGGCAGGGAACTCTGCCCCAATTTCCCTGGAAATCTACTCCGATCAGGATACGAACCCTCTGTCTATAAAAAAGTACTCCATGCTCGAGGTAAGGGACACTCTCAACTTCTAACACCCATACTATTAATTAACCCGGACCAACATCCCTATAGCTCGGCCCGGCCATCCACCACCTCCTACTGACTTGAGCGTCGGAGTACTTACCCCGGAATAATTCCTCGGGCCTCTGACTTCTTCCTTGATCGCAGGTCTTGAAGCACGGCTTTGTCCTTGAAGCTCGATCCCGACCTGCCAGGAAAGACTATCTGATTGCCATTCTCAATTCATGCACTACCTCAGATTGAGTGACATCAAAAAAGTATAAAATCTAGTTTACTTTTGCTGTGGGTTTTGCTTTAGTTTCCTTGAAGTTTTATTTTACTTCATTTTCATCGAAAAAAAACAAAACAAAGTTAAATTTAAAACAAAAATAAATCAGGATTTGCATTCCCATACTTAGGTACCAATGCAAATGAAATTGCATTGCAAAAAAAGTAAACCTAAATTACAACCTTTAATATTTTTGTTCGTTAATCACTTTGGGAACTACATACAAAAATACTGTTCAAATAAAATTTTTAGTTTATAGTTAAAGAATGAATAAAGGGTAAAGAGTTTAGCGGAATCAAGTACAAAACAATGTTTAATATGAATAGAGTTCTCCCTGTTCTTTAAATTCATACCAACCTTTTCTTATGTATATCATTTATTTCGTTGATGAGAAAAGCTGGGAAGAATATCGGGATGGTCCTTGATTTTCCCATGTTACTCTTGTTGGTGGTTGAAAACTCTATATAAATAGAGCTTTGGTCAACTCACTGATAGACTACAACAACAATATTATGTTGTTCTTTGTTCATCAAAATTGAGCATCTTCCATTAGTACTTTACGAAGGGCTAGTAAGTGAGTGCATGTCTATTAGAAGTTTATGGGTAGCTGTGGCAATTGGGCGATTTAGGTTGAGCAACCCCATCTAACTCACTAATCCATTAATGACTCAGTTATATAAAATTAAATGGGTTGAGTTCAATCCAAACCCTCTTTGACCTTATCCAACCTGCCCAAACCCATTAATCTTATATTTATGTACTTAAAACAAATAACTAACTCCCACTTGACAAATAAGTTGGTCATAGCTTGGTGGTAATAGTAGTTGCTATTTACATAAGTGGTGAATGTTCAAATCACATTTCATGCATGTTTACACAAGCGACAAAGCCATTTTCTATATTCGAGTTTCAGGTTTGACCAAACCACTTAGGTTCAAACTGGTTAGACCAACTTGAACTATTTAATTGGATTGTCTTCAAGCTAATCACATCAAGAGTGGTTGAACCGTTTGGATTCAGATCAATCTTGTCGAACCAGACTGGACCAGTTCAATCAATGGCGGATTGACATGGACCAGTCCATATCAAGTTTGTGCACGGGTTTGGGCCGAACCTGGCTTGAAGCGGGTCAATGGAAGTAAATCAGACCGATTCAAGTTTGGGTTGGGTTGTACATATACGAGTCGAGTTGGGCAATCAAGTCAAAAAGGCAAGCGAGCTGGATTTTGGGTCAAGCTGGGCAAGTGTCCATTTCAGGTTTGGGTCAACTCGGACCAACCTACCCTAGGTCGGATTGGGTCCAGACTGGCTGACTGACCCAAACGAACCGAATTGAGGTGACTAGGCCTATTCATATTTAGACCAAGTTGAGCTGGTCTGGATTTGGGTCAAGTTGAATTGGATTTATGTCGATTTGGGTGAAGTGTGTTAATTCGAGACAAAACTAATTTGAATGAATAATTAATAGAAAATTAATGCATTAATTATATATTATTTCATTCAAATGAAGAAAATTAAAAAAAGGCTAAGGAATTAATACTTATATCTTTAGTGGTTAACCTAGTGGTTATCCACAACCCAACCCAACCCAACCCATTTAAATTGACCCAATGGGTGATCAACCCATTTCTAACCCGCCAAGTAAATGGGCGGGTTGGGTGGGTTAGATACTGGGTGTGTTGTGTGAAAAATTGCCACCCTTACCTGTGGGATGTTTCATCTTGGAAACCGATTTACAGAAACCCAATTACATTATAGGGGGCAAATGCAGTTTTAAGGAGAGTGATTAAGTGAACAACTCAGCCAATTGCAGTTTTAAGGAGACCCAATTACATTGTAAGGATCAAATGCCCGTTCCATATTCCATTCAAAGTTCAATTTTACATTTTGTAATTCATAGAATGTCAACTTTAAAGGTGATTTTGCACCACTATCTAAGGATGTCAATCGACCGGTTTTGGATTGGATCCAATTTGATCCAAACCTCATCAAATTGGATTTGGATGGTCCATTATAATTATTGGATTGGGCTAGTCTAAAGTAAATTGGTCCATATTCTTATTGGTTTGAATTGGACCTAAACCAAATTTCTAATAATCAAATCATGAGGCCAAACCCTTGTCAAATTTGAAACCAATCAAAACTGAAGCCGACATAAAATCACTTGAAAGTACTTTTATGAAAGCGCTTTTATGAAAATACTTTTATAAAGTAATTTTAGGAAAATTACTTTTACAAAAATACTTTTACGAAAGCACATTTACAAAAGTATTTTTATGAAAACACTTTTATAGAAGCAATTTTATAAAAACACTTTTATGAAAGCACTTTAATAAAAACACTTTTATAAAAATACATTTATACGAAAACAGTTTTATAGAAGTACTTTTATGAAAGCACTTTTATGGAAGTACTTTTAAAAAAGCACTTTATGAAAGTACTTTTATAAAAGCACTTCTATAAAAGTACTTTTATAAAAGCACTATTATGAAAGTACTTTTACAAAAACACTTTTACAAAACACATAAAATCACTTCTATGAAAGTACTTTTATAAAAGCACTTCTATGAAAGTACTTTTATAAAAGCACTTCTACGAAAGTAATTTTATAAAGGTACTTTTACAAGTACTTTTACAAAAGCACTTATACGAAAGTACTTTCATAAAAGTGCTTTTTATATGAAAATACTTTTATCAAACTACTTTTATGAAATCACTTTTATCGAACTACTTTTCTCAATGCCAAAAGGGTATATTTTGTAATTTTTATATGGTTTGTTTTTTATATAATTTTTGATATTTCATTCGGGTTGGATTGGATCTAATCCAGTCCATTTACATTTTAGTGGATTGGATTGGACAGGATCCAATCTATTTGTAAGTGGACTCACATTGGACTGGATCGGGTTGAACCAAATACAGTTCAATTGACACCTCTACCATTATCAAACCTCAAAGTATCATTTTGCAACTTTAGAAGCCATCTTGCAACACTCTCCTTTTACTATGATACTTTTAACAAACCTAAACACAACTTGTACATCAGCACGGCAGCACCTTAATATCCAGTGCTTAATTTCACATGTAAAGAAATTTCAATCATCCCCATCGATTCACTTGATAAATAAACTATTATTTTTACTTTCTAGTTATAAGTTCTTTTAACTAAAAAAAGCTTTTGTATTGCATATGTGTAATATTTCATGGTATTTTTTGGTCATCAGTTTTTTGTATTCAACAATTCAATGCAAAACTTCATACTAGGATATAGACTAATCAAACCACTAGAGGGATGAAGTATAAATTTTGAACCATAAATTGAAAACAGAACTTGAGGCATAGCAAGATACATTTGGGGTTGCCACATAAACTGTTGTACTTAATTAGAGGCGGATGTTAGAACAAAAACATGTTAAGTCTTCAAATTAGATTCGTTGAATATAATAAGAAATGAACCATCATAGAAAGTAAAACCAATTTGTTGGGTGGCTCATCCAAGTAGTCTTTAACCAATTGGACAACACTTCTATAATAAAAAAACAATTGGAAAACTGTTGAACACGGGTTATTCATGGAAGAATCAAACTTTGTTAATGCCTTTGTCAATATCAGCTTATGTACTTCCAACTAGGGGTGTCCATAAAAAACCGAAAAATTGAACCGAACTGAGAAAACTGAACTGCAAAATGCAATTAACCGAACCGATCGGTTCGATTTCGGTTTGGATTTTTTGAAAAACTGAAGAACTGGTTGGGTTTTCGGTTAACCTACAAAAAAATTGGCGGTTAACCGAACCAACCGGTATATATATTTATATGTATATATTATATATTCTTAATATATGTCACATACATTCTATATATATAAATATATATTCATTATATATAAATATATACTTATATTATATTTATAATAATCTATTTATAAATATATTATTTATTTTTAAAATATTTATAATATATAATATATCATTTATTATTTATAATATAATAGTATACATATATTTATATAATATATATTATAAATATAAAAAACTGAAAAACTGAAGAACCGAATCGGTAAAAAATTGAAACCAGCAGACTGGTTAATTGGTGGTACCGGTTTGGTTTCAGTTTGGAGAAATGAAAAAACCGGTACCTTTGGTTCGGTTTACAAAATATGCCCATGGTTCAGTTAACTAAATCGTGGACACCCCTATTCCAACAAGACTAATCAAAATATAAATAAATAAAGGAAAACATACAACACCAACACTTCTCATTATTGGTATGGCCTATAGGAATAGGCCATGATACGTCATACGTATGTTAAAAAACAATTTAAAATCCTAATTTTTCCTCCTATACTCCTTACTAGATTGGACTTGTTTTGAAAGTCCAAAACTATAGTTTCAAATTAGAAATGACATGAGCAAAGTATCATAGTACTATTCATAATTCAAATGGTTTCTAGGTGAAAGCATCTTCTTTGAATTACAAAGTTCAAGCTCAAAATTATCAAACAATTAATATCTCTACATCAACAATAAAAAATAATATGACAAAAAGTCACAATAAATAAGAAACAAACAATACATATGAATCAAAGATCACAAAATCCTTTGTTCATTGTTATTGGCCAGAGAAGAAAAGAGTAGTGGAGACAAAGGCTCGAACTTTATGTTCAATTTATTTGGGATGGGAAGTTTGAATAATTAGTTGGGATACAACCTGAAAATTTTCTATTCAAACTGGATAATTTGAATAATTTTATATGACACTAGTGTCTGTTAAGCCTGTTATGCTGAATTGCTGATACATCAATTAAGCCTTCTACAAGGGGTGCATTCACTTGCAAGTTAAAAATTTTTCCTTTATTTTGATAAACAGATGAGTGCAGGTGCCGTAAAGCTCACTGATTGTGCCTTTTGGCTCATCATTGTTCCATTTCTAACCATGAAAGACTATAGTCTGAATTTTGTAAGTATCAAATACAATGAATGGTTCAATTTGATGTGCTTGTTATCTCCTTTCCAGAATTGTTTTTGCTCTACCTATATGTGCATATGCTTCTAGTGCCAAATGGATGCAGAGAACTCGTCATTTTTCATATACATTTAAGCCACCACTGTGAAAGAAGGTTTTTTGGCTTGAAATTGTAGCTCCATTGAAATGTTAAAATTTACATACAGAGATTATGTTTTTTTCCCTAAATCTTCAATTATTAGTCTAAGATGAGCTTTGTGATAGTTAACCAACCCAAAAGAGCTAATTGACATGCTATAGCAAGTGCTGAGTGGGTAGCTTTTGAAATCCGTTATGGAGACAAGGAGACATATCAATAGTCTTATTGATGAATATTAAAAGACATTAAGAAATGATTCACTTGTATACAAAATTCGTATTATTTCACTTCACTATGTCAAAGTACTTAGAGGCATTAAAACCTCGCCCTTTTGGCTCACAAGTGAGTTTTAGTGGAGTATTCCTCTTGTATATTTAAAATAACACATCAATGTAGGATTAAGTGAATGAGTGATTTATTTACTTGGAAGATATCATATCATGAAATTGGTGGCTAGACAATTGTTATGATTGACTTTTTAATTGATAACAAACTTAAGATGTAGAAAACAAAAGATAGAGAACCACTAGTCAAATGATGGGAGCAAACCAAAGGCCACAGTAAAAAAAAGATTGCCGGCGCTGTTGTTATGGAGTGGGAGAACGGTTGTTAGAAGAAAGAAGGGTTTGTGTGGGTTTGGGATGTTTTAAGGTGTAGGGTAATTTTGGGGTTTTTGAGTTCATACAAGGGCACCGTTGGAACAAAAAATTTGTGTACTACCTCCGAACACGTTTGGAGGTAGCTCGAACTCTGAATAAATTGGAGGAGTTTTCAGATTTCAGTTCCTCTATTTAGAATTGCAATCGAACACCATTGAACGCTGAAAAATGTGTATTTAGTGCTACCGAACACGACCTTAATTGGGAGGAAATGATGATTTTTTTTTTTTTTTTTTTTTTTTTAAGTTTGGCATTCTTGTAGAGGCTGTTTTGGATAGAGTCTATTTTCTTTTTCATCAACTTGTTTGTTAGAGAACGAAGTTTTGGATTTTCTAAAGGTGCCAGGTAGCTTGTTGGTCTAGGAGAGTTGCTTCCAATTGTGTAGCCCATTTTTGTAGGAATTTTATAGGATGCATTAAAAAATAAGAGAACTCTTAAAATAGGAAAAATATGAAGAACCATAAAATTTTTGTGGACATTCAGGTTGCATTCGATAATAAGGCTTTGTTTCAATCCAAAGAAGGCAAATGTTTTTCAATTTGAAATATTTTGTTTATATTTCAATAGAAACAAAAAGATCTTTACCCTCCATACCTTGAAATCTTAAATATGTATTAGGCCACAAAATAAAGTAGTGTTTTGATGCAAAATTAGGAATAGGCTACCCTCCTAAAGCTGTTTTTAAGGTAAGAATCAAGCAACATGTAATTAAATGGTCAAAGATCTTTTGTTTTAGAAAAATTATAGTTACTAATTTGACTAACTTTTTTTGCTTTTTGTTGTATTATTTTTTTCTTGTAGGTTGTGGAAGAAAAATAATGCAGATGATGCTGAAATGAACTACTTTTTTTCTTTTTTTAGAGTAGGAAGTGAATTATTTTTTGTATTTTTTACTCCATATGTTTTTGTAGATGGATTGTTCTTTTCTTTTTGAATTTGTATCAATTAATATGAAACAATATTAAAAAATAATTGTTACTTTTAATAAATATGTCAATGAATTGTTTTAAATAGCAAATTAAATGCTTTTATATAGGTTTACATAAGCTTTACAAATGATAAAATAGTTTTTTAAAATAGAAATAAATGATCTTTAGAGGCAGTCACCTCTAAATAAGCGCAACCAATACTTTTAATGGTAATTACAAGTGCTACTATAAAGCATAACTAGGATTCTTAAAATTACTTTTAGAGACAAATAAATTTGACTCAAATTTAATTAAAATGCCTCTTAAAAACGTACATTTAGTGGCATTCGTACATGTCTCTATATAATGCTTTTTAGTGACAATGCTTTTGAAGCATGATTATGTGCCTTAATATCGTATTTTTGGAGGCATTTATCAGATGCGCCTCTAATTATCAATCAAATGCCTCTATAACATTTAGAGGCAATCACCTGAGTGCCTCTAATTCTTTTTAGAGGCATTTTTTGTTGCCTCTGAAGGTGATTTTTTTAGTAGTGTAGAAAAAAGCACTTATTTCTTATTATGATTGAAAAATATAATTTAGAAGAGAAATAGAGGCCAGTGTAAATCGGGCTGTGCTAAGCCGGCATGGCACAACTCATGGGTGGCCCGTGCTTTTGGCGGGTCGTGCTTCCATCCCCTGGGATACTTTGGGGGGTCAGCCTGGCACGACCCTTGGCCTGAGCCCATGTGGGCCCATGTTGTATCGTGCCATGTTGCGGGTTGGGTTGGTTCGTGGTTTGAGCCCTAGGCCAAGCCAGGCTATGAATCGAGCCAAGCCATGAGAGGTATAGCTTTTTAAAAAATTGAAAAAAGTAATAAAAATTAAAGTAAATTAACAAAATAGACAAAAAATTAAAAAAAGTCTTAAAATTTTATTTTATATGAATTTGATGTATACAATTGTTTATATATGTGCAATAATAAAATGAAATAGTATAATAAAATTGAAAATTAAATTACACACACGCACACACACTCACACACACACACACATATATATATATATAGGTCGTGTCCCATATACAATAATTTTATATGGGTCGTGTTGCAGGTTGGGCTGGCATGGCCGGCCCTGGACCTAAAACCCCAGGCCTGACACGACCCATACAATCATGTCATGCTCGGGACGGCTTGCATTCCACCATGTCAGGCCAACCCAAAATCGTACCGGGCTGCGGGCGACATGACCCGATTTACATCTCTAAAGAGAAACACCATTTTCTACAAAACATTTATCTTTGATGAATAAATCAATTTTATTAAATGAAATTAATAAATTAATTTAAAATTATTAAATTAACGCAATAACATACTTAAGCTAAGTAATTAATTCATTAACTTAATCGACTAAAATTAATTAGTTTCAGTCACTTTAGATATTAATTTAAGTCAAAAGGCATAAATAATTTAAATTCCATGTAAACATTACTGTCAATGGATCGGGTTTGATTTTGGACATTGTACCACTCCTGAATCGATTATTTACTTTGGACAAAGTATAGTTCTGTTTTTTTTTTTATGAATTTTGTTAATTTTATAAATTTTGCCTCATTTTTGTTTGACAATGCCCGTGCATCGCACAGGGCCTTATTAGTGCAAATATATAGAATGCAAAAACCAAATTGAGTCCAAGAAACAAAACTGAATTTATATATTTCGGTATCATTAATGCTGTGTTTGGTTTGAAGGAAGATGTAAGAAAAGGAAGAGAAAAATAGTAAAACCTTTACAAACCTTTATAGATTTTCCTACCTTTCCCTTTCTTTTTATACCTTTTCCTTCAAAGCAAGCATTATATAAATGGAGCAACTCAGATGATCGATTAGTTCAGTTTCGTTTTAATGTCCGCAAAACAAATCTGTATTTCTTGCGCGCCCTTGGTCGTTGTTGGCAGAGATTATTTCAATAGGCTTAATCCCTTCTAGGTTCATAGTTAGACTCAATCTCCACATGTTTTATTTTTTATGTTTTGATTAATTTATTACCTCTTTCTCTCTCTCCTGCTCCCCCTTATTCTTTCTTCTCCTCTGCTGGTTTCTAAGTCACAAGTTCACCGGAATGTCATTGCAAAACTACACAACCTTATGGTTCGTGGGGATGAAGAAGAAGAAAAGAGAGTATGACACATTTTGAAGTTTTAATGAACATTTGAGGACATTTTTATCTTTTATATTTTATCTGTTAGGTTTAATCTTAAATATCAATATGGTATATAGCAATGTTCAGAGAATCGGACTGAGCATTGACCCAAAAGAGGGAGAGGTTCATGGGTCAAAGATTCAACCAGGGTCCAACCGAAGGTCGAACCGTGATGATGTCATATATATGTAGTGTGTATAATTTATATGTAATATATTATAAATTATATATTAGATTATAATATATTTAAAATATATAATTTTATTCTGTTATAATATACTTTTTATTTTGTTTTATATTATAATGTAATCTAATATAATTTATACAATATATATTATATATTATATAATATGCACAGTTATATGATATATAATTATATATATAATAATATAATATTAATTATATGCATACTTTAAAAATATATAATTATATTCATCTATAACATATACATTTTATTTTAGTTTCAATTTTTTATATTAAAAATTAATATTTGAAGCAAAAAAGCGTTTCTTAGCCAAAACAGTGGGGCAAAGCGCCTTCTTCACCTTAGAAACATGTAGATCTCAAAAAATTACCCCCAGAAAAAAAAACACCCCAATCGGGCATCCGAACACAAAGTTTTGGCTTTATAAGTTTACATTTATGTGCAAAAAAATTGTCGAAAAACTGACCAGTTTTCTAAAACGGCGACTGAATCACCAATTTTCCAATTCGACCATTTAAGTCACTGATTTTGAGCAGTTTTTTGCCAACTACGATTTTGAAGGTATGACTGAACCAGCCAAGGGTTCGGGTTACAGTTCAATCAGTCCAACCGGCTGGTCCGGTCCAATTTTCTTGACACTGTATGTAAATTTAAAAAATACAGATTTAATTTAGTAATGTCCCAACTATACATATTATATATAAATATTTATCCATTTTTTATTTTTATCTAGTACTAGTCCTTCTCCTCTTAGCTGGTCAATACTGCTAAGTGAAATGTATAAAAATGGAACAAGGATTAATCCGAATAGGTGAGTCTTTGTTTCTGGGGAGAGTCAAGATAGGATAAGATATATTTCCCATATTGGAGGGGAGAGGATGTTGATGGTTCTTTTCTTTTCTTTTTTCTTTTTTTGGTCAGAGAGTTGATCAGAAGAGATATTTGATGACAATCCTTGAAAATATATATTTATGAAAGGGATACTTTGATAGCTGTTTGGTCAATGTTGTCTCAAGTCAAATATTAGAATTTAGAGGAGAAGACAGCACAAAATGTGTAGGGAAAACAGTTTAGATTCCTTTCTTAATTTGACTTACTGAACCACAAGAGAAGGAAGCATACATAAATCTGCAAGGTCGAAAGTCGAAACTATGGATGCCAACTAATGGGGAAATTTGAGTCTGCTGTGGACTGTCACTGCGGTCCCTTACGGCTGCCCAATTTCCCACCCTTACAGGCGGGCGTCGGCTGTTAATCAGGTCTCGGCTGAAACATGGTGTCGGGTCATTGTACTAACGTATCTATTTGCCTTCACCAAAACCAAACTTCCCTCGCTTCTCAATTATTTTTCCGTTTTAACTGGAAGCGACCTAAGAAATCAGTGTGTTATGGTCGTTTTCATGGCAAAAACTGTGAGGCAACAGAAATCAACAAATTTTGGGTGAATTACAAGGACCCCTGTACAGGGGTGGTTGGCTCGAGCTCGGTTCGTCAAAGTTGCATATGGCTCGAGCTCGAGCTCGAGATCAGTTTGAGCTAGAATATTGAGTTCGGTTCAAGGTAGAATATTTAGCTTGAATTCGGCTCGAGTAAAAAACTCATAAAAAATACTTTTTATATATAAATAATATTTTTATTCGATATTTAAAAAATAAGAATTATAATATTTTTATTATATATATTATTTTCTATAATTTTATTATATATATATTCGAGCTCGACTCGTTTATTAATCAAGCCTTTAAATTGGGCTTGAGGTCGGCTCGAAGCTCAATTAAAACTGAGCTGAGCTCAAGCAGCTCGTGAAAAACTCGTCTTGTTGCCACCCCTACCTGTATTATAGGGTAAGACAGTAAGTGAGAAAGACCCCTTGCACTTTTTTTTAAGACAAAAATCCCCATGAACTTTGGCCATTGGACAAAGACTCACTTTCTTAGCATTCCGTTGGTTAAATTCCAAAAAGATTCTTATATGATTGTTTAAAATTTTCTGAATGTCTAAACTACTATTTTCTAATTTATTATCTTTTTCTTTAATTTATGAAATCATCTTATTTTCTGTAACTCTTTGTACTGTTCATACTTGAATGCTTACCTTGTGGCCAAAGTGACGATGCTGGTTGACTTGGTTGCATGGAATGGGATTAGAAGAGGAACAGATGAAAGGAGGGAAGAAGAGAGTGGGAGGTAGAGAAAAATGGGAGGAGAGAGAGAGAGAGAGAGGTCGTCACCAATGGACTTATTGGAGATTTATTGGGGTATTTTGGTAATTTAACACCTTTCATCATCCGATTCAAGAGCCGAGGGGATATTTATCACAACGTAAAAGTTTAGAGGGGTCTTTGTTGCAAATTGAAGTATGTGGGGTCTTTGTCACTTACCCCATAGTATGGGAGTTTTTGTAATTTACCCTTTTTTTCAATTAAAGCGATTAGAAAAAATTTACGGGTAACTTATGTACAAAATATTCTATTTCTTTTATTTTTTCTGAATATTTTTACTCCTTATTTGCCCTGCTTGAATCATTTTTCAAATTAAATTGTGTACCTTAATGTCAGCACCACACGGTCCACACCAAGCCCAATGGATTAAGGTGTGATTCAAAATTAACTAGTTAGCAACTATGAAGTTTGGTTGTCCATTCTTTTCTGTTTTACTTTACCTCCTATGTGAATAGTAGATATTAGATAAGGAATGGGTTTAGGGTCCCTTTGTAATAGGGGTTTGGAATCAGAATTGAAATAGTTCATTTTGATTTTAATTATTTGGTTGGATAGAATGAGATTCTAATTCCTATATTCATGATAGAATGACCTTCCCTCCTTCCCTCCTTGGGCAGGGGTGGCAGAGGAGAGCCCCCCCCCCCCACCCATGTCTTAAAGATCCTCATAATACCCAGTTCAATCTCTCTTAGATTTTGGCCCCCCCTACTTATATTTATTATCTTTTGGCCCCCCTATTCATACTTGTTAGCTTTGACCCCCTTTAATGAAAAATCCTAGGAGTTTATATTTTAGAGAATTCGTTTCAGATTTCTATTTGAACCAAATAAACGAAAAAAAGTATAGGTGATCGTAAACCAAATATATCATTGGGAATTTATTGTTGAACGTTTACTTAGGTTTTGGGGATGAGGATGTTGGAATACATGAATAGGTTGGTCAAATGGGAAGAGGATTCCATCAACAACGTAAACAATGACTTGCTTTGAAATTGAAATGCTTACATGATTAGATCAGACCAAGATTTCAAGTTTTAACTGTTTTATTCTTTAATCCTAGCTGTTGGCATCTACAACATTTCTGCTCTCGTCTCCTCGCACTTCTTAAATCACGCCTTTTGTATGGTAGGCTCAGTCTGAAAAGTGTATATTTAAATATATATATATATATATATATATATATATATATATATACAAGATTTTATATTCTATATATTTGTATTTATACTCCTTCAAAATTGAGCGGCATATAATTTCATATGTATTTGATGCAAAAGTAAGTACAAATTCTAATTTATTTAACTAGCGATTAGATTCGGAGTAATTAACCATGGTTTTTAAAATCGAACCATAATCGAACTGGTCAGGGGTCTGGTTATCAGTTCGACCCGAATGGTCAATTCATTCTGACAAAAAATTAAAAAAATTAAAAAGAAATTGAAAAACGGTCAAAACCATTCAAACGGTTTGAATGATTAATCGGCCGGTTCAGCGGTTTACTGACTTACTTATGAAAATTGGGGTAGAAAGAAAATATTGTTTATTCTCTGTTAAGTACTACTATATACTACAGATCTATTTGGTCCTTGACTCACGCCTTATACAAAGGATATTATTAACATTTTAAATTAAAGCAACGAAACAAATCAGATGTTTTACTGCAGGATGGCCCACGGGCTGAATAGTAATTGTCTTCATTAATTAAATAAGCATCATAAAGCATACAAATGGAAAATTGGGGTAGAAAGATGTACTATTCTCCCCTTAACTTGGGATATTATTAGATATGCATCCTATCAATTATATTCTTTTTGAACAAAAAATCTACAAAGATTTGATACGAAATGAATTATTAGTCAACTACAGTGACACCCACCTAGGCTTATACGAGTTGGTTAGTCTAATTGAAGGTTGAAAATCTAAAAAGAGCACGAGCTAATAGTAATGCATTTCATATTTAATTTTCCAAAGATACATACAAGATTAGGTGCCTATTATATCACCGAAACTATTATCTAGTTTGACAAAATTACTGCAAAAGCTTACTTTATATGATATATGTCATTGGTAATTCAACCTCTTACGGCAATTAATCAAAGAGGACAAAGCGGTCCCAGGTCCTAACTACTAACCTGGACTTTCAACAGAAAAACGATGGATTCAGTTTTATGTATTATATATTAATTTGACCACTTGTTATATATAAAGGCAATGGTGTTTGATATGGCTTTCGCTTATTGCTAAATTAGCATTTATTCCATTATGTTGATTCGATCGTATAGTATCAATAAAAGTTGGTCTTGATTTATATGTGCATTAATTATTGTGGGAAGTTTTATTTTAACGTTTCTATCAACCGTTAAGCATTTATTCATTGTTCTGTTGATATGGTGCCTAATGGCACCTAATTGTCAAAAAATGATTTATTAATTACTTTTTCTCAATTTAAAACATAAATCAAATACAAATATTTATCTAATAAATAGAAGATACACCAAATACATAGAAAAACAGTATTATAGTTTCATGTTTCAACAAACATCCATCTTTATTTTAAATAACTAATCAACACGAATTAGGAAGAAGAAACACAAGGTAAGGAAATTGGCCAACTTGAAAAAAAGATCGAACCAACTTAATTTGTCCATTTCTGATGATGATCCAGCAGAAAAAGAAAATGTTAACATGAAAATTACATTACAATACCAATATATAGCATAGTTAGAAATATAAAAATATAACTTAGATAGTAAAATGGTTTACTGCGAGTCAAATCATAACTTTAATCAGTCCCGTCAATTTTGCTATGAAGTAGGCGCTTTTCTAAGTTATCCTAATCATCCGGGTCAAAAGTGGGCAGCCATAGTACTGGAAAAATATTTGTACATTGTAACACAAATCAGGAGAGGATACTGTTTAGTCAAGTGGCACCACTTTCCCCCACTTCCTCCTAAATTGTCTTTAATTCTTATTTATCTCTTAAATTATCTCTAACTCTCATTTAACTCTTAAATTATCTCTAATTTAGTAGAGAAATTCTCTCCTAAACTATCTCTAATTCCTATTTATCCTCTCCTCCACCTTTTATCTCTATCTATATAAAGAAATTTCAATTAATAAATTTCAGAATTATTTAAATATTAGAACAAAATTATCTATTAACTTTAAAGTATTTATTCAAAATACAAAAATTAATTATAATAGATTTAATAATATTCATATTATTGGCATCATGAAATTATGTGGCAACAATATAAATTATAATTTTAGGAATTATTCAATTTAAATTTTATTCAAATAATAAAAAATTAACATTAAAAAATAAAACATTATTTCAATCTTTCAATAACTAAATATCTTAAATAACAAAACATTAAAATAGCTAAATAATTGTATAAAAATATTTAATATTACATAAATATCATTAAAATAAATAAAATTCAAATAATGAACAAGTTTAAATATTTTACTTATTATTTAAATATTTAAATAATGAAATATTTAACATAACCAAATTTTAAATAGTTAAGATAAGGAAATTATGTAATAAATTTAAGAAATTTCTTAAAAGTAAAAAAATATAATAGATTTTATAATATTTATATTAGTAATAATTTAATATTTTACAAAATTAATAATGAATTATGTAATATTAGTACAATTATAATTTTATGGATTATTATATTCAATAAATAATTATTATTTTAAAAGTTTAAATAACAATATTATTTCAATAACTTAATAATACTGTAAATAACTAATTTCACTTATATCAATTAATAATAATACAAAATAACTTTCAAAAAAATTATATTTATTAGTAATAATTTTACAATAATAGTGTATATACGTTATATATTTATATACACTAAAACTAATATTTATTTTATTTTTTAGTAACTATTTATTGTATTTTTTGATAAATATGTTTTCAATAATTATTTATAAATCTATTTTTTTGTTATTTAATATAAAATTGTCAATAATTATTGGAGATTAAACAACTATTATTTAACTTTTGAAAGTTAATTTATCAAATTTATTGTGTTTTTGTTATAAATTTATTTTTAGTAATTATATATTTTTTATAATTTATAGATTAATATTTATTAGAGATTAAGGGGGTGTTACATAGTATAGATGAGAAATTGGGTAGTGTATTTTCATCCACACCATGGGTGTGGTGTGGATGAAAACAAGCCACACCTACACCCCAATAAGGTAGTTGTTCAGAAAAATGTGTGGATCGATCCACACCACACCTCCATGGGCATTCTACAAGGTGTGGCATATTTCAGTCAACACATTGTATTTTTTATTCCATTCATCTCAACTACAACATTTGAGATAATATATGTTGTTAATCATTAAAAAAAATATATTATTTTTTGTAATATACATAATAGAAAAATATTAGTAAATTGTTAAGAATTTTAATAGTTAATAAAAATAACATTAGTAATAATTAATAATATTAAATAACAAATAATGATATTGATATTAATTAAAAATGAGTAGTAATATTAATGATAATTGATAACATTAACAACAATTTTAAAAATAGTTAATAATAATTAATAATATCAATAACAATTAATACTAATTATTAATATTAATAAAAGTAATATTTGAAACTTAATAATTACTAAAATAATATTAATATTAATTAATAAACATGAGTAGCAGTGGCAAGTGGTTCAAACAGAGAAGTGTAATATAGCATGAGAATAAACGAAGGATGAATACTTACTAGTAACCATTGACGACCCAATGCAGCAGTGGTCGGAGGAGTAGTGAGTGGTTCAAACTAGGTTTGTCAATGATACCCGAAAACCCAAGGTCTAATCTAACATCCAATCCAATTATCTTGGATTCAGATTTGACCCCAATCGATCTGATTAAAATATGAAACCAATTATTATAATATTTATTAATTTTAATATATAAAATTTATATAATTATATTTAAAATTATAAAATTATATTCTATATATATATTATATTATATATGAATTTACATACAATAATTTAGTATGTTATATTTATATTAATTTATTATATATAAAAGTTGAAAAATAAATAAATTTTCATTTTCTGGTATTTTAGAAAATTTATGGCAGAGTTGGATTAAATTTGAATCCGATTGGAGTTCGTTAGGATTTGAACTCGAATCCAATCCGATCGGATTCAAATGTAGGTTCTCAATAATCAGATTGAATGTGGTCTTTGTTGCATCCAATTCGATTATAGCCATAGTTCAAATAGAGAAAAGTAGCAATGACGAGTAGAGAAGAATAACAATGACGAGCTTACAAAGAAGTATTGCAATGGTAAAAAGAAAAGAGGTCATATATTAGGGTTAAACATCCATGCAAAGTATGAGATCGTTATTCTATATGCAAAACGGTGTGGTGTAGATGCTTCCATGAGATAAACCCGTGGATGAGAAAATGGATTGTGGTGTGTAACAATCTTACGAGATAGCGTGGATCAATCCACATCACAGCCAAACGAATGCATGGCACAGAGGTAGTGTGGATTGAAATTGAATATATCATGGCCAATCCACACCACCTAAACTATTATTTGAGATTACACTATTTATTAACTAATTTAGTATATTTCCAGTATTTGTTATATTTTTGTAATTATTGTATTCTTATTAGATATCTATTATATTTTCATTAAATTTTTATTTTCAATGATTGTGTACTTTGCTATAAAATTTCAATAATTATTGGAGATTAAACTATTGTTATTTATTAGAGATTAGACTATAAGTTTAGCTGAAATTAGAAGTGTTCAAGGATTGGTTTAGTTCAATTGCAGGTTGTTTTGCCAACCAAATCGATCTGGTCAAGTTGGGAGTTTGTCACCTGAAACTGATTGATCATTAGTTTAAATTTGCCAACTTGGGTTGTATCGGTTTGGGTCTATTTTCAGTTTGGTTTGTTTGTTCAAAAGATTTAAACTTAAAAGTTAAATTTAAATTTCATAAATTACAATGGTGTTATTAAAAAATAAAATTAAAATATTAAATTTATGATATAAAATATTTTAGACTAAGAAATATGGAAAATTTCCTACTTTCTCATATTAAAAGAATTAAATTTAAAATATATATATATATATATATATATATATATATATATATATATATATATATATATATTGGTCGGTTTACAAATGGCCAAACCGAAACTAACCTATCTTGGTCAGGTTGGAAAATTGCTAAACTAAAGCCGCTCGAAAATACTAGTAAATTGACTAACTCGGGTTGAGTTTGATCAGATTGGTTATTAAAAGGTTAAAATATAAAACAATTATACACTCTTATGTATTTCTGTTGTTTAACTTTTGCTTAACAAAGCCCGTGCATCGCAGGGTCCCGCTAATATCTATCTATCTATCTATCTATCTATCTATCTATATATATATATATATATATTAAAGTAGAAGGATGCCATGTCATGGCTTGAACTTTCTCCCTTGTCCCAACCGAGAACCCTTTTCATTTTAGCCTTCCTTGCTTCCTCATGAAGCCACCTCATCACTCCCTTATCCCTCTCTCATTTTGACATCTCAGCATGCTTGGCCCATCCCTCTTTCCTCTATGTTTAGCCCTTTGGGTATCCCTTCCTAAAACTATTCTTAAAATCTTTCTCATTCTTAATTATCTCCTAAATTATCTCTAATTTAATATAGATTTTCTCTCCTAAATTATCTGTAATTCCTATTTATCCTATCCCCCACTTTTGATTTATATCTATCAAAAGAAAGTTTGAATTAAAATATTTAAGAACTATTTACATATTATAATGAAATTATGTAATAACTTTAAATGATTTATTAAAAACACAAAAAGAAATTATCTATTAAAGTAGAAGGATACCATGTCATGGCCTAAGCTTTCTCCCTTGTCCCAAAGAACCTTTTTCATTTTAGCCTTCCTTGCTTCCTCATGAAGCCATCTCATCACCCCCTTCTCCCTCTCTCATTTTGACATCTTAGCATGCCTGGCCCATCCCTCTTTCCTCTATGTTTAACCCTTTGGATATCCCTTCCTAAAACTATTCCTAAAAGCTCTCTTATTCTTAATTATCTCCTAAATTATCTCTAATTTAATATATATTTTCTCTCCTAAATTATCTGCAATTCCTATTTATCCTATCCCCCACTTTTGATTTATATCTATCAAAAGAAAGTTTGAAATAAAATATTTAAGAACTATTTAAATATTATAATGAAATTATGTAATAACTTTAAATGATTTATTAAAAACACAAAAAAAACATTATCATAGATTTAATAATATTATTCATATTATTAATAATTTTCATAAATTATGTTTTCATGAATTATTCAATTTAAATGTTATTCAAATAGTAAAAATTTAAAATTAAAAAATATTATTTGAAATAGTTAAAATTTAAATAACGAATATTATTATTACAGATTGGCCTATCAATTTAGCTGAAATTAGGGGTGTTCATTAAGCGGTTTAATTCAGTTGAAGATTGTTTGTCTAGTGAAACTGATATGATCGACTTGGGGAGTTGGTCACTTGAAACTACCAACTATTAGTGAAAACCGACAAACTCAAGTTGTATTGGTCAACATTTTAAAAACCAACTCAAAGATCGACCCGCTTTTGCATCTAGGTCGTAGTCACCGGTTCATCAATCATCCCAGTCGAACAAGTTAGGTCATTCTACGTCATCACTCTATATATTTAAATAAATATATATTTACATACATATATAAATGTGCATATATGTATATAATTATGTTTTACATATATTATATGTATTATTTTATATTTTTAATTCAATTTTATTTTTTGTGTATAAAAAATGTTAAAAATTTGCAATTTGAGGACTAAAAAGGTTTTTTTTTTTTTTTAAAAAAAAATAGTAGAGTAAAGCACCCACGACACCTTAGGATGCATAGATCTTGAGAACTTACCCAAAATCAAAAGATTACATGAATCGGACATCGGAGTGCAAAAGTTATGGCCTTCTCAATTTTATATATAATTAATGAATCCACAGTTGAACGCTCCAAATTGGGTGGTCTTTTACCAAGTCAACGGTTTTTGACTGAAGGGTGGGTTTCAATAGAAATAGATACGAAATTAAGGTAGGGTGACAGTTTAAATGGTTCAACCGGTCAGGTCAATGACGGGATGAAAACAATGGTATCGGTTTGGGTCGGCTCAAAAGATTTAAACTTAAAAAAATTAAATTATATTTAAAAAATACAATGATATTATTAAAAGAATAAATATAACAACTTAAATTTATAATATAAAATATTTTAGACTAAGAAATATGGAATTTTTCCACTTTCATGTATTAAAAAAATATATTTAAAATATAAAATATTAATATATATATATATATATTTATAATCAGATTGGTTTAATTTTAGTCGATTTACAAATGGCTAAACCAAAACTAACCTGACTTGGTCGGGTTGAGAAATTACTGAACTGAAGCCGACTCGAAATACTAGAAAGTGACCAACTTGGGTCGAGTTGGGTGATTAGTTTGGTTAGTTTCATTAGTTTGATGAACATCCCTAGATGAAATTAATTATTGTTATTTTTGTATTGCAAAAAATTATTAAACATAGTATATAAAATATAAATAATTATTAATTATTTAAAAATTAAATTATAAAACAATTGCCTATTCTTATTTATTTCTATTATTTAACTTTTACTTAACAAAGTTTGTGTATCGCATGGGTCCCTGCTAGTTATTAATTAAACAAACAAAACTCTGAGTCAAAGGTTATAGCTTAGAATTGGCATGAAACAACAATGGACGCTTTACTATGGGAAGAAGCTGAAGCTATTGCTATTCTCAAGGATCAATTTAAAGCTAGTTCACTCCCAATCCTCTCAACGCCTTATCATCGAAAGTGACGCTAAAATTGTTATCCCATGCTCAGTTTGGAAAGACTACAAATACAAATATGTAGAGTACAAATACATACAAAATACAAGCTTTTGCATTCTACAAATTTATAGTTGTACTATTGTAAGCTACTAGCCTTCTCCATTGGCGTCTCCACTTAGGCGGTGTTTGGAACAATGGTTGAATAAATGCTACGACATAGAAGCCACTTCAGCATTTCCCTCATTATGTGGATCCGTACGCATAGAGACTTGCAAAAGCAAGCATTAATTTATGTGCACGCCTGTCATTTGGGGAAGCTTCATTTTAACATTTCCCCCAATGGGTAGGCGTTTATTCACTGTTTTGGTGGTGATGTGGTACTAGGTGCCTAAGTGTCAATAAATAGATTCATTATTGTTTTTCTCGGTTTTGCAAACAAATCAAGTATAAATGTTTAGTGAATAACGCCCACGGTTCCAAACACATACTTAGTAAATTAATTGCCTTGTGCACATGAGTCTCTTCTCTCATTTTGCTGATGACTAGATTGTTTTATCTAAAAGGGTTGGAAACAAAGTGGGCCACTACCTTGCTTTTTTGCTTAACATCCCTTAGGCCATAATCTAGAGCAGTGACTTTCCTGACTGCATCTCTTTCTCCCTTTGGGATGACTCCCCTTGTATCTCGACACTTTAATAATTTGATAATTGTTGTATCGAGACGTTAATTGAATGAATGAACTTTGGCTTTGGCCTCGTAAAGAAAAGGATAGAACTTAGGCCATTTTTGGGAGTGCTTATGTTAAAAATAAGAGCTTAAAACAAGTGCTTATTCGAATAAGCACTTATTTGCATTTGGCACTTAGGCTTAGTTTGGAAGGAGTACAAATGCAAATATGTAGAGTGCAAAACCTTAAATTTTGTATTATTTTGTATGTATTTGCACTGTACATATCTGCATTTGTACTCTTTCCAAACTGAGCCTTAGCTTTTTCAAGTGCTTATTTTAAAAAAATAAGCACTTATTTTATCTTGGATGTTTGGTGGTCTTTTTTCTCCAATAAGCACTTAAATAAACAATTGTAACTCTTTTGTCCTTCATTTTCTTTCAAATTTTCAAAACATCCAATCCAAAGTGAATGAATAAAAATACTTTGATAGAAGTGCTTTTATAAAAGTGCTTTCATAAAAGTACTTTGATAAAATTAGTTCCATAAAATTACTTTTATAAGTGCTTTTGTAGAAGTGCTTTTATAAAATCACTTCTGTAAAAGTGCCTTTATAGTGTTTTCGTAAAAGTGCTTTTATAAATGTACTTTCATAGTGCTTTCGTAAAAGTGCTTTCATAAAAGTTCTTTTATAAATGTACTTTCATAAAAGTGCTCTTATAAAAGTACTTTTATTGACGTGCTTTCATAAAAGTACTTTTCTAAAAGTGCTTTCATAAAAATGCTTTTGTAAAAGTACTTTCATAAAAAATACTTTACTTTCGTAAAAGTATTTTTCATAAAATTACTTTTATAAAAGTGCCTTTGTAAAATTACTTTTGTAAAGGGATATAATTGGTATTCTAAAAATTTACCATGGATAATTTTGGGAGTAAAAATTTGAACAAGTTCTTATTGTATGAGCACTTAAAAAAAGCTGAAAATTTGGGTTTATGATATAAACCCTTATTTTTAAAATAAGCACTTATTTCATATTTATTTCTCAAACACCAATAAGTGATTAATGGTGTGATCCCTGCCAGCACTTATTTCGAATAAGCACTCTCAAACATGGACTTAGAATAGTTATAATATTCTTGCGAAAAATGGTGATTATGTTTATGAAAACTCGGTTAGAGATGCTATAATTAAAGAGAACAATAATTCAAATCAAAATTACGTGATAGCGAAAAACAAAAGAAAGAAGAATAATTCTAAGTTCAATAAGGTTATCACCCCGATATTCTTCTTAATTTTTTGATTTTCTGATTTTTTTTTATTGTAAGATTTCATACCCCTCTCATTTTGGATCATTAATTAATAAATTTCCCCTTTCTTATTTTTGAAGAAAAAGGCTAACGTGGAATGCAGTACTCAACACATGGTCAACCCAGTCCAGAAGGTATGGATTAACCACAAGTTTCCTTGAATCTTGTGCCCTAAATCCTACAAGGTCTTGATTAACGTGGAATACGTGATTATCATAGTAGATTAGCTAGGGCTTGGCGGCTTGCTGTTGGAGGGAGATTCAAAATTTCAAGAATCTCTCTCCTCCCTCTCTTGTTTTTGTCTTTTTCTCTTCCCATTGTTGCAGAATCTCGAAACTATGAATCGTAGAGAGAAGGAGGTTTGAGTTGTACCACTTGGTCACTCTCCTTAAAACTACATTTGTCCCCTACTTTATTTATCATTTTACAACAATCTTAAAACCACATTTATGGAACCTATCCCTGCTATTCTGCTAACCCCTTCATGAGGAGTCAGATACTATCAGCAGTTCTCGACTTCTCCAAGATTGAACTTTTCAATGGAATCAACTACAAGCATTGGAGACAACACTTAGAAGTTAGGGGTAGATTTTACTTTGACCGAATCGAACCCACTAAACATGGAGGAACCAACCCATTTTGTTGTTGTAGAACACTGGACTACAACCGACCACCTCTGTACCAACCATATCCTCAATTGCCTGTCCAATGAGCTTTATAATGTCTACTCTTCCTACAATTATGCCTATGAACTTTGGAATGCTTTGGATAATAAGTATGCTCTAGAAAATGCTAGAAATAAGAAATATGTAATTGCCAACTTCCTGCACTTCACTATGAAAGAAGACATGGACGTGTTTGCCCAAATAGATGAGTTCCAAGTTCTTGTGGGAGAACTAGCAAAATAAGGCATGATACTGCCAAATGAATTTATTGCCGGTTCTCTCATAGAGAAATTGCCACATACATAGAATGATTTTAAGACTAGTATGAAGCATAGGAGGAAGGACACTACTTTGGACCAAGTAGTGGTCTGAATTAAGATAGAAGAAAAGTACATAAAGAAAGATGATAACAGTTTTCCAAAACCAATCTGGTTGAGGAAAAGATTGCAAAATTAAAAGAGAACTTAAATGTGAAAAATGATTAGAAATTCAAGAAGCAACAAAAGAAAGGAAATTGCTATATATGTGGCAAACCTGAACATTACAAGGACTTCCGGTACCGAAAGAAGAAGGACTCTGGGAAACTGAAAGTCAATTTGACTGAGGATGTTATCGTAGCCATGGTAACTGAGGTAAACTTAGTTGATAAACCGAAAGAGTGAGTACTGGACACTGGTACTACCAAGCACATATATGGGGACTACAGTTCCTTCTATGAGTATACAACTTAGTTTGAAGGAGAGCAAGTCTTCATGGGAAACTCACAAACTTTGACGGTCATCAGCAAAGGAAAGATTCTCCTGAAACCAACTTCAAGAAAAATTCTAATGCTAAATGATGTGCTACATATGCTAGAGATCCGACGAAACTTGGTATCAGGAGCAATCCTCAACAAAGTAGGACTGAAGCTCACATTTGAAGCAGACGAGGCCATGTTAATTAAAAATAATGTTTTTGTTGGAAAATGATACAATGCTGGAGGACTGTTTGTACCGAATATTTCTGATATTGTTATGAACAAAGCTGCTTCTTCTTCTGCTTATATTGTTGAATCTTTTGATATTTGGCATACTAGAGTAGGACATCATAGAGCTCCTTATTTAAAACAGTTATGTAAATTAAGCGTCTTGAATGTTCCTATTATTTTTACAAATGAAAAATGCCAAGTATGTGTAGAAACGAAGTTCACTAAGAAACCTCATAAAAGTGTACAAAGAGAAATTGAATTGTTACAACTTATACATAGTGATATAGGAGACTTTAAATGTCATGAAGCTAGAGGAGGAAATAAATATTATATAACATTTACAGATGACTTCTCTAGATATGCAAAAGTAGTTCTACTTAGATCAAAAGATGAGGCTGATCAAGCTTTCATAAACTACAGAACTGAAGTGGAAAACCAGTTAGGAAAGAAAATAAAAAGACTTAGAACAGATAGAGGGACTGAATATGATGGACAAATCATTAGAAAATTATTTGAAGAAAATGAAATTATACATGAAACCACAACTACCTATCAACTAGAATCTAATGGAGTTGCAAAAAGATTGAACAAAACACTAAAAGAAATGATGAATGCAATGATAATTAGTTTAGGTGTACCTCTGAATTTGTGGGGGCAAACAATCCTAACGACTTGTCACCTATATAATAGAATACCACCTAAGAAGAAAATGACAAATACCTTTTGAGCTTTGGCATAATAGAAAATATAGTTTGAACTATCTAAAAGTTTGGGGCTGCCTAGCAAAGGTTGGAATACCCGAACCTAAAAGAAAGAAATTAGGACCGAAAACCTGTGATTGTGTATTCATTGGATATGTACAAAACAATGTGGCTTATCGGTTCCTTGTAATTAAAACAATTGATAATGTTGTTGAAAACAATACAATAATAGAGTTCTGAGATGCATAGTTTTTTGAGCACATCTTTTCTTGGAGAAAAAAAACAATAAATAGGGAACCTTACCAAAACAAAACCAGATACCAAGAATAATTGAGTGCTCAAGGAGTTGGTACTTCACTTAGGCAATAACTAGACTTAAGGAGAAGTAAAAGACAAAGAAGAGAAACAAACTTGGGTAACGGAATGTTCACATTTCTTGTGGACAAGGACCCAGTAACTTATTAAGAAGCCGTAACTTCATCTGATGCAGTATTTTGGAAAGAAGTCATAAAAAAGTAAAATAGACTCTTTAGTTACTAACCACACCTACGAACTTGTAGATCTCCCACCTAGAACTAAGGCTTTGGATTGTAAATAAAATTTTAAGAAAAAACTAAATCCAGATGGTAAAATAGATAAATTCTAGGCCCGATTAGTTGCTAAAGGAATTAGACAAAAGAAAGATGTAGACTTCTTTGACACCTACTCCCCAATTGCAAGGTTAACTGCTATTAGAGTCTTGTTTGCCATAGCATCCATTTACAAACTAGTAGTTCATCAAATGGATGTAAAAACAACTTTCTTAAATGGGGAGTTAGAGGAAGAAATATATATTAAGCAACCTGAAGGCTTCATAATGCCAAGAC
Organism: Nelumbo nucifera; assembly: GCF_055504915.1. Lineage (NCBI taxonomy): Eukaryota > Viridiplantae > Streptophyta > Magnoliopsida > Proteales > Nelumbonaceae > Nelumbo > Nelumbo nucifera. The sequence continues at coordinate 139,619,805 of NC_142649.1, read as the reverse complement.
AAGAAAATAAATGATGTAAATTAATTAAGTCTCTATATGGCTTAAAACAAGCTTCCAAACAATGACATGAAAAATTTGATAACGTGTTGGTAACTAATGGATATAGCAGAAATGATTCTAAAAGATGTGTCTATAACAAATTTGAAAATGATAAAGGAGTCATGATCTGTTTATATGTTGATGATATGCTAATAATGGGAACAAGTCTAGAGGTAGTAAAAGAAACAAAACAATTTCTAGTGTCCAAATTTGATACCAAGGATTTAGGTGAGGCTGATGTAATCTTGGGGATTAAAATCCATAAACAACAAGGAAGCTTTATCTCTCCTAATCACACTATGTAGAAAGTATTTTTAAAAAATTTGGACACTATGATTGTAAACCAGTTAAAACACCTATTGATTGTAGTATTCACTTAAGGAAAGATGTAGGAGAACCTGTTTCACAAAAGGAATATGCAAGTATAATTGGATCTGTGTCTTATTTAATGAACTGTACAAGACCAAACATAGCTATAGTTGTGGAAAAATTAAGTCAGCATACTCATAATCCCGAAAATGAACATTGGGAAGCTCTAATAAGATTATTAAAATATTTAAAATGAACCATAAATTACTGATGCGAATTGGATTTTAGATTCAAAGGATAGTACTTCTACCAATGGATATGTGTTTGCTTTAGGTGGAGGAGCAGTATCATGGAAATCGGTAAAGTAGTCATGCAACACAAGTTCAACAATAAAAGTTGAGTTTATTGCACTAGAATTGGTGGGGTCTAAGGCAGAGTGCCTAACGAACTTATTGACAGATATACCACTTTGGCCACGGCCAGTTCCGTCTATATCTCTCCATTGTGATAGCCAAGTAGCAATAGCTAGAGCTAAGAACCAGACGTACAACGGTAAAAGAAGGCACATTCGCTTAAGGCATAACCTGGTAAGACAATACCTCAGCGAAGGTACAATCGCTCTGGATTTCGTAAGGTCTGAAAAGAACCTTATAGATTTGTTAACCAAACCATGGACTTTTAAGGTAGTTTATGAGACATCGTTAGGAATGGGGCTAAAGCCCATTATATAAGTCATTAGTGATGGACACTCAACCTATGTGAAAGGAGATCCCTGGAATTAGGTTGAATGGATAAAAATGAGTTGGTAGATGATTTTGGAAAGTACTATCATTTGTATCCCATTTCATATGCCGTGGTAAGATAGTGCTTATTGCAGTTTTAGAAGGTTGAGCATGAGGCTCTTAATCAGTTAAGAATGGTATGTGCAGTGCACGCTAATAACTGACATAAGTGAGTGTGAAGTGTGGCCATTTCTAAGAGAGATCTAAATCTGACTCTCTAAAACACTCATGATTCCAAGAGGGGAACAAGACCGAAATGTTCCAAAACAAAATAACCACTAAAGAACTAATGAGTTGAGTTGGTTGACTAGTTAGCTAGTTATGATAAAGAGGAAATGTTGAAGGAGTCTGACTCCACCCGTACTCTGTGACATAGCCCGTCATACCTAAGTTTTGATTGAAGTCCAAAAGACATTACCATGATTACTTTTTTTACTGCGATGCTCACATTGTTCGATTTTCTTGTAATTTTGAATTTTGTGGGGGATTGTTGGAGGGAGATTCAAAATCTCAAGAATCTCTCTCCTCCTTCTCTTGTTTTTGTCTTTTCCTCTTTCCACTCTTGAGTGCATGGGAAGACTCCTTGTCCCACATTGCTTGAGAAAGGAGTGGAAGTAGAGTATATTTGTAGTTTTGCTCTCTCTATGGGTAGGGACCCATAGTAAGAGAGCACTATATATATTCCATGCATGTGAGGAGGGGGGGGGGGGGGGGGGGGGCTTTCCACATGCGCACGCTGAGCCGAGTCGGGTTGGGGCATGGGTGAGGGCGAGGGCAAGGGTGCATGTACGCACATGCGATACACCGAATCACTTTTACTTTTTAACCGGATTTGAATTTCAAATTAAATGTTTTGTGTCTACTCGAATATGTGTTTGTTCGAATTTCAAATTTAGTTTTTAAAAAATGTTTTCTCTTTCTTTTTCCGTGTCTCTTCCTCTCTATGCTTCTTCGAAGAGGCTCTTGTTTGAAAGGACACATTTTCTATTCTAAAGAAGCTCTTGTTTGAAGGACACCTTTGTGTCCATTCGGGTCGGAGACCAATCTATAAAAAGGATGTTGGTCGGCCTATTCGATATACATTAATTTTTGACAGTCTTCTTGTCTTCTCTATAGAATTTGAGCATCATCCTTTTGTGGTTCGCAGAGGCCTGGTAAGCGAATACATACCTACTAGTGGCCTGTGGGTTGTTTTATCTTAGCGATCGATTTTTGATCACCTACCTGCATCGTAAAGGACAAATAATATTTTAAGAAAAATGACCAAATGATATGACTCAACCATCTTTTTGTCTGTAATTTATAATTTCGAGATTTTGTAACGACAAACTCCTGCAAGTTCCAATTTAAATAACGATTACCGTTAAATTCCATTCTACTTTATTTATCATTGTACAACACTTGTTCGGTTCAATAGGGACGGTGACACAGTGTCCAAGGAGACCCAGCCCAGCCAAAAACATGAAGAAACTTATTCAGCCCCTTCTTCTGTACGTAGGCAAGTGGTTTTTGGAATGGGCCACATGGATCAAAGGCCTACGTATCGTTTCAGCCACATTGAAGGGACGTTTGCCAATATGATTTTGTTTTTCAAAATAATAAAAACAATATCATCATTGCCACATCAGTAAAAACAAAAAGCAAATATTGTCCCGTCAGTAGAAACGTTGAAGACCCCAAGAATTGGAAAAACCCAGCTAGCTAATGCTTAATGGAAGTAACACCCCCTCCACCACACCCGAAAGCAAAGAATATTTTTGTATTCGAAAAGGTGAAGTTGTAAAAAAGTCACAATTAATATAGTATAGGAGTCAGAATATATATACGATTTCTCTGGAAGTCTGCTTCATAACTTTATATTATGACAAAGAGAGTAAGAAGGAATTCATCTTCTAGATTATGGGACCACAGATTCTGTTGTTCCGAGTGTCCACAAATACGAATGTAGACGGTTGGTATGATGGGGAGTGCAGACCATTAAATAAATATATATATACATAATTGAAGAATTGAGCTGTATACTATTTAATTATTTATATATGAACCACCAGACAGCAGCTGTTGAGAGGGTTCAGTTTTGTAAATGAGTCTTACTACCACATCATTAATCTGATCCCCTGACTCATCCATCCACCGAAAGCCCGTACATAAGTTTTGGCTGCCAGCTTTCCAGCAGCTTCAAACAAAAATGACCCATATCCAGATATATACACCACTACTTAATTCCTACAGACACAGACACAGACACAGAGTCAGACCCCACTAACGGAGTGGTCCATCCATATATACATGTATCATACAGCTCCCAGCAACTACGTACTTCGTATTTTAGCAAGGTTCAAGGTTCAATGAAATGATGAATCTCGTTTTTCTTTTGTTTCTGATATATTAATTCCTTATGAGAGAGCTGTTAAACTACAACCTTGTAGTAGGCAGATTCGTTTTAGAATTTAGGGTCTGTTTGGTTTGTAATCGGAATCAGAATTAGAATCGAAATTGAAATCCTTTAGAATTGGAATCGAAATGGTCCATTCCCATAGTCTATTTCAGAAATGAAAATGGAAATTAAAATCAGTAGGAATAGAATTTCATTTTCAAGAAAAAAACAGGGAATGACCATTTTCTCAAATTGAAAAATACTATTCTAATAAAAATAAGAATAGAATTCTGATTCTACCCAACCAAACAATTAAAATTGGAATAACCGATTCCGATTCCAATTCCAATTCCAATTCCAATTCCAAACCCCTATTCTTACAAACCAAATAGACCCTTAGTTCTTGAATCCCAGAATATTACTGAAACTTGGCTAAACGAGACGAGAGCTTGGGTTGGAGATCGGATTGCCTTTCTTCATGTAATAATGCATGTATCTAATTTAATTAACTACAATTTCTTGTATGTGTATATATGCTCCAACTAAGTAACTAAGCAACCTTTCATATAACTAATTAGCTCATATGGCTGGTGGTCTACACTTTACTACTCAGAATTAATGCCCTTATCCTGCATTTGTTTGCTTTTTAGTGTTACAAAAATACGGAGCAAGTAATTTCACCAAAAACGTTTAAACTTAAAATAAAGAAAAAAAAAGCACTCAACCACAAAAAAACGGGACATCCCCACCCGGTTTGGCGGGGTCGTGTTGTCAGGATGAAGACCAAATTTGTACAGATGTTAGTCTCAGAATCCCCTACTAATCCTAATGTGATAAAGCGGCCTCTTGAATGGTTTCTGGGGAAGAAGGTAGTGATCCAAATTAAGGAGAGCGACAAAAAAAAAAGTAAAATAAAATTAAAGATGAAAGAATAAACGTGTGGACACGTGTAAATGTGAACAAGGGCAGGCAGCATCCTTTGTTTCAACGCTAATGATGATAATAAAGAAATAAGGAGGAGAGGGAGAGAGAGAGAGTAGGTCCAACGCATCTCTCGTCTCCATCTTACCATCATGAAACCAACAACAAACACTCTTGCATAATTCAAGTAGTCAATGCCTTTCAAAATCCTTTCATTCAATGCTAAGGAAATAGAAGTGACCCATCTAATATGAAATGGTTTTGACTTCCTAGCTACACTTCAACTGCCAACTAGTGATCAAGAACTAAACCACGTGGCATAACCTCATTACATCTTGAAATTGACATCAATGGTACACGAATGCACGATTTGGTTGCTGGGTGTATTCCCCATTTTCTTCTTTTAGAGAGAAATATAATAATTATAATAAAAGAGAAACCCATTGGCCTAACTTATTTGTTTTGTCCTCTTCCTTTCTTTAAAAGAAGAACCAAACATAGTAGAAATCTATTTGTCTTAATGTCAGGACTCTGTGGAGAGCATAAGATGACATGGAATAGTAACATCTTTCATTTCAATTCATGTGCCCTCAGAGATTATATTGTTGGATTTCAAATTAAGGAGTAGAAAATGTGGGACCCAATTATGACCAAGTAGGAATGCTTCATCAGCGTGGGTTATACATATGTCAGGGGCAGATTTAATTCTGATGACGTATAAGTCCACAAATCCAATGATTATTGATTTGTCCTACTAAAGAAAATCGGAAGAGCCTTATTTATGGTGGAATGGAAAACGTACACAAACATCACCAGACGGAATTCCAAGCTAGCCATAGAGTTCCAATAAGTCAATCCAAAAGAGAGACAGCCGAATTGGAAACAAACCCCAATTCATCCAAAGAGTTTATTTAATTTAATTTGGAGCAAAGGAGGATGAAAAATGAAAGTTGAAAGGTTTTTGGTGAAAGCAACAGTGAGTTATTCAAATTGAACTCATATTGCTAAAGTTAACTCTAGTAGCTGGAATGGGTTGGTAGAAATTAAAAAGCGAAGCGAAAGTCTAGACTTAGACTTGTTAATCTTCTCTTTGCTTACTTAATATTTTAATCAGCATGCCCTATCCAAATAAGAAGTTAATTAATCTTAGTTGTAAATAATATAACAAAAAACCATAAAATGGGTTCTATCACTAAATCTTTAATAATTTTGTTAACTTTACTTTTGAATTGACTAAACATCTCAACCACAACCATCTCTTCTTCCTTCTTAAGGACCTAACTTTGAAAAGCAGTATCTATGGGGCCGGGACCCCCGAGTAGGCCCAGGGGTGTTTATAATTATGTATGTAAGCTTGGTCTTGCAAGAGACCAGGTATGATAGCATCTCCATTGCATTATCACAATATATATTGTAATACATCTTGCCCATGAAATGAACAAGTGCGGAATGAAACCATTCAGCAATTTGATATATGTAGACGCTACAATTCATTAATGTATCGTATCATGTTGTTTTACGCAACAATGGAATTTGGAAGTAATCTAAAACTAGCTAATCACCTCAGGACAGCAGGATAACTATATGTGTATTTTATTTGGGACCCTTTTAAGTGGTGAGCCTAAGAAACCTTAGCGTTGGGAAATTAAAGCAGGTTAATCCTTTGAGTGGGCTTTGTTTATTTGACATGAAATCTAAATTAAGTTCCACTTATGATTAAATAACATGTTTCAATTCGTTTCGCATTATTGTATGTACATTTTGATCGGGACCTACCTACTGTTTTGGTCTTATGTCTAAATTCTATAAAACTCTTTAATTTTTTTTTTTTTTTTTCTTGAAGGCATGAGCTACTTTTCTACTTTGAATTAAAAAAAAAAAAGGAAAAACGTTTTCCCACCTTTTCCTACATATTCTTTCAAACCAAGGACTTTATTTTGACCATGTAGATGTGAGAATAATCACTCTCTCTAATGGTCTCACTACAACTGTTGATAACCATATGAAGTCAATTAGGAGGAAATTAAAACCAGGTTGTATCAGTATATGTGGCTGAAAATGGTCCCGTGTATATCCTAAGTAACATCACTTAGGGCCATGTCTTTTTCTCTCTTTAGAGATGACCTTAATCAACAACTCGTGAAAAATACCTACCGTGATTTATAAATCTCGTTGATACATTACCATTACCACTGGCAATTTATTATTGTTTAACTTAGAGTGTTAAACCAAATATGGTTGATGGGTGAAGGATAAAGAAAGGTCGGCGCCTATATATGGTGCGTGTTTTACTGGACTTGGGTTGACTAAGGATTTGGGGGAGAGGATGCAGTTGTGGACCAAAACCCAAGTCTACTTCATATCTTCCTTTCTAATTTCCCTCCCTTGGTAATGGGACCTCTCTCCCTCCCAACAGTCAAGACTCATTTAGTCAACTCACCGCCACTGGTTCATTCAGTCCATATACACATCTCTTCTTTTTCTTCTTTCTCTTCTATTATTGTTTAGAAGAAGGCCTCTTCCCACGTGTCTTTATTGCCCTGGTCGCCACGTGAACCGCGTTACTTTTGGGGTGGATCACTACCCTTTGTCCAACCCTTTACAACAAGTACGCGTTTCTGTAATTTGTCTTTTTCTACACGTCATGATTATGTCACCATGACATCTGGTCATGTATGCTGTTATGTATTTTTGCGCGTTTTGTACCTTTATACAAGAGTAGAATATAGTAGAAAGAGAGAGAGAGATTGATTTGGATAAATTTTGGTGAAGACATCAATGAGGGAATGGGGTATGCGCCTCCAAAGTGAAGATCATTAAAATGGAAATAATCCACCCAATATATGCAAATTTACATGTTAAAAGTTATTGCATGTGTTTGTGCCTATGTGTAGTGTAGGATTTATTCTTCTCTACTTCGTATCATACCTGCACGTGTAGATTCTGTGGGTATGTATTTTCAGGAATTTTATCTAAGTAATTTTCTACATCACCTTCCAATAAATGAATAGAAAAAAAAATCATAAATTAAAAGTTAAGAACAACCTTCTTTTGGAAGATTGTTTGATGACAATTCAAGTGCTATGAAAAAGCACAGAAAAGGTAGAAAGGTTTTATAACCTTTTTTTTTTTTTTCAAGTCATTAGAATTTATTTGTTGTTATTATAATATGTTTAGATAAGAAGGTATGTTCGTGGTTAGTTGTTTTAGTTGTTAGTAGTTGAATACGGGTTTTGAACTTAGTTTTTATTTAACATTTTATGTTGCAACATAGCATAATTGACCTCTGCCTTTTCTTTTTCTTTTTTTTTTTTTTTATGTGTCAAAACAACAGGTTTTGAAATTTCTGGTTCTTGTTAAACAAAACAAACAGAGGTAGTTGTAGTTAGTACGATAATAATAATAATAATAATAATAATAATAATAATAATAATAATAATAATAATAATAATAATAATAATAATAATAATAATAATAATAAATGTAAAAAGTTTTAAGATAAAGCATTAAATTCACCTAGCTAGGTTAACATAATACCAGCAGCGTGTAGCTTTCACTAGTTCTAGTACTAGGGCTTTGACTGTGGGCCTATTCCATCACTATGCACATGCAAGTTTTATTACAATTATGAACTTTTGTAAACCACCCAAAGTAATCAAGGGGGTAACTCGATGAGGGTGATCTCTTGATAAAATGCATGTGAAACCCTTCTCAGCCTTCATCTATCCCATGTAAAAAGGATCAGTACCAACCATTGAATACATTTTGTTTGTACATAGAGCTAGAATCAACATGATCGGATCATTGCAACTGTATAAAATTTAATTTTCATTTTCGCTTCTGATGAAGGCACTCTAATTTTTCATACTAATAAATTAATAATGTAACTACTTGAACCTAAGTATTAAGTCTACCTTCTCTCTCTATATATCATTCTCTTTCTATATCTATCTATCTAATAGATAGATAGATAAACAAAGTAACAATAATAACATTCTATTAGCTTGACCAACTACAACAACTGGTGGGGGTGGGGGGAGGAGGGTCATAAGCCAATGATACAAGCATAATGAGGGTAAAAGTGTAATTGTACAAGGGAACATCCCGCAAGCAGAAGAAGACAAGTAGAAGATCCAAGGAGTGGATGGGTCTGACTCTGACCTAATATCCTGCTGCTTGACCTAAAGCGACGACGGTGTCTTTACCCGAAAAGGTCAATCCCAAATCCTAATAAATCCCCCCCCTTCCCCTACTTATTGGCTTATAATATCTCTCCCCCGCACACACACAGACCACCAACTGTAACCGCCAGTCATCGTCTCCCCCTCTGTCTGTTTCTCCCTACAAAAAAAAATATCGAAAAGCTCAACCGCTCTCTAACCAAAAGCTGGACTAACAAACCGTTAGCATGTCACCATGCTTTTGCTATCTGGCTTCTTCACATCTTCCCAACTCCGATGCAACTTAACCTACGCGTCAGTGCGTTGAGTACACCAAAAAGATGAAGTGGGTCCAGGGGAGGAACAAGACAAAAATAAACCAATTAATAAAGTTCGGGTAAATTTTCAAAGAGACGATCCATGTAAGCATTGACGCTGATGAGGAGATGGAGTAGGGAGGGCTGAAGCCTGGTGGTGGGTAGAGATGAGCACAGAAAGAGAGAGTCAAGAGCAGGTCCGTGCGTGTTACGTCAACTGGTATGATTTTGGGGAAGAAGAAAGAAGCTGTCGCTTTCGGGTTTTGACTCTTGCAAGACAGAGAGGCCTAGGTGTTGTGCACGCGCGCGTGCCGACTGGACCCCACGTTGACCCACGGCTCCCCAAAGTTATAAGCCGGACGTCAGCGGTCGAGATGTCTGGCTTGCACCTGGCGCCGCTTCGCTGCTGCGAGTTGGCGGTTTTTGTTTTCTTATTGTCTTTAAATTAAATCCTTTAATTAAAATTAATGTCTGATCCGAAGGTGGAAGAAGTGGGAAACTCAATAAGAAATAAAAAAAAAAGGAAATTGGAGCAGAACTTTATTAAATTAATAAATGAAGAAGGAGTTGTACCTATACGTGGAGAGGGAGATGAATTTTTCTAATTTAATTATTTTAATATACTATACTCACTTTCATGGAATTACGGAACTATCTCTGCTTGTTAATTAAGGGTTTGTAACTGCGGTTTAAATCACCTAATGGCCATCAGAAAAATTAGACCTTTGACTAATAATAATATTCTATACAGGCATTTGTTGAGAGCTAATCCATTGTAATACTTATCTTTCTTTTTGACTTTCAATTAACATCCAAACTAAATTATTTTCTTAAACCCAATTAAGAAAAGGAAAGTTTTTTAAGACCAACCGTTGTTCTCCTTGGCTACCGACCAGTCTAATGTTCTGTTTTTTGTTTAGTTTTGGCTACCATTCATTTTCTTGCTTGGAATAAAACGAGTGCAGCTTATTTTATCTATTTCCACTAGTTGAGTGGCACATTCATATAAGAGAGAAGAAAACAAATGGACTAAAATTCTGAAAAATGGTGGTCTTCATATGAGGCCAATGACAAGTATCGGCATCATATAGCAAAGATACGAACATATTAAATATACGAAGCAATAGTATTTGACTTAATCATTTTGAACTCTTTGATAAATAGTTCTTTGTTTTCTTTAATATAGTAAAGATGTTCCTTCAAAATATACGTATCCTGGTTGGAACCCAGATCGGCTGCTTGCATCGCTGTGTATCACTACGAATATGCCAACATTGGTAAGTGTACGGAATATTACCTATGAAACACTGGTTTGTTCACTTGTGATTGGTTATGTGGCAAATGATAAACAGTGGTGTGACTTGTGAGCAGTCTTTTCCCAAGTGTCTTGATTGATGTTTTAAAATGGTGCGAAGCTTCAATGCAGTCAATTTTAATTGCCCTTAATTGATGATTACAAGGCCACAATACAACTTTTGTACATGCTTCCTCAATATGTTGCTTGAATTAGGGCACTAGAAAAACACAACTGCAACGTGAACGCAATCAAAATGGTTTAGCTGATGTAGCAGTAGCAGTTATATTTTGTTTTATGAAACAAAATTATAGATATTGGCAGAAACCCCTTAATCATTCCAAAGGGAGTACTCAATCAATTGCTTAAGATAAATATAAATTAAACAGTCTAAGCTCCAAATATGTAGATAATTCATGGAATATGGCCTATCATAGGCAAATAAACTAAATTGTTTTCCACCCCATGAAATTGATGTGGATGATAGTATCAACAAATCTTTGTCAAATGACCTTTACCAAAGTTATGTGATGCCCAACCATATGACAATCAAATGTTTAGGCTGTGTTTGGTTCCATTGCAAATAATTTTGCACCGATGCAAAACTATGGCAGTGCAAATGATTTGAGTGTAAAGTCTGAGCTATTTTTGTTTCAAATGTTTGGTTATTTTGTTTGATTTCAGTATGAATGAAGAAAATTAAGACATGAATAAAGTAAACTCCAAAACAAAATTAAACAAGAATTTGCAATTTTTACTTTTGCACTCCCATACATTTGTATTAATGCAAATAAATTTACACTGCAACCAAGCACAGCCTAAGGTTCAACTCCTTGGCTTATAGGAAGGATAGGAATTAGTAACTTCGGTTTCATTTTCAGGAAAACTAGAATTCATGGAAATGATCCAATTGGTTTTTCTTTTGATTGTCGGATATTGTAAACTATTCATCTTAGATCTTATAAACTCAATCAAATTTTTGTCATAAGATGAAAATAAAGTTTAATTTATTTATATCTTTTATGAAATGAAGGTCTAATATTGTAAATCCAAAATACAGTTTCTAACACAGAAAAGATGCAATAATTGTCAGCCAACAATGGACCTGTGGTCCTTGGAAAGAAGGTTCACTATGACTATCAGTTGCCGTCTAAATTTGAACACATGAACTCTGTAGCAGAGTGAGTTGTTAACCATTGTCATTTAAGGCAAGGTGTGGAGGGAGAGGGTTGGGGATATGGACCATATGATTACTATCTTCTTTTTCTTTCTTCCTATTTTCCATAATTCTTTTCAAACTACGCTTTGAAGGACTAGGCTGAAATGGAATAATTCAATTATTACTGGGCGAAATGGAATTAAATTTATAGTGGTCACTTGGTACTAAAGATAAATTAATTTATGCCCAGACAACCTCTCCCCAATACCCTGGATTGCCGGGATCAGAATTGGGTAATGGCTTCTTTTAATTATAATTCCACCCTAATCCTAATCCAAGTACCTCCTTAGGATTCAGAGAAAAAAGTTTTTTTTTTTTTTTTTTTTCTGGATGCCCGTAGAAAAAAAAAAGTGTTGATTGGCTGAGGAATAAAACAAGTGAAATATGTCATTTTATGTCTCTACAACATTTTTTCTTTTAATTTTTTTATGAGTTTATGTCTTCTTTATTTATTAGTTGGGGAATACAAGCTGTTTGCTTTTTGAATTAGGAGTGAATAGTATACCAAGCATTGGGAAAATTCGGAATATTGTCAGATGGGGACCCAAGGGCACAATATTCCATATATGTGGTGTATATTGTACTTTCTACCCGATACAAAAAAAAAGAAAAATTGTACTTCAAGCATTCCTTGAGATCTTCTACTAACAAAATACGTTCCCATCCTCCACCAACTTCATCTAACACCACACATCTCATTATAACACTGGGACCCATTATAAAAGTGAGACTCACTATGCATGAGATGTACGGTGTGATATGATGTTGGTAGAGGGTTGCAGGTGATCCGGATTTTCGAGTTTGATCCAACATTCCTACCACCGATTCTTGTAAATGGAACAAAAGGTGAAGTAATTCTGAGGGGGTGGAAACTTGTAATTACAAGTCCCAGTACAATCTGAGGCACCTTTTATGATATAGCAGAGATAAAGAACATAAACAACGACATTCTTTTGTAATCTCTGTTTGGCTCTTTTTATTCTAATCTATTTAGTAATTTTTAGTCATTAGGAATAAATAAACAAACTGTTACATCCATCGGATTACCAGGAAAAGAAAATTCTTCGTCAGGCGATGATGACGTGGTATTTTGGATAAAAACACTGACCATCCTAATTTTAATTATCATATTTATAATTCCTAGCTTTGTTCCGAAGGAATAAAAAAATATAAAATTTCCAAAATAAAATAAAAGGGAAAAGGGAAATTCGATTACGAAAGAAAAATGAAAGAAAATGCCCCTTCGCTTGTCTAGTCATCTCCTCAAATGTCAACCGGATTCCGGTCTCCTCCATTGTCCGTACATCCAAACGGTTTTGTATAAATAAGGGGATGGGGCGAATCATTTTCATCTAACGAAGCTCATATGATCCAGAGGCCGGAGAAGGGAAAGTGCGAGAAAGAAGGAAAAGAAGAGAACAAAGCAAAGACAGTTGTAGATTTCTAATTCTCTGGCCATGGCAGATCAGTTTCAGACTGGGGTTTGCAGTGGAAACTGGTGGAATCCTACGAGGAATGGCTTCAACGGGAATTCGTCCCCCTGCTCGACGGCTCTTAACGACATCGGGAGCTTTGGATGGCCAACTGAGATGGTGGATATGAAAACAAGATCGACTGAGGAGTCGGCTTCTGTTTGCGACAGTTCGATCGTTTTCTCTGATACCCAGAAGCAGCAAGTAGCGGATTCCGTCAGTGGTGGTGGAGTTTTAATGGATTCCACGTTGCAAATCATGGGTTTTGGACTCTCATCACCGACAACTGTGGATTGGAATCAAGCTCTACTGTAAGTGGGAGATGTTCTTATATATGATCCGTACACGTATAGCCTCTTAAGATGAAAAGATCCTATGCAATAAATGTCTGAGATTCGAAAGATCATCTTTTTTTTTTTTGTAATCTTTCATTTATTTAAGGGAGTCTGATTTCATCATTGCTATTGGTAATTCTATAAATCAGAAGAAAAAGATTCATAATTGAGTTCAGAAAATAATCAATTTTATTTGTTTAATTATTTATTTGCTGCAGTCGAAGTAGTGGAAGAGGTGAGGCTAATTTCCATTCCATGCTTCAAGAGGAATTAAGTTCGAGACACAGTTTTCGGCAAGAGACGTCGATGGAATCCTCTCAGCTCCAAAAGGAATGGAGTCCAAAGAATTTTTCAGTTAGTGGTGAAGATTCCTCCATAAATGCTCTAAAGCAAATAAATCAGGTCTTTGCTTTAGACCAGCAGCGTCTAAATTCCATCAACAGCTCGAGCGAGTGTACAGTGACTTGTCAGGGTTTACCGACGAGTTTCCCGATGAGCTCAACCTCGTATGGATGCACTTCAACGTTGTTACAGGGATTATTCGAAACCGATCCTCAATCTCAACAATCTTCTTTTGAGAACGGATCAATCAATTTACTACCAAATTGCCGCATCAACTCGAATGATATATCACCTTCTTGGCCCAAATTCTCACAGTTGCTGAAAACTTCACCTCCTAAACAGCAATCCACTAACCAGTTACACTTTTCTAACAAAGGTCCTTTCTGGAACGCCTCGGCAGCTGCCATGAATGAAGTTCGTTCCAGCTATTTCCCCTCATCGCAGACCCAACTTCTTACACCAACCTTTGAAGAAAAACCCAACTGCAGCAACCTCACTGCAAAGGTAGATGATAGATCCAAATGATATAATGGACAATTAACTGTTTTCATGGCTAGGGTTTGGAAACTGAACTGTTTTCATACTTATCTTTCAGTCTAGTACAGAAGACGTTCGCGACTCAGCCTCAGCGGTGAAGAAAGGTAATAGTGAACCTGCGTTTAAAAGGCCTCGAATTGAAACTCCATTGCCAACTTTTAAGGTACGATATATTCGAGTAATCTTTTGACTTATGGAGCATTAAGCTCCTCTTTTCTTTTATAATTTTACAAGACACATGGGTGAGAAATTATATGTTCCTTTGTTCTTAGGTCCGGAAAGAGAAGTTAGGGGACCGAATCACGGCACTTCAACAATTGGTTTCGCCTTTCGGAAAGGTGATTTTTGACCTTTTAACAAAGTTTAACTACTGTCAGAGATAATTTCTCTTAGAATTTATCAGAGCTTGCTTTGGTTAATTCTATGAATGTTATCCTTTGTTTCAGACTGATACGGCATCGGTGCTCTTTGAAGCTATTGAGTACATCAAGTTCTTGCATGATCAAGTCAGTGTAAGTTGTGCTATTTCCCTCTTATATATGATCAACACAACTGAGATTAATTACAAAGTGCAACTAGCAAAAAGATCTTAGGGGATCGATTTCTGATGTAGGCCTATGTTTTTAATGTCAGGTTTTAAGTACTCCATATATGAAAAATGGAGCTTCCATTCAACCCAAGCAGGTACAAAATTCTCTCATCTCTTTCTGTCATGGGATATTTAGCTACTTGAATGAGGAGTCTTTTTGTATTATTGTCTTGTGATTCTGTTTGTTAGGTTTTCACAATTGTTGTCTTGTTGTGCTCTCTCAACAAAAGAAGCGTCTATCTGTCATGCAGAACTCCGATAAATCCAAGGAAGGCGAAGCACATAAACCAGATCTAAGGAGCCGCGGGTTGTGTCTGGTGCCGATTTCAAGCACCTACCCAGTTACTAACGAAACAGCTGCTGATTTTTGGACACCTACCTTTGGAGGAACTTACAGGTAGACAGAGAAAAGCTAAAGAAGTTAGGTTGCAGTGAGGAATTAATTCTCCCAATTAAACCAAGTTGGAAATGATAAGATCAATTGAGAAAGAAGAAAACCCAGATGCAACATGGCTTGTAATAGCCTGGGTAAGAAAGCAACATCAGAGGGATGAAAAACAAAAGGAAGAAAAAGAGAAAGAAGAGAGGAAGTGACGCTTCAGGGACAGGTAATGTTGGGCTAGCTACAGGCAAAATGATGTTAGCCGGCCAAAGATTAGGAGCCGTTGTAAGAGAATATAGTGGTGTAATAATCCGAATATAGTGGTGTAATAATCCTAGTAGTATATAGCAAAAGGTGGACCAGGGATGGGAACAGGTGCTAAATTCGGCAAAATTTTAGATTAATTTATACGAGATTTCTTTTAGTAGCTGAATTTAGCAGATGGGATAAAGTGGGTTTTGTTCCTGTTGCTGTATCATGTTTATAGGACTGGTACCACCTTTTTATATATATATATATATATTTAATTTATGAAAGAAAAGAAGAGAGAGAGAAATAAAAAGGAATAATTGAATTATATTATGGAATAGGAATCTGTGGAGGTTATTTGGTTGAGGATCTAACTTTTCATTTGTTTATATGTGTGGAATATGGTAGTGGAAGTCAGAACGGCCCACTGCCTCTCCTTTTAGGGTTTTGATTATTCCAAATGGAGATATGTGTGTAAGAACTATCGGGCATTCTTTTGTGCTTTTCATGGAATTGTCACATTGATGGGCATCCATTGGAAAGCAACAAGAAGCCAAATCAACGAGAGAGAGAGATGATCAAATGGTTTGTTATCGTTAGATCTCAGTGAATATTACTAATTGAATTAATTGAAGTATAACTGCTCGATATATGTATTTCTTCCTTGAGATAATCTAATGATCTGGTGAACAAAACTGATACTTTGCTTATGGAAAACCAATCGCATGGCTTAGTTTCTGTTGCTGGTATTACCCATGAAGCTTAGTACGTACCTAATTAAGGTTCAGCTTTGAAAGAGTACAAATAAAAATATGTACAGTGCAAAACAAGGTCTACATATACAATAAACAAGGCTTACACATACATATATTTATGTTTGTACTCCCTAACTGAGAGCTTAAGAATCCTTGAGAGAAATGAAAGAAGGATCAAGAATCTAATTGATTGGTATCCCTTCACACTTTATTGCTTTCCGGTGTGGACTTCTCAATTGATTGGTTAAAGTGTTTTTAAACCTTGTCTTAGGGCATTGGGATTGGGTACCTCGAAACTAGAGTACTCGAAGAAGGTTTTTTTTTTTTTTTTCCTAATGCCATTTCTTCATCTCTTTTATTTTATTTTATTTTTTTTTTAGTTTTTCTTTTCCCAGTACGATAAGCTTTTATTGTGAGACCGAAGGGAATGGAAAACTGAGGAAAAGAACGAGTCTAGGCATCAGCATTAAAGCATATGACTCCAAGCAGTTATACTCTTACTTTAAAGGACTACATTTTTGTCTTATCCAAGAGGAAAAAGAGTGATTAATTTCCTCAAATTTCATATCTCATCCCCTTCAAACATCAACTCGGATCTGATGCAGCTCAGGTTGTGAAGCAGTTCTACTGCTGGATTATCCTGCACGTATGGTTAGCACAAGAAAATCGCACGAATAGAGATAAGGAAAGAAAGAAACCAAGAAGGAAAGAAGGGAATGAGAGAGTGTAGATGTGTATTTCTGTCTCTATTCAACTAAGTGCAAGAGTTTTATAACAGCTCGTCCAACCGCCAGCTCAACTCATGCCAACTAATATAACAAACATAATTGTCTAACATCCCAACTAATATAACAAACATAACTGCCAGCGGAATTTCCAGCCACTTTCTATGCTACATCAAATCCTTCCCCTTAAGAACCTTTGTCCTCAAAGGTCAAAACCAGGATACTTCTTGCAGAGATCATAATAGAACTCCCAAGTGGCGGCTTCAGGAGGGAAATTCTGCCATTTGACCAGGACCTTTGCAGCAGCCACCTTCCCCCGCTTGACCATCTGACGATCAAGAATAGCTTCAGGGACTTTTGGGGCATTGGAAGGAACCCTGAAAGGAGACAAATCAAAAGCAGCAACAGCCGAATAATCCTTCTTTAGCTGGGATACATGAAACACATTATGAGTCCGAGCTCCAGTAGGCAATTCGAGCTTGTAGGCAACAACACCTATCTTGTCAAGGATTTTATAGGGGCTATAATACTTGGGACTGAATTTATGATTCGAGCGATCAGCAACGGTGCTTTGGTGATATGGTTGCAACTTAAGGAATACCATATCCCCAATATTGAAGCACCTTTCACTCCGGTGTCGGTTTGCCAACTGTGCCATCCTATTTTGAGCTCTCTGCAGATGAAATTTAAGAGATTTCATCATGTTCTCTCGCTGGAGGAGACTGCGATCAACCTCAACACTTTTAGACTCCCCTGGCAAATAAGGCAGATGAAGAGGAGGGGGCTGCCCGTATAAGTTCTCATATGGAGTCGTACCAGCAGAGGTATGGAAGGTGGTATTATACCACCACTCAGCAAGAGGAAGCCATTTACTCCATGAAGCAGGCTGATCATGACACATACAACGAAGATTTGTTTCAAGACAACGATTGACAACTTCCGTTTGAGGATGATACGCCAACGAATTGAGTAATTCAACACCTTGCAATTTAAACAACTCAGTCCAAACTTCAGAGAGGAACACCGGATCCCTATCAGAGACAATGGTATCCGACAACCCATGGAGCTTAAAGACCTCATTAAGATAAAGTGTAGCTTCCTGCAAGGTTGTATATGGATGTCGTAAAGCCATAAAGTGGGCAGCTTTGCTTAAGCGATCAACTACCACAAAAATAACATCCTTCCCAAAAGAAGTAGGCAACCCCTCAATAAGGTCCATTGATATTGCAGACCAAACTTTATCAGGGATAGGTAAGGGCTGCAGTAGACTAGGATAGGCTGAGGAATCATATTTGCAAGTTTGGCATGTACTACAGGATCGGATGTATTGGTGGACATCCTTAGACATTCCCTTCCAATAAAATATTGACTTAATCCTCTGCAAAGTTGTTGTACGACCAGAATGACCTCCAAGGTGAATCATGCATCCATTTAAGAATAGACTGCTTAAGAACAGCAGAAGACCCCACAACCAATTTCCTTTTTCTACGCAACTGGCCATTACTCCAAGTATAATGAGGGTGATCTGTTGGATTTTGTTGAAGCTCAAGGATCAGTTTCTGTAAAGTTGAGTCAGTATTCCAAGCCTGCTGCAACTGTTGATACAAGTCTGCATCCAGTGCACTCAAGGCCAATAACAGAAGCTTTGAAGATTGCAGCCTGGAAAGAGCATCTGCTGCCTTATTTTCCTGCCCCTTTTTGTACTGAATTTCAAAGTCATAGCCCATCAGTTTTGCCATTATCTCCTGCTGTGCTGGAGTAGAAATTTTCTGCTCCAACAAATATTTGATGCTCTTTTGATTTGTCCTTATAATAAAATATCTATTCAGTAAGTATGTACTCCATTTTTGGACTGCAAACAAGATAACTAGCAACTCTCTTTCATATACTGATTTTGCTTGATGCAAAGGACTGAGGGTGCGACTTATATAAGAAATAGGATGATTATCCTGCATAAGAACTGCACCAATATCTACACCTGAAGCATCGGTCTCAATGACAAAAGTCTTGGAAAAATCAGGAAGACCTAGGACTGGGACAGAGAAGAGAGCTTCCTTCAATTGATCAAAAGCCACTTGGGCCTGTTCATTCCATGAGAATTGATCTTTCTTGAGAAGATCAGTGAGAGGTTTAGCAATATGACCATAATGCTGCACAAACCTCCTATAATATCCTGATAATCCCAAGAATCCCTTCAGTTGTTTCAAGTTAGTAGGTGGAGGCCAATTCCTAACTGCTGAAATCTTAGTAGGGTCAGTAGCAACCCCCTAGGAAGAAATAAAGTGCCCCAAGTACTCCACTCTAGAAGCATCAAAGGAACATTTGCTTCTCTTGACATACAAAGAATGCAGTGGCGGTAACTCAAAAACAACTTCCAAATGATGTAGATGAGTCTGCAAATCTGGACTATACACTAGAATATCATCAAAAAAGACTAAGACAAATCTTCTAAGATATTGCTTAAAGACATGATTCATCAAATTTTGAAATGAAGATGGAGCATTTGTGAGGCCAAAGGGCATCACCAAAAATTCATAATGCCCTTCATGTGTCTTAAAAGCTATCTTGAATACATCTTCCTTATGCATTCGAAGTTGGTAGTAACCAGATCTTAAATCCAGTTTAGTAAATACACTAGCACCAGATAGCTCATCCAAGAGATCATCCAAAAGAGGGATAGGGAACCTATCCTTCACAGTTCTATTGTTTAATTCCCTGTAATCTATACAAAGGCACCATGAACCATCTTTCTTTCCCACTAGAACAACAGGAGAAGCATAATGACTTACACTAGGTTGTATAATACATTTCTCCAACATTTCATTTACCAACTTCTCAATAATATTTTTTGTAAAGATGGGTACCTGTATGGCCTCTTATTGACAGGGAGAGCCCCAGGTTCAATTGGGATCTTGTGATCAAAGCCTTCTCTGTAAGGAGGCAGGCCCACTGGTTCTTCAAATACAGCAGAGTACTTGTCCAAGAGCTTGCAGACTGCTTCAGGTATGGTTGCATTATTCAGAGTAATAGAGAATAGAGAAGCAGTAGCATCAACATCCTCTTCAATACTGTAGAGTTGCAACAAGGCTAATTGTCCTCCTTGCAGCAGTGATTTAGACATTCTTTTGCCATCAGCTGCTCTTAGTTTATTAGTGGTAGCTCTTCTGGCAACATGCTTCTTCCCATCAACCTTAAATTCCATTATCAACTATTGGAAATCCCAAACTATATGTCCTAAGGTTGACAGCCACTGAATTCCCAGTACCACATCACAGAATCCTAAAGGTAAGACCATGCAATCTGCTGCAAAAGTGGTGCCTTGTATCTGCCAACTAAATCCTTTACAGACTGTTGCTATATACACTTTATTACCATCAGCTACTGATACAGCCATTAGCTTAGTGGTCTCCACTTTACACCCCAACTTCTTCACAACTTGCTCATCCACAAAGTTATGTGTATTACCACTATTAATCAAGATTTGTAGAGGTCGTTTCTTGTGATATCCAATCACCCTCATAGTTTGAAAATGTGAGTTTCCTGTAATTGCATTCACCGATATGCAAGGCTCAATAGGGGGTTCTTCTTCCTTACATTCTTCTGTAGTGTCATCTTCATCCTCATCATCATTTACTTCCACAACATATAGTTGGGCTCTCTTGTGTGTTCAATTGGTGTCCTAGTGTAAAGGGTTCATCACAGAACATACACAACCCTTTAGCTCTTCTATCAGCCATTTCCGCAGCTGAATACACCGTAGGTGGCTTGTCCAAGATAGGTGTTCCCTGAATCTTGAGAGGAATAGATGGTGGGGTTTTAATAGTACCTTGTTTAGATGTCTGATTATTACTCATAGCCTTTGGATACACATTCTTGATTTGAAAATTATACTGTAGTGTCATCTTCATCCTCATCATCATTTAGTTCCACAACATATAGTTGGGTTCTCTTGTGTTTCAATTGGTGTCCTGGTGTAAAGGGTTCATCACAGAACATACACAACCCTTTAGCTCTTTTATCAACCATTTCCGCAGCTGAATACACCGTAGGTGGCTTGTCCAAGATAGGTGTTCCCTGAATCTTGAGAGGAATAGATGGTGGGGTTTTAATAGTACCTTGTTTAGATGTTTGATTATTACTCACAGCCTTCGGATACACATTCTCGATTTGAGAATTATACTTTGATTGCTTGTACTTTTGTGTAGATTCAAATAACTTTGCTAAGTTGGTAGCATGCTGAATAATCGTGGGATGAAACATTCTCACATGCATCTGTGTTTCATATTCTAACCCGGTAATGAAGCAAATGATTTTATATTCTTCAGTCAATTCCACCCTGGTCAAGATGTTCTCAAACTGCTCCATATACTCAACAACAGATCCTGATTGTTTGAGCGACATTAATTCTGACATCGAATCATCAAAGGCAGGACCGAACCTACTTGCGATGGCCTTAGCATAATCCTCCCAGTTCATGGGGTCATTAGTGAGTCTAGACTTCATCAAAGTGTGATGCCATTGCAGTGCTTTACCTTCCAAATGGATCGCTGCCAATTTGACTTTAGCAGCAAACGAAGTGTTATCCAAAGTGAAGAATTGGTCACATTTGTAAAGCCAATCCTCCACATGGTCTCCATTGAATCTCGGGAAATCTACCTTTGTAAGCCTCGTGGAGAAGGAGGAATCAGAAAAAGAATTACCATCTCCACCATTTCTTGGGTATCCTCTCCCTAACGTCTCCCCTGTCTGCTGATGCCTTGCTTGCTGATTAACCAGTGCCATTATCATATCCTTTAGCCCAGCGATGGATTGATCCAATCGAGCATTAGTTTCATTCAACTTCCTTGTTAAAGCTGCTTCTACTTCTCGAATGGAGGTTTGTTGTCGTGTCGATTCCACCATAATCTAGAATCAGAACAAGCTCTAATACCAATGATGCAGCTCAGGTTGTGAAGCACTTCGAGAATTGCTGGATTATCCTACAGGTATGGTTAGCACAAGAAAACCACACGAACAGAGATAAGGAAAGAAAGAAGCCAAGAAGGAAATAAGGGAATGAGAGAGTGTAGATGTATATTTCTGTCTCTATTCAACTCAGTACAAGAGCTTTATAACAGCCCATCCAACCGCCAGATCAACTAATTGCTAGCTCAACTCATGCCAACTAATATAACAAACATAACTGTCTAACATCCCAACTAATATAACGAACATAACTGCCAGCAGGATTTCCCGCACTTTCTATGCTACATCAGGATCTCTGCTACCTACAAACATATGACCAAAACCGGAGCGACATTCGGCAAATTGGGTAAGGAATGGAGAAACCTTAATCGTCTCCCATGGTTTCTCGGGATGGTGATCCGAAGCCCTCTTTTGTTGCGATTCTCACCAAGCTCTCTCCCATTTTCAAACTTTCTCTTGATATTCCATTATTCTCAGTTTATGTAGGGTTTTCAACTAGACGGTGATCACCAAATGCATGTATGGAAAACCATCAATCTTTACTTGCAATCAATTCTAAGCATATCCTTATTATGTTTGAATCTAAGGAGGATTACCTTAAGGTATGGTTGAAGGATGCGCTCAAGATTAAGAATTTTTTGTTCTTTTTATATAAGTGGATACTAGATTTGAACCAGGCTAGGAACAATTTATAATTCTATTCTGGATCAATTATCCTTTCTCAAGATAGATCCAACAACTGCAACTCTCTCTCTCTCTCTCTCGCATGTTGGCGGTTAGGGTTTGTGTGGAGTTGGATCTATTAAGAAGCATCCTCATTGTGTTTGGATAGAAACTGTAGAGAAGGGTTTTGGCAGGATGTAATGTATGAACACCTCCCTTTCTAATGTATGAATTGTTTCAAGACTGATCGTCAAGCATCAACTTGTAAACATGATAGGGTGAGTACATGGAGTGCAAACTTTCAAGAGAGGCTCCGGTGAAGAATAGAAAAGGTAAGGAGGTGCTTGACAATGCTATTTTCAGGGAGATTAATTTGATGAGGGTGAAACCCACAATCCCATGTTGGCTGTTGCAGAAAAACCAAGTTTTGAGACTCCTCTAATTACGTTGATTGTGATCCAAGGAGAGGCTACTACAGGAAAACCAAACTCTGAGACTCCACTGATTGTTTTGGAAACCGTGAACCCATGTAGTGGTTACTACGGTGAGTGATGAAGAAACCCTACGAAAGCTTGGATAACCAACCTACTAGTGATGAAGGATGGATGAATGCTGCTATAAAGGTTGTCGAATCTACAACAGACCATGGGGAGGGTGTATTTGGTGCTCAATGAAATGTCGATAATTCCATATGGATCCGGGCAAGAAGTTCAAGACATTGAAAGTCTTCAAAAACAAAAATGTTGTGCTTAGGAATACTCCAATAAAAATCAAGAAACAAGATTGCCAAATGTATCAAGTAAGGCGGTGTTTGGCACCGTGTTCATCTCATCGATGGGACCGTTCCACGGGATGAACACATGTTCGGCTGGTTGTGCTATCGTGGACCGGTCCCGTCCACACTCTATTTTTGATCTCTTGCTTCACACTCTCCTTGAAAGTTTGAAGCCCTATTGTCTTTTTCACATTTTAATATTTTTGTCAATAAAATAGTATTTTTAAATATTTCAAATATATTTTTTAAAAGTTTAATTATTTTACTATTGTGTTTTTATACAAAATTAATTTTTATTGGTTATTATTAATTCATTGATGCATTTTTCAATATATTTATCATATAAAATGAAAAAAAAAAGATATTTACGATTAATTGTGTAAATTAAGGTTTTCGAACCACCGTTGACTCGGACGGTCAGACCGTTTGGCCCGGGAACCGTCCAGGCAAGTGGTTCTGTTTTACCCCAATCCCGATTTTTGGCCAAAAACCGTTGAAAAATTCAATAACTCGTTGACCCGGGCGGTCAAACCGTCGACATGTTCAACAGTTTTTGGCTATTTTTTATTTTTAACTATTTTTTTTAATTTGTTTATCAAAATGGGCTATCCATTTGAATCGAACGGTCGGACTGTCGACCTAGAAACCGGTGGCTAGAAGAGTTCCATTTCTGAATTGTTTTTTTAAACATTGGTATAGATCATTCGTAAATGTATATGAGATACATGGAATCAAAAAGTGTGGTGTGGACCACACCACGCCTACAGAACGCCATTGTGGGTGTCGACTAGTCCAATCCACACAGTTTGTTCATAGTTCTAAATAGTTGTGGACTATGGTGTGGTGTGGATTGGTCCCTACTATAGGGTGTGGTGTGGACTAGTTCATACCCACCAATTCTTCATCCACACTACAGAACACCCCCTAAGTGTGGTGACAAAAGACAGAAATATGTTCTATCTATTGTGAAGCAAAAAGGTTGGGAAGACATGGTAAATGGAGCTAGTGCAACCCTTCAAAAGTGTAACATCCAATCTTGTTATTTTGGAATTCAAAACACTCCAATGGTGAAACAAACCTTAAATCTTAATTGTCCATCCACTCTTGCGAGGGAAGCCAGTAAAATGGTGAGAAGTCTATAAAGGAATGTACATCATAGTGGAGAAGAAGAAAATGATCAAGGTTCAAAGTATTGATATGACATGCTTGTTCATGAGGGTTTTGATACACCTCTTTAAAGGTGTTTCTAGGAAACCATTTATTTTATTTATTAAATAATACAAAAACATCTATAAAAATAAAACTTTTGAAAAAGTAGAACCTGCATGGTTTAGAGTATCGATACACCCTTGCCAATACATTTGGGTGTATCTATACTTTAAATGGAGAAGTATGGACAGGCCTAATGCAAATTTCTGAATTCGGCTACAAATCTATAAACATTCAAAAGGTCAAAAACCTATGCTCTATGCAATCATACATAGCCACCCGTAAATGGGCATTAATTCCGAGCTATCACCTACCCCAACTGTACTTTGGGCCTATGAGTTCTAACCCTGGGCTGAAGGGGCATTCTCCTTACTTTAAAACCTAGAAAAGATCACAAGTCGAGGATCTAGAGATGATACCCATCAATCAATTGAAAGGAGTTCAACAATCATGAAGACCAAACAAAGGTTATCACCCCGTTTTCCTTCTTGAGAAATTTCTCTTATTTTTTAATATAGTTTTAGAGATTTTTCTCCCTATATAGTTTTGAGGGTCAGGGTTATGCCCCCCTCCTTTTTCCTTGAAAAAACAAGATCTCTGCTACCCACAAAGCAGGTTCTATCCACACGTACCCATAAGACACTACTACAGCCATTCATAAAAACATTTCTCCCTCATTGACAACTGAGATGTTCTTGATGTGCAGTTATAATGTTTCACCCTACATCAGATGTTCTTAATGTGCGGTTATAATGTAACATGCCCCTGTTTGCAGAGACACAAAACGACTAAACAAGAGATTTCTTAAGAACACAAATTGAAATTTAATACACATGATTATCTGATATGTCTTAGATGTCTCCGGTAATCCAGCTGCGTGAGCACGTATTAGCTGCGTGACACATGTCCCAATTAATGTGCCTTTCATCCAAACGGTTTTGCTCCGTTAGATTGAAATTATCTATTATTTTATTATTTTTGTTAAAATAATTAAAAATAAAAATAATGAAAAAGGAAAACGTAAATATGTTGGGAGTTGGGATTTATTTACGTTTTCCTTTTTCATTGTTTTTTTATTTTTAATTATTTTGACAAAGATAATAAAATAATGGATAATTTCTGTCTAATGGAACAAAACCGTTTAGATGAAAGGCACATTAACTGGGACATGTGTCATACAGCTATTACGTGCTGATTCATTGTGTTTACCTAACGTGCCTATACATCCGGACTCTTGAAGAATATGCTTTCACGTTATTTAAGTGGTTATACGTTTTTTTTTTTATAGATTTTATCTTATTTTATTATTTTCTAAGAACTTTTTCCTCGGAGACAAGAAGTATAAAAGGACTTCAAACTTATCAAATATTTAAGTCTATCAAAATCAATACAAATCTATGGTAAAATGTAGCATTGATTTGTTTTTGATAAAAAACGTAGCATTTATTCGGTCCCTGGTTGAATTGAAGTTCCTCTCCATTACCCTTTCCCTTACAATTTCTCTCTCTCTCTCTCTTGTCTGCCTCTCAATTACTGAAATTGCAGTTTTTTGTCTATCGATTAATCTGCCTTCCTTTGTTGCCGACAACGTGGAGAGTAAACTTTCTAAATCTCTATCTTATTTTTGCCTAAAGTGGGTGTGTAATAATCTGAAACCCAAACCCGGCCACCTGGGTATGGGTTGGAGCCTTGGAGGAGGGTACGTAATGGAAGATGGAGAGTTTATTCCATCTTCAATCATTTCGGCTGTCAGGCAGTTATCAGAGCTATCGCTCGCAGGTTGCAGCTAAACCTGTTGATGCACCCACAAATAAATAATTATGGGAGTCCAAGTACAGTGTGGTGGGGTGGAATAGTCCTCCACTCCTATCGGTATAGTGTTGAAGTTAAAGTAGTGGACGGTGCATTCTGGTTTGAAAGATCAGAGTGGGGACGACCATTCGTGATTCCGGAAGAAATTTTGTAACGGCTCTCTCTGAATACCTGTGCACACTAATCATCAATAGAAGCAGAAGCTATGGCTTTCAGAGTTGGTTTACTGTTTGGTTAGAAACTCGGACTTTCTTAGTTTACCCTAGAGGAAATGCGCAGAAGGTCTATTCCATCATGTTGAATCATCTCCGCCACTTCTCGTGCAGGAAACAATGTAAATCATGTCTTTGACGGCTCATGCTTGTCATATTTCTAGATGCATGTAAGATGTGGTATGCAGTGTTGGAGTTATATATATATATATATATTTTACAAAATTAATAGTATAAATTACAATTTTATAGATTATTAAATTCAAAAAATAATTAATATTTTAATTTAAATAATGATATTATTTAAATAACTATTTTTTAATTAATATTTTTAATATCAAAATGTTTAATAGCTAAATCATATTTTAAATATTATTTAAAAAATAAAAAATATATTAAATAATGAAATTATGTAATGACCTTAAAACTTATCAAAAGCACAAAAATAATTACAATAGATTTAATAATATTTGATAATAAGAATATAAAAGATCAATAATTTCAAAAAAATTAAATATTATTGATTTAGAGGTATTGAAGCTTCCAAATAACAAAAATATGTAATAACTTTAAAAAAATATTTTTAATAGATATTAAAAATAGAATAATAATCGTTATTAACGTACTAATAATAAAAACATTATTTCACTTATATCAATTGATAATTCTAGAAAATAAATTTTATAAAAATTAATATTTATTAATAATAATTTTAAAATCTTTATCAATATTTATATATACTAAAAATAGTATTTATTTTATTTTCAGTAATTATTTTTTGTATTTTTGTGATAAATATATTCTCAATAATTATGTATAAATCTAATTTTCTTTTGTTATTTAACAAAAAATTTAATAATTATTGGAGATTATTGTTATTTAAAATTTGAAGTTTAATTTATTATACTTATTGGATGTATTGTATTTTTGTTATAATTTATTGACTAATATTTATTAGAGATTAAACTATTATTGGATATTACACTATTTAGTCTAATTTTATATATTTTCAGTGTTTATTATATTTTCCTAATTATTGTATTTTTATTAGTTATGTATTGTATTTTTGTTATAAATTTATTTTCATTAATTGTGTTTTTTCTATAAATTTTTAAAAATTATTGGAGATTAAACCATGGTTATTTATTGAAGATTAGACTATTGATTTAGTTGAAATTAGTAGTGTTCATGGATCAACTCGATTCGGTTGTAGGTTGTTTGCACAACCAAACCTACTTAGATAGGTTGGGGAATTGGTCACCCGAAACCGATTGACCATTAGTGAAAACAAACCAACTCGGATTATATTGATTTGGGTCGGTTTTTAGTTTTGTCAATTATTGGTTCAAAAGGTTTAAACTTAAAAATTAAATTAAAAATTTATAGTGGTATTATTAAGAAATAAATTAAAAAATATTAAATTTACATTATAAAATATTTTACACTAAGAAATATGGGAATTCTCCCACTTTTCTGTATTAAAAAGATTATATTTAAAATATAAAATATTAATATATATCTATGGTCGGGTTGGTTTGGTTTTGGTCAGTTTACAAATGGTCAAACTAATCGGGAAATTGTTGAACTGAAGCCGACTAGAAATACTAGAAAATTGACTAACTCGGGTCGAATGGGGATTTACTCCGAACATAGTGCTCCTCACTCCAACCTTAGTACCACATCTAACCGTGTATTGGGAACACCACCCATGAATAATAACATCTAGGCGCAAGAGATGTTCTCGATGCACAGCTGGTACATGTTGTATGGTCGGTGTGAGGAGCAAATCTAGACTCAGTTGGGTCGGGTTGGTTGGTTTGGTAGGTTTCATCGGTTTGATGAACAACCCTAGCTGAAATTAATTATTGTTATTTTTGTATTGCAAAAAATTATTAAAAGTAGTATATAAAAAATAAATAATTATTAATTATTAAAAATTTAAAATGTAAAACAATTGTGTATTCTTATATTCTGTTTGGTGAGTGCTCAACAAGGATTCCTTGCACTAACCAATCACTAGGTTACCAGTGTTCCATTATACATGTGAGAGTAATTGAGTTTTACACTAAAATTTGGGGGTAAATCTATGAATTCACTTTTACTAGGACATAGTTTTAGCAATTGTGAATTTTGACCTTTCATCTTTTGTTGTGGCCCTACCACAATGTCACTGCATCTATTTCAAAGTGGACATCTAATTGAAGGCTTTGATTTCATGGTTTTTAGCTTAGTTCTAAAATTATACCATAACTAGCGGGGACTCGTACAATGCATGGGAAAATCTGAAAAGATTTAATAATTTTATTTATTATTAATTAATATTAAATTAATAATCAAAATTTGTTGTTAATTAACTAAAAGTATTCAAAGTTATTGTGAATATCTAAAATTTTAATAATTGTATTTTCATTTAATGTTGATTTATAGAAAATAATTATTGCTAATTCAATATGAACAAATATTTTTTAATAAATTTAATTTTATTAATAATTTATAGTAATTTTAATAGTTGTTATTATTTTTAAATGAAAATTTGATTAACTTTAAATAAACAAAAAATAAATACAAAAGCTAATATTTTTATTAATTTTACTAATAATTAACAATTATATAGGAATGACAATGGGATGGGTTTAGGGCGGGGCACCCCATCCCTATCCCTGCCCCATAGTCAAGACACTCTACCCCATCCCCGCCCTGTCCCCAACATTAGGCGGGTTCAGGGGCAAGGCACTCCACTCCTCATCAAGGATGGGGAATCCTTGAATTTCCCTACCCCATCCCTAGTATTGGGCGGGTTCAAGTAGGGGTGTAAATCGGGTCGTGCTAGGCCGAGCCTTGGGCCAAACTAGGCCGTGGACCGGGCGAAGATATGAGAGGTCCATTTTAAAAAAAAAAAATTGAAAAAGATGTTTAAATTTTCATTTCATATGATTTTGATGTATACAATTAGGCATATTCATGGGCCAAGTGGCCCAATATCCCAGCCCAACTTGATCCGTTGTTATTTTTCAGGGTTGGGCAAAATTTCAGGCTCGTGGGCTTTCTCAAATAAGCTTGACGAGACACCATTAAAGTCCAAAATATAGCTATCTAGAGGGAAGTATCAACCTGACAAAGTGACGAGGATCTGAAATCAATTTGATAAGTGGGCCAGCTGGAGACCAATTCTCCCTCATATGCCAAGTTGCATTTTCAGCCAAGTTGCATTTTCAGACAAGAAATCTAAAAAACTGAAGTTCTTCTTCCTAGTGGAGGATCCATGAAAACCCGTCTTCCTCTTGATTGCTGCTGAAAGTTTATCTTTGAAGGCCGTCTTCAATATATGGTGGTTCCCGATAAGGCCCTCCTCCATAACGATTTCAACCGAAATGCTTTGTTAACATTTTCCAACTTTCCGATGCACAGTCCGCCCTCCTCCAACATTAATTCTACACACTTCGTGCCAAGCCACCCAATTGTGTTTACCATCTCCTGAATTGGGCCGCAAGAAATTTCTCATACCTTTTTCAAGTCTCATGAGAAAACATTTTGGGACATCAAAAGCCACAAGCAAATAAAGAGGTATTGAAGATAGCACATGCTTCAATAAGATCAATTAAATGCCCCTTGTGGATAGAAGCTTCCCTTTCCAAGAACTGATTCTGTTATTAATGGTTGTTAGAAGGCCTTCAAACATATAACTTGGATGGAGACTTTGCCCTTGTGAATTGGAACCCCAAGATATTTGCAAGGGAGGGATTGTTTCACAAAACCGAGGGTAGAAGCAATTATGTTGACCCGAGTAACTGACAACTTACTGGAAGTATAAAAAGAGCTCTTCCATTTGTTGATTTTCTAACCAGAACTTTCTTCATACTCAAATAAAATATTCATTACCTTCTAGACCCATTGACAAAAATTATGGTGTAATCTGCAAACAGGTAGTGAGCGACAGCGGGGAATTCCCTTGGAGTCTTGTATATCGATCACCTTGTTTAAGACCCGTGTAATAGAATAGCCAAATTATTTACAAATAAACTGGAGAGACCCTCTTACTGAAAACTTCTTTAGCTATGATGAACAGAAGAGATATGGTGAGAGCGGATCGATCACCTTGTTTAAGACCCGTGTAAGCACCCATCCAAGATGCTCCAGTAGTTACAGTAAAAGTGACCTGTGAAACCATCTGGGCAGGGGGAACTATCCCTTGAGACTTGAGAGTGCAAAAACTGCAGCTCGAATTTATTCATCATTAGGGATTTCCAACCAGGCGCTGTTTTCATTGTCCGAGATACAAGCAAAAATTGGCTCCAGTAAATGCTCAGAGATTCGACATGGCTCTTTAGAAATAATGGTACTGTAATAAGTGATAGCTTCTCCAATAATATCCTAATTAAGGATCATTTGTTACTGCTCCAGAATCGAGCGTGATTTGATGAATCTTGAAATTCAACCGGTTGGCTTTCACTGTGGCATGAAAAAACTTGTATACCTATCACCTTCTTTTAACAAAGTAACCGGTGACTTTTGCCTCTAAAAAATTTCTTCTTTCAGCAACCAGGAATGGATCTTGAAGTAGGGAATTGAACCATTCATTTGCATGTGGAGCTGTTCACATCTTTAAACTTCATCTTCTATTATTTTAATATTCTGAAAAAGATCACCAAAACCAAATTTTATTCCAAATCCGAACAGCACCTTAAGGCTCCGTTTGGTTTGAGGGAAAGAGATAGGAAAAGAGGAATATTCCTAAATGATACCTTTTTCTCATGTTTGATTGCTGGGATACAGTGGTATGGGATGAGAAAAGAGTGAGAAGCAGGATCCCAAAAATAAGTAAATAAGGAAAAACGTGAGACGCGACTAAGAAAAGTTATCGGGCTTTGTCAGGCCTCAACTCGGGAGTCTCCTTCTTCTTTCAGCCAAGCATTCCAACAGTCATATCTCCTCTTGCTTTGGCGAGCCATTTCCTATATTTTTTTGTATATTTTGGTGGATTAGAGTGTTTTTACCATAGTTGCGCCAGTCTTTGCAATGACTCATCCCATTTCATCTTCTTCAATATTTTCGGCAAGGAGAAGCTCCATTCTCCTTGTGTAGGCGAGATTTGGTAGGACAGTTTGTTTTAGCGAGCAAAGGAGAAGCTCCATTTCGTCTTCTTCAGGACATGCACAAGTACAAGGCTTTTCTATGAGATTCACGTTATAGTGCTGTGACGAAGGGTTTTTTTTGTTTTCTTGTTATTTTGAAGTGAAGCTATTTGTTAGGTACAGGGGTTTTCTCTGAGATTTCTTTTTTTTTGTTATTCGATCATCAAACCACTGCCGGTTGATCGATTTATAGTGGTGTACATTTTTTTCCATTATGACTTCCAACAAGACTGTCTATTCTTTTGGTTCGATTTCAGAACCCTTCTCTACCATGGTCAAAGAAGACGATGGAGCTATTACCTGAAGGGATGAGAGATCCATCCTATGGACGCCCAAAGATTGCGGAATAAGGGGCGAATTTCAAAAATTTTTCTCTCCCTTCAACTGGGAATCGTATTCCCTATTTAGAAAATCATATTTTCAAGGATCAATCTTGAACCATAAACTAAACCAGATTTGAACCAAAAATAATGGGAGAGGAATATACCTGATACAGAGATGTAATATCTCCCAATGGAGGTGTTCACGCCCAAGGAAGAATCCAAAGACTGCTCCCACTGAAGATGGCGCAGTGCAGGGTGGAGCAGAATCAGCAACGTTCTTCCAAAAGAACTTGACCCTTCTTAAGGATCAACTGGACGACTTGAGTACAGCTCCAACCAATCTTTTCCTTAAAAGATTGAAATCAAGATCCAATCTTGATTGCTCCCAAGAACTGGAGATCGAACTGAAGGAATGGCAAAAGCAGGAAGGTGGCGACAGGAGAGAATTCGCAGTATGCAGGAAATCTCTCAATCTCTCTTTCTTCAAAGAGAAGAATGCTATGGATGTTGTTGTGTAGTAGGCTGCCGCCCCCTTCCCCTTTTATAATCTCAAAAGGGATCAGCTCCTAATCAGATTAGGAGCTGCTAATCCAAATCATATTTGGGTTAGAAGTCCCTTAGTGATAAGGGATAACCCTTATCTTATCTGCAGATAAGATCAGCTATCTCCTAATCTAATTAGGAGGTTTCCAGATCTAAATCCCATTTAGATCTTGGACTCTCTGAGTGGATAGGGTCTAAGCCCAATCCTTTCAGCTGACCCTCTTTAGAATTCGCCCCCTTTAAATGACTGATCAAATCAGCCCAGTTCGAAATGGGCTTAAGGCCCATTTAAGGTTATGTACTCAAAAGGCTTCCAAATTGCTGCCCAGTTGGGCTTCCTTGTATGGCATGGGACCCAAGCATTGATCTACACATCAGCCACATGGGTTCGCCCCAGCCTTTGTTACAAGGCCTGGCCGAATACACTATTAATGACAGTGCACCCCCTGAAACCCATCAAATGGGCTCTATGGGCCCAACACTTACACTAAGTAGTCCCTGGGCCAAGCCACCTTGTAACACCCAGGGACTGTGGGCAGATGCAAGATTAGCCCATCAGGTATTATCCTCAATGGTCTTACACTTAACCTCTCAGCCCATAATGATCATACACTGCCCGACAAGAGAGGACCTCTCCCTCGGCTGTAAGGAACAGTGTTGCACTCTCCACTTATATGGATCCCGGGAATTAAAACCTTTTGCAAACATTTTAGAAACCATAATATATATATTTTTATATCTTATATAAAATATATTTTGCAAAACAAATCTCAATGGTTGAAATCGGCTGCCGGCAGTCTTGGTTTCCATCAGTGAGAGTGCATCCCCGATCATTACCTTTGTCCGACAAAGGGGCTGATCCTGTCACTATGATCACCCACTCAGATGAATTCTCGGACTGTCCCAACATACCCAGGTTTTGACCCCCGCTAAGGATCTCACTGATTGGTACATCAAAGACAGCCCAATCCGACACCTAGTGTAGTATCATAATCGAATCTAGGGGTCGGGTGTAACTTTCCAGTTTTGCCCATCAATCTCCAAGGTCCAGGGCAATACTGGAAATCTGGTCCAGTTCAAAGATTCAATTAATCCTACACTGTATGTGCCTAGGGTCTCACCCTGGCAGCTGAGACAAGCCACCCCAACCGACTTGGTGGCACCACAGTGTCAGCCTTGTCAGGATAGGTCTCCCCAGACCGACCCACTGGCTGTGAACATTCTAAACTAACACGAGTCTCATTAAGTGTCCAGTTTAAGGGTATTACACAGAAACATACCAAGGGAACATGAATCAAATATGTATCTTTATTCATTTACAATAAACTCATAAAGTACATCATTCTGATTGAAGCTAAGGGCATACAAAACTGTCTAACAATTACCCAAAAAAAAAAAGAGGGAACCGATTGGTTCTTCTGAAGTGCTGACTTCATTCCTTGATTTACTATAGATTTATCTGGGGTTAGAAGAGGGAACCGAATGTGTAGATTTATCTATGTATATGTTTTTAATTTTGATCAGAATATAACCCCTGTTTTTAATTTTTGTCACACCTAGAATCTGAGTGTCTAACTAAGATTGCAGTTCTCTCTTAGTAGTTCTCTATGTCGGCCCAAAGGGTTAGAAGACTCCCTTACACCTGAAATTTCTACTGTCTTGGTCTAAAGCTAGCTAAACATCCTAATTTAAGGTAGTTGGAGGTCGAAGGTGACTCTATGTTGGTGACTCTAAAGCTAGCTAAACATCTAACTAAGATTTATCTACAATGATGACTGGTTGAGGATGGGACCGGCTCATTGGGTGCTAGTAGTTGTATCTCTTAAAAATGCCATTTTTTTCTGAAT
This sequence comes from Nelumbo nucifera, assembly GCF_055504915.1. Classification (NCBI taxonomy): domain Eukaryota; kingdom Viridiplantae; phylum Streptophyta; class Magnoliopsida; order Proteales; family Nelumbonaceae; genus Nelumbo; species Nelumbo nucifera. Next base: position 139,585,520 of record NC_142649.1, on the reverse strand, counting down.
TAATAAATTTCCTTTAAAAAAAGGATCCACTCCGGGGCTGTGGAGTAATTCTGGGTTAAAAAAAGGGAAGAAAAGACTCTTTAAACTATTGTGACACTTTAAGATCACAATCCCATTCCTAAGAAATTAGCACATCAGAATGTAACTATTAAAAACTTAAATTGACAAAAAAAAAACAAATCAGGTCACCCAAAATTAAAAAAAAAAAGCCCTAGGTGCTGGATATATAGAGAAACTTAAGGTTTCTTTCCTTGCTTCCATCTCTGCATTAGTTTTTTTTGTACTTTAGAGAGAACATAGTTTGAACTTTCATGGGGATGGATCCGTGAACTGAATGGTGTTTTTCATGATTTTTATTTAATATCTGATCTTGAATTCCTACCAAGTAGGAATCACTTACTGGTGCAAGTGAGTGAATGTAAAATTGGGAAGTGTATTAAATATTCACCATAAATAGTAAATTGATCTGAAAATTCATTTACTTGATTAAATATCCACCACTAATCCATCATGGCTGCAAAATTTGAGTAACCATGGTGTTTCCTGAACCAAAAAGGTCTTGATGTCAATCCTGTATGAAATCCCCAGTAGAAGTAGGATTCTGGTTGGATTGTGGACTAATTAGAGCCTCTTGAATCAATTCCAACAGATTCTCCCCCCCACTTTCTCATCCCATCCCACCCAAACTTTCCCTCAAACCAAATGGAGACTTAGATTCTAGAGTAGCCTTCATTTCCATAGCTTCTTTTTCATCTATAGCCTGTAAAAAAAACAACAGAGGACATGCAGGCAAAAGATATAGAATAGTTCCAAGTTTCTATAAGTAAAAGATTTCCACATCTTTGGTTACCTCCAAAGCTTCAACTACATTCTTTTGGGCTCCTTTAAATGCAAGACCCAACTCCTTTTTAACTAGGGCTATAACCTAGAATAATATTCCAACAAAAATGTTTTAATGTTAGTAGAACTATAATGGCCAAGGAGTGGGGTGGATGTGGATTTTAGGTTATGTGCATGTGTGTGTGTGTTTGATAAATACGTATGTATATTAGAGAGAGAGAGAGGAAAAGAGAGAACCTCCACTTCTCTAGGTTCCTGAAACTTCTCATGAGGAACCCCACCTTTTTCCTGTTAAACAAAAAACACACCAACACTTCCATCGGTAAACATATGTGATGCAATGGAGGGTGATGTAGTAAACATATGTGATGCAATGGATATTTATATTGTTTGATCACCATTTTATGTTATTAGTGTGATGATGCTATTAATATATAGTTGTCAGGTCCGATCTGGAAGTTGTTTCAATTGCAGCCTTTGGTGCTATTTTTCCTTGAAAGAATGCTGAAACTGGATTGAGTTCACAACAGTACATCATCCGTGTATTTCTTAATGCTGCAAAATTTTCCTTCAGCAGTACCACCATTCCGGCTAACCTCTGCAAGAGAGAGTCTACGATGCCAAGATTATATAATTCCTATATCCAGATCATCATTTAGATGTTTTGAAGTTGGATGATGGAGAAACAACTCTTAGGCTTTGACATCTTTGAAATTTGCAAGTTTAATGGCATCTAATTTTGCTTTTGAATTTTTTAATTGTTTTAGTTTAAGAGGAGGAACTAACCTAATTATAAAATTAATTGAAGCATGGACTTTTCATAGATTTGATGCCTCAAAACTTAGACCCTTGGTTAGGATCTCTTGGCCTTTATTTTTAGTTTATTTGTATCAAATGTGTGGCGAGTTTGATGTGCAAAGAAATCATAATTACCGTGGTCTTGGGCAATATGCAAAGAAAAGATCCAACATCTTAGATATGCTCTTGCATCTTACTATGGTGGAGAGCACAAAACTAAATAATCGAAATGATTTAAGTGGGGAGTCCAGACAAAATATAAATGTTTGGATGAGTCTAAATTTTGTTTACCAGTAAAATTACAAAACTCTAATCACAACGCTTCAGTGTTCACTCTTATGCCATTAAGCTATCATTCCAATACTTGCAAAATCTTTTGACGCACATATAACACAAGTCTTAAGCTTTACTGATTAATGAACGTCTATCATTAGGAGTCCAACTTAACTCTATTGTCCAAGGGCAGTAACACAATTATAGTTACAGGTCGATTGGTTGCAAAATAGGACTACTAGCTGTTGTTGCATGGGGCCATAACTTGCCATATGAAATTCAAATGACGTGGGCCCATCATTGGTTTGTATCAAATGTGATGGTTACAATCAACATCGTTAAAATATGATTCTAAAAATATATATATAAGTTGGATTACATCAACTAGTTTGGCTGTTTGGCCCTTAATTCACTTCATTAATTCATAATATGAGAGGGAATGAAACATGGGAAAATGAATTTTCTCAAAAAACAAACATGAGAAAATGAATTTTTCCACTATTTACCTTTGTATTACCAAACGGTGGAAAGTAAAATTTTCACACTTTCTCAATCCATCCCATCCCATCCCATCCCACCCAAACTTTCCCTAAAACCAAACGGAGCCTATAGTCTCCAATGTTTACCAACAAGGGCTTGTGGAGGAGTGCCTGAGATGGGATCTTCCCAACAAGCAACAACCACATTAAAAAAAAACAAAAACTTGGGTTGTTTACCGACATGTATTGAAAAATAAATAAAGAAGGGCCAAGACGTTGTTCATCAAGCACTTTAATCAGTAGACGAGCATGGTGTGAATATTGGCAATTTAAATGGGTTATAGGAGAGGTAACATGAGAAGTGTTAACACTGACAAGATTCTGTTAAAGAAAGTCCGAATATTCCAGAAAGTTAGGCTTCAACTTGACTTCATCATATATATATATATATATAGATGTCACCATTCGACGAGTAGATATTGAATGAGACAGATTCTTTCTTCAACAAGTTTGTTTCTTCTGTGCAAATTATGCTATGTTTTTTTTGTTTGTATCATTTTACATGGTATCAGAGCCATTCTAGGCTTTTGTATTTCATTTTTCTGTCTACCTTTCTTGTGATGGAGTTGAATCACGATTCACCCTATTTCTTGCATACCTCAGATAATCCAGGGACTCTATTGGTATCTTCTCCACTCAATGGGGATAACTACCCAATTTGGCAGTGTGCGATGAGAAATGCCTTAAGAGCCAAAAACAAGTATTGCTTTGTTGATGGTTCACTGTCAAAGCCCGATGTAGGATCACCGCAAGAATCACTTTGGATCAAATGCAATTTGATGGTGATCTCTTGGATTTTCATTTCATTGGTGTGTGAACTCCATGATAGTGTTGTCTACGTAGACATGACTAGTCAAATCTGGAAAGATCTTGAAGAGAGATTCTCATTGAAGAATGTGCTAAGAACCTACCAGCACAAGAGAAACCTTCCAACATTACAGCACGAAAGTCTTTCGGTAGCAGTCTACTTCACCAAATTGAAAGCCTTATGGGACGAGCTCCAAACACTGGGTTTTTGTGCCTAAGTGCACTTGCAGAGCAGCTAAACAATTTATGGCCATGCGAGAAGACGAGAAGTTGCATCGGTTTCTCATGGGACTCGGTGATGTGTTTAACTATGTTAGATCCAATATTCTTGGATCAAATCCTTTGCCAAACATCAATAGGAGCATATTCTCTAGTAGTCTAAGAAGAAAAACACCTTATTGTCGACAACACACCGATCAATATAGATCTTGATGCCGGAGCATCACTCTTTGCAAATTTTCTAAGATCCGTTCCATGTTTAATATCTAGGCCAAACCTAAGGTAAACTATGAGCATTGCAAGAAACCTGGGCATACACAAGATTGTTGCTTTGAACTTGTCGGATGCCCACTGAACTAGAACAAAGGTAAAGCACAAGCACAAGGCAAGGGAACAAAAGCTGCATTTGCTTTAGTTAGTACACAGAATGATGAAGCATCTCCCATACAAGGATTAAACCTGGAACAATACAATTGGCTTATGGCTCTCATAACGCTAGATATCGTCACAGCCAATGCCTCTGGTAAGGCTCTTGTTACCTTTCCCAACCAACCTTATTGGATTTTGGATAGTGGAGCTTCAGATCATATGGTATCTGATCTGAAATTCCTTATTGTTTACAAAGTATTTCCCCAACCTAAGCCAGTTCGCTTTCCTAATGGAATGGTTTTGTAGGCTACACATCAAGGGTCGGTTATGCTGACCCCCGATATTACTTCTTCATGAGGTTCTCCATATACCTGGTTTCCATTGCAATTTGATCTCCATTAACAAATTAACTGATCAATGGCGATGCACTACCATTTTCTTTCCAACTACTTGTGTGGTTCAGGACCTAGTGTTGAGGAAAGTGATTGGTATGGTGAGGCACTGAATGGAATCTACCACTTCACTGTTGACGCTCCATGTTCCTCTACTTTGACTGCTCACAGTGAAGTTACTATTGATACGTGGCACAAGTGCCTGGGTCATGATTCTCAACATTCTCTTTCATTAGTTCCTGACATTTCCACTCTTCCTGCAGGTTTACCATGTGACACTTGTCACCATACAAAGTAATCACGTATGCCATTTCCCATAAGCAGCTCTCGAGCAATGAAACTATTTCATTTAATTCATGTTGACATTTGGGGCGGTTATTCTACTCCTTCTCATAGTGGCATACGATATTTTCTCACTATAGTAGATGAATTTTCCCGTAGCACTTGGTTGTATTTGATGCACAACAAAACTCAAGTACTTTACTAATTTTCTCAGTTCTGCAATATGGTCAAAACACAATTTCAATGTTTTGTACGAATCATTTGGACAGATAATGGATTGGAATTTTTTTCACATCCCATGAAGAGCTTCTTGTTACAACAAGGAATAGTCCATCAACATTCTTGCATTGACATGCCACATCTTAATGGCATGGTAGAACGCAAACACAGACATTTGCTCGAAATAGCTCGAGCACTTCACTTCCAGGTAGGGCTTCCTCTTTCCTTTAGGGGGAGAGTGTGTGACCACAACAGCATATTTGATCAATTATCTCCCAAATCAAGTATTTGACGGCAAGACACCTTTCAAATTGTTGTTTAATCGACCATCGACATACGATAATATTCGTGTATTCGACTGCTTGGTTTATGTCAGAAACCACAGTTGCACTCACACCAAGTTTATTGCTCGTGCAATCAAAGGAGTGTTTGTCGGATATCCATTTAGACAAAAGGTTTACAAAATTTTTGATCTGGATACCTGACAAATCTTCACCTCACACGATGTCGTCTTCTATGTGTGTGTGTGTGTGTGTCATCATTTGACGGGTATATATTGAATGAGACACATTCTTTCTTCAATAAGTTTGTTTCTTCTATGCAAACTATGGTCTTTTTTTGTGAGTTTTGTATCATTTTACAAGAAGAAAACCACTCCGAGTTCACCAAGGCTCTACCAAGCCGAGCCCACACACAACTACTATCTTCTTGATGATAATACTAGGTGAATTTAGATCCATAAAAAACCAAATAATGAAGACCCACTACTTGGGTAAAGTCAAAGAAGTCCCTCATAGAGCTATTGTTTGGTGGTAAACCCCCTAACTTTTCTTTTTAGTGTAAAATCACATTAAAATCACCTATTACTAGACATGGCAGGTGCAACGAATTTAGGAAGGTCCCTAACACATCCTACAACTACCTTTGTTCACCAATAGAACACTTAGCATGCACAACAACTAGAATGAAGGGGTTCACCCCTGATATCTCTACTAAGCAAACAATTATATTATCTGAAACATTAATCAAAGAAAGAGAAATATTTGAATGCGTGGAAATAGCAAGTCTTGGGGTGTCACTGTTATTTGTTTACATTGACTTTAAATTAATCCTGCATCAATACAAGAGAGATCATTATATATAGGAGGTCTTAGTCTCCTCGATAACAACAATTCCTAGGGAACAAAGCTTCTTTAGTTTCTTCAACTTCCAAAGTGTGGGAGGATTTCTCAGTCCTCGGGCATTCTAGAACAATAAATGCATATTATAAAGAAAGGAAATGTGTACCTAGACATGTAGTGGATCTCATGGCTACTTTTCGACCAATTACCGACGTAGTGACTTTCCTTTTCTTTTTTGGAAAATTCCACTCTAGTACCATGAACTTTGGGGGTAGTGTCAAGTTAGTACCCGAACTTTCAAATGTGTCATTGCAGTACCTAAACTTTCAAAAAGTGTAAAGTTGGTCCCCACCGTTAACCGATCATCAATTATTTTTTGAAAATGTCAAAACAACCCTTCAAAAGAAGACAATGTTCATTGTCTTCTACCTTGCCAAATGCATATAAATGAGAATTGGGTTATGTGACAAGTCAGCAAAACTTCATCCATCACTTTTTGAAGGATCATTCCCCAACTTCTTTAACTTGGACTCAATTAAAAGAGAGAAATTCCAGATATGAAATGAAACTATAGAGTGGTGGAATTAGAATATTGAGTATACATACACTTGTGACTGATTGATCGACTTGATAAATGAAAAACTAGAATCTGTTGGGAGTTTGGAGAGGGAGAGAGAGGAGCTAAACCTAAGCTCAACCCTACTTGTAATGTTGGGAAAGATCCTCGATCTGAGCATTCTTGAAGGCACTGTAAGCAATGTGGTAGACCTAGATCAGAGCTACTGGGGCAACTATGAGAATCATGTTTGCCTTTCAGATTTCCTAGTCTCCACTGTACTTTGGAGACTATAGTAGTATACTATGTAGAATAAGTAAGTGATCGACAATGAGGGACTTTCCTAAAGAGGAGAGATGTGAGCCATGAAGAACTGATCGACAATGATGTAGTCTTGGATAAGCTTGGAATAGACGTTAGAGTTGGCGAGACAAGTTCGAATCTTGTCCCAATTTGCAAAATGGGTGATGTGGTTGCGGAGCCCCGAGGAGAAACCTTCGAGCTTGTACTCGTAGCCCCTACCAGGCACAATGTAACTGTTGTCGGGCCTGGTGATGATGAAAGCAAGGACGAGTAGGGCGAGGAGGAGCACAATGAGGACAGCCATGCAGAAAATCTAGAAGGCTAGGAGGCACTGGTGGTAGGAATCGATGAATCCCGTGAGAAATACTAGAAGGATGAGGACGATCGACCATTGGAAATAGTGGACGCACTTGTTGTCCGGTTTCAAGGCTAGCCAGATTTCGATGCCGATAATGGGATTGAACAAAGGAGAGCCAGGAAGTTGAGGATGGCTATGATGTTGTTACTTATTGCCATGGCGGGTTTTTTTCTCTTTGAATTATATCTCTATAATTCAGAGAAAGATAGAAAGGAAACTGAAACTAGGGATTTGGTGGGATGGGAGAAGAAGGATTTTTAATGGCGGGTTGGGATGGGGAGGGAGTGAGAAGAAGGATTTTCTTTTTAGTCTTCACTTTATACACAGAAAATCTGGGCCCTAGAAGTGGGAGTGGGAAGTGTGTAAAGAAAGACTCCTTCCATCTCTGTAGATGGTTGGGCTTTTGTTTTGAATATTGAAAGTAATTGTCTTCTACCTTTAGATTTGAAATACATTATTGTCTAGTTATTTCTTTGATTTTATTTATTGTTTCCCTCTATCATATTTCATGTTTCTTCTCTCTTTGAAGATAACCATTCAGTCTCAAAGTAGAAGACAATGAACAGTGTCTTCTTTTGAAGGATAGTTTTGACATTTTCAATAGATAACAAACGGTCAATTAAGTCGGTTAATGACAGAGACCAATTTGACACCTTTTGAAAGTTTGAAAGTTTAAGTACTGCAGTTACACTTTGAAAGTTCGGGTACTAACTTGACACTACCCAAAGAATCCCTCATTTTTTCTACCTTTCCTTCTAATAAATCTTCTATAAAATCCCTCTCAGATGTAGGCCCCAAAGAATTTGTAGCACTGTTTGTCTCATTCAAGTTTATTGACTCTAGCGCTTTGACATGAGGGCCAATCTTGGCATGGAAATCACGTAGTTTCACAACCATGATTTCTTTACGAGGGATCTTCCTGTAAGAGAGCACTACAAATAGAATGAAAAATAACTAAATCATCATTGGTAGGGGTGAAAATTTTTCACCCAACCCATTGAACCCACCCATTATCTAACCCACCCAACCCGCCCATTTACTTGGCGTGTTGGAAATGGGTTGATCACCCATTGGGTCAATTTAAATGGGTTGGGTTGTGGGTAATCATTGGATTAACCACTAAAGATACAAGTTTGAAGTCCTTAGCCTATTTTTTAGTTTTCTTCATTTGAGTGAAATAATTTATAATTAATGCATTAATTGATTACTAAAATTAGTTTTCCTTGAATCAACACACTTCACCTGAATCGACATAAGTCCAAATCAACCTGACCCAAGTCCGGACCGGTCTAAATCAATTCAGCCCGGTCTGAATATGAGTAGACATGATCACCTCGTTTTGAATCATTTGGGTCGATCAGCCTAGTCCGAACCCATCCTGATTTAGCATGGAGCAATCTTCTCCGACCCGAGTTTGGAACAGTTTAGACGGACCGGTTCAACCCAGATTCGGGTTGATCTGGCCTGGAGCAACTTGGCCCACCTGCTTTGCGAACAAACCGGTTCAGGCTAGATTCAATCCAACCTGAAGCCACATGGGCCACCCGCTTTTGGGTTGGACCAAATTTGGCCCAAACCGGTTTGTTCGTAATTATTTATGATTCGGGTCGGGTTGCATAGCCACTCGCTTTCGGATTTGCTTTGGATCAACTCGACCCGGTTCCACAATAGTCATGGGCAAGCCGGTTTGGCCCAGATTTGGTCTGACCCGAATATGTGCATCCCGACTCGGATCTGGACTGGCATGCCCACATGCCCTACTTCGCACTAGTCAGTTCAGTCCCAAACCCATGCACAACCTGATATGGGCCGATCCGAGTCAATCCACCATTGACTGAAATAGTCCAATCTGGTCCGACCGGACTAATCCTAATCTAAAAACTCTTGATGTGATTAGCTTGAAGACAAATCCAGTTAGATCGTTCAAGTTGGTCTAATTGATTTCATCCTAAGTGGTTTGGTCAAACCCGAAACCCGAACACAGTTGTTAGCACCCAATTTTTGTTCGGTCCTTTTACCCTACCACTTTGTACCCTCCTCTTAGACCCCAAAAAGCATAAAATACTCTCATTTGACACAATAAGAACCTTAAGATCAACATCAACGTTCGATCAATACATCACCCCCAAACTTGGAAAACTACAACTTAGTTAGACATCACTTTTCATGACTAAACTCCAAAAGCCCACCATTCATTACGCTAACTCCCTTTCTAATGGCCCTGATCTTTGTAGTATTCAAACTTCAAATCCCCAAAATCAAATCCAATTCACCCATCACCTCAAGATCACTAGGAAGCAATCAACTAGTGAATCCCACCACAAATTTACGATGATCAACTACAAAAACATCAAGATCCCATTCTGATGGCCTTGAATGATTGCTAAGATCGATCATATCTTTCTCAAATCAGAACCATCCACTTGACTCCTCACACTAATTCATTCCAAATTACCAAATTGTAGCTCAAAATTCCCCTGCTTGACCCATTATCAAGCCTAGATCCTATTTCAACAAACCTTTTTAATTAGAGCTTACCATCCGTCATTCCTTTATATGACCAATTAGACCTTTACCATTGTATTCAGAGACCCAAAAAACCCTAGCACGTCAAATTTTACAACCAAGCACCTCCGTTTGACCATTGAAAAAGTAAGGTTCCATTTTGGGCCCTCTCATTGATTGGAAAACCATAAGCTAAGACCATGATTTGAACTAAAACAATCAATCTACACTTTTGATCAAAGATCCACCACTTCCATTAGATTTAGGATGTTCAAAAGTGTCAACCCACCAAATTGCATCCCAAAATTCCCTTGTTTGACCCTTTATCAAACAAAGATTATATTTCAACAAATCTTATTGACCCAAACTTGTCAGCCATAAATCTCAATCATCCCGACCCCATTTGATCAATCAGACATTACCACTATGTTTAGAGACCTAAAAAACTCTAGCATGTCAAATTTCATATCATAATTCACCCATTTGACCATTAAACTAGAAAGACACCATTTAGACGCACCTGTCCAACCTAGAATCTTAAGAGGGTAGGGACTGATGTCAAGTTCTTACTTAACCCCTTAAAACACCTAGACCAATGAATTTGAGCCTAATAGGCTTAAAAAGCTCAAAATACCAAACATACTCCCACTTAAAGCTAAGAAAAGACAAAACCACATTTAAAAATTCATCAAATTTACATTTTCTGTCATGAAAGACACACTCCAAGCTCCTAAAACTCAAGAAAATCACCTCCAAATCAAAGAAAAAATATTTCACAAAATAGGAAAGCTTGATTAGGCATCTATTCCTTTGAAGAATATTTACCTATTTGTGTGAAAAACCTCTGTTGAATGGCAAGCACTATAACTGAACAAATTTAGACCTGAGCCCCCTCCCTTTCTCTATAAATATTACTCTAATTCGAACTTAAAGGGGAAGACTGGGGGAAAAGAGGGAGAAAGAAGAGAAGAGAGGAAAACCTGAGAGAAAAAAAGAGAAGAGGGAGAAAGAGAAGAGGGAAAGCAAGGAGAAGAGGGAGACTGGAGAGAAGAAGGGAAACAAAGGACTGAAGGGAGGAAACCTGAGGGAGCCCCCCTTGCCTAGAGAGAGAGAGAGACAAAGAGAGAAGAAATCTTTCTCCTAGCCCGTATATTGCCTCTTGTTCACCCGAAATTCGCAAGCACTCTAAACCACAAATTCCAAACTCATCTCCTCCATCTTCAAGTGAAAGTCATTGCAACTAGAAGCACTCCCTAGCTCAAGCACCCATTTGAATTTCATTTTATGTCATTCTAGCTGCTAAAAACTTTTGACAAGGTACATACTTAAGGTAAGTCTTTTTTTTAGCTTTTTTTGGGTTGCTCGAGGTTCTGAAATGTTGGAGAACCATTGTTTTCAATTCCTTCTTGACTGAGAATAGAGGCAGAGAGGTGAGGGTCTTAGGAAAATCAGTACCTAAGACTCGATAACATCACTTCAAAATCGATCTTAGGAGAAGTTGAAAGCATGTTCCTCTAAATTTAGGAAATTCTTGCAACCATTTCTGTTTTTCTCCGAAAGAAGCTGAGTCTCAACAAATCCTGAATTGGGGTGCTACAACAACTTGGAGAGAGGGGTGCCTAATACCTTCCCTCTCCAGATCTTTGGGACCCGAAATCTCTTGGTTATGTGCCTTTTCCATGGAGGATGGAGGCAAGTAAACCGATTTTCGAATTTAAAAATGAGAGCCCATTTCTTCTAAAAAATGGGTGGCGACATCATCTCTTTGAGCCAGCTATGAGCTTCTTGGAGCTCATAATAGTCAATGGCTTCACCACTTGTGTAAAAATAATGTGCATGTAATGTGATTTGAACCTTCACCACTTGTGTAAATAATTACTATTATTATAACAAAGCTATGACCAACTTGCTTGTTATTTGGGAGTTAGCTTTTCCTTTTAAGTACATAAGTATAAGACTAATGGGTTTGGGCGGATTGGATTGAGTAAAGGCGGGTATGGATTGAACCCAACCCATTTAATTTTATATAACTGGGTTATTAATAGGTTAATTAGCCGGTTAGATGGATTGGATTGAAGCTCAACCCAAACCAAACCCAACCCAACCTACCCAATTGCAACTACTAATCATTGGACATACCACATCTAAGATTCGTAGTTATGGAATTCAGCATATCTAGGTTTAGATCATCCTCATCGGAAGACAACACTGTGACGGTATTTGTCATTGTCGCTGTGTCAACCAAAGGAGTTCCGGATTCAACATTATTCTTCCCCGACGAGACATTATCTAATTGGCACAGGCAAGGGTTTTCAAGAATAATCTCAGCATTATCATTCGTTGAAACAGAAGCCAGGACCTTGCCATTTTGGGAATCCCGAACAAGGATCCATTCTTGGTTTGGTTTTGTTGGTAGATCATTATTTTGTTTAGGAGGTGTTGGATTGGTCACCTTGTTATGTTTGTAATCAATTGATCCATGACCAATTTTATAACATGTCTTGCAATAGGCTGGAAGATTTTCATACTCCACTTTCTGCTAGAAGCCATCCCTACCAGAACTAATCAACACTCTTTGGGGGTGAGAACAAGGCATATCAATCTCTACGCAAACCCTAACCGCCATTGTTCTTGAAAGGGTAATGGTGGTAGGGTCGAACCTCAACACTGGACCTATAGCCTGTGCAATTGATCTCAGCAAACCTTCTACATAGAAATTTACTAGGACATATGAAAAATTGATTCAAACTGGCACAATACTAGGTTTCCACCCGGGTTCAAAGTTAGGTATCCATTTAAAGAGCCTAAACACAAAGGATTTAATTCTGAAAGCTTCTCTAAGCCAATGCTTCAGACAGTCCTCCTCCACTGCAAAGCGAATAAGTATGTGTTTCGTATCTAGTGCAATCACCCAGATTTCACTCTTAAGATCAAAGGATTTGCAGATAAAATCTTTCAACAAAGGGAGAGCCGGCCTACCATGCATGCACTTACCAATGAGAGCCCACTTGAAGATCTCATACAATTGTTGAAGAATGTCATCGGGGAAGACAATAGTTGGTTCCCCTTGTTTGAGAGTGGTCGGAATAACAAGGACCTGAAGAGAGGGTGTAGAAATCGGTGACAACTTGGAGAGAACTACAACAAATGAGGGTTTCTGGGGCAGATCCACATATTGGGGTTTTCCATGAGAGAAGGGGAGGAGAGAGAACACCTAGGGTTTCGAGCCCCTCATCCTGATGTGTAGCCAGAATACATTGAGACATGAGTGCCTAAGAACCTTACGATCATTTCAACTTCAATATGGAGTAGGTGTAAAGGAAGTAGGGAAGATTAAGGTGGTATCTGAAATGTTTAGATCACGGGCCATCATTGGACTGCTCAGGTGCATTTCAAATGTGTTTGAAAGTCTTAAATGCCCCTCATAATATTGAAATGGACATCCCTTTTTAAACCCTTTTTTTTTTCATTCGACTCCTAACTATCGGTGATGCAGAGACAAGACTCGAAGGAAGATGGCGACAGAGAACTCAAAGAAACTATATTTGTCGGCCGCCACTGCCGCTGTTATCAGTTGGCCGACAGCAGTCCTGTTTGATTTCTCAGCAACGACGTTCTTAGTCCACGGTCCTGTTTGATTTTCCTCTCCCTCCCTCCCTCTTTCTCGCGTTCTCTCTCCCCTGTCTTCCCGCCGGCCGCCACTATCGCTGTTATCAGTTGGCCAGCGGTAGTTCTATTCGATTTCTCAACAGTGGCATTCTCAATTGACAGTCCTATTCGATTTCTCTCTCTCTCTCTCTCTCACCTATCTTCCTACCAGCCGCCACTGTCGTTGTTCTCAGTTGGCCGGTGGTGGTGCTATTCAAGATAAGCAATAATGAAGATCTGAAACTCTTGATCTAGGATAAATCCGTCAATAACGTCTATTTGAAGGAAACCCTTGATCCAGGCAGTAATGAAGATCTGAAACACAACTCCAACAATGACAACTCCTACGCTCTTTTCCAGTGGGGAGTCAGATAACATCAGGGAGTTGACGAAGATTTGAACGGCTTGGGTTCCGAGTCTAGCTCGGTGGTTGTGTCTGTGGAGTTCATGAGAGGGAGAAGGAAGCAGTAGGGAAGGTTTCGAGAGTGGTAGAGAGAAGTTGAATTATAACTTATAAATTTATTTATAATAATTATCAAATTATAAATTTATTTTTAATTTATAAATTTATTAAATATTAATGTTTTTTTATTTTTTATAATTTTTATTTGTATTAAATATTAATTATTTTAATTTTTATAAAATTTTAAATATTTAAATATTTTTAATTGATTAATTTGATAATTATTAAATATTTTTTTTCATTGTTTCATGGACTTTATTACTATTTTCATTATTAATTTAACTCTTAATAATTTATTTTTAATATAAATTTATATGTATTTTTCAATTTTATTCTTATTTTAATAAATTATTTTTTATTTTTTATAATTTACTCATATTTTTAATATTATTTTGAATTTAATAAATTATTTATATGAAATAATGAAAATTGAACTCAAATTACCACATATTCTATTTTAGGGGTAAAATAGTAATTTAGGGAATTTCAGATGTTGAAAGTTTGATCAACACAAACAACTTTATCTATTCAAAACCTCTAAAAAGTAGAAAAGCATTCTTGCATCTTTTCAGATTTTAGACTCTTAATATCTTTTTAACTTTTTAGATTTATCAAACGCCACCTAAGGCTACGTTTGGTTTGATTCCCACAAACCAAACAGAGCCTAAAGGATGCATAGAGTAATGATTATATTCTGTTTTTGCTAATAAAATTTCCTTATTTTTCTTAATAATTGAAGTTGTAGAGATAAGCTTCTCTCAAAAAGGGTCTAGGCGAAGAGAAATGAAGATAACTATTACACTTTCTCCTTTGCAATTGAAGTTTCACCTTTAAAAGGTAAATTTACCTTGTAAACCTCTTATACTTTGATGGTTTTGGCCCTTTCTTTTTCATGTTTTTTATTTGGATCAGAATGTGAGAACTTTAGGGGTGGCCACGAGCCGAATTTTTCACGAGCTATTCGAGCTTGGCTCATGAAATGCTTAGCTCAACTCTGTTTAAAGCAAGCTTTGAGTTGAGCTCGGTCCTGATACATAGGCTCATCTGTCGAGCTCGAGCCCAGTGAAGCACGGCTCATGAGGCTCGCGAGCCTAGTATAACAAATAAATGAATTTTTATTATATACACACATACATACATATATACATACATGCACTCATACATGCATACATACATATACATATAAATATATAAATATATAAATATGTATATATATATATATATATAATAAATATTTTTTATTATATATAAAATATTTTTTATATAATTTTTTTATTTTTTATGTATAATAGTAAATAATTTTTACAATTCTAATTTTTCGTATGTAAAATAAAAACAGTTTTTTATATGTATATTTTTTATATTTTATATGTATAGTAATAAATAATTTTTATAATTCTTATTTTGGTGTATGTAAAATAAAGAAATATTTTTATATGTATAATTTTTATTTTTTAGAAAAAACTTGGCTTGTAGTTGAGCTCGAGTTGAGCCGAACTCGAACTCAAATCTCTAGTTCAAATCGAACTCGAGCCTAAGACTATTTTAGCGAGACGAACTCGAATAACCAAGTATTCGGCTCGACTCGAATCCACCCCTAGAACTTAGACGAGGATAGATTTAGAGTTTAACTAGTTTTTTGCATCTGTCATTTTCATCTATAATTGTGGCCTTGAAGGTACTACCCTACTATCTAATATTGTGCTAAATTTGGAATGGGAATGGAGATGTCACTGAACGTGCACTCATACAGCAAAATAATAGAAAAACAAATATATTACCATTAAAAGAGAGATGTTTTGAACTGAAAAAAAAGGAGGGAACTGTTGGTGGGTGTATGAGTGTATTAAACTATTAGTTTTCATCAGTTCTTATGTAAAAAATCGAAACAGAACCTGTTTTTGATTTATTTTAGGTGACTATTTTCTCCCTTCTTTTTTTCTGTATCTCTGATGCAATTATCAGAACCTGTTTTTACAAATCCTCCATGGCAGTTGGAGCATATTTACATATCTGAAGGTGAAGGTTTCAGGTGTCCTCTTGTTGTGTATCTTTAGTAGGTGGCTGTTAGCTCCCTTTTTCTTTTATATCTCTAATTGAATCATTAGAACCTATTTTTGTAAATCCTCCATGGCAGTCAGAGCATATTAACATATTTGAAGGTTGTAAAACTTGGAATGCTTTCCAACGTTAGACAGAATTTCAGGGTTACTAAATAACCTCTGCCCTACAATTATGTGCAAGTTACTAATGGGCTGTTCTATTTCTTACATCTCATCCCCCATTCTAGAAACAAATCTAGTTGTATAGCAGCTTTGAGTTTTTAATCAACTATCAAGTCTATTGGTATATGATAAAATCTTGGCCAATTTTTTAACAAAAACTGACGAAAGTTAGGTCCATTGTTGGTCATGGCCTTTTAGGAGGTTCTGAACATAATAGTTCCTTTTAGCTTAGGGTGGAATGTTGATGGTTATATAAGGATTGATCAAACAATATGGCTTGAAAATTTTAGTGGAAAAGGATTAGGATCCAGGGGGTGATAGTCCTAGTAGTAGTGGATCTCTTTCAGAAGTCATATGAAATATTTCTGAGAGAGTTATGGATGACACGAGATAATATTAAAATGAAGGAAAGTCTATATGGGATTGTGTTTAACTTGTAAAAAAATCAAGTGTAAAGAATTAGTATTATTTTGTACATGCTTGCATGCATAAGTGTGACCCACAGGTACCATATGTGCCATAGTATTCAAAAGTGGACCGGATCGGGAACTGGTTAGGTGATTAGTTCCATTTTCCCCAAAAATCAGATTTTCCTCCAAAATTATTGATTTTGGTCAGTAAACCATTGAACCGGGTGGTTAATTGTTTGAATGATTTTGACCATTTTTTATTCTTTTTTAATTTTTTTATTTTTTGTTAGAATGGTCTGAGCGTTCAGTACTGTTTGACCCAATCACCGGACCCCTGACCAGTTCAATCTTTGGGTCGATTTTAAAAACCATGATATGTGCAATCGAAAATATAACTCGGGCCCACATTTGAATGTTTGCATAGGTGTAAATTAAAGAGTGAGGGCCACATGTGAATATTTGTATACATGAATGCATGAATGGCCCCAGATATATGTGTAAGCTCAAAATGCGAGTGGGGCCCATATTGAATATTTGTACAGGTGAATGCATGAGTGGGGACCATGGGTGATAATTGTATATGTCAATATGCATATGGGGAAGTAGGGAACACATTGATGTCTTATACAAGGAAATGCATTAGGGGACTCACTTTAGTATTTGGCATATGTAAATGTGTAAATAGGAATCACAAGTATACTATTTGCATGTTTGAGTGTGGTAATGAGTCCCATACTTTATATTTCACATGTGTGCTTAGCATATGTTTATTCGGTACAATTGCTGCAATCAAATGATCTTCTAGCTTCCTAGATCTACCCATGTAAGCCCTTGCAGCCTGCTGGGTCTTTAGCTGTCAGAATATCTTTTAGAGAAAGACTTACCAAATGGCTTCATAATTTCATGGGTGCGTCACGTACGTAAATACATGTTAGATATAGGTATTATTGAAAAAATTAAACTTAATTATAACTAGTGATTCATTGTTTTGGTCAAACGGATTTGCGGTTCAACCATTTGGATTAACAGATTTTTGATTAAATCAATAGTTTTGACTAGTTAAGGTGATGTTTGGTATTGATGTCCACTTCTTGAAAATCATTGTCATGTGATTATGTGAGAAGTGCGTCAGCACTAGAGGAATCGGTATTAAAATTTCTGTTTGGTTGGTCAATTTTTGTTATTTTCTAGAAATTAGTCAAAACTTCATTCTTGAAATTGGCCATTTTCAGTGATTCCTTGATTTCTAACCAATTCTGATTTTTTTTTTGAGAATGACATAATATCTGATGTGGAATAGAATAATAATTCTAATACAAAAAATAATTGGCCCTTGAGAATTAATACTAAAACTTAAAACCAATTTTCAAAAATTGACATACATAATAAAAATGATATCAAATAACAAAATTCACCATTTTTTGGAAAATCCATAAAGAAAAATTAGCATCGATGCCAAACATCACCTAAAATTATTACGGTTGAAATGGTTCAACCACCTAGATTTAGTTGAAATGCTATATCGCACGGCAAGGACCTAATTTTTGTACATCTCTATCGACTGTCATATATGCATAGACTTTTCAAACGTATGTTCCCGGTTGGTACATGATCCATGTGTGTCATGTGTCATGCAATATTTATTCCTTTGGACAGGGCTCATGTTTTGCTGACCATCAGACCCTGTATTTGAAAAAGACCCATAATGTATTTGAGAACCTCACATTAGACAAGGCAAAACTTCAAGTATAGACTCCACCAGAAAGATGAATAAAAATATTCCCTTCCAAAGAGTTCTAACTTGTAAAATCTTCAACTTGCAGATTTCTATATTATTAAATCTGAGAGCATCTGGTGGGGTTTATGTCTACCTAATTTGAGAATTTAATCTCACTATAATTGGAGCTGGAAGATGCTAGTTGCAACTGCCAAGGGATGCAATTTCCATGGTTTAGGTGTGCAAATCAAGTCCCCTGTCTGATTTGAAGAATTTACAGTGTTGAATCTGGGATTTTGGGTTGGGCCAATTCAAATTTTAACAAATTCTCAACCTGACAGAAATAAAGGACAAAAAGTGAATACATTCAAAACAGCCGGACGCACAAAAAGACAAAAAATGAATACATTTACAATAACCGGGTGCACGAAGCTCTCAGCAATGCAAGGTCTGGGTAGCCGGGGAGGTGCAAATATATGCAACCTTATCCCTATTGCTCAGTTTGAAAGGAGTACAAATGCAAATACGTACGATATAAATACATATAAAATAATATAAAATACAAAGTTTTATACTCTACATATTTATATTTCTACTCCTTCTAAAGTAAGCCATATAGATTTATAGATACACAAAGAGACTGTTTATAAACAAAATTCCGAAAGTTACTCCATTAACATCATTGTAATTACGCAGAACGTAATTCAAGAGCACTCACAATAGCAGATAGAAAATTGATTCAGAACATGATTTTGGGTGCTGTTTTCTGAACACCTTGACCGGAGAAAAACTTTACATTTCAAGCCCAAAATCGAGTTTTAGTGATAGATTGACCAGGTAAGGAGGTATGGGAAACATTTGGCTTATTTCAATTTTGAAGTCCAAATATAAATCCCTATTTAATAATTGTAGTCCGTCTTCAAACAAAGAAGTTGAAAAAATTTCTTTCTGGTGGATTCAACTACCATATAGTAAAGATGTGATACTTGAAAAATTTGTAACCGATCAACCGCTATCATAGAACTGGTAATTAATCAGGTGATACTAATCAAAATTTACAACTGGGTTGATTGGGGAAAGCTCTTCTGGTATGATCTCTTTCTGAAAGCATAGATTTTTCCATCTTTATAATTTTTTCAGCTAAGGGGAAGTATTAAGGATCAAACGGATCGGATTGGATTCGAATCAAGGTATATTTAAATTTGTTCCCATACTGTTTATGTCGGATCTGATAGGACTTGATTTGAATTCAAATCCTATTGGTGAATCAGATCTTCGGATCTGATCCAATCCGATTTGTTTTCTTTAAAAATTAATAATTTATTAAAAGAAAAATAAAATATACTAATTTAACTAAAGTAAAAACAAAAAAACACAAGTATTTTTTTAATTATTTTCTTCATATATATATATATATTTTATAAAAAAAATAAATAATACAACAGATTTATAAAAATATAAAATAAATAATATATATTTATATTTATAAATATATAATTATTCGACAAAATAGGATCGGATCATATTTGCACCCCTAGGAAGTACGAAAAGCCAAGGTTGAAAATTAAAGCAGGTATATTTTCTTTGAAGCATGTGGTTAGAGTTGCTATCAGAATGAAATGACAATTTTTTTTCCTAACCACATATGAGTGAGATCCGTTGATGGATCCCCAAATTGGAGTGCACCTTGGACCCTGTAAGTGGAGACTGCCATTAAAATACGTGTGGTCTGTTTTTACATGCTCCAAGGTGGACTTTTAATGGAGATCGCATTGTAATTGTTTTGTCATACGCCCTTACATTGTTAGATTATATATATATACAATATATTGGTATGTTTGGTTGTCGAGAAAGGAATGGGAAGAGAAGAATTCTTCAAGAATATTTAATTTTTCTATTGTTTGTTTTGAAAAAAGAAATTGGAATGGGATTTCCCGAAGAAAGTCAATACGTAGGGTTACACCAAAATAGAGGCCTTTGTGAGAAAATTTTGTCGAACCAACAACCCAAAGAGTGTGGTCTTTTTCTTAGGTGCTGTCCAACAGTCATTTCACCGACACCATTTCAATGATTTTTTTGAAAGATAAGCTCAGATTTGGCATCCTCTCACGATTTCTGCCCATTCCAATATTTAGTTTTATTGGAATGGGACTGTTCACCTTCCTCCTTTTATTGCTAGGTTTGGATGGCAAGCTTCCTGTGTAAATGACTCATGGGTAACCAAGCTCTCATTTTTATCACATTAGCATGCGAAACCTCACCTGTGCATGGAAACTTTGGCATAGTGGTGGCATTGATGCCAAACACCTACGCTTGAACAGGATTGTGTTGCCCGATTTGTTTGCACATGGGACCTTTGGCAGGATCATTTTATGGGAGGAAGGAGATGTAAACTCGAGTTTCTTCACCGGAGTCACACTGTTTTGATGCGACCCCAAATCTACGATTTTAGGATCTTGCATCCTAATTTTTTCTCATCCCGTCCCCCTCTTTCTCTCAAAACAAATATGAAAAAAGAAAATATTTTTAAAATATTCCCTTTTTCTCATCGGAACCATAGCATATGCCACAAAAGGGTGTGGGGATTAAAGGAATGGGGGATGGGCTGCCTACACCCGGCTGTGTAGTCCACATGATTCCATGAAATTCAAAAAAAACAAAAACTTTTAAGTACTTTTCTTGTAATATTGTTTATAATTAATTTTTTTAGTCCTGACTGAATTTAAAAATCGAATGCTCTAGGCTACGGAAAGCGATGTAAATGTATTTTACACCATTCTATTGGTTTAAAGGTTACTTTCGATGTAAATGAAACCAGAATTATTAGATGCAAATGCTTATATCGTTTGTATTGAAGTTAATGTTGATATTGATTATATCGATATAAAACTTGATGCAAGTAAGGTTTTACATCGACTTTTGGTGTTTCATTCCACTCCTTCCAAATGGCTACAAAATGGAACTCAAGTGTAATATAACACCAATCCGATATTTAAACCAAACAAATACAGCCCTAATTTTTACAGGTTAACCAGGCAGTTTGTCTGTCCAAGCAGCAAAAATTGTTATTTAACCAGGTCCCGGAAAGGCCACTGGTTCCTAACCTTCGTGGTCGACCCATCCGGTCAGGCCCGAGCCTTAAAACATATTTTAGAAGACCTAAAACCTAGCCGAGTCGCACTTGGCAGGAAAGATGTTGACAATCTAGATATATCATCAAGTAAAGATGTTGAAAAATAGTAAAGGTAGAGACAACAGAAGTAACATACTGTATCATTAAAAGTCAAAATCACTGTAATGAAAAAAACACATAAAAAGCTCGTGATTGGAAAATACACGTCCAACAAAGAGCTCATTATTTTTATGACCACAGGGAACTAGGAATTCAAATTTCTATTAAAAAATAATTGCAAGTATACAATGCCAAACAGTAGCTGTATAAGGGTATATGGAAATCAAGCAGCTCCCTTGAGCTTCTTTGCGATGCCAGCAATGTACTTCCCCTGGTGGAAAGCTTGCGCCAGTTCAAGCTCTGATGGCTGTCTAGAACCATCCCCAGCGTAAGTTCCTGCTCCATATGGGCTACCACCCTTCACCTTCTCCATCTCAAACATGCCAGCACCAAATGTGTATCCAATGGGTACAAAGATCATCCCATGATGAGCCAGCTGAGTAATGGCCGTTAGCCTGTGAAATATCCCCAAATTATCAAAATACAAAAAGAAAAATGTAATGTTGTTTTCCAAGGATATTTAAATTAAAAGAAAAAACCCTTCCAGGCAGAGTAAGGAATATGGAGCATGCATAAGAACTTACGCAGTAGTCTCTTGTCCACCGCCTTGAGATCCAGTGCTGTAAAAAATCCCTGCAGGCTTTCCTGCCAATGATTGCGTTCTCCATAGACCTCCAGTTGCATCTAGAAATGCTTTAAATTGAGCAGCCATCATCCCAAATCTAGTGGGGAATCCGAAAATGAGCCCATCAGCTTCAGCAAGCTCAGCTGGTGTTATGACTGGAACATCACTCTTTGAGGGAGCACTCATCTTCCCTAGCACCTCCTCTGAGAGTGTCTCTGGGACCTGTTTTTAATAATCAAAGACTATTAGGATATTTGCCTAGATCTGCTATAAGTTTGTCAAAAATAAATAAAATCCACAATCATCACATGAACAGCGACTGCAAACATTCTGAAAAATAGGAATTTTTGCCTTCTAGCACCAGGGTCGGAGAAACTCAGAAAAGCAGGACAAAATCCTGTGAAAAATGCTAAATCCACAAAACACACATTAAATAAATGGGGAGGGGAAGAACATCGGAGAAGCATGTGAAGAGGAAACTCGGACATAGCATTGCCCAGGTGGAATGCATCCGCATCAAATAGCCGTTAGTTTTTTTTTTTTTTACAGGCAAAATAGCTTCTATTCTAATTTTGTGCACACTTTTCCATTTTCCTATTCCTGATGGAAAAAAATCCCAGCATGAGAACAGAAGGAACTCAAATATGTCCAGTTCCTATGGACATCTAATTATTGTACACACCTTCTTGGAATCGCCTTTCAGTTTGCATATGCCAAAAATACTCAATCATACTACATAACATTTCAATTTAACTTATCCCTTCTTATCACTGAACTACTACATCCTCTTCTTACAGCAATGTATATTCCACAAATTTTATTTTTGATGAGCAACTTACACAGGAAGAATTGAAACCTCAGCATTTCTTGGAATTATAGCACACTCTTGCCAATACATCAATGAAAGGGGCACTCAGATGCTTATTTAGTGCCAGTCCTTTCCAGTTAAATATTTAAATATGAAAGTGCATTCAAAACTACAAATGGTTTCATCACACCATATCATAATACACCTTTACTATTTCTTACAATATTGGGCTAATGGGACAATGATCAGGGGGAGATAAGAAACACACCTGCCATAGTTTTGCTTCCACTCCTTCTACAGATGCAGCACCTTTCTTTATCTCTTCAGCTAGTTTTTCAACATGCCCGTACATGGAATAGTACCTGTAATGTCATGTTGGTGTTCAATCACCATCATTCGAAGAAAAAAAATCTATTGAAGAAGATTGATGATAAAAACATGAGGAGAGAAATATCAATGATCTGTTTCATACTTCAAGTATGAAAAAGGACTTCAACCTACAAAGTTCATGGTAAGGTAATAGAAACTGAAAAGCTGAGAAAGCATTAGCGGGTATACTGTGCACCGAGGTCCACAATCTAGAAAGTATGCATAATGTCAAAACGAAATGGACAGCCTACCTGCAAATGCACGGAATCAACATCCAACATAAATCAAAGTGGTTACATGACCACCGCACCAAGTGTCATGTATGAAAATAATGAGTAATAGTTCAGCAGGAATCCACCTATAGAATCATGACATGACACAACGGATAGGATACTTGAGGCAGAAACCATTATATCGAGGACCTCCACTATATATTCCAATCCGTTATCTTGGTCAGTTTGGTATAAGATTAAAATGAAAGATAAAGAAGCAAGGGTTTCACTGGAATTTAATAAGCTAAATGATAAAAAAAATTGTGTTCTTTATTTGCATAGATACATAATATGTCTGCACTCTATTTACTCAGTGATCAAGAAAGGCTATCAACACAAAGATACTGGAAATATCAGCCAAGAGGTCCAACTTGGAACGGATAAGTGGACAATAGATTTGGTTGACCTCATCGGATTCTACTTAGTGGACTTTAATTTAGCTTTAGAAATAAATATCTCCTTCAACAACCTGTTTTAGCAAGATTATTGGATAACATAAAGCTACTATCCAAACTAAAATTCAGAAAGCTAGACAAAATTTGGTTATGAATCAATATCCGAGTAAGAAACCTTTAGCACCATCAAATTAAAATTTAGAATGGTTCCACTATAGGAAAATTTGACAATGACAGGAAGGAACCTCTATAGACACAAACAAAATCCAACAGACCAACCACCTAGATTAGGACGATGAAGTAAAAGCATCAAAACGACCAAACCCTGCGGCACGAAAGAGGAAAGAAGGGTTCTGGAACATCTTGTTCTGTTTTCTTCATTCGTTTACTAAAAATAAGGGAAGATGAAATTAGAGTAAGGCTTAAGCAAATGAGCAGAAGCATGAATTCCTCAGTAATATTTTATTTCATATATCAATATGCAAATGATCAAACTTTCAGCCCTAGGCTCCAATTTAACTGGGTAGATGTAATTTAATGATTCGTCGAGAAGTCTTAACGAAAATAAGACTAACGAAATTTTAATCTAAAAAAGAATAGAAGGAAAACAAAATGCCAAACACCCAAACGAGCTGAAATCCAGGTTAAATAGGAAAAGAATCTAACTAAAACCCTAGGGTTGATGAAATTTCATTTTCTTACAATTATTTCTTTTGATTTGCATTTTGTCCATCGATAAATTCCAAGAATTCATCTTTCACCAAAAACAAAATCCAACAATGAATCCGCCGCCAAAATAGAAATATCAAATGCAAGAAAAGAAATAGAGAAATTTCGGCAAGTCGAAGCTCAACTGGTTAAGTTAGGCTGTATCTTGAATAGGTCACCAAGAAAAGCAGAAAGAGGAAAGAAAAAAAAATATTTTTAATTCCTTAATCGTCGAAAAATGGAAGAGTAAGGTCACCAACAACTACCCAAGAACTGCAAGAAATTCTTCACAATTCAAACCAGTAAAACGTTCCATCGATCTTGACTCGAAATGATACATCTTACTCTCCTCCGGAATGAAAAGAAGAGAAAACAGAAATAAAGACAGAATCTCTCGCTCAAATAAAAATGATCACAAATAAAAAAAAAAAACGATCTGAAAATCCCGAAAAAGAGAAAGAACGCAAAATGTAAGCATGGACAGAAAAAGGAGAAATCCAGGACGAAAGAAGGTTATTCAATTGAATTAGCCAAAAATGCTAGAATGAAAATGATCAAAGAAGAATTGCCCGTGTGATCAACCAACATCCCGGAGAGAGAGAGAGAGAGAGAGAGAGAGAGAGAGAGAGAGAGAGAATAACGCTTACACAATATAGACTTTGGTCGCCATTAATCGAAGTGCGAGAATGTAGGAGTAATGTCTCTCTTTGTGTCTCTTCGAAATCGTATGGATGAGGGGATGAGAAGAGAAGGGGAAGACCTCAGTTGAATTTATATTGCACCACTAGATTAATTAAGCTTTTTAATTAATTCTAATTAGTCACTAATTACAACATTAGTGGGGGGTTTTATAATTGATCTGTTGTCACGCTCCATCATCATTCTCTCGCCTAATTTTTTTTTTCCATAAAAAACGAAAATTAAACTAAAATAGTAAAATATATTAGAGTCAAATGTTATGCCAGTTTCCATATTTCAATATAATGCAGAAAATGACTGTTTTTTTCTTGATTAAAGACTAGACTTTGTTAGTTATTAATTTAGAAGTCATGTAGTGGGATCATAGCCGTTCATCAACCGAGACTTTTTACTTTTTTTTTTTTAGCTGTAAAAACTGTATGTAATTTTATCTGATGACACACATCCTGTCGCCTGTGCTACGTCATCGAGGCCGTGTCTATCTTTGACCGGGGATTCGCGCCGAGCATCTAGACTCTTTAACGGTTCAGATTCATCACATTTATTAATCCAATCCACATGCATCGGAAACACATACACATATAGTAATACATAATTGGGAAAGTATTTAAAAGTACTTTTTATTTAAAAATTAAAATCAGTTGAAAAAAAATGTTTCCCTTCAAAATTTTTATCTCTCCGTCTCCGAGAAAAAGAAACTGGTCTACGAATATTTATTGGAAGGGTAAATGTAGGGTACCGGAAAGGAGACACATAGGAAGGCGTTGCGGCGTGGCAAGTTAAAGAGCCCCAAATAAACAAACACGTGTTTGGGTCCTATGCTGTGCGCCTGTATCAAGATCAAGAATGTGTCAGCTCAGGAGTCAGGACAAAAAATAAGGCTTACGTCAGGAGGAAATAAGCAAGAGATACAGACGTGTAATACAGAAATGGGAATTGGGAATTTGTGCCAACAGAACACGTTCCAACCCTACCAACATCATCTCACACTGCACATCTTAATTAGAGACATTATAAAAGTGAGACCTGACATCATGTATGAGATGTGCGGTGTGAGATGATATTAGTAAAGGGTTGGAATGTGTCTTGTTAATAGGTGATCTGTGGTCTCTAGAAAATGGGCATGGGCATCCTGCCTCTGGACTGGAATGACGATGACCCGCCCGAGTAGTCCAAGTGTTAAAGCTAACACGGCACCGTGGCGTCGTCATTCACTGTCAACTACTACCACGACAGCATGGGCAGCTCTCCAATCTCCATTATGTTGGAAGAAGGATTGATCATAGATGATCAAACAGAAATAGTGTTATGTGGCTGTTGCTTACTTGATGCCATGTGGACGGACATGCGGACCTGGTCATACATGATATATTCTTCCATTGGAAGTATGATATCAGAGTAGCGTAGGATATACAAATATCATATCATGATTCATGGATGCGCCAGAAACAGCAGGCATTGGCCAACCAGAGCAGAGAGCATTGGATTTGAATTGGTCTCCAGTTAGTGGCTGTAATTCATGGCGGGCTGAGACATCATTTTCGTTGGTCATGCTCAATCAACCATTACACATATATTTGTAAAGGTTGAAATTGAAGATCAACATAGATGATAAAAGTAGTAGTCCAGTCTGCAGTCTGGTAGCTGCATGCCTGCGGCCTGCGGCCTGCCGCCCCGCCCTACCCTTCTATTATTAGCATTGTCATCTACGCCATGAAGGAGTAGTACTAGTACTATCGCCAGGTGGGGCTCCCGCTGCCCAATCCCATCTTCCATTCGAGAGAGATTGACAACAAGCAAAGTATTAACCTGGATAAAATGTCTGGAGATGGAAAATGCTTTTTTTTTTTTTTACAAAAATAATTAAGTTATAGGAATTGGACCATTTTTTTTTATTTGTTTTTGGTATAAAACGAATTCATTGCATATCAAGAGACGAGTTATTACAACCATGAGGATGAATCATGAATGCGCTGCTGGGTCAGCCAATTGGGAGGGGAAGACATCCATATATTATATATAATACCAAAAGGCGAAGACTTGCTAGCAAGCATGTGAGCAATTAATTCTATTTGCCTCCCTACTAACATAAAGCCACCTAACTGAGGCAAAGGCACTTACTAGCTACAACCTTAACGTCTCCTAAAACAAAACAGATATCCATGCATAGATTCCACCTCTGTAAATGTAAATCCATTGAGGATGCTAATCAAAACAGAACAATCAGAGGAAACATTATTTAAAAAACAGAATCCCTGTTCCTTTGCCAGTTTAAGCCCATGCTAAATAGCTAATGCTTCTGCAAACAAAGCTGATCGAAGAGTGTCCAACAAGCTTTAGCTGCCACAAATATCATTGCGAATGATTATGCCATTATGAACTGAAGGGATGGCGATGCTGCTAAGCGTTTGGTTTCGGTGGTTTTTCCGAGTCGCTTGAGTTCCTTCCTGTAATAGCCTGCTGCTAGCATTGTTAACAACAGAAATAATGTCAGATTCTTTGCCTTCAAAGGTGAGTTTATTCCTCCTGAGCCAAATGCGCCAGCATAAGACTACAAACACAGAAGTAATGTCTTTTAACTGATATTTCCGGTAACGAATTATCATTTACCCAAGGCAGCAACCACTCTTATCGAAAGGCTGTAAGCGAACCAAATTGGTTTAACTAGAGGACAGTAAAAGAGGGAATGTTCAACTGTCTCTGGGCCTGAATTGCATAAAGGACACTCAGAACGGGATTCTAAGATGCATGGATGGCTTTCCAAAGGGAAGTCTTAGCTTCAGGCACAGAACGGGAACTCCTAATCACTTTCCACAGACCACAGACGGGCTCCGCTAGAGTTTGCATCAGATAACAGAATTGGGTTTTCATTGCCTCTGGCTTTTGCAATTAGGTAAGAAGATTTAACAGAGAAATTTCCACTACTCCTAATGGACCAACAGAACTTGTCCTCACAAGTAGAAGTCGGAATATAGATCTTTGTGATCTCATTTTCTATCTCAGGGGGGAACATATCTCTGATAGAGTGCATCCCTGCGGTTTCTCCATCTGAACTCTAAAGCCTGGAATTGAAGGAATTCAATGGATTCTCCATTATTTCCATCTCTCCAAAGACCCCATTGCTTTAAAATCTCCTTCAATTCCCTGCTCAAATGCATTGCCACCCCCATGAGCACCCACTTTTGGCCTCCGAATTAAAAAAATTTTCACCATGAAAATGTTTTTCTTTGTACACCTTGGCTACTAGCAAGGAGTTAGGATTCTTACAAATTCTCCAGGCTTGTCTCGCCAAGAGAGTTCTATTAAACACATTTTGGGAGTCAGAGCAAATGACAATCAAGAAACCAAGATGCGAATTGAGCTCCCTGCAAAATAGCCAATAAATATTCCTCCTCCATAGATCCCGAACTAGAAGATCTTCCACCAAACACACCTAGACAAGAAAAAGTGAATTTGATAAGCAAATGCCTCTAAAAGAACAAGCTTGTGAAGAAATTAAACCTCGGCCCACCAGTAAAGAGGACTAAGCTCATATTAGTGTGGAAAGTTAAAGGTGAAATTTGCCTACGGAACAGGGGGGAAATAGATTCAATAGAGGGTTGGATTATAGATTGAAAAAGAGAGTTGATCCGAGATAGAGTCCTATGGATAGAAATATTACGGTCTTTAAAAATCTTTTTATTCCTTGCAAACCAAATATAATAATAGACAACCAAAGGATTCCAACTTAAAATATTCAAGACATGATTTCTATCCGGTAATGATTGAATAAAAGAATAAATACATTTTAACTAAGACCCTTGAAATAGAGCATGAAGATTAAAATTCCAAGAAGCCGCAAAGAAAACAAATTGAGCAAAGGGGCAGTGAAAAAATTGATGGTTAATACATCTATTTCCTTGATTACATAAAGCACATTGAATATTAGAAGTAATATGAAAAAGTTTCTCTTTAACAAGTAAAATATCATTCACTAATCTCCACATAAACAATTGATAACAAGGGGGAAGATGTAACTTCCAAATCCATTTAAAACAGGATTTTTGGACAGGGGAGAGAGCCCGAAAAGTGTGATGTTGGAGATTCATGTAAGCATGTTTGGACGAAAATTTTCTACTAAGGTGTTTCAACCAAACCCAACTAAAAGTTGTTTGCTTCGGGAAGATAGGGAGGGGTTTGCAAGATATTTGACATATCATGGGGGGAAAAATAGGCTTGAAGTATAAAACTTCATTCCATTGCTTTCGCTCAAGTAAAGATGATATAAGAGCATCCTAAAGCTGATTAGGCAATGGTTGAGAAACCATAACAAAGTTATTAGAGGCCTTAATCCAAAGGACTTGACCAATGAAAGCCTCAGATAGGGGAGTTACTAAAAACTCTACTCCCTGAAGCAATTGTTGTAGATTTGGGTGAAGAGATTTCCAAAGAGGGGAAGCATTGGTTTTGATTCGATAAGGAAAAAGGGCTTTATTTTCTAGATATTTAGACCTCCACACTTGAGCTCAAAGTTTATGTTGTTCGTTAATACCACACCAGGCTAATTTCTTGGGTTGAATGATTTTATTCCAGGAGCACCAAAGGTAAGGATGAGATTTATTAGCTTAACTAGCCCACATAAATCCCTTATTTTTTTATCAATTTGAGAAATGGACTTTTGAGGAAAATGGACATCACACATATACAGTGGACAGGGACTGACGATTGAATCAAAGTTTACTTGCCAACTTGACTAATAGCATAATCTTTCCATTTATTATGTTTAGAACTGATAATATCTAATAGAAAGCTAAGAGAGTTGTGCTTATTTCTACCCCAAACAAGTAGAATTCTTAAATGTTTGGAATGAGGATCCAATTTTCTGATGTGTAACTGACTCCCAATCATACTCTCATGGCGGGGATGGATATTTTTACAAGTTCAAATCTGCCCTCACAACGTCCCCCAGCACATCTCTGCCGTGTATAAGAACATCTCCCGATGATAATACCAAGAATGATAATGTCATCATCGGGAGATGTTCCCAATACACAGCAGGGATGTGCTGTGGGACGTTGTGGGGGACTGATTCCGTCTCTATTTTCACTGAAAAAATTGTCCAAATTAATGACTTGACCATACATTAGAACTGTTGAAGAATAATAGATTTGTCCAAATACTAGGATATCTCTAATTTTCAACAGCAACTCATTGTGTTGAATTGGGCTTTGGTTGACATTTGAGAGACCTCTAATCATGGCCGAGTTAGGTGAAAGAAGTTGCCATGTCTTTCAATTTGTGCTAAATTGATTGCTGAAACAGAAGTTTTTTTCCTCTCCTTAAAAAGCTCCCTTTTTTAGGTAATACTCAAAAATCTCCTTTCTAGTCATGTACTTACGTTTTCAAATATACAATCCTCAGTGGCTAGTGGGATGCTGTTGAGTGTCAATTATAACGGAAATGAGTTGTGTTTCCACTTTGAATTCTATGAATAGTAAAATAACTATCTCCTTGCATTACTTCTAAAACACAATTAATTTGCCGTATTTTTCCCTATTCTTTTCCATGTTCTGTTAAATTCCATTCCAAGGCACCGAAAAATTTAAACACCCAGTCTGGAGATTCACGGAAATCAACACATCCAATAATTCCAAATCCATCCTGATCCTAATGCAATCTCGATATTTGAAATCATTGCTATTTAAGCAGGAATTGGCAGTTCATAAATCTTCATTGCACATCTAACTTTACGTTAATTACGTTCTTTTTTCTAAACTTTTAATAGAAGAATTACGAGTTCGGATCTCCTACGCATAGAACCCTACCCACACCTCACTATAACTCTAGTATCATGTGGGTAGGAGATCTAAATTCAAAAAGTCTTTTGTTTTCCCCACTCTCTTTACTCATGCAGCCTGCTTGAGTCATTCCTACCTCTACTCTATCTCCAAACTTGTGTTAATCTCCTAATCAACTTCTATATGATTAATCGAGAAGAGAGGATTAACTTTTGACGGATA
Organism: Nelumbo nucifera; assembly: GCF_055504915.1. NCBI lineage: Eukaryota > Viridiplantae > Streptophyta > Magnoliopsida > Proteales > Nelumbonaceae > Nelumbo > Nelumbo nucifera. Next base: position 139,554,369 of record NC_142649.1, on the reverse strand, counting down.
GAGTAGAATTTTTAGTTTACTATCTATTTTATATACTTAAAACACAGTTGTCCACACCTCAATCTATCCTTTTCTCCTCTTCATATTATAAAGTCAAAGATAGGGGCTATTTAAATTCATCCACAAGCAATTCAATTTCGTATTGTATTGTAATCATCCTCTAGTATCTTCCAAATTAGAGCTGGTTTATTAGAGCTTCAATCCAAAATATTTTGATGAAAAAATAGTTGGGGGCATGAATGACAACTTGACATTCAAGGCAAATGAGCTTTCGCATTGTGGAGCCCACTGAGAAATCATAACTCACCCACTCCTTCCTTTTTCTTTCTGAGCAGAGAGGACTGAGGAGAGAGGAAACTCGCATTCGCATTCAAATATTCAATGCTTTCTCCTGAAGTGTGCTTCTTTTTAACGACTCCTCCCTACCACGCCTTCAATTTCATCCCATTTACGCATAAAATAAATAAATTATCATCTTAGGGTTCCCTAATCATAATTAGTAGTAAAAGATTAATCATCTTCTCACCTATTCTCTTATATTCTAGACCTTTCCTGTCCTGTGACTTATACCCTGTCAGATTAATTTTCTTTCTTTATTTCCACTTATTACGATGACTTATTCAACTTCTAAGTTCTGATACAGCATTTCTTTCTCTACTACAGACATGTACACTTACTACACGGTATACGTAAGTTATTTGGGCAGCATTTCTATTTATTTATTTTTCATTAATTTTGTGGCTTGGGGGTTTTGAATAGTTTAATTTGCCACTGAATGGGTCATAAAAATTGACTCTCGTGGTGCGATTATCTTATATTAATTTCGATGTTCGTCTGAACTTCTTTTTTCTTTCTTTTATCATTTCTAATTGATAATTTAATGATACTAACTAAATTAAATAAATAAATAATGCCTTCAGCCTGCCTAACCCTCTTTTTTGTTTTGTGGCCAACCATCCATTTACGTGCCTGCAGAATGTAGTAGATGCTGTTAAGTTCGCATATAAAAATTAAAAGAAAAATAAGAATGTAGATGTTTAATTAGTACTGTAATTCACAGTAATTCTAATAAAAAAAAAAAAAAAAACTACTTTATTCTTAGTATGAGTGGTGATCCACCGAGGGCGCTCTCATTGGGTAACGTTTGGGCCTCTAAGCTTCTATCATTATATTGGATTATAAAAATTTTCAATATAAGAAGAGTTGATAATTTTTCTTTTTATGTGTTTGTTTAAATAAGAAGTAAATACGGTATAGAGCTCATGACTCAATTAGGAAGAGAAAACTCACTCATATCTTTTATTTGTTTGTGTCATCATCGCCATGAACTTTTAATATATACAAACATGGTTTTTTAATGCAATTAGATGATGTGGCAAATTTAAGTCATCTAACTATCAAGGGGCCTTGTCAATTTGGTTCATACTATTAGAGAATATCAACCTATTTAAGGATCTCATCTAACAGGTCAAGCTTATAGGTTTAATGGGTTTTTGAGACATACAACTACAGTATTTGAAATCCTCTCTTTCCCCCTTTTGTTTGTTTCTTTAAAACTGTATTTTCAAAATGAGAGAATGATTGAAAGAACTGGTTCTGGTCATTCAAAGGTGGGTGGGCCAAAACATTATACACGTGAAGGTGATGGTCTAAGAAAATTTGTGATCTCATTTAGGGCATCAATCACATTACCATGACAGGGTAAAAGACTTAAACATACCCCGAATTTTCATAAATTGACTTAAACAACACAATTGGCATTTTTCAAAGAGACTTAAACATACCTTGTAGGCTGACCCCATTAGACTTAAACATATTCACACCAATGAAACCTCACATGTGGATTCATTTATAAAAATTATTTTTCCCTTTTGTGGAAGAAGAAGAAGAAAAAGAAATTACTATTATGTTGAAACAAGGGTGCATGGCTAGTGCTCATAAACCAAGACAAACTCGAGAACAATTAGGGCATAGAAGATTAGGCTGTTTTTAACAAAAAAAAAAAAAAAAGATTAGGCTGTTCTGCTACAGTTAAGAAATTGAAATTCAGATGTTAGCTGATCTTGTTTATTGTCAAGATCACAGAGAGAGAGAGAGAGAGAGAGAGAGAGAGAGAGAGAGAGAGAGAGAGAGAGAGAGAGAGAGAGAGAGAGAGAGAGAGAGAGAGAGAGAGAGAGAGAGAGAGAAAGAGAGAGAGAGAAATGGGTACATAACCATGTTTGGTTCATTGCTCTAGGCCTTATTCTCTTAATTCTTACTCATTTTAGGCAAGAATGGGCAAAAATGAATAACATTAAAGTGTTTGGTTACAAAATTCTTGCCAAGGGCCACATTCTTTTTAGAATGAAAAATCAGCCCCATAACGCAAAAATTTACTAGCCTGCAGGATGAAAAATAACCATGCCCTATCTTGCTCATTTCATTCTTTGAAGAAACTCTACCTATAAAACTGTTACCATAGATGTTTACTTTTACGGAAAGCACTTTTATGAAAACACTTTTAAAAAAGTACTGTATGAAAGCACTTTTACAAAAGTAGTTTTATAAAAACACTTTTATAAAAGTACTTTTACATGAAAGCACTTTTATAAAAGTACTTTTACATGAAAACACTTTTATAAAAGTACTTTTACATGAAAGCACTTTTATAAAAGCATTTTTATGGAAGTACTTTTATGAAAGCACTTTTATGAAAGTACTTTTATGAATAAAAGCACTTTTACAGAAGTACTTTTACGAAAATACTTTAATAAAAGTACATTACTAAAATAGTTTTACAAAAGTAATTTTATGAAAACACTTTTACTAAAGCACTTTTATGAAAGCACTTTTATAAAAGCACTTTTACAAAAGTATTTTTATAAAAGCACTTTTACCTAAGTACTTTTACAAATTTTTATAAAAGTATTTTTATGAAAGTACTTTTATAAAAGCACTTTTACGAAAATACTTTTACAAAACATCTATGCCAATTGGTAAACATTAACTATTGGAGACCTAGGATGGCGGTTTGTGAATATACCAATACAATTTTTTTTAAGAATGAAAATGAGCAACATAAGACACGTCAGTCTTAAAGGAATTCATTTTTAGGAAAAAGTGTTTGGTTCATAGCAATATTTTCTCATTCTGCCTATTTTTATCCATTCTTTTCCATTTTAAAATTTTATCTTGGGTGAGAATGAGAAAGAATGAGAATTGAACCAGAAATGACCTTAAGCAGTACCTTTAGTAATAGAAATCATAACTACTAAGCTCTTTGCAGAGCAGGAGAGATTATCAAATCCTATATTCTTATACGTTGAGAGAGCTTGGCGGAAAAGCATAGCTTTAACAAAAATAACCTCATCAAATAATCAACCCTATCAACCATATAAATATAAATAGATAAAAATGAGTATTGGGGCAGGATCTGCTCCTCACAAATGGGTGTCTCATATGCACATCCATCGTGCATTGGGAACATCTCCTGTGAATGATAACAAATAAATACGTGAGATTCCCAATGTATAATAGGATGTATGTGTGAGGCGCCAAGTGTGAGGACCAGATACGGTCCCTAAAACTACTTACAATCACACGTTAACTGGGACACTGAAATACACTCTTGCCGATGTAATGCTCCAAAAGTTATCTGGTAACTACAAACATCACAAGAATTTATTACCTAAACGTATAAATAATTGTTATTCTTTCATTAATTTGACAAAAAGAAAAGAAAAAGAACTCTTGTTTTTGGGGTATCGTCCCATTAAAATACCTCAACTCCTATGAGGGAGCCCACCACACCCACATGGGTTTGAAAATTTTATGCTAGATTTTGAAATTTTGAAAGACAATGAAAGGTAAAAGAGTCATAAGGTATGTTTAAGTCTTTTTTTAAAAGATTTTAGGTACATTTAAGTTAATTTAAGAAAATTCAAGGTATATTGAAGTCTTTTACCCCAAAATTAACAATGGAATTGTATAAAACAAGGCTCAGTATTGGTTTTATCTTTTGTGCGCATTTGGGAGGATTCCCCAAAAACTATGACAAATCGCCTTTTCGGTAAAGCTATCTTAGGTAAGAGTGTTCATAAAAAACTGGAAAAATAAAAAAACTGAACTGAAAACTACAGTTGATCAAAAGAACCGGTTTAGTAATTTTGAAAAATTGAAGGGTCTGTTTGGTTTTTGATTAATCTAAAAAAATGATAATTAATTGAATCAACCAATATATATATATATATATATACATGTGTGTGTATGTATGTATTAATTATTTATAATATATAATATATATATTTATTCATAATATACTTATAAATATAACAAATACAAAAAAATCAAAAAATCGAATCTAATCAATTGATTAACTGGTGGTATTGATTCAAATTCGGTTTGAGGAATTGAAAAAAAAAAAAAAAACTGATAACAGTGGTTTAGTTTCAAAATATAGCCATGATTCTATGAACACTCCTACTCTTACGTAGCTTCTCCGAAGACACTCAGCCAATCCAAAAAGCCCTCCCAAAGAGGCCCTTTATCAATTGGAAATATGTCTAAAAATCAAATTTCCATTAAGTTCATACCTTCAGAAAAATAATCTGGTGCACAATCTTAGATTAGTCCATCTAGAAAAAAAAAAAGCATCCTATTAGGCCAGCAAAACATCAGCATGGCGTAATGTTTCCAAGTCTTTTATGCTCTAACCCTTTTCTTTATGGACTAAATCGTAATTAGAAAACAATTTTTTCTTTTTTAGCCTATCGCCTGACTGGTTTGATTGTTTCAAAATAAATAAATAAATAAGTTCAATCCTCCTGATTCATCTATTAGAACTAAATAAGTTTTGTACCGAATATACGTTGACCAACACTCAGTTGTAGACTGTCTGTTCTCCATATCTTGCCTCGTCGTCCTGCATGCCTGCTTCCGCTTGATCTGCAAATTCTATTTTTCTCATTGTCAACTTTTGAAAATGGTGCAAAAACCACACTTTTGAATTTGAAAGTTCACTTTTGACTAGAATCTTATCAGCTAAACAAATTCATATATCATTTAATCAAATTTGCTTTGACTTTAATTTATCATTTATTAATTAAGTTAATCAAAAAAATCAAAATATTATATATTATGAATAAAATGATTTAGAATTGGCTTGGTTTTTGTATGTAATGAATAAAATAACATCTATGAGACCTAGATAAGTAATTATGTATGATGGGGTTTGATCATTCCATAATAGGGGTGTTTGTGGTGTGATTTGATGTGGTTTAGAGAATATCTTAAATCAAACTAATAAATTGTGGTTTGGGAAATTCTTAGACCAAACCAAACTATTTTAGCATGGAAATCACCAAACTGTTTTATTATAATTTGGTACAATTTCTAATTTGTGTTTGCGACTTTGGACCCTTTTATGAACATGAATAACCAAACCAAACCATTTTTTCTTCTTCATATTTAATTTGACCCAAACAAGTATGCAAATATGTTAATACATAAATCATATGAAATTATGAACATTTGAATAAAGAATAATGGAACATATTTTATAGATAAATCTGTTAATAAGTTTGCTAACAAACAACATATCAGTTTATTGTTAACAATTTAAATATATGCAATTTATAAAAAAAAAAAACAAAAAACATAAGAACAACGTAAATAATCAATTAAATAAATTCAGTAAAAAATCAGAACATGCATTAAAACATTCTCATGTAAATAAACATATAATTGAAGTGGCCAAAATGAGGGAGAGAGAGAGAGAAAGAGATTTGAGTGGTAACAATGGTGGAGCGGCCGACAGCGACAATTAGTTAATATTAAGCAAATGAATACGTGATGTTTTAAAAATTTAAATCCCCTATTTGACTATTTTCAAATGAATACATCCTGTATTAAGGGGTGTTCGATGGTTTTCGAACAATCTTTGACTTGGACCGTCAGACCATTCAGCCTGAAAATCGGTTGAGAGATAGTTCTATTTTTACCCCAACCCGTTTTTTGCCTAAAATTGTTGATTTGATCAGCAATTCTTTGACCTAGGCAGTCAAACCATCAACTCATTTAACCCAGACAATGGTTTTTTATATTAATTATTATTTTAATTTTTTTAATTGTCACAGACCGATTTATTTAATTGGACTGGATGATTGAACTGCTGATCTGGAAACCAGTTGGCCAAACATTGGGGTGTTATCAAATGTGAATCATATAATTTCCATGTCTCCTAACCTCATAAATCAGAAACACAAAACGTGGCTAGTATGAGTGCCATTTTCAGATGATGTTTATTCCAACTCGGAAGGTCTACATTGGTAGACATAAGTACTATTAGTTTGCACCTTCATCTGAATCGGAATGGGGTCTGCACCTCACAGGTACATCCATCGTGCATTGGGAACATCTCTCATGAATAATAATTTATAAATACGAAAGATATTCTCTGATAAGATGCGCATGTGAAGTCGCTTTTAGACGCCCTGTGTAAAGAGCAGATCAGGTCATGTTTGAGTATAAAGATAATTTTTTTAGTAATGTTTTAAAAAGTTCGAGCTTTTATAATGGATGGCTTTTAGCTTAAATCCCCAAGACATTGATACAGAATATGATGAAACAGACAATCAGGGCCCAACCTGTCATGGGCCCATCTAAAACATGCTTTGTATTAAGGTATAAGGAAAAGAAATACATTTTAGATTATTTTTAGCCATTTAATTTCTAGGGTTTCTTCCATTAGCTGCAATTTTCTTTTTTCCTTTTGTTCTTCCTGCTAATACACAATAATAGCTGAACTGGTGGAGTGACTTGCGTCTCAGGCTACTAACGCATAATTGAGATTGAAGTATAAGTATAGAAAACTTATAACATGCGCCATTTATTACACATTCAGAGGATCTGGAACCAGCATATATGGATGGCTCCACCTAAAAGTAAACTTCTTAAACGTTCATCATCACTAGAAGACCTGCTGGCTCTTATAGAAGTGTTTTCCAGCATCTAGAAGACAAATTCAACCACGTTTCAAGCTGATTTGAGGCCCAGTTAATAGAGTTCCATTAAGACACCGGCCCATTGGGTGCTTGTTACCAATCTGTTGACTATTGTTGGGGATAAGTTTTGTGGCTTCATAACCATTGTAACCCCTAAGCCCACAAAATTTTGTCTTTTTATATGCCTCGTGATATTTCTGCTCATGAAAATGTAGATGTGTTTCAAGCTTTAGTCGTCGATCAGTAGTTTACTGCCAATAGAGAAGTGACACGTCCTGTTTAATTAGAAAACCTGAGATGTCTCAATTCCTAGCATGAAGCCGAATCCTGTCCTCTCATGGGTGACCCTAATCACCAATCCCCTTCATTAATTATCTGAGAGATTTTTGTTTCTGTGCAACACACACACACCAATTCATCCTTTGACCTATTTGTCTAAATTGTCTTGAGAACATAGGTTAAGTTTCAGGAGAACTCATCACCTGGATGAGGATGATCACTGAATTCATTGAGTGCATACCACATTTGCTGTGCTGGTTAATACATACGCAATATATATTTCGTTCCAAAAAAGAAAAGTATAAAGCATGTGATATAACTATGTTTTCTTATTTTCGCTATGAAAATCGTTCCGATAAAATTTTTTGAAAATTTTGCTTTGAATAGTAAAAGCACCGCAAACCATTTGGTTGCAGCTACTTCAAAACATCTGCATCATTCTATTTCACACGTGTTTGCATAGTTTATATGTAATTTTTGCACTGGTACGTTATGTATTTGACAACCGGTCCTACAAGAGTTACATTACATGTACCTACTGTCCGAGTTATCGTTGAGCTGGCCCCGAGTGCCATGTGTCACTTCTGTGGCTACCTTATCACCTTGGTCACGTCAGTTCCGCGGCCTCTCTTATTATTTCAATCACGTCAGTTCTGCGTTACCTCCGTAACCTACCTTATTGCTTCAGTCATGTCGGCACCATGTCATGTGGATAAGTGCGATCAAGACAGAAGAATGGATGGGGATAACTCCGTTGGGGATTAGGTCTTATCTCGAAAACCACGGCAAACAACCTTATCCCAACAACCCTGGAAGTCTCATCCAACCAAGACACGGATCCTTGGCTATATAAAAGTATCTCCCGCTCAAGGTAAGGGATCCAACTCTTAATTTCCACTGTTACTTTGCTCAGATCGGCACCGTTCTCTAACTGCTCGGCTTGCCCACCCACCTTTCTTGACTAACTTGAGCGTCGGAGTATCTACCCAGGGATAACTCCTCAGGCCTCTAATTGTTTTTTTGGTTTTAGATCTTGGAACACGACTTTGTCCTTCCACCTTGGCTCCGCTCAGTTGGCAAGATTATTTGACTGTGACCTCGGTTCAAGAACTACCTCGAGTCGAGCAGCATCAGATTGGCACCGTCTGTGGGAATCACACAAAAAGCGATTCCTAATCATCTCTCCGTGCATTCAAGAAAGATGCCAAGAAACACATTTGAATGTTCAACATGTTGATCCCCGTCTCAGGGATCCTACTCTCATCGCAGCCCTCCGCACTGCAAAACTCAACAACCTCAACAGCCAACGAAGGTCAATCCTGCCCAATTTCAGGCAATGCATGACAAGGTCGACCAAATCTTGGCGGTGATGCAGTCATTGGAGTCTACAGCACCGCCTCCTCAGACCGTCCCCTCTCCTGCCCCGATGCATACCACGGCCGATCCTCACCCTAAGGACCCCAAAGCGCGCTGGTCGGACAAGGACAAGGTGCAGCCTGACCAAGAAATGCAACAAACTCCAAGAAGATCGAGCTCCTCGGCCCAGTCCTGCGAACATGACAACCGTAGCAGAACTCATCAGTCCAGTCTCTATCGTCGAGTCTAACTTAGTCAAAGATCACCCAGCAACACCCAAAAAAGAAAAAGCTATGCCTGTTGCAGTTCCAAACAACAGAGATGCAGAGATCTGAGTAACCCTTCCAATGGTACGACCCACAGATCCAAGCAACCAACCCACAAAGGAAGCCACCCTTCACCCAGGACATCGTGGATGAGCTCCCCCCAGCCAATTGGCGAGCCCTACAATTTGAAAGGTACAATGGATCCACAGATCCCAATGACCACCTTGAAGCCTTCAAGGCCCAAATGATGGTGCACGGCTCATCCAAAGGCCTGATGTGCAAAGCCTTCATAGCAACTCTTAAGGACGTGGCCCTAACTTGGTACACCTCCCTTCCCCCGCGCTCCATTTCCTCTTGGAAGCAGCTGGAGAACCAATTCACAGCCAATAAGAAACACTGGAAAACTTCAACAAGTCTCTTCCAAGTGCGGTAGAGGAAAGGGGAGTCCCTTAGAGAATACTTAGCAAGGTTCAACCCCGAAGCCTTACACGTCCGAGTACTGAACTAGTCGGTGGCTATCATAGCCCTCATGCAAGGCCTCCGCTCCTCTCCATTTAGCTTTTCAATCTTAAAGAATCCTCTTCAGGTTTGACAGTGCTAATAGCCCATTGATAATTCTACATTTTGATGCCTTAAGGGCATCATTTCAAGGGTATTTTCGGCCTTAAAATAGTTAAGATGTGCCATTTTCCGAGTTAAATGCAATTATGTAACCTCTAAGGGTCTCTGTGCAAATTATGTAGAAACTGGGAAGTTTTCTAGGTTGAAGTACAGTTTTTGGGAAGCTGGTGTGAAGACCAGCTGAGAGAGGGGGTGTTTTTGTAAAGAACTGAGAACAGGAGGGGGCCTCCAATCTGCTAAACCCATTTAGCGCCCATCCTAGTGTATTACCATGCTCCCCTCTACTTAGGAAACCCTAGGGAGCCTTTTTAACCCATTCTTTTCCTCATTAGCAAACCCTAGCCACCCCAGTTGTGCAATCTCCACCATTCACTTCTTCTAATCTCCACCATCTATTCTAGGGCATTCTTTTTGTAGTTTTTAAACCCTAGGGCACCACCTAACTACTAATCCTCACCATTCAGCCCCTCACCTCCAAATCTCAACCACCCCCTCCATCTTATATCCCAACCATTCAATCTAAGTTGCCACCTATTCTTTTAATCTTAACCCTTCAACCCTAGATGTTCTAATCTACACCCTCCAATTCTAGGCACCCAAATCTCAGCCCTACATAATATTGGGCGCCCTCTCCTTTTATTTTCAGCCATAGGATCACCTCAAAACCATCATAACCACCCATTAGAAACCCTAGGACGTCCCTAACTTTGCTAAAACCTAGCTGCCACCGCCATCTTTCTCCCTATTCCCAGTTGTGTCCACCCTTCTCTATAAAAAGGGTCCCAGGGGCGCTGTAGAAGGGGTTGGTCAATTCACCTAGGTAAGAAGGAAGGCTAATCTTGAAAAGTTTGAGGGTAAAGGAAGAGGACACCCAAGCAAGAGGAGGGGTTCCTACTTGCAGTTCGCCGACACCACTACTGCCACCTCTGGAATCCCAACCATTTTTTTTCTTCAGTTTTAGAATTACTTTCTGTTCTATAGTTTACAGTTTAATTTTTTTCCTTCCTGCAAATTTATTTTTATTAGATTTAATTTGTGTTTTATTTCTTTCTACAGATCTGAAATTTGGCCAAGTAAGACGGAAGGCCAAGCTTGAGAAGTTCGAGGGTCGAAGGAGAGATCCGGAGACTGCTACCTCTGATCGGATTCTCAAACATTTTTATTTCATTCCTTTTATTTATTTGTTTCTATTATTTATTTTTATGCACTTGTTATTCTCAATACTATTTGAATTTGGTTTTATTGAATTCCATTTTTTTCTTTTTAATTAATTAATTTTATATTTCTGCAACTCCACTTGCGTTATCTTCTCCCGAATCTAAATACATAATTATTTTTTCCTCGCTTCCCTGTGGATATGACCCGTTCTCATCACTTTACTGTGTTAGTAGTTGTTTGAGAATCGAAATAAAATTATAAATGTTTAAACTGGTGTTCTGGAGTGTTTAATGACGCGCTTCCGGACACACCAAGTTTTTGGCACCATTGCTGGGGAAGCACGGAGAAAATTTTTTATTTACTTTTTTCGGATTTGTTTCATTATTTTTTTTTTCGTTTGATTACTTGATTCGTTAGGTGTTCTTTTTATTATTTTAATTGTTCCTTTTTCTTAGTTGTTTGCTTTATTCTTTTATGTTTAATTGCTGAATTGCATCTTAGAAATAAATGTTCATGCATTGTAATTAGTTGCATTCATTTTGTTTGATTGTTTTTGTTTAGTTAATCTGTTTAAGGGCATCCAACTTAAATAAGATAAGGCGGGGATTTCATCACCCTTCCTTGGCCCAAAAATCACCACCCTTCACGTGCGATTCACCCTAACCCTAATTTAAAATTTGGATAACAAGATCCTTTAGGGAGCCTCACATTTGGTTCAAAGGTGTGCTGAATTTTAGGGAAGCTTGTAATTATTTTCCATAACCGGCCGTTGGTCTCAAAGGAAAGAGGTTAAACGGCTACGCCTAAGCGGGTTTTGTGGTTACTTAATTAGGTCATTGCGAGAGCAAGGGGAGCCTCCCACATTCCCACCTCTTACCTGGCTAACCAAAGGGATTGGTGTAATTCCAAGTGAACCTAAAAGGATTCACATTTGTTGAACCACAAGTTTAGGAAACCCTAGGTCAGTCCCTAGGTCGTGTGGTTGATTTGTTTGCCTTTAAAAAAAAAGAAGAAAAAATTTTTAAAAATTCCAACTTGAATTTAAATTTTAGGAATTTAAATTTTAAAATTTGAAGATGAATTTAAATTTCAAATTTAAAAAAATAATAATAAAATAATAAAATTTTAAAAATTCAAATTTGAATTTGAATTTCAAAATCTAAGTTTGAAATTAAATTTCAAAAAATTTAAATTTCGAATTTCAGAAAAAAAAAGCGAAAAAAAAAACAAAAAAAATTAAAAAATCAAATTTGAATTTAACTTTTAGGAATTTAAATTTAAAAATCTAATTTTGAATTTAAATTTAAATTTCAAACTTAAAATAAAAAAAATTAAAAAAATTAAAAGAAAAGAAAAAAAGAAGAAGAAAAAAATTAAAATTAAAATTTGAGTTTAAATTGCAAAATTTAAATATCAAAATTTAATTCAAAAAAAGGGGGGGATTAAAACAAAATTAATTCAACGGTCGGAGTTTGTGGAATGAGAAACTACTTCCAACCTAAGCCATAGATAGATTGGAACCATGTGTCTCGACAACTAGACAGGATTTAATGGGATGGCCCATAGAATTGACCAAGTCCTTGCATATTGTCAACAAAGTGGCCCATACCCAACCTTGTTAGCTTATCCATCATGCTCCATCTACGCAAGCCCAGCCCATCATGTTAGCAAGTGCCCTACGACAGGCTCATGTCAACTAATCAGTCCAAACCAAGTACATGTGGCCAACAGATTTTTCCAACCCAATGATAACCCACTCTTTAGTCCATATGACCCTGGGTGGGAAAATCAGCCCAACTTCACTTATAGGGCCCAAGCCCAAGAAACCCCCCTACCAGATGTGCACTCTCAATGGTCTAAAGGCCTGACCCACTAGGAGTACAATGATTACCTTGGGACTTAACCAGCTCAACCATGTCAAACCTACACACAGTCCCAACAGTACCATTCATCTAACTCCATGGCCCAACAATTTCAAAGGCCACAAGGGCAAACCCAATTCCAGCAGATGTATCCTAGGAACCAACCGGCCCAACTGTGTCAGGCTTACCCTCAACCTCCTCAGACCCATACAGTAGATGACCAATTTATGCAACTTCAGCAGCTGATCTTAAATCAGCAGCAGTCCATTGATAGATTAGAAAGCCAAATAGGACGGCTAGCCGAAGCTAAGGCGAGGAGAGAAGTAGGGCAAATACCGAGTCAACCGGTTGCGACTCTTAGAAATCATCCATCGGGTTTTCCTCCACAACAAATTCAACCACCTCCTAAGAACCCTCAGCCTAAAATTGCCAAAGCTGTTACAACCTTAAGGAGTGGGACGATGTTAGAGGACTGGTGTGAGAAAAAGAGAGTTAATGAAGAAGAAAAGGAGCAGGAAGACCCTAAGTTGGAGGAGAAGAAGAAGTAAAGGAAAACATAGAAGAAGAGCCCATAATGAACCAACCCGTAGTTCCCTTTTCAACTGCACTCACAGTCGGGCCAGTGCGAAAGAAGAAAGAGACTCGCAACGAGGAGAGCGGGGAAGTCCATATTAACTTCCCTCTCCTTGACGCAATCCAACATATCCCGGCCTATGCCAAGTTTTTAAAAGAGCTAGGTAGTCAAATGATGGAGCCACGATTGGCCCCACAAAGAATAATGCTCTCGGTTGCAACTCTCCTAAACCACTTTCCCCGAAAAATGAAATACCTTAGTGCTCCATATTAACTTCCCTCTCCTCGACGCAATCCAACATATCCCGGCCTATGCCAAGTTTTTAAAAGAGTTGTGTACTCAAATGATGGAGTCACGATCGGCCCTACAAAGAATAATGCTCTCGGCAGATGTTAGTGCAACTCTCCTAAACCACTTTCCCCGAAAAATGAAAGACCTTAGTGTTCCTCTCATAAGTTGTGTCATCTCTAGAATCACCTTCGATCGAGCCTTATTGGATCTAGGGGTCAGTATAAATATGCTTCTGTCCATTCATGACAAGTTCACAATTAGCGAGTTAGAACCTACCCCGGTAATTCTACAACTCACTGATTGGTCAGTCAAGACTCCTCTAAGTGTTATTGAGGACGTCATTGTCAGGATAGAGGGTTGTCACTTCTCAGTGGATTTCATCATCCCAGACATGACCCTAACCGAGGAACTGAACCACATCCCAATAATCTTAAGATGTCCATTTCTAGCAATGGCCAATACAAACATCAATTGTAAATCGGGAGAAATGAACATTTCATTAAGGGAGCAGAAAGTCCAATTAAACGTTTTTAGTGCCTCTAAGTATCCAAACCTAGGGGAAGACGAGTGCAAGGTGGATATAGTGGACAATCCTTTAGATGCCTTGTCTACACCTTGGTTAGCCCAATCTGAACCCTATTTGTCAGAAGATGAAAGCGAGTCAGAGAGTTTAGATGAAGAAAGTGCGTGAATGTGTTTGATTGAAGATGTTAAACTTAGCGTTGGTTGGGAGACAACCCAACGTAATTTTTAGATTACTTTTAGCATTTGAGTTCTTTTTCTTTTCCTGATTTGAGACCAGGTGGAAAACCTTGAACCCCTCAGGAAAATCCTATCCATTGTTCCCCTTTGGCCCAAATCCTTTTTGCATCATTCTAGTCATGCCATTGGGGACAATGGCATTTAAGTTGGGGGTGAGAGAGAGAAAAAAAATTGAAAAAGAACAAAACAAATTGAGAAGCTAAGCCTTTAAATATATAGAATTAAAATTTCACTGAAACATTTTTAAAATTTTTCCATTAAAAGAGATTCTCAAACAGAAAAAGTTGAGGGAGCTGATAAAAGAATATTGAATTTTGTAGAAATTGGTAGCAAGTGATAGGAGTAAAAATTGGTCTTATTTGAATATTGTTGAAACTGTTTAGAAATTGGAAATTACTCCCAAGTTTGCCCCTGCCAAGATAAAAAGAGAAAGATTAAGAAATTAGACAAAAAATTTTCAAATTGTTAAGAGACAGTGGACTACCCTGAATAGTGTTGAAAAAAAAAGAGAGAATAAAAGGTCAATAGACACCCTAGACTTAGTAACCGGGTCTCTTCACCTAAGTGTCGAGATTTGCGTCAAACGGAAAAGGGAATTCCAAAGACAATCACCTAACACTTAGTAACCGGGTTTCTTCACCTAAGGCAAGTGTCGAGATTCGCGTCAAACGGTGGAAAGTAACAAAAAATATGCATATAAAGTTCAGGGGTAGAAATCTACTGTAAAAAAATGATAAGAAGAATACATGTTTGATTTTAAAAATCAATCTCAATTTATCAAGACAGTCTGCAAATGGAAGGGTAAATAAGATTTTTAATCCAAGTTTCTGTAATATTCAAAGTAAAACAGTTTTACCCCTAAAGCCCAATACCTATCTATACAGAGTTTAAGAATGTTGGAATCAGGATGCTTGACTAATTCTGTCAGGGATGATCTTGAGATGGGAATGATCTCTATGCTTAGTGTAATTTTAAGGCTGCATTGCTAAGGGACTAGCAATGTTTAAGTTGGGGGTGTGAAAACTCTGCATTTTGATGCCTTAAGGGCATCATTTCAAGGGTATTTTCGGCCTTAGAATAGTCAAGATGTGCCCAGTTAAATGCAATTATGTGACTTCTAAGGGTCTTTGTGCAAATTATGTAGAAAATTGGGAAGTTTTTTAGGCTGATGTGAGTTTTTGGGAAGCTTTTTAGGCTGATGTGAGTTTTTGGGAAGCTGGTGTGAAGACCAGTTGAGAGCGGAGGTGTTTTTCTAAAGAACTGAGAACATGAGGACGCCTCCTATCTACTAAACCCAGTTGGCGCCCATCCTACTGTATTAACATACTCCCCTCTCCTTACCAAACCCTAGGGAGCCTTTTTAACCCATTCTTTTCCTCCTTAGCAAACCCTACCCACCCCCAATTGTGCAATCTCCACCATTCCTTTCTTCTAATCTCCACCATCCATTCTAGGGCATTCTTTTTGTAGTTTTTAAACCCTAGGCACCACCTAACTACTAATCCTCACCATTCAGCCCCTCACCTCCAAATCTCAGCCACTTCCTCCATCTTATATCCCAACCATTCTAGTGTGCCACCTATTCTTTTAATCTTAACCCTTCAACCCTAAATGTTCTAATCTACACCCTCCATTTCTAAGCGCCCAATTCTCAGCCCTACATAATATTGGGCGCCCTCTCCTTTTATTTTCAACCATAGGATCACCTCAAAACCATCCTAATCATCCATTAGAAACCTTAGGGCGTCCCTAACTTTGCTAAAACCCAGTTGCTGCCCTCATCTTTCTCCCTATTCCTAGTTGTGTCCACTCTTCTCTATAAAATGGGTCCTAGGGGCCCTGTAGAAGGGGTTGGTCAATTCACCCAGGTAAGAAGGAAGGCTGATTTTGAGAAGTTCAAAGGAAGAGGAAGAGGAGGACGCTTAGGCAAGAGGAGGGGTTACTACTTGTAGTTCGCAGACAACACTACTGCCACCTCTGGATTTGAATCCCAACCATTTTTTTCTTCAGTTTTAAAATTACTTTTTGTTCTCTAATTTCCAATTTAATTTTTTCCTTCCTACAAATTTATTTGTATTAGATTTAATTTATGTTTTATTTCTTTTTGCAGATCTGAAATTTGGCCAGGTAAGATGAAAGACCTAGCTCAAGAAGTTCGAGGGTCGAAGGAGAGATCCAGAGATTGCTACCTCTGATCGGATTCTTAGACATGTTTATTTCATTCCTTTTATTTATTTGTTTCTATTATTTTTTTTATGCACTTGTTATTCTCAGTATTGTTCAAATTTGGTTTTAATGAATTCCATTTTTTTTCCTTTTTATTTAATTAATTTTATATTTCTACAACTCCACTTGTGTTCTTCTCCCAGATCTAAGTACATAATTATTTTTCACTCGTTTCCCTATGGATACGACCCGTTCTCATCACTTTTACTACGTTAGTGATAGTCTAGGATACGACCCATTCTCATCCCTATGGACGACCCGTTTCCCTATAATTTTTCACTAGGAATAAAATTATAAATGTTTAAATTGGTGTTCTGGAGTGTTTAGCAATCTGCTTCCAAACATACCACCCACGCCAAAAAATACATCAACGCTGAAGAAGACCCCAAGAAGATAGTCTAGGTCGGGTCTCTCCTAGATGATCGTCTTCGAGAAGATCTTGTGCAACTGCTAAGGGACCATGCCGACGTATTTGCTTGATCGGCGGCGGACATGCCAAGGATCAACCCCAAGGTCATGACCCACTGCTTAAACGTCGACCCATGCTACTGACCAATTAAGCAGAAGAAGCAAAGCTTCACCGTAGAATGGTGACAAATAATCAACGAGAAGGTCCAAAAGCTGATCAACGCCGACTTCATCTGGGAAGTAAAGTACCCAGACTGGCTGGCCAACATGGTGATGGCGAAGAAGGCAAACGGGAAGTGGAGAATCTACATCTACTTTACTAACCTAAACAAAGCTTGTCCCATAGACAGCTCTCCCCTATCAAGGATCGACCACCTCATCGACACAACGATGGGGCACAAACTCCTGAGTTTTTTGGATGCACTCTCAGGTTATAATCAGATCCAAATGCATCCCGACGACCAGGAGAAGACTGCCTTCATCATAGACTGTGAACTCTACTACTACAAGGCCATGTCGTTCGGCCTCAAGAACGCTGGTGCTACCTATCAGTGGCTGGTGAACAAGGTGTTCAAGGATCAACTCGGCCGCAACATCGAGGTGTACATCGATGACATGCTCGTGAAAAGCAAGAAGGCCAAGCACCACCTGGCCGACCTCAAGGAAGTCTTCGGCACCCTCAAGAAGTACAGAATGAAGCTGAACCCGACAAAATGTGCCTTTCGGGTCGGCTCCGAAAAATTCTTGGGGTTCATGGTCGCACAACGGGGAATTGAAGCCAATCCACAAAAGATCCTGGCCATCCTCGACATGCTGTCGCCTCAGACCTACAAAGAAGTGCAGTGTCTCACTGCACGATTAGTCGCCCTCAGCAGGTTCATGTCCAAGTTCGTAGACCGGTGTCTGCCCTTCTTCAAGGCCCTAAAGAAAATGAAAAACTTCCAATCGACCGAGGAATGTGATCAGTCCTTCCAGGAGTTGAAGAGGTACCTAATCTCGTCGCCTCTCCTTACAAAGTCGTGCCCTGGGGACGAGGATGTTGCTTTACCTCTTGGTTGGAGATGAGGTGGTAAGCTCAATACTAGTCAAGGAGGAAGACCGGGTACAAAGGCCGATCTACTACACCAACAAGGTTCTCAATGGTGTGGAGACCCAGTACACAAACTTAGAGAAGGTAGCACTGGCCCTAGTCATCGCGGCAAGGAAGCTCAGACCGTACTTTGAAGCTCACAATACCTGGGTGCTTACCGACTGATGTTGCACAATGTAGATGCTCCCTCGTGTACTGTGATTCAAACTCTGACAGGATGTCGACCTGGATGGCCGAGTGTCCGAGCTGATGCGTACTGCAAGGAATGGAAGATGAGAGTGCCCAAGTGTCTTTTACTTGGGGAGGGCATTCCGATGCTTAAGTTAGTAGGTGTTTGGGAAGTTCTTTGAAAGAGTGAGAGAGCTCTAGAAGGTTTAATGCGCATACCATTCTGGGTGGAGGTATATGCGGCCGAACCCCCCTTCCGAGGGCGACTACATCCTCAGGGGGATACATGGAGGTATATGTGGAGACCACCCCGACGCCCGAACCCTGGCTCACAATGCACTCCGGCAAGGTTACTAATGGCTGACCATGAAGTAGGATGCAGCCTAGCTCGTCAGAAAGTGCGACCACTGTCAAAGACACTCCAACCTTCATCAACAACCAACTGTCCCTCTAAATCCAATCACCAGCCCATGGCCCTTTGCACAACGGGGGATGGACATCCTTTGACCCTTCCATACTGCAGTCGAGCAAAAGAGGTTCCTCCTAGTCATTGTGGACTAGTTCACCAAGTGGGTGGAAGTCGAGGCCTTGGCATGCATTACCGCACATAATGCCCAGAATATCTTTTGGCAATGTATTGTATGTCGCTTTGGTATTCTTCGGGTTCTCGTCACTAACAACGGCACGCAGTTCACTGAACAGAAGTTTGAAGCACTCTGTACTGACCTAAAGATCAACCACCGGACTACGACCGTACACCGACCTCAGAGTAATGGGTAGACTGAAGTGATCAACCGAACCCTACTGTATGGCCTAAAAGCCAGACTTAACCAGGCCAAGGGAAAGTGGGTTGAGGAGTTGCCCAGTATTCTATGGGCGTACAGGACCACTCCGCGAACAACTATCGGAGAGACGCCCTTCAGCCTAACCTATGGGGCCGAAGCTATGATCCCCGTGGAAATAGGCTCGCCTACTCTTCGGGCTGAGTTCTACAACAAGGAACAGAACAACTAGGACCGCCGACCTAGTAGAAGAAGCACATGACCGAGCACACCTCAAGATGGTTGCGCAGTAGAAAAGGATGGACAAGTACTACGACTCCAAAGTCCAAAGAAGAGAGTTCAAAACCAATTTGGAAAGGACCCTATAGAGTCACCAAAGTGATCGGACTTGGTACCTACAAACTAGAAGACCTCGACAGCAGGCCCATACAGAGGAGTTGGAATACCGGGAACCTCAGGATGTACTATCAATGACTCAACACTAATAAAGAGTTTTTTTCTTAGACTCATTGTTCAACAAGCATTGCACAACACATACTAAACAACACACACTACTTAGCATACTGCACAATGTATGCCGCGCAACACACGATATCCAACTGAACTCTCATTGATTGGGGCACTGGCGCATTGACTCGGTTGACTTATAACATACAGATCCCACAACGCATAGCCACAGGCTGTCTCAGTAGCACATAGCCGACCAACCCAGTTGACTCGGCTGATTGACGACTAGAGCCCAAAGCAGGGAAGAACTTTCCTACCTCCGAAGGCCAAAGGGCGGTCACCGATCTCCGCACACCCCACTGATGAAGCATTAGATCAGAGCTAGCTGAAGAACAGCTAGCCCATGAATAGCCGAAAGCTCCCGAGACGTGTAACTGAGCATCCCCCAATAGATGAGAGCTCGGACAATACTTCGGCCAGGCAGGCCGAAGACTGAAGATCTCGGCCATCCCAGACCTCAATCATAATAAGATCAAGGCCTACGATTTGGTTCAGAAAAATAAAAAAAAAGAGAGAGAAAAGCAAAAGCACACAAGATTGGAACCAAAAAGCATCTTTTCCATTAATTAAGAAGTTTGTACAGGGTTTTGGGCTCGGCATATCGAGCCGTTTAAATCATTATAAAAAAAAAGAGAAAAAGGAACAACAGGAACAAGAACAAAACAATACAAAGTAGCAACAACAATAACAGCAAAAGCGGACAAGCACTTCAGTCCTCGACAGGGCAGTCCACGGCCTCCTCGGGCACTTTGGTGGTAATGGTGTCGCTATCGTTTGGAGTATTAGGGTCGTAAGGCCCCAAGCTTTGCACGGTCTTAGCAGTGTCGGGGAACCGTTGAAGATCCCTGTCCCAGTAAAGGTTGAATTCCATGTCGAAGGATCGTGTCGCGAAGTCACCCATCTCATGTTGATACTCCTAGGAGGATTTGAACCGAGCAATTGCCTCCTTCAGCTCATTGACACACCCCTTTAGCCTGCACACCGTCTCAAACCACTCATCAATGTTGCGCTTCAGCTCGACAACCTCATCTTCCAGGGCGACTATCCGCACACTTGTTGCCTCGAGCTCAGCCAACCGAGCCTTTAGGTCAGGACCTCGGTGTGGCTTGCCTCATAGAGACGTAGCACTGACCGAAGACGATCGACCACTGTGACCATCGAACAAGCATTCTACAAAAAAGAAACCAAGTGTCAACACAACAACTTCAATTGACCAAAAAAGAAACCAAGTGCAAACGAAGGCTTACCGATGTGGCTTGAAGAATGAGCACGCTCTCTAGGGCGCCGCTCATAGACTCCGCTGCCTCCCACCTCATGGCTTGCGTCAAGATGCCATGGAGAAGCTACTTGGGTACACCCTCCATTCCGAACCCGTCCTTAGAACGGACGTTCCACTACGACTTGTAGATGGGCGGACTACCGCCCTTTGGCATGTTCCCCCACGGGGAAGGGGGGTGAATGGCTTGGGTGCCCTCCTCCGGGTTGACCACCATGACCTCTTCCTTGGCCGCCTGCTGCCGCGCTCTCTTTTTCTACCAGTGAGTCCTCTCAGTAGACCTCGACGACATCACCTTGGGTCGAAACTAGGCCCCTTGAGCAGCTCGGTTGTGCTTGTCTTACCCAGCCCTCATTCAATGGAGAATTTCCTCACGACTTGCCATCTTAGCACCTGCATGCGACAAACAATGGATCAATACCAGTCAAACACCAAGTGAAAGAAAAGAGATCGACAGAACCGAAGCGACAGTACAGACTAGCCTCCTCACTCATCAGCCCAGCATGCATCAGCATAGAGAAGGACGTGTAATGCATCACATCAACCTATCCCGATCATTCCTATTGCTGCCCTCTCTTGCTCAGTGAGTCGGGCCAGCTCGGGCTGCTTCACCTTCGTCTTTGGCTTCTGAATCTCGGCCAGCAGAGGCGAGCTCCCGGGACAACGCATGAAGAAGTTCTCCAAGTGCTTTACCGAGGACGGGGTCCCGACCAAAACTTTAATACGTTGTCGGGCCGAGAAGTAATAGTACCCCTGCTGGTGGTGCTTCAGTAGAAATAAGAGACCACCCTCAAAGTAATCTCAATGTTATGGATGAAGCAATAAGACAAGATACCGATTAATAATCTAAAAGAGTTCGACATCAACTGAACGGGTTGTACTCGGTACCACCCGAATACTTTGATAAGACCCTCATACAGAGGGAACCTCAGCCAAGATTCTAGGCTCTTCTCATACATAGAGTTCGCCTGGCCAAGCATATGTAGGCCTCTCACCAGTTCCTGGGCATCGAACTTCGTACCCTTCTGGAATGCAATGTAAAGCCTAGATCCGAGCCACGTCCCTGGGCGACAGACTACATGACGTGGTCCCAAATCGACGACCAGCCCGTAAAGGAAGGTCGACCTCCTCGGTCGACGGCCCTGCTTCACCCTCATCAACCTCGACATCCCTCTTTGAAGTGACCTCCTCGAAGTCCTCAGCTTTGGCCCCTGGCCATTAGCCTCAGGAACATCGAGCGTGACAGCCTCAGTGAGAGACCCCGGCTTGAACTCAAAATAGGAAGTGGAAGAGGAACTGGAAGAAGAAGAAGAGGAAGAAGAGTGGGGAGACAAGGAAGACATCTTACCAAGCTTTGAAAGGTTAGGACTACGGAGTTGAAGCAAACACCGAGCACCTAAGACTACTTCTCGCTGAACTCTAAGCGCAACTTCTTTCGCAAATGACAAAGTATGAATGTTCTTCACCCCCTTTTATAGGGGCCCCAATGGTCCAAATCAAGGCAAGACCAACGGCGTGTATCAAACGCCACCCTTTGATAGCTCGGGAAGATGAAATGACGGCAATGACCTTCGCATGCCTGTAACCTCGGGAAGATGAAACGTCACTTCCGTCATCATGACGCAAGCGTCAAACCGGCCAGTTCACCCAAAAACCGGTTCAATTCCGAGGTCCTCTGCTCAGATGGTGCGCTCAACCTGACTGAAGAGGTCAAACCACGCCACACCGTGGCCGAGCACTACACTCTTCGACTTCAGAACTGGGGGAGTGGTGTTCGGGTTATGGTTGAGCTAGCCCCGAGTGCCATGTGTCACCTCCTTGGCCACCTTATCACCTTGACCACGTCAGCTCTGCGGCCTCCCTTATCACCTCGACCATGTTAGCTCTGTGGCCTCCCTTATCACCTCGACCACGTCAGCTCCGCGTCACCTCGCGACCTACCTTATCTCTTCAGCCATGTCGGCACCACGTCATGTGGATAAGCGCAACCAAGACAAGAGAATGAATGGAGACAACTCCACTGGGATTAGGTCTTATCCCGAAGACCTCGGTGGACAACCTCATCCTAACAACCACGAAAGCCTCACCTGACCAGGACACGAATCTTTGGATATAAAAATGTACCTCCCGCTGAAGGTAAGGGATCCAACTCTTGATTTTCACTATTACTCTGCTCAGACCAGCATCATTCTCTAACTGTTTGGCCCGACCACCCACATTTCTCGACTAAATTGAGTGTCGGAGTATTTACCCGAAGATAACTCATTGGGCATTTGACTATCTTCTTGGTTTCAGATCTTCGAGCATGGTTTCATGCTTTCACCTCGGCTCTGCTTAGTTGGCATGATTATCCCACCTGAACCACCTAATGACACATTGCATACTAAAAATTTCCATGTCCCCACTGTTGCTTGTACACATAATACTTGGCTAAGCATGGAGTTCACATGTTGAATGTGTCAATGCCAGGTTGCCTCGTGGACTTCACTACATGACACGTGGCACTTAAAAAGTTGATACTTGATAGCAACCGTATATATACAATGTTAAAAAATAAAGAAAAAATGTTGTACATCCCCAATGAACAATTTGTAATAAAACGTCTACTAGTGCAAATATGTCTCAAGTCTCAGCCACATAGAAACCTATTAAATATACCATTTTTTTCTTTGGCTTGCACACATAATCTACCAATTAGCAGGTTCCCTGTCACTATTAGGGTAATAATAATGTGATGCATCTTCCCCCCTTACATGAAAGTGATCATCTCCATATATAGAATAGATGTCTTCGTCCTCCAATTATTCCATCTTTTTCTTCTTCTCCAATATGCAATTCTTCAATCGCCTTTTTAATACCCTCGAATGTGGTTTTCTTGTTTAAAGTTACATTTAGTTGGCGAGTGAACTCACCAACTTCTGGCTTGAGGGTGCATAGTTCATTGTTAATGTTGTTTTTTCTCAATTGACAATGGTTGTCAATAGAGGGATGTAAATGGATGGGATCACATTCGAATAAGGGTATTGAATTCGACCCGACATTGTTTATTTCGGATTCAATTCAATCGGATTTGATAGGACTCGATTTGAATTCAAATTTTATTGGTAAGTCGAATCTTCGGATCTAGACTTATTTTTTTATTTAACTAATAAATTATTAAAAAAAAATTAAAATATACTAATTTAAATAAAATAAAAATAAAAAATACAAGTATTTTTTAATTATTAGAGTTCGGTGATTCCCCACATTCCTTTTTTAGATATTTCTTTTCCCCTTTATTTTCTCTTCTCTCCATCATTCTCGGACTCCCCCAATCATCCGGTGATCCCTTGTTCCCAATCTTCACTGCCAATGAAGCAAAACTGAACGTAGTAGCCTTCGTCGGGATCTTTCCTACCTAAGTCTCACGAAAAATCTAGTAAGCCTCAGATTGCAAGCACCGATCGTCATTGTTGTCCAAGTAGAAGGTTACCCTGCTGCAACATCTCGTTTTTGGCCATAAATTGATTCAAGTAATGCCCATTGTCCCCTGTGATTCCTCTCCTTTCATTCTCTTTCATTTCATATATATATATATATATATATATATATATATATTTATCTTCTCCATTCTCTGTTGAACGGCGCTTAACCGCTGGCCATTAGAAACGGCGATGAAGCATGGCCGAGCCGATCTCTATAAAATCCGTGGTTAACGGCAAACGGTGTTGCCAAATTTCTTTGTATCACTTTTTTTTAGTATCGCTATCATGTTTCAAGTCTTGATGATCTTTCTTTTGGTTTTAATGACCGGGTACTTCTTATTGACTGTCTATCATGGCTTCCGCATCTAGGATCAGTTTGAATATGGGTCTGTCGTGCCCCCATCTGCTGTCCGTTTAGTTTGAGCGTAGTGTTTCGTTGTTTCAAACCACTTGAATGGGATATTTTAGTGGTAAAATGGTCTTTCTGTTCAATCTCATAGGACTATAAGGGATGGATCCCGATTGTTGAGTTAACCGGAGTTGGAGAAAACCATCGCTGTGATATGCCCTAGTCGGTCAGTAAGAACTCATTTGCTATATAAGAATAAAGGACAATAATAATAATAAAAAGAAGGGAAGAAGGCAAAGAACAACGGGGAAGAAATACAGAAGCCTAAATAATCAACTGGGGAGGTAGTTTAGATTAATCACAAAAAAAGAAATAAAAAAGAAAAAAAAGAGAGTAAAATAATAAAAAAATATAAAAAGTGAAATAATAAATAATAAAATAATGAATGAATTAGGTGAAAGCGGATGAAAGGGAGTGGTTAGTACATTTGATTACTTAGCCCCGTTTGATGTGTCTTTCTGTGCAGTCTTTCGGCTGCTTACAAGTTGGAAAGACCGAAAATCAGTCTATTCCCATTGGCATGCGGAAGATTTCGTCGCCAAAAGATAAGGTGCTAAAAAGACATGGGAAGTCTATTTTGGACTGATTTCGGGAAACTCCAAATGAAGTTTCCTATGTCTTTTACGTTTTAATCTCACACGGAAAGACCCGAAATGACACACGGAAAGATGCACGTCTACCAAACGTCTTCGGGCTGCCCAGAATTTATGCCGAAAGCTCAATGTGTCTACTGACTGTCAAAGCTACAAGAAGATCTTCTCAAAAAGACTTGCCAAATGGGCCCTTAATTAATAGAAGAAAGAATAAGCTACTAATAAACATGAAGTAAACAAGAAATATAAAAAAAAAATCAAAATCAAGAAATTAAGGAAAATTCTCTTTCATGTTGCTTTACTCTTGTAGAACCTGATAGGTAACAACTCCATTTCCAACTCAAGTGAACAGAATTTTGACATTCACATACATATACATGAAGGATTCAAACATATCAAACATAAACACTGATGGCTTAAACAAACTAAAAACAACTCAGAATGGAAAATGGAGACATATCTGTCACATAATAAACCCACCATAAGTTGATTAAAAGTTTAAAACACTGTCAACCCCACACAACCATGACCAATTATCAAGTAACCAGCCATTGTACAACACCAATGCATAAAAATTAATAGGAAGAACATAAAACATTAATGAATGCAAAGTGGAAAACCAATGTTCAGTTTCAAAAAATATTCACCAGTTTGAGTTGGAACAGTATGAGAGGGGGTTTCAGTTATGAAGTCACTTTGGAATATTAATGCATCAATAGTACCATGGAAAATAGAATCGGATGCATTACAATGGAACCCAATGAAACCCAGGCGATTTATTCACAAAGAACCAATATTTCACAATGAAAGCCAGCCGGTTCATTCACAAATACCCAATATTTCACAATGAAAGCCCAGTCAAAGCATAGAAATCGAACACATCAATTGCATTACAGTATAGAGCACAAGACAATAACGGCAATACAAATAACATTTATTCGGAAATGAAACTCCAGTTTATGCATTACAAGAAAATATGAGGTATTAACAAAAAACAAATGGTGGAAATCAACATAGGTATTAAGGCCCTGTTTGCTTTTTGGTAAGTTATTTATCTGGGTAAATGTACTTTTTCGGGTAAGTCTTTCCTGGAAAACATTTATCCGAGTAAGTGCATTTACCCAGGTTCTTTTATTTCCCATGCAATTAAGGCAATGACCATTTTAGCCATAAAAATTCATTATTACAAGGGGCACTTTTGCCCTATTCAAGTGTTGGTGGCAGTTTTCCCCCAAGGTGGGAAAGTTATTTATCCACCTAGAAAATGGGTATCACGTACCCAGATAAGTGATACTTAGAAAAATAAATTTTCCCTGATCTCTACATAAATCTGAAAAAAGAACATGGGATTTTTGGTCAATGGGATTTTTCCCCCTCTCAAAATCAAGACAAAGAATGCCCCTAACAAGAACGAGCAACATTTGCCGAAGTAGAGGGGGATGGTAGGAGCATGTGTATGATGCCCATACCCAACGATTTATAGCGTGATTACAGTAGTTTATCTGGCAAGAAACTTTGAGAACGAAACCTAATGATTCAATGGCTTATTCGAGCATAAAATGTAAAAAAAAAAATAGCATGAGTTTATTGGTGTCAATGCCAAATCGTCAGAAGATCAAGTTGGTGTTTCTGGCAAACGAATCGGAAATGGTGGAAGAACACAATCTAGTTGTGAGGTGTAGCAGAGGGCTAAGTTCGAATAGGGTTGGGTTGTCGTCAAAGAGGAACCCGAGACCAGATCTGCTCCTGACACTTGGCGCCTCACATGCACATCCTATTATTCATTGGGAACATCTTCCATTCTTATTAGTTATTATTCACGGGAGATGTTCCCAATGCACGGTAGATGTGCATGTGAGGCGCTCATTTGTGAGGAACAGATCCCGTCACAGACCAAATTGGGCAAATAATAAATACAGATTTTTGGATTGCAATCCCCCTCAGAAATCTGAATTACATTTTAGCTTGTCAAAAAAGCACCAAGCATGAAAAGCCGGTTTGTGTTTTTTGTATTTTTTAAAAGCATGGAACATGCCAAACAAACTCGAAGTCAAATTTTTTGTACTTTTATAATTCCAAAAGTATGAAAATACTTAAAAAAAATACCACCAAACAAGGCCTAAGATTTTCAACTTTTTTCAAAAGGGATTTCATTTGAGAGAGATGGAGTCTATTTTTGGGTGGAAAACACAAACAATTCAAATAAACTGAATTAAGAGACTAAATTGGACTGGTCACTACATGCAGCCACTGAGAGCCATCTTGGCATTCCTTCAACAAAATAATTCTGGGCAGAAAAGCCATCAACAGTAAGTCTGTGGACCACCTCATTTGCAGATCGAGGAATCCAGTTGAAATCAAAAGCTCTTCCTTTACCCAACAATCTCACATCCTGGCAAATAAATAACAGATCACGATGACAATTTGTATTAGTAGCATACATATTGTCAATTAAAGCCTTGCAATCTGATTCAAAAACAACCGAATCCATGTTCAGAGAGAGAGAGAGAGAGAGAGCTGTTTTCAGAGCCTCTAACAGAGCTTTAGCTTCAGCGATTAAAGGGGAGGTAGCTTGCACTGGACCAGACTTGGTGATCAGTTATACACCGGCGTGATCTCTGAACACAAAACCAAAAGATACCTTATTTGAATTGATAAAACCACCATCCACATTTGCTTTGATACTGCCTTTTCTCGGTGGGTTCGAAAAAGGAGACTAGGCTTGGGAGGCCCCTCAGCCTCTGAAGAGTTTCCCAATTTCGGAAACCAGTTCTGAGATCTCTCCACAATACATCTGCGAATAGAACCAATGACATCAACAGGATTAGTCTCTAGATTCTCAAATAAACAAGTGTTTCTATCTTTCCAGATTTCCCATGAGCATATTGCACTGTTGGCTAGAATATCTGCATTTTTTTCCACCAAACTCCTTAAGAAGATAGGTAAACCAATTGCCAAAACAATCAAAATGACTGAAATTATTCAGATTAGTTCCTGCTCCCGACCATATGCATCTTGCCTTATCACAATAAACTAGAGCATGGAGAATAGACTCATTACTAGCATCACATCTTTCACAAATAATAATGAGGGTGGCCTCATCTCATCTAAGGTACTCTTCCCCAATGTCGTTTGTCCCACTTCCGCCATTAATTATTGAACCAAGCCTTGCGGAGTGCAGACACCACCGTAAGTCATTAATTCTGTAACCCTAAGCAAAGATACGAGGTTCTACTATTGAAGCTGGAGGGCTCCTACCTTACAGATTAAAACCAGTCTTAGGATGAGGGTACCCTCGTAATAAGAGTTGGAACTGGGAAGGCGAGACGATGAGTCTAGATCTGCTTATTATTCACGGAAGATGTTCCTACTACAGGGTAGGGCAGGATGTGTGTGAGGTCGGTGTGAGGAGCAGATCCGGACTCCAAAACGATGAAACTAAATGGTGGGTCCTGGCGTTTCCTTTTCAAAAAAAAAAAAAAAAAAATTAAAAAGACTCTTTGCCAATTCGAGAAGGCAGATTGGTCAGCTCATTTGATGATGGTACTGTACTGCCCGCCCGGCCCCATGGGCCCATGAACATTTGATTGTGGCTTATTATCAAGCTTTTGCTTTACGAATCATCTCTTACCCCTTGCCCATGGCTGCCAAACGAATCCGCACTGTTTGCTGGGAAGGGAAGACTCAGAGAGAAGCACCACCTTAAACCTTCTTTCACTAATCATGTTTATTTGGCTTTTGAGAAGAAGCCATTATAAGGCTTTTATCCGCCATGAACTTGGGCTCACCACCACTCCAAATCCAACAACATTGTGTTGTTATTTGATTTAATTAATTAATTGCCACTAACCTCTTTAATTTTCAATATTTCAACTCAACTGTAAGGTCAACACTCAACATTGCCCCGGTGAAGGAGTAAATCTTGGAATCCACTTTAGTTTTTATTAATCAAGTCTAACCAGACGATCCCAAGTTAGTAATTGGTGTTGGCTATTCTCCTTCTCACTACCAAAATCAATATGGCCTTTTCTTATCTGAGTTTCTCCGTGTTCTCTTTATACTCTTTAAGTTTTTGTGCCACCAGCTTTGTATCATTCCCCTCTTTATCATGAATCCCTTACATCGATCTTTTAGACTTACTTTGGGGGTCTGGAGTTTTCGAAAGGTCAGGGTAAGTTAAAGAGAAATTGAGAAAAGTGAAGGGGAGTTTTATCTCCCAAACGAGCCCTAAATCAATATCAGCTGTATACAGCACATAGCTAGCTAATTGAACGTAACACCACATCCAGGAAAAAGAACTTTTCTTTGCCTGGTATCTTAAAACTCAGGATGTTATGGATAATCAAATCGTCCAAAGAAAGACCTCTCCTTATGATCGGCTTGAGAGCTCTGCCCAAATCAACCCCCTTCCCAGAGTCTAGAAAATTATTTGACAGAAGGGACGTTAAGAAAAGAAACGGTTGGAGCAATGTCTTTTTTTGGGTATTGGGTACTATGCATCATTAATAATTTTCCCCTGACCCCTTTTCCCTCAAAGGGCTGGTTGCAGGATTTGATTCTACATCAACACTAGAATAAACCAGCTATCACACTAATGAACCAACCTTCAACTGGTTAGGAACTATCTGTGATGGAGTCGCTACACTATCATCGTGTTGCCAATGTCTATTCCCTTATGGTTTCTAGCTTGAACCTAATTTTATATTGAAAAAGGAGTTTGGAAAAAGAAATTGTTACAAACTTGGTCAAATTTTCTGGGAAATAGAGGTACAATTTGGGCACTTGGGTCAGGTTTAAGGCCAATCAGGCCCATGACTAAAACTTAGAACTTGAGTCCATGTCCAGCCCAATTCTGAATTGGCCCAACTTCAAAATAATTGGAGCAAATTTATTATAAAAATTGAATTGGGTTGAAATTGGACTACCCATGATGTCAACCCAAACCTGAAGCTGGATGGTAGAACCCAGCCCAAATCTAAAAATCCAAACACAACCCAACCCGTCCCAGTTTTGCCCTACATGAATTGCCTTCATGCTTCTAGTAGGATTGACCCCAGGTACAATCAACAGTTTAGGTTGATCGTAGTCATTCTCAACATGACAAAAGGGTAGCTTAGGATGGAATAATGCTAACTGACCCATTCCATCTCGTCTAAGAGTTTCATCCACCAACATGCATATACATAATACATGTCGGCAAAAACGTCTTTCCACTATATATAAGCATAAGATGAATGGGACCGGATCTGCTTTTCACAGAGGGCGTCTCACACGCATACCCAACCATGTATTGGCCCATATTTTTAATTTATTATTTAGGGGAGATGTTTCCAATGCATAGTGGATATGCATGTGAGGCGCCCAAGTGTGAGGAGCAGATCCCATCTCAAGATGAAGATGATTGCAGAGATTCATTGCATATTTGACATATGACAATGCATTATAACTGGAGAATATTTGACAGAATATTCTCTTAAATGATGATTGCTCTGAATTGAATAGTTGGCAACTAGAGAGGATGTGTCGGGCCCAAACAAATTAGGGAGAATGACCAATCAGCCCAGATTATAATTTTATAGCCCAAAGTGCAGGGGGAGAATGCATCTGACCATGAATTGATGTCAAATTCACGGGTAGGATGTGATTTATAGGGAGGAGAGGGCTAGTAGTAGAGGGGCTGGAATTCAGAATTCTGCATCGTATGTATCCATACTTGTCCGAACAAATTAATTATAGATGTTGCCACGGTGTTATTGGAGGCACGATGACTCCATGAATTTAGGGAGACTTTGAAATTCGCCCCAAATGGATTTAAGGAAGAAATGATAAATTGCTGAAACCTTTCCTGAACTTTGGTAATTGTAATCATCTTCCTTAACTTTTTGAATAGTTGTAAGTAAATCTCCTCTGTTAAAATCTTTTAAAAAGAGGCATGAATGTTAAAAATACCCATGCAGTTACTTTTGACCACATTGTTTATTTTTCAATTTTTCTCTTCATGTGAATTGCTACCTCAAACCCGTTCAATTTCTTTTCTGAAACAGATTTAATTTTCAAATTTGTCCAAAATTCTAACAAAGGGGGTCTACATGCAACTATGTTGCAAAGTTCAGGGGAGGTGATTGAAATTACCAAAATTTAGGGGAGGTTTCAAAACAACCAGAAACTTCAGGGGTGATTTTAATAATTTGCCCAAAAAAATAAATAAAATAAAAGTATAGAAATATATCTCAAACCCTAATAACTATACATGTTATCTGGACTGGAGCCCTTCCTACTTTTTTGGTGTCAGGGGCTGCTTATAAACGGCTGAATTGGCTTAATTAGATGATTTGCTGAATATAAGAAAACTTTTAGAATCAACCGAAAACGTCAATATGTCATTCAGCCCAATTGAGTGATAGATATCCCAATTCACAACCTACTTATCATTAGAAGTCGAACCAATAACTCATCAAGTTTAAGCCTACTTATGAATATAAATTGATCAAAGGGGCTGCCAGGTCCCTTCCTATTCTGAAAATATCTTTATATATCTGCTATAAGTATACGACTTGGACTGGGTTGGGTTGACAAATTCTTAAATTTTGAATGGGGCCCAAATCCAGTGTAGTTGAAACTGTACAGATCGACAATCCAAGATGCGCCCCTGGGCCCTATATCCGACCTATTGACACTTTAACAGCCCAAGCTGTTACCAGTAAACTGACTTGTGTTGTTCGTAAATGACTTAGTAACCCCTAATCTTAATTATGTATAGAGCACGTAATACAAAGTACCAAAGGAGGAAAAAAGAATAGCATTACTTATTACAAGAGCTCAAGCCAAAATGTTTCCAATGCACGCTGAGATGTGCATATGGGTACTTGTGACTTGTGAGACACCCTCTGTGGGGTGCCAATGTGATTTCCTCTTAGGCTCAGTTTGGAACTTTGAAGGGATTATAAATATAAATATGTAAAGTATAAAACCTTGTATTTTGTTTGTATTCATTGGACATATTTATATTCCAAATTGATGCCCCTCTTACAAAGTAAGAACAAGTAATTTTTGCCAAATCACATTAGCAATTTTATCATCCATACAAAAAACGAAGGATGCAACCTATTTATTTATTTCACTGGGAGACCCCTTCCAAGCATCTAATGAGTTTAAAAGCAGAGTTTCCCAGATTCTCCAACCAGAGACCAAATTAGATGATTGAATTGGGTCCCAGTTTTATTTCTTTGACGGTTCTTATGGGCTGAGCCATCTAATCATTTAGTCAATTAGTAGATCCGTGACCGTATGAACTTTTAGTTTTCTGTGTGGTCTGAGTTTGACAACATTGTTTCCAAGTTGTTGACTCATACTAAAACTTAAAATTTAATATTCCATCTTCTAATTAAGGTACATGTGTTTCTCTAAAGTCTACTTTAAGTATGAATATGTTCCTTATAAGAAGGAGATCTAAATCCAAACTCACATGTATATTAGGGAAGTTGATTGATGGAAAACTAAAGAGGAATGAAATGAATACACCATTCTTATTATTCATCTTTTGCGATAAGTTTTATGTACAACCAAATACAGTAATATACAAAAACTGAGAATTCATGGTAATTAGAAATTCAGAAGTAAAACATTACAAATGAAAGCGTGTGATACAAGAAACAGAGCATTGAGAATAATTTTAAGAAAGAAAAAAGTTGGCTTTGTCACGTTTCCATCGTGCTTTAGCATTTGTACTATCTAAAGCATATGCTAACTGAGTAACTGCTGATGGTGTATGTTTTATGTTTTGTATATATAAATCTCATCAATTTAGAAAAGATTACATACATGTGATAATATCAGCTGACGTCAACTGAATGACAAAAGGAACGGACAAGAACAAGTGGCACCCAATTAATAATATTCTATATGCACTATATAAATAAACAAATAGTGGTGAATAATTAAAAGAATAAGTTTGAAACATGAGAGGGTTGAACCACAGAGTCCCCAGATCTGGTCCCACTTGTGACAATTCAATTATTGATCCCAGGATACACTACTCGCCATTTAACGTTCTATTACCAAACAAGTTAATGTTCAGTTTTGATATAGACAAGGCCAAAAAAACCTTTGAAATACATAAGAGGTTTTGCTTATACAGAGTTTTTATTTTTCTTGTATCAGTGGCCGTGATAATAGGATGAAGTAAACATTTCAAAGAATAAAATTGGTTATCTTTACCTCTCAATTGATTTGCACTAAATTTTACATCGGTTCGATTTTGTATGTATTTGGAAAGAGGGTGTAATTATTATCATTGCAAAATTATACTTTGGTTCAATTTTGTATATATTTGGATGGAGTGTAGTTTTACGTCGATAATTGATATAAAATCATATCAATTCTAAAGTTTTACATCGATAATCAATGTACATCGATTTTATCGATATAAAACTTTACACTCTTTCACTCATCACTATTTTCAAGAAAGCAATGGTCATTTTATGACTCTCACTTTATCAATATGTTTGGCCTTGTAACCACCCATGAAGACAATCTTGTCAATTCTTCATTTGAACATCTATGTCCAAATTCCCAACTCAGTAGGGGCCTAAATATAAGGCTAGCTTCTAGACATTCACTACCTAAATGCCACCTAGAGACAGTGATGTAGTAGGGTTGTAATAAACTATCATGAGAGAGTGAGAGAGAGAGAGAGAGGAGGTTGAATGATCTTCCTCGATCAGAAATTTATTGTTGTTGAGGCTGTAATGGCTTCTTGAATAAGTGAACAAGGAAATAGAGAGGAATAGAGAATATCCAGAATCACTTACAAGGTGTCTACAATCACTCAAGTTAAATCTTTGTGTGCTTTCTTGAGTTACTCTATTATAATTTTTTCTTTTGTTTTCTCTATTTGCCAATCAATTTCATATCTTTGGGGTTTTGGCACAACTGTGAAATTCCCTATCATTATGCACTGCTGAATTAAAATTTTAAGAAATATTCAATCTTTTTGTTGCTGAATAGAGAATCCCATCTTTGTAATTCGTAAACGATATAAATGCAGTCTATAATTGTTGGGAAATGGGGTCACTGAAACTTGGAGGAGAAGCTCTGAGGTGCGTCTG
This sequence comes from Nelumbo nucifera, assembly GCF_055504915.1. Taxonomy (NCBI): domain Eukaryota; kingdom Viridiplantae; phylum Streptophyta; class Magnoliopsida; order Proteales; family Nelumbonaceae; genus Nelumbo; species Nelumbo nucifera. Next base: position 139,520,190 of record NC_142649.1, on the reverse strand, counting down.
AAGACACTGTCTTTAAAACGTTATTTTCCCTCACTCAGTTTTCATTGAGTTACAAGTAAATCTGTTCCCAAGATACAATAGAGCCTTAGACAAGAATCAGCAACTAGCAAAGTTGAAGAGTCTTCGAAGAAACCTTTTGTGAGACTATAGCAGACCGGAATAAAAGAGAGAGAGAGAGAGAGTGAATTTCGAAAATGTTGTGTGTGAAAAACTTTATTTATACTCCTTAAATAGCTTTTGAAGAGGTATGAAGAAAATGTAGGTGTTGGTTCAGAGAAGGCACCTTGAACAGTCACAATTTCAAATATGACTATTAATGACTGTTAACTTTGAATTGTGCCTCTTGATCATACCCAATTGAATTGAAACTGTTGATCACATCAACGGTCAACGTCGCACCAAAACCAAAGCCGCCCTTTGCGAGCCATGCGGGTGCGCGCGAAGTGTGAGCAAAAGGCGCCTCATTGCGTCACACACGTGCGCACACGCATGTTGCACGGTATCAAGTCTCCATACTCTACTCTTCTATTTCTAAGGAGTGTAAATCAACTCCTATTAAAAAACCCAAAATAAAACTTGTAAATATCTAATGTGGGACAAGTTCAAAATTGGTTTTAGTAAGAAAAAAATTGTTTTCTAAAACAAGTGTGCAGGTGCAATTTCTCATGTAATTGACCAATCAAACCCATTAGATTTAATCTCTAATGAGATTAAAATCCAACAATCCCCCACATTGATTGATCAATTACATAGGTCTCTCTTGATCCAAACTACTATGACATAGTTATGCATACAAAAGGTGTTTAACGACTTAAACCTTTTATTAGTACAGATATCCCAGAGCTTTGTCAAAGTTATTGGTGGTAAGACCTTAAACCAATTACTCTCAAGGCAGACCGAAGATACCCATACACACAAAGTGTCCAATCTCTGCAAGAGTTTCAAGTTTTGCTCAACATTGCTATGACCATGTGCTGTTTTCCTGGTTTCATGAACAATCCCGATAGCAACACCACTTCTATATTCACATAGGTGAAGTTCCAATATGTGTTCTGTTATTTGACACATTTTAGAACTTCATTAAGAGTTTAACTCAATCTCTCATCATAACAAACAACACTGTTTATGTTGTGATGCGAAATTTCTCAATGTTAGTGCTAGCAGTCACATTGTTGTAACTTGTTGTTACCCATTAAACCCAATACTAATGATTTTTCAGTTCAAGTCGGATTACCATTACAGGTGACTAAGTAAAATGTTTTAATCTCATCTCTTTGGTTGTTGTTCTTACCAATTCTCTGGCCAAACCCTTGGTAAGAGGATTAGCCAAGTTTTTACTTGACATCACATAAGTGATAATGATGACTCTATCTTGAATTAGTTGCCTAATAAATTCATGTCTCAAACTTATATGTCTGAATTTACCAAATGGAGTCAGGACATCACATAAGTGTAATGCAGGGTTAGTCTTTCTTCGATCTGTTTTCCACAAAATTAACCTTAGAGTTCAACATACCAGCCAAGGTCTTATCCCTACTGTCTCTAATCCGAGACTCTTCTTCAATACAAAGGTGTTGTTGAATTTGCTCTAAGGTAAGTTCTTCGGCTTTGTGTAGAAGCTTCTTCCTGTAATCCGACCAAGAGGGTGGAAGCTTGGTGATGTCAAGCTCATTCTTGGAAAAATTCAGGAAGAATGATATCAAGGGATCGAATTTTGTTAACTATCACCTATAGTTCATGAACTTGCTCCAGTATGGGCTTATGGTCGTTCATGGTGAAGTCAAAGTATTCTATGATAAGATACTTATTTGTATTTGCTTCTTGCACCTTGTATTTGAATTCCAGAGCCTTCTAAATTTCTTTTGGATATGTAAGTTCCTTGTAGAAGTTGTAGAGCCGGTCTGATAAGGCATTCAGTATGTGTCATCAGCATAGAAGTGAATCCTCTTCTCATTTTGCTATTTCCTTCTCCATTTTTTTTGAGTCTTTATTAGTGGGTTCAGGAAGTGATTGCAAATTCAGTTCCAGGAGATAGTACAGTTTTAGAGTGGTCAGAAAGAAGATCATCTTGCCTTGCCATCGGCGGAAGTTTGCTCCATTGAACTGGTCCAATCGAACAAGATCTTGGTTTATCATTTTGATTGAAGTTATGTTTGCTTCCGCCTCCATTGCAGAATAACCTTCTAAAATTGTTAGGAAATGGGGTCACTAAAACTTAGAGGAAAAGCTCTAAGAAGCATTTGAAGACACTATCTTTAGAACATTATTTGCCCTCACTCAGTTTTCACTGAGTTTGTTGTTGGGTTATAGGCAAATCCGTTCCCAGGATGCAACAGAGCCTTGGGCGAGAATCTGCAACCAGCAAAGTTGAAGAGTCTTCGAAGAAACCTTATGTGAGACTGTAGTAGACCGGACTGAGAGAGAGAGAAAGTGAATTTCAAAAATGTTGTGTGAAAAGCTTGATTTATGCTCCTTAAATAGCTTCTAAAGAGGTATGAAGAAAAGGTAGGTGTTGGTTCAGAGAAGGCAACCTTGAACAGTCACAATTTCAAACATTGTGACTGTTTAAAAAGGTAGTTAACAGTTAATGACTGTTAACTTTGAATTGTGCCTCTTGATCACACCCGATCGAATCGTTACATCAACAATGATCAATGGTCAGCATCGCACCAAAACCAAAGTCTTCCTTCACGAGCCACGCAGGTGCACGCGAAGTGTGAGCAAAAAGCACATCATTGCGCTGCACATACGTGTGCACACGCATGCATGCGCGTTGCACGGTATCAAGTCTCCATACTCTCCTCTTCTATTTCTAAGGAGTGTAAATCAGCTCTTATTAAAAAACCCAAAACAAAACTTGTAAATATCTAATGTGGGACAAATTCAAAACTAATTTTAATAAGAGAAAAATTGTTTTCTAAAACAAGTGTGCTAGTGCAATTTCTGATGTAATTGACCGATCAAATCCATTGTATTTAATCTCTATTGAGATTAAAATCCAATAATAATCTCATCCTTAACGGATTGAAAGCCTTAAATATATCAGTTCAAGTATAAGTGATAAATTATGAGCTCCTTTATGACTGAAACTGAAGTCGGATACATCATTATATCCTTGAAAGTTTTATTATTTAACAAGTAAAATATAAAACAATAAGTTTCAGCATATCACACAGTTTCTAAGTAAATTTATTAATAATTATCAATATTTCACAACACAAATATTTATAAAATTATATTGTAAGCAAATAAAGGAGCACCTTGCTGGCCTGAGGGATCTGGTGCTCTGAGCCTGAACCTGAACCCAGGACCCCTGTAACTGGCTGCCTGTACTACGGTCAAAGAATCAAGAAAAAGAGATCCTGATCTAACAAGATGGATCCCACCTGATAGGTTCATGCACTGTGCCCAAGTCACCGTGGTCAAATGACTTTTAATCATCCAATCTATGCTTTCTGCTAACAGCTCCTTTCAGCTTTTCAGTATTAAGGAAGATCTTTTGCCATTTCTATATGTTTACGGTAGGGAAAAATGTAAGCACAATATCGAATATCAAGTATCAAATTGATTTTTCTAATCACATGTCATTAGTAAGTCTATCTCCATTAATCTGTTGAAAGCCAAATACAAGAACAATTATTAAATTCTCAACTTTCTAATCACATGTCATAGTCTAAACATTTCAAAATTAAATGGGTCACAACATGAAATAATTTATTATAATGTTAACTTAAAAATTATTCCACAAGTTTGGCTGTTATTAAAATCAAGGGTTTTAAAAAGAACTGGTCAGGGTCCGGTTTCTGGGTCAAATGGTCCAATCTTCGAATCAAATAGACAGCCCGTTTTAATAAAAAAAATAAAAATCGGTCAAACCATTGTACGGTTTGACCATCTGAGTTAATGGTTTTTTAACCAAATCAACGGTTTTTAGCAAAATCAACGGTTTTGAGATAAAACGAAACCGATCACCTGACCAGTTCTTGGTTTTTCCGGTCTGACCATCCAGTCCGGTCCGATTTTAATAACCATGATTGAAATGTTTTTACTGATTATAGTTTTAAATAATTAACTTATACTTATCAGTAAATAATTCTTTAGTTCAATTGGTTAATGGTAGTCAGAGAAAAGGACACAAAAATATCAATAAATTAAGAAGATCTTCTCTCTTTGCATTATTTGTTTTTATATGTATTTATGTTGTGTGTTGTGATTAGACCTGTTCATGGGCCGGGTGGCCCGATGGGCCGGCTTGGCCCGGCCCGATGGGCCGGCTTGGCCCGGCCCGACCCCCAGACGGGCTTGAACAGGCTTTTTGACCCACGGGCTTAACCTCGGGCCAAAAAGCCCGACCCACATAAAATTCGAGCCGGGCTCGGGCTTTGCCAAAATAGCCCGGCCCGAGCCCGGCCCGACCCGACCTATAGTTAAACCTAAGTAAACCCGACCCGTCCTATAGTTAAACCTAAGTAAAAACCCTATGTGATGTCCATGTGAATAAATTTTTTTATTTGAGAATGTTGTTGATTCACTTGTAGGTCCATTGTTCATTTAAATAAGGGAAAAAAACATCTAAATTAAAATAGAAAATGTCCATTTGAATAGGGAAAAGTTCGAATTTCTTTTATTAGGTTGGGTTTTGGGCTCAGGCTTCGGGCTTTTTATCAGGGCCGGGCTCGGGCCCAAGTTGTAGGCCCATTGGTCGGGCCGGACTCAAACTCGGACCTAACATTTTTTTGTTAATAAAGAGTCAAAGCCTGGTCCGAGCCCGGCCCGGCCCGGCCCATGAACAGGTCTACTTGTGATTAGTAAATTCTTCTTCTTAATATTAACGTAGACTATTCATATTAATTTTAACTCATTATTCAAAAATACACTTTCACTTTTACGTTATAAATTGGTAGAAATAAATTTTTCTCGTTTAATTGTTATTGTGATGTCATTTGTTTGTGTTAACTAGGTTGATATTTATGTTAATTACTATTCTTTTTAATAGATGGAATATGAATGAAAGGATATTCTATCTGAAAATTCATTTTCTTTAATGGCAAAAGAATTATTGCGCCGAAAATTGCTAAATATGATATGGTAATATTTGTGGATATCCTCCATTATCTCAGGTACCCCATGTAAGATCGTGGGTCAACCGCTTTTCCTGGCCAGCATCCAGTTAGAAACCATCATGGAAGCCCATAAATGATCAAAACTTAGGTCCCGTTTGGTTTTTAAGAATAGGGTCTATTATTAGAATCAGAATGTGGTTATTTCGATTCCAATTGTTTGATTGGATGGAATCGGAATTATATTTCCATTCTTGGTGAAATGAAATTCTTCTATTTGAGGGAATGGTCATTTCCTCTCTCTCTCTTAGGAATGAAATCTCATTCTAGATTATTTTAATTCTCATTCTGATTCTTATCTAAACCAATTGACTATAAGAATAGATCATTCTCAATCCAATTTTGAATGATTTCAATTCCAATTCGAGTTTTAACTACTAAACGAACAGACCCGTAGCAATATCCCAAATGAGTCTAGGGGAACTACTTTCTAGTTCCTTGACAGTTGATTGACATAACATAAAATGGATCGGATATGGAGTGGATCTACTGTGGCATGTGGGAGTTAAGCCTAGAACCCTCGGATATATTATTCAAACCAAATTATATGTGGTTCCGCGTGATGACCAGTTACATATCCAATTCATGTTGGAAGACTAACCCCCTTAAGCATAACATATCGCAGTTTCTCTCGCCTCTAATGGTGAACTCTCCTTCTTGCCTATAATGGGCGAGCTTTTATCTCTTCATTGTGCGAGATTTATCCTTTCCCCTTCCTAATTTTTTTCCTTTTTATTGTTTTTCTGTTTTTCCATTCTGACTCTTCTTTGGCATTCTCCTTTGGTTGAGATGATGGCATAGGACTATTATTCGAGCCTTTGTATTTTTCTTTGGTTTAGTTTGAAAGGAGTACAAATACAAATATGTACAGTATAAATCCATACAATATATAAGGTTTTGCCCTCTTACATATTTGTATTTGTACTCCTTTCAAATGGAGCCTTTGGTTGAAAGGGTGGAACAGGACCGTTACTTAACTCTGGTGCTGTTGTTAACCAAGATCCTACTACTTGGCAGATTAGATTCAATAGGGAATTGGAATGAAGAAGGTTATGAATATAGTGTAGAGGTTTCAACTCAGGTCAGGCATTAAGGGGCTTAGTATTGATACCTTTCTCGTCTGAATTGATTTTTGTGTTGCATGTATTCCAGATACTGATTCTGGTCATGGGACACCGGCTATGAGGTTTGGCAGTGCCAATAGATTTTTTAATGTCCTCCGGTCATCTCATTTTATTTTGGTACTCGCCTCAGAATCCATATGCTTGTGTGGCTTCATGATGTGGGTGTCAGTGGTGGAGTTCATGGTTTTTCCGGCGAACCATTGCATTTAGTTGTCTCATTTGTTGCCAGTGTGGTTGAGGGCGAATTTTCCGGATCCAAAATGGATGTTATAGGTTTCACTATACAAATTGTGGAAGTGGCACCCGTTTTGGATGGTCGACCGTTTCAATATGGGCACCTTTTAAGGAAAGCTCTTTATATAAAGAATTATCGTTAGGTTGGCTTGTTTTGTGCTCTCATTATGTTTGGGTGTGGAAGCTTTGTAATGGGATGAGTTGATGATTGATTGGGGTGTTTTGTTATGGATGTTTTATAGCAAACTTAAAGGGGTTTTTATTTTATGTTTCATATGCTGTAAGCCTGTAACCCTTGGCCTCCCCTAAAACTATGCCATTTCTGTTATTATCTTTATATTGCCAACGTTGGATTAGTTTGGCAATCCTACTCTTTTTAAGAGGGATTGATAATTAATTTCCGGTTCTTGTGGGGGGAGACTTTCTCATTTCAATTTTCTCTGTTCGAGGTAGATGCCCTCTTTTTATTCGACGTTCTCTAGTTGTTGAGTCGTGCACAGAGGGTTCATGAGTTTTCTCTCCCCGATGCTCAATATTTGCTTCTTCAGCATTTTGTCTGCTACTTGGTGATGGGGTTTTCTTATTGTTTACTTGTCACTTTGTACTGGTGACTTATTTTCTGTTTGTTACTTCATGGTTGTATTACTAGTATTTGTTTGAATGGAATTTGCCTGAAAAAAGTTCTATTGTTGTTGTTGTTGTTTTTGTTCGACTCCAATGTTTCCACACCCCAGTTACTATTTGGGCCGACCCCATTCTATGTATTCCATACCAGGGGTCCAGGACCCTATAACCCTACTCGGCGATCCAAGTCGTATTAGAAATGAAGCCAATAGAATCTACGTTTCTCTTCTCCACTGCGAGGCGAAAGCAGAGTTAACTTTGTTTTCTTTGCGGAAAGAATGGAGGAACTTCAACCCCTAGAAAATACGTCCACGCAGCTTATAATACCTCATGAAATTTAAGATTCTTTCAACCGTAGTCGACATTCCTTTGTTATCTATTCCACCATGGCAGCATCCTTTCTCTCCTCCCGGGAAGTGATGAAAATGGAGTCGAAAAGATAAGGAAAGCGGAGAAGATAAAAAGTTTTTTCTGTGAAAGAAGTTGAAAACAACAATGGCAGTCATTATTTGTTCATCCATTCATTCAATTGCTGGCTTGTTGCTGTTGGGTTGGTTTCTTTATTTATCAGACCTGATCACCAGACAAACATAATTAGGTTTGGACCGTTATCTCTTAGACCTGCCTGCAGACTGCAGCTCCTTGTTCGTAGCATCAGTCTCAAAATTCAAAACCAACCAACCAGACTCATGTAAGACATTTTGAGCCAAGTCAACTTCTGGAACCCGAGGTGGCTTTTTTTTGTCTTCAATGTGCTTATTAAATGACCTTTAACTGTTTGTGCTCGAAACTATAAACGAATCAAATCCAGGGCATTTCTCCCTGACCCTGGCCTTTTAAAATTGGCTCAGGGGAGTTCTTTCTTTCTTTTCTCTTTTTTCTTTTCTCAATGAATTACAATATGCAGCTGGGCTCAAGCTGTACTAGTAATGCCTGAGAAGCTGTACTAGTTTATATTCTACCAAAATTGACAGGGATTGAATTTGCATGTTACAGTCATTTTGGGTTGATCTTGTGTGCAAGATACAATGGAGAAAACTTGTCACCTAACATCTCCCGCTTGGTAATTGGTAGGCGCCAAAAGGAACTGAACCTCTTCTTAAGACTGCAATTTGATGTCTGAATGAATCATTGCAAATCCCCTGAGGCATGGTATCGATTGAGACTGAACCTAAAGAACACTGTGGCATACTTGACTGTCAGATATTTAGATAGACGTGGTGCTTTACAGGGATCGTGATACTTCATCGATTTGCTAAAGCATAATAGAATGGTGTTGAAAGCGGTTTTTACCCCCATTCACTGATATTTGATTGATTTTCAGTCAAATCAATGACTCATTTATCAGAGTCAAATTCTTTTGAGGTTAGTACCTCTTGAATGATCCATATTCAAGTTTATTTCAAGATCTAAGGTTTTGATCTCTCCACCAGAATTTCGGTTCTATACCATCACCATCCAACTATCCTGCATCACTAAACCAGCAGTACATGCACAATATTTTGGCACCATGTGATAACAGAGACAAGTCCCATCTTTATTTTCTTACAGAATTGCAACATTTGTTGCTACACAACAACTGAACATGATACCATGACCTAACAGGTAGTTAGAATAATCCAATTAAACAAGTTGTACGCCTTTGACCAATCAACTGGAAGGTCTGCACCGACCAGAGGGATCACCAATTAGAAATACATCGGGAGTTTAACCATGCTAAGCATCAAACTACCATTTATGTTGATGACACTACTTTAAATGGGTTCAAACCAGAAACATTTGATTGATATTAAGGTCCAATGCTCTCTATAAGCTCTCTAACTTGGATTGCTTATTGTTTTGAACAGAACAGAGACATGACTATTGAAAAGGCTTCAGAGCTTTGCCAAAATTTATGCCTATTACTTATTTTCACTTGTTTTCTCCACATTTCTCTATCCAAATAAAATGTGAAAACGTATAAAACTAGCTTCGAAATTTCTTAGTTTCTCATAATTTGTTCCGAATTAAGTTAAACATATATGACCAAACAGTAACTGTTTCAGACATGTTATGAATGCCCAAAAGTGCAATACTCCAATACCTCTCTTTAATTGTAATATCCTATGTCCTCAAATTTCTTTCTTCCTTTTTTGTACCATCGAATTTCTTTCTCTTGTAAGAGTACATACTCAACCTCAGTATTTAGAAGCGGAGACTGAGCTCTCCTTGACACATAATGGCCAACGCTCTTCAAATGATAGTTGTAAAGCATATTTAGAATTAAAATAAGCACTAAGCAAGCAGTTTATTTTCGCCTTTAGTGTCCAATAGAATACAAGGTAGAAATCAGTAAAACAGTTTATCCTTCTTGTGCTTTTCCTTTCCTTTTTTTTTTTTTTTTACCTTTTCTTTTGTTTTCATTTCAGTTACAATTCAAAACAAATCAGTTTCCTTGATCGATAATTCAGACGATCAATATATGAAGATTTCCTGTATAAACAACGAAAACAAAGAACTCATGTTTATTAAGAATGTACATGATACAAAAGAACCAACCCCCAGCCCCACCAAAAATCTAATCCTTCTTTTCTTTCCCTTTTTTTACATTGACTATCTATCCTAATGGAGGAGAACTAAGGACCAGAGACGATGAAGAAGAATGGAAGACCGATACTCCCCGCCCCCCCAAAACAAAGATATCTTTCACTTCACCTCCCACAAAAATCTCCCTTAACAGAACCCAACTCAAATCAACCCGTCAACTGACACCTCTGCAGAGCTTGAATCAAACTTGAAGCATTTCTTCTAATTTTCTCATTCTCATCTTCCAGGAATCCCAAACAAATTTCTTCAATCTCCTCTCTCTTCGCCTGCCAACGCATTCCTTCATTACAAGAACAGAGTGAATTCAACGTGGAGAGAGCGTGCTGTACCCCGCGTGGACTACCATTGAGCAACACCCGAACTAAAACCCCGACAAAACCATCGAGTCTTTCCATTTCTTCTCTACCTTCTCTGCATTTGGCCAACAGGCTGAGAACCTCAACAGCCCTTTCGACCCCGGAATCGGCCATTTCGACCAAAATTGGCACCGACCCACATTCTACAGCTCTCCTCTGGTTATCAGGGAAGGAACATAAGGCGTAAAGCGCAGTGGCTGCCTCTTTCTTTCCCCTCCCGTTCCCGTCCCGAAGGAGGGTAACTAGACCTCTAACCGCATATGGGTAGGCACCGATCGTCCCCTTGTTAACTTCCACAACGGCAAGACTCGTGAGCATAGTGGCCGCAAGGGCCTTGCAGTTGGGTGTCCCACCTTGCAAAGCAGAAACGACACGCGCAATTGCTCCTTCAGCAACCAAGCCCACCTTGTTATCGTCATCCAAACTAAGGTTCAACAGAAGCGAAAGCGCGGATTCTTTGATATTGGGATCAAGGGAACCAACGCAATTAAGAACCGCGGAAACAACACCAGAATCCGTTAACCTCTGACGGAAGGCGGGGTTCCTCTTAGAGAGAGGGTTGAGTTGGTTGAGCGAGTCAAGTTTGGAGTCGATAGAAGAAAATGGAGAGGTGAGAATGGAGATTATGGCCTGGGGTTCAGGCAAAGATTCCGGCTTTGGAGGGGATGAGAGGGTAAAGTTGGAAATAAGGCTCCTGAGAGCGTGGTTTGGGATGAGCGAGGGGTGCTGAGGGAGGGGTAGTTTTGTGATAGGGCAGGTCCTGTTGCCGGTGTCTAACCACCGCTGTATAGAAGATCGGTCGAAGGTGTGACCAGAAGAGAGGATGACTGGGTCGGACATTATCTCTAATGAAATCGGACACTTGAAATCATCGGGAAGCTGAGTCGCCATCCACGACCTCGACTCGTTCCTTCTTGCGCTGCTTTCTGATGCTGTGTGTGAAAGAAGAAGAAGAAGAAGAAGAAGAAGAAGAGAAAGTAGCGTTGTAGGAGGTTTTGGTGGGTTTACTTCGATTTCCGTCCTGGGGTTCTTCTCCTGCAGCACATAACAATATGAGGTTGAGGACCCTAGCTTTGTTAAATTAAGGACGAATAAATAGGGTTACGAGAATGCCCTTACAATTTGTCCGAAATTTCTAGTAGTTATGGAGAGGACGATTAAGATGGGCAGTTGAACTGAAATTTGAACCTTAAAGGTTACTTTGGACATTTGATACTTTCTATAATTTTTTAAATTTTGTGGATTTTGTCGGTAGCTTGATACAAAGGGGACCGAGGCGCTTCTTTTCGCAAAGCAAGAGGAAGAAGAACCCGAGAAGAACGAAGCCGGCCCACCATCATCATCATCGCCCTCCCTGCTCGGCTGCTCTGCTTTTGTATTAATGAGAAAGACAAAAACCAAAGAAAAGCAGGAATTTTTAGATCTTAACTGTGAGAAGGGTAATTTTGGTAACCGGAAAACATTTTCTTGTTATTAATATTTAATGGTTCCAAACTACAGAGGGTAATTTATTGGAGGAAAAATGAAGGCCCGCGGCCCGCTCCCCGCTCCCCGCTCGGTTCATAGCGAATTGGTGCCCCGCGCATTTACCAATTTGGCCCTTATAGGATTTGGCCTTCGCTTTATTAGAAACAACGGAAGGTGACAAAAACCATGCACCCATGCGTGCGTGGCAGCGTGGGCATTCAAATGTTTTTTTTTCAGGGGTTGGTGTTGGTTGGTTGGTACTGGTCAAACCGATAAATGGACGAGCAGAAGTTCCTGGAAATTGTATGAACTAAGCGGAACACGGAGGGGGTACTTTTGGGATATAGAGGTTTTTCCTTCTTTTTTTATTTTAATTCTGTTTTTTGAGGAGGGCAAATACTGTAAATAAACAGGGGATTTGACAATTCCATACCATGTATAAGCGCGTTGTTCTATTTTATTTTATGTATATATTCCTGTGGTACGATGACAAAAGTGACGACCCAAGGAAGGGGATGGGTGTCCGTACTATCAGGTGACAGCTGGCACGAAAGTGACGGCTTAGATATGATATGATTGATGGAACAGGCATAGTCTGTATAGTTTTGGAATTAAAGAGCCTCTACAAAAACATTGTTTTGGAATTTTTATTTTTATAGCATATAATCTGTACAACGGGAGATTCGGATCAAACGATCTTGCAGCTATGTGCATAGTGCACCACATGGACAAGCGAGGGATAGGAGCGATTGGCCTTACGCTGCTAATAATCGACGCGTTTATTCATTAAAATTTGGGTCATTTACTAAAACGTACTCTATACTTTGTATTTTATTATACCCAAAACTAAATTCACTAAAATACCCCTTAAATATGTAACCAATAATCGACAGAAGTTGAAAATAACAATTTTAACCTTAGTATCATTCAAACAAATTTAATCTACAGAAATTGAAAATAAAATATCATTTGTTGACCCGGTAACAATGTAAAGAAGGATTACAACCCATTGAATGATAAATAACCGTATGTACAATTATTCTTTCTTCTTGATTTTATTAAAGTAAAACTTTTAATCTTATTTTCTTTTTATATAAGTTTCATATGGAGTTTTAGGGATATTTTTGAAATAAAAAAACATGAACTTATATCTTTAAACAAATTTTATCTATTTATATGATCAAATTACCATTTCTATTATAGACTACATAGCAAATTAGCAATACTGCAATACTACAAAGGATTCTTAACAAATAGTTAATTGAATAAATTAGACAGCAATACAAAGGGTTCACAAAACTACAATAGATGTTTAATCTGATTACGTAAATGACTCTAAGGCTGAAGTTCAATCTGAGTACGTATACACCAATGAATGCGTGCTCCAAGTGTCATTATTTTAAGGAGGGAAAAGTAAATTCGGTCCACTACATTGTGGATTAGGGGATAGGGAGTGAGGAAGGTGTTTAGATTGAGTTTGGATCTATTGACCACAACACATCCAACCGTACGTCTGAAAAACCGGTTGTAATTTATATCCCAGATATTCGCAACATGAGGTTGAGTGAGCGTGGCCAGCATTGTATACGTTAGAGACTTTAAAAGAATTAACAAGTGGGTTTTGTTTTGTTTTCAGATGGATGGGGGTATGGGGTATTGGATTTTCATGGTAAGAATATTGGAGAGGCGACAAGTGTCACACATGCAAAAAAGCGGGACCCATGCTTTTTTCATGATGAAATCTTTAAATGCAAGGCCATATGAAACAAGATGTAGCGCCCAGCCTGCGCCTACCGAGACCGAAAGTCCGAAACCAAAACCACAATGGTCCACAACACTGAACCCCCCGCCCTTCTTCCCGGCCACCCATTAAAGACAATTTTAATTTTTAAATTTTCCTTACAGAAGATGAATAAAAATCAAATTGGTTTAAGTAGGCCCAGCTTGACATAATGGGCCATGGTGAACCCAGCCCACTCAAGGGACTCACATCTTGATCCAACATCCAGGATCAATTTGGACCCAATGGTGGTCGGAATGAGAAGTTGAGAAACTTCTCTGAATTGTGCCATGTGCTAAATTCCTCCAATCCACGTCATCCCGTTATGATGTTTGTGGTGGCCCAAGTTAATAATGTTTCAATTTAGGTTATATTTGGTTCGAAGGAAAAGACAGGGAAAGGCAGGAAAACGTATTTAAGGTTTGTAAGGGTTTTTCTACCTTTTCCTTTCTTTTCTTACTTTTTCTTTCAAACCAAACATAGCCCTAAAGTAATGGAAACGTGGCAAGGGCATTTGGGCTGAGGGAATTGAAGTGGGTAGAGGACAAAATGTTGGACCATTTGGGCCCCCAACGATGATGCTACCCTGTGTTGGGTTATTTAAAAGGATAGTTCATAGTTGTTCTGTGGGTTGGATGTAAATGTATTAAACGTAATTGGGTGGCTGCCAAATGCCAAGCATTATTCAATTATAGGTGCAGCCAGACACCCCCCCTGTCTAATCATGTCGAGGTATGAATATGACAGTGCCGCTTCAAAAGTCCAAAGTATAAGCATGCCATCACAACGGAAATTCCCTTATAAAAACCCCTAGTTTTTAACCCATACGGTCAAATGAGAATTGCCCAATCCTCTCCGGTTGCACTTTAAGTAAATTTATCACTTCAGTATAGTTTGAAACTTATCGAGTTATCTTATCCCATCTCATTTTTACCGTAGAAAAAGTGCCCAATTAAAAGTACCATATCATCCTTACATGCACGTCTCTCTTTAATTCTTTTGAAGTTCAAAAAAAGAAATAAATAAAGTGAATCATGTATTGTTGTCATTGATATTGCAATGGGATGCGGACATACACGTGAAAAGATAAATGATTCATCCACAACTGGGAAAGAGTAATGTTTCTCTCTCTCTCTCTCGGTGTGAGACGTGTGGGCTGTCGACTTGGGTTGGGCAAATATACAAAATTCAGTAAGAATTGGCCGTTAATGGTTTTTCTAAAGTTTATAGCTTTTCTAAGTTAACAACTATTTTTAGTTTCAATCAATATTCATATACAAAGAATAAAAGCTTTCTAGCCTTTTAGATAAGGAGGATATTACAGAGGAAGAAAGGAGATACTATTCAACATGATTTGCTAGTTTAATAGTTTAATCATTCAATCAACGAAAAGACGAAACCAATTAAGGCTACGAAGAGCCCATACAAAGTCTATTAAAAATATAAATAATAAAAGAAGCCCACACAAAGCGCAGGGAATGAGACACATAACAGTGACGAATTTTGACTTCCCATTGCCTGTTGATAATGTCTAGCGTTTTTTGTTACGTAGGACAGTAATAGTGGAGAAAGAGAGCCCACTGCAAAGTATATGACAACACAGAGTGGCGGTGGATCAATAATATGATAAAAAAAAGTAGGAAGTAGGGAAAGATAGGAAAACCTTTATATGAATGCTGGTCACTAGAGAGAGGATTCGAATCTTAGATCCCCTTAAATCCCCTACATCTATGGGGTTTTACTCTTCAGTCCTTTCTCGTAAATCTTAGTTCCATTGTATAAGTGGGGTAGATGTGGATATTGCAAGAGAGATTTCCTATCAGCATCCAAAGAAAGAGAGAGTAATGGCATATAGTCATTTAATGCAAGTAAATGACCTGCTTTTAGAATTATTTTGATGTACTGAGTAATCTTTTGTTGTAAACTCTAATTGGATTGTACAGTTAGAACAATATCAAGTCGGGGTAAAGGAAAGTGAAACATAGTTTCATAGTTTGAATTATTGCTAAATAAAATAAAATAAAACAATACAAATTTTTTAAATAAACTGAACCATAAATTTCTCTAATTAAACTTTATAGATGTGAGGTGGTGTGTTTTTTAGGTTCATAGGTGGGGGCTGTTCCTACCAAAAAAGTCCTTATTGTACGGATTGTATTAAAGGATATCCATAATTACATTTTAAATTTATTATTTATATATAATCAAGTATTATTTATAGGTTATATTTATTAATTATATTGTTAATAAAGGATAATATGATAATTGTTTTGTTTATAAATAAAGTATATAATTAACTATAACTTAATTAATCTTAACGAATTCATAATATAACATACAATTAGTATTTTTATTTTCAAATTCACTTAATTAAACAAAAACTTTAAATTTGAAATTATAATTTATTAATTTCAAACTCACTTAACTTCAAGTCTAGGCTTGGGCCCAACACTTCAAGCCCTGCATGACCCGTATATATTTATGTGATAATTTATTATACATGATATTCTATATTATAACATGAATAAAATAATTTTTTATATACATGTTAGATGGTATATAATATAAAATATTATATGTATTCACTATTTTATAGATATAGCCTTGGATTTAGGCTCCACCCCATTTAGGCCTAGGCTATAGCCCTTATTACAATTGCTAAGCCTAGGCCAAGCCTCTGTAGGGTTGGATGTGAGCTTATGTTTAGCCCAAGCTTAAGTCATAACCATATAAAATGTAATAGTCCCATCCTAGTGCTGACCTACCTCGGGCCATGGTCACTGCTACGTAACTTTCCATCCATTTTAATTCTAATTAATACAAGTTTATTAATAAACGAAAATGCATTAGTAAGAAATTATTTGTACGTTTTGAAATTAATTTTTATAATTTATTATCCATTAAAATTACATTTAAAAAGAATGATAAAAATCAATAAATCTAATAATAATAAACTAGAAATTATAATTAATAAAAATAATGAATATATTTTAAAATTGGATTTTAAGTTGGTTAAAATTAAAAAAACTGATAATATAAGAAAATAAACTTAACACTAATTTATCCAATAATATATAATCATAAAATAATATTTGGATTGGAATCGATATCACTTTTGATCTAATTAAGAATATTGCAAGGTTTGCCACAATTACTTTTAGGGGACGTTCTTTTTCTGGATTTTGAGAGGGGGAAAGTTGGTCAATGGGAATCAAAATCCCATTGACCAAGAATCTCATGTTGTTTTTTCAGATTTATGTGAGGACTAGGGAAATTTTATTTTCCTGGGTATCACTTACTCATCCGGGTAAGTAATACCCATCTCCTAAGTAGGTAAATAACTTTCCCACCTATGGGGGAAATTGCCAACACTTGAATAGGCAAAAATGCCCCTTTTAATAATGGATTCTTATGGCTAAAATGGTTATTGCCCTATTTACATGAAAAATAAAAGAACATGGGTAAATGCATTTACGCAGGTAAATCTTTCCTAGGAAACACAGCGAATGGGGCCTTAACAAAGTCTGTCCATCACAGGGGCCCCGCCTAGTATGTTACTTATAAAGAGAATCTTCTAGAATTGTGCCATGTCACCAAGGTTAGTCATTAGGACAAACCAAATGACAACGTAGCATGGATGAAACTGGGTTTGTTGGCAGTTTGCAAGTCTATGCTCTTACGCTTCCAGCTTAAAATCAATATTATGTGGGCTAGAAATTCAACAAAGACGTAATTAATTAATATTTTCCTACGTTATGAAGTGGATTAAGAAATCTTAATAACAATATAACCCTCATTTACAAGTTACTAAACATTCAACTAAAGCAAAGGTTATAAAACTAATCTCTCTCTCTAAATCCCCCAAAATCCCTTGTGAATTTCATTTTGTGTTGAATTCCCCTTTGCACTACCACAATTCACAAGTTAAGAAACCTCCCTAAGTAGACCTATTCATGGGTCAGGTAGCCCGATGGGTTGGCTTGTTCTAAGTCTGGCTTGGACAAAATTTTAAGCCCACGGGCTCGAAATCAACTCTAAAAATCAGGTCAGGCTCAAGCTTTCCCAAATAAGCCTAACCCAATAACATTAAATATATAATAGAAATATGATATATCTTAATAATATATAATATATAATATTATTATAATATAATTAATATATTATAAAATACATGTCAAAGTCGGGCTTCGAGTTTTATATAGGCTCGAGCTTGAGCCTGGTGATTTTTTTGTTTATAAAAAGGCAAAGCCCATCCTAAACCCGGCCTGGCCCAACCCATGATTAAGTCTATCCCTGAGCATTCATTCTATCAAGATAATAGAGTTTTCTTGATGATTTAGTTTGGGGCATTTTTAAATGTCCAAATTATCCTTTTAGATGATTTTGTCCTTATCTTCTTCATTTCATATTTTAAAATGACGAAGGGCAAAATCATCAAACTGGATTCAACCTAAAATCAATGAATTAATCCCATTCATCCAAGTGATGCATCAAATTAAACAAAAGATTTAGTTTGTCCAAATGGTATTCATGAAAAAATCATTGCATGTAAGCCATCCAAGGCTTCAACAGTCGCAGGAATACAAGATGAATCTATTGCTTTTCATGGAATGGGATTGGGTCAAAATTTTCTTGCAATTAAAAAGGCCAAATGGGATACCTTTGAAAGTAAATGAAGCCAAATGAAAATGTGTTTGTGTGAAACAGCAACTCGAGACATGAAAGAAAGCACTGGAAGCATTCCCAAAGAAGACAACCTAGTTGACAAGAAAAGCATTAATACCAGTATGGTTAATTCTAAGAAGAGAATTCATGGTTTCAAAAATAATTCTACCATGGGATATGAAGGATTATATAGGAGATATCGAGAATTGAAAGAAAGGGAGGTTTCAAATGAAGGGAAGGAGCATGTGGTTGGAGGCATTGAGATAAAAATGAATCATCAAAGGAGTTCAAATCTATGCCCCACAAGAGGGCGCCCCACAATGCCACAATGTCCCATAGTACATCCCCGCTATGTATTAGGAATATATCTCCTGATGATAATATTAAAAATGATGATGTCATCATTGAGAGATGTTCTCAATACATGACGGGGATGTACTGTGAGTCGTTGTGGGGGACCTCTCTGTGGGGCACAGATCTAAACTCTCATCAAAGGCCAAGAGACCACAGTGGTCGAGGAGGATTATCATGGGATTACGCTTTATTGCTAATAAAGAAAAGATTTTCTTCCTTAGCATTCAATATAGAGCCAACCAGAGAATCCCTCATTACTGGTAATCAACCAATAAAAGTCTATACTAAGACTTCTGAGGCTAACAATGGCTAACCACCGGTCTTAAATGAACTCAATGCAGAGATTATAAAGAGTGAAGAGTGTAATCTGGTGGTCCGTGTGAATCCCATTGCTCAAAGTGGTGAAATCTATCCAAAAACTTAGTACGAGATCTTAAAAATCAACATGGCTGAATCAAGTAACTCAAGTAAGGTGAGGAGAAACCTGGGAGGCCTCTTTCTCAGGGAAGCTTAAAGAATTAAGGTAGAGGAAAAGATTAACAAATAGATCAACAAAGACTCGTGGAAGTGGGCTGAGAGCGCGAATTTTTATCTCTTATAAGATAATGAGGATGAGAACGAGGAATACACTTAATGGGAACATGCATGCATGCTAAAGTTCTGGGAGAGCCAGTATCTGTAGAAGTCATAACAACCAAAGTAGCCACAATGTGAAGCTCCAAAAACATGTGGACATCTAGAGTATAGGTAATGGCTTCTTCCTCATTACTTTTGAATCTAAGGATGATTATAATTATGTGTAAGAAAAAGGCCCATGGTTTGTTAGTGGCAGATATTTAGTGCTCATGAAATGGAGAATGGGGTTCAACCCGCTCACTACTACCATAAATGAAGCCAACATTTGGGTGCACCTACAGGGGGTACCTATGGAATGTTGGACAAAAAAACATCTAAGTAATGTTGAGTGTTCGGGGTGAATTAGAGGTTCAGGTGGAGGACTGAGCAAAAATCAGGTGTTGGCAATCACACATAGGGCTGTTCATAAGAATGCCCAACTCGACCAAACCGACCAACCCGGACCGGCCCAACCTGAGTCGGCCGGGTTTTCATTTGTACTGTTCAGTTTCGGGTTGGGCATATACAAAAACCGATATCTCGGGTCGGTTTCGGTTTTCACATAAGAAAACTGAAACCGATTCGACCCGAACTGAACTAGTATTTCTTCTACTAGTTTGGTAGTTCCTACTTCCTAGTTTGAATTGTTTCCTAATTCCTACTAATCTTCTAGACTTCTATTAGAAATAGAAGGCCCATTAGGCAATTACAATTAGAATTCAATTAATTAGGTCATTTTTTAGTTTTTTACCTAGATTAGGCAATTACAATTAGAATTCAATTAATTAGGTGTCATTTTTTAGTTTTTTACCTAGATTAGGCAATTACAATTAGAATTCAATTAATTAGGTGTCATTTTTAGTTTTTTACCTAGATTAGGCAATTACAATTAGAATTCCTACTAGAACTAGAAGGCCCATTAGGCAATTACATTTAGAATTCCTAGTTTCCTACTAGTCTTCTAATTCCACTTTTGTCTTCTCTTAAAATCTTCTATTTTCTAACTTAACTTGGTTGGTCCGTCCCCCTCAACTCAAGTCCTCAACTAATTCAGAGTTTATTCAGCTTTGTACAGGAGCAAAACCGAAACCGACCCAAACCGATGCAACCCGACTTAAACCGACCAGGTCAGTTTGGCCTATCAGTGGATCGGTTTCGGTTCCCACCTCTGGTAACCCAACTAGGTCGGGTCGATTGAGAAAATCTCATAAAACCAATCCAACCCGACCCGTGAACACCCCTAATCACACATTGTTTAGTCTATGATTGTAAAGCCCAAAAACTATGGTCATGTACTTACATTTACGCTGCACCAAATAAACAAAATCAAAGTACAACTTGGAAAATATTGAAAGATATAAGCAAATCAAGCAATCTACCGTGGATTGTAGTGGGTGACTTTAATGTTATAAGAAGCCCAAATAAAAAATATGGGGGGTAAAGAGGCTAATAAGAAATATATGAATGAGTTCAATGATCTCATTAATGACTGTCATCTTATGGATCTTGAAATGAGAGGCTTGAAATTCACTTGGAAAAATAATCTTATATATGAGAAACTCGATAGAACATTGATCACTAAGGAGTAGTTGGACCTCTATCCTCATGCACGAAGTGAGAATCTTCCCTTTTTAAATTTGGATCATACTCCGGTGGTTCACCTAAGTAATAGGATTGACTATGGTCCTAAACCTTTCAATTCGAAAACATGTGGGCTACAAGAAAGGACTTAAATCAAGTAATCGAGGAAGCTTGGAATCAAAGAAATGATGGGTCTAAAGGATATCAATTTATAGTCAAAACTGATCGTACAATAATGGAAATAAAGAAGTGGAATAAGTTGGAATTTGGGAATATTCATGAAAGGAAGAAGAATTTAATGAATCAATTAAAGTTGGCTCAAGAAAAAATCCTTGAGAACCAGGGGAGAAGAGACATTTCCAACATAGAGCAAACCCTTCAAAAACAGTTAAATAAAATTCTTAAAGTGAAAGAAATATTTTAGGCCCAAAAATCGAGAGTAGAATGGTTGAAAAGTGGGACAAAAACACAAAATTTTTTCATACTTATACTCTCATTAGAAGAAATAGAAATAGAATTTTGAAAATAAAGGATAGCAATGGCAACATCTTTGAAGAACTAAAGGAAATAAAGGATATTTATGAATAAGCTTATGGAGAGGTTTCAATGAGGGCATACAAACAATATGGATAAGTCTCTAAAGGGGTTGGAAAGAAGAATAAATGAAAGTTAAAATAATATTCTAACTAGAGCCTCTGAAGAAATTTGTAATGTGGTTCAATCGACAGGTGACTCAAAATCTTCGGGACCAGATGAGCTGAACGTGTACTCTTTCAAAAAGTACTGGTCAATTATTGACAACTCAATTGAAGACACAGTTAAAGCTTTTGTTCATTTAGACAGGTGGCATTAACAAAACATTCATTGCACTTATCCCAAAATTTGACAACCTTGACATGGTTGATAAATTTAGATCGATTAGCCTCTCCAACACAATTTATAAAATCATAGCAAAAATAATGATAAATAAACTGTTCCTTGGAGATATAATTGCCCCTTTTCAAAGTGCCTTCGTACCAAGTCGATAAATTACTGACAATATCCTAATTGCTCATGAGATGACGAATACAATGAAAAAAAAGAGAAGAAAAAAGGATCTAATGGCATGCAAAACAGATATGGAAAAAGCTTAGCACAAATTGGAACAGAGATTCATAAAGGAAGTCTTCAAAAAATGGGTTTTCACCATAAGTGGATAAACTGGATCATGCAATGTATAACTATTGTTTCATATCAAATCCTCGTTAATAGATCTCTCGGGGCATTAGAAAGGGAGACCCTCTCTTTCCGTATATCTTTATCATATGCAGCGAAGCGTTATGCAATATGATTTGCAATAAATATTTGGGAAGAAAATCTCAACTAGGCTTCAAGGCTTCTAGAAATGGGCTTAATATTCCTATCCTACAATTAACAAATGGTTGTAGTAAATTTGCTAAGGCAGATCTAAACAATAATGCTAGAACAGAGGAAATTATAGAATTATATGCGGAGGCATCTGGACAATGCCCAAACTTTTCAAAATCTACCATATTCTTCTCCTCCAATACCCATAACAGATTTAGAGCGGAGATCCCAAGGATATTGAAAATCCCGATGGAAAGGAAAAAAGAAAAATACTTGGGTGCTCCCATCATAAAGGGTAGAGGAAAGTATAGATAAGGAATTTGCAGGATGGAAGAGAAGTACTTTGTCAATTGCAGGAAGAATTACCTTACTTAGATCTTCTATTAGTATGATGCCTCAATATTTAATGAGAGTATTTAAATTCCCCAAGAATGTAATAGAGAATGTTGAAATGAAATAAAAGATTTTTTTTTATGGAACAAAGGAGAGAGTAGAGGTCTCAGTAGATTTAGTATGTCATTCAAAAAGAAATGGGGGATGGGGTTTAAAAAACCTCAAATGGATAAATGAAGCTAGTATTGCTAAAGTGGGCTGGAAGATACTTATGCAATTTGAAAACCTATGGGTTTAAATAATGAAAATTAAATACATTAAAAATAGAGATTTCTAGCAAATTAAAACAAAAAAAAAGTCAATTTCTTGGGCTTGGAGTAGCATCATCCAATTTCGAGACATTCTAGAGAAAGGGGTTAGGTGGAAGTTAGGAAATGGAAAATCCATAAATTTTTTGGCAGACAAGTGGTTTGGCAAAAGAGCGTTAGTGAATGAGAATTCATACTCTCAAACTAACCATTAGAATAAAGATAGTGAGTTTATCCTAATTCAAAAACTTGGGATAAGGAAAAGATTTTAAGCAAGGTACGCCCTCAGTGGGACCAAATTTGTGCAACCTCAATTCCCTCAAGAGATATGGATGATATGATAATCTAGAAATCTAATCCAAATGGTGGGGATTCCATCAAATCGGATTACACCTTCCTAGAAGGCACTTTAAATGATAATGTGAGAGTTAAGAGATTAAGCAAAATTTGGAGACCAGAAACCACCCCCCAAAATTCACTATTTCATATTCTTAGTTCTAAAGAACAAATTGTTAACAAAATCGAGGCTAAAAACACTAGGCCTTGTTGATAATGTAGACTGACCATTCCATGGAAATGAAGAAGACTTAAAACACTTTCTTCACAACTGTGAAGAAGTTAAACAAATATGGCAAAGATGTTGTGATTCTATCCCTAAGCCCAATCTAGAAAAAAAAAAAACTTAGAGCTTTGGTGGGACAGTATAATAAGTTTTGACTCAAAGTATAATTCCAAGCTCAGCAAGCATAATCATGTGGCGTATATGAAAAAGGCGAAACAACAAGATTTTTAATAACAAAAGCCTTCCCATTGATCAGATCATTATCAAAGTCAAAAGAGATTTCGAAGAATACTTAAGTGCATGTCACCCAATATCCTCAATTGCCTTAAAGGGGAACAATATTAGATGGACCTAGCCAGGTAATGGTCTAGTCAAGATTAGTTTTGATGCTTCCAGAAACCCAGATGGATGGCATCTCAGCTGTTGGAGCCATATTAAGTGATGAATAGGGTTAGACCTTATGGGTGACTTGTAGGAATATTAGAGAGTGTTCGATAAATGAAGCTGAAGCATGGGCAGCTCTCGAAGTTCATCTAATTGCAACCAAATTCCCTCAGTATAAATATACCATAGAAGGGGAGTCTAGCATTATCATTGACTGCCTTCGTGATTGTCTGGTGCCTCCATGGAACATATGCAACTTCATCAATGAATGTCGGCATCTTGAAACCAGTTCTAAACTCAACATCTCCTATTCTCATGCGTTAAGGGGAGCAAACTTTGTAGTGGATCGCCTGACTAGCTTAGGCCATTCCTTATCTTTCTCTAATCCAAGGTTGAAGTTCATCTCTTAGTTACATTTGTTTTTTTTATGCTTGGGGTTATTTTACTAAGCAACATGCTTCCTTCTAAAGTTTGTTTGTTTTTGATGTGTTAGTTTCTTTTGTTTCATTCCTAACCATTGACCAAAATCAAACATCACCTTGTCTACATTTTTGCTTGAAATGCATAAAAATGAGTTAATTGGTAAAGTAATTTTTCACTTCTCATTAACAATATCATCATGGGAATTCAATACTATATAAAATATAGGGGAGTATATGCAATAAAACATAATAAAGGGGACTGAGTGTCAGATCTTGCAAAATAAGGGAAGTTACTTGTAATTTACCTAATTATTTTCAAGCCAAAAAAACTCGATTTAAGACCATATTTCGCATATTTAGAACCTCTTGGCACTGATATGTAAAATATAATTTGGCATAGCTACTCTTATGGTTTTATTGAACTATGAAAAAAGATGAAATAATACATTTGTTGCATAGTACTCTAATTGAGAGTAGCCTAGATGGTGGGGTTTTTAATTGGTTACAGGATCAAATCCCCCCGCAACCACCAGGGTTGGGAGGTTTTGGATTTAAGAGGTAGGTTGTTCCTTGTGTAGCCATAAGAACCAAATAAATAATAATACAATAAAAAAAATAATGGAAGGAAAAAAGTGTATCTATTTTGACCATCTCTTTTTTTACAAACTTGGTTCACGAGAGCAGTTATCGATTGAGAAAGAGTCTCAACTATAGGGACAAATGTCTCATCCCAATGGATGCTAATAATCCAACTAATTAGAGATATTTGTGTACAGTTTCTATCCATCCGAGCAAACCCAACAGTCATAAAAGAATCTATATATTGATTGAGCCCATATTAATGAAGAGAGTACTAGCTAAAGCTATTGAGAACGTACTACTCCCTTAGCATATGACTCTCTCCTAATCTCTCTAGCTTATCTTAACCACTAGTATGGCCCCATGTGATGCATTGGACATTGTCAAACAAAATTGAGGCAAAGTTTACAAAAGTAACAAACTTTACAAAAAATCTATACTACTTTAAAAAACATGAATAGTCTCAAAAATATTTTTGGAATTTTTTGAGGGCAAAATTTACCCCTCCAAATTTAAATTTATTGATAAAAAATGAGAGCAAATAGGGTAATCAATTATTGATATTAAATGAGTTGAAATAGGTAATTTTAAGATATTCAATGCATTCAATTACTTCTCATTAAATTCAGCATTTAAGGTATTAAATTGCATTCACCTTTATTGGATATTTAAGGCATTTTTGTTTCTTCTCATCATTAAATTCTATTAGTTAAATCCATACATAATAAATTAATAATTCCAATAACATATAAACTTATACTTTTAAAATCTACCTGGAAAAAATAGTGTTTACATCTAGATGGTGGTAACATACTAAACCATTTTAGGTCAAATGGGCCAACCCATGTTGTCACAAATAAATAATAAAATTTAAAAATAGATATAATGCAAAAAAATATAAAAATTAAAAAAAAAATGGGAACATTTTTAACATCATATATTCAACATATTAAACAATAATACCTATGATAAATCAGAAGTGTTTTTATTAATGATGGAAATGAAATGTAAAATTTAAAACCAATTGGAAATGAAAACTATTTTCATATTCTTTCTCATTAAATCTCATATTTAGGGTATATTCTCACATTAAATCCTATATTTAAGATATATTTTTTTCATCATTAAATTCTATTAATTAAATCAACAATATTAATTTTAATAGTGTAAAAATAAATATTTTTAAAAGTAATATGAAAACAAAACCATTTTCTCCCCTCTCGGTGGTAGGTAAGCAATTCAACCATTTGGGGTGAAATGGGTTAGTAAATAATGTCATAATTAAATAATAAAAAATTAAAATAAATATAATATATAATATAAAAAATAAAAAAAATGGACATATATCAAATATTGTATATTTTTTACACTAAACAAAAATAAGTATGAAAATATAAGAAGTACTTTTACTGATAATGAAAATGGAATGAATTAATTACTTAGATTAATTATGTTACTGAATTAGTTTAGCAATTTCAAATTAATTTATTTGCCCAATAATGGCTTATAAAATGACAATTCATTTTTAGTTTTATTAAATTGTTTTAGTTTTTATTAAGTTTATATTTAATCTTGTTAATTGTTATTAATTTTTTTATTTATAAATGGAATTTATGGGATTTTAAATTAATAATAATTAAATCCATAACTAATAATTTTTATATTATAAATTTATAGTAGTATTTAATGTTATCTCAATCTTCTAATCTTTGCAAAAAATTTTTACCAACAAACTTTGAATTCAGGGGTTAATATCCAAAGGCCAAAAACGTCAAGAAGACAGAATGGTGAACCAAACTTAAGCTTTTGTTCCATCAATCAAATCAATAAATGAGAGCCATGTTAAATAAGACTTGTCTCGAATTCATAATTCACATATTTAATTACACCAACAAAAAGTTTAGGAGAAGATTATCATACCTAATTGCTCAAAGGCAAGTAGTCATGGAACTTACACGATAATTCCCTAGTCGTGTCTCTCTCAATACTCAATTCTAGTCCTTCTGGTTGGCTCTTCAGGGAGATCAACATCAGGTGGTAGGGATATATACTATTTGGCTCTCATTTGTGGGACGTGGTAACTGAATTTCACATGGTGCAAACAGGACAAGTGTTCTTTCTTTGGTAGAAGGCCTATCTCTGCTCTGGTAAACCAGTGCTTAGTCCCACATTTTGCTTTCAATGGAGTGGCGGGAGGGAATATTTAATGACTTTGAGGCAAACGTCACTAAAATCAAGAATAATTAGTAAAATGCCGTGAAATATCAGCATTTTGCAACAGGTATATATAACCGCCGCTAAAAAGATACCTTTTTGCACAACTTTTGACAGTGACCTCACAAAAAAAACGACTTTTTGTCACATTTATTTCAAATGTCGCCAAAGATGTGGTGAAACGCAATAAAAGTGCAAACGAACCATATTCCAAAGATCCCTAGCAAGAACAAATCCTACAAAACAGATAGAAGAAAAACACAAACTGAAACAGAGATAAAGCTCTATCAATTTGGCCACCCTCAACCACAACCTTCTCTACAACACCAAATAAAAATTAAGTGGAAGAATTGAAGTCAAGAGAAAGAAATAAATCCATCTGCAACCACAACAGAAAGTCAAAGAAGAAGAAAACAACAACTAACTCTTATGAAAAACACAACAACAATGAAACACCTATATATCAGAACGAAAAAGCATGATAATTAGGAACAAAAGAAAACAACTAAATGTTAGTAAGAAAAGACTCTGCAATGAGAGGGAGAATGGGGCGGAGGCACAGGGCCTATGTTTTGCCACCAAAAACAAAATCCAATCTTGGAGCTTGAGACGTAGTGGAAGAAATGTTTTCTTAATTTCGAATAGGAAAGGTAGGAGAATGAAAGTCTGAGAATAGTTGGTTCTAAGTGGACTTTGAGGCTCCGTTTGGTTTGTGGTATGGCAAGGGAAAATATGGAATATTCTTGAATATCCTTTCCATCCCATGTTTAGTTTGTAGGATGTCATGAGATGGGATGGAAAAAGGTGGGATTACATATCTCACTTTTTGGGATGTGGAGTCCCACCGTTTTGGAAGGAAACAAGTGGGAAAGGAGAGAGAAACTTATTTAACAGAAAAAAAATACCTTCCTTGTAGTGTTTTTAAGAGTTAATGTTAGACCCATATGATCCATTAATAAATTATTAATTATTTAACAAGACAATAATAAAATAATTTAATTACAATTAATTAGTAAAGAAAATTTAGTAAAATAAGATATTAATAATAAATAATAATAATATTTTTTATTAATTCACAATAAATGTTAACTAATTACTAATAATTAATTAATTAGATAATTATAAATATTCACTAATTAACGATTTTTTTATAAAATTAATAGATAAAAATATAAATAACTAAAACAAAAATAATAATAGCATCACTACTAATTATCTAATCAATTAATAAAAATTGAAATATTAATTGATTAACTAATTATTAATATTAATAAATTAATAATTAAGAACCGATTATTAATGAATAATTAAATGCTTAATAATAAAAGATATTATTAATTAATTAATTAAATTATTTAATTAATATTAATTTACTTAATAAATAAATAATAAAAATGTCAATTAATGAAAAATAATTAATAATGCAAAATAGATATTATTAATTAATTCATAATAAATATTAACTAATTATTAATTAT
The DNA here is from genome assembly GCF_055504915.1 of Nelumbo nucifera. Lineage (NCBI taxonomy): Eukaryota > Viridiplantae > Streptophyta > Magnoliopsida > Proteales > Nelumbonaceae > Nelumbo > Nelumbo nucifera. The sequence goes on along the minus strand of NC_142649.1, from coordinate 139,492,057 downwards.
TGGCAAATTATCAATATTAATTAATTAACTAGCTATTTAATAAAAATATGAATAATTAATATTTAATTAATAATAGAGTTTAACATAATATAAAATATTATTAATTACCTAATTAATTAATTATTGTTATTGGGTTGATTTTCCACCCATTTTTTCCTTTCTCATCCCATCACATCCCATCCTACCAAAATCTTCCCTCGAACCAAACGAAGCCTAAGGTTATTTGTTGTGGGTGGGAAAGTCTTGAAACGTGAATGGTTTAAAGGGCCCAGTTATGCAGAATAAAAAAAAATCAAAAAGTCAAAAATTTGTAAAAATAGGTAAGAGAATTTTGGAGAAAATTTTAAAGGGGAGAAAGGTGACATGTGGACCAATTTGCTCTCTCTCTCTCTCTTTATATATATATATATATATATATTAGCAGTTTTAGTTATGATAAAACATGGTTCTTTACACCATTAAAAAATAAAAAAACTGATGGAGAAGAAAGGGCCTAGTTTTATCTAACAATTATTTGCACGGTTGCACCATAAAAAACTAATGGAGAAGAAACCACGTGACACCTTTATCTTTATAAGTTTGAAACTTGTCTTCTCTTTTTTTTTAATATATCTTTTTCCTTTTATAAAAGGGAAAACTAGGGAGAAAGAGTTGATAAACATTAAAAGAGGAATCCACATTTCATGTGTGGGCTGTCAAGTGGGTGTGAGGACTAATTAGCAAGATTTAATGGACAAATTTACCATGATGGAACAATTAGAAAAGTTGAGGATTAAATGGATGAATCAACAAGGATCTTTATGGATGCCAAAATCAAGTCAATTATGGTTAAAGTGTGGTGATTCAAATACTAAGTATTTTCAAGCAACCTTAAATAGGAGGTATAGAGACACAATCTCTTGGATTAGGGATGATTAAGGAGAATGGATTTCTGATCATGAGAAAATTTCAAGGAATTTTGTGTAGTACTTCAAGTCCTTGTTTCAATCTCAAAGATGGAGGAATTTGAAGGATTTTCATAATTGTTTGATTCTATTATAACTTGAAGTGAAAATGAAGCTTTGGCGGCTTTGCCTTCTAAACAAAAAGTCAGGGGAAATAGTTATGTCACTGGGGCTTTTAAAGCTCCTAGGCCAGATGGGATGCCTGTTCTTGTTTATCATCAATTTTGGGATCTGATGGGTGATGATTTCTATGAGTTTGTCTATTTCTTTACAAACAAAAAGTTTCTTGACAGAATTAATCATACCTTTCTTACCTTGATACCTAAGCATAATAATCCTTCAATTCTAAGGTTAGAGATTTTAGGTCAATAAGTTTGTGCATTGTGTTGTATAATTTTAAATAATTTAGAGGTGTTAAAGCTTTCAAATAACAAAAATAGGTAATAACTTTCAAAAAAGGTTTTTAATAGATATTAAAAATAGAACAATAATTGCAATTATTAATGTAATAATAATAAAAACATTATTTAACTTTCAAAAAATTGATATTTATTAATAATAATTTTAAAATCTTAATCTATATTTATATAGATTAAAATTTATATTGATTGTATTTTTGTGATAAATATATTTTTAATATTTATTTGTTTTGTTATTTAATAGAAAATTTTCTATTTATTTATTTATCTATGTATCTATCTATCTATCTATCTATCTATCTATCCACACATACATACACACACACACACACACACTAAAGTAGAAACATGCCACATCATAGCCTGAGCTTTCTCCCTTGCCCCAATCAAAAATTCTCAAACACTCTTCATTTTAGCCTTTCTTGCTCCCCCATGAAGCCACCTCATCACTCCCTTCTCCATTTCTCATAATGAATTATTTAATTTATTAGTATTAATTACAGTATTTATTTAATTAAATGCCATAATTAATAAAAAATATTTTTACAAAAGATTACATTTAATATTGTTAAATAATTAAATAAATACCATAATTATTAAAAATATTGTTAATTAATGAATTACTAATTAATTATATCAAAATACCGTTAATTAATAGTAGTTTCATAAATATTATTGATTAAATAAATAAATTAAATAATAAAATAGATACCATAATTAATAAAAAATATGTTAAAAAATACCATAATTAGTTATGGTATTTATTTATTTATTTTAGGTATTTTGGTAATTTTGGTAAGCTCAAGGGTATTTTAATCAATTTAGGTCTAAGGAGGCCAAAATAAAATTCTAATCTAATGGTGGGTATTTTGGGTTAAAGAAAATGAACGGTGGAGATGGATTTGGGTATATATAGTGGCTTTACATGTACAGGCTAATGGAATTGGCCAAAATGGAATCTTTTGATATAGAGGGCAAATAAGGGTATTTTTTACTAAAATTTTATGGGGTGGGGTTTTAGGCATTTTGAATTGATTGGTGGGGTCAGATTGACCTAAATAGGCTTGGATTAGGCAAATATAGAGGGGGTAGTGATTCGGTTAATTTATTAACTTTAAAATATAATCTTGGTGTGATTGAGGGGAAATGAGGGAATGTTTTGTTGAAATTTTGTAAGGTGGTGTTTTTGAGCATTATGGGTTGATTGGTTGGGTAGGATTGGCCCACTTATGCCCAAATTGGGAAGATTTGGAAATGACTTGATCAAGTCAATATGAAGCTATGAAACGGAATCTTGGTGTAATGAAGGGGCAAAGAAAGGTATTTTGGGCTGAATTTTTGTGGGTAGGGTTTTTAGGGTGTCTAGGATATTATGGAAACATTTGATTAATTTTGGAGGGACAAAATCATGGATATTTTGGTCAACAAGAGCATCCAAAATATAATATTTTTTTGATGATGGGGCAAATTTGAGAATTTTAGGTTGAAAATTTATGGGTAGATGCTTTTGGTATATCTAGGGTTCAATTGTATGGTCTAATTAATTCAAAGGTGTTAGGATCAAGGAGATTTGGGTTGTGGGTGCTCCAGGCTAACGAGAAGGCTTGAAAGGGAGTCTTGGTTTGATGTCGGTGTTTATAGAAGGTCCTAGGTCTGATGTATATTATAGAAGGTCCTAGGTCTGATGTCGGTGTTTGGGGATTTTAGGGGTAATCTTGGGTTGAAATTTTAGGGGTAAATATTATAGAAGGTCCTAGGTCTGATGTCGGTGTTTGGGGATTTTTTTAGGTACTTCGGAAGGATCGGAACGGTCTGATCGGGTGTTTGGGATAAATTGGGGTTTTGATGGCGAATTGAGCAAAAATGAGGTGCTAACAATGGGGTTTCTAGAGATATTGGTCTCTTGGATCATTTGGTCTGGTTTGATTTGTCCATAAATGGTATGATTAAGGGCATTTAAGAAATGAATATCTTGGCCAATGAGAAAGCCCAAATTAAACTCTTAGTGTGATGAAGGGTTAAATGGGGAATATTTGTGATGAAATTTTGTGGTAAGGTGTTTATAAGTATCTAGGGCTCTTTAAAATTCCACTAACTCTAATTTGCAATTCAGTTAAAAAGTGCCATGCATCGCATGAGTTCTAACTAGTAAACTATCTAGTTTTAATATATCTTTACTTGCCCTATCTCTTTCTTTCTATATTTTGTTGTGGAAAAATGCAAGAAAACAGATTTGAAATGGAAGTAAAGCATAAATGAAGAGAAACAAACACAAAGAACACACACAAATTTACGTGGTTCAACTTATAGCCTATGTCCACGGGAGAAGGATAAACAAAAATCCACTATAAATTTGGAATGGAGAAGAAATACAAAGTTGTGCCCTCACAGAAAAAACCCTAAGCTCCAAATACACCCAATGTCTCACTCGTCTCTCATCTATACTACTTATAAAAGTGTGAATGAGGAGGTATTTGCTTCTAGAGTTTTTCTTTATTGAAATACCCCTCCTTTTGAATTTAGTTCATCTCCATTGAAAGGGTAGAAAGTGTAATTAAAAGGATACCATTAAGTACATTCAATTACCTCTCATTAAGTCTCACATTTAAGTCATTAAATAAATCACATCCTCTCTCATTGAATTCAACATTTATACTTTTGTTTATCATCATCAAATTCCACTAATAAATTCATACACAATAATTATCAGTAGAATAAAATTTTATATTTTTAAAATAAACATAAAAATGAAATCATATTTTCCATCTAGGTGATGGATAAGTAGTTCAACCATTTGGGTCAAATGGATAATTTCATGATATCATAAATAAATAATACAAATATAAAGATATAAAAATACTTTTATTTATCATCATTAAATTCCACTAATCCATACACAATAATTATTAATAGAATAAAATTTTATATTTTTAAAGTAAACCTAGAAATGAAATCATATTTTCCATCTAGGCCATGGGTAAGTACTTCAACCATTTGGGTCAAATGGATAATTTCATTATATCATAAATAAATAATACAAATTTAGAAATATAAGAAATACAAAAAATATAGAAAAAAAAAAGAAATTTTGAAAAAAATGGACACATTTCTATTATTATATATTTATCATATTAAAAAATAACTATGATAAAATAGACATAATCGTATTAATAATGGACATCAAATATACAACTTAAAACCGACGAGAAATTAAACCATCTTCCTATCTACGGGGTGGGTTAGTGGTTCAGCCTTTCAGATCAAATAGGTTAACCCGTGATGTATAATTAAAAATAATTGTTTTTAAAATAGAACAATACAAAAAATATGAAACAATTTTGGGCACATATATAATATTATATACTAATAATATAAACAAAAATAAGTATGATAAATAGTAATTATTTTATCAATGATATAAATTAAATGCAAATTTTAAAACCAGCTTGAAAATGAAACCATTTTCATATCTAGATGATAGGTAGGTCAATGATCTAACATTCTGGGTCAAATGGGTCAATCTATGATGGCATAACTAGGTAACAAATATTAAATACATACATACATACATACATACAAACTCAAAGAAAAATATAAGCTTTGTATAAAGCATTTTGATACAATTCTATTGTTATATATTCACTATATTAAACAAAAATAAATGTGAAAATAAGAATTACTTTTATCGATGATGAAAATGGAATACATGATTTAAAATCAACCGAAAAAGCAAAATGGTTTCTCCATCCAAGAGATGGGTTAGTGGTTAAACTATCCATGCCAAATGGATCCTATTATTAAATAATAAAATACATAAAATTCTTAAAAATGTAAAAATATGTTGATAATTTTGGGTACATTCTGTAATATTATATATTCATCATATAAAAAAGTGTGATTAATGAGAATTATTTTCATTAATGATAGAAATGGGATAAAAATTATGATAAAAAATAAAGAGCATTAATGTCTAACACATGACCCGATTAACCATGTCAAATGGTTCAATAATTTAATTAGCTAGGTCATCGTAGGTAAGTGGTTTGGTAGGGATGCAAATAGATCATATCAAATTTGAATTAGGGTATATTCAAATCTGATCTGATCCAAAGATTCGATTGGATCTCATAAATATTGATTCGAATCTGAATCCGGTCAAGATGTCAGACATTCGAATCTGATACGATCCTATTTAATTTTTTTTAAAAAGTAATAAATTATTAAAAGAAAAAGAAAAATATAAAAATTGAAATAAAAAACAAAAAATATAAGTATTTTTTCAACTATTGTCATCATATAAAAAGTTTACAAAAATGCAATATAAATAATATATTTATAAATAAATAATAAATAGAATATATATTATATATAAATAATATAAATAATTGATTTGAGCACAATATTAAAACCAATGTTCAAACAATATATTGGAATTGAATTTCCTCTTGGTAAATAAGTAATTTTTATTGTCTCATAAATTAAATAATAAAAAAATAAAATATAGAATTTTTTTATAAATTTTATAAAAAAAAATTGAACATATATTAATATTATATGTTCTTCATATTAAACAAAAATACGTTTGAGAAAATGAGAATTATATTGTTAGTAAAGATAGAAAAAGCTAAAATACAAAGTAAAAAAATGAATTAATGTCTTAATCATAGTACATTTTCATATTTAAATAGGTTAATGATTCAACTAGTAAGGTCCTTTGGTTACTGATTATTATCATCATCATTATTTGGTACTGCCATGTGCAAAAATAAATGTGAAAATAAGAATTACTTTTATTGATGATGAAAATGTAAAACATGATTTAAAATCAATCAAAAAAGAAAAAATGGGTTTTCCATCCAAGTGGTAGGTTAGTGGTTCAACCATCCTTGTCAAATGGATCAACACATGATATTATTAAATAGTAAAATACATAAAATTCTAGAAAATATAGAAATTTGTAGATAATTTTGGATACATTCTATAATATTATATATTCATCATATAAAAATGTGTGATTAATGAGAATTATTTTCATTAATGATAGAAATGGGATAAAAATTAGGATAAAAAATAAAAAGCATTAATGTCTAACACGTGACCCCACTAACCATGTCAAATGGTTCAATGATTTAATTAGCTAGGTCATTGTAGGCAAGTGGTTTGGTAGGGATGCAAATAGATAGGATCGGATTTGAATCATTGTATATTTGAATTTGATTCGATCCGAAGATCTGATTGGATCTCATAAATATTGATCTAAATCTGAATCTGATCAATATGTTGGATATCTGAATCTGACATGACCCGATTTAATTTAAAAAATAATAATAAATTATTAAAAGGAAAAGAAAATATAATAGTTAAAATAAAGAAAAACAAAAAATATAAGTATTTTTTCAACTATTTTCATTAAAGTTTACAAAAATACAATATAAATAACATATTTATAAATAATAAATAACATATATATATATATATATTGACTTGACCACAATATTAAAAACCAATATTCAAACAGTATATTGGAATTGCATTTCCTCTTGGTAAATATGTAATTTTTATTATCTTATAAATTAAAAATAAAAAAATAAAAATATAGAATTTTTTATAAATTTTATAGAAAATTTTGAACATGCATTAATATTATATATTCTTCATATTAAACAAAATATGTTTGAAAAATAAGGATTATTGTTAGTAAGATAGAAATGACTAAAATACAAAGAAAAAAATGAATTAATGTCTTAGTTATAGTTCATTTTCCTGGTTAAATAGGTTAATGGTTCAATGAGTAAGGTCATTTGGTTGCTTACTATTATCATCATCATCATGGTATTGCCACATGCAACGCACGTACACTTTTACTAGTAAGACTAAGACTCTATATACAAGAAAGAAAACCCCCGAAAATATATAACTCTTCGTATTTGGTTTAGACCTAAAAGATGAATATGGATCGAGTCCATACCGCCACGGCCCAAGCCCTATGCATCCACCACAAACCACTTTGAAATTTTGCCTTCAGGTTTTTTCAAAATAATTCGGAGCGGATTCAAGAAGTGGGTCTTCACAAAGAATTCAAGATACAAACATAACATATTTTTCTCTATCTCTCTCCACCTTCCAAGTATATGCATTTAATTTTTCATCTATGTATTAAAATATTAATGTTTAAAATTTAAATCTTGAAATAAGATGAGTAAAAAAGTATCTAGAATAATAATAAGAGAAAAACATAGATGATATAATAAGACAAATAAGAAAAGTAAATTAATAAAATTTAATAATTAATTAAAAATCTTATTATAATTATAACTAATATTTAAAATTATCATTATAAAATCTCTCTCTCCATGGGTCGCTTTGGACCCCATACATCACTATTTTTATTGATGCTGAAATTTTCTGAACAATATAGCAAGAAAATGGGTCAAGAAAATATAAATTTGTAGTTATGAATTTGAATAGATCTTGATTGATCTGATTTCGTTTGCCAAATCTACTATATAAATTTTTATAAATATTTATTTAAAATAAATATTAGAAAAAATATTAATTTCATTATTAATTAACATGCTTTCGTTTTTTTAAAATAGTAATTTCTTCAAAAATATTTTTTAGTTATTTTTCAAAAATTTATTAAAAATTCACTATTTTTTGTAAATTATGTGAACTAATTTCTAAAAACATCTCCTTTGTCTTAAGTGAACTTCAAGTTTTGGATTAGGTTTTTCCCCAACTTTGCTAATTTCCTATGAGAATAAAAAAAGCCAGAGAATAAAATGAACCAGGGCCTGAAAATTGCTTCAAGGGTCGGGTTATTTTAGTACCTAAAAATTGTACGACCCACTAGTTTTAGTTACCAATTTATACTGAACTACACCGGTTTAGTTTGATTAGTTTGACTTAGCAATACAATTTGGCCTATGATAAATAAGAGAAATTTTCATTAAAAATATTAAAAAAAAGGAAAGGATAATTTCATAGGGTTGTCGATTACATAACTTGCTCTCATCCTTCATTCCTGATATACAAAATTTTCTTTATTATAAGTCGTAGAAACTTATGAATTATAAATTTATAATATGCCATAAAATAAATTATGAAACACTTGCAACAATAATACTGACAGTTTGGCCGAGTGGTCTAAGGCGCCAGATTTAGGCTCTGGTCCGAAAGGGCGTGGGTTCAAATCCCACAGCTGTCACATTCTACCCTGTTGCTTTATCTTCTGCCTACAGTTTTTTATTTTCTCTACCCATTTAAACAATTAAATAAATGAATATTTTTTAGTATTGCACGTGATCATGGATGATGGATCGGATGAAATAGGATAATTCTACCCAAATTTGATTTGTTAATTTTTAAATCTGAAGAAAACCTTGAATACGACTAATAAATTCGATTTCGATTTATTTAGTTTAGAGTCGACTCTAGATATTGAACACGACTAATAAATTAGGCTATTGATAAACATATTATATCAGATCCATATTCGATCAGAATATAAATGGATCAGATTTGGATCGATTTATTCATATGGGATTATCTTTTTGGTGTATTTATTCGGCCAGGTCAATCTCATAAAATTGAAATAAACGGTATGATTCCTGTAGAAGGTAAATAAATAAATAAATGCCATTCAAAAATAAATAAATAGTATGACCCACGAAGACCCACCATATTACTCTAGTTTTGTCATATCCTAACATTTAACTCGTGCGCCCCTTTTCTCGAATCGTCTTAATGAAATCCCTTAGAAAAAGAAAAATTTTCTATTTCTTTCTTACCCCAGCAGTCCCACACCGAGAAGAATAAGTTGACAAAAAATAATGGAATTTCTTAGATACATGGAGAACGAAGAAGAAAGAAGAATGGAAAAGTAAAAACTAAGAAAAGACGAAGACAAAAAAAAAAAAAAAAATCCCATTTCAATCACTAAAATGGTATGAACATCATCCCATGTAAATTGGTAATCTGTCAATCAAATAAAGTATAAACAATGTTTTTCTCTTTTCTATTTTCTACTCTTCTCAGTGCCCGTAAAAGAAGAAATGAAGAAAAGGAAAAACAGAGCAATGCAAAGAAGAGGAAAATGAGAGAACCGAAAAAAAATTATACATCCATAAAATCTTGTTGGAGAACTTGTTCCAGCCACATCTCAGACGATTCCATTAGATCAGGACTCAATCTGAACATGAGGACACAGAACTCCATCTGATTAAGAGCCCCATCGCCGTCGACATCCCCTTCCTTCAACATGCTCCGTAGCTCGTCGTCTGTGAATCCTTGCAACCCCAAAAGGGCAGAGTTTCTCTTCAAGCTGTCGAAAGTGATGAGTCCCTTATCAGGGTCCATGAGCAACTGAAACCCATTACACAGCTCCCCGATCAATCCCTCCCCACCCAACTTGTCGGCCATTATAGGCAAGAAATCTTCGAAATCGACCGCCTTTCGTTGTTCCATTTGATACTCCTTTCTGGTTATTGCTTGCTTGGAGAAGGGTAAGAAAGAAAGGAAAGAGAATTGAGATTTTGGTACGAGAGGAAAAGGAATGAATGCGAGGGATTTAAATAGAGAAGGAGGTTTCACTTGAAGCTCAAGGGGTTCGTCGTTCGTGGAAGGAGAGTCGATGTTGGTCATGGACGATGGATGGATGCCAGCCAACCAAGCAGTCCAGGTACGATTATTGAGAAAATCGAAGTCGGTCGATTCTGCAGTTGCTTTCCTCCTTCGAAGAAAGTCCTTAGGGGCAGAGTCGTCACCTAAAAAGATAAAAAGGAAGGAATTTTGTTCTATTGTTTCTATTTCTTTTGCTTGTTTAGTGTATAGACACTTTCCCGTTGCGAAAACGTCCTTCATTTTCGGATGAATTTACGGAAACAACACCTTCCGAGTTTCCTGAAGACCAAGGCGAAATAACCAATAACGCTTTTTTGTATTTGACATATTGAAGCTGTCAACACCACATGAATCCAACAGTTCATTCTTCTGTCCAAGAAATTGGATTGAAACTACAGCCCAAGCCCAGGAACAGAGCTGTTTATGGGCCGGGCTGGGCAGGGGTCGGGTCGGGCTTTTACTCTTCATAAATAGGATTTTGTTAGACCCGAGCTTGGCCCGACCAATGGGTATACAATTGGGGCCCAAGTCCGGCCCTAATAAAAAGCTCGAAGCTCGGGTTCGAGCCCGAAGCCTGACCTAACAGAAAGATGGTCGCCGGTGTTGAGTTTGCGTGACTGTTCGTCGGTGTTGAGTTTGCATTGAGGTGTTAGCCTAAATTCATCAGAGAAAATAACAAGAAAAAGAAGGGCTGCAACTCCTAGCCTACGTTCGTTGGAGATTGCCAAAGAAGAAAAACGATTGAGAGGGAACAAGGAACTAAGAATGAGAAGTGAGAACTGCTGGTCCATTTGTTAGAGAAGATAACACTTGAGAAGACATGAATAGAGAGGTCATGATCCAGTGCTACTGACCTTGGTGGAGCCATCTCATCGGGCAACTCCTAGCCTTAAGCATACAAAAGGCTTGTCCTGGCCTGCCTTGGCCTGAACGTTGCACGGATTTCTTCCGTTGCAGATCTACCCCATGACAGTTGGTATCAGAGCATATCAGCACAGATCCTGTTGAAGCGGTCATCACGACAAGCAACACATCGTGGGGTGCGGTCCCTAGGCACTTCCACTCGGGTACAAGCAAGAAAGCATACACATCAGGCCTGACAAGAGGCCATTCATCGTGCCCCCATTCCAATGACCCCAAAACAACGTCCTTGCGGGGGCAGACGCATTGGTCATTGTGCTCATACGGGGGCAAATGCATGGGCCTTTTCATGGAGTACATATTGTGGTGGTTTGAGTGGGGGAGTGCCATGCTTCCTCATAGACATCAGTTGCTATTCATTTTAGTGATTTATGGGCAGTGCGCCTACATCTTGGTTTCATGATGGATGAGCCATTGTTCCGTAGCTTTGTGTAAGGCACTACTAAGGTGGGGACAGTAGTCCAAAATTGGTTGGTTTCGACGGTTAGCCAAGGAATATCATTAAGGTGGTGGTTTTGCATCATGGATCCTCGGTGGAAGCCACAATATCGGAATGATAGGAATGTGGGTACACTGGCCATTGGAGCATGGCGGCTCTACACCGGCAATGCATCGGAGGACGTGCTCAGCTCATCACAAGGCGGAACATTCGCAACATCAACACACATCACAAGGTGAGGGCATGTTTGACAACATCATGGGAAAAAGTTGCCACACTCGCGCAGATTGTAGTCAAATCTCCTTGAGGCATCACACATTGGGGCCCTCTCGGAGTGAAGAGGTAACCCGAACCGGCGAGGTGAAGTGTAGTTTCGAGGGCTAACAGAGCATAAGCCATGACTAGGTTTGAGTAACCTACACACGGCGAGGTGAAGTCCGCATGCCAACATGGTGAAAGGGTACCTAGCACACACCGCCAACAACAGGAGTAAACCTATCACATCGTGTTCGGTAGCACCATCGAAAAGCTACCATGGAGACGCTCGAGCCTTGAGTAAAGATAATACATGGGGCGGACCTCCGCGAAGCACAAACATCCAAATTTCTTCGAGGGCCCTTCTCGCACACTTTCAACGGCATAGCCATTGCATGGTTTGAGTAACCTCAACATAGGGGATGAAGTCTAGGCAGATCGGCATGGTGAAATGGTTCCGTCCCCATAAATGGACACCAAAATAGGCGAGACCCAGGTTGGCCAGGCGAGTGGATGGCGCAAGACACATACGCTGATTCACAAGAAGAGCCATTGTCGAGGACAACAATGGATTGAGTGGGGGAGCCTGTCACGGTCTGACATAGGCTTAGCCTTGCCTACGCTTGGCAGGCTTACGTTAAGGGACACCATCATCATTTTTTCCTGTAAGATTTTTGGGAGAATTGATGTCATCTTTAGGCAGACCTCTAAAAGCTTAACGTACACTTTGAGGAGGGGTGGTCGACCTCCTTGGGTGCCTAACCTTAGCAGTCCTAGACCAACATCCCTTGCGGGGTGTCCCTGGTTAATGGCTAGCATGGCTACTAGGGTTCCTCATGGGTGCACAGATGCTCATGGGGACAGTGCATGGACCGACACTGTGCTACCGACACTCAAGGGAGGCTTGGCATGCGGGCCTAGCCTAAGCATGACCCTTCACCACGGCAGCCCCTTGCCCAAGTTGAAAGAGTTATCCCGTTGCCCATAGCGCATGGGAGTGTTCCGGCCCAGTGGTTGCCTGTCATCATTGGCACACAGGTGCCTACATTATCGGCATAAAGGAGCCTTTCACATCGGCGCCAAGTCGCCTCATGGCCTTCCCCCTTTAGCACATAAGTAGTGCCTCCCATGGACCGGCCAGATCCAGTAGAGCGCCCTGACCATGCGACTTGAGGTCATGATCCAATGCTATTGACCTTGATGGAGCCATCTCATTGGGCAACTCCTAGCCCTAAGCATACAAAAGGCTTGTCTTAGCCTGCTTGGCGTGGACGCCACACGGGTTTCTTCCGCTGTAGATCTACCCCCGTGACAGGAGAGTGTGAGGTTGTGAATGTGAAAACTGAGAAGAGAGAACTGAGGTTCAACGATTAAGACTAAGAGAAAGAGATGACCGAGAAGAGAGGGGTTAGGATATTTAGGGCTAGGTTTTTGGTTTAACCTATAGGTTGGGCTAGGTCGGATTTTTTTGACAAATCCCGAGCCCGACTCGCAACATAGTCAGGCTCAGGCTTTTAGGCCCGAGGTCAAGCCCATAGGCTCAAATATGTGTTCAAGCCCATTCGGGGGCTAGGCCAACCCATCGGGCTACCTAACCCATGAACAGGTCTACCCAAAAAGGATAAAATGGTAAATTTGAAAAAACAAGACTTTGTCAGAGTGAAGACGAGGGAAATGCAATGGACAGGTGGAGGTGGGGAGGGGGCTGGTACCTGGTATTGGTAATTAAAGTCTTTATCAGAATCCAGAAGGGGTCGTATCATCGTATAGAGAGGCAAAAGAGGGATGCGTGTTAATGATGAATGGGTTTGATCTTTGTACATTGAAGTCCAACAAAACAACGCCCAGGCCAAGTATGAACTATGAACCACAACCACCGTCCACCGCTACCGCCTACCGCTAATAGTTGCGTACAACAGTATATAACTTATTATTATGTTGGTGGTGTTTCTGAATTCCAAACATTGAATTTGTTTGTGGGGCTTGGCTATGCCCACTTGCCCAGTCTTAATTCTTAAAGGAAGGCGGAGAAGTCACGAGTGGATCCCCGGCTTTATCCACATCTCTACCTGCTTCCAACAATCTATTTTTGTTTTTTGTTTATCAATGAAATTTCTTGTTTGTTGATATTGGGTGTGTGCGTGCGTCGTGTAGCATGTGACAAAAGGTGGTCAAAACCAGATCGGAAAACCGGGAATCGGTTACTTGATTGGTTTTGTTTTGCCTTATAACCGTCTTTTGGTAAAAAATTGTTGACTTGATCAATAAACTGTTGATCGAGTGATCAAATTGTTTAAACCGTTTGAATTGTCTAATGGTTTTTAGCCATTTTATATTTTTTTATTAATTTATTAATTTTTTTGTTAAAACAGACCATCTATTTGGTTCAAACAATCAAACCATCTGACCCAAAAATCAGACCCCTGAACGATTCATTGTGCGAATCGATTTTAAAAACCTTCATTATTTTATTACTTTTGTAGTCGTGGAAGTTGCTTTGATATTCTCATCGTCTTTCTTGGGTCTTGGGTTACGGGTTACCATGGGCCGGGCTTGCCTGGGCCGGTGGGCCCAGATTGGGTCAGCCTGGACTTTGGGCCTATATTGCTTAGTATATTATATTATTTTACGTACTTGATAATTTAATATAATATAAATTATATACATATTATTTTTATCACAAGCTGGGTGGGAATTGATCTCCCCCAAATGGGTTTGTACTTAAATTTTTTTTTTTTTGTTTAGTTTGAATTTGAACTTGATTATGCTGGTGTTGGAAGATCTGGGTAGTTGTTTAATCGTGAATCACACAACCTGGCATTGCAAAGGCTATCACTGGGTGCATCCATGGTCAGCTTCATGGCTCGACCTGGTCCAATACGATAGCTTAATTAGTTTAACATTCTTAGAGTCAATAACAGAGAGTTTAATTAGTTTAACATTCTCTGTTCTTTGGATCGTTGGACCTAAAGAATTTATTATTATTATTTTTTATCCTGCTAAATACACTTATCCGGATAAATACACTTGGATAACATTTTTTGAATCGTTGATGAGATTTAATAATAATAATAATAATAATAATAATAATAATATAATTATTATTATTATTATTATTATTATTATTATTATTATTATTATTATTATCTCGCTAATATACCATTTTTGTGTCTCCACGTGACATGGAGGAGGTGTCGGACTCTTCGTTTGCACAGAGCAAGACAATCAAGGGTCTTCCAGGTTCAGTATTGGAAGCAGTTTGAGCCCTCCGCTCGTGAGAATGCCGTGACGGAACGCCGATGAGGCTTGGGCTGTGCACATGAGAAAAACCCGGCGAGGCTTGGGCGGAACGCCGTGACGGCGTCGGGTGGAGATGAGCCCTCTGCTCGTGACAATGCCGTGACGGAACACCGACAAGGCTTGGGCTGTGCACATGAGAAAAACCCGGTGAGGCTTGGGCAGAACGTCATGACGGCATCGGGTGGGGATGAGCCCTCCGCTCCTGTCCCATTTTGTACACCGAGATGGGCGGACAAGAGAAGAAAGAGGAATGAAAGGACAATGGATTCATAAGGAATGGCCGGAATCTTATGTCACAGAACCTCCGGAGGTTCTATAAGTCCTTGGAGATGGACACTTGGACACGGCCGCCGATTTAATTTCTGGGACACGAAGAGCATTTCCTGTTATTATTTGCCGGAATCTTATGATTCATTCGGATGAATACAAAGGCAGAGGAAGAAGACGAACACCACTGCCTTTTTTGATATTTTTATAAAAAAGATATTTCATTTTAGTTAATATATAAAAATATTATTTTTTATTGATATTAAAAACAAAAAGTTGCCTTTATCTGCTATTCTTCCAAAAACTAAAAGTTAATAATTTTCTAAGTAATCAGATACTTTTTTACAAAAAATAAAAAAAAAATACAGTTATTTGGAAAAACAGATTTTGGACGAAGGACCCATTTAATATAATGAGGGTTTCTTTTTAAATTATTAATGGTGCTCAACCTGCCAAGTGGCACCATGACCCGGCCCGTCATACCTCACAAGGAATGAAGGATATTCGGATGAACTCCCCGCAGAGCACGCCTCACGGCAAATCCTCATTATGCATTGTTAACCTCTCCCGAGACATGGAGGGGCCCGGATGTAGTAGGCACGTTAGGTAAATACAATCAGTGAACATGTAATAATTGTGTGACACATATTTCAATTGTAAGGATAATTGGATCTCACCCAATAAGAACCGATTATATTTAACAAATTAAAATGATTAAAAAACAAAATAACTGAAAAATTAAATAGGTAGTATTGTTCTTTGCCACCGTTCATCAACCTCATTTAAATGAACAAATACTAGTAAGTTAGCAATAGCTTAGAAAGATAAAGAAACAAAATAGCAAATGAATCAATATCTCGAAAAGATTAAAAAAAGATAAATTACATATTTGAATGAACAATTCAGTGTGCAGAGTTTTGGAGAATTAACAAAATAAATCATAAAGATGGATCAGAGAAAACGATCAAGAACTAAAATAGGTTAGAGACAGTAAAGCAGAGATTGGTCCATAACTTGCATCTAGTTAGCTGCCATTCTCGATGACATGGGCCGTTTGGGCATCACCTGCGCTGTGCTGGACATACGCCTACTTTGCCTGCATTTCCGGTCTCCAATACCTCTCCGTCTCTCTCACTCTCTGACTCTGATATCTTTGTTTGCTCACTCACCAGATGAAGAATAATTCAAATGCCGCCCATCGCTTATCGCTTCAGTTTGGTTCAATTCTGCCGGTTTCATTGACAGTCCTCATGTTATGTTTGGTTTGAAGGAAAAGATAAGAAAAAGAAGGAAAATATAAAGAAATCTATATAAAATTTATAAAAGTTTTCTTACATTTCTCTATCTTTTCCTATTTTTTTCCTTCAAACTAAACACAGCCTTAATGAAGTTGGGCCTAATTAACATTAACTAAGGAACTCCAAAATCAAAATATAATTTGTTTAGAAGCAAGAATACATTGAAACAGTTGTATGTAGGCATGCCATGAATCGTAATGTATCAGTTGATCCTTATAATTTAACCTTGAATTTTGGGCCCGGTTGCGGTTTGGTGATAAAGTGCACAACGTACGGCTATTGACCCATTTGTATGCATGCATCTCCCTCGTGCTCGTGCGAAGCTCAAATTGACAAATATTTAACTGTGCATGCATATAATCGTACCTCCACCCTGTCACAATTACTTGAATCATCCTTCGATTATTGAGGCTTGCGGACAAACAACAGTTTACACAAACGAATTTAATTAGGCTCCGTTTTGTTTGTGGGATAAGAAATATTATGAAATATGCCTCCTCTTTCATGTTTTGTTTGTGGGATGATATGAGATGGGATAGGAAAAAGGTGGGGTTATACGTTTTAAATTTTAGGATTAGGGGCGTTTAGGTTTTGGTTAATTGAATTAAGGGCTAATTTTTTAAATCGAATTGGCGTTATCGGTTTTTGGAAAATTAGAAACCAAAATTGAACGATGCCTATTGGTTAATCGGTTGATCGGTTTGGTTAATCGTTGTTTCGGTTCATTGGTTTTTTATTATTTATAATATTTATTGTAGAAAAATATATAAATATATAATAAAATACTAAAAATATAATATAATACTATATTTTAAATAATAAATAATATATTATATATTTATATATAATGCATATTTATTAATTTATAAATATATGTATACTAGTCTGTTCGGTTAACCATCGGTTTTCTATTTTGGTTAACCGAAACTGAACCGGTTTTTTTTAATATACTGAATTGAAACCGAACCAACCGGTTTGGTTAACTGAATTTTCGGTTCAGTTTTGGTCAGTCTAGTTTTTTGGTTTTTTTGCTCACCCCTACTTGGAATGTGGAGTCTCACCATTTTGGTGGGAAACAAGTGGGAATGCTGGGTAAAACTTATTTAACAAAAACATGCTTTCCTTGTAGTATTTCTAAGAGTTAATACGAGAGCCACAACTCACTAATAAATTATTAATTATTTAATAACATATTAATAAAATGATTTAATTAAAACAAATAATAAATAAATTTAAATAAGTAATTAACAAAAATATTAATCAAGAAATAATTTAATGATCAATTATTTTTTAAGAATAATATATTTTATTATTAATGATAATATATAAACTAATAAAAATTAAAATTTTAATTAATGTTAATAATTAATTAACTAATTAATATCAAATTAATAAATATAATAAAATATTAGATCATAAAAATACTCTTAATTAATTAAGAAGTAACAATAAATACTTAATAATTAAATAATTATATTGTAATTAATAATTTAATTAAAATAAATTAAAAAAATAATTTATCAATAAAATATAGTTTAATAAAATTATTAATTAAGTCATGGGTATTAATAAAATATAATGTGAATAATAACTTATAAGCTAATAAAATGTAAAATAATAATTAATTAAGATAAATAATTAACTAATGATAGATTTTAAATAATGGGAAAAATTTGTGAACAATACCCTGAACTTTGGGGGTTGTGTAAAGTCAGCTCCCGAACTTTAAAACGTGTCTTTGTAGTTTCTTAAACTTTCAAATTGTGTCTAATAGGTCCCTATCATTAGTTGACCATTAATCAACACCATCACATGACATCAGATGGGCATTAAATAATTTCATAATGGCAAAATTACACTTTATGATATTTTTTTGACCATTTTACCGAGTTCGGCTTCAGTCAGGGCAAAGCCCATTCGGGCAACTTTTACTGCCTTGCATTGAGAATATCTTTGTACTTGTTTGCTTTATTTCATGGGGAGATATTCCCAATGCAATGTTGCAAAAGGCTGTTAGAATGGTGTGGGCACAGATTTGCCTTGATAGAAGCCAATCTCCATTTTACCCATTTCGTCTAAGCAACCATAGTAGGAAGTTCTTGAGAAAGAAGATCCTTTCCCCATGTGTAATGGCAATACCATCAAAGGTGAACTTCAAAATCAAATCTTGAAAATCTATTACAAAAACTTCTCTAGCCACATTAGCTAACAAAGGTAAAAGCTTTTCGTCAATTAGCTTATGGACCATGGCTGACGAAGCTCACTTTTACGACGGGTAGAGAAGTGTGGCTGCAATTCACAACCGGTAGAGTGGGTAGGAAAAGTGAGTAGGAAATCTGGGCTCGACAAAGCTCCGAAACTCGATCAATCTGAAAGCTGAGCGTGAATCCTTCCTCTACGTTTCCCATGACTCGAAATTTGTGTTAAATATACCTTGGCCGAGAATGTCGAATATCTGCCTGAAATCCTATCCTTTTGGGTAGTTGGCAATGTTTACTTTGAGCATGTACTCGAAGTTTTGTGGCCGATAGAGATGAAAAATTCAGCGAACCAGTTAGGGAGATGAAAACTTCAGTGAACCAGTCAGGGATCCTCTGCATGTTTTGGGTGACCGTCGGGAGGGAGCCTAGTAAAGGCCATTCTGGTATGACTTGGTTCTTCAATTTCTGCTTGAAGAACAAGTGCCATCTCAGGAAGAACACAAACAAAACGACTAACAAGAACTGGTACCCGGATATGGATGTAGCAAATTCGTTAAACACCACTTTTTAGTATAGTTCTTTTGCAATCATTAATCTAGCCAATAATCTATAGGTAGAGACGATTACACCCTCCATGGATCGATGTGGCCCCACCTTAAATTATTTTGGATGAATTAGTTTTACATAGGCTTTTGATGTGTATCCACTGCACTACTCTAGATTTAATGTAGTAGTAATTAAAGAAATTAATGGCTCAATTTTATATAGGCTTTTTAGAAAAAAATGTAGTATTAATTAAAGGAGATGAAAGAGTCTGGATCTATGCACTATCTTTTTTTTTTATTATAATAAACGTTAGGGGCTACACAAGATGGGGGGGGTAGCACGTCCCCACAAATCACTACTACAAATAAATGCAAAAGGCCAAGGTAGCTTACAAAGGTTTAGAGAAACACAACTATCACTCGGCACCTGGGCTTCATGAGCATGGTGGGCCAGCCAAATCCATGGCTTGATTTGTTTTGTGAAATACATGCTTGTAGATGATCCCCTTCCCGCACCTCTCCTTGAGCTCCCATTAGTCTTGGATGATGCTCCTCAAGTTCCACGTGCACAGACTTGACTTGTTAAAACAAGATGTCACTATCTTTGAGTCACCCTCAATTATGAGAGGAAAATTTTTGAAATTCAAGGCCAAATTATGGGCTTCCCAAGCAGCCCAAGCTTCCACCCTATTAATGGAGGTAAACCCGAACTTATAAGCTTTAATATCCAAAACTGCACCCAAGTGATTCCTAGCAAGACCCGTAATGGTGCACATACCATCCTTCATATGAGAAGCATCAAAGTTAATTCTAATCACACCCAAATCAAGGGGATTCCACCTTATATAGCTACAATCTTTGGTTAAACTTTCACCCTTAGACTTATTTGTACATTCTTGAAATTCCATTAGCGAGCCAAGAACATTATCAATGACCTTATATTGAAGAATTGAAAGATTCTTAAAAACCTTCAAATTTCTACTCTTCCAAAGATACCATAACAGGAATACACATTTTTCCTTTTTCCATTCCTCCTCGAGCAACAAACTCTTTGAAAGGTCCAACCTCCAATCTTTTATGGACCTGTCTTGATCTTCAAGCCCTTGAATAGTTAGGAGAATAATCCCCCAACAATTCCTTACAACAGAACATTTTCTAAAAATATGATCCACATCCTCATCTTCTCCACAAATATCACATCCACCATCGATATTGAACCCCTTACGTCTAAGAAGAGACTTAAAGGGAAGTCGATTGCTCAGCTATGAGCATAAACACTTGAAGTTTTGGCAGGCACTTTAACTTCAAAATGTTCTTACTCCAATTAAAACTATTTATTGGATTTGAAACAATACCACATTTCAATCTATAGGTAGAATTTGAAGAAAATTTTCCATTAGCATTAAAAACCACCACACCAACTCATCCTCTTTTGACTCTGATGGGATGAAAATAGTTTTGATCTTCAGCCAAATATCATATGGAATAATACTACATATTTTCTCTCTATTCCAGACTTTCCTATCTTGATCAATCACATCACTAACTAAGAGTCCCTCATTAACAATGTTTCGTTGAAGAACCAAATCAGCAATAGCTTTATCTCCAATCCATCTATCTCTCCAAAAATTCACTGCTTTACCATTACCTATTTCCTAGCCCATACCCTTCATAAGACGCTCTTTAGCCCAGAGGATCCCTCTCCAAGCCCACGAGATACCTTTCTTGATTTTAACACCCAAAAAATTGCTTGATTTTAATACTTAAAATTTATAAATTTTCAAATTATATGTATATTCTATTTTCTATAAATTATTAAATAATACTTTAATTTTCATTAAATAATAATGTCTTTACTATTTAAAAAATAAAAGTATTATTTACAAAATATTTGAGAATATAACATATATTGAATTGGTCAATTTCACTAATCCAATTTATATAAAAATAAAATAATTTTGTATTTTAGAAATTTTATAAAATAAAAATATTAATAATGGAATAATTATTTTAGTAATTAAAATTTATGAATTTTATATGATATATATCTTCAAAATTTTAATAGATTTGATATATTTTAAGTTAAGATTATATATTTTTTTTATAAATTATTAATTAATACTTTATTTTACATTTTATAATAACATATTTATTTTTTAAAAATGAAAATACCTTATTAAATTTTTGTAATAATATATTTATTTGTGAATTGATTTTTTTTGTTAATGTTAAAAAATAAAAATAGTAAAATAGAAATATTGATATAGTAATTCAAATAGAATAGTTGCATATGTTTTTTGCCTTGGAATTTAATAAAAAATAAAATAATAATGGCTTTGTGCATGTATTAATTAATAAAGAATTTATATAATAAGTCTTAGATTCTTGACCGATGCACTATCACTAAAATTGCATAATATCTATGCATCTCGCTATATCGGTTGCAATATATTTCTTCATATATACCATTAAAATATAAAGCTCCTATGTATTTATATATTATTTATAATTATTTTGACATTAAACTTAATATTTTTAATATATTTATGGAATTTCTGTGCATTTCCCAAGCGTATCCAAACGTTTCTATATTTTTCGTCCGTATGCATGCATTTCCTAAGTGCATCGGTATCCGTATCCGTATCCAAGTTGTCTGAGATGATACCTGATACCGATATTTTGATCATTGAAAAGCACACACTAGGCTTATGGATTCTACTGAGATTCCTAACTTGTCTCTACAGAGATTGTCTCCCTACCCCTCTCACATTCTAACTAATTACCCTCATTGACAAAAGTATTGATATTCAGACCTATACTGCCCATTTCTAGAAGGGTGATTTCCCTGTCAACATCAATATCTTGTCGTATCCTTACTTTCATGGCTAAGCGAATCAAATCCAAAGTTCATGGAGTTGATTTCGGTATTACCACATTACTGGTCATTCCATTTAGTCTCCATACCCTACCCTCTATCCTCCTCTTTTTCTTCGGAATCATCATTGTTGTACTTGCCCTTGAGATGTTTTTGGAAAATCTTTTGAGAGGTGCTAAAATTAATCTTGCTCTCTTCCCTTAGTTTCTTAGGAACCCATTGTTTATTAGGGGGGTTAGGTTCAGTTGGTTCAATAGTGGCATGGATTGCATTGATGAATCGGGTTCTACGTAGCTTAAATCTGCTAGAGATCAGGTCTCTTGATCTCCTAGCTGTCTAGGAGTTGCTCTTGTTCAACCCATACCTATCTTTTATTCTATTTGATTGCTTGACATTCTGGGAATGAACCCCATTGCTGGTAGCTTTGTGACCATTTTGAAACCTTCTTTATTTAACAACAGTCCACTCATCTTTTCTTTCATTCTAGTAGCTCTTTGTGCAATTCTCCTAGAAGACCTTCACTTTATTTCCATCGCCATCATTAGCCTCATTAGAGGTTAATGGTATTTCAAGAATAAATGGCTTAGATAAATTAACTTTTATACAAACTTGAGGATAAACAGTGCGGGATAATTTGTTTGAGGACCTTACTGACATCTCTAAGAATGATCTCCAGGTCGTCTCTTGACCAGAACTCAATTGGTAATCCTAGCAAGTGGACCCAAACATCCACCTCTTCGAGCTTAGCTCTGATGGGGTTGAAGCTCGACTTCCAAGGGACAAGCACTAGATACTTCCCGTTCACCATCCAAGGACCCTCCTTGATAACTCTAGAATAATCACTAGCTGAAGTGAAAGTGATTAAGAAGAAATCATTGGCTATCAACTGGATATCTACTTTGCTTTGAATGTTCCACTCTTTGGTTTTGTCGATAACTGCTCTAAGAGGCTCCGGGTCCCCTAAAATTTTTGCATACATGCATAGCGACCATTTTTCCTCATAACAGCTCTTCCTCTTCAACTCGTTGATATTAATGGCACGAGCCACCATTGAACTCCTACCCAGGGTAGAAGCCGCCCTCTCCTTTTCAAAGCAAAGGGACCTTCTTGCCTTACTGGACTCACCTATCTCGAATCTCCTGGAGGCTCTCCCATCCATCCTGCTCGAAAAGTTTTGGTTAAGATGATCAACTGGTTGTTTGTTACCACTGTCTCGACCTCCTCTCCATTGGCCCTTTAAATAGTAGTTCAACCCTTGGGTTCGGAGAACTTCATCAGACTAATAGGCCAGTGCCCATGCTGCATTATCTTTTTCTTGCACATGTTATACAAGCAATCAATTTGTGGTGTATATGGCTAACCCCTGTTGTTAGCACCCAATTTTTGCTCAATCCTTTCATCTTACCTTTTTGTACCCCCCTTTTAGACTCCAAAAACTTAGAAACACAACCAGGTTGACTTGACACTCTTTAAAACCCGGAATACCCCCTTTTTCATGCAATCCACAAGATAAATAAGAACCTTGATTAGACATCATCCCTAGACTTGGAAAACTACAACTTAGTTACACATCACTTTTCATGACTAAACTGTAAAGATTCACTGTTCATCACGCCAATTTCCTTTCTAACGGCCCCGATCCATGCGATATTCAAACTCCAACTCCCCAAAATCAAATCCAACATATCCATCACCTCAAGATCATTAGGAAACAATCAACTAGTGAATCCCAACATAGATTTATGATAACCAATTGCAAAAACATCAAGTTCCTATTCTGATGACCCTGAATGACTACCAAGATAGACCATATCTTTCTCAGATTAGAACAATCCACTTGATCCTTCACCCTAATCCATGCTTACCTACCAAATTGTAGCTTAAAATTCCCTCGTTTGACCCCCCATCAAGCCTAGATCATATTTTTAGTAAATCTCATTAACTAGAGCTTACCATCCATCATCCCAACTTTGTATGACCAATCAGACCTCACCATTGTGTTTAGTAGCCCAGAAAACTCCACCATGTTAAATTTTACGACCAAGTACCTCCATTTGTCCATTAAAAAAGTAAGATTCCATTTCAGTCTCTATCGTTGATTAGAAAACCATAAGCTGAACTAAAAAAATCAATCTACACATCTGATCAAAGATCTATAACTTCCATTAGATTCAGGACGTTCAAAAGTGTCAACCCACCAAATTTCATCCCAAAATTCCCTCGTTTACCCCTTCATCAAACAAAGATTCTATTTCAATAAGTCTTGTTAATCTGAGCTTATCAGCCATAGATCTCAATCATCGTGACCCTATTTAACCAATCAGAAATCACCATTGTGTTCAAAGACCCAAAAAACCCAAGAACATCAAATTTCACATCTTAATTCGTCCGTTTGACCGCTAAACTAGAAAGAGACCATTTCGATGCACCAGATTAAATTACCACGTCATCATGTCCTAACTTGAAGCCTCAAAAGTGTGATGGCTGATGTCTAACCCATTCTTGACCTATTAGAACACTTGGACCAATGAAATAGAGCCTAATAGGCTTAAAAAGCTTAAAATACCAAATAGATCCCCATTTATAGTTAAGAAAATACAAAACCACATTCAAAAGTTCATCAAATTTACATTTTCTTCCATTGATATTCCCAAATGCGAAACTGCCATGACAGGCACGCTCTAAGCTCCCATTGGGCATACAAAACACATGAAAACCACCCTAAAATCGAAGAAAATGTTTCACCAAACAAGAAAGCTTGACTAGACATCTATTTATTTGAAGAATCTTTGTCTATTTGTGTGAAAAACTTCTATTAAATCTCAGGCATTGTAGCTGAACGAATGTATACCTGATTACCCTCATTTTCTCTATAAATACTAATATAATTTGAGCTCTAAAGGGGGATTGAAGAGAAAAAACCTAAGGGAGGCCCTTAAAGAGAGAAATAGAGCTTTCTCCCAACCCATATACTGCTTCCTATCCACCCAAAATTCAAAGATACTATGAACATTAGATTCTGGACTTGCCTCCTCCATTTTCAAGTGAAAGTTGTTGCAACCAGAAACATTCCCTAGCTCAATAACCCATGTGAACTTAATTCTATCTCATCCTAGCTACTAGAAAACGTTTGACAAAGCACATACAAAAGGTAAGTCTTTTTTAGTTTTTCTAGGTTGCTTGAGGCTCTGAAATGTTGGAGAATCATCGTTTTCCATTTCTTCTTGTCTGGGAATAGAGGCAGAGAGGCGAGGGTCTTAGGGAAATTGGTACCTAAGACCTGATAACATCACCTCAAAATTGGTCTTAGGAAAAGTTGAAATCATGTTCCTCCAAATTTAAGAAATTCTTGCAACCATTGCTGTTGTTCACCAAAAGAAGTTGAGTTTGAATAACTCTCATATTGGGCTGCTAGAGCACCTTGGAGAGAGGGGTGCCTAATACCTTTTCTCCCCCAATTCTTGGGACTTGAAATCTCTTGATCATGTGTCTTTTCCATGGAGTACGGAGTCACTATCAAAGACTTACATCAAATTTTTAAATCTAAAAACAATGTCCCATTTTCTCTAAAAAATGGGTGGCGATTCCATCTCTTTGAGCCAGCCATAAACTTCGCTGAACTCACACCTGTGTATAAGTATTAATCTTTATACATGTACCCAGGAATAAGAATCAACTAATTAACTCATCTCTAGGGCCTTTTATGTATACTTTTGCATATCAGGCAAGTAATGTCATACTTTTGTTTCATTTCTTTTATAAAAAAATAAAAATTTGGTGGTGCACACAAGTTCTAAAAACTACCGCAATAATGATGGAAGTTTCGAACGGGGTGGAAGATTATCATTATTTCCATTCACACCAAGACCGTAGATAGATAGGGCTGGCCGCAATACATATTCCTGCTGCCTTTAATTTGTGTTCTGTGTATCTTCAGTTTGTAACCTAATCTTTCATTATTTATTTGTTTATTTTGTTTAAATTGCTATTCAAATTTTCTTTTGATTGCCTAAGTGTTTGCAGATAGGTGTGCAAACCTCATCAATTTCGTGGGTTTACTGGTTTTGTTTAGAATGGGAGGTCCCCTACTATCTCTTCTCTTCTTATAGATTACGAAGTTCAATAATATTTATATTCTTTTTCTTTTATAATCACTTTGTTTTATTTAATAGGACATATAATAACAATAAAGGATTAAATAGACAGTACTTTGTTGCAAATAGTAGGGATACAGTTGAGTTAGTCAGATGGTTTAAGTATCTTACCCTTTAATTAAACATATTTAACTAATCAATTACAAGGGCAAGACTTGAGATACAACAGATCGAATAGCACATGCAAGTTTGGAGCCTGCAGAAAACCCTATCGAGCTTCAAGGACAGTAATGGTCTCCTCGTCTACTGAGTATAATCCTGTTCCGGCAGTAGATGAATCTGGAGTACTGGGAGCTTCTTTCATTATAAAAGCAGGTTGTTTGGGAGGATGCAGAGCTGTTTCACTGCCTAACATCACAACAACATCGGACATGGTAGGCCTATCTGATGCACTTTCTTGTACACATAAGAGACCCACATGGACGCCTCTCAAAACTTGATGACTAGGATATGAATCACCCATAGCTGAGTCAACTACGTCCAGTACTCTACCTGCTTTCCATAGTTCCCACACCTGAAAATGTTCCACAGTGCATTATTTATTGACAGTGTTAAATAAAGCCTTTTTGTGCCAAGATATGGAAATTTATATTTGTTTCACTTACATGTCCAATCAAATTCAAATATGGGTCCTTACTGTTACAACCGTTGTTCCTCTTCCCACTGATGATCTCTAATACTAACACCCCAAAACTAAATACATCAGATTTTACGGAGAATAATCCATTCATTGCATACTCTGGTGACATGTAACCACTGCATCCCATTTCACGAAAAATGATAAATTAATTAGAAACAAGAAAATTAAAGGAACTAGCTTGCTTCAAACTTCAAAGTTAAAGCAGTGAATAGTATTGTCACCAGTTAATGAATTCAATGAAAAAGTCTTCTATGCCAAAAGAAAAATCCAGTACACACTTAATTGTACACGTTGATCCATTTCTTGACATGTAGAATGGATGATGGATCCTACTTACCATGTAAATTAAAGACAAAGTAAGCAAAGTAGATAAATTGTGGAACCCATTGAGATGATAACTTGGGTTAGGTAAGTAGAGAGTAACTTACTATGTCCCAACCACTCTGTTTGTATTTCCTTGAATTTGGTTCCCTCCAAATATTCTGGCCATGCCAAAATCTGAAATTTTTGGGTTCATATCTGCATCTAGTAGAACATTGCTGGCTTTTAGATCCCTATGAATAATTCTCATTATGGAATCTTGATGAAGATAAAGGATTCCTCGAGCAATCCCAACTATGATTTCAAAGCGTTTTTTCCAATCAAGGAATGCATTCTTGTTTTGTTCTGTCCAAGTTTGTATCAGATTGTAAGCACATAGCTTAAGCAAGGCAAAATAATTAATGCATGGTTGAAGTGGAGGCGTACCAAAAAGAAAAGAGTCTAAGCTTTTATTGGGCATGTATTCATACATTAACATCTTCTCTTCTTCCTGAATGCAGCATCCCAAAAGCCTAACTAGATTTCTATGCTGAAGTTTGGCAATCAGCATAACTTCATTTTTAAATTCTTCTATCCCTTGACTTGAATTTTTTGACAGCCTTTTCACTGCTATGTCCTTTCCGTTGAATAGACGACCCTGGAAGTGCATACATAATTGCACCGTTGAATCATCCAATCAGTTATCGTCAGTTAATAAGCGTTTTCCTACGATTGAAACTAGCTACTGCATGAGTCCAGCTACTAGGATAAGCCCTTGTAGTCGACTTTGTTCAATCATGTGAGATGCATATATATATATAGACATAGGTGTCGATTGGACTGGATTTGGTCCAATCCGATCCGATCCAGTCCAATGTGAGTCCATTACAAATGAACCAGGTCCAATTCAATCTAATGAATAATTTGGATCAGTCCAATTTAATGTTTAGACCGTCCAATTTATTCAAATTCATTTTAATTTAGATTGGTTTTAACCCAAACCGGGTCCATTAACACATATATTCTTATCTTATATCAATGGACTGGATATTAGCTTAATCCAATATAAATTTGTTACCGATGGACCACGTCCAATCTAATCTAATAAATATTTTGAACTGGATTGATCCAATCCATCTAAATTGATTTTGGACTGGACGGGGTCTGATCCAAAATCGGTCCATTGATACCCTCATATAATATACACAAACAAAATGTACTGATATATAATTAAAAGCAGCACTATACTTCGATTAATGAAGAGAAAAATTACCTTATAAACTGGCCCAAAACCCCCTTGTCCAAGCTTGTTACTGGAGGAGAAATTGTCTGTAGCGGCCACTATCACACTTAAATCAAAGAATGGCAAATCTGATTTTATTCTCGTTCCCTCAAGCTCTTGAGAATTAGAAGAACCTTCAAGTCCCGGTGAATTAGTATTGAAATTCAAAATCAGCTCGGGATATCCTCGCTTCATAATTGTATCTGTACAGTATTGTGGCATAATAGTAATCTTAGGCCATGTTTGGTTCAATTTTCATTCTTTCTTATTCTTACCCAAAATGAAATTTTAAAATAGACAAGAATGGTAAAAATAGGTGGAATGAGCAAATATTGCTATGAACCAAATGCTTTTTTTCCTAAAAATGATTTCTTTTTAGACTAACAAGTGTCCTATATTGCTCATTTTCTCATTCTTTTCAGAATGAGAAAATATTGCTATGAACCAAACACTTTTTTTCCTAAAAATGAATTCTTTTCAGATTGACAAGTGTCCTATGTTGCTCATTTTCATTCTTTAAAAAAAAAAAAAAACTATGTTGGTATTCATAAACTGCCAACCTAGGTATCCAAAATTGTTGGCATAGATGTTTACCGGTGGATGGCCGGCAGTTAGGGCTATCAATTGGGGTAGATTTGGTCCAATTTGGTCCAATCCAATATTGATCCATTCACAAATGGACTGGACCAATTCCATACAAACCAAGTCCAATCCTGTCCAAATAAAATGCGAATGGAATGCATTGGGTCCAATCCAATCCAAATTGAATCAAACACCAAAATAACATGAGAAATCTAAAAAAATATATAAAAAACTACAACACCTGCTGCAATCCAATCCAGTCCAATTAAAATCCAAACTAATTGGATTGGGTCCAATCCAATCCAAAGTGAATGAATAAAAGTACTTTTGTAAAAGTGATTTCATAAAAGTGCTTTGATAAGGGTACTTTTATAAAATTGCTCTTATAAAAGTACTTTTGAAAAAATGCTTTTATAAAAGTACTTTTATAGAAATACTTCCATAAAAGTGATTTTACAAAAGTAGTTCCATAAAAGTTCTTTCATAAAAGTACTTTCGTAAAAGTGATTTCATAAAAAAATACTTTTGTAAAAGTGCTTTTGTAAAAGTACTTTTCATAAAATTATTTTTATAAAAGTACTTTTGTGCAAAAGTACTTTACTTTTGCAAAAGTACTTTTCATAAAATTACTTTTATAAAAGTGATTTTGTAAAAGTGTTTTTGCAAAAGTGTTTTCATAAAAGTGTTTTTATGTCGGGCTTTAGTTTTAATTGGTTTTAATTTGGATAAGGGTTTGGCATCATGATCGGATTACTAGGAATTTGGTTTAGGTCCGATTAAGACTGGTAAGAACATGGACCAATTTATTTTGTATTGGCCAAATCCAATAATTATAACAGACTGTCCAAATCTGATTTGATAAGGTTTGGATCGGATTGGATCCAATCCAAAGCTGGTCCATTAACACCCCTACCGGAAGTCAATGTTTTGTAGACAAAGTTTCCTCAAAGATTGAAAATGAGCAAGATGGGGCATGATTATTTTTCATGTTGTACCCTACCTCAATTTTTGTGCTATGAGCTGATTTTTTATTCTAAAATGAATGTGGCCCATGATAAGAATTTTGTAACCAATCTAGTCACGGCTGGAAATGTAGTGAACATGAAAATTGGGGTCCTCACAGATTTTTCAAAAATTAGTGATTTTTAAAAAATCAGTAAATATTGTTATTTGGTATCATTTCTTCCACATAAACCGATGTCTGAAAAAATCAGCTTTGAGTCAATTTGGTACTAACTCTCAAGGGTTGATTAATTTTGCATTAGAGTAATTATTCAATGCCATGTTGGATGCCATATTATCCTCAAAAAACCAGAATCAACTGAAAATCAGGAAATTGTAGATTTTTTGAAAATCACCAAAATTGGCCAACCAAACAGAAATTTCAGCGCCCATTCCTATAGCAGTGATGTGGCTCCGACATGATAGTGATTTTCAAGTTATTAGCATTGATGCCAAACATATCCGTAAGTCCCATGTCATGGAGTAACCATCGTAACCATAACAGCTCAGAGGTAGTGTTAGCAAGAGCTCTATATTCAGCTTTAGTACTGGAACGAGAGACGCGTTTGCTTCTTACTACGCCAAGATATAAGAGAATCTCCAAGAAAGAAGTAATAACCAGTAGTGGAGCGTCTATCAGTAGGATCACCGGCCCAATCAACATCAGAATATGCGATCAACTGAAGAGAGGAAGAACTGGAGTAGTGAAGTCCATGAAACAAAGTGCCCTTTACATAATGGATGATACGAAGCATAGCAGCATAATGAGTAGTGTGAGGGGCAGACATGAACTGAATCACAATATGAACAGCATACGCAATATCAGAACGAGTAACAGTAAGGTATACAAGATTGCCAACTAGTTGCCGATATAAGGTGCAGTCACTAAGAGGAGTACTGCCAGTGGCTGTTAAATGGGCATTAGGCTCAATCGAAGTGTTAACAGTCTTAGTATCAGTGAGTCCTGCACGAGAAATAAGATCAGTAGCATACTTGGCCTGAGATAGATAATATCCCGATTGGTCGGAGGAGACCTTAACGCCTAGGAAATAATTTAGTTGACCAAGATCTTTCATTTCAAACTGTTTGCTAAGAAAAGTCTTAAGAGCGGAAATGCCTTGCAAATCATCGCCAGTAATGATCATGTCATCCACATAAAGGAGGAGGACACAACCCTGAGAGGTCTTACGGATGAACAAGGCATGATCATAAGTGCTAGATTTAAAACCAAACTGACAAACAGTAGAGTTGAACTTGGAGAACCATGCTTGAGGTGCTTGCCTAAGTCCATATAGAGCCTTACGGAGACAACAAACCTGATTAGGGAGATGATCATAACCAGGAGGGGCTGCATATAAATCTCTTCAGAAAGATCGTCATTGAGAAAAGCATTCTTAACATCCATCTGAAATAGCTGCCAGTGCTTAGCTACAACAATTGCAATAAGACTGCGAACAGAGGTGAGACGGGCAACTAGGGCAAAAGTCTCCTCATAATCAATGCCATACTCCTGTGTGAACCCTTTTGCTACCAATCTAACTTTATACCTTTCAACTGAACCATCTGCCCGGGTCTTGATTTTGTAGACCCATTTACAACCAATCACGGATTTATCTGGAAGCAGGTCAACTAAATCCCAAGTGTGAGTGCTTGTAAGAGTTTGAATTTCTTCTACCATTGCTTTCTGCCATAGAGGGTCAGTACTAGCCTCGCGATAGGTGCAAGGTTCGTATAAAGATACAATGGTAGAATAACAATGAAAATCACGAAGAAGGACGAAAGGTTTAGTGACCCTACCAGAACGACGGAGTGGAGTATCAAAATGGTCAGGGTTGAACTCATAAGTAGCAATCAATGGCTCAGAAGAAGGCAGAGCTGGAGGATCCATGGCCAAGGTAGATGCATTCGGAGATGTTACAGGTTGTGCAGTACTGTTAGAACTATCAGAGGAAGAAGTAGTCGGACCTGCAGGTAAATCATCAGGAAAAAGTGAAATAGTAGGATCAGTAAAAAAATGTGAAGATGTCGTGGTAACTCGAAATGGGGAGAGACTTGAGAACATTTTGTATTCCCAAAAGGTAACATGACGAGATATGCGAAGTCATTGGGAAAGAGGATCCCAACACCGATATCCTTTATGTTTAATACCATATCCGAGAAAACAACATAGACGTGCTTTTGGTTCCAATTTGGTATGTTCATGAGGTTGTAATAGAACAAAACAAGCACAACCAAATACACGAAGAGACTGGTAATCAGGGCAATGGCCATACAATCGTTCATAAGGAGAAATGTTACCAATAACAAGAGAAGGAATGTGATTGATGGTATAAACAACAGTGAGGGCTGCTTCCCCCCAAAAACATTCAGGACAAGAGGAAGAGATTAAAAGAGCTTGAACAATATCAAGAATATGCCTATGTTTTTGTTCTGCACGCCCATTT
Organism: Nelumbo nucifera; assembly: GCF_055504915.1. NCBI lineage: Eukaryota > Viridiplantae > Streptophyta > Magnoliopsida > Proteales > Nelumbonaceae > Nelumbo > Nelumbo nucifera. The sequence goes on along the minus strand of NC_142649.1, from coordinate 139,459,567 downwards.
TGTTGAGAGGTACTGGGACAAGATCTATGAATGATAGTTCCATTTTGTGAAAGAAATTGGGTAAGGATAAAATCTCTATATTCCATGGCATTATCAGTGTGAAAAATTTTGATGATAGAGGAAAAATGAGTTTTGATCATGGTGGCAAATTGAATATAAATTGCAGGTAATTCAGATTTATTACACATGAGATAAATTCATGTATGTCGAGAGAAATCATCAATGAAGATCACAAAATAACGCGAACCACCCATGGTATTATGAGGCGAAGGTCCCCAAATATCAGAATGAATAAGATTAAAAGGTGCAGAAGAAACAAAATCACTTATATTAAAAGGCAAAGCATGATGTTTTGAAAGAGGACATGAAACACAATCAAAGTGTGTTGTTTTAACAGGACCAAAACATCCATTAGAAATTAAAGATCATAATCTAGAGGTAGAAATGTGACGTAGGCGAGAATGCCAGACACTAGAGGTGACAACAACAACAAGAGATGGTAATTGAAGAGATGATAGCTCAAACAGTCTCTCAATCTTACGGCCTGTCCCAATGATCTTCCCTATCTGTGGATCCTGCACAGTACAATCACGACTTGAGAAATGTATTTCAAAACCAAGTTCACATAGTTGTCCAACAAATATAAGATTTAGAGATAATTGAGGTACCAAAAAAGTGTTAGGAAGTAACAAACGAGATGTTGAAATAATTCCTACACTTTTGACAGTTAAGGTGGAATTATCGGTAGTATGAACAATTAGTGCAATAGAAGGATGTGACTTGGAAGTAAATAGGGATGAATTGGATGTCATATGATTGTAAAAGGCAGAATCAAAATACCATGATGATGTAGTACTTGGAGTAATGGACAAGACTAAATTAGAATGCATACAAGAATCAGGTTGGAGCTGGTGAAGAAGAGCTTGGAGTTCTCTAAGAGAAAATTTTGGAGAGGTGTTATCAGAAGAATCCTCTATGGCAGCAGTTGCAGTAGAACTCGAATCCTGAGAACCCATGGATGAGGACTTTTGTCCAAACGCCTTTTTGGCTTGCAAGCGGTGGCACTCAAAAATAGTATGACCAGTCTTTTTGCAGTAATTGCAGAAAGTCCGTTTTGAAGATTTAGAGGAAGTTGAAGAAGTAGCAGACGTACTCGAAGTAGCAATATCAACATCAGTAGATAATAAGGATCGCTCATGAAAAAGTGTTTTTAGTCGAGTTTCTTAGAGAGCAAATCTTTGATTACAACTTCAAGGGAAGGCAATGGGCTACAATGAAGTAGAGTACCACTAATAGGTTCATACTCATACCTGAGAGTCATCAGAAGATGCCAAACACGTTGGCGATCGCGAAGCTTAGAATAAGTAGTAGTTGCAGAGGTACTATCCCATTTAGGTTCACACTGTGATAACTGATCCCAAAGAATTTGTAATTCAGAGACATAACTGTGAATGGTCTGTTCTGGTTGCTGCTTCATACGGTGAAGACGCCTATATAGCTGAAACTGATGTACATCATCAGAAATAGAATAACGAGCTTGTAAGAAATCTCATACCTCTTTAGGGGAGTCATATCTGCGAAATTCGAACTTGATGTTTGCAATACAAGTATTGCGAAACCAGGTCAATATTTGATGATTTTTCCCGTCCCATTTTTCTATTCGTTTAGCAAATTTTTCTTTTGTTTCATCAGCAATTTTAGTAGGTTTGGGAATCTCACCAGTCACATATCGCCATAGAAGGCGGCCCTTGAGAAAACTGCACATCTCTTGGGACCATAAATCATAATTTGAGCCATCGAAGGTAACAGTGATGGGATGAGAGATATGTTGAACAGCTTCAGATGAATCCATGAGGAGAAACACAAATCTTTGGAGCAACACAAATCACGGGAAAATCTTAATATTGACCTTAAAAAGAAAAAAAAACTTCGTAGAATCCCTATGTCTTCTTCGTCGGGGCAACTTCAGTTCTGGTATACGCAGATGCCATCGAACGTAATCTTCTTTGGCAATTCGCAGACTACAAGATGTAAACCAGGTTGATCGGGGTCTCTGAAGGGACAACCACCGATGTCAAGAAGCTTCACCAGATGCAAGCCGCTGGAACTTTGCTCTTTCCTATGAAGCAAACACCAGCCTGGTACTCGTCCTTTACTAGAAAACAACCCGAAAGAAGACTGATCGAAACAATCCTTAGAGAATCACCAAATCAATCTCAGAGATTACAGAGAAGATACGTCTTCTAATGCACTTCATTCGAAGTAGACAACACCCAAGAGAAAGAGCTTTAACAGATCTAAGATCGATCCAGCTCTGATACCATGATACGAAAAACAAAGAAGACAGATGGAGAAAATAATAATTCTTAATATATAATTCAACAGGTTACAACCCTATTTATAATAGAGCTAGGGATACAAGGTCGGCTACCTAAATTAGAATACAAAAAGGATATGTATTGCTAATTTCAATAGGACTATCTCTCCTAAAATTAAGGAGATAATGATAGGATACTAATTTCGATAGGACTATCTCTCTTTAATTCTAGGATACTAATGTGGATAGAATACGTTAACATCCTAAATTGTCATTATTAAATGCCTTGGACCCAAATTCTCAGTTGGCCTGATGATCAACCTATGCACAGACAATTCCAGTATACACAGTGAGAACAATTTAGTTACCAAAAGAAATGATCAAGAGTCTTTATAAAAGTCACTAAGAGAGGTATCTGGGTAACTCCTCCATGTTTTCTCCACATAGGAATGTAAACCCCGTCATATGGTGGTAAGGGATCCCTGGGTTCATACACTCTGTAAGGCATCCAAAGGTTGAAAAATGAGAATAGGAGTGTACAATTTATTTGAAAGTGAGTCTTCCATTAACAATATACAAACAAATATTTCTAGGCAGATTGGAAGTGACTAACATCCACTGGAACTGTCAAACTCATTGAAATATACAGTTAAATTTTCCGACAAGGTATTTTGTTTTGCTAGGCTTTCAGTGTTTGAATAAAAATGAAATGGAGTAAAATCTCGGCTCTAAAAATTACACATAAATTTCAGTTATTTCTTTGGAAAGCAGATTGGGGTGCTATTGACAAAATAAAACATTTGCCAAGTAAGATCAAATGTGTCAAACTGTCAATTGTGTTGATGGATTACAGAAAGACACAAGGGAACTTCATACATGAGGTTGTAAGTCAGAGGCAACAACAAAAAATTATGTCCATGACCAAACAACAAAGGAAAGGAGATTTGGAATACTTGGCATACACATACTGTTTCATATCAAATCCTCGTTAATGTATCCCAACAAAATCCTTCAAACGGAGAAGGGGTATTAGACAGGGAGACCCTTTCTCTCCGTATATCTTTGTCATATGCAGTGAAGCGTTATGCAATATAAATTTGGAAAGAGAATCTCAATTGGGCTTTAAGGCTTCCAGAAATGGACCTAATATTCCTATCCTACAATTCGCAGATGACTACATTATATTTGCTAAGGTGGATCTAAACAATACTGCTAGAATAAAGGAAATTATAGAATTATATGCGAAGGCATTTGGACAATGCCCAAACTTTTCAAAATCTACCCTATTTTTCTGTTCTATTACCCATAATAGATTTAGAAGGGTGATCTCAAGGATATTGAAAATCTCGATGGAAAAGAGAAAAGAATTAGCAGGATGGAAGAGAAGTACTTTGTCAATTGCAGGAAGAGTTACCTTGCTTATCTTCTATTAATATGATGCTTCCATATTTAATGAGAGTATTTAAATTCCCCAAGAATGTAATATAAAATATTGAAAGGAAACAAAAGAACTTTTTATGGAACAAAGGAGATTGTAGAGGTCTTAGTCTTGTTAAATGGGATTTAGTATGTGTTAGCACCTGATTTTTGCTTGGTCCGTCGCCTAAACCCCCAACTCACCCCAAATGCTTGATCAGACCCTTTTAATCTCTCCGCAACACTCAAATACCCAAAAAACCCAAATTTTGCCCTAAAAGTCCTCAAATATATCAACTGTTAAATCTACCTAATACCAAACTGATGGCCCTGATCAGCCCCAGTCTATGGTTTGACCCTCAAATGGGGCATTACCCTCAGACCCCAAACATCCTAATTAAAATACCTCATCATAAAATTTCAGCTTAAGATTCCTCCGTTTGTCCCCTTCATCAAGCAAAGATTCCATTTCTACGCCTCTCGTTAGTTTAAACACTTGGAATACAGATTCCCTTGATCTTGACACATCTAAACCAATCAAACCACACCATTAAACTCTAGATACATCAAAACATCTGCCCATAAAGTCTTAACCCCAGATTCTCCCATTTGCCCTTCTATTAAACTAAGATTTCGTTCTACGACATCCCATTGACCCAAAATTTTTCAATCATGACCCCCTGAACCGACCGAACACCACCATTAGACTATGGACGCACCATAACACGTGCTCATAAAAATTTAACCCAAAAATCCCCTATTTACCCTCTCATCAAACAATTATTTCATTTCGATACCTTTCGCACCCATAACCCATATGCACTTGATCGATACTCATTTAAACCAATCAAACCTTGCCAATCACCCCAAAATTCTAGAAAACTCCTACATGTGAAATTTCAGCCCAAAACACCTCCATTTATCCTCAATCATACCAAGATTCCATTTCAAGGCTCCGGATTGACTGTATTCCTAATCTACCCGATCCGGGTTTAGTTGGCCCAATATTACCTTGTCAATCACCTTTTGCTGTCCAAAAACCCTACCCTATGAAATTTCACTCAAAACCTTTGTTTACCCCTCCATTACAACAAGATTCCATTTCAAAGCTCCAGATTGACAGAATTAATCCCTTTCTAGATCTGCCCAATTTGAACCCAGTTAGGCCAATCCAACCCTACCAATCAACTCAGATCTGCCCAATTTCAAGGCTCCGGATTGACTGTATTCCTAATCTACCTGATCCAGGTTTAGTTGGCCCAATATTACCTTGTCAATCACCTTTGGTTGTCCAAAAACCCTACCCTATGAAATTTCACTCAAAACCTTTGTTTACCCCTCCATTACAACAAGATTCCATTTCAAAGTTCCAGATTGACAGAATTAATCCCTTTCCAGATCTGCCCAATTTGAACACAGTTAGGCCAATCCAACCCTACCAATCAACTCAGAATGTCCGAAAACCCCACCCTGTGAAATTTCAGCAAAAAATACCCTCATTTACCCTTCTATCTAAAAAGATTATATTTCGGTCAATCTCATTGGCCTGCACATGCACGACCCCACTCTGTGGTCAAATCCATCTTAACCCTCCATTTTTTGGCCCAAAAATCCCCACCATTGAACCTGAATCCCCGGTTTAACCCCTAGACCCGGTTTGACCCAAATATTTCAAAATTATAAAAATTCCCTTCGAAACCCCCAAAATTACGAAAATGCCATTAACCTTAATAAATACAGAATTAAACCTAGCAAAAAGTTGACCCAATTCACGAACCCAACCCGACTCAACCCGAAAAAACAAGATTAGGGTTTCATATTTAGCTACCTGAATGTGAATGACTTAACCTGACCCAACCCGAGAAAAACTAAGTTGGATTGGGTTAAGTCATGGGTCAACTCGCTAACTTGATTGTCAAGTCTAACTGGGACTATTTATGCATTGCTAGAAGTTCCACTCTTTTAATTTTTTCTATTTAGGCTTTACTTTTTATTATTTAATCTTTAAATAGTTAAATGTTAAAGTTTTTTATTTTATATTTAAAATTTTAAGGTTAATTTCTTCAATTTTGACATTTTCATATACTTTTTCTTTTTTTTTTTAAATTTCAGTTATTTTTTAGAATTAAGATCAAGCATTTGATAACCCAACCCGAAATCAACATGAAGTATCTTGACCCAACCCGAACCCGACCCACCCAACCTAAATGCCAGGTCTATACAGACTTAACTTTTCAATTACGGAGGATCGACTGTTCACCGTCCCCTTCCTCGCGCAACCTCTCCTCATCGATCTCTTCCTCTCCGATTTCTTACTCCCCATTTCTTCTTCTTCTTTCGTACTTCCTCTCTGTTCATTCTTTGCCGCGTTGTAGCGGCAGATCGAAATCCTTCTCCGTCTCTCCCTCTCATTCTCTCTTTCATCCGTCTCTTTCTCTTCCTCCTCTCCCCTCTCCTTCTTCCCCTTCTTCTTTTTCTTTCCTTTTTTCCTCCACCCCTCCTCTGTTTTTTGATTGGTCGAGATCACCGCCGCCGCTACAGCTTCCAGCAGCGGTGGTGGATCTCCTCTCTCTCTGCGTCGTTCCGACCCCTTCTCGATCAATCCATCTGCTGCAACTAGTTGCAAGCGTCCAACCTCCAGCAACAACCTGCCCATTTCGTTACTGCAGCTGCGGATCTGAGCCCGGTGGCAACTTCCCCTCTCTCTCACTCTCTTTCCTTGGCGATTTCCTACCGTTCCAAGGAGCTAATCCAGCTATTGTCACCCACGGAGCTGTAGCAATATTCTGGGACGCACTCCCTGACTGTCGTCGTTCTAAAGAGAAAGCTCCAAAGCGAAGATCGTGAACCCCCCTGTTCGACTCGACAGCTACTTTGGGGCTGAAATCCCAACCCAGAGATCGTTAGAGCTGGTGGTGAGGATATCGCCGAGCCAGCTTCTGAGAACATTTTGACGCCAATCCAGCCCAGGTCTGCCATAGTCTACGGTTGCCCTTTTTTTTTCTCATTTTGTTCTCCTTTATAATATAAAGAATGTCTATAGTCTTGCTTTTCAAGAGGTAATCGATCGCTTCTACATCTCTACTTATTATTTGTTGGGTGTGGGTCTAGCCCATATTAGGGGCCCACCCACTTCCACCTCTTTTTTGATTTGGGCATCATCTATTTGTAACCATCGTTTGCAAGACGCGAAACAGAGGATATCCGAGGGTTTTCTGGTTTTTTTGAGTTTAGTGAAAAAGAGAAGAAAATCTGGTTCTTATTCTATTCAAAATCAAGTTGGGAGGTGTCTTTCAAGCTTGTTCTTGATGATGTTAAGTGTTGGAGTTAAGAATCCTTTTCTAATTCAAATTTCTTGATTTTTGATTCTTCTCTTTCTCAGTTCAGATTTATAGTAACTTGGTGAGATCTAAACCTCAGTTTGTGTTGTATCCACTTTGCATTTGGTGGTGTTAATGTTGTTCTTGTGAGTCAAGGGTTATTTCCTTGATGTTTGTAAGTCTTTAGTTGCAACTAGAGAAGACTATTGTATCCATTAATTTCTGAATTAGTGGAAGAATTTTATGGACCATAGGTCCCGTGGTTTATCCCCGATTTTGGGGTTTTCCATGTAAAAATTCGAGTGTACTATTGTGTGATGATTATTATCTATTTTCCTGTTACTTGGCTGAATTGTTTACTGGTTATCATTGTTGTTGGCATACCCATTTTCACACACAAACTTAGGGGAAAAGTTCTTTCTATCCTGGAATTGGTTTTACACTAATTTCTACTACTATAGTGTAACTTCTCCAACAGTGGTATCGGAGTCAGGTTGGCTGAAATTAATTGTTTGTGTTGATACAAATGGAGGAATCCTCGGGTGTTATGATAAAATTGACTTTATCAAATTATGCCATTTGGAAACCAGAATGGAGGACATTCTTTATTGCAAAGATTTGTACCTACCCATAAGAGGTGATGAAGCAAAGCCAAGTGACAAGTCAAGTGATGAATGGGGAATCATGCATAAGAAAACTGTAGGCCAAATCCGACAGTGGATCGACCACAGTATTTTTCACCATGTTGCACAAGAAAGTAGGGCTGATGTTTTATGGAAAAAATTAGAGTCTATGTATGAAAGGAAAACAGGTTTAAACAAGGTTGCCTTAATTAGAAAACTTGCACACTTGAGATATAAAGATGGGATTAATATGTTTGAACATTTGAGTGATTTTCAAGCTTTGATAAATCAATTGACTACTATGAAATTGAATCTGGATGATGAAGTGTAGGCCTTATTGTTATTTAGTTCCTTGCTTGACAGTTGGGAAACCTTGGTGGTTTCAGTCAGTAATTCAGCCCCTAATGGTATAGTAACCATTAACACGATCAAAGATGCTTTGTTGAATGAAGAGTCCAGGAGGAAAGAACAAGGGACGTACTTAGAATCTCAAGCTCTTATGACAGAAAAGAAAGAAAGACAGGGAAGAAATAAGAGCAGAGGTCCCTGTAACAAATATGATAAATCCAGAGGAAGGTCCAGGTCCAAGAAAAATATCATTTGTCATCACTGTAATAAACCGGGACATTACAAAAATGAATGCAGGATTTGGAAAAGAGAATAAGCCAAAGGGAAATGTGAAGACAAGAAAGAAGAAAAATATACTACAACTGTTACAGCCGAGGGTGATGCTGTTATTGTTTGTGATGATAATTATGTCAACTTTGCATGCCCAGACAGTGATTGGGTCATAGTTGCGGGCGCTTCTTTTCATGTTACTCCCCATGGTGAATTTTTCACAACTTACACTACAGGTGATTTTGGACATGTTTGTATAGGGAATGCTGGTGCATCTAAGATTATTGGCATGGGAGACATTTGTCTAGATAGCAATACTGGTTGCAAATTAATTTTGAAGAATGTTAGACATGTTCCTGATATCCGCCTAAATCTGATTTCCACTGGCAGGTTAGATGATGAAGGTTATGCAAACACCTTCAGTGATGAAAAATGGAAGTTCAATCGAGGTTCACTCATTGTGGCAAAGGGAAAGAAGCACAATACCTTTTATGTGATGCAAGCAAGGTTGAGCAAATGAGAGGTGAATGCAGTTTATGATTCATCCATTGAGCTCTGGCACTAGAGGCTTGTACATTTGAGTGAAAAAGGGCTTCAAATACGTTCCAGAGAAAATCTTCTTCCTAATATGAAATGTATGCCTCTTGAAACATGTTTACATTGCTTATCTAGCAAACAGAGTAGAGTTGCATTTCATAAATTTCCTTCATTTAGAAAGCCTCATATTTTAGATTTAGTTCACATTGATGTTTGTTACATGAAAGATAGATCTCTTGGTGGTGCATTATATTTTGTGACATTTATTGATAACCATTCCAAAAAAGTGTGGACATTTGCCTTGAAATCTAAAGATCAGCTGTTGAATGTTTTCAAGTATTTTCATGCCAAGGTTGAGAGAGAAATATGGAATAAGTTGAAGTACATCCGAGCTGATAATAGTGGTGAATATAGGGGTTATTTTGAAGAATATTGTAGGATCCATGGTATCAGACTTGAGAAAAGTGTTCCTAAGACTCCTCAATACAATGGAGTAGTAGAGAGAATGAACAGAACAATTACTGATAGAATCAGATGTATGCTCTCTCATGCTAAATTACCTAAATCCTTTTGGGGTGAGGCTATGAGAACTACAATTGACCTCATCAACTCTTATCCTTCAGTTCCTTTGAATGGAGATACTCATAAAAGAGTTTTGACAGGGAAAGCCATATCATACAGTCATTTGAAAGTGTTTGGCTGTAGAACATTTGTTCATATTCCTAGAGATGAAAGATCCAAGCTTGATGACGAGGCTAAACAGTGCATCTTCTTAAGCTATGGGCACGAAGAATTTGGGTACAGGTTATGGGATCTAGTGGACAAGAAAGTGATAAGAAGCAGAGATGTTGTATTTCTTGATGATCAAACAATTGAAGATATAGAGAAAATTGAGAAGCCATAATTCTCTGTTGATGTTCCAATTAACTTGGATCCGGTTTTTCCACCTACAGTTGATGGTGATCATGGGAGAGTTGTACCAAATGAAGATGATGATATAGTTAGTGATGAAACTCCTATAAATGAAAATATAGAGGAAGTATAGAATGAATAGGTACCTCCAGTTCCTTCACCACAAGTTCAGCTTAGAAGATCAACTAGAGAGAGAAGACCTTCCACTAGGTATCCTCCACAAGAGTATGTAATGCTGATAGATGGGGGAGATTCAAAGACTTATCAAGAGGCTATGTCACATGACAAGAAAGATGAGTGGCTGAAAGCAATGCAAGAGGAATTAAAATCCTTGCATGAGAATCACACCTATGATTTGGTGAAATTACCAAAGGGAAAAATGGCACTAAGAAACAAATGGGTTTATAAATTGAAATCTGATAAGAGTGGCTCACAACTAAAATACAAGGCAATGCTGATTGTGAAGGGTTTCAGTCAGAAAAAGGGTATCAAGTTTGAAGAAATATTCTCTCCTGTGGTGAAAATGTCTTTATTCGAGTTGTGCTTGGACTAGCTGCAAGTCTAAATTTGGAAGTTGAACAGTTTGATCTGAAAACTACATTCCTTCATGGTGATTTGGAAGAAGAAATCTATATGGAGCAACTAGAAGAATTCAAAGAAAAAGGAAAAGAACATTTGGTGTGTAGATTAAAGAAAAGCTTGTATCGATTGAAACAAGCACCAAGACAGTGGTACAACAAATTTGACTCCTTCATGGTTGATCATGGGTACACTAGGACCATTTCAGATCATTATGTATTTATAAAGAAATTTTCTAATGGCAATTTCATTATTCTCTTGTTTTATATATGTTGATAGTTGGCCATGCTTCTACCAAGATTGACAGGTTGAAAAAGGAGCGTAGCAAGTCCTTTGCAATGAAGGACTTGGGACCAGCTAGACAGATTCTTGGTATGAAGATCTCTCGAGATAGACAGAATGGGAAGTTATGGTTATCTCAAGAAAAATATATTGAGGAGGTTCTTGAGAGGTTCAACATGAGCAATGCAAAACCAGTGACTACTCCACTTGTAGGTTATTTCAAGGTCAACACTAAACAATGTCCTACAAGTGAGAAAGGCAAAGAAGAAATGAAGAAAGTGCCTTATACTTCAGCAGTTGGTAGTTTACTATATGCTATGGTGTGCACGAGGCCTGACATTGCTCATGTTGTTGGTATAGTTAGTCGGTTTCTCTCTAACCCCGACAAAGAACATTGGATAACAGTAAAATGGATATTCAGGTATCTCAGAGGTACTTCTCAAATATGCTTATGCTTTGGGAATGGTAAAGTCATGTTGGATGGGTACACTGATGCAAACATGGCTGGTGATGTTGATTCCCGAAAGTCCACTTTGGGATACTTAATGACTTTTGCAGGGGAGCAATTTCATGGCAATCCAAACTTTAGAAGTGTGTTGCATTGTCCACTACAGAGGCTGAATACATTGCAGCTACAAAAGCTTCTAAGGAGATCATATGGTTGAAGAAGTTCTTACAAGAATTGGGAATGAAGCAAGAATGATATGCTCTCCATTGTGACAGTCAGAGTGCTATCCATCTCTCTAAAAATCCAACTTTCCACTCAAGATCCAAACACATTGATGTAATGTACCATTGGATTCGGGATGTATTGTTTATGAAGTTGTTGAACATTGAGAAGATTCATACTGATGAGAATGGTGCAGATAGGTTAACAAAGTCCTTGCCTAGAGACAAATTTGAATTATGCAAAGAAGCTGCGGGCTTGGTGAAACCCCCCATATGAACTGGAGGGGGAGGATTGTTGGGTGTGGGTCTAGCCCATATGAGGGGCCCACCCACTTTTATTTGCTCCCAAAAGGAGCCGCATAGTGGAAGCCAAAAAAAGGCTTCCACCTCTTTTTTGATTTGGTCATCATCTATTTGTAACCATCGGTTGTAAGACGCGAAAGAGAAGAAAATAGAGAATATCCGAGGGTTTTCTGGTTGTTTTGAGTTTTGTGAAAAAGAGAAGAAAAGCTGGTTCTTATTCCATTCAATACCAAGTTGGAAGGTGTCTTTCAAGCCTGTTTTTGATGAAGTTAAGTGTTGGAGTTAAGAATCCATCTCCAATTCAAATTTCTTGATTCTTGATTCTTCTTCTTCTCAGTTCCGATTTACAACAACTTGGTGAGATCTAAACCTCAGTTTGTGTTGTATCCACCTTGCATTTGGTGATGTTAATGTTGTTCTTGTGAGTCAAGGGTTATTTCCTTGATGTTTGTAAGCCTCTAATTTCAACTAGAGAAGACTATTGTATCCATTAATTTCTGAATTAGTGGAAGAATTTTATGGACCATAGGTCCCATAGTTTTTCCCCGATTTTGGGGTTTTCCACGTAAAAATTCTAGTGTGCTATTGTGTGGTGATTGTTATCTATTTTTCTATTACTTGGCTGAATTGTTTACTTGTTATCATTGTTATTGACATACCCATTTTCACACACAAACTTAGGGGAAAAGTTTTTGCTGTCCTGGAATTGGTTTTACACTCATTTTTGCTACTATAATGTAACTTCCCCAACATTGTTTTCCTTATATGATATTGTTGATAAGAGGTTTATCGATTTCATTTTGCTTTTATTTCTTTCTCTATGAATGTTAAATCCTGTTTGAATGAGGAAGCCCATGAGTTTCTGGTTCAATTAAGTTTAGTTTTTCTTAATCATTTCCTTGTAATAACTTGTAATATCTGTTGTGTTTACAATTGATTCGAATGCAAATCTTTACTACGTCCTTAAGCTGGGGAGCAGATTAGTTCTTTTTGTGTTTTTATCATTATTGTTTGATTAGATGCATCTTTACTGAAGAAGCCTATTGGATTTATGCCCTTTGAACTTTGAAAGAGGAATCCAGCTATTGCTGAATGGAGACTGTCGTGTAAAGTTGGTTGCAATAGCCCAAATACAAGAAAATAGGGGGAAACAAAAAAAAAAATCATAAAAAGAAAGAAAAAAACAGAGAATACCAGCCTGAGCATTCTCCAACGGTCCAATGATTTGAATTTCCTCTCTTCAGATCATTCCAGCGAGTCCGAACTTGGGTCTCTAATAGAAATGGGGTGAGGGAGCACCCTTCCACCCTTTTGCTCAGGCCCTTGCATCCAAAAGGGGATTGGTCTGCGAGTACGGAAGAGAACATCTTTTTGAGTTGATGGTGGTATGGGTCTCTGATTCGGGTTGAAAGTACAAAGGGGAATTAGAAAAAGAAAAAAGAAAAAAAAGGAAAAATGCGATATCAAATAGTATTCCAATAAAAAATGAAAAAATAATAAAAAGTAAAAAAATATAGAAAAACGAAAATTGCTATTTGTGCTTGTTATAGAATCCCATGTGGGCCCCACTTATTAGACTTAGTAGAGGGGTACTTAATCCCTTTCCTCTCCCATCTGAGTCTTATCCAGATTGGTTTAGTCAGTGGTTTGGGTTATTGGAGTCACTATTAAAACAAAACGGTTTTGAAAATAATTATCGGAGGTCCCATCACCTCCATTTCTGTAACTGATTGGTGGTGACTCCAAATTCAGCCCGAGTGAGCCGTTTTCCTATGCTTACAGTATGCCATTCGAAAAGAAATGGGGGATGGGGTTTGAAAAACCTCATATGGATAAATGAAGCTAGTATTGCTAAATTGGGCTTGAAAATACTTACACAACCTGAAAATCTATGGGTCCAAATACTAAAAAAATAAATACATTAAAAATAAAGATTTCTGGCAAATTAAAGCAAAGAAGTGAATTTCCTGGGCTTGGAAGAGCATCCTCCAATTTCGAGACATTCTAAAGAAAGGGATCTGGTGGAAGTTAGGAAATGGAACATCCATAAATTTTTTGTCAACAAGTGGTTTGGCAAAAGAGCACTAGTGAATGAGGAATCGTACTCTTAAACTAACCATCAGAATACAATTAATGAGTTTATCACTAATTCAAAAACTTGGGATAAGGAAAAAATTTTAAGCAAGGTAAGCCCTCTGGCATTGGGACCAAATCCATGCAATCCCAATTCCTTCAAGAGTTATGGTGAATAGGATAATCTAGAAATCTAATCCAAATAGTGGGTATTCCATCAAATTGACTTACACCCTCCTAGAAGGCACTTTAGATGATGGTGTGAGAGAAGAGATTAAACAAAATATGGAGACTAAAAATTGCCCCCAAAGTTCACTATTTCATATTCTTAGTTCCATAGAACAAATTGTTAACAAAGTTGAGGCTAAAAAAACTAGGCCTTGTTGATAATGTAGACTGTCCGTGTTGTGAAAACGAAGAAGACTTAAAAAAGTAAAAAGAGATTTCGAAGAATACTTAAGTGCATGTCACCCAATATCCTCATATGCCTGATAGAGGAACAAGATGAACTAATCAGATGGACCTGACTGGGTAATGGTCTAGTCAAGATTAATTTCGATGCTTCCAAAATTCCAGATGGCATCTCGATTGTTGGAGCCATATTAAGGAATGAAAGGGGGCAGACCTTATGGGTGACTTGTAGGAATATTGGAGTGTGTTTGACAAATGAGGATGAAGCATGGGCGGCTCTCGAAGCTCATCTCACTGTAACCAAATTCCCTTAGTATAAATATATCATAGAAGGGGACTCTAGACCTTAACATCTCCTCTTCTCATGCGCTAAGGGAAGCTTGAAGATCATCTCCTTTGTTACATTTGTTTTTTTAATGCTTGGGGTCATTTTACTGAGCGTCATGCTTCCTTGTAAAGCTTGTTTGATTTTCATGTGTAAGTTTCTTTTGTTTCCTTACTATTGTATAAAAATAAATAAAAATATAAGTGGGTACTTACTGAATCTACATGGAAGACATTGATGGCTTTTTGAATATGGTGATCAAGCAACTATAGCATGTAAAAAGAATGTGGAGAGAGAGAGAGAGATTTACCTTTCCTTTTTCTCTTCCACAGAAAATAAGATCCACATAGAGCTAGGAAGAGCAGTACAGTAACAAGTATAACAATCACCAACATCCGGGCCTTGCCAAATCCTTTATAATTTCTTCTTGTCTGTGCAGCTACAAGGAAAAAATTTCAATTAATGTCTTCATTTATCTCATTTTGATCCATATGTACATATTGATGGGTGTGAGGTCTATTCTCTAGACAGCTCCATCTGGTACTGCCACTTGCCACTGCTTGGAGGGATGATATGGCCAATCCTAACCAACTACGAGGTAGAGGCTGTCTAGTGGGTCACATATTCAACCTCAGAGTATATCAACTCCATAGTCTACCCACCTTGTATTTGTAATTTGTCCCATTAATGATAGTTATTCGAAGTTTTAGTCCTTTTAAATATGAAATGTGCTCGCAAAGAAATTGGAAAGAGTCCATGGGTTCAAAAACTTAACATGTGGAAGGTACCATTCGAACTTTTGAATTACTTTTTATGTGGAAGATTCTTTAAGTTATTTAAGCTGTGTTTGTAGAAGTTCTTAGGAGCTTTCCCTTGGGGATACAACTTGAATTCCCAGTCTCCCAGGCTAGATGTAGTTCAACTTGAACTTTCCCTTAGGTGGATTCAGGATGTGATTTGTTAAAATTTGAATGGGCCTCCCCAAAAAATCAGGCCCGATGCGTATAATTCATCAAATCGGGTAGGAAATCAACTTTTTCCTCAACTTTCTATTTCTCCTTTTATATTCTGTCAAACGAAATATATCCTTAATGTAACAAAAGTTATGGCACTGGAATGAGGACTTCGAATATTAATAAAAGAAAAACTTAGATATGACCGGCTTAGGGCGCCAAGATAAAATTCAAATCAGCCCGGCACCCCACAACGTCCCACAACATATCCCTATCATCTATTGAGAACATCTCTCGATGATAGTATAAAAAATGATGATAATAGACGGCAAAGATGTGCTGTGGCACGTTGTGGGGCTCCCCCTTCTGGGGGAATGATTTGAACTGGCCAAGATCTGGGCTGAGGTTCAGTTATGGGCAGTTATTGGGTCACACATTGGTGAGTCAGCAATTTTTTATATGGCTGAATTTATGGTTTAAATTGTACAATGGATATGGTATTAAATAGGACCGAGTAGTCAAGCAAGATTAAAAAATGGGGTTAAAAGGGATTCATGTAACCAATTTCATATAGTTTGGACATCACTTAAATGATGATGAATTGATTCCTGAAAAATGGGGTTTTGTCAAAATTTTAATGAGCCCGAGTCAAAAGCCCAATCTCGATTCAGTGTAGATTTAAAATCCACCCCAGATTTTCTACCCGCCCCGTGAATTGCAGCCATACATCTCTCAATTCATTATAGAATTGTATGGTTCCAATTCACGGCGGGTAATAGGAAAAGTGAACAGGAAATCCCGATCAGGTACCTTACTTGAACCCCTGCTATTTAGAACATGGCTATGTTTTGGGGTTTTGGCATATTAGAGAAAGATTTATCAAGAGAGAGGAAGAGGAAGAGAGAGAGAGAGAGAGGGTAAGCAATGCACCCACTCTCCCGTCCTCGTCCTCCACTAATATTTGCGCTGGCGTAGGCCGTGCAGGAGCAGTCCCTCAAGCATTCCTTCTCGCAGTCTTCCAGCGTCAAACTCGTCTCCACCCGTAAAGCCAAAGTATCCGGCAGCTTCACGCGTTCCAACTTCAGGAACCCCTCTCCCTGCCCGCACGCCAACCTCCTCTTTCTCTCGCACCCCCTCGATCCGTCTCTCAAGTACCAGTCGGCAGGGGAATTAGGTTGGAACCCTGCCACGCACGTACACTCAAAATTATATCTTGTGATACAGTTACTATATGGTCCGCACCGTCCGTATTCGTCGCATCGGTCCCTTGGCGCCTTCCAGAACGCATTCCACCGCTGGTCATTATTGATCCATATCAGCATCTGCACCGAGCCTTGTGGGTCGATCCGTAATAAGTAATTCCCACGTGCTGGGTCGTCTTGGGACTTCCAAGACGTTAATGACCAGTTTAGACCGGTTTTTCGGTTCAAGCCGAGACGCATACCAGGAAGCTGGGTATGTGTAGGGTAGTCGAAGCTCTGCCATACAATAATCCTTTGATGACTGGGAACAAGATTTCCTGAATCTAAGAGCTTCGCGTCCAACCTATTGATGGCCACCGTCGTCGTAACATTTGTCGACCAGAGAGGGGAAGAAGCTTGTTTTCGATGTTGGTCGTAGACGACGAGATTTCCGTCTGGATTGATGGTGAAGACTCCAGTGGAACCCTTAATTGGGGTTTCTCTGTTGGCCACACAGACCACAGTCTTTTCTATAACCTTGTTGTACCATATCCCCACGTACCTGTTGCCGTTGGTAGAATTTCTGGGGCTGAAGAATCCTAACGCAAAGTGCTCTCCCGCAGAGACCAAAATTTGGCCGTCCGTGATAAAATTCCTAGTTATAGTATGAATGGAAATGCTCATTTGTAAGATAATGAAGAGCAACAGTGCACAGAGTACACATTTCTCGGGGTCGGGAACCATTGGTGTCAATGGAACCTGTAAAAACATCGTCTTGTATGTATCATCAAAGGCCGTGATCTTTTAGGCCAATCTGGCTCAAATCAAGAAAATATAACTTCAAGGAGCGACGAATTTTCTTTCATTAGAAGGTTACGGCATAGCCTGATGGAACTTGTCACCTAGTTGACGCAAGTGTCAGGAACTTCAATTATTGAATTATTGTTCATAGGTGACAAAAATTCGGTTTCCTGGATGATAATTATTTTCCAAAGTTATGATTTGTGATATCTGATGCTGCTTTTGAACTGACTTCATAGTCGGATAATCCTATCAATTGGGCGGAGCCGAAGTGGAAGTACGAAGTCGTACGTGCTCTAAGATCCGAAACCAAGAAAGTGGTTAGAGGCCCAATGAGTTATCTCCGGATAGGTATTCCGATGCTCAAGTTAGTCAAGAATAAGGGGCGGTCGGGCTGAGTAGTTAGAGAACGGTGCTGGTCCGAGCAGAGTAACAGTACGGAAGTCGAAAAGTGGATTCCTTACCTTGAGTGGGAGGTACCTTTTTATACCCGAAGATTCTTGTCCTGGTCGCATGACACTTATGGGGTTGTCGGGATGAGGTTGCCCATTGAGGTCTACGGGATAAGTCCTGATCCCTAGCAGAGTTGTCTTCATTCGTAGGATGATCTCCTATCTTGGTCGCACTTATCCGTATGACGTGGTGCCGACGTGGCTAAAGAGATGAGCAACGCCACAGAGGTGATGTGGTCGAAGAGATAGGATGACCACGGAGGTGACACATGGTGCCCGGGGCCAGCTCAACCATAACCCGAACACCACTCCCACAGTTCTGAAGTTGAGAAGTGTATTGCTCGGCTTCGGTGTGACGTGGAAGAGTTCTTTGGTTATCAGTTGAGGAATTCAAGTCTGAAGGTGTTTGAGCGTGCCATTTGAGTGGAGGACCTTTGGATTGAACTGGTTTTTGGGCGAACCGACTAGTTCGACGCTCGTGTCGTGGTGATGGAAGCGATGTTTCGCCTTTTCGAGGTTACATGCGTGCGAAGGTTAGTGGCATTGTTTCGTCTTTCCGAGTTGTCAAAGGGCGGCGTTTGATCTATGCCGTTGATCTTGCCTTGATCTAGATCGTTGGGAGTCCTATAAAAGGGGGGAAGAGCATTTCCCCTTTGCCATTTGTCAAGGAATATCTTGCAAAGCTCGACGAGAAGTAGTCTTCGGTTGCTCGATGTTTGCTTCAGTTCTGCGGTCTTAAACCTTCGAAACTTGGAAAGATGTCTTCCTCGTCTTCCCACTCTTCTTCCTCTTCTTCTGCTTCCTCTTCTTATTCTGGGTTTGAGCTGGAGTCGCTCACCGAGGCTACCGCACTCGATGTTCGTGAGGTTGATTCCCAGGAGGCCAAGGTCGAGGACTTTGAGGAGGTCAATCTTTAGAGGGTTGCTGAGGATGAGTAGGTTGAGGCGGGCCCATCAACCAAGGAGGTCGACCTTCCTCCACGCGCTGGTCATCGATTCGGGACCACGTCGTGCTGTCTAACACTTGGGGATATAGCCCGGATCTGAGCCTTGTACTACATCCCTGAAGAGTTTGAACTTAGGTGCCCGAGAACTGGTGAGAAGCCTATAGATGCTCGGTCGGGCGAAATCTGTGTATGAGAAGAGCCTGATGGCTGGGCTGAGGTTCCCTTTGCACGAGGGCCTTGTCAAAGTGTTCAGGTGGTACCGGGTATTGCATGTTCAGCTGATGTCGAACTCCTTTAGGTTTTTGATCGGCCTTTTGTCCTATTGCTTCGTCCACGGCCTTGAGATTACCTTGGGGATGGTCACCTACTTCTTTCAACTGAAGCACCACCAATAGGGCTACTATTACTTTTCAGCTTGACAGTGCATTAAGGTGCTGGTTGAAGCCCCATTTTCGATAAAGCACTGGAAGGAAAATTTTGTCTTTGTGCACTGTCCCAGGGGCTCGCCTTTGCCGGCCGACCTACAGAAGTCGAGGACGAAGGTGAAGCAACCCAAGCTGTCCCAACTTTTAGAGGAAGAGAGGGCGGTCATAAGAAAGATTGGGGAGGTTGACGTAATGCATTACACATCCTTCCCGATGTTGATCCGCACCGGATTGATGAGCAAGAAGACCGGCCTGTTTTCCATTCTTTCCCACTTGTTTGAAACCAAAATGGTGGAATTCCACATTCTAACAACTGAGAACTATAATCCCACCTTTTTCCCATCCTATCTAATTAATAACATCTCAGAACTATCATGATAAAAGAATACTCAAATTCACGTCTTCACCCATGCTTTCCCGCAGCTTTCTTTTCCTCCCTAATTTTCTATCAAACCAAATACAGTCATAGGGAATCTGAGAAAGTGATGGCAGTGATGTGATGGCGTTGAATTACTAACAGAAAAGTTAAACATGACTTATGCTGCCGACATATGGGATTTACCCATGGGCAGTTATTGGGTCACAGTCACGTATGGGTGAGGCAACAGTGTTTTGATATGATAAAATTCATGGCCATGTAACAGATTAGAGCCCCTCATATCAAGGCTGGGTGTTTAAATGGGCGGGCCCAAATGGAGATTGGTCCAACCTCATATATTACGTCAGGGTGAGATCGATTTAGGTTATGTTTGGTTTGAAGGAAAAGATGGGAAAAAGAAGAGAAAGATAAAGAAACCCATAAAAGATCTGTAAAGGTTTCCCTACTTTATTTTTCTTTCCCTATTTTTTCCTTAAAACCAAACATAGCCTTAATAAAAACCAAGAAGGTGAGTGATTGGTATAATTTTGAGAATACCTAACTCAATTGCATCCATACGTAGGTATAGATCTTGTCCCCCTTCCGCATACTCTCTGATATCCATTAAGTCCCCGTACCAAGCGATGCACCCACTTCCACTAATATTTGCGCTGGTGTAGGCCGTGCAAGAGCAGTTCCTCAAGCATTCGTTCCTGCACTCTTCCGGCTTCAATCTCGTGTCCACCCTAGAAGCCAGAGTTGTATCCGGCAGCTTCACGCGTTCCAATTTCAAGAACCCTTCTCCCTTTCCGCACTCCCACTTCCTCTTCCTCACGCACCCTTCCGATCCATCTCGCAAGTACCAGTCCGCCGGCGACTTAGGTTGGAACCCCGACGCGCACGTACACTCAAAATTATTGCTTGTGATACAGATGCCGTACGGTCCGCATCGTCCGTATTCGTCGCACCCGTCCTTTGGCGCTGACCAGAACATGTTCCATCGCTGGTCTCTGTCGATCCATGTCTGCCGCTGCACCAATCCGGATTCGTCCAACACGAATCTCGAGTAAATAGAGGTATTATAGATGTTGTAGGTCAGGTAAACCTCGTCGCTTGTGTTTACGAATTGGTAACTGAAGAGGTACGTTTGGGACATCTCCGGTACTCCGCTCCAGCTCACACCATTCCACGGACCACTTCTCCAGACTCGAACCGAACCCTTGTACAAGAAGGACTGTGGCGAGCCCTGTGGGTCAATCCGGAATGAGTAATCCCCACGTGCTGGGTCGTCTCGAGACTTCCAAGACGTTAGTGACCAATTTAGACCGGTTTTTCTGTTCAAGCCGATACGCATACCAGGAAGGTGGGTATGTGTAGGGTAGTCGAAGCTCTGCCATACAATAATCCCTTGACGACTGAGAACAAGATTTCCTGAATCTAAGAGCTTAGCTTCCAACCCATTGGTGGCCACCGTCGTAATGTTTGTGGACCAGAGAGCTTCCTTCCTATGTTTGTCGAAGACGACAAGATTTCCGTCTCGGTTGATGGTGAAGACTACTCCAGTAGAATCCTTCATTGGGTTTTCTCTGTTGGCTACCCATACCACAGTCTGTTGTTTAACTTTGTTGTACCATATCCCCACGTACCTGTTGCCGTTGGTAGAATTTTCGGGGCTGAAGAATCCTAACGCGAAGTGCCCTCCGGCAGAGACCAGGACTTGGCCGTCCGTGATGGGCTGATTCCCATTTATGGTGTCAACGGAAGTGCACATTTGGAAGAGAAGGAAGAACAACAGGGGACGGAGTACACATTTCTCGGGAACCATGGTGTGTCAACGGAACTATGCCGAAAACTAATTATCTGATGATGAATACTTGTTAATATATGGATCACATACGTTATTGTCATTATGTTAATGTATGGATCACATCGTATTAATTGGAACAGTTATATGCCAACCGATTTAAATGAGCACTTGATAAAATATTTTGGCAAAGTGACAAGTGTCAAAAAAGTTTTTAAATGTTCATTTACCTTATTTATAATATTGTGCCTACTTTAACTAGGGCTCTTCACGGGTCTGATTGGGTCGGTTTACTGAGATTTTTTGAACCGATTCGATCTGATTGGGTTACTTAAAATTGAAACTGAAACTCACCTTGTATTAAGCAAAACCGACTTGGTCGGTTTGAATTGGGTTGGATTGGTTTGGGTTGATTTCGGCTCTAAGTTCAACTATGGTAATAAATTGGTAGATTGGAGAAAGAAGACTGAAATTTGATGTAAAAAAATGACATCCAATTCTATTAGAGAAAGAAGACTTAAATTGGTTGGGGGACACCTAATTCTAATTGTAATTAGTTGCGTATAATTACAATTATAAAAATATTTTTACGGAAGCACTTTTACAAAGGTACATTTATGAAAGCTCTTTCATAAAAGTACTTTTACACGAAAACACTTTTACGAAAGCACTTTTTGAAAATCACTTTTATGAAAGCACTTTTATAAAAGTACTTTTATGAAAGCACTTTTATAAAAACACTTCTACGAAAGTACTTCTACGAAAGCACTTTTACAAAAGTACTTTTATAAAAATACTTTTACAAAAACACTTCTACAAAAGTACTTTTATAAAAGTCTATGGAAGTACTTCTACAAAAGCACTTTTCTGAAGTACTTCCAATAAAGTGCTTTTGTAAAAACACTTTTATAAAAAGATTTCATAAAAGTGTTGGTTGATGGTGAAGACGACAAGATTTCCGTCTTGGTTGATGGTGAAGACTACTCCAGTAGAATCCTTCATTGGGTTTTCTCTGTTGGCTACCCATACCACAGTCTGTTGTTTAACTTTGTTGTACCATATCCCCACGTACCTGTTGCCGTTGGTAGAATTTTCGGGGCTGAAGAATCCTAACGCGAAGTGCCCTCCGGCAGAGACCAGGACTTGGCCGTCTGTGATGGGCTGATTCCCATTTATGGTGTCAACGGAAGTGCACATTTGGAAGAGAAGGAAGAACAACAGGGGACGGAGTACACATTTCTCGGGAACCGTGGTGTGTCAACGGAACTATGCCGAAAACTAATTATCTGATGATGAATACTTGTTAATATATGGATCACATACGTTATTGTCATTATGTTAATGTATGGATCACATCGTATTAATTGGAACAGTTATATGCCAACCGAATTAAACGAGCACTTGATAAAACATTTTGGCAAAGTGACAAGTGTCAAAAAAGTTTTTAAATGCTCATTTACCTTATTTATAATATTGTGCCTACTTTAACTAGGGCTCTTTACGGGTCGGATTGGGTCGGTTTACTGAGATTTTTTCAACTGATTCGACCTGATTGGGTTACTTAAAATTGAAACTGAAACTCACCCTGTATTAAGCAAAACCGACCTAGTCGGTTTGAATTGGGTTGGATTGGTTTGGGTCGGTTTCGGCTCTAAGTTCAACTATGGTAATAAATTGGTAGATTGGAGAAAGAAGACTGAAATTTGATGTAAAAAAGGACATCTAATTCTATTAGAGAAAGAAGACTTAAATTGGTTGGGGGACACCTAATTCTAATTGTAATTAGTTGCCTATAATTACAATTATAAAAATATTTTTACGGAAGCACTTTTACAAAGGTACATTTATGAAAGCTCTTTCATAAAAGTACTTTTACACGAAAACACTTTTACGAAAGCACTTTTTGAAAATCACTTTTATGAAAGAACTTTTTTATGAAAGCACTTTTATAAAAGTACTTTTATGAAAGCACTTTTATAAAAACACTTCTACGAAAGTACTTCTACGAAAGCACTTTTACAAAAGTACTTTTGTAAAATTTTTCAAAAGTACTTTTATAAAAATACTTTTACAAAAGCACTTCTACAAAAGTACTTTTTATAAAAGTCTATGGAAGTACTTCTACAAAAGCACTTTTCTGAAGTACTTCCAATAAAGTGCTTTTGTAAAAACACTTTTATGAAAATATTTTTATCAAAGTGCATTTACAAAAGTGCTTTTTCAATGCTAAAAGTGCTTTTATATAATTTTTGATATTTCAATCGGTTTGGATTGGATCCAATCTAATCCATTTACATTTTAATTAATTGAATTGGATTTGGACTGGATTGGGTCCAGTCCATTTATAAGTGGACTCACATTGGACTGGATTGGGTTCGACTAAATCCATCCAATTGACACCTCTACTAGGTGGTAACAAACAATAACGATCAGGGAATTAGAGTTTTTTCTTTTGAATATTATTTTTATTAATATAAATAATTATTTTTATGAATTAATGTTATCAATAATTAATAATATTAATTATTATTGATGTCGCACAATTTGGCTCCTCTTGTGTGTCAGATGACTCGGACCCTGATGTTGATAGTACCATGTCAAGTTGAGTTGTGCTGGGCCGAGTTGGATTTGTTCTGCAAAAGGAAGAGTTAGAGTGCTCGAGTTGTCTTTACCTGGGGTGGGCACTCCGATGCTTATGTTAGAGATTGTTTTGAGAGCTTTAGAGAATAAAAGGAGCTTGAGAGCTTGTAATCGCGCGTACCCTCACAAGTAGAAATGAGTGCCTTATATAGGCGTCAGTGGTCTGAGTCCCCTTACAACGGGTCTCCTCTTCTCGCGGAGCAGTTTCTGCTTGGTTCAGTGAGTTACTATGTCAGTTACGTGTTCTATGCGGAGGTTACGATCTGTTCGAGTAACTCTGGGGCGTGTGGTGTGATAAGCCAGTCCAACAGTCAATGCATTAATGTCCTGAAGATCTCGGGGGTAGGTCACTACGAGTTAGGAAACCTATCAGTTCAGCCCGGCCGAGGTGGAGTTTGTCTTGGATGAGATGCTTGAGGCTAACTTGTTGAACTGGTTCGTTTAGTCAGTGCCGAGTGTCACTTGAAGGCCACATGTTGTGAAGTTATTCAGATGACCAAGTTACCCCTCAAGCACCTTTCTTGATCTCTTAGTAAAGTAATTGGTTTGACTGGTTCGTAGGTCGCCCAACTTGCTTTCTTGATCTGACCTGAGATTGGGCGGGACCATGGCAGTTTTCAAATTTCAAACTCGAAAAAGAGGTGCTCAAGGTAGGCACTCCAGTTTCAAACTTCAAAAAGAGCTGCCCATAGCAGGCACGCAAAATTTTGAATTCGAAATTGCCTACGTGTGGCGCCCTTTTGTTCCAACCATCAATTTGCTGCCAATGCACCTCTACCACTTATTCTTTTGTTTAGTGGATTATAAATATGGGGTTCCCACTGAGGTCCCCACTTACATTGTTTTTGGAATTTTCTGGGGTGGTGTCCAATCTGAGGAGGTTGTAATCGAAGTGTTGTTCCCAGTTTGCCTGTTGAGGTACTGTTAGTCATCGGTGCTGGTCTTCTTTGTTCTTTTTCCGATGAGTGGTTTGCCTTTGCCGATGTCTTTTAATCCTTCAGGGAGTAGGTTGCTCGACCATAGGTCAGACGAAGAGGCGAGTTCCTCAGGGGAGGAATCTCGAGGGGAGTTCTACTCCGGATCTCTGATAGGGACGAGAGGTGAGCAACGTCTGTTTTTTGCCCAACTACGCTTTTTGGGGAGCGCATTGTGGAACTATATAGCATTTACCAGATCCCTGCCGAGTATGATTGTTTTCACCCCGGCCCTAATAACTATCCCTGGGACCTCGGCCAGGATGTTGTTTGTATTTTTTGAGGAGGCGTTGGTCGTCGGCCCTTGGTTTCCCCTACATCCATTCATTCTCTTGGTGTTGAGGTATTACGGTGTCTCTTTAGGTTAGCTTCACCCTAATGCAGTTCAGACCTTGGTAGGGCTGATCTGTTTATGTTACCACCATAATTTCCCTTTAAATTTGGATATCTTCTCTGGTTTGTGTACCATGAAGAAAGTCCACAATGTCCCTTTTTGTTTCTATCTCCCCTTTCGTGGCGGCTATAAGGTGTTAGATGAGTTTCCCAATAAATTAAAAGACTAGAAGAGCAAGTATTTCTTCCTCTCTAAGAGTGGTGGCTGGGGCATGAGCACTATTTCGCATAGTGATTGTTGGACTTTCAATGAAGGGTTTAGTGAAGAGCTGCATGCAGCAGTGCAAGATTTTGTCCGCCAGAAAGTCAAAGTAAAAACCGTTTTGGCTAAGCCCATGCTTATATAGGCCGGCTTGAGTCACATAGGTAGATCGGTCTCCGAGTTTTTTTCTTTTGGTTCTACTGATTTTTAACTCGGCTAACCTTTCTTTCTCCTTTTTTAGATACGGCGAGCATGGAATTGATGTTGGCGGCTTCCAAGAAGAAGACTTCGAGGAAGAAGCGGAGGGCTGATCGCCACTCATCCATAGAGGGCACCTCAACCAATGCCGAGGTAAGGTCACAATCACATGCTCTTCCTATCGTCAACCTTAAGGGAGGTCATGACCCAATGAATACCGATTAGTACTCTACGGGTCCTGCCATCTCTCAACCTTAGGTCATCCAAGAGGAAACATGAGGCCGGCCCATACACCTCGAATATTCCCCGCTTCGTTCCTCATGTTGACGTTTCTATGCTCGATCATGTCACCGATCCTTACGTAGCTCTTCGAATGGCGAGGGGTATGTTGCTCCCCAAGGATGTGCGGTATTTTCACAACTTGAACCCTGTTGACGCTGGAGCTCGGTGACTCACTGTATTGTTCAGGTTTGTCTCCTTCCAAAGTTTTTGTCCTTTTAGCTTTGTGATTTCTACTCTAATCATGCCTTTCTTCTTCTTGGTAGGCGAACACCATCAGGCAAGTCTTATTGGATCAGGTTCATGCGAGCCAGAGGGAGAGAGGCGAGCTGCAGGTCAAATATTGACGCGTTATAGTCTTCGATGTGTGATATCTGGCTCAGTGCAGAGGAGGATCTCCAGTGTTTCATCGGGTTGAGTGAGAGAATGCAACGTGAGCTGGCCGAGGCTCGAGACACCATTGCTACCCCAAGAGAGCCAACTGGAGGAAAGATGGGCGAAATATACCGAAGATATCTGCCGAGTTGAGGTGGTAGCTGTCACTCATTGCCGAGAGTCTCCTAAGTATGGAAAGGAAAAGGTGTATAATTCTATCCCTTCGATGAAGAAGGGCTTTAAGCTCTGCCGCTGCTATTTAAAGATGTCGCACCCCAACTTCGACTTTGGCACCCTCTCTATGAACGACGTGCCTGATGAACTCGCCGTGCAAGTCGATAGGGAGCCCTTGACTACCGAGGAGGGTGAAGAGGCAGATGGTGAAGGAGGGGGCGAGGAGGACGGCAATGAACTGCAGTGCGACAACGGGGAGTATCTCGACCTGTCTGGAGGTTTCTCTTTTTCTGGTGTTTTTGGGAGCCTGCATGCTCCTGTTGGTTGATCCCTTTGGCCTACGTGCCGTGAATATTTGAACTTGTCAATCGTTGAGAGAGTTTTTTTTTTTACATATACATGAACTTTGGCCATTGGCATTTTTTTGTTCAATGAAACTTAGTTTTTTACATCTGGTGCTTTTCTTTTGGGTGGGACTCGTTTTCTGTTTATCTATTTTTTAGCTTGGTCAAATTGTCGCTAAGTTGGTCAGATGACTTAGTGCGAAAACTTTCTTTTGGAATGCCTTAGCAAATTTTTGTAGATTCGTAGTTGTTGCTCAGAACTTATCTTCTATCTTCTTTTGGCTAAGTTGTTGGGGGGTCAGCTCAGATGCCTTGGTAAAATTCTACAAGTTCGCGGATGTAGCTCAGAACACTTCTTCTCAAAAGTAGTACCTTCTCAGGTTGTCTATGTTCCATGCACAGAGTACTACCTTCCCCTCCAGCATTTTTCGATCGGAGACTCTGTAAGGGCCTTCCCAGTTTGGGCCTAGCTTTCCCACACTGGGCTCAGGTACCATAACTTTTCTAAGTACTAAGTTGCCAACTCTGAATTAGTGTTTCTTGACTTGGATGTCATAGTACTTTGCCACTCGTTGGTATGCTGTGGTCCGAATATAGGCCAGGTCTCTAACTTCTTCTAATAAGTCAAGGTTGGTCCACAGGTCTTCCTCGTTAGCTTTTTCGTCAAATGTCTCATACCGTAAAGTCGGCACTTCAATTTCTATCGGTATTGCAACCTCAGTCCCGTATGTCAAATTGAAGGGCGTTTTTCCTATTTCCAATTTAATGGTTGTCCGGTAGGCCTATAACACACTGGGCAGCTCATCCACCCATAAACTTATAGTATGGGAGAGCCGAGCTTTAAGGCCATGGAGGATTGCCCTATCAGTTACCTCGGGCTAACCATTAGCTTGGGGATGAGCGACCAAGGTGAAGTTCTGCCTTATATCCATTTCTATGCACCAGTTCTAAAACTTAATGTCTTCGAACTGTTTGTTGTTGTTTGAGATCAGGACCTTAGGAAGCCCAAGTCTACACATGATGCTCTTCCAAAAGAAATTTTGCACGTTCTGAGCTGTGATTGTCACTAATGGCTCAGCCTCTACCCATTTCGTGAAGTAGTTGACTACCACCACTAAAAATCTCCTTTGTCTGGTTGCTGGTGGAAAGGGGCCTAGTATGTCGAACCCCCACTATGAAAACGGCCACAGGCTGGTTAAGTATTTTAGGTTGGCCGCTGGTTGGTGCAGGATGTTTGCATGTCACTAGCACTTATCACACTTCTTTACCAGATCGGTTGCGCTTGCCTTCATTGTGGGCCAATAATACCCTAGTCATAAAGCCTTTTGAGCAAGGGTTCTGCCCCCTAAGTGTCCTCTGCAAAGTCCTTCATGAATTTTACGTAGTATCCGGGCACCTTTAGCTCGGTGCAGGCAGTGCAGGTAGGGTTCTGTAAAAGATCTTCTATATATCTGCTCGTCCATGATCATGTAGCGAGCTGCCTATTACTCTGTTCTCTGAGCTGCATTGTGCTCTTTTGGCAATACACCTTGGTGTAAGTAGTTTACGAACGGGTCTATCTAGCTCGACTCTACTTTCATCACTTGGATGACCACTTCCACTACCCTTTCTATGGATGGATGGTGTAAGTCTTTATGAAGACTGTCCTCTTCGTTGAGTCGATTGCACTGACCAACCTCGAGAGAGCATCGACCTCGGTATTTTTCGATCTCCGAATTTGTTGGAGGTACCTAGAGTGGAAGGTGGGCAGGAGTTCCCTAAACTTGGCCAGGTAGGCCGACATGGCGGGTACTCATGCCTCATACTGTCCATTAACTTGGTTTACTACAAGTTGTGAGTCACTGCAAGCCATGAGATGTTTGGCCCCGACTTCCTTTGCTAGTGACAACCGGCTATAAGTGCCCCATACTCGGCCTCATTGTTTGAAGCTCGGAATAAGACTGGAGCATGTATTCTAGTTTTACCTTGCTAGGCCCATAAAATATTAACCCAGCTCCACTTCCAATCTAGTTGGATAAGCCGTCCACATGGAGTATCCAGGGCTCCTCATCCCAGGCCGGGCTCTCCGGGCTGGGGCAGGTGCTGTGCTAGTTGAGGCCTCCAATGTGGTTGCCAACTTGGCCTCTTCAGGGGTCAACGAGTTGAAGGTACACTCAGTGATGAAGTCGAATAGGACTTGTGCCTTGATTACTAGATGTGGCTCGTAATGAATATCATATTCACTAAGCTTAATTGTCCACTTCGTAAGTCTCCCCGAAACCTCGGGCTTTTGAAGGATTTGCCTCAAAGGTCGGTAGGTCAGGACTACGATAGTGTGAGCCTGGAAGTAGGGTCTTAGCTTTCAGGCTGCTAACACTAGGGCAAAGCCAATTTTTCTATGTCCGGGTACCTCATCTCGGTAGCATGCAGGACTTTACTCACACAATAAACTGGATGTTGTACTTTCCCTACTTCTCTAACTAGGACTGAGCTAACTTCCTCATCACTCGCGAAGAGATAAAGCTTAAGCTCGTCCCTGGTCTCAGGTCTGGTCAACAAGGGAGGTGAACTTAGGTATCTTTTTAGCTCATCAAAGATGAGCTGACACTCTTTGGTCCAATCAAATCCTTGGTTATTTTTTATTGCTTTGAAAAAAGGTAAACACTTCCTAGCTGACTTAGACATAAATCGGTTCAGGGCGACTATTCAGTCAATTAACTTTTGGACTTCTTTAATTGAGCTAGGGGGTCACATATCTATTATTGCTTGGATTTTTTCTGGGTTTGCTTTGATGCCACGTCGACTAACAATGTATCTGTGGAATTTATTCAATGTCACACCAAATACACACTTGCTCGGGTTAAGTTTTAGGTTGTATCTTCTCAAAACATTAAAAACGAGGTCCAGGTCAACATTCAAATCATTTGAAAATTGAGTCGTAACAACCATATCGTCCACGTAACATTCAACTTTATTTCCGATCAAATCTAGGAAAACATTATTTTGATCGACGATGATCAAGATAAGCTAAGTTATATACCTTTTACAATCTTTGAGCTTAAGTATGATTTTATTCATATTTTGATCGAGGACGATCAAAAGCTAAGTTTGGGGGTATTTGATAAGCCTATATTTGTGTATATTTTCACGCCTCTAACTTGATGATTTTGGGTAATAATGTTTTTGAAATTAGCATGGTATTGCACTAATTATGATGAAATTGTCTTGCAAGATGATTTGGAGCTTAATTGTACAATTTTAAGGAGGAGTTCGATTTAATTGATCAAGATAATCATAGAGGAAGGAGTATGCAACAATGATTCTCCATGGTGTGGCCATGAAGGAGAGAATCCATTGAAATCGGATTTGATATGTATACACAAAAATTGGGATATTTCCTATTTTGATATAGTTCCCATATTTTGGGCATAACTTCTGCCTACAACTTGGGTTGAGGTGATTCAAATGGATAATTAAAGCTAAGATATAGGGTTACAACTCTTTTGTTTATCACTCAACCTAATTCCACCACCAAGCAAATGCAATTCAAGCTTCAAGTTTCGGGTCTAGCAGTTGGCAATGCAGAAGAGATAGGAATTCAACTGAGATAAAGACTAAGAGACCTAATTTGTTTTGAATTAGGAGTCTGCATTGAGAAGCAATTGAGGGGAGGATGCACTATAAAAAGGACCATAAACTCAAGGCAAAATGGTACATCCTTAGAGAGAATTCAGTGGAGAAGAGAAGAGGAAGCAGTCCCAACACATCAAAAGTAAAAAGGAAGCAATTTCAGAACACCAGAGAAGGAGAGGGAGGAAGGCTTAGTTGCTGCACTTGTCTTCGACCTCCAAAGGCTAAAATTTTCTTGTTATTCTATTCATTCTTTGATGTGTTCTTGCTGTGTTTTCCCTTTAATTTTCTTGAATATGTTGAATTTAATGATATCTAGCTAAATTCTCTTAGCTAGGATTTAGATAGATTTTGATCTTAAGATTATATAGTTATTTGTTTAATTCAATTCAAGACCTTTATTATTTGCACGAGGAATTTTTATTGCTATGCTTAATGATTTAAAAGAATTGGCCAATCTTTTAATGATTTGATGATTCATGCATGACTGACCAAAGGATTGTTATGAATTAGATCCTTAGGCAATAAAAATCGCATGATAGACTATGATATCAAAAGATGATTATTTCATGTGTGGGAATCAAGGAAGCTTAGTGAGTCAAATCCCCTTCTACGATTAGAGGTTTCGAAAGAAATTAATGCTTATTTTTCCTTTTGACAACCATTTAGAAATTTGATGGTAGAATTGTATTAATAAAGGATTAATATGACTCGAAAAAGCTTAGTAATTAATTTAGGAAAATCCACCATCACATGCAAGTAACTTTAATATACTTTAGGGTAATTTCGGTCTTGTGTTGGATTAAATAGGTAGTTATGTAACCTTGATTCAATGAAATCTAAACCCTAGCTGCATTCGTCCATCAACTCAATTTTTATTAAGTTCTTGGATTTGCATTAATTCTTTTAGTTTCTATTCATTCAATTGATTCACGAGTTCAACTTAGGTTAGTTTAAAATTGATTTGGTATTGTGATCTAGTCTCTGTGGGATCAACACTTTTCTCATCATTATACGCACATTTGACTAAAATACACTTGCTTGAATTAACTGTGCATAAATCACACAACATTGGGGATGGGTTTTGGTTGCTATTTTGATTCAGTCCGGCGTTCTGTCATGGTACCTGCCAAGATGGTTGTACCTGTTGGTTCTACT
This sequence comes from Nelumbo nucifera, assembly GCF_055504915.1. Classification (NCBI taxonomy): domain Eukaryota; kingdom Viridiplantae; phylum Streptophyta; class Magnoliopsida; order Proteales; family Nelumbonaceae; genus Nelumbo; species Nelumbo nucifera. Next base: position 139,427,916 of record NC_142649.1, on the reverse strand, counting down.
GGTGTCGAGGCTGATGGTGTTGCTACTGTTGTTGTTGTTGGCCCCCCACCATGGAGGCAAACTTGCTTTCCTAGAATCTGAGTTGGTGACTCATACCTCGTATACACTGCACGAGGTTGTAGAACTGGCATGCATCAACTCCAGCGGGAGTAGCTATGAGTTCAATCGTAGGAGGAGGCACGTTCACGTTATCTGGCGCGATGGTCGGGTTTAGAGGGACATCTATTTGTTTGATGGTTATAGTAGGTACTTATTGTTGTTTGTGGGCTGGTTGCTTGGTGAAGCCATTAGTGTTTAGTTTCGAAAAAAAAAAGAGTACTTAGCTTTTTGTCTCAAGTTTCCCACAGACAACATCAATTAATGTCACGCGATTTGGCTCCTCTTGCGTGTTAGATGACTCAGACCTTGATGTGGATAGTACCTTGTCAAGCTGAGTTTGAGATGGCTGAGCTAGTTTTGTTCTTTAAAAGGAAGAGTTAGAGTGCCCAGGTTTTCTTTACCCAAGGTGGGCACTCTAATGCTTAAGTCAGAGATTGTTTTGAGAGCTTTAGAGAATAAAAAGAGCTTGAGAATGTGTAATCACACATACCCTCACAAGTAGAAATGAGTGCCTTATATAGGCGTTAGTGGTCTGAGTCTCCTTACAATGGGTCTCCTCTTCTTGCAGAGCCATTTCCACTTGGTTCGGTGAGTTATTGTGTCGGTTACGTGTTCTATGCGGGGTTACGATCTGTCCGAGTAACTATGGGGCATGCGGTGCGGTAGGCCGGTCCAACAGTCGAAGCATTAATTACTCAAAGATCTCGGGCTGGTAACATCTCTTCGAGGCAAGTCAATGACCTCGCTCGCAGGTCGCCATAGATTCCTACAACTCAGCCAGTTTGTGGGGTAGGTTCTACGAGTTAGGAAACCTATTAGTTCAGCCCAACCGAGGTGGAGGTCGGCATGGACGAGGTGCTTGAGGCTAACTTGCCAAACTGGTTCGTCTAGTCAATGTCGAGGTGTCACTTGAAGGCCATGTGTCGCGAAGTGATTTGGAGAACCAAGTTACCCCTCATCAATTATTAATACTATTTTATTAATTAATAAGTTTCAAATATTATTTTTTGATGAGTGGCATTTTGGTCCTTCCACACAAACAATGACACATGGATGCTATCGACAGCTCAATGCCAAGTCAGTAGGCCAGCTCGACGAGTCAACACGTGTCATCCAACATTTGGTAGGTGGCTAAGCTGGGGCGAGCTTGAGCCACCGACAATGCGAGCTCGCCCAAACCGTTTCACGCATGCCCTTGAAGGCACCACTATCGCGACCACAAGACCCGCAAACAACCTGTAACAGTTGCGCAAATCTAGAAACTGACATACTAACAAACCTTATATTGGGGAAACAGCTCCGCCAAAGACTCAGAGACGTTGCCCAAGGCACCTAAACCCCAGATAACTATAAAAAGACTCCAAATCCACCCCAGAATGTATGTGCTCTGATATACATAGCTTTCTCACACTCTCAAGAGAATTCCTACAACCCCCTTTCTGACTTAAGCATCGCAGTGTTCTCCTAAGTAAAACCTACCTCGGCACTCTCACCCTTCTCTTCCTTGTAGCTTGCCTTTAGCTCAGACACTTAGACAATAGCTCGGCAGTGCAGCTTGGCCTTCCCAGATTGGACTCTTGTTCGAGCCTAGTCACAATACACGAGGGAGCAACTAGATTGCACATCATCATTTTTAATTATTATTAATATTACTATGTGTTATATAATATTATTAATATTATTTTTATTAATTATTAATATCATTATCAGTTTACTAATATTTCTCTTTTATATATACTACTAAAAAATAAATTATTGTTTTTAATGTATAACTGCATAGATCATCTCAAATGTTGTAACTAAGATGCACGAAATCATAACACTAGGTTTGGACTGAATTACACCACACCTTGGAGAAGGCCTAAAGAGGTGTGATGTGATTCAATCCACACATCTTTGTCCATGGTGCAAAACAACTACCCTATTGAGGGGTAGTGCATTTTCATACACACCAAAGGTGTGGTGTGAATGAAAACAGGCCGTCCAATTTCTCAGCTACGCTACAAAACACTCCCTAATCATTAATACTTTAACAATATATATGACTTCAAACAGAAGAGTTAGGAAGGTATGCATGAAGCATGATCGTGATGAATCATATTAATTGGAAAAAGCAATTAACAACCCAAAAGCTCCGTCTGATTCGTGGGAATAGGGGTCTGGAATCAGAATTGGAATGAGCTATTCTGATTCCAACTGTTTGATTGGGCGGAATTAGAATCCCGTTCCCATTCCTTCTGGAATGGCATTCCCCATTTGAGAGAATGGTCATTCCCTGCCTCTCCCTTGGGAATGAAATCCCATTCCTACTAACTGTCATTTCCATTCCCATTCCTGTCTGAACCAAACAGACAATGGGAATGAACCACTCCTATACCGATTCCAAAATATTTCGATTCCAATTCTGATTCTGGTTCTGACTGCGAACCAAACGAATCCAAAATGTTTTCAGCCTTAAGCAACAAAAATCTTTTCAACTCAGTTAGGTAGGAGAAGAGGCAAGAACTCTGGTTCTGCAGACATCATTGGTAACCTCTTGGCAATGTTTTATTATAAGTTTAGATTTAGTTGGAGACAAAATCATGTACACTGGGTGGGCTACTTGGCATGAATGAACATAATCTCGTGGATAATAAAAGAAAAACCGTGTGGTCTATGGGTGTGACTTGGGCATGTAGGGTGTAGGGTCATGATGAAGTTCAACCGAAGCCCATCCAAGCTTATCAACCCAGGCCCAACCCAAGCAATCCAACAAAACTCAAGTTGAGCTTACGATCCACTTGAATTAGTTAGACTTGGATAGGCTGGTTGAAAATACGTACAAATTTCATTTATTAATATACATATACAAACTCTACACACGTAATTAGAAAGAAAGATTTTTATACAAATATAATACATATATGTATATATTTGTTCAAGCGGGCTCGGCTTGAGTTAGACCAGGCTTAGGCTACCCAAAGCCTCAACCCAAGTCTAATCCAAGTTTAGGTTAGGCCCGAATTTTTTGACCCAGGCCTAGCCCGAAACCCAAAAAATCTGGCCCAACCCATGAAAAAATTGAGTTGGGCCGGATTACACTCGCCCAGGTTGCACACCTATAGCATGGTCCCATCTTTTTCTCAAGTCAGAATCGTGCCAGCAATGCTTTTGGATTACCTAATAAAAAGGATAAATATAAAAAATAACTTAGCTTTTTTGTTTTTTGTACAATCTTATAAACTTTCCTTAGTTTCTATAGGAAATGCTTATGTATACATTAATCTTTTAAACTATCAGATTTACCCTTCAATCGTATGTTATGGGAAATAGACATTTTATGATCATTTTGATGCTATGGTTGAATTTAAAATAATAATAATAATAATAATAATAATAATAATAATAATAATAATAATAGTAATAAACAATAACATAGTATATATATATTCATAAAATTAATAAAATAATGACAAGATTGAATAAAATATCATAAAAATAATTAAAATAATAACATTACAAAAAATCATAAAAATATATTAACAAAATAATAGTATTAAAATAGATAAATAGTAAAAATATTAAAACTCTGAGATAATAGTAATTAAATCTTAACATATGAATAATAATATGTTTATCAAATATTAATAAAGTATTGATAACATAAGAATCAAATAGAAAAAGATAATAAATGTCTAAAACATATTAAAAAATAATAACAAATATTACCATATTAATAATATATTAAAATGTAGATAATATAAGAAAAATATTTTGTTATTAATAAATTAAGATATTAGTAGTAATATTTTAATAATATATTAATGAGCTAATAAAAATAATAATATCCATAATACAAAAAATGGTAAATATAACTAACATAATAAGGCCATATTGGGGGCTTCCCAATACACCCCTAGAGGGGGTGTTTCGGGGTCCTAACTGGTTCAGAGGGTGGACTGACCTTAAACAGGCTCCTCTGAACCAGATTCGAAAAAACTAAAAGAATAAAAAAAGCTACCGATACTGTCCAGACGTATCGATATTTAGAACCTTGTTTTATAATAATGTTCTATTATATTGAATATTTTATTATTTTAATATGAACAAAATAATATAAGAAAAAAGTAGTAAATTTTCCTAGGAATGTAAGACATAAGAGGGTTTTAATAATTCGCCAAATGGTTTGTTAGTGTAAAGCATAATTGTAGGAGATTTGTGCGGAGGGGGGTTGTTTTTCTCTTACATCTCCATATGCGTGTGCTCCTAGTGATTGGGGTTGTTAATGCTTCAAGAATATTCCTGGAGGTAGCCTTGTTGTTTCCTTCTTTTGATCATGATGGTTGAGAGTTGAGACACATTAATTGCAAGGTAGGAGGTTCTTGGGCTGAAATCTAGAAGGCATGGTTTGTGTTTAGAATATTCAGGGCACTTTTGATTCGTAGGAATAGTGGTCTGAAATTAGAATCATAATTGGTCATTTTAATTTCAATTGTTTGGTTAGGCAGGAATCAAAATTCTATTCTTATTTTTGTTGGAATGCATTTTCCCATTTGATTCCTTTTACTTTCTTGAAAATGAAATTCCATTCCAGTTCATAGGAATAAATCATTCCTATTAGACCATTCCACTTCGGATTCCAAACAGTGTTTCTATGGTGTAGCAGATGGACTAAAAGAGCTGTATGGTGCGTTTTTTCGGTGATGTTGTGGACATACAAATGCCACATGCAATGATTCGTGGGGAATCAGTGTTTGGAGATATATCATTGCTGCTACATCATCTACTGAGAGGTTAAGTTTCATTGTCTCTCAGCTAAGGGAAGGGAGTGATTTCCTCGATAGTGGGGACCTGCTAGAATTACCAGCCGTCGTTATAGATGAGATTCAACTGGGAAGTTACCGTTTGCAGTTACTGTGATTTTCGAAGATGTTGAGATAGTGTCAGTGGTGACATGTTTCTCGGAGATTTCTTTTATCTCACAAATACATTTAACGGAATAATGGTTTACATTTTCTTTTCATGGGATAGCGATGGTTTTGAGTGTGGGAGAGGTAGTTTTTCATGGGCCTGCATTGGTGGAATATATAATGGTTATAGAGAAATTAGGATACAAGTGAGGGTTAAGGAGGGATAATAATAGAAATATAAAATATTATATATAATTTTATAAAATATAATTGGAATAATAATAATTAAAGGGGTAATAATAGAAATAGATATATAATTAGAATTGATGAAGAGTGATTTGGCACAACCTATTAAGTATTGGTCATGTGAATGCATCTGCCCGAAGGGTGGCAACTTAACAAAATGAGCCTACTCAGTAGTTTCAGAGCTCGGGTGTTCGATCACCTCGGCACAAAGCCATCTCGGCATAGAGTCACCTCGGTGTGAAGGCATCTCGGCACCTAGTCCAGTTCAGGGCTCGAAACCCGGAGTGACACGTAATCGACTCCAGAAGCTGCCCAACGAGGTTTGAACCTCACAGGATCACACCGCATAACGGCAGGGCTTATCCTCTCCCCGCCTGGATCGGGTGGCGATAGACTTCCTTAACTGATATCTTACTCCCCGATTAAAGCGGAAACGGATTTCATCTACTCAGGCCGAAGATCTTGGGACTGTTTCGTGAGATCCACAACAACTCAACTATATAAAGGCAACAACCCCTCCAAAGCCCAAGATATGCGTGATTGTTTACAATCAAGTTCTTTAGCATCCAAAACTATAACTCACAACCACAACATATTATTGACTTAAGCATCGAAGTGACCTTACCGGATCTTCCACCCCAGTCTCTCTGATCCCTATTTCACAAAATAATTGAATCACCCAGATATAATAACTGAGGGACAATAGTGGAAATAGATAGGTCTTTTGATGATAACCATTCTCATTTTTATAAATGAAGATGAGATACAGATATAATAGAAGCAAGCATTAATCTTTGAACTCGTTAGAGTTGGTTTTGCAGGCTTGTTTTCTTCATGTTTAGTTGCACTTTGATTCAATCTCTATTGGAGGCAGCAGCAATCCCTCCTTTTTCGCGTTTTCAGAAATTTAATGCCATTTGCAGAGGTTTCACGAGTTATCTTCTCTCAATGCTCAGTTTTTCATTTTTTTTTGGTTCAGTGATTTGGTTTGCTAGGTTTAGGATCTTTATCTTTGACATATTATATGTTTGGTCTTTATTGCTCTTTTGTATATTCTCCTGGGTTGTATCTGAGCATTGGGATTTTGGCTGGTTAGCCTTTCCAAAATAAATTAAATAAATAAGTAAAAGTCTTGTAGCCAGATAGATTCGACTAATCCAATAACTGTACCAAAGATGTAGGGAAAAAGTACAATAAGTTATGGATATTCTGCTTGTTGGCCAAGATTTAGGGTATTAAATAACCTGTTTACGGGTCGGGTTTAGGTCAGTTCTTTTTTTTTTTTATTTTACTTTTTCCAAAATTTGAATGGGCCCGGCCCAAACCAGTATAGAATCTTTATGGGCCGATCCCGAAGACTGGCCTGTGAACAAAGTTTAAGACCTGTGAAGCCATCAAATTGGTTGGTACCTTTCTCTTTGTAGGGCTCTGTTGATTTTTTTTTTCTTTTTATTTTTTGGTGGGTTATGATGGAAAAAGGAATCCTATATTCAATTAGTCAAGGTTCTGATATTCTTTTGGAAATTAACAAAGAAGGGAGAACATTTGATTTGGTCAAATGCAAAAAAGGGTACGTAGACTTGACATCACTACAGTTATAGTTACTGTATTTTAGCTATCGTAGCTAATAATGAGATATAGCGATAGATAATTTAATGTCCGTGGCAAGAAAATGAACTTTAACAATGGGCATTTTGGCGATGGTACAAACTGTTTGCCCGTGGCTAAACGATGCTTATAACCACGGTTTTAAGGTATTCGTGGCTATAGGTTACATCACTAGAAGTTTAACTGTAGCTACGGTCATTGTGCGTGGCTAAAGGATTTTTTTGGCCGTAGGTAGAAGCTATTTACAACTATAGCCACAGATTTTAGTTATCCATGGCTATAAGTATGAAGAAATAGATCTATAGCCACAGATTTTAGTTATCCATGGCTATAACTATGAATATATAGATCTATAGCCACAGATTTTATTCATGGCTAAATTACACTTTGTCTGTGGCTAAAAGCTATGTATAATTATAGCCACGATTTTAGTTATTTGTAGTTATGAATTTATTTGAAAATATTATAAATTAATAAATATATTAAAAATTAATTTAAGGATATTTAATAAATAGATAAAAATTAGTGGGCACCCACGCAATGCACAAGCTTTGTTAAGTGAATTTTAGAAAATAGAAACACATAAGAGTAAACAACTTTTTATATTTTAACTTTTTAAATAATTAAAAATTATTTGTTTATATACTATATTTAATAATTTTTTATAATTCAAAAATAACAATAATTAATTTTAGATAAATTAATAGTCTAATATGTAATAAATGACAATAGCTTAATTTCCAATAATTATTGAAAATTTATAGAAAAAAATATATAATTATAGAAATGAATTTAAGAGAAAAATGATCGTTCATTTCCTCTTATCTCTTTAATCTCTTAAAGAAGAAACTTACATTAATTTTTTAGTTTTCCAATGATATTCAAAAAACACAAAACACTTCTTCTTCCGTATAACTCAAGGGCCTCATATGCAATAAAAATAATTATTAATTTAATAATAATAATAATTATTATTATTATTGTTATAATAATAATAATAATTATTATTATTATTATTATTATTAATAAAAGTTAAGTAGTGCTAATTAATAATAATTGCTATAATAATTATTGATTATTATTTAATTATCAAACATTATATGAATTTTTAATATTACTTCTTTATTGAAACAATAAATTAATAATTATTATTATTAATTTCTAATAATTATTAACTCATAATTAATTATTGTACTAATTATTAATAATTAATAAGTAATAAGAATTATTTTAATTATTTATTTTAATAATTAATTAAAATAATTATTATTATTAGCTGGAAATTAATTATTCATTATTATAGTAATTATTATTAACTATTAACTATGAATAATTAATATAATAATTATTCATTACTTATTAGTTTTTAATTAAATATTAATTATTATAATTAATTATTAATTAGTAATAAATAATTAACATTAATTATTAGTAGTACTAAGCATCAAAAGCCATTAGTCAGTCAAAAACCGTTCACTTGGTAAAAAACCATCCAACCTTATTGGTTCAACTATCGACCCATTTAACTAGGTCACTAGGTCGCAGGTTGCATACTCAACACATGCAAACTTTTGAAGGCCATAACTTTGCACTTCGATGTTTGATTGGGTGATATTTTTTTCATTTTGGGTAACTTTTCTAAATCTATAAGTCCCAAGGTGACGTAGATGTCTTTCCCCTCTACTTTTTGTGAAAAGAAAACCTTTTTTGCCTTAAATTCCATTTTTTATTTTTTTATAGATAAAAATAAAAATTGGATTAAAAACATAAATTAAATATAAAATTTTATATATAACATATCTAAAATATAATTATACATTATTTATTGATAAAATATGTATTTGTACACACATACAGATGTGGCACGGGTAGTCAAGTCAATGCCTAGTCTAGTTATTTGAACATTGTATAAAAACATGCTCAAAATAAAGGTGATCATTTAGCCATTTGAAAAACTCCACGCTTAGACCTAGGTTTTGTGCTTAGGTCCAAGCCAAGGCTTCGGCCTTCATCATCAGAGCAACAAATTAGGGTCAGGTCTACGCATAGTGCTTTCTCAACTCGTCGTCAATCCAACTGGTTGAACTGTTCGAACCATCACTTAATCAGGACTCCGAGTCCGATTTTGTCAAAACTAGGGTGTTCACATTAAATGTCAAATTGATCAAATCGGCCCAACCCAACCCGAGGTGGTCGGTTTTTCAAAATCACTAGTCGATTTCGATTTGTATAAAAAAATAAACCAAAAACTCAATTCGGTTTTGGTTTTCATGTATGAAAACAGAAGCTAAATCGAACCGAACCAATCCTATATTTTTAAGTACTTATTAATTAGTCCCTACCCTATATGTTAAATGTTGATATATTTTATTTGTGTTTTGTTTAAACTTAAAAAAAATGGTTATTTATGATAAAAACTAAAAACATAAAACCAATACAAATATAATACAATGGTACAATATTTAATTCATTTTTGTATAAATTTAATTATATATTGACAAAAAAATTAGTTTTGCATAAAAATTAATCAATTTAAATATACATTTTGGTTTTGCATAAAAACTAAAAAGAAATAAACTTAGGTGGCGTTTGATTACACTTTTTAGACATCTGAGGTTTGAATTAGTTGCTTTTCAGATGCCACCAATTTCATATCTTAATTCGTAAAAGGTGGGACAGGTGCTTAATGCGCTTAAATGTATTTCAAATGTGCGTAAAAGACATTATTGTCCTCAAAGATAATTTAAAATGACATTTTTGTCCTCCGTATATATAAAACTCGAAAGTTAGGTCATTCAACCCTCTCCACGACCTAAACAAGCTCCACTGCTGTTTCTATCTCTTCGAACCCTCTCTACGACCTGAACAAGCTCTACCAACGTGAAACTCTTTTCAAACCTTCTCTGTGACCTAAACAAGCTCTACCGGCATGAAGCTCTCTTCAAACCCTCCCTACGACGTGAACAAGCTCCGCCGCCATGAAGCTCTCTCACAGGTATGGTTTCTTGCTTCGATTTCTCTCCACGACTTTAGGCTTTGTTTTCTTGTTTCTATTTGCAATTTCTCTAATGGTGTGTGTAACATATAGTAGTTGATTTTGGTTGACTGTTTGAAATATGTCGTGTACAACTTTAGCTTTGTTTTACTTCTATTTCTCTCCATTCTAGTGTGAAGCATGACGTGTTTTCTTTTCAATGAAATGCATACAGTGTTTGGATTCTATTTGAAATATCTTCACCATAATGGAGATTTTAGGATTTTTGGCATTTTTTTTATTTTCTGGGGTTTTGTTTTTATCCCCTTCTATTAGAAACAGGATCAAAAGAATTTATTGGATGAAAAAATAGAGGTAAATGCCAATTGAAAAAGGTTTATTGCTAGCTTCTAGTTTCAGCCCAATATTGATGATTCTTTTGTATGATGAATCTAATATGCAAGTGCCTAATGAAAATGTAGAGGAAGTAGAGATGGAAGAGCGTGGCGATGGAGAGAGACCTCATGGGTAAGCTGATGCATAGTTCATGGCTTCGTTGCGGAAGGAAATTGCACAAGATTTATTAAATCGGAATATGCATTGAACTACTTATCTTTGATCCTAGTTATGCACTTGAACTTTATATGGACCAAAAAGTGCCAGCTCGCGTTTGATGAGCTAAAAAGGTACCTAAGTACCGCCTCGATTTTGACCCGACTTGAGGAATGAGACAAACTAAAGCTATATCTCTCCTCGAGTGACGAGGTGGTCAGCTTGATACAAATCAAAGGAGTAGACTGGGTCCAATGACCCATCTACTATGTAAGTAAAGTTTTGCAGGACGTAGAAACTAGATATCCTGACATCGAAAAGCTAGCGTACGCACTAGTAGTAGCAGCTCAGAAACTATGCCCATACTTCTAAGCCCATACCATTATCATCCTTACCGATAGACATCTGAGGCACATTTTACTTTAGCTCGAGGTGTCCGGAAGATTGACGAAGTGGCCATCGAGCTAAGCTAGTACGACATCCGGTTTGAGCCATGCCCAGCGATCAAAGCCCAAGTCTTGGCAGAGTTCATGGTAGAATGCACGTTCAGCATGCCGGCCCTGGAACCGACTGAGCCCGCTAACGTGTTAGAGGCATCAACCAGCGTGGCACCGGTCCCGGTCAGAGTAGTACCAACCTAGGACGAGGAGCCTTGGATCCTCCACATCGATGGCTCGTCCGACCAGCGAGGAAGTGGTGCCATACTGATATTGTACGGCCCGAGCGAGGTGAAGTTGGAGTATGCTTTTCGGTTCGGATTTGAGGCATCGAACAACGAGGCAGAGTATGAGGTGCTAATTGTCGGGCTAAACTTAGCAAAGGAAATGGGTGTAAAACACCTCGTCGTGTGCAACGACTCTCAGTTGGTGGTTAACCAAGTCAATGGTGACTATGAAGCTCGCGACTCAACCATGGCAGCCTATCTAGCCAAAGTAAGAGAAATCATACCAAGTTTCCATTCATGGTTCGCCAGGTAGATACCGAGGTTCGAGAACACCGAGGCCGACGCCCTATTATGATTGGCGAGCTTAAGCGATAACATAATGCGAACTGTGTACATAGAAGACCTACCTCAACCTAGCATTCTCAGGGAGGCAGAAGATGTCGCTCCCGTGTTGCCAACAGAGCTGAGCTAGATCGACCCACTCGTTGATTACCTGCTCAACAGGACCCTACCATCCGAATGCAATGCATCTCGGAGGGTAGAGCATTAGTCAGCCTAGTACGTTCTTATAGATGGGCAGCTATACAAGAGGTCTTTCACACTCCCCTACCTACATTGCTTGCAACCTTTAGAAGCAAACCGAGTACTCCACGATATCCATGAAGGGATTTGTAGAGGACACCTGGGGGGTTGGGCGCTAGCTCAGAAGGCGCTGAGGCAAGGATATTACTGGCCTACTATGAAGGCAGACGCAATTGAGCTCGTCAAAAAATGTGACAACTGTCAGAGACACGCCAACATCCTCTATCAACCTGCTGCTAATCTAAGGTACTTAACCAGTCCGTGGTCCTTTGTGCAATGGGGGATAGATATACTCGAACCATTTTTGCCTACAACCGGGCAGAGAAGATTCTTAATAGTGTTAGTGGACTACTTCACGAAGTGGGTGGAGGTTTAGCCCCTAGTGACAATTACGGCCCAGAACGTGCAAAATTTCTTTTGGAGGAATGTAGCATGCCAGTTCGGACTACCTAAAGTACTAATATTGGATAATGGGAAGCGGTTTGAGGATATTAAGTTCTAGAACTGGTGTAAACTTCACTTTGGTAGCAAGGGTTTGTGGGTGGACGAGCTAAGGGTCATCCTCTACCGATTGAAAGATCGTTTGGTGCGAGCTAAGGGTTTGTGGGTGGATGAGCTGCCCAGTGTCCTCTAGGCCTATAGGACGACTATCAAGACCGCAACTGGTGAAACACCCTTCAACCTGACATATGGAACAGAGGCCGTGATCCCTGCCGAAATCAAGGTGCCGACCTTGCGACTTGATGCATACGATTTGAGGGTCAACAACGATGAGCTCCGGACCATCTTAGACCTGATTGAAGAAGTATGTGACTTGGCTTATATTCGGACTCCAGCCTACTAGCAGCGGGTTGCTCGGTATTACAATGCCCGGGTCAGGAAATGACAGTTTTGAGTTGGTGACCTAGTGCTCCGCAAAGTAATGGTACCTGGGCCCGGCATAGGTAAGCTCGGATAGAACTGGGAGGGTCCGTACCGAGTGAGACGAGTGTTTGGAGAGGGTACTTACGAGCTCGAGACTATGGAAGGGAGACAAGTACCTCAGGCCTGGAATGTCGACAATCTAAGGAGGTATTACCTATGAGCTCGTGACTCCAACATAACAAAAAATTTACTAAGTCCACAAGGCCACCAAGTTGGTTAAAAGGACATTGAGCTAGAGAGAGGACTATGAGTCATTCCCAAAGCCTAAGGGCTATGGTGCTGAGCTAACAAAGACCTTAGCACAAAATAAGTTCCAGTCACCTCTTCGGTATGGGCAAATAATTCCCGGTCACCTCTTCGGCATGGTCAAATGAAAAGGTAGCTTGTGGACAGACAGATCAGGCATATACCCTACAGTGCCTGCCCATTGTAGGCACTGTGAGAAGATAGCCTCGCACTCGGCAAGGAGAGCCTCCTCCTCCTCAATCTCCTTTTTTAGCTCGCAGATATGTTCCTCCTTTCGCTTCGACTCCTCGCGCTCGGCAAGGAGAGCCTTCTCATCCTCAATCTCCTTTTTTAGATCACGGATACGCTCCTCTCCTCCTTTTGCTTCGACTCCGCTTCTCGCTTCGTCGCCAGCTCGACAGCCCTTATCGTATTGGAATGGCACTCCACCGCTTTCGACTCGGCAGCCTAAACCTTAGCCTCCAAGACTTTCACTTTGACTCTGAGATTTGTAATAACTCTATCTGACAGTCGGATTGCTCAACTAGTGAGTGAATCATCGAGTTCGTCTGCAAGAGAGCTACACCGATTAGTAAGGCAGGAAAAGTATCAAGTACAAAGAAGCGAAGTTAGAGACATACCACCATCAGATGACCCCACGTAGTGGCAGCGAGCTTGGAGTGTGGCATCTCAGAGTACTTCGACACCTTGGCAGGCAAGACGGCTTCCTTACACTTGAGAGTGGCAACCTGGGCATTGAAAATGCTTTGGCCCTCCTCGGGGGCTGTGCCAGAAGCAACGACCTTGGGTTGGATAGGCTGGGTTTCGAACTCCTGGGCCACCTCGGGCTTGTGGGCTGTCGACCTGGTTCCCTGGTCATCTTCAACCAGGTCGATGACGGGTGCGTCCTCTTTCATCCTCGAGGCTATAGGTGCGGTGGGACTGGCGACGGGCTCGACGGCTTGGGGATCACTAAGAGATGCCTTTCTCTTTTTCCTCTTCTTCATGTCAGTAAAAAGCTTGGAAACAGGATATCCGCCATAGTACCTGTAGCACAGACATAGACTTAGCAATGAAATCAATGGGAAAGAAAAAGTCCAAGTAGAGACCTACCCGGACTCAACCCTGCATTAACCAACCTCTCCTTAGCTAGGAAGTAGTCCATTTCCAACCTGAGCTTTGCCTAGGCATGGACTTGTTCCCTCATGTCCTTGTCTAACTTGACGTTGGGGTCACTAATGGCTGTCCTCCAGTGTGTCGGAAACGGCCACCCCCCAGCCACAGTGACAATAAAGTAACGTCTCTTCCAGGCTGAGACTTTGTTGGGGAGGCCATGCAGGATCTTGTACCCAGATCGGGGGCTGAGGTAGTAGCTATGGTGTTCGGAAGAAGGAAGGCTAGCCGAGTTTTTCTTAATAGAATAGATCGAGCTAAAGGTGTTCATGGTCAAGGGTTTACTGTAGTGATGGAATAAGGAAATGGTACCTACTATGGAATGAACTGAGTTCGGGTGAAGCTGACCTATGGTTATGTTGAAGAACTGAAGAATTTCCACGATAAATGGGTGGAGCGAGAAGAGCAGCCCAGCTGTCAATTGCTCCTTGAACACCACGACCTCGTCAGGATCGTGGTCCCAAGGGTATCCCTCCAAAGGGATACACCAGCCATGGTCATTGGGGAACTTGTAGTATTTGGCCAGTGTTTGCAATCTCTCCACAGTCATCACGGAAGGACCGAAGCAGTCCGGCCCCGACCTCCGAGAACTACGGGAACTCGAGGCTTCTTTCCCAGAGTCTCCTCGCACCTCGGCTTGGGAATCCACCTCGCTAGGCTCAGAACCTCGTGCCAAGGTGCCCACTTCGGCAAGACTAGATTCTACTGCTTGGCCCGAGGAGTCCACCTCAGTTTCACTCGACTCGCCACTGGCATCCAACAGGTACCAGTGCTAACACTTGACATCGCAATAAAAGGGAAACAAGTTGAAATGGAGGCTTACCTAAATCGAAGAAAGGAGCGGATGAGTTCAAAGAATGAGAATAGATGACATCGACCTAGAAGCAGACATGTGAGCTCAGAACATGAATGCACAGATCATAGCAAAGAAAATGGGGACCCCATGGCCCCTATTTATAGCCACTGTAGTCGGTTTTTGATAGACAAGATCAATGTAATCCAACGGCTCCCATGAAAACCGGTCACACTCCCATCGAGGCAAAAATCAGTGGAGTACGTGTTTTGACGTCCGCGGGGTTGATAAATCCGCGTGACACCCATGCGTCCTTGATACGCGATCTATGATCTGGTTTCTTGGTCGAATCGGAGTGGACGATGAGAACAAACCACTGGACTGGCTGAAGCCAAATCTACCTCAGCCCGACGTAAACTCCTCACACCAAGTCGTGACCCACACATGAGGAGTGGGGGGCAATTGATGAGGGGTGATTTGGCTTGACCTGATAAATAGACACGTGGGTGTAGACTACCAACTGGACGATGACTCAACGATATGCCCACCTCGGTAAGGCAAATCACTTCAAAGTCCCAACCACCTCGGAAAGCTCTGAGCTCCGGGGACACCGGATGGTTGAAACTGTTAAATGCGATATGCAACAAGTTCTAGAAAGTTGCAAATTATCTCCGAGCTTTTCGGGATCATGACACGGAGCTATAGGCCTTATCTGCATCTTGTCCGAATCGGATGGACACGATAAGCGCTATTAGTTAGCACGTTATCCCCCTATCGGAGCGGAACAGACTCCCACTTATCCAGCCCAAAGATCTCGGAAAGGCTCCGTGAGGCCTACGACAACTTGACTATATAAGAGCACTCACCCCCTAGCAAAAGGTACGCGCGATTATTTGCTCACTGGCACTCTAGTACTCTAATATTCAGCTCGCATCCATAATACAGTATTGACTTAAACATCAGAGCGACCTCGCCGGGTTAGCCACCCTAGGTTTTTTGATCCTTTATCTTGCAGTTAGGTCCAACTCGACACAAATAAAGACCAGATCATCTTTTAGCTTGGAGCATCCAGATCGCTCACTATCATTTCCCATCTTCAATCTATCAAAAAACCCCACATCTCTCTCTATCTCGTGGTCTCATTCTATGCCACTTCTCTCTCTATCTTTTACTTGCACAAGAACCCTGTACCTGGAGAAAGAATATACTTGTCAACAATCCTACACGGTTTCTCTTTCTTGAGAAACAAACAAAAATAGTTGTGGTAAGATTACAGTCATTGTAGTGTGTATCATTTAGAGTATTTTCATATTGATATCCTATGTCTTTTATGGACCGATAGAATGGATTCTCAGATCTTCGTGAAGACAGCATTATTTGCGTGATTTCTTTCCATGTAGAGGATGTCCATCTTGTTATTTATTAGTCCTTTGCCTGGGAATATTGAAATATTTTTCTTGGTAATTGTAGTTTATTGTTGTTATTCTTAGGGAGAGGAACTCAGCAGGTACTGATATTAAGGGCGGTGCTTATTTTATTGAGTGTAGCTCAAAAATTCTGCAGGTACTGATAACATATAAAATCCTTTGACCTTTGAGCCTCCTAAGTTCCAGAAGATAAACTAGAGTTTTTCAGTAGATGACATATAAAAAGGGGTTGGGTCAGGTTTGGGAAAGATGGATTGTTGGGTCTCTGTAAGAGAAATTCTTTCTCATCTTTTAGCTTGGTAGGGAGTTTAATTTTGTAGTTATAAACAGATATGGTGCAAATTGGGTGAACCGGGCCAGGTTTAAGGCTAACTCAATGTTAGTAACCCCACCATTGCCGAGCTCATGCCTGAGGCAATGCTAGACAATCTAAGCCCATCCCAAACTAAATTTTGGCAAAATTCCTGTTGTCTCTGTCTCTATGTGCTATGTGTAATACATCTTTTCTGCTTTCAATCAAATTTATTTTGTTTTTTATCAAAAAGGAATCATGTGTCCTCTTATTCAATATGAACTTTTTCAAAAGTCTTTGAGTCATTGATAAGGGGGTCCATATGGCTGTTTTGAACTCTTATAATTTTACTACTATAAGAATGCCAATGCAGCCTGGCAAATTGTCTTTCATTCCACAGTGTGGGGCTTTTTCTTATCTTCCTTGTTGAATTACAAAAGGTCATATCTTCCTTATGATAAAAATTAAATCATGGCTTCCTTGTTCAACTCATGCAGTTTTCTTGAATTTGTATTGTGCATGTTATGGATTGGGTGACTTTTGTCTTGTGTGCTTTCTGAATTAATTGTAAACAATGGTGGGGGGGAAATAGTTACCCTGACTTTGGTAAAGATAGACACAGGTGCATGGGGAGTGAATGGACTTACCGATGTTTAGCCAAATCAGTAACATAGCCCTTGAAGTACTGAATGAAAATCATTCTTAGGGTGGTGCATGAAGAGGATGAGTATACCCCTACTTTTAGTCAAAATGGTAGTGTGATCCTTAAATTGAATGAAAGTAATAAGAAGGAAAGGAGGGATGACTCTAAATTTTAATGGGAGTGTGTTAGCAATCCAGGAGCAGCTGGTATAGGAGGTATAGTAAGGGACAGAAGGGGTATTTCTATTTGGACTTTTAGTGGTCCAATAGGTGTCGCAGACTCCACCAAGGCGTAAGTGTTGGTGGCTCTCATGGGAACCAGAATAGTTAGAACCTTGGGCTGCAAAATTTAGCCATTGCAGGGGATTCCACAAATACCATGAAATGGCTAAGAGACAAAGTGGGTGGTCGGTGGAGATTGAGTCATTTTTTGACAGAAGAGCTAGAAGCTCATTGAAATTACTGCTAAATGCAAATATGACTTGAGATTCCAAGGGATTTAAACTTTGTTGCAGATGGTTTAGCTAAAATGGGTGCCTATTTGGATGTCTTATATAGAAATGGTTTGATTGTAGGTCCCTGTAATTTCCCCTTTGTATCTCATGTACTTTCACTTTTACTAAAAAATCTGTTATCTTTTGCAAGTCCCTGCTATCTTTTCAGATTTCCCATATTTTTCTTATTATTTATTGTGGTATTTTTGTTTTAGCTTTTATATCTGGTCCTCGTTAATTTGTTTGATGCATAAAATGGCTTCACTATTATGTATGATATGGCACTAGGGAGAATGAACATTTGTTTGCTATTTTTCACACGTTCTGACACTGAACATGATTAGTTTTTAAATGGATTTATTCAATTATCCTAATGTTTATTACTTTATTAGATGAAAAACAAAAATGGATCAAAGCTTACAAACAAGATGGTTGTGAATTTTGTGGTAGAATAAGCAGAAACTATTAACTTTTAATAGAGTTTTCTCCACTAGTTAGTTTCTCATTTATTGTTACTATTTCCTTTCTGATTTGAACGCAGTTCATTATTTCACTGTAGTTGGGTGGTAAAGGAGTCTCTAATTGCTGTTATTAACATTCATGTAGGTATAAGCGCAGATAATTACCAAGTTTTCATCTTAAGACTTTGAGCTGTTAAAGTCCTCTAATAAAGGAAAAGTAAGCAAAGTTTTTTTTTTTTTTTTAAAAAAAAAAAGCTAATTTAAAACAGAAAAGGAATTCATTCTAACTAAGCATCAAGTATGCTTGGTCAATGGCCAGAGTATGTAAAAGTAAAACCCTGGATGGGTTGAGGACTGAGGAGGTAGCTCCATACAGAGTTACTTTGTAACAGAGTTGTCAGGTCTCGGGTGGTGAGTGGACTGAAGCTTTGACGGGGATTGGGATGTTGGAGGAGGATGGTCCCGGAACTGCTTGTGTTCTAGGTCTGTGGCTTTCCAACGCAAAAACATGCATGTGATGTAGTCCTGCTCTTGCAGATTGAATAGCCATGACGTGGTCTGGTTCAATGTATTCAAAACATTACCACAATTTCTGTGGATTCACAGGCTCAGTAAGGTGAGAGTTTTGATGTTGTAGAGTTGTAGTGTTAATCCTCAAAATTTACATTTTCGGCATCAGTTGTGGATGCATGGTAGCATCAGCATGGATCCAAAGTCCAAACCCAACACATTTGATATATGGAATGGATACCGAAACAGAGGCATTCAAGTGTCTACTCATTTGAATGGAACATGGAATCAAAGTTGCACCTTTGGTAGGACATCTCCAGCCCAACTTCATGATTCTAAGGAGAGCTCCCTTCTAATTAGTATCCTACCAAATACAATAAGTCTATTGTATTTTCACCTTCGGAATCGCTTCTCTCTTGTTTAGAAACCGAGAGGGGCTACACAAGACGGGGGTAGAAACAACAACAATATATTGGTACCAAAAACAAATTTCAATCAAACCCAAATGATGTACTTACATGGCCTAGAAGGCTATGGCAGTGATCTAGATGGTAAAACCTTCTGTTATTTGGTAGTTCCCACTACTCTCTTTGTTTTTTCCCGAGTTTGATCTCCCCTGAAAGTCCTTGCTACGCCAAAGTCAGAAATTTTGGGATTCATCTCATTAACATCATACCAAAAATAAATCTATCCAAGCTTTTGTTGGACATGTACACATGGACCAACATTCTTTCATCATCTTGAATGCAGCAACCCAAAAGCCTAACAAGATTCCTGTGCTGAAGCTTGGAAATCAAAATAACCTCATTTTTGAGCTCCCTGAATTCTTCGAAAGCCTCTTTACTGCTATTTCTTGTCCTGATGATAGCTGGCCCTAGTGAACGTATAACATGTAAAATAATATGTACATTCTCAGTAACGTTATGAGTCGTTTCTTTTCTTATGTTGATAATTAAAGTTGAGACTTTGTTAAACCAATTTTACCTTGTAAACTGGACGAAACCCACCCTCTCCAATCTTATTTGCAAAGGAAATGTTGTTGGTAGCTGATACAATGGTAACCAAATCAAACAAAGGTAATTCCAGGTCTTTCTCTTTTGTTTGCTTGGCCTGACAAACAAAGCATTATACAAACAGGTAAATAAAAGTTCTATTCTTTGACCCATCTATCCTTTGTCAATAAGGTTCGATTATGATATCGAAATTCAATAATTAGGCCTCCCAAAAAAAGAAGCCTGTTGTAATTGTAGAACCAACCAACAGGCTGGCATGGCAGATTGTTATGGTCTGTAGACTTATTCACAGGCCAGGTTTTGGGCTTGGCTTTGCACTGTATTGGGTTCGGGCTTTGAGCCGGGGATGTGAGTGTTCACAACGATGATGGGGCAACGGGGCCTGACATTACCCTAAAAGTGCAGAGAATAGGATTTGGTCGGTTATGAACTCATATCCTATCCTGTTTCAGTCTTTCAGAGATTACATTGGCGTCCCACAGAGTTCGCCACACGACACATCCAGATGTGCATGTGGGGCACCTGTGGGGCGCGCTGTGTAGGGTGCAGATATGAATTCCACGTTTCGGCCCCGTTGCCGTTGAGCAGGACAGAAGGAATTATTAGCAAAGTAGCACGGGATAATATCAATAGTGGTTGCGGAATGAATGAATCGTTGATTTTACCTTCTCTTTTTCTCCTCTTCATTATAATAATGCAGCTGATAGAAGCCAAGAGAAGCATCCCAGAAACCACAGATACTATGGAAATCACAAGAACTCTGTATTTCTTCTTAGTTGGCTCTTCACATTCATAACATTGAATTAGTCAATTCTATATATAACAAAAAGAACATGTCAGGCAATAATTTCATTTTTCTTTTTCCTTTTTCTGTTCATCCAAGAGAATGTGATTGACTAAGGCTGTTTTTGGTTTGAAAGAACTGTAGGAATTTCCCTTCTTTTTCCCTACCTTTTCTTTCAAACAGAACACATCCTAAATGATTTGTATTCCTTCTCGGAGAAAGTTTACAGCTATACCCAATATAAGAAGCTAGTAGCTATCAAGTGTTGCAGTGAAGAGTTCATCCAGTGGCTAATTGATCCAAACCATTGAAGGACCATAACATACCCCAAGTAATGGAGCAGTCGCAGTCTCATTCTATGTAGGGACTATAGGGAGAGAATGGTAAGCAGAACAAGGCCGGACTCTAGCAGAACAAGGCCGGACTCTAGGAGTTAAAACAGTAGATGTATAGTAATAAAGCACAAGATATTCATACATACCTACATCAGAGAAGCTGCCACTCGCACATAGAATTCTTGCTCACCATCTCCTTTTCCTTATCTCATGTCTATCAAACCGAGCCAAGCCGAGCCGGGTCGGGTCAGGGTGTGGGTGTGTGTATGTGTACGTGCGGTGCATTGAATCATTTTGTTTTATTCGAATTACACCTTTCAATTTTAAAACGTGTCTCTTCAAATTCAAATTTAATTTTCAAAAAATAATTGTTTTCTTTTTCGTGTCTCTTCTTCCTCTTTATGCACTGTTCTGAAGAGGCTCCTGTCTGAAATGACACATCTGTATCCACTCGGGTCTGAGAGCACTCTATAAGAAGAGTGTTGGCCGACCCAATCTTTACACATACACCATTTTTCGACAAGCTTTTCTCTGAGAAATCTGAGCATCAATCTTCAGTGGCATATGGGTTGTTTTATCTTGGCGACCGGTTTGCAATCACCCGTCTGCACTGTAGGGGAAAAATACGGTTTTAAGGAGAGTGACCAAGTGGCACGACTCAGCCCTTCATCTTCCTGCAATTCCCAGTTTTGAGTTCCTGCAACAACTTCGGTTTGGAAAGCGATTACCAATAAGTTCCATTTTGCCTCTCTATTTACTATTTTTACAATATTCTTAAAACCGTATGTATGGAACCTATCTCTGCTACCCCTTCATGAGGAACCGGATACTGTCAATAGTTCCTAATTTCCCTAAACTTGAACCCTTCAATAGAACCAACTACAAGCATTGGAGACAACGCCTGTTGTTTGCCTTAGAACAGTTAGGGGTAGCTTTCACTTTGACTGAACCGAATCCATTAAATATGGAGGAACCAAACCATTCTGTTGTTGCAGAACATTGGACTATAGCCGACCACCTCTACACCAACCATATCCTAAACTGCTTGTCCAATGAACTATACAATGTTTATTCTTCCTATAATTATGCCTATGAAATTTGGAATGCATTAGACACTAAGTATGCTCTAGAAAATGCCAGAAATAAGAAATATGTAATTGCCAACTTCTTGCACTTCACTATAAAAGAAGACATAGATGTGTCTGCTCAAATAGATGAGTTTCAGGTTCTTGTGGAGGAACTAGCAAAGGAAGGCATGGTACTGCCAGACGAATTCATTGTCAGTTCTCTCATAGAGAAACTGCCACATAAATGAAATGATTTCAAGACTAATATGAAACACAAAAGGACACTACTTTGGACCAAGTAGTGATCTGAATTAAAATAGAAGAAAAGAACAGAAAGAAAAATGAGGATCAACTTTCTAAAACTAATCTAGTGTAGGAAAAAACTACAAAATTCAAAGAGAACTTGAATGTGAAAAATGATTAGAAATTCAAAAAACAACAAAAGAAATGAAACTACTATGTATGTGGGAAACCCAGACATTACAAGAAGGATTGCCAGTACCAAAAGAAGGACTCTGGGAAACCCAAAGTCAATTTGACTAAGGATGTTATCGCAGTAGTGATAACTGAGGTAAACTTAGTGGATAAGACGAACGAGTGGGCATTGGACATTGGTGCTACCAAGCACATCTGTGGAGACTGCAATTCCTTCTATGAGTATACAACTTTGTCTGAAGGAGAGCACGTCTTCATGGGAAACTCACAAACTTCGAAGGTCATCGACAAAGGAAAGGTGCTCCTAAAATTGACTTCAGAAAAAATCCTTATGCTGAATGATATACTGCATGTGCTAGAGATCCAATGGAACTTGGTATCGGGAGCACTCCTCAACAAAGTAAGACTGAAACTCACATTTGAAGCAGACAAGGCTGTGTTGACTAAAAATAATGTATTTGTTGGAAAATGGTACAATGTTGGTGGATTATTTGTAATGAATACCCCTGATATTATTATGAATAAAACTGCTTCTTCTTCTGCTTATATTGTTGAATCTTTTGATATTTGACATGCTAGACTGGACATCGCAGTGCTCCTTATTTAAAATGTTTATGTAAATTAGGAGTTTTGAATGTTCCTATTAACTTTACAAATGAAAAATGCCAAGTATGTGTAGAAGCAAAATTTACTAAAAAACTCA
This sequence comes from Nelumbo nucifera, assembly GCF_055504915.1. Taxonomy (NCBI): domain Eukaryota; kingdom Viridiplantae; phylum Streptophyta; class Magnoliopsida; order Proteales; family Nelumbonaceae; genus Nelumbo; species Nelumbo nucifera. The sequence continues at coordinate 139,405,024 of NC_142649.1, read as the reverse complement.
TAAAAGTGTACAAAGAGAAACTGAATTGTTACAACTTATACATAGTGATCTAGGAGACTTAAATGTCATGAAGCTAGAGGAGGAAAAAGATACTATATAACCTTTACAGATGACTTCTCTAAATATAGCAAAAGTAGTTCTACTTACATCAAAATATGAGACTGATCAAGCTTTCATAAACTACAAAACTGAAGTAGAAAATCAATTAGGAAAAAAAATAAAAAGACTTAGAACGGATAGAGGAACTGAGTATGATGGACAAACTATTAGAAAATTCTTTGAAGAAAATGGAATCATATATGAAACAATAGCTCCTTATCAACCTGAATCTAATGGAGTTACAGAAAGACTTAAAAAAAACACTAAAGGAAATGATGAATGCAATGATAATTAGTTCATGTGAACCTCTGAATTTGTGGAGAGAAGTAATCCTAACGACTTGTCACTTGTATAATAGAATACCACCTAAGAAGAAAGGGCAGATTCCCTTTGAACTTTGGTATAATAGAAAACCTAGTTTGAACTTTCTAAAAGTTTGGGGCTGCCTAGCAAAGGTTGGAATACTTGAACCTAAAAGAAAAAAATTAGGACCGAAAACTTGTGACTATATGTTCATTGGCTATGCACAAAACAGTGCGGTTTATCGGTTCCTTGTAATTAAAACAATTGAAAATATTGTCAAAAATAACACTATAATCGAGTCCCGATATGCAAAGTTCTTTGATCACATCTTCCCTTAGAAAAAAGAAACATCAAATAGGGAACCTTCCCAAAACCAAGTTAAACACCAAGAACTAGTGAATGCTCAAGAAACTAGTACTTCACTTAGGCAAGACCCTGACTTAAGGAGAAGTAAAAGACAAAGAAGAGAAACAAACTTTGGTGACGGAATGTTCACATTTTTGGTGAACAAGGACCCAGTAACCTATTAGGAAGCTATAACTTCACCTGATGCAGTAGTTTGGAAAGAAGCCCTAAAAAGTGAAATAGACTCCTTAGTCACTAATCACACTTGGAAACTTGTAGATCTCCCACCTAGAACTATGGCACTAGGTTGTAAGTGGATTTTTAAGAAAAAAAACTAAAACCAGATGGCACAATAGATAAATTAAAGGCCAGGTTAGTCGCTAAGGGGTTTAAGACAAAAGAAAGATGTAAACTTCTTTGACACCTACTCCGCAATTTCAAGATTAACAACAATTAGGGTTTTGTTTGCTATAGCACCCATTTACAAACTGGTAGTTCACCAAATGGATGTGAAAACAATTTTCTTAAATGGGGAAGTAGAGGAAGAAATTTACATTAGGCAACCTGAAGGCTTCATAATGCCAGGATAAGAAAATAAAGTATGTAAACTAATTAAGTCTTTGTATGACTTAAAACAAGTTCCCAAACAATGGCATGAAAAATTTGATAATGTGTTAGTAAGTAATGGATATAGCAGAAATAATTCTAATAGATGTGTCTATAACTAATTTGAAAATAATACAGGAGTCATGATCTGTCTATATGTTGATGATATGCTAATAATGGGAACTAGTCTAGAGGTAGTAAAAGAAACAAAACAATTTCTAATGTCCAAATTTGATACCAAGGACTTGGGTGAGGCTGATGTAATATTGGGGATTAAAATTCATAAAGAACAAGGGAACTTTATTCTCTCCCAATCACATTATGTACAGAGTATTCTTAGGAAATTTGGACACTATGATTGTAAACCGGTTAAAACACCTCTTGAATGTAGTATTCACTTAAAAAACATGTAGGAGAACCTGTTTCACAAAAAGAGTATACAAGTATAATTGGAGTTGTATCTTATTTAATGAATTGTACAAGACTAGACATAGCTATAGTTATGGGAAAATTAAGTCAGCATACTCATAAACCCAGAAATGAACATTGGGAAACTTTATTAAGATTATTAAAATATTTAAAAGGAACCATAAACTTTGGTTTACATTACTTAGGTTTTCCTCTTGTTTTAGAAGGATTTACTGAGGTAGAGTGGCTAAGGATTGGCGGGGTCTGCGGCAGAGTGGCTAAGGAGCTTGCTGGCAGATATACCACTTTGGCCGCGACTGGTTCCGTGCATATCTCTCCATTGTGATAGCCAAGCAGCAATAGCCAGAGCCAAGAACCAGATGTACAACGATAAAAAAAGGCACATCCGCTTACGGTATAACTTGGTAAGATAATACCTCAGTGAAGGTACAGTCGCTCTGGATTTTGTAAGGTCTAAAAAGAACCTTACAAATTCGTTAACCAAACTACAAACTTCTAAGGTGGTTTATGAGGCATCGGTAGGAATGGGGCTGAGGCCCATTACAAAGTCATTAGTGATGGACACCCAATCTATGTAAAAGGAGATCACTGGAATTTGGTTGAATGGGTAAAAACGAGTCGCTAGATGACTTGGGAAAGCACTATCATTTGTGTCCCATTTCAGATGCCGAGGTAAGATAGTGCTCACTGCAGATTGAGGAGGTTGAGCATAAGTCTCTTAATCAGTTAGGAATCGTGTGAGCAATGCACACTAATAACTGACCTAAGTGAGTATGAAGTGTGACCGCTTCTAAGAGAGATCTAGGGCTGACTCTCGAAAACACTCATGATTCCAAGAGGGGAACAAGGCCAAAATGTTCTAAAACAAAAGAACCACTAAAGAACTAGTGAATTGAGTTGGTTGGCCGGTTAGCTAGTTACGATAAAGAGGAAAGGTTGAAGGAGTCTGACTCCACCCGTACTCTATAACATAGCCTGTTATACCTAAGTGTTGATTGAAGTCCAAAAGGCATCACCATGAATACTTTTCTCACTATGATGCTCAGATTGTTCGATCTTCTTGTAATTTTGAATCTTGTGGGAGATTGTTGGAGGGAGATTCAAATTTATAAGAATCTCTCTCCTCCCTCTCTTGCTTTTGTTCTTTCTTCCCTTGAATGACTCCTTGTCCCATATTGCTTGGGAAAGGAGTGGGAGTGGAGTATATTTTTAGTTTTGCTCCCTCTATGGGTAGGAACCCATAGGAGGAGAGGAGAGGACTATAGATATTCCATGCATGGGGGGGGGGTGCTTTTCACAAGTGCGTGCCGAGCCAGACCGAGTCGTGGGCACGGGTATGTGTACGTCAATGCGCGATGCAGTGAATCATTTTGTTTTATCCAAATTACACCTTTTTAATTTTAAAACGTCTCTTCAAATTTAAATTTAATTTTCAAAAAAAATTGTTTTCTTTTTCGTGTCTCTTCTTCATCTTTGTGCCTCTTTGAATAGATGCACTATTCTAAATAGGCTCTTGTCTGAAAGGACACATCTGTGTCCATTTGGGTCTGAGAGCACTCTATAAAAAGAGGGTTGGCCGACCCAGTCTTTACACACACACACCATTTTTCAACAAGCTTTCTCTGAGAAATCTGAGCATCAATATTCAGTGGTTCGTGGAGGTCTGGTAAGTGAGTGCACGCCTACCAATGGCCTGTGAGCTGTTTTATCTTGGCGACTGGTGACCGGTTTTCAATCACCTGGTTGCACCTTAGGGGGGGAATACGGTTTTAAGGAAAGTGACCAAGTGGCATGACTCAGCCTTTCATCTTCCTACAATTCCTAGTTTCAAGTTCCTACAACAACTTCACACCACTACAACTTCGGTTTGGAAAGCGATTACCAATAAATTACATTCTGCCTCTCTATTTACTATTTTTACAACATACTCTCATATGTAAAGGACACTTAATCTGAATTTGATATAAATCTGGGTTTGTAAGCTACACTATCCTTGAGGGCCATGCTGACACTAAATTTATCCCCAAACCATGCCCCAGTTCGGTATTATTTAACCAATCCTTTCAGAAGTACCCCTTGAGAAAGTCCTCGAGGCTCTACGGTGTACATGAAATTTCCTGGAGAAGGTCATCATCATTCTTCCAAGATGTCAAACACCGATAGAGACCGGTTTTCATGTTCCATCCCAACTTCATTCCCGGTAACAAAGTATCAGATAAATGATCAAAACTCTGCCATAGGTAGCCATGTGGACTAAAATCGCTTCCAAGTTCCATCCCTGATAACGAGATTTCCAGAATCCAATAGCTTTGCAACTAGATTCTTGGCTCGTGTGGAAGAATTCGAAGACCAGAAAATGCTCCTTGTTTGATTGATGAGGATAAGATTCTCATTGTCGGTGATCATTAGAACTCTGGATGAATCTGTAAGAGGATTCTCTCTGTTTGCAACCCAAACATATGTTCGCACTGAGATATTCTTATACCATATCCCCACATATCTGCCCTTAGATTTACCAGGACTGAAGAATACTAGTTCAAAGATTTGTCTAGAGGAAACTTGCGTCTGCCCATCACTGATAGATTTTGGAGTAATGGCATCAGCTGCAATGGAGACATCAATAAATACTGAAATTATGAAGTAGAAAATCAACGAGTAAAATCTATCCAGTGGTCTTTTCTGAGCCTTCTCCATCTCCTACCCCTCGCAGCTCTCAAGTCAGTCAAGTTGAAATTTTGATATTGTTGGAATTTAAAGAGAATTTTCGACTGATATATGGTGACTCAGTTGGTAGGATATTTGACTTGTTAGAATAGAGACCTGGATCGAATCTTGTGCTACCAGGGTTTGGATGGGTTTAGGGAGGAGGAATAACTACCCCCGTTGTGTAGCACCATCATCCATGAAGCAAAAAGAACCTATGGTCAGTGTGAACGACAAGGCTTTTTTTTGACAAAATTACATTCTTTTTTCAATTTGGTACATAAATGTGATCACATATTAGGGGATGTTTGGAACCGTGGTCGTTTTTCAAAAAAATGGTACAACGTCGGATCCATATAGGCGTTTCAATAAATGCCCATGTATCTCATTGTTTGGTTCAACCGATTATTAAAAAATCGGGTATGCCTCGAAAACCAGGACCCCATCGATGCATCGGTGAACCGTTTCCCCAACGGTTGACTGATATGTATCCTATGTGGTGTTTACCTGTCAGCACATACATAAAAAACGGTGATGAAAATCACCTTACCAAACAGCATAGTATTGTTCACTGCTTACATGGCAGCGGATTTTGGAAACATCGATATTTTTTCTTAAAAATCAATCCAAAAAACGCCCACACTTCCAAACACCATATTTATAAAAAATGACAGAAGTCTTCAACTACATTGTATGACGATGTCTTCTATATCCATAGTCAATGTACATAAAAGTCAAAAAAGTGGGATGGCAGTAAAGAGAATAACAAAACTGTTCGGTGGTTGGGTCCATTCGAAATGATGCAATGTCATAAGGAAAACAAGAGATAAAAGTCACTAAGGATAACAGAAAAGTAGACCAACAAACCCATGACCAAGTCTGACATGTCCAGGTGTCTCCAATAAAAGGGTGCTTGTAGAGGTGCTCCTATTGCTTCCTGCAATTCCTCTCAATTTTCAATAGAATGGTATATTCGATAGTTGAATTTGTTGCTTATCTTGTCTCTGAGTTCATAGCTCACTTGTCAACTTCGTCCGTCTTTTTAATTACAAGATGGATAAGTTTGATGTTAAGCCAGAAAGTCCCATTGCCTTGGCAGCTTGTAAGCCAATTATAAAACAGAATCCATGTGAAAAATCAACTGTAGGAACCGTGTCTAATACCGTAAAGCATAAAAAATAAATAAAATGTAGAACAATGTCTAATACCATAAAACATACAAAAAAAAATCAACTATAAGAACCATCTCAATTTTCTTCTTTTCTTTTATATTTTTATTTTTTCAATTTGCGCAATGACTGTTGAAATGGAAGGGCAGCTCTCTTAGATTACACATGCCAGTTTTAGTTTTCTTTCTATATCGATATGACCCAGTTACCTATATTCACTTCCCAATACGATTAAGTTTCTTATATCAAAGATTAAGCTGAATGATCAATCGCCTCCTTGGTAGTTCTCAATAAAAGCATTGATCCCAGACAGACAATACAACACCTCATTTAATCAGAGAAGTAGTGAATATAACTCAAAAACTTTTTTATACAATAAGAGAAAATTTTTTATTAGTATTCTATATTGAATTAACATATTTTTAAAGTTCGAGTACTGAATTGTTATGTCTTAAAGTTCAATGACTAAAGTGGCACTAAACCCAAAGTGCAGGATATTAAGAATTTTACCTAAGAAAAAGAAGAAAAACCCTTATTTTGGGGATTTTAGCGCCTCATTTGGATGAAACAAGGTTGAAAACTTGAAAGGTATACTACCACGGGTGTTATCTGGCCCATTTACTTAGGCCCATAAAAATGGCATTGTTCATTATTTAATAAATTTTCTTTTATTTTTTTAAGTTTACTAGTAGAGGAGCACTTGCATTTGCACGTGCATATCTTAGTTGAAAATATTTTGTGATATCCATATTTATTTGGGTGCCTTTTGCAATATATCTGACTGGTTTGTATGTTGGTACTTTCAATAAGACTATGTTTGGTTTGAAGGAAAAGGTAGGGAAAGGAAAGGAAAGGCAATAAAACTTTTACAAACTTTGAATAGGTTTTTATACCTTTTCCTTCATTTCCTTACCTTTTCCTTCAAACCAAACATTGCCTAAAAGTTTGTTTTTCTGGATTTAGATTGCTTCAACACCCATTATTGGAATAATCAGATCAGATGGAGGCAACCGAACCATACACACGTGTTTTGGCCAAACAAAGGAGGACCCAAATGTCGGTTAAGTGGATCAATTGGCATAGATAGTATAAAACAAAAGGTAGGGGTATTATTGGAATCCAAAAATTACAATATCGACAAAATGAGGGGAAGTGAAACTCACTTTTTTATATAGTAGATAGATTAAGAGAAGCCTTTCTCCACATTGCAATTAAATTAAGAAAACTAAGAAGGTTATGATCACACTACATTCTATGAGTAGACCATAGATCCAGTGATAAGTACAGAGGCTCGAAACATTGAACATGTGATAATTTATGGGCTCTAGGCCCACATGTGGTTTCTCCATCCCCAATTTACAAAATTTAGCCCACAAGCGTAAAATGCAAATATTCATTATCTAGCTTCCAATGATGTAATAGTTGCTACATTCTCAGTTTGGCAGTCCTTGTTTACCAATAAAAAACCGCAACCAATGGAACTCCTTTCTATGAAGAACCCAGGCTGTTTGGGTTGGGGTAATGCTGCACATGAACTCCCATTATTGATCAGCATGAAAAGCACAGAAGCCATGTCTGGTCTATCTTCTGGAATTTGTTGCACGCATAATAAACCCACTTGAATACATCTTGATACTTCAGACACCACACACGACTCCATTATATTTGCATCCACTAGTTCTAAACCCTTGCCTTCCTTCCATGCTATCCACGCCTAAAACAAATAGCCCAAGTTTATTTTTTTGAGCTTTCATTAATAAATCACAATACAAAGACTGGGTAAACAGATCAATATTAATTAGTACAGAAAAAAAAAATCTCTTACTTACATGTCCTAAAAGGTTATGGTGGTGATAGGGATGATGAAACCCTCTATTCTTCTTTCCGGTCACTATCTCTAACAACAGAACCCCAAAGCTAAATACATCGGATTTAAAAGAAAAATGTCCATCTATTGCATACTCGGGAGACATATAACCACTGCAAGCCACAAGAAAGATGCATATACATATATAGGTAAGTTGTAAGTGGGGGAAATATTTGATTCTATTCTATTGGTAAAACTATTATATGATGAATATACAACTTTTCTTGCTAGTAATACTTACTATGTTCCAATCACTCTCTTTGTTTTTGCCTCAATTTGATCTCCTTTGATGATTCTTGCAATGCCAAAGTCTGAAATTTTAGCATTCATCTCATTGTCTAGCAGAATATTGCTTGCTTTGAGGTCCCTATGTATGATTCTCAATCTGGAGTCTTGATGAAGATAAAGAAGTCCTCGTGCAATCCCTATGATAATGTTGAAGCGCTTTTGCCAAATCATCAGTGGAGCTCTCCTATCATGGTCTGCTCAATCAATTTATATATATATATATATATATATATATATATATATATTATGCCTTAATATCTTCAACCAAATTAAACTAAAAAATTTTTAAGGAATTCCAATATCAAAAACAAATTAAAATATATGCATGGAAATTAAGCCAAGGGACCATGTATACCAAAAATAAAATAGTCCAGACTTTTGTTGGCCATATACTCGTACAGTAATATCCTTTCGTCCCCTTGGATGCAACAGCCTAAAAGCTTAACAAGATTCCGGTGCTGAAGTTTGGCAATCAAAGCAACCTCATTTTTGAACTCCTCAAGGCCTTGCCCAGAATTCGTTGAGAGTCTCTTCATTGCTACTTCTTGTCCGGTTGGCAATACACCCTATGCATGGTTGTATATATAGAATAGAATAGTATTTTGAAAACGAACGTTAATTATACATCATTTACATATTTCTTTATATATAATGCTAAAATTAAAGAAGAGGCATTACCTTATACACAGGACCAAAACCACCTTGTCCAATCTTATTTGCATATGAAAAGTTATTGGCACTTGATACTACAGTAACCCAATCAAACAATGGTAAATCTAGCTCTTCCTTCTTGCTTATTTGTTGATCTGTTGAATAAAAAACTAAAAAAGGTTATTAGGAAATGAATTAGAAGAAGATTGAAGAGCTTCCAAAAGACGAAGCCCCTTGGACAAATTTATTCCTTTAAATTATAATGCAAAGAGAACACACTCTTCCTAGCTATATCCTATATTGCAACATTTATTCTATATAAGATGCATGCTTGCTTCGATTTTATGCATATATATATATATATGATAAAAGTTTAATTCAAACTACTTGCTAATTACACATGTCATGTGCTTTTACACTAATTTAATTAAGATAATTAGTAGCCAATAAATTTGACAGGTCCGAAACATTCTTAAATAACATGGTGAGTAGGAGAATAATTAATTGTCCAGCTGGTACAGGAGGATTTCCAAGGTTGGATTACATATTTACATTATTTACCTTTTGTTTTTCTCCTCTTGTTCCGAATCATAAACCAGCTGATCCAACCCAGTAGTAGCATGGATGAAGTAATGGATATCACTACGATTACCAAAACCCGTCGATTTGTCTCATTTGAAGCAGCACCAGTTTGATCTGACAAACACCAAATATTAGAGATCAGAAGGTAATATTTTTCTTCGATAACCACTTCATTCGAGAAATCCGATATGACCATGGATCCAATCCTATACAGCTGTTGCATAAAAACTATTCCCATGCACAAAATCGCCTGCCTAGACTGATGTAACACTCAGTTTTTCAGCACTCTCTATTATTGGACGATTAATTTTGTTGAGTGAACTTCTACTCGACCAGAACAAGAATCCGTTTTCCTTTCTCAACAAACTGATCCAGTTAGGAATTAGCTAGGCCCAGTCTGTTTTTCTCAAAAATTGATCACAGTTGCCAGTTAAAGAATGGTCAATTTCTATGATGCCAGCAGGAAAGTATAATTTCCGAAGAAGCTTTAACCAATCAAATCCCCCCTCCCGGGCGAATTTTGATGAATTTCGAAGGGAGATTTTATATAATTTCCCTTTGTCAAAGTCAAGAAAAAATTGGAATTGGTATACATATCTCTGTAACTTAATTTGAATAAATTAAGCACTTTGCCTACAAAAGCCTTGGCTTTGGTGCTCTATGAGAAAGATAGATAATTAACCTTTGAATATTGAATGAATTTTGCCATAGGCCGGGCTTCCAAAGAAAAAAATTAAGTGATGCTGTAAGTACCTATTTCTGGCGATACCATTGCTGTCCATATGTAAAGGTCTTGCTCAACGTTGCCATCCTTGAACTCTCTGACGTCGATCAAATCCCCAAACCAGATGATGCACCCACTACCGCTCCTATTAACAAATGGGTTTGCATAAGCCACGCAAGAACAGTTGTGCAAACACTGTTGCTTGCATTCCTCCAGGCTCATGCTGTTGTTCACCCAAAATTTCATTAAGTCCGGCAGTTTCACCCCTTGGAGCTTCACAAAATCCCTTCCGTTTTTACAGTCCGACGGCCTCGGCCGCGTACATCCACCGGACCAATCCAGCATGACCCAGTCTTTCGGTGATTTGGGCGTAAATCCATTCAAACACTTGCAGATGGGAAAATGATCAGGTCTACATATCCCATTAGCGCCACACTGGTTATAAGCGTTGCACATATCCTTCAGAAGATCAAACATCAGAACCCATTTTTGCCTCTGTCTATTCCATACATAGCGTTGTAGAGCCCCTGATTGGTTCAGCACGAACCTTGTAATAATGGAATTGGAGTCATCGTTGCTTTCGTACGTGTAATATAGCTCGTCAGCATTAGAGACGAAAATAGGTCTGAAGATTGCACTCGAGTTCCTGAAAACGCCACTGAACCGAAGCCCATTCCATGTCCCAGTTCGGAACATCTTGATTGATCCCTCCCGAAGAACTAATTGTGGTAATCCAATATTATCTATTATTCTGTAAGAGAAGTCCCCTACCGCAGGATCATCCGTACTCTTCCACGACGTCAGATAACGATTCAAATTGGTCTTAAAAGTCCAACCCACCTTCATGCCCGGTAACAGCGTGTCAGACGGGAAATCGAAGCTCTGCCACATATAGCTTTCTGAGTCACCCTCTCTTAGAACAAGATTTCCAGAATCTAGAAGCTGCGCAACTGATGACTTCTTTGCTACTATTGACGAATTTGAAGACCAGATGAGGCTTGATGTTTTGTTAACAAGAACGAGATTCCCATTTTCATCGATCTTCAAAACTCCGGATGTATCGGGAATTGGGCTGTTTCGGTTGGCGACCCATACGACTGTAAGCGGAAGCGGTATGTTCTTGTACCAAATGCCCAGGTACCTGTTCTTGGAACTCCCAGGACTGAAAAAGCCTAATTCGAATCTTTGACCAGAGGAAACTAAGGTCTCGCCATCACCGATGGATTGCGTTAAACTTATAGTATCAGTTGCAATGGAGATCCATGAAAATAATAATAAGATCACAGTGCAACAGACAACGAAGAGCCACGGAACCTCCATTGGTTAATTTCTGTTTCTGGATCCAACTTGCTCAGAGAGATAACCCATCTTTTAGGATAGAAATATACAACTTAATACATAGAAATCCACAGAGGAATTGACCCGCTTGGATGCTACACAGTCAAAGAAGAGAGAGATGGTGTCTTAGATTAGAATGCTAAATTAGCAAGTATTAGTTGACTATAAAACAAGTAGTAAGCCGTAACCTAAGTATGATGAATTCACTTTTGACGCATATGGCTAAAAACGTAAACCATGACTATTTATGTAATGCTCCGGCGGTCTGGCCCCACCACGACGACATTTCATCTAATTCAATGTGGGATCACAATAATACATCAAGGCATTGATTCGGAGCTCCGATCTCCTGTCTCATGATTTCATGAATGATAAGGAAAATATTTCCAATGCACATTTGTGGTGTTTGGATATGCAGGGGTTCAGGGATCAGAGATTCGATTGGGTCGAATCAGAATTTTTAAAAATAATATATACTGTGGGTCATATAAATAATATATATAATATATTTTACAATTTTTAATATGCTTAAATGTGGTAGATGGATGGTAAGCTTCTTAATTTTTAAAATAAATGATTATGGTTCAATCCTTCTAACTTATATTTTTACCATAATGTAATATGTATAATAAATAGTCATTAATTATAATAAATAAAGAGGTAGATTAGTGGTAATCAAGTAATTTGTAAAAGCAAGAGGCCATGAGTTCTAATCTTGTTAATAACATTTTAAAATTTCACTTATGTATGAACCTAAGTATTTTCATGAAACCGGGACCGGTTCACCGATTTTCCAGCTCAACTGGCCGGTCATCAGGTTTTTCTAAACATTGGTGTCGCATGTCCAAGAACAGGGGTACGAGTTCAAATCTTGTTAATAACATTTTAAAATTTCACTTATGTATGGACCTAAGTATTTTCATGAAACCGGGACCGGTTCACCGATTTTCCAGTTCAACCGGCCGGTCATCAGGTTTTTCTAAACATTGGTGTCGCATGTCCAAGAACAGGGGTACGGGTTCAAATCTTGTTAATAACATTTTAAAATTTCACTTATGTATGGACCTAAGTATTTTCATGAAACCGGGACCGGTTCACCGGTTTTCCAGTTCAACCGGCCGGTCATCAGGTTTTTCTAAACATTGGTGTCGCATGTCCAAGAATAGGGGTACGAGTTCAAATCTTTTTAATAACATTTTAAATTTTCACTTATTTATGGACCTAAGTATTTTCATGAAACCGGGACCGGTTCATCGGTTTTCTAGTTCAACCGACCGGTCATCAGGTTTTTCTAAACATTGGTGTCGCATGTCCAAGAACAGGGGTACGAGCTAGGGATGGTTCCAAATTCTCAAAACCCGCCCCCACCAAGCTGGTTCTAGGGTCTAAGGGTTTATCCTACCCAAACCAACCCGATGAACCGACCTTACACTCGAATTTGCCTTGAAAAAAACCCCAAAATACTTTTAATGATGTAAAGATTTAAATCTAAGCACTCATGGTTACAAAGGCCATGGTCTCACTTGACCATTGAGTTAAGTGATTTGATCATTTGTTTTCATTTTACTATTTCATTTTATTAATAAAGATAATGTAAGTTTTAAACTATATATTATATTTATTGAAAGTCAAGTTTTTAAAAAAGAATATGCTTCATTTTTTTTTTGAAGGGAGATGGTAAAGAAAGAACAAGTTCCACATGTAGACCTTGGAGCTGACCCCAAGACCGCCAAGGTCAAAACCGTCCTTCATAGTGTAGGTTTTGATTCCAAAAACCTCTTCATCCTATTCTTTTTCTTCCCATTCTAGTAGTTCTGGTAGTAGTGAGTCTGAGTCGGGAGCCTTAACTAGAGGTTGTCACACTCACAGTCCTTGAGACCGATGCCAACATGGCTAAGGTTGAGGGGCCTGAAGGTGAGAAGGGAGCCGAGGTTGCGGAGGTTTCCCCTTGGTGTAGGCACTATGGCCATGCTGAGATGGCACCACGTCTAGCTTGATCAATTAAGTCCAAACTCTTTTAGGTACCTCGTCAAACTTCTCTACTATTGTCCCATCTATGATGTAGATATCACCTTGCCCATGTTCACGTACTTTTTGCACATGAAGAAGTACTAGCAGGACTACTACTATTGATAGGCTCAATCGAACACCGAGGTGCTCGTCAGAGCCCCTTCTTCAGTCAAGCATTGGAAGGAGGAGTTCTTCTTTGTGCATCATCAAGGGCACTGGTCGTTCCCTACCGAATTTTAGTCTTAAACACCAGGGTGAAACCCAACCAAATGCAGAGCTCATGGCAATAAGGTAGATAATAAGGGTGCACATCTAGGAATGCACCTCATTTATGATGTTGATCTGAGCTCGACTGATGAAGCCCTTGATTGGTTTGTTCTTAGTTTAAGTCCTTTTTTTCTCTTCGGCTTCAAATGATTGACATGCCCTTTGGTCTTGAAGATCTAATCGTGGGTGGGTGAGGCGCATGTAGGTTGCAATGCAAATGAGGACGGTGTTATGGTCCCGCGCGTAGGATCCCGTCACGGGTCGGTCCACGGTGTGAAAGCCCTGCTTCCCCTTGCGTGCAGACCCTATTGTGGAAACCCAATGGGTGATTTGTCCAAGAGACCACCCAAACTCTCCTTTGGGGTGATTTGTCCAAGAGACCACCCGAACTCTCCTCACTCTTTTCTTGGCTGGAAAACTAAATCATTTACTTCAATTCGTAGCTCCTTAAATAGGAGATTACAGAAGGAAATTCCTAATTAAACTCAAACTCCAAATTGAACTCAAACTCCTAATTACCTACTCCAATTGGTAACACATTCTTACTTAAGATAAGATAAAGATAAGGATAAGATAAGATGAGGGATAAGGGATAAGATAAGGATAAGGTAAGCTGGCGGCGAGTTGGCTTGACGTGTCCAGATAAGGGTGGGCTCACCCCTATGAGCTGTCGTGTGGGCCCCGCTCTGTTGCTGTTGTCGGGTGCGTGCGCGCGGCTCATGGTGCTGCTGCCGTGCAGTGCGTGCACGCGGCTCATGGTGCTGCTGCCGTGTAGTGCCGGGCGTGTGCGCGGTGCGTGTTGCCGTGCAATGCGTGCGGTGTGCGCTACTGCTTGGCGGTGTGTGCTGCGCGCTATCGGCGGTGCGTGCTGCTGTGCGGCGCTACCAGGCGGTGCCCGCTGATGTGCATGCTGCTGCCTATGACTGCGCCGCAGTGCACTACCGGATGGTGTGACCATAACATTACACCCTTCCCGGACTACGAGCTTGTCCTCAAGCTCGTATTTCGGATACATGGCTTGGGACTCTACGAATGGATCAAACGGCTGCACACTATTTCTCAGTCCACCAACAGTAAGAACAACAGGGACTGCCCCGTATCTCCATGCATAAAGCTGGATTATTTGATGCAGACCCCAGCCACCTTTTTTAGTTTCCAGCTCCCAGGCGTAACCATGGCTTACAGTGACTACACGATATGCTCTACTCAGTCCAGCCGTAAGGACATTGAAGTGTTCCCCACCTCCTGGGTCATATAGTTTGAAGTAGTTTTGCGGAAGATCCACATAACAAAAATCGCGTACTGGACAACGACCCCGGTGTGCTATGTTGTGGATCACAGGAATGCACCGGGTATGCTTACAGTAGAGAACCTCAAGAGCTGCCTTACCGAAGAGAATCATGCTATTTAAAGTATCCTCTCGGCCTCCCCCATATATATTTTCCTCAATATTGCGAAACATAGGCCTGTCTGTGAACACAAAATCCATGCCATCAATATAAGCTTGAGAGAAAGTTACCTCTATATCCTGCCCCTCCACCTTACATCTCTTGCGCACTCCTGTTTCTTGGATTTCTGCATAGTTACCATACTGTGCTGCCGCAACCGTAACTCTATGTCCACGCCGAGCCAAGGCCTTCGGTAAAGCCCCAGCAACATCGCCAAGCCCACCTGCCTTCATCAAAGGAGCGCATTCTGTAGGTTCTACTATAGTGTTCGTGACATTGTCCCCGGCCAAAGGGGGAAACTTTACAGTTTCATCCTCCGTGCGCTGATCCTTGGAAATAACTATGGCTGTAGGGGCAGCGATCTGTTGTTCGCTGCATGCCTCTACCCAGTCCAGACGGCGTCTGTTGGTGTTGGCGATTCCCTCCGAACTCATTTCTTTATTGGAGAGGAATGCTTCCAGTAGGCGTCGCATCTCCCAGACGTCTTCCCTAACTACACGAACCTCCATGCTGGTTTCTGCAAGTTGGTGTTCCAGTTCGTGGTCCTTGGAAGATAGCTACTCCATATTGCCCATGACGTTTGGCTCTGATACCAATTTGTTTTGGTCCCGCGCGTAGGATCCCGTCACGGGTCGGTCCACGGTGTGAAAGCCCTGCTTCCCCTTGCGTGCAGACCCTATTTTGGAAACCCAATGGGTGATTTGTCCAAGAGACCACCCGAACTCTCCTTTGGGGTGATTTGTCAAAGAGACCACCTGAACTCTCCTCACTCTTTTCTTGGCTGGAAAACTGAATCCTTTACTTCAAATAGTAGCTCCTTAAATAGGAGATTACAGAAGGAAATTCCTAATTAAACTCAAACTCCAACTTGAACTCAAACTCCTAATTACCTACTCCTATTGGTAACACACTCTTACTTAAGATAAGATAAAGATAAGGATAAGATAAGATGAGGGATAAGGGATAAGATAAGGATAAGGTAAGCTGGCGGCGAGTTGGCTTGACGTGTCCAGATAAGGGTGGGCCCACCCCTATGAGTTGTCGTGTGGGCCCCGTTCTATTGCTGCTGTCGGGTGCATGCGCACGGCTCATGGTGCTGCTGCCACGCAGTGCCGGGCGTGTGTGCGGTGCGTGCTGCCGTGCAGTGCGTGCGGTGCGCGCTGCTGCCTGGCGGTGTGTGCTGTGCGCTATCGGCGGTGCGTGCTGCTGTGCGGCGCTGCCAGGTGGTGCCCGCTGCTGTGCGGCTTGTTGTGCGTGCTGCTGCTGCCTATGACTACGCCGCAGTGCGCTGCCGGATGGTGTGACCATAACAGATGGCATCTCAATCATTGGGCATGGCCTTGTAGCAAGGACGTCTTGGCGAGACAACTCAACAATCAAAGAAGTCAAAGTTAGAGGAAGGGAAAGTCATGGAGGTTGAATCGGAGGAGGTGCATCCACAGCACGTCCAACTACAATTGACTACCTGGGGGAGTCTCGAAGTTTAGTCCCATCAGCTCAAGAGGAGGAGGAGGTTTGGACCTACCGGCCGAACTGGAGTGTCTGCTCGAGTGACACTTTGGAGACTGGGGGCGCCCCCAAGTAGTTGGCCCGAGGTATTCTACTATTGGAGGTCTAGAGGGAAGCTTGTAGCCATAAAAGCAGGGTCCTCGAGAGCACGACCATCTGCAACATAGTGGTGGTATAACTCTTATCTTATCTACCCTTCTTTTCCATTTGCTTCTGTTCTGCTTATTGAACTCTTCAGCACGGTGCAAGCTACCTGTGCCATGGCAACTTTGGTTAATCAAATGCGTAGCCTCCAAAAGTTAGCCAAGGCCATGGAAATAGAGAACTCCCACCTGAAGGTTGAGGTGGCTGAGCTGAGGAAGGTCACGGTGGACAAGGATGACGGCTTGAAAAAGATGAAGAGTTGTTTGCATGACTTGTAGGACGCTCAAGACAAGGCTAGGAAGGTGGCCTAGGAGGCTGAGGCGAAGCTAGCTCAAGCAAAGGATGAGGTGGTCACCGAGTACAAGGATTCTAAGGAGTTCGAGATCAAGTTTGACAACTACACTACAAACTCTTGGCAAACCGGCTTTGCTTAGTGCAATACAAGGGTCCTACGTCTGTGCCCTGAGGTGGCCCTGTGGTGGAAGGATTCGGTCCTTGGGAAACTGTGGAGACAATCGGGGAGAAATCCACCCAACTTACCAACACCACGACCGTGTCCAAGGAGCAGGCCCATATTAACGTCGCCACTGCCGATGAGTGATGACTAAGTTGCTTCCTTTTCTTTGTCTCTCTGATGTACAACTCGGGATGCCAAGCTATTTCCTTTGTAAATAACTTTTGTTGAAATGAATGGAAGTTGACTTTTTTTTTTGCTTCAGCTCTGTGCATCCTTCTTATAGTCTATTACTTCCCTCCTTTTTTATTGTTTGTAACTGGCCAAGGATGTTCTTAGTCTTTGGTTGGCTAAGACCGAGAACATAAGTGTGTGCATACTAGGCAAAAAAATTTATCGTTAGACCACTTTAGTTTGTGTTGGTTGAGGTGGTTCCAAGGTCTTAGAGGTCACAATGGGGAGCTCAGTGGCATCTAGTCTTGTAGTCTGTAGAGCCCGCGTTCCTCGGCCAGGTTGGCCATCGTCCTCGATTGACTTTGCTCTGACATAGGGTCAGATGGGTGCTCGGGCATCTTCAGCTCAGTGGGCCATTGTTGACACTAGGAAGAGGAGTTCAATTGTTGCCCTCTAATCATGTGTGGCAGGAGCACCATTCCCACTAAAATGTTAGTCTGAGCTAACATCGAACCTCGACCATTATCGTCTAGTCAGGTCCTCATGCGTGTGTGGTCCTCAGTCATTACAATTCAGTTGGGCCTTAGTGTGTTGTGTGAAATGTGTGGTGCTTACTCAACTCAATGAGAAGAAACTGGATTTTTATTATTTTGAATGTAAAGTACAGAGGGCTTGCCCACCATTGGGCTCGGTGTCGGTTACTAATAGTACATTCTCAGATTACTCATATTCATATTCCTAGGTATTGGCCTACCATTAAGGTCTTCCAGCTTATACGAGCTTGGTTCAAACACTATGGTGACTCTGTATGGCCCTTTACATTTGGGTCTGAGATTGCCTTCATTGGCTTTGAGTATGATCACCTTATGGAGGATGAGGTTAATTGTACTGAACTCTCTTCAGAGAACCTTGGTGTCATAGTACTTGGCCATCTATCCTGACCTATGCTCGATCTAAGGCTTCTTTTAGGAGATCCAATTCAGCATGAAGGTCTTCATTGTTGATCTCTTTGTTGTAGAGCTCGGTTTGGAGCATCGAGGATCCGATCTCTATGGGGATCATCACCTCGGCCCCGAATGCCTGACTAAATGGGGTTTCTTTGCCCTTTGCCTTGTCAAGCCTCGTCTTCAAGCCATGCAGTTGGGTGCGGTTCATGACTTTCGTCTATTTGTTCGTGACTTCGATCTCTTTGCTCAGTGGTCAGTGCACTTCCGTTGTGTAGTGATCTATCCCAAGCTCAACGTAGTATGCCTCAAACTTCTTGTCTATGAACTACGATCTATTGTTAGTGCTGACCACCCGAGGAATTTCAAACCGATAGATAATGTTCCTCCATAGGAAGCCTTAAGTATTTTGAGTGGTGATTTGGGCTAGTGGCTTGGCCTTGACCCACTTGATGAAGTAGTCTATGCCAATGATGAGGAAATTTTTCTATCCAAAGGCGGTAGGGAAAGCACCAAGGATGTACATTCTCCATCAGGTGAAGGGCCACAAACTAGGAATCGGCGTTAATGGGACCACTAGTTGGTGGAGCAAGTTAGAGTGTCTTTGGTAGCAGTCACACCTCTACACAAGTTGAGGTGTGTCCTGCTTCATGGTTAGCCAAAAGTAGCCTTGTCAGAGGGCTTTGTATGCTAAGGTTCGAGCACCAAGGTGGTCACTGCAGATGCCTTCCTGTATTTCCCTAAGGATGTAATTGGCTTCGGTTGGAGGGAGATACTTCAAGCACAGTAGGTTGTGCAATCTACGGTAGAGCTGACCCTGGATGATGCAGTATCGAACTTCCCTTGGCCGATTTTTCTGGTTTCTGTTTGGTCTTCGGGTAGGGTGTCATTATAGAGATACTACATGATGGGGTCTATCCAAGACGACTCCTACTGCACCGGGAAGATTATCAAGGTTGCTTTGGAGATGCTAGAGTAAGCTAGGGTGTCCATCCGAATTATGTCTTCAAGGCCAATTCGCGACGAGTTCGTGAGTTTGGATAGGCATCTATTAAGAGGTTCTTGGCTCTCGGTATTTGCTGTATGGCAAAGTTCTTGAACCTTCTGATGAGCTCATGTACCTTTTGTAGGTAGCTTTCCATAGAGGGTTCTCGTGTTTCGAACTACCTGATTACCTTGTTCACCACTAGTTGGGAGTCGCTAAAGACTTCAACCCACTTCGCTCCAGTTTCTAGAGCAAGGTGGAGTCTGGCTATGAGGACTTCGTACTCTGCCTCATTGTTGGAGGCTTTGAACTCGAATGGAAGGGCATGCTCAAGAATGATATCATTCGACCCAAGGATATTGAGGCTAGCACCATTCCCTTGTTGGTTGAACAATCCATTCACATGCAGCATCCAAGCTGGAGGTGACTTGACTAGGTTTGGGACCGAAAATGTGCACTCGGCCAAAAAGTTGGCCAAGGCTTGTGCTTTTATTGCAGGTAGAGGAGCATAGTCAAGTTTGAACTCACTGAGCTCCACACTCTATTTTATTAGCCACTCTGACACAGATGTTGTAACATCTGCTTTAGGGGCTGGTTAGTCAAACACAGATGTTGTGCACCTAGAAGTAAGGCCGAAGCTTCCTTATCGAGGTGACAAGGGCTTTCTTCATTCCTATTGGAACATAGTTCCACCCTTCAAGCCCTAGCTTCTTGTTGTGACCATACTCCAACTACCAATTTCCACTAGTGGTGGTCCATCCAACCAGGTCACATTCACCGACAATTAGATCTTAATGCACAATGGAAGAGATGGGATCTCCTAAAAACAAAAATTGTGAGTTCATGGTTTTCGCTCAAACTGATTTAACATTCTCTTCATGTACATTTAAATTAGTTATTTTCTTTCTTGCAAAGGATTTTCCAATCTAATATGGGTTTTGGGAATTGCAAAAGGGGGTTGTGAGCCTTTTTTAGATTGTGTTGAATATGATTTTGTTTCAGTAATCCAAGGAATCTTAAATTCAGAGTACATGGTGGCAAGTAAGTAATTCAACCATCTAGGTCAAGTGGGCTAATCTATGATATCATAATTATAAAGTATAAATAAATAACGAACAAAGAAAAATTGGGCATGTCTCTAATGTTTGGTATATATTAATCATATTAAAGACAAATAAGTGTGATAAATAATTATTATTATTCTTATTGATGTTGGAATGAAATATAAATTTAAAATCAATCCAAAAATAAAAATTATTTTTGGTGGTGGCGGGTCAACAATTCAACCTTTTGAGTTAAATGTGTTAACCCTTGATATCATAATTAAATAAAAAATAGAAAATATAAAAACACAAAAACATTATAAAATAATACAAAATTTTGTAAATAACATTTAGGCACCTATCTAATATTTTATATTAATCATATTAAAGAAAAATAAGTGTGATAAACAATAATTGCTTTATTGATATTGGAAATAAAATATAAAATTTAAAAGCAACCCAAAATTAAAATTGTTTTCCTGGAGGCAGGCAATAGTTCAACCTTTTGGCTCATATGTGCTAACCATTGATTTCATGATTAAATAATATAAATTAAAAAATATAAAAATACTAAAAATATGAAAAAGATAGAAACACTATAGAAAACATTTGGACACATCCCTAATATTTTACATTAATCATATTAAAAATTAGACACAATAAACAATAATTATTTTTAACTTTTTAATGATATAAATAAAATACAAAATTCAAAACTAACCCAAAAGTGAAATTGTTTTCTTGTTTGGTGGTAGATCAATTCAACATTTTAGGTAGAAAACATATGGGCATATCTCTATATTAATGATACATAATAATTTTGACAAAGAAGATTCATTTTTTATAGACATAGAAATATAAAAATAGTAGAAAATTTTGGAAACATATTATATACTATCATCATCATCACAAAATTTGTTGCGTGCAAAGCACATACACGTGTACACATACTAGTTTCATTTAAACACCTTAATCTTTTAGGTATCAATGCTAATACCTAAGAGAATACTGCTTAAAAACACGTTGAATGCTAATCAGTAAAAACACCAACTAAACAAGTTTCATGTCAAAATGCTTGTGTGTGGCATTTTGATATAAAATGTCATTGCCTCTTTAAACATTTAGGCTTGAAATGGCAATGGAACCAAACACAACTTAATTACTATAATTGAATTTTGGAGAATCAAATTCAGATTTGGATTCAAGCAAATCAAAATGGTCATATCCATGTATAACCCTACAAAGGAGCAAGCTTAGATGTGGAGGAATAGGATGGTTAGGGTAGGGCCTCCACAACAACCACAATGCAATCACAAGGTGCCAACTAGCCACTTGGTAAGGTCTCCAGCTGGTTGTAATGGAGACATGGGATCAAATCCTGTCTACACTTATCAGAGAGAGAGAGAAACAAATAAACATCCATATAATTATAAGACTTAATGAAAGCGGATTAAATGAGGTAGGAAGTAATAATTGAAGCTACATTTTCAACCCTTAGCATTAGAGATGAACTAAATACACAAATATGGAAATTTTAGTAGCCATTAAAGCTAGCATTAAAGCTATAATAAAATGACTTTTATATCCTTTCTCAAACAAAAAAAAAATAAAGGGTAATTTTAGTCCAAAAAAACTTTCACGCTACATCCGCACTTTTATATATAATATAGATTCATTTCATTTCCTCTTATTGGGTACTATATTTAAGGTATTAGCTCCTATCTCCTCTCATTAAATTCTATATTTAATATATATTAAATAAATGAGTATTGTGGACTTTTTTTCTACTAAAACACCTCTACTTTCGAGCACAAACTCTGTCTAACCTGCACAATTTGCACCCTAATGGTCCAATTATTTGGGTAAAATGAATCAATTAATGATCTCATAATTAAATAACAAAAAATAAAAAATATAGAATTATAAAAACAAAAATATAGAAAAGTTATAAAAAATGGCATATCTCAAATACTATAACTTTGTCGTTAAAAAGGGTAAATTATAGATAGGTACCATGTATTTTGGGGGTAATTACAAATAGGTACCCTGAACTTTCAAATGCAGCACTTGAGTGTCCTAAACTCTTAGAAATAGTCACCATGGTCCAATGCCGTTAACCAATGTTACAGTGTATGGTAAAATTACTGAAATGCCCATATATATGAATTATTGAAAAACAAAAAAAATTAAAAATGACCAAAACAACCTTGGTTAAATGGCATGTTTCCCTTACTTGAGAATATCTAAGAACAATCCAACGTGATAATAAAACCTGAGAGTGAAATTTGAGAAAAAAATAAGGATTTCAAAAATAAGATTTTGAGAATGAAGACATTAGGACTACAATTTTATAGAGGAGAAAGGGCAAATATTGCAGCTTTGGGTGTTTATTTTCATTAATTTTTAAACATTTTCTTCTTTTTAAGCTCTTGCATTGGAAGGGTATGTTTGGTTTAGAGGAAAAAGTAAGGCAAGGAAGGAAAAGGTAGAAAAACCTTTACAATCCTTATATGAGTTTCCCTACCTTTCTTTTCCTTTCCCTACTCTTTCCTTTAAACCAAACAGAGCCTAATTTTAAAATTTATCAGTTGGCATTATGTCTAAAAGAAAATTATTTTTCACATTAATCATTTTCTTATAGTATATCATATCTACCATACTGTTGGCACACGAAATCATTTTCGAAGGCAAGGTCTTATCTTCCCTACTGATCAAGTTACCATGGCAGTTCAAGCATTATATCTCAGGTGTAACCTTTGCTGTTTGTACCCCCACCCCTCTCAGTTTTTGACCTCCTCTGTCCCAGTTCAGTCAGCCTTTGGACCCTTGCCTTAAAAGATCAATGTTGATGGAGCTTGGTCCGGTCCAACTGGGGTGATCATAAGGCTCATTTTGAAAGGAGTACAAATATAAATATGTAAAGTGCAAAATTTTACATTTTGTATTATTTTATATGTATTTATACTGTATATATTTGTATTTATGCTCCTTTCAAACTGAGCCTAAGGAATCATAGAGGTCAGTTTGTAACTGGGAGGGCTAACCCTCTTGAAGCAGAAGCTCTGGCAATCCTTGAAGGTTTTCATTTTTCCCGTGCTCTGGTCCTGATCCTATCTAGTTGGAAAATAAAGTGACTAAAGTTGCATTTGGTATTTCTTATTTTAAGGATTTATCTCCTTTTTCACAATTAAAATGCTCCTAATAACACAGAATTTAACAATAAAAATGAGATAAATCCTTAAAATAAAGAATGCCAAATGCAGCCTAAAAAATCCTAGTGAATCTCTTCTCTTCAAGTAAAGATCGACCCTAGAGAATTCATACAACTATGCATCTCGGATTGCAAAGCTCTTTTAGCCCCTTTTAAAGCCCATATTCTGTCTTTTACATCCCGAAATTTTAATGTGGCAACGACTTCACATCCTGTGAACCCGTGAGTTCATGGGAAGTGTGAAACCACCAATAAAAAATGAGCACATTGACAATATAGAAAATCACAAACGTTAACGGAAATTCACACATTAGCCGAAGAAATTTGGTTGAACATGACACGAAAGGAGAAAATCACATTCTTTCTGTCATTTGGGATTTTTGAACTCCCACCCATTTTCTCCTCTCCTCCACCGAGCCCCAATCCAGAAGCATCTTCCACCGGCGACCTACTCACTACAAATCGACATTTGTGAATGTGAAATCTACCATCGACGATAGATTTTCAAACTCCTCCCTCCCCAAACTAGATTTCACATCTCTCTGCCTTTTCTTCTTCAACCCAAATCAAGGTTTAAAATTTTGATACGATATATCCGATACAGGGCATATTGTATCATATCTTTGAAAAACTGATACAAGATATGCATAAAAATCAAGCGTTTCGTCTTTTTTATGCATGTCGGACCCATATCGGGGGTGTATCGGGTGGGTATCAGGGGTGTATTAGGGCATATTGGGGGTGTATCAAGGCATATCGAGGGCGTATTGGGGGTGTATTAGAGTGTACTGGTAGTGTATCGATGAAAAAGATACGACCAAAAACTGAAAAAAAAATAAAGGGGAAAAGCAAGCTTTTTTCCTTGAAATAAACATTCTTTCAACCCCAAATGACCCTAAAACTCTAAACCTCATTCCTAGAGTGCTAGATTTGCAAGAAACAAGTGTGAATCGTTAATTTTTTTGAAGATTTTTCAAATTTTGAAAATATATGGCAAAAATATGTAATTTTTTTTCAATTTTCTATAATGTGTTGTGATTTTTTTTCTTGAATGCTTAAATTTATGTTGATCTACATTTCTTACATTCAAAATCACAATTTTTTGTGTTATCAATAGATTTATGGAAATTTCATGAAGATATTTGGGGAAAATATAAATTAACAAAAAATTTGAAAATATAATTTTTTTCTCTGCCTTTAAAGACTAAATATGTTTTAAATCTATGGATTTATCTATCATATCCATAGAGCAATTGAAATTTATTCCTTAATAATTATTTTTTTTATTTTTATATCTTTAGAATTAAAAAATAATTATATTTTATCATTTGATCACAATGATTGAATATATTATAATTCTATGGATGATCTATCACATCCACAAAGCAATTGAAACTTCTTTAATAACAATTTTTTTAATATATTATGATGTTGCACGATCTAGGCACTCCTAGCTGGTTGTGACTTGGCTTCTAGTTGGAACGAACGACACCTGAGAGGAAGGAGAAGGTAGAGGGTTCCCAAGGAGTTCTCCCGGTGGGAATACTCCGATGGCTAAGTTAGAACTGGAGAAATCTCAAAGAAAGAACAGAGAGTAAGAGTGTTGAAAGTGCTTAAGCTTCAATACCTTTGCTTCGTGAGGATTGGGGCTCTTTTATGTCAGAGCTCGGCCACACCTGGCATAATCGCCACTACCCTGGCCGTTACTGCCAGGGCAGGTGTGGCAGGTGTAGGTTGCGGCTACAGACTGCTATTGCCAGGTACGGACTTGACAGACGTGTCACGCTTTTCAGAGATAGCAAACAGAATGCCGCCTGGCAAGGGATCAGAGCCCTACCACCGGATCCGGAAGGTACGGATGTCAGGCAGGTTTCTTTGCAGCCTGCCGAGCTATTGCACGCTGGACCACCTGGGGCAGGTTTGTCTCGGCACCGAGGTGCCGAGATGCCTGCATTGGAGGCAGTGTTGCCCCGAGGTGCTTCTCCCTCGGGACACTTGGACAAAAACCAGGGTGCTCCCCTCTTAGGAAGGGAGAGCTCGGAGCTCCTTAGGAGGAGCTCGGGTCTCAAGGGGAGATCGGGCCCTAGGAGGAGCTCGGGATCTCCTACACTTGGTGGGAGTCAAGGTTGAACAGGTGTTAGTCCCCGGCGAGTCGCTTAACCCGCTGAGTGGCTAGTGTTGGACTCGGCGTGTCTCTCTCGTCGAGTCACGGTTGTGCTGTCAGGCTGAGCTATTCGTTGAGCCAGGTCACGCACACGTGTCCCTGTGCTATGAGGTCGGGCCAAATCACCCTCCATCATATTATATAATGTTTATTCATTTTTATAATTTTTAGAAATAAACAATAATTATTTAAATAATTATTAATTATATTTTCACTTAGAAGTTGTGCCAATGCATGTTTTATGAATATATCATAAGGCAGTTCACCATTCTTTTTTAAAGGGAAAATTCCCGATCAGTACACTATACTTTAGTTCGAGTGACAATTTGGTCCCCGAACTTTAAAATGCAACAATTCAGTACCCGAGTTTTCAAAATGTGACAATCTAATATCTATCGTTAACTAGTCCGTTAATCAGCCGTTAAGTGACATTTGAAAAGTTAAAAAAGCCCTTCGAATGCGTCTAATTCTCTTTATCAACCATCAAAATGTTGACAAAAAACTAAACAGTCCCAAAACCTAACCTCTTCTATTCAAAAAAGTTGGTGACTACTTAGAAGAATCTAGAATTTGGGACTATTCATTTTATTGTCAATATTTGGATGGTTGATAAAGAGAATTAGATGACATTCCTAGGACATTTTGACTTTTGAAGTGTCACTAAATGGTTGATTAACATACTAGTTAACGACAAAGTACTGGATTGTCACATTTTGAAAGTTCAAGTACTGAATTTTCGCATTTTAAAGGTTGGAGACCAAATTGTCACTCATGCCAAAGTACAGGATATTGATCAAGAATTTTCCCTTTTCTAAACCGATCTCTTGGGATATGTAACCTTGATTGGCAGCTAATTGAATTCCAGCCTTAATTGCTTTTCCAAAAAAAAAATAATAATAAAAAAACTACCATATTGCTTTTAAAGCCGGACTGGACCTACCGGACCATAACCAAACACCCACTAGTTCAATGAAAACTCTGCAAGGTTTCGAAGGTTTTTATCTTATAAATACATGAAATCATATACTGAGAAACATCCTAGTGCTAAAGGAGCTCCTCTAGATTAGTGGCGATTAGAAAATCCTAAGTTCAGGGTTTACCTTTTTTATCTAACGTGAACAATAATATAAAAGAGTTTAGCGTAAATTTTTTAAACTACCCTTATGATTTAGCTAATTGATTAAGTGTACTCTTACAGTTTAAAAATTGACTAACGTTACCTATTATTTTTGACAATTGATTAATACTTCTCTTTGATTCGTCATAAACCATTCAAATACGTAAAGGTGTGAATGATATTCAAATATCCGATTTCAAATTCGATATTCGGCATAATCAAATCGAATTCGGATAATTTGAATATCTAATCGGTCAAATTCGGATATGACCCAATTCGATTCGATAAATATCTAAATTTGACTGATTATTTAATTCTTATATATAATATACAAAACATTTTATATAATTTATATAAAATAATTAATTTATATATTTATATACTTTATATCAATAAAATGTTTATTTTATATATTTATTAATTATCTAAAATAATTAATTAATAGAATTCGAATCAATTCGAATATTTAATCAGATTTGAATTCGGATATTAATTTTTAATATCCGTCAGATATAAAATCGAATTCGGATATCAGATTTTCTAATCAAATTCAATATCGAATTTTCTAATTGGATTCGAATTCGGATATTAACTGATCCGATTCAAATTCGATCCGTTTACAACCCTATAAATATGCATCACGTTTCGTCATAAACCATTCAAATATACATCACATAACTGTTATAACTTATCAACTTTTGACACGGACACTGACATTTCTGAAACCCAAACCTTTCAAAGCCGACGAAACATACGAGGAATTGATGAAAGAGGGAGACGAAGGTGGCGGAACACCGCCAGTCGTTTTCCATGAGCTCCGATCGAACCACCACCTGCTCGCCGTGTCGAAAGCAGAGGATAAAAAGAAGAAAAAAGGTGGTGATTCTCTAAAATTCATCTTTCATTTATATACCGAATAATCGGCATAAAGTTACCAGAAATTCCGTGCTCTTGTCCTGATAAGGGAGACACAAATTAGTACGTCGCAAATTTGCAATTGGCTGGTCTGCCGTGGATGATAAATCCCACTGGCACTCCTAACACAGCCGTAAATATGCTGGGTTTATGCCTGTTAGTTATCCAAAATATTAATATACCTAAATTGACCTCGGTCAACGAGAAAGTGAATATCGTCATTCAATTTTGCAACTTCCTTTTCATTTGTAAGATATACATGTATTTGCGATGGGAATAAAGTAATAACACCCACTACCGAGCTTCAAGCATTGTAACTGTTACTTCGTTTATAGTGCAAGAGTCTTGTTCTTGTTTATTAGAAGTTGACATCATTTCCATGAAATTCCTTCCCAAACAAAAACCCGGTTCTTTTGGTTGTGGCATCGTTGCAGTTTCACTACTGAGCATCAGAACCACAGTTGACATTATTGGCCTATCTTCCGCACGTTCCTGCACACACAAAAGACCCACCTGTATGCATCTCAACACTTCGTATGTGTGATATGAATCGCCTACTGATGTGTCCACTAATTCCAGGGCCCTTCCTTCTTTCCACAACGTCCACGCCTGCAACATTAATTTTCTCCTCACCGTCAGGTTAGTGAAACAGCAGAAGAAGATGACCTCGCTGTGTTCATTATGCTACTTACATGTCCAAGGAGGTTATGTTGGTTGTTGGAGTAATAAAATCCTCTGTTCTTCTTACCACTTATTATTTCCAACACCAGAACACCAAAGCTAAACGCATCAGACTTCACTGAGAACAATCCGTCCATTGCATACTCAGGAGACATATAACCACTGCACATCACATCCATATCAAAGAAATACAGTTATATAACGTTGGTGATGGAGATTTAGTTTGTTTCTAAATTAAAATTTGAACTCGATCATCCGTATGTTTTATGGTACTTACTATGTTCCCACCACTCTTTTTGTATTTGCTTCAGTTTGATCTCCTCCAAAAATCCTGGCCATTCCGAAGTCTGAGATTTTGGGGTTCATATCTCCATCTAGTAGAATGTTGCTTGCCTTGAGGTCCCTATGAACTATTCTGAATCTAGAGTCTTGATGAAGATAAAGAAGTCCCCGAGCAATTCCTACAATAATGTTGAACCGCTTTCGCCAATCCAATATAGTGCTCTTTGTCTTGTCTGCGAAAAAAACCATAAAAATAGCCGGTTTAATTAGATTGTTCAGTCGAGCTGGGTCTGTCTATGACACGACTGAGTCAAGTATCAAGCAAAAACTTACTAAAAATTATTGAATCCAGACTCTTGTTTTGCATATACTCGTAGACCAATATCTTTTCTTGGCACTCGATGCAACAACCCAAAAGCCTAACAAGATTTCGGTGTTGAAGCCTAGCAATTAACATAACCTCATTTTTGAATTCTTCAGCTCCTTGCCCTGAATTCTTCGAGAGCCTCTTCACTGCAATTTCTTGTCCGTCATCCAATTCACCCTAATATATTTATATATATAATTGTAAATTCAACTCTTAAGCTTATCTTCCAGGATGCATTTGTCATATATTTAACAGAGATTCTAATTATATATATTAACAGAAAATTAACAGATATCATGGGATCTAACTTACCTTATAAACAGAACCGAAGCCACCTTTCCCGAGCTTGTTTGCATCTGAGAAATTGTCAGTGGCAGTTTCTATTGTATCAAAATCAAACAGAGGCAACTCAATGTCATCATTGTTGCTTTCATCTGAGTAACATTCCCTTGTGCTTGCTATTGCCCCATCAACTGCTTGCAAATCTTGGCTTTTCTCCCTGATACCTGTGTTCAATATGGAAAGAGTATCGTTAGAATAAAATGGACAAGCTTTGAAGAAAATCATGTATACATTAATGGTGCTCTGTTTCTAAGAGAACAACAGACTTTTTCTTCGGATACTTCTGTCCTCTGCCTTCCTCTTCCTCCATAGTGGGTGCATCGTATCTTTCTTCCATTGAGACCTGGTTTTCCTCCATCTCCATACGATCAGATAAATAATACTAAATGCCAATGCAAGCAATCCCAGACCGCCGATGATGCTAGTGATGAGAATTATTCGTCTTCTTTTGTCAGCCTTCGTGCCCTCTGCTGCATCTGAAAGTGATGACCCAGATTATCATCAGTTATACACACCTTAACAAACCTTACGATTGAGAGACTAGATATATATATATTTTTGACTTGTAAGAAACTCAAATGCTGTCAAACGCTAAGTAGACGAGGCTCCCATCCATGGAAAGTAGATAGAGAGGTCAAGGCATCCTTATCAGACCCAACATGGATGGATGGCGATTGCCATGCGCCAGTGCCTAGTCTAAACTGATAAACTCCTACCAAGCTGAGAACAGATCGCAGATCACCACTTATTAAGTGGAGAGAAAAGAAGAGAGAAAGCCCGCCTAAGTCAGACGAATTGACTTTGGCGTCAAGAGATTCTAATAGTGGGACCTAACCCGATGATCAATATAATATTTTTCTGTTGCTTTCCACCTCTTTACTAGGGCGAATCATTTTGAAACATCCGTCTCTGTAAGGAACCACAACCCAATCAATTGAAGAGCTCCAAACGCCTCTTAGCCCTTATTTACTCCTTTTGTTATAACCAACAGCAGGGTGCTTTGTTTGATCAATGTTATAAAGGCAAGTGTGACAAATGAAAATCATTGTTAATTGTTATTAAAGGCAGAAATGAATGAAAATGCAAAAGAAAAAAAAAATAGCAAAAACAATTAGGCTATGTTTGGTTTCAAGGAAAAGGTAGGGAAATCCATACAAGGTCTTCAAAGGTTTCCCTATCTCATCTTTTCTTTTCCTACTTTTTCCTTCAAACCAAACACAGCCTTAATATCTTACCCATGGCTAAATTGTTTAATTAATCAGGTAATGGAATCATTGACTGAGTCAACACTTTTTTTTATTTTATCAAATAAATGGTTTAGAGCTCGGCTAAAAGGGATTTGAAAGTTTGGCTGGATGACGAATTGACCTGTCCCAGCAGTCGATTTTACTGAGTTGAAAATCGCAATCCTCTTATAAAAGAGGAAAAAACGAAGAGCAAAGGGAGAGCATGTTGGGCGACTTGTTGGAAACGTTTGTTGGGAGAATATTCAATTTCTGATCTGAATAGGGGGGAAGCATGTAATTTAATATCTGATTGAGACAAGTGTATATTTGCCACATGTACGATAGAAAATTTCTTGGGTTTCTTTGCTTGATCGTCATACCTGCCACCACCAACTTTATCCACGTGATAGGTTGTGATTGGTCAGATGGGTCCCTTTTTCAAATCTCAAACACATGCCGAGGGAACAAAGCGATGCAATCGAGAGAGGAACGTCACTGGAATTAATTGACTGAATTAAATTCGAAAAGAAAAGGAAAACCAACTTTCGTTCTCTATCTCTTGGAAAGTTGGAATACAATGGACTAGAGTCTCGACAGGGATTTCACGAGTCATATGACCCGGTCACTTAAGCCGGCCGAGTCGACTCACTGGCAGATATATACCTATAGCAAACTAGAAAAGTGGCAAAGACCAAAATTTGAGAAGAACCACATCTAAAAAGTGAATCAAATTAAGAAGGTTTGAAGTTTTATACGCACCTAGTTCTGAAGCTGCCACCCTCACGTACAGATCTTGACCACCTTCCTGTAGGTACTCCCGAAGATCGATCAGTTCAACTACCCAAAACACACAACCGCTTCCTTCTCCGTTGATATTAGTATTCGCATAAGCTGTACAAGAACAGTTACTCCGACACTGGGTTGCGCATTCCTCAAGACTCATGCTTTCGTCTACAAATGCCTTAGAACTATCCGGCAGCTTCATCCCCTTCAGTGTTAAGAACCCATCATCCTTCTGACAGACATAGTTGGTTTTCCGAACGCACCCATCAGACCCGTCTCTTAGATCCCAAGTCTTCTGGTTTTGGGGCCGGAATCCCTGAATACACTCACAGATCGGCGATGTATTGCTGTCACAAATACCATAAGGGCCACAATTCTTGTAACCGTCACATTGGTCCTTCCGAGCGTACCAGAAAAGGATCCAGAAACTGTTAACGCCAAGCTCCCATGTATACCTTTGAAGCAAGCCGGTCGTATTTACCATTAACCTTGAAAACACCGAGCTTTTCTTGACTGTATATTTGTAATAAACCTCCTCCTCATTGAATGTGAAGTCAAAGCTTACTATGTCGTTGGACTTCATTTCTGGAACCCCACTAAATTGGATTCCATTCCAAGGCCCACTTCGGTAAATCGGGATCAGTCCTTGGAACAGAAATGCTTGTGGAAATCCATGAGGATCTATCTTGAAGGAATAATCTCCTACTGAAGGGTCGTTTGGGCTCTTCCAAGACGTCAGATAACGATTCAAACCGGTCTTCAAGTCCCAACCCAGCTTCATACCTGGCAACAACGTATCAGTGGGATAATCGAAGCTCTGCCACAAATAGTCCTGGGGATCGGTATCGCTACCATCTCTAACAACAAGATTCCCCGAGCCCAGCAGCTGGGCAACCGGATTGCGTGCCTTGGATGTTGCATTCGCTGTCCAGAAGATGCGCGCCTGTTGGTTGAGAAGAACGAGATTCCCGTCTGTGCCAATCGATAGAACTCCCGATGAATCTGGAATTGGGCTGTTCCTGTTTGCGACCCAAACTACTGTTTTAATCGGAATTTTCTTATACCATATTCCCACGTATCTGTATTTCGAGCTGCCGGGTGTGAAGAATCCTAATTCGAAGTTTCCGTCGGTGGATACAAGGGTTTGGCCGTCTTTGAGCGACAGAGTCGGAGTTATGGTGTCGACTGCGACGGAAATTTCTGAGAGCAAGGTCAGTGAAGTAATCATGAAAACGAAGCAGAGACGAAGACGGCCACTCATTTTTACCTCGCCTGAGAATGCGCGAATGTGGTTTCTCTTTTCCTTCTTGTTCAAGACATTTGGAACTCTGAGATTGGAAGGGCGGAATGACGGGCACAAACCGTTGACTGTGGATATATGAACATGAATCCGGTATTAATTAAAGCAAAAACCCTTTCTCATCTCTTTCCAGCTTTTCTATGGGGTATAGACGTATGGTCTATGGACGTAATTGACGGGGCATGGGCTGGGCTTGTTAATTAGTAAGAATGCTGAACTGAAAATGTGAATCTGACGTGGGCCAATCATGGGGAAATTGAAATTTTCATCAGTCTGACATGGGCCAATCATTATAAACCACATCAGCCTGATGTGGGTTGGTATGATTGAGCCAGTATAACCTTAGGATGCGAACTCAGTCCTCTAAAGTTGGTGACATTGTCCAATCTACTACAAAGTCCACCCACCCAATAGATTGATAAGGTTAGGTGTGATTCATCCATGCTAACTTAAATGGGCCTTGAAATTAGGCCTAAGCCAGGCATAGTTTAACAAAACGCCCATGGTCGAAAAAAAACAGGCTATTAATGAGAGTCCATCAAGAAGCCCAAGACCACCTAAGTCCGACTACGTTCCGTTCTTCCTACAGAAAGTAGTAGCATATACATCGGTCTTGGGAAATATTCAAGAGTGAAAGTAGAAGAATCTTTAATTAGTTCATTTAAAAATTAACAAAGACGCTAGACGCAACCAAACCAGCGCTTTGGTTAGTTTGTGGGTATATAGTCATATCTGATGAAAAATTCAACAAACTGAAAGCAACATTGGGAATTAGAATTTCAAAAGCCAAAAAGCTCAACTAACGCGCAGAACATCCCTTAGGCTGAGTTCGCATTCTAGCCTTGTGAGTCAAACTCGAAGCTAAATACATAATTAACAAGGAAACTCCCGAGTCATCTGATAGAATTGATCCAACCATTTCCATGCTTACGAGAGTCAGCTAAGTTGTAAAACAATTACACAACGAGTTTGTAAAGTGAGCAACCACAAAATTCAGTGGCCGAGTTACAAGTTGGCTCGTCATCTCCAGAATGCAAATTCTTTATAGAGTAGACTATGCAGACAGGGACCAAGTATCCACTTGATGTATGAGATATGATAGCAACCATCCAACTTAATCACAATTTTTCTTCCTTCCTTTTTTTTTTTTTTCCTGTGTGTGTATGTCAAACAAAGCTCCCCATAAGTTCAGGGAAGCAAAGAGTTCTGACTTCTGACTTGTGATATATTGTTATTAGCATTTTCAAGGAAGCTATTATATATAAAATCCCGGTCAGTGAAATCGTTTAATGATCGGAATCCCGTGTTAGTCCGTGAACCCATTTTAAGAATATGAAGTTTAGAACCACCAAGAAAGCAGAATTCTTGGCTAAACTAATAAAATTTGGTTTGTTGGTGTTGTCTGATGACGAATTGTTCAAAGTGTTCACATTTACCTTCCCAAATGTACCATTTCAGTCAACGCCAATCGACGATCGAGTCATTACTTACTCTCGTTAATTAGGATCCATTTTAACTTTTATGTATTTATGCCACATGGCTGCATCAACGTTATCAACAATTAAGTCATATTTGCTTAAACGCCACTAATTTATTAATATTACCCTTAGTTCCTATGACACCTCAAATTAGACAATAATAAATAAGATAAAATCTAATTAACACCACCAAGAAATAATCGTCCTCCATTGGCATATATAAAATGAATGTTGGACCTACCTCTAGCTGATCTCCTTCTAACCAAGAAATCAATTAATTAGAATGATCACCTTTTTGTTTGTTTGTTTGTTTTAAATTTTAATATTGTTATAGCCTAGCTAGCTTATAGGTGAAGAAAGATGATTGTATTTTTGGCTCAATTTAGAAAGAGTATAAATACATATAAAATAGTACAAAATGTAAGACTTTACAGTTTAGATATTTATATTTGTACTTCTTCCAAACTGAGCCAAAAGTGCAAAACCATGTATTTTCCATTATGTTGTATGTATTTGTATTGTCATATTTATATTTATACTCGTAAATTGAGTCGTTAGACTGTATTTAGTTGCAATGCAAATAAATTTGCACTGATACAAAACCATGACAGTGCAAATGATTTGACTGTAAATTCTAACC
Source organism: Nelumbo nucifera (assembly GCF_055504915.1). NCBI lineage: Eukaryota > Viridiplantae > Streptophyta > Magnoliopsida > Proteales > Nelumbonaceae > Nelumbo > Nelumbo nucifera. Next base: position 139,370,436 of record NC_142649.1, on the reverse strand, counting down.
TACTTTTATTTTAAATTTTAGTTCATTTTGTTTGATTGTAATACAAATGAAATAAATTAAGACATGAAGCAGAATAAAATAAAACCCAAAATAAAATTAAACATGTTTTTGCATTTACACTCTCATGCTTTTATACTAGTGCAAATAAATTTACACTGCAACCAAACACAGCCTTTAGGAGTTACTAATTCAATTTGAGATCAAGTCTGAATTGGCTTGGCAAACATCAACACATGCATACAACCCAAAGAGTGCATGAGAGTAGATTTCTATTTCAACACTACAGAATTTAAGTCAAAACATTCCTCCAATCACCATTAGACCATCTTTAACTATGAGCATTCCATTCATGATTTATCAAGAAAAAATTTTCAAAGCAATCTGACAGCATTACATGTATGGCTTTGACCTCTCGTTGAATGCAAAGTAGTACCATCTTCTTCGTACAAAGGGAGGAGGCTTGCTGTTGCTGTGTAGACAGGGCAACGGGGAGAGAGGATAGTTTGGCGTATATCTATATCCTCGTTTCTATCTATATATTTGTCTACTAATGCTTTTGTATGGTGGAAAATCATTCATCCATACTAAATTGGAAATATTTTATTTGTACGAAAATTAGAAATACGTGGACGTTTGTTTTGGTATTAGGTTTGAATAGTGCTGTCTACCCGTCGGATGTGGTTCAGGTAAGGGTAGGCCTGCTATACCTAACCGATAAATAAATATGAAGAACAACTTCCACAAACCTGATAGGGTCTGTGATAATAAGAGACCCATAATCAACCCAACTATTAATCAAGACTATTGGATCAGATTAAAGATTCCACTATTATTCTAATATTTGACAATAAAACATTAAAACTAAATATCTGTTAAATTGACACATTTGGACAAAATAATATGATAATATAATAAGTTTAGAAAGATGGGTATTAGTAGGGATGCCCACGGTTTGATTAACCTAACCATAGATAATTTTTTCAGATTGAATCGATTTTTCTGGTTTTTCAAGTTTGAACGTTGATTGGTTTTGGTTTTTAATCAGTTCGATTCTTCGATTTTCAATTTTTTATATTTATAATATATATTATATAAAATATGTATAATATTATATTATAAATAATAAATGATATATAATATATCTAATATATTTATTAATATACTATTATAAATATAATATATGTATATATTTATATATAATATATAAAAAATATGTGACATATATTAATATATATATAAATATATATCAGTCGATTCGATTAACTGCATTTTCTGATTCATTTTTCTTGCTTCGGTTCAGTTATTCAGGTTTTTATGAACACCCCTAAGTATTAGAATGGAGGTAGATATAGATAAATGGTCAGTTTGGAACAACCAAAGCTCATAAATTATAATCAATGCATGTAATGCAGATCCGGATTCAGACCCATATCCTATACAATTGGATCAGTTTGGTTTAGTCTTGTTGGGTCTATTAAAAGTGTGAATGACATCTAGATTTTGAAACTTTGGTCTCTCTTTATTATGAGGCAAAAAAAAATGTAATCTTAACTTCTACTTTTATTAAATTTATTTTATTCTCTTTCATTAAGTCCTATATTTAAGGTATTAATAAACTTTCATTTCCTCTCATTAAGTCTTATATTTAAAGCATTAGTTCATAATCTCTCTTATTAAAATCCTAATTAAAAAGAAAATCAACAATGAATTTTCCGAAAAGAAAAAAGAATATTGGCAATCAAATAAGGAAAAGGATTCTTTCCTCTTTTGCAAGGAAAAAATTCAACAAATTCGAGCTCTAAAGCAATTGCTCTGGAGTTTGAATCAGAGATAAAGAAAGAATAAACTATATCTAGCTTCCTCTTCAGCATGAACATCCATAGGAACCATAAAAAAATCATTTGTAGAATCCTTGGCATACCCCCTTGATCCCTTCTAGTAGCAAAGAAAAATATCTGGGTGCCAAACTTTGAACAAACAGTCCCCTTATCAAGCTATATTGACAACCTCAAAACAGATATCTAAGCTTTTATTGAAAACAAGCTAAACAATTCTATTTAAGTCAGTTGTTCAAGCCCTTTCAACCCATGTCATGTCTACATCAAAATTTCCTCTTAAAGTCAATAATGAATCAACAAAGTACAATGGGATTTTTGGTTGAATGGTAAAGAACAAAGAGCTCACATCATAACTATATCATGGCCCAAATTATGTCTACCCAAGGATAAAGGCGCATTAGGGTTTCGATAGCGGTGAAAAAAAAACCGAAAAATCGAATCGATCAAAACTAAATCAAGAAATCAGTTAATCGAATTGGTCGGATTGGTTTCGGTTAACTAATATAAAAAAATGGCGGTTAGTCAAATTGGCCGATATATATATATTTCTATATATATTTATATATATTTTATATATTATAAATTAATAAATATGCATTATATATATGTTTATAATATATATTATTTATTATTTAAAATATAATATTTTATATATATTTATAATATTTTATTATATATTTATACATATTTTTATAATATATATATTATAAAAATTAAAAAACCAATGAACCAAATTAATGATTAACTGAACTGGTCAAATGGTTAACCAACTAGCTTTGGTTCGATTTTGATTACCAATTTTTCAAAATCGATAATACTAGTTCAGTTCCAAAAAATGCCCCACGGTTTGGTTAACTAAACTGTGAGCACCCCTTGGTTTCAAAATTTATACTCATGAAAATAGAGTTATCTCTTTGGAAATTAAGCAACTACCAAGAGGAAAGAACTTCATTTGCAAAGTAATCTTTGTGCTAAATTCTTGAGAGCGAAGTACTTCCCTCACTAAAGTCCTTTCAAAGCAAATTAAAGCCAAGTCAAACTCTTTTTCTTGGTGAGGGGCAGCATGACAAATAGTTCGCTAAAACCCGCTCTTCTATAGGTAATAAGAGATGGCTCTCACATCACATTGATGCTCTACATGATCCCATCACATTTTGATCCAACATAAGATTCTCATTCTATTAAAGTAGCTGATCTTCCTGATCCAACTGTAGCTGAACACATCTCTAATAGCAGTATTGAATTAGAAGAAACTCGTCAGGTGTCTATACTGTCAAATCAGAAGCAATATATACCGAACTGTTTTACATGAACAACCCTCAAAATCTATGCTCATGGAAACCTTTTTCTGTCGTCAAACCAAACACAGCCTAATATTCATTCCCATGGGCAAAGGTATGAAAAACAAAGGTTCCTTTCAGATATCAGCTATATTCACATGGAAAGCTCTCTAGCTGCTAGAATGGGATGTTAGCAAAGGATAAAATTCTCAAATAAACACCAAGAATTGGCCCTACATGTTCTTAATGCAACCTAATACATGGAGAGCTTCAACCACTTATATATTTTCATTGTCATCCATATATATGCCATTACTCTATGGTGTCGTGCTCAAATAGATGTGAATCCAAATAACATCTCAACTGAACCATACCATCAAATCCTCAAAGACTGGCTAGAAAGTCTGGCACGACTCATGGGCAAATCTGATTGCATGCATATATTACTCTGGCTTCTTGCAAGCAATCCTTTACAACATATATGAATCTTCACATTCATCAAAACATTATACAAGATCCAGCACAAAGGATAAAGAGCATAAGCGAAGAGTTACAACTCATTGTGCATATAACACATCCTCAAAATCACATGGACCATCAAGACTCATCACAACTCGACCCAAACATGGTCTTTATCTATACTGGTGGATCCGTGGATCTTATGATCCTATGCTATTAAAGAAAACACAAGACTTGGATACATCGTCAAATTAATGGGTCCGGATTTAGTAGGCATATTAGGTAAGTACAATGATTGAGCACATAATAGCTGTGTGACACATGTTTCAGTTAGTGTGCCTTTCATTCAAATGTATTTTCTCCGTTAGACAGAATTGTTCATTATTTTATTATTTTTGTCAAAATAATTAAAAATAAAAAAGAAAAACGTAAATGAATCCCAACTCTCAATGCATTTAGGTTTTCCTTTATATTGTTTTTATTTTTAATTATTTTGACAAAAATAATAAAATAATGGATAATTTCTACGTAATGGAACAAAAACATTTGGATAAAAGACACATTAACTGGGACATGTATCACACAGCTATTATGATTGTACTTACTTAACATGCCTACTACATCCGGACCCCAAATTAACATACCTTAACCTCGAGCTATTCTCTCAATAGGTTTCCCGTGATGCAAGATTCAAAGGACCTTACCACATAGAAGTTAGAGCACTGACTTCGGAACTTGAAAAAAACAAGATTAGTGTAGATTCAACAGATCACAGCTTTTCTTGGATTTAAAACAGTAAGTAGACATAGCTTCAAGGGAAAAATAAAGAGCGTAACTGGTTTGATCAAATTCATGAAATAACTCATTCTTTACCAAAAGAAATTCATGAAGCTCATCTCCTATCTATATATACTTAGATCACAATATCACTTAGCAGGGCCTGTTTGGTTCACAGGGATAGGGGTCTAGAATTGGAATTGAAATCGGCCACTTCGATTCCAACTATTTAGCTGGGTGAATTGAAATCCCAATCCTATTCCTGGTGGAATGGCATTGCCCTATTTGAGGGAATAGCCATTCCATTCCCCCCCCCCTTAGAATCCAACCATTTGGCTGGGTGGAATATTCCTATTCCTGATCGAATGACATTGCCCCATTTAAGGGAATGGTCATTCCCTCCCCTCCATTGGGAATGAAATCTCAATCCAACTAATTCTAATTCCCATTCCTATTTCTGGTAAAATGGCATTGCCCTATTTCAGAGAATGGCCATTTCATTCCCTCCCCTCCCTTATAATCCAATCATTTGGCTGGACGGAATTGGAATCTCATTCCTATTCCTAGTGGAATGACATTGCCCCACTTAAGGGAATGGCCATTCCCTCCCCTCCATTGGGAATGAAATCTCAATCCAACTAACTCCAATTCCCATTCATATTCCTGTCTAAACCAAACAGACCATGGGAGTAGACGATTCCATTCGGGTTGGATCAATATCCGGTCCATCGATACCAACCAACCTGGAACCAGGTTTAACTTCAAGCTTGGCCTAGCCCACTTAGGCTCAAAAATCCCCGGTGTCAGGTCTGTGGTTTTGTGCCAGAAATATGTCTAGGCCCAGCCTACACACATGACGGATCCAAGTTGTGTCTGGGCCTTCATTAAGCCCTTATTTCTGTTATCAGGCCCTGCCCCAGGCCAACCTGGCGTTTGGTTGGAGTTGAGCAATGCCTTTTGTTGCACCTATGAAAAGCCCCACACATATGTAGCAATTTTGCTCTGCAAATTAATAAATGAATGGTCGATCGCCTATCACTTTTTGTTTTTTATTATAACTAGCGACGACCCGTGCGATGCATGGGATTTGTTGAGAGAGTATATAATTGTTTTACATTTTTAACTTTTTAAATAATTAATAATTATTTATATTTTATGTATTACTTTTAATAATTTTGTTATAATACAAAAATAGCAATAATTTATTTTAGTTAGGTTTTTTCATCAAATCAATGCCAAGTTGGTTGGTTTTTTAGTATTTCCAGTTGGTTTTGATCAATTTTGCTTTGGCCATTTGTACACTGACCAAAATCAAACGATATATATATCATAATGTCATTGTAATTTTTTTAAATTCAAATTTAATTTTTTAAGTTTAAATCTTTTGAACCATCCAAACAAACCGAAAATCAACCCGAATTGATACAACCTGAGTTGGTCGATTTTCACTAATGGTTAGTTGGTTTTGAGTGACCATCTCCCAAATTTTACCAAGTCAATTTGATTGGCCAAATACACTACAACTAAACCAAACCAACCTGTGAACACTTCTAATTTCAGCTAAATTAATAGTCTAATCTTTAATAAATAACAATAGTTTAATCTCCAATAATTATTGAAAATTTGTACAAAAATATAAAATTATTGAAAATATATTGGTAATGAAAATACAATAAATAACTAATAAAAATACAACAATTACAAATATACAATAAATACTAAGAAATATATTAAATTAGTCAGTAAATAGTGAAATCTCAACTAATAGTTTAATGTCTAATAAATATTAACAATAAATTATGACATTAATACAATAAGTACAACAATATAATTTTAAAATGTTAAATAACAGTAGTTTAATGTTCAATAATTATTGAAAATTTTCTATTAAATAACAAAACAAAAATAGATTTATGCATAATTATTGAAGATATATTCATAACAGGAAACTATAAATAATTACTAAAAATACAATAAATATTAATTTTAGTATATATAAATATATAATAAATATGAATTAAGATTTTAAAATATTCATAATAAATATTTTTTTTGAAAGTTATTTTCTAGAATTATTAATTGAGATAAGTGGAATTAGTTATTTACATTATTATTGAGTTATTTAAATAATATCATTATTTACATTTTAAAACATTATTTATTTATGGAATTTAATAATATGTGAAATTATAATTTATGCTATTATTACATAATTTCGCTATTAATTTTTTTAAATATAAACATACTATTAATTTGAATATTATATTATAATTAATTTTCTAGTTTTAAGAAAATTTTTAAATTTATTATATAATTTTGTTATTTTAACTATTTAAAATATAGTTATGTTAAATATTTTATATTTTTAAATATTTAGTTATTTAAGAGAAATTTTAGGAGAGGAGATTTTTTTAGGTTATCGGAATGTGTATGTGTGTGTGTGTGTGTGTGTGAGAGAGAGAGAGAGAGAGAGAGAGAGAGAGAGAGAGATTTTAGGTAATTTTTTATGGGGAATGAGAGCGTCTCATTGGTTGTTTCAAAATGATATAGTCTAGCGGGGACATGTGGGATGCACAGGCTTTGTTAAGTGAAAGTTAAACAATAGAAATACATAGGAGTATATAATTGTTTTATGTTTTAACTTTTTAATAACCAATCCGATCGAACTTGACTCGAGTTGGTCGATTTTCTAGTATTTTCGATCGACTTTGGTTTAGCAATTTTCCAACTCGACCAAGTTAGGTTAGTTTTCGTTTAGGCCATTTGTAAACCGATCAAAACTGAACCAACTCGGCCATAGATATAGATTAATATTATATGATGCGGCACGATCCGGGCACTCCTAGCTGGTTGCTGACTGGCTCCTAGCTGGCAACAGACGGCACCTGAGAAAAAGAAGGTGAAGGATTCCTAGGGGATTTGCCTGGCGGGAATACTCCGAAGCTTAAGTTAGAACGCTGAGGGAGAAAGTAAAGAGTGTAAAGAGGCTAAGAGTGTAGGTCGCGCTAGATCACTAAGCTCTCAAGATTAGCTCAAGAGCAAGTAAGATGACTCAAAATCAAATTCGATCAGAGATTTCTCTCCCCTTCGACAAAGGGGCTTTTATAGGGGCGTTCTTGTCAAATCGGGCGTAACTGCCATTGGGTTTCTGTCGCAGCCGTTACCTGCCACGGCTGCACAGATGACCGTTGCAGGGTACTACCCAATTAGATGGGTGACACGTCCCAGGAGGACAGGCACGCCACCATCTATCGAGAGACGTGCGTGCAATTTGTCGAATGGGTAGGGACTGTGCCGTTAGTCAAGAGACGTGACGCAGTCTAACGGGTATGGTCTTGTCAGATAGAAGCTTCTTGAGAGCATCACGTTGCTTAGTCGCGAGCTATCTTGTAGCGAGCTACTCTGTCGCGCAACGAGATATCTTGTCGCGAGCTACTTCGTAGCGAGCTCCCAGGGGTACTTCGAGGTGACCCTCATCGGGATTGTCTTTGGGGCAGTCTTTCTGCCTAAGTGTTGGAGCGAATTGGTTACCCTATCTCGCGGGTTGGGATAGTCTTGGAGTATTCCCTTTCGGTAGCTCGGGGGAGCTCGAGCTCGCGTTGTAATGAGCTCCCCCTACAACGAGCTATGACGTAGCGAGCTATCCTGCAGGCTCGTTACTTAGTCGCAGTCAGGCTGCGATGCTGAGTTGTTTGCTCGTGCTGAATCAGGTCCACGTGTCATTGTCTTAAGGGGTTGGGTCAAATATTTTATATCATAAATTTATTTTTTAATACTACCACTGTAATTTATTAAATTTAAATTTTAAGTTTAAGTTTAAATATTTTAAACAAACAAAACAAATAGACCCAATTTAATACAACCCGAGTTGGTTGTTTTTTACTAATGTTCAATTGGTTTCAGGTGATAAACTCCCAACCTAACCAAGTAGATTTAGTTAGAAAAACAACTTGCAACTGAACTGAATCAATCCTTGAAAACTCCTAATTTCAGCTAAATTAATAGTCTAATCTCTAACAAATAACAATAGTTTAGTCTCCAATAATTATTGAAAATTTATAGCAAAAATACACAATTATTGAAAATAAATTTATAATGAAAATGCAATAGATATCTAATAAAGATACAATAATTAAAAAAATACAATAAATACTGAAAATATAATAGTTATTCAATAAATAGTGTAATCTCAAATAATAGTACAATCTCTAATAAATATTAATCAATAAATTATAAAAAAAATACATAATTACTAAAAATAAATTTATAAGTAAAATACGATAAATTAAATTTCAAGAGTTAAATAATAGTTTTTTTAATCTCCTATAATTATTGATAATTTACTATTAAATAACAAAACACAAATAGATTTATAAATAATTATTGAAAAAATATTTATAAAAAAATACAATAAATAATTACTGAAAATAAAATAAATATTAATTTTAGTATATATATAAATATATAATGAATATACACTACTATTGTAAAATTATTTCTAGTGAACATTATTTTTTTTGAAATTTGTTTTATATAATTATTAATTGATATAAGTGAAATTAGTTATTTAAAATATTATTTAGTTATTTAAATAATATTATTATTTAAAATTTTAAAATATTAATTATTTTTTTAATTTAATTTTGTAAAATATTAAATTATTATTAATATGAATGTTATGAAATCTATTATAATTATTTGTCTACTTTTAAGAATTTTTTAATTTTATTACATAATTTCGTTATTTAAATATTTAAATAATATCTAAAATATTTAAAATTTTCATTATTTGAATTTTATTTATTTTAATGTTATTACGTCTTATTAAATATTTTGTTATATAATTATTTAGCTATTTTAAATGTTATGTTATTTAAATAGTTAAGCTATATTATATTATTTCATTATTAGTTTAATGGATGATATTATGAAATTAAAAAAAAAATCAAAAAATAAGAAATTAGAAATGGGGTTTGGAGCAAGGAGAGACAGTAGGGTGCCATGAAGGCATATGATCAAGCGTCTAAAGTTTTAGCATCCATCAATTATATTTGATTTTCCTCGGCTGTCTCTAAATAATCTCGCGAGGTCCATAATTCTCTACGGGGTTCCTTTCGTTTAATTAGACTGTTTATTACCATCAAGGAGTCTCCTTCAATCCACACTTCCACAATGTTGACACAGTTATCTCGTGAATTCTTGTATAGGTAATTTCTAGAATTGGTGGGATGTGGTCCACGAGAGGGACGTACACCCAATGCCCAATTGAAATCTAGTCGGTTCTGGTCATCAGTCCATTCAATTGGAAATTAGCGGTGTGACCATGACCAACAAGGCATCCCCCACGTCATCCAAATGGAATACAACAGATGATGCATCAGAACTCGGTCAAAGATGTTGATTGTTCCTTTATCGACCTTACGTTTAATATTTTAAAAAAAGAAAAACGAAAAAAAAAAGGGTAAATTATAAATACTTGTCTGGGACAAAGACCTTCTGTACTTTGTTTTGCAATAAAGACCAAGACTTTCTTTACTATGACCCCCTTCCGTTCGCCTTTGGTATAAAATCCTCTGTTCCTTATACTATCCTTATAATAACTATTCGGACAATTTTAACCCTCTTTTGACTTGTATGTTTTCTCACCTTATTTCTCCCTTGCAATCAATTTCTTTTGACAATTTTAACCACCGCGCCGGGTCTTCGCTTCCAGAGTTGGTTATGGCAGGATGACTTGTTGGAGTCGTAAGTAGAGATGGTAGGAGCTAAGGAAGGAGTTGCCGAATTCGATGTATTAGCCGTTACAGAGGATGGGGACGAGGAGACAGAAGATGAAGCTCCGCCAAATGAAGAACTAAAACTCCACTGTTCAATGCTGTGAATCTCTGTACTCCCCTGAGTCGAACCAGAGAAACCCACGTACATGAAATCGTTGGCGAACCGTTCCAGGTCGAGGTTGAATGACAGAAGCGGATCGGTTGGCCGGAGATTCGAGTACGAAACAAAGATATTAAATGACCGAGTCGGGCCATCATAATCGATCCAAGCATTCACGAGATCCCCGCTTTTTAGCTCCAAATTAACTGCACCCAAATCACCCACCTGAGTAGAAAGCAAGCATCCAAACCCACATGGTTCCCATTAATGTCCCTGAATTCTACGTCCATTAATGTGTTGAATTCAACCGCAACGAATCTAGACACCGCATTTCTTCCAACCAGGCCAAGGAACCAACCCACCAGCATCGCCAACCGTCTCGTCATCCGGCGAGATTAGAAAAGCGAGTCCCCCACCAATGGAAGATGGGTTGAGATTAGTGACCGAGAAGGAGCAAAAGTCAAGAAAGAAGCCGGAGGAGTCTCTGGCTGGCGGAACCTAACGGACTTACTATACAAGATCCTCCCAGGGCCGGAATTAGGGACGGACAAATCACGAGTGAGACGCAAGCTGCCATTACTCAAATGAGCATCTCCGAGAAGCTTCAGACTGTACAGAGTTAAAGTTCCAAGATCAAATTGCGTTGATTGAGAATCAACTACGTCGCCAGAGAAACAAAGAGAGAGAAGCGAGTAAAGGCGGATAACGGAGGGAATCTCGTCCGAAAACAACATTGCTAATCTATCCGACGATCCATTATTGCAAAAGAAAGATATTCTTGTCTTCAAGCTATATAGAAGAATCGATCAGGGGCGACTGGTTGACACTTCGATAGTAATGTCTTCTAATAATTTATTACTATTCTTGTCTTTTTTTACTTTTTTTATTTTTTTCTTAAACTGGTTCAGGGGTCAGTTTAGGGCTCCTCCTCTACCCCCTTGAACCGGTCAAACCCCGATACACTAATCTCTAACGGTTAAAACGGGTAAAACGGAATTCCCCCGATGCAAAGGAATTCGACTAGACAGAGACGGGCATATCGTAGCTGGGTGACACGTACTCATCTCTAACGGTTAGATATTGGGTAAAACGGAATCCTCTCTCTGACTTGACTTCTGGTCTGGGAGAGGCGGACGCAGATTGCAGGCTGTAGACAATAGAGTACCCTATTCTTAATTTTAGCGTAGTGCTACCTACACGGACCTAAGGTAATATGTTTCAACGTACAAATGGAATCATGGAATTATTATCATTTATCAACCACCTGGGCCCCACATAGTGTTGCTTTGGCTACGGGCTACGGTGAGTGATGACAGTGTCAGTATTGATTGCTCCCCCTGCGACATCGAAAAGAGGCTTCTTCTTTGGCAATGGTGAAAATAGATTTTTTTCTTCGACGACTGTGATAAGATCTTCTTTTCTAGTGATAATGACACTTGTTGTGGAATTGGTGTGATCTCCGACAAAGAACCATCATTGAGATGGATTACACGAGGGGTTTTAGTTAGATTTCAGCTAGGGATTTACATGAGGGTTTTCGGTGTGTTCTGGTAGCCGAGTTAATAGGGAAGGGGGTCTTTCTCTCATACTTATAATACAGGGGATCTTTATTGCAAAACAAAGTATAGGGGGTCTTTGTCATAAATCCCATAGTAAAGGACCAAGGTTCAAAGTATCAATACGTATCAGTCCGTATTGACTGATACGTATCATTTTGGGACCCTACCAATACGCCCCTATAGTGATGTATCAGGGGTTTGACTGGTTCAGGAGGTTAGAGGAGCCCTAAATCGGTTTCAAAAAGAAAAAGGTAAAAAAAAAAAAGTATCAATTCACCCGATACGCCTATACCGACACATCGATATTTTGAACCTTGCAGGGGGGTCTTTGTAATTTACCCAAAAAAATTACTTTAAGGATTCTATTTAAAAAAAAAAATAGGGATAAGTGGACTACAACGTTAACTAGCATCGAGGTAATTTTTAATATGAAGTATGAACTGTTATATAAAGAGCTTCATCATCTCTCAAAGTAGAGTAAACTTAGGGCTCCTAAAAAATGTGAATGGCAATTTCTACCTTACCCCATGATATCCGTCTCTACTCTCTCCATTGGGGTGTTTTTCTTTTCTTTTCTTTTTGTTTAAAGGACGAGTCTTGAGATTCTATAGTCTGTACAGGTATGGATAGGGTACGGTATTAAGCTAAACTTGATCTTCCCTATTCCACATATTATTAGAAAGAATATAACCTCTATGTATTAAATGTTAAATTTAATAGTATTTTGAATTTTATGTAAAGGATAATTGATAGCTTTGTTTTTTACATGTTTTAATCAAATCATGTTCTGCACATAACGTTAGCTGCTATGATCCAGTGCTTTGACGTTGCCAATGTTGGAAAGGATGGGCTGGTGGACATGGCAGAGGGAATGGGTTTAGCAACTCCTTGAATCACCTATTAAAATTGGTCTGACGGTTTGACCCAAATGGCCAAACCGATGATCCGCAACCCGGAGGTAAAAATGATTCAATCTTTGGACCGATTTTTAAAACATTGACAGAATTAGTTGTTTGGACAATTTTTGGGCCAAACGGTATGACCATCTAAATCAATAACAGTTCAAAAACCATGATTGAAAGACCTACCATTCGAATTCAAGCGTGCATTTGAAAAATTGTAGCAAACTTAATTCCCTCTCTCATTTTAGCAACCCCCTTTCCCCCTTTCAACCGAATCACTCAATCTCTTTTTCGCTCGCTCCAAGGCGTAGTCCATTTTACCTTTCTTTCTTGTAGCACTAGGAATTCAAAAATTACAAAAAAAGAGAGGAAAAGATTTTTTTTCCTTCGCATGCAACCTATTTGCATTTGGCCATTTCCTTGCTAAAACACCTCTTCACTCTGATTCAATTTTCCCAAGTTCAATCATCTGCTTTAATTCCCCTTTAAAAAAACTCAATATTTTAGCTTCGCTTTTTGATCGAATCGAATAATGGCCATGTTCCTTTGGTTTTAAAAAACTCAATCATCTGCTCAATATTATATCTTTGCACATGTTCCTTTGGTTTTTGTTGTCCACTTCAGATTTTGGTGTTTAGAGCAATCGGGTAAGCTTCTCAACATTTTCTTATTTTAATTTTTGTGCTCTTTTGGTTTGGTTTGAATATGTGCAATCGATGCATTACTTTTCTTCTTCTTTATCATAATCTGAATAGGTATTTACCCTCATTCTAGGTATGCTTATCAGTTATTTGTTAAGAGTAGATCCGTAGAGATTATTGTTACCTTTAGCAAAACAGGGGCACCACCCTCTTTTTTTATTATTTCTCTTTTGTTCTCTTGTCTCTATTTGTTAGGTTTCATTGGTTTTAATGTGGATCTAGTGGTGCTTTTGTTCAAGTCTTGCATAACCTTGTGGGTTTTAGGATTCTATGATTTTACTTGGCTAAATGAGCATTGATTGTGGCTCGGGCTTAGCCAAGATAATATGCATGTTTTTATAGTAATCATGTATTAGGTTCAAGTTAAACTTACAATGCATCTGCCCCTCTAGGACTAGGGTAGGAGCCTCTATTTTGGGCTGTTGGTTTGGTGGGATGAGTATTTATAGTAGTTTAGGGTTGCATTATTATAGTTTATCAATTGGGGTGACTGGTAAGGTTCTTTTGGCCGGGCTGCTCATCTTTTTGTATCTTATTCTTTATTTTAATATATTTTTATCATAAAAAACTTATAATGCAAGTTATATTGAATACAAAGACAAAAAACCATGGAATAATAAACCCTTTGTTCTTTACCAACTGATGTCTTGGTTTATAAGTATTGTGATTATTAACAGTTTACATATGGAATAGTAAACCCTAGGCCTAACACAATATCTCTTTGCAGTCCCTTAAGCTCAGTTTGGAAAGAGTACAAATATAAATATGTAGAGTGTAGAATCTTGTATTTTATATTATTTTATATATATTTGTATTTATAGTCTTTTCAAATTGAGAATTAATTTTTCCATTTGTATAGGATGTTTTAGTTTAGGTTTCGATGACTTGTATGTCTATTGCATAACTCCCTTCTTGTTTTTCTCTTCTTGCAGCATTTAGGCTTCAGATTGGATACCCCACTCTACTCTTTAAGGCTGCCTTCTATGAAGTATTTTTGGTACAGCATCTATCCCCTAAGGTACAATCATTTTGCCAAAAATTTTCAGCACTTCAATAATATTGGGTACAATTCCAACTTCCCAACATCATCAATTTAACCTTTTACATCTTGGTTCTTCAACAACTTAAGTCTTGGATTATAAGTATTGTGATTATTATCAAGTTACATATGTAATAGTAAACTCTAGGCCTAACACAATAGCTCTTTGCAGTCCCTTAATTTTGTTAATTGTATAGGGTGTTTTGGTTTAGGTTCTAACTCATATGTCCACGGCATAACTCCATTCATGTTTTTATCTTCTTGCAGCATCTAGGCTTGAGATTGGATACCCTACTCTAGTCTTTAAGGCTGCCTTCTATGAACCATTTTGGTTAAGCATCCATCCCCCAAGTTGCAATTCATTTTGTTAAAATTTTCAACACTTCAATAATATTGGGACACCTTACAGCTCCAACTGCTCAACATCATTAACCATTTACATCTTAGCTTGCTTCAGCACACATGTTAGTGGACATAATCATATCCTCAGACCAATCCATACAACAATTTTATATTTAGTTGAAGAGAAACAAACTTTGTTTTCTTCCTCAGATGTCCAATGGCTTGAAATGTTCTTTGTAGATTTCTTTCCTCGTTAGAACTCAAAACAATCAAACATAAAATGTAAAATGAAAATGAAAATTTGTACAACATAAAGCATTCATTGATCTAGCTATAGAGGACCTCATTATGGGTTTGACAGTTTTCAAGGCTCCAACTGCCAATACTATCAATTTAACTTTTTATGTCTTGGCTTGCTTCAACTTACATATTAGTTATGACTATAGCTTTAACATGCTTGTTATTGGACATGATTATATCCTCAAACTAGTCCTTAAACTTCATACAAACTAGTTCATAGACTCCATAGGCTATTCACCTCTCCATGTGTCTAAAATTTGGAATCAACTATGACTTATCCTCATATCGACCTCTAATCTTCTACAGGAGTCTGAGGATACATAACTGGCCAATTATTAAGGCTGCGTTTGGATGAGGTGTAAATACAAAAATACACCAGTGTAAATGAAGAACGGTCACATCTATAAATACAGAAGTTGAACCACTTCTGTATTGTTTTTACACTGATGTACGTTTGGAAAAAACAGTGTAAATGTGAATGTATTTTAAACACTTGTTTGAAATTAACAGCCGTTAATTTTTTTTTGTATGTGGATGGCCACATTATTCGATCCCACCACACCTCCATGACCATCCCCATGGTCATGATGTCCACAATTATCTTTCTTGTACACACAACAGACCTACATGAATGCATCTGAGCGCTTCATCTTTGGGATATGAGCAACCCAACACTGGATCTATTATCTTTTGGCCCTCACCTTCTTTCCACATCTCCCAGGCCTGAAACAATTCCAAAATTTCAGTTGTCATGTTAGATATGGTGGTCTACATAAACAAAAACAAAGTAAACAAAATGCTAAAGAAGTAAACAAATATGATATGGTGGTCTACATAAATAAAGAAATAAATAAAAAACTAAAACAAAAACTCCTCATCCAGTTCTGATATGGTGGTCTACAAGCAATTTCAAGAACAAACATGATGCTGAAGGTGCAGGTAATGCTTGAAGTCATAGGTTAGTTACTTAAATCTCAACCTAATGCTAAAGAAAAAGTAATTTAAGAATCTGTTTATTTTAATCTACTTTTAGCCTAAATTACATTTGATCTGATATTTCCTGGTATTGAATCTATATTGTTCATAAAATGGACTGCATATAGAGTTCTAGATTTATCTATTCATGGTTTTTAGTTTAGAGCCTCTCTGGTGGGACTAATAGTTGCTGGTCTCAGTCCCATGGGTGTCCACATGTGTTTCGGAGAGTCAGGAAGATGGCTTGAACTGAGCCCCACCTGATTTAAAATCACATGTTGTTTTCCACCCCTAATCCAATCTGATACATGGAATACCGTTCTGGCCCAACCTAAAATTGTATTGTATTGAATAACATCAGCATTCATCAAGCACTGAAAGTCTGACTTAAATTCAGTTTATCAACTTCAGTTGTGTATGTAAAAAGAATGATGATATTCAAATTAATGAATATCATTAGTAATCACTATGGAAAAGCATTGGCAACTGAAATTCAACTTCTAAGTTTCAGTCCTATTCATGATGTACAAATTTTCTAGCCCTGGTCACAGGAAGATTGATATGTTTCCAGTGGAAAAAGAGGAAAAAACAACAACAACAATAACAGCAACAGCAGCAAAACCATGAAAACAAGAAACTACAACCATACCTAAGAAAAATGAACCCTTTGCTAAACTTACTAGATTTCAAAGCTCATTGACTTCTCTGCCATAAAAGATTATCATGTTGGTTTCATGCTGAGTATTAATACAGCCTTGAGCTTTAAAGATTTTGTCATTTTGATTTTTTTGTATCCTTTTGATTTAATGTACACTCCAACTATTTAAAGCTGTTACTCAAAAATCTGAGAAATATCTTATAATAGTTTTCTTTTACTCCCCCCAAGACCCTATTTAAATCCTGCTCCTGTTAACCATTAAATTTTCTTATTCATAAATCCAAATGACCCCTGAGATAAAGTTCAGAAATTTTCTTTAACCTGAGCCCCCCACCACCAAAAAAGAAAGAAATGAAAAGAAAAAAAAAAAACACACAGCAAAAATGGAAAAAGGGTAAGAAAGAAAAATAAACTAAATATGACCCATCTTGGCCAAATGCAGATGAGCGATGATAATCTCCATGTTATACCTGAGACGGATCCAACACTTGGGAAGCAGATCCAAGAATGCAATTGGCAGGTTGTGAACGTTACAACCCCATCAGCTAACTATTTTCATGTTCTGCGGTGCCAGGTACATATTTCTAATGTCCAAACTAATATTCCTTTTGCATATTCTAACCTCAAATCTCAGATCTACGAGTATGAATGAGCAGAAATCGCAGATCTAAGAAGTATACAAAAATCGCAGACCATAAACTGAGAGAAAAATCACAGACCATAAACTGTGACAAAAATCACAGAGGAGGGAGAGAGAGGGAGGGAAGGCGTTCGAACCTGTAAGAACCAAGCTGCAGATCTGAGAGCGTCCTCTCAGAACTGTGTTCTGAGACGAGGGCATTCGAACCTGTGAAAAAAATGTAAACTGATCAGAACCTGCAGATCTGAGAGCATCCTCTGAGATGAGGGCGTTCGAACTTGTGAGAGAAAGAGAGCAAACTGTGAAAAATAAAAGAAAGAGTGAGAGAGAGCGAGGGAGTGGAAGAGAAGGGGGTGACCAGCAGAACGGCGGTGAGGGTGCCGTGCTCGACGGTGAGAGAAAGGATGGGAGACGAAGAGAAGGGGTGAGTTTTACACCGTATTTACTTCGATGGAGTTTTACTTCGAAAAAGTCAATGTATAAAATACATCGATAATCGAAGTAAAATAAAATCGAAATTCACTTTTACAGCGATTTTCGGGGTACTTTTACATTCCATCCCAACAGTCACAAAATTGGATCGGAATGTAAAATTACATCGAACCGGATTTTACACCCAAAACGCAGCCTAATAGTAAAACTCTATAGGATTTGAACTTCACAAACCAGTTTAAGCTTTTGCATTTATTCTTTTGTTTGGCCAACTATTTGAACAAGAAAATATTCCAATAGTTTAATTTTGGCATCACCATATCCCACCATCATCAAGCTATCTTGGTTAGCCAAACTCTCGTAGTTTATTGACCTGTCCCAATCACTACCCTCGCCATATGTCCACAATTTTTTCCAAGTTGCCAAACCCAATTTATTAGAATCTTAAAATTTATTCTACATATTTTATTGTATATTGGGTTTTGTTACCTAGTTTTTTTTTATATTTTTCATTTTTTTTTTTTTGTTTTTCTTTGTAGGTTAAATATGCAATGAACGACTCTTAAAGCATTGTTGGAGACAATGGACAGTTCTGCTATATTTAGAATTTTTCTCTTTTTATTAACATCATGTAGACTTTAATATATATTAAGGGAAATTTGACATTTGAAATACATTTTAAATAATGGATTTATTTTTTTTGGTAAAACAATGGATGTATTCAAATTATACAAGGCATATAATTTCTTATTAAAATAATATAATCATTTGTTAGAAATTATTATATAATTCCCATGTGATTTATGAATGAAATAGGTACTATCTAGCAATAGTACCCCAAAGCTGAACACATCTGATTTTTCAGAGAATGTTCCATATAGTGCATATTCTGGAGACATATAACCACTGTATACAATTTGAAAACAATTAATTAGCAGTATAATAATAATAATTAATAGTCGAACTACGTACATAAATTTTCTTTATCCAATCTGTCTGTAGGTTCAGGTGGGTGTGTGTGTATGATAACATGAATGCAACTTACAACGTCCCCACCAATCTACAAGTGTTTGCTTCCGTTTGGTTTATCCCAAATATTCTTGCCGTCGCAAAATCTGAAATTTTGGGCTTCATATCTCCATCCAATAGTATATTGCTTGCCTTCAGATCCCTATGAATAACCTTTAATCTGGAATGCTCGTGAAGATAAAGTAACCCTTGAGCAATACCTTCTATGATGTCAAAGCGTGTATTCCAATCCAACTCTGAGTCTTTGGTTGGACCTAATTAATCAATATTTGCCAAAAAGAAATTTAGATTAATTTTACATATTTCAAAGACAAAGCTATTATTAATCGTTTATTTTGAATATATATTGAAATATTGTAAAAAGGCCATTACCTATGTTGGTATGGGACTCTGGGCTATCCAGGGTCTTCGGAGGGGTGGACTGGGTGGGGACCCAACATCAAGCAATGGCCCATAAGTTGTTAAATCGAAATTGAAATCACTTAAAAAGTTATTTCACAAGGAACAACAACAAACCAAATAAGAACTTGTCCAAGCTTTTGTTTGGCATGTACTCGTATATCAGTATCTTTTCCTTTTCTTCAATGCAGAAACCTACGAGTCTAACAAGGTTTCTGTGCTGGAGTTTAGCAATTAGTTTTAGCCCATTCATGAACTCCTCAAATCCTTGTTCAGACTTCTCAGAGAGCCTTTTAATAGCTACTTCTTGGCCATCAAGCAAGCTTCCCTACAAGAATGAAACTATTTAATTTAGAGCTGTTATTACATAGGAAATCTTCAATTCTGTCTGAAATTTATTGACATAGAAACACAGAGGTGAAGTCCTTTTTAAGTAGGGAAAACAATGTGGAACCGTTGATTACCTTATAAACAGGGCCAAATCCACCCTCTCCCAATTTATTTGTTACAGAAAAGTTGTCAGTAAGAACTCTCAAAGTACTAAGACTGAAGGAAGACAGCTCCGGGGAGTTGGTCTCACTTGCTAATACTTCAGATTCCTTATAGATAATTTCAACAACACTTGTGTCACTTCCACCTACAGCTGAACGCAAGGGGAGAGGCATTTTTTCAGTGAAAAGTGTATATTGTTTTGAGATAGTACCAATTATATTACCAAATGAAGGGAGGCTATGAAGTTCAATTCGCACACCAGAGAGAGAGAGAGAGAGAGAGAGTACCATGCTCTGTTAACCTTCTCCGTAAAGAATATACAAAAGCACCAATAAGAAGCAAAGCAGAAGAAGCTGCTGATATTGAAATTATAACTCGAACTCTGTTCTTATCCATGAAGTTATTTGCCTCGGGGGTTCCAACTGAATGAGAAAGACAAGCGATTAATCACATGGTTCATTCAATTCGTTTTGATTACACGTCTTGGATTTAAAACTGTCAATCTCAGAGTAACTCTGTCTCGGCTATATGATATCCAAATTAACGGAAAAAAAAAACAAAAAACAAAAAACAGGGAAGGAATTGAAAATACCTAATTCAGAGCCATCAAGACGTACATAAAAGTCTTTCCCGTTGATGTCGTCTTGCACTAGATCATCGAAATCTCCAAACCAATTTAGACACCTTGATGCAGCTCCATTTTCATACTTTCTAAAAGCATAATCCGTACAGGAGCAGTTCCTCTTGCATTCAGTTTCACATTCTGTCACACTTGAATTCCTTATGGTAATCAAGTGATAGGCATAGGGCAGCTTCATCACATCAACTCTCAAAAATCCATTGCTGCTACAAGAAAGTTCCTTTCGCCTAATGCAGCCTCCTGACCAATTCCCTATATCCCATTCACTATCAACTTTAGGCTTGAACCCATCCAAGCACTTACAGATCGATGAAGAGCTGTTTTGGTAACAACTAGCGTTTGGACCGCACCTTCCATAGAAATCACATTCCTTCTCTGGAGCCGACCATAGCGTCATCCACTCCTTGTTAAACCACGACATCAGCTCGACCCGTCCATTTTGATTCAGAACAAACCTTGAAAAAACTGAGAGCTGTGACAGTGTAAAAGTGACGTTAACCCCCTCATCGTTGATTGTGACGGTGAGGTAGAACGCATAGTTGCCTACTTTCAGAAGTGATCCAATTGACGGATTTCCATCCCAGTCAGTTCTCGCAAATAGATTCGGCCCCCTCCTGATGGCCATCCCCCTATTGACTTCTAAAAGAAATTCTCCTGGTGCCGGGTCGACTTCGTTTTTCCATGATGTTAAATGGATGCTCTGCCCAGTCTTTACATTCGAGCTAAGTTTCATGCCGGGCAGTGCTGTGTCGGAGGGATAATCAAAACTTCGCCACAAGTCAGATTGATCACTGCTCTGTCTCAAAACAAGATTGCTCGAGTCCATTAATAATCCAAAGGTATTTTTCTTATCCATATCAGCAGCTGAAACATTTGATGACCATACAATTCTTCCGTTTCCATCCAAAACCACGAGATTGCCGTTGTCGCTGATAGTGAAAACTCCGGAAGAATCCTCTGGAAGGGAAAGGGGTGCTTCCCTGTTGGCGACCCATACGACCGTCTTTACGGGAATGTTGTTGTACCATATTCCAAGATAACGATTGGTAGAATTCCCGGGACTGAAGAAGCCCAAGGCGAAGGTTTCACCTGCGGAGATTATAGTCTGGTTCCCGCTTATAGTTTTCCCTACTGTTAATCTGTCCTTGTTGCCGCTGCAGGGTAGTAGAAGTGATGACCATAACATGAACAATGAAACCAAGAGAGAAGGCCACCCCATTGATTCTTCTTTCAATTCTCGAATACCCATATTTTTTTCCCGAACACAGCTTCCCGCAAAGCAGCAGAGGAAGAAGAAGATCGAACTAAGCAGCGTAAAAAAGAGAAGAACGAAAAGGTACAGAGAGATAGGACCGATTTGACCAGTTTCAGCGTGACACAAATATCCCGCTCCCGCCGTTAGGGCCTAGGGGCGGCCATATTTGACCCAACACATACTTACAACCGTTAACTCTGAAAGAAGAAAAAGCACTAACACATTGGGAAGGCAGGGGGAATCCCGCCTTAGATTGGTAAATCTCCCCCATGAATTTCACATAAATTCGCGATGTGCGACTAACTATAGATCTGATTTACACTGCAGGGCTATAAACATTCAAATGGACCGATATCCATAGTGTATGCATCCACGCCCGCCTGTGAATTGACATCAATTCTAATTGTATTGACGTGGAATATGTGTACAATGATAAAAAATAAGAGTACGGGAGATAATGGTACATCATCGAGAGTTATTCCCAATACAAGGTGGGGATGTGGTACAGGGCATCGTGGGGCGCAGATGTGAACTCGGCTATGAAGAAGATGTGACTTGTGAGCATGGTCTAGTGAGTAGTGACGGTTGAATCCGAGTTCATCTTTTATTTCTGATTTACTGGGGAGTGATAAGTAACTCTGTTCGGTTGATTCAGCCTATTAACTTAGAAAAAAAGGGAGAAGGACGGGTACCCCGTGTCAGAATTTGAGGTCCATTTGAATGTTTATAGCCCTGTAGTGTAAATCAGAAATCTGCATTGGATAAATCCGTACTTTTCCAATAATTTTATGAGTTGTTGGGTTATCAAAATCTAAAATAAAAGGGCAGTTTTGAGATTTGAAAAGCATTAAATAGATAAATGAGAATCTTTTTTGAAGCTAAATGATAGAATGCTAACAAAGGGGATCTTTGTCACAAATGAAAGTGCAGGAGAGGGTATTTGCCACTAACACCATAAGTACAAGGGTGGCCTTTGTAATTTACCCAAAAGAAAATCATCCTTACAACTAGGGGTGCAACCTAGGCAGGCCTAACATGAGCCCAAACCGACTTAACTCACAATTTAGCACGGGTTGGACTTGAATTTTAGGGCCTCAAATTGGGGGTGGGCCCAAAAGTTCAAGCATTTTTATTTTTTGGGATAGGCCCAGGCCTAGGCCTTAGATAGCCCAAACTCGACTTGAGCCTGCCCCTACCTTACCCTTAGTGGAATCTGGCCCATATATATATATATATATATATATATATATATATATACATAAATTTATATTAAATTTTAATGTGTAATTGATTGACAAACGCAAACCTGGCCTAGGCCCAAGCCCAATTCAAGGCCATCAAAATTCATTTTGGACTGACTAAGGTTGAACAATTCAGTCTTGACCTCAGGGTTGGGCCTGGGTTGAACTTAACCCAAGCCCAGACCACTCTACTTGCACCCCTATGTACTTACAGCCCACCTCAATGAAATCATGTAGGGCTACAAATTGGTGGTGATCAAGGCCAATGCCAGGCTATATTAGGCCCAGGCCCAGGGCATGCATGAACATAAAACCTAGGCCCAAGCCTAGAATTTCTAGGCCAAGTCGAGCTGAAAAAATCACCATTAACTGCAAATAATATTCAATTGTTCAAATGCGAATTCAATCTTATTAGGATGATTTGAATTTGATCCATTTATAAATAGATCATGTATGGATCCACACTATGATATAATTCACACCTATACTCCCTCTCTCTCTCTCTCTCTCAACAAGCCACCTCAGGGTACCTTCATCCATCATAGAACACAGAAACAAAACATAAATAAGCTGTAAATATGAACTAACGTGCAACCCGGATCTCATACCCACAAAATTCCTACCCACATCCACATGGCACTGTAACTGTTGTGCTGATGTACATCAACTAATCGTGGTTCAGTTGGTTGGTTCTTTAGCTAGCTGTAGTGGAGACTTGTGATCAAATCCCACTGTAACCGGGGTTGGGGTTATAGGTATGGGGTTTGCTCAAATCCACACCAACCTATCTCATCCATGTTGACCTATTTGTATATATACATTTGTGGAAACCAATATTTAATAAAAAAATGTTTTCGATTTCTCCTATAGTGATGTATATCCTTATCTCATTGGTTTAACATCACAATTGGACTTCATAGAAAGTTATGGAGAGAATGGAGATAAAGGAGAGAGGAGCCACATAAGTAGGAGTAGAGAGAGGAGAGAGAAACATTGGAATGAGAAGAGAGAAAATATAGGAGAGGAGGAAGAGAGAAACTTGGGAGAGAGGAGAGAGAAGACAAAGAAAGGAAGGAGAGAAAAAATGTAGGAGAGAGTAAAAAATGAAGGATAGAGAGAGTGAGAGAGAGGCTGAACTATTGACCCACCACCAAATAAGAAAACAATTCCATTCTTGGGTTGATTTTGAATTTTATATTTCATTTTCATCATCAATAGAAAATTTTTGTTTATCATGCCTTATTTTTAATATCATTAATACAAAATAACAAAGATGTGCCCAAATTTTTCTATAATTTTTTATTTTAAAATTTTTATTATTTAACTATGAAATCATGGGTTGACCCATTTGTGCATTTTTATTACTTGTCCCCAAAATCCCTTTGTGAATTTTATTCAATATTTATTATTAGCAACACATCTTACTTTACTAAATCTTTATAAAAAAAGTACTAAAATAGTATAAAAATAATAAATATTATTTATTAGCACGATATTATTTATTAGGAAAATAATAATAATAATAATAATAATAATAATATATTATAGTAATAATAATAATAATAATAATAATAATAATAATAATAATAATAACAATAATAATAATAATAACAATAATAATAATAATATTATTATTATTATTGTTATTCAAATAATCATAATAATTATTATTAGAAAACTAATAATAATAATTTCTTAATACTTATTATTAAAATTATAACAATATATGATTATTTTTTAATTTTATTGTTTCATAAGTTATTTACTATTTAATTATTTTTATATATCACTTTCATTATTTTCATTAGTTTATTATTTTTCATTAATTATTATTATTATTATTATTATTATTATTATTATTATTATTATTATTATTATTATTTTATTTCCCTGTTTTGTTATTTATCACTGTATTATTATTTAATTACTTTCAATTATTATTGTAACTATTTTATATATTATTTTAATTATTCTTATTATATGATTATTATATATTTTAATAATTATTATTATTTTTAATTAATTAATTATTTGATTATTTGATTATGAATTTATTAAAATAACAATAATTTATAATTATGTGTTACTTTTGTTATTTTATTATTTTTCATCATTATTCATTATTACTTTGTTACTTTTGTTTTTAAATATGTTATTCTAGAAATAACAATTAATATCAATTTAATCTTAATTATAATCAACATGAATATCCATTTTCATAATCAAATATGGGAACAAAATTATAAAATATCCATTTTAATTAATTAATTCTTTGATTATTTGATTATGCATTTATTAAAATAACAATAATTTATAATTATGTGTTACTTTTGTTATTTTATTATTTTTCATCATTATTCATTATTACTTTATTACTTTTGTTTTTAAATATTAATGTTATTCTAGAAATAACAATTAATATCAAGTTAATCTTAATTATAATCAACATAAATATCCATTTTCATAATCAAATATGGGAACAAAATTATAAAATAACCATATTTAGCATTCAACATTCAGATTTTAGCTTAACATTGGCAGGGACCCATGCAATGCATGGGATTTGTTAAGCAAAAGCTAAATAATAGAAAAACATAAGTGTACACAATTGTTTTATATCTTTTTTTAATTTTTAAGTAATTAATAATTATTTATATTTTGAGTTCAACAATGATATAGAAAAAATATGATATCTGAAAATTTTTTGACCAATCAACTAGTATCATAAATGTCATAGCCAATAGATGTTGAAGGCTAGGGCAAAGTGAGAATGATAGGATGATAATGCCGAATGAGTAGTGGAATGATAAGAGGGTAGAATAGAATGATTGAATGAATGATGCCGTCATGAGATGGGCTCTCATTTACAGGGAGAGATCCCAAGGTCCCGAAAGGAAGGAGCTAGTAGTGTTCGATTCCTACTAGGAAAGGGAATATTGGATTCGCTGTCGATTATTAAGGAGCACTGCTAGGGTTTTGCCATGTGTCTTATGAGATCTCTCAAGGACTAACTTTCCTTTTGTCTGAGGATTCTCATAATCCGCATGTGCTACTTCCTTTTGTGACCCATTTAACCAATGTGGCACTGGTGATGTCATCATTTAGCGGGCGTTCTTTTATTAGATCCACGTGGCGCCTTATCACATATATAATTAAAGGCGCACGTGTAACCGATATTTGTTCCCGATTTACAATGACCCTGTGGTTTTGTAATGGTCTCGAATTCATCGCAATTCCATGTGCGTTCAAAGTTCATCGCAATTCCGTGTGCATCCGAAGTTCATCGTAGAACCGTGCGCCTAAAGTTCATCATGGGTTTACATTTACCAAAGCTCATCACGATTAGTCTTTAGTACGAGTTTGTCTCAATCGTGCAATGAGTCATACATTCATCACAGTCGTCTGATGGACTATAAGCTCATCGTAGGCAGTTGATGAGTTGTGAACTCATCGTAGGAGTCCATGGGGTACCAATTCAGTATCCTCTGTATTCTGATGGTCTGAGCGATCACTATGTATCTACATTAGCCCCCTACTGATAAGCATTTCACCCTCAGATTTGTCTTGAGGTTTTGTAATGGATCGATGTAGAAAGGGGTCGACAATGTACTGGTTTTTGTGTGTTAGGTCTGGTGATCATTCTTGTTTTGATTATATCACTTGTGGGTGAGGGAAAATTTGTTTGGATCTTTTGTCAGCTCCTCTGCCTATTGACAAGCTAGGAACCAGTCAATTGGCAGTTTATTTGGCTTATTGGTAACTTCGGATGGGAATTGGATGTTCATTTTTAGTTAGCTTCCATCCATTCTATGATTCAGCCCCCCTGGTCTTTTGATAATTTTCTTTCTGTCAGTAGGAAACTCTATGCCCAGTTCGTAAGTGAGTTTTAACCCCCTTGCCTAATGACAGGAAGAAAATTGTCAAAAGACAAGTGAGGAATTATGAAGTATGGGTGTGCAGCCCCTTGTGTATGTCAAAGTTGTGTCTGTTGTGAATACACAGTGTTGATTAGTAGTTTACCACTTAGTGAGTTTCGCATTCGATTAGGTGACAATGATGTGGCGGTCATCATTAAGACTTTTCCTAACCGTCGTATCTTCATGAATGCAATCTGTTCGCATGTGTGGCTCGAATGAGACATGTAACCTTTTAAAGTGGCGGTTGCTAATGTGGCGTCCCTTTTAAATTAATGCATTGTTTTGTCCCACCCGTCTCGGGGATGTAAATTCAACACTTTACTTTTTATTTAAGCATCAGTGGGGGAGATTGTAATGATGTCGATTCATCTTCCCCAGCGCTGTTTGGCATTCCCAACACGTTTGAGTGCTTTATAAAGGGCAGTATGCCTGCCTTCATTCTCTGTTATTCTCAGTCGTTTGCCTTTTCGTTTCTGCCCTTATCTCTTCGGTGACCATTCTCTATCAGTTTCTTTTGTTATCCTATTCCCTATTCACTTGTTCTTTTAACCATGGCTCTTCGCCAGAAGAAAAGTGAATGCCCATTTGTTGACTTTGTCAAAGTCATTGATACAGTGAAACTATTGTCTGAGCGAGAGGCGGTCAGGATGGCCGACGGTGGGAAGGGTTTTTGGCCCCTAATGCCATTGTCGAGGGGAAAGGATGGGGGTTTTGATGCTATGGATGGGAATGAGTTAATGTGTCTTTATGGGTGCTTGGGTTGGTTAGTGTCATTCAAGTGTCAAGAGCCCAGGACTGATAGATCGAAATCACTGAATAGCTATTCTGGTTGGGCGCGTTATATTTTAGAGAACCCAATGTTCTGTCGATTGTTGAAGGATGTTGAACTTATACGCTTTGTGGACTATTTCTTTGACCTCCCTAGTAAAGAGGGGGTGAGTTATGTAAAACCATTTCTTGATCACTAGTGTTGCCACACTCACACTTTTGTGGGTGCATTCGGTGAATTCACTATCATCATCGAAGATGTAGTCGCCTTATTGGCATTACCCGTTCGTGGGGTGGTTGATAACTATGTAGTTTGATGCCTTAAGGGCATCAGTTTAGGGGTATTTTAGGCCTTAGAATAGTCAAAATGTCCCTTTTCCCAGTTAAATTCAATATTGTGACCTTTAAGGGTTCATGTGCAAATCTTGGGAAAAAGTGGGGAAGTTTCAAGGCTGAAAATGCAGTTTTTGGGAAGCTGGTGTGAGTTCTAGTTGAGAGAGGGGGTGTTTTTGTGAAAAACTGAGCACAAGAGGGCGTCTCCTATCTGCTAAACCCAGAATGGCGCCCCTCCTACTATATTAGCATACTCCCCTCTCCCTAGCAAACCCTAGGGCGCCTCTCCACTCATTCTTTTCATCTCTAACAAACCCTAGCCGCCCCTAACTGCTAAATCCTCACCTTCCATCCCTTCCTAACATCTAATCTCCACCCTCCATTCTAGGGAACCCTCTTTTGAGTGCATTCTAACCCTAGGGCGCCACCAAACTTCTTATCCTCACCATTCAGCCTTTAGCCACTAGATCTCAGCCCTCTATTTCATTCTCTATCTCAGCCATTCACCTTAGGGTGCCACTCACTCCTTTTAATCTCCACCATCCAATCCTAGGCGCTCAAATCTCAGCCCTACATAATATTGGGCGCCCTCTCCTTCTCTTCTCAGCCTTAGGATTACCTTAGAACAATCCTAACCCTCCATTCTAAACCCTAGAGCACCCATATTTCTACTAAAACCCTGCTGCCGCCCCGCTCTTTCTCTCTAATCTCAATTTTATCCACCCTTCTCTATAAAAAGGACCCAAGGGGTCCTGAGAAGGGGTTGGATTCAACCCCCAAGTAAGACGGAAGGCTGCTCTTGAGAAGTTCAAGGGTAGAGGAAGAGGAGAACGCCCATGCAAGAGGAGGGGTTCCTACTTGCAGTTCGCCTAGCCACTATTGCCACCTCTGGATTCGGATCCCAACCAATTTTTCATTAGTTTCAGATATACTTTCCATTCTTTAATTTCCAGTTCTTATTTTTATTTCTGCAATTTACTTTTGTCTAGTTTAATTTTTGTCTTCCTTTCTGCAGTCTACTACCTCTAACCGAGTTGCAGACTTTTTATTTAGTTTTATTTATTTATTTATTTATGATATTTATTTATCTTTTTGCAAGTTTTACCTCTAGCATTGTTAGAATGTTATTTTAATGAATTCCAGTTCAATTAATTAAATTTTGTGTTTCTGCAATCTCCAATCATGTTATTTTGCCCAGATTTAAGTACGTAACGATTTTTCCCTCGCTTCCCTATGGATACGACCCCTTTCTCACCACTAACTGCGTTTATAGTTATTTTGAGAATCGAAATTATAAATATTGAAACTGGTGTTCCGAAGTGGTTAACACACTTCTGGATACACCAAGTTTTTGGCGCCGTTACCGAGGAAGGAACAAAGAAAAATTTTTATTTGCTTTGTCTGGATCTGTTTCATTATTATTTTTATTACTTGATCTGTAATCTCATTTTAATTCTTGTTTCTCTTTGATTTTGTAGGATGTCATAGCAAAAGGTGGGGTACCGGAGCATTGCCGGAATGCCGAAGAAAAGAGAATAGAAGAGAAATTTGATTGCGTTTTAGGTGTAGTCGTCCTAATTTAGTCTTGTTTTTTTATTTTTATTTTTGAACTCCTTTTATTGTAAAATAGTGATTTTTGAATTCTTAGTTAATTATTTTTTTTCTTTTTTTCTTTTTTCTAGATCCGATTTATTTTTTATTACTATTTATTTTTCGTTTAGTTCTTAGATCTATTTTTTTCTTTTAATTTATTGAGTGAATTTCTATTTATGATTATTAGGTTCTATTTTTTTATTTTCAGATTAGAAACTCACTTCGTTTATTTTATTTTATTCTCTTTTATTGCCACATATTCTTTTTTATTTTCGGCTTAATCCTTAGAGTTGCAATTTCCCTTGTTAGTATTTATTTTTGTAGTTGTTAATTTTTTTAGCATAGTTAATCTTTTTATTTTCTATTTTCTGTAATTATTTGTTACTTTATTTAATTTCCCTTTAATTAGTTATTTAATTGAATAATTAATTGTTAATAGGAAATTATTCAAATTTTCGAATTTGAGTTTAAATTTCAAATTCAAATTTGAAATTTTAATTCGAATCTGAGTTTGAATTTGAATTCGAATTTAAATTTCAAATTTCAAAAATAACAAAAAAATTAATAAATTAATTATTTTTTTTTAAATTTTTTTGTAATTGCATTCCAACATTTAGGGTTTGATATGTTTTAGTGCATGCATTATATAGTATTATTTAATTGTCAAAATTTTCTTGTTAGTTGTTAATGTGTTAGGTTTTTTTTTTTTTTTAATTGTTCCTTTTGCTGAATTAGTTTTATTTTATTATTTTATATTAAATTGCTCAATTGCATATTAGAAATAATTGTTCATTGTAATTAGTTGCATTTACTTTGTTTATTGTGTTTTTTTTCTTTTTTTTTTTTGTTAATCCATTTAAGGGCAATCCAACTTAAATAAGATAAGGTGGGGATTTCATCACCCTTCCTTGGCCTAAAAACCACCATCCTTTCATGTGTGGTTCACCCTACACCCTAATTTAAAATTTGGATAGCAAGATCCTTTAGGGAGCCTCACATTTGGCTCAAAAGTGTGCTGAATTTTAGGGAACCTTGTAATTACTTTCCATAACCGGCGGTTAGTGTCTAAGGAAAGAGGTTAAATGGCTAAACCTAAGCGGGTTTTATGGTTACTTAATTAGGTCATTACGAGAGCAAGGGAAGCCTCCCACATCCCCACCTCTTACCTGGCTAACCAAAGGAAGTGGTGTAATTCCAAGTGAACCTAAGAGGATTCACATTAGTTGAACCACTATTTTAGGAAACCTTAGGTCAGCCCATAGGTCGTGTGTTTGAATTTCTTGCATTTTTTAAAAAAATTTAAAAATTTAAATTTCAGGAATTTAAACTTCAAAATCTGAATTTGAATTTAAATTTCAAAAATTTAAATTTTGAATTTCAAAAAAAGAGAAAATTAAAAATTAAAAAAAAATCAAATTTCAAAAAGAAGAAAAAGGGACTTCTGAGTTGTATGTTGGGAAGGAGATCTGTGAGGAGAGAAATAGTAGAACCCATACATGAGATAGAGAGATACCTCCATCACCAACAACGCGACCAAATGGCCGGAATCAATGATGCACAACCCAGAAAGCTGAAGGAGTATTTCACTCAAACCTAGTATAACCCTTCATCCATCATACAGTTGCTAGATACCCAAGCCTTGCAATATGAGATTAAATCAAACACAATCCAAATGCTTCCCTGTTTCTATGGGAACCTGAGCGATGACTGGTGTGATCGGAAGCGTGTCGTTAACCCCTTCAGAACACTAGTTTAAACATTTATAAATTTTTTTGATTCTCAAACAACTACTAACGCAATAAATGGGTGAGAACGGGTTGTATCCATAGGAAAGCAAGTGAAAAATTAATACATACTCAAATCCAGACAAGATAACACAAGAGGGAAGTGCAGAATTATAAACATTAATTAATTAAATTGAGGAAAATATAGAATTTGAACAGTACTAAAAGTTAAATGTGCAGAAACATAAATAAATACAAAAATAAATTAACAAAAGAAACGAAATAAAAATCTGTAATCCGATCAGAGGTAGCAGTCTACGAATCTCTCATTTGACCCCCGAACTTCTCGAGCTAGGCCTTCCGTCTTACCTGGCCAAATTGCAGATCTGCAGAAAATAAAACAAAGATCAAACGGAATGAAAATAAATTGTAGAAAGTAAATAACGAAACTGAAATTGAAAGAACAAAAATTAAAATTAAAATAAAGTAAAAGTGGTTGGGATCCGATTCCAGATGTGGCAGTAGTGGTGTTGGCGAACTGCAAGTAGAAACCCCTCCTCTTACCTGGGCATCCTCCTCTTCCTCTACCCTTAAACTTCTCAAGATCAGCCTTCCTTCTTACCTGGGTGAATTGACCAACAACTTCTACAGGGCCCCTGGGGTCCTTTTTATAGAAAATGGTGGACACAACCGAGAATAGAGAGAAAGAGGGGGCGATAATTGGGTTTTAGCAAAAATATGGGTGCCCTAGGGGTTTTAGATTGAAGGGTTAGGATGGTTCTAGGGTTATCCTAAGGTTGAGAAGAAAAGGAGAAGGCACCCAATATTATGTAAGGCTGAGATTTAATGGCTAAACGCTGAATGGTGAAGATTAGAAGTTAGGTGGCTCCTAGAGTTAGAATGCTAAAAAGAGAGTGCCCTAGAATGGATGGTGGAGATTAGAAGGGATGGAAGGTGAGGATTTAGCAGTTAGGGGCGGCTAGGGATTGTTAAGAGTGAAAAGAATGGGTTAAAAGGCGCCCTAGGGTTTCCTAAGGCGTAGAGAGCATGCTAATACAGTAGGAGGGGCGCCAAATTGGGTTTAGCAGTTAGGAGGCGCCCTCCTACTTTCAGTTTTTCACAAAAGCATCCCCTCTCTCAGTTGGACTTCATACTAGCTTCCCAAAATCTACATTTCAGCCATGAAAACTTTCCAGTTTTCCCCAAAATTTGCACAGAGACCCTTAGATGCCACAACATTGCATTTAACTAGGAAAAGGGCACATCTTGACTATTCTAAGGCTGAAAATACCCCTGAGTTGATGCCCTTAAGGCATCAAAATGCAGAGTTATCAAGGACCCATACAAACACATAAACGAGTTTCTAGAAATCTGTTCCATTGTAAGGACCCAAAACTTTAATGATGATGCCCTTAGATTAAATCTTTTCCCCTTCTCTTTGAAAGAAAAGGCCAAGCACTGGTTGGGAACTATAGGGAGACCTATTAGAACTTGGGCAAAAATGCAACAAGAATTCCTTAGAAATTTCTACCCTATAGGACGAACCAACACCATGAGAAGAGCCATCACTGGATTCACCCAAACACTGGGTGAACAAATTAAAGAGTCTTGGGAGAAAATGAAGGAGTTGAAGAGAAAACGCCCACACCATGGCCTGTCTCAGTGGCAAATTGTCCAAGCCTTCTATGAAGGTTTAACTGATCAATACAGACAAATGGTGGATGCATCTTGTGGGGGGGCATTTATGAGCAAAAGTGAGGATGAAGCATATGCTCTTTTTGAGACATTGAGTGAAAACTCCATCAACAATGCATCCTTGTATTCCTATGAAATGTTGGTGGGACCCTCAAAGAGGGCAGGGCTCTACGAAATCAGGAACAGTATAGGGCCCGAGGCAAGAATGGACCTGAATACAATCTCTAGAAAATTGGACAGGGTAGATCTTCTAGCCCAAAAGCTTGATCAATTCTTCACCTATAACCAGCAATCGAGCCCATCTACACCCTATCCTGAAGTTTGTTCCATTTGTACCAGCTCGGCCCACCAGGTTGATGATTGTCCCACGACGGCCCAGTTTTCACCGTTTATCCAAGAACAGGTTCAGGTAGCTGATAACTCTGCATTTTGATGCCTTAAGGGCATCAATTCAGGGGTATTTTCGGACTTAGAGTAGTCAAATTGTGTCCTTTTCCCAGTTAATTTCAATGTTGTGACCTTTGAGGGTCTCTGTGCAAAACTGGGAAGTTTTTATGGCTGAAATGCGACTTTTGGGAAGCTGGTGTGATGTCCAACTAAGAGAGGGGGTGTTTTTGTGAAAAACTGAGAGCAGGAGGGCGCCTCCTATCTACTAAACCCAGTTTGGCGCCCCTTCTACTGTATTAGCATGCTCCCCATGCCTTAGAAAACCCTAGGGCGCCTTTTAACCCATTCTTTTTATTCTTAGCAAACCCTAACCGCCCCTGGGTGTTTAATCTCCATCCTCTACTTCTTCTAATCTCCACCACTCATTCTAGGGCACTCTTTTTGTGGCTTTTAAACCCTAGGGTGCCACCTAACTACTAATCCTCATCATTCAGCCCCTCACCACTAGATCTCAGCCCTCCACCCCATCATATATCTCAGCCATCCACTCTAGGGCGTTACCCACTCTTCTAATTTCCACCTTTCAACCCTAGGTGCCTCAATCTCCTCCATTCATTTCTGGGTGCCCAAATCTGAGCAATACATACTATTGGGCGCCCTCTCCTTCTATTCTCAGCCTTAGGATCACCCCAAAACCATCCTAAACCTTCATTAGAAACCCTAGGGCGCCCATAACTTTGCTAAAACCCAACTGCCGCCACTTCTTTCTCTTTTATCCCAATTGTATCCACCCTTCTCTATAAAAAGGACCCAAGAGCTCCTGAGAAAGGGTTGGATTTTGCCCCAGGTAAGATGAAAGGCTGATCTTGAGAAGTTCAAGGGTAGAGGAAGAGGAGGATGCCCAGGCAAGAGGAGGGGTTCCTACTTGCAGTTCGCCAATACCACTACTGCCACCTCTGGAATCGGATCTCAACCACTTTTACTTTATTTTAGTTTTAATTTTTGTTCTTTCAATTCCAGTTTCGTTATTTACTTTCCGCAATTTATTTTCATTCCATTTCATCTTCGCTTTATTTTCTGCAGATTTGAAATTCGGCCAGGTAAGATGGAAGGCCAAGCTCGAGAAGTTCGAGGGTCAAAGAAGAGATTTGGAGACTACTACCTATGATTGGATTATAGATTTTTATTTCATTTCTTTTATTAATTTATTTTTGTATTTATTTATGTTTCTGCACATTTAACTTTTAGTACTATTTGAATTCTATTTTTTTCTCAGTTTGATTAATTAATTTTTATATTTATGCACTTTCCTCTTGTGTTCTCTTGTCTGGATTTGAATGTATATTAATTTTTTCCTTGCTTCCCTGTGGATACGACCCGTTCTCATCCCTTTACTGCGTTAGTAGTTATTTGAGAGTCGGAAAAATTATAAATGTTTAAACTAGTGTTCAGAAGTGATTAACAACACGCTTCCGGACACACCAGTAGCCTAGAGTTTCTCGAGGCCCAATGTTGACCCATTCTCAAATACTTACAACCCTGGGTGGAGAAATCACCCTAACTTTTCTTGGAGGACACATCAACCTAACACACAATCCCAGTAGTACCACCCATCTAAGTCTATGGCCCAGCAATTTCAGAGGCCATAAGTGCAAAGCCAATTCCAACAGATGTACCCTAGGAACCAACCGGTCCAACCTTATTAGGCTTACCCACAACCTCCTTAGACCCATACAGTTGATGACCAATTCATGTAACTTCAGCAGCTGATCCTAACTCAGCAGTAGTCCATCGCTAGATTAGAGAGCCAAATAAGACAGCTTGCCGAAGACAATGTGAGGAGAGAAGTAGGGCAACTACTTAGTCAACCGGTTGTGAATCCTAGAAATCAACCATCGGGTTTTCCCCCACAGCAGATTCAACCACCTCCTAAGAACTCTCAGTTTGAAAATGCCAAAACTATCACAACTTTAAGGAGTTGGAGGATTTTAGAAGACCCATATGAGAAAAAGAGAGTTAATGAAGAAGAAAAAGAGCAAGAAGACCATAAGTTGGGGGGGGGGGGAAGAAAAAGGAAAGGAAAATTTAGAAGAAGAGCCTATAATGAACTGACTTATAGTTTCCTTTCCCACCGCACTCACAACCAGGCCGTTGCGAAAGACAAAAGAGACTCGCAACGAGGGGATCAAGGAGTTATTCAAACAAGTCCATATTAACATCCCTCTCCTTGACACGATTCAACATGTCCTGACCTACGCCAAGTTCTTGAAAGAACTATGTACTCAAAAGTGGGAGCCACGATCGGCCCCACAAAAAGTGATGCTCTTGGCAGATGTTAGTAAGGTTCCCCTAAACCAACTTCCCTAGAAAATGAAAGACCATGGTGCTCCTCTCATAAGCTGTGTCATCTCTGGAATCACTTTCGATTGGGCTAGTGTATCCAGAAACGTGTTGTTAACTACTTTGGAACACCAGTTTCAATATTTATAAATTTTTTCGATTCTCAAAATAACTAGAAATGTAGTTTGTGGTGAGAAAGGGGTCGTATCCACAGGGAAGCGAGGGAAAAATCGTTACGTACTTAAATCCGGGCAAAATAACACGATTGGAGATTGTAGAAACACACAATTTAATTAATTGAACTGGAATTCATTAAAATAAAATTCTAACAATGCTGAAAGTGAAACTTGCAAAAAGATAAATAAATATCAGAAATAAATAAATAAATAAAACTAAATAAAAAGTCTGCAACTCGATCAAAGGTAGTAGTCTCCGGATCTCTCCTTTGACCCTCGAACTCCTCGAGCTAAGCCTTCCGTCTTACCTGGCCGAATTTCAGATTTGTAGAAAGGAAGACAAAATTTAAACTTGACAAAATTAAATTGCAGAAATAAAAATAAGAACTGAAAATTAAAGAACAGAAAGTAAATCTAAAACTAATGGAAAATTGGTTGGGATCCGAATCCAGAGGTGGCAATAGTGACTAAGCGAACTGCAAGAAGGAACCCCTCCTCTTGCTTGGGTGTTCTCCTCTTCCTCTACCCTTGTACTTCTCAAGAACAACCTTCCGTCTTACCTGGGGGCAAAATCCAACCCCTTCTCAGGACCCCTTGGGTCCTTTTTATTGAGAAGGGTGGATAAAACTGGGATTAGAGAGAAAGAGGGGGGCGACAGCTGGGTTTTTGTAGAAATATGGGCACCCTAGGGTTGAGAATGAAGGGTTAGGATTTTTCAAAGGTGATCCTAAGGTTGAGAAGAGAAGGAGAAGACACCCAATATTATGTAGGGCTGAGATTTGGGCACCCATAATTGGATGGTGGAGATTTAGGCACTTAGGGCTGAAAGCTGGAGATTAAAAGGAGTGGGTGGCGCCCTAGGGTTAGAATGCTAAAAAGAGGGTGCCCTAGAATGGAGGGTGGAGATTAAAAGGAATGGAAGGTGAGGATTTAGCAAGTTAGGGGTGGATAGGGTTTGTTAAAGATGAAAAGAATGAATAGGGAGGTGCCCTAGGGTTTGCTAAGGAGAGGGGAGTATGCTAATACAGTAGAAGAGGTGCCATTCTGGGTTTAGCAGATAGGAGGCGCCCTCCTGTGCTCAATTTTTCATAAAAACACCCCGCTCTCAGGTGGAATTCACACCAACTTCCCAAAAACTGCATTTCAGCCTTGAAACTTCCCTAGTTTTCCCAAGATTTGCACAGAGACCCTCAGAGGTCACAATATTGAATTTAACTAGGAAGAGAGGACATTTTGACTATTCTAAGGCCTAAAATACTCCTGAACTGATGCCCTTAAGGCATCAAACTACAGAGTTATCACACCCCCCAACTTAACCATTGTTAGTCCCTTAGCAATGCAGCCTTAAAATTACACTGAGTAAAGAGATCATTCCATTGCAAGATCATCATTGACAAAATTAGCCAAGTATCTTGATTTCAGAATTCTCAAACTTTGTATAGATCAGTATTGGGCATAAGGGGTAAAACTGTCTTGCTTTGAACATTATAGGAAGTTGGCTTAAAAACTTATATACCCTTCCATTTGCAGACTATCTCGATAAGCTGAGATTGATTTTTAAAATTAGGCGGGTATTCTTCTTATCATTTCTGATAGTGGATTTCTACCCCTGAACTTGATATGCACACTTATTTTTATTGCTACCTTCCACCATTTGACGTGAATCTCGGCACTTGCCTTAGGTGAAGAGACCCGATTACTAAGTGTTCGGTGATTGTCTTTGGCATTCCCTTTCCTATTTGACGTGAATCTCGACACTTAACTAAGGTGAAGAGACCCGGTTACTAAGTCTAGGGTGTTCATTGACCTTTTATTCTCTTTTTTTTTTTTTGAAACACTATTCAGGATAGTCCACTGTCTCTAATGACTTGAAGAATTGTTGTCTAATTTCTCAATCTTTTTCTTCTTATCCTACTAGGGGCAAACTTGGGAGTACTTTCCAATTTCTAAACAGTTTCGACAATATTCAAATAAGACCAATTTTGAGTCCTATCACTTGCTACCAATTTCTACAAAATTCAATATTCTTCTATCAGTTTTCTCAACTTTTTCTATTTGCGAATCTCTTTTAATGGAAAAACTTAAAAATTTCTCAGTAAAATTTTTAGTTATGCATTTCTAAAGGCTTAGCTTCAATTTTTTTCTCTCTCTTTCCTCACCCCCCAACTTAAGTGCCATTGTTCCTAATGGCATGACTTGGATGTTGCAAAGGACTTGGGCCAAAGGGAACAATCAAGAGGGTTTTTCCAAGGGGTTCAAGGTCTGCCAATTGGTCTCGAATCAAGAAAAGATACAAAAACTCTAATCCTACAAACAACTAGAAACTACGTTGGGTTGCCTGGTGTGTTAGGAAGTGTGTCGTTAAACACTTCGGAACACTAGTTTAAACATTTATAATTTTATTCCGATTCTCAAACAACTACTAATGCAGTAAAGTGATGAGAATGGGTCGTATACATAGAGAAGTGAGGGAAAAATTAATACACTCAAATCCGAACAAGAGAACACAAGAGGGAAGTGCAGAAATATAAAAATTAATTAATTAAACTGAGAAAAATATAGAATTCGAACAGTACTGAAAGTTAAAAGTGCAGAAACATAAATAAATACAGAAATAAATTAACAGACAAAATGAAATAAAAATCTGTAATTCAATCAGAGGTAGGAGTATCTGGATCTCTCCTTTGACCCTCGAACTTCTCGAGTTAGGCCTTCTGTCTTACCTGGCCGAATTGCAGATCTGTAGAAAATAAAAAAAATATCAAACAAAGTGAAAATAAATTGCAGAAAGTAAATAATGAAACTAGAATTGAAAGAACAAAAATTAAAACTAAAATAAAGTAAAAGTGGTTGGGATCCAATTCCAGAGGTGGCAGTAGTGGTGTTGGCAAACTGCAAGTAGGAACCCCTCCTCTTGCTTGGACGTTCTCCTCTTCCTCTACCCTTGAACTTATCAAGATCAGCCTTCCATGTTACTTGGGTGAAGAATCCAACCCTTTCTTAGGAGCTCTTGGGTCCTTTTTATAGAGAAGGGTGGATACAACTGGAATTAGAGAGAAAGAGGGGGGTGGCAGCTGAGTTTTAGCAAAAATATGGGTGCCCTAGGGTTTAGAATGAAGGATTAGGATGGTTCTAGGGTAATCCTAAGGCTGAGAAGAAAAAGAGAAAGCACCCAATGTTATGTAAGGCTGAGATTTAGTGGCTAAAGGTTGAATGGTGAAGATTAAAAGTTAGGTGGCTCTTCAGTGTCAGCCTTAACAGGATAAATCTCCCCAGATCTATCCAACGGTTGTGAACATTCTAAACTAACATAAGTCTCTTAAGTGTCCAGTTTAAGGGTTTTATACAGAAACACACCACAATAACATGAATCAAATATGTACTTTATTCATTTACAATAAATGTCATAATGTACATCATTCTGATTGGAGCTAAGGGCACACACTGTCTAACAATAACAACTTCTGATGAATTATCATGAACAAGCATCAAAGATATTAGGTTGAATGAAAATAGAAAAGACTGGTAAATAATAAGGACTTGCTTCTAGCAAGCATGGGATCAAAATTCAATTTGACTAGGCTGTGAGTTGATGTTGCATTCCACTAGCCACTAAGAATATTGTTTGTTGAGAATGGTGCAAAGAATATCAGTATGAAGAATTAAGAATTACTATTTATGTTGTTGCATTTAGCATATATTGACCCTATTCGAATCAAAACCAATTTGGACTGGTTGAATGATCCAATAAGATAATGTTGAATTGGACCAATCTAAACCTAATGGACTTCATCCATCTGTAATGGACTCTCATATTGGTCTGGATCAGATTGGACCAATATCCAATCCACTGACAACCCTATGTGTAAACAATCAAATTGGACTAGGTTGGGTTGAACCAATATCTATTCTCTTGATAGAAGATAAGATTGGGACTGTCAATGGACTATGTTTGGGTTGGACACAATCTAAATTAAAACCAAATTGAACAAGTTGGATAGTACAATAAGACAGTGGATTGGACCAATCCAATCCAATCCAGGTTGGATAGTCCAATAAGACAATGGATTGGACCAGCCCAATCCGGTCCAGGTTGAACAGTCCATTAAGATGGTGGATTGGACCATTCCAATCCAGTCCAAGTTGGACAATCCAATAAGACAATGGATTGGACCAGTCCAATCCGGTCTAGGTTGAACAGTCCAATAAGATAGTTGATTGGATTAGTCCAATCTAGTCTAAGTTGGTTAGCAATATGATAGTGGATTGAACCAGTCCAATCTGGTTGAATAAGACGGTGGATTGGACATCCCATTTGTCATTTCATGTTGTATTTTGTTGTTTCTACTTATTTTTTTTGTCCCAAGATATCTTTAACCTCGTGGCAAACTTTCCTATTAGGGTGCTTGATTTTTTCTTTCAAAAATTCTAATTCTAGTTGAGATTATTAGTATAGTTTTTATTGGTACTGAAGTATATATTTTGCTATATTTGTTGCTCTATAAACTGGGCATCAGTTTTGCCCATTTGTGATAGGTGAAAATCTTATTCACAACTTATTTTCCTTCCCCAAAATGATATGCTTCTTTTTTCTTTTTATGAAAGAATCACATGCTACTTGTTGAAGCATCTTTAGTTTGCTTACTTGATGTGGTTTCACTATCCTCATAGATGTTTGTTGTGGTTGGTAGCAAGTGGTTTGTTCCTTAATAGTTGGTAATGACACTGGCCATTCTACATTTGTTGTGGTTGGATCACATGGTCTATTCTTTGGGAGGGTTTCCTGTTTGGATCACGTATATGGTCTATTATTTGATATTTTGTTTTACATTCATATAAGGACTGTAAGATGAATGCCAAAATGTTCATTGATGTGTAATGATGAGAAAGGTGTCGATCTCACAAAGACTAGATCATATTACCAAATAAATTCTAAACTATCCTAAGTTGAACTCGTGAATCAATTGAGTGAATAAAAACTAAAAGAATTAATGCAAATCCAAGAACATAATAAAAACTGAATTGATGGATGAATGCAACTAGGCTTTAGATTTCATTAAATCAATGTTATATAATTACCTATTTAATCCAACTCAAGACCGAAATTACCCTAAGGTATATTAAAGTTATTTGCATGTAATGGTGAATTTCCCTAAATTAATTAATAAGCTTTCTCAAGTCATATTAATCCCTTATTAATCCAATTCTACCATCGAATTTCTAAGTGGCTGTCCAAAGAAAAAATAAGCATTAATTTCTTTGGAAACCTCTAATCGTAGAAAGGGATTTGACTCACTAAGCTTCCTTGATTCCCACACATGAGCTAATCATCTTTCAATATCATAGTCTATCATGCCACTTTTATTGCCTAGGGATCTAATTCATAACAATCCTTCGTTCAGTCATGCATGAATCATCAAATCATTAAAAGATTGGCCAATTCTTTTAAAACATTAATCATAGCAATAAAAATTACTCATGCAAATAATAAAGGTCTTGAATTGAATTAAGCAAATAACTATATAATCTTAAGATCAAAATCCATCTAAACCCTAACTAAGAGAATTTAGCTAGACATCATTAAATTCAATATACTCAAGAAAATTAAAGGGGAAACACAACAAGAGCACATCAAAGAATGAATAGAATAATAAGAAAACTTTAGCCTTTGAAGGTAGAAGACAAGTGCAGCAACTAAGCCTTTCTCCCTCTTGAATTCAGATTCTTTCTCTCCTCTTGTGGGGTGTTGAAATTACTTCCTCTTCTCTTCTGATGTGCTGGGACTGCTTCCTCTTATCTTTTCTACTGAATTCTCTCTAAGGATGTGCCTCATTGCCGTGAGTCTATGGTCCTTTTTATAGTGCAGCCTCCCCTCAATTGCTTCTCAATACAAACTCCTAATTCAATAGTCTTTATCTCAATTGAATTCCTATCTTTTCTGCATTGCCAACTGCTAGACCCAAAAATTGTATCTCGAATTGCACTTGGTTGGCGGTGGAATTAGGTTGAGTAATAAACACAAGAGTTGTAGCCCTATCTCTTAGATTTAATTAGCCATTTGAATCACCTCAGTCCGAGTTGTAGGAAGAAAGTTATTCCCAAAATACAGGAACTATATCAAAACAGGAAATTTTCCAATTTTTGTGCATACATATCAAATCCAATTTCAATGGATTCTCTCCTTCATGGCTACATCATGGAGCATCATTGTTGCATGGTCCTTCCTCTATGATTATCTTGATCAATTAAATCGAAC
Source organism: Nelumbo nucifera (assembly GCF_055504915.1). NCBI lineage: Eukaryota > Viridiplantae > Streptophyta > Magnoliopsida > Proteales > Nelumbonaceae > Nelumbo > Nelumbo nucifera. The sequence goes on along the minus strand of NC_142649.1, from coordinate 139,328,412 downwards.
TCCTCCTTAAAATTGCACAATTAAGCTTCGAATCATCTTGCAAGACAATTTCATCATAATTAGTGCAATACCATGCTAATTCCAAAAACATTATTACCAAAATCATCATGTTATAGATATGAAAGTATGTACAAATATAGGCTTATCAAATACCCCCAAACTTAGCTTTTAATCGTCCTCGATCAAAATATGAATAAAATCATACTTAAGTTCATGAATTGATCATGCTTTCCTTATCTTGATTTTCCAAAGTAAATGCCTCAAAGATTGAATAAGGTATATAACTTAGAAAGCATTCAAAATACCATCCAAGAATTATTGTGAATCTTATGCTAACAAAATCTCATCATGAAAATTAAGTGTGTGTGTGTGTGTGTGTGTTTTGCTAATTTTTGAGTGTCATGCATGCTTCTTAGCTCAAATTAAGCAAACCAATGGGTCTTTGAAATTTTTGGATATTCCATAGGCTTGCTCTTCATAGTCCTTCTCCACTAATATAAACAATCATAAAACTTTAGATCAATAGGTCTTTATTAAACTTGTAATGTTAGGCCTAGGTAGGGGCTATCAAAGAAATGATAAGGAATTACAAAGCAAGAGAGCATAGAAGGATATGCACATATAAATGTAATCTCCAGATATCCCCATATTCTTTATTTTTCACATGTATTACAACCCCCAAACTTATTTCTTTTGATCTTCTTAGGGAGTGAATAAACTTTTCAGCACATAATTTTAGGCTCATGATATATTTTTGAAGTCTCTTGTCTTTCTTTCTCAACACATTTTTTTTTTCTTTTTCTTTCATCTTCCCTTCTTTCATTCATCAACATCATTGCGCAAAAATAAGCTCTCTTAAAGGGTAGATCATGGTTTTTTGGCTTTAACAGGTTAAGTACAATGAGTGTTAAAGAAAAGAATTTGAATAGTGGCTAATCATATGCTTTGCATATGCCATTCTTTCGAAAATGCTCAAAAGGGTAACTAAGGATTGAAAAATATCAATGTTGGCTTGAAAAGGCTCAAACGATCCAAAGATGGCCTAAATCATCTCCAAAGTAATATGTTGTCTAGGATTTCGCCTCAAAGGCTAATCAAACAAGTTTTAGAATATCACATAATGATCATATTGTTTTATATAACTCACATAATCATTCACCAAGTTGTATACAATTCACAAGATCATGGCATAATGTGCTCAAGAATTTTAACTTTCATGATACAATAGAGTTAACATGAGAATCAATTAATCCTCAGGATTAGCATTTATCTTCATTTTCTAAGTCATATTCGATTTTAATCAAGAATTTATCATAAACTTTTATTCATCAAGAAAAATTCAGCAATCACATACTTAAGGTAAAGCATATTTCGAAAAAAAAATTTGGTGCAATCATACCATGCTCATGCTCTCGGGTTCACAAAAATTGCAATCTCCTCCCCCCAAACTTAAATTTAACATTGTCCTCAATGTTAAATAAATTTAAGAGCAAAAAGAAGGGAAAGAAACTTCGTTTCGAGTTGGTCTTGGTTTCAACTATACATGCTGAAATTTCCTATCCATAGACTACAAAATTGTAACTTACCTTTCATCAATCAAAACAGAAAAAAAAATAGCAATAACAAGAGAAAGCAAAAATTAAAACAAAACTTAAAAGGAAATAAAAAAACATGAAACAACTAGAAATCCTAAAGTGCATAAATGAAAAATATAGTTCTAAGTTATATTTGTTAGCATGATTCTGTTTCCATTTTCATGGATCCTTCAAGTGAATGGTGGACTTGAAGAAAGGATAATGTCCACCATCAATGTAAAGCTTCAATCTTTGCCCATTGACTTTGAAAATCCCCTTAGTTTCATTAGATACTTCAATTGCACCATGAAGAAAAACTATATTTACAATGTACGGACCACTTCATCTTGACTTTAGTTTGTCGGGAAAAAGCTTCAATCTAGAATTATAAAGAAGAACCTTGTCTCCAACTGTGAAATCTTTATTTTTAATGTGTGCATCATGCCATGCCTTGGTTCTTTTTTTATGAATTCTAGAATTCTCATAAGCTTGGTGCCGCCATTCTTCAAGTTCATTCAATTGCATCTTTCTTTGTTCATCTACAACTTGCAAATCAAAGTTAAGCAGTTACATTGCCCAATATGCTTTCTGCTCTAATTCAACAGGGAGGTGACAAACCTTACCAAACACCAACCTATAAGGAGACATTCCAATGGGTGTTTTGAAAACTGTCCTATAGGCCCAAAGTGCATCATCCAATTTCATTGACCAATCCTTTTTAGATAAGCTCACATTCAATTTCAAAATACCTTTTAATTTCCTATTTGAAATTTCTATTTGTCCACTAGTTTTGGGATGATAGTGGGTAGCAATCTTACGGGTAACACCAAATTTAATTAATAAATTATCAAACTTTTTATTACCAAAGTGTTTACCTCGATTACTAATGATAGCCCTCGGTGTACAAAACCTAGTAAAAATATTTTTTTTCAAGAATTTGATTACAACCTTAGCATCATTAATGGGACATTCAATTGCTTCCACCCATTTACTCACATAATCAATAGCAACAAGTATATACTCATTATTGAAGGATTTTGGAAAATGACCCATGAAATCAATGCCCTAAACATAAAAAAAAATCACAAATAAGAATATTGTTTAGGGGCATCTCATTTTTTCTTAATATATTACCCGTCTGTTGGTATCAATCACAAGAACTTGCGTAGGCATAAGCATCATTGAATAATGTAGGCCAATAAAAGCCACATTGTATAACCTTCGTCGTCATCTTGGATGGTCCATGGTGTCCACCTGCTTCTTTGTCATGACAAAAGCTAAGTATACTCCGCACATCTTCCGTTGGTATGCATCTTCTCACCATGCCATCTGCATAAATCTTGTATAGATACGGTTCCTTCCAAAGATAGTGCCTAACATCAAATAAAAATTTCTTCTTTTGATGAAAAGAAATGTTAGGGGGCAACTCGTCACCTACAAAAAAATTAGCAAAATCAGCACACCACGGTTCATCATTATCATGCACAAAACATAGTTTCTCATTAGAAAATTTATCATGCAAAGGGTGTTCATCAATGCTCTCCACATACTCCCCATTCAATGTTGACAACTGATCAGCTACCATGTTTTCGATGCCTTTCTTATCTTTGATTTCTAGGTCAAATTCTTGCAACAACAAAATCCATCTTATCAACCTAGGTTTTGCATCTTTTTTAGCAAATAAATACTTCCATGCAGAATGGTCAGTATAGACAATCACTTTAGACAATATCAAATAAGGTCTAAATTTTTCAATAACAAATATTACATCAAATAGTTCATTTTCAGTAGTTGTATAATTTCTTTGTGCCTTATTCATGGTTCTACTTGCATAATAAATGGTATGAAATTTCTTATCAATTCTTTGTCCTAAAACTGTGTCTAAAGTATCATCACTTGCATCACACATGATCTCAAAAAGCAAATTCCATATGGGGGCCGAAACTATGGGAGCTTGGATCAATTTCTCTATTAATCAATTAAATGCAAGCAAACAAGCACTATCAATCACAAACGGTGTGTCTTTCACTAAAAGATTAGTTAGAGGCTTAGCAATTTTAGAAAAGTCCTTAATGAACCTTCTATAAAAATATGCATGTCCCAAAAAACCTCTAACTTCTTTTAAGCACGGCTAATTCAGGCAAGTGTACCTTAGTCAAATGTGCGTATAATGATGAGAAAAGTATCAAACCCACAAAGACTAAATCACAGTTCCAAATCAATTTTAAACTAACCTAAGTTGAACTCGTGAATCAATTAAGTGAATAAAAACTAAAAGAATTAATGCAAATCCAAAAACTTAATAAAAACTGAATTGATGGATGAATGCAGCTAGGGTTTATATTTCACTAAATCAAGGTTATATAATTACCTATTTAATCCAACTCAAGACCGAAATTACCCTAAGGTATATTAAAGTTATTTGCATGTGATGGTGGATTTCCCTAAATTAATTAATAAGCTTTCTCAAGTCATATTAATCCTTTATTAATCCAATTCTACCATTAAATTTCTAAGTGGTTGTCAAAAGGAAAAATAAGCATTTTCTTTGGAAACTTCTAATCGTAGAAGGGGATTTGACTCACTAAGTATCATTGATTCCCACACATGAGATAATCATCTTTCGATATCATAGTCTATCATGCGATTTTTATTGCCTAGGGATCTAATTCATAACAGTCCTTTAGTTAGCCATGCATGAATCATCCAATCATTAAAATATTGGCCAATTCTTTTAGAGCATTAAGCATAGCAATGAAAATTCCTCATGCAAATAATAAAGGTTTTGAATTGAATTAAACAAATAACTATATAATCTTAAGATCAAAATCTATCTAAACCCTAACTAAGAGAATTTAGCTAAATATCATTAAATTCAATATACTCAAGAAAATTAAAGGGGAAACATATCAAGAACACATCAAAGAATGAATAGAATAATAAGAAAACATTAGCCTTTGAAGGTAGAAGACAAGTGCAGCAACTAAGCCTTTCTCCCTCTTGAATTCGGATTCTTTCTCTCCTTCTCTAGCGTGCTGAAATTGCTTCATCTTCTCTTCTGATGTGTTGAGACTGCTTCCTCTTATCTTTTCTTCTTAATTCTCTCTAAGGATGTGCCTCATTGCCTTGAGTCTATGGTCCTTTTTATAGTGCAGCCTCCCCTCAATTGCTTCTCAATACAAACTCCTAATTCAATAGTTTTTATCTTAATTAAATTCCTATCTCTTCTACACTGCCAACTGTCAGACCCGAAAATTGTATCTCGAATTACACTTGGTTGGTGGTGGAATTAGGTTGAGTAATAAACACAAGAGTTGTAGCCCTATCTCTTAGATTTAATTATCCGTTTGAATCACCTCAATCCGAGTTGTAGGCAGAAAGTTATTCCCAAAATATGGGAACTATATCAAAACAAGAAATTTCCCGATTTTGTGCATACATATCAAATCCTATTTCAATGGATTCTCTCATTCATGGCTACATCATCGAGCATCATTGCTGCATGGTCCTTCCTCTATGATTATGTTGATCAATTAAATTGAACTCCTCCTTAAAATTGCACAATTAAGCTCCAAATCATCTTCTAAGACAATTTCATCATAATTAGTGCAATACCATGCTAATTCCAAAAACATTATTACCAAAATCATTAAGTTAGAGGTATGAAAACGACCCATGAAATCAATGCCCTAAACATAAAAAAAATCACAAATAAGAATATTGTTTAGGGGCATCTCATTTTTTCTTAATATATTACCCATCCGTTGGTATCAATCACAAGAACTTACATAGGCATAAGCATCATTGAATAATGTAGGCCAATAAAAGCCACATTGTATAACCTTCGTCGTCATCTTGGATGGTCCATGGTGCCCACCTGCTTCTTTGTCATGACAAAAACTAAGTATACTCTGCACCTCTTCCTTTGGTATGCATCTTATCTCCGTGCCACCTATACAAATCTTGTATTGATATGGTTCCTCCCAAAGACAGTGCCTTATATCAGATAAAAATTTCTTTTTTTGATGAAAAGAAATGTTAGGGGGCAGCTCATCACGTACAAGAAAATTAGCAAAATTAGCAAACCACGGTTCATCATTATCATGCGCAAAACATAATTTCTCATCAGGAAATTCATAATGCAAAGGGTGTTCATCCATGCTCTCCACATACTCCCCATCTAATTTAGACAAATAATCAACTACCATGTTTTTTATGCCTTTCTTGTCTTTGATTTCTTGGTCAAATTCTTGCAACAATAAAATCCATCTTATCAACCTAGGTTTTGCATCTTTTTTAGCAAGTAAATACTTCAATGCAAAATGGTCAGTATAAACAATCACTTTAGACAAGATCAGATAAGGTCTAAATTTTTCAATAGCAAATATTACAACAAATAGTTCTTTTTCAGTTGTTGTATAATTTCTTTGTGCCTTATTCATGGTTCTACTTGCATAATAAATGGTATAAAATTTCTTGTCTATTCTTTGTCCTAAAACTGCGTCTAAAGTATCATCACTTGCATCACACATGATCTCAAAAGGCAAATTCCATATGGGGGCCAAAACTATGGGAGATTGGATCAATTTCTCTTTTAAACAATTAAATGCATGCAAACAAGCACTATCAATCACAAACGGTGCGTCCTTCACTAAAAGATTAGTTAGAGGCCTAGAAATTTTAGAAAAGTCCTTAATGAACCTTCTATAAAAACCTACATGTCCCCAAAAACCTCTTACTTCTTTTAAGCACAATTAATTCAGTTAAGTGTACCTTAGTCAAATGTGCGTATAATGATGAGAAAAGTGTCAATCCCACAGAGACTACATCGCAGTACCAAATCAATTTTAAACTAACCTAAGTCGAACTCGTGAATCAATTGAGTGAATAAAAATAAAAGAATTAATGCAAATCCAAGAACTTAATAAAAACTAAATTGATGGATGAATGCAGCTAGGGTTTATATTTCACTAAATCAAGGTTATATAATTACCTATTTAATCCAACTCAAGACCGAAATTACCCTAAGATATATTAAAGTTATTTGCATGTGATGGTGGATTTCCCTAAATTAATTAATAAGTTTTCTCAAGTCATATTAATCCTTTATTAATCCAATTCTACCATTAAATTTCTAAGTGATTGTCAAAAGGAAAAATAAGCATTTTCTTTGGAAACCTCTAATCGTAGAAGGGGATTTGATTCACTAAGCATCATTGATTCCCACACATGAGATAATCATCTTTCGATATCATAGTCTATCATGCGATTTTTATTGCCTAGGGATCTAATTCATAACAATCCTTTAGTTAGCCATGCATGAATCATCCAATCATTAAAAGATTGGTCAATTCTTTTAAAGCATTAAGCATAGCAATAAAAATTCCTCATGCAAATAGTAAAGGTCTTGAATTGAATTAAACAAATAACTATATAATCTTAAGATCAAAATCCATCTAAACCCTAACTAAGAGAATTTAGCTAAATATCATTAAATTCAATATACTCAAGAAAATTAAAGGGGAAACATATCAAGAACACATCAAAGAATGAATAGAATAATAAGAAAACATTAGCCTTTGAAGGTAGAAGACAAGTGTAGCAAGTAAGTCTTTCTCCCTCTTGAATTCAGATTCTTCCTCTCTTTTTTTCTGGCGTGTTGAAATTGCTTCCTCTTCTCTTCTGATGTGCTGAGACTGCTTCCTCTTCTCTTTTCTGCTGAATTCTCTCTAAGGATGTGCCTCATTGCCTTGAATCTATGGCCTTTTTTATAGTGCAGCCTCCCCTCAATTGCTTCTCAATACAGATTCCTAATTCAAAACAAATTAGGTCTCCTAGTCTTTATCTCAATTGAATTCCTATCTCTTCTGCACTATCAACTGCTAGACCCAAAAATTGTAGCTCGAATTGCACTTGGTTGGCGGTGGAATTAGGTTGAGTGATACACACAAGAGTTGTAGCCCTATCTCTTAGATTTAATTATCCATTTGAATCACCTCAATCCGAGTTGTAGGTAGAAAGTTATTCCCAAAATTCGGGAACTATATCAAAACAAGAAATTTCCCAATTTTTGTGCATACATATCAAATCCAATTTCAATGGATTCTCTCCTTCATGGCTACACCATGGAGCATCATTGTTGCATGGTCATTCCTCTATGATTATCTTGATCAATTAAATCGAACTCCTCCTTAAAATTGCCCAATTAAGTTCTAAATCATCTTGCAAGACAATTTCATTATAATTAGTGCAATACCATGCTAATTCCAAAAACATTATTACCAAAATCATCAAGTTATAGGTATGAAGATATGTACAAATACATGCTACTTGTTGAAGCATCTTCAGTTTGCTTACTTGATGTGGTTTCAGTATACTCATAGATATTTGTTGTGGTTGGTAGCAAGTGGTTTGTTCCTTAATAGTTGGTAATGTCACCGGCCATTCTACATTTGTTGTGGCCGGATCACATGGTCTATTCTTTGGGAGGGTTGCCTGTTTGGATCACGTTTATGGTCTATTATTTGACATTTTGTTTTACATTCATGCAAGGGTTGTAAGATGATTGCCAAAATGTTCATTCCAGCCATTTATATGCTTCTTATGTTTTTGTTTTCTCATAATCTTCTCTCTTACATTGGATGTTTTGGCCCTTTGCATGAATAGCTTCTCTGCTTCAAACACTTAGTATTTTTTTGAATAAGAGAAGAATTTCGCATAGGTTGTAATTTTTTCCATTTAAAAGGGACAAACAAGCAAAGCTTTGCTTGTGGAAGAGCCAAAACACATGCTATGGTGACAGAAAAGATGATAATTTGTGTCTTATGTATTTGTTATTAGAACTGATCAAAGTGTTTCATGTGTTTTAGGTGCTAATTATTACAGAATAACTCAAGGTTCTGCTTAAGTGGAGCTGAAGGTTATATGGGCTGGTCTTCCTTTTGTGAAAGAAGACATTATTGCATAACTGATACTTATTGCAACTTGCAATTTCTCTATAATTCAATAGTACACATTACTGCATAACTGTATAATATATTCATTGTTACATATACAACAATTGTATAATTCTTGATACAATTTTAATGTAGGCTTTATTTCTGCATTTTTTTTATATTTTTTGAAAATTTTAATAATATATTTCTGCAATTTTTTTATATTTTCTGGGCTTTCATATAATTTTCAATGTTTCATTTAGTTTGGATTGGATTGGAACCGGTTTGTATGGGGTTTGGACCAGATTTGGGCCAATCCATTTGTAAATGGACAAATGTTGGATTGGATGGGATATGATTGGACCAAATCAAGTCCAATTGACAACCTTAGGTGAGAGTTATTACGTTAAATATTAGATTTAATGTAAAGGAATTGAACGAGATGAATAGTAGTTCTAATTACAATAGTTTATGCCTTCAGAATAAGGGACCAAATTCAAAAGGGTATTTTAATCAAGAAGAAATCCATAAACTCATCATTCATGCTTTTAAAAAATAACCAGTAAGTGCGTACATGCTTTGCATGTGGCAATTTATGATGATGATGATGATAAATAATATGTTTCTAAAATTTTTTATATTTTTATGTCTATAAAAAATATTCTTATTTGCCACACTTATTTTTGTTTAATATGACGAGTATATGATATTAGAGATGTATCCAAAATTTTCTACATTTTTTTGTTTTCTTAATTACATTGCGTGTTTTCATATTTTAATAATTTTTATTATTAGTAACTATTACATCAAGAGTTGACACGTTTTGACCCAAAAGGTTAAATTGTTAATTCGCCACCATACAACAAAACAACTCCATTTTTTGGTTGGTTTTAAATTTGTACTTTATTTTTACCATCAATAAAAATAATTATTATTTATGATACATATTTTTTTAATATGGTTAATTAATATAGGATTAAATGAAAGAATGTGAGTTAATCCTAAATGTAAAACTTAATGAAAGGGAATTAAATGAGAAGAAATGTAGTAATTTAAATTAATTACGTTTTATAATCTTATGATTATAGAGACCAAATTCAAAAATAGAAGTATTCTAACTAGAAAAGTAGTTCAAATTACACTCACACTTTGCATGCCTTCCCAATGATGCATTCTTAGATTTAACTCTTTGTGGTAGTTTGGTTTCATAATTCAATGGTCAAGCTCTTTTTACTTTTCCTTTGAAGAATTTAGTGGTCAAATTTGGTTAGCTGACTTGACAAATGAAGTGAAAAGTATTGAGTAAAATACCAAATATTGAGTAATCGGGTAGTTTGTATATTGAAGTATATTTGTCATTGTTTTCTCCTCTCTTTTAATAGAACCCGGTCGCTTTCATAACATATTTGTTTTCAGCAAACTTTCATTTATTTAATTTTTATTAGTCGGGCTACACAAAGGGGCCGTGGGCCGTCTTCCAAATGGGCCAAACTTATAACCCCCCCCCCCCCCCCCCCCCCCCCCCTCCTCCAAACAGCTAGAGAACCTACCAACTGAGACACTATCAATATATATATGGTTATGGCATTTTGAACCACGTGGAATGGAATGAAAGTTCTTAGCTTTTATTAATAGACTTATTCGTATCTCATTTAACAAAAAATAAAGCAAAAAAAATCCAATAATATCTGGAAATTCAACAAAATAATGAAATAATGAGTAATATTTATTGTTGATATAAGAGCAGACATCCATCTCTTTATTTCTCTCTCAAACTGTAAAACAAAATTCTGTAAGAATATCTCCATCAATAGCATAATGCATCCCACTCAGTACCTATCTAGTATACCAGAACAAAGGAACTAATTATAATGCATTTGTGAATTTGGAAGATCTATCTGGGCTCTTCCATGGTAATTGTCACATAGTTTATGGAGTATTGGTTTGTAAGTGTGTTCAAAGGCGAAGAAACAGCAGTGGATTTTCTCACTACAGAAAAAGTAGGTTCTTTGGGCAATGGCAAGGACACGATTTCATTGCTCAGCACTGAAAGAACTGAAGACATTGTTGGTCGCTCAACTGGATCCTCCTGGACGCACAAGAGTCCCACATGAATGCATTTCACAACTTCATTTGGAAGAAATGAATCCTTAATTGATGGATCAATAAGTTCCACAGCTCTACCCTCTATCCACAGTTGCCATGCCTAAAATAGTACATTGATCATTTCTTCTGGAAGAAACTATTTGAACCATGTTGCACCATATAAAGCAAATTAAAAGGGAAAGGTGCTTTTAATACTTACATGTCCCAACAGGGATGGCGTTGGGTTGGTAGAGTTCATGCCTGTGTTCCTTTTACCACTTACAATTTCCAATAGTAGCACTCCAAAGCTGTATACATCTGATTTTTCAGAAAAGATCCCTTTCCAGGCATACTCAGGTGACATATAACCACTGTATGTCATTCCAAAAGATTAAAAAAAAAATGGGTAGCACAAAAAGTATTCAAAATAATGTTAATTAGGATATAAATAAAACTCACTGTGTTCCAACCAATCTACGAGTGTTGGCTTGAGTCTGGCTCAAACCAAATATCTTTGCCATCCCAAAATCTGAAATTTTGGGGTTCATCTCTTCATCCAACAGTATATTGCTTGGCTTTAGGTCCCTGTGGATGACCTTTAATCTAGAATATTTGTGTAGATAAAGAAGACCTTGAGCAATCCCTTCTATGATGTGAAAACGCTTATGCCAATCCAAGGATGCTTGTTTGGTGGGATCTGATGATAGATATTTCCATCACAAGATTCAGATCAACATTGCAATTTAACAGTTAAGAAAAATCAAGTAACTTTTGTAAATCAAATTTCTGATATATGGGTAATTGGGTATTTATAATTATTCTTGATCAGCTAGCCTAAGCATGTTGTATTGATATTAAATTAAAGTCGTAGAAACTGGAACCACTAAAACAATGACCAACCAAACAGAAGTTTGTTCAAGCTTTTGTTCGGCATGTACTCGTATATCAGTATCTTTTCGTTTCCTTGTACACAGCAACCCAAGAGTCTAACAAGATTTCTATGCTGGAGCTTAGCAATTAGTTTTAATTCATTCATAAACTCCTCAAATCCTTGTTTAGACTCCTTAGAAAGCCTTTTGACAGCTATTTCTTGACCATCAGGCAAGCATCCCTGAAATTTTTGGAATATGCATTTTAGATCCTCTTTGTAAATAAGAACAATTTTTTCGACATTTGAACTTGAAACAACCAAGGGAATTCTTTAACTGTAAAAGACAGACTAGGAATCCAAGTGCATTACCTTGTAAACAGGGCCAAAACCACCCTCTCCCAATCTGTTTGTTGCAGAAAAGTTGTCGGTAGCGGCCAGAACACTACCAAAACTGAATATAGACAGCTCTGGAGCACAATTCTTGCTTATAAGCAGTTCAGAATCGTTGTAGTTAGCTTCAATGTTTCTTTTTTCTTCCCCACCTATTTTCAAAGAGACAGAAAAATTAAGCATTCATTGTGTGGAACGGGGGGTTACCCTTTGCTGGTTGTCGGGTAACTTATAATCTTGAAGACCCAATCCATCATTTCTTGTTGTGGCTTGGGACATGAAAAGAATGCTCCAACTCCAAGAAAACGATAATTAGCATACTCTAATTTCAACGTTTTTATCTGTATTTAGGGTACTGATTTCCTATAATTTGTGTGTTTGGAGAGAAAGAGAGACAGAGAGACAGAGAGACAGAGAGAGAGAGACAGAGAGAGAGATTTCTTTTTAAGCTTACCCCACCAAAGAACATAAACAAAAGCACCGATAAGAAACAATCCGCTAACAACTGTTGCTACTGCAATTGCTACCAGACGTCTCTTCTTATCGTCAGTAGTTCCACCATTTACTGCTGCAGTGCACGAGGTAGAAAATCAATAGCCCAGCCATATAAAGCTTTACGGTCGAAAAGAATGATATATTTTATTTTTGGCTACATAAGCAAACGAAGATAACAAATTAAGAAAAGAAACAGAGCATATTTCTGTGGTTAAGCCTCTATTTATACTCGTGGCATACGTGCTTTAAGGTCCATGGAAAGATTAGACAAAAATTAACAATTAGAAACATCCTGTATATTCCAAAATGCAAATCAAACAAAGAAACAATGAGTACCTAACTCAGAACCATCAAGTCGTACATAAAGATCTAATCCGCCATAATAATCCTGCACAAGATCCATGAAGTCTGCAACCCAAATCATACACATAGAAGCAAACCCATCGCTAAAATTACTAAAAGCATAAGCTGTACAAGAGCAATTCCGCCGGCAATCAGTTTCACAATCTGGCATACTCAAATTTCTCTGTGTGATGGAATGATCGGGTAGTTTCATTCTTTCGAACCTCAAAAACCCGTTTGTCTTGTCACAACTCAGTTCCCTTTGCCTCTCGCAGCCTCGAGACCAGTTTCCCATATCCCACTCATCGCCAACTCTAGGCTCGAACCCTATCAAACATTTGCAGAGCGGTTGGGAAGAGCTGTTTTTAATCTTTTGATCGCAACTGCCATTCGGACCGCAACGACCATAGAAATCACATCCCTGCGGCACTGATGATAACACATCCCACTGATTCTTGTCTTGCAGCCATGAAAATGTCACGAGTTGCCCATTTTGATCTAACTTGTACCTCAAAAGGTTCAAATTCTGTGACAGACTTACTGTCATGTAAACCCACTCGTCGTTGACAAAATAGCTATTAAAGCCGGCGTAGTTGCCGGTGGGCGCAGCTCCTCCTTGAAACAGCCGACCATCCCAAACGTCGCCTCTCACGTATGGATTCGACTTTCGCCAGATAAAAATATGGATAGACCTCTGAACGTCGACGCCTAAAGAAAATTCTCCGGGTGCTGGGTCTTCTTCGTTTGTCCATGATGTTAGACTGATGCTTTGGCCAGTCTTTAGATTCAAGCCAATTCTCATGTTGGGTAAGAGTGTGTCGGAGGGATGATCGAAGCTTTGCCACAAGTCGGTCTGATTACTGTGTCTCAAAACAAGATTGCCGGAATCCATTAGTAGCCCAAATGTGTTGTTTCTACCAATATCGGCACCTGAAGCATTCGATGACCATATAACGTTTCCCTTTCCATCCAAAACAACAATATTCCCATCGTCGTTGACCGTAAAACTCCCGGAAGATTTCTTTGTAAGGGGTTTTTCCCTGTTAGCAACCCAAACGACTGTCTGTACGGGAATGTTATGGTACCATATACCGAGATACCGCTTGGTAGAATTGCCAGGACGGAAGAAGCCTAAGGCGAAGGTATCTCCAGCCGAGACTAAAATCTGGTTCTCGGTTATCATTTCCCCTGATTTAATCCTATCGTTTCCAGTGACGCAAGTTAGCAAAAGCGATGAGGACAAGATGAAGAACGGAAACAATGAAAGAACAGAGCACCCCATGAACGGGTCTTTTGATTTTGAGATCTTATCTGTTTTTTACTTCTTCTTCTTCATTTCACTTTTCCATTTCGCCAGCGGAAACAAGGGTAAAATATAGTTGTTGCGTGATTGAGGGAACTTCCTTCGCAATAAGTCTGTACAGTTTTGTGTTTTGACCGGATGCCATGGTGCTACTGCTACCTCAAAGGTTGAAATGGAGAAAGGCAGGAAAGGGAAGAAATAAAATATAAAAAAATCCAAAACACATGCCTCGCCGCACATCGGAATATCTCCCGTAATTTATGGGAGATGTTCCCAATACAGTGTGGGATGTGTCTGTGAGGCCGGTGTGAGGCGCGCTCAGTGAGGAATAATCTCAATTCTGAATTCATAGTTCACATACTTCATACACTGTTTTTTCTTTTTCATTGTTTTTTTCTTTTTTTCACATACACATGCGCACACGGTGACGAATACATACAACACCCCTCCCAGCGGCAACTGGCAAGACGTCAAACAGAAATACTAAGACATAAATATTCACCGGAGATGACAGTGGCCAAGTGGTCGGAAAACCTAAGCATAAGTCGGAACAAGAAAAGTTGGCCCCTTCAAGAATAAATTATAGCCACGTCCCTGCCCACCCAACCCCCCAAATGTCCTCAACAGAGCCCTCCATGGATTTCGTGCAGCACATGGTCTATTTCAGTCATTCGTAGGCATCGTAAGTAGGGTAGTGTGAATGACCTTCTTTAAAGCAACTCGCCCACTATCATGTAGGGAGTTGCCTGTCATTCTATTCGAGTTGTATTTTTTTTTCTTTTGGCACTGTGTCGTGTTTTAGGTAGTTATAGATTGGGTCTATCCAACTCAGCTTTGTATTAGTTATATGGGCGACCACTTCGACCCCTTTTTCTATCAAGGGACGAGGCAACTCTTCTATGTAGACCGTTCATTTTGTCGAGTCAATCGTGCTCACAAATCTGGAAAGAGCATCAACCTCTGTATTTTCTGATCTCGGAATTTGTTGGAGATACCAAGAATCGAAATTGGGGAGGAGTTCTCTTACCTTGGCCAAGTAAGTTGCCATGAAGGGTTCTTGCGCTTCATATTCCCCATTCACTTGGTTTATGATGAGCTGTGAGTTACTACACACTATGAGGTGTTTGGCTCCTACTTCCTTTGCTAGTGCTACCCCAGCTATTAATGCCTCGTACTTGGTCTCATTGTTTGAAGCTTGGAATTGAAACCAGAACACGTACTCCAACTTTACCTCGCATGGTCCATAGAGTATCAACCTAGCTTTGCTCCCACCCTGATTGGACGAGCTGTCAACATGGAGCATCTAGGGCTCCTCATCCCAGCTCGCGAGGGGTGGTGCTACACTGGTTGAAGCCTCTAAGCTGTTGCGAGCTCAGTTGCGTTAGGGGTTGGCGAGCTAAAAGTGCACTCGACAATAAAATATGCGAGAACATGTGCTTTTATTGCTGGTCTCGGCTCATAACGGATGTCGTATTCGCTAAGATCTATTGCCCACTCCGTTAGTCTCCCCGAGACCTCGGGCTTCTGAAGAATTTGCCTCAGAGGTTGATCGGTCAGGACAACGATGGTATGCGGCCAGAAAGTAGGGCATTAGCTTCCGGGCTGCTAGCACTAATGCAAAGGCAAGCTTTTCTATATCAGGATACCTTGTCTCAGTAGCATGCAGGACCTTGCTCACGTAGTATACTGGTTGTTGTACCTTGTAGACTTCACTTACTAGGACCGAGCTAACCACCTCGTTACTCGCAGAGAGGTAAAGTTTGAGCTCGACCTCGGTCTCCAATTTGGTCAACAGGGGGGCGAACTAAGGTATTTTTTTAGCACGTCAAAGGTGAGTTGTGGTATAGAGATGGAGTGGCCAGTCGTTGAGTCGAGCTTCGAGGTGGCTACCTGCTTTTTCTTCGTGGTGAGTTGTTGTTCCTGCTCCGAGGAAACTTGCTTATTCTAGGAGATTTACTTCTCTTCTTTTTCTTGCTGCTTCTTGTCTCTTCCTCGTTGTTCACTTTGCTTCCTAATGTCTCCCTGGTTGAAGCGAGCTGGCTTTTCTTCCTAGTGTGGTGAGCATGCCTTCCATGCTTTTTCTTAGTCCATGTGGATGAGCTTGCGGCCTTGGTCCCAATCGGAGCCACAGCTCGGCTCTCCATTGGTAGCTGGTTGTTATTAAGGGCCACGTTGTCAATGGGAGGCTGGTTGTTGGTGTTCCCTGGTACACTGTTAAATCCTTGAATCTGGCTACAGACTGGGGCCAGGTTGATGCGGCCGACCTGATTCAGTCTGACATTCTACTGGAGAGGTACCTGTTGATTGTTCCGAGGCACCTACCCGAGAGGCACTTGTTAGCTGTGTTGAGGTACTTACTCGAGAGGCACCTAGTGGGGTTGGTGTTGTTGTTGTTGTTGTTGCTCTCCTGCTACAGAGATGAATTTGTTTTCCAGGATTTGAGTTGCTTGCTCATTCCTTGCACGCAACGTACCATATCATAGAACTAGTGCACGTCTATTGCTGCAAGAGCCACTACGGGCTCAATCGTAGGAGGAGGCGCGTTCATATTCTCTAGTATAATAACAGGGTGCAGGGGAATGTCAATTTATCCAATAGTAACAGTGGGGATTCGACCATTATCACTGTTGTTGTTGTTGCTATTACTAGCAAGCTGGTTGCTTAAGGAGGCCATTTCTTAACTTCCAAAACAGTAATAGAGAACTTAGCTTTTTGTAACGTGTTCCCATAGATGGCGCTAATTGATGATGTGCGATCTGCTCGCTCCCTCGTGTTCAGTGACTAGGCTTGAACAATGTTCTGATTTGGCAGTGCTGAGTTGTACGGACGAGATGGTATCAGTACGTCCGAGCTGGAAAGAGCTATAAAGAAAGAAGGATTAGAGTGCCTAGGTACATTTTACCTAGGAGAACACTCTGATGCTTAAGTCAGAATGGGAATTTTGTGAGAATATGTGAGAGTTTAAGAGCTTTAGTGCGCATACCTTTTTGGGTGGATCTGGACATCTTATATAGGCTCTTGGGCTCTAGGGGTTCAGGGTAACAGTATTGAGCTCTTTGTGGATCAGTTGAAAGATCTTCGTGGGAATTACGATTCGACCAAGTGAAGTCGAGGCGCGTGACGTGGTGAGTCGTTCTAACGGTCACGCTATCGGCGCCATTGGTAGCGAGCTGCTAGGGACGGTTAGCAAGCTCCTCCTCGTAGGTCGTCTTAGGTCCTCTCAGTTTAGACGGCTCCTAGAACAGGTCGGTGCCATCTCGGTCTTGCTGAGGTGAACTGCTGGGGGTGGTTAGCGAGCTCTCCTTAGCAGGTTGCCTTAAGTCCCTACAGCTTAACCGACTCCTAGGACAGCTTGTCATAATCCTATGGGGTCAGCTAGTTCGGTCTCGCCAAGGTAGAGGTCAGCCTGGGTGAGATGCTCTGAGCTAATTTGACTAAGCTAGCTTGCTAACTTGGCGCCAAGATGTCATCCGGAAGCCACATGTCGTTGTACAACTGGGAGGACCAAATTACCCTCATCGTATATATATATATATATATATAGTGCCACGTCAGCTTAGTTATGACTGCCTAACTATTCGAATATGCTGTAATACCTCCTCAAGTTGGAGATGTAGTGACACCCAACTTGCGTACAAGAAAATGAAATTGGTCAGTCCCTAGAGCTTTAGTAAGTATATCAGCCGATTGAGACTTAGTGGAGAGGTGGCAGAGCTAGATGTCCTTCTTTTGGACGTATTCCCGAACAAAATGGCAGTCAATGTCAATGTGCTTTGTCCACTCATGAAAAATGGGATTTGTTGCAATGTGGATAGCTGCCTAGCTATCACAGTGAAGTTAAATAGGCTGTTGTAAGGTATGACCAAGGTCATGAAGAATGCACTTGTGGCTCATTTCTTTGTTTTCCATGATAGGGGAGATGTTCCAAGCATGGTGACATATCCTGTAGTCCATCTCCCTATAAGGGGACATGTGGCCCAGTAAGAATCACAGTAACCTATAAGGGTGTAATTAGCATATGAAGAGAAGAAAATTCCTTGAGCTGGAGTTGCTTTGATGTAACGTACAATGCGAAGGGCAGCTTACATATGTTCTTCATGAGGATCATGTATAAATTGTGACAACATGTGAACTGGAAAAGTTAGTTCAGGCCTAGTGATGGTAAGGTAAATGAGGCGGCCAATGAGCCATCGATATCGGGCTAGATCAATCAATGGTGGGTTATCCATGTCAACGAATTGTTTCTGTTGCTCCATAAGTTGAGATACAGGCTTGCAATCAGTCATGCTTATTTTAGTGATGATGTCCATGGCATACAAAATTCCAAAATTAGAACGTGTGACCTCAAGCCCAAGAAAGTAGTGGAGAGACCCAAGATCTTTGAGATGAAAACAACTATGGAGATATGTCTTAAGAACATCAATGCGGGCAACATCATTCCCGGTGATGATTAGATCATCAACATACACTAGGACAGCCACAAATGAATCTGAATGATTGGAGGTAAAAAATGGGCAATCCACGACTGATTGGTAAAACCATAGTTCCTTAGGGCAGTAGCAAATTTATCAAACTAGCAACGAGAGGCTTGTTTGAGCATATATAGAGATTTCTACAGCTTACAAACTTTGTTTTTAGAATGTTTAGGAAAACCTAGAGGAATGGTCATGTATACTTCTTCGGACAAGTCGCCATGTAAGAAGGCATTAGTCACATCCAGCTGATGTAGTTCCCATCCTTTTATAGCAGCAATGGTGAGAAGGCACAGTAGAGTTACAAGTTTGGCCATAGGGGCATATGTATCATGATAATCGTGGCCCTCAATCTATATATAACCTTTAGCCACTAGTCATGCCTTATAGCGTTCAATGGTTCCATCAGCACGGAATTTCAATTTATACACCCATTTGGATCCTATTGGTTTCTTTCCAGGTGGTAAGTCCATAATGAGCCATGTTTGGTTACGCTCCAATGCATCAATCTCAATTTCCATGGCTTTGCACCAATTAGGGTCACGTGCAGCATGAGAGTAAGCGGTGGGTTCAACTGGTAAGGGAGTTGTAGCAATGGTGTTAGAGAGGGGGATGGGTAAACTGTAATTATAGTCACAAAGGTGAGATAGAGTGTGCCTAGTAAATTGAGGACGTAGCATTGGGTTTGTGGGTAATCTGTCCAAATCAGAATTGGGTGGTAGTGATGCATCATTAACAATGGGCGGGCTCTCATGGGGACAATTAACAATGGTTTGGGCTTCATTACCATGGATCTTGTATTGTTGATGTCAATATGTATTGTAAAGGGTGAAATGTCAACACATGGGTCCTCAAACTAGGGTAAAGGGATGACCACATTTTTGTGAGGTGGTACAGGTGAAGGTTGTGACATGGTGGTAGTAAAGGGAAATGTTGTTTCATAAAAGGAAACATCTCAAGAAGTAAAAATTCGGTGGGAATCAAGGTTGTAAACTTTGTATCCCTTTTGACCAAAAGGATAGCCTATGAAAATACATTTAGAGGCCTTTGGTGCAAATTTGTCCTTTGAAATAAGAAGTTCTTGAACATAGCACAAACGTCCAACAGTCCGTAAATGGGTGTAAGAAGGGTTTTTTTTCCAAACAACAACTCATAAGGAGATTTACCTTGTAATGGTAATGGAGGCAAGTAATTGATAATGTAGGCTGTAGTAAGAACATATTCTCCCCAAAATACTAAAGGGAGCGAGGCTTAAAAACGTAAGGCCTGTGCAACTTCCAGTAAGTGGTGATGTTTTTTCTTAACAACACCATTTTGTTGAGGAGAGTCTACACATGATGTTTGATGTACAAAATGCCATTGTTCATAAAGTATTACTACATTGGGCCTGAGAGAAATTCTTTACCATTATCAGAACGCACAATCCAAACAATGGTGTGAAATTTAGTTTTCACCATGTTATAGAATGAAATCAAGAAGTTGTATGTATCAGACTTATTTTTCATGAGGAATACCCATGTACACCAGCTGTAGTCGTCAACTATGGTTAAAAAATACCTTGCACCTGAGTGTGTAGGTATATGGAAAGCCCCCCATATGTCACAATGGATGAGATAAAATGGAGCTGAAGCTCAAGAAGAGCTCATAGGAAATGGAGTTCAGGTGTGTTTGGCCTTTTCACATACATCACAGGCTTTATTTGGTGAAGTTAAGCTGCCACTAGAGATGATTGATAGTTGATGAGACGAGGCATGTCCTAATCTATTATGCCAAATAGAATAGCCTTTTGTAGTGTGAATAGATAGAGCAATTGAAAGTTTGATGGCTAGGAGACAGTAGAGTCCATTACGCAACACCCCCTTGCCAATCAGATTCATTGAAGCTGGGTCCTAAAGTGTACAAGAAGCAGAAGAGAACACAACAGTACATCGCAATTGGAGCGTGAGTTTGCTAATGGACTAGAGATTAAATTTAAACTCGGGGATGCATAAAACATCATGCATAATGTGATTTGAGTCCAATATAATGGAATCTTTATGACTGGCTGCAAAGGTGGATCTATTTGGCAGATGAACTATGGTGGTAGAGAATAGTGGGGAAATGTCTAGGAACAAAGATAAAGTAGATGCAATGTGATCGGATGCCCCACTATCAAGTATCCAATGATTTGAAGCGGTGGACCTGCTGTTATCAGAAGGAAATGAAGTCTTACCAGCTACATTAGAGGCACAAATGGTTGAAGTATCTACATTAAGTAACCTCATGACATTATTATATTGTTCTGGAGTCGAGCCAATCACTAATATAGATGAAGATTTGTTTTCAGGTAAAGACCCAGTCATCGTGGTACAGGCAGTCGCTGGGGAATTCTATTTTGGACCACGTACTAGATTGTTTCTTTCCCATCCTTCTGGGTGGCCATGTAACTCGTAACAACATTCTTTGACATGACCTGTCTGCTTACAGTGCTCGCATTTTGGACGGGGACAAGCAAATCGATCAATGGTTCGTGGGACAAAGAAAGCAGTGGCCTCTGGGATAACTAAACATTTGGTTGGTAGTATGGACTGATGTCGTTCTTCTTGGACCACTAGAGCATAAGCTCAATTGATGGTTGGGAGTGCTTCAGTAGCTAGAATGTTGGAACGGATATTGCTAAACACCTCATTCAGTCTCATCAAGAATTGGTTAAGTTTGTCCCTTTTGCGTTCTGCAGCTATTCCTTTTGCTGCACCACAGCTACAATCAAGAAGAGGAGCAAGAATTGCTAACTTGTCCCACAATCCTTTCAGTTTGATGAAGTAGAAGGCGATAGAGAGATCACCCTAGTGCAAGGTTGATAGGTCGTGTTTCAGCTGGAAGATGTGAGGAGCATTTCCTTGTGCAAATCTTTCTTCAAGATCATGCTAAATATCTCTGGCGGTATTAGCGTATGCAACACTATCATGGAGTTCACGAGCTAGGGAATTAAAGATCCATGAAATCACCATGGAATTGCATTT
Source organism: Nelumbo nucifera (assembly GCF_055504915.1). NCBI lineage: Eukaryota > Viridiplantae > Streptophyta > Magnoliopsida > Proteales > Nelumbonaceae > Nelumbo > Nelumbo nucifera. Next base: position 139,306,943 of record NC_142649.1, on the reverse strand, counting down.
GTCCCAAATTTGTTCTTTTGTCGTGGAAGATTCAGGTCGTTCCAGCGTTCCATCAACAAAAGCAAACTTATTCTTTGCCTGTAATGCATTCCGCATAGCTCCAGACCAGGTGGGACAGTTTTCATCTGTTAAGAGACAAGAAACCAACACAGTCCCTGGATTATCCAAGGGGTGAAGGTAATATGGAGATTCAAAACTCAGATCTGAATTCATGACGAAAAGCAGAGACTACTGAAGAAATACGGATTCATATGGGAGATCAAGAATTTGAGGGATCAAAAGCCAAGGGGTGAAGGAATCAGTTAAGAAACTGCAGAAAAATCAGTCAAGATTGTAGCAGCAAGTGTGGTCGTTGCTCTGATACCATGACAAAACATGGAGATGCAATATAGGAAAAATTTGTGATGAGAAGATGCAAATCTCAGCGCAACATCCGATGAATTGAAGACACTTATTATTTTTCACTTGTGAATTGGTATATATATATGTTCGGATATTCTGTAATACTGACAGGTTCCACCAACGATCTTGATCAATGGTGGTTGTGGGTGAGCTGAAAGTTCCAGTTGGTGTGAGAATCCTGAATAGGTTTTTATTTGCTTCCACTCTTTTATCTTTCTGCATGACCTAATGAAGTGGGTCGCTTACAATTGATTTCTGGAACCGGGATTTGATTCTTCTATGAACTTACAAGTGAAAAGGCTCTTATACGTATAAAGAGACAGATGCACTGAGCTCTTGAGAAAGAAACAGAGTATTTGTCTAGATCTGCTATGGCTACCATACCATCTTGTTGTCAGCAGATCCGTTTGGAGAAGCCACTAGGCATTGTTTGCCCATTCACTTGGAAATCCGAAATACCGTTTCATTGGACAGAAATAGAATAATAAAATGATAAATATATATATTTATATACATATAGAATAACGTATTAAACCAGGGACTGGGAGGAAAAAATGTTTAATTTGTGAAGAAATCAAAATGGGAAACATAAATTAACTTCTAGCGGCCTTCAATCATTGAGACCGTGACATTATTTATTGAACAAATTCCAGGCCTGCTAGCATCGGAGTTTACTACTGTCAGACTTCTGGCAGTAGAGTTAGCAGGTTGTTTAGGCGAAGGTAGAGCTACAAGCTCGTTGCTGAGCATCAAGACGACGTCTGACATTGTCGGTCTATCAGCCGCAGTTTCTTGGACACACAGTAGAGCCACATTGATGTATCTCAATGACAGAGACATAGATGGTGGGTTGCCCAACATTGGATCTATTAGTTCCAATCCTCTCTCACTTCTCCATAGCTCCCATGCCTGAAAGAGTGAGTTTAATTTCAGTAAGATTAGAGAACCTTGAAAACAACGAATTGTAGATAAAGGTCAGGATATAGTTCTATCACTACTTACATATCCAAGAAGATTGAGAGAGTCAGAATTATAAAACCCAGTGTTCTTCTTGCCACTCAAAATCTCTAGCATCAGAACTCCAAAGCTAAAGACATCGGATTTTATAGAGAAAAGGCCTTCAGTGGCATATTCAGGGGACATGTAACCGCTGCATTTAATCATTCAACCCAAATCTTTGAGATGTTATTGCCTATATCAAATTTTATTACACATATAAATATATTCAAAGTCTGTGTGACATGTGTAATTACTTACTAAGTCCCTACAATCCGATTTGTATTTTCTACTGACTTGTTTTCTCCAAAAATCCTTGCCATGCCAAAATCCGAAATTTTGGGGTTCATGCCACTGTCCAGAAGAATGTTGCTAGCCTTCAGATCTCTATGAATAATTCGTAATCTGGAATAATGGTGAAGATAAAGAAGTCCTTGAGCTGTTCCTTCAATGACTCGGGCACGTTTTCCCCAATCTAATACCTCACATTTGTTTGGATCTGTCTCAATTTTACAGTCAAGGACAAAGAAGAAATTGTAAAATGCCCTCAAAACAATCAAATGCAGCGAAAAGTCAAATAAGAAGTCGATGAAAATGGAGAAAAAAAATCCAGAGTACTAAATGAACAAACCAAATAGGAAAACATCCAGGCTTTTATTGGGCATATACTCGTAGATCAGTATTTTTTCCTCTCCCTCAATGCAGCAGCCCAAGAGTCTAACAAGATTTCTGTGTTGGAGTTTTGCAATAAGCATGGTTTCATTTTTTAACTCCTCCAACCCTTGTCCAGATCTTCTTGAAAGCCTTTTCACTGCTATTTCCTGTCCCTTGAGTAATTTACCCTGAAAATGGAGGACAATGAAATTGATGCTCATTTCTGGCTTGAGAATGCATGCTTCAAGTGTCTCAAATAACTTGTAATATTTAACGAGTTCATAATTCTATGATGGAATACTGTGTGTAACACATTTAGGCCCCGTTTGGTTTATGAGAATAGGGGTTTGAAATCATAATCAGAATGGGATATTCCAATTCCAACTGTTTGGTTGGGTTGGATCAGAATTCCATTCTCATTCCTGCTGGAATGACATTCCCCCTTTTGGGAGAATAGCCATTCTTTGCCCCTCCCTTGGGAATGAAATCCCACTCTTGCTAATTTCCATTCCCATTCCCATTTCTGTCTGAACCAAATAGGCTATGGGAATAGGCAATTCCTATTCTGATTCCAAAGGATTTCAATTCCATTCTGACTGCAAACCAAACCGACCCTTAGGCTGCATTTGGAAATGATGCAAATATGTAGAGTGTAAAACGGTTCATATAAATTGTAAAATTGGGTTAGTTTTGCACTAGCAAGTTTACCTTTTTATCAAACAGACTTTTACCTATAATGGATGCGAACATGAATTTCGCATATGCTTTTTTTTTCTCAAAAACCCATTTAATGCAAATTTACTTCTTTTTTATTGATGCTTATTATCAATGTAAATATGCATTGGCCTATCATTTGTCAATGCATAAATGTAATATTGTCAAACACAGGTAAAAGTGAACCAGAGTGCAAATTTACCCTGAACTAGGATTTACACTCTATTTGCATCGTTTCCAAATGCAACCTTAGTTTTTCTTTATCGTAAAATTGTGGTCAAGACATAGCTATTTTGTTTTACCTTGTAAACAGGACCAAAACCACCTTCTCCGAGCTTATTTGCAGCGGAGAAGCCATCTGTTGCAACGGATACACTTGAAAAACTGAACAGTGGCAATTCAACATCCTTACTCTCAGATGCCCTGAAGTTAGATTCATCACGGTGTTCGCCTATAGTAGCAAAGCTACTATCGAAATTAAACAATAACAAATTCTGGCCCGTTTGCCCTTCTGTTGATGTATAGAACAAAGACCATGTCACTACCTCATCAAGAATATTTGATTGATCATGCCTAATCATACTAACATCAGATTAGAAGGGCTGCTTCTACCTTTTCCTTTGAGTCTTCTCCTCCATTGGCAACAAAAGTAGAAGCTGAACAGAAGCACTACAACTGCTACGCCCCCTGCTATACTTGCACCCAAAAGGATCTTTTTTCCTGAACACGAAGACAAGTTGCTTGTTGGTCTGATGATAATAATTAAGCAACCAAGCATCAATGACCAATAAGGGAAGTAAATGTAATCCCAAAGAGCTAGCTTAATTTCAGCTCCTTGGAATCTCCTATATAAAATTTCTACTACTGCAAACAACCTATGGCTATGGAAGAGAGAATTATATTTTTCTTGCCTCTAGGTTGTGGAAGCTCAGAAGCAGAAAGTCGGAGATAGAGGATCTGTTCAGCGCTTTGACCTTCTGGTAGTTGTTGCAGATTCGAGAGATTCCCGTACCACACAAAACAGAGGCCACTGATATAAGTATAGGCATTGCAAGAACAATTATTCAAGCAGAATGATCTACACTTGTCAGCACTCCCGACTGCAGAAGATTGATTATTTTCAGGAAACCTCACCACGTTATCCATCTGCAAGAACCTGTCCTCCTCCAACATTTCCGGATTAGAAGTCTCACATCGCAAAGGGGATTGCCGCACGCACCCACCTGAATTATAAGTTCTCAGATTCCTGTCCTCCGAAGAAACTGGTTTGAAGCCTTGCAGACATTGACATGTTGCCATGGCCTGCTCATTGCAGCTCCCGAAAGGCCCGCATAGAGATTTAACATCACACTGGGGCCTCGGTTGAGACCAAAACAAATTCCACTGTTGCGTGTCTTCCAGCCACGAGAATTGCCTGATCTGCCCATTCAGATCCATCACCAATCTGGATATGATAGAGCCAACGTACAAAGAATAGGTTAAGTAGGTCTCGTTCTCGTTGGAAACAAAGCTGAAATTATAGATGTAGTTTAGTCTCATTTCAGGCATCATGCTAAACATGAGCCCGTCCCAAGTCCCACTAGTCCAGTACCTTTGCGATCCCCTAAAGATGGAAAACTGCCTCCAGTTTTCAGGATCGAGTTCCACAGAGTAATCTCCAGGACCAGGATCTGTTGTACCCCTCCACGAAGTCAACGACCACTTATGCCCGGTCTTTACGTTGTGACCAAGCCTCATTCCAGGAAGTAAAGTATGGGAAGGATAATCGAAGCTCTGCCACAAGATATGTGAGTTCTCGTCCTTGAGTATTAGATTACCTGAATCCAACAACGTGGCGGTGGCAGTACTCGTATTGACGGGAGATGATATCGATATCGAGGTCACCGTGATAGACATCCGCCCGTCCACAACTACAAGATTGCCCTCGTTGTTGATGGTAAGATAACTTGAAGAACTGAAGGGTGGGTACTCTCGGTTGGCAACCCACACTATCGTCCGAACTGAAATTTTTCTGTACCATATCCCGACGTAGTAACCCTTTGAGCTCCCTGGAGAGAAGAATCCTAATTCATATTCCCCGCCGGCAGAGAAGATGGTCCTCTGGCCACTGATCGATTCGCCTGGTTTGATGGTGTCAGTTGCATCAGAGAATGGCGAGTAAAACCTGCACAATAACAGCAGGAAAACGAGAGCGGGAAACCTCATCCCGACCTTGACCTGTATGTACCAAGACTTCGACTAGTAACGACGGGCAACAGAACATAATCGACTAATCCTAACGAGGGCATCAGAGAATGGCGAGTGTATTTTCCAAGAAGGCGGCTGCTAAATTTTAGAAAATGGACCCACTTATAAACCTTAACTTAATGTTGGGAAAATTCCTCAAAATATACCTACTTTGGTAGTTATTATTTTTATTTTTTTTTCTTTTTTGACAATTGACAAATGCAAACGCAAAAGAGGAAAAGTCTATATTACCCTTTATTTTCTTCATATTTTCAAAAATGATAATATTTGAATAACCAACATATTGTCTTACGATTTTGGGATTGCCGAGTGTTGCTCTTCGATAACGCAAATGTATTACGGTACTCATTATTCGTCAACTTGTAATTATGCCTTACCAAAGATAATTAATACTCATATTATCCTATCACATCTCATTTTTTTCATCTTGAAACATAAGTCGGACATCTTTTTCATCTCTGAAACAAAGAATAATGTGAGTCGTTCCTCTGATTATAAGATGTAAATCATTCCATAGATGGGTCGTTCTGGATTGGGTGGCCCAGTAATGTGTATCTTGACATTATCAAGATCTCAAAAAATGCTATTTATTGTTCAGTCCTGAACCAGTCTCACTTTGCTAAGTGGGATCGTCCATGTTACTATGTTCATCCTTCTTCTCATGCTCGTCAGCAGTTCTTAAATGATATTCAGTTTTATTCAGCTTCTACCCGTGATCCATGGTGCTCATATGTAGATTTAAATATGATTTCCTCAGCTGCTAAAAAATTTAGAGGGCGTGCTATGGACATCAATCATTTGGAATCTTTGATCATGAACTGTGGTCTGATTGACCTGGGCTTTCTTGGTACTCGTTTCACCTAGTCCAATCAGCGTTCGGATGGGGGATTCATTAGAAAGAGATTGGACTGCTTACTGGTCTCTACGGAATGGGCCAATGTGTTCCCGACTGCCTATGTTCAACACTTAGCGGCGATGGGAAGTGATCATCATCTTATTCTCCTGCAAACTAAAGGTAAGATGTCTTTTTGAAGAATTTTGGGTTAAAGAACCAGATTTCCATTCTCTCTTCCATGCTATGTGGAGCAAATTCAATGGAACGTTGCATTCAAAGCTTAAATCTACTCTTGCTGAGCTCCAGAAATGGTCCAATTCCAACTTTGGAGGTATAAAGAAGCGTGTTAATGATATTGAAAATCAATTACTGCATGAACAATCAATCTAGAACCAAACAGTCAATCCCCAAAATATTGCAAATCTGCAGGATGAATTATTTGCATGGTTGAAACGTGAGAAAACTTACTCGAAACTGAGAATCTGTATTAGTTGAAATGTTGATGGGGATCATTGTACAAGATTCTTTCATATTATAGCTTCAAATCAGAAAAGAAAAAACATATTCATAGCCTTAAAAAGCCTGATGGGTTTTTGACTTCGAACTACATTGAAATTGAAGGGCTGTGATAGCTATAAATATATAACTCTACCAAGTGCACTAGTTATCAAGTAGTATAATAATATCGTTCCCACGGAGATTTAACAAAATAAGTATTAGAATCACAGTCTTCCCTAATTATTTGGACAGTCGAAATTTAGATTTGAGGAAACAAGAACTACTGAAAATAAAGACTAGAACAAAGAAAATAAAAACAAGGGTGATCACTAATCGAATATGCAAATGATGGAATCGCTAGGACTTTAGGTCCACCTAACCAATGTAATGAATATTGATGGGTCCAATTATCCAAGACTAATTGTTATTCCCATAAACTGAGATTTTCACAAATTTATTTAATATTCTCTCCTGAGATATACTAAACCTACGCCCATCAGGTAATCCTTCGATTTCTCGAGTAGAGCTCTCAAGATGGAAGTGCATTAAGTCCAAGAAAACTATTAAATTTAGATGAATCATGTATATATATCTCTATATACCATTCAATTCATACTATGAATTATTCTGTCAATTATGTGAATTCCTCTCTCAATTCATTCATATAACCCAAATCAATTAAGAGGTGGCCAAGCTCTTAATTGCATTAAGCAGAATAATTCATAGACTATATGGAAATCACAATCTTGGATAAATCAAGAAGATAAAAATATATTCATTAACCTGGTTAGGCTTTCCATAGCCCTAGCAAGAAACAAATCAGTTCATAATGGAAGAATTAAAACAAACAAAGGGAAAGAAAGAACTCTTGAATTCGCCCATGGTGCTGAGATCTCCTCTTCTTCAAGTTTCTTAAATTCTTGAACCTTTATTGAACCCTTCTTGACTGTTTGCTCCTTGCTTCTTGATTCAGATCAGAAGTTGAATGATTGAATGAGTCAGTGATCAAGTGATCAAGTCCCCCCTAAAGCTAGTCCGCTCCCTCCTTTGTATAGATTAAAGGGGAGGGGGTGGCCTCCTACTTTCTCTTGAAGTTGATCTTTATAGAAAATAGAAAGTCCTATCCTAATTCTAATCTTATTTCTTTATCTCTTGAACTCAATCCCTTTTTCACTCTAAGATTACATCAAGAATTTGGATCTAGAATGATTCTTCTTAGTTTCTTGTTCTTGTATTCGTAGTAGACCTCATCTGCGAATTGGGCTTCAGCCAGGCTTTTCTACGAGTTGGGCTTCAGCTACGGATTGGGTTTTCCTATGAATTTTCCACGACTTCGGGTCCGGAATTGACTTCGATGCAGGCCGAATCTGCGAAATCCCAAAACATGAAAGTTGTGGATTTTTCTCTTATCTTTCCAGTGGATCTTGAATTAGCCCATTCGGATTTCGGAGACGCGAGTTAGGCCCAGATCACTGAATGATGTCGAAACTGTGAAAAATCATCCGATTTGTCTTTCTTTGCTCTTGATGCCTTCTTTCATACCCTAGATCAAAATACAAGAAATATGAGTCCAATTAGATGCTAATTTAGTATAAAAGATAGAATAATTGGGGATAAAAATATGATAAATTCTATTCTCATCAAATCCCCCACACTTAAACTCTTGCCCGTCCTCGGGCAAGACAAAACTCAAAACAAAATTAAAACAAGAACAAACTAACTAAAAGATTTGTTTTGGATTTCTCTCAAAAGGGTATTTGTCCTCCTGCAAGCCTTGATTAGTATCCATGCTTCTTCCCTTCGTCCACTTCTTTTCATTTTTAACTTGTCCAAGAATAATCTTAAATCGCCAATCCTCATGTCCCCAAGTGAGATCGACAATCAAGGGAAGCAGGCATCTCTTTGCATGAATAATTTAGGGCTAGAGTAAGCCCTCTTTGTTTTCATAATCACATGTGGCAAGATTCAAAAAGTACCCTCTCATAATTCTTTAGAACGAAACAATGAATGTTATTACCATAAGCTTGCTCATGTATCACATCTCCACCACTTATCATGAGTGCAATGCATCAAATGGTGAATTAGGGTTTGGGATCTAGGGATGAGTGCATTTTATGCTCCATCTCACCCTTTTATTCTTTTAGTGTGAGTGCATTTTATGCTCCATTTCACACTAGCTCTTTTTCTCTCGATGTGAGTGCATTTTATGCTCCATCTCACACAAGTTTTTTTTTTTTCAAATTTTTTTTTTGGATAACACGTTCCAATACATGAACTCATTATTGTGGTCTCAACATGCCTAACAAAACAAGTTCTAGAATAATCAACCCCTGTTTGTCCGTTAGAAACCAAATGTTCACAAGGGTCAACTCTGTATTGCATCTTGCCCGTTGATCATTCAAACTACTGAGATACCTTCCATAGTCAAAAATTTCAGCTAGATTTGCATGCATCCTTTCTTGTCTATCTTTCCTAGGCACATGATTTAAGGTGGTTTGCAATTATTCAAAAACAAGTCTCTAAGGAGTAGAAATTTCAAAAGGAAATGTTAAAAAGTGATGATCAAAGCATACTAGAGTTCGAAAAAATTTTATCAACCCCTTAATCCTCCCCCACATTTAAGATCTACATTGTCCTCAATGTATGGAATCTGCATAGCAAGAACAAGGAGAGAGATTTAAGAGGACTTCCCTGCTATCTATGATTAAGGTCTTAAGAAAGGAAAAAAACACAATCATAAGTAACAAAAGAAAAAATAATTTTTTATTTTCTATTTTTTATTTTTATTTTCTATTTTTCTATTCTTTTATTTTTTATTTATTTTTATTTTTATTTTTATTTTTTTGTTGTTAGCACGACCTAAACATAACCTAAAAGCAAAAGGAAAAAGAAAAACAAACTTCCCTATCATGAATCGGATCCTCTAAATCTCTTGGTTGCAGCTTTCGGTGTGCTCCCCTTTCATCCATCATGGGCGGGTTCAGATCTGGAATAGGGGCCTGCAAAACAGAGGGTAACGGTTTCTCATTAGGAATATAATGAGCATTACCTTGTCTTGGCTTGAACCCTTCTTGGTCGTCCTCTAAATAGTTCATTGCCTTCTTTACCTCTTCCTCCATGACCTGCATGTTTTTACATGAATTAATAATGTAGCTTTCAAAGGGGTCATCTAATTTTGATGTGTTAATTTCAGCTGCACCAACATCAATGCTATTGATTGCATAAATTTTATGTTCAATTGTGTTGGGATGTTCCATGGTTTTAAATACATTGAACACCACTTCTTCACCATTGATTCTAAGGGTAAATAGACCTTTTCGCACATCAATTAAAGCATCACTAGTAGCAAGAAAGGGTCTCCCTAAAATTAATGACATTGATCTATCCTCCTCCATATCCAACACAATGAAATCAACAGGGATGATGAAATTCCTTACTTTAACTAAGACATCTTCCACTATTCCCCTAGGGTATTTAATGCTTCGATCGACCAACTGTAGGGTAATAGTGGTAGATGTTAGTTCATGCAATCCTAGCCTTTTAAAAATAGAGTAGGACATTAAATTTATACTAGCACCAAGATCACATAAAGCTTTTTCAAATTCAGTTCTCCCTATGGTGCAAAGTATAGAAAAACTCCCTGGATCCTGAAGTTTTGGGGGCAATTTATTTTGGAGGATGGCTGAGCATTCTTCGTTTAAATTTACCATCTCACATTCCTCCCATTTCCTTTTATTTGACATCACCTCCTTCAAGAATTTGGCATATTTCGGCATCTGTGACAATACATCAAGAAGGGAGAGATTAATGTGTATTTTTTTGAAAACTTCTAAAAATTTCTCAAATTGTCTATCTAAGTTAGCTTTCAAAATTCTTCCAGGGTAGGGGATAGGGAGTTTAATTTCATGTAAATTCAGTTTAGGTGTACTTCCCTCATCCCCCTTTTGTAGATTGGCCACATCAGCTTTCTTGTCTTCTTTTTGGATTTCGCCAACTGCCTTCCCTCTTCTTATGGCTATGGCTTTCACATGTTCTCTGGGATTTTTTTCTGTGTTGCTGGGCAACCTTCCTTCTTTCCTCTCTGATAACATGCTCACAACCTACCCCATTTGAACTTCTAAGTTCTTAATTGTTGTTTCATGGCTTTGGAATTTTGCTTCAGCAGTGTTGATGAACTTAGAAATCATCTCCTCCAGATTGTTCATTTTCTCTTGTGGGGGCGGTTATTGTTGGAAGTCCATGGGTGCCTTTTGATGATTGTTATTGTTGCTTCAAGAGAAGTTGGGATGACTCCTCCACCCTGGGTTGTATGTATTTGAATATGGGTTGTAATATGTTATGTCAGCATGAGAGATAAAATTAGCATTCTCATGGAAAATAAAAGGACTATTTAATTGACAATCAGAATTGGCATGTCCTATTTGTCCACATAAATCGCATGAGATGCTAGATGTTATATTAACAGCTGCAATACTAAAATTATCCAGTCTTTTACTTAAATTGGCTATTTGCACAGATAAGGATGCAAAGGAATCAATGTGGTGTATTCCCCTCTGATTGGTTCGATCATTGCTCCACTAGTAGCTGTTTGATGCCATGTCCTCCACCAAGTCATATGCTTCCTCTGGAGTTTTTCTCATGATTGTACCACCTGCGGCTGCATCAATAATGGACCGATTAGAGGGGGTAATACCATTATAAAAAGTTTGTATTTGTCGCCAAATTGGTATCCCATGGTGGGGACACCTCCTAAGCATCTCCTTGAATCTTTCCCATGCTTCATACAAGGATTCCCTCTCAAATTGAGCAAAAGCAGTAATCTCATTAATTAACTTTGCTGTTTTGGAGGGTGGGAAATATTTAGCCAAAAATTTCAGGGTTAGATCATTCCAAGTGGTGATACTTCCTACAGGGAGTGAGTTGAGCCAATCTTTAGCTCTATCACGCAATGAAAAAGGAAATAATCTTAGCCTAATAGCATCATCACTAACTCCATTGTGTTTAAATGTATCACATATTTCAAGGAAGTTAACAATGTGTGCATTAGGGTCATCACTTGGTAACCCACTAAACTGAATACTAGTTTGGATCATTAGAATTATTGCAGGCTTTATTTCAAAATTATTGGCATGGATGGTAGGCTTGCAAATGTTGGATGTCGCCCTATCAATGTTTGGACAAGCATAATCCAAGAGGGTGCGATTTTCTTCTACCATCTCTCCTTCTATCTCTATGGCTGGTTCGCAAATAACAACCTCTTCTCTTGATTTTCCTTTGTTGGCCCTTAGCAACAAACGAAGGGTCCTTTCGATTTCTGGATCGAATTCAGCTAACCCTTCCTGTCTAGTGCATGTCATGCACTAGTAATTCTGAACCAGCAAGAATTCGAACAAACAAACAGAAATAAAAATAAAAATAATAACAGAAAAAGAAATAAAAAAATAGAATAATAATAAAAAAACAGAAATAAAAGGTCCAAATTAATCAAGGTTAACAAATTTTAATATTATTTTAGGATTAAATCCCCGGCAACGGCGCCAAAAACCTGATAGCTATAAATATATAACCCTAGCAAGTGCACTAGTTATCAAGTAGTATAATAATATCGTTCCCACGGGGATTTAACAAAATAAGTATTAGAATCACAGTCTTCCCTAATTATTTGGATAGTCGAAATTTAGATTTGAGGAAACAAGAACTACTGAAAATAAAGACTAGAACAAAGAAAATAAAAACAAGGGTAATCACTAATCGAATATGCAAATGATGGAATCGCTAGGACTTTAGGTCCACCTAACCAATGTAATGAATATTGATGGGTCCAATTATCCAAGATTAATTGTTATTCCATAAACTGAGATTTTCACAAATTTATTTAATATTCTCTCTCGAGATATACTAAACCTACGCCCATCAGGTAACCCTTCGATTTCTCGAGTAGAGCTCTCAAGATGGAAGTGCATTAAGTCCAAGAAAACCATTAAATTCAGATGAATCATGTATATATATCTCTATATAGCACTCAATTCACACTATGAATTATTCTGTCAATTATGTGAATTCTCTCTCAATTCATTCACATAACCCAAATCAATTAAGAGGTGGCCAAGCTCTTAATTGCATTAAGCAGAATAATTCATAGATTATATGGAAATCACAATCTTGGATAAATCAAGAAGATAAAAATATATTCAGTAACCTGGTTAGGCTTTCCATAGCCCTAGCAAGAAAAAAATCAGTTCATAATGGAAGAATTAAAACAAACAAAGGGGAAGAAAGAACTCTTGAATTCGCCCATGGTGCTGAGATCTCCTCTTCTTCAAGTTTCTTGAATTCTTGAACCTTTATTGAATCCTTCTTGACTGATTGCTCATTGCTTCTTGATTCAGATCAGAAGTTGAATGATTGAATGAGTCAGTGATCAAGTGATCAAGTCCCCCCTAAAGCTGGTCCGCCCCCTCCTTTAGATAGATTAAAGGGGAGGGGGTGGTCTCCTATTTTCTCTTGAAGTTGATCTTTACAGAATATAAAAAGTCCTATCCTAATTCTAATCTTATCTCTTTGTCTCTTGAACTCAATCCCTTTTTCACTCTAAGATTACATTAATAATTTGGATCTAGAAGGATTCTTTTTTGTTTCTTGTTCTTGTATTCGTAGTAGACCTCATCTGCGAATTGGGCTTCAGCCAGACTTTTCTGCGAGTTGGGCTTTAGCTGTGGATTTGGCCTTCCTGTGAATTTTCCGTGACTTCGGGCCCGGAATTGACTTCGATGCAGGCCGAATCTGCGAAATCCCAAAACATGAAAGTTGTGAATTTTTCTTTTATCTTTCCAATGGATCTTGAATTAACCCATTCGGAGTTTGGAGACGCGAGTTAGGCCCAAATCACTGAATGATGTCGAAACTATGAAAAATCATCCGATTTGTCTTTCTTTGCTCTTGATGCCTTCTTTCATACCCTGGATCAAAATACAAGAAATATGAGTCCAATTATATGCTAATTTAGTATAAAAGATAGAATAATTGGGGATAAAAATATGATAAATTCTATTCTCATCAGGCTGCTTATGAATTACTTCCAAGTCTTCCTCTTCTTCAAATCCGGATCTTCTTGACTTTAATCTTCCTGATATTACTCATACAATATCTGAAGAGGACAACAAAATTCTGATGCTTGTGCCTGATGAGGTGGAAATCTCCCACACTTTGTTTAGCATGGGCCAGTGGAAATCTCCTGGTGCCGATGGTTTTCCCGCCGGTGCATTTCAGCGTTGCTGGGATTCGGTGAAGGATGAAATTATCTCATGGAGTCATGGGTTCAGAAAATTTTAACCAATCCTACTTCTACTAGTGAAGTGAACTCTACTTTTCTTTGTTTAATTCCTTAAAATGATGTTGTGGAAAGCCCTAAGGATTTTAGGCCTATTGGTTTGAGTAATTCCCTATACAAGCTTATTGTAAAAATAATTTCCAACATGTTAAAGCTGACTCTTCCTAAGTCCTAAGCTCATTTCTTTGTTCCAGTGTGTTTTTACCTCGGGCAGGAATATAGTTGACAATACAATTATCATTCAAGAGGTTCTTCACTCCATGAAGCGTCAGAAAGAAAGGTATGAGTTTTTTATGTTGAAATTAGATTTGTCCAAAACCTATGATCGTATTGAATGGGCTTTTCTCATGAAGACTCTGAAGTGCTTTGGATTTTCTATGTATTTTACAATCTCATTTTAAATTGCATCACCTCCCTGAAATTTTCCATCCCTATTAATGCTCACCCCAACAGATCCTTCTCTCTATCTCGGGGCCTCAAACAGGGCTGCCCGGCCACTTTCACCTTATCTATTTATTCTTTGTACGGAGGTTCTTTCAAGAATGTTGGAAGCCAAGTGTCATCAGTCTTACTTATGGTTTCAGATTTGGAAAATCTGGTGTGAAGTTAACTCACTTACTCTTTGCTGACAACCTTGTTGTCTTTGGAACATGTTGCATTTCTTGTGTTAATCATATCTTGGATGTCCTCAGCTCATTTTGCAAATGGTCCGGCCAAGAGATTAATTTTCAGAAATCATCCATTTACTCTAGTGCCAATACTCATAGGAGGAAAACATCCCAAGTTCTTTCAAAGTTTGGTGTTTCCATCATGCAGGCTAATGATAAATATCTTGGTGGCCATAGATTAAAGTCCAATCTATCGTGGTGAAAAAAAAAAAAAACACTATCCCATGTCGGTAGGACAGTCCTCATTAAGTCCACTCTTCAAGCAATTCCACAGTATATCATGCAGTCTTACCTTTTGCCAAAAAAAAACATGCAATGATCTGAACAATATCTGCCGAAACTTCTGGAGGTCAGACTCCCATAAGTCTGGGATGCATTTTCATAAGTGGTCTCTGTTCTGTCAACCAAAAGAATGTGGTGGGCTTGGTTTTCGAGATATGGCAGCGACAAACAGGTTCCAAATTATTAAGTTGGGTTGGAGGTTGTTCAAGAATCCATCCTCTCTTTGGGCAAAGGTGCTCCATGCAAAATACATCAAAAATTCTAATTTCTAGAATTTAAAATCCAAAGCTGGTGATTCTTACATTTGGCGGGGTATTGTCGCATGCAAATCTCACTTACGTAAAGGATGCAGATAGATTGTTGGAAATGGCTAGGTGATTGATGCTCTTCCAGATCCTTGGCTACCAAATGGCGCTTCTCCCACCCTTCAGCACATAATGAATGGCGGAACTCATTAACCAACATTCTATTAAATGGAACCATGAATTGATGAATCGCGTATTGTTCACAACAATACGCCGGATGCATCCTTAGAGACCATAATAGTTCCATGATTTATGCTCGAGCTATGTCCTTTAGTGTGTGCTCTGCCTTAGAATCTTGTCATGTGCTCTATTTGAGAGTCTTTAATTTGCATTATGTACTGGAGTTTCGAAGGCAATTTTTGAAGATAACTGTGTTGTTCTCATTAAATTCTTATTGGAAGATTTTGGTAATCCGTAGGGTATTCTAACACTCGTCCATAATTGCAAGAATATTTTTAATCACCATCCTGATTTTTCAGTAGTATTTTCAAATAGATCCGCTAATATGGTGGTTCATTATTTAACCAGGTTTGGATTGTCTAGTGATTCAGTATGCATCTGTCCTAGAATTCTTGAAGAAAATTGTAAAAAGCGATACTACTGAAATTTCTAATGATTGTCAGGCCTTCAGGCTCTTTTTATTCAAAAAAAAAAAATATGTCACATCTCATTTAATACCCCAAACACTATGGCTAAAGCTAATTAACAAAATAAAATAGGTAAAAAATAATATTTTTGATACAATAGCACAATATTGCATCTGTATTGTCCAAATGATATTCTCTACAAAATAAAACAGATAAAAAAATATTTTTGATACACTGACACAGTATTTCATTTGTATTGTCCAAATCAATTCTCTACAAAATTGATTCAACGCTGAACCGACAATTCCTCGGTTTCAGACAATATGATGTTCTCTGCAAAATTGTTCGAGAGATTCTTATTTTTTTCCTTTTATTTTTAATTTTCCTTTGCTGGTATGATTGAAGAATAGATTGGTTGGCTTCTTAAGCACACGTATAATTGAGGCCTAGTTCACTTTTTGGTCAGTTATTTATCCAAATAAATGTATATCCATGTTCTTTTATTTCCCAGGCAAACAAGGCAATGACCACTTTACCCATTAAAATCCTTTATTAAGAGGGACATTTTTGTTTCATTTAAATGTTAACAACTTTCTCCTTAGTGGGAAAGTTATTTATCCACTGATTCCCAGGAAAATAAGCTTTCTATGGTCACCACATAAACGTGATAAAATAACATAGATTTCTTGGTCAATATGAATCAAAATCCCATTAACCAACTATCTCCTCTCTCAAAATCCGAAAAATGAACCCCCCAAGTATCTGTTTTACTTGGGAAGGGATAAGGCTAATACCGAGGTAAGGGAACTAAGCTACCACTTAGCTCTTCCACAATTGTTTCTGGTTTCTTTTATTAGCAATTTTTTATTGTTTTTCAAATATTTTTCTTGTAGGTTTGTCAAGTTTATTAATTACTGAATCTGTTTTTTATTTAATTCAACTTAATAAGGTTTTGTTATTTTTCTTTCTTGAGCTAAAGTTGCCGAAGAATGATGATATGAAGTTCTGAAATTTAAAGAAATCTTTTAAGTCAATGGTTTATTCAAGTAACGTCTTCCCCCAACTAAAACTGCTATGCTCCTAGTTGTTTCTATATTGTGAGCCGAAAATCTAGCATCCTTCATTACATAACCACATTAATATCTTTATCCATATAAAACCTGTTTTTGTTGTGCTTGTTAATGATTTTCTATGATGAATATTAAGAATTTTATGCTCGGAGGAGGGAAGGAGGACAAGAAGATGATCAAATCCTTATTTATGTGGAAAGATATGAAAATTTGAAGAGTAATGAAAGATAAAATACACAAAAGGATAAAACTGGAATTTAAAAAAAATATATAAGTCATTTGATATCACATGTGAATAGATTATAACAATGTTTAATGGTAGGGGAGAGTTTTATCAATTATAAAAAATTTAAAAGAAACCTTAAGAGTTTTTTCAAACAATTGAGCAAATTTTAATCCATTTTCCAAAATTAAAATTTAGGGGTAATTTAAGTATTATACACATAGAAAATATGTTTCGCTCAAAAATAGAAGTGTCCTTTGGAGTTAAAACAATCCATTGATGCATACCACCTAATTTGCATTTGTCTTGCAAAAAGGCTTGATTTTTGCTTTCTTTCTTTCTTTTTATTTTTTATTTTATTTTTTTGTCTTTTATTGAAAATGAGGTTCAACTTGATTACATGCTTGTCAATGGGATGCTTTGAAAGACGCTTGCTTTTTAATTTAGGGCAAAAAGCTTAAAATCTCCTGTGTCGTTTGGGATAAATACTTATACCTCTTTAAGGGTTTCTTTAAAGGAATTAAACCTTATGACCACGTTATGTTTGACATAATTGGTAAAAAGAATTTTTTATTCTTCAATGCCCTTCAGGTTTTCAAAGAGAACTACCAATATTGGATCAGATTCATTAACCATTTTGCAGTTATGATCACTGGGGAAAATCAGACTTGTTTTTGCCCTTCACCAAGTCTATTGGAGACTTGGATCTGTTACCCACTAGACACTACAATTGCCTATTGGGAATATCTCCCTTATCATTTGATAAGGAGTAACTTGGTCCTCTAAATGACATCATGACACATGGCATCCCTAAACAGCTAAGTGACACCTCAACACTGAATAAGCAGATCACCTCGGCAAAGTGGCTAGTAGTATCTCGTCTAGGGCCGACCTATAGTACCTCATCCTAACTGACTTACGGGACCTCGGCGTGAAGAGCGACCTTCTCCGAAGACCGGATGAGCTAACTTGGGTATAGGTAGCGACCTACTAGGCATGCTCGCCAACATACTCTTAAAGCTCGGATTCTCCAATAGTAATAACGCTTGGCTGTTAGGCCCATGTACTTGCATCGTTTGCATTAGTGTTGATTAAACGGACCTTAGCCCTCTGCATGGATCACGTAACAGACAAAGATATTCTCTCCAAACATAGCAGGAGCAGCTCTTCGAAAATCTCAGACTCGTTACAAGGGGCCTCTAGCCCCTCACACATATATAAAGGCATCACTCCCGTTATGTTTGTGCCTTGAATTCTTTGTGGCGACCCACTTCATGAATCCGCTCCGAATTATTTTGAGAAAAACCCAAAGGCGAAATTTCATAGTGGTTTGTGGTGGATGCATAGGGCTTGGATTAGGGGTGTGGGGGTGCAACCCCCGCGACAGTATGGACCCGATCCATATTCATCTTATAGGTCCAAACCAAATATGAAGAGTTATGTATTTTTGGGGGCTTTCTCTCTTGTATACAGAGTCTAAGTCTTGTAAGAGACGAGTGAGACTTTGGGTGTATTTGAGGCTTAGGGTTTTCTGTGAGGGCACAATTCTGTATTTCTTCTCCATTACCAACTTCATAGTGGATTTCCATTCCTCCTTCGCCCATGGACGTAGGCTATAGGCCGAACCACGTAAATCTGTGTTCTCTGTGCTTATTTCTCTTTGTCTCTGTTTTACTTTCATTTTTGAGTGTCATTCGAATCTGTTTTCTTGGGTTTTTCTGCAATAAATTGGTATCAGAGCCTTATTTTTCGTTTGACACTTGTAGTGTCATCAATGAAGTTTAATATTGAGAAGTTCGATGGTAGCATCAGTTTTAGTATTTGGCAAGTCAAGATGCTTTCTATCTTGGGACAAGACGGACTACACAAAGCTTTGCATGGGAAGGAGAAGAAACTTGCAACTATGAGTAATGAAGAATGAGAGTTAGATTTTAAAGCCCTAATCACGATTCAATTGCTACTATCAAATGAAGTTTTGTGGGAAGTCGTTCATGAGAAGACTGTTGTGGGTTTGTGGCAATAGTTGGAGTCTCTATACTTGTCAAAATCTCTTGCTAGTAAGCTCTACTTAAAGCAACGACTGATCCTATTTCGGATGGCTAAAGGTACACCTATAAAATCTAATATTTATGAATTTAATTCCATTATTATGGATTTGCAAAATATTGATGTTAAAGTTGAAGATGAAAACAAAGCCCTTTTGTTACTTTGTTCCTTACCACCATCATATAAGTCTTTTAGAGAGTCCCTCATCTATGGAAGATATATCATTAGTACAAAGGATGTTAAAATGGCATTACTCTCTAAAGAGGTGATTGATAAAGACTTGACTATAAATAAGGTGATAGTTAAGACTCTAGATTGTTTGCAAGAGGGAGGTCTAAGGATAAGGGCTTAAACAGTAAACCAAAGTCTAGATCAAAATCTAGACATAAGAACTTGACCTGTAACTATTATCACAAGAAAGGACGCATTAAGTTAAAATGTTATAAGTTGAAAAATAAAAAACAGAATGAAGAAAAAAAAAGAATAACTCTGCAAAAGGTAGTGTGGCTGAGGATGAGAATGTGGATGTTCTCTTAGTGACAGATGATAGAACAAGATCCAATGATGAATGGATTCTGGATTCGGGTTGTTCTTACCATATGTGTCCCAACAGGGACTAGTTCACCACCTACGAATCTATTAATGGTGGAGTTGTATTGATGGGTAATAATGCTTCCTGTAAAACTATGAGAAAAGAAACAATTCAAATCAGAATGCATGATAGTGTTATGAGAACATTAACAAATGTACGACATGTACTGGATTTAAAGAAAAATCTCATTTCTCTTGGCACTCTAGATGCTAATGGGTGTAAATATTCAGCTGAAGGTGGAGTTCTGAAAGTCAATAAGGGTGCTCTTGTTATGATGAAAGGCATGAGAATAAGAAGTTTGTATGTGCTACAGGGTACTATCAGAGGTTTAGTTGCAATTTCTACATCATCTCTATATGAGTCTGACATCACCATGTTATGGCACATGAGGTTAGGACATATGAGTGAAAAGGGACTGACTATATTAAGTAGGAGAGGCCTTCTTTGTGGCCAAAGTACAGGAAATCTTGATTTCTGTGAACATTGTGTTTTTGGGAAGTAGAAAAAAACCAACTTCAGTACAACTGTTCACAAGACGAAGGGCACATTGGATTATATTCACTTAAATCTATGGGGACCTTCACAAGATCCATCAAAGGGTGGTGCTCGATAAGGGGAATAAGTGTAAATGGGCTCATAGGGGGGGAAACCATTAAGTTGGGGAGTGGGAGAGGAGGAAATTTACATGAAAATTTGTATTAATAGTGGGAGGTTTTTCGACCATAGGGGGGCCATGGCTCCCCTGGGTCCCCCTGGTTGGCAAGTCCAAGCAAAAGCAATATGAGCAACTAGAGAAAAACAAAGAGAATGAACAAGAAAATAGTTGGGAAAAGGAAGATGGGATGGATATGTATCGAAAGTAAACTAATACCAACAAGGAAAATGAGGTATGGGGAACAAAGAATAGATTGGAAGGAAATCAAAGTGTTGGGACAAAGTGGACCTCAAGAAGTGTAGAAAAAAGAAAAAATATAGATACCAAAAATGGAGCAGAACTCAAGTCAGAGTCTGGGAAAAACAAAGGAGGGAAAAGAAAATAACCGTGGAGGACAGACTAGATCTCCCATAAATAGATGGATGAGTTACAATGAAAAGAAGTAAGAAGCACTATGAGAGTGATATGGAAAGGGTGATGTATGTGCCCAAGACTCAACCAATCATTACTAGCATCCCAAGCTAGGGAGGAGAGAAGAGTGAAGTAGCAAACCAGAGTCGGAACGGGGCTCAAATACAGGGGAAAGCATAGAAGAAGGGAGCCAAGAAAGCTTGGATCAGAGAATGATGGTGGATGAGGACATCTAGGGAGCATGCACAATAGAGGATAGCAAATAAGTGACTGGGGCTGAGGTATGGACCCCTACTCATATATGCAAAAACTTGGAATTGCTTGTTTTTATCAAATCTTTTAGGTGCTATAATTGTGTAATACATTGCAAAAACTAGTGGTGGAAAAAATCAAGAAAAAAGAGGTTGTTGTAGCCATGGGAAAAATTTCTCAAAGTAAAAGGAATTGGGAAAAAGCAAAAAAAAATGAAAAATAAGAATCACAAAGGAAGTCGAGGTGGGACTACTACGAAAAAAGTATAGGTCGAAAAGAGTATAAGGAAAAAAAGTAAATCTAACTTAAAAAGAAAAGAGGAAAAAAATTCTAGACATATGGAGTATGGAATTTCTACAATAAAAATGAGAATAGAGAAAGAAAGTCAAGTTGGAAATCTGAAAAGGGTGTGGTTGGCTGCCCTAAATCATCCCCCAAAGGGGAAATGTTAATGTTAAGTTGGAGCTGTCAAGGGATTGGCTCTCCCATGCAGTTCGAGCTCTAAAAAGAGCCTACATGGATACAAAGCCAACAATAATCTTCATAATGGAAACTAAATGTTCGGTTCTGCTGTGTAGGAGGAAATTAAATTGGCTGAGGGATTGGAAATGTTGGAGGTATGATGTTGTGGGTTTGTCTGGGAGCTTGGTAGTACTATGGAATGGAGAAGTAAACCTAAGAATAAAATCTGCCAATGAAAGAATTATTACAGTAAAAGTGATAGATGATGACAAGAGCCCTTTGACCATATTCTTTATTTATGGGGAGCCTAGTAGGAAGAAGAAAAGAGAATTTCTTCAGCTATGGCAACTGACTGCGAACTCTATAAGTGATCCTTGGGCCTATACTAGAGATATGAATCTAGTGTTCAATAGGAAGACAAGTGTGGAGACAAGCGAAAATCTAGCTCAGAACTGGGAAGAAGTAGAAAGCTGTTAAGGACAATTGGATGCAAAGTCCTACCAAGTCATGGGGTGCAAGTTCACTTGGAACAAAGAGAGGGAGGGTGAGGAAAATGTTCAAGAGAGGTTGGATATGACAATGGAAAATGTAGATTGGTTGGAGATGTTTCCAGAGGCTAGAGTTCATCGTTTCATTGTAGGGGGTTCTGATCATATTCCTATTTTGTTGGAAACTATGCCTATGAAAAAAAAACAATAAGGCCCTTTAGATTTGAAAACATTTGGAACACTTATGAAGATTGTAAGAAGATGATTAAGGAAACTTGGGAACAAGAAAGAAAGGAAGATAATCAAAACTTGGTAATAGAAAAGGCAAAAAATTAAAGTCTGAATTGTTAAAATGGAAAGGGTGTTTGGGAATGTGCATGAGAAGATAAAGACCTTACAAGCAGAATTGGTTTATGAGAGGAACAGAACTAGAAGCTCATTCAATTAGTCAAGAGTAAAGAATTTAGAAGAGATGTTAGACAAAGAATTGAAGAGAAAAGAAACTCTTTGGGCTCAGAAATCTAGGAAAACTTGGTTAAAATTAGGGGATAGAAATACAAGATTTTTTCATCAAGTAACACTAAAAAGGAGGGTCAGAAATAGAACATTATCTCTAAAGGATTCAAATGGGGTTTGGGTCATGGGTAAGTCATTTTGAAGATTTGTTTAAGTCCTCAAACCTAGAAGAAGAGTTGTAGATTCTTGATCAAATCATTAGTGTAGTTAGTAGAGAAGATAATGAGTGGCTGCAAAAGGAAATTATTGAGGAAGAAATAGAGGCAATTGTTTTTCAAATATCTCCTCACAAGGCTCTTGGTGTTGGATGGATTTCCAAACTCATTCTTCCAAAAACACTAGAATTTTGAGGGTCCTAGTTGCATAAGGGCAATCCAAGATTTCTTTCAACAAGGGGTGCTTCATGAAGAAATTAAAAAAAACATAAATTGCTTTGATCCCAAAATGCAGAAACCTAGAGGATGCAACACAATTTAGACTGTAGACACCCCATTTTTGTGCTCTTCAGTCTTTCTGCAACACTTTGAGCTTCAATCATGCTTCAGCTAACCTCTCATCCGACCCATGGATATTTTTGGAATTTTACAAAAGTTAAGGCCTCAAGGATTCAAGACCATAGGTACGTAGAGCCTAAAAATCTAAATCCGATGACACCAAGATCACCCAAATCCGACACCATTTACCCCTTCATCTTTAGACCCAAAGCTAGAATAAATTTCGATCGTCCGATTGGAGTCATTTTGACCTTGGATGTTATTTCACACCAAATTAGAAATACAAGACACCAAGATAACCCGAGTCCGAAACCGTTTACCCCATCATCTTAAGACCCGAAACTGAAACCGATTTCAACCGTCCGATCGGAGTCATTTTGATCCTGAACCTCATTTCACATCAAATAAAAAATCCAAAACCATAAGTATGTAGAGCCTGAAAATCCAAATCTGACAACACCAAGATCACCCAATCACCCAAGTCCGACACCATTTACCCTTTCATCTCAAGACCCAAAGCCGAAATCAATTCCAATCGTCCGACCGTGAACATCTTTGATCCTGAACCCTATGCCTCATGAAATCTGAAATCCAATCTTTATAGATGGAACTTGAAATTCAGAGTCCAACAGTACCAAGATCGTCTAATTCCAACACCGTTAATCCCTCTATCTTGCGACCCAACTCTGGACTCCATCTGGGCCTTCCATTTGGAATCCTCTTCACTACAACTTTGAGTCTAGGGCATCCCACGACTAAACCTTTCTCCCAACCTCTACAACTATCTTAAAATCCAATATTTGACCAGGTAGGAGCCTCCAATCAATCAAGCCATTCACCTAAACTTGGAATGTCCAATTTAGGTAAATTGGTAAAATTTTTCACTCATTTTCTTGATTGGTTAAGATGATCTCTCCCCAAGCTGTCTTAACATCCCATTCTCTCAATCAATCTCCCTCCAAAAACTCTTTTAAACCTCAGCCTTTAATCTCTCTTGTCTCTCAATCTCAGCCCTTCATTCTCTTTTAGAATCCTCCCCAGAAATCTATAAATAACACCCCATTCTCACATTCTCACATTACCTTCCCAAAGCTTCCCCACTCACTCTCTAGCATCCTTAGAGTTCCCCCATAACAGTTTGAAGCCAAAGAACACTCTTGAGTCGTACTTCAATTCAGAAAAAAAAAAAAAAAAAAAAAAAAACTTAAAGTACTCTTGAAGCAACAATAGTGCAACAGGAATTTACAGACATGAATTAAGGATGATTCAAGGCTCTCCATTCAAGAGTTTCCAAGCTGGAGCAACTCTTGATACCAGAAATAGGTGATACCAGAAAAACTTATAAACAATCAACTAGCATAAAAAAATGGTTACCAATCATATAAATTTTCACCAAAATTCACGGGAGTTTTGATTGGTCAAAGTCTTTTTGACATGATAGATTTTTCCTATTTATTATATTTTAGTTTTAGGGAAAAAATATACACCATTCACGTTCACAAACACCCCCATTGAATTTTTGAATTATTGATAATTTCACCAAGTGGTTCAATTGGAAAATTCTCTAATTAGAACATTGTAGTAAAGTAGGGAGACTTGGGTAGTGGCGTCAAATCCTGGAACAGGCTACCCCTGCTTATTGATCCTTCTTTGGCAACATCTTTTTTTTCAATGACTACTGATGGAGCATTAGTTGTCCGTTTTAGAAAGTAATTATTTTTAGGATAAATTATAAAGACTCCCTTGTACTATGCGGTCAATGACAAAACCCTCCTCAACTTTCATTTGCGACAATAAAGACTCATTGAACTTTCACTTTGCGACAAATACCCTCTTCGTTAGAGTTCCATTAGTTAACTTCGAAAGAGTTTCATTCACTTGTTAAAATTTTTTCAAGTTTCCAAACTACCATTTTCTTATTTATTTGAACGATTTATGATTCGATTAATTTTCTAAATATAACATTGAAGCCCTCTTGGTTGCTCCAAACTACCATTTTCTTACACATTTCTATCTAGATTTAATATTCAAATGAATGGTAGAGGCCAGGTTTTCTTCTAATAAATATAAATTTATGGTTTCATTTGGCTTTTCTTGAATTATTGGAGAATGAGTGCATAGTTTGTATATTTTAAGACGAATAGAGACATTCATGTGAGAGAAATGAATCAATATATATATATATATATATATATATATATATATTCTATGCCAATAAAATGATTCATGTTATTTTAGATGATTTTTTTGGGAGAAAAAGGAGGTATTTTTGATTAATTAGGGTTTATAATAAAAAGGATAAGAAAAAAAAATAAGTAAATAAAGTTTAAGTGGGTATTTTGATAATTTAGCGCATTCCATCATCTAACATAATGGTCAAAGGATATTTGTTAAAAAATGAAAGCTCAGAGAGCTATTTGCCACTGGCCCATGATACAAGAGGGCCATTGCAATTTACCCTATTATTTAATATTAATTAAAAGGATAAAGAAAATTTTTTCAATAGGAGGTGCAAATGCAAATATATATTACCTGCGCGTGCCAAACTGCCAAGGTGAGGAGAGTTCACATGAGCTTGAAACAAGTTGTATGATTAATAAGTCAAGGAGGTTAATCTGCTACACCCGACGACTTATATAGCCTTGGTTGTTCAGTTGAGCTAATATCTTAATTCATGTTCTTTGGATATGTATTTTCGGGAGTTTTGCTTTGCATCAATACATGGAAGGATGTGATTCATGCATGCATTATGCAAAGGATACGCCAACAGGCGTAGCAGATATGTCTACTTTTCTCAACCAAACGGGTTTGGTAGATAAATTGAATGAAATTGTAGACGACTTGATGAGAATCTGTCAGTGTCAAATACCAACTTTAGGTGGTTGTACTTGTTCACACCTCATACTTTTTCAAAGGGGTCACCTCGTGTTATTCTTCCATCGTCATCTTTTCATTAATGGAAGATCGCATTCTTCACAAAATTGGTTGTTTAAATACAAAAAGAGAAAAAATGTAAATTTCACCAATAGAAAATGGATCCCCAATTTTCTAAGGGATAAGTAAACTGCATTCTATCTCAGAATTTTATATTTTATTGCAAACCTACGTAATAGATCAACATTTTAAATATCTCCACCTAAACATCAATACCCGTTTGTATTGGCATCAATTCTGAACTGTCACTTACCCTAATTATACAGTGGAGATAAAATTTGTAGGAAATGGACTGAACAATAAAAACCCTATTTCTAATCTGTCCAGATCAGGTAGGCACAACAGTGTAAGTTTGACATCTATTTCTTAAAATACTCCATCTTACCCTTAAATAAAAAATAAAAAATTACTATTGATAATTGTTAAAATATTTTTCAAATGCTCGTTAAACATGCTAACTTTATTATACCTACCCTTTTTTAATGCGCTTTTTGTTAGCCACTTAGAAAATGAAGGTGGATACTAATTTAAAACTTCAAACCAGATGGATGGACCGTCAACAAGAAAGAAAGTCTTGGACCGTAATCCGTAATGGGCCTTCCATCCCAAGAATGGTCTGCAATTCCACTAGCAGTCACCCCCTGGAAGAGTCGGAGAATAAAGGAAGTGGTCATGCAAGTTTATCATGTGATATCCAGTTACTAATTAATAGCCACTGCCAGTTTATAATTCTTTGTCATGGAAGTCAATGAATTCAATTACCAATTCGGTGCCTGTTGCCTTAAATATCATGTCGTATCTTTCCTATTCTCTTCAGTATTTCCCTTCAACGTCAAATTTCAAAGTTATAAATACTATTACAAGAGACCCATTGCTCAAAATTTTTGAATGCTCAACGAAGTAGTTTTAAATCCACCATAAGAAGTGTTTCAACCTACAATTTAATTTAATAGGGCTCAAATTTAGGATAGTGTTAAAAATGCCTACGTTGAAGGGGGAGTAATTAGGGATGAACATTAATTAAAGTGGGGTTTGATAAATCTGAGATCTAAAAAGTTAAAAAAGATATTAAAAGTGTCTAAAATCTGAAAAGAGGTATATTTGGTTTTTTACTTTTTAGAGGCTCTGATTAGATAAGGTTGTTTGTATTGGATCAACCCTTCAACATCTGAAATTCCTTGATTTTACTATTTTAACCCTAAAACATACTATTTGATAATTTTGAGCTCAATTTGCGTTATTTCATAAAAGAATAATTTATTAAATTCAAAATAATATTAAAAAATATGAGTACATTATAAAAAAATAAAAAATAATTTATTTTTTGTTCGGTCCCTTCTTTGACCCATCTCCTACATTCTAGATGTCCGATCAGACCACGCCAATCACTTCAAAATATGTCAAAACTCTACGAAACCCAAATGCCCATAAATTTACTGTTAAATCTATATGCCACATTGCCATACTTGATCCCTGACTAAACTCCATCACATAAAACAAAATTCTTAAAAAACCAAATACACAAAATTTCAACCCTAAATTCCTAGATTTAGCTAATCATCCATCAAAAATTCCATTTTGATGCGTATAACACTACGACGCTCCTCGAACCTAAAACCCGTGATCTACACATATCTAACACGATCAAACCCTTCCAATAGCCTCATAAGACCAACCCATACCTACCTACCAAATTTTATCCCAAAATTCCCTTGTTTGACCCACCATCAAGCCCGTATTCTGTTTTGACGAATCTTATTAATCAAAAGCTCACCTCTCACGAATCTTCATCATCCAAGCCTTATTTAACCAATCAAATCCTGACATCATGTTGAAAGACCCAAAATCCTTAGCACACCAAATTTCATGACCAAACACCTCCATTTAACCATTAAAAAAGCAAGATTCCATTTTGGGCCCTCTCGTTGATTGGAAAACCATAAGCTAAAGTCGTAATTTGAACTAAACCAGTCAATCTACACCTCTGATCAAAGATCCATCACTTCCATCAGATTCAAAATGTTCAAAAATACCTACTCACCAAATTTTATCATTAAACTCCTTTGTTTGACCCAACATCAAGCTAGGATTATGTTTTGACAAATCTTATTGATCAAAAGCTCACTTGTCACAAATCTCCATCATCCATGCCTTATTTGACCAATAAGACCCACCACCATGTTCAAAGACCCAAGAAATCCCAGCACATCAAATTTCACAACCAAACACCTCCATTTGACCATTGAAAAAGCAAGATTCCATTTCGGGCCCTCTCGTTGATTTGAAAACCATAAGCTTAGGTCATGATCTAAACTAAATCAATCAATCTACACCTCTGATCAAAGATCCATCACTTCCATCAGATTCGGGATGTTCAAAAATGCTTACCCACCAAATTTCATCCCAAAATTCCCTCGTTTGACCCTTTATCAAATAAAGATTCTATTTCAATAAATCTTATTAATCCAAACTTGTCAACCATAGATCTCAATCATCCCAACCCCATTTGTTTGATTAAACCTCACCACTATGTTCAGAGACATAAAAAACACCCTAGCATACCAAATTTCATGACCAAATTCATCTATTTGATCATTAAACTAGAAAGATACCACTTTGATGCACCATATTGAACCACCACATCAATTATCCAACCTAGGATCTTAAGAGAGTGTGGACTGACATCAACTCCATACTTAACCCCATTAAAACACCTGGACCAATGAATTTGAGCCTAATAGGCTTAAAGAGCTCAAAATACCAAACAAGCCCCTACTTAAAACTAAGAAAGGACAACCTCCTGTAAAAGTTCATCAAATTTACGTTTTCTGCCACTGCCAATCCCAAATACGGGGCTGCAATGTCTGGCACGCCCCAATCCTAAAGGGATGAGAGATCCATCATATGGATAGCCGAATCCTGTAGGAAGGTAGGGCGAAATTTCAAAAATCTCTCTCTCCCATGTGGGAATCATATTCCCTGTTTTAGAAAATTGCATTTTCAAGGAGCAATCTTAAACCCTAATGTTAGACAGTTTATGCCCTTACCTCCAATCAGATTGATGTACTTATGACATTTATTGTAAATGAATAAATTACATATTTGATTTGTGTTATAGTGGTGTGTTTCTGTGTAATACCCTTAAACAGGACACTTATAAGACTCGTGTTAGTTTAGAATGTTCACAACCGTTGGATAAGTCTAGGAGATTTATCTTGCTAAGGCTGACACTGATGTGTCGCCAAGTGTTGGGGTCGTCTATCTCAGTTGCCAGGGTGAGGCCCGAGGTACATGCAGTGTAGGTTTACTTGAAACCCTGAACCGGACCAGATTTCCAGTATTACCCTAGACCTTGGTGATTAGTGGGCAAAACTGGAAAGTTACACCTGACCCCTAGACTTGATTATGATACTACACTAAGTATCGGATTGGGCTATCTTTGATATGCCAATCTGTGAGATCCTTAGCGGGGGTCAAAACTTGGGTATGTTGGGATAATCCGAGAACTCATCTGAGTGGGTGATCATAGTGATAGGATCAGCCCCTTTTTCTGATAAAGGTAATGACCGGGGATGCACTCTCTCTGATGGAAACCAAGACTGCCAGCAGCCGATTTCAATCATTAAAATTTGTTTTGCAAAATATATTTATATACGAATATACATACATATATGTATATTATGGTTTCAAATTGTTTTCGAAAGGTTTTAATTCCTGGGATTCATGTGAGTAGAGAGTGCAGCACTATTCCTTGCAGCCGAGGGAGAGGTTCTCTCTTGTTGGGCAGTGCTTGATCATTATGGGCTGAAAGGTTAAGTGTAAGACCATTTAGGGTAATACTTGATGGGCTAATCTTGCATCTACCCACAATCTCTGGGTTTTTATAAGGTGGCTTGGACTAGGAACCACTTAGTGTAAGTGTTGGGCCCATTAGAAACCCATGTGATGGACTTTAGGGGGTTCATTGTCTTTTCAGTGAATTCGGCCACGCCTTGTAACAGAGACTGGGCTAAACCCATGTGGTTGATGTGTAAATCAATGTTTGGGTCCCACACTATACAAAGAAGCCCAACTGGGCAGTAGCTTGGAAGCATTCTGAGCACTTGGACTTATTGGGCCTAAAGCCCATTTCGAACTGGCCTAATTTGATTAGTTAAATAAGGGGACGGATCTGGGATTAAATCAACAGATAGGATAGGGTCTTATCCCTATCCGCTCAGAGAGTCTAGATCCAAATAAGGATTTGAATCTGGAAACCTCCTGATAAAATTAGGAGAGAACTTATCTAATCTGCAGATAAGATAAGGACTTATCCTTATCTCTTAAAGAGAACTCCTTATCCAAATACAAATTTGGATTAGGAAACTCCCAATGAGATTATGAGCTCTCTTTAAGCCTATAAAAGGAGGAGGGGGGGCGAACCATTCAGTTCATCCCAAAACCCATCACAGAAATCTCAGAGATCAGATCTCAGAGCACCCAGAGAGAATACAGCAATAATGTGATTGCACCATCTTCTCCCTGCGTTTCCTTCAATTGCCGCCATAGCCAGTTCAACCTCTATTATTGTAGGAAAAATCAAGAAGCGTTCTTGATATCAGTTTTTGGTGAAAAACTGATTGGGAGTCGTCCTCACCTACCCTCCAGCGAATTCTTGGTGAAGGATTTGGTTCTTTGGAAGAACACTACTGATTCTACTCCATCCTGCACTATGTCATCTTCAATGGGAATAGTCTTTGGATCCTTCTTTGGGCGTGAACACATCCATTGGAAGATATTATTTCTTCGTATCAGGTATGTCCCTCTCCTACTGTTTTGGTTCAGATTTGGTTCGGTTCTTAGTTCAAGATTGATCCTTGAAAAATGCAGTTTTTCTAAAATAGGGAATGCGATTTCCACATGGGAGAGAGAAACTTTTGAAATTTCGCCCTACCTTCCAGCAGGGTTCGGCTATCCATATGATGGATCTCTCATCCCTTCAACTAAACCGAACAAGATCTGAAACCAAAAGGTAGGAGAGGGATATACCTGATACAGAGTTGTAGTAACTCCCAATAAAGGTGTTCACGCCCAAAGAGATCTCTAAAGACTGCTCCCATTGAATATGACAGAGTGTAGGGTGGAACAGAATCAGCAGGGTGGTCCTTTAGCAATAACTTGATTCTTCACCAAGAATCTAATGGAGGGAAAATGAGCATGACTTCAGATCAGTTTTTTTCCAAAAAACTGATATTAAGAACACTTCTTGATCACTCCTATTGGTGGAGAATGAACTAGCAATGGCAGCAGCAATAGAGGGAGGCAAGAGCAGAAGATGCGTCAGTCTGACTGGAGTTGTCTTCTCTCTTGGATCTGAGATCTTGTTGGGTGAAGTAGGGTTCGCCCTCCTCCTCTATTTATAGCCTTAAAGAGAGCTCCTCCTAATCCCATTATGAGTTTCCTAATCCAAATCTATATTTGGATAAGAACTCTCTTTAAGAGATAAGGATAAACCCTTATCTTATCTGCAGATTAAGATCAACCCTCCTAATCTTATTAGGAATTTCCTAATCCAAATCATTATTTGGATCTGGACTCTCTGAGTGAATAGGGATAACTCCCTATCCTATCTACTGATCTAAATCCCAGAACCACCCCTCTTTAATTAATCAAATTAAACTAATTCGATTTGGCTTTAGGCCCATTAAGTCCATGTGCTCACTTTTCCTCCAAACTGTTGCCCAGTTGGGTATCCTTACATGGCGTGGGACCCAAACATTGATCTACACATCAGCCACATGGGTTCAGCCCAACCTCTGTTACAAGGCCTAGCCGAATTCACTATAGGTGACAGTGAACCCCTAAGTCCATCACCATGGGCTCTTATACATACATATATATATGTATATCTCTATATAAATACATTTTGCAAAACAAATTTCAACGATTGAAATCGGTTGCCGACAGCTTTGGTTTCCATCAGAGAAAGTGCATCCCCGATCATTCACTTTGTCCGACAAAGGGGCTGATCCTGTCACTATGATCACCCACTCAAATGAATTCTCAAACTGTCCCAACATACCTAGGTTTTGACGCCCTCTAAGGATCTCACTGATTGGCATATCAAAGACAGCCCAATCTGACACCTAGTGTAGTATCATAATTGAGTCTAGGGGTTATGTATAACATTCCAGTTTTGCCCATCAATCTCCAAGGTCTAGGGCAATACTGGAATTCTAGTCCGGTTTAGGGTTTCAAGAAAACTCACACTACATGTACCTCAGGTCTCACCCTAGCAGTTGAGACAAGCCACCCCAACCAATTTGGCGGCACATCAGTGTCAGCATTGACAGGATAAATCTCCCTATATCTATCCAACGACTATGAAGATTCTAAACTAACACGAGTCTTATATGTGTCCAGTTTAATGGTATTACAAAGAAATACACCATAATAACATGAATCAAATATGTACTTTATTCATTTACAATAAATGTCATAAGGTACATCATTCTGATTGGAGCTAAGGGAATACATTGTCTAACATGTCTCACTTGCACTTAGGTCAAATTGGGTACAAGCCGGAATCCCAGACTTTCCACGTGTTTCTCAAACACTTTCTGTGTTAGTGGATTAGTCAATGGGTCTGCCACATTCACCGTTGATGCTACTTCTTAACATCAATCTCCCATAGATCTAGTGTTGTCACACAACAATGGAATGAGTGATGTGTTGAATTCCAAATTCCAGAATGAACACCTTCATTCATAATGCAGCCTCACTTACGGCAATGTGTTCAGCTTGGGTTGTGGACTGTTATTCTTACTACTTAGGACCCCTGTTTGCTGACTTTCAAGCAAACAACACACAATCCTATCGTAAAAACATATTCAAATGTAGACTTTCTATCATCTGGATCTGACTGGAAGTCGGCATCAGTATACCCCTAGATTTGTAGTGAGCTACCATCGAATACCAGACAAAACTCTTTTGTCCTTCGAAGGCACTTAAGTATGTTTTTCACAGTAGTCCAATGCTTCTACCCTAGGTTGGCCTGGAATCTGCTTACTACACTCACTGCCTGAGCGATGTCAAGACGAGTGCACAGCATGGCATACATGATACTCCCTACGGCTGAGGCATAGGGAACGTCCTTCATGCCCTCAATCTCCTCGGATGTCTTGGGAGACATGGCCTTAGAGAGAGTGACTCCATGCCTAGAAGGAACATTTCTTTTCTTGGAGTTCTCAATGCTATATCTTTTGACTATCTTGTCAATATAAGCAAATTGGGATAATCCTATTATCCTCTTTGATCTATCTCTAAAGAGTCGAAAACCTAGTATATAAGAGGCTTCTCCAAAATCTTTCATGGAGAATTGCTGTGAAAGCCACACTATCACCGTAGTCAACATTCCTACATAATTTCCAACTTCTATGATGCACCCATTCTACTTGAAATCTCAAAATCCCTGAAACCAAGCTCAAGCCTCATCCCCTGTTTTCCAAACTTAACACAAAAAACATTCAATCCAGCTCTTACCTTGATCATGTTTCGTAAGTCCTTTTAGTTGCTAAAAAGTTTGTTTCAAGGTCGTACACGTAAGGTAAGCCTCTCATTCCGCCATCTCTTTTCTTTTAATTTAGTTTCAGATTGCTTAAAGTCCTAAAATCCTAGGAAACTTGCATTCCCAGCTTCCTCCAGATTAAGAAAAAGAGATAGAGATACGAGGGTCTTACGGAAACCAGTACCTAATAACAAATAACATTACCTCAAATCAATTTTGGGCGAAGTTGAGAACATTTTCGCCAGATTTCAGGAGCTTTGAGTAATCATGTTAATTCGTACTTTACTGGAATTTGAACCTGAATTACTATTGTAATGGGCTACTATAGTAGCTTTGAGAGAGGGGTGCCTAACACCTTCTCTCTCCCAATCTTTGGAACCCAAAACCTTTTGGTTCAATGCCTTTTCTATGGAGGATGTTGTCAATATCAAAAAGCTAAAATTTAACTTTCAAATATGAAAATGAGGGCCAATTTCCTATAAAAAATGGGTGGCGATTCCTCTTTGAGTCGGCCATGAGCTTCCTAGATCTCATAAACCCGATCTCTCTCGTCCTAACTGCACATACAAAAAAGCCAACAAACACACGAGAAAACAAATAAATCCAAACATGGAGCAGAAACGATTATTACCGGATTGAAATGTAGCCTGAGCACAAAATGCTGTAATGTGGGGATTTCGACCTCAGTTTGCTTAATGGAATAGAAAAAGCTAGAGTCTATTGTTTACATCTTCAAGCTGCTGCAACAAGTCGACTCAGGTTATGGCTGCTACAATCGATTCCATGCTACGGGCAGTGAATAAATAAAATTGGGGAAATCCGAGATAATATTGGCTTTGAATAGATATGGTTTCAGTGAAGTCTCCACGGTAATTGAAGGGAGAAACGGCAAAACGTTGCTGCTAAGAGTGGTAGCGGTAGGGATGAGGGAAGGAGATGCAAGGCGATTACAGTGGGCAGTGGGATGAAGAAGAAGAAAAAAAATAATAATAACAAATAAAATAAAGAACAGAGGGAGAGGGAGAGGGAGAGAGAATGAGAGAGAGAGACAGACAGAGAGGAAGTGTGGGGAGAAACCGCCGCTGCTGAAATTTGTAGCGGCGGTGAAAATAGAAGGATGAGGAAGAGGAGGAGGAGGAAGAAGAAGAAGAAGAAGAAGAAGAACAGAGGGAGAGGGAGAGAGAAAGAGAGAAACAGAGACAGAGAGGAAGAGTGGGGAGAAACCGCCGCTGCTGAAATTTGTAGCGGCGGTGAAAATAGAAGGATGAGGAGGAATAGGAGGAGCAGGAAGAAGAAGAAGAAGAAGAAGAAGAAGAAGAAGAAGAAAATAAAGAGAGAAAGAGGGAGAGAGAGATCGGTGAAGTGAAGTGTCAGATCTACTTGCAGCGGCGGTGCCGAAACGGAGGGAGAAAGAAAGATGGTGGGAAGAAGAAGAAGAGAGTGGGAGAGGGAGACCGGACAGGGGAGACCTTGCCGCTGCCGCCGCCTTTGTCCGAACGAAGAGGATGAAGTTAACAGTGCATTCTGGTGGATCTCAAAAGAAGAAGGAGAAGAAGAAAGAAAGAAGGAGAGGAGAGCGAGAGAGAGAGAGTGGCTGAGAGGGGGTGCTGCCGTCGCATCTGCTTCTGGGTTTGAACGGGGAAGAGGAATAGTGGAATCGATGGTTTTGAGAAGAGGGGAGAAGAAAGGGGGAAAGGGAGGCCGGAGATGAGGTCGATTTGGGTTCGCCGCCATTGGCTTTCGTTCGGTTTAATGAGAAAGATAGGTTAAAATTTAAATTTGGGAGAAGGGGCAATTTCGTAATTTTAGGAAATTTAGGGGTATTTTTGTAATTTTAAAAAATGGAGTCAAACCGGTCTAGGGGTCAGACCGGGATCCTGATTCAAGGATGGGTGGTTCTGGTCAAAAAACGGAGGGTTGAGATAGGTCTGACCATAGAGAGGGATTATGCAAAAGTGCAACCAATGAATCATTTTAGATGGAAGGGTAAATGATGGTATTTTTTGCTGAAATTTTACATGGCAATGTTTTTGGACATTCCAAATTGATTGGTGGGGTCAGATTGGATCAATTGGGCCCAGATTAGGCAAATCATTAAAGGGATTTCACGAGGGCAGATTTGGCCCTCTAGTGAAATTGCGACACGTGGCACCTCATGACAACTAGGCGACACTCAGGCAACAACTTACCAAGTTGGAGTCCTATCGGGAAACTGGTCTGGCCGGCTTGGCGCGGCCTGCGCGTTGTCTGGTGTGCGGCCTGCGCACTGCCTGGCGCGGCTTGCGCGCTGCCTGGTGTGGCCTGCGCGACCTGGCTGACTTGGATCAGCCTGGCACATGATCCGACCTGGCCGACCTAGCCGACCTGGATCAGCCTGGCACATGATCCGACCGACCCGACCTGGCCGACCTGTCAACCCATAAGACGCCCACCGATGGACTATAACGGCATGCATAACCCACGAGCTCGGTAGCTCACCAAGGAGCTCGCCAAGAAGCTCGGTAGCTCACCAAAGAGCTTGCCAAGGAATAAGGCAGCCCCAAGGAGCTCACCACCAAGGAGCCAAGCAACTCGGCAGAGCTTGCCACAAGCAGTTCGGCATAGCCCAAGGAGCTCGGCATAGCTCCCCCGGGCAGCTCGCCACTTGTAGGGTAGCTCGGTACAAAAGAGTAGTTTGGCGTATTGCAGGAAGATCTCCTGCTTGACAACCTGGCCCAGACACCGACCCGCCGACTGACATAGGCGCCGAGCTGACAACCTGGCCTAGGCGCCGACCTGGCCGCCTAACACAAGCGTCAGCCTGACAACCTCGAGGAGTTCACCACCGTAGCCCGGCTCTGACGGGATGTGATGAGTCTTACCATTTGAAGGCTTTTCACCCACCTAACCCGCGAGGACACCACTATATAAGGACTCCAACCCCCAAAGCCAAAGGGAGGATGAAAAAAGGATGGTAACCCCTGCTCTCTATCTCTCTCATTTCTCTCCAAGCTCTCAGTAATCAGAATGCTAACTTAGGCATCGGAGAGTCCCCACAAGGAAAATACCCCCGGGTCCTCTAATTCAGTTCTTGTAGGTCCCTCACCTCCCACCGCCTACAAAGAGGAGGAAAAGATGGAGTTCTCGCTGGTCCCTCAGCTCCCACTACCTATAAAGGAAAGAAAGTCACCTCATGCAGAGGGCAGTCGGGTTGCGCTGCACCAGGGAGCTTCACCATCCTCTGAGTTACAGGCCACCTAGGAGCAGGTCAAATGACGAGTCCACCAAAGTAGCTCTCCACCAGGGAGCTCATCACCAGGCAGTTCTCCACCAGGGAGCTCGTCACTAGGCAGCTCACCACCAGGCAGCTCACCAAATAGCAGGGAGCTCGCCACTAGGGAGCTCGTCACTAGGCAGCTCACCACCAGGGAGCTCATCACCAAGCAGCTCGCCACTAGGTAGCTCACCACTAGGCAGCTCGGCACCTCAAAGGTAGCTCGCCACCATGCAGTTCTCCACTAGGGAGTTCGCCACCAAGTAGCTCGTCACCAAGTAGCTCTCCACCAGGGAGCTCGCCACCAAGTAGTTCTCCACCAGGGAGTTCGCCACTAAGTAGCTCATCACCAAGGCACATCACCACCAGGTCAAATAACGAGGTACTTAGCCAAAAAAATTTATACATCACAAAAAATTGGTACCTGACTAGAAACAGTTACATCAATTGGCGCTACCAGTGGGAACTCACTACAAAAAGCTAAGTTCTCATCCTACAAAAACTAAGTTCTCATCTTACAAAAGCTAAGTCCTCTTCCCCCAGAAAGCTAAGCCCTCACTTTTTAGAAATTGAGGCTCTCGCTTTATAGTTTACATTTTTTATGAACTCAAAGACTACGCAGGTAGCTAATAATCTAAGTTTGCTTTCAATTCAGTTAAAGCCTCATCAGTCCTCTTCACAAGGTCCCCCCTACAAAGATGAGCTCTTCGTGGTTTCCGCGGGAGTTGGCGGCCAACAGACTACATGGGCGCCCTTTCTGGTCGAGACTTCTAAGGCTCCCGTGTGAGCTGGCAACCTAAAGTTAGTAGTGCTGCCCCCGAAGGTCGAGCTCCTAATAGCTTCTTGAAGGAGTGGGTGACCGGCATTACGAAGGTAATTTAGCACAATCATAGCTCTAAGGCATCCACCTCACAAGCAAAACCTATGGGCCACATTACTACTTAAGACCCAGTCGCCTCTTCAGCATGGGCAAAGTCAGAAGAGTGGACTACGAGTCGCTCCCAAAGCCTACGGGCTAAATTACTACTTAAGACCCTGTCGCCTCTTCGACATGGGCAAAGTCAAGAAGAGTGTACTACGAGTCGCTCCCAAAGCCTATGGGCCACATTACTAGTTAAGACTCAGTCGCCTCTTCGGCATGGGCAAAGTCAAGAAGAGTGGATTACGAGTTGCTCCCAAAGCCTACGGGCCACATTACTACTTAAGACCTAGTCGCCTCTTCGGCATGGGCAAAGTCAAGAAGAGTGGACTATGAGTCGCTCCCAAAGCCTACGGGCCACATTACTCCTTAAAGACCCAATCGCCTCTTCGGCATGGGCAAAGTCAAGAAGAGTGGAATATGAGTCGCCCCCAAATCCTACGGGCCACATTACTGCTTAAGACCCAGTCGCCTCTTCGGCATTGGCAAAGTCAAGAAGAGTGGACTACGAGTCGCTCCCAAAGCCTACGGGCCCCACTATTGCTAAATAATACCCAGTCGCTTCCTCG
The DNA here is from genome assembly GCF_055504915.1 of Nelumbo nucifera. NCBI lineage: Eukaryota > Viridiplantae > Streptophyta > Magnoliopsida > Proteales > Nelumbonaceae > Nelumbo > Nelumbo nucifera. Next base: position 139,268,995 of record NC_142649.1, on the reverse strand, counting down.
GCATGAGCAAAATTAGCAAAAGTGAACTATAAGTTGCCCCCAGAGCCTAAGGGCTACACTACTGAACTAGCGGAGACCTTGTCACCTTACAGGCATCTCGCCACATACAGGCAGCTCGCCACATACAAGCAGCTCGCCACATACAAGCAGCTCCCAAAGCCTAAGGAATTGGATCAGCACTTACTAGCTCGTCGACTTACGGGCCAAAAGAAAAAATCTACTCCCTTCACTGAGTTACTCTCAGCTCGGGAGTGGGGGCAAATGATGAGGGAAGATTTGGCCCTCTAGTGAAATTGTGACACGTGGCACCTCGTGACATCTAGGCGACACCCAGGCAACAACTTACCAAGTTGGAGTCCCACCGGGGCACCGGTTTGGCTGGCCTGGCGCGCGGCCTACACGCGGCCTACGCGCTGCCTGGCGCGTGGCCTGCACACGTCCTGCGCGTTGCCTGCACGCGGCCTGCGCACTGCCTGGCGCGGCCTGGCGGGCCTGCGCGACCTGGCCGACCTGGATCATCCTGCCACATGATCCGACCTGGCCGACCTAGCCGACCAAGATCAGCCCGGACATGATCCGACTGACCCGACCTAGCCGACCTGGCAACCCATAAGACGCCCACCAATGGACTATAACGGCATGCATACCCTACGAGCTCGGTAGCTCACCAAGGAGCTCACCAAGGAGCTCGATAGCTCACCAAAGAGGTCGCCAAGGAGCAAGGCAGCTCCAAGGAGCCAAGCAGCTCAACAGAGCTCGCCACAAGTAGCTCGGCATAGCCCAAGGAGCTCGGCATAGCTCCCCCGGGCAGCTCGCCACTTGTAGGGTAGGTCGGTACAGAAGAGTAGTTTGGCGTATCACAGGAAGATCTCTTGCTTGACAACCTGGCCCAGACACCAACCCGCCGACTTGACAACTTGGCCTAGACACCGACCCGCCGACTGACACAGGCGCCGACCAGACAACCTGGCCGCCTGACACAAGCGCCAGCCTAACAACCTCGAGGAGTTCACCACCGTACCCCGGTTTTGACGGGATGTGACGAGTCTTACCATTTGAAGGCTTTTCACCCACCTAACCCGCGAGGACACCACTATATAAGGACTCCGACCCCCAAAGCCAAAGGGAGGATGAAAAAAGGATGGTAACCCCTGCTCTCTACCTCTATAATTTCTCACCAATCTCTCTGTAATCAGAATGCTAACTTAGGCATCATAGAGTCCCTGCCGGGAAAATACCCCCGGGTCCTCTGATTCAGTTCTCGCAGGTCCCTCAGCTCCCGCCGCCTACAAAGAGGAGGAAAAGATGGAATTCTCACTGGTCCCTCAACTCCCAGTACCTACAAAGGAAAGAAGGTCACCTCATGCAGAGGGCAGTCGGGTTGCCCTGCACCAGGGAGCTCTACCATCCTCTGCGTTACAGTCCACCTAGGAGCATGTTAATGACGAGTCCACCAAAGTATCTCTCCACCAGGAAGCTCGTCACCAGGCAGTTCACCCGGGAGCTCGTCACCAGGCAGCTGAGCACCAGGCAGCTCATCAAGTAGCAGGGAGCTCGCCCCCAGGGAGCTCGTCACCAGGCAGTTAACCACTAGGGAGCTCGTCACCAAACAGCTCACCACCTCACAGGCAGCTCGCCACTAGGCAACTCGCCACGAAGGAGCTCGGCACCTCACAGTTAGCTTGCCACCATGCAGTTCTCCACCAGGGAGTTCGCCACCAAGTAGCTCGTCACTAAGTAGCTCTCCACCAGGGAGCTCACCACCAGGCAGTTCTCCACCAGGGAGTTCGCCACCAAGTAGCTCATCACCAAGGCACTTCACCACCAGGTCAAATAACGAGGTACTAAGCCCAAAAAATTTATACATCACAAAAAATTGGTACGTGACCAGAAACGGTTACATCAATTGGCGCCGTCAGTGGGAACACGCTACAAAAAGCTAAGTTCTCATCCTACAAAAACTAAGTTCTCATCTTACAAAAGCTAAGTCTTCTTCCCCCAGAAAGCTAAGTCCTCACTTTTTAGAAATTGAGGCTCTCGCTTTATAGTTTACATTTTTTATGAACTCAAAGACTACGCAGGTAGCTAACAATCTAAGTTTGCTTTCAATTCAGTTAAAGCCTCATCAGTCCTCTTCACAAGGTCCCCCCTACAAAGATGAGCTCTTCGTGGTTTCCGCGGGAGTTAGCGGCCAACAGACTACATGGGCGCCCTTTCTGGTCGAGACTTCTAAGGCTCCCGTGTGAGCTGGCAACCTAAAGTTAGTAGTGCTGCCCCCGAAGGTCGAGCTCCTAGTAGCTTCTTGAAGGAGTCGGTGACCGGCATTACGAAGGTAATGCAGCACAATCATAGCTCTAAGGCATCCACCTCACAAGCAAAACCTACGGGCCACATTACTACTTAAGACCCAGTCGCCTCTTCAGCATGGGCAAAGTCAGAAGAGTGGACTACGAGTCGCTCCCAAAGCCTATGGGCTAAATTACTACTTAAGACCCTGTCGCCTCTTCGACATGGGCAAAGTCAAGAAGAGTGTACTACGAGTCGCTCCCAAAGCCTATGGGCCACATTACTAGTTAAGACTCAGTCGCCTCTTCGGCATGGGCAAAGTCAAGAAGAGTGGATTACGAGTTGCTCCCAAAGCCTACGGGCCACATTACTACTTAAGACCTAGTCGCCTCTTCGGCATGGGCAAAGTCAAGAAGAGTGGACTACGAGTCGCTCCCAAAGCCTACGGGCCACATTACTCCTTAAAGACCCAGTCGCCTCTTCGGCATGGGCAAAGTCAAGAAGAGTGGAATATGAGTCGCCCCCAAATCCTACGGGCCACATTACTGCTTAAGACCCAGTCGCCTCTTCGGCATTGGCAAAGTCAAGAAGAGTGGACTACGAGTCGCTCCCAAAGCCTACGGGCCCCACTATTGCTAAATAATACCCAGTCGCTTCCTCGGCATGAGCAAAATTAGCAAAAGTGAACTATAAGTTGCCCCCAGAGCCTAAGGGCTACACTACTGAACTAGCGGAGACCTTGTCACCTTACAGGCATCTCGCCACATACAGGCAGCTCGCCACATACAAGCAGCTCGCCACATACAAGCAGCTCCCAAAGCCTAAGGAATTGGATCAGCACTTACTAGCTCGTCGACTTACGGGCCAAAAGAAAAAATCTACTCCCTTCACTGAGTTACTCTCAGCTCGGGAGTGGGGGCAAATGATGAGGGAAGATTTGGCCCTCTAGTGAAATTGTGACACGTGGCACCTCGTGACAACTAGGCGACACCCAGGCAACAACTTACCAAGTTGGAGTCCCACCGGGGCACCGGTTTGGCTGGCCTGGCGCGCGGCCTACACGCGGCCTACGCGCTGCCTGGCGCGTGGCCTGCACACGTCCTGCGCGTTGCCTGCACGCGGCCTGCGCACTGCCTGGCGCGGCCTGGCGGGCCTGCGCGACCTGGCCGACCTGGATCATCCTGCCACATGATCCGACCTGGCCGACCTAGCCGACCAAGATCAGCCCGGACATGATCCGACTGACCCGACCTAGCCGACCTGGCAACCCATAAGACGCCCACCAATGGACTATAACGGCATGCATACCCTACGAGCTCGGTAGCTCACCAAGGAGCTCACCAAGGAGCTCGATAGCTCACCAAAGAGGTCGCCAAGGAGCAAGGCAGCTCCAAGGAGCCAAGCAGCTTAACAGAGCTCGCCACAAGTAGCTCGGCATAGCCCAAGGAGCTCGGCATAGCTCCCCCGGGCAGCTCGCCACTTGTAGGGTAGGTCGGTACAGAAGAGTAGTTTGGCGTATCACAGGAAGATCTCTTGCTTGACAACCTGGCCCAGACACCAACCCGCCGACTTGACAACTTGGCCTAGACACCGACCCGCCGACTGACACAGGCGCCGACCAGACAACCTGGCCGCCTGACACAAGCGCCAGCCTAACAACCTCGAGGAGTTCACCACCGTACCCCGGTTTTGACGGGATGTGACGAGTCTTACCATTTGAAGGCTTTTCACCCACCTAACCCGCGAGGACACCACTATATAAGGACTCCGACCCCCAAAGCCAAAGGGAGGATGAAAAAAGGATGGTAACCCCTGCTCTCTACCTCTATAATTTCTCACCAATCTCTCTGTAATCAGAATGCTAACTTAGGCATCATAGAGTCCCTGCCGGGAAAATACCCCCGGGTCCTCTGATTCAGTTCTCGCAGGTCCCTCAGCTCCCGCCGCCTACAAAGAGGAGGAAAAGATGGAATTCTCACTGGTCCCTCAACTCCCAGTACCTACAAAGGAAAGAAGGTCACCTCATGCAGAGGGCAGTCGGGTTGCCCTGCACCAGGGAGCTCTACCATCCTCTGCGTTACAGTCCACCTAGGAGCATGTTAATGACGAGTCCACCAAAGTATCTCTCCACCAGGAAGCTCGTCACCAGGCAGTTCACCCGGGAGCTCGTCACCAGGCAGCTGAGCACCAGGCAGCTCATCAAGTAGCAGGGAGCTCGTCACCAGGCAGTTAACCACTAGGGAGCTCGTCACCAAACAGCTCGCCACCTCACAGGCAGCTCGCCACTAGGCAACTCGCCACGAAGGAGCTCGGCACCTCACAGTTAGCTCGCCACCATGCAGTTCTCCACCAGGGAGTTCGCCACCAAGTAGCTCGTCACTAAGTAGCTCTCCACCAGGGAGCTCACCACCAGGCAGTTCTCCACCAGGGAGTTCGCCACCAAGTAGCTCATCACCAAGGCACTTCACCACCAGGTCAAATAACGAGGTACTAAGCCCAAAAAATTTATACATCACAAAAAATTGGTACGTGACCAGAAACGGTTACATCAATTGGCGCCGTCAGTGGGAACACGCTACAAAAAGCTAAGTTCTCATCCTACAAAAACTAAGTTCTCATCTTACAAAAGCTAAGTCTTCTTCCCCCAGAAAGCTAAGTCCTCACTTTTTAGAAATTGAGGCTCTCGCTTTATAGTTTACATTTTTTATGAACTCAAAGACTACGCAGGTAGCTAACAATCTAAGTTTGCTTTCAATTCAGTTAAAGCCTCATCAGTCCTCTTCGCATGGTACCCCCTACAAAGATGAGCTCTTCGTGGTTTCCGCGGGAATTGGCGGCCAACGGACTACATGGGCGCCCTTTCTGGTCGAGCCTTCTAAGGCTCCCGTGTGAGCTGGCGACCTAAAGTTAGTAGTGCTGCCCCCGAAGGTCGAGCTCCTAGTAGCTTCTTGAAGGAGTGGGTGACCGGCATTACGAAGCTGATGCAGCGCAATCATAGCTCTAAGGCACCCACCTCCCAGGCAAAGCCTACGGGTCACATTACTACTTAAGACCCAGTCGCCTCTTTGGCATGGGCAAAGTCAAGAAGAGTGGACTACGAGTCGCTCTCAAAGCCTATGGGCCACATTACTACTTAAGTCCCTATCGCCTCTTCGGAATGGGCAAAGTCAAAAAGAGTGGACTACGAGTTGCTCACAAATCCTATGGGCCACATTACTACATAAGACTCATTCGCCTCTTCGACATGGGCAATGTCAAGAAGAGTGGACTAGTATTTTCTCCAAAGCCTACGGGCCACATTACTACTTAAGACCCAGTTGTCTCTTCCGCATGGGCAAAGTCAAGAAGAGTGGACTACGAGTCGCTCCCAAACCCTATGGGCCACATTACTGCTTAAAAACCCAATCGCCTCTTCGACATGGGCAAAGTCAAGAAGAGTGGACTATGAGTCGCTCCCAAATCCTACGGGCCACATTACTACTTAATACCCAGTCGCCTCTTCGGCATTGGCAAAGTCAAGAAGAGTGGACTACGAGTCGCTCCCAAAGCCTACGGGCCACACTATTGCTAAATAATACCCAGTAGCTTCCTTGGCATTAGAAAAATCAGCAAAAGTGAACTATAAGTTGCCCCTAGAGCCTAAGGGCTACACTACATAACTTGTGGAGACCTCCTCACCTTATAGGTAGCTCGCCACATACAAGCAGCTCCCGAAGCCTAAGGAATTGGATCAGCACTTACTAGCTCGTCGACTTACAGGCCAAAAGAAAAAATCTACTCCCTTCGCTGAGTTACTCTCAGCTCGGGAGTAGGGGGCAAATGATGAGAACAGAATTGGCCTTCTAGTGAAATTGTGACATGTGGCACCTCGTGACAACTAGGCGACACCCAGGCAACAACTTACCAAGTTGGATTCCCACCGGGGCACCGGTTGGGCCGGCCTGGCGTGCGCGGCCTTCACGCGGCCTGCGCGCTGCCTGTCGCGCGGCTTGCACTCGGCCTGCACGCTTCCTGGCGTGCGGCCTGCACGTGGCCTGCACGGTGCTTGGTGCGCGGCCTGCAAACGTCCTGCGCTCTACCAGCATACGGCCTGCGCACTGCCTAGCGCGGCCTGCGCGACCTGGATCAGCCTGGTCTAGGATCCGACCTGGCCGACCTAGCCGACTTGGATCAGCCCGGCACATGATCCGGCCGACATGACCTGGCCGGCCTGGCAACCCATAAGACGCCCACCGATGGACTATAACGGCATGCATACCCTATGAGCTCGGTAGCTCACCAAGTTGCTCGCCAAGGAGATCGATAGCTCACCAAAGACCTCGCCAAGGAGCTAGGCAGCTCCAAGGAGCCAGGCAGCTTGACTGAGCTTGCCACAAGTATCTCGGCATAGCCCAAGGAGCTCGGCATAGCTCCCCCGGGCAGCTCGCCACTTGTAGGGTAGCTCGGTACAGAAGAGTAGTTTGGCATATCGCCGGAAGATCTCCTGCCTGACAACCTGGCCCAGACACCGACCCGTCGACCTGACAACTTGGCCCAGACTCCGACCCGCCGACTGACACAAGCGCCGACCTAACAACCTGGCCCATGCGCCGACCTGGCCGCCTGACACAAGCGCCAACCTGACAACCTCGAGGAGTTCACAACCGTACCACGGACGAGTGTTAGCATTTGAAGGCTTTTCACCCACCTAACTCGCGAGGACACCACTAGATAAGGACTCCGACCCCCAAAGCCAAAGGGAGGATGAAAAAAGGATGGTAACCCCTGCTCTCTAGCTCTCTCATTTCTCTCCAAGCTCTCTGTACTCAGAATGCTAATTTGGGCATCGGAGAATCTTCGTTGGAAAAATACCCCCGGGTCCTCTGATTTAGTTCTAGCAGGCCCCTCAGCTCCCACCGCCTACAAATAGGAGGAAAAGATGGAGTTCTCGCTGGTCCCTCAGCTCCCACTATCTACAAAGGAAAGAAGGTCACCTCATGCAAAGGGCAGTCGGGTGGCGCTGCACCAGGGAGCTCCACCATCCTCTCAGTTACAGGCCACCTAGGAGCAGGTCAAATGACGAGTCCACCAAAGTAGCTCTCCACTAGGGAGTTCGTCACCAGGCAGCTCACCACCAGGGAGCTTGTCACCAAGCAACTCGCCACCTCACAGGCAGCTCGCCACTAGGTAGCTCACCACTAGGCAGCTCGCAACCAAGCAGCTCGGCACCTTACAGGTAGCTCGCCACCATGCAGTTCTCCACCAGGGAGTTCGCCACCAAGTAGCACGTCACCAAGTATCTCTCCACCGGGGAGCTCGCCACCAGGTAGTTCTCCACTAGGGAGTTCGCCACCAAGTAGCTCATCACCAAGGCACTTCACCACCAGGTTAAATAATGAGGTACTTAGCCAAAAAAATTTATACATAACAAAAAATTGGTACATGACTAGAAACGGTTACATCAATTGGCGCCGTCAGTGGGAACACACTACAAAAAAGCTAAGTTATCATCCTACAAAAGCTAAGTTCTCATCTTACAAAAGCTAGGTCCTCTTCCCCTAGAAAGCTAAGTCCTCACTTTTTAGAAATTGAGGCTCTCGCTTTATAGTTTACATTTTTCATGAATTCAATGACTACGCAAGTAACTAACAAACTAAGTTTGCTTTCAATTCAGTTAAAGCCTCATCAGTCCTCTTCGCAAGGTCCCCCCGTACAAAGATGAGCTCTTTGTGGCTTCCGTGGGCGTTGGCGGCCAACAGACTACATGGGCGCCCTTTCTAGTCGAGCCTTCTAAGGCTCCCATGTGAGCTGGTGACCTAAAGTTAGTAGTGCTGCCCCTGAAGGTCGAGCTCCTAGTAGCTTCTTGAATGAGTGGGTGACTGGCATTACGAAGCTGATGCAGCGCAATCATAGTTCTAAGGCACCCACCTCACAGGCAAAGCCTACGGGTCACATTACTACTTAAGACCACGTCGCCTCTTCGGCATGGGCAAAGTCAAGAAGAGTGGACTATGAGTCGCTCCCAAAGCCTACGGGCCACATTACTCCTTAAAGACCCAATCGCCTCTTCGGCATGGGCAAAGTCAAGAAGAGTGGACTATGAGTCGCTTCCAAATCCTACGGACCACATTACTACTTAAGACCCAGTCGCCTCTTCGGCATTGGCAAAGTCAAGAAGAGTGGACTACGAGTCGCTCCCAAAGCCTACGGGCCACACTATTGCTAAATAGTATCCAGTCGCTTCCTTGGCATGAGCAAAATCAGCAAAAGTGAACTATAAGTTGCCCTAGAGCCTAAGGGCTACACTACTGAACTAGCAGAGACCTCCTCACCTTATAGGCAGCTCGGCACATACAGGCAACTCCCAAAGCCTAAGGAATTGGATCAGCACTTACTAGCTCGTCGACTTACGGGCCCAAAGAAGAAATCTACTCCCTTCGCTGAGTTACTCTCAACTCGGGAGTGGGGGCAAATGATGAGGGCAGATTTGGCCCTCCAGTGAAATTGTGACACGTGGCACCTCGTGACAACTAGGCGACACCCAGGTAACAACTTACCAAGTTGGAGTCCCACCGGGGCACCGGTCTGGCCGGCCTGGCGCGCGGCCTGCACGCAGCCTGCGCACTGCTTGGCGCGTGGCCTACACACGGCCTAGCACGCGGCCTGCCCGCGGCCTGCGCACTGCCTGGCGCGTGGCCTACACACGGCCTAGCGCGCGGCCTGCCCGCGGCCTGCGCACTGCCTGGCGTGTGGCCTACACACGGCCTAGCGCGCGGCCTGCTCGCGGCCTGCGCACTGCCTGGCGCGCAGCCTGCACACGTCCTGCACGTGGCCTGCATGCTGCCTGCGCACTGCCTGACGCGGCCTGGCGCGGCTTACGCGACCTGGCCAACCTGGATCAGCCTGGCCCATGATTCGACCTGGCCGACCTAGCCGACCTGGATCAGCCTGACACATGATCCGACCGAACCGACCTGGCCGACCTGGCAACCCATAAGAAGCCAACCGATGGACTATAACGGCATGCATACCTTACGAGCTCGGTAGCTCACCAAGGAGCTCGCCAAGGAGCTCGATAGCTCACCAAAGAACTCGCCAAGGAGCTAGGCAGCTCCAAGGAGCCAGGCAGCTCGACAGAGCTCGCCACAAGTAGCTCGGCATAGCTCCCCCGGGCAGCTCGCCTCATGTAGGGTAGCTTGATACAGAAGAGTTGTTTGGCGTATCGCAGGAAGATCTCCTGCTTGACAACCTAGCCCAGACACCGACCCGCTGACCTGACAACTTGGCCCAGACACTGACCCGCTGACTTACACAGGCACCGACCTGACAACCTGGCCCAGGCGCCGACCTGGCCGCCTGACACAAGCGCCAGCCTGAAAACCTCGAGGAGTTCACCACCGTACCCCGGTTCTGACGGGATGTGACGAGTCTTACCATTTGAAGGCTTTTCACCCACCTAACCCGCGAGGACACCACTATATAAGGACTCCGACCCCTAAAGCCAAAGGGAGGATGAAAAAATGATGGTAACCCCTGCTCTCTAGCTCTCTCATTTCTCTCCAAGCTCTCTGTAATTAGAATGCTAACTTAGGCATCGGAGAGTCCCCGCCGGGAAAATACCCCCGGGTCCTCTGATTCAGTTCTCGTAGGTCCCTCAGCTCCCGCTGCCTACAAAGAGGAGGAAAAGATGGAGTTCTCGCTGGTCCCTCAGCTTCCACTACCTACAAAGGAAAGAAGGTCACCTCATGCAGAGGGCAGTCGGGTTGCGCTGCACTAGGGAGCTCCACCATCCTCTGAGTTACAGGCCACCTAGGAGCAGGTCAAATGACGAGTCCACCAAAGTAGCTCTCCACCAGGGAGATCGTCACCAGGTAGTTCTCCACTAGGGAGCTCGTCACCAAGCAGCTCACCACCAGGTAGCTCACCAAGTAGCAGGGAGCTCGCCACCAGGGAGCTCGTCACCAGGCAACTCACCCCAGGGAGCTCGTCACCAAGCAGTTCGCCACCTCACTGGTAGCTCGCCACTTGGTAGCTCGCCACTAGGCAGCTTGCCACCAAGCAGCTCGGCACCTCACAGGTAGCTCGCCACCAGGCAGTTCTCCACCAGGGAGTTCGCCACCAAGTAGCTCATTACCAAGTAGCTCTCCACCAGGGAGCTCACCACCAAGCAGTTCTCCACCAGGGAGTTCTTCACTAAGTAGCTCATCACCAAGGCACTTCACCACCAGATCAAATAACAAGGTACTTAGCCAAAAAAATTTATACATCACAAAAAGTTGGTACATGACCAGAAACGGTTACATCAGGATTGATTCAATTAATTTGAAGCCTCGAAACGAAATCTTTATGTGATCAAGGGGCAAACAAAGGCGGTTTTGGGTTAAATTTCACAGGGTAGGATTTTCGGACAGTCTAATGTGATTGGTAAGGTTAGATTTAGTCAAATGGACCTAGATCAGAAAGACTTGGAATTTAGTTAATTTTGAGTCTCAAAACGGAATCTAGGTGCAATAGAGGGGTAAACCAAGGTGTTTTGGACTAAAATTTCATAGGTGAATATTTGGAGGTGTCCGAGATCTGATGGTGAGGTCAATGAGACGCTTTATAATTGAATCTTGGTTTGATGGAAGGGCAAATGTGGGAATCTAGAGTTAAAATTTTATAGGCAGGTGTTTTGATGTATTCAGAGTTCAATGGTGTGGTTTGATCAGTTCGGATGTGTCAAGATCAAGGGAATCTAAGTTCTAAGTGTTTAGGCTAACGAGAGAGGTCGAAATGGAATCTTTGTTTGATGAGGGGTAAATAAAGGAATTTTGAGCAACAGTTTTTTGGGTAGGTATTTTGGGTTCTTTGGAGTTTAATGGTGGTGCCTGATCTTAGAGTCGAGGTGTAAGTAAGGGTTGATCAGGGCCATCAGATAGATATCAAGTAAGTTTAACAGTGGATCTAAGGGCTTTTGGGGTAAAATTTAGGTTTTTTTGGGTTATGAGTGTTCCAGAAGGATGGAAAGTGTCTAATTGGGGATTTTGGGTGAATTGGGGTTCAGACGACGGACCGAGCAAAAATCAGGTGCTGACAATGACAAACAGTTAGACAACGCAAAGTTCCGAGAATGGTGTGCAAGCCCTAGCATAAAGCAACAATACACCTCGGTCGGCTACCCCCAAACAAATGGCCTGGCCGAGGTTACCAATAGGACCATTTTGGAAGGATTGAAGACAAGGTTAGATAGATCTAAAGGTCTTTGGGTTAATGAGTTATACAACATCCTTTGGGCTTACCGAACAACACCTCAGACCGCCACGGGAGAGACCTTGTTCAACTTGACATACGGTACCGAGGCCGTCATTCCAGCAGAGATCAGCCAACTGACATTTCGAACTGAGGCATACAATGAGGCCGAGAATGATGAAGAGCTGAGAAACAATCTGAACCTATTGGAAGGTGTCCAAAAGCAAACTCAGGTCAGGGTTGTAGCCTATCAACAGAGGGTCGATAGATATTATAACTCACGGGTGAGAGAATGCCACTTCCAAGAAGGCAACCTTGTCCTCAAAAAGGTCATGGTGCACGAGACCGGCATTGAAAAGCTCGGCCCTAACTAGGAAAGGCCCTACAGAATCAAGCAGGTGATCGGCCCTGACACCTTTTGGCTGGAGTACTTAAGCGGAAGACATGTACCTCGTACTTGGAACTCCGAGAACCTCTAAATGTACTACTAATGATGTAATCACTTGTATGAGAGTTTACCAATGAAAAGTGCAAAGTTCCTCACACCTCAGTTCAAATTTTAGTGTAAACGTTGCTTTTCCACCTAACTACTAGGATCCCTCGGTCGTACGACTATCTGTAGCACATAACCTTCTCCAAGGTTATACACTCGGATTGGATGATGGCCAAGGCACACGACTCTTGGGGAGTCATACGCCTACTTGCCTTCTCGCTAAGGCAAAGACCCTCAGGGATGTCAACCATGATATTGGCCCGTGATGTCAACCTACTACCTAATGCAAACTAAGGCGAACCAACACACTAAAACGGGCAAGCTACTTCGCTAAGGCAGAAAACACTCCCTGACCTCGGCCAGGCACTACTTGTTGAACCTCAGCTGCATGCGAGTCTAGTCACTAAGCCCCCAAGGAAAGTTAGGTTAGGCAAGCTAAGGCATTTGCCTCCCTTTCCTTCCTGCTAAGGAAAGGGGTCCCGAGTCCTCGGTAGCAGAGCTCGTCCTTGGCCTAACTACCTTGACAGGGATGAAGAATGAGCCAGGCGAGCTAAGGCAATCGCCTCCCTTTTCCTTACGCTAAGGAAAGGGGCCACGAGCCCTCGGCGGCGAAGCTCAGCCTTGGCTTAACTACCTTAACTTAAATTCCCAAGTGAGTGGCCAAGAAACAATGAGTTTTTCTACTATTTGTGACCTATAGAAGGGGGGCATTGGCTCTTGGCACAACAAGAAAGAAAAAACAAGGAAGAGAAAAAGAAGAAAAGGCACAAGATAGACAAAAAACTCGGTATGTTTTCATTTATTTGAATTGTGTGAAACTTTACAAAAAGTCGGCCTCGATTGGGGGAGGTTGAGCCCCTTACAAAAATAACAAACAATAAGCAAAAACTTGGAGCTGTACGAGGAGAATAGACAAAAAGAAAGAAACTCCTTGAGGAAACCCCAACGCTCCGCGAAACATCTTCAAGCTTCAACGTCCACACACCCTCAGTTGCCTTAGCTTGTGCAGGCTGCCTGTCACCGACATGGCCCTTGGAGGGCTGCACCATCTCAGTTGGCACCGCCCCCTTGACCACCTGATCATCCCCGGACTGAGGCCCCAGCAGACTGACATCGAAGTCCGATTGGAGTGCCAATACCTAAGCCTTTGTCTTTGATGCATTCCATGTAGGAAACGACACCGAATTTGGCCATCTCCTCCTTATTGGCCTCGGTGGTCTTCCAGTCCTCGACTTCATTTGATAGAGGGAAACAATAATTGAAAGAAAAGAAATAATAGACAAGAATGTGCTTCAGATCTAAAGATAGAAGACAATGACTTCATTAGTCTAGAATCTCAAACACCTCAACCAGTTCAGTCTCAAGGTAGAAGACAATGAACATTGTCTTCTTTTGAAGGGTAGTTTTGACATTTTTCAATAGATAACTAATGATCGGTTAACAACAAGGACCAACTTGATACTTTTTGAAAGTTTAAGTGCTACAATGGAATTTTCGGATACTAACTTGACAATATCTCCAAAATTCAAGGTTCTAAAGTGGAATTTTCCCTTTTCTTCACTACACATACATGAATTGGGATCTGCTCCTCACACAGGGTGCCTCACGCCGACCTCATATGCAGATCTCACCATGCATTGGGAGCATCTTCTGTGAATAATAACGTATAAATACGGGAAATGTTCCCAATGCATGGTGGGATGTGCCAGTGAGATCGGTGTGAGCCGCCCTGTGGAAGGAGAAGATCCTGTCTCCACATACGCACACGCTGACACGAATACACACAACACCCCTCTGCAGTGGCAAGACGTCAACAGAAATACTAGGACATAAATATTCACGATGACAGTGGACATAAATTTGTTTGGATCTTCTGTGGCTAACATACCATTCACTTGGAAATCTGAAATGCTGTTTCGTTGGACAGAAATAGAATAAAATAAGAAAAAAAGATAGAATAACATATTGCACCAGGGAGTGGGAGGAAAAAATGTTTAATTTGTGAAGAAATCAAAATGGGAAACATAAAATTCTAGCGGCCTTCCATCATTGAGACCGTGACATTATTTATTGAACAAATTCCAGGCCTGCTAGCATCGGAGTTTACTAATGTCAGACTTCTGGCAGTAGAGTTAGCAGGTTGTTTAGGCGAAGGTAGAGCTACAAGCTCGTTGCTGAGCATCAAGACGACGTCTGACATTGTCGGTCTACCAGCCGCAGTTTCTTGGACACACGGTAGAGCCACATTGATGTATCTCAATGACAGAGACATAGATGGTGGGTCGCCCAACATTGGATCTATCAGTTCCGATCCTCTCTCACTTCTCCATAGCTCCCATGCCTGAAAGAGTGAGTTTAGTTTCAGTTAGATTAGAGAACCTTGAAAACAATGAGTTGTAGATAAAGGTCAGGATATAGTTCTATCACTACTTACATATCTAAGAAGATTGAGAGAGTCAGAATTATAAAACCCAGTGCTCTTCTTGCCACTCAAAATCTCTAGCATCAGAACTCCAAAACTAAAGACATCGGATTTTATAGAGAAAAGGCCTTCAGTGGCATATTCAGGAGACATGTAACCGCTGCATTTAATCATTCAACCCAAATCTTTGAGATGTTATTGTCTATATCAAATTTTATTACACATATAAAGATATTCAAAGTCTGTGACATGTGTAAATGATATTTGAAAGTTGAGAGGTTGCTTTTACTTACTAAGTCCCCACAATCCGATTTGTATTTTCTACTGACTTGTTTTTTCCAAAAATCCTTGCCATACCAAAATCCGAAATTTTGGGGTTTGATGAGAGGAGAATTTATCATATTTTTATCTCCAATTACTCTGTTTTTTATACTGAATTAACACCTAATTGGACTCATATTTCTATTCAGGGCATGAAAGAAGGCATCAAGAGCAAAGAAAGATAAATCGGATGATTTTTTACAGTTTCGACATTGTTTAGTGATTTGGGCGTAACTCGCGTCTCCGAACTCCGAATGAACTGATTCAAGACCCACTAGAAAGTTAAGAGAAAAATCCACAACTTTTATATTTTGGATTTTCGCTGATTCGGCCTGCATCGAAGTCAAATTCAAACCCAAAGTTGGAGAAATTTCACAAAAAAGCCCAATCCGCAACTGAAATAGACTTATTCATTATAGAAGGACACTTCCTACTTGGGCCAGAAGAAAGAAGCAATAAGTCAAGATGAGTGGCAGAATTCTTGACCCCCCAAAACTAAACTAGTTGAAGATTCCAGTATAAATTTCTAATAATGTTTCACAAAGTACAAAGTACATTGTGGAATTGTCAATTGGCAATGGTAAAATGTCACATGGCAATATCATTCGGCCAAAAATAATTCCAACCTGTTGACCGTAGGTGAGAGGTCTCTACTCAGTACTCAGCCCCATGAGAGATAAGTCTTTGCTGGTCCACTTAGGGACCACTGCAGATTAAAAACAGACAGAAAAAAGGAAGTAAATCTATCCCATGGACAATCTAATTTATCAACCATGGTGGGTTTTTTTGCCTCAATGAATCAAGGTGGTCTCAAAAAACTAAACCTTACTCGAGTAAATGTCTTCATATGGGCCTCTGGGGCTGGAGAAATTGCAGATCAGTATGGGGCCCATAATTCACAGACCCACTAGTTGATAGATTCCACCTTAGACTTCCCTGATGCTAAGAAGCATCTTGGTTCTTACCCCCTTAATTTGCTAATTATGAATTTAAAATAGAGTTTCTTTCTTAATAAGTCTACTTTTGGGCCTTTGAGTCTAAGATAGTAGTTGACAAGTCATCTAGACTTGCTTTAAAACTTGTGGGCCCAGTCTGATACATGGATCACAGAGAAGTGGTTGGGGTGGGGGGACCTCCTAGCTCTCATGGCGAGGGCACCCTCTTCGTAGCACTGCCTCAAGCTAAGTTTTCTAGTTGAGTCTGCAAGCATCTAAGGGATTTTTTCAATGGAGTATCACCTTCATTTGCATCCCAAATACAAATACGTATAGTCCAAGTGCAAGGTTTAGAAATACCATTAACAAGAAAAGAAATTCCATATAAAGGGTTTTGCATTGAACATATTTATATTTGCACTTTTCCCAAACTGGAAGGAGTACAAATACAGATATGTACAGTGCAAATACATACAAAATACAAGGTTTTGCACTCTAGTCCTTCCAAACTGATCCTTAAAGGCCCTGTTTTTTGCAATGCAATTTCATTGGCACTTGCACAATAAAAATTTTGTTTAGGTTTTACTTCACTTCAGGTTTCATTTTAATTTTATTTCATTTATAATGCAACCAAGCAGAAAAAAAGATAAATCAGAATTTGCATTCAAATTCATTTGCATTCCTATACTTAATGAAATTGCATTGCAAATTTAATAAGCCTTAATATAAACAATTCAGGAATCTTTCCTAATTATGGACTGAAGAGGCACACCACATGCCACATGCTTCTTCCTCCATCTGTTACTCATTGGGTATATTGGTTTCATATGTAGCCCTGAAATATATCCAAAAATTAAGCCATTTCTGTTTTGGGTTTTTTAATTGAAAAAAAAATTACTAATCTCAACTGTCACTAGAGAGAAGCTCCCATTCAAAGTGGAGTGAGAGAGACTAATGGGGGGATTAGGTGAGCAAACATGTGGCCAATTCAGATAGCTTGATCCTGAGCTTAATTGCATAAGCCTGTTTCAATTTATATTCATTTAACTAACATGCTTAGATGCCTATATCCACATGATGTGACACTTATTCTGGATTCTTGATATGGCTGTGAGGGGAAGTTTTCTTATCTCTTAAAATTCATGTTCCCAACACCCTCCCCAAATGTTTTACCAAAAAAAACACACAAAAATCAAAATAAACCAATAGAACCTAAAATGAAACAAAAATAGAGAACATGCATAGGTTCGAAATTGAACTAACCAGCTTCAAGCATCAGAAGACCAATGGCTGAAGATATGACGACATGCACAACCGAACTCAATGTATCTTGCAAGAGACGTGCGTTGCCGGAGAGAAGAACACGCTAGTTTTGAGCGAAAAAATTAGGGTTCTCTGCTGTGACGGCTTCTGATGAATGCGGTTTTGGTAGTATAGCAGAAAACACCACAAAAGACCAAAAGCACGCAGAAAACACCACAAAAAGACACAACAAAACACAAACTTGTTCCCAGCTCTCAGTCCGAACACACTACATCAGAGCTTACCTCTTCCCCTCACAGCCTTCTTACCCCTTTTATTACGTTTACGTCCGCTTTAACTGATGAATGCGGTTTTGCTAGTATAGCAGGAGACATGCGTTGCCACTTGCCAGAGAGAAGAAGAATGGGCGCGTGGGTGGGAAGAAACGCACCAATTTTTGTTGCATATATTTTCTCCAATGAAGTTAAATCTATGCCATTGATGTACAAGTAAAATCAGTGGTTAAAAAAATGCTGATATTTAATGGCTTTTAAAGGTGATTTAATAAATGCCACTTAAAAACCATATATTTAGCGGCAATTTAGATATACCTTTAACGGCATTTTAATAATTGGCACTTAAAATTGTATATAATGGCATTTTTGATAAGGATATAGTGGCATTTTTAATAAACGCCATTAAATATAATATAAATGCCAGTCCATTAAATCCTCACTTTCTTCTAGTGATTATTTAATATTAATTAAAAGGACAAGAATAACTTTTTCAATAGGAGGTGCAAATGCAAATACCCTGCGCGTGCCAAACTGCCAATGTGAGGGTTCACATGAGCTTGAAACAAGTTGCATGAATAATAATAAGTCAAGGAGGATACCCGACCACTTATATAGCCTTGGTTGTTCAGTTGGGCTAATATCTTAATTCACCTTCTTTGGGTGTATTTTGGGGGTTTTGCTTTTGCATCAATACATGGAAGGATGTGATTCATGCATGGATTATGCAAAGGGTACGCCAACAGGCGTAGCAGATTGTCTACTTTTCTCAACCGAACGGGTTTGGTAGATAAATTGAATGAGATTGTAGACGACTTGATGAGAATCTGTCAGAGTCAAATACCAACTTTAGGTGGTTGTACTTGTTCACACCTCATACTTTTTCAAAGGCGGCACCTCGTGTTTATTCTTTCATCCAACTGTCTTTTTTTCCTTACGTTACGCTAAACGGAATCTACTTGTGCTTGTGCCTGTAGGCAAAGTCCTTCACGTAAGAGTGATTTGCGAAGGACACGTTTCATGCGAAAAACACGTTTTCTGTACGTTACCTTTCATGCGAAAAACACGTTTCATGTGGAGTGGCAGAACGTGTCTCATCAAGACTCATTTGCGAAGGACACGTTTCACACTCCCAGCTTATTCACGTGGACCGGGCGGAACTACAACGTCTTCCTGAGTTTCAGAGGCGGAGAGTCCAACAGTTACTTTATCGATCACCTCTACTGCTTTGGATGAAAGGGGAATCCGCACCTTCAGAGACGACCACCAACTCAAGATAGGAAAAAGCATATCTTCAGAACTGCTAAATGCCATAGAAGAGTCAAGGGCATCGATAATTGTTTTCTGGAATGCTGGAAAACAGGAGGCCGGTTGGTGCTTCCTGTTTTCTTCGATGCCGATCCGTCGGATGTTTGGAAACAGAGCGGGAGTTACGAGTAAGCATTTGCCAGACACAAAGAAGAATATTACAGGGTGGTGAAGGTGAAGGAGAAGGTGCAGAGGTGGAGGACAGCTCTCACCGAAGCTGCCAATTTGTCCGGGTGGGATGTACGAACTGCTAACAA
This sequence comes from Nelumbo nucifera, assembly GCF_055504915.1. Classification (NCBI taxonomy): domain Eukaryota; kingdom Viridiplantae; phylum Streptophyta; class Magnoliopsida; order Proteales; family Nelumbonaceae; genus Nelumbo; species Nelumbo nucifera. The sequence continues at coordinate 139,250,228 of NC_142649.1, read as the reverse complement.
AAGGTAATTCTGAATCAGTTCCCGTCTGCTATTTGTTCTGGCAAAAATTATATGATAATCATATACTCTGGTTCCCTGTCTATCTTCCCGCTCTCTCTCTCTCTCTCTCTCTCTCTCTCTCACCACTTCCTCTGAAAACCGGGGACCTCTACTCCTGCTTGGCTTCTGTCTCGTCTACATTGGTTGCAGATCAGGTTTTCAAGTTCAGGCCGAAGACACGAGCTTGCAGCTAACGACAGAGGCCCTGGCATGGCCTTCTACTGCTTGGCTTCTGTCTCGTCTACATCGGTTGCAGATCAGGTGTTCAAGTTCAGGCCGAAGACACGAGCTTGCAGCTAATGGCAGAGGCCCAGGAATGGCCTTCTACAATGCCATTCTACGATGAGTTCGGTGAGGACGATGACATAGATGGTGGGATGAGTCGGAGGTCTCTGTTCTGGAGGACGACTCACTACTACATTTCCTACGGTGCTCTCTCCGCCAACAGGATCCCATGCCCACCTCGCTCTGGGAGGTCGTACTACACTCATAACTGCTACAAGGCTAGAGGCCCTGTCCATCCATACACCGGAGGGTGTTCAAAGATCACCCGTTGCAGGCGATAGCTTTTTAACCGTTTCGGTTTCCACGATCCTCATGTCGCCTTTCATCATCTGGGTTTGTTTTCTTTTACCTACGATTTTGTTTATTTTTAGCTGCTGAATAATTTAGGGCTTGGTCTTGAACTCCTGAAGATCTTATCAGATTTTTGGGTAAGTGAAGGTATGATGGAGACAGGAGGCTGTTCATTTTTCTTTCTTCTTTGTCAATGTAGGAATTTATATTTATGTTTAACGTTATTTACATATATGGCCACCACAAGAACAATTTGTGTTCTTTTTCCTGATAAATCTGCCTGTCTCCTTCCCCTGCAATCAATTGGTTGATGCCTAGATATGATCTGTTTCCTGACACTTGATGGTTTCTAAATCTTTTTTTTTCCTTTTTTTCATTTAATTATTTGTTTATATTTTTTAATTCGAACCAGTGTTTCATTGATTTGTGGGTTGATGCCTAGATTTGTGTCTTGTTACTTAGTGGTTTCAAGATTTTCTTTTTTCCCCTCCTTTTCCCAGCAAAGATTGATGCAAATTGTTGATGCTACTAAAAGCCTTCCCTTTTAACTATATGGCTTTGTGAAAACCATAAGGATTTCTTGGGATCAATGGTCCTCCCATGTGGTTCATTTTGAGTTAAATGGTTCTTTAGGATTCAGGAACTGTGAATTAAGAAATCTATTTTAGGATCCAGGTGATAGCATGTCCATCCTGGTCTAGTTCTTTAGATTAATGACTGTGGTTCAAATGTGCACTGCAGCTACTAATTAATTGTTTTCAAGTGGTGCTGGATGATGGGAAATCTGAATGATGGACCGTTGCTACCAATGACAACGCCATCTCATCTCAACATGCAGTAACAAAATTTCAAGTGATGAAATCTTCAACGCATGGTTAGCTAAAAACTTGGCTACAGTGACCTTCTGTAGAAGATAATGACATTGAATGGTGTCAACAAAGCTTTATAAATGGCATGTCGCTGTGCATACTTCTAGATCAGTAGCATACTTTGCAGGGTAAATCCAGCAATTGTTTTTCTTAGAGGGGCCAGATTGAATGTATTAAACAAAAAGTGTACTGTTTTATTAAGATGTAATTTTAATATAGAAAAGATTTATCAAACTTATAAAAGAAGTTACTTGGTGCAAGTAGAAGGCTCAAAAGAGCAAGGGGAAGGCCAAAGGGGATGCATGTACATACAATTTTACTAAAGAAAGAGTTCTTGATGGAGTACAATGATTAATGTAGCTAATGATTATTGAATTTTATTGAATTTTATGTTGAACTTAAAAGTCATTTTTTAGGTTAATTAAATAATTGTAGATTAAAGTTATAGGTCATTTTTTATCTAATTCACTGGAAGTTATGTTTACCATTTTGATCTTCAAAAAAAAGTTATTTTCACCATTTACTTAAGACTATTCTGTTTTTCATTATCTTTCATATTTAAATACATTAAGAAATATAGTGGATTCTATAAACAATGGGAAGACAGTCGAGTTCACTGCACTGAAAAGGTTCTTGATACGGTAGAAAAAAGAGAAAAAATAAGGAGAGAGAGAGAGAGAAGGGTCTCCAAGGAATGAAGAAGATTTGAACCAGTCTGATGGAGGCCCATCATAAGGCCCATCTCATCCCTAGGGGCGGCAGCTCCTAGGATAAGGATAACTTAACTAAGATCCAAGAATTCAAGATAAGCAAGGGTTCCAAGAATTCAAGATTAGCAAGACTCTTCCAAGATTAGCAGGATAATGCAAGACTCTTCCAAGATTATTAAGAAAGACTCCAAGAAGCATCAAGATTAGCAAGATAATCCAAGATCCATGCATCTAGGGAGATCGGACGATGGAGATCAACCAAGGAGAGTTCGATCCTATCAAATTAGATATTTAGATCTATCCTAGTTATTATTTCCTAGTTCTTTTACAATTTCCAAATGTATTATAAATATTGCTATTTTCCCAAAGTTATTTATCAATTCATACTTCAGATTTTCAGATTTTTTTGAGTTCTCTTCTTTGAGTTTTCGCCACTTTTTCTCTCTCCTAGAGAAATCGGTGTTATTCTCTAGGTGCTAGCGAACGCACGGTGCTTGCATAGCCAGTTCCGGTTCTCATTGCTTCCACGCTGCGTCAGGTGGTATTAGAGCAGGGAATTCACTCAGTCATGTCCAACCCAGATGGTAGCAGTCGCAACCCACCCTGTGACGGAGATCAGGGGTTTCCAGCTGTTTGGAGAGCAATCGAAGAACAGCGTACAGCCACACGTAACATCGAGCAGCAGTTGGTAGAGATGGCTGAACAACTGCGAACCTTGTTACGGGAGGTTGTCCCACGGAACCGGGAAAATCCACAGCAGATCGAAGGAGACAACCACGACAGACCACCCGTCGCTACTTCGTCTTGACGTCCAGTTCTTGACGACGACACTGATGATGATTTCGAATTTGGTGGGGTTCCAGTTCTTCCTGGCAACGACAGAAACAGTAGAAATTGGCACAATCAAGGTAATTTCAATCCCCATAGTAATACTGATGAATTTAAACTCAAGGTAGATATTCCTACTTTTAGTGGAGATCTTGGTATAGAGGGACTTCTAGATTGGATCACAGAAATCGATAGGTTCTTTGATTACATGGAGATACCAGAGGAACTAAGGGTAAAACTGGTAGCTTTCCGATTAAAGGGAGGCGCATCTGTTTGGTGGGAACGGATGAGAGAGACCCAGATGAGAGAAGGAAGGGGTCCTGTTCGAACCTGGAGGCGCATGAAACAATTAATAAGAGGTAGATTTTTACCTCCTGATTATGAACAATATATGTTTGAATCTTATCAGAGGTGTGCGCAGGGTTCTCGTAGTGTTAACGAATATACATCTGAATTTTTGAGATTAACTGAAAGAAACCAATTATCTGAAAGTGATAACCAGCAGGCAACCCGTTATCTAAGCGGTTTGAGACCGTCCATCAGAGACAAAATTGTTGTACAAATGGTTCTTAGTGTGCAGGAAGCAAGGAACTTAACCTTGAAAGCAGAATTAATGTTCCAGGACAAGGCACGCAGTGATAATTATCGCCGGTACAGCGGGAGCGACAACAGACCGGCAACTGTCGACAAGAACAAATCAGTCCCGGCAGTACAACCTTCTCACCCAGCAGGTACAAGTAACGCCAGTAAGGCTACTACAGGAGGACATACTCGAGGTAACTCTTCCAATCCTCCTAAACCCAGTAACCCTTATGCAAGGCCTGCTCCTATTAAATGTTTTAAATGTAATGAGGTTGGACATAGATCCAGTGACTGTCCCAGGAGGAAGGCAGTTAATATGGTAGGAAGAGAGGAGGAAGAAGATATTGAGGAAGAAGTATATTGTGAACCTAATGGGGAGGATGAAGAGGGTCCATATGAACATGAGGAGTATACTTGTGTGGTAAGAAAATTAATGTTGTCCCAGAAAAATAAGGATACTTCTCAAAGGCACAGATTATTTCGTACTAGATGTACTGTCAAGGGAAAATTATTTAATTTAATTATTGACAGTGGTAGCCAGGAAAATATTATTTGTAGGGATGTCATCCAAAAATTACAGCTGATTCCTGAAAAACATCCCAACCCATACACAATTGGGTGGATCAAGGAAGGAGGCGGCGTACGAGTGGAAGAACGCTGTAAGGTACCTTTTTCAATTGGTAAGTACCATGATGAGGCATATTGTGATATTGTAGATATGGATGCTTGCCATATTTTGTTAAGGAGGCCTTGGCAATTTGATACAGATGCAAGGCACATGGGTAGGAAGAATACCTACCAACTTGAAAAAGAAGGTACACGTTATACTTTGTTACCCATAGCAGAAAAAAATATTACAAATACTCCAAAGGCACATGAAAAGAATTTCCTTACCATCACCCATCATCATGCTGAATTTGTTAACGAATGTAAGGATACTCATGAGATACATTTGTTAGTAGTAAAAGGAGAAGATGTTAGTGATGAAAATACAATTCCAACTGAAATACATGGACTACTGGATGATTTTAATGATGTAGTTGTAGAGGAGTTACCAAATGAACTCCCTCCCATGAGAGATATACAGCACCATATTGATTTTGTCCCAGGTGCTAGTCTACCTAACCTCCCACATTACAAGATGAGTCCCAAGGAGAATGAAATCTTACGGGAAAAGGTAGAAGAATTATTGAAAAAGGGACACATTCAAATCAGCATGAGTCCTTGTGCAGTACTTGCCTTATTAACACCTAAGAAGGATGGCAGTTGGAGAATGTGTGTCGACAGCAGGGCCATTAACAAGATCACCATTGGGTACAAATTTCCCATTCCTAGGCTGGACGACATGCTGGACCAACTAAGTGGAGCTGTAGTTTTCTCAAAAATAGATCTCAGGAGTGGTTATCATCAAATCAGGATCCGTCCCGGAGATGAATGAAAGACAACCTTCAAGACTAGAGATGGCTTGTTCGAGTGGTTAGTCATGCCCTTTGGACTAACCAACGCACCCAGCACTTTCATGAGGCTAATGAACCAGGTATTGCGCCCCTTCATTGGTAAATTTATGGTAGTCTATTTTGATGATATTTTGATATACAACAAATCTATCATTGAGCATGTGGGACATATTAGGGAGGTCCTGAAAACATTGAGGGAAAATAAATTATATGCTAATTTGAAGAAATGCATCTTTATGAATGATACTTTATTATTCCTAGGATTTATTATAAGCAAGGATGGTGTGAAAGTAGACGAGGAAAAGGTGAAAGCCATTAGGGAGTGGCCGACCCCATCCACTGTCACAGATGTCAGGCGATTTCATGGGTTGGCAACCTTCTATAGGCGCTTTATTAAGAATTTTAGTAGTATCATGGCTCCCATTACTGAATGCTTGAAAAAGGGTAAATTTCATTGGGGAGAAGAACAAGAGCAAAGTTTTGCTCTCATAAAAGAAAAGTTATGTACTGCTCCTGTTCTTGCCTTGCCAGATTTTAATAAATTATTTGAAGTTGAATGTGACGCCAGTGGAGTTGGCATAGGGGCTGTATTGTCCCAAGAGAAAAGACCCATTGCTTTCTTTAGTGAAAAATTATGTGAAGCCAAGAGAAAGTAGTCTACTTACGACAAGGAGTTTTATGCTGTGGTTAGAGCCCTAAAAACATACACTATTTAATTGCAAAAGAATTTGTTCTCTACACTGACCATCAAGCCCTAAAATATCTTAGTGGGCAAAAGCAATTAAGAAGTGATTTACATGCCAGATGGTCTGCTTTCCTAGACAAGTTCCCATATAAAATTGTGTATAAGACAGGACAGCAAAATAAAGTGGCTGATGCACTTAGCAGGCGTGTAGCTCTCATCAAGACCCTCAGCGTTGAGATTGTGGATTTTGAGTGCCTAAAGGACTTATATGCCCAGTATGGAGACTTCCAACAGGTATGGGAGAAATGTGTGACTAACCAGCCAGCAGAGGACTTCTTTATTTATGATGGGTTCCTTATGAAAGGGGAACAACTGTGTATCCCTCGCACCTCCCTCCGTGAAAAGATCATCAGGGATTTGTATGGGGGTGGATTAGCAGGACACTTGGGAAGGGACAAAACAGTTGAAGCCGTTAAGGGGCGATATTACTAGCCGAAATTAAAAAGGGACATGTCTACCATCGTAAGCAGGTGCTATGTTTGTCAGACAACTAAGGGACAAACCTAGAACACAGGTCTCTACATGCCCCTACCCGTTCCTACTGCTATATGGGAAGACTTGTCCATGGATTTTGTGCTAGGCTTGCCAAAGACCCAGAGGAACATGGACTCCGTCTTCGTGGTGGTTGATAGGTTCTCAAAAATGGCTCACTTCCTCCCATGCAAGAAAACAGCAGATGCATCCGCAACAGCCAAATTATTTTTCAGGGAGATTGTTCGCTTACATGGGGTACCCAAGACCATCACTTTAGATCGTGACACACGGTTCCTCAGTCACTTTTGGATGACCCTGTGGAGGATGTTTGATTCATCACTTAATTTCAGTAGTACAGCCCATCTGCAGACAGATGGACAAACAGAAGTGGTAAACCGGACCTTAGGGAATTTAATCCGCAGCATATGCCGGGAAAGGCCAAAACAGTGGGACTTCGCCATTGCCCAGGCTGAGTTCGCCTATAACAATGCAGTGCATAGTTCTACAGGCAGATCCCCATTCTCCATCGTATACATGAAGGTTACTAACCATGCACTGGACTTAGTGAAGCTACCTAGAGTACCCAGCGCAAATATCTCAACAGAACAGATGGCAGAACAAATCCAGTCCGTCCAAGAAGCCGTGAAGCAGAAGCTAGAGCAATCCAACGCCAAGTACAAGATGGCTGCAGATAGGCACCGCCGACCTCAAGTGTTTGATGTAGGTGATGAGGTTATGGTCTTCTTAAGGAAGAAACGGATTCCCGTAGGTACTTACAACAAGTTGAAGCCTCGGAAGTATGGTCCATATAAGATCGTGAAGAAGATTAATGACAATGCCTATGTAGTAGATTTGCCAGATCATATGGGTATGTCCAAGACCTTCAACGTTGCTGACCTTCATCGGTACCTGCTGGAAATAACACTCGCCTACCCTAGTCACGACTCGGGGTCGAGTTCTCTCCAAGTGGGGGAGAATGATAGAGGCCCATCACAAGGCCCATCTCATCCCTAGGGGCGGCAGCTCCTAGGATAAGGATAACTTAACTAAGATCCAAGAATTCAAGATAAGCAAGGGATCAAAGAATCCAAGATTAGCAAGACTCTTTCAAGATCAGCAGGATAATGCAAGACTCTTTCAAGATTATCAAGAAAGACTCCAAGAAGCATCAAGATTAGCAAGATAATCCAAGATCCATGCATCTAGGGAGATCGGACGGTGGAGATCAACCAAGGAGAGTTCGATCCTATCAAATTAGATATTTAGATCTATCCTAGTTATTATTTCCTAGTTCTTTTACAATTTTCAAATGTATTATAAATATTGCTATTTTCCCAAAGTTATTCATCAATTCATACTTCAGATTTTCAGATTTTCTTGAGTTCTCTTATTTGAGTTTTCGCCACCTTTTCTCTCTCCTAGAGAAATCGGTGTTATTCGCTAGGTGTTAGCGAACGCCCGGTGCTTGCATAGCCAGCTCCGGTTCTCATTGCTTCCACGCTGCATCACAGTCTCTTCTCCTTGTTGACCTAAACTTTTATACTTTTATTCCATTTGAGCCAGTCTCTTCTCCTTATGCCCTTGTGCATAGCAAAGTTCCTGGTTTGATTTGTATGTTTCATTGCTTGCACCTTTATTTATTTTCACACATAATGTTGGTCTTTTTTATGTTTCCTTATCTATGCTACAGGATATACATGGTTAGAGTTGTGTCCACTTACTGGTAGAAAACACCAAGTCAGGTCTGATCTCTGTACTCAGTGATAGTAATCTGTCTATTATGGTACACAACTCTATTATGATAGAGTTGTGTCCACTGTGCTAGGGGACACCAATGGTTGGAGACTACAAGTATGGTTGGCAAGTTCACAGGAAATGGAAACCTCTTTCTTGGTCAAATCCTCAGAAGAATAAGAAACTTCCAAGGACAAAGGAGTCCCCATTTGGCCTTAATTCAGAGGGTGGAAGCATTGCAGAGAAGCAGCCTCACCTGCATCTTCATTGTAGACAGATGATTTTGCCTAATATATCCCAGGCTCTACAACATTTGAAATCATCTTCAAATTGTGATCTTTCAGAAATGGAGAGCCCCAATCTGGTTGCACAAATATTTGTTTCCCCTTCTCCATTTATTTTTGTTCTCCATTTTTCATAGTCTTCTATGCCTTCTTCTTACACAAATATTTGTTTGATTTAGATGGAGGGTAGCAAAGATTGGGCTCTGTCCACTAGATAGGATGTTTGCAGTTTGCAAAAAGATGAAATTCTCCATCAATAAATTGCATGTGATTGATGGTGGAAATGGATCAACCAAAGAAGATAAGGCAGTCAAGGCAATTGCAAAGTTTGTTGGCGAAACTTTGAAGAGTAAGTGATGTGTGATGTCCTATAACTCTTGTCCTTGTGACACATGTATCCATTCTATATCAGTTAGACATTTAGTCTATGTAAATATTTCCTTGTGTTTCTAAATCCCATAGTTGACAAGGTGCTTAGGTGACTTTGGATGATATAACAAAAAAGAAAGATGATTATGAACAGAATCTTGCCAAATTAATTGATATCTCGGTTCTCTCTGCCATTTCTGGTTTTTTTTGGGGGTCTCAGCCAGAAAACACGTGCAAATGTTTGAAACAGAGTTGGGTGGTAGTGGTGATGGTGGTAATAGCATCGACGGGTTCTGTAGCTGGATAATTGAATACTCCGTACCCCAGTCGGTGAAATAGATTTTCGAAGAGAAAGGCTTAATTAATTAGAGAGAAATGGTGAGATCGGTAGTAAGGGAGGTTCAGGTTTTAGGTTGTCTCAGATCGTGTGAAAGAGGTTTTATACACTTGTGGTCCCTCGTCTAACAGGCTGATGGTGTACTGACACGATTCCCGCGTCATCTACCCTCCGCTCCACTCGATTCTCGCTTCTCGTTTCTCGTTTCTCTTTGGAGTTCGGATAGGCAAACAGCGAATCCACGTCATCCCAATGAACCATCAATGAAAGTGGGAATGGGCCAATAAATAGGCCTAATACCAAAATGAACGAGCCTTTTTAGCTTGCAGGGGCCTCTCCGCTAGTCTTTTCATTAATGTAAGACCGCATTTTTCACAAAATTGGTTCTTCAAATTCAAAAAGAGAAACAATTCCAAATTTCACCAACAGAAAATGGATTTACCTCAGAATTCTGAATTTCATTGCATACCTATAACAAATCAAAATTTTAAATATCTTCGCCTAAACATCAATACCCCCGCTTGTATTGGCATCAATTCTAACTGCTTACAGAAACCATTTTTTCTAAATTTTTTGACACCTGTTTCTTAAAATACTCCATCTTACCCTTAAATAAAAAATTAAAAACTACTATTAACAGTTGTTAAAATATTTATCAAATGCTAGCTCGTACCTACCCCTTTTTTAATGGGCTTTCTGTTGGCCATTTAGAAGTTGAAGGTGGATACTAAATTAAAACTTCAAGCAGATGGATATGGATGGACCGTCAACAAAAAAGAAAGTCTTGTACCGTAATCCGTAATGGGCCTTTCATCCCAAGAATGTTCTGGAATTCCACCAGCAGTCACCCCCAGAAAGAGTCGGAGAATAAAGGAAGTGGTCATACAAGTTTATCATGTGATATCCAGTTACTAATTAATAACCACTGCCTGTTTATCATTCTTTGTGATGGAAGTCAATGAATTCAATTACCGATTCGGTGCCTGTTGCCTTAAATATCATGTCAATCTTTCCTATTCTCTTCAGTATTTCCCTTGAACGTCAAATCTCAAAGTTATAAATATTATTACAAGAGACCCATTGCAGCACCAAAAAACTTTAGGTGATGTTATGATCTCTTTTAACGGTGATCAATTCACACCTCGTTTGTGTTTTGTCAAAATTTTTGAATGCTCAACGAGGTTATCCATCGTAAGAAGTTTTTGAACCTACAATTTAATTTAATAGAGTCATATTTAGGATAGTGTTAAAAATGCCCACGTTGAAGGGGAGTAATTAGGGATGAACATCAACTAAGGTGGTGTTTGATAAATCTGACATCTGAAAAGTTAAAAAGATATTAAAAATGTCTGAAATCTTAAAAGAGGCATATATGCTTTTTTACTTTTTAGAGGTTTTGAATAGATAAGGTTGTTTGTATTGGATCAACCCTTCAGCATCTAAAATTCCCTAATTTTACTATTTTACCCCTAAAACAAACTATTTGATAATTTTTAGCTCAATTTGCATTATTTTATTAAAAAAAATAATTTATTAAATTCAAAATAATAATAAAAAATACGAGTAAATTATAAAAATAAAAAATAATTTATTACAATAAGAATAAAATTAAAAATATATATAAATTTATAAATGAAAAAATATATATTAAGAGTTAAAATAATAATGAATTATCAAGAGAATTCTGGCATTCTAGGCCTTGAATTCATAGAGCCACTATTGCTCTTCTCTAAGCCATCTTATTTCTTCTCTATCCCAATCCAATAGATTCGAAGACAATGAAGAAGAGAAAGCTGTAAATCTCTTAAGGGGGAGTGAGGAGAACTTGCGAACTTGAAACAGGGTGAATTTGAGCTTTGGAGGGTTTCGAAGCCCGTGAGATAGGATCAAAGGTGGCTGAGGAGGCTGGAGTCGAAAGGAACGGAGGATGCCATAGAAGGCCAAAAGCTTGTTAGTGTGAATTCGTAGGGCCAAAAGCTAGAAACTTTCTTCGGAAATCTTGTTCTTTAGGTCTTCTTCCTTTTTAATTTTTTAAATGCGTTTCTCTTCAAAAACCATTGAAAGCCCAGGTCAAGTAGATAAGTTCCCACCTCCATTGATGAGGTTTGGTAGAAACAATGGAGGAAACATAAGTAGAGGGAGGGATCGAGCCAGCCCCATGTTCATCAGAAAGAAGAATGATGTCGTTGAAACCTAAGAACCCTCTTCACCCAAGGTCACTTGCATGGGACAAGTTCGCATTAGAAGATCCAAGCAAGCTACAACTAAGTCCAGCCTCATTGATGTCACAACTAGTCTCAAATGCAGTTGTCAATGTATCCGGGAGGCTCTGCTTTGTAACCGTTCCGCTAAAAGACTGAAACCCAGGACATCTGGTTTAGTATGGTGAAGATGGCTTTTGTTTTTCCAATTAGGTTATCGGAAGAAGGTCGAAGACCCTGCAAGGAGAGAACCCAAATCAGAATATACAAAAGAAGAGAGAGGGAATTCCAAAGAGAGAGAGAGAGAATATGATTAGCCAAAATCATATTTTGTTAATCGAATGAATTCCACAAAGAGAGAGAGAAAGAGAGAGAGAGTGAGGGAAGAATGGGATTTCTTTGTGTTTTACATCATAGTTTCCCTTCCAACGAGTTCTCCATCGCCAGCAACTATTGGATTTCTTCTGGTTCTCCATCGTCGTCTCCCTTCTCGTTCGATGGCAAAAGATCAAATGGGGCTTCTATCGGGTTAAAATAGGGATCTAATTTGTCATTATGAAAAATATTAAGGACATTTTAAACTTTTGGCCAGGTCTGAAACACATCTGACCGTGTTCAATGCCTAGCCTGGGTCTTATGGTTTTCAAATCTGAAAATGCAATTCAGATATTTTTTTAGACTCAAACCCAAACATAGGTAGTGTTTGAAAAGTAACATTTTTAGGCTTTAGAGGTCTGGAAAGTGTTATCAAACGCCACCTAAGATTTTTATCTGCTATTTAAATTTGGTTCATGAAAAATTTGATTTGGCTCAGTTTAAATTAAGTTTTAAGACAAGTTAAAGCACAATAAATAGGCTTGTTTACTAATCGAATTGAGCTTGAGCTTAATGAAACTCAGCTTGTGAGTCTCATGAGCCTAATCAAACTTATATTATATAATTTTTTTAATTGTGTATATAATAACAAATAGTTTTTTACATGTATAAATTTTTATATTTTATATAAAGCTTACCTCACTATCAAGCTTGAGAGATGAGTCAAGTTCAAACATACGAGCTTTTGAATCAAACTGAATTAGACATGTCTCTAGATTGAATCGAACTCAAATCTAAACTTGACCCTGATATTTTTCTACCAATTTGAGTTTCAATCTACTTGTCAGCAAGAATTCCAAACAAAGAAAAAGACAAAAATGGTGCTTCCAATCCACACATCAGCAGCACCGTTTTCTCATATACTATAATTATTGGATTGGGCCAATCCAAAATAAATTGGTCCATATTTTTATTGGTCTAAATTAGACCTAAATCAAATTTCCAATAACCCGATCATGAGTCCAAACCCTTGTCCAATTTGAAACTGATCAAAACCGAAGCCAACATAAAATCACTTTTTTGAAAGTACTTTTATGAAAACACTTTTACGAAAACACTTCTATAAAAGTAATTTTATAAAAAAGTACTTTTACAAAAGCACTTTTACAAAAATACTTTTATGAAAGCACTTTTACATAAGTAACTTTACAAAAATACTTTTATGAAAGCACTTTTATAAAAGCACTTTTACGAAAACACTTATAAAAGTACTTTTATACGAAAGCACTTTTATGAAATCACTTTTACAAAAGCACTTTTATAGAAGTACTTTTATAAAAGCACTTTTACAGAAGTAAGAACTTTTATAGAAGTACTTTTATACAAACACTTCTATAAAAGTACTTTTTATAAAAGCACTTCTAAGAAAGTACTTTTTATAAAAGCACTTCTAAGAAAGTACTTTTATAAAAGTACTTTTACAAATCAAAAGCACTTCTATAGAAGTACTTTTATAAAAATACTTTTATAAAAACACTTTTATGAAAATACTTTTACAAAAATGCTTTTTCAATGCCAAAATGATATATTTTTTGTAATTTTCAGATTTTCTTCATTTTGATATATTTTTATACTTTTTTATATGTTCTGTTTTTTATATAATTTTCGATATTTCATTTGATTTGAATTGGACTGTGTTGGATTGAATCAAATCCTGTCCAATTGACACCTCTACGCGTATTCAATTGGACCGTCCAATCACTTTAGACTTTTGAAAAATATAAAACGCAGGTCCACGGCTACCCCTATGGTTGCAAGTTTTCAATCCACCTGCCCAAAATAAGAAAAGAAGAGAGAGAGAGAGAGCAAAATATCTGTAACGTTGCATTGGAAGATTGGAATTCTGGGTATGGATTGTGGTGTTTCACTCTCTTCTGCAACTTCTTTGATTGGATGTAGAGATACAAAAATAACCGCTTTGTTGTGGAGCGGAGTTTTCAGTCCCATCACATGTAACAACCCAAAAAAATAGTAAAAAAAGAAAATTGAAAAAAAAATACAGATTGTATTATATGACTACAATATTTTTATAGACAAGTAGATGGTTTTAGACTAAAAAGACCTTTGGTAGAAGGGTTATGTTACAAATAAATATTCTCGACGCCAAAAGAATCTTCTAAAATAGCAGCTAAAGGTGGGTTATTTAAAATGCACATCCGCGTAACCAGCTTAGCAAATCTTTCCTCTCAAACTGGCTGTTCATTTTGTTCTTTTCTGATTAAAAGACTGGCTGGTCTGCCATTGGTAAACCAGTGGTCAGCTAGCTTAGCCAAAGTCAGTTGCTATTTTAATAGTTATTAGGTGATGGTCCTTCCCTTTTTTTATTTTTTTGTTTGGTAATCAGTCCTTCCCTCATTAGACCATATTTAGTTCATCCTTCCTCCATTCTCAATCTCTTAATCGCACTGTCTACGACGGCAGCAACAAGCATCATCTGTGGAACCATGGGGATCAGCGGCAAGTATTACAGTACTGGGTGTTCTGTAAGTAGTGGTCTCCTCCCTATATGCTTCTGTTTCTCCTTTATTATATGTTTCTCCAATTCCATAGACATTATATCCCACACCCAATATATTAAAGACCCAGAAAGTATAGTTTCCGCAGGCAGCCAATTCAGACTAGGTTTCTTCAGCCCCACAAATTCTACCGACCGATATGTCGGGATTTGGTATAACAACATCCCGGAATTCACAGTCGTCTGGGTTGCTAATAGACAAGAGCCGCTTAACGATTCGTCTGGGACTGTTATGATCGATAGCAATGGGAACCTTGTCGTCTTGAATGGACGGAAAAAAGTTATCTGGTCTACAAATGTTTCAAACACTGCAAAAAGTTCAATAGCCCAGTTATCAAATTCAGGGAACCTTATCCTGAAGAATGGCAATAACAATGAAACAGTATGGGAGAGTTTTCTTCATCCTTCAGACACATTCTTGCCCACCATGAGGCTTGGTACCGCCCTCAAAACGGGTGAGAAACAACTTTTAACATCATGGGAAGATGACTCCCTCCCTTTGATCGGTAGATATTCTGCAAGTATTGTCCCTTTGGACATTCCTCAGATCTTCATCTGGAATGGCTCGTCACCGCACTGGCGAAGTGGTCCATGGAACAATCGGATATTTATAGGGGTGCCGGACATGCACTCTGTATACCTCGATGGATTCAATCTGGAAGCAAATCCTAAAGAGGGCAGTGCGTACCTAACTTTCTCTTATGTTAGTAAACCTGATTTTATGAGGTTTGTTTTGAATTCTCAGGGAAAGTTGGTAGAATATCGTTGGAATAAAAGAAAAAACGATTGGTTTGTTCACTGGTCCGTCCCAAATACCGAGTGTGATGTTTACGGCAAGTGCGGGCCGTTCGGAAGCTGTAATGCAGCGGATTCACCAATTTGTAGTTGTTTGAAGGGATTCACACCCAAATCTACAGAGGAGTGGAGTATGGGAAATTGGTCCAGTGGGTGTGAGAGGAGGACTCAATTACAATGTCAGAGAAATAGCAGCAATGGTGAAAAAGAGAAAGCAGATGGATTCTTGGCGTTGAAAATGATGAAAGTTCCAGATTTTGCAGATTGGTCTGCTGCTGATCATGAGAAACAGTGTAAAGAGCAGTGTTTAAACAACTGTTCTTGTATTGCTTACGCTTTTGATGACAACATAGGGTGTATGTCTTGGAGCAGAAATTTGATTGATTTGCAGAAATTCTCTAATGGCGGAGTGGACCTTTACATCCGTTTAGCTCATTCAGAACTTGGTACGGCCTTTTTTTTTTTCTATTTTTTGTTATTTTTCTTCATTCCCCTGGTCGCCCTTGTCTTACATTAGTACAATTATGATGATGATGAGGTTTAATTAAGTCATAAAATACTTACTTTTTTCCATGTGTAAAGATAACTGGAAGTCAAATTTTCTCACCAACTTTGGACATCTTTTGTTTGTACAAGTTGGCTAATAACACTGGAAAGAACAGAACAATCTTGAAGTTTCGAATTTCGAAACAACCCATTTGCTTATTTTTAGTACTGGTTATAATTTTCAGCCATGCCAACCTATACTTTTGATGAAAGCATTTTACACTTCTTTTTGCAATTTTCAGGAGCAGGTAGAAACGATCCCAAAGCAATAACTACAACTGTAGTGCTCGTAGTGGTGGTGGTGATAGGAACAACTATTATGGCTGTCTTTATCTACTTTTTGTTGAGGTGGATGGCTACACAAAGAGGTAATTTACTTATTATGATATTAAAAGATATATTTTGTTCAAATTGAAAATGTACGAGTAATATGAATTGCATTCATATTAATTATTATATATATATATATATATATATATATATATTTTTTTTTTTCTAAACTTTCATGGACCAAAACTTTTGAACAGATTGATTCTAAGGATAAAAAGGGTCTGTTGCATGTTCATCAGTTCAGTTATGTTAATAGGGAGGCCAATGTAGTGGCCCATGTGGTGATTATGATACTGTATTCCCACCTTCCTTAAATCAATGGAATTTTCTCCTAGCTACCAAAAACCAAAAAAGAAATCTGATAGATGCACCATATGCCTTTAAGAATTGGCAGTTTGCCTGACCAATTCAGGGTCAGGTTGCTTTTGGCGGAGTTATGACTTGTGAGGAGTGCAGGGCCGGCCTAAACCATGACAAGCCCATATACTTATCATTGTACACAGCACCAGTCCAATTCTAGTAGAGTCCTCGAATCAACCAACCCACTTGATCTGCAAGCCATATGACTAGGCCCAGAAAGGAGAGTTAATTAAATTGTTTGATTTGTTTCCATAATTATGTATCCTCTATTAAGAAAGAGTAAAGTTTGGCTAATATATAGATCTAGAATGGTTAAGCACTTACCAAGCCTAGCTGGTCTACCAGACCTGTCCAGAGTGTGGCATTAAGACCTAGCACTAAGTTGGTGCAGCATGTTGCCTCTCCTACATGGCAGTGACTTAACCATTACTTCTATTCAAGGATATTGTATCGCAAACTGAGTAGCCAAACCAAGGGTAAAGGGTTAGACCATGCTAATGCTAATTAGTTCCTCAATGCTAACTCTTGAAACAGGAAAGAAAAAGAAAAAACGCGTGCTCTTGGGAGAGGCATCTAAAGAATTATCTGATATCGACATGCTTGAAGACAGGATTAAACAAGGAAAAAGCATAGACCTACCATTCTTTTATCTTGAGGAATTGGCAATTGCAACAAACAACTTTGATGCAGCAAACAAGCTTGGGGTGGGTGGCTTTGGTTCAGTATACAAGGTAGGTAGGCAGGGCTTGTTTATTTAATTGGCAATGCTGCAGCCTAATCTGCTCCAGGCCAATCAAAATCTGCTACATAATTTGAAGTTTGATATTCTCTCAACCGTGGGAGAAGTTGTGATGATTGGATTGGCCCAAAAGCAGCCTAAGGCTGCAGCTTAGTTTTAGTGGAAGTGGCCTCAATAAATAATTGGAGAATTTGACTCCAGGGAAAGCTGTGGGGCGGGCAAGAAATAGCTGTGAAAAAACTCTCCAAAAGCTCAGGGCAAGGCCTAGAGGAGTTCAAGAATGAGGTTGTGCTCATCTCCAAGCTCCAGCACCGAAATCTTGTGAGGCTCCTTGGTTGCTGCACCCATGGAGAGGAAAAGATGCTGATCTATGAGTACATGGCCAACAAAAGCCTTGATGCCCTTCTCTTTGGTAAGATTTTGGAGAAAACCAAAAAAAAAAGTATTCAAGTACTTTGTTCTTTCATTTGGATATAAAACCATGCATGCATGAATCTGCTTCCATTTTTATTTGGGAACCCTCATGCATACTTGTATTTTGTTATATGTATTTTGTTTTGACAAACCCTCATGCATACTTGCATATTCAAAACCTTTCATCTAATTAGTTTTGTGCTTTTTAATCAGATCCAGCCAAACGAACACTTCTAGACTGGAAGAAACGTTTCCATATCATAGAAGGAGTTGGCCGAGGGCTTCTTTACCTTCATAGAGATTCCAGATTAAAAATTATCCACAGAGATCTAAAGGCAAGTAACATTTTGTTAGACAAAGAGATGAATCCCAAGATTTCAGACTTTGGCATGGCAAGGATATTTGGTGGTAGCCAAGATGAAGAAAATACTAAGAGGGTGGTTGGGACATAGTAAGTAGTAATTATTTTGCTAAGCATATATATATATATATATATATATATATATATATATATATAGCTCATCAATATAATTTTTCCTAAGTTGGTTAAATCCTCAATCTAGAGCAAATGAAACCTTTTAACATTTTTATTACGAAATTGTGATCTCTTCAAATTCATCATTTAAGTATTTGAAGTTTGGCAACTGCAGTGGCTATATGTCCCCTGAATATGCCATGGAAGGTAGATTTTCAGAAAAATCTGACGTGTTCAGCTATGGAGTATTGTTACTGGAGATTGTGAGTGGGAGAAGGAATAGTAGCTTTTACCTTCACCCGGATCCTTCAAACCTTTTGGGACATGTAAGGATACCTATAAATATGCTCGTTTCTTTTAATTAACTTTATCATTCTTCTCACAAATTCTGTGTTTGTTTCAGGCATGGAAGTTATGGAACGAAGAAAAGATCTGGGAATTAATTGATCCAATACTTGGAGAACGGTCTTCCCAAGTAGAAATTTTGAGATGCATTCATGTGGGACTTCTATGCGTGCAAGAATTTGCTAAAGACAGACCAACCATGTCTAACATAGTCTCCATGCTTAGTTGTGAAATTTCAACTCTCCCTGCTCCAAAACAACCTGGATTTATAGAAAGGCAGATATCATCTGATGGAGATTCGTCGCAAAATAACCGCAGCGTATGCTCTTTAAACAGTATTAGTATTACAATGACTGAAGGCCGGTAGAATTAATATGGTATTACTATATTTTCTTCACCTATTTCCTTTTCCTCGTTTTTTCTTCTGGGCATTTTGTTTTCATTTCTTGTAGCTTGATTTTTTTATTGAATTTTAGAGACCCTTGAAAAATTAAACAGAACGCCTTCAAAATAAATAAACAGAATAGTTAATGGGCTCCTGTTATGGGCCCGAGCGTAGGATCGCGTCACGGGTCGCTCCACCGCAGGAACCTCAGATCTTTCCTTGCCCTTGGCCTTGCGTACAGGCCCTATTTTGACTATCTCAGGGGTGATTTGTCCAAGAGATCACCGAACTCTCCTTTACTCTCTTTCTTGACTGAATATTCGATATCCTCATTCAATAATAGCGTCTCCTTAAATAGGAGATTACAAGAGGAGGGTTTCTTGTTGGATTCGGCTAGGTTAGTCCTAAACGGACTTAAACTCCTACTTCTAATTAGACTACTTACTTTTAATGGTACTACAATTCCTTCTAAGTATAGGGGATAAGATAAGAGAGAATGGGATAAGGGATAAGGGATAAGGCGCGTTCTCTTGTCGTGTCCGGCTAAGGGTGGGCCCACCCTATGGCAGTGTGTTCCGAATGTCTTCCAGTAGGGTGGCTCATGGTTGGGAGATCGCATGGAGGAGCATACTATCTTCTTCTCGTCGGGACAGGGCATCTGCTGCACGGTTCAGGGCTCCTGCCTTATAGTCCACTCGGAAGTCGAACCCCAGAAGCTTGCTGACCCAATGTTGCTATGGGGAGGTGGTCAGTCATTGTTCTAGCAAGTATTTGAGGCTATAGTGGTCTGTTTTGACGACGAAGGGTCTGCCCCACAAGTACGGCCTCCAGTGTTGTACTGCCTTGGCTAGGACAATGAGCTCGCGTTCATAGGCGGGTAATTTGAGATGGCGGTCAGCTAGCTTGCGGCTGAAGAAGGCTATCGGGTGCCCTTGCTGTTGAATGATGGCTCCTATGTCTGTGCCGGAAGCATCACACTCGACTGTGAACTCAAGATCAAAGTTTGGTAGCTGGAGGACTGGTGTGGAAGAGAGGGCTTCCCTTAGGCCTACGAAGGCTGCATCGGCTGTGCTGTCCCAGTGGAAGGCATTTTTCTTGAGCAGGTTGGTAAGCGGGGCTGCTAACAGGCCGTAATTCTGTACGAACTTTCGGTAGTACCCTGTTAGCCCTAGGAACCCACGGAGGGCCTTGGTGGATTGTGGCCGGGGCCAGTCCTTAATAGCCTAAATCTTGGTGCTGTCCACAGTTACACCTTGCCCGCTGATTACATGTCCAAGGTAAAGGACTTGGTGTTCCCCAAAGGAACACTTGGATCTTTTAAGAAAGAGTCGGTGCTGCTTTAGGAGCTCGAGCACGACCCGTAGGTGTTGAATGTGTTCCACCCACGTCTTACTATAGACCAAGATGTCGTCGAAGAAGACTAGTACATATTTACGGAGGTGGGAGTGGAACACTTCATTCATCAGGGCCTGGAATGTGGAAGGGGCGTTGCAGAGGCCGAATGGCATAACTAGGAACTCGAAATGGCCATGATGCGTCCTGAAGGCTATCTTTTCTACATCTGCGGAAGACATCCTGACCTGGAAATAGCCTGACCTGAGGTCTAATTTTGAGAAGAATTGTGCGCCGTTGAGTTCGTCCAATAATTCGTCTACGATGGGGATCGGGAACTTGTCCTTGACGGTTCGGCTGTTGAGTTCCCTATAGTCTACACAAAATCTCCAAGTCCCATCCTGTTTGGGCACCAACAGAACTGGGGAGGAAAAAGGGGAGTGGTTGGGCCGAATGATCCCCTGCTGTAGCATATCTACGCATTGCTTCTCTAACTCATCTTTCTGTCGGTGGGGGTAGCGATAGGGCCGAACAACGACCGGGTCTGACCCTACAATTAGAGGGATCCGGTGGTCACAGGCTCTAGGAAGTGGGAGGCCCTTGGGTTCTTGGAAGACGGCCGAGTAATCGGTGAGAAGTCTCTCCACATCCGATGTGCGCGAATTCTCCCCCTAAAGTGCATGCAGTTGTGTCTTGGTCCTTGCCCGGGTTCCCTACCAAGTAACCGGTTTGCCATCTAATTGGAAGGTCATGGTCAGGGCAGCGAAGTCCCACAGGATTGGGCCTAGCGTGATCAGCCATTTGACACCTAGGACGGTGTCAAATTCGTCCAAGAACAGTACAAATAAATCTGCTTGGAAGGATTCTTTTTCAACCTGAATTCTGGTGCTCTTGCAGATATCGGGGCTGTGGACTCTTTCCCCATTCGCCACGGCTACCTATAGTTGTGGCCTGACTTCCATGGGCAACTCTAACTTGCGAGCTGCCTGATTGCTGATGAAATTGTGGGTGCTTCCGGAGTCTACCAAAATGCGCACGGGTTTCCCCGTCACTAGTGCCCTTAGTTGCATCGTCTGGGAGGTTCTGATCCCTGTGATTGCATGAAGTGAGATCTCGGGTTCAGTTGGTGACGACTCTTCATCCTCTTCAGTCTCATCTACTAGAAGGCAGAGTAGTTTCTTGCATCTATGCCCTGTGGAGTATAGATCATCACAATTGAAGCACTGCCCCTTCGCGCGCCGTTCTGCCATCTCGGCTCGGGACAGACGCCGGATGGAGGGTGACACCCTGCTACTCCCTGTCTGTGATACTGTTCTGGAGGGTTACCGGTGTGGGTCCTTTGCTCCCTGTTGGGCACAGGGGTAGACACTCCCGCTGGCCTTGACGGCGCCCAAGTCGTGGCTGGCCGTCTAATGCTAAAGGGTCCCTGAGTAAGCTGCATCTTCCATTCAAAGGCACGGGCGAGGTTCATTGCCGTAACCAGATTTGGGGGGTGCTGCATCTCTACGTCTACCCTTAAGGGTTCTATCAGCCCTGCTGTGAACATGTCCACCTGCTGATCCGGTCTAACCGTGGCCGCTCTGGCAAGCAAGGTTTGGAACTGGCGTTGATATTCAGCCACGGTTCCCATTTGCTCGAGATTGATTAGCTCACCCAGTGGGTTGCTCGTCATCGGGGGTCCAAACTTGAGGAGGCAATAGGACCTGAACTGCTCCCAACTGAAACCGGGTTCTTCTTGCTCCACGCGGTAGAACCAGAGTTATGCCTCTTCCGTAAGGTGGAAGGCTGCCAGGCTGACCTTGTCTCTGTCATCCGTGCGCTGGTTGCGGAAGAATTGCTCGCAGCGGTACAACCAACCTAATGGGTCTCCGGTGCCGTCGTAAGATGGAAATTCAAGCCGGCTGTACTTGGGGACAACTGCAGTCATCGGTGCTGTGGCTTGATGTTCGTTGGCTGATTCTGTCCCATCCATGCGGCGATTGCCGGTAGAGGCTAGTCCCTCCGAGTTTTTTTCTTTGTTGGAGAGGAACGCTTCTAACAAGCGACGCAGCTCCCGGACGTCATCTTTGACCTCTCGGACCTCCATACTGGTTTCTGCGAGCCTATGCTCCAGTTCATGGACTCTGAAAGACAGCGGCTCCTGTTCCCCCATGACGGTTGGCTCTGATACCAAGATGTTATGGGCCCGTGCGTAGGATCGCATCACGGGTCGCTCCACCGCAGGAACCTCAGATCTTTCCTTGCCCTTGGCCTTGCGTACAGGCCCTATTTTGACTATCTCAGGGGTGATTTGTCCAAGAGATCACCAAACTCTCCTTTACTTTCTTTCTTGACTGAATATTCGATATCCTCATTCAATAATAGCATCTCCTTAAATAGGAGAGTACAAGAGGAGGGTTCCTTGTTGGATTCGGCTAGGTTAGTCCTAAACGGACTTAAACTCCTACTTCTAATTAGACTACTTACTTTTAATCGTACTACAATTCCTTCTAAGGATAGGGGATAAGATAAGAGAGAATGGGATAAGGGATAAGGGATAAGGTGCGTTCTCTTGTCATGTCCGGCTAAGGGTGGGCCCACCCTATGAGCTGTCGTGTGGGCCCCACTCTGCTGCTGCTGCTGGTGTACGTGCGCACGACTCATGGTGCCACCGCTGTGCGGCGCGCACGGTGCTGCGCATGGGCGTGGTGCCGCTGCCGCGCGATGCGTGCGCACGGTGCTGCGCGCGGCGCGTGGCGCCGCTGCCGCGCGGTGCATGCGCACGGTGCTGCGCGCGGCTCATGGTGCTGCTGCCGTGCGGTGCCTATCGTGTGCGCGCTGCTGCCTCAACTGCTGCCGTGTGGTGTGGGTACTCATAACATATAACTCCCCAGTTTTCTCAAATTGGCCCACTGGTCCAGTCAGATTTTTATACCTATGAACATACCACACCCAACTTGACCTAACCCATCAACGTGAGATATGCTTCGGCTTGGTTTGAACTTTATCCACATAGGCTTGGGCTTGGATTTGTCATGGACTCGATCCAACCTACCCAACTCAAGTTGTAATTGTATTATTTCTTTGCGGGAAAAAAACTATGCTACTGGAAAGACACGGTACCGGAAGAGATTTGACCAATCAAAACCCCCTTGTAAATTTTGATAAATACCACTTGAATGGTTACCACTTTAGGGGATGTTTGGAATCGTGGCCGTTTTTCAAAAAAATTGTGCCACGTTGGATCCACATAAGCATTTCAACAACTGCCCATGTATCTCATTATTTGGTTCAGTCAATTATTAAAAAATCGGGCATACCTCGAAAATCGGAACCCCACCGATGCATGATCGGTGAATCATTTCTTCCAACGGTTGATTGATGTATATCCTATATGGTGCTTACCTGTCAGCACATACATGAAAAACGGTAATAAAAATCACCTTGCCAAACAACATAGTGCTACTCACTGCCTACGTGGCAGAAACATTTTTTATAAAAAATGGGTCTTGAAAGTGTAGATGTTTTTTCTTGAAAATTGGTCCCAAAAAACGTCCATGCTTCCCAAACACCATATTAATGACAGTGGTTGATTGGTTACAAACAGGTTTTCCAGCATCGTGTTTTTCCGGTGTCATAGTGGAGCCCTTGCAACCGTGGTTCATCTCTTATAATATTTGCCACTAACCATCTAATATGCAACTAATAATGCAAGTCCTTACAACTGTGAAGAACTGCTAGGGAGTAGGGAGGTCATATTGATGGTTCGATGGTGCTGAATAGCAGAGAGAACGTTGCGAAGAGCGGTGCCCGCATTTATTGGCTTACTTCAGTAATTGTGAAGGTGGGCTAAGAAATTCCTGGGCTTAAGGTGTTGAGTCAGGATGGCGTCTTCTCTGTCAATGGGTTTCGTAGCCCACTTTATTTCTAGCTCGTCGAGTCACGTTTGCATTCTTTTTTCTCCAGGGCCCAGAAACTCTATTACCCCTCCTTCATTTATTAACTAGACTAGACAAAAATGTATGATCATATCAGGTATATAATTGGTCGTCTTTCCTCCGCCAAGATCAGAAACTTTACTTGAATACAATGTTTCTAAACATGACACCTGTAAAAACTGATCCTATTTAAGGTTTATATGTGATGTAAAACATTGATAAGACTTTTCTCAATACTCTCAATGGATAGGAATTGATGGATTATTGGATGAGACATAGCCAACACTCTACTAAAATTGGAAGGAGAGGAGGGATATTTGGGGCCGAACATTCCAATCGGGATCTCTGCCCACAGGAATCCTACCCACAAAGACACAACAACTGTATATTGAGAACATCTCTCCATGAATGGTACCATGGAAATACAGGAAATGTTCTCAACGTGCAGCTGTAGTGATGTGTGGATAGGGTTATTGTGGGTAGGAGATCTGAACACCTAACACTCTCCCTTGACAGTTCTAAATGTAATGGTCACATTAAAGGGGTGGTGATTCACTCATGGCCATGGGAAACACTCATTTTCCATCAATTTTGGTACAAATTGATATTGTTTTTGTTGTGCCAAGAGCCAAGAGAACACAAAATAGAGAAGAGCAAAGCAAATAAGATTTAGCATGGTTCATCCATTTGCGCTTACATCTAGGGATGAACCCTGGTGAGAATTCAGCATTCTCAACTCAATAATTTCAATACAACTGAGAATATATAAAAAAGCAAATATCAAAACAGTTGTTCAGAGAACTGAACTGGGCATAGATCCAGAAAAGGGAGAGAGGTTCATGGGTCAGAGGTTCATGTGTGTATATATACACTCGCACAATTATATGATATATACATAATAATATTAATTATATGCATATATTCAAAATATATAATTATATTGTTATATAATATATATTCTTTTATTTTAGATTCAAAATTTTTATATTAAAAACTAAGATTTAAGGGAAAAAAAAGGCATTTTTGGCAAAAATAGTGGGATAAAATGCCTTAGGAACCATGAGAATACATAGATCACAAAAAGTTATCCAAAATAAAAAAAAAGGATCACTCCAATCACAAAGCTGTGGCCGCTAGAATATTGCATTTATGTGCTAAAATATTTAAAAAATGACTAATTTTCTAAAATTGGGACTCGGTTGACTTGGTTTTTTATTTGACCGACTAGGTCAATGGTTTTGGCCAGTTTTACTCGTTCCGACTTTGGGAGTATGACCAAACCGGCCAGAGGCCCAGTCTTAGTTCAACCAATTTGACCAGTCAATCCAATCTAATTTTCCAAACACTAATCAAAGCTACCTTTACATGGACAAAGAATGGTCAAATTTGATATAACATCAAGCTCAAGACTGGAGATCGAATCTGGTAGATATGCACACAGTAAAAACTAAAAACATCAATGCAAGGTATTAACCAACTGATTGGTAAAGTCTCTTGTTTAGAATTAAATATGTGAAACCAGAGCTGGCTTATTCTTGTATGTCTTTCATTCATTGAGAATTTAAGTATATATATACATTAATACAACCACCGAACCTCCTAAGCTTATGGCAACTAGAACTCCTAAGTTTACAGGGACTCAAATATATCTTTCCTATCCTATCTGAACTATTCATGATAAGGAAAGGATAAGAAGATATATACAAATAAGATAATACTGAACGGACTCCTAATCCTAACACCCCCCCCCCTCAAGTTGGAGCATGCAGATTGTGAATGCCCAACTTGCGGAGAAAGTACTCAAATTCTTTGTGACCCAGTGCCTTTGTAAAAATGTCTGCCAGCTGAACGGTAGTCGACACATAAGCAAGACGAATGCAACCATTTTGAATCTCATCACATAAAAAATGGCAATCAACTTCAATATGTTTCGTACATTCATGAAACATTGTGTTTGCTGCAATATGTAAGGCTGCCTGAATATCACAATATAATCGCATTGGGTTTGAATGCGTAACTCCAAGAGCCAATAACAATCCCTTTAGCCATTTTAATTCACACATGGCCGTGGCCATAGAACGATACTCTACTTCCGCTGAAGAATGAGCCACAGTGTGTTGCTTCTTAGTTTTCCAGGAAATAGGCAATTTCCCAAGTAGAATAAACCATCCAAACAGAGAACGTTGGGACAAAGGACAGCTCGCCCAGTCTGAATCCCACCATGCATATAACTGTAAGTCACAATCTGAACGCAAGAGAATTCTTTGACCAGGATTTCTTTTCAAGTAGCACACCACTCGCAATGTAGCCTCCCAATGTTTTTCTTGCGGTTGCTGCATAAATTGGGACAGAACATGCACACAATAAGACAACTCTGGACGAGATGCTGAAAGATAAATAAGCTTGCCCACCAAGCGCCTGTATCGCTCAGGATCAGATAAGAGAGGCTCATCTGTCAAGGCGAGATTGTGATTCTGCTCCAGAGGAAAATGAGCAGGTTTTGCACCAAGTAATCCAACTTCAGAGATAATATCCAAAGCATACTTACGTTGAGACAGAAAGATTCCTGTTGAGTTTTGGGCAACTTCAATGCCCAAACAATATTTCAATGGTCCCAAGTCTTTCATATGGAAGCAGTCACTCAAATATTTTTTGAAGACTTGAATTGCCATACGATCATTACTTAACACGATAATTTCGTCCACATACATGAGAACAAGCATATGCACCCTGCCTCGACAAAAGGTGAAGAGGAAGTAATCTGAACATGATTGCTGAAACCCATATGTCTTCAAGGCTGCGGCTAATTTAGCAAACCAACATCTCGGCGCTTGTTTCAAGCCATACAGAGATTTTCACAACCGACACATCATACTTGGTTTATCCGACTGAAAACCACGAGACATTCGCATGTAGACTTCCTCATGAAGGTCACTATGCAAGAATGCGTTATGTTCGTCCATTTGATGAAGCTCCCAATTTCTAGCTACTGCGACTGCAAGGAAGGTACGAACAGTAACCATTTTTGCAACTAGGGCAAAAGTTTCATTATAATCAATTCCCTTAACCTGCTTGTTCCCAAAAATCACGAGACGGGCTTTGTATCTTTCCATTGTCCCATCAGCGTTATACTTGATTCGATACACCCATTTGCATCCTATGGCTCGTTTTCTGGATGGCAAAGACTCCACAGTCCATGTCTGATTATTTTCAAGTGCCTATATTTCTTTCTGCATTGCATCCCTCCATTTTTCATCCTTTACGGCCTCAGCAAAAGAAGTAAGTTCAACTCCTGCAGTAATAGCTGTCAAGAAAGCATGATGTTGACAAAAAAAATTGTTACAGTTCACATAGTTATCTTTGGGATAAGGACTACCTACAAAATGTGATTGGCCGAGTGAGCTTGCAAAGGGACGCGGAGAGGGACTCAAGTGTTGTGTGGTGTGAAGCACATAATCTCTCAACCTTGTGGACTGTTGTTTCTGTCGATGCCCACACCCCAAATGAAATTCAGAGTGCTGTTGTTGCTCAACATCGCCACCCCCCTGACATCAGGACCGTCTTCGCTTGTATTTTCTGTGGTGGCGTCACAAGAATGCATGGGTTCACCAGCATTTGCATTCGGGTCTACGCGGGTTCCTTCTTCAGCGAGTTCACTTTTTTGGTTAGCCTCCATCTCACCATTTGCTAGTACATGTAAATAAGTGGATGGTATCAACACCTCATCTGTCCCACCTATTCCACAATTAAATTGGCCTTGTGCTTTGTTCGGCTATGCATCTTCCTTGTGTGCATACGGGAACTCATGCTCTAAAAAGGTAACATCTCTCGGTGCAAAGAACATGCCAGACTCTAAATCATACATGCTCCATCCTTTCTTTCCAAAAGGATACCCAACAAAAACACACCGTCTGCTTCGACTGACAAATTTATCCTCTCCATGTCCATGATTGTGCGCATATGCTAAGCAACCAAAAACTTGCACATTATCATAAGAAGGAGGTCGCCCAAATAACATTTCATAGGGAGTCTTTCCCTTCAATAGAATGGACAGTGTTCGATTGATCAAATAACATGCGGTCAGGACACATTCCCCCCAAAAATCAATTGGCAAATTGGTTTGAAAGCACAAAGCTAGGGCAACATTGAGTATGTGAAGGTGCTTGCGTTCAAACCTCCCATTTTGTTGAGAGGTCCCGACACAAGTGGTTTGATTAATAATACCACTATCAGCAAATAACTAGCCAAGTATACAAACTCAGTCCCATTATCAGTACGGATCACCTTTACAGGTTTGTTAAATTGCCTTTGAACCATAGCAAAAAAAATTCGAAGAACCCGTTCCACTTCCGTCTTATAAACCAGAAGATAAATCCAAACGCCTCTAGAAAAATCGTCTACTATAGACAAGAAATAATGAGCACCACAAGAAATTGCAGTTCTCTAAGGATCCCACAAATCACAATGAATTAACTCAAAAATGTCGAATGCTTTATTATTACTAGAAACAAACTCTTCTCAACATTTTTTAGCAAGGAAGCATGCATCACAACCCTTAATACTATCATCATTACTATTCTTAGTACTAATAAAAGGCAGCAACTTAACAATTCTATAAGAAGGATGCCCTAACCTTTAATGCCAAATATCACCATTCGTCCTGCTTTCTGTAGTCTTCATTGCTCTTGTTGATGCAATGCTTCGGAAATAATAGAGTCCCTCTCGCTGCTCACCCGCTCCAATCAGCATCCTCGTAGTGCGGTCCTGTATCGCACAGAATTTATTAGTGAACTGGACAATACAATTCGATTCCTCAATTAATTGTGATATGGAAAGTAAATTGCAATTCAAACTAGGCACATATAAAACACTAGTCAGTTTCAGATGATCATCTAGTGCAACTGTGCCTTCTTTCTCTGCTATTGTCGCTTTCCCGTCTGGTAGCCCAACAGAGCACGGAATGACATTCTTTATGTCTCTCATCGACTCGAGGCTTCCTGTCATATGATGAGAGGCCCCTGTGTCTATTATCCATTATGTCAATTTTTGCTTACCACTTAGTCGTTGACTCCTCTCTTTCTGTGTGTAAAAAAGTTTGAGTAACATGTTCCACTGCTCACTACTCAGTTCATTTAACCCAGTCTTGGCTGCATTAATTGATTCTCCTTGAGTCGCATTGCCTTGCGCAGAGGCTTTGGCTGTATGGGCCTTGACTTGGCCGCCACGACCTTTTCCTCCTGCCCCTGCTCCTTGTTTCTGTTCACCCTGTTCTTTTCCTTTGTTTTCAGCCATACCGACTACTGTGTCTGAAAACCCACAATCGGTGGCAGAATCGCCACAAACGACAAAGAGCCGATCTCCGCTGCCGCAGAATGTTGACTCGTCGGAGACTTGAGCCCTTGTTAGGACTGTTGTCCGATCAACAGTCTCGGCCAAACGGAACTTTTGCAGAAGGAGAAGAATTTCCTCCTCTATTCTTCTGTACGAATGGCCTCCCATTTTCTCATCGCCTTTCTTCTTGCCTTTGCCTTCTGCTTATTAGTGGAGTCATGTCATGGAACCGTTCTCTTCTCTTCTCTTCAACGAACTCTCGTTGTCACTGCTTCACCCATCAGCCAAAAAGACTGTGGGTGGAGGAAGACCCAAGATGAGCTGAGCAAAGACAAGACCTGTCAATTCGATATTGTTAGTCTCTCTCCTTGTGGTTGGTTGTGAAGATCATCAGTCTCTCTCCACCACAAGACGACCAGAGGCCATCGACGAAGTTCAGAACCCCAGATAGACTAACAGTGCTCCGGAGCTATTACTTCCTCTGCCGTTGTGACTCCTCTGTCTCCACCACCTCTAAGCTTTCCTTCTTCTTCCGATCTGAAAGATCAAGCGAATAGTCGACGTCTTCCACGACGATCACCGATTTGCTAGAAGTCGAGATTCGGAGCTTCCTCAGTTGTGAATTACTCGACACAGCCGTTAATTTGAGGTCATAGACATCGAATTCGAGGAAATTCACAATGGCAGCGATCAGGCTTGTCTTTCCAGTTCCCGGCGGGCCGTATTGTAAAACCAGAGCTTACGACTCCAACCAACAGAGCTTCGATTGGACAATCGAGAGAGATGTTCCCAAGGCAACTTACTTCGTGAGGGCTTATGCTTACAACTCAGACGGCCAGCAGGTGGCTTTTGGACAATCTATGGATGGTCAAAAGAAGACCGAAGAGCTCTGCGAAAAACTCGAACGGACGACCGCCGGTTGCAGCCCTGGTAGGACGAAGGCGAAGATCGAACTCTGCAGAAAACGGAGTGCCGAACTGAATCTGGAGTGCAAAGTTTGTCCTTTTCTGGCGCCGAACAACATCGCTTCCGCCACTGACTTCCAGAGGTCTTGGAACGCAGACCTCTCGCTCCTGTTTCGTGGCTCTGATACCATGTGAAACCAGAGCTGGCTTATTCTTGTCTGTCTTTCATTCATTGAGAATTTAAGTATTATATATACATGAATACAACCACCGAACCTCCTAAGCTTATGGCAACTAGAACTCCTAAATTTACAGGGACTCAAATATATCTTTCCTATCCTATCTGAACTATTCAATATAAAGAAAAGATAAGAAAATATATACAAATAAGATAATACTGAACGAACTCCTAGTCCTAACAAAATCCAACATGCACCTGGGTTGATGGGTTTTAGGTTGGGAGATGGGCTACCCCGTTATTTAGCCCTTCAGACAATATAAAAAGAAAAAAAAAAGAACATTAATAAACACCCACAGCCTAGGATTCCTACATTCAAATGGAAATGGCTGAAACCTGTCTCAAATACTCCAACTTGATTACAAATAGTTTCCTAGCTAAGTGGCTGCCAGAATATTTATTGAGTGATTTGAGAATATTAATAAACTAAGCATTCAATAAATATGCTGACAACTATTCAATTTAATTTGCCAACATTAAGATTGGGGGTAGCCCACTAGCCCTCCTCCATGCATTAAAGAAACAAATATAATTGAAAGCCCATTATAATTGGGGGTAGAAAGCTTCCCTCTTCATGCCGCCACATTCCCTTGTCTAAAGACATGCACGCATGTACCGAATGTTGAAGCTATGTTTAGTTTGATAGAAAGACGGATAGACATAATTCAAAGGAAAGTTCGTTTTAATTGGGGAAAATTTCAATTTAATACTCGGAACTTTGAGATAGTATTGTCAAAGTGTTAAGTTAGTATCCAATTTTTAAAACGTGTTATTGCAGTATCCAAATTTTGGAAAACTGTTAAGTAACATGTGAAATGACACAAATATCCTTTAAACGTTATCTAATTTTCTTTATAATGTCCTTTGTGAAAATGACACAAATGACACGTTTTGAAGCTGAAGGCCGGACAAAAAGGTCTGGTAATTTATTTTAACGGGGACGGGAGCGAAGGTGTAGTAGGCAAAGGCAGTGTCTCCAATGGCCTGAAAGATCCTCCACATTTTCTCAGTTGCAGTGACATCCAATCCAACTTTGACCCCTCTCAAACTAGTCCTTGCATTATGGTTTCTCTCTGCAGAATGAAACCCATCCAAGAAAAATGAATCATCCTTTATGGGTATCTATCCATCTTGTTTCAGAGTTTTATGAATCAATTATTTAAAACCTGCAACTTTGGCTGCGGAGAGATCAATTCCTATTAGAGTATAAGAAAATGGCATAATAGCTGCTATTATGGATAAACAAGAGAGTTCGTGAAAATTGGGTGTTTGAGACAGAATTATCTGAATGCAAGCAAAGATGAATTATCTGCTATTGTGGATAGTGTGATGTGTCGCAGTGGCATGGTGGCATGGTGGCTGTTCTTGTGGAAGCAGTTGGATATTTGACTGCCCTGATTGAGAAAAGCAATATGAAATCAAAACCAAACATTATCTACAAACATTTAAAGCCAAAATTCAATGAAAAGAAGTTAAAGAAAGCATTTAAAGCTTAGAGGGCCGGATTAAATTACTTATACCATACTGATAGATGAGTGATGGTGTATCCGATGGTAGCCCCTACAAAGCTACCGTATTGAGTTAATCTATAGAGCTGAATCATTATTTCTAAGCTTGCGTTTGGAAATGATGCAAATGGAGTGTAAATCCTGATTCAGGGTAAATTCGTACTTTGGTAAATTCGTACTTTGGTTCACTTTTGCCTGTAATATTACATTTATGCATTGACAAATGACAGACCAATGCATATTTACAATGATAATAAGATGTAATAATATATTAATAAAAAAAAAGTAAATTTATATTCAAGTGGGTTTTTGATAAAAAAAAAAAAACATATGCTTTATTGGAATTCATTTTTGCATCCATTACAGTTAAAAATCTGTTTGGTAAAAATGAAAATACATCAGTGCAAAATTAACCTAATTTTATAATTTATATAAGCCATTTTACACTCTACATATTTGTATTCACACTTATTTACATCGTTTCCAAACGCAGCTTAATAAAAAAGAAAGGAAAAATTAAAAACCCCATTAGGATTCCAAACATTCAAGAGAAACCTTTGGTTTATCAATATTTTGAAGTTGAATTTTGAAGGGTTTGTTTAATTCCTCTTAAAAATCTCACCAAGAAAAGACTGGTTTCAGACTTTTAGGAACCTTTTCTTTTTTTCTTTTTTTTTTTCTACCTAGATTGGCTTCATTGTCAAGAAACCTGTAACAGTCGGCAGCAGGTCCAACTATCCAACCCAACTGAGCTATAAGCCAAGCTAGGGAGATAACTCCAATCCAATAACAACAGTAGTAAATATGTGAGCACTTGCAATCATCAATGTCCCTTTTTATCAAAACGAATCACAACAAGTAAATATATATAACTAATTTTTTAATAAGAATTTCATAATTGTTTTAACAACTGGAAACAATTACCAATCCTTTTTACACCTTGCGTCCGTCGTCATCCAAATCCTTATTGGTATTAGTTTGCTGGTATTACCAGTCCTTATTTTTTTAATTTTCGGTATTAGTTTTCTTTTCAACAGCAAATTTTCCATCCACATACGCCCTGGTTTAGTTTTAGTGTCCAAGAAGAAGATAATGAACAGTGTCTTTAAAAGAGTAATTTTGGAATTTTAAAATATTATAAATTACATGTGACACCACGTGCATCACTATTCACTAATGACCGATAATAAATTGACAGTTTTCCAAAATTTGGGTATTGCACTGAGACATTATGAAGTTTGGGTATTAGTTTGACACTATCTCAAAATTTAAGATATTAAACTGAAATTTTCCCTTTTATTTAAGTTTCTAGGTTTTCTATACAAAAAAAATCATTGGAAATTGTAACCAAGCACAAGATAGGCCATCAACTAACATTTTCAATAAATGTTTGATCAACAAAAATCTTGAAAATGGGGGGGCTGTTTCCGACGCTGATCTGTTTAAAACCAACCCCCCCTTAGAATTTTTATTTTCGGAAAAGTACGGGATAAATCCAATACAGATTTTTTAATTCTTCAGATCTATAAATATTTAAAATATATATCTTCACTTTATGTATCAATGCCCCCCTATGAATTCACACCAATTTTGAGTTGACATCTACCTCAAATGTACTTTGTGCCTAAATATCCTTAGCCTGGGCTGAACCCTCATTCTCGCCAGAATTTATGTCATGAAATTTAATATTAAGGAGCGCCATCATTGCAAAACACTGTACATTTTTGTACAACAAGGGCAATATTGGGCATCATTATGCATACAGCAATAACATTTGCCTGTCATTTAATTTACTCAAAAGTCAGAACTTTGATGCATAATGCATGCTACCAGTATTCTCTCTTTCTACTTCATGTGTCGATGAAGCTCTATTAGTATTTTGAAATGCCAAATAATTTTGTAGCTAGCTATGCATGGGGTCATCGGCCATGGCTTTATAATATTTATTTTTTTGGTGAGTTCATCACGGCTCTATGCATGTTAAAATTGAAGTGATTCAACGCCTTAATTTCCACGGCCGTTACAAGCTCCTTGTGCAAATCTGAAAGTATACTTAAAAAAAAAAAATAGTGGTGTTTTTGATATTTTGTATCAATTGTCAATCCACATTATGACTGTGTAGCAATAACTTCCCATGCGAGCCATACAATAAAAGTGAGAGATTGAGTGGTTATAGTATATAATCAAGGTTTTTTAAACTGGATCAGATAGGAATCGTTTCGAGTTTTAGTTTTTAGGTCTTACTGTCTGATCATCTGGTTCAAATGAATGGTTCATTCTGACAAAAAATAAAATAAAAAACAAAAAATAGGCAAAAACCATTGTCTGAATCATTGACTTGATAATTCAACTGCCCAGGCCAGTAATTCGTTGACCGAATCTATAATTTCTAGCTAAAAAACAATTTTGGAGTGAAACAGAACGGCTCAGGTGACTGATTCCCAATTTTTCCAATCTAATCGTCCAGTCCGGTTTATTTTAAAAAGGGTTAGTGTGACGTATTATTTGTCGGATCACAGCAATCCAGTCAAGTGTTTGAAGCCTACCCTTGAAATGATTGAAAGCAAATTAAATTCTAAACGGGCCCTAGAATATTTATTATTTTTTCTCAATTAATAAATATTGAAAGCAAGACGCTTCAATCGCATATATTTTCTCAAATTTTCTGTTATACATATATACGTCCATATGTACATAAGTTCTCAATTACACCGATTGAATATCCATGAAAATTAATTTCCACCACTTGAAGCCCTTGTACACTACACCTGAGAACTGGAAATAAATGTGAACATTCTTGAGATGTAATCCTTGATTCTTTCTTCATGGTTCCGCTATGCATAAGGAAATTTCAGGATGCTTACCGTTGTACACTGCCCTGTCTAAGTCTAGTAGTAAATTAAAACGTATAGCAGCTTACGATCTTGTAATGGTACAGTGACATTAAAACGTAAGAAGTTCTACATTTCATGGGCGTTAACGTTTCCAGATCATTCATGGCAAGAAGAAACTCTGTTTGATAGTGGCCATCTGCCGGTTAGGCGGTTCGCACACTGAACGCAGTATGGACTATGTTTACTAGGACCAGGAGTACTCCTCCCTCCTTGTGAGTGAATAAATATTCTGACGCTTTCCTACAGAATTGCTTTTAATCCTTTCTATAGTGCTCGAAGTATTAATGGAGCAAGTGTCAGAAAATTGGTTTTGATTCGAACGTACAAGTATTAATAAAAATTGGTTTTGATTTATATGCACTTCAATCTTTTGGGAGAAGTTTTATTTTAATATTTCTCTAACAGTTAATTATTTATTCAATATTTTGTTGTTAATGATGCATAGCTGTCAATAAATGGTTTATCAAGTATTTTTTCACAAATCAAGTATAAACATTTATTAATAAATAAAAACTATATTAAACACATAGTATTAAGGACTTGGAGATATAAATGGGCTTAGGTCTTTACTAACAAAATTCTCTTGGATATCAACAAGAGATATTTGCAAGGCCCAACTATGATATAGTCCATCGTTATTCAAATTATTTAGGGCCTATTTGGTTTGTGAGAATAGGATAATCATTCTGATTCCAATCATTTGGTTGGCAGTAGGTGGCCACGAGCCGAGCTATTCATAAGCTATTCGATTTCGGTTTTAACTAAGCTTCGAGTCGAGCTCGAGTCCAATTTACAAGCTTGATTAATAAACAAGCCGAGCTCGAATATACATATATACATATATAATAAAATTATAGAAAATAATATATAATAAAAATATTATAATTCTTAATTTTTTAAATATCAAATAAAAAATATTTTTTATATATAACTTTTTTATTTTTATAAAACATTTTCTTTGAAATCAAGCTCGAGCCTAATTTATAGGCTCGATTAATAAACGAGCCGAGCTCGAATATATATATATATATATATATATATATATATAATAAATTTATAGAAAATAATATGTATAATAAAAATATTATAATTCTTAATTTTTTAAATATCAAATAAATATATATATATATATTATTTTTATAAAACATTTTTTCTGAAATCGAGCTTGAGCTTATGAGTTTTTTACTCAAGCCGAGCTTGAGCTCGATGTTCTAACTCGAGCCTTGTACAACAATGGCGAGCCGAGCTCAAGCCTCATACTATTTGCCTCGGCTCGAATCTACCCCTATTTGGCAGAATCAGAATTCTGTTTTCATTCCTAGTGGAATGAGATTCCCCCATTTGAAGGAATGATTATTTCGTCCCCCTCGCTTGGCAATGAGATTCCATTCTAATTGATTCTAATTTTGATTCCAATTCTCATTTGTACTAAATAGGTTATGGGAATAAACCATTCCAATTTCGATTTCAAGGGATTTCAATTCCAATTCTGATTGCAAGCCAAACGAACCCTTTGTTTCAAATCTAATTCTAATAACAGGTAGAAAGAGAAGAAAAATATTCAGCGGATCCTTTGTTTTCTTTTAATGATATGCATTGATATGGAGGATGTAATCATTTATGCATTATATCACTATTTAAGGCTATGTTTGGATTGATACTTGATAGAAAATAAGATAAGAACATAAATTTGAGAGAGTTGTTAAAGATTTTCATAAAATTTGCTAAGAACTTTTTGTCTATTTTCCGTTTTTCTCTTAGGTTGTGTTTGTTTGCAATGCAAATTGATGCAGACAATGGTAGTGAAAATGATTTTGGTGCAAATTATGATATGTTTTTAGTTTAAAATTTACCTCATTTTATTTGATTGCAATACAAATGAAATAAATTAAGACTTGAAGAAGAATGCATTCCCATGCATTTGTACTAGTGCAAATAAACTTGCACTGCAACCAAACACAGCCTTATTGTCTATCAAACCATACATAGCTCAAGGAAATTAAGGGGGTATTTTACATCAGTAAAAAATCAAAAGCATGTTCTTCAACTTTGTTTTTGTTTTCAAAACTAAGGGAAAAAAACAAGTTGGTTATGTTTAAAAAAATAATACATGTTTTTGAAACCGACAAATTAATGGTTTTTTAAAATAAAAAAAAAAACAAATTTTCTAGTATATAAAAATTATATGATTTATGGAATATATTGTTAAATAATCAAATGATGTTTTAAAAACTAGATTCAAGAACATATTTTTAATTTCAGTTTTAAAAACAAAAAGCACATAATTAAAAACATGTTTTTTGTATTTTATTTTAAGAAACCATCTATTTTCAGATCGAATGGTTTTGATTTATTTTTAGAACCGGCAACAAAAAAAAAAAAAAATTACTATTGTAGGACGCCCCGCTAAAATGATGTTTCTTTGTTTTATTAAAAGCCCAAAGGCTGAATTTATTCACCGAATAAAGTCAACCACCGAGAACATATAAGAGAAAGCCGTACAAGAGAGAGATGAGGTGAGGAGACATGCACTGCAGTCGGCAATATTACATGACCGGATGCACCAGGGACCGTGTTTGGGTTTTCTGCTGATCTCTTCCTCTTCTCTTCTCTACTAATCCATTCAAATCAGATCACTTGGCCTTATTTGTTCAACCTCCGAACAAATGTTCAATAAACGTTAAATCTCTGTTAATTAAATTATTTTTTAATTCCCTAATTATTACAATTGCAGAAAAGCTTTAATGCACGCTTGTTATTATAAAAACAAATTGCCACTTTGCCAGCTCCAATCTCTCACCCCTGTCAAATACTACCGGTCTAGAATATTTCGGTCAGAAACCCCACTTAAATGCAACTTTATTTACAGAGGATGACAGTGCCGAAAACCAAGAAGGAAGGGTGAAGTGTCGAATCAGAAAGATAAAACAGACCGTTTCGTCAAGGTTTGCAGAAAGACAGGGAGAAGAGGAAAAACGCTCCTTTTTTTCCTGCTCGATTGCCTTATACTCTCACTTTAAATTTCTAGTTGCCTCCCTACAAGAAGCTACAGACAGTGGAGAGAGAGTGAGAGAGAGAGGAAGAGGAAGCCAAGTGTTGGTTACAAAGACGAAACCCAGTTTCCTTCCGATCCGATTTGGGGTTCGTTTTCCGGGAGAATCAAGATCTGGTGAAAAGGATGTCGTTCTGATCAATATAAAGCGAAATGGAAAACACAGAGCTGCTTTTATAGGCCAAGACCGCTCCAAACGAGTCCAACAAAATTTAATGAACGATTTAAAATCTCTCCCTTTCTTCTGTTAGTCTATGT
The DNA here is from genome assembly GCF_055504915.1 of Nelumbo nucifera. Classification (NCBI taxonomy): domain Eukaryota; kingdom Viridiplantae; phylum Streptophyta; class Magnoliopsida; order Proteales; family Nelumbonaceae; genus Nelumbo; species Nelumbo nucifera. The sequence continues at coordinate 139,212,309 of NC_142649.1, read as the reverse complement.
AATTTTTGTATATATATTTGATTTGTGATGGAGGATGATTTGACCCGATCTATGAAATGGTGACACATGGATACTGACTCAGCACAAGCGACAGCTCAGCATTGTAGCCTAGTGCGATCAAGTGGCAGGCCCATAAAACAGCTCGTTATATTGTAGCTCACAAAAAGAGAAGCTCGCCACACGCGAGCTCCGGGTTCCCCGAGCTACCTTTGAAGGGATACTCTGAGGCAACTTTAGCTCGCGAGCTAGAGGAACTAGCTCGCCCGAGCTCCCAAGCAGACAAGTCATCCCAATGACCAATTCTATTAAGGGTAATCCTAAAGTATTCCGAGCTCGCTACAAAGTAGCTCGTGAATGAGCCACGTGAGCACTTCTCAGGAAGCTTCTATCTGATAGGCCGTACCGATCGGACTGCACCACGTCCCTTACCGATTGCACAGTCCCAGTCCTTTCAACAGTCTGCGTCCACGTCTCTCAGCAGGCGGAGGCGTGCCTGGCACTTTGGAGATGTGTCACTCACCCGAGCGAGAAGTACGTCACAACGGCCACCTGCGCAGCCCTGGCAGGTAACAGCTGTGGCAGGAGCCCAGTGGCGGTTATGCCCGACCTGACATGAACGCCCCTATAAAAGCCCTCAGGGCAGAAGAGAAACTTCTTCTTGAGACTTCTAATCTCTCGAGTATAGTGATAATGCGCTATCTGCACTCTTAGCCTTCGTCTTCTCCTTGCTTCTCCTAGAGAGTACTAACTTAAGCATCTGAGTGTTCCCGCCGAGTAAGCCCCCGGGGATTCTTCTTCTTCTTCATCTCAAGTATCTTCCAGGAGCCACGTGAGTGCCAGCTAGGAGTGACCGGATTGTGCTACATCATTTGGCGCCGTCTGTGGGAACACTTCAGAAAGCCTTTCTCTAAACCTTCACAGCTCTTTCTTCGCTGAAAACTTGACACTCATGGCTTCCTCAAGTAACATTGAACGAAGCATGGAGATTGATAACTTTAGGGAACAACCCCAACTTCCTACTGTTTGCATCGGACAGTTCACCGTTGCCCTCTCAGCGGACGAGATCCCTAGTTTGAACGTGCCTCTTACAGGGGCACCCGTCGTTGCTCCACTCCCTACTACAGTTAGAGCAACCTTCACCGAACCCTCGGTTGTGCCCCCAGCGGCCAACCCGAACCAACTGGAGGACTTGGTGCAGTGCATGCGGGCCATGTAGGCCCAAATGCAACAGTTTCAACAGTTCCAGCTCTATCAGCAACAGGTGCTACACCAGGTCTCCCAATACCAGTATCAGCAGCAATTCCCCCAGTTGCCTCAACCCTAGCTTCAGCAGTCGTAGCTCCCTCCTCGGTACCCAGCCTCACAACGAGCTAGGTCTCGCCGTTAGGAGGAGCACCTTTCTCGCCAAGGAGAGGCCCCCCAGAACCCTCCTAGGAGCCAGGCCTCCTCCCGCGGCAAACAAGAACCGGCCACTCTGGTCTCACCACGGGCAGTCAAGTCGGAAGGGCCTCAGCCCTCCAAGCCCAATACCCCATTCCTAGAGAACTGGTACGAGATTCTGGCTGCAGGCTTCAAGTAGGATCCCTCTGTCCGCAGTCATCACCAGCGGCCTGAGCTACTTCCTGCACACACCATCCCTGACAGCACAGAGGTGAGCAGCACAAACGCCGAGCCCACCAAGAAGCAGAAACGCCGCCGCCGAGCTCGCCGATTTGCCACCCACGACCTGCCCGAGCTCAGAGGCAAAGAAGAGGTAAGCTCGGGCGAAGTCAAGGCTCCCCTCCTTTTAGTTCAATCCCCCTTATCCCCCGAGCTCCTAGCAGTCCCAATGCGTAAGGATTTCAAGCTCCCCCCTCTTGACAAGTACGACGGGTTGTTCGACCCAAATGATCATGTGGATGCCTTCCAGTCGCAGATGCACCTGGCAAGAGCCAGTGAATCGTGCATGTGCGTGGCCTTCTCCACCACTTTCAGAGGAGTAGCCTGCATATGGTACCGGAACCTGGCGCCCGGATCAGTAAGAAGTTGGGCGCAGGTCGCGCAAGCCTTCACGTCCCACTTCGTTACCAACAAGCGGTGCCCGCGGACTGAAGAAAGCCTCCTCAACATAGTGCAGAGAAAGGGAGAATCCATTCAAAGCTATGCCAAGTGGTTCAATGATGCTTGCATGCAGATATTGTGCCTGGACCCCACCGTGCGCCTCGCAGCAGCCAAGAAAGGTGAGATGCACAAAGAGTTCAAATGGCACATGGTCGTCAACCAACCGGCGACCATAACCAAATTTCTTAAGCTCACGGACAGGTTTATAGCCACCGAAGAAGAGATCAGCTAGAAGGGCGAGGGCGCGCCCGAAAAGAGGAAAAGGGAAGGAGAGCCTTCCAGTCAAGGGGACAGCCAAAGGAAAAAGGATGCAGCTCGGGGGGCAAAGCCGGGTCAGTCGTTCCGAGCTCCTGTAGCGGACTGAACTGATTACACCCCACTGAACGCGAAGCGGGCCGAAATCCTGATGACGATCAAGGATGCCCCGTATGTGAAGTGGCCACCCCGTTTGAGGGGAAATCCCAATGAGAGAAACAAGAATATGTACTGCAGTTTTCACAGAGATCATGGTCATAGTACCAAAAATTGTAAAAACCTCCACGACGAGATTGAGGATGCTCCCGAGTCCAGCAGTAGGCCGGCCGAACAGTCACAAAGGCAGCCTCCGGAAGAGAGGCCAGTTCGGGGCACCATCCACGTGATAGTGGGAGGTTCGATCGTCGCGGGTTGTACTTCAGCAGCAACTCGGACGTCAGTTCATGAGGCCGCCTAGGAAGAACAGAATCCTCCGAAGCGGCCGAGGACAGAAGGGCCAATTTTCTTCACGGAAGATGATGCGCGAGGGGTCCACTACCCCCACAATGACGCACTTGTGATAAAGCTGATGATCAGCAACATCGAGGTCAGGCGCGTACTCGTTGACTCGGGTAGCTCAATAGATATCCTCTTCAAATCCGCGTTCGACCAGTTTTAGTTGTAGAAAAGTGACTTGAAGCCCGCGGACACTCCTTTGGTGGGCTTCAGCGGAGAAGAAGTCTGACCCCTTGGGAAAATAACAGTACCTGTGGAAGTCAGCACATGGCCCTGCGTAGTCAGACTCAACCACGACTTCCTGGTGGTCGCGACTCCCTCCCCATACAATGCCATAATAGGTCGGCCGATCACCCATGTCCTACGGGCAGTGGTCTCCACCTATCATTTGGCTATGAAGTTCCCTACAGACTTCGGTGTGGGGGTAGCGCGAGGTGACCAGCTCGAGTCCCGCAAGTGCTATGTCACCGCCCTAAAGTGAAAGACCAAGGTGGCCGACGACCTCGAACTGGAGCGGCCTATAGAACAAGGCGAAGAACGAGCTGCGCCCATGAAGAAACAATCATAGTCCCGACCTCAGCAGCAGACCCAGCTCAGACGCTTCAGATCGGTGCTTCCGTCTAGGAACCTCTACGATCCGAACTGGTAAGTTTCTTACTTCAAAATTTAGATATTTTTGCATGGTCTGCGGTAGAGATGCCCGATATAGACCCCGACCTTATAACTCACAAGTTGAATACTGATCCTATAGTTAGGCCCATTAGACAGAAAAAACGCAACCTAGCCCCAGAGCGGTGGAAAGTGGTCGACGAGGAGGTCAAGAAGCTCCTCGTAGCTAACTTCATAAGAGAAGTCCATTACCCGAGCTGGGTAGCCAACCTCGTCCTGGTAAAGAAGGCCAACGACAAGTGAAGCATGTGCGTCGACTACCCCGACCTAAACCGGGCTTGCCCAAAGGACTGCTTCCCGCTCCCTAGAATTGACCGCTTGGTGGACACGACCTTAGGGCACGAGTTGCTAAGTTTTTTGGACGCCTATTCTGAGAATAACCAAATCAAGATGGACCCGACGGACGAAGAAAAGACTGCCTTCATCATGGAGTTCGATCTATACTGTTACAAGGTTATGCTCTTCGGATTGAAAAACGCAGGGGCAACCTTCCAAAGGCTTGTAAATAAGTTGTTTGTGCCATTAATTGGCAGAAAAGTAGAATGCTATGTAGACGACATGGTCGTCAAAACTCAACTTTCGCATGAATTAATATAAGACTTGCATTCTGTTTTTGAAATTTTGCGTAAGTTTAATATGAGATTAAACCCAAACAAGTGTGTATTCGGTGTGACCTCGGGCAAGTTCCTAGGGTACATCGTCAATCGGCGCGGCATTGAGGCCAACCCGGATAAAATTAAGGCCATCTTAGATATGAGACCACCTCGGAAGTTGAAGGAAGTTCAGAGGTTGAACGGCCACATAGCTGCCCTGAGCCGCTTCATGTCCAAATCGGCGAACTGCTGTCTGCCGTTCTTTAATGCAATTAAGAGTAATGGGTTCGAGTGGACCCAAGACTGCCAGCTCGTGTTTGACGAGCTCAAGAAGTACCTCGCTAGCGTGCCGATCTTAACCCGGCCCGAGGAGGGCAATGTTTTAGAACTGTACCTCTCGGCAAGCGACGAAGTGGTCAGTTCAGTGCTAATAAAGGAAGTAGATCGGGTTCAACGACCCATTTATTATGTTAGTAAAGTATTGTAGGGAGCAGAGACGAGATATCCAGAGATAGAAAAGCTAGCATACAAACTGATAATTGCAGCTCGAAAGCTCCGCCCGTACTTCCAGGCTCACACTGTTATCGTCCTCACCGACAAACCTCTGAGGCAAGTCTTACTTAAGCCCGAGGTCTCTGGTTGATTGACGAAGTGGGTCGTTGAGCTCAGCGAGTACGACCTCCAGTACAAGCCTTGAACTACCATTAAGGCCCAAGCCTTAGCAGATTTAATCGCCGAGTGCACATTCAGCTCCGAAGTTCCCAGGCCGGTTGAGCACGAGGCTCCCAGCTCGGGTGAGCCCGAAGCTCCCAGGTCGGTCAAGTCCGAGCCCCGTGAGGTAGTAGCCAGTGTGGCATCTCTCCTAGTTCGGCCAAGCGCGAGCTGGGATGAGGAGCCCTAGATCCTTCATGTAGATGGCTCCTCGAACCAACAGGGCAGTGGAGCCGGAATAGTTCTGCACAACCCAAGTGGCATGAATTTGGAGTACGCGCTACGCTTCGAGTTCGCGGCATCTAACAATGAAATGGAGTACGAGGCGTTGATAGATGGACTAGCTCTAGCCAGAGAAGTAAAAGTCAAGCACATCGTTATCTGCAGCGACTCCCAGCTCGTGGTCAACCAGGTCACTGGCAAGTACGAAGCTTGTGAGCCAACCATGGTCGCCTACTTAGCCAAGGTCAGAGAAGACCTGCTCAACTTCCAGTCACAGTTTATCAGGCAAATCCCTAGGTCGGAGAACGCTGAGGTCGACGCCCTGTCCAGATTAGCCAGCGCTAGCGACATCACCATGAGAACCGTGTAATAGACGACCTGCCTCGGCCTAGCTTTCTCAGGGGGGGGCAGAGGAGGTTGCTCCCGTCGTTCAAGCAGAGCCGAGCTGGATGGACCCGCTCGCGAGCTTCTTGCTACACGGGACCCTCCTTGCAGATCGCAATGTAGCCAGAAGCGTGCAGCGCCAGGCAGCCAAATACGTCATAATAGACGAACGGCTATATCGGAGATCCTACATGCTCCCCTACCTTCATTGCTTACGACTTAACGAAGCCGAGTTCGTACTCCGCGACACTCATGAGGGGTTGTGCGGCGGGCACTTGGGGGGCAGGGCCCTCGCCCAGAAAGCACTTCGACAGGGGTATTATTGGCCAACAATGAAGGTAGATGCTATTGAGCTCATTAGAAAATGTGACAAATGCCAGAGGCACGCCAATATTCACCACCAACCCGATGCCGACCTCAAGTATCTCACCAGCCCCTGGCCCTTCGCACAGTGGGGCATTGATCTACTCGGGCCATTCCCACCAGCATCGGGTAGGATGAAGTTCTTAATAGTAGTAGTGGACTACTTCACAAAGTGGGTAGAAGCTGAGCCCCTTGTAACGATCACAGCCCGGAACGTCCAAAACTTCTTTTGGAAGAACATCTTGTGCCGCTTCGGGTTACCTCGGGTATTGATTTCTTACAACGACAAGCAGTTCGAGGACAACAAATTCCAAGACTGGTGCCAAGACATGGGAATCTGACAGAATTTTACTTCAGTCACACACCCTCAAGCAAACGGTCAGGCAGAAGTCACGAACAGAGCCATCCTCTGCGGACTGAAAGCACGATTGGACCGGGCTAAAGGGTTGTGAGCAGATGAGCTGCCTAGTGTCCTATGGGCCTACCGAACCACGGAGAAGACTGCCATGGGAGAAACACCCTTCAACCTCACCTACGGCACCGAAGCAGTTATCCCCACAGAAATCGAAGTCCCTACATTGCGACTAGAAGCATACAATGACCAGACGAATGAAGATGAGCTCCGTACCAACCTCGATCTACTTGACGAAGTAAGAGACCTCGCGTACATCAGGGCTGCAACTTACCAGCAAAGAGTAGCTCGGTACTATAATGCCAGGGTCAAGAAGCGGAACCTCCACGTCGGCGACCTAGTCCTTCGCAAAGTTATGGTACCTGAGCCTGTCGCTGGCAAGCTTGGGTCCAACTGGGAAGGACCTTACCGAATGAAACGAGTGCTCGGGGAAGGAACGTACGAGCTCGAGACTCTCAAAGGGAAACAAGTACCTCGGACATGGAATATTGTCAACTTAAGACAATACTATCTGTAAGAACTGAGTAGGCCACAAGCCACTCCCAGAGCCTAAGGGCCAAAATGCCGAGCTAACATGACCTCGGCGCAATAGGACCCAATCGCCTTTATGGCATGGGCGAACTCCAAGAGTGGACTATAAGTCACTCCTAGAGCCTAAGGGCCAAAATGCTGAGCTAACACGACCTCGGCGCAATAAGACCCAGTCGTCTCCATGGCATGGGCGAACTTCAAGTGCCGAGCTGACCAACACCTCGGCATCAAGAAAGACTTAGCCATTTCGATGATGAAGGTAAAGTATGAGAAGCGTAAACAGCTCGGGCTTAAACCCCGCCAAGCATAGCTCGTTCTAGTACGATGATCGAACTAGAGAATAACCGACGAGCGTATAGTTCAGGCATGCGTGGTAATCACTTCACCGTGCACCATAGAAATGCCTTAAATGATTTAAGGGACATTTCGAGATAACGGTTATCGAGGAGTCCTACTTCAGGTATGTAGCTCTAATAGCTTGGGTGTTGAGATCGCCTTAGCAAAGATAAAGAGAGCACATCATACTTGGAAGAAAAAGGGAGAACTTTCATTACCATTTCAAAAAAAAAAAAGAGAGAAAGAGAGAGAAAAATGACAATGCAATAATCGAGCTAAACAGCTCGAGAAAGTTTAACAATCACAAGGCACAACCACCCTACCAAAGACCTTTGAAAGACTGGGTTTATGGCACCCGGGAGCCACCAGAAGTCCGGAAAAACACCGCCTCAGGGATCCGCCTCCTCATCCTCATCCTCTGGGGAGTTAGGCTCCTCTTCCTCCGCTTGATCCACCGCCTTAGGAGACAGGCCCTTCATAGTGATGCCGTCGAGGTTGAGTCCGGAGAACTTCTTCCGAACCAACCACCGGCAGATCTTAAACACAAAGCGGTACAAACTTGAGCCATATTCCACCTAGAGGTCGTGGTATTCTTGGGAGTCTCTGAAATCCCAGACCACTTTCATTCGTTCAGCCTCCACCATCTGGTCAAAGTTTCGAGTCCGATCTAGAAGAGTGGACTCCAAGTCCCACACTTGCTGCCGGAGGAGCTCCCTCTCCGCCGCCACCCTCGATGACTCCTCCCTGTAACGCGCACTCTCTTCAGAAAGCCAGGCAATTTGAGCCTCCTGGTCGCGGACGAGCAGCTCTTGAGACTCACTCCCCTTGCGAGTGTGATGGAGCTCAACCCGGATCCCATTGAGCTCGCCTTGGAGCTTCTTATTAGTAGCCCACTGGTCGAGGGCATCGACGCGGTGGACGTGCGTCTGGAGAGCCATGGCATGGATGGCGGTATTCACCTGCCAACAGAAAAGAAGATCAGAGGACAGTGAAAGGAAGCAAAATGAGAGAAGAAGAAAGGAAAGAATGACTTACCACAATGCAGTGGGAGGAGGCAAACGCGGCGAGGTCCCCGGGCTCCATATTCCCCCAGTGAGTGACCTCGTCGTTGTTAATCGCCTTCCGGCTCCTCCGGCGAGCCACGAGGTAGTCGTTCACCCCTTCCCAATTCCCCACTGGGAATGGAGGGTAAGGGTATGGCTGGAGGGGGTTACAAGGAGCTGCTCCCTGCTGAGGGAGCTCGTCCCCTTCGAGACCAGCCCCACTAGTTACCTCGGGTGGAGGTGCCAGGATCTCAGGCGGAGGTGAGGATAAAACTAGCTCTGTAGATCCGAACTCAGTGCCCCCCGAGGGGGGAGTCCAGTCGGGGCGTGACCTCTTCACTTTATGCCTTTGGTTGCTTGAGAGAAGGCACGAATCGATACCAGACATGATGGCTGCCAAGAAGAAATCAGTGTTAGTTCGGTAAGAATGAAATATATATATGCATATGAACACAATGTCGTGACAAAAACCATGCGACCTAAAAGGACAACCTACCCAGGCTCAGGCCGGCCTGCACGAGCTTCTCCTCGGCCAAGTAGTCCGAACAGAGGAAGCCTACCGATGCACAGGACACCATCGTTTTCTGAGTTTCGGGGTCTAGCTCGGCCCCGGGGTCTTGGTGTTGGACAGTTTTGTATGCCCTTAGCTTCAATCAGAATGATGTACATTATGAGTTTATTGTAAATGAATAAAGTACATATTTGATTCATGTTTCCTTTGATCGGGGATGCACTCTCTCTAATGGAAACCAAGACTGCCGGCAGCCGATTTCAATCGTTGAGATTTGTCTTGCAAAATATATTTTGTATGAGATATAAAAGTATATATACATTATGGTTTCTAAAATGTTTGCAAAATGTTTTAATTCTCGGGATCCATATAAGCAGAGAGTGCAACACTGTTCCTTGCAGCCGAGGGAGAGGTCCTCTCTTGTCGGGCAGTGTTTGATCATTATGGGCTGAGAGGTTAAGTGTAAGACCATTGAAGATAATAGCTGATGGGATAATCTTGCTTCTGCCCACAGTCCCTGGGTGTTACAAGGTAGCTTGGCCCAGGGACCACTTAGGGTAAGTGTTGGGCCCATAGAGCCCATGTGATGGATTTCAGGGGGTGCACTGTCCATAACAGTGTATTCAGCTAGGCCTTGTAACAAAGGCTGGGCTGAACCCATGTGGTTGATGTGTAGATCAATGCTTCGGTCACACATCATACAAGGAAGCCCAACTGGGCAGCAGTTAGGAAGGTGATAGTTATAAATATATAACCCTAGCAAGTGCACTAGTTATCAAGTAGTATAATAATATCGTTCCCATGGGGATTTAACAAAATAAGTATTAGAATCACAATTTTCCCTAATTATTTGGACAATCGAAATTTAGGATTGAACAAGAACTATTGAAAATAAAACTGGAACAAAGAAAATAAAAACAAGGGTGATCACTAATTAAGAGATGTTATTGATTGCTAGTGATTACAGATCTTTATGGTCGGCCAAATATTTTGAATGAGAGATGTCATGTCACTAGATGAGATATTTGATTCTACCTCTCATGGTATTTCTTTTGTTTATATTAATTAATCATGGGTATAAATCTGATAGCAAGAGAGCCAAATCCTTTTTTTGGCTCTATAATCTATATGAATGGTTTGATATTCCTCCAAGCTTCTTGTTGATACTTGAGACTCTCTTTCTTAATACAATTGGGTTCTGTTTGGGTTTCAGGAATAGGCTAGAATCGGATTCAGAATAAGCCATTCTGATTCTAACTGTTTGGTTGGACAGAATTGAATATCCCATTTTCATTCCTGCTGTGTTTCTTATTTGAGGGAATGGTCATTCCCTTCCCTCTCCTTTGAGAAAGAAAACTCATTCCAAATGAATTCAATTTTTGTCTAAATGATCAAATAGACTATGGGAACAGATCATGATTTCGATTCTGAAGGATTTTTATTCCGATTCGGATTCCAACTGAAAACCAAACGGATCCTTATTTTTCCTTAAAAAAATACTGGAATTCAAGAGAAGAAAAGTTTTGCTTCTTTATTTTACCAATAAAAAGGTGTTCCTCGGCCAGATATTCCGGATTCTCAGGCCCACTTGTCTCCCACAGCATGTAGGCAGAATTTTGATGACAAACAATGATTTAGAAAGCGCAACAACATCTTTTGTCTGGCTTTCAACAGTTCTCAAATGTTGTTAATTCAATGGTTCATTCTAAACCAAAAAGCTTTATTTCTCTTGCCATTTTGTATTTTTAGAAAACAAGGGAGACTATAGAAGACTAAGAGAGATGGATAGATCCAAAGAGTAGTGCCTTTCAGAATGGGCAAAAACACAGGCTGTCCTCCTTCATTAGGCTCTGTTTGATAGAGACTTCTGTTTGAGACATCCCAGCTAACCAAGACATGAAATGAAATTATGAGACGATTCAATTAATGAAGTTTGTCTGAAAATTTAAGAGGTAAACGTATAGTAAGGGAACAAGCATTTCAGATATGGAAATGAGTGATGGTCAATGCAGATAAGTGGTGAGAACGTACCTTTCTTTGTCTTATCACTCACTCATTGTCTCTAAAATATTACAAGTAGTTCTCGGCTTTTTTGGCCGTTTTGGGGAGTGCTTATTTTAAGCACTTATTTGAGTATATTGCTTATTAGATTCTAAAAGCACTCAAAATAGCCCAAGTGGGTGCTTGATAAAAAAGCCTAAAAAAGTTTTTTTTTTTTTTCATCCAAAAACCCCATTTAGAAAAATCCGGGAATTTTGGACTCTATTGCTTATTATGTATTGGAGAATAGGAACGGGGCGGGGCGGGGCGGGGACGGGAGCCTCTCCTCATCCCCATCCCTGCTAACAGGGACAATGTTATCTCCATGCCTGTGATTTTTTATAATATTAAATAATTTATTTTTATTTTTATTTTTTTCATTTTATTTTATTTTAAAAAATAAAAAATAAAATAATTAAAATTTACAATCTTATTAGAAAAGATTCAAATATATTCAACCATATTTTTAAAAATATTAATATATAGATGTATAATGTATGCATATATATATACATATATATTAGTGGGGATCCCACAGGACGGGGAGTGTTCTCCCCGTTCTCGCTAACGGTGACGAAAATTTTTCCATCCCCATCCCCGTGGAAAAAAATCATCTCCATCCTCGCCCCATTCAGAATGACATGGGAATCAAGGAAATGGAGAAAATTGCCATCCTTATTGGAAAAGCACTTTTATAAGAAAAAACCCCCTTAAAATATCACACCAAACACTTACAACATGCTTATTTTATGAAAACTTATTTGAAAAGGACTGTTTTAGATAGAAGCAACAAGCACTCCCAAACACTGCATTAATCGTCTAGTTACTCAATGAAAAGGTTACTAATCCGGCCACTGGTTGGAAGGTCAGTGATTTATAGGATAGCTGTTCAAGTGGGGCCTGCCTTGCTAAGCCAAAAGAGCCACCACGGAAAGAACCCTATCCAAAACCGGGCACATCATATTGATTTTCAGCTATTCTTATCTTACAGGCTACAGCTCCTATTTTGATATTTCTCTTGGAAGACTATTATTTTATTTGCTAAACGAAAAGCCCATCTGTTTTTTATTTCTGCCTTTTTCTATTCAAACATGTGACTTTGGTTCAGCTTCTCGCCATGGATAAACCGTGAGTGGACTGAAAAGTAAAAGGCAAAAGTGGTTTCTATTTTGTCTTTGCCTTTAGCAAGTTGCTTTCAAGTTCCTACAAAAAAAACTTTTCTTTGTGCATTCTTCCTTTTATTTATTTTTTTTGAATTAAGTTGAATTATCATTTCTTTTCTTTTTTCAATTAAATTGAAATATCAATAATATTTCTTTCCTAGTTTGAGATTGGAAGTCTAAAGTAGCTCAAGCTTCTCTATTGTTGCGTGAAGAAAAGAATTAGGGCCGAAAGATAAACACATTCATAAAGCTCTCTTTCTTTACCCTTTGTACCATGGTTTTCAAAATCGGACCGGACCAAACGGTTGGACCAGAAAAATTGGGAACCAGTCAGGTGATTGGTTTTGGTTTTTCCTAAAACTGGATTTTTGTCAAAAACATTGATTTGGTCAGCAAACCACTGATCTAAGCGGTTTAACCATTCGAATCATTTAATGGTTTTGATCGTTTTTTATTTTTTTGTCAGAACGGGCTGTCTGTTCAATTCGAATGGTTGGACCGTTCGACCCAGAAACTAGACCCTTGATCAATTCATTGTCCGGGTTGGTTTTAAAAACCTTGCTTTGTACTTTGCTTTTTTTTTTCAATAAAGAAAAAATCATTTAAAGAGAAGAGAAAGAAGGAAAAAAGGACAAACTAACTCTTATCTCTAAGATTTGGCTTGGGCCATACAGTCGGACCGTGAAAACCAAGAACGGGTGTCTTTTTCGGTTTCAGTTAAATGATGGTTTTTATGGGCAGAACGGGTTAACCATCCAATAACCGGCAAAACCAGGACTTGAGAAGCATTAAAGTATTTAAGTCAGCTGGTTCGAATCTTACAACATTGATTGTGAGTCCCATTCATTTCTCTTTTATCTCTCTGTCTCTTGCACGTGATTTCTCAACTACCAAATATAGCCCATGAGAAATTTTTTATTCTTTTTATGCGTAAATTAAAAGGGTAAATTTCATAAATAGTATATAAGATAATTTTGATTAAAAACACTTATTTTATTAACATATAAACAATTTACTACTTTGTTATTATTTTTATAAAGATTATTGATGTTATGCGATTTGGTGCTCCCTGCTAGAGGATAGTTCGGACATTTGTCGAACGTGGTCGATTGGCCAAACTGCAAGAAGACAATCAAAGTAGTCGTGGTTTTAAGAGCTAAGAATGATTAAGAGATCTAGAAAGCAAGAGAGCAAGAGAGTTTTAAGAGTTAAATCGTGCGTACCTCTTCTAGCTGAAGAGATGCTTTTATATAGGCACGAGTAGTCATGGGCTTCATGCAAGATTGCTGGGGGGACATGGCTTCTCGGCCTATTGTGCTTGGAGGTGGTTTCACGCTCGGAGATGGTTTCCATGTAAAGTGATAGAGCTTATCCAATTACCTCTAAAGTGGGTGGCACGAGAGCTAGCTCCATTGGTGAGGCAATGTCCTAAAGGATTCGAAGACGATAAATCGCACATAGAGGAGTTCGGTCACCACGTCACACAGGTTGCCAACTGGACCTCAGTCAAGTCGGTGGGATCTCGGTAGAAGATCGCCCCTTATGTCGAGGTCTCTAGTCTAGACGAGATTGCTGGCTTGATCCTATCGAGGTGCCCACAAGTCGGCCCTGCTGAGGTGGTGCTGATGTGTACGAGGTGTGCTCGAGGTGCATCCAAAGTGGCTTGTCTCTCATCTTGGAAAAGGCAAGTCATTGCATACGTGGCACCGAGATATTATGCAACGGTTCAGAAGTACCACGTGATGTGATATCACTGAAAGGCCAAATTACCTCTCATCAATTATATTATAAAAATGAAGTCATATGTTGTTGTTGTTATTATTATTTATGTTGTCTGGCTTTGTTTGGTGGTTGGCTACTGGATATAGCCTTTGGGTTGGGGGGTTTGGTTCTAGGCTTCTTTGTATTTTTGGGTCATCTAGCGTGGAGGTTGTAGTCTGTGGCTCAATGTATACCTTTTTCAAGAAAAAAAAAGGATTGATTTGGGACTAGTCCTATCATGAATTAGATACTAGGAATGGCAATGGGTAGGGTACCCATTCCCAAACCCACCTATGTATCTCTGGTTCCAAATCCATTTAACTTTTTCTCTCAATTTCCCAAACCTGTTAAACCCGTTCCGTCCCACCCGTTAAACCCCTTGACCAAACGTTTTCTACTAAAAAAAGATTTTTAATGCTTATAATGTGACTTGAAGTTGGATCAATTAATGATAGAGACAAATCTCTTAGCCCTACTTTAAGCCACCAAGTCATCTCACCTTTTGTGTTATTTAATGAAATAAAATAGATTTTATTAATTTTTGTGTTCATCAAAACAATCAATACATATATATATATATATATATATATATATATATATATATATATATATATATGATTAACAATTTCAACTAAAAACTAAAAGAAATAATACTTAAAATTAGTATTTTATAACTAAATAAAATAAATAATCTATCAAATCCAAATTTACATCAAATGATGATTTTAATCCCAAAAAATTTACACAAATAAAATATTAATAATAGAATAATTATCTTACTACTTAAAATTTATAAATTTGTGCATAATATATAATATAATAGATTCATATTTATGCATCCCACGTATTGGGTATTAAATACCCTAAAGTCAAAACCCAATATCGTCCCAAACCCTATAAGATTTTAATCTAAAATCCCAAACCCTATAGGGTTTTGATAAATGGATCCGGGATGAGTCAGACCAGATGATAAAAAGTTACCTGTTATGCATATCTTTTATCCATTTTAATATTGGGTCTGCTCCTTGAAATATATAGTAATTAGACAATTGTTATGAACCGTCCATTTTTTCCACCATATTTGTTCTGAGATATTTTCAGCACAAAGAAGAAGAAGAATATATCATTTGGAGAGTCTTACTAGAGGGTGGGGTATAGAGTTCTTAGAGGGTGCTGCAGCCGTCAAATATAGTTTTTCACATTTTGTTTTTGGCCGGTGATATGTCCGAATCTCCCATAAGAGCCATTTGAATAGTGCAGCATCACACTAATTATCCCCTCCCCAAAGTCGGTGGTTGTAGAAATTGAATCCGTGTCTCTTTTGGCCATGTTTGGGAGTGCTTAAAAAGCAGGGACTACATAATTAAGCACTTCTGAAGTGTTTGGAAAATAAGCCTTAAATAAGTGCTTATTTTAAAAATAAGGGCTTATCTTTTAAGCCCAAATTTCCAGCACTTACTCAATTTTTTTTTCTCCCATAATTATCCCCACTGAATTTTTAGAAAACCCATTATAACCCTTTTACAAAAACAATTTTAC
This sequence comes from Nelumbo nucifera, assembly GCF_055504915.1. Lineage (NCBI taxonomy): Eukaryota > Viridiplantae > Streptophyta > Magnoliopsida > Proteales > Nelumbonaceae > Nelumbo > Nelumbo nucifera. The sequence continues at coordinate 139,197,181 of NC_142649.1, read as the reverse complement.
AAAGGTACGTTTGTAGAAAATTACTTTTACGAAAGTAAAGTATTTTATAAAAGTGATTTATGAAAGTACTTTTATAAAGTCACTTTTATGAAAGCATTTTGATCAAAGTACTTTTATGAAAGTACTTTTATAAAAGCACTTCTATAAAAGTATTTTAACGGAAGTACTTTTATAAAAGCAATTTTACAAAAACACTTTTATAAAAGCATTTTTATGGAAGGGATTTTATAAAAGCACGTTTTACAAAACACTTTTATAACAGTATTTTACGGAAGTGCTTTTATCAAAGTACTTTTATGAAAGCACTTTTATAAAAGCACTTCCATAAAAGCACTTTATCAAAGTACTTTTATTCATTTACTTTGGATTGGATATTTTGAAATTTTGAAAGAAAATGAAGGACAAAAGAGTCATAATTGCTTATTTAAGTGCTTATTGGAGAAAAAGACCGCCAAACACCCAATATAAAATAAGTGCTTATTTTTTAAAATAAATTATTCATTTACTTTGAGTTGGATGTTTTGAAAATTTGAAAAAAAAAATGAAGGACAAAAGAGTCACAATTACTTATTTAAGTGCTTATTAGAGAAAAAAACCACCAAAAACCCAATATAAAATTAATGTTTTTTTTTTAATAAACACTTGAAAAAATTGAGTACCAAACACAAATAAGTGCTTATCGACTTATCTTTAACATAAGCACTCTCAAATATGGCCTAAATCAGTTAACATACAAAGTGGACCACCCCTCAATTATTAACTATGGTTCTTAATTGGTGATATGACTTATCATGGTGATAATAAATAGGGGTGGTCAAGAGAAGCAGCTTATTTGGCCTGATCAAGCTATCTGTTTCATATAATGTTTTTTATGGCTGAACTGAATGGCTCGTCACTTTGTATGTTAGCTAGTGCATAAGTTAACTCATTAATGGCTGAATGGTATGTTTATGTTGATTTTTTTTTTTATAGAATGGTAGAACAGATTACAACCTACACACGACCATCACTATGTACAAACCCTACATATTTTATGTATCACCATTTTATTTGTTAAAAAGAGAAAAAACAATAAACCATTCAGTTTAACCACGTCAGCCACTACCAAATGGCCCCTGGCTGGCAAAGGCTGGGTGGTGAAGACTTTGACCGAGATTCTATATCTGATGCACAGTCTGACTTAGCTACATCATCTCCTTAGGCAATCAATCAAACCTATTTCTACCCTGTGGAAGAATTCATCTCCATTAATCCATCATTAATGTCTATAGGAAGGTAGAGCCCCTTTAAAGGGAAATATCCATGGAAAGCAATAAGGTTTTTAATAAAATTTCAATTATATATTAAGTCTGCATTTGAAATTCTTTATTTTAAAAATTTATCTTTTTTTGCAGTTAAAATGCCCTTATGCACACCGACTTTTTAACAGCAAAAAAAAAAAAAAAATAAGTTCTTAAAATAAAGAATGCCAAATGCAGCCTAAGCTATCATTTCATATAGGCACCAACTTGTTTGGGATGAAATCTATCCCTTAAACAAAAAGGATGGGAAGAGGAAAATTAGGTTTCATTTGATCAAGGCGGATAATTAAATTAGATTAGGAATTATCAATTCCTATTGCGTAACTCTAATCTGAGCATTTAATTTGCAAATGAATGAATGCATCTATTAGGCTAAAAAGGATTCGACTATGATGTCGGGAAGACATAATATAAGTAAAACTTACAAACCAATCAATTGTCATCATAAAAGTAGTAACCTAAAATTTATGGGGGTTGTGATTGGTCAAAGCCTTTCTAGTATCATATCTTTCTGGTATCATACATTTTTCTTTACTAAAATCTACGAATGGATTGACAAATGACATAAAAAGCATATTAACCCGGTTTTTACAAGGGATGCCTTATGACCAACTCAACTATGAATGGATTGACAAATGACATGAAGACCCAATCCCTTCTAGGGACCACAGGGAAAGGGACTTCCTAGTTCCTAAGGACACCATGGGCCAAGCCCATATTTATGTGTTTTGGATTGATTGTTTCATCCCTTTTAGGGGTGCAACTTGAGCAGGTTTGGGTTAGGCTTTTATCAAAATTTGAATGGACTTAACCCGAGTTTCGAACCTAAAATAATGTAAAATATTAATTGGGACCCCTTTATTTTGAAAAGCTGCCTTCACCTTTCTACATAAAAAAGAAAGGACCAATGGCAAGGAGTGAAAGACACACCTAAAAAAAGAATAAAAAAAAAAAGGAGAAAGTTAAGGTACAATGACTTGACAATATTTTAATTTGTTCATGCATCACTTAGATAGGGCTTTATGAACCAAGACAACGACCTAGAAGTTTGGTGGTGAATAAATGCGTATTGAACCTGATTGGGTTTTATCTCTTTCTTTAATTTGGTCCCCCCTTGGCTGATGTAGCCACTAGTCAGCATGAACCATGCATGTAGAGATGACTTAATTATTCAGTCGTTCAGTTTTCTTATTTTTTTATGTGCTGATTATGGGAATATCAATTGTTTTAAGATCTTGAACTTCTAGATTGTCCACTTTGTTCTTCTAGAGTTTCAAAGATTAATAATTTAGTATGGATTCGACTATGATATAGGATAAACTTGTATATATCATAAAAGTAATAATCAATCAGGTGGTATTTATCAAAATTCACATCGGTAGTTTTGATTGATGAAAGCCTTTTTGGTATCATATCCTTCTGGCAGCATAGATTTTCCCTAACCTATGGTTTGTTTGGTTTGAAGGAAAAGGTAGGGAAAGACAGGGGAACTTATACAAGGTTTGTAAAGGTTTCCCTATCTTTCCCTTCCTTTCTTTACATTTTCCTTCAAACCAAACATAGCCTAAATGTATATATTAAAAAAAGGTTAATTACTTAATATATCTAGTAATTTTCAAAACTACTTAAATATACATTCTTAAAATATTTAACCATTAAAGGTTAATGGAAAAAAAAATTTGAAGGACAACAATGTCCTTAATAATACTTTGAATTTTTAAAATATGCACTTGAAGCACAGCCTCATCTTTGTCCCCACTATTTTCAAAATTAAGGCTAAATTTTGAAAGAGTACAAATATAAATATATATAGTGTAAATACAAGATTTTGCACTCTACATATACAAACCCTCCCCATACATGGAATGCAAAACCTCCTAACTTGTACCTGCCACAAAACCCATAGTGGTTGAATTTTGAAAATCCAAACCCTCCCCATACATGGAATGCAAAACCTTCCTCGACCCTACCCTCTTCGCATGCAACGGTAGGGTGAGTAGGTTTAGAACCTGCATCTAATTTCCTATTATTTCTTGTTATATATAAGCAATAAATAAGTAAATTAACATGAACAAACAACAAGATTTCGAATTACTTGATTAAGACATCTAAAAAACACATAGGCTATCAATTATCTTTCACACAAAATTCAAAATATTATTAAATTCAATACCTATACACAAAATTCATATGATTTTCAACAATATGCAGGTCGGGGAGGGTTGAATTCAGCCTAATACCCTACCCCACCCATATCCATAGGGTGTTAGAATCCCAAAACCCATGCCTGCTCCAAAATCTATCATTCAAGCAAAAAAAACCCACCCCGTCAGGGTAGGTATCTACCGAATAGGGTAAAAATTGCCATCCCTAGACTGAACACTAATGGAAGAGGAGGAGCGGGGTGTCTTTATTGCAATGTAAAAGTTCATGTGTTCTTAATTTGTGGCAAATGAAAGTAAAGAGCGTTATTTGTCACTAACCCCATTGTACAGGGGGTCTTTATAATTTATTCTTTATTTTGAAAGAAGTCGACAAGCCATTCCATCCAACTAGGACCGGTTGTATCAAATACAAAAACTTAGGTTGTGTTTGGTTGGAACGCAAACTTATTTACACTGATGCAAAACTATGATAGCATAAATGTTTTTTGTGCAAATTATAATTTATTTTTATTTTAAAATTTATCTTATTTTGTTTGATTGTAGTACAAATTAAATAAAATAAAACCTAAAAGGAGAAATCCAAAACAAAATTAAATCAGAATTTGTAATTTTTTTTTCATTTGCACTCTCATGCACTTGTTCTAGTGCAAATAAGATTGCACTGTAATCAAACTCAGCATTAGGAACAGTGGTCCAACCGTTCAAGTAATTAATGTTATGCTTAAGCCTTAAGGTAAGTATTGCGTACCACAACATGAGTGACCTGATTGGATAAAGAACCTCTAAAAAGAGGTAGTGTGCTCAAACCCTAATAACCAAATAAATATTAATCTCAAAGTCAATGATCTAAGAAATAGTCAGGTGGGACCAAAGGAAACCAGAAGAAAATGTTCCTCTTGAATTCATTCCAAAAATTACGGCAATCCACATTCCTCTGAATGACAAAGAAGATGAATTAGTATGGGGCCCAGACACAAATTAGAGCCTGCGCCAAGAGAAGCTGAAATTAATAAAATACTCTAAGGGCTGTTTAGAAAATATTAAATTCTTCCTATGCCTAATGCTTTTAAATAAATTGCCAACTAAGAAAAACCTTATAGCGAACTGCCCGATTGCTGTTCAAAGTTGGCGCCTGATGGACCAAGAATTTCACCACCAAATGACAGTTCCAAATTAGTTTTCTAGATGAAAAGATGGATGGCAATTACCCCAGAAAGACTTGAACTGACATCAGTCCTCTGTCGGTACCTTTGGAAGAACAGGAAATGGTGCGTGAAGTTAAAAACTATGCAGTAGAGAGTCCGGATTTGTTCTTCACAAGGTTTTAAAAAAGACGGAGATAAGGTGTTAAGCCTCAAGGCATTTTGAGGTGCAAGCCTCGAGTAAAAAAGAAAGGATATAATTCATAAACAATAGAAATATGAAAAACATAAACTTAAGATCTCATATAGCATGTTTGATACATTAAACACAAAATTAGTATTAATGTACCCCAATATCCTGAAAGGGGTGTATCAAATATGGACACTTTGAACCATGTATGTTTTTTTTTTTTCAAAATTTTGCATCAATAGCATGGTTAGTTTTATGCTATTTAATTATTAAAAAAGAATTTTTTAAATACCTTAAAAATGGGCATTGGTACCCCAAGTTACAATGGCATATCGTATCGATACTTTGAACCTTGCATAGTTAGAATCTTAACATAGTAGTTTTTTCCCTAAAATCTAAACACTAGAATAAAACAATATAGTCAAATCTTTCAGTTTAGGGATATGAACCAATTAGAACTGTTTTAAGAGTAAAGCATTCACGTTTCATTTCTTGCACCTGTATGCATTAGTGAAGAATGACCACCTATGTGATGCAAAATAGATCATTGAGTACAGGGTAAGTGGGCAAGTGTGTAAGAATAAAAGCATGAACAATAAAGCAAGCTATTTTTTTTATACTTTTATATGTATTTATTTGTTGTTTGTATGTTTATTTATTTGTTTAATACAACAATTTATACAAAATAAAGCATTCCTTTTTTTTCTTAAATTTCTATTTTACCCCCATATAAACCTTCATATTTAGCATTAGCATGACAAACAATTGAGACACAAGCCTTGAACATTTTGAGGCCAAAGGCCCAAAGGCATACACTTCAAACAACTCAAGGCCTAAGCCTTGTTAGTGGGGTATGAGGCTATTGAGGTCAAGCCTGTTTTTCTTAGCCTCGCCTCAATAGCCTTTTAAAACAATGGCTCTCATAGAGCGCTCCTCACACTGACTTCATAGTATGTCTTGACCGCATATCGAGAACATCTCTCATATATGTATTTAATATTTATGAGGAGATGTTCTCGATACATAGTGGGATGTGGCTGTGAGGAGCGCTCTATAAGGAATATATCCCAATTTTGCAATAGAATACCTCAAGGTCTATCAACCAGTTAATAAGGAGCCAAAGGATATTCCTAATTTGTTGAACGGGATGCATTGGATTCCCGGCCCTGACCCAAATTTTATTAAAATCAATTTGATGCAACAGCCAAATAAAATAGGGGGCTGCACTTGTGGTTGTATAATTAGGAACCATAGAACGGAAATGCTAAAAGCTAAAATGGACACTATAGTACGACTGACTGGTTGGCTAGCAAAGGCCTTGAGGGGGGAGGAATCCTTTTCTCAATCTGGCCTGTGGGATTTAAACTTCTTAGGCCACGTTTAGTTTGTAATTGGAATTGGAATCAAAATCCTTTGGAATTGGAATAAGAGGTCTATTCCCATAGTCTGTTTGGGAATGAGATTTCATTTCCAAGGGAGGGGCAGGGAATAGCCATTCCCTCAAACGGGGGAATACCATTCTAGCAGAAATTGGAATAGGATTCAAATTCTGCCCTACCAAACAGTTGAAATTGAAATAGCCTATTTTGATTCCGATTCTGGACTCTTATTCCTGTGAACCAAATGAAGCCTTAGTTTTTCTCAATGTGGTGGGCTAGGCTCTTCTTCATGGATTTTAAATTTCCATTGTATAAAAAAATGAAAGACCGTACATCTTAGAACTGCATTTTGATAGCTAGAGAACTTCATAGGACGCCATGGCTTCTGCTTCATAACTGCTACATCTAAACCTATTCATGAGTTGGGTTCAGGCTTGACTTTGGTCAAAATTTAAATGGGCCGGGCCCAAAGACCAAACCTGACACATTATAAATTCAGGCCTTATTCGATGCATAGGTATTTAAATACAATAAAGTGGAGTCCAAGTAGAACTCTAATAAATAATAAAGATAACTATAATTAATGGATAAAACAAAAGGGATAAGAGCCAGCTACGATATGGAAATAGAGAGCCCAACTAAGATCTGAAATCAGAGGCGTGTTCTATTATCCCCCTTCAAGTTGTACGTGGGCATGTCACGTGCAACTTGGAACGAAGAGATGCAAATTTGTGAAAGGGGAGCCCTATAGTGAAACCATCGGCCAACTGTTCTACAAAGTTGATATGCTGAATATGAAGCTTCTTCTTGGCGACGAAATCTCTAACAAAGTGGAGTAGGTGAAGCCATGATGATCATGTTTGTAAAAGAGAGAATGATCTTCTTTGGAGTAGGTGAAGCCATGATTTTGTAAGAACATGGCAAGTTTGTTCTACCAAGCACGTAGAGGGAGTGCTTTAGCAAACAAACATGATTAGGATGAATAGCATCTTTGAAACCCAGCGGTTGTTCAGAAAAAAAAATTATTTCTTCCAAATCCCCATAAAGAAATGCATTTGGAACATCAATTTGATGAATGGGTCAACTTTTAGAGACGGCAATAGAAAGTAATAACCTGATGGTGACAGGTTTAACAATTGGGTTAAATGTCTCGTGATAGTCCACACCCTCCTTGTTGAGTAAAATGCAACCATTTAAACCACACTTAAGGCGGATAACCCACTTAGAGCTAATGACATTTTGATCAATTGGGCGAAGTACAAGGACCTAAGTCTTGTTACGAGTGAGTGCATCAAATTCATCTTTTATGGCATTGTACCAATTCTTGTTCAAGAGAACTTGCTTAACAGTAGAGGGTTCAATAGTAGGGTATTTGGGTGCAAGGTAGATTTTGGTTTTGAAAATACCACTCTTTGACTGAGTGGTCATAGGGTGAGTATTGGTTGGTGGGGGATCAAAATGGGTAGAGTTAAGAGGGACAGTAGTAGAGGTGGAGGGAGGGGAGGTTGGGATATTGGCATTGGTGTGGTGATCAGCCAATTCTAAAGTCGATTCAGAATTGGAGGGCAATGGATCAGATATAGGGTGAAGGGGAGAAGGTTGTGGTGTGATGTTAAGGGGAGTTATAGGGCCTCAAATATGGAGAACACCTTCAGGAAGTTATAATGTGAAATAACTTCTTCCATGGAGATCGATGTCCAAAAACCTGAGTGATCCCATTTTGTTCAGGTATAGGAAGAAAATTTCGAAACTCTCCTCCACCATCAATTTGTAGTGCCTTTTATGTTGTAGCCAAGGGCATTTTCAACATTTGCCTTAAATTTGAGAAAGATAGATAGAGCATCAGATTTTTGCATCATGGGAAAAATCCATTAATATTTACTATAGGCATCAACAAACCTAATGTCGTATTTATAACCAGAATGAGGAGTGACTGGGGATGGTCCCCAAACATCTGCGAAAATTAGTTGTAAAGGAGAAGAAACAGAAGACCTAGTAGTAGAAAATGGTAATTTGTGACTTTTGTCCATTGGACAAACTGAGCAAAAAGACAGACTCTTTGGAACTAACTGGTAGTTTATTCTGAGAAATAACTTGACCAACTATGCTTGGAGCAGGATGGCCTAATTGTTGATGCCATATATCAATGATCGCTTGTACAAGAACCTTCTTCGTTGCCTAGTCCTTCACAAGAAAGAAGCGAGGATGAAACTCAAAGAACACATTGTTATCAACTGAAAATTGTGCTACAAATAAGAGATTCTTTGTAATTTCTAGAACATGCAATATGTCTTTAAGAATAAGAGAACGAGATGGAGTATGTAGAATGGAAGATCCAATGTTTTGAATTTGCAAACCTACTCTATTATCAATACGAATTTGATCTGGTCCAGTATATTCGGAGTGAAATTTCTAATTTGCAAGACCCGAAGTAAGATGATTTGTAACTCCGGAATCTGGATACCAAGTGCTGTTGTTTGCATTTGGATTCTTCTTGTTGTAGTTCTGTTGGTGCTCTTGTTTCTATTATAGCTGGATTTGTCTTGTTGTCCACGTTGAGCAACATGGACGTTAGTGAAAGTGTTTTCAGACCCGGCTTCCCTTGGAATATCTTAGCATTACGAGCCATTCATATTTGCCTCAAATCCACCACACCCCTTATCAATCAGTGCACCATCTGCCACTGCATTACTTTGCTTGAAGATTTACAAGTAAAAGCTCGAAAAATACTGATTGGTATGCCGTTGGTACTGGTATCGTGAAAGCATCATAAGGCTTCTTTTGTTTGCTATGTGAATTTCATTTGTACTAATGTAATAGGAGTTCCGTAAAATAGGCGGAGTGTAATTAATCCTGGTTTATTTTTGCTTCAGATTTAGCTTTGTTTTGTTTGCCAATAAGTAAAATGATGTAGCCCCCACTTTCAATGAAAGAGAATCAATGGTGTTATTTGTTTGGAAGGGAAGAAGGTATGAAGCAAAATGATGTGGTTTCTGTTTTATATGAGAGAATTAGGCTTCGTTTGGATCCGGTGTAAAACGTTATCAGTGTAAAAGTACACTGAATATGTTTTACACTGAACCGTATAATAGGTGACCGTTACATTTTGAAAATCATGATAAAAAAGTTAAAAGTTTTATATCGATAAAATCGATGTAGTATTTACATCGATAATCGATGTAAAACTTTATGCTCGATGAGGTTTTACATCGATTCGCGATGTAAAACTCCACTCCATCCAAACGCCAACAAATCTAAATCGGAGTGGAGTTTTACATCGATCTTCATTTACACTCCTTCCAAATGCTAACAAAACCAAACCGATATAAATTTTTACATCGTTCTTGATTTACACTGATTCCAAATGCAGCCTTAAAGAAGATGAAAGGTTGTGCAAATTGTGCATCAAAAGTGTAAATCATAAGTGCAAATTATTGGAGAAAATGGGGTCACTATAACTTTGGAGGAGAAGCTCCGAGGCGCGTCTGAAGACACTGTCTTTAGAACATCATTTGCCCCCACTCAGCTTTACTGAGTTTGCTGTTGGGTTATAGGCAAATTCGTTCCCAGGATACAACAGAGCCTTGGGCGATAATGTGCAACCAGCAAAGTTGAAGAGTCTCCAAAGAAACCTTCTGTGAGACTGTAGCAGACCGGACTGAGAGAGAGAGAGTGAGTGAATTTCGAAATTGTGTGTTTTGGAGACTAATTCATGCTCCTTAAATAATTTGTGAAGAGGTATGAAGAAAATGTAGGTGCTGGTTTAGAAAAGGCACCTTGAACAGTCACAATGTTAATTTCAAACATTGTGACTGTTTAAAAAGTAGTTAACAGTTAGTGACTGTTAACTTTGAATTGTGCCTCTTGATCACACCCGATCGAATCGTGACCGTTGATCTCATCAACGGTGATCAATGGTTAGCAACGCACCAAAACCAAAGCCCCCATCGCGAGTGCGAGCAAAGTGCGCCTCATTGCGCCACACACACGTGCGCGCACGTTGCGCAGTATCGAATCCCCATACTCTCCTCTACTAATTCTAAGGAATGTAAATCAACTCCTATTGAAATACTAAAAACAAAACTTATAATTTTCCAATGTGGGAAAAGTTCTAAACTAAGTTTTGTAAGAGAAAAACTGATTTTCCAATCAAGTGTGCAGGTGCAATTTCTCATATAATTGACCAATCAAACCCATTGGATTTAATCTCTTATGAGATTAAAATCCAACACAAACATTACAGCGTTGGTTTTGCAAACACATATATATTATAGAGTTCATGTTGAAATATTTACACCTTTTTTTAGCAACTTGAGGTGCATTTTGTAGTATCAATTTTGAAAAATGTGTCTTTAATCATCAATAATCAATGCATGTATATCTTTGGCCGGGTTGGGTTGGTTATTTCTGGTTTTGGGGCAAGGTGGGCTACATCATACAAGGTTTTTAAAACCAAATCGGACAGGGAACCTTTATGAATCCAATTCTCGGGTCGAATAGTCTGGTTGCTTGAATCAAACGAACAACCTATTTTGACAAAAAAATAATAAAAAATAAAAAGGCAAAAAACCATTGTCCAAATCAACAGGTCAATAATTCAATCGCCCAGATTAACGATTCGCTGACCAAATCAACAGTTTTTGGCCAAAAAATGATTATACTCTGAAACGGGTTAGGGGGATGCCTACCTGTGTGTAGGTGGATTAGGGGGATGCCCCTTAGAGGCAAAGAAAAAAGACGCCTCAACTATATGATCTTTCAAAGGACAGATTGGATGCAAACTCAACTCTTATTCATTTATTTATTGCACAAAGTGACTGTTCTCAAACTCAAACCTACGAATCAAGTCGAGATTTAACTATTATACTAAGCAATGGCCCCATTTACAGAGGTAATATCCTTTTCATTCTTTATTTATAAAATGTTTTCGTTTTTTCTTTTATGGCATGGTGAGGTCCAAGTGATATTGAATATATATATATATAAATTTCTAGGTGTCAATTTTAGAATTATTTTGATGTCATCGTTAACCAATTAGCTAATAGTAATTATTGACTAAGAACAATGGAGAGATCTCGTTTTATAGTCCCATCCAATTTGAAAATGACAACTAATTTAAAAGTAAAAAAGGGCATAAGGGTATAAAAGAAAACCCAAATATATACATTTAAAAATTCTCTCAAAATCTCTTAAATGTCAAATTATAATGGAGGAAGCAGTCCAACCGGCTGGATGCTGCCAATGGCAAAATCTTAGAATTTTAACTTTTAAGGCTTCACCCTTGGGTCGGCTTAGATCGGGAAATTGTTAAAATTTCAATGGGCCTTGTTCGGAAACCTAGGTCCAATGATGTGTCAATTCTTCAAATTTGGTTCCACTTGCACCCCTAATGACAAAACTTCCATTTACTACTTGCATAGACCCTACTAAATAACAGATTGCTGATGCTAGCGACAAGACATGATGTTGTACTTTTAATACTAGCCCTATGTTAACTATTTTGTGTTATTTTTTTTAAAGGGTAAGAATAATTATTTAATTTAGAGAAAATCTATGATGCAGGAAAGATATGGTATGGAAAGAGTTTTGATCAATCAAAAACCACTCATGATTTTTCTTACAAACATATGATTTTTCTTTAATTTAATATTTGTAATCATTCTTACAACATATTGTGGTTTTTCTTTTATTAAATATGTCAACTAGCGGAGGGCTACAATGCAACATGATGGTAAGTGGCTTGTCAAAGGTAAATTATCATATAAAAAAATTACGAAAGGTAAATTTTTTAGTTAAAAGTTTATTGGAAAAAAGATCTATTTAAAATAAATAAAAATTTATGAATAAATATATATTTGATTTAATAAAATAAAACAATAAATAAATAATCACAGCCATCGGGCAATAGAGTGAAAGAGGGAGAGATGACTTTTGTCATTGTATTTTTGTTTTATATAATGGAATAATTGTAAATAGTTAAATAATAATTAATTTAATTTAATAAATAAATAGATTTATAAAATAAATGAGATAAATAGACAATCAAGTGAGAGAGTAAATATATATAAATATATAAACGACTCTATGTGTTAGTTTGCTAGCAATAATAATTTAATAAATTATTAAATTATTAACTAATTAAATAATTTAGTAAAATAAGTAAATAAAAAAATAAAACTTTATGTATTATCAACACAAGATTGGTAAAGGCTATCTCAAATTATTTAATTAATTAATTTAGCATTGTTAATGGGTCGGGCTGAACTACTGGGCTATTGAGCCCATGAAGAGCATAGCCTAGTTTGTGTCCCAACTTGGCCAAAGACTTGGCTTGTGGACTAGCCCGGCCCATGTGGGCTCGGGCTAGAATAAAATTTTAAGATCTTTAATTTTTTTATCTTTTTTTTTATTTTAAGATCTTCGAAACTTTTAAAAAAACATGGCTTAGCTTGGTTCATGGCCCAGGCAAGCCTAAGACTTGGTCAGCGGACCAGCCTGGCCCGTGCACGACACGAGCCCACACAGGCTTGGGTTATATATTATATACAATAATTATATAATATATTAATATATATAATTTTATTTTCAATTTTATTATATTATTTCATTTTATTATTGCATATATAGACAATTGTACACATCAAAATTCATATACAATAAAATTTTTAGATCTTTTTTAAATTTTTATCTATTTTTTAATTTATAAAAACATGGCTTCGCCTGATTCGTGACCCGATAATATTTATATAATATATATAATTTTATTTTCAATTGTATACATCAAAATTCATATAAACTTAAATTTTAAGATCTTTTTTTTTATTTTTTGGTCTATTTATTTTAATTTATGTTAAATTTTTCATTATTTTTTTTCAAAATTTTTAAAAAACATGGCTTAGCCTGGTTTGTGACCTAGCGTGTTCTAAGACTTTGCCCACAGCACGGCACGGGCCCGTGCGGGCTTAGGACGTATATTATATGCAATAATTAAATAATATATAATTTTATTATATTATTTCATTTTATTATTGCATATATAAACAATTTTATACATCAAAATTCATATAAAACAAAATTTTAACATCTTTTCAATTTTTATCTATTTTTTAATTTATGTTAACTTTTTCATTATTTTTTTATGGATTAGAGAGAGAGGGGTTGGGCGGGTTCACCTGTAGAGAAGTGGGAGGGTAAAATGGTAGACTGGGAGAGAGAGGGAGAGAAAGGGAGAGAGGGGAGGAGGAGGAGAAAGAAGTAAGTGGGTAAGAGAGAGGGGGGTTGGCTTGATTGCTCCAAAATAACATCACTTTTATTTTTATTCCAAAATAACATCACTGATTGCTCCTTGCTTCTTGATTCAAATAAGAAATTGAGTAATTCAGTGATCCCTAAAGCTGGTCCTTCCCCTCCTTTATATAACTTAAGGGGAGGGGGTGGTCTCCTACTTCCTCTTGAAGTTTATCTTACAAGAATAGAAAGTCCTATTCTAATCCTACTCTTATCTCTTTATCTAATGAACTCAATCATTTTATCTTTCTAAGATTACATCAAGAATTTAGATCTGGAAGGACTTTTCTCAGTTTCTTGTTCTTGGATTTGTATTAGACCTCTTCTGCGAATTGGGCTACTGCCAGGCTTTTCTACAAATTGGGCTTCAGCTGCGGATTGGGCCTTCCTACGAATTTGCCGCGACTTCGGTCCCGGATTTGACTTCGATGCATGTCGAATTTGCGAAAGCCCAAAACATAAAAGTTGTGGTTTTTTTTCTTATCTTTCCAGTGAGTCTTGAATCAGCCCAACCGGAGTTCGGATACGCGAGTTAGGCCCAGATTACTGAACGGTGCTGAAACTGTGAAAAATCATCCAATTTGTCTTTCTTTGCTCCTGATGCTTTCTTTCATGCCCTGAACAGAAGTATGAGTCCAATTAGGTGCTAATTCAGTATAAAAGAAAGAATAATTGGGGATAAAAATATGATAAATTCTACTCTCATCAGAAGGCTAAGTGAGCACATGACGTTATTGGGCCTAAAGCCCATTTCGAACTGGGCTGTTTTAATTAGTTAAACATAGGGCGAATTCTGGGATGGATTGGCAGATAGAATAGGGTCTTAACCCTATCCACTCAGAGAGTCCAGATCTAAATGTGATTTAGATCTGGAAACCTCCTAATGAGATTAGAAAAAGACTGATCTAATCTGCAGATAAGATAAGGGTTTATCCTTATCACCTAAAGGGATGTCTGATCCAAATCAACAACTCCTAATGGGATTAGGAGCTGATCCTTTAGGGTAACAAAAAGGAAGGAAGGGGCGGCAGCCTTTAGATAATCACAAGATCATCAGATCATTGCAAGTCTTTTCTGCTCCATCCTACACTACGCCATCTTCAGTGGGAGCAGTCTTTGGATCCTTCCTTGGGCGTGAACACCTTCGTTGGGAGATACTATTTCTCCATATCAGGTATAATCCTCTCCTATTGCTTTTGTTCAGATCTGGTTCAGTTTATGGTTCAAGAATGATCATTGAAAATGTGATTTTTTAAATAGGGAATGCGATTTCCAGTTAAAGGGAGAGGAAAAATTTTTGAATTTCGCCCACCTAATTCTGCAAGATTTGGGCGTCCATACGATGGATCTCTCATCCCTTCACCTGGATGGCACCCCTCTAAGAAGTTGGGAAGGGCCACCCCTCGGGGTTACGGACCACAAAGTAATCCCGCTTCCAGGCGGGAATCTTATTCGGTAGCTCGTATAAGAGCATATAGCCGCGGTGGGGAGAGAGGTAGTAAAAGCGCCTCTCCGGTGGAGCCCTAGGAGTGGCATTTTTTATACAAAGAATAGAGGCAAAAATATCAAGGTCCAAGGGAAGACAATACTCATAACACAAAGATATAGTCCCAACCATGTTCCAAATGGCGTTGGGATGAAGGTGATCGATGGTGACGTTAAAATGGTTTAGCACCTCCACAATCAAGGGGTGCAGGGGGAGATGAAGGCTAGCCTCGAGCTGTTCTTGGAAGATAACTATGTCATTGGGACCATGCTCCCAAGGGAAGTTGCTAGTGGGGAGGTTGTAGGCCAGGTCCCCAGGGAGGCGAAAGTAGCAGATTAGAGACCTGAGTCTCTTCGCCGTCGTGGAGGAAGGGCCAAAAGTGTCAGGCTCCCTCCCCGGAGAAGTAGATGCTACATCGAGGGAGCATCGTCGTCCTGGTTATCGCCCCGGTGGTAAGTGTGGTATGGGTACCCAGACATGGTTGACAGCGATTGGGACTCACTAGAAGAGACGAAACGAAGTAAACTGAGGAACTCGGGTAGACTAGATGAATGCGCGACCTCAGAATCCGAAGACAGCAAGATGGCGTGAGAGAAAATGAGGCCCAGAGGGCCCTCCTATTTATATTCTCCACACCTCCAAATTGACGGCCTAGATCAAAGCAGATCCAACGGCTCGCAGGCGCACTGACTGCACGCCTTCTGAAAACTGAAGGTGATTGGCGGCGGCACGTCTTCCACGATTAAGGTAATGGCGGCCGCACAACGTTCGGAGTTAAGAGCCACTTCAGCACGTTTCCAGAATCCGAAGAGTCAGGAAAGTCAAAAAATCTCTTGATTCCCACAAATGCATTTAATGTGAGTAGTCAATCAAGTTTGAATTCCGGTCAAATCAGTCCATCACGCTTCATGAACTCCTCGCGCTAAGACAATGCTCTCAGCTCAAGGAGTGGGGGGCAATTGATGGAGGACGATTTGACCCGACCTATGAAACGGTGACACGTGGACACTGACTCAGCACGAGCGACAGCTCAACATTGTAGCCTAGTGCGACCAAGTGACGGGCCCCATAAAGCAGCTCGCTACATTGTAGCTCACAAAAAGAGGAGCTCGCCACACGTGAGCTCCGAGTTCCCCGAGCTACCTTTGAAGGGATACTCTGAGGCAACTTTAGCTCGCGAGCTAGGAGAACTAGCTCGCCCGAGCTCCCAAGCAGACAAGTCATCCCAAGGACCAATTCTATTAAGGGTAATCCTGAAGTATTCCGAGCTCGCTACAAAGTAGTTCGCGAATGAGCCGCGTGAGCACTCCTCAGGAAGCTTCTATCTGACAGGCCGTACCGATCGGACTGTGCCACGTCCCTTACTGACGGCGCAGTCCCAATCCTTTCAACAGTCTGCGTCCACGTCTCTCAGCAGGCGGAGGCGTGCCTGCCACTTTGGAGACGTGTCACTCACCCGGGCGAGAAGTACGTCACAACGGCCACCTGTGCAGCCCTAGCAGGTAACGGCTGTGGCAGGAGCCCAGTGGCAGTTATGCCCGACCTGACATGAACGCCCCTATAAAAGCCCTCAGGGCAGAAGAGAAACTTCTTCTTGAGACTTCTAATCTCTCGAGTATAGTGATAATGTGCTATCTGAACTCTTAGCCTTCGTCTTCTCCTTGCTTCTCCTAGAGAGTACTAACTTAAGCATCGGAGTGTTCTCGCTGGGTAAGCCCCCTGGGATTCTTCTTCTTCTTCATCTCAGGTATCTTCCAGGAGCCACGTAAGTACCAGTTAGGAGTGACCGAATTGCGCTACATCAATTTGTAACAGTGGCAACCAGAGAACTTTAACTACTAAGTCACTCATTCTATTCTCAACACAAAGCATCCTTTTAAAAAGCAACGCTCAGATCCAAATCTCACTCAAATTTTAATTTCTCAATTAATTGCCGTAGATTTAAAATAAAAATTAAAAAACCACTACTGTATATTTGCATTATATGTTCCTCATAAAATGAATTTTAATTGAATTGAGGCTCCATCAACCTCTCAATTGTCGCCATGTCTAGAATCCAGTCCCAACCGAGACACGAAAGAGGGAGAGGTGATGGGTCATGCATCATGGGCCGCCTAACCCCAGTTCTGATTTCCTACTAACTTTTTTCCAAAATATTAATCCATAAGAAATAAAGTTAACGAAGGGTTAATCTTAAGGAAGAAGAAGTTAGCAGGAAATCCAAACTGCCTGGACAACTACTTATCAATTTCATAGAAACCAACTCTGAGAGTAAACTTTGTTTTTGCACTCCAGCCAGAAAGCTTATAACTAGTAAACCACTATCATAAATTCTCTCTCTCTCTCTTTTGTGCATGATTTGAGGTTAAATCAGACCAAAATTGACATGGAATGGCAGCTCAATTGGCTCGACCACCCAAACAATAGTTTGAAAATTAAACATGGTATATTTATCTATCTATATATCAATCCTACGGTCGACATGGCATGTGCTTTTAGTAAATCTAGAGATGCAAATACAAAGATCTCTGTAGTCTGCGGACGAGCGAGAACAAACGACCAACTTGGTCTGTCAGGAATCCGAATAATGTAGAACATGATATTTAGAAGGATTGTATGTCCTGCTTCCACCAAATAGCCTTTGTTTTCTATATGTTTTGTCCCATTTCCCACTTGCTTCGGGTTTCTATTACTGTACGTAATTTGCGGTGGGAGTTCAAAGCCTCACCTGCAAACTCCACTTCTCCCAATTATATTCACCCATTGTTTTTCTGTTTGCTCATTTAAGGACAATATTTTCCACCTACCCTAAAGCCGCCCTAAGCCGTTGATGTTCCATGTATCCCCTCCAGAACACATCTATTTTCATATAAACTTGTCACTTGTCTCCGCCACACAGTATTCTATTCACCACTTGTGCATCTCCCTCAATAATATATTGGGAAATTGGGAATTCAAAAGGATTTGGGTGGAAATGACAAACATACCTTGTTTGAAAATAAAAAATTATTGTAGGAAAAATGATATACAAGGAGGGGCCGGCCCCATACAAAAAGAAAAGCCACAACCACCTCAAAAGAAAGGAAAATATAATAAAGTATGATTCAAGTTTTCTTAATTTAATAATGAAAAAATCTATTCTTCCAGAAAGACATGATATTGGAGGGGCTTTGATCAACCAAACCCTACGATGAATTTCGTAAATAACCATCAGAATGGTTACAACTTTCATGATATTGATTGATTGTTATAAGTTTTAGCCAATCCCATATATAGAATAAGGCTAAGATGATGATGATGATAATTAAATGATAACAGTGATGAATTGAGAACTGAGAGAAGTAAAAGGTTCTAGGAGGAATCTTCTAATGCTCAAAAAGATAAATAAGAATTAAGAGAGTTATGTGATCATATGCTGACCTTTTGGTATAGAAACCTTCTTTTATTTATGGATTATACTAGCCTGTTGGAAACATACAATATAGGAAAACCTCATCCTCTCATTTTATGAGAGCTGAATTCATGAAACGGAACCTGAAGTCAAAGTGGCATGCATGCCAATATAAGGGGGTTGTATGGTCACAGTTCCATCATTCATTTTCACATACTAGCATTTACCTTCATTCTAACTTTTCAAATTGTGGGAGTTGGGACCTATGCAATCATTGATCTTGATCCATTGAATATAAAATAAACTGAGTTAATTGGGGGCCACAAGCTGTAAATTAATATGGGCTCCATTCCCAAATCCAATCCACATGGATATGCATCAGATAAATACTATAAGAAAATTAATATTTAGTAACGAATAATTTGAGATGTAAAAGCAATCTAAAAAATCATTTGTTGCACAATTCTAACTTGATCCTTGAGGTGTGAACCCTAAACACCAATAGGTCCTAAAAATAAGGCAATAATGGCCCCATGGCCAATGTCCATAGAATTAGCAACCCTAGTACTTAAGAAAGTTGAATATAGTGGGAGAGAGAGAACTACCCATTTGGTTGCCATAATCATGTTCTACAATAGAATCCTTCTCCCTCCATCTTCAATCCACATTAGGCACTACATTTTTTGAGACTAAGATGAAACTTACATTAGGTTCTGATTAATGAGAGCATGTTTTCCTGAGACTTTTGCATCCATTAGTAGTAACATATCACTTGGAGAAATTCTTTTAAGGGTCACAAGAACTCTAGATTTATCAGTTGACGGTAGGGAGCAATGAGGCCCATAAGGACCAAATATAACTTCTAGAGCTTGGCTGCTTTCTACATTTCTAAACGAGCGATAAGATGACATATTTAACATGCTCAACTGATATATGAACGAGGCCCATATAATAATAACACTTTACATATCAAAAAATAATAAAACCTCTATATGGTGGGATGAGGAAATACTCTGAACTATAATATCCTTAAGCACAGGCTCTCAAGGGCTATCATTTACATCTAGAACCAAAATTGACCCTAAAAGCAACAGAAAGTAGTATGTTGCCCAGGAGTGAAAAGCGTAAAGATGACTGATCCTTTTATGATGACAAAAAAGAGAACTTTCAGAAAATAAAATATAGTGAATATATAGATTAATTGTATAACAATCCAAAGAAGAAGAGTTTTCTTTTCTTGCATTTCGTATTTTGGCAGGTCTTGCTTAATTCTAGTAAAATTTCCACACAAAAACATAAAATTAAAAAAGAAATGCAATTGTGTGAAGAACCACCAAGAGCTTCCATGTTCGTCATTCCCCTATACTGTAGCTAATGTTTCCATGAAAAATCTAAGTACATATACTGGAAAAAGTAAAAAAAAAAAAAAAAAAAAAAACGCAATCGTTAAAGGAAGTAACAAAGTTATAACTTAAGTACAAAAACAAAACAAACTCTTAAAATCAAAACTACAAGGACGGATAACTTTTCTTACTTACTGACCAAAAGCCCTAAATGCTATTTCCCAACAATATCAACAATTGAACCAAACAATACCACCACCAAGAATTGCAATTATAAGTTCAACAATTCAAAATATTAATAAAATACAAAAATATGTTCCAAATGAAAAAAATAACTAAATACTGAGAAAATGAAAAGAGGAAAAATATTGATATGTTCCAATTTTCTTGAACTCACTATATGAAAGATGACCTTTCAATTTTCTTGTACTTCCTACCATGCATGTTTTGCCTTATTCCAAACCCTTTTCATAACAATGGTCTTCATTGGATCTAAACCACCACGGGAAGAAAGAAAATAAACAAAATCACAAAAATGACTATAATCATAACTCAAAATACTTGAATCCAACAAAAATTAGTGTGCATGGAACTCTAAAACCAATGTACAAGGGGTAAATAAACGGGAGTTTTGTTAAAAGCAGCCAAGTAGGGAAACGATTCTCTAGTCTATTTCCTCTCCGAAACACTAAGGTCCCGTTTGATTTTTGGTAAGTAACTTGCTCGGGTAAGTGCAATTACCTGGATTAGATTTTCTTAGGAAACACTTACCCAGGTAAGTGCATTTACCTATGTTCTTTTATTTTCCATGTAAATAAGGCTATGACCATTTTATCCATAGAAATCCATTATTAAAAGGGGCAATTTGTGTTGGTAACTTTTCCCTTATGTGGAAAAATTATTTATCTACCTTGGAGATGGGTATCACTTTTCTGGGTAAGTGCTGATACCCATGAAAATAAACTTTCCCTATTCCCCACAAAATCCTATTGACAAATTTTCCCCTCTCAAAATCCAAAAAAAGAACGCCCCCTAAGTTTATTACTCCCTAACCAAATAAGAGAACCGTCTATTTCCTCTCCGAAGCAAGAGACTTGAATATATCCATCTTCAAAAAAAAAAAAAAAAACCAATAAATATGATATACAACCTACCAATCTCCGAACTGAAAAGGATTCCATATTCCAACCTCTAAACCCCACATACGGATTCCATATTCATCATATTCCAAAGATGCGATAAAGCACAATAGATTCACCAATAATTCAATATGGGTTTCTCGGAAAATGCATGGGCTGGATAAATAAATGTCGAATGACCAAAACTAAATGGAAAGAACTTACCAATGGAACCTGAACCCGAACCCCAAAACCTAATAAATAATGAAAGATTTCACTATTACTTGAAAAAAAGGAAAAATAATAAAGAAAAAATATTATATATATTTATTATATAAAATATATTTTTATCATATACTACATTATTAAGTCGGGCTTGGGCTTAGGTTGGGCTTTTCTGAGAAAATCCAAGCCCGACCCGAAAAGGTTGGGTCCAATGTTTTAGACCTGAGCCTGAACTTGTAGGCCTGAAATCCTGCCTAAGCCCAACTTAGATCAGGCCAAGCCAGGCTGGCCTGTTGGGTTACTTGGTTGGCCCATTAACAGGTCTAGTCTTCATACCTTGAACTTGCAAGTAAAGATTATTTGATTATCGTAGTCAATGATCCTCAATCTTTATATGGAGTGGTTGGGATCAATGTTTTCAAAATCAACCTAGAGGCCTAATCATTGTTGACTTTGAATTGTTGTCACAAGTTTGATGATTCAGGTTGAATGGGTCAAACCATTTCACGTCACGTAACTATACACACACATGGTTTAACAAGAATCTAACTAGTTAATCTAACTATATATTTCGAAATATATAGAATATATATAGGTCTAATTTATATTTTATTTTATTTTTTCATCATTCAAAATTTGAAAAAGCTAAAAATTATATTTTGAGGCAAAGTCTTTTTTTTTTTGGTAAAATGGGTGAGCCAAGGTGCCTTTGGCCCATGGAGTGCATAGAATTATTAACTAATTAAGTATTGCTTTATTGAATTAATAAATAATTATTAATTAATTAAAGAATAGTTAATAATTTATATATATATATATATTTGGTAACTATTACTTTTTTAATAATTTATTTATGAAATTAAGTAATATAGTTTAATTGGCAATATTATTTTTAATTATTAAATAACTATTATTAATTAATTAATTATCATTGGTTATTCATATTTAACTTATTATTGTTACTTATTATTAATTTACTTAAATAATTAAATTAATTTTTTATGATTAGTTTTAATTAATTAAATAATAGTTTATATTTATCAATTATTATATTTTTATTAATGTACTTATGAAATTATTAATGACTTATTTTCTAGTTTAATTATTATTAAATAGAAATAATTAATTATTATTGTTATTCAATAGCAATGATCTAATAATTTGTTAATTATTAATTATTAACCATATTTATTTAATTTAGTAAATCCTTAATTATTAATAGTAATTAATAAATAATAAATATTTTTAATTATTATCATATGATTATTATTTAATAATTTTAATTCTTTACATTAAATTTTAATCATTTTAGTAAATATTTACTTGTTTATTAATTTTTATCTCTTTATTCAGTATTTAAGTTTATTAATTTGTTAAAACATTTATTACTTCATAGTATTTTCTAATCAATTTATGGCCACCAATAAATAAAATCCATGGCTATCCATGGATGATAATATATATATATATATACATATATATAGATAGATAGATAGATAGATAGATAGATAGAGAGAGAGAGAGAGAGAGAGAGAGAAATATATATGGTATAATATATTTATAAATTAAAAAACAAATTGCACATTTTTCATTTCTTATTATAAAATTAAATTTACATTTTAATTTTTTTACATATAATTTATTACTTATTGGTTAGGTAGCTCCAATGCTAGGCCCTAGACATATATTATCAAGCCTAATGTATGGACCAATCAAGCCTAAACAACATTAAAATCTATTAATAGTGTATATAAACTTGATCTAAGAGTATCTTTAGGGTTGACTTAAATGAAATTTTATGAAAGCTTTTTTAAATGTCTAAATGTATAACCTATTACCCATTGTTCAGGTATATCAATTCAAGAATTCAAATGTCCAATTCATTAGATTATTTTAAATGAAATAACCTTTAAATAATGGTTATGAAAAAAAAATGTCATTACAGAAAATGTCCCAAAAAGAAGATATTATGATTTTAACTTGTAAAGAAACTTCTAGTTGTACATTATTAAAGATCAAGATTTTGTAACAAATACCCAATTGTCCATCACTATAAAAAAAGATTTTGTAACCAAGATTAACCTATTCATCACTATAAATCAACTTTATGATTTTGTGACAGACATTTGATTGTATGTCACTATAATTTCACCATTTAGTGATGATGATTTAATTGTTTGTCACTGTAAATTATTTAGTGACGATGATTAAGTTGTCCGTCGCTATAAGTCAATCCGTTGTTACAACAGATGACAATTGTTTGTCACTATATATCAAGATTTTGTCCTTTGGTTTAAAGCTTGATTAAGCGTTTGAGTGAGGTTATTCTCATCACGACATTTATATTTATATATAAGAAAGAGGAGTGTGGGGGAGGCCAAGGGTCTCCCACCAAAGGCCTCGCGTGGAGTCTCCCCTTCTCTCCTTCATACATGTGAAAAAATTTAAATTAAAGAATTTTTTATAATGAAAAAGCTTTTAAAATAAGTATCTCTCTCTCTTTCCAACAGTTAATGCTTGTAACATCACCCATCCCTCATTAAAACCTTCACTTTCATTTAAATATAATTGAATTCTTTTTAATTATCTCTGATAAAACATGGATATAAATTAAATGGGTTGGATGGGCTTAAAGGCCAACCCATGATCAACTCTAAACATACCTTCACATGCAATCAAACTAATGTTAAAACGCAGACTTATCATCATAAACCTAACCAAATTTCTATTCAACCTCATGCATTTGTGTGGATTTATTCACTAATATTTACATATTTACATGCATGCATAATGCACCAATTACAGAGGACCAGTAACAAGCACTAAATGAGTCAAATTACTTGTTTTATGCCAACTTAAGAAAGGCTACAT
This sequence comes from Nelumbo nucifera, assembly GCF_055504915.1. Lineage (NCBI taxonomy): Eukaryota > Viridiplantae > Streptophyta > Magnoliopsida > Proteales > Nelumbonaceae > Nelumbo > Nelumbo nucifera. The sequence goes on along the minus strand of NC_142649.1, from coordinate 139,173,283 downwards.
ATTTTCAGCCTTTCGAAACATGACCTTGAACTTTTATCTCACTCATATTATGTCCGGTGACATTGTCCCACCACCTATTGATTTTATATCTGAACTTTAAAACCTAAAATCTAAACTACTAAACCCTTAACTCTAAAAACTCAAGTGTAAAATGCATTTTATCCAGCCCGGTAGGAGTCGATATTTCCTCGATGGAACTCATCTATCTCTTTTAAGGTACAGCATCTGTTTTATGATGGGGCTGCCACATCCACATCTTTGAACTACATATATCTGTTAGTTCAATTATTGGATTTCTAGGCCCCATGTCGGAGATGAAAAGTTATGACAGAAGATCACACCAGTTATTACCAAAATAAAGTAAAAGATTACACCAGTTAGGGAGTCTTCTCCTATCTGAATTGTTTTGTTTTATTTTCTTAAGTTATATCGAGAACAGATCAAATCCATCTCTTTTTTAAAATTAATTGATTCTAAAAGCCAAAAAAAGGTATAGTACGTAGAACACGCTCTTCGTTGTATATGTGTTTCTGTTTCGAAAACTAATTTGGAATTTTTGGTTTAAAGAGCATGTTTTTATGTGATTGATTGATATGATATTCTATAGGCTATAAATTTTGTTTTTTATTTTCAAAACCATTATTTTGATAACGTAAGAAAATATGAATTAATTTTTGAATGAAACTAAGTAACTTATATTTGCTTCTTGAAGCAAATGGATAGTTCAATAACTTCCTTTTTTTTATGCTGTAGTGATTTTTTTGGGTAAACCTGACGTGTTTGGTTCTGTGGGCATTATTATGTTGGGTTTAAAGGAAAAGGTAGGAAAACCAATACAAGATTTATAAAAGTAAAAGTTTCATTACTTTTTCCTTCAAACCAAATACAGCCTTATTGAAAAAATGTTACTACATCACCGCCACATAGGTGTTGGTTTTTATTGTATATATATGATACTACTATTTAGTTTTACCATTTATCAAATAAATACTAAAATACTGAAAGACTTTGATTTATATATATGGGGCATTTGGGGAAACGTCAAATTTATATTTTCCCCAATGCTTGTTTAACCATTTCTTGAAATAAAATGCTGATATAGCACAATGCTCATAAAATGTCCAACCAAATAAAAAAAGCAAAAAACATTTAAAGTAATATTTTTTAAATATATAAACATTTATCTAAAAATGCACCTCTTAAAAATTCTCACGGAACCAAACATAGTAGTAGTGATTTTAAAAATAAATGAATGCCCCCACTGCCGGCTTCCAATTGACAATTCCAAACGGGCATTGACGCTCCACAAAGCATGGCCCACCCCACGAACGCCAAATAACAAGTATGGGAGGAATTCACATCTGCACTCCACAATTATCCTACAGCACATTCCAACCATCTATTAAGCATATCTCAATTACAAGTACGAAAGATGTTTCCGTTACATGGTTGGAATGTGATGAGGCACCGTCTGTGCTTCATGTGGTGCACCAATGTAAATTCGGCAATTCCACGATAGGCCGTATAATATAATTATCCAATTTCCCTAAAAAAGTGCATGGATCATGAAACACCACGTCAAGCAGATGATACATGGACCCCACACGTACAGGAACTGATGTATGATATATCGTAATTCAGTGTAAAGTAGATGATAATTCCAACTTCTCTGAGGCAAGATAGAACCGTCCCCACAAGTTGTTCCGCATAATTAATCAACCATGAGGCAACATTCAGAGCGGCCATGTAATCAAATCGGAGTTCCTGCCCACCAGTGTCTATCCATACTCTACTTCCCATCTTAGAGAAAGTGAATAAAAATTCTGGATTCCCAGGAGGATTCAAGGATTCAGGAGGAGAGCATGGTGTATGATGATTGGATGTAGACGATTCAAACGAGCGAGAGCGATAACCACGTGTTATTCTAAACAAGTGGTCCTGCCTGAGCTCAGATTTTCCACAGAATCACACATCTCTGAATTCATAACAGAGATGCGTGACTCCAATTCACAGCCGATAAAATCTGGGTAGGAAAAATGAGTAAGAAATCTCGAGTGGTCCCTGCATGGGGATTGGGGGAACTGATTCGAGTAGAGTGTGGTACCTGCAGAGTTCGTTTATTGAACGTAGTATCGACCTACCTACCTCTACCCGGAACTGGAATGCTACAAACTAAACAAGGCAAATGCTTATATTCCCGAAATAACAAAATTCATGAATTTGCCATCGAAACACTGTTTATATATATTAAAAAAATCAAAGAGAAAAGAAAAGACCGAAAACATTGTTCATGAATTTGCAGAGCACCGCCGCCCGCCACTACCTTCGATAATGCCTTCGCCCACCTCTGTCCAACACCGCCTCGGGATGTAAAATTAAAGAAATCACAAGACATTAAAGAATGCCTGTAAATCTTTCCCCATAGAGAGAAAAAAATAATGATACTGCATAGCCTAAAAGAATAGAATGTATCACCGTCTTGAAACATCAAATCCCTCCGTATCTATCTAACAAGCAAACTAATACATACATATGATGTATCGATATCGAAGAAGAGAAACCTAAGATCAGGGTGTAACCTTGTAACCAATCTCAGAGAAGTTCTGTTCTCGCGGCATACACATACTGGGATCTCCGATGTTATCTTGGCGTTTCTTATAAACGAAGCCCACGAAACCGACTGCACAAGCGCCGAGGCGATTCCAGCCTTCTGTCCCCCTTTCAATCCGCCAGAGGAGCCTGTCGACTCTTCAGAAGTCGCGGCCATATCTTCAATTTTATGATTAATGTCACTGGCGTCGACTGGTGATGATGCAGGAGACGATGTTGAAGAAGAGTCAGGTGCCTGATCCGATGGTGGAGGTGCTAGAGGAGAACTAACGTCGGGTGGAGGAGGGAAGAGCAGGACCGAGGGTGCAGGCGAGGGAGCACCGCTGTGGAGAGGTACGGGGAGGGAACCACGTGGCTGATGAATGATCTGCGAAAGCAAGAAGGTGAACAGTATTTTTACCTATTATTTTCAAAAAATTAATTTATTTTTAAAATTTTATTAAAAATATTACTTTTATTACGTTAAAGTCCAAAAGTTGCGCTCTTCTGCTCTAATTCCGTTATTTTATCCGGAAGAGATGTTAGACTCCATAAATTTAGACCCCACGTAGCTTCCACGAAGGAGAACCTCGTAGTCGCACTTACAAAGCCCTCTTTTTCATCACGACATTATAAAACCCTCTCATCCCTAACTCTGGTTAGCAGTTACCTCTAACGCCAACCAACTCCTTCCTTCCACAATCTAGCAATAGCATACCTCTCTCCCTCTCTCTTCCCTTCTTCTGATCTCTGATATCCTCTCAGTTATCGATCGCTTTCTGACATCCAACTCAGGGTTTCAATGGCTCAAGAGGATGATTTCATGTTTGAAGATTACTTTCCGTCAATGGTGACTAGCATGGGCGTTGAACGATTTCTTGCTGAACTCTGTTTTGGGTTCAGTCTGCTAATGGATCATGCCAAAGGTCTCATCACGTTTGAGAGTTTGAAGCGGAACACCTTTCTTTTGGGAGTGCAAGACTTGGGTGACGACGAGCTCTTTTGCATGCTAAAACAAGGAGATTTGGATGGTGACGGAGCGCTGAATCAAAAAGAGTTTTGCATTCTCATGTGCACGTTGAGCTTGAGTTCCATGAATGGTTCAGAAAAGTTACTAGAACAAACTACCTGAAATGAAATGAGCTTTAAGGTTTCAATTATGCATCGATTAATTTGTGGTCATCACGTTGTATCTTGTGTCTTTATGTGAAATAAATGCATGGTTCATGGTTGGGTGTTCTGCTACTAAAGTTTACAGGGTGCACTGTCTGGGGACTGATTTTGCTCTTCTGTATTCATTTGTCTCATTCAAAGTTTTCTTTTTTTTTAAAAAAAAAAAAAAATTGATATTTCTCGACCCTAAGGGAGAACCTCTCTGAAATCTCAATTGTTAAGTTTATTTCAAATTTAAAGCTTATTAGTTTCACTTTGAAAAGTGAAAACTAACTGAAATCTCAACTTTCATCAGTTTATTTCAGATTTGAAGTTTAATAGTTTTATATTGAAAACTAAACAAAAATTACACTGATCATGAAGAACTTATTCCTGTTCTAGGTGCTTCCATATTCAAATGCTTTAGTATATTTTTTCAGTTTTCAGCTTCCAGAGCAATTCCCATATGCAAACTCAAAAAAGAATCTAAAATTAGAAACACTTGAACTCAACAGTCGACACCGCCACGCTGTTGTTTCTAAATAGCAAGCATATTATAAAGCGATTGTAACAATGCCCGTACTTGGGAGATTTCGTAGCCCTTGATGAGTTACTTTGGCTGTGTTTGGTTGCAATGCAAATAAATTTGTACTGATGCAAAATTATAACAATATAAATAATTTGAATGTAAATTTTGACCTATTTTTGTTTTAAATTTTAGTTTATTTTATTTGATTGCAGTACAAATGAAATAAATTAAGACATGAAACAGAATAAAGTAAAACACAAAAAAATTAAATGAGAATTTGTATTTTTTTATTTACACTTATATGCATTTATACTAGTGCAAATAAAATTGCACTTCAACCAAATGGAGCCTTTGGAACTAATAATAAATCCAATTTAGCATATATCACTTCATGCAACTATAGAGATGAATGGTTTATAATCCTAGGAGAGCTTCTACAGAGAAGGCAGCTGGGATTTGACCTTTAGAAATGAAAGTGTGGAAGGAAGAAGAAGAAGAAAACCAACAATGTAATAGAAGATGAAAGGAAAATGTTGGGATATATATATATATATATATATATATATATATTCATCATCTAGCTAAGGCTTGTATAAGAAATAATCAAATTATGATTATAATTAAAAACGGATTTGTTTTAATAATGGAAAATAGATAATTGTTTATTATTACATCTTTATTTGAAATTAATGGTGTTATGACTTAGCTAATTAATTGGTTCGGATAGAAACTAGACAATGGTGACCATAACTTGATATGGATTCATCTTACTCTTGCCATTGATATAGCGCATGAATCATCTTCTCCTGGTTTTGCAGGGGGGATTTGGCAAATAAAGAATGAAATTTTAAAGTGAAGCTTGAATTGTAAAATATCTACACGAAAGGTTAGAGAAAAAATGTATCACTCCAAGATTAATAGCAATGCTTATTATAGAGTTTGTAATCTTATCATGAATAATGATTAACGCAATTTTTTTTGTGGTACTATTGTCACATATGCAAGAACTGAAAATGAGAAAATATATTAGCATTTACATTTATCGGACAAGCAAGCTGCGTATTAGTTACATTATCTATGGATCAATCGTATTTTAGAAGACTGCTTTGGAATGGGAAGGATTGCAATTTCAATGCTAAATTCCTTTGACTGTGTTTGGTTTCAGTGCAAATTCATTTGCACTGATGCAAAATTATGGTAGTGCAAATGATTTGGGTGCAAGTTTTGGTTTATTATTTTTTTTCAAATTTTAACTTACTTTGTTTGGTTGCAATAAAATTGAAGTAAAATAAGGCCCAAAGCAGAATATATAGAGTAAAGCCCAAAACAAAATCGAACCAAAAATTTGCATTTTTTTTTCATTTGCACTCCCATACTTTTGTGTTTACTTTGATTCAAAACATCAATTAAAAGTGTAAAATCCTGCTATTTAAAAACTGATGAATTACATGTTGGTGTCTTAGTATATGTTTGGCATCAATGTTGCAGATGCAGCACTTTTGAGAAAATGTTGTCTTTTTTTTGTTTGAAATCGTTGCTGCATTTTTTTTTCATTTGCACTCCCATACTTTTGTGTTTACTTTGATTCAAAACATCAATTAAAAGTGTAAAATCCTGCTATTTAAAAACTGATGAATTACATGTTGGTGTCTTAGTATATGTTTGGCATCAATGTTGCAGATGCAGCACTTTTGAGAAAATGGTGTCTTTTTTTTGTTTGAAATCGTTGCTGCATTATTTTTTCATTTGCACTCCCATACTTTTGTGTTTACTTTGATTCAAAACATCAATTAAAAGTGTAAAATCCTGCTATTTAAAAACTGATGAATTACATGTTGGTGTCTTAGTATATGTTTGGCATCAATGTTGCACATGCAGCACTTTTGAGAAAACGGTGTCTTTTTTTTTTTGAAATCGTTGCTGCTACGTAGGACGTTTCCTAGAGCAACAACAACTTTTTCTATTTGGTACCAAATCTCCAGGAAACGTTTTCAACACTGGTACCCATTATCCAATACCACATCACTTGCCACCTCACATCCCTGTTGGCAGTAACGAGTTGCAAGTCTAGGAAACACCAAATTCAACGTTGCTCCAAGCCATGCCTTCCCGATTTCCAAGACGTGGCTTAGAGCACCGTTTTTTATGGAAAAACAGTTCCAAACAAATGCCCATTTCCTGGAGCACCGTTTTTTTCGACATGGCGCTGATGTGGCGCCGTTTTCTGGAGCAATGGCAACGATGCCAAATAGATGCTTAATCTCTGTTTCTAGAACTTTAGTCGTCCTCCTTTCCCTGTATGAAGAAGAAATCATTCGTTTATTAATTCCTCTAGTTGATTATACATATTACCTCTAATGGAATTTCTTGTGTTGAAATAATCTCAGACATGCCTTGATTTGTTGAAAAGAATCCATTTGATGATGATGTTGCGGAAAAAAACCCAAGAAAACAGATTCTAATGGCACTTAAAAATGAAAGTAAAACAGAGATAAAGAGAAACAAGTGCAAAGAACACACACAGATTTATGTGGTTCGGCTTATAGCCTACGTCTACGAGCGAAGGATGAACAAAAATCCATTATGAAGTTGGTAATGGAGAAGAAATACAGAATTGTTCCCTCACAAAAAACCCTAAGCTCCAAATACACCCAATGTTTCATCGGTCTCTCACAAGATTAAGACTTTATATACAAGAGAGAAAACCCCTAAAAATACATAATTCTTCGTATTCAGTTCGAACCTATAAGATGAATATGAATCAAATCCATACCGGCCCAAGCCTTATACATCCACTACAAACCACTATAAAATTTTACCTTTTTTTCAAAATAATTCAAAACGAATTCATAAAAGATTGCCACAAATAATTCAAGACACAAAGAAATATAACAGATGAAAATTATAAACCATGCATATTGGTCAGAAAATTGACGACTCAGTGGAGATGGAATAAAAGCATTGCGCGGGATAGGGAGAATGATAGTAAAACACCCATTTTATGGTTAGCTCAACTACGTACCAGAAGCAGTAATGTATTGGATATTAACAAGGCAGAAGGTTTCCTCAGGCGTAGGCCCAATAGATAATGGCTTTAGTTTCTCACACTGTCACACATCGATCCTTTCTGTTCTGCACCGTCCTTGGACTCTTTTAAAGATTCATTAAAGGATAGAGAATCTGATCAATTTCCCACACGTGGATTTTAACCAAGAGCCTGCTCTTCACAAATAAATGCTGTCGATAATTGAATAACATCACATCATTGGAGAGAGAATGAAAAATAAAAGATGAAAACAGCTTCTAGATGTATTCTTTCTTCGAGGCCATAAATAATCTAATAGTACTTTGAAGAAAGATTCTTCAAAAACAGCTAGCAAAAGAAAAACGAAATTGGTTGTTATTAGTTTATTACCACTAAACAAGAAATGAGAATTAAGTATCGCAGATGAAACAACAAAAACCGATCTACAAAAAGGGATACATGACAATAGAGCATTTATATGATAATTCAATTGTTCAATTCTCATCCATCCAACTTAGTCAAGTTGAGAAAATTTTCAACTAAATCCGACCTAAAATATTAGAAAACCGACCAACTCGGGTCGAATTGGTTAGGTAGGCCGGTTTTATCAGTTTGATGAATAAACCTAACTGAAATTAATTATTGTTATGTTTGTATTATAAACAATTTATTAAAAGTAGTATATAAAATATGAATAATTATTAATTATTTAAAAAGTTGAAAATATAAAAAAATTGTATACTCTTATGTGTTTCTCTTAGGTCATGAAAATTGACCATGAATAATTATTAAGGAGTGTTTGTTTTGCCATTAGGCCCATGATTTTTTGTTCCAAAAATACCTTAACACTTTTTTGTACAGAAAAGAAATTTGACCAAATATAGCTAATAGAGTGGTTGCTCGTGCCTTATTAGGGGAAAAGATGGTAATTTTTATTTTATTTTGATTAAATTTATTTAAATGAATATTAGGGTTAACACTACCATTTTCCACTGTCATCTAATGGAAGATTGATTAAATCCATTGCAAATTATAAGTGGTGTTTTAGTAAAATACAAACTATAGGGTAGATTTTAGTAAATCCATGAAACAATAGAGTGTTTTAGTAAATGACCATTTCTATTATTAGCTTTCGCTTAAGAAATCCCATGCATCGCACGGGTCCCCGCTAGTACTATTAGATCAGATGCTTTAAAGGTTTTTTATTCATTTAAACAAAATTTAATTTATATGTTATCAAATCTTAACTCTAAAGTTGCAATTACTTTTGATATTTGGACTTCAAAATTTAACATAAGTTATATTTGTGTTACCAGTCATTTTATTGATGAAAATTGGCTTTTAAAAAATGAATTTTAAGTTTTATTAGGTTTGAATGGCCACATACTGGCCCAGTTATTGCTGCAAGTATTTTAAATACTTTACATGCTTATGGAATTGACAATAAATTATTTTCTATTAGTTTTGATAATGCTAGTAATAATGATTCAACAATAAATGTTTTAAAATCTCAATTAAAGCCATGTTTAAATGGTAAATTATTTCATATTAGATGTGCATGTCACATCTTAAATTTATGTATTCAGGATGATTTAAATATTATTTTTACTCATATTTTTAAAATTATAAATTATATTATATATATTAAAAGTTATGGAGTAAGAAAACAAGAATTTAATTTATATTAGATGCTAAAAATAGATAGAATTCTACCTATGCTATGTTAGAAAGTTGTATTTCTTACACATAAATTCTTAGTGATTTTTATAATGCAAAAATGCCTACTGATATTATATTTGAGGAAGACTGGGTAATGAAAATTCGTATAAGAGATTTTTTAAAACATTTTTATAATGCAACTAATGAATTATCGGGTATTTATTATCCAAATAATTGTAATTTTGTCTATCAATTAATGATAATTAGTGATTGTTTTGCAAAACATAGAAAGAATCCACAATTTAAAAGTATTGTTGAAATAATGAAAATAAATTTAAAATATATTAGGAGAACATTTCTCCTCTTTATTACTTAGCTACAATATTAGATCCTAGGATTAGGAAAGATGGTTTAGATATTTTATTTGAAACATATTGTGAAAATATGAATATTGTAATTGGAAATAAAAAGAAGAAATTAATAGTTTATTATTTGAAATGTATATAGTTTATATAAATTTGAAGTAATAGAGAATAATAAAAATTCTATAACTTGTACAACTGCATCTTCCATTTTTGAATGTGAGTCCTATAGTGGAAGAGAAATACTTTTTTATTTAATAAGTAAGCAGCATAAATCCACTTCCTCAACAACAAGTTCATTTACTAAACTGCAAAAAAATTTCCTACTATAGATTATTTTTCCTTCAGCTCGGAGGGAACAAATAATTTTAATATTTTAACCTAGTGAAGTGAACATGGAAAGAATTATCTAGTTCTTGCCACCATGGCACATGATCTACTAACCCCTCCAGTGTTTATAGTTCCATTGGAATCTTATTTTAGTACAGGTAGTAGGGTGTTGGACGACAAAATAAATTGTATGAATAATGAAAGTCTAGAGATGTCCATCTACTTTAAAGATTGACCGGATGCTGAAAATAGATTACAAGACAAATTAGGGCATGAAACTACACCTAATGTTTCACGTGAAGCAGATCATCAAAGACAAGAACAATAAGGAAAATGATGAAGTCAATATTTTCATTTTTTGTTAGATTTCTTACTTTTTCAAATAGTTTCCAAAGGAAAGTTAAATATTTTAATTTTACTTTGAAGGAATGAGAGATCCATCATATGGATGGCCGAACCCTGTAGGTAGGTTGGGCAAAATTTCAAAAATTTCCTCTCCCCTCATCTGGGAATCACATTCCCTGTTTTAGAAAATCTGCATTTTGAATGATCAATCTTGAAACATAAACCGAACCAGATCTAAAACCAGAAGCAGGAAAAGGGATATACCTGATACGGAGAAACAGTATCTCCCAATTGAGGTGTTTACGCCCAAGGAAGGAACCAAAAACTGCTCCCACTGAAGATGGCGCAGTGTAGGATGGAGCAGAATCAACAATGTTCGTCCAACGAACCGAACCCTTCACAAGAATTCGCTGGATGCTATGAGCACAACTTCAAATCAGCCTTTCTCCAAAGGTTGATATCAAGATCCAATCTTGATCGTTCTTACTTGAAAGAAGAGATCGAACTGGTAGTTATGGCGGTGGCAGGAAGGAGGCGGCAAGGAGAAAATAGTGTAGTCTCACTAGGTGCTATGTTCTCTTTCTGAATTTGAGAATGTGATCTTCTAAAGGCTGTCGCCCCCTCCTGCTTTTATAACCTTAAAGGGATAAACTCCTAATCCCATTAGGAGTTGCTGATCCAAATCATATTTGGATCTGAATTCCCGTTAAGAGATAAGGATAGACCCTTATCATATCTGCAGATTAGATCAGCCCTCTCCTAATCTTATCAAGAGGCTTCTAGATCTGAATCTGTATTTAGATTTGGACTCTCTGAGTGGATAGGGTGAAGACCCTATCCTATATGCTAATCTAATCTCAGATCCGCCCCTTAGTTTAACTGATCAAATCAGCCCAGTTCGAAATGGGCTTTAGGCCGAATAAGTATATGTGCTCACTTAGCCTTCCAACTTGCTGCCCAGTTGGGATTCCTTGTATGGCGTGGGACCCAAGTATTGATCTACACATCAGCCACAAGGGTTCGGCCCAGCCTTTGTTACAAAGCCTAGCTGAATTCACTGGAAAGCCTAGTAAACCCCCTGAGCCCATCACATGGACTCTATGGGCCCAACACTTACACTAAGTGGTCCCTAGGCCAAACCACCATGTAACACCCAGGGACTGTGGGCAGATGCAAGATTAGCCCATCAGGTATTACCCTCAATGGTCTTATACTTAACCTCTCAGCCCATAATGATCATACACTGCCTGACAAGAGAGAACCTCTCCCTCGGCTACAAGGAACAATGATGCACTCTCTACTCACATGGATCCCGGGAATTAAATCCTTTTTGCAAACAATTTGAAACTGTAATATATATATTTATATCCATATATAAAATATATTTTGCAAAACAAATTTCAACGATTGAAATCGGCTGCCGGTAGTCTTGGTTTCCATCAGAGAGAGTGCATCCCCGATCATTACCTTTGTCCGACAAAGGGGCTGATCCTGTCACTATGATCACCCACTCAGATGAATTCTCAGACTGTCCCAACATACCCAGGTTTTGACCCCCTAATCACCAAGGTCCAGTTTTGCCCACTAATCACCAAGGTCCAGGGGCAATACTGGAAATCTAGTCCAGTTCAGGGTTTCAAGTAGAGCTACACTGCATGTGCCTCGGGTCTCACCCTGGCGGCTGAGACAGGCCACTCCAACACTTGGCGGCACACCAGTGTCAGCCTTAGCAGAATAAATCCCCCTAGACTTATCCAACGGCTGTGAACATTCTAAACTAATACGAGTCTCACTAAGTGTCCAGTTTAAGGGTATTACACAGAAACACACCACAAGAACATGAATCAAATATGTACTTTATTCATTTACAATAAATGTCATAAGTACATCAATCTAATTGGAGCTAAGGGCATACAACTGTCTAACATACTTAGCAAATAAATAAAAAAATGAAAACAAGTCAAAAAAACAAAAAAGAAATCAGTCTAGCCCAGTTCGGCCCACGCCCAAGGCTGGACCTATGGCCTAACCCGGCATGGCCCAAGCCCACAGCATGGCCTATAGCCCACCCAGCACAGGTCTACGGCATGGCACAACAAGCACGGGCCCGCACGTACTTGGGCTGTGGACTGTGCGAGGCCAACTCCCAAATTATCTCTAGGAAGAGCGGCACGGCCCAGAATGACCCACATGCCGGCACGACAAGGCCCACTCTTTTCACGGGCTGTGTCGTGCCAGCCCGTTTTACACCTCTAAACTCCCCTTCTTCTAGGAGTGGAACGGAGTTCTCTTCCCAACTACCAATAGATTCTCGCTAATTCCAAGGTGGGGTATAAGTTGCCCGTCTGCTAGGGGCTGGGGTCACTTTCGAGCGGTCCCAATACTTTGGCCTTATTATTAGCATTCTATCTGTTGTTAATTTCAAGGAATATTCTGCTAAACATTTTTAAAATTTCAAATTACCCTTTTCACATGTATTTTAAATCTTAATTGTTACTTGTTTCTTTCAAGTTTCTCTTAATAAAGTTCATCTTGAGAGCACCTTGAGAATGATCAATTCATTTTTTTTTTGTAAAGGATCAATTCATTAATGCTTTGAGAATGATTTGTGATTTAGATTGGTATTCTCATCATTTTGATATCTGTTATTGTCGATTCATAAAATCTTGAATAGATAGTTTAATAGTTTTACTTTCACTATCCAAGGGGGTTTTGTGGTAAAATAAAGTTTGGTGGGCTAAATACACTCTCTATGTACAAGGTGGCTATTTGTAATTTATCTTTTCTTTTCAACAGATATTGATTAGATACTAATTTGTTTTGTATTTAGATAAATCTTTTATTTATAGGTGAGAAAAATTAGAACAACCTCTAAATTATTGATGGCAATTGTTTCATGGAATAAGCGAGGATGTTGGTTCAACATTCGGTGATGATCACCTTTGTCATCTTCATGTATACAATTCCTTAGAACCAAGGTTCAAAGTATCGTTACGTATTGGCTCGTATCAGCTGATACGTATTGTTTTGGGATCCTTCCGATACGCCCCTACAATGGGTGTATCGGGCATCTGACCGGTTCAGGGGATGGAGGGGTCCAAGACTGGCTCCCCTGAATTAGTTTTGAAAAAAAAATAAAAGTAAAAAAAAGTATCGAAACGCCCGATATGCCCTACCGGCGTATCCAACGTATCGATATTTTGAATCTTGCTTAAAACTGTTAACCTCGTTTTCTAAATTCTTGAATGTACTAAATGTGTCCTCTAACATGCTTTATTTACTTATTTCTAAAAATCTATCAACTCTGAGAAAACTTCTAGATTCTAACAAGTAATATCAAGCGTCTAAATTAAGACAAGATTTGCTAGAGAACCATAGCTGGCAGGTCCCATCCCGTTATTTATGTTGTGAATTTGGATATGGTTGAATTCTAAACTTAGCATAGAAACTGTTCCAGCTTTAACCTCATAATATTTGCAACATTATTTATAATTTAAATAATTATTTGGGCCTGATTTGAGCTCCTTAGTAAAATTTCGATACACCTAGTGCTGGTTTGGCATGGCCCAACATGGCACGGCACGATGGCATGTAGACCGTGCCGAGCACGACACAATGGGATGGGTTGTGTTAGGCTTGGGGTTCCAGGTCCATGGGTCGGCATGGAATGACAGGACCATGTGGGTTGTGCCACCTACACCCTATGTGCCGGCGTGGCGCAACACATGGCATGGCCCATGGGCCCGTATCAAGCCAAGCATAGCCGCTAGAGGAAACTAGCCATTAGGGACCCGGGACCCTCCCTAACAGCTAGTTTCTACTTTGTTTAGGAGTTTTTTTATAGAAATACCCACCAGCATGTTCAATGTTGACGATGTTCAATTGCAACATGATAGTGTCAACACCGATATGGGTGCTACTAATGTTGGAGTTTTCACCCCTAGTACTACTACTAGGAGAAAGAAAAAAAAAAAAAAGGCATTAGGTTGACTAGCTCGATTTAGAAAGTATTTAGAATAGAAGAGGTTGAGGGGAAGGGAAAAAGAGTTGTTTGCCAAAAATGTAAGAGTGACTTTAGTTATAGTAAAAAGGGTGGTACCGGCCACTTGGGCAGACATTTGCTCTCCCATTAGAAACAATAAGAAGAAGAAGAAGAAGAAGAAGAAGAAGAAGAAGGGAAAGAAATATCGCAAACACAAATTGGGTGTGCGGTTTTTGGTACTTTTAAATATTCCCAAGAAAAAAATGCGGCAAGAGTTAACAAAATACATTGTACATGCTGAACAACCATTTTTATTAGTTGGAGATATTAAACTTGAAAGATTTTTATGATATTCTATAAACCCACAATTTAAAAAGGTTTCTAGAAATACTATTAGATCAGATGCTTTAAAAATTTGCTATTCATATAAACAAAATTTAATTTCTATTTTATCAACTCTTAATTCTAGAGTTGCAATTACTTTTGATATTTGGATTTTTAAGGTTCAGTTTGGCAGGAGTACAAGTACAAATATGTAGAGTGCAAAGCCTTGTATTTTCTACTATTTTGTATGTAATTGTACTATACATATTTGTATTTGTACTCTTTCTAAACTGAGCATAAATATAATATAAGTTATATTTGTGTTATTGGTCATTTTATTGATGAAAATTGGTTTTTACAAAAAATAATTTTAAGTTTTACTAGGTTTGAATGGCCACATACTGACCCAACAATTGTTGCAAGTATTTTAAATACTTAACATAATTATGGAATTGAATATAAATTTTTTCGTACTAGTTTTGATAATACTAGTAATAATGATTCAACAATAAATATTTTAAAATCTCAATTAAAACCATGTTTAAATGGTAAATTATTTCATATTACATTTGTATGTCACATCTTAAACTTATGTGTTCAAGATTCTTTAAATATTATTTCTCCTCATATTTCTAAAATTAGAAATTGTATTTTGTATATCAGAGGTTCAGGAACAAGAAAACAAGAATTTAAATATTTATGTAAAAATTATGGTTTAAAATATAAAAATTTTGTTTTAGACGTTCAACATAGATGCAATTAGACATATACTGTGTTAGAAAGTTGTATTTCTTATAAACAAATTCTTACTGATTTTTATAATGCAAAAGTGCCACATGATATTATATTTGAGGAAGGCTAGGAAATAACAGTTTGTATAAAAGATTTTTTTTTTATAAAATTTTTATGATACAACTATTGAATTTTCAAGTACTTATTACCCAAATAGTTGCATTTTAGTTAATCATTTATTTATGATTATCGAATGTTTTGCAAAATATAGAAAACATTCACAACTTAATAGTATTGTTGAAATAATGGAAAATAAATTTAAAAAATATTGGGAGAATATTTCACCTCTTTATTGCTTAGCTAGTGTATTAGATCCTACGAATAGGAAGATGATTTAGATGTTTTAATTGAATCATGTTGTGAAAATATGAATATTGAAATTGGGAATAAAAAAGAAGAAACTAATATTTTATTACTTAAATATTTAAATATTTGTTATTTAAATAAAAATTAAATAATTTTATTATTGAAAATTTTAAAATATTATTTACTTATTACATAATATTAAATAAATTTTATATAATTATTTAGCTATTTTAAATATTTTTTATTTAAAATATTTATATAATATTTTAATTTTTTATTACTTAAATAAAATTTAAATAATTTTATTACTCAAAATTTTAATTTATATTGTTTTTACATAATTTAATTACTATTTTCATAAAAATTTAAATTTATTAATAATTTGAACATTATTAAACCTATTATAATTATTTTTTCTTAATAAATATTTTAAAGTTATTACATAATTTTGTTATAATATTTAAATAATTATTTAAAATTTTTAATTCAAGCTTTCTTTATATAGATATAGATGAAAAGTGTAGGAGTGGATAAATAAGAATTAGGGATAATTTAGGAGAGAATAGGAATTAGAGACAATTTAGGAGAAAATAGGGGATAGTGGTGCCATGTGGCTAGATTGGGCATATAAGATAGATTAAGAGTTCTTTAGGAGGAATTTTGGGTATGAGAGATAGTTTAGGAGAAATTTTAAGAGGAGTTGGCTAACATGGGAGAGAGGGAGTTGGAGTGGGACTCTAGTGAAGAGGAGAGGGTTACTAGGTGGCTACATGGAAGGGCAGAGAAGAGGTAAGAGAGGGCTACTGACGTGACTTATATCGCTATATGATATAGTATAGAATATGGATCATGAACATATCATATGGTTCCATACATTTTGGTGGAAAGCTAGCTGGTAAATGAAAACTTAGACAGAAAAACTTGGTGGAAGGTGTAAACTTTCCAAAACACTTCTGCATTTGTTTGGGCTATGGTTGAGCTGGCCCTGAGTGCCACGTGGCAACCTCCATGGCCATCTTATCTCTTCTGCCACGTCGACACCACATAAGATGGATAAGCGCGATCAAGAAGGAGACTCGTACAGATAAAGAGGACAACTCTACTAGGGAAGAGGGCTTATTTCGAAGACCTCAGCGATAACCTCATCTTGACAATCCCAGAAGCCTCATCCGAATAGAACAAGGATCCCCGGCTATAAATAGGTAACCCCCGCTCAAGGTATGGGACTTTTGGACTCTTCAGGCTTCATATTGTTACTCTGCTTCCGCTTGGCCCGACCACCCATCTCTTCTATTACTGATTTGAGCGTCGGAGTGCCTACCCGGGGAACAACTCCTTAGGCCTTTGATCCTCTTTTTTAATTTCAGATCTTGATCTTAGTACGTGGCCTCATCCTTTCACCTAGGCTTCACTAATTGACAGGATTATCTGACTACAATCTTGATCCAAAACACTTCGAATTGAACAACATCAATATTAGCAAAAAAACTAGGAGTTATTTTTTATTTTTCTTCTTAATACCTCACTGAAGTCAGCCAGACTTTTGTTTTTCTTTGTATATTCCGGCAGTGCGGGGTGGTCCTTTTTTTTTTTTTTTTTCTTGATAAAAAGCCTAACCAGGCAAAATCCATTAAGCAATGCTCTGATGCAGAAACAATTCAAGAGAATACGAAACAGTCATTGATATTTGGACTATATCAACCCAAGTTATATCCAATTTGTTTAAAACCGATCCTATGGAATTGCTTTTGAGGTGGCAGCTTAATGGTTTAATCAGTCAAATGGGTCAAACAGTGATATTATAAAACAAACAGTACATATAAAAAATAGATAAAATACAGAAATTTCCAGAAAATTTGCAAAAAAGTGCCTTATCTTTATAATATTATATACTGATCGTATCAAACAAAAATAAAGGTTATAAATGAAATTTATCAATGAAGAAAATGGTTTAAAATACAAAAAGAAAAAAGAAAACCCAAGAGGCCAAGACCAAGCATCAGATCAAATGATTACTGGTTCAATTGGTCAGGTCACTGGGTCATTAGCCCAATCAATATTTTTTACAATTAAATAGTTTGGAGATTCTGCGGAGCCAGAAAATGGTAGGAATCCTAGAAATTTTGTTCTCCGTTTCTACCACATTTCTGTTGTGAGAAGTTCAGCTTCTCTGTAGAAGCCCCCCATTTTCATGATTTTTCAATCAAACATTTTCTGGAAAAAAATAGTAAAGTGCCTATTTTGTGTTCTAGCTACGGACCCAGAAAATTGAAGATTTGAAAGACTATCATGGTGAAACTCACTGGCAGCTCACCACTTTCATCAGAGTTTCTTTGTACAATTAAAGGATCCCAAGAAACCATTAACGCCTGTGAAATGTAGAACAGCTTACATATTAATGTCCTTGGGCTATTACGAGATCGTAAGTAGCCGTATTTACTGCCAAGCCTAAGACGGAACCGTGGAAGTTGAGTGGAATTCTCTCCGAAATTTCCACAGGCAGAACCATGCAGCAAAAATCAAGGATTACATCTTCCCAAGAACGGTAACATTTATTTCCTGTTTTCAGGTATAGTAGGGCTTAAAAGAAGTGGAAATTTCCACGGACCTGCAATCGGTGTCTGTAATTGACAAGTTATTGGTGTATGTATGTACGTACACACAATACATACATAAGGTTTTTATAAGAAGAAGACATTAACAAGGTATGAAAAAAGTAAAGCGTTGTGGAGAAATATTATGGACTTGGTGATATAAATGAGCTAGGCCTGTTTGTAACAAAACCCTGCCCAGGTATAAATTATAGATACTTATATGGCCCAACTCTGATGTGGCCTATTATTATTCAAATATTTTAGTTCTAAATGCAGTTGTAGGGATGGAAATTTCTATTATACTCGGTGGGTATTCGCCCCTCCCTCCCCATTGGGATGGTTTTTTTTTTTTTTGTTTGAAGGACAGATTTTGGTGCAGGAATGTGTTTTGGGATTCTACAACCCATACGGGTATGGGTAGGGTACAGTATTAGGCTAAATCTGACCTTTTTGACTCATATATTGTTGGAAGGCATATAAACTTTATGTATTACATGTTGAATTTAATAATATTTTTAAATTTTATGTGAAGGACAATTCATAATTTATGTATTTTCTATATGTTTTATGGAAAATTTGGTGTTTATTTGTGTTATTTTATTTATTTATTGATTATATATGACAAAAAATAATAGGAAATTAGATGTGGGTTCTAAACCCAATCCACCCCTACCCTTGAATGCAGGTGGGGTAAGGTCAGGAGGGTTTTGCATTTTCATGTGTGGAGAAGATTTGAATTCTCATAATCTAAGCCGTTACGGGTTGAGAAATTTAAGGAGGCAAATAGGATCTAGAATTTCCAAAATCCTCCCCAAGCCCGCTCTGTTGCCATCCTTATACAATTGTAATAGTAGGTACAAAGACAAAATCCAATGGAGGGCCTGAATCATGGTTACCTTATACGTATATCGTATAAATATCATGCAGAAAAGTTCAGTTTGACGATTAAAAATGTGATAGAATATTTGCTCAAGCAATATTAATATTGTAAAACTTCCCGCTTGAAACAAATACATCTTTAATACATGATTTAGAAAAAAAATGCATTCTTGTTTGTTTTGGACCTTTTGGTGTAAATCTGAAGCAGATATAAATTTTGTACCCATTTAGGTTTGCATCCACTTATTTGTAACAATGATTTTCATTCCAAGTTAATATAAAATTCGTATGTTTTTTTGTTTCATTTGATTCACTAGTGGTTCAAGTTTTGCATTCCAAAAACTGATGCAAATTTGTGATGGAAAATTTGCACCACGTTCCTCCCTACTTCAATTCTCTCACATAAAATGGGAATCATGTCATCTTGCTTCTCACCTCACTCATAAGCAAATGATCCTCCTATCTCCATTCCTTTTCACATAAAGTGGGTATCACTGTGCTGCTCTTCTTGTTTTATTTTTCACTAATAAATAAGACTTAGGAATAGGAAGCTCCTCCCTAACACAAGTAGCATCTTATTTTTTCAAGAAAAAGCATCTCATAAAGTGGTAATTCCCACTTTCAAATAAAAACTTTTTTCCTCAAATATCGTATTTATCCACTAAAAAAGTACGAGCTTCAAACTATAGTTACCTCCACTCTGAGAAAGGCCAATATTAGTTACTTCCACTAAAAAAATACAAAACTCATTTCAAATAATGTAAAATCCACAAAGTGAATTATTTTTATAAATAAAACTTGATTTAATCTCTCCAGTTAAATAACAAAAAAAAATATCTTTCCAAAAAAAACAAAAAATTGGGTGTCAAACAAAGTTTATTTGAAGAATAAAAAAATAGCAAAATACTTGCCCCGTACTTAGTGCGAAGGGATATTTTATAGTCTGAAGCAAAAATAAACCAGAATTTATACTCAACCTATTTGCACTTAAGGCTCAATTTGGAAGGAGTATGAACACACATTTGTAGAGTGCAAAACGTTATATTTTGTATTATTTTATATGTATTTGCAGTGTATATATTTGTATTTGTACTCTTTATAAGGCTCAGTTTGGGAGGAATACAAATATAAATATGTACAGTGCAAAACCATGCACTCGGTTTGGAAGGAGTACAAATACAAATATGTACAATACAAGATACATATAAAATAATACAAAATAAGAGGATTTACACTCTACATATTTGTACTTATACTCCTTCCAAGGCTCAGTTTGGAAAGAGTACAAATACAAACATATACAAAACAAAGTACAAGATTTTACATTCTTCATATTTACACTTATACTCCTTCCAAACTGAGCTTAAAATGCAAGTAAAATTTACACTACAAAAATAAGTGAGTCATATTAAAAATAGGAGCAATTGTAGTACAAAAACATATATAAATGTTTTTTGCAGTGCTAATACTATGAAAGCATTATAGTCTGTAAATCTTGAATACATAAGAAGCAATTACATCCTTTATGCAAGTTTTACAGTCTATGGCGCCTTTGCAGACCATAGAGCGTGATTTTTATCATGCACCCTATATATTTGATGTTGCGCGATCTGACTACTCCCTGCTGGAGGATGATCTAGCTTCTAGTCAGACGGTGAGCTAAGTGAATCTGCAAGACAGGATCAGAGAACCCGAGGTGGCTAACCCGGCAAGGTCGCTTCGATGCTTAAGTCAGTAATCTGATGCGAGCTGAATTGAGAGCTTAGAGAGCTTAAAGAGCTAGAGAGTAGAAAAATCATGCATACCTTGATCCATTGGGGTCGGTGCTTTTATATACTAAAGTGATCGTGGAGCTCACGAAAGAGCTCCGGGATATCCGGGGTATGGAGATAGAGTTTGTTCCGCTTCCGAAGGAGCAATAGATAAGGCTTATCGTTCCACTTCCGACTCCGGTGGAGTCGGGATGAGCCCTCATCGTAATCTCAGAAAAGTCGGGATCTGTTAATTCATCGTGATCTCGAGGGGTTCACGTTCCGTTGGAGAGACCTCTGGAGTTGGTTACATGGGAATCAATTACGTGGTGATTCGAGTCGTTGGTCCCGAACTAGTACTTCGGTTCCTTAGTTCCAAACTGGATTGAATGCCGAAGTGCTTTGATGCCAAGGTGAGCCTTATGCCGAGATGGCCCTGCACCGAGGTGACTGAATACTCGATCTCAACTGTTGCAAACTAGGCATGTCATGCTGAGCTGTCATCTCTTGGTCAGGTGACGGGTTTGTCGAATCCCTCAAAATTAGTACTAGTCCCACAATCAAATAATTATAGTAAAAAGTGGTACTAGGTCGAATCCCACAAGGAGCAATTCAATAATCTCTTAGCCGAATGGATAAAGTAATTGAGTGGGAACATTTAATAACTAAAATTAAAAGAATAAGAAAGCAATAGCAAACTCAACAATCAAAAAGAAATCAGTCTTACCAAATTCTGGTTCAGGGGTTCAGTTTAGCCGATTGGCTATCAATCATAGGTATCCCTGGAAATCTTGCAATTCAAGCATTTAACCTTAGATTTATTAGGATAGCCATAATAAACCTTGTGTTTTCCTAATTCAGTTGACCAAACCCAGCATTCGATTAACACTTATCACCACTCAACTGGGTACGATAGCGCTCTATGTTAAACAGTGATAGCATTAAGATTTGTGAAAACAGTTAAACCAAAACAACAATAATTGAGATAACTGCAATTATTGAATCTTGTTCCATCGATTCCTTTTAGGTTAAACCATGTCAATACATTTGTCAAAGGTTGTCACAAACAATTGACCCAGAAAGATATTAACCTAATTGCTACTTGTACCACTATTCGTGACAATTACGGATCACCGAAATCATGGATAGCAGTAGGAAAATCAACATTAATTCAGTTTGTCAGACTAATTAACATTAACATCCAATAAAAAATATGCTCAAGAATCAATGGATACTTGAATTAAAAAGCAAGGAAATAAATTAACTACAGAGCCTCACAATGACACAATCGAACCTCCCCCCTTGAACCAGAAAAAGAAGCTTAGCTGCTCATGATCTGCGAAACCTCCATGCTTTTCTTCTCCATAGCCGAACTGCCTTCTTGAGCTTCTTGGTCTTCTTGATGATCTCTTGGATCTGAGAGTGAGTGATGCTAGAGCTGGTTCGCCCCCCTCTTTGTATAGCCAAAGGAGAGGGCTGTTTTCCAACTCCTTCTAGGAGATCATCTTATCTTTAGGGAGTCTTGATCTTCCTTGAACTAATCCTATCCTATCTCTTATCTAATGATCTAAACTCAATCTTCTTATCTCTCTAGGATTACATTCAGGACTTTAGATCTGATAAAACTCTCTCTTTGGAGATTACATTTGAGATTTGGACTCTTGACTCTTAAATTCAAGTTGGGCTGCTTTAAAACTTGGGCTGCTTCAAGGTACTTCTGCGCGTTGGGCTTAAGTTGTGAAATGGGCCTGGCTGCGAATTTGCTCGGACTTCGGGCTCATTTTTGTACTCGATTCAGGCGAATCTGTCAAAATCCAAAACATAAAAGTTGTGAGCTTTCCTTTTATCTTTCTAATGCTTCTTGAATTGTCCAATTCGGAGTCTGAAATTGAAAGTTAGGCCCAGATTACTGACTGTCGCCAAAATTGTGCAAAATCACCCGATTTGCCCTGTTTTCTTCCAATTGCCTTCTTTATTGCCCTAAATTGAAATACAAGAGTAATGAGTTCATTTAAGTGCTAAAGTAATGTAAAAAGATGAAAATTAGGGGACAAAAATAGGGTTCTTTTTGGTCTCATCATCAGGTCGTGTCCACATGTCCCCTTTTCACTAGGTCAGGCCAAATCACCCTTCATCAATTGTCCCCCACTCCCCTAGCCAAGGGTCTTGACCCGGTGCGGGGAGTTCATGACGAGTCCAGGTGGATTTGGCACGAGGTCCAGGCGGCTTGTCAGGTGAATCGTTGGTCGGACCTGTTCGGCCGCCCGGCTCAACCAGGAATAACCCAGGTCGCGTCTAGTCTACGCGCGGACGTTACGCCATCTATAAACTCTGCGGACGTCAAAACACGCGCTAAACCAATTTCAACCTCGGGGGTCGTGCAACCGGTTTTCCTAGGAGCCGTTGGATCACTACAATCTCGACCGTTGATTCTCGGACATAGCAGCTATAAATAGGGGGCAAGGGACTCATTTTCTTCGCCACAAGTCTGATAATTCGCATTCTGAGGTCGTGCTTCAGCCCTTCAGTTCGGTGTCTTCCTGAGGTCGTCTTCCTTTCTTCAGTTCGGTTTCTCTTTGGTGAGTCTTCCCTAGCTCTCCTTTTCGATTCCGTGTATTTCCATGTCTAGCTTTATTTTCGATAACCTTTTAGATGGGAGAGGTGAATCCGCTGGAGCCGAGGTGGGTACCTTGGCTCAGGCCGATCTTCATTCTGCCGAGGAGATTACTTCGGGTCAGGATGCGGTCCGCGGTCTTCCTAAGATGGACTCACCCTGGGGAGAACGAGAGGCCTCTGGTCACTTGGCTTCCACCTCGCATCGAGGTTGGGTGCCAGATAACTTTGGCCCGCCAACGATGACGACGGACAGGCTCCTGTCCCTAGTAGCCCGTTATAAGCTTCCAAACAGCTTAGTCTACAATATCCCCCTAGGCAACTTCCCTTGGGAGCACGGTCACGACGAGATCGTGATCTTCGAGTCATAAAGCTTTTTAACATTACCATAGACTAGTTGCACCCGAACTCCATCCGTAATGTAGTAGGAACAATCTCCCTTTTCCACGACTACAACCTTCCTCTCGACCTCGATATCTTCTCCTTCATCCTTTCTATTAAAAAGAACTCGTCTTGTGTTCTGCCCGAACACAGGCGAACTTACTACCTGTCACCACGTCCGAGCTACAAACTCTTGCACGAGCTCCCGAACAAGGTCCCGGCCTGGAAAGTGCGTTACTTTGTGGTCCACAACACTGAGGGGTGGCCTTTCCTGATCCATTGGAGGGCGGCCATCCAAGACCCCGGTGTCAAGTTGGACCTGAAGACAAGGGAGGCGCTCCGATCTTGGGCGGAGCTCGGCTTGAAGTTCGTGGACTATGTGACCGAGGAGAAGCTCGTGCAGGCTGGTTTGAGTCCTGGTAGGTTGCCATTTGTTGTATTTCCTTTGTTTTATTTCGGTACTGTTTCTGACAGTTCATTTTTGTTGCAGCTATCATGGACATCCCTGTGACTGAATTCTTCGGGAGTATGAAGAAGGGGAAGAAGAAGCGAGCTTCGAAAAGAGCTCGCGTTGAGCCTCCGCCGGCTGCCGTTCCAGAGACCGAGCAGCCATCGTCCGCCGAGCAACCTCTTGTGATTGACTTGGTCGAGGAGGAATCTGGGAAGCTCTCCCTACCTCGCGCGCCCGAGGAGGCAATGGCTTCGGAGGCCATCCCTACAGCTGCCGCTTCTTCAGGCAGCGATGACGCAGCTTGGAGCATTCTGACTCTGAAATACGACCTCCTCAAGAGCAAAAGCGCGATGTTTGCTGGCTGGGCCGAACTGCCGGCCGCTCAGCTCAGAGCCCGAGCGGCTACCCACTGCATGGTGGAAAGTTTTCTGACTTATCTTCTTTGATCTTGTACTTATCTTCTCATGTACTAACGCTTGTTCTCTTCTCTTGGCAGGTGAACTCCGCTATCCACGCCTTGACTTATCAGTCCGAGGTGAATTTGAAGTGGGCCCTCGTAGCCGAGGAGTCTTCCCGCGAGGCTCACACTGAGCTTAACTTAGCTCATAGCGAAAACAACCAATTGAAGAATGATGCGTGGGCTAAGAAAGAGCTGATCACGCTGCTGATGTTAGAGAAGAAGGAGCTCGTGGAGCGAGAGGCAGCGCTGAAGAGGGAGGTGGAGAACCTCGAGGCTCATGTAAAGGAGTGGACTAAGATACTCCTTCAAGCAGTGGAGGAGGCCAAGGTTAAGGCCATCGAGGAATACAAGACTTCGGCGGAGTACCGGAGGGAGATGGTCGAGGTGGGGACGGCGAGCTACCGCAAAGGCTTCAAGCTTAGTAGGTAGCTGACCCGACGTAAGTTCCCCCAGCTTGATCTTAGAGCCATAACTACCACGAGGATCACAAAGGAAATGGCCATTGAAGCTGCTGAAGATCCAGACTCCAAAGCAGAAAGCGACAGCAACTTGCTCGATGACGTCAAGGAGACCAGTGCTGGTGAGAACTGCATGAAGACGAACCCTCCTATCGAAGCCTCAGACAAGGGCGAGGAGCCCCAAGATGACTAGAAGCCCCTTGATCCTTTATAATGTATACCCCGAGCCTCTGAGTTTGGTTCATAGTGGAAGTTTCTCCTTTTTTTTTGTACTCAAACTTTACATCAATGTAATATAAGCATTTTGACTATCTCTGTGCAAAACTTTCTAAGTGTAAACAACTCCCGAACTGGCGAACTAAACTAAATAGGAGTAAAAATGTGTAGGTTACCCCGAACTGTCAAGCGAACGAGCTGGACTACGAGTAGGGATAACCAAAGTAAAATTTTTCCAAGTGTAGGTTACCCCGAACTGTCGAGCTAACGAGCTGGACTACGAGTAGGGGTAACTTTGCATATTGTACGCCGAGGTGGGCGGACATTGTAGGGTATATACCCGACCTGTCTACGCACGGGCTACTCGCTTAGGTGTCGATTATCCCTTAGTGTCGAGCCGTTGAGCCCGACCTCAAATGGGATCAACCTGTATTTATGTGCCGATGAGGGCTAGACGTCGTAGGGTTTGTACCCGAACTGTCTATGCCTTAGGCATGAGAACTGATTTGCCTATGTCGAAGAGGCGACTAGGACTTGTCTGCCTATGTCGAAGAGGCGACTGGGACTTATCCGCCCACGCCGAAGAGGCAACTGGGACTTCTCTGCCCATGCCGAAGAGGCGACTGGGACTTATCGTAGTGCCGAGGTCTTATATCAGCTCGACATCATGGCCCTTCGGCTTCTGGGAGTAACTCGCAGTCCTCTCTCTAGTTCGGTGATCACAAGTAGTATCTTCTTAGGTTGCCGATGTTCCACGCTCGAGGTACTTGCTTCTCTTCCAGAGTCTCGAGCTCGTACGTGCCATCCCCATATACCTGTCTTACTCGATACGGACCTTCCCAATTCGGTCCGAGCTTACCAACACCGGGCTCAAGTACCATAACCTTCCGAAGAACCAGGTCGCCAACGCGGAAGTGTCGCTTCTTGACCCGGGCGTTATAGTACCGAGCTACTCTCTTGAAGGTGGTGGAGAAAGCTACGCACATGCAGGAGTTGTCAGCCCTAGCTAGGTGCATTTGGGACTAGAAGGAATCCATGTGATCATTAGGATCAAAAGATCCGTCATACTTATCTAGGGGAGGCATCTTGAAGTCCTTGGGCATCGGGGTCGCCAAGAGCTCGGAAGATAGAGGGGACGACCCGAAAAGTAGAGGAGCGGCCTTTGTAGCTACCAAGCTCGCCTCCTCTTTACCTTTCACCTGTTCTTGTTGGTTCGGTCTCGCGAATTGGCTATTCTGTACTGAAGTTCGGCGTGCCTTGCGATGCCTCTGCTGCGACTTCTTTATTGGCTTTGCATTGGTGCTGCTAACCTCAGTATGCTCTGGTAGTGTTCTGCCGCGAGGTAGCTCTTGGTTCCTTGTGGTATTCTAGGGCTTACTATCGTGGACGGAGGGGCCTTGCCTTGAGTTCGCACCCAGAACCCCGAACCGGTTACCTACGAGCGATCCACCTTCTTGATGCGAACATCGAGGAAGAATGGCCCTGTTGGGCTGAGTGTCCTCGGACTTGTTTTTGAGGTTGCCTTGTGAAGCAGGTGGAGTGATCTGACCGTCTTTCCTCCCGCAAGGTGAGACTTGACTCCTAGGAGGAGCTGGGACTTGGGAAGTCTCCTCACTTCGGTGGGGAGATCGAGTGATGTCCTGGTTCACGCGAGGTCGGTTCTGGTTCTACTGGGTCCCTGGGTGCCTAGGTGGAACCGGCTGTTGGCTCTGTGGCAGTGGAGGGAACTGCTGCTGGTAGTGCTGGTAGAACATGTACTGCTGGTACTGCTAGAACTGCTGGACTTGCTGCATTTGGACCTGGATGGCCCGCACGCAGTGCACCAGGTCATCGAACTGAGATTGTCCAACTCCAGGGGAACCACAGACGGCTCAGCGCAGGTTGCGCCTACCACTAGAGGGAGTGGGGCGTTCACTTGTGTGGTGTTTTGTGGCATGGTCAGTGTTGGGACCCCAACCGCATTAAGCGGTATGGTGAACTGGCCAATGCACACTAAAGGAAGCTGAGGTTGCCCCCTAGAGACATTCATCTCACTGCTCTGTCCGGCGTGACTAGAAGATGCCACTGATTTCAGTGGAGAGTTGTTGATTGTGAAGAAGGCTTTTTGATCGTCTTCCCACAGACGACGCCAATTGATGTTGTGCAATCTAACTACTCCCTGCTAGAGGATCAGAGAACCTGGGGTGGCTAACCCGGCGATGTCGCTCTGATGCTTAAGTCAGTAATCTGATGCGAGCTGAATTGAGAGCTTAGAGAGCTTAGAGAGCTAGAGAGTAGAAAAATCATGCGTACCTTAAGCCATTGGGGTTGGTGCCTTTATATACTAAAGTAGTCGTGGAGCTCACGAAAGAGCTCCAGGATATCCAGGGTGTGGAGATAGAGTTCATTCCGCTTCCAAAGGAGCAGTAGATAAGGCTTATTGTTCCACTTCCGACTCCGGTGGAGTTGGGATGAGCCCTCATCATAATCTCGGAAAAGTCGGGATCTGTTAACTCATCGTGATCTCAAGGGATTTGGGTTCCGTTGGAGAGACCTCTAGAGTTGGTTACGCGAGAATCAGTTACGTGGCGATTCGAGTTGTTGGTCCCAAACTGGTACTTCGGTTCCTTAGTTCCGAAGTGGATTAAATGCCGAAGTGTTTCGATGCCAAGGTGAACCTTATGCCGAGGTGGCCCTGCACCAAGGTGACTGAACTCGATCTCAACTGTTGCGAACTAGGCATATCAGGATGAGCTATCATCTCTTGATCATGTCGTGCCCACGTATCCCCTTTTTGCTAGATCGGGCGGAATCACCTTTTATCAATCTTCATTAACTACATTATAACACATTATATTTATAGCATCATCTATTCCTTATGCAAGTCAATTACATAAATCATGTTTCATCATTTTGGTCTACTATCGTGTCATATACTATAATCAATCATTCATGTATTTTACATTCTATGAAAAATCCTATTTTTATTTATTTAAAAATAATATCATTAAATATGATTTTTGTTAAAAGTCATTAATGCTATTGTAAGTTAAAAGTCATTAATGCTATATATATATATATATATATATATATATATATTTTAAGTGGTAGGTCATGAAAAAATCTTTGTGGAGAATTCTATGTGTCAATTATGCAAGATACACTCGTATATATACAATTTAGGAGATTTATTGCAGTAGGAAACTACCACTAGCCAAAGACCCTAGGGAACTACAACTAGCTAAAGATACATGGATGAAGATAAGATATGAATGAGGATATCCCAATACTCCCCCTCAAATTGGCGCATGAAGATTTTGAATGCCCAATTTGTCGAGGAAACAGGTGAATTTTTCTTTTCCAAGGGCCTTCGTCAAGATGTCAGCCAACTGCTCTGTGGTTCGAACATGACAAGTAACAATGTTCCCATGCCGCAACTCATCGTGAACAAAATGACAGTCGACTTCGATATGCTTTGTTCTCTCGTGAAACACTGGATTTGCGGCTATATGCAGAGCTGCCTGATTATCGCAATACAATCATGCAGGTTCATCATGCACCACTCCCAAGGACAAAAGGAGTTTCTTCATCCACTTCAATTCACAGCTTGTCGCAGCCATTGAACGATATTCTGCTTCTGCCGAGGAGCGTGACACAGTATGTTGTTTTTTCATTTTCCAAGAAACCGGTGACTGCCCCAACATAACAAAATAGCCGGTCAACGAACGTCGTGTCAACGGGCAGCTTGCCCAATCAGAGTCGCAACAAGCATACAAACGTAGATTGCTATCAGAACGTAACAATATACCTTGTCCAGGATATCCTTTCATATATCGCACTACTCGTAGAGCTACCTCCCAATGTTCTTGTCGTGGACTCTGCATGAACTGAGCTAGGATATAAACACAATAACACAGTTTAGGTCGTGTGATGGTTAAGTATATCAACCGCCCCACTAGTCACTGATACTGATTGGGATTGTCCATTAGAGCGCCCTTTGCTAGCGTAAGATGATGATTCTATTCAATGGGCACGGATGTTGGTTTGGCTCCCAACAGTCCACATTTTGAGATGATGTCTAGGGCATACTTCCGTTGAGACAAAAATATTCCCTTAGGGCCACGAGCTACTTCAATACCTAGGAAGTACTTGAGTGGACCCAGATCTTTCATATGAAAGAATCGGTTGAGATACTCTTCAAATTTCGCAATGGCTACCATATCATTTCCCCCAACAATCAAGTCATCAACATATATCAGCACGTGCATACAAACATTGTGTTTGAAATAAGTGAACAAAGAGTAGTCAGGATACGATTGAACAAACCCGAAATGTATCAAGGCTGCTGTCAATTTCAAGAACCAACATCTGGGAGCTTGACGTAATCCATAGAGAGATTTCTTCAGTTTGCACACTTTTGTTCGATCCTTAGATGTGAAACCTGGCAGCAATTGCATGTATACCTCCTCATTCAAATCCCCATGTAAGAATGCATTATGTACATCCATCTGATGCAACTCTCAGTTCCTAGCAGCTGCCACAGCTAAGAAGGTTCGGACTGTTGTCATTTTGGCCACAGGAGTGAAAGTCTCATTGTAATCTAACCCCTCAACCTGTCTATTCCCGAGAATAACTAGGCGTGCCTTATGCCTTTCAACCGTCCCATCTGAATTATATTTGATCTTATAAACCCATTTACTCCCTATTGCCTTTTTCTCGGGAGGTAGAGTTTCCAATGTCCAAGTACCATTATCCTCCAGAGCTTGGATTTCCTTTCTCATAGCTTCTCTCCATTTCTCACTTTTCATTGCCTCTGAAAAGCTGGTGGGCTCGGCTCCTGCAGTGACTGCAACCAAGAAAGCTTGATGTCTAGCAGAGAAGTTAGTACACGTCACATAATTTGCTATGGGATAGGGAGTCGTACCTGAGGACTTTGATTCAGAGTGGGCTTGAGTGTGAATGGGGTCTTTCAAACACTGAGCAGTGTAGGTTACGTAGGGCTTTAACATAACAGATGGCGTGCGATGTTGATGTCCCCTACCAAGTTGATCTTCTGGTGCTGTTCGTAGTGTTGGATCCACACTAATTCCGTCCTCACCGCCATTGTTTTCTACTTCCTGCACACTCTCTCCATCTCCTTGCTCCTCCTTTCTACCATCATCATTATTTTCAAGGCTCCCCCTACCACAAATATCGGCTGTATCACTCCCCCTATCTTTATTTCCTCTGTGGCTGTGAAAAACATCATCATCAACCACGGTATCGGCTGGTGCAATGGCTGGGCCAGGGTTGTCTTCTAGAGTTGCTTTTAAATTAGCGGCATATGGAAATACATTCTCATGGAAGACTACATCATGGGAGACAAAATATTTATCGCTTTCAACATCATATACACACCAACCTTTCTTTCTGTAGAGATAACCTACAAAAACACACTTCCTACTCCTTTCTCCAAACTTATCCTTGTCTCGAGGACTCCAATGAGCATAGTAGAGACAATCAAATACTCTCATTTGCTCGTATCGAGGTGGCGTCCCGAACAGTACCTCATACGGAGTCTTCCTGCCAAGTACAGAAAAGGTGTCCTATTTATCATGTATCCGGCGGTTAAGACACACTCCCCCCAAAAACCAATGGGCAAGCCTGCTTGAAATCTCAATGCTCTCGCAACATTCAAGATATGTCTGTGTTTTCTCTCCACCTGACCGTTTTGTTGCGGTGTCCCAACACACGAAGTTTGATGCAGAATGCCATGAGTCTCAAAGTATGATTTCAAGCTTTTAAATTATGTTTCATTATCACTTCGAACAGTCCTGACTTGCTTGCCAAACTGACGTTCTGCCATGGCACAAAATTTCTCAATAATATGTGCTAATTCGCTTTTTTCCAGTAACAAGTAAACCCACACAGCACGAGAATAATCATCAACAATGGTTAGAAAGTAAACTGCACCACAAGAGGCAGGTACTTTATAGGCGCCCCATGTATCACAATGAATTAGAGAGAAACAATCATCAGCTTTATGTTTACTTTCAGGAAAAATTTCCTGTGTTTGTTTTGCTTTGTAACAAGCATCACATGGTTTATCTCCTTCAGTTCTACTATTTAATTTATCTACTTTAGGAAGAAAAGATAATATCTGTTCAGACGGATGCCCTAATCTGCGATGCCATAACTCCCATTCATCTATACCTCTTGTTCTATTCGCCCGAACTGGTGTTGCTCCTCTAAAATGATAGACTCCTTCACACTACTCACCTGCTCCAATCAGAATCCTCGAGGTTTGGTCCTGTATCACACACAACTTGTCAGTAAAAATGACAGTACAATTTATCTCTTGCAATAATTTTGCTATGGAAATAAGGGTGCAGTTCATTCTTGGTACAAAAAGCACATGATGTAAATAAATATTTCCACCCAAATGTAAAGTCCCTTCCTTCACTACAGTGGTTTGCTTCCCATTGGGAAGTCCCACCGGACACGGTGTAATATTCCGTACATCCAACAATAAATCAATTTCTCCAGTCATATGGTGCGACGCCTCGGAATCAATTATCCAATCAGTATAATTTTTCTTACCAGAAAGTCTTTTCATTCCACCAGATTTGTGAAAGTTCAGAATATTATGAAGTGTTGTTCATTGTTCTCCACTCAGCCTAGGGAATCTGCTACGATCATGATCATTCGTGGTTCCAGCCTTCTGTCCTTCACTCACCGCAGCTTGGGCAGCGTTTGCTCTTGCTTTGTTCCCTTGTCCATGTCCGCCGACACCCATGCTCGAAACACCTCGCCCAGGACCTGCTCCCTTCTCGGACAACGTACCACAGAGTCTGTCTCCCCACCATTCCGACTTACTTGAGCTCTGACCGTTCCGGTCGTTATTGGTAGCCATGATACCGATCAGCAAGAAATAGTAAGAAACACAACAATCTTTGATTATCCTCTGAATCGTCGATTGGCAGGAACGAACGTGGAGCTTCGGCTGCTGATGCTGTTGCGCATTGTTCTGATCCTCCGGAAAAGAAAAGGGAATAACCGAAGAACTTTGCGTTTCTGCTTGAGTGTAGAGTGTCTACCTGACTACGACAGATGAAGAACTCTGCATTTCTCGATCTCTCGCGCCCTTCCTCCTAATGGTTGTGATCTCGTTACCCAGAATTCGTCCCCGCCAGTGGCTCAGTCTAGGCTCTGGAGGGTTAAAAAATAAAGACTAGAATTTGTTCTTCAACACGCTATTCTAGAACTTGAATTTCTGGGATAACGCAAGCACCTTAGCTGGAGAAGTCGATCGACCCCAGCAGACGTTCCCGAAGGCCCTCTTCTCGGTTGGCTTCCTCACTGTTCACCGAAAAGTGGTTGAAGTTATGGGTCGAAATTGGCGTTGTCCTATCTGTGATAGGACTCTTCGAAGCCCAACTGAGCAGCTCCTCTTTCCAGTTTCTAGGAATGGGCGACCTCGGTTTCTTGCCCTGATTCTGCGCAACCCGATCAACCTGGTTCAATACGCCCTGGGTCGGTATCTTGGTCTCGAGCGCGATCACACTTGGAGTATCATTTATGGACTTCACCAATATAATAGCGTCGACGAATTTCTTGTACAGTTTGGGGATGCTACTGGAGATAGCATCCTTTATCTAGCTGAGACAGAAGTATCCAACACTGAAGAGGCCGTATAAGGTTCCGGGAGGGATGCCGGTGATGGGTCTGCCGCTGGTTCCGTTCGAGCAGGGAGAGAAGAGGAACAGTAGCTTCACCGCTGGTTCCGCTAGTCCATGCTCTGTTTCTGCATAAAACCACTGCAGAGTCGCAGACCAGATAGCAGACAACAAGCAGACTGCAAGGAAATCAACAGGAGAGAAGGTTCCACGAAAGCGGTTGGCAACTAAAGCGGCTCGGAAGTCGACACCGACGACCGGAGGAGTGAAGAAGCCTCATAGGTTCAGGCCTGGAACCGTTGCTCTTCGTGAGATCAGGAAGTACCGATCAATAGGAAAGAAGGTTCAGGCCTGGAACCGTGGCTCTGATACCATGAAAAAATCTTTGTGAAGAATTCTATATATCCATTATGTAAGATACACTCGTATATATACAATTTAGGAGATTTAGTTGCAATAGAAAACTACCACTAGCCAAAAGACCCTAGGGAAGATATGCATGAGGATTTCCCAATAATGGTAAATGGGTGGGGCCGAACTAGGCACATGTCCATCTGACTCGTTTTTAATTATTATAAAGAAAGCATATATGCCGAGACCAAGGTTGTAGCACTACTATATAGAAAATAAAAGCAGCAAAACACACGATGTTTTGAATTTATTTCTATTTCTGATATAACCCCTTGTTTTTTTTTTTCTCTGTTAATAGTTTTTACTTATCAAAAACAAAATTGAATCCCGATGGGCTCCGTACAGGCGCCCCACAGCCCACCATTTCATGCATTGGGCACACTCCCATATTTGTACCCTTCTAAGAAAGTCATGTTGTATATTTTATTTTGAGAGATTAAGAGTTTGCTCTATATAGTATATAGTACTGGAGTTCAGATTCGCTCCTCACAGAGCGCATGCACCTTAAATCCCAGGGAATATCTCTTCATGGTTTTTAAAACTGAACCGAATCAGAAAAATTAGAAACCGATTAGATGATTGATTCTATTTTTCACTAAAACTTGAATTTTGAAAAAAAAAAAAAAACATTAGTTTGATCAACAAACCACATTCACATGCAATCAATGTGACCTCCAACATTGTGGTGTCTTGAATTTATTTCAAAGGATAGTGTGTTTCGACTTTCGAGGCACGCCTCCTTTTAAACTTTACATTGTAAAGTGGGCGACAGTTTAAGCCACTGTCGACAAGCTCGACACAAGCATGTGGTCTTAGTTTGAGAGACAACGGTCGAGATAGAAAATACAAACACAAAGACAAAGATCTCTGTAGCCTGTAGATGAGAGAGAACAACCAACTTTATTAGTGTGTCTGGAATCTGAATAATATATAGAACGTGATATTCAAAGGATTTTATGTCCTACTTCCAGCATTGTTTTGATTATTATATATGCATGTTTTGTCCTATATATTTTCCACTTGCTCCAGATAAAAAGAAATCGGCTCTGACCAAAAACCTTTTATACCTTATATTCAGGATTTACGGTTTAATTAGTTATGAAAAATAAAATTCAGGATAAATTATTTAAACCTCCCCTAGGTTATCTGATACCACTCTTTCCCTTTGCTTTGACTCTTACAAAAACCACTCCTCACCTTTCAAATGGATATACAAGTACACCACTTATGAAAATTTGTTGATGCAAAATGCTGATATAATGTTGCAAATTTTTTAAAATCTTAGGCTTACCTATAAAAAGCTTTATTAGATTACATATTTATAAAATTACTAGTGGGGATTCATGCGATGCATGGGATTTATCAAGGGAAGCGAAATAACCAAAACTTATAACTAAGGAAAGAATGCAATGTTGTTTAAAATAATTAAATTTTTATTTTAATAATTTATTATAAAAATATTTTATCAATTTAGTAATTTGGATTAATTATATTAATATTTTTAACAAAATAACAAATTATTGCTAATTACTTTATAAAATATTTATTTTTCCATATTAATTCTTAGTGTAATATTTTATATTTTTTTACTTTATTAATGATTAAATGTTTTGATTTTTTGTAAATATCACTTACTTATTTAAAATACTTAAATATCAGTAAATATATAATTTTTTTAGGCCCTAGTCATAATTAAATTAATCTATAGTTAACATTTTTAGTCATAATTAAATTAATCTAAGCCCAAACTCAAGGTTTAAGACTTTGGATTAAGCTTGGACCAATGCTCTTCCTAACCCAACCCAACCGAGTGCAATCCATGCATGTATTACTTTTGATTTTTTATCTTTTCTTAGATAATATTGAAGCCAAAGGAGCTATGAGGGATGGGCAACTCCCATTGAGTGTAAATTTGATACTGTATTAGTAGTTTTTAAGGTCGCTTGGCCTACCCCAACGCACACCTTAAGTGTACTAGTATTTGTCTGCGCCTACAGGCTTGCTTGTGTTAATTATAAAACTATGATTTTTTACAAATTAGGCTTTTACTTAATTACAGTCTAGTATAAAAAAATATAGCATTTATATATATATATATATATATATATATAATTTGTTATCTAAATATTATAAAATAATATTTACCATATATACATATAACTTCCAGGTTGAGCTTATTAGGGGTTAATTGCTTAACTTGTATCTAGTTAATAATTCGATTGAGTGTGGATTTAACCCCATCTAATTTGATTAAAATCCAAAAGTTATTATTTTGTATATATGAAATTATACATATATTCACTTGTACTTTAGAATTCAAAATCCAACATAATAACAATCAGATGTGGATGTTATGTGATGTTGATGTGGATATAGCTAGATTTTATTTGAATCCGATCCGCTTACAGCTGTACTACCCACATTATGTGTAGGTTTGGTGTATTTTTGAGTATGACTTAAAAGAAAATAGTTGCTTGAGATTGGAAAGTTATACATATAATCGGATTATGCTAAGTTATAAATAATTTGTTGCTTGAGCCAGAAAATCTATAGATCTAATCGGGTTATCCTATCAATACTAATTTTTACTAATTCTTAATTTTTAATAGTTGTTAAATAAAACCTACTAAAATTTAATATTATTTATTAACTTTACTAATTTGTTTTATTAATTTTACATCCCTAGTTCCCTACTACCTGCATTATGTGTGGGCTTGGTGTAGATCTAAGCTAGACCTAGCTTAGAAGGAAATATTTGGTTGAGCCCAAGGTTGGGCTAAGTTATAAAATGGTCATCCCTAAGAAAATATTTTTATTTATTATTATTAATTTTAATTATTGTATTAATATTAAATATATTTAAGTATAATTAAATTGTATTTTACTAATTAATTTTTATCAAGTTCTTAACTTTTAATAGTTAATAGATAAAAGCTTGCTAAGTTTTAATATTTTTATTAATTATAGTTAGTAGGTTTCAAATTATATATAGATTGTTGCTAATATTATTATTATTGTATGTGTTAAAATATGTTGCATCATATATCACACATTACGGGTTTCTAGATGAACCACGGTCGTTTTTGAAAATGGGTCAATACAAACCCATTTAACTTGTCTTCTTCGTCTGAGTGATAAAATGGGTTCTATATTTTAAATCTTCATTAATTTTTTTTATTTTTATATCATTTTTAATATGTCATCTATTTTATATAAGTCTCTTGTGTAGTACGAGCATTATACACAATAAAGTCTCAATTCATAAAGATTAATTAATTAAAAATACATTAATACAAAGTTATCTAATAAAATAAAAAGCATAAATAAAATAAAATACAACATTAAAACACATTCATACTAGTGGGGACCTGTGCAATGCACAGGCTTTGTTAATAGAATTTGAGGCAAAAGGAGATAAGAGTGCAACTTTGGTGGCTCCAACTCGAGTCTGACCTGTCTCAATCAAAGCTTTTTGCACTGATTAGGGTTCA
This sequence comes from Nelumbo nucifera, assembly GCF_055504915.1. Lineage (NCBI taxonomy): Eukaryota > Viridiplantae > Streptophyta > Magnoliopsida > Proteales > Nelumbonaceae > Nelumbo > Nelumbo nucifera. The sequence continues at coordinate 139,136,549 of NC_142649.1, read as the reverse complement.
TTTTTTGAACTTCAAGTTGGGTTTAGACCAAAAACTTAGGCCCAACCTAAACTTAGGTAGGGCATGGGTTGAGACCTTGGGTAGCCTGAGCCCGACCTGACCTAATCTGAGTCCTTCCAACATTTTTATACACATACCTACTTATTATCAATCTATTCTACATTGAAATTGGGCTACAAATATCAACATGCTCAATCCCAAGTCTAGCTCGAGATGTTGAGTTAGCTTAGGTTGGGCCTAGGTTGATAAACTCATGCTCAACATTGAGTTGGGCTGACCCTAAGCTTGAGGTGTGAGACTTAGGGTAGGGCTTGGGTTAACCGTCAACCTAACCAAACCCACCTAAGTTGCACACCAAGAAGGAGCGTTGTGACATTCCTAATTAAATTTAAAACTAATATTTTTTTTTTAAGTTTTTAATTTTACCAACAAATTTGTTGTATCATTCTATGTTTTAAATAAAATATAAATGGACATCATATTATAAGATTTAATTTTGAAACTAAAATTTTCTTACTCTTTGTTGTTTTATTAATAAACATGTATTAATTTGTACTAATTTATTTTTATGAAAATTTTGGAAAAGATTATTATGTTCGTGTAGTTTCGAAAAGTTATTGAATTTTTTAAATTATTATTAAATAATTTATTTTCCTTTTAAATAGTTTATTTACAAAGTTACACCAATTTATCTTTTTTAAATATAAGATAGTCAATAATTTCCTTTTCCAAAACTATACTAATTTATCTTTTGAGGAAAATTTTCAAAAGTACAATAATTTTTTTACTGAAAATGTAAAATGAATATATTGATATTTATTAAAATTATTTTTCCAATGAAAATTACTAAATGTTTTTAATTATTATCTTATAATATCATGAAATATTAACAATTTGATCAAAATTACTTAAAATATCAATAACTAATTGTTGCTCAAAAATGACTGAAAATGTACAAAATAAATTTATATTTATTGAAATAAAATTTCCAATAAAAATTACTGATACATTTTAATTGATTTTTATTAATATTTTAATTAATTATTGTTATCAATAATTAATTTTCAAAAATTTAAGAAATTAAACTTCCAAAATCAGTCATTTTCTGCAAATAAATTTTCAGTAATTTATAAATTAGCAAATTTTACTAATTTAATAATCACAAAAATTATTTAGCAATAACAACCAAAAAAATTTAGGGATAGTCAAATGTAGTGATTACTAAATACCAAATATAACTCATTACCGAATTTCAATATTTTAATAATTAAAAAAACTATTATGCAGAAATTACCAAAAACATTTAGGGATATTCAAATGTAGTGATTATTAATAAGTAATAATAGTTTAAAATAAAGAATAATTTTCTGAATTAGATAATTCACTGAATTAGTAATTAATAATTGCTAAGAATTATAGTAATTTTTAATAAATTACAATAATTATTTAGTATTTATATAGTAATAATTAGTAATTAAGTACTGATAATTATTGATAATTTATATTTAGTGAAATAAATCTTCCAATCAAAATTTACTGATAATTTTTAATTATTATCTGATAATATCATTAAATAGTAATAAACTGATATTTAATTAATTTTTAATTAAATATTGGATAATATCATTGAATATTAATCAGTAATTTTTAATTAATTTTTGACTTCTGAAATTAAATTTCTTAATTTTCAGTAATTAAATTTTCCTATTTACCAAAATTACAAAAATATAAAAAAAATTCCCAATTATTTTAAGTAATTAATAAATTAGCAAAATAAACTAATTTAATAATTAGAAAGTTATTTTACAATAACAATAAAAAATATTAAGGGATAATTAAATGTTGGCATTTTGGGAATCGGGTGTTAGATGGGTGAGGTAGAATCCGGGTTGGATCCGACCCGCCAGTCCCATCTTCTTAACCCGTTAATAACCATGCACGGTGCGACCATCGATCCCAACAATCAAAGCAAGATGACTTAGTAAAATCCTCTATTGCCAAATCATGGATCCCAGTTATTAATGACGCTCTAATCGAATTGTGAGACTTTGGTTCTTGTCTCGTTATAAGTTAGAACTTAAGGATACAGAGGTACGAACTGGAAACCATTACAGTAGCCATTAACAATCAGACCTCTATAGTGGGAGAGCATGGGTAAAACTAACCTGTATGAAACAAGGATGAATACTATGAAATAGACCGGAAAAACCGACAAATGGTGATGATTAAAAAAATTGAAAATTGAAAAATTTCTTCTCTTCGGACGTGATAGAGCTTGTTTAGCACGACTCTAGGAAAGGCCCGAAACAGAGAAATAGTCATCTGACGTGGCCAATTGAGAAAAATACAGAAATTTGATTTGTTAATGGGTTTGGACGTGAGTAATTCAATTTGATTGATAGAAACGAAATAACGTGGATTACAAAAGTTGAAAAAATCAAAAAAAGGGAGAGAAATTTTTCAAAAAAAAAAAAGTTATGAACAAGAGGAATCTTTGGAGGCTCAAATTAATAAATAAGAAACCTAAAATCCATGTGATCATATGCTGACTTTTGTAATTTTGGGTTGGGACTGGTTCAATTATTGATCGTTAACGGTTGAATAAATGCAATAAGCGACGAATTATTGGGGGCCTCAAGCCAAATATATATGGGCCCCCATCTAGATTGAAGCCAGATGAACACCCATCGGGTATATAGCAATACAAGTTTTGAGTTAGCGTTACAGTGAGGGCTATTCTCATGGCATCGGTGGTGGACCAAATAGGCAGAGGATTACGAACAATGCTTAAAAAAAGTGAGCCGTTTATGAAAAGGATGACTAATTTATTTTATGTGAATTTTAGAGTTCAATATTAGGAGGTGAGGTCACTGTGCCAACTGGCTCAGTTGGTATCTTAGCAGGTTTTAGCGGAGAATTGGAATCAAAATCCGCTGTGTCCAGACTCCAGAGATGAGGTGGTTAAAAGGCGCCAAATCATTTTCAGCTCTTTTTGGTTACATGACTTGTTCATTACTTTAATTACGACGTGGCATTATAGGCTCCATTTCGAATACGAAAATTTATGACATTAGGTTATAGTACCCCTAAACTAAGCTTTAGGGGGTATTCAGTATTCTTCAATGTGAATTTTTTTTTTTTCTTTGGTCAAAATGTATATTATTTATTTATTTTTTGCTGATGCAGGGGGTGTTTGGCTATGTATATGGTATTGCAAAAAGAAAAAAAAAAAGAGTACAAATTTGATATGGACTCACTGAGAAAAGGACCAATTTTGGTCCTCACATCATCTATTTACTTAGAATTATAAAGGAATGAAACCCTCAAATTATCGGTTGTCTTTCTAGCATTCCCTTTTTCTTTTTTCTTTTTTTTTTTGATTTACCAAAGAAATAAAATTGCAATATCTCTTGTCCTCTTTCCTAACCCGAAATTAACCCCTTTCTCTGTCCTCTGAAACCCTCACTGTCCTGGCCCCCTTCCTCTCCCTGTCTCCCTCCAATGATCAATCGTGATCTTCATTCTCAAACCTGCTTTTCTATTTCTCTCTCTCCCACTCTCAAACCTTCTCACTAACACAATAATGATGGGTGTTCTTAAATAGATCACAGCTTAGACATTTAAAGTTTGGTGATGAAATGGGGATCCGTCTTTCCACTTCATTCCACTGGTTGCACTTAGTATTATTGTCTGGGATACAATTAGTTTAATAAAATGATTTGTTTTTTTTTTTTCTTCGTACAAAAGAAACAGGGAGTAGTTATTGGATCAGAACTTAGATCTTGCCTTTTTTTTGCTTAAGAAACCATTCAGTTTTCTCATTTACCGATTCTCTTCCTCTTTATTTGCAACTACTACTACCATTGTAAAGAAAGAGAGGCAGGTCTAGCATTCAAAATTATATATATATATATATATATATAAGCATTTTCTTGTTTTTTTTTTTTAATCTTTTGACTTCATAATGTTATTCAAAACGACATGACAACTTGTGAATGAAGAACCGAAAAGGGTTCCTTTTCATTGCGTGTAAATTGAATTTTTAACACTTCGCAAAATATATCTTTCAATAGGAAAAAATATTAAAAATGAAAATTGGATAAAAGAAACTACAGTGGAACCCAGCTAAGGGTTTCCTGTTTGGGCTAGAATGAGCCTAACGTGTTGGACCCAAGCTCAGCCCTAAAATTTGTAGGCTTAGAATCAGGTCGAGACTTGACAAAAAAATCTAAGCCCAAACCCAAAATTTGCAGTGCGGTATGAAAATGATCACCCCGCCCAGCACATAGCAATGTAAACGGTCCTACATCCCACAGAAATAGCTGCACAAAACTGCTCACAAGAACTCGGCCCAAAATCATCAACACAAATTTTAAAACTCAACCTCCAAAAAAAGAAAAAAGAAAAAAACACCATGCTTCTATAAGGCCAGCCCAATGAATGGTTTTCTACTCAAATCTGGCCCACCACCTTTCCTATCCAAACTAGATAAGGCAAACTATTCAAACCAAATGCTATTCTGGGCTTTCAAAAAGGGCTGTTAAAGTATAAACAGCTAAATTTTGTTTACGCGAAGGCTCCATTTGGTTTGTAGGATGGGAATGAGAAAAAGGGAATATTTCAAAAGTATTCATTTTTTCTCTTATTTGTTTTAAGGAAAATAGGGGAATTGATTGAAAAAAACGTGGGATGCAAGACCTCACAATCGTCTAATCGGAATCACACTAAAACAATGCGACCCCAGTGGAAAAAACTCGAAAAAACACGAGTTTTCTTCATTCCCTTGAAGAAGGGGGATGGGCCTTCTTCTTCAACCTCTCAAAAAAACTCAAGAAACTCTTCTTCTTCAACCTCTGAGAACTCTGTGAATAGATACAACCACAGCAGACGCCATTAGAAGTCTTGTCAGACGAAGCTCACACCGGAATCATCTCCTCTGTTGTCAATCTCTTCCGTACAAACTTCTAGTCATCACCGCTGCTAGTGAGGATGAGAGAACCATTGTAATAGTTTCTTCCAGGCTGACATCATCTCCTATGTTTTGTGTTGGATACTTTTCTTATTATTTGTCCATATAAAACTAAACAATGAAAAGTTAAATTTTTATACATTTCCTTCCCGTCCCATCCCATCCCATTTCACCCAAATCATGGTACAAACTATAATTGCATGACTCCTCCTCCGGTCCTCCCTTAAAAAAAAAAACGGTACGTCCTATTCATGGGTCCTCACCATGATTGTGATTTGTCAAAGCCACCTCTTCAGAAAGTACAAAAGTTATATCATCCATGGTTTATAGGAGCATTTCCACTTTTTTCAAAAAGGAGAAAAAGCTTTTTCCAAGATGAAGATGGAATATCAGTGGTCATGGGCAACTCTCAATTCTGTCGACTAGGCTGCTAGCAATTTTTGATGGTGGTATGATGCCATTCATTGATTGCAAGTAGTATATCAGCCTTGCCTGAAAAGTTTAAAAAAACATCATATATACTATAGACACGCATTAAACATGCCCAAAATTAAAGCCAAAACATGTAGATCTAGTAAGATTAAGAGGCTTATTTTTATCAGGTCATGGCAGGGCCATAATGTTGGACTCGATAAATTTAGACCCCCAAGCAGCTTCCACGAAAGAGAACCTCCCAACCTAAGGGCCACAAGTTTCCAGAGTAGAAAGCCAAGCTCATCCCGACATTATAAAACCCTCTTATCTCCAACTCTGGTTTAACACTAACGCCTTAATCCGCTCTCCTTCCACAAGCTTTTGCATATCTTTCTCTTTGCTCCATATCATTGTTCTTGCTATCCATCCCATCCATAGTTTCTAACTTCCATTCTGGGTTCAATGGCTGAAGAGGATGACTTCATGTTTGAAGATTACTTTCCATCAATGGTGACTAGTATGGGTGTTGATCGATTTATCGCAGAACTTTGTTATGGCTTCTGTCTGCTAATGGATCATGCAAAGGGTCTCATCACATTCGAGAGTCTGAAGCGGAACACTTTTCTCTTGGGAGTGCAAGACTTGGGCGACGACGAACTCTTCTGCATGTTAAAACAAGGAGATTTGGATGGTGATGGGGCACTGAATCAAAAAGAGTTTTGCGTTCTCATGTGCACGTTGAGCCTCAATTTCATGAATGGATCAAAAAGGTTATTGGAACAAACTATCTGATGAGCAATTCTGAATTGAAATGAGCTTTAGGGTTTCAATTATGCTTCTATTGTCTTATGACGTTTCATCTTCTGTCTTTATTGTAATAAATGCATGGTTATTGTACTCATTTGTCCCATTCAAAGTTAAAAAATAAAAAAAGGGAAAAGTTGCTATTTCTCGTCTGTAAGGGGAGAGACACTGCGTTTATCTGCCTTCAAATTCGAAACTTGGTTTTACTTCGAAAACTAAACAGAAAAAACAGTACACTAATTATGGAGAATTCATTCCTGGTACTTGCATATTCAAATGCAAGACTTAAAATAGAATCTAAAATTAGAAACGCTACTTAAACTCAACACCAGGTTGTAGCTTCTATACAGTATACAATTTTTTTTGATAGACAAGCTTCCATAGAGCATCTAATTAAGGTGATTGTAATAATGCCTGTATTTGGAGATTCCTTAGCCCTTGAGTTGCTCTTAGTAAACCCCTGTTAGTATCCCCATTCATTGAATTTGAGGGATTTATGGTTTATATTTCTAGGACTAGGAAGAGCTTTTATAGAGATGGTTAAGGTTTGACATTTAGAAATGAAAATGTGGAAGGACATAATCAATGTAGTGGAAGATGAAAGGAAAAGGTTGAGATATAATTCACTCATTTACAGTTTGCAGTTTTGGTCTTTATATAGATAATGAATAAAAAATAATCCCATTAATTGGGATTATAGAAAAAGATTTTTTTTTAACAATTAATGCAACATGGATGTTATGACCTAAAGCGTTGTAATATACTAATATTCTACTTTCCTTCTCCTTTCTCCTTGTTTCATTTTTTGTCTTCCTAATAAAATTTTCATTTTAATATCAATTAATGAATAAATAAACACGAAATAATGTTGATCATTATGACTTGATATGGATTCCATATTATTATTGCCATTAATATATATAGCGCATAATTTATTGATGCTGTATGATATATATTCTCGTGGTTTTGCAGAGGGGTTTCGGCAAATAAAGAATGAATTCTTAAAGTGATGCTTGCTGGAAAAAAAAATGTCTACACAAAAGGTTAGAGAATAAACGTATCTCTCCAAAATGAATCGCAATTTTTATTATAGAATTTGTACTCTATGAATAATGAAATGTCTTTTCCTTTTTTTTTTGGGGGGGGGGGGGTGGGGTGGGGGGTGCATGAATAAAGAATGTATGTCATATGCAAGAACTGATGATGCAAAAATATATTACATATATCGACAATGGAACTATGTATTAATCCCATTATCTATGAAATGAATCATATTATATTATATGTTCTCATAAGATGAACAAGAATCAGGGAAAATGTGTCTTTCAGTAAATATATATATATGCAGCCTGCTTTGCAATGGAAGGATTGCAACTTCAGTTCACTACTAAATTCTTTTGTGTTTGCTTTTAATATTCCAATCAACAAACAAAAACTACGAAACCCCCTACTATGAAAAACTGAATTACTTGTGTGTTGATCTCTGTTTCCAGAATTTCAATCGTTTTTTCCCCTGTATGAAGAACAAATCCCTCTTTTGTTCCTGCAATCAAATTTCCTGTTGGAATTATCTCACACATACCTTGATCTCTTAAAAACATGGATCCATTTAAAGAGAATAGAGCAATGCAACATGATATCCAATATCTGAATTCAGTAACTACTTTCGGCTCCCTATCTTAATTATTCTATACAGATCAAAGAATAAACTAGATCGATCACAGGTTTGAGAATTCTAGGATTATGCATGGATAGCCAATACCTAGAATACCTTTTGTAGCCTATTGATTGCAGAAAGGCATTGCGATAGGGAGATTAATGGTAAAAAACACCCATTCTGGTTACGCTCATCAATTTTCAGAAGCAGCTTGGACTAGTAAAATAAAAAGGTAGGGGGTCTCTTCAAACGTAGGACCAATAAGTAATGATCCCACCCCATGTAGCATATATACGCTATTGCTGATTTGTCTAGAGTTAGTTATTGATTCACCACCAAATTAGACAATTTAAGCATTCACTCAATAGTATAATCTGACTTTCCCACACGAGAGGTTTAACTTTAACCCAAGATTTTACGTTTTAATTTGTTGGATGACGTCCAGTGAAAAACCTGCTGTTGAAGAAGAAATGCTATCGATGATTGAAAAAGAGCACGAAAACAACATTTTTTGTGAAAAAGAAAAGATCAAAACAGCTTCTAGATGTGCTTTTCCTTTGACGCCAATTAAATATATATAGTCAAACAGTACAATATTGAAGAATGATCTTCTAAAAACAGCAGAAGAAAAACGAAATCGATTAGTGTTAAACAACAACATGCTACGTACAGTTTTGTAAAACTAAGATGTTGCTTAATTTGTAGGTCAGAAGACTAATAAAGAAGAAACGAGAATATAATTGAATATACCAAGAGCAGAAGAGGACACGAGAATTAATATACAAAAAAATAGATAGAGGACAATAGCGCGCGCATTAATTAATTTGAACTGTCCATCTCTCGTCCTTGTCAAAACAATTGACAAGTAGAGAAAACCAACAATTGAAGAATGATTCTTCCAAACCCAACCCAAGTGTAATAAAACAAAGCAATTGACAAGTAGAGAAAACCCAAAGAAATAAAACAAAGCAATTATTTATTTATTTTTCCTTTCTTGTTCTTCTTAATTAGAAGGCATATTTTATAATCAGCGAGGATGTTGGACTACGGAGAACTGTTTTTATTTTCAAATTTTAATGAATTAAATGAGTCATCTCCCACCATGCATGGTTTGTTTACTGATTTTTGAGAATCCATATATCAACTATGAGAAAACTTGTAGATTCTGCCAAGTAAATAGCAGGCGTCCAAGTTAATTAGGAATTAGGACAGGATGGGCTAGACCCAAATCTATCTGCAGGTCCCATCCCGTTATATATGTACGTATCTTGTGAATTTGCATTTGGTTCAATACCAAACTCAGGGTAGAAACTCAGTCCAAATCCTGAAACCCATTCCACTCAATTAGTACTATTTATTTTTGACATTAGACTGGTCCAGCTAGCGCAATACATAATTAATACTTCCAATAATGATTTACAATTTACATAATTTTTTGTGTCTAAATTTAATTTGAAGGCCTGATATTTGTTATTAATTAAAAGGATAATCCACCCACAATTAATTATGTTTTTAAGAACACCTATAATATCTTTGTTGGTAACAATATTTAGACACCGTGTAAATTAAACCTTACCAAAACACTGTTGTATTAGCACAAATACCTCGGGTATGTTTTGTCCTTTGCTTAATAAACTTTTGCATTCCTTTCTATGTTCCAGCACCGGGGGTTGGGTGACTTGGGTCTATTGGTTATACATATCCAGTTTGTTCGAACCTAGAAACAGAATCGCATTTCCCCTGGGCTGGCATGCAGGTCAATGCTTTAATTGTTTGCATCAAATGAGTCAAAATGTTACATTACAAATATACAAAATTAAAAAAAATGTAAAATAATGAGATTTTATTGATCTCTAATATTATATATTTATCATATTAAATAAAAATAAGTGACATTATTATTAACAATGAAAATAGTTAAACATTTAAAAAAATAAAATTTCTACTCAAGACCAATATTAGGGGAGAAACTTGGCCAGATGGTATATTCAAGGTTAAGTGGTGCAACCATAGATTGAAAACATTGATAATATCACAAGTCAATTGGGAGAATACTCATAATTCATTTCCGTAAGGGCATGCATAGTGTTTGGGTTATGGTTGAGCTGGCCCCAATTGCCATGTGTTATTCCCATGGCCGCCTTATCACCTCAGCCATGTCAGCACCACGTCACCTTCACGACCCTCCTTATCACTTCGGCCACATCAGCACCATGTCATATGGATAAGCGCAACCAAAACAAGAGAACGTCGCACGAATGAGGACAAATCCGTTGGGGATTAGGTCTTATCCCGAAGACTTCGGCGAATAACTTCATCCCGACAACCCCAGAAGCCTCATCCAACTAAGACACGGATCTTTGGCTATAAAAAAGAACCTCCCGCTCAAGGTAAGGGATCCAACTTTTGACTTCCATACCGTTACTCTGCTTGGACCGGCATTGTTCTCTAACTGCTCCACTTGATCGACCACCTTTCTCAACTGACATGAGCATGGGAGTACCTACCTGGGGATAACCCCTCGGGCCTCTAACTATCTTCTTGGTTTCATATCTTGGAGTGCGGCTTCATCCTTTCACCTCGGCTCTGCCCAGTTGGCAGGATTATCTGACTGCAACCTCGGTTCAAGAACCACCTCAGATCGAGCAGCATTAGATTGGCGCCGTCTATGGGAATCGTACGAAAAACCATTCCTAATCTTCTCTCTACACGACCAAGAAAGATGCCAAGAAACGCTTCGGAACGATCAACAGGTCGATCCCCATCTCAGGGATCTTGCTCTCACCACAACCCTCCACTACGCGAGTCTCAGCAATAGCCTCCGCCTCAGGCCATGGTCGATCCCGCCTAGTTTCAGGTGATGCAACAAAAGTTGACCAGATCATGGCCATGATGCAAATGCTGGGTTGCTTGGCACAACCTATGCAGACCGTCCCTCCTCTTGTCCCGACGCTTACTACGGCTCATCCTCGCCTTAAAGACCCCAAAAGGTGTCGGCCAAACAAGAGGAAGGCACGGTCTGAACAAGAAAGACAAACATCAAGAAAATCGGGCTCCTCAAGCCAGTCTTGTGGACATGACGATCGCAGCAAATTGCACCAAACCACTTGTGTACCCACCAAAGAAAGGTTCAACAAACGGACGCCGCCCCACTAGCTTTCCATTACCGAGTCTAATTCCTTCAAAGACTGCCCAGCGGTCCTCAAGAAGGAGAAGATCACACTTGTGGTACCAGTTCACAGCCAACCAAAAGCACTAGAAGACTTTGGCAAACCTCATGCAAGTGTGAAAGAGGAAGGGAGAGTCTCTGAGAGAGTACCTAGCGAGATTCAATGCCGAGGTCTTGCAAGTCCGATCGTTGAACTAGTCAATAGCCATCATAGCCATCCAACATGACCTATGTCCCTCTCCGTTCGACTTCTCCATCTCAAAGAACCCTCCAAAGACCATAGCCACATTGATGACCTATGCTCAAAAGTACATCAATGCAGAAAAGGCACAAGCACAAATGAGGGAGGAGGAAGAACGACCAGATAGGAAGAGATGTCAGCTGGCTCGAGACAACAAGAGGTAGGACCGCCAATAGAGGTCGAGGACTCCACCTCTAGCCGAATGGAATTTCATGCCGCTGACTACACTGGGTCTGAAATTTGATGTAGATTCGTGACAACAAGTACGTCAGATGGCCCGAGAAGATGAATACTTAGAGCAATAAAAGGAATCGGGACAAGTACTGCGAGTTCCACCGAGACCACGACCACGAGACCAATAACTGTCATGACCTGAAGCACCACCTCGAAGACCTAATCAGTCGCGGCTACCTTGGGGGCTTCATTAACATAAAATAAGACAGGCCAAAGGAGGAACCACGCCCCAGACCCCTAGGTCAAGCTCCCTCAGCTGGAGTCATTGTTGTGCTCTCAAGAGGGATGGCCTCCGGAGGGGAAAGCAACTCGGCCCGAAAGGCATATGCACGTCTGTTGGAAATTGATGACAGAGAGCAGAAGAGAAGATGAGAGGACCCGATCACCTTCACCGACAACGATCTCAGGAGGTCCAGACCCTGCACAACGACACACTAGTGATCATGGCCAAGATAGCCAACTTTGAAGTATGACGCATCCTAGTAGACATAGGGAGCTCAACCAATATCTTATTCAAAGACGCCTTTGAATAGCTCGGCATTAGCAAGGACCGCCTCACCCCAGTCAACACTCCCCTGATGGGTTTCTCCGAGGAGTCGCTCATGCCTAGAGGGAAGATTTCACTGCCCTTGTTGATCGAAGATGGTGAGATAACCTCTACGGCAATGGTGGACTTCATCGTCGTCCGCTATCTCTCATCCTACAACACCATCCTTGGTCGGCCAACCTTGAATGCTCTATAGGCCTCTATCTCCATAATCCATTTTGCCATGAAGTTCCCGACCTCGTACAAAGTGGAAGTGGTGTGTGGAGACCAGAGGGCAGCACGACAATGCTACCTGACGTCTTGCCAAGGAAAGCGCCCAGCCATAGAAACCCTAACGACAGAGAGTATCAATCAATGGAATGAACTAAAGGCACAGTGCAACTAGCTTGTCGAAGACCTCATCCAGGTGCCGCTCTCTGAAGAAGACCCCAAGAAGACTATCTAGGTCGAATCTCTCCTGGATGATCCTCTTTGGGAAGACCTGGTGCAGTTGTTGAGGGACCATGTTGACGTGTTCACTTGTTAGGTGGCAGATATGCCGGGGATTGACCCCAAGGTCATCACCCATCACTTAAATTCTGACGCACACTATCGACCCATCATGTAGAAGAAGAGGAGCATCGCCATAGAACGGTGGCAGGTGATCAACGAGGTTCAGAAACTGCTTGACACCGGCTTCATCCAGGAAGTAAAATACTCGGGCTGGCTGGCCAACATGGTAATGGTGTAGAAGGCCAACAGGAAGTGGAGAATCTGCATTGACTTCACCTACCTAAACAAGGTTTGTCCCAAGGACAGCTTCCCCCTACCGAAGATTGATCAGCTCATCGATGCAACTAGGAGAAAACGGCCTTCATCACTAACCATGGACTATACTTCTACAAGGCAATGCCATTCGGCCTCAAGAATGCCAGTGCTACTTATTAGTGGATGGTGAACGAGGTGTTCAAGGATCAGCTCGGCTGCAATGTTGAAGCATATGTCGATGACATGTTGGTGAAAAGCAAGTACAAAATGAAGCTGAATCCGACTAAATATGCTTTCGAGGTCGGCTTTGGTAAATTCCTGGGGTTCATAGTTACATAGCGAGGAATTGAAGACAATCCAAAGAAGATCCAGGCCCTCCTCGGCATGTAGTCACCCCGGACCTATAAAGAAGTGCAATGCCTCACAGGACGGGTAGCCACCCTTAGCAGGTTCATGTCCAAGTCAGTGGACCGATGCCTGCCCTTCTTCAAGGCCCTAAAAGGATGAAAGACTTCCAATGGACCGAGGAATGTGAACGGTCCTTCCAGGAGCTAAAGAGACACCTAAGCTCGCTGCCTTTCCTCACAAAGCCGAGACTTGGGGACGAGCTATTGCTCTACCTCTCAGTCGGAGATGAGGTGCTCAGCTCAGTACTGGTCAAGGAGGAAGACCAGGTACAAAGGCCGATCTACTAAACTAGCAAAGTTCTCAACGACGTAGAAAATGGGTACACAAACCTAAAGAAGGTAGCCCTAGCCCTAGTCACCTCGGCAAGAAAGCTTAGACCATATTTCCAAGCCCACAACATCTGAGTGCTTACCGACCAACCTCTCAAGCAAGTGCTACGGAGATCGGAAGCATTCGACCACCTAGTCAAGTGGTGCGTGGAGTTGAGTGAGTTCGTCATCGACTATGCACCTCGGCCCGCAATCAAGGCACAAGCCTTGGCTGACTTTTTTATGGAATGCACTTTCATAATATAAGACCCGACCCTAGCACCGCAAACATGGACTCTCCATGTGGACGGTTCATCCAACAAACAAGGTAGTGGGGCCGCGCTGATCTTCCTCAGCCCAAACAACATGGTATTAAAGCACGTCCTCAGGTTCGAGTTCAAGGCCTCCAACAACGAACCTGAGTACGAAGCTCTAATCGTTGGACTTCGACTGGCCCTAGAACTTGGTGCTCGGCGAGTCGAAGCCTTTAGTAACTCAGCTGGTAGTCAACCAGATCCACAGCCAGTTCGAGACACAGACCCCGACCGTGGTGAGTTACCTGCAAAGGGTGTAAGAGCTCATCCAACGTCTTGACCACTTCACTATACAACAAACCTCTCGAGCTGAAAACATCTAAGTAGATGCACTCTCGAAGCTAGCTAGCTCACCACAGGCCGACCTCGACTCAATAGTCTGGATGAACATGAAGTAGGATGCAACCCAGCTTGATAGAAAGTGCAACTGCTATCAAAGGCATTCCAATCTTCATCACCAACCAATCGTCCCCTTGAAGCCGATCACTAGCCCGTGGCCCTTTGCACAGTGGGGAATGGATATCCTCAGCCCCTTCCCTACCTTGGTCAGGCAAAAGGAAGTTTCTATTGGTTGTAGTGGACTACTTCACCAAGTGGGTGGAAACCGAGGCCCTAGCATGCATTACTACACAGAATGCCCGAAATTTCTTCTGGCAATGTATTGTCTGTTGATTCGGCATACCTCGGGCCCTCATCACCGATAATGGTGCATAGTTCACTAACCAGAAGTTTAAAGGCTTTTGTGCCAACTTGAAGATCGACCACCGGACCAAGGTCGTACACCAACCTCAGAGTAGTGGACCGACCGAAGTGACCAACCGAACCGTACTGCACGGCCTGAAAACTAGACTTGATTAGTTTAAGGGAAGGTGGGTCGAGGAACTGCCTAGCATCCTCTAGGCATACAGGACTACACTGCGGACAGCTACTGGAGAGATGCCCTTCAACCTAACCTATAGGGTCGAAGCCATGATCCTTGTGGAAATAGGCTTGCCAATTCTCCAAACTAAGTTCTACGATGAGGAGTAGAACAACGAAGACCTTCGTGCAAAGCTCGATTTGGTAGAAGAAGCACGTGACCGAGCATACCTCAAGATGTCAGCATAGCAGCAAAGAATGGCCAAGTACTATGACTCCAAAGTCCGAAAAAGGGAGTTCAAGATCAGCGACCTCGTACTTCGCAAAGTCATTGCCTGCACCAAGAGAAGGAAAGCTCCGACTGCACTAGGAAGGACCATATAGAGTCACCAAAGTACTCGGACCTGGTACCTACAGGCTAGAAGACCTCAACAGGAAGCCCGTACTGAGGAGTTGGAATACTGAGAACCTAAGAATGTACTACCAGTGGTTCTACATCAATAAAGAAACGTTTCTCATAGTTAGTTGTTCAACACACACTGCATGGCACACACTACATGGCACACACCGCCCAGCATACCACACAACGCACGCCGCGCAACACATTGTCCAACCGAACTCTCAACAGCTAGGCCGCTCGCGCATTGACTCGACTGACCTATAATGGCCAGAGCCTGCAACACATAGCCACACGTTAACCCGATAGTACATAGCCAACCAATCTAGTTGACTCGGATGTTGATAGCCAAAGGCTAAAGCGTAGAAGAACGCTTCCGCCCCCAAAGGCCAGAGGGTGGCCATCGAACTCCGCGCACCCTACTAATGAACCATCATATTAGATCTAGCTGAGGAATAGCTAGCCCACTAAGAGCACAAAACTCCTAGAGACCATGTGCAACTGAGCATCCCCCAAAGAGATGAGAGATTGGAAAGCACTTCAGCTAGGAAAGCCAAAGACTAAAGATCTTGGCTACCATGGACCTCGGCCAAGATAAGACTGAGGCCTATATCTTAATTTAGCAAAGAAAAAGAAGAGGTAAAGGATACAAAAATCTCAGAACTAGAACATCTTTTCCATTAATCATCAAAAAGTTTGTACAAGGATAAAGGCTTGGCATACCGAGTCGTTTACATCATAAGCAAAAAAAAGAGAAAAGACAAACATCAGAAAAGCAAAATAAAGCCAAATTAGCAGCAACAACAAACAAACACCTCAGTACTCTGTGGGCTGGTCCTCAGCCTCCTCGGGCACATCAATGGTGGTCATGTTATCCTCGACCGGGGGGGGGGGGGTGTTAGGATCATAAGGACCCAAGCCTTGCATGGCCTCGGCAATGTCGGGGAACCGACACAGAGATGGAACCCCGTCTCCCAGGAGCGTGCGATAAAGTCATCCATCTCATGTTTATATTCCTCAAAGGCCTTGAATTGTGCAACTACCTCCTCCCTTACCCGGGTTTCCCTTTCGTCGACCTCCCTCTGTAGCTTCTCCTGCACCTCCTTCATCTCAGAGATGCACGCCCCTTCAACTTGCAAACGGTTTTGGACTGCTCATCAATTCCATGCTTTAGCTCAGCCACCTCAGCTTCTAGCGCGACTAACTATGCACCCGCAACTTCAACCTCAGCCAAATGAGAAAGCAGACGTTTGACCTCGATGTGACTAGACTCGTAAAGGTACAACACTGACAGAAGACAGTCGACCACCGCGATCGCTGAGCAAGCATTCTACAAAAAGAAACTAACTGTCAGCACAACAATGTTAATCGACCAAAACAGAGTAAGAATAATCGGCATAAGCAAGGATTTACCGATGCGGCTTGAAGCACAAGTGCATTCTCTAGGATGCTTCTTGTAGACTCCGCCACCTCCCACCTCATGGCCAGTGTCAAAAGGCCGTAGAGAAGCTACTTGGCCACGCCCTCCATTCCTAGCCTGTCCTCGATTTGGACGTTCCACTGTGGCACGTGGATAGTCGGACTGCCGCCCTTCGGCATGTTGCCTTACGAGGAAGGGAGTGAATGGCCTCTCCTCCGGGGAGTCCGTTCGACAGACCTCGGCTGCACCACCTCGGATTGGGGCTGGGCCCCTTGAGCACTTTGGCTACGCCTGTCTTGCCCAGTCCTCATTTGACGAATGATCTCGTCACAACTCACCATCTCAATACCTGCATAGGACAAGTACCTAATCAATACAAGTCAAAAGCTCAGAAAAGAAAAGATCGCTAAATCTAGAGCAGTAAACAGACCAGCCTCTTCGCTCATTAGCCCGATGCGGATCAACATCGAGAAAGACGTGTAATGTATCACGTTAACTCCCCCGATCATTCCTATTGCCGCCCTCTCTTCCTCGGTGAGTTGAGCTAGCTCAGGCTGCTTCACCTTCGTCCTCAGCTTCTGGAACTCGGCCGATAGAGGCAGGCCTCCAGGACAATGCACAAAGAAGAAATTCCCCTTCTAGTGCTTCATTGAGGATGGGGTCCCAACCAACACCTTGATATGTTGCCGGGCCAAGAAGTAATAGTATTCCTGCTAGTGGTTCTTTAGTTGAAGGAAATAAAAGAGTATCCTCAGGGTAATCTCAATGTCATGGATGAAGCAGTACGGTAAGAAACCAATCAAGAACCTAAAAGAATTCGGCATCAAATATACTGGTAGTACCCCGTACCAACTAAACATCTCGACAAGCCCCTCGTGCAATAGGAACCTCAGCACGACTATCAGGCTGTGCTAATGCACATAGAGTTCACTTGGATGAGCATCCGTGGGCCTCTCATCGGTCCTCGAACACCTAAGTTCATATTCTTTAGGGATGTAGTACAAGGCCCGGATCCGGGCTATATCCCCGGGTGATAGAAAGCATGACATGGTCTCAAATCGGCAACTAGCACGTGGAGGAAGCTCGACCTCCTCGGTCGATAGCCTCGCCTTAGCCTCCTTGGCCTCGGCAATCCTCTCAGAATCGACCCCCTCAAAGTCCTTGGCCTCGACCCCCTGGCCATCGGCCTCACGAACATCGAGAGCGGCTGCCTCGACGAGAGACCCCAGCTTGGACTCATAATAGGAAGGAGCAGAAGAAGTAGAGGAAGTAGAAGAAGAGGAAGAAGAACGGGGAGATGAGGAAGACATCTTACCAAGTTTCAAAGATTAAGGCCGCGGAACTAAATCAAGCACCGAGCACCGAAGACTACTTCTCGCCGAGCTTTACAAGTACTTTCCCTTGCAAATGACAAAGGGGAAATGCTCTTCCCCCCTTTTTTATAGGACTCCTAACGACCCAAATCAAGGCAAGATCAATGGCATGGATCAAACACCACCTTCTGATAGCTTAGGAAGACGAAACGACACCATTGACCTTCGCACACATGTAGCCTTGGGAAGCCAAAATGTCGCTTCCGTCAGCATGATGCAAGCATCGAACCGGCCGGGCCACCCAAAAACCAGTTCAATCCTGAGGTCGTCCACCCAGATGGTGGGCTCAACCAACCTCAAACTTGAATTCCTCAACCGAGGACCGAAGAGCTCTTCCACGCCATCCCGTGGCCGAGCACTATGCTCCTTGACTTTGGAACTGGGGGAGTGGTGTTTGGGTTATGATTGACCTGGCCCCAAGTGCCACGTGTTGCTCCCATGGCCACCCCATCACTTCGGCCACATCACCTCCATGGCCCTCCTTATCACTTTGGCCATATCGACACCACGTTATATGGATATGCGTGACCAATATAGAAGGACGCCTCACAGATGAGGACAACTCCGCTAGGGATTAGGTCTTATCTCGAAGACCTCAGTGGATAACTTCAACCCGATAACCCTAGAAGCTTCATCTAACGAGGACATGGATCTTTGGCTATAAAAAGGGACCTCCCGTTCAAGGTAAGGGATCCAACCTTTGACTTCCATACCATTACTCTACTCGGACCAACACCGTTCTCTAACTGCTCGGCCCGACCGACCACCTTTCTCAACTGACTTGAGCATCAGAGTACCTACCTGGGGATAACTCTTCAAGCCTCTGACTGTCTTCTTGGTTTCAGATCTTAAAGTGTGGCTTCGTCCTTCCACCTCGGCTCCGCCTAGTTGACAGGATTATCTGACTGCAACCTCGGTTCAAGAACCACCTTGTATTGAACAACATCATATAGCAAGTATAAAATTTTCTAAAGACGTAGGATTTAACCTTCTCCCTTTTAAAATTATAGAAGAACAAGAAAAATGGTTACACTAATTATTGTTTTTCTTTTTTTTTCTAAGCTATGAAGGCAATGCAAATGTTATTAGTAAACGTGCTTAGGTTAAAAGAGAAATCTCAGTTTGGATGGAATACAAATACAAATATGTAGAATGCAAAACCTTATTGTACTCTTTCCAAACTGAGCCTAAGGGAATAAAAGTGATAAGAATACAACCACTAAAAACAAACTAATTAAGCTTACGGAACAAAAAGTAGGTAATCATGAGCAACGACCTGAGAATCCTCTATAAATGATGCAAAAATAATCTTAGACACGTCAAGAAAGAGAGCAAATAACTACCAACAACATTACAACAGAGATCAGTTCTGCAAGCGTGACTCCCTCAATTAGAAAGAACGAGACCAAGCCTATGGATTTACTGCTAGTTTTGATTGTAAATTCTAGTTTACCTTTGTTTTGAGTTGTAACTTTGTAAACTTACACGATGAGGCTATCTCAGGTTGACTGCTGCAGTGAAGCTATTAAGCAGTATGACAAAATTAACATAACTTGATCGAATGACAATCCTGCCTGCAGCCACCCTCGTTGTGTAGCCCCACGGAGCCTAAAACACAACACTCGGAATCTGCTACCTATAAGTTGTTCCCACATCTTTATTCACAGAGAATTACCATCTTGTATTGGGAACATCTTCCAACAAACAGGGTCGGAGCCAGGGGTGAAGCCCCTCTATGTTTTGAAAATCTTCACAATCCCTATTAATGATTCATTTATACTTTATTCATTCACCCTTATTTTATTAACTTTTAGCCCCCCTAATCTATGTTCATGACTATTTGACCCCTAGCATAAAATTGTAGCTCCGCCCCTACCAACAAATGACAAGAAAGATATTTTCAATACGCAGCCGTTATGTCTCGTGGGTAGAGATATATGGGAACAGTTCCTGGATAACAGATCCGAACCCAATAAGCTTATTAGCACTGTTGCATTTGCACTCGAAGATAAACTACCATTTATAGTCAAAACACTGTTGCCATGGTGCTAGTTTTCAGTGTAAATGTACTTTTGAGTTTTCATACAAGTAGGAATGGCAACGGGGAGCCTCTCCCCATCCCTGTTTCTACGAAAATCCTCGCTAATGGGAATAAGATTATCGTCTCCACAGGAATCCCCATTCTTCATGATTTTTTTATAATATTAGCCATTTTGTTTTTATTTTTTATTTTATTTAAAAAAATAAAAATAAAATAATTAAAATTTAGAATTCAATTAAAAAACATTCAAATATATTCAAAACCATATTTTTAAAAATATTAATATATAGATATATATGTACATAAGTATATATATAATGTATGCATATATATATATACTTATATATTAGTGAGGATCTCATGGAATGGAAAAATGAAAAAAATTGCCATCCTATATATAAGGAATTTGTGACAGTTTTTTCAGGTGCTCATCAATGGGAATTCTAACTTCTACCTAGATACCTGTATAGGTTGCATATGAAACGTTATTAAGGGGTGTTCAATAAGTATAGTTCTATTTGGTAACTGATAGATTGAAAGACCAAAACACTCCATTTACTTAAAAGAATAAAAGATCTAAAACTAAAAGCTTTGAAATCAAATGAAGCTTTCCTGGTTTTCGATTATTCAAAAACCCTCGTTAGCTTCCTTGTACATGTGCAACATCTAGCACATGTGTCATGCATTGCAACAATTTTATATAAAATGCTAATGTTTTAAAATTTGTTTATAATTAATAGGTGAAAATAATTATAAAGCATGTAAAGTACATTACTCAAAAGTAATACATACCATATAATTGAAAAATTAGAACAAATGTTGAAAAACTTAGTATTATATATTTATAATTTATGAAACAATAGTAACATCGATTTATATAATGATTGATAAAAAGCAATAAATGCGTTTGTGGGCCCATGCACCATATAATAATCATTTTGTTTTTAAACAAAACTTACCAAATGTACTTTCTATCTTGCTTTTTTCTAAGATCTATCTCAAAAGCGCGTGCCATCAAATGGTCTTGATCTTTAGGTTGTGTTTGGTGTAATTCGTATATATTTTCTTGAGTCCGGATCTGCCATCTCACATCGATCTCACAGTATGCCTTCACCATACTAGAATATCTATATTTATCATTTAGTGGGAGATGTTTTCAATACAGAATGTGATGTAGCTGTGATCAAGTTGGTGTAAGGTGCGCAGCAGTCCTTACCTTTCTTTTGTCAAACCAAATACAATCTTAAAAGATCAATTTTAAAAAGCTAGGGCTATGCTTATGAAAAATCATTTTACAAAGAGTTTTCAAAAGCTAGGGCTATGTATGTTCACGTATTGAGGTTGATTATATAGCTGAGAAATTATGCGAGACCGCACCTCTGACGTCTCCGGAGACAAATAGTCTGAGTTGAATGGAATTATTGAAAGTTTGTCACACAAAGGTTGACAATCACGGTGGGGGTGGGGTGGGGGCTCCACAATTATTCCTAAGAGGGAGCCACCGCCGTAGCGCGCACTCTCTGGTTTATTTACATACCACCAATTCATGCGTGGTCCCGCTCTCCACTTGCATTTGCATATTCATGTACTAGCGAGTATCGAGTGAGCAAAATGACAGAGAGAGTAAAAATTCAAATGAAATTGATTTCGCCAGTTCGCCTGGTCACCTTCACCTTGTTTCTTGCGGTAAGGAACTGTTTAACCCAAAGTTTTTAAAAACCGAATCAGACAATGAATCTGTTAGGAGTCCGGTTTCCAAGTTAAATGGTCCGGTTATTTGAATCAATTAAATGGTTTGTTTTAATAAAAAGTTAAAAAAATAATAAAAATAACTAAATTGTTGGACGGTTCAACCATCTGAATCAATGATTTACTAACAAAATTAACAGTTTTTGACGAAATAACAGTTCTGATATAAAATGGAATCAATCACCAAACCGATTCCCGGATTTTCTGGTTCGGTCTGATTTAAAAATCATGGTTTAACCAATAATAATACTCCACATCACTCGTAAATTATATATGCCGGCCCCTCACAACCATTCAATCCCTCTCTGTTGTTGGAGCGTTATTATTGGTTAGACAGCCCCAGGCCCCTAACACAGCCATAAAGTGCAGTTCAGCTTATCCCTCCTCAAATCAGACATCTATTCCACTTTGTCTTTTCTTTTTTCAGCCAAAAGCTCGGAAACAATCTTGGGTCCTATCTGGGGCGGCAGGTACCGTCCCTTTACCATTCGGTAGAAGTGTGTGAATTAATTCTTCGTTTGCTGTCGCGGACTCAATCTTTTGATTCAAATGATTTTTTTTTTTTTTTTAACGAAATAACCAACTATATGACAACTACAAGAATCCAACAAAACTCGAAACAATCGTGTTTTAATGCAATTTTGCTAATAACGTGGTGCGTTCAGGAATTGCAGAAAATTGAATCACAACAATTGCCAGAGACACTGCCTTATTCTGTCATGTTACCACTGTCGTTGGTGGAATTTATTAATGTTCAATGAGTTGTATAAGCTCTAAAAGTAACTTATTAAGGAGAAAAAAAGCTGAAATTCCTTGATAACACGTTTTGCTGGACACTTTCTAAGATAAGACCCATCACCCCATCCATCTAATGATGGGTGTCGGTCTTTCGATTATACACTTCCAATTTCTTTCTAGTTATATCTATTCATGGAAATACTACCACTGGGGACCTGGGCCAATCATGACAAACCAAGTCAGCTTCGTATACATGGGTCAATATATACAAGGATTCGGCCGGGCACCGCACATGAATGAATTTGGATTTTGGAGTGGCTGACCTGCTGTGTGGGGGCCCCGCAGGCTGTACTATATGGTCAGTTCATGGGCCGTTTTTACGGATCCAAGCCACAGCCCACAGCCACAGATGGT
This sequence comes from Nelumbo nucifera, assembly GCF_055504915.1. Taxonomy (NCBI): domain Eukaryota; kingdom Viridiplantae; phylum Streptophyta; class Magnoliopsida; order Proteales; family Nelumbonaceae; genus Nelumbo; species Nelumbo nucifera. Next base: position 139,113,747 of record NC_142649.1, on the reverse strand, counting down.
TGGTTGTCCTCCTTATTGTCAATATGTAGTAGTCCCTGCAGCTGCCACGCGTCCAGAACGCGGACCGTGCATTGTACCATTGAGCAGTCTTTAGTGAAACCAATTCTATGATATGGACGAGCCATGAGCCATCTTGCTGATTCCCATGGGCCAGTATGGGCCACTGAATCTGTATGTATCTCAGCAGCGGTCGACATATACCCTTCAATACCATCGTACTGTTTGACTGTAGGCTTCTACCTCTACGATGCACAATATAGCTGGAGAAAAAAAAATTAGTATAAGTGATTCGTATTTGACTCTCGCATGCGTTCAATGTTGGGTATGGATTTATAAATTTAAGAGGTAGAAAGATAAATAGTAGTTGTAAGTTTGTTGGGTTCGGTAAGAGTGCATAAAAGTAAAATGAGTGTACTCAGTACTCCTGCGAATGGAAATTTACTGAAATAGGAAGACGTAAGCTAGTTCTGATTTGGTTTTGTATTCGTAAGTTTACAGTGTATGGATTTAATTAATACGAATCGCTAGGCTGGAATCAACTTATTTTACATTAACTAAATTAGAGTATGAAGCTTATTTCCATTTGGCTCTTTCCTCTCATTTTAAATACAAAAATAATTAGTAAAAAGCAAATTTACATTCATTTTTGTCAGTACAAAAACATATACCCACAAAACTGAATCAGAAAGCATTACATTCTTATCAAATGCATTTATGGAGACTTATATAAAGCCGGAACCGGAAGGCTAGCATCTTGTACACGGCTTGTGAGATGTGACCTCCACCCGCATGATCGACGAGCCCTACCGTACTCATTCACCATTATCAATGGGCCGTAAGATTGAGACAAACGACCAAAAAGGTCAACGTGATCATCCTATTATTTTACTTTTTTTCATACACACATATAATTTAGAGAAATGCTGAGGAGTTTAGCAACTTTTGGTTTTATATCTACCCTACAAACAAGGTGGGGCCATAAAGGACACGCCCAATGCTGTCCTGTATTGGGTCTTTTCGTGGGCCCACTATGTGTTTCCGTCCAGGTGTAAAAATTCAATGCAATAAGTCAACTTTAATCTTGAAGGATCTAACTTTGTTTCCACTTTTTTTAGGGGTGAAACTGTAGGTCCTAATTCCTAAAAGAAGGTTGAGCTGTACGTGTATGTGCACAAATCTAATGAAATCACATAACGATAATATATAACAAAAAAACACCTAATGAAATCAGATGGGGGAATTCAAAAGAGTAGCAAGGACTGGAGCGTGCGGTACAAAGCACATGAAGGAATTAAAATCAAGGGAGCTCAATTCATCTTCATCTTCATCCCATCCTCACACATGATGAATGTTGTTACCACTTACCAAGAATGGATTTTAGCACTAAGATTATATGAATTCTTCTATAATACAGTAAGGGTATTAAGCGATAATAAGGTAGCAGGTGATATACCAAAAGCATGAGACCACAATGACATTAGAGGCCTTGTTTTATGAGGTTGATGGGACGTACTTGGGGATTAGATAGTTTGGTTCCCACGCAGCTTCCACGAAGGAGAACCTCCCGACGCAAGGGCCACAAATTTTCCGACTAGGATGCCCGTAACGCTGTTATAAAAACCTCTTATCGTCAATTCCGTTGGCACCAAGACCGATCGATTATCCTACAATAATACATCTCTCTCTCTCTCTCTCTCTCTCTCTCTCTCCTGCTGCTTATCTCTTCCCTTGTTTCATACTCTTTTTCTCTTTCTCCACCTCCCTCTCCTAGTCTTCTTTTCCAGTTATCCAAGCAATGGCTCAAGAGAATGACATCATGTTTGAAGATTACTTTCCGTCAATGGTAGAGAGCATGGGCGCTGATCGATTTATTGCAGAGCTGTGTTATGGGTTCTGTCTGTTGATGGATCATGCAAAGGGTCTCATCACGTTCGAAAGCCTGAAGCGAAACACCTGGCTTTTGGGAGTGCAAGACTTGGGAGACGAGGAACTCTTCTGTATGTTAAAAGAAGGAGATTTGGATGGTGATGGAGCACTGAATCAAAAAGAGTTTTGTGTTCTCATGTGCACATTGAGTTTGGGTTCCATGAACAACTCAAGAAGGTTTTTGGAACAAACGACGACTATTTGAATTATTGATGAGTTCAGGCTTTTGGTGTGCTCTCTTGTACTGTTTACTTCTATCTTTCATGTGTAATGATGCATGGTTGGTTATGGTGTTACTAGCTGTCTCAGAAAGAAGTGAACTAGTCCTTGGGCTGCTGCCTCAAATATTTAGCTCTTTCATTTTGTATTTGTTTGCCCACTCAAGTTACAAATTGCAATTTCTCACCCACAAGCAAAGGTCACCAAATACTCAAGAACTTAACTGGGTTTCAATTTTTAAGATACTTTTACATTACCAGAAAGAGAAAAATAAAAAGACAATGGAAATTCCTTAATTTCATTAACTAAATTTTCCAGTCGAAAGTTAGAGATCCTAAATGCCAACTCAAGTTAAAATCTTACTCTAGTAAAGGCAACGAATAGAAACAGAAGATGCCTTCAGAGAAAAATAAACAAAGACTTGTTGGGAGAAGTAGGTTGCAAAAGAAGAATATCAAAAGATATCTTTCATTCTTTCTTCGAATTCGCATGGAAAGTCAGAAACGAGGATATTTAATCTAGTTGATGGGGTGCGATGAAGTGAAAAATAATTCCCATTGTTTCAAAAATGTTGTTGCTGAAGTAGAAATTGTGGGTTCAAAGATATTAATCATTTGATATGGGCATCCTCGCAACAGTTCTGGTTCTCTGGCAAGCGAAATCTCTTGTTAGTTGCAGTGGAGATCAAATCCCATTTCCGTCGAGGTTGTGGGGATGGGTGGTACCATTAGGGTCTGTGTAAACCCATTTTACCGGAAAAAGGAAAAAAAAAAAACCTTTGCTTTGAATCTTTTATGCAACTTATTTAAATGTATATCTTCTATTAAATTGGTACAGGAAATTTTCTAGGATTAAAAGATATAGCTTCACATGAATGTGGAATAGAGGGAAAGACAACCAGCTTTGTAGCTTGAGGTTATTGGATTAAGAGTACTGTTGCAGAGGTTACCATGAAGAGGGGTTGTTCATGTTACGTGATGAACTGATACTCCTGGAACTTGGTGGTTATGATGGTTTGAACTGCAATATTTAAGGAGATATTTTTGTACTTATAAAATGTTTGTATGAAACTAGTGTTAATTCTGATGCTGCATGAGACCAACCCCCCACCCCCACCAACTAATTTAAGAATAACGAGGATGATAGTCTTTGTTTGATCTAGAGAATCAATGAACATTCTCTGAATGAGATTTTATATAAATTTTCTTAGATTTAAAATTCTTTTATTTCTCTTGGTTTCCACCAACACTCAATTCTGATTTAAGTTATTGTCTCCTTGGGTAGAATAATTTCAATTAGATTCTCACCTACAGGATCAACTTTCTTTCTCTCTATTATTATTATTATTATTATTATTATTATTGTTGTTATTATTATATAAATGTAAATGCATATTTTGTTATCAATATTGTGAATTGAATAGATTTTCCACATACAATTTACATGTAACACCAAATAGAGTATAGTTGGTTCTTGGAAGTAGGAACCCCACCACCGCAAGGACTTTTGATGCAACATTTGTTCATCCTGTTGTCTTTGTACATCTTGTCCGAACCATTATCCTTTGTTTTTTCTAATTATGAACAAAAACACAGAGCATGGATTATACTGAGTCTTAGTTCATTTTGTACGAAAAAAAAAACTTCGGCCTAAATGTTTTCTCTTTTATTTTCTGTAAATTGATACCTAAGACTCCATTAATTATATATATATATATATATATAACTAAGCATCGTAGATTTATAGGCATACTAGTAGTAGTAGAGATGGGATGGGCTGAGAAAAGGCAGAAAAATCCCGTCGCGGTCGCATCATGTATAATTTGAGTTAGGGTGTAGGTGTAGGACCAGCCATAAGATGAGTACTGCACTCATCCGGCAGTCATCCTAAGGGAACCGGGACAAACCCATTCCAATCAACCGGTATTGTATTTATTTTGGTTGGACATCATCATAAACGCATGAAGATGCAATTACAATTACAGTGTTTACCAGAGAATAGAAAGAAAAAGTACTAGTTGTTACATTTTTCATTTACATCATACAATTTCATACAGTGTTTACCAAATGCAGAAAGATGGAACGATGGGCCACAAGCATCTACTATAATTGCTAATTGCTTAGCCTTTGGTTCTCATTTTACCTTCAGTCTTAATGTATGTTAATACATCATGTACATTAACAATAATGTTCACTTTTATTTTTCGAAAATACGCCTAAAAGTTTAATCCTTTTACGTATGCAATGATGTCCTTATATAATAATAATACATATTGTTAACGAGTAGTTTCTAGAACTTATTATTTAAATTGTTAATACTGATCATATATTTATCTAAATATATAATAATTAATGAAGTAATATTTAGAAATTATTATTATTTTACTAATTATATGTATATTATTCAATACTTATTTAATTATTTAATCATCTAGTAATGATTATTTTATTAATTATTCTATTATTAAATAATTGATTATTTTAATTAATTAATAGAATTATTAATTAGTTATGAATAATTGTTAATTATACACAATTATTATTAATAATTTATAACTTTTATTAGTTCCACTTTCTATTAATTATTTTGTACTCATTTAATTAATTATTAATTAGTTTGTTTAATAGTTAAACAAACTTTTTCATATATAGAGTCAAAACGGTTAATTATCATTTTTCAAAATTTAGCATTCAGATTTCAAAATAACATTCTTTACATTCAGAATTTAAAATCAAGAAAAACTCAACAACACCAATACACTTTTAAAAAATAATTATTACAATTTCACATGTATTCAGATGTTAGACTTTAGTACAAATGAACAAGCCCTAAGTCTTTTCTTTCCATATAATTGTCTCATTGTAGATGCAATGTGAGACATTTTTATCCTTTGCATCAGCAAGAACTTGGGATGGGTGATTTGGTCATTTCCCAAGTTAATTATGTCACTAGCTAGAAAAATGGAAAAAGCACAGACATGGTCCATCACAAGTTTCAGGTATCATGAAAACCTTATTTCTCCCTAAATAAAATTCAAGCTTGGAACCGATGATGATATTCTCTTTCCATGACTAATTAGTTGCAAAATTAATGTTTTATTATTTTTTCTTTCATTTATACCAATTGGAAGGACTAATGACCAACCCGTATTCAAATTCTAAGGGTTTAATCTAAATAATTTAGATTGCAACATCTATCAGCTTAAGACAATACAAATTTCAGTGTTTGAAAAATTCCAAACAAGATATGAGATATCTGGGAAACTAAGTTGGGGATTTGCAAAAACATTAATTAGAGTAAAATGTTAGTTAATAGGCAGATTTGATGTGCTTATTGTAACTTCATAACTCTTTTTTCTTACTTTTTGAAGGTTTAGAAGGGAAGAAGAAATCAAGAGAGTGAAGGACTAGCATGTCTAGGAGTTGGGAGTTAGGACCCCTGAGTGCATGGCGTGGTTTGTTTGTTGAGTGTCCAACATGTACTGCCTTGCACTTCATTTTCCTCGATACAGATGCATTTAATCGTCTTGTAGTACAAATCCATTATCATCTTGCGCTTTCCAACCAATTCTTCTCCGCTTTTATTGTTGAGTTGAGCCTGTGTTTCCATTTTGCAATGCTCCACTTCTCTGATGTCGCTACTTGTGTTTCCATGACCATTATCATCTTCCTTCCATTGGAAACCAACCTAGTTATTTTTATTTGGATCCATTGGGCCCGCGAGATAAACCCCAATTTTACTTCCTCTTCTTTCGATCTATATTTATTTGAAGTGAGGTGAGGATTGAGTTGGTAGGATATACTTAGGATCAAATCCCGTTCTGTTAGGGTTTTATGACAAGGGTGTAATTGAGTTGAATCGAGTCGAGTCAAATTTTGGATGGTTTGAGTTTGAGTTTTAACTTAAAAGTTCAAAATTCAAAATTTGACTTGAGCTCAATTTAGTTTTGAGTTTCATACTTGAACTCTATTTAAGTCAATACTCGTAAGTTATTCAAGTTTAGCTTGGCTCGATTTAATTATAAATTAATTTTTATTAAAAATTATAAATGAATTATATTTAGAAGTTATAAATAAAAATATATTAGAAAACTTGATTATACATTAAAAGTAATAAGTAAATCAATAAGATAAATAAAAATAAATTATAAAACTTGATTATAAATTTATTTATTTATATTATAAAAAATACTTTGAATTCGTATTATAAATAAAAATATATTAAAATTAACATTTTATTAAAAGTTCAATTACTAAGTTTGAACCGGACTTAACTACTCGATTTGATTCGGTGATGTTTGAATCGAATTCAAGTATTTAACGAGCTGAGCCTGAATTAACTCGTGAGTGAGTTTGCTCGGCTAGCTGACACCCTAGTTAAGGGGATGGAGGATGGGGCTCTTTTCTTTTTATTAATTTTTTTTTTTTTCCGGTGGAAAAGGATGGGGTCGCAACTCGCAACATAGCATGTTATAATCAGCGCTTAGCGGGAATACGAAGGCAACAAAATTAGTATTAAAACAGCATTGATTTGCCACTTGGAAATGGAATATGTAAGCAACAAGCGTTTAATGTTGTTACATAAAAGACTGCTGTTTTTTTTTTTTTTTTTTCTTTTGAATTTTAGCGACGATAATGAAAAGTGGCCATCGTAATTGGTAAACAGAAAAAATAGAAAAGGAGAACGAGGGCGAGGGAAAGCGCTTGGAAATTTCCTTTGTGGCGGAAACGTGCAAAAAAACATGACATCATTAACAATCGCTGTCTGTTGGCGCTGGGGTTTCCCAGAACCTACGACCACCATAAATTGTTTGTATTCCCATCAACACAGCATTATTCATATCAGTGTCGGGCCGTGTCTTCACGATGGCATTAATTCATACAATGTTGTATAGCCCCGCGCTAAAACAACCAAAATTAAAGCCTTTGATATCCCTGCGCTGCCACAGTATGGTGCCCTTTGAGTTTCCTTTGCAATTGCATAATCCTTCATAATTTATATAAGTTAGGGGTCTTTTGGTAATACCATTTTTTTGGTACGATATGACTTGATGCTGTTTTGTCTTGCAGTCGATAAATTATTAGGAAAGTTGTTGTGCTGTCTTTTAGTAAATAAATTAGAAATTATTTATGATATGTTGTAAGTTGCGATTTTTTTTATTGGAAAAGTAAATTTTTCATTTTATATCAAAAGTATTTTTAGGTAAGTTTTCATACCATTTTTAATAAAATGTAATTATTGAAAGTAGCAATTTTGTCTCATATTGTTTTAATAGTTTTTTTTTGGGGATAATTATTAGGGTAAAATATAAAAACCTCCCCTATTTTTTATAATAAAAAAAAACCTCCCCTATGATAAAATAAATTTACAATTATCTCCCTTATTTGAATTCTACATACGATAAACACTGACGTAGCACATTAATATTTTTAAAATATCACTTTTATCCATGAATTTATCTGCCTGGTCAATCCTGCTGCTTGTCTTCTCTTTATCTCACTTTCCTGTTCCTCCTCCCAAGGGCTGAAGCCAGCCTTGTAGATGGAAGGGGGAACAACCGAGAGAGAAAATGTCAGAACTTATAAAGCTCATTGGCTCCAAAAATGGTTCGTCAGTTCAACTAGAAATGGTTTGCCAAGCATCTAGCCGAACCCATTCTAGAGGTTCTGGTTAGGAGATTATCCTCACAAATGCACCGTACCTATTATGTTTCTCCAAATCAATTTCTTTGCCATCAATTTCTCAAAAGCCCTTTTGGATTCTACCTTTATGTCTATTTTTGATAGAAAAATTAGCAATTCGTTACAAGTAAGTGCATCAAGAGTGATACCGTCGTTGCCATTAAAAGCTTCAATAAGCTTCTAAAACATGGAAGATAGAGCAAGACCTATCTTTTTTTTTTTTTCTGAGCAAAGCAACAAGAATAAAGTTATAAATGTGGGGACTCAAGCCAATTCCCGGTTCTTCCATGAGATGTAATATTTCATTAGCCAAATCAAAACCTACATGATCGGATACATGGGAGAAAAGGGTGTTTGTAGTCGATTCACCATCCTCAATGGAGTTACTGCCATCTCCTGTAAGGTAAGATAGAACATTGTCATAACTCGTGTTCCATGTGAGTGCAAACACAGAACCATTGTCTTGAACTCTTGATTCTCTCTTTATTCAAAATCATGTATAGCTTCCACCACCTGCAAATGAATTTGGGCATCAACTTAGCCTCCTTGTAACTGTTTACATGTTTCACACTAGGCATCATAGTGACGCTACAAATACCACTATTAAAGAGTAAGAAGAAACAAAGGCAGCTAACAAGCGAGGGAAGGTGGTGATGCAGGTAATACCGTTATAGGTTTCAAAAAGTTTTTTCCTATTTGGTTTTATTTCTTATTTTTAGGGACTGAGACAAGCATTTCTTCTAAGAGACACCAAAAAGTTCATAAATGTTTTAAACCAGTGCTCATAGCACACAATTTTTTTTGTAAGAAGGGCATTATGGTAATTTTAATATCTTTATTTGAGAAACCAGCAAAAGGGAGGTATTTGTACATTTTTTTTTTCAAAACATCAGGAGAGGTTTTTATTAAAATCAAAACATAGGGGAGGTTTATAAGACTGTCAAAAAAATCTAGGGAAAGTTTTTATATTTTATTTTTACCCTAATTATCTATATCTATACTATATATAAACGTGTGGATGGAGAGTGAAACTTTTTTTATATTAAAATTACCCACTATTTCTTTGTTTGAGAAATGGTTTAAAAGTCATTTTATTACAACTTCAATGATAGTTTTAATGGCAACTAAAATGTCCATATTTGTTTATATAGTCCATCTCTAATTTTAAGGGTTGAAAATGTAACTTCAATTATTTTTTTCCACCCCATTTAATCCCCTTTCATAAGTCTTATACTTAAAGCATTAACTCCCATTTTCTCTTATTAAATCCTATATTTCATTTATTTTTCACTAATAAATGCTTCTAATTAGATCTGTGTCAATATTTTCTAACAATATAAATCCATATATTTTAAAACCGACCCAAAAACAAAATCATTCTTTATCCAAGTAGTTGTTAAGCAATTCAACCATCTGAATCAAATTGGTCAACCTATAAAGTCATGGTTAGGTAATAAAATTTTTGAAATAAAAATAAAATGAAAAATTACAAAAATGTAAGAAAAATTAGATACATTTATGATATATTTATTAATAAAATTAAAAAAATAAGTGTAATAAACAAGAATTATTTTATTGATAATGAAAATGAAATACATAATTTAGAACTAACAAAAATAAAATTTTTATTATTTGGAAAAGATCAATAGTTCTACTTGTTGGCCAAATGTGTTATCATTTAATATCATAAATAAATAATAAAATATCAAAAATACATAAATTTTGCAAAAAAAAAGACATTCAGACACATGTATAATATCATATTAAACAAAAAGTTAGTGTGACATATCAGAATTATTTTTACACATAGAAATACAAAAAAGCTATAAAAAAATTGAACACATCTATAATTCTATATTTGAAATACTATTAAAATTATGAATATTGTGGAATTTTATTTTGACTAAAATACTCATTTTTGAATTTAACCCCTATTTAATTGTGAGGTTTAAATTGTAAATTGAACTTTTAGTTTTCACCTTATTGAATTCCCTCTATTTAAATCTTACATTTCTTTGATAAATGAACCAAAGAAAAAAAAAAAGATACACCCAAAAGATAAAACATTACAAAATGAAGAAACTAGCCAATTAAGTAGGCCTACTAATGATGCTTGAAACTTCACAATTCAATCCACCCATTATCACATTTGGATGAGGTGTATGTAATCAAGGGGATGTTTGGAACTGTGGCCGTTTTTTCAAAAAAACGGTGCCACGTCGGATTCACATAGGCATTTCAACAAACGCCCATGTATCTCATGGTTTGGTTCAGCCGATTATTAAAAAATCGGGCATGCCTCGAAAATCGGGACCCCACCGATGCATGAAACATTCATGCATCGGTGAACCATTTCCCCCAACGATTGATTGATGTGTATTCTATGTAGTGCTTACCTGTCAGCACATACATGAAAAACGGTGATGAAAATCACCTTACCAAACAGTATAATGTTGTTTAATGCCTACGTGGCAAAAGCGTTTTTTTTTTTTTTTTTTTTTTGTGAAAACGGATCTTGAAAGCATGGGCGTTTTTTCTTGGAAATCAGTCCCAAAAAGCGCCCACGCTTCCAAACACCATGCAGATTTGGATTTTGCGACTTTCATCCGATTAATAATAAAAAAACAAAAAATAAATAAAAAATGCATATTTATAGAAAGTTTTTGATATATTATTACTATCATTATCATTATTTAGAATTGGCACATGTAAAGTAAATGTATATTTACTAGTTAATCCATATCAGAGAAAAGTATCATTTATTCAGATAGGTGATATTCCAAAAAAACAATTTACTATAAAACTCATAGTTTATCAAAAAGTATCATTTTTCCATTGACCAACTGTTTCCCCACCACCCTTCCCCATTTACCAAAAAAACAAATAGGACCACATGTTAAGTTGATTATCATTACCTTCAAATGATTTATTTTTAATTATTTGATCTCAAAAAGTTCAATAAATATTTTTAGCCATCATTAAATGACCCCCTATGCCAATTCTAGTGTCAATGGCCATGTCATTGCCATACCACGTCAATACCTATTTGAAACTATTAAATTGTCACTTTTTAGGGGGTATTTGGTGAATCCAAATTTGTTAACTACAAAACACACTGCACAAAGGCCTTATAGCTGCACATTGGAAGCATCTCTTGGATGCAATTGCACGCTCTAAAATCAAAAACTCTGCACACTTTCAGATGTTTATTTCTGATGTGGCTGGTTTGTATCCGGAGTCCAAAGCTATAATTGTGTTTGGAAACATGCAAATAAGTGTGAATGCAAATATATAGTGTAAAACTGTCCATATAATTACCAAACAAATTTTTAACGTAATGAATGCAAACATAAATTCCAATAAATTTATTTTTACTTTTACATCTTATTAACATATACATTGAAAAATGTGTTTTCTGTCATTTGTGAATGTATAAATATAATGTTGCCAAATATAAAGAAAAGTGAAGGAGAGTACAAATTTACTTTTAGGCCAATTTAGGCCTTAAATTGAGACTGCACTCAAAGTAGGAGCTACCCTATATTTAAATAAATTTGGATCCAAAATAAAAATAAGATGTTGAGTCAATCGAAATCTCTATGCAATCATTATGTACTTTAAGAATATAATATTATAATCACCAAAGAAGTTCAAGAAAAAAATGGAATCTCCATAAAATCATTATGTACTTTATGAATATAATATTATAATCATCAAAGAAGTTCAAAAAATGTTTTTTTATTTCATTTTGCAAAATAAGAAAAAATTATATTTTCTTTATTTTTACTTAGAAAATAATATTTTTTAAACCAATATTCTTATAAGGTCCAATCTTCTTAAAATGACACAGAAAGCAACATCAGTATGATTGGCTTAACAATTGAACTATTCGTGTGTATGTGGGCCCTGTGGTGGCTCCTATTCAAGAAGTTGCCGTACACGATGTTGATTTTTGGTGGACTAGTGCATCTCAATGACTGGCAAGGTCTAGCCATATCCCTAATGGGATCTGGGGAAAGCAATAGCTCTTGATATCATTTCTCTTTCGGGCCGAGGAGAGAATGGGAGAGCCCAGAGTCCTCACCTCATGGTAACACCTTTTCTTTCTTCTATCTTGACAAGTAAAAGAAAACAGGTTCACGTCATAGATTTGTGTTTTGTGGACCAACATACAAGACCAACGTGATGCGTTTTATGATTGGCCCACTATTCTTTAGTCGTTATGAACTGGTTTTCTGGAGCTGGTGGGCTGGACTCAATTGTTATGCAGCATTCATTCAGGATAGGAATCATTTCATGATTAAGAACCATTGAGAAATGGTAGCCAAAGCATCATTCGATTTAAATTTGTCTTTTACTGGCAGTGGATCACACTTCAAGGGATGGGCCGGACCTTCTTATATTAATCAAACCCCATTAATATAAACTGGACCAGGCCCACCTAAGCATCAAAGGAGAAAATCCAGTGTTTTAAAACTTGACCGGGAGGCTAAACCATTTTTGCATATAATGTATAATTTTTATTTTACATAATATATATATATATATATATATAATATTTTTATTTGACTTTTAATTTTTATAAATAAAAAAAGATAAAATTAATATTTGATGTAAAAAAGGGATTTTTTTGACAAAAATAGCAGGTCAAGGTGTCTTAGATTTTAAATCTCAACAAGTTACCCAAAATTACAAAAAAAAAAAAAAGAGAGATCACCACAATTTAATAATTTTGCACAAAGTTATGGCTTTTTGAAGTTTCAATACATTTTAATGTGTAACCTGTGATTCAATAATTGGGTCAAACAGGTTAATAGTTAAACCATTTTGGTCAATGGATCTCTAACCAAACCATATGTTTTGAATGATTTATAGGTTTTAGGAATACCCAATCCAAAATTAGGGCTAGGTAACAGTTCAAACAGTTCGACCGTTCATATCAACAATGGGTTTATGGTGAATAAATAACAAGGCTACACTCCCATGTCAAAAGCAAAATTAAATTTCCATTATGAAACTAACAATGCCATTTTGGCTCCGACCTCCAAATTCTCTCTAGACCACTAGGCTGTATTTGGTTTAAAAGAAAAGGTAGGGAAACCTATACAAGGTTGATTAAGGTTTATATAGATTTCTCCTCATTTCCCTATATTTTCTTTCAACCAAACACAGCCCTAGGGAGTAGATTCCCTATCTGGCCCAATGATATTATGCCAATTCATTCAATTGAGGTTTATCTTTTTCCTTATTAGTGGAGTTCGGATCTGCTCCAACATCTTCCCCTGAATAAATATTTTTAATTATAGAGATGTTTCATATAAAGTTGTAGATTGGGTCATGCCACCCGTGGCCCAACACGGCCTGGTACGAAATTGGACCGGCCCAGCCCAGCCAAGCCCAGCACAACAGTCCATGGGCCATGCCAGGCCCAGCACGATTGTCCGTGCCGGTGGTTTGTAGTCCACAGGCCAGCACAACACGGCACGACTGCTCTTGTCGTGCTACCCGCAACCCACATGTCAGCTTGGCCCGTAGTGGGCCGCGCTTGGCCCGTCCAAAAACTAGTCGTTGCCCCCCCCCCAACGGCTAGTTTTAGTTTGGGGATTTTTTACATAAACACCCCCTAACAGCTATATAGGGGGGTATTTATGTATTTTGCTTATGGAGGGGATAAAAATGACATAAACGCTCCCCAACAGCTATATAACAACTAGTTTAGGGGGATTTTTGGGTAAAGTTATAAATAACTATACAATGACCAAAATACCCCTCCTAGCTATATATAGTGTTAGCATCGATGCTATTGATATTGATGGAAGTGGAACTTTTACCCCTGGTATTGATACTAGGGGAAAGATGGTTGCGTAATTCTGTAAATCCATAATGTAAAAAAGTTTCTAGGAATATTATTAGAATGGATGCTTTAAAAATTTTATATTCATATAAACAAAATTTAATTTTTTTGTTATCAAATCTTAATTCTAAAGTTGCAATTACTTCTAATGTTTGGACATCTAAATTTAATATAAGTTATATTTGTGTTACTGGCCATTTTATTGATGAAAATTGGCTTTTAAATAAAAGAATTTTAAGTTTTTACTAGGCTTGAATGGCCACATACTGGCCCAACTATTATTGCAAGTATTTTAAATACTTTACATGCTTATGAAATAGAAAATAAATTTTTTCTATTAGTTTTGATAATGCCAACAATAATGATTCTGTAATAAATATTTTAAAATCTCAATTAAAACCATGTTTAAATGGTAAATTATTTCATATCAGATGTGCATGTCACATCTTAAATTTATTTCTAAAATTAGAAATTGTATTATATATATTAAAAGTTTAGGGGCAAGAAAACAAGAATTTAAATATTTATATCAAAATTATGGTTTAAATTATAAACATTTTATATTAGATGTAAGACATAGGTGGAATTCTACCTATGCTATGTTAGAAAGTTGTATTTCTCATAAACAAATTCTTACTGATTTTTATAATGCAAAAATGCCTAATGATATTATATTTGAGGAAGACTAGGAAATGCCAGTTTGTATAAGAGATTTTTTAAAACATTTTTATGATGCAACTAATGAATTATCTGGTATTTATTGTCCAAGTAGTTGTAATTTACCTTATCAATTAATGATAATTAGTGATTGTTTTGCAAAATATAGAAATAATCCATAATTTAAATGTATTATTGAAATAATGGAAAATAAATTTAAAAAATATTGGGAGAACATTTCTCCCCTTTATTGTTTAGCTACAATATTAGACCCTATGATTAGGAAAGATGGTTTAAATATTTTACTTGAAACATATTGTGAAAATATGAATATTAAAATTGGAAATAAAAAAGAAGAAATTAATAATTTGTTGTTTGAAATGTACAATTTACATGAATCTGAAACCGTAGGAAATTTTCCTACAACTTGTACAACATCTTCTACTTCTAATCTTGAGCCCAGTAGTAGAAGAGAGAAACTTTTTTATTTAATAAGTAGATAGCAGAAATATGTTACTTCTACAACAAGTTCATTTATTGAAATTAATTTTTATTTACAAGCAATTTTTTCTAGTTTAGGTGAGGGAACAAATAATTTTGATATTTTAGCCTGGTGGAGTAGATAACCCAATCATTGTATTTGTAATTTGTATCGTTCAAATTTAAATGAAATAAAATTCCTATTTTTCTTCCACTTTGTTATTCCATCATTCTTATTTGGTTAAGTATTTTTTTTATTTATGTGTTAGATAACTTAGATTTCTCATTTCTCATTTCTTAATTTTTAAAATAGTTCCCAAAGTTCAAAGGAAAGTTAAATATTTTAGTTTTACACTTTTACTTAAAAAAGAAATAAAAATTTTCAAAAAAATACAAAAAGTTAAAAAAATCAGTCTAGCCTGATTCGACCTAGGCCTAAGGCCCGTCTTGTAGCCCAGCCCGGCCCGACCTAGACCCGCGGCAGAGCATGGGCCCGGACGGGCCTGGGCTGTGGACCATGCCAAGCTGACCCCCAAAATTTTCACCGAGGAGGGCAACATGGCCCGTCATATCAGCCTTTGGAGAAAGGCTGATAGAAAGTTGTGCTCAGTGCCTCTATTGGATTCTTCCTGAAGAGTTTGGTTCGTGGGACGGACCCTGTTGATTCTGCTCCTCCATCCATTGTGTCATCTTCAGTGGGAGCAGTCTTTGGTGATCTTCTTTGGGCGTGAACACCTCCATTGAGAGATACTATTTCTCTGTATTAGGTATATCCCTCTCCTACTGTTTCGTTTCAAATCTGGTCCGGTTTATGGTTCAAGATTGATCCTTGAAAAATATGATTTTTCTAAAATAGGGAATACAATTCCCAGTTGAAGGGAGAGAAATTTTTGAAATTCGCCCACCTTATTCCGCAAGTTTTGGGCATCCATGTGATGGATCTCTCACTCCTTTCAGTGGTATCAGAGCCATGGTTCAAGTCTTGAACCAAACAAATCAGATCTGAAACTTGCGCAAATACGCAGAAGGTGTTCTACCCGATTTGCGTAGTTTAAGGGTTTTTCTGGGAAATTTGTTCCCAGTTAATGGGCGAATGATCTGAAATTAATTTTTATAAATCTGAAATTTATTTAGAATTGTTCTTTATTATTTTCTTGATTTATGGGCTATTCGTACAACTGGAGATCGAAATCTTGATTGGCGCAGTGAACCTGTGATTTGCAGTTTCTATTCATTCATTCTGGTCTGTAAATAATTTTTTTTCTAGACTGAATGTATAGGATTCGATCTGATGTAACATTAATAGAAAATTAGGATTTCTATTTATTTTATTTTGGATCGAAGCTGGCGGCGCAAGAAGGAGATTTCATAGATGGGAAAATTGCTATCTGCGATTTGTAGTCTGAGAAACTGCAAACTGGGATCTAACCTCTGTTTTGCAGGATGGAATGTGCGAATAACCATATCTGACTGATTATTGTTTGATCTTTTATCAGTATTTAATTTTAGATTAATTCTTGAATTAAATCTTTAATTAAAAATCAAACCCTAGACCCATTCGAACCATATTGGTCCAAACTGGTTAGACCGAATCTAGGGTTCGATCAAGGCTGAATGTCAGCCCTATTTTTCCCACTAATGGGCCTGAGGATTGATAATTAATTAAATGTTTAATTCGGCCCAACCTGTAAAGGCCCAGTTTTAAGCTGTTAAAACTGCTAAAAGCCCACTTCGCAGATAAAGCTATATGGGCCAAACTGATCAACCATAATTCAGCCCATATACCTAAATAATATTAATGGTTAATATTATGGATTAAAATGGGCTTCAAATGGGCTTTACAGATATTTAATTGATTTGATCAATTTATCCTTGCATGTGATGTATGGATGTGTGATGTGCTTCGAGCATGGACCATAAGAATTTGGTCCATGCAGTTTCGACAGTGGCTCTTGCGCACACCATGGTTGAATGCACATCATTACCATGGTGTTCCTTTTGGTCATTGGATGACCTCCCTCAGTGGTGGGCCCCACACCTCCTGTAGAGGATATGTGTGGAACCCTAGCCGATTTGGGCCCACCGAAATCTGGCTTTATGAAAGTCAGTGGGAGCCACTTTGGTTTGACCTAGATTAAACTAGGGCATAATTACTGTTCCCTCCAGCTAATATGAGTGCATGTGATAGGGAATTTCATATGATGAACTCTCTAAAGGCCTTCCATCATTAGCATGAGGATGCGTCATTCAGTAATGGGGAAACGCACCAGAAAATGGGCTATCCATTTGCTGTTGGGCTTGTCTGAGTGTTTCATAAGATGATAGGGGCGTCATAGACCGATGTGGGAGGGGCTTCACCAGAAAATGGGAACTCTCTCACGGTACCTTGGCGTTCACGAATATGATGGGTAAGCACTCACTAGACAGAAAGGTTTACTTGAAAACGGCTCTGAACCTTGTATGACAGAGGCCAAAGGGAAAGCTCATATGATGAGTGGATATGATTCTTCATAGAAAGGTGGTGGGGTTATGCAGCTGAAACAGTTGGCTTCATGCACCCTATGTGATTTCCCACATTTCCAGAGACAACTCGTAGTATCCGTCGCTGAGATGGGAGGGAAATCTCAGAGATGAATAAATGGGAATGGAACGTAGATTAAAAGCCATATCTATGTAATGAACATGAATCAAATTAGGTTGTGGACTGATGTTTGCTTTTTTATCAGAAAATGGAAAATGAACAATTTGGAAAGCTTCTTAATGACAACAAGCTGAAGGACCCGAACTATGCTGACTGGTATAGGAACCTTATGCCGGTCCTAACTTTCGAGAAGTTAGACAAAGTGGCTAAAAATCCTGCTCTAGAGTGTCTGGGTGATAGGGCTTCTGAGGCCCGGAGGAGAGACTATCAGGACTGGGAGGAGAAAAACTCCCTTGCCTGGTGTTACATCATTGCCTCATTAGACAATCCGATACAGAGGCAGTTCGATCAGATCGAGCTCGCCAAGGACATATTGGATAGTTTAAGAACGATGTATGAAGAGCAGAATCGTTCTACTCAGCAAAAGGTCTTGAAACAGTTCATGACTGCTCAAATGTCCAAAGGGCAACAAGTTCATAACCATTGTCTTTCGGATGATGGGCTACATCAATGAGCTTGAAGCTCTTGGATCCGGGCTGGATCTTGTGACCCAGATAGACGCCATCCTTAATTCTTTGCCTCCTTCCTTTAATCCGTTCATCATGAATTATAACATGAATAAGCTGAATGTCAACCTACAAGAGCTCAACAACATGTAGCAACGAGCGGAAGAACTGATTAAAAAGGATGAGCCTGTAGCTATGCTTGTTGAAGCTAGCAAGACAGGCAAGAAAAAGAGAAGGCAAAGAAGCCTCAGAAGAAAGCCACTAAGGGTAAGAAGTAGAAGAAAAACAAATCATCAGATGCCTGTCACTTCTGCAAACAGACTAGCCACTGAAAAAGGAACTGTCCTACCTACCTGGAATCCAAGAAAGGTAATTTCGAATCTTGTGTTATAGAAACCAATTTATTGGTTGCTTCTGCGTCTTGGTGTATTGACTCCGGGGCTTCAACTCATGCATGTAACTCACTGCAGGGGTTTAAGGTAAACAGAAGGCTGAGTGAGGGAGAAGTTACACTCTACTTGGGGACTTCTGCAAGTGTTGCAGTTGCGGCCATAGGAACCGTGGAGTTAATTTTTAGAGAATGAACAATTGTACTCAAAGATTGTCTTTATGTACAAAATTTAAGAAGAAATTTGATTCCAGTCTCAAAACTGTGTGCGGATGGTTATTCTGTCTTCTTTGGTAATATGATTACTATTAAAAAAACAACAGATTCATCGCATACGGAGAACTAGAGAACGGTCTCTATGTTCTACATCCTTCTCTAGAAACTAACATAACCGAAACTACGTCGGCTGAAATCCCCAAGAAAAGAGTCTGTGATACAGTTAATCCCACATGCCTGTGGCATTACCGACCTGGCCATATCTGTGTTGACCGAATCACAAGGCTGGTAAAGGATGGTCCTTTGGATTTTCTAACTGTAGAAGATCTTCCCACTTATGAGCCTTGCCTACAAGGTAAGATGACGAAACGGCCATTTAACAGTAAGCTTGAAAGATGTGTAGACACGCTTGACCATATACATCTTGATGTATGTGGTCCCATGAGTGTTAAGACTCGTAACCAGCACGTGGTATTTCATCACTTTCACCGATGACTATTCTCGGTATGGTTACGTGTACCTAATGAGACAAAAGTCTGAATCCTTTGAGTTCAAAGAGTTCAGACAAGAGGTCGAGAAACAGTTAGTAAGAGAAATTAAAGCCCTTCGATCAGATCGAGGTGGCGAGTATCTCTTTGACGAATTTAGGGACTACTTAAAGGACAATGGGATAGTATCACAGTTGGCTCCTCCTGCTGAAGGGATGAGATATCCATCACATGGACGCCAAAATCTTGCGGAATAGATAGGGCGAATTTCAAAAATTTTCTTCCATCTTTGCAGGGAATCGAATTCCCTATTTCAGAAAACATATTTTCAAGGATCAATCTTGAATCAAGAACCAAATCAGATCTGAACCAAAAGAAGTAGTAGGGAGGATATACCTGATACGGAGAAACAATATCTCCCAATGGAGGTATTCACGCCCAAGGAAGGATCCAAAATCTGCTCCCACTGAATATGGCACAGTACAGGATGGAGCAGAATCAACAATGTTCTTCCAAAAGAACTTGACCCTTCGCAAGAATCAACTGGATGGCTTGTGAGTACAACTCCAACCAATCTTTTCCCAAAAGATTGGAATCAAGATCAGATCTTGATTTCTCCCAAGAACTGGAGATCGAACTAAAGGCAATGGCGGCGGCAGGAAGGAGGCGGCAGGAGAGAATTCGCAGGGTGTAGAAATCTCTCTTTCTGTGATTTTTCTTAGCTCTGAAGAGAATTAGATGTGTGTCTTTCTTAGGCTGCCGCCCCCTTCTTTTGTTAACCTAAAAGATCAGCTCCTAATCCAATTAGGAACTGCTTATCCAAATCATATTTGGATAAGATCTCTCTTTAGGTGATAGGGATAAACCCTTATCTTATCTGCAGATTAGATTAGCTTTCTCCTAATCTCATTAGGAAGTTTCTAAATCTGAATCACATTCAGATCTAGACTCTCTGAGTGGATAGGATTAAGACCCTATCCTATCTGCTAATCTATCTCAGAATTCGCCCCATAATTAATTAAATAAATAGCCTAGTTGGAAATGGGCTTTAGGCCCATTAAGCTTATGTACTCACTTAACCTTCCAAATTGCTGCCCAATTGGGCTTCCTTGTATGGCGTGGGACCCAAACATTGATCTACACATCAGCCACATGGGTTCAGCCCAACCTTTGTTACAAGACCTGGCCAAATACACTGTTATGGACAGTGCACCCCCTGAATCCCATCTTATGGGCTCTATGGGCCCAACACTTACCCTAAGTGGTCCCTGGGCCAAGCCACCTTCTAACACCCAGGGACTGTGGGCAGATGCAAGATTAGCCCATCAGGTATTATCCTCAATGGTCTTACACTTAACTTCTCAGAACATAATGATCATACACTGCCCGACAAGAGAGAACCTCTCCCTCGGCTGCAAGGAACAGTGTTGCACTCTCTACTTATATGGATCCCGGGTATTAAAACCTTTTGCAAACATTTTAGAAACCATAATATATACTTTTATATCTCATATAAAATATACTTTGCAAAAACAAATCTCAACGGTTGAAATCGGCTGCCGGCAGTCTTGGTTTGCATTAGAGAGAGTGCATCCCCGATCATTTCCTTTGTCCGACAAAGGGGCTGATCCTTTCACTATGATCACCCACTCAGATGAATTCTCGGATTGTCCCAACATACCCAGGTTTTGACCCTTGCTAAGGATCTCACTGATTGGTACATCAAAGACAGCCCAATCCGACATCTAGTGTAGTATCATAATCGAGTTTAGGGGTTAGGTGTAACTTTCCAGTTTTGCCCATCTATCTCCAAGGTCTAGGGCAATACTGGAAATCTGGTCCGGTTCAAAGGCTCTATTAATCCTACACTGTATGTGCCCAGGGTCTCACCCTGGCAGCTGAGACAGGCCACCCCAACCGACTTGGTGGCACTACAGTGTCAGCCTTGTCAGGATAGGTCTCCATAGACCGATCCACTGGCTGTGAACATTCTAAACTAACATGAGTCTCATTAAGTATCTAGTTTAAGGGTATTACACAGAAACATACCAAGGGAACATGAATCAAATATGTACTTTTATTCATTTACAATAAATTAATAAAGTACATCATTCTTGATTGAAGCTAAGGGCATACAAAACTGTCTAACAGCTCCCACTTGCACTTAGGTCCAATCAGGTACTAGCCGGAGTCCCATGCTTTTCACGTGTTTCTCAAACACTTTCTGTGATAGTGGCTTCGTCAATGGGTTTGCTACATTTTCCGCTGACGCTACCTTCTGAATCAAGATGTCCCCTCTACCAACAATCTCCCGCAGTACGTGGTACTTCCTCTCGATGTGCTTTGACTTCGAGTGGGCTCGTGGCTCCTTAGCCTGAGCAATGGCTCCATTGTTGTCACGCAACAATGGCTCCATTGTTGTCACGCAACAATGGAATGGGTGATGTGCTGGACGAAACTACTCCCAACTCATGAACGAACTTCTTCATCCATACGGTTTCTTTGGTAGCCTCACTTGCGGCAATGTATTCGGCTTCGGTTGTGGAGTCTGCTGTGGACCCCAGTTTGCTCCTTTTCCAGCAAACAGCACACGATCCTATCGTGAAAACATATTCAGATGTAGACTTTCTATCATCCGGATCCGACTGGAAATCCGCATCTGTAAACCCTTGGATCTGTAGTGAACTACCATCAAATACCAGACAAAACTCTTTTGTCCTTCGAAGGTACTTTAGTATGCATTTCACAGCAGTCCAATGCTCTTGCCCTGGGTTGGCCTGGAATCTGCTTACTACACTCACTGCCTGGGCGATGTCAGGACGAGTGCATAGCATGGCATACATGATGCTCCCTACGACTGAGGCATAGAGAACGTCTTTCATGCTCTCTATCTCCTCAGAGGTCTTTGGAGACATCTTCTTGGAGAGATTGACTCCATGCCTGAAAGGAACATTTCCTTTCTTGGAGTTTTCCATGCTATATCTCTTGACTATTTTGTCAATATAAGCAGATTGGGATAATCTTATTATCCGCTTCGATCTATCTCTATAGAGTCGAAGACCTAGTATATAGGAGGCTTCTCCAAGGTCTTTCATGGAGAATTGCTGTGATAGCCATACTTTTATCGTAGTTAACATTCCTACATCATTCCCAATGAGTAGAATGTCATCTACATGCACAACCAGAAACGTAACCTTGTCACCACTGGTCTTTCTGTAAACACAGGGTTCATCCGGGTTTTGCTCAAAATCAAACATTTTGACCGTAGAGTCAAATCGGATGCTCCAACTTCTAGAAGCCTGCTTCAATCCATATATAGATCTATTCAACTTATAGACCATGTGTTCCTGACCCGCACCTACAAAACCTTGCGGTTGCTGCGTATAGATATCTTCAATAAGATCTCCATTCAGGAACACAGTTTTGACATCCATCTACTAAATCTCATAGTCATAGTAAGCTGCTACAGCTAGCAGGATCCTAATGGATTTAAGCATAGCCACGGGCAAAAAGGTTTCCTCATAATCGATGCCTTCTTTCTGAGTGTATCCTTTTGCCACCAGGCGAGCTTTGTAGGTCTCAACCCTGCCATCGGGGCCCTTCTTCCTCTTGTAGATCCATTTGCAACCAATTGCTTTTACCCCGGAGGGCGGATCCACTAGAGTCCAGACTCCATTGGTCTCCATTGAGTCCATCTCAGCTCTCATGGCATTTACCCATTTAAGGGAGTCTATGTCCAACATAGCTTCCGTATATGTTACGGGATCCTCTTCACTAGTCAAGGTTTCAACTAGGTAACTATCCTGATCGTAACCAAAATGGACCGGTGGCCTGGACACCCGGGTAGATCTTCTAGGTTGGTCACTACCTGGAACTTGTGGGACACCTCCCACTGCATCTGAGCTCTCCTCATCAAGAACAATTTCCTGAAGCAGATTGTCCAGGATGTAGTCATTTTCCAAGAATAGTGCATTCCGACTACAGAACACCTTTTGCTCATTTGGATCATAGAATAGGTAGCCCACTGAGCCCTTTGGGTAGCCTACGAATAGGCAATGGCTGGTCTTGGATTCCAATTTGTCCGGATTCGTTCTTTTAACATGAGCCGGACAACCCCAAATCTTCAAGTGTCGTACACTTGGTTTCTTTCCAGTCCAAAGCTCATAAGGAGTTTTAGGAACCGATTTGGTTGGAACCCGGTTCAGCACGTATAACGCAGTCTCTAATGCGTATCCTCAAAAGGATGTGGGTAACTCTGAATGGGTGAAAAGTGACCGGACCATATCCAATAAGGTCCTATTCCTCCTCTCTGAAACACCGTTAAGTTGTGGTGTAACAAGAGGAGCCAACTGTGATACTATCCCATTGTCCTTTAAGTAGTCCCTGAATTCGTCAGAGAGATACTCGCCGCCTCGATCTGATCGAAGGGCCTTAATTTCTCTCCCTAACTATTTCTCGACCTCTTGCTTGAACTCTTTGAACTTTTCAAAAGATTCAGACTTGTGTCTCATTAGGTACATGTAACCATATCGTGAAAAATCATCGGTGAATGTAATGAAATACACGTGTTGGTTACGGGTCCTAACACTCAGGGGACCACATACATCAGTATGTATAAGGTCAAGCGTGCCTGTACATCTTTCAGGCTTATCGTTAAATGGCCTCTTTGTCATCTTACCCTGAAGGCAAGGCTCACAAGTGGGAAGATCTTCTACAGTTAGAAAATCCAAAGGACCATCCTTTACCAGTCTTGTGATTCGGTCAATACCAATATGACCAAGTCGGTAATGCCACAGGCACGTGGGATTAACTGTATCACGTGCTCTTTTCTTGGGGGATTTCAGCCGACGTAGTTTCGGCTATGTTTGTTTCTAGAGAAGGATGTAGAACATAGAGACCGTTCTCCAGTTCCCCATATGCAATGAACTTATTGTTTCTTTTAATAGTAATCGTATTACTGAAAAAGACATAATATCCATCCGCACATAGTTTTGAGACAGAAATCAAATTTCTTATTAGATTTTGCACAAAAAGACAATCTTTAAGTACAATATTTCCTTTTCTAAATTTTAATTCTACGGTGCCTATTGCCGTAGCTCCAACGCTTGCAGAAGTCCCCAAGTAGAGCATCACTTCTCCATCATTTAGCCTTCTGCTTACCTTGAACCCCTGTAGTGAGTTACACGCATGAGTTGAAGCCCCAGAGTCAATACACCAGGACGCAGAAGTCACCAATAAGTTGGTTTCTATGACACAAGATTCGAAATTACCTTTCTTGGATTCCAGGTACTGAGGACAGTTCCTCTTCTAGTGGCCGGTTTGTTTGCAGAAGTGACATGCATCTGCTGTCCTGTCCTTCTTCTGCTTCTTGGGCTTGGTAGTCTTCTTCTGAGGCTTCTTTGCCTTCCTCTTTTTCTTGCCCGTTTTGTTAGTTTCAACAAGCATCACCACAGGCTCATCCTTCCTAAGTAAGTCCTCGGCCCTTTGCAACATATTGCTTAGCTCTTTGACGCTGACATTCAACTTGTTCATATTGTAGTTTAATATGAACCCATTGAAGGAAGAGGGCAAGGAGTTCAGAATGGCATCTACTTGAGTTCCAAGATCTAGCCTAGATCCAAGGGCTTCCAGCTCGTTAATGTAACCCATCATCCGAAGACAATGGTTGTGAACTTTCTGCCCCTGGGACATCTGAGCGGTCATGAACATTTTCAAGACCTTCTGCCGAGTAGAACAGTTCTGCTCTTCATACATTGTTTTCAGACCGTCTAATATGTCTTTAGCGAGTTCGATCTGATTGAACTGCCTCTGTATTGAGTTGTCCAAAGAAGCAACAACATAGCAGCGGGCTAGGGAGTTTTTATCCTCCCATTCTTGGAATTCTCTCCTACGGGCTTCAGAAGCCCTATCACTCGGACGTTCCGGGGTAGGAGACTTCACTACCTTGTCCAGTTTTTTAGATGTTAAAACTAGCATTAGGTTACGGTACCAGTCGGCATAGTTTGGGCCCTTAAGCTTGTTGTTTCAAGAAGCTTTGCAAATTGTCCGTTTGCCATTTTCTGATAAAACAGCAAATATCAGTCCACAACCTTATTTGATTCATGTTCAAGTCATAGATATGGATTTTAATCTATGTTCCATTTCCATTTTTTTTTTCATCTCTGAGTTTTCCCTCCTGCTCAGGGACGGAGACAACGACTTGTCTCTGGAAATGTGGGAAACCACATAGGGTGCATGGAGCCAACTGTTTTAGCTGCAAAACCCCACCACCTTTCTGTGAAGGATCACATCCACTCATCATACGAGTTTTCCCTTTGGCCTCTGCTAGACAAGGTTCAGAGCCATTTTCAGGTAAACCTTTCTGTCCAATGAATGCTTACCCATCATATTCGTGAACGCCAAGGTACCGTGAGAGAGTTCTCATTTTCTGGTGAAGCCCCTCCCACATCGGTCTATGATGCCCCTATCATCTTATGAAACACTTAGACAAGCCCAATAGCAAATGGATAACCCATTTTCTGGTGCATTTCCTCATTACTGAAGGACCCATCCTCATGCTAATGATGGAAGGCCTTTAGAGAGTTCATCATATGAATCTCCCTATCACATGCACTCATATTTACTGGAGGGAAACAAGAATTACGCCCTAGTTTATTTTAGGTCAAACCAGAGTGGCTCCCACTGACTTTCATAAAGCCAGATTTTGGTGGGCCTAAATCAGCTAGGGTTCCGCACGTAACCTCTTCAGGAGGTGTGGGGCCCACCAATGAGGGAGGTCATCAAATGACTAGTAGAGACACCATGGCAATGATGTGCATTCAGCCATGGTGTGCGCAAGAGCCACTATCGAATCTGCATGGGCACTTATGGTCCATGAACGTAGCACATCACACACATCCATACATCACATGTAGGGAGGAATTGATCCAATTAATTAATTATCTGTAATAGCCCATTTGAAGCCCATTTTAATTCATAATATTAACAGTTAACATCATCTAGGTCTATGGGCTGAATCAGGGTTACCCAGTTTGGCCCATATAGCTTGTTCCTTTAAAGTGGGCTTTTGGCAGTTTTAACAGTTTAAAACTGGGCCTTACAGGGTGGGCCGAATTAACCATTTAATTAAACATCAATACTTAGGCCCATTTGTGGGAAAATTAGGGCTGACTTTCAGCCTTGAATAAACCCTAGATTCGGTCCAAACAATTTGAACCAATCTTGGTTCGAATGGGTCTAGGGTTTGATCTTTAATTAAATCTTTAATTCAAGAAAATAATCTGAAACTAAAGAACTGATAAAAGAAAACAAGAATCAGTTAATCCAGGGCTGTCCGTACAATCCATCCTGCAAAACAAAGGTTAGATCATAGAATGCAGTTTCATAAACTTCAAACGCAGGTAGCGAATTTCCCATATGCGAAATCTCCTTCCTTGCGCCGCCATCTTCGATCCAAAATTAAATTAAATAGAAAACCTAATTTCTATTATAATTACATCAAATCGAATACCTAATACATTGAGTCTAAAAATAAAAAAAAATTATTCACAGACCAAATGTAATGAATAAATCAAGAAACTGCAAATCTTGCAGGTTCCCTGCGCAAACCAAGAATTTGATCTCCTCTTGTACGAACAGCCCATAAATCAAGAAAATCATAAAGAACTATTCTAAACAATAATTAGATTTATATAAAATTAATTTCAGATTATTCGCCCAATAATTTTGGGAATAAATCTACCAAAACACATATCTGCGCAAATCGGGTAGAACACCTTCTGCCCATTTGCGCAGGTTCAGATCTGAATTAAATTGATTCAAGATTTGAACCATGGCTCTGATACCACTGAAGGGATGGGATATCCATCACATGGACGCCCAAATCTTGCGGAATAGATAGGGCGAATTTCAAAAATTTTCTCCCATCTTTGCAGGGAATCGAATTCCTTATTTCAGAAAACATATTTTCAAGGATCAATCTTGAATCAAGAACCAACTCAGATCTGAACCAAAAGAAGTAGTAGGGAGGATATACCTGATACGGAGAAACAATATCTCCCAATGGAGGTGTTCACGCCCAAGGAAGGATCCAAAATCAGCTCCCACTGAAGATGGCGCAGTGCAGGATGGAGCAGAATCAACAACGTTCTTCCAAAAGAACTTGACCCTTCGCAAGAATCAACTGGATGGCTTGTGAGTACAGCTCCAACCAATCTTTTCCCAAAAGATTGGAATCAAGATCAGATCTTGATTTCTCCCGAGAACTGGAGATCGAACTAAAGGCAATGGTGGCGGCAGGAAAGAGGCGGCAGGAGAGAATTGCAGGGTGTAGAAATCTCTCTTTCTGTGATTTTTCTTAGCTCTAAAGAGAATCAGATGTGTGTCTTTCTTAGGCTGCCGCCCCCTTCTTTTGTTAACCTAAAAGATCAGCTCCTAATCCAATTAGGAACTGCTTATCCAAATCATATTTGGATAAGATCTCTCTTTAGGTGATAGGGATAAACCCTTATCTTATCTGCAGATTAGATTAGTTTTCTCCTAATCTCATTAGGAGGTTTCTAAATCTGAATCACATTCAGATCTGGACTCTCTGAGTGGATAGGATTAAGACCCTATCCTATCTGCTAATCTATCTCAGAATTCGCCCCATAATTAATAAAATAAACAGCCTAGTTGGAAATGGGCTTTAGGCCCATTAAGCTTATGTACTCACTTAACCTTCCAAATTGCTGCCCAGTTGGGCTTCCTTGTATGGCATGGGACCCAAACATTGATCTACACATTTGCCACATGGGTTCAGCCCAGCCTTTGTTACAAGGCCTGACCGAATACACTGTTATGGACAGTGCACCCCTGAATCCCATCTTATGGGCTCTATGGGCCCAACACTTACCCTAAGTGGTCCCTGGGCCAAGCCACCTTGTAACACCCAGGGACTGTGGGCAGATGCAAGATTAGCCCATCAGGTATTATCTTCAATGGTCTTACACTTAACCTCTCAGCCCATAATGATCATACACTGCCCGGCAAGAGAGGACCTCTCCCTCGGCTGCAAGGAACAGTGTTGCACTCTCTACTTATATGGATCCCGGGAATTAAAACCTTTTGCAAAAATTTTAGAAACCATAATATATACTTTTATATCTCATATAAAATATACTTTGCAAAAACAAATCTCAACGGTTGAAATCGGCTGCCGACAGTCTTGGTTTGCATCAGAGAGAGTGCATCCCCGATCATTACCTTTGTCCGACAAAGGGGCTGATCCTTTCACTATGATCACCCACTCAGATGAATTCTCGGATTGTCCCAACATACCTAGGTTTTGACCCTTACTAAGGATCTCCCTGATTGGTACATCAAAGACAACCCAATCCGACATCTAGTGTAGTATCATAATCGAGTCTAGGGGTTAGGTGTAACTTTCCAGTTTTGCCCATCTATCTCCAAGGTCCAGGGCAATACTGGAAATCTGGTCCGGTTCAAAGGTTCTATTAATCCTACACTGTATGTGCCCAGGGTCTCACCCTGGCAGCTGAGACAGGCCACCCCAACCGACTTGGTGGCACTACAGTGTCAGCCTTGTCAAGATAGGTCTCCCCAGACCGATCCACTGGCTGTGAACATTCTAAACTAACACGAGTCTCATTGAGTGTCCAATTTAAGGGTATTACACAGAAACATACCAAGGGAACATGAATCAAATATGTACATTTATTCATTTACAATAAATCAATAAAGTACATCATTCTTGATTGAAGCTAAGGGCATACAAAACTGTCCAACACCTGCTACACCACAACTTAACGGTGTTTCAGAGAGGAGGAATGAAACCTTATTAGATATGGTCTGGTCACTTCTCATACACTCAGAGTTACCAACATCCTTTTGGGGTTACACATTAGAGACTGCAATTTACAAGCTGAATCGGGTTCCAACCAAATCGGTTCCGAACACTCCATATGAACTTTGGACCGGAAAGAAACCAAGTGTCAGACACTTGAAGATTTGGGGTTGTCCCGCACACATCAAAAGAACGAGTGCGGACAAGTTAGAATCCAAGACCAGCCATTGCCTATTTGTAGGCTACCCGAAAGGCTCTGTGGGTTACCTATTCTATGACCCAAGTGAGTAGAAAGTGTTCTGCATCCGGAATGCACAATTCATGGAAACTGATTACATCCTAGACACCCATCGTTAGGAAGTAGTTCTTGATGAGGAGAGCACAGGAGCAGTGGGAGATGTCCCACAAGTTCCAGGTAGTGACTAACCTAGAAGATCCACTCAAGTATCCGGGCCACCAGTCTGTTATGGTTATGACCAGGATAGTTACCTGGTGGAAACCTTGAGTAGTGAAGAGGATCCCGTGACTTACATGGAAGCTATGTTGGACATAGATTCCCAGAAGTGGGTGGAGGCCATGAGAGCTGAGATGGACTCAATAGAGACCAATGGAGTCTGGACTCTAGTTGATCCACCCTCCGAGGTAAAAGCAATTGGTTGCAAATGGATTTACAAGAGGAAGATGGGCCCCGATGGTAGGGTTGAGACCTACAAAGCTCGTCTGGTGGCGAAAAGGTATACTCAGAAAGAGGGCATTGATTATGAGGAAACCTTTTTGCCTGTGGTCATGCTTACATCCATTAGGATCCTGCTAGTTGTAGCAACATACCATGATTATAAGATTTGGCAAATGGATGTCAAAACTGCGTTCCTGAATGGAGATCTTACTGAAGATATCTATATGCAGCAGCCACAAGGCTTCATTGCTACTGGTAAGGAACACATGGTATGTAAACTTCACAGATTCATTTATAGACTTAAGCAAGCTTCTAGAAGTTGGAACATCCGTTTTGACTTTGTTATCAAATCGTTTGACATCAAGCAGAATCCGGATGAGCCTTGTGTTTATAGGAAATCCAGTGAGGATAATGTTACTTTCTTGGTTCTGTATGTAGATGACATTCTACTCATTGGGAATGATGTAGGAACGATAACTACGTTGAAAGTATGGCTTTCACAACAATTCTCCATGAAAGATCTTGGAGAAGCCTCCTATATACTGGGTATTCGACTCTATAGAGATAGATCAAATCTGCTTACATTGACAAAATAGTCAAAAGATACAGCATGGAGAACTCTAAAAAGGAAATGTTCCTTTCAGGCACGGAGTCACTCTCTCCAAGATGTCTCCCAAGACTTCTGATGAGATTGAGGGCATGAAGGACGTTCCCTATGCCTCTGCCGTAGGGAGCATCATGTATGCCATGCTGTGCACTCGCCCTAACATTGCTTAGGTAGTGAGTGTGGTAAGCAGATTCCAAGCCAACCCAGGGCAGGAGCATTGGACCGCTGTGAAAAATATACTCAAATACCTACAAAGGACAAAAAAGTTTCGTCTGGTATTCGATGATAGTTCACTACAGATCCAAGGGTATACTGATGCTGATTTCCAATCGGATCCAGATGATAGAAAGTCTACATCTGGATCTGTTTTCACGATAGGATCGTGTGCTGTTTGCTGGAAAAGCAGCAAATAAGGGTCCACGATAGACTCCACAACCGAAGCCGAATACATTGCCGCAAACGAGGCTGCCAAAGAAGCCGTGTGGATGAAGAAGTTTGTTCACGAGTTGGGAGTAGTTCCATCCAGCACATCACCCATCCCGTTGTTCTGTGACAACAATGCAGCAACTGCTCAGGCTAAGGAGCCATGAGCCCACTCGAAGTTAAAGCACATTGAGAGGAAGTACCACGTACTACGGGAGATTGTTGGTAGAGGGGACGTCCTGATTCAGAAGGTAGCGTCAGCGGAAAATGTAGCAGACCCATTGACGAAGCTACTATCACAGAAAGTGTTTGAGAAACACGTGGAAAGCATGGGACTCCGGCTTGTACCAGATTGGACCTAAGTGTAAGTGGGAGCTGTTAGATAGTCTTTGTATGCCCTTAGCTTCAATTAGATGATGTAATTTTGACATTTATTGTAAACGAATAAATGGCATATTTGATTCATGTTCTTGTGGTTTGTTTCTATGTTATACCCTTAAACTGGACACTTAATGAGACTCGTCTTAGTTTAAAATGTTCACAGCCAGTGGGTCGGTCTGGGGAGCCATATCCTGACAAGGCTGACACTGATGTGTCACCAAGTCGGTTGGGGTGGCCTGTCTCAGTCGCCAGGGTGAGACCCAAGGCACATGCAGTGTACGATTAATTAAATCTTTGAACTAGACCAGATTTCCAGTATTGCCCTGGACCTTGGAGATTGATGGGCAAAACTAGAAAGTTACACCTGACCCCTAGACTCGATTATGATATTGCACTAGGTGTCGGATTGGGCTGTCTTTGATATGCCAATCAGTGAGATCCTTAGCGGGGGTTAAAACCTGAGTATGTTGGGACAGTTTGAGAATTCATCTAAGTGGGTGATCATAGTGACAGGATCAGCCCCTTTGTCAGACAAAGGTAATGATCGGGGATGCACTCTCTCTGATGGAAACCAAGACTGCCGGCAGCCGATTTCAATCGTTGAGATTTGTTTTGCAAAATATATTTAATATGAGATATAAAAGTATATATATTATGGTTTCTAAAGTGTTTGCAAAATGTTTTAATTCCCAAGATCCATATAAGTAGAGAATGCAACACTGTTCCTTGCAGCCGAGGGAGATGTCCTCTCTTGTCAGGCAGTGTTTGATCATTATGAACTGAGAGGTTAAGTGTAAGGCCACTGAGGGTAATACCTGATGGGCTAATCTTGCATCTGCCCACAGTCTCTGGGTTTTTATATGGTGGCTTGGCCCAGGAACCACTTAATGTAAGTGTTGGGCCCAATAGAAGCCCATGTGATGGGTTTTAGGGGGTGCACTGCCCACAGCAGTGTATTCGGCCAGGCCTTGTAACAAAGGCTGGGCCGAACCCATGTGGCTGATGTGTAGATCAATGCTTGGGTCCCACGCCATACAAAGAAGCCCAACTGGGCAGCAGTTTGGAAGCAGTTTGAGCATATAGACTTATTGGGCTTAAAGCCCATTTCGAACTGGCCTGTTTTTATTAGTTAAATAGAGGGGGCGGATCTGGGATTAAATCAACAGATAGGATAGAATCCTACCCAATCCACTCGGAGAGACTAGATATGAATTCAGATATGGAAACATCTTGATAAGATCAGGAGAAGGCTGATCTAATCTGTAGATATGATAAGGGTCTTATCCTTATCACTTAAAGAGAGTCCAAATTCAGATAATGATCTGAATTAGGAAACTCCTAATAGGATCGGGGATGCATTCTCACTAATGGAAACCAAGACTACCGGCAGCCGATTTCAACCGTTGAGATTTGTTTTGCAAAATATATTTTATATAAGATATAAAAGAATATATATATGGTTTCTAAAATGTTTGCAAAAAGGTTTTAATTCCCGGGATCCATATGAGTGGAGAGTGCAACACTGTTCCTTGCAGCCGAGGGAGAGGTCCTCTCTTGTCGGACAGTGTATGATCATTATGGGTTGAGAGGTTAAGTGTAAGACCATTGAGGATAACACCTGATGGGCTAATCTTGCATCTGCCCACAGTTCCTGGGTGTTACAAGGTGGCTTGGCCCAGGGACCACTTAGTGTAAGTGTTGGGCCCATAGAGCTCATTTGATGGGTTTCAGGGGGTACACTGTCTTCAGCAGTGCATTCGGCCAGGCCTTGTAACAAAGGCTGGGCCGAACCCATGTGGCTGATGTGTAGATCAATGCTTGGGTCCCACACCATACAAGGAAGCCCAACTGGGCAGCAATTTGGAAGGTTTTTGAGTACATAACCTTAAATGGGCCTTAAGCCCATTTCGAACTGGGCTGATTTGATCAGTCATTTAAAGGGGGCGAATTCTGAAGTGGGTCAGCTAAAAGGATTGGGCTTAGACCCTATCTACTCAGAGAGTCCAAGATCTAAATAAGATTTAGATCTGGAAACCTCCTAATTAGATTAGGAGACAGCTGATCTGATCTGCAGATAAGATAAGGATTATCCCTTATCACTAAGGGACTTCTAACCCAAATATGATTTGGATTAGCAACTCCTAATCTGATTAGGAGCTGATCCCTTTAAGATTATAAAAGGGGAAGGGGGCGGCAGCCTTGAAGAACACAATAACATCAATAGCATTCTTCTCTTTAAGAAAGAGAGATTAAGAGATTTCCTGCAAACTGCGAATTCTCTTCTGCCGCCACCTTCCTGCCATTGCCATTCCTTCAGTTCGATCTCCAGTTCTTAGGAGCAATCAAGATTGGATCTTGATTTCAATCTTTTGGGAAAAGATTGATTGGAGCTGTACTCACAAGCCGTCCAGTTGATTCTTGCGAAGGGTCAAGTTCTTTTGAAGAACATTGCTGATTCTGCTCCATCCTTCACTGCGCCATCTTCAGTGGGAGCAGATTTTGGATCCTTCCTTGGGCGTGAACACCTCCATTGGGAGATAGTATTTCTCCGTATCAGGTATAATCCTCTCCCACTCATTTTCGTTCAGATCTGGTTCAGTTTATGGTTCAAGATTGATCCTTGAAAATATGATTTTCTAAATAGGGAATACGATTCCCAGTTGAAGGGAGAGATAAATTTTTGAAATTCGCCCCTTATTCCACAATCTTTGGGCGTCCATAGGATGGATCTCTCATCCCTTCAGTGGTATCAGAGCCATGGTTCAAATCTTGAACCAGTTTGTTTCAGATCTGAACCTGTGCAATTGGGCAGAAGGTGTTCTACCCAATTTGCGCAGATATGGGTTTTGGGAAATTTGTTCCCAAAATTAATGGGCGAATAATCTGAAATTAATTTTACATAAATCTGATTATTATTTAGAATTGTTCTTTATGATTTTCTTGATTTATGGGCTGGTCGTACAAAAGGAGATCGAAATCTTGGTTTGCGCAGGGAACCTGCAAAATTTGCAGTTTCTTGATTTATTTATTACATTTGGTCTGTAAATATTTTTTTTTTATTTTTCTAGACTCAATGTATAGGTATTCGATCTGATGTAATTATTAATAGAAATAGGATTTCTATTTATTTTAATATTGGATCGAAGATGGCGGCGCAGAAAGGGAGATTTCGCAGAGAAGAAGATTTCGCAGATGAGAGAATCGCCATCTGCGATTTGCAGTTTGTGAAACTGCATTCTATGATCTAACCTCTGTTTTCCAGGATGGATTGTGTGAACAGCCCTGATTTACTGATTGTTGTTTTTCTTTTATCAGTAATTAATTTCAGATTATTTTCTTGAATTAAGAGATTTAATTAAAGATCAAACCCTAAACCCATTCGAACCAAGATTGGTTCAAACTGTTTGGACCGAATCTAGGGTTTAATCAAGGCTGAAAGTCAGCCCTAATTTCCCACTAATGGGCCTAAGGATTGATATTTAATTAAATGGTTAATTCGGCCCAACTTGTAAAGGCCCAGTTTTAAACAGTTAAAACTGCTAAAAGCCCACCTAACCCTTAAAAGCTGTATGGGTTGAACCATTCAGCCCATATACCTAGATAATATTAATGGTTAATATTATGGATTTAAAATGGGCTTCAAATGAGGCTTATAGATGGTTAATTGATTGGATCAATTTATCCCTGCATGTGATGTATGGATGTGTGATGTGCTACGTACATGGGCCATAAGTACTTGGCCCATGCTCAATCGACAGTGGCTCTTTCGCACACCATGGCTAAATGCACATCATTGCCATGGTGTCCCTTTTCGTCATTGGATGACCTCCCTCAGTGGTGGGCCCCACACCTCATCATGAGGTCTCGTGCAAAACCCTAGCCGATTTAGGCCCACCAAAATCTGGCTTTATGAAAGTCAGTGGGAGCCACTTTGGTTTAACCTAAAGTTAGAACTAGGGCGTAATTATCTGTTCCCTCTAGATAATATGAGTGCACGTGATAGGGAGATTCATATGATGAACTCTCTAAAGGCCTTCCATCATTAGCACGAGGATGGGTCCTTCAGTAATGAGGAAACACACCAGAAAATGGGCTATCCATTTGCTGTTGGGCTTGTGGGAGGGGCTTCACCAGAAAATGGGAACTCTCTCACGATACCTTGGCGTTCACGAATATGATGGGTAAGCACTCACTGGACTGAAAGGTTTACCTGAAAACGGCTCTGAACCTTGTCTGACAGAGGCCAAAGGGAAAACTCTAATGATGAGTGGATATGATCCTTCACAGAAAGGTGGTGGGGTTATGCAACTGAAACAGTTGGCGTCATGCACCCTATGTGATTTCCCACATTTTCAGAGACAACCCGTGGTCTCCGTCACTGAGAAAGGAGGGAAATCTCAGAGATGAATAAATGGAAATGGATCGTAGATTAAAATCCATATCTATGAAATGAACATGAATCAAATTAGGTTGTGGACTGATGTTTGCTCTTATATCAGAAAATGGCAAACGGATCATTTGCAAAACTGCTTGATGACAACAAGTTGAAGGGCCCAAACTATACTGACTGGTACAGGAACCTTATGCTGGTCCTAGCTTCTGAAAAGCTGGACAAAGTGGCAAGGAACAGGGCTTCTGAGAAATTGGACAAGGTAGCAAAGAATCCTACCCCGGATCGTCCGGGAGATAGGGCTTCTGAGGCCCGAAGAAGAGAATACCAAGAATGGGAGGAGAAAAACTCCCTTGCCCGCTGCTATATCATTGCCTCCTTGGACAATCCAATTCAGAGGCAGTTCGATCAGATCGAACTTGCTAAAGACGTATTGGACAGTCTTAGGACAATGTACGAAGAGCAGAATCGTTCTACTCGGCAGAAGGTCTTGAAACAGTTCATGACAGCGCAGATGTCCAAGGGCCAACAAGTTCACGACCATTGTCTTCGGATGATGGGCTATATCAATGAACTAGAGGCTCTTGGATCCGGGCTGGACCTGGTAACTCAGATCGATGCTATTCTCAACTCTTTGCCTCCATCCTTTAATCCATTCATCATGAACTACAACATGAACAAGCTGAACGTCAGTTTGCAGGAACTCAGCAATATGTTGCAGAGGGCCGAAGAATTGATTAAAAAGGATGAGCCCATTGCCATGCTTGTTGAAACTGGCAAATCGGGCAAGAAAAGGAAGGCGAAGAGAAAGCCCAGAAAAAGGCTGCCAAACCCAAGAAACAGAGGAAGGACAAGGCATCAAATGCCTGTCATTTTTGCAAGAAGACCGGCCACTGGAAAAAGGAATTGTCCTGCCTACCTGGAATCCAAGAAAGGTAACTTCGAAACTTGTGTTATAGAAACCAATTTGTTGGTAGCTTCTGCGTCCTGGTGTATTGACTCCGGGGCTTCAACTCATGCGTGTAACTCACTGCAGGGGTTCAAGGTAAGCAGAAGGCTGAGTGAAGGAGAAGTAACACTCTACTTGGGGACTACTGCAACTGTTGCAGCCGCGGCCATAGGAACCGTGGAATTATGTTTTAGAGAAGGAATAATTGTACTGAAAGATTGTCTTTATGTACAAAATTTAAGAAGAAATTTGATTTCTATCTCAAAACTGTGTGCAGATGGTTATTCTGTCTTCTTTAGTAATACGATTACTATCAAAAGAAATAACAGATTCATCGCATACGGGGAACTGGAGAACGGTCTCTATGTTCTACATCCTTCTCTAGAAACTAATATAACCGAAACTACGTCGGTTGAAAACCCCAAGAAGAGAGCCCGTGATACAGTTAATCCCACGTGTCTGTGGCATTACCGACTTGGCCACATCGGTGTCGACCGAATCACAAGGTTGGTAAAGGATGGTCCTTTGGATTTTCTAGCTGTAGAAGATCTTCCCACCGGTGAGCCTTGCCTACAAGGCAAGATGACGAAACGGCCATTTAACGGTAAGCCTGAAAGATGTACGGGCACACTTGACCTAATACATACTGATGTATGTGGTCCCCTGAGTGTTAGGACGCGAAATCAACACGTGTATTTCATCACCTTCACAGATGATTTTTCACGATATGGTTACGTGTACCTAATGAGACACAACTCTGAATCCTTTGAAAAGTTCAAAGAGTTTAGACAAGAGGTCGAGAAACAGTTAGGGAGAGAAATTAAAGCCCTTCGATCCGATCGAGGTGGCGAATATCTCTCTGACGAATTCAGGGACTACTTAAAGGACAATGGGATAGTATCACAATTAGCTCATCCTGCTACACCACAACTTAACGGTGTTTCAGAGAGGAGGAATAGGACCTTATTTGATATGGTTCGGTCGCTTCTCATACACTCAGAGTTACCCACATCCTTTTGGGGTTACGCATTAGAGACTGCAATTTACGTGCTGAATCGGGTTCCAACCCAATCGGTTCCGAATACTCCATATGAACTTTGGACCGGAAAGAAACCAAGTGTCAGACACTTGAAGATTTGGGGTTGTCCAGCACACGTTAAAAGAACGAGTGCAGACAAGTTGGAATCTAAGACCAGTCGTTGCCTATTTGTATGCTACCCAAAAGGCTTTGTAGGTTACATTTTCTATGACCCAAGTGAGCAGAAAGTGTTCTGCAGTCGAAATGCGCAATTCTTGGAAACTAACTATATCCTGGACACCCATCGTCAGGAAGTTGTTCTTGATGAGGAGAGCTCAGGAGCAGTGGGAGATGTCCCACAAGTTCCAGGTAATGACCAACTTAGAAGATCCACTCGGGCATCCAGGCCACCAGTCCATTATGGTTATGACCAGGATAGTTACCTGGTGGAAACCTTGACTAGTGAGGAGGATCCCGTGACTTACACGGAAGCTATGTTGGACATAGAATCCCAGAAGTGGGTGGAGGCCATGAGGGCAGAGATGGACTCAATGGAGACCAATGGAGTCTGGACTCTAGTAGATCCGCCCTCTGGGGTAAAGGCAATCGGTTGCAAATGGATTTACAAGAGGAAGAAGGGCCCCGATGGTAAAGTTGAGACCTTCAAGGCTCGTCTGGTGGCGAAAGAATACACTCAGAAAGAGGGCATCGTTAAGTTGTGGTGTAGCAGGAGGAGCTAACTGTGATACTATCCCATTGTCCTTTAAGTAGTCCCTGAATTCGTCAGAGAGATACTCGCCACCTCGATCTGATCGAAGAGCTTTAATTTCTCACCCTAACAGTTTCTCGACCACTTGTCCAAACTCTTTGAACTTTTCAAAGGATTCGGACTTGTGTCTCATTAGGTACACGTAACCATATCGTGAAAAATCATTTGTGAAGGTGATGAAATACACATGTTGATTTCGTGTCCTAACACTCAGGGGACCACATACATCGGTATCTATTAGGTCATGTGTGCTTGTGCATCTTTCAGGCTTACCGTTAAATGGCCATTTCGTCATCTTGCCTTGTAGACAAGGCTCACAGGTGGGAAGATCTTCTACAGTTAGAAAATCCAAAGGACCCTCCTTTACCAACCTTGTGATTCGGTCAACACCGATGTGGCCAAGTCAGTAATGCCACAGACACGTGGGATTAACTGTATCACGGGCTCTCTTCTTGGGGTTTTCAGCCAAAGTAGTTTCGGTTATGTTAGTTTCTAGAGAAGGATGTAGAACATGGAGACCGTTCTCTAGTTCCCCGTATGCGATGAATCTGTTGTTTCTTTTAATAGTAATCGTATTACTAAAGAAGACAGAATAACCATCTACACATAGTTTTGAAACAGAAATCAAATTTCTCCTTAAATTTTGTACATAAGGACAGTCTTTCAGTACAATTGTTCATTCTCTAAAAAATAACTCCACGATTCCAATGGCCGCGGCTGCAACAGTTGCATTAGTCCCCAAGTAGAGTGTGACATCTCCTTCACTCAGCCTTCTGCTTACTTTGAACCCCGGCAGTGAGTTACACGCATGAGTTGAAGCCCCGAAGTCAGTACACCAGGATGCAGAAGCTACCAATAAATTGGATTCTATAACACAAGTTTCGAAGTTACCTTTCTTGTATTCCAGGTTGGCAGGACAATTCCTTGCCACTTTGTCCAGCTTTTCAGAAGCTAGGACCAGCATAAGGTTCCTGTACCAGTCAGTATAGTTTGGGCCCTTCAACTTGTTGTCATCAAGCAGTTTTGCAAATGATCCGTTTGCCATTTTCTGATATAAGAGCAAACATCAGTCCACAACCTAATTTGATTCATGTTCATTTCATAGATATGGATTTTAATCTACGTTCCATTTCCATTTATTCGTCTCTGAGATTTCCCTCCTTTCTCAATGACGGAGACTACGGGTTGTCTCTGGAAATGTGGGAAATCACATAGGGTGCATGGAGCCAACTGTTTTAGCTGCATAACCCCACCACCTTTCTGTGAAGGATCATATCCACTCATCACATGAGCTTTCCCTTTGGCCTCTGTCAGACAAGGTTCAGAGCCATTTTCAGGTAAACCTTTCTGTCCAGTGAGTGCTTACCCATCATGTTCGTGAACGCCAAGGTACCATGAGAGAGTTCCCATTTTCTGGTGAAGCCCCTCCCACATCGGTCTATGACGCCCCTATCATCTTATGAAACACTCAGACAAGCCCAATAGCAAATGGATAGCCCATTTTCTGGTGCGTTTCCTCATTACTGAAGGACCCATCCTCATGCTAATGATGGAAGGCCTTTACAGAGTTCATCATATGAATCTCCTTATCACATGCACTCATATTAACCGGAGGGAACAGTTAATTACGCCCTAGTTCTTATTTTAGGTTAAACCAAAGTGGCTCCCACTGACTTTCATAAAGTCCAATTTTGGTGGGCCTAAATCGTCTAGGGTTTCGCACGTAACCTCTCGATGAGGTGTGGGGCCCACCACTAAGGGAGGTCATCCAATGACCAAAAGGGACACCATGGCAATGATGTGCATTCAGCCATGGTGTGCGCAAGAGCCACTGTCAATGGAGCATGGGCCAAGCACTTATGGCTCATGTACGTAGCACATCACACATCCATACATCACATGCAGGTATAAATTGATCCAATCAATTAATCATCTGTAAGGCCCATTTGAAGCCCATTTTAAATCCATAATATTAACCATTAATATTATCTAGGTACATGGGCCGAATGGTTCAGCCCATATAGCTTTAAATGTTATGTGGGCTTTTAGCAGTTTTAACCTTTTAAAACTGGGCCTTTACAGGTTGGGCCAAATTAACCATTTAATTAAACATCAATCCTTAGGCCCATTAGTGGGAAAATTAGGGCTGACTTTCAGCCTTGATTAAACCCTAGATTCGGTCCAAACAATTTGAACCAATCTTGGTTCGAATGGGTCTAGGGTTTGATTTTCAATTAAATCTTTAATTCAAGAAAATAATCTGAAATTAAATACTGATAAAATAAAATCAAGAACCAGTTAAATAGGGCTGTTCGCACAATCCACACTGCAAAACAGAGGTTAGATCACAGTTTGCAGTTTCACAAACTGCAATATCTTCGATCCAAAATAAAATAAATAGAAATCCTATTTCTATAAATAATTACATCAGATCGAATACCTAATACATTGTGTCTAGAAAACAAAAAAGAATTATTTACAAACCAAATGTAATGAAAAAAAAACAAGAAACTGCAAATCTTGCAGGTTCCCTACGCAAACAAAGAATTCGATCTCCTCTTGTATGAACAACCCATAAATCAAGAAAATCATAAAGAACAATTCTAAATAATAATCAGATTTAAGTAAAATTAATTTCAGATTATTCGCCCATTAATTTTGGGAACAGATTTCCCAAAATCCATATCTGCACAAATCGGGTAGAACACCTTCTACCCATTTGCGCAGGTTCAGATCTGAAACAAGATGGTTCAAGATTTGAACCATGGCTCTGATACCACTGAAAGGATGAGAGATCCATCCCTTGGACGCCCAAAGATTGTGGAATTAGGGGAAGAATTTCAAAAATTTTTCTCTCCCTTCAAGTGAGAATCGCATTCCTTATTTAGAAAATCATATTTTCAAGGATCATTCTTGAACCTTAAACTAAACCAGATCTGAACCAAAAGGCGTAGGAGAGGATTATACCTGATATAGAGAAATAATATCCCCCAATGAAGGTGTTCACGCCCAAGGAAGGATCCAAAGACTGCTCCCACTGAAGATGGCGCAGTGCAGGATGGAGCAGAATCAGTAGTGTTCTTCTCGAAGAACTCTGTCCTTCGCAAGAAACAGCAGGATGGCACGTGAGCACAGCTTCCTATCAAATCTTCCTCCAAGAATTGATGTCAAGATCCAATCTTGACTTCTCCCACAACTGGAGATCGAACTGGCAAACAGGGCGGAAAGAACAGGGAGGCGGCAAGAGAGTATTCGCAAGGTGCAGAAATCTCTCTTCTTGTGATTTCAGCACTGAAGAAAATCTGATGTATGTTTTTAGGCTGCCACCCCCTTCTTTTGTTAACCTAAAAGATCAGCTCCTAATCCAATTAGGAGCAGCTTATCTAAATCATATTTGGATAAGACCTCTCTTTAGGTGATAGGAATGAACCCTTATCATATCTGCAGATTAGATTAGCTTTCTCCTAATCTCATTAGGAGGTTTCTAGATCTGAATCACATTCAGATCTGGACTCTCTGAGTGGATAGGATTAAGACCCTATCCTATCTGCTAATCTATCTCAGAATTCGCCCCATAAATAATTAAATGGATAGCCCAGTTCGAAATGGGCTTTAGGCCCATTAAGCTTATGTGCTCACTTAACCTTCCTAACTGTTGCCCAGTTGGGCTTCCTTGTATGGCGTGGGACCCAAGCATTGATCTACACATCAGCCACATGGGTTCGGCCCAGCCTTTGTTACAAGGCCTGGCCGAATACACTACTAAAGACAGTGCACCCCCTGAAACCCATCAAATGGGCTCTATGGGCCCAACACTTACCCTAAGTGGTCCATGGTCCAAGCCACCTTGTAACACCCAGGGACTGTGGGCAGATGGAAGATTAGCCCATCAGGTATTATCCTCAATGGTCTTACACTTAACCTCTTAGCCCATAACGATCATACACTGCCCGACAAGAGATGACCTCTCCCTCGGCTGCAAGGAAGAGTGTTGCACTCTCTGCTTATATGGATCCCGGGAATTAAAACCTTTTTGCAAACATTTTAGAAACCATAGTATATATATACTTTTATATCTCATATAAAATATATTTTGCAAAAACAAATCTCAACGATTGAAATCAGCTGCCGGCAGTCTTGGTTTCCATCAGTGAGAGTGCATCCCCGATCATTACCTCTGTCCGACAAAGGGGCTGATCCTGTCACTATGATCACCCACTATGATTACCTTTGGGATGGTCTGTCTCAGCCACCAGGGTAAGACCCAAGGCACATGTAGTATGGGATTAGGGTAAGACCCAAGCACATTCATATGTCTCAGCCACCAAGTTACACCTGACCCCTAGACTCGATGATGATACTTCACTAGGTGTCGAATCAGGCTGTCTTTGATATGCCAATCAGTGAGATCCTTGGTGGGGATCAAAACCTGGGTATGTTGGGACAGTTTGAGAATTCATCTGAGTGGATGATCATAGTGACAGGATCAGTGCCTTTGTCGGACAAAGGTAATGATCGGGAATGCACTATCTCTGATGGAAACCAAACTGCTGGCAGTTGATTTCAATCATTGGAATTTTGTTTTGCAAAATTAATATATTTATATATATATGTACGGTTTTGAAATGTTTGCAAATGGTTTTAATTCTCGGGATCCATGTGAGTAGAGAGTGCGGCACTGTTCCTTGTAGCCGAGGGAGAGGTCCTCTCTTGTCGGGCAGTGCTTGATCATTAAGGGCTGAGATATTAAGTGTAAGACCATTTAGGATAATACCCGATGGGCTAATCTTGCACCTGCTCACAGTCCCTGGGTTTTTTATAAGATGGCTTGGCCCAGGGACCACTTAATGTAAGTGTTGGGCCCATAGGGTCCATGTGTTGGACTCAAGGGTTCACTGAGTTTTTCAGTGAATTCAGCTGCGCCTTGTAATAAAGGCTGGGCCGAACCCATGTGGCTGGTGTGTAGATCAATGCTTGGGTTCCACGCCATACAAAGAAGCCCAACTGGGCAACAGATTGGAAACTAGTTAAACACTGAACGTATAATGTACCAAAAGCCCATTTCTAACTGGGCTGATATGATCA
Source organism: Nelumbo nucifera (assembly GCF_055504915.1). Lineage (NCBI taxonomy): Eukaryota > Viridiplantae > Streptophyta > Magnoliopsida > Proteales > Nelumbonaceae > Nelumbo > Nelumbo nucifera. Next base: position 139,070,549 of record NC_142649.1, on the reverse strand, counting down.
CCCATCTATGGGGCGAATCTGAGGTTAATGTTAGTAAAAGCATTGGGTCTTTAACCTTATCCACTCTAGGAGACCAAATTCAAATTAGATTTGAATCTGGTAACCTCCGGATAAGATCAGGAGTAAGCTAACTTAATCTACAGATAGGATTAAGATAATCCCCTATCCAAATACTGATTTGGATTGGTATAACTCCTAATTAAGAGGTTTTCTTAATCAAGAAGAAAGGAGGAGAAACCCAAGAGAAATATATCAGATTTCGAACCAAGGGTTTTTTGGCAAGAAATCATCCTACGAACAGAGATTAGATCTTATACAAAACTCCAGAGAGAAGAGAAGCAGTTCAGCCATCTTCGTCCCAGGAGTTCTCCTCCAGCCGCTGCCATTCCCTCTTACAAGATTTGATCTTTGCAGCAATAGGAAATCAAGAAATCAGTTCTTGACATCAGTCTTGCGAAAAGATTGAAAAAGATTCAGTGTTCAGAGTTTCTAGAGGGTTCTTGCGAAGGATCCAGTGTGTAGGATGCACTCTGCTGGTTCCGTTCCACCCACAGCTGTGTCATCTTCAGCTGGAGCGGATCTTGGTGTCTTCTTTGGGCATGAACACCAACTTTGGGAGATACTGTTTCTTCGGATGAGGTATAATCCTCCCTTTTTCTTTTTGGTTCAGATCTGGTTCGATTATGGTTCAAGTGGAGTCCTTGAATATTGTATTCTAAATTTAGGGAAAGCGATTCCTAGTTGGGAGATGGTAGGAAAATTTTTGAAATTCTTCCACCCATTCCGCAACCTTTATGGCGTCCATTAGATGGATCCTACCATTCTTTCACCAATTAGGAGCTGTTGATCCAAATCAAATTTGGATCAGACATCTCTTTAGGTGATAAGGATAAACCCTTATCTTATCTATAGATTAGATCGGCCCTCTCCTAATCTCATTATGAGGCTTCTAGATCTGAATCATATTCAGCTCTGGACTCTCTGAGTGGATAGGGTTAAGACCCCATCCTATCTGCTGATCTATCTCAGAATTTACCCATATTTAACTTGTTAAATAAGTCCAGTTCGAAATGGGCTTTAGGCCCATTAAGCTTATGTGCTCACTTAACCTTCCTAACTATTACCTACTTGGGCTTCCTTGTATGGCGTGGGACCCAAGCATTGATTGACACATCAGCCATATGGGTTCGGCCCAGCCTTTGTTACAAGGCCTGGCCGAATACACTGTTATGGACAGTGCACCCCCTGAAACCCATCAAATGGGCTCTATGGGCCCAACACTTACCCTAAGTGGCTCCTGGGCCAAGCCACCTTATAACACCCAAAGACTGTGGGCAGATGCAAGATTAGCCCATCAGGTATTATCCTCAATGGTCTTGCACTCTCTACTTATATGGATCCCGAGAATTAAAACCTTTTGCAAACATTTTGGAAACCATAATATATATACTTTTATATCTCATATAAAATATACTTTGCAAAACAAATCTCAACGATTGAAATCGGCTGCCAGTAGTCTTGGTTTCCATCAGTGAGAGTGCATCCCTGATCATTACCTTTGTCCGACAAAGGGGCTGATCCTGTCATTACGATCACCCACTCAGATGAATTCTCAGACTGACCCAACATACTCAGGTTTTGACCCCCGCTAAGGATCTCACTGATTGGTACATCAAAGACAACCCAATCCGACACCTAGTGCAGTATCATAATCGAGTCTAGGGGTTGGGTGTAACTTTATAGTTTTGCCCATCAATCTCTAAGGTCCAGGGCAATACTGTAAATCTGGTCCAGTTCAAAGATTCAATTAATCCTACAATGTATGTGCCTAGGGTCTCACCCTGGCAGCTGAGATAGGCCACCCCAACCGATTTGGTGGCACAACAGTGTCAGCCTTATCAAGATAGGTCTCCCTAGACCGACCCACTGGCTGTGAACATTCTAAACTAACGCGAGTCTCATTAAGTGTCCAATTTAAGGGCATTACACAGAAACATATCAAGGGAACATGAATCAAATATGCACTTTTATTCATTTATAATATACTCATAAAGTACATCATTCTGATTGAAGCTAAGGGCATACAAAACTGTCCAACACTCTAGTAGTTTTGGTTATAGGTCTTCTCGCAGCTCGACCTATGAGCCTGAGCTGAGAGACTTCGTGGCAAGTCGCCAGTTTGGTACCACGCCCGACATCTTGTCACCCGGGGATATGGCTTGGATCTGAGCTACATATGCCATTCTCGCGGAATACCAAATAAGGTGTCCGCTGCCTGGGGAAATGGCCACTGATGCTTAGCCCGGTGAGCTATGTGTTTATGAACATAGCTTGGAGGCTGGGCTGAGGTTCCCGTTGAGCGAGGAGTTCACCGAGGTGCTAAATTGGTACAGGGTGTTTCCAGTGCAGTTGATGCCGAACGCCTTCAGGTTTTTGCTTGGCCTTGTGTCCTATTGTGTCGTCCGTGATATTGAACTGACCTTGGGGATGGTGAGCTTTATGCTCCAACTCAAACACCACCAACAAGGGTACTATTACTTCTCCACCCGGTGGAATATTCGGTCGTTGGTTGGGGCCCCTTCTTCTGTGAAGCTCTGGAAGGAGTCGTTCTTCCTTGTGCGAATTCCTAGGGGTCTCCCATTTCCTACCGAGATGCGGGGGCCAAGGACATCTCTATCGCAACCCAATGGTCGGCACTTACTTGGGAGGAGAGGTCGGCCCTGAGCATGATCCACGAAATCGACGTTATTGCGTACACATGCTCGGAGATGCTGATGCTTGTCGAGTTGATAGAAAGGGTGGCCGGTCTGTTTCCTTTTACTTTTATTTGCTGAACTGAATTTATCTTGCTTGCCTTGTACTTATCTTGGGCCTCCTATGTTGTAGGTGTGAGCATGGCCAACGAGAAAGAAGTTGTTCGTCGGATGAAGGCGCTCCGACAAAGGTAAGAACAAGTTGGTGTACAACCGAAAGCTCGTCCCGAGGCAGAAGAGCGGCCATGATCCGAGGACAGGGCGGATCGTCAGCGAAGAAGGGTTTGACAACGAGAGGTCCAGGAGGATGACGTTGTCGTGGTTGACCCCGAAGGGGTCCGTCGTCCCGCGAGTGCGTCAGTAACTGAGGTGGGTAGCAACTCGGGTCTGGATGTGCCGAGGTGGTCGGTTCGTGTAGACGATAATCTGGAGACACCCAGGGTTCTCGATCAGTTAGTGCGGGGAATCATGACCATATCCATAACTCGGGAATCGGTCGGGGTCGGTAACGGAGCCTTGGAGAGTACACTGCTTCGGTTTGCTGCCTAGGTAAATCCTCTTCTTCTTGTTCCTTGTGTTTTTGCTCTCCTTTTCGGTGTACTTATCACATTTTTCTGCAGAATGCTTGCATGGCAGTCATGCTGGTTGATCGTCTCCGAGACATTCAATAATCGTACGAGTAGGAACACTCTGAATATCTACGGTAGAAGGCCTAGTTGGCCGAGCTCCACGTTGCTAGGGAGCGGTCTGCCACGCTGGAGAGGGAGGTGGCCGAGCTCAAGGCACAACTGGCTGAGCAGGCTGGGCTTGTCCGGGAGCTGAAGCGGGAGATGGCCGAGCTCAAGGTTGAGCGGGACAGGCTGAGGCAGGAGGCTCTTGAGGAAGCCATCAACGAGTACAGAACATCGGAGGAGATGCAACTACACATGGATGAGTATGCCGAGGCTTCCTTTGCGGCTGTGTTCAACCTTTTCTGACGAAGGATCTTTTGCGTCACCTGGAGTTGGCCATTGAGTGACAAGGCTAGGATGCCTTTGATCACAATTCTCCGCAAGGGTCCACCGAGGGAGCTAAGGATGTGGCCGAAGCTGCTGTTGGTGCTGCTGATTCTGCCACCGAGGACTGATTGATAGCCTCCTATGTTCATTATTTCCCGTGTTTGTTTTTTTTTTTTGTGTTGGCTCGGTATAACAAGCCTTAAACGATGTAATGGACCATCTTAAGTTGAATATCAGTTCTTCATGTTGACTATGCCTCTTGTTGTTTCTATACTTGTGTATGTGCATTTTTCTTTTTCCAGCTGAAGCATGCCCTACCGGGCTATTACATGTGCCGAGTCGAGCTACACCTCGACATCTTGTTACTTGTACCATTTTTCTTTCACTGGCCAAGGTGTGGCTGGCCAGACTACTATGCGGGTTGAACCGGGCTATGCCTCGAGTGTCCTCTTTGTACTTCGCGATTCGAGTCCGCTAGCCGAAGTATAGTCGACCTAGGTATGGTCGGCCGAGGCATGGCCGGCCGAGCTAAGCCTCGGCGTCCCCTATCTTGCACTGACCGAGGTTACCATTGGCCGAGGTGTAGACGGCCAGACTATGCCTTGGCATCCAATCTTGTGCTGACCGAGGTGTCATTTGCTGAGGTGTAGTAGGCCGGGCTACACCTCAGCATCCCCAATCCTGTGTTGATCGAGGTGTTGTTGACCGAGATGTAGCCGGTCGGGCTATGCCACAGCGTCCCCAGTCCTGTGCTGATCAAGGTGTCATTGGTTGAGGTGTAGCTGACCGGGCTATGCCTCGGCATCCCTAGTCTTGTGTTGACCGAGGTGTCGCCAGTCAAGGTGTAGCCGACTGGGCTATGCCTCGATGTCCCCAGTCCTGTGCTGACCGAGGTGTCATTGGTCAAGGTGTCATTGGCCGAGGTGTAGCCGGCTGGGCTATGCCTCATCGTCCCTAGTCCTATGCTGACTGAGGTGTCATTATCCAAGATCTTTTGGTTTCCGAGCTCTCAGCCATGGGGTGCTCAGTTTCTGGTCTCGAGAGCCTTTGGGCACTTTTAGGGCTAGTCGTTTCCCAGCTAGCTCAGTCATTAAGCTGGCGGTAGTGTGGAGTTCCTCGACCGCTCTCTGGCCTTGGTGGGTGGGAGCGTTCTTCCTTCATGTTTAGGCTCAGCCGTTGGCAGCTGAGTTGGGTAGCTTGCCTGGCAATGTGCTACCAAGCTGGGCGTAATGGGCTCAGCCATTTGGGGATCGGCGGAGTTAACTTAGTTGGCAGTGTGACTTAGCATGAGCGTGTGTAGTGTGCGCGGCGGTCATGGGTGCACCTCTAGGTCAAAGAAGTAGCTAAAAAGGAGACTTTCATTGCTTGGTCTACTGGTAGTACATCCTGAGGTTTCCCGAGTTCCAACTCCTTGGAATTGGTCAACCTTCGAGGTCTTCAAGTCTATAAGTACCTGGTCTGAGGACTTTGGTGACCCTATACAGCCTTTCCCAGTTTGGTCTGAGCTTTCCTTCTCCTGGTGTAGGTACAATGACTTTGCGCAGAACAAAATTGCAAGTCTTGAATTCGCGTATTCTTACCTTAGAATCGTAATGTTGTGCCATCTTCTGCTATTGTGCAACCATTTTCACATGTGCTCGGTCCCGATCTTCTTCTACCAGGTCCAACTCTACACGTAGATCTTCGTCATTCTGCCCCTCGTCAAAGAGCTCGGTTCGAAGGGTTGGGGAACCTATCTCCACGAGGATCATGGCTTCGGCTCCGTAGTTCAGGCTGAAAGGGGTCTCTCCAGTGGCAGCTCACGGGGTTGTCTTGTAAGCCTAGAGAATGATTGGTAGCTCCTCAACGCATCTTCCCTTGGCCTGATCCTGGCATGTTTTCAGGTTGTGTAGTAGGATGCGGTTGGTTACCTCGGTATGCTCATTGCTCTGAGGTCGGTGTATTACGGTAGTCCGGTGATTGATCCTAAGGTCAGCATAGAGGGCCTCCAACTTCTTGTCGGTGAACTGTGTTTCATTGTCTGTGATGAGCACGTGCGGGATACTAAAACGGCAGATGATACCCTACCAAAGGAAGTTTTGGGCATTGTGGACGGTGATGCATGCCAGAGCTTCGGATTCTACTGTTAGACAGTTTTGTATGCCCTTAGCTTCAATCAGAATGATGTATATTATGAGTTTATTGTAAATGAATAAAAGTGCAAATTTGATTCATGTTCCCTTGGTATGTTTCTGTGTAATACCCTTAAACCGGACACTTAATGAGACTCGTGTTAGTTTAGAATGTTCACAGCCAGTGGGTCGGTCTGGGGAGACCTATCCTGACAAGGCTGACACTGTGGTGCCACCAAGTCGGTTGGGGTGGCCTGTCTCAGCTGCCAGGGAGAGACCCTAGGCACATACAGTGTAGGATTAATTGAATCTTTGAACTGGACCAGATTTCCAGTATTGCCCTGGACCTTGGAGATTGGTGGGCAAAACTGGAAAGTTACACCCGACCCCTAGACTCGATTATGATACTGCACTAGGTGTTGGATTGGGCTATCTTTGATGTACCAATCAGTGAGATCCTTAGCGGGGCTCAAAACCTGGGTATGTTGGGACAATCCGAGAATAAATCTGAGTGGGTGATCATAGTGACAGGATCAGCCCCTTTGTCGGACAAAGGTAATGATCGGGGATGCACTCTCACTAATGGAAACCAAGACTTCCGACAGTTGATTTCAACCGTTGAGATTTGTTTTGCAAAGTATATTTTATATGAGATATAAAAGTATATATATTATGGTTTCTCAAATGTTTGCAAAAAGGTTTTATTTCCCGGGATCCATATAAGTAGAGAGTGCAACACTGTTCCTTGCTGCCGAGGGAGAGGTCCTCTCTTGTCGGGCAGTGTATGATCATTATGGGCTGAGAGGTTAAGTGTAAGACCATTGAGGATAATACCTGATGGGCTAATCTTGCATCTGCCCACAGTCCCTGGGTGTTACAAGGTGGCTTGGCCCAGGGACCACTTAGGGTAAGTGTTGGGCCCATAGAGCCCATTTGATGGGTTTCAGGGGGTGCACTATCCATAGCAGTGTATTCGGCCAGGCCTTGTAATAAAGGCTGGGCCGAACCCATGTGGCTGATGTGTAGATCAATGCTTGGGTCCCATGCCATACAAGGAAGCCCATCTAGGCAGCAGTTAGGAAGGTTAAGTGAGTACATAAGCTTAATGGGCCTAAAGCCCATTTCGAATTGGGCTATTTATTTAGTTAATAATGGGGCGAATTCTGAGATGGGTTAGCAGATAGGATAGGGTCTTGACCCTATCCACTCAGAGAGTCCAGATCTGAACGTGATTCAGATCTAGAAACCTCCTAATGAGATTAGGAGATAACTAATCTAATCTGCAGATAAGATAAGGGTTTATTCTTATCACATGAAGAGAAGGCTGATCCAAATATGATTTGGATAAGCAGCTCCTAATGAGATAAGGAGCTGATCTTTTTAGGTTAACAAAAGAAGGAGGGGGCAGCAGCCTTAAGAGACACACATCAAATTTTCTTCCGTGCTGAAATCAAGAAGAGAGAATTTTGCACCCTGCGAATACTCTCTTGTCGCCTCCCTGTTCTTGTTGCCTTGTTTGCTAGTTCGATCTCCAGTTGTGGGAGAAGTCAAGATTGGATCTTGACATCAGACCTTTGAGAAAGGATTGAAAGGAAGCTGTTCTCACGTACCATCCTGTTGATTCTTTCGAAGGACAGAGTTCTTGGAGAAGAACACTGCTGATTCTGCTCCATCCTGCACTGTGCCATCTTCAGTGGGAGCAGTCTTTGGATCCTTCCTTGGGCGTAAACACCTTCATTGGGAGATACTATTTCTCTGGACCAGGTACAATCCTCTCCTACTCCTTTTGGTTCAGATCTAGTTCAGTTTATGGTTCAAGAATGATCCTTGAAAATATGATTTTCTAAATAGGGAATGCGATTCCCAGTTGAAGGGAGAGAAAAATTTTTGAAATTCGCCCCCTTATTCCGCAATCTTTGGGCATCCATGGGATGGATCTCTCATCCCTTCAGTGGTATCAGAGCCAGGTTCAAATCTTGAACCAGTTTGTTTCAGATCTGAACCTGCGCAAATGGGCAGAAGGAGTTCCACCCGATTTGCACAGATATGGGTTTTGGGAAATTTGTTCCCAAAATTAATGGGTGAATAATATGAAATTAATTTTACATAAATCTGATTATTATTTAGAATCGCAGATGGGAGAATCGCTATCTGCGATTTGTAGTTTGTGAAACTGCATTCTGTGATCTAACCTCTGTTTTGCAGGATGGATTGTGCGAACAGCCCTGATTGACTGATTCTTGTTTTTCTTTTATCAGTATTTAATTTCAGATTATTTTCTTGAATTAATGATTTAATTAAAGATCAAACCCTAGACCCATTCGAACCAAGATTGGTTCAAATAGTTTGAACCGAACCTAGGGTTTAATCAAGGCTGAAAGTCAGCCCTAATTTTCCCACTAATGGGCCTAAGGATTGGTGTTTAATTAATTGGTTAATTTGGCCCAACCTATAATGGCCCAATTTTAAAAGGTTAAAACTGCTAAAATCCCACTTAACATTTAAAGCTGTATGGGTTGAACCATTCAGCCCATATACCTAGATAATATTAATGGTTAATATTATGGATTTAAAATGGGCTTCAAATGAGGCTTATAGATGGTTAATTGATTGGATCAATTTATCCCTGCATGTGATGTATGGATGTGTGATGTGCTACGTACATGGGCCATAAGTACTTGGCCCATGCTCAATCGACAGTGGCTCTTGCGCACACCATGGCTGAATGCACATCATTGCATGGTGTCCCTTTTGGTCATCGGATGACCTCCCTCAGTGGTGGGCCCTACACCTCATCAAGAGGTTACGTGTGGAACCCTAGCCGATTTAGGCCCACCAAAATCTGGCTTCATGAAAGTCAATGGGAGCCACTTTGGTTTGACCTAAAATAAGAACTAGGGCATAATTAACTATTCCCTCCAACTAATATAAGTGCATGTGATAGGGAGATTCATATGATGAACTCTCTAAAGGCCTTCCATCATTAGCATGAGGATGGGTCCTTCAGTAATGAGGAAACGCACCAGAAAATGGGCTATCCATTTGTTGTTGGGCTTGTCTGAGTGTTTCATAAGATGATAGGGGCGTCATAGACCGATGTGGGAGAGGCTTCACCAGAAAATGGGAACTCTCTCACGGTACCTTGGCGTTCACGAATATGATGGGTAAGCACTCACTGGACAGAAAGGTTTACCTGAAAATGGTTCTAGACCTTGTCTGACCGAGGCCAAAGGGAAAACTCATATGATGAGTGGATATGATCCTTTACAGAAAGGTGGTGGGGTTATGCAGCTGAAACAGTTGGCTCCATGCACCCTATGTGATTCCCCACATTTCCAGAGACAACCCGTAGTCTCTGTCACTGAGAAAGGAGGGAAATCTCAGAGATGAATAAATGGAAATGGAATGTAGATTAGAATTCATATCTGTGAAATGAACATGAATCAAATTAGGTTGTGGACTGATGTTTTTTCTTTTATCAAAAAATGGCAAACGGATCATTTGCAAAACTGCTTGATGACATCAAGTTGAAGGGCCCAAACTATGCTGACTGGTACAGGAACCTTATGTTGGTCGTGGCTTCTAAAAATCTAAACAAAGTGGCAAAGAATCCTGCCCCGGAGCATCCGGGTGATAGGGCTTCTGAGGCCCGAATGAGAGACTATCAAGAATGGGAGGAGAAAAACTCCCTTGCCTGGTGTTACATCATTGCCTCCTTGGACAACCCGATACAGAGGCAGTTTCATTAGATCGAACTTGCCAAAGACATATTGGACAGTCTCAGGACAATGTATGAAGATCATAATCGTTTTACTCGACAAAAGGTCTTGAAATAGTTCATGACCGCATAAATGTCCAAGGGTCAACAGGTTCACGACCATTGTCTTCGGATAATGGGTTACATCAACGAACTAGAGGCTCTTGGATCCGGGCTGGACCTTGCAACTCAGATAGATGCTATCCTTAATTCTTTGCCTCATTCCTTTAATCCGTTCATCATTAACTATAACATGAACAAGCTGAATGTCAGCTTGCAAGAGCTCAGCAATATGTTGCAAAGAGCTGAAGAACTGATTAGAAAGGATGAGCCTGTAGCCATGCTTGTTGAAGCTGGCAAGACAGGCAAGAGAAAGAGGAAGGCAAAGAAGCCTCAGAAGAAAGTCACTAAGGGCAAGAAGCAGAAGAAAGACAAAGCATCGGATGCCTGTCACTTCTGCAAGAAGACCGGCCACTGGAAAAGGAATTGTCCTGCCAACCTGGAATCCAAGAAAGGTAACTTCGAAACTTGTGTTATAGAAACCCATTTATTGGTAGCTTCTACATCCTGGTGTACTGACTTCGGGGCTTCAACTCATGCGTGTAACTCACTGCAGGGGTTCAAAGTAAGCAGAAGGCTGAGTGAAGGAGATGTCACACTCTACTTGGGGACTAATGCAACTGTTGCAGCCGCGGCCATTGGAATCGTGGAGTTATTTTTTAGAGAATGAACAATTGTACTGAAAGACTGTCCTTATGTACAAAATTTAAGGAGAAATTTGATTTCTGTTTCAAAACTATGTGTAGATGGTTATTCTGTCTTCTTTAGTAATACGATTACTATTAAAAGAAACAACAGATTCATCGCATACGGGGAACTAGAGAACGGTCTCCATGTTCTACATCCTTCTCTAGAAACTAAAATAACCGAAACTATGTCGGCTGAAATCCCCAAGAAGAGAGCCCGTTATACAGTTAATCCCATGTGTCTGTGGCATTACCGACTTGGCCACATCGGTGTTGACCGAATCACAAGGTTGGTAAAGGATGGTCCTTTGGATTTTCTAACTGTAGAAGATCTTCCCACCTATGAGCCTTGCCTACAAGGCAAGATGACGAAAAGGCCATTTAACGGTAAGCCTGAAAGATGTACAGGCACACTTGACCTAATACATACTGATGTATGTGGCCCCCTGAGTGTTAGGACACGGAATCAACACGTGTATTTCATCACCTTCACAAATGATTTTTCACGATATGGTTACGTGTACCTAATGAGACACAAGTCTGAATCCTTTGAAAAGTTGAAAGAGTTTAGACAAGAGGTGGAGAAACAGTTAGGGAGAGAAATTAAAGCCCTTTGATCAGATCGAGGTGACGAGTATCTCTCTGACGAATTCAGGGACTGCTTAAAGGACAATGGGATAGTATAACAATTAGCTCCTCCTACTACACCACAACTTAACGGTGTTTTAGAGAGGAGGAATAGGACCTTATTGGATTTGGTCCGGTTGCTTCTCATACACTCAGAGTTACCCACATCCTTTTGGGGTTACGCATTAGAGACTGCGATTTATGTGCTAAATCGGGTTCCAACCAAATCGGTTCTGTATACTCCATATGAACTTTGGACCAAAAAGAAACCAAGTGTCAGACACTTGAAGATTTGGGGTTGTCCAGCACACGTTAAAAGAACGAGTGCAGAAAAATTGGAATCCAAGACCAGCCGTTGCCTATTTGTAGGGTACCCAAAAGGCTCTATAGGTTACCTATTCTATGACCCAAGTTAGCAGAAAGTGTTCTGCATTCGAAATGCGGAATCTTGGAAACCGATTACATCCTGGACACTCATTGTCAAGAAATTGTTCTTGATAAGGAGATCTCAGGAGCAGTGGGAGATGTCCCACAAGTTCCAGGTAGTGACCAACCTAGAAGATCCATTCGGGTATCCAGGCCACCAGTCCGTTATGGTTATGACCAAGATAGTTACCTGGTGGAAACCTTGACTAGTGAGGAGGATCCCATAACTTACGCAGAAGCTATGTTGGACATAGATTCCCAGAAGTGGGTGGAGGCCATGAGAGCAGAGATAGACTCAATGGAGACCAATGGAGTCTGGACTCTAGTAGATCTGCCCTCCGGGGTAAAAGCAATCGGTTGCAAATGGATTTACAAGAGGAAGAAGGGCCCCGATGGTAAGGTTGAGACCTTCAAAGCTCGTCTGGTGGCGAAAGAATACACTCAGAAAGAGGGCATCGATTATGAGGAAACCTTTTCGCCTGTGGCCATGCTTAAATCCATTAGAATCCTGCTAGCTGTAGCAGCATACCATGATTATGAGATTTGGCAAATGGATGTCAAAACTGCATTCCTGAATAGAGATCTTACGGAAGATATCTATATGCTGCAACCGCGTGGCTTCATTGCTGCAAGATAGGAAAACATGGTATGTAAACTTAACAGATCCATTTATGGACTTAAGCAAGCTTCTAGAAGTTGGATCATCCGTTTTAATTCTGATGTCAAATCATTTGACTTCGAGCAGAATCCGGATGAACCCTGTGTCTACAGGAAGTACAGTGGAGATAAGGTTACCTTCTTGGTTCTGTATGTAGATGACATTCTACTCATTGGGAATGATGTAGGAATGTTAACTACGGTGAAAGTATGACTATCACAGCAATTCTCCATGAAAGATCTTAGAGAAGCCTCCTATATACTGGGTCTTCGACTCTATAGAGATAGATCGAAGCGGATAATAGGATTATCCCAATCTGCTTACATTGACAAAATAGTAAAAAGATACAGCATGCTAAACTCCAAGAAAGGAAATGTTCCTTTCAGGCACGGAGCCACTCTCTCCAAGAAAATGTCTCCCAAGATTTCTGAGGAGATTCATGGCATGAATTATGTAATTCGAATACTCAGAAGTGAAGTCAGATTTTCTTCAGTGCTGAAATCAAGAAGAGAGAATTCTGCACTCTGCGAATACTCTCTTGCCGCCTCCCTGTTCTTGTCGCTTTGTTTGCCAGTTTGATCTCCAGTTGTGGGAGAAGTCAAGCTTGGATCTTGACATCAGTCCTTTGAGAAAGGATTGAAAGGAAGCTGTGCTCACGTACCATCCTGCTAATTCTTTCGAAGGACAGAGTTCTTGGAGAAGAACACGGCTAATTCTGCTCCATCCTGCACTGCGCCATCTTTAGTGGGAGCAGTCTTTGGATCCTTCATTGGGCGTGAACACCTTCGTTGGGAGATATTATTTCTCCGGATCAAGTACAATCCTCTCCTACTCCTTTTGGTTCAGATCAGGTTCAGTTTATGGTTCAAGAATGATCCTTGAAAATATGATTTTCTAAATAGGGAATGTGATACCCAGTTGAAGGGAGAGAAAAATTTTTGAAATTTGCCCCCTTATTCCGCAATCTTTGGGCGTCCATGGGATGGATCTCTCATCCCTTCATCTATCCACTTCGTGAAGTAGTCCACTGCTACGAGAAGGAACTTCTTCTGTGCAACTGTGGTGAGAAAGGGGCCAATGATGTCCATTCCCCATTAGGAAAACGACCATGGGCTGCCGATTGGTCTCAAAGGGGCTGCGAGCTAGTGATGTAGATTAGAGTGATGTTGGTCACTATCACACTTCTAGACTAATTGGGTGGCATCCTGCTTCATCGTCAACCAGAAATACCTCTATCAGAGCACCTTATGGGCTAGTTTGCGTGCACCGGGGTGATCTCCGTAAATGCACTCATGTATTTCCCTAAGGACGTAGTCTGCCTCGACTGGGGGGAGGCACCTCAAGTAGGGAAGTGTGTGGGAACGGCGGTAGAGTTGACCCTGTATCAAGCATTACCTGGCTGCTCTATGTTGGAGTCTTCTTGCTTCTACCCATTCCTCCGGGGAGGTGCCATCTCGAAGATACTCGATTATGGGGCCCATCCAAGATGAGCCATGTTGCACTGTTAGGATGAGGACGGCTGATAGTGCGATGCTCGGCTGGGCCAGCGTGTCAAGCCGGATAGTTGAGTCAAGGTCGGTCTGTGGCGAGCTGGCGAGCTTTGAAAGGGCGTCAGCTCGAGGGATCTGCTTGATGTCAAAGTGCTCGAGCTGTTGAATGAGCTCCTGCACCTTTTGTAGGTAGCTCGCCATAGAGGGAGTCCAAGCCTCGAATTGGCCGTGGATATGGTTGACCACGAGCTAAGAGTCGCTGAAGGCCTCGATCCGTCGTGCCCCGAGGTCTAAAGCAAGGTGGAGCCCAACAATCAGGGCCTCATACTCAGCCTCATTGTTGAACGCTTTGAACTTGAACCTAAGGGCATGTTCCAACACTACGTCGTCTGGGCCGAGGAGGATAAGGCCAACACCGCTGCCCTGTTGGTTCGACGAGCCATTAACATGGAGGATCCATGCTGGGAGCAGTGGGGCCAGTTCCTCCATGGTAAATGTACATTCTGCGATGAAATCTGCCAAGGCCTGGGCTTTGATTGTTGGCCGGGGTGCGTACTTGATGTCGAATTCACTCAGCTCCATGCTCCACTTGACTAGGCAGCTCGACACCTCTGGTCTCTATAGCACCTTCTTGAAGGGCTGGCTGGTGAGTACTCGAACAATGTGGGCTTAGAAGTATGGTCTGAGTTTTCTGGCTGCAGTGACGAGGGCCTGAGCCAACTTTTCGAGATTGGAGTATTGGGTGTCTGCGCCGTTGAGGACCTTGCTGGTGTAGTAGATCGACCTCTATACTCGGTCCTCTTCTTTGACCAATATTGAGCTAACGACCTCATCCATGACTGAAAGGTAAAGCAATAGGTCATCTCCTGGGCTCGGCTTCGTCAGGAGGGGTGGTGAGCTCAGGTACTGCTTTAGTTACTGGAAAGATTGCTCACACTTTTTTGTATAATGGAAGTCCTTTGGCTGTTTAAGTGCTTTGAAAAAGGGGAGGCATCGGTCCATGGACTTGGACATAAACCTGCCAAGGGCAACTATTCTCCTGGTGACCCGTTGCACTTCTTTGTGGGTCCGAGGGGATGACATGTCAAGAATGGCTTTTATCTTCTCCGGATTTGCTTCGATTCCTCTCTGTGTTACCATAAACCCCAGAAACTTGTCGGAGCCAACCCCGAAGGTGCACTTGGTCGGGCTTAACTTCATCTTGTACTTTCTAAGTGTGTCAAAGACTTTGCAGAGGTTGGCCAGGTGGTGTTTGGCCTTTTTGCTTTTCACGACCACTACGTTGGCCAGCCAATCGGGGTATTTGACTTCCCTAATGAAGCCAGCGTCGAGCAACTTTTGTACTTCCTTAGCGATCACTTGCCACCGCTCTGTGGCGAAGTTTCTCTTCTTCTGCTTCACAAGTCGGTAACAGGGGTCAACGTTCAGCTGATGTGTGATGACTTCAGAATCAATTCCAGGCATGTCCTCTACCGACTAAGCAAATACGTCAGGATTATTCCTCAGTAGTCGAACAAGTTCCTCTCGGAGGTGGTCGCCTAGCAAGGAGCCAACTTGGACTGTCTTTTCAGGGTCTTCCTCAAACAAGGGGACCTAGATGAGGTCTTCCATAGGTCGGCCGCTCTACGCCTTTACTTCGTCACGCAGGTCATATGCTTCCGCCATCAGTATCTCGATCACTGGACGTGGTCCTCGACAGGATAACTAATAGCAATGTCACACTGTTTTCTAGTCCCCGCGCGCCACCCCTATACCATACTTGGTTGGAAATTTCATGGCAATGTGGTATGTTGAGACTACGACCTACAGGGCGCATTGAGGGTCAGCCTGCCGAGGATCACATTGTAAGAGGAGGGCAGCGCACCATGGCCGTCGCAGTCATGTCACTGTCTCTGATCAAGAGGGGAAGAGTTATCCTCCCAGTGAGGTGGATGGACTCTCCTGAAAATCCCATCAAGGGAGTGCTAACTAGTGCAAGCCGTTCTCTGGTGATGCCGAGCTTTTCGAATGCATCTTCAAACAGTACGTCGGCAGAACTCCCTGTGTCGATTAGGATCTGCCATAGCTCAAAGTTGGCCACTTCAGCTGTGACGACTAAGGCATTGTCATGTGGTGTCTGGACCCCTCGGAGGTCATCGTCAGTGAAGGTAATAGATGTGCTGCACCTCCTCTCGTGACCTCGGTCATCGATCTTGTATAGCCAAGCATATCTTTTCCATCCTAAGCTGCTTTCCCCTTTGGAGGCGGTCCTCCCGATATTACGTGGATGATGCCGATAGGAGGGCCTCGGGGCAGAGGCTTTCGAGCTTCATCCACTCTTCTTTCCTCTTGGTCTGACTTCTTCATTCTGTCTACGAAGCCGCTGAGATAACTGCACCTAATTAGAACATCGATAT
This sequence comes from Nelumbo nucifera, assembly GCF_055504915.1. Lineage (NCBI taxonomy): Eukaryota > Viridiplantae > Streptophyta > Magnoliopsida > Proteales > Nelumbonaceae > Nelumbo > Nelumbo nucifera. Next base: position 139,054,587 of record NC_142649.1, on the reverse strand, counting down.
GGTTGCGTAGGTCAAAAAAGTTCTCCGTATCGTGGCCGTGGTCCTTGTGGAACTCGCAATATTTGTCTCAGTTCCTCTTGTTGCTTTGCGTCTTCATCTTCTCGGGTCACCTGACATAGTTGCAGTAGCGAATTTGCATCAGAACTTCAGACCGCAGAACGTTAAGTGGTGTGAAATTCCGATAGGTCGGCGGAGGGATGCGAGGTCTATGGTCGGTCCAGCGGTCTTGCCTCTTGTGGTTTTTGTCCCACCTCTCGGACTTTCGCTCGTTGTTCTCTCTCCTTTTTTTTTGTTGGACTTCTCATCCTCATCTCTGAGCTACACTTGGGCCTCTTCAGCGTTGATATACTTCTGCGTGTGGCTCATTAGCGCAGCCAATGTTTGAGGTGGATTCTTGGAGATGGAGAATTTGAAAAGGGAAGGGCGGAGTCCGTGTTGTATGGCCGTCCCCGCGACTGATTGATTTAAGTCCCTGACTTGAAGTGCTTCTTTGTTGAACCTCGCCAGGTAATCTCTAAGGGAGTTCGTCTTTCTCTGTCGGACCTGCATAAGGCTGGCCGAGGTTTTCCAATGCTTCTGACTAGCTGTGAGCTGTGCCAGGAACTGGTTCTCCAGTTGGGCCCATGACGCTATAGACCTCGGCGGCAGAGAGGAGTACAATGCCAAGGCTGGGCCTTGCATCGTGGTTACAAGGGCTTTGCACATCAGTCCTTCGACGCACTGTGTAGCATCATCTGGTTTTCGAATGCCGCGACATGGTCGAAAGGGTCGGAGTTCCCGTCGTGCTTGTCAAATTGGGGGGCTCGCCATCAGACAAGGGGTACCTCGTTCACTATGTCCTAGATGAAGGGTTGCTCCTTGGTGATATGCGCGGTGGCCTGCACAAGTTGGTTTATGGTTGGAATTGCACTCTTATTGGTGGAAGTGCACTCTAACTCGTCCAGACGTTGTCGAAGCTCTTTAATTTTGGCATCTCTGTTGTATGGGGCTGCAGTGTGTATGGCCTCCCTTTTGGGTCATGTGGGGTGATCCTTGACCGAGCTTGACTCGACGAGTAAAACTACGAAGGGCGGCGCGTTGATTGGTATGTTTGGTGATGGTAGTCCCGTCCTCGGGAACAGGCAATGGTGGCGGGCCTTCGGGTCATGTCTTGCCTCATACGCTCGAACCGCTCTCCCCTTGCATATGACTGGTGCGCTTTGGAGTCCTCGGTCCGAGGATCGTCCTTCGTGCGCATCGGGGCATGAGGGGGGTCAGCCCGGTTGGGTGGCGCGACAGACCCTAGTGTTTGCATGAATTCGAAGATTTTATCAACCTTTTCTTGCATAGCTCGGAATTGTGCTAGATCTACTGCGGCCGAAGGTTGCGAGACTTCTTGGTTCTCCCGAGACGGGGAATGGCCAGTTGCTCGTTTAGACTAGTTTTTAGGCATCTTAATCGCTTCCTTAATTGCGCAGCGAGGAATGAGATTTTCAGGAAAGGCTTTCTGTGCCATTCCCACGGACGGCACCAATCTGATGTTGCTGAATCCGAGGTGGTGCACGAACTGAGGAGAGCAACCAGATAGTCCTTGCTGACAGGGTGGGGCCGAGCTACAAGGACGAGGTCGTGCTTCAAGACCTGTGATCAAGGAAACAGAAGTCAGAGGCCCAAGGAGTTATCCCCGTGTAAGAACTTCGACGCTCAAGTCAGTAGGAGGTGGTAGGATGGTTGGGCCGAGCTATAAGGATGCCGATTCGAGGTAAGTAGCGGTGTAAGACTTAGAAGTTGGATGCCTTACCTCGAGCATGGAGTACCTTTTTATAGCCGAAGATCCGTGTCCTGGTCAGGTTGGGCTTCCGGGGTTGTCGGGATGAAGTTAGCCGCCGAGGTATTCGGGATAGAGTTCCATTCCCTAACGGAGTCGTCTTCCTTATTCCTCTTTATTCGTAACTGTGCTCATCTATATGATGTGTAGTTGACGTGGCTAGAAGGATAAGATGGGATACCACAATAATAGCGTAGCTTGGCCAAACTAGCCTGTCGTGGCCGGGCTAGGCCGACGTGACCAAGCTATACTAACGTATCGAATTAAGATGACGTGGCAGGATGATAGTTGGGCGGCTACGTGTCTCACAACCCTACCCCAATTAAAGCATATCTATCCCAATCCATTAGGGCCGGTTTGATGCAGGTAATATGAATTCTGATTAACTCCATCACCTATCCTATGAAGTGCCCACTGTTACCAAGTGTTGTCCTCTTATGGATGGAGACATGGAGTCTTTGTACTTATTGCTATGTGGTTCTGGTAATTGATGACAGTGATTCTAGTAGGGTTTACAGAGATGATTTGGTTAAAAATATTTTATTATTGAGAAGGCCCCGGCCGGCTTTGTAAAAACTAAAGCCATCCTCTCTATTGTAATGATAAATACCGTTGATTTCTGGGTTACCAATTTAATTGAAGAGTACGTACACATTCTTGTTAGTCCAGTGTCTGAGGACATGGATTAAGTAGAAATCACACTGCAATTCTTTCTTACTTCTATTATATTATATATATATAGCCGGCTTATTTTATGAGGCTATGATCAGCTAATAGGTCAGATCAATCGTGATTCGTGAAGAACCTATGCGCGCAGCTTCCACGAAGGCACGTACGAAAGTCTTCCAACAACTGAAGCAGGTATCAGCTGCTCTGAACATTAATTATATATAAAACCTTCTTTATCCCCAACTCCAGTGGGCAGTGGCATCCTTGATGTTTTCCAAAGAACTCATCTCTTCCTCTCCTTTTAATTTCTTTCCCTAATCTAACGCAGCTAGGCCAGTTTCACTTTTCTCTCCACCCCCCTCGATCTTATATATATATACCTCTCTTGGAATTCACCTAGCTTACGATGGCCGAAGCCGAACAGAATGATGTCGTCTTTGAAGATTTCTTTCCGTCAATGATAGAGAGACTGGGTGCTGATCAATTTATTGCTGAGCTCTGTAACGGGTTTAGCTTGCTAATGGATCAGCAAACGGGTCTCATCACATTCCAGAGCCTGAAGAGAAATTCCTCTCTTTTGGGACTGCAGGACTTGAGTGATGATGAACTATCGTGTATGTTACGAGAGGGGGATTTGGATGGAGATGGAGCACTGAATCAATCAGAATTCTGTGTTCTCATGTGCAGGCTGAGTCCAACTATAATGAACAGCTCAAGAAGGTTGTCGGAGGAAACCTTTGGAAATCAGTGTTAGGCTTGCGCTTCTTTTTTTTTTATTTTTTATTTGTCTTGCCTTCTCTGTATGTAAGATTGCATAATTAGGTCAATTTTGGTTATAAGGCGCCAAAAGGATGCAGTGGTTTGAGCATAATTTTGTACACAATTGCCCTGTTCAAAGGTACCCTACCATTTTTTTCATCAACTAGTCCTTTTTTTTTGTTCCCTTCTTTATTACAAGATGCACGTTTTTTTGTTTCTTTCCATCTTAGCTCTATCGGTAAGGGTGGACTGAACGGTTAAAACCCCTTTTAATTAAAACTTCTACGAGATGAGAATCTTTGGATTAGCTAATTTAGTTTTGTTTTATTTTAAAATTAAGGGTCTTCGTTTCCTCTTAACTCTTATCTTTTAAGAAGAATCTTTTAAATTTAAGAGAAAATTAGTTGTTCGTTTTTTCTTATCTCTTATCTCTTAAAGTACAATTATACAACTTTTTGTTTTTCAATGATACCCCCAAAATGGATATTTGATAGTTTTCAGAATTTAGAATTTAAAACACCATTCTTTGCATTCAGAATTCAGAGGAAAGAAAAATTCATCAATACCAATATACCTCTTAATGTAATTATTACACTTTCATATGTCAGACTTCAGAGCAAACGAACAAGCCCTAACTTTATGCAAGGCAGTACGGTGGTAGGGTGAAAAATGCAATTCTGGATGAAGTAGCACATCATGTTAAATGAACATTTTCAAAATTTTTTAAACCTGTTCATTCATATATCCTTCACTTACCCTTATGGAGAAGTACGGATTTGTCCAATGCAAATTTCTTATTTTCACTGTATAGCTATAAACATTTAAAAAGTCAACAATCCACATTGTATGCATCAATGCCCACCCATGAATTGGCATCAATTCCAAGCTGGCATCTACCCCAACAGTACTTTCTGACTACAAATTCTGACCCTGGACTGATCGGTCATTCTCCCTTGTCAATAGTGTTCATTGAATGTACTTTTTATTGTTGTGCCGACTGGATCTGATCCTCGAAAATGCATAAAATGTAAAAAGTTTCTAGATTAAAAATGTAATGCAATTGTAGATGTATTATTTTTAGCAGCTTTAGGAGTTTCAAAATCCGCAGGGTCTGGATGCAGATGTGGTAGTTTCTTCCATTTCCACGCAAGTACAACGCCCAAGAAAGGATATCATCTACGTAGCTTACTAGAGGCTCTGTCTTCTTTTGCAGTGCAGATATATAGGGAAAATTTCTGTTTAGTATCTTGTATTTTGGCTCAAGTGATAATTTAATTCCTTAACTTTAAAGTGCGACAATTTAGCACCCGAACTTTCAAAATTTGACAATCCTGTACCTGTCGTTAACCAACCTGTTAATCAGCCGTTAAGTAACATTTAAAAAGTCAAAAATACCCTAAAAATGCTATATAATTCTCTTTATCAATCATCCAAATATAGACAATAAAATGAATAGTCTCAAATTCTAAATTCTTCTAAACAATCACCAACTTTTTTGAATAGAAGAGGCTAGTATTTGGGATTGTTCAGTTTTTTGTCAACGTTTGAATGGTTGATAAAGAGAATTAGATGGCATTCGAAGGACATTTTTAACTTTCCAAATGTCACTTAACGGCTGATTAACAGACTGGTTAACGGCAGGTAGTAGATTGTCACATTTTAAAAATTCAGATACTGAATTATTGCTTTTTAAAGTTCGGGGACCAAATTATCACTCCAGCCAAAATACAGGGTACTAATCGGGAATTTTACCAAATATAAATTTGTGACTATGATTTTCATTCTTACCTCATATAAAATTTACATTTTTTATCATTTACATTTACTGACATACAAATTTTATATTCCAAAAGTTAATGCAAAATTTACACCACCTTCCTATTATCTCAAGTCGTTCTCCTAAAGTGGTCACCGGTGACCACATCATTTCCTACTCACTCCAAAATAAATAACCCCTCTCTACCTGTATTTTATAAGGTGGAGCACATATGCATGTATACCGGTGCAAGTACTAAAAATGTTATTGAGGTGCAAAAACTTGTATATGGGTATTTCCTAATTAACTTTGCATTTGCACTCTTCCAATAAAGACAAAAGTCTTCCTCTCGTAATTGTTTTTTCTTTCCACCACTTTCTAAGTCCATAAATTGATAGGTGTTTTCACCAAAAAAAATAAATAAATAAATTGATAGGTGATAGCTTATAAAGTTCCATTTAACACCTATTCAGCTCACATTCCAAGTTGCGTGCTCAACTCTAATGTAGCCTTGTACTAGCTCGATTGTAGGGAAACCGGATGGACTCATATTTTATTGTTACAACGCGGGGTGAACTTTCATCCAACGTGTAAAAGTAACGGAAGGTGGGTTAGCACTTCCGTTATTTTTTTTTCTTTTTTTTAAATAAAAATGAAAAAAAAAACATTGATCTTTCAACCCCTACCCTAAAAGTCTATGAAATTTTACTTTGTTCAAAACCTTCCACCCATACCTAAAAGCTCAAAGAGAGAAAACAACTGGTTCATGTCTTCCATCCAATGATCAGAGAGGACATAGAGCCTATTGAAACACTTCTCTTCCAACATTCTTAAAGTTTTCTACTGCCTAGGTATTTGTTTCTCCAATTATTTATCTATCTATTGAGAAATCTGACCTCTTATATGGTACTAACCAGACCATATTAAACAATGCCATGCCAGTTCCATAATCCCTGATAGTTTGTTGTATTTCTTGTTCAAAACAAGCCCCTATACGCTAGTAAATTATACATGAAGGCTTTGATTGTCTTTGAAGATCTCTATAATCTCATAGATTTTTTATATGATATTAATCAAACTGTATTAGCTTTTATTAAAAGATCTTTATACTTTATTAAGTATGTTGAACAATGGAGAGATTTCAACTAGTTGTGCAATATGATACATTAAAAATCTTTAAGGTTGTGTTTGGTTTGAAGGAAAAAATAGGAAAAGGAAGAGAAAGTTAAGGAAACATTTACAAACCTTGTATAGGTTTTCATATCTTTCTCTTCATTTCTCTACTTTTTCCTTCAAACCAAACATATATAGGTGCAATTGGGAAAGAGGTTCAAGGGTTCAAGGGTTCAACATTATTGCCATTGGTGCAATTGGGAAAGAGGATTGTAACAGTTGGTCGAGCAACTATTTATGAAGTTTTACTCTGCTCAAAAACTTCCACCCTAAAAGTCTAAAACCCATTCAAAAAATAAGTTTCACCTTATTCAAATCCTTTCGCCTAAGAAGAGAGAGAGAGAATCAATATATGTCTTCCATTTGTAGAATAGATGATACAAGATTTGCCGAAAACCTCCTTTTCTACCACCGTTCTTCAAGTCTTCTTCCACTGCTCACTCCAAAATTCCATTTAATTTCTACCCATTGAGATGCTCTCTTCATTGTTCAAACCACAAGCAGAGAGGACAAAGAATAGAGACGACTTGTCGAAAAATGATTTTTTTTTTGTTTTTTGTTTGAAAAAAGGAAAAAATGAGTAATGAGAGTATTAACCCACCTCCTGTTACTTTTACACGTTTCCCCAAGAGTGACATGTTACCAGTTCAAACCGCATTGTAATAACAAAATATGTAGCCCATCCAAACGTCATACCTAATAAGTAGGGTTGGATTGAGGACTTTGAGATTGCTTGGGTTCATAGTATTATGGTTGTGCTTGGGCCTTAGCTTGCCCCAAACTTATAGATCCAAATCCAACATATCCATGCATGCCCAAAACTAATCTAATAATTGTGGTTTAGAGATGCAAGCGAGCCAAGTTTACTCATGAACTATTGGAGGTTGGTTCACTAAATACTCGAACTTGACTTGCAAATAATTGAGTTCAAGTCAACCTCCAACGAATTGAATAGTTAGTCAAGTTGAGCTCGAACTTTGTAATACCTGAGTTTATCTCACTAAATAACGAAACTCAGCATATGTTTGGCACCGATGTCGTTGCTCCAGAAAATGGTGATACATCAGCGCTACATCGGAGAAAACGGTGCTCTAGGAAACGTTAATATGTTTGAGACCGTTTTTCCATAAAAATTGGTGTTCCAAGTCACATCTTGGAAATTGAGAAGGCGTGGTTTGGAGCAATGCCGAATTTGACGTTTTCTCATATTGGAGCTTGTTGCTGCCAACAAGGACATGATGTGGCAGTGACGTGGACTTCCTATAATGGGTACCAGTGCTGAAAACAGATATGGAGCACTGGTACCAAACAGAAAGTGTTGGTGTTGCTCCAGGAAATGTCCTATCTGGTAGCAACGTTTCCAAAAAAAAAAAAAAAGACACCATTTTCTCAGAAAACAGTGCTTCCAACCCACACATCAGCAGCACCATTTTCTAAGAAAACGGTGTTGTATCTGAGAAAATGATGCCAAACATATACTCAACTTGCAATTGAGTCAAATTCAAGTTTTGTAATACCAAAAATATTAACTTTTTAATATATTTCTATTTATAAAATAAGTAAATAATAATAATTTTGTATACAAATTTATTTATATTTGAGTTAAATTGAGTTGATACTCAAGTATGTCAAATATCAATTCAAATTGAGTTCAAATAGAAAACTCCAATCCAAATTTGATCTCGAGTCAAATAGATTTGCTCCTAGGAATGAGTGGTGAAGTTGTCCAAGTTGTTCTGGTAGGCCTCCGAGGCCTTATACTCGGCAACTCCTTCCTCCACCCAGACTATCTTCGCCTTGGCCTCCCCGAGATCTCCTCCTCAGCGTGTCCTGAGCCTCCTTTAGCTCGGTGATGTGGCCCTTCAGCTTGTGGACAGTGTTGTCCCACTCTTTTATGTCACAAGTCCGTCACCCTCAGCTTACGGACAGCTTCTGGGCATCATCAGACCTCAAACAGGCTGCTCGGGGACAGCCTCTGTCTCAAGCCCGTCACACGGCCGAACTCTCCACTGTGGCACATATACGTCCACCGGGCCTTCTGCCTTACCATGCTTCGGCTTGCTCTCCCTCAATGGCGATGAGTGCACTCCATCGACCTCGACTGCGGCTCGGCGACCCTTGGTTGTGCCCCTTGAGCCCTACTTATCCGCGATCTCTCTACCACAGCCCTCATATGGTGAGCCATCTACTCAACGTTAGCCATCTCAGCACCTGCACAAATGAGCTCCAAATCAGTAAAAGACTTCGGAAATGAAAGAGAGCCCAGTATAACACATATATCGGTTGTCTCACTCATCAACCTGGCATGAATCAACATTGAGAACGATGTGCACTCCATCACGTTTATCCTCTCTATCTACCTAATGGACGCCTTCTCTTCCTCGATAAGTTCAGTCACAGTTGGCATCTTCACCTTGGTCCTTGACTTTTGAAGCTTGGCAGGGAACGGCCAGCCCCCAGGGCAGTGCACGAAGAAAAATCTCACCTTCCAGCACTTCACCAAAGACGGAGCCCTAACAAAAACCTTATTATGTAGCCGAACTGAGAAGTAGTAGTACCCTTGCTGGTGCTTCTTCAGTTGCAGAAAATCGATAAACATCGGCAGGGTGACCTCCAGACCGTGGATTGAACAGTAATACAAAAGACTCACTAAGTATCCAAAGGAGTTCGACATCAACTAGATAGGCTAGATGTGGAACCACCTCAACACAGCAGCGATTCCCTCATTCAAAGGAAACCTCAGCCCGGCCATCAGGCTGTGCTCATAAACACAAAGCTCGCCTAGCCGAGTCGAGGTGGCCCTCTCACCAGCACCCAGACATCTCAACTCATATTCCTTGGGTATACAGTACAAGGCCTTGATTCGGGTCAAATCCCCAAGGTTCAGGTAGCATGGAGTAAACCCAAACCGACTACCAAACTATGAAGGGAGGTTAGCCCCCTCCTTAGACACTACTTCGACCTCGGCCTTAGCCTTCCAAGCTGTGGCTTCCTCTAGATCTATGACCTCAACCCCATGTTTGTCGACCTCAGCCCCCTGGTCATTGGCCTCACGAACCGTAAGCGCGGTGGACTCGATGAGAGACCCCGACTCGGACTCACTACTAGAACTGAAAGAAGAGGAAGACGAACAAAAAGGGCCAGAGGATGAAGAGCAAGACATCTTATTGAAGTGAAGGTAAAGATTGTGGAAAGCCGAAGCACTAGCCGAGCCGAGGGCTACTTCTCACCGAACTCCAGAAAACACTCTTCGCAAATGACAAAGTAGAAATGCTCTTCACTCCCCTTTTATAGGACTCCCAGCAACCCAGATCAAATAAAATCAACGACGACGATTCAGTGCCACCCTCTAACAGCTCGGGAAGACGAATCAATGCCATTGCCCTCCGCATAGGCATAACCTCGGGGAAACGAAATGATGCCCCTACTGATCCGTATTGGAAATGGTACAGGCGTAGAACTAGCCGGTTCACCCAATAAATTGGTTATGCCTCGGGTCACTCAACTCGGAAAAGTACGCTTCACTAAAGAGTTCCTCAGTCGAAGACTACAGAGCTCTTCTGCGCCACACCATGGTCGAGCACTACACTCATTGACTTCAGAACTAGGGGAGTGGTGTTTGGGTTATGGTTGAACTGGCCTCGAGTGCCACGTGGTGTCTCCTTGGCCAGCTTATCTCTTCGGCCACGTCGACACCATGTAGAATGGATAAGCGCGATCAAGAAGAGGAGCCCTGTACGGATAAGGAGGATAGCTCTGCCGGGGATTATGACTCATCCCAAAGACCTCGACAGACAACCTCATCCTGACAAGCCTGGAAACCTCATCCGAATCGGACACAAATCTTCGGCTATAAAAAGGTAACTTCCACTCAAGGTAAAGGATTTTTGACTCTTTAGACTCCATATTGTTATTCTGCTTCTTCTCAGACCGACATTCTTCTCAACTACTCGGCCCGACCACCCTTCTCTTCCATTACTAACTTGAGTGTCGGAGTGCCTACTCGAGAAACAACTCCTCGAGCCTCTGATCTCTTTCTTGATTTCAAATCTTCCTGTATGACTTTGTCCTTTTACCTTGGCTTCGCCAATTAATAAGATTATTTGACTACAATCTTAATTTAGAACACATGGGATCGAACAACATCACATCCCATTGTATATTAGGAACATCTCTCATGAATAATAACATAGAATTAGTAAAGATATTCGTGATATATGGCAGATACATATGATCGGTGTAAGAAAGGCTTTGTGAGTAGCACATCCGGATACTTTTAGAACCCCTTTTGCAAACACTACATCATCTACATATAATTATAAATCCACTAATCTTGTTGGCTTTTCGCTACAGGCTCTTTGCCATTTGGAATCGAGCTTCGAGCTCTAGGGTCAATTAATATTAATGAGGCATCCTTGTGATTTGTTATATCATAACAGAGTCGTAACTGTCAAAACCAATCCAATATAACCCTGAGACGGGACCATGCATATTGGAAATTTCCGTTGTCGTTTATGCCAACTGCAACAACAATACTCAACTCTCAAGGAATGCGTATCCCCACGAACTATCATATTTGTTGTCACTCGTGAAATGGCTTTGTGGGCTGCCTGCAGTGCCTATTTCCGCGAACTTGCAAACTTTGAATCACCTTTCTTTAGTCTAAATTTACAAGGGAATCTGATATCTGAATCACTCCAAGCTTTTAAACTTTGGACTTAATTATTTATACTTATAATAATTTTTAATTATATATATGCATGCACCTGTATTTGGGACAAGGAAGAAAATAATTATAAATACTTGTTTCGACATATAACATCATATATGTAGCAAGGTTTGGATTTTGAAATATTAACTGAAATTTTGGGGATTGTGCGCCCAAAATATTTTATTCCTAAGGTCCTAATCCTACATGATACTCTATCAGTAGTTAACGAGGCACTTGTACCAGTTAAGGCAACATGAGGCCTGTCCCACCATGCATAACGGTGTTACAATATATCTTCCCAAAAACATTTTCTCTGCAAAAAGCAAAAAACAATCTAAGATGACCCCTGGAGATTTTAACTCATTCATTAGTACTTTGGAGATATAAGTTATTAAAACTTTGATATATATATATATATATATATAAGCTAATTAATCGATCAGACAAACTAGCTTTTACTTTTTTAACATTTTAAAACATTGATAATAATTTGTGAGAATAACTTCGTATATATCCATGTTCAAATCGAAAATTATTGTAATCAATAATAAAATTTGGAGTAAATGATGATGTAAATGAACTTCATATAAGACTCCATATATATATAATTCATCCCAAATGAAATTTAATTAACAAGACTCCAGAGTTCCACCTTCATAGCAACTCGCGTTCACACTTGTTCTTATGGAATATATATGTTTAGTTATGATAAGACTTAGCAAGTCTCATCCTTGTCACAGTACGTAGACAAAAGGTACCCCAAACGGTACCTAGATACACGTTCTTCTATCTCCAATTATTTCATTGTTAGGATCCGCTGGAACTGGACTCTGCCTAATAAACCTCTGGGACCATCTGAATCGAGCCCGGACCGTCAATCAACAAGACGTAGCTATCATATTGGAAGCTGTCTCTTGATGGTAGCAAATCCAGCTGTATAAACTAAAATGCGGATAAGTAATATTGTCCGAACCCATTAATGCAACTTAGACTAGAAAGTGCGGTACAATTATGTGGCGTTTGTATTTGTATGAGAAAAAACATAAAAGACAGTATATATATGTAGAAGATAGCTCATGCAACTTCCACGAAGGAGAACCTCCTAATGGAAAGGCCACCAGTTTAAACAGTAGGAGGCCGATCCATTGACAATATTATATAAACTTCCATTCTCTATACTCCTTTTGGTATTAAAATTGGTTCCTTTCAAGACCAATCTCTCTCTCGTCTAAGACCCCTTTCACTTAATTTCTCAGGCCACCTCCGTCTGTACGTTCTGATCCTGTGACTGAGTTATTATCTTTGCAGCTGGCTAACCTAGATAATAATGGCGGAAGACAATGACATGGTGTTTGAAGATTTCTTCCCATCAATGATAGAGAGATTAGGTGCTGATCAATTCATTGCTGAACTGTGTAATGGATTCAGCTTGCTAATGGATCAGCAAACGGGTGTCATCACATTCGAGAGCCTGAAAAGAAACTCCTCTCTTTTGGGGCTGCGGGACTTGGGAGACGATGAGCTTCTGTGTATGTTACGAGAGGGAGATTTGGATGGAGATGGAGCACTGAGTCGATCCGAATTTTGTGTTCTCATGTGTAGACTGAGTCCGGCCATAATGAACAGCTCAAAAAGGTTGCTGGAAGAGACTACGGGGAATCAATTTTAATTTAGGCTTAATTTAATTATGTAATTTGGATTATATATATGTTACTACTTAATTGTTATTTCTTCCGTAAAGTGTGTTGACTTGAAACTGAGAGAATCAATTATCCATCCAATGGTCCAGGGCGTCATGCACCATCTTACAGTTGTTTTCATTTATCTCAAGCTATACAATAATATTTTTCATCAGAATATATAAATAAATAAAATCTTAATTTGGCTTTAAGAAAGCACAAACATCCCTTTTTAGCTTTCAAATAGAATTTATGAATGTAACAACTAACAACCCTTACATCTCGATAATCCCTAATCATCATTAATGATTTAAAGTCTGACGGTGTATAATTGTATATCCCCCAAACTCATAAACCCCGCAACCTAGGTGCAGCGCTCCCAGGTCTCCGCTACAACCAGCAGTAGACCTTACCAATTAACCGATTGGCACCTTATCATATATAATCATTAATACCTCTAATAACTTACTTCCTTTTATTACCGGCTAATGCCAAAGGGCCTGAATCTGCTGCCAACAAAAGTGCGTTAAAATGCTAACAGCACGGCATTCATTTCAGCTGCATTTGCATATGGGGAACTTCTCTTGTGTTTATGGCTCAGTCAGTTTTGTAAGAGTGCAAATACAAATATATTCGATGCAAAACCTTGATTGATTGTATATGGTAAGGTGCAATGACTGAAAAGAAAAGAAAAGAAAAAAAAAAGACATAATAATGAATGACTGAATATCTATAGGAAGATTGGAGGATTTATGTTATACATCTGAAGAACCTTCTATTAGGTCAGTTCTAGGGGGGGTTTAATTAGAAACCATTTGGGAGGGCTGAAGCACTGATCCAGCTTAGCCAAATCTTCACCTCAGCTATCCCAAATGGGCCCTTAGTGTCAGGCTAATATTATTTCACCATTCGGCCATTCCTACCAAGTATATCTACATACTGAGTTTGGGCCTAGACTGAGCCATAACTCAGTCCAAGCATCCGAATCTTTAGCTTAGCCCTCCTAAATGGGCTCTTAGTGTCGGGCTAAGGTTGTTGGACCGTTCATACTAAGTATATCTACATACCGAGTTTGGACCTAGACTGAGCCATGACTCCGTCCAAGCATTCGAATCTTCTGCTTAGCCCACCTAAATGGGCTCTTAGTGTCGGGCAAAGGTTGTTGGACCATTCATACTAAGTATATCTACATTCTGAGCCATGACTCAGTCCAAGCATCTGGGCCCAAATCTCTAAAAGCGATGAAGTATTGGTTTTGGTAAGTAAGTCCGAAACTCATCACTAGCTTTCATCTTATGATCCGACTCATTACTTCGAAAGATTATTTATCTCTGTTGTCAAAAAGGATTTGTATACTTTAAATTATGCTACTTTGTGCTCAATATTGAACTATAGGCTTTAGGTTTGTAGCATGAGCATTTGATATCTTAGTATCTTACCAGTTTCTTTATTAATTTCTCATTTATGTTTTTTAGGTATCATGCTTGCTGGGTATCATAGTCGGACTCTTCATTTATACACTGAAGAGTAGGGAAGATTACTATTGCTTATTGGTGTGTAACGTCAATGAGTTGGAGAGGAATGGATATTTGATTAATTCACCAACTAGATTTACAAATTTAATATTGTTTAGTCTAACCTAGTATAGAATATAACACCATTCAGCTTGGTATAATGTGAAAAGTTTTAATTTCTAAAAGTCAGATTCTCTTTTTTCTTCTATATAATGTTTTAGGTTATGTTTGCATTAAGGTAGATTTGAAAGTGGTGTCAGGATTATATTTCTGAATTCAATATTAAATTTTTGAATTCCGTTATTTGGGCACTTTCTTCAACATTGAGGAATTTTGGAAAATATGAAGAAAAAAAAATAAACACCCATGAATTTCACATGTTACTTAAATTCAAATAACTCTGGGTCTAAAGCCCCAAAAGCGTGGCACTTCTACCATTTTCCAGGATTCAGGACCGATCATTGAAATAATCCTAGCAAGAAATAACATTGTAGCATAAATCAGTTTAATCAGATGACATTTAACCCTCTGATTTGAGCATTAGTTATTTATAGCTTTAACATTAAGAAAAACTTTCTTTGCTATCCATCTAAACCCACTGATATCAGAGGATAAAAACTGATATTTGTCTGAAGTCATCATCTAGTTGGTAGGATGTATTTGAGGTGGGTATCAGTATTCAGTACTCCAAACACGAGACCAGCGTGGGTTTCAAACTAGTAGTAGAAACCTGGGGTGCAACTCGGGTTGGGCCGAATTAACATTTTGCTCTGCTTCAGGTATCAAGCCTATTCAAAATTTCACAAATTAAAATTCCAACCCTAACCCACTCAAGTTGCACCCCTAATTCTGATGATGCAAACAATAAAACAAGAGGGCACTCTGCTCACGGGGAAGATGTGGTGGCCGGTAGCCCAAGTTCATCGAGTGTGCCAGAGAGTGGTCTGTTTTAGGGGTGCAAATGGATCGTATCATTATTCGATCGGATCTTATTTGGTTGAATTCGGATCATCCTAATTCAGTTTTTTGGATTGGATCGGATTCGGATCATCCCCTATCTGATTTGAGAATATCTAATCCGATATGTATACTATATATTTATTTATATAAATATATATTATTTATTTA
Organism: Nelumbo nucifera; assembly: GCF_055504915.1. Classification (NCBI taxonomy): domain Eukaryota; kingdom Viridiplantae; phylum Streptophyta; class Magnoliopsida; order Proteales; family Nelumbonaceae; genus Nelumbo; species Nelumbo nucifera. Next base: position 139,039,391 of record NC_142649.1, on the reverse strand, counting down.
TAAATATAATATTTATATTGTATTTTTGTAAATTTGTTATATTATTTATTTTTTATAAAAAACACGTATATATGGTGAAAATAATTAAAAATATACTATTTTTTGTTTTTCTTTATTTAAATTGGTATATTTTATTTATTTTAATAATTTATTAATTTTTAAAGAAAACAAATCGAATCAGATCAAATCTGAATATCCGACTTTCCAATTGGATTCGAATTCAGATCCATATCTATCAAATTCGTTCGGATCGGGTCTACAATTAACAGTGTCGAATCAGATTCGGATATACCATCGACTCCGATCCAATCCGTTTGCATCCTTAAATCTCTCTCTGGTGAGATCTTTTGGCGCCAACTCAATTTTCAAATTTCTAGCTGGTGCCAAACCGGCAGAGCTCCGGCAACTAAGACACCAGCTTGGGCTGGGCAAAATATGGGTCCGGGTCTGTGTTTGGGTTCAGGCTCAGTTAAGGGCGGGAGTTCATCTTCATTCTCTTAGAGCAACAACCATTAGCAGTTCAAGAAGAGGCCGGTGCCTTAGTATTCCAAATAGCAAATGGGCCACTGCATTTGACCCAATAGTCGGTTCCTTTCTGTACTGTTTGGGATCGTTTAAAGGCAACAATGGCACCTAGGAAGATCAGGGCCCATAAATAGTTCCTATGGATCTAAGGGGAATGCAGAGTTTGTTGAGTAGTCTGCGATGAGATTGGAGGCTTTAGTTGGGGATGAAGACTATGAGTACCACTCTATTAACCAACGAATAGAAATTTTGGAATGAGATTGGGAGAAAGTTCCTTGGGGTCTTTTTTGGAGATAGGGAGTGATGTAGCACAACTCGGTTACTCCTAGCTGGCGCTCATGTGGCTCCGGAGAGGTACCTGAAACGAGAGGAAAGAGGAAGAACTCCCGGGGGGTTTCTCAGCAGGAACGCTCCGATGTTTAAGTTAGTATTGTGTGCAAGAAGCTGAAGGAGAACGAAAACTAAGAGTGTAGGTTGCGCTAGTGATTCAAGACACCTTGTTCCTTGAGAATAAGCTCCTTATAACTGAATTCCGTTGCTCCAGGCCCTCTGACTTCTCACAGGGCAGGTATAACTGCCACTGTTAGTCTGTCACAGCCGTTACAGGCAGGGCTGAGGTGGCACGCGCGGGGCCATTGTGCAAGGTACGTGTCTGTCAGGTGCGGGATGCCTTTCTAAAGGTGGCAGGCGTGGCGAGGGGACATGCCTGTTGTTCGCAGGTTTGTCAGGTACGGCGGTCGGGCAGGAAGCCCTCCTATGGTATACTGAGCTGTTCTCCTACGAATTACCTTGAGCTGGGCTGTCCTTTGAGTGACGGGCTGTCTACAGCCGGTTATGCCAAGCTAGCCGACCCGAGGTCTTTGTGCCTCGGGGCGTCCGAAGAAGAATCGGTGCGTTCTTGCTTGGGAGTGGCCCGAGGTCCATTGGGAGGAGCTCGGGTCTCAAAAGGGGTCAGGGTTTCCCGAACTCGGGACCCCCCGAAGTGCCTTAACCCCGGGGAGGAGGTGCGGGCAAGGCGGTTTTCGGCGAGTAGTTTACCTGTCGAGTTGCCGTGCTGAACTCAGTGGGACTTCCCCTCCGAGTTGTGCTCACGTCCGTTGTGCTGTCATGCTGAGTCACTGTTTGAGCAAGGTCACGCCCCCGTGTACCTGAGCTACGAGGTCGGGCCAAATCACCCTTCATCAATTGCCCCCCACTCCCTGCGTTGGCGGTGGTGACCCAGCGCAGGGAGGTCATGACGCATTGGGTGGATTTGGTGTCAGTGTTTATGCTGCGTTGTCGCGCGTTCCGTCCAGGTGTACCGGTCTAGCGCCTAGCTCGACCGAAAAGAAATTTGAGTCGCGTCCAGATTATGCGCGGACTTCACGCGACTTGGACTTCGCGGACGTCAAAAACACGCTAAATCGTTTTCGCCTCGAAGAACCCGCGGTCATGACTATAAATAGGGGGTCCCTTGGCCATTTTCTTCGCCACAAAGCTTTCGTCGTTAGCGTTTGAGCTCACGCCAGGAGTTTCTTAGCTCGGGTCCTCCAGTTCGTTCTATTCTTCCAGTTCGGTTGCGTTTCTTTGGTGAGTCCTCCCGAGCTTCCTTTTCCCTTCTAGTTCGTTTCTTTCTTTTAGTTCGGTATGTCGTCTAGTGTAGATAGTCTCATCGACAAGCCCGAGGTAGATACCTCGGCTCGGGATGTCCCCTCTGTTGTCCAACCGTCTGAAGTACGGGTGGCTTCGGGTCATCTGGCGTCCACCTCCCACCGAGGTCGGGAACCAGAACAGTTCGGGCCTTCCATAATGATCTCAGAGAGGCTTCAGGACCTCATACAGAGGTTCCGCCTCCCTAGAGAGTACTCATATTGTCTTCCCACCGGCAACTTCCCATGGGAGCACGATCCCAACGAGATCATGATCTTCAGGGAGCAACTGATAGCTGGGCTCAGACTTCCACTTCACCCTTTGATCGTTGAGGCGTTGGTACACTTTAACATTACCCTGGATCAACTCCACCCAAACTCCATACGGAATGTGGTGGGGTCCATTTCTCTTTGTTTTGACCGTTCCCTCTCCATAGATTTAGATGTTCTCAGTACGATTTTGGCTATAAAGAAGAGCGCTTCGGGCGCTCAACCCGGGCATAGGCGGTCCTACTACTTGTCCCCCCGCCCGGGTTTTAAACTCATGCACAAACTCCCGAGCAAAGTCTCAGCTTGGAAGCGGGACTACTTCATAGTCCGGAGCAGTACGGGGTGGCCCTTCCCCACCGATTGGAGGATAGCTGTTCAAGACCCTAGTGTCATCCTGGACGGGAAGACCAAGAAGGAGCTCCAGTCACTAGCTTAGCTCGGGTTGCATTATAAAGACTTCACTTCTGAGGAGAAGCTCGTCCAAGCGGGCTTGAGTCCGGGTAGGTTTTCCCCACTTCGGCTTTCCGCTCATATATTTGCTTCGGGTTACTGATGTCGTGTTTCACCACAGGTCCCATGGAGGTGAAAAAAATAGACAACTAGAAGCTCTTCCACCAGATGAAGAGGAAGAAACGCGTGGCAAAGAAGGCGCGCGTTGGGTCCCCACAAGCTTCAGCCGAGCCTTGACTTCCGCAGACTTCTGCCTCGGGGCCCGAAGTGGCAGCCGCGCCCGTCATCGACTTGGAAGAGGGGGTTGTGCCTAAGGGGCCCGAGGTGATGGCGGAACCTACCGTTAAGCCCGCCGAGCCCGCTGCCAAGCCCACCAGACTTGCTAGAGAAAGCGTTGCCGAGGCTAACGCTGCTGTTACCGGGGCTCATCCTGCCGAAGCTGCCGCCGAGGCCTCCAAGAGTTCCACTCACGATGTGGAGATGACGGCTTCCAGCTCGGAGGGTCAGGGGAGCCAAACCATCCTGAACCCCCAATGCAGCTTGAAGAAGAGTAAGCTGGCTGCATACTCGGGGGAAGTCAGCAAGTGGGCCGAACTCACTCTTGGTCAACTCGGCGCCCGAGCTGCCACTCATACTATGGTGGTGAGTTTCCTTCTTTTTTCTTTTTCTTCCCTTTTTTTTTTTTTTTGCTGGTCTCCCTCTTAACTGGTTCTCCTTTTTGCAGGTGAACTCTGTCATTCGCGCCTTGACCCTCCAATCAGATCGACATCTGAGGCGGGCTCTGGAGGGTGAGAAATCATCTCACGCAGCCCATACTGAGTTGAGGGCAGCTCGTTGTCAGGTTCACCACTTAGAGAGCGACGCATTGGCTCAAAAGAGTTTCATCGAGGTGTTAATGTCAAACAAGGGAGAGTTGGCTCGAGATAAAGATAAGTTGAGGGCCGAAGTGAACAGTCTCAAGGTCGGTCAGGAGGCCTTAGGGCTCGAGGTGAGCAGCCTCAAGGCTGAGCGGGATGCCTTGAGGCTCGAGGTACAAGGCCTCAAGGAGGCGAAGGGGAAACTGGAGTATGAAGTGGGGTACCTCTAGGAGGACATAAGGGAGAAGATTGCAATATTCGAAGGTGCTCTTGAGGAGGCGAAGACCCAGGCCGTCATTGACTACGTCAACTCTTCGAGATTCGACGATGTGATGATGGAGGCCTACCATAAGGGCTTCAAGCTCAGTCGGTGGCTGATCAGGCACCTCTACCCCGAGCTGGACACGAGCGCCATTACTACTTCGCGGATTACTGACGACATCGTGCGTCAGTCAAAAGATGACCCTGATTCCGAGGATGAAGGTCCTGAAGATGGAGCAGAGGATGCCGGTCCAGACACTGTCCCCGAGGGGGTCCCTGATAGAGGCGGTGAGCCCCCGAAGTAGTTTGCTCTTTATATTTGTAACTTAATCTTTTCCCTTTCTGAACTGTGAATGTACTATCTTGAGCCTTTGAGCTCGGGTAAAAATTCTTGTACCTGAACTCTCTTTTTAATGAAATATAGTTTCTTTCGAGTATCTCTGACTGCAAAAATACTTCTAAGTGTGAGTGAACTCCGAGCTTGTCAATTTAATGTATAGGTTACCCGAGCTGTCAAGCCACTGAGTTGGCGGTAAGGGTAACTGAGTGAAGTTGTGTTACTTCAGGTTGCGCAGGTTACCCCAGACTATCGGGTTACCGAGCTGAGTAAGAGCAGCAAGGGTGTAGACACCGTAGGGTTCATACCCGAGTTGTCTTTCCCTTAAGGGTTAGAGATAACTAGCTTTTTGTCAGTTTGCCATGCCGAAGTGGCAGCTGGGGTTTTCTTGTGGCCCTTAGGCTTAAGAAGGGACCCGTAGTCTGCTCTTGGATTTCACCCAGGCCAAAGTGGCGACTGGGGTCTTCTTGTGGCCCTTAGGCTTAGAGAGGGACCCGTAGTCCACTCCTGGATTTCACCCAGGCCGAGGTGGCAACTGGGGTCTTCTTGTGGCCTTTAGGTTCTGGGAGCGACTCGTAGTCCACTCTCCTTACCCTTGATTTCGCCCATGCCGAAGAGACGACCGGGTCTTATGTGCCGAGGTCATGTTAGCTCGGTATTCTGGCCCTTAGGCTTAGGGAGTGGCTCGTGGCCTACTCGATTCTTATAGATAATATTGTCTTAGGTTGACAATATTCCATGCTCGAGGTATTTGTTTCTCTTCGAGGGTCTCGAGCTCGTATGCTCCTTCCCCGAGCACTCGTTTCACTCGGTAAGGACGTTCCCAGTTGGACCCGAGCTTGCCAGCGACGGGTTCAGGTACCATAACTTTACGAAGGACCAGGTTGCCAACGCGGAGGTTCCGCTTCTTGACCTTGGCATTATAGTACCGAGCTACTCTCTACTGGTCGGTTGCGGTCCTAATGTACGCGAGGTCCCTTAGTTCGTCGAGTAGATCGAGGTTGGTACGTAGCTCATCTTCGTTTGTCTGATCACTGTATGCTTCTAGTCGCAGCGTAGGTACTTCGATCTCTGCGGGGATCACTGCTTCGGTGCCGTAGGTGAGATTGAAGGGTGTTTCTCCCATGGCGGTTTTCTCTGTGGTACGCTGGGTAGTTCATCTGCCCACAATCCTTTAGCTCGGTCCAGCCGTGCCTTTAGTCCGCGGAGGATGGCTTTGTTCGTGACTTCTTCCTGACCGTTTGCTTGAGGGTGCGCGACTAAAGTAAAATTTTGTTGGATTCCCATGTCTCAGCACCAGTCTTGAAATTTGATGTCCTCGAACTGCTTGCCGTTGTCGGAGATCAATACCCGAGGTAATCCGAAGCGGCACACGATGTTCTTCCAAAAGAAGTTTTGAACATTTTGGGCTGTGATCGTCACAAGGGGTTCAACTTCTACCCACTTGGTAAAATAGCCCACTGCTACTACTAAGAATTTCCTTCCACCCGTTGTTGGCGGGAATGGCCCGAGTAGATCGATGCCCCACTGCACAAAGGACCATGGGCTAGTGAGATACTTGAGGTCGGTAGTGGGTTGGTGGTGAATTTTGGCATGTCTCTGGCATTTGTCACATTTTTTGACGAGCTCAATAGCGTCTGCCTTCATTGTTGGCCAATAATACCCTTGTCGAAGTGCCTTTTGGGCGAGGGCCCTGCCCCCCAAGTGCCCACCACACAGACCCTCATGGGTGTCGCGGAGTACGAGCTTGGCTTCGGTAGGTCGCAAGCAACGCAAGTAGGGGAGCGTGTAAGATCTCCGGTATAGTTGTTCGTCTATCATGACATATTTGGCTACTTGGCGTTGCATCCTTCTAGCTGCATTGTGGTCTACAAGGAGGGTCCCGTGTAGTAAGAAGCTCGCGACTGGGTCAATCCAGCTCGGCTCTGCTTGAACGACGGGAGTGACCTCCTTTGCCCCCCTGAGAATGCTAGGCCAAGACAGGTCCTCTATGTACACGGTTCTCATGGTGATGTCGCTGGGGCTGGCTAACCTGGATAGGGCATCGTTCTCAGCATTCTCTGACCTAGGGATTTGTCTGATAAAGTGTGACTGGAAGTTGAGCAGGGCCTCTCTGACTTTGGCTAAGTAGGCGATCATGGTTGGCTCGCGAGCTTCGTACTTGCCGGTGACTTGGTTGACTACAAGCTGGGAGTCGTTGTAGATAACGATGTGTTTGGCTTTTACTTCTCTGACTAGAGCTAGTCCAGTTATCAACGCCTCGTACTTTGCTTCATTGTTAGATGCCGCAAACTCGAAGCATAGCGCGTACTCCAATTTCGTGCCACTTGAGCCATGCAGAACTATTCCGGCTCCGTTGCCCTGCTGGTTTGAGGAGCCATCTACGTGAAGGATCCAGGGCTCCTCATCCCAGCTCGGGCTTGGCCGAACTAGGAGAGATGCCACACTGGTTACTACCTCACGGGGCTCGGACTCGACCGACCTGGGAGCTTCGGGCTCACCCGAATTGGGAGCCTCGTGCTCAACCAACCTGGGGGCTTCAGAGCTGAATGTGCACTCGGCGATGAAATCTACCAAGGCTTGGGCCTTAATGGCAGTTCGCGGCTTATACTGGAGATCGTACTCGCTGAGCTCAATGGCCCACTTTGTCAACCGACCGGAGACCTCGGGCTTAAGTAAGACTTGCCTCAGAGGTTTGTTAGTGAGATGGGTCGTTGGACCCGATCTACTTCCTTTATTAGTACCGAACTGACCACTTCGTCGCTCACCGAGAGGTACAGTTCTAAAACATCGCCCTCCTCAGGCCAAGTTAAGATCGGCACACTAGCGAGGTATTTCTTGAGCTCGTCAAATGCGAGCTGACAGTCGGGTCCACTCGAATCCTTTGCTCTTGATTGCCTTAAAGAACGGCAGACAGCGGTCCACCGATTTGGACATGAAGCGGCTCAGGGCGGCTATGTGGCCATTCAACCTCTGAACCTCCTTCAACTTACAGGGTGGTCTCATGTCTAAGATGGCCTTAACCTTATCCGGGTTGGCTTCAATGTCGTGCTGGTTAACGATGTATCCTAGGAATTTACCCGAGGTCACACCAAACACACACTTGTTTGGGTTCAATCTCATATTAAACTTACGTAAAACTTCAAAAACAGATTGCAAGTATTGTATTAATTCATGTGAGAATTGATTTTTCACGACCATGTTGTCTACATAGCATTCTACTTTTCTACCAATTAACGGTGCAAACAATTTATTTACGAGCCTTTGAAAGGTTGCCCCTGCATTTTTCAAACCGAAGGGTATAACCTTGTAACAGTACAGGCCGAATTCCGTGATGAAGACAGTCTTTTCTTCGTCCGTCGGGTCCATCTTGATCGAATAGGTGTCCAAGAAACTTAGCAACTCATGCCCTGAGGTCGTGTCCACCAAACAGTTGATTCTGGCGAGCGGGAAGCAGTCTTTCGGGCAAGCCCTGTTCAGGTCGGTGTAGTTGACGCACATGCACCACTTGCCATTGGCCTTCTTTATCAAGACGGGGTTGGCTACCCAGCTCAGGTAGTGGACTTCTCTTATGAAGTCTGCTGCGAGGAGCTTCTCGACTTCCTCGTCGACCACTTTCCACCGTTCCGCGGCTAGGTTGCGTTTCTTCTGTCTAACGGACCTAACTACAGGATCAGTGTTTAGCTTGTGAGTTATGAGTTCGGGGTCTATACCAGGCATCTTTGTCGTGGACCATGCAAAAATATTTAAATTTTGAAGTAAAAAACTTACCAGTTCGGATCGTAGGGGCTTCTGGATGGAAGCACCGATCTGAAGCGTCCGAGCTGGGTCTGCTATTGAGGTTAGGACCGCGACTGTTTCTTCCGTGGGCGCGGCTCGCTCTTCGCCTTGCTCCGTGGGTCGTTCCAGTTCGAGGTCATCGGCCACCTTGGTTTTCCCCTTTAAGGCGGCAACGTAGCACTTGCGGGACTTGAGCTAGTCGCCCCGCGCTACTCCCACACCGAAGTCTGTTGGGAACTTCATAGCCAAGTGGTAAGTGGAGACCACCGCCTGTAGGACATGGGTGATCGGTCGACCTATTATGGCATTGTAGGGTGAGAGGGTTGCTACGACCAGGAAGTTGTATTCGAATCTGACCACACAAGGCCATGTGCCGATCTCTACAGGTACTGTTACTTTCCTAAGGGGTCGGACTTCCTCTCCACTGAAGCCCACTAAAGGGGTGTCCGTAGGCCTCAGATCGCTTCTCTGCAACTGAAGCTAGTCGAACACAGCTTTGAAAAGGATGTTGGCTGAGCTGCCTGAGTCCACGAGTATGCGCCTGACTTCGAAGTCGTTGATTCTTAGCTTTATTACGAGTGCATCATCATGGGGGTAGTGGACCCCTCGCACATCGTCTTCTGTGAAGAAAATTGGGTCTCCCGTCTTCGGTCGCTTTGGGGGGTTCTGCTCTTCCCAGGTAGCCTCACGAACTGACGTCCGAGCTACTGCTGAAGTGCAACCCGCAACGATCGAACCTCCCACTATCATGTGGATGGTCCCCCGAACTGGCCTCTCCTCTGGAGGCTGCCTCTGCAGTTGTTCGGTCGGCCTGTTGCTGGACTCGGGAGCATCTTTACCGTGCTCCCCTTGCCGACCTGTTCTATTACTATTGTTATTATTATTATTTTGTACAAAGTTTCTCAAATATCCGCGACGAATGAGCTCCTCTATCTTGTCGTGGAGGTTTTTACAACTCTCGGTACTGTGACCGTGGTCTTTGTGAAAACTGCAATACAGACTCTTATTTCTTTCATTGGGATTGCCCCTCAGACGGGGTGGCCACTTCACGTACGGGGCGTCCTTGATCGCCATCAGGATTTTGGCCCGCTTCGCGTTTAGTGGGGTGTAATCAGCTAGGTCCGGTACAGGAGCTCGGAACAATTGACCTGGCTTTGCCCCCCGAATTGTTTCCTTTTTTCTTCGGCTGTCCCCTTGACTGAAAGGCTCTCCTTCTCTCTTTCTTTTTTTGGGTACGCCCTCGCCCTTCTGGTTGATCTCCTCTTCGGTGGCTATGAACTTATCCGCAAGCTTCAGAAACTCGGTTATGGTCGTGGGTTGGTTGACGACCATGTGCTACTTGAACTCTTTGTGCGTTACGCCCTTCTTGGCGGTTGCAAGGCGTATGGCGGGTCCAGGCGCGGTATCTGCATACAAGCGTCGTTGAACCGCTTGATATAGCTCCGGATGGACTCTCCCTCTCTTTGTGCTATATTGAGGAGGCTTTTTTCAGTTTGCAGGCACCGTTTGCTGGTGACGAAGTGGGACGTGAAGGCTTGTGCGAATTGCGCCCAACTTCTTATCGACCCGGGTACCAAGTTCTGGTACCACGTGCGGGCTGCTCCCTTGAAAGTAGTGGAGAAGGCCACGCACATGCACGACTCACTGGCTCGCGCCAAGTGCATCTGTGACTGAAAGGCATCTACATGATCATTCAGGTTGAACGACCCGTCATACTTGTCAAGAGGGGGGAACTTGAAATCCTTGGGCATCGGGACTGCCAGGAGTTTAGAAGATAGGGGGGATGGAACCGAGAGGAGGGGAGCTTTGGCTTCGGCTGAGCTTACCTCTTCTTTGCCCATGAGCTCGGGCAAATCGTGGGTGACAAATCGACGAGCTCGGCGGTGGTGCCTCTGCTTCTTGATGGGCTCGGCATTCGTGCTGCTCACCTCTACGCTGTCCGGAATGGTTTGCGCAGGGAGTAGCCCGGTCTGCTGGTGATGGCAGTGGACAAAGGGGTCCTTCTTGGAGTCTGTTGCCAGGATCTTGAACCGGTTTTCAAGGATCGGGGTTTGAAACTTTGACTGTCGAGGTGATGTAGACCTGCCGAGCCGGGGTCTTCCCGACCTGTCCGCCTGCGGTGAGATCGGGGTAGCCGGTCTCTCCCGTATGCCATGGGGGGAGGCCTGACTTTTTGGGAGATTTTGGGGGGCCTCTCCTCGGCCGGAGGAGTGCTCGCTCTGGCGGCGAGACTTGGCTTGCTACGAGGCTGGGCGCTGAGGCGAGAGCTGAGGCTCCTGAAGCTGAGGTTGGGGCAGCTGGGGGAACTGCTGCTGATACTGATACTGGGAGACCTGGTGCAGTACGTGTTGTTGATAGAGCTGAAGTTGTTGGAACTGTTGCATTTGAGCCTGCATGGCCCTCATGCACTGCATCAGGTCCTCCAGCTGGTTCGGGCTGGCTGCTGGGGGCACGACCGAAGGTTCGGTGAATGTCGTTCTGATTGTAGCAAGGAGTGGGGCGATGACGGGTGCCATTGTGAGCAGCACGCTCAAGCTGGGGATTCCGTCTGCTGAGAGGGGGACGGTGAACTGTCCGATACAGACAGTAGGAAGCTGGGGTTGTTCCCTGGAGTTATCCATTTCAATGCTTCGTCCGACGTTGCTAGAGGAAGCCATGAGCGTTGAATTGTTTCAAGGAGGAAAAAAAAACTGAAAGAGTTTAGAGAGAAAGGCCTTTTGAAGCGTTTCCCACAGATGATGCCAAATGATGTAGCACAATTCGGTCACTCCTAGCTGGCGCTCGCGTGGCTCTGGAGAGGTACCTGAAACGAGAGGAAAGAGGAAGAAATCCCGGGGGTTTCTCGGTTGGAATATTTCGATGCTTAAGTTAGTATTGTGTGCAAGAAGCTGAAAGAGAACGAAAACTAAGAGTGCAGGTTGCGCTAGTGATTCAAGATACCTTGTTCCTTGAGAATAAGCTCCTTATAACTGAATTCCGTTGCTCCAGTCCCTCTGACTTCTGACAGGGCAGGTATAACCGCCACTGTCAGTCTACCACAGCCGTTACAGGCAGGGCTGAGGTGGCACGCACGGGGCCGTCATGCAGGGTACGTGTCTTTCATGTGCGGGACGCTTTTCTAAAGGTGGTAGGCACGGCGAGGGGACATGCCTGCTATTCGTAGGTTTGTCGGGTACGGCGGTCAGGCAGGAAGCCCTCCTATGGTATACTGAGCTGTTCTCCTGCGAATTACCCTGAGCTGGGCTATCCTTTGAGTGACGGGTTGCCTGCAGCCGGTTATGCCGAGCTAGCTGACCCGAGGTCTTTGTGCCTCGGGGCGTCCGAAGAAGAATTGGTGCGTTCTTGCTTGGGAGTGGCCCGTGGTCTATTGGGAGGAGCTCGGGTCTCAAAAGGGGTCAGGGTGCCCCGAACTCGGGACCCCCCGAAGTGCCTGAACCCTGGGGAGGAGGTGCGGGCAAGGCGGCTTTCGGCGAGTAGTTTACCGGCCAAGTTGCCATGCTGAACTCGGTGGGACTTCCCCTCCGAGTTGTGCTCACATCCGTTGTGCTGTCATGCTGAGTCACTGTTTGAGCAAGGTCATGCCCACGTGTACCTGAGCTACGAGGTCGGGCCAAATCACCCTCCATCAGGGAGGATTGTGCGAGAGAGTGTTCATGTAAAGGTTTCAGTTTGTAGTGACGATTAGGATTGTTCTTCTGACAATCTGGATTATCACCAATGCCGCAGAAGATCAAGGAAACTTGGTGATTTTTACGGGAATGTGGTGGTGTTGTTGAGGAGGAAGGATGTGCATTGGGTTGGCTCAGGAGTCAGCCCTAGGCCCGGAGTCTTGCATTTTGGTTGGCGACTTGGCATTGTGTTGGTGGGTTTTTCATGCCGCAATCCCTATAGGCTTTGTATACGGTATAATCTTTTATTAATAAATAAAGCGGAAAAGTACGGACAGGTCTGATGTAGATTTCTGATTTTCGCTGCACAGCTATAAACATTTAAAATATCAATAACCCACATTTTATGCATCAACATTCGCCCATAAATTAGCATCAATTCCGAGCTAGTACCTACCTTCATATAATTTTGGGCCAACATTTTTAAATTGCCGCTGAGCTAGACAGTCAGACCATTCGGCCCGAAAACCGTTCAGGCAATCGGTTCCATTTTACCCAAAACCCAGAATTTGATCAAAAACCATTAAAAATGTCAACAAACCATTGATCCGAACTGTCGAACTGTCGTTTTTTAAAACGTTGGTTTGGGCCTACAAATTCTGACCCTGAATTGAACCGTCATTCCCCGTAAAAATCTATAGAGCAAGAAAATAAGTGGTTACAGTATATAACTCTCTCTCCCTCTCTCTGATCCATCTGATAACTTTTGTTGGAGTCTTTGGTCAGATATATAGTACAACTCTATCCATTTGTCCCTCTGATACGTCAGAGGTGGCATATAGTCTGCCTTCTAACTTGTTTCCTCGAGCACCATCTTATTTGGCCTATTCCTAACATCTGAAGCATCCAAGAAATGCCTATAAAGTATTGATTTGGAACCCATCGCGTTGAATGCATCTAAAACTCCCTCAGACTGTTGTTGAAGCACCTTTTACATATAGTGCCATAGTGGCTGTGCATATGTCATTTGTTTGGGGTGATTTAATGATAAAAGTTGAGGGGAAACCCCTTGGAAATTTCATCTTGTTCTTTGCATACAACCAAACCCAGGGTTTCTTACTTCATGCATTAAAAAATTATCATATTTGTTGTCGCATGTAAACGTGCTTAATTTTCTTGGTCTTTCCACCAACTTGCAACTGTAATTCACAACTTACTCCCTGGGGAAAAAAAGCTGTTTTGCATAGAGAACTATTAATGGGCTAGATATGACTGGCGCATTGATGAGCACTTGAGCTGAGTGATGAGTACTTTTCATTCAATGACTGAGATTTGGGTATTATTTTATTTTTGATCCCTAAATAGGAAACATCTCCATTGGATAAACAAAATCGTCCCTGTTGACTATTAACTAGGGAATTTTGATTCTTTTGAAACATGTACTTTTGACCAATATGTAGGGTGTATCTCCCATCCCAGAACAACTCTGTACAAACAACATGTATGACACAAGCTATACACTCCTAAGCACGAATTTCCGTAGACATCTTTTGCATTTACAGTTCCAGACTCATTCAGAACAGAGTTGTGCCTAAATCAAACCGTGGGTGTCTAGTGTTTCGGCAATTTTTACTACACTTGAAATCTTCAATTTCTAATGGGGTTTCCTGCAAATTGAGCCAACCTGTAGTCTTTGTTAGTAGCTTAATTAACAAATGCCAAAAATACGTTTGAAGGGAGATAGTTCCAATGAGCGTCTGTAGTGTCTGTGGGTATGGATGTAAAAACAGTTTGTGGGTAGGAGATCCAAGCTCGTATCATACAGACACTAGTTGGTTCGAATCCTCTCTTTGCGTGATAATCAGTGATGTGGCGCGCCACTGCGGTTTGTATGCCTTAACAAGTGTTTTGTCATTTGAATTTTGAAATGGGTGTTGTAACTTATTTGTATTCCAAATGTATTATGGTGCACGGTACATTTCCCAAGGCATACAAGAAAACAAACATGTGGTTTCTATCATGTACCTATCTAATCTTAGGACTCCAATTGAACTCTAATGTTGCTACTTGAGGGGTTGACTTTAAACAAGGTTTTTTTGGAGTTTAATAATTTCTTTTTACTGTTATCTTTTGTTCTGTCTTTTCCATTAATGTTTCTCTGAAAGCAATCACACATTGAGAGCATCTCCTATCAATAATTCAATATATATATTATATATTCTTTCTTTTGGAACGCCTAATTCCTAGGCAAATGATCACGGGAGGCATATAAAAGTGAATCAATGAAAAGAAAATTTCAGGTAATTGAACGACAGCTGAAACCATACGAAGAATCTGATTTTTTGGCCTTAGACACAAAAGTAATGTACATGATGTTTTCCCATATATATCCTATCCTAAATTGGCGCACATTAACCAACAAACACAGCATCGACGAATCCCTATTGTGCCTTCCTATCTCTGTCCTGCATGCGGCCGCGGGCATAACTTACGAGAGACCATGAACCTATGATTCGATAAATTTCAGCTCCATATGCAACTTCCACGAAGGAGAACCTCCCAATGACCCAAGTTTCAGACTTTGATCAGTAGCAGGAAACCAAGCTCTTTTCGGCAACAGTATAAATTCTTCCTTAAGACCTTCTACTTCCCACCCCTCACTCTCACTTTCCAAGCTATATATATATATATATCCATCTCCGAGTATCTCTAACTTTCTAGCAGCTAGCTTGCATATAGGAATATATTAAGTATGGCCGGTGAGGGTGATGTCGTGTTCGAAGATTTCTTTCCGGCAATGGTGGAGAGGTTGGGCGCTGATCAGTTCATTGCCGAGCTGTGTAATGGGTTCAGAGTGCTAATGGATCAGGAGAAGGGCCTCATCACATTCGACAGCCTCAAGATAAATTCCTCTCTTTTAGGACTGCAAGACTTGGGGGACGATGAACTCTTGTGTATGCTGCGCGAGGGAGATTTGGACGGAGATGGTGCAATAAACCAATCGGAATTTTGTATTCTCATGTGCAAATTGAGTCCAGGTCTGATGGACGGTCCAAGGAGATTCTTGGAAGAAGTTATCACAAATCAGTTTAGTTAGGATTTAAGTTTGTCAAGGGGTATGTGTCATGTGCTATCAGCAGTTTAGTAGTATTAGTATTGAGTATGAATGCCATAAATATAAATTTCCAGTGTCTATGTTCATCGCACATATGGGGTGCGGTTTCATAGGGTGGTGGCATATGGTGTCATTGGCTGGGCATAAGCTTGACTCAAAGAATTCAATGGCTTAGGGAATTTCCTATGCACTCTTTTGTACTGTTTTTAAGTTTTATCCAATAAAATTAAGCTACACGATGAAACTCTTTAATTTGTCCTCGAATTTGTCACATGGAATATGAGTGTTTTATGGTCATTATATTAAATTTTACGGAGAAGTACGGATACATCCGATGCAGAATTTTGAATTCCAGCCCCCCCCCCCTACTACTAGCCCTCTCACCCTATAAACCACATCCTGCCCGTGAATTTGGCATCAATTCACGGTTAGGATGTATTCCCCCTGTACTTTGGGGCTATAAAATTCTGATCTGGGCTGATTGGTCATTCTCCCTAAATTTTAAAACAATGGAGTTGGTTATCATTAACTTGCTCAATTTGTTAGAAATTTGGCTCAGTGCAAAAAAAGGCGTATTACTTTTATTCATTCAAAAACTCTTGTTTTCCATCGTGCCAAAAAAAACAAAAATCTATATAAATACAAGGGTCAAAACTTAATAAAACATAACTAACTTTTCATAATTCCCTGGGTTTCTAAAAAATACTTAAATATATCTTGTGACTTTTTTACCTTTCATTTTTTTTTAAAATATACTGAATTTCTATTTTGGGTATGGGGGTTTCAAATTTCAAAATGTACCAATACCCAAAGTTCTAGGCCTAAACTACTACTAGCAAAGCATTTTTTTTTCTTTTTGAGGAGATCATGTCTCCAAATACACACTTGTGATGTATTTCCTTTGCTCATGGTAGGTGATGTAGGCGCACGTGGCAGACCTAGGATGGTGACACATGGCATAGGTTGGATCGCGTCTTAACCGTCTGCTCATAACAAACTCCAGACAAGTTCAAGTATAAATAAGTGGCGCCACTTCCCTAAGTAATCTATCTTGGAATTTATTGTCCTAAGCTCTCTAAAGCTCTCTGGTGACCTCATCTGAGCTACTCTAGTCAGGCCTTATCCAACCCCTTGCTACACCCTTGCTAACTTGATCGTCGGAGTTTTTGCCCCTGCGATAACACCCGGGGCCTCTGACATCTTCCTTTACTTACAAGTCGGACCTTGAAGCCCTCGAACTCAGTCAACCCTTGTCTCGAAAGTGAAATTACATTATTGCCCTCGACCCATCCTCGACAGCAACAATAGGCAGGATTAACAGTTATATAGAGAATTGCTCATGGTAGACAAATTGCTTAAAGCATAAGAAATCATTTGTGATTGTAGCCATGGCATGATATTTTGCCTCAGCAGGGGAGTGAGAGACAATATATTGTTTCTTTGTTTTCCATGAGTGGATAAGAACCAATCATTGTGAGGTAGCCAATGGTAGAGCACTTGGTCATGGGACAACCAGCCTAATCAGAGTATATATATATATATATATATATATATATATATATTGTAAGCCATAAGATATATAAGATATATATTTTGATCAATAGTAAAGACACTAGGCTTACAACAAGTATACCGGCCTCCTTCATATTTTGAGAAAAATCCCAAATGAAGAATATGCAATTTAAATGCCAAGGAAAAACTTCAAGGATCTTAAGTTTTTGATGCGGAAGCAATCATATTAATTCTCCTTGAGAGATTGAATCCCAATTGGACCATTGCCCATTATAATTAAATCATCAAGAAAGGAAATTCTTTATCTTTGGTCGATGTAAACAATGAAGACTCAGCAACAGGAACGATTGGGAGCAACCAATATTTTTTATGTTAGTAGAAATTAAACTTCTCGAACCAATCCTTGAAGTTTGTATACTCAACTCATGTGTCTATCTTGGAAAATCCCGATGGAATGGACATTTATGTACATCTAATTGGTGTAAATACCATCCTCTGAGTGCTGCTAGTGCCAACAAGCAACACATGGTGAGTGACTTAGCATAAGTGTCATGAAAGTCAATTCTTCCCTTTTGTGTATATCCTTTGACAATGAAACACATCTTGTAGGGTTCAATAGACCCATCTGCTTTGTACTTTTATCTTGTACACTTACATGGATCCGATGGAAACTTTTCTAAAGTTATATTTGACATTACTTATTTTAAGGATTTATCTCCTTTTTACTATTAAAATGTCATTATGGAATGAATTTTTAAATGTAAAAAGAAGATAAATCTTTAAAATAAGGAATGCCAAGGCTACATTTAGCATTCCTTATCTTCTTTTTACAGTTAAAAACTGAGTGTTCATAGGAGCATTTTAACTGCAAAAAGGAAGGATTGTTAAATGCAGCCTTAAGAGGTAATGGCTCTAAAGGTCAAGTTCTGTACCATTTAAGAGCTGCTGCTTTTTGTTCCATTGCTGGCCACCATTTGGGGTTTTTAATTGCTTGTGAGACAGCTCATCATGAATAAATACATGTGTTAGAAAAGCTAAGTGAGGTGGTTTAAACCAGTCATATATGGGATGTAATGAGATGTAGTTGGATAGTGGCTAAGGTGTATGCATAGTGGTGTTAAGTTTGTGGATTGATTGCATATCCAGAGTTTTGATACTTTGAACCATGTTTGTATAGACACTTCACCCCATGTTATACAGTTTTTGCACATCCAAAACTCTC
Source organism: Nelumbo nucifera (assembly GCF_055504915.1). NCBI lineage: Eukaryota > Viridiplantae > Streptophyta > Magnoliopsida > Proteales > Nelumbonaceae > Nelumbo > Nelumbo nucifera. Next base: position 139,021,826 of record NC_142649.1, on the reverse strand, counting down.
TCAGGACTGGGTTATGACCAAATCAAACCAAGGTGTCTAATGATTGGACAATACATTGAGGGTCCGTTTGGTTTGCAGTCGGAGCCGGAATAGGAATTGGAATTGGAATGATCCATGCCCATAATATGTTTGGTTCAGATAGTAATGGGAATAGAAATTGAAATCAGCAGGAATAGGATTTTATTCCTAAGAAAGAGGCAGAGAACGGCCATCCCTTCAAATGGGGGAATGTCATTCCAGCAGGAATAGGAATGAGATTCCGATTCTATCCAACCAAACAGTTGGAATCGGAATAATCCATTCTAATTCTGATTCTAAACCCCTATTCCTGCGAACTAAACGGGCTTGAAAACTTCAAATTATGATAGGGTTTTCAGCCAATGTTTTTGAACCATTATTGACATGGACTGTTGAACCGTCCAAACAACCGGTTCCGTTTCACCCCTAACCCGTTATTGGGTCAAAACCCGTTGACTTTGTCAAAAACCGCTGACCTGGACGGTCGAACCATCGACTCGTTTGACCCGACCAGCGGTTTGCAATATAAAGTTACAAAGAGGAGAACTTAGATCTGAGGTCCAGTCTGATACACGAACTCAGATCTGGGATCTAGCACAAAGAAAATAAGAAGAAGAAGAAGAAGAAGACTTTCTTCTACAGGTGTTGTAGAGAAATCGATCTTAGATCTGAGATCCGAGAACTCAGATTTTAGATTTAAGATCCAAGAAATCAAATCTCAGATCTGCATCTTTTGCCGCCGCCGTCGCCGCTATCGTCACCGGTGAGCATCCAATCATCCTCCTCCTCTTCCTTCTTCTTCCCTCCTTCTCTCTTTCCCTACTTCTCTCCTTCCTTCTTCTTTCTTTTTTTTCTTTCTCAGCCGACAACAATTCTCCTTTCTCCTTCTGCCTTCTGGCTTTCTTGGCTGACATCTCTTCTTTCTTATATGAGATTTACATATTAGGGCAAATCTCATATAAACATTTGCCCTAATATGCAAACCATCCAAACCATTCGATCTGAACAGTTGAACTGCTGACCCGAAAACCAGTAGCTAGAACGATTTCATTCCTGAGTCGATTTTTAAAACCTTATTTCTAACAAATTGGGCCCAAACTTCAGTCATTGTTGCTAGCTTAGCATGTCGCAAGTATATATCATTCACCACTTCCAAAGAAAAAATGATTAAGTATTAGTTTGTTTTAATGTAAGATGGATGAAAAACAAAATTCTATTTTCTAGTTAGTTAAATCGAATCCTTTGTTAGTGACATAATAGGTAACACCATGTCCATATGTGGCACTACGGTTTGTTCTATGTTTTAACTATAAAACGTATGCTTGTGTCAATTGATGAGTTTTGAAGTGTTTCTTGCAACTTACCGTTGGCGGGTCGAGACCAAACTCCAAACTATCTGAAATGCAAAGAGTATTGAAGAGGCAAGTAAAAAAAATGTATCTCGATATGTTTTGAATATACGTGGATATAATAAGAAAAATGAGAAATGTATGGATATATCATGAAAATTCAAATATACACTAAAATATATGAATTATACTAAATTTATATCTCTAATAATTCTAAATAAGACAAATATATAAGAAACATGTATTTTAATAGTTCATGACTTTATTTGAACTGTAATTACACAAAAAAAAGTGCAGTATAAACTACCAGGATATGCTAAAAAACATTGGCAAATGGTAGAACAAATAAAATAAATATGCATAACTTAGCAAAATAATATTATAAATCACTTTAATAATAAAGTATCTAAAAAGTTAGAAAATTTAAAATACTCTACACTTAATAAATAGTGGTGATATGTGATAGTAGTACAATTATATTCTATTGTGAGATAAGTCCCAAAAAATACATCTCTTCATTGGACAACTGAGGTTCAAACTTTGGTAATTATAAATAAATCTTATGTACTTTAATAGCATGAATATAATAATTTGCTTATAGTATCTAAGCCGGTTTAGCAAGTTATTCTGGAGAGTTCTGCTTGTTTGAAAACATACATTTGAAACCAACAACATAGCTAGGTTCATATCCTTCCAACAACAGAATTTTATATAGGAGTCATTTTAAATACACTTAAATGGAATTAATTATTAATTTAATAAGTGAAGTAAATTATAGCCATTTTTGAAAGTACTTAAAAATAAGTGTTTATTTGGGCCATTAAGCACTTATTTTTATTTAAGAAATAAGATAGAAATAAGTGCTTATTTTAAAAGTAAGTGCTTATTTTTTAATTTCTAGTTCCTTTTTTTTTTTAGTTCTTATACAATAATCACTTATGTAATTTTTTCTTTCAAAATTATCCCTAGTTAAATTTTAAAATACCACTTATAAAATTATTTCTATTTGAATTTTATTTAGGACAAATTTCTTAAATTATCCCTAAGGTTTAGAAAATTGACTAACTCTATCCTTTAAAGTACCTTTATTGTTTTTAACAATTATCTAAAATGTGACATCACATGTGACATCATGTGATCGATTTTTTCTACAATTCCAAAAATACCCTTTGAAATGGTTGAAATGGCTTGGCGGTGGTTCTTCTTTCTCGTTGGAAACAAAGCAGACCAACTTCGTTGGGTGGCTTGGCAGTGGTTCTTCTCTCTCGTTGGAAACAGAGCAGAACGACTTCTTGAGAGGCTTGGCTGGCCACATGGCCGCGACATGCTGTCCATGCAGCTTCTTCACTGCTACAACCCGCCCATCAGACCATCGGATCTACTCTATACTGAAACTGTACAGATCGGCAACCAAGGTGCTTTTACTCTAGGAAGTGGACAAAAGTAATTTTTCTTCACTTTGTTTTTCGTCCTCCCAAGACTTGCTAATTTTCTTCCTCCCATATCTGCCAAATCTAGCAAAGAGCTCTCTATCTTTATAGACATTTCAGCTTCGGGAATCCAATCGGTCTGACCTGCAAATGTTAATGTTGGACATCTGAAACCGCGCAATTGTTGTTCTTTTGTTAAGTTTTCTCTGTTCTTTTTCTCTCTATTCTGTTGTTCTTCCTCCTAGTCTCCGGCTTTATGCCATCTCTTACGCTCTCTGCTTACCCTTTCCACTGCCATCCAGCTAACAAAAGAGTCTTTTGTAAACTCAAGAAATCTCTGAAAATCCCCCATTACTTTGATTCGTGGAATTCCAATACCGATTGTTGTAGCTGGAACTACGTCGGATGCGACCCTTCAGACCGCGTCACCCAACAACACTTCTACAACATCCACATTCCTTTCTAGATCCCAGAGGCCGTCGGTGGTCTTCCATACTTAAAGACTCTCGACTTCAATGACATCCCCAACTTTAGAACCTCGAAATACTCTACATATGGAACACCAACCTCTCGCCGAAATAGATGGTAGGTAGCGGTAAAAAGAAGGATAAAACAATTGAGGAGAGAGGGAGAAGAAGAAACATAGGAGAATAGAGAGAGGAGGAAAGAAGAGGGGAGAATGGTTGAGTGATCCCGCCGCTGGGTGGAGTTATAGGGCAGCGAATTCCGCAAAGAGGAAGAAGAGAGAGAGATATCGGTGAAGGGATGAGAGATCCATCCTATGGACGCCCAAAGATTGCGGAAAAAGGGGCGAATTTCAAAAATTTTTCTCTCCCTTCAACTGGGAATCGTATTCCCCATTTAGAAAATCATATTTTCAAGGATCAATTCTGAACCATAAACTGAACCAGATCTGAACCAAAAAGAAGTGGGAAGGATTATACCTGATACGGAGAAGTAATATCTCCCAACGAAGGTGTTCACACCCAAGGAAGGATCCAAAGACTGCTCCCACTGAAGATGGCGCAGTGCAGGTGGAGCAGAATCAGCAGTGTTCTTCTCCAAGAACTCTGTCATTCGCAAGAATCAGCAAGATGGCACGTGAGCACAGCTTCCTTTCAATCATTTCTCAAAGGACTGATGTCAAGATCCAATCTTGACTTCTCTCACCAGTGGAGATCGAACTGGAAAGCAGGGCGGCAAGAACAGGGAGGCGGCAAGAGAGTATTTGCAGGGAGCAGAATTCTCTCTTCTAGATTTCAGCACCAAAGAAACCTGATGATCTGTGTGTATTGTGTCTAAAGGCTGCCGCCCCTTCTTCTTTTATAGTCTTAAAGGGATCAGCTCCTAATTAGATTAGGAGTTGCTAATCCAAATCATATTTGGTTTAGAAGTCCCTTTAAGTGATAAGGGATAATCCTTATCTTATCTGGAGATCAGATCAGCCATCTCCTAATCTGATTAGGAGTTTCCAGATCTAAATCTTATTTAGATCTTGGACTCTCTAAGTGGATAGGGTCTAAGCCCAATCCTATTAGCTGATCCGCTTCAGATTTCGCCCCTTTATTAACTAAATAAGCAGCCCAGTTCGAAATGGGCTTTAGGCCCATTAAGCTTATGTGCTCACTTAACCCTCTTAACTGCTGCCCAGTTGGGCTACCTTGTATGGCGTGGGACCCAAGCATTGATCTACACATCAGCCACATGGGTTCGGCCCAGCCTTTGTTACAAGGCTTGGCCGAATACACTGTTAAAGACAGTGCACCCCCTGATACCCATCAAATGGGCTCTACGGGCCCAACACTTACCCTAAGAGGTCCCTGGGCCAAGCCACCTTGTAACACCCAGGGACTGTGGGCAGATGCAAGATTAGCCCATCAGGTATTAACCTCAATGGTCTTACACTTAACCTCTTAGCCCATAATGATCATACACTGCTCGACAAGAGAGGACCTCTCCCTCAGCTGCAAGGAACAGTGTTGCACTCTCCACTTATATGGATCCCAGGAATTAAAACCTTCTTGCAAACAATTTAGAAACCATACATATATACTTTTATATCTTATATAAAATATATTTTGCAAAACAAATCTCAACGGTTGAAATCGGCTGCCGGCAGTCTTGGTTTCCATCAGTGAGAGTGCATTCCCGATCATTACCTTTGTCCGACAAAGGGGCTGATCCTGTCACTATGATCACCCACTCAGATGAATTCTCAGACTGTCCCAACATACCCAGGTTTTGACCCCCGCTAAGGATCTCACTGATTGGTACATCAAAGACAGCCCAATCCGACACCTAGTGCAGTATCATAATCGAGTCTAGGGGTCGGGTGTAACTTTCCAGTTTTGCCCATCAATCTCCAAGGTCCAGGGCAATACTGGAAATCTGGTCCAGTTCAAAGATTCAATTAATCCTACACTGTATGTGCCTAGGGTCTCACCCTGGCAGCTGAGACAGGCCACCCCAACCGACTTGGTGGCACCATAGTGTCAGCCTTGTCAGGATAGGTCTCCCCAGACCGACCCACTGGCTGTGAACATTCTAAACTAACACGAGTCTCATTAAGTGTCCAGTTTAAGGGTATTACACAGAAACATACCAAGGGAACATGAATCAAATATGTATCTTTATTCATTTACAATAAACTCATAAAGTACATCATTCTGATTGAAGCTAAGGGCATACAAAACTGTCTAACAATCGGAGTTGAGAGGGGGTTGCCGCCGCTATCGCCCTTGTTCGGTTCGCTCATACCACTTGTGTTGCCGCCACCGCTGCCATCACCCCTGTTCGGTTCGCCCATTCTCTGCTTCTTCCAATAGAGCTTCAATCCAACCCCACTTTGCTCGAATCGCCCTAGGGACTTGCAGTACAAGAGCATCCCTCCAACCATTCGCAACATGGAGACAACCGCCTCAGGGACTTTTGTGCTTGAATATGCAAAAGATACGTGGATGAAAATGCCAGTTGGGTATTTGAATCAGTCCTCCGGCCATCAGTGATCATGAAACCTTTAACGGAATCACCACTGCGATTTCCTGTATCCTTCAAGCCAGCCGGTCTACTGTGCCAGGGCAAACTTGGATCATGTTTCCCAGTTTGGGTGTACGTAATGGGAGTACCTTGGCTTTGAACAAAAAAGAAGAGAAGGGCATGCCAACCAGTTCCACCGTTCGTGGTGCCAATTGCTCGGAGGAGAAGATGATTGTGAGCTATCGGGGCATGCCGAAATGGAACAGTTTTAGGGTACCCTTCTTTCAGAGTAAAAATGAAGGATGGGTTTTATTTTGAAAATTTAAAATATAGTGGAGGGCAAATTCTACATTTTATTTTTTTCCATTACAATTTAACAATGGGATAATTGTTAGAAACAGTAGGCATAATTTAAGAGAATATTGAAACAATAAGAGTAGAATTAGTTAATTTTCTAAACTTTAGAGATAGTTTAAGAATGCATTTTTATAAAAAGTAATTTTATGAAAACATTTTTACAAAAGCGCTTTTATAAAATTATTTTTATGAAAGTACTTTTAACTTTTATAAAAATACTTTTATGGAAGCACTTTTAAAGAAAATGGTATGTTTTGAAAATTTGAAAGAAAATAAAGAACAAAATAGTCACAAATACTTATTTAAGTGCTTATTAGAGAAAAAGACTACCGAACGCAAAATATAAAATAAGTGTTTATTTTAGAAAATAAGCACTTAAAAAAGTTGGGTGCCAAATATAAATAAGTTCTTATTTGAATAAGCACTTATTTTTAAACACTTATTCAATAATCACTTATTTTTAATTAAGCACTCTCAAATATGGCCTATATCCTTTCATTTGATTAATCGATGCAATAAGTAGTGTAAATACGTTGACCACTAATGTTTCCAGAGGGGGCTGACTTTAAAGGAGACTTATTTGGGGTTTAATATTTTCCTCTTTAACGGTTAATCATTCGTTTTGTTTATGAACTCTACCTGGATTGATGCAAGGTTCGAATTGAAATTTATATAAAATATATATAGCAACGTCGATGCATAGGACAATATGCATCAAAATACTTAGGCCTTTTTGATAATTTTAAATTAATTCTAATTAACAATCCTCTTAACATACATATCTATAAATTAGAAGTTCTGGTACTTTGAGCCTTTATCATCATCATCTATTCCAAAAATTCAGCCTAATGAAAACATTTTGAACCACCGACCACCGGATCGTGAACGCTTTCAGAAGTTGTAAAATATCAAAATAAGTAGATGTTTCTTGTTTTGGGACCATCTACTGCCTAGGGAAGCAATCAATGTATAGAAGCTGAAGTTGGTTGATGAAAAGAAAATTTCAGTACGTAATTGAACGATTGAAGCCATCCGAAGAATCTGATGTTTGGCTAATTGTAATATTTGAATAAATAATGTACACGATGACATGACATGGCATGGATTCTATATTGGCATACATTAACCAACAAAAATGCATGGCCTGCATCCGCCAATCCATCATATTGTGCCTTAGCTCAGTCTGTCGTCTTCATGTGGCGGGCTAGCTCATCATTTTACGAGAGATCACGATTTGATAAATTTCTCAGTTCCATTTGCAACTTTCATGAAGGAGAACCTCCCCAGTCCCTACCCTAGCTTCCGAAGCAGGAAATCAAGCTCTCTGTGACAACAGTAAATATATAAATTTTTCTCACCTCATGCAGTGTGTGACTCTATTCTCGCATCACATACTTATTCAACAAAAGCATTTCCTCTTCCATTTTCCCACCCTCCCCGGCCCTCACTTTATCTTCAAGTATTTCTCACTTCTAAGTTCTAATTAACCATGGCCAGCAATGGTGGAGAGGTTGGGTGCTCATCAGTTCATTGCCGAGCTGTGTAATGGGTTCAGAAGAAGGGCCTCATCACATTCGACAGTCTCAAGGTAAATTCCTCTCTTTTGGAACTGCAAGACTTGGTGGACGATGAGCTCTTGTCGTGTATGTTGCGCGAGGGAGATTCGTACTGATTTTGAGTTTTGTCACATTAAATCAAGCTACACGATGACACTCTTTTGTCCTCGTATGTGTCTGATCCGATGGATGAGGTCTCTATTAAGGGTGAGAAAAAAAAATCGAAAAACCAAACCAACTGAAAAAACCGACCAAAACCAAACTGAAAAATCAGTTAATTAAACCGGTCGATTTGGTTTTGGTTCAATATTCTTGAAAAATCGATAGTTTCGGTTAATTATTTTAAAAAATCGGTGGTTAATCAAACCGATCTATATATATATGTATATATATATATTATATTATATTATATTATATTATATTTTTATTTTTTTTGAAATTCGATTAAAAGAGTTCAGCAGCCAGCATTGCCAGTTTGAAACTTTCAATTGAAAGTTTGACAGTGCCAGACTGCCAGTTTCCATCGCTCATCGGTTTTCTCTTTTATCTTTTCTACTTTTCTCTTTTTTCTCTCTCTCAGTTCTCTACTTCTCTTACTCTTCTTTCTTCTTCTACTCTTCGTATTCTCCAATCCCCACTCCAGAGTCCAGATGGCCGTGTGGCCCATGCCAACAACCAGCACGGCAGCAACCGCAGCATGAAGCGGCAATGCTGATCGCCACCTCACAGGAAAGCAAGTACCAACGGTCCAACGCCAACCACCAGCACGGCTGCACAGCAGCACCAAGCTCGTTGGTTCGGTTTCGGTTTGAATATTTAAAAAACTAATCAGGTCGGTTCGGTATGAAAAAATATCCCGTGATTCGATTAACTGAACCATGAGCACCCCTAATCTCTACGTACCGCCTCCTTGGTCACTCGTTAATATATATTTGCTTAAAATTCATTAAGAGCTCTGGAGAGAGAGTGGCTGCTTTTGTGGGCTGCTCTACGCTGGTTGCATTTGGGTAGTAGGGCCACAAGTTTTGACAATATAACAATTGACTTTGTATCTGTTCTGCTTGACTTTTGTGGACATAATTAACTTAGAGCCTTGGGCCCATGTGCAGTTTAGCCGCGTGGCTCACTTGTAGTTTGATCGGTTAGCTGGGTTGTTACATTGCAACCGATCACCTCTCTTGTAATTATAAATACTGTCATTATCTAAATAAAAAAGACAGAAAATTCTCATTTCCCAATACCGCCTTACATGGTATAAGAGCCAAGCTCATCGCAGCCTTTCTTGTTATTCCTTTCTTCTTCTCTTTTCTTCGTCACATGTCCACGGCGTTCTATCATCATAGTTTTTTTTTCTCATTATAGAAACCTTGCTTCATTGTAGTCATACCTTATTGCACGCTCATAGGGTGCGATTAACTTTTCTCGTCACTCGCATTTTTCCCAAAGCTTCCTTTCAAGAAACCTTGTTCTTGGATTTCTTGAAACTCAACCGATCTCTATCTCGTCATGGTGTCGGAAACCAATGTCAACTTCATGGCATCCCTGTTCTTGGATTTCTTGAAACTTAACCGATCTCTGTCTCGTCATGGCGTTGGAGACTAGTGTCAACTCCATGTCATCCTTGTTCTTGGATCCTAGTTCCCCTTACTTTCTGCATGCCTCGGACAATCTGGGAATGGTCTTGGTGTCCTGTCTGCTCACCGGAGAAAATTACCTAGTATGGCAGTAGGTGATGAGAACAGTACTTCGAGCAAAGAACAAACTATGTTTTGTTGATGGATCATTGCCCCGACCAGCAAGATTGTCGTTGGAAGAAAAAGCTTGGCCCAAATGCAACGCGATGGTTGCTTCTTGGACCTTCAACTTTGTCTCAAAAGAACTGTACGGGAGTGTTGCCTTCATTGAATCTACATCAGAAATTTGGTCGGAATTACAAGAGCAATTCTCTCAGAAAAATATTCCTAGAATACACCAACTCGAGCATGATCTGGCAATGCTCAAACAAGCAGACCTTGTCGTAACATCGTTCTTCACCAAATTAAAGATAATTTGGGATGAATTGGCCACACTCACTACCTTACCTAGGTGTTCTTGTGGAGGTGCAGTCAAGATTTTCATTGCTGAACAAGAGAAAGAATGACTCCATCAATTCTTGATGGGACTCAACGAATCGTACAACACCATCGCTCTAGTTCTTCAAGAAGAACGCCACCTAGCGATGTATACTCTATATGGACCTACACTAGAAGCAACAACCATGTCTGTTTCATCCCAACAAGGTTCTTGTTCAAATACCATGGAACCTACTCAGCAATCAAGATCAAAGTATTATTGTGAGCACTACAAAAGCAATGGCCACACCAAGGACCGTTGCTACGAAGTGGTAGGATATCCACTCGGTTGGGATAAATCCCACTCAAATCGGTAGAATGACAAAGGGAATCAACAATCAAGCTCTTATGCAGTTTCAAAAACCACAAATCAGATTCCTGGCAAGACTTCTTCAAGCAATCCTTCATTATTTGGCCTTTGTCCTCAACAATATACTCGGCTTCTCTCTCTACTGAGCAAAGAATTAGCCAATGTTGTATCTACCAATGTTGTCGATAAGACCATCTCTAATGTCAAGTGGATACTTAACAGGGGTGCTTTAGACACCATCTCATAGTGGAGCCCGATACTTCCTTACATTGGTAGATGATTTTAGCAAATGTACTTGGGTTTATCTACTTCGAAATAAATCAGATGTTGTATCTTTTCTTCTTTTATTTTGTGCAATGGTGCCTCGGTAGTTTGGATGCATACTCCAAGTTCTCCGTTTAGATAATGGGCCTGAATTCCGTTCATGCCCCTTACAAGAATTCCTTGTCACACAAGGGATTGAATTTCAACGCAGTTGTGTTGACACGCCTCAATAGAATGGCATCGTTGAATGGAAACATCACCACTTACTAGAAGTTACTAGAGCCTTCCACTTCCATGTCCACATGCCTATATCATTTTGGGGTGAGTGCTTACAAACCACAGTCTACTTTATCAACCGCTTACCAACCCCTTGCCCTCAAACAAGTCACCATATCAAGTCTTGTACCAAAAATCACCCCGTTATGATTGGTGTCTCTGGAAGCGTCTCGTTAACCACTTTGGAACACTAGTTTCAACATTTATAAATCTTTTTGATTCTCAAAATAACTACAAACACAGTTAGTGGTGAGAAAGGGGTCGTATCCATAGGGAAGTGAGGGAAAAATCATTACGTACTTCAATCCGGACAAAATAACACGATTGGAGATTGCAAAAGCACAAAATTTAATTAATTAAACTAGAATACATTAAAACAAAATTCTAACAATGTTGAAAGTGAAACTTGAAAAAATATAAATAAATGATAGAAATAAATAAATAAATAAAGAAAAAGTAAATAGAAAGTCTGCAACTCGATCAGAGGTAGCAGTCTTTGGATCTATTCTTTGACCCTCGAACTCCTCGAGTTAGGCCATCCGTCTTACCTGGGTGAATTTCAGATCTACAGAAAGACAAAAATTAAACTAGATAAAAGTAAATTGCAAAAATAAAAATAAGGACTGGAATTATAGAACGGAAAGTAAATATGAAACTAATGGAAAATTGGTTGGGATCAGAATCCAGAGGTGGCAGTAGTGGCTAGGTGAACTGCAAGCAGGAACCCCTCCTCTTGCCTGGGTATTCTCCTCTTCCTCTACCCTTGAACTTCTCAAGAATAGCCTTTCGTCTTACCTAGGGTTAGAATCCAACCCCTTCTCAGGACCCCTTGGGTCCTTGTTATAGAGAAGTGTGGATAAAACTGAGATTAGAAAGAAAGAGGGGGACGACAACTGGGTTTTAGCAGAAATATAGGTGCCCTAGGGTTTAGAGTGGAGGGCTAGGATTATTCTAAGGTGATTCTAAGGCTGAGAAGAGAAGGAGAGGGCACCCAATATTATATAGGGCTGAGATTTTGGCGCCCAGAATTGGATGGTGGGGATTTAGGCACCTAGAGCTGAAAGGTGGAGATTAAAAGGAATGGGTGGCACCCTAAGGTGAATGGATGAGATAGAGAGTGAAATAGAGGGCTAAGATCTAGTGGCTAAAGGCTGAATGGTGAGGATTAGAAGTTAGGTGGCGCCCTAGGATTAGAATGCACTCAAAAGAGGGTGCCCTAGAATGGAGGGTGGAGATTAGATCTTAGGAAGGGATGGAAGGTGAGGATTTAGCAGTTAGGGCGGTTAGGGTTTGTTAGAGAGAAAGGAATGAGTAGAGAGGCACCCTAGGGTTTGCTAGGGAGAGGAGAGTATGCTAATACAGTAGGAGGGGCATCATTTTAGGTTTAACAGATAGGAGACACCCTCCTGTGCTCAGTTTTTCATAGAAACACCCCCTTTCTCAGCTGGAATTCATACCAGCTTCCCAAAAACTGCATTTCAGCCTTGAAACTTCCCCAGGTGAAGAAACCTAAAAACTGCATTTCAGTTTTTCACAAAGACTCAGTAACCGGATCTTTTCCGTTTGACGCAAATCGCGACACTTGACTTAGGTGAAGAGACCTGGTTACTACGTCTAGGGTGTCCATTGACCCTTTTTTTTTTGGAAAAACTATTTAGAGTAGTCCACTATCTCTAACAATTTGAAGAAATTTTTATCTAATTTCTCAATCTTTCTTTTCTTATCTTCACAAGGGCAAACTTGGGAGTATTTTCCAATTTCTAAACGGTTTCGACAATGTTCAAATAAGACCAATTTTGACTCCTATCACTTGTTACCAATTTCTACAAAATTCAATATTCTTCTATCAGTTTCCTCAATTTTTTCTATTTCGGAATCTCTTTTAATGGAAAGAATTTTTCAATTTTTCAATGAAATTTTAATTCTACATTTCTAAAGGCTTAGCTTCAATTTTTTTTTCAACTTTTTTCTCTCTCTCTCATCACCCCCCAACTTAAGTGCCATTGTCCCCAATGGCATGAATAGGATGCTCCTAAGGACTTGTGCCAAAGGGAACAATCAAGAGGGTTTTCCCAAGGGGTTCAAGGTCTGCCAACTGGTATTGAATCAAGAAACAAAATCTCTAATCCTACAAACAACTGGAAACTACGTTGGATTGCCTCCCAACCAGCGCTAAGTTTAACATCTTCAGCCAGACACATACACACACTTCTCTCATCTATACTCTCAAACTCGCTTTCTTCTTTCCACGGACAGGGTTCAGATTGGGCTAACCAAGGGGTAGACAAGGCATCTAAAGGATCGTCCACTACATCTACCTTGAACTCATCTTCCCCTAGGTTTGGATACTTACTAGCACTAAATACATTTAACTGGACTTTCTGCTCCCCAAATGAAATGTCAATTTTTCCTGATTTACAATTGATGTTTGCATTGGCCATTGCTAGAAATGGACGTCCTAAGATTATCGGCCGAACCCTGCAGGTAGGTTGGGCGAAATTTCAAAAATTTCCTCTCCCCTCATCTGGGAATCACATTCCCTGTTTTAGAAAATCTGCATTTTCAATGATCAATCTTGAACCATAAATCGAACCAGATCTGAAACCAGAAGCAGGAGAGGGATATACCTGATACGGAGAAACAATATCTCCCAATGGAGGTGTTCACGCCAAAGGAAGGAACCAAAGACTGCTCCCACTGAAAATGATGCAGTGTAGGATGGAGCAGAATAAGCAGTGTTCTTCCAAAGAACCAGATCCTTCGCAAGAATCAGCTGGACAACACGTGAGCACAACTTCCAATCAGCCCTTTCACAAAGGACTGATATCAAGAACCGTTCTTGATCACTCCTACTGCCGTAGAGATGTACTAGAAATGGCGGCGGCGGCAGGAAGGAGGCGACAGAGAGAAATTAGCACAGTCTTACTGGAAGCAGTTTTCTCTCTTCTGTAATCTTTTCTATGTAGGTGAGAATGTGATCTTCTTAAAGGCTATCGCCCCCTCCTCCTTTTATAACCTTAAAGGGATAAGCTCCTAATCCTATTAGGAGTTGCTGATCCAAATCATATTTGGATCTAAATCCCCTTTAAGTGATAAGGATGAGTCCTTATCTTATTTGCAGATTAGATCAGCCCTTCCTGATCTTATCAGGAGGTTTCTAGATTCAAATCTTTATTTGGATTTGGACTCTCTGAGTGGATAGGGATAAGACCTTATCTTATCTGCTAATCTAATCTTAGATCCGCCTCCTTCTTTAACTAATCAAATCAGCCCAGTTCGAAATGGGCTTTAGGCCCAATAAGTATATGTGCTCACTTAGCCTTCCAAACTGCTACCCAGTTGGACTTCCTTGTATGGCGTGGGACCCAAGCATTGATCTACACATCAGCCACAAGGTTTCGGGCCAGCCTTTGTTACAAGGCCTAGCCGAATTCACTAGAAAGCCCAGTGAACCCCTTGAGCCCATCACATGGACTCTATGGGCCCAACACTTACACTAAGTGGTCCATGGGCCAAGCCACCTTGTAACACCCAGGGACTGTGGGCAGATGCAAGATTAGCCCATTAGGTATAACCCTTAATGGCCTTACACTTAACCTCTCAGCCTATAATGATCAAACACTGCCCGACAAGAGAGGACCTCTCCCTTGGCTGCAAGGAACAGTGCTGCACTCTCTACTCACATGGATCCCGGGAATTAAAACCTTTTTGCAAACAATTTGAAACCATAATATATATATATATATATATATATATATTTATATATATATATATATTTATATTCGTATATAAAATATATTTTGCAAAACAAATTTCAACGATTGAAATTGGTTGTCGGTAGTCTTGGATTCCATCAGAGAAAGTGCATCCCCGATCATTACCTTTGTCCGACAAAGGGGTTGATCCTGTCACTATGATCACCCACTCAGATGAATTCTCAGACTGTCCCAACATACCCAAGTTTTGACCCCCTCTAAGGATCTCACTGATTGGCATATCAAAGACAGCCCAATCCGACACCTAGTGCAGTATCATAATCGAGTCTAGGGGTCAAGTGTAACTTTCCAGTTTTGCCCACTAATCTCCAAGGTCCAGGGCAATATTGGAAATCTTGTCCGGTTCAGGGTTTCAAGCAAACCTACATTGCATGTACCTTGGGTCTCTCCCTGGCAACTGAGACAGGCCACCCCAACACTTAGCGGTACACCAGTGTCAAACTTAGTAGGATAAATCTCCCCAGACTTATCCAACGGCTATGAACATTCTAAACTAACATGAGTCTTATAAGTGTTCAGTTTAAGGGTATTACACAGAAACACACCACAATAACATGAATCAAATATGTACTTTATTCATTTACAATAAATGTCATAATGTACATCATTCTGATTGGAGCTAAGGGCATACAACTGTCTAACATAACTGGACTTTCTACTCCCCAAATGAAATGTCCATTTTTCTCGATTTACAGTTGATGTTTGCATTGGCCATTGCTAGAAATGAACGTCCTAAGATTATCGGGTTATGGCTCAGTTCCTCAGTTGAGGTCATGTCTAGGATGACAAAATCTACTAGGAAGTAACAATCCTCTATCCTGACAATGACATCCTCAATAACACCTCGAGGAGTCTTGACTGACCGATCAACGAGTTGCAAAATTACCGGGGTAGGTTTTAACTCGTCGATCCTGAACCTTTCATAAATAATTAAGGGAAGTAGATTTACACTAGCCCCAAGATCCAATAGGGCCCGATCGAAAGTGATTTTAGAGATGACACAACTTATGAAAGGAGCACTAGGGTCTTTCATTTTTCGAGGAAGTTGGTTTAAGAGAACTGCAATAACATCTGCCGAGAGCATCACTTTTTGTGGGGCCGATCGTGACTCCCTCTTTTGAGTGCATAGTTCTTTCAAGAACTTGGTGTAAGCCGGGACATGTTGGATTGCGTCGAGGAGAGGGATGTTAATATGGACTTGCTTGAATAACTCCCTGATCTTCTTGTTGTGAGTCTCTTTCTTCTTTCACAACGGTCCGGCTATGAGTGTAATTGGAAAAGGGAACTACAGGTCGGTTCACTATAGGCTCTTCTTCTAAATTTTCCTTTCCTTTTTCTCCCCCTCCCCCCAACTTAGGGTCTTCTTGCTCCTTTTCTTCTTCACTAACTCTCTTTTTCTCATACGGGTCTTCTAAAATCTTCTCACTCCTTAAGGTTGTAACAACTTTGGCATTTTCAAACTGGGGGTTCTTGGGAGGTGGTTGAATCTATTGTGGAGGAAAACCTGGTGGCTGATTTCTAGGATTCACAACCGGTTGACTCGGTAGTTGCCCTACTTCTCTCCTCACATTGGCTTCGACTAGCTGTCCTATTTGGATCTCTAATCTAGCAATGGATTGCTTTTAAGTTAGGATCAGCTGCTAAAGCTGCATGAATTGGTCATCAACTGTACGGGTCTGAGGAGGTTATGGGTAAGCCTGATAAGGTTGGACCGGTTGGTTCCTAGGGTACATCTGCTGGAATTGGCTCTGCACTTGTGGCCTCTGAAATTGTTGGGCCATGGAGTTAAATGGGTGGTACTGCTGGGACTGTGTGTTAGGTTGATGTGTCCTCCAAGAAAAGTTAGGGTGATTTCTCCACACAGGGTTGTAAGTATTTGATAATGGATCATTATTAGGCCTCAAAAAACTCTGGGTTGCCTGAACCTGTTCTTAGATAAATGGCGGAAACTGGGCCACCGTGGAAGAATCATCAACCTGGTGGGCCAGGCTAGCACAAATGGAACAAACTTCAGGATAGGGTGTAGATGGGCCCGGTTTCTGTTTATAGGTGAAGAATTGATCAAGCTTTTGGGCTAGAAGATCTACCCTGTCCAATTTTTTAGAGATTGCATTCAGGTTAATTCTTGCCTCTGGCTCTATACTGTTCCTGACTTCGTAGTGCCCTGCCCTCTTTGAGGGTCCCACCGACCTTTCATAAGAATACAAGGATGCATTATTGATGGAGTTTTTCATTCAATGTCTCAAAAAGAGCATACGCTTCATCCTCACTTTTGCTCATAAATGCCCCCCGCCCCACAAGATGCATCCACCATTTGCTTGTATTGATCAGTCAAACCTTCATAGAAGGCTTGGACAATTTGCCACTGGGAAAGGCCATGGTGTGGGCATTTCCTCATAAACTCTTTCATTCTCTCCCAGGACTCGTGAATTTGTTCACCCGGTGTTTGGGTGAATCCAGTGATGGCTCTTCTCATGGTGTTGGTTCGTCCTATAGGGTAGAACCTTCTAAGGAATTCTTGTTGCATTTCTGCCCAAGTTCTAATAGGTCTCCCTATAGTTCCCAACCAGTGCTTGGCTGTGCCTTTCAAGGAGAAGGGGAAAAGAGTTAATCTAAGGGCATCATCATTAAAGTTTTGGATCCTTACAGTGGAACAGATTTCCAAAACCTCGTCTATGTGTTTGTATGGTTCCTCACTCAGGTTCCCATAGAAAGAGGGAAGCATCTGGATTGTGCTTGATTTAATCTCATACTGCAAGGCTTGAGTGTCTGGCAACTGTATGTAGGATTCCGACCATTTGGTTGCGTTGTTGGTGATGGAGGTATCTCTCTATCTCAGGTATGGGTTCTATTATTTCTCTCCTCATAGATCTCCTTCCCAACAAACAACTCGGAAGTCCCTTTTTCTTCTTTTTGAAATTTGAAATTTAAATTTTGAATTTTAAATTCAAATTTAGATTTTGAAATTTAAATTCTGAAATTCAAACTCAAATTTGAATTTTTTTAATTTTTAATTTTCTCTTTTTTTTTGAAATTTGAAATTTAAATTCAAATTTAGATTTTGAAATTTAAATTCAAATTTGAATTTTTTAAATTTAAAAAAATGCAAGAAATTCAAACACACGACCTATGGGCTAACCTAAGGTTTCCTAAACTAGTGGTTCAACCAATGTGAATCCTCTTAGGTTCACATGGAATTACGCCACTTCCTTTGGTTAGCCGGGTAAGAGGTGGGGATGTGGGAGGCTCCCCTTGCTCTCGGAAGGACCTAATTAAGTAACCACAAAACCCGCTTAGGCTTAGCCGTTTAACCTCTTTCCTTAGACACCAACCGTTGGTTATGAAAAATAATTACAAGCTTCCCTAAAATTCACCACACTTTTGAATCAAATGTGAAGCTCCCTAAAGGATCTATCTATCCAAATTTTAAATTAGGGTTTAGGGTGAACTGCACGTGAAGGGTGGTGATTGTTGGGCCAAGGAAGGGTGATGAAATCCCCACCTTTATCTTATTTAAGTCGGATTGCCCTTAAATGGATTAACAAAGAAAAACACAATAAATAAAATAAATGCAACTAATTACAATGCATGGACAATTATTTCTTTGGGCGTCCATGCTATGTGTAGGTTTGCCCCAAATCTCATGATCAATTTGCTAGTAGAGCTATTCGATGTGCCTTTGTTGGATAGCCTTATGGCCAAAAGGGATACAAGTTATATAACCTTGAGCCACACCAACTGTTTACTTCACAAGACATCATATTTTATGAGTCTTAATTCTCTTTCAAGAACCAACAAGACATCATATTTGATGACTAAACTATTCCACCACCTCCATCACCTCCACAAATTGAAGTCCAGCCCACAGTCCATCCCCTAACACTCAACACAATACCTGGCCCGAGCGCTCAACCAGGAACCCCTCTCACCTCCAAGACTATGTCATCAACCTACCACCATCTTTGTCACATCAGATCCAGGCTATCTCTCCAAAAATAGAATCTAAACCAACCATAAAGGTGTAAATCGGCCCGACACGACGGTCCGCGGGCCGTGCCAGGCCCGGCACGATAATGTGGGTCGTACTAGGCCTAGGGTTTTAGGTCCACAGGCCGGCACGATCAAGCGGGTCGTGCCGCTCGTGGCCTGTGGGATAGCACGGCACAGCACAACCAATATAGTATTTATATATATTATATATATTTCTATATATTTTATATATATTTATATAATATTATATAAATTATAATTATATACACAAAATTCATATAAAATTGAAATTTTAAGTTTTTTGTCAATTTTTTTAAATAAATAGCTTTGGCCCGATGCATGGCCAGACTTGGCCCAAGGCTCGGCCCATGGGCCAGCCCGGCCCGCGGCACGGGCCCACACGGTCCTGGGCCATGGGTCGTGCCGGGCCAACCCCCAAATTTTTCAACAGGGGGGGGGGGGGGGGGGACGACCCACTTTACACCTCTAACCAACCACTTTCGCTTAAGCCAGCAGGGATCCCCGATGGCGCCAAGCCATGGCACATGAAATCTCAGCCCTAGAACGCAACAATACTTGGATTTTTGTGGACTTACCCCCAAGAAAGCGCCCAATTAGTTCAAAATGGGTCTATAAAATTAAATACAAAGCGGATGGCTCTATCAAGAGGTTCAAAGTTCATCTTGTGGCTAAGGGCTATACCCACGTTGAAGGGTTGGATTACCACGACACCTTTGCCCCAATAGCAAAATTAGTCACAGACTCACAATGCAGTGTCTATTGGCAATGGCTACAATAAGAAATTGGGAAATTCATCAATTCAATGTTAAAAATGCTTTTCTACATGGTGACCTTTATGAGGAATTCCTCAAGGATTTGCTCGTGAAGGAGAACATAGAGTTTGCAAATTGCAAAAATCCCTCTATGGCCTCAAACAAGCATCCCAAATGTTGTTCGAAAAGTTTATTCAAGCCCTTCTCTCTTTGGGCTTCAAGCAATCACATGCCGACTATTCTCTCTTCACATTAACATCGGGTGACTCCTTCATAGCCACACTAGTATATGTTGATGACGTTCTCCTTGCTAGAAATGATTCTACACGAATCACATCTCTCAAGAAGATCATGGATGACAGGTTCAAAATCAAAGATCTTGGCCCCCCAAAATATTTTTTGGGACTTGAAGTCCACTGTTCTAATCAGGGCATATTTCTCAGTCAACATAAATACATCACTGACATTCTCATTAATACTGGGATGCAAGACTACAAACCATCACCAACACCTATGGAGGCCCAACGCCATTTTGATGACACTTCTAGCCCCATCCTATCTGATTCATCGTCATATCGAAGACCTGGTGGGCCGTTTAGTATACCTCACAGTAACCAGGCCCGATCTCTCATTTGCTGTAAATTGTCTCAGTCAACATATGCATGAACCTTGTCAAGAGCACTTTGATGCTACCTTATGTATTGTTCAGTATCTCAAAGGCGCTCCATCGCATAGCATATCTCTTCTGAGCAATAGCAGCCTGGTTCTCAACGAATACTCTGATTCTGACTGAGCTAGTTGCCCCGTCACCCGACGATTAACCACTGGCTACATCACCTTACTCGGCTCATCTCCTCTATCTTGGAAAACCAAGAAAGAACTGACCGTTTCTCGCTCCTTGGCAGAAGCAGAATACCAGGCAATGGCATCCATCACAGTTGAATTAGTTTGGCTTCGACACCTCTTAGCTGATCTCACCATTCAATTTTCATCACCTATGCAACTGCATTTTGATAGCAAGGTAGCACTTCACATAGTAGCCAATCCGGTATTCTACGAAAGAACAAAACACATTGAAATTGACTGTCATTTTGTTCGTGAAAAAGTGCAAAATGTCTCCTTATAGACTATTCACTTATCGAGCTCTTCTCAGCCAGCTGATCTCCTCACAAAGGCTCTTCCCACAAAAAAATTTCATCATCTTCGCTCCAAGTTGAACGTCTTGATACCTTTTGACGCTCCAACTTGAAAGAGAGTGTTAAGATTAGAGTCTTGGACCCACGTGTGGTTTAGCCACGCGGCCTATTTATAGTTTGGTCGGTTAGCTGGGTTGTTACACCGCAACCGACCACCTCTCTTGTAATTATAAATACCGTGATATAAGAAAGACAGAAAATTCTCATTTCCCGGTACCGCCTTACACAGAAAGCCCACGTAAAAATGATAATGAATCAGGGTTGAACACCAACTTTTTATATAGCATTGTTTGCATGTAAAAATGGTGAAAAGACATTAATTAAGTAGGGCCAAGTTATTAAAGAAATGACAAACAACCAAATACCATATTCAAACTTACAGCGCCAAGGAAGGCCATGGAGCTGAATTGAATTGATGATGTATACTTAGCCGTTGACACCAATATATAATTATTACTTTTTTTTTTGCCTACAAGTTTTGACATTTCATAAGGAAAGATGGTTCGATTACGGCCAAACCTCTTCATATGAAAACACTATCTGAAATATTTGCAAAGTAATCTGAATCGTCTCATCTCATGGTACTAGGCCTATCATTATACAATACGTAATTTTCACATCACATGTGTACTGGCAGTGGGCCCATCAAGAAGCCATAAGCACACTCACTAAACATTTTGACAACTGTAAAAAATTGTTTTTAATCTTTTTCCAGAGTAGGTTAGGGTTATTTTAAGGTACAGATGTCGAAAAATAAATAAAAATTTAAGTGCTCATTGAACCTACCATCTACCTGATCCGGACTGGTTTCAGCACACGACTACCACTATCGTAGCAAATGTGGGTTGTTACCAGATGGCACAACACATACGGCTTGGCGGAGTACCTTGTTGACCCACAGAGAGGAACATGGAAACTGGGCCAATATGGGTCCCAAGCACCAATTTTTTGCCCTTTAAGACTTAGTCGACTGATAAACCAGCTTTCATTAAATATAAATAAAGAAAATGTGTGCCAAAATGATAAGACATGTTTGACTAATAAGCATTCAACATATTCTAATTTATTTTATATTATTTATTTGGTAAAACATCACTTGATTTGATTTATTGCTTCTTCACATATCGCACTTCTCCTTTAAATTTGTTCCCCCTCAACAAGTCAACGTTACTTGGTGCTTGAAGGCCTAACCCTGCACTTTGTTTGCCACTCCCACTGTCCACTCAATTCTGGCTCTTGTAAATGGCATATACATAAATCTCCTATGCATTCAGCATGGATTTATGAATCTATTGAAGTCAATTGCTGAGATGACAGAAATGTGGAAATAATCAAGGTTTTTAAAATCGAATGCTCTCTGATAAAAAATAAAAAACAGTCAAACCCGTTGAATGGTTCAAACAATTTGACTGTCCGAGTCAGCGGTTTATTATCCAAATCAACGGTTTTTGATGAAAGAACAGTTTTAGGGTAAAAGGACCAGTTCCCGATTTTTCCGGTCCGTTTTGATAACCATGGAAATAATCTTGGGTGAATCCTGATCCCTATGATGCTAACCATTGGATGGTTCACTAATCACCGTTTCTGACTTACCAAACTCTTCAAATTTCTTCAAGACATGAAAGGATTAGGGTAAAGTTATATATCTGTGAATTAATACCAACATCAGTGGAGAATGACAATCACAAATTTTGATGTACCAAGACTCCACAAATTATCTTTCTCTTAAATTTGAGACAGTGGGTACGTAGTGGTCCATGAATCATGGCTTGATGTGATAGTATGTTAGTTTGCAATTACCAACCAAATCCTGATTTAAAACACAGTAAGATAGGTTGAAATTGGGAATGCAGATGTTGCAGTAAGATGGGTCAAATGGAAACAATAGGAAATACCAGAACAAGTTCTCTCTCTCTTCTTTCCTTCTACTCCTACATCCTCTTATCCAGTTTCTTTATCCTATTTTGCTCTGCTGTAGATACCATGACTCCAAATCAATCCATCAGTGATGGAGAAACACTTATTTCTTTGGACCAAAAGTTTGTACTAGGATTCTTCAGTCCTGCTGCTACTACGAATCGATACGTTGGAATCTGGTATAACAATCTTCCGATACAAACAATCGTATGGGTTGCCAACAGGGAAAACCCGCTTGCAGATTCAACAGGAGTTTTCACTCTCCGGAACGACGGCAATCTTGCGGTTTTGGACGGACAACAAAACATTGTCTGGTCGACAAACACTTCAACAGTTTCAAAAAATGCAACTGCTGTACTGGCGGATTCTGGAAATTTCATCTTGAGGGAAGGAAATCCCCAGAATTTCGCGGGAAGGATTCTATGGCAGAGTTTTGATTATCCATCTAATACTCTTGTTCCTGGTATGAAGGTTGGAGTGAACTTAAAGACAGGAGAAAACAGGGTTCTCAGGTCTTGGAAAAACATAGGAAACCCGGCTCAGGGAAGTTTCACATTTGGGGTCGACCCATTGGCATCCAATCAGCTGTTTATCTGGCCTAGAAAAACGGAGTACCCACCGATGTTAGTCAATTTCCCCACTCTAAAATCTATACCAATAAGCCTGATGAACGACACAGAAGAAGTGTATTTGGAGGTTTCCTCTGTGAACAACAGTATGAGGCTCGTGATGGACGTATCAGGGCAGCTGAGGTTGTTCATGTGGTTCAATACAAGCCAGCAGTGGGTCCGATTATGGTCTCAACCAAGCGAACCATGTAGCGTCTACGCGATTTGTGGACCTTATGGCGTCTGCAACACTTACAAATTGCCACAGTGCAAGTGTCTGCCGGGATTCAGGCCCACGTCAAGTGAGAACTGGGAATTGGGAGATTATTCAGAGGGGTGCGGGAGAAGGTCGGCCTTGCAATGCGGGACCAAAGACAAGTTCTCGCCTATGACAAATGTGAACTTGAGTATATCAGGCTCAGCCTCCGTGTTGTCGTTGAGCGCTGAAGACTGTAAAAGGGAATGCCTCAACAACTGCAGCTGCAGTGCTTATGCATATGCTGCTGCTCATAATAATTCTTGTCTACTTTGGTCTGCGTCTGCCCAGTTGGTTGATATTCGAGATGGTTTAAACACAAGCAAAGATCTTTACATTCGCTTAGGCTTAGCAGATGGAGAATTTGGTAATTAAGCACTACTTCTCACCTTGGAATTACTTGTTCCTTGATTTCTAATTAATTAATTTTGTCTGCTTGCATTGTTTTTGAGCCAAGAACCAATAATGAACCATAGCTTGGTTTACCACCAAGTTAAATTAAAATCGGTCGTGCCAACGTGCCATGCAGGAGGGGTACGGTGCCTAAATATAAAGAAAAAAAAAGAACCCTCCAGCCTAGTAATGCCTTGTCTTCTAGGGAAAGTTTGGACAAGTCTTACAAATAAAACTAGTAGTTAGCTGGGGTGAAAGGCCCTTCAATTCCTTCTATGAACTTATTATGAATTAATTGAAAAGTCTCCTCCATTTGTGATTTGTTCCAGCTGCAGGTGGTTCAAGCCATACAAAGAGACTGACTCTTGTGGTGGTGCCGGCCGTAGCCGTTGTGCTTGGGATTTTAGTCTTGGGAATCATGAGGTGGTGGATAATTCAGAGCAAAGGTAAAGCAGCTGATCCTTGACCACTACTAGTTATATATATATATATATATGTGATAGAAGGCTGTAGGGGTGACAAACTGCTGGTAATCATTTCTAGCAGGCCCACCCAGAGATTTTCGGGCTTGATCCTATGCTTTTGTGTCCAGGCCTGACCTAGCTAGAGCCAGTTTGCATCAGGGCCGGGCCTGATTCCAATACTTGAAGCCCAGCTACCCCTATCTCTTCATCATCAACATATAAGAATTATCCCAATAATATATGGTTGCATGGTTCATTTATCACAAAAAAAAAAAAAACTATAGTAGAAGGGATGATGATTTTCTTGCATTACATGCAGTTCAGTTTTTTGGAAAATATTTGCTTTCCTTAAGTATGGTGGGTGCCGTACGTTCCGTGTATAACTATATATGAAGACCTCCAATATTAATTAATTCCTCTTTGCTACAGCAAAAAAGAAGCAATTATCGTTGAGGTCACTCCCTTCAGCTCTAAGTACCTCGAGTGCAAAATCGGCATTAGATGCAACCAAGTTGGAAGAAGACGAAGAAGAGGAAGGCCTTGATATTCCATTTTACGGTTTCCAAGTTATAGAAGCTGCAACCAATAACTTTGAT
Organism: Nelumbo nucifera; assembly: GCF_055504915.1. NCBI lineage: Eukaryota > Viridiplantae > Streptophyta > Magnoliopsida > Proteales > Nelumbonaceae > Nelumbo > Nelumbo nucifera. The sequence goes on along the minus strand of NC_142649.1, from coordinate 138,997,210 downwards.
GACGCCAATAAACTGGGACAAGGAGGATTTGGGCCTGTTTACAAGGTAATATCCTTCTTCTCAATCATCACTCGTGGGATCGGCATGCATATTCGGGTACCATGCAATATTGCAATGCATGATGAAATTGAAATCATTTCATGCATTTTGGTTTTCCTTGGCACTAGCTAGCTCGTTTCAGAAATTACTTCATTCTCATATTTTCCTTTCATACCAAAATAGGCTATTAGGCTTTACCACCAAGCTAGCTAGTACCTTCTGCCTCAATCATATATGGTCAGTTTTTGCATTATTATATTATATTTTGCTAAATTAATTTAACTTTACAAAATAGAATATAAAAACCTTAATTAAAAGAAGTGTAATGGTGTGAGATCTCTTTTAATTCCAGGGTAAATTGGCGGGAGGTAAGGAAATAGCAGTGAAGAGACTATCCAAGAATTCGGGACAAGGAATTCAGGAATTCAAGAATGAGGTTATATTAATTGCCAGGCTACAACACAGGAACCTTGTTAAGCTTCTAGGCTATTGCATTCATGGAGATGACAAGATGTTGCTATATGAATATACGCCCAACAAGAGCTTGGATTACCTTCTTTTCGGTTTGGACCTTCTTCAACTTATGAATTTCCCATTTGCCATTATATATATATGGCTGTGTTTGGTTGCAATGCAAATAAACTTGCACTGATGTAAAACCATGGTAGTGCAGATGGTTTGAGTGTAAGTTCTGACCTATTTTTGTTTCGAATTTTAGCTTATTTTGTTTGATTGCAGTACAAATGAAGTAAATTAAGACAAGAAACAGAATAAAGTAAAATCCAATTAAACAAAAATTTACATTTTTTACATTTGCACTCCCATGCATTTGTACCAGTGCAAATAAATTTGCACTGCAACCAAACACAGTTAGCCTATATCTCAAAATCGAATGCTCATTAGCTTGCACATGTATATATGGCAGATGAAAACCGAAGGATGTCATTGAATTGGGAAAAACGCTTCAACATCATCATTGGAATTGCAAGAGGGCTTCTTTACCTTCATCAAGATTCCAGATTGAGGATCATCCACAGGGATTTAAAAACTAGCAACATCCTTCTAGATAAGGAGATGAATCCCAAAATATCAGACTTTGGTATGGCAAGGATCTTCGGGAGAGATCAAACTCAAGGAAATACTAGTAGAGTTGTAGGAACATAGTAAGTTACCTAGCTCTGAACTAAATTAATTTACTTGCATACAGAAATAGTTACGTTAATGGTAGAAATCCAGTGGTGAAGTGGTTTGGCAGAAGTTGCTGCTAATTAAGAATAAATTAAATCCACATATATAATGAATGCATGCATGAACTCCAATCTAAAACTACTAAGATTGAAACGCAGCGGTTATATGTCTCCGGAATATGCATTGGATGGACTATTCTCAGTGAAATCTGATGTGTTTAGCTTTGGGATCATACTGCTTGAGATCGTCAGTGGAAGAAAGAGCACTGGTTTTTACCAGTCGGAAGACAACTTAAGCCTTTTAGGATATGTAAGTAACTAATTAATTAACTTGAGCTTCTTTACTAATTCCATTGCCTTGCTGCTCACGATCATGAATGGGCGATTGAATTTACAGGTGTGGCATTTGTGGATACAAGATAAGGGAGTGGATTTAATTGACCCATCATTAGCAGAAGCATGCATTAATAGGTCGGAAGTCTTGAAATGCATCCATGTGGCTCTCTTGTGTGTTCAAGAGGATGCTATAGACAGACCAACAATGGCTTCTGTTTTGGTCATACTACTTAGTGAAACTGCTGCACTTCCACCACCAAAAAGACCCGCCTTATTTGTGAGGAGAAGCGTTCCCAATATAAAGTTTCCCTCATATGAACCCTCAACTTGTTCCTCGAATCACGTCACAGTAACTTTCATACAAGGTCGATGAAGGGGATAAGATTCAAGGTATATAACTAGAATCACTAGGTGGAGGTCTGTTGTAACATGTATTTGTATCATAATCCTGTAATTTGTTCCTTCATGTTTATTCAACTGATGATTATACATTTTTCTTTTTGGGTTGATAACTTGTATATATCATGTACATTTTAGAAGCTACTTATATATATGCCTTAAACATTTAAAAACAATTTATATATCAACGATTCATTAAATTTTCAAAATCTTCCATTTTCTTTCTTTCTTTTTCCTTCTCTCTTCTTCTTTCTCCCTTCTTTTTTTCAATGTTTCTCCCTTTTTTCTTTGATGCTGCAATCTTAACAGTGCTTGTTTGGGCTCTGTTTTTTCTTCTCTGTTCATTTGTGAAGGAGGAGAGAGAAAGAGAGAGAGTCACTGACCTTCTGACATTGGAAAATGTTGTTGACGGCCAGAAGCTAAAGAAAGATAGAAAGGGGCTCATAGGTCCAGACGCACCCATAGGAAAACAAAGAAGGAATGGGACTCTCTCTCCCTCTCTCTCCTTCTCCTTCTCCTTCCCAAATGAACAGAAAAGAAAAAAAAATCCCAAAAGTTTGGTGTTTTCATCGTTAGATGCTCTGCCATCTACGCCTTTAGTTGGGTCCTCACTTAGTTCAATGATTTTATCGTTCTCTGTGGCTTGACTCACTTCCTCACTGTCCATACCTATGCCCTTTACTCCTATGTTATACTTGTTTTACCATCCTCAAAATCCTCACCGCTCTAGTCCATTCCGGACGACGAGAAGAGAAAAGAATTTGTCCAACATTCCGAAGATTTAAGGGCAATTTTAGTATTACAAAAGTTTTTGGAATGTGCGGAGTGGTCCTGTTTTTGTTATGTAGGGTGAGCAAGGCATGTATGTAAATTGGTTTTAAAAAAATTTTAAGTGCAAATAGATTTTAAAAATTCAAGGTATATATAAATAATTTCTCAAATATATAGGGCATATATTAATCCTTTTTTTTTATTTCTGATGATAATTCATTTGTTTCCGGAAAAATTATGATAGAGGAAATGCATGGTACCGGAAAATCTTTGGCCAATCAAAACACCCATGAATTCTTATTAATAATAATTGGTCGCCTCTTTTATAATACCAACTAGCTGTAGCTAGCTTTTTCAACATCATGCCTTTTCCAGTCGAAATTTGTAACTACGTATGTTTCTAAAAAGGATTAAAAACTTCAGGTACCATATCTTTCTGGTCGGGTATCAGCACCATAGATTTTTCCTATCCATACATGTAGGCTACGATAAGGTTGTGTTCATCTTTATAACTACCATCAATATATTGCGATATATACATGATCTAGCCCACCGATTTTTTTGTTTTATTTTTAAGTCAACCAGGCCGAACACCAGAGAGATAATTAAAGCATGCTTGGCCAGTTTGTGTGCAGCAAGATTAGAGTCTCGAAAAGTCTAGAAAACCCAGTGAGGGAACCTAGAAATACGGAATTTGCAAGAATATGCCCTATAGCACATCTCAACTTTGTATTTGAGAACATGTCTGATAATGTCTCATCATTTCTGTACTTGTTATGGAGAGATGCTCCCAATACAAAGTCAGAATGTGCTGTGGGGCATCGCTTGTAGGGAGTAGATCTGAACTCAATTTGCAATCTTTTATGAAGTGTCTGACCAGAATTAGGGTACAACAAACTCTGGATCACTGTAAGAGAGTCTCCCTCAAGGATTACCAAAGAAACTCCCAGTTCTTGAGCAAAAGCGAGAGCTAAAAGTGCTGCCTATGCTTCCAGCTGGTAATGGATCCCCAAATGGCAAGCATAGCAAAAATCTCCCTTGGCATCTCTGAGAAGGAAACAAACTCCTGCCGAAGGACTAGATGATGCCCCAATGCATCAAAATTAAGTTTTAGATAGGATAATGGAGGCGGGGCCCATGTTCTTGTGTTGAGTGTTGTAGAATTGGATGTAGAACTTGAAGAGGTAAGACCCAAATTGGCCAATATGAAAAGAATATGTGATTGTGAAGCGATGACCACTTATAGTGCTCACCCTCCATAACAGTGCCTTCCACATGTAAATGGCTGCCTGAGCTAATATAGACAAATATATATATGCAGGGTTGGACGGATTCTCCAACTGAAACCAGCAGTTTATCCAGTCTTGAACAGTAATCCGATGTGGTTTAGAGTCTGTACAGAAAGAAAAGGTTGAAGCAAATTAACCAAACTCTCTTAATAACAGGGCAAGGGCAAGAGAAAAAAAGATGTGAGGTGGATTCTTCCTCTAAGTCGCACAGTCGACACCAAAGATGCTACGGCAGGAACAAAACCATAAGAAGATATATATGAACTCGAGGAGGAAGGTGCTTTATTATCTGCCAAAATGATCTCCAAAAGCACACCCCGAGAAAAGAAGGTTGAGCTTCCTGACAGGATAAAAAATTATAAGCAGCAGTAGTTGTTAAGTTGCCAAAACGGGTCTCCGTCCAGATCAGAATATCTGAAGGGAATAGAGATTCATAATATGGATGTCCGAACTCTGAAGGTAGGTTGGGCGAAATTTCAAAAATTTCCTCTCCCCTCATCTGTGAATCACATTCCCTGTTTTATAAAATCTGCATTTTCAATGATCAATCTTTAACCATAAACCAAACCAGATCTGAAACCATAAGCAGAAAAGGGATATACCTGATACGGAGAAACAGTATCTCCCAATGGAGGTGTTCACGCACAAGGTAGAAACCAAAGACTGCTCCCACTAAAGATGACGCAGTACAGGATGGAGCAGAATCAACAGTGTTCTTCCAAAAGAACCGAACCCTTCACAAGAATTCGCTGGGGCTGTGAGTACAACTTCAGATCAGCCTTTCTCCAAAGGTTGATATCAAGATCCAATCTTGATCGTTCTTTCTAGAAAAAGGAGATCGAACTGGCAGTAATGGCGGCGGCAGGAAGGAGACGGCAACGAGAAAACAACTCAGTCTCACTGAGGTTATGTCCTCTCTCTGATATTCGAATGTGACGATCTTCTATATCTGCCGCCCCCTTCTCCTTTTATAACCTCAAAGGGATCAGCTCCTAATCCCATTAGGAGTTGCTGATCCAAATCATATTTGGATCTAAATTCCTTTTAAGAGATAAGGATAGACCCTTATCTTATCTGCAGATTAGATCAGTCCTCTCCTAATCTGATTAGGAGGTTTCCAGATCTGAATCTATATTCAGATTTGGAATCGCTGAGTAGATAGGGTAAGACCCTATCCTATCTGCTAATCCCATCTCAGATTCGCCCCCTCTTTAACTGATCAAATCAGCCCAATTCGAAATCAGCTTTAAGCCCATTAATAGTATGTGCTCGCTTAGCCTTCCAAACTGTTGCCCAGTTGGGCTTCCTTGTATGGCGTGGGACCCAAGCATTGATCTACACATCAGCCACAAGGGTCCGGCCCAGCCTTTGTTACAAGGCCTAGCCGAATTCACTGAAAAGCCCAATGAACCCCTTGAGCCCATCACATGGACTCTATGGGCCCAACACTTACACTAAGTGGTCCCTGGGCCAAGCCACCTTGTAACACCCAGGGATTGTGTCCAAATGCAAGATTAGCCCATCAGGTATTACCCTCAATGGTCTTACACTTAACCTCCCAGCCCATAATGATCATACACTACCCGACAAGAGAAGACCTCTCCCTCAGCTACAAGGAACAGTGTTGCACTCTCTACTCACATGGATCCCGGGAATTAAAACCTTTTGCAAACAATTTGAAACCGTAATACATATATATACTTTTATATCTGAATAAAAAATATATTTTGCAAAACAAATGTCAACGATTGAAATTGACTGCCTGCAATCTTGGTTTCCATCAAAGAGAGTGCATCCCCGATCATTACCTTTGTCTGACAAAGGGGCTGATCCTGTCACTATGATCACCCACTCAGATGATTTCTCAGATTGTCCCAACATACCCAGGTTTTGACCCCCTCTAAGGATCTCACTGATTGGCATATCAAAGACAGTCAAATTCGGCACCTAGTGCAGTATAATAATCGAGTCTAGTGGTCAAGTGTAACATTCCAGTTTTGCCCACTAATCTCCAAGGTCCAGGGCAGTACTGGAAATCTGGTCCGATTCAGGGTTTCAAGTAAACCTACACTACATGTGCTTCGAGTCTCACCCTGGTAGCTGAGACATGCCAGCCCAACACTTGGCAGCACACCAGTGTCATCCTTAGCAAGGTAAATCTCCCTAGACTTATCCAACGGCTGTGAACATTCTAAATTAACACGTGTCTCATTATGTGTCCAGTTTAAGGGTATTACACAGAAACACACCACAAGAACATGAATCAAATATGCACTTTATTCATTTATAATAAATGTCATAAGTACATCAGTCTTATTGGAGCTAAGGGCATACAACTATCTAACAGCTACCACTTGCACTTAGGTTCAATCTGGTATAAGCTGGAGTCTCATACTTTCCACGTGTTTCTCAAACACTTTCTGTGTCAGTGGCTTAGTCAATGGGTCTGCTACATTCTCCGTTGATGCTACCCTCTGAATTAGGACGTCCCTTCTACCAACAATCTCCCGCAGTACGTGGTACTTTCTCTCGATGTGCTTGGACTTCAAGTGGGCTCGTGACTCCTTAGCCTGAGCAATTACTCCATTGTTGTCACACAACAACGGGATGGGTGATGTGCTGGATGGAACTACTTCCAATTCGTGAATGAACTTTTTCATCCACACGGCTTCCTTGGCAGCTTCACTTGCAGCAATGTATTCGGCTTCGGTTGTGGAGTCTGTCGTGGACCCCTGTTTGCTGCTTTTCCAGCAAACAGCACACGATCCTATCGTGAAAACATACCCAGATGTAGACTTTCTATCATCTGGATCCAACTGGAAATCGGCATCAGTATACCCCTGGATCTGTAGTGAGCTACCATCGAATACCAGACAAAACTATTTTCTCCTTCGAAGGTACTTCAGTATGTTTTTCACAGCGGTCTAGTGCTCCTGCCCTGGGTTGGCCTGGAATCTGCTTACCACACCCACTGCCTGAGCAATGTCAGGATGAGTGCATAGCATGGCATACATGATGCTCCCTACAGCTGAGGCATAGGGAACGTCCTTCATGCCCTCAATCTCCTCAGAAGTCTTGGGAGACATCTTCTTGGAGAGAGTGACTCCATGCCTGAAAGGAACATTTCCCTTCTTGGAGTTCTCCATGCTGTATCTCTTGACAATTTTGTCAATGTAAGTAGATTGGGATAATCCTATTATCCGCTTCGATCTATCTCTATAGAGTCGAAGGCCCAGTATATAGGAGGCTTCTCCAAGATCTTTCAGGGAGAATTGCTGTGAAAGTCATACTTTCACTGTAGTCAACATTCCTACATCATTCCCAATGAGTAGAATGTCGTCTACATACAGAACCAGAAATGTAACCTTATCCCCACTGGACTTCTTGTAAACACAGGGCTCATCTGGGTTATGCTCAAATTCAAACTTTTTGATGGTAGAGTCAAACCCAATGTTCTAACTCCTAGAAGCTTGCTTAAGTCCATATATGGATCTATTTAACTTACATACCATGTATTCCTGACCCGCAGCTATGAAACCTTGTGGTTGTTGCATGTAGATATCTTCAGTAAGATCTCCATTCAGGAACGCAGTTTTGACATCCATTTGCCAAATCTCGTAGTCATGGTATGCTGCTACAGCTAGCAGGATCCGAATGGATTTAACCATGGCCACGGGCAAAAAGGTTTCCTCATAATCGATGCCCTCTTTCTGAGTGTACCCTTTCGCCACAAGACGAGCTTTGTAGGTCTCAACCTTACCATCGGGGCTCTTCTTCCTCTTATAGATCCATTTGCAACCAATTGCTTTTACCCCGGGGGTGGATCTACTAGAGTCCAGACTCCACTGGTCTCCATTGAGTCCATCTCAGCTCTCATGGCATCTACCAACTTTAGGGAATCTATGTCCAACATAGCTTCCGCATAAGTCACGGGATCCTCCTCACTAGTCAAGGCTTCCACTAGGTAACTATCCTGGTCATAACCAAAATGGACTGGTGGCCTGGACACCCGGGTAGATCTTCTAGGTTGGTCAATAACTGGAACCTATGGGACACCTCCCACTGACCCTGAGCTCTCCTCATCAAGAACTATTTCCTAACGGTGTGAGTCCAGGATATAATCAGTCTCCAAGAACTATGCATTTCGGTTGCAGAACACCTTCTACTCACTTGGGTCATAGAATAGGTAACCCACAGGATATAATCAGTCTCCAACTTATCCGCACTCGTTCTTTTAACGTGCGCAGGACAACCCCAAATCTTCAAGTGTCTGATGCTTGGTTTCTTTCCGGTCCAAAGTTTGTATGGAGTATTCGGAACCGATTTGGTTGGAACCCGATTCAACACATATATCGCAGTCTCTAATGTGTAACCCCAAAAGGATGTGGGTAACTCTGAGTGTACGAGAAGTGACCGGACCATATCCAATAAGGTCCTATTCCTCCTCTCTGAAACACCGTTAAGTTGTGGTGTAGCAGGAGGAGCCAACTATGATACTATCCCGTTGACCTTCAAGTAGTCCCTGAATTCGTTAGAGAGATATTTGCCTCCTCGATCTGATCGAAAGGCCTTAATTTCTCTCATTAACTATTTCTCGACCTCTTGCCTGAACTCTTTGAACTTTTCAAAGGATTCAGACTTATGCCTCATTAGGTACACGTAATCATACCAAGAATAGTCATCAGTAAATGTAATGAAATACACATACTGGTTACGAGTCCTAACACTCAGGGGACCACATACATCACTATGTACAAGGTCAAGCGTGTCGTTACATCTTTCAGGCTTACCGTTAAATGGTCGTTTCGTCATCTTACCCTGAAGGCAAGGCTCACAAGTGGGAAGATCTTCTACAGTTAGAAAATCCAAATGATCATCCTTTACCAGCCTTGTGATACGGTCAACACCGATATGGCCAAGTCGGTAATGCCACAAGCACGTGGGATTAACTGTATCACGGATCCTTTTCTTGTGGTTTTTAGCCAACGTAGTTTCGGCTATGTTAGTTTCTAGAGAAGGATGTAGAACATAGAGACCGTTCTCCAGTTCCCCGTATGCGATGAATCTGTTGTTTCTTTTAATAGTAATTGTATTACTAAAGAAGACAGAATAACCATCAGCACACAGTTTTGAGACAGAAATCAAATTTCTTCTTAAATTCTGTACATAAAGACAATCTTTAGGTACAATAGTTCATTCTCTAAAAATTAACTCTACGGTTCCAATGGCCGCAGCTGCAACAATTGCAGAAGTCCCCAAGTAAAGCGTTACTTCACCTTCACTCAGCCTTCTTCTTACCTTGAACCCCTGTAGTGAGTTACACGCATGAGTTGAAGCCCCAAAGTCAATACACCAGGACGCAGAAGCAACCAACAAATTGGTTTCTATGACACAAGATTCGAAATTACCTTTCTTGGATTCCAGGTATTGAGGACAATTCCTCTTCCAATGGTCGGTCTGCTTGCAATAATGACAGGCATCTGATGCCTTGTCTTTCCTCTGCTTCTTGGGTTTGGTGGCCTTCTTCTGGGGCTTTCACTTTGCCCTCATTTTCTTGCCCGATTTGCCTGCTTCAACAAGCATGACAATGGGCTCATCCTTCTTAATCAATTCTTCGGCCCTCTACAACATATTGTTGAGTTCCTGCAAGCTGACATTCAACTTGTTCATGTTGTAATTCATGATGAATGGATTGAAGGACGGAGGCAAAGAGTTGAGAATAGCATCGATCTAGGTTACCAGATCCAGCCCGGATCCAAGAGCCTCCAATTCGTTAATATAACCCATCATCCGAAGACAACGGTCGTGAACTTGTTGGCCCTTGGACATCTGCGCGGTCATGAACTATTTCAAGACCTTCTGTCGAGTAGAACGGTTCTGCTCTTCATACATTGTCTTGAGACTATCCAATATGTCATTGTTAAGTTCGATCTGATCGAACTGCCTCTGTATTGGATTGTCCAACGAGGCAATGATATAGTAGCGGGCAAGGGAGTTTTTCTCCTCCCATTCTTGGTATTCTCTTCTCCGGGCCTCAGAAGCCCTATCTCCCGGATGATCCGGGGCAGGATTCTTGGCCACCTTGTCCAATTTCTCAGAGGTCAAGACCAACATGAGGTTACGATACCAGTTGACATAGTTTGGGCCCTTAAGCTTGTTGTCATCAAGAAGCTTTGCAAATTGTTCGTTTGCCATTTTCTGATAAAAGAGCAAACATCAATCCACAACCTAATTTGATTCATGTTCATTACATAGATATGGCTTTTAATTTATGTTCCATTCCCATTTGTTCATCTCTGAGATTTCCCTCCTATCTCAGTGACGGATGCAGCGACTTGTCTCTAGAAATGTGGGAAACCACATAGGTGCATGGATCCAACTGTTTCAGCTGCAAAACCCCATCACCTTTCTGTGAAGGATCATGTTCACTCATCATATGAGTTTTCCCTTTGGCCTCTGCCAGACAAAGTTCAGAGTCATTTTAGGTTAAACCTTTCTGTCCAGTGAGTGCTCACCCATCATATTCGTGAACGCCAAGGTACCGTGAGAGAGTTCTCATTTTCTAGTGAAGCCCCTCCCACATCGGTCTATGACACCCCTATCATCTTATGAAACACTCAGACAAATCCAATAGCAAATGGATAGACCATTTTCTGGTGTGTTTCCTCATTACTGAAGAACCCATCTTCATGCTAATGATGGAAGGCCTTTAGAGAGTTCATCATAAGATCTCCCTATCACATGCACTCATATTGTTGGAGGGAACAAGAATTACACCCTAGCTTAATTTAGGTCAAACCAGAGTGGCTCCCACTAACTTTCATAAAGCCAGATTTAGGTGGGCCCTAATCGGCTAGGGTTCCGCACGTATCCTTTTCAGGAGGTGTGGGGCCCACTACTGAGGGAGATCATCCAATGATGTGCATTCAGCCATGGTGTGCGCAAGAGCCATTGTCGTATCTGCATGCGCCAAGTACTTATGGCCCATGTACATTGCACATCATACATCCATACATCACATGCAAAGATAAATTGATCCAATCAATTAAATATCTGTAAAGCCCATAATTAAAGCCCATTTTAATCCATAACATTAACAATCAACATTATCCAGGTATATGGGCCGAATTAGGGTTTAGCAATTCGGCCCATATAGCTTTCCTGCAAAAGTGGGCTTTTAGCAGTTTTAACAGTTTAAAACTGGACCTTACAGGTTGGGCCAAATTAAATTCTTAATTAATTATCAATCCTTAGGCCCATCAGTGGGAAATTAGGGCTGACAATCAGCCTCCATCGAACCCTAGATTCGGTCCAACCAGTTTGAACCAATCTAGTTCGAATGGGTCTAGGGTTTGATCTTTAATTAAAGATTTAATCCAAGAAAATGATCTGAAATTAAATACTGATCAAAGAAAACAAGAATCAGTCAAAGAGGGTTGTTCGCACATCACATCCTGCAAAACAGAGGTTAGAACACAGAATGCAGTTTCATAAACTGCAAATCGCAGATTGCGATATCCCCATCTAGGAAATCTCCTTCCTGCACCGCCATCTTCGATCCAAGAATAAAAAAAAAAGAAACCCTAAAATTTCTATTACTATTACATCAGATCGGATCCTATACATTCAGTCTAAAAATAAAAAAAATATATCTTACAGACCAAATGTAATAAATAAATCAAGAAACTGCAAAATCGCAAGTTCATTGCGCCAATCAAGATTTCGATCTCCAGTTGTACGAACAGCCCATAAATCAAGAAAATTATAAAGAACAATTCTAAATAAAATTCAGATTTATAAAATTTAATTTCAGACCATTCGCCCTCTATCTAGGTAACAATTTTCCAGAGAAAACCCTAATCTGCGCAAATCGAGTAGAACGCCTTCTGCCCATTTGCGTAGGTTCAGATCTGCATTAATTTGGTTCAAGACTTGAACCATGGCTCTGATACCACTGAAGGGAAAAGAGATCCATCATATGGATGGCCGAACCCTGCAGGTAGGTTGGGCGAAATTTCAAAAATTTCCTCTCCTCTCATCTAGGAATTACATTCCCTGTTTTAGAAAATCTGCATTTTCAATGATCAATCTTGAACCATAAACCAAACTAGAAGCAAAAGAGGAAATTGAACTAGCAGCCTTCAGATCAGCCTTCACAAGAATTCGTAGGGGCTATGAGCACAACTTCAGATCAGCCTTTCTCCAAAGGCTAATATCAAGATCCAATCTTGATCGTTCCTCCAAAAAGAGGAGATCGAACTGGCAGTAATGGCAGCGGCAGGAAGGAGGCGGCAACGAGAAAACAACTCAGTCTCACTGAGGCTATGTCCTCTCTCTAATATTCAAATGTGATGATCTTCTATATCTACCGCCCCCTTCTCCTTTTATAACCTTAAAGGGATCAACTCCTAATCCCATTAGGAGTTGCTGATCCAAATCATATTTGGATCTGAATACCCTTTAAGAGATAAGGATAGACCCTTATCTTATCTGCAGATTAGATCAGCCCTCTTCTAATCTGATTAGGAGGTTTCCATATCTGAATCTATATTCAGATTTGGACTCTCTTAGTGGATAGGGTAAGACCCTATCCTATCTGCTAATCCCATCTCAGATTCGCCCCCTCTTTAACTGATCAAATCAGCCCAATTCGAAATCGGCTTTAGGCCCATTAATAGTATGTGCTCACTTAGTCTTCCAAACTGCTGCCCAGTTGAGCTTCCTTGTATGGCGTGGGACCCAAGCATTGATCTACACATCAGCCACAAGGGTTCGGCCCTGCCTTTGTTACAAGGCCTAGCCGAATTCATTGGAAAGCCCAGTGAACCCCTTGAGCCCATCACATGGACTCTATGGGCCCAACACTTACACTAAGTGGTCCCTGGGCCAAGCCACCTTGTAACACCCAGGGACTGTGGGCAGATGCAAGATTAGCCCATCAGGTATTACCCTCAATGGTCTTACACTTAACCTCCCAGCCCATAATGATCATACACTGCCCGACAAGAGAAGACCTGTCCCTCGGCTGCAAGGAACAGTGCTGCGCTCTCTACTCACATGGATCCCGAGAATTAAAACCTTTTGCAAACAATTTGAAACCGTAACACATATATACTTTTATATCCGAATATAAAATATATTTTGCAAAACAAATCTCAACGATTGAAATCGGCTACCGACAATCTTGGTTTCCATCAGAGAGAGTGCATCCCCGATCATTACCTTTGTCCGACAAATGGGCTGATCCTGTCACTATGATCACCCACTCAGATGAATTCTCGGATTGTCCCAACATACACAGGTTTTGACCCCCTCTAAGGATCTCACTGATTGGCATATTAAAGACAACCCAATCCGGCACCTAGTGCAGTATCATAATCGAGTCTAGGGGTCAGGTGTAACATTCCAATTTTGCCCACTAATCTCCAAGGTCTAGGGCAATACTGGAAATCTGGTCCGGTTCAGGGTTTCAAGTAAACCTACACTACATGTGCTTCGGGTCTCACCCTGGTAGCTGAGACAGGCCACCCAACACTTGGTAGCACACCAGTGTTAGCCTTAGCAGGGTAAATCTCCCCAGACTTATCCAACGGCTGTGAACATTCTAAAGTTACACGAGTCTCATTATGTGTCCAGTTTAAGGGTATTACACAGAAACACACCACAAGAACACGAATCAAATATGCACTTTATCCATTTACAGTAAATGCCATAAGTACATCAATCTGATTGGAGCTAAGGGTTAATCAATTTAAAATAAATATTAAAAATTTAAAATAAAATATGTTGCAAATTGGAGATTGTAGATACAGGAGAGGAGGACGATGAAGAAAAGGAGAAGGAAAGAGGAGAGGAGAGGAACCAACTCTCGCGCAAGTCATAGTGAATAGGCCACCGCTGAAGAAGAAGAAGAAGAAGAAGAAGAAGAAGAAAGAGGAGAGAGAGAGAGAGAATAGTAGAATTCCTAGCTTGGCATTGCAGGCTACCGCTAGTGGCGGCCGGCGGTGACTGTTGCTGGAGCGGTGGAGTTGGAGGCGGCAATAGGTGAAGGCTGGAGTTCGAAGTTCAAACAAATAGAGAAGACGAGGGTTCAGGGTTTTGGTTGGGACTTTTGGGATTTCTGATTTTGGTTTTAGGTTTTTAGCCGGTTAGGACCTTAGGTTCTGTTTAGTCCATTTTTTTGAGTTTTTTTGTCTTTTTGTGATAAAAGGTGAAGTCAAATAAAACCGACCGGTTATGCAAAACCGAGACTGGTTCACCAGTTCCTAGGTTGAACCAACCGGGTGTGCGGTTTTTATGGTTTTTTAATGAAGTGGTTTTGGGGTTATGCCCGAACCAGTCATGGGCTGAGTCATGGTTTGACCAGTTCAACCTGACGGTCCAATCCGATTTTTAGAACATTGGAAAATAGTGTTTGAGAACATTCATATGTAATGTCAAAAGTGCAATAAAATTGTAAAAAGAAGAAAAAGGGTGTTAATACCAAGAAAAAGAATGATACAATCAAAGAAACGGTTGGTATTTACCAGCAAAGTCTACAAGAAGTTTGGTAAATTGTACTCTCCTATAAAAGAAGACCAACCTATTCTTGAAGTTTCTTCTACCCTAATATATAGCTTGTAATAATGGGGAATTTATGGATGAAATTCATAATGCCATCAACGATTCTCTTACTAAAGCTTTTGGTTCTTCGTCAGTTCTTTAGACCAGTTTCTTCTGATGATGGTATTGTTAACAGAGTTGAAACCATTTCCAATAAAGAGATGGAATCTCTAAATTATTTTCATGAAATTTTAGAAAAACGAGTGAGTGATGCGGTAAAAAGAGTTGAGTTGCATCAAGACAATGAAGATGAGGCCTCTATTATCAATTCAAAATCTGACACACTGTTGTGCCTCAGCTACCAGTTCATCCAAAGAACGGTCTAATCCAAGAGATAGTACTACCAGCAATTGCCCTATTTTTTTAGCCATGATCAGTGCTCTGTTTTGGAATATTAAGGGTGTAGGGAACTCAAAAACGATTTGTTGGTTGAAGAAATTGATCCAAACCCATAAAATTTCCATTTTGATGATAATTAATAGAGCCTTTTTTGGAAGCATAAAGTACCAGATGTTGCTAAGGAAAAAAGTTTGACTAGACACAATAAAGGTAGTAAGTTTGGATCTTATGAAGACACTCTTATGTGTTTTTTTGAAGGCGAAGACACTCGCAATATCTTACCATAAAAAAATAAGATTTGTAAAAGTCCTTATGTTTGTTACGTTACAGCTATTTATGCAAGCTGTAATTATGTGAAAATGAGAGATTTGTAGGGAAGATTAGAAGATTTTTCTTCCCATTGTAATCTCCCCTGATTTGTTGGGGGAGATTTTAACATTGTGGCCGGCTTCTCTAACTGAACGAACTGGACACCAATCTAACATGGGCCCTATCTTAGAGTTCAATGAATTCATCTTTAACACGGGCCTGGTGGACCTTGAATTTACTGGTAGTCGTTAGACTTGGATCAATGGGTCTTGTTTTGCTCGCCTAGATCGTTGCGTTGCCTGGCAATTTCCTCTTTGGAACATGACTTTTCCTATTACTATTGTGTACCATCTTAATAGGACATGTTCTGACCATGCCTCTCTACTTGTCAATCCAAATGAGACATTGAAAAGTGGTCCAAAACCATTCAAATTTCAAAGAATGCGGGTTTTGCACCCAGATTTTAAGAAGACAGTGACTGATAGTTGGAATATTCATGTAAATGGAAATTCTCTCTTTATCTTGGCTGCTGAAATTTTGAAAAAGTTGAAAAAATAAGATTTGAAGGAGTGGAACATGAATACATTTGGAGATGTGTTTGATAATGTCCAACAGGCTGAATATGAAGTACGTATAATGGAGGATGAAAGAAATCTGGAAAATGAAAACACTGAAACTAATCGTTCAGCCCTTCATTGTGCTCAAGAAATTTTAAATAAACTTGATGCTTCCACATGAAGATACATTCTTATGCCAAAAATATCGGGAAAATGGGTTAAAGGAGGGTGATAGAAATTCTAGGTATTTTCACTCGTCTATCAAAGTCCAAAATATTTTTTTTTCTCAAATTAATAGTATTTAGGTGAATGAGATAGAAGTTTTGAACATTGAAATTATTATAAAATCTAAGGTTGTAGAGCATTTCTAAAATTTTTCTCTCAAAAGAGGGCTATGAGAGCCATGGGTATCAATTTCAAGCCATTCCAAGGTTAATTACAGAAGAAGAAGAAAATATAACCTTAGTTCAGGTTCCTTCTCAAGAGGAAATTAAATCCATTGTTTTTTTCTATGAAAGCTGAGAGTGCCAGGCCCTAATTTGATGGTACTTTTTTCACTACTTGTTGGGATATCGCTGGGAATGAGGTGTGCAATGCTATTCAAGAAATTTTTTTATACTAAAATTCTCCCACGATATTACACTTCTATTTTCATTGTTACCATCTCGAAAAGTATAAAAATCCAAGAACATTTTCTGACTACAAAACCATAAGCTTATGTAACTTTTGCTATAAAATATATGCAAAGCTTCATGCTAACAAGCTTGCAGGTCTTCTTCCTAAAATTTTCTCTCCTGAGCAAGGTGTGTTTAGTTAGTTGTTTACTAAAGGCAGAAGCATTTGCGATAACATTAGGCTTGTGCAAGAAATCGCTGTAGAAATTGGAAGGGAAGGTAGAGAAGGTAGTATTATTTTCAAACTTGACATAATGAAAGCTTATGATCGCATTAATTAGGATTTTATTATGTTGGCCCTTCAATCTTTTGGCTTCAGTAGCATTTGGATTGAGTTGATCATGAAGCTTTGTACGTATATGCAATTCCTGGTTTTCACTTATTATAAATGATTCTCCTGGTGGGTATTTTCAGTCCTCTAGCTATAGGTGTCAATTGGATGGATTTGGTCCAATTCGATCCAGTCCAATGTGAGTCCACTTATAAATGGACTGGACCTAATCCAGTCTAAATCCATTCCAATCCATTGAAATGTAAATGGATTGGATTGGATCCAAGCCAAACCGAATGAAATATCAAAAATTATATAAAAACACTTTTAGCATTGAAAAAGCACTTTTGTAAAAGTACTTTGATAAAAATATTTTCATAAAAGTGCTTTTGTAAAAACACTTTTTACAAAGTACTTCCATAGACTTTTATCAAGTGTTTTTGCAGAAGTGCTTTGGTAAAAGTGTTTTCATAAAAGTACTTTCATAGAAGTGTTTTTATAAAAGGCTTTTATAAAAGTATTTTTGTAAAAGTGCTTTTGTAAAAGTTCTTTCATAAAAGTAATTTTCTAAAAGTGTTTTCGTTAAAGTGCTTTTATAAAAGTATTTCTATAAAAGTTCTTTCATAAAAGTCCTTAAAAGTTTTTGTAAAAGTGATTTCAAAAAGTACTTTTGTAAAAGTGCTTTCATAAAAGTATTTTTGTAAAAATGCTTTCAGAAAAGTATTTTTATAAAAGTGCTTTCATAAAAATACTTTTCATAAAATTACTTTTATAAAAATGTTTTCGTAAAAGTACTTTCTTAAAAGTGATTTTACGCTGTTTTCAGTTTTGATTGATTTCAAATTGGACAAGGATTTGGCCTCATGATCGGATTATTGAAAATTTGGTTTAAGTCTAATTCAAACCAATAAGAATATTGACCAATTTATTTTGGATTGGCCCAATCCAATAATTATAATGGACCATCCAAATCCGATTTAATAAGGTTTAGATCGGATTAGATCCAAGCCAAAACCGGCCAATTGACACCCCTACCTCTAGCTAGGGGTTTTAAGGCAAGAAGACCTTATCTCTCCAAGCTTGTTTATAATTGCAGAGGAGATTCTTAGTAGAGGACTTAAATTTTTATATGAAAATGGCCATGTTCCTTATTATTCGTTTCCAAGAAAGTGTGATAGGATTTCTCATAACCTTTTTGCTGACGATACAATTATTTTTTCCAATGTAAACAAGAGAGGCCTTCAGAACTTAATGTAATTCATTACAGTCTATGAAAAAGCATTTGGCCAACTTGTGAACAAAGACAAATCATGTTTCACTATGCATAGTAATATGAGATTGTTATAAGTTAACATGATTAAACAATTGACATGTTTCAGTTAGAAGCAACTTCCTTTTCTATATCTGGGAAATCCCATCAGTAACAGGTCTGTTTGCATTAAGGACTTCAACATGATTTTAAACAAAATTGGTGAAAGAATTTCTGGATGG
The DNA here is from genome assembly GCF_055504915.1 of Nelumbo nucifera. Taxonomy (NCBI): domain Eukaryota; kingdom Viridiplantae; phylum Streptophyta; class Magnoliopsida; order Proteales; family Nelumbonaceae; genus Nelumbo; species Nelumbo nucifera. Next base: position 138,978,946 of record NC_142649.1, on the reverse strand, counting down.
AAAGCCAATCTTTTATCTAATGGAGATAAAGTAACTCTCATAAAACAAGTGCTTCAAAGTCTTATTTTTCATGCTTTTAGTATTATCTCTCCTCTTAAAGTAATCATAAATAATATTCATAGCATGTTTGCAAACTTTCTTTGGGGGAATTCAGAATTTGGAAATAAAATGCATCGGATTAGTTGGCAAAAAATTTTGTAAGCCTATTCAAGGTGGGCTTGGAATTAGGTCGTTGTTTGATATTCTCTATTCTTTTAGACTCAAAGCTTGGTTCAGAGTTCTTGATAGTCAAAGCATTTGGGCTAAATTTATTCAATCTAAATATATCAAATCAACTCCAATTGCTTTACTCAATAGATCAAGATCTTCCTCCAAATTCTATTGTGGAAAAAAATGATGAAAATAAAGGATGTGGCCCTCATAAATAGCTAATGGACAATTGGAAAAGGGGAAGTTTCTTTCTGATATGATAATTGGAGTGGTACTAGCCCTATTATCTATGGGATTGAAAACACATAGTTTGAAGATTTCCAATTGAATAAGGTTCTTAATCAAAACGGTGAGTGGTCTTTTGGAACTATCAATGAATTCCCTATATTGTATATACAACAATATGTAACTCAATTTAATTATTCCTTAACAAATAATAGGGATAATCTCATTAGGTAAGAGGATACCAAGGGGAACTTCACAATCTCATCCGCTTGGGACCTAGTTAGAACCAAAGATCCAATCCTTGCTTGGTATAAATTTGTGTGGAATTTGAAAATCCCAATTAAAATCCCTTTTTTCATGTGGAAATTTTTGCATGGTGCAATGCCAGTTAATGATCTAGTTAGAAAGAGGGGAGATTCTATGGCTTCCAAGTGTGTTTGTTGTCGACAACATCAATTAGAAACAATTCAACATCTTTTTTGTTGCAAGTGTTGTGGCAAATAAACTTTGGAGCTACTAGTTCACTCGATAACATCCCCATTTATCCTACTAAACATGTTATTGGGAGTGTTTTGCAATGGAGGAGTGTGGGTGATGATAACACACAATTAAAGTACATGATCAACATTACACCTTCGTTTCTCCTTTTGGTGCCTTGAAAGGAAAGATGCAAGTGTGTTTATGAAGATAAAGGTCTTTCTACTCATATTCTTATTAAAAAATTACTAAATTGTTAGTGGAGCTAAGTTCTATACAAAAAGTTCTTGTTAAGAAAGATAGGGATTCTCTTACTTTTGATGTTTTGAATATCTTGATAAAAATTCCTCTAGTTCAAAAAATTCCTCTTAGAAAACTTGGGTGTGGAAGAAGAAAGATCATATGTGTATTTCTTGTCTCTGAATTGGCTGATGGAAGAATGTTTAATGTCTTAGTATCTTGTTTTGCTTTTGGTTTTTATTTGTATGGGGCCTGGTTGAGATTGTAAGGGAGAGACATTTGTATCTTGGGTTTAGGGCAAGGCAGGTTATATACTCCCCTGTAATATTGTTTATTCCCTTTGATAATGGTCAATAAAATTTAAGGTGGCCACCCTCCATCTAGAGTAAGTTTGGGGCTAAAAAAACAAGCCATACATAAAACTTTGGATCCCATGAGTTTTAACTCTTCAAACAGCCCAAAAAAAATCCCTTATCAATGTCTCTTGGTTGGCGTCTATGAGAGAGGCAAACATCGCTCCTCGTGCGAATCTTTGCCATTTTGTCTCTCTATGTCCATCCCTCACTTATTTATATATCCTTCTCTTTGCCAATTTGCAAAGTCTTAAGATGAATTATCATCCATCTCCATTGCACAAAGGCCTCGTTCTTTTTTCGGTAAGTTGCTTACAAGTAAATATTCCTGTGAAATATTTATCTGGATAAGTGTATTTATCGATGTTCTTTTATTTTCTAGGTAAATAAGATAATGACCATTTTAGCCATAAAAATCCATTATTAAAAAGGGCTTGTCTCATCTAAGTATTGACAACTTATCCTGGGTAAGTGATACCTAAAGAAAATAAGCTTTCCATGGACCCCACATAAATTTGAAAAAAAAAAAAAACATAGGTATCTTGATCAATGGGAACCAGAATCCCATTGACCAACTTTCCCCCTCTCAAAATCCAAAAAAAAAAAAAAAAAATGAACGGTCCAGAAAGTAATCTAACAATTAATGGCAGGTAATGTGGTGGTGTTTTAAGATTTCCTACCCATGATGACTAGAAAATTGGGAGATGGGCTGATCGCAAAGCTCTATAATGGGTTTCAGTTGCTGATGGATAATGAGAAAGGTCTAATTATGTTTGAGAGCTTAAAGAGGAATTTGTGCTCTTCCAGGTCTGCTAGGCTTGAGATTTGTTCGGAGTATGTTGAGAGAGGGAGACATGGATGGTGATGAGGCCCTTGATCAGATGGAGTTTTGTGTTTAGAATAAGCAATGGATAAGTCAATGAGGTGTTTAGAATAAGCACTAATAGAGGAATCGAAAGATGCTTTGTTGAAGATATATGTAAAGTTGTTTTCGGACAAATAGATGGGGTAATTACTTTTAGTATAAATATTCACTTTTCTAATCCTTTTAGTGTCTGCGTATATAAGCACAACATTCTAAGCACATTCAAAGCACTTAATAAATATTCTAACAATTGTATCTAAAATTATTAATTTTAATCTTTTTCAAGGACAGGCTGGAATATTTTAAGGGACAGGAATGCTTATTCACCTTGTGTGCCTACCTAATCGGGACTGTCCTACACATGTCTGGAGAAATGTTTAACGAAAATCTAAAGGGCTTCATTTACACATCTAACTATATTTAACTATATTCGTTGTACTACAATTAATCTTCTCAAGTCTCAACCAGAGTGTTTTGCCCTACTTCGATCATCAGAGCTTCTACTCACATTACTGAATTGTGTAACTATAAAGAGTTGGCAATTCTGGTTGCGCCTTGTTCCCAGTCTTCCTCTCACCCTGGGTCATGGTCTCCTCCACCGACTAACTGCATTAAAATGAACTTTGATGGGGCTTTTAATGATTTCCAATCTGGCCTCGGGGTCGTGTTTCGTGACCACAGAGGAGAGTTTTGCTTGGGACATGCGATCAATGTTCGTCGGGATCAGCTGGCTGGAGGTCATCGAAGCTCAACCCGTTAGGGAAGGCTTACATTTGGCTTTACACGAAGGCATCAAGGTTATTTGGACCACTGTTTTCAAAACCGGACCGGACTGGACAGTCGGACCGGAAAAAGCAGGAATCGGTCATTTGACTGGTTCCGTTTTTCTCCAAAATCGTTTTTTCCCTCAAAATCGTTGATTTTGGTCAGTAAACTGCTGAACCGATTAGTTAACCGTTTGAACGGTTTTGACCGTTTTTTAATTTTTAAAATTTTTTTATTTTTTTGTCAGAACAAACCAATTATTCGAATCAAACGGTCGGACCATTTGAACCGATAACCGGACCCCTGACTGATTTAGTCACCGATTCGTTTTTAGAAACGATGATTTGGATTAAAGGGGATGCACAACGGATTATCAGTTACCTGTTGGACCCGTCTATCTTGGAGGCTACATCATCTTCTTGCCGATTGCAGGAACCTATTGCTCGAGTTAATTTGATCAACACTCTATCTCTTTCGTTCATCGTACGGGTAATACCGCGGCTCATTGCTTGATGAAACATGCCTGTTCTATTTCAAGGCCAAACACTTGGTCGAATTCTCCTTCTATCTTATTACCTATACTTTTAAAGGACTCATTGCAATGAAACAGCTCATGGGCTTTCAAAAAAAAAAAGTAAAATTTCCCAAGAGTGACAAGGGAGGAAGGATTATTAATTATGCTTTTATCATTTTCAGTATCTCATTTTTCATTTTATTCGCTTTGCATATGTGTGTATGAATGGGTGGGCGGGTGGAATTAAGGGTTATCTAATCACGTCATCACCAGTTTGTCAAAATCGGATTTACTCATACAGCACATCTGTACCACTTATAAAAATGAGATGGTAATAACTTTTAATCAAAAAGACTGATTTTATTTTCCCTTTCTACCTTCTACAATTTTTGTTTTTCCAATATTTAATTCAACTATCATGATTCACGAGGCTGTCCATCAAACTTTTTCCAAGGATAAAAAATGAGAATGCAAACTCTTAATATAGTTGTATCTTGATTTTACTTTCCATCTTTATCCTCAACAATTTTTGTTTTTCAATATTCTTTTTTGATCATTCAAGTATTTGATCTTATCATAAATGGCCACATACACTCTCTGGTGGCGACCTTGTCGCTATCTACTATTTTCATTTAACTCATTGCAACCGTCCATAAATTCTCATCAATTACAAACAAGACACACAAGGACTGCTAAATGGTGGTTAGAGATCCCATAACCAATAATTTATCATTATTTATGTTTTTGCTGAAATCATATATGAATCAATTATTGTATAAATTCACACTGATATTTAGAATAAAAAAAAATAAAAATTCATGAACCTCACTTAGGATTAACATAATGCATGTGAAATCATCTAAACACCAAACCTTGAAAAGAACACAAAAGACACCTCTTATTGAATTAATATTAATTTTAGTTAGATAATATTAATCCTATTATGGGCTTAATATTAATTTAGTACTAAAAAATGAGAATGTTACAATTGGTTTGGTCAAAACACCCTGATTTTACTTTTCAACTTTACCCTCAACTTTCTATTTTTTCCCATTGTATATATTGTCATTTCAAAATAATTATGAAAAACATAAATGGAAAAAATAATATAAATTGCAAAAAAATAAAGAAATACATAGAAAACTTACAAAAAAATATATAGAAATTCATAAAAATTTCTACATACCATACTAAAAAAATGAGAATGTTGCAATTGGTTTGCTCAAAACATGCTTATATTACTTTCTAACTTTACCCTAAATTTTCTATTTTTTAGATTGTATATATTGTCATTGCAAAATAAATTGTGAAAAAACACAAAAAAATGAAAAAGAAAATAGTATAAATTACAAAAAAAAAATCAAAGAAACATAGAGAAAGTTTACAAAAAAAATATAGAAAATCATAAAAATTGAAGAAAAAACATAAATTACAAAATATAAAGAAAACCCATAAATTACAAAAGAATGAACTAAAGTTGTAGAATAAAATAAGAATTTATATCTATTACCATATATAAAAAATGAGAATAATTAAATTAGTGTGGTCGAAAGACCTTGATTTTTCATACCAATTCTATCCCTTAGTTTTTTTGTTTTTCCCAACATATCCCAATTCTATATGAGGGTGCATGATAGTTAATATCAGCACCCAATTTTTGCTTAGTCCGCTACTTGAACCTCCAATTCACCCTACACCTCCGATCAGACCCTTCCGACCTCTCCAAAATACCCAAAAACCCAGAAAACCCAAATTTCACCCCGAGAGCCCTCAGATCCTCTGTTAAACCAGCCCAATACCTATGCGATGGCCCCAATCGACCCTCACTTACACCTCAACCATTAGACCCGAAACATCTCAAAACACCTACCCATGAAATTTGAATTCAAAATTCCTTCGTTTACCCGTTCATCAAACAAAGATTCCATTTCGACCATTCTCGCACCCACAACCCATATCCACTTGATCCGAACACATCTAAGCCAATCGAACTTTTCCAATCACCCAATACACCTCCATTTACCCTTAATCATACCAAAGATTCTATTTCAAGGTTCCAGATTAACCAGATTACAAATCTGCCCAATCCGGGCCCAGTTGGCTTAGTCAGAATTTACCAATCATCTCAAACTACCCAAAAACTCTTCCTGGAGAATTTTCACCCAAAACTGCCTTTATTTTCCCCTTTATCACACAAAGATTCCATTTCAAGCCCTTAAATTAACCGAATCGATCCCTTTCCATATCTACCCAATCCGGGCCCAATTGGGCCAATCGGACCCCGCCAATCAACCCAGAATGTCCGAAGACCCCACCCTACAAAATTTCAACCAAAACTTCCCTTGTTAACCCTTCCATCCAAAAAGATTCCGTTTCGGCCAATTCCATTAATCCTCACACACAAAACCCCCATCTACAGTCAAACCCGATATCAGCCCTCCATTCTTGACCCAGAACCACCTATCATTAACCCAAGAATCCGGTTCAATCTTTGGACCCGGTTAACCCAATCTACCGAAAATTTCCAAAATTGCCCCTGAAGATCTCTGAAATTACGAAAATACCCATAACCCACTCATTTCTTCCTAATCGAAGAGGTTAAGGGGGAGAGACTGTTCATCGTCTCCTCCACTCGAACCAGCGGCGGAGCAGTCAAGAGAACTCTCTTTTTCTTGCGTTTTAACTCGACACCCTCCCGTTTTTCTTCGTTTTCCCTCTCTTCCATCCTTCCTTCTCCTTCTGCATCGACCAGCAGACTCATCCTTTCTTCTCCCTCTACATCGACCAGCATACTTGCAGTTCGAACTGAGTACCCGTGCAGCGCCGATTCCAGCTGCGCCAGACAACTCGGGTTACACTGAAACCCAGAAGTGAAGCATTCGTTGCCTCCACAGATGTTCTAGCTTCTCCGACCTCTGGGAGCAAGTTCGAGCAGTGCCGATTCCAATTGCGCCAGACAACTTGGGCTTCACCGAAACCCAGAAGTGAACCGTACGTCACCCCCACCGAAGTTCTAGCTTCTCTGATCTCTGGGAGCAAAGTCGAGTAGGTAATATCATCTCAATCGATTCTCACCCTTTCATTCATCTATTCTGCTTTCTTTTTTATGCATGATCGAAGAATGAGAAAAAGGAAGAGGCCGATTTCTCTATTAGCTTTATTTGGTCCATCTATTTCTCTGTTAACTTCTCTGTTCTGGTAGCTTCTTATTTCCGATAGCTTCTTTCTCTCGTCTGTGTTCAATAGTTGCTGATAGCTTCTTTGTTCTCTGATTATTTTTATATCTCTTATTCTGTCGTTTTATTATTGCATTAGTCTTCATGGAATTTTTGAATCTGTTCATTGTTGTGTGAGGTTTGAATCCCAGTATTAGATTTGTACCTCCAGTTCCATGTTAATTTCCTCTCTTTCTCTGATATGTTTTCTCAAGTCTCGATATTCCTCTTGTCGCTGTTCTTTTACCATTTTTTTTAGCTGTGTTTTACCTCTTTTTCTCCGTTACTTCTCATCAGACCGCATGGGTGTTTACTGTCTTTGAATATTGCTGTACATTTTCTGTTGAATCTTTATACTCTTTTGTCCACTGCCGTAGTAAGTTAGATCGGTTTTTTTGGTGCGTTTGATTTAGCTCTTTTCAATTCAGTGTGTCTAGAGGAGAATTTTGGTTCTTACCATGATAAGATTAGTTAGCATGGGTGTTTTAATTTCTGTTGAATAGTGAACTATTAATATGAATGTTCTAGCTTCTGTTTTTCTTTCACCTTATTTTAATTTCATTTCCTTGTTATTTTTACATTTCCTCCGTTTTTATCTTCATGTTACATGGTCTTTTTGGATCAGGTAAAAGGGTTTGTTCTAGCTTGTTAAAATAATTGTTGAGATGTATGCTCGCTATGGTGGCGATCGGTTGTGTCTCTCATCAAGTTTGTTTTGTTTGATAATGCGTTTCAGACCTTCAGTTTGTCAGTTTTCCTTAGTTTCTATCTAATGGGTTTCAGCACCCCATGTGGACCCCACCTATTGGATTCGGGATAGGGGTGCCTAAACCCTTTCCTTTCCCTTCCGAGCTTACCCGGATTGGTCAGTCGGTGCCTCAGGCTTTGGAGTCACTAATAAATCAAAAGCACTTTCTGATGTAAATCCCGGGGGTCCCATCACCTTCCTTTTATTTACTTGATGGGTGGCGACTCTGTATCTGCGATTTTTCTGACGCTCACAATTGTTGGCAAAAAAAAAAACATTGTCTTTTCTAAAAAGCCATTGGGTGGGCACCTGACCCATTAACCTGTTAATGACCCATTTTGAGTTTAACCCAACCCAACCTACCCAACCCATTAATTTTTCACATAATACATAAATTCTCGAAAAATATAACTATAAAAAATACATAATATACAAATAAAAATAGAAAATGAAGAAAATAATATAAATTACAAAAAACAAAGAAATACATAGAAAAATTTAGAAAAAGTTGTAGAAAATCATAAAAACTAATGAAAAATAACAAAAATTACAGAAAAATGAATAGAAATTGTAAATAAAACTATAATTTATAGAAAAATAGAAAAAATGAAAAATATAACAAAAATTACACAAAAATACAGAAATTTCATTCCATGGGCCCTACACATGTTTGTCAGTTGGGCCCATGTCTTATAAGGGCATTTGGTCATTGGGACTGTATGTTATCATGTGTGTAGTTGTTAAGTAGGGCCTGCAACTCATGTCCTCAGTCGTATGCAACATTGTGACACGTTATGAATTGTCCAATTGTTTTATTTTTGAACAGATATGCGAAGGTGCTCAACGTGCCTAGAAGGCGTTTGCATACATGTTACTCTAGTGGTTGGTTGATAAATTTTGCTTCCAACTAATTTCTTTATCTCCTCTTAGTTAAAAAGTATGAAGAAAATGTTTTTAGACTTAAGTGTAAGTTTTTAATAGTCATCTCAGATAATGACTTCTGCTATTTAATAGTTAATTGAGTAAATTAACATAACAGCTTAGTTTACTTCTAACCATTAATATTAATTATTTTCATAAGTTTTAGGTTATCATAAAATAGGAGATCGGTTTAGAGTGGCATCTCCAATTCTCCATAAATTTTGTGTTTCATTGGGATGAACTATATTTGTATATAATGTCATTGAATGTAATTTTATCATTGATTTGGTGCATTAATGTTTCAATCTAATGCATTTGGAGCCAACATTTTATAATTATAAAACTCAAATCTTGGCATTTTGTGAGGATAGTCTTTTTTTTATGTATTATTATATAATTGTCTTAGGACTTAAACAATATATGAACTTTCATCTATGCCTCAGATGTAAAAGCATAGTCAAACATCACCATCAATATCAAATACCCTGTGCATCAAACGGACCACTCCACTAGTATTCTCAAATGATAAAATCAAATACAAGAGATGTTATCAATGCGTTGCTATAAGTACGATGTGAGTTGCATTCTGCGAGGAACAAATTTGGATTCTAATTTGTTTGCTTAAGGGTAAGAAGTTGTTAAACTGAGATTTTTAATCCCTGAGAATATATTGGCAAAAGCCAAGCCTGAGCCCGGCTCATGAACATGTCTAATAGAGATAGTCCATCTTCCAAACCCACAACCCCCCCAATCCTAGTGTAGGCTGGATGAGATCCCAATTTTTTTGCTACAACCAGCCAAAAAGCTTATCAACTAGCCAATTGGCATCATGCAATGTATTTAAGGTATTTATACTAGGTACCTTAACCAACCGAAGGCTGGCTCGTTAGTGTGTTGGCTGGCTTATTTCAGTATTGATGTGGAATCAAATCCCGCAACCAACATTTATGAAAAGGGGGTCAGGGAGGAGTTGTTTTTTCTTTAATCTATAAGGCAAGAGCTTTATTTAACTTTCAACTTGGAGGTTACATCTCATCCAAGATAATAGATCAGATACAATCTAGAATAGAGGACCAAGTAAGCTATCAGTTTTGTCTTAGAGCAAATTGGGCAAGCCCATGGGCTGCTCTATTACAGGATCGAGGGGTGTATACCAAGCACAGGATGAGAAGGATTTTGATATGGTTTTACAATCCAAGGCAACTAGCAGCTAATTCCAAGGGGGTTCTAGATCCGAAGAGAGAACTTGAATAGCAACTTTAGCATCACTTTCTATGATAATCGAGTCCAAGATGAAAGATTTTGCTAGTCAAAGACCCTCTAGAATTGCTTTAAATTCAGATTCAATGGGAGAAGAACTCTTCACCAACATGGCTTTGGCAACCAAGAGTGATCCAAATTCATCTCGAGCAATGACACTGACTACAGCTTTTGATGGAGACCATGCTCCATTATTATTGATTTTAATGTGCAAATGAGGAGGTTTGATCCAAATTGATGAGGTTCTTTGAAGAGAAGAAGGAGAAGCAAATCTTAAGTTTTCTGGCTGGGTCAACAAAGGTCTTTCACGCATTTTCACCAAGTCTCCAAGGTGGGCATTATAGGGAATGAGAACGGCTGAATGAGTGAATGGCTTCCCATTAAAATAGGTTTGACATCTAGCCTTCCAAATATACCACATAAGAACAGTGCCTCTAGTAAACAGGGAGAGATCAGACTCCTCTTTAAAAATGTTATCCATTTTCCTCCATTCCTCTAACCAGAAAAGAAAACCTTGATCATTGCAAATGTTGACTCACAAACCCATGGATGAGGCAAACCAAATTGGTTGAACCACTGGGCAATGGAAAAATAAGTGGTCCAAAGTTTTTGGATCTTCATGGCAAAGTCTGCAGGTGGGATCAATGTGATTCAATCTCTTGGCAAGGTCAGCAGACACAGGAAGGGCTCCTTTGCAACAGCGCCAAACAAAGGTTTTTATTCTAGGTAGGATGAATTTTATCTTCCAAAAAGATTTCCAGCTCAGTCCTAGACAAACCCACATAGAGTGTGGAGATTTTGGAGAATTGGAAATAAGTTTATAGCCCGAATTACAAGTGTAGTTACCATGGGGAGTTAAAAAGTCCAACCAGGATATCCCCATGGGAATGAGAAGTAGAAGGGTTAAAACCAGTTCTCAAAACCATATTAACAGTCTCCTCATTGAAACCCTGTGTGCGCACAACATTACTCCAATTATGAGAGTGCTAATCTATAAGAGTAGCCACCATGTTTATGGGTTGGTTCCAAGTTGCAGGTTTGTCAATAAGACCATTTGGTAGCCAAGGATCATAAAAAATGTTAACATTCTGCCCGCTACAGATAATCCACTTACACCCTTTAATTAAGTCATTTCTGCAATCAAGAATAACAGTCCAAAGAGGTGAATCACCTGATTTTTTCTTCTGACGCCAGAAAGAACCATTTAAAAGATATTTTGCATGGAGAACTTGGGCCCACAAAGAATTATTTTCCTTTAAGAAATGCCAAGCAATCTTCATTATGAGTGCTTTGTTGACCAAGCCAAAATGTCTAAAGCCTAGACCACCTTTCTCACTGGGAAGTAAAAAAGAATTCCAAGCCTTGAGGTAAAGAGGTTTTTTACCATGAGACACACCCCACCAAAAGTCTATACAGATGGCAGTTAAACCCTTACAAACGGTTGAGGGCAGAGAGTAAGATAGCATGTGGTAAATAGGCATTGAGGAAAGGGTAGATTTAATGAGAGTAGATCTTCCTGCATGAGAGAGAACCCCCATCTTTCAGCCTTTGAGTTTAGCTTTATCTTTGTCCAACAAAAACTGCCAAGAAGAGAATTTTCTGCTAATTCTGATGAGTGGACCACCAAGGTAAGTATCTTCCTTTTTCATATCAACAACACCCAACAAATTCTTAATTGAGTTTTGTGTAGATAAAGGGGTATTTTTGCTGAAAAAAAATAGATGATTTCTCAAGGTTAATCACTTGACCTGTCCAATCACAGAATTTTTTTAAAATGGCATTCAAGTGTTGAACTTATTCAATTTCAGCTCTTCCCACTAATAATAGATCATCAGCAAACATTAAGTGGTTGATTTTCACATTTGACCTGCCGAATCTGAAGCCTTTTAACGTGTCAGTCTCCAAGGCATTAGATAACATCCGAGAAAGAACTTCCAAATATATGATGAAAAGATAGGGTGAAAATGGACAACCTTATCTTAAGCCCCTTTCAGGAGAGAAACCATAGCTTGGCTTTTCATTAATCAAGATTTTCATAGAGTTAGAGGCAATGCAAGCCTTAATTAATTTGCAAACAGATTCCGAAAAACCCAATAGATTCAAACACTGAATGAGGAATAGCCACTCCACCCGATCGTAGGCTATTGACAAATCCACCTTCAATAGAAAGAAACCTTCTCAGCAATTGCTTCTATTCATCGAGTGACTAAGTTCACGAGATACCACAACATTATCAATTATCTGTCTTCCAGGTAAGAAAGCATTTTGAAATGGAGAGATAATTTTCTGCAGAAGAGGCTTAAGGCGGTTTGCAATCAATTTTGCCATAACTTTGTAAGTTATATTTGAAAGTCCAATTGGTGCATAGTAAATAGGGATGAGTTGTTAATGGTGCATAGCACCACGAAAAAAATACTAAGTACCTTAGTATTTGTACATAAATACCACTAGGGTGGGGCCCACCCCCTTATAAAGCAAGAAGCTGTTATGTGAGTGTTTTATTTCATTCCTTCCCAGATGTACGTACTTCTACAAGACAGCAAAAATTTTTCAGTGAAGTAAACTACACTCCACCATAGAAATCTGAAATTACAACTCTCCATAGTTTACTAGTAGCCTCCCACCTATAAACTGCATCCTGTCCATGGATTTGGCATCAATCCACGGTCAAGATTCATCCCATTTGTACGATTGGGCTAAGAATTCTGAGATGGGCTGAATAGTCATTTTCCCTTTTTTTGTCATGTGAAAGCGCTCACAAAAAGGACACTTCAATATATAAATGAGCACCATATCAGCAAAAATAATAAAACTATATCTCTAATTTAAGAAATAAGAATATTTTAACAAAAAGAAATTAAGAAATCAGGCCCAATCCTATTCCTCATTTTTGGGTCAGGGCTAAATTTGACCTGAACCCAACATAACCCAGCTTGTTTTGAACCTTTTCAATTACAAGATGTAGCCATGAAGTGTAGACACCTTTTAACTGTAGGTTGGTATAGGAAGGGAAACAGGCTCTACACCAAATAAAATTATGTGAAGAAAAAATATAATAATAATAATTTTAGAGATGTATTAAAGTTTATGAGCTTTTCTTAAAATAATGTAGAGAATGCTGTAAAATTTGAATAGTGAGTTCTAAAAAATGACAATTGAATATTTTAAATTAAACCCATATATGCATTAAAAAGTTTGCTTGACTTGTTTACCCAAACAATTGAACCAATGATTCATTTGAACGTGATAACGGATTTTGCACCAAATTTTTAGTTTATCGAACAATTGAAACATTGATCCGAAAACCAGTAGCCAAAATGATTTTGATTTGAGTTGCTTTTTAAATTATTATTATTATTAGGGATCAGTGGACTACAATCCACCTCAAAATTTTGAAATTACAGCCCCTCCTACTCTATTATTATTATTACAAGGAGAAGAAACCAGTTGGGGTATCTTTGGAAAACAAAATATCAAATCATTCTTGGTTACAATAAGGCTGAGCCAAAAATCGATAATCTGACAAATAGACACAAGATTTGTGTGTTATAACTTGATAGACCCTTATTGAAAAAAAAGAAAGTAAAGAAAATAAAGGAAGAAAACTTATTCGACTTATATGGTAGAATGGATCTGTGTTGGATGTTCAAAATAATATATTTATATTAAAAGGAGAATATACCACAACAAGGTCGATATGTCCGAGTGGTTAAGGAGACAGACTTGAAATCTGTTGGGCTTCGCCCGCGCAGGTTCGAACCCTGCTGTCGACGTTAATTTTTTATATATTATTGGTTTCTATAGTTTGTTCCAAACAACGCACACCGCAGCGCACAAGCAAATCAAGTCAAAAGACTCAGAACCACATCTAAATCTAAGGGTCCACCACCTAAACAAGAGATTAGAACTGAGTAGAGATATGAATGAATTCCAAGCCCTTCCTCCAAATATGCTGACTTGATTGATTGCGTTACTCTTTATTTCGTTATTCCGCCTTTTCTACTCAAATCAGTAATCAACCTCATCTTAGAAACAAGGCAACTACACCGATTTTGAATTTTTTATTTTACCCACCATTATTCAACTAGGAATTCAACATTTTAAACCTAAAGCTTTTAGTTTGGAAGGTGATTGATTCAATGAATTTGATCCCTATTATATTGACTAGATAACACCAGTACAGATGAGGGATTAAATTGTAAAACCATGGGTATTGCTTCTCTTTTTCGAGGGGATCATGGTTTTTCTACTTTGATTGGCTTCCGTATATATAAGAAAAAGGAAAATTTTCAATTAGTACCTTGTATTTTGGGCCTAGTGTCACTTTGGTCCTTAAATTTTAAAATGCGATAATTCAATATTCGAACTTTCAAAATATGGCAATCCAGTACCTGTTGTTAATTAGATGTTAGTCAGCCGTTAAGTGGCATTTGAAAAAGATACAAATGCCCTTCGAACGTCATCTAATTTTCTTTATCAACCATCCAAGCATTGATAAAAAATTAACAATCTCAAATCCGTGTCTCTTCTATTCAAGAAAGTTGGGGTCACCAGAATGCCCATTCAAACATGATTCCAACTTTCTTGAATGGAAAAGGCAAAGATTTGGGACTGTTCTTTTTTTGTCAATGTTTAGATGGTTGATAAAAAAAATTAAATAACACTTGAAGGGCATTTATGTCTTTTTCAAATACCACTTAACGGCTGGTTAACAACTAGTTAACAGCAAGTATTAGATTGTCACGTTTTAAAAGTGTGGGTACCGAATTGTTGCATTTTAAAGTTCAGGATTAAATGCATCATATGTCTAGTTACTTTCATTCATTCACGTTTTATAAAATAAACTTAATAAATATGTCACATGGCACGGTAGGTTTTGCTATTATCATATTTTCTTGTGTAAATGTATCAATTTAACAAATAAGCTAGCACATTTATTTTCAAATTACAATTTAATGGTCTAGCAATCAATTCTTAGTTAATTACTAGCAGGGACCCCTGTGATACACGAGATTTGTTAAGCAAAAGCTAAATAGTAGAAACACATAAAATTATACAATTGTCTTACGTTTTCAATTTTTTAAATAATTAATAATTATTTATATTTTGGGTTCAACTATGATATGGAAAAGATATAATATCTAAATTTTTTCGACCAATCAATTGGTATCATAAACGTGGTAGCCCACCAGATGTTATTTATCAAAATTCGTGGGTGGATTTTGATTGGTCAAAACTCTTCAGATACCATATATTTCCTACATCATGGATTTCCCCTTATATTTTATATATTACTTTTAATAATTTTTTTACAATACAAAAACAACAATAATTAATTTCAGCTAGGGTTGTTCATCAAACTAATGAAACAGACCAACCCGACCAACTCGAGTCAAGTTGGTCAGTTTCTAGTATTTTTAGATCGGCTTTGATTAAACAATTTCCAAACTTGACCAAGTTGGATCAGTTTCACTTTGGCCATTTGTAAATTGACCAAAATCGAATGGTTTAACCATAGATATATTAATATTTTGTATTTTTAATATATTTTTTTAATACAAGAAAGTGGAAAGTTCTCATATTTCCTGGGTGGTTATGCCCAAGAGGTTTGGCTAAGCTTCCTATTTAGCTCAATAGCTTTGTTTCTTTTCCACTATTAACAAAGATGGTGTTTGGTATTGACATAGCTTTTGGGAGAAATAGTGCCAGTTCAGCATTGTAGACGTGTTTAATAAAAAACGGCTCTCTTGAAAATTGTATGAACCGTTTATCAAATGAAAAACATTAATAAATTGGTTTTCCTTTATCTTTGGGGTTGTTTGATACCCGATGGCATTTATAAAATAAATGTTTCATACAATTTTGTTTTGAAAAATGAGACAAAATCTACTTTAAACGTTTTATAGAATTTTTTTTAAACCTCAGTGACATTCGGCACCACTAGATGCCATATAAGTCAAAGAATAAAAAAATAATTTATTAACAACTTTCCCTCAAATTTCTAATTCTGTCTTATTTATTTATTTATTTATTTTATTCCATGCCATGCACTATTGATAACTTCCCCTTTACCCTTTTTTTTAAATATTGATTATAGAATTCGATTCCACATCAACACTGAAACAAACCAACTAATTCTGCCTTATTTACTTTCAAATCAAACACAGGTTAAACAAACCAATGCCTTATTTACTTTCAAATCAAACACAGGTTAAACAAACCAAGTAAGACACGAACGAGCCCCTCGATTGATTAGTTCTGTCTTATTTACATTCAAATCAAACACAGATTGGTTTGGATGACAAAATGGGTTCCACTTGAATGTGATTGATGTGGCTTCCAAGTATTTGCGACCACACATGGATGTCGTTTTTAGTGGCTAAATATGGCCATCTAAATAAATACATGTCCATTCACAGATCACAGTTATTTATAAATATTATCCAGATTTCTTTTGTGAGAAAATATATTATCCATAACTGGATATAGCTAGATACCTCTATTTGTCCGATCAAAGTTATTTTTAAAGAAAGGTTACCATCTGACATCTGTCCAAGCTGCCATTAAATTAGAGAATCCTGATCCTGACAGCAGTCCTACCGACACATCATGCAAGGCTGAAGGAGTTCAAATCAACTCTCCACTATGTTCTACAACACATACCTGCCGTGTATTGTGAATATCTCTATCATCATTGAAAAATGTTTTTAATACACGGTGAGGATGTAGGGTCAATTTTGTGGGGGGCTGATTTGATTTCAGGCTGAAGAGTGTGGAGGAAGCTCTTCCTCTACAAAAGTCATTACAAAAATGTAGCTACAAGTCTACAAGACTACAGCCCAGACCGTAAACCCTGATTGATTGGGCAATGGGCCTAAAAACATTGTGCTTGGTTTTGCTAAACGAGTGGATCAGGCTACATGTATTTAGCCTTTTAAACTATAACAGTGAACATACAATTATTATGGCCATACCCGGCTACAGGTAAGCGATTAAGCGCAAGACATATGCCTAATTTCCTTTTGGGTCCCATATGGGCTATGGCTTATACAAGTGAAGTGAGACTGGGAGTAGCACATCCTCACAAACGGGGGACTATGGCTTATACAAGTGAAGTGAGACTGTGAGAGTAGCACATCCCAACTTCCAATTGCATCTACAGGTGAAGATGGCGAATGCTTTTTCTCTCTATATATATGCTATTTATTATTTAACAAATACACCACACGCGTCTTCTGAACGAAGTAGTCAAAAAAAGGAGATAGCAAAGGAAGGAAAAACTTTAGCTGTTGAGAGCCAAAAGCCTATAAACTGTCCCAACAGCTTATTCTGTTGGCCCCAATAGCCAAAGTTACCTTTCAGTGTTACCTTATTCACAAACAACTTGACCAAGTCTAAACTTCAACAGTGAAGTCTCAAACAAAACTTTCCAACCCAAATAGCCTCATTCACATCACATAGAAACAAAGAAAGACCTCCCTCCCGTCATACACACCGACCGAGTCACTTTGGAAGACTTCCCAATTTGACCGCAGTGTAAAGTGGCTGTTTTTCAAGTCTCAAGTCTCAGTTTTTTTCAATTTGTTAGACAGAACATTATATATCTTAGTCTGACAAATGAAAACCTTAAAACAAATTTTACTTCAAAGGAAAAAAGAAAAACAAGGAAATCGTGCAGATTAGGATATACTGTAAAAAAAAAAACATTTAAAAATGGAAGTTTGAGTTTGCTCTTGGCTCCATTTAAAATTCAACGAATGTTCAACCAAATCCAACCTAAATTGAACCCCCACTGCCAATCATGTCCAAACCTATTATGACAAATCCCTCCTAGTCCTAGATTGGTACGTAGAATGATCATGACAACCAAGAACATGCAACCAACACCTCACCTCCCTATTTTGGTGGTTTTCTTCATCCCCAATAGAAATGCATCTTCGAGTTCGAGGTGTAATGTAAGTACAGACCGTCTCCAAGGTACATTTCTATTGGGACCCAACAATGAATCCAAGTAAAATATAGGTAACCAGCAGCAGAGGTTACAAGGTTTTTTAAATAGTTCCCAGTGAATTCATGCTTCACGATTGGGACCTTATATGATCGGGCCATGAAAATGCTTACAGATTTCAAAAACAGAATCATAGAAAGGGAATAGGTCATGTTCATGAATCAGCAGATCCCTCAAGATTGATAAACCATCTATATAGTTCTATACACTATATAATGTAGATACTTGTCGTGGTTTTCATGCATGCAGGTCAAAAAGGCTAAATCAGGATGTTTTACTAGCATCATATGATATAAGATTGATATTTAATTACAGCAGTTTTCCAAATATTTAAATATGTAGATCTAACCAATGAGTTAAGACATTTAAAAAAGGTCATTACCATTATCATCATCATCTAAGCTTTCTCTCAATTATATAAGGTTCGCTATGTTTATCTTATTTTGTCATTTCATTATGTTTAGTGTCATATTCATCATTAAATTATGGGTGCTTAAAACATTTTTTATTACTCAAGCTTTTTTTTTTTTTTTTTTTGGCGTTTACACCTAGTGTATCTTCTAGCCCCCTTCTAGCCCCTCTCACTCGTAACAAATCACTTTTCTAACAGGTGTGTGGTAGATGGTCTTTTATACATGTGTCCAAACCATCTCAATCTACATATACTTTCTCTAATTTTATCACCTACTGGGTCATTCATCCATTTGAACATTCACATTTTTCCACCCATATTTTGGATATATTGTTTGTTAAATTCCCAAGACCATGTTCCATAATTGGCCTTACAACTATTTTATAAATTTTTCCTTTTAGAGAAAGTGATATTTACCTATCATATAAGACTCCAAATACACCCCTCTTATATTTTATACATTATTAAAAATTCTAGGGGTAACATCCTCCTCAATCTATCCTCTGTTATGAATTATTAAACCAAGGTAACAAAAGAGCTAGGTCACATTGAGTTATCTCTTGGTTTCTTGATCTAACATACTAATGGTGGCTCAATTGATAAGTTCTCTGGCTGGTATGTCTATTTTAATCCTACTTTTTTTAAAGATTTTATTTTTAATGTAATTGTCTATAAACCTATTTTTGCATTATTTCACCCTTCCCTAGTTTCTCAATTAATACTATATCATCAGCAAATATCAGGCGTCATGACCTCCTCGATCTTGAATATGTCTAGTCAATTAATCTATAACTACTATTGCCAATAAATAAGGATTTGTTGTTGAACCTTGGTTAACCAGCCCCATTGTAACTTTTAAATATAATCTCTCCCCAAAACATTGAATTTTTTCACCCTTATACATATTCTACTTTAGGCCCACATACATATTTGAGACCCCATTCTTTTTCAAAACCGACCATATTACCTCTCTAGGAACTCTAGCCATCATATACTTTCTATGGATCAATGAAAACCATATAGATGTCTTTCTTCTTCTCTTTAAACTTTTTTTTTTCAATCATCTTAATAAAGTAATGGCTTCCATGGTTTATCTTTAGAATAAATATGTTAGGATTTAAATTCTGAATTACCGATTGATTAGTATGGCAAACAAGAAAATAATTGAGAAATATATGAATTATAAAGCAAATAATAAGAGCAAAAGAAAGGTAAAGATGGCACCAGATTTACATGGTTCGGTCAAAGAGACCTACATCCACGGGAGAAGAAAGAAAACTTGTTTATTCATGTCCTTGATGAGAAAACTACAAACTGACCACCTTACTAGTGCCGAAATGCCTTTAACAAAGCCTTGAAGCACTCAAAAGCATAGATGACTGCTTTGATCTGGTGTGAAAGAACCCTTAATGGCAGTAGTGAAGAAAGAAAAAATCGATCCCAAACAGAATAGGAGCAGATCTTGTTGGAAGATGGCGATGGAGTCTCCCAATCTCTTCAGCTTTCTAATGCTCTCTCTCCATGCACCTACTACCCCTAGGAGGCACCCTTTTTATAGAAGAAAAAAGGGAACATGGTCCCTAAAATTCTGGCGAAAAAAATGGAGGGGCAGAAGTGGAGGAGTCAAAATAAATGCAACAGTTTTGGTGGAGTAATTGTGACTGTTGAGTCATAACAGTCATACCAAAAGACAATAGTTATTGTGGTTGTTGAATTCCTTAGCCACACCAAACGTCAACAATCTCCACCCTGGCGCGAATTCAAACAACAAATCTTCCTCTCCAAATGCCCTAAGGGCATCAAGCATCAAATGAGACAAGACCCACCAAGTTGATGCAAGCATCAAACTTGGATGATGGTAATGGCTTTGTCAACATATCAGCAGGATTCTTAGCGGAAGCTATTTTGTTAACCAAAACACAACCATCCTCAACAATATCACGAACAAAGTGATAACGCACATCAATGTGCTTGGTCCTCTCATGAAATATCTGGTCATGAGTCAGATGTATGGCACTCTGACTGTCACAATAGATCACTGTAGCCTCCTAACTACCTGTGAGTTCACCAACCAGATTTTGCAACCATAAAGCTTCCTTAGCGGCATCAGCCACCGCCATATACTCAGCTTCAGTCATAGACAAAGCAACTGTTGATTGAAGTGAAGCTTTCCAGCTAACAGAGGTACTACCCAAAGTGAAACAATAGCCAGTGAGAGATCTCCTCCGATCAAGATCTCCAGCATAATCAGAATCACAATAACCGACAAGCTTCTCTGTGGATCTTCCAAACTTAAGGCAGAAATCAGATGTACCTCTTAAATACCTAAGTATCCACTTCACTGCTTCCCAATGAGCCTTCCCTGGACAGGACATATAACGGCTCACAACACTGACTGCCTGAGCAATATCGGGATGCGAGCATACCATAGCATAGATGATGCTACCAACAGCACTAGAGTAAGGCACACGAGCCATATATACCTTCTCCTCATTAGACTTCGGTGATGGCTTCACCGACAATTTGAAGTGAGCTGCTAGAGGAGTGGAGACAGGTTTGGCATCTGACATGCCAAAACGATCAAGAACTTTCTCAATATAGTTCTACTAACTGAGAAACAGTTTTCCGTTCTCACGATCACGAATAATCTCCATACCCAGAATTTTCTTCGCTGGAACCAGATTCTTCATCTCGAACTCACTGTTCAAGAGAGACTTCAACTTCACAATTTCAGACTTATTCTTAGAAGCAATGAGCATGTCATCAACATATAATAACAGATAAATGAAGGAATCATCAGAGAGCTTCCTGAAATAAACACAACTGTCAAAGGCACTCCTGGAATAACCATTAGAAGTCATAAAAGCATCAAAGCGCTTATACCACTGCCTTGGACACTGCTTATGGCCATACAGAGACTTCTTCAACAAGCAAACGTAGTCTTCCTTTCCTTCCACAACAAAACCATTTGGTCGTTTCATATAAATCTTCTCTTTCAAATCACCATGCAAGAATGTTGCTTTAACATCTAACTGCTCTAATTCCATGTCATGCATAGCTACCAAAGCAAGCAAGGTACGAATAGAAGAATGTTTAACAACAGGGGAGAAGACTTCGGTATAGTCAATACCTGCAACTTGACTGAAACCCTGTGCCACTAACCTTGCTTTTTGTGTCGAGCATCCTCAACACCAAGAATACCCTCCTTAGTCTTGTAGACCCACTTGCACCCAACAATTTTCTTCTTTGATGGTGAAGATACAAGTTCCCATGTGCCATTCTTTTCGAGAGATGCAATCTCCTCTTCCATGGCAACTAACCACTTACCACTATACGGACTGGATATGGCTTCATCGTAAGTGGTTGGATCGGTAGTGCCTTCTACCTCACAAGCGACGGCCAATGCATAAGACATGAAATCATCAAATCTCCTTGGTGGTCTTATCTGTCGCCTCGGTCTATCTTTGGCAATAGTGTGTGCAACTCCTGACTGGGCTGGACATTACCCGATGTGACCGGCTCATCTGCAATAGACTGAGAAGGCTATGAAGATGGACTGGCCTCCACCTCCACCTGCATCTGGGCATCCTGTGATGTACCTGAATCACCAGCAACAGAATCCTCCTTCCTTGGAGATAACATGTGTGATTCATCAAATATAACATCACGGCTAATAATAATTTTCTTGCTCAAAGGGCAATACAACTTGTAACCCTTTACACCGGAGCCATAGCCTACAAAGATACATTTCTTGGCTCTAGGTACTAACTTTCCATCGTTAACATGAGTATAAGCAGGACAACCAAAAATTCTTAAAGATGAATAGTCACCAGGAGTTCCTGACCAAATCTCAAATGGAGTCTTAGCCTCGAGAGCTGAATGCGGAGATCGGTTCACCAAATAGGCTGCCGTGGAAACTGCCTCGGCCCAAAAGGACTTATCCAAACTTGCATTGGACAACATGCAACGAGCCCTTTCCAAGAGTGTGTGGTTCATCTGCTCTTCCACACCATTCTGTTGTGGTCGACCAACACAGGTGTGGTGTCTAACGATACCTTCCTTCAAACAATAATTTGTAAAGTCAGACTCACAAAACTCGAGCCCATTATCAGTCCTCAACCTTTTAATCTGCCTCCCTACTTCTCGATCATAGTTTTCCACTGCAAGAAGACTCCAAACACATCATTTTTATTTTTGAGAAAATACACCCATATCTGGAGAAATCATCGATGAATGTCAGAAGATAATTTGCTCCACCCTTCGAAGAAACACGAGAAGGACCCCAGAAATCTGAATGGATGTAATCAAGTGTACCTTTGGTCCTATGTACCCCTTTGGCAAAGCTAACCTTTTTGTGTTTACCAAACACACAATGTTCACAAAATTCAAGAGTACCTGTGACATGCCCACAAAGTAAGCCCCGCTTGCTCAAAAAAGTCAACCCTTTCTCGCTCATATGTCCGAGCCTCATATGCCACATCTTAGTAAGATCTTCCTCGGACATGGATGACGAGACCAAAGCAGAAGATTCTATCGTAGTACTTCCCTGCAATACATATAATCTACCAACCTTGTTAGCTTTCATAACTACCAAAGCACCTTTGGTTACCTTAAGAACTCCACCTTCAGCTGAATATCTGCAACCCCTGGAGTCGAGTGTACCCAAAGAAATTAAGTTCTTCTTCAGATCAGGAACATGACGGACTTCATTTAATGTCCTCACAATACCATCATGCATACGCACCCGGACGGTCCCTTTACCGACAACCTTGCAAGCTGCGTTGTTGCCCATCAAAACAACTCCACCATCAAAATTCTCATATGTGGAGAATGCACTTTTGTCGGGACACATGTGGTAAGAACATCCTGAGTTTATAATCTATTCTGAACCCTTCCTTGCAACTGCATCTGCAATTAGCAGAAGATCATTCTCTGACTCATCCGCCGCAACACTTGCTTCGGCTTAAGGATCTTTCTTTGTGTCACCACTTGCCGAATGTTTCTACTTATTTTGCAGCTTGAAACATTCAGCCTTAACATGACCTTTCTTTTTGTAGTAGTTTTAAGTCAAATTACGATGCTTTGACTTAGACCGACCCTTTGACTTACTGCTACCACTTCTTTCAGATGGCCTACCACGAACAATGAGACCCTCGGCTGTAGAGTTACTTGAGTTATTGGTCAGTTGATTATCAATCAGTTCGCGTTGTAACAATGTATTCTTTACATCTTCAACTGTAATCTCCTCACGCCCATACAATAAGGTCTCTCTAAAATGCTTATATGATGCGGGTAAAGAACATAAAAGAGTGATAGCCAGATCTTCATCATCAATTACAACATCAATATTTTGTAGATCCATGACAATCGAGAAAAACTCATCAAGATGGGTTTTAATCGAGTTACCTTCCCGAAGACGAAGGTCTTTAAGTCTGCTTTTCAACAGAAGTCGATTGGTCACACTCTTTGTCATATAGAGTGACTCCAACTTGAGCCACAATTCTGCTGTAGAGGTTTCTTTAGCAACTTCACGAAGAACCTCGTTCGATAAACACAAATGAATAGCCGACATGGCTTTCATATCAATCTCCTCCCACTTTTCATCAGTCATGGATTCAGGCTTATTCTTTTGTCATGCCAAGGCTTTCTCCAAGCCGTTCTGAATAAGAATCACTCTCATCTTGAGCTTCCATAGGCCAAAATTCACAGATCGATCAAATTTTTCAATGTCAAACTTCATTGATGCCATTAGTAACAAAATTAATTGGTAAATAATCCCAAAAACAATGCTCTGATACCAAATTGTTAGGATTTAAACTCTGAATTACCGATTAATTAGTATGGCAAATAAGAAAATAATTGAGAAATATGTGAATTATAAAGCAAATAATAAGAGCAGAAGAAAGGTAAAGATGGCACCAGATTTACGTGGTTCGGTCAAAGAGACCTACATCCACGGGAGAAGAAAGAAAACTTGTTTATTCATGTCCTTGATGAGAGAACTACAAACTGACCACCTTACTAGTGGCGAAATGCCTTTAACAAAGCCTTGAAGCACTCAAAAGCATAGATGACTGCTTTGATCTGGTGTGAAAGAACCCTTAATGGCAGCAATGAAGAAAGAAAAAACCGATCCCAAACAAAATAGGAGCAGATCTTGCTAGAAGATGGCGATGGAGTTCTCCAATCTCTTCAGCTTTCTAATGCTCTCTCTCCATGCACCTACTACCCCCAAGAGGCACCTTTTTATAGAAGAAAATAGGGAACATGGTCCCTAAAATTCTGGCAAAAAAAATGGAGGGGCAGAAGTGGAGGAGTCAAAATAAATGCAGCAATTTTGGTGGAGTAATTGTAACTGTTGAGTCACAACAGTCATACCAAAAGACAATAGTTATTGTG
Source organism: Nelumbo nucifera (assembly GCF_055504915.1). NCBI lineage: Eukaryota > Viridiplantae > Streptophyta > Magnoliopsida > Proteales > Nelumbonaceae > Nelumbo > Nelumbo nucifera. The sequence continues at coordinate 138,954,334 of NC_142649.1, read as the reverse complement.
GCTGTTGAATTCCTTAGCCACACCAAACGTCAACAATCCATGGTTTATCTTTAGAAAAAATACAAATTGGTTTTCTAAAGGCATTTAAAAGGTAAAGTAAAAAAGTCAAAAACTATATCTCTTTCATGTTTTAGCTTTTACCCTTTTTCCTTTACTTGCACACATACATGGCATATGCCCTTATATGAGTAAATGTAATTTTGCAGGATAGCATTTGGGATCCAACAGGCATCTTACCCTTCATTCTATGTGTTGGAATGGGGTTGTATTCAAATTTGATCCAATAAATTAAATGTTATGAATTAGGATCCATATGGTTCATGGGAATAGGGGTTTGGAATCAAAATCAGAATAGTCCAGCGGTTTGGTTGGGCGAAATGGGATTCTAATTCCCATTCTTGGTGGAATGACATTCTCCCATTTGAAAATCTCATTCTAAACGGCCAAAAAAAAAGATAAGCAACTTAAAACTCCCCAAACCCTATTTTTCTTTACTTGATACCAAGAATCAAAGTTTCAATACGATACGCTCCATATCAAGTGTATTGTATCGTATCTTTCGATTCCTGATACACCTGTTTATAGGTGTTTTTGGAAAACCATTTTTTAAAACAATATATATAATTATATTTAAAATTGAAATTTAAAACCAAAAAATATAAAAAAAAAAATGGAAGGTATCGTTGAAAGTATCAATACATAGAGGTGTATTGGTACTTTGAACCATGCCTAATACCAACCCTCCATGGGAGTCATACATATCTTATGGAATCCAATTCCAATTCACATAGGAGCCAAATAGGTAGGCGAAAAGATGATTCTGGTTCCAGTTCTTGGGGATTTCACTACTCATTCTAATTCCAATTCTAACTACAAACCAAACAGACCCACATATTGTTGAATTCAATCCAATTATGTTGTGTTTCAAAAAGTAATGAAGTGAGTAAACTCGATGATCATTTTGACATTTTAGAATTAAAACAAGACAACCAATTCTTTTAATATACTTTAGTTTCATTTGATTTTCTAATATATTCTATTAATAAACTTCTGCTATTAATATTTTAATCAAATAGATCTGTAATGCATTTGCAATTTGCCTTAATGGCCTTTGTCTGCAAGCTTTAGCATTGTAAATATATAAGGCTATGGTTTCATCTAATAAGTAGAGGTGATCATGAGCAAGGCTGGGCCCAAGGAAGTCTACTGAGATTGACCAAAACAGAATCTTCTCATATGAGTGGTCAAATTAGGGTATTTTGGATTGAAATTTGGCAAAGTAGGGTTTTTGGATAGTCTGAATTCAACGACAGGGTCAAATTGTGTTAAGCAGGCCTGGATTGGGCAAATGTGGAAAGGGATTAATTCGGTCAAAATAGATTTTTGAAACAGAATCTAGGTGCGATAAAGGGATAAACAAAGGTAGTTTTGGGTGAAAACTTCACAAGGTAAGGTTTTTGGACAGTCTAAGGTGATTGGTAGGGTTTGATCGGTCCAACTGAGCTTGGACCGAAGGGTAGTGGTTCGATCGATCTGAGGCCTCGAAATATAATCTTGGTGCAACGAAGGGGCAAACAAAGGCATTTTCGGCTGCAATTTTACAAGTGGGTATTTTAGGCCATCTGGGGTCTTGTGAAAATATCCAATTGGTATTGGAGGTTTAATATCGTAAGAATTTGGGTCAACTAGATGATTTTGAATAGAATCTTGGTTTAATGAAAGGGAAAATGGAGGAATCTAGAATTGAAACTTCATAAAAAGGTGTTTTGATGTATCCGAAGTGTGATGGTGTGATTTGATCGATTTAGAGGTGTTAAGATCAAGGGAATCTGGGTTCCGAGTGTTTAAGCTAATAAGAGGTGTCAGAATGGAATCTTGAGCTAAAATTTTATGGGTAGGTATTTTTAGAGGTCTTGATTTTAATGGTGGTGTTTGATCTGAGAGTAAAAGAGTAGATAGGAGTTGATCAGGGCCATCGGGTTGGTATCAGATGGATTTAATGATGGACTTCAAAGAGGTTGGATGGATCAAACACAAGAAAAATAGCATAGCAAAGCGCAATAAGCCATGGTGCAATCAAGAAATACATTTTCTACCAGAAATGCAATCAAAATCATTCTATGACATCATAAAAGTGTGCTAAGCCATGATGCAAATCCAAAAATCCATTGTATGCAAGGAAATCATCAAAAACTCATGATGTGCCACGATGCAAAGTTCAAAACATTTATAACAAGAAACAACATGTTAAGCTACGATGCAAATTGGAAAATCCATTGTCTGCCAAAAAATCAGCGAAATGTCACGATATTCCATGATGCAAAATTCAAAACTTTTATAACATGAAACCACACATTAAGCCGTAATGCAAAACACATTAAGCCGTGATGTGAAACGGAAAATCCATTGTATGTCGAGAAATCAACAAAATGTCATGATATGCAATGTTCAAAGTTTTATGATGCGAAAAAGTACACTAAACTGTGATACAAAATGGAAAATCTGTTGTATTCTGGGAATTAGCAAAATGTCATGATATGCCATGATGCAAGGTTTAAAATATTTATGACCAGGAAATACATGTTAAGCCATGATGCAAAACAGAAAATCCACTATATGATTGGAAATCAGCAAAATGTCACGATATGCCAAGATATAGAATTCAAAACTTTTATAACAAGAAACAACATATTAAGCCATGATGCAAAATGGAAAATCCACTATATGCCGAAAAATCAGCAAAATCTCATGATACGCAATGATGCAAGGTTACAACTCGAATTCATAAGTACTTGTTATGCTAAAATGCAAACCATACTTAACAAAGGAAGATGAAACTCTTTTGCTCTATAGATTGTAAAAAGAAATTTCTTTCTTAACTCTTTCAGTGCTTAGAATTAATATGGTTTTTACGTGGCTTTGTTATTTTCCACGCCATACCAATTATTCTCTACCCTACATTTTTCTTTCTTTTCTTTTTCTCTTTTTTTCTTCTCTTTTTTTTTTCTTTTATTCAATCAATAACAAAAATTTATCAAACACCATTTGGACATTCTTAGCTTTCTGAGATCCAAAAAGTATGTTTGTACAATTGATCCAAATGACACGTCCCAAGAAATTATCTCGCGTCCAAGGAGTAATCTGATTCTTTCATAGATTTTCCTGAAATGCCAGAGTGAGTGGAAACAAATATAGAGAAAAAAAAAAGCACAAATTGAAAGAGATAGGTAGTACTGAAAGTAAGCTCCTTAGGCAAAGCGAAACGAATCAAATTTGCTTAGGCCTACACTTCCAACTAAAATCTGGGTATTGAGGACCTTCTAAGAGCACTGATCATCCTGACTTCCAAAATGTTATTCTTGGGGTTGTTTCATGCACAAGTCGTTCTCTCTTTTTTTACCCTCTTTTGCCCCTAGTGCTTCGTGTGGAGGTTTTCACCAAGTCTGGGTGTCGCCTAATTGTTGCGCCATGGAGGCTTTCACTAGGTTTGGTTTTCATTCAGGCTGTCAAAATTGGATTTTGCCATGACCTGATGCTTGTACTCAAGGCACCCTTTCGGGTTTTCACTCGTCCTTTCAGATCATGCCTCATTTTGTAATTTCTCTCCATTCTCTCTACTCTCGTCATCACCAAAGGGGTGGGGAATGCTTTCAATGTCCTCAATATATATGCCATATGTCCCTTTGATCATGGAGGACGAAATTGGGAAACAATATAGATAACGAATTCTTCCTTTTTTTAGAGAAGGGAACATGATAGGATGGCAGATTGGCCTGATTACACTTGGATTTTTCACCTTGCTTTTCTTCTTTGGTGCTCTCCTTTATTTCGCTTTTCTTTCTTTACATCCTTTTCTTTTACCTTTCTCTCTTCCTTTTTTTTAACTTGTGTAGTTGCCCCATTTTTCTCTTTTTGGACAACAGATCACAAAGAAAAGGTAATTTCAAGACATCTTGATTCTCTACTTCATCATTCTAATTAGGTTTTGCAACAGTCTTTCCTCATCGAAATGGGTTTAAATTAAGAAAATTTAAAGCAGTGAACACACCTAGAATGATAATGGAAAAGAAGAATTCCATGTGCATTGCTTAGTCTAACCGCCATTATCTTTAATGTGTATCAGCTTCTAACTTCAGTCATTTATCATGCCTCTTGGGTGCTAAAGGTTATGAAGAATGCACCCCAAATTGTGTAGATGGTCTGCTGAAAGTATGTGGTGTCGTTGTTTCAAACATGCTTCATGCTTTCTTCCTTGATAATTTGTGCGACGTGGGGGTTTCTTGGACAAATACTATTATGGGTGGACCAAGGGACATGAGAAATGGTGGGGAATGAGTCTAGGACGTGAGTTAGGGAAGCTTGCAGCTAATAGGGAGGCTTGGAGCTGAAGGGGGTTATTCTCTAGGCTAATGGGGGTAGGGTTCTCTCCCTAAGCTAGACTATGTGTGTCTAGGTTAAGATGTGTGTATGCTTGACCTAGGGGGTTGGTCTTTTGGATGTGATGGAGGTTTTCTCAAGAGTTTAGATATGGGTTAGGGAAGCTTGGGGCTGCTTAGGATGTGAAGGGGGGGGGGGGGTATTCTCTAGGTTAATGGGGGTAGAGTTCTCTCCCTTAACTAAATTGTGTGTGTTTAGAATGTGAGAAAGAGGGGTATTTAGAGATTTTTAAGAAGGGTTCTAGAAGGGAATGGAGGGCTGAGATAGGGAGTCTAGGAAGATCAATGGTTAACGTTTAAAGGGTTTATGGAGGGAGATTGATTGAGGGAAGGGGCTGTCAAGATAGCTTTGAGAGAGATCCTCTCAATCAATCAAGACAATAAGTGGAAGATTTCACCAATTTACCAAAATTGGACATTCCAAGTTTAAGTGATTGGCTTGATTGGTTGGTAGTTCCTACCTGGTCTAATCTTGGATTTTAAGATGGCTCTAGAGGCTGAGAGGAAGGATATAGTCGTGGGATGCCCTAGGTTTGAAGTTGTTGTGAAGAGGATTCCAAATAGAGGACCTAGATCGAATTTTGTTTTGGGTCTCAAGATGGAGGGGTTAATAGTGTCAGAATTGGATGATCTTAGTACCATTGGACTTGAAATTTCGAGATCTATCCATATATAAGGTTGGATTTCAGATTTCATATGGCATAGGGTTCAGGATAAAAAATTATCACTATCGGACGATCAGAACCGGTTTCGATTTGGGTCTTGAGATGAAGGGGTAAACGGTGTCAAATTTTGGTGATCTTGGTGTCATTAGATTTGGATTTTTGGGATTTATGTACCTATGGTTTTGGATGTCTAATTTGACCTGAGATAAGGTTCATGACCAAAATGACCCCAATTGGACAATTAGAATCAGTTTCGGCTTTGGGTCTTAGGATGAATGGGTAAACAGTGTCAGACTCGGGTAATCTTGATGTCTTTGGATTTGGATTTTCGGGATCTATGTACCTATGGCCTCAGATTTTTGATTTGATGTGAAGTGAGGTTCAAGATCAAAATGACTCTGATCGGATGATTGGAATCGATTTCAGCTTCGCGTGTTAAGATGAAGGGGTAAATGATATTGGATTTGAGTGATCTTGGTGTCATTGGATTCAAATTTTTGGGCTCTACGTGTCTATGGTCTTGGATCCTTGAGGCCCAAACTTTTGTAAAATTCCAAAAATACCCCCAGGTCGGCTGAGAGGTCAATTAAAACATGCTTGAAGCTCAAAGTGGTACAGAAAGACTAAAGGGTATAAAAATGGAGTGTCTACATATTGCCCCTCTTTTTTGGAGGATGATAACCTGAACAACAAAACTTGAGGAGACAACCCATTTTTGCGTAGAAATGCAATGGAATAACTGTCCCGTTTCACAAGAATGCTACTTCAAAAAACTTTTTCAGGACTAAAGTGTTGTTTGATTGAAGGAAGATGATTGGTTTTGATTGAAAATGATTCCCCTGGAATCTCCTATGGTACGCTCTCATAGTTGTATAGAACTCGTTTGGTTGTTGACAAAAGGATTGTCGTACGCAGGCCAATCCCCAAATCTTCCTAAAGGGGTTTTTGAAATGAAATCTCTCACCCACAACCTTTGTGTGGTTGTCTAGGACTACAGTCGTCCCTGCAACATAGGAATTGTAGAATCTCTCGTTGGCCAATTCCCTAAGATTTTTCAAGATACATGATTTGATGAATAAATGATGAAAAAGGAAAAATGGCATTTGTCAATGAGAAAACCTTTTTTGCAGAAAACTGCTGAATGTGGGAAAGTCATTCCAACTTATTTCCTTGTTAAGCACAACTAAAAGACATCCAATAGATTCTTACACCTAAACAATGCATGTTTAACAGGGGTAAGTCAATATGCATGCCTCTTTGGGCATTTGGCTTTAAAATCCAAAATATGCTTTGATGTTGGGAGTTGGGTCAGTCACCTAATATGAGGATTAGGGGCGTATAGGACTCAGAGCTCCCGTAGTGGATGCAAAGTGATGATGATAATGATGTTGATGATGAAGATGAAACGGTGTGATTGTAATAGAAGATGCTTGAGTTTCAATGTAAAAGATGAGACAATTGATGATTGCATACCAAGTGCTTACTTGTGTTAACTCTTGATGGTTCGTGTTAAAGTTGTTGACCATGCTGACATGCCTTGTATGATGGAGTAAATGGTGGTGATGGACTACATGAGATGTTAAGAACACAATTTTTTGTTTAGAGAAATGTGAATGCATGACTTGTTGAAAACATTTTTTTGTTTTTAGAGAACAATGTTTTTTTTGTTGGAACTTTCTTGCCTCAGAAGCACTGTTGGAGTTAGTGAACTATTATCAGCATGTTGCACACAAAGAATGGATCCAAAACTATTGACTTAGGATCTTAGCCACTTTTTCAAGATATAAATGTCACCAGATATGCCTAGGTCTAGGCCTTGTCATCAGATTGATCATTCATGATCTCCATTCATGATCTCCTCAATTTTGGATCTTGTAGCAAAGTTCAACATAAGTCACACTCTTGGATTAAATTTCCTTTATCCTCATATATGTGTAACTTGTATCATTTATCCTTTGTAAGATCATCTTGAAGGGATATGGACTTCATTACTCATGCCATTTATTTCGTTTATGTCTTTTCTTTTGCCTAAATGCTCTTTCAGGTTTTCATATAGTAGACTTATTTCTCCTTTTTTTTCTTCTGTTTTTTTTTTTGTCATATCTTTTGCCTAAGTTGCCCTTTTGGGTTTTCAACTCATCGGGCTAGGGAGATGTCCTTCCTTTGGAATGGATGCATCTAGAACAAGGGCCTAGACTACCTGCGTACCCAATGTGGGATTAAGCCAACGTATTTCATGGGGAAGTTCATTCTAATAATAGATGATTGGTAGCTTGTTAAGATTCAAATAGGACTTTGTTTGGGACAAAATGTGGTTTGGCATTTAGGGTAGGAAAGGGAGGGATAAAAAGTCTCAAAAATAGGGGACATAAGGTTGCATTGATGGTTTGCGGATTTGTGAAAAGGACAATGGGGTGTATGTGTTCAAGGGTCACCTTCTTGTTGAGAATTGTAGGGCCAATATTTTCTTTGAGTAAGGGTGTTTCTCAAAGTCGTAACACCTATCTCCTATGACTTGAGGCTTTCTTCGCCTAGGGGACCGAGGAGGACTTTTCCTTAAGATGAAATGTGGCTCAAGGATTGGGTGAAGAAAGGAATGGCTCGAATTGAATGTTGCACCGAAGAGCCTATTGAGGGGTTATGAGCAAACTGTATTACCTCACTTAAGTGATTGGATGGTTGGGGTCATGATGGATTATAACTTTGACTTAGATTTTGCTTAGATTTTTCTTCTCTTTCTTTGAATTTTTTTAGCTTTTTTTAGGAAATTTTTATCAAAACTAACTTTTTTCATGACCATGTTGCCCCTAGTTTGGATGGAGGTGGGTGAGTATTCCTCAAAAGAACCTTAGGGAAGGTGATAATATTTTTGGATTCTTTTTGGGTTTTTCTTTTTTCTTTTTTCTTTTTGAAAAATTTTGAGGTTTTAGAAAGGAAAGGCTAGGTCCAAAGTGGCTTGCAAGGGATTAAGATGTAATCATGGGTGGCTCAAGATAAATGTTGGGCCAAAGATGGCCTCCTCTTTTGTGGATCCCTCAGGTTTTTCATTGCCCCTTGCCTAAGACATAGATGGTTAACTCAAAGAATCATTGTCTCACTTTAACTTTTTTGGACTTTTTTCATGCTGCTTAAAGAGATTGAGAAGGTAAGCTATTCACTTGAGCAAAGGGTTTAGGGGTCAAATTTTATGGTTCATCAAAAAATGGCTAAGGTCCAATCATGGGTTGCAAATGGCCCAATGGGGTGACAATTAGCCAAAGGTGGCCTTTCTTTTGGTGAACCTTAATCAACTATTTTTCCCCTAATCTTAGAAGAGAAAGGGATGGAAAGGACATTTTCCATTTTTTCATTTTTTTGCTCTTTTTTGTTTTCTTTCTTTTTCTCTTTTTCTAGGCACTTTGTGCTTAAGAAGTCCATTCATATCTAAATTGATAACATGCTTGGCACATGTTGGATATGGCTCTACTGAAATGTCATGCCGAGGAGTTGCACTGAGAGTTGATGATGAGAGTAGAATTTATCACATTTTTATCCCAAAATATTTTCTTTCATACCTAATTAGTACTTAATTGGACTCATATCTCTTGTATTTCGGTTCAAGGCATGAAAAAAGGCATCAGGAGCAAAGAAAGGCAAAGCGGATGATTTTTCACAGTTTCGGCAGCGTTCAATAATCTGGGCCGAACTCGCGTATCCAAACTCTGATTGGACTGATTCAAGACCCACTGGAAAGATAAAAGAAGAAGCCACAACTTTTATGTTTTGGGCTTTTACAGATTCAGCCTGCATCGAAGACAAATCCGAGCCCGAAGTCGGGGAAAATTTGTAGGAAGGCCCAATCCGCAGCTGAAGCCCCACTTGCAGAAAAGCCAGGCTGAAACCCAATTCGCAGAGGAGGTCTAATACGAATCCAAGAACAAGAAACTGAGAAGAGTCCTTCCAGATCTAAATTCTTGATGTAATTTTAGAAAGATAAAGGGATTGAGTTCATTAGATAAAGAGATAAGAGTAGGATTAGAATAGGACTTTCTATTCTTGTAAGATAAACTTCAAGAGGAAGTAGGAGACCACTCCCTCCCCTTTAAGCTATATAAAGGAGGGGGCGGACCAGCTTTAGGATCACTCAATCTTTGGAGGGGATCACGAATTGCATTGAGCTATCAGTCAAGAGAGGAGAAAAGAAATCAAGAAAGAGAGGAAAGGAGATCAAGAATTCAAGAAATCTCAAGAAGAAGGTGGCGGCAAGAAGAGGAGATCTCAACACCATGGGCGAATTCAAGAGTTCTTTCTTTCCCTTTGTTTGCTTTATTCTCTTATCATGAACTGATTTTTTTCTTGCTAGAGCTGAGGAAAGCCTAATCATGTTAATGAATATATTTTTATCTTTATGATTTATCCAAGATTGTGATTTTCATATAGTCTATGAATTATTGTGCTTAATGCAATTAAGAGCTTAGCCACCTCTTAATTGATTTGAGTTATGTGAATGAATCGAGAGAGGAATTCACATAATCGACTAAATAATTCATAGTGTGAATTGAATGATATATAGAGATATATATACATGATTCATCTGAATTTAATGGTTTTCTTGGACTTAATGCACTCCCATCTTGAGAGCTCTACTCGAGAGATCGAAAGGCTACCTGATGAGCATAGGTTTAGTATATCTCGAGAGAGAATATTAAATAACATTGGAAATACCTCAGCTTATGGGAATGACAAATAATCTTGGTTAATCGAACCCATCAATATTCATTACATTAGTTAGGTGGACCAAAAGCCCTAGTGATTTCATCCATTGCATATTCGGTTAATGATCACCTTTGTTTCTATTATCTTTCTCTAGTTTTTATTTTCAGTAGATCTTGCTCAAATCTGAAATTCGATTGTCCAGATAATTAGGGAAGATGGTGGTTCTAAAACTTATTTTATTAAATCCCCGTGGGAACGATATTTTTATACTACTTGATAACTAGTGCACTTGCTAGGGTTATATATTTATAGCTATCAGTTGATAGGCTGGCTTGTCATGTTGAGGATCTTACAATGTTGATTTGTCATGTTGATCAGACGTCTTGTCATGATGCGGATCATGGTGCCTTGTCATGCTAGTGACTTGCCTTGTTGTGGACTAGATTGATGATTGATGATATGCCAAGTGTTAATTAGATGATGAGTGTGCTAATGATAGGTGTTTTTTCCATGATGCAAACCAAGGTGCCTTATCATGTTGGGAAGTAATCTGATGACTTGTTTATTGACCTGATGATCAATGATGAATTCTCAAGAAATGATGATGCACTTTTGTCTTTGTCATGATTCCAACACTTTGCCAACTTTCCAGGTAGAGAGCCATGGGCTTTAGCTTTTCTATGATTAATTCGATCTTGAGTAGATAGTTTAGATTCCTATGTCAATAGGTTAAATCCTTCTCAATGTGCTTCAATGTCAATGAATTCCTTTGCTTGAACCTTGCTTCTAGAGATAATGAAAAGTCTTTTGGGGATTTTTGAACTTTTTAATTTTTTTGGTTATTGAGGGTTTTTTGTTTTTCTAGATTTTAAAAACTTTTTATTTTTTGTATTATGAAACTTTTTGTTTTTTTTTTTTGGTTTTTAAGAAAAATATTTGATTTTTTTTTTGAAAAACAAAGTAATGCTAATAAAAGCTTTCCCCTTTTGGAACATGGTAACTACCTGGACCAAAGACTAAGATAAAGAACTCCATTGTGGAATGCTTAGCAATACTTTTGCACTTTAGATCAATAATTGAGTCTGCAACATCAAAGATGGATGTGCTTTGAGGAATAGTTGAATCATTATATCCAATGGGGGTCCAGGTTGACTTAAATGCATGAGGGGTAAAGAAAAACAATGAAGAAATGCAAAAACAATATGAATATGAAAGTTATTGACTATACCACATAAAGGGATGAAAGTAAAGATGAGAAACAACCAACAAAAAAAAGGGATCATGCATTAGTTTGCATTGTGCTTGATTGTGAATGATGATGTATTTGTATTAGGTGATGCTAATTTGGTTGGATCATGATCTTCTATTTGATTGATAGTGTTTTCTTCCTGAAAAAAGTGCGAAGGCTCCAGACTTGGGCCTAAGTCAATAATGGGTCCTTAGTTGGACAACTTCATGCTTGAATAAAGAAAATCTTGTTGTAACCTTGTATTTGGGGTTAAGCCAGAGATGGGTTGAGGATTAGAACATGTTGGGTTAAGCAGTTGTGAAAAATTGTGAGGCCCTTTGATTGGGTCAAGGACAAACGTGGACTTAAGTCTAGCCTATGTGAAACCAGTGAATCAAGTTGTTGCAAAAAATTGTGAGGCCTTAGACTGGGGCCGAAATCAAATGTGGGCTCAAGACTAGCCCATGGTGGATCGGGAGAACTAAGTGATTGTGAGGAATTATGAGGCCCTTAGCTTAGGCCAATGTCAAATAGGGGCTTAAGACTAACCCACGGTGCATCAATGTTCAGATTACCCAGAGTTAGGTCAGGAAGCAAGTAACCTTGCTCAGGTAGTTGTAAAAAGCTTTGATCCAAAAGTTCTACCTTGATGTCTGTATTGTTGACAAGATTTGATTTGGTCCATCTTAGGAGAAGCTTGATTTACTTAATCTCTTGTAGGAGATTCGGGGTCAATTCTTCTGCACTTAGGTCATAGATGGGATTGAGATTGGGTCAATCTAAGTCTTTTCTAACCTATTGTCAGCACCCGATTTTTGCTCAGTCCATTGCCTGAACCCTTAACTCACCCCAAATTATGGTTTTTAAAAATGACCTAGAAACGGAACCGTTCTAGCCACCAGTTTTTGGGTCGATGGTTCGACCATCCGGTTCGAATGAATGGCCCATTCCGACAACAAAAATTAAAACAAAAAATAAAAACCGTTGAACAGGTCGATGGTTCAACCGCCCGAGTCAACGGGTTATTGACCGAGTCAACGTTTTTTGGCCAGGGACTAGATTTGGGGTAAACAAAACCAGTTGCCTAGATGATTCCTGAACTAAATAGTCCAACTGTCTAGGTCAACGGTGGTTCGAAAACCTTGTCCCAAATGCCTGATCAGACCCTTCTAATCTCTATGCAACACTCAAATACCTAAAAAACCGTAATTTTGCCCCAAAAGCCCTCAAATCCATCGTCAAATCTGCCTAATACCAATCCGATGGCCCCAATCAACCCTTATTTTTACCTTGACCCTCAAATCAAACACTACCTTCAAACCCAAGACCTCCCAAAACACTTGCCCATGAAATTTGAACTCAAGATTCCTCTGTTTACCTTTTCATCAAGCCAAGATTCCCTTTTAAGCCCTATCGTTAGCCTAAAACACCCACAACCCAGATCCACTTGATTCAAACACATCCAAACCGATCAAACCACACCATTAAACTCTAGATAGATAAAAAAAAAAGAAAAAAAAAACTGCCCATAAGGACTCAACCCCAAATTTCCCCATTTTCCCTTTCATCAAACCAAGATTTTATTCCAAAACATCCCGTTGACCCAAATTTTTATGATCTTAACCCCCCCTGAACTGATCAAACACCATCATTAGACTCTAGACACACCAAAACACCTGCCCATAAAATTTTAACCCAAAATTCCCCTATTTAACCTTTTATCAAACAAAGATTCCACTTTAACCCCTTTCGTACCCACAACCCATATCCACTTGATCCAAACACATCTAAACCAATCAAACATTGCCAATCACCCCAAAATTCCAGAAAACCCATACATATGAAATTTCAGCCCAAAACACCTCCATGTACCCTCAATCGTACCAAGATTCTATTTCAAGGCTCTACATTGACTGAATTCTAAATCCGCTTGATCCGGGCCCAGTTGGCCCAATCTAACCTTACCAATCCCCTCATACTACCCAAAAACCTTACCGTGTGAAGTTTCACCCAAAACTACCTTTGTTTGCCACTCGATCACGCACAGATTTTGTTTCAAGGCTTCAGATTAGTCAAATCAAGCACTTTCCAAATCTGCCCGATCCATTCCCATTTGGCCTAATTTGACCCCACTAGTCAACTCAGAATGTCCAAAACCACTCTCTAAGGTTAGGGCCACCTCAACCCTCTAATATTTGACTCAAAAATCCCTACAATTTAACCAAAAACCCAGTTTGACCCCCTTTAAACTTGATGTGGCCTAGTTTTTTAAAATTACCAAAACACCCCTAGATTTTCCAAATTTACAAAACTACCACTTAGCCCTAATATAAATAAAGACCTAGCTTTCTAATTAAGGGGAATTGATTGTTCACCCTCTTCTTGCTTCGAATGAAAATCAGTGGCGGCGAGAAGAAGCTCTCGACAGCAGTGGCGAACCAATAGCACCCCCTCCTGGCCAGTTTCTCTCTCTCTTTCTCCTTATTCCTTCCCTTCTTCTTCTTCTTCTTTTCACACTACCTTTGTAACTCAACCTAGCAACAGCAACCTCCCTCCATTGATCTCCAATCCCTCTCTCTCTCTCTCTTTCTCTCACTATCTTTCTCTTTCTCTCTCTCACTCTCTTCCTTCTTTCCCCTTTTTCTTCTTCCTCCTTCCATTTTTCTCTATTCTTTTCCTTCTCGTTCGCCATTGCAACTCTTAGTAGCGGCAATCTGCCTGGTGAATCCCTCCTTCGATCTTTCTTCCCTCATTCTCTCTCGTTTTCTTTTTTTTTTTCCTCTGACTTCTCCATCTTCACTATTCCATCTCTCTCTTCCATCAACCCAGAGAAACAATTAAAGTACCTTGTTCACCGTCATCCATTGGTCGGTACACAGTTGTGACTGAAAACCCTTCTTGTCATCTCAGTCCATTTCTTCCCCTCTTGAATTCTCAAATGATCATAGGTCCCTCTCTTTTGAGTCTTCACCGCGTCAAAGGAAGTCACAGGTCCCTCTCTTCTATTCATTATTCTAGATGGACTAAAGCTAATAGAATTTGAATTTTAATCAAATTATAGTTTCTTTGTGCTTCGGTCGTTTTAATATAAATTAGTAATTGTTTGGTTCTAGTGAGGTAAATTATATTCTTGTTTGTTGTTAGCATGGTTTCATTTGATTAAATAATGGTTACTGTACATGTTTAGGATTACCATGTGGGCCCCACCTATTAGACCCAAGAGAGGGGTGCCTAACCTCTTCCCTCTCCCATCTGATTCTTACCCATATTGGTTTAGTCGGTGCCTCGGACTTTGGAGTAACTATTGAACCCATGATTTTCAAACCACCATTGACCTGGACGGTTAGATCGTTTGGCCCAGGAATGTCCAAGAAACCAATTCCATTTTACCCCAAACCTGGTCCCTGGCCAAAAACCGTTGAATCAATCAATGACATGTTGACCCGAGCGGTCAACTTGTCGATCCATTCAATGATTTTTGGCTATTTTATTTTTAATTATTTTTTTTTTATCAGAACTGGTCATTCGTTCAAATTGGATAGTCAAACTGTCAACCCGGAAACAGGTGGCCAGAATGGTTCCATTTCTAGGTCATTTTTTAAAACCATGATTGAACCAAAATGTTTTTGAAATTCATTCCCAGAGGTCCCATCACATCCATTTCCTAAACTGATGAGTGATGACTCCATTTGTAGCCCAAATAAGCCGATTTCCGACGCTCACAGACTAACAACTCCATTGGGGAGTTCTTGGACCATAGGTGTGGCCCATTGGCCCATTTGGCTTGATTGCCTTTTCTTGTATATATGCATGCTTCATTGTTGCTTTTGTTTGTTAGAATAATAACTACTTATTTCTTGATGATTATTAGTTAGTTATTTAGTGCTTTATATCTGTTATTGCTTATCTGCTCACTTACACTCTACACACACCATTTTGCATTAGTTTTAGCATGCCACGTCCTATTAGGAAGGGTCCTAGATGGCAAGTCATTGGGGCATTGGTTCCAACAGTCACACCGAATGCCCAAAATGGTCACCAACCAAAGAAGCCCATTTGTCCAATGGGTGGAGGTTTGAAGACTGGCAACCTCGTTGGAACCTTGAATCTGGGTGCCAAACCCTCCTCTCATGCATCACATTCCACATAGTACACATGTGTCAGCCTATCATTTAGGATGTTAGCCACCTAGCTTGTTTTGCTTGCATACCCCTTGTGGGGCCCACATCAAAATTAAAAAATATCAAAATATAAAATTAAAACAAAAAATAGATAAAATGTCAAGGGTCCAATAAAACTAAAATAGAAATAAAACAATAGGATAATATATATAAATAAAAAAATGATAAAATCAAAGATTTAAGAAAAACATAAAAGAAGAAAAAGGAAAAATTTTAAAAGAAAAGGATAGGAAGTTTAGCCACAAATACACATACAAGAAAATAAAAAAAATTAAAATTAGAAATTTAGAAAATTCCCAAAAAAAGGTTTTAAATCAAGTAAAGAGTAATATATATATATATATATAAAATCCAAAAAATCAAAAAAAAATTTAAAGAAGAAATTTTTATAAAATTAATAATAAAAAGAGAAATTAGAAAAATCAGCAAAATAGAAATACAAAAAACAAAAAAAAAACACAAAAAAGAAAAGAGAAAGGAATAGAAATAAAAAAAGAAAAGAAAATAGGAAAAGAGAAAATGAAGGAAAAAATAATGAATAGAAAAAAAAAAAGACAACAACAACAAAATCATGCAAGTAAGAAAAATTCTATATATTTCTTTTGGATAATTAAGAATTAATCATGGCAAAAATATATAAAGAATAAAAAAATCAAATATTCAAAAAAGGAAAAAAAACTATAGTGCATATTCATAACAAATAAAAAAATATAAAATAGAATAATAAAAATCTAAAAACTAATTAAAAAGAAGAAAAATGAAAAAAGAAAAAACAAATCATTTAAATGGGAAAGATTAACTATATTTACTTTGGAAAATTAATTATAGCAAAAGTAAAAAAGATCAATCAAAATTAATTAAAAAATCAAAAAAAAAATCAAGTTTTGGGAATTTGGGAATTTTAGAAAATTTGGGATTTTTGCAAAAAAAAAAACAATTTATGTTTTCTTGGTGACTTGTTGTCCAATGGGGATGAGATTCTTAGGGTCAGGAGACCAATGTACGGTGTGGGAAGGTGTTAGGCACCCCACATGTGCCTGGTTAAACCGGCCTATACTTCACCAATGCTCCAAGGAATGTTTTATAATTTTGGGGCGTAGAAATAAAACACACACTAAACTAAACAATTAAAATTTATAAAGAAAAGAGGGAGTTCTGAGCATTCAATCACTTTACTAATTATTTGCAAAAAGAACTGAAAATTATAACTAATGAGTGGCTAATGGATGAAACCTATTACATGTCATTGAGATATGAAAAGTTAAATGCAAAATCTATAAATTAGCAAAAGGCTATACATGACTAATAGTGCTAGGACTAAAGCAACTACGTCCATTCTATATGACTCAAGACAAATTGATTGACTAATGGCCATATTTGTAGTAATTAAGTAAGAAGGTAATGATAAGTATTATGTTAACGCTAAAGAGGACAAATTAAATGAGAGATGTGAGTTGATTAACAATGATGAGGAAGAAAATGGTACAAAATCTAAAGTTTCTAACTTATTAAACTCAAGATGCACATAATATCCAAAACAAAAATGTGCTATGAAACATACTGGCATGGGCTGATTTCACTCGACCGAAAATTGAAAAAAAAAAAACAAAGGATCAAGAAAGAAAAACAGAATATGATGGAGCTTACTAGTAAAGATTGAAATCAAAATAAAAAGTAAAAGATACTAATAGTCACGGAGACAATCTGAATAGTTTAAGAAAAAATGATGAAAACAATGAACGATTTATGTAATTCTAACAATGATTTTTTCTTCTTTCTTTTTAATGTAAAGGAATACTAACTAATCTATGTTCGTAAAAAATAAAAATAAAAAAAAAATAAAAGATAAATAGGAAATCACTGGAGAACATCAACGAGAGAAAAAACAAGGGAAATAATGACCATAGAATACCTCTTAGATGACCCATACAAGGCAGAAATTATCTCTCTTTTTTTTTTCATGAAAAAAGGTGAGCTATACAAGCCTCGGGGTAGCTCTTCCCCTTACATCTGCTTCACAAATAAAATTAAAATTATAAGACCTAAACTCATCACTTCCCTCTTGATTATTAAGAGCTTTACGAGCTAACCAATCAGCCAACTGATTTGCTTCCTGATACATATGCTTGAATCTGATATTAAGGTTAAAAAACTCAACAAGGTTTTGACATTCCTTAATGATACTAGATAATCTCCACGGGGGTGAAACACAACCATTGAGACAATCTATAACCAATTTAGAGTCTCCTTCGATGGTGACTTGATGGTCCCTGAAGTTAATCGTGATGTTGATAGCCTCCCATGCAGCCCACGCTTCCGCAAGGTTGTTGATCATCGTGGTACCAATTCCAATCGCTTTGGTCTTGAGTGCATAACCATGATGGTTCTTAGCAATACACCCAATGGCACAGTTGCCACTAATCGAGCATGAAGCATCAAAGTCAATTTTGATGCAATCAGATTTAGGGTTATATCACTTAACAAGATTTAAACTTTCACTGCTAATGTTACCCATGCAAGAAGAAACATCTCTAACTTCATTCCAGTAAGCAAAAGCCCTGCCAATGATAATCTCGGCATTACTGAAACCTCCTTTAGAACATTAACTATTTCTATCTTCCAAATGAACCAAGAAGCACAAGCAAATTTTTCTCTCAGGAACTTATCCCTGTAATATCCATTTGGCTTGTTAAGTAAAGACCACCACTATCTGGCCGACGAGAAAGAGTTCCTAGGAATTAAAAATTCCTCATCTAGACTACTCTATATTTGTTTAGAGTTTTCACAGCTAATAAACAAGTGTCACAGTCCTCTACCTCCCCACAAAAGACGCAAGCTGGATCAATCCCAAGACCCCTAGCTATAAGATTATTTTTTTGTGAGAAGTCTATTATTTAATAAGAGATAGAGAAAAATTTTAATTTTGGGGGGGAGCATGAGCTTCCAAAAATTAATTTGATAGTTGGCAATATTAAACTCACCACCAATAAACTGACACTCCTCTTCATAAGTTGTTTTTACCGAGAAGTAACCATCTGGGGTGAATTTCCAAACTCTTTCATCTTCATAGTCCCCATGGGGAATTAATATAGGCTAGATACGCTGCCAAGCCTAGTAAGTGGTAATAGACTTAATAAGATCATCTTTCCATACTCTCCTTTCAAGGTCCATTACCCCACTAACCGTCAAATCCATGTCAATCAAATCTCTCCTATTATTAAATTCAATCAGAGGCCCATTACCAACCCATGAATCCATTCAGAAATTTACATTCTTTCCATTGCCGATTCTCCACATAGAACCCCTTTTAATAAGCTCTCTTGAAGTCAAAATGCCTCTCCAAGTCCAAGAAGAGCTATTCTTGTTTTTTTTTTTTTTTTTTGCATCCCATAAATTGTTGTTATTAAGTTATTTAGTAGTCACAACCTTGACCCAAAGATTGTCATGGCAAGTTAAAATTTTCCACCCCAATTTAGAAAGAAGGGCCTTATTCAGCCATTTGAGATTCCTCAAACCTAATCCACCCCATTTTTTGGGTGAGCAAACCCTGCTCCACCTGACAAGATGAATGGGGTTTTGGCTCCTTGCATTCGACCAAATAAAGTCCCTTTGGTCTTTTTCTAATTCAGCAATCACACTACTTGGAATTCTGAAAGCTTGCATAACAAATTGAGGAACCATTGAAGCAGAAACTCTCTCTCTTTTATGCAGCAACCTTCACGCTTCTACTCATTTACCTCATTCATGACTGCAACACTTATCACCGACTCCTTTAGAATCCACTATCTCAAGATGATCTTCTAGGCATTTTAGAAAAAAATGGCAGTGGTTATGTAGCCCAAGGTGGGGGAAAACACTATTGGGTTGTGTATTCTTTATTGCAGGAGAATGAGTGGGGAAGGCCTTGGACGTGAGTGGATGAAGGGTTGAAGTTGCTTGGGACATGGAGGGGGTAATATTTAGGCTAATTGGGGTAGAGCTCTCTCCCTCTAGGTTAGGTTGTGTGTCTAGAATGTGAGAAAGGGGTGGTATTTATAAATTTTTAGGGAGGGTTTTATATAGAAGGGAATGAAGGGCTGAGATTGGGAGACAAGAAAGATCAAAGGCTGAAGTTTAAAAGGGTTTTGGAAGGAGATTGATTGAGATAATGGGCTGTCAAGACAGCTTTGGGAGAGATTCTCTCAATCAATCAAGACAAAGAGTGGGAGATTTTACCAATTTACCTAAATTGGACATTCCAAGTTTAGATGATTGGCTTGATTGATTGGAGGCTCCTATCTGGTCATATCTTAGACTTTAGGATGGTTATAGAAGCTGGGAAAAAGGTTTGGTTGTGGGATTCCCTGGGCTCGAAGTTGTAGTGAAGGGGATTCCAAACGGAAGGCCCATATTGAGTCTAATGTCATGTCTCAAAATGGAGAGGTTAACGATGTCGGAATTGAACGATGTTGTTACCATTGGACTCAGAATTTCGATTTCCATCCATCTAAAAGGTTAGATTTCAGATTTCATGAAGTATAGGGTTCAGGATCAAAGATGATTCTGATCGGACGATCGGAATCGGTTCCAGCTTTGGGTCTTGAGATGAAGGGGTAAACGATGTTGGATTTGGGTGATCTTGGTGTTGTTCGACTTGGATTTTTGGGATCTACGTACCTATGGTGTTGGATTTCTGATTTAATGTGAAATGAGGTTCATGATCAAAATGACTCTAATCAGATGATTAGAATCAATTCTGGCTTCGACTCTTAAGATGAAGGGATAAATGGTGTTGGATTTGGTTGATCTTGATGTCGTTGGATTTGGATTTTTTTGCTCTACATTTTGGATTTATGATTTGATGTGAAATGAGGTTCAGGATCAAAATGATCTTGATCAGACAATCGAAATCGGTTTTGGCTTCGGGTGTTAAGATGAAGGGGTAAACATTGTTGGATTTGGGTGATCTTAGTGTTGTTGGATTTTTTTTGTCTCTACGTGCCTGTGGTTTTGGATTTTCTAATCTGGTGTGAAATGATGTTCAGGGTCAAAATGACTCTGATCGAACAATCGAAATCGATTTTGGCTTTGGGTCTAAAGATGAAGGGGTAAACGGTGTCGGATTTGGGTGATCTTGACGTCATCGGGTTTAGAATTTTAGGCTCTACATACTTATGATCTTGGATCCTTGAGGCCTCAACTTTTATAAAACTCCAAAAATACCCTTGGGTCGGTTGAAAGGTTAGTTGAAGTATGTTTGAAGCTCAAAGTGCTATAGAAAGACTGAAAAGCACAAAAATGGGGTGTCTACATATATAATATATCAGTTAGAAATAAAAAATTACAAATATATGGAAAATAAAAAATCAAATAAGAAATTCAAAAAATAGTAAAAACAAAAATGCAAAAAAAAAAGAAAAAGGAATAGAAATGGAAGAAAGGAGAAAAGAAAAAGAAAGAAAAGTTTCAAATTTCAAATTTCAAAAATTATAGCATAAATTAAATATCAAAAATTAAAATAAAAATTATTAAAAAAATTCAAAGTTCAAAATCAAAAATAAAAAAGCAAAAAAGTTTAGCTCAAATCAATCAAAGATTCAAAATCAAAAAAGAAAAAGATCATAAATAAGTAATAATTAAATAGTAAAAAATCCAAAAGTAAAAAAAGTAAAAAAAAATGATGAAAAATGAATGAAAGAGAAGAAAGAGAAACAACAAGAAGAAGAAAGTTGAAACATATAACCATTAAAAGGGGAATTAAAAAAGGGATAAAAAAAGGGGAAAGAAAAAGACAGAAAAATAAAAGAATAAAAATTAAAAAAAATAGAAGATAAGGGGAATATTAGGGAAATAACAGTAAAATAAAATAAGGTAAAGGATAAAAATAAAAATAAACAAAGAAATCAAGGTTAAAAGGTGCAAAATCTTAAAAAATAAATAAATAAAAATAAAAATTCAAAAAAAAATTATCAAAACAAAAAAAACAAAATCAAAATTTTCAAAAGATAATAATAAAAATTCAAAGAGAGAGAATGTAAGCAAAAGCATAATAAAGAAAGAACCAGCTGCTAACTAAGTTATATTGACAGGAGAGCGCCATTGGTCATCATAAACTTCTGGCCCGTCATGTAGTAACCCGATCGGTTTCCCGAGCCATGGAAAAATACTTAGTTAAGAATGATCCTACAACCGCCTCCTCATCTATAGGTTTGTTTGTTTCGGCGGACCCAAACATATCAGCTTTAGTTCTATACACTGAATACCTCAAACTCTGAGAACAATTAAAAGATGCAATAGCTCAGTTCATGGCCTTCCGTGAAGAGCATACCCGATCAATACCACCTCCTTCTTCCTCAACAAATCAAAGCGCTCGACCACCAATATTAGGAACCTCTCCTGCTTTCACACCTCCAAACACATCAACCACTTTCCCATTTTTCGCATCTACTTCATTCCCCATATCTGCCACACATAATACTACCTTTACACCCTCTCCTTTTGTATTCACTGCTTCATCACACCAACCTCCACCTTAGCTTGCCTTTAGCTTTGCAGAACAGTCCTACTGCCAACCTCCCCCCAATCGGCCTTTAACTTTGTAGAATAGTCCTGCTACCAACCTCCACATCAACCAACCTTCAGCTTTCCAGGGCAATCCTATACACGGCCCTCTCCAACCCTTTTCAATGAAGATGATCCCAAGTTCACTATGCCACCTCCCCTATTCCAAACCTCCCTCAAGGATCATGTGGAGAGATTGAAAGAAGAGATGAGGAAAGTGAAGGGAGTACGTAATTTGGGAATCACAAATTTTAAGGAGTTATGCTTATACCCGAAAGCCAAGTTGCCCGAGTAGTTCAAGATGCTTGATTTTGAGAAATATGATGGAAAAGGCTGTCCTAAACACACTTAAAAGTTTTATATGGGGATATGTTTCAATATGGGTCTGATGAAAAGCTGTTAATCCAAATATTCCAAAAGAACCTAACTGGCAGTGCTAGAATGTGGTTTGCCAATCTTGAGGAAGAGAAAGAAATCATGGAAATGATTATCTGAAGCATTCTTAGACTACTTTTCCTACAACATGGAACTAGTGCCAGATCGAGCAGATCTCCATGACTCAGAATCCTGGGGAATCTTTCTTAGATTATGCTTATAAGTGGCATGAAATGGTATCCAAATTACGACACCCCATGCCCAAGGAAGAAATGGTTAGGCTTTTTATCAAGACCTTGAAAGATCCCTACCATACTTTATTGGTTGCACAATCGTTTAAGGACTTCAGCGAAGTAGTAAAAGGAGTAGTTAGAATTGAAGAATTTCTTAGGCATGGCCGGATTAATCCATTGATGATTGGGGTAGGGGCAACCACCTCTGAGCCAAAGAAGTCAGGAACCAAGGGCGCAACAAGCGGCACCCCCTCCTAGCCAGTCTCTCTCTTTCTCTCTCTTCATTCTTTCCCCCTTCTTCTTCTTCCTCCTCCTGTTTTTATCTATTTTTTCCTTCTCGTTCACTGCTGCAACTCTTAGTAGCAGCGATCTACCCAGTGAATCCCTCCTCCGATCTCTCTTCCCTCATTCTCTCTTCCATTTTCTTGTTTCCTCTAACTTCTCCATCTTCACCGTTCCATCTCTCTCTTCCATCAACCTAGAGAAACAATCAAAGTGCCCTATTCACCGTCATCTATTGGTCAGTACAGTTATGACTGAACAGCGACGGCAGCAATTTTTATTTCCTCCAATCTCTACTCCAGCAGACCCTTCTCGTCATCTTAGTCCATTTCTTCCCCTCTCAAATTCTCAAATGATCACGGGTCCCTCTCTTCTCAGTTTTTGCAGCATCGAAGGAAGTCGCAATAGAAGCCACCTGAAACATCTTCCTCTCTCGACAATATGTTAGTGAGACCACTAGTCATCACTACTGTCCAAGAATGAAAATCTAAGTGCATAGTCTCCCTTGTTGCAATACCTCACGGTGAGCCAGAATACAATTGAGATTGATCTCTTATTACTCCCTAGCGATTGTTTCTCTCCAAAAGACAAAGAATCCAAACTTAGTCAGCTCACATCTCCCAATTGCAATATCATTTTTTGTCGAAATTATACATTCGAGTAAGTTCCCTCATCACCCTTATGTAGTTACTCTACTTTTTTTAGTTTATTTCTCTTTTAGCTTAAGAACATTTGGGATCTAAGGAGAGGGAGAGCTGACAGAGTCAGTGATGAAGTCTGTAAATGATTTAGTCCTCCTCACTTGGCCTCTTAAGGACTTAGGCTGCTTGGGCCCTCCACCTAAATATAAAGTCTGTGAATGATTCTTCTGGCCCTTGCTTGACCAATTCTAGTTTACGCTTTGACAATAGGACGTCTATGTTATACGAGTAGTAATTCCCAAATGCGTCAACTAGACTTGGCCAAGTCTTCACTAGGCTATGGTTGGTGTTCATTAACCAAGTTGCAACAGGTCCAGTTAGGCTCCTTAAGAATGATTGGGCTAGAAGCTCATCAATTAAGCCCATGGGCCTTAGTATTTGTTGATACATTCTGATGTGGGCCCTTGAGCACCCTGTCCCATTGTATTTATCCATATTAGGCCACTTAGAGCCTAGGGGTAGCCTATGTCCAATAGTCAAGTCCAAGTTTGCTAAGTCTAGGTTGTTGCCTTGCAACTTGCTAAACCTTTGCTCTTTCTAGTCTAACCGTTGGTCCAACTTTGGGTCAATTGGGGTCATGGACAAGAATGTTGCCCCTTGCATGGAATTTTGGGCTAGTGGATGTGTTAGAGTAAAGGACTATGGTGTTTGGGTTTGGATTGGTTGGGCTATTGTTTCCCCTTGCATAGGGACTTGGGCTTTATTGAATTGAGCTTGGATTGACTAGACTACCACTAGTAAGGGTTGGATTAGGTAAGAGTACCCTCGGATGGGTTGCATTGGAACTGTGGACCATGATACTTGGGCCTGCCCTAGATGGCCTTGATTGGGCTAAACTGGAATAGATGGGGCTTGTGAAGGTTATACTTAACTGTATTACCCTTGCTTGGGCTGAGTTGCATGGTTAAGGTCCATGAAGTTTGGACTTGGATGTGTTGCCCTTGGTTTGGCTGAACTGAGGTCCATGATGGTTGAGCTTGTATAGTTTGCCCCTGGTTGTGCTGAACTAGCATAGATGTAGCCCACGATGGTTGAGCATGGTTGTATTGACCTTGGTTTGGCTAGATTGACATAGATGAGGCCCATGAAGGTTGGGCTTGAGTGATTTGCCCCTGGTTGGGAAAAATTGACAAGCATGAGGATCATGAAGTTTGGGCTTAGTTGTATAGCCCTTAGTTGGGTTGGACTGGCATAGATGTGGTCCATGATAGTTGGGCCTAAGTGCTTTGCCGCTGGTTGGGATGGGCTTGGTCATTGGGTCAAAGCTCTCTAACTTGACTCTTGAACAAATCTATTTAAGTTTGGTATTGATCTGTTTGGTTCTAGTACATCTATTCGATAATCCTTATATATTGGGAGAAGTTCATACTTGGGTTAGGTTGACCTTGGGTTATAGCATGGGTTTTAGTTGTACAAGCTTTTATTTAAAAGAAAGGAAAGAATTGTACCTGAGTGGACCCACAATTGCTCCTACCCACTTGTTTAAGAAAAGACAAAAACAAGAATACAAATGCAAACAAATGAACAGATACAAGACAAGAATATTAATGCAATCAAAAGGCAAATGTAAAAAAGGTACCAATGCATTAAAATGCCTAGTTGGGACTCCTAAGGGTAATTGCTAGGGTTCTACATGCAAGGCTTGGCTTTGTTTCTATAGGCTCCTAAGGGATGTAGGGGAACCTCAATCGGGTCAGACTGCCCATATAAAGACAAGTCTTGGGCACGTTGTTGAAGCCTCACCTCGTCTATCTAGAACCACCAACCTTATTCAATCAGTGTTTGGATATACCGGAGGTAAGAAAGAAGGGTCCTCTTTCTAGGATGGTTAACCATAAGCAATCATACCAGGGACCGCCTATAGTCGAGCAAGAAGGACAAAATGCAATGCAACATGAGTGATGTGTGCAGGTCCAAATTAACTAAATATCCTTGGAACTCTATTTTTTGAGTTTGGTTCTCCTAGAAAATCCCTAGTGGAATTGCCATCTATGGCTGCCCAACCCGGATGGGGACAAAAAAAGGAATTTGGATTGGAGTCGCCACCTAAATTTTTAGGAAATGGGAATTTAGGAAAATCCAAGATTTTTCAAGAAAAAGAAAAGTTTTCTTGGTGACTCGTTGCCCAATAGGGATGATATTCTTAGGGTTCGGGAACCAAGGTACAATGTGGAAAGGTGTTAGGCACCCCACACACGCCCAATTAAATCAGCCTCTACTTTGCCAAAATTCTAAGGAAAATTTAATAATCTTGGGAATTAAAAGAGAACACACACATTGGAACTAAGAAAACATAAACAATAAAAATGCACAAAAAGTATAAGTCACTAAAAAAAATAATGTCAAGAGAAGGGAAAATGATTTAGTGATTAAGGTATGTAAGTTGTGTCTACACGGAATTAAGAAAACAGAAATTAATGAAATCTTATTGGAAAGAAATGCAAATGTACTCTAGAATGCAAGAATAGAAAAAGTGACAATTAACACTTAGGGGGATACTTGTGCTGAATGGCTTGCTAACTAGAAAAACTAATGGACAATTAGACCATGAAAAAGTTGAATGATTTTGACTGATACTTAAGAGTTCCTACCTAATTTAATGTTTATGCATGAGCAGTGAAGAAATCTACGACTTAAAGTACTAAAACACATGCTAATTGTGATGTTTATTGGCATGAGGGGTTAAATAATAACTAATCAATCCCATAGATAATGTGAAGGTGAGAAGACTGAACCAGCTAAAACAATGGACTAAGGGAGAAGAAAGTACACAAACGATGGATATATTCATTGGATTAGGTATTTAAGCAATAGCCTAGACCAATATTTGGAGTCCACTCACATCAATCCCATTGCATACTGAAAATGTAAACGTTGATAGGGGCAATTATGCAATGAGTTTTGAATAAAAAGAATAACCACAATGCATGCTGAACTAAAAGGACAAAGGAAGAAAGAAAAAACTAAAAAAAAAAATAACTAGAAAAGAATGGACGGGTTGAAAGAGTTGGATTAGATGTCTAATGAAACAAGCTAAATAACTAAATAATTAAATAAACTTGGACCATATGCATGAAAGGCATTACTCTAAAATTTAAAACAGAAAAGGGGAAATGGGATTTAGGTTAAAACATATTCAATGCCAAGTATAGATGAGAGTGATGTTGATGCTAAGGATAGATGTGTTAAAATTCTAAATTGGGTTAAATGATTAAAACAAAGAAAAGAAAATGAATGCATGCACACAGTCATTGAATTTGAATATTGATGAATAGCTACAAGACAAAGTAGAAGTTAGAAATGAAACGGATAAAGAAGAGTGAGGGAAATCAGACGCAATACACGAATTTATTGTCTCCGGACAGCTAATAGGCTAGTTCTACTATGACAATGGAAAGTAAGAACCCCATGCGCATTGCTTAATCCAGCGGCCATTATCTTTAATGTGTATAACTTCTAACTTCAGTCATTTACCGTGCCTCTTGGGTGCTAAAGTTTATGAAGATTGTGCCCCAAATTGTGTAGATGATCTGCTGAAAGTATGTGATGTCATTTCAAACATGCTTCATGCTTTCTTCTTTGATAATTTGCGCGACATGGGGCTTTCTTAGATGGATACTATTATGGGTGGACCCAAGAGACATGAAAGATGGTGGGGAGTGAGTTTAGGACGTGGGTTAGGGAAGCTTACAGTTGGTAGGGAAGCTTGGGAGTTGAAGGGGGTTATTTTCTAGGCTAATGGGGGTAGGGTTTTCTCCCTAAGCTAGACTTTGTGTGTGTGTGTGTCTAGGTTAGGATGTGTGTAGGCTTGACCTAGGGGGATTCTTTGGATGTAATGGAAGTTTTCTCTTGAGTTTGAAAGCGGGTTAGGGAAGTTTGGGGCTGGTTGGGACGTGAAGGGGGGAGTTTTCTCTCGCTTAATGGGAGTAG
This sequence comes from Nelumbo nucifera, assembly GCF_055504915.1. Lineage (NCBI taxonomy): Eukaryota > Viridiplantae > Streptophyta > Magnoliopsida > Proteales > Nelumbonaceae > Nelumbo > Nelumbo nucifera. The sequence goes on along the minus strand of NC_142649.1, from coordinate 138,927,068 downwards.
AGTTCTCTCACTCAGCTATATTGTGTGTCTAAAATGTGACAAAGGGGGGGTATTTATAGATTTTTTAGAAGGGTTCTAGAAGAGAATGGAGGGATGAGATAGAGAGCCTAGAAAGATCAATGGTTGAGGTTTAAAGGGTTTTTGGAGGGAAATTGATTTAGGGAAGGGGCTGTCAAGACAGTTTTGAGAGAGATCCTCTCAACCAATCAAGACAATAAGTGGAAGATTTCATCAATTTACCTAAATTGGACATTCCAAGTTTAGGTGATTGGATTGACTGATTGGGGGCTCCTACCTGGTCAAATCTTGGATTTTAAGATGGTTTTAGAGGTTGAGATGAAGGATATGGCCATGGGATGCCCTAGGTTCGAAGTTGTTGTGAAGAGGATTCCAAATAGAGGGTACAGATCGAATCTACTTTCGGGTCTCAAGATGGAAGGGTTAACGGTGTCAAAATTGGATGATCTTGGTACCATTGGACTTGGAATTTTGATATCTGTCATCTATAAGATTGGATTTCAAATTTCATGTGGCATAGGGTTCAGGATCAAAAATGATCCCGATTGGACGATCGGAATTAGTTTCGATTTTGGGTCTTGAGATGAAGGGGTAAACGGTGTCGGATTTGGGTGATCTTAGTGTTGTCAGACTTGGATTTTTGGGTTTTACTACCTATGGTGTTGGATTTCTGATTAGACGTGAAATGAGGTTCATGATCAAAATGACTCCGATCGGATGATCGGAATTGGTTCCGGCTTCGGGTTTTAAGATGAAGGGATAAATAATGTCAGATTCGGGTGATCTTGGTGTTGTTGGATTTGAATTTTTTGAGATCTAAGTACCTATGGTTTTTTATGTCTGATTTGACGTGAGATGAGGTTTATGATCAAAATGACCCTAATCGGATGATTGAAATCGGTTTCAACTTTGGGTCTTAAGATGAATGGGTAAATAGTGTCAAACTTGGGTGATCTTGGTGTCTTTGGATTTGGATTTTTGAGTTCTACGTATCTATGGTCTCGGATTTCTGATTTGATGTAAAATGAGGTTCATGATCAAAATGACTCCAATCGAACGATCAAAATCGATTTCGGCTTTGGGTGTTAAGATGAATGGATAAATGATATTGGATTTGGATGATAATGGTGTCATTGGATTCAAATTTTTGGGCTCTACATAGATATGGTCTTAGAAGTAAAAGTGATTTTCTCTAATTCCATCTATCAAAGGTACACCTCTTCATAGGTGGGTATACTCGTTGGCAACAACATGGCAAATTCTCTTTTGCTAGTAATTCAGTGTTGTTCAAACCGCTTTTTCATATTCTGTCAGATCCTTTGGAAGTCGAATGTTTCTTCTGATATATCATCTAAGATTGGGACAAACTGTTCCAAACCGGCGAAAAAATCGCAATGGCACGTAAGTAAGGAGTAGTCCCCAATAGTCCTGCCCACACCAAACGATGTCGATATTTTGAAGCCAACCTTAGTTGCTCACAACCATGTTGTAGGGATTAACCAGTGTGGATGATATCAAATACACAATACCGAATCCACTTTAATTAACCGTTGAACTTCGTCAAAAAAGGCAAATGCAAGATTAGCCAAAGCTTGTGTAGCACATGTAAGGATACTTGAAATGGCCAACTTCTTTTAATATGCGATAGAGATAGACTCCTCAATATTTGTGCCAACGCCAACATCATGGGTACCAACTGTACCATAGTGGGTTCCTTCCCAAATGGTTGGAACTGCTTCAATATATTTGCGACCACAAAATGGAAAACTAATTCAGCACATTTTTGCCGTGTGTTGGAAATATTTCTTAATGATGATATCATCATTTCGGATATTATCATGGAGGAATATTTTAAATACACGGCGAAGATGTATTATGAGACGTGTAGAGGCAGTCTTGTAGAGGGTTGATTTGAATTCCGCAAAATATCCTCGTTAATCTATTGGCTAGTGATTGCCATCAGCAAAAATGCAATTAAATTTTCAACCCCCTTCTAATCATTAATAGTCTCCCTATAAATCACATCCTAGCCGTGAATTTAGCATTAATCCATTCAGACCACCCCTAGTCTACTAGTAGCTCCACCTAGGGGTGGTCTGAATGTTCATCTGGCATATCAATACTCGTCTTTCTACAGCGTAAGAAAGACGCCAATTCATTTCGAGAACCGGACCTCAGATACGGGAAGATAATCTGATCCCTGAGCGGCATGTACAACAAGAAGGCCATCTCTTTTACCGTAGGATAATTGGTGTTTACCAAAATGAAAGACCATGGACTTGTGGTCCCAACATTGGAAGGCTGCTTTCAATAATGGCCAATCAAGTTCAACACGGGCTAGGTCCATGTTGGCCCAATATATAGTTCCTATCAACTTCGCCAGTCGCCACCTCATCCCCCTTCTCTACAATGAGCCGAGGCAAATGTGTGTGGCAACCCTGCTATTCAGGTAAATCTTCAAGCATGCTCCCTCTGAGACAACAACTTAAAGTTGGTACGTAATGTATAAGGGATCCTTTAAACTCTTCACTGTCTCTTCATTCAAACTAGGAGGTTTGTTTCATTATTATTATTATTATTTATTTTTCCTTTTGGATTATATATTATATCGTTATTGCTTTGCTCTTATTCGGATTTTTATTATTATTCTTACTAGTTACTTCCTGTAGGCATGCTCATTAGAGAATTATATTTGTCTACCTCTTTCTCTCTCCTTTATCCTTCTATTGAATTTTAGTTATTATTTATCTTTTTTTTTTGTTTTCTCTCCTTTTTATTTTTATTCCTTTTTATACAATTTTTGTATTTCTATTTTTACTATTTTTTTTAATTTCTTATTTTATTATTTTTTGTTTTGATTTTTCATATATTTTTAATTTTTATTTTTAATTGTTATATTATAACCTTTTGTTGTCTCATTTTCATTTCCTCTTTTACCCCTTTTTTTAGAAATTTTTTATTTCTCTTTTTTCTTTCCCTTTAATTACTTTTTTTTCTCTCTTTTAATTTTCTTTTTTGATTTTTTAATTTTTTTGAATTTGGATTTTTCATTTGCTTTTTAATTTCTTTATCCCTTTTTTTGGAATTTTGATTATGTCATATATTTTATTTTTTATTTTTCCCCTTTTTTTACTTTTTTCTTTTCTATTTTAATTTTTTTTACAGCCACATCCTAGTCTATTAGTAGCCCCCCTATAAACTACATCCTGCCCATGAATTTGGCATCAATCCACAGTCAGGATTCAGTCCACCCCTAAAAATCTTAGCTCCACACTAGGGGTGGACTAAACGGTTAAAAGCTCTTTTATTTATTATGATTTTTTATGTTTGACTTTATGCTTTTTTATATAATTTTTATATATCTTATCCTACTATTCAATTGCTATTGTATTTTTATTGCTCTTGAAATTTCACCTTTTTTTAATTTTTCTGATTTTTTTATTTTATGTTATTATTTTTTTGTGGGCCCCACAAGGGATATGCAAGCAAAACAAGCTAAGTCGTTGATTTCCTAACTGACTAGACTGCCACGTGGAGTGAGATAAATGAGAGGGGGGTTATCATCTAGTTCTAGACTCCAACAAGGTAAATAACCTTCAAACCTCCACCCATTAAACAAATGGGCTTCTCAAATTGGTTGTTGGTTGAGGGATTTAGCACAGCATACACGTACATTGGTCCCGAGGCTTAAGCATACGGGCCTCTCCTATGGGACATTGGGATGCTAAATCTAATGCAAGATGATGTGTGCAGAGTGTGTATAAGCATATAGAGAAATAGCATAAATAAAGCAATAAAGAACTATCTAATAATTATCAGAAAATAAGAAATTGTTATTCTAACAAAATGAAATCAATCAAAAAAGCATGCATATATACAAAAGGCAATCAAGCCAAACATACCACATGTGGGCCCTACCTATGGTCTAAGAACACTCCAATGGAATTGCCAATTTGTGAGCATTAAAAAATGACTCACTTGGGCTGAAAATGGAATCGCCATGCATCAGTTATGGAAATGGAAGTGATGGAACCTCCAAGAATGGCATCAAAATCAATCGTTGTTTTTTTAGTGACTCCAAGGCCCAGGCACTAATTACACCGGTCCAGGTAAAGTTAGGATGGGAGAAGGAATGGATTAGGCACCCCTCTCCTGGGTTCAATAGATGGGGTCCACATGGGTCTCTACAATAGCAAATACACAACCAATCAAATAATTGCAAAAAATGTAAAGAAAAGCTAACACAAAAGATGGTCTACTCTAAATATTTACCTTTTTTATTATTATCTTCATCTTTTTTTAGATTTTTTATTTTTTTATTTTTTTTATTTTATCAATTCTTTATTTTGGTTATTTTCTTATTAACTCCTTTTAGCATATTTGATTACTAATTATTTATTGGCTTACGTTTTTTCACCGACTTTCCTCAACCCGATAGTACATCCTAACTACCTAACAACCTAATAGGATCTATAGATAAACCTATTATCCTTTTTTCATATAATCATGTATCCTTTATTTTGCAATGTTTTTATTTCAAAACTATTTTTCTTCTAGTAACCATTAGCATTCCCCTTCATTCCGATATGGGAAAAACTACTAATCCCTCCCTTTTCTTCTTTTTCTTACATCAGTCTTCATTTTTATATAGGACCTACTCATTCGGGAATGAAAATCTATACCTAAAAACTTTATACTGAGGATCATTGCTAAGTGCTTCCTAGCATCACCGAATGTAGTTCCTATCAGTCCAAAATGAAGAGAGTATCATGCACCTGCGTGGAGGCATCGAACTCAGTTGCTTAGGACTCTTCTTGGTGACTGTGTGAAGATTGCTTTCTTTTTTGCTTCTTGCCTCATTAGAAGATCACGATGGGTTGAAACTGTAAGACCATAATCGGCATGGGTGTGAGGCGTCTACGTTTGTCGGTCGTGCCACGTACAGGTATCGTCATCATCCAGCACGAGACGGGCATCGGTGTCGCCCGATCGTGGCCGTGCGCGAAACGACGTGGAGGATCGTCCTGTTTGGGTCACTCCTAACCCAGAGTTGACGGGCGAACCGGTTTGTTCCTTTGACGTTGTTTCACCTCCCCCTCAATAGGCTGCTATGTACGATCACCGACACAGGGGACTCTAACCTTATAGCCCCCCTCGAAATATGGTACATCTCGGAAAGATACCTCACTTGCTCTTTGTCGAGATCACTATCAAAACCGGAGTGGGGGAAATGCATCAGCATCACACCTTGGCCTTCGGCATCGACCCGCTCTTTAGGAGTAGGTTCTTCAGCTTCCTCTGGATCCACCACATCAGAAAGCACTGGAGCATTCCCCGTAGCGTCAACCCTCGGCCTCGTGGAGCCAATACTTTCATCGGGATAATCCCTGCCCTGTTGGTCGCGCTTGGCTCCTTCGGGGGCAATCCTCTCCCTCAGTACCTGGACGCCAAGTGCTCGAAGAGAGCTCTAGAATTCACTGTTGTCACTCCCACTATTGTACGAGGTGGAAGAGGAACTATTATTGCACTCAAGTCGTGGAGTTCATAGCACTCAGGTCCAGAATCCGAGTACGACATGGTTTGAACTTTGAAGGAAAGAGTCCTTTACCCAATGTTTGAGTGAGAAAAGAAAGCTTAAGGAATCAGCTGGTTGGTAGCCGAGATCTCTAGGATCATAAGAAAAAACTCAAGGATCGAGCAGATGGGGAGGACTCACTCAACCAGCATCCCTATTTAAAGGAAAATCTATGACTCATATCGCTTTGATCCAACGGCTGTAGTATCGCTGACCTAATAGCCCAAACCAACGCATTACATGTGGCCTCGACCTCAAGGAGATGAAACAACGTCAAAGGAATAAATCGGTCCGTCGTCGACTCCAGGTCAGGAGCAACCCAAACCGGGCAATCCTCCATTCGTCTCGCACATGGCCACAACCAGGGCGACACCAACGCTCGTCCCACGCATGGACCCACGTTGGATGACGATGACACCCGTATGGGGCGCGTCCAATGAATGTGGATGCCTCACACCCGCGTTGGCCACGGTCCTGCGTTCTCAGCCCATCGTGATCCTCCAATGAGGCGAGAAGCAAACAAGGAAGCAGTCACCATAGAGTCGCCAAGAAGAGTCCTCAGCAATCGAGGCTAATGCCTCCATGCAACTACATGATAATCTCTTCAATTGAAGCCGAGGTCTCTACCCAACACGCCACCCGATGCCTCCACACAGCTACATAGTACTCTCTTCGGCCGAGGTTGAGGTCTCCCCACAATGCACCATCCGACCTCAGCCACTACGACCTTGGGAGTGGGGGCAAGTGATGTAGATGTACTTGGCAGGCCTCGAATCATGCCACATGGTATCGACCAAATGGAATCCTGGCCGCACATCTCTAACTGCCTCCAACAACTCAAGGCAAGCTCAGCTATAAAAGGGGGTGCTCATCTCAAGGTAAAGACACTCTCTTGCATTCACAATCCCAAGAGAATTCTCCTTAACTATTAAGAACTAAGCTCTGAGCCCTCATCTCAAGCCTGGTCCAACCCCTCTTTTGGCACTTGGCTAACTTGATTGCCAGTGCTGGAGTCTCCACCCCTAGGATAACACCTGGGGCCTCTGACATGTACTCTTTTCCTGCTTACAGGTCGGACCCATCGGCATCGAACACTAGCAAAATTCCCTTGTTTCCCTTGGCCCCATCTTTGGCAGCAACAATTAAAATATTATTTTATTTATTTAAAAAATCATCATAAATGTCTTCATTCAATCTTTTCTTTTATTATTAAAATAGTATAAAAGGTAAAATAGTCAAAACTCATCATTCATTATACAATAACTAAATTAATCGTAAAGAAGTGTTATTCGAATTCATCCATTATAATATTTGAATAATCCAAATTTGATTCGATTAAGTCGAATCTTGAATTTGGATTCGGATTTTGAATATCGTTTACACCCCTAATTAGATTTGGAATCCCATTGTTCTATTAGGAGAGAGTCTGATACACTTGGGCCATTGGGACTAAGAACCCAGTGAAGCCAATGGAAAGCTCCGAACTAGTCACCAACCTGAGAAGCTCATATGGGTGGAAGTTTGAAGACTGGTGACCTTAGACATGGATCTAGGTGTCGTACCCAAACCTCATGTATCACACACCACATGTCAATCTAGTCATTTAGGGTGTCAGCCACCTCCACTCTCTTTGCCTACTTGCCCCTTATGGGGTCCACATAAAATCATAACATAAAATAAAAAATCAATTAAAATAAATAAAAAGTCAAGAGTCCAATAAACCTAAAATAAAATGATAAAAATAAAAATATATAATAATAAATAAAAAATAATTGTTTGCATTAAATGTAAGAGTGATTTTATTATAGCATCAAGGATGGTACCGACTGTTTGGCTAGACATATGGCCACTCATCCAAAAACTAATAATAATCAAAATCAATCACAAATTGGGTGTGGTGTTTTGGATAATTTTCAATATTTTTAATAAAAAATGAGGCAAGAATTAGGTAAATATATTGCACATGTTGAACAACCATTTTTATTAGTTGAAGACCCTAGGTTAGAAAGAATTTTACAACAATTAGTAATCTCCTAATTTAAAAAGGTTTCTATACATTTAGAGCATATGCTTTAAAATTTTTTATTCATATAAACAAAATTTAATTTTAAATTTTCCAACTCTTATTCTAAAATTGAACTTACATCACTTCCAAATATAATATAAGTTATATTTATGTTATGAGGCATTTAATTGATGAACATTGGCTTTTATAAAGAAGAATTTTAAGTTTTACAAGACTTGAATGACCATATACTAGTTCAATAATTTCTAAAAGTATATTAAATACTTTAAATACTTATGAAATTGAAAATAATTTTTTTTTCTATTAGTTTTGGTAGCGCCAGTACTGATTCAATATTAATTAAAAGTATGTTTAAATGGTAAATTATTTCAATTAGATGTGCATGTCACATATTAAATTTATATGTTTGAGATGCTTTAAATATTATTTCTTCTCGTGTTTCTAAAATTAGAAATTATAGTATATATTAGAAGTTCTGGTATAAGAAAACAAGAATTTAAATGTTTATATCAAAATATAGTTTAAAATATAGAAATTTTCTATTAAATGTTCAACATAGGTGGAATTCCAACTATTCTATGCTAGAAAGTTATATTTCTACAAAGAAATTCTTACTAATTACAATGTGTATAAAAGATTTTTACAATTTTTTTATCATACAACAAATGCATTTTCGGGTGTTTATACCCAACTTCTTTTATTTTAGTTAATCAATTATTTATAATTAGTGAATGTTTTTTAAAATATAGAAATAATTTAAAATTTTAAAATATTATTAATGTAATGGTAGTTAAATTTAAAAAATATAGAAAAAATACTTATCCTCTATATTGCTTAGTTGCAATATTAGATCTTAGGATTAAGATGTTAAAATATTATTAACACGCCTCACCACCGATCTCACATCCACATCCCACCATTGTATTGGGAACATCTTTCATGAATAATAAATAGGAAAAATTCCTAAACAATAATACCCTAAACTTTGGGGGTTGTGTTAAGTCAATCCTTAAACTTTAAAACATGACTCTATAATGCCGTTTCAAATTTTGTTTAATAGGTCATTGTCAATAACAATCTATTAATGAATAAGTGAAATGATAAAACTACCCCTAAAATGCCATCTAATATTCTTTATCTACCACTTCCACATAAACCAATTCAAGAACATAGTGGCTTGAATTGATAGAATTTCAATCCCAGCATTCATTCTCAACAGCGATCATCAAACCTTGCCAAGACATAGAGTGTTCGTCATCAAATATTCGAAAATCTGAGCACCAAGAACTGCCATAGTAGCGGCTTTAATCATTGTCGTTTCAAAAGCCACTCAACAGTAAGAGTTCACATGTGCGCCCCAACAGCACATCCCACCTTGTATTAGAAATATAGAATTCACATGTGCGCGCCCCAACGGCACATCCCACCTTGTATTAGAAATATAGGATTATAACGATAAAGGGCAATTTTTGAGCCCTAATATCAATTAAAATAATTCTTTTAATTAAATTTTTAAAATAAATTAAGTTTTTAAAAAATATATTAAATTCATCTTCTTCCTCCTCCAAACCACTTTTACCCAGTCCCATAAACCTCAATCACCACCGTCCGCTAACATCCGGCAACCTCCGATGCCTCCACCCACCTCCGCCTTCGCCCAAACCCCCTTTTTTTTTATAAATATGTGTCTATTTTAAAATACATAACAGAGCTTTTCCACCATGAAAATGTAATAGTAAAGCTTCAACATTTACAGTACTGTAAGAAGTAAGATCCTTGATTAACAAGAACAATAGGAAAGGAGGAAAGAAGGAACAGAGAGAGAAACCAGAAAAGAACAATAGGGTTCCGATAGATTATGTATCAAGGCCTTGAGAAAGATTCATAATTCAGTGTACCGAATGAGTTCCAATTGTCGTTTGATGAATCCGATTACAACATCATTAAATGATCGTTGGATGGGATGGCTTCCAAGCCTTAGAACTCCTCCGGTTGCCATGCCAAATTTGGCATAGCTGGGGCTTCCCACCAGAATGCATTTTGAGCGGTTCCATCACTAACTAAAGGTTGAAACCCAGAACTACTGTTTGATTCCTGAATTGCGAACTGTGAAATTTGCTCCTGTTATTGCTTGCAGTCAAACTCAAGTTGACCTGGAAACAGCCGCAAAGGTTCTTTAATCAAGTGGACATTGATGGCCAGATCCGTCTGGCTCTGCCGGTCCACAACATTTGAATTATCTGCTAATTCATTCGAATTGGAAGAAGTGGAAATGTTGAGAGACACATCGACCTCTTTTTGGCTTGAAAATTCAGGTGTAACAAGTTCAGAACCCAAACTTGAATTCTGAGTCAAGAACTTGGCAAAAACAACGGCAAGATCGATGTTTGAAGCATCTGTGGCTGCTGTTGTCGGCACCACCGTTGAATTCGCAACCGATGACGAGCCATCTCCAGAAAAACCGAGGGAGATGGAGACGGCTTTGGTCGATGGAAACTTTGAAGATTTCGCTCGATGGGTTATCGACAACTGCCACAAACTGGTACATTTGGTAGAGATCCACCTTTGGTCCAGTACCTTCGACAACCCTTACAGAAGTATCGAGGCTGTGATAGGTTGTAGTTGTTATAGTAACAGAATTTTGTGTTTGTAGAGGCGCATGGAGGGCAGTTGGGAGCTACTTCGACGGTGGGCTTCCATCTGTCATCCATCACCGAGGATCTGGATGAGCATGGGAGCATTTTATTACCTGATGTGAACATCATTTATGACCACAACTGACAGGAAGGGGGAATATAAAAGGATATATGGACTTGAGAACTATGGTAGGGGAACATTGGAGGAGAGCGGAATTGTTGATACTATGAGCCGTGGTCGGTTCGTAGCCTCGTAGGGCTGGGGCGGAGGTGGGTAGAGGCGGCGTTGCCGGAGGTGGACGGAGTTATTATCGGAAGTTGTTGGAGGCGGCGGTAACGCTGATACATGGTGGTCATTGAAGTTCATGAAACTAAGGCGTAAGTGGTTTGGAGGAGAAAAAAGAAGAATAATGTATTTATCTTTTTTTAATATATTTTTTAAAAAATTAATCTATTTTAAAAATTTTATTAAAAGAATTGCTTTTATTAATATTCCTTAACAACTATAATATCTCTAATGACAAATACGGGTGACGATGAAATATCATCGGGTGATGCTCCTTAAGATATGCTGTGGGGCGCTAATGTGAGTTCGTTAGCCACTCGTTCTATTCCACTGCTCCTGTACTCTGTACAATGATCGTGGTCCGCTCTGTCTTGTGGTCAAGACTCCTACAGCGTGTTGATTGGCAGGATACTTTCTTCAGTCATTCGTGGTCACAGCCGTAAATTCTCCGGGCACCTACCCACCATTGGTTCAAACTTCCAAGTGGGCTCTCGTTTCCAACTTGGACGTCTATTTTCTTTTCTCTTCTTTTGTTTCATTATGAAATTAGAAAAATCTATAACTATCAATAATAAATGTGGTAATTAATCCGATGGTATTCATCAAAATTCACGGTTTTGATAGGTTAAAGTTACTTGTATGATACGTTTCCAGGCAATATAGACTTATGTCTTTTTTGGGACAATTCCAAAATAGTACCTTGAAGTTTAGGATTGTATTAAGTTAATATCCCAAATTTAAAAGGTGTCATTGTACTATTCAAATTTTCAAAAATTGTTAACTTTGTCCTCGCCGATAACCAAATGTTAATTAGCTTACAAAAGAACATAAATATTCTTTTATTTAATTTTCTTTATCTATCACATCCACATAAACTTCACCAGATTATTTAAAGGGGGTAATAGCATATAAGGACAACTTTTGAGATTTAATATTAATAAAAGTAATATTTTTAAAAATTTTCAAAAATAGGTTAACTTTTTAAAAATAATATCAATAAAAGTAATATTTATCATTTTCTTATTGCCATTTGTTCACCAGCACCACCCGCCACCACCATCCACTGCCACCCGCCGCCGCCGCCACCCATCTCCGCCTCCGCCTCCGGCAATGTTGTTGGAGGTGGCTGGAGGCAAAGGTGGCAGCGGTAGCGCTAGTGGTCATTCTTCTGCCCAGCACCACCACCGCTGCCACCACCTCTGTCTCCACCCACCTCCAGCAACGTTGCCGGAGGTGGAGGCAGAGGTGGCGACATTGGGCAGAGAAATGACTACCAGCACCGCCGCCGCCACCTCCGGCAACGCTGTCGAAAGCGGAGGCAGCGGCTGGCAGCAGCGGACGGTGGTGGCAGGCAAGGGAGGGCGGCGTTGATGAACAAATGACAAGAAGAATGATGAACAGTATTTTTGCCCTTTATTGATATTATTTTTAAAAAGTTAACATATTTTTAAAATATTATTTTTATTAATATTAAACCCCAAAAGTTGCCCTTATATGCTATTATCCCTTTAAAGACACTTCTATTCGTCGAGACACTTTGCAAAATGCCCTTACTCACCACAATTGCAACAAGTCGCAGAGGTTGGTGAAGTTACAAGCGGGATATCAGGGACTTGGAGGAGCTGCTTTCCAAGTTAAACCCCATGGCTGAAGAATTTGTTCCTCCTTCCCTCGTTAACCATGGATCAGGGAGTGGCCTTTTCATGCTAACAACTTTCTCCTGTCAATCTGTCACTTAATATTTGGGCTATGAAATTGAGTTGCAGAAGTGAGCGCTCGAAGGGGTTCTTCCTAGTGTTGCAGAAGTGAGCGCCTGGATTTGCAAGAGCTGGGGTGGGAAGAACAAAACAGAGGTAAGGCTGATGTATGCTTCATGTTTCGAAGGAAACAAAATGGTTTGAAATAAAGCAGCGAAGCAATGATCCAAAAGTTAAAGAAAAAATAACAAATCAAATCTGTATAAAGAAACAAGTAAACTAAAATCTATTTTAGGACCAAGCAGGACTCAAGATCCTCTTGTTTGTGGAGTGCAAACAAAGAAGACATCATGTTTTCGAAAGACTACCCAAATTAAAGGGGTGTTCTATCTTCTATGATTAAAAAAAAAAGATAGAAACAAATACAATTGTCATTTCAGAAAAACAATTGTTTTTTTTAGATGTTGCGTTTGTTTTTGTTTTAAGAAACAAAATCTTGCATATTACCGAACAGCCATTAAGTTGTACACAAATAAACAACTTATAACTATAATTGTGATAGGGGAAAAACCTTATACATTTCCAAATTCTTTATCCATTTCATTGTTCAAATTATAGCAATTATAACTACCATACAAGCACATAGGGGGAAAGAATAAGCCGAATACCGAACTGGGAATTGGAATTCTGCATTTCCCGAAGAATTTGAGTGCTTTTCATTTGCTTTAAAAGAACAGAGACCCAATCCCATCACGCATGTGATCTTAAAGTTATGAAACAATACAATGTTGATTTAACTACACAACGAGTTCTTCATCCAATCAATAAGAAAATCCATATTGACAACGGTAGAAAAGTTCTTGAACTTGAATTACGGAAAGCAAGCTCATACATAACAAAATCACAGAAAAATATACACTCAATTTCTTTATGGTTTCCAACTAGGAATATAGAATTGAGATGGTTAGCTTTGCATAGTTAATGTTGCTAACTGTGTTTGGTTATAATTCAAATTAATTTGCACAAATGCAAAACTATACCAGTGCAAATGATTTGAGTATAAATTTTAATCTATTTCTGTTTCAGATTTTAGCTTATTTTGTTTGATTACAATACAAATAAAAACATAAAGCAGAATAAAATAAAATCCAAAACAAAATTAAACAAGAATTTTCATTTTTTTCATTTGCATTCTCATACATTTATACTAACACAAATAAATTTACACTGCAACTAAAAACAACTTAAAGGACAAAACTCTTGAGAGGGTCTACTTTTCACTTCATGCGGTTGAAAGTCTATAGGATGTATAGAAGTTCGAACTACAAAAGAGGACCACAGAGGTGGGGGAAGCATTATCCAACCAAAGACACGATGAGGTCGGTTTTTACGAAAAACACAGAGGTAAGGCTGATGTTAGGGAGTCGGTTTTTGTTTATTTCGAATTCAGATCTGGAGGCAGTGAAAACTTCAAGAGGGGCTCAGTCAATTTCAAACAGTTTGGGTGGTTCAATAGAACTCGAGCTTGGAGAAAAGATCGGTTTTGAACACAAAACTAGTGGTCGGTGTGCACACCAGTTATGACTTTCTGAAATCTATTACGGTGGAGGTTGCAGGGGCAACGGTGTCTATTTTAATTGCTAAGGTAAAAGATAACAAATAATGTTTTTATTGAAAGATAGTTTTAACATTTTAAAAATTTTTGAAGTCATACGGATACAAATAACTAAAGAACTATTAAAGATAGAGACTAATTTGATAGTTTTTAAAAGTATGAGTATTACAGTAGCACATTTTGAATGTGAAGTTCGGCAGGTTGGAACCTGTTTTCCAGTTTGAGTTCAACGGGATCAAATCCGAAGAATTGGAGCTGCGTTCATGGCAAGATGAGCAAGAACAAACATAGCGTTCATATGATTTCAGTAGCTTTACATTGACGTCACTATCCAAGGACCTAACTGGAGCGGGTTTTGATATGTTCCAGCATATCTAAACTGTAATTTCGTCACTATGACGGGGATGGTATTCCGTTTGGCGAGGAAACTTCGACAAACTTATACCAGAAGTTCAATTTTCCTTTTGCGTCTTGTGAGGGTTGACTGATGGGATAGCTCATGGTGAGCTCAGAGGTCCTCTCGCCAGCTCTTTGATCGGGATTCCGACCTCTCTGACGTACTTGGGGTCGGCAAACCTGTGCTCGCAATAGAGTTCTAGAACGAGGTGGGCTTGGTCGTTCGGATGACAGATTCATGGATATTGAATTTCATCTGGAAATCCCAGAAGGGATTGGTGTCGTTGTCATTGTCAGTGGGCGTTTGTTGCTTAGAATCTGGGTTGCTGTTGACCGGCAATGCAAAGTTGCAAACAAGGAGCTCTTTGACAGAGCCGGTGAGAGGACTTCTCTTTTTGTGTGACAGACTGGTAATCGAAATTAAGGAGCTCAACGGGAGGAATTTTCTTTTTGTTTGACAGACCGGCAATCCATATTAAGGAGCTCTTTGTTTCTTTGTCTCGGATGGCAGATTTTTTCTTTTTCCAGCAAGGTTGGTAAGATTACAAAAATATTTTTCGGTGAGATGCATTTTTGGATCAATTAGGTTTCAAGAAAAAATGGTATGAAAAAGAAAATAAAGAAAATTTAGTGGAATATTTTGGTAATTTAATGCTTTTCATCATTAACTTAACGATGAAGGAGTATTTATCGCAATATAAAAGCTTAAAGGGTCTTTGTCGCAAATTAAAGAATTTGGGTTTTTTTGTCACTGACCTCATAATAAAGGATAAATTTTTCCCAACCTAAACCGCGAGGAAGCAGCTGATCGAGGTTTTTTTTGTTAATTAACGTTCGTTGCTTTAGGAGACTAAGCATACGGGAAATATTACCGATGTGCGGCTGGATGCTGGACTGGCTTTGAGGAGTTTACATCTGCGCCCCACAACGTCCCACAGTACATTCTCGCCGTATATTGGGAACATCTTCGGGTGATAGTACTAATTTTGATGATGTCATCATTGGGAGATATTTTCAATACACGGCAGGGATGTGTTGTGGGACACTGTGGGGCACAAATCTGAGAGAGTTCGGGCAGTTCGCATATTTTTTGTTTTTGTACTTTACTCTTTTTTAACAAAGAAAAATAGAAAGATCTAGTTAGATCAAATTAGAAAGATCCATATTTTATTGGGCATACTAGTGGGGACCCATGCTATGCACGGGATTTGTTAAAGAAAGCTAAACAATAAAACACATAAGAGTATACAATTGTTTTATATTTCTAACTTTTTAAATAATAATTAATTATTTATATTTTATAATACTTTTAATAACTTTTTACAATACAAAAATAACAATAATCTATTTCAGTTAAGCTTGTTCATCGAACTGATGAAACCAACCAATCTGACCAACTCGACCCAAATTGCTCAGTTTCTAATATTTCCGGTTGAAATTGGGATCAGTTTCGCTGTGGCCATTTGTAAATTGATCAAAATCGAATGACCCAATCATAAATATATATTAATATTTTTATATTTTAAATATAATTTTTTAATACAGGAAGGTGGGAAAATTCCCATATTTCTTAGTCTCAAATATTTTTATATTATAAATTTAATTTTTAATAATATTAATGTAAATTTTTAAATTTAAAATTAATTTTTCAATATAATCTTTTAAACCAATTGAGAAAACCGAAAATCAACCCAAACCAATACAACCCGATTTAGTTGGTTTTCACTAATGGTCAATAGATTTAGGGTAACCCGCTCCCTAACCTGACCATGCCAATTTGGTTGGCCAAATAGCCCACAACCAAACTAAACCAGGTCATGATCAATACTCCTAATTTCATCTAAATTAATATTTTAATATCTAATAAATAAAAATAGTTTAATATCTGATGAATCAATTTTTTGTGCTAAGTACCTCATCATTTGGTCTACTTCCAAGTGGCCGATGACTCAAAGGCCGAGGTGAACTTTTGCTAGATGAGGACCTGGATGCCGAGCTAACCAGGCCGAGCTGGGGGCAGATTAGGTGCCGAGTTAACTGAGCCGAGCTGGGCAGGTTAGGTGTCGAACTGACTGGGCTGAGCTAGGCAGGTTAGGTGACGAGTTGACCAGAGGGCCAAGCTGCCTAGTGGCGAGCTGGATTGATTGTTGAGCTTCGTAGTTCTTTAGAGACCTGTAAGGAATCAATGTTAAAGGACCTGGGGTGGCTAACACGGCGAGGTCGCTCTGATGCTTAAGTCAGTACTCTCATAGTAGACTGCGATCTAAAAATCACAAAGTATGAGAGCTAGAATATGCTTACTTGCCTCCCTATGCCATTGGGGTTGGTGCCTTTATATAGGCATTGTTTGGCGTGGGCTTCACGCACCGCATCCGAGATTTCTGACAAGTCGTTTAAGTGGTCCGAGATTCCCTGAGGTAACCGCCATGCACGTTGACCACCCTCTGGATCGTTCGGCACGTGGTCCAACTTCCAAGGATCGTGGGAGTGTTAGGATATGCATGCCAAATTTGTCGGTGAGCACGTTTCGCAGGTCGCCAGGTTGGCGCCTGTGCCAGGCCGCCAGTTCAGCGCCAAGGCCAGGTTGCTAGGTTGCGCCAGGGCCAGGCCGCCAGTTTGCGCCTGGGCCAGGCCGCCAAGTCGGTGCTCGTGCCAGGTCGCCAGGTCACGCCTGGGCCAGGCCGCCAGGTCGGTGCCCGTGCCAGGCCGCCAGGTCACGCTTGGGACAAGCCGCCCGGTGGGACACCATCAACTTGGCTAAGGCAAGTTGTTGCCTACGTGGTTCCAGGTGTCACCTAGTTGTTCTGAGGTGCCATGTGTCACAATATCATTGGTGGGCCAAATCTGCCCTCATCTATATCCAATAATTATTAAAAATTTATAGTGAAAATGCACAATAATTAAAAAAATATTGATAATAAAAATAAAATAATTGCAATAATCACAAAAATACTAAAAATACTAAAAAATATATTAAGTCAGTCAATAAATATTGTAATCTCAAATAATAGTTTAATCTCTAATAAATATCAATGAATAAAGTACAACAAAAATACAGTAAATACAATAAGTATAATAAATTTAATTTAAATAGTTAAATAACAGTAGTTTAATATCCAATAATTATTAAAATTTTTTTGTTAAATAACAAAACAAATATAGATTTATACATAATTATTGAAAATATATTTATCAAAAAACTATAAATAATTTCTGAAAATACAATAAATATTAATTTTAGTATATTAAATATATAATAAATATAGATTAAGATTTTAAAATCATTATTAATGAATACTATTTTTTTGAAAATTATTTTTCTAGAATTATTAATTGATATAAGTGAAATTGGTTATTGAAAATATTATTTAGTTATTTAAATATATCCTTATTTAAATTTTTATAATTTTAATTATTAATTGAATATAATAATCTATAAAATTATAATTTATTCTATTATTACATAATTTCATTATTAATTTTGTAAATTTTAAATTATTATTAATTTTAATATTATGTTATGATTTTTTTATTTTAAAATTTTTAATTTATTGCATAATTTTGTTACTTTAACTATTTAAAATATAGTTATGTTAAATATTATGTTATTTAAAATATTTAGTTATTAATATTTAAATAGTATATAAGATATTTAAAAATACTCATTATTTGAGTTTAAGATATTAAGTTATTGAAATATTAAGAATAATGTTAAATTTCTGTTATTTGAATAACATTTATTTTGAATAATCTAAAAAATCACAATTTATATTGTTAGTACATAATCTCGTGATGAATTTTGTAAAAACCATTAATAATATGAATATTATTAAATCTATTTTAATTATTTTTTTGTGTTTTTAATAAATATTTTAAAGTTTATACTATTATTACATAATTTCATTATTAATTTTGTAAAAATATTAAATTATTATTAATTTGAATATTATGTTATGATTTTTTTATTTTATTGCATAATTCGTTATTTTCACTATTTAAAATATAGCTATGTTAAATATTTTGTTATTTAAATATTTAAATAATATATAAAATATTTATCATTATTTGAATTTAAGATATTTAGTTATTAAAATATTTAAATAATTAAACCTTTTTCTATGTAATTATTTAGCTACTTTTGGTATTTTATTATTTGAGATATTTAGTTATTAAAATATTGAAATAATATTTTATTCTTTTAATGTTAAATTTCTATTATTTGAATAACATTTAATTTGAATAATCTGGAAAATCATAATTTATATTGTTTGTATATAATTTCGTGATAAATTTTGTAAAAATATAAAACTATTAATAATATGAATATTATTAAATCTATTATAATTATTTTCTTTGCTTTTAATAATTATTCTAAAGTCTATACTACTCTTACATAATTTCATTATTAATTTTGGAAAAATATTAAATCATTATTAATTTCAATATTATGTTATGATTTTTTTTATTTTATTGCATAATTTCGTTATTTTAACTATTTAAAATATTTAGATATTTAAATATTTGAATAATATATAAAATATTTATAAATACTCATTATTTGAATTTAAGATATTTAGTTATTGAAATATTGAAATAATATTTTATTTTTTTAATGTTAAATTTATATTATTTGAATAACATTTCATTTGAATAATCTAGAAAATCATAATACATATTGTTAGTACATAATTTCGTGATGAATTTTGTAAAAGTAAAAAACTATTAATAATATGAATATTATTAAATCTATTATAATTCTTTTTGTGTTTTTAATAATTATTTTAAAACTTATACTATTATTACACAATTTTGTAAAAATATTAAATTATTATTTTTTTGAATATTATGTTTTGATTTTTTTTTATTTTATTGCATAATTTCGTTATTTTAACTATTTAAAATATAGTTATGTTAAATATTTCATTATTTAAAATATTTCGTTATTTAAGTATTTAAATAATATATAAAATATTGAAAAATACTTATTATTTGAATTTAAGATATTTAGTTATTGAAATATTCAAATAATTAAATATTTTTTATATAATTATTTAGCTAGTTTTAATATTTTATTATGTAAGATATTTAGTTATTGAAATATTGAAATAATATTTTATTTTTTAATGTTAAATTTCTATTTTTTGAATAATCTGGAAAATCATAATTTATATTGTTAGTACATAATTTCGTGATGAATTTTGTACAAATATAAAATTATTAATAATATGAATATTATTAAATCTATTATATTTATTTTTTGTATTTTTAATAAATATTTTAATGTTATTATATAATTTGTTAAAATATTTAAATAATTGTTAAAATTTTAATTTAAACTTTCTTTAGATAGATGTAGATAAAAATGGCAAAGAGGATAAATAGGAATTACAGATAATTTGGAGAGAAATTCTATAATAAATTAGAGATAAGTTAGGATATAAATAGGAATTGGAGATTATTTAGGAGAAAGTGGGGGAAGTAGTTTAGGATAAATTTTAGGAGAAGAGATTGTTGAGGAAGGGAGCATCTCATTGGTTCTTTAAAAAAAAATGACATGGAATAAAAAAATAAAAAATTCAAAAAAAGGAGAAAATTTCTTGACCGCTTTGTTTTAATATATATACTAGCGGGGACTTGTGCAATGCACAGGATTTGTTAAGCAAAAGCTAAATAATAGAAATGGTCATTTTACTAAAACACCCCATATTGTTTCATGGATTTATTAAAATCTACCCCATAGTTTGTATTTTACTAAAACACCACTTATAATATGTAATTGATTTAATCAATCTTCCATTAGATAGTGTCAACCTTAGGATGGCAATTTTCCCCATCCCGATGGGGATGCAACTTCCCCAACCCAATGGAGTCAGGGATGGGGATTGTTTTGGCGAGGCGGAGATTAATAGGAATCCCCGATCGGAGTTGGGGTCGGGGATGGGGATTGAGGTCCCCACCCCGCCCCAACCCCAACCCCGATTATGTATATGTATTATATTATTTATATTATATAATAAATATATATTATTATATGATTTATATTATATATAGATATATCAAAACATATTTAAAAAAATATTTATAATTTAAAAATTTTATTTATTTTAAGTAAATTTATTTTTCAAATAAATACTGTTATCTAAAAAAAATTTAGGGATTCGGGTCCTCGCGGGGAACCCATTCCCGTCATGGATTGGGGATAGAGGACAAATTTTATCCCCGGTGGGGATTGGGGACGGGGGTTAATTTCATAATTGGGTAGGGGACGGGGAATATGATCCCCGCCCCGAACCGGCCCTGTTGCCATTCCTAGTTGACCCTAATATTCATTTAAATAAATTTAATCAAAAGAAAATAAAAATAAAAATACCATTTTGCCCCTAATAAGACACGGGCAACCACTCTATTGGCTATATTTGGTCAATTTTGTTTCTATACAAAAAAGTGTTAAGGTTATTTTTGGAATAAAAAATCATGGACCTAATGGAAAAACAAACACTCCTTAATGAAAGATTGATTAAATAAATAAGTTGTAAAATATATAGGATATTTTAATAAAATGAAAACTATAAGATTGGTTTAAGTAAATATGTAAAATTATAAGGTGTATTCTAGTAAATGACCCTAATAGAACAGATAAGAGCATACAATTGTTTAATATTTTCAACTTTTAAATAATTAATAATTATTCATATTTTATATACTACTTTTAATGAATTTTTATAATACAAAAATAACAATAATTAATTTCAGTTAGGTTTATTCATCAAACTGATGAAACCAACCAACCCGATCAACTTGACCAGAATTAGTCGGTTTTCTAGTATTTTAGGTCAGCTTTGGTTAAAAAATTTTCCAATTCGATCAAGTTGGATCAGTTTCACTTTGCCTATTTGTAAACCAACCAAAATCGGATGACCTAACCATTGATATATATTAATATTTTATATTTTAAATATAATTTTTAATATAGAAAAGTGGGAAATTTCCCATATTTCTTAGTATAAAATGTTTTATATCATAAATTTAATTTTTAAATTTATTTTTTAACAATTGCACTGTAATTTTTAAATTTTAAATTTAATTTTTAAGTTTAAATCTTTTGAACTGATTGACCAAACAAAAAAGTCGACCCAACCCTATACAACTTGAGTGGGTCAGTTCTCATGAATGGTTAGTCAGTTTTAGCTGACCAACTCTCCAACTTGACCAGGTCCATTTGGTTGGCCAAACAACCTACAATCGAACAAAACCAACTCATGAACACTCATAATTTCAACTAAATTAATAGTTTCATATTTGATAAATAACAATAGTTTAATCTCCAATAATTATTGAAAATTTACAGCAAAAATACACAATTGTCGAAAATGTATTGATAATGAAAAATACAATAATTACAAAAATAAATAAGTACTAAAAATATATTAAATTAATCAATAAATAGTATAATCTCAAATAATAGTTTATATTAAGAGTTTAAAATTATTATTAATAAATATTAAATTTTATGAAAGTTATTTTCTCAAATTATTAATTGATATAAGTGAAATTAGTTATTTACAATATTATGTAAAAACATTAAATTATTATTAAAGTTATTTCATTACTAATTTTGTACAATATTAAATTATTATTAATTTCAATATTATGTTATAATTAATTTTCTACTTTTCAGTTTTTCTTTTTAATTTATTACATAACTTCTATATTTTAACTATTTTAAAATATAGTTATGTTAAATATTTTGTTATTTAAAATATTTAGTTATTTAAATACTTAAATAATTTGTAAAGTATTTAAAATTTAAAATATTAATTATTTATTGAATTTAATAATCCACAAAATTATAATTTATACTATTATTACATAATTTCATTATTAATTTTGTAAGATATTAAATTATTATTAATTTCAATATTATGTTATAATTATTTTTCTACTTTTAAGAAATTTTTTAAATTTATTACATAATTATGTTATTTTAACTATTTAAAATCTAGTTATGTTAAATATTTAGTTATTTGAATATTTAAATAATATGTAAAATATTTAGAATGTTTTGTTATTTATTGAATTTAATTATCCATAAAATTATAATTTATACTATTAATACATAATTTCATTAATAATTTTGTAAGGTATTAAATTATTATTAATTTCAATATTATGTTATAGCTATTTTTCTACTTTTAAGATTTTTTTAAATTTATTACATATTTCATTATTTTAACTATTTAAAATCCATTTATGTTAAACATTTAAATAGTATGTAAAATAATTATAATTTTTTTATTACTTGAATTTTATTTATTTAAAACTATTACATATTACTAAATATTTTGTTATATAATTATTTATTTTTAATGTTAAATTTTTATTATTTGATAACATTTAAATTGATAATCCGAAAAACAGAATTCAAATTATTAGTACATAATTTCATGATGTATTTTATAAAAATGTAAAATTAATTTTTGTATTTTTAATAAATTTTTTAAAGTTATTATATAATTTTGTTAGAATATTTAAATAATTATTAATTTTTAATCCAAACTTTATTTAGAAAGAAATAAATAAAAAGTGGGGGAGAGGAAAAATAGGAATTAGAGATAATTTAGGAGAGGAATTCTCTACTAAATTAGAAATAATTTTGGAGATAAATAGGAATTAGAGATAATTTAAAAGATAAATAGGAATTAGAGATAATTTAGGAGAAAGTGGGGGAGGTAGTTTAGGAGAATTTTAGGAAAAGAGATTATTTAAGTTTTTTGGAAAGTAAATTTTATTGATTGTTTAAAAAATGACATGAAATAAAAAAACAAAAAATTTAAAAAAAAGAAAAAATTTCTTGATCCCTTTATATATATATATATGTATATATATATTTATGTATGTATCTGGTTTCACGCCACATTGGATGCGTTCACGTGGGAATGCGACATCATCAAATCGGAGTCTGCGCGAAGATATCGTGGGAATGCCACTGGAATATGTATCTGGTTTCACGCCACATTGGATGCACTCACGTGGACATGTAAGATCATCAAATCGGAGTCCGCGCGGAGATATCGTGTCAAATCCCGTTGGGCATATGTATCTGGTTTCACGCCACATTGGATGCGTTCACGTGGGCATGCCACATCATCAAATCGGAGTGTGCGCGAAGATATGGTGTCAAATGCCGTAGTCGTGGCGGTGGTCGCGGCACGAGCGCCCACGACGAGCTGTTTCCTCCACACTCCCTGTAATTCAAATTTAATTTAATTTATTAAGAAAGATTTGCAGAATATTTGAGGCCGAAGAGAAAGGAGGGGATCAACAATTCAACAAATTTGATGGGGCCCACGTTACACGTCAGACTTCTAGCCCAGGTGCTCCTCACATGGCTCGTCGAACAACAGTGGATGAGAACCCTTCCACATACACATCAGGGAATCTGCGCTTCACCTTCGATGCCAACTTGGAAGTACAAGTCACCGTCGAAAATCCGGGAAAAATAGGATATGAACACGTGGGGGTACGGGGTGCGGTAGATGAGGCTCGGGGCGTCATTCGTGAAACCCTAGGCTGTGGTCTGTGGAGATAATAATATGTTGGTAGAAGATCCTGACTCCTGGTTATGGAAGCAAAACACGCCAATACCTTCGAACAAACAGGTAGGATTTTTTTTTTTAATTTCTTTTCATTTTTCTTTAATTACTCTCGTTAAATGACGGTACTGCCCTTATTCACCATTTTTGGCAGGGCAAGGTGGTTTCTATAAATCGTCGCTGCTTGACCTTTACTTTCTTTTCAGGTTTTTGAAATTCCTTTTCGTTTTTTTTAGTTGCAGCGAACGAGTAGAAGAGCAAAAACTATAAGCGATTGAGATTTGGGGAAAGACTGGTTGTAGAAGCGATGAAGGAATGCGAGCTCTGCAACCATCCGGCCAGGATGTTTTGCGATTCAGATCAGGCGAGTTTGTGTTGGGATTGTGATGCGAAAGTTCACGGTGCGAATTTCCTCGTCGCGAGACATTCAAGGAGTCTTCTTTGCCATGTTTGTCAATCTCCGACGCCGTGGAAAGCTTCGGGAGCGAAGCTTGGTCCTACGGTCTCGGTTTGCGAGAAGTGTGTTAATAGTTCCAACGGGAGGGTGGAGCGAGCTGGAGTAGTTAGAGCTGATGAAGAAAGCGGAGGGAACGACGATGAGATTGATCGAGATGTTGATGATGAAGACGATGATGTGGATGATGACGACGACGATGATGATGAAGACGGAGGCGATGACGACGACGATGACCTTGACAGCGACGGCGAGGATGATGACGACGGAGAGAACCAGGTGGTTCCTTGGTCGTCTACCCCTCCTCCGCCGGTCGCCAGTTCTTCTAGCAGTGATGAGTCTTCGAGTAGTGGTGGGAGAGGTGGTGACGAGTCAGCGATGCCTTATTCGTTCAAACGGATGCGTGAGAATGCAGATCTCTGGTATCAAGTATGTTTTAATCACTTCCCTCTCCGATTTTCTCCTTACTGCTTGCAACTCTAAAGCCTTCGTGGATAAATCAGAAAAATATCTATAGATTTTTTTGTAATTGATAGTTTTCCTCGAACAGAAATTCTTTGTTTCTCTTATTTTGCTTATCCGCTTTGAATTCGATGGTTTCAATTTTTTCCTATTTTAAAACCTTCAGTATAGGGATCCTGTGAGGGATTGCTATACTGAAGAATCTAACGGTGTCTTAACGGTCAGGATCTTATGATGGCAGGATGATCTCGGCTGTTCGTCATCCCACCTAAACAACGATAACCTGGGGGCAGCGGCCGATCGGAACTTGGCGGACGGCGAAGCTACGTCTTATCGAGCTTTATTAATGCCTTGGAGGGATCGAAAGAGAAACATAGGCGAATCGACTTCGGAGGCGCTCGCTAGCTCGCTTAAGAGATTCCATCGAGACAAACTTGCCAGTAAAGACAACTCCTCAGTGATATTTGGTTTTACTAGAGCCGTTGATCTCGTGTCCTCAAGCGCTCAGTAGTCCTTCGATCTAAATTAGCTTTTTTTTTTTCGTATTTTCTTTACTGATTTATTGATCATGTTTTCTAACACAAATCTCGATTAATCACTCTTTCTAACCATTACTATTACTTAGCATGTATTAGCGGAGTTCTGGAGTGCTCATTGAATAAGTGCTTAAAAAACTAAGTACTTATTCTAATAAGTACTTTACTTTGACGAAAAGAAATAGTTATTTCAAACCGGGGTAGTATTAAATGACGAGCCAAGACAGTCAATTATTAATAATTAATTAACTACTTAAAATAAGCCCAAAATTTAGATTTTTCAAATAAGTAATTATTCGAATTTATTTTTTTAAAGGCAAATAAATGCTTATTGATATGGTTACGGGCCCAAAATAACTACTTATTCAGATAATTACTTGTTTTTAAGCTTTCTCAAACTTCTCTTCCTCTCGTTGTTCATATGCCAACAAATTCGCTATTAATCAGTTCACACATGTGAAAACAATAAACCGGCTGAAGATTCATGAGATCACGAAGAGAGGAGGTTCACCCTGGTTGAATGAGAAGGTCTTTTAGAGGTTGAACCATCTAAGCCGACGGTTTTACTGTTTTGTTTGGTTGGCTCATCTGACATTATGACTAAAGAGTATAAATGCAAATATATACAAAAATAATACAAAATAAAAGGTTTTACATTCTAGTATTTGCATTTGTACTCCTTTCAAACTGAGCGTATCGGTCCATACTACCCATGGATAGAAAGTTAACCTCTGTGGTGAACTGAGCACGCCTGTATTGTTGTCTCAAGCGTGTGATTTTACGTCAGTGGTTCGCTTGGAGCTCAGCCGTACTCGGTTCGGTGGTGAAAAGTTTTAAGCGAGAGGAAGAAAAAACGCCATGTCTTCTCTTATCCCTATTTTTATTTCATTTATATAATTTTTCATATATTGAATGCTTGGAACGTCCGTTAAAAGTTAAAACTATTTGTACATGGGAGATCTGACCTAGCGACCTACAATTGGAAGTGAAGAAAGTAGTGCAGGACGCAGTATTAGGAGATCCGGACTCATGAATGCTGTGCTTACTGCTTGTGCAGGTTGCGAGTTATCTTCCATGGTATTCTTATTTTTTAACTATTATCTTATTATTATTTAAAAGAAATGATCCATATTATATCACCGTGAAATCGTCTTCATCGGTGTCAACAAATACCGCGGCCAGTTTTGAAGCACGTTTGAAGCAATCAACCGAAAAACATATGGAACCTAAGATCTAGTGTGCGTGGCTCTCGTATGCGCCGGTAGGCTAAACCTGCACCCTTGCACAGTTGCACACTTGCACTTGCAGAAAAAGTCGATCACTGAAATCCACCTATTTGATTTCTTGTCATTGCATGCTCGCCACATGTTTTGGTTATTGGTGAATCGTGATTATTGAAATATTAATTGCATCATTGCATGGGGTCTAGATATCTCACAAAGTAATGAGTAATGGATAATATGCACTGCCTCGTGGCGTTGTCTTGCCCAGAATTTAGATATGTTGGGTGATTTGCTTGGAATGAGTTTGGATCTCCGTCTTCCTGTTTCTTGTTCACTTTTCCTAACCCACATGTCAGTAGAGAGTAGTGGGCACTGGGCAGGAAATTTCATTTGTTCTGAATGGTGTATATCCAGGTGGATTAGGTATGAGTATGAGGGTTCGGATGATGCCTTTTGTTAACGTTTTATATTTTATATTTAAAATAAAAAACCTAAAATATATGAAGATAATTTGAAGGAAAATTGTCAAAAATTCATGACTATTTTTCTTAAACTCATCACAACTTTTTAAAATGTCTAAAATTCATCATATCACTAACTTGACATTAAAGAGACTAACGGGTGTTAATATATTATCATTTTAACCTTTATAGAAAAATATAAAATATAAATATATGTAAAATATATATATATATATATATATTTTAATATTTAAATATAAAAAAAGAAAAAGTTAAATTAATATTTTTAAATATAAATTACATAAAAACACAGAAATTGCAAAAAAATATAAAAAAATATAGAAATTGCACACAAAAATAAAAAATTATTTTCAAATTATAGAAACTATAGAAATTGAAATACAAAATCAGAAAATAAAAATTGTAGAAAAAACACAAAAAAATTATAGAAAAACAAAGAAATTATAAATAAATAACAAAAAATACAGGAAGTTTTATAGGTTGTAGAAAATAGAAAAATAGAAAAATGTAAAAGAACAGAAATTATAAAAAACATTAGAAATTATAACAAAACACTAAAATGTAAAAAAAGAAAATTGAAAAATGAAAAAGACCCTTTTCCTTTAACTCGCCATTCAAGGGTGATTTGGTCATAAAAATTGTTATTTATGCTGACATGAACACCTCTGTTAAAAAACATTAACGGTGTACTAACGGAAGTTGAGTTTTGGAAAATAAAAACTTGGTGACATAGTGAGTTTTAGACGTTTTAAAAAGTTGTGGTGAGTTTAAGAGATGCTGAAAACTCTTGATGAGTTTTAGACTATTTCCCTAATTTGAATTATCCAATCAGTAGAGAAAATTCATCTGTTTGAAAAATAAGCCGATGAAAAATAGGTTGAGTGAACTTAAAATTAGAAAACATTTGAAACAGAGTTTGATTGATGAATTATTTGCATAAGAATAAATGATTCTTCTTCCTCTCACTTTGAAGGCCCAATTTCAGCAAGATGAAACTACACCAAGTTTTATCAACAATGAGAAATTTCACTAAGATCTTAAACCATTGCCCAACAATATCAATTAAGTTAGATCTCAAATTAACCATTATTACGCACCATAGCTATTGACAAAGAAATAAAAAACTGATAAACAGCAGCTCTCTAATTCAATCATTTCAATGGATGGCTCCTCTAGCCCTAATAATGAGCTCGTCTTTAATGGAAGTGATTTTCAATAACAGAGTTAGATTGAACCCCAAAACTTAAGACTACCTATAACTAGTCCTTGAAGACAAAAAACACAAGTCTATTTGTAGATGACTCTCTCTATTGATAGAAGATTTGAGAAGAAAAACCAATTGTTTCTTTGTAAAATTTCTGCTTTGAAGTTGCAATTGTAAATGACTTCCGCCCCTGATTGAAGCTTAAAGAAGAAAAGGATTTCTTTTTTATTTCACTTTTTCTTGTTTTTATAGTTTCTAAAATTGCATCATGTAAATATGACGAAAAAACTTGTCATTTAATTTTCCCACACATGTGAATTGGATGCACATAAAAATTGTGTGATGTTAGAAATGCATCTATCACTCACCATTCCGATTTCCGAGTGCAGAAAATCCAAATGAAGGAATGGTGCAATTTAGCAGAATAACGGATAGAGGCGTATTTGGAAATTTGGATGGAGGGAACCGGATAGTAATGATGTTAAATTTTGGGGAGGCCAATGGGTAGAACACGACAAACCAGCTTCCATTGGTTTTTTTTTTTTTTTGATAAATAAACTTGACTGTATTATGTTTCTGTTTTTTTGCTAATACAATTAAATTTGCTTCCATTGATTGCGTCATTTCATGTCTCCGTGACGGATTGGGATGAATTGGAATTATTGCTTTTCTGTTGTTTCCCTTTCGTTTTAATTTATCCAATAAATACATTGGGCGTTACTTTTTTAATACAAAGTTTTGTTGAATAGGGCCGGCTTGATTTTCCTCCATATCCGTCTAGAAGATACTTCAGTTTTTTTTTAACATACTCTAAGTTGCTGAAAATATCTTGTGCTTATGGTGGTAAACTATATGTGTTTATTCCCTCTCAATGATGTATGTCACTTATCACATCACATCAAGTGAAAGGTTTGTGGGTCGGGCAAGAAAAACGCAGAAGTGAGAAGGTTCATGGATGTGGTTAAACACCCCACGTGCCAACCATAAAATCAAACTTTGTTTTTGGTCATTTTAACCAGTTTTTAATTGTTCTTTATTAAAGTTGTTTAATTTAAAAGAATAAAAGGAAGGCAACAAAACATTAAAAGAAAAAACAATGGTTATATGTGGCGGGGATGAGTGGCTGTTGAAATAAATGAGTTGAGGTGTGTGGCTGTGGTTTATCCTTTCCAAAGACTAAAATCTTCCACGTTGGAAAATAGAGATAATTTTGGTGTCTTGGATTCTGCTCTCGTGATCTGTGACAACTGACAGGAACCACAAGAGAATTTGTACTCGTACAGTATCCACTTTTGTAGGTTGTGACTTGTGATAGAAGCCACTTGTGTAACCCCCTTTTGAGGAGAAAGGAGTGAAGGGACTTTACGCTTGGGTTTGCGGTTTAGACCGTCTTTGGTTGCAGTGCAAATTTATTTATATTAATATAATGTATGTAAGTGCAAATGTAAAAAAATGTATATTCTTGTTTAATTTTGATTTAGATTTTACTTTATTTTACTTTAGTTTAAAACAAAAATATGTCAGAACTTATATTCAAATCATTTACACTGTCATGATTTTGTATCAGTATAAATTCATTTGCATTATAATTTAGGTATAAATACAAATATATAATATAAATACATACAAAACAATATAAAATATATGAAAAAATACAGACAGGCCCAATGCAGATTTCTGATTTTTACCTCAGAACTATCAACATTCAATATATCAAAAACCCCCTTTATACGTCAATGCCCACAGTACAATTAACTTAAACCCCAACTATACTTTGAGCATAAAAATTCTGACCCTAGGCCAAACCGTCATTCTCCCAATAAAATTTTACACTCTCATGTTTGTTGTACTACTTTCCAAACTCAGCCTTAATGTAAAACCATAGACATGGATTAAAGTTTGAACTGGCTTTGGGTGAGTGAAGGTAAATTGAACGGACGTGAGTGTGACCTTTCGAGTGTCCATTGCTTTAGAATCGAGAATGAAATGAATTAGAGGAAAGCATTAATTGGCTTTAGTTTAATTTTCTTATTTTTGTATATATCCATGTTCCCATGCCACCTCCAAGCTAAAAGATCCCTTCTCAGTACCAACCATTGTTGAATAGTGTTCTTTACTGAGTATAGTTGCATTTGCACATGACTTCTCTAAGAGGTCATCAGATCCGTTTATGGCAAGGATTAAAGTATCGGCATCGAGTATCATATCGGATAATTTGGATACGGATATGGATATAGATATGCTTTGGAAATGAATGGATGCAGACAAAAAATCTGAATATGCTAGAAAAACACATAAAAATTTCATAATACATTAATAATATTAAATTTTAGGTCAAATAACCATAAATAATGTATAAATATATAGAAAATGTATATTTTAACGATGTATATGAAAAAAATATATTACAATTAATATAATATGATGCATAGATATCACGCAATTTTATTGATAATGTATCAATCAAGAGTCGAAAATGCAAAACATATTTTCCTATTATATTTTAATTATTATATAAATTATTTTTTATTTTACTATTTTTAATTAAAATATCCATTAATAATTTATAAAACGTATAGTCTCAACTTAAAATATATTAAAATCTATTAAAATTTTTAAGATACATATCATATGTAAATTCATAATTTTTAACTTTTAAAATGATTATTCCATTATTAATTATATTTTTATTCCTATAATTTTCTAATTAAAAATCTTTTTTTTTTCTGGTATAAATGTAGATTAATAGATTTGATAGATTCAATTTAAGATTATATTCTTGAATATTTTGTAAACAATGCTTTTATTTTATATATATATATATATATCATGTACAAATTTATAAAATTTAAGTACTAAAATAATTATTCCCTTATTAATATTATATTTTTATAATTTTTTTGAAATTCAAATAATAGTTTGATATAAATGTGGATTTGATATATTATTTATTTCTATTATTTTATAAAATAATGATTTTAAATATTACTTTTTTTAAATTTTAGTTAAACTTAACCGTAATATGTATTGTTTATTTGAATTGTGAAAAAGTAAGACTTTTATGCATTTTTTTATGACCATAAAAGATGGAATTGTGTAGTGGCTTATAGGCGTGAATCTTAGGCTTTCTCTTGCCTGTTTGACGTGCGTTCAAATCCTTGAAATTCTATTTCTTTAGTAAGAGAGCACGCGTATGGGCGTTCGCGTGACACGTGTAGCGAATTCGATAAAGAGTATATTTAATCAGATCCGATTCTAATATCTGATTCAAATCTAATCCAGTTAGAATTGTAGTGGGTTTAGGTCTATAATCTATATTGTTGAGCAAATGATTCGAATTTAGATTTTTTTTTTTGTTTTTTTTTTTTTTTTTTTCTGTAAATCAGCAGCAAAGCAATTGCCCTAGGTTTCAAGCAAGGGCAATTAATCTCAAATCTAAGGGAGGATGTCATTGTCAATAAGGATCAAAACTATGCGACAAATTTTTGAAAAGAAAAATTAAAAACAAAAAGAGTTGAAACGAGTTGGGATTTGCTCCTCACAGCACATCATCGCATGATGGGAACATCTTCCCATGAACAACATATAAATCTGAATTTGGTTGAAACACCCGATACGTCTAATCAAGGGTGTATCAATATTTAGAACCTTGGTCAATACGATATCCCCAATCTCATGTGTGACTGTTTGGGTGATGGTTGAGTTGGTACAAAGAGACATGTGGCTGCCTAGTCATCGCCCGGTCAGTCCAGTCACATCGGTATAGATTGGTCAATTCCACAGCATTCATTCATTCTGTGGCCTAGGCCGGGCTATGCGATTACTGTGGCCCCCCATTTCATCTTCTCAGCCATGTCAGCCACACATCATGCGAATAAGTGTAACTACGGATAAGGAAGAATAAGGAGGACAACCCCACTGGGGGATTAGGACTCTATCCCAAATACCTCGGTGGGGAACCTCATCCTGACAACCCCGGTAGCCCAATCCGACCAGGAGACGGATTTTTGGCTATAAAAAGGTATTCCATGCTCAAGGTAAGGGATTCCAACTTCTAACACCCATACTGCTATTCTGCTCGGACCAACATCCCTATAGCTCAACCCGACCATCCATCACCTCCTACTGACTTAAGCGTCGGAGTACCTACCCGGGGATAACTCCTCGGGCCTCTGACTTCTCCTTTCTTGATCACAAGTCTTGAAGCGCGGCCCCGTCTTTCTATCTTGGCACCGCCTTGTTGGCAAGGACTATCTGGTTGCTCTCCTCAGTTCGTGCACCACTTTGGATTGAGCAGCATCAGATTGGCGCCGCTATGGGGTACGCACAAAAAACATTTCCTGAAAATCCTTCATTCCTTACCACGCAGTCAAGAAAGCGATCAAGATGACAAAGAACCAGTCCGAACGATCGACAGGCCGATTCCCATCTCGAGAATCTTGTCGCCACAGCTCTACATGCCAAAAAACCCAACAAAGCCTAGCCACGGTCGACCCCGCGCGATTCTAGGCAATGGAAGGGAAGGTCGACAAGATCTTCGAAATGATGCAGAACTTAGGATCCGCAGCATCGCCCGACGAGGCCACCCCCCCTCATGCCCTGACGTGTACGAAGGATGATCCTCGCCTCGAGGACCCCAAAGCGCGCCGGGCAGACAAGGGTATAGCACAATCCAACCAAGAAAAGCAAGATATAGCGAGAAGGTCGGCCCCCTTCATCCTCTCTCACAGCAGAACGCACCAAACCATACAGATCCTTGCCAAAGAAAGGCTTGGTAGATGAACACCGCCCCGCGTGGTCTTCGTTGCCGAGTCCAGCTCCGTGAAAGACCGCACTGCGCGCCCTAAGAAGGAAAGGGAAACACACACCGCGGCCCTGGACCATAGGGATAACGAGATTTGGGAACTCCGACAACACTTGGAAGAGCTGGAGCACAGCCAAGGCCAAAGAAGCATAGCGCCAGTTGTAGATCAGCCCGCGTAACTAGCTGCGCCAACCGCCAAGGAACCATCTTTCACTCAAGAGATTGTGGACAAGGTGCCTCCCACAGGATGACGGGCACCTCAGCTTGACAAGTACGATGAGAATACTGATCCTACTGATCACATCGAGGCATTGAAGGCTCAGCTAATGTTGCACAGATTTTTCGAGGGCTTGATGTGCAAAGCCCTAGTGGCCACCCTCATAGGTCCAACCCTAACTTGGTATTCCTCTTTGCCTCCACGTTCCATAGCGTCATGGGAGCAATTGGAAATTTAGTTCCGTGTACAGTTCACAATGAGTTAAAAGCACTGGAAGACCTCGGCCGGCCTTATACATGTACGCCAGAGGAAAGCCAAAACTCTCAAGTACTACTTGGCGAGATTCAACAAAGAGGCATTACAGGTTAGAAACCTGAACCAGTCTGTGGTTGTCACCGCTATTCAACATGGCCTCTGCCCATCACCATTCAACTTCTCCATCTCCAAGAACCCTCCGCAAGCCCTAGTTGCACTGATGAGCCATGCGCAGAAAACATCAATGCAGAAGAAGAGCAAACACAACTACGGGATGAGGAGGAGAGTCCTGACAAGAAAAGGAGAGATACTGAGGAGCGGAAGTCAAAAAATTCAGACCGGGACCATAAGATCCAAGACCGCAGACCCGATCATAGACCACAGACACCTCTGCACCTCCGCGACCTATCGGAACTTCACGTCGCTGAACACACCGCGGTCTGAGGTTTTGATGCAAATCTGTGACCGCAGCTACGTCCGATGGCCCGAGAAGATGAAGACACAAGCCAACAAGAGGAACCACGACAAGTACTGAATTGGTTAGTGATGGACAGTCGAAATGTCAATATGTTTGACCCAAAAATGGTTTTTGGGTAGTTTTTTTAATTCAATTATTTTTTATCTTTTAACTTTTATTTAGTTGTCACATGCTAATTTATTCAGATTGGAAGATCGAAAAGTTGACTTGTAAACTAGTGGCCAAAGTGGTTTTATTTAGGGGTCAAATTTTAAAATATTGCTTAATTGAGTCTTAATTTACTTATTTAGATTTTACTTAATTAGCTTAGTTTCTTTAATTAATTTAATTTACTTATTCATTTGCGTAATTTACATAGTTTGTTAGTTTCCTTAATCATCTTAATTAGTGTAATTTAGTTAACTTAGGTGGTGTTTGATAAAACTTTTCAGATGCCCGAAGTTTGAAATATTTGCTTTTTAGATGCAATGCTTATTTGGTGTTGCATCTGAAATATGATCTGAATTTTTTTTTTCAGATATGAATTTTTAAGACTCAAGTTCGTCACTTCATGCACTCAAACGCATTTCAAATGTGGCCTAAAGTAAATAATTATTAATTATTAATTATTTTAATCTTTTTATAGTCATTATTTATTTTTTAATTTTAATCATTTCATTTATTAATTTGTAATTTGTAATTCTTAATTCTTAATTTATTATTTATTATTTATATTGTTTCAATATTATTTTGAATTTGAAAAAGGAATTTTTATGAGATAATGCGAATTGAACTCAACATTTCCAAATAGTATGTTCTAGGAGTAAAATAGTAAAAATCAATAAATTTCAGATGGTAAAGAGTTGATCTAACACAAACAAATTTATGGATTTAGAGCCTCTAAAAAGTAGAAAAGCACATGCTTTTTTTTTTCAGATTTTAGATTGAAATAATATATTTTTAACTTTTCAAATTTCAGGTTTCAGATTTATCAAACGCCACCTTAGTTAATTAACTTTATGAAAGTGGTCTTTTTTAAGCTTTAGGGTCAAAAATGGCTTTTTCAATAACATTATATGTTTTTGCCTTAAAGTGGCATTTACATCATAGTTTGAGACAATTTTAAAATGGACAAATTTCTTAAACTACCCTTACTATTTAGCTAATTGACAAACTATACCTCTATTGTCTTATAGAACCACTAAGTGTTTTGTGACAATTGACTAGCTCTACCCCTACCATTAACATCCGTTAATGATCCTCAAAATCAGTACACATGTGACACCAAGTGACACAATTTTTTTTAAATCCAATACTACCCTCCATCCCTCTCGATACCCAAGTAGCAGCATCGACCTCTTCCTACTCTGAACTCTCTCTCCTCTTTCTCATCGATTCTCTCTCTCTCTAAGCTTCTAATCGACGCCCCTATTTTTCTATTACCAAAACTACTTTGAAAGTCGTTTTCCGGTGAGTTCACTAAGCTTCTTTTTCGGTTCACCATAAGGCAAACAAGGGAGTTGCAGTGGACAGAGCCCCATTTTCAATGACCCGATTGGTAGGCTCCACCTATCACATATGACATGAATGGACTAGGTGACTCCACAATTGGGAGACAAAAATCTTCTCCACTACTGCACAATAGTGGAGAAGAGGGCTCTAACAGTAGAGAAGAGGGCTCTAATAGTAGAGAACTAGGGCGATACAGGTGACTTTAACAGTGGGTTGGTGGAACCATGGGCCGCTACCTAAACTATGGTGGCGATATAGGAATGGACCAGGCGGTGGTGGGCCAGTGATCGAACGACAGTAGAGAACGAAGGCTCTGACCTTGCAATGCCGCCATGGTTCGAATAGGTCCCGGACTTCCTTCCATCGTCACATTCACCACCACCTTCGCTTCCTCATTGTATCTCTGCATTTTCACCACCCCCAAATTTAGTCGAAATCAAAGCTCGGAGTCGGAATTTGAACACAGATATAAGAAATTATATTGATGAGTGAAAGAAGTTTGACTGCTGTACCTCGATATTATGAGAAGAGGGAGGCAGAGATATAAGTGGAGACGATGCTGCTATGAACACATTAATACATGTTTGGAGGTGATATAGTAGAACATTGGATTTCGAAGTACTATGATTTTCGTTGTCGCTCAAGGCCAATCCGACAGTGTAAAGGATCGGTTCGGACTTCAGAGGAGCATCTCTCTATAACTTCAATTGGCTTTGATGGTTTTCAGTGACAAGGTGTCGGAGTTCGCTGACGAGGCGGAGGAATAGGTTGCGGTGGGGGTTTAGTTTTCGGGGCTTTTGCCGAAATTCATCGCTTGAAACTTCTCTTTGACAGGTAGAGAGAGAGAGAGAGAGAGAGGAAAGAGGAAGGTAGTTGCTTTGGTTGTGGAGTTGGAGGGGAGAGAAGAGGAAGGAAGGGGTGGTTGCTTGGAGACTTACTCTTCCTTGTGGCGTTGGTTTGCCTTCGTTGCGTGGGGATGCTGTCGGTCGTTCTTCGTGAATCTTTCATTTTCCTTGTTCAAGACTTTCTCTTTCTCCACTTTTTTATGTTTCATTGTGGAAATTTGAAAGAAAATAATGAGTAAAATGGTCTTTTTCGCCATTTCGTTAATGATGTTAGTGTTTTGGAGGTTTTAATCAATTGTTAGAAAGTTTAGGGGGTAATATAATACAATAGTTAGACAGTAAGGGTATAATTCTTGTTTATCACACTTATCTTTTCTAATATGAACTAATATATAATATTAGATATGTGTTTAAAATTTTTTACTTTATGTATTTATGTAATTTTTTGTATTTTCTATTTTTTTAAATATATTATCGAACTATGACATCATGGGTTGGTCCAATGATCTGACTACCACTTAGGAAAGAAAAATGGTTTCATTTATGGATTCATTTTAATTTTTGTATCTCATTTCCATCATTAATAAAAATGTGTTTTATTTATCATATATATCTTTGTTTAATATGACAAATATATAATTAGTGATGTGCCTAAAATTTTCTAATTTTTCTATTTATATATTTTTATCTACTTTTATATTTTTAGTATTTAATTATGACATCATGGATTCATTTATTTGACCTAAATGGTAAAACTAGTTATTTGCCACTTAGAAAAACTGGTTTAGTTATTATTTGATCTTTAAAATATAGGTTTTATACTATTAATGTGTTCATGGATTTAATTGGTGAAATTTAATGATAATAGATAAAAATACCTTAAATATTGATGATGCACGATCTGACAGCTCTCTGCTGGAAGGTGACTCGGATGCCGAGCTAGACAATTCCTTGCTGATAGATGACTCTGACGCCGAGCTGGCTAGTTCGTTGGGGAGACATGTAGAGAGACAGTATTAGAGTGCCCAGGTTGCTTTACCCAAGGTGGACACTTTGATGTTTAAGTCACCGAACTAGAGATTTTTAAGAGAGAGCTAAAGAGCTGCAAGAGCTAAATTGCACATACCCTTTGAGGTTGGAAATGAGACCTTTATATAGGAGTAAGAAATCGGGAGCTTCCTATAACGCGTTCGAGATTCCTGGGAAACTGCGTTCACCATGTTCGGAGGAGAGGGATAGAGTCCGTTCAATCAACTCCGATGTGGATGATACGAAAAACAGGTGTAATGGTCAAGCGTCGTGGTCCCAAAGAAGTTGGAAATAGTAACTTGTTTAAGGAGAGGTCAACGAGCACGTCTCGCAGGTCGCTACCTGGACTTCAGTCAAGTCGAAAAGTCCTCGAGGAGGCCGCTACCTACGCCAAAGCCACTTCGATCAGTACTGACGAGGTACCATAGGTCGACAAGTAACGATGAGGTATATAGGTCGGCCTTGGACGAGGTATTGCTAGCCGCCCTGCTAAGGTGCTCGACTTGTGTATGAGGTCGCCAGTTGGGTCTCCATTAGGCCACCAGAGGTAGGATGCTAGGTCGACGGAGGTAGGTCGCCAGGTTGGCAGAGGTAGGTCGCTAGGTTAGCGGAGGTAGGTCACCAGGTCACCAGAGGAAGGTCACCAGGTCGGTGGAGGTAGGTCGTCAGGTCGGCGGAGGTAGGTCACCAGGTTGGCGGAGGTAGGTCGTCAGGTCGGCGAAGGTAGGTCACCAGGTCGGTGGAGGTAGGTCATCAGGTTGGCGGAGGTAGGTCACTAGCTAGGTTTCTAGTAGGTTGACAATTGGGTCTCTATCATTTTGGCTAAGGCAAGTCATCGCCTACGTGGTGCTGGGGTGTCATGCAACAATTCTAGGATTGCCATATGGCACACTGTCACTAGAGGGCCAAATATGCCCTTATCAAAATAGAATGGGAAATTGTCTAAAACTCATCATGACTTTTAAGCATTTCTCTTAAACTAAGAATAACATTAACAGTAACTTAATGCTAAACAGAGTAATGGGTGTTAGTAAATTGCCAATTTACCCTTTATTATATTTAACTCATTTTTCAATATTTTAGAAATACCCTAGTTATTATTTGACTCAAAACCCATTTTTCAGCTTCCTTGGAATACTTTCAAGTAGCACAATGAGAGCAAAATGTCTCTCAATGAGTAGAAATCTTATATATAAGGCGGTTTGGCACTTAAGGGCATTTTAATCATAAAAATATGTTTAACAAGACCTACTTGCCATTCAAGGGTGGTTTGGTCATGAAAATTGCATTTTTGCTGATGTGGACAATTTCTGCTAATATACAGTAATGGATGGTGAGTTTTGGAAAATAAAATCTCATTGACATGGGGTTCCCTAGATGTTTTGAAAAGTTATATTGAGCTTAAGATAAATACTAAAAAGTCATAGTGGATTTTAGACAATTTCCCATAAAGAATTAAATGAGAGAGAATAATAGTTAATGAATTAAATGAGACTTAATGAGAAAATGAAATATACTAAAAATTAATATCCAAATTACAATTTATACCCTCATAATATAGAGAGACCAAATTCAAAAGTAGGGATGTTTTAATTTAAAAAAATTTAGAAACCTAAGAATGCATTCACACTTTTGCAGCAATATAGATATAGATAATACTAATAGATATTATTACTAATTATTGCCACATATAAAGCATGTGCACCTTTATGGTAAATAATGACTGAAAACAGAAAAAGGAAAAATAAGAATTGCCGAAGAATTGGAGTTTAGACATGTTCTCACATAACACGCTTCACACAAACCTCACAGCATATTTGGCTGTGCATATGAAAGATCTCCGTACTTGAAAATATTTATTCACGAGAGAATATGAAATGAAGCATATAAGTAGGGAGATATTTCGAATACAAGGTTGTAAGATGTTTCGAACGGGCTCTGCACTGAATGAAGACATAAATATGATACTGTATAAGTGTATATTGGGAACATGCCAACATGGCAGATCTACAGCTGTAATGAGGCGAGAGAAAATCAAGGGCCGCGGCGGACCGCCCCATTGCTCGCTCATAAGTAACCACCAGCAGCAGCATTTGCGCGATTGGTAGGATAAAGTAATCAAGGCGACGAATTTGCCCAATTCTGTTTTACACCATCTTCACCGGTAACCTTTCTACAATCATCTCCATCTTTCTGAATCAAATCTAATATATTACATTTATACCTCCGCCTCTCGCTACTTCCGGTTTTGATTTTTTTTTTTTCTTGAAAGTGTTTTTTTTCGCGTGAAATCTTTGTATAAGAAAGCTCCTTCAGAATACAATCCGGCTACAGTGAGGTTAGATCTCTAGATCTCCGTTTCTTGCTTTTTTCCCTTCTCGGTTTTCTATCTTCATGAATCAATGATTATTTTTTTTTGCTGTACTTGTGCTTTCTAATCTTTATTGTTTGTTCGTAGTTCCAGGATTGGTTCTTAACGTGTTATGGAGTATGATTCATGACTACTGTACTTCTTTTTCATTAGCTATTGATTGGATGACTTGGAATTTTTAACTAATAATATAATGTTCCTTTTTGGTTTATGGAACTCTTGACGGCATTGATATGTTGACGTTATGCATCATTCTTATTATTTTTCTCTGCTTCCATGCTTGTAGTTCTACGTTATAGAGGATATCTTATATAACCTGAACCCATAACAACCCTGTTTTTTTCTAAGCTCATATGTAGTGTAAGCCATTGAAATTGCCTATAGGCAGATCGGTACATAGAAAGACACGTTAGAATCCAATCCCAATTTTTGGACTATTAGCTACCTCGAATTGAGATGGCCTTTAATCCCGAAATCATGATCTGAAGCCAGAACTTAGAGCCCATATTAGCTACCTCGAATTGAGATGGCCTTTAATCCCAATTTTAATCTTTATTTATTTGAAAATTTTGACATTGTTTAACTAACTTTCAAAAGCCCATATTAGGCGTCTCCTTTCTTAAAGACATTCTTCTTGTTACAATGTTATCAAAGTATCAACTAATCATCGATTGGTCAATTAAGGACTAAACCGAATGCATCCCAAATTAGCCGGTCACTACTACAATGTGGTCACAACCTAGGATAACTAGTCAATTAATGACTAAACCGAAGGTTCTTTTGCATTTATTTCTAATTATTTAAAATAACACAATAATGTTTTCATTATTCTTATATGTACCGTTGGTTCAAGTATTTGTGAAGGAATACATTTGGTTGATTAACTTTTTTTATCTTCTTTTTAAAAACAAAGACCGTAAACCAAATGTTTAATATCATTCTTTTTGTTTCATATTTGCAATCTATATTAACTTTGCCAAGGAACCGTTCAACCTAAAAGGTTAAACTGTTATGTAAGGTCCCTGAATAAGTTTTTGTTCTCTAAAACAACACGTCCACCTATGCCTTGTTCTAAAATGTAATTAATTATAACGAGGGCAACACAGATCAAACACTATACCACTTGTTTGAACAAGCTATAATGCCATCTCAAGTAACAGTTCAACATAAAATCTTAAGCAGTTAGGTGAGGTTCCTGCAGTGATTTAATGATGCAAGCTTTAGCACATTTTCAAAAGGCGTACACCTGGTGTTTCTTGTGCTTTACCCTAGGCATGTGCCTTTAGAAAATTTGTGCATTTTTTTTTTCTGTTTATTTATGTCATTCACTCACAAAAGCTCCAAAAACCCCTATTTGTTAATTTTACTCATTCATTCATTATAATAAAAAATTTCATTTTAATAAAAGATGTTTTCAAAAAAATTAAAATTATAAAATCTTTTTTTATAGGATTTAAGAATTTAAGGCCCTAATATAGACTTGTTTGGGCTTGCGTTGAAGGGCTTGATACAAAGGTGGCTCGTAAAGCTAGGAATGCATAATGTTTAACGTCACATTGGATATTTTAAGTAACACAATTTGGGAAAAAATAAAGAGATTGAGAGCTTTACATGCTTGAATATGTTTTATATGTAATGCTTGATTTTATTTTTAAATTTTCATTTTAAATATGTTTTACATGTTATGTTTATGTATTTTAATTTGAGATAGTATTTTTTTTTTCAAATTATTTATTTTAAAATTTAAGTTTATATTTTTATTTAGGGTAAATTACAAAGACCCCTCGTACTATGGGGTCTGTGACAAAGACCCCTGTAATTTGTTTTGCGACAAAAAACCCCTTGTACTATGACTGTGAGACAAAAACCCCTTCCGTTAGTTTTTTGTTAAAATCCACCGCTATAATTTTTTTAATACCCATATTACCCTTCTAATAACTATTTTGGACAATGCTTAAAAAAACACTATTCATCTTCCCCAACCTGAAGACACATGAACAGTACGGTAATCCATTCTACCCCAGATCCTTTCACATTTCTCTCTCTCCCCCGATCTCTCTTCTTCCCCTTTCCCTTTCTTCTTTCGGCTTTACTCAGTTTTCCGTTCCACTCGACCATAGTTGCCACATCTCATTGTCCGAATAATCAGCCGACAAGCACACAAGGCCACTTTTGTATTTTATAATATAATACATACTCGCTCTCGCTCTCTCTCTCTCTTTTCCCACACTCGGCTAAATCCAAATTTTGCAGTAGAGATACCAGAGAGAGAGTAAAGGGGAAGGTTAAGCTGGAAGAAGAAAGGGGAGGAGAGAAACATCTGCAATTACCAGTAGTAGTCCCTTTCGGTCCAGGTGCCCTTGCGGAAGGTATACGACAACGATATAAGCGGCCCCGCACAAGCATGTCACAGCTCCAAACACACCGCACCGCTGCCACCGACGGCAACGAAGACGACGAGCACAGTGAAGCGGACGTGGAGGAAGCTGAAGACGACGACGACGATGAGAGCAAAGCAGGTCCACACTCGACCACCGCCGAAGCTGTGAGCGGTGAGCCGAATCTGTTAGCAGCCTACCGGCCAATGAAGCTATCTTCTCACTTGCAGAGGCCTCAGATCTTAGCTCCGCTGCTGGATCTTGAAGTCGAAGACAAGGATGAGGAAGGTAAGTAGTCGAGAGAAACATAGTTCGAGAAACGCGAGGAGTCATTGACGAGAGGGAGAGATTTGAGGTTACGCAGTGGATCTGTGCACAGGAGGGCTACGACGTGCTGGCGAGCTTCATCCTCTAGACCTGGAGGATACTGAGAATAAACAGGCTGAAACTCCATCGACGGGAATCACGCCTTCCGTTTCTGCTTCTTCATCCAAGTCGTCCTCTTCCAGAAGGCTCTTGAAGAGATGGGTCTTTTTGAAGGACTTCCTCTACCGAAGTAAAAGTAGGGAGAGGGAACAATAAGAGAAGTTTTGGTCTTCGATTTCCTTCTCTCCTGCTAAAGAGAAGAAGTCTTCATCGATATCTCTCTCCTCTTCGAGCTCGAAGGAGAAGAAACCTTCAGCGGTGCCTACAACGGTAGAGGCTTCTAGGCATAGAAGCCGAAGCGGAGTCAATAGGTTTCTGCGAAGAAAACTTTTACAGGTAAACCATCCAATGGCGTTGTCAAGCGTCGGATTCCCCCGTCACCTCATGAGCTGCATTATACGGCAAATAGAGCCCAGGCGGAGGAAATGAGGAAACTATTACTCGTTTCCTGTTTTTGCTGTTTGGGGATTAGAATGTAAATCTTGATAACTTTTGTTTTGGGATTTATCATCTATGCGTTTAGGTATTGGAGCCATCGTTGCTTGGGTACATAGAAATTATGGTTTCCTCCGTCATTTGGAATTCCACGCACAGTTATAGAATGCCGACTAGATTAGGGACACGCCGATTAAAACTCGGTTTCCATTCTGTGTCGAAGCCCAATATGAGCTTGTGAAGTCGCCGGTGGATGTAAAGGAATCTAAGAGAGAGGGAGAAAGAGAAAAATGTGAAGGAATATGAGATGGGATTATTGTACGAGATCGGGGATGATGAATAGTGTTTTTCCCCAATTGTCTGAATAGTTATTACAAGGGTAATATGGAGATTAAAAATTATTATAAGGTGGATTTGAACGGAAAGTTAATGAAAGGGGGATCTTTGTCTTTCGGTCATAGTACATGAGAGTCTTTGTCGCAAAACAAAGTGTAGGGGAGTCTTTGTCACAAACCCCATAATACAGGGAAAGTCTTTGTAATTTATCCTTTTATTTAATATATTTTATTTTTTAAAATTTTTAGCTTTTATTTTTTTTATTTTTTGCATTTTTGCACCTTGCTTCGAAAAGGCATATGCCTCGCCTTGCACGCCTCAGGTGCAAAATTCTCCTTGTGCTTTTAAGGGTCCTTGAATAAGATTTTATTCTCTAACAAACTTATTTATGGGATAACATCAATAACTTAATTTTTTTATTTTAATAAATGAGTGACATCAATAACAAATTTAGAATATATCATTTCTCAAGCAAACTAATCAGTACTTAGACACCGATTAAAGAGGCCCAAATGACTAGTCATCACTTCACTGCATTTGACAACACTACCTCAAGTATAAACAGTTCTAAGAAAATGATTTTTGATGTTATGGAAACTGTAACATCATTCATCAATGGATTTTGTGTTTTGATTGATTTTGTATTTTGGTGTTGCTGGGTATAAGTTGTATTAGTGTTTGTCTTTTCACTTGGGTGATTTTCTTGTCACCTTTCTCTTTTTCTTTTAGGCAAGGTTTGTAAAGGTTTCCTACCTTTTCCTTCAAACTAAATACAGCCTTAATGGATTTTCTATTTATTCTTTAAAAAAAGTGTGTGAGAGAGAGGGGGTGGGGGTGGGGGGTGGTGGCATAATGTGCAAGTCTCTGCTTCACAACAGATTGCATGAATTATCCAAACTTTCCGAGGTGCATTGCTCGATTGTATTGGATTTGTAGTAAACTGAATCAGTTGGAAACTATGAAAGAGAGCAACATGGAGGCCCTTTAGAATAACTTAGATATTAAGATTGAAGATAGGGAAGGCTTGCCAGTCCATGGCAAGATCAACAATGGGATTTTTCAAAAATGATCATAAAGGCTAGCATCCAGCAT
Organism: Nelumbo nucifera; assembly: GCF_055504915.1. Taxonomy (NCBI): domain Eukaryota; kingdom Viridiplantae; phylum Streptophyta; class Magnoliopsida; order Proteales; family Nelumbonaceae; genus Nelumbo; species Nelumbo nucifera. The sequence goes on along the minus strand of NC_142649.1, from coordinate 138,882,708 downwards.
CTTTTTTCCAAAGGAGCCACCAGACTGCAGCAATAAAGCATCAGCATCCCAGGGTTTCGGAGAGTCTGGAAACTCTTTACTAATATGAATGCACATTTCAATCCATGTATTCTTTGTCTTTGGAGTTGCAACCTTTTCGTTATGTTAGATCATGAATATTTCTATATATTAAGCCTCTATAATTCAATCAGTCTATGTCCATCATACCAGCTGGCAGCTACCTGCTGCAAATATCATATTTATAATTTTCTGCTAACTGCATCTATTCATTGGTGTTTGTTTTCATTGTTATGTTTTGTGGCAGGTGTGTCTCTCTTTACATATTTGGGATTGGCTTTTCCTAGTTGACAGAACTATTTCACTCTGGCCGCTCCAACAAAATCATACTCTTCTCGCACCTCTAATCGGGTGCGGGGTAATTATGATGGGGTGATTATACTATGTGTTCTGACAAGTGCAAGATCATCTCACATTTGGAGATTGTGCCATGCTTCAGAGGGTCTGTCGCTTGACTATGGCTAAGATTTCTATGAACCAGGACCCAAAAAGCTTTGGAGATTTACATACTTTCTGATAGTAGGTCATCACATATTGGACATCTTCAACCTCTGTTATTTGAACTTGATAGACGTCCAGAATAGCTTGTATATCAATAATTTTTCAATACTGAAATACAGTTGGACTGTGAATGAAGGTCCTGTCTATCATAATGGTAAGGTTTTCATGGTTCCATGCTTACATCCATCACCCCAGAATAATTCAATTCATTGAGGTTCAAAACTTAACTTCAGGAAGAATATAATTTTTAAAATGGCAATTGCCCCTTCTTTCTCATGCTAGAAAGCAATTCAACAATCATCTGAAACAATGAATCAAACTTTGAAGGTTCAAAGTGTTTCTACAAGTTTAAGTCCATTGCTTTGGGAGTCATATGAGAATAATTGATGAGACTAAAAAATACCCTATTTTTATCCTCAAATATTCTCTCTTTTTCATTAATTTAGCATTTAATTGGACTCATTACTTTTGTATTTCGATTCAGGGCAAGTAAGAAGGCAATTGGAAGAAAATAAGACAAATCGGATGATTTTGCACAGTTTCGGCACCATTCAGTAATCTGGGCATAACTCTCAATTACGGACTCCGATTTGAATAATTCAAGAGACATCAGAAATATGAAAGAAAGATCCACAACTTTTATATTTTGGGTTTTGACAGATTCGATCCGCATCGAAGACGAAACCGGGCCCAAAGTTAGAGCAAGTTCGTAATAAAGCCCATTTCACAGCTGAAGCCCAATTCACAGAAGAGCCTTGTAGCAGCCTAACTTGAAATCAAGAGCCTAGAGTCCCAATTTTGAATGTAACCTCCAGAAAGAGAGTCTTATTAGATTTAAAATTTTGAATGTAATTCTATAAAGATAAGAAGATTGGATTAGATCAATAGATAAGAGATATGATAGGATTAGTTCAAAACAGATCAGGACTTTCTAACTTGAGGTTAATCTCCTAGAAGGAGTTGGAGAGAGCCCTTCCTCCTAAAGCTATATAAAGGGGGGGGGGGGGGGGCGGACCAGCTTTAGGCATCACTCAATCATCTAGCAATCAAGCATCAAGCAACTCAAGAAGATCAGTTCGGCCTAGTGAGAAGCGAAGCTTGGAGGGTTTGGAAATCATGAGCAGCTAAGTCTTTTCTTTTCTGGTTCAAGGGGGAGGTTTGATTGTATCATTGTGAGGTTCTGTATTTAACTCAAGTTCTTTCTTTTTAATTCAAGTATTCGTTGGTTATTGTGCATATTCTCAATGGATGTTAATGTTAATTAGTCTGACAAATTAATTAATGTTGATTTTCCTACTGCTATCCATGGTTCAGTGATCCGTAATTGTCACAAATAGTGGTATAAGTAGCAATTAGGTTAATATCTTTCTGGGTCAATTGTTCGTGATAGCCTTTGACCAATGTATTGACATGTTTTAACCTAAGGGGAATCGATGGGACAAGATTCGATAATTGCAGCTATCTCAATTATTGTTATTTTGGTTTAACTGTTTTCACAAAGCTTAATGCTATCACTAGTTAATATGGAACGCAATCGTACCTAGTCGATTAGTGATAAGTGTTGATCGAATGCTGGGTTTGGTCAGCTGATTTAGGAAAACACAAGGTTATTTATGGCTATCCTAATAAATCTAAGGTTAAATGCTTGAATTGCAAGACTGCCAAAGTCTACCTATGATCAATGACCAATTGATCAATCCGAACCCTTGAATCAGAATTCAGTAAGACTGATTTCTCTTGTCTGTTCGTTGCTAATTGCTTTCTTGTTCTTTTAGAAATTTTAAATATTTAATTTCCCCCCTTCATTATTTTAATCATTTAGTTGAGAAATTATTCCCTAGCTCCCTGTGGGATTCAACCTAGTACCACTATTACTACAAAAATTCTATTGTGGGATTAGAATTAATTTTGAGGGCTTCGATAACCCGTCAAAATTTTGGCGCCATTGCCGGAGAGCTACTTTAATTTCTTAGCTTGTTACCTTCTATTTGTGTTAACCTTCTTTATTTTATGACTCGTGCTTCTCAAAGAGGTGAACTAGAGTACAACCCCAAAATTGAGAAGACTATCCGTCATTTAAGGAAGGAGGCGAAGCAAAGGAAGGACCGTTCACCTCCAAGGGTGAACTCTGAATTTGACTTGCCAACTTGTGATCCACCTCTTTTCGAAGAAGAAGAAAGGATGGCTGATAGGGAGAGAATGCTAAGGGAGTTGGCTGCACCAATCATGAACCAACAACCCCTATGCATAATATATCCCACTCTCGAGGTAGCCTTTGAATTAAAATCTGGATTGATTCAACTGATTCCTATTTTTCATGGCTTTCCAGGTGAGGACCCTCATAAACACCTCAAAGAATTCCATGTTGTCTGTTCAAGCATGAAATCACAGGGTATGACTGAGGATCAGGTAAAATTAATAGCTTTTCCTTTTACTTTACGAGATAAAGAAAATGATTGGTTATACATTCTTCCTCCTGGTTTGATACGTACATCCCGAGCTACAAATATTAGGAAGAAAATTTGTGGAGTTCGGCAGTTTGGTGGTGAGACACTATACGAATATTGGGAAAGATTTAAACAACTTTGTGCTAGTTGTCCCCACCACCAAATACCTGAACAACTCTTGATCCAATACTTTTATGAAGGACTCCAACCTATGGATAGAAGTATGGTAGACACAGCTTGTGGAGGAGCCTTGATCAATAAAACACTCGAAGCGGCTAGGGAATTGATTTCCAACATGGCCAAAAATTCACATCAATTCGGAGCAAGAACATATGGTACTATCAAGCGTGTTAATGAGGTAAGTCATTCTAATTTAGAGAATCAAATTTCTGATCTAACTGCCTTGGTTCGACAACTGGCTGCAGGGCAATTGCAAACAACAAGGGTATGTGGTGTCTGTTCGATTCCTGGGCATCCTACGGATATGTGTCCATCACTACAGGATGGTTCGATGCAGCAAGTTAGTGCCGTAGGAGGGTTTCCGGGCCAACCCCATCGCAAGTATGACCCCTATTCCAATTACTACAATCCGGGGTGGAGGGATCATCCCAATCTGAGCTACGAAAATCAAGGAGGACAACAGAGATATCAGCCCCAAGCTTTCAACCGATAACCCCCAATTTCAGCACCTATATCAGTGCAAAGTCAACCCTCAAGTTCAAGTATGTCACTAGATGAAATCGTTAAGGCTCTAGCTACTAACACTCAACAATTTCAACAGGAAACAAGAGCCAGCATCCAAAACTTAGGGAACCAAATTAGTTAACTTGCTACTTCCATTAGCAAGTTGGAGGCGCAGAACTCCGGAAAGCTACCATCGCAGACGGTGGTTAATCCCAAGGAAAACGCTAGTGCAGTGGTGCTGTGAAGTGGGAAAGAATTGCAGCTACAACCTACCTCACCAAGGAAGGCAGATAAGGGAGATAAGGAAGAGGAGAAACAAGATTCAAATGAGAGCCCCATTAAGGTAATACCGACCCCCCTCTCCCTAAGATTATTAATGCCATTGTACCACCTTTCCCTAGTAGGTTGGAAAAATCCAAGAAGGAAGAATATGAGCAAGAAGTATTAGAGACCTTCAGGAAGTTGGAAATAAACATTCCCTTGTTAGATTCCATCAAACAGATTCCAAAATATGCAAAATTTCTGAAAGAATTATGCACTAACAAGAGGAGGCTGCGAATCGATGAGAAGGTAAGGGTTGGAGAAAATATTTCAACTGTCATTAAGAGGACCTTGTTGGAAAAACGTGCTGATCCAGGTATGTTCACCTTACCTTGTGTGATTGGCAATAAAAGAATCGAGCGTGCCATGCTAGATTTAGGTGCATCCATCAATGTTATGCCATACTCGATTTATTGTGCTTTGAGATTAAGTCCCTTAAAGGAAACTTGAGTAGTCATTCAACTAGCTGATCATTCTAACGCCTACCCAGAAGGGATTGTTGAGAATGTGTTGGTGTAGGTTAATGATCTAATCTTTCTAGCCAACTTTTACATCCTAAAGATGGAGGAGGACACGGTCACAAGTTCAGCCTCACTTCTATTAGGCAGGCCATTCATGAAAATGGCCAAGACCAAAATAGATGTGGACGAGGGTACCCTCTCCGTCGAGTTCGACGGAGAGATTGTTAAATTTAATATCTTTGAAGCTATAAAATATCCAAATGAATGCCATTCGATCTGCTCTATTAACACTATTGATTCAATTGTGCTGGAAATTTTTGGAGATGAGGACATGAATGAAGAACTTGAATTAAGTGCACAATTGGACAGGGAGGAGGAGTTCGATACATCCTGCAAAATTCCGAAATCGACATCGGAACAAAAGGTAATCAATTCTGATATTTCATTGTCATTTTCTCACAAGAAATTGTTGCCTTCTATTTTGCAGGCTCCGAAGTTGGAATTAAAGACCTTACCAGCTCACCTTAAGTATGCATACTTGGGCGACAAAGAGACATTGCCCATGATCATTGTGAAAGGGTTGACTAAAGAACAAGAGGAACGGCTCATCAAAGTTCTGAAGGAACATAAGGCGGCGATTGGTTGGACCTTAGCTGACATAAAAGGGGTCAGCCCCTCAATTTGCATGCACATGATTCTCTTGGAAGATGGTGCCAAACCAGTTAGAGAATTGCAAAGAAAGCTCAACCCAGTAATGAAATAAGTGGTGATGAAAGAAATACTTAAGATGTTGGATGAAGGATAATCTACCCAATTTCGGATAGTAAATGGGTAAGTCCTATACATGTTGTACCCAAGAAAACTGGGATAACTATGGTAAGAAATCAAAATAATGAACTAGTCCCAATGAGGGTACAAAGTGGCTGGCATATGGTAATTGATTTTCGAAAACTTAATTTGGCCACTCGAAAGGACCACTTTCCCTTACCCTTCATAGATCAGATGTTAGAAAGATTAGCAGGTAAGGCCTTCTTTTGTTTTCTCGATGGGTTTTTAGGTTATTATCATATTGTTATTGCCCAGGAGGACCAAGAGAAACCAACTTTCAGTTGCCCATTCGGTACTTTTGCTTACAGATGGATGCCTTTTGGTCTGTGCAACGCTCCAAACACTTTTCAAAGATGCATGATTAGTATATTTTCTGATTTTATTGAGAAGTGCATTGAAGTGTTCATGGACAATTTTACTGTTTATGGTAAAGGAAGGCATTGTGTTGGGACATGTTATCTCGGCTAGAGGAATAGAGGTCGATAAGGCCAAAGTTGATTTAATTGTGAGCTTACCTTACCCTACAAATGTTTAGGAGGTACGTGCCTTTCTTGGACATGCAGGTTTCTATCGCAGGTTTATCAAAGACTTTTCAAAAATCGCCCTGCCATTGTCTAAATTGCTGCAAAAGGATGTGCCTTTCGACTTTGGGGATGAGTGCAAGGAAGCATTTGACAAGCTTAAGAATCTATTGACAATTGCACCCATTATTCAACCACCTAACTGGAACTTGCCCTTTGAGATCATGAGCGATGCAAGCAACTATGTGGTAGGGGCTGTTTTAGGTCAACGAATTGATGGGAGGAGCCACATCTTCTACTATGCTTCAAGAACATTGAATGCTGCATAGTGCAACTACACAACCACCGAAAAGGAGCTATTAGAAATTGTGTTTGCTTTAGATAAATTTCTATCATATTTGCTTGGCTCTAAAGTGATTGTATTTTCTAATCATCAACTTTGAAATACCTGCTAGCGAAAAAAGAGTCAAAACCGAGGCTGATAAGGTGGATACTCTTGCTCCAAGAGTTTGATTTGGAGATTAAGGATCGAAGGGGAGCTGAAAACTCGGTGGTGGATCATCTAAGTAGGTTGGTAAAAGATGAGAACTCCTCACCCATCTCTGAGCTATTTCTTGATGAGCAACTGTTTCACATAAAAGGTATGGTCCCTTGGTATGCTGATATTGTGAACTACTTGGTTACCATAATTTTGCCTAATTATCTCAGCAAGTCAATGAAGAATAAAATCAGGTATGAGGCAAAATATTATGTTTGGGACGAAGCCTATCTATGGAAATTCTGCTTTGATAAAGTGATTAGGAGATGTGTCCCTGAGAATGAGCATATATCGATTTGAAATTTTTGTCATAATTATGCTTGTGGTGGTCATTTTGGGCCAAAAAGAACTGCTCGAAAGGTCTTAGATAGTGGGTTGTGTTGGGCAACCCTATTTAGAGATGCATACCTGTTTTGCAAAAATTGTAAAAGATGTCAATAAACAGGTGCATTATCTCGCAGGAATGAGATGCCCCAAACCCCCATTCTTATCTGCGAAATCTTTGATGTTTGGGGTATTGATTTTATGGGACCCTTTCCTCCCTCTTGTGGTTTTGTTTACATACTTTTGGCAGTTGATTATGTCTCAAATTGGGTGGAAGCAAAGGCCACCAGGACTGATGATTCTAAGTGTGTTGTAGGTTTTATCAAATCTAACATTTTCAATAGGTTTGGTATTCCTCGAGCCATCATAAGTGATCAAGGGACCCACTTCTGCAATAGAGCCGTCGAAGTCTTACTGAAAAAGTATGGGGTGCATCACCGAATTGCCACTGCTTATCACCCCCAGATAAACGGCCAAGCTAAAATTTCCAATAGAGAGGTCAAGTCCATTTTAGAGAAGACGGTGAATCCAAGAAGAAAGGACTGGAGCCTACGTCTAGATGACGCACTCTGGGCATATCGAACAACATATAAAACACCAATAGGGATGTCTCCTTACAGGTTGATTTTTGGCAAATCTTGTCACTTGCCAGTCGAAATTGAGCATATGGCCTATTGGGCAATCAAATGCTGCAATATGAACATGGAAGAAGCTGGCAAGGAAAGAAAGCTCCAATTGCAAGAATTGGAAGAGTTGTGGTTAGAAGCATATGAGAATTCGAGAATCTACAAAGGGAAGACCAAATTTTTCCATGATAATTTGCTTTTGAGAAAACAATTTATAATTGGACAAAAGGTTTTACTATACAATTCTTGACTCCAACTCATGCCAGGTAAGTTGCGTTCTAGGTGGATGAGTCTATTTGTTATTACTAATGTGTTTCCTTATAGTGCAGTAGAGATCAAAAGTCTCAATACAGACAAGGTTTTCAAAGTGAATGGGCCTCGATTGAAGTTGTTCCATGAGAATGCAAATGTCTCCTCTATGGTAGACATCTCATAGGACCTTCCTCATTATTCATCGAGTTAAGGAAGTAAAGGAGGACGTCGAGCATAATGACGTTAAACAATTGCGCTTGTGGGAGGCAACCCATTGTGTTTAGTTAATTTTGTTATTTTGTTTGGTTTGATTTCTGTGTTTAGCAGCTGATTTTATATCTGAAGGAACCCAACAAGGTGTACAGGGAAGTTCCCTCAAATCCTTCTACTATATGCATAACCACATACATTGGGGACAATGTATACCTTAAGTGTGGGGGAATTAGGGAAATCTGATGGAATTTAGAGTAACCCTAGCATGCTTCATCCATCACTTCTTAACCTTGCCTTTTGAAGTTTCTGCTCCCTAGAAACTTATCCTTGAATAATTTCAAACTATTAGGAATTATGTGCTTAGGTTGAATAGATAGGATAGGATGCAAGCATGACTAACTAAATTTTTGGCTGCATAAGGTACCTCATTATTTTAACCGATCAATAGGCAAGATGCATACAAATTTAACCCGCACGAGTGTGCGCTTAATTTTCACCTAAATGTCTGTCAAACACGGTCTGATTTATCTAGAACTTGCTATGTTAGACAAGTTGAGACCACGTTAATGAATTCATGGATCAAAATGGTGATGCCCTTGTGATTTTTGTGCAAAAAAAAAAAAAATTTCGTGACTAACGTGAGATGGAGCATAAAATGCACTCACATCCAGAAACAAAAGCAAGGGTGAAATGGAGCATAAAATGCACTCACCCTAAAACCCCAACCCCATTCTCACCCTCAGATCTTTGGAATTCATGCTAAGTGGTGGAGATGTGATACATAGCAAGCTTATGGTAATAACATACTTTGCTTTGACCTAAGAAATAAAGAAAGGTAATTGAATCTGACTGCATTGGTTTATTAAAACGATGGGTGCTTGTTCAGTCCAAGAATGTTCAGCCGGTGGAAGGCTTGTTTCCTTTACTGTCGATTTAACTTGGGACCATGAGGAATGGTGATTTGAGATCACTCTTGGACAAGTTAAAAGGGAGAAAGAAATGAAAATGGGAAGATTACCAAGTCTGGACTGAAGCATGCAATGGTTCAGGCTTTATGTTGAGAAAAAAGAGAGATTAAAAATCAATAGGTAGTTTCTTTTGTTTTTGCTTGAGTTTTGCCTTGCCCGAGGACGGGCAAAGTTTAAGTGTGGGGGGATTTGATGAGACTAAAAAGTACCATATTTTTATCCCCAAATATTCTCTCTTTTTCATTAATTTAGCATTTAATTGGACTAATTACTCTTGTATTTTAATTCAGGGCAAGCAAGAAGGCAATTGGAAGAAACAAGGCAAATCGGATGATTTTGCACAATTTCGGCACCATTCAGTAATCTGGGCATAACTCTCAATTCCAGACTCTGATTTAGATAATTCAAGAGGCATCATAAAGATGAAAGAAAGGCCCACAACTTTTATGTTTCGGGTTTTGACAGATTCGATCCGCATCAAAGATAAAACCGGGCCCGTAGTCGGAGCAAGTTTGTAGAAAAGCCCATTTCACAGCTGAAGTCCAATTCGCAGAAGAGCCTTGTAGCAGCCCAAGATATTAAAAGCAGCCCAACTCGAATTCAAGAGCCTAGTCCCAATTACGAATGTAACCTCCAGAAAGAGAGTCTTATTAGATTTAAAATTTTGAATATAATCCTATAAAGATAAGAAGATTGGATTAGATCAATAGATAAGAGATATGATAGGATTAGTTCAAAACAGATAAGGACTTTCTAACTTGAGGTTAATCTCCTAGAAGGAGTTGGAGAGAGCCCCTCCTCGTAAAGCTATATAAAGGGGGGGGGGGTGGGGGCAGACCAGCTTTAGGCATCACTCAATCATCCAACAATCAAGCAACTCAAGAAGATTAGTTCGGCGTACTGTGAAGCAAAGCTTGGAGGGTTCGAAAATCATGAGCAGCTAAGCCTTTTTTTTTCTGGTTCAAGGGGGAGGTTCGGTTGTGTCATCGTGAGGTTCTATATTTAACTCAAGTTCTTGCTTTTTAATTCAAGTATTCGTTGGTTCTTGTGCATATTCTCAATGGATGTTAATGTTAATTAGTCTGACAAATTAATTAATGTTGATTTTCCTACTACTATCCATGGTTCGGTGATCCGTAATTGTCACAAATAGTGGTACAAGTAGCAATTAGGTTAACATCTTTCTGGGTCAATTGTTCGTGACAGCCTTTGACCAATGTATTGACATGTTTTAACCTAAGGGGAATCAATGGGACAAGATTCGATAATTGCAGCTATCTCAATTATTGTTATTTTGGTTTAACTGTTTTCACAAAGCTTAATGCTATCATTAGTTAATATGGAACACTATCGTACCCAGTTGATGAGTGATAAATGTTGATCAAATGCTGGGTTTGGTCAGCTGATTTAGGAAAACACAAGGTTTATTATGGCTATCCTAATAAATCTAAGGTTAAATGCTTGAATTGCAAGACTGCCGAAGTCTACCTATGATCGATGGCCAATTGATCAATCCGAACCCTTGAATCAGAATTCGGTAAGACTGATTTCTCTTGTTTGTTCGTTGCTAATTGCTTTCTTGTTCTTTTAGAAATTTTAATTATTTAATTTTCCCACTCCATTATATTAATCATTCAGTTGAGGAATTATTCCCTAGCTCCCTGTGGGGTTCGACCTAGTACCACTATTACTGCAAAAATTCTATTGTGGGACTAGAATTAATTTTGAGGGCTTCAACAACCCGTCAATAATCCTTCCAATATAAGTGCTGAGCAAGTTAAGTGTTCTTCATCTGTGATTCATTGCTCAAAATCAAAGGAAATGAGATCGGTTTTGGTCCTGAGGGCAAGTTATTATCTCATCACTGGATGCACCTTCAAAAAAGTCAATTTTTGGGAAGTGGATTGGACAGAAAGAAGATTGCTTCTAGCAGCATTGAGACTGAGGATGAGGTGGATCAAGGATTTTCAGTTCATGATTCCCCTGGAAAGAACTATGATGAAAATTCTGATGCAGATGACCGAAGTGAATCAATGGAATCATTTGACAGCAAGAATCCAGGAAAGAGTTTTCATGATCATTATCATGAAGCTATGGTCTCCAAACTTGATCAGGCCAACTCTGAGTTGATACATAATGAAGTCTTCTTCTCAATTGGAGATCCAAAGCAGCTAGACAGAGAAGGTCATGAAAGGTTCACTACCCAGTTATACAGTGAACGTGCCAACGACCCTGGTCAACATACACTAGCTATCCTACCAGTGATCGCAAAATCTTACTCTTTGCCTAACCTGGGATTCTATACCCCTACCCCTAGAGATGGTTCACTTTCCCCTCTGTTTATAAAACCTCGCTACAGATCTTATGAGGACTTGTTTGCTTTAGGTGCAAAGGGGAAGAAATTTATAAATCATGAGCTTGGAAGACATGCAATGGCAGATGAAGAAAAAGATGAGGACTTATATGTGGGTGAGAAAGAGAAATATAATCCTTCAAGTGCAAAAATTGATTCTTATAATCTTATTGGCTTGGAGAAAAACTTGACAGAACGAGGATTGTATGGAGTAGATATGAAAGTTTTTCAAGAAGAACCATCAATATGCAGATTGGATGGATTGCGAAGCAATGAGTTCAAAATAAAGTGTATCAAAGAGTGGGTCAGCATGATTAATCTTGATGATTGCACTAGCCCTTTCCAAGAACCACATGGCTCACCTCATTCTACTGATAAGGTAAAGAAGGGTTCCAATGTATTGGGCATTATTACTACAGCAAAATTTGATGCTAAGATTACTCCTGCCATGGAAGCAGCAAAGAACTATGTTTCTTCTTTGACTGTAGCATCCACAACAGCTCAGCTGGCAAATCTTGAGTTGGTTGTGATCCCATATCTTAGCGCTTTTGTGAGCCTGAAGGTGCTTAATTTATCAGGAAATTCCAAAGGTAGGCATGGGCCACATGGCACATAGCATTAAAACATTTATTTAGTCAATTGTATCATGTTCATTAAAGACTTAATAAGGTTTTATTATCAGTCTTTGTAGATCAATACTTTACTGAGTTCTTGGTATACTACTGATATTTTTGTCTTTTTGCTAATTGTCATTCCTAGTGAGGATAACTGTTGGTGCTCTTCCACGAGGTCTTCATGTGTTAAGTCTGTCAAAAAATAACATCTCCACCATTGAAAGCCTTCGTCAACTTATTTCTTAATATGAAGCGAATCATTTCATTTCTCAAGTTGTCTTGAAATATAACTCACAGTGTGGGTTAAAGCGCTATGCAAAATTAATATGACATAATTCTACTGATCAAAGAAATGAAATGATTCTGGTTTAGGTTAAGTTCAAAGAGGCATCCGGTGTCTCTCATAGATATGTGACTTGCGGCAAAAGTTGTTATCCTCAAGGTTGTTGCTGGCCAAAATTTATGCAAGTCTACAGAACTTAATGGATCTGATTGACTGTTTCTTATATCAGTGTGAATCAGGAATTTGAGTTAGTTGCAATTTCACATTTTAGTTGTGTATAGATTGCATTAGTGGATGTTCTTTATGTTACTGGTTATTATTTTGGGTGCAATTCATCCTCTGGTGTTAAGACTGTACTTAGACATATGATTCTCAAGCTATCTCTCTGACTTCTGTCGAAGGAATTTTCCCTTATAATACATAATCTCCATTTTTTTTTGCAAGGTTAGGATCTTAATCTCCTATTTCGGCTTATTAGTAACTATGCCAGAAATAGGGTTCATTGCTTGGAGCAATGGTAAAAGATCAACCTGACAAGCAGGAGAATGAGAACGCAAGTTTGAGTCTGAGAGTGGCCAGTCTGTAAAAAAATGCCAAAGTTTAGGTCATGTATTCTATCCATCCTTCCAAAGAACCCAAATAGCTGGGACCAATATTGGGTAGTGGTCCATAACTATGCCAGAAAATCTGGACCAGATATATTATAGTGTGCCGCATCCTCTGCTTTATGCCAACTTTACCTTCGTGTATTGACATCCTTTACAGGTAATTCACATTTTAATTCTTTTTCAGGCCTAGCTTTATGCTCTTCCCTTAAAGAGTTACATCTGGCTGGAAACAAAATTAGTGAAGTGGAAGGTCTTCATCGTCTCCTCAAACTGAATGTCCTGGATTTGTGCTTCAACAAAATTTCAACAGAAAATTTCTTGGCCAACTTGCAGCTAACTACAAATCCTTACAAGCCATTAGCTTGGAAGGTAATCCAGCACAGAGGAATGTGGGAGATGAACAATTGAAGAAATATTTACAAGGCCTTCTCCCTCGTCTGGTTTACTTCAACAGGCAGTCGATCAAAGCTATCTCTTCAAAGAAGGATGCTGACCGCCCAGCTAGATCAGCCATCACTAGACATAAGTTTGGCAGTGCCCTGAGGTCAGAACATAAACTGAGGAAGGGACTCCATAACATACCTCCTCACAAACCATCATCTTCGTCAAACCATGGTCGTAGAAATCAGGTAGTGGGCACACCAAAAAGATACATTGGCCGGCATGCTACTCATCATGGCCACCATTATCTGGATATTGGCAGCAAGCTACCAAGTTTGCGGTCTGGTCTCTATTTACACTAGAGTTTACGATATGGGACAAATTCAATTTATTCTCGTTTCTACCATGAAATTCAATTTATTCTTTCAGATATGGGACAAATTTCTGTTCTACTTGAGACCTAAATGCCACATCTCAGAACCCACGGATGAACTTAGCACTAGGAGTGGGCAAGGTGAAGAAAATGCAACCACTGGGAAAGGATTTCCTTGATGGATCCTTTACTAGACCATTCAGATCTTTTTTCTTTTTTTGCTATTATAGTTGTCTAATGCGACTGGTCCAAACTTCCAACAGATGCTACCAGAATTTCAGTATGTAGCATATGGTGTGTTCTGTTGTATTTTTTCTTGTTTTTTTTTTTGTTTTTTTGAAAAACTCTGGCTTAATTTGGGCACGAAGTGTGAACCATGGCCGTAGATCAGCCTAGATTTTTATTCCTACGAGAACTCGGTAACTACTCTATGATTGGTTTAAGTAAAAGGAGATTTGTCATTGTTTTATTACACCCATGGTTTTCAAAACCGGACTGGACTGGACGGTTGGACTGGAAAAACCGGCAACCGTTCAGCCCCTGGGTCCGTTTATATTGTAAACCGTTACTTCCTAAATAACCGTTGAAAATGTAAAAAATTTGCTGACCCAGGTGGTCGAATCGTTAAACTGTTTGACCTGGGCAACGTTTCATAGGTTGCAAAATTTATTTTGGTTGGATAAAAACATAAAACAAAAAAAAAGACACTCATGTCCCCTGATCCCAGCCTTAAGAGTTAACCCTTCCAGCCTTCCTGACCTCATACCCTGACGGTGTGACCGATGACCTATGACAGCCACGACCGACGGTGAATTACGATGATCGGTGACTATGGTGGATTTCCTTCCTCACAGAAGGGCTTCATCTACGGCGACCAACGACTACACCCTTCTTTCCTCATAGAAGGGCTTCATCTACGACAACCGGCAATTACAACCTTCCTTCCTCACAGAAGGCTTTATCTACGATGGATTTCTTTTTGTAATCAGCAGCAACAAGGAGCAACAAGGAGCAGCGGCGGCCGGCGGTGAGCTTTGAATTTTTTGCTGAATTAATCTTGCTTAATAATTTTTTTGCTTAATTTTTATTGGAAAACTCAGTATGATAAACATTTAAATTGATCATATCATGCTAATTTATATATTTTACTATTTGCACATGTGCATAATACTCCTCTTATAGTCTTGATAAAAACTAATATAGAGTGCTGGCTGAATTGCACCCATAAACCAACACCATCATAATTGATTTTAATATGTAGATTATCATGATTCATGAAAATTGATTTTCATATGCAGATTATCATATGCACCCATAAACCACCCATGAAAATTGATTCATGATTTTTTGCATTATTAATTTTTGTTTCTTGAGTCATGCATGTATATATTGAAGCAAGATTACATTGCATATATTTTGTGTAAATGAATGTACTTGTATGGAGTGATTTTATATTTTGGTTGGTTCTTTTAGCCAATGAATGTGCTATTCTAAAATCTAAATTTTAGATTTTGTGTTTGTATGAAAGGATTTATTTTTTAGTTGAGTTTCTTTAGTTGGATTAAGATGATGGAATCCTAAAACTAATACATCTGATCCAACTCCATCACAAGAGTCCATTTCATTAAATGCTAGAACGAAAATCGATTTTGCTTGGGAGCATATATCCCTTAAAGTTGATCATCTTAATGGATCAAAGTCAATGACATGTCTTTTTTGTCAAAAGACTTTTAAAGGGGGATGGATTAATAGTATGAAATAACATCTTGTCCAAAAGAATTGTGGTATTGCAATTTGTCATAAAGTACCCTATGATGTAAAATACAAAATGGAGCTCATTGAATGAAATCAATGAAAGAAAAATGAGTGAAAAGCAACCAATGAATTTTATTGACACTAGAACACAATGTGGAAGAAATGATAATGATGATGATATTGAGATTAGGGAAATAGATCTACCTAGTACACATGATACTTATCAAGGGAAAAAACTAACTACATCATCGGGAGAGGGGAAATCATCTTCAGGACTAATAACTAGCTATTTTGCTCCACGGACCACTTCAGGTGCATAACCTAGTATTAAGAGTGTATTGGCATTTAAGGGAGCAATTAGTCATGTGGATCGTGTTGTTATGAAGTGGTTGTGTGATGCTTGTATTCCCTTGCATGCTTTGTGTTCAAGATATTTTCAGTTTATGTTAGATGCACTTGCTACTATAGGTTCAGGGTATAAAGCTTTTTCATATCATAATTGTAGGATTAATTTGTTGAAAGATTTAGTTCAAGAGGTTCAAATGTCAGTTGATAAACTTCGTAAGGATTGGGCTACATATGGTTGCACTATAATGGCTGACAATTGAACAGATACACATAGTCGAACATTGATTAATTTTTTAGTATATTGTCCTAGAAGAACTGCATTTGTGAAGTTTGTAGATGCTTCTGAAACATTCAAGAGTGAAGAGAATTTATTTCTTTTGTTTAAAGAAGTTATTGATTGAGTAAAATCAGAAAATGTTATTCAGGTGGTCACTAACAATGTTGCAAATTATGTAGCTACAAAAAGATAGTTGGAAGCAGATTCCATAGATATATTGGTCACCTTATGCAACACATTGTCTAAATTTGATGTTAAAAGAAATTCGGGAAATGGATTGTGTTGCAAATGTGGTTCAACGTGCCCATAAAATTACAAAATTTTTCTGCAATCATATTTTTGTACTCTCAATGTGAAGGAAGAGACCTAGTTGGACTGAGATAGTACGTCTTGGAGCCACTCGCTTTGCAATTAATTTCATTGCATTGGATAACATTTTGAAGCACATGCATGATTTGCAAAATTTGGTGACATATCAGAGTTTTAATGACTCTTGGTATGCCAAAGATGCAAAGGGGAAGGAAGTAATAAAAATAGTGTTGGATTCTGAATTTTGGGCACAATGCAAAATGATTGTGGGTTTCACATCACCTCCTATTAGGGCATTTAGACTTGCAGATTCTGAGTTTGGACCTGCAATGGGGTATATGTATCATGCTATGTTGAAGGCAAATGAGTCATAGAAAAAGTATTTTAATTATAAGAAAGATGAATATGGCCCAATCATGGAGATTATTGATAGAAGATGGAATAGACAAATGGGTCAGAGGCTTCATCTTATAGGGTATTATTTTAACCCAGCCTTCCAATATGATCTAAAATCAAAAGTTAAATCCCCGGCCGTTATGTTTGCAGTATTTGATGTCATTGTGAAAAGCTTTCAATCAAATCAGATGATGTTGAGATAAAGATAAACAAAGAGTTTACAAAAGTTGCCGTGGTAATTTTGGAAGACTTTCCTCAGTAAATACATTTAAGTCAATACCTCTAGGTAATAAATATTTTTTTCTTATAACATGTTTATTATTTCAATTTTATCTTATAAATAAAATCAACTCTATTTCATTGCATATAGGTGAATGGTGGTCGAGATTTGGTTGTGACACTTCAAATTTGAAAAGAATTATTGTATGGGTCCTTAGCCAAATGTGTAGCTCATCTGGATGTGAACACAATTTGAGTGTTTTTAAGCGTATACACATGAAGAGAAGGAATAGGTTGGAGTACCAGAGGCTCAATGACCTAGTATATGTTCATTGCAATCTACATGTGATGGATGGGTAAGTGTTTTATGTTTCATAATTGTTTATTTTTTTATGTTTTCATTGTATCTAATGTATCATTTATTGCTTTGTAGGAAAAAAATTGAAAATCTTGACCCAATTGGGCATGAACATATTGATGCTGTGAAAGATTGGATAGTGCACGATGATGAGGATCTTCCATTACTTGATGGTTATGAAAAAGGTGATATGTTTAAAGTTGATGAGAAAACATTTCTAAAAATGGAATCACCATCAAGAAAAAAGAGCTAGGACTGATGGTAACTATTATTAATAATATCTCAAATGACATTTCCATACTTGATTCTTTGGTTATTTTTGAGTTCTAATTTTCTATTTTCGTTCTTTAGATGGTGATGATGATTTTTTCACTAAGCAATGGAGAATCATGGATAGGGGTGGATTCGAACTGAGCTGAGCTGAATAGTGCAAGGCTCGAGCTCGGCTCGAGACTGTTCTACAAGGCTTGAGCTTGGTTCGAGCTAGAACCTTGAGCTCGAATTCGGCTCAAGTCAAAAACTCGTAAGCTCGAACTTGATTTTGAGAAAAAATGTTTTATAAAAACAAAAAATTATATATAAAAATATTTTTATTTGATATTTTAAAAAATAAGAATTATAATAATTAAGAATTATAACATTTTTATCATATATAATATATTCGAGTTGGCTCGCGAGCCTTACGAGCCGAGTTCTATTAGGCTCGATCCTCTATTGAAACCGAGTCAAGCTGAGCTTTTCACGGGCCGAGCTCAAGTAGCTCGTTAAGAGCTCAGCTCATTGCCACTGAAGAAGTTCGTTCATGAATTAGGAGTGGTTCCGTCCAGCACATCACCCATCCCGTTGTTGTGTGACAACAATGGAGCCATCACTCAGGCTAAGGAGCCTCGGGCCCACTCGAAGTCAAAGCACATCGAGAGGAAGTACCATGTACTATGGGAGATCGTTGGTAGAGGGGACGTCTTGATTCAGAAGGTAGCATCAGCGGATAATGTGGCAGACCCATTAACTAAGCCACTCACACAGAAGGTGTTTGAGAAACACGTGGAAAGTATGGGACTCCGGCTTGTACCAGATTGAACCTTTGTGCAAGTGGGAGCTGTTGGACAGTTTTTGTATGCCCTTAGCTTCAATAAATTTTGATGTACTTTTGATATTTAATGTAAATAAATGAAGTACATGTTTGATTCATGTTGTGTGGTATACTTCTGTGTAAGACCCTAAAACTGGACACTTAATGAGACTTGTGTTGGTTTTAAATGTTCACAACCGTTGGATAAGTTTGGGGAGAATTATCCTGCCATGGCTAACACTGGTGTGCTGCCAACTGTTGGGGTGGCTTGTCTCAGCCACCAGGGTGAGACCTAAGGCACATGCAGTGTAGGATTAATTGAACCCTTGAACCGGACCAGATTTCCAGTATTGCTCTGGACCTTGGAGATTGATGGGCAAAACTGGAAAGTTACACCCGACCCCTAGACCCGATTATGGTACTGCACTAGGTGTTGGATTGGGCTGTCTTTGATATGACAATTAGTGAGATCCTTAGCAGGGGTCAAAACCTGGGTATGTTGGGACAGTTTGAGAATTCATCTAAGTGGGTGATCATAGTGACGGGATCAGCCCCTTTGTCAGACAAAGGTAATGATCGGGGATGCACTTTCTCTGATGGAAACCAAACTTCCGGCAGTTGATTTCAATCGTTGGAATTTTGTTTTGCAAAATTTATATATATGATATATATTTAGTATGGTTTCAAAATTGTTTGCAAATGGTTTTAATTCTCGGGATCCATGTAAGTGGAGAGTGCATCACTTTTCCTTGCAGCCGAGGGAGAGGTCCTCTCTTGTTGGGTAGTGCTTGATCATTATGGGTTGAGAGGTTAAGTGTAAGGCCATTTGGGAGAACACCTGATGGGCTAATCTTGCACCTACCCACAATCCCTGGGTTTTTATAAGATGGCTTGGCCCAGGGACCACTTAGTGTAAGTGTTGGGCCCATAGGGTCCATATGATGGGCTCAGGGGGTTTACTGGGCTCTCCAGTGAGTTCGGCTAGGCCTTATAACAAAGGCTGGGCCGAACCCATGTGGCTGGTGTGTAGATCAATGCTTGGGTCCCACGCCATACAAAGAAGCCCAGCTGGGCAGCAATTTGGAAGACTTTTGAGCACATAACCTTATTGGGCCTAAAGCCCATTTCGAACTAGGCTGATTTGATCAATCATTATTAAGGGGTGGATCTAAGATTAGGATGAGCCCAAAAGCTTATCTAATCTGCAGATAGGATTAAGAAGAGTCCTAATCCAAATATAGATTTGGATGAGGGGCAACTCCTGATATGATCAGGAAATTCTTTCTTAATCATTAAAAAACTGGAAGAAGTCCTAATCGAATTACATGAATTCGAACCCTAGGGAGACCGAACACACACTCTGTAGTTTTGTGAGATAGGATCTCAGAAACCCTAGAGAAAAGAAAAGTAGTTCGCCATCTATTTCTCTAGTTTTCTCCTGTTGCAGCCGCCATCCACCTGTCACAGTTCATTTTCTCTGTTAGGGAAAGATCAAGAAAAGTTCTTGATATCAGTCTTTGTTGAAAGGCTGATTTAGTTTGGTGCTCATTGTCATCCAAAGGATTCTTGTGAAGGATTCAGTGTGTAGGACGCACCCTACTGGTTCTGTTCCACAGTTGCTATGTCATCTTCAGCAGGAGCAAGTCTTGGTTCCTTCTTTGGGTGTGAACACCAACTTTGGGAGAAATCTTTTTCTCTGGATCAGGTATAATTACTCCCTTCACTTTTGGTTCAGATCTGATTCGGTTCTGGTTCAAGTAGCATCCTTGAATCTTGATTCTAAAATTAGGGAATGCGATTCCTAGTTGAAAGGTAGGTAGAAAATTTTTGAAATTCGCCCACCCATTCCGCAACTGTTTTGGTGTCCATACGATGGATTCTACCATCCCTTTTAGCCACCCCTAATCATGGAGGAAAATGTAGCCAACACCCATCTTGGAGATCAGATGAAACACAACCTCCTGAAGATGAAGATGAAGATGATTGTGAAATACTACCAGACTTTGGTTGGTATTTTGTACCATTGAGAAATGATGCCAACATATCTTGAGAATTTGGATGATTAGATTAGTGAACTCTATGTTGAACTTGAAGTTTTGATTTGTGTTTAATACTTCTTAAACTTGCTTTCTGATATTTTTATTTTTGAGTATCTAAATATTATGTTTGATGAATTAAGAATGCATGATGTTATGGCAATATCTATGAAATCTTTTGCAAATTTTCTTTTCTTGTCTTCTTAGTGTTTTTGAAAAGGAAGTCCAAAAGGAAACTTTAAGAGACTTAACCATCTAAAGGGGTTTCTTTCCATTTGTATAGGTAAGTGTTAGACAGTTTTGTATACCCTTATCTTCAATCAGAATGATGTACATTATGAGTTTATTGTAAATGAATAAAAGTACATATTTGATTCATGTTCCCATGGTATGTGTAATACCCTTAAACTGGACACTTAATGAGACTCGTGTTAGTTTAGAATGTTCACAGCCGGTGGGTCGGTCTGGGGAGACTTATCCTGATAAGGCTGACACTGTTGTGCCACCAAGTCGGTTGGGGTGGCCTATCTCAGCTGCCAGGGTGAGACCCTAAGCACATACAATGTAGGATTAATTGAATCTTTGAACCAGACCAGATTTTCAGTATTGCCCTAGACCTTGGAGATTAATGGGCAAAACTGGAAAGTTACACCCGACCCCTAGACTCGATTGTGATACTACACTGGGTGTCGGATTGGGCTGTCTTTGATGTACCAATCAATGAGATCCTTAGCGGGGGTCAAAACTTGGGTATGTTGGGACAGTCTGAGAATTCATCTGAGTGGGTGATCATAGTGACAGGATCAGCCCCTTTGTCGGACAAAGGTAATGATCGGGGATGCACTCTCTCTGATGGAAACCTAGACTGCCGGCAGCCGATTTCAATCATTGAGATTTGTTTGCAAAATATATTTTATATGAGATATAAAGAAATATATATTATGGTTTCTAAAATGTTTGCAAAAGGTTTTAATTCCTAGGATCCATATAAGCAGAGAGTGCAACATTGTTCCTTGCAGCCGAGGGAGAGTTTCTCTCTTGTCGGGCAGTGCTTGATCATTATGGGTTGAGAGGTTGAGTGTAAGACCATTGAGGGCAATACCTGATGGGCTAATCTTGCATCTGCCCACAGTCCCTGGGTGTTACAAGGTGGCTTGGCCCAGGGACCACTTAGGGTAAGTGTTGGGCCCATAGAGCCCATTTGATGGGTTTCAGGGGGTGCATTGTCCATAGCAGTGTATTCGGCCAGGCCTTGTAACAACGGCTGGGCCGAACCCATGTGGCTGATGTGTAGATCAATGTTTGGGTCTCACACCATACAAGGAGGCCCAACTAGGCAGCAGTTTGGAAGGCTAAGTGATCACACAACCTTAATGGGCCTAAAGCCCATTTCGAACTGAGCTGATTTGATCAGTTTAAATGAGGGGCGGATCTGGGAATAGATTAGTTGATAGGATTGGGCCTTGACCCTATCCACTCAGAGAGTCCAAGATCTAAATAAGATTTAGATCTAGGAGCCTCCTAATAGGATTAGGAGATGACTGATCTAATCTACAGATAAGATAAGGATTCATCCTTATCACCTAAAGGGATGTATGATCCAAATCACATTTGGATCAGCAACTCCTAATTGGATTAGGGACTAATCCTTTAGGGTTACAAGAGAAGTAAGGGGCGGCAACCTTTAGAGAGACAGACACACCAAGATATCTAGTCTTGAGAGATGAAAACACAGGAAAAGAATTTCTGCAATCTATGCAAAATTCTTTCTTACCGCCTCCTTCTTGCCGCCTCCAGACCTCCAGTTCGATCTCTAACTTTGTAGGAGAAATCAAGATTTGATCTTGATAGCAGCCCTTTGTGAAAGGACTGATTGGAAGCAGTGCTCACGTGCCATCCAACTATTCTTGCGGAGGATCATGTTCTTGGAGAACGTTGCTAATTCTGCTCCATCCTACACTACGCCATCTTCAGTGGGAGCAGTCTTTGGATCCTTCCTTGGGCGTGAACACCTCCATTGAGAGATAATATTTCTCTGTATCAGGTATACCTCTCTCCCACTCCTTTTGGTTCAGATCTGGTGCTGTTTATGGTTCAAGATTGATTCTTGGAAATATGATTTTCTAAATAGGGAATGCGATTCCCAGTTGAAGGGAGAAAAAAATTTTTGAAATTCGCCCCCTTTATTCCGCAAGATTTGGGCGACCATATGATGAATCTCTCATCCCTTTAGTGGTATCAGAGCCATGGTTCAAATCTTGAACCAATTTGTTTCAGATCTGAACCTGCGCAAATGGGCAGAAGGCGTTCTACCCAATTTGCGCAGATAAAGTTTTTTGGGAAATTGTCCCAGAATTTATGGGCGAATAATCTGAAATTATTTTTCATAAATCTGATTATTGTTTAGAATTGTTCTTTATGATTTTCTTGATTTATGGGCTGTTCGTACAAGAGGATATCGAATTCTTGATTTGCGCAGGGAACCTGCGATTTTGCAGTTTATGGATTTATTGGTTTGTAAAATAATTTTTTTTTTATTTTTAGACTGAATGTATAGGTATTCGATCTGATGTAATCATTAATAGAAATTAGGATTTCTACTTATTTTAATTTTGGATCGAAGATGGTGGCACAGAGAAGGAGATTTCGCAGATGGGAGAGTCGTAGTCTGCGATTTGCAGTTTATGAAACTGCAAACTGTGATCTAACGTCTGTTTTGCAGGATGGATTGTGCGAACAACCCTGATTGACTGATTTTTATTTTTCATTTATCAGTATTTAATTTCATATTATTTTCTTGATTTAAAGATTTAATTAAAGATCAAACCTTAGACCCATTCGAACCAAGATTGGTTCAAATAGTTTGGACCAAATCTAGGGTTCGATCATGGCTGAATGTCAGCCCTAATTTTTCCACTAATGGGCCTGAGGCTTGATAATTAATTAAATATTTAATTCGGCCCAACTTGTAAAGGCCTAGTTTTAAGTTGTTAAAACTACTAAAAGCCCATTCTGTGGATAAAGTTATATGGGCCGAACCCATCAACCCTACCATATACCAAAATAATATTAATGGTTAATATTATGGATTTAAAAATGGGCTTCAGATGGGCTTTACAGATAATCAATTGATTGGATCAATTTATCCTTGCATGTGATGTATGGATGTGTGATGTGCTACGTACATGGGCCATAAGTCCTTGGCCCATGCTAAATCGACAGTGGCTCTTGCGCACACCGTGGCTGAATGCACATCATTGCCATGGTGTCCCTTTTGGTCATCGGATGACCTCCCTCAGTGGTGAGCCCCACACCTCATGGAGAGCTTACGTGCAGGACCCTAGCCGATTTGGGCCCACCGAAATCTGGCTTTATGAAAGTCAGTGGGAGCCACTTTGGTTTGACCTAGATCAAACTAGGGCGTAATTTACTGTTCCCTCCAGCTAATATGAGTGCATGTGATAGGGAGATTCAAGTGATGAACTCTCTAAAGGCCTTCCATCATTAGCATGAGGATGGGTCCTTCAATAATGAGGAAACGCACTAGAAAATGGGCTATCCATTTGTTGTTGGACTTGTTTGTGTGCTTCATAAGATGATAGGGGCTTCATAGACCGATGTGGGAGGGGCTTCACCAGAAAATGGGAACTCTCTCACGGTACCTTGGCATTCACGAATATGATGGGTAAGCACTCACTAGACAGAAATGTTTACCTGAAAACGGCTCTGAACCTTGTCTGACAGAGGCCAAAGGGAAAACTCATATGATGAGTGGATATGATTCTTCATAGAAAGGTGGTGGGGTTATGCAGCTGAAACAGTTGGCTCCATGCACCCTATGTGATTTCCCACATTTACAGAGGTAACTCACAGTCTCCGTCACTGAGAAAGGAGGGAAATCTCAGAGATGAATAAATGGGAATGGAATGTAGATTAAAATCCATATCTATGTAATGAACATGAATCAAATTAGGTTGTGGACTGATGTTTGCTCTTTTATCAGAAAATGGCAAACGGACAATTTGCAAAGCTGCTTGATGACAACAAGCTGAAGGGCCCAAACTATGCCGACTGGTGTTATGCCATTAGCTTCAATCAGAATGATGTACATTATGAGTTTATTGTAAATGAATAAAAGTAAATATTTGATTCATGTTCCCTTGGTATGTTTCTGTGTAATACCCTTAAACTGGACACTTAATGAGACTCGTGTTAGTTTAGAATGTTCACAACCGGTGGGTCGGTCTGAGGAGACTTATCCTGATAAGGCTGACACAGTTGTGCCACAAAGTCAGTTGGGGTGGCCTATCTCAGCTGCCAGGGTGAGACCCTAAGCACATGCAATGTAGGATTAATTGACTCTTTGAACCAGACCAGATTTTCAGTATTGCCCTGGACCTTGGAGATTAAAGGGCAAAACTGGAAAGTTACACCCGACCCCTAGACTCGATTGTGATACTACACTGGGTGTCGGATTGGGCTGTCTTTGATGTACCACAGTGAGATCCTTAGCGGGGGTCAAGACCTTGGTATGTTGGAACAATTTGAGAATTCATCTGAGTGGGTGATCATAGTGACAGGATCAGCCCCTTTGTCGGACAAAGGTAATGATCGGGGATGCACTCTCTCTGATGGAAACCTAGACTACCGGCAGCCGATTTCAATCGTTGAGATTTGTTTGCAAAATATATTTTATATGAGATATAAAGAAATATATATTATATTTTCTAAAATGTTTGCAAAAGGTTTTAATTCTTGGGATCCATATAAGCAGAGAGTACAACATTGTTCCTTGTAGCCGAGGGAGAGGTCCTCTCTTGTCGGGCAGTGTTTGATCATTATGGGCTGAGAGGTTGAGTGTAAGACCATTGAGGGCAATACCTGATGGGCTAATCTTGCATCTGCCCACAGTCCCTGGGTGTTACAAGGTGGCTTGGCCCAGGGACCACTTAGGGTAAGTGTTGGGCCCATAGAGCCCATTTGATGGGTTTCAGGGGGTGCACTGTCCATAGCAGTGTATTCGGCTTGGCCTTGTAACAACGGCTGGGCTGAACCCATGTGGCTGATGTGTAGATCAATGTTTGGGTCTCACACCATACAAGGAGGCCCAACTGGGCAGCAGTTTGGATGGCTAAGTGATCACACAACCTTAATGGGCCTAAAGCCCATTTCGAACTGAGCTGATTTGATCAGTTTAAATGAGGGGCGGATCTGGGATTAGATTAGTTGATAGGATTGGGCCTTGACCCTATCCACTCAGAGAGTCCTAGATCTAAATAAGATTTAGATCTTAGGAGCCTCCTAATAGGATTAGGAGATGACTGATCTAATCTACAGATAAGATAAGGGTTCATCCTTATCACCTAAAGGGATGTATGATCCAAATGTGATTTGTATCAACAACTCCTAATTGGATTAGGGACTAATCCTTTAGGGTTACAAGAGAAGTAAGGGGCGGAAACCTTTAGAGAGAGAGACACACCAAGATCTCTATTCTTGAGAGCTGAAAACACAAGAAAAGTATTTTTGCAATCTATGCGAGAATCTTTCTTGCCACCTCCTTCCTGCCGCTGCCAGACCTCTAGTTCGATCTCCAACTTTGTAGGACAAATCAAGATTCGATCTTGATAGCAGCCCTTTGTGAAAGGATTGATTGGAAGCAGTGCTCACGTGCCATCCAGCTATTCTTGTAAAGGATCAGGTTCTTGGGGAACGCTGTTGATTCTGCTCCATCCTGCACTACGCCATCTTCAGTGGGAGTAGTGTTTGAATCCTTCCTTGGGCATGAACACCTCCATTGAGAGATAATATTTCTCTGTATCAGGTATACCTATCTCCCACTCCTTTTGGTTCAGATCTGGTTCAGTTTATGGTTCAAGATTGATCCTTGAAAATATGATTTTCTAAATAGGGAATGCGATTCCCAGTTGAAGGGAGAAAAAAATTTTTGAAATTCGCCCCCTTTATTCCGCAAGATTTGGGCGACCCTATGATGGATCTCTCATCCCTTCAGTATGGGCATTTGTAAAGCAAGTCTTGCTTTTATTTAGTTTTACTTCTTGTTATATACAGATTCATTGAATTGCAATTTCTGATGTATAGCTTATTACATATGCTATGAATAAAAGCAACTTGGTTAGAGTAAAGAAGTCTGATCTTCAAAAGGCTCAGAGGTGTTTGAGTTTTTCCTCCTTTTCTAAAGTATGACAGATTATAATGGCATGAATGTTTAAGACTGCTGCGGTTGACTTGTCTCTTTTTTTGATTCAGACTGCTCTTCCTCTTTCTTTTCGGTTTCTAGGGTTGCGCCCACCTTACCTTCTTCCTTTGCCTTCTTCTCCACCTCTTGCAACTCCTTACCACTCCTAAAAGTAATGGCTTGCCCCTGCTCTCTTGGGTTTGCTTTGGTATTGCTGGGTAAAGTGCCTTGGACTTTAGAAGATATCATCTGTGCCAACTGCCCCACTTGAGTTTCCAAATTCTTGATCGATGCCTCTTGGTTCTGAAATCTTGTTTCTGCACTTTCTATGAACTTGGTCATCAGCTCCTCTAGATTGGATTTCTTCACTGGCTGATTGAAATTTTGGGGAAAGGGTTTCACCGCATTTTGATTTGACCAAGAAAGATTGGGGTGATTCCTCCATCCGGGGTTAAATGCACGAGGGTACTGATTGCCTTGCTGCCTTTGCAAATTACCAACAAAATCTACTTGCTCGGGGGACTGCATGAACTGATTTCCAACTTGACATTCAGCACTGATATGACCTCCCCCACACCATTCACAGGCTACGGTCTGAACATGCATGGCTGCCAACTTTATTTCATCTATCTTCTTGCTGAGGGCACCGATTTGTGCGGATAGTGCTGTATAGGTGTCTACATTATGAAGTCCGGGCTGTCTCCTAACTTGGGCTCTCTCGGAATGCCACTGATAGTTGTTTGCAGCCATCTCCTCAATGAGTGCATGGGCAACTTCAGGGGTCTTGTTATTAATGGATCCCCCAGCTGCAATGTCCATAATAGTCTTATTTGCTTCGGTCAACCCATTACAAAATGTCTGAACTTGCAGCCATACAGGAAGTCCATGATGAGGGACTTTCCTTAGTAATTCTTTGTAACGCTCCCATGACTCGTACAATGACTCCCCGTCCTATTGAGAGAAGGTGGTGATATCATTCCTCATCTTTGCTGTCTTGGACGGAGGGGAATACTTGGATAGGAAACGGCTGGCCATTTCATCCCAAGTAGAGATCGATCCAGCTGATAGAGAGTTCAACCAGGTCTTAGCCTTGTCCTTCAATGAGAATGGAAACAATCTGAGCCTCACCGCATCATCACTAACCTCATTGTGATTGAATGTGTCACATATTTCCAAGAAGTTGGCAATATGAGTGTTCAGATCTTCATGAGCTAAGCCATAGAATTGAACTGTATTCTAAATCATTTGAATGATTGCTGGTTTGATTTTGAAGTTGTTGGTAGCTATTGCTGGTCTCACAATGCTCGAGTCTGCCTCGGTGAGGGTTGGTTTGGCATAATCCATCATTGTCCTTTGTTCGGCCATCTCTGCACTTTCAGCTCTCCCTTGCTTAGAAGCTCTCCTTTTCACTTGAGATTCTTCGTTCAATCTCGAGATTGTAGGTGATGCTCTCCTTTTCACTTCTGCGTGTCATAAACTGTACAAGTCAAAGTCATAAAGAGGCTAGTACACAAATATCATAAACATAATGTACAAAATCAGATTAACACTGATAGATGGTTTCTAATATTGTTGTGACAATCCCCGACAACAGCGCCAAAAACTTGATGCATAAAGATTACACTAGCAAGTACACTAGCCGATCAAGTAATATAATGATGAGTAGAGTATCGTTCCCACAGGGATTGATCCAACAACTACTAGTACTGAATCAGCCTTTTGTTATCTGATAAACTGAAATATTAAACAAAGCAAAACCCTAACTGCTAATTAGCAAGCTACCCTAAGTAGTTTCGGATCAGACCACCTTTAATGATAAGAAGAATTACTGCATGCAAGAACTAGTAGCACCAGTTTAGTAATTAAATGTTTAAGCAGCCCAACCGAAGTGAATTCAGTCTTGGGTTGGCGAAACCCTAATTGTATGAACAGACTCTCTCGAGCACAACCCACTCTATCTATGAGCAATAATTCCTATATCTCTATCAGAAATTTAATCGCCATAGATGCATTAAGAACAAGGAGTCAACAGAAATTTATTCTAGTTGAAAGAATGCCAATGAATCATGAAAATTATCTCTAAGATGCATTCAATCCGTTTTATTGATTAGTTGATCTGATTACCTAAACTCTTTCTCAAGCAATTCAAGCAATCCAAGAAACAAGAATAATTCGGCCAAGATTATTCTATTAATCGAAAACCCTAATCAAGAATTCCCAAGAATAAATCACAATCAATCGGATCTGCTTAAAATATTAATTACATATCAGATTTGAAATCCGTCATGGTTTGCATAATAGAAAGAAGGATAGAAAGATTTAATAAAGAAAGATCATGAAACCCTAATCGAATCTAGGTTACCGAATTTGCAGAATCAAAGAAGAAGACAACCTAAGATTTCTGCATCAATCTTCGATCTCCTCTTCAATTCGCTTTCAGCAGCCTTCTCCCTTCTCTAGCACTTCTTCTTCTTGATTTTGTCTTCAGGGGTCCGAACCCTAATTCCCTCTTTTTCTTTTCCTTTTATACTCTTCCTTTCAGCCTCCTTTCCTTCTCTAAAGTCATCTGCCTTTTTCGAGCCTCCCTTAGGGCTGCAGTTGGGCTGCCTGTTCTTGGTGGGCCGAACTGCTATTGGGTTGTTCTCCTTGATGGGCCAAACTGTTGTTCTCCCATAAGGTTTCGGTTGGGCTGTAGTTGGGCCTCTCTCTTTGGTGGGCCGAACTATTCTCCCATGGAATTTTGGCTTGGCCTTTCTTCTTGATGGGCCGAAGTGCTTCCCTTTCCTCCATATCAACATGTTTTCACGCTCTCTTCACCCTAGAATTCCCAAACTCCTAGTTTCCTGAAATTCTGCTCAATTAGGGTAAAAACCATTGAAACTCATCATCAAAACCATGTATAAAGCAATAAAAATAATGTGTAGCATGCACACACATCAGGTGGGGGTGGCACAGTAGGCAGTAGCTATTGTCCATTATTATACATTTCTGACCTCGAAATGGTACTCTTAAGGCTTGTTGCTGGTTGGTATATCCATTTTACATGGGTATGCTTTGAAAATTTGATCAATAATCAAAAACACTTTTCACTTTTGTCTTTTTACTTTGGTATGTTACACTTGTATTGTTACACTTGTAAGCAGTTTTTGAAATTAGAGGATATCTATATCTATACCTATATCTATACTATTTATAAAAGAGCGAATGCCCCTTCTTATTGGAATTTTCATTAGATGTATTCTATCCCCTTGTCTAAACATACAATGGGCATAAAGAGGGCATATATGTTCTTGACTCTCATTTTAGAAACTGCCCAGTCATAATTGTTCAGAAATTGTCTATAAATTATAAATAGTTTTGTCTTAGAAATACTGCCATGTAAAAATGCACGTACATGTTTATTAGTATATATAAATAGTTTACTCAAACATGTAATTATCCCTAAAAATAAAAGAATAAAAAGCTTTGCCCTTTTTAATAGAAATATGTTTGCCCAACTCTTTTTAAGGGACCATTTCTGATGTAGGCACGCACAAGGCAGGCCTAGGATGAGGACACGTGACACAGGCCGGATCACATCCTAGCCATCTGCTTATAACAAACTCTAGGCAGGTTCAAGCATAAATAAGTGGCGTCACTCCTCATGTAAGCTATCTTGGCATTTATTGCTCTAAGCTCTCTTAAGCTCTCTAGTGACCTCGTCTGAGCTACTTTACTTAGGCCTCATCCAACCCCTTGCTACGCCCTTGCTAACTGGACCGTCGGGGTCTCCGCCCTTGGGATAACACCCAGGGTCTCTGATGTCTTCCTTTGCTTATAGGTCGGACCTTGAAGCCCTTGGACTCAATTAGTCCTCATCTCGGAAGAAAAATTACATTGTTTCCCTTGGCCCATCTTTGCAGCAACAATTGGCGCCATCTGTGGGATAGACTACTAAGACTTCCCCTTAATAGAATACCTATTCAAAAACTACTAATCTTCCAACACAATGGCTGGCAACTAGGACAATGATCAGAACACTCAAAACTTGGTCACCATGGACCAATTCAAAATGGTCCTCAACCGGCTAGACAACATCACCTAGAGGCTGGATGAGGTGGGGCGCCTAGTAGGAGGCCACACACAAGATGGCCACCCCGTTGGGAGCCTAGGGTACCACAGTGGATGCTCTTCCCAAGATCCACTGATTTAGCACCCAATTGGATGGCCACCCCATTGGGAGCCTAGGGTTATAATCATAGCTATCAAAAGGCAAGCGCTCTGGCCACTACAGTCCTCCTCCGAGGGCTAGAGGCCAACGCCATGCCTCTCCTTCTCATGTATTAGATCTTCGAGAACTCCTCAACGATCGACGGGCCCAAAGAAATCATGACAAGCTTGTGTCTGAATACTCTAGGAACAGGGCCAACGAGGCCTAGGCTCCCATCAACCAAAGTATTGTTGACCTATAGGCACAAATTGGCACAATGGAAAATGAATTTCGACAAGTTAAAGAGAGCTAAGGAGATGCATCTACAAGCCAAAATCCTTCGTCCAATAGAATTGACGTCTTCACCGACTCCATCACCTTGGAGCTCCTTCCACCCCACTTCAATGCCCTCACATTGGAGATGTACGACAGAACTAATGACCCGGACGACCACCTAGAAAGCTTCCAAGCGCTCATGCTCCTTTATGGATATTCTGACGCCTTGATGTGCCAAGCTTTCTAGGAGACTTTCAAGGGGGCAATCCGCTGATGGTTCTTTGGGCTCCCACCCTGCTCCATTAGCTCATGGGAGTAGTTCACCAACCTTTTCCTCTTCCACTTTGTCAGCAACCGACGATGCCAGAAGACCTTTGTCTCCCTCATGTCTATACGATAGAAGCGCGGCGAGAGTTTGTAGTCCTACATCGACTACTTCAAGAAAAAAGAACTCGAGGTCTGGGACCTCGACCCATCAGTTTCCATGCACATAGCTATTAATGACCTCCTGCCTGGGCCCCTCAAGTGGTCCATTGCCAAGACACCGCCCAAGACTAAGGTGGAATATTTGAAGAAGGCGCAAAAGTAGATCCCCATCGAGGAGGCCTCGGCCGGCGAGCGGCATTAAGGTGAAACTAACCCTAGCCGAGGAGGATCAAAGAAGAAGAGGAAGAATGGAGACGGCGGCGACAACAACAACAACAACAACAATGACAATGACAATAAGGATGGCAACAAGAAGCCGTCGGCCTTGACTTACAACAAATACACACCACTAAACTCCACTCGAACGAAAATCCCCATGTAAGTAGGAAAGGAGTACATGAAGTGACCTGAGAAGATGAAGAGGAACCCCAAGAGGGGTAATCCAAAAAAGTGTTGCAAGTACCACTGCGGCACTAACTACGACACCGAAGACTATTACAACTTGAAGAATGATGTCAAGTCCCTCATCCACCATGGCCACTTGAAGGAGTATGTAGGGGGTGACGCCGATGATTCTTCCTTGCAGCAGCAGCAACACAACAACAACCTGGCCAACATCATCAACGTCATAGTAGGGGCTTGGCCTCGGGTGGAGCCTTTGCCTCAGGCCGAAAGGCCTACTTCAAGCAGCTTCCCATCCAGGGGCCAACTCCCAAGAATCCAAAGAAGGATGAGGTTGCTAGACAGTTTTGTATGCCCTTAGCTTCAATCAGAATGATGTACATTATGAGTTTATTGTAAATGAATAAAAGTAGATATTTGATTCATGCTCCCTTGGTATGTTTCTATGTAATACCCTTAAACTGGACACTTAATGAGACTCGTGTTAGTTTAGAATGTTCACAACCGGTGGGTTAGTCTGGGGAGACCTATCCTGATAAGGCTGACACTGTTGTGCCACCTAGTCGGTTGGGGTGGCCTGTCTCAGCTGCCAGGGTGAGACCCTAGGCACATATAGTGTAGAATTAATTGAATCTTTGAACCGGACCAGATTTCCAGTATTGCCCTAGACCTTGGAGATTAATGGGCAAAACTGGAAAGTTACACCCGATCCCTAGACTCGATTATGATACTACACTAGGTGTCAGATTGGATTGTCTTTGATGTACCAATCAGTGAGATCCTTAGCGGGGGTCAAAACCTGGGTATGTTGGGACAGTCTGAGAATTCATCTGAGTGGGTGATCATAGTGACAAGATCAGCCCCTTTGTCGGACAAAGGTAATGATCAGGGATGCACTCTCTCTGATGGAAACCTAGACTACCGCAGCCGATTTCAATCGTTGAAATTTTTTTGCAAAATATATTTTATATGAGATATAAAAGTATATATATTATGGTTTCTAAAATGTTTGCAAAAGGTTTTAATTCCCGGGATCCATATGAGTAGAGAGTGCAGCACTATTCCTTGCAGCCGAGGGAGAGGTTCTCTCTTGTCGGGCAGTGTTTGATCTTTATGGGCTGAGAGGTTGAGTGTAAGACCATTGAGGGTAATACCTGATGGGCTAATCTTGCATCTGCCCACAGTCCCTGGGTGTTACAAGGTGGCTTGGCCCAGGGACCACTTAGGGTAAGTGTTGGGTCCATAGAGCCCATCTGATGGGTTTCAGGGAGTGCACTGTCCATAGCAGTGTATTCGGCCAAGCCTTGTAACAAAGGCTGGGCTAAACCCATGTGGATGATGTGTAGATCAGTGTTTGGGTCCCACATACAAGGAAGCCCAACTGGGCAACAGTTTGGAAAGCTTAGTGAGCACACAACCTTAATGGGCCTGAAGCCCATTTCGAACTGGGATGATTTGATCAATTTAACTGAGGGGCGGATCTGGGATTAAATCAGTTAATAGGATTGAGCCTTGACCCTATCCACTCAGAGAGTCCAAGATCTAAATAAGATTTAGATCTAGAAGCCTCCTAATAGGATTAGGAGAGGACTGATCTAATCCACAGATAAGATAAAGGTTTATCCTTATCACCTAATAGGATTTGGATCAGTAACTCCTAATTGGATTAGGAGCTGATCCTTTAGGGTTACAAGAAAAGAAGGGGGCAACAGCCTTTAGGAAAAACAACAGAAAACACATCACCAAGTTCTCTAGTCTTCAGAGCTGAAATCACAGAAGTAAGATTTCTGCAATATCTGCGAAATTCTTTCTTGCTGCCTCCTTCCTGCCGCCGCCAGATCTCTAGTTCGATCTCCAACTTTTTAGGAGAAATCAAGATTCGATCTTGATAGCAGCCCTTTGGGAAAGGACTGATTCGAAGCAATGCTCACGTGCCACCCAGCTATTCTTACGAAGGATCAGGTTCTTGGAGAACGCTGCTGATTCTGCTCCATCCTGCACTGCGCCATCTTCAGTGGGAGCAGTGTTTGGATCCTTTCTTGGGCGTGAACACCTCCATTAAGAGATAATATTTCTTTGTATCAGGTATACCTCTCTCCTACTCTTTTTGGTTCAGATCTGGTTTAGTTTATGGTTCACGATTGATCATTGAAAATATGATTTTCTAAATAGGGAATGTGATTCCCAATTGAAAGGGAGAGAAAAAATTCTTGAAATTCACCCACCTTATTCCCCAAGACTTGGGCGTCCATACGATGGATCTCTCATCCCTTCAGAGGTCATCTCCTTTTCGGAAAATGAATTGAAAGGGGTCTCAGTGCCCCATGACGATGCATTGGTGGTGATGATGACCATTGCCAATTTCATGGTAAATAGGATCCTCATCGATAGCGAATCATCGTCTAGCATCCTCTTCCATGACACTTTTGAGAAAATGAAGCTTATTGCAAAGCGCATACAGTTGGCCAACGTGCCACTTATTGGCTTCTCCAGAAACATCATCAAACTGGAGGGAAGAATCCCCCTACCGGTCACGACAGGAAGGAAGCCACGGCAGGTGACGAGGTTGACCGAGCTCCTGGTGTTGAAGATCGACTCCTCGTACAATGCCATCATTGGTTGGCCGACCCTTTACGCACTCAAGGCAGCCATCTCCTCCTACCACCTCGCCCTTAAATTCCCATCGAGCACGGTGTCGGAGTCCTTCGAGGGGATCAACAAACTGGCAAACAATGCTATGTGCAGCACTAAAGGACAAGAATAAAGAAGCTTTGCCATTAGAGGGGCTCGACCTCAGGGACAAACCAGCGAGTCGAGGACCTTGTCTCAGTTCCCCTAGATGAGGGTGAGCCCACGAAGACGGTGCATGTCATGTCCAACCTTCCTCTAGACACCCTTTCTGAATTGGCTGAGCGTGGACCTGAGTTGTAGGCTAGTTCGACAGAAAAAAAGGAACTTTGTACCGGAGTGTTGGAAAGCCATGGGAGAAGAGGTTGACAAGCTACTTGACGTCGGCTTCATCTGAAAGACCTCAACCAAGCTTGTCCCATAGACAACTTTCCTTTGCCGAGGATTGACCACCTCATCGATGCCACCACAGGGTCTACATTGTTGAGCTTCATGGATGCCTTCTCCGGATACAACCAAATAACGATGCATGCCGAGGACAAGGAGAAGACCTCATTCATCACTGAGCATGGCACCTACTACTACAAAGTCATGTCCTTCGACCTAAAGAATGCTGGAGCCACCTATCAAAGGCTTGTGAACAAGGTTTTCAAGCATTAGATGGGAAGAAACATCGAAACCTATGTGGATGACATGGTTGTGAAGAGCCTAAAGGCGAAGCATCACACCTCGGACTTAGCCGAGACCTTTGCCACTTTGTAGAAGTATAACATGAAGCTTAATCCTGTTAGACAGTTTTGTATGCCCTTAGCTTCAATCAAAATGATGTACTTTATGAGTTTATTGTAAATGAATAAAAGTGCATATTTGATTCATGTTCCCTTGGTATGTTTCTGTGTAATACCCTTAAACTGGACACTTAATGAGACTCGTGTTAGTTTAGAATGTTCACAGCCAGTGGGTCGGTCTGGGGAGACCTATCCTGACAAGGCTAACACTGTGGTGCCACCAAGTCGGTTCGGGTGGCCTGTCTCAGCTGCCAGGGTGAGACCCTAGGCACATACAGTGTAGGATTAATTGAATCTATGAACTGGACCAGATTTCCAGTATTGCCTTGGACCTTGGAGATTGATGGGCAAAACTGGAAAGTTACACCCGACCCCTAGACTCGATTATGATACTGCACTAGGTGTCAGATCGGGCTATCTTTCATCTACCAATCAGTGAGACCCTTAGCGGGGGTCAAAACCTGGGTATGTTGGGACAGTCTGAGAATTCATCTGAGTGGGTGATCATAGTGACAGGATCAGCCCCTTTGTCGGACAAAGGTAATGATCGGGGATGCACTCTCATTGATGGAAACCAAGACTGCTGGCAGCCGATTTCAACCGTTAAGATTTGTTTTGCAAAGTATATTTTATATGAGATATAAAGTATATATATTATGATTTCTCAAATGTTTGCAAAAAGGTTTTAATTCCCGGGATCCATATAAGTAGAGAGTGTAACACTGTTCCTTGCAGCCGAGGGAGAGGTCCTCTCTTGTCGGGCAGTGTATGATCATTATGGGCTGAGAGGTTAAGTGTAAGAACATTGAGAATAATACCTGATGGGCTAATCTTGCATCTGCCCATAGTCCCTGGGTGTTACAAGGTGGCTTGGTCCATGGACCACTTAGGGTAAGTGTTGGGCCCATAGAGCCCATTCGATGGGTTTCAGGGGGTGCACTGTCTTTAATAGTGTATTCGGCGAGGCCTTGTAACAAAGGCTGGGCCGAACCCATGTGGCTGATGTGTAGATCAATGCTTAGGTCCCACGCCATACAAGGAAGCCCAACTGGGCAGCAGTTAGGAAGGTTAAGTGAGCAGATAAGCTTAATGGGCCTAAAGCCCATTTCGAACTGGGCTATTTATTTAGTTAATTAAAGGGGCGAATTCTGAGATGGAGTGGCAGATAGGATAGGGTCTTAATCCTATCCACTCAGAGAGTTCAGATCTGAATATGATTCAGATCTAGAAACTTCCTAATGAGATTAGGAGAAAGCTAATCTAATATGCAGATAAGATAAGGGTTTATCCCTATCACCTAAAGAGAATTCTTATCCAAATATGATTTGGATAAGCTGCTCCTAATTGGATTAGGAGCTGATCTTTTAGGTTAACAAAAGAAGGAGAGGGCGGCAGCTTTTATGAGACACACAACATCAGATTTTCTTGAGTGCAAAAAATCAAGAAGAGAGAATTCTGCACCCTGCGAATACTCTCTTGCCGCCTCCCTGCTCTTGCCGCCCTGTTTGCCAGTTCGATCTCTAGTTGTGGGAGAAGTCAAGATTGGATCTTGACATCAGTTCTTTGAGAAATGATTGAAAGGAAGCTGTGCTCACGTACCATCCTGCTGATTCTTGCGAAGGACAGAGTTCTTGGAGAAGAACACTGCTGATTCTGCTCCATCCTGCACTACGCCATCTTCAGTGGGAGGAGTCTTTGGATCATTCCTTGGGTGTGAACACCTCCATTGGGAGATACTACTTCTCCGTATCAGGTATAATTCTCTCCTACTCCTTTTGGTTCAGATCTGATTCAGTTTAAGGTTCAAGAATGATCCTTGAAAATATGATTTTCTAAATAGGGAATGCGATTCCCAGTTGAAGGGAGAGAAAAATTTTGAAATTCACCCCCTTATTCCACAATCTTTGGGCATCCATAGGATGGATCTCTCATCCCTTATTCCCGATTTGTGCAGATATGGGTTTTGGGAAATTTGTTCCCAAACTTAATGGGCGAATAATCTGAAATTAATTTTACATGAATCTGATTATTATTTAGAATTGTTCTTTATGATTTTCTTGATTTATGGGCTGTTCGTACAAGAGGAGATCGAATTCTTGGTTTGCGCATGGAACCTATGATTTTGTAGTTCTTGAATTAATTTTGGTCTGTAAATATTTTTTTATTTTCTAGACTCAATGTATAGGTATTCGATCTGATGTAATTATTAATAGAAATAGGATTTCTATTTATTTTATTTTGGATCGAAGATGGCGGCGCAGAAAAGGAAATTCTGCTGAGAAGGAGATTTCGCAGATGGGAGAATCGCTATCTGCGATTTGCAGTTTTTGAAACTGCATTCTGTGGTCTAACCTCTGTTTTGCAGGATGGATTGCGCGAACAGCCCTGATTACTGATTCTTGTTTTTCCTTTTATCAGTATTTAATTTTAGATTATTTTCTTGAATTAAAGATTTAATTAAAGATCAAACCCTAGACCCATTCGAACCAATATTGGTTCAAATAGTTTGAACCGAACCTAGGGTTTAATCAAGGCTGAAAGTCAGCCCTAATTTTCCCACAAATGGGCCTAAGGATTGGTGTTTAATTAAATGATTAATTCGGCCCAACCTGTAAAGGCCCAGTTTTAAAAGGTTAAAACTGCTAAAAGCCCACTTAACATTTAAAGCTATATGGGCTGAACCATTTGGCCCATATACCTAGATAATATTAATGGTTAATATTATGGATTTAAAATGGGCTTCAAATGGGCCTTACAGATGGTTAATTGATTGGATCAATTTATCCCTACATGTGATGTATGGATGTGTGATGTGCTATGTACATGGGCCATAAGTACATGGCCCATGCTCCATCGACAGTGGCTCTTGCGCACACCATGGCTGAATGCACATCATTGCTATGGTGTCCCTTTGGGTCATTGGATGACCTCCCTCAGTGGTGGGCCCCACACCTCATCGAGAGGTTACATGCGGAACCCTAGCCGATTTAGGCCCACCGAAATCTGGCTTTATGAAAGTCAGTGGAAGCCACTTTGGTTTGACCTAAAATAAGAACTAGGGCGTAATTAATTGTTCCCTCCCGCTAATATGAGTGCATGTGATAGGGAGATTCATATGATAAACTCTCTAAAGGCCTTCCATCATTAGCATGAGGATGGGTCCTTCAGTAATGAGGATACGCACCAGAAAATGGGCTATCCATTTGCTGTTGGGCTTGTTTGAGTGTTTCATAAGATGATAGGGGCGTCATAAACCGATGTGGGAGGGGCTTCACCAGAAAATGGGAACTCTCTCATGGTACCTTGGCGTTCACGAATATGATGGGTAAGCACTCACTGGATAGAAAGGTTTACCTGAAAATGGCTCTGAACCTTGTCTGATAGAGGCCAAAGGGAAAACTAATATGATTAGTGGATATGATCCTTCACAGAAAGGTGGTGGGGTTATGCAGCTGAAACAGTTGGCTCCATGCACCCTATGTGATTTCCCACATTTCCAGAGACAACCCGTAGTCTCCGTCACTGTGAAAGGAGGGAAATCTCAGAGACAAATAAATGGAAATGGATTGTAGATTAAAATCCATATCTATGAAATGAACATGAATCAAATGAGGTTGTGGACTGATGTTTGCTCCTTTATCAAAAAATGGCAAATGGATCATTTGTAAAACTGCTTGATGACAACAAGTTGAAGGGCCAAACTATGCTGACTAGTACAGGAACCTTATGCTGGTCCTAGCTTCTGAAAAGCTGGAGAAAGTGGCAAAGAATCCTGCCCCGGAACATCCGAGTGATAGGGCTTCTGAGGCTCAAAGGAGAGACTATCAAGAATGGGAGGAGAAAAACTCCCTAGCCTGGTGTTACATCATTGCCTCCTTAGACAACCTGATACAGAGGCAGTTCGATCAGATCGAACTTGCCAAAGACATATTGGACAGTCTCAAGACGATGTATGAAGAGCAGAATCGTTCTACTCGACAAAAGGTCTTGAAACAGTTCATGACCGCACAAATGTCCAAGGGTCAACAGGTTCACGACCATTGTCTTCGGATGATGGGTTACATCAACGAACTGGAGGCTCTTGGATCCGGGCTGGACCTTGCAACTTAGATAGATGCTATCCTTAATTCTTTGCCTCCTTCCTTTAATCCGTTCATCATGAACTATAACATGAACAAGCTGAATGTCAGCTTGCAAGAGCTTAGCAATATGTTGCAAAGAGCTGAAGAACTGATTAGAATGGATGAGCCTGTAGCCATGCTTGTTGAAGCTGGCAAGACAGGCAAGAGAAAGAGGAAGGCAAAGAAGCCTCAGAAGAAAGCCACTAAGAGCAATAAGCAGAAGAAAGACAAAGCATCGGATGCTTGTCACTTTTGCAAGAAGACCGGCCACTGGAAAAGGAATTGTCCTGCCTACCTAGAATCCAAGAAAGGTAACTTCGAAACTTGTGTTATAGAAACCAATTTGTTGGTAGCTTCTGCGTCCTGGTGTATTGACTCCGGGGCTTCAACTCATGAGTGTAACTCACTGCAGGGGTTCAAGGTAATCAGAAGGCTGAGTGAAGGAGAAGTCACACTCTACTTGGGGACTACTGCAACTGTTGCAGCCGCGGCCATAGGAACCGTTGAGTTATTTTTTAGAGAAGGAATAATTGTACTGAAAGATTGTCTTTATGTACAAAATTTAAGGAGAAATTTGATTTCTGTCTCAAAACTGTGTGCAGATGGTTACTCTGCCTTCTTTAGTAATACGATTACTATTAAAAGAAACAACAGATTCATCGCATACAGGGAACTGGAGAACGGTCTTCTCTATGTTCTACATCCTTCTCTAGAAACTAACATAACCAAAACTACGTCGGCTGAAATCCCCAAGAAGAGAGCCCGTGATACAGTTAATCCCACGTGTCTGTGGCATTACTGACTTGGCCACATCGGTGTTGACCGAATCACAAGGTTGGTAAAGGATGCTCCTTTGGATTTTCTAACTGTAGAAGATTTTCTCACTTGTGAGTCTTGCCTACAAGGCAAGATGACGAAACGACCATTTAACGGTAAGCCTGAAAGATGTACAGGCACACTTGACCTAATACATACTGATGTATGTGGTTCCTTGAGTGTTCGGACACGAAATCAACACGTGTATTTCATCACCTTCACAGATGATTTTTCACGATATGGTTACGTGTACCTAATGAGACACAAGTTTGAATCCTTTGAAAAGTTCAAAGAGTTTAGACAAGAGGTCGAGAAACAGTTGGGGAGAGAAATTAAAGCCCTTCGATCAGATTCAGGTGGCGAGTATCTCTGTGACGAATTCAGGGACTACTTAAAGGACAATGGGATAGTATCACAGTTAGCTCCTCCTGCTACACCACAACTTAACGGTGTTTTAGAGAGGAGGAATAGGACCTTATTGGATATGGTCCGGTCGCTTCTCATACACTCAGAGTTACCCATATCCTTTTGGGGTTACGCATTAAAGACTGTGATTTATGTGCTGAATCGGGTTCCAACCGAATCTGTTCCGAATACTCCATATGAACTTTGGACCGGAAAGAAACCAAGTGTCAGACAATTGAAGATTTGGGGTTGTGCAGCACACGTTAAAAGAACGAGTGCAGACAAGTTGGAATCCAAGACCAGCCGTTGCCTATTCGTAGGCTACCCAAAAGGCTCTGTAGGTTACCTATTCTATGACCCAAGTGAGCAGAAATTGTTCTGCAGTCGAAATGTGGAATTCTTGGAAACTGATTACGTCCTGGACACCCATCGTTAAGAAATAGTTCTTGATGAGGAGAGCTCAGGAGCAGTGTGAGATGTCCCACAAGTTCCAGGTAGTGACCAACCTAGAAGATCCACTCCGGTATCCAAGGCACTAGTCCGTTATGGTTATGACCAGGATAGTTACCTGGTGGAAGCCTTGACTAGTGAGGAGGATCCCGTGACTTACGCGGAAGCTATGTTGGACATAGATTCCCAAAAATGGTTAGAGGCCATGAGAATAGAGATGGACTCAATGGAGACAATTGGAGTCTGGACTATAGTAGATCTGCCCTCTGGGGTAAAAGCAATCGGTTGCAAATGGATTTACAAGAGGAAGAAGGGCCCCGATGGTAAGGTTGAGAGCTTCAAGGCTCGTCTGGTGGCAAAAGGGTACACTCAGAAAGAGGTCATCGATTATGAGGAAACCTTTTCGCCTGTAGCCATGCTTAAATCTTTTAGGATCCTGCTAGCTGTAGCAGCATACCATGATTATGAGATTTGGCAAATGGATGTCAAAACTGCATTCCTGAATGGAGATCTTACTAAAGATATCTATATGCAGCAGCCGCGAGGCTTCATTGCTGCAGGTCAGGAAAACATGGTATGTAAACTTAACAGATCCATTTATGGACTTAAGCAAGCTTCTAGAAGTTGGAACATCCGTTTTAACTCTGCTGTCAAATCGTTTGACTTCAAGCAGAATCCAGATGAACCCTGTGTCTACAGGAAGTACAGTGGATATAA
Source organism: Nelumbo nucifera (assembly GCF_055504915.1). NCBI lineage: Eukaryota > Viridiplantae > Streptophyta > Magnoliopsida > Proteales > Nelumbonaceae > Nelumbo > Nelumbo nucifera. Next base: position 138,841,168 of record NC_142649.1, on the reverse strand, counting down.
GGTTACCTTCTTGGTTCTGTATGTAGATGACATTCTACTCATTGGGAATGATGTGGGAATGTTAACTATGGTGAAAGTATGGCTATCACAGCAATTCTCCCTGAAAGATCTTGGAGAAGCCTCCTATATACTAGGTCTTCGACTCTATAGAGATAGATCGAAGCGGATAATAGGATTATCCCAATTTGCTTACATTGACAAAATAGTCAAGAGATACAGCATGGAAAACTCCAAGAAAGGAAATGTTCCTTTCAGGCATGGAGTCACTCTCTCCAAGAAGATGTCTCCTAAGACTTCTGAGGAGATTGATGGCATGAAAGGCATTCCTTATGCCTCAGCCATAGGGAGTGAGTGTAGTAAGCAGATTTCAGTTCAACCCAGGCCAACCCAGGCCAACCTAGGGCAGGAGCATTTGATTGCTGTGAAAGACATACATCGTGTGCTGTTTGCTGGAAAAGCAGTAAACAGGGGTCCACTACAGACTCCACGACCGAGGCCGAGTACATTGCCACAAGTGAGGCTGCCAAAGAAGCCGTGTGGATGGAGAAGTTCGTTCACGAGTTGGGAGTAGTTCCGTCCAGCACATCACCCAACCCATTGTTGTGTGACAACAATGGAGCCATTGCTCAGGCTAAGGAGCCGCGAGCCCACTCGAAGTCGAAGCACATCGAGAGGAAGTACCACTTACTACGGGAGAGTGTTGGAAGAGGGGACGTTCGGATTCAGAAGGTAGCGTCAGCGGAAAATGTAGCAGACCCATTGACAAAGCCTCTATCACAAAAAGTGTTTGAGAAACACGTGGAAAGCATGGGACTCCGGCTAATACCTGATTGGACCTAAGTGCAAGTGGGAGCTGTTAGACAGTTTTGTATGCCCTTAGCTTCAATCAGAATGATGTACTTTATGAGTTTATTGTAAATGAATAAAAGTGCATATTTGATTCATGTTCCCTTGGTATGTTTCTCTATAATACCCTTAAACTGGACACTTAATGAGACTCATGTTAGATTAGAATGTTCACAGCCAGTGGGTCGGTCTGGGGAGACCTATCTTGACAAGGCTGACACTGTGGTGCCACCAAGTTGGTTGGGGTGGCCTGTCTCAGCTGCCAGGGTGAGACCCTAGGCACATACAGTGTAGGATTAATTGAATCTATGAACTAGACCAGTTTTCCAGTATTGCCCTGGACCTTGGAGATTGATGGGCAAAACTGGAAAGTTACACCCGACCCCTAGACTCGATTATGATACTGCACTAGGTGTCGGATCGGATAGTCTTTGATGTACCAATCAGTGAGACCCTTAGCGGGGGTCAAAACCTGGGTATGTTGGGACAGTCCGAGAATTCATCTGAGTGGGTGATCATAGTGACAGGATCAGCCCCTTTGTCGAACAAAGGTAATGATCGGGGATGCACTCTCACTGATGGAAACCAAGATTGCCGGCAACCGATTTCAACCGTTGAGATTTGTTTTGCAAAGTATATTTTTCAAATTTCTAAACGGTTTCGACAATATTCAAATAAGACCAATTTTTTACTCCTATCACTTGCTACCAATTTCTACAGAATTCAATATTCTTTTATTAGTTTCCTCAACTTTTTCTATTTGGGAGTCTCTTTTGATGGATTTTTTTTTTTAAATTTCAATGAAATTTTAATTCTACACATTTAAAGGCTTAGCTTCTCAATTTTTTTTTCTTTTTTTATTCTCTCTTTCCTCACCCTCAACTTAATTGCCATTGTCCCCAATGGCATGACTAGAATGATGCAAAAAGGATTTGGGCCAAAGGGGAACAATGAATAGGGTTTGTTGAGGGGTTCAAGGTCTACCACTTGGTCTTGAATCAAGAAAAGAAAAACTCAACTCTTAAAAGTAGAAACACTAAAAACTACGTTGGGTTACCTCCCAACCAACGCTATGTTTAACGTCTTCAGCCAGACACCTTCACGCACTTTCTTCATCTAAACTCTCCGACTTACTTTCATCTTTCGACAGACAGGGTTCAAATTGGGCTAACCAAGGGGTAGGTATGGCATCTAAAAGATCGTCCACTATATCCACCTTGCACTTATCTTTTCCTAGGTTTGGATACATAGAGGCACTAAAAACGTTTAATCGGACTTTTTGCTCCCCTAATGAAATGTGCACTTCTCCCGATTTACAGTTTATATTAGCCGTTGCTAGAAATGGACATCTTAAGATTATCAAGATATGGTTCAGTTCCTTGGTTGGGGCCATGTCTAGGACGATAAAATCCACTGGGATGTGATAACCCTTTATCCTGACAATGACGTCCTCAATATCATTTTGAGGAGTCTTGACTGATCAATCGACGAGTTGTAGAATTACTGGGGTAGGTTTTAACTTTTTGATCCTGAACCTGTCATAAATGGACGGAAGAAGATTTATACTGGCCCCAAGATCCAATAGGGCCCAATCGAAGGTGATTCCAGAGATGACACAACTTATGAGAGAAGCACCAGGGTTTTTCATTGTTCGGGAAAGTTGGTTTACGAAATCTGCACTAATATCTGTCGAGAGGATCATTCTGTGGGGGAACGATCATGGCTCCATCATTTGAGTACACAACTCTTTTAAGAACTTGGCATAGGCCAGGACATGTTGGATTGCGTTGTGGAAAGGAAAGTTAATATGGACTTCCCGGCTCTCCTTGTTGCTAGTCTCTTTGTTCTTTCGCACTGGCCTGACTGTGAGTGCAGTTGGAAAGGGAACTATGGGTTGATTCACTATAGGCTCTAAATTTTCCTTTCCTTTTTCTTTCCCCCCCAACTTGCGGTTTTCCTGCTCCTTTTCTTCTTCATTAACTCTCTTTTCCTCACATGGGTTCTCTAAAATCCTCCCACTCCTTAAGGTTGTAATAGTCTTGGTATTTTTAAGCTTAGGGTTCTTAGGAGGTGGTTGAATCTGCCATGGAGGAAAACCCGATGGCTGATTTCTAGGGTTCACAACCGATTGACTCGGTATTTGCCCTACTTCTCTCCTTGCCTTAGCTTTCACTAGCTGTCCTATTCGGCTTTCTAATCTGTCGATGGACTGTTGCTGATCTAGGATCAGCTGTTGAAGCTACATGAATTGGTCATCTACTATACGGGCTTTAGGAGATTGTAGGTGAGCCTGATAAGCTTGAGCCGGTTGATTCCTAGTGTACATCTACTGAAATTGGTTTTGTACTTGTGGCCTTTGAAATTGTTGGGCCATGGAGTTAGATGGATGATGATACTGTTGGGATTGTGTGTAGGTTTGATGGTTGAGTTGGTTGAGTCCCAGGGTAATCATTGTAATCCCAATGAGTCTGGGTTTTAGAGCATTGAGAGTGCACATCTAGTAGGGGGGTTTCTTGGGCTTGGGCCCTATAAGTGAAATTGGGCTGATTTTCCCACCCGAGGTTATATGGGCTAAAGAATGGGTTAGCGTTGGGTTGGAAAAATCTATTGGACGCATATACTTGGTTTGGAATGACTAGTTGACATGGGCCTGCCGCAGGGCACTAGCTGACATGATGGGCCGGGCTTGCATAGATGGAACATGTTGGATAGGATGACAAGGTTGGGTATGGGCTAAATTGTTTGAGGACTTGGTCAAGTCTATGGGTCATCCCATTAATCTTGTCCAGTTGTCAAGACACTTGGTTCCAATTTGTGTGTGGCTCAGGTTGGAAACAGTTTCTCATTCCACAAATTCCGACCATTGAATTCATTTTATCTTATTTTGTTTTAACCCCCCTTTTCTTCTTTTTTTTATTTTTGAAATTTTAAATTTAAATTTTAAATTTTAATTTCAAATTTAGATTTTGAAAGAAAACCTAACACATTCACAACTAGCAATGATAATTTAGCAATTAAATAAACCTATATGATGCATGCTCTACAATATCAAACCCTAAATGTTGGGATGCAAATGCAAAACTTTTAAAATATTAATTAATAATTTTATTATTTTTGATTTTTTTTAAATTCAAAATTTTAAATTTAAATTTAGAAATTTGAAATTCAAATTCAAAATTTAAATTAAAATTCAAATTCGAAATTTTGGACAATTTCCTAGTTAAAAATTAATTATTCAGTTAAATAACTAAAAAAAAGGAAATTAAATAAGGTAACAACTAATTATAACAAACAGAAACTAAAAGAAATAATTATGCTAAATGAAAAGAAATTAACTACTATCAAAGTAAATTCTAACAAGAAAATTGCTATTCTAAAAATTAAACCGAATATAAAATAAACAAAAGAAAATTATGCGGCAATAAATAAAATAAAATAAAATAAACGAATTCTTTTTCTGTTTTTTTATATAAAACAAAACAAAAACACAAACCTAATAACATAGAAATTCGAACAAGAAATTAAAATAAAGAAATAAAAATAGACTTAGAAACAAAACAGAAGAAAAATAATACTAAAAAAATAAATCAGATCTAAAAAAAATTATTTAAAAATTTAAAAATCACTATTCAACCAAAAAAAGAGTTCAAAAATAAAAATAAAAATTAAAAATAAAATGGGATGACTACACCTGAAACGTAATGCAATTTCTCTTCTCTTCTCTTCTCCCCCGCAGTCCCCTAATGCTCTGGTACCCCACCTTTTGCTATTCTGTCTTGTAGAATCAAAGAGAAACAAGAATTAAACTGAGATAACAGATCAAGTAATAAAATGAAAATAAAAATAAAAAAAAATAATGAAATAGATCCGGACAAAGAAAATAAATTTTTTTCTCCGTTACTTCCCCGGCAACGGCGCCAAAATCTTGGTGTTTCCGGAAGCGTGTCGTTTACCACTTTGGAACACCAGTTTCAACAATTATAATTTTTTTTTCTGATTCTCAAACAATTACAAATGCAGTAAAATGGTGAGAACGGGTCGTATCCATAGGGAAGCGAAGGAAAAATTAATACACTCAAATCTGGAGAAGAGAACATAAGAGGGAAGTGCAGAATTATAAAAGTTAATTAATTAAATTGAGGAAAATATAGAATTTGAACAATACTGAAAGTTAAATGTGCCGAAAATAAATAAATATAGAAATAAATAAACAAAAGATAAAAATCCGTAATTCGACCAGAGGTAGCAGTTTCTGGATCTCTCCTTTGACCCTCGAACTTTTTGAGGTAGGCCTCCCGTCTTACTTGGCCGAATTGTAGATCTGTAGAAAAGAAAACGAATATCAAACATAATGAAAATAAATTGCAGAAACGAAATAACAAAACTGGAATTAAAAGAGTAGAAATTAAAGCTAAAATAAAGTAAAAGTGGTTGGGATCCGATTCCAGAGGTGGAAGTAGTGGTGTTGGCGAACTGCAAGTAGGAACCCCTCCTCTTGCCTTGGCATCCTCCTCTTTCTCTACCCTTGAACTTCTCAAAATCAGCCTTCCGTCTTATCTGGGGGCAGAATCCAAGCCTTTCTCAAGAGCCTTTGGGTCCTTTTTATAGAGAAGGGTGGATACAATTGGGATTAGAGAGAAAGAGGGGGCGGCAGCTGGGTTTTAGCAAAGATATAGGCGCCCTAGGATTTCTAATGGAGGGTTAGGATGGTTCTGGGGTGATCCTAGGGCTGAGAATAGAAGGAGAGGGTGCCCAATATTATGTAGGGCTGAGATTTGAGCGCCCATAAATGAATGGAGGAGATTGAGGCGCCTAGGGTTGAAAGGTAGTGATGAGAATGAAAATTATCATATTTTTATCCCTTAATATTCAGACTTTTACACTTATTTAGTACCTAATTGGGCTCACTATTCTTGTATTTCGATTTAGGGCACGAAAGAAGGCGTTAGGTAAAAAACAAGGCTAATCAGGTAATTTTGCACAGTTTCGGCGCCGTGCGGTAATCTGGGCATAACTCTCCCATCCGGACTCCAATTGAGATGATTCAATTCATGTTTTGAGTTTTGATAGATTCGGACTGCTTCGAGGTCAAAATCGAGCCTGAAGTCTAAGCCAGTTTTCAAAGAAGCCTAGTTTGCAGAGAAGCCCAATTCATAGAGAAGTCTTGCAGCAACCCAATTCATTGAAGAAGCCCAATACGAATGCAAGAATAAGAAACATCAAAGAGTCCTATCAGATTCAATTTTCTATTGTATTTCTAGAAGGACAAAAGATATTAAGATTACCAATTAGGAGATAGGAGTAGATTAGATCTAATCTAGGCATTATCTATTAGAAAACTAAACTCCCAATGGAGAAAGAACTCCTTAGTGGAGTATGAGACAGCTCCCTCCTAAGTCTATATAAAGGGGGTGGACTAGCACCCAATGGCACCATCAAATCCTCCAAGAGAGCTTCAACCTTCAAAGAGAGCAATCAACAACCAAGGAGGAAGAAGCAGAGTTCGCCCCCTCTCATCTGGAAGTTGCGATTTCATCATGAAGTGTCTGTAAGGTTTTATTTTCTGGTTGAAGGGTTAGGGAAGCTTTGATTCTATAAACATTGTGAGATCTAATTGATTTTTATTTCAGTTCATTGTTTATGGGTATTCATATGTTTTCTGCGATTTCCTATAAAGATTATTTTTATTGATTAAGCAAGAAGGGCCCCTTGCTCATTCAATGAGAATAATCTATGGCCGATTGAACCTCCAATTTCGTATATGATTGGTAGGTTTAATTAGGGTGGCAACTAACATAAATTGATTGCAAAAAAGTTTTCGATCTATGTTAGGAAGATTTATGATCTGATTTAAACGGTCCAAGCTTATGAGATCGCTGACTAGAATTGAGTCTCTCCCCTCTTAATGCTATTAATATATTAAATCCTAAGAGCTTGTTTAGGACTGTCTATTAATAAGAGAAGCAATCAAAGAGCTTGTTTTGGTTATCGAATAATACGAGTAGAGGCTGGTTGTTAGAGCTTGTTAATGGTTATAACTAATTTATTCGTAAACATATGAATTTATCCTTGCATCGAGGATCAATGATAAGAATCAAAGCTGAACTTGTCCCTTCAACTAGAAGCTATCATCCATCGATTTGATCTTTGCTTTTTGTTATTTTCTTTTATTTCATCTTATCTTCCTTATCTTCACAACCCCCTACTTCGTTTACTTGGAAATAAATCCACCCAATCCCTATGGAGACGACCTTGCTCATCACTATATACAAATTATTCACTTCAAGCAAGATTTTTTATCTTTGGTTGGATTTGACACCCACCAGGTAGATATTAAAAGAGGTGGGTGCCTGAGACATAAGATGGAGTGGAGGGCTGAGATCTAGTGGTGAGGGGCTGAATGGTGAGGATTAGTAGTTAGGTGACGCCCGAGGATTTAAAAGCTGCAAAAAGAGTGCCCTAGAATGAGTGGTTAAGATTAAAAGAGGTGGAGGGTGGAGATTAAACACCTAAGGGCGGCTAGGGTTTGCTAAGAGTGAAAAGAATGGGTTAAAAGGCGCCCTAGGGTTTGTTAAGGCATAAGAGCATGCTAATAGAGTAGGAGGGGCGCCAAACTGGGCTTAGCAGATAGGAGGCACCCTTCTGCTCTCAGTTTTTCACAAGAACATGCCCTCTCTCAGTTGGATTTCACACCAGTTTTCCAAAAGCTGCATTTCAGCCATGAAAACTTCTCAGTTTTGCACAAAATTTACACAAGTATCCTCAGAGGTCACAACATTGAAATTAATTGGGAAAATGACACAATTTGATAACTCTTAGGCGGAAAGTACTCCTGAATTGATGCCCTTAAGGCATCAAAGTGGAGAGTTATCACTAATCCAATTAGGAGCTTCCTGATCCAAATCTTTATTTGGATCTAGACTCTTTAAGTGGATAAGACTTATATTCTTATCCTTATTTGCTGATCCAAGCCCATATCCCTATCCAAATTCGCCCATACTGATTAGTCCAATTAATCTAGTTCATAATGGGCCTTAGGCCCATTAAGCAACCAGGCTCACATCCCCCTTTTGATTGCTATCTAACATGGCTCTCTTTGTATGCCGTGGGACCCTAACAATGATTTTCACAAAAGCCATTTGGGTTCAACCTATATCTTTTGTGACAAAACCTGGCAGAATTCACTATTAAACACTGTGAACCCCTAAGTCCATCAATATGCGCTCCTAATGGGCCCAACATTTACACTAAATGGTCCTTGAGTCCAGTCACCTTATTAAGGCCCAAGGACTATGGTCTTAAGTGAGACTAGCCCATTAGGTACAATAGCCCTAAATGGTCTTACACTTAACCTCTCAGCCCATAATGATCAAACACTACCCGATAAGAGATGACCTCTCCCTTGACTGCAAGGTATAGTATTGCACTCTCTACTTGGATGGATCTTGAGAATTAAGCTTATGTGCTCACTTAACCTTCCTAGCTGCTGCCTAGTTGGGATTCCTTGTATGGCATGGGACCCAAGCATTGATCTACACATCAGCCACATGGGTTCGGCCCAGCCTTTGATACAAGGCCTAGCTGAATACACTGTTATGAACAGTGCACCCCCTGAAACCCATCAAATGGGCTCTATGGGCCGAACACTTACCCTAAGTGGTCCCTGGAACAAGCCACCTTGTAACACCCAGGGACTGTCGGCAGATGCAAGATTAGCCCATCAAGTATTATCCTTAATGGTCTTACATTTAACCTCTCAGCCCATAATGATCATACACTGCCCAACAAGAGAGGACCTCTCCCTCGGCTGCAAGGAACAGTGTTGCACTCTCTACTTATATGGATCCCGAGAATTAAAACCTTTTGCAAACATTTTAGAAACCATAATATATATATTTTTATATCTCATATAAAATGTACTTTGCAAAAAAATCACAACGATTGAAATCGGCTGCCGGCAGTCTTGGTTTCCATCAGTGAGAGTGCATCCCCGATCATTACCTTTGTCCGACAAAGGGGCTGATCCTGTCACTATGATCACCCACTCAGATGAATTCTCAGACTATCCCAACAGACTCAGGTTTTGACCCCCGTTAAGGATCTCACTGATTGGTACATCAAAGACAGCCCAATCCGACATCCAGTGCAGTATCATAATCGAGTCTAGGGGTCGGGTGTAACTTTCTAGTTTTGCCCATTAATCTCCAAGGTCTAGGGCAAAATTGGAAATCTAGTCTAGTTCAAAGATTCAATTAATCCTACACTATATGTGCCTAGGGTCTCACCCTGGCAGCTGAGACAGGCCACCCCAACCGACTTGGTGGCACAATAGTGTCAGCCTTATCAGGATAGGTCTCCCCAGACTGACCCACTGGCTGTGAACATTCTAACCTAACACGAGTCTCATTAAGTGTCCAGTTTAAGGGTATTACACAGAAACATATCAAGGGAACATGAATCAAATATGCACTTTTATTCATTTACAATAAACTCATAAAGTACATCATTCTGATTGAAGCTAAGGGCATACAAAACTATCCAACAGCTCCCACTTGCACTTAGGTCCAATCAGGTACAAGCCGGAGTCCCATGCTATCCACATGTTTCTCAAACACTTTCTGTGATAGTGGTTTCGTTAATGGGTCTGCTACATTTTCCGCTGACCCTACCTTCTAAATCAGGACATCCCCTCTACCAACAATCTCCCTGTTAGATAGTTGTATGCCCTTAGCTTCAATCAGAATTATGTACATTATGAATTTATTGTAAATGAATAAAGTACTCATTTGATTCATGTTCTTGTGGTGTGTTTCTGTGTAATACCCTTAAACTGGACACTTAATGAGACTTGTGTTAGTTTAGAATGTTCACAGCCATTTGGTAAGTCTGGGGAGATTTATCTTGCCAAGGCTGACATTGGTGTGCGGCCAACTGTTGGGGTGGCTTGTCTCAGCTACCAGAGTGAGACCCGAAGCACATGCAGTGTAGGATTAATAAAACCTCTAAACCGGACCAGATTTCCAGTATTGCCCTGGACCTTGGAGATAGATGGGCAAAACTGGAAAGTTACACCTGACCCCTAGACTCGATTATGATACTACACTAGGTGTTGGATTGGGCTGTCTTTGATGTACCAATCAGTGAGATCCTTAGCAGGGGTCAAAAGCTGGGTATGTTGGGACAGTCCAAGAATTCATTTGAGTGGGCGATCATAGTGACAGGATCAGCCCCTTTGTCGGACAAAGGTAACGATCGGGGATGCACTCTCTCTGATGGAAACCAAGACTGCCGGCAGCCGGTTTCAATTGTTGAGATTTTGTTTTGCAAAATATATTTATATATAAAGATATATATATATATATATATATATATATATATATATATATATATATGTTATGGTTTTGAAATGAATTGCAAAAGGTTTTAATTCCGGGGATCCATGTAACCAGAGAGTGCAACACTGTTCCTTGCAGTCGAGGGAGAGGTCCTCCCATGTCGGGCAGTGTTTGATCATTATGGGCTGAGAGGTTAAGTGTAAGACCATTGAGGATAATACCTGATGGGCTAATCTTGCATCTGCCCACAGTCCTTGGGTGTTACAAGGTGGCTTGTCCCAGGGACCACTTAGGGTAAGTGTTGGGCCCATAGAGCCCATAAGATGGGTTTCAGGGGGTGCACTATCCATAATAGTGTATTCGGCCAGGCCTTGTAACAAAGGCTGGGCTGAACCCATGTGGCTGATGTATAGATCAATGTTTGGGTCCCACACCATACAAGGAAGCCCAACTGGGCAGCAGTTTGGAAGGCTAAGTGATTACATAACCTTAAATGGGCCTTAAGCCCATTTCGAATTGGGCTGATTCGATCAGTTAATTAAAAGGGGTGAATTCTGATATGGATCAGCTGATAGGATTGGGCCTAGACCCTATCCACTTAGAGAGTCCAAGATCTAAATGAGATTTAGATCTGGAAGCCTCCTAATTAGATTAGGAGATGGCTGATCTGATCTGCAGATAAGATAAGGGTTATCCCTTATCACTTAAAGGGACTTCTAATCCAAATATGATTTGGATTAGCAACTCCTAATGGGATTAGGAGCTGATCCCTTTAAGATTATGAAAGAAAGAAAGGGGTGATACAGTTAGTGATTGATGTTCAATCCTCTTCAAAGCTGAAAATCACAAGAAGAGAGATTTCTGCACCCTGTGAATTCTCTCTTGCCGCATCCTTCCTACTGCCGCCATCACCCTCAGTTCGATCTCCAGTTCTTGGGAGAAATCAATATCTGATCTTGATTCCAATCTTTTGGGAAAAGATTGGTTGGAGCTGTACTCACAAGCCATCCCGTTGATTCTTGCGAAGGGTTTAGTTCTTTTGGAAGAACATTGCTGATTCTGCTCCATCCTGCACTATGCCATCTTCAGTGGGAGCAGATTTTGGATCCTTCCTTGGGCGTGAACACCTCCATTGGGAGATATTGCTTCTCTGTATCAGGTACATCCTCTCTTCTACTCCTTTTGGTTCAGATCTGGTTTGGTTCTTGATTCAAGATTGATCCTTGAAAAACCTGTTTTTCTAAATACAGGGAATTCGATTCCCTACAAAGATGGGAGAAATTTTTGAAATTCGCCCTATCCATTCCGCAAGACTGGGGCGTCCATGTGATGGGTATCCCATCCCTTCAGTGGTATCAGAGCCTTGGTTCAAATCTTGAATCAATTTAATTCAGATCTGAACCTGCGCAAAATGGGCAGAAGGTGTTCTACCCGATTTGCGCAGATATGGTTTTTGGGAAATTTGTTCCCTAAATTAATGGGCGAATAATCTGAAATTAATTTTATATAAATCTGATTATTGTTTATAATAGTTCTTTATGATTTTCTTGATTTATGGGTTGTTCGTACAAGAGGAGATCAAATTCTTGGTTTGTGCAGGGAACCTGCAAGATTTGCAGTTTCTTGATTTATTCATTACATTTGGTTTGTAAATAATTTTTTTTTTATTTTTAGACACAATGTATTAGGTATTCGATCTGATGTAAATATAATAGAAATTAGGTTTTCTATTTATTTTATTTTTGGATCGAAGATGGCAGCGCAAGGAAGGAGATTTCGCAGATGGGACATTCGCTACCTGCGATTTGCAGTTTGTGGAACTGCATTCTGTGATCTAACCTCTGTTTTGCAGGATGGATTGTACGAACAGCCCTGGATTGACTGATTCTTGTTTTCTTTTATCAGTTCTTTAATTTTAGATTATTTTCTTGAATTAAAGATTTAATTAAAAATCAAACCCTAGACCCATTCGAACCAAGATTGGTTCAAATTGTTTGGACCAAATCTAGGGTTCGATTAAGGCTGTATATCAGCCCTAATTTTTGTTTAATGGGCCTAAGGATTGATAATTAATTGGATATTTAATTCGGCCCACCTGTAAGGCCCAGTTTTAAATTGTTAAAACTGCCAAAAGCCCACTTCAAAAGAACAAGCTATATGGGCCGAACTGGGTAACCTTAATTCAGCCCATATACCAAGATGATATTAATTGTTAATATTATGGATTAAAATGGGCTTCAAATGGGCTTTTACAGATAATTAATTGATTGGATCAATTCCTCCCTGCATGTAATGTATGGATGTGTGATGTGCTACGTTCATGGGCCATAAGTGCTTGGCCCATGCAGATTCGATAGTGGCTCTTGTGCACACCCTGGCTGAATGCACATCATTGCCATGGTGTCCCTCTTGGTCATTGGATGACCTCCCTCAATGGTGGACCCCACACCTCCTAAAGAGGTTATGTGCGGAATCCTAGCCAATTTAGGCCCACCGAAATCTGGCTTTATGAAAGTCAGTGGGAGCCACTTTGGTTTGACCTAAAATAAACTAGGGCGTAATTCTTGTTCCCTCCAGAAAATATGAGTGCACGTGATAGGGAGATTCATGTGATGAACTCTCTAAAGGCCATCCATCATTAGCATGAGGATGGGTCCTTCAGTAATGAGGAAACGCACTAGAAAATGGGCTATCCATTTGTTGTTGGGCTTGTCTAAGTGTTTCATAAGATGATAGGGGAACTCTCTCACAGTACCTTGGCGTTCACGAATATGATGGGTGAGCACTCACTGGACAGAAAGGTTTACCTGAAAATGGCTCTGAACCTTGTCTGACAGAGGCCAAAGGGAAAACTCATATGATGAGTGGATATGATCCTTCACAGAAAGGTGGTGGGGTTTTGCAGCTGAAACAATTGGCTCCATGCACCCTACGTGGTTTCCCAATTTCCAGAGACAAGTCGCTGTCTCCGTCCCTGAGAAGGAGGGAAAACTCAGAGATGAACAAATGGGAATGGAACTTAGATTAAAATCCATGTCTATGATTTGAACATGAATCAAATAAGGTTGTGGACTGATATTTGATGGTTTATCAGAAAATGGCAAACGGACAATTTGTAAAGCTTCTTGACGACAACAAGCTTAAGGGCCCAAACTATGCCGACTAGTACCGTAACCTAATGCTGGTTTTAACATCTGAAAAATTGAACAAGGTAGTCAAGTCTCCTACCCCGAAACGTCTGGGTGATAGGGCTTTTGATGCCCGTATGAGAGAATTCCAAGAATGGGAGGATAAAAACTCCCTATCCCGCTGCTATGTCATTGCTTCTTTGGACAACTCAATACAGAGAAATTTCGATCAGATCGAACTCGCTAAGGACATATTGGACAGTCTGAAAACAATGTACAAAGAGCAGAACTGTTCTACTCGGCAGAAGGTCTTGAAAATGTTCATGACCGCTCAGATGTCCAAGGGGCAGAAAGTTCACGACCATTGTTTTTGGATGATGGGATACATTAACGAGCTGGAAGCCCTTGGATCCGGGCTAGATCTTGGCACTCAAGTAGATGCCATTCTGAACTCCTTGCCCTCTTCCTTCAATGGGTTCATATTAAACTACACTATGAACAAGCTGAATGTCAGCGTCCAAGAGCTGAGCAATATGTTGCAAAGGGTCGAGGACTTACTTAAGAAGGTTGAGCCTGTGGTGATGCTTGTTGAAGCTAACAAAACGGGCAAGAAAAAGAGGAAGGCAAAGAAGCCTCAAAAGAAGACTACCAAGCCCAAGAAGCAGAAGAAGGACAGGACAGCAGATGCATGTCACTTTTGCAAACAAACCGACCACTGGAAGAGGAACTATCCTCAGTACCTGGAATCCAAGATAGGTAATTTCAAATCTTGTGTCATAGAAACTAACTTATTGGTGGCTTCTGCGTCCTGGTGTATTGACTCCGGGGCTTCAACTCATGTGTGTAACTCACTGTAGGGTTTCAAGGTAAGCAGAAGGCTGAATGATGGAGAAGTGATGCTCTACTTGGGGACTTGTACAAGCGTTGCAGCTACGGCAATAGGCATCGTAGAATTAAAATTTAGAGAATGAAATATTATACTTAAAGATTGTCTTTTTGTGCAAAATTTAAGAATAAATTTGATTTCTGTCTCAAAACTGTGTGCGGATGGATATTCTATCTTTTTTAGTAATACGATTACTATTAAAAGAAACAATAAATTCATCGCATATGGGGAACTGGAGAACGGTCTCTATGTTCTACATCCTTCTTTAGAAACTAACATAGCCGAAACTACGTCGACCGAAATCCCCAAGAAAAGAGCACGTGATACAGTTAATCCCACGTGCCTGTGGAATTACCGACTTGGCCATATCGGTATTGACCGAATCACAAGACTGGTAAAGGATGGTCCTTTGGATTTTCTAACTGTAGACGATCTTCCCACTTGTGAGCCGTGCCTTCAAGGTAAGATGACAAAGAGGCCATTTATCGGTAAGCCTGAAAGATGTACAGGCACGCTTGACCTTATACATACGGATGTATGTGGTCCCCTGAGTGTTAGGACCCGTAACCAACACGTGTATTTCATTACATTCACTGATGACTATTCTCGATATGGTTACGTGTACCTAATGAGACATAAGTCTGAATCCTTTGAAAAGTTCAAAGAGTTCAGATAAGAGGTCGAGAAACAGTTAGGGAGAGAAATTAAGTCCCTTCGATCAGATCGAGGCGGCGAATATCTCTCTGACGAATTCAGGGACTACTTAAAGGTAAACGGGATAGTATCACAGTTAGCTCCTCCTGCTACACAACAACTTAACAGTGTTTCAGAGAGGAGGAATAGGACCCTATTAGATATGGTCTGGTCACTCTCATCCATTCAGAGTTACCCACATCCTTTTGGGGGATATGCATTAGAGACTGCGATATACGTGCTGAACCGGGTTCCAACCAAATCGGTTCCTAAGACTCCCTATGAGCTTTGGACCGGAAAGAAACCAAGTGTACGACACTTGAAGATTTGGGGTTGTCCGACTCACGTTAAAAGAACGAATCCGGACAAATTGGAATCCAAGACCAGTCATTGCCTATTCGTAGGCTACCCATAGGGCTCAGTGGGCTACCTATTCTATTATCCAAGTGAGCAGAAGGTGTTCTGCAGTCGGAATGCGCAATTCTTGGAAAATGATTACATCCTGGACAATCTTCGTCAAGAAATTGTTTTTGATGAGGAGAGCTCAGATGCAGTGGGAGGTGTCCCACAAGTTCCAGGTAGTGACCAACATAGAAGATCTACCCGTGTGTCCAGGCACCGGTCCGTTTTGGTTACGATTAGGATAGTTACCTGGTCGAAACCTTGACTAGTGAAGAGGATCCCGTAACTTATATGGAAGCTATGTTGGACATAGACTCCCTTAAATGGGTAGATGCCATGAGAGCTGAGATGGACTCAATGGAGACCAATGGAGTCTAGACTCTAGTGGATCCACCCTCTGGGGTAAAAGCAATTGGTTGCAAATGGATCTATAAGAGGAAGAAGGGCCCCGATGACAGGGTTGAGACCTACAAAGCTCGTCTGGTGGCGAAAGGATACACTCAGAAAGAAGGCATCGATTATGAGGAAACCTTTTTGCCCGTGGGCATGCTTAAATCCATTAGGATCCTGCTAGCTGTAGCAGCTTACTATGACTATGAGATTTGGCAGATGGATGTCAAAACTACGTTCCTGAATGGAGATCTTACTGAAAATATCTATATGTAACAACCGCAAGGTTTTGTAGCTGCGGGTCAGGAACACATGGTCTGTAAGTTGAATAGATCCATATATGGACTCAAGCAAGGTTTTAGAAGTTGGAACATCCGATTTGACTCTACGGTCAAAAAGTTTGATTTTGAGCAAAATCCGGATGAACCCTGTGTTTATAGGAAGACCAGTGGTGACAAGGTTATGTTTCTGGTTCTGTATGTAGATGACATTCTGCTCATTGGGAATGATGTAGGAATGTTAACTATGATAAAAGTATGGCTATCACAGCAATTCTCCATGAAAGACCTTGGAGAAGCCTCCTATATACTGGGTCTTCGACTCTACAGAGATAGATCGAAGCGGATAATAGGATTATCCCAATCTGCTTATACTGACAAAATAGTCAAGAGATACAGCATGGAAAACTCCAAGAAAGGAAATGTTCCTTTCAGGCATGGAGTCAATCTCTCCAAGAAGATGTCTGCAAAGATGGGAGAAATTTTTGAAATTCGCCCTATCCATTCCGCAAGACTTAGGTGTCCATGTGATGGATATCCCATCCCTTCACTCCCACAGTACATGGTACTTCCTCTCGATGTGCTTCGACTTTGAGTGGGCTCGTGGCTCCTTAGCCTGAGCAATGGCTCCATTGTTGTCACAAAACAACGAGATGGGTGATGTGCTGGACGGAACTACTCCCAACTCGTAAACGAACTTCTTCATCCACACGGCTTCTTTGGCAGCCTCACTTGCGGCAATGTACTCAGCCTTGGTTGTGGAGTCTGCAGAGGACCCCTGTTTGCTGCTTTTCCAACAAACAACACATGATCCTATCATGAAAGCATATCCAAATGTAGACTTTCTATCATCTGGATCCGACTGGAAATCGGCATCTGTACACCCTTGGATCTGTAGTGAGCTAACGTCGAATACTAGACAAAAGGAAATCGGCATTTGTCCTTCGAAGGTATTTAAGTATGTTTTTCACAGCAGTCCAGTGCTCCTGCCCTGGGTTGGCCTGAAATCTGCTTACTACACTCACTACCTGAGCAATTTCAGGACCTGTGCACAGCATGGCATACATGATGCTCCCTACGGCAGAGGCATAGGGAACGTCTTTCACGCCATCAATTTCCTCAGAAGTCTTGGGAGACATCTTCTTGGAGAGAGTGACTCCATGCCTAAAAGGAACATTTCCTTTCTTGGAGTTTTCCATGCTATATCTTTTGATTATTTTGTTAATTTAAGCAGATTGGGATAATCCTATTATCCGCTTCGATCTATCTCTATAGAGTCGAAGACCCAGTATATAGGAGGCTTCTCCAAGATCTTTCATGGAGAATTGCTGTGAAAGCCATACTTTCACCATAGTTAACATTCCTACATCATTCCCAATGAGTAAAATGTCATCTACATACAAAACCAAGAAGGTAACCTTATCTCCACTGTACTTCCTGTAGACACGGGGTTCATCCGGATTCTGCTTGAAGTCAAACAATTTGACAGCAAAGTCAAAATGGATGTTCCAACTTCTAGAAGCTTGCTTAAGTCCATAAATGGATCTATTAAGTTACATACCATGTTTTCCTGACCTACAGCAATGAAGCCTTGCGGCTACTGCATATAGATATCTTCAGTAAGATCTCCATCCAGGAATGCAGTTTTGACATCCATCTGCCAAATCTCATAATCATGGTACGCTGCTACAGCTAGCAGGATCCTAATGGATTTAAGCATGGCCATAGGCGAAAAGGTTTCCTCATAGTCGATGCCCTCTTTCTGAGTGCACCCTTTGGCCACCAGACGAGCTTTGAAGGTCTCAACCCTACCATCGGGGCCCTTCTTCCTCTTGTAGATCCATTTGCAACCGATTGCTTTTACCCCAGAGGGCGGATCTACTAGAGTCCAGACTCCATTGGTCTCCATTGAGTCCATCTCTGTTCTCATGGCCTCCACCCACTTCGGGGAATCTATGTCCAACATAGCTTCCGCGTAAGTCACGGGATCCTCTTCACTAGTCTAGGTTTCCACCAGGTAACTATCCTGGTCATAACCATAATGGACTGGTGGCCTGGATACTCGAGTGGATCTTCTAGGTTGGTCACTACCTGGAACTGGTGGGACATCTCCCACTTCTCCTGATGATGGGTGTCTAGGATATAATCGGTTTCCAAGAATTGTGCATTTCGGCTGCAGAACACCTTCTGCTCACTTGGGTAATAGAATAGGTAACCCACAGAGCCTTTTGGGTAGCCTACAAATAGGCAACGACTGGTCTTGGATTCCAACATGTCTACATTTGTTTTTTTAACATGTGCTGGACAACTCCAAATCTTCAAGTGTCTGACACTTGGTTTCTTTCCGGTCCAAAGTTCATATGGAGTGTTCAGAACCAATTTGGTTGGAACCTGATTCAGCACGTAAATCACAGTCTCTAATGCGTAACCCCAAAACGATGTGGATAACTCTGAGTGTATGAGAAGTGACTGGACCATATCCAATAAGGTCCTATTCCTCCTCTCTGAAACACCGTTAAGTTGTGGTGTAGCAGGAGGAACTAACTGTGATACTATCCCATTGTCCTTTAAGTAGTCCCTAAATTCGTCAGAGAGATACTTGCCATCTCGATCTGATCGAAAGGCTTTAATTTCTCTTCCTAACTGTTTCTCGACCTCTTGTCTGAACTCTTTGATCTTTTCAAAGGATTCAGACTTGTGTCTCATTCGGTACACGTAACCATATCGTGAAAAATCATCGGTGAAGGTGATGAAGTACACATGTTGATTCCGTGTCCTAACACTCAGGGGACCACATACATCAGTATGTATAAGGTCAAGTGTGCCTGTACATCTTTCAGGCTTAGCATTAAATGGCCGTTTCGTCATCTTGCCTTGTAGGCAAGGATCACAGGTGGGAAGATCTTCTACAGTTAGAAAATCCGAAGGACCATCCTTTACCAACCTTGTGATTTGTTCAACACCGATGTGGCCAAGTCGATAATGCCGCAGACACGTGGGATTAACTGTATCACGGGCTCTCTTCTTGGGGATTTCAGCCGACGTAGTTTCGATTATGTTAGTTTCTAGAGAAGGATGTAGAACATAGAGACCATTCTCCAGTTCCCCGTATGCGATGAATCTCTTATTTCTTTTAATAGTAATCGTATTACTAAAGAAGATAAAATAACCATCTGCACACAGTTTTGAGACAGAAATCAAATTTCTCCTTAAATTTTGCACATAAAGACAATCTTTCAGTACAATAGTTCATTCTCTAAAAAGTAACTCCACGGTTCCTATGGCCATGGCTGCAACAGTTGCAGTAGTCCCCAAGTAGAGCATGACTTCTCCTTCACTCAGCCTTCTACTTACCTTGAACCCCTGTAATGAGTTACACGCATGAGTTGAAGTCCCGAAGTCAATACACCAGGACGCAGAAGCTACCAATAAGTTGGTTTCCATAACACAAGTTTCGAGATTACCTTTCTTGGATTCTAGGTAGGCAGGACAGTTCCTTTTCCAGTGGCCGGTCTTCTTGTAGAAGTGACAGGCATCCGATGCCTTGTCCTTCCTCTGCTTCTTGGGTTTGGCAGCCTTCTTCTGGGGCTTTCTCTTTGCCTTCCTTTTCTTGCCCGATTTGCCAGTTTCAACAAGCATGGCAATGGGCTCATCCTTTTTAATCAATTCTTCGGCCCTCTGCAACATATTGCAGAGTTCCTGCAACATGACGTTTTGCTTGTTCATGTTGTAATTCATGATGAATGGATTAAAGGATGGAGGCAGAGAGTTGAAAATAGCGTTGATCTGTGTTACCAGATCCAGCCCGGATCCAAGAGCCTCTAGTTCGTTGATATAACCCATCATCCGGAGACAATGGTCATGAACTTGTTGGCCCTTGGACATCTGCACGGTCATGAACTGTTTCAAGAACTTCTGCCGAGTAGAACGATTCTGCTCTTCATACATTGTCTTGAGACTGTCCAATACGTCCTTCGCAAGTTCGATCTGATTGAACTGCCTCTGAATTGGATTGTCCAAAGAGGCAATGATATAGCAGCGGGCAAGGGAGTTTTTCTCCTCCCATTCTTGGTATTCTCTTCTCCGGGCCTCAGAAGACCTATCTCCCGGATGATCCGAGGCAGGATTCTTGGCTACCTTGTCCAATTTCTTAGAGGTTAAGACCAACATAAGGTTCCTGTACCAGTCGGCATAGTTTGGGCCCTTCAGCTTGTTGTCATCAAGCAGCTTTGCAAATTGTCCATTTGCCATTTTCTGATAAAAGAGCAAACATCAGTCCACAACCTAATTTGATTCATATTCATTACATAGATATGGATTTTAATCTACATTCCATTTTCATTTATTCATCTCTGAGATTTCCCTCATTTCTCAGTGACGGAGACCACGAGTTGTCTCTGGAAATGTGGGAAATCACATAGGGTGCATGGAGCCAACTATTTCAGCTGCAAAACCCCACCACCTTTCTGTGAAGGATCATATCCACTCATCATATGAGTTTTCCCTTTGGCCTCTGTCAGACAAGGTTTAGAGCCGTTTTCAGGTAAACCTTTCTGTTCAGTGAGTGCTTACCCATCATATTCGTGAACGCCAAGGTACTATGAGAGAGTTCCCATTTACTGGTGAAGCCCTTCCCACATCAGTCTATGACGCCCCTATCATCTTATGAAACACTTAGACAAGCCCAACAGCAAATGGATAGCCCATTTTCTGGTGCATTTCCTCATTATTGAAGGACCCATCCTCATGCTAATTATGGGAGGCCTTTAGAGAATTCATCATATGAATCTCCCTATCACATGCACTCATATTAGCTGGAGGGAACAGTCAATTATGCCCTAGGGTTCCGCACGTAACCTCTCCATGAGGTGTGGGGCCCACCACTGAGAGAGGTCATCCAATGACCAAAAGGGACACCATGGCAACGATGTGCATTCAGCCATGGTGTGCGCAAGAGCTACTGTCGATTGATCATGGGCCAAGCATTTATGGCCCATGTACATAGCACATCACACATCCATACATCACATGCAAGGATAAATTGATCTAATCAATTAATTATCTATAAAGCCCATTTGAAGCTCATTTTAAATCCATAATATTAACCATTAATATTATCTTGGTATATGGGCCGAATTAGGGTTAATGGGTTCGGACCATATAGCTTTATCCGCAGAGTGGGCTTTTAGTAGTTTTAACCATTTAAAACTGGGCCTTTACAGGTTGGGCCGAATTAACCATTTAATTAAATATCAATCCTCAGGCCCATTAGTGGAGAATTAGGGTTGACTTTCAGCCTAGATCGAACCCTAGATTTGGTCCAAACAATTTGAACCAATCTTGGTTCGAATGGGTCTAGGGTTTGATCTTCAATTAAATCTTTAATTCAAGAAAATAATCTGAAATTAAATTCTGATAAAAGAACAATCAAGAATCAGTCTATCAGGGTTGTTTGCACAATCCTTCTTGCAAAACAGAGGTTAGATCAAAGGTTGTAGTTTCACAAACTGCAAATCGCAGATAGCGATTCTTTCATCTGCGAAATCTCCTCCTCTGCAAGTTCTCCTTTTTTGTGCCGCCATCTTCGATCCAAAATAAAATAAATAGAAATCCTAATTTCTATTAATAATTACATCAGATTGAATACCTATACATTCAGTCTAAAAATTAAAAAAAATATATTTTACAGACCAAATGTAATAAAGTAATCCATAAACTGCAAAATCGTAGGTTCCCTGCGCAAATCAAGAATTCGATCTCCTCTTGTACGAACAACCCATAAATCTAGAAAATTATAAAGAATAATTCTAAATAATAACCAGATTTATATAAAAATTAATTTCAGATTATTTGCCCATAATTTTGGGAACAAATTTCCCAAAACCCATATCTGCGCAAATTGGGTAACACCTTCTGCCCATTTGCGCAGGTTCAGATCTGAAACAAATTGGTTCAAGATTTGAACCTGGCTCTGATACCACTGAAGGGATGAGAGATCCATCGTATGGATGCCCAAAACTTGCGGAATAAAGGGAAGAATTTCAAAAATTTTTCTCTCCCTTTCAACTAGGAATCGCATTCCCTATTTAGAAAATCATATTTTCAAGGATCAATCTTGAACCATAAACTGAACTAGATCTGAACCAAAAGAAGTAGGAGAGGATTATACCTGATATGGAGAAAAAGTATCTTCCAACGAAGGTGTTCACGCCCAATGAAGGATCCAAAGACTACTCCCACTGAAGATGGCGTAGTGCAGGGTGAAGTAGAA
Source organism: Nelumbo nucifera (assembly GCF_055504915.1). NCBI lineage: Eukaryota > Viridiplantae > Streptophyta > Magnoliopsida > Proteales > Nelumbonaceae > Nelumbo > Nelumbo nucifera. The sequence continues at coordinate 138,818,939 of NC_142649.1, read as the reverse complement.
TCAGCAATATTCTTCTCCAAGAATTCTGTCCTTCGCAATAAACAACAGGATGGCACATGAGCATAGCTTCCTATCAATTCTTTCTCAAAGAACTAATGTCAAGATCGAATTTTGACTTCTCCCACAACTGGAGATCGAATTGGATGTCTAGCGGCTGCAGGAAGGAGGCAGCAAGAAAAATCTTTGCAGGGATTGCAGAAATCTTTCTTCTGTAATTTCAGCTTTGAAGATGATCTGATTATGTGTTTCTTCTAAAGGCTGCCGCCCCCTCCTTCTTTTGTAACCCTAAGAGATCAGCTCCTAATCCAATTAGGAGCTGCTGATCCAAATCATATTTGCATCAGACCTCCCTTTAGGTGATAAGAATAAACCCTTATCTTATCTGTAGATTAGATCGGCCTTCTCCTAATCTCATTAGGAGGTTTCTAGATCTGAATCATATTCAGATCTGGACTCTCTGAGTGGATACGGTTAAGACCCTATCCTATCTGCTGATCCATCTCAGAATTCGCCCATATTTAACTTATTAAATAAGTCTAGTTCGAAATGGGCTTTAGGCCCATTAAGCTTATATGCTCACTTAACCTTCCTCACTGATTGGTACATCAAAGATAGCCCAATCCGACACCTAGTGCAATATCATAATCGAGTCTAAGGGTCGGGTGTAACTTTCCAGTTTTGCACATTAATCTCCAAGGTCCAGGGCAATACTAGAAATCTGGTCCAGTTCAAATATTCAATTAATCCTACACTGTATGTGCCTAGGGTCTCACCCTGGCAGCTGAGACAAGCCACCCTAACCGACTTGGTGGCACAACAGTGCCAGCCTTATTAGGATAGGTCTCCCAGACCGACCCACTGGCTGTGAACATTCTAAACTAACACGAGTCTCATTAAGTGTCCAGTTTAAGGGTATTACACAGAAACATACCAAGGGAACATGAATAAAATATGCACTTTTATTCATTTACAATAAACTCATAAAGCACATCATTCTGATTGAAGCTAAGGGCATACAAAACTATCCAACATCTCCAAGATCTTTAATGGAGAATTGCTGCAAAAGCTATACCTTCACCATAATCAACATTCCTACGTCATTCCCAATGTGTAGATTGTCGTCTACATATAGAACCAAGAACGTAACCTTATCTCCCATTGATTTCCTATAAACATAGGGTTCATCTGGATTCTACTCAAAGTCAAATTGTTTGATGGTAGAGTCAAATCGGATGTTCCAACTTCTTGAAGCTTGTTTAAGTCCATAGATGGATCGGTTAATTTTACACACCATGTGTTCCTGACCTGCAGTAATGAAATCTTGCGGTTTCTGCATATAAATATCTTCAGTATGATCTTCATTCAAGAATGCGGTTTTGACATCCATTTTCCAAATCTCATAATCATAGTGTGTTGCTACAGCTAGTAGGATCTGTATGGATTTGAGCATGGCCATTAGCGAAAAGGTTTCCTCATAATCGATTCCCTCTTTTTGAGTGTACCCTTTCGCTACGAGTCGAGTTTTATAGGTCTCAACCTTCCCATCAGGGCCCTTTTTCTCTTGTAGATCCATTTGTAGCCAATTGCTTTCACTCCAGGGGTTGGGTCTACGAGAGTCCAGACATTGTTGGTTTCCATTGAGTCCATCTTGGCTCTCATTGCATCTACCCACTTCAAGGAATCTATGTCCAACATATCTTCTATATAAGTTAGGGGATCTTTCTCACTGATTGTGGCTTCAATTAAGTAACTTTTTGGATCATAGCCATAACGATTTGGAGGACTAAAAGCTCGGGTACATCTTCTAGGTTGGGTATTTTCTGAAACTTGTGGGACATCTCCCACTACTCCTGAGCATCCTTTACCCTGAAGGAAAGGTTCACAAGTTAGAAGATCTTCTACAGTTAGAAAATCCAAAGGACCATCCTTTACCAACCTTGTGATATGATCTATATTAATGTGGCCAAGTCGGTAATGCCACAGGCGCGTGAGATTAACTGTCTCACGTGTTCGATTATGTTTGTTTCTAGAGAAGGACGGATGACATAGAGACTATTCTCAAGTTCTCCGTAAGTGAGGAATTTGTTATTTAGTTTAATAGTAATCGTATTACTAAACAAAATAGAATAACCATCCTCGCACAATTTTGAAACAAAAATTAGATTTCTTCTCAAAATAGGTACATAAAGACAATCTTTAAGCCTAACAATTCCTTTTTTGAAAATTAAATCTACAGTTCCTATGGTTGTAGTTGCAATTGTTATAGAAGTCCCCAAGTAAAGCATTACTTCATTGTCATTCCGCCTTCTGCTTATTTTGAACCCCTGCAATGTGTTACATGCATGAGTAGAAGCCCCTAAGTCAATACACCAGGATGTAGAAGTGACCAACATATTGGTCTCTATGAAAAGAGATTCGAAATTACAATCTTTCTTCTTAGTCTCCAGATACTGAGGGCAATTCCTCTTTTAATGTCCGGTCTACTTGCATAAGTGACATGCATCAGATGCCTTGTCTTTCTTCTGCTTTTTAGGCTTGCCAGCTTTCTTCTGAGGCTTCTTCTTAGCCTTCTTCTTTTTCTTGCCTGACTTGCCACCTTCAACAAGCATGGCTATCGGCTTATCCTTCTTTATCAGTTCTTTGGCCCTTTGCAACATATTGCTAAGTTCTTGAAGGCTAACTTTTAGCTTATTCATGTTATAGTTCATGATAAACTGATTGAAGGAGGGAGGCAACGTGTTTAAGATTGCATCAGTTTTAGTGTTGTCATCTAGCCTAGAACCAAGAGTCTCCAATTCATTTTTGTAGTCCATCATTTTTAAACAATGGTCATGGACCTGTTGGCTCTTAGACATCTGTGTGGTCATCAACAATTTGAGGACCTTCTGTCGGGCAGAACGATTCTGCTCCTCATACATTGTCCTCAGACTATCCATGATATCCTTGGACACTTGATCTTATTGAACTGTCTCTGTATCGGATTGTCTAAGGATGCTATGATATAACACCAGGCAAGAGAGTTTTTCTCCTCCCATTCCTGATACTCTTTCTTACGAGCTTCGGAAGCCCTGCCACCCAGAAATTCCGATGTAGGATTTTTGGCAACCTTGTCCAATTTCTTGGACGTTAGAACCAACATAAGGTTACAAAATCAGTCAGCATAATTAGGTCCCTTAAGCTTATTGTCATCTAACAACATAAGCTTATTGATTCATGTTCATTACATAGAAATGTATTTTATCTATGATCCATTTCCATTTCTTCATCTCTGAGATTTTCCTCCTATCTCAGTGACGGAGACGCGGTTATGTCTCTGGTAATGTGGAAAATCACATAGGTGCATGGAGCCAACTGTTTCAGCTGCAAAACCCTACCACTTTCTGTGAAGGATCTTATCCCGTCATAGCGTAGACCCCAAGGTACCGTGAGAGAGTCTTCCATTTTAGGATAGGCCCCTACCACATCGGTCTATGACACCCATATCATCTTATGAAGCAATCCAACAAACTAGACCAGCAAATGGATAGCCCAATTTTATGGTGCATCTCCTCATTACCAATACAACCCATCTTCATGCTTATGACAGAAAGCCTTTAGAGAATTCATCATATGAAATTCCCTATCACTTGCACTTATATTAACTGGAGGGAACAAATTAAAATGTCCCTAGATCTGATTTAGGTCAAACCAAAGTGGCTCCCACTGACTTTCATAAAGTCATATTTAAATGGATCCAAAACGGGGTAGGGTTCCACATGGTTCCTCTTGGGGAGGAACCTAATCTTGGGCCCATTGAGAAGGGAGATTATCCAATGATCTTTAGGGCACCATGGCAATGATATGCATTCAGCCATGGTGTTCGTAGAAGGCCACTAACGATTAAACATGGGCAAAGTACTTATAGCCCATGTGCAAATCACATTCAGCACATCACAAAGAATCACATTCACAAATTGATCCAATCAATTAAACAATCTACAAAACCCTAATTAATTAAAGTTAACGCATTATCAGCCCATTAAGGACAATGTATCATCAAATAATATCATCTAGGTATATGGGATAAACTGCAAAAGGTAGTTCATCTCATATACTTGTTATGCTGAAAATGGGTTGAAGTTGCTTTAACTTAGCAAAATAGGGTTTTATAGGGGTGGGCCAAATTGCATCATGTGATGGGCCTTCAAACCCTTGGCCCATAACTGAATTTGGGTCACCTAAAACGTGTCCCATAGGGTTGAGAACAGAACCCATTGAACCATGGGTTTGGTCCAACCAGTTTGGAGCGAGCTAAGTCAATTCGACCTAGGGTTTGGTGTCCAATACAATATTCAATTATCAAGATTTTGATCTGAATTAATTACAGCCGAAATTGGCATTCAAGAATAGCAAGAAAACAAAAGAACTAGGGCTGCAAGTGTGATGGTCTGAATCTGATCAACAACCTACAAACCTGCAAGAAAAAGGGTTAATCGAAGATTGCAGATTTCTTTTTTGCAAAATCTTCTTCTCCTCTGCGCACTCCAACAAATCTTCCAATGTAAAAACATAGAAAAACCTAATTTTCTATTAATTACATCAGATCGAATCCTATACATTTTGTCTAAAAATAAAAAAAAAAATATTTATAGACCAAAATTGAATAGAATAAAATGCAAGGTGCGCAAATCTTGGCGCCGTAAAAGAATTTGATCTCCATCACACAAACAGCCCCAAAATTCAAGAAATAATCATAGAACCATTCAAAAATTGTTGCAGAGTAATAAGGAATTAATTTTAGATCAAACACCCAAATCTGAGAACTGAATTCTCAAAAAAACTGCTAATTTGTACAAATCAGGTAGAACAGTTTCTACCAATTTGTGCTGCTTCAGAACTGATCTAAATTTGGTTCAAGACTTGAACTTTGCTCTGATACCATTGAAGGGAAGGGAGATCCATCATATTGAAGGGATGAGAGATCCATCGTATGGACGCCCAAATCTTGCGGAATAAAGGGGGCGAATTTCAAAAATTTTTTCTCTCCCTTCAACTGGGAATCGCATTCCCTATTTAGAAAATCATATTTTCAAGGATCAATCTTGAACCATAAACTGAACCAAATCTGAACCAAAAGGAGTAGAAGAGGATTATACCTAATACAGAGAAATAATATCTCCCAACGAAGGTGTTCACGCCCAAAGAAGGATCCAAAGACTGCTCCCACTGAAGATGGCGCAGTGTAAGATGGAGTAGAATCAATAGTGTTCTTCTCCAAGAACTCTGTCCTTTGCAAGAAACAGCAGGATGGCACATGAGCACAGCTTCCTATCAGTTCTTTCTCAAAGAACTGATGTCAAGATCGAATCTTGACTTCTCCCACAACTAGAGATCGAACTGGCAAACTGGGCGGCAAGAACAGGGAGGGCGGCAAGTAAGAATTTTGTAGGGTTACTTAATTCTTCCTTCTGTGATTTCAGCTCTGAAGAGGATGTGAGTATGTATCTTCTAAAGGCTGCCGCCCCCTCCTTCTTTTGTAACCCTAAAGGATCAGCTCCTAATCCAATTAGGAGTTGCTGATCTAAATCTTTTTGGATCAGCCATCCCTTTAGGTGATAAGGATAAACCCTTATCTTATCTGCAAATTAGATCAGCCTTCTCTTAATCTTATTAGAAGGTTTCCAGATCTAAATCACATTCAGATTTGGACTCTCTGAGTGGATAGAGTCAAGACCCTATCCTATCTGCTAATCCATCTCAGAATTCGCCCATATTTAACTTATTAAATTAGTCCAGTTCGAAATGGGCTTTAGGCCCATTAAGCTTATGTGCTCACTTAACCTTCCTAACTACTGCCCAGTTGGGCTTCCTTGTATGACGTGGGACCCAAACATTGATCTACACATCAGCCACATGGATTCGGCCCAGCCTTTGTTACAAGGTCTGGCCGAATACACTGTTATGGACAGTGCACGCCCTAAAACCCATCAAATGGGCTCTATGGGCCGAACACTTACCCTAAGTGGTCCCTGGTTCAAGCCACCTTGTAACACCCAGGGACTGTGAGCAGATGCAAGATTAGCCCATCAGGTATTATCCTCAATGGTCTTACACTTAACCTCTCAACCCCTAAGGATCAAACACTGCCCGACAAGAGAGAACCTCTCCCTCGGCTGCAAGGAACAGTGTTGTACTCTCTATTTATATGGATCCCGGGAATTAAAACCTTTTGCAAACATTTCAGAAACCATAATATATATACTTTTATATCTCATATAAAATATATTTTGCAAAACAAATCTCAACGATTGAAATCGACTGCCAGCAGTCTTGGTTTCCATCAGAGAGAGTGCATCCCCGATCATTACCTTTGTTCGACAAAGGGGCTGATCCTGTCACTATGATCACCCACTCAGATGAATTCTCAGACTGTCCCAACATACCCAGGTTTTGACCCCCGCTAAGGATCTCACTGATTGGTACATCAAAGATAGCCCAATCCGACACCCAGTGCAGTGTCATAATCGAGTCTAGGGGTCGGGTGTAACTTTCCAGTTTTGCCCATTAATCTCCAAGGTCCAGAGCAATACTGGAAATCTGGTCCAGTTCAAAAATTCAATTAATCCTACACTGTAGGTGCCTAGGGTCTCACCCTGGTAGCTGAGACAGGCCACCCCAACCGACTTGGTAGCACAACAGTGTCAGTCTTATCAGGATAGGTCTCCCCAGACCGACCCACCGGCTGTGGACAGTCTAAATTAACACGAGTCTCATTAAGTGTCCAGTTTAAGGGTATTATACAGAAACATACCAAGTGAAAATGAATCGAATATGTACTTTTATTCATTTATAATAAACTCATAATGTACATCATTCTGATTGAAGCTAAGGGCATACAAAACTGTCCAACACATATGGATGGCCGAACCATGCAGGGCGGTTGGGCAAAATTTCGAAAATTTCTTTTCTCCCTTCTAGGGATTGTATTCCCAGTTTAAAAAAAAAAGACTATATTTTTCAAGGATTGTTCTTGATCCAAACTAGACCAGATCTGAAACAAAAAGTGAGTGAGAGCAATACCTGATACGGAATCTACACGTATAGCTTCCAACTTAGGTGTTCATGCCCAAAGAGGGTACCAAAACCTGCTTCCACTAAATATGGCGCAGCTTGAGATGAAGCAGGTTCAGCAATGCAGTCTTTCAATAAGAACTGCAATCCAATAGCTTGGATTAAGAAAGGGAGGAGAGCACAAATTCAGATCTAACTTTTCTTGCAAAAATTCAGAATTAGGAACTAATCTTTATTAGTTCAAGAATGGAGATTGAAGAAGGTATATGGCAGCAAGAGTAGAAGGTGAGGGAGAACTTGTTAGATAGTGTATGCCCTTAGCTCCAATTAGATTGATGTACTTATTGTCATTTATTGTAAATGAATAAAGTACATAATCGATTTGTGTCATTATGGTATGTTTCTGTGTAATACCCTTAAACTGACACTTATGAGACTCGTGTTAGTTTAGAATCTTCACAGCCGTTGGAAAGATTTAGGGAGATTTATCCTGCCAAAGCTGACACTAATGTGCTACCAAGTTGGTTGGGATGGCTTGTCTCAGCCGCTAGGGTGAGACCTTAGGTACATGCAGTGTGGGTTTTCTTGAAACCCTGAACTGGACCAAATTCCAGTATTGACCTGGACCTTGGAGTTAGATGGGCAAAACTGGAATGTTACACCTAACCCCTAGACTCGATTGTGGTACTGCACTAGGTGTCGAATTGGGATGTCTTTGATATGCCAATCAAGGAGATCCTTAGAGGGGGTCAAAACCTGTGTATGTTGGGACAGTCCAAGAATTCATCTGAGTGGGTGATCATAGTGACAAGATCAGCCCCTTTGTCGAACAAAGTGAATGATCGGGGATGCACTCTCTCTAATGGAAACCTAAACTGCCGGCAATTGATTTCCAATGTTGAATTTGTTTTTTGCAAAATATATTTATATAGAGATATACATATATAAATATATATATATTATAGTTTCAAAATGTTTGCAAAATGTTTCAATTCCCAGGATCCATGTAAGTAGAGAGTGTAGCACTGTTCCTACTAGCTGTGGGAGAGGTTCTCTCTTGTCAGGCAATGTTTGATCATTATGGGCTGAGAGGTTAAATGTAAGATCATTGAGGGTAATACCTGATGGGCTAATCTTGCATCTGCCCACAGTCCTCGAGTTTTTATAAGGTGGCTGGACCCAAGGACTATTTAGTGTAAATGTTGGGCCCATTAAGAGCCCATGGTGATGGACTCAGGGGTTCACTATCTCCTACAGTGAATTCGGTCAGGCCTTGTAACAAAGGTTGGGCTGAACCCATGTGGCTGACGTGTAAATCAATGTTTAGGTCCCATGCCATACAAAGAGAGCCAATTGGGCAACAGGTTAAAAGTTAAGTAAGCATATAATCTTAATGGGCCAAAAGACCAATTCAAACTAGGCTTAAATTGGTTAATTAAAAGGAGGCAAGAACTGATTTATAATCTGATTAGGATTAGCTGAAAGGATAAGATAAGTCTTATTCATTTAAGAGTCCAGATCCAAATATTAGATTTGGATCAAGAAATTCTCTCCTAATTAGATTAGGAACCTGATCCAAAGAAGACCATAAATAGGGGGCAAATTCCTCAATATTATACACAACAATCTGCAAAATTCTTTCCTTATTCTTGCTATACCTACCCAATTCAATCTCCACCTGTTGAACTAGTCAAGAAGAGTTATTGATATTGTTTCTTGGCTGAAGAAACAATGTGAAGTCATGCTCACCTTTACTCCATTCTTGCTGAAGAACTCGGTTCTTGTTGAAGAGTCATCCCATTGATCCTACTTCACTACGTATTGTGTCATCTTCAGTGGAAGTGGGTTTTGGTTTTCTCCTTGGGTGTGAACACATTCATTGGGAGTTATTGCTACTTCGGACCTGGTATTTCCCTCTCCTCCCTTTGGTTTCAGATCTTGTCTAGTTTTGTTTCAAGAATGATCCTTGAAAATACAATTTTCTAAAATAGGGAATGTGATTCCTAGACGAGAGAGAGAGAAATTTTTGAAATTTTGCCCAACCTTCCTGCAAGGTTCGGCCATCCAAAACCAGACCCGATTTGAATCCGTGCAAATAGGCAGAATCGATTCTACCCGATTTGCGCAGATAAGGGTTTTCGCTGAGAATTCGGTTCCCAGCCATGGGCGATTGATCTGAAATTAAATCTTTTATTTTCTGTAATATATTTAGAACTGTTCTATTTATATTTCTTGAAATTCGGGTTGTTCGTATGGTGGAGATTGAATTCTTTTATTGGCGCAAGAAATCCGCACACCTGTTGATTTATTCTATTCATTCTTGGTCTGCAAATATATATTTTTTTTTAATTTTAGACGGGATGTATAGGATTTGATTCTGATGTAATATTAATAGAAAAATTAGGTTTTTTCTGTTTTATTTCATGGAAGATGAAGTTGGTTCGCGGGAGTAGAAAATTTGCGTAGATAAGAAATCTGCGATCTACGAATTGCAGTAATGAAAACTGCAATCTAGGAACTAATTTCTTGTTTTGCAGGGTTGCAGCCTTACAAACAGCCCCCTTTTGTGTTTGTTCACTGATTCTTGAATGTCATTTATCGGTTATTTAATTTCAGATCATCTTCTTGAATTGAATCTTGAATTAAATATCAAACCCTAGACCCATTCGAACCAGATTGGACCAAACTGGTTAGATTGAATCTGTAGTTCAATGGGGGCTGTTCTCAGCCCTAAAATTTCCTTCATGGGCTGAGGGATTGATGGTTAATTGCAAGATCCAATTCGGCCCACATCTGTAAAACCCAGTTTTAATCTGTTAAAACTACTTTATCCCAATTCAGCATAAATGCTATACGGGTCGAACTGCTCTTTGCAATTCAACACATATACTTAGATAATATTAATTGGTAATATTATGAAATTAAATGGGATTTATTTATGGGTTTTATAGTTATTTAATTGATTTGATCATTTATGAATTTCATGCATGTTATGTATGGATGTGTGTTGTGCTACGTCCATGGGCCATAAGCACTTGGCCCATGCTGATTCGATAGTGGTTCTTTCGCACACCATGGATGAATGCACATCATTGCCATAGTGTCCTTAAGATCATTGGATGATCTCCCTGTGTGATGGGCCCTACATCAGCTTCCTCCACAAGAGGAACCGTGCAGAACCCTAGCCGTTTAGGGCCCATTAAAATCTGGCTTTATGAAAGTCAGTGGGAGCAAATTTGGTTTGACCTAAATAAAACTAGGGTGTAATCATTCGTTCCCCTGAAAAATATAAGTGCGTGTGATAGGGTGTTTAATATGATGAACTCTCTAAAGGCCTTCCATCATTAGCATTAAGATGGGCCCTTCAGTAATGAGGAGATGCACCATAAAATTGGGCTATCCATTTGCTGTTGGATTTGTTGAATTGTTTCATAAGATGATAGGGGCATCATAGACCGATGTGGGAGGGGTCTATCCTAAAATGGAAGACTCTCTCATGGTACCTTGGCGTTCACAAATATGATGGGTAAGCACTTACTAGACAGAAAGATTTAACCTAAAATGGCAATGAAACAGTTGGCGTTCACAAATATGAGTGGATGTGATCCTTTACAGAAGGTAGTGGGGTTATGCAACTAAAACAGTTGGCTCCATGCATTGTATGTGGTTTCCCACATTTCAAGAGACATAATTTTGTAGTCTCCATCACTGAGATAGGAGGGAAATCTCAAAGATGAATAAATGGAAATGGAACATAGATTAAAAGTCATATCTATGTAGAAAACATGAATCAATTTAGGTTGTGGACTAATGATCAACCTTGCCTTTTATCAGACATGGCAAACAGACAATTCACCAAGCTGCTGGACGATAACAAACTTAAGGGCCCAAATTATGCTAACTGGTACCGTAACCTTATGTTGGTATTAACATCCGAAAAATTGGACAAGGTTGCTAAGAACCCTATTCCGGATCGTCCAGGTGATAGGGCTTCTAAGGCATGTAGGAAGGAATTTCAAGAATGGGAAGATAAGAATTCTCATGCCCGGTGCTACATCATAGCCTCCCTCGACAATCCGATATAGAGACAATTCAATCAGATCAAAGTGTCCAAGGATATCTTGGATAATTTGAGGACAATGTATAAAGAGTATAATCGTTCTACTCGTCAGAAGGTCTTGAAGCTATTTATGACCGCAAAAATGAACGAGAGCCAGATGGTTCATGACCATTGTATCAAGATGATGGGTTACATTAATGAACTAGAGGCACTCGAGTCAGGGCTAGATCATGTCATCAAGGTTGATGCCATCCTAAATTCCTTGCCTCCCTCCTTCAATCAGTTTATCATGAATTACAACATGAATAAGCTAAATGTTAGCCTTCAAGAATTTAGCAATATGTTGTAGAGGACTGAAGACCTGATTAAGAACGATAAATCGATAGCCATGATTATTGATGGTGGAAATTCGGTTAAGAAGAAGAGGAGGGCAAAGAAAAGACCTCAAAAAAAGACTATCAAACCGAAAACAAAGCAATGGATGCCTGTCACTTTTGCAAACAGACCGGCCACTGGAAGAGGAACTGCCCTCAATATCTAGAGACTAAGAAGCATGGTAATTTCGAATCTTTTATCATAGAGACCAATTTGTTGGTCACTTCTGCTTCCTGGTGTATTGACTCTGGGGCTTCAACTCATGTGTGTAACTCACTGCAAGTGTTCAAGATAAGCAGAAGACTGGGTGACGAAGAAGTGACGCTCTACTTGGGGACTTCTGCAACTGTTGCAGCTATGGCCATAGGCACTATAGAATTAGTTTTTAGAGAAGGAATTATTGTACTAAAAGATTGTCTTTTTGTACCTAATTTAAGAAGAAATTTGATTTCTGTCTCAAAATTGTGCATGGATGGTTATTTTATCTTATTTAGTAATGTAATTATTAAACGGAATAACAAATTCCTCACATACGGAGAACTTGAGAACGGTCTCTATGTTCTCCATCCTTCTCTAGAAACAAAGATTTTCGAAACTATGTCAGAAATAATCCTCAAGAAGAGAACTCGTGATACAATTAATCCCACGTGCCTATGGCATTACCGACTTGGCCACATCAACATAGATCGTATCACATGGTTGGTAAAAGTTGATCCTTTGGATTATCTAATTGTAGAAGATCTTCCAACCTATGAACCTTGCCTTTAGGGTAATATGACGAAGCGAACATTTGCGGGAAAGCCTAAAAGGTCTACAGGCACACTTGACCTGATACATACTGATGTATGTGGTCCCCTTAATGTTAGGACACATAACCAGTACGTTTATTTCATAACCTTTATCGATGACTATTCTTGGTATGGTTACGTGCACCTAATGAGACATAAGTTTGAATCCTTTGAAAAGTTCAAAGAGTTCAGACAAGAAGTCAAGAAACAGTTAAGGAGAGAAATTAAGACCCTTCGATCAGATCGTGGCGGCGAGTATCTCTTTGACGAATTCAGGGACTACTTAAAGGAAAATGGGATTGTATCACAACTGCCTTCTCTTGCTACACCACAATTAAACGGTGTGTCAGAGAAAAGAAATTGAACTCTATTAGATATGGTCCGATCACTTCTCGTCCACTCAGAGTTACCTACATCCTTTTGGGGTTTCGCATTAGAGACTGTGATTTACGTGTTGAACCGGGTTCCAACCAAATCCATTCCTAAGACACCATATGAGCTATGGACCGCTAAGAAACCAAGTGTAAGACACTTGATGATTTGGGGTTGTCCAGCACATGTTAAAAGAACTAGTGCTGACAAATTGGAATCCAAGACCAGTCATTGCCTATTTGTAGGTTACCCCAAAGGCTCTGTAGGTTACTTGTTCTATGATCCAAAAGAGCAAAAGGTGTTTTGCAGTTGAAATGCCCACTTCCTATAGGAAGATTATATTCTAGATAATCCTCATCAAGAAGTTGTTCTTGATGAGGAGAGCCCAAGGGTAGTGGGAGATGTTCCATCAGCTCCAGAAAATAACCAACCTATAAGATCTACCCGGGTTTCCAGGCCTCTAGTTCGTTACGGCTATGACCAAGAAAGTTACTTAGTGGAAGCCACGACCAGTGAGGAGGATCCCGTGACTTATTCGGAAGTTATATTAGACATAGATTCCTTGAAGTGGGTAGATGCCATGAGAGCTGAGATGGACTCAATGGAGACCAATAGAGTCTGGACTCTAGTAGATCCACCCCTGGGGTAAAGGCAATTGGTTGCAAATGGATCTATAAGAGGAAGAAGGGCCCCAATGGTAAAGTTGAGACCTACAAGGCTCGCCTTGTGGCGAAAGGGTACACTCAGAAAGAGGGAATCGATTATGAGGAAACATTTTTGCCTGTAGCCATGCTTAAATCCATTTGGATCCTGCTAGCTGTAGTAGCATACCATGACTACAAGATTTAGCAAATGGATGTCAAAACCACATTCCTGAATGGAGATCTTACTGAAGATATCTACATGCAGCAACCACAAGGTTTCATAGCTGCATGTTAGAAACACATGGTATGTAAACTCAACCGATCCATATATGAACTTAAGCAAGCTTCTAGGAGTTGGAACATCCGGTTTGACTCTGTCGACAAACAGTTTGATTTTGACATTCTACTCATGGAGAATGATGTAGGAATGTTAACTACGGTGAAAGTATGGCTTTCACAGCAATTCTCCATGAAACATCTTGGAGAAGCCTCCTACATATTGGGTCATCGACTCTATAAAGAAAGATTGAAGGGGATAATAGGATTATCCCAGTCTGCTTACATTGACAAGATTGTCAAAAGATACACTTGACCCTTAGACTCGATTATGATACTGCACTAGGTGTCGGATTGGGCTGTCTTTGATAAGCCAATCAATGAGATCCTTAGAGGGGGTCAAAACCTGAGTATGTTGGGATAGTCCAAGAATTCATCTGAGTGGGTGATCATAGTGATAGGATCAGCCCCTTTGTCGAACAAAGTGAATGATTGGGGATGTACTCTCTCTAATGGAAACCTAAACTCCCAATAGTTGATTTCAAATGTTGAAATTTGTTTTTTGCAAAATATATTTATATAGAGATATGCATATATATATATATATATATATATATATATTATGGTTTCAAAATATTTGCAAAAGGTTTTAATTCCCAGGATCCATGTAAGTAGAGAGTGCAGCAATGTTCTTTGCAGCCAAGGGAGAGGTCATCTCTTGTCAGGCAATGTTTCATCATTATGGGCTGAGAGGTTAAGTATAAGATCATTGAGGGTAATACCTGATGGGCTAATCTTGCATCTGCTCACAGTCCTTGGGCTTTCATAAGGTGGCCGGACCCAGGGACCATTTAGTGTAAATGTTGGGCCCATTAAGAGCCCATGGTGATGGACTCAGGGGTTCACTATCTCCTATAATGAATTCGGCCATGCCTTGTAACAAAGGCTGGGCTGAACCCATGTGGCTGATGTGTAGATCAATGTTTGGGTCCCATGCAATACAAAGATAGCCAACTGGGCAGCAGGTTAAAAGGTAAGTGAGCACATAAGCTTAATGGGCCTAAAGCCCAATTCGAACTGGGCTTAAATTGGTTAATTAAAAGGAGGCAAGAACTGATTTATAATCTGATTAGGATTTGCTGAAAGGATAAGATAAGTCTTATCCATTTAAGAGTCTAGGTCCAAATATCAAATATGGATCAAGAAACTCTCTCCTAATTAGATTAGGAGGCTGATCCAAAGAAGACTATAAATATGGGGTGAATTCCTCAGTTTTACACACAGCAATCTACAAAATTCTCTCCGTATTCATGCTATAGCTACCCAGTTCGATTTGCACCTGTGGAACTGATCAAGAAGAGTTCTTGATATTGTTTGTTGGCCGAGTAAACAATCTGAAGTCGTACTCACCAGCCCTTTACTCCATTATTGCTGAAGAATTCGGTTCTTGTTGAAGAGTTGTCCTGTTGATCATGCTTCACTACGCACTGTGTCATCTTCAGTGGAAGCGGGTTTTGGTTTTCTCCTTGGGCGTGAACACCTTCATTGGGAGTTACTACTAATTCGTATCAGGTATATCCCTCTCCTCCCTTTGGTTTCAGATTTGGTCCAATTTTGTTTCAAGAATGATCATTGAAAATGCAATTTTCTAAAATAGGGAATGCAATTCCCAGACGAGAGAGAGAGAAAATTTTGAAACTTCACCCAACCTTCCTGCAGGGTTCGGCCATCCATATGATGGATCTCTCATCCCTTCAGAATAAAGAGCAATGTGTAAACCTAGAGCAGTTCGCCCTCCTTTATTTAAATAGAGTTGCACTCCTAATCCACTTAGGAGCTTCCTGATCCAAATCTTTATTTGGATCTGGACTCTTTAAGTGGATAAGACTTATCTTCTTATCCTTATCTGTTGATCCAAGCTCATATCCCTATCCAAATTCGCCCATACTAATTAATCCAATTAATCTAGTTCATAATGGGCCTTAGGCCCATTAAGAAAGCTGGCTCACATCCCCCTTTTGATTGTTGGCTAACTTGGCTCTCTTTGTATGGCGTGGGACCCTAACATTGATCTTCACAAAAGCCATATAGGTTCAGCCTGGGTTTTGTAACAAAGCTTGGTCAAATTCACTACTAAACACAATGAACCCCTGAGTCCATCAATATGGGCTCTTAATGGGCCCAACATTTACACTAAATGGTCCTTGAGTCCAGCCTCCTTATGAAGGACCAAGGACTAAGATCTTAAGTGAGATTATCCCATCAGGTACAATAGCCCTAAATGGTCTTACACTCAACTTCTCAGCCCATAATGATCAAACACTGCCCGAGAAGAGAGGATCTCTCCCTCGACTGCAAGGTATAGTGTTGCACTCTTTGCTTGGATGGATTTCGGGAATTAAAACCTTTTGCAAACCTTTTTCATAAAACATAATATATATATATATATATTTTTTTCAAAACAAATCTCAAACACGGTTGAAATTGACTACCAGTACTTTTGGTTTCTATCAGAGAGAGTGCAGTCCCCAATCAATCACTTTGTTCGATAATGGGGCTGATCCTATTACTATGATCACCCACTTGAGTGAATTCTCAGATTGCCCCAGCATACCCAGGTTTTGACCCCTGCTAAGGATCTCACTGATTGGCATATCAAAGGCAACCCAATCCAATAGCTAGTGCAGTACCATAGTCGAGTCTAGGGTTAGGTGTAACTTTTCAGTTTTGCCCACCAATCTCCAAGGTCTAGGGCATAACTGGAAAATTGTTTGGATTTGGTGTTTTAAGTAAACACACACTACATGTGCTTCGGGTCTCACCCTGGCAGTTAAGACAGGCTACCCCAACCGACTTGCTAGCACATTAGTGTCAGCCTTGGTAGGATAAACCTCCCTAGGTCTTTCCAATGGTTGTGAATATTCTAAACTAACACGAGTCTCATAAGTGTCCAATTTAAGGGTAATTACACAGAATGATGTACTTTATGAAATTATTGTAAATAAATAAAAGTGCACATTTGATTCATGTTCCCTTGGTATGTTTCTGTGTAATACCCTTAAACTGGACACTTAATGAGACTCGTGTTAGTTTAGAATGTTCACAGCCAGTGGGTCGGTCTGCGGAGACCTATCCTGACAAGGCTGACACTGTGGTGCCACCAAGTCAGTTGGGGTGGCCTGTCTCAGCTGCCAGGCTGAGACCCTAGGCACATACAGTGTAGGATTAACTGAATCTTTGAACTGGACCAGATTTCCAGTATTGCCCTGGACCTTGGAAATTGATGGGCAAAACTGGAAAGTTACACCCGACCCCTAGACTCGATTATGATACTGCACTAGGTGTCGGATTGGGCTGTCTTTGATGTACCAATCAGTGAGATCCTTAGCGGGGGTCAAAACCTGGGTATGTTGGGACAGTCTGAGAATTCATCTGAGTGGGTGATCATAGTGACAGGATCAGCCCCTTTGTCGGACAAAGGTAATGATCGGGGATGCACTCTCACTGATGGAAACCAAGACTGCCGGTAGCCGATTTCAACCGTTGAGATTTGTTTTTGCAAAATATATTTTATATGAGATATAAAAGTATATATATTATGGTTTCTAAAATGTTTGCAAGAAGGTTTTAATTCCCGGGATCCATATAAGTAGAGAGTGCAACACTGTTCCTTGCAGCTGAGGGAGAGGTCCTCTCTTGTCGGGCAGTGTATGATCATTATGGGCTGAGAGGTTTAGTGTAAGACCATTGAGGATAATACCTGATGGGCTAATCTTGCATATGTCCACAGTCCCTGGGTGTTACAAGGTGGCTTGGCCCAAGGACCACTTAGGGTAAGTGTTGGGCCCATAGAGCCCATAAAATGGGTTTCAGGGGGTGCACGTGTATTCGGCCAGGCCTTGTAACAAAGGCTGGGCTAAACCCATGTGGCTGATGTGTAGATCAATGTTTGGGTCCCACGCCATACAAGGAAGCCCAACTGGGCAGCAGTTAGGAAGGTTAAGTGAGTACATAAGCTTAATGGGCTTAAAGCCCATTTCGAACTGGACTATTTAATTAGTCATTTATGGGGCGAATTCTGAGATGGATTAGCAGATAGGATAGGGTCTTGACCCTATCCACTCAGAGAGTACAGATCTGAATGTGATTCAGATCTAGAAACCTCCTAATGAGAATAGGAGAAAGCTAATCTAATCTGCAGATAAGATAAGGGTTTATCCTTATCACCTAAAGAGAAGGCTAATCCAAATATGATTTGGATAAGCAGCTCCTAGTTGGATTAGTTAGGTTAACAAAAGAAAGAAAGGGGCGGCAGCCTTGAGAAGACACACAATCAGATTTTCTTCAGTGCTGAAATCACATGAAGAGAGAATTATGCACCCTGTGAATACTCTCTTGCCGCCTCCTTACTGACGC
Source organism: Nelumbo nucifera (assembly GCF_055504915.1). NCBI lineage: Eukaryota > Viridiplantae > Streptophyta > Magnoliopsida > Proteales > Nelumbonaceae > Nelumbo > Nelumbo nucifera. Next base: position 138,800,958 of record NC_142649.1, on the reverse strand, counting down.
CGCCAATACCTTCAGTTCGATCTCCAGTTCTTGGGAGAAATCAAGATCTGATCTTGATACCAATCTTTTGGGAAAAGATTGATTGGAGCTGTACTCGCAAGCCATCCACTTGATTCTTGCGAAGGGTCAAGTTCTTTTGGAAGAACATTGTTGATTATGCTCCATCCTGCACTGCGCCATCTTCAGTGGGAGCAGATTTTGGATTCTTCCTTGGGCATGAACAGCTCCATTGGGAGATACTGTTTCTCCGTATCAAGTACATTCTCTCATACTCCTTTTGGTTCAGATCTGGTTCAGTTTATGGTTCAAGAATAATCCTTGAAAATATGATTTTCTAAAATAGGGAATGTGATTCCCAGTTGAAGGGAGAGAAAATTATTTTAAATTCGCCCCCTTATTCCACAATCTCTGGGCATCCATACGATGGATCTCTCATCCCTTCAGCTTTCGCCCTGGTGATCTCGACCCGGAAATTCAGACCCTATTTCCAGGCCTACAACATCACTACATTGACTAGCCAACCCCTCAAGTTTGTCATCTCCAAGCGAAAGACCTCGGGTTGGCTAACCAAATGGGATATTAAGCTGTTTGAGTTCGACCTACAGTACCAACCAAGTCCTACAATCAAAGCGTAATCCCTAGCTGAATTTTTGGTGGAGTGCACCTTTAGCAAACCCATCGACCAAGCTCTTGTAGAAAATGAGAGACCTCGGCCGACTTGGAAACTTCTTGTGGATGGATCTTCCAATGCAAAGGAAAGTGGAGTAGGCCTCATACTCCTCACCTCAGACGATAATGAGGTGGAATATGCATTGAGGTTCGGCTTCTAGGCCTCCAATAATGAAGCCAAGTATGAGGCCCTACTCATCGGTTTGCAACTTGCCAAAGACCTTGGCACCTAGCACATTTAAGTCTTTAGTGATCTCAACTAGTGGTGAACCAAGTAAATGGCGAGTACGAAGCCAAAGAACCCAACATTGCTAAGTACTTAGCTAAGGTACAAGAGCTTTCCCACCACTTTCAGCACTTTTCCAAGCTGCAAGTCTCACGGGTTGAGAACATGAGGGCCGATGCCTTATTCAAATTGGCAAGCACATTGGGTCCAACCCTCAGCCGCACCATCCGTGTTGAAAAGCTAGCGTGACCCAACATTGAAGAGGTTCAAGTGCTCCCTGTGCAAGCCGACCCTTGTTGGATGGACCCTTGACAGGAATGAAGCAAGACAAGTCTAACAGAAGGCAATCCACTATACTTTGCTTGAGAGATCCATAAAGGCATCTATGGTAACCTCCTCGGAGGTAGAGCCTTGTTCCAAAAGGCACTAAGGCAAGGGTATTTTTGGCCAACCATATAGAAGGATGCAGTTGAGCTAGTGAAGAAGTGTGACCGATGCTAAAGACACTCCAACATCTCCCATCAGGTTACCACCACCCTCTCGGCCCTCAACAGTCCAAGGCCCTTCACCAAATGGGGAATCGATCTCCTCGGCCTCTTCCCTCAAGCCATTGGGAACAGAAAGTACCTTATCGTCACTATTGATTACTTCACCAAGTGGATCAGAGCCGAGCCCTTGGACACCATCATGGCCAAGATGATCTAAAACTTTTTTTTGAAGAACATCATTTGTCGCTTCGATATCCCCCACATTCTCGTCACTGACAATGGGAAGCAATTTGATGATGCTAGGTTCAAAGAATGGTCTTCCATCCTTGGTATCAAGTTGCAATACACCTCGGTAAGCTACCCCCAAACAAACAGCCTATCCGAGGTCAACAATAAGACAATCCTTGATGAATTGAAGACAAGACTAGACAGAGCCAAAGGCCTCTGGGCCGATGAGTTATACAGTATCCTATAGGCCTATCAGACAACACTGCGGACCGACACAGGCGGGACCCCTTTCAACTTGACCTACAACACTAAGGCTATCATTCTAGTAGAGATCGGCAAGACAACGCTTCGAACCAAGGTGTATGATGTATCCAGAAGCTTGTTGTTAACCCCTCCTCTTGCTTGGGCGTTCTCCTCTTCCTCTACCCTTGAACTTCTCAAGATCAGCCTCCCATCTTACCTAGGGGCAGAATCCAACCCCTTCTCAAGATCCCTTGGGTCCTTTTTATAGAGAAGGGTGGCTAAAACTGGGATTAGAGAGAAAGAGGGGGGCGGCAACTGGATTTTAGCAAAAATGCAAGCACCCTAGGGTTTTGAATGAAGGGTTAAGATGGTTCTATAGTGATCCTAAGGCTAAGAAGAGAAGGAGAGGGCGCCCAATATTACGTAGGGCTGAGATTTGGGTGCCCAAAATTGGATGGTGGAGATTTAGGCGCCTAGGGCTGAAAGGTGGACATTAAAAGGAATGGGTAGCGCCCTAGAGTGAATTGCTGAGATAGAGAGTGGAATAGAGTGCTGAGATCTAGTGGCTGAAGGATGAATGGTGAGGATTAGAAGTTAGGTGGTGCCTTAGGTTTAGAATGCTAGAAAGAGAGTTCCCTAGAATGAATGGTGGAGATTAAAAGGGATGGACGGTGAGGATTTAGCAGTTAGGGGCGACTACGGTTTGTTAGAGATGAAAAGAATGAGTGGAGAAGTGCCCTAGGGTTTGCTAGGAAGAGGGGAGTATGCTAGTAAAGTAAGAGGGGAGCCATTCTAGGTTTAGTAGATAGGAGGCGCCCTCCTGTGCTCAATTTTTCACAAAAAACACCCCCTCTCTTAGTTGGACTTCACACCAGCTTTCCAAAAACTACATTTCAACCATGAAACTTCCCCAGTTTTTCACAAGATTTGCACAGAGACCCTTAGAGGTCACAATGTTGAATTTAATTAGGAAAAGGGGGCATTTTGACTGTTCTAAGGCCTAAAATACCCCTGAAATGATGCCCTTGAGGCATCAAACTACAGAGTTATCACACCCCCCAACTTAACCATTGCTACTCCCTTAGCAATGCAGCCTTAAAATTACACTGAGTATAGAGATCATTCCCATTGCAAGATCATCCCGGACAAAATTAACTAAGTATCCTGATTCAGAATTCTCAAACTCTGTAACGATCAGTATTGGGTTTAAGAGGTAAAACTGTCTTGCTTTGAATATTACAAAAACTTGGCTTAAAAATATTATATACCCTTCAATTTGTAAATTGTTTTGATAAGCTGAGATTGATTTTTAAAATCATACGAGTATTCTTCTTATCATTTCTAATAGTGGATTTCTACCCCTAAACTTGTTATGCACACTTATTTTTATTGCTACTTCCACTGTTTGACGTGAATCTCGACACTTAACTTAGGTAAAGAGACCCGGTTACTAAGTGCTAGGTGATTGTCTCGACACTTAACTTATGTGAAGAGACCTTATTACTAAGTCTAGGGTGTCCATTGAACTCTTATTCTTCTTTTTTTTTTTGCAAAAACATTATTTCAGGTAATCCACCATCTATAACAATTTGAAGAATTTTTTGAATAATTTCTCAATATTTCTCTTCTTATCTTTATAGGGGCAATTTTGACTCCTATCACTTGTTACCAATTTCTACAAAATTCAATATTCTTCTATCAGATTCCTCAACTTTTTCTATTTATGAATCTCTTTTAATGGAAAGAAATTTTAAAATTTTCAGTGAAATTTTTAGTTCTGCATTTCTAAAGGCTTAACTTCAATTTTTTTTTTCAATTTTTCTCTCTCTATTTCCTCACCCCCCAACTTAAGTGTCATTGTCCCTAATGGCATGACTAAACTGATGCACAAAGGACTTAGGCGAAAGGGAACAATAAATAGGGTTTTCTCGAGGGGTTCAAAGTCTGCCAACTTGTTTCAAATCAAGAAAAGAAAAAATCTAATCCTAAAAGCAAAAGCAATCAAAAACTATGTTGGGTTGCCTCCCAACTAGTGCTAAGTGTAACGTCTCCAACTAGACACATTCACACACTTCTTTCATCTATACTCTCAGACTCACTTTCTTCTTCCCACAGACAGGGTTCAGATTGGGCTAACCAAGGGGTAGACAAAGCATCTAAAAGATCATCCACTACATTCACCTTGAACTCATCTTCCCCTAGGTTTGGATACTTAGTGGCACTAAAAACATTTAACTGGACTTTCTGCTCCCCAAATGAAATGTCCATTTCTCCCGATTTACAGTTGATGTTTGCATTGGCCATTGCTAGAAATAGACGCCCTAAGATTATTGGGTTATGATTCAGTTCCTCGGTTGGGGTCATGTCTAGGACAACAAAATCTATTAGGAAGTAACAATCCTCTATCCTGATAATGACATCCTCAATAACACCTCGAGGAGTCTTGACTGACCAATCAGCGAATTGCAGAATTACCAAGGTAGGTTTTAACTCGCCGATCCAATAGGGCGAGTCTTGACTGACCAATGGACGGAAGTAGATCTACACTGGCCCCAAGATCCAATAAGGCTAGATTGAAGGTGATTTCAGATGGCACAGCTTATGAGAGGAGTACCAGGGTCTTTCATCTTCTAGGGGAGTTGGTTTAGGCGAATCGCACTAACATCTATCGAGAGCATCACTTTTTGTGGGGTGGATCGTGGCTCCTTCTTTTGAGTGCACAGCTCTTTCAGAAACTCTACGTAGGCCAGGACATGTTGGATCGCATCGAGGAGAGGGATGTTAATATGGACTTGCTTGATTGATCTCCTCATTGCGAGTCTCTTTCTTCTTTTGCAACGGCCCGGCTGTCAGTGCAGTTGGAAAAGGAACTACAGGTTGGTTCACTATAGGCTCTTCTTTTAAATTTTCCTTTCCTTTTTCTTTCCCCCCCAACTTATGGTTTTCTTGCTCCTTTTCTTCTTCCCTGATGTTTTCAACTTTCTTTTTCTCATACAGGTCCTCTAAAATCCTCCCATTCCTTAAAGTTGTAATAGCATTGGTATTTTCAAACTGAGGGTTCTTAGGAGGTGGTTGAATCTTCTGTGGAGGAAAACCCAATGGCTGATTTCTAGGATTTGCAACCAGTTGACTTAGTAGTTGCCCTACTTCTCTCCTCGCCTTGGCTTCGATTAGCTGTCCTATTTGGCTCTCTAACTATCGATGGACTGCTGCTGATTTAGAATCAGCTACTGAAGCTGCATGAATTGATCATCAACTATACGAGTCTGAGGAGGTTGTGGGTAAGCCTGATAAGGTTGGACCAGTTGGTTCCTAGGGTACATTTGATGGAATTGACTCTGCACTTGTGGCCTTTGAAATTGCTAGGCCATGAAGTTAGATGGGTGGTACTACTGGGATTGTATGTAAGTTTGACATGGTTGAGCCGGCTGTGTCCCAGGGTAATCATTGTACTCATAGTGAGTCTGGGCTTCAGACCATTGAGAGTGCATATCTGGCAGGGGGGTTTCTTGGACTTGGGCCCTATAAGTGAAGTTGGGCTTATTTTCCCACCCTATATGGGCGAAAGAATGGGTTAGCATTGGGTTGGAAAAATCTGTTGGCCGCATGTACTTGGTCTGGAATGACTAGTTGACATGGTTCTGCCGCAGGGCACTTGCTAACATGATGGGTCGGGCTTGCATAGATGGAACATGTTGGATAGGATGACAAGGTTGGGTATGGGCCACTTTGTTGACTAAATGCAAGGACTTGATCAAGTCTTTGGGCCATCCCATTAATCTTATCCAGTTGTTGAGACACATGGTTCCAATCTATCTGTGGCTCAAGTTGGAAGTAGTTTCTCATTCCACAAACTCTGGCCATTGAATTCATTTTATTTTATTTTGTTTTAACCCCCCTTTTTCTTCTTTTTTTTTGAAATTTGAAATTTAAATTTTGAATTTTAATTTCAAATTTAGATTTTGAAATTTAAATTCAAATTTGAATTTTTAAATTTTTTATATTCCTTTTTTTTATTTTTTATTTGAAATTTAAATTCAAATTTAGATTTTGAAATTTAAATTCCTAAAATTTAAATTCAAATTTGAATTTTTTTTTTTAAATGCAAGCAATTCAAACACACGACCTATGGGCTAAACTAAGGTTTCTTAAACTAGTGGTTCAACCAATGTGAATCCTCTTAGGTTTACATGGAATTACACCACTTCCTTTGGTTAACCAAGTAAGAGGTGGGGTTGTGGGAGGCTCCCCTTGCTCTTGCAAGGACCTAATTAAGTAACCAAATAACCCGCTTAGGCTTATCCGTTTAACCTCTTTCCTTAGACACCAACCGCCGGTTATGGAAAGTAATTACAAACTTCCCAAAAATTCAGCACACTTTTGAACCAAATGTGAGGCTCCCTAAAGGATCTTTTTATCCAAATTTCAAATTAGGGTTTAGCGTGAACCACACATGAAAGGATGGTGGTTTTTGGGCCAAGGAAGGGTTATGAAATCCCCACCTTATCTTATTTAAATTGGATTGCCCTTAAATGGATTAACAGAAAAACACAAGAAACAAAATAAACGCAACTAATTACAATGCATCAACAATTATTTTTAATATGCAATTCAGCAATTTAACATAAAATAACAAAATAAAACTAATTCAGCAAAATGAACAATTAAAATAATAAAAAAAAAGAAACCTAATGCATTCACAACTAACAAGGTAATTTCAACAATTAAATAATCCTATATGATGCATGCTATAAAGCATATCAAACCCTAGATGTTGGAATGCAAATGCAAAAATTTTAAAATATTAATTAAAATTTTTTATTATTTTATTTTTATTTTTTTGAAATTCGAAATTTGAAGTTTAAATTTTGAAATTTAGATTCAAATTCAAATTCAAATTCAGATTCGAATTAAAATTTAAACTTATTCAAATTTTGAAATTTAAACTCAAATTAAAAAACTAGAATAATTTCCTATTAACAATTAATTATCCAATTAAATAACTAATTAAAGAGAATTAAATAAAGCAACAAATAATTACAGCAAACAGAAAATAAAAGGATTGATTATGCTAAAAAAAATAACAACTACAAAAATAAATTCTAACAAGAAAAACCGCTACTCAAAGGATTACACAGAAAATAAAAAAAAAAGATTATGCTGCAAAATAAAATAAAATAAAATAAATGAAGTGAATTTTTTTTAAAAAAATGAACCTAATAAAACAGAATTTCACTTAAGAAATTAATATAAAAAATAGATCTAAGAAAAAAACAAAAGAAAAATAATAAAATAAATCAGATCTATATAAATAAAAAAATTAACTAAAATTTAAAAAATCACTATTTTACGAAAAAACCAATTCAAAAATAAAATGAGATGACTACACCTGAAATGTAATCCAATTTCTCTTCTCTTCTCTTTTTCTTCCGCAGTCTGGCAATGCTTCGGTACCCCACCTTTCGCTATTACGTCCAACAAAATCAAAGAGAAACAATAATTGAAATGAGATTATAGATCAAGTAATCAAATGAAAATAAAAAAATAATGAAAAATCACTACGTACTTTAATCTAGACAAAATAACATGATGGGAAGTTGCAGAAACACAAAGCTTTAATTAATTAACCTAGAACCCATTAAAATAAGATTCTAACAATGCTAAAAGTGAAAAGTGCAAAAAAATAAATAAATAATAGAAATAAATAAATAAATAAAACTAAATGAAAAGTCTGCAACTCGGTCAGAGGTAGCAATCTTCGGATCTCTCCTTTGACCCTCGAACTCCTCGAGCTAGGTCATCCATCTTACTTGGCCGAATCCCAGATCTACAGAAAAGAAAACAAAAATTAAACTAGATCAAAGTAAATTGCAAAAGGGAAAAAGAAGAACTAGAAATTAAAGAACGGAAATTAAATCTAGAACAAAAGTAAAGTAGTTGGGATCTGAATCCAGAGGTGGTAGTAATGGATAGGCGAACTGCAAGCAGGAACCCCTCATCTTGCTTGGGCGTTTTCCTCTTCCTCTACCCTTGAACTTCTCAAGATCAGCCTTCCGTCTTACCTGGGGGCAGAATCCAACCCCATCTCAAGATCCCTTGGGTCATTTTTTATAGAGAAAGGTGGATAAAACTAAGATTAGAGAGAAAGAGGAGGGTGGCAACTAGGTTTTAGCAAAAATATGGGCGGCCTAGGGTTTAGAATGAAGGGTTAGGATGGTTCTAAGGTAATTCTAAGGCTAAGAAGAGAAGGAGAGGCGCCCAATATTATGTAAAGCTGAGATTTGGGCACCCAGAATTGGATGGTGGAGATTTAGGCATCTAGGGCTGAAAGGTGGAGATTAAAAGGAATGGGTGGCGCCCTAGAGTGAATGGCTGAGATAGAGAGTGGAATAGAGGGCTGAGATCTAGTGGATAAAGGCTGAATGGTGAGGATTAGAAGTTAGGTGGCGCCCTAGGGTTAGAATGCTAAAAAGAGAATGCCCTAGAATGAATGGTGGAGATTAGAAGGGATGGAAGGTGAGGATTTAGCAGTTAGGGGCGGCTAGGGTTTGTTAGAGATGAAAAGAATGAGTGGAGAGGCACCCTAGGGTTTTCTAGGGAGAGGGGAGTATGCTAATAGAGAAGGAGGGGCGCCATCTGGGTTTAGTAGATAGGAAGCACCCTCTTGTGCTCAGTTTTTCACAAAAACACCCCCTCTCTCAGTTGGACTTTACACCAGATTCCCAAAAACTATATTTCAGCCATGAAACTTCCCTAGTTTTCCACAAGATTTGCACAGAGACCCTCAAATGTCACAATATTGAATTTAACTAGGAAAAGGGGGCATTTTGACTGTTCTAAGGCCTAAAATACCCCTAAAATGATGCCCTTAAAGCATCATAGTACAGAGTTATCAGCGTACAATGAAGCTCAGAATGATGAAGAACTGAGAAACAACTTGGATCTATTGGAAGGTATTTGAGAGAAGGCTCAACTCTGGGTTGCAGTCTATTAGCAGAGGGTAGTCCACTAGTACAACTCTCGGGTGAAAGAGCGACACTACAAGGGGACCTCATCCTCATAAAAGTCATGGTGCCCGAGCCCGGTGTTGGCATGCTCGGCCCCAACTGGGAAGGTCCCTATAAACTCAAGTAGGTCATCAGCCATGGCACCTTTCAGCTAGAATACTTGAATGGAAGACCGGTTCCTCGTACTTGGAACTCTAAGAATCTCTGAATGTACTAACGATGAGTTGTAATTTTTGAAGTCTTATCAATGAAAGTGCAAAGTTCCTCCCCCCTCGGCTTCAGCTCTAGTGTAAATGCTCTAATTATGCTCAACTGCTAGGACCCCTTGGCCATATGACCAACCGAAGCACACAACCTTCACCAAGGATATACGTTTGGACTAGACGATGACCAAGGCACACAGCTCTTAGTGAGCCATACGCCTATTTGACCTTCTTGCTAAGGCAAGGAACTACAGGGACCTCGGCTATGGAACCGGCCAAAGACTTCGGTCCACTTCGCTAAAACAGGAAGTGTTCTATGACCTCGGCCAGGGATTTCCCCACGGCCTTGGCTGCCCATAGGCTCACACCTCAAAATCTCCATGGAAATCTAAACCAGGGGAGCTAAGACACGTGCCTCACCCCGAGCCCTCAGTGGACCAACTCAGCCTCAATCTGCCTACCTTAATGGGGGTGGAGAACAAGTCAGGAAAGCTAAGGTATTCGCCTCCCTTTTCTTCTCGCTAAGGAAAGGGACCCCGAGCCTTCAGAAGTGTAGCTCGGCCTCGACTGGACTCCCTTAACTTAGTTTCCTAAGAGAATGTCTAAGTATAAAGCCATTACTTTTTTCATTACTTGTAAACAATCGGAAAGGGGCATCAGCCCCTAATAAAAAAAAAAACAAGAGCATGAACAAAGAAGGCACAAGCTATGTAAAAAAATGTGTTCCATTGGTGTTGTCTATATAACTTTACAAAAAATGACCTTGGATGGAGGAGGTTGAGCCCCTTACACAACTGAACAAAAAAAGAAACAGAAGAAAGAGCTACTCAAGACCCTCAGGTGTTCCCTTTAGAAATTTCAGCTGGCGTAGGCTGCTCCTCAACAGACTGACCCTCAGGTAGACGCACCTCGTCGGCTGGTGTAGGAACTTTGTCCTTTGGCTCAGGAAAGAGCCCCACCTGGTTGATGGCGAAACCTAGCATCAGAGCACATATCTAGGCCTTGGTGTCCTCAATGCTCTCCAAGAATGCAGCAGCCCCATAGTCAGTCAGCACCTTGTCATGGTTGCCTCCACGGCCTCCTCTGCTCGCTTCTCGGCAACCTTGCACCCCTCCTTGGTCAGGTCCTCTTCTCCTCGGATGCTAACAGCTTCTTGTCAGCTTCCTTTAGAGTCTTCACCAAGTCCTTTTCGGTCATAATCTCAGCCTCCAGGGCCTTCCTCAGGTCCCGTTCCTCACGCATGGTTGAGACGATCGACTCTCAGCCACTTTCTGCTTCGACAACCTGGATGTCGAGTTGTTCCTTCTTCTCCTTAGAGGTCTTTAGCTGAGATAGAAGAGCCTCTACTTTGTTGCATAGACTGATAATATAACAAGTAGCCTACAATTAGAGCATTGCCGTCAGCAAAAGGAAAGCAAGAACAAAGAACTTTTCTAAGTAACAAAGCAAGTACTATTCACCTCAGCCATGTGGTCCATAAGGGTGTCCCGAACACCCTGAACGCCCTTCTGGGTCATGGCGTGCCTGTCGGTTGGCAGCACCATTCCTGTGAGCAGGGCCCGGCCAACCCCTGGGGTGCTGATGGAATCCCCGTCCTTGACATTCCACTAGGAACAGAAGGTACACTGTGTTATCAGTGGCATGTCGTCCCATAGCTTGGACAAAGTGCGAGGCCCCTCAATGTGCCCGCGCCCTTGTCACCACCCTCAACTGGGCGGTCCTTTGTGGCCACCCTCTTGCCCTCAAGAGCTGAAGTGGCTTGGCTGGCCTCTTCGGAGAAGGTTTTCTCTATTAATCCGCCTCAATTGGTCCCTTCCCTCTTTTAGCACTGGCACCAGTCTGCGCCTGTGGCCAAGATGCCCTCTCGGCTGGTGCCCCTCCCCTTGGTGCCTATTCTTGGACGGGCCCTCACCCGGTGTCTTCTTTAGCGACTTCGCCAACTCCAACAGCAACTCCTTGGCATTCGGTCGCATCTTTGCAAAAGCACAATAAACATATTAGTACTTACGCACAAAAAAAGCAAGTCGCATGTTAAGCCAACAATAGAATCTCCCCTACCAAGGCGGGCAGGGCTGAGGGCAGCCCACACCAAGGCTTCCTCCGGTACCAAAGGCTCGGTTTTGATGGTCCCGGACAATCATATGCGGGTCATCACCTCAGCCTCCTCGTTCTTGTACGAAGGCAAAATCCTCTCAGCTACGAGATCTGGCTTCCCCCAATCTAACCTAAATGACTAGCCCTAGGAATAGGACACGAAGAAGAACTTCTTCTTCTAGTTGTGCACGAATGACAGGTTGTCAAACACTCTCCCATGATGTGCCTAGAAGTAGTAAATACCCGCTTCAGAGGGGTGCTGCCTTGGGATGAATATGCACCAGAAGGTCTTCGCCATCAACTTGATGCTTTGGAGCAGAGCCATCACCATCACAACAACAATGGTTTTGATGGCATTGGGGGTCAGCTAACTCAGTGAGATGTTGTATCACCTCAGTAACTCAGGGATGAGGAGAGGATGGGGAAACCTAAGGCCAAACTAGAGGTAATGCTCATACACGCACACCTCGTCCTCGTCTGGCAGCCACGACTGATCACTAGTATTAGGGACTCTACACCTATACCCCTTCGAGATATGATACTCCTTAGCAAGAGCCCTGATTTGCTCTATGCTAAGGAGGCTATCCAAATCGGAGCGTGGATAGCACATTACTTCTATGCCCCAAGCTGCATACTTGGCCACCAACCTACTGCTTGGCTCAGGAGCCTCATCACCCTCTACCACCTCGAGCAACCCTAAGGCACCCTCTCCGTCCCTTGACCTTGTCAACCCAACACTCTCATGGGGAGAATCATCACCCCACTAGTTGCACTCGACGCCTACAAGAGCAGTCCTCTCCCTTAGCAATTAGATCTCAGGCCTCAGACGCAGGCCCTCTGATGTGTGCACAATTTACATATAAATTCTGGTGTTTATGCATGGTTTTGATGCTGATTTGTATAAATTCTTACCCCAATTTAGTTTGATTTTAGGAAATAATCAAAGGGGACAAGTCTAGGGGAAAAAGAACATAAAATCATGCTAAAAGAGGCCAAATTGGAAGTAATACAGCCCAGCTGGGAGCAAGGCCTAGTCGAGAGGTCAAAAGAGGGTTATTTGGCCCTTAAAGCCCATGCAACACTCTTTGGGAGATGCCCAAAGAGAGAGCCTAGCCGCAGCCTTCCAAGGGAGCCTATTCGGCCCAGCAAAGAGGAGGCCCATTTGCAGCTCAAGAGCAGCCCAAATTGCAGCCCAAGAGAGGCTAGGGGTGGCAACTTCTAGAAAGTTCAAGAGAGGCTAGGGCGACAACTTCTAGAATTCTTGGAGAGCTATTTAAGGAGGTCTCTTGGAGGAAAAAGAGGTTCAGCACCTTGTGATTCAACACTTGGAGACTTTAGTCCTTTGGGGAGAAAACTCCATGAGTTTGAATTCTTGGAAGGAGAAGAGAAAGATAGGCGCAAGAGAGGAAAAGAGAGGAGATTCAAGCAACTTCAAGAGAAGAAAAAGCTGAATTCGAAAGGAGAAGAAGACATTGGAGATCTAGGTTGTTTCTTCCTTTATTTCTGCACATTTGGTAATCGAATTCAGCTTGGAATTATGTGTAATTTCTCCATTAATTTTTCTTTCTTGCTGTAATTGAAGCATGAATTCTGTAATTTCAGATTTGTAATTAGTTTTTGAGATTCATTCAAATATATTAGATGCAATCTTGATATTTCTTGATTAGAAATTTAATTGTAGAACTGCTAGCCGAATTGATCTTGATCATTGTAATGTCTGAATTGAGAAAGAATTCTGGCACTCTTGGAAGTTCTAGAGTGCTTGAGAAAGACTCTAGGATTTCAGATCTGCTAATCAAGAACCAAATTGAGTGCAATGTTAAAGATAACTTGCACAATCCGGTTGGTGTTCATTCAGCTGAAATGATGCCCTAGAATTGCTAGATCTTAATGCATGCATGAGGATTAGAACCTTGATAGAGATATAAGGACCATCACTCATGCATAATTGCTGAATCAATTTTGTGCATATTTAGCTTGTCTTCTCAACTTGCATGCAAGGTGTTTGATCCAATTCCTTAGAGATAGTTTTGTAGTTAGGATTTCAGATTTGCATTAGATTTACAATTCGGCTAATCAGATAAGAGTAGGCTGATATACTACTAGTAGTTGCTACATAAGTCCTTGTGGGAAACGATACTCTATTCATCACTCTATTACTTGTGCGGCTAGTGCGCTTACTAGTGTAGCAAATACGCATCACCCTCAGACTCACAGCCAGAGTTCTTACTACTGCTGGCCGACATGGTGGTAAGAGGCGAGCTTGCGCCCAACAAGTCGGGGAGATCATAGCACTCAGGGCCGAAGTCAAAGCAATGCATGGCTACAGTTTAAGTCTTTACCTAATGGATGAGGTCTTGGAAAGTTTAAGGGTGAGCAAAGCCAAAGGTCGAGGTCTCTTACGATTCAAGTTGTTGAAGGCCAATGATGAAGATTGTCTCGATTAAGTACCCTATTTAAAGGAAAACGAACAGATTAGATCATCTCTGATCCAATGGCCACGGAGTAACTGCCCTAACAGTCTGAACTGATGCCCGACACATGTTGATCACCTCGAGAAGACAAAATGATGCCGAGCGAGTTAGCTGGTCCACTCACTGAGTCAAGCGGTTCTTTCACCAATTTTGAGCCAAAAGCAACTCAACTCGGTCGACCCAACACCCATTTCGCATACGGTCACGACCCGACGCCCGTCTTGGGCATGGTCCTAACCTATCAACGCTAAGACCCACACATACGGTCGGTACCCAATGCCAAAACCTGTCTCTTGTATGGCCACAACTCGTTGACATTAACACCCGTCTCGTGCACGGCCACAGCATGCCCGCTTGTCACCTGTACCTCATACTATAGCAACCGGCCAAGGTTGACACCTGACCTATGCACGGACTCATCAGCACATTCGTGACGCACACAACTGGGGGGCACATGCACATTGTACTCGTACAAAGCACGGTACGAGCTCTCAGAAATTGAGGCTGACGCATCCACATTTTTAGCCCTCCACAACTCTCTCAAGAGGTAGAATTAGCAAAGAAGTTGCCACTAAGCCAAGTAAGGGAAGCCCTTCGAAGTCGAGGTTCTCCCCGACAAAGCCGAAGCCGAAGCTGAGGTCCTCACCAGAACATGCCACATAGTGCCTCCTAGTGATGACGACGCACTCTCTTCGGCCAAAGCCGAGGTCCCCGCTCAGACCTCCACCACGGCCTCAAAAGTGGAGGGCAAATGATGTAGGCGCATGGTGTCTCCGGAAGCACATCGTTAAACACTTTGGAACACCAGTTTAAACATTTATAATTTTTACCATTTCTGAAACAACTACTAATGTAGTAAATGGGTGAGAACGGGTCATATCCACAGGGAAGCAAGTGAAAAATTAATATATACCTAGATTTGGACAAGAGAATGCAATTAGGAATGGCAGAAAATACGAAAATAAAATCTATTATTGCTGAAATTAAATAATTCAAATTTAAAAAAAGACAATAAATAAAAATCAGAATTTAATAAAGTATGGGAATCAACAAAGGAAATAGAAGAAATAAATAAAAAAATGATCCAGAATCTAGATCCGGTGGCAGTAACTGCAGATTGGCCAAACAGCTTGCAGAAACCCCTCCTGACAAGAACCGAGTGTTCGTCCTTTCTACAACCCTCGAACCCCTCCAGACACCTTAGTCTTGAACCGAACGAATTCAGATCTGCAAAACAAAGAAACGAACAAAAATTAAATCTAAAAGATTGCAGAAAGAAAAATAACAGAAAAGAAAATAAAGAAAAGAAAAGAATGGTTGACCAAATCTAGTGGCAGTAGTTGTAGAATGGTTGAACAGCTTGCAGGAACCCCTCCTGACAAGAACTGGGCATCCTTCCCTTTTACAACCCTTGAACTCCACAAGAAACCTTAGCCTTGTGAATTGGGTGAATTGACCAACCCCTTCTCCAGGGCCCCTGGGGTCCTTTTTATAGAGAATGGTGAATATAATTGGAATTAGACAGAAAGAGGGGGGGCGGCAGCTGGGTTTTAGCAAAAATATGGGTGCCCTAGGGTTTAGAATGAAGGGTTATGATGGTTCTAGGGTGATCCTAAGGCTGAGAAGAAAAGGAGAAGGCATCCAATATTATGTAAGGCTGAGATTTAATGGCTAAAGGCTGAATGGTGAAAATTAGAAGTTAGGTGGCTCCTAGGGTTACAATGCTAAAAAGAGAGTGCCTTAGAATGGATGGTGGAGATTATAAGGGATGAAATGTGAGTATTTAGCAGTTAGGGGCGGCAAGGGTTTGTTAAGAGTGAAAAGAATGGGTAAAAAGGCGCCCTAGGGTTTGCTAAGGCGTGGGAGCATGCTAATACAATAGGAGGGGCGCCAAACTGGGTTTAGCAGCTAGGAGGCGCCCTCCTACTTCTAGTTTTTCACAAAAACACCCCCTCTTTCAGCTGGACTTCACACCAGCTTCCCAAAATCTGCATTTCAACCATGAAAACTTCACAGTTTTTCCCAGAATTTGCACAAAGACCCTTAAAGGCCACAACATTGCATTTAATTGGGAAAATAGCACATCTTGACTATTCTAAAGCCGAAAATACCCCTAAATTATGTTAGACAGTTGTATGCCCTTAGCTTCAATTAGAAATATGTACATTATGAATTTATTGTAAATGAATAAATTACACATTTGATTCATGTTCCTGTAGTGTGTTTCTGTGTAATATACCCTTAAACTGGACACTTAATGAGACTTGTGTTAGTTTAGAATGTTCACAGCCATTGGGTAAGTCTGGGGAGATTTATCCTGCCAAGGCTGACACTGGTGTGCTGCCAACTGTTGAGGTGGCTTGTCTCAGCTACCAGGGTGAGACCCGAAGCACATGCAGTGTAGGATTAATAGAACCTTTGAACCGGACCAGATTTCCAGTATTGCCCTGGACCTTGGAGATAGATGGGCAAAACTGGAAAGGTACACCTGACCCCTAGACTCGATTATGATACTACACTAGGTGTCGGATTGGGCTGTCTTTGATGTACCAATCAGTGAGATCCTTAGCGGGGGTCAAAACCTGGGTATGTTGGGACAGTCCGAGAATTCATCTGAGTGGGTGATCAAAATGACAGGATCAGCCCCTTTGTCGGACAAAGGTAAGGATCGGGGATGCACTCTCTCTGATGGAAACCAAGACTGCCGGCAGCCGATTTCAATTGTTGAGATTTTGTTTTGCAAAATATATTTATATGAAGAAATATATATATATATATATATATATATATATATATATATATGTTATGGTTTCGAAATGATTTGCAAAAGGTTTTAATTCTCGGGATCCATGTAAGCAGAGAATGCAACACTGTTCCTTGCAGTCAAAGGAGAGGTCCTCCCTTTGAGAGAATGGTAGGATCCATCTGATGGACGCCATAAAGGTTGCGGAATGGGTGGGGCGAATTTCAAAAATTTCCTACCTTCTCCCAACTGGGAATCATATTCCCTGAATTTAGAATACAATATTCAAGGATCTACTTGAACCCTAACCAAACCAGATCTGTACCAAAAGATAAATGGGAGGATTATACCTGATCCGGAGAAGCAGTATCTCCCAAAGTTGGTGTTCACGCCCAAAGAATGCTCCAAGATCTGTCCCTGCTGAAGATGACACAGCTGTGGATGGAACAGAACCAGCAGGGTGCGTCCTACACACTGGATCCTTCGCAAGAATCCCCTGGATGTACTAAACACTGAATTCTTTCAGTCTTTCTTGCAAGACTGATGTCAAGAACTGGTTTATTGACTTTCTTTTTTGCAAAGATCAAATCTTGCAATAATGCAGATGGCGGCGGCAGGAGGAGATTTCCAAAAACGAAAAGGCTGAACTGTTTTCTTTTCTGGAGAGTATGAGATCTAATCTCAAATCGCAGGAACCCTTCTTGCTTACCAAAACCCCTTGGATCGAAATCTGATTTCTCTCCCTCTTGGTTCATTCGAAATCTCCTCCCTTTCTTCTTGATTAAGAAATCTCCTAATTAGGAGTTATCCCAATCCAAATCAGTATTTGGATAGGGGATAATCTTAATCCCTTTCCCAGATAGAGTTAGCTTACTCCTGATCTTATCAGGAGGTTACCAGATTCAAATCTGATTTGAATTTGGTCTCTAAGAGTGGATAAGGCTAAGAGCCCAATCCTTTTTGCCAACTTCAATCTCAAATTCGCCCCATTGATGGGTGATCATATCAGCCCACCTCGAAATGGGCTTTTGGCCCATTAAGTATTCAGTGTTTAATTAGTTTCCAATCTGCTGCCCAGTTGGGCTTCTTTGTATGGCGTGGGACCCAAGCATTGATCTACACACCAGCCACATGGGTTCGGCCCAGCCTTTAATACAAGGCCCAGCCGAATTCACTGAAAAACTCAATGAACCCCTTGAGTCCATCGTATGGACCCTATGGGCCCAACACTTACATTAAGTGGCCCCTGGGCCAAACCATCTTATAAAAACCCAGGGACTGTGGGCAGGTGCAAGATTAGCCCATCAGGTATTATCCTAAATGGTCTTACACTTAACCTCTCAGCCCTTAATGATCAAGCACTGCCCGACAAGAGAGGACCTCTCCCTCGGCTGCAAGGAACAGTGCCGCACTCTCCTCTCACATGGATCCCGGGAATTAAAACCATTTGCAAACATTTTGAAACCGTACATATATATGTAAATATATTAATTTTGCAAAAACAAAATTCCAACGATTGAAATCAACTGCCGGCAGTTTGGTTTCCATCAGAGAGAGTGCATTCCCGATCATTACCCTTTGTCCGACAAAGTGGCTGATTCTGTCACTACGACCACCCACTCAGATGAATTCTCAAACTGCCCCAACATACCCAGGTTTTGATCCCCACTAAGGATCTCACTGATTGGCATATCAAGGGCAGCCTGATCCAGCACCTAGTGAAGTGTCATAATCGAGTCTAGGGGTCAGGTGTAACTTTCCAGTTTTGCCCATCTATCTCCAAGGTCTAGGGCAAGACTGGAAATCTGGTCCGGTTCAAGGATTCAAGTAATCCCATGCTGTATGTGCCTCGGGTCTTACCCTGATGGCTGAGACAGGCCATCCCAACACTTGGTGGCACACCAGTATCATCCTTGGCAGGATAAATCTCCCCAGACTTATCCAACGGCTGTGAACATTTAAAACTAACATGAGTCTCTACAAATGTCCAGTTTTAGGGTTTTACACAGAATTAAACCAAACAACATGAATCAAACATGCACTTTATTTATTTCCACTAAATAACAAAAGTACATCAAAATGATTGAAGCTAAGGGCATACAAAACTGTCTAACAGCTCCCACTTGCACTTAGGTCCAATCTGGTACAAGCCGGAGTCCCATACTTTCCACGTGTTTCTCAAACACCTTCTGTGTCAGTGGCTTAGTCAATGGGTCTGCCACATTATCCGCTGATGCTACCTTTTGAATTAGGACGTCCCCTCTACCAACGATCTCCCGCAGTACATGGTACTTCCTCTCGATGTGCTTTGACTTCGAGTGGGCCCGAGGCTCTTTAGCCTGGGCGATCGCTCCATTGTTGTCACACAACAACGGGATGGGTGATGTGCTGGATGGAATCGCTCCCAATTCATGTATGAATTTCTTCATCCACACGGCTTCCTTGGCAGCTTCACTTGCGGCAATGTACTCGGCCTCGGCTGTGGAGTCTGCAGTGGACCCCTGTTTGCTGCTTTTCCAGCAAACAGCACACGATCCTATCGTGAAAACATACCCAGATGTAGACTTTCTATCATCTGGATCCGACTGGAAATCGGCATCGGTATACCCTAGAACTTGCAGTGAACTACCATCGAATACCAGACAAAACTCTTTCGTCCTTCGAAGGTATTTGAGTATGTTCTTCACAGCAGTCCAATGCTCCTGTCCTGGGTTTGCCTGGAATCTGCTTACCACACTCACCGCCTGAGCTATGTCCGGGCGAGTGCACAACATGGCATACATGATGCTCCCCACAGCTGAGGCATAGGGAACGTCTCTCATGCTCTCAATCTCCTCAGAAGTCTTGGGAGACATCTTCTTGGAGAGAGTGACTCCGTGCCTGAAAGGAACGTTTCCTTTCTTGGAGTTTTCCATGCTGTATCTTTTGACAATTTTGTCAATGTAAGCAGCCTGGGATAATCCAATTATCCGCTTCGATCTATCTCTATAGAGTCGAAGACCCAGTATGTATGAAGCTTCTCCAAGATCTTTCATGGAGAACTGCTGTGATAGCCATACCTTGACCGAAGTCAACATTCCTACATCATTCCCAATGAGTAGGATATCGTCCACATACAAGACTAAAAAGGTGATCTTATCCCCACTGGATTTCCTGTAAACACAGGGCTCATCCGGATTCTGCTCAAAGTCAAACGTTTTGACTACAGAATCAAAACGGATGTTCCAACTCCTAGAAGCCTGCTTAAGTCCATATATGGATCTATTAAGTTTACATACCATGTGCTCCTGACCAGCAGCAATGAAGCCTTGCGGCTGCTGCATGTAGATATCTTCACTAAGATCTCCATTCAGGAACGCTGTTTTGACATCCATTTGCCAAATGTCGTAATCATGGTACGCTGCTACAGCTAGCAGGATCCTAATGGATTTAAGCATGGCCATCGGTGAAAAGGTTTCCTCATAGTCGATGCCTTCTTTCTGAGTATACCCTTTCGCCACCAAACGAGCTTTAAAGGTCTCAATCCTGCCATCAGGGCCCTTCTTCCTCTTGTAGATCCATTTGCAACCAATTGCTTTTACCCCGGAGGGCGGATCCACTAGAGTCCAGACTCCATTGGTCTCCATTGAGTCCATCTCGGCTCTCATCGCCTCCACCCACTTCTGGGAGTCTATGTCTAACATAGCTTCCGCGTAAGTCACGGGATCCTCTTCACTAGTCAAGGCTTCCACCAGGTAACTATCCTGGTCATAACCATATCGGACTGGTGGTCTGGATACCCGGGTGGACCTTCTAGGTTGGTCATTACCTGGAACTTGTGGGACATCTCCCACTGCTCCTGAGCTCTCCTCATCAAGAACTATTTCCTGACGATGGGTGTCCAGGATGTAATCGGATTCTAAGAATCGGGCGTTTCGACTGCAGAACACTTTCTGCTCACTTGGGTCATAGAATAGATAACCCACCGAATCCTTTGGGTAGCCTATAAACAGGCAACGGCTGGTTTTAGATTCCAACTTGTCCGCACTTGTTCTTTTAACGTGTGCAAGACAACCCCAAATCTTCAAGTGTCTCACACTTGGCTTCCTTCCGGTCCAAAGCTCATATGGAGTTTTCGGAACTGATTTGGTTGGAACCCTATTCAGCACGTAGATAGCAGTCTCTAATGCGTATCCCCAAAAGGATGTGGGTAATTCTAAGCATACGAGAAGTGACCGGACCATGTCCAACAAGGTCCTATTTCTCCTCTCTGAAACACCGTTGAGTTGAGGTGTAGCAGGAGGAGCTAGTTGTGACACTATCCCATTGGCCTTTAAGTAGTCCCTGAATTCGTCAGAGAGATACTCGCCACCTCGATCTGATCGAAGGGCCTTAATTTCTCTCCCTAACTGTTTCTCGACTTCCTGTCTGAACTCTTTGAACCTTTCAAATGATTCAGACTTATGTCTCATTAGGTACACGTAACCATATCGTGAAAAATCATCTGTAAAGGTGATGAAGTACACGTGTTGATTCCGTGTCCTAACACTCAGGGGACCACATACATCAGTATGTATTAGGTCAAGTGTGCCTGCACATCTTTCAGGCTTACCGTCAAATGGCCGCTTTGTCATCTTACCTTGGAGGCAAGGTTCACAAGTGGGAAGATTTTCTACGGTTAGAAAATCCAAAGGACCATCCTTTACCAGTCTTGTGATTCGGTCGACACCGATGTGGCCAAGTCGGTAATGCCTGAGGCACGTGGGATTTACTGTATCACGAGTCCTTTTCTTGGGATTTTCGACCGACGTAGTTTCGGTTAAGTTAGTTTCCAAAGAAGGATGCAGAACATAGAGACCGTTCTCCAGTTCCCCGCATGCGATGAATTTATTATTCCGTTTAACAGTAATCATATTACTAAAGTAAACAGTATATCCATCAGCACACAATTTTGAAACAGAAATTAAATTCCTTCTCAAGTTCTGTACATAAAGACAATCTTTAAGTACAAGGACTCCTTCTTTAAAAACTAATTCTACGGTTCCTATTGCCGCAGCTGCAACACTTGCAGTTGTTCCCAAGAACAGTGTCACTTCACCTTCACTCAACCTTCTGCTAACTTTGAACCCCTGCAGTGAGTTACACGCATGAGTTGAAGCCCTGGAGTCAACACACCAGGACACAGAAGTAACTAACATATTAGTTTCTATGACACAAGTTTCGATATTACCTTTCTTAGATTCCAGGTAGGTAGGACAGTTCCTCTTCCAGTGGCCGGTCTGCTTGCAGAAGTGACAGACATCAGATGCCTTGTTCTTCTTCTGCTTCTTGGGTTTGGTAGTCTTCTTCTGGGGCTTCTTTGCCTTTCTCTTTCTTTTGCCCGATTTGTTAGCTTCAGCAAGCATAACCACAGGCTCATCCTTCTTGAGTAAATCCTCGGCCCTCTGCAACATATTGCTGAGTTCCTGGACGCTGACATTCAGCTTATTCATATTGTAGTTCATAGTGAACGCATTGAAGGAAGAGGGCAAAGAATTTAGGATGGCATCCACTTGCGTGCCAAGATCTAGCCCGGATCCAAGAGCTTCAAGTTCGTTGATGTATCCCATCATCCGAAGACAATGGTCATGAACTTTCTGCCCTTTGGTCATCTGCGCGGTCATGAACAATTTCAGGACCTTCTGTCGAGTAGAACGGTTCTGCTCCTCATACATTGTCCTTAGACTGTCCAATATGTCCTTGGCAAGTTCGATCTGATCGAACTGCCTCTGTATTGAGTTGTCTAATGAGGCAATGACAAAGCAGCGGGCTAGGGAGTTCTTATCCTCCCAATCTTGGTAGTCCCTCCTACGGGCCTCAGAAGCCCTATCACCCGGACGTTCCGGGGCAGGATTTTTCACTACCTTGTCTAACTTTTCAGAAGTTAGGACCAGCATAAGATTTCTGTACCAGTCGGCATAGTTTGGGCCCTTAAGCTTGTTATCGTCTAGAAGCTTTGCAAATTGACCGTTTGCCATTTTCTGATAAAACAGCAAAATCATTAGTCCACAACCTTAGTTTGATTCATGTTTACCTACATAGATATGGCTTTTAATCTATGTTCCATTCCCATTTGTTCATCTCTGAGATTTCCCTCCTATCTCAGTGACGGAGACGACAAAATGTTTCTGGAAATGTGGGAAATCACATGGGGTGCGTGAAGCCAACTGTTTCAGCTACATAACCCCACCACCTTTCTGTGACGGATCATATCCACTCATCAAATGAGTTTCCCTTTGGCCTCTGTCAGACAAGGTTCAGAGCCGTTTTTAGGTAAACCCTTCTGTCCAGTGAGTGCACACCCATCATATTCAGGTTACGCCAAGGTACCGTGAGAGAGTTCCCATTTTCTGGTGAAGCCCCTCCCACATCGGTCTATGACGCCCCTATCATCTTATGAAACACTCTAACAGATCCAACAGCAAATGGATAGCCCAATTTTATGGTGCGTTTCCTCATTACTGATGGACCCATCATTGTGCTAATGACGGAAGGCCTTTAGAGAGTCCATCATATGGATCTCCCTATCACTTGCATTCATATTTGCTGGAGGGAACAAAATTACGGCCTAGTTCTAATTTAGGTCAAACCAAAGTGGCTCCCACTGACTTTCATAAAGTCAGATTTCTGGTGGGCCTTAATCGGCTAGGGGTTCCATACGCATCCCTTTTCAGGGTTGTGGGGCCCACCAGGCAAAGAGGGGGTCATCCAATGACCTTCAGGGACACCATGGCAATGATGTGCATTCAGCCATGGTGTGCGCAAGAGCCACTAACGAGTCATCACGGGCCAAGTAGTTATGGCCCATGGTCGCAGCACATCAAACATCCAAACATCACATGTAAAAGAGGAATTGATCCAATCAATTAATTGCTGTAAAGCCCATTCAATGGCCCATTTAAAAACCAAGTCATTAACGATTAATGTCCACTAGGTGTATGGGCTGAATCGCAGATAGCAGTTCGGCCCATACAGCTTATCTCACAATAATGGGCTTTTGCAGTTTTAACTCTTTAAAACTGGGCTTTACAGGTGGGCCGAATTAATCTCTGTAATTGAACATCAGATTTGGAACAAAAGTGTGAGACAATTGGACTGAGAACAGCCCCTTTCGAAACCCAGATTTGGTCCAAACAGTTTTGGTCCAATCTAGTCCGAAATGGTCCAAAACTGATTTTCAATTCAAGAATTAATTATTGAATGATCTGAAATTAATAGTTTTGATTTCTAGCAAACACAAAACAATTATGGACTGTTCGCACCACCTGCAAAACAGAGGTTAATCACAAGGGTTGCAGTTTCATAAACTGCAAATCGCAGAAAACGATTTCTCCATCTGCAAATCTCCAGCGCCGCCATCTCCTTCCATCTTCTTTAATCAAGAAAAATAACAGAAATCCTATTTCTATTAATTACATTCTTGATCAAATCCTATACATTCAGTCTAAAAATAAAAAAAAATTATTTACAGACCGAATTGAATGAAATAAATAAACAGAAAAGAAAAAGGGTGCGCAGACCATCTGCGCTAAAACTGCACTGCGATCTCCAGGTTTGAACAGTCCATTAAATCAAAATAAATAAAGAACAATTCCAAATAAATTTTGGATTTAATAAAATTAATTTCAGATCAATCGCCCTTAACAAGAAACAGTTTCTTGAGAAAAAAAAAAAGAAAACAATCTGCGCAAATCTTGAAAGAACACCTTCTATCCATCTGCGCAGGGTCAGATCTGATTTTCTTTTGGTTCAAGATTCGAACCTGTGGCTCTGATACCACTGAGAGAATGGTAGGATCCATCTGATGGACGCCATAAAGGTTGCGGAATGGGTGGGGCGAATTTCAAAAATTTCCTACCTTCTCCCAACTGGGAATCATATTCCCTGAATTTAGAATACAATATTCAAGGATCTACTTGAACCCTAACCAAACCAGATCTGTACCAAAAGATAAATGGGAGGATTATACCTGATCCGAAGAAGCAGTATCTCCCAAAGTTGGTGTTCACGCCCAAAGAATGCTCCAAGATCTGTCCTTGCTGAAGATGACACAGCTGTGGATGGAACAGAACCAGCAGGGTGCGTCCTACACACTGGATCCTTCGCAAGAATCCCCTGGATGTACTAAACAATGAATTCTTTCAGTCTTTCTTGCAAGACTGATGTCAAGAACTGGTTTCTTGACTTTCTTTTCTGCAAAGATCAAATCTTGTAATAATGCAGATGGCGGCGGCAGGAGGAGATTTCCAGAAACGAAAAGGCTGAACTGTTTTCTTTTCTGGAGAGTATGAGATCTAATCTCAAATCGCAGGAACCCTTCTTGCTTACCAAAACCCCTTGGATCGAAATCTGATTTCTCTCCCTCTTGGTTCATTCGAAATCTCCTCCCTTTCTTCTTGATTAAGAAATCTCCTAATTAGGAGTTATCCCAATCCAAATCAGTATTTGGATAGGGGATAATCTTAATCCCTTTCCCAGATAGAGTTAGCTTACTCCTGATCTTATCAGGAGGTTACCAGATTCAAATCTGATTTGAATTTGGTCTCTAAGAGTGGATAAGGCTAAGAGCCCAATCCTTTTTGCCAACTTCAATCTCAAATTCGCCCCATTGATGGGTGATCATATCAGCCCACCTCGAAATGGGCTTTTGGCCCATTAAGTATTCAGTGTTTAATTAGTTTCCAATCTGCTGCCCAGTTGGGCTTTTTTGTATGGCATGGGACCCAAGCATTGATCTACACACCAGCCACATGGGTTCGGCCCAGCCTTTAATACAAGGCCCAGCCGAATTCACTGAAAAAAAATCAATGAACCCCTTGAGTCCATCGTATGGACCCTATGGGCCCAACACTTACATTAAGTGGCCCCTGGGCCAAGCCATCTTATAAAAACCCAGGGACTGTGGGCAGGTGCAAGATTAGCCCATCAGGTATTATCCTAAATGGTCTTACACTTAACCTCTCAGCCCTTAATGATCAAGCACTGCCCGACAAGAGAGGACCTCTCCCTCGGCTGCAAGGAACAGTGCCGCACTCTCCTCTCACATGGATCCCGGGAATTAAAACCATTTGCAAACATTTTGAAACCGTACATATATATGTAAATATATTAATTTTGCAAAAACAAAATTCCAACGATTGAAATCAACTGCCGGCAGTTTGGTTTCCATCAGAGAGAGTGCATTCCCGATCATTACCCTTTGTCCGACAAAGTGGCTGATTCTATCACTACGACCACCCACTCAGATGAATTCTCAAACTGCCCCAACATACCCAGGTTTTGATCCCCACTAAGGATCTCACTGATTGGCATATCAAGGGCAGCCTGATCCAGCACCTAGTGAAGTGTCATAATCGAGTCTAGGGGTCAGGTGTAACTTTCCAGTTTTGCCCATCTATCTCCAAGGTCCAGGGCAAGACTGGAAATCTAGTCCGGTTCAAGGATTCAAGTAATCCCATGCTATATGTGCCTCGTGTCTTACCCTGATGGCTGAGACAGGCCATCCCAACACTTGGTGGCACACCAGTATCAGCCTTGGCAGGATAAATCTCCCCAGACTTATCCAACGGCTGTGAACATTTAAAACTAACATGAGTCTCTACAACGGCTGAACCCTATCCACTTAGAGAGTCCAAGATCTAAATAAGATTTAGATCTGGAAGCCTCCTAATTAGATTAGGAGATAGCTGATCTGATTTGCAGATAAGATAAGGGTTCTCCCTTATCACTTAAAGGGACTTCTAATCCAAATATAATTTGGATCAGCAGCTCCTAATAGGATTAGGAGTTGATCCCTTTAAATCTATAAAAGGAGGAGGGGGCGGCAGCCTTTAGACATGCAACCAAAAGACTCTTGTCTTCAGAGCTGAAATCACAGAAGAGAGATTTCTGCAATCTCTGCAAAATCTCTCTTGCCGCCTCCTTCCTGCCGCCGCCATTACCTTCAATTCGATCTCCAGTTCTTAGGAGAAATCAAGATCGGATCTTGATACCAATCTTTTGGGAAAAGATTAATTGGAACTGTACTCACAAGCCATCCAGTTGATTCTTGCGAAGGGTCAAGTTCTTTTGAAGAACATTGCTGATTCTGCTCCATCCTGCACTGCGCCATCTTCAGTGGGAGCAGTCTTTGGATCCTTCCTTGGGCGTGAACACCTCCATTGGGAGATACTAATTCTCCGTATCAGGTACATCCTCCCTCCTAATCCTTTTTGTTCAGATCTGGTTTGGTTCATGGTTCAAGATTGATCCTTGAAAAATATGTTTTTCTAAAATAGGGAATTTGAT
This sequence comes from Nelumbo nucifera, assembly GCF_055504915.1. Classification (NCBI taxonomy): domain Eukaryota; kingdom Viridiplantae; phylum Streptophyta; class Magnoliopsida; order Proteales; family Nelumbonaceae; genus Nelumbo; species Nelumbo nucifera. The sequence continues at coordinate 138,774,278 of NC_142649.1, read as the reverse complement.
TCCCTGCAAAGATGGGAGAAATTTTTGAAATTCGCCCAATCCATTCCGCAAGACTTGGGCGTCCATGTGATGGATATCCCATCCCTTCAGTGGTATCAGAGCCAGGTTCAAATCTTGACCCAATTTAATTCAGATCTGAACCTGCGCAAATGAGCAAAAGGTGTTCTACCCAATTTGCGCAGATAAGTGTTTTGGGGAATTTGCTCCCAAAATTATGAGCGAATAATCTAAAATTAAATTTTATGTAAATTTGATTATTATGTAGAATAGTTCTTTATGATTTTCTTGATTTATGGGTTGTTCGTACAAGAGGAGATCGAATTCTTGGTTTGCGCAGGGAACCTGCAAGATTTGTAGTTTCTTGATTTATTTATTACATTTGGTCTGTAAATAATTTTTTTTATTTTTTAGACTCAATGTATTAGGTATTCGATCTGATGTAATTATAATAGAACTTAGGTTTTCTTTTTTTATTTATTTTGGATCGAAGATGGCGGCGTAGGGAAGGAGATTTCGTAGATGGGACATTCGCTACCTGCGATTTGCAGTTTGTGAAACTGCATTCTATGATCTAACCTCTGTTTTGCAGGATGGATTGTATGAACAGCCCTAGATTGACTGATTCTTGTTTTGTTTCATCAGTTCTTTAATTTCAGATTATTTTCTTGAATTAAAGATTTAATTAAAGATCAAACCCTAGACCCATTCAAACCAAGATTGGTTCAAATTGTTTGGACCGAATCTAGGGTTCGATCAAGGCTGAATATCAGCCCTAATTTTTGTCTAATGGGCCTAAGGATTGATAATTAATTGGATATTTAATTCGGCCCAACCTGTAAGGCCCAGTTTTAAATTGTTAAAACTGCCAAAAGCCCACGTCAAAGGATAAAGCTATATGGGCCGAACTGGGTAACCCTAATTCAGTCCATATACCTAGATGATATTAATTGTAAATATTATGGATTAAAATGGGCTTCAAATGGGTTTTTACAGATAATTAATTGATTGGATCAATTCCTCCCTGCATGTGATGTATGGATGTGTGATGTGCTACGTTGATGGGCCATAAGTGCTTGGCCCATGCAGATTCGATAGTGCCTCTTACGCACACCATGGCTGAATGCACATCATTGCCATGGTGTCCCTCCTGGTCATTGGATGACCTTCCTCAATGGTGGGCCCCACACCTCCTGAAGAGGTCACGTGCGGAACCCTAGCCAATTTAGGCCCACCAAAATCTGGCTTTATGAAAGTTAGTGGGAGCCACTTTGGTTTGACCTAAAATAAACTAGGGCGTAATTCTTGTTCCCTCCTATAAATATGAGTGCACATGATAGGGAGATTCATATGATGAACTCTCTAAAGGCCTTCCATCATTAGCATGAGGATGGGTCCTTCAGTAATGAGGAAACGCACTAGAAAATGCGCTATCCATTTGCTGTTGGGCTTGTCCAAGTGTTTCATAAGATGATAGCAGCGTCATAGACCGATGTGGGAGGGGCTTCACCAGAAAATGGGAACTCTCTCACGGTACCTTGGCGTTCACGAATATGATGGGTGAGCACTCACTGGACAAAAAGGTTTACCTGAAAATGGCTCTGAACCTTGTCTGATAGAGGCCAAAGGGAAAACTCATATGATGAGTGGATATGATCCTTCATAGAAAGGTGGTGGGGTTTTGCAGCTGAAACAGTTGGCTCCATGCACCCTATGTGCTTTCCCACATTTCTAGAGACAAGTCGTTGTCTCCGTCCCTGAGAAGGAGGGAAAACTCAGAGATGAACAAATGGGAATGGAACATAGATTAAAATCCATGTCTGTGATATGAACATGAATCAAATAAGGTTGTGGACTGATATTTGTTGTCGTATCAGAAAATGGCAAACGGACAATTTGCAAAGCTTCTTGACGACAACAAGCTTAAGGGCCCAAACTATGCCGACTAGTACCATAACCTAATGCTGGTTTTAACATCTGAAAAATTGGACAAGGTAGTCAAGTCTCCTGCGCCGGAGCGTCCGTGGGATAGGACTTCTGAAGCCCGTAGGAGAGAATTCCAAGATTGGGAGGATAAAACTCCCTAGCCCGCTGCTATGTCATTGCTTCTTTGGACAACTCAATACAGAGGCAGTTCGATCAAATCGAACTTGTTAATGACATATTGGACAGCCTAAAAACAATGTACGAAGAGCATAACTGTTCTACTCGACAGAAGGTCTTGAAAATGTTCATGACCGCTCAGATGTCCAAGGGGCAGAAAGTTCACGACCATTGTCTTCGGATGATGGGACACATTAACGAGCTGGAAGCCCTTGGATCCGAGCTAGATCTTGGCACTCAAGTGGATGCCATTCTGAACTCCTTGCCCTCTTCCTTCAATGGGTTCATATTAAACTACAATATGAACAAGTTGAATGTCAGCGTCCAAGAGCTCAGCAATATGTTGCAAAGAGTCGAGGACTTACTTAAGAAGGATGAGCCTGTGGTGATGCTTGTTGAAGCTAACAAAATGGGCAAGAAAAAGAGGAAGGCAAAGAAGCCTCAGAAGAAGACTACCAAGCCCAAGAAGCAGAAGAAGGACAGGACAGCAGATGCATGTCACTTCTGCAAACAAACCGGCCACCGGAAGTGGAACTGTCCTCAGTACCTAGAATCCAAGAAAGGTAATTTCGAATCTTATGTCATAGAAACCAACTTATTAGTGGCTTCTGCATCCTAGTGTATTGACTCCGGGGCTTTAACTCATGCGTGTAACTCACTGCAGGGGTTCAAGGTAAGCAGAAGGCTGGATGATGGAGAAGTGATGCTCGACTTGGGGACTTCTGCAAGCGTTGCAGCTACGGCAATAGGCACCGTAGAATTAAAATTTAGAGAATGAAATATCGTACTTAAAGATTATCTTTTTGTGCAAAATCTAAGAAGAAATTTGATTTCTATCTCAAAACTGTGTGCGGATGGATATTCTGTCTTTTTCAGTAATACGATTACTATTAAAAGAAACAATAAATTCATCGCATATGGGGAACTGGAGAACGGTCTCTATGTTCTACATCCTTCTCTAGAAACTAACATAGCCGAAACTACGTCGGCTGAAATCCCCAAGAAAAGAGCACGTGATACAGTTAATCCCACGTGCCTATGGCATGGTCCTTTGGATTTTCTAACTGTAGAAGATCTTCCCACTTGTGAGCCTTGCCTTCAGGGTAAGATGACAAAGAGGCCATTTAACGGTAAGCCTGAAAGATGTACAGGCACGCTTGACCTTATACATACTGATGTATGTGGTACCCTGAGTGTTAGGACCCGTAACCAACACGTGTATTTCATTACATTCACTGATGACTATTCTCGGTATAGTTGCATGTACCTAATGAGACATAAGTCTGAATCCTTTGAAAAGCTCAAAGAGTTCAGACAAGAGGTCGAGAAACAGTTAGGGAGAGAAATTAAGTCTCTTCGATCAGATCGAGGCGGCGAATATCTCTCTAACGAATTCAGGGACTACTTAAAGGTAAACGGGATAGTATCATAGTTAGCTCCTCCTGCTACACCACAACTTAACGGTGTTTCAGAGATGAGGAATAGGACCATATTAGATATGGTCCGGTCACTTCTCATCCATTCAGAGTTACCCACATCTTTTTGGGGATATGCATTAGAGACTGCGATATACGTGTTGAATCGGGTTCCAACCAAATCGGTTCCTAAGACTCCCTATGAACTTTGGACCGGAAAGAAACCAAGTGTACGACACTTGAAGATTTGGGGTTGTCCGGCTCACGTTAAAAGAATGAATCCGGACAAATTGGAATCCAAGACCAGCCGTTGCCTATTCATAGGCTACCCAAAAGGCTCAGTGGGCTACCTATTCTATGATCCAAGTGAGCAGAAGGAGTTCTGCAGTCGTTATGCACAGTTCTTGGAAAATGACTACATCCTGGAAAATCTTCGTCAGAAAATTGTTCTTGATGAGGAGAGCTCAGATGCAGTGGGAGGTGTCCCACAAGTTCCAGGTAGTGACCAACCTAGAAGATCTACTAGGGTGTCCAGGCCACTGGTCCATTTTGGTTACGATCATGATAGTTACCTGGTCGAAACCTTGACTAGTGAAGAGGATCCCGTGACTTATACGGAAGCTATGTTGGACATAGACTCCCTTAAATGGGTAGATGCCATGAGAGCTGAGATAGACTCAATGGAGACCAATGGAGTCTGGACTCTAGTGGATCCACCCTTCGATGTAAAAGCAATTGGTTGCAAATGGATCTACAAGAGGAAGAAGGGCCCCGATGGCAGGGTTGAGACCTACAAAGCTCGTCTAGTGGCGAAAGGATACACTCAGAAAGAAGGCATCGATTATGAGGAAACCTTTTCGCCCGTGGCCATACTTAAATCCATTCGGATCCTGCTAGCTGTAGCAGCTTACTATGACTATGAGATTTGGCAGATGGATGTCAAAACTGTGTTCCTGAATGGAGATCTTACTGAAGATATCTATATGCAGCAACCGCAAGGTTTTGTAGCTACGGGTCAGGAACACATGGTCTGTAAGTTGAAAAGATCCATATATGGACTCAAGCAAGCTTCTAGAAATTGGAACATCCGATTTGACTCTACGGTAAAAAAGTTTGATTTTGAGCAGAATCCGGATGAACCCTGTGTTTACAGGAAGAACAGTGGTGACAAGGTTACGTTTCTGGTTCTGTATGTAGATGACATTCTACTCATTGGGAATGATGTAGGAATGTTAACTACGATAAAAGTATGCCTATCACAGCAATTCTCCATGAAAGACCTTGGAGAAGCCTCCTATATACTAGGTCTTTGACTCTATAGAGATAGATCAAAGTGGATAATAGGATTATCCCAATCTGCTTATATTGACAAAATAGTCAAGAGATACAGCATGGAAAACTCCAAGAAAGGAAATGTTCCTTTCAGGCATGGAGTCAATCTCTCCAAGAAGATGTCTCCAAAGACCTCTGAGGAGATCGAGAGCATGAAAGGCGTTCCCTATGCCTCAGCCGTAGGGAGCATCATGTATGCCATGTTGTGCACTCGTCCTGACATCGCCCAGGTCATGAGTGTAGTAAGCAGATTCCAGGCCAACCCAGGGCAGGAGCACTGGACTGCTGTGAAATGCATACTTATGTACCTTCGAAGGACAAAAGAGTTTTGTCTGGTATTTGATGGTAGTTCACTACAGATCCAAGGGTATATAGATGCGGATTTCCAGTCGGATCCGGATGATAGAAAGTCTACATCTGGATATGTTTTCACGATAGGATCGTGTGTTGTTTGTTGGAAAAGCAGCAAACAGGGGTCCACAGCAGATTCCACAACCGAGGCCAAATACATTATTGCAAGTGAAGCTACCAAGGAAGCCGTATGGATGAAGAAGTTCGTTCACGAATTGGGAGTAGTTCCGTCCAGCACATCACCCATCCCATTGTTGTGTGACAACAATGGAGCGATTGCTCAGGCTAAGGAGCCACAAGCCCACTCGAAGTCAAAGCACATCGGGAGGAAGTACCACGTACTCCGGGAGATTGTTGGTAGAGGGGACATCTTGATTCAGAAGGTAGCATCAGCGAAGAATGTAGCAGACCCATTGACTAAGCCACTGACACAGAAAGTGTTCGAGAAACACGTGGAAAGTATGGGACTCCGGCTTATACCAGATTGGACCTAAGTGCAAGTGGGAGCTGTTAGACAGTTGTATGCCCTTAGCTTCAATCAGAAATATGTACATTATGAATTTATTGTAAATGAATAAATTACACATTTGATTCATGTTCCTGTGGTGTGTTTCTGTGTAATACCCTTAAACTGGACACTTAATGAGACTTGTGTTAGTTTAGAATGTTCACAGCCATTGGGTAAGTCTAGGGAGATTTATCCTGCCAAGGCTGACACTGGTGTGCTGCCAACTGTTGGGGTGGCTTGTCTCAGCTACCAGGGTGAGACCAGAAGCACATGCAGTGTAGGATTAATAGAACCTTTGAACCGGACCAGATTTCCAGTATTGCCCTGGACCTTGGAGATAGATGGGCAAAACTGGAAAGGTACACCTGACCCCTAGACTCGATTATGATACTACACTAGGTGTCGGATTGGGCTATCTTTGATGTACCAATCAGTGAGATCCTTAGCGGGGGTCAAAACTTGGGTATGTTGGGACAGTCCGAGAATTCATCTGAGTGGGTGATCATAGTGACAGGATCAGCCCCTTTGTCGGACAAAGGTAATGATCGGGGATGCACTCTCTCTGATGGAAACCAAGACTGCCGGCAGCCGATTTCAATTGTTGAGATTTTGTTTTGCAAAATATATTTATATGAAGATATATATATATATATATATGTTATGGTTTCGAAATGATTTGCAAAAGGTTTTAATTCCCGGGATCCATGTAAGCAGAGAGTGCAACACTGTTCCTTGCAGTCAAAGGAGAGGTCCTCCCTTGTCGGGCAGTGTTTGATCATTATGGGCTGAGAGGTTAAGTGTAAGACCATTGAGGATAATACCTGATGGGCTAATCTTGCATCTGCCCACAGTCCCTGGGTGTTACAAGGTGGCTTGGCCCAGAGACCACTTAGGGTAAGTGTTGGGCCCATAAAGCCCATAAGATGGGTTTCAGGGGGTGCATTATCCATAACAGTGTATTCGGCCAGGCCTTGTAACAAAGGCTAGGCTGAACCCATGTGGCTGATGTGTAGATCAATGTTTGGGTCCCACGCCATACAAGGAAGCCCAACTGGGCAGCAGTTTGGAAGGCTAAGTGAGTACATAACCTTAAATGGGCCTTAAGCCCATTTCGAACTGTGATGATTTGATCAGTCAATTAAAGGGGGCAAATTCTGAGATGGATCAGCTGATAGGATTGGGCCTAGACCCTATCCACTTAGAGAGTCTAAGATCTAAATAAGATTTAGATCTGGAAGCCTCCTAATTAGATTAGGAGATAGCTGATCTGATTTGCAGATAAGATAAGGGTTCTCCCTTATCACTTAAAGGACTTCTAATCCAAATATAATTTGGATCAGCAGCTCCTAATAGGATTAGGAGCTGATCCCTTTAAATCTATAAAAGGAGGAGGGGGCGGCAGCCTTTAGACATGCAACCAAAAGACCCTTGTCTTCAGAGCTGAAATCACAGAAGAGAGATTTCTGCAATCTCTGCAAAATCTCTCTTGCCGCCTCCTTCCTGCCGCCGCCATTACCTTCAGTTCGATCTCCAGTTCTTGGGAGAAATCAAGATCGGATCTTGATACCAATCTTTTGGGAAAAGATTGATTGGAACTGTACTCACAAGCCATCCAGTTGATTCTTGCGAAGGGTCAAGTTCTTTTGAAGAATATTGCTGATTCTGCCCCATCCTGCACTGCGCCATCTTCAGTGGGAGCAGTCTTTGGATCATTCCTTGGGCGTGAACACCTCCATTGGGAGATACTAATTCTCCGTATCAGGTACATCCTCCCTCCTAATCCTTTTGGTTCAGATCTGGTTTGGTTCATGGTTCAAGATTGATCCTTGAAAAATATGTTTTTCTAAAATAGGGAATTCGATTCTCTGCAAAGATGGGAGAAATTTTTGAAATTCGCCTAGTCCGTTCCGCAAGACTTGGGCGTCCATGTGATGGATGTCCCATCCCTTCAAATTGATGCCCTTAAGGCATCAAAATGCAGAGTTATCAGCACGCATGGCAAGCCCCGGATGAGGACACATGGCATAGGTCGGATCACATCTTGGCTGTCCACTCATAACAAACTCCAAGCATGTTCGAATATAAACAAGTGGCGTCACTCCCTATGTAAGCTATCTTGGCATTTATTGCTCTAAGCTCTCTTGTGACCTCATCTGAGCTACTTTACTTAGGCCTCATCCGACCCTTTACTACGCCCTTGCTAATTTGACCATTGGAGTCTTCGCCCCTGGGATACACTCCGAGCCTCTGATGAATTCCTTTGCTTACAGGCCGAACCTTGAAGTTCTCGGACTCAGTCAGCACTCATCTTAGAAGCAAAATTACATTGTTGCCCTTGGCCCATCCTTGGCAGCAACAACTTCTTTTTACTTCTATAGTTCTATGTATCGTGAATGGTATTATGGTCTTCCCTGCCCATGACCAAATCATAATCCTAATTCACTGCTATTCATTTTATCACCCCTTGGATCTACTCCAGGTACCTAAACGGGTTCAATTTTTTTAGGTTGTGCGTAGGATTTCTGTATATAGAGAGCTCAATTAGAAAGCTAAAACCCAGCTTTTGTCACACCGAAAGAATCCTGTGGATGAAAGAATCCTATGGACTGTGGCTGATCCAAAAGCCCATCTTAAAAGGTGAACCTAAGATGACATTAGGTGTGTATTAAGTATGTATTACATCCCAACTATTCAAATCCCAAGGTAACAACAATTTAGTTATAAGAGCAATCTTGCAAAGAGTGGCGAAGTCAATGCTGGGGCGGTTAGTGATGATTCAATGGTGCATCTTTAAGTTGTTTTTATCATGATTTTTAAATCGCCGTTCACCTGGATGATCGAATCATTCGGCCCAGAACCATCCAAGCAATCAGTTCTGTTTTACCCCAAATCCAATTCCTACCCAAAAACTGTTGAATCAGTCAACAATTCATTAATTCAAGCGGTCAAACCGTCAATCCACTCAACAGTTTTAGCCATTTTTTTGTTTTAAATTATTCTTTTATTTTTTGTCAGAATGAACTGTCCATTAGAACCAAGAGGTCGAACCATTAACCCAAAACCCGATAGCCAAAACGGTTTCATTTCTGAGTCATTTTTTAAAACCATGGTTTGTATTAAGAGGACCCGGGTAGCTAGGACCAGCATTGGGTAATGGCATTTTAGAGCTGATTGATGGTACATAGCAACAGCATCAAGATTAAAATCATTAGAAGGATCCAGTATAAATCCAAGAAAAGTCGTTAATTTAATCCCTAATAACCACAGCCCACAACCATGTATATACCTAACACCAGGTCCTAACCTCAAGCAGCTCTAAATAATGGTTGTCAGCTCCTCTTATGCAAGTGCTCTTGGTAACATTGCTCAATATTCGTGGGCCATGGGCCACATGGAAGCCGGGCAGCCTCAGGAAATCAAAAGGACCTCCGCACCAAATGGACATTGTGCAAATGGCCCGTTGATTATTACGTAGTTCAGTAATCCATGCTGTCGATTGGCATATCACAGTTAAAGATCGTTTTACTGTTAACTTTGAGGCTTTAGTCTACCTAACCAGCCAGAAGAGTTATAATAAGCACGAAATAAGCAACACAACCAAGGGATTTTTCAAACACTGATACTGGTGTTTCACAACACAAGTAAAACCTTTTTCCTCAAGAGTTTAAAAGACCTACAAGAATCCAAAGGAACTCATCAACCATACAAATACCATCACCAATCATCCAACAGTTCATATATTTGAGAGGTTTGACAAGGAAGTAGAGACAGTGATACAACAAAAACACTACCAACGTCCAATTTACATGGCATGAATCCACTACAGTAAGAACATCTCGTCAATTTTCAAACATCTCAGCTTCCTTCCCCCCAATTACTCAAAGGGTCTTCACTTCTCTGCAGCAAAAAAATTAAGCCACTAATCAGTATCACCATTAGCCCAAACAGCAATGTTTTGACAGAACATTTAAGCAAATGCATCCAACATACTCATGGTCGACATGATCATTCAGGAGGGTTATGAAATATAAAATATGGCTATACATCATCATCATCATCATCATCATATCAAGGACTAGCCATACAATACCTGATCAAAACTACACAACTTCTGCATAGATGTTGGCATGTTGCCATCAAAATACAGTGCACAAGGATTTTGGTTTGTTTCTGCATTATAGTATAGCTTTTGTTTTCTTTCATTTTGGAGTGTACATACATGATGCCATACTTGAATGTGTGAACCACTTAGAAAATGGCAAAAGAATTAGAATAGGATGGAAGTTTCCCAACAAAAAATTGCCAAGTATAGCAATTTTACCTGGATTCTGGAGGATCACACCATGACCCAAGAACTTCTTAAGCATCTAATACAAAACAAGTAGAAGCACAAAAATGTTAACATGAATAATTATATCACTGTAAGAGATAATAATATTAACTAAGAACTTCACAACTTGATGCCACACATTCACAGATCTTCAATGTAGGGTAACTTTCATCATATTTCAAGACTTTACAAACGTGTAATGTCAACTGCCAATGTTCTCATGCAAAGAACTATCCTAGCATGTTGAAACCTATGAATTATCACTCAGAAGAATTAAACATCCCCTAAGAATCAGGAAGTGAAGGCTCAGTTTCTTTTTTTCTTTTCTTTTCTTTTCTTTTCTTTTCTTTACTTTTTGTGTGTGTGTGTGTTTTTCAATCCAAACTTGAAAATGCACATTATCAGATAGCTGATAAAAACATACATGCCAAGGTACTCTCATTTGGAAAGACATTATACCCGACAAAAATGGAAACCAAGCTACAAAGCTGCACAAATTGAAGATGCAAACATCACAGTTGATGGAAATTGATATACATAACTATAATGCATCAATATATTTCATTGTTTCTGCAAATATTTTCCACATTAAATGTTTTTTAATACCCAAATACTTGTACAAGGGTGTTGTATCATGTAGGATAACTCAACTTTTAATGTAAATTCTATATCAGTAAGCTTGTTCAAGGATTCGAAATACACCCTTGCTGTATTTGGGTAACAGAGTAAATGCTTTTACTGCTAATAAGAATGAAGCAGTTTTTCTCTAGGAGCCATGGCAATGATATTTGGATCATTGGATGGATGGTTGTGGGCCATTAATCAGCTTCGTTGCTAGAATAGGTCTTGGTGATGTTTCTTATTACTATCCAAAATTTTAAATACAAACTCAATTTATTATTTTCCATGGCAGCTCAGAGTTGAACAACCATAGGTTCCTGTTTGAAACTCTTCGACACATTATTTCTATTTAAGAAAGAAATTTCTATGAACATAAACTAAATTCTCACTCCCAAGTCCCAATTTTACCCCCTAAACCTATGACCACTTTTTCCACCATGGCATTGTCTCCAGAAATCTAAGAAGACATAGAATTCACCTTTGGAATTAATATCAATTGATACAACAAAACAAACAAAAAGGAAAAAACAAATTCAGAAAATATTCCCCCAAGTCCCAAGGAATCCTTCCAACAACTATAAAACCAGTATTAAATGAACACAAACATAGGAATATGGATCCGGCAGAATTGTTTTTAAATGAAAACTACCAATACCATTAAAAGCATATCTATAATCATCAAACCAGAAGGCAGGAAAATCAACGAGGAAAACATATAATTATATGTAAATGTGTTCACATATACATTAGTAGAGAAAAACCTTTTTTTCATTGTAATAAAGAATCTGCACCAACAAACCATTGTAAAGAAGAAAATCTGTATTTCACTTAAACAAGTATTGCAAAGAGTTCACATGAAATTCTCAATGGAAATGAAGATACTTTGTCCTTAATTACAAATCACAAAAGCATCAGAAAAAAAAAATATGCAGGAAAGTTCCTTCTGTAAAATAACCATACAAATAATTTTTTACAACACTGCCACTAAAGTAAATTTAAATAACGAAATGGTTTAGGTATTAAAACAACGAATGGCATTACTGCACATGATTGGATACCCCAATAATAATTAACAAGACTTTAACAGAAAATACTTCATCTACAAACTAATACAAGAAACACTATCACAAATTACTACATACCAGGCAAATCCTTATTAACTAAATATACATACTATAAAAAGCTTGTAACCATTCAAAATCAAATAGTATGCAGGAAAGTTCCTTCTGTAAAATAACCATACAAATAATTTTTTACAACACTGCCACCAAAGTAAATTTAAATAACGAAATGGTTTAGGTATTAAAACAACGAATGGCATTATTGCACATGATTGGATACCCCAATAATAATTAACAAGACTCTAACAGAAAATACTTCATCTACAAACTAATACAAGAAGCACTATCACAAATTACTACATACCAGGCAAATCCTTATTAACTAAATATACTTACTAAAAAAAGCTTGTAACCATTCAATCCATTTGGGCTAAATTACAAAAGAGGGTATAGCATCAATCAAAATGAATGATACAAGACACGAAACATAGAGGAAAACAATGAACAGCCACCGGAAGGAATGTTATGCACAAGAAACCTATAATGTAAGACAAAACCCATGGCAGTTACATGTGCACTACACGTCTGGCATCAGAGTACCCACAGAAAAACAGTCAATCTGTTTGTGGAACTACATAAATCCCAAACGGAAAATTCCCAAAATGAAAATATCTCTTATCAATAAAATCTAGAAACCCGTAAACCCCAATTTCTATCAAAGAGAAGCTTGCTAGCCATCAGATAGAAGCACCTACCGCAAGCCCTAATGAAAGAAAGATGCCTTGTTATTTTGGTTCAATTAACCACAAAACAGAAATCCGAAGCCCCCAGTTATCCATCAAAAGAAGAAAAAGACCTAACCTTTATGTTCGTCGGAGGCATCGTGATACTCCTGCTCCTCCTCTGGGACAGGATGAAGCTCGGCCTCCTTATCCACCGCAGCCGCCTTGGCTGCGGCCTCAGAGTCAGCGGCATCAGCTGCAGCAGAAGCTCCATCTTTCTCATCAGGATACCGAACAACAACCACGGGACAGACGCAGTGATGCACGCAGTAGTCGCTAACGCTGCCGAGGCGTCCCTTGCTGGTGCGTTTGGAGGCACCGAACCCTCGGCTGCCCATAATCACCGCACTCAACCCTAACCTTTCAACCTCCAGGCAAAGCCGCTCCTTCATGTCGTGGTCCTTCACGATATGGATCTTAAAAGGGATCTGGGCTTCGACTAGGGGCTGAGCCAGATCGGTAGCCTTGGTGGTAGTGAAGGCATCAAAGTCATCTTCGAGCTTCTGCTGTGACTCCTCGTCGGTTTCGACGGAGAGGTCAATGGAGCCCCAGTCAGCACCGTAAAGGACGCTAGTGGGCCGAACATGGAGTAGAATCACGGCATCACCTGGGCGGAGGTAGTTCTGGACGGCCCATTTTACGGCGAAGGCACTCTCGTCGCTGAGATCGACGGCGATCGCGATCTTACGGTGGGCGCCTGATGTGGGTGTTCCCGAGGCAGAGAATGGGAAGCGTGGAGAGGAAGGCTGGATGGTCGTTGCCGGACGGTCGGATTCCGGCTGGGTTTGTTGTGGAAGCATGCCGGAGAAGAAAAGAACCAAACTATTCTTTTTTCACACTGTCTGATAATTCCAGAACCGGGATTTTTCTCTCTAGACTTACGTTATTTCCTTTCCTTCTTTTCTTTCGTCTCTATCCTTTTTTTCCTTTTCTTTATTTCTCTTTTGCCTTCTTCCTGCTGCTGATTTTTGGTCAGTATCTAACTGGGGAAGTGAGAGACAGAGACTAGTGACCAGAGAGTAGAGAGAGAGAGAGCCGGGGGGGGGAGGGTTTCTGGGTTTGTTTTGGGGGCGTGGGAAAGAAAGAGAAGCGGCGGAAAGGGTTATTTGCGGAATTTTCAGTCGTCTCGCTAGAATTAAATGCCACCGTGGCCTCGCCAGGGTAAAGATGCTTCAGAATATTTTTTTCGCCGTAAAAAATGACTTAAGTACCCTCACTTTTTTTCTCTTTTCCTTTATGCATTATTGATTTGAACTTTGAAGAGACCTAGAGAAGATGGCTTTTTTTCTTCGCTCCCTTTCCGTCAGCAGACGTAAATCACGTGACGCAATAGAACCCGGGTTATGTTAGTAAAAATCCATAGACCATAGCCCATAGGCACTGCACTACACTACCATTCGATCGATCGATATACTGGTGAGGTGATTGATAATGTGTATCTGGATTCTGAAGCAAACTTGGTACAATCTGTTCATCATCTCTCTGTAAGAAATATCTAAATGCAATGGTATAATCTTCTCTAACCTGTCGCCTTTATATCTTGAATCTGGGCTATAAGCCTATAATTTGCATACCCTCAAAAATGATATGGGCCCCACTTTTCCAACTCAGCATGTCTCTCCTAGTGATAAGGTCTGGCTCCACCGTTACGCTAGGGCTGCAACCGGATCGGGTCCAATCGGATATAGACTCCGATTCTGATCGAATTTGGATTACAAGCGGATTGTAAATTAAATTAAAAATAATTAAATACTATATATTATTAATAAAATGAGTTAAAATTGACTTTTAATATTGATTTTTTAAGCAAAATGAATTGAAAATAATTTGGATGAAACTTAAAATTACGATAATTTAACAAAAATGATAGAACATTTAAAACAGCTTGACGGATACATACAATGTAACTTTTAAGTATTTATGAACATATATTTAAATCCAACTGAGTGACATCAATTGGAATGGAAAAGGGTGGATCCATATTCGATCCAATTATATTCAGGTCGTATTTGAACCATGGATCCACATTCGATCCAATTATAATCAGGTCGTATTTGAATCATGCATATATATGCATCCCTACATTACAACAGTATACATGAACCGGTGGGACCATGTACCATTTATTTGCCGTTGTGCCTAAAGGGCAAGATACCCTCTCTTCTTTTCTCCCTCAAGGCAAAAGATTCCAATCTAAGTGTTGATTTATTTTCATTCTTTTTCAGTGGACAAAATTTTCTCGTAACTTAGGGTTCAACTATGATGTCCGTTAGAAATGTCACCAAAAACACTTATAACCAATCAACTAGCATTATAAAAATGGTAACTAATGATGTGGGTTTTTAACAAAATTTATGGAAAAATTTAATTGGTCAAAGCTTTTCTAATATCATATTTTTCTGGCATCATAGATTTTTCCATCTAATAGTATTTTTTTTATAAAAAACTTTAGATATTACATGCGAAAATAATCTAAAAAAAAAGTGTGACAAAATCATGAAAAAAATTCAATGAAATATTTAATGTGAAATAATATGTATCAAAATATACATATTCAGGTTATGAAATACTACCTTTTGTGGGCTACATAAATCCTCTCTCACCACTATACTCTACCAAGGAATATATCCTCAATTAATTTTCTTAGCATTCTATACATTTTAATATATAAGTTTCAATCTGCTTGTGAATTTTATATTGTGTTTGGTTGCAACGCAAATAAATTCGCACTGATGCAAAATCATGGAAGTGCAAATGAATTGAATGTAAATTTTGATATATTTCTGTTTCAAATTTTAGCTTATTTTGTTTGATTGCAATATAAATGATTGTGGGCTCTGGGAAGTTCATGGCCGGCTCTAAAGGATGGAATCGGCACCCATTTTTAGAGGAAATGGGCCTTTATTTTCAAATTTTCAAATTTTGATTTAAGTATTTGATAATGACACTATTCTCCATGGAAAAGACACACAATTGAGAGATTTTCGGGTCCTGAGGATTGGAAGAGGAAAGGTATTAGGCACCCCTCTCTCCAAGTTGTTGTAGTAGCCCTATACAGGAGTTGTTCAAGCTCAATTTCTTTTGAAAAACCAATAAACAAAGTTGCCAGAATTTATAAAACTTGAATAAGCGTTCTCCCAGCTTCTCCTGACACCGATTTTGAGGTGATGTTATCGGGTCTTAGGTACTAATTTCCCTAAGATCATCGTCTCTCTACCTCTATACTTAGTCTAGAAGAAGTCGAGAACAATGCTTCTCCAAGGTCTCAGAACTTCAAGCAACTCAGAAAAACTAAAAAAAGACTTACCTTCCATATGTACCTTGTTAATAGTTTTCCAACAATTAGGAATGAGACATAATGAAGTTTAAATGGGTTCTTGAGTTAGGGAGTGCTTCTGGTTGCAATAATTTCTACTTGAAAATGGAGAAGGCGAGTTCAGAATTTGAGGTTCAGAGTACCTCCGAATTTCGGGTGAACAAGAGGCAGTATGGGCTAAGAGAAAGCTTTCCTTTCTCTTTGTCCCTCCCTATCTCTCTTGGGGCCTCCCTTAGGTTTCTTCCCCTATTCTCCCTTGTGAGCTCGAATTAGATCAATATTTGTAGAGAATGGGAGGGGGTAAAGTCTGAATTTGTTCAGCTACAATACTTGGGATTCAATAGAGGTTTCTCACACAAATAGGCAAAGATTTTTCAAAGAAATAGATGCCCAATCAAATTTTCCTGTTTGGTGAAACATTTTCTATGATTTGGGGGTGGTTTTCATGGGTTTTGTGCATCCAATGGAAGCTTGGGGCGTGCTTGTCATGGCAATCTCATATTTGGGGTTGTTAGTGGCAGAAAATGTAAATTTAATGAACTTTTAAATGATATTTTGTCTTTTCTTGGTTTTAAGTAGGGATATCTTAGTGTTTTGGAGCTTTTTGGGTTTATTAGGCCCTGTTTCATTGGTCCAAGTGTTCTAATGAGTCAAGAATGGGTCTAACATCAGCCATCACCCTTTCGAGGCTTGAGGTTGGGACAAATGAAGTGGAAATTTAATTTGGTACGATGAAATGGTATCGTTCTAGTTTAACGGTCAAATAGATTAATCTGGTCATGAAATTTGGCGTGCTAGTTTTTTGGGTCTCTAAATTCAATGGTGAGGTCTGATCGGATAAATAGAGTCGAGATGATTGAGATCTATGGCTAACAAGTTTGGATCAATAGACTTGCTGAAATAAAATCTTTGTTTAATGAAGGGTCAAACGGGAGAATTTTGGGATGAAATTTGATGGGTAAGCATTTTTATCATCTCAAACCTGATGGAAGTAATGAATCTTTGATAAGAGGTATAGATTGATTGATTTAGTTCAGATCGTGGTCTTAACTTATGGTCTTCCACTCAACGAAAGGACCCAAAATGGAATCTTACTTTTTTAACGGTCAAACGGAGGAGTTTGGTTGTAAAATTTGATGTGCTAGGGTTTTTTGGGTTTTTGAACACAGTGGTAAGGTCTAATTGGTCATATGAACTTGAGGTAATGGATGGTAAACTTTAATTAATGAGATTTGCTGAAATAGGATCTAGGCTTGACGGGATGGTCAAACGGGGGAATTTTAGGATAAAATTTGGTGGGTAGGTATGGATTGGGCTTATCAGGCTGCTGAAAGGGTTTGATTATGTTAGGTATGTGCAGATCATTGGTTTTAGGTCCGAGGAGCATCATAGTGTTATATGCATCGAAAAGAAAACTCTGATGGATGATTGGCTAAATCCAAGAATTTAGGTTTGAAATTTTGTGCGATTGATTGTTTAAGGATTTCGTTCATGTGGTGGAGTTTGATCAGGGATCAAGTATGGTGATGTGGCATAATCAAGACCATCGAGAGGGAATCATGTAGATTTAATATTGAATTTATGGGCATTTGGGCCAAAATTTGGTTTCTTAGGGTTTTGGCATGTTTTAAAGTGATGGGCGTGGTCCGATTGGACATCTGGAATGTAGTAGATGGATCAAAAAAGGGACCGAGCAAAAATCGGGTGCTAACAATGAAGTAAAGAAGACATGAAGTAAAGTAAAGTAAAACTCAAAATCAAATTAAATAAGAATTTGCATTTTTTTCATTTGCACTCCCATGCATTTGTACTAGTGCAAATAAAATGCATTGCAACCAAACACAGCCTTAAGGAAAAAAATGTTTTCTTGTGCTAATTATAGAATATATAGCCCATTACTTATAACCTGCAATATACTGGGGTTTTCTATCAAGTTACTTTAAATCCTAACTTGCATTTATAATTAATTGGGTTGAATAATGCAACCTAATTAACAAATTGAAAACGAACCTCTCACCCATGTAATTGGAATCATCATCCAAGCCTAGCCTTATTCTAATTATATGGGGTGGGTTACACAAATTGTATTTTATCATTCCATTTTGTTTATTGTCATACCCATTGTTAAATTATTAACATTTAAATCATTTCCTAATAATTTCAACCCACCTTCTTTTTGGTCTACCCCTATTCCTTCTAGCTTCTTTAACTTCCAACGGATCACTTCTTAAGGTTGTTGTCAAAGGTCTTCCTTGCACATAACCAAACCAACTTAGTTTACTTTTTCTAATTTCAATACCTATTGGAGCTATTCCTAAGTTCCTTCAATGACTTCATTTTTTACCTTATTCTTTCTAGTTGTTGCACTCATCTATCTTAACATAGATAACCTTATAAATGTTTTTTAGAGTTTTCCTTTCAATCAAAGTGGTATTAGCCTATCACATAAATAAAAATATTCTAAATGCACTCTGGCATTTTTCTGATCTTGTTTTAATTCTAGGTGCACGGGCCTTCTCAATGATACTATTAAATAATGCCAAAATAGAATTTAATGCAACATTTATTTTGAGGATAGACTTTCAAATTAAAAAAAAAAAAGAGAGCAAATACAAAGCATAAAATCATCATCATCATCATCCAAGCCTTATCCCAATTATATGGGGTCAACTACATGAATCCTATTTCATCATTCCATTTTGTTTAATGCCATATCTATTGTAAAATTATTAGCACTTAAATCATTTCTTACTACTTGGATCCATGACCATTTTGCTCTACCCTATCCCATCTACCCTATCCCAAAGCTTTTGGGTGTTGCCAAAGCTTTTCTTTGCACGTGACTAAAAGTATACTTTCTCTCATTTTATAACTTTTTAGAGCTACTCTTGGTTCCTTCAAACCATTTCATTCTTAATCCATCCTGTCCAGTTTTCTACTCATCCATCTCAGCATATGCATTTTTGTCGCATTCACTTTTTGGACATGTTGTTTCTTAGTTATTCAAGACAGTACTCCATGCAAAATAAGTGGCTTTACAACTATTTTATAGAATTTCCCTCTAAATCTAAGCAATATCCGCCTATCATGTAAGACTCCAAATGCATCCTTCTATTTTGCCTATTCTTCTCTAATTACATGGTGGCAACTTCTTCAATATCTCCCTTGCTAGGAATTATCTAACCAAGGTATCAAAAAAATGTCACTTTGAATTATATCTTGGTCTCCAATATTAAGTGTACCTTGATTTGAAATCCCGTTATATCAAATTTCATTGCATATATTATGTTTTAGTCCTACTTATTTTAAAGGATCATTTACTTAAATACTCCCTATAGTTTCAAATATTTACTAAAACCTTCCATACAATTTGTATATTAGTAGAACACCCCTAAAGTTAATTTCAATCCGCTTTTTTTAATGACCATTTCGTCAAGAACCATTTTCTTACTAAAAAAATCAAGAACCATTTGTATTTCTATTTGTGAATGGTCATGTGACCTCTTAAAATGAGTGGAAAATGTGAAATGGCATAGGCCCATATTTTTTATTTTGAAAATATTCCTAGCAGCTCGCATATCAACCTTCTAGAAACAAGACCATAAGACAAAGTTGAGATTTTATTTTTTTATTCTCTTTTAATTAATTTGATCAAATGAATGTTAAGGTCAAAAATGTCATTTTATACTCTTGTCTAAGAAAAATCATAAAAAGTACAATGATTGCAAACAATAGGGGATGTTTTAGTAATACACAAACTATAGGATAGCTTTAATAATACATGAAATTATAGGGGGTGTCCAAGCAAATGACCATATTTCAAAACTAGGTATGACTATGATACTAGAAAAGCTTGCAACCAATCAGCCCGTATCATAAAAGTGATAACCAATCAGTTGATACTTAATCCATTATTTTTTTTTTGGTATTCAGTAATAATAACTTCCCCTTGACCCCTTTTTCTCCAAAGTGCTGATTGCAAGATTTGATTTCGCACCAATCAGAACAAATCAACTAACACACCAATGAGCCAGCCTTTGGTTGGTACATTTACTCCATTAGTTTTATCAATTAAAACAATGTACTAGTAAACAACATTTACTCCATTAGTTTTACTCCATAGCCAATTCATCTATAGGACAAACATAATAGTCTTCACATTAATAATTGCCTCATACCACATTTGGATTTAATATTTAGATGTGATCTAACAAAGTTAGAATTCTAAAAGCTTGAGCTTTGCTTATTAAAATTATGAAATTATGAGTCCTCAAACTATATGCTCAACTCATTTTTGGGACCTATTCATTCAAAGATGGTTTGCTTTCATTTAAGTCATAACTCACAAGTGAAGTAAAGCTACTATAATATTGAACTTTAAATCATTATTTCAAAAATTGGGCTAGTGATTGTATATGGTTCAACCATAATTTTGAAATAAACTACAAATTTTCACCTGAACTACAATTTTTCCAAGGAACGAAACATCTTTTGCCAAGCCACCAGCTCGACTATTTAGCAATTGAGAGACTATTATCAACCAAATCTAGGGTCTATTTGGTTTGCTGTCAAAATCAGAATTGGAATTGAAACCCCCTAAAATTGAATAAGAATCGCATATTCCAGCATTCCCCCATCCATTTGGTTTGATAGAAATTAGAATTGGATTGTGTAAGATATACACATCTCCCAAGGACGGTTGGTATCAGGCAAAGAGAAATAGGGTCTTGGGGTTTTAATTTAATTAAGTCACTTCTCTCTCTGGCCAACTGGTACGAGATTCATTTTCCCAATTAAGGAGGGAGGCCAGAATGGCCCATTCCCTCAAATGGGAGAATACAATTTGATCAAGAATGGGAGAATACAATGCAAGACCAGGCTATTTATTAATGACATCTTTCAGGCTATGCTTGGTTTGAAGGAAAATGATAGAAACAATGAAAGTTGACTGAAAGTTCTTAAGTCCATTTGGTTTGTAGTCGGAATCAGAATCGGAATTAAAATCCTTTAGAATTGGAATCAGAATGATCCATTCCCATAGTATGTTTGGTTCAGACATGAATGAGAATGGAAATTAGAATTAGCAGGAATAGGATTTCATTCCCAAGGGAGGGGCAGGGAATGGCCATTCCCTCAAATGGGAGAATGCCATTCCAGCAGGAATGGGAATGGGATTCTGATTCCACCCAACCAAGCAGTTGGAATCAAAATAGCCCATTCCGATTCCAATTCCAAACCCCTATTCCCGTGAACCAAATGGGGCCTTATTTCATAGAAGGGATAATGAGGAGTAAGGTTTCAAGACCAGCCGGTTTAGTTAGGTTGAGGTCAACCCTAATCCGACCTGAGTTGTTGTAGTCCTCCCAACCCATTCAAGTTAAAGATTGAGTTGGGTTCAAGTTAGCCCAATTTCTCTGCTTCTTCCTAGGCTTAAGAGTTAAAGGTCAATTTCGTTTTAGCATTTCTATATATAAATGGGCAGGGCTATCATGCTTTAATGTTTAAATTTCCTTTAAACTAGAAATTGTAGACATACATTCATACATATATGCATATGTACATAGATAAATCCATGTTTATATAATGGAAAATCTATAATGCTAGAAAGACATGATGCTGAAAGGGATTTGACCAATCAAAACTCCCTGTGAATTTTGATAAAACCCACCTTGTTTGTTATGACTTTTATGATGGTGGTCAATTGATGATAAGTATTTTCGGTATCATGTCTTTCTGACATCATAGTCAAACCCTTATATAATATTAATATGCACAAATATGAAGTTAGATATGGGCCAGGCAAATCCTTAACCCTAACTCAACCTGATGAAGTTAAAGTGGGGTTCAAAACTTTTCTTCCATTGCTATACTAAGTTTTATTTAGGGAAAATTTCTGAACAGTACCCTAAAGTTTAGGGGTTGTGCCAAGTCAGTCCCCGAACTTCAAAACATGTATTTGCAGTACACTAAACTCTCAAATTGTGTCTAATAGGTCCCTACCGTTAATTGATTGTCAGTCAACACCATCACGTGACATCAGGTGTGCATTAAATAATTTCAAAATGACAAAATTATCCTTTATGATATTTTTTTCTGACCATTTTACCCATTTTGTCTAAGTGTTAAAAGAAGGAAAGGGGAAGAAAGATTATGAAACCGGACAGGTGATTGTCCGATTAACGTTGATTGTTGAACAGGGGAAGTTGAACAAGGGAGTAGGAGCTTCAACATACAGTTGGTTGGTGTTTGGTTTCATAACCCTTCTTCCCCTTTCCTTCTTTTAATACTCAGATGAAATAGATAAAATGGTTAGAAAATATTATAAAAGACAATTTTGTCATTTTAAAATTATTTAATGTGCATCATCACGTGACGATGTTGACTAGTGGTCAACTACTGGTAGAAACCTATTAGACACAATTTGAAAATTTAGAGTACTGGGCTGACTTGACACAACCCCAAAATTCAGGCTACTATTGAGGAATTTTCCCTTTTATTTTATCTGAATTTGATCCCATATTTTGGCAAGTGACGAAATCCAATATATGAAGATTTGAGTCTAATTGATTTCTTAAATTTGCTTCAGTGGTACTGAACTAATGCTAGATGGTAGATTAGTAATGTCTCTTTATAGTTGTACAATGAATGAATATATTTTATTGAATTCATTAATCCTATTGGAGATGACCCATATAGATATGAGTAGTGAATATGTTAGATGTTCGATTCACTTCAATTTATTATTTGATACGCCACGAATTTGGAATTGATTCATAGTTTCTAAGGTACGGTAAATCTGGAAAAATAAAATCAATGTCATATTCTCTCTGCATAAATGCATAAAGCCACCTCTCATTTTCCATGATTGTTGGTATAAAGTGATTCTAAAGGCATGCATTTTTTTTGTACCAAAGTTACCCTCAAATATCAAAAAATAGATAACAATTGAGTGATTACCACTTTTTATGATACCATTGATTGATTATCAATTAAATAAATTTTTTAAAGTATTTTTAAGGTTTAATTAATTGACTAATTCCTCTGTTGTTAATGTTTATTAACGTTCTACCAAAATGGTACACATATGACATCATATGACGTATAAATATTTTTAAAACCTAATACTATTCTCCATTTCTCTTCTCTTCACTTCCCCTGTTTCTTTTCTTTTCCGACAATAACAACACCGACAGAAACAACTTATCTTGAATCCAAAACGGCTCAATGAGGTATACACCGTCAACCCAACGCATAGTAGCGGGGCCGCTTGTTCTGGTGCCGATCCTTTCATTTTCTCTATTTCATGTCCATCGGGATGTTACGGCAATCGCAGCGAAAGCAGAAAACTGTAATTCAAAATTTCAGTTGAGTTCATGAATTTTGAAACCTCCGATTAATAGGAGAGGTCATACTCGATGGGTAGTCTAGAAAAGGAGCAGAGAGCTACAGTGATTTGGCTAGCAAGAGACTCAACAGGGTTCCTATGAAAAATAAATGACAACCCAGAGAACCCAACTATAAATTTCACAGAAAAATAAAAATAAAAAAAATAAAACAAAAATCAGCAACCCGGAAAACCCAACTATTCCATTAAGCTCACAACTAGAACAAACCAGTAATGAAATGAAAAATAAATGACAATCCAAAGAACCCAACTGTCAAATTTCACAGAAAAAAAAATAAAACAAACAAAAATCAGCAACCCTGAAACCCAACTATCCTATCATTAGTTTGCTACCAAGCTCCGACAAGGGGGAAGTGAATTCGACCTAATGAGTGGGACGAACTCTGTAGCATAGATCAGAAAACCCAACTCTACAGCGTAGAACAGAAGGGTGCTCAATTAGCCTTCCTAACTGCTGCCCAGTTGGGCTTCCTTAGATGGCGTGAGACCCAAACATTGATCCACACATCAGTCACATGGGTTCAGCTCAGCCTTTGTTACAAGGCCTGGCCGAATACACTGTTATGGACAAACACTTACCCCCTGAAATCCATCACATGGGCTCTATGGGCCCAACACTTACCCTAAGTGGTCCTTGGGCCAAACCACCTTGTAACACCCAGGGACTGTGGGCAGATGCAAGATTAGCCCATCATCCTCAATAGTCTTACACTTAACCTCTTAGCCAATAATGATCAAACACTGCCCGACAAGAGAGGACCTCTCCCTCGGCTGCAAGGAATAGTATTGCACTCTCTGCTTATATGGATCCCGGGAATTAAAACCTTTGCAAACATTTTAGAAACCATAATATATATATATACTTTTATATCTCATATAAAATATTTTGCAAAACAAATCTCAATGATTGAAATCGGCTGCCGGCAGTCTTGGTTTCCATCAGTGAGAGTGCAACCCCGATCATTACCTTTGTCCGACAAAGGGGCTGATCCTGTCACTATGATCACCCACTCAGATGAATTCTCAGACTGTCCCAACATACCCAGGTTTTGACCCCCGCTAAGGATCTCACTGATTAGTACATCAAAGACAGCCCAGCCCAATCCGACACCCAATGTAGTATCATAATCGAGTCTAGGGGTCGGGTGTAACTTTCCAGTTTTGCCCATTAATCTCCAAGGTCCAGGGTAATACTGGAAATCTGGTCCGGTTCAAAGATTCAATTAATCCTACACTGCATGTGCCTTGGGTCTCACCCTGGCGGTTGAGACAGGCCACCCCAACCGACTTGGTGGCACATCAGTGTCAACCTTATCAGGATAGGTCTCCCTAGACCGACCCACTGGTTGTGAACATTCTAAACTAACACGAGTCTCATTATGTGTCCAGTTTAAGGGTATTGCACAGAAACACACCAAAGGAACAAGAATCAAATATGTACTTTATTCATTTACAATAAACTCATAATGTACATCATTCTGATTGAAACTAAGGGCATACAAAAACTGTCTAACAACTCCCACTTGCACTTAGCTCCAA
This sequence comes from Nelumbo nucifera, assembly GCF_055504915.1. Taxonomy (NCBI): domain Eukaryota; kingdom Viridiplantae; phylum Streptophyta; class Magnoliopsida; order Proteales; family Nelumbonaceae; genus Nelumbo; species Nelumbo nucifera. The sequence continues at coordinate 138,749,518 of NC_142649.1, read as the reverse complement.
TCTGGTACAAGCCGGAGTCCCATTCTTTCCATGTGTTTCTCAAACACTTTTTGTGATAGTGGCTTCGTCAATAGGTTTGCTACATTTTCCGCTGACGCTACTTTCTGAATCAGAACGTCCCCTCTACCAACAATCTCCCGTAGTATGTGGTACTTCTTTGCTTTGACTTCGAGTGGGCTCGTGGCTCCTTAGCCTGAGCAATGGCTCCATTGTTGTCACACAACAATGGGATGGGTGATGTGCTGGATGGAACTGCTCCCAACAAGTGAACGAACTTCTTCTTCCACACGGCTTCTTTGGTAGCCTCACTTGCGGCAATGTACTCGACTTCAGTCGTGGAGTCTGTAGTCGACCCCTGTTTGCTGCTTTTCCAGCAAATAGCACATGATCCTATCGTGAAAACATATCTAGATGTAGACTTTCTATCATCTAGATCCGATTGGAAATCGACATCAGTATACCCCTGGATCTGTAGTGAGCTACCATCGAATACCAGAAAAAACTCTTTTGTCTTTCGTAGGTACTTAAGTATGTTTTTCACAGTAGTCCAGTGCTCCTGCCTTGGGTTGGCTTGGAATCTGCTTACCACACTCACTGCCTGCGCAATGTTAGGATGAGTGCACAGCATGGCATACATGATACTTCCTACGACAGAGGCATAGGGAACGTCCTTCATGCCCTCAATCTCCTCAGAGGTCTTGGGAGACATCTTCTTGGAGAGAGTGACTCTGTGCTTGAAAGGAACATTTCCTTTTTTGGAGTTCTCCATGCTGTATCTTTTGACTATTTTGTCAATGTAAGCAGATTGGGATAATCCTATTATCCACTTCGATCTAGTCGAAGACCTAGTATATAAGAGGTTTCTCCAAGATCTTTCATAGAGAATTGTTATGAAAGCCATACTTTCACCATAGTTAACATTCCTACATCATTCCCAATGAGTAGAATGTCATCTACATACAAAACCAGGAAGGTAACCTTATCCCCACTAGATTTCCTGTAAACACAGGGATCATCTGGATTCTGCTTGAAGTCAAACGATTTGACAGCAGAGTCAAAACAGATGTTCCAACTTCTAGAAGCTTGCTTAAGTCCATAAATGGATCTGTTAAGTTTACATACCATGTGTTCCTGACCAGCAACAATGAAGCCTTGCGGCTGCTGCATATAAATATCTTCAGTAAGATCTCCATTCAGGAATGCAGTTTTGACATCCATTTGCCAAATCTCATAATCATGGTATGCTGTTACAGATAGTAGGATCCTAATAGATTTAAGCATGGCCACAGGCGAAAAAGTTTCCTCATAATTGATGCCCTCTTTCTGAGTGTACCCTTTCGCCACCAGACGAACTTTGAAGGTCTTAACCCTACCATCGGGGCCCTTCTTCCTCTTGTAAATCCAGTTGCAACCAATTGCTTTTACCCCAGAGGGCGGAACTACTAGAGTCCAGACTCCATTGGTTTCCATTGAGTCCATCTCAACTCTTATGGCCTCCACCCACTAGTCAAGGTTTCCACCAAGTAACTATCCTGGTCATAACCATAACGGATTGGTGGCCTGGATACCCGAGTGGATCTTCTAGGTTGGTCGCTACCTGGAACTTGTGGGACATCTCCCACTGCTCCTGAGCTCTCCTCATCAAGAACTACTTCCTGACAATGGGTGTCCAAGATGTAATCGGTTTCCAAAAATTGTGCATTTCGACTGCAGAACACCTTCTACTCACTTAGGTCATAGAATAGGTAACCCACAGAGCCTTTTGGGTAGACTACAAATAGGCAACGACTGGTCTTGGATTCCAACTTGTCTGCACTCGTTCTTTTAACGTGTGCTGGACAACCCCAAATCTTCAAGTGTTTGACACTTGGTTTCTTTCCAGTCCAAAGTTCATATGGAGTATTCAGAACTGATTTGGTTGGAACCTGATTCAGCACATAAATCGCAGTCTCTAATGCGTAACCCCAAAAGGATGTGAGTAACTCTGAGTGTACGAGAAGCGACCAGACCATATCCAATAAGGTCCTATTCCTCCTCTCTGAAACACCGTTAAGTTGTGGTGTAGCAGGAGAAGCCAATTGTGATACTATCCCATTGTCCTTCAAGTAGTCCCTGAATTTGTCAGAGAGATACTCGCCACCTCGATCTGATCAAAGGACTTTAATTTCTCTCCCTAACTGTTTCTTGACCTCTTGTCTGAACTCCTTGAACTTTTCAAAGGATTCAGGCTTATGTCTCATTAGGTACACGTAACCATATCGTGAGAGATCATCTGTAAAGGTGATGAAATACACGTGTTGATTCCGTGTCCTAACACTCAGGGGACCACATACATCACTATGTTTAAGGTCAAGTGTGCCTGTACATCTTTCAGGCTTACTGTTAAATGGCCGTTTCGTCATCTTACCTTGCAGGCAAGGCTCACAAGTGGAAAGATCTTCTACAGTTAGAAAATCCAAAGGACCATCCTTTACCAACCTTGTGATTCGGTCAACACGGATGTGGCCAAGTCGGTAATGCCACAGGCACATGGGATTAACTGTATCACAGACTCTTTTCTTGGGGATCTCAGCCGATGTAGTTTCGGTTATGTTAGTTTTTAGAGAAGGATGTAGAACATAGAGACCGTTCTCCAGTTCCCCGTATGTGATGAATCTGTTATTTCTTTTAATAGTAATCGTATTACTAAAGAAGACAGAATAACCATCTGCACACAGTTTTGAGACAGAAATCAAATTTCTTCTTAAATTTTGTACATAAAGACAATCTTTCAGTACAATAGTTCTTTCTCTAAAAATTAATTCCACGGTTCCTATGGCCGCGGCTGCAACACTTGCAGAAGTCCCCAAGTAGAGCGTAACTTCTCCATCACTCAGCCTTCTGCTTACCTTGAACCCCTACAGTGAGTTACACGCATGAGTTGTAGCCCCGGAGTCAATACACCAGGACGCAGAAGTTACCAATAGATTGGTTTCTATAACACAAGATTCGAAATTACCTTTCTTGGATTCCAGGTAGGCAGGACAGTTCCTTTTCCAGTGGCCGGTCTTCTTGCAGAAGTGATAGGCATCCGATGCTTTGTCTTTCTTCTACTTCTTACCCTTAGTGGCTTTCTTTTGAGGCTTCTTTGTCTTCCTCTTTCTCTTGCCTGTTTTGCTAGCTTCAACAAGCATAGCTACATGCTCATCCTTTTTAATCAGTTCTTCCGCTCCTTGCAACAAATTGCTGAGCTCTTGTACGTTGACATTCAGCTTCTCCATGTTGTAGTTCATGATGAACGGATTAAAGGAAAGAGGCAAAGAATTAAGGATAATGTTTATCTGGGTCGCAAGGTCCAGCCCGGATCCAAGAGCCTCTAGTTCGTTGATGTAACTCATCATCCGAAGACAATGGTGGTGAACTTGTTGGCCCTTGGACATCTGCGCGGTCATGAACTGTTTTAAGACCTTCTGCCGAGTAGAATGATTATGCTCTTCGTACATTGTCCTAAGACTGTCCAATATGTCCTTGGCAAGTTCGACCTGATCGAACTGCCTCTGTATTGGGTTGTCCAATGAGGCAATGATATAGCAGTGGGCAGGGGAGTTTTTCTCCTCCGAATCCTGATAGTCTCTCCTTCGGGCCTCAGAAGCCCTATCACCCGAACGCTCCGGGGCAAGATTTTTAGCCACTTTGTCCAACTTTTCTGAAGTTAGGACCGACATAAGGTTCCTGTACCAGTCGGCATAGTTTGCGCCCTTCAGCTTTTTGTCATCAAGAAGCTTTGCAAATTGGCCGTTTGTCATTTTCTAATAAAAGAGCAAACATCAGTCCACAACCTAATTTGATTCATGTTCATTACATAGATATGGATTTTAATCTACGTTCCAATCCCATTTATTCATCTTTGAGATTTCCCTCCTATCTTAGTGACGGAGACCGCGAGTTGTCTCTGGAAATGTGGGAAATCACATAGGGTGCATGGAGCCAACTGTTTCAGCTACATAACCCCACCACCTTTCTGTGAAGGATCATATCCACTCATCATATGAGTTTTTCCTTTGGCCTCTATCAGACAAGGTTCAGAGCCATTTTCAGGTAAACATTTCTTTCCAGTGAGTGCTTACCCATCATATTCGTGAACGCCAAGGTACCGTGAGAGAGTTCCCATTTTCTGGTGAAACCCTTCCCACATCGGTCTATGACGCCCCTATCATCTTATGAAACACTTAGACAAGCCCAACAGCAAATGGATAGCCCATTTTCTGGTGTGTTTCCTCACTGAAGGACCCATCTTCATGCTAATGATGGAAGGCCTTTAGAGTGTTCATCATATGAATCTCCTTATCACATGCATTCATATTAGCTGGAGGGAACAATAATTACGCCATAGTTTGATCTAGGTCAAACCAAAGTGGCTCCCACTGACTTTCATAAAGCCAGATTTCGGTGGGCCCAAATCGGCTAGGGTTTCGCATGTAACCTCTCCATGAGGTGTGGGGCCCACCACTGAGGGAGGTCATCCAATGACCAAAAGGGACACCATGGCAATGATGTGCACTCAGCCATGGTGTGCGCAAGAGCCACTGTCGATTGAGCATTGGCCAAGCACATATGGCCCATGTACGTAGGACATCACACATCCATACATCACATGCAAGGATAAATTGATCCAATTAATTAAATATCTGTAAAGCTCATTTGAAGCCCATTTTAAATCCATAATATTAACCATTAATATTATCTAGGTATATGGGCCGAATTAGGGTTGATTGGTTCGACCCACATAGCTTTATCTGCGAAGAGGGATTTTGGCAGTTTTAACTATTTAAAACTAGGCCTTTACAGGTTGGGCCGAATTAAGCATTCAATTAATTATCAATCCTCAGGCCCATTTTTGGAAAAATCAAGGCTGACATTCACCCATGATCGAACCCTAGATTCGGTCCAAACAATTTTAACCAATCTTGGTTCGAATGGGTCTAGGGTTTGATCTTTAATTAAATCTTTAATTCAAGAAAATAATCTGAAATTAAATACTGATAAAAGAAAATCAAGAATCAGTCAAACAGGGCTGTTCGCACAATCCATCCTACAAAACAGAGGTTAGATCACAGTTTACAGTTTCATAAACTGCAAATCGCAGATTGCGATTCTGCCATCTGCGAAATCTCCTTCTCTGCGCCACCATCTTCAATCCAAAATAAAATAAATAGAAATCCTAATTTCTATTAAAAATTACATCAGATCGAATACCTATACATTCAGTCTAAAAAATAAAAAAAATTATTTTACATACCAAATGTAATAAAATAATCGAGAAACTACAAAATCGCCGATTCCCTGCGCAAATCAAGATTTTGATCTCCTTTTGTACGAACAACCCATAAATCAAGAAAATCATAAAGAACAATTCTAAACAATAATCAAATTTATATAAATTAATTTCAGATTATTCACCCATAATTTTGGGAACGATTTCCCAAAACCCTTTATCTACGCAAATCGGGTAGAACGCCTTCTGCCCATTTGCATAGGTTCAGATCTGAAATAAATTGGTTCAAGATTTGAACCATGGCTCTGATACCACTGAAGGGATGAGAGATCCATCGTATGGATGCCCAAATCTTGCATAATAAGGTGGGCGAATTTCAAAAAAAAATTTCTCTCCCTTCATCTGGGAATCGCATTCCCTATTTAGAAAATCATATTTTCAAGGATCAATCTTGAACTATAAACTGAACCAGATCTGAACAAAAGCAGTAGGAGAGGATTATACCTGATACGGAGAAATAATATCTCCCAACGAAGGTGTTCACGCCCAAGGAAGGATCCAAAGACTGCTCCCAATGAAAATGGCGCAGTGCAGGGTGGAGCAGAATCAACAGTGTTTTCTCCAAGAACCTAGTCTTTCGCAAGAAATAGCAGGATGGCACGTGAGCACAGCTTCCTAAAAGTCCCTTCACAAGGAACTGATGTCAAGATCGAATCTTGATTTCTTCCACTGAACTGGAGATCGAACTGGCAGGGTAGGCGGCAACAGCAAGGAGGCGGCAAAAAAGAATTCCGCAAGGTTGCTTAATTCTTTTTTCAGTGATTTCAGCACTCAAGAGGATGTGATTATCTTTCTTCTAAAGGCTGCCGCCCCCTCCTTATTTTGTAACCTTAAAGGATCAGCTCCTAATCCCATTAGGAGTTGCTGATCCAAATCATATTTGGATCAGACATCCCTTTAGGTGATAAGGATAAACCCTTATCTTATCTACAGATTAGATCAACCTTCTCCTAATCTCATTAGGATGTTTCCACATTCAGATCTGGACTCCTTGAGTGGATAGGGTTAAGACCCTATCCTATCTGCTTATCCATCTCAGAATTTGCCCAATATTTAACTCATTAAAATAGCCCAGTTCGAAATGGGCTTTAGGCCCATTAAGGTTATGTGCTCAATTAGCCTTCCTAACTGCTGCCCAGTTGGGCTTCCTTGGATGGCGTGAGACCCAAACATTGATCTACACATCAGCCACATGGGTTCAGCCCAGCCTTTGTTACAAGGCCTAGCCGAATACACTGTTATGGACAGTGCACCCCCTGAAATCCATCACATGGGCTCTATGGGCCCAACACTTACCCTAAGTGGTCTTTGGGCCAAACCACCTTGTAACACCCAGGGACTGTGGGCAGATGCAAGATTAGCCCATCAGGTATTATCCTCAATGGTCTTACACTTAACCTCTCAGCCCATAATGATCTAACACTGCCCGACAAGAGAGGACCTCTCCCTCGGCTGCAAGGAATAGTGTTGCACTCTTTGCTTATATGGATCCCGGGAATTAAAACCTTTGCAAACATTTTAGAAACCATAATATATATATATATATATATATATATATATATATACTTTTATATCTCATATAAAATATTTTGCAAAACAAATCTCAACGATTGAAATCGGCTGCCGGCAGTCTTGGTTTCCATTAGTGAGAGTGCATCCCCGATCATTACCTTTGTCCGACAAAGGGGCTGATCATGTCACTATGATCACCCACTCAGATGAATTCTCAGACTGTCCCAACATACCCAGGTTTTGACCCCCGCTAAGGATCTCATTGATTGGTACATCAAAGACAGCCCAATCCGACACCCAGTGCAATATCATAATCGAGTCTAGGGGTCGGGTGTAACTTTCCAGTTTTTCCCATTAATCTCCAAGGTCCAGGGCAATACTGGAAATCTGGTCCAGTTCAAAGATTCAATTAATCCTACACTGCATGTGCCTTGGGTCTCACCCTGGCAGTTGAGACAGGCCACCCCAACCGACTTGGTGGCACATCAGTGTCAGCCTTATCAGGATAGGTCTCCCCAGACCGACCCACTAGTTGTGAACATTCTAGACTAACACGAGTCTCATTATGTGTCCAATTTAAGGGTATTGCACAGAAACACACTAAAGGAACATGAATCAAATACGTACTTTATTCATTTACAATAAACTCATAATGTACATCATTATGATTGAAGTTAAGGGCATGCAAAAACTGTCTAACAAGGAGATGAACATTGCATGACCAAGCGGTCCTTTGATTTAAAACACAAAACTCTCTTTTCCTTCAACCAATCTAATTCCTTTCTTTGTTTTCTTACTCCATACATATATTCAGGGAGATCCTTAAATCCTTGACGTAAAAAGTACAACCAAAACAAGAAGAGAAGACTTGGTCACGAAAATTACAGAACGGAAAGAAAGGTGACAAATTTAAGATAGAAGAGCATGCTCAACCTCAACCTTGGCCAACCCCACCCTATCTCCAGCAACCTTAGCAACCTCCACCTCTCCCGCAACCAGACCATCAACATCAAGCTCCTCACCAAACCTCGTCGACATACGTGGGATCTCCCTTGTCCATCTCCGACAGTAAAGGCGAGAGCTCGGTGTCTACAATATCACCGGGACCCTCCCAGGTAAACTTGCTGCCATGGCCAGACTTGGGAGTGGTATGATGAAGCACAATTTCCGTCCACAGGGCGTGATCCAAGCGCTGCACACCCTTCTCGGAGCTTCTTCTCTATGTACTTGAGGGTTTCGGGGCTGCTTGTGTTCACCTCCGCCTTCTCCACCCGGTCCGGATGTAGTAGGCACGTTAGGTAAGTACAATGAGTGAGCATGTAATAGCTGTGTGACACATGTGGCAGTTAATGCGTCTTTCATCCAAACATTTTTGTTTGGTTAGATAGAAATTATTTATTATTTTATTATCTTTGTCAAAATAATTTCTGTGTAACGGAACAAAAACGTTTGGATGAAAGGAGCATTTACCGGATCATGGGTCACACAACTATTACGTATTTACTCATTGTGCTTACCTAATGTGCCTACTACATCCAGACCCTCTCCACCCTCTTATTCCCCTCTTTGTCTCTCTACTCACAAGCCTGAACAAGAGAAATAATAAAAAGCAAATTTGACATTTAATTTTTTTCGTTATAATTTAATGATGATAACAATTGTCAGAAATAACAAGGATACTATGACAATAATAAAACAGTAAAAATATAGTTAATCAATTTCCAAAACCTTAGAGATAATTTAAGAAATTTGCCTTTATCAATAATAGGCATCATGGTAGAGAACTCAATTGGATACACAATTATCTAAATCAAATGACAAATAACAAAGCTACATATATCAGACTCGAACTGGAATCCAAGATGTGGCATACACTGAAAATAGATGCAAAACCAATCTATTTGCAATGAAACACCTATCATAAGTGCATAACAAGTTCAACATTAAAAAGCAGCATAAAGCGCATTGTTCATCGGTTTTGTCCGTCTATCTGGATCTCCTACACTTACGCCTTAGCGAGGTATGTACTAACCAATGACAATTCTTCAAAACATATGGGAAGAAATTCTCAAATTCTATAATAGATGCATATGATGTCGAAAGAACCTAGAGTAACTATCATGTCTTCTTCTTCTTCTTGTCCTGCTTCCTTAGAGATTCACCGGTCACCAAACACTAATCATGGCCATTTGGCTTGGCAATGCACATTTACGAGAGTAAGGTAGGGCCATAACCCAATATTGGTCCCCGTTATTCACAATCTATATGAATTGGACATGGACCTAACACCTAACCGTTAGAGAATAAAAACCTATTCATAATTTGAATAATTCCTTGAGGTGGTATTAGAGTCTATTTAATAAAGTGGTGTTTAATCTTTGTTTTCCCATTATAGTTAATTAAATTTGAACACAAGGTATGTGAGGGGTTTTGTTAAAGAATAAAAACCTATTTGGGGACCTCACCTAATAGTAAAGGTGATCACTCTTAGCCCAGCCTAACCCACAATATAATATAATATATTTTTAAATACATAATATTTTTATATTATAATATATTATATAATGCATTATATATAATAAATTTTATATACTTAACTTTATATATTTTATATGTTTTATATATGCAAACATATTTTATTTTATATCAAACATTTACAATTTTATATAAAATATACTTTTTAACACATAAATATTCATGGGTTGAGATGTGCCAAAACATGAGTCAACATGTGCCAACACATGAGCCAATTCAAATATAAGAGTTCTCCTTCTAAGAAAGAGTTCTTATATTTCTATTTTTGAGCAATGTGGTGTGTCCTGTAGTGTAGATGAGAAATTGTGTGGTGTGTTTTCATCCACACCATAGGTGTGGAATGGATGAAAGCACACTACACCTCAATAGGGAGTTGTTCTCCACCATTGATAGAAGTGTGGATTAAACCACACCACCCCAATAGGTGTTTTGCAAGGTGTGGTGCATTTCAGTCCACACCTAGTGCTTTCATTCCATGCATCTCACCTAAAACATGTGAGGTGTATCAGAAAAAAATATTTTATTCTTTAATAATATACTTAATAAAAAAGTATTAGTAAATTGCTAAGAGTAATTTATGAAGTTATTATATATTAATAAATTTAAAGACAATTTGAAAATTAATAAATATTATAAAAATCAATAAGTTTGATACGGATACACTTTGAAAACGCATGGATATGAATGAAAAATATAGAAACACTTGGATACACTAGTGAAATGCATACATATCACATAAATACATTAATGATACTAAATTAAAAGCTGAATTATCTATGAATAAGATATAAAGACATGAGAAATGCATACTTCAATGGGTTATATGAAGAGAAATATTACAATAAACAATACCGAAACTCTAGAACATTCAAACATTGTACAATAATTACCATTCTTTCAATTTTATAATTATAATTTTCAATTTTTATTAATTTTTAGGAATATTTATTAATTTAATATTTTATTTAAATAACAACTATTTTTTAAATAATAAATATGTTTTCATTTTAATATATAATGTTTTTTTATTTTACACATAATTGTAAAATAAAACAAATAAATCATTTAAGGTAGATAAAATAAATTATATTTAATTTTCAATTTTTATTAAATCTTTTGGGAAAATTAAATCATAAATTAGTCGTTTTAGTTTTTATAATTATTATTTTCTGTTTCTATTAATTTTGTTGGGAAAATTTATTTATTTAGTATTTTTATATAATAACTATGTTTTCATTTTTAACATATAATTATGTGTAAAATAAAATATATAAATCATCTAAGGCAGATGAAATATATTATTTTTATAAATTTTAGTTTTTATATTTTTTAGAAAAATTAAATCTTAAATTATTTATTTCAGTTTTCATAATACTATTTTTTAACTTGTATTAAAGATGAAAAACAATTCAAAAGTACTCAATCTACAATTTTGTCAAACTAGACAGGGATCTGCCTTCACATTGGTGTGTATCAGACCGATACACATGACTCGTAGGATATGTATCCAATCGTAACGTATCTTGTATCCATGATCATGGATACGGATACGATACGCCTCGTATCAGGAGTATCGCATCGATACCTTAATCCTTGGGGTAAAAGACTAAAACCTCCCCTAATATTTATGCTAAAACCTAAGGCCTATTATTGGACGTCATCAGACAAAAATCTCCCCTCGATTAGGATTCCATCAAAACATCACCGTAGGTGACTTTAAGTGTAGGTTAAATATTCCCAAAAAGCCAATTTTTCCCTTTATGTTGGTTTAAGCTTTAATTACTTGTGTGAATATCATTAGACAAAGAGCTACTTCTCACGATGACTCACTGCCATCGACGTCCAATTCACTGTTGCAAAAGTATCAAGTATTAAAAAAGAAAAACTAATGCTTTGTGTCATGCTTCTCTCACCATATTCCCCATTTTTCTTTTCTCTCTTTCTACGGCCAAAAGCCTGTTTATCTCCCTACTTGTTAGCATTTCTATCCCTTCCATCAAGGAGCAAGCACAATACTCTTAAGACAAGAAAAGTAGAAAACATTGATATGCCTTAAAGTTACAAGAAAATTAACTATAAATAGAACAAGTGAAAACAGAATATAGCTCTCGGAGTATCCAACTTGAAGGGATGAGATATCCATCATATGGATGGCCGAACCATGCAGGGTGTGATGTGTAAGCATGCTATACATTATTTTTATTGCTTTATACATGGTTTTGATGATGATTCTTAATGGTTTTTACCCTAATTTAGCTGAATTTCAGAAAATTGGGAATTTGGGACAATTTAGAGTTAAGAAAACATAATACATGGTGATATGGCAAAGGGGAGAACTTCGACCCACCAAGGGGAGGATGTCGGCCCACCAAGGAGAGAGGCCCAACCGCAGCCCTGTAGGAGGCTCCAAAAGGCGGTTGGCTTTAGCAGATTTCGAAGAGGAGTAGGACTCTAAACCAAAAACTGCAAAGAAGAGTATAAAAGAAAAAGAAAGAGAGGAAATTAGGGTTTGACCCCTTGACACAAGAACAAAGAGGAAAGTGCTAGGAGAAGGATCACAAGGCTGTTGAATGCGAATTGAAGAAGAGATCGAAGATTGATGTAGAATTCCTAAGTTGTCTTCTTCTTTGATTTTGCGAATATGGTAACCTAGATTCAATTGGGGTTTTTATTTGTTGAATCTTTATTTCTCTTTATTATGCAAACCATGATGGGTGTTAATTCAGATTTGTAATTGATCTTTTAAGCAGATCTAATTGATAGTGATTCAGTCTTGGGATTTCTTGATTAGGGTTTTCGATTATAAGAGTAGTTTTGGCCGAACTGTTCTTATTTCTTGGATTACTTAAATTGCTTGAAAAAGGGTTTAGGTAATCAGATCAACTGATCAAGAAAACGGATTGAATGTATCTTAGAGATAATATGCATGATTCATTTGGCATTCATTCAGCAAGAAATGATTTCCTTCAAATTCTTTGTCCTTAATGCATCTATGGCGATTAAATTCTTGATAGAAATATAAGAGTTGTTGCTCATAGATAGAGTGGGCTGTGCTCGAAAGAGGTTGTTCATACAATTAGAAATTAGCCAAACCATGACTGAATTCAACTTCGGTTGGATAGCTTAATGGTATAATCGTTGAACCGGTTCTGCTAGTATTTTTGTGAAGCACTCCCTCTCATTACTTAAGGCGGTTTGATCCGAGAATACTTAGGATAGTTTGCTAATTAGGAGCTAGGTTTTTCCTTGTTTAACCTTTCGGATTGTTAGATAACAAAAAGTTGATTCAGTACTAGTAGATGTTGGATTAATCCCTGTGGGAACGATACTCTACTCATCAGTATATTACTTGATCGGCTAGTGCACTTGCTGGTGTAATCTAAATGCATCAAGTTTTTTGCGCCGTTGCCGGGGGATTATCATAACAATATTAGGAATCATCTATTGTTGTTAATCTGATTTTGTACAATATGTTCATGATATGTGTGTATTAGTATCTTTATGACTTTGACTTGTTCAATTTATGACACGCAGAAGTGAAAAGGAGAGCATCACCTACGATCCAAAGATTGAACGAACTCTCTGTCGCTGCCTTAGAGCTTCTAAGCAAGAGAAAGCTGAAAGTATAAAGATGGCCGAGCAAAGGACTATGATGGACTATGCCAAACCGATCCTCACCGGGGCAGCCTCGAGCATTGTGAGACCAGCAATAGCTGCTAACAACTTTGAGATCAAACCAACAATCATTCAGATGATCCAGAACACAGTTCAGTTCTGTGGCTTGGCTAATGAAGATCCAAACACTCACATCGCCAATTTCTTGGAGATATGTGACACATTCAAGCACAACGGAGTTAGTGATGATGCTGTGAGGCTCAGATTATTTCCATTTTCACTGAAGGACAAGGCTAAGACTTGGCTGAACTCTCTACCAGCTGGATCGATCGCAACTTGGGATGAAATTGCCAGCCGCTTCCTATCCAAGTATTTCCCTCCGTCCAAGACTGCAAAGATGAGGAATGATATCACCACTTTCTCTCAACAAGATGGGGAATCATTGTATGAGTCATGGGAGCGTTATAAGGAATTACTAAGGAAGGTCCCTCATCATGAACTTCCCATATGGCTCCAAGTTCAGACGTTCTACAACGGATTGACTGAAGCAAACAAAACCATTATGGATGTTGTAGCTGAGGGATCCATTAACAACAAGACCCCTAAAGTCGCCCATGCACTTATTAAGGAAATGGCTGCAAATAACTATCAGTGGCATTCCTAAAGAGCCCAAGTTAGGAGACAACTCGGACTTCACAATGTAGACACCTATACAACACTATCTGCACAAATCAGCGCCCTCAACAAGAAGATCGATGAAATGCAGTTGGCAGCCATGCATGTTCAAGCCGTAGCCTGTGAATGGTGTGGGGGAGGTCATATCAACATCGAATGCCAAGTTGAAAATCAGTTCATGCAGTCCCCTGAGCAAGTAGATTTCATAGGGAATTTGCAAAGGCAGTAAGGCAATCACTATCCTCGTGCCTTTAACCCCAGATGGAGGAATCACCCCAACCTGTCTTGGTCAAATCAAACTGCGGTGAAACCCCTCCCTCAAAACTTCGCTCAGCCAGAAAAGAAATCTAATCTAGAGGAGCTGATGACTAAGTTCATATCAAGTGCGGAAATGAGATTTCTGAATCAAGAGGCATCGATCAAGAATTTAGAGACTCAAGTGGGGCAATTGACACAAATGCTATACTCTAGTGTCCAAGGTACTTTGCCCAGCAATACAGAAGCGAATCCAAGGGAACAAGTGCAAGCCATTACCTTGAGGAGTGGTAAGGAGCTATAAGAGGTGGAGAAGAAAACAAAGGAAGAAGGAAAGATGGGCGCAACCTTAAAGACCGAAAAGAAGGAGGAAGAGCAGTCGGATTAAAGGAAAGAGACAAGCCAAAAGCCACAAGTGTCATTTCCCAATAGGCTTAAGTGACACAAAATGGAAAAGGAATTTGGTAAATTTCTTGAAATTTTCAAGAGTTTACATATTAACATTCCTTTTGCAGATGCCTTAGCCCAAATGCCGCATTATGCAAAGTTCCTTAAGGAAATCTTGGCGAACAAAAGGAAACTGGGAGATGTGGCTACAATTGCATTGAATGAAGAATGCTCAACAAGCTGCCTCAGAAACTAAAAGATCCAGGGAGTTTTACTATTCCTTGCACTATAGGCAGTTTAAAGATTAATAAGGCATTGTGTGATTTGGGAGCTAGTATAAATCCGATACCCTATTCGGTTTTTAAGAAACTAGGGTTGGGTGAACCCCAACCCACTAGAGTTGCATTGCAATTAGTTGATAGGTCCATCAAGCATCCTAGGGGAATCATAGAAGATGTGTTGGTTAAGGTTGACAAATTAATTTTTCCCATGGATTTCATAGTGTTAGACATGCAAGAGGACGTTGATGTCCCACTTATGCTAGGACGACCCTTCCTAGCTACGGGAAAGTCAATGATTGATGTCCAACAAGGGCAACTCAGCCTTAGGATTCAAGATGAGGAAGTAATTTTTAAAATGTCTGATGCTATGAAACATGCACTGATTCGTGCACAATTTATACATAAAAATCTAATGTTTATGCTTAGTTTTTGTGCTGATTTGTATCAAGTTTTCCCCAATTCAGCCTAATTTCAGGAAATCTACAAGGGAAACCAGCTTAGGAGAAAAAGATCATAAAACAAAGGAAAAAGGAACTGATTTGAAGGAAATCCAGCCCAACTAGAACAAGAACCCAACTGAGAAGTCAAGAGAGGGCTATTCGGCCCATGAAGCCCATGCTGCACTCTTGGGGAGAGCCCAAAGAGAGAGCCTAGCCACAGCCTTCCAAGGAGCCTATTCGGCCCACCAAGGAGGAGGCCCATGTGCAACCCTTTTGAAGCTCCTAAGCAGCCCAAAGTGCAGCCCAAAGAAGATAGGGGCAACAACTTCTAGATAATTCAAGAAGAGGCTAGGGGCAACTACTTCTAGAATGTTCAAGAGAAGTTAGGGGCAGCAAACTCTAGAAGGTTCAAGAGAGGCTAGGGGCGGCAACCTCTAGAGAGTTCTTGGAGAGCTATTTAAGGAGGTCTCTAAGAAGGGAGAAGGGGGTCCAACACTTGATCTAAAACTCTCATTGAGTTCTTGAGTTCGAATTCTAAGAGAGTAGAAGAGAGAGATTGGCACAAGAGAAGGAGAAGAGAGGAGAAACAAGCAGCTTCAAGAGAAGAAGAAGCTGAATTCGAAGGGGGAGAAAGCAATTAGAGATCAAGGTTTCATCCTCACTTGATTTCTACACAAATTGGTAATCGAATTCAGCTAAGATTTATGTAATTTCTCCATCAAATTTTCCTCTCTTGCTGTAATCAAAGCATGTATTATGTAAATTCAATTATGTAATTTATTTTCTAAGTTCATTCGAGTAAAGTAGATTCAATCTTGAAGTTTCTTGTTTGGAAATTCAATTGTGGACTGTTGGCCGAACTGCTATTCTGAAATCTCAGATCTAAAATTTCAGATCATGAATTTACAAGGTTTGAATTGCTATTTTGCAATCTCAGATCTCTAAATTCAGATCATGAAATAGTGAGATCCGAACTGCTATTATATAAAATCAGATCTGTGATTTTAGATCATGAACTTGTAATACCTTAATTACTTGAAAAAGAATTCAGGTAGCTTTAATTCAGTCTGGTCAAATTGTTCATCTTTCTTGGAATTCCTAGAGTGCTTGAGAAAGACTAAGATTTCAGATCTGCCAATCAAGAGCCGAATTCAGTGCAAGTTAGAGATAACTTGCACAATTCGATTGGTGTTCATTCAGCTGAGTTGATGATCATTCAGCTGAAATGAAGCCCTAGAATTGCTAGATCTGAATGCATGCATGGTGATTAGATCTTTGATAGAGATATAAGGACCATCACTCATGCATAGATTGAACATGCGCTCGAGAGAGGCTATTCATTGCTTTGGGATTTCACCAAACCAAGGTTGAATCCTATTCTACTTGAATTGCCTAGAAAACTAGTTGCTGAATTTATTTTTCTATGCATCTTTAGCTTGTCTCCTCACTTGCATACAAGGTGTTTGGTGCAATGTGTTAGAAATAGCTTTGTAGTTAGAATTTCAGATTTTCATTAGTTTTACATTTCGACTGATCAGATAACAGTAGATTGATTTATTACTAGTAATTGCTATATAGGTCCTCGTGGGAACGATACTCTACTCATTACTCTATTACTTGAGCGGCTAGTGCACTTGCTAGTGTCACCAAGATGCACCAAGTTTTTGGTGCCATTGCTGGGGACTTATTGCAGCAATATTAGGAACTATTGGCCACTGTTAATCTGATTTTTAGCTCTGCATACATTGCTGATTTCTAACTCTGCATTTTAGAATTCAGATTTGAATGTAGTAGCTTTCATTGCTGATGAAGCTGGTCTTTTTTCCTATGGCTGAATTGCTTCATCTTTGGTTTTTGTTTTAGTTTAGGTAGTTTAGTTGATTTCAGGTTCTATTTATCTCAAAAGAAAAAAAAAAGTGCAGTTCAGATCTGATTACCTTAGCTGTTATTTCTGAAATCAGATCTGAACTCACACAGAAAAAAAAATTATAGCTACTCTAGTACAGTAGTGTAGTTGAGTTTTAGTTCTATACATTATAGTTCAGATCTGCATTACTGATTTAGATAGTCTGTTCTTATTACTGAATGATTTTAGTTCTGCAGTAGGTAATCTAATTTTTTTTCTTTCTTGTGTAGTAGTATTCAGATCTATAAGTTTTTTATGTCTGATTTCTAGTTATAGGTTCCATTCCTACTGTCATAACTTGCTGCTATAACTTTAATTTCTGATTTAATAAGACCTGCTAAATCTCTGATCTAAAGTAGGTTTCAGATCTGTATCTGTTGTGTAGTTCAGATCTGTATTACTAATCTGCTTAGTGGCTATACTAGTCAAAGTAGCAAGGTTCAGATCTGTATACACTAACACTTACTGCTGAAATCAAATATCAGATTTGAGCACACTGAATATCTTTTTACTGATGATTGATTTCAGTTCTATACAGATCTGTATACAGTATGCTTCATTGCTGATATCAGTGGTTTATCTTGCTGATTTGCTCAGTTTTTAGTATGTCCACTTTAGCTAGTGTTTGGTGATGCATAACTCATAAAAATAGTGGAGTCAGATCTGTATACAGTAGCCTTTCAATATGGAGCTCAGACCTGTACACAGTCACAACTGTTCTAGTATTAGTAGCTACTGATTTCAGATCTGTATAATGAGAAAAAAATTGTAAATTGCAGTAGATAACTAATTTCAGATCTGTATATTGAGAGAGAATTTGTAAATTGTTGTTCTACTCTCAGTAGCTACTGATTTCAGTTCTGTATATTGACTTTCAGTAGTGCAGTTTCAGTAGTTCAGACCTGTATACATTGTTTTATGCCTTTCTGACTTCAGGCCTGAGTTGATAGATTGCTGATTTTATAGAACTTTATAGGTTGCTTTTCTTTTTAGACTTTGGTTGTTGTTTTGGCCTTGGTAGTATAGCTGATTTGTAGTTCAGTATACTTTATAAAATTCTTATAGTTCAGATCTGTGTAAATTACTCTTCATTGCTGAAATCAGAAATCTTAGGCTGCTATTCTAAGTTTCAATCTTGTATATCAATTTGGTAGTGTGCAGTCTTCTTGATTTCAGTCTTGTATATCAGATTTCAGATATGTCTATATTAGTTTTCAACCGGTTGATTGTTCTTTTTCTTGAAGTTTTTCTTGTTAGGTAGCATTCAACTTTCTTTGCTTTGTAGATTTCTGCTCTCTTAGTGTTTAATAGTTCCTCTTTCTTAGGATTGTTGATTGTTTGATAGCTTACATTCCTTGATTAGTGTACAGTAGTTTCTTTACTATTTTGATAGAGGAGATGGCAATAACCAACTATCAATGGCATTCCGAAAGGGCACAAGTTAGAAGGCAGCAAGGTCTTCACAATGTTGACACATACACAACCCTATCTGCACAACTAAATGCAATCAGCAAGAAAATAGATGAGATACAGATAGCAGCAATGCATGTTCAGTCCGTGAGTTGTGAATGGTGTGGGGGAGGCCACATCAGCACTAAATGCCAAGTTGGCAATCAGTTTATGCAGCCTCCAGAATAGGTAAACTTTGTTGGCCACTTTCCAAGGCAGCAATACAGTCAGTACCCTTGTGCCATTAACCCCAGATGGGGAGAATACCCGAATCAGTCATGGCCAAATCAGCATGTGCCGAAGCCCTTCCCCCAAAACTTCTATCAGCCGGAACAAAAATCTAACCTAGAGGAGCTGATGGTCAAGTTCATAGCTAGTGCTGAAACCATATTTCAGAATAACGAAGTAGCAATAAAGAACTTGGAGAAGCAAGCCGGGCAGTTGGCACAATTGATTTCGGCAAGCATACCGGGCACTCTACCAGGTAATACTAAAGTGAATCTAAGAGGTGATGAGGAGCTACCAGAGGTAGAGAAAAAAGGCAAGGGATGAGAACAAAGTTAGCATGTTGGCCAACACCCTTAAGCTTGGTATACAAGAAGGAGGAGCTGCATGGGAAGAGAATGAAGAGATGCAAGGCATGGTAGCATACCTGAATGCCAATCCACAATTTCAAGGGAAAGAGTGTCTCATGTTGGAGGGCTTGGATACCCCGCCAATACCAACAAGCAAGCCTTCAACCCAAGAGCCACCCTCCCTTGAGCGGAAGCAACCCCCCCACATACACAGTATGCCTTCTTAGAGGCACCATCAACATTACCGGTAATCTTATTAGCAGATTTGAGCCAATTGCAAAGAGAAAAACTGTTGAGGGTGTCTCGAGAACACATGACAGCCTTAGCTCGGAAGGTGTCATTGATGATGCGGTTGGTGGATGTTTTCAGACCAACTTAGATTTTTAGTCATTAACTCTCTTGTTTTAGTTTTCTGCTTTTCTTATTCATTTTAGTTGAGTTTAGTATTTATGTAGGATGCTAATTGAATAAGTTGTTGATCTCTCTTTCTAGTTTTCTGTGATTTTTAGTAGCTAGAGGCTTCCTACCAAAAGAACTATTGTAGAATTTAAGAATGATCTTCAGGGAAGTCCTCTAAACCCCTCCTACTACTTGATATTGCTCTTCATGTAATTCCCTTCAATGCTAGATTTATTGGTACTCTCTCACATTAGGAACATTGAGGACAATGTTCATCTTAAGTGTGGGGGTGTGAGGCTGGAGCCATGCACCTCAACCATCCCAACACCTACATGCAGGCAATGACATGACCAATTAGACTGAAATCCCCTAAGTTCATTGTTGTTTATTAGGAGAATTTAAAATACAAAGAGTTGAGGGAGATCAATGTATGTGTCAGTCTTTATTCTTGTGAATGATCCAACTTAGCACAAGCATGAGGATAAGGGGGCTGAATATGAATTTCATCATGACCAGCCCTAACTACCTTCATGTGTATGAGAAACTTGATTGCATTATTAATGGTCAGTCAAGCTAGTTCACATCTGAACTGCTAATGCATGAGGTTCAACAACGAAAAAAAAAGTCCAATTGACTTCGCTATTTCGAGCTGAATAGTAAAACTAGCAACTTGGAATATGAGTATTGTTATCTACCTCAAGCATGTGACCAGTGTGAGATGGAGCATAAAATGCACTCACACTAAAAAAAAATGTGGGAAAGAAAAGAAAAGAATTCGGTGATGGCTGAGGTTTAAAAGGACAATATGCAGTTGAACACTCAATGAGGTGCAGTTACAGAATTGAGACCTAGTTCAAAGTGACAGTTAATTTTGGCGGTCAAGGAGCTGATCTACATATTGAACGGGAGTGAAAGCTGGAACTTGAAGAACCTTGTATTCTACCTTTCTTTAGATCTTATGTATGTGATGAGAATGGTAGTTCATAGGAATGGAGCAGACTACCTACACAAGTTTTCTGACCACTCAATGCGTTTTCCTCCTAAAAATTCATCCGGTAAAATGGTGAGAATAGAGGGGGGATGATCAGTTTATGGCTTATGTCTTTGCTTGAGGACAAGCAAAAGCTTAAGTGTGGGGGTATTTGATACGTGCACAATTTATACATAAAAATCTAATGTTTATGCTTAGATTTTGTGCTGATTTGTGTCAAGTTTTCCCCAATTCAGCCTAATTTTAGGAAATCTGCAAGGGAAACCAGTTTAGGAGAAAAAGAGCATAAAACAAAGGAAAAAGGAACTGATTTGAAGGAAATCCAGCCCAGCTAGAACAAGAACCCAACTGAGAAGTCAAGAGAGGGCCATTCAGCCCATGCTACACTCTTTGGGAGAACCCAAAGAGAAAGCCTACCAAAAAAGCCAATTCGACCCAGCAAGGAGGAGGCCCATTTCAGCTCAAGAGCAGCCTAAATTGCAGCCCAAAAACAACCCAAGTTTCAGCCAAGGTGCAGCCCAAAGTGCAGCCTAAGAAGAGCTAGGGGCGGCAACTTCTAGAGAGTTCAAGAGGAGAAAAGGGCAGCAAATTCCAGAAGGTTCAAGAGAGGCTAGAGGTGGCAACTTCTAGAACCCTTGGAAGCCTATTTAAGGAGGTCTCTTGGAGGGGAATGGTGTTCAATTGCCTGAGTTCAAACCTCCTTGATCCCTTGAGCTCGAAATTCTAAGAGAGGTGATGAGAGATAGCTAGGCGCAAGAAAGAAGAAGCTGAGGAGATCCAAGCATTCCAAGAAGAGAAGAAGGTGAATTCGAAGGGAGGAGAAGCTTTTGGGAGATCTAGGTCACACTCTTCCTTGATTTCTGCATACTTTGTGTTCAAATTCAGCTAGAGATTATGTAATTTCCCCATCTATCTTTCTTTCTTGCTGTAATGGAAGTTTGATTGTTGTAAATTCAATTCTATAATTAGTTTTCTTAAATCATTCGAATAGATCAGATCCAACTTTTATGTTTCTTGATTAGAAATTTTATTGTAGAACTGATTGGCCGAACTGCTATCTTACAAATCCAGATCTGTAATTTGTAATGTCTGAATTGCTTGAGAGAGAATTCAGACATTCTTCATTCAGTATTGGCTGATCTGTTCTAGACTCTTGGAAATTCTAGAGTGCTTGAGAAATACTCTAGAATTTCAGATATGCTAATAAAGAATTGAATTGAATGCAAGGTTAGAGATATCTTGCACAATTCAGTTGGTGATCATTCAGTTGGATTGATGTTCATTCAGCTGAATTGATGCCCTTGAATGCTTGATCTTAATGCATGCATGAATGATTAGATTCTTGATAGAGATATAAGAATCATCATTCATGCATATGATGAACATGCGCTTGAAAGAGGTTGTTCATTGCCTTGGGGTTTGAAACATGCACCTTCTAGTGATGATTCATGTTATATGATAGATGTAATTGACTATGTGGTTGGTGGGTGTTTTCAGGTCAATAGGTCGGCCGATTCCCTTGAGCTATGCATACAAGAAGGAGAAGCCATAATGGGAGAAGATGAAGAAATTCAAGGCATGTTAGCATACATGAATGCAAATCCTTAGTTTCAAGGAAAGGGGTTCATCAAGTTGGAGAGCTTGGACAGACCCTCGTTGCCAAAAAGCAAGTCTTCAATCGAAGAGCCACCCACCCTTGAGCTGAAATAACTCCCACCGCATCTGAAGTATGCCTTCTTAGAAGCACCATCAGCCCTACCGGTGATCATATCATCAGCCTTGACCCCTTTGCAGAAGAAAAAACTGTTACGGGTGCTACGGTAACACAAGACAGCTCTAGCTTGGAAGATAGCAGATATCAAGGGTATCAACCCGTCCATATGCACTCACAAAATTCTGATGGAGGAGGGAAGCAAGCCCACTGTTCAGCCCCAAAGACGCCTGAACCCGAACATGAAGGATATGGTGAAGACGGAAGTCATCAAGCTGTTAGACGCAGGTATTATCTATCCGATCTCCGACAGCTCATGCGTGAGCCCCGTCTAAGTAGTGCCGAAGAAAGGAGGCATGACTGTGGTACCGAATGCGATGAATGAAATCATACCGACTAGGACGGTTACCGGGTGGCGAGTGTGCATTGATTACAGAAAACTAAATGAAGCCACACACAAGGATCATTTCCCTCTACCTTTCATTGGTCAAATGATAGAGAGGCTAGCCGGTCATGAGTTCAATTGTTTCTTAGATGGGTACTCGGGGTACAATCAGATACCGATTTCACCGGAAGAGAAATAATGCCCTCTCTTCCACAAACTTGAAGGTTTCTATCTCACAAAGAGCATCTTCTCTCCCACAAAGTCCAACAATATCATCCACATTTCAATTTGGTTAGTTTATTTCTTGGGTCATAATTATGGAAGAACATCTTTTAGTTACATTTGAAAATCTATAAATGGAAGTTCATATTCCCTTCAGCTACATACAAGTCCAAGAAAGCAACTGGAGCAATGAATATTCAAGGAGGAGAACATCCAGAGGACTGATTATTCAAAGATGAGAGCAATCGTAGGTAATCCTCTATTTTCAATTTTGGTGTGGGTTCATCTAATCACCCGTACAAATGCTTCAATGTGATTTGATTCATTGAAAAATGTTGGTTTCAAACCGATGTTTGAATTCACAACTTCAACCCATTGAAAATTGAAGTTATGTGATTTAATTCAATTTAAATGTTGGTTTAAAACAAATGTCTGAATTCACAACTTCAAGCCATTGGATGTAGAAATTTTATTGTCACCCATTTGCTTGAAATCAAAACTGTTCTTGTCAAATTTTATTGCTTTTGATCTAATTATTTTGTTTTTTTCATGCTTTTCATTAATTTTTTATTATTTTTATTTCAGCATGATCTTGAAGTATACCATTTTGTTTCCTCTCTATTGTTTGTAGTTATATATTGTTTGTTTCCTCTCTACCATAATGAAATTACAATTAACGTTTCAGCTTACTTTTGATATTTCATTTAACACACAGATGACAACACTTAACGAGTATTTCCTTCAAGAATGTACCTAATGAGTTGTGCTCTAAATTACGCATGTCAACTCCCATATTCTTGGTTGAAGAAGTTAGAAAGGATTTCAAGGCCTCCATTCTTATAACAATCAGAGCCAACAATTGGAAATTCTATGGAAAGGGATCTATTTCTAAAATAGAGACAAAACAAGATGCATATAGGAAGGTGATCAAAAAAATAGTAGAATACTTCAACATGAAAATAGATGATGTGAATTATGAAGACTTATAGTACTATATGCATAAATTCTCAAAATTGGAAATGTACATTGACGACTTGAAATCAGAGCTACTAAAACTAAGAAATAGGCTTAATGAGACCGGAGTTGTGAAAAACGAATGCACTAATGATGAAGAACCAGAAGAAGATGAAGAATATGTTGTAGGGGGAATTTAGTTTATCTTGTGTTTAGTTTATGGATGATGTTAAAGTGAAAGATAGTAATTAATAGTGCTTGTTTTATTGTCATGTTTTAAGTTTCATTAACAGGGTTGTTTATGTTCAGGGACTGTTTATAATAGATTTCCATATAGAAGGTTGTTCATGTTATTTTATATAAAGTATAAATATTATCTTTGGTTGTTGTTCTTCTTTCTTTAATGTTGTGTTCTCTCAACACATTATGTGTGGGCATTGTTCTAAAGCTGTATCATTTTCAAAAACAGAAGAGACATAGTTTTGGTGGATTGAAAACTTTAACCACATAACTAAATAAAGCTGAACTTTGATGGATGGTCATTGGGTAATATGGGATCCTTAGGAATAGGGTGAGTTTTCAGAAATGAAAATGGTATGGTTATGGCAATGTATTCAGGAGTAATTGGGCACAAGGATCCTCTAAAAGCTGAAATCCTATCTGTACTTCATGAATTGAAATTAAGTAAAGCAGTTTCGATTGAAGTATATAGAGGTTGAAGGGGTCAAGGAGATCCACAGTTGGCAATATCTTGGATGAGATGCAATAGAAGAGGTGTTGGATACATAGACAAACTTTAACATAAATGGTCAAGCTAGGGTAGTGAAAATTGTGACAGAAATGAGGATATTATCCTGGAACGTTAGGTGAGACTCAGAGGAAAAAAGATAGCTAGAATAATCTGAAACTGTCTTCCATTTTCCATTTTCTGGAATGCATGGAAGGAAAGGAATACAACACTTTAGTGAAGTTAAGAAATGGAAGCTGGACAAAGTGGTGGTGACTGTTGGTGAATCTGTTGCAAATTGGGTTTTGATATTGCCTGAGTTTTCTCAGGTCAATAGAGTAGACTTGGGAGAAAGCTTATGGGAAGTAATGGGATTTCAAAATTATGATATGGATAATTGAAAATATGTTGTTTTTGTATTTGTTGATGTTGTTAGGTATTACCTTTAACACCTATCCAGATTGTACTTTATTTTCATTTAATGAAAATAACTTTTACTTGTCAAAAAAAACATAATTTTATTAAAGGAATGATACAACTGAACTTAGGTGTCAAGGCAACACCTTCATGCATCTTGATTATAAACTCAAGGACAACATTTGAATTTATGATAGTGTCCTAGAACCTGTCTCCAAACTCTCTTCTGCTTGCCTGAGCTAAATCAGGTAGAATCAGCACCGAATCCATAACCATTTTAACTATATTAGCCATGATTCTTTCAATCCTCCTAGATTTTTTTTCAACAATGTCATATTTCTCTCCTTCCATATTCCCAAATAAACAGCAACATGGATGCAACTCCAGCAGATTTTGGCTTTTTTTGCTTCTTTGAATTTTCAGCAACTTGAGAAAAAAAAAAAGAAAAAACCTATTTTGGAGTAATGAACATTGACTGCATGCATACACCAATATATATTGCAAATTGTTGATGGCATAAATCATTAAAGGTCATTTCACAACTTTCACAACATACCTTTCGAAAATATTTTAACCACTCTTTGTTTCAACTTGTGAGTTAAGTGCAGGGAATTTACTAATTGATTGTAGGATTAACCAGAAAGTGGACTATCAATATTGACCAATTTGTAGATGTATTCTGAGAGCAGCCACAATGTGGAACAAAAATTGCCAACAATTATGTCTATATCCACTCCACCCCCTTCAAAGACCCCTGATAGATGAGACCAACATTTGGTAATGGCCTTTTAACCAATTTGTGTATATGTATATTCATGGGAAAGGTACATAATCCTAATAATAATACAAAAAAATATGTTTAGGTGATAGTACCTGATTTACAAATTGTTGTTTCTACCTAAAACTTTGTTTACCTTGTCATTTACATGAAAACAAATTAGTAGCAAAAAACTAGGCTTTCATTATAAAAGAGATAATAAAAATAATAGTTGAAATATTTCAGCCTAAAAAATTTTACAAAGAAACAAATATACAGCCTAAAGAAATGACAATGCCTATTATACAATTATCATTAATCAAGTTAGCAAAGAACATATGCAGCCAAGGCACAGTACAACAATATTCCATCCTCCCCTCACTCGACAAGTAGAACCTGCCACTTCAACCTTCCTCTTTCTCCCATGGTATTAGGCCTTTAAGGTGAAATTTTCAGATTCTTCCACCTCATAATTATCTTTTTTTTTTTTTTTTTTCTGTTTGTAGCGTTAAACAGATGAGGAAATCTATCACAATAGAAAGGGTTTGAAAAATAAGAGCACTAAATAAATAAAAATTTATAAGTTGGGAAAAAGTGAAGATTGGCCTTTTAATTATAGGGCGGGGTATATGATTGGAGATATGAATGCATAATTACAAATTTGAGGTATTATAGGAAATGCATTATGGAAAAGAAACACTAAAATAATCTATACTACTTCTATAAGTGTGAATAGCCTCATTTCTTTAATTTTCATTGGACAGGTTCTACCCTTACATGTCTATGCATATAGAGGGCATATATATAATTTACTCACATTGAAATAAAAAAACCAATGGTACAACTTCACGGTTTTATCTCCCACAAACACCTTCCACGTTCTTATTCAAAGAGAAACTGTTCTCACCCATTGGTGCAGTCTATTTTAACTGATCTTCCAAGTAAAGCGGTTGATTTGGATGTTAACCAAAAAGGAAATTTTGATAAAACAGAAACAAAATCTCCTGGACCAATGGGTTTCACGAAGGTTGTAGGAAAATCTAAGGTGGGCATTGACTGTTCAAAGCAATCTGCAAAGAAGGGGAAGGGGGTAAGGAGGGAAAGTGGTTCTGTAACTTTTGGAGTGAAGACCCCAGAAGGAGGAAGAGAGAAGAAGGTAGTTGATACGAATAGGGTAAATACAGAGATTGGGGTCAACAAATAGATATTTGAGGGTTTTCCAAGATGATCGGCAAGGTTTAGTTTAGTGAATGTTTTAGAAGATGACAACAAAAAAAGGCAGTGATAAAAAGGCTGGCTCAGTGGTGTAGAGTGTTTTTATTGATCCTCTGAATACGCAAAAAAAGGCACAGTCGTATATACAAACTCAATCTCTATTCTATCTCTCACATTCACCATTTTCCTTTTCTCCCTTTATTATTATTTTTGGGTTATATTTTCCTCTTCATCTCTCTCCCTCTCATTGATACGGGTTGTGTCTCTCTTATATGTCTAACGGTAGGATCCGTTCGATCGAACCAAAGTAGTGCTGCGGCACTTGCCTCCCTAGCTCTCTCAGTCGGCGCTTAACGAGGAAATCGACGTGGCCTTCGCCGGCCGATACAAGTGGATTTTTTTCCACCTCGACAAGAACAGTTTAGGGTTTTACATCGACCTTCTTTTGTCATTGCTATTTAATCTGATTATCCATCGTTTTACTATGCTTTCCTTTTTGTTTCCCGGTCTGTAGCATCATTTAAACTCATTAATAATTGTGGTTTTTATTGTCAAGTCTATTGTGTTTTGTTGTCATTGTTTTCGGAATCCTTTGTTTGCTAGGAATATCATCCAGATCATTTGTATCAGAACAGGTTAGGGTTCGACCTTCTCCCCTATAGCTAGGCTATCCACAGGAGAACTGGTCGATTGAGAAACCCAACTGAATGAGTTCTTCATCTGTGTGGTCTAGGATCTATCCTCCCTTATCCAGTTCCTGAACCGCCATGAACCATCAGAAGATCTGAGCATCTGCCCTATGACCACATAAGAGTCTCCCTCAACCTTGATTCTTTATACATCCAATAACAACCTACTTTGACACTACATAGGAACACCAAAATCTCTGATCTTATAAAGCTGTTCATTTGCTGGTCTAGTTCTGAATGTGTCAAACAACCATGTAGCCTATTTTATTAATGACATTGGACATCATATCCATTCATATCCTTAGAATAGTAAGAATGAATTGACTCATATATGCACGCATTTTGCAGGGAGGGGCATGATAATGATTAGCTACATGAATGCATATCAGAGTTCAACATTCTTACTCTGAGATGCTTTCTTGGCTATCCTTTACCTCAGCGCTATTTTTCCATTAAAATTATTTGGTTATATGTTTCTCATATGTCATGAATCGTAAATGCCTAAGTTGCACCGGAGTGATTCATAAATCATTTATTTATGTTCCATTGTTTTGTGGTAATTATTTTATGGAGCTTGTTATACGAATTATGATGAATATGAATGCTTTACTTACTATATTCTTATTTTTATTATTTTGCATCCAGTGTTTCAAACATTACTTGAATCATTATCATGGCAATCTCCTATGTGCATCGCACGGACACGCTTACTAGTAATACTAAATTAGAAAATATTTATTTATTTATTTTGCCTTTTGAACCCATAAAAGGTGAAGAACACTACACAGCCTGAGGTCTGATGTATGAACAATAATCTAAAGCATGATGGGTCATGTTACACCCAACCATTATAACCTAATTTGTATGTCAAGTTTAAGGCAAAATCTATGGTGCATGTACAGTGAGGCAAAATCAATGAAAACTAATTAGATCATATAATATATTTAACGTGATTGATTAAAATCTTGATTTAAGATGTCACAAATATTTATTGATGGGTGGTAGTTGTATTCTAAGTTTAAAGCGTTATATAGGAGAAGTCAATTGTTTTTGTTTTGTTTTATTTGGTTTTCTAGACAGAAATTTTCAACTTTTGGTCAAGTGGTTTGGGATGGGTCTACGTTCAACTTGACCCATGCCCAAAACTTTTAATAAAGTCCGCTAGGTAAATTCTAATTGCACGAGACAGTCGAACCACGAAATTTGGCTATGTTTTATTCTATTGAAAATAAGAAAGAAAAACATAGATGAGGGAAGGATTTGTTGAACTCGTTTGTAGGATACCATGGCAGATGTGGAATTGCCCAAACCGTTTTCCATTCCACCTGTACCTCACGCACCGTATGAGCGCTAATATGGTTATTGTCTATCACTCCATTAATTCTCTCTACTCTTAATATCTTCATTAAGTTCTTTAATTAATTTTATATTATATCCAATAAATCTCATAGGTACAAAAAAAACTATAAAAAATATAATTATTAAAATTTATATTTATAAATATTAAATATAATTATATTAATTATATAATTTGAATTTTACTGAGAAAAGGTTTAAGCAACTTACCCTGACGTTGGATTTTCGTGGACTAATTTGATTTAATATTTTATGAGGACAGAAGACCCAGAATTAAATTAAAATTGTTTAAGGCTGTATTTGGTTCCAAAGAAAGATGTAAGGGAAAGAAGAGAAAGGTAAGAAATCCGTACCTTTTCTTTAAAACCGAACATTTGCTCTACCAGTATAGTAAATGACAAAATTACAAAAACGCCCATTCAAGAGATTTCAGTCAATGATTCACGGATAAGCAGATTCTAAAAATCAAATATGTGCCTCAGATTTCATAGATCATTCTACAACTACAATGCATGCAGCGGCACCCTACAAAATGTCAAAATCCTTCCAAGTTGATTTCGCATCGTCTGTCACCTAGGACAGAAAATTTTTCTGTCCTGACCAATCTAATTGGGACACGTCGCCTTTACCACCCCAATTTGAATTGACGGAAGAAAATCCTCTAACGGCGAGATAGACGCCAAAAGTTATGAAAAACAATTGGGTAAAGCCAAATATCCTCTCCACTGCGAGTTTCTCCCTTTCCCTCCCTCCTATTCTCTTCTCCTCCCTAGTGCGAGCTGCTCTCTTTCCACTGCCATCTTGCCGTAAAAACCCTGCAACCATCTACTGTCTTCCCGTTGAAACTTGTCAACTGAGCTGGGTTTCAAAGAAAAAGACGACGACCCTGTGACCCGATCCCCACCGCCGCTGCCATCTTGCCGTTGAAACCCTGCAACTGAGTCGCATGCCATAGTTAAAGACGACCCTGCAACCAAGCTCCACCGCCACTGCCATCTTGCCGTTGAAACCCTGCAACCGAGCCGCATGCCGTAGTTAAAGACGACCCTGCAATCTGAGCTCCATCGCCGCTGCCAATCTTTCCGTTGAGCTGCAACTGAGCATGTTCCCATAGTGAAACACAACCCTGCAACCATCAACCACTTCAGGTTCAATTTACACGCCCTCTATTATTAGTTAGTTATTTTTTCCTTTTTTTTTTTTTGGATTGAGTGGAAGGTTTTCTAAGCTGTAGCTGGTTCTTGTTGGGTTGTGAACGTCTAAGGAGGAATTTGCCATTTTTTCCTTTTTTTCCTGTTTTTCCTTTTTGTTTCTTGGGTAGGTTTCCTACCCCCTCTTTCATTTTTATTTTCTTTTCTTTCATTTTCTCTTTTCCTTTTGGGCATGCTTTGTAAAAGATTTTATAATTAATAAATTTCTGTTACTGATAAAAGATCATAAACAATTCTAGAGCCATAAAAGTGATGACAAGGAAACAAAACATGTGATAACGAAAAAGCAATACCAGTTACCATTCACTTGAACCTGCACCAGAGTGCACAAATGTAATCCATAACCAGTTATATCAGGGGATTCTACTATATGGTCATTCTTTTCACCAGGAACAGCACTCCATCCAAGAGGAACAATTGATGTGGCAGTCCTTATAACAGGGGATTCTACTATATGCCCAAGCTCTATAGCACCAGCAATTGTAAGGCCAAACCATTGTTGTAAATGTGGAAACTGTGGCAATTGTTTCATTCCTAAGAACAAAGAAGCAGTACCACACATGCACAACTCATAGATTCTGCAAAGAAAAGGAATCAATCATAATAACAAGAACCCAACAAGAACCACTTTAGGTTCAATTTCCATCGTCGCTTCCATCATGCCATTCAGAAGCTTGGCACTAGATTCAGAGACGGTCTGCAGCACTAGATTCACACTGTTATAGTTCACCTCTGACTTTCAAGCCTCACTCTGGCCACTTAGGTAGTATTTGGCAATAGCACCGAAGGGGCCATTTGTTACACCTTATGATAATTGATATGTAAGTTGCTATTTAAGACATCCCATAGGCTAGACTTGATGAGACAGAATCTAACCAACTACACAGCGTGCCCTCAATTTGTTCTTAAAAATGTCTGTCAAACTTGTATGGTTGTTTTAAAAGATCTAGTTAGTTTTGAAGTAAAAAAGGATTAAAATGTCTGTAAAATGGTTTCTCGTGCGTCAACAAATAGACCTGATAGTGTGCCACCATTGAAATGTGAAATACATCAAAGAATTGTGCCATATTAAGTCTAATACCCCAAGGAATCCAGGCAGGCTTTTTTATAGATGTGTAAGTTACACCTTAATCTATATAGATTCAAAATTATAATTAGATATTATTAACATTGTTTAACAATTATATTGTCACTTGTATTTGCAGGAAGATCCTGGTTGTTTCTTATTCAAATGGTGTGATCAACATCTTAAAGAAGTACCAAAAGCTGAGAATTCATGAATACTACAAGATGACGGTC
Source organism: Nelumbo nucifera (assembly GCF_055504915.1). Taxonomy (NCBI): domain Eukaryota; kingdom Viridiplantae; phylum Streptophyta; class Magnoliopsida; order Proteales; family Nelumbonaceae; genus Nelumbo; species Nelumbo nucifera. The sequence goes on along the minus strand of NC_142649.1, from coordinate 138,718,241 downwards.
CAACAGTAGATTTGCTCCGAAGGGATTTATTAAATGAAATAATAATGGAGCAGTCACTTTTTAAATATGAGATACAGTTGGAATTGGTCAATATTAGAAACGTTCTAACCATGCATTTAGTGGCATTAGTTGTTTTATTAGTTTTAATTATTATGTTGCTCTTTTGTTGGTAGAGAGTTGGGTATATTTTATACTAAGTTTTATATTTTGACTTACAAAGTGGACATATTTCGATTAATTATGGAATGTTTCAGTTAATCTGATTTGGGGACTCCATTATTTCTAATATATTAAAGTTGAAATTTGAACTGGTATATCTGTGATTTGAAACTCAATTGATTCAATTTTTAAACTACCTAACTAAATCTCCATTGTTAATGCCTACAAAAGCAGCCACTTTTTTTACAAGATTTGGAACATGAGGCCATGAGCTGTAGTGTTTATTTCAAAATCTTAAAAATTCAATTAACTTAACCATTATTTTGAAAACTACTAATGGTTCAGTTACTTGAATTTGGAGAAATCATTCTTTTCTTGCATCATTATATAATTCAGTTACAAAGATTTGTGATTGGTTCGGGCTGTGTTCTCTTCTTATTTCACTCTTTTTTCAGACTTTATTTTCATGACTGGGACTGTTGGATTCCTTCAAAACTTTTGCAAATTTCATCAGCTCTAATTTATCTGGTGCATCTTGGTCATGATGATGATGATGAAGCACATCATTTTGAGCAAAAAACCATGAGCGCTATCTTCACTTTGAACAACTCCCTTTTATGAGGTTATCCTCACTTTGAACAATTACCTTGTATGAGGTTATTCTCACTTTGAACAATTGCAACATCGTAGAAGCTCAGAGTCCTTGATCTTTGGTTGTCCAAATATGACCTTAACGTACAAGATGGAGTTACCTCACTCCTCCATTTTTTTTTCCCTGCTACTGTTACTATATAATGGGTTGCTGAATTACTACTACTTGAGTAAGATTGAACGATTGGATACTCCAAAAGCTGATTGAACGATTGAATGATCCAAAATTTCTATCCGTCAAATTTCCAACATATCAGGCTTCTAACTGATCTAAAATTACTGTATTCAAATACTCAAGGCAATTGACCAATCCAATTATCCAAGGCAATAGATCATGTTCATTGTCCATTCCTTCGGGTGTTGCAAGCAACATGTTCATTGTCCATTCCTCTGGGTGCTGCAAGCAACATGTTTCATGATGGGCAAATGAAAGTCAAAACCAAGTTTTGAACTGAATGATTTTGTTGATTATCCAATTTTCTTGTTTCAATATAATCAAATCAAAATAAGACCTAAATAAACTGTATGAATAAAACCTCTAGAGGATGAAGACAAAACTAAGTCCACCCCATATACACCAAACCAAAATAAATGGTTAAATAAACTATCTTGTTGAACTGCACCACACCACACCAAAGATTCATATGAAACTCCGGTCATTCTGTGATGAATAATTTGGAAGAGCTCCATCTTGTGGAAGAAAGCCTGCACAATTAAGGTTCAGTAGTTCTCATTTTTGTAAATATCCAATTCAGATTTAACCAAGAACAAAGATGATGAACATTTTGTTTTGATTTTCTTAACAGAATAGTATACATTAGAAACACATGATGGGATTCTAAGTTTGTATTGATACGACTTTTCAGGTTTAGTTTCTCACTGATCAAGCGGTTCAGTAGACAGCCATGCCAATTCAAGAGCACATTATGAATAAAGATAATCACCATAGAGTGTGGAAAACAAAATAACTAATATATATACTTAATAGATGGAAATTCCTAATCCAAAAGCACTCACTAATAACTACAATACTAATCGATAGATTGCTATAGTATGCGACCATGAACACAATACTTCCATTCAATCCAAAAATAAAAAACAAAGGGAAAACTAACTAACTAATAATATAGGGCGTGTAAATTAAACCTGAAGTGGTTGAGGGTTGTTGGACGGCAAGATGGCAGCGGCAGTGTAGCTCAGTTTGTAGAGTCGTCTTTAACTACGGCATGCAGTTCAGTTGCAGGGTTTCAACGGCAAGATGGCAGCGGCGGTGGAGCTTGGTTGCAGGGTCTTCTTTAACTATGACATGCGACTCAAGTTGCAGGGTTTCAACGGAAAGATGGCAGTGGAAAGAGAGCAGCTCGCAGTAAGGAGGGAGGGGAGGGAGGGGAAGAGAATAGGAGGGAGGGAAGAGAGCAATTCGCAGTGAAGAGGATATTTGACTTCACCTAATTGTTTTTTATAATTTTTGGCGTCCATCTCGCGGTTAGAGGGTTTTCTTCCGTCAATTCAAATTGGGGTGGTAAAGGCGACGTGTTCCAATTAGATTGGTCGGGACAGACGATGGAACTCTTCCAAGTTTGCGATTCACAACCCGAACAACAATACCAAGAGGGTATTATAGTCATAGCAACCAGGTTAAAGGTACAAAAGACAAAAAATCTAGCGGTTGGTTTTCTCGCAAGACTTCAAAAGTTGGACCTTGGACACGAGACTCTTCTTCTTCTTCTTCTATTTTCTCGCCATCATCGCTTCCCCCTCTTCAGAATCAGTCCTATAAATATCTGGGCTTCCTCCTGGATATGTGCTGCACAGATAAGCCAGATGCTCTTGTGGTATAGGAGACTCCCTACCCTTCTCATCTCACCTCCTGAAAGGAAAACAAGAAATTAAGAGAGGAGTACGTGCAGTCATGGTTCCCCTAAACAACCTGTGGTTCTTGCTATCTCTTTTCCTTCTTTGCTTCTCTTTCGAGATCCATCTCTCCTATGGAGCTGACACCATTTCTTTAGGCGAGTCTCTTTCCGGGAATCAGACCATAGTCTCTTCCCAAGGCAACTTTGAACTGGGCTTCTTCAAACCAGGTAATTCGACTCAGAACTACTATATAGGCGTCTGGTACAAAAAAATCTCGGTCAAGACGATAGTTTGGGTAGCAAACAGAGAAAATCCCGTCTCTGACATTTATTCTTCACAGCTTAAACTCTTAGAGGATGGTAATCTGGTCCTGCTCGACCAGTCTAACATCCAGGTTTGGACGACAAATTTGACCTCTACAACCTCGAATTCTATCGAGGCAGTGCTTCTTGACAATGGAAATCTTGTTTTGAGGGATGGTCCGAATTCCTCTGTTTACATGTGGGAGAGCTTTGATCACCCAACTCACACTTGGTTGCCTGGTGGAAAGCTTGCAAGGAATAAACAAACCAACACAACCCAGCGCCTTACTTCATGGAGAAGTAAGGAAGATCCTGCTCCGGGTATTTTTTCTCTCGAGCTAGATCCAGCCGGAACCAGTCAATACTTCATACTGTGGAACGGGTCTGTAAGATACTGGACCAGTGGGACCTGGAATGGGCAAATTTTCAGCTTAGTTCCTGAAATGAGATTGAATTATATCTACAATTTCAGCTACATCAACAATGAGAACGAGAGCTACTTCACCTATACTGTCTATAATAGTTCTATTATTTCTAGATTTGTCATGGATATTTCGGGGCAAGTTAAGCAATTGTCGTGGCTCGAAGGCTCCAACGAGTGGAACTTGTTTTGGAGTCAACCTAGAACGCAGTGTGAGGTCTATAACTTATGTGGGACTTTTAGTACCTGCAACGACCGAGCCATGCCCTTCTGTGAATGCTTGCCTGGTTATGAACCAAGCTCTGTAAGAGATTGGAACCTCAGCGACTGGTCTGATGGTTGCCGGAGGAGAACCCCATTGAACTGTAACAATAATGATGGGTTCTTAATCATGCCCAATATGAAATTGCCCACAGGCACCTCAAATTTGGCAACTGGGAGTCCCGATGCCTGTAGATCAGCTTGCTTGAACAACTGTTCTTGCAACGCATATGCCTATGCCAATGGTCAGTGTTCCATTTTGGAGGGAGACTTGTTGAGTCTGCAAGAAATCTCAGAAGGTGATGACAGTGGAGTTAATCTCTATCTCAAACTTGCCGCATCTGATATTCCAACTCCAAGTTCTGGTAGCAAGAAGGGAACACCTGCTGGCGCTATCATAGGTGCCATTGCAGGGTCTGTAATCCTCTTTGGCTTTATTTTGGTGCTAATATGGACAAGGAAGAGTGGGGGATCACTTAGGTTGTCAGATGCAGTTGAGGGTTCTTTGATTCCTTTTGGTTACAGAGACTTACAGATTGCTACCAAGAACTTCTCAGAAAAATTGGGGGGAGGAGCTTTCGGTTCTGTTTTTAAAGGAACTTTGACTGATTCAACTGTCATAGCGGTGAAGAAGCTTGAAGGCCTCAGACAAGGAGAGAAACAATTCCGGACAGAGGTTAGTACAATCGGGACCATTCAGCATGTTAATCTCGTTCGCCTTCGGGGCTTCTGCTCTGAAGGAACTAAAAGATTGCTTGTGTATGATTACATGCCAAAGGGCTCTTTAGATTTTCATTTATTTCATGGAAATAAGTATTCTAATATTATAGACTGGAAGACGAGATATCAGATTGCACTTGGGATTGCCAGGGGATTGGCTTATCTTCATGAGAAGTGCAGAGATTGCATCATACACTGTGATATCAAACCGGAGAACATACTTTTGGATGCCGAATTCTGTGCAAAAGTAGCAGATTTTGGTTTGGCAAAGCTTGTGGGGCGGGATTTCAGCCGGGTTCTGACAACCATGAGAGGTACCAGAGGATACCTTGCACCAGAATGGATTTCGGGTATGGCTATCACAGCTAAAGCTGATGTGTATAGCTATGGCATGATGCTTTTTGAAATTATATCAGGAAGGAGAAACTCTGAGCAATCGGAAGATGGGAAGGTTTCATTCTTCCCAACTTGGGCCGCAAGCCAAATAAACAAAGGTGAGGATGTGCTTGGTATATTGGACTACAGGCTAGAGGGTAATGCCAATGTGGAAGAACTAACTAGAGCTTGTAGAGTTGCTTGTTGGTGCATCCAAGATGACGAAATTCACAGGCCATCAATGGGCCAAGTAGTTCAGATATTTGAAGGGGTTTTGGAGGTAAACCCACCTCCAGTCCCAAGATCTCTCCAGGTTCTTGTGGAGAATGGTGACCACATCATTTTCTTCTCTGAGTCTTCTTCCAACCACAGTCAACAGGCACGGAGTAGCATGTCCAAGTCTGCCTCACAGACACAGTCGAAGAGCACTTCATCAACAAGTTCCCAACCATGAAGTTTATCAAGTTGGGATTTGGGGATTGATGTCAAAATCTTCTACCATTCATCAGCTAATAAAACCATATTCTGCAGTTTTACATAAATTATAAAGTGTGTCTTCATTCACACCTCCTGCTTGCATGCTTTGTAAGGAAGATATATGCTTCTTAGTTGTCACTGTCATTGATGTATTTGAATATTGTTTTTCATCCCAAAGATTAAGCAGTTGAGATCTGTAATTAGGATGAAGGGCCTCATGCAGGGTATCTGGGGCTTGGTTGCTTGGGATTTTATGGACTCTAAACTAGTAGGGCTGCAAAAGGTATCTATCTATCTATCTATACATCCAAATTAGATTTTGAAATTTGAATAATCTGATCTAGTTAAGGATGGATGATCTAAATTCCATCCATTAATAATTGAATTGAACATGGATGATGGATCCACCCCCATCCAAAGCAATAATATTTAGTATGCAGAACATTTGAAAAAGCACAAAAGAAAACAAATAAATAGACAAACGTAACAGAAAAAGAATAAAAGAAGCCTGCCAAATACGATTACGTATGCATTCGCTCACAAAAAGAACCGTCTCAAGGAAATCATAGAAAGCAAACAGAACATTTGAAAAAGCGCTCTGCTCTTAGAACCAGGAAACAGAGTAAACAGCTCACTTCTATTTTTAGGGAAAGGACCTTTAAGAGTTTGGTTGGGTTTATTGACTCCCAATAAATTCTGTATTTTCTGTTCTTGTTTTCTAGCATCAATCCGGATCCAAGGCAGTTGATTGATAGCATAAGTTATTACATTAAACAATATGGGAGGAATTTCTTAAAGAAGATGAAATGTTTTTGATAAGGTGCTTGTATATCATCACATCAATAGATGAATTAGCTACTGTACTAGAATTTAAGGCATGTAAATATAAATAGAAATTGATACATCATATCCTAGAACAGTGAATATCAGAAGTATAATTAACATATAGCAAAATCTACCCAGAAACTGTATCATGAAGCATTGAAAAAAAAGGGAAAAGGTTAAACAGTGATAAAGAGGCACATCATAGATAATTCTAAAACATGAACAAATGAAAGATTTGTTCCTGCACATTTCATTCTACACATCTTCCTGCACAACCTCTTGGGTTCTGCCATGTCAGCGTCACATGAGTGAAAGATTTGTATGTGCAAGCAACTTAACGAACGATTGATAACGTTCACGCCCAGGCTTCATTTCCTTCCTCTCAAATCTCAATTATTCTGATCTTAGGTGGAGAAACATGCCTAGAAAACAGAGCGAGTACCAATTGTGAAAAATTCCTTGAGAAACCCAACCCATTTATCGCTTCATGAGTATCTCTCACGTTCTCCTGCAAATTTAACTCCACTCCATTGCCTTAATGGCATCTCAAGCTTATCTGGTTTATCGTCTCTCTTCATCTTGGAAGAGTTGTTGGTAGGAGTCAAGAAAACAAAGGGTATTCATTTTTCAAACAAAGGTATTTGTTTCATCTGTATTTTTCAAACAAAGCCTTATCTGGTTTAACCTTTGGAGATTTTGATCTTGAAACTTCTTTATAGATCCCTCCCATTTTTGGATTTCTTACTTTTTCTTTCCTGTTCGATCTCATTCTGTGAAAGAAAAAATCAAAAATATTTCCTTCAATTTTTTCCCGCCCGAATGAATGAATTTTCACCAATGGTGGATTTTTGTAACTGAATTATTAGCAAACTACTAATTCAAGCTTGCATTCGATGGAAAACCTTTGAGGAAGATGTGTTTATCTTCCACAAATGTTTATATCAGTTGTGCCCTTTTTTCTCTTTTGATATATTTTAAAATTTGAAAATAGGGAAAAATTAAAAAATAGAAGTCTCTACCACATCCGTTAAGTTGCTTGCACATATAAATATTTTAACTCGTGTAACGCTGACATGGCACAGGAAGATGTGTGGAATGGGATGTGCAGGATATCCGGATTCGTATGATACGCCGTTGGTCTTATGTAATTACTAGTGGGGACCTGGGATTTCTCAAGGAAAAGTGAAATAATAGAAACCAATGCAGTGTTTTTAAAATAATTAATTTTTATTTTAGTAATTTGTTATAAAAATAATTTAGTAATTTAGATTAATTATATTAATAATTTTTAAGAAAAATAATAAATTATTTAATAAATTAATTATCTTTTTCTTTAGTATTCTATTTTATTTATTTTATTTTATTAATGATTAAATGTTATAATTTTTTTAAATATTTAAAATACTTACATACTAATAAATATATAAAATTAGGTTGTAGTCATAATTACATTAATCTAAGTCCTAACACGATATTTAAGACTTCAGGTTAGGCTTTGGTACTTGATCTAACCCCTAAATTGCACCCTTTAAAAATAACATGACATCCACAATTAGATTGAACCAAATCAAGTATAATCCGTGAATGCATTATTTTTAGATTTTTAACTATTTTTAGATAAAAGTTATTAATTCGTTTCAATGAGATGTACCCCATTGAAACGAACGAAGAAAATACCGCCACTAGAGTCATTGTCCCCCGCCACCAAACTCCAAAGAAGGCCAGAGACGTGCCACCGCACCAACACCCAACTCCCAAAGAAGGTCAGAGACCAACCGTCATCAAACACGCAAACCGCCAGACCTCCAATAACCTCTGCTCAACTATAGCCAACACCCAAAACAGCAAAGAAGAAACCGCCACTAGAGCCACTGCCCGCCATCGCCGAACCCTCCAAGGCATACGGAAAACAACGAAAAACCAGGAATATAGCACAAGCAATAAACAAAAAGCAAGAACACATAAAAAGGAGGGAAAAGAAAATAAACAAAAAACAATAAGTAGACTGATGCCGGAAACCACCACCATCCTCAACAATCAATGCCCTAGCGACAACATCCCAACCCTCGAAGATATCCACTGCAGTGCAATCAAGACCAGTAATTATTCAATGGCGTCAGCTTTGAAAGACGTCACACGCGTGGGAGCCCGAGCATATGCCAGAGGCGTTCCTTTGCACATCATTTTGCACACTCACTCATGCCATTACCTAATTCGTGAGGAAAATATTCCATTTCGTGAACTGATAGGGGTCATCCATACACCCTCTTGCTTTTAGGTTATATATAAGATATATAGATTGTTTTTTTGTTTAAAACAGCAAGGCGGTAAAATATAATAAATCAAACGATACAGATCAACCTAAGGTTTATTCAAGTCTTGGTTGGCCAATTCTTAGATCCACTTGGGTGGTATATTGGCAAACAATCCAGACTCTTTTAGACCTTGTTTAGCTGGGCAATCCTGTTATAAAGTCTGTTTACAAATACTAAAAAAATAGAAAGACTAGCAGCAACAACATCAATATCCTTGCTAAAAAACAAAGCATCTAAGGCCAAGTCAAAGTTCTTAGAGTTCAGTGCTTGAAGTAGAGGAAGACAATCCAATTCCACCTTTATATGTACTTTGTCAAAATCTTTCAGAATCTTCATACCAGTGAGCAAAGCCATAGCTTCTGATTGGATGGGAGAGGAAGCTTTAGTTTTACCAAAAGATGTAGCTACTACATTTCCTGTAGAGTCTCTCAACACAATACCGTACCCCGAGCAACTAGGGCTCAAAAAATTTAGATCCACGCTTACTTTTAGCTGACCTGGCTCTAGAGCTACCCAAAAAGATGCAAATGGCATTCTAGGATTTTGAGACGGTTGAGAAGAGCTTTGCAATTCTGCTTGGAAAATCTTCATTCTCTCCTTCCACATCCTGTAAGTCACAACAAGAGTAGATCTTGGATTCGGATCAATATTTTCAGAAATTTTTAGGTTTTTACATTTCCAAATATTCCATAGAATTATAAACGAAAAAACAATCAACTGATCCTTTTTATCTTTCTCTTGCACACTGAAGTCTAGCCATGTTGAAATCCATTGCTTGAAAGAAGAAACGTGGGTTCCTCTAATAACCTTAGCACTGAGATGACAGCCAAACCACACTACTTGTGGATAATCACACTCAAAAAAAACAATGCATTAGCGATTCAATCTCCCGATGACAAATTGAGCAAATATCATCTGTGGTAAGCTTTATTTTATAAAGGTTTTCTTTGACTACAATAGCATTTAAACATTTCCACATTAAATTTTTAACTTTTGGGTCTATTTTTGCTTTCCAAATATCAGACGATTGAGATTTTCTCAGACCCAACATGGTTGCATCATTATTAATGCTATTGCCATTTATTGCAAAATATCCTGATTTAATAGTATAACGTCCACTTGGGTGAAGGGTCCATCTAAGTTTGTTTCCCAGGTTCCCAAAGTTAAGTTTATACTTAAAATGTTTCTCGCTATAGGAACCCCAAAGTTCTCTTCAATTAAACTGATATTTCACCGTCTATCCCCTTCAATCATGAGATTCTTCACCCATTTGAGTGCTGGATTATTTGGCCTAGGACCCATTATTCTAAAAGACTGAATCTGTTGGAGCCAAGGATCCTCCTAAATTTTGACTTTGGTCCCAGAATTTACAGCCCAACAATAACCTCTTTGGAGTACTTCTCTTGCAGTTAGGAAGCTTTACCACTCCCAAGATCCTTGATTATGGAGATTTGAAGTTAAGAAATCTTTTCTCCTACGGTTGGCCTTAATTAATTTGACCCAAAGGTTTTCCTCATATATGAAAATCCTCCAAGCCTGCTTTACTAGTAAGGATAAGTTAAATTTGTAAAGATCTCGAAATCCCAAACCCCCTGCCAATTTGTTTTTAGTAAGAGCTTCCCAACTCACCCAATGAGTCTTTCTGGCATCTTTTGTGCTCCCCCACCAAAACTTGGTTTGTATCCTCCTCAATTTATTACAAACATCCTTAGAAAGCAAAAAATAGGACATGGTATAATTTGGAATAGCACAAACCACTGCCTTTTAACAGAATTTCTTTTCCTACTAGAGAGAGTAAATATTCATGCCACTTAGACAACATTTTTCCTACTCTTTCAATTAGGAAATTAAATAAGGTTTTTTTGCATCTATCAATACTTGTAGGCAGCCCCAAATATATAGAGCGAGTAGCCACTTTTTTTTCATTTTAAGATATCTGGCCAGAATTCGTTGGATCTTAGGAAAAAAAAAAAAACTCAGATTTTGAGAAATTTACCTGTTGATCAGAAGCTTCTTCATAAAGCTTGAGAGTATCCAGAAGAGTCTGCCCCTCCCTAAGGTCTGAAAATATAAGTCATCTACAAAAAATAAATGGAAGACAGTTGGACAGTTCCTACTGATTGAAATGCCAGTTATCTGATTTTGAGTCACCAAATCTATAAATTTAGCAGACAAGACTTCTGAACAAAACAAAAACAGGTAAGGGGATGTGGGTCTCCTTGCCTTAAACCCCTTTTCAGGTGGAATTTGTTACTTGGACATCTATTTATCAACACTCTATAAGAAACTGTGATTACACACTATAAAACCCAATTAACCCACTTAGCACCAGCCCCTAGCTTCAAAAGAACCCTCTCTAGAAAAGCCCATTCTACCCTATCATAAGCCTTGCTCATATCTAACTTGAGGGCCATCCATAATCCATGGAACTTTACCTTTAGATTTCCTCATAAAATCAATGATTTCATGAGCTACAAAAATTATCTTGAATATGAAAACACTCTATTTCTCACTAACCAACTTCAAAACTAATTGATTTATATTGGGAGTTTCTTCCTAAGTTCTTTATTTTAGGGATTAAAGCAATGTGGGTTTCATTAAATTCTTTGAGCATTTTACCAATAGCAAAAAAATGTGCTTGGCTGCCCCTAACCACATCAGTACCAACCAAGGTTCAAAGTATCGGCCCGTATCGGCCGATACGTATCGTTCTAGGACCCCTTCGATACACCCCTATAGTGGGTGTATCGGGGGTCTGACTGATTCAGGGGGTGAAGGAGACCTAAACTGGCCCCCCTGAACCGGTTTCAAAAAAAAAAAAAAAAAAAAAACTAAAACAAACAGTATCGATTCGCCCGATACGCCCATACTGGCGTATCGGGCGTATCATTATTTTGAACCTTGATACCAACTTCTCTCCAATACCTTTGATAAAACAAATTTGGGTATGCATCTGGCCCTGGTGCCCTTCTTGGGGCCATTTGAAAAAAGGCTTCCTTTATCTCTTCCTCAGTTATCTCTTTTTCTAACTGTTCTCTGTCCATATCATCGAATTTTGATGTACACAGCTTAGCAAATCATCGTGGATTCTTGGGTGAGAGATTTGAAAAATGATTTTGAAGTAGCCTTCTAATTCTGTCGATACCTCCTCAAAATCCAACCAATCCCCATTGGCACTTGTAAGACACAAAATTCTGTTTCCAACTATCCTTCCCTTTACTACAAAATTCTGTTTCTAACTATCCTTCCCTTTGCTAGTGAGTGGAAAACCTTGGTATTTCCGTCCCCACCCTGCAACCAATTCACTGAACCTTTTTAACGAGAGATATTCTGAAATTTTATTTCACTATTGGCTATATGGGATCCGAATCTGACCAGGTTACGGTCCGGGTCTACGAATTTCTTGTAAACTCGATCGAGATGCATTCATTTAAACTTGACACTAGGCAGCTTCGCGAGACCAAGTCCTATCTGCTACTCCGCAGGATTAGTGGTTCGGGCTGGGTCCTCATAACATTTATCAAACTAATCTTGGCCAGCCAATAAATTGGAATTCCTGATGAAAGTTGATGGTATTATACCAATAGAATTGAATTAAGCCAACGATTGTTTATATTCTATGATCGGGAAGAGCAAAAGCACTGACAATAATACATTGTGAGATATTGAATGGCATTAACCATTAATGAATAGTGATAAACTATAATATACACATGGTTTTAAAAAACAACCCGGAAACAACTTTTTTGGCCATCAGTTTTCAGTTCGATCATCCGGTTCGAACAGATGGCCCATTCTAACAAAAAATTAAAAAATAATTAAAAATAAAAACAATCAAAACCATTGAACAGATCGACGGTTCAATCACCCGAATTAATGGATCGTTTAACTGATTTAACGATTTTTAGCCAGAGACCAGATTTGGGGTAAAATGGAACTGATTACCTGAACAGTTCCCGAGCCAAACGGTCTGACCGTCCAGGTCAACAGTGGTTCAAAAACCATGATAACCTATATATTCTATAACGATCAGTCAGCATCCTCCACACTAATCATACCGTTCAAATACATGTCCGTGGGAGCTTCACGTGGCCAGAACAGTGAATTATACTAAGTTGGAAACTACAGTATACACACAAACAACTTACAGAGATGTTACAATTAAGTTGTAATGAGAAAAATGTATCTACGCTTGATGAGTATATTATCAGATTACATTTGCTACGATCTATAAATCAACTGCTTCCTGATGGTGTTAGCAGTCCCACGGACACGAATTAGAGAACTGAACTGGGTTTTGCCTATTCCTACAAACTACTTCCTGTTTCATGGGTTTTGCTCTGTACATATTTACAGTGTAAGGGGCCAAATTTGGGAATATCTTCCATATATCTGGAAGCTGTGAAGAGAGATCGAGTACTTTCACTTGGGATAGAGATATTACCGTTTCCGAGATAGAAAGAACTCATAATCTGGCTGCCGGTTGGTAACTTCAACATTATCCTTAAAGACACAACCTCTAGCAAATAGGAATGCAGTTTTCTCTAGGGTTCTCAGTCGTTCTTTGAGGATTTCAGAACCGTTGAAAGGCATAAATTCTTTGAAAGAAGATTCAACATGCTTTTTGGGGTAGAACCAGCACTCCCCCTGCAGGTAAAATGAAAAGTGAGGTGTGTTAGTATTTTACCTGCGCCTAGATGCAAAAACAAAGAAAGATCACAAAAGCTTTGTAGCCTACAGAACATGGACCAACATTTTGTGGAGGCCAGCTTCCAACAAAATCCTTTGGTTGAAGATACCAAAACAAGAGAAAAGGCAGCAAACTTATTTAGAGGTACCCAACCTCAGTGATTTAAAAGGTGTGCCTAGGCACTCAGGCGAGTGCATTTTAAGGTATGGACCCCACCTAGGCCCCAAGTGTAGCACTTTCAAAAGGTGAGCGTCTTATGCACCTTGCGCTTCAGCTCAGATGTAAAGCTAATGTTTTACATCATATTAACTATTTTAAGTAATGCAATTGAAAAAGAGAGAGAGAGAGACTGGGCGTTTTACATGCTTGAAAATGTTTTATATGTTTGATTTTATTTTTAAATTTTAATTTGAATACGCTTTATATGTTATGTTTATGTATTTTAATTTTAGTTAATAGGTTTCTTAAAACATTTACTTTAAAATTTAAGTTTATATTTTTTATTAATGTTATGCTTAATGTTTTTTTCATTTTTAATATTTTTTTGTATTTTTGCACCTTGCTTTGAAAAGGCACATGCCTCGCCTTGCGCCTCAGGCGCAAATTGCCCCTTGCACTTTTTTTGCACCTTGCGCTTTTAAAACACACCCCAACCTTTAGTGAAAGTAAGTTATGGTATTAATTAAATTAAAAAAAGAACATGAAACCAACTTTAGAATGATACAGCATACTGCAGGATACAGGATACATCAATGTCCTTTTGACCAAAGCATGCAGATGTAGCCAGTTCATTGGCCATTTGATGGTTGGCTCTGGGTATATATAATATTTACGGAGTGGAAGCATGTAAGAAGATGCAAGATATTATCTTTTTTTTTTTTTATCAATGAGATGCAAGATATTATCTATGAATAAAGTTTTGGTTTTGGTCAAAAAAAATTTACAGAGTGCAAGCATGGTTACTCTGTTGGGAAGTCCTTGTGCAACATGCACCTAGGAAATTAGGGCCAGGAGAGCTCATCATGAAATTGCCCCCAATAGGATGACTGGCAGGTTGACTCATCATATTCTTTTGTATAGTCTTAATGTTTATGACAAACAAATGGAAGAAATAATTTTTTTTTATGAATAACAGTAACTGATTTATTATAATAATAAAGAAAGTGTACAAAGGGGATAAGGGGAGAAAAAATTATAAATCAGGTTCAAGCGAAAATCTAACGAGGTTGGTTCTTAAAATATCTACTTCTTAGAACACATTTGGAAGAGGCATGTAACACCTGATACAGTACAGATGCATGGCAGAGGTGCCAAAATGTCTTCTCAACATTAATAATGTCCCTAACACAAGTATCCTTTCCTCTTTGTAAGTGGACAAGTGAGGAAATCTCGTATAGTTCCTACAATTCTTTGTCCTAGCTTATTTGGAGAAGCACTGCTTATAACCTTCTAAAAAATAACATACCCAAACACCAGAAGACAACCTATTTCACTAATACCTATGATTTGTGTGGTTATAAATTCTATTGCACAACTATAAAATAAACCAGTGATAAATGATTTAGAAATGATTAGATCGTAGGAGCAAACTAGCTATCTTATTTGTAGCACACAGGTACAGAATTTCTAAAGAAAATACTTCTAATTCTATTTCATGCTTTAGGATAGCATCCCATTGTTGTCCAGGGAAACTACAATAATTCCATTTACAACATTAGTTAGAGATTGGGGACAAGAGCAATAGCTTTAATGGCTGTCATCCCATATTCTATAAATACCCCCACTCACTTTATTAAAAGGAATGAATAGCATCATGTCCTTTTTCTTCCCCATGGCTGTTGTAATAGCATGGCAGAGATGAGGATACTAACACGGATGAATGGCAAGACTAGGAAAGATAGAACTAGAAACAAGTGCATTATGACTGGCTTAGGAGTAGCCTCAATAGGTGATACAATTAGGGAAAGTTGGTTGAGATAGTTTTGTACATGTCCATAAACACCCAACAACTATGCTAGTGAGGAGTAACTTGGTCCAAGTAGAAGGCTCTAAAAGAGCAAGGGTAGGCCACAGAAGACAAGGACTCGGGTAATAAGAATAGGATAGTCTTTGTTGAATTTTATGATAATAACTTCTATTTAGAAGATATAATTCTCAAGTTGGTAGGGAAACTGCATCCTCTTTGAAATTGTACAAACTACATATTAATGAACCTTTGCACATAGACTTCCATGTAAGTGGTAAGGCATTAGGTATGTATTTTTTTCTGACTTAGTTTCTTAGTCTACCAACTCAGGTTTATTAGGACAAGCTCTTAAGTTTGTACCTTGGACTTGGTATACAACAATTAAATGCCTAAGCCACCACCCATGCCAACAGTTTGTACCTTAGTTTCTTACCCATGCCCACAAACCCACCCAACTAAACCCTAACTAACAATCCTCATATTCAGCTACATTGCTTACAACCCTATTTATCTTTGCTATCCTGGTATAAGTCCAGCCTTTCATTTGCAAGCACCATTCAAAGATCAAACCCTAAAACCTTACATCTACCCCAGTACAAGTCCACAAGGTGTGGATTGGTCCACACCACACCACACCACACCACAACCCACAGCTGTTCTGAATTGTGGACAAACTATGCGGACTGGACCAGTCCACACCCACAGTGTCGTTCTGTAGGCGTGGTGTGGACCAGTCCACACCATACTTTTTGATTCAATGTATCTCATATACATTTTATGAATGACCTACACAGTCGATCATAAATGTCTAATTTTTGCATTTTATATGATAAATATATTGAAAAAAGCATTGATAAATTAATATTAACTAATAATATTAATTTTACTAGAAACAATAGTAAAATAATTAAAATATAAATATATATATATAGCATTTATACAATTAAAACCAAAAAAAAAATTATAACATTTATAATAAAAACGATAGTAAACAATAGTACATGAGAAGATGTATACAATCAAAACCAACTCGTCCCAAAAAGCCAAAAAGAACCCCTCTAACATTTATAAAGGCATAGATTATCACTATACAATGAATCCCACCCCAGCTCTCTAGGGATCCATCTAAAAGTGCAATTCAGAGATGAAGGTGTCATTCGGTAACGTGTTCATCTCATGGATGGACCATTTCGGTCCATGCCATGGGATGAACTCCCCGTTCAGTTGGTCGTGGACGGGACCAGTCCACACTATATCGTGGACTGTCCACGTCCACAATCCAAAATCTTGGCCACATATATCTCATGGATGTGGCCGATCCACAACATTTCCACACTATTTTGATACAATACATCTCTTCTACATACTTTTCTTTCTTTTTAATTTTTATATTTTAAAATAATAACTTTGTAATTTTATTTTTTTAATATTTTTTAATTTTAATTCTAGCACAAGCCCGGCAATGCTCCT
Source organism: Nelumbo nucifera (assembly GCF_055504915.1). Lineage (NCBI taxonomy): Eukaryota > Viridiplantae > Streptophyta > Magnoliopsida > Proteales > Nelumbonaceae > Nelumbo > Nelumbo nucifera. The sequence continues at coordinate 138,701,752 of NC_142649.1, read as the reverse complement.
TCTCCACTGTTTTTTATTTATTTAAATATTAATTTTTTAATGTTTTTATCAATAAAATAATATTTTTTAATATTTAAACTTGTCCCTCTTCTTTTTGCAATGAAAGTAATTTTTTTCCTCAAAAAATATCCCAGTGCATAGTATGACTATCATGCATCGAACTTCATGTAGGATTCACAAAACTCCTCACAATTGTAAATTCGACCTTGTTTGGATAGACTTTTATAAAGTATTTTCATACTTTTGAAAGTACAAAAGTACGAAAAACACAATATAGTGTTTGTAATTATACTTTATACTTTTTTCTTTCATACTTTTAAAAGTATGAAAAACCCTAAAAGCACGAAGTCAGCTTTTTATACTTCGTGCTTTTAGCAAAATAGTGCTTTCATTTTCATGCGGATAACTAGCTGCCAAGGTTCAAAATATCGATACAGCCAATACGCCGATAGGGGCGTATCGGCCTATATCGAAGCTGATTTCTCCTTTTTTTTAGTTTTTTTTAACTTGGTTCAAAGGAGTCAGTTTAAGACCTGTCTATCCCCTGAACCGGGTTAAACCCCAAAACACCCCTTATAGGGGCGTATAGGGAAGCCCTCAATACGATACGTATTGAAATTTCGAACCTTGCTAGGATATCCTGAAAGCAAGTATTTGCCATTGAGAATATCTCCTGAAAGCAAGCCAGGATATCCTGAAAGCAAAAACTCTATGCACACGGCATCCAACTGCACATTGAGAATATCTCCCATACATGTACGTTAAATTCATGGGAAGATATTCCAAACGTACAACCGGATGCCCATGCTTTCGGAGTGATTGCAGAGTTTTTGCTTACAGGAGATCCCGTCTCTCCATAAGCCTAGCCTTTCATGTACACTATATGCCAATGACATTTACCACAAGGTGCAATAAGCAGAACAAATCAAGTATTTGCCACTTCTATTGGTTTATTATGGGGTCTATGTTCTTGGTTGACATTCCAATAGATTTTTGAAATGTTAAAGCATATGTATACATGCTCTTATAGTTATTCATGATTCCATGTCATCTTTTTAAGTTTCATTAATATCTAAAGCAATTATTTTCACCTAATCTTTTTAAGTTCCATTATATCTAAAGCAATTCTTTTCACCTTATCTTTTAAAATTCCATTAATATCTAAAGCAATTCTTTTCACCTACTACTACATCACATGATCACAATTTAGAAAAAGAACAGAAGTTGAAATCAATTCATGTCCATCATTCTCCTTTATACTGTTAGCTAGGAGAGGCATGTGTAATACATGTCTCTCCTAGGAGAGACGTGTGTAAAGCAATCGAAGCTGATTTCTCATTTTTTTTAGTTTTTCTTAACATGGTTCAAAGGAGTCAGTTTAAGACCTGTCTATCCCCTGAACCAAGTTAAACCCCGAAACACCCCTTATAGGGGCGTATAGGGAAGCCCTCAATACAATACGTATCGAAATTTTGAACCTTGCTAGGATATCCTGAAAGCAAGTATTTTCCATTGAGAATATCTCCTGAAAGCAAGCCAGGATATCCTGAAAGCAAAAACTCTATGCACACGGCATCCAGCTGCACATTGAGAATATCTCCCATACATGTACGTTAAATTCATGGGAAGATATTCCAAATATACAACTGGATGCCCCTGCTTTCGGAGTGATTGCAGAGTTTTTGCTTACAGGAGATCCCGTCTCTCCATAGGCCTAGCCTTTCATGTACACTATATGCCAATGACATTTACCACAAGGTGTAATAAGCAGAATAAATCAAGTATTTGCCACTTCTATTGGTTTATTATGGGGACTATGTTCTTGGTTGACATTTCAATAGATTTTTGAAATGTTAAAGCATATGTATACATGCTCTTATAGTTATTCATGATTCCATGTTATCTTTTTAAGTTTCATTAATATCTAAAGCAATTCTTTTCACCTACTACATCACATGATCACAATTTAGAAAAAGAACAGAAGTTGAAATCAATTCATGTCCATCATTCTCCTTTATACTGTTAGCTAGGAGAGACATGTGTAATACATGGGCTGGTGCTTAAAGATGCCCCATGTTCTATAGGGGAGTGATTCAGTTTCCTAATAAAAATGAAACTGAATTGGTTGCGAGTGAGTTTAAATAGTGCTATGTTTGATTTTTTTAATTACAAAAAACCACAAAATCCCAAGGGGTTGACAAACAATATGAGAGAATAAGCTGATGTAGACCCTGCATCGGCGGGAGCCTCATGCACTGGGCTGCCCTTTTTAGAATAAGCTGACGTAGACAACTACAATTTAAGTACATAGGTTGGGTTTTACCTGATCATTTAAAATTTCAAAGTCCAAAGGATGATAATTTAATGATTTCAGCATGGATGTTGACACTTCCGATAGTTACCTGTGCATTGTAGCTCTGCAATCCCAGAACAGGAGAGGCAACACAAAACGTCTTATCATCAAGAGAATCTTTTGAGCTGCATCTTTGAACCAGATGCCCTAGGGAGTGGTAAGTGAGGAACGATGCACGGAAGTTCCCTGCTGGTATTCGGTATATTGGATACCAAGCAACAGAATACCTGAAAATCAAGAAATCCAGGTTTTGTCGATATAATGGAATGTATTCCAAATATGTCACATGCCTAACAACAATGTACCACTCTCTTACCATGATGCAGGATGTAAATCTTGCAGGTTCATGCATTCTAGTTTGGATGGATCACCAAACACTTTATTATTGGAAGTACCAGCTTTGATTAGTTCCATTATTCTGCAGTACAGATTATCAAATGCTTAGAGTTCACAATACGCAATTTCTACAGAAACAATGGAAGACTGAAATATTGGCATCATTATCATCATTGTCGAAGCCTATCCTAAATAGCCATCTAGCTTCTTTGGTAAACTTGTGTACTACTAGCCTGTAGGGGTGCTCACGTTTTGGTTAACCGAACCATGGGGCATATTTTGGAACCGAACCGGTACTACCGGTTTTTGGAAAATCGGTAACATCGGTTTGTCAGTTTTTCGGTTTTTTAATTTTTACAATATATTATAAAAATACATAATAAAAATTATAAATATATAATATTATCTTTTAAATAATAAATAATATTATATATTATAAATATATATATATATATATTTTTTATATATAATGCATATTTATTAATTTATAATATATATAAAATATATAGAAATATATATATAATGGTCGGTTCGGTTAACCGCCGGTTTTCTATATTGGTTAACCGAAACCGAACCGGTACCTTCAGTTTTTAAAAACACCAAACCGACCGGTTCGGTTAACCAATTTTTCAGTTTGGTTTTTTGGTATTTTTTGCTCACCCCTACTAGCCTGGGTTTAAAACCTGATCTCAGCTTCTAATTAAGTGCCTACTGAACTCCCCACCAAAAATGAATAAAGAAACTAATCTTTGGTATTGGTGCCATGAATCTTCAATCTTACTCTGTCATCGCTGCCTAAGAAGAGTTCAAGATGGATAATACTAGACAATATTTAAGTAAACAGAACTGTCAAGCATTTTGATAAAGGATCTAACATTTATCTCAGAGAGCTATGCCACCACCATACCATTTTTCCCTCTTTCAGCAAAATATAGCTTTCATATTACTTTAGTTCTACAGTCTCACAAGTAGAAAACCTCTATTTGGTGTAGCAGGACTCCTCACCAAAAGGAGCCATTGCTTGGTGTAGCAGAAAAATCTCAGGCTGACAAGCACGAAATGCATCATAGAATTTAAGTTTGGCTGCTTTGTGCAAGAAAATGCTGAAGGTTAGGTCCATATCCCGTCCACCCCTCCCAAACCCCAGATAACCAGCACAAACATTGGGTAATGGCCCCTAGGACTCCTTATCAAGTCCTTCAGACAGAAAACTGTGCACCTCTAAGGCTCTAACTACAAGCTTCTCTGCCTGTCTCTCCCTGGCCAATTCAATTTTTGTCTATTAGTTATTCTCTCCTAAATTAAATCAAGTGCAAATGGTTGAAATATTGAACAAAGACAATCAAGCTCTAAACCTTTTACCACCCCTTGGAATATGTTTTGTCAGTGATGCCTCCTCAGGAAGTAACCCAAATTACAATATAAGAAACTCTTTTCTGAAAGAGATACTTTTCCCCATCGCCTGGATAAAAGTGCAATATAAGAAAAACTCTTCTCTTAATATATGACTTTTTAATGTCTTCCCCCTTACTCTTTAGTGAAAATGGAGAATCCCTCCCTCCAATAAGTAGAAAACCCAAGATGAGAAAAGATAAAGATAGCCAAACCTCATTAAGATGCGGTAACATTTCTCTGACAAACTAAAACATATTTCTTTACTTTAAGATCATTTAGCAAAAGTCAGCTTCAGAAGCAGTGGTGATTAATGCAGCAATAGGGTTTTTAAAGGGCTGTCTGTCCATAATGTATTTAGAAATGATACTTTTTCTTCTACTTTTTTGAGGATGGATATTTTTGGGGGTCCCTAATTGGATGTCATGTACAGCTTCTCATTGTACAGAGGACAAGACTTTTGATATCAATACAACATACTATACTTTACCTTTCCTTAAAAAAAAAATAGATACACAGACTGGAAGGACAAAGAAGTCTTAAGAGTGCAAACTGCTCACAGTACACACCATTCAGGTAATGGTTTAAGAGATACAACTGAAGAAAGGAGATCATCTTCAGCAAATATAACTAGGAAGCCAATAATAATAGACTATTATGATTATAAATCATGCTCTCTCTTGTCAGAAGTGTCCAGGTCAGTTATATACTTCTATGTTATTATAAAACGTCTGCAAACAGATGACTTCCCATATTGGACAACCACTTTATTACATAGGAAGAATAAACAGTCTCCAGTACCACACCACTCAATACTAATTAACTGAATCAGTATTAAGCAACCTGTCAGCTTCCTTCAGGATAAAGAACTAAGATGTGTAACTCAGAAATAGAAAAGAAAGTGACAGAAAGTAAAGGGTAATTACTTATCATATAGGGATTTTCGCTGTTGTGGCTGCTCATACTCAAAAAACTCAAATATCAGTTCTATATTATTGGTGTCGGCAGGTTCAGAAGAGCCTGAAGTGTCACTTCCACCAGACTGAGAAAAGTATGAATCTTCGGAATCGTCTAATGGGTTTAGAAGTTTGGAAATTATTGTTTCCTCTAAACAAAAAGAATAAGGATTAACTGCTTCTTGACAAGGTAAATCTGTATCCATCTTGGAAAGGGATGGATTACTTTGAGCTTGCCCACTGCATGAGATATCAGAGGTGAGGTGTGCTGTACTGCAACCCCTACTACTTGTGGAGAGATTCAGGTGGCCAAATAATTGAATGGCTGAGAGAAAAGGAACAAAATGAGCATGAAATAAGACTGTATCACTATCCGATCCCTTTTGCTTTTGGGAATCTTCCGCCTTTACTTCCAGTCCATAATTTCCTGGCTTCTCATACCAACTCCAAACAGCACCTAGTGGAATATTTGGTATCTGATGTTTGCAGAGAGAGCTTCCAGAGAGCTGGTTCATCGAGCAAACATCACAATGTTGTGGCGCAAATGAAGAAGCTATAACGGGTGTAGCAGAGTAGAGAAGTCTCTCAAACTCAGCAAGGGGACTCCCTGTTGCAAACTCAAAATTTTCAGATGCCATTTGTAATCTGTATGCATCATTAAGTGCTTCTACTGCCATCTCTGAAATGTATAATGGAGTGCTGTCCTTTGGTTTAGTATTAGGTGTAACACAATCCTTAGAACCTTCCTCTCCGTGCTTTTCATTCATATTCTTAGATAGGTTTTCAATTGGTGGTGTTTCATCTTCAGTTGCCATCAATTTTGTTGTTTCATGACTGGATGCTAAACATGTTTTGCTAGGACCAAGTGGAGAAACAGGCTCATATGGAGAAATGTTATACTCTTCTGGATGTATATTTGCATTCTCCTGGCATACACTTTGTGTCACCTTAAGATCCTCAGAAGCACTAAAAGGCCCAATATTTAGTGTCCCGGAATCCTTTCTACCAACAGGAATCCACTTCTGTAAACTCACTCGAGAAATAATGTCATGTTTGATACCATCTTCACAAGAAAGCTCATTTTCTACACATGCAGAGTTAGCTTCTTCTCTATTTGAGGAAGCAGGATCAGTTCCAACAAAAACATTTCCCATACCTGGAATCCTCACACTGGCACATGGGTGGACCCCATCCAGCAGAGCTCGCTCTGATGCACCAGATATCATTGTGCAAGGCACATTTACCTCTACATAAGCAGAAGCAGGATATGGATGCATAGAGGCTAACTTGTTGATTCCATAACACTGGTTATTGTGGATACTTCTCTTTGAAGCAGCACTCTTATTATAATGATGCAACTTCCCTTGAACTTCTAGTGCCTCCTTCCGGCAAAAAACAGTCTTACTTCTAAGCCTACTTTCTTTATGACCCCTTGGTCCCTTCTTGCTGTTGTTGGCATTCTCATTTTTAAAGGACTGGTTCATCTTTTCTTTCAACCTAGCAGACTCCTTGTTTCCCAATGTATCTGCCTGCCATGACAATGAGACATGTTGACTCAGATCACCTTGAATTCTCTGCTTTGCAACACATTGAGAAGATCCAACAAGAACATTACCATGCGTTCCACCATACATTCCTTGTGCATTTTGAGCGAAATTCTTGACTCTATGAGTATCACCATTATGTCCAGCTGAAGAATATACAGAAGGCTGTAGCAATTCATCACTTGGACATGGATTATGCTTCAGAAGCAAAATCTCTTCTGGCAGTCTAACATCTTTCTGCACATACACATGATTTGATCTCTTTATCCCATGGGTGCATGCATTCCTATTATTCTTGTGGATCTTCTGCCATATTAGCTGGCTATTCTCCTTCCCAGTCTGGAGATTAGGGTGATGACCACGTTTGTTTATGATATCACTATGAGATGTCATCTTATCATGTTTGCATTCCTTATTTAGTGTACCTGCATGAACATTGCTGAAATTAAACTGTTGTCTAGTTTCAGAGGATTCAAATTGAGAAAGGCATTCAAAAGAATTAATCTTCTTAAGATTAGCTACAGAAGAACTATTACACTCTGAAATGGATTTATTCTCCATTGTGTTTAGATCTTCTGCTGATTGCAGGATCCCATTTGAAACCCGTTCACAGATATCAATAACACAGTCACTATTCCAAACATCAGAAAACATATTATTTCCTGGAAAATCAGAGGATCCACTAGAGGAACATTCAGAAAGTAGCTTGCTGTCACAATCACTAGCATCCTTCAAAAATGTATCTCCATGTTCAGAGGCACAGCTGGATGCAGTAACTGCAGAAGAGAGAGACATATTTTTGCTTTTCTCCCAATCAAGCTCTGTATAATTGCTTGTTTGTATTTTGTAACCTTTGACATCCTCCATCTCCTCCTTGGATGAGTGGTAAGGTGCTACGGCAATATCATGACCGCATTCACTTGGTTCAGTCTCAACAACAACATCTGCCAATAATTTTTTGTATGACTTCCGTTTCTTCTTGTTCTTCTTCTTGGTAATCTTTGTAACAGGCTTATCAATGTTTGCAGAATCAGCAAGTGAGCTGGCTGTACTTACACCAGAAGCATGCAAACCGAAAGGCCTAGAAAGGCCATGAATATCATCAGGAGCCTCCTGGCAGGAACCACTTTGTTTTAAACTCTTCTTATCCTTGAAACCTGGTGAAACTTTATGCACTGGCTTTTCGAGAAGCTTGGACACAGATATATCAGAAATTGAAGCACATTTTGAAGAACACTTAGGTCCAAAAACATTGTTTACCAAATTTTGATGCTGGTCAATCTGTTCTAACAATGCCCCTGGGAAGACCGGATCTAGGACATCCATCTCATATGCTCTTGGAAAAAATTCAAGTTTAGAAAGGTGAAGAAGATGCAATGCCTTACAGTGTGCATGTGATGGGGTAGTAACCAATGTCCCAATAATTCTCCTGAAATAAAAATGCATTGGAGAAAACAAAATTAAAGGCCATAGCTACCTTAAAAAATGGCAAACCAAAATACTATGTTCGTCCACCATTGCAGTATGGACAAAAACGTAACTCCAAGAGTTACTACTTACGCAACACAAGTAACATGAAAAGGTATCAGGAATTGTTTGCAGGAATAGCATAATTCTATAACCATGTGCTAAACGGGATGAATTCCTACCCTAATTCCCTAGCTGTCTGAAGGAGATGAATTCTTTCCCTCTTGAAATCTAGGATGTTGATAACGACTGTACAGACCAAGGTTTGGTTAGGACTACATACTAATTGCGGTGAAGACTCTGCTACAATATCCTGGATGTGATACTTTCCTACTGTCCAGGATCCTAGGAAGTCGACAGTTAAACTTTTCAAAACAATAAATTATTTCTAGGAATACAAGATCTGTGATGGTTTTTATAACATGTGAACTTTACGTGATTTCTCCCAAACCAAGTACTATTCAGGCATATGATAATGAATTCACCTTACCGAAGACTAAAGTCTCGCCATTAAGTAGGTATCAAAATTGTCTGTGACATCTTTTAAAATAATAATCTGTTGTAAGATAGATGTTTCAGGATTTCTGATAATTCAGACTACAGACAAGAATTTTTTGTTTTCCTTGCACCGAATAGCAGTCTGATCAGGTCTGAGAGCAACTTTAGAGTGAAAGCCTTGTGCCGAGTGCACAACAAGATTAGAAAGTTTGCATTCATTATTAACCTCCAGAAAAACGATTTTCTATATGGCGAGACGAAAGAATCTATCATCAACGACCACATGCATACTTTATGACCTAATTCCAACCAGAAGCCTAAAGAGCTGTAAGTTCACTAGAAATATTAAAAGAAAAGAAAATTAAGAACAATAGAGAAGACCAAATTGCCAATAGTCAAAAAAAAAGCAAAAGAAATTTCTAAAATTCTTCAAGAATAGAATTGAACATACCTAATTTCCACTTCAAGAACGAAAAGAAAAAGAAATCGAAATAAGAATTCAGCGTATGTAGAGACCAGAATGATCAACTACAACAAGGATAAGTGAAGCTAACAAGAATTTAAGAACTTCTGCAAAAATCCTTCCTTTCTTTAAGAAATCTAACGATTTTTGTCCTTTGATACGAAGCTCCGAAAAGAATTAAAAACAAGGCAGCAGATATGAATGGTGAAAATCCAAGGAAGAAAAAAGAGGAGAAAGAACATAAAGTAAAAATGTGGAAGGGAAAAAGAAAAAACCTGATAGTTTCCGTTGAGCGAATCGGATAGAGAAAGAAAGGGAGAGACAGAAAGCACAGGTTGAGGTTGTCTTGGACGAGAGAGTTGGAGCGCGCGGTGAAACGAGGAGGACGAGAGAGAAGTTAATTTTGGGTTTTTCTGGGTTTTTTTTTTTTTTTTTTTTTTTGGGTGAGCTTCGGGTTTTTCTGTTTGGTACTGATATGGGCACATTCCAACCTTGGATAATCAGCACACATTCTCCTCTCAGAAACATCAATTAATTGGGATAGTTTCGTCTATTAAAAACTTGTACGGTTACACTGACAAAAAACCAATGGAATGGATAAGGGTGTGCCCAAAATGAGATGTGCTCAACTCACAGTCAATTTTTTATTTTCCATTTTCGGAGTTTAAACGTTAAAAAACCAAATTTCAAAAAAGTCGCAATCCGCCCACAGCTTTCTCTCTCCCCCTCACTTTTTTTTGACGGTTTTCGCTTTTTTGTGCTTTTTGTGCTTTTTGCGCTTTTCCTAAGCTTTGGATTGGATAGATTGTCGGGTGCCCTGTATATTTTGGACGTGTCACACGTGACAGCGACATCTTTTCACCCTGCCTATAAATATTTTTTTGGGAAACTGTCTTAAAAGACTAAAAAGTCACCATAAATTTTTAACATTTCTCTTAAATACAATAAAACTTTCATATCATAAGCTTTTATTTTTTAAAACCCTTCTTCTTAGCAGAGGTGTCTATATAGCATAAATAACAATTTTCATGATCAAATTACCCTTGAAGGGTAGGTTAAATGAAAAATGGTCTTTTTTGCTTTTTAAGTTTTTCATTTTTTTGTATTTTTAGTGTTTTGTTATAATTTCTGTTTTGTTACATTTTTCTATTTTCTACAATCTATAAATTTTCCTGTACTTTTGTTATTTATTTACATTTTTTGTGTTTTTCTATAATTTTTTATGTTTTTTCTACAATTTTTATTTTTTTGATTTTGTTTTTCAATTTCTATTGTTTCTATAATTTGAAATAATTTTTTATTTTGTTTTCAATTTTGATAATTTTTTATATTTTATGTAATTTATATGTTTTTATGTATTTTATATTGAAAAATATTTTTTGAACTTTTTCCTTTTTTCATGTCTAAATATTAAAACGGTAATATATTAACACCCACTAATTTATTTTGTATATATTTTATATTTTTCTATAAAGGTTAAAATGATAATATATTAACACCTGTTAGTCTATTTAATATCAAGTTAGTGACATGGTGAGTTTAGATACTTTGAAAAGTTGTGGTGAATTTATGAGAAATGCTGAAATCTCATAGTGAGTTTTAGACAATTTCCCATATTTTTTTGATGCATTGCTAAAATCTCCCTTGATGTTTTGCTTCTTCGTGGCAACAAAAAAGTGGGAATCGAGTATAAATTGGGGGTGGTGATTTGTGGATAATAACTAATGCCGAGGATAGGAGGGTGGTCATAATGCAAGGGAAAATGAAGGTAGGAAAAGACATTAAGTGAATGATGATTGATTTGTGGCCAAGAGTCAAAGTATCAATAGGTATCATATCATTTCAGGGTTCGCTGAAATTTTTAATACTAGGAGTTAAAATTTGATGTTTTTAAACTTTAAATAGAACAATTATAGGTGGCATTTGACAAGTCTTTCCACATGATCTTCTGTGCTTCATCAAGCTCGGAAGACCAAAAATCAGGAGATTCAAGTGGAGCTTTCTGGTATATAGCTTTGAAACGCATTTTTAAAAGCCCAATAGATTGAGTTGCATACCAAATGGTCTTTGTCTTTAAAGACAGTACCCCAAAAACTCAATATATCTTTTGGCCATATAGAATGCTAGAAGATCTTTATAAAAAGACTTGCCAAATGGCACTGATAGAGGGTGATTTGGCCTGACCTCGTAGCACAGGGACATGTGTGCGTGACTTGGCTCGACGAACAGCTCAGCCTAACAGCACAACCGTAACTCGACGAGAGGGACCCGCCGAGTCCAACATTGGTCACTCAGCGAGTTAAGCGACTCGCCGAGGACTAGCTCTCGGCCGACCTTGACTCCCACCAAGTGTGGGAGATCCCGAACTCCTCTCAGGGCCCGAGCTCCCCTTGAGACCCGAGCTCCTCCTAAGGGGCCCCGAGCTCTCCCTTCCTAAGAAGGGAGCACCCCGGTTTTTGGCTAAGTGTCCCGAGGGAGAAATACCTCAGGGCAGCATCGTCGAGACTCCTGTTCGAACTTGCTTAAGGCCCGCCTCCAGTGCGGGCACCTCGGCGTACAATAGCTCGGCAGGCTGCAGGGAGATCTACCTGACATTCGTGCCTGCCTGACATCCGTACCTACCGGATCCGGTGGCAGGGCTCGGATCCCTTGCCAGGCGGCGTTTTGCTTGCTAGGTGGTGTTCTATTTGCAGTCTTTGAAAAGCATGGTGCGCCTGTCGAGTCCGTACCTGGCAACAGCAACCTGCACCTGCCACACCTGCCCTGGCAGTAATGGCTAGGGCGGTGGCGGTTATGCCAGATATGGCCGAGCTCCAGTATAAAAGAACCCCAACCCTCACGAGGCAAAGGTATTGAAGCTAGCACTTTCAGCACTCTTAACTCTCTGCATCTTCTTTGAGTTTTCCCTAGAGTTCTAACTTAGCCATCGGAGTGTTCCCTCCGGGAGAGCTCCCCGGGAACCCTTCACCTTCTTCTTCCTCTCAGGTGCCATCTATCACAGATAGGAGCTAACTCTCAGTCAGCTAGGAGTGCCCAGATTGTGCAGCATCATTTGGCGCTATCTGTGAGAACGCTTCAAAAGGCCTTCCTCTAACTTCTGTGAAACTTCCCTCAAAGAACTCACCATCACCATGGCTTCCTCCAGCAACTCCGGACGCCGGAACACCCCAGAGGAACAACTCCAGCTACCCACCGTCTGCATTGGGTAGTTCACCGTCCCCCTCTCCGTGGACAGGGTACCTAGTCTAAATGTGCCCCTGACGGTGGCTCCCATGACCGTTCCATTACCCTCTACCATTGGAACAACCTTTGCTAAACCCACCATCCTCCCTTCAGTGGCCAGCCAAGGTCAGTTTGAAGAGCTGATGCAATGCATGCGAGCCATGCAGGCCCAAATGCAATAGTTCCAGCAACTTCAGTTCCACCAGCAACAAGTGTTGCACCAAGTGTCCCAGTATCAGTATCAGCAACAATTTCCTTCATTCCCTCCCCGACATCTGGCTGCGCAGCCGACCAAGCCTCACCACCATAGTGAACTCCCTTCCCGTTGAGGAGAGACCTCAGCATCGTCTCATGGAAGGAAGGAAAGGCTCCCTACCCCCGCCTCGCGGCCTAAAGTCAGGATGGGGGCCTCCTAGCCGGTCAGGCCGGCGTCACCTCAGCATTCATAGTTCGAACCTCTGCTTGTGGAGAACAGGTTCCAAGTGCTAGCCGACGACCTGGAACAAGGTCCCTCTGTTCGCAGCTAACGATAGTCGTTCCTGCCTCTCTCTAGGCCCATCAAGCTCAGTAACACCGAGGCCAGCAGCACCAACGCTAAGCCAGCCAAGACGTAGCTGAGACATCACCGAGCTCGCCGAACTGCCACCACCCACAGCCTGCCCCGAGCTCAGAGGCAAAGTAGAAATAAGTTTGGAAGAGGTAAAAGCTACACCACTTCTTTCAGTTCCCTCCCCTCTGTCCCGGGAGCTCCTTGCTGTCCCCAAGCCAAGGGACTTTAAGCTCCCCCCACTGGACAAGTACGATGGGTCCTTTGACCCCAATGACCACGTCGATGCCTTCCAGTCCCAGATGCATTTGGCCAGGGCGAGTGAGTCTTGCATGTGCGTGGCCTTCTCCACTACTTTCAAGGGAGTAGCCCGCACCTGGTATTGAAACCTCGCGCGGGGCTCAATAAGGAGTTGGGTGCAGTTCGTGCAGGTCTTCACCTCCCACTTCGTCACCAATAAGAGGTGCCCGAGGACCCAAGAAAGCCTCCTCGGCATAGTCCAAAGAGAAGGAGAGTCCATTCGGAACTACATTAAGTAGTTTAATGATGCTTGCCTGTAGATACCCGACCTAGACCCTGTAGTTCGGCTCACTGCGGCCAAGCGAGGCATTACCCACAAGGAGTTCAGATGGCACGTGGTGGTCAACCAACCCAAGACCATGACCGAGTTCCTCAAACTGACAGATCGGTTCATAGGGACAGAGGAGGAGATCAACCAGAAGGGCGAGTAGGCCCTTGAAAAAAGAAAAAGGGAATCGGAGCCCCCAACTCCAAGTGACAGCAAGAAGAAGAAGGACCTAGCTCGGGGGGCAAAGCCAATCCAGCCTTTTCGAGCTCTGGCAACAGAAAGGGATTATACGCCCCTCAACACAAGGCGGGCCGAGATCCTCATGGCAATCAAGGGCGCCCCATACGTGAAGTGGCCACCTCGGCTTAAGGTCGATCCCAATGATAGAAATAAAAACTTATATTGTAGTTTCCATAGAGATCACGGTCATAGTATCGAAAACTGTAAGAACCTTCGCGACGAGATAGAAGAACTTATCCGTCGCGGGTATCTAAGAAATTTTGTACAACATAATAATAATAATAATAATAATACAAGTAGGCACAGGGAGCAGGGTAAAGAAGCTCTCGAGTCCAGCAAACAAGAAGAACAGCCATAGAGGCAACCTCCCGACAAGAGACCAGTTCGGGGGACCATCCAAGTCATTGTCGGGGGATCAATTGTCGCGGGCTGCACTTCGGCAGCAGCTCGGTCATCAGCCCGCGAGGCCGCCAGGGAAGAGCTTAACCCCCCAAAGTGGCCAAGGATGTAGGAACTGATCTTCTTCACTGAGGACAATGCACGAGGGGTCCATTACCCCCATGATGACACACTCGTCATAAAGATCAAGATCAATGACTTCGAAGTCAGGCGCGTCCTAGTCGATTCGGGCAGCTCGGCAGATATCCTCTTCAAGGCAGCCTTCGATCAGCTTCAGCTAGAAGAAAGCGACCTGAAGCCTGCAAACACTTCACTCGTGGGATTCAGCGGTGAGGAGGTCAGGCCTTTAGGGAGAGCCACTGTACCTGTGGAGGTCGGCACCTGGCCCAACATGGTAAGGCTCAACCACGAGTTCCTAGTGGTCGCGACCCCCTCCCCGTACAACACAATAGTAGGTCGGCCCATCACCCACGCCCTATGAGCAGTAGTCTCCACCTACCATTTGGCGATGAAGTTCCCTACAGACTTCGGAGTTGGAGTGATGCGAGGTGATCAACTCGAGTCCCGCAAGTGCTACGTAGCCGCCCTCAAAGAAAAGGCCAAGGTAGCAGAGGCCTTGAGCTAGAACGACATGTGGAGCAGTTCGCGGAGTGAGCCACACCTACCGAACAGACCATTCTTGTCCCGGCTTTGGCAGAGGATCCAACTCAGGTACTTTAGATCGGCACTTCTATTGAGGAGCCCCATGCAGTCTCAACTGGTAAGTTTCTTACTCGAAAGTTTAGATGTTTTTGCATGGTCAGCGACAGAAATGCCCGGCATAGACCCTAGCATTATAACTCATAGACTCAACACTGATCCTGTAGTTAGGCCCGTTAGACAGAAAAAACGTAACTTAGCCCCAGAGCGATGGAGAGTAGTCGACGAGGAGGTCGAGAAGCTCCTTGCAGCCAATTTTATCAGGGAGGTTCATTACCCGAGCTGGGTGGCCAACCCCGTTCTGGTGAAAAAGGCCAACGGTAAATGGTGCATGTGCGTCGACTACACCGACCTGAACCGAACTTGCCCAAAGGACTACTTCCCACTTCCTAGAATCGACTGTCTGGTGGACGCGACCTCGGGGAACGAGTTGCTGAGCTTTCTGGACGCCTATTCGAGCTATAATCAGATCAGGATGGACCCAGCTGATGAAGAGAAAACTGCTTTCATAACCGAGTTCAGCCTGTACTGTTACAAGGTCATGCCCTTCGGGTTGAAAAACGATGGGGCCACTTTTCAAAGACTTGTAAACAAACTGTTTGAGCCAATAATTGAAAAAAAAGTAGAGTGTTATGTAGGCGACATGGTCGTCAAGATCCAGTTTTCACACGATTTAATACAAGATTTACATTCAGTTTTTAAAATTCTGCGTAAATTTAATATGAAGTTAAATCCAGACAAGTGTGTCTTCGGTGTCACCTCGGGTAAATTCCTAGGATACATCGTTAACCGGCGAGGCATTGAGGCCAACCCGGACAAAATCAAGGCCATCCTACAAATGAGACCACCCCGGAAGTTAAAGGAGGTTCAGAAGCTAAACGGTCAGTTAGCCGCCTTGAGTCGCTTTCTGTCCAAGTCAACAGATCGCTGCCTGCCTTTCTTTAAGGCCATAAAAGGCAAAGGCTTTGAATGGACCAAAGAGTGCCAGCTCGCGTTCGACAAGCTCAAGAGACCCCTCGCCAACATTCTAGTCTTAACCCGACCCGAAGTGGGTGATGTTCTAGAGCTATACCTCTCGGCAAGTGACGAGGTGGTCAGCTCGGTACTAATAAGAGAAGTAGATCGGGTCCAACGTGTTAGATAGTCTTGTATGCCCTTAGCTTCAATCCGATTTGATGTACTTTTGACATTTAGTGTAAATAAATAAAGTGTATGTTTGATTCATGTTGTTTGGTTTAATTTTGTGTAAGACCCTAAAACTGGACACTTATAGAGACTCGTGTTAGTTTTAAATGTTCACAGCCATTGAATAAGTCTGGGGAGATTTATCCTGCCAAGGCTGATACTGGTGTGCCACCAAGTGTTGGGATGGCCTGTCTCGGCCACCAGGGTAAGACCCAAGGCACATGTAGTATGGGATTACTCGAATCCTTGAACCGGACCATATTTCCAGTATTGCCCTGGACCTTGGAGACAGATGGGCAAAACTGGAAAGTTACACCTGACCCCTAGACTCGATTATGATACTTCACTAGGTGTCAGATCTGATTGTCTTTGATATGTCAATCAGTGAGATCCTTGGTGGGGATCAAAACCTGGGTATGTTGGGACAGTCTGAGAATTCATCTGAGTGGGTGATCATAGTGACAGGATCAACCCCTTTGTCGGACAAAGGTAATGATCGGGAATGCACTCTCTCTGATGGAAACCAAACTGCCGGCAGTTGATTTCAATTGTTGGAATTTTGTTTTGCAAAATTAATATATATATATATATATATATATATATATATATATATATATATATATTTGTACGGTTTCAAAATGTTTGCAAATGGTTTTAATTCCTTGGAGCCATGTGAGTGGAGAGTGCGGCACTGTTCCTTGCAGCCGAGGGAGAGGTCCTCTCTTGTCGGGCAGTGCTTGATCATTAAGGGCTGAGAGGTTAAGTGTAAGACCATTTAGGATAGTACCTGAGGGGCTAATCTTTCACCTGCCCACAGTTCCTGGGTTTTTATAAGATGGCTTGGCCTAGGGACCACTTAATGTAAGTGTTGGGCCCATAGGGTCCATGTGATGGGCTCAGGGGTTCACTGAGCTTTTCAGTGAATTCGACTGGGCCGAACCCATGTGGCTGGTGTGTAGATCAATGCTTGGGTCCCACGCCATACAAAGAAGCCCAACTGGGCAGCAGATTGGAGACTAGTTAAACACTGAACACTTAATGGGCCAAAAGCCCATTTCGAGCTGGGCTGATATGATCACCCATCTATGGGGCGAATCTGAGATTAATGCTAGTAAAAGGATTAGGCCTTTAACCTTATCCACTCCAAGAGACCAAATTCAAATTAGATTTGAATCTGGTAACCTCCTGATAAGATCAAGAGTAAGCTAACTTAATCTGCAGATAGGATTAAGATAATCCCCTATCCAAATACTGATTTGGATTGGATAACTCATAATTAGGAGGTTTCTTAATCAAGAAGAAAGAGGAGAAACCCTAAGAGAAATATATCAGATTTTGAACCTAGGGCGTGAGCAGGCAAGAAAACTCCCTGCAAATTGAGATTAGATCTCATACAGACTCCAGAGAGAAGAGAAGCAGTCGCCGCCATTCCCTCTTGCAAGATTTGATCTTTACAGCAATAGGAAGTCAAGAAATCCGTTCTTGACATCAGTCTTGCAAGAAAGATTGAAAAAGATTTGCTGTTCAGAGTTTCTAGAGGGTTCTTGCGAAGGATCCAATGTGTAGGACGCACCCTGCTGGCTCCGTTCCACCCACAGCTGTGTCATCTTCAGCAGGATCGGTTCTTGGTGTCTTCTTTGGGCGTAAACACCAACTTTGGGAGATACTGTTTCTCCGGATCAGGTATAATCCTCCCTTTTTCTTTTTGGTTCAGATCTGGTTCGATTATGGTTCAAATAGAATCCTTGAATATTGTATTCTAAATTTAGGGAATGCGATTCCCAATTGGGAGAAGGTAGGAAAATTTTTGAAATTCGCCCACCCATTTCGCAACCTTTATGGCATCCATTAGATGGATCCTACCATTCTTTCAGTGGTATCAGAGCCACAGGTTCGAATCTTGAACCAAAAGAAAATCAGATCTAAACTTGCGCAGATGGACAGAAGATGTTCTGCCAAGATTTGCATAGATTGTTTTCTTTATTTCAAGAAACTGTTTCTTGTTAAGGGCGATTGATCTGAAATTAATTTTTGTTAAATCCAAAATTTATTTAGAACTTCATTTATTTTGATTTAATGGACTGTTCGAACCTGGAGATCGCAGTGCAGATTGGGCGCAGATGGTCTGCGCACCCTTTTTTCCCTTTTATTCATTTATTTTATTCAATTCGGTCTGTAAATATTTTTTTTTTTATTTTTCTAGACTGATTGTATAGGATTTGATCGAAATGTAATAAATTAATAGAAATAGGATTTCCGTTTTTTATTTTTTCTTGATTGAAGATGAAGGAAGAAGAAGGCGGCGCTGGAGATGTGCAGATGGAGAAATCGCTTTCTGCGATTTGCAGTTTGTGAAACTGCAACCCTAGTGATTAACCTCTGTTTTGCAGGTGGTGCGAATAGTCCATAGTTGATTTGTGATTGCTTAAAATCAAAATTATTAATTTCAGATCTTTCATGAATTAATTCTTGAATTGAAAATCGGTTTCGGACCATTTCGGACCAGATTGGACCAAATCTAGGGTTCGAAGGCGACTATTTTTCAGTCCATTATTCTCACACTTGCTATTTCAAATCTGATGTTCAATTACAAGGGTTAATTCGGCCCACCTGTAAAGCCCAGTTTTAAAAGGTTAAAACTGCAAAAGCCCACTCTTGTGAGAAAAGCTGTATGGGCCGAACTGCTAACTGCGATTCAGCCCATACACCTAGTAGACATTAATTATTAATGTTATGGATTTCAAATGGGCTGTTTAATGGGATTTACAGCAGTTAATTGATTGGATCAATTCTTCCTTTACATGTGATGTTTGGAAGTTTAATGTGTTGCGACCATGGGCCATAAGCACTTAGCCCATGAAGACTCGTTAGTGGCTCTTGTGCGCACCATGGCTGAATGCACATCATTGCCATGGTGTCCCTTAAGGTCATTGGATGACCCCTCCTTACTTGGTGGGCCCCACAACCTTGAAAAGGGATACGTACGGAACCCCTAGCCGATTAAGGCCCACTAGAAATATGACTTTATGAAAGTTAGTGGGAGCCACTTTGGTTTGACCTAAAATTAGAACTAGGGCGTAATTTAGTTCCCTCCAGCAAATATGAGTGCATGTGATAGGGAGATCCATATGATGGACTCTCTAAAGGCCTTCCGTCATTAGCACAATGATGGGTCCTTCAGTAATGAGAAAACGCACCATAAAATTGGGCTATCCATTTGCTGTTGGATCTGTTAGAGTGTTTCATAAGATGATAGGGGCGTCATAGACTGATGTGGGAGGGGCTTCACCAGAAAATGGGAACTCTCTCATGGTACCTTGGCGTAACCTGAATATGATGGGTGAGCACTCACTGGACAGAAAGGTTTACCTAAAAACGGCTCTGAACCTTGTCTAATAGAGGCCAAAGGGAAACTCATTCGATGAGTGGATATGATCCGTCACAGAATGGTGGTGGGGTTATGCAGCTGAAACAGTTGGCTTCACGCACCCCATGTGATTTTCCACATTTCCAGAGACATTTCGTCATCTCCGTCACTGCAAAAGGAGGGAAATCTCAGAGATGAACAAATGGGAATGGAACATAGATTAAAAACCATATCTATGTAGGTAACATGAATCAAACTAAGGTTGTGGACTAACGATTTTGCTGTTTTATCAGAAAATGGCAAACGGTCAATTCGCAAAGCTTCTAGACGATAACAAGCTTAAGGGCCCAAACTATGCCGACTGGTACAAAAATCTTATGCTGGTCCTAACTTCCGAAAAGTTAGATAAGGTAGTGAAAAATCCTGCTCCGGAGCGTCTGGGTGATAGGGCTTCTGAGGCCCGTAGGAGGGATTACCAAGATTGGGAGGATAAGAACTCCCTAGTCCGCTGCTTTGTCATTGCCTCATTGGACAACTCAATACAGAGGCAGTTCGATCAGATCGAACTTGCCAAGGACATATTGGACAGTCTAAAGATAATGTATGAAGAGCATAACCATCCTACTCGACAGAAGGTCCTGAAACTGTTCATGACCGCGCTGATGTCCAAAGGGCAGAAAGTTCATGACCATTGTCTTCGGATGATGGGCTACATTAACGAACTCGAAGCCCTTGGATTCAGGCTAGATCTTGGCACGCAAGTGGATGCCATCCTAAATTCTTTGCCCTCTTCCTTCAATGCGTTCACAATGAACTACAACCTGAATAAGCTGAATGTCAGCGTCTAGTGTCAGACGGCATATGCGACCGAGCTCGTCAAAAAATGCGACAAGTGTCAGAAGCACGCCAACATCCACCACCGACCTGCCGCCGACCTAAAGTACCTCACTAGCCCGTGGCCATTTGCACAATGGGGGATTGACTTACTCGGACCATTCCCACCGGCTACAGGACAAAGGAGGTTCCTAGTGGTGGCAGTTGACTATTTCACAAAGTGGGTCGAAGCTGAACCCCTCACAACAATCACAGCTCGGAATGTGTAGAACTTCTTTTGGAAGAACATAGTGTGTCATTTCGGATTATCTCGGGTACTGATCTCAGACAATGGTAAGCAGTTCCAAGACATTAGATTCCAAAACTGGTGCCGAGACATGGGGATTCAGCAGAACTCCACATCGGTGGCGCACCCTCAAGCAAATGGTCAGACGGAAGTCATGAACAGAGCTATTCTCCACGGACTAAAGGCACGACTAGACCGAGCTAAGGGAATATGGACAAACGAGCTGCCCAGTATATTATGGGCCTATCGTACCATAGAAAAGACTGCCACAGGAGAAACCCCCTTTAACCTCACCTACGGCATCGAAGTAGTCATTCTAGCTGAGATCGAAGTTCCCTTGCTGAGAGTAGAAGCGCATGATGACAGGGCGAATGAAGACGGGCTACGAACCAACCTCGACTTGTTTGAAGAAGTATGGGACCTCGCATACATCAGGACCGTGACCTACCAGCAAAGGGTAGCTCGGTACTATAACGCTAGGGTCAAAAAGCGGACTCTCCGCGTTGGCGACCTGGTTCTCCGTAAGGTTATGGTGCCTGAGCTTGGTGTTGGCAAGCTTAGTCCGAACTGGGAAGGACCCTACCGAGTAAAGTGAGTACTCAGGGAATGAACGCACGAGCTCGAAACCCTGGAAGGGGAACAAGTACCTCGGGCATGGAATATTGTCAACCTAAGGTTGTATTACCTATAAATAACTGAGTAGACCACGAGTCACTCTCAGGGCTTAAGGGCCAAAATGTCGAGCTAACAAAGACCTCAACACAATAAAACTCCGAGAGCAGGCCACGAGTCTCTTAGGGCTCAAGGGTCAAAATGTCGAACTAACAGACTCCGGCATAATAACCTAGCCACCTTTATGACGCGAAAAAATTTTAAGGGGCCACCACAGTACATGACGTATCGAGGGCGCAAGCAGACCGGCAGATTCTGCAACGCTTAGCTCACCTCGGCATACAACCAGAAGACAGTTCGGGCATATGCCTTACTATGCCTTTCCTTGCCTTACTGTGCCTTACTATGACAATATTACCCATAAATCATCGAATTGAGTAGACAATGAGTCGCTCCTAGAGCCTAAAGGCCAACACGTCGAGCTAACTTAAGACCTCGGCGCTATGCATGACTTAACCATCTTGCCAGCATAGGCTTAGTATGCCAAGGACAAAGGCATCTCGGGTACGAACTCCCTAATGCTTAGCTTACCTTGATATACGCTGATAGGGGTAAACACCAACCTAAGTAGCCAAGTAGACAGGTCGGGCACACGCCCTACTATGTCCCCCTCGACGTATGTAGTAAAATCTTACGGTCACTCCTACCAAGTACAGGGAAATGGTTCGGGATGATAGTGGTAAAGGGACACCCACCTCAAGAACTAAACTCGCTAGCTCGACAGCTCGGGGTAAGACAAACACTTCGGCAGAAGAGAATCACACAAACACTTAATAGAATATGTACTTTCATTACATAATATGTGCTTCCATTACAAAAACCTCAGTACAAAGGATCAAGAAAAGGAGAAAGTAAAATTGAGCTCGTAGGCCCAGGGTACAAGGATCACACAACTACTTTGAAAGCTTGTTGACTTCGCTCAGAACCTCTTCAGGGGTGTCAGCCAGGTCGGTAGCACCAGCCTCCTCATCACCGCCCTCCTCTTTGAAGTCTGGGTCGTCCATGGCCTGGCGGGCCATGTCGTCTGTGATCCTCCAAGTGGTGATGGCACTTGTGTCGAGGTCAGGGTATGTATGCCTTATCAACCACCTGCTGAGCTTAAAACCCCTACGGTAGACCTGCGACATCACATCGTCAAACCTAGATGATTTGACGTAGTCGATGACGGCCTGGACCTTCGTCTCTCCGAGAGCTTGATCGAAGATCTCGGTCTTCTCCTTAATATCAGCTTTGAGGTACTCTACCTCATTTTCTAGGGCCCCCTTGGCTTCCTTAAGCTCCTGCACCTCGAGCTGCGAATCCTTCTGACCCGCCTTGAGGCTCTCCACCTCGAGCTTTAAGGCCTCCTGGCCTGCTCTGAGCCCGTTCACCTCAGCCTTCAGCCTGTCCCTCTCATGGGCTAGCTTCTCTTTCTTTGACAGCAGAGCTTCAATGAAGCTCTTCTGAGCTACAACGTCAGCTTTCAACTGATGGATCTTACACCAATCTACCCTCAGATCAGTATGAGCTGCGTGAGATGACTCCTCAGCAGCCAAAGCCCGTTGCAAATGTCTGTTAGACTGAAAGGTCAATGAGTGCACGACAGTGTTCACCTAACAAAAGGAGGTCGGTCAATACCAAAGAGAAGAATGAAAGAATGGGAAAATGATGATTCTTAGAGTATGAACTCACCACCATAGTGTGGGTTGCAGCACGGGCCCCGAGCTGACCAGGGGTGAGATTGGCCCAGTCTGTAACCTCTGCAGGGTAGACAGCCCCTTTACTTTTTTCAAGGCTACACTGGGGGATCAGGATGCTCTCCTCCTCCTCCTGGCTCCCCGAGCTGGACACCGTCGTCTCAGCAGCACGATGAGTCGATTCTTCGAAAGCCTCGGCAGCAGCCCCAACTGGCTCAGTGACCGGCTCTGCCGCCACCTTAGGCTCTTGAGATGGCAAGTCCCCCTCCAAATCTATCACTGGAGGGGAATTAGGGAGCTCAGGTTTTGAGATGGGGCCTGTGGGAGCTCGGGCTTCGAGACGGGAGCCTGTGGGAGCTTGGGCCCCGAAGAAGAACCTTGTGGGAGGTCAGGTTCCGGGGTGGGGGTACTTGGGGGCTCTATGCGCGCCTTATTGGCGGCTCACTTCTTCCTCTTCTTCATTTGGCGAAGGAGCCTCTGACCGGTAATCCTCTCTTCCTCCATTGGACCTACAATAGAGCTCGATGTCAGTAAACTTGAAAACACTTAGCTGATTAAGCGAGACGCCAAGGTAAAAATAGACCTACCTAGGCTCAAACCGGCCTGAATGAGCTTCTCTTCAGCAATGTACTCTTTGTGATCGAACCCAACCTGAGCCCATGAGTGGAGTGTTTCCCTCATCTTTCGATTGAGAATAATGCCGGGGTCTTGGGTAGCCACCCTCCAGCTAGTAAGGAAGGGCCACCCCGTGCTGCTCCGGACTACAAAGTAGTCCTGCTTCTAGGTCAGGACCTTGCTTGGGAGTTTATGTAAGAATTTGAAGCTCAGGTGAGGGGATAGATAGTAAGTCCACTTGTGATCGGGGAGAATGCCCGAGGCGCTCTTCTTTATTGACAAAATGGAGCAAAAGATATCTATATCTAGGGGAAGGTTGTATTCGAAACAAAGGGAGATAGTCCCAACCACGTTTCGGATAGAGTTTGGGTGGAGCTGGTCCAGCATGACGTTAAAGCGTCTCAACACCTCGAGGATAAGGGGGTGAAGAGGGAAACAAAGCCCGTTGACGAGTTGCTCCCTAAAGACCACGATCTCATCCAGACCATGCTCCCAAGGGAAGTTGCTAGTTGGAAGACTATATGTGTATTCCTGAGGTAGGTTGAAGTGCTAGATGAGGTGCTGAAGTCTATCCAGCATTATAGTGGATGGACCGAACTGATCTGGCACCCGACCTCGACGGGAGGTGGATGCCAGCCTGCCCGAGGTCACCCGTGCCTCGTGGGAAGACTGGGCAACAGTGGGGTCACCCTGACCCGAGGTACCCACCTCGGGCTCGTCTAAGAGACTACCCCCGCTAGACATTGAATGAAATGAACTGAAAAGAGAGAAAGGGAGGCTCGGGGACTCACCAAGGAAAAACGCAACAGAACTAGAATTGGACGTGTTAGAAGACCCGAGTTGAAGACTCCAGACGTGAGTTCAAGCTAGATGAAGGATACTTAGTGGCAGAAGAAAAACCAGGGTCCCCCACTATTTATAGCCGCTAGGCCCGGGCGCCAATGATCAAGATCAAAGCAATCTAACGGTTCTCGAAAAAACCGGCTGCGAGGCTCTCGAGGTGAAATTAGTTTAGCGCATTTTTTGGCATTCGCAAAGTCCAGATTGCGTAACATCCGCGCGTGAGTTGTACGCGACCCGAGTTTTTTCCTTCCGATTGAACCGAGCACTAGACCGGCCTGGCCAACGGGTTACCTGACAGGGTGGCATAAGTCCCGAGCCAAATCCACCCGGCTCATCGTGAACTCCCCACGTTGGGTCAGCACCCCCAGCACGGGTAGTGGGGGGCAATTGATGGAGGGTGATTTGGCCCGACCTCGTAGCACAGGGACACGTGTGCATGACCTGGCTCGACGAACAACTCAGCCTAACAGCACAACCGTAACTCGACGAGTGGGACCCGTCGAGTCCAACATTGGTCACTCGGCGGGTTAAGCGACTCGCCGGGGACTAGTGCCCGACCGACCTTGATTCCCACCAAGTGTGGGAGATCCTGAACTCCTCAAAGGGCCCGAGCTCCCCTTGAGACCCAAGCTCCTTCTAAGGGGCCCCAAGCTCTCCCTTCCTAAGAAGGGAGCACCCCGATTTTTGGCTAAGTGTCCCGAGGGAGAAATACCTCGGGGCAGCACCATCGAGACTCCTATTCAAACTTGGTAAAGGCCCGCCTCCAGTGCGGGCACCTCGGCGTACAATAGCTCAGCAGGCTGCAGGGAGATCTGCCTGACATCTGTGCCTGCCTGACATCCGTACCTACTGGATCTGGTGGTAGGGCTCGGATCCCTTACCAGGCGGCGTTCTGCTTGCTAGGCGGTGTTCTGTTTGCCATCTCTGAAAAGCATGGCGCGCCTGTCGAGTCCGTACCTGGCAACAACAGCCTGTGGTAGCAACCTGCACCTGCCACACCTGCCCTGGCAATAATGGCTGGGGTAGTGGCGGTTATGCCAGATATGGCCGAGATCTGGTATAAAAGAACCCCAACCCTCATGAGGCAAAGGTATTGAAGCTAGCACTTTCAGCACTCTTAACTCTTTGCATCTTCTTTGAGTTTTCCCCAGAGTTCTAACTTAGCCATCGAAGTGTTCCCTCCGGGAGAGCTCCCCGAAAACCCTTCACCTTCTTCTTCTTCTCAGGTGCCGTCCATCACAACTAGGAACCAACTTTTAGCCTGCTAGGAGTGCCCAGATTGTGCAGCATCAGGCACCATAGTTATAGACCCAAAAAAGTGTGTCAGTCACCCAAAGCGCATATACATACAAAGTGCATGTATTGGGTGTATCAGATATTTTGAACCTTTTGTGGTTGAAATCTGAATATATCATTTTGATGGTTGAGATTGATTGATCGATCGCAAGAGCTTATTTTGATGGGTATAATTAAAAGAGGTAGTAAGACAAATGAATTAATGAAAATGATGTAAAAACAATAATAGTTATCTAATCTAGAGAAAAAAGAATATAGACAATATAAGTGGAGGTAGGTAGAACTAAGTACTTTGATTATTGTGGAGAAGGTGATGATAATAATAATGGGGTAGAGTTAGTTATAAAGGGGAAGATTAAATAAGTATTATATGAGCAATAGTAGAGCATTCTAGCTTGGCAACAAAATAAAACATGTACAAAAGGCTATATAACGTAATCAAAAGTGAATAGTGAATACACTACTTATTTGTATAGCTAGTGCAATGCATAGATTAAATAGAAATTTGATTAGGTTTGGATTGACAAATTTGAGTTATGACATCAATTTGGGTATTGGCCTGGGTCATGTGTAGGCTTGATTCTTAACTTATATAAAGGGAGGTTTTAATTTTAATTGGTAGCCTTGGCAAAAGAATATATTAAATCGAATAAATTTGTGGTGGGATGCAAGAGGCACTTTTATTCCCAGAAGTTTCTTAACATAAAACGGTAAAATATAAAGACCTCCCCTAAAGTTTTATTTTAACAAAAACCTCCCTTGTAGTTTTGAAAAATTCTACAGTTACCTCCCTTTCATCATTGTCTCAATTCATTATCAAGAAAAAAAATATTATTGTCTCCATAATAAAGACATTGAAGTTACAAAATTATGCTTAATATTTATTAGGAAATCTTTTAATATAATCAAAATGCCAGATTTTCCCTTTTAGACTTCACTCAATCATAACGAGTTTTCAAAATTGAATTATTTTACTCTTTAATTTGACCTAGGGAATTTTTTTTAGTTCAAAATTAAAAGATTTTTGCAGTATTTTAGTAATCTCCATCTAAATTGATAGACATAAGGGTAAACTGGGTATTTTAAAAAATTAATGCATTGGGCCAACATTTTCTAGCTGGGACAATGATGGAAGGGAGGTAACTTCCGGATTTTTCAAAACTACAAGGGAGGTTTTTATATTTTACCCAAAACAAAACAAAACATTCGCAGTTTCAAATGGCAGAAAAAAAAGGCACGAAAAAAATAGTGAGAAATACCTGATTTTTTTTTTCTTTTTGTGACTTTGGTTGCTGCCTTGTCGGTTTCATTCACTATGCAAGAATGTTGATGCTTTTGCAACAAATTGCCACTAGTCACCAGTTTTGTTCACTGTCGTCCAAGGTTATATTCTTTCCATCTCAAAGACAGAGTAAATGAAGATTGGAAAGAAAAAGAAGTTAGAGAAGTGTTGCAAACTGTAAGAGAAAAAGAGGGAAACACAAAAGAAAAAAATGAAACCTTAGGTTGGAATGTTGAATAGGTAACTTAGGACATAAATGTCTTTTTAAAATATTTGTTATTTTTGTTTTATATCAACCACGAATCGTTGTCCAAGTTGAGTGGTTTGACAATTAGTCATTTAGACTGGTCAAGTAATTGGGCCAATTTTTGGGTTAAACAGTTTGATCACCCAGGTAAATAACATTTTTAGAATCTTTGATACATCCCATTATATACATCTTTCTTGTAGCAAATCCACCCCATAGTGGGAGGCGTGTGTAGAATTAGCATGGGAAACAATAGCAATAAGAAATATGGTGGTGGTGGTGGTTGATTATTTTTAAAAGAACCATTAAAGAAACATCAAAGATACACAATCACACCCCACTTACAACAAGATAAGAGATTAATAAGATAGGAAGGGTTAGCAAAATAAACAAATGATTTGGAGTTCCTATCTAATATTAATTAATAGATCATCTAGATGGCTAATAGTAATTAATTGGTCTCAGGAGAATATTTTGATGGCTAAAATTTAAAGGAAAAGATGAAGCATACTACCAAATGGTGAAAATGATATTCCACATAGAAAATTTGAAAGTAGTGGTGATGTTTGGTTTGTTCAATGAATTGAAAGAATTTGTAAAGTCTATCACATGAAGCTATACTTCATCATTTGGCATAAGATCCCATTGATTTGACACCTATTTCCTTTATCTACTATTTTCTTTTTCTCTACTTCATGGGATAGCTCATCCCCTTAAACCTCCAACCCTGATGGTAGTGAAATTTGATGTCAGGTCTCTTCTTCTAGAAAAGATTTGACACTTCTTTAACGGGCTAAATCATTGATTTGATATAATGTATTACATCAATCCATTAAATTAATTAGTTGAAATCCATGGTATATCACTTGGATGTGAAATTAACTACTAATCAATCAAATAGCCTAGATTTTTTGTTGAATTGATACATTATTTGGATTAGGAAGAAAACTCAAAATTTTGAGTATTTAGCTGAGAGAGAAAGAGGATCTCTATTATATCAAGTAGGCAAAGAAGTCCTCCTAAAATCAGTAATCAAAACCATTCTAGCTTATTCTATGTCTTGTTTCCTAATCCCCTAAAAAAATTTGTGGTTCCATGTCAGTCACAAAAATCCTTTTGGTGGGGGACAAAGAAAGTGTATAGAGTGCTAGGATTCAGAGACCCTCATGCTTTTAATCTTGCTTTGTTGGCAAAACTTGCTTGGAGCACAATCGGACTCAGATTGGAAGGAGTACAAATGCAAATGTATAGAGTGCAAAACCTTGTATTTTGTATGTATTTGCTGAAGGGATGAGAGATCCATCCCATGGACGCCCAAAAATTGCGGAATAAGGGGCGAATTTCAAAAATTTTTCTCTCCCTTCAACTGGGAATCACATTCCCTATTTAGAAAATCATATTTTCAAGGATCATTCTTGAACCTTAAACTGAACCAGATCTGAACCAAAAGGAGTAGGAGAGGATTGTACATGATCCGGAGAAAAGTATCTCCCAACGAAGGTGTTCACGCCCAAGGAAGGATCCGAAAACTGCTCCCACTGAAGATGGCGCAGTGCAGGATGGAGCAGAATCAATAGTGTTCTTGTCCAAGAACTCTGTCCTTCGCAAGAATCAACAGGATGGTTCGTGAGCATAGCTTCCTTTCAATCATTTCTCAAAGAACTGATGTCAAGATCCAATCTTGACTTCTCCCACAACTGGAGATCGAACTAGCAAACAGGGCGGCAAGAACAGGGAGGTGGCAAGAGAGTATTCGCAGGGTGCAGAATTCTCTCTTCTTGATTTCAGCACTAAAGAAAATCTGATGTGTGTCTCCTAAAGGCTGCCGCCCCCTTCTTCTTTTGTTAACCTAAAAAGATCAGCTCCTAATCTCATTAGGAGCTGCTTATCCAAATCATATTTGGATCAGCCTTCTCTTCAGGTGATAAGGATAAACCCTTATCTTATCTGTAGATTAGATTAGTTTTCTCCTAATCTCATTAGGAGGTTTCTAGATCTGAATCACATTCAGATCTGGACTCTCTGAGTGGATAGGGTCAAGACCCTATCCTATCTGCTAATCCATCTCAGAATTCGCCCCATTATTAACTAAATAAATAGCCCAGTTCGAAATGGGCTTTAGGCCCATTAAGCTTATGTACTCACTTAACCTTCCCAACTGCTGCCCAGTTGGGCTTCCTTGTATGGCGTGGGACCCAATCATTGATCTACACATCAGCCACATGGGTTCAGCCCAGCCTTTATTACAAGGCCTAGCCGAATACACTGTTATGGACAGTGCACCCCCTGAAACCCATCGAATGGGCTCTATGGGCCCAACACTTACCCTAAGTGGTCCCTGGGCCAAGCCACCTTGTAACACCCAGGGACTGTGGGCAGATGCAAGATTAGCCCATTAGGTATTATCCTCAATGGTCTTACACTTAACCTCTCAGCCCATAATGATCACACATTGCCCGACAAGAGAGGACCTTTCCCTCGGCTGCAAGGAACAGTGTTGCACTCTCCACTTATATGGATCCCGGGAATTAAAACATTCTTGAAAACATTTTAGAAACCATAATATATATACTTTTATATCTCATATAAAATATACTTTGCAAAACAAATCTCAACGGTTGAAATCGGCTGCCAGCAGTCTTGGTTTCCATCATCACTTTCTAAAAGCAAATCCAAATGGTAGAGATTCTTGGGGTTGAAGGAGTGTAATGGAGAGAAAAAGGGTTCTTAGTAAAGGAATCCTTTGGAAAGTAAATAAGGGAACTAGAATTAGTGTGAAGAATGATCCTTGGATTCCTAGAGTTGAAGATTTCAAACCTCATGGTCTGAGTCTAGCCTCTTATCTAAATCTTAAAGTTGTTGATCTTATGGATCAGTCTAGAAGATGTTGGGATGTAGTAATGGTTACCCCTGGCGGCACAGGAACCGGCTCCAGCCAGGGCGGCTCATACCACTCACCCACTTCCCGCTGGGGGCCAATCCCAAGCCGCCTTGGCGTGACTTTGGGCTGCCGAGGCTACTATTGGAGATAGCCCAAAATAGGGGCAGTACTCCGGATATCATGGAAGATATTTTGAGTACTTTACCCAATAGGAGCGATAATTGAAGAATCAAAATTGGACCTAATCCAACAGATTGAGAATGTAGTCAAAGAAGGGGCAGTCATCAAATCAACTATGTTGATTTGAGTTTAATGACTAAATGGATCATTGATTATCAAGAAAATGAGCACCCCCCAAATCTATTCTATATCCTAAAACTGCGAAGAAAACTATAGGACAATAAGCAACAGCTTGAACACGTCAGTGCGTAAGCATGCGAAGAACAATTGGGGCCTATGCTATGGTGTCGTAAGGAAGCTAACAAGGTTGCCCATATGGTAGCTAAATTTGGTTTGAAGAAAAATCTCTGGTGGTTTGTTGTTGTTCCTCTTTGTTGTTCTGTTGAGATCAAAGAAGTTTTGGACTCTGTTACTGATGAAGGATAATTTGACCTGACCTACTGAGATGATGACACGTGGACCTGACTCAGCACGAGCAATAGCTCAGCAGCCTGGCTTGACCGTGACCAAGAAACGAGTCTGTAGAACAGCTCGCTACGTCATAGCTCTCTATAGGGGGAGCTTGTTACAACCAGGTCCCCCGAGCTACTGAGAAGGGAATACTCCAAGATTATTTCAGCTCCCGAGCTAGGGAAACTAGCTCGCTCCAGCACTTGGGCAGAAGAACTGCCCCAAAAACCAACCTTGATGAGGGTCACCTCGAAGTACCCCTAAGAGCTTGCTACAAAGTAGCTCGCAACAAGGATAGCTTGCTATGAAGTAACTTGCGACTGTGATGCGACGCTCTCAGGAAGCTTCCATCTGACAAGACCATACTCGTCAGACTGCGCCACGTCTCACGACTGACGGCGCAGTCCCTGCCCGATTGACAGTCTGCCCCACGTCTCTTGACAGATGGTGGCGTGCCTGTCCCTTCGAAGACGTGTCACTCAGCCATGCGGGTAGTACATTGTAACAATCACCTGCACAGCCCTGGCAGGTAACGGCTATGACAAGAGCCCAGTGGCGGTTATGCCTGATTTGACAAGAACGCCCCTATAAAAGCCCTTTAAGCAGAGAGACAAACACTCTCTCGAATTAGATCTGAACTTGCACTCTTACTTGCTCACGAGCTAATCTTGAGACATAGTGATCCAGTGCGATCTACACTCTTAGCCTTTTATACTCTCTCTTCTTCCTCCCTAGCGTTCTAACTTAAGCTTCGGAGTATTCCCGCTGGGCAAATCCCCGGGAATCCTTCTTCATCTTCTCAGGTGTCGTTCGTTGCCAACAAGGAGCCAGTCAGCAGCCAGCTAGGAGTGCTCAGATCGTCCAGCATCATTTGGCGTCGTCTGTGGGAAACGCTTTTAAAAGCCTTCCTCCAAACTTTTACAACACCTTCTTCCAAAAACATAGCATTCTTCATGGCTTCTTCCAGCAATGCCGGACGTGGCAATAGCTAGAATGCTTCTGGGGAGCAACCCCAGCTTCCTACTGTCTGCATCGGACTGTTTACCATCCCCCTCTTTGTGGACGGAGTCCCCAGTTTGAATGTGCCTCTTACAGTGGCACCCGTCGTTGCTCCGCTCCCTTCTATAGTAGGTGCATCCTTTGCTGAACCCTCGGTTGTGCCCCCGACGGCCAACCCGAACCAACTGGAAGACTTGGTGCAATGCATGCGGGCCATGCAGGCTCAAATGCAACAGTTCCAACAATTTCAACTCTACCAACAACAAGTGCTGCACCAGGTTTCCCAGTACCAGTACCAACAGCAGTTTCCCTCTCTGCCTCAGGCCCAACTGTCGCTTCCCCCTCGGCACCCGGCCACGAAGCAGGCCAAGCCAACCTGCCGGAGTGAGCGGCCTCGTCAGGGAGAAGCTTCCCAGGTCCAGGATCCAGCAAAGTGCCACGCCTCTTCCTGTAGCAAGAAGGAGAGGCCGGCTACCCCCTCAGCACCCGCCTCGTAGCCTATGGGCAGGTCAGGGGCCTCTCACCCATCGAAGCCCGTGTCACCACAGCCTTTGTAGTTCGAGCTCCCGTTAGCGGACAACTCGTTCGAGGTCCTGGCACTGGGCCACAGATAGGGCCCTTCGGTCCAGAGTCGTCACCAGTGGTCCGAGCCTATCGAGCTCGGCAACACCGAAGCATCGAGCACCAACGCTGAGCCAGCAAAGCAGCAGCGAAGACGCCGACGAGCTTGCCGAACTACTTCTAGAGCCTCTCCCGAGCTCAAAGGAAAATAGGAGGTATGCTCAGCAGAAGTGAAAGCTACCCCCCTCCTCTCGGTTTTTTCCCCGCTATCTCCAGAACTCCTTGCTATCCCCATGGCAAAGGATTTCAAGCTCCCTCCTCTAGACAAGTATGATGGGTCTTTCGATCCAAATGACCATGTGGACGCCTTCCAGTCCCAGATGCACCTGGCACAAGCCAGCGAGTCCTGCATGTGCGTGGCCTTTTCCACTACCTTCAAAGGAGTGGCCTGCACCTGGTACCAAAACCTCGTGCCCAACTGGATAAGAAGTTGGGCGCAGTTCATGCAGGTTTTCACCTCCCACTTCGTCACCAGCAAGAGGTGCCTGCAAACTCAAGAGAGACTCCTCGGCATAGTGCAAAAGGAAGGGGAGTCCATCCAGAGCTACATCAAGCAGCTCAATGACACTTGTTTGCAGATACCCGACCTGGATCCCGTAGTTCGCCTCTCAATAGCCAAGCGTGGTATCACTCATAAGGAGTTCAAGTGGCACGTAGTTGTCAACCAACCCAAAACCGTAACCGAGTTCCTTAAGCTCGCGGATTGGTTTATTGGGACTGAGGTGGAGATGAACCAGAAGGGTGAGCAGGCCCCAGAAAAAAGAAAGAGGAGCCAGAACCCCCGTCTCAGGGCGACGGCAGGAAGAAGAAGGACATAACTCGGGGGGCGAGGCCAGTTCAGCCCTCCCGAGCTCCAGCAGCAGAAAGGGACTACATGCCCCTCAACACAAAACGAGCTGAGATCCTCATGGCGATCAAGGACGCTTCATATGTGAAGTGGCCACCTCGGCTGAAGGCCGACCCTAGCACCCGAAATAAAAATTTGTATTGTAGTTTTCATAAAGATCACGGTCATTGTACCGAAAGTTGTAAAAACCTCCGTGATGAGATAGAAGAGCTCATCCGTCGTGGATATTTACGAAATTTTGTGCAAAATGATAATAATAATAATAATAAAGCAGGTCGACAAGGGGAGCAAAGTAGAGGCGCTCCCGAGTCCAGCATGCAAGTAGAGCAACCGCAGAAGCAGCCCCCCGAGGAGAGACCAGTTTGGGGGATCATCCATGTTATAGTCGGAGGCTCAATCGTGGCGGGCTGCACCTCAGTAGGAGCTCGCACGTCAGCTCGCGAGACCGACAAGGAGGGGCAGAATCCCCGAAGCGACCAAGGACAGAAGACCCCATCTTCTTCATAGAGGACGATGCACGTGGGGTCCACTACCCCATGACGATGCGCTCGTCATAAAGGTGAAGATCAATGACTTCGAAGTCAAGAGAGTCCTCGTCGATTCAGGTAGCTCGGCAGACATCCTCTTCAAAGTGGCCTTCGACAAACTTCAGCTTTAGGAGAGCGACTTAAAGCCCACGAACACTCCCCTGTTGGGCTTCAACGGAGAGGAAGTTCGGCCCCTAGGAAGGGTGACAATACCTGTGGAAGTTGGCACCTGGCCTAGCATTGTGAGGCTCAACCACGACTTCTTGGTGGTCGCAACCCTCTCCCCATACAATGCCATAGTAGGTCGGCTGATTACCCATGCTTTACGGACTGTGGTGTCCACCTACTACTTGGCCATGAAGTTACCCACAGACTTTGGCATCGGGGTAGCGCGAGGTGACCAGCTTGAGTCTCGCAAATGCTATGTCGCCGCCCTCAAGGGAAAAGCCAAGGTGGCCAACAACCTCGAGCTGGAGCGACCTACGGAGCAGAGTGAGGAGCGAGTTGTGCCTACGGAAGAGACCATCTCTATCCCAACCTTGGCAGAGGACCCTGCCCGAACACTTCAGATTGGTGCTTTCATCGAGGAGCCTTAGCGGTCCGAACTGGTACACTTTCTACTTAAGAATTTAGATGTTTTTTCTTGGTCCGTGGCCGAAATGCCCGGCATAGACCCCAGTATCATAACTCATAAGCTAATATTGATCTTGTAGTTAGGCTCGTTTGATAGAAGAATCGCAACTTAGCCCCAGAGTGGTGGAGGGTAGTCGATGAGGAGGTCGGGAAGCTCCTTGTAGCCAATTTTATCAAGGAAGTTCATTACCCGAGCTCGGTGGCCAACCCTGTTCTGGTGAAAAAGGCTAACGGTAAATGGCGCATGTGCGTCGACTACACCAACTTGAACCGAGCTTGCCCAAAGGACAGCTTCCCACTCCCTAGAATTGACTGCCTAGTGGACGCGACCTCGGGGCATGAGTTGCTGAGCTTTCAAGACGCCTACTCGGGCTACAATCAGATCAGGATGGACCCAGCCGATGAAGAGAAAACTGCCTTCATAACTGAGCTCGGCCTGTACTGTTACAAGGTCATGCCCTTCAGATTAAAAAATGCCGGGGCAACCTTCCAAAGACTTGTAAATAAACTGTTTGAGCCATTGATTGGCCAAAAGGTGGAATGTTATGTAGACGACATGGTTGTCAAAACCCAGCTTTCTTGCAACTTAATACAAGACTTGAACTTAGTTTTTGAAATTCTGCGCAAATTCAATATGAAGTTGAACCTGAATAAGTGTGCCTTTGGAGTCACCTCGGGTAAATTCTTGGGGTACATTGTGAACTGGTGCGGTATTGAGGCCAATCTGGGCAAAATAAAGGCCATCTTAGTCATGCAACCACCCCGGAAAATGAAGGAGGTTCAGAGGTTGAATGGCCGAATAGCCGCCTTGAGCCGCTTCATGTCCAAGTCGGCAGATCGTTGCCTGCCTTTATTTAAGGCAATTAAAAGCAAAGGGTTCGAATAGACCCAAGATTGTCAGCTCGCGTTTGACGAGCTCAAAATGTACCTCGCTAGTATACCGGTCTTAACCCGGCCCGAAGAGGGTGATGTTTTAGAGCTGTACCTCTCAGCAAGTGACGAAGTGGTCAGCTCGGTACTAATAAAAAAAGTAGATCGGGTCCAACAACCTCTCTACTATGTTAGCAAAGTGCTGTAGGGAGAAGAGACAAGATACCTAGAGATAGAAAAACTGGCCTACGCACTGGTTATCGCAGCTCGAAATCTCCACCCGTACTTCCAAGCTCACATTGTTATCATCATCACCGACAAACCTCTGAGGCAAGTCTTACTCAAGCCCGAGGTCTCCGGTCGACTGACGAAGTGGTCTGTTGAGCTCAGCAAGTACGATCTCCAATATAAGCCGCTGACTGCTATTAAAGCCCAAGCCTTAGCAAATTTCATTGCAGAATGCACTTTCAGCTCCAAAGTCCCCAGGCTGGTTGAGCACGAGGCCCCCAGTTCGGGCGAGCTCAAAGCTTCCAGGCCAGTTGAGTCTGAGCACCATGAGGTTGCAGCCAGTGCGGCATCTCTCCTAGTTAGGCCAAGTGTGAACTGGGATGAGGAGCCCTGGATCCTTCACGTAGATGGCTCCTCAAACCAGCAGGGCAGCAAAGCCGGAATAGTCCTGCACGACCTAAGTGGCACAAAGTTGGAGTACGCACTGTGCTTCGAGTTCACGACATCCAACAATGAAGCGGAGTACGAAGCGTTGATAGCCAGGCTAGCTCTAGCCAAAGAAATGAAAGCCAAGCACATCATCATCTGCAGCGACTCCCAGCTCGTGGTCAATCAGGTCATAGGAGAGTACGAAGCTCGCGAACCAAATATGATTGCATACTTAGCCAAAGTGCAGGAGGCCCTGCTCAACTTCCAGTCATACTTCATCAGGCAAATCCCAAGGTCAGAGAACGCTGGGGCCGACGCCCTGTCCCGGTTAGCCTTTACCAATGATAATACCATGAGAACCGTGTACATAGAGAATTTGCCTCGGCCTAGCATTCTCGGGGAGGGGGGGGGGCAGAGGAGGTCGCCCTTGTTGTTCAAGCAGAGTCGAGCTAGATTGACTTGCTTGCGAGCTTCCTGCTACATGGGACCCTCCCTATAGATCGCAACACCGCTAGAAGGGTAGAGCGTTCGGTTGCCAAATATGTCATAATAGACGAACGGCTATACCGAAGATCCTACATGCTCCCCTACCTGCGTTACTTGCGACCTATCGAAGTCGAGCTCGTACTACGCGACACTCATGATGGTCTATGCGGCGGACACTTGGGGGGTAGGGCCCTCGCCCAAAAACCACTATGACAGGGATACTACTGGCCGACAATGAACGCAGATGCCATTGAGCTCATCAGAAAGTGTGACAAGTGCCAGAGGCATGCCAACATTCACCATCAGCCCGCTGCCGATCTCGAGTATCTCACTAGCCCGTGGCCTTTTGCGCAGTGGGGCATCGATATACTTGGACCGTTTCCACTAGAAACAGTCTAGAGGAAGTTCCTACTGGTCGCAGTGGATTATTTCACCAAGTGGGTAAAAGCCAAACCCCTTGTAACAATCACAGCCTGAAACGTTCTGAACTTCTTTTGGAAGAACATAGTGTGCCACTTCGGGTTACCTCGGGTATTGATTTCTGATAATGGTAAGCAGTTCGAGGACATTAAATTTCAGAACTGGTGCCAAGACATGGGAATCCAACAGAACTTCACTTCGGTCGCACATCCTCAAGCAAACGGTCAAGCAGAGGTTACGAACAGAGCTATTCTTCGTGGACTCAAAGTGCGCCTAGACCGAGCTAAAGGACTGTGGGCAGACGAGCTACCCAGCGTTCTATGGGCTTACCAAACCACAGAGAAGACCGCCACAGGAGAAACCCCCTTCAACCTCACCTATGGCACCAAAGCAGTCATTCCAGCTGAGATTGAGGTTCCCTCACTACGACTGGAAGCATATGACGACAAGGCAAATGAAGACGAGCTACGTACCAACCTCGACCTACTCGATGAAGTAAGGGACCTTGCATATATCAGGACCACAACTTATCAACAAAGAGTAGCTCGGTACTATAACGCCAGGGTCAAGAAGCAGAATCTCCGTGTTGGCGACCTGGTCCTTCGAAAAGCTATGGTACCTGAGCCCGGCATTGGTAAGCTCAGACCGAATTGGGAAGAACCTTACCGAGTGAAACGAGTTCTCGGGGAAGGAACATACGAGCTCGAAACCCTTGAAGGTAAACAAGTACCTCGGGCATGGAATATTGTCAACTTAAGGCAATATTACCTATAACTACTGAGTAGACCATGAGTCACTCCCAGAGCCTAAGGGCTAAAATGCCGAGTTAATATGACCTCGGCGCAACAAGACCCAGTCGCCTACATGGCATGGGCAAACTTCAAGGGTAGACTACAAGTCACCCCCTCAACCTAAGTGCCAAAATACCGAGCTAACTGAGACCTCGATATCAAGAAAGACAACCACTTCAGCGGTGAAGGCAAAGTATGAAGTATCAGAGGCATAAGCAGCTCGGGTCTAAACCCACGAAGCATAGCTCGTCTCAGTACGTTGGTTGAACTAAGGAATAACTAACAAATGCATAGTTCGGGCACACATGGTAATCACTTCGCGGTACACCATAGAGATGCCTCAAACATTAAATGACAGCTCGGGCATGTAGCTCAAGTGATGAAATCGCTTTAGCAAAAATAAAGGGAGCACACCATGCTTAGAAGAAAAAGAAAGGAGTTTCATTACCATTTCAAAAAAAAAAAAAGAAGAAACACACCGAGCAGAACAGCTCGAGCAAGTTCAGTAGAAGGTAAAAAGGGCACAACCACCCAACATGATCTTTTCAAGACCGGGTTTATGGCACCCGGGAGCCACCGGAAATTAGAGTAGAAAATCGACGCCGCCAGCCTTAGGGGTCCACCTCCACCACCTCGTCCTCTTCCTCCGGGGAGTCAGATTCTTCCTCCTCCGCCTGGTCCGCCGTCTCGGGAGACAATCCCTTTATAGTGATGCCGTCAAGGTTGAGCCCGGAAAATTTCTTTTGGACCAACCAGCGGCAAAGCTTGAATCCGGTGCGGTACGAGCTTGAGCCATACTCCACCTAGAGGTTGTGATACTCCTAGGAGTCCTTGAAGTCCCAGACCGCTCTCTCCCGCTCGGCCTCCACCATGTTGTCGAAGTTCCGAGTTTGGTCCAGAAGAGTGGACTCCAAGTCCCGAACCTATAGGCGAAGGAGCTCCCTCTCCGCTCCCACCCTTGACGACTCCTCCTTGTAGCGCGCACTCTCTTCAGAAAGCCTGGCAATTTGCGCCTCCTGGTATCGGACGAGCAGCAACTGCGACTCGCTCCCCTTGCGAGTGTGAAGGAGCTCGCCTCGAGTTCAGTCAAGCTCGCCCTGGAGCTTCTGAATGATGACTTTCTGGTTACGAACGTCGCCGGAGTGGACGTGCGTCTGGAGGGCCTTGGCGTGGATGGTAGTGTTCACCTGTCAACAAGAGACTAGAGTCAAAAGACAACAAAAGGAAGCGAAAGATGAAAAGAAGAGAAGGACAGCTTACCACCATACAGTGAGAGGCGGCGAGCGTGACAAGATCCCTAGGCTCCATCGCCCCCCACTTAGCGACCTCTTCATTGCAGATCGCCCTTCGGCTCCACCGACGAGCCACAACGAAGTCATTCATACCCTCCCAGTTCCCCACTTGGAACCGCGGGTAGAGAAATGGCTGAGAAGGACCTGGAGGGACCACCCCTTGCTGCGGGAGCTCGCCCTCCTCGAGATTGACCCCACCAGCACCTCCTTCAGATGGAGGCGGCGGAACTTCAGGCAGCGGAGAGGTGAAGTCTGGCTCAGTAGACCCGAACTCGGTACCCCCAGAGGTGGGAGTCCGGTTGGGGTGCGACCTCTTCACTTTGCGCTTCTAGTTGCTCGAAAGAAGGCGACGCGAATCCACACCAGACATGATGGCTGCCAAAAAAGAAACCACAAGATATCAGTTCGGTAAAGAACAAAGTACATGTATATACACAATATTACTACAAGACACTATGCTACCTAAAAAGACAACCTACCCGGACTCAGGTCGGCCTGCATGAGCTTCTCTTCAGTCAAGTAGTCCGAACAGAGGAAGCCTACCGATGCCCAGGACAGCATCGTTCTCCGAGTTTCGGGGTCCAGCTCGGCCCCGGGGTCCTGGATGGTGCCCCTCCAAGAAGTGGGGAAGGGCCACCCCTTGGGGTTATGGACCACAAAATAATCCCGCTTCCAGGTGGGAATCTTATTCGGTAGCTCATACAAGAGCTTATAGCCGCGACAGGGAGAGAGGTAGTAAAAGCGCCTCTCTGGCGGAACCCCGAGAGTGGCATTTTTTATACAAAGAATAGAGGCAAAAATGTCAAGGTTCATGGGAAGACAATACTCATAACACAAAGATATAGTCCCAATCATGTTTCGAATAGCGTTGGAATGAAGCTGATCGATGGTGATGTTAAAATGGTTTAGCACCTCCACTATTAAAGGGTGCAGAGGAAGACGCAGGCCAGCCTCGAGCTGTTCCTGGAAGATAACTATATCGTTGGGACCATGCTCCCAAGGGAAGTTGGCAGTGGGGAGGCTGTAGACCAGGTCCCCAGGGAGGTGAAAATAACAGATTAGAGACCTGACTCTCTCCACCGTCATGGAAGAAGGGCCGAAAGTGTCAGGCTCCCTCCCCCGGGAAGTAGATGCTACATCACCGAAGGTCTCCCGAGCCTCCGGGACCTGCTCCCAAGCTCCCCAAGAGCTCGAGGGAGCATCATCGTCCTGGTTATCACCCCGGTGGTAGGTGTGGAATGGTTACCCAGACATGGTTGACAGTGATTGGGACTCACTGGAAAAGATGAAATGAAGTAAACTGAGGAACTCGGGTAGACTAAATGAATGCACGACCTCAGAATCTGAAGGAAGCAAGATGGCATGAAAGGAAATGAGGCCCAGAGGGTCCTCCTATTTATAGTCACTGTGCCCCCGAATCAACGGCCCAGATCAAAGCAGATATGACGGTTCGCAGTCAAGCTGACCACAGGCCTTCTGAAATCGAAATGTGACTGGTTGCACGTATCCCATGATTGGGATAATGATGGCTGCACGACATCCAAAGTTAAGAGCCGCTTCAGCACGTTTTCGGTATTCAAAAAGTTAGAAAATCCCCTGATTCCCGCGCAGGCATTTAATATGAGCAGTCAATCAAGTTTGAATTTTGGTCAAATCAATCCGTCACACTCCATGAACTCCTCACGCTAAGGAAACACTCTTAGCCCGAGGAGTGGGGGGCAATTGATGAAGGATGATTTGACCCGACCTACTGAGATGATGACACGTGGACCTGACTCAGCACGAGAACAACTCAGCAGCCTAGCTTGACCGCGACCAAGAAATGAGTCTATAGAACAGCTCGCTACTCTACCCAAAAAGAGTAGGAGAGGATTATACCTGATACGGAGAAATAATATCTTCCAATGAATGTGTTCATGCCCAAGGAAGGATCCAAAGACTGCTCCCACTGAAGATGGCGCAGTGTAGGATGGAGTAGAATCAGTAGTATTCTTCTCCAAGAATTCTGTCCTTCGCAAGAAACAGCATAATGGCACGTGAGCACAGCTTCCTATCAATTCTTTCTCAAAGAACTGATGTCAAGATCGAATCTTGACTTCTCCCACAACTGGAGATCGAACTGGATGTCTGACGGCTACAGGAAAGAGGCGGCAAGAAAGATCTTTGCAGGGATTGCAGAAATCTTTCTTCTGTGATTTTTTGCTCTAAAGAGGATCTGATTATCTGATTCTTCTAAAGGCTGCCGCCCCCTCCTTCTTTTGTTAACCTAAAAGATCAGTTCCTAATCCAATTAGGAGCTGTTTATCCAAATCATATTTGGATCAGCCCTCTCTTTAGGTGATAAGGATAAACCCTTATCTTATCCGCAGATTAGATTAGCTTTCTCCTAATCTCATTAGGAGGTTTCTAGATCTGAATCACATTCAGATCTGGACTCTCTGAGTGGATAGGGTCAAGACCCTATCCTATCTGCTAATCCATCTCAGAATTCACCCCATAATTAACTAATTAAATAGCCCAGTTCGAAATGGGCTTTAGACCCATTAAGCTTATGTGCTCACTTAACCTTCCTAACTGCTGCCCAATTGGGCTTCCTTGTATGGCGTGGGACCTAAGCATTGATCTACACATCAGCCACATGGGTTCGGCCCAGCCTTTGTTACAAGGCCTGGCCGAATACACTGTTATGGACAGTGCACCCCCTGAAACCCATCAAATGGGCTCTATGGGCCCAACACTTACCCTAAATGGTCCTTGGGCTAAGCCACCTTGTAACACCCAGGAACTGTGGGCAAATGCAAGATTAGCTCATCAGGTATTACTCTCAATGGTCTTACACATAACCTCTCAGCCCATAATGATCATACACTGCCCGACAAGAGAGGACCTCTCCCTCGGCTGCAAGGAACAGTGTTGCACTCTCTACCTATATGGATCTTGGGAATTAAAACCTTCTTGCAAACATTTTAGAAACCATAATATATATACTTTTATATCTCATATAAAATATACTTTGCAAAACAAATCTCAATGATTGAAATCGGCTACCGAGAGTCTTGGTTTCCATCAGTGAGAGTGCATCCCCGATCATTACCTTTGTCTGACAAAGGGGCTAATCCTGTCACTATGATCACCCACTCAGATGAATTCTCAGACTGTCCCAACATACCCAGGTTTTGACCCCCGCTAAGGATCTCACTGATTGGTACATCAAAGACAGCCCAATCCGACACCTAGTGCAGTATCATAATCGAGTCAAGGGGTCGGGTGTAACTTTCCAGTTTTGCCCATCTATCTCCAAGGTCCCGGGCAATACTGGAAATCTGGTCCAGTTCATAGATTCAATTAATCCTACACTGTATGTGCCTAGGGTCTCACCCTGGCAGCTGAGACAGTCCACCCCAACCGACTTGGTGGCACCACAGTGTCAGCCTTATCAGGATAGGTCTCCCCAGACCGACCCATTGGCTGTGAACATTCTAAACTAACACGAGTCTCATTAAGTGTCCAGTTTAAGGGTATTACACAGAAACATACCAAGGGAACATGAATCAAATATGCACTTTTATTCATTTACAATAAACTCATAAAGTACATCATTCTGATTGAAGCTAAGGGCATACAAAACTGTCTAACACTTGCCAAGTTGATGGTGTCCCAAACTGGTGACCTGGTACAGGCGCTGACCTAGCGACTTGGCGACCAGCCTTTATGCTGAACTAACGACCCAACTAGCAGGACAACA
Source organism: Nelumbo nucifera (assembly GCF_055504915.1). Classification (NCBI taxonomy): domain Eukaryota; kingdom Viridiplantae; phylum Streptophyta; class Magnoliopsida; order Proteales; family Nelumbonaceae; genus Nelumbo; species Nelumbo nucifera. The sequence continues at coordinate 138,659,366 of NC_142649.1, read as the reverse complement.
GCTCAGCCTGACACACCAAGTCCGCAACGGATCGAGCTCGGATAACCAGACCATCTCGGGACAAGACCTCGTCGGGACAAGTCTACCTCAGGACGAGTATACCTCGGGGCAAGGTCACATCCAGACCACATCGGTCCTAAGGCATTTCAGCATTCATATCAGGTCAGATCTAATGAGCATGAGCTCAGGCAATGCTGACCGACCACCGCCTGGCAACCCCGGAGATCTCGTCACCATACTCCATGTCTTACGGGATCATACCTTGTAATGGATAAATATCATCTCCCCCCTCCCTGATTCAAGCGGAAATGGTCGGCCTTATCGGTTGGTAGCGTTATCCCCAACTAACATGGAAACGGATCCTGTCGCAGCGAGAATTCTGGAACTACTCCACCGAACCCGCAAGGACTCCAGTATATAAAGGCTTCACCCCCTAGGGGTGAAGAGTAGGCGTAATCTCTGCTCTCTAGCTCTCTCACAATCTAATATCATTTTTAGCTCGCAACCAAGTGCTAACTTAAGCATCGGAGCGACTCCGCCGGGTTCTCTTGTTCATCTCTTGCAGGTTCATCGAGCCCGTCATTGCTGGTAGCCAGATCATCTCCTATAGGGAGCAGTTGGATTGCGCTACATCATTTGGTGCCGTCTGTGGGAAACGCTACAAAAAGCTAAGTTCTCATCCTCTAAAAGGCTAAATCCTCTTCTTCCAGAAGGCTAAGTCCTCACTTTTAGAAACTAAAGCTCTCGTTTTATAGTTTCCATTTTTTATGAACTCAAAGACTATGTAGGAAGTTGATAGCTAACAGATTAAGTAGCTCTACCAATTTTTTTTCAATTCGGATAAAGCCTCATCAGTCCTCTTCGTGAGGTCCCCTCTACAAAGATGAGCTCTTCGTGGCATATATAGGAGTTGGTGGCCAACAGACTGCATGGACGCCCTTGCTGGTCGAGCCTTCCAAGGCTCCTGTGCGAGCTGACAACCTAAATTTAGTAGTGCTGCCCCCATAGGTCGGGCTCCTAGTTGCTTCTTGTAGGAGTGGGTGACCGGCGTCACGAGGCTGATGCAGTGCAGACATAGCACTAAAGTATCGAACTGGCGAAGACCTCAGTACCACATAAGACCCAGTCGCCTCTTCGGCATGGGCAAGATCAAGGAGAGTGAACTGCGAGTCGCTCCTAGAGCCTTAGGGCCAAAATACCGACTAGCAAAGACCTCCTCACCACATAAGACCCAGTCACCTCTTCGGCATGGGCAAAATCAAGGGTAAGGAGAGTGGATTACGAGTCGCTCCCAGAGCCTAAGGAATTGAGTTGACGCTTACGAGCTCATTGAATTATTCATTCTGGGCCAAAAGGAGAAATCTACTCCCTTCGCCGAGTTACTTTCAGCTTGGGAGTGGGGGGAAAATGATGAGGGCGGATTTGGCCCTCCAATGATATTGTGACACATGGCATCTCAGAACACTAGGTGACACCCGGAACTACTCAGGCAACAACTTGCCAAGTTGATGGTGTCCCGAACTGGTGACCTGGTACAGGCGCCGACCTGGCGACCTAGCACTGACGCCGACCTGGCGACCAGCCCTTATGCCGAACTAACGACCTAACTAGCAGGACAACAACTCAGCCTGACACGCCAAGTCCGCAACGGATTGGGCTCGGATAACTAGACCACCTCGGGACGAGTATACCTCGGCGCAAGGTCACATCAGGACCACTTCTGTCCCAAGGCACTTCGGCATTCATATCAGGTCGGATCTAAAGAGCACAAGCTCAGGCAATGCTGACCGACCACCGCATGGCAACCCTGGAGATCTCATCACCATACTCTGCGTCTTACGGGATCATACCTTGTAATGGATAAATATCATCTCCCCACTCTCCGATTCAGGCAGAAATGGTCAGCCTTACCGGTTGGTAGCGTTATCCCCAACTAATACGGAAACGGATCCTATCGCAGCGAGAATTACGGAATTACTCCACCAAACCCGCAAGGACTCCAGTATATAAAGGCTTCACCCCCTAGGGGTGAAGAGGAGGCGTAATCTCTGCTCTCTAGCTCTCTCACAATCTAATATCATTTTCAGCTCGCAACCAAGTGCTAACATAAGCATCAGAGCGACCCCGCTGGGTAAACAACCCCGAGTTCTCTTGTTCATCTCTTGTAGGTTCATCGAGCCCGTTGTTGCTGGTAGCCAGATCATCTCCTGCAGGGAGCAGCCGGATTGCACTATATCAGTTGTGTTAATGGAATGTCTTCTTACAAATAAAAAAAAAAAGAAAAAAGATTTTGTGCACCAGTTGAACATACTACATTAGATGAAATATCGATACATCATTTGGATGGCTAAGACCAATCAATTAATCTTAGGATGTCATTTTTATCGTTTAAGTCTTGAGTTTTATTTGGTACATTACTTTATATAAACTGGAACTAGATTTTTTTTTTTTTTTTAAATTATTGGTGTGATACTCAAGATAAGGGTGCCAATGGATCAATTTTTTTTCACTTCAATTGAACCCATTTGGATTAATTTGTATGGATTTAGATTAAATTGGGTCCTGTTAATTTGTAAATGGACTCATGTTGAGTTGAATCAAATTGGACCCAATCCGATCCAATTGGCACTCCTACTTGAAGGCAAGAGATACTTGATAGCTTATCAACTAGCTATTTCACTTCCATGATCTATATTAATTAGCTAAAACATTTACATACTATTTGGATTTTAAAAATCATTTGATTTTGGGGATGTCATATTAATGGTCTAGATACATGGTTAAAAAGATCATGGTCAAAATTATCTCTCTTAGGCCCCCACTTGTTTTAACTTATTTGGGTAAGTGAGTTTATTCGGGCAAGTGCTTTCTAGGAAAAAATTTCCCAAGTTTGATTCAAGCATTCTTGTGTGGTGTAACTTATCCAAGTAATGTGGCAATTTCAAAAGCAAATGAAAACAAAAACATTCTAGAATGCTCATGTAGGTATTAGGACAACTTTGGGGAAGAGATGATAGCCATGATGATCATGGAGGATGATGTCAACACCATTCAAAGCTCCCTCCCTATAGCTCCTTCAACGTTTATTTTGATGGTATATTAATCTCGAGTTTCTTCATACAATTTAGAGGTTGATCCCATCCCAATCAAATTCAATTTTGTATAGCATGTAATCTGAGTATGCTTAGGCTTGTCTAATAATAAGGCTCTCCAAATAAGCCACATGGGTAGTCTGATAATTATATGAAAATATAAATTAAAATAATATGGGGGCTAAATATTGTACTCTTGAAAAATAAGGGCAGGTCCCTATATTTTACCAAATAATCCTTTTCGTTTTCTTTAGTCAAAGGATATAAAGAATGCTTACATGAAATAGTGAATGAGGATCTGTTTCACTTGTTTTATAATTCTACAAAGACAGATGAAATGATTTAAGAGATAAAAGGAAATTTTAAGACAAAAAAATGATCAATGTCAAGGAACCCATCTATGGGCCTTCATCTATTCCTTTGTTTATCGAGTTGTGTTGTAGCCGAAAAGGGACTGCCATGTCTACACTACAAACACTTGTAGGTATCCTTATCTTAATCAAAAGTTTGAAAATATGAATGGCTAGAATTGCTTGAAGAAGTATTCAGTCCAAGGTGGGATATGAAGTTGATGTAAAAGGCTTCAATGCAATCATATTTCTTTTAATAAAAGATTGTACTTGATTAGATGTCATCATTTTTCCCATGAAAATGTAAAAGGAGTTCAATTATTTAGAAATCGAAATGTAGTAATTCCCTTCATGTTATCACTTACCATCTATATCAATATTAAATAAAGGAAAGAGGGGGGGGGGGGGGGGGGGGGGGGGGGGGGGGGGGCAAGTATCCCCTCACTTCAATTCTTGCATTGACATCTTTCTCTCATTTTTCATACATTTACTTATTTATTAGAAGAGCCCCCTTGTAATGTAAGGGCCTGTGTTAAAAGATGACTATATTTTAGAGTAATTATAGGTGATGCGGCACGATCTGGGCACTCTTAGCTGGCTGCTAATTGGCTCCTTGTTGGTATCGAGCGGCACCTGAGAAGATGAAGAAGAAGGATTCCCGGGGATTTGTTCGACGGGAATACTCCAAAGCTTAAGTTAGAATGCTGGGGAGAAAGAAGAGAGAGTATAAAAGGCTAAGAGTGTAGATCGCGCTAGATCACTATATCTCGAGATTAGCTCGTGAGCAAGTTCAAATCTAATTCGAGAGAGAGTCCTTCTCTCCGCTTAAAGAGCTTTTATAGGGGCGTTCTTGTCAAATCAAGCATAACCGCCACTGGGCTCCTGTCGCAGCCGTTACCTGCCAGGGCTGCGCAGGTGATCGTTACAATGTACTACCCGCTTGGCAGAGTGACACGTCTTCGAAGGGACAGGCACGCCACCATCTACCGAGAGACGTGGAGCAGACTATCAAACGGGCAGGGACTGCGCCGTCAGTCGAGAGACGTGGCGCAGTCTGATGGGTACGGTCGTCAGATAGAAGTTTCCTAAGGGCGTAGCATTGCTTAGCCGCGAGCTACGTTGTAGTAAGCTCTTAGGAGTACTTCGGGGTGACCCTTATCAAGGTTGGTCTTCGGGGCAGTTTTTCTGCCCAAGTGCTGGAGCGAGCTGGTTTCCTTAGCTCGCGAGCTGAAATAATCTTGGAGTATTCCCTTCTTAGTAGCTCGGGGGACTTGAAGCTCACGTTGTAGTGAGCTCCCCCTATAGAGAGCTATGACATAGCAAGCTGTTCTACAGACTCGTTACTTGGTCGCGGTCAAGCCATGCTGCTGAGTTGTTGCTCGCGCCGAGTCAGGTCCACATGTCATCATCTTAGCAGGTCGAGTCAAATCATCCTCCATCAATTGCCCCCCACTCCTCGAGCTAAGAGCATTTCCTTAGCGCAAGGAGTTCATGAAGTGTGACAGATTGATTTGACCAAAATTCAAACTTGATTGACTGCCCATATTAAATGTCTACGCGGGAATCAAGGGATTTTCTAACTTTTTGAATATCGAAAACGTGCTGAAGCGGCTCTTAACTCCGAATGTCGTGGAGCTGTCATTACCTCAATCATGGGATACATGCAACCAGTAACATTTCGGTTTCAGAAGGCGTACGGTCAGCTTGACTGCGAATCGTCAAATCTGGCTCGATCTGGGCCGTTGATTTGGGGGCACAGTGGCTATAAATAGGAGGACCCTCTGGGCCTCATTTCCTTTCATGCCATCTTGCTGCCTCCGGATTTTGAAGTCGCGCATCCATCTAGTCTACCCGAGTTCCTCAGTTTACTTCGTTTCGTCTTTTCCGGTGAGTCCCAATCACCGTCAATCATGTCTGGGTACCCATACCATACCTACCACCGGGGCGGTAACCAAGACGATGATGCTCCCTCGAGCTCGGGGGGAGATTGGGAGGAGGTCTCGAAGGCTTGGGAGACCTCTAGTGATGTAGCATCTACTTCCCAAGGGAGGGAGCCTAACACTTTCGGCCCTTCCTCCATGATGGCGGAGAGACTCAGGTCTCTAATCCGCTATTTTCACCTCCCTGGGGACCTGGTGTACAGGCTCCCCACTGCCAACTTTCCTTGGAAGCATGGTCCCAACGATATAGTTATCTTCCAGGAACAGCTCGAGGCTGGCCTGCGTCTTCCTCTACACCCCTTAATAGTGGAGGTGCTAAACCATTTTAACGTCACCATCGATCGGCTTCATTCCAACGCTATTCGAAACATGATTGAGACTATATCTTTGTGTTATGAGTACTGTCTTCCCTTGATCCTTGACATTTTTGCCTCTATTCTCTATATAAAAAATGCCACTCTCGGGGTTCCGCCAGAGAGGCGCTTTTACTACCTCTCTCCCTGCCACGGCTATAAGCTCTTGTATGAGCTACCAAATAAGATTCCCGCCTGGAAGCGAGATTATTTTGTGGTCCATAACCCCGAGGGGTGGCCCTTCCCAACTTCTTGGAGGGGCGCCATCTAGGACCCCGAAACTTGGAAAACAATGCTGTCCTGGGCATCAGTAGATTTCCTCTGTTCGGACTACCTGACCGAGGAGAAGCTCGTGCAGGCCGGCCTGAGTCCGGGTAGGTTGTCTTTTTAGGTCGCGTAGTACCTTGTAGTAATATTGTGTATATACATGTACTCTGTTCTTTACCGAACTGATATCTTGCAGTTTCTTTTTTGGCAGCCATGTCTGGTGTTGATTCACGCCGCCTCCTCTTGAGCAACTAGAAGCGCAAAGTGAAGAGGTCACGCCCCGACCGGACCTCCACCTCTAGGGGTACCGAGTTCAGGTCTGTTGAGCCAGACTTCACCTCTCTGCCGCCTGAAGTTCTGTCGCCTCCATCTGAAGGAGGTGCTGGCGGGGCCAGCCTTGAGGAGGGCGAGCTCCCGCAGCAAGGGGTGGTACCTCCTGGTCCTTATTAGTCGTTTCCCTACCCGCGGTTCCCAGTGGGGAACTGGGAGGGTGTGAATGATTTCGTTGTGGCTTGACAGAGGAGCTGAAGGGCGATCTACAATGAGGAGGTCGCTAAGTGGGGGGCGATGGAGCCTAGAGATCTTGCCGCGCTCGCCGCCTCTTACTGTATGGTGGTAAGTGGTCCTTCTCTTCTTCTCGTCTTTCGCTTCCTTTTGCTGTCTTTTGACTCCAGTCTCTTCTTGGCAAGTGAACATGGCCATCCACGCTATGGTCCTCTAGATGCACGTCCATTCCGGTGACACTCACAACCAGAAGGTCATCGTTCAGAAGCTCTAGGGCGAGCTCGACCGGACTCGGGGCGAGCTCCTTCACACTCGCAAGGGGAGCGAGTCGTAGGAGCTGCTCGTCTGAGACCAGGAGGCGCAGATTGCCAGGCTTTCTGAAGAGAGCACGTGCTACAGGGAGGAGTTGTCGAGGGTGGCAGCGGAGAGGGAGCTCCTTCGCCAATAGGTTTAGGACTTGGAGTCTACTCTTCTGGACCGAACTCGGAACTTCGACAACATGGTGGAGGCAGAGCGGGAGAGAGCGGTTTGGGACTTCAAGGACTCCCAGGAGTATCATGACCTCTAGGTGGAGTATGGCTCAAGCTTGTACCGCTCCGGATTCAAGCACTGCCGCTGGTTGGTCCGAAAGAAATTTTTCGGGCTCAACCTTGATGGCATCACCATGAAGGGTCTGTCTCCCGAGACGGCGGACTAGGCGGAGGAGGAAGAGCCTGACTCCCCGGAGGATGAGGACGAGGTGGACCCCTAAGGCTGGCGGCGTTGGTTTTCTGCTCTGATTTATGGTGGCTCCCGGGTGCCATAAACCCGGTCTTGAAAAGATCTTGTTGGGCGGTTGTGCCCTTTTTACTTTCTACTAAACTTTCTCAAGCTGTTTTGCTCATTTTATTTTTGAAATGGTAATGAAATTCCTTCCTTTCTCTTCTAAGTATGGTGTGCTCCCTTTATTTTTGCTAAAGCGATCTCATCACTCGAGCTTTTAGAGCTACATGCCCGAGCTGTCCTTTAACGTATGAGGCATCTCTATGGTGTACCGCAAAGTGATTAACATGTGTGTCCGAAGAAGGCGACGCTGGAGATTTGCAAATGGAGAAATCACTTTTTGCGATTTGTAGTTTGTGAAACTGCAACCCTAGTGATTAACCTCTGTTTTTCCGGTGGTGCGAACAGTCCATATTTGATTTGTGATTGTTTAAAATCGAAATTATTAATTTCAGATCTTTCATGAATTAACTCTTGATTGAAAATCAGTTTCGGATAGTTTCGGACTAGATTGGACCAAAACTGTTTGGACCGAATCTGGGGTTCAAAAAGGACTGTTTTCAGTCCATTTTTCTCCCTCTTGAAGTTCCAAATCTGATGTTCAATTACAGGGATTAATTCGGCCCACTTGTAAAGCCCAATTTTAAAAGGTTAAAACTGCAAAAGCCCACTCTTGTGAGAAAAGCTGTATGGGCCGAATTGCTATCTGCGATTCATTCCATACACCTAGTAGACATTAAATGTTAATGCTATGTTTTTAAATGGGCTATTCAATGGGCTTTACAGTAGTTAATTGATTGGATCAATTCTTCCTTTACATGTGATGTTTGGAAGTTTGATGTGCTGCGACCATGGGCCATAAGCACTTTGCCCATGATGACTCGTTAGTGGCTCTTGCGCACACCATGGCTGAATGCACATCATTGCCATGGTGTCCCTTGAGGTCATTGGATGACCCCTCTTTACTTGGTGGGCCCCACAACCCTGAAAAGGGATGCGCACAGAAACCCTTGCCGATTAAGGCCCACCAGAAATCTGACTTTATAAAAGTCAGTGGGAGCCACTCTGGTTTGACCTAAATTAGAACTAGGGCGTAATTTTGTTCCCTCCAGCAATAATGAGTGAATGTGATAAGGAGATCCATATGATGGAATCTCTAAAGGCCTTCCGTCATTAGCACAATGATGGGTCTTTCAGTAATGAGGAAACGCACCATAAAATTAGGCTATCCATTTGCTGTTGGATCTGTTAGAGTGTTTCACAAGATGATAGGGGCGTCATAGACCGATGTGGGAGGGGCTTCACCAGAAAATGGAAACTCTCTCACGGTACCTTGGCGTAACCTGAATATGATGGGTGTGCACTCACTAGACAGAAAGGTTTACCTGAAAATGGCTTTGAATCTTGTCTAACAGAGGCCAAAGGGAAACTCATAGGATGAGTGGAAATGATCCATCACAGAAAGGTGGTGGGGTTATGCAGCTGAAACAGTTGGCTTCACACACCCTATGTGATTTCCCACATTTCCAGAGACATTTCGTCGTTTCCGTCACTGAGATTCGAGGGAAATCTCAGAGATGAACAAAGGGAATGGAACATAGATTAAAAACCATATCTATATAGGAAACATGAATCAAACTAAGGTTCTGGAATAACGTCTTTGCTGTTTTATCAGAAAATGGCAACTGTCAATTTGCAAAGCTTCTAGACGATAACAAGCTTAAGGGCCCAAACTATGCCTACTGGTACAGAAATCTTATGCTGGTCCTAACTTTGGAAAAGTTAGATAAGGTGGTGAAAAATCCTTCCCCGGAGCGTTTGGGTGATAGGGCTTTTGACGCCCGTAGGAGGGACTACCAAGATTGGGAGGATAAGAACTCCCTAGCCCGTTGCTTTGTCATTGCCTCACTAGACAACTCAATACAGAGGCAGTTCAATCAGATTGAACTAGCCAAGAACATATTGGACAGTCTAAAGACAATGTATGAAGAGTAGAACCGTTCTACTCGACCGAAGGTCCTGAAACTGTTCATGACCGCGCAGATGTCCAAAGGGCAGAAAGTTCATGACCATTGTCTTCGGATGATGGGCTACATTAATGAACTCGAAGCTCTTGGATCCGGTCTAGATCTTGGTACGCAAGTGGATGCCATCCTCAATTCTTTGCCCTCTTCCTTCAATGCGTTCACAATGAACTACAACATGAACAAGCTGAATGTCAGCGTCCAAGAACTCAGCAATATGTTATAGAGGGCCGAGGATCTACTCAAAAAGGATGAGCCTGTGGATATGCTTGCTGAAGCTAACAAATCGGGCAAGAAAAAGAGAAAGGCAAAGAAGCCCCAGAAGAAAGCTGCCAAGCCCAAGAAGCAGAAGAAGAACAAGGCATCTGATGTTTGTCACTTCTGCAAGCAAACCGACCATTGGAAGAGGAACTGTCCTGCCTACTTGGAATCTAAGAAAGGTAACATTGAAACTTGTGTCATAGAAACTAATATGTTAGTTACTTCTGTGTCCGGGTGTGTTGACTCTGAGGCTTCAACTCATGCGTGTAGCTCACTATAGGGGTTCAAAGTTAGTAGAAGATTGAGTGAAGGCGAAGTGACACTATTCTTGGGAACGACTGCAAGTGTTGCAGCTGCGGCAATAGAAACCGTAGAATTAGTATTTAGAGAAGGAGTGCTTGTACTTAAAGATTGTCTTTATGTACAGAACTTGAGAAGAAATTTAATTTCTATTTCTAAACTGTGTGCTGATGGATATACTATTTATTTTAGTAATATGATTACTGTTAAACGGAATAACAAATTCATCGCATGTGGGGAACTGGAGAACGGTCTCTATGTTCTACATCCTTCTCTGGAAACTAACTTAATTGAAACTATGTCGGTCGAAAATCCCAAGAAAAGGAATCGTGATACAGTAAATCCCACGTGCTTCTGGCATTACCGACTTGGCCATATCGGTGTTGACCGAATCACAAGGCTGTTTAAGGATGCTTCTTTGGATTTTCTAACCGTAGAAAATCTTTCCACTTGTGAGCCTTGCCTTTAAGGTACGATGACTAAGCGGCCATTTGACGGTAAGCCTAAAAGATCTGCAGGCACACTTGACCTAATACATACTGATGTATGTGGTCCCCTGAGTGTTAGGACATGGAATCAACACGTGTATTTCATCACCTTTACAGATGATTTTTCACGATATGGTTACGTGTACCTAATGAGACACAAGTCTGAATTCTTTGAAAAGTTCAAAGAGTTCAGACAGGAAGTCGAGAAATAGTTAGGGAGAGAAATTAAGGCCCTTCGATCGGATCGAGGTGGCGAGTATCTCTCTGACGAATTCAGGGACTACTTAAAGGTCAGTGGGATAGTGTCACAACTAGCTCCTCCTGCTACACATCAACTCAATGGTGTTTCAGAGAGGAGGAATAGGACCTTGTTGGACATGGTCCGGTCACTTCTCGTACGCTTAGAATTACCCACATCCTTTTGGGGATATGCATTAGAAACTACTATCTACGTGCTGAATCGGGTTCCAACCAAATCGGTTCCGAAAGCTCCATATGAACTATGGACCGGAAGGAAGCAAAGTGTAAGACATTTGAAGATTTGGGGTTGTCCTGCACATGTTAAAAGAACAAGTGCGAACAAGTTGGAGTCCAAAACCAGTCGTTGCCTATTTATAGGCTACTCAAAAGATTCAGTGGGTTATCTATTCTATGACCCAAGTGAGCAGAAAGTGTTCTACAGTCGAAACGCCCAATTCTTAGAAATCGAATACATCCTGGACACCCATCGTCAGGAAATAGTTCTTGATGAGGAGAGATCAGGAGCAGTGGGAGATGTCCTACAAGTTCCAGGTAGTGACCAACCTAGAAGATCTACTCGGGTATCCAGACCACTAGTCCGATATGGTTATGACCAGGATAGTTACCTGGTGGAAGCCTTGACTAGTGAGGAGGATCCTGTAACTTATGCGGAAGCTATGTTAGACATAGATTCCCAGAAGTGGGTGGAGGCCATGATAGCTGAGATGGACTCGACGGAGACCAATGGAGTCTGGACTCTGGTAGATCCACCCTCCAGGGTAAAAGCAACTGCTTGCAAATGGAACTAGAAGAGGAAGAAGGGCCCCGATGGCAGGATTGAGACCTACAAAGCTCGATTGGTGGCGAAAGGGTACACTCAGAAAGAAGGCATCGATTATGAGGAAACCTTTTCGCCCATGGCCATGCTTAAATCCATTAAGATCCTGCTAGCTGTAGCAGCGTACCATGACTATGAGATTTTGCAGATGGATGTCAAAACCGCGTTCCTGAATGGAGATCTTGGTGAAGATATCTACATGCAGCAGCTGAAAGAATGGTAGGATCCATCTAATGGATGCCACAAAGGTTGCGGAATGGGTGGGCGAATCTCAAAACTTTTCCTACCTTCTCCCAACTAGGAATCACATTCCCTAACTTTAGAATACAATATTCGAAGATCTTACTTGAACCATAATCAAACCAGATCTGTACCAAAAGACAAATGGGAGGAATATACCTGATCCGGAGAAGCAGTATCTCCCAAAGTTGGTGTTCATGCCCAAAGAATGCACCAAGAACCGTTCATACTAAAGATGACATAGCTGTGGATGGAACAGAACCAGCAGGGTGTGTCCTACACACTGGATCCTTCACAAGAATCCTCTGGAAACACTAAACACTGAATCCTTTTAGTCTTTGTTGCAAGACTAATGTCAAGAACAGATTTCTTGACTTTATTTTTTTGCAAAGATCAAATCTTGGAAGGGTAGATGGCGGCGGCAGGAGGAGAACTCCAAGAGCGAAAAAGGGCTGAACTATTTCTTCTTCCTTTTTTGGAGTATGAATGAGATCCTATCTCAAATCGCAGGAGATATCCTATATCTCTTCAAAAAGGTGGTTCGAAATCTGATGATTTCTCTCTCTTAGGGTTTCTCCTCCTTTCTTCTTGATTAAGAAACCTCCTAATGTGGAGTTATCCCAATCCAAATCAGTATTTGGATAGGGGATTATCATAATCCTATCTGCAGATAAAGTTAGCTTACTCCTGATCTTATCAGGAGGTTACCAGATTCAAATCTAATTTGAATTTGGTCTCCAAGAGTAGATAAGGCTAAAGGCCCAATCCTTTTACTAACATTAATCTCAGATTCGCCCCATGGATGGGTGATCATATCAGCCCACCTCGAAATGGGCTTTCGGCCCATTAAGTGTTCAGTGTCTAAATACTTTCCAATCTACTGCCCAGTTGGGCTTCTTTGTATGGCGTGGGACCCAAGCATTGATCTACACACCAGCCAAATGGGTTCAGCCCAGCCTTTAATACAAGGCCCAGCCGAATTCACTGAAAAACTCAATGAACCCATTGAGTCCATCACATGGACCCTATGGGCCCAACACTTACATTAAGTGGTCCCTGGGCCAAGCCATCTTATAAAAACCTAGGGACTGTGGGCAGGTGCAACATTAGCCCATCAGGTATTATCCTAAATGGTCTTACACTTAACCTTTCAGCCCTTCATGACCAAGCACTGCCCGACAAGAGAGGACCTCTCCCTCGGCTACAAGGAACAGTGCCGCACTCTCCTCTCATATGGATCCCGGGAATTAAAACCATTTGCAAACAATTTGAAACCGTATATATATATATATATATATATATATATATTAATTTTGCAAAACAAAATTCCAACGATTGAAATCAACTGCCGGCAGTTTGGTTTCCATCAGAGAGAGTGCATTCCCGATCGTTACCCTTTGTCCGACAAAGTGGCTGATTCTATCACTATGATCACCCACTCAGATGAATTCTCAAACTGCCCCAACATACCCAGGTTTTGATCCCCATCTAAGGATCTCACTGTTTGGCATATCAAAGACAGCCTAATCCGACACCTAGTGAAGTGTCATAATCGAGTCTAGGGGTCAGGTGTAACTTTCCAGTTTTGCCCATCTGTCTCCAAGGTCCAGGGCAACACTGGAAATCTGGTCCAGTTCAAGGATTCAAGTAATCCCATACTACATGTGCCTCGGGTCTTACCCTGGTGGTTGAGATAGGCCATCCCAACACTTGGTGGCACACCAGTATCAGCCTTGGCAGGATTAATCTCCCAGACTTATCCAACGGTTGTGAACATTTAAAACTAGCACGAATCTCTATAAAAGTCCAGTTTTAGGGTTTTGCACAGAATTAAACCAAATAACATGAATCAAACATGCACTTTATTTATTTCCACTAAATAACAAAAGTACATCAAATCGGATTGAAGCTAAGGGCATACAAAACTGTCTAACAGCTCCCACTTGCACTTAGGTCCAATCTGGTATAAGCCGGAGTCCCATACTTTCCACGTGTTTCTCAAATACCTTATGTGTCAGTGGCTTAGTCAATGGGTCTACCGCATTATCCGCTCATGCTACCTTCTGAATTAGGACATCCCCTCAACCAACGATCTCCCGCAGTACATGGTACTTTCTCTCGATTTGCTTTGACTTCGAGTGAGCCCGAGGCTCTTTAGCCTGGGCGATCGCTCTATTGTTGTCACACAACAACGGGATGGGTGATGTGCTGGATGGAATCGCTCCCAATTCGTGTATGAACTTCTTCATCCACACGGCTTCCTTGGCAGCTTCACTTGTGGCAATGTACTTGGCCTCGGTTGTGGAGTCTGCAGTGGACCCCTGTTTGCTGCTTTTCCAGCAAACAGTACACGATCCTATCATGAAAACATACCCAGATGTAGACTTTCTATCATCTGGATCCGACTGGAAATCGGCATCGGTATACCCTAGAACTTGCAGTGAACTACCATCGAATACCAGACAAAACTCTTTTGTCCTTCGAAGGTATTTGAGTATGTTCTTCATAGCAGTCCAATGCTCCTGTCCTTGGTTTGGTTGAATCTGCTTACCACACTCACCGTCTAAGCAATGTCTGGGCAAGTGCACAGCATGGCATACATGATGCTCCCTACGGCTGAGGCATAGGGAACGTCTCTCATGCTCTCAATCTCCTCAGAAGTCTTGGGAGACATCTTCTTAGAGAGAGTGACTTCGTGCCTGAAAGGAACGTTTCCTTTATTGGAGTTCTCCATGCTGTATCTTTTGACAATTTTGTCAATATAAGCAGCCTGGGATAATCCAATTATCCGCTTCGATCTATCTCTATAGAGTCGAAGACCCAGAATGTATGAAGCTTCTCCAAGATCTTTCATGGAGAACTGCTGTGATAGCCATACCTTGACCGAAGTCAACATTCCTACATCATTCCCAATGACTAGGATATCGTCCACGTACAACACCAAAAAGGTGATCTTATCCCCACTGGATTTCCTGTAAACACAGGGCTCATCCGGATTCTGCTCAAAGTCAAACATTTTGACTGCACAATCAAAACGGATGTTCCAACTCCTAGAAGCCTGCTTAAGTCCATATATGGATCTATTGAGTTTACATACCATGTGTTCCTGACCAGCAGCAATGAAGCCTTGCGGCTGCTGCATGTGGATATCTTCACTAAGATCCCCATTCAGGAACGCGGTTTTGACATCCATTTGCCAAATCTCGTAGTCATGGTACGCTGCTACAGCTAGCAGGATCCTAATGGATTTAAGCATGGCTACGGGCGAAAAGGTTTCCTCATAGTCGATGCCTTCTTTCTGAGTATACCCTTTTGCCACCAAATGAGCTTTGTAGGTCTCAATCCTGCCATTGGGGCCCTTCTTCCTCTTGTAGATCCATTTGCAACCAATTGCTTTTACCCCGGAGGCCGGATCCACTAGAGTCCAGACCCCATTAGTCTCCATTGAGTCCATTTCAGCTCTCATGGCCTCCACCCACTTCTGGGAGTCTATGTCTAACATAGCTTCCGCGTAAGTCACGGGATCCTCTTCACTAGTCAAGGCTTCCACCAGGTAACTATCCTGGTCATAACCATATCGGACTAGTGGTCTGGATACCCGGGTGGACCTTCTAGGTTGGTTATTACCTAGAACTTGTGGGACATCTCCCACTGCTCCTGAGCTCTCCTCATCAAGAACTATTTCCTGACGATGGGTGTCCAGGATGTAATCGGATTCTAAGAATTGGGCATTTCGACTGCAGAACACTTTCTGCTCACTTGGGTCATAGAATAGATAACCCACCGAATCCTTTGGGTAGCCTATAAACAGGCAACGGCTGGTTTTAGATTCCAACTTGTCCGCACTTGTACTTTTAACGTGTGCAGGAGAACCCCAAATCTTCAAGTGTCTTACACTTGGCTTCCTTCCGGTCCAAAGTTCATATGGAGTTTTCGGAACTGATTTGGTTGGAACCCGATTCAGCACGTAGATAGCAGTCTCTGATGCATATCCCCAAAAGGATGTGGGTAATTGTGAGCATACGAGAAGCGACCGGACCATGTCCAACAAGGTCCTATTCCTCCTCTCTGAAACACCGTTGAGTTGAGGTGTAGTAGGAGGAGCTAGTTGTGACACTATCCCATTGTCCCTTAAGTAGTCCCTGAATTCGTCAGAGAGATACTCGCCACCTCGATCTGATCGAAGGACCTTAATTTCTCTCCCTAACTGTTTCTCGACTTCCTGTCTGAACTCTTTGAACTTTTCAAAGGATTCAGACTTATGTCTCATTAGGTACACGTAACCATATCATGAAAAATCATCTGTAAAGGTGATGAAATATACGTGTTGGTTGCGTGTCCTAACACTCAGGGGACCACATACATCAGTATGTATTAGGTCAAGAGTGCCTTCAGATCTTTCAGGCTTATCGTCAAATGGCCGCTTAGACATCTTACTTTGAAGGCAAGGTTCACAAGTGGGAAGATTTTCTACGGTTAGAAAATCCAAAGGACCATCCTTTACCAGCCTTGTGATTCGGTCAACCCTGATATGGCCAAGTCGGTAATGCCAGAGGCACGTGGGACTTACTGTATCACGATTCCTTTTCTTGGGATTTTCGACCGACGTAGTTTCGGTTAAGTTAGTTTGCAGAGAAGGATGTAGAACATAGAGACCGTTCTCTAGTTCCCCGAATGCGATGAATTTGTTATTCCGTTTAACAGTAATCATATTATTAAAATAAATAGTATATCCATCAGCACACAGTTTAGAAATAGAAATTAAATTTCTTCTCAAGTTCTGTACATAAAGACAATCTTTAAGTACAAGTATTCCTTTTTTAAAAACTAATTCTACGGTTCCTATTGCCGCAGCTGCAACACTTGCAGTTGTTCCCAAGAAAAGTGTCACTTCACCTTCACTTAACCTTCTGCTAACTTTGAACCCCTGTAGTGAGTTTCACGCATGAGTTGAAGCCCCGGAGTCAACACACCAGGACATAGAAGTAACTAACATATTAGTTTCTATGACACAAGTTTCGATGTTACCTTTCTTAGATTCCAGGTAGACAAGACAATTCCTCTTCCAGTGGCCGGTCTGCTTGCAGAAGTGACAGACATCAGATGCCTTGTTCTTCTTCTGCTTCTTAGGTTTGGTAGTTTTCTTTTGGGGCTTCTTCGCCTTTCTCTTTTTATTGCCCGATTTGTTAGCTTCGGCAAGCATAACCATAGGCTCATCCTTCTTGAGTAGATCCTCGGCTCTCTGCAACATATTGTTGAGTTCCTGGACGCTGACATTCGGCTTATTCATATTATAGTTCATTGTGAATGCATTGAAGGAAGACGGCAAAGAATTGAGGATGGCATCCACTTGCGTGCCAAGATCTAGCCCGGATCCAAGAGCTTCAAGTTCGTTAATGTATCCCATCATCCGAAGACAATGGTCATGAACTTTCTGCCCTTTGGTCATCTGCGCGGTCATGAATAATTTCACGACCTTCTGTCGAGTAGAACGGTTCTGCTCTTCATACATTGTTCTTAGACTGTCCAATATGTGCTTGGCTAGTTCGATCTGATCGAACTGCCTCTATATTGAGTTGTCTAATGAGGCAATGACAAAGCAGCGGGCTAGGGAGTTCTTATCCTCCCAATCTTGGTAGTCCCTCCTACGGGCCTCAGAAGCCCTATCACCCAGACGTTCCGGGGCAGGATTTTTCACCACCTTGTCTAACTTTTCGGAAGTTAGGACCAGCATAAGATTTCTGTACCAGTCGGCATAGTTTGGACCCTTAAGCTTGTTATCGTCTAGAAGCTTTGCAAATTGACCGTTTTCCATTTTCTGATAAAACAGCAAAATCATTAGTCCACAACCTTAGTTTGATTCATGTTACCTACATAGATTTGGCTTTTAATCTATGTTCCATTCCCATTTGTTCATCTCTGAGATTTCCCTCTTTTCTTAGTGATGGAGACGATGAAATGTCTCTGGAAATGTGGGAAATCACATGGGGTGCGTGAAGCCAACTGTTTCAGCTACATAACCCCACCACCTTTCTGTGACGGATCATATCCACTCATCAAATGAGTTTCCCTTTGGCCTCTGTCAGACAAGGTTCAGAGCCGTTTTCAGGTAAACCTTTCTATCCAGTGAATGCACACCCATCATATTCAGGTTACGCCAAGGTACCGTGAGAGAGTTCCCATTTTCTGGTGAAGCCCCTCCCACATCGGTCTATGACGCCCCTATCATCTTATGAAACACTCTAATAAATCCCAACAGCAAATGGATAGCCCAATTTTATGGTGTGTTTCCTCATTACTGAAGGACCCATCATCGTGCTAATGACGGAAGGCTTTTAGAGAGTCCATCATATGGATCTCCCTATCACATGCATTCATATTTGCTGGAGGGAACAAAATTACGCCCTATTTTAATTTAGGTCAAACTAGAGTGGCTCCCACTGACCTTCATAAAGTCAGATTTCTGGTGGGCCTTAATCGGCTAGGGGTTCCGTACGTATCCCTTTTTTAGGGTTGTGGGGCCCACCAAGCAAAGAGGGGTCATCCAATGACCTTGAGGGACACCATGGCAATGATGTGCATTCAGCCATGGTGTGCGCAAGAGCCACTAACGAGTCTTCATGGGCCAAGTACTTATGGCCCATGGTCGCAGCACATCAAACATCCAAACATCACATGTAAAGGAGGAATTGATCCAATCAATTAACTGCTGTAAAGCCCATTGAATAGCTCATTTAAAATCTAGATCATTAACAATTAATGTCTACTAGGTGTATGGGCTGAATCGCAGTTAGCAGTTCGGCCCATACAGTTTTTCTCACAATAGTGGGCTTTTGCAGTTTTAACTATTTAAAACTAGGCTTTACAGGTGGGCCAAATTAATCTTGTAATTGATCATCAGATTTGGAACAGCAAGTGTGAGAAATATGGACTGAAAAACAGTCCCTTTCGAACCCCAGATTCGGTCCAAACAGTTTTGGTCCAATCTAGTACGAAAAAGTCCAAAATTGATTTTCAATTCAAGAATTAATTCATGAAAGTTCTGAAATTAATAATTTTGATTTCAAACAATCACAAATCAATCTATGGACTGTTCGCACCACCTGCAAAACAGAGGTTAATCACAAGGGTTGCAGTTTCACAAACTGCAAATCGCAGAAAGCGATTTCTCCATCTGCAAATCTCCAGCGCTGCCATCTTCTTCCTTCTTCTTTAATCAAGAAAAATAACAGAAATCCTATTTCTATTAATTACATTCTTGAACAAATCCTATACATTCAGTTTGAAATAAAAATAAAAAAAGTTATTTACAGACCGAATTAAATGAAATAAATAAATAGAAAAGAGAAAGGGTGCGCAGACCATCTGCGCCAAATCTGCACTGCGATCTCCCGGTTCGAACAGTCCATTAAATCAAAATAAATAAAGAACAATTCTAAATAAATTTTGGATTTAATAAAAAATTAATTTCAGATCAATCGCCCTTAACATGAAATAGTTTCTTGAAATAAAGAAAAACAATCTGCGCAAACCTTGAAAGAACACCTTCTATCCATCTGCGCAGGGTTAGATCTGATTTTCTTTTGGTTCAAGATTCGAACCTGTGGCTCTGATACCACTGAAAGAATGGTAGGATCCATCTAATGGACGCCACAAAGGTTGCGGAATGGGTGGGCGAATCTCAAAAATTTTCCTACCTTCTCCCAACTAGGAATCACATTCCCTAAATTTAGAATACAATATTCAAGGATCCAACTTGAATCATAATCAAACCAGATCTGTACCAAAAGACAAATGGGAGGAATATACCTGATCCAGAGAAGCAGTATCTCCCAAAGTTGGTGTTCACGCCCAAAGAATGCACCAAGAACCATTCCTGCTGAAGATGATACAGCTGTGGATGGAACAGAACCAGCAGGGTGCGTTCTACACACTGGATCCTTCACAAGAATCCTTTGGAAACACTAAACATTGAATCCTTTTAGTCTTTGTTGCAAGACTAATGTCAAGAACAGATTTCTTGACTTTATTTTTTTGCAAAGATCAAATCTTGGAAGGGTAGATGGCGGGGGCAGGAGGAGAACTCCAAGAGCGAAAAAGGGCTGAACTGCTTCTTCTTCCTTTTCTGGAGTATGGATGAGATCCTATCTCAAATCGCAGGAGATATCCTATATCTCTTCAAAAAGGTGGTTCGAAATCTGATGATTTCTCTCTCT
Source organism: Nelumbo nucifera (assembly GCF_055504915.1). Lineage (NCBI taxonomy): Eukaryota > Viridiplantae > Streptophyta > Magnoliopsida > Proteales > Nelumbonaceae > Nelumbo > Nelumbo nucifera. Next base: position 138,639,491 of record NC_142649.1, on the reverse strand, counting down.
TAGGGTTTCTCCTTCTTTCTTCTTGATTAAGAAACCTCCTAATGAGGAGTTATCCCAATCCAAATCAGTATTTGGATAGGGGATTATCTTAATCCTATCTGAAGATAAAGTTAGCTTAGTCCTGATCTTATCAGGAGGTTACCAGATTCAAATCAAATTTGAATTTGGTCTCCAAGAGTGGATAAGGCTAAAGGCCCAATCCTTTTACTAACATTAATCTCAGATTCGCCCCATGGATGGGTGATCATATCAGCCCACCCCGAAATGGGCTTTCGGCCCATTAAGTGTTTAGTGTTTAAATACTTTCCAATCTGCTGCCCAGTTGGGCTTCTTTGTATGGCGTGGGACCCAAGCATTGATCTACACACCAGCCACATGGGTTCGGCCCAGCCTTTAATACAAGCCCCAGCCAAATTCTCTGAAAAACTCAATGAACCCCTTGAGTCCATCACATGGACCCTATGGGCCCAACACTTACATTAAGTGGTCCCTGGGCCAAGCCATCTTATAAAACCCAGGGACTGTGGGCAGGTGCAAGATTAGCCCATCAGGTATTATCCTAATTGGTCTTGCACTTAACATCTAATTCTTGACATCAGTTTTGCAGAAAAATCTGAAAAAGGTTTGGTGCTCAGAGTTTCCAGAGGATTCTTGCGAAGGATTCAGTGTGTAGGACACACTCTACTGGTTCCGTTCCACATACAACTGTGTCATCTTCAACAGGAGCGGATCTTGGTGTCCTCTTTGGGTGTGAACACCAACTTTGGGAGATACTGTTCTCTGGATCAGGTATAATTCCTCCCTTCCCTTTTGGTTCAGATCTGGTTCTATTATGGTTCAAGTAGGATCCTTGAATATTGTATTGTAAATTTAGGGAATACGATTCCCAATTGAGAGAAGGTAGGAAAATTTTTGAAATTCTCCCACCCATTCCGCAGTCTTTATGGCGTTCATTAGATGGATCCTACCATTCTTTCAGTTATCACTGGTGCTAGCTAACCGGGATAGGGCGTCGGCCTCAGCGTTCTCCGACCTTGGAATTTGCCTGATGAAGTATGATTGGAAGTTGAGTTGGGCCTCCTGTACTTTCGCTAAGTAGGCAATCATAGTCGGTTCGCGAGCTTCGTATTCTCCTGTGACCTGATTGACCACGAGCTGGGAGTCGCTGCAGATGATGATGTGCTTGGCTTTCATTTCCTTGGCAAGAGCTAGCCCGGCTATCAACGCTTCGTACTCTGCTTCATTGTTGGATGCCGTGAACTCGAAGCGCAGTGCGTACTCCAACTTTGTGCCACTTAGGCCGTGCAGGACTATTCCGGCTCCACTGCCCGGCTAGTTCGAGGAGCCATCTATGTGAAGGATCCAGGGCTCCTCATCCCAATTCGCGCTTGGCCTAACTAGGAGAGATGCCGCACTGGCTGCAACCTCATGGTGCTCGGACTCAACCGGCCTGGGAACTTCGGGCTCGCCCGAACTGGGGGCCTCATGCTCACCCGGCCTGGGGACTTCGGAGCTGAAAGTGCATTCTACAATGAAATCTGCTAAGGCTTGGGCTTTAATAGCAGTTCGTGGCTTATATTGGAGATTGTACTCGCTGAGCTCAACGGACCACTTCGTCAGTCGACCAGAGACCTCCGTCTTGAGTAAGACTTGCCTCAGAGGTTTGTCGGTGAGGACGATAACAGTGTGAGCTTGGAAGTACGGGCGGAGCTTTCGGGCTGCGATAACCAGTGCGTAGGCCAGTTTTTCTATCTCCGGGTATCTTGTCTCTGCTCCCTGCAGCACTTTACTAACAGAGTAGATAGGTCGCTGGACCCGATCTACTTCTTTTATTAGTACTGAGCTGACCACTTCGTCACTGGCCGAGAGGTACAGCTCTAAAACATCGCCCTCTTCAGGTCGGGTTAAGACCAGTATACTAGCGAGGTACTTTTTGAGCTCATCAAACGCGAGCTGACAATCTTGTGTCCATTCGAAACCTTTGCTTTTAATTGCCTTAAAGAAAGGCTGGCAATGATCTGCCGATTTGGACATGAAGCGGCTCAGGGCGGCTATTCGGCCATTCAGCCTCTGAACCTCCTTCATTTTCCGAGGTGGTCTCATATGTATGATGGCCTTTATTTTGTCCGGGTTGGCCTCAATGCCGCACCGGTTCACAATGTACCCCAGGAATTTACTCGAGGTGACCCCAAAGGCACACTTATTCGGGTTCAACTTCATATTGAATTTATGCAGAATTTCAAAAACTAAGTTCAAGTCTTGTATTAAGTGGCAAGAAAGTTGGGTTTTGACGACCATGTCGTCTACATAACATTCCACCTTTTGGCTAATCAATGGCTCAAACAGTTTATTTACAAGTCTTTATAAGGTTGCCCGGGCATTTTTTAATCCGAAGGGCACCTTGTAACAGTACAGGCTGAGCTCGGTTATGAAGGCAGTTTTCTCTTCATCGGTTAGGTCCATCCTGATCTGGTTGTAGCCCGAGTAGGTGTCTGGAAAGCTCAGCAACTCATGCCCCGAGGTCGCATCCACTAGGCGGTTAATCCTAGGGAGTGGGAAGCAGTCCTTTGGGCAAGCTCGGTTTAAGTCGGTGTAGTCGACGCATATGCGCCATTTACCGTTAGCCTCTTTTACCAGAACGGGGTTGGCCACCCAACTCGGGTAATGGACTTCCCTGATAAAATCGGTTGTAAGGAGCTTCCCGACCTCCTCGTCAACTGCCCTCCACCGCTCTGGGGCTAGGCTGCGTTTCTTCTGTCTAACGGGCCTAACTACAGGATCAGTATTAAGCTTATGAGTTATGATGCTGGGGTCTATGTCGGGCATTTCCACCGCGGACCAAGAAAAAACATCTAAATTCTTAAGTAGAAAGTGTACCAGTTTGGATCGCAGGGGCTCCTCGATGGAAGCGCCGATCTGAAGTGTTCGGGTAGGGTCCTCTACCGAGGTTGGGATAGAGACGGTTTCCTCCGTAGGTGCAGCCCGCTCCTCGCTCTGCTCCGTAGATCGCTCCAGCTCGAGGTTGTCGGCCACCTTGGCTTTCCCCTTGAGGGCGGCGACGTAGCATTTACGAGACTCAAGTTGGTCACCTCGCGCTACCCCGATGCCGAAGTCTATGGGGAACTTCATGGCCAAGTAGTAGGTGGACACCACAGCCCGTAAAGCATGGGTAGTCGGTCGACCTACTATGGCATTGTACGGGGAGGGGGTTGCGACCACCAGGAAGTCGTGGTTGAGTCTCACAATGCTAGGCCAGGTGCCAACTTCCACAGGTACTGTCACCCTTCCTAGGGGCCGAACTTCCTCTCCGTTGAAGCTCACCAGGGGAGTGTTCGCGGGCTTTTGGTCGCTCTCCTGAAGCTGAAGTTTGTCGAAGGCCGCTTTGAAGAGGATGTATGCCGAGCTACCTGAATCAACGAGGACTCGCTTGACTTTGAAGTCATTGATCTTCACCTTTATGACGGGCGCGTCGTCATATGGGGGTAGTGGACCCTACATGCATCGTCCTCTGTGAAGAAGATGGGGTCTTCTGTCCTTGGTTGCTTCGGAGGGTTCTGCCCTTCCCTGCCGGTCTCGTGAGCTAACGCGTGAGCTGCTGCTGAGGTGCAGCCCGCCACGATCGAGCCTCCGACTATAACATGGATGATCCCCCGAACTGGTCTCTCCTCGGGGGGCTGCTTCTGCGGTTGCTCCGCTTGTCTGCTGGACTCGGGAGCGTCTCTATTTTGCTCCCTTGTTGACCTGCTTTATTATTGTTATTATTATTTTGTACAAAATTTCATAAATATCCGCGACGGATGAGCTCTTCTATCTCATCGTGGAGGTTTTTACAACTTTCGGTACTATGACCGTGATCTTTATGAATACTACAATACAAATTTTTATTCTGGGTGCTAGGGTCGGCCTTCAGCCGAGGTGGCAACTTCACGTATGGAGCGTCCTTGATCGCCATGAGGATCTCAGCCCGTTTTGTGTTGAGGGGCGTGTAGTCCCTTTCTACTGCTGGAGCTCGGGAGGGCTGGACTGGCCTCGCCCCCCGAGCTATGCCCTTCTTCTTCCTGCCGTCGCCCTAAGATGGGGGTTCTGGCTCCCTCTTTCTTTTTTCTGGGGCTTGCTCGCCCTTCTGGTTGATCTCCTCCTCAGTCCCAATAAACCGATCCGCGAGCTTAAGGAACTCGGTTACGGTTTTGGGTTGGTTGACAACTACGTGCCACTTGAACTCCTTATGGGTGATACCTCGCTTGGCTGCTGATGTAGGGTAATTTGGCACGACCTCATAACACAGGGACACATGGACATGACCTTGCATGAACAACAACTCAGCCTGACAGCCTGGCCGCAACCCGGCGTAACAAGCTCGACGAAGCCTGACCATGCAACTCGGCAGGAGTAACAGCCCGCTAGGAGGCGAGGCCCAGCCCGCCCCAAGTGCAAGGCCTAAGCACCCTGATCTCCCGCAGCCCTATGGGACCCGGGCTCCTCTATGAAGGAGCCCGAGCTCCCCTTGAGCCTCGAGCCCTCCTCTCCTAGGGAGCCCCGAGCTCTCCACTCTTGTGGAGGGGGCATCTCAGCTTTTGGCTAAGTGTCCCGAGGGAGAAGTACCTCGGGACTGCATCCACAGAATCCGTACCTGCCGGATCAGAGTAGTTCGGCAGCCTGTAGGGAAGATTCGCCTGACATCCGTACCTGCCAGATCTGGTGGTAGTGCCCACATCTCTTGCTAGGCGACGTCGTGCCTGTTGTCCCTGAAAAGCATAGCACGCCTGACGAGTCTGTACCCTGCAGCAGCAGCCCGCAGTGGCGGCCTACACCTGCAACCTCAGTCCTGGCAGTAACAGCTAGGGCAGTGACGGTTACACCTAATGTGACCGACCTCCGATATAAAAGGACCACCACCCTCGCGAAGCAAAGGTATTGAAGCTTAAGCACTTTTAGCACTCTTACTCTCTACTCTCTTTGAGATCCTTCTCTAGTCCTAACTTAGCCGTTGGAGTGTTCCCACTGGGATATCTCCCCGGGAACCCTTCACTTCCTCCTTCCTCATAGGTGCCAATCGTTTCAGCCGGAAGCCAGGTCACAGCCAGATAGGAGTGCCCAGATTGTGCAACATCAGCTACTGTGAGGCAAATTGTGGGATCTAGGTTGGGTATCTGCAAACAAGCGTCATTGAACCGCTTGATGTAGCTCCGGATGGACTCCCCTTCCTTTTGCACTATGCCGAGGAGGCTCTCCTGAGTCCGTGGGCACCTCTTGCTGGTGACGAAGTGGGAGGTGAAAACTTGAACAAACTGCGCCCAACTTCTTATCGAGCCGGGTGCAAGGTTTTGGTACCAGGTGCGGGCTACTCCTTTGAAGGTAGTGGAAAAGGCCATGCACATGCAGGACTCGCTGGCTCGTGCCAGGTGCATCTGGGACTGGAAGGCGTCCACATGGTCATTTGGATCGAAAGACCCATCATACTTGTCTAGAGGAGGGAGCTCGAAAACCTTTGGCATGGGGACAACAAGGAGTTCTAGAGATAGCGGGGAAGAAACTGAGAGGAGGGGGGTAGCTTTCACTTCAGCTGAGCATACTTCCTCTTTTCCTTTGAGCTCAGGAGAGGCTCTAGAAGCAGTTCGGCGAGCTTGCCGACGTCTTCGCTAGTGCTTTGCTGGCTCGACGTTGGTGCTCGACACTTTGGTGTTGCCGAGCTCGATAGGCTCGGACTTCTAGTGATGACTCTGGACCGAAGGGCTCTGTCTGTAGTCCGCTGCCAGGACCTCGAATGGGTTGTCCGCTAATGGGAGTTCGAATTGTGAATGCTGTGGTGACACGGGCTTTGTTGGGTGAGAGGCTCCTGACTCGCCCACAGGCTGCGAGGCGGGGGTAGCCGGTCTCTCCTTCTTGCTATGGGAAGAGGCGTGGCTCTTGGCTGGATCCTGGACCTAGGAGGCTTCTCCCCGACGAGGCCGCTCACTCTGGTGGGATGGCTTGGCCTGCTTCGTGGTTGGGTGCTGAGGGGGAAGCGACAGCTGGGCCTGAGGCAGAGAGGGAAACTGCTGCTGGTACTGGTACTAGGAAACCTGGTGCAGCACTTGTTGTTGGTAGAGTTGGAATTGTTGGAACTGTTGCATTTGAGCTTGCATGGCCCGCATGCATTGCACTAAGTCCTCTAGTTGGTTCGGGTTGGCCGTTGGGGGCGCAACCGAGGGTTCAGCAAAGGTTGCTCCTACTGTAGAGGGGAGCGGAGCAACGACGGGTGCCACTGTAAGAGGCACATTCAAACTGGGGACTCCGTCCACAGAGAGGGGGACGGTAAACTATCCAATACAGACAGTAGGAAGCTGGGGCTGCTCCCCAGAAGCGTTCTAGCTGTAATGTAAGGGCCGGTGTTCAAAGATGACTATATTTTAGAGTAATTCTAGGTGATGCGACACGATCCGGGCACTCCTAGTTGGCTGCTGACTGGCTCCTTGTTGGCAACGAGCGGCACCTAAGAAGATGAAGAAGAAGGATTCCCGGGGATTTTCCCGGCGGGAATACTCTGAAGCTTAAGTTAGAATGCTGGGGAGGAAGAAGAGAGAGTATAAAAGGGTAAGAGTGTAGATCGCGCTAGATCACTATATCTTGAGATTAGCTCGTGAGCAAGTAAGAGTGCAAGTTCAGATCTAATTCGAGAGAGAGTCATTCTCTCCGCTTAAAGGGCTTTTATAGGGGCGTTCTTGTCAAATCAGGCGTAACCGCCACTAGGCTCCTGTCGCAGCCATTACCTGTCAGGGCTGTGCATGTGATCGTTACAATGTACTACCCGCTTGGCTGAGTGACACGTCTTCGAAGGGACAGGCACACCATCATCTGTCGAGAGACGTGGAGCAAACTATCAAACAGGCAGGGACTGCGCCATCGGTCAAGAGACGTGGCGCAGTCTGATGAGTACGGTCGTCAGATAGAAGCTTCCTGAGGGCGTAGCATTGCTTAGCCGCGAGCTACGTTGTAGTAAGATCTTAGGAGTACTTCGGGGTGACCCTTATCAAGATTGGTCTTCGGGGCAGTTCTTCTGCCCAGGTGCTGGAGCGAGCTGGTTTCCTTAGCTCACGAGCTGAAATAATCTTGGAGTATTCCTTTCTCAGTAACTCGGGGGACCTGGAGCTCGCATTGTAGTGAATTCCCCCTATAGAGAGTTATGACGTAACGAGCTGTTCTATAGACCCGTTACTTGATCACAGTCAAGCCATGCTGCTGAGTTGTTGCTCACGCCGAGTCAGGTCCACGTGTCATCATCTCAGCAGGTCGGGTCAAATCATCCTCCATCAATAGGCTTCTATATAGTAAGGAAATTGAATTGATTGTTAGTAGTTCATATTTTATTTTATTTTTATTTTTTAAATAAAAAACACCAATTTCTAAGGGAGAAAAGAATAGAGAGAGAGAAGGCTGACATAGACAATTTCATTTTAGAATATAGTAAAAAAATTGAAATTAAATTATTAAGATATACTCCCTTAAATCTTAATTTTCTCTAATAAAATTCATCATTGCTCCTACCCAATGTGTGTTTTTTCTCGGACAATGTTCATATTTGGAGAAAGAGACAACAACAATAAATCTAGAAAAAAGTTTTCTGCTCAAATTAAAGCTTCCAAAATATTAGTTTACATGGATTGGGAGGGTTATATCCTCCTCTCAATCCATCTTACTATGGATCAAATGAATGTGTGATGTGTCAAGCCTATCATGCATATGGTGTGATTACACATTATGGGAAGCTGTAGACTACTATTTGTTTAGGTGAATAAATAAGTGGACCTGGAATTCCAAGAAGATAGTCTCGGCAATCTTGACAGGCATGATGAAATGTAGGTAGTTTTTATTCAAAGGAAGTTGATGGAATGTGGGGAATGGGTGGAGTATCAATGCTTTTCTCTATCCATGGTTTCCTGTCTCTGGCAAGATCCTGCCTCATGTTGAGCAAAGTTGCATGAAGGTAGCTACTTAATCAATTACCATGAAACCACATGAATATATAGATGTCTATCTTATATTTGAAACTTCTTCAAAGGCTATTATTCCAGTCATTGCAGATATTAAGGCTCAATTTGGAAAGAGTGTAAATACAAATATGTACATTACAAAGCCTTGTACTTCGTATTTCTAAACTTGTATTTGCACTCCTTCCAAACTGAACCTAAGTTTCCTATACTTGATCAGCTAATACATGGTATATTTAGTGAAACCACAAGGTATGTTGAAGCAATTATCCAAAAAAAATCTACTTTGAATTACCTTTAACTCTCCAACATCAACACAAAGTGTCAAGGGGATCGTTTCTCAGATCAACTTTTAATAAGCAAAGTCAATAAAGATATCTCTGAAACAAAATAACACAGGCTAGGGATTAAAAGGAAACCACACAACTAGAAATTCAAGAAGAGTTTTGAAACACTGGAGATTTATGTTTTCTCCATGAACTACATTAATTTCCAGCGTTTGTTGTTGCTCTTGGAATGACTTTTATTTTTACCTTCTTACTCCTCTCTTTTTTGAAACTTGCTAACAAGTTTGTTTCCTTTACAGAAATTGTGGCAAGTGAAGAGGTAAATACTACTCCTTCTTCAAATACTGTAATGGAGAGACATATTGTAGATCTAGGGAGGAAGTTAGCACAACACACCACCTTGTCGGGAGCTTTTTATGAAGCAAAAGTTCAACTGGTTGTTGAGGCTATTGAGGTCGTCAATAGGACCCTTAGGGGATGCATCTTTCTACACATACAAGTCAATGAAGAAAATGCCAAATCCTTTGTTAAGCAAGCATGGTCCCTAGTGGATGAGTCTCATGTGGGGCATGATGATAGTGGGGGAAGGGAGTTTATTTTCTCCAGTGTTGACAATATGGAGAAAGTGCTTAATGGTGGTCCTTGATTTATTCAAACCAACTAGATGTTAAGTTGAAAAATGGAGGGATGCAAAGGGCAGTGAAAAAGTTAAACCTTGGTATCAAAATTTGTGGGTCCAAATGCACTATATACCTAGGTGTTTCATTTCTGATCACCATTGCAGCATGTTTAAAAGTGATTGGCTCTGGGTAGATTACAAATATGAGCAACCACTACGTTATCCAGTTTTCAAGAAGAATGTTACCCCATGCAATCATTTCTAGTTGGTGAGACATGGCTAAAGCTCTAATGAAGAGGATGAAAGTAAACTAGTAAAGCATAAACAAACCTCTAAATCCACTATTCTTTAAGTAATATCCAAAGGTAAAGAAAAGCTTCACTTGTAAAAACTAAAGATTCAAGTAGGGTCTCAAGGTGACTCGTCCTCAAAATGTACGAGATTGCTATTGGAGAGTTAGGAATGGGTCAACTCATCGAGTGGAGATTCAAGGAAAAATGGAGAAAATCTTCAGCCTTTGGCTCAAATTCCAATGCTAAAAAGGTGTACAATGGAGATTCCAGGTGAGCAGCTCGAAACTTGTACCACTATGTCCGGGGGTTGGGCATGATAAATCCAGTTACAAGAGTTAAGAGATGGGGTAGACCTTTTAAATGTGAGGTCTCTTTAAAGGATCTTTTGAAAGGAAAAACCATGTTAATTAGCTAATTTAGAGAAGTAGAGATTATCAAATAAATCAGTGAAGCCCAAAGTTGGGCTCATTAGAGATTGGATATCCTCAATAAGGTTTGAAGTTGCTGAAGGGATGAGAGATCCATCGTATGGACGCCCAAATCTTGCGGAATAAAGGAGCGAATTTCAAAAATTTTTCTCTCCCTTCAACTGGGAATCGCATTCCCTATTTAGAAAATCATATTTTCAAGGATCATTCTTGAACCATAAATTGAACCAGATCTGAACCAAAAGAAGTAGGAGATGATTATACTTGATACGGAGAAACAATATCTCCCAACGAAGGTGTTCACGCCCAAGGAAGAATCCAAAGACTACTCCCACCGAAGCTTGTACCACTATGTCCTTCGCAAGAACAGCAGGATGGCACGTGAGCACAATTTCCCATCAATTCATTCTCAAAGAACTGATGTCAATATCAAATCTTGACTTCTCCCACAACTGGAGATCGAACTGGCAAACAGGGCGGCAAGAACAAGGAGGCGGCAAGAAAGAATTCTGCAGGGTTGCTTAATTCTTTCTTCTGTGATTTCAGCTCTGAAGAGGATCTGATTATGTATTTCTTCTAAAGGCTGCCGCCCCTCCTTCTTTTGTTAACCTAAAAGATCAGCTCCTAATCCAATTAGGAGCTGCTTATCCAAATCATATTTGGATCAGCCCTCTCTTTAGGTGATAAGGATAAACCCTTATCTTATCTGCAGATTAGATTAGCTTTCTCCTAATCTCATTAGGAGGTTTCTAGATCTTAATCATATTCAGATCTGGACTCTTTGAGTGGATAGGGTCAAGACCCTATCCTATCTGCTAATCCATCTCAGAATTCGCCCCATAATTAACTAATTAAATAGCCTAGTTCGAAATGGGCTTTAGGCCCATTAAGCTTATGTGCTCACTTAACCTTCCTAACTGCTGCCCAGTTGGGTTTCCTTGTATGGCGTGGGACCCAAGCATTGATCTACACATCAGCCACATGGGTTCGGCCCAACCTTTGTTACAAGGCCTGGCCGAATACACTATTATGGACAGTGCACCCCCTGAAACCCATCAAATGGGCTCTATGGGTCCAACACTTACCCTAAGTGGTCCTTGGGCCAAGCCACCTTGTAACACCCAGGGACTGTGGGCAAATGCAAGATTAGCTCATCAGGTATTACTCTCAATGGTCTTACACATAACCTCTCAGCCCATAATGATCATACACTGCTCGACAAGAGAGGATCTCTCCCTCGGCTGCAAGGAACAGTGTTGCACTCTCTACCTATATGGATCCCGGGAATTAAAACCTTATTGCAAACATTTTAGAAACCATAATATATATATACTTTTATATCTCATATAAAATATACTTTGCAAAACAAATCTCAATGATTGAAATCGGCTGCCGACAGTCTTGGTTTCCATCAGTGAGAGTGCATCCCCGATCATTACCATTGTCCGACAAAGGGGCTGATCCTGTCACTATGATCACCCACTCAGATGAATTCTCAAACTGTCCCAACATACCCAGGTTTTGACCCCCGCTAAGGATTTCACTGATCGGTACATCAAAGACAGCCCAATCTGACACCTAGTGCAGTATCATAATCGAGTCTAGGGGTCGGGTGTAACTTTCCAGTTTTGCCCATCAATCTCCAAGGTCCAGGGCAATACTGGAAATTTGGTCCAGTTCATAGATTCAATTAATCCTACACTGTATGTGCCTAGGGTCTCACCCTGGCAGTTGAGACAGGCCACCCCAACCGACTTGGTGGCACCACAGTGTCAGCCTTATCAGGATAGGTCTCCCCAGATCGACCCACTGGCTGTGAACATTCTAAACTAACACGAGTCTCATTAAGTGTCCAGTTTAAGGGTATTACACAGAAACATACCAAGGGAACATGAATCAAATATGCACTTTTATTCATTTACAATAAACTCATAAAGTACATCATTTTGATTGAAGCTAAGAGCATACAAAACTGTCTAACAGTTGCAAACTTAGATGCTGAGAAAATTGTCAGCACCCCTGTTAATGCTTCTGTCAATTAGCTAATATCATTTAAGCACTCCATTTTGACAGACCCTTATAACTTGGCAAACCTTGACTTGTTCACTCAACTAGAGGATTCAATTTGGTGAAACAACTGGGAGCCACTCCCAGACCAGCAACAACAACTAACAACTCTTGCCACTCTCCTTGTTAAGGTATTCTATTGTTTCTACACATTGTTGTTTTCTATAGTTGTCACATTCTTAAATAATTTGTTTTTCTTTTATTTGGGTTGTTGTCACATACTTTTTTACAAATGAGAATATTTACTTGGAACATTAGCAGGGGAGGGGTTGGGAAACACAATGATCCTTGATTAAACACTCAAAATCCTTAAACCTAGATATTTTATTTAGCTCTAAAACCAAACTAAATTCTGAACAAGCCTTACAACTTGCTAAGAAAATGGGTTACTTTAACTTCTCAATCGTTGAAGCCTTTTACTTAAGGGGGGGAGGGGGACTGTTATGCTGTTGGAAAGATGGGTTAAACACTAACTAGAGACACATAGAACATTCAGTAGAGTCCTACCTACAGAACCACAATTAGACTATTATTTTTCTCCATAGTTACTTAAGTAGAGGAGACAAAGTTGCTTATTGGGAACAATACCTCTTAGACAAACGCTATCTCTAGTCCAAGGCTTAGGTTATAATTGGTGATTTCAATGATATTACTAACCCTTCTGATTATGTTGCCTCACAAAAATATGTTTACATTTCGTGATTTTTATGATTTGTTATTAATTCTTTCTCACTAGTGGATCTAGGAATTCCTGGCCCTTTCTTCACCTTAACCAACAATTAACTTGATTCTAATGGTGTCAAAGAATGGTTAGATAAAGCTCTTGCTAGAGTTGAATGGTTAAAACTCTTCCCTTATGCAAAACTCTTCTAGATGCAAATCCGTCAATGGAATAAAGAAAGAAATCTTTTCACTTTCTCCCAATGTGGATAAGCCACTAAGATTGTGAAGGTCTTATTAGATAAGGTTGGGACAGAGACAAAAGAGGATCTATATCATCCAAAATTGTCTACAAACTAAAGGATATTAGAGGTGGATTATCACAATGGAACAAATCTACCTTTGGAAATATCAATATGAAGTTAAAAAAATTAGAGGAAAATATTGCTTCACTGTAGAGGTTGGAAGCCATAGAAGAACTCAATTACAAATTGAAGGAACCCAAGAAGGAATACAATATGTGGACTTTATATGAAGAACAACTTTGGCGCTTGAAATTTAGGGAGCTGTGGGTTAAAGAGGGTTACAAGAATATCAAAATTTTCCATTATCAAGTCAAGTTCAAAAGGAGATGGTGTAGTATAGAATGGTTGGAAAAGGGAGGTACTTGGGTGAATGAAACAAATGAAATACTAGAAAGTTTCAAAAAGATGATTTTAGATGTCACTAGAGAGGATGAGGACCTTGATCTCACTATACTTGAAGACCTTCTTAAGCCAACTCTTTAAACAAAGGAGTAGTTAGCTCTCATTTTCCCCCTTAGAACATAAAATTAAACAAGCTCTCTTTGAAATGAATCCTCATAAAGCCCTAAGGCCAGACTATTTTACAACTTCTTTTATAAAAAATATTAGCATGTGCTAGGGGTAGAAATTACCTTGATAGTGCAAAATTTCTACCACAACCAGTATATCCTAAAAGAATTAAAGCATTCTAACTTTAGTCTTCATACCCAGAAAAGGAAGGACCGAGCTTGTAGAGCATTATAGACCCATAAGCCTCTCAAATGTTTTATAAAAAATTATAGCTAAAGTCCTTGCAAATAGACTGAGGCCTCTCCTTCCAAAATTAATTTCTCTAAATCAGGTAGCCTATGTTAAAGGTGGGCATATAACTGAAAATATTATTATTGCAAAAGAGGTCATTTACAAACTGAAAAGCTAAGGACATAACATAGCTTGGTACAAGATCTATAATATGAAGAATGATGGAGGTCTAGGCATTAGGAGAATTGCTGCCTTCATCAAGGCTTTTTCTCCAAACAAATTTGGAAGTCTTATCAGGAAAGAATGAGTTATGGATTCGACAAATTAGGGGGAAATATCTTAGGAAAAATAACATTTTTTACTGTAAGCCAAGGTGTAACGATTCGTGGTGGTGGAAGTGTGTTTTAAAGATCATCAAGTGATAAAATCTTGGTTTTCCATGATCTTTGGATTCCAAGTTTATATTACCATTTTCCAAAGCCAAAAAATGAAGCGAAATGTCAATATGAATTTTCATATCTAAAAGTTAAAGATCTTATAACAGATGAAGGACTTTAGAATCTTGGTTCTTCAATTTCTTTTTGATGAACACACAATGCGAGCAATCACTAACATCCCTCTCTCAAATACCCTTGTAGACAACTCCCTATAGTAGAAACCAGCTCCAAAGGGTGAGTTCATAGTTAAGTCAACATATGGAACCTTTAGAAAGTTGCAATGTGAATGTTCTTCTCATACAACCAAGTGGACCAAGCTATGGACCTTATAGGTTCCACTAAGGTGCCAACTCTTTGCTTGGAAGCTCCTACATAGAATAGTTAAAACAAAAATGGTAATCTGGCCAACAAGAATAGAAGGAGATGTTCTTTGCACATTCTACAATTAAGAACCTAAAATTCAAGAACATTTATTCTTTGCTTGTAATTTCTCTCGAGCGATATGACTTTAATCTCAGGTGAGGTTTAACCCTAACCTCTTTCTTGCAATGCACGCTCCTAATCCATTCAAGTAGAGCAGTTAAAACAAAAATGGCAATTTGGATAACAAGAAAAGGATATGTTCTTTGCACATTTTTGCAATTCAAAATCCAAAACTGAAGAGCATTTATTCTTTGCTTGTAATTTCTCTCAAGCAGTCTGACTTCAATCTCAGGTGGGGTTTAACCTAGACCTCTTTCTTACAATGCACACTTCTGATTCATTCCAATGGTGGGCTCAACATAACAAGCATTGTCTTGGCCTAATGAAAAAAAATTTGCCCCTGTAGGGTGTTGGCTATTTTAAGAAGTTTATGGGATGTTAGAAATGATGTACTCTTCAAAAGAGCTGCTCTTGACCCGAGTGTAGTATGCCTTAGAGCTGACCTTTATTACTCTTTGGACTTTGAAAAGAGTGTTGTCTCACAAGGCTCAGTTTCAAATGTTGAACCAGAGTTCTGGTTTTCTACTAGTTCCCACACCTTTGCTTTACTTAATGGTTCTTGGCACAACACCACACACATTGCCTCTACGGGACTTTTGATTTTCTCCCATTTAACATCCACTTTAATTGTAGAAGAACTTTGCATGGCCACATCTACAACCGAAATTGAAGCTTAGACAATCATTTGGGGCTTAAGAATGGTCATCTCTTTTAGATTCCTGCATGCTATCCTTTTTTCTGACACTGAAAACACTATCAATGCTGACAGGAACCTTTAGAAACATTAACTGGCGAAAAAGACCTCTCATTGAGCTAATCAAGCATATGTCATCCTTTCTTGCTAGTATTAAGTTGGTTTGTGTAAATAGAGGAGAAGTTATCACAACTCATGTAATGGCTTAGAAATCCAGAAACTCTAAATATTTTGTTCCCTCCTTTCATTGATCTCTTATTTTTCTTGTAGGAGGGGTGTGATCCTGTATCCTTGATGTTTTTAATTGGTTCATTTTTTTGCAAAAAAAAAAAAAAAGGGGAAGGGAAAATTGCAGATTAGTACCTTGTACTTTGGGCCTAGTCTCACTTTGGTCTCCAAACTTTAAAATGTGCCAATTCAGTAAGTAAACTTTCAAAACGTGCCAATTTAGTACCTACCGCTAATCAGTCGTTAGTTATGTGTATCATGTGATATCACATATGATTTAAAACTATTGAAAATGTCAAAATTATCGTTTTGAAATAAAACATTGCTGATTACCTTCATCCTCAAGAAGATGAAACAGAGGTGCAAAACTAAAAACTCATGGTGTCTATGGATGAATAGTAGCCAACATCCATGGTGTCTCTTCTAGTCAACAGTGTTCCACACTTCTCCTCTTAGTCTCCTCCCAAAACAACGAAAGTCCTGAAAGGATTCTCTCCTTAATTCGATGCTTTGAAAAGCTTGAAGCCTAGGAGAAGTATTGGTTCCAAGCTCTTGAAGGTTAGGGTGAACGTCGGTCACAAATCTAAAACCATCGGCCCCGATCGAAATCCATCACCGGTTTAGCCCTCTTGTCCTGACTCCAATGATCCAATATAGAAATTCGTTAAAAGGGATTACAAATGGGGCTGTATTGTGCCTTCTTATGATAGGAATCAACTTCATGCTACTATTGCTGAGCTATTTCATGAAGGATGCAGAGATAAAGTACTCCATAGTCCAAAACTGGTATGCAAGTGACGAGGAAGGGAATGGTGGGATTTATAATTTTGTTACGAAACGGGGCCTTTGTGCTAGATCTTTGTCGAAGATATCATGGACCCAGGTGGAGAGGGAGTTTGCTGTTACTTGGAAGTATCCAAGTGTTGTTTTGGAGGAAGATGATACAATGGGGGAATTCTATTCCATAGCATTGACAGATGATTATCAACAAGCAGACACTAGGACCAAGATGACATACAAGGGCAAAACACTAGAAGTAGGATCATCTCAAACGGTATATCGACAGGTAATTCATGGAATTGTTATAGGGGCTTGTTTAGGTGATGTCAAATGTAGAGAATGCTAGGAGTGAATTAGATTATGAGCTTATTCATGAGAACAATGATTCCTGGTTTCTACAAGGATGTGTATGACAAGCTCCCTAATGAGTTTGGTGCTGAAGTGAATCAACGTATTTCACTTCACCTTTCATAGAAACTTGAGGGATCTATTGGTTGAGCCACCAGTTATGTATCATTCACAGTTAGCACTTCTTATACTCAAAACATATTTAACTTTACCTTTCATAGAAACTAAAACCTCATTTTATTAACTAAAACTAAAAACTCTTGAGTGAATTCAACACACTCTTGAGTGAATTTTGTAAGCTTTTGTGTTTTGTCGTTTGTACCACTCACTATATAGTGATACCAAGGGTGATTTAAGCTTGAGTGAATTTTGTAAGATTTTGTGAATGAGTGCATTTTGTATCACTCAAGAGGTCTAAGTGTATTCTATACCGAGGCCTGAGTATAAAGCTGGAGAATGTTTTGAACTTTTGATTTTGATGGACAAAAGGAAGAAAACTGTTGAAAGTCGAATATCAGAAATGGGCAATGGAATGTAGTCACAAGTTGGTAGTTACTACTTATGAGAGAATGATTAGAGATGTCGAAACTCGAATCTATGTGAGTATTTTCATGGGGAAGGCTGATTCTGTGGGTAGTGTGTTTTGGGATGTTCATGATGCTGGTGATTTTCATGCAGTGGAGCACCATGTTGTTGGAGATGTTGCTCTCTAACCCTCAACACAATAAGTTTATGTTTTCCGTCAATCAAAGATTTACTATTACTGTGTGTCTATATTTGATATTAGACAACGCTCTCCAGACAATTTTTTGGTGATATTTCCTTTTCTAGTGTCATCTTCTGCTTATTAGAACCAATATTAAGAATTGATTAATAAAGAAAATTAGATGACACCCAAAGAATATTTTTATCTTTTTACCTACCACTCAAGGCAGATTAACAATAGGTACTAAATTAGTACATTTTAAAAATTTTGATACTGAATTAACATGTATTAAAATTTGAGGACCAGAGTGAAATTAGGCCCAATCTCTACCCGCCATGAATTAAAGCCACACATGAGTACGATGGGTATAGAATTAATAGGAAAAGTGAGTAGGAAATCCCATTTGGCAAAGTATAAAGTATTACCTTAAGCCCCAATCCTAGTAGAAGTGGCGTTTCTTCCCAGGTCTGTGCTCCAATTATTGAGAGGTCCTACCAATAAGTCACCATCAGTTGGAACCATTTGACTATGTTGATTATTAATTAATGCTAAAACATTGTATAATATCAAACATGCCCTTGATAGTTGTATCACCTCCTCTGATAAATTTTAGTTGTGCATTAGTGACATTGGTTATCCACTTTCTATTATTTTATAATAATTTTTTGTTGGTAAAGAAACTTTTAGATTTCATTCATTATTATAAATTTATAAATTTATATCTGGCTTTAGTTGGCAGACATAAAGATATGCTCAAACGTGGACTCTCCCAAGTTGTGCTTATCCAAGAGTTCAATCCCATGTGCATCCAATACTATCATTGTTGTAATTGTTGTAGCTATATATGTGCTGATATGTTGTTCTGAAAAGTGAAAACCAATCCAGAAATAAAACTGTTTTCTTTTTTTATTCTCAGTGATTGGTCAATAGTTTCAAACATATAGGTTAAATGAATGAATCTATAAATTAAATAATAACATTATAGAAAAATAAAAAATTTTAAAAAATTTTGAAAAGGTTTAAATTATATTTCCGTTATATTAAATCAAAATAAGTTTCATAAATGAAAATGATTATTATAAAAAAATATAAAAAAGAAATAAAAGAAAAATGTCTGAAACAATGTTTTAAAAACAACCTAGAATTAGAACTGTTTTAATCACCAGTTTTTGGGTCGATGATTCGATTATTCAATTCGAACAAATGGCATATTTTAACAAAAAATTAAAAAAACCACGGGTCTGATGATGAAACATGGCTGCTTCGGCATGACTGGAACCTCGGCTTGACCACCCTAATCCTAACCACTGATCAGGAATCCAGGATTGAGCAACCCAAGTAATCTCACATGATAACCCAAAAAACAGAAAGTTGATAGCGCACGCCCGGTTCGACTAAGTAATATTCCAAATTTCCAATAAATAATTCCGCTTTCAGCTTTGTGGCAGGTGGGGTTGTTGAGGCGGCGGCTACGTTTTGGATTGGAAACGAAGAATTTTAGCACAGCACAGGCACAACTCATGTGATGAATGAATGTGAGTTATCAGTTATGTGTCGTGAAGGCAGCATAGCCGTCAAGGGGGCCCACCCATCACCTAGCTCAGATTCTTTTTGGTTGGTTGCTGACGAGTATCCACCCGATTCACAGCTCAGGGTCGGCTGGCCAGTGGCCAGTGGCCCCCCACCATTTCCTCCCCATCCTATCTTTCCGGTGGTCAATTGATTCCATCCCCATCCCTCACTGTCTTGTTCTAATTTCGCAATATGCCTGCCTGCCTTTATTATACTCTACAGCATATTTACAGGACTATCATTTCCCTGCCTTTAATTGATAATTACGGCTTGCTTCCCGTCTCAACTCTCAACGGGCGGTGAATTTAGGAGGGCATTTTGGCCGGACCAACCAAATAAATTTTAGGATATTTTGATTTTCGGTCCCCTATATTTATTCTAAAAAAATCAAGCATCTTCGATTATGATCTTTCCGCGTGGCATACTTTAAGCCGTCTGTCCAATAAGGGATCAAGCAGGTGGATTCTCCGGTGCATTATTGCGCGCCAATTTCCCACTTCCAGTTCCACCAGAGCACAATCGCCCACTATCCATCCTCCTCCGTTTCCTCTTAAAATTGAAACTCTCATCGATGAAAAGAAAAAGCGGTTATTTGATTATTTAACCAACCCCCCAAAAAACACCAGTTTTTGGTTTTTGCACTTTGCAAAGATAGGGAGAGAAAAACGATGGGGAATTTAAAGCGTGTTGATCTCCACGGAAATAGTTGAAACCAGGTATCTATAGAGAGGGGGGAAAGTAAAAAGTCCTTATCCCTAGTTTTCTCTGCGCCAAGCTCTCTCCTTCGTTAATGGCGGATTCGGAGAAGCAAGAAACGGCCGTTAATGGCATGTCGGAGGAGAGGGGAGGGTCTTGTGTGGAAGGAGTGGCGGTTTCGGATTTTGACATGTTATGCGCCACTGTGGCTTTGCAGACGCAAGGATTTTCGGTAGACAAATGGCGGAAATTGGGAGGAATACATGAAGACGGAGGAGACTTCGGTGGAGTGCAGAGGATGTGGGAAGGTGAAGTTTTAGATTGCTTCGATGACCGACGAATCGCTATTGAAACAGCATGGTGAGTATTCTTCTTTTTCTTTTCCCTTTTCCTGTGGTGTTTTTCTTTTCCTTTTATTATCTGATGGATGCAATATGAGAAGCACTCGTATATTTTCTTTTTTTTTTTTTAAGAACGATTTTGAAATGTTTTTTTTTTTTTCCCTTTTTGAGGTCGTAAGGTTTTTCGTTTTACTGAGTTCATCAGGACATTGGTTTCCATTCCTCTTGTATCCCTTGGAATCTCATTGTTCGGCTTTTCCTTCTTTCTCAGGCGAATGGTAGGTAATGTGGTTTTGGTCTTTTGGAGAAGATTTCTCCTTTTTCTGGGGAGGGATGGGGGAACTTGCCAGGTGTTAGGTCTTAAATGGATTTCCTACTTCCGATTTTCCTTTCAAAGGTTTCTGGAGAACTAGAACCGGGCGGCCTAGCCTCTCAATGTAATGGTGTCCTTAGTGAGTTGAAAGTTTGTGGACTCAAACATGGACGAGGGGAACGAGGCTGCTAATTTGCTATGTTCCTTTGTAACTAAAATGTGAGTTATCGATACAATCAGCCTTTCGCCATTATCCAAATTGATTATGCATGGCTAAAGGCGTTGGGATTCTTTAAAGTGATCATTTCTCATAACTAGGTTAGGAGGCTAGGGCTTGAGATAAATTACAAAAGAAGTTTGGTGTCCATGACAAGGGAGAGATTGAAGAGTGCTGCTCATATAATTAAATCAGATTAGGTGCAATGGATATGTGTCTTTTATCTTCTATGATCAACCGATAACAAGCAAATTAAAGGGATTTTTTTTTAAGATCGCCATAAGATCACCCATCTTGTATGGGACAGAACATTGGAATTCAAGAAACGTGATATTCATACTTCATAGAATAAGGCCTCATTTGGCAAGTCTTTCCACAGCTTCTTTTGGGCTTTTTAAAGCTCAAAAGATGGAAAATGTGTCGTTTCCTGTTTGGCTTTGGGAAGCCCGATAGACTGAAAGATGTAGGTCGTAGAAAGCTTGCGGAAGCCCAAAAATCGCTAATTTCGAGATAATGAAGCTTCTGGTCTTCCCGCAGTTTAGAGCTTCTATGAATGTGAGTTACAAAGCCACGCATTAGGTTTTTTTTTGATAGGGATCAGATTAGCCCCCCCCGACATATGATTAACCGACTCCCTGTTTCTTTTTGCAGCAATAAAAATTAAAAGGGGGATTTTAGTCTCGAAAATACACAAGTACAATTTACATTTACAGGCTCTAGTTGTGGCAGTTTCAGTTGAATATTGTTTGTTTTCTATAGCCCAATGTGGTTTGTATATATACTCGTTTGGGTTTAGAGTTTGTGTTTTCTTTTTTGTAGTTTGGGGTTTAACTGGACTTGATTATCTCTCTGTATACTGGACCAAAACAAAGAGTTTATGTTTTCCATTGTAGTACAATCCTTTTGTAGTTTGTTGATTATCCTTGTATATTGGACTGAAACAAAAGTGTTTTTATTAGTGTTGAATACTTGATTATCAATGTCAATTACCCCTGTATATCCTTTTGTCGTTTGGGGTTTTATTGGACTTGATTATCCCTGTTTATCATTTTTATTTGACTTGAATGCTTTTAGGTACATTATGGTTTTTTTCCATGAAACATTATGATTCTTTTCCATCATTCTTGCTTGGAGATGGAACTGTTGCAGTTTGAAACTATTATGGCCATGAAAACATGTTGGTTCTTTTCCATTATGGTTCTTTCCCATGAAAATAGTTTGTTTCTTTTACACAAAAACATTTCAAAAGTATCCCTGAACCATATGTGTACTCACAGCCATGAATTTTCTTTTGAATAACTCATTTCTCTAATTCCACTGATCACCTTAATTATTTCTTCTAGGTGAGATCTCCAGAGCCTTTGTTTTCTTTACTGCTCCTAGAAATGATTGCTACCTCATATCCTCAGTCCTCACGTTCTCTTACATTGTGCCTTCCCATTACAAATCTGGTAGCATTTTCTGAAATCCATTCGTTGCAGCACATGTTGATGCTTGGCTTATTAGGGGGCATAACTTATAACAAAAGAAGGTATTAAGGTAACTCTATAGAATTCAACTACATATTCTATCCAGTGGTGCAAATGAAAGGAAAGAAACAAGATTCTTTTTGGAAACAAAAGAGGTTTGGACTTGGAGATATGCAGATGAAGTGGGACAGCTTATTTATTTCCAGGCTTCTATCTTAGTGGACTTGGAGTTCTCTGGCTTGAACTTCAACAAATTTTGTAATGACTGGAATAACATCCATGCAGGCCTTGGGATTGTTTGGGGAAGCCTGCTTATGAAAACAAAGCCCCTATGAGTCCTACTTCTGTAGCCAAAGAATCAGCTAAGCCATTAGCAAATCTCCTAACCCAGTGGAACAAAATGTTCACCATGATTAAGTATTTAGCTTCACTAGTACAATGCCAGTGAATCCGTAGGCCATTGCTATTCTTTTTGATAAAGAAATGAACTTTTTATTAATTTGGAAATATTAGCACATACAAGCAGCCCTTGGAGAGGCGCGACCTGCGATCTCTCCACTGGATTTAGCTTCACTAATCCAGTGGAATATAGCTGCCATAGTTTTCAAGGCGCCAAGATGAGGCTAGGCGACTAGGGGGTGCCTAGGCATCGCCTAGGTGATGGATTTTTTATGTTAAAAACATAGATCCTAGGTACCATAACCATATTTCTTTAATAATTATTCATGATTTTCATAAGAAAACTATAAATTTCATATTAAAGTATAGAAAACCAACATATTCATGAGAAGAAAAGGAAGAAGGAAAATAAAATTCAAAAAAAGGAAGAAGAAGGGCGCCTTGTCGCTTAGGCGTTGCCTTGACATCTATGATAGCTGCTTCATTTCTTGGTTTTTAACAGCTGTACAATCACTAATATCAAGTCCATACACTTGACTTCTGCTGTACAATCACTCTTTTAAAGTAGTGACAGGATTTGTCACTCTTGGTGATAGTTGAACTAGGTTTCTTATGCAATTATTACCTTTAATCCTCAAAAGAGTCAACTTAGTTGAAGGGTCATGACTGCAAAACAAGTATGGATTTTTAAAATAGTTACTTGCTATATGATGGACTATGTGGGGCCCACATTGATTTTCTGTATAGATGAATACACGAGTGGGGCTGACCATAGGTGATAACCACATATGTCAATGTGTAGATGAGGACTACATTGATATCTTGTATAGGGAAATGCATGAGTGGGCCCACTTTAATATTTTGTATAGGTAAATGTGTAAGTAGGGTCCAAAAGTACTATCTGTATTTTTGAATTTGTTATTGGGTTCCAGACATGACATTTCACATGTATGTAAGAGGGACCCACAAGTACGCTTACTAAATGGTCTTTCTAGCTTTTGAGAAATCTTTGAAAAAAATTGCAAGCAAACGGTCTTTGGTCTTTGAAGATCTACCTATCAAAGCTCATCAGTCTTATAAGGTATTGAGCTTTTGGAAGATCTTCCTAAAAAAACTTGCCAAACACCTCTTAAGTCTATTAAAGATGAAGCTTTTGTAATGGATGACTTGTAAGCAAGGCTCAAGATATTGATACACCTGATACACATGGCCTTGTGTAATTTTTTTTTTCCAAAATTGGTCAGGGAGTTGGTTTTAGGCCTGCCTACCCCTGAAACTGATCAAAACCCTAAAACACCCTTATTTAGAGTATTGGCAACCTGCCTATATGTTGTGAAGTTTTGATCCTTGCGGGCAAAATTAGAAAAGAATGCATTATTTGGAATAAAAGCCTTAATAGTTGACAAAATGAAATTAAGTTGATTGAGATGGTTTTATCACATGAATGATTTGATACAAGTTGAAGGTCTTAAAAGGTAAGAGAAGGCCAAAAAGGACATAGGTGGAATGTCGAACATGGAAGTAGTGAGAAAGGACTCGTGAACATTAGATTTGGCATAGTACAGTCCAGTGAACATTATGTTTAATATGTTTTTTTTGAATTTTTTACATTTTTAAATTTTTTTGAATTTTCTGACATTATTTTTTATATTTTAGCATTTTTTTTTTGTAATTTTGTGCCTTGCTTCAAAAAGGCGCACACCTTGCCTTGCGCCTCGTGCCTCAGGTGCAAATTGGCCCTTGCGCTTTTAAAACACTGGTACAATCTTAAACAAAGTAAAATGGAAGTAAAGCATTCATATTTCTGCCCCTAATGAGGTTTAGTTGAATAGAATTGGTTCAATAAAATCTAGTGGACTCCCTCTAAATAGGGGTATCAATTGGACTGGATTTGGTCCAATCCGATCCAGTCCAATGTGAGTCCATTATAAATGGACCAGCTCCAATCCAATCCAATGAATATCTTGGATCATTTTGGACCGGTCCAATTCAATGTCTGGACCGTTCAATCTGTTCAAATTCGTTCTGATTTAAATTGGTTTCAACCCAAACTTGGTCCATTGACATCTATATTCTTAACTTATATCAATGGACCAGATATTGGCTTAATCCAACCCAATCTAATATAAATTTATTACGGACAGACCAAGTCCAATCCAATCTAATAAATATTTTGGACCAGATTGGTCCAATCCAATGTCTTATTGGTCCGTCCAATCCGTCCAAATTGATTTTGGACTGAATGGGGTCCAATCCTAAACCAGTCCATTGACACCCTTACCTCTAACACCAGATTGAGGGGAAGAAGGAAAACATGAATAAAAATGTACTCACATGGGGGTAATATTGCAACAAAGGCTCAGTTTGGAAAGAGTACAAATGCAAATATGTACGGTGCAAGTACATATAAAATAATATAAAATATAAGGTTTTGCGCTCTACATATTTGTATTTGTACTCCTTCCAAACTAAGCCAAAGTTAAGAATCCTTTTACTATCAAACTAGGATAGTTAATTATATGTTTTTTTTTTTTTTATATTACAGCTGTCCGTGCTACACATTTGGGAAGAACATGGGAAGAGCTGGTTTTGGTTCATGTTTTGTTCAGGTAAATAATTCTATTTGCAATCCAACCATCATTTTCTTTTGATTACCAAATAATTATGATCCAAGTATTTAATTCTATCCATGATTGTATGGTTCTTTATCCTTACATAAATGTACATGTTCTTGAGGGTCATCCTTTTTGGGAACTTAGAGAAAAAATTAAGATGCTCTATGATGCCTACATGAGGCAAAGGGTTTGCCAAGCAGAAATGGTCAATTTTCCTAGACAGACTTTTTTTTGATAATTGAATTAATTTTCCTAGACAGATTTTGAGTAATTGTATTTTTCATGTGCGAATAGCCTGAATATGGCTTTTACCACGAGTCAGTTAGACCATGTTGACCAGTTCAAATATTAAACTCCAGCTAGCAGTTTGCCTTTTCTTAATGCTATTACTTTATTCAAATGCGCTTCATTCAAGATGTACATCCTTCCGTTTTTTTTGCACAAGAAGTAGAATGCTTGTGCTGGTAAAATCTCGGGCTAGCAGGCATGAGAATGCGGGTTTGAGTCTTTGAGTGGTCTCTTTGTGCAAAATGCCAAAGGTTAGGACCATATACAGTACCCCTCCCAAGACCACAGATAGCTGGGACCAACATTGGGTATTGGCATTTCTTAAGTAGAATGCTTCTGTTCGTCAGCCTGATGAGTTACTTATAATGTTGCTAGTGGTTTGGCTTCTTGGACTTTTGACATAGCTTTATAGTGCAGAGAATTGGTATGTCTTGTAAAAGGTGAACCTTGCTTTGTCATATCCAAACCAACCATATGGAAACTCTAGGGAGGACCGAGTCTGTTCTTTGTGCTATGGAGCATTGTAATTGGTGTCATGAGATATGTTGTGCCAAATGGTAAAGACAAGAAGGATTTGGATATGCACTAAATGAATGAACTAACATAACAAGAAATGCTGGTGGTATTAATATTGAGAGATACAGAATTGTAGAAATATGGTTCTGTACCTCAACCATTATATTATGTACATTCATATTATCTTTTACCACTTTGTTTTCTATTCAAGTAATGGTTAGCCAAGAACCTTTACCATTAAGTCAAGTTGTCAAATTATATTGTCAATACTTGATCTTTGCAGGTTTTGAGGGTTTTCAATCTTTTGGTTTTTGCAGGGAACTATTTATTTCATCATTGCAGTCTGTGCTCTTCTCAACTACATTGCTTTTGCTTATACCAAGCGATACTACTTTCTGTACTTAGCGGTTGGTTTCACAGTTTTGACTGGAACATATTTAGGGTATTTCCGTACACTGATAAGAAAGCAGTTTAATATTGGGGTAAGGCATCCATATCCACAATTATGAGCTTTCATTTTTTCAAAGAAAAATCACATAAATAAGTTTAAGTTGGGAGATTTAGAGAGTCACTACATTTTTACAAACCATCTAATAAATTACAAGGCGTTAGCTGTAAATACCACCAAAATGGCTTTAACCACGTTGAAGCACATGTACAAGCTTAAATGCATATATGATACATGCATATATATATATATATATGTATGTATGTATATATGTATACCAACACGCTCACATGTGTATACACACATATGGGCTTCTTTTGTTGAGAGGAATATTCTTTTACTTTCAAGCATGAGCCTGCAGATATTTTCCTTGAACTTGGAAGACTCGTATACCTTTTATGACACCACTCTGCCCTTCCATTTTGTATTAGTAGATTACACCCTGCATCTGATTGTAGCTTGTACCACTTCCACCTTACTTCCCTTTGGTTACCTCTCAGGCTCAGCTTCCTTGAATTCTCCAGTCTACAAGGAATATTCTCTCTTGTAGCTCCGAAGTCTAAACTATCTTTCTTAACATTTTACTTGTTTAAAATGCGGGAATTTGTTTATGATTTCTCATGTTACTTCAATTTTGGCACATCCTTCTGTTTTAATTTGACCTGTCTCACATGTTCTTTGATTTGATTAACATTGTTTTTAAACCGTTTGCCATTGCAGCAGCACAAGGACAGCTTTTTGGATGACTGTGTGAACCATTTAGTATGCCCCTGTTGCACGTTATGCCAGGTCTGTTTCCTTGTTGCATTAAATTGTTAATAACACAAGAAGCAATTCCACCACGCAACTGAAGCACGTGCAAGACGGAAGTTCTCCTGTTGCGTGGAATTTTGCACCGTTGATTAAGCGGAGAAAACCAAAACCACCCTGGTCCCACTATTTTTTTCTGTTGGTAACGAATATCTTGATATGTTTGAGCAGGAGTCCAGGACATTGGAGATGAACAACGTCCGAGATGGCATCTGGCACGGCCGAGGTGACACAATATGCATAGGCAGTTCCGGAGAAAGGAGCAAAGCCTTTTTTGAGCTACGGCGGCCGCCTCTGGTCTCCACCAAATCTCCTGATCTCTGCAGCATGCGAAGATCTACAGACGGTAGCGATCACTTGTGGATTGCAGGAGTCAACCAATCCGAGCCCTTGGTCCCACCACCATCTCAACACTAACTTCTTTAAAAAGGGGAAAGGTGGGGGCGGTTTCGTAGCCAGCCGACAGCAGGTCAATTGTACATTTTATATACATACTTGTCCATCAGCCAAAGATTGAAAATGACCAACCTGCCGCCGGGCCGAACAAGATATGTCTCATGTTGTGTCCAGAAGGTCAAGGTGTGGGCTTGATCTTGATGATCCCAAAACTCAAATGACCCGGAGTTGGTGGGGAATTTGCACCCTTCACCGGTTCACCCCAAAGTTAGAAGAAAAGTTGGGTTAATATTTGGCAAATTTGTCGCTGTATTTTTTTCTCTTTTGCACTTTACTTAATGGGGTGGTAACTGTAATTATTCTTATTTCTATCCATGATAGATGCAGTATATGCAACCCTCTACCTTAACCAATCCAATATAATTCTCTCGGTTGGGCTGCTTCATGTCGAGAATTTAGCCAGGGGAATTTAGCACGTCGAAGGCAATATTTCGTAGGAAAAAGTTTGGGTCTTGGATGGTAAGTTTGTAAGTTGTAACCAGTCGTCTGATCTGATGACTGAGTAGTTGAGATAATCACTTGGTAACCCTCAAAGAAAAAAGGAAGTGCATGATCAAAAATTCAAAATCGTAGAGTGATTTGATTATTATTTTTTTATATGAAGGATATAAAATCACATATATTGACTAAAGTACGGAAACTCAGAGTACAAGAAAGCAAGAACTGGGAAGGTATGTATTTTATTGCTGCAGTTGTATGACTTGTATCTAATCTACGTGTAGAGAAGGATAGTGAGCTAAAAATAAAATTGTAATTTTACTTCTTATTGCACCATTCGTTTTCTATTATTTTAGGTCTCGTTTGGCATAACTCCCCAGGAGTGATTCTGGCAGTTCTTGCATTTCTGTGGAATGGAATTGCGTTTGGATGCGTCCAAGCTCGAGAATCGCTCCTGATTCCGAAAGGCTGATTCTCGGGAACCCAGATTGTAATTCTACTTCTGCAGTTTCTTGCTACGTCCTCTTGAGAATTAAGAACACGAGTGCACTCCCGTAATTTTGCACTTCAACACTATCTTGTCAAAACTCAAAATCCCTGACCTTATTCGTTGATTTCTCTCACCCTCAACGTTCCTCTTCTCCAACACTGATACTCAACTTAGGAGAATTCACCCCTTAAAGTTAGCTGTTAGAAGGAGGAAACCTAAGTACATGTATACCTCACAACAGCATTCCATTCTATCGATGTGGGATACCTCACATTAGCATCCCATACTACCAACATGGGGCAAATGCATCGTAACAAACACTCTCTGCAACTCCGGCGACCTCAGGCTTCATCTTCTTTTATTTTATTTTTCACTTTCCAACGCTCTTTATCGATCGGCGTGATAAATTTCTATTTTTGCAAACAAACAAACAAAGGAATAAATAAATATCCTCTCTTCTTTACTATACCACACCGTCTCTCGTTATCTTCCTTCGAAACTCCAATGCAGTTACGCTCGCTTGCTCTTTGATCTATTTTGGTCTTGGTTTATGAGGTAATTACTCCAACTTTGATCTGGTTATTCCCTCAGATTTCTTTCTTTCTATTGTTAGTCCATCAAAATGGTCTCGGTTTTATTGTATTTATCTTGATTTTGCTCCAAATTTTCAACAAATCTGTTTCTTCTTGATGGGGTTTTATTTTAAAGTTTTTCATTTTGATTTTTGGAATGGCTTGTGATCTCAGTTCTTTCTTTTCTGATATGTTATTATATTTTTGGCGATCTTGGTTTTGGTTTGTTTTTTCTTGGATCAGTTCTTGGGATGTACTAATTTCCAATTTTTGTTCCTTTCTAATTAGAATTTTATTGGAAATATCTGACGGATTTTCCTTGTTCTCTGTTTTCAATCGAAAATGAAAACGTTTCTTTAGTGGGTCGTCAAGAACCCTGACATTCTCGAATGTCAAAGATATAATTATCACTGTTTTGTAACAGTAACTACACTAGTAGTTACAAAGATATAATTGGTTGGAATCTCCTATTCTCTTCAATGGAAGTTTCTCTTAGGTTAAACATTTCCTTGATTTGAACTTGAGAGGCAAGAGTTGCAACGCATCTGCCATTTTCTTCCGTCTCCAAGACCATCTTCCTTCTAGAATACAGTTACAAAACAACTTTTCTTTGGCATAGTAATCTTGTAATCTGATAAAACTTCCCTTGCAGTTTCCATCTACAATTGCCATTAACCGCCACCCATAAATTTCAATTGCCATTAATGCTCCAGCCAAGAAGCCTTTAAACCACACCACCAATCACCAAACCTTTTCTCCTTCTTTGATCTTACCAGAGTTCCATTCTTGTTTTCAGTCTCTATGTAAAACTCTTTGCTTTGATACCCACAAATCTTCTTCTCACATGCATTCTTGAAGCTCTCAGATTACTTAAAACAGAAACTGTCAAATTTAAGCTTTATCCATGGAATAATGTATTTGATCTTAATTATATGCTTCATCCCATAGTTCCGGCCTAAGTGGATTGGCAGTACAAGGCCTTTAGTCATTTTCGTATGTTAAAGAGTTATAACATATACTTAAATTATCATCTCCATCTACCCTAGCCACCTTAACACTTGAGTGGTGCTGGCAACAAGAATCTCATGTGCTACTACCACAGTACCACTACCACCACTAACAACCATTGACCATTAACTCACTGGAGGAAAAAGAGAAAAAGGTTGGGGGAGGGGTTGGCACTCCCTCTTTCAACACCTTGATCATCCTACACTTCTCTCATCTAACCTTCAACTTTATTTGGTATTGTGGTTCCCTTAAATCAGCTAGTGTTGGTGGAAAATGAAGTCTCCAATAATGAGATAAATTGCAATTTGGACAATTGTACATGCAGCCAAACCTGCAAATCATTTAGAAGGAATGCCTTTGGAGTAACTTAATTTTGAGAATTCCTGTAATAAAATTGAATTTTTTTTTCTAGGAAAACTGCACAGATTGTCAAAAGATCTTGAAATCTTTCATTGAGGGAAGATTCTATTTGCATCATCTCATGCTAATATGGAAATGAGCTATAATGTTACAATTATTGATGATAACACGATATGTTCAGGATCAGATCTGCGCTTTGTGTGACACTTCGAAAATGACTGCTGCCCACCTTTGGTGAACTTAAATCAACTGATTATTTAACATTGATATCCTTTTCGTATAACAGTCTATACAACACATTTAACAAGACCAGCTGGTATGAGATATGGACGCACAAAGTAAAGAACTAATTACTTTGGCTCTAAGAGACTGGCAGTCAAGTTTTAACTCCATTTGAACTTATATTTATTAGAATTTCCATGGTTATGCCATCAAACGGTTAAAGAATTGATTCAAAGAAATTGGTTGCTGCTAAACGTGATTATATTTTTGAGAAACATGAATCAGATGACTATTCCAAACAAGATTGGTGATTCTCAGCATGAAAAATCTCGGAATCTATTCTTTTCTGAAAGGATTCTGAGAATGGGAATCCTCAGAATTGATGCCAAACAAGGCCTTAGTTTGTACATTACTTTTTTTATTATAAGGATAGAAGCGTCTTTCACATTCCATTAATATAAATAGTTCTTTTTTAGTGTGGTTGATTCGTTAGACACACCCCAAATTTGTTGTCTTTTTTTCTAGTAAAACTAACATGATACTAAAGTAGGTGCGATTCTCTAGGTTTTGATTTCAAACTTTATTTTCCTATATTCAACATCGGTTTGGGTCTATACCTATATTTTTTGGACTGTTCTTATAAAGACACGAAGTTTGATTTTTCCTGGACTGAGATGCCACTCAGGTTAGTATTTTGGGGTTTTCTCTCAAGTGGTTGATCCGTTTGCTCTAAAATTCTAGATCTGGTGTTGCCCTAGGTTGTTCCTTCATCCCTAAATTTTTGGTGAAGTTTGGATTTGATTTTCTATGGTTTTTATTTCTTTTTATGAACCTACTTTTTTTGGATTGTGAACAGGATTTTTGCTAGTTTTCAGTCGGTTAAAGATTGGTTTCTCCCTCTTATTTCTTTTTATGGCATTTAAAAAAAAGGTCATATGCTTCCTATCAAGTTCACCGGAAACAACTATGCCTTATGGCAATTCCATTTCCAATTTTATGTTGAGGGAAAGGTGTTGTGGGGTAAATCAATGGAACCACACTATGCTTGAAGCAATTGATGCACAAGGGTTGTAGACTTGGAAGATTAATACTCAGATTGCGTCTTGGATCCTTAGCTTAGTTACTACAAATGTTGCAATCCGTATGAGGGGTTTTCGGACAGTCAAGGAGATGTATGAATACGTAGAAAAGGTTTATCAATAGTCCAATATATCACCATAATATCAAATTGAAACTGAAATATTTTCTTACAATTAGGGTGAAAGGAAAGTTCAGGAATACTATGCAGGATTTGTCAATCTTTGGACAAAATTTGTGGGAAAGTGTAATTTTTTGGAACTTTCATTGGACAAAATTTGCCCCTACAACTTGAGTTATCTAAGGGGTAAATGTGTATTTTGGTAAAACTTTAATTAAGATGGTTGAAATTGCATTAATCAATTATACTATACTATTATTAAATTAAAAGTATGAATAAGGGTATGAAATTTTTCTTGACTAAAATACCCATTCAACTATTATTTTCACTTCATTTAATCCCCTCTCATTAAGTCTTATATTAAGGTATTAACTCCCATTCTTCCTTATTAAATCGTATATTAAAATTACTTTTTTCATTAATAAGTGCTATTAATTAGATCTATTTTAATACATTTAACAATATAAATCCATATATTTTAAAACTGACTCGTAAACAAAACCATTCTTTCATTTAAGTGGCGACTAAGCAATTCAACCATCTACATCGATCTGGTTAACCCATGAACTCATAATTATGTAATAAATTTTTTAAAATAGAAATAAATAGGAAAAAATACAAAAAATATAGAAAAAATTGGATATATTTATGACATTTTTATTAATCAAATTAAAATGTAAGGGTAATAAACAAAAATTATTTTTATTAACAATGAAAATGAAATACATAATCTACAACTAACCAAAAATGAAATTATTTTCCTGTTTGGTAGAGATTAATAGTTCTAATTTTGGGTTAAATGTGTTGACCTTTAATGTCATACTTAAATAATAAAATTAAAAAAAGATAAAAAGATTTTTTTTACTTACATAGAAATATAAAAAATAATAGAAAAAATTTGAACACATTTATAATTCAGAGTTTGCAATCTACAATTCGATTAATAATCAAATCAAACTCAAATTTGACTTCGTTTGATCCCGAATTAAAATATGAATTTGATTATAGTAATATTTATTGGTTTTAATATGTAAATTTTATATAATTATGTTTAAAATTATAAAAAATATATTTTTATAAATTATATTATATATTTATATATATAATAAATCCAATGTGCTATATTTATATTAATTTAGTATATATAAAAGTTGAAAAGTAATTAAATTTCTAATTTTTATTTTATAAATGAACATGTAGTTAGATTAAAACCAAATCCGATTGGGTTTCGGATTGGATCTAAATCTCTCTATTTAAAATATTTTTCTCATATATGAATTCTATTAATTAGATTTATATCCAATACTTTTAATAATATTAAACTCATATTTAAAAAAATGACCGCAAAAACAAAACCTTCTTCTATCCATGTGGCAAGTAAGCAATTCAACCATACAAGTCAAATGGGTCAACCCATGATGCCATAATTAAATAAGAAAAAATATATATAAAACAAAAATATAAAATTTATTTAATATTTTAGATACATTATTATAACCATTATCATCATCATCATCTAAAATTTTCACATACAAAGCACGCACACAATTACTAGTACGCACACACACACACACACACACACTATTGAATATCTTATTCATGAACCTCTCCCTTTTCTAGGTCGATGCCTGGTTCGATTCTCTAAGAAAAATGGTAAAATACCAATTGCTCGATTGCTCTTTCTCTTACATCAAAGGAAACTTGTTTAGTGAGAGTTGTTGGCCGCAACAATCACCACAAGATTAAAAATTAAAAACCTAGTAAGTTGGCATTGAATTACCAAGTTTTATAGTTTACTTCTTGTTCGTTGTATACTTGTATTACATGGGTCATTAACTAAAACACCCCCTATAGCTTCACGTATTTATTTAAACCTACCTTATAGTTTTCATTTTACTAAAGTATCCCTTATAGTTTGCAACTTATTTACTTAATTGACCTTTTATTAAGGAGTGTTTGTTTTGCAATTGGACCATGATTGTTTATTCCAAAAATACCCCAACACATTTTTTTTTGTATAGAAAACATAATTGACCAAATATAGCCAATGGTTGCTTGTGTCTTATTAGGGGCAAAATTGGTATTTTCATTTTTATTTTCCTTTTGATTAAATTTATTCAAATAGAGATTAGGGTCAAAACTGTCATTTTCCACTATTAACTAATGGAAGGTCGATTGAGTAAATTCATTGCAAATTATAAGGGGAGTGTTTTAATAAAATGCAAACTATAGGATAGGTTTTAATAAGTCTTATGAAACTATAAAGAATGTTTTAGTAAATGACCTTACTTAATGCTCCATCTCTTTCTTACTTTCTAAGGACAAGTAGATATCTAATATCTAATATGGGTGAAGCCCCATAAAACAAGGAGAATGAAGATGTAGATTTTAACAACCGGTGGACGTGCCGGAGTGGTTATCGGGCATGACTAGAAATCATGTGGGCTCTGCCCGCGCAGGTTCGAATCCTGCCGTCCACGTTTTTATGTATTGTTATTTTTTCTGATGTCCTTTCTTTTGGAATAATAGAGCAGCGCCACACAAGAGGCCAAGACCCATCGTTTGTTTTTTGTTTGCCTTACAGAAAAATGTCAGATTCAATGGTTGTGGCAACAGCCTGTACCTTAAAAGTTCAATTTTCCTTCTGTGGCCTTTACCCTTCACGCTCATGTACACTCTTAATTGGTGCAGTACTATCTCCTGCTGTAGATTCCTTTGTCTGAACTTTGCTCTTAACATATGTGTTGTATGGTCAACTTTTATTTATGATACCATTCTTAACAAATGTATGGTCAAACTTCTGGGTCCATTGACATTGCACAGTATTTGTTTGTCAATATTCCAGCATTTGTTTGTCAAGCTTCTCTCTGGGTCCATTGTTTATTTGAAGGTTCGTAGTTTGGTCACGCTGAAATACGGAGTAAATCTATAAGTTGGTTGAGGAGAACTGAGGAAGTATGCACTTTGGCAATTTTGACTCGACATTGTTCAATCTAGCTAGCTACCGTTCTGTGCTGTGTTTAGAGACACGTCTTGGTCAGTTGGTTGCGTAACTTTCTCTATGTCTCATGCACTGTTTAATTTCATACTGGTCCAGTCCACTCTACATAAACTCATACTTTTGGTTTAATTACACAATCCTCCTCTCTGATTTTCTATAATTACGGTTCAGCATTCTTCCCTTACTAACAATTACAATTACTAATAGGGTTGTAATTCTAGTTAAGACTTAAGATTACAGTACTCACAGTTTTTCATATATATGCTTCTCAAGTGATGGATGAAGCACGGAACATCTAGTTCGTCCAAGTGGTATTATAAGCTCGTAGCAGCAGTGATCAAGGACCAAAGTTTTAAAAACTGATCCGGAAATCAATCCGGCTGGCGGGTTCAGTGGTTCAACGCCAGGCAATACACCCATTATTTGTAAAACATCCAAACCCATTATGAGAATAATGGTCGAAATTGATTTGTTCGACTTTGATTAATGATATTTATAGAGTACAAAGATAAGTAAGTCCTATCTTGATAAGGATAGGTTAGGTGAAACCTAACTAGGATAGAGCTTATCTCACTAGGATAAGTTTATTCTTTACAAAGTAATCTATAGAGATGAGGATTATCTACAAGAGAAAAGTACAGTAGAAGAGGTAATTACAATGTGAGTTGGAGAGGGAGTCTACAACATGATAGAGGAGAAGAAGGAGTTCAACTCGTAGACGCCATACGTGCATGCGCCGTATGCGCATTATCGTTTACACCCCCCCCCCAAGCACAGCTTGGGAAGCCATGGTGAGCTTGTGACAAAGGATCTCAAATTGTGGAAGACTAAGAGGTTTAGTGAGAATATCTACAATCTAATCCGCCGAGGGTATGTAT
This sequence comes from Nelumbo nucifera, assembly GCF_055504915.1. Taxonomy (NCBI): domain Eukaryota; kingdom Viridiplantae; phylum Streptophyta; class Magnoliopsida; order Proteales; family Nelumbonaceae; genus Nelumbo; species Nelumbo nucifera. Next base: position 138,604,141 of record NC_142649.1, on the reverse strand, counting down.
CGTACATCAAGAAGCTTAGTTGCAACTTTCTCCCGAATGAAGTGAATATCCAACTCAATGTGTTTGGAGCGAGAATGAAGTGCAGGGTTGTTAGCAAGAAATTTAGCTCCCATGTTGCCACACCATATCAAAGGAGTCACAGAGAGGGAAACACCTAATTCTTGGAGGAGCATGTGAAGCCATAAAAATTCTACAGCAGTAGAGGCTAAGCTGCGATATTTTGATTCAATGCTAGATCGTGCCACTATAGGTTGCTCTTTAGAACTCTAGGAAATTTAGTTAGGACCAAGAAATACACAATATCCACTCTGAGAATGTCGATCCATAAGACAGCTTTCCCAAATAGCATCAGAGTAAACAACAAGAGAGAAGGTACGACATGGTTGAAGAAGTAAGCCATAAGTGATTGTATTTTTCAGATAGTGAAGAATCATTTTTGCAGCTGCCCAGTGGACCGTAGTAGGAGATTGCATGAACTAACATACCTTATTTACAGCAAAGGTAATTTCTGGATGAGTAATAGTAACATACTGAAGAGCGCCAACAATGCTATGAAAGAAAGTGGGATCAGTAAGCGGTTCACTTTCTGACTTGGTGAGACGAGCGGAGGTAGACATAGGAGTGGAGAGAGGTTTGGCATCATGAAGTTGTGCTCGATTTAGAAGATCATCAATATACTTGTGTTGAGACAGATGAAGACCATATGACGGTCTGTAAAGTTCAACACCAAGAAAATAATATGCAGAGCCCAAATCACGAAGAGAAAACTGAGAGGCAAGATTCTGAATGAGGGTGTTAGTGGCAGATGAAGATGAGCCTGTAATGATAATGCCATCCACATAAATATAAATTAAAATGATGTCAGAACTAGAACGAGAGATAAAAAGGGAGGCATCGGCTCGGGATTCAAGAAAACCAGAAAGAGACGAAATTCACGTAGCCTGATAAACCATGCACGAGGTGCCTATTTCAATCCATAGAGAGATCGATGGAGACAACAGACATGTGTTGGAAATCTAGGATCAACAAAGCCAACCGGTTGCTTTATATAGATTTCTTTTGAAATGTTACCATGTAAAAATGCATTACTCACGTCCAAATGGAGAATATCCCAATTAAAGGAAATAGTGTTGGACACTTTTGTATGCCCTTAGCTTCAATCAGAATGATGTACACTATGAGTTTATTGTAAATGAATAAAAGTACATATTTGATTTAGGGTCCCTTGGTATGTTTCTGTGTAATACCCTTAAACTGGACACTTAATGAGACTCGTGTTAGTTTAGAACGTTCACAGCCAGTGGGTTAGTTTGGGGAGACCTATCCTGATAACGTTGACACTGATGTGCCACCAAGTCGGTTGGGGTGGCCTGTCTCAGCTGCCAGGGTGAGACCCTCGGCACATGCAGTGTAGGATCAATTGAATCTTTGAACCGGACCAGATTTCCAGTATTGCCCTGGACCTTGGAGATTAATGAGCAAAACTGGAAAATTACACCCGACCCCTAAACTCGATTATGATACTACACTAGGTGTCGGATTGGACTGTCTTTGATGTACCAATCAATGAGATCCTTAGCGGGGTCAAAACCTAGGTATGTTGGGACAGTCTAAGAATTCATCTAAGTGGGTGATCATAGTGACAGGATCAGCCCCTTTGTCGGACAAAGGTAATGATCGGGGATGCACTCTCTCTGATGGAAACCAAGACTGCTGGCAGCCGATTTCAATCGTTGAGATTTGTTTTGCAAAATATGTTTTATATGAGATATAAAAGTATATATATTATGGTTTCTAAAATGTTTGCAAAAGGTTTTAATTCCCGGGATCCATATAAGTAGAGAGTGCAACACTGTTCCTTGCAGCCGAGGGAAAGATCCTCTCTTATCGGGCAGTGTTTGATCATTATGGGCTGAGAGGTTGAGTGTAAGACCATTGAGGATAATACCTGATGGGCTAATCTTGCATCTGCCCACAGTCCTTAGGTGTTACAAGGTGGCTTGGCCTAGGGACCACTTAGGGTAAGTGTTGGGCCCATAGAGCCCATTTGATGGGTTTCAAGGGATGCACTGTCCATAACAGTGTATTCGGCCAGGCCTTGTAACAAAGGCTGGGCTGAACCCATGTGACTGATGTATAGATCAATGCTTGGGTCCCACGCCATACAAGGAAGCCCAACTGGACAATAGTTAGGAAGGCTAAGTGAGCACTGGACCTTAATGGGCCTAAAGTCCATTTCGAACTGGGCTATTTAATTAGTTAAATATGGGGCGAATTCTGAGATAGATTAGCAGATAGGATAGAGTCTTAACCCTATCCACTTAGAGAGTCCAGATCTGAATGTGATTCAGATCTAGAAACCTCCTAATGAGATTAGGAGAAGGCTAATCCAATCTGCAGATAAGATAAGGGTTTATCCTTATCACCTAATGGGATGTCTGATCCAAATATGATTTGGATCAGCAACTCCTAATTGGATTAGGAGCTGATCTTTTAGGGTTACAAAAGAAGGAAGGGGGGGCAACCTTTAGAAGAGAGATATTCACATCCTCTCTAGTGCTGAAATCACAGAAGAAAGAATCAAGCAACCCTGCGAAGGACTAGGTTGCCAGTTCGATCTCCAATTCAGTGGGAGAAGTCAAGATTTGATCTTGATATCAGTTCTTTGTGAAAGAATTGATAGGAATTTGTGCTCACGTGTCATCATGCTATTCCTTGCAAAGGACTAGGTTCTTGGAGAAGAACTCTGCTGATTCTGCTCCATCTTGCATTGCGTCATTTTTAGTGGGAGCAGTCTTTGGATCATTCCTTGGGCGTGAACACCTCCATTGGGAGATATTACTTCTCCGTATCAGGTATAATTCTCTCCTACTGCTTTTGTTTAGATCCGGTTCAGTTTATGGTTCAAGATTGATCATTGAAAATATGATATTCTAAATAGGGAATTCGATTCCCAGTTGAAAGGGAGAGAAAAATTTTTGAAATTCGCCCACCTTATTCGCAAGATTTGGGCGTCCATACGATGGATCTCTCATCCCCTTCAAATAGCAAGAGAGAGAGCACTATGCGAATGGTAGCCGGTTTGACTACAGGTCTGAATGTTTCATCATAATCAAGGCCTGCTTCTTGGGAGAAGCCTTTGGCAACAAGGCGTGCTTTGAAACGTTCAACCGAACCATCAGACTTGCGCTTGATTTTAAAAACCCATTTGTTTCTAGTAATATTTTTATCAGGTGGGGCTGGGACAAGGGTCCAAGTTTTATTTTGAAGCAAGGCCTTATATTCATCAGTCATGACAAGAACCCACCGAGGATCCTTATGAGCTTGAGAATAACAAGTCGGCTTAGATTCAACAAGGGGACTAGCAAGTAAGGCATACCTTGGATTTGGCTTGAATATGCCATGTCGAGCTCGAGTGGTCATCGGATGCAAGGAAGAAGAAGGTTGTAAGGCAAAATCAGTGGATTCAGTAGTGGAAGATGAAGGCGCAGCATCTTGAGAGGACGATGGGGAAGATAAGACTTCACCTGGAGAACTAGTGTCTGAAGCAGCAACAAGGGAAGGAGCCCCAACTGGAGGAGGCAGGGTCAACGATGGTGGCAATGAAGTAAGCCGTATGATGAAGAAACGGAAAATATTCCTCATTGAAAATAGCATTGCAAGAAATAAAGACCCATCTTATAGGCTAATGCAGATTTGTGAGAAATAGAATACTCAAGAAATACACATGAAAGGGAGCAAGGTTGTAACTTGTGCTTGTTATATGGCCGAACGTGAGAAAAACATTCAAACCCAAGGGCATGGAGTTCGAGGTAATCCGGAGGATGCCCAAATAATTTCTCAAACAAAGAGCACAACCCAAGAACCAAAGTAGGAAGCCGATTAATGAGATAGGCGGCAATGGAGAAGGACTCGAACTAATATTTAGGAGGGACTCCAGCATGAGTCGTGAGAGATAGACCAGTCTCAACAATATTGCGATGTTTGCATTCAGCTCGCCCATTCTGTACTTGGGTGTGTACATGAAATATGGCGAGAGATACCCACATGATTAAAATAATTTTCAAAAGTCTTGAATTCAGAGCCACCATCACTTTGGAAATATTTAATTTTAGCATCAAATAATAATTTAGCAGTAGCTTTGAATTTCAAGAACACATTAAAAGCCTCAGATTTGCAGGTGAGAGGAAAAATCCAACTGTACTGACTGAAATCATCAACAAAAAGAATATAGTAATGATAGTTGGAAGCAGATGGTACTGGAGAGGATCCCCATAAATTACAATGAATTAATTCCAAAGGATTTTTACGAATAGTATGATTTCTGGCAAAGGGAAGTACATGACTTTTGGCAATTGAGAAAGCTGAACAAAAATTAAATGCAGTACTATAAGTAAGAGGTAAATGCTGAGAAGAGATAATAGCTTGAGTCACTTTGACAACAAGGTGACCCAGTCGATGGTGCCAGATCGTAGGGCTGGCACGAATACCTACAAATGCAGAGGGGGACAAAGCTGGTGTCGTGATAGGGAGATGAAACTGATACAAACCAGCCTTATTTGGCCCTTGAAGAATTATCATCCCGGTGCGTTGATCCTTCACAAAAAATTCATCAGGATGAAATTCAAAGTAGACATTATTATCGGCAGCAAACCAAACCACAGATAAGAGATTGAAGGAGATCCGGAGAACATGCAGAGTATTATTCATAAACAGTGATCTGGAAGATAAAGTCGAAATAGTAGAAGAGTCAGAATGAGCAATCTGTAAACCTAAACCGTTGCCAATAGAGACTCAATCAGATCCATCATAGTTAGAATGGATTTATAGTTTATTAAGATCTGAAGTGAGAAGATGCATCGCTCCAACTAATTTGACAAACCACCTTGATCGTCAGCTATGGGTTGAGAACAGCACCAAGTTGAGAACAGCACCAAGGAGTCCAAGTCACGACCATCTTATCTGGGCCGTCGTCCAAGAAATGAGCCCAACTAGTTTGACAAACCTCATCAAGCAGGTCGCTCCCTAACCCTTGGGTCTTCACAGGGAATTGATCAAATAATCAAGGCGGCCGGGTTTCTGTTGGCATTATTATGAGGGGAGAATCACGAACAGGAGACAACCAAGGAATTTGGTGGAGGAAGCTTTCTCTTCCTTGACCTTGAGAGGCATCCAGGCAGGGATTTTTGTAACATTAATCAATTTGGAGTAAAATTAAGGTGGTGATTGGTGAACTACCAAGCCAGACTTCTATGCTTCATCAAATTAAGGAGTAAAGACCATAACCCACTAGAGCTTTTAATACGTACTTGCTCCATTTCCATTTGATTGTGATCCTTATCTAGAAAGATTCTTTCTGTTGCAGAGTTTGTGAATTGCTCAACTGACCAAGTTTGCTTAGAAAGGATAAAATTCATGCATTAATATATGTGGCTGGGGATTACTTTAAATAGTGGCAAATTATCATCATTTGTTTTCATTGATATCACGGTTACTGTATATGTCTAGATAGGGAAGTAACTAGTTTATCGAATTCACTGACACCTGAACACGAAGATCAAAGACGAGCCCATTACCACCGGAACTCAAATAACTCAAGATATTTTGTTGATCTCTTGTGCTATACATGTACAATACGTGTACACCACAAGCAGAGGGTTGGGTACTTAGGGTATTGGTATTTCCTATGCTGTTTACACTGGAGGTTGGATTAGGGTTTATAAGAGAAAAACTCTATTCTTCATCAGAAATAAGAAATAAGCAGGAGAAGCCAGGGTTGTAATTCTAGTGAATTTTTAAACTGGGTTCATGTAAGCAACAATTGCCAAACTACGTTAAATTAATCCTTTTCTTCTGTGTATCTCTGTGCGTTTTCTTGGTTTCTGTTTGAATCTCTAAAACTACATTCCAATGAAACCAAACATCCAAACCTTACTCAAGGGCATTATATTCTATATCAGGGTCATTGATGAGGGCAGATTTGGCCCTCTAGTAATATGTGGCATGATAGGACCGCCGCATGACACCTTAACACCACATGAACAGCTACGGATCCCATTAGTCAAGGAGGCACACCTTGGAACCAGTCCGAACACCTTGTACACAATTCAGGCACCTCGGCAGGGCGGCTAGCAACACCTCGTCTAGGACCGACCTGTGGTACCTCATCGTTACTAGTCTAATGGACCTTAGCGTGAAGAGTGACCACCTCGAGGACATTCCGGCCTTTGGTACCTCGTCAGTACCGGTCGAAGTGACCTCGGCGTGAGGAGCGACTTCTCTTGAGGACTTGTCGATCTGACTGAGGTCCAGGTGTCGACCTACGAGACGTGCTCGCTGACCTCCTATGCATGCATCATGTCACTCCTGGTGTTATGGGCATGCCAGCCGGAAGCACACTGCGGCGCAGTCATAAGGCAATAGCACGCACAGCGGGCCGCCCAGCCGCACGCACCGCCTGGCAGCGTGCAACACGCACCTGTTATGGGCCACCGCCCGGCAGCGCGCACCGCACCACACGGCAGCAGCACGTAGTCATAGGCAGCAGCACGCACAGTGGGCCGTCCAGCCGCACGCACCGCCCGGCAGCGTGCACCACACCACACGGCAGCAACAGAGGCAGCAGCGCGCACCGCACGGCAGCACCGACCGCGCACACAGCCGGCACCGCATGGCAGCGGCACCATGAGCCGCGCGCACGCACTGCGCGGCAACGGCACCGCGCACGGCACCGTGCACACGCACCGCGTGGCAGTGGCACCATGAGCCGCGCGCACGCACCCGGCAGCAGCAGTAGAGCGGGGCCCACACGACAGCTCATGGGGGTGGGCCCACCCTTATCTGGACACATCAAGCCAACTCGCCGCCAGCTTACCTTATCCTTATCTTATCCCTTATCCCTTAGCTTATCTTAATCTCATCTTTATCTTATCTTAAGTAATAGTGAGTTACTAATAGGAGTAGGTAATTAGGAGTTTGAGTTCAAATTGGAGTTTGAGTTTAATTAGGAATTTCCTTCTGTAAGCTCCTATTTAAGGAGCCACGAATTGAAATAAAGCATTCAGTTTTCCAGCCAAGAAAAGAGTGAGGAGAGTTTGGGTGGTCTCTTGGACAAATCACCCCAAGGGAGAGTTCGGGTGGTCTCTTGGACAAATCACCCATTCAGTTTCCATAATCGGGTCTGCAAGCAAGGGAAGGCGCAAGGGGAAGCAGGGCTTTCGCACCGTGGACCGACCCGTGACGGGATCCTACGTGCGGGACCATAACAATTGGTATCAGAGCCAAACGTCATGGGCGATATGGAGAAGTTGTCTTCCAAGGTCCACGAACTGGAACACCAACTTGCAGAAACCAGCATGGAGGTTCGTGAAGTCAGGGAAGACGTCCGGGAGATGCGACGCCTGCTGGAAGCATTCCTCTCCAATAAAGAAATGAGTCCGGAGGGAATCGCCAACACAAACAGACGCCGTCCGGACTGGGCAGAGGCATGCAGCGAACAACAGATCGCTGCCCCTACAGCCGTAGTTAATTCCAAGGATCAGCGCACGGAGGATGAAACTGTAAAGTCTCCTCTTTTGGCCAGGGACGATGACACGAACATTATAGTAGAACCTGCTGAATGCGCTCCTTTGACGAAGGCAGGTGGGCTTGGCAATGTTGCTGGGGCTTTACCGAAGGCCTTGGCTCAGCGTGGACATAAAGTTATGGTTGCGGCACCACCGTATGGTAACTATACAGAAATCCAAGAAACAGGAGTGCGCAAGAGATGTAAGGTGGAGGGGCAGGATATAGAGGTAATTTTCTTCCAAGCTTATACTGATGGCATAGATTTTGTGTTCATGGACAGCCCTATGTTTCGTAATATTGAGGAAAATATATATGGGGAAGGCCGAGAGGATATTTTAAAACGCATGGTCCTCTTCGGTAAGGCCGCCCTTGAGGTCCTCGACTGTAAGCATACCCGATGCATTCTTATGATCCACAACATAGCACATCGGGGTCGTGGTCCAGTACGTGATTTCTGTTATGTGGATCTTCCACAAAACTACTTCAAACTATTTGACCCAGGAGGTAGGGAACACTTCAATGTCCTTGCGGCAGAGCGTGTAGTCACTATAAGCCATGGCTATGCCTGGGAGCGGGAAACAAAAGAAGGTGGCTGGGATCGGCACCAAATAATCCAGCATGACGCACGGAGAGACGGGGCAGTCCCTGTTGTTCATACTGTTGGTGGACTGAGAAATTGTGTGCAGTCGTTTGATCCATTCGCAGAATTCCAAGCCATGTATTCAGATCATGAGCTTGAGGACAAGCTCGTAGTCCGGGAGGGGTGTAATGTTATGGGCATGCCAGCCGGAAGCACACTGCGGCGTAGTCATAAGGCAATAGCACGCACAGCGGGCCACCCAGCCGCACGCACCGCCTGGCAGCGTGCAACACGCACCTATTATGGGCCACCGCCCGGCAGAGCGCACCGCACCACACGGCAGCAGCACGTAGTCATAGGCAGCAGCACGCACAGCGGGCTGCCCAGCCGCACGCACCGCCCGGCAGCGTGCACCACACCACACGGCAGCAACAGAGGCAGCAGCGCGCACCGCACGGCAGCACCGACCGCGCACACAGCCGGCACCGCATGGCAGCGGCACCATGAGCCTCGCGCACGCACTGCGCGGCAACGGCACCGCGCACGGCACCGCGCACACGCACCGCGCGGCAGTGGCACCATGAGCTGCGCGCACGCACCCAGCAGCAGCAGTAGAGCGGGGCCCACACGACAGCTCATGGGGGTGGGCCCACCCTTATCTGGACACATCAAGCCAACTCGCCGCCAGCTTACCTTATCCTTATCTTATCCCTTATCCCTTAGCTTATCTTAATCTCATCTTTATCTTATCTTAAGTAATAGTGAGTTACCAATAGGAGTAGGTAATTAGGAGTTTGAGTTCAAATTGGAGTTTGAGTTTAATTAGGAATTTCCTTCTGTAAGCTCCTATTTAAGGAGCCACGAATTGAAATAAAGCATTCAGTTTTCCAGCCAAGAAAAGAGTGAGGAGAGTTTGGGTGGTCTCTTGGACAAATCACCCCAAGGGAGAGTTCGGGTGGTCTCTTGGACAAATCACCCATTCAGTTTCCGTAATCGGGTCTGCAAGCAAGGGAAGGCGCAAGGGGAAGCAGGGCTTTCGCACCGTGGACCGACCCGTGACGGGATCCTACGTTCGGGACCATAACACCTGGTCTCTCAGAAGTCGGCTCCCTCACTGAATGTTCTAGAGGAAACCGAATATGGCACAAAGCTTGGTCTATGTGCACGATTACCTCTGAGGACTTCAGATCGGTCAAGCACGTCTTCCCGGAGATGTTGGATGCTGTGTGTGAAGCCTACGCCAAACAACGCCCATATAAAGGTATCATCAACTCCCTGAGAAGGTACGTGCGATTTAGCTCTCAAATACTAACAATCTTGCTTTCAGCTCTCTCTAAAACCTCCAATTCGTTAACTTAAACATCGGAATGCCCACACCGGGTAAAGCACCCCAGACATTGACCTGTCTTCTTGCAGCTCGACCAGGCAACCTCACTAGCCTGACGTCCGAACTGTCCTCCAGCAGCGAGCACCAAATTGCGCATCATCCGTCATAAAAATTGTGATTTTTGTGGTTTTCAATTTTCTTTTTCTTGATGTGATGGGTGAGATGCTTTAAGTAAATTAAACAAATATTTGAATCCATTGCTGTGGAGAATCCAATCTCGAGAAAAACAGGTCAGGTTTTTTCAATTATCAAATGCATAACAGAAAATCAATGAGCTGTGCTTTGCACCCTTCCCACATGCAAGTTGCTTTCAAATGGTCCCCGCCCGGTGGCTCCATAAAATCCACCAAGTACAAACCCAAAACGATCGAGATGGTATAACCGCAGAAGCACCATGCCAAAGGTTTAGACTCCATGGACCTTGAAGATTTTGATTATCAGATATCAAAAATAGTTTGATAAAATGCTTGAAAATTGAATGGGTAGGACTGTGAAAGTATAAACACGTACGGTCTGTCTGGAGAATCGGTGGCCAAACATCTTTGATCTGCTGGAAGATCACCATGATGCATTCATGAAAGTATCTTTCGACGTTTGTTAAGGAATTCGTTGCAGATGATGATTAGGTCTTTGGCTTTGGAGCTGTTAAAAGATCCAGTTGGGAAGCTTGATTTCAAGAATTCATTCGAAAATAAGAGACATCTTCGATGAACAAAAGCCCCAGAAGGTTTGAGCTCAAAGAAACAATGAAGAGAGAAGCACCTTTCAAGTTTCAACTATTGAGCAGTGATCGAAACCAACAACGTTATTGGCAGCAGGCTGTAAAACATCTTTTGGCCAAAATGCTATCAAACAGACTGTGTCTATAACTTACTTTTTATAGGGTTGTCCGACCAGTTGATTACAAGATTTTTCAAATTATATATGAAGATATACTAATAGGAAGGTGTATTTGTTTCTTTGACCTAGTGATATTCTCTATGATTAGGAGTCATAAATTAGGTAGGTGATCTTTATTAGGGCCTAATTTCGTGCCTTGTAACTTGTATATATAGTGTAGCTAACATGCCTTTGTGCAACGACTTTACAAAATATTGTTTCTTCCATTGAAATTCTCCATTTGAGTTTCTTGAGTTTGTTCATCATCTCAATTACTTGGGTTTTATCATGGTATCAGAGCTGTGGTGATCTTCACCACTGATCCGTTCAGAGGGTGTGTGCCCCTTGAAGAAAATGAGTTGTGTGACTCGCAGCAGTGAGGTTTGGTGTGTGCCGAAACACTCATTTAATCCAGCAGTTTTTTGGTGATTTCACGTCTGAAGCGATGACTGGAAACAACTCATCTGGCTCCTCCAAGATCCTGTCGTTCAGTGATCCCACATCTGTGTATTATTTGAGTTCCTCAGACAGTCCTGGTATGCTTCTGAGCCAAATCATTCTTAATGGAGAAAATTATCATGTTTGGGAAAGGGCTTTTCAAAGAGCCTTGAGATATAAAAATAAATTGAGTTTTTATTGATGGGACCCTAGACAAAACTAAGGCTGATGATAGTGATAAGAATACTTGGGATAAATGCAATGCTATGGTTGTATCATGGATCTTTAATTGTGTTGACAAAAGCATACAAAATACTATAGTTTCTTTTGATGATGCTAGAGAGTTGTGGGCTGAACTTCAATAGAGATATCATCAAGGGCATGGTCCCCGAATATACCAGTTAAAAGGGGAATTAAATGAATTCAGGCAAGGGTCATTAAGTGTCACAGATTACTATGCTAAATTGAAGGGAATTTGGGATCAGCTGGACCGGCATACTAAAATCGACACTTGTGTGTGTAGATCGACATGCAAAACGTTGATCAATGTGCTGGAAGAAAGGGAGAATGAACAAGTGTATAAATTTTTTATGGGTCTTGATGATCGATACAGTACTGTCAGATCAAATATTATAAGCATGGATCCACTGTCTTCACTCACTCGCTGTTTTGCTATGATATCAAGAGAGGAATTACAGTTGAAAGCGGGGCAACACGAAGACCCAAGGATGCAAGTTGCTGCATTTGCAAGCCGAGGAAAATTAGATCAAAGGAGTCGGGTGGGAGAAAGGTAAGATTCTGCTAACCTACCCGTGATCTGTGGTCATTGCAAAAGACCTGGACATGACAAATCTTGCTGTTTTGAGAGTATTGGGTACCTGGAACACTGGAAAAACCGAAGTGGAGGTAAAGCAGGCCGTGGTCGAGGACAAGGCAACGGAAATCGCAGAGGCAAGGGAGCAACGACCAATGCAATCCAGGGCCGAGCGGGTGCTGTTACTGAAGAAGTGGAAGCATCAAGCAATACTATACAGATGTCGTCTCTCACACAAGCTCAACTTGACCGTTTAATGTTTCTGTTAGGTACAGGTGATTCAGAAAATATGATCCATGATGCACTGTCTGGTAAGAAATTTTCCTTGGTCTACTTGTCGAATTGGATTATTGATAGTGGTGTGTCGCACCATGTTTCTAGTAACCTTAAAGCATTTGAAAATGTTCGAGAGGTTGGAAAGGATGAAAGAGTTGTCATCCCAAATGGAGATTCTTTGAAAGTAAATAAAATAGGGGATATCATGATTAACAAACATATCAAGTTGAAAGATGTTCTTTATGTTCTGGATTTTAAATGTAATCTGATATCCTCAAGAAAGTTAAGTGAAGATATGGGTTGTGATATTACTAACAATTTGAATGTTTGTGTGATACAGGACCCCACCCGGCGGACGCTGATTGGACTGGGTGATCTCAAGGATGGCCTATACTATTTGCGAAACACATAGTGCTCATGTGATGGCTGTCAAGAAGAGTACAGAGAAGCTGTGGCACAAACATCTAGGACACCTTTCTGACAAAAATTTATCGTATTTATCTGGAGTGTGTGGTTTCAGGTGTTGAGTGTTGTGATGTATGTCATCGTGCAAAGCAGATACGGATTCCTTTTCCTTTAAGTGACAATAAAGCTTCTCGTGCATTTGAATTAGTACATTGTGATCTATGGGGTCGGTATCACACTCCATCTCTTTCAGGAGCTCATTATTTCTTAACTATCGTGGATGATTTTACACGTACTACGTGGGTGTATCTTTTGCATGATAAATCAGAAACTCAAAAAATTTTCATATCCTTTTGTGTTATGGTTAGGAGAGAATTTGGGATTGATATCAAGGTGGTTCGTAGTGACAATGGAACAGAATTTTGGGGGACTCTCAATGAATTTTTTCTCAGTCAGGGAATTATTCATCAAACTTCTTGTGTTGGGACACCACAACAAAATGGGAGAGTAGAAAGGAAGCATCAACACATCCTCAATGTGGCAAGAACATTGTGTTTCAAGGCTATTATACCTTTGAAATTTTGGGGAGAGTGTATCATGGTAGCAGCTCATCTCATTAACTACACACCAAGCAGTGTGCTAGGAGGCCGCACACCATTTGAAGTCTTGTTTGAAAAAACACCCAAATACTCTCACATTAAAGTATTTGGGTGCCTTGCGTATGCCAAAAGGCAAGGCATTAGAAAGGATAAGTTTGGAGAGCATGCCGAGAAGTGTATTTTCGTTGGATTTCCGTATGGAAAAAAAGGATGGAAAATGTACAGTTTAGAAAATGGAGATACTTTTGTGTCCCGAGATGTATATTTTTATGAAGAAGTCTTTCCTTTTAGCAATAATGAAGCACTTAGAGTGGAACAGCTTCCGAGTGAGGGGAAGCATGTGGTTGTGGAAGATGAAATCGAGCCATTTTGGAATGAGAGAAGTCTTGTTGGGATTAATGGAAACCAACATATGGGCACAAATGAAGAAAGCATCCACACAGGTGATGTAGAAATAAGTTCGGGTGAGCAACAAGGAGTAGATGCGCCTGACCAAGCTGCAGTAAGTACGCCACAAAGAGACGAAAGTGAACAATATGTTTTGCAACAAGAGCGACCTCAACGGGAAAGAAAACCCCCTGGGTATTTAAGAGACTATGTGTGTGATGCATTGTTACCGCCACCCAATGTGAACTCAGTTCGGAAAGCGCCCGCAAGTAAGGCCCATCCTTTAACACACTATATTTGCTATAGTAAGTTTAGTTCAACTCATAAAGCTTTCTTAGCAGCCATCGATTCTCATGATGAGCCAACCAGTTGTGGGGAGAGGATTATATAGAGACTTTCGCTCCGGTAACAAAGCATGTATCTGTTCGTGTCTTTCTGGCAGTAGTAGTGGCAAAAGGATGGGAAATTCATCAAATGGACGTGAATAATGCCTTTTTACATGGCGATCTCAAAGAAGAAATTTACATGAAGCTCCCACTGGGTTTCAGTTCCGACAAAACAAATGCAGTATGCAAGTTGCAAAAGTCTCTGTACAACCTAAAACAAGCCTCTAGAAACTGGTTTGCAAAGTTGGTAGCATGCTTGCGTAAGTATGGTTTCAAGCCATCCACTGCAGAGAGTACTCTTTTCATATACAGAAAAGGAGACATGTTTCTTGGTCTCTTGGTGTATGTTGATGATATTATACTAGCTAGGAACAATTCAGAAGCGTGTGCAAAATTCAAGGTGTATCTTAACAGTTGTTTTAAGATAAAGGACTTAGGAAATTTGAAATATTTCCTTGCAATAGAAGTGGCTCGGTCTACTGTTGGTCTGTTTTTTAATCAACACAAGTTTGTTTTGGACATTTTGAAAGAAATTGGACAGACTGAATGCAAACCCGTAGACACCCCAATTGAGCAAAATCATTGTTTGGGGCACGCCAATGGCAGTTTTCATTCTGATCCAAATCAGTACCGAAGGTTAGTGGGGCGACTGTTATACTTAACAATCATGAGACCCGACATCACTTATGTTGTGCATGTGCTTAGTCAATTCGTCCAACAGCCCCGAGTTGAGCATTGGGACGGCCTTGTACGTGTTCTGAAATATCTTAAAGGATGTCCAGGGCAAGGTATACTACTAAGTGGTGAGAATGATATGGTATTGTGAGAATACTGTGATGCAGATTGGGCAAGTTGCCTTTAACTAGAAAATCAGTAACCGGGTTGTATTTCCAGCTTGGTTTCTCCCCTATACTTTGGAGGAGTAAGAAACAACCCACAGTGTCTAGATCCTCGGCAAATGCAGAATATAGAGCCATGGTTGTTGCTGCTAATGAAGTGATCTGGCTGCGGAGGTTATTAAGTGAATTATTAGTGCCACAATTGGGAGCTACTAGTCTTTTCTGTGACAATAATGCAGCATTACACATTGCAAACAATCCTGTCTTTCATGAAAGGACTAAACATATTGAAGTAGATTGCCACTTTGTACGTGAAAGACTGCTTTTTGGAGAACTCTTACCACGTTATCTTCCATCACATTTACAGTTAGTAGATTTATTTACTAAAGGTCTTGGCAAATGCCAATTTCAGTTTCTTCTTTGCAAGTTGGGCATTTCAGATCCTCATGCTCCAACTTGAGGGGGAGTAATAGGAAGGCGTATTAATAGGAAAGTGTATTTGTATCTTTGACCTAGTGATATTCTCTATAATTAGGAGTCCTAAATTAGGTAGGTGATATTTATTAGGGCCTAATTTCATGCCTTGTAACTTATATATATAATGTAGCTAACATGCCTTTGTGCAACGGCTTTACAAAACATTGTTTCTTCCATTGAAATTCTCCATCTGAGTTTCTTGAGTTTGTTCATCATCTCAATTACTTGGGTTTTATCATATACCAAATGCGTGTAGTTCACTTGGAGGATGTTCCATACAGTCCACCATGAATTGATATGCTCTCAAACCATAGCTATGTCCTTTTATAAAATTTAAAAGCTTAATCTCAACCCTTAAGTTTAGGAAATCATGATTTCTGATCAGAACACTGGCGAAAGGGAAGTAAAGAAATCAAATCAATCAGAACACATCCTGAGCCTATCCCAACCCGAAAGCTTTGAATTGGGGATTCAATAACTTGGGTTGGGTTAGGCATCAATACGACCTAACTCCACTCGATTTGCACCTCTAAATGTGACCAAACGAACTAAGTAGCAGGCACCTTCAAATGCATTGGCTGACCATGGAGTCTCTTAATTTAATCTAGTCTCAATCCTCATGGGGACCTGCGTCTAGTTGATCCAGTTCTGAGTTATCAAGCCGACTAAAACAACTTTTCATGGGCATGCAGAGTATATGACCCATGACGTCCATCAACCATGCGTCATGCATAGATTAGATGGCTCACTGATCAGCATTCATTTATATATTGTGTAAAAAATGCCAAATGTTAGGCTAGCATTTGGCCCAACCTTCCTCAAAAGCATGGTAGTTCTCCAAAAAAAAGGCAAATGCTAGTATAAGTGTATGACCCACTCACCCACCCACTCCCCAAGAAAAAAAAACAAAGAAAACTACCTGGTCGTTGGGATCAACAATATTGGATAATGATTCTTTTTATTCTTACTAGTAAGTGTGTACATGGTTTGATTTTGGCAATTTTTGATTGATGATAATGATATTAAAAATTATGTTTTCAAAATTTTTTATAATTTTCTATATTTCTGTCTATATAAATTATTCTTATTTTCACTTATTTTTGTTTAATATAATGATTATACAATATTAGATATGTGTTCAAATGTTTTCTGCATTTTTTTTGCATGTTTTCATCCTTTGTTGTTATTATTATTATTATTATTATTATTTCATCAAGGGTTGAAACATTTGATTGAAAAGGTTGAGTTATTGACTTTTCACCAAATCGGAATACGACTCCATTTTTAGGTTAGTGTTAACCTACTTTTATTTTACTCTTTGTCACACTTACTTTTATTTTATATGGTTAATTAATATAAAATATTAGATATATGACCAAATGTTTTTTACATACTTTATATACTTTTTAAGTTTTTTATTTAATTAAGACTTCACAAGTCGATACATTTAACCTAGAAGGTTGAACTTTTGATCTATCACCAAATAGGAAAACAATTTCACTTTTCAGTTAGATTTAAATTTTATATTTTATTTTCATTGCCAATAAAAGTTAAAAACAATTCTTGTTTATTGTGTTTAGTTTTTAATATGATAAATATAAAATATTAGAGATGTGTCCAAATGTTTTATGTAGATTTCCTATATCATTTGATATTTTTTATGTACTTTTATTATTTAATTATGACATCAAGGGTTGACACATATAAACCAATGATTGGCCACCAGGAAAACATCATGGATTGACTTATTTGACCTGGATGGTTGAATTGCTTACTCACTACTAGGAAGGAAGAACAATTCCATTTTTTGTTCAATTTTAAAAACATGTATTTTATATCATTAAAAGTATTGGATATAGATTTAATTGATAGAATTTATTAGTGAAAATAATAGCTTAAATATAGGATCCAATGAGAGAATGGGAATTAATACCCTAAATATAGCTTAATGAGAGGGAATTGAATGTGGAAAAATGTAGTAGTTCATATTATATTTTCTACCCTCACAATTAGAGAGGGACCAACTTAAAGCAATAGGGGTTTTCTAGTCAAGAAAAGGATTCAATGAATGCTATTGGGAGTTAATGCCTTAAATATAAGACTTACACGGTGTTTGGTTCTATTTACGTTTATTGGTGGTGCCACATAGGCGCCACATAGATATTTTCTTTCTCTTGCTCTCCTGCATGCATCGAAAATGGAAAAAGTGAACTTTGGTTTTTGTGCATGCCAGGCATTTGTGGAAGTTATTTTTTGAAGCTTCCACAAATGACTAGGCGTTTTTTCATTGTTACGCTAATATGGCGCCTAGTGGTGCCCAGTTGTCATAAATGGTTGTAATTATTGCATTTCTCGGTTTTACCAGCAAATAAAGTACAAACGTTTATTCAATAAACATAAACGGAACCAAACACATACTTAATGAAAGGGATTTGAATGTAGAGAAAAGTGGTTGTTTAAATTACATTTCTATCTTTACTATTATAGAGGGACCAAATTAAAAAATTGGGGTGTTTTAATTAAATAGAAGTTTTGCACCCTCAATCACAATTTTAAGAGCCCATTTTATTCATGGGAATAGGGGTTTGAAATTGGAATTGGAATGACCCATTCTGATTCCAACTGTTTGGTTGGGTGGAACTGGAAATTCAGAATCCCATTTCCTCTCCTGGTGGAATAGCATCCCCCTCTCTTGGGAATGAAATCCTATTCCATCAGATTCCAATTTCCATATCAATTCCTATTAGAACCAAACACTATGGTAATAGACCATTCTGATGCCGACTTTGAACCAAATAGGCCCTAATAGTAGTATAGATTGAGTTGGGATCTATTCACAACAAAAATTCTTCCAATATGATCCCTGTCTACACATCTCACCATAAAACTAGGACCCACCATTCCTGCTGTATATGGGCACTTTAACATCAGCTATGGGATTTGTTTCCCTTCCCAATCACTGGTTGTTGCATCTCTCTCTCTCTCTCTCTCTCTCTTTCTCTCTCTTTCAACTCTTCTTTGCTGAGTCAATTGAAATTTTCCAAAATGGATGGCAATCTCATTTTTTTTGTTATTTTTTATTGAGTTTGTTACAGAAGGAGAACAAGAATGAAGGCAAGAAGAACGGAGAGAAGGCCGATGGTGGGAAGTGAAAGAATGGTAGGATCCATCTAATGGACGCCATAAAGATTGCGGAATGGGTGGGCGAAATTCAAAAATTTTCTTACCTTCTCCCAACTGGGAATCGTATTCCCTAAATTTAGAATACAATATTCAAGAATCCTACTTGTACCATAATCGAACCAGATCTGAACCAAAAGGGAAGGGAAGAATTATACCTGATCCAGAGAAGCAGTATCTCCCAAAATTGGTGTTCACGCCCAAAGAGGACACCAAGATCCGCTCCTGCTGAAGATGACACAGTTGTATGCGGAACGGAACCAGCAGAGTGTGTCCTACACACTAAATCCTTCACAAGAATCCACTGAAAACTCTGAGCACCAAATCTTTTCAGTCTTTTCTGCAAAACTGATGTCAAGAACCGATTTCTTGATTTCTTTCTTTTTCAAAGATCGAATCTTGTAAGAAATAATGGCGGCGGCTGGAGGAGAACTCCTGAAGTGAAGATGGCTGAAATTGCTTCTCTTCTCTCTAGAGTGTGTATGAGATCCAATCTCAATTCGCAGGATGTTTTTCTTACACACAACCCTAGGTTCGAAATCTGATTATGATCTCTTAGGGTTTCTCCTCTTTTCTTCTTGATTAAGAAACCTCCTAATTAGGAGTTATCCCAATCCAAATCAGTATTTGGATAGGGAATGATCTTAATCCTATTTGCAGATTAAGTTAGCTTACTCCTGATCTTATCAAGAGGTTACCAGATTCAAATCTGATTTGAATTTGGTCTCCCAGAGTGGATAAGGTTAAAGGCCCAATCCTTTTGCTAACTTTAATCCCAGATCCGCCCCATAGATGGGTGATCATATCAGCCCAGCTCGAAATGGGCTTTTGGCCCATTAAGTGTTCAATGTTTAAATAGTTTCCAATCTGCTGCCCAGTTGGGATTCTTTGTATGGCATGGGACCCAAGCATTGATCTACACACCAGCCACATGGGTTCGGCCCAGCCGAATTCATTGAAAAGCTTAGTGAACCCCTGACCCCATCACATGGACCTTATGGGCCCAACACTTACATTAAGTGGTCCTTGGGCCAAGCCATCTTATAAAAACCCAGGGACTGTGGGCAGGTGCAAGATTAGCCCATCAGGTATTATCCTAAATGGTCTTACATTTAACCTCTCAGCCCATAATGATCAAGCACTACCCGACAAGAGAGGACCTCTCCCTCGGCTGCAAGGAACAGTGCCGTACTCTCTACTCACATGGATCCCGGGAATTAAAACCATTTGCAAACATTTCGAAACCGTATGTATATATATATATATATCATATATAAATTTCGCAAAACAAAATTTCAACGATTGAAATCAACTACCGGCAGTTTGATTTCCATTAGAGAGGGTGCATTCCCGATCATTACCTTTGTCCGACAAGGGGCTGATCCTGTCACTATGACCACCCACTCAGATGAATTCTCAAACTGCCCCAACATGCCCAGGTTTTGATCCCCGCTAAGGATCTCACTGATTGGCATATCAAAGACAGCCCGATCTGACACCTAATGAAGTGTCATAATCGAGTATAGGGGTCAGGTGTAATTTTCCAGTTTTGCCCATCTATCTCCAAAGTCCAGGGCAATACTGGAAATCTGGGCCGGTTCAAGGATTCGAGTAATCCCATACTGCATGTGCCTTGGGTCTTACCCTGGTGGCCGAGACAGGCCATCCAACACTTGGTGGCACACCAGTATCAGCCTTGGCAGGATAAATCTCCCCAAACTAATCCAATGGCTATGAACATTTAAAACTAACACGAGTCTCAATAAGTGTCTAGTTCTAGGGTCTTACACAGAATTATACCAAACAACATGAATCAAACATGCACTTTATTTATTTACACTAAATATCAAAAGTACATCAAATCGGATTGAAGCTAAGGGCATACAAAACTGTCTAACAAGAAAGACAATGGTACAATTGCCATGGTTTTGAAGGTTGATATGCATTGTGAAGGTTATGCCATTAAAGTTAAGAAATCTGTCAAGGATTTCGAATTGGTAAATCAAACCTATGATGACAATCTCTTTGGTCTTATTTCTATTAATGTTAAATGTGGTATTCAAAACTGTTTTCACAATGTTTCTAGGAATTTCTATTTTCAACTAAAGATATAGAAGTAGAGATGAATGGAGAAATATAGGTTGTCAATTTTTATTGTTTTTTAGTCTAGATTTTACATAGTTCCTTCCCATCCCTCCCAGATTTAATGCAAATTAATTTCCTTTGGTTTTATTGATTGAATTCTTTTTCTTTTGATAGAAATGTGAGGAATTACAACTTAGAAAGTCGATTAGAAATAAAACAACAAGCATCAAATAAGCAAATGAACCCCATATTAATATCTTCCAAATGATAGCTTGAACAAGTTGTTTGGTGCCCAGATGCACCAATCTGCCTGCAGCACAATTTGCTTCCTTGAACATGTGTACATATTGGGGTTGTTGGGAAATGAGGTCGTTGAAACTTGGGTGAGAATCTGCAACTAGCAAAGTTTAAGAGTCTCCGAAGAAACCTTTTGTGAGATAGTAGCAGATCAGACTAAGAGAGACATGAGTGATTTTGAAAACTTGTGTGTGCATTTTCTTGATTCACGGTCCTTAAATAATTCCTGAAGAGTCAAGGTAGTTAATAGTTAATGACTATTAACTTTGAAATGTGCCTCTTGATCACACCTGATCGAATCATGACCGTTGATGTTTCAACAGTAAGTCTCGCACCAAAACTCAAAGTGCGAGTAAAGTGTGCTTCATTTTGCGCTATGCACACATGTTGCGTGGTAGCAAGCCTCCATACTCTCCTCTTTATATCTAACGAGTGTAAATAAACTTCTATTTAAAAACTAAAAACAAGTCTTGTAATTTTCCAATGTGGGACAAGTTAAAAACTGATTTTAGTAAGAGAAAAAAAAACTATTTTTCAAGACATGTGTGTATATATGTTTTTCATGTAATTGATCAATCAAATCCCATTGGATTTAATCTCTAATGAGATTAAAATACAACAGGGGTTTTCTCTTTTCATCCCTACTTAGATTATTGGGGTTTTCAACTTAGGTTATGAGAATGTGCTAGCCATTGAGTTCTAAATCGTTTTACTGCTTTGTTTTGTGGGGGTTAATTTTGGCTGTTGGAGCCCAACAGCATAAGCTGTTGAGACAGTTTCTGGGTTGGGCACGTTCTCGGCAGTTCACCTATTCACGCCCATGCTTTGGATTTTAGTCAAAATAAATTAAGATATAATTACTAATTTACTCATTTTCATGGTAACGTGGCATTTCCAAAAATTCTCTCAATAGCATAGGTTGGAAGTAAGACCATTTCTTCACGAAGAGATAGAAACATCAAGTGCTAACACACAACTTATTACAGCCACGTACTATCTGCGAATACAATAGTGTATAATGAAGAACAGAAAAAGTGGGATCTTCAGGGCTTAGGTAGGTATAGTAGTTGCAGTAGAAGAAGATCGACAGTTTTAGTATCATACCTTCACCCACAACAAAACAGAAAAACTTTAGCTATTAGAGGAAATGAAACCGAGAGATACGCCCCCTGTGGTTATGTTTGGTTTGAAGGAAAATGCAGAGAAAGATAGAAAAACGTTTACAATTCTTGTATAGGTTTTTCTGTCTTTTCCCTTTCTTTACTTTTTCTTCAAACCAAACATAACTTAAAAGAAATAGGTTTTACTCTCCAAAAGAACGTTCTCATAAAAAAAATAAGGACGAATGAATAACCCCTCCCCCTGGGCCCAATTTCTTGTCCCATTGAATTGAAAAAGAAGAGAAAAATCAATTGATTCATGATACTTGGAGTTGTTGGGTGAGTGCTGCTCCTCTCTATTCCCCTTGTGTAGGCAATTTGCTCTTGGGTTCTTGACTTTTTGTAGATGAAATTAATTTTAATTTGCTGTCTTTTCTTTTCCTTTTATCTTTTACTCAAAACAACAAAAAAAAAAAAAAATGCTGAATACAGAGTCAAAACTGAGTAGGGTGCTAAATCATAGTTGAGTCAGTAAAACGGGAGGGGCGCTAATGGTCCAAGAAAGAATCGAATCAATTTGACTATAAGAAGGAGACCCATCTTTTGGAATTTTTCTCGGCAACCATCTAATCAATCCAGTTGAAGAATGCTGGTAAACATCCAGTTTTACGCAAGTCCAACATACATGGTGGGACCCGTCCGTGAAAAGACACAACATTACGCATGTCTTTTCAGGGCCCCACCTTATGTCTAGGGAGACACAGAAAATCGAAGAGTTGGAACTGTTAAGCGCGTCTGTTACTAACATTTCTCAACCTAATCTTTATGTCCCGTTGTGTGCATGCAGAGCAGAAGACTAACGAATCAATGCCATCAAAATAGTAAACAAAAACAAAAATCTCTCTTATTCTACGGACACCGTGTATATAATGGGAAGAGTAGGAACAATCAGAACCGCTCCTTTGCTATCTGACGTAAGGCTGCAAATGGGTCGCATCGAATTGAATTCGGATTTCAATTGGATTTTGATATATAGTAGTGTTAGCTTCAATTCAGATAATTAATTCCTGTAAGATAGATAATATCCTCAATTATTGGAGGATGACAGCAATTGTCCCAGGAATCATTGGTACAAAAAATCTACTGTTGATTTCACAATAAGCTAGCTAGCTAGCTAGTTGAGGGAGTCTACTGTAGGGAATCAGGGAAGAGGAAACTTAGGCAGTTTGGTTACAGTGTAATTTTATTTGTGTTAGCATAGGAGGGCAAATGATAAAAAAAAAAAAACTGCAAATTCTCATTTAATTTTGTTTTGAGTATTTTATTCTACTTCATGTCTTAATTTATTTCATTCATATTGTAATTAAATAAAATAAATTAAGATTTGATACAAAATAAGTCAGAATTTACACTAAAATCATTTGCACTGCTATAATTTTGCATCAGCGCAAATTTATTCGCATTGCAATCAAAGAAGCAGCATTAGAATCTTTGAAAATAAGATAAGAGAAGATGTGTCTTGATGACATATTGGTATCACACACGAGCTTCATGTGTAGCTCGTGGTCTTCAAGCTTTGAAGAGTTTGCTGGGTACTCACTACTTGAATACAACTAAATTAAATGTCATTGTGGAGCTGGTTCTCAGATTTTCTGCGGCAGTGCAGTTGGCAACCCCCGGGCTGGTAGGCATCGGAGATGTCTTTTTGTCAAATTTGGACCTTTTGTATTGCGCGCGGCAATAGAGATTAACTGGCTTGCGAATTGCAAGAAAGCTTGGTTTTCACTCCTACATGTGCCCACTGTGATTCTGCTAACACCATTAGGTGGATGAGTCTGAAGGAGGGAGGTCAAAGGAGATTTTGAGTCATTACTCATTACTTAGCCAAAGGCAAGAGACCTACCTTTTTCTTTACTTGAATCACTCAGTTGGATCCCTAGAGATCTTAATATGTTAACTGATTCTCTAGCGAAAAATGGTGTCAACAGACAAGAATATTTGTATAGAAGCCATGTAATGCCCTAATTTTTTTTTGAGGGGCTTCCAATCTTTTTGCACATCCCCCCTCTTTTAATCAATGTCTAGGAGTATAAGTTGTGCAGGTTGGGCTGGGTTTATGATCAACCCAGGCCCTACCCTATGATTTGGGCTTAAGGCCTGAGCCGGACCAAGCCCGAGGTCAAGCCCTATTTTCCCAACCCGACCTCTATATGCATTGTAATTTGAAACACTTGGATTAGGCTCGGGTTGGTCAATGAACCCACTCTCTAAAATTATACATATATATATATATGCATTTATGAAAATATGCACACACACACACATATATATATATATATATGTAATATGTATGTATAAATGTGTATAATCGGGCTGGGTTCAGGTTACCTAAGGTCTAGGCCTGGGCCCAGCCCTAAAATTAAAACCTGAATTTTTGCACCCCTAGTAGCATCTTATTATTCTCACTCACTCTCTCTCCCCAAAGAAAGCAATCTCATGGGCTACTGGTTTGCAAATTCTGGGCCAAATTCATGCTAATTTAAAATATAACCTTGCAATAAAAATAAAACATCTAACAAACTTTACTAATAAATACAATATAAATTTTAAGTATATATATATATATACACACACTTACAATTTGACAGGATCAAATTGAAATTCAATTTGTATTATGTTGAGTGCAAAGCTTTGTCGAGAGTATTTCTAAATCTTGCATTTGCACTCTTTCCAAACTTGAGTTATAGGCAGCAGACCATAGAAGAAAATTGGACCACTATTTGATCAATGGCAATGAGTTTAATTTTGACTTTTGACCACTTAATTCTGAAATTATTAGGGCAAGTCTAGAGACGACCGATGCAAAGCCAGCACCCTATATATGATCAAGATAATTACCACCGTTGAATTTATTTTAGTAAATCGCCCTCCATATAGCATCACCCAAACCCATAAGGCCTGTTAAAGTTTGATAAAAAAAGGGAATATATATTCCAAATAAGCATTGTGAATGTGATATAAAAAATAGAATCTCTCTCTCCCTCTCTCTCTACACAAAAACAGCAAACTTGAAAGTCTGCAATTTGTGTTCGGTCCAGTTGCATTGCATATAAACAAAAAGAAACCAGAAAGCATTTAAAGTTGCTTTATGCTTCTAGCAGGAGAGCTTCAGTGACAAATCAAGAAAATGTGCACTTCTACTTGTAGAAGCCTCACCCACCACTACTCCTGCTCTTGATGATGATGTTGCTGCTGACGACGATGAAGATGAAGATCCCTCTGTCTGCTGGGTCGAACACCAACCATTGTTGTTCATCTCCATTTTTCTTCTGTCTCCTCCTCCTCCTTCACTGCACGGGAAGAAATCATACTCCATCACCACTTCCCCTATCACCGTCCTCCCCTTTCTTTGAACTGCCAACACCTTCGCTTCCTGTTCCACCCAAAACCCAAACGAAAACAATAATCTATTATTCTTATTTAGTAATTAATAGATAAATTGGTTAATTTCCTCCATGTACATTTTTAATTTTCAAATAATATGTAAATTTAACCTCGTGGACTTTAGGTCTGTCAAGCCTTAATCTCGCTCCTCCTGCTCCGTCACCGACATTTCCTCTTTCTCCATCAAGGTTCCTGTTGCATCCCAGATCTAATCCTAGAAAACCTCTGTCGTCTATCGGCATTACCCATCGATGTCTTCCCGCTCCTCCATACTCCAAGTTGTCGCCATTAGAGTGTTTCTTATACTACAAAGCAGCAGCATGTGTCAATCTAACGCGGCTCAATAAACGATAAATTACGTTACAAAAAGCTAACGGGAAACGGGAAACCCTAACAAAATGCTGAGAAGGAGAAACTCTTCACCACCTTGGCCCACAGGTAGGACTGTTCATCGGACAAACCATGCATGGTTTGAATTGAAGAGAGCTCTTTCCGACTCTCGATTGAATGCCCGTTCTGGAACCTCCTTTCATGACTGCCGATCCTTGACCGATCCGCCTCAAACCGCTGGGAGTAATACACAGGTCGTACCCCAGAAGCAACGGGAACTCCGGAAATCCCGCCGTTCCCGACGCTGCACGAGTAATAAGCCAAAGTGTGCGAACTCAAGAGACTGCTATTCGGTCCTGCATAGTTCGTCGGACCAAGACCAGACAATGGGGCTGATATCCCGCTTGGCTGTTGATTGACAAACGGGAAAGAGAACTGGAACTGGGCCTGATCTTTTAAGCTTTGACAGAGAAATGGATCCATCTCCGTCATCATCTTCCATCGCTCTTGCAACCTTAGTCTCTCAAGTTGAGCCACACCCAATCCTCTCTGTGGCGGTTTCTTCTGCGTCGGACCATTTTTGCACTTCCTTCCTCTTTTATTCATGGTCCCGGGCTGCTTCATCTCCCGCTCTTCAGGAGACTTATTATCTGGATCTTCATCTCTCCCCCCGTTCCCGTTGGAGGAATTCCATGGCCCAACTGAGATCTCCATGAGGATATCTCAGAAACTGAGTTGCAGAGAGTAAAGAAAGAGATTTTTATACCTCAAGAGGCGGAGGGGTTATCTTTTCAGGGGGAAAGAAGAGAAGATGGCATGCTTTTTGGAGGGGAGGTGCTCTCCTCAGAGAACCAACCAGAACCAGAACCCAGCAGAACGGAATCAGAGAGTGAGAGAATACCGTCAAGATATGGAGGAGCCGCTGCCCAGTGCCCGCTTGGGTGGGTTCCCGCTTCCCGGGTTTATTATTTATAGACCACGAGCAACCAAAGGCAAGTAGCCCGTATCCATCTCTCGAATATTAAATTTATTAAATCAATTAATTATATTCCCAGAAGATATAGCCGCACCGCATAGCATGAATGAAATCCAGATCTTGGTATCTCTCTATATAATGCGGTCCCCACCACTACACGTGTCTGAATCTACGTACCTCAGCTGACCCTAAGGACCCTGAAAGAAGCTGGCCCCACTTCCGAAACCAAACTGCTGTTATATTAGACAACAAGGAAGGCGCGTGGGACCACAGTGTCCCACTCTCAACAAATACGTACAGGGAAAATCATTGATCTCTCTCTTTCATCTGATTTAGACAAGCTACATACTTCATTTATGAGAGTCTGTGCTGGATGTGATAGATTGGACGGTTACGATCATGTGGTGCAAAGGTGTTGGAACCAATCAAACAGTGCCAAAGGCTGGTCCCACAGAGAATTACTATAATTATAGTCATAAATTTTTGAATCGTCGATATAATATTGGTAAGATTTGCAATCAACACCTTTTTTATGGCAAATACCAATAAGTTTGATTCCATGAACGTCCAAAAAAAATTAAAAAAAATTAGAATTTCTAGATGAATCCTGATTTAGCATTACTAATTTCTAACATCCTATAAATGATTAGAAAGATTATGAATATTATAAATATATAATAAAATAGCCATTTTAGTTTCCAATATCTTAGTGTACATTAAGGGGTTGTTTGCCCATGTCATGTGCATGATTTTATTTTGAAAAATAAAATCGGATGTCACATCAACAAAATTATATCGTTTTTGTTGATGCCGTAATTGTTTTTTTAACACAGAATCATATACATCCCAAAAAACTTAGTTTTCTTAAACCAATGCATACTAAACTTAGAGCTCATTTGGGAGAACTTAAGTTGATTGAGCTACTTTGAAGAAGCGACTAAAATTAGCTTCATAAAAAGGTGATTGATTAGATATAGGGTTGTAAATGGATCAGATTTGCATCCACATTTGATTATTATGTCAAATTTTCTATAGGATTTGGATTTAATCTATGACCATTTTGTTGTGTTTAAAATGACTATAAAACTAAAAAAGTTTTAAAAAAAACCTAATTATTTTAAACTTATATGTATGATAAATGTATGTAAATATAAAAATATTAAACTTATTAATTATAATCTTTGTATGTATGTATGTATGTATATAATAAAAATGTATTTATTTGTTATACTAGGCTCGCGAGCCTCACAAGTCGAGTTTCATTGGGCTCGAGTTCAACTTAGTTAGCAAACGAGCCTATATATCAGGCTTGAGGTCGGTTTAAATCAAACCGAGCCAAACTTGAATAACTCGTGAGAAGATCAACTCGTGGCCATCCCTAGGCAAAAGTTTTAGTATTAGCTGCCAATCTAATGCAACCCTCCTTTTATCTAAGCTTGAAATCAACAATGTAAAACAAACTCACACTAACTGAGGTATTATTGTATAATTATAATTTTAAATTAATCTTTTTTAATATTATTTGAGCTAACAAATGATAATTCTCAAAGGGTTTCTTATTAAGAAGTGTTCACACATGATATATCACTCTTATGGTGATAAAAACCTAAAAGCAAATTTTTCAAATTTTATTGCCTATCCCACTTTAGAGTGGGGAAAAAGATGTAGATATCAATCATCTAATTCATCCACAATTTCCAAACATAAAAAATAATAAAAATTTTATAAATGTTCATACTCACACGCTGACCCAAAAAAAAAAAGACAGGTGAAGATGCTGAGGTACGGATTAACTCATCCGCTTACCCAAAAAGAAAAAAAAAAAAAAGGAAAAAGCAAAGAATTACAACAATGAAGCAAGTGAAAGAACATACACGAACCGTATTAATAACATTTCTTTTTTCTATGTTGATTATATTAATATCATGTATAGGCGCAGGGTTTTGCATAGACGAGGAAGAAAATCTAGCCGCGTGACCAAAACTCAACGCGTTTAGACTTTAGGATGAGATCGATCCGGTAGAGTGAATCCTTGTCTTCTCCACAGCCCCGTCCGCCACGCGGCATACAAACCCCGAGATTCTTGATCAATAGTAAATTGCCACGTAAAAGTATAAATCCTCATCTCACTGCCTTTTTCGCCTTTTTTATCTTCTCTAGATTCCGGGTCCCCGCAGCCTCCGTGCATCGTTTTCGGCCAAGTGAATCCAAATTCCAAATTTGAATTGTCTACAAACGTTTTTTACTCGTAGCATGTATATACATTCATCCTCATCCAATGGGAGATATGATGAACTGGGTTTTTATTCGCTAATTGGTGGGTCCTTTATCTGGTGGGAAGTGGAAAGCACTGGGCCACCCATAACAGGCCACGTCAGGATGACTTACATGAGCCCGGTTTGTAAGTACGTGGCGGACGTGGTGTGTTGTAATTGATCCAGTTTCTCAGTTACGAGAGAGAGGGTAAAGTGACAATCTGACAGAGGAGAGAAGCGATGACTTGGGTTGGGTTGGGGTACGAATTGTGGCGGCTCAGAAATTAAAGTGACGTGGAGGGAGGAATTACAATTCAAACAGACAAAGTCGTTCGTTATGATTTGATTTGTGATTTGTGAAGTGAAGTGGAACAGGTGAAACGAGAGGCAGTTACCGTGTGTTTCTGGTCCATGGCCTTACGGGCAGTTAAAAAGGGTGGATTCTCGATTTCTTTGAAGCAGATGCAGATTCTCTCTGCTTGGAATTGGAATTGAAATGATTGGCTTTACCGTCCGTACCATCTCCAGCAACTCGCAGAGACTCGCCCTGATCCTAACACGCGTTTACAAATTACAATTCGGCACTCTCTCTCTCCCCAAAACATTAAACATCCCTGTTTCCCGTTATAATTACGGATATGTCCCCGAGATTCGCGATCCCTTTAATTTGATTAATATCAATCTAAAAAACTGCCGTTCGCTTTGGCCAATGGCCGGTAGTGGTGAGTTGTAGCACGCTGACTCGGAGAGATAGAACGTAGTTACTGAGTCATCAGTGGGACGTACAAGCACAAGCACAAACGCAACACTTGTCTTTAAAACAGATGTGTCCATACTAAGGGGCAGAAACTTGTCAATACTAGCCAACACGAGATATTTGAACCGTCTTGCTAGACTGGGTGAAATTTGCTTAGTAGATAAGGGTGTAGTTGTCAATTCAGGGAGGGGAGAAGGGGAGCGATAGTGATATAACGGGAGGACGGTGTGACCATAAGTGGGAGGGAGAGAGGTCTTATATATTAGGCTTTGTTACCTAGGGGCTTGCCAAAAGAGAAGGAGAAATTAGGTTAACTGTTAGCTCTGGCTTTATGCAATTTGTGTGAAAGCATAACCAATTGGTAGCTAGAGCTGAAACAAACACCCTCTTCTTCCTCCGTTTTCAATTCTCATTCCTCACCTTCTTCATGATGATGGAAACCAGTGATAGAGGGACCACCAATCCACCATGAGAGAGAAAAGAGATATATGACTTGGGTCGTCTGAACTGAGATATGCTTATCTTAATCCCCCCTATAAAGAAAACCTAGGCTTGGGTGGACCCCAATTGCATTCTATTTGCCAGTCAAGATTACCTACTCCTAAGAGAAATTAGTTTCAATTTACATTACTTTTATTTATGGCGTGAGACACAACCTTCACAACACTTCTACATCCAATCTATATTGTTTTTAGTTAATTTGTACTCCCCAAGTACTGTAAACTAGTGATTTCACCAAGTGGTTAATGTGTTGTTTATGGTCCCCCCCCCCCTCCTTATGGACCACAGATTATTCCATAATATAATGAGTTTATACCTCACATGACTTTCTGGAACCCGTTAATTGTGCTGAGAAAAACCCGATTGCGATTTAACAAATGATTAAGATCATTCAATTATGCAGACTTTATTGACAGTGGTTCAAAGGTTTTGTATGGCTGAATTAGACCTGTTCATGGGCTAGGTTTGGGCTTGGCTTTTGTCAAAATTCTGATGGGTCCGGCCTGAAGCCCAAGCCCCAAACAGCGTAAAGTTGGGCTCAAAGCCCAGCCCATGAATAGGTCTAATTTGAATCCCTAAATGGCAGATCTATGATGATGAAACCAGATTCAAGAGTTATAGTGGGCTGACTCAAAAGACAATAGCAAAACGTCATGGTACAGTAAGAACACATTTAATGAGATAAGGGTCATAAATCTGCCTTCTCATGCCTGCCAGCCTTGGCACCTCTGATGCATTATCCAAACAAAGAAATAAATAAAGAGAACTTATTTTTGGGAGGTTGGGAACTGATATGAAATGTAATTTAATTAGAATGTAGGGCTTGGGGAAAGTAGCAATCCAAAGTGGGACTGCAAGTCTTCAAGGCAGTTTGCTTATAATAATTCATTCTTTCATTCAATCAATAAAAGCTACCAGTTAAGTATAAAGTAAAATTTAGTCAGACTTTATACATTTGGTTTATTCATCACATGATCAGAATGAGTATCAATGTCTACTAGTAGCCATAAATTAATTACATCATATGTACAGTGAACTAAGCTGTGTGTCTATTTACAAATCTGAATGGTTTTGATTTCAACATTTTATTAAATTGAAATCGTTCAAAATAAAAAAAAAAAAAATCTTGGGATTTCCAAAACCTTGTGAAATCAAATGCATTCTGATTCCTAAATATTCCCTTGATTCAGTAACCTAAATTTGTGAAGGTTTACAAATATCTAGAAGTTCGATTTTACTTTTGTAGCCAAGCCACTATCACGAGAAAAAAGCTTTTAATTCACGTTAAGAACCCAATTATGTTTCCTTCAGGTTCAGGTGGTTTCAGTTTCTTAAATTGACAGATTCTGGAATCAAGTGTGGGCCCCGTTTTCTTTAAATTGCACCCATCAAATCGTCCAAGTTGGTAAACATCATTTCAGATCATTAAAGACCTATCCCATATAAATTTGGCTTGTTGAATGGGGATCATTTCAAATTGCACTGGCATTCATGTTTCCATTTTTTTTTCTTTTGCTTGGTTCAAATTATTTTTAGCAAGCTTACAATAACATGATGCATGAATTAAAAAAAAAAAGAAAAGAGTCATTCTCTTTCTTAATTTGATGATCAAATTTTCAAGAGGAGAGAAGAAGACTCAGCTAGCTAGCTAGGGCTCTGAAATAAATTGCTTCATTCAATTTCCTCCCTATAAAATGAGAAAAGTTTTATATGCTGAAGTTAAAAATGACAATATCATATAGAAGGGGTATTGTTGTACAATAATAGTCAATGAACAAAAGTAGTTTTACCTATCAAAATTAAATAAATGAAATAGCTTCTTACGATACTCACATTACTCCCCTACTCTGACATATGTTTTTCCATTCTATTTTACTCAACACCAGTTGAGTCCTTTATGTGCCTTTCTAATAACCAAAATTCTAAAACAGAAATTATTCCATAATCAAAATTATCCACCAACAAAAGTTTTAACAATAATAGGAATGATAGCATAACCTAGTTAAGACAAAATTTAGGAGTATCGAAGATAATAATATTAGTAAATAAGTGGCCAAACAGTCATGATGTTCACTTTCTGTGTAAGGTGTTATATTTTCTTATTTTAACAAAAAAAAAAAAGAATTTTCTTATCGAATATCAATTTTCACTGATTTTATTTCTTATAAAATAATAAAACAACTCTGGAACATTTAACTATCCATGGTATATGCAGTTCATTAATGGGATTAATTAAGAGAGCCATGAAGGTAAAAGTGCAACCTTTCACCCAAAAATGTACGTGTGCCAAGTTCCTGTTCCACTGAATTGGTAGAGGCAAAAATGTCAAACCCTGTTGCACTTTCTTTGACCTTAATATGGAGAATGACATGTCTTTTTGTTTTTCTTTCTCTCAGCTAGGTGGATTATTGCAGATGCAAATAGACAACGACAGCATCTTAAATTAGTAAATCTATCAGACATCTTTTCTATAAATAAGCATAGCCCTTATTAATTAGTGAGATAAGAAAAATCATATATGATAAATAAAAATCAAGAAAAAGAAAAAAATATTTATGGGAATTGAATAAATATTGACTATAGCTACAGTTTATTTACCTTAACACTGTTCTGCAAATGTCACACGTAAGCTTACTCTACAAGGATAAAGGATTCATAAGGTGACAAAATGGATTGATGGCGAAAAAATGCCATATTAAATCAGAAACATAGATACATATTTATAGAGACAGAGGTGAACCGACTTGTATTGTCATATCAGCTTTATTCAGTTACAACTGTTTTGATTTTCTTGATTCTTGGGACTTTCTAGAATTATTGGATAGCTCTAATACTCCTTCTCAAGTTGGAGCATAGATAATGCTCAATTTGTCTTGTAGAAGAATAAACTGGTCAGCACCTAAGGCCTTTGTCAAGATGTCAGCAGGTTGGTCCTTGGAAGAGAGATGATAGAGTCAAATGTCTTTGCGCTGGACGTGTTCTTAGACAAAATGACAGTCGATGCCAATGTGCTTTGTGTGCTCGTGGAAGACCGGGTTAGTGGCTATGTGGATTGCCGCTTGGATGCCACAAAAGAGCTGTGTAGGCTGTAATAGAGGTAGTTTAAGATCGTTGAAGACACGTCGGAGCCAAAGGACTTCACTTGTGGCCACAGCCATGGCTCGATATTCAGCTTCGACTGAAGAGCATGGCACGATCATTTGTTTCTTTGTCTTCCAAGATAAAGGAGAATTTCAAAGCATTGTGATATAGCCAGTCACAGATTGCTGTGTATGCGAACAAGAAGCCCAGTCAGAGTCACAATATACTTGAAGTTAAAGTTCATTGTGACTAGGAAAATAAATACCCTAGCCAGGATTAGTCTTGAGATACCGAAATACACACCGCGCTGCAACCATGTGTTCTTCTGTAGGTGAACTGAGTGATTGAGTTAACACATGGACTGTATAACTGAGCTCGAGCCTAGTAATAGTGAGGTAGACTAGGCGTCCAACTAGACATTGGTACTAAGCTAGGTCATTGAGAAGTGGACTCCCTGGGTTGTCAAAATGACGTTGTTGTTCCATAGGATGAGAAAATGGTTTATAGTCCAATATATTAGCTTTTGTTAATATATCCATAGCGTACTTATGTTGGCAAACAAAAATGCTGGAATTGGATATGATGATATCAAGGCTGAGGAAGTATCGCAATGGACCCAAGTCTTTTAGATAGAAACAACTATCCAAGTATGTTTTGATCTTTGCTATACGATTTGGATCATCCCCTATAATCACAATATCATCGACGCAGACCAGTATAGCAATGAAACTATTTTGTTGGGAGGAAGTGAATAGTGATTAATCAACATTTGACTAGGAAAATCCAATCTTCTTTAGGGAAAGAGGTAAACTTTTCAAACCAGCATCTGGATGCTTGCTTAAAACTGTATAAGGACTTATGGAGTCTGAACACTTTGTTCTTTGATGAAGAGGGAAAGACGGGTGGTAGTGTCATATAGACCTATTGATGTAAATCACCATGTAAAAATGCATTATTGATGTCTAGTTGGTGGAGTTCCCATCTACGAACTGTGGCAATGCAAGTATACATTTGAATGTAACCAACTTGGCCACCGAAGCATAAGTATCTTGATAATCATGGCCTTCTACTTGAGTATAACCATTAGCCACTAATCGAGCCTTGTAACGGTCAATGGAACCATCAGCCCGAAATTTTAGTTTGTATACCCATTTTGACCCAATAGCCCGTTTACCAGGAGGAAGGTCAACTATTGACCAAGTATGATTGCGCTTGAGGGTGGAAAGTTCATCTTGCATGGCTAGTTGCCAATTAGGGTCATAGACAACTTGTGTATATGTTTTGGGCTCAATGAGATTGGTCAACTCTGTAGTAGGTCCATAGCAAATATAATCCTTGAAATGGTTGGGTAATCTATGAGCATGGAGAGGCCATGTATTTGTATGGCTGGGTGCAGTAGAGGTAAGAGGCTCAGATGGAGCAGTTTCAATGATGGGTTGTAGTGACATGGCTTCAGATGTGGTTGGTGATGTTGTAGTGGGAGTGCCAATTGGTATGTTTGGGGTACAAGGGGTGGTCTCATATCCATCGGTGAATGTGTCCATTGTATTTGGAACATGTTCAAAGAGTGTGGCTGAATCATGGTCCTTGAAAGGAAATGTGGTCTCATAAAATGTTACATCCTGAGAAACAAATATGTGGCCAGTGGCTAAGTTATATACTTTGTACCCCTTTTTTCCATAGGGATATCCCACGAACACATATTTGGAAGCACGTGGAGCAAACTTATCTTTGGGAATTGGCCATTCTCGGGCATAACAAAGGCAGCCAAAAACTCTTAGATGGCTATAACCGGGTGTTTTTCCAACCAAGACTTCATATGGTGCTTTTTCATGAAGTGGTATGGACGGTAAGTAGTTGATTAAGTATGCGACTGTAAGCACACATTCTCCCCAGAATTCTAAGGGAAGTGATGCTTGGAACCGAAAAGCCCTAGCCACATCAAGAAGGTGTTGATGTTTCCTTTCAACAATACCATTCTATTGGGGGGAACTCACACAAGATGTTTGATGGACAATTCCATTAGTTAGATAAAATTGTTGCATAGGCCCCGAGCAAAATTCTTTTCCATTATCAATCTGTATAGTGCGGACCATTCTAGAAAACTGGATGCACACCATGTTGCAAATGGAGATCAATATTTGACAAGTCTCAGACTTACATTTCATGAGTAATAGTCATGTGCATCTACTATAGTCATCTACTACTGTTAAGAAATACCTTGCTCTTGAATGAGAAACTGTGTGATATGCACCCCAAATATCAACATGGATTAGGCCAAATGGAGTATGTACTCATGAAAAGCTTATTGGAAATGGTACTCTAATGTGCTTCGCACATTCACAAATGTTACACACATCTGAAGTAGTAGAAGAGAAACATCCTGCAAACAAAATGGACATTTGTTGGGCAGAAGCATGTCCTAGTCGATTGTGCCATGTGTTGTAGCTATCAACATCATTTAATGAGTTATTTATTAGAGAATGGTGAGTCCTTCAGCAATATACGCCATGGAAGAGCTCCCCCTCACTAGTAGTCTTCTTCGAAGCTCGGTCCTGTATAAGACAGTGAGTGTAGGAAAATAGAACAACACAATCCAATTATGTTCTTAGCTTTCCAATGGACAACAAGTTATGTTTAAATGCAGGAACATAAAGAACATTCTTAAGTATAACTCTAGGAGTCAGAAGTGCTTCTCCTTTATGCGTGGCCACGATAATAGAGCCATCAGGCATAGAGACAGATGTAGAAATGTGCAAGGGTACTATATACGATAATAAAGATACATTCAAAGTCATGTGATCTAAAGCTCCACTATCGAGTATCTAGGCATCGCGCATTTGTGCATTAAAGGAGAAAGAAATCTTACTGGACATAGTGGCTATAGTAGTGACTTGAGATTGCTCATTTTCCAAAAAATGCAAGAGGTGAGCATATTGGTCATGTGTGAGATTCACAGGTGTTGTCTAAGCACTCAAATTAGTCTGTGCACAAGTAGAAAGTGAAGTGCAAATCCGCTTCCTGGATTTGGGTGTACGACGCTCCCATCCTTCTGGCTATCCTATGAGCTTATAACAACGCTCCTTAGAATGTCCATGTCATTTATAGTACTCACATTTTTGTTTGGGACAAGATGCAGGTCGTGGTGTGGAAGCATGGAGAGTTGTGCAGCTGCTTGGAATGTTGAACTCTTCTGTGACACTGTGATTTGGTGTCTTTCATCTTGAATAACTAGTGCATAGGCTTTGTTGATGCTTGGAAGTGGCTCTGAGGTATTGAGGATAGGTCGGCCAGTTCTTGCTCTTCCCCTCTTACTAAAGAAAACTCTAGCCTTCCTGCTAAAGAAAGCTCCAACATTCTTACCAAAGAGAGCCCTAGATCTCCTAACAAAGAAGGCTCTAGTATTCCTGCCAAAGAAGGACCAACTACTATACAGAGGACTCTTACCAAAGAGAGATCAATCAAAGCAAAAAGGAAATCCTGTTCTTAGCAAGTTTCCTACTGAAGACCTTTCCTTATTTCTCTGTTTCTATTCTTGTAATTGTTTCTAATTTATTCTTTATTATTTCTATATAAATATTCATCCATGTACCATTATTCATCATAGTGAAATTCGACCCATTCTTTTAATCTTTGTCTTTCAAGCTTTAACTTGGTATCAGAGCCATGGCCTACAACACCCCCATTGTTTCTGAGATAATGAGCTTGGGCTCAACCTCTTCCCAGAATTCTTCCCAACCAATGAACATCAGTTCTATTCCTAATATTTTAAATTATCTAACAATCAAACTCAATGGCAAAAATTTTCTTCTCTGGAAAGCTCAATTGCTTCCCGTACTTTGAGCCCACAAGTTGATGGGGCTCATTGATGGATCGACCAAGCCTCCCTCAAAAGTGATTCTAGATCCTGTTGATAGCAGTAAGAGAACTCTGAATCTAGAATTTTCCACTTGGGTGCTGTTAGATCAGTTGGTCCTAAGCTGGCTTATAGCTTCTTTAACTAAAGGAGTCCTAGCACAAGTCGTTGGACTCTCTACAGCCGCTAAATTTTGGAATGCTCTAGAGAAATCTTTCTCTTTTCATTCTCGATCCAAGGTACTTCAACTCAGACGTCAACTTCAAAACCTCAAGAAAGGGAACTTGTCCATCAACGATTATGTTCAGAAAGCCAAAACAATTGCAGATAATCATTTTGCAATCTCAGAACTAGTAGCAAAAGCATATATGGTTTTATACATCCTATCCGGCTTGGGTAGTGATTATGAATCCCTTATTACAGCTATTACAAATCGAGTTGATGCAAATAAGCTCAATATTAGTGATGTTCTTGGGTTACTTCTGAGTCATGAAGCCTGGCTTTTACAGCACAATTTTCTGGTGAAAATCCTAATGCAAATCTTGCAATTATTAATAATAAAAATTCAACTAAAAATTTTTAGCCCAATTAGTGTTCTTACAATCAAGGCAGGGGTGGCAACAGTTGTGGCAGAGGCAGGGGGCATGGTGGTCAGCCTTCAGGCCGTGGACAAGGTTGTGGAAAAGGAAATAATATTATTTTTTAGCTTTGTAACAAACTAGGCCATGGAGCTCTAAAGTGTTACAAAAGATTTGATCTCTCGTATTAGGGAGAAAACACTACACATCCTACAGATCCTACAACCTTTCATAGCGACATCTCACATAATGTCTCTATGTCTGGAACAGGATTTGATCCAATCTGGTATCCGGATAGTGGCGCCATTCATCACATGACACTAGATGCTGATAATCTACAAGTCCGGACTGAATACCAAGGTTCTGATCAAGTCAAGATCGGTAATCAGTTTGCCTTTAAGAATATCTTTCAATTCCCTTCTCTTACTAAAAATTTGCTATTTGTAAGTAGACTTACCAAGGATAATAATATAATTTTTGAATTTCATCCAGATTTCTTTATCTTGAAGGACCATACGAGGAGAGTTTTACTCTGAGGACCCAGTAGAGACGGACTCTATCAGTTTCCTAGAGCAATTCAGCACAAGATAAAGAACTCGACAACTCTTGTAGGCGAAAAAACTTTTGTGGCAGAATGGCATCAACGACTTGGTCATGCATCTCTTCGAGTTGTGAAAAATATTATTTCTAAGTTTGGTTTACCTTATTCTAGATCTTTCAGTTGTCCTTTTGTGTGTGAAGCTTGTCAAATGGGTAAAGCCCATCGTTTAAGTTTACCATTTTCAACTACTACTTTTTCTGCACCTCTTGAACTAGTTTTTTCTGATGTATGTGGACCTGCCCCAACTTTGTCC
This sequence comes from Nelumbo nucifera, assembly GCF_055504915.1. Lineage (NCBI taxonomy): Eukaryota > Viridiplantae > Streptophyta > Magnoliopsida > Proteales > Nelumbonaceae > Nelumbo > Nelumbo nucifera. Next base: position 138,565,814 of record NC_142649.1, on the reverse strand, counting down.
AATAAGGGCTTCAAATACTATATTCTATTTATGGATGCATATTCTCGATTTTCATGGATTTTTCCTCTTGAAAGGAAGTCAAATGTGTTTAATGCTTTTATTAACTTTAAGAATCATGTGGAAAATCTTTTCTCTACAAAAATTAAGATGTTTTAGAGTGATTGGGGTGGTGAATTTCGCAATCTCTCTCGTTATCTTGATAATGCTGGTATTCTTCACCGCCTTAGTTGTCCTCATACACATGAGCAGAATGGTAGTGTTGAGAGAAAACATTGGCACATTATTGAGTCCACATTGTCTTTACTGGTGTCCTCCTCTCTCCCCCAGTCCTTCTGGGTAGATGCTGCTGAAACTACCGTCTTCCTCATCAATCAACTGCCAACTCCGGGCCTTGGTAATCTCTCTCCTTATAAGAAATTATTTGGAAAGCCTCCTGATTATTCTATGCTAAAGGTTTTTGGTTGTAAGTGTTACCCTCTTCTTCGGCCTTATAATGTGCACAAGATGGATTTCCGTTTTGTTCCCTATATCTTTGTTGGCTACAACAACAATCACAAAGGGTACCATTGTTACAATCTCACTACTAGCAAAGATATAATTGCGAGACATGTTGTATTCGATGAGCACTCCTTTCCCGGATCAGCACAATCATCGCCGCCTTCTATCCCTATTACCCCTACTGGAGTTTTTCTTCCTTCTTTGGGAACTATTAGTGGTGACACATGCCCAGCTCCTACGGCTCCTGAGGTATCCTCTTCTCCCCTACCATCTATATCTGTTACTAATGGGGCATCTGCTACTTCCTCCTCTGAGCCAGAACAGGAAGTTTCTCTTAGTGTTGATTCTCTACCAGTTCTGTGCACCCGCCTTATTCAGGAACTGTTGGACACAACTCCTGTTGTAGACCCTCTAGTGCGCACTCATATAATGATGACAAGGTCTATGATGTCTAGTCGGCTTAGGCATTAACTACCACTCACCATCCTCTCCCAGTTGCTTTACTGCATGATGTTCATACTCATGAGAAGGAACCCTCCTCCTACGGACAAGCTTCCAAGTCTCCTCACTAGCGGGCTGCCGAATTTCATGCCTTGCTTCAAAATGGTACTTGGGAACTGGTTCCCTATGATGCTTCTATGAATGTGGTTGGCTCCAAGTGGGTTTTCAAAATCAAACGGCACCCTGACGGTTCCATTGGTCGCTACAAAGCCCGTCTTGTTGCACAAGGCTTCACTCAAGTTCCAGGCGTCGACTTCACTGAGACTTTTAGTCGTGTAGTCAAACCTACTATTGTGCGCACTGTTCTTGCTCTTGTAGTTTTCCATGGTTAGGACGTTCGACAATTGGATGTTCATAATTTCTTTCTTAATAGCTTCATTACTGAGACTATTTGTATGCATTAACCGAAAGGCTTTGAGGACATCAATTATCCCCATCATGTCTGCAAACTTCATAAGGCCCTCTATGGGCTTAAATAGGCTCCTCGAGGTTGGTTTTCCCGGTTGAGTAATCATCTATATGATCTTGGTTTTTGGGGTTCCCAATGTGACTCCTCTTTGTTTATTTACAGCCAAGAACAAATTACCATTTACATTCTTGTTTATGTTGATGATATTCTTATTACTGGATCCTCCTCTACTCATGTCTCTCAACTTATCAGCAATTTATCTCAGACCTTTGCTCTGAAAGACTTGGGGCTATTGCACTACTTCCCTGGTATTGAATCTCATCGTGATGCAACCGGATTGTTCCTTTCTGAGTGTAAGTATATTTTGGATCTTCTGTTGAAGACTAACCTTGTTGCGGCCAAACCTATTTCTAGTCCAATGGCCACCTCATCCCAGCTCTTTTGGTTTACTAGTGAACTGCTATCTGATCCCACTCAGTACCGAAGCATTGTAGGTGCTCTTTAGTACGTCACTCTGACAAGACCTGATGTTGCCTTCGTAGTGAATAAAGTTTGTAAGCTTTTACAAGTTCTTACTGATGAACACTAGGGTGCAATAAAGAGGATTCTAAGGTATCTCAAAGGAACCATTGACTCCGGTTTGTTTTTCTCGGCACACTCGTTAGACACGTTGACAGCATACTCCGATGCTAATTGGGCTGGTTGCCCCGATGACAGATGTTCTACTGATGGATATGGTATTTTTCTTGGTTCTCATTTGATTTCGTGGAGCGCTAAGAAGCAACCTACAATAGCTCAGTCTAGCACGGAGGCTGAATTCCGAGCTCTAGCTAATGCCACTACCGAACTCTTGTGGCTAAATTCTCTTCTCTCCGATTTGGGGTCAAACTTAAGTCTTTCTAACAAAGAAGGCTTAGTATTCTTGACAAAGGACCAGCTACTATATAGAGGACTCTTACCAAAGAGAGATCAATTAGAGCAAAAAGGAAATTCTCTTCTTAGAAAGTTTCCTATTGAAGACATTTACTTATTTCCTTGTTTCTATTCTTGTAATTGTTTCTAATTTATTCTTTATTATTTCTGTATAAATATTCAGCCATATATAATTATTCATCATAGTGAAATTCAACCCATTCTTTTAATCTTTGTCTTTCAAGCTTTAACTTGAGGCAAGGATGCCGGATTGAACATTATTAAAACTGTCTTGCAGACCTATCAAGAATTGATAGAGCCGATCCATTTCTCGTTCCATTGATATTTCTTTGGCTGTAGTGCATGAACAATCCAGGAGAGGTGATAAGATTGCAAGCTCATCCCATAATTCTTTGATCTTGGTGAAATAGGAGGCAACTGAGAGTTCTCCTTGGTGAAGGAGTGTTATATCACGCTTGAGCTTATGAATTCGGGGTGCGTTACTTTGAGAAAAGCATTCTTGTAGATCGATCCAGACATCTCGAGTTGACTCTGCGTAGGCTACATTTCCCTGTAGCTCACGTGTCAATGAATTGAGGATCCATGACATGATCATGGAATTACATTTGATCCATGCGTTTTCTTCAGCCGCAGATCGTTCTAGACGTTGCAGAGATCGATCCGTCTACAAAACTGTTTTTATTCTTGGCTAATAATGCACTATGCATTGCTCATTGACAAGTAGAGTAATTATCACCGGTGAAGGGGCAGGCACCAGTATAGCACCGGGATTATCTGACGGATGCAAATAATATGGAGATAATGGATCGAACTCAGCCATGGAGACAGGTTGATCACACAGAAAAAAAAACGGCAGAATTTGAAGGCAAGAATTACCTTGATTGGAGGAGGCAAGACGCAGCAGCAGTCCTCTATCCAGGAGGTGCAGCGGTCGTTTTTGCCAGAAGTACAAACGGGTTATCAGAATTCAGAACGCAGAGGCTGTGATTTCTTCAAAGGATACGAGACGCAGTGCTTATATTAAATCAGAAACATAGATACAGAGGTGAACCGACTTGTATTGCCACATCAGCTTTATTCATTCTTGGGTAGCTCTAATTATAAGGCATCCAATTTCCATGTACAACAAGCTGAAGAGTAACCCTAAATATGCATTTCCCATAGATATGATATATAAGTTAGTTCAGTGCAACGAAACATTCTTCATTGGTGTTCTCGTTGTCAGATTTATCTTGCAAAATATTCTTGAATTTATTTTCAGTTCCATCCGCAGGAACCCATGCGAGGATCCGAATGTAAATGCGTTCTTCTGACATGACCCAAGAGCAGCAAGTAATGTCGAAGACGGGGAAATTTCTCCAGCTGATTATACCTTTTTCTTCTTCTCCTTCTATTCGTCAGAGGAGACTGAGATGTCGGGTTTTAAAAATGCTCTTCTGACCTTGTGATAGATGGATGGTCCGTAGTCCGTACGTGGGTCTCGGTCCAAAGAAATGGTGGAAAAGAGTAAGAACGAATTTTAAAGAAGAGATTTGCAGAGAAAAATGGACAAGGGAAGGGAATGAGAGAAAAACGCACTCGGGATTTTCTATTCACTTTTCCTACCTACTCTCTATCCGCTGAATTGGAAACACACATCTCTATTATGAATTTAGAGATGTATGACTCAAATTAACTGCGGATAGAGAGTGGATAAGAAAAATGAGTAAGAAATCTGGGCTTAGAAAAACGAGCTTCATGACTATGTCGAAGGCTCGAAGCGAAAAACAAGGGTCCATTTGCAGTGCAGGCGCCAGTGGTGACCGACACTGATAGGAGAATTTAGATAAATTTGCTGGGCCTGAGCCTGGGCCTAGGAAAAGCTAAGAAGCGCCAATTCCAGCTGTGGAATAATAATGGATATGGAAGTGCACAGACTAGTTTAGAGCAAACGCCTCGAGCCCGGAGCCAGAGGAGATGCAAGCCTGCAAAAGTGAGTCGGGCCTGTATCTGTATGAACTCAACGCGAGTACGCGACGTAGCCCGTAATGGTACCCGCCCAAATTCCAGGCCCAATTTGAAGGCCCAAGGACGATCAGGATGGGCTTTGACTGAACTGACACACCCAAAGGAACCATGGCCCTGCCTGAACCTTGAAGTCAATCAGTTGTATATAGGTACAAGCATATATAATAGTTCTTTGGCAAGTCCAATACAAAGTGGGCTTAGAACACTTGGACAATTCAGGGCTCATATATCTGAATTTGATGAACAACCAATTCTGATGAAGGGTGATTTGGTCTTTATTGATATTACGACGCGTGACGCTACAGAATTATCTATTAGCATCTCGGTACCACGGCAGGAGGTTGAGACAGAACTCAGACACTTGGCATCTGTCTCAACCTCCTTGGCCCCACCTCGGCAGGATGACCTACGAACAACTCAGGAGATGTTAGGTTGGTGTGAAAAGGTGACCTGCCTCTACCAATTTAGCCTGAATCCAATTAGCGACCTGCCCGATGTGACATGCAACTTCCTTCTTGAGTAGGTAACTGTCTTCGATTGCCCCGAGATCACGATGACACGTTGATGGACCAAATAAGCATTATCAACTTACGAGCAGTTTGTCTCCGAGTGTAGAACTACCTCTGAATCAGACAGGTTGGAGATCTCGGACACGTTTCATGGAGCTCATGACAATTAGCATCTATAAAGGTGTTCTTTTCCTCCGAAAAGGTATGCATGATTTAGCTCTCTAAACACTTTAGTTCTCGCTTTCAAGCTTTCAAACCTAATTCGTTAACTTAAGCATCAGAATGCTCACCCTGCGTCAAACAATCGGACACTATATTCTTCTTGCAGCTCAACCAGACAACCTCATAAATCCAACATCCGAGCTGTCTCCTCCCAGCAGAGAGCACGAGGAGATTTCTGAAAATAAGAAAATCAACAATTTCTGAAAATAAAAAATAAAAACAATTAAATAGAAACTTCCGTGCCAATCTTTACTAGAAAGATTCTGTTCCAAATTGCAAGTGCAACGTCAAACAAAGTCCCTTCAAGAAAGTACTACAAATTCTAGAAACTAAAAACATAAAAGAAAGTTCAGTCCCTTTATACAAATAGGGAAGGATTTCCTGATCGAGTCAGTTGGAAAAGTTGCCTAGATGAGAACACCTATTTCTGTCAAACAATGGGACCATGTCTAATCAGAACCATCCATTGGGTAGGTCATACATTATTCATGCACTCTATCCATATGACCCCTTTACACTATGTTGTCTTGGACTTTTCCACGACTAAAACAAGTCATTAAAAGATTCGACACTTAGGTGTCTTAAAAGGGTGGTGATTTGGGTTCCCCCCTTGTAAATAAAGACTTAACGTACATGTACCACGTACAAGTTCCAAGAAATGCACATCAAGCAATAACTGTTGCAACAAGGAGTACATGTCGCACTTCCTGTGGTTTTTATGTGGGATGGGGGTTTGCAACCTACGCGGACTTGAGTTCGGATTTTGTTCAAATATGAATGGGCCTGGGCTCGGTGTATTGTACATTCTTCAAATTGGGCACTCAACTTGCACCCTCCTCATTACTTTTATATGGGTGTTCTACTTTTATCATACTTATATTAAGGTGCAATATTTTTTTAACAAAAGAGGCGCAAAAATATATTAAGTATTAAAGGTGACATGCTGAGAATGTTTGAAGCTAAAGTGCAAAGTAGACTGGCCTTTACAGGCTAAGTAAGTAAAAAGATGAACTCTTTGGTTGAGCTGCCTCGAAATATGTACAAACTTTATAATACAAAAGAGTCTATTAGACGTCGCAAATGTTTTCTATGCACCTACTCGAACCAGAAGGATACTCAATTGGTGTTTGCTAGCTCTACTAAAGTTGTATTATCTGTATATACCAAAAGATGAAAGATTCCATTGGAGAGTGCCATCCGTAGTCCTCGTCCTGCATTTCGGCATCATAGCTAGTAAGGGCCCAAGAACGTTTGCCTTCAGCGATGGTAAAATGTTCATGGGGGTGTTGGAGGACGAACCCTCGTCCTGCATTACTTGTAGCTGTATCAAATGAACCATCAGTATATAGAGTGGGAAGGAGATTTTGCCTTGGCTGATCCCGTTGTTTCTGCCTAGGCTGGTTTATTGGGAGCTCCACGTCAGAACTTAACGCTGAGCTTACCACTTGTGCAGGATGTTGCATGACATTTTCAAAAATCTGTTTATTCCTTGCTTTTCATATGAAGTATAAGATGATAGAAAATTTACTTTTAGAGCTTGATGTTTACCCAAATGAGTACACAAGGAAGTGTACCGATTCATGATAATGACATGGATGGGAAGTTGAGATATGTGCGATGGGTTTAACCCAATCTGAGCACCGCACCAGACTGCTCGTGCAAAGGGGCATCCAAAGAAAAGATGATGAGTTGTTTCTTCTTGAAATTTGCAGAACACACATATTCTATCTTCTTCATTGAGCCATGAGGAACACTTAGTTTTTGTAGGTAGACCATCCCAAAGAATCTTCCAGAGAAAGACTTGGAATCTAAATGGCACTTTGAGTTTCCATATGATCTTCCAGTTGAAGTGTGCACTTGACGTCAAAACTCCTAAAGAAGATAGAGCTAGAGTGATATGCCGATTTAATTGAATAAATGCCTGTGGCATTATTCTTCCAAACTAGGAGGTCATTGGGTTAGTCAGGTTCCAAAGACCCCAAGAGAATATGGGAAATGGTGGAGTCTGAGAAAAACTGCTGTAATTTTTTAAGATCCCAAGAGCCATCTAAATTTATTAGCTCTGCAACTCTCAGCTCTTGGGCTTGATGTTGCGATAGATGGACATTCAGAGGCGGTATATTTCCAAACAGAGATGGGATCCATGGGTCAGATATGGCAGAAATCTCCCTACCATCCTTAACTGACCATACCATGTTGGGGCGTAGAAGAGGGAGTATTTTGTGAGCCTGTTGCCACCACTGAGAGCTCAGTTTACCCTTTTTTGCCGCAAACAAAGAAGTACGGGGAAAATATTTGGTTTTGATCTGAGTGCTCCAAAGCTCACATCTATCTGATAACAATTTCCATATTTGCTTGCCAAACATTGCTTGGTTCATGGCCTCTGAAGATCTAAACCCTAAACCTCCTTGCATTTTGGGTTGACATAATTTATTCCATGAGAGGGTATGATAGGTGGTTTTCGAAGTTTGGCTCCACTAGAAACTTTTATACATTTTATCTAGTTTGTAAAGTATGGACTTGGGAAGAATGACCGTTGACATGGAATAAGTGGGGATTGCTTGGAGTACTGATTTTACTAAGGTGGTGCGACCAATTTGGGATAGAAGTTTTGAGCTCCAAGAGTTAATTTTCGATTGCACCTTGTCAACAATTTCCTTATGAGAGCTGCCTAGCGGAATATTTGTCCCCACTTGAGCTCCTAGGTATTTAGATCCGACCAATGATTTTTTTAACATGAAGTGCATGGGAGATGAACTTATAGTGTTGGCGAGGTACATTTCTACTGAAAAAAAAAATGATCGACTTGGAATAATTGATCTCTTGACCCGACATCAGCTCAAACTTGTGAAGAGTGTCTCACAAAGCTTTGACTTGTGACATGTCAACTTTATAGAAAATAATACAATCATCAACAAAGAGAAGATGTGTGATAGAAGAACTGTTCGTGTTGAGTTTTACACCCTCAATATGTCCAGAGATCGTGGCATGGTTCAAAAGTTGTGTGAGGACTTCCATACCTATGATGAATAGGTACGGCGAGATGGGGTCACCTTGTCGTACTCCCTGATTCAATTTGAAATGGTCATAAGATTCACCGAAAATTTTGATTGAGAAGGAGCTGTGGATATACATTGATATATCATGTTACACCATTTCTCGGGAAATCCCATTTTTTGAAGAGTATGATACAAGAATGACCAGCCCAAACAATCAAATGCTTTGGACATATCCAATTTGAGAACAATGTAACCTTTGCCCTTTTTTAAACTTTGAGTTTATGAAGTATCTCTTTCACCAACAAAATAATATCAGAGATTTGTCTGCCTTTTAGAAAACCCGACTAGTACGGGGATATCAGCTCTTGTAATATTGGTTGTAGCCGGCCAGCCATCCATTTAGTGATAATCTTATATATCACATTGCAAAGACTGATGGGACGATAACTTGAAGTATCTATCGATTGACTATTCTTGGGAATAAAGACCAAGTTTGTATTGTTGATTTCCTTTGGTAAATGCTCCGATTCAGAAAACTTTAGTACCATCTCAAAAATGTCCGATCCCACCAAGTCCCAGAAGTGTTGGTAAAAGAATGGAGTAAATCCATCAGGACCCGGGGCTTTATGAGGATGTATATGTTTAACCACTTCAGTTAATTCCTCATGATATGGTGGGAGAAGTAGAGAATCTTGTTGTGAGGAGGATAGAGTAGGAAGTGAGATATCAGATAACATGCTTGGGTCAAATGACTCTTATGTACCTCCAATGTTTAAAATTGACTGTTTGAAGGCTTGAAACCATAATTCATGAGATTTAACTCTCCACAACTGCTCTATCTAAATATATTTTGCAAAACCAAATTTCAAACACATTTGAAATCCACTGCTGCCAGTTTAGGTTTCCATCGGAGAGAGTGCATTTTCCTGATCATTCACTTTGTCCGACAAAGGGGCTGATCCTGTCACTATGATCACCCACTCAGATGAATTCTCGGACTGTCCCAACATACCTAGGTTTTAACCCGCTCTAAGGATCTCACCGATTGGCACATCAAAGACAGCACAATCCGACACCTAGTGCAGTATCATAATTGAGTCTAGGGGTCAGGTGTAACATTTCAGTTTTGCCCATCTATCTTCAGGGCCCAAGATAATACTAAAATTTTGGTCCAGTTCAGGGTTTCAAGAAAACCCACATTGCATGTACTTCAGGTCTCATCCTGTCAACTGAGACGAGCCATCCCAACCAACTTGGCAGTACACCAGTGTCAGCCTTGACAGGATAAATCTTCCCAGATCTATCCAACGGTTGTGAAGATTCTAAACTAACATGGATCTCATATGTGTCCAGTTTAAGAGTATTAAATAGAAACACACCACAATAACATGAATCAAATATGTACTTTATTCATTTACGATGAATGTCATAATGTACATCATGTTGATTGGAGCTAAGGGCATACACTGTCTAACATTCGTGATCCACAAATTGAGCAAAACCCAGTTTTTTTATTTAGAGAGGAGTTTTTGCTCGAAGAAAGTTTAGTTTCTAAAAGAAATAGGACACCTGGTTTCTCTTGTTTGCATAGTTTTGATAGCTCTCTAACTTTCTTTAGATCATTTGCTCCTCGGATGTTCCATGAGATAATTTTCATGATCACAAAAATGCATGTATAAAACCGTAATAATAGAATGTGTAATATAATAATAGTAAGTATAAGGGTGAGTTTTGCCTGGTGTAAATGATACGGTGGTTGGAATGATGACAAGTGGAGGTTGTATTCAGTGATTGAGGCGGCATCCGCAAACAGTGACAGTGGGAGGCTGCTACCATGTTTGAGAGGGGGGTATGTCTTTATGGAGGGGGGGTGGGCAAGTGGAGCAGAGCAAAGGGGTTGTAGGTGAGGTGGAGTTGGGTGGGATAGCAAATCTCCATAAAGTAATTGGCCACCTGACCATTGTGAAATACCAATAGAGTGTTGGATGATAAATCCAAATGATAATTCCTTGGCCGGTCACATCGCTTCTTTCCTGTGAACAGATCTATGGAGCCTAGTCCGCTAGATTTGGTAAGGTAATAAGCCATGATTGTGGGTTTTGGGGTCATGGGAATGGCTTATGCATGGAAGGTACGCGGCGTTCGTGGGCTTTCCAAATGTTCTGCATGCTTCATGCATGGAATTGCATGGGCGCCAGATGTTCAACGTGAAGCAGAAGCTTGCGAGGAGGAGAACTTGTCGGGATTCTGTTGCGTTGATGCTGGCGAGTTGCTAGAGACCAGGGCGAGGAGATCCCCTGATGGGTCAATGCAGTGTCTTTTCCGGCCCCCAAATCTGTCTTCTAAATCCTCATCAGAACCTTGCTCGCTGTGGCGGATTTTGCAAGTACCACTGTTGTTTGGCTTGGTTGACAAGTACATTGGAATATTAAGTTATTTTTCTGGTTTGAACTCTACCCGAAGCCATTCTCCTGGGTGATCAATAGTGCGAATGAGTCCACAATTTATACAAAACCATGGCAATTGTTCATAATAGAATCATAACCAAACTGGCTTTCCACAATAAAAGATAAAGCGGCTTGTGTATAATGGTTTTCTCAAGTTGATAATGATCTTCTTACGAACATAGAAACCTCTAATTAGGTGGCCAATAGGGGTTGCGTCTTGGTTTAGAATATTGGCACCAGCTACACTTGCAAGAAAACATATTCGGTTTTCTTCCACCGTGGCTTTGGGAATCATGTGGCTTTGTTCACTAGGCCTGTAATGGAATCGCTCCACTCTTCCAGAAGTATCCAGCTAGAGAGATAAAACCAAGGTCCTCCTTCTAAGGTTGTTTGCCCATCATTCTGATTTTGAAAACTGAGTTCTAAATTTCCTCCTTCAAGGAACCTTACCTTAATAGTTTCTGTTTTCCACAGACTTCGAACATGTGTAGCCAAAACCTCTACTGAAACTTGTTGGCGTGGGAAGATATGCCCCTTTAATGTCAAGTTTATGAGTTGTACTCCTTCCTCTAATGGCTCGACGGTGAGAGGTTGATCTCTATCCTCCACGTTGACTGCATGTGAGAAGAAGGTTTCAAAGTCTTCATGTGGTTGTGTAGGATCAAAAAAGGTAATAACTTCTTTACCTTTTAAAGACATTCTTGGAATAAATTAGTCGCACACGTGAAAAAGGGCACTGTAAAAAGTCTGAAGAGAATCTTACTATAGATGGCTCAACAGGAAAGGTAAATGCAGGAAACAGAGAGGGTAAGAAAGATCAAGGTAGGTAAGAAGGAACAGGGTAAGGTGGTAGCTACATCCCACTGAGCCCTATGGAGCCTAGGTTAAGGAACTAGATGAGGGTGGGGAGAGGGAAGGGCAGTGAGTGATTGTGAAGGGGAACTGTAGAAAGTTGTGGATAGAGGCAAGGAGAGAATGGAGAATGTTAAGACACAAATAAAGGGAATAGAGGGACAAGTGTACAAGAAAAGGCCACGCCAGCCTTTAAGTAATGTAACTGACAACCAACCATTAGAACAAATTAAAGTGGAGAGGCTGATATAATAGAATTATAACAGAAGTGTTATAAATAAGGAAAGGAAGCCAAAAGAGGAGGTATTGATTTTGGGAATTCACTCTCTCTCTCTCGTCAGGAGGCAGGCTTCCTCAAAAAGTCCCTGAGTTAGGTAGTTACCTAACAAGTTGGTATTAGAGCCAAGATGCCAAGCACAAGGTCGTCCGCGATGGAGAACAGGGTCGACAACACGGAAGGAGAAATGCAAAGATTATCAGCTGACGTCAAGGGGAGAGAGAGGGAGTGAGAGACGAAGGTTACAAGCTTAAAGTTGATGATTCAAAGTCGTATGGTTTATCGGGCCTAATCTCAAGCTTGAATCTGAAAGATGACAAAAACAACTAGTAACATTACTATAGCTTAAGCCTTAAGGTTCTTTTCATAGTATCCCAACCACAAAATCTTTTTTTTTAATGCAAAAAATCTTCCAAAAAAGTGCTCTTTTGGTTCAGTTTGGAAGGAGTACAAATGCAAATATGTAGAGTACAAAATCATGTATTTTGTATTATTTTATATTTATTTGTACTGTACATATTTGTATTTGTACTCCTTCCAAACTGAGCCTTTGTCTCAATTTGTTTGTAGTGTAAATTTGCACTAGTGTAAATGAATGGATGTAAAAAGTAAAATAGGAAGCAAAGTGAAGTGATTCTATGTGGTCACTTTATATCAAAGAGAATTGAAGTAGGAAGGTGGTGAAAATTTTGTACTATCAGAGTGCAAATGAGACAAAAAATATAAATTTTGTATCATATAAGGGTCAAATCATAATTGCAAACAAATGAATGCAAAACTGAACCAGATACAAAATTTGTATCTGGTCAGATTTACAATGCAAGCAAGCACAGCCTTTATTTTTCAATGTTTTTCTTTTGTAAGTTCATATATATCATCACACACCAATCAAGAATAAATAAAACAATTGTCTTGCGTTTTCTCTTTTTCACAATTTTGAGTTTTTCTTTCGGACCAGACAATTTATTGAAAAATAATGGTTCGTATAATTTCAATAGCCATACGGTTCAAATGATTCTGCCTAGTTGTCATATTACTAAATAACTCAAGGTTGGCTTATTATCTTAATTAGAAATGGAGGTCTTTCATCAAAAAAAAAAAAAGGGAATGTCCTTACGTCTCCTGCATGTGCAAACTATGTGTTCGTTGGGAGGGTTGAAGCTCGGTGGATTTCAGCTTTATATCTCAGGCTTGGTTTTTAAAATCGGACCGGATTAGACGATCAAATTGGAAAAATTGGGAACTGGTCAGGTAATTGATTCTATTTTTTCCCAAAATTAGTTTTTGCTAAAAGACATTAATTTGGTCAACAAACTGCTGATTCGGACTATTCAACAGTTTTGACTATTTTTTATTTTTTATAATTATTTTTATTAAAACAGACCAACTGTTCAGTTTAAACGATCAGACCGTTCAACCTGAAAAATCGGACCCTGACCAGTTGATTATCCCAGGTGAGCCCTATGCCAACAGCGAAGTTATGTTAAAAAATTTGAAAAGCTCAAATCAAATTGGATATTCAGTCAATCATTTATTGGACAGTGTGCTTTAATTTATCCGAAGCACCTCAAAGCAAGTGAAGCAGCTTTAACTAAATATTGAGTCCAATCCTTCCAAACGGGCACTACATGTAATCATATACAACAATTGAAATAATGATCCTCGCATTTTTCGCTTTTGAGTATGCATTTTGGACGTGTGCGTAGCCCTAGATTGTTCGCAAAGGGCAGAATTGGGTGACCAATCTCTGTGTGGCAATACTCGTGCCACCAAGGCCCTGAAATTAATGATTCCTTTTGTGAGTTTAGTCCCATAATTCCCTACCCACATTCTAGCTTAGCTTCTTTTAGTTATGCAAGGGTTTGAAAATATTGACATGGAAATGAAACCGCTTTTGTCATTGGTTTCCGGGTCAGCAGCTTAACTCTTCGGTCCGAATGAAAAAAAAATGAAATGACCTGAAAACAATTCATTAGGTTGAACGATACAGCAGTTCAATTGTTTGGATCAACAGTTCATTGACCAAGTCAAAAGATGGACCTGACTGACAAACATGTGGAATTCAATCACAACCAACTTCTAGTTTACAGATGGAACAAATTAAGCATCTACGTACCTATCTTCACTATTTTTTTTTATTGGGTTACATTCGTTGACTATTTATTTATGGTGTATTAACTTCATAACAAGCACAGCAAAGTAGTATATGTTTTTTTTATAATAATTAATGTGCGTGTTGCATTTCAGTAGTAATAATGTAATAATAAAAGAAGGCAAAACAGATCCTCCAACTCCGAGTAATAGAAGCTTGCAACTTAAATGAAAGAACAATCCACTCGAATTATTCATTCCTTTCTTTTTAGCATGTTAATGCAAATTAATAATGTTCATCCAACCCTCTTAAGAGTCCGAGATGGTTGGCCCTCAACCCTCCACACTTTCACACAAAAGGAGGATTTTAGACTAGGGTGCCAAAATAGGGGATCTTATATCAATATTCTACAAACTGATTGGTTCATTGATGTGGACTTCCAACTAAAGCTTCACCCTCTCTTATTCCAAACATTAGGCATGCACTAGTCCAATGAATGTTCCTCATTCTCCCTTTTTTCTGAGTGCTGGGGTTTTCCCCATTTTGTCTTCAAAGAGATACATAATGGATCTCTTTATCCAATAATTGAATTACAGGTTTTTTTTGGAGTGTTAGACTGTTAGCGTGATGACAATAAAGAATAGATGGTGATCATTTGAGGCCGAAATGTATAATTACTCACAAATATGTAATGTCTACATTAATTAGCTAATGATACCACCACAAGATAGGGTAACCATATGTCATCATTATCATCATTTATGCCTTATTCCAACTATATGGGGTCGGCTTTACGTGTAGTTTATTTGAGACCCACTAAATGTGAAGTCTCAAAAGTTCTAATTGACAGGGGAATAAATTAGGTTTAGTCTTTGGGTTAGATTGGGCTTTTGGGTAAGTCTAGAAAGTTTCTCAGTTAGGTTTTCTCTTTAACCTTAAGAAACTATATTGCATTTGATTTATCATTAAAAGATCCAAAATGCTTTTCTAATTTGAATTTGGAAACAACAGCATTTTAGATCATTGGTTACAATCAACTAAGTCTTATTCTCAAGAGGGCTAGCCATATATTTAGGGGCAGAGCCATGGGGCCCAGGGGAGCCATGCCCCCCTATGGTCTAGAAATTCCCACTTGTAATATATTCTTTAATGTAAATACCCCGCCCCCATAATATCATCATCACCACCACCACCACCACCACCACCATCATCATCATCATCATCTATGCCATATTCTAATTATACGGTGTCGCCTATAGCAACCGTTTTTCGTGTCCTTTTTGGAAAATCTTTTGGTAGTTTTGATAATCAAAAGACGCATTGAGCTTTTACATTAAGATTTGAGTAGCCTGATGTTAGTTTGGCAGTATCACGTCTTTCCGTGTCTTTCCATGAGACAATAAAACATGAAAGACGTGAAAAACTTTATTTGGAATTTCTCAAAATCAGCCCAAAATGGGCTTTTTGCGTCTTTTTGGCATTCCGGCTTTTGGTGGCTAGATCTTCCACGAAGCAAACAGGAATAGACCGAAAATCGGTTTACCCGGCTTGTAAATAACTGAAAGACTACACGAAAAGATGCGTCAAACGGGCTCTTCTCAAGATGACCCCCCCAATCCAATTGCTTTGTCATGATAGTAGACATGGTTATAAATCAAATTGGGGGCCCATTTGGCATGTCTTTTTGGGAAGATCTTCTAGTAGTTCTGACAGTCAAAAGACGCATTGAGCTTTTTCATGAAGATCTGAGCAGCCCGAACATAGTTTGGTAGTATCACATCTTTTAGTGTCTTTCCGCGCTAGAATAAAACGCAAAGACGCAAAAAGCTTCATTTAGAGCTTCCTGAAATCAGCCCAAAATGGGCTTCTCACGTCTTTTTGGCGCTTCAACTTTTGACGGTTAGATCTTCCACGAATCAAACAGGAATAGACCGAAAATCGGTTTATCTGGCTTGTAAACAGCTGAAAGACTGTACGGAAAGATATGCCAGACGGGCCCTGGATTTCTTGCCCACACTCTACTCGCCTTCCTCTCATGTTGTAAGATGTGTGGCTGAAGTGTTCTATAGGGCACAGATAAAGAAATTGAATAGGATATCTGGTTTAGTTACAACTCGCAAATACTTAGGATTTCATTAGTGATGTAACTTTTGAAAACCAAGAATATCTCCCCACTTATGTATTTTATTTTATGGAGAGATATTCTTGATGCAAAGTTATAAGAGGCTGTTGGGACTTCACACTGGCTTGCCCTGACCAAAGCCAATCTCCTTAGGTGACAACAAATAAGACTAATATAGTGGAATTTATTAGGCAGAACCATCGTTAACTGGCTTTAAGACATGGTCTCCGGCAAAGTTTTAAAAATTGGACTGGACACGAAACTCTTTTGGCCATTGGTTTTCAGGTCAAACAATTTGACCGTTTAATTCGAAACGAATAGTCTATTCTAATTTAAAAAATTAAAAAATTAAAAAAAAATAATTAAAACAAAAAAATACTAAAACCTGTTGTTTGATTGGGTCAATGGGTCTTCGATTGGCCAGATCAACGAATTATTGACCGATTCAACAATTTTTTAGCTTAGAAACGGTTTTAGGACAAAATGAAAGTAGTTGCTTATTCTTCGGTCAACAGTCTGATCATCTTGTCCGGTTTTCAAAACCATGATCTCCGGTAGCGAAAAAGGTTGAGGCCCTAAGGCAATGCCATTTCATTCAATAAAACATGATCAGTACAATCACCTCTCATATGATATAATTGCTGATAGGAATGGACGTGAGATGAAGCACGTGAGCACATTATCCACTTTGCATACATCGTAGAAAATCTATATGGAGAACGAATTTATTAGGTCCAATATGTCTGGTCTCAAAATCTTGGACGGTTGGACCCAACCAATAATAAAGGATCAAAGGGCCCATACCCATTTTAATGTTGCGCACCAAACAGATGAGGACTGATTTTTTTGAAGCCTAGAGAGGCAAAAAATTATTTCAAAACAATAGGTTACATCCCATCTAGAAATATAGACATGATGAAATCTGGAGGAGTCGACCAAGGCATAGCATGATTGTATTTGACAGTATGATTTGTTAGCCCGTGGGCTAAGCGATTATAATATCGAGATGTATGAATAAAACTGGTTGATACAAAGCCAGAAGCAAGATGCCTACATTCTAGAATAGTATTATGTAATCTCCAGGGAGGGTTTGCATCCGAAAAGAGCATGCCGATGATGTATTTTACATCACTTTCAATGATGAGAGCCACAAGGTCCATTGCAATGGCACACTTCAGACCTTCCAAAATTGTTAAGGCTTCAGCTTCTGTCGGGGAAGAACAATGGAGGAGAGCACATCTACCCAATATGAAATAGCCATTGTGATATCTGATAACAATTCCAAAAGCCGAGCGAGAAGCACTCCACGCCCCATCTGTATTAATTTTAATGACTCCAGTAGGAAGCTTGATCCATTTCTGAACTGGTTGAAGATCCATACTGATTTGAGAGTGAACACTATTAGTGTTTGAATCTGGGGAGACAAATTTTCAATTAACCGAATATCGGCTTATATGGGGAGACAAATTCGAATATCGGCTTATATGGGGAGACAAATTCGACAAGTATCCGGATTCCATTTTCTGAGAGGACTTTGAATTCCGTAGAATTAGACGAGAATAAAACCATGTAAGGAAGGGCGTGAGATGTTCTCCATCTACTGTTGCGATCTCATGTGGATAAACGTGTGGGTAGAGTTATCGTTGGTTGGACATTCGGACCTGTCAACAAGTCAACAACGAAGCTCTATAACCTTTAAGTTACAAATAAGTCATTTTAAGCATTTACTAATATGCTTCAATTGAAGTAAAAAGGTTGCTATCCTTTCTTTTCTTTTATTTATTTTGGTCGGTGTAATTATTATCTATCTTATTTTAATGAAGCATTAATTGGTGCATGAAATCTGCAATTTGTGTTTGGACACTCAACAGCGAATAGAGCAGAATCAAGATTACATATATGTATATATCAGAATCACTGGGAAATCTATATGGGACGTAGCTTAGCTAGCTTGTGAAGAGTTGGGATGCGCATTGGATTTGCTGGGACCTCCGACCTCTATTTATCTTGTGTTAAACTATTTTGTCGTTTCTTGTTTGGTATTTTGTTTTAACTGTGGGAAAGGACTACTAGGTCTGCCTCATTCTGTTCTCGAGCGAATATTGTAGCATTGGATGCTCCTTCAGTAGTCTAGTGCAAACTCTGGAGAAGAATATCCATAATCCAGTCTTGTACTGCAGAGAGAGAAAAGGCTTCAGCTTCTATGCACTTCTTTCGGACGACTAAATGGTTAGTCTAGTGCCATATACCATCCAGTTGACAAATGTGGCTATATATATATGTCAAAATTTGATGGGTTCATTATTAAATATGTAAGACAAAATATACTCACATTTCCGGTCCAATCCAAGTCTGAGTTGTATGGACCTGAAAGGTTTGCAGCTCTGGTACATATCTAACGGAGGATTAATCTAATGGCTACATACAGATGTATGTATGTATGTATACATTTATAATCTGACGCTGACGCTGCTTAAAGAGTAAAAAACAACCAATTGAGCTCACATCTTCAAAGCCAATTATTTTGTACATTTATGAAACAATCAGCCTTCACTGATAAAATTTGCAGACTGGTGCTTGGACCGCCCTGACCACGATCGATCATCCATCATGCATGGGTCCAGTCTCAAGCATCTCAAGACTGTGCTACTTATATACTACTTTAAACATATATATTTTGGTAATTAAGGATCATTATTGTCTGCTCTATAAATATATCCTGTTTCATCATTCCATTCTGTTTAGCGCCATATCTATTATCAAATTTTAATACTTCTTTTTTAAAAGCCAAGCTTTATCACTTGAACATAAATATAATGGGATGGATCATTAACATCATCTAAGCCTTGTTTCAATTATATATGAAGTCTGATACATGAATCCTGTTTCACCATTTTATTATTCTGTTTAAATCTCATCAACATATTATAAACTTAAATCATTTCTTATTACTTTCATCAAAATCATTTTTTGATCTGCACCCCTAACTCTTCATGCACCTGGCTCTAAATATGAATGGACTCCAAATTTATTCCAAATAATTAGCTTCAATAAATAAAGTTGAAGAAAAGGGTTTTGGTAAATGGACACTTGACCAGAAGACAAGAACAAAACAACAAAGAAAAAGTAAATGTTATAACTCATAATTGGTTCCTGAAAACGGCAATGATGGGATGTAGGGAAGATAATTTTGATTTTCCCAGAAAATGCAAGGAACCAAACATATTCATGCAAAAAGAAATCCAACCCTTATGTTAGTTATTGTTCAGCACGTCCCTTTCTCCTTTTATTTTATGCAGTAAAGCACAACACATAAAGTTCTCTCCTTTCTTCTATCCGTCTATAAATCTTCTTTGAGTCACAAGACTGAATAAGATAATCCCATTTGGCTTTTTTTTAATCTAACCATCAAAAAGTAACTCTATCCAAAATAGATGGCATCTCATGAATCTTAAATTCACGAGCATTGGACGAGCTTCACGAGGTACATTTGAGGACTAACCCACCACTGTCCACATGGCAACTCACCTGAGTACTCAAAGAAAAATCGTAAAAAATTGAGCTTCCAATTTTAAATGCAGATACTAATGATGTTTTCAGAAACAGTATCCATCCTATTCAATAAAGAAAGCATTAAAGGCATTTTATTTACCTAATTAATGCTTTCATATTTGAACATCTTGCAGACCACATCTTTTGATTTCATTCCTAAACTAATAAAAAGTAGATTATAATATTATTATTTTTATTCCTTATATAAAAGTTAAGCACAAAGTTTTATAATATAATAATTTACTTGAATCATTTAGTGCAGATTTCAGAAAATATTTGGAAAGAAGCAGTGTGGATTAAGATATAATTTAAGGCCTTAGGAATCACAACAAACAAAATTATTTTTCAATGCTCAACAAGCATTATCAAATTAATAAAGAAACCCAAAAGGGAGTTCTTCATCGCCAAGTAAGAGGCAGATGCAGCCAAAGCACGTTTCATCACTGAAAAGCAAATCATCTACGTACAGGGAAAGGAAGCAGTGAAGCATATCTTGCTTCCTAAAAGCTAGTACTTTGCTCTAAATCTTTCATTCACCATGAGCAATTAAATCAAAAGCTGAACCCAAATTAAGCATTATCATCTTCATGATTAACATCACCATAGTTCGAGCTTTTGGACACTAAATCCATGACCCAGTGCGCGTGCATTATTATAGTAAAAGCGCACTTTTCATTTTTTAGGCCAAACTCTCTCTTCTCTCTCTCCTTTTAATGACCAACCACTGGTCACAGCCCTACCGAAAGAAAAGGGGTCATTAATATTCAAATTTGTCACCAATGGCTAACAGATAGAGTCACCAGAAGCAAACAGTAAATTGATGAGAAAATTCAAACTGAACAAAAGACCATGCATAGCTCGAGGAGATTGCGTTGTTGTCATGAATGAAATAATGAATCACTCAAAAAACAAGGTTTCTGTATTGTATTCTTAATTTCTTTGTACTATAATCCGAGTAAACTGTTGCTTGTATAACTTTCATTTCTCTGGGAACAAAAAGAGAAAAACAAGAAAATTAAAAGAAGTTGTTAATGGCTTTTAAATACAAAAACTTACAAAACACAGAGACAACGTATAAATCCGACACCAAAGGAATTTTCACGCCAAAATTTATTGCCCGTGAAAACTCCAAACGCGGTGGTGGTGGTTTCTTTCCAACAGACCCTCCATGATTACTTTCTTCTTGTATTCCTTTGAATCAAGCTCCGGTGACCACTTCGTCGACATCGCATTTTTCGGTTGGGTTTGGACTTCGTCGTTGTCAGAACGCCAACGAGGCACCAGGTAAAGCCACGTGGACGTAAGGAGTATCGCGCATAGCCGACCCCAGAAGACCATGAAGAAGAGGCTGATGAGGAGCAAATACAGTCCAGAGCTATAAGTACTGCTATATCTAGTAGTCGGTTCTGCTCTTGTAGTTTTTCCAGGAAATTGTTGGAAATCGATCTGTTTCGACTGGACGACCCGGTTTTTCTCCTTTGGCTCGAACGAACTCGACCGGGTCGATTTCTTCGGGTCAGGTATCGGCCAACAGGAAGACGTTGACGAAGAACACGAAGTTGAAGAACTCGAGGACGAAGATATCAAAGCGGAAGACGAAAATGGAAGGGAAGAAAAGGAGGAAGGACCTCCCGAATTAATTTTCCGATCAACGTCAGGCCAAGGTTTCCGACGTGAACCTGCCAATACCGATTTTTCATTCCTTGCGTTCGAAAGCTTCTCATCTTTCTCTGAAACGCTACCATCCGAACGATATGGATCTTGCGGAACTTTCCCGTTATGAACCTTCTTCTGTGGAAACTGATAAGATAAAAAGGAAAAAAAAAAAGAATCATTTTTATGATCGTAATCACACTCGTAATAATCGCAAAGGTGAAAGGTTTGATCTGAAACTGAGAAAAAGGAAGTTCGTTTTCTGAAGGCACTAACCAATAACGTCTCGAAAAGTACAGCTTTAACGATCCGTGAGAAGGCCCGGTTAGCGATTTTCCGTCGAGGACGATCGAGGCTTTCTTCTTTCGCTGAAGCCTTGGCGCAGAGAGGAGATAAGATGGCGGGAATCATCAAATCACCTTTCTCTGTCACAGAGATGTATGCGAAAGCCAGACCTTCAGAGCTCTGAAGCCCACCATCCGGTTTCAAGGCGGCATCGTCGTCCATGGCGGCCGGTCGAAAGCAGAGAAGAAACTTGTTCTTGGCCGTTGCCTTCATTATTTCTCTGGTTACGGGTTCTATAGTTCCAGTCCCTTAGGGTTTTTGAGGTTCGGGGTTTTTAGGTCTTTTGTGAGGTATCATCTGAACTGCTGGAAGTGGAAGCGAAGAGAGACGACTGGAGGGAGAGAGATGATGGCGTTTCTGATGGCGTTTCGTCTGATCTGCCCCGTTAGTCCACAACCGAAATATATCCGTTTCTATTTCATCTGCCCCAATTTCCCGTAACCATCCTAGTCCACTCCAGACATTGGTACGTGTCACTACCGACAGGGCGGGCAGCGCCCTAGCAGCCCGTGATTGGGTAAGAACTCCGTTAACGGATGCCGTTTCGCTTGCCGTCTATTATTTGCCTATTTAGTATTTCATTTTTTTTTTGGTATGGGAAACTTGTACCTTGACTTTCATTTGCTGATACTGTGATGCACAGACTGCCTGTGATAACTGTGATGATTACTTGCAACGCGCACCATCAAAATTCGGAAGTACATAGGCTTACAGTTCATTCAAAATAATCAAGAAACATCACATAGTAAAGATATTGTGTGCATATGGAACTATAGTATCATTGTTATCCTTTTTTTTTTTTTTTTTTTTTTAATTTCACGTGGCTTTGTTCTGCAAAATGTAACATTAGAATCAAGGATCTACAAGTTGTTGTTCCCTTTGCAGATTCTGATCGAACAGCTCTTATCACGTTAGCGTCACTACAAGTGGGTCACTGAAAAAAAATCACACGCTGACGCATAGGGGTGTCAATGGACCGGTTTTGGGTTGGACTTCCAAATCAAAATCTACAGATTGGACGGACCAATAAGACATATTGAACTTGGACGGACTGGACGGACCAATATAACATAGTTGCCAATGGACCAGGTTTGAATTGAAATCAATCTAAGTTAACAAAAATTTGAACAGATTGAACAGTCTCTAAACCGATCCAAAATGATTCAAAATATTTGGACCGGATTGGACCAAATCCAGTCCAATTGACACCCCTACTGACGCATACAGCATACCAAGAAGGAATCTAAGTTGCAAGGTGCCAACCGGTTGTGTTATGTATTGGGGGGATGGGGTACCGGCTACCCCTTGACTTTGAGGGACAAAAAGAAAAATTTCTACTAATTAAAATCCTCAATAAATTTGATGAATAAGATCATTGTTGTTTTGTCAGTTTTCATGCATGTTGACCAAAACAACCTTGGATAAAAATTGATTTCCTGCAATGTACACAGCAATGGTAATTAAAAAAAAAGAATCGTTGGAGCTCCATGCATATTAGACATGATGAATAAATGAATAAGAGGAAGACTATGTGCTTATATGTATAAATTGGTGTGCTTTTTAGACCGTAAAATATTGACAAAGTAGCGTTCCACTAATGTGCTTTAAACAAAAACAATAGTCTTGCTAATGTTTTTTAGTGGCAAATTTCTTAAATTATTTTTATTATTTAATTAACAATTGTGTTCTTATTGTTTAATTATTGTCTTAAGTCATCTTTATTATTTTTAACAATTGACTAACTTTTCCCTATAATTAGTGTTCATTAATGTTCTATCAAAATTAGTACACATGTGACACTATGTGATATGTATTCATTTTTAAAATCCAATTTTACCCTTCGCCGAAGACCCTTTGACCATTCTCATTTTTCGTAAAGTGAAGGGGGAAAGTGTGAATCCCACTCACCAATTTAACTGAGTTCGAATTTTAAAATTATGTAGGACCCACTCTAAGTTTAATTTTCTCAGGTATCAGTTCCCCGAGTAAACGATACCCTTGCGATACTCGGATAAATTGGTTTTCCGAGTGGAGGGTAAATAGATCAAAATGAAAATCTCAAAATTGCCTCCCACAAGAGAGTGTCTCTTCGACAGTTTTCCCAGATCTCGCCTCTGTGTTTCTCCTCTCACCTCTCGGCTCTGCATTTCTCCTCCTCCATTCCGTTTTTCTCCTCACCTCTCTACTCTGTGTTTCTCCTCCTCCACTCCATTCTGCTTCTCCAAAAATCACACTGCGTTTCTCCTCTTCCACTCCATCATCTTGCTGCACGCCGTTGGTTCTCTCAGTTGTTGTTCCGCTTAATCCAGTCATCAGCTCTATCATTGATTCTCCTCCATTGTCGTTGCTTCATCCTCCTCCACTCTGTTGCCAATACCATTGAGTTGCTCGCTGCTCACTGTTTTTCTCTCCATTGAAACGGTAAGAATCAGTGATGTACATAATGCATCTTATTTTTTTTATCCAATAATGCATCTTATTGGTCCTCTTTTATTACTATTTCATTGATTTCCATTTTTATTTTGACTTTTTTGTTTCCAGAATTCTTGGATCTGGTATTTTGGTTTTGTTGGATCATCTGTACCTAGTTTTTCGGAATCAGAACAAAGAAAACAATTCTTGTTTAGAAGATATACTTGGTGAATCACTGTTAAGTATTTGCATAAATTTTGAATTTCTAGATAACAATAGCATCTTGTATCAAAATAAATCTGATTCTACTTCATGAATTCTCTCTTTATCTATTAGAAAAAATATTTCAAATTTAATATTAATTTTCATATTTTGCAATTCTTTAATTTGTACTTAGCTACTGACTTCTTGCTAAGAAAGAAAGATTTTCACTGTTTTGTTTTGGTAGTAAATAAATAGTATTTTAGTATGTTAGCATTTTTTAATGTTTTTATCAATTTCTCTGTTTATTTTGAATTTCTGTTTTTTAATGCAATATTTTTATTTTTAATAAATTTCTCTATTTTTTCCAAAGTTCTATTTTTTGTCTGAAACATATTTTGTGATTTTTTATCAATTCCTGTGTTTTCCGCAATTTCTTCTTTTTTTTTGTCTGAAATATATTTTTGGCTCAAATATACATTCTTTTTATTTTTATCAATTTCTGTACTTTTTGCAATTTCTACTATTTTTGGCTGAAATATACATTTATTATTTTTTATTAATTTCTGTATTTTACTGAATTTTTCTTTTTTAGATGAAACATATGTTTTTCGAAACCTAGCAATGTTTTTATCAAATTCCTCCATGTTCATTGAAACCTATCAATATTGTTTGAACCATTAACCATGTATCTTTTCCAAATACCATGGCTGAATGCCTTTTTGTTCCACTCCTTTTCACATAAATTTTTATTAATGAAAATGCTGCTACTTATAAGGAAAATGTAAAAATATCAGAAATCTCATCATAGAAATTCAAAAGAAAATCAATGTGTTGATTTTGTTATTGCTAAAAGTTTGAAGAAATTTCTATAGATGAAAACTGAGTGAATTAGAGTATTAGTTACCAAAATTAATCAATGTGTATTTTCCCTCCTTCCCACCCACTCCCCCAAAAGAAAAAAAATGAAAATAAAAGTATAGGAAAAAAATGTTATTGGTTTGGTTACAATATTCCCTGAAATTTTTCATGAGGTGAACTATAGAGAAAGTAAAGGAAACATGCTAATTAGAAAATTTCAAGAGGAAAACATTAGCAGTCCTTGGAGGTGTGGATATCATATCAGTTCTGCATGGTTTTTGAATGCAAAAGTGAATTCATCAATCAAAAGGATTGTGAGACCCATTCACCTAACCTCTGACTGCCTAACCTTCCAAGAATGATGACAGATGCTTATTCCACACTATTTGACCTAATCATGTCCACCTACCCAAGTAATTAGTGGATCATCCACCTTTACTCATGGTTAGGATCAAGAGTACAAATCCAATAAATAGTGAAGCTGCATAGTGCTAAACATGGTTTCTTTATTTACCACCTTCAAATAATTATTGTGGGTCTTGCATTTGGGGCTGTACATTTCTAATCCAATTTTGGCCTAATACCAAAGGGTTAAATTGAATGAGCGAAACTGATCTGAACCCTACTATTGGTTATTAAGCCTGAAGCCAAAGGCCAAGTTGACCAAATCTTGAATCATCTCTACTAGTTTTAGGCTTTTACATAGGTAAGGAATTTGCAGGTCTGGTTTACAAACTTGATTGCGATTCAAGACCTAAAATAAGCTGGCGTGTAGTTAAAGAGTCTTTCACTCTATTGTGGTTGTCTGTGTAAGGGATCTGAGGATGGTTGTGTCCAGTTCTGCCACATATGGTAGCAGCTGCCAGTAGCAACACCATGTTACTTTGAAGTTTGAAAACTTTAGGAAAAGGCCATACCATGTTAACAAGGCCAACCCCTCATATTTACTGGAGAAACTATTGTCCTTTTTGGCCAAGGCTATTGCTGCCAATTGCAAATCAACAGGAGTATGAGCTAGTTCTCTGTTTTCTTATAATTAGACAACTATTCATGCTTATCCAGCAGGGGGAAGTTTGGTAGCAACATGTATTAAGCATTGTGCATGCTAATCAAGAGGGAGTATTATTTATGCTAAGAGGATAACTCTTATCCACTTAAAGAGTACAAATCCAAATAAAGATTTGGATTAGGAAATTCCTAATTTGATTAGGAATAAATTGATCTTGAACTGCAGATAAGATAAGGGATTATTTTTATCATTTAAAGAGTCTAGATCCAAATAAAGATTTGGATCAGGAAATTCCTAATCAGATTAGGAGGTTGTCTCTTTAAAGCTATAAATAGAGAGTAGGGCGGATCTGAAAAAGACACACAATACAACATAGAGAGAAAACAACTCAATTAGACTGATCTTGCCTTCAGTTCTTTTTCTTCTTGCTCTTACCACCCTATCCTATTCGATCTCCAATTTTTGGATCTGATCAAGATTTGATCTTGATATTGTTTCTTACTAGAAGAAACAATTTTGAAGCTGTGCTCACTACCTCATTCGATTATTGCTAAAGAATCACAAGTTCTTGGTGAAGAACTACCCTACTGATCCTATCTCATCCTAAGCTGTGTTATTTTTAGTGGAGGGAGGATTTGGTACTCTTTGAGCGTGAATACTTACGTTGGGAGGAGCTTTTTGCGTTGATTCCGTATCAAGTATATCATTCCTTAATCTTGGTTTCAGATTTGGTCTGATTTGGTTACAAGAACGAACCTTGAAAATGCAATTTTCTAAATTAGGAATAGATTCTCGGATGAGGGTAGAGAAATTTTTGAAATTTTGCCCAACCTTCCTACAGGGTTCGACCATTCATATGATGCATCTCCCATCCTTTCAATTACTTTATTGTATAAGGATTGAACTAAAGCTTATTGTTATCTTGGGTTGATTCCTTTTTTTGATATATGTGCTTTGCAATCTTGTGATGTAATATCAATGCACAGGCTCAACCTTATCAGATGTTGATAAGACCAACCAGAGTTACTATGGTGGTTCATCATTAAACTATTTGTTTTGACTTTTTTGTTTCATACCTCCAATCCCTAAGGGAACAGGGTTCCCCATTGAACGTCCATCAAAGTTAAGTTTTTCCAATTGTAGGTTTACTTCTCTATCTCAGGTTTATTTGGAGGAGGATATTGTAACAAACCCCACTCATTGCATCAACTGTTATTGCTGCTCCAAATATCTTCAATCTATAAATCCAATGAATGGTAGACGAGTTAATCAGTTCCATGCTTCTAGCAGCATATCTAATCCTACCTCATCCTAAGTTGTGTTATTTTCAGTGGAGGGAGGATTTGGTACTCTTTGGGCGTGAACACTTATGTTGGGAGGAGCTTTTTGCGTGGATTCCGTATCAAGTATATCATTCTTTAATCTTAGTTTCAGATTTGGTCTGATTTGGTTACAAGAACGAACCTTGAAAATGCAGTTTTCTAAATTGGGAATAGATTCCCAGATGAGGGTAGAGAAATTTTTGAAATTTCGCCCAACCTTCCTGTAGGGTTCGACCATCCATATGATGCATCTCCCATCCCTTCAGTTACCTCATTGTATAAGGATTGAACTAAAGCTTATTGTTATCTTGGGTTGATTCTTTTTTTTGATATATGTGCTTTGCAATCTTGTGATGTGATATCAATGCACAGGCTCAACCTTATTAGATGTTGATAAGACCAACCAGAGTTACTATGGTGGTTCATCATTAAACTATTTGTTTTGACTTTTTTGTTTTATACCTCCAATCCCTGAGGGAACAGGGTTCCCCATTGAACGTCCATCAAAGTTAAGTTTTTCCAATTGTAGGTTTACTTCTCTATCTAAGGTTTATTTGGAGGAGGATATTGTAACAAACCCCACTCATTGCATCAACTGTTATTACTACTCCAAATATCTTCAATGTATAAATCCAATGAATGGTAGACGAGTTAATCAGTTCCATGCTTCTAGCAGCATATCTAAAATTGTAATTTAATTTCTTAAAAAATCTATGACTATGATCTAACTTAAATATGACATTTCCTAAACCTGCATACTAAGTCGATAAAAGGTACAGTAAATAAGGGACACCAGCAGAAGAAACAAAATCAAATTACAATAAAGTTGCTAGCACCTATAACATTTTGAATAAAAAATAAAGTTAATTAAAGAAAGTGGAATGTCAAAGATTGGTTTGGCTCAAGACGAGCTCTTAAGTAAAACCCTACCTTTGGTACACCAAGTTAGTGTTGGTCACAGCAATTTTGGAACTTTCTTTTTTCTACTTATGACTTATCTCCATTTTTTAAATTGGATATTGTTTGCATGCTGACCATCTGTCATAATTACAGGTTGCTGCAAATTATGTTGCCATGGTGTCATTTGGATAAATATTTGATAGGTAATTTTCATCATCAATTTGCAGATAATTTAATTTATTTTGGTGTTTATAAATGGAATTGGTTGTTTTTTTCTTATTCCGAGTTTATTTTAATACTGTAGCATGGGGAATCGAGTTCTTATTATATTCTTCTCATCTTTGATTCCAGTTCCTTGGAGAAAGGTCAACCTTATATTTTCCGTGTTGGATCTGGCCAGGTAAGCTATAGAAGTACCTCCCAGTCAATTCAAAACTTAAAAACTAGACTCATCCTAAGTTGATTACCATATGTCAAAGTTGATTAGCCTAGATAATGGGGAACTTTCATTTTAGAATTTTGATCAACTGACCTAAATGTGAAATTGTGTGAACTGATGGACTGGCCGCACTTTGAATTCTTAGTTCAACTCCAATTTTATTGAGTCCAAGCTTCTACAGTTAGAGGTATCCTTTCAGTTAGTGAAACCTGAAGTTTCTAGCCTTACCATAATGCACAAATTTATTTGATTCACTGTTCTATGCTTTTGTATGTTTTTATTAATTATTATTTTTTGCTATCAAAATAGGTGATTAAGGGACATGATGAAGGGATTTTTGACTATGAAAATTTGGTGGGAAACGTTGACTCTACATTCGTTGACCTGTAAGTTATTTAATTGATGATTTTCCTTTATTTCTACCTTCATGCCATCTTTCCTACAACTACCCTAGTAAATCAATAAGTGAAAGAAATTGGTCCTTACAATGACTACCAAACCATAAATTCTAAACTTAAAAAGTAAGGTTCATTAACATTTTTGTCTTTGTTTCATTTCTTTTTTTATTTTAATAGGATGAGGCAGGGGATTTCTCTTAATAACACTTCACTTCTTTCATTACAGGAAGTAGCAGAGAAACTTATGTTGCAAGTAAAGGGATGAGATATCCATCGTATGGACGCCCGAATCTTGTATAATAGAATGGGCGAATTTCAAAAACTTATCACCATCCTATTAGGGATCGTATTCCCTATTTTAGAAAAAAATCATATTTTTCAAGGATCAATCTTGAATCATAAACTGAACCAGATTTGAACAAAAGCAGTAGGAGAGGGATATTCCTGATACGGAGAAATAATATCTCCTAACAAAAGTGTTCACGCCCAAGGAAGGATCCAAAGACTGCTCCCATTGAATATAGCGCAGTGCAGGATGGAGCAGAATCAACAGTGTTTTCCAAAGAACCTAATCCTTCGCAAGAATTAGTAGGATGGCACGTGAGCATAGTTTCCTATCAGTCCCTTCACAAGGAACTGATGCCAAGATCCAATCTTGACTTCTCCCACTGAACTGGAGATCAAACTTAACATGTGAGGCAGCGACAGGAAGGAGGCGGCAAGAGAGAATTTTCACAGATATGCTGAATTCTCTCTTCTATGATTTCATCTCTAAAGACAGGTGATGAACTTGTGTGTTTTAAAGGCTGTCGCCCCCTTCTCATTTTATAACCTTAAAAGGATCAGCTCCTAATCCTATTAGAAGTTGCTGATCCAAATCATATTTTGATCAGAATTTATTTTAAGTGATAAGGGAAAACCCTTATCTTATCTGTAGATTAGATCAGCCTTCTCTTAATCTCATTAGGAGGTTTCCAGATCTGAATCACATTCAGATCTGGACTTTCTGAGTGGATAGGGTTAAGACCCTATGCTATCTGTTAATCCAATCCCAGAATTCGCCCCTTATTTAATTGATCAAATCAGCCCAGTTCGAAATGGGCTTTATGCCCATTAAGGTTATGTGCTCACTTAGCCTTTCAAACTACTGCCCAATTGGGCTTCCTTGTATGGCGTGTGATCCAAACATTGATCTACGCATCAACCACATTGGTTCAGCCCAACCTTTGTTACAAGGCTTGGCCGAACACTGTTATGGACAGTGCACCCCTTGAAACCCATCACATGGACTCTATTAGAAGTTGCTGATCCAAATCATATTTGGATCAGAATTTATTTTAAGTGATAAGGGTAAACCCTTATCTTATCTGCAGATTAGATCAGCATTCTCCTAACCTCATTAGGAGGTTTCCAGATCTGAATCACATTCAGATCTGGACTTTCTGAGTGGATAGGGTTAAGACCCTATGCTATCTGTTAATCCAATCCCAGAATTCGCCCCTTATTTAACTGATCAAATCAGCCCAGTTCGAAATGGGCTTTATGCCCATTAAGGTTATGTGCTCACTTAGCCTTCCAAACTGCTGCCCAATTGGGCTTCCTTGTATGGCATGTGACCCAAACATTGATCTACACATCAGCCACATTGGTTCAACCTAGCCTTTGTTACAAGGCTTGGCCGAACACTGTTATGGACAGTGCACCCCTTGAAACCCATCACATGGACTCTATGGGCCCAACACTTACCCTAAGTGGTCCCTGGGCCAAGCCACCTTGTAACACCCAGGGACTGTGGGTAGATGCAAGATTAGCCTATCAGGTATTACCCTCAATGGTTTTACACTTAATCTCTCGGCTCATAATGATCAAACACTACCCGACAAGAGATGACCTCTCCTTCGGCTGCAAGGAACAGTGTTGCACTCTCTACTCACATGGATCCCGGGAATTAAAACATTTTGCAAACGTTTGGAAACCATAATATATATACTTTTATATCTCATATAAAATATATTTTGCAAAACAAATCTCAACGATTGAAATCAGTTGCCGGCAGTCTTGGTTTCCATCAGAGAGAGTGCATCCCTGATCATTAACTTTGTCCGACAAAGGAGCTGATCTTGTCACTATGATCACCCACTCAGATGAATTTTCGGACTGTCCCAACATTCCCAGGTTTTGACCCCCGCTAAGGATCTCACTGATTGACATATCAAAGACAGCCCGATCTGACACCTAGTGCAGTATCATAATCGAGTCTAGGGGTCAGGTGTAACTTTCCAGTTTTGCCTATCAATATCTAAGGTCCAGGGCAATACTGAAAATTTGGTCCGGTTCAAAGATTCAATTCATCCTACACTATATGTGCCTTGGGTCTCACCCTGGCAGCTGAGACAGGCCACCCCAACAATTGGTAGCACACCAGTGTTAGCCTTGGCAGGATAAATCTCCCTAGACTTATCTAAGGGCTGTGAACATTTTAAACTAACACGAGTCTCATAAGTGTCCAATTTAAGGGTATTACACAGAAACACACCACAAGAACATAAATCAAATATGTATTTTATTCATTTACAATAAATTCATGATGTACATCATTCTGATTGGAGCTAAGGGCATACAACTATCTAACAGCAAGTGCTTCGGATCTAGACCTGTTCATGGGCCGGGTGGCCTGATGGGCCGGCCCAGCCCGGCCCGACCCCCGGACGGGCTTGGACATTTTTATAGGCCCGCGGGCTTAAATTCGGGCCAAAAAGCCCGGCCCGCAATAATTTCGAGCCGGGCTCGGGTTTTGTCAAAATAGCCCAGCCCGAGCCCGGCCCGACCCAACCTAATATTAAACTTAAAATTATTTATGTGATTATGTCCATTTGAATAATTTTTTTTTATTTAAGAATGTAAAATTGTGTTTTAAAATATAAAGAAAGGGAAAAATACCATCTTGTAGGCCCATTGTTCATTTAAATAGAAAAAAAAATACTTATCTGAAATTTTAATTCTAATTTGAATAGGGAAAATTGTTTTTTTTTTTCAATTTGGTCGGGCTTCGGGTTCGGGCTCGGGCTTCGGGCTTTTTACCAGGGCCGGGCTCGGGCCCAAGTTATAGGCCCGTTGGTCGGGCCGGGCTCGGGCTTGGGCCTAGTATATTTTCATTAGTGACAAGTGAAAGCCCAGCCCGAGCCCGGCCCGACCCGGCCCATGAACAGGTCTATTCGGATCCTTACATTATTCTTTTCTTCATTTGTTGTATATGCTCATTTGTGAATTTCATAATTGTGATTTTGAAGGTCAAAGGATTGGCATGATCTTATAAGCATTGACATTTTAAACTCTACTTTGCTATTTGATATTTGTGAAAATTCAATGGTTTATTAAATAACCTAGTTTGATTTTCATAAAGAAAACCATAAAGTATGACAATAGTCTTAAATTCCCAAAATTTGAACCCAAAATAATGGCAGATGGTGTTTTCTTCTATGGTTCGAGAGGAAAAACTTGAATTAGGCTCAAATTGGGTTTAAAAGAAGAGGCAACATGGTTTATTTCCAAAAATTTTAGGGGCATTTAAGATTTTGTGACATGGTTTTCAAATCCATGCCCAAAAAAATATGGATTTGGGCCAAAGGGTAAAATTGGAAAGAGATGAAAAAAATAACAATTTACCCAGGAAAGTGGGTGTTGCAAAAGAATATGGAAAATAATCAACTTCATCTACCTAGATCAATCAAACAAAAAAAAAGAACACAGGTAACTGCATTTACCTAGGTAAATGTGTTTTCGAAAAAAGAACATGGCCTTTATGGTATGACTGGCAAGTTCATGGAGTGCCTCCATGTCCTTAAGAACAGAGCCAAATTCCTCTAAATTGCAATGATAAATCCGAAGAACTAGTTCAGATTTTGTGGTGAAGGTTTTGATGAAGCGATCGAACCTCCAATAGAAGACGCTAAGGAGTGGGGCTAGGGTTAGGATTTGACTTATGTTCATCCACCAGAGCTTCCTGATCTGGATCTCCTTCTAATAGAGAACAAGGAGATGATAGAGAATAATGGCTCACTCAGCCGAGGGTTTCATTAGAATATTTATATACAAGTTTTTTGTTACAAGTGATCAAATCCAAACTAAAAACTATAACAAGATAAAGTTTATTGAGTAGAGTTTTGTTATACAAGAACTCTACGTGAATACAACATCAATATCGAGTAGATCCTTGCTATGCAAGGATTCTAAGTGAATCAGTATCATTGTTGAGTAGAGCCTTCACATGCAAGGACTCTATGTAGGATGTACCGGATGAGTACATCTATCACCCCCTTGCAAGTCTAACGACGGTACTTGGACGAGAGTTTGGACTTGAATGTAGAAAAGCAAGAAGAGGGAAGAGGCTTGGTAAGGACATCAGCAACCTGTTCCTCTCTAGGAATAAACTTAATGATTAAGGACTTGTTGACCACCTTGTCCCAAATGAAATGGATATCAAGCTCAATGTGTTTCGTTCTAGCATGTTGAATTGGATTCGATGCAAGATGAGTAGCTCCTAGATTATCACACTAGAGAATAGGTGGAGAAGAGAAAGAGAAACCCAATTTAGCTTGGACTCAGTACTGGAACAAGAGAGTATGGCAGAAGCGTCCAAACGAGTCGAGGCTAACGTGGGCGTTGAAGCAGGTTTAACATCTTGTAGCTTACAACGGTATAGAAGGTTCTGAATGTACTTATGCTGGGAAATGTGTACCCCTGAAGAAGAGCACCGAATCTCAAGACCAAGAAAATAATGAGCTGGTTCAAAGTCCCGAAGAGAAAAAAAACAGAGGTTAACTAAGAAATGAGAGATTGAATAGCTGTTGAAGAGGAGCCAAAAATGAGAATATCATTGACGTAGACCAAACAAGAGTAATATGATCACCAGCCCGTTTAAAGAAGAGAGAAGGTCAACATGTGAAGCAACAGATTCAAGTTGAAGCAGATGATCATGAAGTCAATGAAACCAAGCTTTGGGCACCTATTTGAGCCCATATAGAGATTTTCGAAGCATACAGACAGTGTGGAAAACGAGAATCATCAAAACCAATAAGTTGCTTCATATAGACATCCTCATTGAGAAACCCATGAAGAAAGGCATTGGATACATCAAGTTGATGTATATACCAGAAAGAAGAAATAGCCAAGGAAAGT
This sequence comes from Nelumbo nucifera, assembly GCF_055504915.1. Classification (NCBI taxonomy): domain Eukaryota; kingdom Viridiplantae; phylum Streptophyta; class Magnoliopsida; order Proteales; family Nelumbonaceae; genus Nelumbo; species Nelumbo nucifera. The sequence continues at coordinate 138,531,676 of NC_142649.1, read as the reverse complement.
AAAGTGCGAATAGTAGTGAGTTTCACAATAGGGCTAAATGTCTCATCAAGTTGATGGTTACCCTTGCTACAAGACGAGCCTTGAAACGTTCAACTAACCCATCATACTTTCTTTTAATTTTGAAAACCCATCGATTGCCAATAATGTTCTGATCACTTGGAGGAGGTACAAGAGACCGTGTGTTATTCTATAAGAGAGCATGATATTTATTATCCATGGTGAGCACCCACTGTGGATCTTTCTGAGCCTGAGTATAGCAAGTAGGTTCAACCACAAAAAGACGACTGACATGAAGCACATAGCGACGGTTGGGTTTAACGATCCCATGTTGAGAACGAGTAACCATACACCGAGGAGGCGCAGGAGGTGGGTTAGGAGACAGGTCGGAAAGAGGCTTCAGTGATGTGGGGCTTGTAGTAGCAGAGTCGACTGCAATAGGAGATGAAGAAGAAAAAACTGGTACTGGTCCAATAATCAGAACAAAATGATTCTTTCCACGAAAAATTTGACAAGGATTTTTGTTGTACTTAGAGGGCTTGGTGGAACCATTATCACGAGGCGCTGGTTTATTGTCACAATCTTTGGATGCCAAGTTTGCAAGAGGAGGAGTATCTATGGAAGGAGAACGATGAGGTTGTGGTAAATGATTCTCAAATGTAAGTAACATACCTTGCAAATTGGCATAGGAAAGATTGGGACGTGTAGTAACAGTAGTGATAAAAGCATCATATTCATTGTTGAGTCCATAAATGGCATGATGGATAAGCTGAGAACTAGCAAGAGGTTCTCCAGTAGCCACAAGCTTGTTAGCATAGAGTCTGATCTTCTACAGATAATCAGTCATCGACAAGTTTACCTTTCGAAGGTTGCCAAGTTCATTGTGAAGATGGACTGTACTTGGAGTACCACGAGGTGCATAGAGATGTTCCAAAGTGTCCCAAATTTCCTTGCTGGTTTTACAACCAACAACATGAGAGAGAGATGTCTCAGATAGCAAGGAAAACATCTAGTTAAAAAGAAAATGATCTTGCTTCTTCCAAGAAGAAATAACTATAGCTTCTTGTGCAGAAGGAGCTTAACCAGTCGAAGATGACAAACAAGGAGTTGATCCGTAAACGTATTCGAACAACTCATGGCCAAGAAGAGCATTTTCAACCTAAAAATGGCATACAATATAGTTTATGTCATTGAGTTTGACCGAGATCAATTGTGAGAAATGTGTGTCAGGTAGGAAGGCACCAATCGATGACGAAGAGACTTCATAGGAATTTTCATTGTTCGAGATAGTGGACATGATGAAGAGAATAGAAGAACAAACCCGAAGATTAGAAAGCGAAGACGTTGGTCTTACAAGCGCTCTAATACCATAATAGAGAACAAGGAGAAGATAGAGAATAATGGCTCACTCAGCCGAGGATTTCATTAGAATATTTATATACAAATTGTTTTTGGTTACAAGTGATCAAATCTAAACTAAAAACTATAACAAGATAAAGTTTATCGAGTAGAGTTTTGTTATACAAGAATTATGCGTGAATACAACATCAATATCGAGTACATCCTTGTCATGCAAGGATTCTACATGAATCATTATCATTATTGAGTAGATCCTTGCCATGCAAGGACTCTACGTAGGATGTACCGGATGAATACATCTATCACCTTCTTCTTCTTTGGATGTGCCTCTAGGAGATTCCAATACCAATGAATTCTAGTTTTTCTTGACATCCAAGGGTTCTTTGGTAGCCTTGCTACATTAAATCTATGTTTGAAATGTTATAGGGACCTTTGCCTTGAGGAACAAGCATCCTCTACTAGTATTGATGCATCAAAACAATGCCTCGTGGAATTTATCCAATTTCATATAACCTGCGTTCTGTAATTTCATTGCCACCATTCTTGCGATACTTATCTCCTTCCGTTGATGTTGAAAATCCAAGAAGGGATGAAAGCATGCAAAGCAAATAGTGTTAGCATATATCGGTTGTTGTTATAATGAAAGCTTCTTGCAATGTAACAACCACCCGACAGCTGGACCTCACTCACTTGACAGCTGGCCAATTTGGCCCACTTGTCTAAGTCGGCTATTTTGTATCTATATGTTTTCCATCTATCTTAATACAAGTCAGAGTCTTTTCCCTTTGTTTTCTCGCATATGATAGCATTTTTACATGGTATTAGATGGGCACAGGATCCTTAGGTTTTCAATTCATCAAGATTGGTAATGGCGCTCGAGATTGATGGAAGCTCACTGTATTCCTTGCACCTATTGGACAATCCAGGAGTTGTGTTGGTTTCGTCTCCACTCGTCGAAGAAAATTTCCTGACAAAGCAATGCGCGATGAAGACAGCTTTGAAGGCAAAGAACAAATTTTGTTTTGTTGATGGATCTTTTCCACACCTGATGCTACATCATCGAAAGAATCAGCCTGACGAAATGCAATGCGATGGTTACCTCGTGGACTTCAATTCGTTGTCCCGTAATATATGAAACATCGTAACATTCATAGAATGCATAGCTGAAATCCAGAAGGAGCTCAAAGAACGATTCTCGCAAAGTAACACTCCCCGTATACATCAACTGAAACGAGAACTGGCTCTTCTCCAGTAAGGAGATCTCACAGTCACCAGTTATTTCACCAAACTCAAGACACTCTGGGACGAATTAGGAACACTCGTAACTATACTTGAATGCTCGTGTGGAACAACAAAAATTCTTGTTGCTGAAAGAAACAAGGAGAAGCTGCATCAATTTCTCATGGGACTCAATGACTCCTTCAATCCAATTAAATCTGTGATTCTTGGATCTGATCCGCTACCTAGTATAAGTCGTACATATGCTCTTGTCACTCAAGAAGAAAAACATCTATTCACCGTATCTATGCGTAACTCTCCTGGTCAGCCAGAAGCAACAACACTAAATGCATCTACTAGACTAAATGGATGAGGACCGGGTTCAAGTGGACAAGCCAGGCAACGACCACGTTGTGATCACTATAAACGGAACGGTCACACCAAAGACCGCTGTTATGAGCTAATTGGATATCCAAAGAATTGGGAAAATAATCGATCAAGATGACTGTTTGATTCTAAGGGTCCGCCACATCAACCTTGATCTACATCATGTGTAGCTACTGAATCCTTAGAGACTGCTGCTAGATCTCCCATCCTAGGGCTCACGATGAATCAATACAATCAACTTCTTTCTCTTCTTAATAACGACAAGTCTGAATTTGCTTCGGCTAATACCTCTAGTAAGGTTCTACCTCCCAGTTGGATTCTTGACAGTGGTGCTTCTGACCACATGCTTGCATTTAAGTCTATGTTTACAACATCCCAGTGTTTGAGTCATAAGAGGCTTGTTAGCTTACCAAATGGAACTTCTATCTAAACCACTCATAAGGGGTCTATGAATCTTGGTTCCTATACTATACATAATGTTTTGTATCTCCCACATTTTAGATGTAATCTACTTTCTATAAGCAAACTAACCAATTAGCTCAACTGTGCGGTTATATTTTTTCCATCATTCTGTATTCTTTAGGACCTTGCCTCCAAGAAAGTGATTGGAGTGGGTAAGCTCTGTGATGGCCTCTACCATTTTACAACCCCTACACAGTCATTTTCAGCACATGTAGTTGCTTCTTCCATTGTAGATAACATAACATGGCATAGACGTCTTGGCCATGCCTTATGACAGTGCATCTCACTCATCAACGGCATACTTGTCACACCGAGAGATTTCTGTTGTGATTCTTGACATCGTGCTAAACAAACAAGAATTCCATTTCCAGTTCGAGTATCTTGCACCACTGCTCCTTTCCAGCTTATGCATTGTGATCTCTGGGGAGGTTACCAAACTGCATCTCACTTTGGAGCTCATTCTTTTCTTACTGTCATTGATGATATTAGTAATTGCACTTGGGTCTATCTCTTAAGAAATAAATCAGAGGCTATGTTTTTTCTCATTACTTTTTGTGCCATGGTAAAGTGACAATTTAACTGTGGTGTACAATGCATACGTTTGGAGAATGATTTTGAATTCATTTCAAAGATTATGCAACAATATTTTGCTACCGAATCATTCATCAGAGATCTTGCACGAATACACCCCAACAGAATGGCGTTGCTGAACGCAAACATCGCCATCTACTTGAAGTCGCTTGAGCTCTTCAGTTTGAAGCTTCCCTTCCTACAACATTTTGGGGGAAATGTTTTCTTACAGCAAATTATCTCATAAACTTGCTTCCAACACCACAATTATTAGGCAAATCACTGTTTAAGGTACTCTATCACAAATCTCCTGACTACGAGCATCTTCATACCTTTGGGTGCTTTTGCTATGCCCAAGTTCGTCCATGTCCAAGGGACAAGTTTGCTAGTTGAGCTACCAAAGGAATTTTGGTGGGTTATCCTCATGGGCAAAAGGGCTACAGAATTTTTGACATTCTCATCGCATTTTCACCTCTAAAGATGTGGTTCTTTATGAATCCACATTCCCTTTTCAGAACATTGGCATTAATGTTCGCATAACCTCATCCACATCTGTCATACCTTTACCACAACCCTCAGTCCTCAGATTCATTAGTTAACACCTATCCACCTGTACCAGTGCCATCCCAAGAACCCACTAATATTCCAATTAATGAACCCACCATTACCACCACCATCATGCCCATACCTGAGTCTACTGTTGAACCGGTCCCTGATCACAATTTCAACACAAACAGTCCTGACCCCATTCATGAACAAGTCACTAGGCCTCAAAGAACACTTCGGTTCCCTTCACATCTCCATGATTATGTTGGACAATTCCCACCTTCCATTTCAGATGCAAACACCAATGTCATGCTCAACACTGTAATTAGTACTAATGCCCATGAACCCACTACCTTTTCTCAAGCTTTTTCTGACCCAAGATGGAGAGAAGTCATGGCCAAGGAAATTGAAGCCCTTGAAAAGAACAACACTTAGACCATTGTTGACCTACCACCAAGAAAGTGTGCTATTTGATCAAAATGGATTTATAAAATCAAGTACAAAGCTGATGGTAGCATTGAACGATTTAAATCCCACCTCGTCACCAAAGGCTATACACAAGTTGAAGGTCTTGACTATCATGACACATTTGTTTCAATAACAAAATTAGTGACTGTACGGTGCCTCTTGGCCATTTCTTCCATCAAACAATGGGAATTACACCAACTTGATGTCAACAATGCCTTTTTACACGGTGACCTCCTTGAAGAAGTTTACATGACCATCCCTCAAGGGTTTTCCAAAGAAGGGACTCACAAGGTTTGCAAATTACAAAAGTCTCTCTATGGTCTCAAACAAGCTTTAAGAATGTGGTTTACTAAATTCACTCAAGCCATCCTCTCTCTTGGCTTTAAACAGTCCAATGCATACTACTCTCTTTTCACACAAAACCAAGGTGATTCTTATACCGCGATTTTGGTTTATGTTGATGATATCATCATTGCGGGCAACGGTCCATCTCACATTTCCTTCATTAAGCAATATCTAGATGATCAGTTTCGCATCAAAGATCTTTGTTCACTTCAATATTTCTTGGGGTTGGAAGTTACTCGCTCCTCTTCAGGTCTCTCTCTCACTCAGCACAAATATCTCAAAGATATCATTGAAGAATGTGGGTTGACAAATTGCAAGCCCTCTCCCATACCCATGGAGCAACAATGTCACTTTATTGATTCCACTAGTCTTCTTCTTGAAGATCCAACTCATTACCGTCACCTTGTGGGCCGTTTAGTTTATTTAACTGTCACAAGGCCTGATATTAGTTTTGTTGATAACTGCCTTAGTCAACATATGCAAACACCAAGACAAAAGCACCTTGATGCCGCCCATTGTGTTGTTTGGTATTTGAATGGTACTTTCATGAATGGCCTTTTCTTCAATGCTACAAGTGAACCCATACTATGTGGATATTGTGATTCTAACTGGACTAGTTGTCCACTAACCCGGAGACCTACTACCGGCTATCTTACATTGTTAGGGACTTCGCCACTCTCATGGAAGACTAAAATTCAGGCTATTGTTTCTCAGTCCTCTGCTGAAGTTGAATATCGTGCCATGACCACCACCACTATTGAACTCTTATGGCTGAAAAGAGTTCTTCTTCATGACTTAACCATCAACGTCCCTTTTATGCAATTACATTGTGACTGCAAGGCAACGCTTTACATAGCTGCTAATCCTGTGTTCCATGAGCATACTAAATACATCGACATTGATTGCCATTTTGTACGCAGACATGTCCAAAGTGGTGAAATAAAGACCTTCCATCTGCCTAGCAGCTCTCAACTAGCTGACCTCTTTACTAAGGCTCTTGGATCCGACAAGTTCCATCATCTAGTGCCCAAGTTGGGCATTCAAGTTCTTCATGCACCAACTTGAAAGGGGGGGGGGGGTGTTAGCATATACCTGAAAGAATGGTAGGATCCATCGTATGGATGCCAAAAGGGTTGCGGAATGGGTGAGCGAATTTCAAAAAGTTTTCCTATCTTCTTCCAATTGGAAATCATATTCCCTAAATTTAGAATACAATATTCAAAGATCCTACTTGAACCATAATCGAATCAGATCTGAACCTAAAGACAAGGGATGAATTATACCTGATCCAGAGAAGTAGTATCTCCCAAAGTTGGTGTTTACACCCAAAGAGGACACCAAGATCCACTCCTGCTGAAGATGACACAGCAATTTGTGGAACGGAACTAGCAGAGTGCGTCCTACACATTGAATCCTTTACAAGAATTCTCTAGAACACTGAGCACCGAATCTTTTCAGTTCCTTCTGCAAAACTGATATCAAGAACTGATTTCTTGATTTCTTTTCTTCAAAGATCGAATCTTTTCAGAGAATGGCGGCGACTAGAGGATAACTCTTGAGATGAAGATGGCGAAGATTGCTTCTCTTCTCTCTAGAGTGTATGAGATCCTATCTCAATTCTCAGTAAGTTTTCTTGCTCAAAATCCTAGGTTCGAATTCTGTTAATCCTCTTAGGATTTCTCTTCTTTTTTCTTGATTAAGAAATCTCCTAATCCTATTAGGAGTTATTCCAATTCAAATCAGCATCTGGATAGGGGATGATCTTAATCCTATCTGCAGATTAGGTTAGTTTACTCCTGATCTTATCAGGAGATTACCATATTCAAATTTGATTCGAATTTGGTCTCCTGGAGTGGATTAGGTTAGGCCCAATCATTTTGCTAACCTTAATCTCAGATCCACCCCATAAGTGGGTGATCATATCAGCCTAGTCCGAAATGGGCTTTTGGCTCATTAAGTAATCAACGCTTAATTGGTTTCCAATCTGCTGCCCAGTTGGGCTTCTTTGTATGGCGTGGGACCCAAGCATTGATCTACACACCAACCACATGGGTTCGGCCCAACCTTTATTACAAGGCCTAGCTGAATTCACTGAGAAGCCTAGTGAACCCCTGAGCCCATCACATGGACCCTATGGGCCCAACACTTACACTAAGTGGTCCCTGGGCCAAGCCATCTTATAAAAACCCAGGGACTGTGGGCAGGTGCAAGATTAGCCCATCAGGTATTATCCTAAATGGCCTTACACTTAACCTCTCAACCCATAATGATCAAGCACTGCCCGACAAGAGATGACCTCTCCCTCGGCTTCAAGGAACAGTGCTGCACTCTCTACTCACATGGATCCCGAGAATTAAAACCATTTGCAAACATTTTGAAACCATATATATATATATATCATATATATAAATTTTGCAAAAACAAAATTCCAACGATTGAAATCAACTGCCGGTAGTTTGGTTTCCAGCAGAGAATGCATTCCCGATCATTACCTTTGTCCGACAAAGGGGCTGATCCTGTCACTATGATCACCCACTCAGATTAATTCTCAGACTGCACCAACATGCCTAGGTTTTGACCCCCGCTAAGGATCTCACTGATTGGCATATCAAAGACAACCCAACCCGACACCTAGTGAAGTATCATAATCGAGTCTAGAGGTCAGGTGTAACTTTCCAATTTTTCCCATCTATCTCTAAGGTCCAGGGCAATACTGGAAATCTGGTTCGGTTCAAGGATTCGAGTAATCCCATACTACACGTGCCTTGGGTCTTACCCTGGTGGCCGAGACAGGCCATCCCAACACTTGGCGGCACACCAGTATTAGCCTTGGCAGGATAAATCTCCCTAGACTTATCCAATGGCTGTGAACATTTAAAACTAACACGAGTCTCATTAAGTGTCCAGTTTTAGGGTCTTACACAGAATCATACCATACAACATGAATCAAACATGCACTTTATTTATTTATACTAAATGTCAAAAGTGCATCAAATCAGATTGAAGCTAAGGGCATACAAAACTGTATAATAATACCGACTATTGTTAATAACTGTCATAACAGAAAGCTTCTTGCAATATAACACCACCTGACAGCTGGACCTCACTCACTTGACAGCTGGCCAATTTGGCCCACTTGTCCAAATCGCCTATTTTGTATCTATATATTTACCATCTATCTTAACACAAGAGTCTTCTTCCTCTATTTTCTCGCGTCTGATAACAATTTTACAAATAGTAAGTTTAACTTTGCTGATCTCTAAGGAGATAGGCAACACTGGTAAGAAGGGGAAGTTTCGGATCCGAGTGAGAATGACAAGATCGGCGACATAGATAGGAAGGGGAAAGAGGAGAGGCATGTTTCTTCATTGTCATCATCATCGTTACGGTCGTCATTGTCGTCGAAGGACTTAAGGAGACCTCTGGGGATGAGGAGGTTAGCTGACTTGGATTTCATGGCGGCAGACGTCAAACCATCCTTGAGCCCAAAGGTAGTTGTCAATTCTTGCTTTCCAAACACACCACCAAAGGTGCAAATCAGAAATAGACTTCCACACGAATCCTCATCCATGGTTTTGATTCAATCATCTTCAACGTCACCTCTCTCTCTCTCTCTCTCTCACTCTCTAATTCTCTCTCTCGCTCGCTCTCTCCCTGCCTCTAGCTTGATTCTTGTCTGCCCCAAACACTGAAAGAGCTCGATAGCTACTCTACCTTGGTTAGGCCCGCCAACCTCTCCGACGCGATTCAATAAAAGGTCATTTTGAGTGAGTTGATTCAAGAGTCCTCTGACTTGGAGACAGAGGCTTTGCTCTATTGGATATAGAGGCCTTGCTCTTTTGTTGCATTGAAGCTCTCATAATCAGAGTTAACATTGCATTTGATAACCGTTGAACGCTTTGAGTTCCCCATTATTACTCTTGTGTTCACTGGACTGAGTTTTCTCTAAGCTCCTTAGGTTATGCTTTCTGTTCGCGTTTTCTATTGTTGCTGTCAACAATAAGTAGACTGTCTCGGAAAGATGGTTACCATGACTGCTGTAGTGGAAGAAAAGGAAGCCACTGGGCTCAACCGATTGTAAAAGATCAGAAAGAGCAGTTCGAATGTTCTTGTCGATGGGTTGGGTCAACGACAATGCCTATCACGAGAATCACAATGTCTGTAAATGGGTTCATACAAATTTGGGTTCTGTTGCTGATCCCAACGGAAACCATTGCAACGACGACAAATCGATTTAGATTTGAAATTACAACGATGATAAATCAACAAGAAGTGATTCTGCTCTGAGACAGAAAAATAAAGACCGAGCAAGGAGGCGGAGGCGGAGATGAAGACGGAAACGAGGACAGAGCAGGGATCTACTTCCTATCTTCCTGAAATTTGGGTTTTATTTTGAAAATTTGAAATATAGTAGAAGGCAAATTTGACATTTTGTTTTTTAGTAAGGATAGTTTAAGAAATTTGCCCTTATTGAAAAATCTATGATGTTGAAAATATATGATATCAAAAGAATACACCTGTGAATTTACACAAACATCACTTGATTGATTACCACATTTATGACAGTGGTTGTGATGAGATCGAAGTGAATAGCTTGATCCCTGTTGCAACTGCGAGTTTTGAATACAGATGTAAGCTCTAGTGGTGGAATTTGTAGAGATATAATAGTTAGAGGGCGGTCCCAGACTATGAACTCTGATGCTTTAAGTTAGTGTAGGTCAAATTGTCCGAAGTGATAAAAAAAGCTAGAGCAGGAATCCAAATGTAAGTGGTCTTAGGCAGGCAATTGCTTATTTTATATAAAGCTCATGCTTCGGCTAGCTAGAACGTGGGGTGGAGGGTGACCAATGTGGTAGGCGTTGGTGCCTTAGTGGGCAGGTCCAGCCGTTCAGGTAGTTGGGATGGCATATCCACAATTTTAGAGAATGCTCGGGGCCCACTTCCTTGTGAAGTGGGGTAGTGGGATACCGGCCCCGCTAGGTGACAATCCATGGCTATGCATGGTGCAGGTTGGTCGTATGCCTTAGATGATGTTGAAGTTGGGCTAGGTAGGGTTGTTTATAAGAAGATTCAATCCGATTAAATCGATTAATTCGGACTGATCTAACCTGAATCGGTTGGGTTTTCTTCAGTACCGATCGGTTTCGGATTGTAAAAAATCATAAACCGATCCGATGTTTTGGGTTGGTTTCGATTTTTATATGTGAAAATTGAAATCGATCCGAACCGAACCGAACCGACTTAGTAGTTAGTAGTTAGTTTCTAGTTAGTATTTACAACCTACTTAATCTTACTTAACTAAGTTGTCTCTATCCTAGTTACAACCTAACTTAATTTCTAATCTTCTAGTTATGAATGACATTAATGGTAAGTATTGTAAGACAACTAGACAAGAAATTTTTTTGGAAAAGTTTAAAGAAAAGAATCAAAAGATCCTAGTTTTTATGGTCTTTTACACCAAATAGGCAACCAATTACAATTAGAATTAGGTGTCATTTTTTACTTAGATTAGTATGTTTCTTGGAATATACAAATTTCAGTCTTCTTTTTCTAATACAGTTTGACTTTTTATTTTCTTGATAACTTCTATTCTAATTTGGTTCGCGCCCTACCAATTTCAGTCTTCTTTCTCTAATAGAATTAGGTGTCATTTTTCACATCAAATTTCAGTCTTCTTTCTCCAATCTACCAATTTATTACCATGGTTGAACTTAGAGCCGAAACCGACCCAAACCCGAGTCAAACCGACCAGATTGATTTTGCTTAACACAGGGTTGATTTCGGCTTCAATTTCAAGTAACCCAATTAAGTCGGGTTGATTGAAAATATCTCAATAAACCGACCTAACCCGACCCGTAAACAACCCTAGAACTAGGTCGGGAGCATGCCCTTCATGTCAGAGGTGGCCGAGGTTGGAAGTAGGTCCTTCATATTTGATGTTAAGCGTTCGTTCTTTAACGGTGAAATGAAAATCTTGACTTAGAAACTTCGAACCTTGAATAATCTATCAAATAAAGAAAGAGAAAAAAAAACAGAATTATTTTTTATAGATTATTAAAAGAAAAAACGGAGAAATACGGACAGGTGCAATGCAGATAATGCCGAAAAAACGTTGAATATATTGGTAGCAGTAGTTTTATGTCTTAAAAATTTAAATGTCTTTTCCTTTCCATCTTTTCTTCTCCCCAGAAATCTCGAACCTTTTTGAATGGTCAATGCACGTCAATATCTGACAAATATATTTGATTGGTTTGGCCTTATTTTAACTTGATGGTGTCTGCAGTGTCTCCAAACTATCTTAAGTAAATTGCGTAATGGACCCGTTTCCATTGGTTCAGACCACCAAGACAAATGCCCAATATCGTTTCCGTCTTTTACTTCAGTTTTTGTCCATAAAATCAAGCATAAAATAGCTGACACCATATTAACCACTCACCTTCTAAAACTCCAACCCTTTCATGGTCTGAGAGCTAAATCCAAAACTCCTTGAGTCTGGAGTGGAGTGCTGTCAATTGTCAAGGCCTCAAGGGTCGGACCAGATCAGATCATGATCGAAAATCATTCCGCCATAAAACAATATATGGATCCCAGTGGAAAAAGAAAAAATCTGGATCCACTCAAATTTGAATCAATTAAGATCCATTATTAGATATACAAATACATCACGTGATTTGAATATATATATATATATATATTCAATTATTCAATAATAAAGTTGAGTTAGATATCAATATTTTAAATGAAATAGGCAACTTGGGTTAGTCGGACGGGGTCTATTGCAAACTAAGCACGAGCCCAATACTTGGCCTCTCCATCCAAGGCAAAGCCCATTAACCCAATATAAACCCAGAACGACTAAGGCGGGGCTAAGCGGGTTAATCAGGTCTGACTGAGGGTTTTGATGCTAATATTTTGGCAATTCTGCGTTTCATTTGGAAGGAACAAGAGAGCATGTATAAGGTTTAGTTTGGAAATAGTACTAATATAAATATATACTATATATACTCCTTCCAAACTAAGCTTAAAATAATGCAAAATGTAAGGTTTTACACTGTATATATTTGTATATATACTCCTTCCAAACTAAGCTTAAAATAATATTCCCACAAGTTATTCTTCCTTAATTCAATTAAAAGGGTACCTGAAAAGACGATGACAGAGGGTAAGGAAACAAGGAGGGAAAGAGAAGAAATTACAGAAGAGGAGTAAGTGCCCCCAAGGTGGATGCAGGAGCGTGCAAATTTGGAAGCCACCAGAATCTTGAGATCCAGGTTTCCAATGAGGAGATGCATGAAAGGACATGGATTCATTTGTCCTTCTGGTGAGATTTAGTTTGCTTCTTCAGCTTTGAGATTCCAACACCGAACTATCCAAAGAACATTCGATCGAAGGACAATGAGCGCAGCCCGATTTCATCATCTCCCTCTCTTTGAACTCAACAAACCAAATAAAAGAGAGAGAGAGGAGAGAGAGGGGGGAGAGAGGCAAAGATAGATTTCTCAAGCGAAAACCCTAAATGTACAGGGTATAATATCATTTCTGATCGTCGTCAGTGACTTCAATCATCAGATAAGTCATCTCCAGCATCGATTTCCTAAGCAAACCCGCCGGCGGCGTATGTTGCAACTTTGAATAGATGCTTGGAATGAACAATGTTATTCTCGGTGTAAGGGTTTAAGCATGAATAGTGATTCTCTCTCTTCTTTGGACCGCGATATTTGTGTCATTACACTTGTCCGTTAACATGGGTTAATGGTTTTGGATCAATTTGACAGTTTTCAAAAGTTTAGGCACTATAGTGACATGTTTTGAAGTTTGGGTACTAATTTGGCACTACCCCAAAGTTCAGGGTATTAAACTAAAATTTTCCCTTTTTTTTATTTTAATTTTCTGGGTGGTGGTCTTTATAATAACGCCAATTCATCTGTCTGTATAGACGGTCATCTGACTTAGGTCATTTTCTTTTTTGTAGTGATTTTCTGAAGGAAAAAAAAATACTCTTGGTTTGATCAACAATGAATGCATTTTGATGCATATATTCATTCTTTCTTTTTTTATTTTATTCCTCTCCTATTGCCTCGGTCTTCATATTTTGTTGCTTAAATGTTCTGGATTTTGATTGATATAAATCTTCTCTGGCGAGATGCTTTGTTCTGTTAATTGCCTAATTGAGATATTATTTCTTTTCAAGCATTGATCTTACAAATTTCTAAACTGAAGTCTTTCTATTTCAATGCCTCTAGCTTGACTTTTCTTTATCTTTTTACCTATTTTTTATGGGTACAAAATTTTCGGTGCCCCTTGAACGAATTCAGTGTGTTCTCCATTCACTCTTGTATTACAAGACTGTAGATGTCATCTTGGCCTGAAGTGTTTCATATTTGCCCTCTCAAGTGTCTTGGTGGAGCAGAACCCACGTTCAAGAAGTATGCACCATCTCCTGAAGAAATAGAACCAGGGGTGGAAGTTTATGGTGGGTTTCAGTGAACTGATTGGAAATACTGATGATTCTGCAAAGTCTGTCTTTCCTAACCAATGAAGATGATTCTGTTTGTTGAATAAAAACGAAAAAGATGATTCTGTTAATCCTATATAGTGGCTAGAGGAGAAGGATGGTAGCCCTTGGAGCATAGCTTACTACGCTGAGGCAAGAGAAATTGTAGATTCCTTGACTATAAAACTTGACTGGATTTCTAAGGAATTAAACTCTTTAGCTGATAGCTTGGCTAAGTCTGGTGTCCACAAGGAAGCTCTGTTTAGTGATAAAATTTTCTTATGTAACTTGTTTTTTTGACTTGTTTAGTTTGTAATCATCTCATGTAAATTCACATCTGTCGCCCCACAGCATATCTCAACCATTTATTGGAAACATTTCCCACTGACAACTTTGGAACATGAGCATGTGGGGTGCCCTCTGTGAGGCACAGATGCGATATCATATCATGTACAGCCCACTTTGATTTCCTATTATAATCAGTTATTTATTCTGAAAAAAAATGTTTATTACATGTTATTTTGAAAAAACTTAGCATTTTCCACATTTAGTTTTGTAGGTTAATTTGAAGAGTTGCATGAGTGCATTTTCTACTAGATCTTAATGTCCACAATTTGATTATAGGTAAATTGCAGTTGGGAATGACCCCACCTGATGCTTGGAAAATAAGAGTCTAAAAAGACCTAAAAGACAATGGTTAATTAAGGCATGAAATTTAAAATAAGGTTAAAATACAAAATTCTCCCTTAAAATTTTTGATAATCATAAAAACCTCCGTTATAGTTTCACTGTAACAAATACTTCTACTTAATTTTTGAGAAATTCGACAAAAGCCTCCTTTCCATTATTGACCCAAATGAAAAACATTACACTGATGCATCAACTTTTTTTTTCTAAATACTGATTTTATCCTTTTGTAAATTATTTTATCCTTTGATTCTCTCACCACTCAAACTTACAACGGTGGAGAAGTGAGATACCAGAGATCGTCTAGTGGAGAAGTGAGGCACCAAAAAGACCAGTGCAACCAGAGGTTGTACTTGGAAATAATAGAAGCAGCTCCTGCAAGCGTAGAGCCCTCCATCAACCTCCAAGGCCATTCAAACTCGAGATTCTGGGAAAGCCTTGGCAACGGCTGGGATATGATTATCATTCATTAACAATTTTAAAGGAGATGCTGAATACTAGAGTGGCAGTTGCATTTAGGTTGATATCCATAGTAAATGTTCTGTCTTCTTCTGGTTCAGTGACGTTTTCGAAATCTTTAAATGACGCTCTGGGTAATTTCGTAAATATTGATGTTTTCCCTCTGGATTAGTGATGGAAAGGAGGTTTTTGTCGAATTTCTAAAAAAAAGTAGGACTTATTTTTTGCCATCTGTTATCTCAAAAATAGGGCCCCATGCGTTGAACGTCCTATTCCAGTGAGTGGGGACCCCCTGCCAACACCCTATTAACGTGATGTTACACCACACATATACCATAAGATTGGGATCCACCATATAAGATGTGCAGTATATGAGATGTGGCCTATCATGTATGAGATGTACTATGTGAGAAGATAATGTTGGTAGGGTGTTGGATAGTGTTTTATTCTATTTCAGTATTTCCACCTCTTTCTGTTTTGCTTGGCATATGTAACATGTAATGCTGACGGTTGCAAGGTTGTTGAGTAAGAGATTCCATGCATCCAATCACATTTGCTGATATTATGATTTCATATCTGTGTTACACAGCACGCCCCATAGGTAACTTACGAGTTCAACTTCAGTCAGGGCAAAGTCGATTCGAGCATTCTCTACTGTCTTGCATTGAGAATATTTCCATAAGTCTGTGCTTTATTTTATAGGAAGATATTCCTAATGCAAGAGTGAAAAAGGCTGTTAAAATGATGTGGGCATAAATTTGCCCTGATAGAAGCTAATCTCGTAACCTACATGCACATCTGAGCATGCATTGGGATCATTTCCTATGTTTGTCATTGGGAGATGTTCCCAATGCATGGTTTGGATGTGCTGTGGGGCGCCACAATTCAACCCAACCCAACTGTCTCGTCCAGTTGGAAAATATAATATGATGCTCGTTGAATGGATGGCAATAAGGGTTTGGCCAACTTGAACTTAGATTAACCCGATCTTTAGGATGCTTGAGCTAGCTGGATTTTTCCACGTAGAATAGGTCTAGGTTGGGCCTAACATCTCAACAAAATTAGAATTCGTCTTGGGCCTGAGTTGTGGTACATAATTTGTATGTGAACCCAAAGTAAGGTGTTTTAAGTGTGAAATTGACTTGAAAGAGTCAGAAAAATTAAAAAAAAAAGAAAAGAAATTGACCTTGAAAATGTATTGCAAACATTTTTCCTTTTTCCACTTTTCGATTCTAAGATCGTGACATTTGTAAAACAAATGGTGGAACCCATTGATCTAAACAATTATTCTGAACCATCCATTTTCAAAACAATATTCTTATTTCAATTCAATATATTCTACATTCATTTATATAGGTGGTGTAAAATTTCCTCAGTTTCTTGCCTCATTTATTCTTTTGGCTGTGTTTGGTTGAAATGTGATGTAAATATACTTGGGAGGTCTTAGATTGCACCATGTGGCATTGGTCAGATTAAATACTGGCCACATATCACCAAATACCTCCAATCACTCTAAAACAAGGTCAGTTATAAAAAGGGATGCTCATCTCAAGGTAAAGGCACTATTCTCTTGCATTAGAATCACAAGAGAATTCTACTTAGTTAGTAAGGACTAAACTAGCTCTAAGCCCTTGTCTCAAGTCTGGTCTGATCTCTCTTTTGCACTGATGCAAAATCATGATAGTGCAAATGATTTGAGTGTAAACTTTGATATATTTTGGTTTCAAATTTTAACTTATTTTGTTTCATTACATTATAAATGAAGTAAATTAAAAATATGAAATAGAATAAAGTAAAATCCAAAACAAAATTACACCAAAATTTGCATTTTTTACATTTACACTCCCATACATTTGTATTAGTGAAAATAAAATTGCAGCAACCAAACACAGCCTTTGGTTCAAAATGATTGTAAGAAAAGTCATAGAAGAGACAAATCTTTCTGAGTACAGTACCTTTACAATCATATATGTGTTCATCTCCCGGCGAATTAGCTCTTGTCATTGCATAATAAATTAACTAAACCGGTAATTCCACATTTTGTCAAATTCAAAGGTTAATTAGTAGTTTATTTGGAGGGCATGCCGCAGTTGCCTTGAACCCTATTAATCTTCCCCAAGTGTGAACCCTTGATTTGGAAAAAGAAAAGCAAACCAGCGCAAGTTTATTAAAATTTAAAAGTAGTGAATATATATATATATATATATTTAAATAAATAAATAGATAGATAGATATAGATAATTTTACGTAGGAAATAATTTAAATTTCAAACTAAAAGAACCAACTTGACTTAGTTTAGATTGTTTGTGTGGTTGTTGTAATTGAATAATGAATGCTCAAATTACTTTTTTTTTTCTTTTAGAACCTGCATGCACAGTGAGATTTACACGGTGTATGTAAGCAAAGAACTTCAAAGGTGGTAAAAGATTTTGAATCAAGTCTGGAAATTTTCATTATATTCTGAGATCTCTCCGGCTCAAATCATCTCTAGTGACCCCCACCCTACCAAACTATATATATATATATATATATATATATATATATATATATAATTAAAATTGGTTTGTCCACGTCACTATACCTCTCTTTGCTTTAAAATCCCTTTTTTAATTTTCTGTTTTTTTTTTATTTTTATTTTTTAATTCCACATAATTACCCATTAAACCAATAAAGAAATCATATATGCTTAACTATTTCTAACAATCATAAAGAAAGAGGGATTTGCTTTACTAATGTTTAGCCAAGTGGTACCACTTTCCCTCACTTCCTTCTAAATTGTCTCTAATTCCTATTTATCTCCTAAATTATCTCTAACTCCTATTTATCTCTTAAATGATCTCTAATTTAGTAGGGAGATTCTCTCCTAAACTATCTCTAATTTCTATTTATCCTCTCTCCCACTTTTTATTTATATCTATATAAAGAAAGTTTCAATTAAAAAAATCTAGAACTATTTAAATGTTATAACAAAATTATATACTAAATTTAAAATATTTATTCAAAATATAAAAAATAATAGATTTAATAATATTCATATTATTAATAATTCAATACTTTTACAAAATTCATCAGAAAATTATGTAGTAACAATATAAATTATAATTTTATGAATTATTCAATTTAAATATTATTCAAATAATAAAAATTTAACATTAAAAAATAAAACATTATGTAAATATTTCAATAACTAAAAATCTTAAATAAAAAACATTAAAAATAGCTAAGTAATATAACAAAATTTTGAATAGTTAAAATAACGAAATTATGTAATAAATTTAAAAATTATTAAAAGTAGAAAAATAATTATAATAGAATTCATAATATTCATATTAATAATAATTTAATATTTTACAAAATTAATAACAAATTACGTAGTAATAGTACAATTATAATTTTATGGATTGTTAAATTCCATAAATAATTAATATTTTAAGAATTTAAATAACAATATTATTTCAATAAATAAATAATATTGTAAATAACTAATTTCACTTATATCAAATAATAATTATAGAAAATAACTACAAAAAAAATTATATTTATCAGTAATAATTTTACAATAATACTGTATATTCAATATATATTTATATATAATATAATTGATATTTATTTTATTTTCAGTAATTATTTATAAATCTATTTTTATTTTGTTATTTAATAGAAAATTATCAATAGTTATTGGAGATTAAACAACTATTATTTAAATTTTGAAATTTAATTTATCGTATTTATTGTATTTTTGTTATAAATTTATTTTTAGTAATTATATATTTTATAATTTATAGATTAGTACTTATTAGAGATTAAACTATTATTTGTGATTACACTATTTATTAACTAATTTAGTATATTTTCAGTATTTATTATATTTTTAATTATTGTATTTTTATTATGTATCTATTATATTTTCATTATAAACTTATTTTCAATGATTTTGTACTTTTGCTATAAATTTTCAATAATTATTGGAGATTAAACTATTGTTATTTATTAGATATTAGACTATAAATTTAGTTGAAATTAAGAGTGTCTGATGATTGGTTCAGTTCAATTGCAAGATGTTTCTTCAACCAAATGATTTGGTCAAATTCGCAGTTTGTCACTCGAAACTGATTGACCATTAGTGAAAACCCACCAACTCGGGTTGTCTCGATTTGGGTCTACTTTTGGTTTAGTTTGTTTGTTTGTTCAAAAGATTTAAACTTAAAAATGAACTTTAAATTTCATAAATTAGAATGATATTATTAAAAAATAAATTATAAAAATTAAATCTATGATATAAAATATTTTAGACTAAGAAATATGAGAATTTTCCTACTTTCCCGCATTAAAAAATTAAATTTAAAATATAAAATATTAATATATATTTATTAAACCAAAGTCGATTTGAAATACTAGAAAACCGACCCACTCAGGTTGAGTTTGATCAGATTGTTTATTAAAAAGTTAAAATATAAAACAATTGAATACTCTTATGTATTTCTATTGTTTAACTTTCAATTAACAAAGCTTGTGCATCGTACGGTCCCCGTTTCCATGCCTCTCCTTGCTCCATTATCCCCACCTTGCATTCTCTTTAATTTTCTCTCCTCTCCCCTTCCCACCATTCCCATTAAGCCATGTCACCCAACTACTTAAAAATATTCCTATAATCTCTCTCCTAATGTATCTCTTTTAAACCAATAGGAAAGTATCATGTTGCCCCACTCCCTAATCAATTCCTAAAATGCACCCCCCATCTATATCCACTCTCCCTCATTTAAAATATTCATATTAATTAATAAATAGTTAAATACGATTGATATTTAATCCCACCCATATTCAATGAGTATTAAATAGTGTTATTACCAAAAGTTAATAAATATGGTTAGTAAATTACTAAAAATTAAATATTCTTATTAATACGGTTAGTAAATTACCAAAAATTAAGAAATATTGTTATTAATTAACTTATTAACATCATTTTATAGAAATTGAAAACTCTTTAACTAATTTCTATAAAATTGAGAATTATATTTAACAATTATTAAAAAGTATAAAATTTTAGTTATTGTTATTATTATAATTAATAACCAAATACAAATGAGGGAATGAAATATTATAATGTTAGAAAATAAAATTATTAATCAATTTATATTGAAAAATAAAAGATAAATTAGTGTAGTTTTGTTAGTAAATTACCAAATAAAAAAATATATTTAATAACAATTTAAAACAATTTTCAATAAATCCCCATAGTTACACAAATGTATTAAATTTTTCAAAAATTTTCATAAAACTACATTTTCATAAAATAAAATTTTCGAAATTAAAAGATTTAAAGTATTTGAAAATTTAATTATAATGCATTAAATAATTATTGAAAATTCTTAGAATATTTTGGAAATTTTAGGAAAATTTATTACATTTGATAGATTTTGGAAAACCATTGAAAAACTTATGTAATTTTCATTGCAAATTATTGAAAATTATTAAAGATAAATGACTATGGGAAATAGAAAACTATAATTTGAATAAACAATTACACAAAGTATTAAGATAAATTAGTATAATATTGGAAAAAGGAAATTATTGGTTAGTTTATATTAGAAATTATAAGATAAATTTGTATAATTCTGTAAGTAAACCATTTCAAAAGAAAATAAATTATTTAATAAAAATTTAAATAAATTTGAATAAATTTTCAAAATTACACAAGTACAATAAATTTTTGAAAATTTTCATAAATTTATATTTTTGAATATTAAAGATAATTTAGTGTATTTTTAGAAATTTACCATGTGGTTGATACTCAATATATCCTTTTGATCATTTCTATCATCAAATTCAATATTAGATTGATGGGGACAATGTTTTCAAAACTGGATCAAACCAGATGGTGAGATCGGAAAAATTGGGAACCGAACACCATTTCACTTCAAAACCACTTTTTGTCCAAAAACCGTTTATTTGGTTAGCGAACCTCTGACTTGGGTGTTTGAACTGTCAACTCGAATAGCAGTTTTTGGTCTTTTCTTGTTTTTCTATTTTTTTTTATTTTTTTTGTCAGAGTGGGCCATTTGTTCGGACCGAACAGTTAGATCATTTGACCCCATAATGGTTCCCTATCCAGTCCAATTTTAAAAACCTTGGATGGGGAGTGGGTGCCTTGCCTTGAGCATGGCTTGGTGTGTGGCATGGCCTGGCTCAAGGCCCAGCCCATGGACTAGCTCGACCCATGGCACGACACAGGCCCGTGCAGGCTCGAATCGTGAGTCGTGCCTTAACCAACCCCCAAATTATCCTAGAGGAGGGTGGCATAGCCTGGGATGCCTCATGGGCCAGCACGGCACAACTCGCACTTTGTGCAGGCCACATGCGGGTCATGTCATTCCGACCCAACATGACTCGCACTTTGTGTGGGCCACATGTGGGTCATGTTGTGCCGACCCAGCATGACCCAATTTACACCTCTACTTGAAACCGCCTAATACTGGGGAAGGGGCAGGAAAATTCGAGGATTCTCCATCCTTGATGAGGAGTGGGGTTCCTTGCCCTTGAACTCGCCCGACATTGAGGAGTGTAGTTACCTTGCCCTGAACTCGCGTGACACTAGGGATGGGGAAGGGATGGGTTAGAGTGTTTTGACTATGAGGCAGGGAAAGGGATGGGGTGCCTTGCCCTAAATCCACCCCGTTGTTATTCCTATATAATTGTTAATTATTAGTGAAAATAATAAAAATATTAGCTTTTATAATTATTTTTATTTATATAAAATTAATCAAAATTTTATTTAAAAATTATAAAAAGAATAAAAATTATTACAAATTATTAATAAAACTAAGTTTATTAAAAATATTTGTTTATTTTCAATTAACAATAATTATATTATTTTTTATAAATCAATATTAAATGAAAAATAAAATTATTAAATCTTTCAGATTTTCCCATAAAAGAAAATCCTATATATGTTTTGATCAGAGCACGCAGAAACTTAAAACGAAAATAACATTGGAGATAAACTCTACAAGTTTCTTTTGTCCTTTTTGTTTTTTTTTTTTATTATTTTGGTGGATAGAGTAACAATATTATTGAGATAAAACAGATGAAGAGTCCATCTTAAGTATATCCAGAAACCACCCAGGATATTCCCAACCATAAAACCTTCCTCTCAAGTTTCTGGAGATCGAGTTTACAAGCTTCCAGATTACACAATTTGGATTCAATCCCTAACCATAAGAATTTGGAAATTGATGTATTGTGTACTTAATTCCGTGGTTTTAGGGTCATTTATTAAAATATACCTTATCATTTGATGAATTTACTATAACCTACCCTATAGTTTGTGTTTTACTAAAACGTCTCTTATAGTTTACAATCAACTTATTAAATTGATCTTTTATTAGATGAAAGTAGAAAATTACAGTTTTAACTCTAACATCCATATAAATAAATTTAAATAAAAGAAAATAAAAAGCAAAAATATCATTTTTTCCCTTAACAAAACATAGACAACCACTTTATTTTTCTCTGTTCGGTCAATTTTATTTCTATACAACAAAGTGTTAGGGGTACTTTTGAAATAAACAACCATAGATCTAGACCCTTGAACATTTCCACTCACTTTAGGGGTAATTTTGAAATAAATTTTCCAGACCCTTTGAGCATTTTCCACTTAGTTTAGGTGGTCATATTACTATTTTCAGATATAGCAAAACAAATAAGTTTTAATAAAAGATCGATTAAGTAAATATGTTACAAACTATAAAGGGCATTTTAATAAAATACAAACAATTGGGTAAGGGGTGTTCTATATAATGACCCTAAAATTTACAAATGCTAGCTAAATATCAAACAAACAATTGAACCTTGTTTTTGGTTAACAAATAAATAATTGAACTTGAATATAAAAGTTTTAGGAGGGAGTAGTTTATGCACCATGAAACCCCTAAATTAAAATACAGAATTCACTTTTGCTATGGCATGATTTTAACCCTTACTGGAGGGTTAGATAAAATCATGAATCATGGCCTTCCATACATTGCTGTGGCCCACCACGATGTCACTTCTTATAATTCAAAGATGAGGCCACAAGATTGCATCCAACGTTAATTTGATTTCATTTGCTGAAACCACGTCCTAAGAAAAGTGGTTTGTGAAAAAAAATCACTAGCATTTTCTTGACATGTTCGTTTTGTGAATAATTTTAAAGTGGACAGCAGACGGCCGCCCCTCAACAGTACTTGCACAAACTGGTTGGCTATCATTCCTAACAAAGTTTTGTCTTTTCTCCTCTGCCTAAACTATTATGGTTTTTTTTGTAAATTTTCTATTCTTTGCCAATAATAGCCATGGTGGGAGCCGAGCCCTTAGAAGATATACAATTAGGGCTGCTTACCAGACATGCACTCCTGTGAGATCAAGTCGGATATTTTTTTTTATTGTTTTAACCTTATATACATATAGGGCGAAGAAAACAAAGAGTTGCATAATCTCCAATTTTTTGTTTTGTTATCCCTTTATGGGGGGCTACACAAGGGGGAGTTGCCCCCAACTCTTGTGGCAATAGGCTTTGATCTCAATTCTCCACTCCGATGAAGGTTTAAAGGTTTAAAATATCGATATGTCTGTTATGTTTGTAAGGGTGTACTGGGATATATCGGTACTTTTTTACTTTTTTTTTTTTTTTTATTTTTTCCAAAATCGATTCAAAAAGGCCGGTTTAAACATTTTTTGTAAAGATATATCGGAGAATTCCTGAAATGATATATATATATATATATCAGTCAATACGGGTCAATATCGTGTTGATACTTTGACTCCAACTATCTACTGAGTCACCATCACTTAGCAAATCCCAATGTTCATTTTTTTAACAAGTATATGTTTCAAGGATGTTTATGTCTTTTTACATAGGGTGATTTAGAATTTTTGGGTGTGGCAGACAAATGAAATATTGACGATGCTCAAAGCATGGGACAGGGCTGACAGGTGGGTAAGTGATGGGAAGCCTACTGGCCCATACGAAAGAGGTTATGACCCTTCTCAGCTTCTGTTAACACTTTACAGATGTATGACGTGGGAACAGTTAGTGTGTAGGGTAGGAGACCAGTGTGATCCCAACGCCCATATTTGGCCCCATCCTCCCTGTTTGTTGTATCCCAAGTACGACTTGAACCAAGCGCGTGGTATGACTTTTTCTTACAAGGGTGATGGGAAATTGACTGATACAAGGAGTCTTGTGTTCGAGTCAAATGGTAAAGGCTTTAATTTTTAAACAATACGGATAATGCACATTTGATTTACACCGTAGATTGTATTTTAGCATTAGGTTATGAGAAATAAACAATAGTAATAATTATTACTTTGAACTTTCAAGGTGATAATGCACGATTTGGAAGCTCCTAGATGGAAGATTGTCTGGATGTTGGATCAAACTGCAAAATAGAGATTAGAGAGACCGGTGTGGATGACCTGGTGAGGTCGCTCCGATGCTTAAGTTAGTATTCTAGCTGTAGTTGTGAGCTAAAAGCATGAATGTTAGAGAGCTTGAATATAAGTAATCGTGCGTACCTGGGCCCTGGAGGGGTTGATGCCTTTATATAGCTGAGCTGTCGTGGGTCTCACAAAACGGTTTCGGGATCTTCGGCCTGAGTAGATGAAATCCATTCCCACCTTAGTTGGGGAGTAACATATTAGTCAATGAAGTCTATCATTACCGCCCAATCCAGGCGGGAAGAGGATAAGGCCTGCCGTTATGCGGCGTGATCTCGGGAGGTTTAGAGTCTGTTGAGAAGCTTTTGGAGTCGATTATGTGTCACTTCGGTTCTTGGGCCCCGAACTGCCTTAGGTGTTGAGGTGCCTCTATACCAAGGTGACTCTTATGCCGAGGTGGCTTTGTACCGATGTGACTTTGTATTGAGGTGATCGAACACCCGAGCTCTGAAAGCTGGTGACTAGGCTCCTCTTGCTGAGTTGTCATCCTACAGGCATATCACATCCACGTGACCTTTACTTACTAGGTCATGCCAAATTACCCCTCATCAATTGCCCTCCACTCCTCGTGCCTAGACCTGTTCATGGGCCGGGTGGCCCGACGGGCCGGCCCGGCCCCCAGACGGGCTTGAACATGTTTATAGGCCCGCGGGATTAAATTCGGGCCAAAAAGCCCAGCCTGCAATAAATTCGAGTCGGGCTCAGGTTTTGTCAAAATAGCCCGGCCCGAGCCTGGCCCGACCCGACCTAAAATTATACTTAAAATGGGTTATGTGGTTATGTCCATTTGAATAAATTTATTGATTTAAGAATGTAAAACTGTGTTTTAAAACGTAAAAGAAAGGGAAAAAAACCATCTGTAGGCCCATTGTTCATTTAAATAGGAAAAAAAAACCATTTGAATTTTTAATTCTAATTTGAATAGGGAAAATTGTAATTTTTTTTATTAGGTCGGGCTTTGGGCTTGGGCTCGGGCTTTTTATCAAGGCCGGGCTCGGCCCCAAGTTATAGGCCCATTGGTCGGGTCAGGCTCGGGCTCGGGCTAGGCTATTTTGACAAAACCCGAGCCCGACCCGACTCATGAATAGTCGTGCCAGGTGTCCTGACCCGGCACGGGGAGTTCATGATGAGCCCAAGTGGATTTGGCATGAAGTCTAGGTGATATGGAGGGCGGACCTTTAGTTGGACCTATTCAACCGTTTGGCTCAACCAGGAAGTGACATAAATCACATATTAGGTATGTGCGGACGTCAAGCCGATTATAAATTCCACGGACATCAAAGCATGTGCTAAACTGATTTCCCCGGATATATTGGTTCTAAATAGGGTCCGAAGGGCCCATTTTTTTCGCCACAAAATCACGAATCCAAAGTCTTTGAGGTCGCACTCAAGTATCCCTGATCGATGTCAGCTACTCCTGAGTCCGAGGTCGTCTTACTTTCTTCGCTCTTCTTTTGGTGAGTTTGTCTTCCTTTGCTTTCGATTTCGTTGTCCTTTCCATTAGTATGTCTAGTCTTAGCTTAGATATTCTTCTAGATGGGAGCGGTGAGTCCGCTGAGGCCGAGGTGGGTACCTCGGCACAGACCATAGAGCCTCATCCTGCCGAGGTGGGCACTTCAGCACAAGATGTGGACTTTAATTCGTCTGAGGCATACTCACCTCGGCGAGAGTGAGAAACCTCTAGCAAGTCGGCCTCCACCTTACACCGAGGTCGCCTACCAGACAACTTTGGTCCGTCTACAATGACAACGGGCAGGCTCCTATCTTTAGTAGCTCGGTACAGACTTTCCAATGACTTTGTATATAGTATTCCCTTATGCAACTTTCATTAGAATCACGGTCATGACGAGATCATGGTCTTCGAGGAGCAGCTCGTAGTCGGGTTACGTCTTCCACTCCACCCTTTCATAGTCGAAGTCGTTAAGTTTTTGGACATTGCCATAGACCAGCTACACCCGAACTCCATCCGTAACATTGTAGGTACCATTTCCCTTTTCCACGATTACAACCGACCTTTATAATTTGACATCTTCTCCTCGATCCTTTCCATCAAGAAGAACTCGGCCTGTGTTCTACCCGAGCACAGGCGAAGTTACTATATGTCTTCTCGCCCCGGGTACAAGCTACTGCACGAGCTCCCTAACAAAGTCCTGACCTGGAAGAGACGCTCCTTCGTGGTCCATAACACCGAGCGGTGTCCCTTCTTGACTCACTAAGAGGGCAGCCATCTAGGACCCTGGCGTCAGATTAGACCCAAAGACAAGGAGAAACTCACACAAGCCGGTCTAAGCCCTCCTAGTAGGTCGCCAACTATTGTACCTTATTCTCTTTGTTTGTTTTACTTTGATGTTGCATCTAACTCGGTTCGTTATCCTTTTGCAGCTACCATGGATGACATCCTCGCCAACGAGCTCTTCGGGAAAATGCAAAAGGGGAAGAAGAAGAAGAGGGCCTCCAAGAAGACTCACCTCTACACCGAGACCACCACCTCTGACATTGGCACCTCCGTCCCCGAGCACCCTCCAGTCGCCAAACAACCTCCCATGATTGACTTGGTTGAGGAGGGCCAAGACAAGGCTACTCCGCCTCGCATGCCTAAGGAGACCACATTATCTGAGCCTTAGCCCATGTAGGCGACCACCACTCCATTGAGTAACGATACTTCTGCTTAGAGCATACTGACTCCGAAGTTCGTCCTCCTCAAAAGCAAGGATGTGGTATTCGTCGAGGTGGTAGCTTGTTGGGCTGACTTACCGGTCGCTCAACTCGGGGCTAGAGTGGCCACACACTGCATGGTGGTAGGTATTCTATTCTTTGGGTTGCTTTATACTTAGATTTTTCTTCATACTTACACTTGTTTCCTTGTTTTGGCAAGTGAACTCCTCGATCCATGCTTTGGCCTACCAATTCGAGGTTAACTTAAAGTGAGCCCTCGAAGTTGAGGAGTCCTCCCGAAGTGCCCACTCCGAGCTCAACTTAGCTCGTAGTGGGATCAACCAGCTGAAAAACGATGCGCGAGCCAAGAAGGAGCTCTTAACTCTGTTGATTGCAAAGAAGGAGCTTGAAATAGAGAAGAACCAGTTTGAGGAGCACGAAGTGGCCCTGAAGAGAGAGAACGAGAACCTCGAGGTGCTTGTAGTAGACTGAAATTCTCCTTCAAGCTATGGAGGACGCCAAGGCCAAGGTTGTCGAGGATCATAAGTCTTCGGCAGAGTACCATGAGAAGATGGTTGAGGTTGGTGAGGTCGCTCCGATGCTTA
The DNA here is from genome assembly GCF_055504915.1 of Nelumbo nucifera. NCBI lineage: Eukaryota > Viridiplantae > Streptophyta > Magnoliopsida > Proteales > Nelumbonaceae > Nelumbo > Nelumbo nucifera. The sequence continues at coordinate 138,503,950 of NC_142649.1, read as the reverse complement.
AGTTATTATTCTATTCTGGTTGTGGTTGCAAGCTAAAAGCTTGAATGCTAGAGAGCTTGAATGTAAGTAATTGCGCATACGTGGGCCCTAGAAGGGTTGATGCCTTTATATAGCTGAGCTGCCATCGGTCTCATGAAACGGTTCCGAGATCTTTAGCCTGAGTAGATGAGATCTTCTCCCGCTTTAGCCGGGGAGTAACGTATCAGTCAATGAAGTCTATCGTTACCCTCGATCCAGGCGGGGAGAGGATAAGGCCTGCCATTTACACGACATGATCTTGGGAGGTTCGGAGTCCACTGAGAAGCTTCTGGAGTCGATTATGTGTCACTTTGATTCCTGGACCCCGAATTGCCTTAGGTGCCGAAGTGACTCTATATCGAGGTGACTCTTATGCCGAGGTGGCTTTGTACCAAGGTGACTCGGTGCCAAGATTACTTTATACCGAGGTAACTCTATATGCCGAGGTGACTTTGTATTGAGATGACTGAACACTCGAGTTCACTGCTGATTAGACTCCTCTTATTGAATTATCATCCTATGGGTAGATCACATTCACATAACCTTTATTTAATAGGTCGTGCCAAATTACCCCTCATCCCAACATACGGAAGTCATTTTTAGCTTATTGAATTTCTATGAACCCTTAATTAGGAGGAGGACAATTGATGTTTGTAAATTATTAAATTAACCACATATCACATATGGATGAGGTGACCTTAATTATTTGAATCCTGGTTCAAATTATTTGGACATTTGATAGATATAAATTGCAGTGCAGCCACTTTGTGCATTTAATTAATAGTAAAAAAAAAAAGAAACATTTGGTAATGGCCTCTAATCTCTATGACATGTATTTGCTTGCACAGAATCGTTCATTGTTGGCCTTGGGCCACTTGAAATTTAAGAGAATGATTGGGAAATTAAATTTGAGGGTAGAAGGTAAAGTTTTTATGTTAAATGAATTAAATGGAAGAACATATGGAACCTCTTGGACCCATACAACGTTGTGTCAGATAGAAGAATCCTGGGTCAATTATTGTACTGGCACTCCTTAACTTTCTTGCTTGACGTTGAAAATTGTGTCAAGTATTCAAATTTGGTGTGAAAACCTATAGCTTTCTATGTATATCTTCTACTCTTGCTGAACATATAACCTATTTCAAAATTCAAATACACGTGGAGGTTCCAACAATAAAAGATACCAATGCATAATTAATTAATCAGAAACTAAGTCCACTCTTCTATATTTAACTTTCTATCACTCTATCAATAATTTAAAAGATTTCTATCATCTTCAAAGCATTGTGCGATATTCAGTTTTTGATTGCCGCCATTATATTTATATTGAAGTAGTTTTCCAATCAAATTCAGCTTTCAAGATCAACTGTCTAATTCATGTGTTGGCATCAAAGACTTTAGACTGCCCAAGTGACATTCCAAGAATAAGACTTGCAGTAACGTGCCCTCTCAGTGTAGGGCATTAATGTGCCAAAAATCAACCATACACATGCACCATTTATGTGGCATATCTAACCCTTAATCATGGCCTTTAAAATTACATTGAAGATCTAAATTGTATCGATATGGGTCATCCAAATCATGAACTAAGATCAACTATATTATCAATTTTTTTAACCAAAATTTAGTGGAAAAGAGTTGAATTATTTGGGCAGAAAATGTGCAATAATTTCCTTTTATTCCAGAAGGTTTATATTTTGATTTTTTCGTTCACTCCAAAATAAGAACAGGTTGTACCATATCGTCATCGCCATTGGCTCTCTCTCTCTTTCTCTCTCTCTATATATTATATTGGCTTTCTAAGCATCATCCTTGAAGCACGTAAGAAAAACGTTGCAACTGTCATAGGTAAGGCACAATGTGAATGGCAATATTTAGTAGAAATAAAATAATAGCACGGTGGATATCATTTGCAGCAGTGCTGCTGCTGTATCTGTATCAAAATTAGAGTCTGGTTGGTAGTCAGAATTGGAATTAGAATCCTTCAGAATTGGAATAGGAATGGTCCATTTCTATAGTTTGTTTGGTTCAGATAGGAATGAAAATGAGAATTAAAATTCACAGGAATGGGATTTCATTCCTAAGAAAGGGGCAAAGAAAGGCCATTCCTTCAAATTGAAGAATACCATTCCAGTAGAAATGAGAATGAAATTCCAATTCCGCCCAACCAAACAGTTGGAATCAGAATAATCCATTTGATTCCAGACCAAAAACTTGCCAAAAAGTGTGCTTAATTATATCCGACTAATTGCTCTTTTGGGGGGGACAGAATATGGGGTGACCATGACGGCTTACAAACCAACCTCCTAATTAATTACTTTTGGAAGCAGACAAATTAATTTACCTATGCCATGTATGCCCCAGGTTCCATGTGACGTGGAACCATGTTAATGGGTCTTTAATTTACATATGATTCAGTTAATATATATGAAACCCTTTGCCATGCACATGTTTGCTGGTTTTGGCTTGAAACCCCTTTCTAACTGTTTGTATTTACATTTTTTTCCATTTTTTGGATATTTAATTAACTTAATTGGAGTAAATACGTATAAAAGGGTCTATATATTAAGTTCCTTCACACTTAACCCTTTTAGTAATTTTTCTTCCTTACTTCCTTTGAAGAAAAAATAAAATAATTAAAGTTTTTCTGTTTGGTATATATTAAGTCTGATTTCTATAACTTTGGTGGATTATTAATAACTGCATAACTTACGATATTAGTTCCATAATTGATCAATATCGGTTTTGTTCAATTAATCACCATTTCTATCCGGTCACAGTATGTGCTTGCCTGATAAGGTTATCAAATAGAGAGTTAATATATAATTAATTCATTTGGTGGATCAATTACCTCATCTATGTAAAAAGAGGGCCCGCATGGGATGAAGCACAGAAGATGGGGAAGAATTGAGCTACTCCACTTGGAGTAATTCCACGTGCCTGCTATCAGCCTATCACCCTATATATTAGCTATTTCTTTCGTTGACCATAATAACGGAGTCTTGTCTCTCGCCAAAAATTCCATGCCGATCGAAGATGGTTAAACAAATATTAGTTGCACCTTCCAGGAGGGACCCCGGCAGCACCCTGAAAACGATGGCGTTCTAAATACTTTGAAACACGTTTTTGATGGCATCCTACTCTCTCTCTCTCTCTATCTCTATCTATATATATATAAATAAACTTTCTCTTGGACGAAGAAGAGATTGAGCATTCGAGCTTGGAGAACCCGGATATATCTTGGACTTGGAGATACTCTTGTCGGTGTTCTCGGAGATGGCGAAGACTGGTTATTGTGAGAAAACGGGACTGAAGAAAGGAACATGGACTCCGGAGGAAGATATGAAATTAACAGCTTATATTAAGCGATATGGCCATTGGAACTGGCGTGAGCTTCCGAGATTTGCAGGTAGGAGAACATGTAATTTTATTAAAGAAGATCCATCTTTTAACCAATTAGGATAATTCATCTTAGGAAGCTTGTCTTGGGTTTCGTTTTACAGGCTTTAATTTACAGGCCTCGAACTCGATTAGATTATACTCTCTTTCTTTGATAATACAGACAATCAGTCATTCAGTCCTCCCTTTTACTTTGGTTGATCAATGAAATTTTGCCACCTCTGTGAGAAGATATATAATATGGGTCTATGAATTACTTGGTGCATTATTAGATTCTTCTTCCGAATCGGCGAAAGATTTTTTTTTTTCCAGTATATATATGCTCCCTACATAACATGTATTTCCCTGAGTGAAAGTTTCAAAGAATCCAGTGTCTTAGAACAGGTGCTATATGATCAGTTGGTTTAATTGTAATATCGATCGTCGTATTTGTAATACTCCTCTCTGTTCTGATTATTACTACCTTTCATTCATTGCTTATCATTCAATTTGTTTTGTTTCTGCAGGTTTAGCAAGATGTGGGAAGAGTTGCAGACTGCGATGGGTTAACTACCTGCGACCCGATATCAAACGAGGTCATTTCAGCCCAGAGGAAGACGAAATCATCATGAAAATGCATGCATCCCTGGGTAATAGGTAAGAAGACCTGATAAAAATATAGTTATCCGGTCGAATATCGATTTTCATTTACATTTGTCATAATTAAGCGTTAGATTAATGTTGAAAATCTTGTCTTCGTTATTTGCATGCAGATGGACAAGGATTGCCACCAAACTTCCAGGAAGAACAGATAATGAAATCAAGAACCACTGGCACACCAACCTAAAGAAACGATTGAATCGAGAACCTACTACAGCCTCATCAAATGACAAAATGCACCACAATGAGGAACTATCCGAATGCAAAAGCGAAGGTAATAATAATACAAAAGAATCGGAACCTGGGACCTGTCTTTCAGATGATCCTATGGACGAAATAAGAAGCTCACCATCAACTTCGCAACAGTCTTTCGGTGATTTATCTTCCCCGAGCATTGACTACTCCTCAGTTATAACTGACACAAACTGGTCCAAAGCTGCTGATAATGTCGCTTCACCAGAAAATTTTGCAGAACCTGTTTGCAGCTTCTGGACAGAACCACTTTTGGCAGGAAATTCCTACATCCATGAAGATTTTCTGGAGACTACGGCAGACCCACTTATGTTTCCACTTTCTCTAATCTCCTTTGGAGACCCTTTTTGTGGATATGAAGGTTTCTACAATGACGATAACTTTGATGTCTTCAACCAATTATTCTAATTAAGTCAACTGCGAAACGATGATAGTTGATTTTCTGCTTCGAGATGTTTTGTAGTGGGAGTGTTAATGGACTTCTTTGTCTCTTAGTTTTAGGTAGAGTGGAAGCACTTAAAAGCATATATGAAGCTGGTAGCCTGAATCTTTAACATAAAATTTGTATTGGAATCTAAGCATGCATGGCTTTTACTCTTGCAAGTCACTAGATTAATTTAGGTTGTGTTTGGTATCATTGTCACTTCTAATAATGTTTTGTGTTGGTCAATACAAATTTTTGAGAAATTGTCTAGTTACATCATATCATATAACCACTTGGCATTGGATTAGTTGTTAGCATTTACAGTAGAAATTAACACTAAATTTGATGTTTTCCAAAGGATAACAATGATACCCAATATTGTATTTATAACTTTAATCATTTGTGGTAGAAAAAAAAATTCTCACAAAATTTGTATTGACCAACCTAAAACATTGCAAGTAGAAGTGACAATGATACCAAACACAGCCTTAATCTCTCCCAGTTATTTCTTTACAAAATATTGTCCAAAAAGCTAGTTAAGCAATGATGGGCTTGATAGCATTCCAAGTGTCATCAAAGATTTCAGACAAACATTTTATGTAGAGTAATATGAAAGCATATTAGTCTTCGAGCAAAGTCTGTTAGTTCGAACAGTAGAAATTGACTCAACGAACTGAATTGATGAGTATTTGCTGAGATGAGAGTACATAGGACCATTAAAGATAAGACATCAAGAGTTTAAGATTAACAAGAAAAATAAGATGGTCCAAAATAAAATACAACAGTTAGTCCAACAAATTACCTTGGTAGATTAGACTCCGATATATCTCCAACACACCCCCCTCAAGCTGAATTGTGTGATGTGAACTTTGAACCATAGAAGTGCAAATCATGGTGTGGGAAGAGGTTTCATCAGAATATTGGCAAAATCAGGTGAAGGAAAGAACCGAATGTGCAACTGCTTATGGGGAGACATAGATCCCTTAGAAAATGAAAGTCAACTTCGACATCCTTGATGCGAGCATGAAACACCAAGTGTGTGGCAAGATGAGTAGCACCAAGATTGTTACACTAGATAACAGGAACTGAAGGAGTAAAACCCAAGTTAGAAAGTAGAGACTTGATCCATAGGAGCTCCATAACAAATTAGAAAGGGACCTGAACTCTGAATTAGTACTACAGCGCAATGGTGAGCTGCTTCTTAGAGATCCAGCTAATGAGATTATCACCCAAGAAACTGGCAAGTTTGCTTGTAGAGCGATTATCACCAAGGCAACTAGCCCAGTCAACATCTGTAAATGCATTCAACTATAAAGAAGAGAAGGGAGAGAAATGCAACCCATAGTCAAGAGTACACTTCAAATAATGAAGTATGCGTTTAACAACTCACAATGTTCCTTAGTTGGCTATTGAAGAAACTAATACACCTTAGGGAGATATCAGGTCGAGTGAGGGTAATATATTGGGGAGCACAAACCACACTTGTGTATTTAAAAGGGTCAAGAAGAGGACCACTAGAGGTCTTACTAAGTCGGGCAAAGGCCACCAAATGAGAAGAATAAGTCTTAGCACCATCCAATTTGGTACACTGAAGTAAATTGATTATATAACACTATAAGATAAATGGAGACCAGAAGAGCTACAATGGGCCTCTATTCCTGGGAAACAATGTAAGGTGTCCCAAGGCTTTTAGAGGAAATACTAAGGAAAGGCTCAAGAGAAGAGAATAATGGAAGCAAAGGACGTGCGGGTGACAATGACATCATCTACATAGTGGGGAAAATCCGATAAGAGTACCAAGCTCTTAGGGGTTAACGAAGCTGATATAAAGCGTTGTATAGTTTGCAGACATGGTGGGGAAATCCAAGTGCTCAAAACCTTTCAGTTGATGTACATAAACGTCTTCATCAAGAAATCCATATAAAAAGGCATTATTAATGTCTAGTTTCCATAAGTCCATTCCTGGGAGTGGCCAGAGCAAGGATAATATGAACAATTGTTGGTTTAGCGGCAGGACTAAATCAATCCCAAGAATTTGATTAACACCTTGAGCAACCAATATGGCCTTATAGTGGTCAAGAAAGCATCAGACATCCTCTTAATCTTATAGACTCACTTTATGCCAATAATATTCATAGAATAATTGTGCAGAACCAACTCCCATGTTCCATTAGATACCAAGGCATCAAATTCAAGTTGCATAGCAGAATGCCAGTGTGAGGACTTTATAGCTTCAAAGTAAGAATGAGGCTCCATTCTGATAGAGGAGAGTGTTGTCCATTGATCTTGTTATCATGAAGTGTTGACGATTAGGTGGTAGGACAACTGGAGTACAAGCAAGTAGATCATCCATAGTGTGAAAACAAGGAGCATAGATAGTGAGTTATGAAGACTCAGTAGTAGTTATAGGTGGTGAGGTAGAGTGCACATCATAAGTAGAAGAAGATTCAACTAGATACACCCTAGTTAGTGGTGAAGCCGTAGTAACACCATTAAGTAATGAGGGAAAAAATAAGTATGTACCAATCGAAGTATTCCGTGATGAAGAAGAAGATGGAGTTGGAATGCTAGGAAATAAACTTTCATCAAACATAAAATGACGACCAACAAATTCATGGCTAGAGGACACATGTAGACATCTATAGCCCTTGTGCAAACTACTATAACCAATAAAAATGCATTACAAATATTGAAACTAAAACTTTTTTGCATTGTATGGTTTCATCAATGAGTAACAATCACAACCAAAACATCTCAACATACAATAATCCGACTCTCATTTAAATAATTTTTAAAAAGGAGAAGAACCTTGTAATGATGGAAAAGTAGCTGATTTATCAAGTAAATGACAGTCTCTTAGCTTCATCTACCTAGAAGAAAGAAAAAAAAGAGTTTAGAGGAGGCCAATAGAGAAAAGGTTAACTACATTACATGTCTATGCTTGCGTTCAACTATACCATTCTGCTCATGTGTGTGAGAGCAAGATAATCTATGAATAATCCGTTGAGAATGAAGATAATAAGAGATATTATGATACTCTCCACTCCAATAAGATTGAAAAGAGCAGATTTTGGCATTGAACAAGGTTTCAACATGGCGCTCAAAGCATAAGAAGATATCCAAGAGAATTTCAAAAAACATTAAGAAACAATGCATAATAACAAAAACCTTTGTTAGACTTAACTGGGGAAGATCTCTAAACATCAAAAAAATACTAACTCTAGTGGACTCTGAGACTTATATGAAGAAGGCTGTAATGACAACCTATGACTCTTAACATTTGGCATGACTCACAAACTGAAAACTAAAACTAGATAACTTACTAGAATAAGGTAAACCATATTTAGAGATCACTTGTTGAACTCTATATGGAGAGTTGCATGACCAAGACATTAATGCCACCCGTAGAATAAGGTAAATCACACTTAGAGCATAAGGCTCAATTGATGATGAATGCATAATTGCAACAGCTAATGGAAAGAGATAGAAAGAAAAGATCATTATCCTTAGTCAATCTACTTACAAAAAACAAATTTTTGCAAATAGAAAGAACATGACAAATTTCTCCGATTGAAAATTAAAGAATAACCACTACATACCTTGTCCATTTCTTACTTTCACATAGTTCGGCCCTAAATATTCAAGCCATTATATTAAGCCACAGGTTCATTGTTGGTACCATTATTTAATCCAAAAACATACCTTGCCTTTCTATAGGTTAGTGCACCATGTCCAAATTTGTTACAGATTTGATAGATGACAAATTGTGCCTTACCATGTCCACCATTAAAGAATTGTTACTGGTTATTAAAACTTTATTGTGGTTTAAAATTCTAGCCTCTCACATGACCACAACCATGATTAATCAAACAAATTCTAGAGCTTATGATTCTGCTAATACCCCCCATGTTTTGTTGAAAACCCATATCATTTTTTACCTTCACACTAGTTAGATTTGTAGCAGGAGAAGTATTTGAATCAAATAGATAATGCCATTGTTCTTCTAGCTAATTCTCATGATCATATATATATATATATATATATATACACACACGCTAAATCGCTAAATTAGATTTGAGTAGTGGCTCAAAAATAGCTGAAAGACTATTAGTTATCGATTTTGCCTTTTGAAAATAAGTGGCTGTAGTTAATGAACCCTTTTTAACTCTGCAACTACCTTCTAAGTTGTAAAATTCGAGATCTAGAATGTGTGGAATAAGATTTAGAAAGGGTGCACCATTCCTTAGCTAAAGTAGAAAGCCCTACATGCAACTTGGGCCACTACACCTTCTATAAGAGATGAAATCAGTCAACTTAAAACCAACTTATCAAGATCATACCACTTCCAATATTTTGGATTTTCTATGGTTCCATTGCTCATCGGATTGGGTATCTCCTCTGGTGGAGCCTTCTTCTTTCCTTCTACAAAGTCCATAAGATGATGATGACATGAGATTGAAAGAAACTGAGCACACCATAGAAGATAGTTGTCACTACCCAGTGATAGGTAAATAATGTGTTACATTTTGGATCGGAGGAATTGTCGAAGTAGAGGCCTATGTACCAGTATTGTTGTTAACACCAATGTTGGTCCCACTAGGATTGTTTTCCTGAGTTTGTTGGTTCTCCATTGGCTTTGGTACCATGTTCGAGCTGTAGAAAGAAAACTCAATGAACTAAATTGATGAATATTCAAAGAGATGAAAGACCACAGAGCCTCATGTATTTATAGATGTAGAATGCAAGTGCTTTGGATTACATAGGACTATCTTAACATGTTTAATATAAATATAGGAAAAACAAGAAGATAGTCCTAGATAGAATACAATAGTTAGTCTAACAAATTATCTTAACATGTTAGACTCCGATATATCTCCAATAGTGTTCAAGTTGATCCTAAACATCCTAATTTCTTGATAACAAGACTTTTTTCTTTTAATTTTCTTAGATACTTGTTTAATGTCCCATGAGAAAAGTTTGTGTTTAATCAGGCAGTTTTTCCCATCTTTCTTTTGGAGTGTTTTACTTTTATCTTCGACGTTTGTGTCTTATTGAAGGGTAAGGATCTTTGTCTCACATGATATTCTTTTGTTGGCATTGGTTGAATAGTTTTTTATATTCATTGTAACTCTTTTTCCTTTTAATAAAATTTTTATTTACTATGTCGAAAAAGTGGCGTTTCATGTCAGTTGATTATTAGGATCAAATAACAAAGGTAGTGTCTGTAGAACCACATTGACAATAAGAAAAAAGAAAAGTTATGAAAATTGTCTAACCGAGGGGGGGGGGGAGAGCATATATGTTGCATTTGCATATTTCTAGTGTTTAAGACTCGATCCAGACCAGAGCAAACCGTTAAATGATGGTTTTGGTGGGTTGGTTGAGCAAACCGAGCTATTAACTGGTAAAATCAGGACTTGGAGAACATTTCGGTTTTTACTCTGGTTTGAGTCTTAAAGCATTGATTAAGGTCTCATGTAACAAGTCATAGTAGATTTTTATTTTCTGATGAGAGATGTCGGGTCAGAAGTCATACATAAACCCAAAACTTAATCCTAAATTTAAGCCCTAAACCCTAAATTCTACATCTTAAACCCTAATATTAACATATATAGGGCATTTGGTTGGATACATTCCTCTGACTAGGCAAGAGCCATTTTTTCCCTCGTATAAAACAACTATAATGAAATATGAAAGCAAAATAATCCCATATAACTTAACAAAATCTTAGAAATATAATGGGACAACTTCATGGAATTAGATTAAACAATTAAACATCTAGTTTTTACATATGAAATAAATCACCTATTCGATACTTATATGGATCTCTGAAACCCAGGCTCCATTCTTTGCTTGTTGGGTTTTGTTTGTGACTACAAGAACTAGTTATAGTTGGTAAAAATGGAGGATATATATGATTGGGTGCCCATGTATATGTACACATATTACCAAATTCAGAAAATCTTGTAAGCTGGCACTTGTACTCATTAGAAATACAAGAAGGAATCATTAATCCATTGATAAAATTTTGTCTTTGTGAGAGATACATTCTTACCAAGCTTAGTTAAGCTTTTGGGTTGAAGGTACAACAATTCCCTAATGAGTGAGTTAGTGATCGGTGGTGTAACCAGAAACATGTCATTAACCACTTCGGAACAGCAGTTTAAATATTTATAAATTTTTTCGATTCTCAAACAACTACTGACGTAGTAAAATGATGAAAATGGGTCGTATCCATAAGGAAGCGAGAGAAAAATTAATACGTACTCAAATCCAGACAAGAGACACAAGAGAGAAGTGTAGAAATATAAAAATTAATTAATTAAACTGAAAAAAAAGATAGAATTCGAACATTGCAGAAATTAAAAGTGCAAAAAATAAATAAATGAAGGAAACAAAATAAAAAATCTATAATCCGATCAGAGGTAGTAGTCTCCAGATCTCTCCTTCGACCCTCGAACTTCTTGAGCTAGACCTTCTGTCTTACCTAGTCGAATTCCAGATCTGTAGAAAAGAAAACGGAGATCAAACAGAATGAAAATAAATTTCAGAAAGGAAATAACGAAATTGGAATTGAAAGAACCAAAATCGAATCTAAGACTAATGGTTGGGATTCGAATCCAGAGGTGGTAGTAGTGGCTTTGGTGAACTGCAAGTAGGAACCCCTCCTCTTGCCTGAACGTCCTCCTCTACCTCTACCCTTGAACTTCTCAATATCAGCCTTCTATCTTACTTGGGGGCAGAATCCAACCCTTTCTCATGAGCTCTTGGGTCCTTTTTATAGAGAATGGTGGACACAACTGGGATTAGAGAGAAAGAGGGGGGTGGTAGCTACGTTTTAGCAAAGTTATGGGCGCCCTAGGGTTTCTAATAAAGGATTATGATGATTCTGGGGTGATCCTAAGGCTGAGAAGAAAAGAAGAGAGTGCCCAATATTATGTAAGGCTGAGATTTGGGCGCCTAGAAATGAATGGAGGAGATTGAGGTGCCTAGGGTTAAAAGGTGGAGATTAAAAAAGGTGGGTGGCACCCTAGAGTGGATGGTTGAAATAGAAGATGGAATGGAAGGCTAAGATCTAGTGGTTAGGGGCTGAATGGTGAGGATTAGCAGTTAGGTGGCACCCTAGGGTTTAAAAGCTACAAAAAGAGTGCCCTAGAATGAATGGTGGAGATTAGAAAGAGTGGAGGGTGGAGATTAAACAATTGGGAGCGGCTAGGGTTTGCTAAGGAAGAAAAGAATAGGTTAAAAGGCACCCTAGGGTTTGCTAAGGAGAGGGGAGCATGCTAATACAGTAGAAGAGGCGCCAAACTAGGTTTAGCAGATAGGGGGCGCCCTCTTGCTCTCAGTTTTTCACAAAAACACCCCTCTCTCAGTTGGACTTCACACTAGCTTCCCAAAAACTACAACTCAACCATTAAACCTTCTTAGTTTTGCACAAAATTTGTACAGAGACCCTTAGAGGTCATAACATTAAATTTAACTGGGAAAATGGCATACTTTGACTATTCTAAGGCCGAAAATACCCCTAAAATGATGCCCTTAAGGCATCAAACTACAAAGTTATCAATCAACAACCCCTCAAGGGAAAAAAAAAAACACTCTAAAACCACTATTACTAAAGAGAAGGGAACCTATGGTTTTATTTTCAGAGGCCAAAATGAATCTTTCTAATGATCCATTCCAGTTTGCACTTGTTGGTAAGTGTTCTTATAGACAACTACCTATTGCTAACATTATAGGGTTTTTGGTTGATACTTTTTCCCTAAAGAAAAGTATAGTGGTGGCTACCTTGGTTTCCATGTTCTTTTATGTTTTGAAGATGAATTTGAGTTCCTTAGAGTTTGGATGAAGGATTTTTTTTTTCATTAAAGCTTTTTTTTATTTTATATGTTTAAGTAGATGCTAGGATTAGAGATCGGCTGGAAGCCCTTGTTGTTCCTAATTGGGTCAATTTCCAATTAACCTTTACAATAACATGTATATTCCTTCAATTGCATAGGTGGTGGATAGGGTGCTGAAGGTTGGTATTGAGACCAAGAGGCTTTTGTGAACAACTGTTGCAAGGGTTTGCATTGAACTTGATTTAATAAAAGATAAGCCTTCCAGGGTATGAAAATATTTTACTGTATTTTTCTTGTTGTTTCAAGAATGAGCATGAGGTAGTCTATTGTCGAGTTAAGGCAAAAATGGAAAATAAAGGAAAGGAGACCATCAAAGATATTGGGGTTGTAGCCAAATATGTGAGTGTGCTTAAACAAAACCCTTATATAGTTGCTCTTACAATTAAGAATACTACAGGAAAAGTAAACCTTACGATGAAAGAAATTTATCAAAGAACAAGAAAGGAAATCCCTCTAAGTGTTAACTAGTGTCTCAAGAGCCAAGTAATTTTCCAAGTGCTAATAATAACTCAGATTTTCCTCATGGTGTGGTGAGTTTAGAGTAACCAAAGTATCTTAATCAAGATCCTATTCCTAATGATCAACCTACTTCTCATGGGGACTTATCAGGTGTTTGTGAAGATGACCTTATAAATGGTGCAAATTAAGGCACACTAGCACAAGTCTTGAAACAATGAGAGATAGAATCAACAAAAGGTATTCAACAAAATATTTTTGGGAAGATGACCTTATAACCAATGGTGTAGATTAAGGCACACTAGCACAAGTCTTGAAACAATGAGAGATAGAATCAACAAAAGGTATTCAACAAAATATTTTTAGGGTCATAGGGAAGGAACAAGAAGATCAAATAGAGAAAGGTAATCAAAAGTTTTTGACACAAAATTTCAAGATATGATAGAAACAGAACAAGCAAATAATGAAGAGTGCAAGATGACAAGCCATATTTTCCTTGGTCAAAGGCAAATTATTGGAGTCATAACGATCCAGAGATTGGAACCCATAAGAATATGGACTTTCTTTTTCATAGATCTCGTTGTTACAAAGCCATGGGTGTTCTTGATGATATATGCATTTTGACCTCTACTCATAAATCCACTCTTGTAAAGAAAGTTGATCATGCGAGTGAGAATCCAATCGAAACTGCTATGCCTAAACAGACAAATGTTTCAAATTAGGGTCGGGTAAAAGTAGAAAGCAAGAGGAACAAAAAAATTATATCTAAAATGATGTAGGAGATGTGCCATTTAGAAAATGTTCATAGATCCTCTGACCAACAAAGGCTACCGCCCCCGTTATTCTTAAATTATTTTTGCTCTTTTGTTTTATAGTTTGTTTTCTTTTTGTATCGAGCTTTGACTCATAGTTTTGTTTCAAGAGATAGGTTCCATGACCCCTCCTTATTTTAATTATTTCTTCTTTTTCATTAAAAAACAAATAAAATAAATGATTATATGTATACAAAGATTTTATAGAGATTCGGCCAAACCCTAGCCTATGTCCTCTCCTCAGGAAACCTCCTCAAAATTCCACTAACACCATCTAGGCTTCCAGGTGCTAGTCAAACCTTATAACTTGTAAGGCTTTCGTTTGCTTAGAATACCTAGACTGGTTGAACTTCCAGGTGTCAATCAAACCTGAGTAGTTGACATATGGGTGCCAACCAAACCTTATAATGGTGTTCCTCTCTTGACACTTCAAATACAATAGATATAGAAATATAAGCACAGGTACAAATTGAATGTCTCTTATCAGGATAATAATAACAAATTCAATGCAAACTATATCAAAGCAAGAGAATGCACAATGACCATAAGCTTAAGCCTTTGAAAAGATTGGGTAAATCTTAGTCTAAAACAAATCCAAGGCTACTTAGTTTTTCTCACTATGTACTAATTTAGTTAAAAAAAATCTCTTCTTCTAAATAGAAAAATCTCTTTTTCTCACCATAACAGTCAACTTTTTTTCTACAAGTAGTTATGTAGCACAAGGTAGTAGATGACTACCAAATAGGGAGGAATCTTTTTTCTTGCAATTGACTATTTTTGAGATTTGTTGAGTTTAAGCCCATATAGTGCACTTCATGCATAATATTTACATCAAAACCTAAAATATAATACATTATAGACAATTGGACTTATATGCTTCTTTCTCTTCAACTCTTATTGGCAAACTTCTTCTTCGGAGAGATTCAAGTTGATTTATAGTTGCCCAATGCATTTCAGCCATGCTATACTCCTCATAGAAATTTTTTAAGCATTTTTAGTTTGATGGATACAATTGTACACTTAACATCAATCATTAGTACTTTCAATGAGTTTAAAGAAAATATAAGGCCAACATAAGATCTAACACCAGACCATTTGACTAATAGGTTTTGATACCATGCCAAAAGAATCATTCAATCTAAAAGCTTAAGTTGTTAGGTGAGGTCCTTGAATTGGTATTTTTTCTCTAACACACACCCTCACAGGAAAGCCTATCAAGCTAGAAGTGTGGACAAGCATTTACCCATCAATATCTTGTATTGCAATTTAATTAATTTTAATAAGGACAATAAAGATCAAACACTAGAACATAACATGATCAAATTGGGTCTGATAGATAAGATTAAGATGTTGAGATGGATAATGAAAAAGGGAGGATTTGGAGAGAGAGGGGGGGGGGGGGGGGGGGGGAGGGGGAGACAATAAAATTGGAACCAAATATATTTTTCATAAATGAGGGGTGTAAATTAAAATTTATCTCTGTACATGTTAAATGCTCCATAGGCATATAGCCTAAGAGAAGGTATCGCCCTGTACAATGTTTCACTACTAATAATGGGGCATAATTTGGCCATATATCAATGTTTCACTGGTTAAGTCAGTAATGGTTATTTAGAGTATTGGTTTTATTTAAGGTTTCCACTTTGTTGATTCATTTAAGGCCATTTCTTTTTTCTAACTCATCACTGATTCAACTGATTGGACCATTCAATTCACGACTTGGTCATGTTAGTCAATGACCTACAGATATATGTAGTTAAAACAATGACCTGCTTGACCCAGTCAACAGGTCATAAGTTACAAATACGAAAAAGCTTTAGAGGCCATAACTATTCACCTAGTGGTTAAATTAGGGTGATTTTTTTGTTGATTTTTTATAACATTTCCTGATCTATGCGGGGCAAGGTACCATAACTCCTAGGTCTAATAATTTTTTCAAAAAATCACCTTTTTCTTGTCTTCTCAATCTTTAGTTTTATTTGATAAAAGGTTAAAACTAAAATAAAAAGGGTAAATTGCCGAAACCTCCCCTAAAGTTTTGGACTATTGCTAAAGTCACCCTTGAAATTTGGTAATTGCAATCAGCTCTGTTGAGGGTAATAAGGTGGCTGATGGTTTTGCCAAATTAGCATGCAATCGTGGTGTTGATGAAACTTTCTAGAGCTTCAATGAATTATCTTTAGGGATCCAAAGATTGGTTAGAGATGGCGGGACTGGTTTTCCATTTCTTAGATGTAGATAATTTTATCCCTGTTTTTGAAAGACCATTGGACACAATTCTATTATATGAGCTAGTGGTATTCTTGTATTTTCTTGAGGGATAAGGTATTTATGTCCCCCCACCAATAGACTAGTTTTTGACAATTATTAAAATTTATCGATGGCTACCTCTCTACTAGGAGTAAAGTTTAGGGTTAAAAAAATCACTTCCCCTAAATATTCTAACATAGTTGCAAGTAGACCCCCTTATGAGCATCGGAAAAATTAGCTCACTTGTCACTTGGGCTGGAATTGCAATCGCCACTATCAAGAAAATGAAAAGGAGCTGATGGGACCTTCAGGATTTACATCGGAAATCATTTTTGATTTCTTAGTGACTCCAAAGCTCGAGGCACAGGCTAACTAGTTCGGGTAAGACTTGGATGGGAGAGGGAAGGGGTTAGGCACCCCTCTCCCAGGTCTAATAGGTGGGTCCCACATGGTGCTTTAAGTGAGTATAATCACAAATACATTATTAGTAAAAAGCAACAATGATAAAGAAAGTAACAAACTAACAATATACCAACAAGGAAGATCTATTTAATTTATTTAGTATTTTTTATGTTCTCCTTTTTTATCTTTTTTTTTTATCCAAATCAGAGACTCGCATCCTCCATCATCTCGAAAAGATATTCCCTTCCATACTCACAAACCAATCCCCTTTTGGATATAGGGGCCTGAGCAAAAGGGCGAAAGATTACTCCCTCACCCCTTTTTATTAGAGCCCCCACCTTTGAACTCAGTGGAATGGTTTGATGAGAGAAGAAGTTCAAACCTCTCAAGTCGTTAATTAATCTCATTCAAAATCTACAACTAAGAACGCCTTCTCTAGCTATATTTCACCATTGCTAAACTACAAAGCACCTCAGTTCCCGAAACAGTCCCAATAGGAGTTGCAGTCGATGATTATTAAATCCGTTACCCAGAAAGATGGCAATGTAGTCAAACCGAACGCAAACGGAGTGTATACTGGGCTCATATAGCTACTAAGTGAGACGAAAAAAATAATGCACAACCTGTTGATGATGGGTACATAACATTGGAATGAATGTCGAGACTCAAAGCCAAAAAATTAACCATTTCATCTAGAAACATTCTCAGACTTTAATATAAAAGAATGGAAAGAAAACAAAACAAATATGGACGAGAATCAACATACTTATAATCAGTATTAGTTGCTAATTACTCTAACGATGGTGGCTCTACATGAGCTTCGTCACCAGCTCCGGTAGCTTCCCTTCCCTTCAGATCTCGATCATTTCAAAATAACAGAATGAAAACAAATTGATAAGCTAGACAAAAACAAAAGAAAAGAAAAGCAAATTAACATAGAGCCATATGTGGGTTATACCTTCTATGCTCTAGCATGAACTCGGCCAATGTTGCAATAAAGGACGTAATATGATTTGGTCTGGTGCTCTCCTTCAAATAAGGGTCGTGTAGATCAAAATACCGCCAAAGAAAAAACAAAGCTCATGACAAGAAATGATGGAGGACCAGCTCAACAATCGGCGACAGTTCACGCCTCTCACGCCTAGAGAGTCCTTACGTGATCCAACAAGCCCAGGATAATGTCGACAGCTCACCTTTCCAACCCGCATGGGATGATGGTGGCTATCGGACGGTGGACGTCAAAGTCCAGTTCCTAGTCGTTTTAGTTGTTTTACTTTCCTAGTTATTCTACAAGACTACCAATATGTATTATAAATAGCTCTGTTCAGAATTTAATGAGATACACAAGAGTTTCTTCTATCAATTCTCTCTACTTAGGCTCTACGCCTAGTTCTTTTCGTGAGGCTTCAAGTCCGAACCCAATTCGATCGTCCGGGTGCTTGTGTAGTTAGCCCGGTCGAGTGCGTCACGCTGCGTCAGGTGGTATTAGAGAAGGAGTTCACCCTGTTAGATGACCAATTAAGACGGTAGCAATCACAACCAAACCCGTGACGGAGATCAGGGGTTACAAGCTGTTTGGAGAGTAATCGAAGAGTAGCGAACATCCACCCGTAACATTGAGCAGCATTTGGCAGAGATTGCTAGGCAACTACGGACTTTGTTGCGGGAGGATATTCCAAGGAATAGGGATAACGCATTGCACCAAGCCGGAGGAGACGACCACGATAGGCCAAACATTGATCATATACCCCGGAACCCTATTCTTGATGATGATAGCGACAACGAGCTAGAATTCGGCATTGCTCCAGTTATTTCCGGTGATGGCAGAACCGGTAGAAATTGGCGAAATCCCGACAATTTTAATCACCGTCAGAATAATGATGAATTTAAACTCAAAGTGGATATTCCTACTTTTAGTGGAGATCTGGATATAGAGGGCCTTCTAGATTGGACCACCGAGGTCGATCATTTCTTCGAGTACATGGAGATCCCGGAAGAAAGATGTTAGACAGTTTATGTATGCCCTTAGCTTCAATCTGATTTGATGTACTTTTGTTATTTAGTGGAAATAAATAAAGTGCATGTTTGATTCATGTTGTTTGGTTTAATTCTGTGTAAAACCCTAAAAATGGACATTTATAGAGATTCATGTTAGTTTTAAATGTTCACAGCAGTTGGATAAGTCTGGAGAGATTTATCCTACCAAGGCTGATGCTGGTGTGCCACCAAGTGTTGGGGTGGCCTGTCTCAGCCACCAAGGTAAGACCCGAGGCGCATACAGTATGGGATTACTTGAATCCTTGAACCGGACCAGATTTCCAGTCTTGCCCTGGACCTTGGAGATAGATGGGCAAAACTGGAAAGTTACACCTGACCCCTAGACTCGATTATGACACTTCACTAGGTGCTGGATCAGGCTGCCTTTGATATACCAATCAGTGAGATCTTTAGCGGGGATCAAAACCTGGGTATGTTGGGGCAGTTTGAGAATTCATCTGAGTAGGTGATCATAGTGACAGAATCAGCCACTTTGTCGGACAAAGGGTAATGATCGGGAATGCACTCTCTCTGATGGAAACCAAACTGCCGGCAGTTGATTTCAATCGTTGGAATTTTGTTTTGCAAAATTAATATACTTATTTTTATATGTACGGTTTCAAAATGTTTGCAAATGGTTTTAATTCCCGGGATCCATGTGAGAGGGGAGTGCGGCACTGTTCCTTATAGCCGAGGGAGAGGTCCTCTCTTGTCGGGCAATGCTTGATCATTAAGGGCTGAGAGGTTAAGTGTAAGTCCATTTAGGATAATACCTGATGGGCTAATCTTGCACCTGCCCACAGTCCCTGGGTTTTTATAAGATGGCTTGGCCTAGGGACCACTTAATGTAAGTGTTGGGCCCATAGGGTCCATATGATGGACTCAAGGGGTTCATTGAGTTTTTTAGTGAATTCGGCTGGGCCTTGTATTAAAGGCTGGGCCGAACCCATGTGGCTGGTGTGTAGATCAATGCTTGGGTCCCACGCCATACAAAGAAGCCCAACTGGGCAGCAGATTGGAAAGTAATTAGACACTGAACACTTAATGGGCCAAAAGCCCATTTCGAGGTGGCCTGATATGATCACCCATCCATGGGGCGAATTTGAGATTGAAGTTAGTAAAAGGATTGGGCCTTTAGCCTTATCCACTCTTAGAGACCAAATTCAAATTAGATTTGAATCTGGTAACCTCCTGATAAGATCAGGAGTAACCTAACTCTATCTGTAGATAGGATTAAGATAATCCCCTATCCAAATACTGATTTGGATTGGGATGACTCCTGATTTAGGAGGTTTCTTAATCATGAAGAAAGGAGGAGAAACCCTAACCAATTGAGAAAAAAAACAACAGATTTCGAACCAAGAAAAATCGCAAGAAAGGTTCCTGCGAATTGAGATCAGATCTCATACTCTCTAGAAAAAGAGAAAAACAGTTCAGCCCTTTTCGTTTTTGGAGATCTCCTCCTGCCGCCGCCATCTGCCTTTGCAAGATTAGATCTTTACAGAAAAAGAAAGTCAAGAAATCTATTCTTGACATCAGTCTTGCAAGAAAGATTGAAAAGGATTCAGTGTTTAGTACTTCCAGAGGATTCTTGTGAAGGATCCAGTGTGTAGGACGCACCCTGTTGGTTCTGTTCCATCCACAACTGTGTCATCTTCAGCAGGAACGGA
This sequence comes from Nelumbo nucifera, assembly GCF_055504915.1. Taxonomy (NCBI): domain Eukaryota; kingdom Viridiplantae; phylum Streptophyta; class Magnoliopsida; order Proteales; family Nelumbonaceae; genus Nelumbo; species Nelumbo nucifera. The sequence goes on along the minus strand of NC_142649.1, from coordinate 138,483,690 downwards.
TCTTGGAGCATTCTTTGGGCGTGAACACCAACTTTGGGAGATAGTGCTTCTCCGGATCAGGTATATTCCTCCCATTTAATTTTGGTACAGATCTGGTTTGATTATGGTTCAAGTAGGATCCTTGAATATTGTATTCTAAATTTAGGGAATATGATTCCCAGTTGGGAGAAGGTAGAAAAATTTTTGAAATTCGCCCACCCATTCCGCAACCTTCATGGCATCCATTGGATGGATCCTACCATTCTTTCAGTGGTATCAGAGCCACAGGTTCGAATCTTGAACCAAAAGAAAATCAGATCTGACCCTACGCAGATGGATAGAAGGTGTTCTTTCAAGATTTGCGCAGATTGTTTTCTTTATTTCAAGAAACTGTTTGTTGTTAAGGGCGATTGATCTGAAATTAATTTTATTAAATCCAAAATTTATTTAGAATTGTTCTTTATTTATTTTGATTTAATGGACTGTTCGAACCTGGAGATCGCAGTGCAGATTTGGCGCAGATGGTCTATGCACCCTTTTTTTCTTTTCTATTTATTTATTTCATTTAATTCGGTCTGTAAATATTTTTTTTATTTTTAGACTGAATGTATAGGATTTGATCAAGAATATAATTAATAGAAATAGGATTTCTGTTTTTTTATTAAAAGAAGAAGGAAGAAGAAGGCGGTGCTGGAGATTTGCAGTTGGAGAAATCGCTTTCTGCGATTTGCAGTTTGTGAAACTGCAACCCTTGTGATTAACCTCTGTTTTGCAGGTGGTGCAAACAGTCCATAGATTGATTTGTGATTGTTTGAAATCAAAATTATTAATTTCAGATCTTTCATGAATTAATTCTTGAATTGAAAATCAGTTTTGGATCCTCTCGAACCAGATTGGACCAAAACTGTTTGGACCGAATCTGGGGTTCGAAAGGGACTGTTTTTCAGTCCATATTTCTCACATTTGCTGTTCCAAATCTGATGTTCAATTACAGGGATTAATTCGGCCCACCTGTAAAGCCCAGTTTTAAAGGGTTAAAACTGCAAAAGCCCGTTATTGTGAGATGAGCTGTATGGGCCGAACTGCTATCTGCGATTCAGCCCATACACCTAGTAGACATTAATTGTTAATGACTTAGATTTTAAATGGGCTATTCAATGGGCTTTACAGCAGTTAATTGATTGGATCAATTCCTCCTTTACATGTGATGTTTGGATGTTTGATGTGCTGCGACCATGGGCCATAAGTACTTGGCCCATGAAGATTCGTTAGTGGCTCTTGCGCACACCATGGCTGAATGCACATCATTGCCATGGTGTCCCTCAAGGTCATTGGATGACCCCTCTTTGCTTGGTGGGCCCCACAACCCTAAAAAGGGATGCGTACGGAACCCCTAGCCGATTAAGGCCCACCAGAAATCTGACTTTATGAAAGTCAGTGGGAGCCACTCTGGTTTGACCTAAATTAAAACTAGGGCGTAATTTTGTTCCCTCCTTCAAATATGAATGCATGTGATAGGGAGATCCATATGATGGACTCTCTAAAGGCCTTCTGTCATTAGCACAATGATGGGTCCTTCAGTAATGAGGAAACGCACCATAAAATTGGGCTATCCATTTGCTATTGGATCTATCAGAGTATTTCATAAGATGATAGGGGCGTCATAAACCGATGTGGGAGGGGCTTCACCAGAAAATGGGAACTCTCTCACGGTACCTTGGCGTAACCTGAATATGATGGGTAAGCACTCACTGGACAGAAAGGTTTACCTGAAAATGGCTCTGAACCTTGTCTGACAGAGGCCAAAGGGAAACTCATTTGATGAGTGGATATGATCCGTCATAGAAAGGTGGTGGGGTTATGCAGCTGAAACAGTTGGCTTCACGCACCCCATGTGATTTTCCACATTTCCAGAGACATTTCGTCGTCTCCGTCACTGAGAAAGGAGAGAAATCTCAAAGATGAACAAATGGGAATGGAACATAGATTAAAAGCCATATCTATGTAGGTAACATGAATCAAACTAAGGTTGTGGACTAATGATTTTGCTGTTTTATCAGAAAATGGCAAACGGTCAATTTGCAAAGCTTCTAGACGATAACAAGCTTAAGGGCCCAAACTATGCCGACTGGTACAGAAATCTTATGCTGGTCCTAACTTCCGAAAAGTTAGACAAGGTAGTGAAAAATCCTGCCCCGGAACATCCAGGTGATAGGGCTTCTGAGGCCCGTAGGAGGGACTACCAAGATTGGGAGGATAAGAACTCCCTAGCCCGCTGCTTTGTCATTGCCTCATTAGACAACTCAATACAGAGGCAGTTCGATCAGATCGAACTAGCCAAGGACATATTGGACAGTCTAAGAACAATGTATGAAGAGCAGAACCGTTCTACTCGACAGAAGGTCCTGAAATTGTTCATGACCACGCAGATGACCAAAGGGCAGAAAGTTCATGACCATTGTCTCCACATGATGGGATACATTAATGAACTTGAAGCTCTTGGATCCGGGCTAGATCTTGGCACGCAAGTGGATGCCATCCTAAATTCTTTGCCCTCTTCCTTCAATGCGTTCACAATGAACTACAATATGAATAAGCTGAATGTCAGCGTCCAGGAACTCAGCAATATGTTGCAGAGAGCCGAGGATTTGCTCAAGAAGGATGAGCCTGTGATTATGCTTGCTGAAGCTAACAAATCGGGCAAGAAAAAGAGAAAGGCAAAGAAGCCTCAGAAGAAAGCTACCAAACCTAAGAAGCAGAAGAAGAACAAGACATCTGATGTCTGTCACTTCTGCAAGCAGACCGGCCACTGGAAGAGGAATTGTCCTGCCTACCTGGAATCTAAGAAAGGTAACATCGAAACTTGTGTCATAGAAACTAATATGTTAGTTACTTCTGTGTCCTGGTGTGTTGACTCCGGGGCTTCAACTCATGCGTGTAACTCACTGCAGGGGTTCAAAGTTAGCAGAAGGTTGAGTGAAGGTGAAGTGACATTGTTCTTGGGAACGACTGCAAGTGTTGCAGCTGCGGCAATAGGAACCGTAGAATTAGTTTTTAAAGAAGGAATACTTGTACTTAAAGATTGTCTTTATGTACAGAACTTGAGAAGAAATTTAATTTCTGTTTCAAAACTGTGTGCTGATGGATATACTGCTTATTTTAGTAATATGATTACTGTTAAACGGAATAACAAATTCATCGCATGCGGGGAACTAGAGAACGGTCTCTATGTTCTACATCCTTCTCTGGAAACTAACTTAACTGAAACTACGTCGATCGAAAATCCCAAGAAAAGGAATCGTGATACAGTAAGTCCCACGTGCCTCTGGTATTACCGACTTGGCCATATCGGTATTAACCGAATCACAAGGCTGGTAAAGGATGGTCCTTTGGATTTTCTAACCATAGAAAATCTTCCCACTTGTGAACCTTGCCTTCAAGGTAAGATGTCTAAGCGGCCATTTGACGGTAAGCCTAAAAGATTTGAAGGCACACTTGACCTAATACATACCAATGTATGTGGTTCCCTGAGTGTTAGGACACGGAATCAACATGTGTATTTCATCACCTTTATAGATGATTTTTCACGATATGGTTACGTGTACCTAATGAGACGTAAGTCTGAATCATTTGAAAAGTTCAAAGAGTTCAGGCAGGAAGTCGAGAAACAGTTGGGGAGAGAAATTAAGGCCCTTCGATCAGATCGAGGTAGCGAGTATCTCTCTGACGAATTTAGGGACTACTTAAAGGCCAATGGGATAGTGTCACAATTAGCTCCTCCTGCTACACCTCAACTTAACGGTGTTTCAGAGAGGAGGAATAGGACCTTGTTGGACATGGTCCGGTTGCTTCTCGTGCGCTCACAATTACCCACATCCTTTTGGGGATACGCATTAGAGACTGCTATCCACGTGCTGAATCGGGTTCCAACCAAATCAGTTCCGAAAACTCCATATGAGCTTTGGACCGGAAGGAAGCCAAGTGTAAGACACTTGAAGATTTGGGGTTGTCTTGCACACGTTAAAAGAACAAGTGCGGACAAGTTGGAATCTAAAACCAGCCGTTGCCTGTTTATAGGCTACCCAAAGGATTCGGTGGGTTATCTATGACCCAAGTGAGCAGAAAGTGTTCTGCAGTCGAAACGCCCGATTCTTAGAATCCGATTACATCCTGGACACCCATCGTCAGGAAATAGTTCTTGATGAGGAGAGCTCAGGAGCAGTGGGAGATGTCCCACAAAATCCAGGTAATGACCAACCTAGAAGAACCACCCGGGTATCCAGACCACCAGTCCGATATGGTTATGACCAGGATAGTTACCTGGTGGAAGCCTTGACTAGTAGCATTGTAGCCCCTATCACTGAGTGTTTGAAAAAGGGTAAGTTTCAATGGGGAGAAGAACAAGAGCAAAGTTTTGCTCTCATCAAAGAGAAGTTGTGCACCGCTCCTGTCTTAGCACTGCCAAGCTTTGACAAATTTTTTGAGGTTGAATGTGATGCTAGTGGAGTCAAAATAGGGGCTGTGTTATCACAAGAAAAGAGACCAGTTGCCTTCTTTAGTGAAAAACTATGCAAAGCCAGGAAGAAATGGTCCACTTATGATAAAGAATTTTATGTTGTTGTAAGAGCATTAAAGACCTAGGAACACTATTTGATTGCTAAAGAATTTGTCCTCTACACCGACCATCAAGCTCTTAAGTATTTAAGTAAGCAAAAACAGTTGAGGAGTGATTTGCATGCAAGGTGGTCTGCATTTATTGTAAAGGCTAGACCTTTACATGCCTTTACCTATTCCTACTGCGATTTGGGAAGACTTGTCTATGGATTTCGTGCTAGGCTTACCGAAGACTCCAAGAAACATGGACTCCATCTTTGTGGTTGTTGACCAGTTTTCCAAGATGGCACATTTCCTCCCATGCAAGAAGACCGCGGATGCAACAATGACAGCCAAACTATTCTTCAGGGAGATCGTCCGTTTACATGGGGTGCCTAAGACCATCATGTTGGATCGAGATACGAGGTTCTTAAGTCACTTCTGGATGACCATGTGGAGGCTATTTGACTCATCCTTGAATTTCAGCAGTACAGCTCATCCACAGACTGATGGGCAGACAGAAGTGGTAAACAAACTCTGGGTAACCTGATCCGGAGCATTTGTAGAGAAAGGCCAAAGCAGTGGGACTTTGCCATAGCACAAGCAGAGTTTGCCTACAACGACATAGTTCATAGCTCTACAGGTAGATCCCCATTTTCTATTGTGTACATGAAAGTACCCAACCATGCATTGGACTCGGTGAAGCTTTCCAAGGTACCAGGCCTTAGTACTTCAATAGAGTAGTTAGCCGGACAGATCCAGTCAGTACAGGAGGAAGTACAACAGAAACTTCAGAGGACCAATGCAAAGTGTAAGCTTGCAGCTGACAAGCATCATAGGTACCAGGTGTTTGACGTTGGTGATCATAGCTCTACAGGTAGATCCCCATTTTCTATTGTGTACATGAAAGTACCCAACCATGCATTGGACTTGGTGAAGCTTTCCAAGGTACCAGGCCTTAGTACTTCAATAGAGCAGTTAGCCGGACAGATCCAGTCAGTACAAGAGGAAGTACAACAGAAACTTCAGAGGACCAATCCAAAGTGTAAGCTTGCAGCTGACAGGCGTCATAGGTACCAGGTGTTTGACGTTGGTGATGAAGTCATGGTATTCTTAAGGAAGGAACGCATACCCGTTGGGAAGCATAGCAAGTTACAACCTCGGAAATATGGCCCATACAGGATCCTTAAGAAGATCAATGACAATGCTTACATAGTGGACTTACCAGATCACATGGGTATTTCCAAAACCTTTAATGTTGTTGATCTTCACCGTTATTTATCGGATGTGACACTTGAATATCCTGATCATGACTCGGGGTCGAGTTCTTTCCAAGTGGGGGAGAATGATGGAGAACCAGCTCAACAATCGGCAACAGTTCATGCCTCTCATGCCTAGAGATTCCTTACGTAATCCAACAAGCCCAGGATAATGTCGACAGCTCACCTTTCCAACCCGCATGGGATGATGGTGGCTATCGGACGGTGGACGTCAAGTCCAGTTCCTAGTCACTTTAGTTGTTTTACTTTCCTAGTTATTCTACAAGACTACCAGTATGTATTATAAATTGCTCTGTTCTGAGTTTAATGAGACACACAAGAGTTTCTTCTATCAATTCTCTCTACTTAGGCTCTACACCTAGTTCTTTTCGTAAGGCTTCAAGTCTAAAGCCGACTCGATCATCCGGGTGCTTGCATAGTTAGCCTAGTCGAGTGCGTCACGTTGTGTCAAGAAACCTTTTGTATCAAGTCTCAAGAAACCCCTACGGCATCTTTTACATGTAAAAATGGCAAAAAAGAAAAGAGAGGGGTTGGTGGATTGTTGAGGGAATCTATAGATGATGGGGAGGAGAGGAATACAGGTGATGGTGGGAACAATGACCGAAAAATAGTGAGATGTATGCCGAATAAGTGTGAGAGCAATGGGAAGGTATCGCCACTATAGATTTCTTGTACTTGTCGAACAGATGTTAAACAATGGCGAAATGAAGGATGAAGGGGAGAATGGAAAGAAGGAAAGGGAAAAGATAGAAAGGGAGAGAACGAAGTGAGATTAAGGGTCAAGGATGACTCTAGAGTCGCTGTTCTGCATTTATCTTAAGGAAGAAGATAGTCTACTGTTTTTTCGAATGTTTCTTCATCTCTCCCCTTTTTAGGATGAGCATTCAGCTTTCATAAAAGGGGCTGGGTCATATTCATAATTTTATTAGGCCCAAGTGGCCATTTAGTAATTTCGAGCAAGTTTAGGGTATTTTTGTAATTTTAGGAAATTTGAGTTAAACTAGGTCCAGGGAGCTAAATAGGGGTTCTTTGATGGATGGTTAGGATTTTTGAGCCAAAAAATGAAGGGTTGAGGTGGGTTTAAACGTGGAGTGGAATCGTGCATGTGCGGACTAGTGAGATTGACTGAAATTAAATCTTTTTAGATTGAAGGCTAAATTAGGGTATTCATGGATGAAATTTCATTGGGTGAGATTTTTGGACATTCTGAGTTGATTGGTGGGTCAGATTGGGCCAAATTGACCTGAATCAAACAGATTTGGAAACGGCTTGATTTGACTAATCTAAAGACTCATAATGGAATCTATGTGTGATTAAGGGGCAAACAAAGACAGTTTTGTGTTGAATTTTCCAAGGTAGGGTTTTTGGGCAATCTGAGGTGATTGGTGAGGTTATATTGAGCCAACTAGGCCCAGATCGGGAAGACTTGGAATCCAATTAATCTGAAGCCTTGAAATGGAATCTAGGTAAAATTGAGGCTAAATGAAGGTGTTTTGGGATGAAATTTCATGTGGATATTTGGAGGTCTCTAGGATCTGATGGTGAGGTCTAGTTAATCTTAGAGGGTCAAGATCATAGGAATTTAGTGAAGTGATGAGAGATCCATCCTATGGACGCCCAAAGATTGCGGAATAAGGGGCGAATTTCAAAAATTTTATCTCTCCCTTCAACTGGGAATCGTATTCCCTATTTAGAAAATCATATTTTCAAGGATCAATCTTGAACCATAAACTGAACCAGATCTGAACCAAAAGGAGTGGGAGAGGATAATACCTGATACGGAGAAATACTATCTCCCAATGGAGGTGTTCACGCCCAAGGAAGGATCCAAAATCAGCTCCCACTGAACATGGCGCAGTGAAGGATGGAGCAGAATCAACAATGTTCTTCAAAAGAACTTGACCCTTCGCAAGAATCAACTGGACGGCTTGTGAGTACAGCTCCAATCAATCTTTTCCCAAAAGATTGAAATCAAGATCCAATCTTGATTGCTCCCAAGAACTGGAGATCGAACTGAAGGAATGGCAATGGCAGGAAGGTGGCGGCAAAAGAGAATTCGCAGTATGTAGGAAATCTCTTTATCTCTCTTTCTTAAAGAGAAGAATGCTATTGATCTTATTGTGTTCTTCAAGGCTGCCGCCCCCTTCCCCTTTTATAATCTTAAAGGGATCAACTCCTAATCAGATTAGGAGTTGCTAATCCAAATCATATTTGGGTTAGAAGTCCCTTAGTGATAAGGGATAATCCTTATCTTATCTGCAGATCAAATCAGTTGTTTCCTAATCTAATTAGGAGGTTTCCAGATCTAAATCTTATTTAGATCTTGGACTCTCTGAGTGGATAGGGTCTAAGCCCAATCCTTTTAGTTGACCCACTTCAGAATTCGCCCCCTTTAAATGACTGATCAAATCAGCCCAGTTCGAAATGGGCTTAAGGCCCATTAAGGTTATGTACTCAAAAAAAACCTTCCAAATTGCTGCCCAGTTGGGCTTCCTTGTATGGCGTGGGACCCAAGCATTGATCTACACATCAGCCACATGGGTTCAGCCCATCCTTTGTTACAAGGCCTGGCCGAATGCACTGCTGAAGACAGTGTACCCCCTGAAACCCATCAAATGAGCTCTATGGGCCCAACACTTACACTAAGTGGTCCCTGGGCCAAGCCACCTTGTAACACCCAGGGACTGTGGGCAGATGCAAGATTAGCCCATCAGGCATTATCCTCAATGGTCTTACACTTAACCTCTCAGCCCATAATGATCATACACTGCCCGACAAGAGAGGACCTCTCCCTCGGCTACAAGGAACAGTGTTGCACTCTCCACTCATATGGATCCCGGGAATTAAAACCTTCTTGCAAACATTTTAGAAACCATATATATACTTTTATATCTTATATAAAATATATTTTGCAAAACAAATCTCAACGGTTGAAATCGGCTGCCGGCAGTCTTGGTTTCCATCAGTGAGAGTGCATCCCCGATCATTACCTTTGTCCGACAAAGGGGCTGATCCTGTCACTATGATCACCCACTCAGATGAATTCTCGGACTGTCCCAACATACCCAGGTTTTGACCCCCGCTAAGGATCTCACTGATTGGTACATCAAAGATAGCCCAATCCGACACCTAGTGCAGTATCATAATCGAGTCTAGGGGTCGGGTGTAACTTTCCAGTTTTGCCCATCAATCTCCAAGGTCCAGGGCAATACTGGAAATCTGGTCCAGTTCAAAGATTCAATTAATCCTACACTGTATGTGCCTAGGGTCTCACCCTGGCAGCTGAGACAGGCCACCCCAACCGACTTGGTGGCACCACAGTGTCAGCCTTGTCAGGATAGGTCTCCCCAGACCGACCCATCGGCTGTGAACATTCTAAACTAACACGAGTCTCATTAAGTGTCCAGTTTAAGGGTATTACACAGAAACATACCAAGGGAACATGAGTCAAATATGTATCTTTATTCATTTACAATAAACTCATAAAGTACATCATTCTGATTAAAGCTAAGGGCATACAAAACTGTCTAACAGCTCCCACTTGCACTTAGGTCCAATCAGGTACTAACCGGAGTCCCATGCTTTCCACGTGTTTCTCAAACACTTTCTGTGATAGTGGCTTTGTCAATGGGTCTGCTACATTTTCCGCTGACGCTACCTTCTGAATCAGGACGTCCCCTCTACCAACAATCTCCCGCAGTACGTGGTACTTCCTCTCGATGTGCTTCGACTTCGAGTGGGCTCGTGGCTCCTTAGCCTGAGCAATGGCTCCATTGTTGTCACACAACAATGGGATGGGTGATGTGCTGGACGGAACAACTCCCAACTCGTGAACGAACTTCTTCATCCACACAGCTTCTTTGGCAGCCTCACTTGCAGCAATGTATTCGGCCTCGGTCGTGGAGTCTGCAGTAGACCCCTGTTTGCTGCTTTTCCAGCAAACAACACACGATCCTATCGTGAAAACATATCCAGATGTAGACTTTCTATCATCTGGGTCTGACTGGAAATCGACATCTCTAAACCCCTGGATCTGTAGTGAGCTGGAGTCGAACACCAGACAAAACTCTTTTGTCCTTCGAAGGTACTTAAGTATGTTTTTCATAGCAGTCCAATGCTCCTGCCCTGGGTTGGCCTGAAATCTGCTTACTACACTCACTGCCTGAGCTATGTCAGGACGAGTGCACAGCATGGCATACATGATGCTCCCTACGGCTGAGGCATAAGGAACGTCTTTCATGCCATCAATCTCCTCAGAAGTCTTGGGAGACATCTTCTTGGAGAGAGTGACTCCGTGCCTGAAAGGAACATTTCCTTTCTTGGAGTTTTCCATGCTGTATCTTTTGACTATTTTGTCAATGTAAGCAGATTGGGATAATCCTATTATCTGCTTCGATCTATCTCTATAGAGTCGAAGACCCAGTATATAGGAGGCTTCTCCAAGATCTTTCATGGAAAATTGCTCCGAAAGCCATACTTTCACCGTAGTTAACATTCCTACATCATTCCCAATGAGTAGAATGTCATCTACATATAGAACCAAGAAGGTAACCTTATCCCCACGGTACTTCCTGTAGACACAGGGTTCATCCGGATTCTGCTCGAAGTCAAACGATTTGACAGCAGAGTTAAAACGGATGTTCCAACTTCTAGAAGCTTGCTTAAGCCCATAAATGGATCTGTTAAGTTTACATACCATGTTTTCCTGACCTGCAGCAATGAAGCCTTGCGGCTGCTGCATATAGATATCTTTAGTAAGATCTCCATTCAGGAATGCAGTTTTGACATCCATCTGCCAAATCTCATAATCATGGTATGCTGCTACAGCTAGCAGGATCCTAATGGATTTAAGCATGGCCACAGGCGAAAAGGTTTCCTCATAATTGATGCCTTCTTTCTGAGTGTACCCTTTCGCCACCAGACGAGCCTTGAAGGTCTCAACTTTACCATCGGGGCCCTTCTTCCTCTTGTAAATCCATTTGCAACCGATTGCCTTTACCCCGGAGGGCGGATCTACTAGAGTCCAGACTCCATTGGTCTCCATTGAGTCCATCTCTGCCCTCATGGCCTCCACCCACTTCTGGGAATCTATGTCCAACATAGCTTCCGCGTAAGTCATGGGATCCTCCTCACTAGTCAAGGTTTCCACTAGGTAACTATCCTGGTCATAACCATAACGGACTGGTGGCCTGGATGCCTGAGTGGATCTTCTAAGTTGGTCACTACCTGGAACTTGTGGGACATCTCCCACTGCTCCTGAGCTCTCCTCATCAAGAACAACTTCCTGAAGATGGGTGTCCAGGATATAGTCGGTTTCCAAGAATTGCGCATTTCGACTGCAGAACACTTTCTACTCACTTGGGTCATAGAAAAGGTAACCTACAGAGCCTTTTGGGTAGCCTACAAATAGGCAACGACTGGTTTTAGATTCCAACTTGTTTGCACTCGTTCTTTTAACGTGTGTTGGACAACCCCAAATCTTTCTGACACTTGGTTTCTTTCCGGTCCAAAGTTCATATGGAGTATTCGAAACCGATTTGGTTGGAACCCGATTCAGCACGTAAACCGCAGTCTCTAATGCGTAACCCGAAAAGGATGTGGGTAACTCTGAGTGTATGAGAAGCGACCGGACCATATCTAATAAGGTCCTATTCCTCCTCTCTGAAACACCGTTAAGTTGTGGTGTAGCAGGAGGAGCTAATTGTGATACTATCCCATTGTCCTTTAAGTAGTCCCTGAATTCGTCAGAGAGATATTCGCCACCTCGATCGGATCGAAGGGCTTTAATTTCTTTCCCTAACTGTTTCTCGACCTCTTGTCTAAACTCTTTGAACTTTTCAAAGGATTCAGACTTGTGTCTCATTAGGTACACGTAACCATATCGTGAAAAATCATCTGTGAAGGTGATGAAATACACGTGTTGATTTCGTGTCCTAACACTCAGGGGACCACATACATCAGTATGTATTAGGTCAAGTGTGCCTGTACATCTTTCAGGCTTACCGTTAAATGGCCGTTTCGTCATCTTGCCTTGTAGGCAAGGCTCACAGGTGGGAAGATCTTCTACAGTTAGAAAATCCAAAGGACCATCCTTTACCAACCTTGTGATTCGGTCAACACCGATGTGGCCAAGTCGGTAATGCCACAGACACGTGGGATTAACTGTATCACGGGCTCTCTTCTTGGGGTTTTCAACTGACGTAGTTTCGGTTATGTTAGTTTCTAGAGAAGGATGTAGAACATAGAGACCGTTCTCCAGTTCCCCGTATGCGATGAATCTGTTGTTTCTTTTAATAGTAATCGTATTACTAAAGAAGACAGAATAACCATCTGCACACAGTTTTGAGACAGAAATCAAATTTCTTCTTAAATTTTGTACATAAAGACAATCTTTCAGTACAATTATTCCTTCTCTAAAATATAATTCCACGGTTCCTATGGCCGCGGCTGCAACAGTTGCAGTAGTCCCCAAGTAGAGTGTGACTTCTCCTTCACTCAGCCTTCTACTTACCTTGAACCCCTGCAGTGAGTTACACGCATGAGTTGAAGCCCTGGAGTCAATACACCAGGACGCAGAAGCTACCAACAAATTGGTTTCTATAACACAAGTTTTGAAATTACCTTTCTTGGATTCCAGGTAGGCAGGACAATTCCTTTTCCAGTGGTCGGTCTTCTTACAAAAATGGCAGGCATCTAATGCCTTGTCCTTCCTCTGTTTCTTGGGTTTGGCAGCCTTTTTCTGGGGCTTTCTCTTCTCCTTCCTTTTCTTGCCCGATTTGCCAGTTTCAACAAGCATGGCAATGGGCTCATCCTTTTTAATCAATTCTTCGGCCCTTTGCAACATATTGCTGAGTTCCTGCAAGCTGATGTTCAGCTTGTTCATGTTGTAATTCATGATGAATGGATTAAAGGATGGAGGCAGAGAGTTGAGAATAGCATCGATCTGAGTTACCAGATCCAGCCCGGATCCAAGAGCCTCCAGTTCGTTGATATAGCCCATCATCCGGAGACAATGGTCGTGAACTTGTTGGCCCTTGGTCATCTGCGCGATCATGAACTGTTTCAAGACCTTCTACCGAGTAGAACGATTCTACTCTTCGTACATTGTCCTAAGACTGTCCAATACGTCCTTAGCTAGTTTGATCTGATCGAACTGCCTCTGAATTGGATTGTCTAAGGAGGCAATGATATAGCAGCGGGCAAGGGAGTTTTTCTCCTCCCATTCTTGGTATTCTCTTCTTCGGGCCTCAGAAGCCCTATCCCCCGGATTGTCTAAGAATTTGGGGTGAATTGTGATTATGGGTTCAGGCGGTGGACCGATAAAAAATTGAGTGCTGACAAATGCTCCTCTTTGTTGTGAGGTAGGAAACTATGAAACAACAAAGACTAAAAGAAGCTCACAAAGATTTTTGTGAAGGGTAGGGTTGGAAGAGGAGAAAGACAAGGGAGGAGGATTTAGACGAAAAGGAGTTCCCGTATAGAATCGCTTCATCATTTCAGGCCATTTTATTCTTGGTAAAGTGGCTTTTCCTAGGTATCAAAAACCTTTAGAATCTAGGTCGATTTTCCTTAAAGGAAAACATCAAAATAAAATCTAATATGAAAAGTATTCATTTTGGGAAAATGACCCCTCCCAGGTATCAAAAACCTTGTAGAATTAGGGTACTTTTGTTGTAGAGGAAAGCATTAAAAGTTAATCAAAACAAAACACTGAAAGCAGTTCAAGAACAGAGTACTTAAGCTTATTGCAAAGTGCAATCACAACATAAATACATATATTCTTTAGAAAATATTTTAAAATCCTTGGTAAAACATTTGAAAACTAGACAGAGGTCTTGTGGTTGATAAAGCATAATTGCTATTTTGATAAGCGAGAGACATCCTTGCATGTAAGAGTAGTCTATGCTTAAAAACTTTGATGAAACACTCGATAAATACAAAAAGAATGCAGAGTGTTATGCTTTCAAATGTGGGATAGATGTCAATGCATGATTAATATGATTCCTTAAGTTACTATTCGCATCTATGCTCCTTAGGGGATGACGGGTAATTTCAATGCAATGGTGAGATCTTAAAAGGTTATGAGATTTCTGGACATGCTGCCATATGCTTAGGAATAAAGGAGGACCTTCCATCAAGATTTTCATTGCCCAAGTTTTTCTCCCTTTTTCTTCCTTTTTTTGTTTTTATTTATATGCTATGTTGCATTTTGATTGACAAAATATTGTGTGTTATGCCTTGGCTCAAATAATAATTTACTAAAAATCATAAAAACTACAAGGGAATTTGATGCCATAAGGAATTTTAGTGCCACGTGGTACTTTAATGCCACGAGGGACTTTACTACCAGAACGAACTTTGAAGTAGATATAATTCAAATGAATAGTTAATGATTTCTAATTGAAGCCGATGATTTCTATGCTGAAAGGTGATGAACTAATATTGATTTTTCTGCCACGAAGGACTTTAATGCATTAAAGGACTTTGATGCCACAAGGGACTTTAGCGTCACAAGGAACTTTGCTGCCGGAATGACTTTGAAGAAAATATAATTCAAATAAATAGTTAATGATTTCTAATGGAAACAAATAATTTCTATGCTAAAAGGCAAGGGAATGATATTGATTTTTCCACCACGAGGGACTTTAATGCCTTAAAGGATTCTGATGTCGCGATGGACTTTGATGCCATGAAGGACTTTGATACTGATATAATTCAAATGAGAAGTTAATTATTTCTAATCGAAGCAGATTATTTCTATGATGAAAGGCAAGGAACTGATATTGATTTTCTTGACACGAGGGACTTTAATGCCATGGACTTTACTTCCAGAATAGACTTTGAAGCAGATATTATTCAAATGAATAGTTAATGATTTCTAATTAAAGCAGATGATTTTTATGATGAAAGGCAAGGAACTGGTATTGATTTTTCCGCCATGAGGGACTTTAATGCCTTAAAGGCTCAAGGAACTTTAGTGTCACAAGGGACTATAATGCTACAAGAGACTTTACTATCGGTATGGACTTTGAAGTAGATAAAATTCAAATGAACAGTTAATGATTTTCTAATTGAAGTAGATGATTTCTATGTCTAATGTATGTTAGGTCACGAAGGTCTTTGGCACTGATATAATTCAAATAAGAAGTTTATGATTTAAACAGATAATCAAGTTTAATATGCGTTAGTCCGCAAAACATTGATACTCTACTATGAGGGACTTTGGTGCCATGAAGGACTTTAATGTCGTAACTGACTTTAATGACACAAGGGATTTTGAAACAGGTTTGACTCAAATAAATGATTTTTGACCGAAACTTGATGAAATAATGATCTTTAGTTGAAGCAATAATGATTTATGTATCTAGGATGCGCTATGTTGCGATGTAAATTAACAAAACATTGATATTCTACCATGAGGGACTTTGGTGTCATGAAGGACTTTAATGCCATAACAGACTTTAATCCCACGAGGGATTTTGATGCCATGAATGACTTTAAAACAAATTTGGCTTAGATGAATGATTTTTTACTAAAACTTGATGAGGTGATGATCTTTAGCTGAAACATTAATGATTTCTATATCTATCATGTGCTATGCCACAATGCAATTATCCATATAACATTGATATTCTATTGCGAGGGATTTTGGTGCCATGAATGACTTTAATGTCATAACAGATTTTAATGCCACAAGGGACTTTGAAACAAATATGATTATCATTATCAACATTGATTTCTATGCCATAGGGCGGGAAGTGATATCCTATTTGGAAGTTGGATGATATTAAAAAGCACGACATGATTAACTGAGAACAAGATTCTTTGCATAATGAAAGACATTCAAATGAAAATTTTAACTGGTTGATCAATCAAGAAAACACAGTGCATTCTTTTTCTTGTAAACAAAAATGAGGTGTAATTAAAAAAAACAAATCCAATAGAGATGATATGCAAAATTCCATATTCAAATGATTCAAAGCAATGGATACTCAAAGATAGTTGAATTGGGGAATTTCCCCGATTTGAATAAGAGATAAAAGCAACCACTCCTTCATTGGAAAGTAATGATCAACGTATTTCAAACCATAAAGACAAACATTGGGTATGCAAGGATTGCTGATCAAAGATTCACATCAATAAACATCCATCAAAAGGGGGCTGCCCTAGTTTTGGATCAAGTGAGAAGGATAACTCAAGAAGAAGATAACTGCTCAATTTTGCACAAAGAGGATTATGAATCTTTAGAATGGGTGCTGATCGCAAGTTTCAAACGAATGATGGAGCTAAATTTGCTCAAACTGGGTCGATTGGTACACTTACCACACTTCAAACGATTAATCACTTCACCTTCTTTGATATTCAGTTACTGATGTATGGCACTCTTAATGAGGAGATTCTTCTATTCTTCTCTTTTTTTCTCTTATTCTTTCCCCCTTTTTCATTCTTTTTGGCAATTCCTTCCTTAATAGCCTTCTCAGGATTGTCTAGTGCTAATTACCAGTTTTTTAAGGATTGAGAAGGACTTCTGACTAGGATGAAGCGTGGCCTAGGACAAGTTTTCTGAAACAAGGTATAAAGGCTCAAGGAACTTAAACTATAATGGGTATCAGATGCTTGAATCCATATTTCGGGCTTTACTTAAGTTTATGCTCTCGCTCTCATTTTTTTCAATTAAACACTTTCATAGTCATAAAGGAAACAAAGCTCTCTTCATATCTTTAAATACTATGGATCATGCACCCGAGTGATCAAGGAGGACTTTATAGGTGACATTAGAATAAAAACCAAGAATGGATGTCACTATGATATAATATCTTATCGATTTGATCATCATATCTACCCTAATTTATCCTTGCAACATCCTTTTGATTTGATCATCATATCCTTGCAACATCAAGAAGGGATAATAAAATGAATATAAAGAGGGTTTCATAGAAAGGGATAAAGTAATTGGCCAAAAGAGGGCCTCCCATCATTTCTCCATTAAATGTATAACCCATAGGAAAGAACTACATGTCGAGCATAATTTAAGTTCCATTGACTCAAGGGTATTTATGTCATTTAAAATCTTTAAAACCGGAATATTATGAAATTACTCAAATAAGAATAATTCTTTTTTCTTTCTTTCTCTTCTCTTTTTTTTTTCTATTTCTCTTTCTTTGTTTTTATTAGCCCTTTGGAAAGAAGCATCATGGGAATTTGATTGGTCTAATAAAGAAGAAGGTCTTATGAAATCAACTCAATGGGCTAACTAGCAGTGTTATCAATGATCAAGACATCTAGGGGAATAAACGGTCGATAATGGCCTCTAGTCCTTTCCCAGATTAATCAGCAAAGCACCAGGTTAATATGACGCTTTCATTTTATGCTAGCTCGGGCAATGATATAAAGGAGTGTATACTCCATCGCCATGACTTCAACCTTATGACTGCCATAGTTTGAGCTATCAATGATGGGCTTATCTGCAGACATAGTTGGAAATGGATATTGTTGCTTTGGACTGATAGGATTACCCTCTCCTCTCCTTAGACATTTCTATCAATGGACCTTCAATTAACAATCACTTTTCACAAAGTTATGCCCATGAGGCCTATTCATGTATTCCTCTCAAGGGAAGTGGCGGCTTTATCTCTTTCCAAGTTTGGAGAGTTCCCTCCTTATTAAAACTTATTGCTTTATTCAAAGCAAAATGGCTGAACAATAAAATGAATCAACCGAGTAAAAACTTTCATTAATACGCAATCTAAGTTGTACAATGATCAAGTTCACTTCCAAACTATTAGAAGTAAAAGTGAAAAAGAAAGGAATAATTGAAGGTCCTAATGCAACAAAACAAAACTAATGAGATTTTCTAATGGCCTCGACAAGAGACCCTTGCTCGGACTCACTACCCAATGAAGTAAAGGAAGAAGACGAGCAAGAAGAACCAGAAGACGAGGAAGAGGAGGACATCTTATTAGTTGAAATGAAGACTACATAGCGGAAAACCAAAGCACTAGCCGAGGACTACTTCTCGCCAAACTCCAAGGAGCATACTCTTCACAAATGGCAAAGTGAAAATGCTCTTCATTCCTCTTTATAGGTCAACCAACGACCTAGATCAATGACGTCAATTGAAAACCACCCTCTGACACCTTGAGAAGACGAAACGACGCCTCCGCTGCGCGTAACATCGGGGAGATGAAACGACGCACCTTCTGAGTTGTCTAGAAAGCGAAATGGGCTCCGAATTAGCTAGTTCACCTAGAAAACCGGTTTCACCTCGAGCTGCTCAACTTAGGAAAGCATAATCAACCAAAGTTAAAGTTCCTCAGCCGAAGACCATAGAGCTCTTCCACACTAAACCGCGGTCGAGCACCATACTCTTTGACTTCGGAACTAGGGGAGTGGTGTTTGGGTTATAATTGAGCTAGCTATGGGCACCAAGTGGCAGCCTCCACGACCATCTTATCTTCCAAGCCACGGCACCACGGGGAAGAGATAAGCACGACCAAGAAGAAGAGTCCTGCACGGGCAAGGAAGGTGGCCCCACCAGAGAAGAGGACTCACCCAAAGACCTTGGTGGGAAATATCATCCCGATAACCCCGGAAGTCTCATCCGAATAGGACATGGATCTTCGGCTACAAATAGGTAACCTCCGCTCAAGGTAAGGGACTTTTGAGATCTTCAAACTTTTGTTTTGCCTCTTTTGCTCGGATCAGCATTGTTCTCATCTGCACAGCCCGACCACTTACTTTTCGTTCTACTTACTTGAGCATCAGAGTGTCTATCTGGGAAACGACTCCTCATGCCTCTGATCTTCTTTCTTGGTTCTAAATCTTGATGTATAGTTTCATCATTTCACCTCGATTTCACTTATTGGTAGAATTATCTAACTAGGATCTTAGTTTAAGATACCTCAAATGGGAGAGCATCACTACGCACCAAAGGTTAAGTTAATAATAGAAGGTAATTGTGTTGTGCAAAGTAATGTTCATCTACTTCGTATAATATAATGGTGTTGTGTCGTAATCAGCTTGTTGATCAACTTGCAAATGTTTAAGGATTATTTTATCTTATTGATTCACGTTATTAGATAAAATATAGACTAAAAGGAAAAAAAAAAGAAAAGAAAAGACAAATACATAGATTCTCCTTTACCCTCACTGGCTTAACTTAGTTAAAGTTGATCAACTTGAAATAGTATGTTAGCTTGTGCTTCTGGTATCTATTTGCCTTGAATGATTAATACAATATAATTTTTATTTCTTGTATGCATTTGGCTTGACTTCAAGTCAATGACCCCACTCTCACTCTCTCTACATGTTGTGCTACCCGTGTGTGTTTCACGCCTTCTTTGACCCTGTTTGTGTCAAACTTGGTTTGATATTATCTATCATGTCTTTGTCTCGGCAGGTAACATCCTTAGAAGCGACTATATTTCACACAAATTTTTGATTTTTTTTTTCTTATTAAAACATGGTGTTGTATTTGGTGCTTTGAATTCAATTTGCTACGTGCAACTTGATCCCTTCCAATCAAGTTGAGAAAAACCTGGAAAGAAAATTTTATACTGGTATGTGGTGGAAGCAGAGAGTTATGTTAATATTGGATCCGATCCATATATGAACCTTGTTTGCGTTTAATTGTATTATATCTCATTGTATCTTGTGCAATTAGCTATCTTGTATTTTGAAAAGAAATAAAAAAAGAATAAGAATGTGAAAGACAATGAGTTTGAGAAGATGTTGTGTGTAATGTTTTTGAACCTCCCTTGATCCAGATGGTCAGACTATTGAACTCAGAAATCGTTTAGACAATTGGTTCTATTTTATCTAAAACTCAGTTCCTAATTAAAAATCGTTGAATTGATCAGTGATCCATTGATTTGGGCAGTCAAACCGTTAATCCATTGGATTCGTTCAATGATTTTAGCTTTTTATTTTTTTCTTTTTTTATTAAAACAGGCCGTCCATTCCATCAATCCAGAAATCGGTGGTCAGAACGATTCTGATTCCGGGTCAATTTTTAAAACCTTGGTTGCATTTATAATCTCTGCTACTGTAGTTAAATTCTTCTCTTTTGATACCTGTGGATGGAGGTTATAACTCAAGAACCACATAAATTTCCTTGTATTCTTTGAATACTCCATTTTTTTTCTTGATTCCTTTCTATTTAATTTTCTCTATTTTTCCATTGTGTTTGTTCGGATCCTGAATTTGTTTGTTCTGCAACACGTGCTTATTTGATGCAATTTTATCCGTTAATGGAAGAAAACATTTTAATACAGTGGCTTCGGGCCCCAATAATCCTGTCCCTTAGAAGATTCCTGAATTATTTTGGAATTTTGTCAAGACTCAAGTAATCGGCCAGCAAACCCGTGCCTGCACAGAGTCTAGAAGTTGCAGAAATAATTCTCCTTTATATTTTATTACTTTACCAATAGTAGTTATGTCTGAAATTTTAAGAGTAAGTTTATTTGAAAGAATTCCAATGATGTAGGTACCATTGGGTTTGTGCCCAAAGAGTAAATAATTAAAATTAGGAAATTTGTTTAAAATTCACTATGAGTTTTCAATATCTCTTAGACTCATCACAACTTTTCAAAATGTCTAAAACTCACCATCTCAATAAGTTTTTACTTTTTAAAACTTACTTTTCTTTAGTGCACTATTAATGCTTTTTAACAGAAGTGTCCACATCAACATAAATAACAATTTTCATGACCAGATTACCCTTGGATGGCAAGTTAGAGGAAAAAGGGTCTTTTTCAGTTTTCAATTTTCATGTTTTTTTTTTTGTATTTTTAATGTTTTGTTATAGTTTCTATTTTTTTTACATTTTTCTATTTTCTACAATCTGTAAATTTTCCTGTACATTTTGTTATTTATTTGCAATTTCTGTGTTTTTCTATAATTTTTGATGTTTTTTTCTACAATGTTTATTTTTCTGATTTTTTTTTTCAATTTTTATAGTTTCTATAATTTGAAAATAACTTTTTTGTTTGCATTTTCTATAATTTTTTATATTTTTTAAAATTTATGTGTTTTTATATATTTTATATTTGAAAATATTTTTTAATTTTTTCCTATTTTTCATGTCTAATTATTTTAGACATTTTAAAAAGTTGTGATAAGTTTAAGAGAAATAATGAAAATACAGGGTGAGTTTTAAAAATTGGGTCTCTTGGGAATCTTCTGTCTTACGTTCCTTACCGGTCTCTTTCGATGAAGATTTGACAGTCAATTTGATGCTCTGCCAAAGGGGAAAAATGCGGTGAAACATTTATAAATTTCTAAGTGACAACATTGGGCGTGCCAGTTGTGCTTGCTGGGTCCGCTTCTTAATTAATCGGCCCAGAAAAAAGGAAAAAAGGCCTCGCCTCAATAGCCTCATACCCCACCAACAAGGCTTAGGCCTTGAGTTGTATGAGGCTTACGCCTTTGGTCTTTTGGCCTCAAAACGTAAGGCTTAAGCCTTAACTATTCATCATGGTAATGTGAAATATGAAGGCCATAAGAGCAAATATAAATTTAAGAAAAAAACTTGTTTTGTATATATTAGTGTAATGAGCAAATAAATAAACATACAAATAACAAAAAACTTATATATAAAATGTGTAAGAAAATAACTTGCTTTATTATGCATGTTTTATTTTTACCCATTTGCCCATTTATCTCATACTTGGTAATTTATTTGACTATTTCTAAAGCACATGCATCATATAGATGGACATTTTTTGTTAATGCATACTAATGCAAGAAAGGAAATAGGAATGCTTTATTTTTAAAACAATGTTGGTTCATATCCCTAAATTGAAAAGTTTGATTTCTATGGTTTTGTTCTTCTAGGGGAAAAAAAACTACTTTGGTTAGATTCTAATCCAAATTGTAATGTCTCTTTGGGGTACTAATACCCCTATTTTATAATATTTTTAAAAAACTCTTTTTATTAATTATATAATATAAAACTAACCTTGTAAAATTAAGAAAAATTAAAAAAAAAGGTATGCATGGTTCAAAGTGTCGATACTCTACATCCCTTTCAGCATTTTGGGGTGCTTGGATACTTTGAACCATGAATCCATGTCTAATATATCATACAAGTCAATCCATATAAGAATCTAATTTTATGTTTTCATGTCTTTATTGTTTATGGATGATATCATTTTCTTTTTTTGCTCAAGGCTTATGCCTCAAATTGTCTTGAGGCTTACGCCACGCCCCTATGAGACACAACTGCCTCACCTCTGCCTTTAGCCTTTTAAAACCATAGGTAGAATGGGTCAGATCATGACATGTACATGTTCACACACATACACATATATGTATGTATACATGTGTATATTTTTTATAGAAGTATATATGCATGTATGTATGTATGTATAATTTTATAGATGTTTAATTTATATTTTTATCAGTTTTTAGTTTTTATTTATAAAATGTTAAAAGTTAAGATTTAAGGTTAAAAAGGATTTTTTTTTTGCAACAATAGCGGGATAAGGCATATTTGGTGCCTTAAACACATGGATCTTGAAAAGTTGCCCAAAATTAATATAAAGATATGAAAAATGATGATTCACCTTGAGGAAAAGAACAAAGGAGAGAGAGAGGAAGCTGGGTGAACCGTTGGAAGGGCTGCCTGCATACCCTTTGGTGAGGGAGTAAACCATAATTCCTAAAAGGCGGTGTGTGGGTTCCTGTGGCCACGAGCCGAGCTCTTCACGAGCTATTCAAGCTCGGCTCGGCTTGGTTTCAACCGAGCTCAAGCTTGAGCTCGAGCTCGAGCCCAGATTATAAGTTCCATTAATAAATGAGTCAAGCTCGAGCCTAATAGAGCTCGATTCGTGAGGCTCACGAGCCGGCTCGAATATATATATATATATATATATATAATTATATAAAATAATATATAATAAAAATATTATAATTCTTATTTTTTTAAATATCAAATAAAAAATATTTTATATATATAATTTTTTTTTTTAAATTGAGTTTATGAGGTTTTGATTCGAGCTGAGCTCGAGCTCAAGGTTTTAGCTCAAACCGAGCTCAAGCTCGAGCTCGAGCCTCATACTATTTGGCTCGGCTCAGCTCAAATCCACCCCTGGTTACTATTTATAATGTTGTTTTTCCTTTAATAAATCTTTTAAAATGATTTTTAGAAATGAAATTAAGTTAGCACAAGTGGGCAGCTGTCTTCCACTGATCAAATGGCTTGTTATGTTGGACCTTGTATAAGTTTCCTATCTTTCCCCTCTTTTTCCTACCTATTCTTTCGAACCAAACACAGGCCTAACGGTAAAAGGGAGGTTCAAATGTCGGTAATGTATATATCATGATTCAAGAATTATAAGTAGTAATTATTCAAGAAATTTCAATCAAGGGTCCCCACCCCGAATCCGCTGCCTTAAAACAGCAATGGACCAACTGTAACACGGTTTGGAATGGTGACACTTTATAAATTCCAGCGGCTTTGGTTTAAACCTTTGAGCTCAGAAAGTGTTGTTTTAAAGGAAGGTTTTCCAGACATGGTGAAATCTCCTTGCTGTGAGAGAATAGGATTAAAGAAGGGGACATGGACGCTTGAAGAAGATCAGAAGCTCATAGCTTACATCAAGAGATACGGACATTGGAACTGGCTTCAGCTCCCAAAATATGCAGGTACAATTTCATTTTCTTCTGTTTTTCTTGGTTGGGAAATGGGGAAGCGAGAAAAAATCTGAACTTGGGTTTACTCCGACTATCTCATTGATCTTGGATCTCTGCTTGTTCTGGGTAACTGCAACACGAAGAAATCCCTGAAAATTCTCTCAATTGGGTTATTGTGGGTAAATAGTTTTCGTAGATACACCTAAGATATGTGAATTCTGGCAAGTTATAGTTTTAATGTTATACGTTGGTGTTAAATAGTACTTGTTTGCTTGGATTAATTTTCAGGTCTCTCAAGGTGCGGGAAGAGTTGTAGACTTCGATGGATGAATTACCTTCGACCGGACATTAAACGAGGGAATTACAGCAGAGAAGAAGAAGAAGCCATCATCAACTTACATGAAAAGCTTGGGAACAAGTATGGAACAATTGCATCATATCTCATGATAAGATAAATTGCATGTAACGTTTGGATGATCAGGGCTTTGTGTCATGGTTCCGTTTGGGTGCCTGCATTTGCAGTATGAGATTTCAGTATATGGATTATTACTGAAGGCAAAATCAATCTGCCTCATTTACCCGCAGGCAGCCTTAATGGATCAACAATTAATATCCATTTTCATTTTTCTCAATGAACCGTTCAACCTATAAGTTTAATCTGCTCTTTGAATGGTTTTTATTTTCTGACACGACCCTTTACGCAAAAACCTATTGGGTTTGAAGCATGAACAAACAGACTATAAACCATTCAGCTGTAGGGTGAGGTCCCTGAATGAATTTTTATCCTCCAACAAATATAATCGATACTCTATCAAGATGAATTAATTAGCAATGCTAATAAGTGATTAACAATCTGGACTAAAACTAGCTCAAAATTTCTTAAGATCTAATTTTGTTTCCAGATGGACAGCTATCGCAGCGAGATTGCCGGGAAGAACGGACAACGAAATAAAAAACCACTGGCACACCCACCTAAAGAAACGGGTGGGACAAAACCAAATGGAGGCAAAAATTCACCCAGTGGAATTATCCTACTGTGAAGCCAACCAGAAGGCAGCTGAATTAGAAGCCAATTATGCCTCGATCCACAAGAGTCCAAAACGTCCAAAGCTAGAAACCTGCTCTAGCAATGATCGAGTTTCTCCAAAAGAGTCTTGCGAGTACGATTCCGGCCGCAATTCCAATTTTTCATTGGGAATTGGCAAGAACACGTCGAAAGAAGAGAGTGTTGGTTCGCCAAAAGCAGTTGCAGAACTTGAACTTGATGGGAGCTTTTGGGCCAAACAATTTTCAATGGCAGAGTCGTTCTATCAAGAGAGTTTTGGTACGTTTTTTGCTGGTGATGGGTTCATGTTACCAGTTTCTCCAGTGTCCTTGGAAGAAATTGTATATTCATATGGTTCGAATAGAGATGATAGGGTAGAGTTTGAGTTCAATCTTGACGAAGAATGCTTAGTTGGGCTAAGCTAGATGGCCTAAATAATATATAGGTCCATCCACATTAATTTATGCTGTTGGTAGTTTGCAACAATGTAGCAATGAAAAATATGAAAAACCAAAAAAGAATGGGCATGCATGCATGCATGTACCCATGCTAAGGTAAATGTGAGTGTTAAGATTGGATTGTATGTAATCGCCCCTCCCCCGAATCCACCTCAAACTTGATGGTAAATTACTAAAATCCTAGGAATAATCTCATTTTTTAATACTTCAAATTCTCATGATCTTATTACAAAATAATCTAAAATTTTATGCATTTTTAAATGATTGTCGTAGGATGGAGGAATTTCAGAAATTCCTTATCGCCAAGAAGAAGAAGAAGGGTTGTCCTACCCAGAACCCGTTCCATTGCCATTCCCAGTTCCCACCCACTAAGGTTTCTTTTCAGATTATCAATAAACGATTAGAAAGATTCATTTGTCATTATCATCACATATTTTTCTTTTAAATAAGTCATTATCATATCCATGGTAGTGGAATATGACAATACCTTTATTTGCTCGATACATTAATTGTTCCCATATCCACAGGTAGGTCCGGAGAATATGGAAATTAAGGTTTGAAGTCTCTTTTCAGCCTACTTCATTTTTTTTAGGTAGAAGGATGCATTCTGCTGAAGAATACGACACAAACATCACAACTGGCCATAAGATTGATGCGAAATTACGAATCACCAATGAAGAAATTGTTCCATCCATCTGGTCCACGATTTGGATGGAGGAAGGATGGAAGTCGTAAGTGAGGGAAGGGGAGGTCCCATAATTCATGATTTGATATTTATCTACTGTTAATTCTAGAATATATATGATCAGTTTGTCTTAATTTAGGAGCCTACGTATCTACTATCTGCCAACTCATCGTATATGGTTTCTGTCTGGGATGGATGAGAAGGGAAGGAGTTCAAATTTGCTGCGTATCCTCTCACACACATGCCCACTCTTAGATCGTGCGAAACTAACGGGACGGCAGTTAGCTACAAATTTCATCCAAGAATCTAAAACCAAAATATCCCGCTCATAATCTCTTATCTCTCAACCTGTCCTGTATAATCCTGAACCCTCCACCTCCTTTTTCATTCGGAGCTTGGAGAAAAATCTGGGGCCGATGACCGTTCTGGCCGACAAACACCGGAGGTACTCCCCGTCCGACAACGACGGGCTCTGTAGTTTAGTCTCGATATTCTATCAACCTAAGAAGGAAAGTGTTTTTTTTTCTTCTTTTTGATGAGAAGAATTCATGTTTTCTTCTTACTTATCAGTTATCACCGACTCAAGACAAATAATGTTTTTCCACCAAAATTTCACCTAAAGTGTCTTCTAACATCATCACCACAAGTTGGCAGGTCTCACGTTCTTTAAGTAAAACCAAGAATGGAGAATAATGATACCAGTATTTTTACTGGTATATGTAACCACACCTACCAAGCACCATGTGTCTCCTTTTTCTACTGTGTTTTCATCTAATACGCAAAACAGGGCTTTCTTTCTCAGCTCAGCTCTACTTCATTCCTTGAGAAAAAGAGCAAACATGCTATCAGTATCAGAACAAGAACAAAAAGAAACATAGAACAGATGGAATGACATTAAACTTATTCTATGAATTAATATATTCAATGATCTATATGATCACAATCCATATATAGCTCTGTTCTTCTGTTCTTTACATGTGGTATTTACATCTATAAGTATGAATATGATCTTCCCCAGAAAAAAAAAAAATTAAGTAAAACAAAATCGTCCCCCACAAACAGATACAAAAGTTCAAAAACAATACCCTTGATCAATGCGGTTTTCTGTTTCGAGTGTCACCCCTCAGCCAAACAGCAATTCTATTGATTGGAGCTTCATCGAGGTAGCTTCCTGGCCAGAACAAATCGTTCATCGATCCACCAAAATGACGTCCGAATCAGGGAGACGTGGAAGATGAGATTGGCTGTCGAATCTCCTCAAAGGTGGGGTGGCTTCCAGTTCCACCGCTTAAGCTACTATAACTAGACCACATTGCAGTCGACTTCACCTTGCCAAGCAGATATACTTCCATCCCTTCTCCTTCAGACTCCTCTGCATCTTTTGTACCCTCCAACGCCTTCACTACTTACCTCATCGTTGGACGAGCCTGGGGAAGTGCACAGCAATACCAAATGAATCACCCTCAGTTCCCTCTCAACCTCCTCATCGTCGAACCCGGCCACAGCCCTCAGCCGTTCGTCCATCGCTTTCAACAACTCTCCTCGCTCCATTAATCCCCATTCTTGTTGGATTTTCATCTTAGTAGTGATTAAATCCAATGGGGTTTGATTGATCAATCACATGAAAAACATACCTACACGTATTTGGAAAATAGTCTCTTATTAAAATCAGTTTTCAACTTGTCCCACATTGGAAAATTACTAAACTTGTTTTGAAATTTTTAAATAAGAGCTTATTTACACGTGTGCATGCGTGTATGCGGCGCGATGAGGCACTTTAGAGGCGCACTTTTCTTGCATAAGGTGGCTTTGACTTTTGGTGCAAAGTTGAACATTGATGTTCAATGGTCATGATTTAACTGGGTGTGATCAAGGGGTACTATTCAAAGATAACAATCATTAATTGTTAATTACCTTTTTAACAACCACAAGGTTTGAAATTGTGACTGTTCAACATGCCTTTTTTGAATCAGTACCTTCCTCTGCTCCATGACTCTTTAAAATTATTTAAGGAGCGTGAATTAAGCAAATGAACACAAGTTTTCGAAAATCACTCATGTCTCTCTCAGTTCAATATACTATTATTTCACAGAAAGGTTTCTTCGGAAACTTCAACTTTGTTGGTTGCAAATTCTCACCCAAAGCTCTATTGTATCCTGGGAATAGATTTGCCTGTAACCCAACAATAAACTCAATAGAATTGAGGGGGGGGGGGGGAAATAGCATTCTAAAGACGGTGCCTTTAGACACGCCTCAGAGCTTCTCCTACAAGTTTTAGTGACCCCCAATTCCCAACAATTTTAGAACGTTATTTTGCAATGGAGGTGGAAGCAAGCATGACTTCGATCAAGATAATGAACCAAGATCTTTTTTGACTTGACCAATTCGATGGAGAAATTTCAGTCGATGGCAAGACAAGATGATATTCTTTTTGGCCACATTGAAATTGTACTATCTCCTGGATCTGAATCTGCAACTACTTCCTGAATCCATTGATAAAGACTTTGAAAAACTAAATAATGAAAAAGCAAAATGAGAAGATGATTCACTTTTGTGCCGAGGACACATACTGAATACCTTATTAGAGCAGCTCTACAACTTCTACATTGAACTTTCATCTCTAAAAGAAATCTAGAAGGTTTTGGAATTCAAGTACAAGGTGCAAGAAACAAAACGAGAAGATGATTCACTTTTGTGCTGATGACACATACTGAATGCCTTATTAGAGCGGCTCTACAACTTCTACATTGAACTTTCATCTCTAAAAGAAATCTAGAAGGTTTTGGAATTCAAGTACAAGGTGCAAGAAGCAAATACGAACAAATATCTTATTGCAGAATACTTTGACTTCACCATGAATGATCATAAGCCCATACTGGAGCAAGTTCATGTGTTACAATTGATAGTCAATAGAGTTTGATCCCTTGATATCATCATTCCTAAGTCTTTGCAAGTGGGAGCAATAATTGTCAAACTTCCATCATTTTGGAATGATTATAGGAATAAGCTTCTTTCATAAGATAGAAGAACTTACCTTGCAACACATTCGTATTGAAGAAGATTCAACCAAAGGTGGCTTCCCTTCCTCTATGGCCCATAGGCAACCTCAAGAATCAAGACTAGTCTGTGGAGACACCCCACCGCTGCGAACCACTTTGGGAGCCAGGTAGCCTACAGTTCTGACTGTTAGACAGTTTTTGTATGCCCTTAACTTCAACCAGAATGATGTACATTATGAGTTTATTGTAAATGAATAAAGTACATAATTGATTCATGTTCCTTTGGTGTGTTTCTGTATAATACCCTTAAACTGGACACTTAATGAGACTCGTGTTAGTTTAGAATGTTCATAGCCAGTGGGTCAGTCTGGGGAGACATATCCTGATAAGGCTGACACTGATGTGCCACCAAGTCGATTGGGGTGGCCTGTCTCAGCCGCCAGGGTGAGACCCAAGGCACATGCAATGTAGGATTAATTGAATCTTTAAACCGGTCCAGATTTCCAGTATTGCCCTGGACGTTGGAGATTAATGGGCAAAACTATAAAGTTACACCCGACCCCTAGACTCGATTATGATATTGCACTAGGTGTCGGATTTGGCTGCCTTTAATGTACCAATCAGTGAGATCCTTAGCGGGGGTCAAAACTTGGGTATGTTGGGACAGTCTGAGAATTCATCTGAGTGGGTGATCATTGTGACAGGATCAGCCCCTTTGTTGGACAAAGGTAATGATCGGGGATGCACTCTCTCTGATGGAAACCAAGACTACCGGCAGCCGATTTCAATCGTTGAGATTTGTTTTGCAAAATATATTTTATATGAGATATAAAAGTATATATATATTATGGTTTCCAAAATGTTTGCAAAAGGTTTTAATTCTTGGGATCCATATAAGAAGAGAGTGCAACACTGTTCCTTGTAGCCGAGGGAGAGGTCCTCTCTTGTCGGATAATGTTTGATCATTATGGGCTGAGAGGTTAAGTGTAAGACCATTGAGGGTAATACCTGATGGGCTAATCTTGCATCTGCCCACAGTCCATGGGTGTTACAAGGTGGCTTGGCCCAAGGACCACTGAGGGTAAGTGTTGGGCCCATACAGCCCATGTGATGGGTTTTAGGGGTGCACTGCCCATAACAGTGTATTCGACCAGACCTTGTAACAAAGGCTGGGCTGAACCCATGTGGCTGATGTGTAGATCAATGTTTGGGTCCCACGCCATACAAGGAAGCCCAACTGGGTAGCAGTTAGGAAGGCTAAGTGAGTACATAACCTTAATGGGCCTAAAGCCCATTTCAAATTGGGCTAATTTAATATGTTAATTAAGGGGCGAATTCTGGGATTGGATTAGCAAATAGGATAGGGTCTTAACCCTATCCACTCAGAGAGTCCAGATCTAAATGTGATTCAGATCTGAAAACCTCCTAATGAGATTAAGAGAAGGCTGATCTAATCTACAGATAAGATAAGGGTTTACCCTTATCACTTAAAGGGAATTCTGATCCAAATATGATTTGGATCACCAACTCCTAATGCGAATAGGAGTTGATCCCTTTGAAGTTATAAAAGGAGGAGGGGGCGGTAGCCTTAAGAAGACACACATATTCACATACTCTTTAGAGCTGAAATTACAGAAGGAAGAATTAAGCAACCCTGCGAAATTCTTTCTTGCCGCCTCCTTCCTGCCACTGCCTCACCTGCCAGTTCGACCTCCAGTTCAATGGGAGAAATCAAGATTCAATCTTGACATCAGTTCCTTGTGAAGGGACTAATAGGAAGTTGTGCTCATGTGCCATCCTGCTATTTCTTGCGAAGGATTAGTTTGTTGGAGAGAACACTTCTGATGCTGCTCCATCCTACACAATGCCATCTTCAGAGCAGTCTTTGGATCCTTCCTTGGGCGTGAACACCTTCTGATGAAGGAAGATTTGGCCCGACCTCGTAACCACTCAACAAGTGGCAAAGGCAACAGTTCGGCACAACAGCTCGCCAAGGAGCGAGCTCCGAGAGGAGGAACCAGTGGTCCGAACTCCCCGCAAGGAGCCCGAGCTCTTAGTAAGGAGCCCGAGCTCTCCCTTAGGCCCCGAGCCTTACGAACACAAAGGGCAACAACCCGAACTGGCCTACCCCACGGCAGTTCGGGTCACACTCCTATCCGAACTCAAGACTTAACCTCGCGCACCACTCCAACACTTCGCCCCCGAAACACATAACTGAACAAACCGTACCTGACACCGAATGAGTCCGTATCCAGGGGCGGCGCGCACCTGACTGACTTGGGATCTGACGCTTGACAGCCGCATTCCAACGGCCACCTGCCACCTCCACCTGCCACCGCCATCTCCAGTTATAGAGACGGCTCCGACAAGGAGCAGTGGCGGTTCTGTCCCAGCAGAGGTGATGACACCCGAACTGGCAGAAGCACAGGAGTAATCATACCCGACCTGACAGAGGCCTCGGAGTGAGAGCGCGAGGTGGTTATAAAAAGGCTCTCTACCCCCCGAGGAAAGTATGTGAACTTTGCGCCATCTGGTTTTATCTTGCCTTTGAGAGAATACTAACTTGAGCTTCGGAATGATCTCCCCGGGTTCCTCCCCAGAGATTCCCCACCTTCTTCGTTTCAGGCCCCCCTGTTGCTCCAATTAGAGGCAAGATCGTTGACAGGTAGGATCGGTCGGATTGCACACCATCAATTGGCGTCGTCTATGGGAACGCTTCTAAAAGCCTCCCTCTAAAACTCTCATAACCTCTTTTCTCCAAAAACCCCAACACTCATGGCTTCTTCCAGCAACGCCGGACGTGGCACGGAGACGAACACCACCGGGGAGCAACTTCAAGTCCCCGTGGTGTGTGTCGGACAGTTCACCATCCCCCTTCCGGTTGATGGGATCCCCAGCATGAATGTGCCACAAGCAGTGGCGCTCGTAAACCTTCCTACCATGAGCATCCCCTTTCCTCTCCCTATCGAAACAACCTTTACTGAACCAACTGCTGTCCCCCTGGCAACCAGCCAGAACCAGTTGGACGACCAGATGCAATGAGTGCGGGCAATGCAAGCCCAAATGCAACAATTCCAGCAACATCAGCTCCAGTAGCACCAAGTACTACACAACATCTCCCAGTATCACTATCAGCAACAGTTCCCCCAACTGCCTTTGAACCAACCACTACTTCGACCTCGGCACCCTACCCCAAAGCCGGTTAAGCCCTCCCCTCAGGGTGGATGCCGTCACCGAGGAGAGGCCTCCCAACCTCAGAACCCCCACAAGAGCCAGGCCTCATCCCCAGGCCGAGGGCAAAGAAAGATCACCCCCGCCTCACAGCTCGCCGGCGAGTCGGGCACCTCGCCTACCAAGTCAATATCTCGACACTCCAAACCTGAGCTCCCGCTGACAGAGAATCGGTTCAGCATCTTGGCGGCAGACTACCAACAGTTCGGGCCCATCGAGCTCAGCAACACAGAGGCCAGCAGCGCCAGCACTAGGCCCACTCAGCAACGAAGGCGCCAACGAAGTAGCCGAACTGCAACCCGTGTGCTGCCCGAGCTCAGAGGTAAGGAAGAGACGAGCTCGAACGAGGAAAAAGTTGCCCCAATTCTCTCAGTTCCTTCCCCCCTCGCATCATAACTCCTAACAGTCCCCATGCCCAGAGATTTCAAGCTCCCACCTTTGGACAAATATGATGGGTCCTTCGACCCCAACGACCACGTTGATGCTTTCCAATCCCAAATGCACCTCGCCAGGGCCAGTGAATCGTGCATGTGCATGGCCTTCACCACCACCTTTAGGGGGTAGCCCGCACTTGGTACAGGAACCTAGCCCCCGGGTCGAGAAGATGCTGGGCCCAGTTCGTGCAGGTCTTCACCGCACACTTTGTCACCAGCAAGCGGTGCCCCAGAACCGAGGAAAGCATCTTCGGAGTAGTCCAGAGAGAAGGAGAATCCATCCGGGGCTACATCAAGCGGTTCAATGAAGCATGCTTGCAGATACCGCGATTAGACCCCGCGGTGCAGCTTGCGACGGCCAAGAGAGGAGTAACGCACAAAGAGTTCAAATGGCACATGGTAGCTAACCAACCAGCCCACAACCATGGCCGAATTCCTCAAGCTCGCGGATAAGTTCATGAGAACAGAGGAAGGAATCAACCAACAGACCGAAAGTGGGAACGAGAAAAGAAAGAGGGAAGGCGAGCCCTCCAATCCAGTCGACAGAAAAAACTCGGCCCGGGAGCCGAAGCCGAACCAGCCGTTCCGAGCTCCCTTAACAGTTTGGACGGATTACACACTATTAAACACGAGGCGGACTGAGATCTTGATGACGATCAAGGACGCCCCATACGTAAAGTGGCCACCTCGCCTAAAGGGGAATCCGAACGAGAGAAATAAAAATTTGTATTGTAGTTTCCATAGAGACCACGGTCATAGTACCGAATAGTGTAATAATCTCCGGGACGAGATAGAGGAACTCATCCGTCGCGGATACCTGAGAAATTTTGTACAGAATGATAATAATAATAACAATAAGGCAGGTCGGCAAGGGGAGCACGAAAAGGATGCCCCCGAATCTAGCAGCAGGCCAGCCAAACCATCGCAGCGACAGCCTCCGGAAGAGAGGCCAGTTCGGGGAACCATCCATGTAATAGTGGGAGGTTCAGTGGTAGCAGGGTGTACTTCGGCAGCGGCCCAGACGTCAGTTCGTGAAGCAGCCCGAGAGGAACAAAACCCTCCAAAGAGACTGAAGACTGAAGAACCGATCTTCTTCATGGAAGACGATGTGCGAGGGGTCCACTACCCCCACGATGATGCGCTTGTCATAAAACTGAGGATCAGCGACTTCGAGGTCAGGCGCGTACTCGTGGAGTTAATTTTTAGAGAAGGAACTATTGTACTGAAGATTGTCTTTATGTACAAAATTTAAGAAGAAATTTGATTTCTGTCTCAAAACTGTGTGCGGATGGTTATTCTGTCTTCTTTAGTAATACGATTACTATTAAAAGAAGCAACAGATTCATCGCATATGGAGAACTAGAGAACAGTCTCTATGTTCTACATCATTCTCTAGAAACTAACATAACTGAAACTACGTCGGCTGAAATCCCCAAGAAAAGAGTCTGTGATGCAGTTAATCCCACGTGCCTGTGGCATTACCGGCTTGGCCATATCGGTGTTGACCGAATCACAAGGTTGGTAAAGGATGGTCCTTTGGATTTAGTAATACGATTACTATTAAACGGTAAGCCTGAAAGATGTACAGGCACACTTCACCTTTTACATACTGATGTATGTGGTCCCCTGAGTGTTAGGACACGGAATCAACACGTGTATTTCATCACCTTTACAGATGATTTCTCACGATATGGCGAGTATCTCTCTGACGAATTTAGGGACTACTTGAAGGAAAATGGGATAGTATCACAATTGGCTCCTCATGCTACACCACAACTTAACGGTGTTTCAGAGAGGAGGAATAGAACCTTATTGGATATGGTCCAGTCACTTCTCATGCACTCAGAGTTACCCACATCCTTTTGGGGTTACGCATTAGAGACTGCGATTTACGTGCTGAATTGGGTTCCAACCAAATCGGTTCCAAACACTCCATATGGACTTTGGACTGGAAAGAAACCAAGTGTCAGACACTTGAAGATTTGGGGTTATCCCGCACATGTTAAAAGAACGAGTGCAGACAAGTTGGAATCCAAGACCAGTCGTTGCCTATTTGTAGGCTACCCGAAAGGCTTTGTAGGTTACCTATTCTATGACCCAAGTGAGCAGAAGGTGTTCTATAGCCGGAATACACAATTCTTAGAAACTGATTACATCCTGGACACCCATCATCAGGAAGTAGTTATTGATGAAGAGAACTCAGGAGCAGTGGGAGATGTCCCATAAGTTTCAGGTAGTGACCAACCTAGAAGATCCACTCGGGTGTCCAGGCCACTAGTCCGCTATGGTTATGACCAGGATAGTTACCTGGTGGAAACCTTGACTAGTGAAGAGGATCCCGCGACTTATGCGGAAGCTATGTTGGACATAGATTCCTAAAAGTGGGTGGAGGCCATGAGAGCTGAGATGGACTCAATGGAGACCAATGAAGTCTGGACTCTAGTAGATTCGCCCTCCGGGGTAAAAGCAATTGGTTGCAAATGGATTTACAAGAGGAAGAAGGGCCCCGATGGTAGGGTTGAGACCTTCAAAGCTCGTTTGGTGGCAAAAGGGTACACTTAGAAAGAGGGCATCGATTATGAGGAAACCTTTTTGCCTGTGGCCATGCTTAAATCCATTAGGATGCTGCTAGCTGTAGCAGCATACCATGATTATGAGATTTGGCAAATGGATGTCAAAACTGCATTCCTGAATGGAGATTTTATTAAAGATATCTATATGCAACAGCCGCAAGGCTTCATTGCTGCAGGTCAGAAACACATGGTATGTAAACTTAATAGATCCATTTATGGACTTAAGCAAGCTTCTAGGAGTTGGAACATCCGTTTTGACTCTGCTGTCAAATTGTTTGACTTCAAGCAGAATTCGGATGAGCCCTGTGTTTACAGGAAGTCTAGTGGGGATAAGGTTACTTTCTTGGTTCTGTATGTAGATGACATTCTACTCATTGGGAATGATGTAGGAATGTTAACTACGGTGAAAGTATGGCTTTCACAACAATTCTCCATGAAAGATCTTGGAGAAGCCTCCTATATACTGGGCCTTCGACTCTATAGAGATAGATCGAAGCAGATAATAGGATTATCCCAATCTGCTTACATTGACAAAATAGTCAAAAGATATAGCATGGAGAACTCCAAGAAAGGAAATGTTCCTTTCAGGCACGGAGTCACTCTCTCCAAGAAGATGTCTCCCAAGACCTCTAAGGAGATTGAGGGCATGAAGGACGTTCTCTATGCGTCTGCCGTAGGGAGCATCATGTATGCCATGCTGTGCACTCGGCCCGACATTGCTCAGGCAGTGAGTGTGGTAAGCAGATTTCAGGCCAACCCAGGGCAGGAGAACTGGACTGCTGTGAAAAACATACTTAAGTACCTTCGAAGGACAAAAGAGTTTTGTCTGGTATTCGATGGTAGCTCTCTACCGATCCAGGGGTATATTGATGCCGATTTCCAGTCGGAACCAGATGATAGAAAGTCTACATCTGGATATGTTTTCACGATAGGATCGTGTGTTGTTTGCTGGAAAAGCAGCAAACAGGGGTCCACTGCAGACTTCACGACCGAAGCCGAATACATTGTCGCAAGCGAGGCTGTGAAAGAAGCCGTGTGGATGAAGAAGTTCATTCACGAGTTGGGAGCAATTCCATCCAGCACATCACCTATCCCGTTATTGTGTGACAAAAATGGAGTCATTGCTCAGGCTAAGGAGCCAAGAGCCCACTCGAAGTCAAAGCACATCGAGAGGAAGTACCACGTACTGCGGGAGATTGTTGGTAGAGGGGACGTCCTGATTCAGAAGGTAGCGTCAGTGGAAAATGTAGCAGACCCACTGACAAAGCCACTATCACAGAAAGTGTTTGGGGAACACGTGGAAAGCATGGGACTCCGGCTTGTACCAACCGGCGACAGCTCACGTCTAGAGATACCTTTTGTCATCCAACATGCATAGGATAATGGCGACAACTCACGTCTAGAGAGGACTCCTTATGACATCCAACATGCATCGGATGATGGTGGCTATCGAACGGTGGATGTCAAAAGCATACTGAAGAAGAATTCGAAGATGTTTTAGAAGTCAAGTTCCTAGTTGTTTTACAAGCCTAAATTTCCTAGTTATTTTAGTCTACAAGTCTACCCGTATGTATTATAAATACTTCAGTTTCTGAGCTTAATGATACACAAGAATTTTTTATCACCTTTTTCTCTCTCTACTAAGGCTACGCCTAGTTCTTTCTTTCGTGAGGCTTCAAGACCAAAGCCGACTCAATCGTCCAGTGCTTGTTCATCCGGCCGAGTGTGCCACGCTGAGTCAGGTGGTATCAGAGCGGGAGCTCGCCCAGTCAGATGGCCAACCAAGACGGTAGCAGTTGCAACCAACCCCGTGACGGAGATCAGGGGTTACAAGTTGTTTGGATTGCAATCGAAGAGAAGCGAACAACCACTCGTAACATTGAGCAACAGTTGGCAGAGATCATTGGACAACTACGAACTTTGTTGCGGGAGGATATTCCAAGGAATAGGGATAACGCAGTGCACCAAGTCGGAGGAGACAACCATGGTAGGCCAATCATTGATCCTATACCCAGGAACACTATTTTTGATGATGATAGTGACAATGAGCTAGAGTTCGGCGTTGCTCCAGTTATTCCCGGTGATGGCAGAACCGGTAGGAATTGGCGAAACCATGGCAATTTTAATCGTCGTCGGAATGATGATGAGTTTAAACTCAAGGTGGATATCCCTACTTTTAGTGGAGATCTGGATATAGAGGGCCTTCTAGATTGGATCACCGAGGTCGACTGTTTCTTTGAGTACATGGAGATCCCGGAAGAAAGAAAGGTGAAACTAATAGCTTTTCGATTGAAGGGAGGAACATCTGTCTGGTGGGAACGAATGAGGGAGACTCGGATCAGAGAAGGAAGAGGTCTAGTTCGAACATGGAGGCGCATGAAACAATTAATAAGAGGTAGGTTTTTGCCTCCTGATTATGAGCAATATATGTTTGAGTCGTATCAACGATGTGCATAGGGAACAAGAAGCATAAACGAGTACACCTCAGAATTTCTGAGATTAGCTGAAAGGAACCAGTTGTCGGAAAAACAAGTAGCCCGTTATTTGAGCAGTTTGAAACCCGCAATCTGAGACAAGATTGGAGTCCAGATGTTTCTGAGTGTGCAGGAAGCCAGGAACTTAGCTTTGAAGGCTGGGTTAATGTTCCAAGAGAGGACTCGAGCCGATAATTATCGACGGTATAGTGGGAATGGCAACAGGCCAGCAACAGTCGACAGGGCAAGCCAACCCAAGGAGTACAACCCTCCCACCCACCGCATGTAGCTAACACCAGTAAGCCGCAATGGGAGGAAACACTCGAGGTAATACTTAAAACCCTCCTAAAGCCATGAATCCCTATGCAAAACCTGCTCCTTTTAAGTGCTTCAAGTGCAATGAAGTTGGGCATAGGTCTAGTGACTGTCCCAGAAGAAAGGCAGTTAACATAGTGGAGAGGGATGAGGAAGAAGTTAGTGAACGACGAAGTATATTGTGGACCCGATGGAGAGGACGAAGAAGGTACTTATGAGCATGAAGAGTATACGTGTGTTGTGAGGAAGTTAATGCTATCTCAGAGAAGTAAAGATGCCACACAATGACACCGGCTGTTTTGCATTAGGTGCACGGTACAGGGTCAGTTATTTGAATTAATTATTGATAGCGGCAGTCAGGAAAATATTATCGGCAAGGATGTGGTACAGAAACTGCAACTAATTCCTAAGAAACACCCGAACCCTTATACGTTTGGTTGGATCAAGGAAGTCAGGGGCGTACGTGTGGAGGAACGCTGCAAGGTTCCATTCTCTATTGGTAAGTATACTGATGAGGTTTATTGTGATATTGTGGATATGGATGCTTGCCATATTTTGCTTGGTAGGCCGTGGCAGTTTGATGCAGATGCCAAACACCTGGGTTGGAAGAACACATACCAGCTCGAGAAAGAGGGTGTGCGTTATACACTATTACCTATGGCAGAAAAGAACCAAACCAAGGCTTCAAAGGCAGAGGAGAGGAATTTTCTTACCATAACACATCGCCACTCTGAGTTTGTAAGGGAGTGTAAAGATACCCGCGAGGTCCACTTACTGGTTATAAAAGGGGAGAGTATGACTGAACCACTAGGGGAGAACAAAATTCCAGCGGAAGTGTAGGGACTGCTCGACGAGTTTGTTCCCGGTGCTAGCCTACCTAATCTGCCACACTACAGAATGAGTCCTAAAGAGAATGAGATTTTACGGGAGAAGGTAGAGGAACTGTTGAAAAAGGGGCACATCCAAGTTAGCATGAGTCCTTGTGTGGTACCGGCATTATTAACACCGAAGAAAGATGGGAGTTGGATGATGTGTGTTGACAACAGAGGAATCAACAAGATCACTATTGGCTACAAGTTTTCCATTCCTAGGCTGGATGACATGCTTGATCAACTTGATGGGGCTGTGGTCTTTTCCAAGATCGATATCAAGAGTGGTTATCATCAGATCAGGATCCATCCTGGAGACGAATGGAAGACCGCTTTCAAGACAAGAGATGGATTGTTTGAGTGGTTAGTCATGCCTTTTGGACTAACTTACGCACCAAGCACTTTCATGAGACTAATGAATTAGGTACTACGCCCTTTC
Organism: Nelumbo nucifera; assembly: GCF_055504915.1. Taxonomy (NCBI): domain Eukaryota; kingdom Viridiplantae; phylum Streptophyta; class Magnoliopsida; order Proteales; family Nelumbonaceae; genus Nelumbo; species Nelumbo nucifera. The sequence goes on along the minus strand of NC_142649.1, from coordinate 138,444,682 downwards.
ATTAGTAAATTTGTTGTGGTATATTTTGATGATATCTTGATTTATAGCAAGTTTGTTGATGAGCACATAGGACATATCCGAGGGGTATTGAGTGCGTTAAGGGAAAATAAACTATATGCTAATTTAAAGAAGTGTACTTTTATGAGCGATAGTTTATTGTTCTTGGGTTTCATTATAAGTAAGGATGGAATTAAAGTGGATGAGGAAAAAGTGCGAGCCTTTAGGGAGTGGCCATCCCCAACGAACATCACCGACGTAAGGTGTTTCCATGGGTTAGCAACTTTCTATTGATGATTTATCAAACACTTTAGTAGTATTGTAGCTCCTATCCCTGAGTGTTTGAAAAAGGGTAAGTTTCAGTGGGGAGAGGAACAAGAGCAAAGTTTTGCTCTCATAAAAGAGAAGTTATGCACCACTCCTGTCTTAGCACTACCAAGCTTTGACAAATTATTTGAGGTTGAATGTGATGCTAGTGGAGTGAGCATAGGGGCTCTGTTATCACAAGAGAAGAGACCAGTTGTTTTCTTTAGTGAGAAGCTATGTGAAGCTAGAAAGAAGTGGTCCATTTATGATAAAGAGTTTTATTCTATTGTGAGAGCATTGAAGACCTGGGAACACTATTTAATTGCTAATGAATTTGTCCTCTACACCGATCATCAAGCTCTTAAGTATTTAATTAAGCAAAAACAGTTGAGGAGTGATCTGCATGCTAGGTGGTCTGCTTTTATTGATAAATTGCCATACAAAATTGTGTATAAGGCTGGACAACAAAATATAGTGGCAGATGCTTTGAGCAGGCATGTGGCCCTGATTAAGACTCTCAGTATCGAAATTGTGGGCTTTGAATGTTTGAAAGATTTATACGCCTAGGATGAAGACTTCAGGCAGGTTTGGGAGAAATGCATGAACAAGCAGCCAGTGGGTGATTTCTACATACATGATGGATTTCTTATGAAGGGAGACCAATTGTGTATTCCTTGCATATCCCTTCGTGAGAAATTCATTAGGGACTTGCATGGTGGCGGCTTAGCAGGACACCTCGGGAGGGAAAAGACGATTGAGGCTGTCAAGGGGCATTACTACTGGCCTAAACTGAGAAGAGATGTGACCACTATCATGAGTAGGTGCTAGGTATGTCAGACAGCTAAGGGACAGGCCCAGAATACTAGTCTTTACATGCCTTTACCAGTTCCTACTGCTATTTGGGAAGACTTGTCTATGGATTTCATGCTGGGCTTGCCAAAGACTCCACGAAACATGGATTCCGTCTTTGTAGTTGTTGACCGGTTTTCCAAGATGGCACATTTCCTCCCATGCAAGAAGACCGCGGATGCGACAGCAACAGCCAAATTATTCTTCAGGGAGATTGTCCGTTTACATGGGGTGCCTAAGACCATTACGTCGGACCGATATACGAGGTTCCTAAGTCACTTCTAGATGACCTTGTGGAGGCTATTTGACTCGTCATTAAATTTCAGCAGTACAGCTCATCCGCAGACTGATGGGCAGACAGAAGTGGTAAATCAAACTCTGGGTAACCTGATCCGCAGCATTTGCAGAGAGAGGCCGAAGCAGTGGGACTTTGTCATTGCTCAAGCAGAGTTTGCCTACAACAATGCAGTTCATAGCTCTAAAGGTAGATCTCCATTTTCTATTGTTTATATGAAAGTCCCTAACCATGCCTTGGACTTGGGGAAGCTACCCAAGGATACCAGGCCTTAGTACTTCAGCAGAGTAGTTGGCAGGACAGATTCAGTCAGTACAGGATGAAGTACAACAGAAACTTCAAAGGACCAATGCAAAGTATAAACTTGCAGCTGACAGGCATCGTAGGTACCAGGTGTTTTAAGTCAGTGATGAAGTCATGTTCTTAAGGAAGGAACGTATACTCGTTGGGAAGCATAGCAAGTTAAAGCCTAGGAAGTACGGTCCATACAAGATTATTAAGAAGATCAATGTCAATGCTTACGTAGTGGACTTGCCAGATCACATGGTTATTTCCAAAGCATTTAATGTTGTTGATCTTCATCGTTATTTACTAGAAGCAACACTTGCATACCCCGATCATGACTCGAGGTCGAGTTCTTCCCAAGTGGGGGAGAATGAAGGAGGGCCAACTCAAGACCCACCGAACCAACCGGCAACAGCTCACGTCTAGAGAGACCTTATGTCATCCAACATGCATAAGATAATGGCGACAGCTCATGTCTAGAGAGGACTCCTTATGACATCCAACATGCATCGGATGATGGTGGCTATCGAACGGTGGACGTCAAAAATCTACTGAAGAAGAATTCAAAGATGTTTTAGAAGTCAAGTTCCTAGTTGTTTTACAAGCCTAAATTACCTAGTTATTTTAGTCTACAAGTCTACACGTATGTATTATAAATACTTCAATTTCTGAGCTCAATGATACACACAAGAATTTCTTATCACCTTTTTCTCTCTCTACTAAGGCTACACCTAGTTCTTTCTTTCGTGAGGCTTCAAGACCGAAGCCGACTCAATTGTCCAGTGCTTGTTCGCCCGATCAAGTGCGCCAAGCTGCGTCGATTAGTTTCGACACGGGCAAGAAGTATCTCTGATGTGTCTGCGGAAATGGTCATTGGCGCCAGCTTCTTATCAAGCTCAATGGAGGAGGAGGTGCAAAGGGTTATACATAAAAGGTTAGAGAGACGAGAGATTATGAGCGGGACATTTTCATTTTAGACTTTTCGGTGAAATTTGGAGCTAACGGGTTCCCCCTTCCTCGTGAGCCATGACAACGTAGGATTGCCATTTGTTGGGTGAAATCGGAGTATGGGGATGAATTGACCCTACTATTGGACCAGATATACAAGCTCGGCCCGTCTTTACAATATATCTATCACAGTGAAGGTTAATCAGTTCACTGCTCTTAATTTCCGGTTAGGAGATCCAGCTTCAAATCCATGGTTTTTAAAAAACGACCTAAAAATAGAAGTGTTCTAACCATTGATTTTTGGGTTGATGGTCTGATCGTCCAGTTCGAACAATAGCCCGTTCTGATAAATAGATTAAAAAAATAAAAAATAATAATTAAAAATAAAAACAGTCAAAACCGTTGAACGGGTCAACGGGTCAACAGTTTGACCACCTGGGCCAATAGATCGTTGAAATTATTAAATTTTTCAACGATTTTTAGCCAAAGACCAGGTTTAGAGTAAAACAGAACCGGTTGCCTGAACGGTTCTCAGACCGAAAGATCCAACCATTCGGATCAACAGGGGTTCAAAAACATGTTCACATCTATGTTCCTGAAATTTAGTTGAGACCACATATTTGTTTCTTCAGCTCAGTTTGAAAAGAATATAAATACAAATATATACAGTACAAGTCTATACAAAATAATACAAAATATAAGATTTTGTGCTCTACGTATTTGCATTTGTACCCTTCCAAATGGAGCCTTCAGTACACGAAGAAACAAAGCAGGCAGTCAAGGACCAACAATAGCATCAAAAGCACATGAATTACAAATCACTCAGACTCAGAGGTCATTTATAAATAAATAAATAAACTCTAGAATCAAGTTGACCTTTTTTTCGCTTGACAGTGTTACAACATTGCTTACCCTTTCGATGAAGTGAAAAAAGATACCTGCAAATCTTCTACAAACACTATAATAATAATATCCTTGAGAATAAAATGAAAGTCTGAAGCCGCATGGGTGGCAAAACAAGGTTTTTCTCTTACTTGTTTGCATACTGGTCAGGGGTTCCTGATTTCTTTCCCCTATCTTGTAACGGACTCTCTAACTCTTTCTGAACTAAGTTAAATGGATTAAGCCTTTGGGCATTTTCTATAAGAAAACTGATATGGGATTCTGTTAGGCTCATTTGGGAAGAGTGTAAATATAAATGTTCGGTACATCTAGTATTTTTAAATCTTTCCAAACTAAGCTTTATTTCCATGCATATATCTAGGACAGTAAACAGATTTGATTTGGGTCAGATTCAGCAAAATCTAAATCTAATTCAATTATTAAAAATTTTCATTCAAATGTGATCCAAAATTCCATCAGTTCTGAAGACCTCATATTTGAATATAAATCCTAATAGAATTAGAGTGAATTCAAATTTAATCCGCTTTTTCTTTAATTTTTTAAAATATAAAAGTATTAAAAAGTTCATTACTTTTTAACTTTTATATATAATAAATTAATATAAATATAACACATTAAATTTATTATATATATAAATATATAAAAATATTTTTTTTTATAATTTTAAATATATTATATAAATTTTATATATTAAAATCAATAAATATTATAGTATAATTAAATTTTGAATTTAATCAGGTTTGGTGGAGTCAAATTTTAATCTGATCCTATTATTAATCGGGGCATAGAGTTTTGGGTATCATTAACTTACCTACATACGTCACACATACATCTCTCTCCTCCCTTTTCCAACTCCCCATTCATTATGCTTTCTCTACTTTTTATCATTGTTATTACTTCCAGAGGGTAGGGTGCAATTTGGGCCATATTAGCCTAAATTCAACCTGAAAAAAGGCTGTGAAGAGACTCCAAGCAATTTCCTCTCCTTTTTCTATTCTCTCTTTTTTCTTTCTTTTGAAATGAGATGATTTGATTATTAGATACAATGTTTCTTGTAACATAGATGCAATCAGGATTAACTGAATGCGATGGATGTGTTAAGAGTTGTGTAACCAATAATAACACTCTACATCCGGTCATCTTAGGAATGCAAATCAGGTATCCAGCTTGCACCCTTAAATCATGCACTGATGCACATGAGGTGAGAGGTTAAGTTGGATGCATGCCGTAGACTAACCCACATCCATTAATGACCCATCTGTACAGGTGGTGTAGAAATAGGTTAGGGAGAAATACTTCCCTCATTGGACAAAGGATTCTTTCTTCCTAAAGATTGAAACCATTTATTCATGTCATTTCCTGCCCCATCGAATTAGTCATAGTTTGGAAATGATGCCATGAAAAATGATGTCACATCAATGCTACCTCGGCAATCTTTTTTTCAGATCACGTCTGATATTTGGTTATACGTTTTTCTGAAGAAATCTGCATCTGGCAAGTTGAAAAACAAGAGTTCCTCAAAGAATGCAACTCAGAGAACCGGACATTCAAACTTAGTTTCTCCAATTGCTGGCTTATGTCTTGATCAATATCAACAACTTATGGATCTTGTGAACTTTGAAAAACATACTATTACAGAAAATTATGTTGGTAAGGCTCATGCTTGTCAACTTTTACATTCTTCTAGTTGGATCCTAGATACAGGAGCCTCGGACCATTTGTTGGTGCACAGTCCAGTATGGCTCTTGATACATAGTTAGCTAGTTTTCATAAATCAGTCCATCTAACCAATGACACTGCAGTGCCTGTACAAGTTCAAGGATCTGTCAAGATTACTGATCGTATTCATCTTTAGAATGTTCTCCTTGTTTAGGATTTTAATTGCAATTTGGTATCTGTGAGTAAACTCACTAATCAACTAAATTGTGTGGCTTTGTTTTTTCCCACCTTCTGTGTCCTATAGGACCTGACCACTAAGAAACCGATTGGAGTGGCTGAAATGAGGGATGGCCTCTACCACTTCACTAGACTGCCAAACTCTACGGCCTTATATATCAGTTCAATTGATTTTAATTCTCAACTGTGGCATTATAGGTTAGAACATGCTGCCTATGATCCATTGTCATTGATTCATGAATTTTATGTTTCCCCATATGTAACTACTGTATGTTGTGATGCATGTAATCGTGCTAAACTTACAAGATTACTTTTTCCCCTTAGCTATAATAAAAGCATTGCACCTTTCCAAATTCATTGTGATATTTGGGGAGGATACCAAGTGCCATCTCACTCTGGGGCTCATTATTTTCTCTCTATTGCAGATGACTATAGTCAAGCCACTTAGGCCTATTTGATGGCACGTAATTCAGATACTTTTCGGTTTCTCACTATGTTCTATGAAATGGTAAATACTCAATTTCAAACCTCGGTTCAGACAGTTAGATCTGATAATGGGCTTGAGTTCTTGTTTGAACCCACTCAGACTTATTTTCAGCGCAATGGCATTTTTCATCAATGAACATGTGTTGACACCCCTCAACAGCATGGGGTAGTGGAGCGAAAGCACCGCCATTTACTTGAAATGGCACATGCCTTACGGCTCCAAGTTGGGCTTCAATGCAATTTTGGGGTGGATGTGTGTTCATTGCCACCTTATTGATAAATTACTTGCCTACACCACAGTTTCATGGGGAATTCCCTTATGAGATGTTGCGTGGTAAGCCTCCTACATATAACCACTTAAGGGTGTTCAATTGTTTATGTTATGTCGGAGTTCAAGGCAAACCCCATGATAAAATTTCCGTACGGGCCCATCATTATATTTTCATGGGCTACCCACAACCACAAGGACAAAAAGGTTAAAATCTGCTTAACCTTGATAACAAAGAGTTCTTTGTTTCACGGGATGTTTGTTTCTATGAGGATCAATTTCCTTTCTTAAACATCCCGAATAACCCACAGACTTCTGATCAACCAGTGGTACCACTTCCCATAATCGATGACACACCTATTGATACCATTGCAACCCATAATTTATTAGCACGCTACAGCCCATGATGAGCCTTCCCCAATCATCAATGGGTCTGAAGTAGAACCCAACAACACTCTCATTCCACCTATACGTCAGCCCAACTGCCCTATTCGACCTCCTAAGCAATTCCAAGACTTTGTCTACCCTACCTTACAATCCAATGGTCCAACAAACCCTAGCACACAACATCCCATATCACATTTTGTTGGGCCTTCACCATCAACCCATTCATCTGCCTTGTTGAACACCATAGAACTATAGAACTATGCTGAAGCCGCTGCACATCCTAACTAGCAACAAGCCATGCAAGATGAATTAACAGCCTTTACCCAAAATGGTACTTGGACTTTAACTTCTTTGCCACCGGGAAAATCCCCAATGGGCTACAAGTGGGTATATAAGCTCAAAGTTAAACCTGATGGGACCATTGATCATTACAAAGCCAGACTAATCGCCAATGGTTATACCCAAACTCCTGGAGTTGATTACAACGACACCTATGCTCCCGTGGCAAAGTTGGTTACAGTGAGATGTCTCTTAGCTTTGGTTGCAGCTCATCATTGGGATCTTCATCAAATGGATGTAGTAATGCCTTTTTGAATGTTGACTTACATGAAGAAGTTTACATGGTGCCACCTCTGAGTTTCTTACCAACGGGTGACACACGAGTTTGTCGTCTTCAAAAATCAATCTATAGACTCAAACAAGTGTCGTGCAACTGGTATGACACATTGGCCACAACATTAAAGCATCATGGTTTTATTCAGTCTACATCTGATTGCACATTGTTCATTTCTTCTCGGCCAAATAGTTTCATGGCAATTCTTGTATATGTCGATGATATAATCATTGCTAGAAATGATTCCAATCGCATAGCTGGACTTAAAAATTATCTCAATAACTTCTTCCACGTTAAAGACCTTGGAAAACTTTGGTATTTCTTTGGCATTGAAATCTCCAAGTCTCCAGAAAATATCTTTCTTTGCCAAAGGAAATACATTCTTGACATCTTATCTGAGATAGGCATGCTAGGTTGTCATCCTAGTTCTTTTCCTATGCTTCAACAACAACAACTAGCTCTTGCGGAAGGACCTCCATTTCCACACCCAGATAGATATCAAAGATTGGTTGAATGATTGATCTATTTAACAATTACTAGACCTGAACTCACATATTTAGTACATGTGCTCAGCCAGTTAATGAGCAAGCCTAAACAAGCTCATTATGATGTTGCAATTCATGTTCTTAGATATTTGAAGTCCACACCAGATCATGGTCTCTCTCTTCTTGCCAACAATGACCTAGTCATTCGTGGCTACTGTGATTCAGATTGGGTAGGATGTCCTATCACTAGGCAATCAACAACAAGTTACTTCACTATGTTGGGCACTTCAGCCTTTGAACCCAAGAAGAAGGGTTTTCCCTCCAATAATTCTCCTTAAATAGTTTTTCCTTCAGCTCTCCAAGAATTCTAGAAGTTGCCACCCTTAGCCTCTCTTGAACTTTCTAGAAGTTGCCACCGCAATCTTTTCTTGGGCTGCAATTTGGACTGCTCTTGAGCTGCTAATGGACCTCCTCCTTGCTGGGCCGAATAGGCTCCCTTGGAAGGCTGCGGCTAGGCTCTTTCTTTGGGCATCTCCCAAAGAGTGCAGTATGGGCTGCATGGGCTAAATGACCCTCTCTTGACCTCTCAGCTGGGCTTTTGTTCCAGTTGGGTTGAATTACCTTCAATTTAGCTCATTTTTCCTTGTTTTATGCTTTCTCTCTCCTGAATTGGTTTCCCTTGAAGATTTCCTGAAATTAAGATGAATTGGGGTAAAACTCACACAAACTAGCATAAAAACCATGCAGCCCATATTCAGCCCATGACTGTCTTCTATGATAATAAGGCAGCTTTACATATTGCTTCCAATCCGGTGTTCCATGAGCGAACAAAGCTTGTTGAGATTGATTGTCACTTTGTCCATGAACATATCCAAGCTTGGACTATTGCTACCTCCCATATTCCCATCAAAATCTAGGCAATGGATGTTTTCACCAAGGCCTTAGGTAATGATCAATTTCACATGTTAAAATCCAAGTTGGGTGTCGGTCCTCCTCCATCTCCAACTTGAGGGGAAGTATTACAAAATCTGCTACAACAATATCCATGTTTACACTTCTATTATAAAGTCCACATGTACAATTCAATTGTAATTTACATTTTAGAGTCTCCCTGATGAGAATGAAAATTATCATATTTTTATCCCTTAATATTCAGTCTTTTATACTTCTTTAATACCTAATTGGACTCACTATTCTTGTGTTTTGATTTAGGGCACCAAAGGAGGCGCTAGGAGAAAAACAAAGTTGATCGGGTAATTTTGCACAGGGATTGGGTGGATTTATTTCCATGTAAATGAAGTATGGGGTTGTAAAGATAAGAAAAATAAGATGAAATAAAAGAAAATAAAAGAAAGCAAGGATTAAATCGATGGGAGATAGCTTATGTTTGAAGGGAAAAGTTCAGCTTTGATTCTTATCATTGATCATCGACGCAAGGATAAATTCATATGTTTATGAATAAATTGGTTATAGCCATTAACAAGCTCTAACAGCCAGCCTTTATTCATATTATTCGGCAACCAAAACAAGCTCTTTGATTGCTTCTCTTATTAATAGAAAGTCATAAACAAGCTCTTAGGATTTAATCTATTAATACCACTAAGATGGGAGAGACCCAATTCTGGTCAGAGATCTCACAAGCTCGGACCGTTTAAACCAGATCATATATCTTCCTAACATAAATCGAAAATTTTTCTATAATCAATTATGTTAGTTGCCACCATAATTAAACCTACCAATCATATACAAAATTGGAGATTCAATCGGCCATAGATTATTCTTGTTGAATGAGCAAGGGCACCTTCTTGCTTAATCAATAAAAATAATCTTCACGGGAAATCGCAAAAAACGTATGAATACCCATAAACAATGAACTGAAATAAAAATCAATTAGATCTCATGATGTTTATAGAATTAAAGCTTCCCTAACCTTTCAACCAGAAAATAAAACCTTACACACACTTCATGATGAAATCGTAGCTTCCAGATGAGAGGGGGCAAACTCTGCTTCTTCCTTCTTGGTTGTTGATTGCTCCCTTCGAAGGTTGAAGCTCTCTTAGAGGATTTGATGATGCCCCCTGGGTGCTAGTCTGCCCCCTTCCTATAGACTTAGGAGGGAGTTGTCTCCTACTCCTCTTAGGAGTTCTTTCTCCATTGGGAGTTCAGTTCTCTAATAGATAATGCCTAGATTAGATCTAATCTACTCCTATCTCTTAACTGGTAATTTTAATCTCTCTTATCTTTCTAGAAATACAGTAGAAAATTGAATCTAATAGGGCTCTTTGATGATTCTTATTATTGTATGCTAAATTCGTATTGGGCTTCTTCAACGATTTGGGCCGCTGCAAGGCTTCTCTGTGAATTGGGCTTCTGCTGCGAACTAGGCTTCTCTACAAGTTGTTTAGACTTTGGGCCCGATTTTAACCTTGATGCAATCCGAATCTATCAAAACTCAAAACATGAACGTTTCAGAGTTTTTCCTTATCTTTTCAATGCATCTTGAATCATTTAAATCGGAGTCCAAATGGAAGAGTTATGCCCAAATTACCATATAGCACCAAAACTGTGCAAAATTACCCGATCAGCTTTGTTTTTCTCCTAGCGCCGCTTTTCGTGCCCTAAATCAAAACACAAGAATAGTGAGTCCAATTAGGTACTAAAGAAGTATAAAAGACTAAATATTAAGGGGTAAAAATATGATAATTTTCATTCTCATCAAATGCCCCCACACTTAGACCTTGCCCGTCCTCGTTTAAGACAAAATTCAAGCAAAAACAAAATCAGCAACTATCCTACCGATCTTTAAACTCAACTCTCCTTCATCCTTTTCCACAAATATTCCAGGTTAACTATTGCGAACCGTTAAATCAACACAACCAAGTTATACATGACTCATCCATCAGTCAATCCAATTTTTGCTACTACAAACCAGGTAGTAAACTAGGGAAAACATTTTTATTTTTACTCTCTTTTTTCTCTTCTTGGTGAAAGTGAGTGCATTTTATGCTCCATCTCACTTTTAGGATTACTTGGCCAGTAGGTGCATTTTATGCTCCATCCTACTGTTAGAATTGCTGGTTTAGTAGGTGCATTTTATGCTCCATCCTACTTTTGAATAGCTAGCTAGTATGTGCATTTTATGCTCCATCCTACTAGGTTACCTCAATTGCATGGTAAAAATATTTACCCTATTTACTTAAACCTGAATTTAGGACTATCTTAAAAGGGATGGCTTCAGATGAATGGTGTACTCCCTGATCATATTTCTTTACTTAGTTCACAATAATCTTCCCAAAACACTGTTTCAATTGATTCTAAAAGAGTTGAGTTTTTTTTTCTTTTTTCTTATTTTTTTTGTTGTTTTAAACTGAAATAAAATTCTAAGTATCCTAAATCAAATCCTATATTTCCCCCCCACACTTAAAACTTACATTGTCCCCAATGTAAGGTGAAATGCAAAGAAAATGTGGAAATAACTAAACTATAAATGCAAAAACAAGAAAAAAAGAAAAGCAAACTTCCCTGTTTTTAATCATCATAAACCGGATCCTCTAACTTTTGTAGTTGCAACTTCCAGTGTCTTCCCCTTTCATCCATCATGGGTGGGTTCAAATCTAGAATAGGGGCCTGCACAATAGATGGAAGGAGTTTTGTGTGAGCTGGAGGTAAACTAATAAAAGACATATTATGAGTTATAATTGCAAGAGATTCCAACTCAGAAGTCAAATTTCGCAATTCAGGTTTCAGCACAAACTTCTTCTCTGCTTTTTGCAATTGATCAGGACTATTGTTAAGTGCAACTTTCAGCGTGTCTTTATCATCTAGTTTGAAAGTTTGCTGCAATAAAGAGTCAGTAATATCTATAGAAAAGATAGAATGCGCATCATTAGGATATCTCATGGCATCATAGATATTAAACTTGATAATTTCACCATCGAATTCCATGGTAAGTGTCCCCTTATGCACATCAATTTTAGTTTTGGACGTCTTAAGAAGGGGTCTTCCCAACAAAAATGGAGTCGAATTGGAAGAATTATCTTCTTCCGTATCAATCACATAAAAATCGGCAGGAAAGACCAGATTATTAACTTGGACTAAGACGTCCTCCAAAACCCCCTTCGGGTATGTAGTGGATCAATTAGCAAGTTGCAAGATTCATGGTTATGTAAATAGAATGGGGCATTACATTTATTGAAGCTCCTAGATCTAACATTGCTCTTTTGATCTTGGCGTTTCCTATTTTATAGGGGATAGTGAACATACATGGATCCTTGCATTTAGGAGGTAATCTTTTTTGGAGAATTGATGAAACATTTTCCCCTATATGGACTTTCTCATCGCCTTTCAGCCTTCTCTTAGTAGTGCACAACTCCTTGAGGAATTTAGCATAGCGGGGTACTTGCTTGATTGCATCGAGGAGGGGAATGTTTACCTCAACCTTGCGGAAAGTCTTGAGAATATCCTTGTCTTGCTCCTCCTTCTTGGATTTTGCAAATCAGCGAGGAAAAGGTGGAGCGATGACTACGGCCTGGGGTTGCTTTCCGCTTGGATTTTTTTGGAGTGATAGTGTCTCATTTTCTTTCTCTTCTTCAGTTGTATCTTTAGGTGCTTCCCTGCTAGGTTCATTTAGCTCCTTTCCACTCCTCAAGATAATCGCACTAGCATTCTACTTCGGATTGACCATGGTCTGGGAGGGTAGCCTTCCTGATCCTTGCGATTTCAATCAACTCACCACTGTTGCCAATTGGCTTACCTGATTTTCCAGGTTTTGGATGCTTGTCCTTGTCTCCTGTTGAAATTGTTGAGTATTAAATGCAAGTGCCTTAACAATTTCATCTAGAGACATACTTGGTTTGGAAGATGAATATTGTGGAGCCGGTGGTCTAGATTGATACTGTTGTTGGAAGCCGAAGGGCTTGGCTCCATAGCTGATATTAGGATGATCCCTCCATCCTGCATTGTAAGTATTTGAATAGGGATCATATGTCTTTTGTGGGAATCCTCCAACAACATTGGCTTGTTCTTAGGTTCATCTTGTAGTGTAGGGCACATGTTGGTTGGATGACCCGTAGTTGAACAAATGCCACATGTCTTTGCTTGTTGTATGTGGCCTACAACCAATTTTTCTACAAGAGAGGTGAGGGTATCTAATCTTTGATCGATGGAAGAAGTGCTTACCTCATTGATCCTCCTTGGGATGGACTCCTGTCTAATGCCGAACTGTTGTTCATTGGCCGCCATGTTCGAGATTAATTCTCTTGCTTGAGTAGGAATTTTGTTCACCAACACACCTCCGCTTATTGCATCAATCATACTCCTATCCATTGGCAATAGTCCTTCATAGAAGTATTGGATAAGGAGATGGTCTGGAATCTGATGTTGCGGACAGCTGGCACAGAGTTGCTTAAATCTCTCCCAGTACTCATAGAGAGTTTCTCCGCTGAATTGTCTTATCCCACAGATTTCCTTTCTAATGTTAGCAGCTCAGGAGGCAGGGAAGAGCTTTTCAAGAAATTGTTTTTTCATCTCATTCCATGTAGTGATGGAACTGGAGGGTAAGTAGTAAAGCCAATCCTTAGCTTTATCAGCTAATGAGAAAGGAAAGGCACGCAGCTTGATCTGCTCCTCGGTAACACCTTGAGGTTTCATGCTCAAACAGACCACATGGAATTCTTTTAAATGTTTATGGGGATCTTCACCAGAAAGTCCACAGAAAGTAGGAAGTAAGTGGATAAGACCAGATTTGAGTTCGAAAGGTACCGTTAGATCTGCATATTTGATGCAGAGTGGCTGTTGGTGCAGATCCGGTGCAGCTAACTCTCTAAGAGTTCTCTCATCGATGTTGGCCATGATTTCTTCTTCAGAGTTGTTGGATGACTCAACGAGGACTATTGCCAACTTCACCCCAAGAGATGGGAGTGATGCTGATTGGTTGCAACATTGCTTGGCTTCTTTCCCCAACCAGTGAACTGTGTTTTCAATCTCGGGATCGTAGTGGAACTCATCTACATGGGAAGAACGAGGCATACACCAAGCAAAAGGAAATAAATCTACTTAGGACACCAATCCCCGACAACGGCGCCAAAATTTGTTGGAATTCGACACCCACCACTCTCGCATCTTCTGTAATACATTATAAATATCTAATCATAACAAGATTAAAGAATGCTTCCATTAATTTTAGAGAGCTAAACATGACCTCCATGAAAGAGAGCAGGACTTATAAACCGTGTTAAATTTAAGGAAATCATATAGAACCAATTTGAATACATATGCAAGCTATTCAACAATGATGTCCTGAACAATATTGTAACCAACTCGCCTATGTTGCCTTAGAAAATTAAATTATAATTGATGTTGTTTTTTCGTTTAGGTAATTGGAAAACCCATGAATTAACTCGGAACCAAATATATTGCATCAGAAATGGTGAAACAGTAAAAAACCTGTTGAATTTGGTATTGGACATTTTTTTGGGTTACGCTATGATCCATTAATTCACAATTTCAGGTAGGGGTGTTCACGGTTCGGTTAATCATGAGTCTATTTTTGAAACAAAACCAGTACTACCAGTTTATGGAAAATCAGAAACTGAAGTCAATCAGTTAACGGGCTGAATGGTTTGGTTAACCACCAGTTTGGTTTGTCGGTTTTTATATTGTTTTGTTTTTATAATATTTATTATAAATAAATACATAAATATATAATAAAAAATTAAATATATACAATATTATATTTTAAATAATAAATAATATATAATATTGTATAAATATGCATATATATTTATTTATATAATGCATATTTATTAATTTATAATATATATAAAATATAATATATATAGAAATATATGATTACTGATTGATTCAGTTAATTGCCAGTACTTATGGCCCATGTACGTAGCACATCACACATCCATACATCACATGCAGGGATAAATTGATCCAATCAATTAATCATCTGTAAGGCCCATTTGAAGCCCATTTTAAATCCATAATATCAACCATTAATATTATCTAGGTATATGGGCCGAATGGTTCAACCCATATAGCTTTAAATGTTAAGTGGGCTTTCAGCAATTTTAACCTTTTAAAACTGGGCCTTTACAGGTTGGGCCGAATTAACCATTTAATTAAACAACAATCCTTAGGCCCATTAGTGGGAAGATTAGGGCTGACTTTCAGCCTTGATTAAACCCTAGATTTGGTCCAAACAGTTTGAACCAATCTTGGTTCGAATGGGTCTAGGGTTTGATCTTTAATTCAAGAAAATAATATGAAATTAAATACTGATAAAAGAAAAACAAGAATCAGTCAAATAGGGCTGTTCGCACAATCCATCCTGCAAAACAGAGGTTACATCACAGTTTGCAGTTTCATAAACTGCAAATCGCAGATTGCAGTTCTCTCATCTGCGAAATCTCCTTTTCTGCGAAATCTTCTTTTCTACACCGCCATCTTCGATCCAAAATAAAATAAATAGAAATCCTATTTCTATTAATAATTACATCAGATCGAATACCTATACATTGAGTCTAGAAAATAAAAAAAAAAAAATTATTTACAGACCAAAATTAATTCAAGAATTGCAAAATCGCAGGTTCCCTGTGCAAACCAAGAATTCGATCTCCTCTTGTATGAACAGCCCATAAATCAAACAAATCATAAAGAACAATTCTAAATAATAATCAAATTTATGTAAAATTAATTTCAGATTATTTGCCCATTAATTATGGGAACTGATTTCCCAAAACCCATATCTGCGCAAATCAGGTAGAACACCTTCTACACATTTGCGCAGGTTCAGATCTGAAACAAACTGGTTCAAGATTTGAACCATGGCTCTGATACCACTGAAGGGATGAGAGATCCATCCCATGGACGCCCAAAGATTGCGGAATAAGGGGCGAATTTCAAAAAAAAATTTCCCTCCCTTCAATTGGGAATCACATTCGCTATTTAGAAAATCATATTTTCAAGGATCATTCTTGAACCTTAAACTGAACCAGATCAGAACCAAAAGGAGTAGGAGAGAATTATACCTGATGCGGAGAAGTAATATCTCCCAACGAAGGTGTTCACGCCCAAAGAAGGATCCAAAGACTGCTCCCACTGAAGATGGCGCAGTGCAGGATGGAGCAGAATCAGCAGTGTTCTTCCCCAAGAACTCTGTCCTTCGCAAAAATCAGTAGAATGGTACGTGAGCACAGCTTCCTATCAATCCTTTCTCAAAGAACTGATGTCAAGATCCAATCTTGACTTCTCCCACAACTGAAGATCGAACTGGCAAACAGGGCGGCAAGAACAGGGAGGCGGCAAGAGAGTATTCGCAGGGTGCAGAATTCTCTCTTCTTGATTTCAGCACTAAAGAAAATCTAATGTCTGTTGTTTCTTAGGCGGCCGCCCCCTTCTTTTGTTAACCTAAAAGATCAGTTCCTAATCCAATTAGGAGCAGCTTATCCAAATCATATTTGGATAAGACTTCTCTTTAGGTGATAGGGATAAACCCTTATCTTATTTGCAGATTAGATTAGCTTTCTCCTAATCTCATTAGGAGGTTTCTAAATTTGAATCACATTCAGATCTGGACTCCCTGAGTGGATAGGGCCAAGACCCTATCCTATCGGCTAATCCATCTCAGAATTTGCCCCATTAATTAACTAAATGAATAGCCTAGTTTGAAATGGGCTTTAGGCCCATTAAGCTTATGTGCTCACTTAACCTTCCTAACTACTGCCCAGTTGGGCTTCCTTGTATGGCGTGGGACCCAAGCATTGATCTACACATCAGCCACATGGGTTCGGCCTAGCCTTTGTTACAAGGCCTGGCCGAATACACTATTAAAGACAGTGCACCCCCTGAAACCCATCGAATGGGCTCTATGGGCCCAACACTTACCCTAAGTGGTCCCTGGGCCAAGCCACCTTGTAACACCCAGGGACTGTGGGCAGATGCAAGATTAGCCCATCAGGTATTATCCTCAATGGTCTTACACTCAACCTCTCAGCCCATAGTGATCACACACTGCCCGACAAGAGAGGACCTCTCCCTCAACTGCAAGGAACAGTGTTGCACTCTCCACTCATATGGATCCCGGGAATTAAAACCTTTTGCAAACCTTTTAGAAACCATAATATATATATTTTTATATCTCATATAAAATATACTTTGCAAAAAACAAATCTCAACGGTTGAAATCGGCTGCCGGCAGTCTTGGCTTCCATCAGTGAGAGTGCATCCCTGATCATTACCTTTGTCCGACAAAGGGGCTGATCCTGTCACTATGATCACCCACTCAGATGAATTCTCGGACTGTCCCAACATACCCAGGTTTTGACCCCTGCTAAGGATCTCACTGATTGGTACATCAAAGATAGCCCAATCCGACACCTAGTGCAGTATCATAATCGAGTCTAGGGGTCGGGTGTAACTTTCCAGTTTTGCCCATCAATCTCCAAGGTCTAGGGCAATACTAGAAATCTGGTCCAGTTCAAAGATTCAATTAATCGTACACTGTATGTGCCTAGGGTCTCACCCTGGTAGGTGGGACAGGCCACCCCAACCGACTTGGTGGCACTACAGTGTCAGCCTTGTCAGGATAAATCTCCCCAGACCAACCCACTGGCTGTGAACATTCTAAACTAACACGAGTCTCATTAAATATCCAGTTTAAGGGTATTACACAGAAACATACTAAGGGAACATGAATCAAATATGCACTTTTATTTATTTACAATAAACTCATAAAGTACATCCTTCTGATTGAAGCTAAGGGCATACAAAACTGTCTAACAACATCAAATGATGATTTTAATCCCAAGAAATTTATACAAATAAAATATTAATAATAGAATAATAACCTTAGTACTTGAAATTTATAAATTTGTGAATGATATATAAGATCATAAGTATATATTTATGCTTCCCGGGTATTGGGTATCGGATACCCTAAAGTCAAAACCCAAACCCTATAGGGTTTTGATAAATGGGTCGTATTAGGGTCAGGACAGGTCAGATACCCAAAAATTCCCGCGGAATTGCCATCCCTAGCTAAAGACATGGAAAAGAAAGGAGAGGAAAAGGGTAAGGATTTCTAGGGTTTTGAAGAGTTTTCAATCCACCATTAATCCGGCTGGTTGAACTGCTTGAATCAATATATGGCTAAGATTCTACGTCTAGTTAAAGTAAAGCCCAAAAATTGATGAAAAGACTGTTTATTTGGTCAAAAACTATCCAGCCTGGGTGGTTGGACTGTTAACCCATTCAACCCGGTGACCAGGTCATTGATTGCACATTAAATGTGTATGCAAGTTTATAGAAGCCACAACTTTTTGTTTTGATGTCTGGTTGGGGTGATCTTTTATAATTTTGGTAACTTTTCAAAATCTGTGTAGGTGCTATGCCTGGCTAATTTCATGAAAAACCCTTTATGTCCTCAAATCACAAATAAAAAATTAAAAGCTGAATTAAAAAACATAAATTAAATATATATATATAGAATATAATTATGCATTATTAATTGATAAAATATATATTTATATATTATATTGATGATGTAGTACGGTCTGACCCGTTCCATCCAAACGATTAAACTAGTGACCATTGACCCAAAATAAAAACGGTTCAACCTTTGAATCGATTTTTAAAACATTAATTTTAGGGACAAATTAACCAAACGCCATTTGTAAAGTTCTGCATTCCTTCATTAATCTGACATGGCAGAATAAAGGTCATCGACCAATAATTTAGTCTTGAGAACTAAAAGCGTGGGCCTATCTACGATTTATGAAAGGGCATCAATCTGAAGTCTGAACTGGGTTCAATATCAAATTGTCAGGCCCAGGTCCAGTCCAATCTGAACTGGGCTCAATATCCTAGGGATAGGGTTGATCCAGATTTGTCGAGGGTCGGCCCACAGAAATTGCAACCCTAATTTCAAATGACTAAACCGTATCTCCTCAGTTCGTTAAACTAAATTCAAAAACCTATTCCGATTAAAATTTGCTAATTTGAAGTGTTTGTATTGGAGAGAAACCATTTATTAGGCTGTATTTGGAAATGATGCAAATGAGTGTGAATGCAAATATGTAAAGTGTAAAATGGTTCATATAAATTGTAAGGTTGGATTAATTTTGCACTGGCAAATTTATCTTCTTATCAAATAGATTTTTAGTTGTAATGGATGCAAAATTGAATTTCAATAAAACATATGTTTTTTTTTTATCAAAAACCCACTTGAATGCAAGTTTACTTCTTTTTTATTAATGTACTTTTACATCCTATTATTAATGTAAATATGCATTGATCTGTCATTTGTTAATACATATATGTAATATTGCCAAATATAGGAAAAAATAAACCAGAATACAAATTTATTCTGAACTGGACACGATTCATACTCCATTTGCATCGTTTCCAAACACAGCCTAAAGGACAACCTCGTGGGCCGTCAGTCCTAAGGGCCCTTGTGGCGGGTTTAGAGGCAGCTTCAATCCAGAATGTAGCTATGATGGCAGTATATACGGACTCCAAGCAACTTGTATCTTTTTTGCAGAACCGAGTCATCCCCACTAAATGGATAGAGCGCCTTCATCGATCGAAGATCATGGAGCTGTTAAAGAATTTCACTAAAGTCTTGTTTTTTTTTTTTTTTGTAAATAGAGAAAAGAAACAGGCTGTTCATATTCCAGCATTCTTAGCATGTAAAATTAGAGTAACCGCTTAATTACACTGACTAGCAGAAACTCGCATCTAATCCTATATACATTCAATGGGTAAAGTGGTAAACTGTAAACATAATAATGGCTTTGCGATTTTGAGATGAATATGATAGCACGCTGGCATCTTGAATTCGATAATGAAAATTGGGTAAGACAGGCCGGGCCCTTGTCAACTAACACCAGGGCCACTTTACCCCAGCCTGGCGCTGGAAGTTACTATCGACCTCTAGCCAAAATCCAAAATCCAGATGTATGGAATGGACTATGGAGTTGTTCGAACTTGAACCCCTATCTGTCATCACTCAAGGACAATGAGAAGACAATTGATTTGGTTCTTAAATCCAGGGCCACAATCAACACACCCATCTCATTATCATGAACATGCCTTTGTTGGTTCTGTAAGCTAATATAGATGATGATCAGGGAATGATCATTTGTTCCGAAATAAATCGATTCTGGCAAATTTAATTTCGAATTAATTTCAAACACTTATCAGCTAAGCACATCTTTAGGGCCATAGTCATCACCAATCATGGTTGTTCGATTTTGAGGTTACACAGATGAGCAGCACATGGGCTTCGCCCCTTAATTACTTACTAGCTTAGCATTTCCTATCAAACTTAAGATCGAGGCTACTATGAAGGGATGAGAGATCCATTCTATGGACGCCCAAAGATTGCGGAATAAGGGGCGAATTTCAAAAAAAGTATCTCTCCCTTCAACTGGGAATCGTATTCCCTATTTAGAAAATCATATTTTCAATGATCAATCTTGAACCATAAACTGAACCAGATCTGAACCAAAAGGAGTGGGAGATGATTATACCTGATACAGAGAAATGCTATCTCCCAATGGAGGTGTTCACGCCCAAGGAAGGATCCAAAATCTGCTCCCACTGAAGATGGCGCAGTGAAGGATGGAGCAGAATCAACAATGTTCTTCAAAAGAACTTGACCCTTCGCAAGAATCAACTAGACAGTTTGTGAGTACAGCTCCAACCAATCTTTTCCCAAAAGATTGAGATCAAGATCAAATTTTGATTGCTCCCAAGAACTGGAGATCGAACTGAAGGAATGGCAATGGCAGGAAGGTGGCGGCAGGAGATAATTCGCAGTATGCAGGAAATCTCTCAATCTCTCTTTCTTCAAAGAGAAGAATGCTGTTGATCATGTTAAAGGCTGCCGCCCCCTTCCCCTTTTATAATCTCAAAGGGATCAGCTCCTAATCAGATTAGGAGTTGCTAATCCAAATCATATTTGGGTTAGAAGTCCCTTAGTGATAAGGGATAATCCTTATCTTATCTGCAGATCAGATCAGCTATCTCCTAATATAGTTAGGAGGTTTCCAGATCTAAATCTCATTTAGATCTTAGACTCTCTGAGTGGATAGGGTCTAAGCCCAATCCTTTTAGTTGACCCACTTCAGAATTCGCCCCCCTTTAAATGACTGATCAAATCAGCCCAATTCGAAATGGGCTTAAGGCCCATTTAAGGTTATGTACTCAAAAAGCCTTCCAAACTGCTGCCCAGTTGGGCTTCCTTGTATGGCGTGGGACCCAAGCATTGATCTACACATCAGCCACATGGGTTCAGCCCAGCCTTTGTTACAAGGCCTGGCCGAATGCACTGCTGAAGACAGTTTACCCCCTGGAACCCATCAAATGGGCTCTATGGGCCCAACACTTACACTAAGTGGTCCTTGGGCCAAGCCACCTTGTAACACACAGGGACTGTGGGCAGATGCAAGATTAGCCCATCAGGTATTATCCTCAATGGTCTCACACTTAACCTCTCAGCCCATAATGATCATACACTGCCCGACAAGAGAGGACCTCTCCCTCGGCTGCAAGGAACAATGTTGCACTCTCCACTCATATGGATCCCGGGAATTAAAACCTTTTGCAAACCTTTTAGAAACCATAATATATATATTTTTATATCTCATATAAAATATACTTTGCAAAAAACAAATCTCAACGGTTGAAATCGGCTGCCGGCAGTCTTGGCTTCCATCAGTGAGAGTGCATCCCTGATCATTACCTTTGTCCGACAAAGGGGCTGATCCTGTCACTATGATCACCCACTCAGATGAATTCTCGGACTGTCCCAACATACCCAGGTTTTGACCCCTGCTAAGGATCTCACTGATTGGTACATCAAAGATAGCCCAATCCGACACCTAGTGCAGTATCATAATCGAGTCTAGGGGTCGGGTGTAACTTTCCAGTTTTGCCCATCAATCTCCAAGGTCCAGGGCAATACTGGAAATCTGGTCCAGTTCAAAGATTCAATTAATCCTACACTGTATGTGCCTAGGGTCTCACCCTGGCAGCTGAGACAGGCCACCCCAACCGACTTGGTGGCACCACAGTGTCAGCCTTGTCAGGATAGGTCTCCCCAGACCGACCCACTGGCTGTAAACATTCTAAACTAACACGAGTCTCATTAAGTGTCCAGTTTAAAGGTATTACACAGAAACATACCAAGGGAACATGAATCAAATATATATCTTTATTCATTTACAATAAACTCATAAAGTACATTATTCTGATTGAAGCTAAGGGTATACAAAACTGTCTAACATACTATACATTGTGATTGCTTCATTTTTTATTGTTAATCGTTCAACGTGATGGGTACAATTTGGGTTGGACCAACTTTGTCAAGATCCAAAACAGCCCGGATTTCTCCTTAATTCTGATACATTCTATGAAAATTGCAGCAATACAATTCGATTCTAAATAAATCAGTAATAATAAAGCAATATGTCAAAGTGACATTTTATAATGTTATTAGTTGAAATTTTGATTTAAAATGCACTATAGTTGGAGTCAATTATAATTTCCATTCCAACCGTAGCCAATAATAAATCTTTGGCCATTATTTTCAAAGATACCAACTGGCATATTGCATGGTGCCATGGTATGGTAAGGTCTTTGAATGGTTATATATGAGAAAGCCCAATGCAAATAAGAAAATGGAATAAACTATACCTTATTTCTGAGATTTAATGCGGAGTACTTGTGGAGAACAACTACAGTGATGTTTGTTACAGTTTAAAAATATTATTAATTTTCTATTTGGTTTAAACTGTTTTGAATTAAATAAAAACAATCAAGAAATTAAATATTTCTAGTGGGTGTTGCGGGGAATGTCAAATTGATGTTTCCTCCATTTGTTTAGCCCCCGGCGATTGAGAAAATAACTCACTATGTGAGCGTACTGTCACGGACCTAGTCTCTTTTAGCATTACGTGCGGTACTTGGGTAGTAGTCCGTCGCTCCACAAGTCAGTTTTTCCTACTTAAAGCATTATCCTAACTCCTAAAACCAAGTAGCTTACCAACTCGTCCCTCACACTAAGGCATACACTTGGGCAACAAAGACACAAACCACACAAGGAAAGAGAGATGAAAAACTCAAAGAACTCTTTGTATTACTCAAGAGAGGGATACAATGCTTGATTGTTTGCTTGCTTCTTGCTTCTCTACTTATCTACTTACAAATGAGGGAAGGGGACCCCTTTTATATGCACTCTCACCTCCTTAAAGGATTTCTTTAAAACTATGTACACTTAGCATCATCTAGAAGCATCTCTAGAACATTCTACCTTCTACACTCTTCTAGGAGATGCATTTTTCATAAAATACAAGAACACTCTAGAGGAAGTCTAAATTATTCCCAATCCCTCTAGGTTGTTCCACAAGGTTCTAGAAAGTTCCACCAACATCTAGACCCTTCTAAACACATGGAGAACACTCCATAACACTCTAAAATGTTCCAGAACACCCTAGAAACATGCAGAATTGGCTAGAAGCCTCAAGAAACATCTAGAAAGCCTCTAACCAAGCACCCCATTGTGTCACTCTGTGACAATACTCTATCTAATTGTAGGTTGCGAGCCCCCGACAATTGAGGGAATAGCTCACTACGTGAGCGTACACTTGCAAATATGTATACATACTCACACATTAGATTTTGTTTTAACTAGTAGCGAGGGAATGAAGCCATTGACAACCACCCTTTGAAGAAAAGTTTAATAACCTGGTTCTCAGTTGGTGTGTATGCGGCAGTGTAGAGATGTATTCTCGTGCATGGGTATACAGAGATCGACTTCTATCAGGACAAATGTGTGTCCACACCATTCTAACAGCATTTTGCAACCTTGCATTGGGAATATCTCCCCATGAAATAAAGCATACAAGTACAGAGATATTCTCAATGCAAGGCAGTAAAAGCTGCTCAAATGGACTTTGCCCTGACTGAAGCCAAACTCGGGTATACACTATTGAATACCCATAAATCCTACATTTTCTTTTCCTTTCTCTATTTTGGTTCTATGCTTTTAGAACCATCAGATCTGCATCTAAATTTTAATCTACATATAGCAATGAACATAAGAAAGCATTTAACTTTAAGTTAATATAGTAGGTTGGTGTCACATTGAATATTAATATTTTATTTTGAACATTTTAATTTAGATACCAACGTTAGTATCACACAATACTGCTCAAAATATTTGTTCAATGCATTAGCATAAATATCAAACAAACATGTTTCATGTCAAAATGCCTTTGTTGGTTATGCAATGCCATTGCATATCTGAAGTAAGTGTTTGACATCAATGCCGTTGTTTCAGAGATGTTTTCTAAGAAAATTGTGTTGTATGCATCAAGGTATATTGCAACGTTTTCTTAAAAAATGGCTCCTTTTTTTTGTTTGGCAACGATGTTGCTACATAAGATGTTTTCTGGAAAAACAACACTGGTTTTGTTTGGTACCAGTGTTTTATAACAGTTTTCAGCATTAGTCTATATTATCCAACGCTCAAGATGATGCCACATCATTGCACCACTGGCAGCAATGGGTTATTTTATGAGAAAATATTGAATTTGGCATTTCTTCAGACTACACTTTCCCAATTTCCAAGGTGTGGTTTGGAGCAACATTTTTTCTGAAAAAGTGGTACCAAATAAGAGGCCATTTTCTGATGCACGACTTTTTCTGATGTGGCACCTACATGGCGCCATTTTCTCAGAAACGGCATCAATACCAAATACTGCTGTAGTTTAAGCTGGAAATGACAATGGTACCAAACACAACCTAATCCAATTGCCCATTTTTAGGTGTATCAATGAATCATTTACCAAGCCAAATGAGATTCATAACATTGTTAGTTTTTAAAGGTTACAAAATGGAGGCATAAGAGTTATTTATTCAAATCAACTGTAATGCAGTATGAGCCTCTCCATCCATTTTACTATTCGAGTAGGATTAGCTCAACACGATAATTGTTCAACAAGCTACAAAACCAATGATAATGTCTCACACCAGTCATAAAATACATAGAGCCAACAACCATTCAACCTATAATTGCTGGTCCCAAGCATTTTATGACTGGCATGGGGTGTTATCATTGGTTACATAGAATGCTACACAGCCATTGAATTCAGCTAATACTAGGGTTGCAAGTCGGGCCGGGTTAGGTCGGGTTGAGGCCAACCCTAGCCCAACCCTAAGTTCTAAACCCCCAACCCTAACCCTAACCCAACCCGACCTTCAACCCGACCAACCCAACCCTAACCCTAACCCTAACTAAATTCCTTCAACCCTAACCCAACCCGAAGTCAATTTTGGGTTGGGTTGGGCTTGGGTTGGGCCCAACCCAACCTTCTTTCCATCCCTTAAAACCACATAGAATTTCTCGATTTTAGATCTCAACTCAACTTTCAGTACATATATTAATCCTATGTTTCATTAGTACTTATTTGCTAACATTTTTTTTGTTCTTTTGGTACAAAATTCAGAAAAACAAGTGTTATGATTACGATAGATCTTGGGTACAAAACAAGATAGAGATGAAGAATAAAATTTTCAAAAAACATATGTTAATGTTATTAAGGTTTTAGTCTTTCTGATTAGGATTAAGTGAAGTGATTATCTTAAAAGAAATACATGATATTGTGTGGTGGGGCTATACACATATCATGCATCTAAACAAATCAATGTACGTTATATATTATATATAACATATATTTATATATGACATGTACTATAGAGTCGGGCTCGGGTTGGGTCGAGTTGCCTAAGGGGTCAACCCTAACCCAACCCGAATTAAAGTCGGGTTCATGAATTTCAACCCTAACCCTAACCTGACCCAACCTAACCCAACATTTTCGGGTTGGGTTAGGGTTGGGTTTGGGCCAACCTGGCCCAAGTTGCAGCCTTAGTTAATACAAAATATTTAACAGTTTCTATGCATTTTCCCTTCTCTATGGTCAAGGGATGTAGTGGGCAGGGGAGATACATAGGGTTATTCAGTAATTTTGGAAGTAGTATGAAGGAATAATAGCTCATGCAAGGATCAAAGTATTGGAAATGTTTGGATATGCTATGGTAATACATACAAATCATATAAATGCATTAGTAACATTAAACCTAAAGATGAATTATCTATGTTTAAGATACAAACACACGAAAAATGCATATTTTAATAGGTTATGTGGAGAGAAACATTACAATCAACAATACCAAAATTCTAGACCGAGTTTGGATCTGGTAACTACAACATAACCGATGTTCCATATGTGCGGCTGGGTGAGCGTGGCTAGCAATGTGCTGTGATCAGTGGATCCAGACTCTCAAGCATATAAACATCATATAATAATTATCATTATTTCAATTCTCATAATTATAATTTTCAATTTTATTAAAATTTTGGGAAAGTATATTATTTAGTATTTATATATAAGTAATAATTTCATATTTTTAAATAATAAATGTGTTTTCATTTTTAACATATAATTGTAAAGCAAAACATATAAATCATTTAAAGCAGATAAAATAAAATATTTTTATAATTTTTAGTTTTTATTAAATTTTTGGACAAAATTATATATTAAATAATTTATTTCAGTTTTTTAATTACAAGTTTTAATTTTATTGAAAATTCTTATTTATTTAGAATTTTTATATAAATAATAAATGTATTTTGTCAAATCATAAATATGTTTTCATTTTGAGCATATAATTTATATATAAAATAAAAGACATAAATCATTTAAGATAGGAAAGATAAATTATTTTATAATTATCCATTTTTCTTAAATTTTGAGGAAAAATTGAATCTTAAATTATTTATCTCAATTTTTATAATTATAATTTTCGAATTTTATTAAAGTTCAAAAACAACAGTCAATATACAATTTCATCAAACTTATGGAATACATATTTAGTTGTTACATATCTCACATCTATATCCATGGATACAAAGATGCGATATACCCTATTACCAAGAGTATGATATCAACACTTTAAGAGCAAGGTGTCATTTGTAGGGATAGTTTAGCCCACCAGCTCCACCCACGTTAGTACGAAGCTGAGAAGTTGGAACTGTTTAGTAACAACCACTAACATGTAAAGACAATATCTGTCACTGTTGTACATCCATCCACCAACAAACACCCCCATTCTCTCTATCTCGTCCAACGAGACTTACCCTACTGCATTCAACTCTACTACTACCACTAAATTATACAGTTGGGAGTTGGTACTGCACTTTCCAGCGTGCAACCTGTAAGCAAGCCAGGCCTACTTCATCCCATCCTCAACATTTCAACATTTCAATAATGCTTTCTCTTCTTTATTTCATGTGATCAGCTAAAGGGATAAGAGTTAGGAAATATGGTCCCCGGAGTTTCTGGGAAGAAAACCTGTAAATTCATTGGAAGAAAATTGCATCCTCTACATAATTCCACTCGTCTATTTCCGCAATATTTTCTCATCAATTACTGTTATTCACTCTTGAAGAGACATTTACCAACTGTGGCTTCTCTGGCTTTCAGAGAGGCCTTCAACCATAGCAGCATGGCGATTCTTCTGTATCAAACCATCGGTAATTTGTTTTTTGGAAGAAAAAACTTTGATGATCAGTACTTGACTACATATATATAATGAGTAATGACAGCCCATACGTATATATTTCTCTTAATTGACGCGATGACGTCAAATAGAAATGGCCCACCATTCTTGGATTAGTCACGAATCGATCACAAGCTTCAATTCGTTGACAAAAAAATAGAAAATCCGAAGAGTAAAGTGAAGTTCACCTCTGGATAAAAAGAACATGCAACAGTTAGCAATTAACAAAAGAAATAAGAAATCGGTACAGGTGAAGCTACATACAATGAGCTAGGAGAGAGCGCTTGAGCTAGCACTTTGTGTCAGAGGCATGACAAATTTGCAGAGTCATGGAGACTGAAAGAATGTCTGGTCTCTCGGTTACCAGCCTTGAAGTTTCATCTGACCCTCTTAAATGTGCTGCACTAGCAGCAGCTGTTTAGATCTTGATGCATCGTTGAAGGAAACCCAAAATCCATCTTCACCCCCTACTTTCAGAAAAGGCAGCGACCATAGATAGATTGTGACTTAATTAGACATAACTAACGTAAATAGTGGGTGCAGGCCGTATTAATGTAGCTAGGCCGCACTAAGGCACATCACATCTCATCATTTTTACTGATAAAATTGGGGCAAGTAAACCTAATGCCGTAATGAATTTGTTCAATTCTTCATAGTAAAAGTTTTTTAAGACAGAAATATTTCAGCTATATATTATTCCAGCTGTTCTCTCCCGATGCTCAATGTTACTTTTCTTCTCCTTATTAGCAAGTTAAGTTTGGTTTGGTCTCTACTTTTGTGTTTTATTTTTTTGGTTTCCATAGCTGGATTTGTAATCTGAGCGTTTATCAATGAAATTTGCCTTTTTTTTTTCTGGGCTTCCAATAAAAAAAAAAGTGCTAGATATCTCGTTCAGCAAAATATGTACCGTGCCATGTGTTATTTGGCATCTGCAATTACATTAATGTAAACATAACATAGAATTGCATACATAGAATAAAAGAAAAGATGCATGATACTAGCAGCATAACTCCTCTGGTTTAATTTCTTTGCCTATTCTACTTTGAGCCTACATATTGAAACCCAACATGGAAATCACTAGCTAGATAGTTTCAATCTTACAGTTTGGATCTAGCTAGTCCCAACAGCCATGACAGCCGCGCATTGCCTTTGATAGCAAGATGTTCCCCATGTACAGCTACATTAATGGCTGTTGGGACCGGTTATAGAGACCCTGTGTTGGAACAAAGATCGATCCAGACTCTCAACCTTTAAATTAATGCCTAACTAGGCTGCAACCAACCAATCCAGGGAGCAGTAGGAAACTGGGAATTGGGTCGATTTGCAGAGAAAAATTATTGAATCCTACTTGGCCATAGGACACATTCAGGGTTTAGGGTTAGGGATTATAAATTTAGGATTTTGATATAAAAATAAAATGAAGAGATGGATGATTGGACGAGAAAACGTGTGAAGATGGTAGGAACGAATCTGTGATGGAACGGTTGCTGGTTGCGATTGCCTATTATTTGCATGCCAATTGCCATGTTACCCCAGCATGCTTGTACTACTAATGACATTCATTCATTTTATATAACCTATAGAAACTAGAAAGATTAAGGTGGAGGAATCATTGGCCATGTCAGGCCGCCTATTCATGCAAGACACCCTTCCATATCCATTGAAAGAAAGAGGTCACGGGTTCAGTTCAGTCCAAGCCTCCAGGAACAAGAAAAAGCTGGACAATTGTCGTACAGGTGCTTTCTGGAGTCTTGAATGGTGTGGTGATCAGAACACGAGCACTACGTACCCCATCATCCACCAAAACAGATGACGACATGTGGCCATTATCAACAGCATAGCGTCAAGTTATCAGTCCAATTCGACAAGTTAGCTGGAGCATCTCGCACGGACCGCTCTCGACTTCAGCAAGAGCGAGCTGGCAAGGCCCCTAAGGTTACTGGCAATCTGGCTAAGAAGTCAGCCGAGCTGAGGCAAGCTAAGGCGACCCGCGAAGATGAACTCGTTTAACCGCTCCCCCGCCCCACTACCGAGGGCGCCAATATCGTGACTATTGGAGCAGCTCACCGCTCCACCGCATAGAGCTTGCAACCGATGCATTGATATGACTTGTATTGCGAAAACAGCTCTGCTAGAAACTTAGGAACGTTATTAAAGCACCTTGAATCTCTGATGGCTATAAAAGGAGTCCGAATTCACTTGGGGAGGTACTATGCACACTGATACACTCAAGCTCTCTCACCCTCTCAGAGAAATCCCATTTCATCTCCTCCGAGTAAAAACAACCCGAGCACTCTCACCTTTCTTCCCTTGCAACTCGATTTAGCTCGGGTATCCTGACATCATCTCGACCCAACCAGATTAACATCTTGTCAGAGTTTGAATCACAGTACACGAGCAAGCGTCCAGATTGTGCGACATCAATTGGTGTCGTCTGTGGGAACTGCAACAAAAAGCTAATTTCTCTTTTTACTTTCTTTCAGAAATCTAGTAATGGCATCCTCAAGCAATCCCCCCGCCCATGTCAATGGCCAAGTCCCTACTGCTATCATTGGTCAGACCAACGTTCCCTTACACCGAACTATGCCGTTGGACAATGTGAACACACCTCCCCCCGTGGTTGAGCCCGCAACAGTAGCTCCCATAGTGGTTGATGTGCACCAGTTCAACGATTTGGTACGGTGCGTGCAAGGGATGATGAAACAGCTACGGTCCTGGGAGAATAGATTTGCCATCACGGCAGGGGGATAGAAATAGCAACAACAGCAACGACTTCCGTAGGTACCCCTCCAACAAGTACCTTGGAACAGTCGGTGAATACCTCAAAACAATCAGCATGTACCACTACAGAACATCGGTCCAAACCAGGCTGACCTAGAAAATCCAGCACCTCCGCGAGTCCGTAGCCAAATCCAAGTCCCCAATAAAGATGATAACCGAAATTGCGTTGATAATCAGATCCTGGCAGAGAGCCGAGCTGAGGTTCCCGTCGGGACAGAAGCCGCCAATTCGACTAAAGGCATTAAGGAAGAGAGACAAGAGGCGAACGCTCCGTGCCAGGAAGAAAAGCCAGCTCTCCTTGGCAGGAAGTGAAGTCCAAAAGGGAGGAGACAGCACAACCACCAGCAGGATGGTTTCCCACTCCGAACCCCCCTACCTAACTTGAGAAACTCCATTGGCCCCTGAGATCCTTAGGGCTCCAAGACTGAATAACTTCAGGGCGCCAACCCTTGAATCCTACAAAGGCAAGACAGATTTAGTCGAGCACGCCAATAGCTTCCAAGCTCTCATGCTGCTCCATGGGGCAAATGATGCGAGTATGTGTATAGCTTTTCCAACAACTTTAAAGGAAGAAGCTTGGCTCTGGTACTCTAGACTAGCCCCCGGTTCCATCAAGAACTAGCACCAGTTCGCCACAAGCAAGAGGCACTCCAAGTCGGCGACTTGTTTACTAAATGTGATCCAGAAACCAAATGAAACACTAAGGGAGTATATCAAAAGATTTAACATGGAACACCTTCAAATCCTAAACTTAGACCCCACCATACAACTTATTGCAGCTAAGAATGGGGTACAACACCCCTAACTGAAGTGGGAGATCAAATTACACCCTACAGCTGCCATGGAAGAGTTTCTTGACATAGCGCACCAGTTCATCAAAGCTGAGGAAGCAATGGGTTTGAAGTCTGACCTGTTCGGAAAAAGGAAGCGAGCAAAGGAAGAAGCAAATAGCAGTAAGACCAAGTGAATAAGTGAAAGTAAATCCCCCAAGAGGAGCAAGTCACCAAAAGCCAGGCACAGTAGCTCACCGCACAAGAGGAGCAAGTCGCCGGCTAGAGGTTCGAACAAGAGATCAGCAACACCACCCACATACACCAGGACCTTCACTCCCCTGAACACTAAAACAAAGGAGATTCTAATGTAGATCAAGTCAAATGACTTTGTAAAATGGCCATCCAAGATGAGGGGGGATCCTACCACCAGAAACCCAAACAAATATTGTTATTTTCACAAGGACGTGGGACATGACACGGAGAATTGTTGGAACCTAAAGAATGAGATAGAATATCTCATTAAGAAAGTTTACCTCTGACACTTCATCAAAGATAAGCGGTGACCTGAGGAAGGGAGAAGCAGGGAAGCACCCCAGGTCAATAGGGAGTCGGAGCCAGCTCCTCGAAATTAGTAGCAACCAAAAAGAAAGGTCTATGGGACCATAAACATGATCACCGGAGGTTCGATTGTCATTGGCAGCACTACGTTAGCAAGCAAGAACTCGGTTAGGGAGTAGGAATAGGAAGACATCAACCCGTTGAAACGACCTTAGAAAAAAGAAGTGATCTATTTTACCAAAGATGACATGCGTGGGATCCAGTACCCACTCGATGATGCTCTAGTAGTTAAACTGTTGATCAATGATTCATGGTAAAGAGAATCTTGGTTCACTCAAGCAGCTCGGTAGACATTCTGCTTCTGGAAGCATTCATGCGTATGGAGCTTGACAAGACATATTTACAACCTACCAATATCCCACTAGTTGGTTTCAACGACGAGGTAGTCCACCCCATGGGCAAGGTAAGAGTACTAGTTGGGGCAGACTCGCCTCCTTACATCATACGTTTCAAACATGACTTTCTAGTGGTTGCCACCTCATCTCCCTATAATGCAATTTAGGGGCGACCTATCTTACACACTCCCCAAGCTGTTGTCTCTACGAACCACCTGGCGTTAAAATTTCCTACAGAAACTAGAGCAGACATGCTATGCTGTGATCAGTTGGAATCACAAAAATGCTACATAGCAGCCTTAAAAGAAAAAGGCAAGATAGCCACCGACATAGATTTGGAGCCACCTCCAAAAAATATTGAGTGAGCTCGTCCAATAGAAGAGACCGTTACAGTCCCTGTCTTGAAGACAGAACCTGAAAAAATACTACAAATTGGAGCTCACCTGACAGAGCCTGTACGCTCCAAACTAGTTAGTTTTCTATTAAATAATTTAGATGTGTTTGTTTGGTCGGCTGTAGAAGTGCCCGACATAGACCCTGGACTCATAACTCACAAACTTAACGTTGACCCTACAGTTAGACCCGTCCGGCAAAGGAAGAGAATCTCCGCCCCGGAAAGGTGGCAAATAGTAGATGAAGAGGTGGGAAAGCTGCTAAAAGTGAACTTTGTAAAGGAAGTCTAGTACCCAATCTGGATAGAAAATCCAATTCTGGTAAATAAGGCAAATGGCAAGTGGCGTATGTGCATAGATTATATGGACTTGAACTGAGTTTACCTAAAAGATAGCTTTCCCCTACCTTGTATAGATGCCTGGTGGATGCGACCTCAGGATACGAGGTGCTGAGATTTATGAATGCCTATTCTGGCTATAACTAGATCTTGATGGACTGGAAGAACAAGAGAAGACGGCTATTGTAACCGAAATGGGCCTGTACTGCTATAAGGTCATGCCCTTTGGATTGAAAAATGCTGGAGCGACCTTCCAACGGCTTGTAAACCGTGTTTTTTCTGATTTAATTGGAAACAAAATAGAATGTTATGTTGATGACAAGGTAGTAAATCCCGTTTTTCAAATAATTTGGTTGCTGGTTTGAACCTTGTTTTTAGTGCTTTAAGAAAACATAAGTTAAAGTGTAACCTGAACAAGTGCACTTTCGATGTAACCTTAGGAAAGTTCCTAGGCTACATCGTCAGCCAGCGTGGCATAGAGGCTAACCTAGACAAAATCCAGGCAATCCTTGACATGAGACCACCTAGCTTGGTTAAGGAAACCCAGAAATCGACCAGACAGGTAGCAGCTTTAAACCAATTTATGTCCAAATCGGCTGGGAAGTGTCTTCCCTTCTTCAAATCTATAAAGAAAAACCAAGCTTTCAAATGGACCGAAGAGTGTCAGCTCGCCTTTGACGAGCTAAAAGTATACTTTAGTTCACCTCACCTATTAATTCGACCCAAGACTAGGGACAAGCTCAGACTTTACCTCTCTGTGAGTGGAGAGGTGGTTAGCTCAGTCCTAGTAAGACAAATTGACAAGGTACAATGACTAGTATACTACGTAAGCAAGGTCCTGCATGCTGCCGAGACAAGATACCCTAATACAGAGAAGTTCACCTTTGCGCTGGTGCTGGTTGCCCTGAAGCTAAGGCCCTACTTTCAGGCCCATACCATTGTCGTCCTAACTTATCAACCCTTTCAAATTCTTCAGAAGCCTGAGATCTCAGGGAGACTGACAAAGTGGGCAATAGAGCTCAGTGAATACGACATCCGTTATGAGCCACAACCGACGACAAAAGCACAGGTTCTGGCAAATTTTATTATTGAGTGCACTTTCAGCTTGCTAGTCCCTGACGTGACTAAGCCTGCAAAAGCATCGGAGGCTTCAATCAGTGCGGCACCACTCCCAACTCGTGAGATCGTGAGCTGGGACGAGGAACCCTAGATACTCCATGTGGATGGCTCATCCAATCAAGGTGGAAGTAGAGTTGGGTTGGTACTCTATGGACCTAGTGAGGTAAAGCTGGAATATGCGCTCTGGTTTCAGTTCTAAGCTTCAAACAATGAGGCCGAGTACGAGGCATTAATAGCTGTGCTGGCACTAGCAAAGGAGGTAGGAGCTAAGCATCTCATAAACCGCAGCGACTCGCAACTAGGGGTGAACTAGGTAAACAGAGATTATGAGGCATGAGAGCTCTCCATGGTGGCCTATCTGGCTAAGGTCAAGAAACTCCTGCCCAACTTCCACTCCTGGTACCTCTAGCAAGTTCCGAAATCAGAAAACACAGAAGCTGACGCCCTCTCGAGACTAGTGAGCAAGATTGACTCGATAAAAAGAACAATTTACATAGAAGAGCTACCAAGTCCGTCAATAGAAAAAGGGGTAGAAGAGGTCGCCCACATAGAAATTACTGAGCCAAGTTGGATAGATCTGATCTTCAACTACCTGAAACATGGCACATTGCCAAAATAGAGAAATGCAGCTCGGCGGATAGAACGACAAGCAACTCGCTACATGATAGTGGGCGAGCTGCTCTACAGAAGGTCCTTCACACTGCCCTACCTACGATGCCTACGATGAACTAAAGCAGACCAAGTGCTACACGAGATTGACAAAGGGCTCTGTGGAGGACACTTGGGAGACAGGGCCCTTGTAAACTTTACAGCAAGGATATTATTGGCCCACCATGAAAGCAGACACGGCCGAGCTAGTCCAACGATGTGATAAATGTCAACGACATGCAAACATCCTACACTAACAAGTTGCTGACCTGAGATACTTAACCAGCCCATGGCTGTTTGTGTAATGGGACATAGACTTGCTGGGCCCCTTCCCAACAACGTCTAAAATTTCTTTTGGTGAAGCATAGTCTGCAGATTCGGGCTACCTAGAGTGTTGATTTTAGATAATGTGAAGCAATTTGAAGATATCAAGTTCTAGAATTGGTGCACCCATATGGTAATAAGAAAGAATTTCACCTTGATAGCACACCCCCAAGTCAACGGACAAGCTGAAGTAATCAACAAGGCCATTCTACATGGCCTCAAAGCTCAGCTTTCCCAAGTTAAGGGTTTGTTGGTGGATGAGATACCTAGCGTGCTATGGGCTTACAAAACCACTACCAAGACGGCGACAGGTGAGACACCTTTCAACTTAACATATGAGACCGAAGCAGTAATACCAACTGAAATGGAGGTACCAACGTTGCGATCTGAAGCATTCATTGAAGAGTCAAATGAAGAAGATTTACGAGTGAATCTCAACCTAGTAGAAGAAGTTAGAGACCTGGCCTACATACGAACCACAACATACCAGCAACGTGTAACTCAGTACTACAATGCCCGAGTTAAGAGACGCCAATTTAGGGTTGGTGACCTGGTACTCAGGAAAATCATGGTGCCTGATCCTGGTGTAGGAAAGCTCGACCTAAATTGAGAAGGCCCTTATAGGGTTTCAGAATCACAGGCAGGACTGTGTATGAGCTCGAAACACTTAAGGGGAAGGCAATGCTCTGGGCCTAGAATGTAGATAACCTCCGTAGGTACTACCTTTGAAGCGAAGTGTTTCGAGCTACATCCATGAGCTTGCCAAAGGTCAACTAACAGCTCAACCAAAAATCACAAGAAGCGAAATTAACAAGGTTGTAGATACAGAGGCATATTCTAACAACAGGGCAATAATCTAGCCGAGCTATTCAACATAGTGGCCAAGAGAGCAGTGCAGAAACCAGGATGGGATAACAACAACTTTTATTAAGAAAGAAAGGCCAAATGGCCATATAAGAAGGAGGCTAAATGGCCACACACAAAAAAAAAACAATAAAACAACAGAAAGTGTTCAATGGTTCAGACATTAACAGGGCAGCAGGACTCGGAAAAGCCTCCAAGAGCACACCAGCCCCCAGAATTACAGAGATACCACCACCACCACCACCAAACCAGCCAAGCTACAGGGTCGAGCTACTCGCCACCATCACCAACCTGGGCCTCCTCGTCACCTCCCTCCTCGACCTACACGACGAGTTCGTATGGAACCCTGCACACAGAGATAGAGCCGAAGTCAAGAGCGAGATATAGGGACTTTAGATAACGATGACATAATTTGAAACCTTTCCTCATTGAAGGGATACCATCCTCCACCCTCTTCTTTTCATACTCCGGGGACTACAAATAAAGAGCAACAACTTCTTCCCTAGCTCGGTGCATGTCCTGAGTACACTTCAACCACCTCTCCTCCAGCTTGCAATGTGCCTCGATCAGCTCGTGTTGTGGCTGGGTCAGCCCACGTTGCAGATTCTGGTTCATTTGGTAGAGGCGCTGATGCTTCCCCTCAGAATCGACTTGAAGTTTCTGCATCTCGGCCTAAAGCAAACCGATGTTTGCCTGCATGTTGGCTGACGGGTTGTCGAAGCCCTCAAAATTAATACTAGTCCTACAATAAAATATTTGCAGTAAAAGTGGTTCTAGGTCGAATCCCACAGGGAGCAAATCAGTAATTTCTTACACGAATGGATAAAGTAATTGTGTGGGAAAATTTAATAACTAAAATTAAAAGAATAACAAACTAAACAAACAAGAGAAAATCAATCTTACCGAATTCTGGTTCAAGGGTTCGGCTTGAATCGATTGGCCATCGATCCTAGGTACACTTCAGCATTCTCGCAATTCAAGCATTTAACCTTAGATTTATTAGGATAGCCATAATAAACCTTGTGTTTTCCTAATTCAGTTGACCAAACCCAGCATTTGATCAACACTTATCACCACTCAACTGGGTATGATAGCGTTCCATGTTAAACAGTGATAGCATTAAGATTTGTGAAAAGAGTTAAACCAAAACAACAATAATTGAGATAGCTACAATTATTGAACCTTGTTCCATCGATTCCCTTTAGGTTAAACCATGTCAATACATTGGTCAAAGGCTGTCACGAACAATTGACCCAGAAAGATATTAACCTAATTGCTACTTGTACCACTATTCGTGACAATTACGGATCAACGAAATCATGGATAGCAGTAGAAAAATCAACATTAATTCAGTTTGTCAGACTAATTAACATTAACATCCAATAAAAATGTGCACAAGAACCAATGAATACTTGAATTAAAAAGCAAGAAAATAAATTAACTACAGAACCTCACAATGACACAATCGAACATCCCCCCTTGAACCAGAAAAAGAAGCTTAGCTGCTCATGATCTGCGAAACCTCCAAGCTCTGCTTCTCCATGGCCGAACTGCTCTCTTGAGTTTCTTGACTTTCTTGATGATCTCTTGGATCTGAGAGTGAGTGATGCTAGAGCTGGTTCGCCCCCCTCTTTATATAGCCAAAGGAGATGGCTGTTTTCCAACTCCATCTAGGAGATCATCTTATCTTTAGGGAGTCTTGATCTTCTTTGAACTAATCCTATACTATCTCTTATCTAATGATCTAATCTCAATCTTCTTATCTTTCTAGGATTACATTCAAGACTTTAGATCTGATAAGACTCTATCCTTGGATATTACATTCGAAATTCGGACTCTTAACTCTTGAATTCGAGTTGGGCTGCTTTAAAACTTGGGCTGCTTCAAGGTACTTCTGCGAGTTGGGCTTAAGTTGTGAAATGGGCCTGGCTACGAACTTGCTCCGACTTTGGGCTCATTTTCGTATTTGATTCGGCCGAATCAGTCAAAACCCAAAACATAAAAGTTGTGGGTCTTCCTTTCTTCTTTCTAATGCTTCTTGAATTGTCCAATTCGGATCCGGAATTGAGACTTAGGCCCAGATTACTGATTGTCACCAAAACTATGCAAAATCACCCGATTTGCCCTATTTTCTTCCAATTGCCTTTTTATTGCCCTGAATCGAAATACAAGAGTAATGAGTGCATTTAAGTCTTAAAAAATAATGTAAAAAGATGAAAATTAGGGGACAAAAATAGAGTTCTTTTCAGTCTCATCATTGGCCCTCTCCTTCTACCCTATATGGATGTAGTCCAGCAAGATCTGGTTATAGGGTCAAGCTACTTGTCACCATCACCAACCTGGGCCTCCTCATCACCTCCCTCCTCGACCTACGTGACGAGTTCGTCTAGAACCCCGCACACAGAAATAGAGCCGAAGTCAAGAGCGAGATATAGGGACTTCAGATAACGATGACATAATTTGAAACATTTCCTCATTGATGGGATACCGTCCTCCACCCTCTTCTTTTCATACTCTAGGGACTACAAATAAAGAGCAACAACTTCTTCCCTAGCTCGGTGCATGTCCTGAGTACACTTCGACCACCTCTCCTCCAGCTTGCAATGCGCCTCGATCAGCTTGTGTTGTGGCTGGGTCAGCCCGCGTTGCGGATTCTGGTTCATTTGGTAGAGGCGCTGATGCTCCCCCTCAGAATCGACTTGAAGTTTCTGCATCTCGGCCTAAAGCAAACCGATGTTTGCCTGCATGTTGGCCCTCTCCTTATGCCCTATATAGATGTAGTCCAACAAGATCTGGATATAGGTGTTTGCCTGCAAAGAATGAAATCAGGATAAAGGATCTCGTAGAAAGGGATCAAGAAACTCAAAAAGAAGAACAAACCTAGATGATGCACTGAATCATCCGAGCTTTTGTCTCAATAGGGTCCAGCTCGCTGAATTAGTGCATATCCTTAGGGAGAAGTATCCCCTAGCTAGCCGGAGAGCTACACGCGCATTGCTCGACCAGTCTATCATTGAAATGTTAGGAACGCTAGGGATGTATGAGACATAGGGGCCGGTGCTGCTTTGTGGACATTGGCTCATCATCCCCCTCTAGGTCGACAACAGGGGGCGTACTGGCCAAAGTCCCCTCCATGGAGGAACAATGCTCAGCTTGGCACTTTTTCTGATGAGACCTCCTCTCCTTATCAATAGACATCATGGAAGTCAAGCTCGCCATACCTACAAAAAGAATAGAACCATTAGCCAAGCTGATAATATAAGGAATACCAAATGCAAATGCATGACCTGTCAAATGACCCACCTATGCAGCTCGCACCCGCCTGCACTAGCATGGGCTCAGTTAAAACCTTTTCAACCTCCACCCCCTCACAGACAAATTCCTGAAGGGCAACTCGCAACTCATCATCCTCACTCTCAATAGCATTCTATCAATTATTGTCCCAAATAGTATCCACACCCTAGCCACCATCCTTTCTGAGACAGAAGAGTCTCTTCTTCCACCCTTTAACTTTGTTAGGAAAATCAGTTAGCACCTTCCTACCACTGCAAAAAAGGAAGTTAGAAACAAAAGGGACCTGAAATCCTCTTCATGTGATCCAAGGTGGAAAAAGCCTCGAGACTCAAAGGAAAGTTACGATGGTGGAACAAGCTGATTAAGCCCACCAGAGCCCGGATCGCGTTAGGTGCGAGCTTACCTAAAGACACGCAATAATGCCTTAACACAGCCACTATGAAAGGGTGAAGAGGAAAGCGGAGACCCATGGCCATTGCCTCCTCACAGACACATAGCATTTTGGTCGTGATTCCAGTGGTAATGACCAGTCAGAGGCTCGATCCAACTAAGCATGTTGGGGATCTTGTAATGGTAGCACAGCTCGATTATCTCTTCACCAAACAGCTCGGTCGGGCTGAAGGAAGACATGGCTTGCTCAACCTCGTGCCTCTTCCCCACCATGGCACCACCACAGAATACACCGAACGAGTCCTCCCCTGAGGGACTCACTTCACCGCCCGAGTCATGGTAAAACGATTTACTCTCCACTAGACTACCAAACATGGTGAAAAGAACTTGAATACTCACCGGAAAAGATGGAAGGAACCTGAAAAAACAGCAGCGTTAGAGCTCGAACTAGTAGAAAATTGGAGCTTGGCTCGATAGACTGGTTCAGATCGCAAAATTGCAAACCTCCGACCCCTCCCAAAAACCTCCAAGAAGCTATAGTGTATGTGTGGGGACCTCAGTAGGGACCCCATACTTATAACTCGCCAAGAATGAGATTGACGGTGTGGATGCGAGTTATAGCTAGCAGAGCTGCACAAATAAGAGATCCGATGGTGTAGATTTCGAGCGCACAGAACAACCAGACTACAGCTGCCAAGGCATGCGCGGGTGCAAAATTTTGAGCGCACAAATTTAAAAATTTCACTCACGCAACGGGCACCGAGATTTAAATTTGCGCGCCCGCCAAACACTCCTCCTTGCACACACCCGAACGTCTAGATCCACGGATAGTTTGAGACACAAAGGTCCACAATGGAAAGTTATCTACAGAAGTTGCAAGAGCTCATCCACCAACTTAAGCACTTTAACATCCAGCAAATTCCTTGAGACCATACGAGCCGATGTGCTATCCAAGTATGCTAGCTCTTTGAAAACTGACCTCAGTAAGACAACATGGTTGGACACACTGGCCCAGCCGAGCATTGCACCGACAGTTCTCATCCTCCCAGTACAACATGACCCATCCTAGATGGACCCCATCGCATAGTACCTCCGAGAAGGTACACTTCAAGAAGATTGGATAGAAGCGAAGAGACTCCAGCATAGATCAGCTCGGTACTGCCTTATCCAAGGTCAACTCTACCACCGTTCACACACTCTCCCCTACTTGAAATGCCTCTCCCCATCCAAGGCAGACTACGTCCTCAGGAAGATCCACGAAGTTATCTATGGAGACCATCCCGGCGCATGCACCCTGGCACACAAGGCACTCTGGCAAGGTCATTTCTGACCGACGATGAAGCAAGATGTACAACAATTTAGCGAATTGACCGTTTGCCATTTCTGATAAAGGGCAAAGCAAATATTACTCCACAACCTTATTTGATTCATGTTATCTACATAGATATGGCTTTTAACTTATATTCCATTTCCATTTATTCATCTCTGAGATTTCCCTCCTATCTCAATAACGGAGACTGCAAATTATGTCTTTGGGAATGTGGGAAATCACATAGGGTGCATGAAGCCAACTGTTTCAGCTGCATAACCCCACCACTTTTCTGTGAAGGATCATATCCACTCATCTTATGAGCTTTCCCTTTGACCTCTGTTAGACAAGATTCATTGCCATTTTAGGTTAAACCTTTCTGTCCAGTGAATGCTCACCCATCATATTCGTGAGTGCCAAGGTACTGTGAGAAAGTCTTTCATTTTAGGATAGGCCCCTCCCACATCGGTCTATGACGCCCCTATCATCTTATGAAACATTCCAACAGATCCAGCAACAAATGGATAGCCCAATTTTATGGTGCATCTCCTCATTACTAAATGTCCCATCTTCATGTTAATGATGGAAGGCCTTTAGAGAGTTCATCACATGAATCTCCCTATCACATGCACTCATATTTCAATGGAGGGAACGAAATATCACGCCCTAGTTTAATTTAGGTCAAACCAAAGTGGCTCCCACTGGCTTTCATAGAGCCAGATTTAGATGGGCCCTAAACGGCTAGGGTTCTATACGGTTCCTCTTGGGGAGGAAGCTAGTGTGGGGCCCACCACGAAGGGAGATCATCCGATGATCTTAAGGACACCATGGCAATGATGTGCATTCAGCCATGGTGTGCGTAAGAGCCACTATCGAATCAGCATGGGCCAAGTACTTATGGCCCATGAACGTAGCACATCACACATCCATACATCACATGCATGAAATCCATAATTGATCCAATCAATTAAATAACTGTAAAACCCAAAATTAAAGTCCATATATTTTCATAATAATACTAATTAATATTATCTAGGTATATGGGCTGAACTGCAAAGAGCAGTTCGGCCCATATAGCTTTTATGCTGAATTGGGCTAAAGCAATTTTAACAGATTAAAATTGGGTTCTACAGATGTGGGTCGAATTGCATCTTGCAATTAACCATCAAATCCTCGGCCCATATTAAATATTTTAGGGCTGAGAACAGCTCCCTTCGAACCACAGATTCGGTCCAACCAGTTTAGTCCAATTTGGTTCTAATGGGTCTAGGGTTTGATGTTCAATTCAAGATTCAATTCAAGAAGATGATCTAAAATTAAATAACTGATACAAGACAATCAAGAATTAGTAGGAGGGTTGTTCGTAAGACTGCTACCCTACAAAACAAAGATTAGATCGTAGCATGCAGTTTTTAAAACTGCAAATCGCAAATGGCTGAACCCAAATCTGCGAAAATCTCTCCTCTGCATTTTCTGCTTCATCTTCGGATGAAATAAAATAGAAAACCTATTTTCTATTAATATTACATCAGAATTGAATTCCTATACATTTTGTCTAAGAATAAAAAATAATTAATTACAGACCAAAAATGAATAGAACAGTAGGTGCGCAGATTTCTTATGCCATTATAGAATTCGATCTCCACCATACAAACAGCCCAAAAAACAAGAAAAATATGTAGAACAGTTCTAAATATTATTCAGATTAATAAAGATTTAATTTCAGATCAATCGCCCAAAACTGAGAACTAATTTACTAGAAAAAACGTGAACTGCACAAATCGGGTAGAGCGCCTTCTACCCATTTGCACAGATCCAGATCTATCTTAATTCGGTTCAAGATTTGAACCTGGCTCTGATACCACTGAAAGGGATGAGAGATCCATCATATGGATGGCCGAACCCTACGGGAAGGTTAGGAAAAATTTTAAAAATTTCTCTCTCTCCTATGTGGGAATCGCATTCCCTATTTTAGAAAACCGCATTTTCAAGGGTCAATCTTGAAACCAAACCGGACCAGATCCGAAACCAAAAGGGAGTAGAGGGATATACCTGATACGGAGTAATAGTAAACCCCCAATGAATATGATGGAGGGCTATCCACCGAAGATGACATGGTGTGAGGTGAAGTAGAACCAATAGGACGATTCTTCAGCAAGAACTGAATTCTTCAGCAAGAATGTGATGGAGGGCTGGTGAGCACGACTTCAGATTGCCTCTTCTAGCAAAAGGCAATACCAAGAACTGTTCTTGATCACTCCCACTGGTGGAGATCGAACTGGGTAGGGCGGCAAGAGCAGGAACAAGAGCAGAAGACAGAAGTAGTCAAACTGTGTATCGTCTTCTCTCTTAATTCAGCAGACTATGAGATGTTTTGGAGGTTCACCCTGCTCTTCTATTTATAGCCTTAAAGAGAGGATCTCCTAATCCCATTAGGAGTTTCCTACTCCAAATCTTTTATTTGGATCTAGACTCTCTTTAAAAGATAAGGATAATCCCATATCTTATCTACAGATAAAGATCAGCCTTCCTAATCTAATTAGGAGTTTCCTGATCCAAATCTTTATTTGGATCTGGACTCTTTGAGTGGATAGGGATAATCTCTTATCCTATCTACTGATCCAAATCCCAGAACCGCCCTCATTTAATTAATCTTTTTAAGCTAGTTCGAATTGGACATTAGGCCCATTAAGTCTATGTGCTCACTTAACCTCTTAATCTGCTACCCAATTGGCTATCCTTGTATGACTGTGGGCAGATGCAAGATTAGCCCATCAGATCTTACCCTCAATGGTTTTTACACTTAACCTCTCAGCCCATAATGATCAAACACTGCCCGACAGGAGATGACCTCTCCCTCGGCTGCAAGGTACAGTGTTGCACTCTCTACTCACATGGATCCTAGGAATTAAAACCTTTTGCAAACATTTTGAAACCATAATATATATATATATATATATATACATATATATATATATGTGTGTGTGTGTGTGTGTGTGTGTGTGTGTGTGTGTGTGTGTGTCTATATAAATATATTTTGCAAAACAAATTTCAATGATTAAAATCGACTGTCGGCAGTTTTGGTTTCCATCAAAGAGAGTGCATCCCCGATCATTCACTTTGTCCAACAAAGGGGCTGATCTTGTCACTATGATCACCCACTCAGATGAATTCTCGGACTGTCCCAACATACCCAGGTTTTGACTCCCTCTAAGGATCT
Source organism: Nelumbo nucifera (assembly GCF_055504915.1). Lineage (NCBI taxonomy): Eukaryota > Viridiplantae > Streptophyta > Magnoliopsida > Proteales > Nelumbonaceae > Nelumbo > Nelumbo nucifera. The sequence continues at coordinate 138,400,927 of NC_142649.1, read as the reverse complement.
TACTGATTGGCATATCAAAGACAGCCCAATCTGACACCTAGTGTAGTATCATAATCGAGTATAGGGGTCAGGTGTAACATTCCAGTTTTGCCCATTTATCTCCAAGGTCCAGGGCAATACTAGAATTTTGGTCCGGTTCAGGGTTTCAACAAAACCCACACTGCATGTACCTCAGGTCTCACCTTGGCAACTGAGAAAAACCACCCCAACCTACTTGGCGGCACATCAGTGTCAGCCTTGGTAAGATAAATCTCCCTAGGTTTATGCAACAGCCTTGGCAAGATAAACCATAATAACATGAATCAAATATGTACTTTATTCATTTACATTAAATGTCATAATGTACATCATTCTGATTGGAGCTAAGGGCATACACTGTCTAACAAGACACCCTTCAGCCTGACCTATGGAGCTAAAGCTATGGTACCTATAGAGATTGGCTCTCCAACCCTCTGGACCAAGTCTTCAATGAAGACTAGAACGATGATGACCTCTACGTAGAGTTAGACCCGATCGAGGAAGCCCGGGACCGAGCACATGTCAAGATGGTAGCACAACAACAGAGGATGGCAAAATACTACGACACCAAAGTCAGAAGACCTGAATTCATGATAGGTAACCTCGTCCTCTACTAAGTCATAGTGCCCGCACCTGGGGAAGGCAAGCTCGGACCAAACTGATAAGGGCCATATAGGATCACCAAAGTTCTTGGTTCGGTCACCTATAGGCTCGAAGACCTTAATAGCCGACCAATATTGAGGAGTTGGAACATAGGAAACCTTTGGATGTACTACCAATGATTCGATGATAATAAAGAGCACCTTGTTCAAGCAAAGTGTTGATTGCCCGACACACCACATGCACGCACACTGCACAGCACACGCACCACTACACGAGCACCATGCTACATGATTGCGCTACATGACCGAGCTACATGACCGTGCTACACGATCGAGCTATGTGACCACACTACAAAGCCAAGCTACAAAACCACACTATGCATCAATGCAACACATGTGCAGCTCGATACAACTCACTAACTCGGTTGACCTCCGAACGGCTTGAGCCCACAACATATAGCTCAGCAGCGTATTGCCGACCAATTTGACTCAGCTGACCTACGAATGTCCTGAAACCACAACGCATAGCTCAACAACATATTGCCAACCAACTTGACTCGGCTGCCCACTGCCTGAGCCTAAAGTGGAGAAGAACGCCCCCATCCATCAAGGCCTGAGGACAATCAATCAAACTCCGCTCACCTACCGACTAAGTCTGTCAAAGCTAACCGAGCAACGACTAGACCTTGAACGGCCCCAAAGGCTCCCGATACCGGAAACTGAGCATCCCAAAGATGAGAGATGGAAATACACTCCCGCATCACCAGTTGGAGGCTGAAGATCTTGGCCAACTCGCACCTCAACCAAGACAAGGCCAAGGAACCCGAAAAATATAAAAGAAAAAGAGTAAAAATGATTGTAAATAAGTTTAGAACCTGAAAATTTCATTAAGTTAAATAGCTAGTACAACAGATGAAAGCTTGACATAACGAGCCATTATAGGAACAAAAAAGAAAGAGAAAGGAACCCGCAACAGTTCAATCTGCGAAAGGGAGATTAGCAGTCTTGTTACCACCATCTTCATCATCATCACCGCCTCCTCCCTCCTCATCAACAAGATCATCTGAGGCTAGGGGCGTTTCATCGTCGTAGGCCTCCTAAGTTTGCGCAACATCAGCTAGCTCGGGATAGTGGTGTATTGCTTTCCGTCGAAAGGAAGCCAAAGCATATTAATCCATGTCCTGCTGAAGCTCCACCGAGCCCTTGTACCGCGCCACTGCCTCCTCGGCGGCCTCTTGCTTCAGCCGCTCCCTTTCTGCTCTCAGTTCGTTGATCTCATGCTTCAAGCCACGAACTAACTCCACTTTCTCGACCAATTGAGCCTTCAGCTCGCCCACCTCCTTCTCTACTGCAGCAGTTCGCTCCCCAGCTGCTTGAAGCTCGGCTAGTGGTGCCTTCAGCTACAAGTACTTGGAATGCTCCTTCTCGTACCACCGCTGCAACTCACGAAGGCGTTCAACCACAGCAATGAAAGCACTTAAGTACGAACTCACCTAAGCCGTAGCCTGAATGAGTGAGCACTCTAAGGTGCTATTCTCGGTATTCCCAGCCTCTTCAGTGATATAGGCCATCATCATCCCGCGGAGCAGTTGCTCGAGAACCTCGGGGGTCTCCAGCTCGTTCCGGCTGCGGATCGTCCAGCGCGGCACATGAATATTGGAGCTATTGCTCCTCACTTCAACTTGCGAAGGAAAGGCAGCCTGGCAAGCTTACCTGGCATCCACAACCACAACGTCCTCATCATCATTCCCCTACCGCTGACCCCGTTTTTGGCAACAAGGTTTCCTCTCGGAAGACCTCGGAGGAGGAACTACCTCGGGACGGACCTGCGATGCCGTGCTAGCCCGGTTCTACCTCTAACGATTCTCCTTCATCCGATGTATGATTTCCTCTTCACTTGCCACTTCTACACCTACACCGTAGAAGCACGATAATAAGTACAAGATCATAGAAGCAAAGAAAGTACAGGCAAATAAAGCAACGAAAAGGATAGACCAGCCACCCTACGCATCAACCCACCGAGCATCAACATCTCCGAGCATGCATACGCAGCTATGTCTATCTCGTGGATCATGCTTAGAGCCGACATTTCCTCCCAAACATGGCAGCCCTAGGCTCAGTTTGGAAGGAGAACAATTACAAATATGTGGAGTGCAAAACTTATTATTTTTGTATTATTATGTATGTATTTGCACTACACATATTTGTATTTATATTCCTTCCAAATAGAGCCTAAATGAATCAATGGAGACATGGTTCAAGTGCAAACCAGCACCTACCTTCTCTAAACCAGCATTATTGAGTGCAGACCAAGGCAAATTGTGACAGTAAGATGGGCCTAAAAGTTGGAAAATTGGCCCAATACAATCCATTAATAGACCTCAAACTCAGAGGCTGGCCTAATTCCTTCCATAATTACATTACCTTGTTCCTTCTGATGAGAGCAGATTTGGTCCTCCACTAACATCATGACACATGGCATCTCAGAACAGCTAGATGACACCCCGGCACCACCGAGGCAATGACTTGCCTTAGCCAAAATGATGGAGTCTCACTTGGTGACCTGCCTTCACCGACCAAGTGGAAACCTAACTGGCGACCTCATCCACAACTCAAGGCGGCTAGCAACACCTCGTCTAGGGCCGACTTGTGATACCTCGTCAGTACCGGCCGAAGTGACCTCGATGTGAGGAGCAACCTCCCTCGAGGGCTTGTTTACTTGATTGAGGTCTAGGTGACAACCTGCGAGACGTGCTCACCAACCAGTTCTGCATGCATCCCATCACTCCTAGGTCTCTCAAAAGTTGGCCACCACATTGAATGTTTCAGAGGAAACCTAATAAGGTGCAAAGACTGGCCTACGTGCATGACTACCTCCGAGGACTTTAGACCAGTTAGGCATGACCTCCTGAAGATCTCGGACGCCATGCGTGAAGCCCACGCCAAACATCACCTATATAAGGGCATCAACCCCAACGTCACAAGGTACACGCGATTTATTGCTCACTAGCCTACTTGCTATCAAGCTTTCAGCTCACACACATAGAGTACTAACTTAAGCATCGGAGCGACTACACCTGGTAAGCCACCCTGGGTCCTCTGAGCCCTGCTTCCTTGCAGTTTGATCGGTCAACTATGAAACCGACGTCTGAGCTGCCCTCCAGCTAGTTGCATCCAGATCGCGCTTCATCAATTGGTGTCGTCTGTGGGAACCCCAACAAAAAGCTAATGTTTCACCTTCTAGTTTTTGCCTTTATCAACTCAATGGGATATTCAAGCAACACCAACATCAACAACAAAGAAGTACCAGTCACTGGGGGGCAAGAGTAGTCCGTGGTGAACCTTGAGATCCCCTCTATGACAATCAGGCAGTTCACTATGCCCTTAGCATTTCCTGGAGTAGTAGCCATGCCAAACCCAATACTCCCATTGCCCCAAGTAAACATGTTGCTACCTCATGAGAACGCCCCTCTCCCCACAGTAGAACCATCAGCGGTTCCCACCGGAATTGACACGTGACAGTTTTATGAGCTAGTACAATGTGTTCGAAGCATGAATCTCCAGATGTGAGCGTTGAAGGAGAAGTTTAGTGCATTCATGCTGCCACAGAACAATTAGTAGCAGAACGACCTAAACAACCAACAGTACGGCAATAGGCACCCCGGAGTGAGGCCACCCCCGCAGGTCGAGCCCTTCGTGGTTCCTGTGGGAGTTGACGGCCAACAGATTATGGAGCAGCCCTACCGATCTCAACTCATTCTATATTCACACTCAACGGTAATCAGCCCAGACAAACCTTGTTAGCTCTGTTCGCAAGGTTGCCTCTATAGGTCGGGCCCTTCTTGGCTCCCATGGGAGTCGACAACCAATAGATTGTGTGGTCGCCTTTGCAGGTCGAGCCTTCCAAAGTTCCCGTGTGAGTCGGTGACCTACAGTTAGTAGAGCTGCCCCCGCAAGTCAAGCTCCCTATGGCTTATCGCAGGAGTAGACAACCAGCGTTTCTAAGGGCTGATGCAGTGTAGTCATGGCATCGATCTACGGTCCAACGCCGATAGTAACATACATATTGACAAAGCTATCACAACAAGGCAAAAATATGAATGACTAGCCCGGGTGAGCTTCATCGATTTGTCCCAGATTGTCTTCCAGCCTGAACTGCGAAGCCTCACTACTGATTGAGCCCTTCATGGCTCCTGTGAGAGTTGGAAGTGAATTGAATGTGGAACCGGCCTCACAAGTTGATTCTTTCATGGTTCCCGTAAGAGTAGAAGACCCATTGACAGAAGAGCCACCCCCTCAAGGTGAGCCCCCCATGGATCTAGTAGGAGTGGGAGGCCAATAGTTCTAGGAGCAGGTGTAGTACATGTATGGCATGGACTTGTTAGCACCTACATAGGGAAGCCAATCCCACGTGATGGCATAGATGCAACCACCTTTAAAGCTACTACATAATGACCATCCACTTTGGCGACTTGGTCAAATTGAGCTCTAAGGGAAAGCCATGCTGCTTTTTAGCTAAGGCCCCCTCAAGCCAACCTCGAAACACAACAGCAACAGGTAGGCCAATCTAAGCAGGTCGGCCCCTCGTTTATCTAGCTCGACACCACTATCACTACTACGCTTAAATCGATCTCAAAGGATGTTGGCATCTCATCGCCGACCTTGGAAAAGAAAAAGAAGAGAAAAAAGAGAAGCGGAGTAAAGGAAGACTAGTTCGCTTTCAGCACCACGACATACATGCAAACTTGGTCGATTTCTTCACAGTCATCCCCCACCTCAGTTTCAGGCTCCACATTGACCTTGTCAGTTGCTCCTTCGAGGACCGACGTGACAGACATTTCATTGTAGTCTACATAAGTACAGCAACTTGACAACGTAGTCACGCAGATGGAAGCCCCTCTTGAGAACGACATGACGAACTTCACTCTTGAGGTATTTGGCTGAATTGCAGAACTCCTTGAGGTTGCATCCCAAGTAAGGTAGATGTCCTCGGGGTGCTTGCTCTACCTCTCCTCGAGCAGATGAGTTTGCTCCTATGCTCGGATAATCAAGACGATGAAGTCCTGTGTAAGACTGCATTTAATCCTTAAGGCTTCCGACTTAGGGAGCAAATTGGACCGGCATTTACAAGCTCATTGAACCAGTCATTCTGGACCAAAAAACCTACAACAAGCTACTCCCTTTGCTGAGCTGACCACAGCTCAGGAGTGAAGGGCAATTGATGAGGGAAAATTTGGTCCTCCATTGACATCATGGCACATGGCATCTTGGAACAACTAGATGACACCCCGGCACAACCTCGGCGATGACTTGCCTTAGCCAAAATGATGGAGTCTCACATAGCGACCTACCTCCGCCGACCTGGTGATCTGCCTCCGTCGACTTGGTAACCTGGTGGAAACCTAGCTGGTGACCTCGTCCACAACTCAGGGCGGCTAGTAGCACCTCGTCCAGGGCCGACCTGTGATACCTCATTAGTACTGGCCGAAGTGACCTTGACGTGAGGAGTGACCTCCCTCGAGGGCTTGTTGACTTGATTGAGGTCCAGGTGGTGATCTACGAGGCGTGCTTGCCGACCAATTCTGCATGCATCCCGTCACTCCCGGGTCTCTCGAAAGTTGGTCACCACACTAAATATTTCGGAGGAAACCTAATAAGGCGCAAAGACTGGCATACGTGTACGACTACCTCTGCGGACTTCGGACTAGTTAGGCACGACCTCCCAGAGATCTCGAACGCTATGCGTAAAGCCCATGCCAAACAACACCTATATAAGGGCATCAATTCCGACGTCACAAAGTATACGTGATTTATTGCTCACTAGCCTAATTACTATCAATCTTTCAATTCGCACACATAGAGTACTAACTTAAGTATCAGAGCGACCACACCGGATAAGCCACCCACAAGGTCCTTTGAGCCCTATTTCCTTACAATTCGATCAACCAACTAAACAGTCAACGTCCAAAATGCCCTCCAACTAGAGCATCCACATCGCGCTCCATCACCTTTCATAATTACATTTCTCTCTGTTCTATTTCTAACCGGAGTGGAGACCTCTGACTCAAGGCTGAAACTTTTTGCTTTAAATTATATTATTATTTAAAGGGAATGGGTTTGCTGGCCGAGTGAACCAGGCAATGGTTAGGGTCATTGGGTGGTATACCGGTATGGTACAAGTTAGAAGAACAAAGCTAGAGGATTGGATTTTGTTGGCTCAGAGCCTCAGACTTAAATCACTACTGTCTGTTGATTGGTTGATTGGACTGGCTTCAGGTGAATGGACCTGGAAAAGATGCTATAGAGGTTGGTGGAGGAGTTAATGTTATATTAATGAAAATGTTATCGTTTATTGCCAGTGGGAAGATTCGTATTTAATAATGTCTGACTAACATCTGTGTCCATCAAAAAAGAATCTTCAATTGTAATCAAATCGATACAATAATAATATTATTTACTAATATTTGGAACATTCAACGATTAGTATCTCTTGGAAAGTGGCCCAATCATGGTGGAGTAGTGTAGGCTGGCTGCCTGGGGAAACGAATGCATTGGGAATCACGGGAGCCTAGACAACTTTGGATTGGCATTTGGATTTGGCTACATCATCTAACCATGCCGCTGAAATGGGAGACGGTCACTTATGTAGAAAAGACAACACTAGAACCAACATGAGCAGAACCTTTTCTCGATGTTCCCCCACGGCCCCTTCCTTTAAAAACCTCAAATCAATTTTAATGGTTGGCCGATGAGTGAATAATGATGCCTCCTCCAGCCCTCACCCCTTAATGGGCCAAGTAGGGTACCAAAGGATGGGACTAGGACCGGATCCAGATCGTACTAAATTATTGGCCGGGTTCAAGTTGGAATTTGGGAACCCATTTCGCGTTCAATATGGATATGGGTACTGGCACCGTGGACTGTGGACCATCATTCAATTCAAGTGGTCCTCGAAGAAGCAGTTGACAGTTAGCAGCTCTCTTCTAAAAAATTAAAATCATGATGAGAGGCTCATCCCCGCATCATCACGAGTCATGATTCATGAGGACGGATTCCTCGTGATTGAAGCCCTAACAGGCCACAACCACAACAATTTATCTGAACCCGATAGAAGGTGTGAGGCTGTTAGCCCAGCCCACCGTTAAGCAGTGGTTTCAACTTTTAATGGGGGATGCGGGATGCCCACACTGTACGAGTCATCCAGACCCAGCTAGGCAGCCATGACTCATGAGCTGCTGCTTCTCAGGCTCAGATGCGACGTGACCCATGTAAATGTAATTCGGACCTAGGACCACACCATTACATTAAATGGATTCTTGATATTTACTTTTGACCGTTATTAATATATATATAAATATATCCATATCAATTTGTTGCTGCGAAAAGATGGCTATTAAATAATCCACTTGTTGCCCGAGTTCTCAGTCAAAGTAAGTGAGAAAGGCCCAGGATACAAGATGGGTATGTAGGTTTTGAGAAGATCCAATGGTTATTGTGCTCTCGAAATTCATATTCGTTAAAACCTTATCATATTGCATATTGGTGTAAGGAATTGGAATGCATCCATTGAACTAGCAGTTGTGGCCCGATTGTAATTGGGCCGAACGTGGATTTACTTCCTACCTGGACCAAAATGATTTAAATATATTATATATTATATTTATTAATAAAATTAGTCTTAATTTTGTACTTTTACTGAAAAGTCATAGGTTTAAGTTTCATATAATTTTTTTTTTAATTTATTTTGTTTTTGTATACAATATCAAGATCTTTATTTTATTAATAATTTCTAATATTTTGATCGTTTTAATTAAATATATTAGTTCTATTCAATATCCAATTTCAATTTCATTGTATAAAATTCAACTTGAATTTCAATATTGATGAATTAAATTTGGATTTAGGTATATTGGATTTCTTCTTTCTTTTTCCTTTTCGGTTCCATTAGGCTAACTCATAACCCCCCACTAGGGATGTTTACATTAAATGTCAAACTGACTAAACCGACCAAATCAGTCCGACCCAATCCGAGTTGGTCGGTTTTTCAAAATCACTGGTCAGTTTCGATTTGTATGAAAAAATAAATCGACAACGTGTTTCGGTTTCGTTTTTCATGTACAAAAACTGAAGCCAAACCGAACCAAACCAATCCTATATTTTTAAGTAATCATTAATTCTTATATATTAAATGTTCATATATTTTATTTGTGTTTTGTTTGAACTTTAAAAAAATTGGTTATTTTTGATAAAAACTAAAAACATAAAACCAATACAAATATAATAAAATGGTACAATATTTAATTCAGTTTTGTATAAATTCAAATATATATTGATAAAAAAATCAGTTTTGCACAAAAAGTTAATCAATTTAAATATATATGTTGGTTTTGCATAAAATTAAAAAGAAATAAACTTAAATATAAATAGATATTTAGATATAGATATTTTAGTTTAAAATATATATGAAAACTGACTAAACCGATAAATCAACCCTTCTTATTTGGGTCGGTTTTGCTTTAGGGTCAGTCAGTTTTGATTTAGTCAATGAATAAACCAATTAGGTTGGGTCAATTTTGCTTCAGGGTCAGTTAGTTTCAATTTAGTTAACAAATAAATCAACTAGGTCAGGTCGGTTAAAAAAATGACTCAAACCGATCCAACTTCGACCCATAAACACCCCTACCCCCACCCACCCAACTCATAGCCCCTACAACTGTAGTGAAGGCGGGATTCAATTCCAACTCTGTGCTACAAGCAGCTAAAGACCTTATTAAGTAAGCTAGTTGGCACCTTCATATTGGATTCGACAAATTCATTTCGAGCCCCAAGTAAATGCAGTTGAAGAGGGAAGGGCCATTTTAGAAAGTACATGTAGAAAAGAGGAAACACATTGCAACTGTGTATTAGGTTTTGTAACCATCCGCAGGGCCACAATATCGGGTTAGTGGGGACGCATCTTGGAGATGGAAAATAACCCTAGTGGGGACCATGAAGATCTTGTTCTGAGATTGATTTAATATGGACCACTTTTTTAATATATAGGTGTCGGGGTTTTAATACAAAAAATGAAATTTAAGTTCAGTTTGGGAAGACTATAATTACAAATATATAACATACAAAACCTTATATTTTATATTATTTTATATTGTTAAATCTTATATTTACATATGATGAAGGGTGATTTGGCTCTCCAATAATATCGTACCACATGGCAATTTCGAATCACTTTATAATACCTCAACATGACATATAGCCGGACCTCGCCCGATTAAATTAGCCTAAGCCAGTCTCTATGAATTGGACCTCGACCAATGGAAGAGGTAGAGACCCCTCAGCAATAGTCTAGAACACACCACCTCGAAGGCATAAGTCGATGATTCAAGGCGATCGACTTGGGCAATTAACAACCTACATGGTTAGCTAATCTTTAGGGTACCAATCTACGTGACGTGTTCAATCTCATCCATTCTTCTTGCCTATCGGTTTCTAAGCACACGGCGACATATTGCCTATTTAGCGGTTATGAACCTGATTTCATCCGCTTTGCAAAAAGCCGGATGAGGATCATCGCGATGCCAATACGGTGTGCCTCGAAGATAATGAGCTGATAAGGCTCATTGTTCCGCTATATCTGGAATACACCACTCGAACCACCAATACCAACATAAAAGGACCTTCAAACCTTTCACAAGGGTACGTGTAAAATAGTATGCACATAAAGTCTCTCTCTCATTGCTCTCTACTCTCTCTGTCTTATAGATCCAGCTGCCAACCTCAGCGCACTCGCGTCCGAACTGTCTTCCGGTAAAAAATCAAAGCGGGATTGAGCCCCATCAACTCGTACATATTTACATTTACTCTTTCCAGATTGAGCCATACTTTAGATATCTTCATGTTGGCCACAAAACCCTATCTAAAAATCCTCCAACCCCTTTTGATCTTTGTTTCTGAATATATTGTTTTCCTTTATTATTTTATTTTTTGGATTTTGTAAAGATGGTGAGATTGTATGCACCCCGTAAGGTGGGCTACATGATACGGTTAATACCCTGTAACTTTCTTAGTTAATTAATAAAATTTAAAATAACCATCCTCCATCCAGAGTAAAATTAGAGATATAGAATAACATTAGGTGAACACACTGATTAAACATAACTCTAATTTACATTTGACAATTGGGCCAAAAGAAAGGAATACAACATATAGGTAGCAATGGAAGGAGGGAACTAACCTGTGTTTCGTTTGAAGGAAAAAGTAGAAACATCTTTACAGACCTTGTATAGATTTTTTATCTTTCCCTCCAAACCAAACATAGTCTAATGAATGATAATCTTTTTCTAATTCCAATAAGGGCATTTTATATTTTTATGACGCATCTAGCGGCACTTTGAATCCAATACATTTGAAATTTAAAAAAAAAATTAAATAGGTACTAAATAAACCTATTGAGCTGGGAATCCTTAATATCCAAACACACACAAGTTGAAATGAGCGAAAAACGAGATGCCTTCCCTCTTTTTCTTCTTCCCCACCTCCGGAAGCCTAGCAATGGTCGCTGCAAACATGTCCCTGCCTTTCCCTTTAAGTTTTAAAACAAACACAAAATTGAAAACATTTTCATAATTTTCGACTATTCGTATGGGGGTCATCTCTATTTCTGTCGCTGGTGTCTCAATTCCGTTCGTCGTTTCGAGGGGGATGGTTCTCAGCTCACGGTCTTTTTTATTTATAGCATGCGAAGGTCACGCTCTTCGAAAATAGCGTGGCGTGATCCATTACACGTGCGTAAATATTCATGCAAATCACACGTTTAATGGAACTTGACTGAAGACAAGTGCACAATAAGTTCAAATCAAACAAGTGGAGCAGATCCCGACTCGGTAAGAGTGCGTATAGTTGGACTTTTACGGCAAGAATGGGTCTTAACTCTCAACCTGTCTTCACCTTTCACTCCCGATTCCGGCCCGACACGTTAATGGCGTATCCTTCGACGTTACACTGCGCTCAGGGAAGCCACGTACCTTCTCATTCTCCTGTGACTCCTGTCCTACCATAACATCTTGCGCGCCATTTTTTAGGGATAAGTCGATTTGGTTTAATTGCTAATTCGTTTATTTATCTTTTCCGTTCCCACGTTGACCGTAGAAGAATGCCACCAGTTAGTACACGGATATTTTACATTTTAAGAATTAAGACTATAATAAAAAAATAGTAAAAGAAAAAATAAATTTTGATTTCTCGAGGAAATTATTGATATTTTATTTTTTAACTGCCAACCACAAAAGAAACAGTGATAAACTCTCCGCCCAAAACGGGAACGGAAATTCAACCCTCTCCCACACTCCCTACGTCCCTATCCTAGTCGTCCATTTCAAAGTTCGGTTTTGTCTTTTTTCGTCACTACATAAATCGATGAAATAAAAAAAAAAAGAAAGACCTTTCATTTGTTCTCTTTTTTTTCCCTTACTTTTCATCTTGTTTTCCTTTTTGTTTTGGTGGAATTGGGAGATAAACTGTCGTGTACGTGATGGGGCAGCAGTGATTTGGTTTCGGGAGAGTATCACACACTCTCGTAGACTGTTTTCTTTTCTTTTCAATCCATGGTGCTGCTGATGTCGTTCCCTGGATGAGTTATGCTGTTGTACCAGATTATTTATCAGGAATTCAGCACTGCTGTATCTGTGAAAGCTGGAATGCATTATCGTTGCAGAAATCGCTCAACTTTCGCCGCTTGATGTCTCTCTCCGCTGTTTTTATAGTAGGAGTGGCGATGGAGATGGAGGAGCCGGTCTTCTCGCTTTCCGAGCTCGAGTAGTATTGGTCAAGCACGTTGACTGGCGTGTCCGAGCTCGAAACCATATCAAATACCGACTCGTAGCCATCAATCACTATATCTTGCATCATTCTGCAACAATCGAACAGGTTCTCCTGTAACCAAGGGAAAATAACAAAATGGATTTTAAGAGGAGTTATAAAGAACACATCTCGTTTGTCCTTTTTTTTAAGGAGAAGAATAAAATGGGAAAGTGCTTACTTTATTTACGTATACACAAGAGGAAATCTCTTTTTTAAAGCAAGGGAATTGCAAGGGAAAGAACTCGTGGGAAGCAGAGAGAACTGCCGCTGCTGCAACTATCGATGGCTTGAACTCTAAAAGTTTGATCTCTGTATAAGCAATAGGAGAGATTGTAATGATCCAATTGAGAATTACTCCGACGTACAATTACGAAAGAAATATTTCTATATGCAATAACGTTATTTTGATTTACCGTTTTGAGCTTTAAAGATAATCTCTGTTGCTCTAGTTTTCAGATCATGTATCAGAGGCGGTTCTTTGATTTTGAATAGAGAAAGGAAGTAACAAATAAAGGAGAAGGGCGTTATCGAGCGCATTCTCCACTTGAGAGCTCCGAGTATCAGGAGCTCCATTCGCTGTATTGTTTGCGTGTCGAAGATGAATCCTTCTTCCCTCTGTTTCACAAATCGGTGACTTCTTTTAATACTGATAGCATTTAGTAAATGTATAGAGTTTGATTCGATTAATGAACGGAATAAAATGACAAATAGGACAAAGATAGAAAGAAGGAAATAAGAAACAAAGTGTATTCTTTTACCTGGAAATCAGTCAGGGAGAACTCTGTTTTCTTCATTTTCGCTGCAAGGGAAAGGCAAGACATTGCGACAAGCCTCAGGATCCACGGCTTTCCTTTCTGCAACATCAAGATCGCTTAGATCTTCAGTGGATCGAACCGATGACGAGTGAAAATGCTTTATGAGTGACCACAGCATAAATAACAGAAGAGGGAGAAAAATAAGATACACTAGAAACTTGACGAACTTATCTTTTACTTACCGGCATTCCTTGTCCGGAGATGAATCGATCGAGATAATTGATAGCGAGATATGTTATGAACGGATCAAAGTTGCTGGAGAATTGAGCCTGAAAGAAAAGAAGAAAAATATCCTATTTCACAGAATGAATAACAAGAAAAATGTCTCTTCTTTAGCGTTTCCTACCTGTAGGATCAAAGAAATAATCTCTCGTCGGACCGAGATATCAAAATCTCTGGTTTTGAAGCTCCGGAAGTAGTTCTCACAAGGCATATGATCTGATTCTGCAGCAAAAAGCGCCGGAATGGTATCGGCCTGGTGTTCTTCCAAGCTCGTTAATGGATTCTCAAGATCAAACTCGTCCATATATAGATTCTGTTACTTACAGTTATCCGGTTCAGAAGCTTTGACGAAAGAAGACAAGATCAGTCATTGGCTATAGAGAGACACTTCAATCTTCTCTTCTCAAAAGAAACTCAAGCGTCGAACCTATCTTTCCTCTCTCACTCTATTCCCTCTCTAACACCCTTTTATCATCATCATCATCATCAGATTCATCTCCCTCTCTCTCTCCAAGGGTGCTCTCCGTGAAGGAAAGTCGAAAGTGAAGAATTTATATCGTCCTTCACTCTCTGTCTAATACTTTCTTCCTTTTTCTTTTTGAGATGTCGGAGAACAGCTATAGTCGTCTCTGTCAATGCAATGGATACGAGAAATTTTGCCCCACAATTTCTCGGAACATTGTACGTCTCGAGGGAAATCAAAATTCTATATTAACAATTAAAATTATATTTATCGGAATCTAAATTCCAAACCTGTTGTTATGTCCATTGAAATTTTACAAATTAAATGATAAATGATTGGTGTTTAATTTCTCTCTCCTATCTAAGCTTGGTCAAAATCTCCCGAGATTATTTTCTATTTTGTTCTGCGTGGAGCATTTAAGTATGAAAATACACGTGTACTACAAACAGTGGTTGAGACGGTCCTATCTCCGTTGGCTTCCTTCCCTTGATCTCTAGCTAGGACCTTCGGTGATTAAAACCTAGATAGCTCACCCACAGCCATAAGTGTTGGATCCGATTCCGAACTTTTATTTTCTTGTATCTGGGGATGTATCTACCAAATGTCGGAGGGTCAAACTTCGGACCGTAGATCTGGCATACGAAAGCCATTCTCATGGAATCTTCTATATAATGTAAGTAGCGGTTGAAGATGGATTAGAATCGTAGGTGTGGGCCTCTTCAATAATCCTACCATATGTAAAATAATTGTTCATTTTTAACCATATATATCATTGGGAAAATGGGAAAAGAAGTACGATAAAGCCGTTGGTTGGGCGTGAAATCGACTGAATTACGAATTGACTAGCCGAGTCAAAGTACAATCTGGACACGCAGAATCGTTTCAAGTAACGACACAACCGGTCGTTGTACACGATCTGTTACTGTTAATCCTCTGAATAACGAATCGTCTTTCTGTAATCTCACGATCTTATTACTATATTATCAGAGAGTTATGATCGAAATAAGAGGGATTACGCTTTCTGTGGATGGAGATGGAGCGCCACAAAAGTCAAGGTTGCCATTCATTACTATTAACTGGAAGTCTGGAGGTAATACATCTACATGCATCGAGTCTAATGAAAATGAGATTTGTTTTTGTTCTTCCCTATGTACTTATGTAATAGTATAGGCGGAGGTGGTATTCTGTAATTTAGGTATAAAAAACAAGGGTGTTTTAGTGAAACAATAGGGGATTAATACCAGATACTAGATATATTATGTATGGACTATGGAGTATTGGAGTTGCGTCTACGTTGTCCCTCTTCTACAAGACTACAAAGGATGGCTGTGTGATGAGGCTGCCAGCCAGAGATTAAAGAGAGAGTCTTGATATTTACTTATTTAGTTACGAGTTCAGCTTTGAGCAAAGCGGATCCGTTAAATTTAGAGGAAAAGCCACTGAAATCCAGCGGCCCAAATATACACATTGTGGGGGAGACATTGTTACGCCACAAAGGTCACTGATTTTTGAGCTGGAGAGAAATGAAGAATGCAATATGCCCTTGTTTCTTTTAGGTGAGTGAGGCCCAGCGCGCTCTCACACTGTCAGAAACATCACATTCACATGGGAGCAGGTGGTACCCCATTCCTCAGCTTCCCCCTTTCCCCTCTCCCAAACCCAGAACCCAGTTTAGCTCAATTAAATGCCCAGATTTATAACACGCTTTTATCTCAAGCTTCTTTTTCAAACAAAGACTTTTTTTTTTTTTTAATTATTGGTAGTAGATGCAGGTGACACGTGATCTTCCTTAAGTCGTAAACTTGTAATTGAGTAGTTAATTATGATTAAAAGTTTCCATGCTAAAGTCGATTTCATCATAGCGTTATTATATTATTATCAATTGGGTATGGGCTTGGTAGACCAGCAGAAAGGGCTCCACATGTTTGCCTCTCTTTATATTTGGGCTCAATATTGAGCCTAAAGGAACAAAAGAAGCCCCCTCTGGTTTTTCATACACAAAATTAAATAGCTTTGATTTCAGTGACTCAAATCAATTATGAAAATTCCATATGACATGGTCAACTAATTCAAATAAAATGGTCTGACTGGCAATTATATAATCCATTCGGCTAGATAAAACAGGAATGGTTCTACCTATAAAGTTTGGAGTTAAAAATAAATAAATAAAACAGGAATGGTCACCCAATCCACTACACCAAATGTATTGATCCTTAGGCTTAGTTTGGAAGGAGTATAAATACAAATTTGTAGTGTAAAATCTTATATTATATATTTACAATGTACATATTTATATTTGTACCCTTCTAAACTGAGTTCAGTTTGGAAGGAGTACAAATATAAATATATATAAGTGTAAAACTTTATATTTTGCATTATTTTGTATGTATTTGCACAATATATATTAATATCATTTAGGCTGAGTTTGGAAGCAGTACAAATGCAAATATATAGAGTGTAAAGCCTTATATTTTGTATTATTTTATATATATTTATGCTATACATATTTGCATTTGTACTCTTTCCAAACAGTGACTGAAGAGCATTTTTTCATAAGCATTCAAAATCATTCACATAGAGGCTAGAGCGCTATTTAATGGTCTATAAGAGTTGAAAATTGTGAAAATTTGCATTTTTTGTAATAGTTTCCCAAAATCTCTCTCTCTCTAAAAAAAAACCCTCAAGACAACTTTGAGAATCGTGACAATTCAATCCCATCATCCACATTCAATAGTAAAGACTTTGGTTCACCGTAGTCTAGGCCTCTGGGGACCAGTTTATGAATTCTGTTAATTATGAAATGAAAGGACAGCTTAAGTCTAAGGATTCATAACGATATAAGGCATTGGTCTTATTTTTTTTATTTTTTGGTAATATGCCTCATGATCATAAAATCTAGATTCAATTTACTGTATTTGTTTATGAAATATAAAGCAAATGGGTAAAGTTATATCCATGATTTTTCTTTTTATTTATTTTTTCAATATTTATACAAGCAATCTTTAGTAGACGTGTAAATCGGGCTGTGCTGCTTGTAGCTGGCACAAATTTGGACAGGCCTGGCACAGCTTGGCATGACGGTCCGTGGACCATGGCAGGTCTAGTACGATTATATGGACCGTGTTGGGCCTAAGTTTTAGGTCCACGGGCCGGGCCAACATGGCAAGATCGAGCGGGCCATTCCACCCATAGCCCTGCCTGACACGACCCATATATATTATTTATATATTTTATATAATATATAATATATTATATAATTATATAATTATATAATAATATAATATATATTATATTAATAAAATAACAATTGTTTTCAATTTTATTATACTAATTTATTTAATTATTGTATATATAAGCAATTGTATACATCAAAATTCATATAAAATTAAAATTAAATTTTTTTTTTTAATTTTTTAGAATAATAGCTTTGGCCCGGTCCATAGCCAGGCTTGGCCCATAAACCAATTCAACTGACGGCATGACACGGCATGGATCCACAAGAACTTGGGCTGTGATTCATATCGGACTGACCCCCAAATTATCGCAGGAAAAGGTGGAATGCCTGAAATGGTCTGCAGGCCGACACAGCACAGCCGCCCACAGGCTGTAGTGTGCTGGCCCGGCCGTTTTACACCTCTAATCTATCTTTAGGTGAAAGATTCCCTAAAATGAGGCTAGTTCAAACATAAAGATACTCTAAAGTCTAGACTTGCTATACATATCCTGTATGTAATAATACACCAATTCAAGCGGTAATCTTTGTCAAGGTACAGCGCCTTGATTTTGGGAGGTTCTATGACCTTCACAGTAATCTGGGGATCTAAATTGTTAATGCGTCTATTTTATAGAGATAGATTTACTAGTCTGATACGGGTTCTACATGAATTTTATGTAAGAATAAAATAACCAAACTGAATCAATTTGAAGCCATCTCGGTTTCTAAAATAGCACTACCCTAACCCTTGGTTGATATAATGTGTGCGATCAATTGAAAAGTGAATCAATTCACGTTGAAGAATACACTTAAGTTTTTCTTGTTTATTCATGACATTATTGAAATCAAAATCAATTTTAATTGTCTCTAGATGAGCTACAAATAAAGGCGTATGCAATAGATTACTAATCAAGAGTGAATATATTAGTGTTCTATGCATATGAGACTAGTAAATTTGGCAAAAAGTTGACCCAACTAAAAGCTTAGCAATCCGAATTAGAAGGCTACCCAACCCCGAAGAATTCGTGTTGGGTCAGGTTGTGTGTCACCGCAGGTCACCTTTTTTTAAACCAATGTTTTCAAATTGGCATTGGCTCGGATGGTTAAACTCTTTTGTTTTTTTTTTTTAACTTGATCAAAGATCAATTTACTTAAACAGATGAACCATTAAGTCATTTGGCCCAAGTCAATCAAAGATCAATTGATTTAAACAGAGTCAAAATTTAGGGTCATCCAAAACTTAGCCCAACCCAAAATTGTCTTGACCTGACCCAACCTAACCTGAGTGTTCTGCACTACATGTAAGTGCAGAGATCAGATCAAGACCCCACAGAGGGCACTCCCACAACATTTTTCACCCGTGTATTGGAAACATCTCCTCATGATAAGTACAAGAGATATTCTCAATATATGGTAGATATGCATGTAAGGCGTTTGTGGATTGCCTAGGGGTGGATTCGAATTAAGTCGAACCGAATAACTAACTATTCAAGCTCAATTCACCAAAAAAGTATGAGACTCGAGCTCGACTGTGAGTTAAATATTTTATAAAAATAAAAAATTATAATTATTAGTTATTATATATAAATAAAAATATTATATATATGCCGAATTTAAATAGCTTATAAAAAACTCAGATGGTGGCGACCCCTAAGTGCACATATGTGTGTGGGTCCAAGTGTATGAAACACTCGCATGTTTACCCCCGACTACTGGTTACCTAGACTCTTGTACATTCCTTTGTTTATAGCTCATGGTTGGTCAAAATCTTAATAATGTGCACAAAGCCACAAATCACGAGTAATATATATATAAGTATCACCTGATCCCCTACTAATCTACGGGTCCTATGACTCCTATCAAGCTAAATATAATCCAACAATTCTATTGGATATGTAGTTTATTCATTCATTTGATAAACTATTTGACTTTTTGTCCATATGAGCACCTAATCCATAATCCATCCTACATATCCAAAACACATGAAGAAAAGGAAAAAAGAAAAAGCGGACAAGCTCTAGACTATGACTGACACTATCAACTTCCGGTCCAAAACATCAGAACAAGATCCAATTGCTTATTTTCGTTGGCCGGCCCCGTTCGAGAGAGCTTAGTTTTGGTTCGGCTGCTTCTAGGAAGCTACTGGACTGGAACTGGAACTCTGGAAATGGTACTGAGTGCTGTCAAAATGGATGTACATTGACCAAATTTGATTCTTGGAATTATTTTTACCAAAACATTAATTGCTGAATCCCTGGTAACTAGGTGTAAATGCAAACCACCCATTGTATTGTATTTATAAGTAAGCAGCAGATCCGAATGCACATTATTTATAGACCTTCTGGATGGGTCCCATCTTACCAAAACAAAAGCCCTCCCTAATGGAAAAATATTTAGTGCTTATCTGAAAGGAGGATATGGTCCAATCATCTGCATTTTACACTGAAAATTTTAGAATTTAGGATTTAGATATGAAAATCAATATGTGATCGATCCATCTGATACTTATAAGTTACATCTCACCATGGCAATAGAAAAGTAAAACCCTCTTAAATCAGAACAAGGAGTTAAGGAGTTAAAGAGAAAGGACACAAAGTTATTGCTAATCTCTCAACTGTAAATTCTCCAACACTACAGCCTCTTTACTTTTCTTTCTTTTGGAGATAACTAAGTGGGCCTTGAGCTCTTCGTCTATTAACTTTATCCCCCACATAGGCCATTACAAAGACAAAGTTTGATATCTTGCCGCTGCCCTCCCTACCTAACCATACCAGTCCTGATAATGTATTCCCGGAAATCAATTCTCACCATTTAAGTGAATAGCTCTGGACTAGAGAAAGCTACAAACAGCAGTATTGATGATATCTCCTTGTCATGGCAGGGTGCCAGCTAGGGACAGTGTCCTTTGCCACATGAGACGACTGAGAAGCCTCTCTTTACTCATTGAAAATCCCTAAACATTTGCCTTAATTTATTGCTTCAATGACAAGATCAAAACTAGGTTTTATGGCTACATTAATTTGGGATTGTCTGCTTGTTCTCTCACCTTCTAAATAAATAAATGATCTTCTACGGGAATTCAGAATTGGTAGGTACACTGCTCAATCTCACAACCAGTGTGTGACGCCTCTCATTTACTCCCTTAATTGAGAACCTCCTAATGAATATGAGTCTTATTAGTATTACTCAATTTCAGGATGTTAATGGGTTTTGATGAGGGCGGATTTGGCCCTCTAATAACCTCATGACACATGATATCCCGAAATAGTTGGACGACACCCAGATGCCACCTAAGTGATGATTTGGAGTCCTAGATCGTATTTTATCTTCGTCCCGACCTAGTGACCTCAATCACAACTTAGATCGGTTTGCAACGCCTCATCCAGGGACGACCTGTAGCACCTCATCACCGGCCGAAGTGACCTTGACTCGAGGCGCGACCTCTCTTAAGGGCTTGCCGACCTAACTGAGGACCAGGCGGTGACCTGCGAGATGTGCTCGCTGACAAATTCGGCATACATACCCCAACACTCCCAGGTTTCTCTGAAGTTGGCCCGCGTACCGAATGTTCCAGAGAATGGTCAACATGCATAGCTGTTATCTCCGAGGATTTCGGACCGATAAGGCACGACCTCTTGGAAATCTCATATGCAGTGCGTGAAACCTACGCCAAACAATGCCTATATAAAGGCACCAATCCCAATGACACAGGATACGCATCCACAGTATAGTACTGACTTAAACATCGTAGCAACCTTGCTAGGTTAGCCACCCTGAATTCTTTGATCTACTATTTTGTAGGTTAATCCAGCTCATCGCACAACTGGATTTCAGATCATCTTTTAGCTAAGAATATCTAGATCGTGCACCATCAGGTTTGTTAATATTGAGGCTTTCATACGACTTGGGAGTTCTACCATGCAAATGGATCGTTGGGAGTAGTGCTATAAGCTATGTAAATCCCAGAAGACTCGAAATAATTGTCTTTCGGCCAAACATAAAGATTTGTGCTGAAGCTTCTTACTAGTGGTTTTTCCAAAGCAGTTCACTGAAAACAACTCAATCAAAATTTCAGCCCTCCGAAATGGGAAAAATATTTGTCTCCTAAGCAGTTGAAAGACATGTGTTCAACGGAAGGCATTTTGCACATTAATTTTAGGATTTAGAATTTAAGGTTTAGGGATTTAGAAGATTTAGACATGAAAATAAAGATCAGGTGATCAGATACTTTAATCCGACCATAGTAAGAGCCAAGCATTATCTCCCAAACAAGGCCTTGAAGGGGAAGCGTTTTAAGCTGCGGCTTTTTCATACATGGTAAAGAGCTCTGGTTAAATTAATAATTTATATTTGGGGTGTTCTTTTTTTTTAGATTTTGAGAGGGGGAAGTTTGTCAATGGGATTTTGGTTCTTAGTGACTAAGAATCCCATGTTCGTTTTTTAGATTTATGTGGGAACAAAGAAAAATTTATTTCCTAGGTATCACTTACTTAGATAAGTGATACATATCTCTTAAGTGGATAAATAACTTTTTCATGTATAGAAAAGATTACCAATACTTGAATGAAATAAAAATATCATTTTTAATAATAAATTTTTATAACTAAAATAATCATTATTTTATTTACATGAAAAATGAAAAAACATGAATAAAAACTTACCCAAATAAATAATTTACCGAAAAATGAACAAGCCTTGAGCCCTAATGTCCAAAGGAAGGCTCGTATGGATTTGCTGTTTTTCTTTGACATTTTGAATGATGAAACAGGATTTGTAATATACGCATGACTGCAGGCCGGCGTACATGATAAGAATATGGCAGATTATGTGGAGCTTATATGAATACAAAAAAAAATGGGCAAGATGATGAGTAGAGTTGTCCACGAGTAAATCAGGGTGACGGTTCAACAAACAGCGTTTATCGATCAAACACAAATTATTGTAGTGAGGGAGGGCAGACACAAAAGTTTCCTCGAAGCTTCTCAGCAAAAGTTTCTTTCCTGCATCATTTTGTCTGTTTGATTAAAATCCAAATCTTCATCTAGTCATCCCTTTAATTTATTCTTCATTATCACAAAGCTACAAGCTAATAGGCACACAGTGACAGAGATCGGAGCTCTCCCGAAATGAATAAGAGCACAACAATCATTTACTCAGTTATCAGAAGCAACGCTCTTCCACACATGGACCCCAGATGTATCAATAATTCATTTACCTTTCGAGCACAGAATTATAATTATACTTCTAACTTCCTTTATCTTTGGATATTTGGTAAATAAATTGAATCACCACTTGTGTCATAAGTAGCTATACTTCTTTATTCTGTCCACGTGGCACACATGCAGAGGTTGTGGGCCATCTAATCGATGTGATCATAAAAAAAAGTCTAACCTAATTGGGTTATAATTTATTATAATAGTCGATCCATCAATTATATAGACTTCCCCTTTTGTTTTCCTTTATTCTTCCTCCATTCGCTATGTAGCATGTGCTGTATCTATCTTTATAATCATCCAAAGGAGATGAATAAGAAAAGGACCATTTTGTGGGGTTGAGCTTTGTCACGACTCACGACTCACGAGAGAGAAGCCCGATGTGATCATGTGTTAACTTGAGGGCCTCGTAAGTCCTAAATTCGTTGGATTTGGGCTGGTTTTACAATTTTACTGTTAGTTTCCTCTTTCTTTTAAAGTTGGATGGGCATTGATGCATAGAATATGGGTATTTGCATTAATGCATAGGTGCCAGCTCTTGTTAAATAATTTTTAGTTGTGATTAGAATAAAACACGTCCATAATATTATGAATATGTGCAAATAGGAGATAAAGATATAAGTTAGCCATTTATAATTAAATTTAATTTTTATGACCTATACCAAATCAAGACATGTATCTTCTTTATAATGAGACGGGATGGACTCTTTATAGAGTGCGCCCCATGCAAGCCCCACAACCCATCCTTTCCCTGATTTAGGAACATCTCCCCTATGACAATTGACAAGCAAGGGAAATGTTCCTAATGCACAGAAGGATGGGCTGTGGGGCATGCTCCATGGAGAGCCCATCCAAAATCCTTTATAATAGTATATATATGTATATATGAATTCTGAGAATGGAATTAATCTTTTTTTTTTTTTTATATTGACCAACTATTTGGATACAAACTTTGCTCTCATTTAGAGTATAAATAGTCTTTAATTCTATATTTATTGTTATTTTTAATATACAAGTGCATCTTATCAAATGCTTATTAAAGAACCAGAATGCATATATGCACTCTATCACTACCAAAATGAAGCCAAAAGAGGACAAAATGGGTCATTTTGAATTTGAAACATAATATAAAGCTGATAAAAAAAGAAAGTTATCTTACAATGACAACCTGAAGGTCACTAATTTGTGAGTATGGGCATTGAGAGATTATTGGCAATACTAGAACTTAGAATTTTGGGGTGCATTTAAAGTTGGGTTAAGTTGGGAATTTATTAAATGGGGGAGTTGGAAAAGTGAGAGGACTTGAGGGGCCATTTTCTAAAGTAGAAGGGTAGATGCTATATGCGAAGAACAGGCCAAATAAGCTTTAAACGTTGCTGACCGAATTTGTGTTCGATTTGTTCCTTTTGCTGTTCCTTCTCTCAACACTTTATTACTTGTTCATGTTGTTTCAATTTTTTCTCTTTGACGATACGACGATGGATTCTCTGATCTGCATTGATTCAAGAGAAAGTCTAAAGAGAAATCCACTTCCGCTTATTGGGAGACGAATAACCTTTTTACTTTATCTTTTTCTTACCCACAGGCCATAGCCACGAAAGCTCAAGCATTCTCTCCATTTGGAATAGAATTTCTAATAATTTATTTTAATCAAAACATATATAGCACATAGTCATACAGATGTACGAGAAGAGAATGGCGTTTCCTCTCTTTTTCTGGCTCAAGCGAGTTGAGTGTGGCACGCTTGGAATGATAAGCTGATGAGGCGTAGAGAGTAGAGACTAGAGAGACACTCAATGGATTGCACAAAGCGTGCTTCACGCCTTACTCCCCAGATAGGTAGCATCATCATTATCACTCCTATGTGGACAATTAAAGTGGGTATCCAATTGCATAGGACAATTTTGAAACCTATATATTCATTATTTGTCATCCTTGCGTTGGGAAGGCATTAGAGTGCAATTTGGTCGGGCCAATCTGAGTCTGAATCGGCTCAGCCTGAAATTTTATATGGGTTGGGCTTTGATTTTCGATTCTTAAATTGGGTTCGGGTTGAAGAAGTTGGGCTTTTTATTTTTCAGGCCAGGCTCAGACGTAATCCTTAGGTAGCTCAAATCTGACCTGAACCTGACTTAACCCGAGTGGATTCATTGACCAATCCGAACCCGGCCCTTACCCGAACCCAACTCTGTAATGCGGGCTGGGCTTGTATTGAAAAAATTAAACTTGACCTCGGGCTTGGGCCTTAAGCCCAAATTTTAAAACTGGGCCCGAATTGACCATAAACCTGCCTAACCCACCCGACTTGCACCCTAGAAGACATACTTCGTGTGTCTCTCAGAGAGAGAAGGAGACTCCTAAGCATTTAGATATCAAATGGAAACTACGTAAATCTGCACCAGATTAGATAGAATAAGATATCTATATCTTTATATATATAGAATATAAAGCATATATTTGCATTGGATTTAGATATTATTAAAATCTAGTTTTGCTATTTTCATTTTTATAAGTTGTAATATTTATCTCAATGACAACTTTGCCCCTTCAAATGGGGTCTGGCGGCCTAAGTTAGATAACGAAACTAGATATAAAGCTCAGTTTGGAAGGAGTATAAATATAAATATGTAGAGTGTAAAACTTCATATTTTGCATTATTTTATATGTATTTGCACTGTGTATTTATACTCCTTCCAAAAACTGAGCCTAAAAGGAAAATTGGTTGGATTTGATGGAATTGATGTTTGGTATCATAGTGTTTTCAGCTTAAATGAGTAGTGTTTCAAAGGTCATTGGGAATTCATGACAAAAGAGACGTTTTAGTAGTACAAAATATGAAATACAATATTTTTATTGTTGTTTGAAGCACAGAAACTCCATTAGGCGTCATATAGGACAAATGAAATGGAAACAACTTTCATATACAATATTATATTGATGTTTCCATCTACATTCCCATTTCTTTTCTTTTCTTTTCTTTTTTCTTTTTTTCTTGCTTTTGTGAAACTGATAGACCCCATTGCTTACAGTGCAAATTCGTGATAGTACAAATAACTTGAATGTAAATTTTGATTTACTTTTTCTTCATGCCTCATGTTTGACTTTGTTTTATTTGTTTGTGAGAGGAATACAACAAGTAAAATGAAGGTCCCCCAGATAGGATAGTGATACAAAATTTCGGTCAGTTTTTAGATTCAAAATTACACTCAATAAATAGCACGAAAAAATTATACTTTCAATGAGCGCAAATTTTGTATCAAATAGAAATTGCTAATAATTATAATTACGAACAAAATGGTGCAAATCTGAACTGGGTGCAAAATTTGTTCCCAGTTAAGATTTACACTGTAAACAAAGAGAGCTTAGCTTCTATGTTGATTGATCTGCATTGACTGAACCAGTTAAGATTTGCAAAATGTGTTCTCTCAGCTCATGTAACGCTATAAGCTGCTGCATGCATGAAAGCCCTCTCAAACGGGCACGGAGCACAAAATTTGTTTCCAGGTTTGGGTTTTCAATCACTTTTATACTCCGCCTATAATCGATCTACTTAATTAGCTTCCATGTTGTCAAATTCCTCTTTTTTTGCTAGTTTTCCTCTACAAAAAATGTTAAAGGGTGTTAGTGCCCCAACATCCGCACTTCAAATGTGTGATGGCTAGACCTGTTCACGGGCCGGGTAGTCTGATGGCCCAGCCTGGCCCGTTATTTTTCAGGTTTGGATAAAATTTCAGGCCCGTTGTTTCGGACTTTAAATATCAGGTTCGGTCATTTTTCGGGCCGGGTTCGGATTTTCTCAAATAAGCCTGGCCCAATATTATTATATATAATAAAAAAACATTTATGTTATATATAATAAATATATAATATATATTTATTTTTTAAATTATTAATAAATATTAATTTACTATTAGAAAATATAAATTATTTTATTAATTTATTAAATTAATATAATATTAGTTTATAATATAACATTTGTGTACAAGTCGGGCTTCGGGCTTTATACAAAGGTCGGGTTCAGGTTCAAGACCTAAACCTGATGGTCGGGCTAGACTCGTGTTCAAACTTGCACATTTTCTATTGATAAAGAGGCAAAGCCCGACCCGAAAATCCATCACTATAGGATCTATAGTGATGAACAAATAATGAAATTTCACCCATCACTAAGTGGTATCACTATAGACCACGGGGACAGAAATCGGTCACTAATGTTAAACGTCCATCACTATAAAGTCATGTTATAATAACAAACAATATATAACTGTCACTATAAATATTTACCTATAGTGATGGACTTCAAAATCCGTCACTAATCTTATGCCTATAGTGACGATTTCATTCGTTACGATAAAGTCTTGTTATAGTAACAAACAACATATGACCATCACTATAGATATTTATAGTGATGGTACTCTCTATCACTATATTGGGTTTTGGGTCTCTATAATTAACAATCTTGTCCGTCACTATATCAAGTTTTTGGTCTCTATAATGACAATTTTGTCCATCACTATTCGATTTTGGCTATCTATAATGATAGTTTTTCTACCACTATAAGTTATTGAGTTATCCAACCTGTAACATATTTATATGAAAAATCACCTATTTTCTTTTTACATCACATTAAATTTACAAATAAATTTCAATAAAATTTAATACATTAATTAAATACATGACAATTTTTCTTGTTATATATAATAAACCACAATAAAAATAAAAAATATTGATCTCAAATCTCTTTATCCATATATGTTGTTATTCCTTATAAATGCATTCAACCTGAAAAACAAAATAAAATGAAAATTAGATTTTTGAATTAATATATATGATAATTTCAAACATGAATGTAGCAAAGTGTTGTATGATTAAAAAACAAGATCTCTAAAAAATAAGTGTAATAGAGATTAAAGTGGATGAATAGAAAGAATTTGAAATGATATAGTTAATAATGAGTAAATTAGTGAAAATCTAACAATACTTCAAAATGAGGGAAAGTAGAATTAAATGATCTAATATGTGGCAAAAAGAAAAAAAGAATATGATGAAATCATCAGAGAGTTGTTAAAACTGTCATGGACAAAGGTTTTGTGCTCAAGTTTATCCCTTACACAATGCAAGCAAACAAGTAAGGATTCCAGGGTCTTCGGTTATCCTCTGTGCAGTCTGCCCACAACCTCTTAAAATCAAGTGTGTTAAGGCTGGAGGTTCGTACAGGAGCAGCACAAGTTGAATGGGGAGTGCATGATTTGGTCTCTTATGAAAGAGAGCATTTTGAGGACCAAAGCTCCTAGTCATGTATGCTTATTCTTTGGAAATCATCTTTTTCATCTCTTTCTTTTTTGATCCAGACGTTCAAAATAGCAGAATCACAAATAATCAGGTTCTGGGATGACTAGGGAAGCTTGTTTGCTCGTTGGATTAAGAGGTTATATATAAGTTGAAGTACAACTAATTACAGGATTGGTTCTTTGGTTTTGTTGTTAGGCCTAGGGCATTTCATGTTT
The DNA here is from genome assembly GCF_055504915.1 of Nelumbo nucifera. Lineage (NCBI taxonomy): Eukaryota > Viridiplantae > Streptophyta > Magnoliopsida > Proteales > Nelumbonaceae > Nelumbo > Nelumbo nucifera. The sequence goes on along the minus strand of NC_142649.1, from coordinate 138,373,020 downwards.
TTGTTGTGCTATGCTGGAGAAAGAACATAAGTTATAGGTGAAATTATCGAGTGGTACATTCAAAGAATAATATTAATCCTTTTTCATAAAAAAAGTGAAGAACCAAACAATATTAAACTATAATCTAAATCAGTGGAAGATTAAAGGTGGTGCAAAGCAAGCCAAATCAATGGGGTCTTTATACAGGAGATCTTATCATTTTTTTTTATTTTCTGTTGCAAATAAACATAGAACAGAAAGGACACTAGTCCTTATTGGCATTACAATTAAACTTCACCAGTTCATTGTTAGATCTTAAATTCTTTAAGTTGAATGATCTTGCAAGGAACATTAAAGAGCTAGTCCTAGAACTAGATTAGCATTACATAAAGAAGTGGGGAGACAAGTGTTTCTAATGAACTGACGATTTTTGCTGCTCATGGAACCCCAGATGAATCCAAGCAAACTACATTTATTCTTGTAGCTTCTGGGTACATCCAACTATAAATATTGGGTAACTCTTTATATTCTTCTTTATCCTTGGAAATTTGTTAAAATTGGACTATAGTCACCAATAGTTTATCAAATTTTCTGTCCTTGCTAGCACTTTGAAGTCTGAATTACCTAATTATCAGTAGTAGATAGGCCGAGTGGTCCATCAAGATCAATTCCATTGCATTTAGAACCTCAAAACTGTGATAACACAATGGCATGGGCTTAAAAGTGTACCCATGTGTTGTACTTCTATTTACCATAGAAGAACAATAAACAAACTTGGGTTTTGGTTGCTCTTCGGTTTGATTTCTAATGACCCATCACTAGAAAATGAAACTGAAGCTCTCATTTCTTGTGATGTTTTAAGGAAAAGATATAAATTTTTCACTTGTGGTAGACAAATGAGTGAAGCTTTAATTCAAGAAAGGAAGGCCCCCAAATAATATATCTGTTCTTGAAAGCACCTATGCCCTTTTATGTTTTTGTTCAAGTAGAAAACAAGTTACAGAAATGATTAGTTTCTACCAACACACATGACACACCATGTCTGTTTGGTTGGTACTGAATCTACTCCACTAAATATTTCTTCACCGCTTTGCAACCTGACCACCTCATGTTGTCCCTAGGATTGGACTCTACTTGGGCCTCCAACAAGCTAATCATTTAGACTTTGGGTACATTTCTTACATATAAAATCATGCTCTTGGCTTAATTTTAAGATTGTTAACAAACTAAGAGACCCTTATGACCCAATCCTGGTCTGTTTTCACCTTTAGTTATTTTATGTTCTAGTTAATGAATCCATACATGCAAAAACGTATTAAAAAAAAAAAAAAAAAAAAAAGAAGAGAAGAAAGTACTACAAGTGGGTCCATCCCAAAACAGGAGGCCGCACAAAAGCACCTTTACAATTAATATTTGCATTCGGCCCACACTTTCCATATATATATATATATATATAACCAATGACTAGTAAACTTTCTGGGTCAAAATTATTTGGCAATTTTCCTAGTCTGAATAATCTAACCGGCCTATTAACTAGTAAAACCATGATCCAATCAGCTTTCTGCTTTCTGTCCGAATGAATATGACAACATTGGTATAATGAATTGACACTTGTCTAGAAAACTTGTTTTGATTTTTGGATCCAAACAACCTGATGATGGGTTATAGTAGCCTGAATATGAATATGATCCAAACCATGATGTTTGAACTGTCGTTGATCAGGACAGTCAGACCATTCATCTCAGGAATCGTCCAGGCAAGTGGTTCCGTTTTACTTCAAATTCAGTTTTTATCTAAAAACCATTGAATTATGATATATTGATTTGGACAATCAAACTGTTGACCCGTCGACCTATTCAGTGGTTTTTAGTCGTTTTTTATTTTTAATTATTTTTTTAGCTTTTATTGTCAAACGGGTCATTCGTTCGAACCAGACGATTAAACCGTTAACTTAGAAACCAGTGGCCAGAACAGTTCCATTTCCTTATTGCTTTTTAAAACCATGATCCAAACAACCTGATGTAACATTGTTTCATGATGTCATTTTTAAGATACGCCACTAAAGATGGTCTATAATGGCATTTAAAAAAGTCACCTAACAAACGAAGGAAATAACCAAGCAAAGAACATGCTCATCATTATGGGAGCAAAGAATTCCCCTATAGGCTATATCTAGTAAAAGATGAAAAAATTAAAAATTCAAGTAACAAAAATCCCCTATAGGCTATATCCAATAAAAGATGAAAAAATAAAAAATTCAAGTAACAAAAATCCCGTATAGGCTATATCCAATAAAAGATGAAAAAATTAAAAATTCAAGTAACAAAGAATCCTCTATAGGCTATATCCAATTGAACCAAAAATAAAATTCAATAAATTAAAATCTCACTGGAACACAATATTGATTTCTAATTAGAGTACTAGATGCCACTAATCAGAGAAAAGAACTTCACAGTCGCTATCATGGAAAGATCACACGGAGGGGATGAAAAGAAAATAATTATTTCACCAATTTTGAGCACTTGAGCTAGAATTTAACTATAGTTAGCTAGGGAATAATTTCACCAATTTTGTAATAAATACCTAATTATCCATCACTATAAATAAAGATTTTGTGATAAATACCTAACTATTCATCACTATAAATCAACTTTTATGATTTTGTAACAAATATTTAATTTTTTGTCACTATAATTCGTTATTTAGTGACAATGATTCAATTGTCCGTCAATATAACTCAATCTTTAGTGATGGTGGTTAAATCATCTGTCACTATATATCAACATTTTATGTTTTTGTGACAGACATTCAATTGTTTGTCACTATAATTTGCCATTTAGTAACTATTATTTAAAGATCTATCACCATAACTCAATATTTAATGACGGTGATTAAGTTGTTTGTCACTATAAGTCAATCAGCTGTGATGAATGACAATTGTCCGTCACTATATATCAAGACTTTGTGCTTTTATGACTGATATTCAATTGTCTGTCACTATAAATCACAATTTAGTGCTGAAACTTTGACCATCCATTACTATAATTTCTTTATAGTGACAAAAAATTTATTCATCACTATACTGTACCTTTAATGACGAAACTTTAAATTTGTCACTATAGAGTTATTTATAGTGACAGACACCATTATATGCCCGTCACTAAAAGCAATTTTTCTTGTAGTTGGCTCCTGGTTCAACATATTATTAAGCTTGTCTGATTGTTATTCTTTTCATTTTTAACCCAGCATTGTTTGTTGATTGTTGGGTAAAGTGTATCCTGTAATTCCTGATAGGTTGTTATATGAGATGAAGAAAAAATTTTGTACTGTCTTACATGGTATACAAATACATACATTCTCCACTGACTAGTAACTAACATATAGTGTTGAGTTCTTCACCGACTAGTAACTAACACCAAGTGGTTACTTGCTACATTAACATTATGAAAGGGTGATGTGTCTTTCGGGTGGCAAATGCCTTTAACCTGTATGGGCTTCTATCTAAGTTTCTTTGGTCATGAATCTGAGCCCATGATGACAATCCATTTTCTGCATGACTCGTGTAGGAAACCTGTGCTTTGCACTTAAAAGTTGGGGGTTGAGACCTTCTCAGGCTTTGGTCTCCAGGAGTACTGACTTAGACATCAGACAAGCTTAGCTCTATAAAAATACTTCTTTCAAGTGCTTAAATTCAGGTCGTTTATCGGTTTGCTGGTCACTAGCCCATTTATCGGTTTGCTGGTCACTAGCCCATTTATCGGTTTGCTGGTCAGGTCGTTTAAGATCTTGCGATTAGAGGTGTAAAGCGTGTTGGGCTGGGCCGCGTGGGTGGTTCACGCAAAGTGCTGGCCGTATTGCCCTTCCTAGTGAAAAATTTGGGGGTCAGGCCAGCACGACCCACGGCCTGGGCCCGTGCTATGCCATGTCGTGTTGGTCCATAGGCCGAGCCTTGGGCCAGGTTGAGCTGTGCATCGGAACAAAGCTATTTATTTAAAATAAATTGACAAAAAACTTAAAATTTTAATTTTATATGATTTTTGTGTATACAATTACTTATATATACAATAATTAAATAAACTACTATAATAAAATTAAAAATTTATTTATTTTATTAATATATTATTATATAATTATAATTTATATAATATTATATAAATATATATAAATAATATATATATGGGCTATACGGCCCGTGGACCTAAAACTCCAAGCCCAGCTCAACCTACATGATTGTGCTGAACTGCAGGCAGTACAACCCGATTTACACTACTTGCGATCATCTTACATACACCATAAGCAGCTAGCTGTGGTTAAAGTACAAGCAGGCCAATCAAATTCAGCACATAATAAATCGAACACAACATGGATTGGATTCAGGGTTAGTTGGTTTCAGGCGGGCCTGGTTGAGTTAGTTCGATTTGAAAATTTTTATTCATATGTTAGACACATGTGTATGTACATGTTTGTACATGCCTATACTCGGGTTAATTATATACAACTGTAAACATATACACACATATACCTAGAATAAATATATTATAGAAGGTAAGATGGGATTAAGTTGGGTTGGCCTAGGCTTAGTCTAGCTTTGCATACCCAATGTCTCAATCCAAGCCCATACCGAGTCGAAGTCAAGTCCAGATTTTTAGGCCCATTCCCAGTCCAGAGCCCCGAAGTCTGAGCTCATAATGTGCAAAAAAGTGTGAGGTTAGGATGGGTTGGGCTTGGTTCTATTTGTCCAAATATGACCCTAACTCAAAGGGAGTCTTTTAAGTCCTCCCTCTACTATATATTCATTGGAAAATTTTTGACCTAGAACACCTTGCCATGTTTGCAAAATGGGCTCACTTGTTACGAATCACGAATGGATTTTTAATTAAAAATTAAACTACAACTTTTGATGGCCAATACTAATTTGAAAAATCACCAATACGGTAAGGCTTATGTTTAATATGAACTGAAACTGGACATAAACAAAGGCAAATTATGAAGGATTTGTGGAGGAAAAATTCTAGATTGTGTTTCGCTTTGAAAGAAAAGATAGGGAAAGGAAGGGAAAGCTGTACCTTTCCCTTTCTTTCTTTCAAACCAAATACAGCCGTACTGATTCGAATATTCTTTCTAATTTGTTGGATTACCACTTTTATGTTTCCAAGCTCAGGAGTACTAATGCCATATTGAAAATAAGTGTTTATTGAACAAGTGTTTAAAAGAAAGTACTTATATGAATAAGAAATTATTTGCATTTGGCACCCAACTTATTTTTATATTGAGGGTTTGGTAGTCTTTTCTTTAATAAGCACTTAAATAAACATTTATGATTATTTTGTCCTTCATTTTCTTTCAAATTTTATGAAAGTACTTTTATAAAAGTAGTTTTACGGAAGTACTTTTATAAAAATATTTTTACGAAAGCACTTTTACGAAAGTACTTTTATAAAATTCAATTAGGGATAGTTTTATAAGTGGTATTTTAAAATTCAACTAGGGATAATTTTGGAAGAAAAAAACGAATATAAATGCTTACACAATAAGCACTTAAAAAAACTAGAAATTTGGGCTTAAAAAATAAGTCCTTATTTTTAAAATAAGCACTTATTTCAGGCTTATTTCCCAGACACCAACCAGTGCTTAATGGTGGAGTCCTGGCCCAAATAAGCACTTATTTTTAAGTACTCCCAAATATGGCCTAAGAGTTACTTGGGACAAAAAAAAATATAAGTCATCCTTCTATTCAAGATTATGTACTAAAATTTTGGGTGATCGACTTTTAGGAATTCCCTTTGACAAGGATAGCAAATTATTGGGTTTCCTTCTTTAACTAACTGAACCAAAAAATTAAATAATAAATAATAAATAGGGTAAATTGCTTAAACTTCCCCTAAAGTTTTTTGTTGTTGTTGAAGTCTCTCTTGAAGTTTGGTACTTGCAATCACCTCACTTTAACTTTCCAGCATAGTTGCAAGTAGACCCCCTCAATTAGAATCCTCTAAAAAGAGGCTTGAAAATGTCAAAAATACCCATATAGTTATTTTGACCAAAATATTTATTTTTCAAAATTTCTCTTCATATGAATCGCTAGTCGAAACCCTTCCAATCTCTTTTTTTGAAATTGATTTATTTTCCAAATTTGACCTTCATATCAATCTTTCAAATGTAAAGTTACAACTTTAAACTCTCTATTTCTCTATTGTTTATAAAGTTTGTATTGTTTTTTTCTGTAGTAATTGCATGGGTATTTTGGACATTTCCATGTCTCTTTTAAGAGAATTCTAGAAGAGGGGGTCTACTTGCAACTATGTCATAAAATTCAAGGAGGTTTCAGTAACAGTCAGAAACTTTAGGGGAGGTTTCAGCAAATTACCCTAATAAATAAATAACTGATGCAAAGGAGAGATGGAATTGGGATTTGCTCCTTATAGAGCACTCCTCACATTGACCTCACAGCCAAGGTTCAAAATATCGATACGCCCGATATGCTGGTATGGGCGTACCGGGCGAATCGATACTATTTTTTTAGTTTTTTTTTTATTTTTTTCTGAAACCGGTTCAGGGGGGCGGTTTAGGTCTTCTCCATCCCCTAAACCGATCAGACCCCCGATACACCCACTATAGGGGTGTATCGGTGGGTCCCAAAACAATACATATTAACCGATACATGTCGATACTTTGAACCTTGCTCAAAGCCACACCCCACCGTGTATTGGGAACATCTCCCCATGAATAAAAAATACAAGCACTAGAGATGTTTCCGATTGTGGCCAGGTCGCCAAGACATGTTGTGAGGTCGGTGTGAGGAGCGCTCTTTGAGGAGTAGATCTGAACTTGGAGAGAAGATGGATAATGAATAACATGGCTAGAGAGGAAAGGTTAAATTTATTTTCCTCGCTTTCAAAAGATAAAGAAATCACAAAAATAAGTTAGGAGTCAGAAATAGAAAAGAGGGGGAAAGAGTTCTAACATGGAGTATGGACAATTCCAATTTCTAATTATCTCAAGCATGGGTTAATTAATCTTCTATTGCTCATAAATTGGACAAAAAGACCACATCGCTCTTAAGAGGATGTTTGGCTCTATAGCTGTTAATTTAATATAAGTTTTGTATATGTTTTTTCATTTCAAAAAATAAGAAAAGAAGTTAAAAAATGTTTATTGATATTTTTTGACAACTGCTAAGTGCCATTAGATGCCATTAGGTGTCATGTAAACTAAATAGTGAAAAAATGCCTAGGTGTTGGGGGAAACATTAAGGCTATGTTTGGTTCCATGGGTGTTTATTGGAAAAATGCCACCACATCAACACCACATAGGTGTTGGCAATTATAGTGCATGAAACCATTGTTTGGTTTCAATGTTTATCAAATAAACACTAAAAATAGAAATAATTGGATTTGTTGAAATGAAATGAATACGTGGCATACTTTAAGTTGGGGTGGAAAGTGATGGTGCGCGATTTGGAAGCTCCTAGTTGGAAGATTACCTGGACACTAGTCGCGTAGCGAGTTGGACCAAGCTGTAAGACAAAGGATCAGAGAACTCGGGGTGGCTAACCCGGCAAGGTCGCTCAGATGCTTAAGTTAGTATTGTACTCTGGTTGCGAGCTGAAAGCTTGAATGCGAGTAAGCTAGTGAGCAAGTAATTGCGCATACCTGAGTCTTGGGGGTTGATGCCCTTATATAGTTGGGTTGTCGTGAGTCTCAGGAAACGTTCCCAGGGTCTTCGGCCCAAGCCGTAGGGGTCTATTTCACTCAGGAAGGTGGGAATTGCACTAATTGATAGGGGTTATCGTTTCCCTCTGATTCGGACGGGATGAAGTTAAACCTAACGGTTACGCGGCATGATCCCAAAAGGTTCAGAGACAGCTGGAAAGCTTCTAGAGATCTGCTACGCATCGCATGATTAGCCTCAGTCATCCAAAGTGCCCAGAGCTTGGTGGCATTGAGGTGCTCGGAGTTCGGTGCCACCCGAGGTGGCTGGGATTCCAAAGTAACTAGACTTGTCAAGGTGACTGCAGTGCGGAGTCATCATCCAGCTAGTGGGCTACATCCACGTGTCCTCTGTTTTTCATGTTGGGCCAAATCACCCCTCATCAATTGCCTTCCAATCCTCACATGAGTGTCATAACCCAGTGTGAGGAGTTCACGTCAAGCTAAGGTGGATTTGGCTTCAGTCAGTCTGGCGGTTTAATCTCAGCGATCCCTCCGGTTTGACTAGGAAACCAAATTGTGTACCCGGAACACGCAGACGTTACATGGATTATTAACCCTGCGGACTTCAAAACATGCACTGAACTGATTTTGGCCTCGATAGGAGTGCAGCCGGTTTTCATGGGAATCGTTGGATCACATCGATCTTGTCCATCCTAAACTACCCACAGTAGCTACAAATAGGGGCCATGGGGTCCCCATTTTCTTTGCCGTGAATTGTGCGTTTGTGTTTTGAACTCACGTGCCTTCTTCCATGTCAATGTCACCACCTCTCGTTCTTTGAAGTCATCTCCCTTTCTCTTTGGCCTAGGTAAGCCTTCTTTGTTCCTACTTGTTTCCTTTTGATTGCGATGTCGAGTGTTAGCACTGGTAGCTTGTTAGATGCTAGTGGCAAGTCAACTGGGGCCGAAGTGGACTCCTCGGGCCAGATGGTAGAGTCTGGTCCTGCCAAGGTAGGCACTTTGGCACATAGTGCTGAACTTAACCTGTCCGAAGAGGACTCCCAGCAAAAGAGCGAGAGGTCTCTGGGAAGGAGGCGTTGACCTCCCGCGGTTCTCGGATGTCGGGACCGGATTGCTTCGATCCTTCAGTGATGACTGCGGAGAGGCTCCAAACCCTAGCTCGGCACTACAAATTTCCCAAGGACCATGTTTGGAGCATTCCGATGGGAAAGTACCCATGGGATCATGACCATAGCAAACTCATCATTTTCGAGGAGCAACTTACTACCGGACTATGTTTCCCCCTTCACCCACTCATCGTAGAAATCCTCAAGTTCTTTAAGATCGCCATAAGTCAACTCCACCCAAACTCAGTTCGCTCCATAATAGGCACAATTTCCCTGTTTCAATCTACTCTATTAAGAAAAATTCAGCTAGTCATCCTTCTTCCGAGCCCTGAAGTATGCGAGGATGTCGTGCTCCAAGCTTGCTGCCACCGCGTGGGGTCATTTGATGGTGGTATGCTTCTAACTACACTTCTCAGCCCTTTATGCTTTTTTTGCTTTTATTGATCAGTATGGCTCTCTTGCAAACGAACTCGATGATTCACTCACTAGTGGAACAGTCTGATCGTTAGGTGGAGCTACTGCAAGTTTTGGAGTCGAAGGCAAAGGTTTTGGAGGCCAAGGTGTTGGCGCCGAGTCGAAAGCAGGGGAGTGCCAGTCCAGGGTATTGAAGGCGGTGGAGCTGGCGTCGAAGCGGGAGGCCGAAGTGAAGCGGAAGGAGGAGCGCATCTGTGAACTGAAAAAGGAAGTTGAGGAGACGAAGGCTCTCCTTTCTGAGCATGAGGCTATCTTCTCCTAGGAACTGAAGGAAGGTGATGCTCGTGCTGTTCAAGTTTACAAGGCTTCTCCAAAGTTCGATAACTTTGTGAGTGAGACAGCTACCTTAGCCTTTCATAAGGGTTTCAAGGTCTGTCACTGGCTGGCAAGGCGTGCATTTCCCCAGCTTGATTTTCGACCGCTCACAATGATCAGGCTCACGGCTGAGACTGTAATTCAGGCAGTGGGCGAGGACCCAGACTTTGAGGAGGAGGATGATCACGAAGTGGATTTGGAAATTGGAGATAGCTTGGACAGCTCCAATGCAATGGTCGACAAGGTCATGGAGATCGATGAGGTTGCTATTGCGAACACATCCATGGAGGTGGACCGACCAAGGATGCCGAGAATACTGAAGAAGGGGGCGAGGAGACCCATTAAGACTAAATCGTGCCTCTTTTCTTGGACCTCCTGTATATATATGATGTCCAGAGCCTCCGAGTTCGGTTGAGTAGATGTAACTTCGTTTTTTTTTGCATGTACTTCGAACTCCTTTTCATTAATACAACGTAGTAGTTTCAAAAATCATCATTGTGTAAAATTTTTCTAAGTATTGATTACTCCTGAAGTGTCGACCAGACGGGATGGGCCATAGGAATAACCTGATGTCAATGTACGCCGAAGTGAACAGACACTATAGGGTATATGCCCGACCTACCTCTGCATGAGCTACTTTTTATTTGTCCATGCCGAAGCAACTAGGTCTTAGGTTGCCCATGCCGAAGAGGCGACTAGGTTTTAGCACGCCTATGCCGAGGAGGCGACTAGGATTTATCTTCCCATGCAGAAGAGGCAATTGGGACTTATATTGTGCCAAGGTCTTTTGCCAGCTCGACACCATATCCCTTAGGCTCTAGGAGTGACTGTGGTCTTCTCTCCAGTTCGATGTCCTTTTGATCAGCTTGGTGGTCTTGTGGACTTAGAAAATTTTTTAGCTGTGTTATAGTCGCGAGATCATAGATAATACCTCCTCAAGTTGTCAACGTTGCAAGCTTGAGGTACTCATTTCCCTTCCATAGTCTTGAGCTCATATGTGCCCTCTACGAATCACCCGGTATGGACCCTCCCAGTTCGGTCTGAGCTTACCTACACTGGGCTTAGGTACCATTACCTTACGAAGCACCAGATCACCAACTCGAAACTATCGTCTTCTGACTCAGGCATTATAGTACCGAGCTACCCACTACTGGTAGACCGCAGTTCTGATATAGGCCAAGTCGTGTACTTCTTCGATCAGGTCCAAATTGGTCTAGAGATCATCGTTGCTCGCCTCTTCGTCGTATGCTTCGAACCAGTACTTCAATCTCTACCGAAATCACAGCCTCCATTCCATACGTCAGGTTGAAGGGCATTTCACCGGTTGTAGTCTTGATGGTCATCCTATAGGCCCAAAGGATACTGAGTAGCAACTCGTCCACCCACAACCCTTTAGCTCGCGCTAAGCGAGCTTTCAGTCCACAGAGGATAGCCCTGTTCATCACTTCGGCCTATCCGTTTGCCTATGAGTGTGCCACCAAAGTGAAGTTTTGTTGAATCCCCATCTCGACACACTAGTTCTGGAACTTGATGTCTTTGAATTGCTTCCCATTGTCCGAGATCAGCACCTTGGGTAGTCCAAAATGGCACACAATGTTCTTCCAAAATAAGTTATGTACGTTCTGAGCTGTAATATTTACCAACGACTCAACCTCCACCAACTTTGTGAAGTAGTCCACTGCTACAACCAAGAATTTCCTTTGCTCGGTTGTCGGTGGAAATGGTCCGAGGATGTCAATCCCCCACTGTGCGAAGGCCACGAGCTGGTCAGGTACTTTAGATCGACAGCAGGTTGATGGAGGATGTTGGCGTTGAAGGGATGAGAGATCCATCCTATGGACGCCCAAAGATTGCGGAATAAGGGGCGAATTTCAAAAATTTTTCTCTCCCTTCAACTAGGAATCGTATTCCCTATTTAGAAAATCATATTTTCAAGGATCAATCTTGAACCATAAACTGAACCAGATCTGAACCAAAAAGGAGTGGGAAGGATTATACCTGATACGGAGAAGTGATATCTCCCAACGAAGGTGTTCACGCCCAAGGAAGGATCCAAAGACTGCTCCCACTGAAGATGGCGCAGTATAGGTGGAGCAGAATCAGCAATGTTCTTCTCCAAGAACTTTGTCCTTCGCAAGAATCAGCAAGATGGTACGTGAGCACAGCTTCCTTTCAATCCTTTCTCAAAGGACTGATGTCAAGATCCAATCTTGACTTCTCCCACAACTGGAGATCGAACTGGCAAACAGGGCGGCAAGAACAGGGAGGCGGCAAGAGAGTATTTGCAGGGAGCAGAATTCTCTCTTCTTGATTTCAGCACTAAAGAAAACCTGATGATCTGTGTGTCTTGTATATTCTTTAGGCTGCCGCCCCCTTCTTCTTTTATAATCTTAAAGGGATCAGCTCCTAATCAGATTAGGAGTTGCTAATCCAAATCACATTTGGGTTAGGAGTCCCTTTAAGTGATAAGGGATAATCCTTATCTTATCTGGAGATCAAATCAGCCATCTCCTAATCTGATTAGGAGGTTTCCAGATCTAAATCTTATTTAGATCTTGGACTCTCTAAGTAGATAGGGTCTAAGCCCAATCCTATTAGCTGATCCTCTTTAGATTTCACCCCTTTATTAACTAAATAAACAGCCCAGTTCGAAATGGGCTTTAGGCCCATTAAGCTCATGTGCTCACTTAACCCTCTTAATTGCTGCCCAGTTGGGCTTCCTTGTATGGCGTGGGACCCAAGCATTGATCTACACATCAACCACATGGGTTCGGCCCAGCCTTTGTTACAAGGCCTAGCCGAATACACTGTTAAAGACAGTGCACCCCCTAAAACCCATCAAATGGGCTCTACGGGCCCAACACTTACCCTAAGAGGTCCCTAGGCCAAGCCACCTTGTAACACCCAGGGACTGTGGGCAGATGCAAGATTAGCCCATCAGGTATTATCCTCAATGGTCTTACACTTAACCTCTCAGCCCATAATGATCATACACTGCCCGACAAGAGAGGACCTCTCCCTCGGCTGCAAGGAACAGTGTTGCACTCTCCACTCATATGGATCCCGGGAATTAAAACCTTTTGCAAACCTTTTAGAAACCATATATATACTTTTATATCTTATATAAAATATATTTTGCAAAACAAATCTCAACGGTTGAAATCGGCTGCCGGCAGTCTTGGTTTCCATCAGTGAGAGTGCATCCCCGATCATTACCTTTGTCCGACAAAAGGGGCTGATCCTGTCCCTATGATCACCCACTCAGATGAATTCTCGGACTGTCCCAACATACCCAGGTTTTGACCCCCGCTAAGGATCTCACTGATTGGTACATCAAAGATAGCCCAATCCGACACCTAGTGCAGTATCATAATCGAGTCTAGGGGTCGGGTGTAACTTTCTAGTTTTGCCCATCAATCTCCAAGGTCCAGGGCAATACTGGAAATCTGGTCCAGTTCAAAGATTCAATTAATCCTACACTGTATGTGCTAGGGGTCGGGTGTAACTTTCCAGTTTTGCCCATCAATCTCCAAGGTCCAGGGCAATACTGGAAATCTGGTCCAGTTCAAAGATTCAATTAATCCTACACTGTATGTGCCTAGGGTCTAACCCTGGCAGCTGAGACAAGCCACCCCAACCGACTTGGTGGCACTACAGTGTCAGCCTTGTCAGGATAGGTCTCCCCAGACCGACCCACTGGCTGTGAACATTCTAAACTAACACGAGTCTCATTAAGTGTCCAGTTTAAGGGTATTACACAGAAACATACCAAGGGAACATGAATCAAATATGTATCTTTATTCATTTACAATAAACTCATAAAGTACATGCAAATGAATCAAATATGTATCTTTCTCTAGAAATGTGGGAAACCACATGTGGTGCGTGAAGCCAACTGTTTCAGTTGCATAACCCCACCACCTTTCTGTGACGGATCATATCCACTCATCAAATGAGTTTCCCTTTGGCCTCTGTCAGACAAGGTTTAGAGCCGTTTTCAGGTAAACTTTTCTGTCTAGTGAGTGCACACCCATCATATTCAGGTTACGCCAAGGTACCATGATAGAGTTCCCATTTTCTGGTGAAGCCCCTCCCACATCGGTCTATGATGCCCCTATCATCTTATGAAAACACTCTAACAGATCCAACAACAAATGGATAGCCCAATTTTATGGTGTGTTTCCTCATTACCGAAGGACCCATCATTGTGCTAATGACAGAAGGCCTTTAGAGAGTTCATCATATGGATCTCCCTATCACATGCACTCATATTTGCTGGAGGGAACTAAATTATGCCCTAGTTCTAATTTTAGATCAAACCAAAGTGGCTCCCACTGACTTTCATAAAGTCAGATTTCTGGTGGGCCTTAATTGGCTAGGGGTTCCGTACGCATCCCTTTTCAGGGTTGTAGGGCCCACCATGAAAGGAGGGGTCATCCAATGACCTTAAGGGACACCATGGCAATGATGTGCATTCAGCCATGGTGTGCACAAGAGCCACTAACGAGTCATCATGGGCCAAGTGCTTATGGCCCATGGTCGCAACACATCAAACATCCAATCATCACATGTAAAGGAGGAATTGATCCAATCAATTAACTGTTGTAAAGCCCATTGAACAGCCCATTTGAAATCCATAACATTAACAATTAATGTCTACTAGGTGTATGGGCTGAATCGCAGTTAGCAGTTCGGCCCATACAGCTTTTCTCACAAGAGTGGGCTTTTGCAGTTTTAACTTTTTAAAACTAGGCTTTACAGGTGGGCCGAATTAATCCCTGTAATTGAACATCAGATTTGGAACTGCAAGAGGGAGAAAAATGGACTGAAAACAGTCCCCTTCGAACCCTAGATTTGGTCCAAACAGTTTTGGTCCAATCTAGTCCAAATATGTCCGAAACTGATTTTCAATTCAAGAATTAATCCATGAAAGATCTGAAAGTAATAATTTTGATTTTAAGCAATCACAAATCAACTATGGACTGTTTGCACCACCTGCAAAATAGAGGTTAATCACTAGGGTTGCAGTTTCACAAACTGCAAATCGCCGAAAGCGATTTCTCCATCTGCAAATCTCCAGCGCCACCTTCTTCTTCCTTCTTCTTCAATCAAGAAAATAAAAAAACAGAAATCCTATTTCTATTAATTTATTACATTCTTGATCAAATCCTATACATTCAGTCTAGAAAAATAAAAAAAATATTTACACACCGAATTGAATAAAATAAATAATAAAAAAAAGGAAAAAGGGTGCGCAGACCATCTGCGCCAAATCTGCATTGCGATCTCCAGGTTTGAACAGTCCATTAAATCAAAATAAATAAAGAACAGTTCTAAATAAATTTTGGATTTAACAAAATTAATTTCAGATCAATCGCCCTTAACAAGAAACAGTTTCTTGAAATAAAGAAAACAATCTGTGCAAATCTTGGCAGAACATCTTCTGTCCATCTGCACAGTTTTAGATCTGATTTTCTTTTGGTTCAAGATTTGAACCTATGGCTCTGATACCACTGAAAGAATGGTAGGATCCATCTAATGGATGCCATGAAGGTTGCGGAATGGGTGGGCGAATTTCAAAAAATTATCCTACCTTCTTCCAACTGGGAATCATATTCCCTAAATCTAGAATACAATATTCTAGGATCCTACTTGAACCATAATCAAACCAGATCTGAACCAAAAGGAAAGAGATGAATTATACCTGATCCAGAGAAGCAGTATCTCCCAAAGTTGGTGTTCACGCCCAAAGAGGACACCAAGATCCGCTTCTACTAAAGATGACATAGCTGTATGTGGAACGGAACCAACAGAGTGCGTCCTACACACTGGATCCTTCGCAAGAATCCTCTGGAAACTCTGAGCACCGAATCTTTTTCAGTCTTTTCTGCAAGACTGATGTCAAGAATTGATTTCTTGATTTCTTTCTTCTGCAAAGATCAAATCTTGCAAGAAGGAATGCCCAGGTTTTGACCCCCACTAAGGATCTCACTGATTGGCATATCAAAGACAACCCGATCCGACACCTAGTGAAGTGTCATAATCGAGTCCAGGGGTCAGGTGTAACTTTCCAGTTTTGCCCATCTGTCTCCAAGGTCCAGGGTAATACTGGAAATCTGTCTAGTTCAAGGATTCAAGTAATCCCATATTGCATGTGCCTTGGGTCTTACCCTGGTGGCCGAGACAGGCCATCCCAACACTTGGCGGCACACCAGTATCAGCCTTGGCAGGATAAATCTCCCCAGACTTATCCAATGGCTGTGAACATTTAAAACTAACACGAGTCTCTATAAGTGTCCAGTTTTAGGGTCTTACATAGAATTATACCAAACAACATGAATCAAACATGCACTTTATTTATTTACAATAAATGTCAAAAGTACATCAAATGGGATTGAAGCTAAGGGCATACAAAACTGTCTAACATCTGGTACTGACTTGAATCTACATCTGCTGCATCTGAATCTGCATGAATCTGACACTTTGAACTAGATCATCGAACTGGTGACACCCGATCCCAGGAGGAATCACCGAGGGTTCTGAGAAAGTAGTGTTTACCTGGGGCAACAGGATGTTTATCTACTGACTCGTTTGTTGCATCGACACGGTGGGGATTCCTGAGGCAGTGAGGGGGATGGTGAACTATTCGATAGTTACTAAAGGGCCTTGAGGGAGTGATGTTGGGTGGTCCTACCCCCTAGTGACACTCATGTCGATGCCCTTGCCGGTATTGCTTGAAGATTCCATTGAGAGAAAGTAAGGTGATGGATGAGGTGTAATGTTGACCTTTTGATCGGTTTTCCACAGAAGGCGCCAATTAATGGTGTGCGATCTGGAAGATCCTAGATGGAAGATTACCTGGACACTAGTCGTGTAGCGAGCTAGACCAAGCTGTAAGACAAAGGATCAGAGAACCCGGGGTGGCTAACCCGATGAGGTCGCTCCGATGCTTAAGTTAGTCTTGTATTCTGGTTGTGAGCTGAAAGCTTAAATGCAAATAAGCTAGTGAGCAAATAATCGCGTGTACTTGAGTCTTGGGGGTTGATGCCCTTATATAGCTGGGCTATCATGGGTCCCACGAAACGTTCTTGGGGTCTTCGGCTCGACCCATAGGGGTCCATTTCACTCGGGGAGGCGGAAAACACGCTAATTGATGGGGGTTACCGTTTCCCTCCGATTCGGGCGGAGTGAAGTTAAACCTAACGGTTACGCGACATGATTCCAAAAGGTTCAAAGATAGCTGGCAAGCTTCTAGAGATCTACTATGCGTCGCTTGATTAGCCTCAGTCATCTGAAGTTCCCGGAGCTTAGTGGCATCGAGGTGTTCGGAGTTTGGTGCCACCCGAGGTGGCTGGGATTTCGAAGTAGCTAGACTTGTTGAGGTGATCACGGTGCTGAGTCATTGTCCAGCTAGTGGGCTACATCCACGTGTCCTCTGTTTATTAGGTTGGGCTAAATCACCCCTCATCAGAAAGTAACTTTGTGGGGTTATTTGAAATGTCCAACCAAACAACAAAAGCAATAAATGTTTAACGTAACATTTTTCAAATAAATGTTTAAAGCAATAAATGGCCACAAAACCAAACACATACTAAAATGAACTTTCCCCTAACAGATAGCTCTCACATAAACCGAAACAAATATTTATTTAATAAATGATTAAATCAAACATCATTTTAGGATAAATTTCTATGTGACACTGAACTGACATCATTTTTCAAATAAGTGGCAATAAAACCATATACAATCTTAATTATTTTTCAAAATTTCAAAATGCATCTTTATTAAAAAAAGTATGGGGACACGGTTACTAAGCTGATGTTTATGCAATCATGGACACCACTTTCAAGTAGAACCAAGTAAGATTTATTTAGGTGGTATTCGATAACACTTTTCAAACCTCTAAAGTCTGAAAATGTTGCTTTTCAGACGCCACCTATGTTTAGGTTGTGTCTGAAATTCAAATTTGAAATGCATTTTTAGATCTGAATTTGTAAGAGGCAGGCCAATGACATAATGTGCTCAGACATTTTTCAGACCACATTAAAAGACAAAAATACCCATCCTTGATTTCACTCACCCTCTCCCTCTCTCTCCCCTTGTCTTCCATCCACCGTCGTTGCAACTCTTAGCAGTAGCATTTCCCTCTCCCTCTCCTTCTCCCCCCTCTCTCTCTCTCCCTCTCTCTCCCTCTCTCTCCCTGTATTCTTGCCACCGCCACTACAACTCTTTGCAGCAATGTTTGATTTCCCACAACCTCTCTCTCCCTCCTTCTCTCTCCCCTTGTCTTCCCGCCACCACCGCTACAACTTTCAACAGCGGCGTCTCTCTCTCTCTCTCTCTCTCTCTCTCTCTCTCGCCTTGTCTTCTCGCCACCGCCATTCAGTAGTGGAGTTTTTCTCCCCCCCCCCCTCTCTCTCCCCTGTCTTCTTGCCACCACTGCTGCAAAGAGTTATAGCGGCATTCGATTTCCCTCTCTCTCTCTCTCTCTCCCCTCTCAACAATGGTGTTCGAATTTTATTCTTAATAATTTATTTTTAATTTATAAATTGATACATATTTCCAATTTTATTCTTAATTTAATAAATTATTTTATATAACTTTTATTTGTATTAATTATTAATTATTAGAATTTTTTAATTATTAAATAGTTTAATAGGTTTAATTTAATAATTTGATAATTATTAAATTTTTTTTTTCATTGCTTCATGGACTTTATTACTATTTTCGTTATTATTTCAACTTTTAGTAATTTATTTTTAATTTATAAATTTATATATATTTTCAATTTTATTCTTATTTTAATATTTTTAAATTTTTTATAATTTATCATAATTTGTTCATATTTTTCAATATTATTTTGAATTTAACAAATTATATTTTATGAAGTAGTACAAATTGAACTCTAAATTATCAAATAGTATGTTCTAGGGGTAAAATAGTAAAATTAAGGAATTTTAGATGTTAAAGGTTTGATCCAACACAAACAACCTCCTCTGTTCAGAGCCTCTAAAAAGTCGAAAAGCATCTATGTTTGTTTCCAAATTTTAGACGCCATTAATATCTTTTTAAGTTTTCAGATTTCATATTTCAGATTTATCAAACACCACCTTAGTTGATCAGATTTACTTGGTCATTGTTTTTCCTTCTTTGCTGACATGAAGCGAGATCTGTCTATCTCAATGAACCCCACATTTTTTGTTCAGATTTCTTTTTTTTGTTTTTTTGAATGAAATTATTCAGATTTTATGTGATCATTAATCTAACCCAAAAGTTTTTCGACTAGGATCAAGTTGGCTTTCTTCTATTGATTTGGATAGGCACAATCGGAGGAGCTGTACTAGCAAGAGTTGGCAATGATTCCCCGGTAAAAGACTTAAACCTCCCCGAGATTCACACTAGCTAAATACTAAGACCTCCCCTATTTTCTTCTTTTCTTAGTTGCATGTTATGTCAAGTACGGTTAAATATTTTCAAAATTACTACCCCTGATTTTAATAAACAAAGACTCCCCTGATAAATGATTTTTAAGTTAACGCCTGCCATTCTTCTTAATATTGCATAATAGGTGTTTGTAGACTTGTAGTATTGCAAACAGAAGAGACAAGAGACGATGGAAAACAAATAATATAAGAAGAAAATAGAATATAGACAAAGATAAAGATTAAGACTCCTCTTTACAAACAAGGGAAAACTATTAAATCCAACGTTCGCTTGTTTTCTTGACAGCGAAAATATCTAGAGACATCACGAACTTATCGATAACTATTTCGAAAACATTCTAAGGCCCCGTTTGGTTTATGGGAATAGGAGTCTGGAATCGGAATGGGAATCGTATTTCTATTCCTGCTGGAATGACATTCCCCTGGCTATTCCCTGCCCCTCTTTAGGGAATGAAATCTCATTCCTGCTGAATTTAATTCTCATTCCCATTTCTGTCTGAACCAAATAGATTATGGGAATTCATCATTCTGATTCCGATTCCAGAGAATTACGGATCCTAAATTCTAAACTCTTTAAGGCTATGTTTAGTTTGAAGGGAAATGCAGGGAAAGGAAGAGAAAGGTAGGAAAACCTTACAAACATTGTATAGGTTTCCCTGCCTTTCCCTTCCTCTCCCTACCTTTTCCTTCAAATCAAACATAGCCTAAAGAAAATCCAACAAGAAAGATCAAAAGCATGATGTTTTTTTTCTTTTATTTGTGGAAGTAAATGACCTTCAACAAGAAGGCAAGCAATGATAAATAATCAAGGTACTTGATCCTTTCTACCGGAGCTTAAAATCTCATTCGAGTTCAGAGCTCCAAATCTCATTTTTTTTGGTCTGAATCGACTAAAGCAATGGAAGGAAGAGGTAATGACGATACCTCTATACGGTCTCCATTCAATGTTGAGAAACAGATGAGACTTGATGGAAATGTTGCTAAAACAAAAAACAAGCTATTTTTTACATCCTGAAACTTTGCTTTCAAGATCGACAATGGAAGATGCTCATGACTAGATTGTTTTTCTGTCAAAGTGTAGAGGTCAACTTAAACAGGTGTTCGGGAGGCTCTTGATATTGTTTCCTGTCAAAGTGACAACAATTGTCTAAAAGGCAATGCAATATATTGATGAGGCTCTTGATATTGAAACTCACGAAGAACTAATAGCTTGTCTGTGTTCAGGAGATTCCCATTCCATATGTTGGGAAGATATATGGCTTTTTCTTTTTTATCTAACTATATACGGTATATATCGTTCAATATTGTTATATGATCCCTTTCTTTCCTTGATTTTTTTCTGTTTTTTTTTTCATTGGATCACCTTTTAAGAGGATTAATCTTCCTTCAGAAGATCCGTGTGAACATAATCCTAGCAGTTTTTGTCATTGTTCCAAATATTTCCACAGAAATTTCTTGCATCAAATTACTGAATTAGAAACCTCATCAGCTTTATTTCTATGTGAGGTAAACGTGAGAGAGAGAAGATATATGCAAGGGCATATTAGACCTTTAAACTGCTCCGTCATGTATATATAACAGCTAATGCAACTTAAACGGGAGGTCTTAAGTCCACTTCCTACAGGACAAAGGAAGTGCAATCACCGGACGCTAGCAACGAGGGGAGAGAGAGCGCATTTTGTACCTTAAAATGAGGGAATCGTCCTCTTAAGAAAATCTGAATTGGCATTGAAAATGCGACCAACTCATAAACATAATTGCAATTCATTGCAAATTTGAGATCGCTAGCTTTTCTCTGAACGTGCAATGTCCGTTGAAAATGTGATCACCCACCTGTTACCATTTATAAACATCTTTGTTTATCAGCAAATGGGTTGCCAGATCATCGGAATCATGCAAAGACAATAAGTTGAGGTTTGGCATCGATGCCGATTTTCTAAAAATCTGCGTCACTTATGAACCGTGTGGGATAAAGAAGAATCGGTGATTTTTAATCTGTTTCATTCGTTGATTTTTGTGATTTTTGAGAAATCGGAAGAAAATTGATTCCTGAAATCGGCCCATCTTGAAGGATCACCATTTTTGGTGATTTCCCGATTTTTAGGTGATTCCGATTTTTGGAGGATGACATGGCATGGGACATGTCTCCAAGGATAATTCCAAGAAAAAATCATCACCCTTGAGAATCAGTACAAAACAAACTGATTACATAGCATAAATGATACCAAACAGTAATCTTTTTGTAATTTTTCAAAAAGTCACCCGTTCCAGAAATCACGTGGATAATCGGCAAAGAGAGGAATCATCATTGATGCCAAACATTACCTAAGTTTGACTTTGACGAATTCAAATTGCAGATGACAGTAATAAATTATTGGGAAAATTCCCGATCAATACCTTATACTTTAGCTTGAGGAACAATTTCGTCCCCGAACTTTAAAATGCGACAATCTAGTACCCAAAATTTCAAAATGTGACAATCCAATACCCGAACTTTCCAAATGTGACAATCCAGTACCTGTTGCTAATCAGCCATTAAGTGACATTTGAAAAGTCAAAAGTGCACTTCAAATGCCATATAATTCTCTTTATGAACCATCCAAACATCGACAAAAAATTGAACAGTCCCAAATCCTACCCTCTTCTAAACAGTATACAAAAAATTTGGTGACTGTTTAGAAGAATCTAGAATTTGGGACTGTCCATTTTATTGTCAATGTTTGGATGGTTGATAAAGAGAATTAGATGCATCCTTAGGGCATTTTTTACTTTTCAAATGTCACTTAACGGTTGATTAATAGATTGGTTAACGGAAAAGTACTGGATTGTCACATTTTGAAAGTTTGGGTACTGAATTGATGCATTTTAAAGTTTGAGGACCAAATTGTCACTCGAGCCAAATACAAGATACTGATCAAGAAGTTTCCCTAAATTGTTGATAGACTTGAAGTAGATATAGAATCAGAACAAAAGAAAATTAATTAAAACTGAAAATAAAACAACCTACTACAAAAAAAAATTAAAACAACCAAATTCGGCTAGGGAGGCCAAAGTTCTCATTTCAAATGGTTATCTAATATTGTTATATAGATGAGTTCCAATCTGCTCCTCATAGAGTGCGCCTCACACCATCCTCACAGTGTATCGTACTCCTGTGCATTGGAAGCATCTTTCCACAAATGATAACATTATGTATGGAAAATGTTCTCAACGTACGACCTCAATGCGATGTGTGAGGTTGGTGTGTGAGAGGCATGCTCTGTGAGGATCAAATCCGATGTCTGCCATTGTAAGGGGGCGTGCAGGTTTTGACCAGAGAAGAAAGAATAAGAAAAGAGGGAGTACAAACATCTTTTTGTTGAGAGAAAGATTAGAGGTTTAGCACCTTTTGCATGCATTAAATAGAATGTAAGTGTTATATTATTGTGGGAGCTAGCAGGGACCCATGCGATATATGGGATTTATCAAGGAAATTGAAATAACCAAAACTTATAATTAAGGAAAGAATGCAATGTTGTTTAAAATAATTAAATATTTATTTTAATAATTTGTTAAAAATGTTTTACTAATTTAGTAATTTGGATTAATTATAATAGTATTCTTTAACAAAATTAATAAATTATTGGTAATTACTTAATATAATAATTATTTATCCATATTAATTATTAGTGTT
Source organism: Nelumbo nucifera (assembly GCF_055504915.1). Lineage (NCBI taxonomy): Eukaryota > Viridiplantae > Streptophyta > Magnoliopsida > Proteales > Nelumbonaceae > Nelumbo > Nelumbo nucifera. The sequence continues at coordinate 138,350,361 of NC_142649.1, read as the reverse complement.
CTATTTTATTTATTTTACTTTATTAAGGATTAAATGTTTCAATTTTTGTAAATAACACTTAAATATTTAAAATACTTAAAGATCAATAAATATATAAAATTAGGTTATAGTTATAATTAAATTAATCTACAATTAACTTTTTTAGTCATAATTAAATTAATTTAAGCCCAAACTTAAGGTTTAAGACTTTGGATTAGGTTTGGATTGATCCTCTTCCTGACCCAACCCACCCAAGTTGCATACATCGTAACTTTCGTAATTGGACTGAACCAAACCGAGTGTGACCCATGTATGCATTATTTATGGGGTTTTTTTTAACTATTTTTAGATAATATTAAAGCCAAATGAGCTATGAAGGATGGACTACTCCCATTGTGTAGCCCAATGAAATTTTTAATAGTGTCTTAGCAATTTTTAAGGTAATCTTGCCTAGCCCAACTTACACCTTAAGTGTATTGTTTGGGCCTATAGACTTGCCCCTGTTAATGTAAAATTTGTTATCTAAATATTAAATACACAAAGATATTATGTGTAATTATACATATACGCATGTATACTTTAAAATTCAAAATCTAACATAATAATAATAAGGTGTGGATGCGGATCTAGAAATTTCGTTATCGGATCTTGATGTCGATGTAGCTGAATTTGATTTGAATCTGATTCATTTAATTTGTAGCCCTCCTACCCAAATTAGGGCTTGATGCGTATTTGAGCTAAACCTAATTCAAGAGAAAATAGTTGCTTGAGTATGGAAATTTATAGATATAATCAGGTTAGGCTAAGTTATAAACAATTTGTTACTTTTTATTATTAATTTTAATTATCCTATCAATACTAATTTTATTAATTTCTTAATTTTTAATAGTTTCTAGATAAAAGTTGCTAAAATTTTTTATTAATACAACCCTACTACCCGCATTATGTGTGGGCTTGGTGCAGATCTGAGCTAGGCCTAACTTAGAAAATAATTATTTGCTTAAGCCCAAGGTTGGGCTAAGTTATAAATGGTCATCCTAAGTAAAAGGAGTCTTATGACATTATTTTAATTAATTTTTATATGGAATGCAAGTGGTTAATTTTAATTATCCTATTAATATTAATTATATTTAAATATAATTAAATTGTATTTTAGCTTTTTAATTTATGAACTACTAATTTTTATTAATTTTAACCTTTAATAGTTATTAAGTTTCAAATTATTATTGTTGTTGTTGTTGTTGTATGTCATGTATCACACATCAGTCTAGAAAATTTTTCCTTTTTGATTTTTTTTATTTTTTATTCCATGTCATTTTTTAAACAACCAATAAAATACTCTCCTTCCCAATAAAAATAAACTGGAATCTCTCTCTCTCTCTCTCATACCTTCCAAACAACCAAAATAATATCATCTCCTAGAATTTCTCCTAAACTACCTATTCCACTATCTCCCACTTTCTCCTAAATTATCTCTAATTCATATTTATCACCTAAATCATCTCTAATTTAATAGAGAGTTTCTCTCATAAATTATCTCTAATTCCTATTTATCATCTCTCCCACTTCTATACTATATTATAAAGCGATTAAGTCCCACATCAGCACCCCTCTCCTTCTCTTGTTCCCCCTTCTCTCATCTCCTTAAACCTCTCTCCTTTCTCCCTTAACCCTCCCCAACCCTTCCATGTAGCCACATGGAAGCCCTCTCCTCTTTACTAGAGTCCCACTCTAACTCCCTCTCTCTCATGTTCCTATTCACTTAGAAAATCCCTCATAAAAGTTTTCCTAAGCTATATCTCCCAACTAAATTACCTCTTAATCTATCCTACATACCTAATCTAGCCACGTGGCACCACTATCTCCTATTTTCTCCTAAATTATCTCTTATTATCTCTAATTTCTATTTATCCTCTCCCCCACTTTTCATCTATGTCCATTTAAAGAAAGTTTAAATTAAAATTTTTAATAATTATTTAAATATTATAAAAAATTATGTAATAACTAATAACTTTAAAATATTTATTAAAAATGAAAAATATTTATCATAGACTTAATAATGTTTAGATTATTAATTGCAGACAAAAACTAAACCATGAATACCGAATTGCAAATAAGAGTTAATGGACTTTTAAAGAGCCCTAGATACTTATAAACACCTTACCTCAAAATTCCATCATAGATATCCCCCATTTAACCCTTCATCATACTAAGATTTTAATTTGGGCTATCCCATTGGTCAAGATATTCATTTCTTAAATGCCCTTAATGATACCATTTATGGACCAATCAACACCCACCAAATGATCTAAGAGATCTATACCTCTAGAAACCCCATTGTTAGCACCTGATTTTTGCTCAATTCATCGTTGAAACTCCAATTTACTCTGAACACCCGATCAAGCCATTCCGATCCTTCCGTAGTACCTAAATATCTGTAAACACCATCATCAGACATAGGACCTCCTAAAATATCTATCCCTAAATTTTCAATCCAAGATTCCCCTCCATTTATTCTTTTATCAAACTAAGATTTCCTTTTGAACCCTCTTGTTAGCCTAAAGCACCCACAACCCAAATCTCCTTGATCCTAGCACATCTAAATCAATTAGACCATACAATTGAACCCTAGGCACACCAAAAACATCTACCGATAAATTTTTAACCAAAAATTCCCCCATTTGCCCTATTATCAAATAAATATTCCATTTTGGATGCTCTTGTTGAACCCAAATTTCCATGATTTTGGCCTCCAAAATCAATCATATGTTTCCATAAGATCCTAGACATTCTAAAAAAACCTACCCACAAAAATTCAGCCCAAAATACCTTTGTTTGCCCCTCAATTACACCAAGATTTTGTTTCAAAGCTTCACATTGAATAGATCAAGTCCTTTTTGAATATGCCCGATCTTGAAATAATTGGGCCAATCTAACCCTACCAATCAACCCATATGCTCAAAAACACCACACTACCAAATTTCAACAAAAAATTCCCTCGTTTTCCCCTCCACCATACCAAGATTCTGTTTCAATGTTAATAAATTAACCGAATCACTACTCCTATAGATTTACCTAATTTGAGCCTATTTAGGCCAATTTGACCCCACCAATCCATTCTATAAAATTTCAGTCAAAAATACCCTTATTTGCCCTCCATATAAAAAGATTCCATTTTGGTTAATCTTATCGGCTCATATGCACAAAACCATTGTGTATACTCAAATCCATCTCCACCCTTCATTTTTTTAACCCAAAATACCCACCATTCGATTAGAATTTTGTTTTGGCCTCCTTAAACCCGAATTGACTACAAAATTACCAAAATACCTAAATTAATTAAATAAATAAATACCATAATTAATTACAGTATCTTTAAGTGATCTTTTGTCATTAGTTATGGTATTTATTTAATTAATAAATAATATTTATGAAAATACTATTAATTAATTAATGATATTTTAATATAATTAATTAGTAATTTATTAAATAACAATATTTTTATTAATATTGGTAATTATTTAATTACTTAACAATATTAAATGTATTTTTTGTAACAGTATTTTTTATTTATTATGGTATGTAATTAAGTAAATATAGTAATTAATTAATAATTACTATTAAATAATGTTAATTAATACTGATAATTAAATATATATATTAAATAATTCATTATGAGAGAGGGAGAAGGGAGTGATGAGGTGGCTTCATGAGGAAGCAAGAAAGGCTAAAATGAAGAGTGTTTGAGAGTTCTTGGTTAGGGTAAGGGAAAAAGCTCAGGCCATATGATGTGATATGTTTCTACTTTAGTATATACTAGTGGGGACCCATGCGATGCATGGGTTTTGTTAAAACAATTTTAGGCAATAGAGATAGGGGTGCAAGTTGGGTGTATCCAAGGTTCAAAATATCAGTACACCCAATATGTTTGTAAAGGCGTATCGGAGTGTATCTGTAGTTGTTTCTTTTCTTTTAGTCTTTTTTTTTCAAATTTGATTCAAAGGGGTCAATTCAAGGTCTGTCCACCCCTTGAATCGGTCGAGACCCCGAAACACCCCCTTATAGGGGTGTATCGAGAAGCCCTCGATGCAGCCTGATACGTATTGATATTTTGAACCTTGGGTGTATCCAATTCAAGCCCAACCCTATTCAATCAAAACTTTTTGCACAGGTTGGGTTTGAGTTTTTTAACTTTAAAATGGGCTTGAGCCAAAAAAAACTCGAGCCTAAACTAAACTCAAATTGGGCTTAGGCTAAGGCTTCGGGTATTGGAAATTGAGCTACAAAGGTCAATATGCCCAAGTCTAAGCCTAGCCCAAGCAGGGATGGCAACAAAGTGGATTCAGGGTGGGTTGTGTAAATTATAGACCTTACCCGCCTAACGAGTTGGATTTTAAGAATCCAAACCCTCCCCACATATGAAAATGCAAAATCCATATCTAATTTCCTATTATTTCTTGTTATATAAAAATAATGAATAATTAAAATAACATAAATAAACAACAAAATTTCCAATTATTTAATTAATATGTAAAAGAACACATAAACTATCAAATTATCCTTTACATCTAATTCAAAATATTATTAAATTTACCACCTAGTAGATAAAGCTTATATGCTTTCCAACAATATGTAGGTTAAGGGAGTCAGGTTTAGCCTAATACCGTACCCTACCCGTAACGTGCGGGTCGTAGAATCCCAAAACTCGACTTACCCCAAAACCCATCCTTCAAACAAAAAAACTCACCCTATCATGGTGGGTAGGGGTAGATACCCACTAGGTAGGGTAGAAATTAGAGGTGTAAAATGGGTCATGCAAGGCCAGCACAGCATGGCCCACCTGCGGCTCACGTAAAGTGCGGGTTGTGCTATGCTGGCCCGTGGGCCATCCTAGGCCGTGCTGCCCTCCCTAGGAATAATTTGGGCGGTCAACCCAGCACGGTTAACGGCCCAAGCCCGTGAGGGCCCGTGCCGTGTTGTGTTGGGCCGAACTAGGCCATAAGTCGGGCTTTGGGCGTGGGCCAAACTAGGCCAGATTTTTTTGTGTGTTTTTTAACATTTTTTATTTTTTTATTTCTTTTTAAGTAAAACTAAAATATTTAACTTTCCTTTAGGAAATATTTGAAAAATAAGAAATTTAACAAAGAAATGAAAAAATACTTAACCAAATAAAAAGTCAAAGAGACAAATACTCAAAGTGAATAACAAATTAGAAGAAAAATAGGAATTTTATTTCATTTAAATTTGAATGATACAAAGCATATAATGGTTGGATGAATGAAATATTAAAATTAGAAAATGGAATAAATTAATAAAATATAAAAAATACAATATAGTTACAAATTGAAAATAAAAATTATGTTATTAAAAAACATCAAATAAATTAAATAAAATTAAAACAAAATTTATAATAATTTAGAAAAATGCTATACAACTATTGAGTATACAAAAAATATTGACTTCATCATTTTCTCATATTGTTCTTGACTTTGATCATCTGCTTCAGGTGAAACATCAGGTGTAGTGTCATGCCCTCCTTTGTCTTGTAATCTATCTTTAGCATCTAGCCAATCTTTAAAGCAGATGCACATCTCTAGACTTTCATCATTCATGCAACTTTTCTTATCATCCAACACCTTAGTACCTAAACTTAAACAAGACTCCAATGGAATTGTAGACACTGGAGGGGTTAGTAGATCACGTGTCATTGCGGCGAGAACTTGATAATTTTTTGCATGTTCACTCTAAGGTGAAGGAAAAATCACCTAAAGTAGAAAATTTTGCTTGTAAATAAAAATTAAGTTCAGTAAATGAACTTGTTGTCAAGGTTGTGGATTTCTGTCTTTTACTTATTAAATGAACTTGTTTTTTTCTTCCACTACTAGATTCAAGTTCAGAAGTGGAAGATGCAGCTGTACAAGTTGAAGAATTTTTATTATTCCCTATTACTTTAGATTCATATAAATGTTAGACAGTGTATGCCCGTAACTCTAATCAGATTGATGTACATATACATTTATTGTAAATGAATAAAAGTACATTATTGTTTCATGTTGATATTGGTATATTTATATGAAATTACCCCTTAAACTAGACACTTATGAGACTCGTGCTAGTTTAGAATGTTTTCAGCCGTTGGATAGACTTGGAGAGTTTATCCTACGAAGGCTAACATTGATGTGCTACCAAAGAAGCTGGGGCAACTTATCTTAACTACTAGGGTTAGACCCGAAGCACATGTAGTGTGTGTTTGGACGAAACACTGAACCCGGACCATTTTCCATTTATGCCTTAGACCTTAGAGATTGATGGGCAAAACTAGAAAGTTATACATTACCCATAGACTTGATTATAGTACTACACTAGGTGTTGGGGCAATCTAAGAATTCATCTAAGTGGGTGATCATAGTGATAGGATCGGCCCCTTTGTCAGACAAAGTGAATCATAGGGATTACATTCTCTTTGATGGAAACCTAAACTACTAGTAGTGGATTTCAACTGTGTTTGATATTTGGTTTTGTAAAATATATTTATATGATATATATATATATATATATATATATTTATTATCTTTTATGAAAATTATTTGCAAAATGTTTTAATTTCCGGGATTTATCAAAGTAGAGAGTGTGACACTGAACCTTGCAACCAAGGGAGAGGTCCTTCACTATCAGGTAGTGTTTGATCCATTATGGGTCGAGAAGTTAAGTGTAAGAAACCATTATAGGGCTTATTACCTGATATGCTTTATCTTACAAGTCCATTATCCTTGGATTTTCATATGGCTGAATTCAATGACTATTTAAGTGTAAATGTTGGGCCCGTATTGAGCCCATAGTGATGTACTTAGGGGTTGACTACGTTTAGTAGTAAATTTGGCTAAGCTTTTTCATAGAGGCTGGGCTGAACCCATGTGGGCTTATATAAAATCATTATGGGGTCCCACACCATACAACTCAGGCCTAAGTTGGTCATGCAATATCTTGAGTCGTGAGCCTTTGAAGGAAATAGGCCTAAGGCCCATAATTAATAAGATTAAGTAAGTTGTCCAGTTATCATGTGCTTTGAGTCTAATATGGGTTTGGAAATTGGTATGGAACACCCATTATCTTAAGAGGATAGGGCTTATCTCTTAATAGAGTCTAAATCCAAATTAGATTTGGATAATCACCTAATTTGATTAGGAGAGTGCTTCATAAGGAGATAAAGAAGAAGAGGGTGAACCGGACTAGAAGACCACTCTCTCTTGTTCTCTCTTTGTCTCTTTTTTCTTCCAAGAAACCCTCTCATGACCTACGATTTCAATGATTGATAAAGATCAGTTTTCTTTTGACTTTTGCAAGAAAAATTCATAGGAATTTCAGGCTCACCTTCCCTAGTTCAATCCAAGCAATTAGGTTGTAGTTCTGATGAAAATTGTGTTACTGAATCAACTTCACCTATACACTGCACCATCTTCAGTAGATGCTAGTTTTAGGACTGATTTGGGCGTGAACTTCCACCTTAGGATCTACGTTTATAGTATCTATATCAGGTATAAATCTCCTTTTTGTTTGGTTTCAAATCTAATCCAATTCAGTGCAAGACCGGTCATAAAAAATGTAGTTTTTCAAAACATAGGTAATTCGATTCCTAGAAGGATTAGAAAATTTTTGAAATTTCGCCCAACCATCTACCATGGTTCGTCCATTCATATGACGGATCCTAACCCTTCCAACAAATAAACTGTACATTTCAAATAATAAACTATTAATTTCTTCTTTTTTATTTTCAATTTCAATATTCATATTTTCACAATATGTTTCAAGTAAAATATCTAAATCATCTTTCCTAATCTGGGAGAAATGTTCTCCCAATATTTTTTAAATTTATTTTCAATTATTTCAACAATACTTTTAAATTGTGGATTCTTTCTATATTTTGCAAAACAATCACAAATCATCATTAATTGATAAGCTAAATTACAACTAGTTGGATAATAAATACCCAATAATTCATTAGTTGCATTATAAAAATGTTTTAAAAAATCTCTTATACAAATTGTCATTTCACAGTCTTCAACAAATATAATATCAATAGGCATTTTGCATTATAAAAATTACTAAGAATTTGTTTGTGAGAAATACAACTTTCTAACATAACATAGATAGAATTCCATCTATGTTTAACATCTAATATAAAATGTTTATATTTTAAACCATAATTTTGACATAAATATTTAAATTCTTGTTTTCTTGCTCAAGAACTTTTAATATATATAATACAATTTCTAATTTTAGAAATATGAGTAGAAATAATTACCCCTTCCTAATTTTTTTCTTTTTAAATTCCACATAATTACCCATTAAACCAATAAGGAAATCGCATATGCTGTTATGGGCCCGAGCGTAGGATCTCGTCACGAGTCGGTCCACGGGGAAAACCCTCTGTTTTCCCTTGTTCCTCCCTGCTCTTGATGGACCTATCTAGGCGCCCTAATGGTGATTTGTTCAAGAGATCACCTAACTCTCCTTTACTCTCTTTCTTGATAGAATATTCGATATCCTCATTCAATAATGGTGTCTCCTTAAATAGAAGATTACAAGAGTCCTAATCTTAGGGAGTCTCCTTGCTGAATAGGGAGACTTTCAATTCTATCTTGCTAAGGATAAGATAAGCTAATCCTAATATGATAATAAGATAAACTAATACTAGTCTGATAACAAGATAAACTAATCATAATTTGATAATAAGATAAACTAATCCTAATCTGATAACTTACTAACAAGATAAGATAAGAGCAATAGAATAAGATAAGAACAAGCAAGATGATCTAATCTAATCTGGCAGTGGGTCAGGTTCCTGTTGCTGCCGGCGGCGATGGTACGTCTTTCCGAGGAATGTGTCCATAACATATGCTTAACTATTTCTAACAACCATAAAGAAAGAGGGTTTTGGTTTTCTAATGCTTAGCCAAGTGGCACCACTTTCCCCCACTTCCTCCTAAATTGTCTCTAATTCCTATTTATCTCCTAAATTATCTCTAACTCCTATTTATCTCTTAAGTTGTCTCTAATTTAGTAGAGAGGTTCTCTCATCTCCCCCACTTTTTATCTATATCTATATAAAGAAAGTTTCAATTAAAAAAAATCATAACTATTTAAATGTTATAACAAAATTATATACAGAATTTAAAATATTTATTCTAACCACAAAAAATTAATAGATTTAATAATATTCATATTATTAATAATTTAATACTTTTACAAAATTCATCATGAAATTATGTAGTAACAATATAAATTAGGGAAATCATCTAAAACTCACCATGAGTTTTCAACATTTCTCTTAATCTCACCACAACTTTTCAAAATGTCTAAAATTCACCATGTCAAAATTTTTTTATTTTCCAAACCCCACCTTCTGTTAGTGCACTGTTAATGCTTCTCAATGGAGGTGTCCATGTCAGCATAAATAACAATTTTTATGACCAAATTACCCTTGAATAGTGAGTTAGAGGAAAAATGGTCTTTTTTTAGTTTTCAGTTTTCTTGTTTTTTTTTGCAGTTTTAGTGTTTTGTTATAATTTCCAATGTTTTTATAATTTCTGTTTTTTTTACATTTTTCTATTTTCTACAATCTATAAGTATTCCTGTATTTTTTTATTTATTTACAATTTCTCTATTTTTCTATAATTTTTGGTGTCTTTTCTACAATTTTTATTTTCTGATTTTGTTTTTTAATTTCTATAGTTTCTATAATTTGAAAGTAATTTTTTATTTTCTTTGCAATCTCTAAAAGTTTTTATATTTTTTGTTATTTCTATGTTTTTATGTATTTTATATTTGAAAATATTTTTTGAACTTTTTCCTTTTTTTATGTCTAAATATTAAAATGTAATATATTAACACCCATTAATATATTTTGTATATATTTTATATTTTTCTATGAAGATTAAAATGGTAATATATTAGCACTTGTTAGTCTGTTTAATGTCAAGTTAGTGACATGGTGTGCTTTAGACATTTTCGAAATAGATAAATAATATAACAAAATATTTAATATTACGTAATAATAATAAAATAAATAAAATTCAAGTAATGAAAATTTTTAAATATTTTACATATTATTTAAATATTTAAATAACAAAATATTTAACATGACAAAATTTTAAATAGCTAAAATAGTGAAATTATGTAATAAATTAAAAAAATTCTTAAAACTAGAAAACTAATTATAAATGAATTCATAATACTCAAATTAATAATAATAATAATTTAATATTTTACATAACTAATAACAAATTATGTAATAATAGTACAATTATAATTTTATGGATTATTAAATTCAATAAATAATTAATATTTTAAGAATTTAAGTAACAATATTATTTCAATAACTAAATAATATTTTAAATAACTAATTTCACTTATATCAATTAATAATTATAGAAAGTAACTATCAACAAAATTATATTTATTAGCAATAATTTTACAATAATAGTGTACATTCATTATATATTTATATATACTATAATTAATACTTATTTTATTTTCAGTAATTATTTATTGTTTTTTTATAAATATGATTTTAAATAATTATTTATAAATCTACTTTTCTTTTTTTATTTAATAGAAAATTATCAATAATTATTGGAGATTAAACAACTATTATTTAACTTTTGAAATTTAATTTATCGTATTTATTGTATTTTTGTTATAAATTTATTTTTAGTAATTATATATTTTTTATAATTTATAGATTAATACTTGTTAGGGATTAAACTATTATTTGAGATTACACTATTTATTGACTAATTTTGTGTATTTTCAGTATTTGTTATATTTTTTTAATTATTGTATTTTATTATATATCTATTATAATTTCATTATAAACTTATTTTCAACGATTGTGTACGGTTGCTATAAATTTTGCAATAATTATTGGAGATTAAACTATTGCTATTTATTAGAGATTAGACTATAAATTTAGTTGAAATTAGGAGTGTGCAATGATTGGTTCAATTCAATTGTAGGTTGTTTCGCCAATTAAATCGATTTGGTCAAGTCCGCAGTTTGTCACTCGAAACCGATTGACCATTAGTGAAAACCCACCAACTCGGGTTGTATCGATTTGGGTCTATTTTCGGTTTAGTTTGTTTGTTCAAAAGATTTAAACTTAAAAATTAACTTTAAATTTCATAAATTACAATGATATTATTAAAAAATAAATTACAAAAAATAAATCTATAATATAAAATATTTTAGACTAAGAAATATGGGAATTTTCCTACTTTTCCATATTAAAAAATTAAATTTAAAATATAAAATATTAATAAATATTTATTAAACCAAAGCCGATCTGAAATACTAGAAAACCGACCAACTCGGGTTGAGTTTGATCGGATTGTTTGTTAAAAAGTTAAAATATAAAAGAATTATATACTCTTATGTATTTCTATTGTTTAACTTTTGCTTAACAAAGCTCGTGCATGGCATGGGTCCCCGTCACTATGCCTCTCCTTGCTCCATTATCCCTACCCTGCATTCTCTTTGACTTTTTTCCTCTCCCCTTCCCACCACTCCCATTAAGCCATGTCACCCAAATACCTAAAAGTATTCCTATAATCTCTCTCCCAAGGTATCTCATTTAAACCAATAGGAAAGTATCACGTTGCCCCACTCCCTAACCAATTCCTAAAATGCATCCCCCCAATATATATCCACTCTTCCTCATTTAAAATATTCATATTAACTAATAAATTGTTAAATACGACTAATATTTAATCCCGCCCATATTCAATGAGTATTAAATAGTGTTGTTACCAATAGTTAAAAAATACGGTTAGTAAATTACCAAAAACTAAATATTCTTATTAGTATGGTTACTAAATTACCAAAAATTAATAAATATTGTTATTAGTTAACTCATTAACAACATTTTATAGAAATTGAAAACTCTTTAAATAATTCCTTTAAAATTGAGAATTATATTTAACAATTATCAAAAAGTATAAAATTTTAGTTATTGTTATTATTATAATTAATAACCAAATACAAATAGGGGAACAAAATATCATAATGTTAGAAAATGAAATTATTAATTAATTTATATTGAAAAATAAAAGATAAATTAGTGTAATTTTGTTAGTAAACTACCAAATAAAAATATGTATTTAATAACAATTTAAAAAAAGTTCAATAAATCCCCATAGTTACACAAATGTAATAAAATTTTCAAGAATTTTCGTAAAACTACATTTTCGTAAAATAACATTTTTGAAATTAAAAGATATAAAGTATTTGAAAGTTTATTTAAAATGCATTAAATAATTATTGAAAATTATTAGAATATTTTGGAAATTTTAGGGAATTTTATTACATTTGATAGATTTTGGAAAACCATTGAAAAATTATGTAATTTTCATTGCAAATTTTGAAAATTATTAAAGATAAATGACTATGAGAACTGGAAAACTATAATTTGAAAAGATAATTACACAAATTATTAAGATAAATTAGTATAATATTGGAAAAAAAGGAAATTATTGGTTAGTTTATATTAGAAATTATAAGATAAATTAGTATAATTCTGTAAGTAAACCATTTAAAAGAAAAAAATTATTTAATAAAAATTTAAATAAATTTAAATAAATTTAAATAAATTTTCAAAATTACACAAGTACAATAAATTTTGTGTGGGCCACATGCGAGTCGTGTCGTGCCGACCTAGCACAACCCAATTTACACCTTAAAGTGAACCTGCCCAATACTGGGGATGGGGCAGGGAAATTCGAGGATTCTCCATCCTTGATGAGGAGTGGGGTGCCTTACCCCTAAATTTGCCCTACATTGAGGAGTGGTTACCTTGCCTTGAACCTGCGTGACACTGAGGACGGGGTAGGAATGGGGTAGAGTGTCTTGACTATGGGGCAGGGAAAGGGATGGGGTGCCCTGCCCTGAACCCACCCCATTGTCATTCCTATATAATTGTTAATTATTAGTTGAACTAATAAAAAATTTAGCTTTTATAATTATTTTATTTATTTAAAATTAATAAAATTTTCATTAAAAATAATAAAAATAATAAAATTTATTAAAATTGCTATAAATTATTAATAAAACTATATCTATTAAAAATATTTGTTCATATTTAATTATTTTTTTTATAAATCAACATTAAATGAAAAATAAAATTATTAAATCTTTCAGATTTTTTCGTGCATCGCACAGGTCCCTGCTAGTTTATCTCTTAAATTATCTCTAATTTAGTAGAGAGATTCCCTCTTGAACTATCTCTAATTCCTATTTATCCTCTCCCCCACTTTTTATGTACATCTATGAAATTTTTAATTAAAAAGTTTCAGAATTATTTAAACATTATAACAAAATTACATACTAATTTTAAAATATTTATTCAAAATACAAAAATTAATTGTAATAGATTTAATAATACTCATATTATTAATGCTTCTATATTTTTACAAAATTCATTTCTATAATTATGTAGAAACAATATAAATTATAAATTTAAGAATTATTCAATTTAAATGTTATTCAAGTAATAAAAATTTAACATTAAAAAATAAAACATTATTTATATATTTCAATAACTAAATATCTTAAATAAAAAGACATTGAAAATAACTAATTAATTATATAATAAAATATTTAATATGACATAATAACATTAAAATAAATAAAATTCAAATAATGGAAAATTTAAATATTTTACATTCGTTTTAATTATTTAAATAACGAAATATTTAACATGATTAAATTTTAAATAGTTAAAATAACAAGATTATGTAATAAGTTTCAAAAAAACTCTTAAAAGTAGAAAAATAATCATAATAGATTTCATAATGTTCATATTAATAATAATTTATATTTTAAAAAATTAAAGTCGAATTATGCAATAATAGTACTAATTATAATTTTATGGATTATTAAATTCAATAAATAATTAATATTTTAAAAACTAAAAATATTATTTAAATAACTATATAATATTGTAAATAACTAATTTCACTTATATCATTTAATAATTATAGAAAATAACTTTCAAAAAATAATATTTATTAGTAATAATTTTACAATAATAGTGTATATTCATTATATATTTATATATATATATGTATATATACTAAAATTAATATTTATTTTATTTATTTTTTATAAATACGTTTTCAATAATTATTTATAAATCTAATTTTGTTTTGTTACTTAACAGTAAATTGTCAATAATTATTGGAGATTAAACAACTATTATTTAATTTATTATATTTATTGTACTTTTGTTATAAATTTATTTTTTGTAATTATGTATTTTTAATAATTTATTGATTAATATTTATTAGAGATTAAACTATTATTTGAGATTACACTATTAATTGACTAATTTAATATATTTTCAGTATTTATTGTATTTTTGCAATTATTGTATTTTTGTTAGATATCTATTGTATTTTCATTATAAATTTATTTTCAATAATTGTGTGCTTTTGCTATAAATTTTCAATAATTATTGAAGATTAAACTACTATTATTTATTAGAGATTAGACTATTAGTTTAGCACACTAATGGCGATCGATTCAAGGATTGATTCAATTCAGTTGTAGGTTGTTTCGCCAACCAAATCAACCTGATTAGGTCGGGAGTTTGTGACCTGAAACCGATTGGCCATTATTGAAAACCTGCCAACTCATGTTGTATCAATTTGGATCTATTTTTTAGGTTTGGTTTGTTTGTTCAAAAGATTTAAACTTAATAATTAAATTTAAATTTAATAAATTATAGTGGTATTATTAAAAAATAAATTAAAAAATTAAATTTATGATATAAAATATTTTAGACTAAGAAATATGAGAATTTTTTTATTTTCCCGTGTTAAAAGGATTATATTTAAAATATAACATATTTTAAACATATTTTAAATACATTATATTTTAAATATGACATATATATATATATATGATTGAGTTGGCTCAGTTTTCGTCAGTATACAAATGGCCAAATTGAATTTGACCTAACTTGGTTGAATTGGAAAATTGTTAAACCAAAGCTAATCAAAAATACTAAAAAGCTGACTAACTCGAATTGAGTTCGACTGAATTGATTATTAAAAAGCTAAAATATAAATCGATTATATACTCCTATATATTTTTCTTGTTAAATTTTCAGCTAACAAAATCCGTGTATTGCAGACTCCCCGCTATTATATATATATATATATGATTGAGTTGGCTCAGTTTTCGTCAGTATACAAATGGCCAAATTAAATCTGACCTAACTTGGTTGAATTGGAAAATTGTTAAACCAAAGCTAATCGAAAATACTAAAAAGCCGACTAACTCGAATCGAGTTCGTCTGAATTGATTATTAAAAAGCTAAAATATAAATCGATTATATAGTCCTATATATTTTTCTTGTTAAATTTTCAGCTAACAAAATCCGTGTATTGCAGACTCCCCGCTATTATGTATATATATATATTCCGTAGCCTTAGGGGTACTTTCAATAGGTTTTGAAAAGTTAGGGGTCATTTTATGTAATTTACGGAAACACTAGGGTACTTAATGCAATTAACCTGTCTTGATAGATTAACTATCTTGAACATGTGGCTCTGTTTGGTCATCAACCGTCCATCAACCACTATCTTATCTGCTCAGCGAATGAAAAAATGAAACGAATTCCGTCGCTTCCACTTCTTCAAGCACGTTATTCCCCTCGCTTCATTCCTCTTCAGTCGGGATTTCTCCACCATGTCTACTTCCACTCTATCCCCTGCAACCTATTATCAGGTAACCTAAACTCCCTTCAGTCTTCCATTTCTACCACTGAAACAGAGTTTATTGCTGATATGGGTTTCTTTGTTTTAATTTCATTTTCAGTTTTGCTCTAGTAAGAGTGGGATGTTCTCTCCCTCGCAAGCTCTTATGGTGAAACCCACAAAGACCCACTTGCTAGGGAAAGAAAAGATGGTGAGGATAACTTGCCAGGCAACGAGCGTTCCGGCCGATGATCGCGTGCCTGACATGGGTAAGAGGCAGCTCATGAATTTGCTTCTCTTGGGTGCCATTTCACTCCCCACCGCCGGAATGTTGGTCCCATATGCCTCCTTCTTTGCCCCACCTGGGTGAGTTTTCTTCCGCTCTGTCTCTTTTAGTTTTGGTAGTTCAATGTTAATGTGCTGTATTATTTCAGTCTCTTAATTTAATACTAGAAAAATTTATATGTAACTTAATTTGAAAGAGTCGGAAGGAATCATATAGGGCCTCAAGAGACTTGAGTCAGAAACTCGCATAATCAATGAAGTTGAACTGGAATAGAATTTAGTGAGATCCAACCATTTGGTAGAAAATTAAGGGCGATCCTCATTCTTCTTTTACTAAAGGAACAGATAGTGATTTGTACTGATAAGTGTTGTTTTAGTAACGAATTTGGTTATATTTCTGTTTATTACAGTTCAATAGACCTAGAATTCCTGAAGAGTTTTCGTTTGCTTTTCCGTACTTTTTTCTGTAGAAGATCAGGTGATGAAACCACTGCGAAATTGAATACACTCTCATAAGCTATCTTGAAAAATGATCTTCAAAGTGGTTGGAATTATCGTTAATCTGGCTGTTTGTTAGATAAAGTGACAAACAACTTAGTAGCTTCGCTTCTCTCGCAGTTTAACTTAATTCTTCAATTAGGAAACTAAGATGTTACAGGGCAAATCATGAATCTAGTTGGAGCATCAATCATGGAATTTCTACTGCATTTGATTTGACCATCAAGCTAGGCCGTTCAAATAATCAAATGTTTTTGCCATACATTGGATTGGTTGAAGATCCAAATGATGGAAGATCTTTCTTCACCTTGATTAATCAATTGGTATGGAATGGATGTATGACCATAAGCCACAACCACTGGTTAGTGATGAAACAAATCCAACAACCCATGGCTGTAGATGCCCTGGAATACCTTTTCTTTACTATAGAAGTTAAGCTTTATGAGACAATGCTGTGGCAGTTGGTTTCTTTGTCCCTCTTTACAGGATCGTCTGGTCTGAGCCAGGAACTTCACTAGTGGTACCTTTTGGATGGCTTGATACTTTTATTGTTCTATGTTATAATTTTTTTTGTCATTTAGATTTTGTTAACAATGTTGAGTGAATTGAATATATCACCATAATTCTAGGGTCCTGAATGTGTTATTCTTGTATTGGAAATAGAACAGATCAGGAGGTGCTGGTGGTGGTACAGTAGCAAAGGATGCTCTTGGTAATGATGTCAAAGCCTCCGAATGGCTCAAGACTCATGGTCCTGGTGACAGAACCCTTGTACAGGGGCTCAAGGTAATAATAGCTTATGTCCCCTAGAAGAACTAATACATGATTAAACAAATAGTTGTAGAACATGTTTTCCTAGTGCTGATAATAGAGAAGTATGCTTCCATAACTTAAGATATCACTCAAATTTCAAAGCAATGATACCACAGATTAAGTTGGAATGGATCCATCCACCATACGTGATTCTGATGCAATGAAGTAATCCCGATGACAGCTTGAATATATAAAATGTGTTGCAGGGAGATCCCACATACCTTGTTGTGGAGAATGACAAAACTCTTGCAACGTTTGGTATTAATGCTGTCTGCACCCACCTTGGGTGTGTGGTGCCATGGAATGCTGCAGAGAACAAGTTCATTTGTCCTTGTCATGGCTCCCAGTACAACAACCAAGGCAGGGTCGTTAGAGGACCTGCACCTCTGGTAAGGATTGCAATGCTTTCTCCATCCTTGGTTTGCATCGTTTCTTGTTTTGCCTTCTAACAAACGTTTAAATCTACTGTGGAACAGTCCTTGGCATTGGCACATGCAGACGTTGATGATGGGAATGTAGTTCTTGTTCCATGGGTTGAAACGGATTTCAGAACAGGTGAAGCTCCATGGTGGGCTTAAACCCTATCTTAATATCATTATTCCTCCATATATATTCAAGTAGAACTGTGTCAATCTGTTTCATCCAGTTCATGCACAGCCTGTATTAGAAAGAATCTTTTGTAAAATCAAGTTTATACAAGCTGTAATGAGCTCCCAAATTGAATTTGGCATGATTAATCTTCAACAATTGATGCTTTTAAGCACCCATAATTTAACAATGGATATTGTGCTGCGCCGAAGATAATGAAATGGTGAAACCGGATTCATGTAGGTGATCCCATATGATTAAGACAAAGCTTAGATGATTATGATGGTAAATTATACTTTTACCGTTCACTTCCTCAATCTCATTATTCTGCAAATTATTATTTTTTTTTGGCTTCTACTATTCAATTTGACTATTCTCGGTATTGTGATTGTGAGTTCTTAGAACAACCAAGCTTGTCCAAAGGACTAAGGCTGCATTTGGCATTCGTTATTTTAAGGTCTTTATCTCCTTTTTGCTGTTAAAAAACCCAGTATTCATAGGTAGGAATTGCAACGGGGCGGGGATTACATTCCCCATCCCTGATCCCAACCCCCTGATCCCCGTCGTGGAAAGGAATTCTCCTCTATCCCCGACCCTGATGGGGATGAATTCTCTGTCGGAGATCCGAATCCCCGATGTGTCCATTTGGGGACGAGGATGGGAGACCCCAATAAGAACCATATTGGGGTTACCACAAGGTTTATAACCTTCAGGTCACTGCAAATCCAGACTCCTAGACAGGGTATCAAAGAAGGGAAATCTCGAAGAAAAATCCACTGTTCCCTTAAATTCATGTAAACATCTCCATGGATGACAATATTAATCTAAATTTTTCCTCATACAAAGAAAGCAACAAGCCACCGATGTGTGTCAATCTAATAAAACACAGGAGTTGACTATGTAATCTTACTTGAGAAATATTACTTCATCCTCAATCCAAATTCAAAGTCTCAAATAGAAAATGTATCTGTATATTACCAAAAAAGTTATGAAAATTCTAAAGACAAAAAACTCACTTGCTTTCTGCTCCAATCATATTGTGGAACACCAACTGCAGGAGCAAACTGAAGAAGCACAAACCCCTCTTTCAATAACTTAAATGTTCCTGACTGGGCCAACCAAAAATCCACAAGAATAAATAAATTAATTTGGAGTACTTAATTGTAATGACAATTTCGAGCATTCTTTTAACAGTAAAACCTAGGGCTGAGTTCTTAAATGAGCAAAACAGAACATAAAACATTCATCTAAAGGGGCAAACTCTGGAACCTTTGGCTCTACTGTTAAAGCTGCCTTCCCCTTGTATATGGAATGAGTGAATGACCAACGAAAACCCTTGGAGGAGGCAAGACTACAACCAAAAGAGCAGCTAATTCAGATAAACTCTAGAAACCAAATTAGTTAGGACTTTTTGCAAGAAAAATGATACATGTTCCTACAATCATGCAGAACTCAATAAATGGGATAACAGTTCCATGCAACAAACCATGGGCCCATTGGAAAATGGAGGATTTTTTCCAATTCATAAACAATTCAGTTTTTGCAGTAAACAAAACAGAAGCAAACCAGCTTTTGCAGGAAGATGATTTTTTTCCAATTCTTAAAAAAAGAGGATTTGTTTCCATTGCTGCCGTGGTCTTAATCTCTAAGGACATCAAAAGCCCACGATGGGTATGTTTTTTTGGAGCTTTGTACTCAGTAGTGAGTTGGGGCAACCATGGGCTGGTCTGGACCAATGGGCCCTGTTCCCTTCTGGGCCTAGGACTGCAAATGAGAAAAAAAAAAACATTTAATGCTGAACCATAGTACCATAGTACCAATGTGTCTATGGCCTGGACTAATTTGTCTATGAACCATAGTACCAAAAAAACAAAAGAAACAAACCATCTAATACATACTTCTTATATATAAATTAAGGGCAAAAGAATAATACTGGCACGGCACCTCCATTTCAGGTGCTCATCTTCATACAGCATGGGTTTCATTTCATTTGGGTTCGGCTCATATTTCAGGTGCTCATCTTCATTCCAGACATTCTGCATCTTTTTTTCTTTTAGCCCTGATTCAAACTACATGCTAAATCCCACCGCCATCCCTGTATTTCTCTTTATCTCTTATTTCAAACCCAGTTTCAACATCCTATGAATTCTGGCCTCAAAACTTGAAGTCATCTACTATTATTTTAGAACTTTGCTATCTGAACTATATTAGAAATTTAGAATTTATTTTTTAAAATATAATGGAAATCAGTCAAAGTTGAGAGAAAGAGAGAGAGAGAGAGAGAGAGGAACATTGTTAGTTGAGGTTGGCGACGAGAGAGAGTCTGACGACGAAGGAAGAAGTGAAGAACTAGGGTTCAGAGTTCTTTGTCTATCGAAGTGTCAGTGTTTTTTAGAATGAATAGTATTAGTTTTTGTTTTTCAGTTTTAATTTTTTACAAAAAATGAATAATATATAATATTATAATATAAATACTATATAAAAATATATAATATTATTTGTTGTATTATATATATATATATATATATATATATTAATCGGGGCCGGAGCGGGGCGGGGATTCAGGGATAGCTCCATCCCAACCCGACCCCACCAAAGTACCCGCATACCCGACCCCATCAGGTTGAGGAGCCCAAATACCCATCGGGGACGGGAAAATTACCACCCCTATTCATAAGGGCATTTAACTACAAAAAAAAAAAAAATCCTTAAAATAAAAAATGCCAAATGCAGCATAAAATAACCCGGCCTTCGTCTTCCAATTCCAGTTACCATTTTAGACAGGAAATAAGGAATATAGTCTCATCAAATCAAATAGGAGTGAAAGACTTCCACAAATATTTTGTGGTTTAGTATCTTTAGCTTCCACATGGCTCTTACCCGTGAAATGTCATCAACTACTTGAAACTTTATAAAAGTGAATCATATGAATTCGTGCTTTCATTTGAAAGCAATGTAGGGAAAACAATTTCATCTCCTGTAATAATAATAATAATAATAATAATAATAATAATAATAATAATAATAATAATAATAATAATAATAATAATTGTTGGGTCCGTACGATGGGCCATAACAATCCTCACAGATAAAACATCATTGACTGATGGCCAATTCCAGAAATTCTGTTGAGAGAATTTCTAAATTCTGCTTTATCCCTAACATTTGATAAATACACTCTGCCTTGTTTAACAAGTACAAAGCCACCATATATAATGCATAGGTATGTAAGTCATGTTTCAAAATCATAACATGACGGAATGTAAATGTTGCATGAAAATTTAATATAATATGATATTACATTTATTTAATTGAAAAGAACAAATTTAACCGAAAATTGGTCTACTACACTGGCACTTGAGAAAATATACTAGCATTGGAAAATGCACCATCAAGATCAGCCCCAAACTCAAGATAAGAGGAGGGCTGGATTTGAACCTACATCTCTACTGGAACAAACCAGCCAGCATACCAATTGAGTCACGCTTCATTTGGCACCAGGTTTTGTTAATTGGATCATTTAACTCACATATTACACTTTTATCCCAAAATTTAAATTTGAAGATTATTATCTATTCTATATTTATAAAGTAAGAGTGTCTATATCACCATACCTCTTCTTGTTCCAAACCTCCTTTCTAATTTTCTTTTTTTTTTGAATTTTTTATTTTTTTAATTTCATATAATTGTCCATTAAACTAAGATGGCAATGTTCCCCATCCCCATCTAGGACTCGATTTCCCCGACCTGATTGGGTTGGGGATGGGGATTGAGGTCCCTGCCCCACCTCAACCCCAATTATATATATATATATATTAAAATATATTAAAATATTATTTATATTTTAAAATTTTTACTTACTTTAAGTAAATTGATTTTTCAAAAAATATTATTATTTAAAAAAATTGGGGATTCGGGTCCCCGCAGGGAACCCATCCCCGTCAAGGATCGAGGATGGAGGAAAACTTTTATCTCCAGCAGGGATAGGGGAAGACAGGGATTAATTTCAGAATTGGGGTCTAGGACGGGGAATATGATCCCTACCTTGTTGACATTCATTCCTACATTAAACCAATGGGCAAACAACATAGGCTAAATTGTCTAACCAATAGATAAAGAAAGAGGGATTTGCTTTTCTAATGTCTAGCCAAGTGGCAACACTATCCTCCACTTTCTCCTAAATTATCTTTAATTTAGTAAAGAGTTTCTCTCTTAAGTTATCTTTAATTCTTATTTATCTTCTCTCTCACTTTTTATCTATATCTATCTAAAGAAAATTCGAATTAAAAACTTTAAGAATTATTTAAATATTTTAATGAAATTATATACTAACTTTATAATATTTATTAAAAAGACAAAAAATGATTATAAGATTTGATAACATTCATATTATTAATAACTTTATATTTTACAAAATTCATCATGGAATTATGTACAAAGAATCTAAATTATAATTCTATGGATTATTCAATTTAAATGTTATTTAAATAATAAAACGTTAACATTAACAAAAGTATTATTTAAACATTTCAATAAGTAAATACCTTAAATAACGAAATATTAAAAATAGGCAAATAATTATGTAATAAAATATTTAAAACGTAATAACTTTAAAATACTTAAAATTCAAATAATGAAAATTTTAAATATTTTACATATTGTTTAAATATCTCAATAAATAAATATTTTAAATAATGAAATATTTCATACAAGAAAATTTTAAATAGTTAAAAAAATTATTTAATAAATTTAAAAAATTTCTTAAAAGTAGAAAAATAATTATTGACTAATTTAATGTATTCTCAGTAATTATTATAATTATTATATTTTTATTATTTATTTAATGTGTTTTTCTTATAAATTTATTTTCTATGATTGTGTATTCTTGCTATAAATTTTCAATAATTATTGGACATTAAACTTTTGTTATTTATTAGATATTAAATTGTTAATTTAGCTGAAATTACGAGTGTTCATGGGTCTATTCGATTTGGTTGCAGGCTGTTTGTCTAACCAAATTGACCTAATCGGGTTAGAGAATTGGCCACCCAAAACTAAAAGCATTAATGGAAATCGACCAACTTAGGTTGTATCAATTTGGGTTAGTTTTTGGTTTCATTGATTGGCTTAAAAGATTTAAACTTAAAAAATTAAATTTAAATTTAAAGATTATAGTGTATTATTAAAAACTAATTAAAAAAATAAATTTACGGTATAAATTATTTTAGACTAAGAAATATGAGAAATTTTCCACTTTTTTGTATTAAAAAATTATTTAAAATATAAAATATTAATATATATATATATCTATCTATATATATATATCTATATCTATCTATCTATATATATATCTATCTATATATATATATCTATCTATATATATATATCTATCTATCTATATATATATGATTGGTCCGGTTTAGTTTTGATTAGTTTATAAATGGGAAAATTGAAATTGACCCAACCTGGTTCGGTTGGAAAACTATTGAACCAATCCAATCGGAATTACTAGTAAATTGACCAACTCAGGTCGAATTTGGTCGGATTGATCGGTTTCGATTTGATAAACAACCTTAGCTAAAATTAATTATTATTATTTTTGTATTATAAAAAAATTATTAAAATAGTATATAAAATATAAATAATTATTAATTATTTGAAAAGTTAAAATATAAAACAATTACATATTCTTATGTATTTCTATTATTTAGTTTTATTTAACAAAACCCATGGTAAGAGTTTGGTTGTTGAATTGTCCAACAAAGATGGCTGAACGACCATGTCAAATTGATTTGACACCAAAACAACCATAGAAGTTCTTGCTATCTCCTTCATTTTTTTTTCTTTGGTAGAATTTTTCTGTCCTTCATTGGTAGGCCAATTTTGATCTCCGAATGCTTGCTACATGGTCAGAATAAGGATCACTTTCACTGTAAGTTCAAAATTAAATTTTAACATATTCCACATTTTCTTTTTTCTTTAGGCTGCATTTGAAAACGATGCAAATATGTAGTGTAAAACGGTTCATATAAATTGTAAAGTTGGGTTAATTTTGCATTGACAAATTTACCTTCTTAACAAACAGACTTTTAGCTGTAATGAATGCAAACACAAATTCCAATAAAGTATATGCCTTTTTTTTTAATCAAATGCCCACTTGAGTGCAAATTTACTTTTTTTTTATTGATGTACTTTTACATCTTATTATCAACATAAATATGCATTGATCTATTATTTATCAATGCAAAAATGTAGTATTACCAAACACAAACAAAAATTAACCAAAATACAAATTTACCCTGGGATTTACACTCCATTTTCATCTTTTTCAAACGCAGACTTAAAAAAAATAAAAGACTAATTAATTAGAAAGTGGAGTAGAGGGCTAATGTAGACTTCGAATTGAATAGGCGGTCCCGGCCCACGCAAGTATCTTCTACTTGACGGATGGTGCAGATTGGCCATAGGCCCATAGCATACCTTCATCACATGGACTGATGGAAGCAAAAGTTACAGGTCATGTCAAGTAATTCGGTAAGAGGTTCTTTCGTTGATCCGATACCCGAGACTAATCATCCATCACTTTTCATTCTATTATTACGTTATTGTTTCCAACTTAACTTTTACTCCTTCAAAGAAGACCAAACTCTCTCACCATGGAGTTTTGGAGACGGCTTCTCTATTTCGTTAACAAGTAAGATGTTGAATTTTATACATTTTAGCTTTTTTCTTTCTAAGGGTTGACGTGAAGAATGAGAAGAGTACAACACATGGGATAGATGTAGTTTTCTTTCTTATTTGTGGCAAATCAGAATATGTAACTTTGTTATAACTTTGAAAAGGGTCCGAATGTAGTAGACACGTTAGGTTATACGTGTGACATATGTCCTATTTAATGTACCTTTCATCTATAAGTTTTTGTTTCTTAAACTGAAATTATCTATTATTTTATTATCTTTGTTAAAATAATTAAAAATAAGAAATAATAAAGAAAAAAAACATAAATGAATCTCAAATTTCAATATGTTTAAGTTTTTTTTTTTATTGTTTTTATTTTTAATTATTTTAATAAAAATAATAAAATAATAAATAATATTTATCTAAAAACATTTGAATGAAAGATACATTAATTAAACATTTGTCACACAGCTATTACATGCTCATTTATTATTATGCTTACCTAACGTGTCTATCACATGCGGAACCTTTCAAAGAAATATGTGACAACTTATCGTTATCTCATTTGCTGACACAAACGCTAGGCTAAGGTGACAATGGAAGTTTGTAGCAGAGGAGATTGAATTTGATAGCCTCTCCTTACTCGACGGACGCATATCACAGACTTGGGATCCATTGCCACCTTCACCAAGGCTGCTTAACTTATAAAGATCCGCTCAAAACTGATGGATCCCAATAAAACATCAACACACCATCAGTTGAAATACATCTATAGAGTTGGGATCTTCTGCCAACAAAGCTCCATTCCAACATCGTACGTTCTGACATATGATATATTGGCAATATAATATTGCCACGCATGCGTCGCATGCATATTGGGTCCAATAACATAATATGACATAAATGATATTGAATCATTGATGGCACGGGCCAGAATGACAGGCACGGTCGCTACAGTTCCGTGTTGTGCCAAAGCACAGTATGGGAATTATTTATAATTAATATTTGAGAATTATTTATAATATTTTCAATAATTCAATTGCATTGTAATTTTTGTCTTTAATTTGTCATTTTATTAATTGAACTCTATTGTATTATTTTTTCAATATATATATTTTTAATTTTTTATATACATTAAATTTGAAATAAAATAAAGTTTTCATAAATTTTTCTAACTTATTATCTATTATTTATGTTAAGTTTTTACTATTAGATGTTTTTAATTGTTCTCAATTTAGAAAAACTGAAAATAAAAAAAAAATAGATAGACCCGGGCCATGGGCTGTGCCGGGGCTAATCTAAGAGGGAGACCGAACTGCTCAAGCACGGCCCGAGGCCCAGTATGGCACGATATGAATAACGTCCCAGACCGGCTCAATCCGGCCCACATTATAAATATATCATATTTGACGTTATTCAGAAGGCTGTAGAATCATTAATGGTAATGCCCCACGCCATCATAAAATTAGGGTTCAATTATGATATGGAAAATATATGATATACGAAAAATAACTGATTAATCAATCTGAATTATAGACATAATGAATCGGGTGTTATTTATCGTGAGTTATGATTGGTCAAAATTTTTTTCATACTATATCTTTTTAATATCATGCATTTTCTTTATAGTTTAAAGTATATGTGGCGCCTCGCGCCTGGTGAGTAATTAAATGACTGTAGGCCGATTCAAGTATTTTATTACTGACGTGTCAGCAGTCAGATGCTGAGAAGAAACGGACAGCTTCAAACATAAATCCTTTGAACAGTCAAAATGAAAACAATCCAATTAAACAGCAATGGGAGGGATTTTGCTTTGGTTCGATCAGGCTTTGACTTTCAAAATACAAATACTAATAAAATCAAACTGTAGATTGAAGTAGACAAAACAAACCGTGCTTGTTTGTCTTGAAGTTATCGCGAACCGAAGAACACGTTGTCTAATTTCTTCCAACAACCTAACCCACAGGTCCCACACCCACATGCGTGTTAAGTTAAACTTTTGTTTGGGGGCAAATCAATGATACGGATAAGATATGGTGTGGAAAGGGTTTTCATCAGTCAAAATTCACCAATAAATTTTGACAAATAACACCTGATTAGCTATCACTTGACTGTCTAAACCCGTTTTTGGGATTGATGGCAATGAAACCACTATTCTTTGCTTACAGTAACGTTAATGGCTTAAAAGGAAGCCACTTACATTCTTGTTTTCGTTGCTTCTATTCACTGGGATATGGGCTTTTGGGAAATATTTAAACTGTAATGACAATTTCTGGTATGTTCAATACTGAAAGTTGAGGCAGTTTATATCTGATTTCCAAATTTTGAGGCAATGAAGAATGAGCAAGAAATCAGATAAATTAATTTTCCGTACAGCAATTCTCCCGCCCCCATTCATTTAGTTAGGTTTTGATTCCTATAGAAAAAATTATAGCACCACCCCTACCAAAGATCATTGAGCATAGCTCTTTCAATAGAAAATTGGTCACACTTTTTGTTTAATTACTACTTAGTTCATTATTTTGTAAAATGTAATTGATTTTGGTCAATAAAACTTAAATCGAGACTGTATAATCATTGAACTGTTTGAAGTGGATAACTGTTCGTACAATGATAACTATTTTTTTTTATAATTTAAATATTTTGTTATATTTATGATGAATATCATGGTTTTGGAATTGTTGTTGGCCCAGATGGGTCAGACCATTCAGCCCCAAAACTGTTGAGGCAACTGGTTCCATTTCACCCTTAACCCATATCTTGCCTAAAAATCGTTGACTTAGTTGGTAACCTGCTGACTCAGACGATCGAATCGCAACCCGTTCCACCCAGACAACATTTTTTTGGCAATTTTAATTATTTTTTACACTAAGTGAATCTATTTCAATCCCAATGATTGAACTGCTAACCAAGAGGCAAAAATGATTCCATTTTAATTTGACTTTTAAAGCATTAGGTTAAGGTTAACTTCATTAATTAGGTTATGTAGGTTAATTAGGGTAACTTAATTAAAAGCTGATTAACTACGTTACTTAATTTAAGTTCATTTAACTTAATTAAATGAAATAACTAATAGGATAGTTATGTTACTCGAATAATTAAATTATTTATTAATTAGCTAACTTTAATTAATTTCCTAATTAAAATGAATTAGTGTCTTAATTTAATTAGGTAACTTTACATGTAAAGAGTATCAAGAAAAGAATAAACTTGAATTAAGTTATTAGGTTAACGAAACTTAATTAAGATAATTAAGTTTAATTATGTTAATTAAATTAGCTCTAAAAAAGTACTTATTTGGGCTGGGACCATACCATTAAGCACTTATTGGTGTTTGGGAAATAAGTCCGAAATAAGTGCTTATTTTAAAAGTAAGGGATTATTTTTTAAGCTCAAATTTCCACCTTTTCTTAAGTGCTCATACAATAAGCACTTATTCAAGTTTTTCTCCCAAAATTGTCCCTGGGACATTTTTAACTTATTGGTGTTTGGAAAATAAGTCCGAAATAAGTGTTTATTTTAAAAATAAAGGCTTATTTTTTAAGCTCAAATTTCCACCTTTTCTTAAGTTTTCATACAATAAGCACTTATTCAAGTTTTTATCCCAAAATTATCCCCGATACATTTTTAAAATACTATTTATACCCTTTCAATTTTGTTACTTTTAGCAACAATGTTGTTACTTTTATGAAAGTAAAGTAATTTTAGGAATGCACTTTTATAAAAGTACTTTTATGAAAGTACTTTTACATGAAAGCACTTTTATAAAAGTACTTTTATAAGAGCTTTTACGAAAATATTTTTATAAAGTACTTTTACCAAAGCACTTTTATGAAAGTACTTTTATAAAAGTATTTTTATGAAAGCACTTTTACGGATGTATTTTTATAAAAGTAGTTATATGAAAGTACTTTTATAAAAGCACTCTTACAAAAGAACTTTTAAGGAAGTACTTTTACGAAAGCACTTTTGTGAAAGTACTTTATAAAAGCACTTTTTATGAAAGTACTTTTATAAAATCACTTTTACAAAAGCACTTTAAGAAAGTACTTTTACAAAAGCAGTTTTATGAAAATACTTTTATAAAAGCACTTTTAAAAAGTGATTTTATAAAAGTACTTTACAAAATAACTTTTACGGAAGCTGCATGGGTGCTTATTTTTTAAAATAAGTGTTTATTTGAATATGCCCTTCAAAAAGTTGGGTGCCAAATGCAAATAAGTGTTTATTCGAATAAGCACTTATTTTTAACATAAACACTCCCAAACATGGCCTTATGTTAATTTAGGGTAATTCAAGTCAATGATATAATTTTACATGTAGCATATGTAATTGTACATGACTAAATGTAGTAATTATGTTTAATGGGTCATGTTTATGTAACATTGTTTTAAAAATGGGTTATCTCACATATGACCATTGTGATGAGAAGAGAGAGTAGGAGGAATATGTTGAGAGGAGGAAGAAGAAAATGAAAGATGATAATTACACTAGGAGATTGATCAAAAAGTTAGGGAAGGTGCACTAAGGGTAGCATTAAAACTAGAGAAGTTTCCTAATGTGTTGGAGAGGTTTTAGGGGTGTGGGAAGAGAGAGAGAGAGAGAGAGAGAGAGAGAGAGAGAGATTTTTAGGTAATTGGGAAGTGAAGATTAATAGAAGTAAACAAATTTTAGACAACGCATTTCCAATAAGGGTGGGAAAGGGAGAGGGGGCATGTTGAGGTGGCAACTTTAGAGGGTTTTAAAGGGAATAATGCACCCCCTATAGAATTGCAGGGTTGGGGTAATGTATCAAGGAGAGGCCATCTGATATTGCCATCCTTATTTTAGTATATACATATAGAGGGAGAACAAGTTAAATGTATTGTCAGGAGTGGAAATCAAGTTGCTGATATGACTGGATTCAACATGTATCATATAAGCTAGTGATGACTAATGATGAAGTTCCTCAGTTTTCAAAAGGTATTGTAAAATACTGTGACTTCCTCTATAAACCAGCAGGGGGAAGAAGAAGAGACACTAAGTAATAGATTTCATTAATATTTATAAATGTAGAGTCCAACTATTGTAACTTAGGCCATGTTTGGGAGTGCTTATTTGGGTTGAGACCACACCATTAAGCACTTATTGGTGTATGGGAAATAAGCCCGAAATAAGTGATTATTTTTAAAATAAAGGCTTATTTTTTAAGCACAAATTTCTAGCTTTTTAAGTGCTTATAAGCACTTATTCAATTTTTTCTTCCAAAATTATCCCTATTTGAATTTTAAAATACCACTTATAAAACTATCCCTAGTTGAATTTTATAAAAGTACTTTCATAAAAGTGCTTTTGTAAAAATACTTTTATAAAAGTACTTCGGTAGAGGTGCCTTTGTAAAAGTTTTTTTGTGAAAATACTTTTATAAAAGTGCTTTCGTAAAAGTACTTTGTAAAAGTGATTCGTAAAATTGCTTTTATTAAAGTTCTTTTATAAAAGTGTTTTTATGAAAGTGCTTTCATAAAATTTGAAAGAAAATAGAGGACAAAATAGTCACTAATGCTTATTTAAGTGCTTATTGGAGAAAAAGACTACCAAACGCCCAAATGCAAATAAGTGTTTATTCGAATAAGGACTTGTTTTTAAGCACTTATTTTTAACATAAACACTCCCAAACATGGTTTTAACAACAAACGCAAATTGTTCTACAACTTGTGTGCCACATGTACAAGTAGTTATTCTTCTAATCCCATTTTGTTGAGGGGTGTCTACACAAGATTTTTTATGAAGAATCCCATGTGCTATCAAATAATTTTGAACAAGCCTGGAAAGAAATTCGGACCCATTGTCTAAACAGATAAAGTTAACCTGAGCACTAAATTGTGTCTTGACCATTTCACAAAACATTACAAGAAAAGAACAAGCATTTGATTTATATCGCAACAAATACATTCATGTAGATTGTGTACAATCATCTACAATTGTTAGGAAGTAATGAGCTCCATAATGGGATAGGGTGAGATACCCCCCACCACCACCAAATACCGCAGTGTATGAAACTAAATTGGTATCAGATCTAGTATGACTAACAGAAAAGGAAAGACGAGTTTGTTTTGCTTGCAAAGAAGTATTACAATAGTCATTAGTATGTACAATAATCTGTAATTCAAGAATCAAAGCAAGTTTCTCATAAGAAGAATGGTTCAATCTTGAGTGCCACACATGTGAGTCATGAGTACGGGTAGTGTGGAAAGAAAAGGATGGTGAAAAGGAAGAAAAGTGGTATAGTCCATCAAGCACTAGGCCCACACAAATTAGCTTCTTGTATGTCAGGTCCTAAAGAGCATAAAAAGTAGGAAAAAACAATACAACACAATTCAAGCCTGGTAAGTTTACTAACATAAATAAGATTGTATTGAAAGCCTAGAATGAATAAAAAATTTTTGTAATACCAGATATGAAGACAAAGCTATTTCTCCTTGTTATTGAATTGGCAACAATGCTCCATTTAGCAAATGAACCGATTTCAATGTTAAGGCTAGAGTATTTGACGGGGTAACATATTCACAATTACTAGGAACCATATGATCTGATGAGGCCCCATTGTCTAAAAGCCAAGAAGAGGTAGTGACCTTACCTACAAAGTTGGCTGAGAAAGTGTGTTTATCATTGTATATTAGATAGACTATTAATGGTGCTTAATAACTATTAATACTGCTTTGTTGACATACTAGAAATCAGAGAGGCTTCTTGAAGAAAGTAAGTGTTATTATAAGACTTTTTCTTGATTGCTAGTACCATTCTTGGATGAATACTTTGATCGAGTCTCCCAATTTGGTGGATACCTGATCAATTCAAAACAATGGTCCTTACTATGACACGGTTTCTTTCAGTGTTCATAGTGAAACTTGGACTTTTATTTTCCATCTTTCAATTTGACTTGAAAAGAAAAAACTTCTACAATCAATCCATGCTGAGTAATCAAAGCTTGATGTCTCTTTTCTTGTGACACAAGCACATAAGCTCTACTAATACTCAGTAGAGGGTCCATACTTAAGATGCTCGATTTGATGTTGTTAAATTTCTCATTGAGACTGAGCAAAAATTAGTACACTTTATCTCTTTCTCTTTCTGTAATAAAATGTTTATGGTTTCCACAAGTACACAATCCATAGGTACACAATGATCCAACCATATAAGCCAACAATTCATCCCAGATCACTTTGAGTTTTGAAAATAAATGGAAATAGGAAGGTTTTCTTGTCTGAGAAACATGAGCTCCCACTTGAGCTTGAAAATTCTGGGTGCATTTCCATGTGAAAACCTCTCCTCTATATCCTTCCACATTTCTTGGGCATTCTCAACATAAGCCATGCTTTCATGAAGATCTTTGGCTAATGCGTTGAAGATCCCTGACACTACTATGGAGTTACACTTCAACCAAGTGATCATCTTTTCCAGCTTTATCGGATCTAGTATTTGAATTATTCTATTCATGAAGTTAATCTTGTACTTAGCGCTAAGAGCATTAGTCATGGCTCTTCTCCAAGCCATATAGTTATCTCAATTCAGCAAATACAAAACAAACACCGTACCAAGACTATCCAATGGATGGAGATAGAATGGTGAATTCTGATCAACAAAGCACCTGGTGCTCTAATACCATATAAACCAAGAACAGGGTGAAGAGAAAAGGCACCGAGTAAAAGATTTCATTAATATTTATAGATAAAGGGTGAACAAGTAGTTATTCTTCTGATCAGAACTAATATCATTTGTATCTGATCTTTGTTGAGTGAAATTTCCTAAGGGCTCAAGAAAGCAAATAAAAATTTATAGGTGAGCAATTGATTAGTTGGTCAATATACTATGGAACCCCAAACTAGGCCAAATGAGCATTATTGTCCAAATGGTGCAATGTCTGTTTTATTGAAAATATGCTAAACTACCTCTAATAACACACATGCATGATTCCTTGTTTTATTTTTGGAATGCGAAAGGGCAGATTTAGAAGAACTCAACCCCCCAAAACTAATGCTTTGGGGTTGCAATACAATAACATCTATTTGTTCGGATTCAATATTTTAATTCAAATTTGATCTATTTGCATGCAATTCACATGCAAGGGTAGAGCCATGTTATAGTTTGGGGGTCTTTGGCCCCAAACCTTCGTTAAAACTTATTAGTTACAATGGAGTCAAGGGTGAAGATAGGTCCTTAACCTTGGGACCTTAGTTTTGTTTGTTTTTGTGATTTGTGAGGCAAATCTACCCCATCTTGTATAGCTCCTCCCATTATTTATCAAATAATAATAATAATAAGATAGATCCTTTCCCTTGGTAAGGATAGGAAGAGTCCAAATACAAGTCAGCCAAGTAACTCACAATTGAATAGATAACTATAGTTTGAACTGATCTCCTAAAAGCTCTCACTCCATAAAGATTCTCTCTCTGTTTCACTCTATAATGCTGATCTTGTACAATTGTTTAACATTATCTACATCTCGTAATCTTTATGCATTATATAGCCTATATATATATACATACAACTCACTGTTCATAATTAGTTGATAATGAGTTCATTCATAGAAATTTAGTTTTTGTTTTATGATATCAGAGCCAAGCTTCACCATGTCAAGCTCCACTTTAACATTTCCTACTGCAACCCAGTCAACTAGCACTATTGTGAATCTGAACCTCCCATCTACGGTAAGTCATTTGGTTTCTATTAAATTAGATCACACTAACTATTTGTTATGGCGATCTCAATTTGTTGATGTGCTCAAAGGTTTTAAGGTTATGAGTTATATAGAAGGAACCATTACTCCACCCACAAAGAATATTATTGAGAATGGTCAAACTGTTAGCAATCCTGACTTCATGTTGTGGGAACAATAGGATCAACTCCTTTTGAGTTGGATCCTCTCCTCTCTTGCTGAAGGAGTTTTAGCCTAGGTAATAGGGTATACTACTTCAAAGGGTGTGTAGGATGCTCTTGCTCGCCTGTTCGCTTCAAAATCACAGGCATGTATTATGCAACTCAGATTTGAGTTGACTCATCTAAAGAAAACAAATTTACCCATGGTGGATTATCTACAAAAAGCTAGGATGATATATGATAATCTAGTTGTTGTTGGGGAGTCAGTTACAGACTCTAAATTAATACAATTTGTTATGGGTGAACTTGGCCCGAATTATGAGTCTTTGGTCACTCCATTGCTATTGCGTGCTGGTGAGCACACCTTCGATGATATTCAACCTCTACTCACCAACCATGAACTTCGGTTGGAACACATTCGGCTCTATTTGAATCTTTTCAACCTCAAGATAATATGATTGTTTAGAAATGTTATCAGACTTTTAGGATTGGTGACTACAAAAACAAGCAAAAGACTTCTAATGGAAAAAGGTAAGAAACCAAATCCCTTTCAAGGGATCAAATGTCAAATATGTCACAAGCTAAACTATATAACCTACAAGTGTAGAGCCATGTTTGACAAAGATTTTCGTCTAGAAAAGAGCTCTCCTACTACATATACTACTTCTATAGGGCCAGTGATTGACAACAATTGGTACCTAGATTTAGGTGCCAACCATCATATGACAGCTGATCTTGCCAATTTGCACTTGCAATTTGAATACTCTGGACCGGAACAAATCACTATTGGAAATGGAGAAGGTTTGTCAACTAAACACACTGGGTGTGCTATTATTTATTCACCATCACATTCCTTTGTTTTGAAAGATATTCTTCATGTACCTAAGATTTGCAAAAACTTGTTAGTATAAATTTGCTAAAGATAACATTTGTTACTTTGAGTTTCACTCAAATAAATTCTTTGTGAAGGAGTAGTAGACACGGAAAGTCATGCTGCAGGGGTGTAGTAGAGATGGTCTCTATGAGTTACAGGCGGAAGCAAGTAGAGTATCTAATCAAGGTCATCCTCTCTCAACATTCTTCGGTGTCAGAAATTCGATGTATAAATGGCGTGAGTAGTTGGGTCACTGTTCACCTCGGATTGTGAGGCATGTTCTCAACTCCAGTTCATTGCCGGTGTCTACTAATAAAAGAATGGAGTTTTTCCATGAGTGTCCTCTTGGCAAAAGCCATAAATTACCATTTACAGTTAGTGAGTCCTTATGCAATGCTCATTTTGGCTTATTGTTTTGTGATGTTTGGGGATCATCGCCTATAACTTCTATCCACGGATTTAAATACTATCTTCTCTCTGTTGATGCTCATTTTAGATATCAATGAACTTTTCCACTTGTTAAGAAATTAGGTGCTCTTGACACTTTTGTCAAATTTAAGTTGCAAGTCGAGAATTATTTTAATACCAAGATTAAATCTATTCAAACAGATGGAGGAGGAGAGTTTGTCAAATTTAAATCTTTTCTAAATTATTGTGGCATCTTGCGTCGTTTTTCTTGTCCTCACACCCAGGAACAAAATGGGCGTGTTGAGAGATGACATATTCAAATAGTTGAAATGGTAATGACTTTACTAGAGAAATCTGATAACCCAAAGAATTATTGGTGGGAAGCATTTCAGACCTCTCTTTTCATTACCAATTGACTTCCTAAAAAAGTTGTTGCTATGAAATCTCCTTTGGAGGTATTATACCATACTAAACCTGATTATAGTATGTTGAAAGTGTTTGGTTGCACTTGTTATCCTCTTCTTCGAGCTTACAACAGGAATAATCTTGAAGGTCGTTTTGTTGCTTGTGTATTTATGGGTCATCCTAAAGACTATAGTGGGTACAGATGTCTCCACCTCCCTACAGGTAGAGTTTTTATTTCATGACATGTTCAGTTTGATGAAGATACATTTCCCTTCAAGTCTAGTTGTGAAACTTCAGTTGCTTCTAACTCTTCTTCATCTATACAGGTCTCTACCACAACTATTGGACCTCCTCCTATCACTGAAGTTTCACTATGCAATATTATATCATCTTCCTCTATTATGGATGTCCATAATTTAGTTGCTTCTCCTATTTCAAGTGATAATGTTTCTCCTTCTCCTATTGTCATATCATCAAGTTCTTCTAGTTCTCATTCTGAAGTCACTCCTAAGGTTGCTATTGTAAGTATTGCTCATTCTCCATCACTTGTAACTAATTTACACCCTATGATTACTCGTGGGAAGGCTGGTATTTCTAAACCCAAAGTTTATTTTGCCTCTCATCACCCACTAGAAATCAATGATGATGAGCCA
Organism: Nelumbo nucifera; assembly: GCF_055504915.1. Lineage (NCBI taxonomy): Eukaryota > Viridiplantae > Streptophyta > Magnoliopsida > Proteales > Nelumbonaceae > Nelumbo > Nelumbo nucifera. The sequence continues at coordinate 138,314,572 of NC_142649.1, read as the reverse complement.
ACCTGTTTTAGTCAACTAAATGGAACTTGGACTCTTGTTCCCCACACTGATGATATGAATCTCATTGGGTGTAAGTGGGTTTTCAAAACCAAGAGAAACCTAGACAGCTCTGTTAGTCATTATAAGGCATGATTTGTGGCTCAAGGTTACAATCAACGACCTGGGATTGATTTTGCTGAAACATCCAGTCCAGTTATAAAGCCAGCTACTATATGCATTGTTCTTACCATTGCTTTGTCCAAAAATTGGACTATAAGGCAGCTTGATATTCAAAATGCATTTCTTCATGGTGATCTTGAAGAAAATGTTTACATGAAGCAACCTCCAGGTTTTGTTGACCAAAAGTTTCCTTCTCATGTCTGCCATTTACATAAGTCCCTTCATGGGTTAAAACAAGCTCCTCGAGCTTCATTTCAGGAGCTTAGTACATTCTTACTTCAGGCTGGGTTTAAGGCATCTATAGCAGACACTTCTTTATTTATATTCAAATTTCCTATATGTGTTATGTTTATACTCATCTATGTCAATGATATTATTATCACTGGTTCAGACTCCATTGTTGTATCAAATCTTATTGCTACCATGAGCACCTCCTTTGCTATTAAGGATTTGGGTTCTTTACATTTTTTTCTTGGTGTTAAAGTGATTCACAACTCCAACAATATTATTTTGTCTCAAAAACAATACATAGTGAATCTTCTTCAAAAAGCTCACTTGGATGGTGTGAAACCTTATGGAACTTCCATGGCATGGCATCCACTTGTAAACTTCAACAACACACTGGAGATGTTCTTTCAGATCCTTCCTTATATAGGAATGTCGTTGGTGCTTTGCAGTACTTAGCCATAACCCGTCCTAACATAGCCTTTTCTGTCAACAAGGTATGCCAATACATGCATGCTCCCACTACTGAGCATTAGAGTGTAGTCAAGGACATACTCAGATATTTGAAACACACTATTCATTATGGGCTTCATTTGGTGTGATGTATTTAACTGCAAATCTTGTTTTCCATGCTTGCATCAAGCATATATAGATCGATTATCACTTTGTTTGGGAGCAAGTTGCTCACAAGGCCTTGGATGTTCGCTTCATTTCTAGTGCAAATTAGCTAACGGATATTTTTACTAAACCACTAAAATCTTCTAGATTTTCTTTCTTGAGGATCAAGCTAATGGTGCATCCTCTCCCCATTTGCTTGTGGGGTGCTGATAAGGATAGGAAGAGTCCAAATACAAGTCAGCCAAGTAACTCACAATTGAATAGATAACTATAGTTTGAACTGACCTCCTAAAAGCTCTCACTCCATATAGATTATCTCTCTGTTTCACTCTATAATGCTTATTTTGTATAGTTGTTCAACAATATTATCTGTATCTTGTAATCTGTACGCATTATACAACCTATATATATTGTTCATAATTAATTGATAGTGAGCTCATTCATAGAAATTTAGTTTTTGTTTTAGCCCCATCCCCTAAAACATTTTTTTTTTAATATTTTTTCCTCTCCTAGAGGCCCCACCCTTTGTTTCCTTTCATTTCCTTCTCTCTTGTTTCCAAATTTTTGTCCAATAGTCTTTTATGGAAATGAGTTTCTTCTAGTTGATTGTATGTATATTATATATAAATTTAGAGCAATTTTGAAAATTCCTATTTTTATTGACTCTTTCATTTGATTCTAGATCTCTCTTAGAAAAGTTTTAATTTGTAATTATGACCAATACACATTACTCAACTTTCTATTTTAATTTTGTAATTGCCTCAAAAGTTCACAAGCACCTAATTTCTTGGTGACTTCTCCGATTTTCACATTTTTTTTTTTAATTTCTATTTTAATCTAACTGATATTTAACTCGAATGCATACTAAATAACTCATTTCTTATTTTAACCTCTATCATTTTCAAATACCATACCAATGTCTAATAATTTTTTATCTCCCTTAGCCCTTTTCTTTTGCCATCTATAAAAAATGGTTAGGCATTGGTATAATATTAAAGAGTGACAGAAGTTACAAATTAAGGCCCTATTTGGCATCAATTTTAGGGATTTTCATTCTCAGAATCTTTTTATAAAAGAATGAATTCTGAGAATTTTCATACTGAAAATCACCAATCTTGTTTGGCATAGTCATTTGATTTCTGCTTCTCAAAAACATAATCACATTTGGTGCTTGGTAACAACCAATTTCTTCGAATCAATTCACTAACTGTTTGATAGATTTAAAAATATTGAGAAGAAAATATTCGAGGTGGATTTTTCATCATTTTCCCATCTTGCCACTGCATGCTTGACTAATTGGATTTACTCAAATATTCAACTATTTATATTTATCTGCCCAACGGTCAGAAGAAAAATAAGATGAATACTAAGTATGCATACTGGTTAAAAAACTAGAATCTTTAAGTAGAAAGGATTCAATACCATACTAATTAAGGGGATTTTTCATCTCTTATTTAGTAGTTCATTCATAAAATATTACACATCAGACACCCCAAATGAGGAGTGCTGACCCCACAAAATAATCCACTATTACAAACAGCCCCTGAATTGGGGCCATCATTTATGCTTTCAAAGAGTTACCTAAACCAATGCACCCAGAAAACTTAATACAATGTTTCCTCCCTTTTCTGATCAGCAATAAAGAAGTAATTCATTCTTTAAATTTAAGAAAAACATAGCAATTCTCCAACATCCTGAATTGTAAAATTTACTTTAACCTTACAAATAGATTGTTTGGTAATATTAAAAATAATAAAAGTAATGTTAAAAAGAATATTAAATAAAAATATTATAATAATTATTATTAAAAGTATTATTAAATAAATGACGCATTTCATTAGCTCTAATTAGCATGGTGTTTGGAACCGTGGCGCTTTTTAGGATTGATTTTCAAGAAAAAATGCCCATACTTCCAAGACCCGAAAAAATGCTTCTGCCACATAGGCAGTGAGTAACACTATGCTGTTTGGTAAGGTGATTTTCATCACCGTTTTTCATATATGTGCTAACAGGTAAGCACCACATAGGATATACATCAGTCAACCATTAGGGGAAAACGGTTCACCGATGCATGAAACAATTCACCGATTTTCGAGGCATGCCCGATTTTTTAATAATCGGCTAAACCATACAATGAGATACATGGCCATTTGTTGAAAGGCCTACATGGATCCAACATGGCACTGCTTTTTTGAAAAATGGCCACGGTTCCAAACATCCCCTAAAATGTGTCCGATTGCAATTAAATGCAAGACCATGTCTAAACATATTGAGACCTTTTTCCTTTAATCAAATGTTAGACGTGATGTTGTACGATTTGACGGCTCTCACGTCGCATGCATCACGTGCAAGAGTTTGGACTCGTTGCAGGAGGTGTCTGATCACTCACACCTATATAAAGGTCTCATTTCTACTTCAAGAGGTACATGCGATTGACTCTGATGCACGCGATGCGGGTAGATCGGTCTAATGGTCAACTCATTAATATTTCGAAGAACTCGGTCTAACAACGGATCTATGTGACAAATCAGCGAACACGTCTTGTAGGTTGCCAATAGTACCTTTTCTGGCTCGGCTAGTTCCTGAGGTAGGTCGCTCCTTGCTTGGAGGTCCTTTTAGATCGGCCAAGCTGGGATATTTGAGGTCAGCCCTAATGAGATGCTTCTAGCCGACCTACCGAGGTGACCTACTTACTCAACACCGAGGTATCAGTTAAAAACCACATACCGCAATGTGATTCAGAGGACCAAATTATCGATCATTAAGAAGAGACGACGTAAAGATATTTAAAGTGAAAATCAAAATTTTCAATGCAAGTGTTATCAAATGCAACCTAAAAGCCTAAAATAGCCACCTTTATTAGCAAACTTGAAATTTTCAAACAGCTTCACTACGTCCGGAACTCGAAAAAAAAACAGAAAAATAAAAGATAGAAACATAAAATAAGTTAAGACCACCTAATTAATTTCTCCAATTATCTTATCAGCTACACTCTTGATGAGGTCCCACGCAGCCATCACATGGCGCTCCTGTGTCAACGTGGCCCCCACTGCGAACCTCAACAGGTACACCCCACCTACTTTGGAATGTGTCATGTAAACTTTCCCGGTCGAGTTGACGCGTTCCAATAGCTTCCTATTCAGCAACTCGATTGAATCCGGTTCGGACCAAGCACCTCCTGGGTTGAATCGGAAACACACCAATGAAAACCGTCTGGGTGTGACGATCTCAAATCGTGGATCGGCTTTCACGAATCCTTCGAACATATTGGCCATCCCAACGTCCGTCCGGATGTGGGACTGAAGATTTGCTACACCGTAGCAACGTAGCACCAGCCATAGCCGGAGGGCGCGAAATTTCCGGCCTGTGCCTACTTGCCAGTCCTTGTAATCCACCACGTTATTGGACTCGCTGAGTTTGTTCTTCAAGTACTCAGGGTCAGTGCTCAAAGCTTTCAATAGTAAACTCGGTTGTTTCACCCACAAGCAGCAACAATCCAAGAAGGTGAGAAACCATTTGTGTGGGCTCAGACTCAATGAGTCGGCTCGTTCGATTCCATCCAAGTAGGATCGAAACTCTGGACAGATGCAAGCGCTACCTGCGTAGGCACCATCCACGTGTAACCAAACATCAAATGAGTTGGCAACCTCCGCAAGGGCTGTCAATGGATCCACGGCAGTTGTGGAAGTGGTTCCTACGGTAGCACAGAGATAAATTGGAACTAGACCAGCTGCCACGTCAGCTTCTATCGCCTCTCGGACAAGAGAAGGCGATAGAGCGAAAGCTGCATCGGCTGTCGTGGCAATCGCTCGTATGTTGCAAGGGAGAATACCAGCTATCTTGCATGCCTTTGCGTATGTAGAGTGGGTTTGATCGGAGCCGTAAACGACGAGCTTGCTGATATTCTCCTTTCCAATTCTCTCCAGCGCCCGGTCTCTAGCGGCTACGATGGTGCAGAGGATCGCCTCGCTAGTCGTCCCTTGCAGGACACCACCACCGGTGCCAGAAAACATGAATGATTTTGGTAGTTTGAGCATCTCAGCTAGCCAATCCATAACGACTATCTCCAGCTCGGTCGCCGCAGGCGACGCTAGCCAGTTAAATCCAACCGAGTTAAAGGAAGTGCACAGCATCTCCCCCAGAAAAGCCGCTGTGCTCACCGTCGCAGGGAAATAGGCAAAGAAGTTTGGGCTTAGCCAATGGGTCATGCCAGGGATTATGTCCTTTTGTACGTCCTTTAGAACCGCTTCAAAAGGTTCTGGGTTGTAAGGAGCGGTCTGTGAGAGCTGGTTTCGTAGATAACCAGGTTCGACTTGGCTAAGAACTGGGTAGCTTTCGATGCTGTTGTAGTAATCAGCGATGAAATCGACGGTCTGATGGGCTCGTTTTCGAAATTCTTCTGGGTCTAATGGCTTAAACTCACCAAGCGGAGATTCCGGGAAGCTCGTAGTGAAACTACCCATCTGAACGCAGACGGAGAAGAAGGACTATATTAGTTTCTTTTGCACAGAGAGAGAGAGAGAGAGACAGAGAGACAGAGAGATGGCGCGGGGGTGGCGACTGGCGAGAAGATGTGAATGGGGAGGCCGCGGACGTGTTTAAATAGAGATCGGAGTCATGATCGAGGACAAAATTGTAATTAAGAATGTTTGACTGGTTGCTTCTATTGCCGTCATCCTCGAGCTTGGTGGTCAATAATTCCTTAGTCCAGATCTCCTACATTTACTTCTTATACATTACTTCTCAGGGAGAAGTACCAATCAGCCCAAATCAGAATTCTCTAGCTAGCCCCAAAGTACAGGGGAATGCATCCTGACCGTGAATTGCTGCCAAATTCACGGGCAGGATGTGGTTTATAGAGGGGCAGAGGGCAATTCAGAATTCTGCATCGTGTGTTTTTGTACACTAATCATTGCACTGTTATCGAAATTCACGTAGAGTTGTATTGTTCAAAATTCTTCGGATGTAATACCCATTACGGGAATAGCCCGTGCTGAGCACGGGCATGAAAAATTGAAAATTGAAAAGAGAGAAGAGAATATTAATTTGTAGTACAGTATCATTTTATTAATTATTAAGGAGGTGTTTGAAAAATTGGTGGGCGTAGATGGTAGACTATAAAACACCTCCTTAATAAAATAAATCATTTGTATTTCATATAAAGATTATAAAAATTAATTAAAATAATGTCATAAGACTCTTAGAATGACCATTTATAATTTAGCCCAATTTTGGGTTGATCAAGAAAATATTTTCTTCTAAGCTAGGTCTAGCTCAGATCTACATCAAGCCCACACAATATGGATAATATATTTGTATAATTAATAAAAATTACTAAAATTAATAAAAGAATTAAATTTTAATAGCTTTTATTTAGTAACTATTAAAAATTAAGAAATGAATAAACATTAGTATTGATAGGATAATTAAACTTAATAATAAAAAGTAACAAATCGTTTATAACTTAACCTAACCCGATTAGATCTTTTGAATTAGGTCTAGCTCATAGATGCACCAAGCCCACACATAATGTGGACAATAGGTTGTAAATGGATCAAACTCAAATCAAATCTAGTTACATATACTGTTCGGGCGATGCTTGAGCTGGCCCAAATCGCCACTTGTCACCCTTCGTGGTTGAGTTCCTTGAGCCACGTCAGTATCGCTAGTAACAGCCATATCTCAAGGAAGCGGAGTTTTATCCGACAAGGAAACGTGTCACCGTCGAGGATGAGAAAGCCCTCCTATTTCTTCGGAAGGTAACCTCATCCCAACAACCCAGGAGTCTGAGTCCAACCACAACTCGAATACTCGGCTATATATAGGCACCTCCCACTCAAGATACAAGACTTTTGGCTTCCTACTCTCTCGAAAATCTCTTATTCCTCACCACTGACTTGAGCGTCGGAGTGCCTACCCAGGGAACACTCCTCGGGCCTTTGACTTGTTTTGTCCTTACAAACCTTGGTGTGTGGCTTCATCCTTCCACCTCGGCATGTCCGGTTGGTAGGATCATTTGACTGCTTCCTTGGTTTGGAACACCTTAGACCGAACAACACCAGACTGACACCATCTGTGGAAACCGTCAATTCCCTAACTCCTTATTGCTCACTATGAACAATCATGCCTAAGAACGCCTCTGATCGCCCTATAGCTTGCTCCCCCTCCAAGGATCACGCTTACACTACTCACAACGTATCTCCTCGCATTGAGAGACCTAGCCTTAGACAGTCAACCCTGCCTACTTCAACGCCATGTAGTAGAAGGTTGACCGCATATTAGCCATGATGGAAATTCTTGTGCAAATAGGACAGTTCCCCCAAACTGCTCACCCTACCGCGCAGGTGCCTACGATGGCCGATCTCGTCATGAAGACCCCAAAAGGTGCCCCGTGGACTAACTAAGGACATGATTGGATCAAGAACATACTCACCATCCCAGAGGACCGAACCTCAGTTGCAACTTCATAGCCAATCTCATCCCTCCGCTAGGAGCCCGACAAAGGAGTGGCTCGGCCAACAGTCACAAAGCCCCATCTTGATTGTTGAGTCCAACTTAGTCTCCAAGGATCATGCTTACACTACTCACAACGTATCTCCTCGCATTGAGAGACCTAGCCTTAGACAGTCAACCCTGCCTACTTCAACGCCATGTAGCAGAAGGTTGACCGCATATTAGCCATGATGGAAATTCTTATGCAAATAGGACAGTTCCCCCAAACTGCTCACCCTACCGCGCAGGTGCCTACGATGGCCGATCTCGTCATGAGGACCCCAAAAGGTGCCCCGTGGACTAACTAAGGACATGATTGGATCAAGAACATCCTCACCATCCCAGAGGACCGAACCTCAGTTGCAACTTCATAGCCAATCTCATCCCTCCGCTAGGAGCCCGACAAAGGAGCGGCTTGGCCAACAGTCACAAACCCCCATCTTGATTGTTGAGTCCAACTTAGTCTGCGACTAACGATTAGCGCCTAAAGTGGAGAAATCCGCCAGCACTACCCCGCTAGACCGAGATGCCAAAATAAAAAACCTATCAGAGAAGTTAAACGAGCTAGAACGTAGTCAAACAAATCGTAGTGCAGCACCACCACGCCAACAGACTGACCATTTGAACTGGGCCCCGCTAAGGGACACGTCTTCATCTAAGAAATTGTCGATGAGCTCCCCTGCTGGATGGCATCTGCCACAATTTGAGAAGTACAATGGCACCTCAGATCCCAAAGATCATCTTGAGATGTTCAAGGCCATCATGATGCCCCACGGCTCGTCCGAAGGCTTATTGTGCAATGCTTTCATTGCTACCATCCACGGAGTTGTCAGAACCTATTATGCCTCACTCTCGCCGCGGTCCATCGCCTCCTAGGAATAGTTGGAAGATTAATTCCTAGCACAATTCACAACTAGCTAGAGGCATTGGAAGACCTCGTCTAGCTTCATGCATGTGCAACAAAAAGAAGGAGAAACCCTCAGAGACTACCTGGTGAGGTTCAACGCCAAAGCTCTTCAAATCCGATGCTTAGACCAATCTATGGCGATGACGACTATCATGAACGGATTTCTCTCCTCTATGTTCAGTTTATCCCTGCAAAAGAATCCTCCATTTACTCTAACCTGAAAGAATGGAAAGATCCATCATATGGACGCCAAAAATGTTGCGGAATGGGTGGGCGAATTTCAAAAATTTCTTGCCATTCTTCCAACGGGGAATCATATTCCCTGAATTTTCCAAGATTTATCTTGAATCAAACCAAACCAGTTCTGAACCAAAAGAGAAGGGAAGGGATATACCTGATCCGGAGAAGCAGTATCTCCCAACATCGGTGTTCACGCCCAAAGAAAATCCCAAGAACTGCTCCCACTGAAGATGACACAGTGATGATGGAACAGAACCAACAGTGTTCGTCCCACGAACCAGGTTCTTTTGAAGAACTCGATGGAAGCAATGAACGCCACACACAATCAAGAACTTTTCTTGATCTTCCCTCACAGAGAACTCGAACTAGAAATAGACGGCGGCGGCTACTGGAGGATAAGACTAGAGAAGAAGATGGCGAACTGCTTTTCTTCTCTAGGGTTTCTGAGATCCTATCTCAAGAATACAGTCTAATCTGCGAAATCCCTTAGGGTTTGAATTCTTGTAATTTGAATTAGGGTTTCTCCCCTCTTTTCTTAGTGATTAAGAAACCTCCTAATCTCATTAGGAGTTATCCTAATCCAAATATGTGTTTGGATAAGGAGTCTTCCTAATCCTATCTACAGATTATATTAGCCCACTCTTGATCTTATCAGGAGGTTACCATATTCAAATCCTAATTTGAATTTGGTCTCCATGAGTGGATAGGGTTAAGACCCAATCCTTTTGGCTTGACCTAATCTCAGATCCACCCCTTTAAGTGACTGATCAAATCAGCCCAATTCGAAATGGGCTTTAGGCCCAATATGTATTAAGTGCTCAATAGACTTCCAAACTGCTGCCCGGTTGGGCTTCTTTGTATGGTGTGGGACCCAAGCATTGATCTACACATCAGCCACATGGGTTTGGCCCAGCCTTTGTTACAAGGCCTAGTTGAATTCACTGGAAAGCCCGGTGAACCCCTTGAGCCCATCACATGGACTCTATGGCCCCAACACTTACACTAAGTGGTCTCTAGGCCAAGCCATCTTATAAAAACCCAGGGACTGTGGGCAGATACAAGATTAGCCCATCAGGTATAGCTGTAAATGGCCTTACACTCAACCTCTCAGCCCATAATGATCAAACACTACCTCACAAGAGAGGACCTCTCCCTCGGCTGCAAGGAACAGTGCTGCGCTCTCTGCTCATATGGATCCCGAGAATTAAAACCATTTGCAAATATTTTGAAACTCGTACATATCTATATATCTTATATATAAGTTTTGCAAAACAAAATTTGAACGATTGAAATCAACTGCTGGAAGTTTGGTTTCCATCAGAGAGAGTGCATCCCCGATCATTACCTTTGTCCGACAAAGGGGCTGATCATGTCACTATGATCACCCACTCAGATGAATTCTCAGACTGTCCCAACATACCCAGGTTTTGACCCCCGCTAAGGATCTCACTGATTAACATATCAAAGACAGCCCAATTTGACACCTAGTGCAATATCATAATCGAGTCTAGGGGTCAGGTGTAACTTTTCAGTTTTGCCCATCAATCTCCAAGGTCCAGGGCAATACTGGAAATCTGGTCCGGTTCAAAGATTCAAGTAATCCTACACCACATGTGCCTTGGGTCTCACCCTGGCGGCTGAGACAGACCACCCCAACATTTTGCAGCACACCAGTGTCAGCCTTGACAAGATAAATCTCCCCAGACTTATCCAACGGCTATGAACATTCTAAACTAACACGAGTCTCATTAAGTGTCCAGTTTAAGGGTCTTACACAAAAACATACCACACAACATGAATCAAACATGCACTTTATTCATTTACACTAAATGTCAAAAGTACATCAAAACTTATTGGAGCTAAGGGCATACAAAACTGTCTAACAGTTCCCACTTGCACTTAGGTTCAATCTGGTACAAGCCGGAGTCCCATGCTTTTAACGTGTTTCTCAGACACTTTCTGTGTGAGTGGCTTAGGCAATGGATCTACTACATTATCCGCTGATGCTACCATTAAATCAGGACGTCCCCTCTACCAACAATCTCCCGCAGTACATGGTACTTCCTCTCGATGTGCTTTGACTTCAAGTGGGCTCGAGGCTCCTTAGCCTGGGCGATCACTCCATTGTTGTCACACAACAACGGGATGGGTGATGTGCTGGACAGAACCACTTCTAATTTGTGAATGAACTTTTTCATCCACACGGCTTCCTTGGCAGTTTCACTTGCGGCAATGTACTCGGCTTCGGTCGTGGAGTCTGCCATGGACCCTTGTTTGCTGCTTTTCTAGCAAATAGCACACGATCCTATCGTGAAAACATACCCAGATGTAGACTTTCTATCCTCTGTACCCGACTGGAAATCGACATCAATATACCCTAGAATTTGTAGTGAACTACCATCGAATACCAGACAAAACTCTTTTGTCCTTCGAATGTATTTGAGTATGTTTTTCACAGCAGTTCAATGCTCCTGCCCTGGGTTGGCCTGGAACCTTCTTACCACACTCACCACCTGAGCAATGTCAGGGCGAGTGCACAGCATGGCATACATGATGCTCTCTACGGCTGAGGCATAGGGAACGTCTTTCATGCCCTCAATCTCCTCAGAAGTCATGGGAGACATCTTCTTGGAGAGAGTGACTTCGTGCCTGAAAGGAATGTTTCCTTTCTTGGATTTCTCCATGCTGTACCTTTTGACAATTTTGTCAATGTAAGCAGCTTGGGATAATCCTATTATCCACTTTGATCTATCTCTATAGAGGCGAAAACCCAATATATAGGAGGCTTCTCCAAGATCTTTCATGGAGAACTACTGCGAAAGCCACACCTTGACCGAAGTCAACATTCCTACGTCATTCCCAATGAGTAGGATATCGTCCACATACAAAACCAAGAAGGTGACCTTATCCCCACTGGACTTCTTGTAAACACAGGGCTCATCCGGATTCTACTCAAAGTCAAACGATTTGACGGCAGAGTCAAAACGGATGTTCCAACTCCTAGAAGCTTGCTTAAGTCCTTATATGGATCTATTAAGCTTACATACCATGTGTTCCTGACCAAAAACAATGAAGCCTTGCGGCTGCTGCATGTAGATATCTTCACTAAGATCTCCATTCAGGAACACAGTTTTGACATCCATCTGCCAAATCTCATAGTCATGGTATGCTGCTACAGTTATTAGGATCCTAATGGATTTAAGCATGGCCACGGGCGAAAAGGTTTCCTCATAGTCGATGCCTTCTTTCTGAGTATACCCTTTTGCCACCAAACGAGCTTTGTAGGTCTCAATCTTGCCATCGGAGTCCTTCTTCCTCTTATAAATCCATTTGCAGCCGATTGCTTTTACCCCGGAGGGCGGATCTACTAGAGTTCAAACTCCATTAGCCTCCATCGAGTCCATCTCGGCTCTCATGGCCTCCACCCTCTTCTGGGAATCTATGTTAAACATAGCTTCCGAGTAAGTCATGAGATCCTCCTCACTAGTCAAGGCTTTCACCAGGTAACTATCCTGGTCATAACCATAACGGACTGGTGGCCTGAACACCCGGGTGGATCTTCTTGGTTGGTCACTACCTGGAACATGTGGGACACCTCCCACTGCTCCTGATCTCTCCTCATCAAGAACTATTTCCTAACGATGGGTGTCCAGGATGTAATCGGTCTCTAAGAACTGGGCATTTCGACTGTAAAACACTTTCTGCTCACTTGGGTCATAGAATAGATAACCCACCGAATCCTTTGGGTAGCCTACAAATAGGAAACGACTGGTCTTGGATTCAAACTTGTCCGCACTTGTTCTTTTAACGTGCGCAGGACAACCCCAAATCTTCAAGTGTCTAACACTTGGTTTCTTTCCGGTCCAAAGTTTGTATGGAGTTTTCAGAACCGATTTGGTTGGAACCCGATTCAGCACGTAGATAGCAGTTTCTAATGCATATCCCCAAAAGGATGTGGGTAATTTTGAGCGTGTGAGAAGTGACCAGACCATGTCTAACAATGTCCTATTCCTCCTCTCTGAAACACCGTTATGCTGTGATGTAGTAGGAGGCTCTAACTGTGATATTATCCCGTTGGCCTCCAAGTAGTCCCTGAATTCGTCAAAGAGATACTCGCCACCTCGATCTAATCGAAGGGCCTTATTTCTCTCCCTAACTATTTCTCGACTTCTTGTCTGAACTCCTTGAACTTTTCAAAGGATTCGAACTTTTGTCTCATTAGGTACACGTAACCATATCGTGAGTAATCATCGGTGAAGGTGATGAAATACATGTGTTGGTTATGAGTCCTAACACTCAGGGGACCACATACATCAATATGTATAAGGTCAAGCGTGCTTGTACATCTTTCAGGCTTACCGTTAAATGATCGTTTTGTCATCTTACCCCAGAGGCAAGGCTCACAAGTGGGAAGATCTTCTACGGTTAGAAAATCCAAAGGACCATCCTTTACCAGCCTTGTGATTAGGTCAATACCGATATGGCCAAGTCGGTAATGCCACAGACACGTGGGACTAACTATATTACGATTTCTTTTCTTGGGGATTTCGATTGACGTAGTTTCGATTAAGTTAGTTTCTAGAGAAGGATGTAGAACATAGAGACCGTTCTCCAGTTCCCTGCATGCGATGAATTTATTATTCCTTTTAATAGTAATCAAATTACTAAAATAGGCAGTATATCCATCAGCATACAATTTAGAAACAGAAATCAAATTTCTTCTTAAGTTTTGTACATAAAGACAATCCTTATGTACAATAAGTCCTTCTCTAAAGACTAATTCTATTGTTCCTATCACCGTAGCTACAACACTTGCAGAAGTCCCCAAGTAAAGTGTTACTTCCCTTTCACTCAACCTTCTGCTTACTTTGAACCCTTGTAGTGAATTACATGCATGCGTTGAAGCCCTGGAGTCAACACACCAGGACACAGAAGTAACTAACAGATTAGTCTCTATGACACAAGTTTCAAAATTACCTTTCTTAGATTCCAGGTAGGCAGAACAGTTCCTCTTCCAGTGGCCGGTCTGCTTGCAGAAGTGACAGGCATCGGATGCCTTGTCTTTCTTTTGTTTCTTAGATTTGGTGGCCTTTTTCTGGGGCTTTCTCTTTGCCCTCCTCTTCTTGCCTGATTTGCTAGTTTCAACAAGCATGGCTATCGGCTCATCCTTCCTAATCAGTTCTTCGGCTCGTTGCAACATATTGCTGAGCTCTTGAACGTTGACATTTAGCTTGTTTATGTTGTAGTTCATAATGAACGGATTGAAGGACGGAGGCAAGGAGTTAAGAATGGCGTCTATCTGTGTAACCAAATCTAGCCCGGACCCAAGGGCCTCCAGCTTGTTTATGTACCCCATCATCCGGAGACAATGGTCATGAACTTGCTGCCCCTTGGTCATCTGAACGGTCATGAACTGCCTCAGGACCTTTTTGAAAGAATGATAGGATCCATCGCATGGACACCAAAAAAAGGTTGCGGAATGGGTGGGCGAATTTCAAAAATTTCCTACCTTCTTCCAACTGGGAATCATATTCCCTAAATTTAGAATACAATATTCAAGGATCCTACTTGAACCATAATCGAACCAGATCTAAACCAAAAGTCAAGGGAGGAATTTATACTTAATCCAGAGAAGCAGTACCTCCCAAAGTTGGTGTTCACGCCCAAAGAGGACACCAAGATCCGCTCTTGCTGAAGATGACACAACAATGTATGGAACAGAACCACCAGAGTGCGTCCTACACACTGAATCCTTCACAAGAATCCTTTGGAAACACTGAGCACCGAACCTTTTCAGTTCCTTTTGCAAAATTGATATCAAGAACTAATTTCTTGATTTATTTTCTTCAAAGATCAAGTCTTTTCAGAGAATGGCGGCGGCTGGAGGAGAACTCCTGAGATGAAGATGGCGAATCTAGCTTCTTTTCTCTCTAGAATGTATATGAGATCCTATCTCAATTCATAGGAAGATTTCTTGCACAAAAACCCTAGGTTCGAATTCTGTTGTTTCTGTATTAGGGTTTCTCCTCTTTCTTCTTGATTAAGAAATCTCCTAATCCTGTTAGGAGTTATCCCAATCCAAATCAGCATTTGGATAGGGGGTGATCTTAATCCTATCTGCAGATTAGGTTAGTTAACTCCTGATCTTATCAGGAGATTACCATATTCAAATCTGATTTGAATTTGATCTCCTAGAGTGGATTAGGTTAAAGGCCCAATCCTTTTGCTAACCTTAATCTCAGATCCGCCCCTTAAGTGGGTGATCATATCAACCCAGTCCGAAATGGGCTTTTGGCCCATTAAATAATCAATGCTCAATTAGTTTCCAATCTGCTGCCCAGTTGGGCTTCTTTGTATGGCGTGAGACCCAAGCATTGATCTATACACCAACCACATGGGTTCGACCCAGCCTTTATTACAAGGCCTAGCCGAATTCACTAAGAAGCCCAGTGAACCCCTGAGCCCATCACATGAACCCTATGGGCCCAACACTTACATTAAGTGGTCCCTGGGCCAAGCCATCTTATAAAAACCCAGGGACTGTGGGCAGGTGAAAGATTAGCCCATCAGGTATTATCCCAAATGGCCTTACACTTAACCTCTCAGCCCATAATGATCAAGCACTGCCCGACAAGAGATGACCTCTCCCTCGGCTGCAAGGAACAGTGCTGCACTCTCTACTCACATGGATCTCGGGAATGAAAACCATTTGCAAACATTTTGAAACCATACTTAAATATATATCATATATATAAATTTTGCAAAACAAAATTCCAACGATTGAAATCAACTGTCGGTAGTTTGGTTTCCATCAGAGAGAGTGCATTCCCGATCATTACCTTTGTCCGACAAAGGGGCTGATCCTGTCACTATGATCACCCACTCAGATGAAATCTTAGACTGCCCCAACATGCCCAGGTTTTGACCCCCGCTAAGGATCTCATTGATTGGCATATCAAAGACAGCCCAATCTGATACCTAGTGAAGTATCATAATCGAGTTTAGGGTCAAGTGTAACTTTCCAGTTTTGCCCATCGATAGGTCTAGGGCAATACTGGAAATCTGGTCCGGTTCAAGGATTCGAGTAATCCCATACTGCACGTGCCTTGGGTCTTACCCTGGTGGCCAAGACAGGCCATCCCAACACTTGGCGGCACACCAGTATCAGCCTTGGCAGGATAAATCTCCCCAGACTTATCCAACGGCTGTGAACATTTAAAACTAACACAAGTCTCATTAAGTGTCCAGTTTTAGGGTCTTACACAGAATCAAACGAAACAACATGAATCAAACATGCACTTTATTAATTTACACTAAATGTCAAAAGTACATCAAATCAGATTGAAGCTAAGGGCATACAAAACTTGTAACAGCTCCCACTTGCACTTAGGTCCAATCTGGTACAAGCCGGAGTCCCATACTTTCCACGTGTTTCTCAAACACCTTCTGTGTCAATGGCTTAGTTAATGGGTCTGCCACATTATCCGCTGATGCTACCTTCTGAATTAGGACGTCCCCTCTACCAACGATCTCCCACAGTACGTGGTACTTCCTCTCGATGTGCTTTGACTTCGAGTGGGCCCTAGGCTCTTTAGCCTGGGCGATCGCTCCATTGTTGTCACACAACAACGGGATGGGTGATGTGCTGGACGGAATCACTCCCAATTCATGAACGAATTTCTTCATCCACACAGCTTCCTTGGCAGCTTCAGGTACGAATAGCCCAATAAATCAAGATACGAATAGCCCAATAAATCTGCATCTCGATCTCCAGGTACGAATAGCGCAATAAATCAAGAAATAAATAAAGAACAATTCAAAATTAATTGCAGATTTATAAAATTAATTTCAAATCAATCGCCCCACATCCAAAAACAATTTTTTGGAAATAAAAACAATCTGCGCAAATTCGGGTAGAACACCTTCTGCCCATTTGCGCAGGTTCAGATATGATTTTATTTGATTCAAGATTCGAACCTGTGGCTCTGATACCACTGAAAGATTGGTAAGATCCATCATATGGATGCCAAAAAGGTTACGGAATGGGTGGGCGAATTTCAAAAATTTCTTGCCATTATCTCCCAACGTCGGTGTTCATGCCCAAAGAAAATCCCAAGAACTGCTCCCACTGAAGATGACACAGTGATGATGGAACAGAACCAGCAGTGTTCGTCCCACGAACTATGTTCTTCTGATGAACTCGATGGAAGCAGTGAGCGCCACACACAATCAAGAACTTTTCTTGATCTTCCCTCACAGAGAACTCGAACTGGCAGTAGATGGCGGCGGCTACTGGAGAAGAAGACTAGAGAAGAAGATGGCAAACTGCTTTTCTTCTCTAGGGTTTCTGAGATCCTATCTCAAGAATGCAGTCTAATCTACGAAATCCCTTAGGGTTCGAATTCTTGTAATTCGAATTAGGGTTTCTCCCCTCTTTTCATAGTGATTAAGAAACCTCCTAATCTCATTAGGAGTTATCCTAATCCAAATCTGTATTTGGATAAGGAGTCTTCTTAATCCTATTTGCAGATTAGATTAGCCCACTCCTGATCTTATCAGGAGGTTACCATATTCAAATCCTAATTTGAATTTGGTCTCCATGAATGGATAGGGTTAAGACACAATCCTTTTGGCTTGATCTAATCTTAGATCCACCCCTTTAAGTGACTGATCAAATCAGCCCAGTTCAAAATGGGCTTTAGGCCCAATTTGTATTAAGTGCTCGATAGGCTTCCAAATTGCTGCCCAGTTGGGCTTCTTTGTATGGCATGGGACCCAAGCATTGATCTACACATCAACCACATGGGTTCGGCCTAGCCTTTGTTACAAGGCCTAGCCGAATTCACTGGAAAGCCCAGTGAACCCCTTGATCCCATCACATGGACTCTATGGGCCCAACACTTACACTAAGTGGTCCCTGGGCCAAGCCATCTTATAAAAACCCAGGGATTGTGGGCAGATGCAAGATTAGCCCATCAGGTATAACCCGGAATGGCCTTACACTCAACCTCTCAGCCCATAATGATCAAACACTACCCGACAAGAGAGGACCTCTCCCTCAGCTGCAAGGAACAGTGCTGCACTCTCTACTCACATGGATCTCGGGAATTAAAACCATTTGCAAACATTTTGAAACCATACTTAAATATATATCATATATATAAATTTTGCAAAACAAAATTCCAACGATTGAAATCAACTGTCGGTAGTTTGGTTTCCATCAGTGAGAGTGCATTCCCGATCATTACCTTTGTCCGACAAAGGGGCTGATCCTGTCACTATGATCACCCACTCAGATGAAATCTCAGACTGCCCCAACATGCCCAGGTTTTGACCCCCGCTAAGGATCTCATTGATTGGCATATCAAAGACAACACAATCCGATACCTAGTGAAGTATCATAATCGAGTTTAGGGTCAGGTGTAACTTTCCAGTTTTGCCCATCAATCTCCAAGGTCCAGTGCAATACTGGAAATCTAGTCCGGTTCAAAGATTCAAGTAATCCTTCACCACATGTGCCTTGGGTCTCACCCTGGCGGCTGAGACAGGCCACCCCAACATTTGGCAGCACACCAGTGTCGGCCTTGGCAGGATAAATCTCCCCAGAGTTATCCAACGACTGTGAACATTCTAAGCTAACACGAGTCTCATTAAGTGTCCAGTTTAAGGGTCTTACATAGAAACATACCACACAACATGAATCAAACACGCACTTTATTCATTTACACTAAATGTCAAAAGTACATCAAAACTTATTGGAGCTAAGGGCATACAAAACTGTCTAACCTGACCGTGCTCATGAAACATGTGTAGAAGTACATAAATGCCAAAGAAGCCTAGGTGTTGTGTAAAAAGGAGGAAGACCACCACGGTTGGAAGAGGAGAGACCACAACAACCAGAGGTCAAATCGAGACAACAAAAGGCAGGACCGCCAAGCTGATTGCAGGCCAAAGACCTTACCATCGTCATACCACAACTTTACCTTGCCAAATGTGCCGTGAGTCGAGATACTAATGCATATCAAAGATCGTAACTTCTTCAGATGGCCCGGGAAGATGAAGTCCCAAAGCAACAAGAGGAGCCAGAATAAGTACTGTGATTTTCATCGGGACCACAACCATGAGGCGGAGAACTACCACGACCTTTGCCATCATCTAGAAGACCTTGTCCAATGTGGATATCTCAACGAGCTTGTAAGCAATGATGAAAGGAAGCCTAAGAAAGAGCAAGGTCGCGTTGAAGCACTCGCAACCCAAGCCCCTCCAATCGGGGTCATCACCGTCATCTCAGGTAGGGTGGCCTCGAGAGGAGAAAGTAGCTTGGCCCGGAAGATCGATGCTTGACTATAGACTGACGATAGGGATGAGCTCCATATACAGAGCGACCAACCCATATAGGACTTCAAAGGAAGGTCGATTCCAAACAGTCAGAATGACTTCAAGCTCTAACGACAACCAGGCGTTTTTGTATAAACCCGAGTTAAATAAAGAGTTCCTTCTTCAAACACAAACAAAAAGACACCCACACTGTCCGACCGAATTCTAATGGCCTAGGAACATAGATCACTATTGCACACATGTACACCAACCTCGGTGCGACAACCACCTCATCGAAGACTCAACTGACCTCAAACAGTCGAGGCCCGATAGATGCACACGGAAGACCCGATCGACCATAAACGGTCGAGGCCCAAACAAGCCCTCAACGGGTATCACGGGAACGATGCCCCTGCCACATAAGGCAAGAGGGAAGCCGCCTGACCAGGTGCCATAGACTCGGAATCGGGGCAGAGCTAGCCGTGAACCACAACCAACCCAATCAAAGAATGTGAGCTCTCCAATACCAGGTGCCACTGAGCTCCCTAGCAACATTGAGAGCTTGGAAGCACCTCGCCCAACATAAGACCAAGGCCACATAGCCAAAGTATGCGACCTCGACCATCAAGCATCAATCTCGAGACCTCAAACAACATAAAACTGAGGCCATCAAGCCAAGAAGTTTGCGCCCTCGGCCAATGCGACCTGAAGAGCAGCACCTCGGTTGGGCAAGCGAGATACAATAAACATGCAAGGCGAAGAGTAAGACTTAAGCGAAAGTGCCATTCATTTACCTATAACTTTGTTAAACAATAATCTCGGCATCCTGATCCTTACACAAAAAAGTGCAGCACAACATGGAAAGCACGACGTACCGAGCTAGAAAACAAAAAGAGGGAACTAGCAAAGCTTGATGGTCAACTCTCCGCCGGGGGGTCTTCAAATCAAAACTAGTCATCTCGCCACCACGGCCTCGGTCACACTGGCAGCCTCCTGAGATAGCTCCACATACACCCTTGCCACTTATGGGAAGAGGGCAGTTATCAAACTCCGTGCTCGAAGTCAGACCCACAAGAGACTCCCGAGCAGCCGTCTGCCCCAAGGTCAAGACTAAGCCAGCTGACGACCACAGCCAACCTGAACATCGAAGCCACGAAGACCAAGTGCAACCAAGCCCCCAATAACAATGAACAAGGGCTTGGAAGAACTTAAGTGAAAGTGGCATTCATTTACCTATAACTTTGTTACACAATAATCTTTGCATCTTGAGCTGCACCCAAAAAAAGTGCAGCACAACATGGAAAGCACGACATACCGAGCTAGAAAACAAAAAGAGGGAACTAGCAAAGCTTGATGGTCAACTCTTTGTCGGGGGGTCTTCAGCCCGAAACTGGTCATGCCACCACGGCCCCAGTCACACTAGCGGCCTCCTAAGATGGCTTTTCGGTTCCAAAAGGGCCGAACTCCCACACATGCCCTTGCCACTTATGGGAAGAGGGCGGTTATCAAACTCCGTGCTCGGAGTTAGATCCACAAGAGATTCCCGAGCACCCGTCTGCCCCAAGGCCAAGACCGAGCCAGCTAATGACCACAACCAGCCCGAACATCGAAGCCACAAAGACCAACTGCAACCAAGGCCCCAATAACAATGAACAAGGGCTTGGAAGCACTTCGGCCAGCACATCTGAGCCCCCAGTAACCTCTCCAAGCTCCTTGTAGCGACGCACGAGGGCTCAAAATCCTCTTTGGTCAACATAGTCTGAAGTAAAACATCTTAAAACATGGATATGCACACAAAGTACGTTGACGAGCAAAGAAGGGCTCGGCATACCGAGCCAAGTACCAAAAATAGAAGAAGAAGAATTTCTTTTCTGCTCGGCAAACCGAGTTGAGTACCAACAAAAAAAAAAGAAAAATGTCAAGGGTGAGGCCATCACTCTACGGCAGTCTCGTGAGCGCGTCACCTTCTTTTCTATATATAATAAAAAGTAAAATAAAAGAATAAAAATTTAAGGTTTAATTTCCCTAATCATCATCCTCACCCCCAACCTCACCTGGTAGAGTGGAATTGAGCTTGAGCATATTAACATTTTGATTTGAATAAAATTCAAACTCAAACCTTTGTCTTCTCTACAAAGCCAAGCTTGAATAGTCTAATATTCAGCTCGGCTCAACTCATTAAAACATGAGACCACTTCATAGCAGGTTCTACACATGAGAACTTTGCATGTGTAGATTTCAATTCTTGAGAAGAGAACGTTTATCCGTACATACGACCATTTCATTTTAATAATAAAAGAATACTAACGGGCCTTATGTAATGCATAGAAAAAAGATGTTAAGGTTTATTGGGCTTAAAACTAGCTTGTTGCTCTATGGGGCTATACAACCTAAGGGTAGGGATGACAATTTCTCCCATCTTTGTCGAGTATCTGGCATTCCCGATTAAGTGGGGGTGGGGATGGAGACTATCTTAGTGGGGATAGGGTGAGGATGGGATTAATAGGAATACCCAATTTCTTTGATAAAGCCCGTACATCACATGAGTCCCGACTAGTTGGTGTACATATTGGCCAGTCATCACTGTACCAATTTATCAATATAAAGATAAATATGAGATAAGATTAATTCACAAAAGCAAAAGAAACAAATACTGTTCAATTTAGTGTTGCTCCCACATCCTAGTCCCTAAGATGGGCTACATTGTCCTGATTTTAATTCAAATTGACGTTTGTGCCCGTTGTATTATTTTTAATAAAATGTAATTAAAAGTGGAGTTAAAAATTTTCATGTGTAGGTATGCGGTAGAATTAAAATTTTTGAAAAGGGTTTCAGTGAGATTTTTCCTAGATATTAATTTATATTATTATTAAGTTGCTAATTAAATTTCTAGATTTCAAAAGCTTAGTAATTGTTATTTAGTTTTCATTTATATTATGTAATTTTTAAATAATTTCCAATTAACTAACTAATTTGTATAATTAAATTTTATTTTTATCAATTAAAGTAATTTTAATTAACTAATAAATTTAAAATAAATGATGTTACTTTTGTGTATTTTATCTACTTTATTATAATCAATATTTTTATTTATAATATAATACTTGTTGTTATTTATGATTTCACAGCTTGACTTGTTTGCCTCAAGTGGTTTAAGCGCTGACCTACCTTTTCCCTTGATTAAAGGCATCCCAATTATATTTAGTTAACCGATTTAATGTGTTTTATTAACCCACTTAGCCAAGATGGTTGAACCACTTAAAAGCGGAAGCAATATATATTCAACAAATTTTACTGAATAGTTTGATCCAAGTAGTTTAAACTTTAAACCGCTAACCATCAAAATCGTTATATTCTAGATGTCAGAGAAAACCCTAGATCCTTAGCCTCTCTTTTATGATTCTTCTCTTCTTTCGTAACTTGACACTTGTCAAGGGCTAACCCGCCTCTCTCCTCAGTTCTCTTACGTCTCTCCCCTCCCGGTATTTTTTTTTTTCGCTTCATTTCTCTCCCGGTATTCACTATTCAGAAAAGGCAAGTAAAAGTTTTTAAAAAGTACAAGGACTTAAATGTAAAAAAAACCGGCATATCTCAAAAAGTCGGATCCCATGTGAAATCTGCTATAAATTATTGTCAGAGTCTAGATTGCTCGAAGACAAAATCATGGGCACTGGGATAAGTTGCCCAGCCTGTCCATGATTATATCACCAACTCATATATATGGAATATTATATCCCATGGTGTTTTTTTTTTTGGATAGTTTTAATGCATGTGAAAACCGATAAGATTTTCTTTGAACCTTTTTGTTGTATAAATTCTCTTTAACTTTAATTTGGGCTACAAAATGAAAAAAGAGAATGTCGGATTGGTTTCATTCAGAACCGCTTAAATCAACCTCAATTGCACCCATTTTCAATTCGGTTTTTTATTAATCTCATGTGGTTTTGATTGACATATGAATCAACCTGAGATGGTCAATTTGATTGAAAAAAAAAAAAGGTAAAATAATCAAATTGATAAGTGTACAACCTAATAAGGAAAAGAGAGGGAGAACATTTATTATTAGGTGTATTTTATTTATCTATTTTTAAATGTCGATATAGAAATAAGAAAGGAAGAGTAGGGTAGATTAATTAGAAGCAAGCTATTGATCTTGGTTTTCAAAATCGGATTGGATTGGATGGTCGGACCGGAAAAACTAGGAACCGGTCAAGTGATTGGTTCCATTTTACCTCAGAATCGTTATTTTGTCAAAAACTATTGATTTGGTCAGCAAATTGTTGACTTGGGCAATCGAACCATTCAATGATTTGACCATTTTTTTTTTGCCGTTTGACTCGGGAACTGGACCCCTGACCAGTTCATTGTCCAGTTCGATTTTAAAAGCCTTGCTATTGCTTATCCTTTCTAACTTGGAACGTTAAAATCTCAATTCAGGTTAAATTCAAATTAAGCTTCGAGTTGAATTCGAGGCTAATGTATAGATTCATTTGCTAATCAAGTAAAACATAACATAGCATGATACTTGGGTCGTAAAACTAGCAAGGCTAATTGGGCTTATATATAAAATATTTTTTAATTTTCTCTATGTATAATAAGAAATAAAATAAAACAATAAAAATTTAAGGTTTAATTTCCTTAATCAGCATC
Organism: Nelumbo nucifera; assembly: GCF_055504915.1. NCBI lineage: Eukaryota > Viridiplantae > Streptophyta > Magnoliopsida > Proteales > Nelumbonaceae > Nelumbo > Nelumbo nucifera. Next base: position 138,290,964 of record NC_142649.1, on the reverse strand, counting down.
CTCACCCCAACCTCACCTGGTAGAGTGGAATTGAGCTTTAGCATTTGAGATTTTGAGTTGAATAAAATTCAAACTCAAACCTTTGTCTTCTCTACAAAGGAAAGCTTGAATAGTATAATATTCAGCTTGGCTCAACTCATTTCCACCCTAGAGGGAGAAAGGTAGTCGTGAAAGAGAGAACATTTATTAATAGGTAGGATGTTAGTACTATTTGTTAGTTAAAACATGAGACCACTTCATAGCATGCTCTACACATGAGAACTTTGCATCTGTAGATTTCAATTCTTGAAAAGAGAGAGCCCACATCCGTATAACCATTTTATTTTAAGAATAAAAGAATACTAATGGGCCCTGTGATGCATGGAAGAAAGATGTTTAGGGTTTATTGGGCTTATAACTTGTTGTTTTATGGGGTTATACAACCTAAGGGTATGGATGACAATTTTCCCCATCCCCGTCGAGTATCTGGCATCCCCGATTAGGTGGGGGTGGGGATGGAGACTGCCTTAGTGGGGATAGGGTGGGGATGGGATTAATAGGAATACCCAATTGGAGACCATGATAGGGATAGGGAGTGAAGTCCACACCTTGCACCGATGGGGAATCTGTTTGAAAGCAAGCTTTTAATTTTAAATAAATACATTTTTGAAAGCAGGTTTTTAATTTAAAAATTTGGGGATTCAAGTCCCCGATGGGGAATCTGTTTGCATTGGGGATCAGAGATGTAGGATATTTTTTTTTTTTTTCGATAGGGATTGGGGTCAAAGACAAGAACAAAAATTTAAAACTCGAGGTTAGGATGTGGAGTATGACCCCTGCTCTGAACCCGCCCATTGCTATTCCTACCCGGGGGGTCATCCCCCAAACCCATAATATAGTTCCAATAATTATGTTAATTATAAATGTAATATCCAATACTTATCAAAATTATTAAAAATTTTCAATTATTTATTTGAATAATTGGAAGTTTTATAATTTATTACCAAAATCAGAATTTTTTACTGATTAAATTAAATCACTAATTATTGCTAAAAAATATAATAAATATCAAAATTACTGAAAATGTAAAAAACATATTTATATATATTTAAATTAATTTCCACTAAAAACAAATTACTGAAAATTTTTAATTATTATCTGATAATATCATTAAATATTAATAAATTTACCAAAAGCACCGAAAATATCAATAACTACTTATTGCTAAAAAATTATTGATAATATCAAAATTACTGAAAGTGTAAAAAAATAAATTTATATTTATTGAAATAAAATTTCAATGAAAAGCTTTCAATAAATTTTAATTATTAAATTTGTATTTATTACTAATTTAATTAATTATCAAATTTCGGTAATTATTTATTTCAATAGTTAATTTTTAAAAATTATGAAATTAAATTACCAAAATCAGTAATTTTCAGCATATAATTTTTAATAGTTAAATCTTCCAATTTACCAAAATTACAAAAAATTATTAGGTGTTGACATTTACTGAATAATATTCAATAATATTAGTAATTATTGAAAATATAAAAATATTTCATAAATTAATTTAACTACCCAATTAATTTAACCACATTTTCTGGTTTTTAGATGATTTATTGGGATGTAATATAGATTAAGAGGTGTTTTAGGAGGAATTTTAGGTGGGAGAGATAGTTCTGGAGAAATTTTAGGAAGGGGGTTGGCTAGTGATTGGGAACAAAAGGGATGATTGTCCTAAGGACATGGCAATACCATGGGCTTCTAGAGGGAATCTTGCACCCCTCTAGAATTACTCGGTTGGGGTAACCGAACAAAGAAAGGCCATTTGACGTGGCATACATTACTTTAGTGCATATATAAATAAGATAGGATCCACATTCAGGAATTTTCATTTGTGATAAACACCGCATGGAGAACAAATTAGATGAACTTGGTAGCTGTTTTATAGGGGTGCAAGTTGGGCGGGTTGGGTTGGGCTTATGGTCATCCCGAGCTTGGTCCTATAATTTGGGTTTAAGGCCCAAGACCAAGGTCAAGCTCTATCTTCCCAACCCGAGCCCAGACCACATTGTAATTTGATGCATTTGGGTTGGGCTCGGGTTGGTCAATGAATCCACTCTAAAATTATGCACAACATGTGTGTATTTATGCAAATATATAGACATGCATTTATGTGTATATGCAAATATGTATGCAAAATTTACATACATACATATGTATCTATGAATGTGTATAGTTGGTTAAGGCTCAGGCTACCTAAGGGTTAAGCTTGGGCCTGGCTTGAAAAATAAAAAGCCTAATGTTTTGAGCCCGAGCCTAGCTTGAGGACCAAAAATCCAGGCCTAGACCATGTAAAATTTTGGGCTAGGCCAATTCAGGCTCGGGTTGGGCCCACCCAAGTTGCACCCATACTGTTTTACGAGTTGTGGGAGTTAGTAGTATATGGTCTATAATACTCAATCTCTCACTTCGCATTTATGACTGGTATGGAGCATAATGATTGGCCCCACAGCCTGTAAAACAACTATCAAGTTCAACTAATTTGCATCATCACCCTCATGACCCCTTCTCCAATAACAGTCACTCATATTTACTTTCTGAATCTACCATCGATTAATACAAATATATAGGTGCATAGCCTTATATTTTGTATTTCTAAACCTGTTTTATCACTTCACATATATTTGTATTTGTACTCTTTCTAAGGCTCAATTTGGAAAAAGTACAAAAACATAAAAATAGTACAAAATACAAAGTTTTGCATATTATATATATTTGTATTTGTACTCTTTTCAAACTGAGCCTTATATTTAGAATGCAAAACCTTATATTTTGTTATATTTATACTGTACATAATTGTATTTGTATTCTTTTCAAACTAAGTCTTAGGAAATACGAATTAATGCAAATAAAATTATGATGCAATCAAACACAGCCTTAGTAAAAAGCTAATAGCCCAAAAAACATAAAACTGGAAGGATTTTGACCGAATCCAGATTTTTTCACGACATCCCATATTATTGCGGAACCAGATCTAGTAGGTACAATTGTGAAAAATGGGTTTTAATTTTTTCAAAAGTATAATAAACACACTCCCAAGTATTTTAAGAAACAAGGGTCAGAAAAATTTTAAATATTTCATTAAACGTGCTTATAATATTGTACCTATTCAAACCCATTATTGCACGTAAGAGATTAGAGAGATTGTGACATAGATGCGAGGAGCTTGGATCTCCTACCTTACAGGCGTGCATTGAAAATATATTAATTGCACGTTCTGGGTAAAATATAGTTAAATGGATGCCAACTTGCATTTCTTTTTTATCCTACAACTTGCAACTATATGACAAAATGTATAAAATCAATTGCCAAGATAATAGCTATTTGTGGCTAAACGAATGAGTGGACGTGTAGGACAAAATGTAATTAAATGAATTGCCAGAGCGATTAGGTAGTTGTGGTTAAAACGAATGAATGAAGTAGCTATGATCTCAATCCACCAGGTTGCGAGTTGATTTTTCTTCTTTTTGATGTTTTGGGTCACATGGGGCTAGGGTGTCAAATTCTCAATGGATCTCCTTTGATTTGGACACGTCCAAATCAAAGTCAATTTGAATGGGTTAGACAGATCAATAATACATATTGAACTGAACCTGATTCATCAGTAATGATCTATATTGGACTAAGTCAGATTGAACCAGGTCAATGGATCAGATTTGTATTGGACTCAATTTAAATTAAAACCAATTTTAACAGATTGGACAGTTTAGAGTTTAGACATTGAATTAGACCAGTCTAGAATAGTCTAAAGTAGGGGTGAGCATAGGCCGGTTTGGCTCGGTTTCATAGAAGAAACTGGAACCTATCCTGTAAGGGTCAGTTCCAGGTTTTTGAAACTGGAACCTACCTTGTGAAACTTGATTCCAGAGTCACTTCTAGCCTTGGTGGTTCTGCGGTCACCTGTACTTTCTTTACTCTCCCCCTTCACAAATGAAAAGCATGTTCTTTAGAAATTTGATTTTTAATAAATATAATATATAGTTTAAACTTATATGATCTTTATTGATTAAATTGGATAACTTAATATGTAGATTATCATTACATGGTTAAAAAATTATAAACTGAATTTAAATTTTGTAAATATTACCTTTTATACTATTTATTATACACATTCAAAAAATATTCTGGGGTTCAAATCTTCACTACTTATTGTACACATTCAAAAAATATTACCTTTGTAACCATGAATGCTTGGGTTCAAATCTTATCATCCCAAAAAATATTCTGGGGTTTATTTCAAGGCATATTCGGTTTCAAGGCAGGTTCCAACAAGGTCAGTTCCACCAAGGCCAACTAAGGCCATGTCATCAGATTGGTTCGGATATGATAAACCCCTAGACCCTAAAACTGGCCTGGGTGGGGGTTGGTTCCAAGAATTTGAAACTATACCCTACCCTGTAATAGATTGGATAGGGTTTATTTAAGGCCAATTCAAGATCAATTACATTCAATTTTAGATAGAACCTATTAGGGCTGTTCACGGGTCGGGTTGGGTCGGTTTATTGGGGTTTTCCCAACCGACCCGACCTGGTCGGGTTACTTGAGATGGAAACCGAAACCGACTCAGTGTTAAGCAAAACCGACCTGGTCAGTTTGAGTCGTTTTGGGTCAGTTTCGGTTTTGCTCCTGTACAAAAAGGACATAGAAGCCTAGAACGAAATATCTATTCTGAAAACTGAAAACTGAAAACTGAAAAACTGAAGTTTTTAAGATATTTTCTGGAAATATATTTAAAACTGAAATATGTATTTTAAAAAAAATATATATATATATATATAAACAAAAATATACATACAAATATATTGGAATATATATTTTTTGGAAATATATATCTCACATATTTCAGAATATATATTTTTTAGATATAGATTTTTTTCAGATATTTCGGCTTTTATGCAAAACCGAAATATCTTTAATTAACAGTTTTAAATATAAAATATATTTAAATTAAAACCGAAATATATATTTAAGTAGATTAGGTTTTTCATACAAAACTGAAGTTTTTTGTGCAAATATATCATCATTAACCGGATTTTTTTTCAAAGCTTAAACTTAAACAAAACACAAATAAAATATATCAACTTGTAACATGCATTAAATTAAAAAAATTAAATAAGAAAAACTAACCTTTGAATGACTAAAGTTGAGACTTTGAGAATGAGAATTGAGCTTGAGTTGAGAGAATGAGAACTTTGAGAAAATGGGAGTTGGGAGAGCCAAGTTCAAATGATGTCTTGAAGTTGAGACTTGAGAACTTGAAATTTTAAATTTTTTATTCTTGAGTTGAGAGTCAAATTGTATTAGAGAATAGAGATTGTGCTTGAGTTGAGGGGCTAAGGGGGGCGGACCAAGTTAGAATTAGAATAGAAGACAAAAGTTATCAAGAAAATAGAAAGTCAAACTGTTTTATTAGAAAGAAGGCTGAAATTTGTATATTTCAATAAACTTTCTAAGTTCTAATCTAAGTAAAAAAGGACACCTAATTCTAATTGTAATTGCCTAATTGGTTGCCTATTTGGTGTAAAAGACTATAGAAACTAGGATAGAGACAACTTAGTTAAGTAGGAACTAGAAGACTAGGTTATGTTGTAATTAGGAATTAGGATAGAGGCAACTTAGTTAAGTAGGAACTAAGTCAGTTCGGTTCGGGTCGGTTTCGGTTTTCACACAAGAAAACCGAAACCGACCCGAACCATCGGTTTATAAATTTATACAACCCGAAACCGACCGGTACTTATGAAAACCCAGCCAACTCGGGTTGGATCGGTCCGAATTGGTCAGTTTGATCGGGTTGGGCCTTTTTATGAACAGCCCTAAAACCTATCCATTTACTCACCCCTAATCTAAGTATTTATTAAATTAGATTGAATCTGATCTATCTATAATGAACTCATATTGGACCGGATCTGATTAGACCAATATCCTGTGAATTGAAAGCTCCACATGGGATCACACACCGCGAATCCTAACCTCACCACAAATTGGAGAGGGGAGCGTGCCTTAAAAATAATAAATAAATTTGACTAATAATCAGTGGAATGGGAGTTGAGAGGCGAACCTTCACCACTCTCAGCATCTATCTATATACAAATGTCAGATCGGATTTTTCATTGATTTTGTCACATGACAATCAAAACGACAAGAATGCTGAATGCCAACCGAGTCTCGGGCCAATGAAAAGCCCATATAAATTAAAAGACGAAATAGAAGTAGGAAATAAGGTTATCCTTCATATATATGCAAACCAGACTGATTGATGGAAATATCCAAATGGTTAGGATTAGAGTGAAACAATGGAAAATCGACTTAATTATTAACTTTTCTTTTCAGCTTCTATGATGAAATAATGAGAACTTCCTCTTCATTTGGAGAATTTTCTATCCAAATTCCAAAATGTTTATGTATGAGTTATGGAGTGCTAACTAAGAGTGGATTATTTACTACATGCATGTATCATATCAGAAAATAAAAATTTGGCCTTTCACGTATTTTGGATTAAATATAAAAATGCCTCTCTCTCTCTCCTTATTAGTTTTAATATACCATTTTAATTTGCTCAACAAGTAGTCTGATGAGCCTCTTTCTTTCCATCTTTCATGTACGAACATTTCTAGCTAGTATAATTTATTAACGACATCTATTTTGTTTACATAAAGGAAAGAAAACCTGACCAACCAAGTTTGATTCCTCCACATTTTAACTGAACAACAACAATCCAATCATAACAACTACTAATGATGTGCGATCTGGTCATTCCCTGTTGGAGGGCAGTTCTGACGTTGGTCTGCTATGTGGCCGGTTCGAACTACAAGGTAAGAAGATCAGAGCTCCCAGAGTGTTTTACCTGGTGTTGACACTTCGATGCATAAGTTAGCGAAGGAGGTTTTTGAGAGAATTGATAGTTTAAAGAATAGTAGATTGCAAGATCCATATCGCACGTACCTTGTGAGGCTGAAGGCGAAGCCTTTATATTAGGGGTGTCCATGAAGAACCGAACCGAGAAAACCGAACCGTAAAATGCGGTTAACCGAACTAGTCGGTTCGGTTTCGGTTTGGAATTTTTGAAAAACCGAAGGACCGGTTCAATTTTTGGTTAACCTATAAAAAACCGATGGTTAACCAAACCGATCGGTATATATATTTATATGTATATTTTATATATATTTTTAATATATGTCACATATTTTCTATGTATTTTATATAAATATATATTCGTTATATATAAATATATACTTATATTATATTTATAATGATCTATTTACAAATATATTATATATTTTTAAAATATTTATAATATATTATATATCATTTATTATTTATAATATAATATTATACATATATTTATAATATATATTATAAATATAAAAAACTGAAAAACTAAAGAACCGAACTGGTCAAAAACCGAAACCGGCAGACTGGTTAACTGGTGGTACCGGTTCGGTTTTGATTTGGCCAAATGAAAAAACTAGTACCACCAGTTCAGTTTACAAAAAAGGGGCCATGGTTTAGTTAACCAAACCGTGGACACCCCTACTTTATATAGGCGAGCCACCGTAGGCCTCATGATGCGTGTCCGAGATCACCGACTCGTCTAACCCGAAGTCAGTTCTGCACCTGAAGCTAGACTCCGAGTAAGCTAATAAGAATTATCCAGGTCCATCTAATTTGGGTGGGATGAAGATAAGGTCTGTTGGCATGAGGCGTGATCCTGAGGAGATCGGAGACAGTTGGCTCGCTTCAAGAAGGATACTACGTGGCACCTCAGCATGTCGGTGATGTGGTGAGCTATTCTGGCCCCGGTCTTGGTTGAGTGACCCTAGGGTACCCGAGGTGACTAGGACCGTTGAGGTATCCGAGGATTCTGAAGTGTCATCAAATCAATGGGTCGCTCCATGTGTCATCATGCCATTGGTCGGGCCGAATTACCCCTCATTAGTTGCCCCCAATCCCGAGCCTGACATAGTCAACTCGAGGCGGGAGTTTCAACGAGCTGAATGGATTTGGCCCGGTCTCTAGTTCAACCGAGGTCCAACCAATGGTTTGAACTCGATCAACTCAACCAGCTCGACCATAAGGGGCGGGGTCGTGTCTCGGGCACGCACGGACGTCACGTGAACTATAAACTCCACGGACACCAAAAGTGCGTTCAACCAAATTCAGCCTCAGAATACGAACAGTTGCACCCCTAGGAGCCGTTGGATTCATTTAATCTGGACCGTTCGTGGTCGGTTAAGGCAGCTATAAATAGGGCCCTTGGGGGCCCATTTACTTCGTCCCATTTTGAGCTCTCATGGATTTGGAGGTCTCGGAGTGTGTTGTCATCGGTGTCGTCAATTCGGTTGATGAGGTCAGTCTTTCTTTCTAGGTGAGTCATTCTTCCTTCTTCATTTCAATTCCTTTGTGCTTTCATTCCTTTTAGTATGTCTAGTAGTGAGCCTAGTGGGGAGAGGGTTCAGTCTGGTCTAGCCGAGGAGGGGACCTCGGACTGAGACCGACGAGGTTCCCATAAAAGGGCCTTATCTTCTTGCTGGCTAGTTAGGGCTAGAGTGCCGAACCACTTCGGTCCCACCAAGCTGTCTGCCGAGGACGTCTACAATATGGCAGCCCAGTATAGATTTCCAATCTGCCTTTCCTTGGGAGAACAACGAGGGCGAGGTAGCTATCTTCAAGGAGGCTTTGAAAGCAGGTCTCCGATTTCCGCTCCACCCCTTCATTCCCGAGGTGTTGAACTACTACGACGTCACCCTCGATCAACTGCACCCAAACTCTATATGTACCTTGGTCGGTACGGTTTCCCTTTTCTTCCACCTCGGCCTTCCCCTTGACCTAAAGACCTTCGTCAGCCTCTGCCAAACGAAGCAAAGTCCTGCTAGCACTCTGGGCAAGGTCAATTACTACTTGTCCTACTGGTTCAGGTACAAACTTCTTCAAGGCTTCCCTTCGAAAGTCCTAGCTTGGAAGAGTAAATATTTTTTCCTTATGTTGTCCAGCGGGTGGCCCTTCCCGACGCACTGGAGAGAGGGAGTGAAAGATGTTGGGGAGGAGTTGAGCGAGCAGGTGTAGGCCAGGATGCGGAACATGGTAGACTGCGAGCTAGATCTAAAGGACTTCTTGACCGAGGAGAAGATAATCTAGGTCAAGCTGAGTCCTCCAGGTAGGTCATCGTCTCAGGTTCAGGTGTTTATTTTCTTCACTTTCTATTAATTTGACTAACTCTTGGACTTCTGTGTAAGTTATGGCTACCCAACCTGGAGGGATGGACAGAATGGAGTATGGATATGGATGGAATCGCCACCTAAATTTTTGGAATGGGAATTTAGGAAAACCCAGGATTTTCAAGAAAAACTAAGGTTTTATTGGTGACTCGTTGCCTAATGGGGATGAGATTCTTAGGGTTCAGGGAACAAGGTACGGTGTGGGAAGGTGTTAGGCAACCCCATACATGCCCGGTTGAACCGGCCTCTTCCAAGGAAGAACTTAATAATTTTGGGATTGTAAAAGTAATAAATATCACACTAATAAATCAACAAAAAGTCTAGCTATCAATTAATAAAAGAATAGAACACTAAACAAATGAATAGATATCGATCAATTAACTAGAAAATGTAAGATATGGCTATCAAAATTGATGAATAAATGATTAAAGAAAAAGGCTAAGACCTAGCTCAAAGAAATAAACAAGAATTAAAAGAGCTCCTAATTACATGCATGCAACCTAAGATGCAATGGCATAGACGATGACCTAAAGGCGTTAAGGTAAAAAGATGATTGTTGTGAACGGGAATGAGATTCCTAAATCTGATGCTAATATGAGGAATGTAAAATTTCTTTTTTTTTCTTTTATTTTGCTACAAATAATGCCACCTAAGACAATCAAGAGTGTGAAAATGAAATGGGTTGTTAATAAAAAACAAAAAAAAAAAATGGTGGAGTTTCTAAGGGGACATGAGATGTGAAAAAATTGAAGTGTCGTGATACAAATGCATGATACTATTCTGAAAATGGCAAATTAAACAAGAAAAGAAACCGAAACTGCATTAAAATTTAAAAAAAAAGTGTGGGTTATGATCGACCGAAGAGACTGATCGAATGCCTATTATATCAATGTAGGAAGATGGGTTTTCTCACTATGAAATATGCATGATGAAAAAAAAGTTGCTAAACTACTGACCTATCAAAACAGTAAAGAAAACTATGACTTATTAATAGATGATTGAAAACTAAATGACTCATGTTTTAATGTGGGGAAGACAATGTTACGATGCAAGCAACTGCCTAGGGATGATTTCGAATGAGGAATGATTTAATTACCCTATGGATGCTACAAGACTCAAGTTCAAATGCTTATGATGTGGAACTATTTTAATAAAATGGGATAATTGCTTCCACAACCGGGCTGGGCTGAATTTGGTCTTTTTGAACCTTCTTTCCTTGCCTTTTTCCTTTATTTTCTTGGATTAATTACCCTGAAACTTATTCTTAGCATTAAGCTAAATTAAGGCAAAATTAATAAAACCGGCATAAAAATCCATGCTAAAGTCCTCAAAAATTATAGATAAATTGTAGGTTCATCAAATACTCCCACACTTAAGCTTTTGCTTGTCCTCAAGCAAAGACATCAACCATAAACTGAACATTCCCCCCTCTATTCTCACCATTTACTTGATGAATTTAAGATAGAAATGCATTGAGTGGTCGAGGAACTTTTGTAAGTGTTCTGCTCCTATTCTTATAAATTACCATTTTAACACATGTATAATTTCCAGGGAAAGGAGAATATGAATTTCATCATAGTCTAGCCTTCACTCCTAATTCATATATAAATAAGCTCCTTAATTGTCAAGGTTAATAATCAAATTTCACTAAGTTTCACATATGTAACTAAATCTTAATGAGAGTTCAACTTTAGAGTGCCCCTTTGAACCTCAGCTGTCACCACAATTTCTTAATTCTAGGGGTGAGTGCATCTTATGCTCCATCTCACCCTTTTCTTCTTTTTTTTTTCGGTGTGAGTGCATTTTATGCTCCATCTCACACACTTTTCTCTCTTTTTCTTTTTTTTTTTTTGGTGTGAGTGCATCTTATGCTCCATCTCACACTGGTCACTTGCTTGAGGTAGGTAAATAGGACTCATGTTCTGAGTTGCTAGTTTTACTATTCAGCTCAAAATAGCGGAGTCAATTTGGGCTTTTGTCCTTCTTTGCAATTATTGAACCTCAAGAATCAGCACTTCAGATGTGCACTAGCTCTCTTGACCATTAACCATGAAATCAAGGGCTTCCATACACATTAAGATAGTTAGGGCTAGTCATGCTGAAAGGTATATTCAGCTCCCTTGTTCTCATGCATATATCAAATTGGGTCATTCACAAGAATAAAAACTTAACAAGTACATCAGTCTCCCTCAACTCATTGAATTCCTTCTTAAAAATTATCAAATAAATAGTAATGAACTTGAGGGGTTCCAGTCTTTTTTGGTTATGTCATTGCCTGCATATGTGTGTTGGGGTGAATGAGGTGCATGGTTTCAGCCCCCATACCCTAGCCTCGGGCTCACTCCCCCACACTTAAGATGAACATTGTCCTCAATGTTCCTAGTGTTAGGGGATCACAATGAAACCAATAAGAGAAATACCAAGTAAAGAGAAGGTTAAAGAGGACTTCCTGAAGATTAATTTCCAAATATGCAAGAGTTCTTTTGGTGGAGCCTCTTCTGCTAGAAATCACTGCAACTAGAGAGAGAGATCAGTAAACTTATTCAACTACCATCCTACATAAATACTAACTAAATTCAACTGATAAGAATAATAAACTGTACAAGTCAAAGCAATACAAAGACTAATGTACACAATTCGAAAATGTAAATAATTCTCAGAAAGAGGTACTATTAAATACTAATGCAGCAGAAACTTACAAGGCAAAGAAGTCGGAGTGCTATCTAACTTTAAGCACAAGAACAATCAGCAGACTGAAAGTCGGTATAAACAGCTCTGAAATCTGATATACAATGCTGAAATCAAGAAGGTTGCACACTACCAAAGTGATATACAAGATTGAGACTAGAATAGCAGCCTAAGAATTCAGTAATGAAGATTAATTTACACAGATTTGAACTATACAACAGATATCAGAAAATACAGATCTGAAACCTACTTTAAATCAGAATTATATCAGATCTATTAAACCAGAAATGGAAGCTATAACAGCAAGCTATGACAACAGAAATAGAGTCCATAACAGCAGAAAATCATATCTGAAATCTGTCAAATCATCCAAGTAACCTTTAGAATTAAGAAGCAAAATTCTATAGCAGCCTAACCTAGATGCATTTGACAAGGGGAAAAAAATCTAAAACTATTGAAACTAGCTAGATCTGAACTAAGCAAAGCAGTAATAGGAAAATTCAGATCTGAATTACACTACAGATATCGGAAAATACAGATCTGAATCCTACTACAAAGGAAAGAGAATTCAGATTAACTAGTGCAGAACTAAAATAAAAGATTACCTAAATCAGTAATGTGAGTGTGTGCAGATCTGAAGAACTACATCTACCAGCTACACTACTGAATTAGAACAACTATGTATATTATTTTCTGTGTGTTCAGATCTGAACTCTGATTTCAGCAATGAAAGTTACAGATCTGATCCACACTTTTTTTTTTTTTTTCAGTGTGCTCAGATCTGATTTTTGTTTTCAGCCATGACAGTGAATGTATACAAATCTGATCCACACTAATTTTATCTATATTTTTTTTTTCTGTGTATTAAGATCTGAATTCTAATTTTAACAATGAAAAGTAATATATACAGATCTGAACCACACCTTTTTTATCAAATATGCAAGACTATAATGCAACTACACTACTAAAACTAGAACAACAGAATTTTTTTTTTCTTGTGTGCTCAGATCTGCATTCTAACTTCAACAATGACAGTGAATGTATGCAGATCTGAACCACACAATTTTTTATGAAGTATAAAGAACAAAAGAAAACACAACTCCACTACTGACACTAGAACATTATTTTATGAAATATGCAAGACTATACTACTGAGACTAAAACAACAATCAGCAACAAAGATCAGAAATCTTTTTTTTCCAGTGTGCTCAGATTTGATTTTTTATTTTAGCCATGACAGTTAATGTATATAGATCTGATCGACACTATTTTATGAAATATGCAAACTAGAATGCATCTCTACTATTGAGACTAAATCAGCAATCAAAGATGAAGTAAATCATCAATGGGAGAGAGAACTAACTAGATCAGCAATGGAGACTACTGCAAACAGGTCTGAAACAAGACTGAAATCAAGAACTTTAGGCTGTTCTTCGGGTTCCAATCTGTATATACCTTGGGTAGTATACAAACTTCTTGATTTCAGCAATGAAAATTAATTACACATATCTAAACTGCTGAAACTTGAAATCTCAGCGGCTACTGAGAACAGTAATATACAAATTAAAGTGGCACTACTGCACACATCCATTCACCTCTACTAGACTAAGGGCTGCTTATCAGAGCTGAATTGACAATGCCTTCAGAGGACATAATTTGAGCTATTACCCGACCTGAGCCAGGTTTGGGTTCAGGTTCCTTATGAATCCACACAAATGCCCCATAAGCCAAAAATAGCAACCCAAAGTGCAGCAGTAGCAAAACATTCATTCCACACATTTTCAAATTCAAGGCTGTTGTATTGTAAGCTAAAGTGCAGCAGTAGCAGATCTGAATTGAGTTCAAATCTTTAGACTTTTTAATCATTCACAGCTGAAAATCAGGGCTCTCTAACTTGAGAAATTTCAAGGATCAGCCCAAGATCATTCACAATGCCAATTTAGTAATGTTAATTGTAATACAAACCTATTCTCAAACCTTCCCTGATTCAGCCTTGCTGTAGCAGCCCTGCTAGGTCTGAACTTACTAGAAACACTTAGAAAGTGCTGCTTTTCATTAGATATCTGAGGTAACACAAATTTTCAATTCAAATATACATCTCCTCAGATACATTACCTTGGTTATAAGTGCATAGAGCAGAGAAAACAGTTCATCAAAAATTCAAAGTTCTGGTTCAGTCCTCAATTGCAATTCGGATTTGAATCAGTTCAGATCTAAATTTCTTCAGATGCTGCTTACCAAAGTGCTTTTGGGGAATAGCATAAGTACCCTAGGGTGAATTAGGGTGGTGATGACACTTAATTCCCCTCAAGATTGCATCAGTTCAGGTCTGAGTTCAAAGGAACTCAGATCTGAACTGTTTCAGATTTGTAATAGTAGAAGTGAGATCTGAACTTAGATCTGAGTTCTGATCTCAATTGCCCTTCTTTGCTATCCAACTATTTTGGGGCTTTGTAGATGGATAATAGGGTGAATTGGGGTGATGATGGCACCCAGTTCACCTCATGATTGAATCAGTTCAGGTCTGAGTTCAGATGAACTCAGATCTGAATTGAGCAGATCTGCAATAGCAAAAGTGAGATCTGAAATAGAAAAATTGTGTGGAAGTGCCGCTTTGCATTAAATCTATTGAGGCATAAAAAATTTTCAAATTAAACAAACTTTTCCTCAACCAAATCAGCTCAGATAGAGCAGAGCACAAGTCATTTAATACAACAAAGTCTGCCCTGCATCCTGCTCTGTTCACAATCCCAGTTCAGATCTGGGCGATTTCAGATCTGAATTTCTTCACCCATGGCTAACCAATTGTTCTTGCGAGCTAGCAGGTGTGTTTTAGGGTGAATTGAGGTGGTGATGACCCTCAATAACCCTTAAATTTACATCAGTTCAGGTCTGAGTTCAGGTGAACTCAGATCTGAACTGTTGCAGATCTGCTACAGCAGAACTCAAATCTGAACTCAGGTCTGAGTTCTGATCCAAATCCTTGGTTTCCATCTTTTGGGTATATGGTTCTCTCTCTTTTTTTTTTCATTGTCTAAATATATATATATATATATATATATATATTCTTTTTGTAATGAAAGAAAAGAATAATAAAGGGCTGACATATGAACAGATTTTTTTTTTCAGTTGAGTGCTGCAGTTCTGCTATAGCAGATCTGAGTGC
This sequence comes from Nelumbo nucifera, assembly GCF_055504915.1. NCBI lineage: Eukaryota > Viridiplantae > Streptophyta > Magnoliopsida > Proteales > Nelumbonaceae > Nelumbo > Nelumbo nucifera. Next base: position 138,275,850 of record NC_142649.1, on the reverse strand, counting down.
CGAATGCAACTCAGATCTGCAACACTCATGCTTTCAACTTTTTTTTTTTCTCTTTTTTTTTTTAAGAAGACAATAACTTCAAGATAGAAAGGAAAACATGTCTCCCTTTATTAAAATTAAACTGAAATAGGGAAGAGAAAGTAATATACCAAAACACAACTACAGTAGTACAACAGTTGCAATCCAAGCTGAAATGAAAAATTAAGCAAATTAAACCAACTATGAATGCAATGCTGAATGAGATCAGATTAAGAATGCCCAATGTTTCCTAATATTGTTTCCCTAAATCCCCGGCAACGGCGCCAAAAACTTGATGTGGCTCATTGTGACACTAGCAAGTGCACTAGTCGTTCAAGTAGTAAAGTAGAGAATAGAGTATCGTTCCCACGAGGATTTAGGAAATAAGTATCAATACTAAATTGAGTACTTCTTATCTGATTAACAAATAAATCAAAACTTTAATGAAAGCTAAAAAAATCCTAAACTAAAATCTATCTAAATTATTGGCCCAATTGCCTTCAATTCAGGTTAGAAGAGTAATCAGTTAATGTTAATCTCAGAATTCAGCAATCAATCAAATTGAATCATTCGAATAGATTATGATTAAGCCTTGGTTTGGTGAAACCCCAAGGTCATGAATAGCCTCTCTTGAGCGCATGTTCATCCTATTCATGAGTGACAGTTCTTCTATCTCTAACAAAATCTAATCCTCATGCATGCATTTCTTCAAACACTTCTAAGGCATCAATTCAAATCTGAATTGGTCACCAACTGAATTGTGCAAATTATCTCTAACCTTGCACTCAATTCAGTTCTTGAATAGTAGATCTGAATTCCTAGAGTCTCTCTCAAGCACTCTAGGAATTCCAAGCTTTAGATCCATTCGGCCAATCTGAAATTTGTAGATCTGAATTCTCTTTCAAGCAATTCAGATCTTGCAATCTCAGATCTGAGAATTCAGATCTGAGTTTTGAAGGTTAATTGGCCGAATTAATCTACAATTTAACCCCTATTCAAGAAACTTCAAGTACAATTCATAACCATTCGAATGAATCAAAAAGAATTTGATTGCTTAACTGAAATTTACAAGCTGAAATACATCAAGAAAAAATGGAAGAAGGAGAAAGAAGAAAGAAAATATAACAAAGAAACTGAATTCAAATTAAAGGAGAATGAAATTACAATTGAGTTATTACAAAAGATCTTTGAATCACAAACCCCCAATTTCGAACTCACCTTCTTCTTCTTGCTTGCTTGACTTGAACTTCCTTCAGCCCTTCTTCTTCTTCTTCCTTGCGCCTAGCCTTCTTCTCTTCTCTTCTCTCAAGGTGGCTGAACCTCTAAGAGTGGGAGAGCCTTCCTTTCATGCAATTGAACACCTCTCCCCACTCCTAGAGGCCTCCTTATATAGTTTTTCAAGGGGGTTCTTGCCCCTTCTTGAAGCCTCTAGAATGGGGTGTATTACACCCCTTTCTTGAACTTTTTAGAGCTCTCTTGAAAGCCTCCTAAGGGCTGCTATTTGGGCTGCACTTAGGCTTTCTCTTAGCACATGATACCTATACTTTGAGCTGCTCTTTTGGGCTGAGAATGGGCCTTCTTTGCTGGGCCGAATTCTACTCTTAGCTAGACTTTCTTTTCTTGGGTTTTTTCAAGGAATCCACTTGCTCTTCTTGGGCCGAAGTGCTCTCTCTTGCTTCCACAACCGGGCTGGGCTGAATTTGGTCTTTTTGAACCTTCTTTCCTTGTCTTTTTCCTTCCTTTTCTTGGATTAATTACTCCTGAAACTTATTCTTAGCATTAAGCTAAATTAAGGCAAAAATAATAAAACCGGCATAAAAATCCATGCTAAAGTCCTAAAAAATTATAGATAAATTGTAGGTTCATCAATAATAAACGATCCTAGATGATTAGCACCTAATGAAGAACTAATAGAATGATGATTAAACCAGCATCAAACAAACTAATGGTTGGGATTTCATGAAAGCATATATGGAATAACAAAATTTAAAGCTATGAAGAGATGCTAACAATGCTTCATCTTTAGATGGCCGAAAGTCAATCCTACTGAAGTGTGATCTAGTATTGAACCATGTAGAATAATTGATGCAGTCATGTTTTGTAACGTCAGATTCCTCAATCGATATGCACCAATTACACGTCCGTATGGCCTGATTTACTTCTTTGAATGCTTTTACCAATCATATGAGAACACTTTGAGTGATTATATATGCTGATTATGTGCCCCAAATGTTGGGGAAACATGTTGGATGATTAACTTTAATGCAACAGGAGCTTTGCTTCAAGAGTGCTTCTTTGCTTGGATGTATGCTCAACTTCAAGAGGTTTATTTGGCTTTTACATGATATGGGAGAACTCTAGGGATGTTGGAGAGTGTTTGGGGAAGGTTTTGGACATGACGGATGAAGGTTGGTGTTGCTTGGAACATGAAGGGAGTATTGTCTAAGCTAATGGGGGGTAGAGTTCTCTACCTAAGCTAGGTTATGTGTGTCTAGGTTAAGATATGTGTAGGCTTGACCTAGGGGGATTCTTTGGATGTGATGGAGGTTTATTCATAAGTTTGGACGTGGGTTAGGGAAGCTTGGGGCTGCTTGGGAAGTGAAGGGAGTATTCTCTAGGCTAATGGGGGTAGAGATCTCTCCCTAAGCTAGGTTGTCTCTAGTATGTGAGAAAGGGAGGGTATTTATAGATTTTTTGGGAGGGAATGGAGGGAGATTGATTGAGAGAATGGGCTGTCAAGACAGCTTTGGGAGAGATCCTCTCAAGCAATCAAGACAATGAGTGGAAGATTTCACCAATTTACCTAAATTGGCCATTCCAACTTTAAGTGATTGGCTTGATTGATTGGAGGCTCATAGCTGGTCAAATCTTAGATTTTTAAGATGCTTCTAGAGGCTGAAAGGAAATTTTTTTCATGGGATGCCCTAGGCTCAAAGTTGTTGTAAAGAAGTAGTAGGTCGACACCACTGCGTAGAGTGCATGTAAGATGGGCCGACCCAAGATCATGTTATAGGGGGATGGGGTCGCGGCCACTAGGAAGGTGTGCTCAAATCGGACTGTGTTGGGCTCTGAGCTTGCTACAATTGGCACCTCAATCCAGCCTAAGGGCATCACCACGTCTTCGCTAAAGTCGACGAGGGGCACATTTGCTGATTGCAAATTCTTCTGCTCCAACTACATCTTCTCAGAGGCCTCTAGGAAAATTTTGTCAGTCGGGCTCCCGAAGTCAATTAGAATCCACTTTACCTTGAAGTCATTAATTACCATTTTGACAATGAGAGTGTCATTGTGTGGATACTACCCCACAAGCGTCATACTCGATGAAGTAAATGACTTTCTCCACACGAGGGCACTTCGGTGGGTTCTCGTCTTTGTGCTCGAGCTCCCGGACTGAGTTCTTCCCCGCTGCGCTGGTACATCCTACCACTATGGTTCCTCTGGTGATCATGTTGATCACATCATGAATTGGTCTCTTTGGTGGTGGTGGATCCCGAGGTGGTTGATCTTGATCTAGGTTCCTACTCGACTTTGGCACTTCTCTTGGCTGATCAGTAGGTCAACTTCTATCGTTGTGCATGATGAACTGCTTCAGCTAGCCACGACGGATCAGTTCTTCGATCTCATCCTTCAGGTTCCTACAACACTTTGTATCATGGCCTATGTCACGATGAAAGTGATAGTACTTGATCGGGTTGCGGTTGGCGGGGTTGCCTCTCATTCTTGGCAGCCATCTCACGTACCCGACCGTCTTAATCTGAATCAGGATTTCACCGATGCTTGTTACTCCCTGCTTCTTCTAGTCACTTTCTCTTCCTAGACAGCCCTAACTAGAATCCCATCGCCTCCTCCACCTTTGTAAACTTGTTGGCCTGGTGGAGGAACTCCTCCATAGTGGATGGAGGGTTCAACTCAACTTCCCAGCGCAAGTCAGGGTGGTGAACGCCATTGACCGCTACAGTGAGCTGTACTACTAGGTCGGGGTTGGGAATTTGGAGATGCTCCAAGTTGAATCTCTTTATGTAGTCCTGGAGTGTATCGTTGGGTCGTTGGACCACGTTGAGTAGGTAGGTCGTTGACTTTGGGCACCTCTTGCTAGTGGCGAAGTCCACTATGAACAACTCTACAAACTGGTTCTAGCTCTTTATTGAGCCCACGGCTAGTCCCGAGTACCACATCCGAGTTGTACCTCAGAAAGTTGCATCAGGGCCTGGAAGCTGTCAATGTGGTCTACGGGGTTTGTTGTGCCGTCATACAATTCCAGGCTCAGGGCTTTGAAATCCTTAGGCCATGGGGCCATAAGGATTTCTGGTGCTAGTGGAGAGGTGCAAGTCACTTGCAGTGCTACTAGCTGTACTACGACCTGATTGACCTCCCCTTTCTTCTCTACCTCCTTGTTAGTGAGAGTGAGGTGGCTTCTTCCAATGTGGCGACGTGCACGTTGACGACGTCTTCTCATTGACACCTCGGTCATGTTGTTGCCTTTTGTCTCGGTCGGTGTTGTGGCTTTGTTGTGCTCCTCAACCAAGACTTGGTTCCAGTCTTCAGTGCGACAAGGTGGATCCGGGACCTGGTCCTGGTTTCTGATGTTGGGCTGCTGGTTGCTTGGCTACTGGTGTTGTTGGTTCTGGTTCTATTGGTTCTGATTTTGTTCCTGGTTCAGGTTTGACTGCTATGGCTACCGCTACATCAGGGTGGCAAGCCTTTCTCCCCATGTCTACATCTAGAGGCTCATACCATGGACAAACTACACCAATTCATGGAACTAGCGCACGTCGATCCCAGAGGGAACCATTGATGGTTCGATCAGAGGGAGAGACACATTCTCCTGGTATAGAGGGAAGGTTGGGTTCGGTGGTGCTGGCACGCCGAGCAGAGCTAGGGGCACTATAAACTGCCCAATGGTCATAGAAGGGACTTTTGGGTGTGTTGCAGGTTGTTCTTGCCCCCCTATGACCTATTTGTTGATGTTTATGGGCTGGTTGTTGCTTGAAGATGCCATTAGATCTGTAGAGTAAGAGAGCAAGGTGGTGAGAATACGACCTTTTGTTGCACTATCCCACAAATGGCGCCAATTGATGATACACGATATGGTCGCTCCTTGCTAGAAGGCAGCCCGAACGTTGGTCTGCTACGTGGCTGGTTCGAACTGCAAGGTAAGAAGATTAGAGCTCCCAGGGTGCTTTACCTAGTGTGGGCACTCCGATGCTTAAGTTAGCGAAGGAGGTTTTTGAGAGAGTTGATAGCTTAAAGAATAGTAGATTGTGAGAGCTATAGCGCACGTACCTTGTGAGGTTGGAGGCAAAGCCTTTATATAAGCAAGCTTCCGTAGGCCTCACGATGCGTGTCCGAGATCATCAGCCTGTCTAACCCAGAGTCAGTTCTGCACTTGAAGATGAACTCTGAGTAAGTTGATAAGGCTTATCCAAGTCCGTCCGATTCAGGCACGATGATGATAATGTCTATTGGCATGAGGCGTGATTCCGAGGAGATCGGAGACAATTGGCTCGCATCTAGAAGGATACTACGTGGCACCTCGACAGGTCAGTGAATGTGGCACACTACTCGGGCCCCCAGTCTTGGTTGAATAACCCTGAGGTACCTATGGTGACTAGGACTACTAAGGGGTCCAAGGGTGTTGAAGGGTCATCGAGTCAATGAGTCGCTCCACGTGTCATCATTCCATTGGTTGGGCCAAATTACCCCTCATCACCTACCACCTGCAATCGTATGATCTTAATTATAATTTCTTATTTGTGCTACAGACTGCATTATTTTTCTCCATAAAATGGACTTAAACTTCAAAGTACCTATTACAGACTAAATCGATATGCAAGATAAGTTCACCATCACATCCATATTCTTACATTCATTTCCTTTTTATTTGTTCTAATGTAAACAAGGAAATGTAATTCAAATATTTCAACTTTAAAAGTTCACATTTTTCACTTAAAGCAAAATTAACATAACAAAATCGATATGTTAGGTTATCAAGATACACATATTCCTTTTTCAGATTTATGTGGGGTTTATGGAAAATTTATTTTTCATAAGTATCACTTATATAACTTTACCATGACGGGTGGAATTGCCAACACTTGGATTGAACAAAATTACCTTTAATTTTCAATAATAGCTTTTTATGACTAAAACAATCATTATATTATTTACATAAACAATAAAAAAAACTAGGTAAATTCACTTATCTTGATAAGTATTTCCTGTAAAATAATAAGTATTTCCTATAAAATACTTACCCTAAGGCTATGTTTGCCTTATTAAAAAAGGCATTTTTGTCCATTAAAGTGTTGATAACTTTAACTTTCCCTACTCCCCACATAAAGCTGGAAAAATAACATATATCTTAATAAATGAAAACCAAAATCAAAATCCAAAAAGAAAAAAAAAACTGGGGATAAATAACTTTCCAAAAATTGAACGTCACCAAAACATGTCAAATAACATTGCATCGATTACATTATAACTATTCTTCATGCTATTAATAGCAGGGAGAATGACGGTTCAGCCCAGGGTCAAAATTCATAGGCACAAAGTACAGTTGGGGTAGGTGCCAGCTTTGAATTGATGCCAATTCATGGGTCGACATTGGTGCATAGGGTGGGGGTAATTGACCTTTTGAAATGTTGTAGATCTGTAGTGGAAATCAAAATTCTGCTATGGGCCTGTTTGTACTTCTCCGTTTATTTATTAAATTAAAGATGCACACACGACAAAGGAGAGGCATAAAACGAGAAATAAACATGACATTGACACAAGAGAGAGAGAGCGCATAACCACACAACAGAGGACGTAGAGGCAAGATAGCGAGAATGATTATCATGAGTCAACTTTGTAATATACAAGAATGACAGTTCAGCCCAAGGTCAGAATTTTTAGGCCCAAAGTACAGTTGGGGTGGGTGCCAGCTCATAATTGATGCCAATTTATGGGTGGGCATTGATGTATATAGTGGGGTTTTTGACATTTTGAATGCTTATTGCTCTGCAGTGGAATATAAAAATCTGCATTGGGTCTATCCGTACTTCTCCGTATTTTTTTTAATCTATAATTTTTAATTGTCTTTTGGTGTCATTTGGCTTCAGTCCAGGCACCCTCAATCAGGGCACCGTTCGTGCAATTGGAGGACGTGCCACGCGTCCTTGAATTCGTGTAAACAGTTGAAGCATGCGAGGGATGCTTCACGCCGTTAGTTAAGCAAAGCCCATTTTTCAAGTACTTGTTCTCTTCTCCCTTTCTCCCCCATCACCGTCACCCACTGTCGTTTCGGACCCACTCGCTTCCCTTCTTGCGACAATTCTAACACTCACCCTAGCGCTGTCATGAGAAGATAGGGAAGTCTTGGCTTATCTTATCCCTTGCTCCAACAGCTCGGGATGCTTTTCCGACGATCGAACCAGAAACAACCACAAGAGTCTTTCTAGAGATCACCCAAGTTTGTTTAACTGCAACTGCTTCAGGTGCTATACAAGCTATTGGGTTTGCTGGGGCTCTTCACCTAATTGTCAACTGATTCATGAGATAATTAATGCTTCTGAAGATGATTTGATGCAGAAGACGAGAGTGTGCAATGAGGGGTCTATTGGACCGACTGGCCTATGGCCCTCGATATATATCATCCTCGATGTGTAGGACTATCCGTAGGCCAATGGGAATAACCACACGATCGATGGAGTATTTGCTCTATGTGGACTAGCATGTACACACAATCAACACATCCTTTTCAAGTATTATTATTATCTATTATTTTCCTATAAAATAAAATTTGTTTTGACTTATCTCTTTTAAGCTTGGTCCACTAGAGTAGTTGTTGGTTGAGAAAATGTCTCAACAACCAGGGACAAGTGTCTCATCCCAGTGGAGGCTAATCCCAACTGTTTGGAGAGATTTGTGGGTAGTTCCTATCCATTGGAACAAACCCAACAGTCATAAAAGGGTCTATAAATAGAACTCAAAATATTGGGAAGTGCACTTGAACTACTGAGAACATTTCTCTCTCTCAGCATAACACCCTCTCTAAATCTCTCTTGATTATTAGTAATTGTTAGACAGTTTTGTATGCCCTTAGCTCCAATCGGTTTGATGTACTTATGACATTTATTGTAAATGAATAAAGTGCATATTTGATTCATGTTATGTGGTGTGTTTCTGTGTAATACCCTTAAAACCGGACACTTATGAGACTTGTGTTGGTTTAGAACGTTCACAGCTATTGGGTCGGTCTGGGGAGACCTACCTTGATAAGACTGACACTGATGTACCGCTAAGTCGGTTAGGGTGGCCTGTCTCTGCCACTAGGGTGAGACCTGAGGTACATGTAGTGTGGAATCAGCTTGAGTCCTTGAACCGGACCAGAATTCTAGTATTGCCCTGGACCTTGGTGATTAGTGGGCAAAACTGGAATGTTACACCTGACCCCTAGACTCGATTATGGTACCGCACTGGGTGGCGGATTGGGCCATCTTTGATATGCCAATCAGTGAGACCCTTAGAAGGGGTCAAAACCTGCGTATGTTGAGATGGTTCATGAACCCATCTAAGTGGGTGATCATAGTGACAGGATCAGCCCCTTTGTCGGACAAAGGTAATGATCGGGGAAATGCACTCTCTCTGATGGAAACCAAAACTGCCGACAGTTGATTTCAATCGTTGAAATTTTGTTTTGCAAAATATATTTATGCGATATAATATATATATATATATATATTATAGGTTTCCAAAAGGTTTTAATCCCTAGGGTCCATATAAGAGGAGAATGCAGCATTGTACCTTGCAATCAGGGGAGAGGTCCTCCCTTGTCGGGCAGTGTTTTGATCATTATGGGCTGAGAGATTAAGTGTAAGGCCTTTGAGGGTTAAACCTGATGGGCTAATCTTGCATCTGCCCACAGTCCTTGGGTGTTACAAGGTGGCTTGGCCCAATGACCACTTAGTGTAAGTGTTGGGCCCATAGAATCCATATGATGGGCTCAAGGGGTTCATTGGGCTTTCCAGTGAATTCGGCTAGGCCTTGTGACAAAGGCTGGGCCGAACCCTTGTGGCTGATGTGTAGATAAATGTTTGGGTCTCACGCCATACAGAGAAAGCCCAATTAGGCAGCAATTTGGAAGGCTTAAGTGAGCACATACACTTAATGGGCCAAAAGCCCAACACGAGCTGGGCTAATTAGATTAGCTTGAATAGGGCAAATCTGAGATATGGACCAGCCCTAAAGGATAAGGGAAAGTCCCTATCCACTCAGTAAGAGTCCAGATTTGAATATGATTCAAAACTAGAAACTCCTAATCAAATTAGGAGGGTTGATCATGATCTGCAGATTAGATAAGGACTTTACCTTATCACTTAAGGGGATCAACATCTCCTAATAGGATTAGGATCTGATCCCTTTAGGATTATAAAAGGAGGAGGGGGCGGCAGCCTCTAAACACACTCACACTCATCTGAGATACAGATACAACAGAGAAGAGAGAAATCAGCATACAGTGAGTGTGCCAATTTCTCCCTGCCGCCTCCTTCCTACCGCTGCCGCCATTAGCAATTCGTCTCCACTCACGTGGGAGTCATCAAGAAGCGCTCTTGATTTTAGTTCTTTGTGAAAGAATTGAAAAGAAGTTGTGTTCACCTGTCGTCCAGTGGGTTCTTGCGAAGGATCCAGTTCTTGTGAAGAACGTTGCTGATTCTGCTCCGTCCTACACTGTGTCATTTTCAGTGGGAGCAGTCTTTGGTGACTTTTCTGGGCGTGAACACTTTCGTTGGGGGATACTAATTCTCCGTATCAGGTATTTCCCTCTCCTACTGTTCTGTTCAGATCTGGTTCGATTTTTAATTCAAGATTGATCATTGAAAATCAGTTTTCTAAAATAGGAAATGTAATTCCCAGTTGTAGGAAGGAAAGAAATTTTTTGAAATTCGCCCATTCTATTCCGCATTATCCGGGTGTCCATACAATGGATTTTTCCATTCCTTCAGCAATTCTAGTTGTGGTAAAAAATAGCCTCCACTTTGGGCTGTTGAAAAAGTTTGGGCCCCGTGTTCAAACTTGGCAAGAGTTCCTACATTTTCACGTTGTATCATCGCAACCTTCAATGGTATCAGAGCCTACTTCAAAGCTCATCGATGGAGAGGAAACACAAGCAACCAGGTTTTTAGAGAAGAAATTTTTTGTTATTCTATCTCCAAACCAGGTGTGATCCGTCCAACATTTTTTTTCTTTATAATTAAATTGCTCACTATTTTAGGGTTGAATTACATTGCTTGAAATAACTGTATTTTAGGATTTGAATTTAATATTTTTTTGGTGAATATTGATTTAATTTACATGTTGCATATGTTCTTTTTGGGTGGATATTGATTTTGAAATAACTAAATCATGTTATATGTGTTTTTTTTTACTCTCCAAAATATTGTCGTTAATAAAATCCTGATTTTTTTAATTGGCCAAAGCATCGTGCACCGAGATTTCATACCCAATTGAGTTGTATGCATTGGTACCTTTAAATTTGTCATTTTCTTTGGTTACGAAAACTATTCATTTAAAGATAAAGCAACTAATCTTTCGTTGATTGAGATTTGGTTTTCACAAGTTATTGAAAAGGTATTTATGAGAGTAATTTTAGTGGCTATTATGATTTTCTTTTATTTTAATAAAATTACTCTCAAAGATAAATCAAAGTGTGATCATCTATCCATTTAAATTTGGACTGTTCTTGGGTAACCTCTAAAATGGTTATTCCTTTTTTTTTTTTTAATTTGAACGTTTTGATTGTTTGGGCCAATAAGTACTTGCCGTCATTTAATCTCCTATGCTAATTTTACACAAAAAAAAAAAAAAAATCTTAAAGGTTTTCTCGTTTCCTCTTTGACTTTCCAAACTGATATAGCTAATTTTGATTATTCAATAAATTGGAATTAAAAAAAAAACTCTTGAATTGGGCAAAATTTTGTAAGAATTTATTTCTTCTTTCACTAAGTTGTTATCTATTTGACTCACCTTGAAAATTATAACTTTCTTTCGGCTTCAAAATTTTGTTGCATATTAATCCTTTTTTTTTGTGACTAAGAACAGGATTTTGGTAAGCCACTAAATAGTTGTTTATTAGAGTAAATTAGTGGTTGTTTTAATTTCTTTTTATTTTAGGGGAATCACTATCTCAAATAAAGTGGCATGTGACTATCTTTCCTCCTAAATTTTTTGTCTATTCTGAATAACCTTTAAGGCTATTAAATTTCCTTCTAAGTGATTTAGTTGAATTGGCTATTAATCAATAATTACTTGCTATTTAAATATCCTATTTAATGTCCCATTTTATTTCCCTACACAAAGGCAAAGTTTTTGGTTTCCTTCTGTCTTTCTAAACTAATAGCTAAAACTTTGATTACTCAGGGATTGGGAGTGCTTAGTCTTTCCATTTATTTTATCCTTTCTAATTATTCTTCTCAAAGTAAATTGTCCTTTGTTACGCATTTGATTCACGATTGGAAAATAAAATTTCCTTTAGATCACTAAAAATAAAGGTTGCATGTGAATCCTACCTTTTAGTTGTTGGATTGTTGATAAGCCACAAATAGCCATTTATAAAAGTGATGATTTAGTGAATTATTTAAATCTCTTCTTAGCATTATTTTCTTAGAGTTGATTATAAAAATTTTGGATTCATTTCACCTGTGATGAAATAAAGTAGATATTCCGAGTGATCTTTCTATTTAGTCATTATCATGGTTTTTCAAAACGGACCAGACTGGACAGTTGGACCGGAAAAACTGGAAATCGGTTAGGTGACCGATTTCAGTTTTCCCCAATACCTTTGATTTTAGTCAGCAAATCACTGATTCGGGTGGTTAATTATTCGAACGGTTTTAACCATTTTTTTTATTTTTTTGGCTAAATGAGTCAACCATTTGTTTCAAACGGTCGAACCATTTGACCCAGTAACCAGACCCCTGACCGATTTGGTCTCTGGGTCGTTTTTAAAAACCATGGTCAATATTGATTGTCGAAAGGTATGAGACAAACTCGTTTTGTGCATTTACAGAAGCGTCCATGTGAGATTCCGATTGCAGCGTTAGGAAAACTGGCACCTGGGGTGGTCTAATCTCTAATGGAGTGGAGTCTGGTGGAGTTTCTGCACCCAGATGCAGGCATTCTTCTCAGCGGTTGCCAGGCGAACGAGACATCTGTGGACATGAACCCGACTGACAACGGAGACAAGGCTGCAAGCAGACTAAGTAACAGAGAGCTGGTGACCATGGCAAGAGCTGTTTTGAGGGAACAAGGCTTCAAGCAGCAACCTCTCCCTGAGGTTGATCCGTTCACCGGTGACGATTATTTTTCACCGGTGGTAATGGACGTTAAGTCACTGCCGGGTGGATGGGGGGAGAGAGAGGGGGAAGAGAATAAGTACTCGAAAAAATGGGTTTTGCTTAATTAATGGCATGAAGCATCCCTCGCATGTTTCAACCGTTTACATGAATTGAAGTATGCGTAGCATGTCCTCCAGTTGCACAAACGGTGCCCTGACTTAGGGTGCCTGGACTGAAGCCAAACTCTATGAAAAGTGGTATTAATCTGATGCTGAAAATGTCAAAACCCCTTCATGAATTGGTTTCAATTCCGAACTGGCATCCACCCAACTATGCCTTGGGCCTAAAAATTCTGACCCTTTGCTGAACCGTCATTATCCCCTTTTGAAAAGTGGTGGCAATCGGATGCTGAACGCTTTCGTAATAAACTATCTTGCTTGGCACCGTCCATGTTTCAATTCAAGATGATTTGGTGGATGATGAAGGGTGATTTGGCTCGACCTAGCAAGAAGGGGACACATGGGCGCAATCTGATCAAGGGATGATAGCTCAGCCTGGCAAGCTTAGTTCGCAACATTTGGAGCTCGGGTATTCAGCCATCTCGGCCCAAAACCCACCTCGATGTAGAGGCACCTCAGTGTCCAATCCTGTTCGAGACTAAAGAATCGAAGTACTAGCTCGAAGCTAATGACCCAAATCGCCACGTAACCGACTCCAGAGGTCTCTTCAACAGATCCCAAGTTACTCGAGATCACAATGAGCTAACAAATCCTGACTTTCCGAGATCATGATGAGGACTCATCCTGGCTCCGCCAGAGTCGGAGGTGAAACGATAAGCCTTATCTACGTACTGCTCCTTCGGAAGCAGAACGAACCTTATCTCCACACCCCAGAGATCCCGGAGCTCTTTCGTGAGACCCATGACTACTTCAGTATATAAAGGCAGAACCCTCAAGGCAAAGGGATGCGTGATTACTCTACTCTCTAGCACTCAAGCTCTCAAGCATTCAGCTTGCATTTACAGCTTGCATTTACAGCTTACTAACTTAAGCATCGGAGCGACCTCTTCGGGTTAGCTACCCCGGATTCTCTGATAGATTGCTTTGTAGATCGATCCAGCTCGCTACCTACCTGGAGCCCAGATCGCCCTCCAACTAGGAGTAGTCAGATCGTGCACCATCAATTGGTGCCATCTGTGGGAATTTCGATCGAAAGGTCATTCCTACCTCTTTGCAACTTCAGCTCAACTTTAACTTCAATGGCATCCTCCAGCCACATCGGGAAAAGCATCGAGATGAACACCACCAGGGGGCAAGCCCAGCAGCCAACCTTTCCCCAACCTCCTACGATGTGTATCGGACAGTTCACCACTCCGCTCACAGCGTCTGGAGTCCCATCACTAATTGCACCACCGAGCACCGCACAGGTGAGTGCCCCGCTTCCCCCGGTGGTAGCGCAACTTTCTTTGAATCCTCCGTGGTTCCTCCCGGAGTGGGGAGTTCCCAATTCCATGACCTTGTTCAGTGCATCCGGGCCATTCAGATCCAAATGCAGCAGGTCCAGCAATTTCAGCAGTACCAGTAGTATTACCAGCAATATCAACACTAGTTCCCTCCATTACAGCCAAACCAGCAGCCGGTCCCACCTCGGCACCCAGGGCCCCATCATAGTCAGAACCCGAATCGCCTTGGGACTAAGCAGAACATCAAGTGATCCCCCCAACAGGGCGAAGAGACCTCACAAGCACTGATTCCCCTCTAGAGTCAAATCTCACCCCGGGGGAGGAGAGACGGTCAACATACTCCATCGGCCTCACAAGGGAATCTTAGAAATAAGTCCGGGGATAGTCAACTGAATCTGCGTCGGCACTCATAGCAAGAGAATGATGGCTCGCGAGTAGATAACTAGTTCAGGGTTCGACGTGCGAACTCGAGACAGAACCTCTCCGTCCCTCTTGATAGTCAACCCCAGAATCCCTTGAGAAACCAGGATCTGCCTCACGACATGGCCGTAGTACCAGATCAAATTGAAGTCAGTAGCACTAACGCCAAGCCAATGAAGAAGCAACAGTGGAGACATCACAAGACACGCCGTGCCTCGGTCAAGAACAACCCGCCAGCAAAACCAAGCCATCGAGAAGAGCAAACCAAAGGGAATGAAGAAGCGAGCTCAGTGGCTATGAAGACTGCACCTCCACTACTTTGCAGGTCATCTCCTCTATCTCTCGAACTCTTGTCGACCCCGATGTCAAAGAACTTCAAGATGCCCCCATTGGACAAGTACGATAGGTCCTTCGATCCTAACGACCATGTGGACTCTTTCCAGTCCTAGATGCACCTAGCTGGGGCTGATGAGTCTTGCATGTGTGTAGCATTTTCTACTACCTTTAAAGGAGTAGTTCGAACTTGGTACCGGAACCTCGCGCCGAGCTCAATCAAAAGCTGGTCGTAGTTTGCTGACTTGTTCACTACGCATTTCATCACTAGCAAAAAGTGCCTGAAGTCACAGGAAACCCTTGTCAATGTGGTTCAGAGGGAAGGAGATCTATCAGGAGCTATATCAAACACTTCAATGACACTTGCCTGCAGATACCGGACCTTGACCCGACAGTGAGACTCACTGCGGCCAAGAAGGGAATTACCCACAAGGAGTTTAAATGGCATGTTGTAGCAAACAAACTGAAGGACATTACCGAGTTTCTTAAGCAAGCAGATCAGTTCATTGGCACCGAGGAGGAGATCAATCAGAAGGTCGATAACCCACCACCGGAGAAGAGGAAGAGAGAAAGTGAAGGAACGGGCAGTGGCGGACAGAAGAGGAAGAAAAGAATGTCCCCGAGTAGGGGAAGAAACAACTCTAGAAGTCGGTCCCCCTCGCGATCTCGTAAACCAGGTCGGCGCTCCAGGACCCCTCCTATGGAAAGAATGAACTACACACCCTTGAATGCTAAAAGGGGAGAGATTCTAATGGCCATTAAGGACTCCTCCTTCATCAAATGGCCTCCCAGGTTAAGGGGAAACCCAGCAGCAAGAAACCCGAACGTTTACTGCCACTTTCATCGAAATCATGAGCATAGTACAGAGAACTGCAGGAACCTTCGTGGCGAGATTGAGAAACTCATCCGACGCGGATACCTGAAGAATTTCATCTTATGCGAAGAGAGGAGACAGACAGACCGACAATCGGACCGACAGGGAGATCAAAGGAGGAATGCCCCAGAAGCCAGTAGGCAGAACAAGCAACCGCCATGACATTTGCCAGAAGAGAGACCAATCTGCAGGGTATTTAACATGATTACTGGTGGGTCCATCATCGCAGGGTGTACATTGACAGCTAGGAGGACCTCGGTGCGCGAGATAGAAAACGAAGAGGAAAACCCGCCAAAACGACCTCGACTTGAAGGACCGATATACTTCACTGCGGATGATGCACGTTGGATCTAGTATCCTCATGACGATGCCCTGGTAATAAAGCTGTGGATCAATGATTTCGATGTAAAACAGATATTGGTAGACTTGGGTAGCTCGGCAGACATACCATTCAAAGAGACGTTCGATAAATTACAACTACAGCAAAGCGACCTAAAACTAGCAGACACCCCTTTAGTAGGGTTCAGTGGCAAGGAGGTCAGACCTCTTGGGCGAGTCATAGTACCTGTAGAAGCCGGCACGTGGCCAAACATCGTGCGGTTTGAGCACACCTTCCTGGTAGTCGCGACTCTCTCCCCCTATAACGTTATAGTAGGTCAGCCCATCAAGAATGTGCTACGTGCGGTAGTATCCACTTACTATCTGGCAATAAAGTTCCCAACTGATTACAGGGTGGGAATCGTGCGAGGTGACCAACTCAAATCACGCAAATGCTGCGTAGCTGCTCTTAAAGGGAAGGTGAAGCTAGCAGAAGATGTCGAACTCGAGCGACCTGCGGAATGCACCAATGAGCGAGCTACCCCAACAAAGGAGACGATCCACATATCGATCTCAGTTGATGAACCGACCAAGACTTTGCAGATCAGTGTCTCGATCAACGAACCACTCCGCTCCCAGCTAGTAAGTTTCTTACTCAAAAACTTAGATATTTTTGCTTGGTCCGCAGCAGAAATGCCCGGAATTGATTCAAAAGTTATAACTCACAAATTGAACACTGACCCTTTAGTCAGGCCAGTAAGGCAAAAGAAGTGCAACCTCGCCCCAGAACATTGGATGGTAGTCGATGAAGAGGTTGGGAAGCTCCTAGCGGCAGACTTCATCAGGGAAGTCCATTACCCGAGCTGGGTGGCTAACCTAGTTCTGGTAAAAAAGGCCAACGGCAAGTGGCACATGTGCGTTGATTACACCGACCTAAATAGAGCCTGCCCAAAAGATTTCTTCCCACTACCCAAGATCGACCACCTAGTGGACGCGACCTCAGGGCATGAGTTGCTGAGCTTCTTGGATGCCTATTCCGGTTACAACCAGATTTGGAAGGACCCTGCTGACGAAGAGAAGACCGCCTTCATAACCGAGGTCAGGTTATACTATTACAAGGTCATGCCCCTCAGATTAAAAAATGTCGGGGCAACCTTTCAGTGCCTTGTAAATAAGATTTTTGAGCTGTTAATCGGCAATAAAATAGAGTGTTATGTTGATGACATGGTCATGAAGAGACATTTTTTGAATATTTTATTGAATGATTTAAAAAGTATTTTTCAAATTTTGCGAAAATATAACATGAAGTTAAATCCAAACAAGTGTGTCTTCGGAGTCACCTCAAGAAAATTCCTAGGTTATATAGTCAACCGACGGGACATCAAGGCCAAGCCGGATAAAATAAAATCCATCCTAGATATGAGACCACCCCGCAAAATAAAATAGGTTCAGAAGCTAACTGGCTGGATAGCCACTCTGAGCCACTTCATGTCCAAGTCGGCAGATCGCTGCCTACCCTTTTTTAAAGCCATAAAAAAGAGCAAGGACTTCGAATGGAATGAAGAATGCCAGCTTTCCTTCGACGAGCTGAAAAGATACTTGGGTACCGCCCCAATTTTAACTCGACCCAAGGAAGGGGACGTATTAAAGTTATACCTCTCTGTGAGTGACGAGGTGGTCAGCTCGGTACTAATCAAAGAAGTAGATCGGGTCTAGCAACCCATCTACTATGTTAGTAAAATTTTGTAGGATGCAGAAACCAGGTACCCAGAGATCGAGAAATTAGCATGCGTGCTAATCATAGCAGCTCACAAGCTTCGTCCATACTTCCAAGTCGACACTATTGTTGTTCTCACCAACAAACCTCTGAGGCAGATTCTGCTCAAACCCGAGGTGTCTAGCAGATTGAAGAAGTGGTCCATCGAACTGAGTGAGTATGATATCCGGTATGAGCCTCGGACGGCAATCAAAGCCCAAGCCTTGGCCGATTTTGTAGCAAAATGCATGTTTAGCACCGCAACCCCCGAGTCGACCGAGCTCAAACACATGACGGGAGCTTCAACCAGTGCGGCGCTGGTCCCAGTTAGAGTAGGACCGACCTGGGACAAGGAGCCTTGGATCCTCCACGTTGATAGCTTGTCCAACCAGTAGGGAAGCGGTGTAGGACTGATTCTGTATGACCCAAGCGAGGTGAAGCTGGAATATGCACTCCGGTTCGGATTCGCGGCATCAACCAACGAGGCAGAATATGAAGCATTGGTCGTCGGGTTAACCTTAGCAAGGGAAATGAAAGCAAAGCACCTCATCATATGCAGCGACTCACAACTAGTGGTCAACCAAGTCACTGGTAACTACGAGGCACATGACCACAGTATGGCAGCTTATTTGGCTAAAGTCAGAGAGATCCTACGTGGCTTCATCTCCTACTTCATCAGACAAATTCCGAGGTCCGAGAACGTTGAGGCCGATGCCTTTTCTCGACTAGCCAGTACGAGTAGTAACACCATGTGGACCATGTACATAGAGGATTTACCTCGGCCCAGCATTCTCGGGAGGGCAGAAGAGCTCGCTCCTGTATCGCAAGCGGAACCGAGCTGGATCGACCCACTCGTAAGTTATTTGCTTCACGGGATCCTCCCTGCAGAATGCAATGCAGCCCGAAAGGTAGAGCGCCAGTTAGCTAAGTACGTCCTTATAGACAGATAGTTGTACAAAAGATCTTTCATGCTCCCCTACCTACGTTGCTTGTGACCCTCAGAGGCTGAGCATGTAGTCTGCGACACCCATGAAGGCTTATGTGGCGGACACTTGAGGGCAGAGCTCTCACACAGAAATCATTGCGGCAAGGCTATTATTGGCCCATGATGAAGGCAGATGCACTCGAGCTCGTTAAGAAGTGCAACAGGTGTCAGAGGCATGCCAACATTCACCATCGATTTGCTGCTGATCTGAAATACCTCACCAGCCCATGGCCCTTCGCATAGTGGGGAATCGACATCCTTGGCCCTTTCCCGTCAGCGATAGGACAGAGGAGGTTTCTGGTCGTAGCAGTGGACTACTTTACGAAGTGGGTGGATGTTGAACCTTTGGTAACGATCACAGCTCGCAACATACATAATTTTTTCTGGAAAAACATAGTATGTCGTTTCAGGCTACCTTGGTGCTAATATCTGACAATGGGAAGTAGTTCGAGGATATCAAGTTTCAAAACTAGTGTGCCGAAATGGGAATTCAACAAAATTTCACCTCGGTGGCACACCCCTAGGTGAACGGGCAAGCAGAAGTGACTAATAGAGCGATACTTCACGGATTGAAGGCTTACTTAGCCTGAGCAAAGGGATTGTGGGTGGACGAATTGCCCAGTGTCCTTTGGGCCTACCGAGCCACTATCAAAACTGCTATAGGTGAAACCCCCTTCAACCTTACGTATAGCATAGAGGCGGTGATCTCGACAAAAATCAAGGTACCCACGTTACGATTGGGGACCTATGATGAGGAGGCGAATGATGGCGAGCTTCATACCAACCTAGACCTGGTAGAAGAGGTACAAGACCTGACTTACATCCGAAACGCAACTTACCAACAAAGAATAGCTCAATACTATAATGCCCGGGTCTAACGACACTTCCGCGTCGGTGACCTAGTTTTTCGGAAGGTTATGGTACCTAAGCCCGGCATTGGTAAGCTAGGACCGAATTGGGAAGGTCCGTACCGAATAAGACGGGTGTTCGGGGAAGGCACAATGAGATCGAGACTTTGGAAGGGAAGCAGGTACCTCGAGCATGAAATATCGATAACCTGAGAAGGTACTACTTGTGACCACCGAACTAGTCAAAAAGGATGACCGAACTAAAGAGAGGACTGCAAGTCACTCCCAGAAGCCTAAGGGCCATGGCACCGAGCTGACATAAGACCTCGGCACCGCGATAAGTCCTAGTCGCCTCTTCGGCATAGGCAGACAAGTCCTATTCGCCTCTTCAGCATAGGCAGACAAGTCCTAGTCGCCTCTTCACATAGACAGACAAGTCCTAGTCGCCTTTCCGGCATAGGCAAACAAGTCCTAGTCGCCTCTTCAGCATAGGTAGACCAATTTTAGATGCCTGTAAGGAATAGACACCTCAGATGCAAACCCTACGATGTCTAATTCACCTTAGTGTACAACAACAGGTTAATCCCACTTAGGGTCAGGCCCGTTAGCTCAGCACTAAGGGATAACCAACACCTAAGCAAGTAGCCCATGTGTAGACAGGTCGGGTATACACCCTACAGTGTCCGCCCACCTCGGCGTACAACAGTACGAGGTTATTCTTACTTGGAGTCCAACTCGTTAGCTTGACAATTCGGGAGTAATCTACACTTAGAAACTTTTTTGCACACAAAGATTGCAAAAACACTTGTATTTCATTGATATGGAATTTCGGGTACAAAAAACAAATTTACAATGGACCGAGCTCGGAGGCTTAGAGTATTGAGTATTACAGAAGGGGGTCCAAGAAAAGAGGCATCTAGTCACTTCGGGGCTCCTCATCCTTACTAGAGGCTTCGGTAGGAGGATCTGTCTCCATGTGGTTCTCGCCAGCACCGATCTCCTCATCTTTGTCGAGCAAGTCGTCGTCACTTTTTGCTTCGGAGTCTGGATCTTGGGCAGCTTCGATAGCCATCACCTCTGTGATCTTCGAAGTGGTTATGGCACTGAGGTCGATCTGGGGAAATTCACGTTAGGTCAATCACCTGCTTAGTTTGAATCCTTTGCGGAAAATCGTTGTCCCTACCTCAACCAACTTTTCCCGAAACTCCGCTGAAGACTTGTACTTCTCAACAGCCTTAGCCTTGGCCTCCTCCATCGCCTGAAGAAGTAGCTCGATTCGTTCCTTCACATAGGCCTCGAGGTTCTCCACCTCCCTTGAGATAAGCTATTTATCTATTTTTTCCATTTTTTGTATTTTTTCTTATTTTCTTTTGTTCTAAAAATATAAAACAATAATCATTGCTTATCTTGATTAGATTAAACAACCAATGAGATGCACTATCCCAACACTTAAATAATCTCTTCTCCTAAACTACCTCCCCCACTTTCTCCAAAATTATCTCTAATTCCTATTTATCATCCAAATTATCTCTAATTCCTATTTATCTCCAAAATTATCTCTAATTTAGTAGAGAGTTTCTCTCCTAAATTATCTCTAATTCCTATTTATTGAAAACACAAAAAATAATTTTATATTTTTACAAAATATATCACAAAATTATGTACTAACACTTTAAATTATGTTTTTCTGGATTATCAATTTAAATGTTTTTCAAATATTTAATAATATGTAATAGCTTTAAATAAAAAAATTCAAATAACAAAAAAAAAATTAGATTATTTAAATATTTATCATAACTAGATTTTAAATAGTTAAATAACAGAATTAAGTAATAAATTTAAAAAAACTTCTTCAAAGTAGAAAAATAATTGTAACATAATATTGAAATTAATAATAATTTAATATATTACAAAATTAATAATAAATTATGTAATAATAGTATAAATTATGATTTTATGGATAATTAAATTCAATAAATAATTAGTATTTTAAAACTTAAATATTTGACATATTATTTAAGTATTTAAATAACTAAATATTTTAAATAACAAAATATTTAACATAACTAGATTTTAAATAGTTAAAATAAAGAAATTATATAATAAATTTAAAAACATTCTAAAATGTAGAAAAATAGTTATAACGTAATATTGAAATTAATAATAATTTAATATTTTTACTTAATATTGTAAAAAACTAATTTCACTTATATCAAGTAATAATTCAAGAAAATAACTTCCAAAAACATTAATATTTATTTAATATTTAACTCTTAATCTGTATTTATTATATAATTATATTACTAAAATTAATATTTATTATATTTAAGTAATTATTTATTGTTTTTTGTGATAAATGTATTTTGAATAATTATGTATAAATTTATTTTTTTATTTTATAGAAAACTTTCAATAATTATTTGAAATTAAACTACTATTATTTAATTTTTTAAATTTAATTTATTGGACTTATTGTATTTATTGTATTTTTGTTATAACTTATTGATTAATTAATATTTATTAGAGATTAAACTATTATTGAGATTATACTATTTATTGACTAAGTTAATATATTTTTAGTACTTATTGTATTTTTGTATTTTTCATTATCAATATATTTTCAATAATTGTGTGTTTTTGCTATAAATTTTTAATAATTATTGGATATTAAACTATTGTTATTTATCGGTGATATGACTATTAATTTAGATAAAATTATGAGTGTTCATAAGTTGGCTCGGACATGTCGTAGGCTATTTGGCCTACCAAATTGACCTAGTTGGTTAGCTGAAGCAAATTGACCTTATGTGAAAACCAACCCACTCAAGTTGTATCGGTTTGGGTCAGTTTTCACAGAGGGTTAGTTGGTGCAAAAGATATAAACTTAAAAATTTAATTTAATTTTAAAAATTACAGTGCAATTGTAGGTAAATGGTGGTCACTTAGACCATCAGAGCAGAGGAGGTGTCAAACTAATACTATGTGAATGCCTGTAATGAGTCCATAACTCATCGCACATCTGCAATGAGTTCATAACTCATCACACATCTGTGATAAACTCATGTATGAAACAGGTTGCGATTAACTTTGGACTTGTATGGATTTGCGATGAGTTTAAATCCATCACAAAACCGCGATGAGCTCCGGACCCATGCGGACTTGCAATGAGTTTAAATTCATCACATAATCGCGAAGAGTGTAGACTCACCCGTCACCATGCCTCTCCTTGCTCCATTATCTCCACCCTGCATTCTCTTTGACTTTCTCTCCTCTCCCCTTTCCACCACTCCCATTAAGTCATGTCACCCAACTACCTAAAAATATTCATATAATCTCTCTCCTAAGGTATCTCATTTAAACCAATAGGAAAGTATCATGTTGCCCCACTCCATAATGAATTCCTAAAATGCATCCCCCCAATCTATATCCACTCTCCCTCATTTAAAATATTCATATTAATTAATAAATAGTTAAATACGGTTAATATTTAATCCCACCCATATTCAATGAGTATTAAATAGTGTTATTACCAAAAGTTAATAAATACGATTAGTAAATTACCAAAAATTAATAAATATTGTTATTAATTAACTCATTAACAACATTTTATAGAAATTGAAATCTCTTTAATTAATTTCTATAAAATTGAGAATTATATTTAACAATTATCAAAAAGTATAAAATTTAGTTATTGTTATTATTATAATTAATAACCAAATACAAATGGGGGAACAAAATATTATAATGTTAGGAAATGAAATTATTTATTAATTTATATTGAAAACTAAAAGATAAATTAGTAAAATTTTGTTAGTAAACTACCAAATAAAAAAATATTAAAAAAATTTCAATAAATACCCCTAGTTACACAAATGTAATAAAATTTTCATAAAACTACATTTTCGTAAAATAACATTTTTGAAATTAAAAGATATAAAGTATTTGAAAGTTTATTTAAAATGCAATAAATAATTATTAAAAATTATTAAAATATTCTGGAAATTTTAGGAAAATTATTACATTTGATAGATTTTGGAAAACCATTGAAAAATTATATAATTTTCATTGCAAATTATTGAAGATTATTAAAGATAAATGACTATGGGAAATGGAAAACTATAATTTAAACAAATAATTACACAAATTATTCAGATAAATTAGTATAATATTGGGAAAAGGAAATTATTGGTTAGTTTATATTAGAAGTTATAAGATAAATTAGTATAATTCTGTAAGTAAATCATTTAAAAAGAAAATAAATTATTTAATAAAAATTTAAATAAATTTGAATAAATTTTCAAAATTACACAAGTACAATAAATATTCCAAAATTTTCATAAAATTACATTTTTCAATGTTGGCACCACTTTCCCCCACTTCCTCCTAAATTGTCTCTAATTCCTATTTATCTCCTAAATTATCTCTACCTCTTATTTATCTCTTAAATTATCTCTAATCTCTAATTCCTATTTATCCTCTCCCCCACTTTTTATCTATATCTATCTAAAGAAAGTTTCAATTAAAAAATTCATAACAATTTAAATGTTATAACGAAATTATATACAAAATTTAAAATATTTATTCAAAACACAAAAAATTAGTAGATTTAATAACATTCATATTATTAATAATTCAATATTTTTACAAAATTCATCATGAAATTATGTAGTAACAGTATAAATTATAATTTTACAAATTATTCAATTTAAATTTTATTCAAATAATAAAAATTTAACATTAAAAAATAAAAGATTAATTAAATATTTCAATAACTAAAAATTTTTAATAAAAAAACATTAAAATAGCTAAATAATATAAAAAATATTTAACATTACGTAATAACATAAAAATAAAGAAAATTCGAATAATGAAAATTTTTAAATATTTTACATATTATTTAAATATTTAAATAACAAAATATTTAACATGCAAAATTTTAAATAGTTAAAATAATGAAATTATGTAATAAATTAAAAAAATCTTAAAAGTAGAGAAATAATTATAATAGAACTCATAATATTCATATTAATAATAATTTAAGATTTTACAAAATTAATAACGAATTATGTAATAATAGTACAATTGTAATTTTATGGATTATTAAATTAAATAATTAATTAATATTTTAAGAATTTAAATAATAATATTATTTCAATAACTAAAGAATATTGTAAATAACTAATTTCACTTATGTCAATTAATAATTACAGAAAATAAGTATGAACAAAATTATATTTATTAGTAATAATTTTACACTAATAGTGTATATTGATTATATATTTATATATACCATAATTAATATTTATTTTATTTTCAGTAATTATTTATTGTTTTTTATAAATATTCTTTCAATAATTATTTATAAATCTATTTTTATATTTTTAACTATAACTAAATAATTATTTTTCAACTGTATTTGATAGTAATTATATTTTTTCAATAAATACAGTAATTTAATAATTACAGTTTTATTAATAGATTAGTATTTTAATAATTATAATATTTACTGAAAAACGATATTAATAAATATTTTATAAATAATTTATTTATTAATTAACTGTAATATAATTAAATTTAATTATTTTTAAACTGTAACTCACAGTAATTACATTTAATAGTAATTAATAAATACATTATTTTAAAAAAATAATATATTTTTTAATTAATAGTAATTAACACTAATTATTTTTAATTATATTTAAAGTAGCATAAAATTACATTTAATTACATTTAACATTAATTAACACTAATTAATTAATTCACAGTACTTATTTTGAAGCTGTAACAAAATTATTTTTTGAACTGTAATTACCAGAAAACTACATTTAATTTGTTCTAGCCAAGAAATTACCAATATACTTTTGAAAATAGGATAATTTCCTGAAATTGATGTATTTTAAATAAATACAGTAATATAATAATTACAGTATTTATTGAAAAACAATATTATTAGTTAATAGTATTTTTCATAATTGCAGTATTGTTAATAATTAACAGTATTCTCTATAAAGATAGTATTTTATTAACAATTAATAGTATTCTTAATAATTACAGTATTTTTAATAATTAACTGTATTCTCAAGAAATACAGTATTGTTAATTAACAATGTTTATAAAAAATAGTATTAATTAACAGTAATTATTTTTAAAATGTAACTAAATAATTATTTTTCAACTATATTTAACGGTAAATATATTTTTCAATAATTACAATATTATTAATAATTTGGTATTTTAATAATTACAGTATTTACTGGAATGCAGTATTAAATGTAATTTAGTGATATAATTTAGCATAAGTAACCAAAACATAATAAAAATATCCATCAATTATACAAATACTGTTAATATTTCAAAATATTGAAAATGTAATTAAATATAATTTTATGCTATTGTGCTATAAATAATGTAAAATATATTAGTGATGTCTATTATGCTATAAATAGCATAAAATTACAAGCTATAAATGATTTTTAAACTGTAATTAACAGTGATTATAAGTTAAGCTATAAATAGGATAACTCAAGTTGAGTCAGTTTGGTCGGTTTGACATTTAATGTGAACACCCTAATATTCCCAATACACTGGAATGGTTTGTTGGAATGTTGTTGGGACCAGATCGAGACTCACACTAATCATCCATATATGGCTCATACAATCACCCAAATCTCTCACTTTGCATTTATGACTAGCTAGGAGGGCATTTAAATTGCTAAAGATCCAAAAAATAAAAATAATAAATAAAATTGACAATAATAGCATTGGAATGGGAATTGGCCACATGGAAGGCAAGCCTTCAGCATCCCAGTGATCCATCAACATCTATGTAGAAATGTCAGATCCAATTTTTCAGTTATTATATTTTGCCACATGCAGGACCATCAAATCAACAAGCATGTCCAACTGGCTAATGAAAAGCTAAGAACAAAACACTGAATTTAATAACCAAAAATACAAATAAGAAACATATAAAACTTTCCCTCAATTTTTTTTTTTTTTTCTTTTCGTCACAAGAAGTAGACTTTTAGAAATGATTAATAAAATTTAAAATGGTCGCCCCTCCAACTGAAATAAAGTTTAGGATTAAAAAAAGAGGGAAAGAACCGGCCTCAAGATACGAGTAACATGCATAATAACCATATTGATGGAAATATCCTAATGATAAGGATTGAATTTTCCACATTTTTTCGGATAGCAACCGACGAAGCAAAGTTTAACATAAAATGGTTTTACAAATAATGTCCAAATCATATAGCTAAAAATGCATTGTGATTAAACTGATTTTTTTTTTTTTTTTGTATAGAAATATAGTTTCTTGAAATCAATATTTGGTACAGTGCCAAATCACAAGACACTCTCCTCTCTCCTTTAATCAGATAGTATGAAACGGTGACTAAGTCAAGTCACCAAAATCGAAGGAAATGATCTCAATAAATATTTAGAGAGAAGTACCAATCAGCCCAGATCAAAATTTACTAGGTCCAAAGTACAGGCGAAATGCATCTTGACCGTGAATTGATGTCAAATTTACGGGCAGGATATGGTTTGATTTATAGAGGGCAAAGGGCTAATAGTAGAAAAGGCTGGAATTTAAAATTCTGCATCGTGTGTTTTTGTATGTACAGTACGAATGTACGATAAAGATAAACCAACTTGGCACGTTGTTATGTTAATTTTAAATAATCGGACGAAAGCCAGCAGTCAGTAGGCTGGTAAACGACTAGCCAAGTACCCCCCATAAGAAAAACCACGTGAATTTTGTGAATGAATAATACTGGGGCGCCTCACAGGAACGGGATCTGCATGGCCCACTCTCTTATAAACCTATGTTGGAAAATAAATAAATATGAAAGTAACACCACACCACACCACACAAAAAGACAAGAGACTACAACCACACAGTATCGGACGCGGAGACACGACAGAAAATAAAATTATTAAATTATGAGGGGTCGTATTCGTAATAAATAATAAATATAGTAAATTAGTAAAACCTTCGTTCTAGTTTCTGATCGTTACTCAAATCTTTTGGTAGTTGCAACTACCTTCTCTTAACTTTTTGGCATGGTTGTAAGTAAACCCTCTTTATAAGAATCTTCAAAATCTCAATAAGGAGCATGAAAATGTTTAAAATATCTATATAATAACTTTTGACCAAAATTATTATTTTTCAAATTTTTTATTTGTATCAATGGTTACTCCAAATCTTAACCACTTCTTTTTTAAATTGATTTATTTTTTAAATTTGCCCTTATCAATTATTTGTGGTCTCGTTTACTTTTCGCTAAGTTATTTACCTAGGTAAATATATTTATCTGGGTAACTGTTTTCTAGGAAAGACTTACTTAGATAAGTGCATTTACCCATGTTCTTTTATTTCTCATGTAAATAATGCAATGATCATTTTATCCATAAAAATTCATTATTAAAAGGGTCATTTTTGTTTGATTCAAGTCTTAGTGAGTTCCCCCAGGTGGAAAAGTTATTTACCCACTTAGGAGATGAGTATCGCTTACCCAGGGTAAGTGATACCTAGGATGTCCCCACAAAAATCTCAAAAAGGAACATGAGTTTCTTGGTCAATGAGAATCAAAGTTGCAATTTTAAACTTTCTATTTTTTATTGTTCATAAAATTTGTATTAATTTTTTATAGAAATCAGCCTCAACAGTAACTTCATGAGTATTTAGGACATTTTGTGCATCTTATTAGAGATTTGAGGATTCAGCAATTTACCCTAAATAATAAATACACAAAAACCATTATATAGATCCCATATTTGCCATGATTTTGGAGCAGGCCATAAAACTTTTTGTTTTTCGGTAAAAGAGAAATATATTAAGCAACAAGGAAATTACAAATCAGGTTTAATCGAGTCCTTGAGCACCACCACTCAGCTAGCCATATTGGTATAGCATGGTCAATTTGTATTTAGGGCCCATTCGCTTTTCGGTAAGTTACTTACCTAGGTAAATGCATTTACCCATGTTTTTTATTTTCTAGGTAAATAAGGTAATTACCATTTTAGCCATAAAAATCCATTATTAAAAGGGGCAGTTTTGTCTCATTCAAGTGTTATCAACCGTCGCACCCCCTAGGTGGGAAAGTTATTTATCCACCTAGGAGAAGTGATACCGAAGAAAATAAACTTTCCCTGATCCCCACATAAATCTGAAAAATGAACATGAGATTCTTTGGTCAATAGGAACCAATCCTACTGACCAACTTTCTCCCCCACCCCCCAAAATTCAAAAAAGAACATCCTCTTATTGAGTCCTTCCGTGCACAAGATTATGAATGGATCATGTTTGGGTTGGACCCCACCACCATCAAAATTAATTTGAACGGTTTGGATGGACCAATAAGTCATTAAATTGGATTAATCTAGACTTGATGATGCAAAGTATTTATTGGATTGGACCGGGTCTGGTCATTTTGTAATGGATTTACATTCTAATCCATAGACATAAATATAGGTGTCAATGGACCGGATTTGGATTGGACTTGATCAAAGTAAAACCAATATGAACAGTTTGAACAGTGCAGACTTAATTGGATTAATCTAAAATGGTCCAAAGTGTTTAACAGAATGAATTGGACCTGGTTCATTTGTATTGGATTCATACTGGACAAATATCGGGTCTATTGATTGTCCTAATTATGTGCTAATATATATATATATATATATATAGTTTCTTTCTGAAAGGGTTTTGGTCAAAGTCAAGAAATCCCTTCTATAATCAGATGCGCTATGAAAAACGTTTTGGTCAACTGAACACCCCCAAAGTAGTAAGGCCCTCCTTAACAAAATTTCCCTAAACCATAACTTTGAAAAAAATTCCTGTTACAGAGAATAATGAAAGTTAGAGTCAGTCAAGGTATTTTTTAAACACAAATCTATTTCTACCTTTTCAAATAATCCATAGAGACACCTAGTACACTAGGCACATACATTACATCATTTAAGATCAGATTTGTATTTTCATTGATGACTATTTTCACTTTCCCAACACCTAGTACATCACAATAGGTATTGTTTCCCATGAAGATCCTATGTTCGTTAGGCTTCACTTCCTTCATCTCCATAAAGAGTTCATTGGATTTGCATACATGGAGAGAAGAACCCGAATCAATGAACCAATCAACATAATCAATATCAGTAAGTAATGATTCAGAAACCACACAAATGATATATTTCTTTGCTGATTTATTATGATTGTTATCTTTATTCTTCTAGTTTTGATAACAATAATATTTGGTATGGCCTAGTTTCCCACAAATAAAACATTTGCCTTTAGTTTTCTTGAAATTCTTTGAAAAATTAGGTTTATTATAATACATCTTTCATTTACTTTTTATAGTTCTCAGTTTTTTCAGTAGTTTTATTAGTTTCAATTGGACTAGTGGCAACTATCAATGATGATGATTGAGCCCTTTTGCACTTTCATTCAGCTTCCAGGCCTAGCAAGGTTGGTAGGTTTTTCATATTAATGTCTCTTCCAGAAAGATTTAAGGCAACAACCACATTATCCCAAGAGTCTGGAAGACTATGCAATATAGTAGACACCTGAATCTTTTTGGGGATGGGATTCTCAGCTGTTGCTAATTCTTTGCAATAACATTCATCTTATTAATATGATCTATTACTGAATCTCCATCTTTCATATTACAAGCATAATATTTTTCTATTAACATTTGAACATAAGATTCAGTTACCTTTCCATAAGCTTCCTTAATTGCATCAAATAATTGTTTAGCATTCCCATATTCTTCAAACAAAACTTCAATGTCAGGTTCCATAAAAGTTAACAAACAAGAGCGGGCTGTTTTATTATCTTTTAGGTATTTCTTATAGGCTTTTCTAACAGCCAACGATGCATCATCATCAGGAACAGAGGGAACATCTTGTTCTAATATGTATTCAACATCTTCTTGATCTAGTATAAGTCTGATCCTACGTTTCCATAGAGGAAAATTACTACTGTTAAGTTTTTCAGTTTTGCTTAATTCATTTGCTATTGCAGATCCAACCATTATGTCTATGAATAAACAAGGAAGTTGCAAGCAAAAATAAAATGAAATTTATAGTGTAATGGTAAGATAATATGAACAAGCAGTTATTTTCAGCCAAGAAAATTGGTGAGATCTAACTATGATTAACTATGATTAACAGTTAACTGAAAATCATAAAAAGAAATCAGCTTACTGACAATGGTCCACCCAAGAATGCGATTCATATTTTACCCAAGATAAAGCTAAGAAAATTTATAGAAGCACAAAATAAATGCTTAGCACACAATAGCGCAGAATAGACTTCGGTAGAGATATCAATCATACCAAGCAACAAGTATTCAGGAAGAAAAGAAAAAAAAAGTATTAAACACTACCTGAATGTTTTCTCAAAAAGGGTTGAAACCCTAAATGTAAAGAAAAAGTTTAGAAAATACCTGGATAGATCTCTGTAATAGAGATCTCAAACCTTTTATGCTTTCACTGAATCTTGATGTCGTTTCAGTAGACCGGATTTGGAATCATAAATCAAATAGGGTAAGCTTTGTCCTTATTGATAACAAATATTTTCTTTTTGGGAAGACAAATGTGTAAGAGCAGTGAAGAAGAGAAGACTCCCTTTTTGGGGTTTAAAAAGGAAAGCTGCCGAACCTGACTTTTGCTCTTTCTTTTTACTTGCCCATAGTCCCTTTTACTTTAAAGGACTGATATGGTGTAGCACATGCACATGCACACCATAAATAATAAAGCTCTGATACCAATGTAAAACAATAACAGAATAGTGACAAAATAAAGTGCAAATAAAAACCTGCAAATAAAGAGTAACTCCACTTCTTCTTGATGGATCCAACAACACTTGAACACAACCTTGGACTTCACAAAGCTGATGATACAATCGGAATTGGGCAGAACCTTTTGGAGGTTTTGATAGCCTTCCAATAAAGTGAATAATTTTTGTTGGGGAGACCTTTGTGACTTCTGCACATTCCCTTTTATAGGCGATTGCCACAACGTCTCTCCTATGAAAAAAGAGATAAGAGTCGTTGCAAAAGATTTACTCACCAACACTTATCTTGTTATACCCCTTCGGATTGAGACAAGTGTCTCAATGATCATGGTTTTAAACCACATGATCACTCAGCCCATTCTAAGCCAAACATCCTCTTGCTGACTTAGTCAAAAGCTGAAATGGATCCAACTTAGACCCAATAACCACCCTGTGAACAAGTCAAAAACAGTTTACAAAAGACATATTTATTTATTTTTACTAGAAAATAAATAATAACATATAACAAAAATTATAATTGGTGTGTGTTGTAGTGTGTTCACAGAGATGATATCATTAAGCTACTCCATCAACGTGTGGCTTTTCACATGGCCAGTGGATTCTCCTACACGTTGAGGATTCCAAATCGAGGGCCTATGGCCACCCGTTCCAACATCTCCCACTTGGCCAGTTAGGCCCGAGATGTTTGGTTGCTTCTCAATCCCATTAACACCACGCGCCTTTTAAAATCACTAACCCCAATGGACTTTGTCAATGGATCAACAACCATATCATTTGTCAGCACGTGCTCTATCAGGATCTCATTCTGTTGGTAGATATCATGAAGATACCGGTATCGCAAGTCAATGTGCTTTCCTTTTGGACCAATTTCTCCATTCTTTATCGTCTTGATGGCCACTTCATTATCATTGAACATTCTGATAGCTCCTTCAGGTGCACCTGATATTTTTAATTCTTCCAAGAACCTTTTTATCCAAATTCCTTCTGATGCTGCTGTGCTGCAAGCTATGAACTCAGCTTCCATACTATATTTGGCTACACAGCCTTGCTTTTTGCTTGCCCAAGAAATGGCTCCTCCTCCCAGAAGGAAGATGAACCCTATAGTAGATTTTCTATCATCTGGGTCACCTGCAAAATTAGCATCACAATAACCCATCAATTCTAATTGATCACAAGAGTATGTTAGTCTATAATCATTGGTTTGTTGTAAATATCTTAGAATTCTTTCAATGGCTGACCAATGTGTAGTTCCTGGATTACTTTGGTATCTACTAACAAGACTAACAACATAAGACAAATCAGGTCTTGTACATAACATTGCATACATTAAACTACCAACTGCTTGTGCATAAGGAACATTCTTCATGTAACTTACTTCTCTTTCATTTCTAGGTGACATGTCCTTAGACATTTTAGTTCCTTTGCAAATGGGAGTATCGATTCCATTACAATCTATCATGTTAAACCTTTTAAGTATCATTTGTAAATATTTTTCTTGTGAAAGAGATAATGTTTTATATTTTCTGTTTCTTTCTATTTTTATTCCAAATACATAACTAGCATCTCCCATGTCTTTCATTTCAAAATTAGTACTTAACCAATGTTTTGTTTTATTTATCATAGATATATTATTACTAGCTATTAGAATATTGTCAACATATAAGTAGAGTATAATAAATGAACTCCCACTATTCATTGAGTAAACACAGTGATCGAATGGATTTGGGATAAACCCAAGTTTTGTGATGGAATTATGAAATGTGTAATACCACATCCTAGAGGATTGCTTTAGTCCATATAGAGACTTGTTCAATTTATATACTTCATTTTACTACCCTTCTCTTATGTATCCTTCTGGTTGTCATATAAATTTTTTCATTTAGCTTTCCATTTAAGAAAGTGGTTTTTACATCCATCTGACATAACTCTAAATCAAAATGTGCAACTAAGGACATTAAAATTCTAATGGAAGTAAATCTTGCTACCGGTGAGTAAGTTTCATCATAATCTATACCTTCAACTTGTGTATATCCCTTTGCTACAAGCCTAGCTTTGTATTTTTCTATAGAACCATCTACTTTTAATTTCTTTTTGAAGATCCATTTGCTTCCAATTGGTCTTCTATTACTAGGCAAATCTACCAATTCCCACACTTGATTTTTATTTATTGAATTTAGTTCTTCATTTATGGCTTCTTTCCATTTTTCTTTATCAGGTGCTTTCATAGCCTCCGAATAGCTTATTGGATCATCTATTGATTCTTCATTTAAGAAGGTATAATAATCTCTCAATTTGGAAGAGGGAAACCTTTCTCTTTGAATTTTTCCTAATGTATCATTCTTTGTATTATATGTTTCTTTTTGTATATCTTCCTTTTCTATTTCAAATAATTGAGTCAAGACACTATCATTTTCATCTTTTATTTGGTCTTCTAAGAACACGGCATCTCGACTTTCTATGAATTCAATAGATCCATCAGATTTATGATTTATGAATTTGTAACCTTTGTTGTTTTCTGAATATCCTATAAAGGTGCATCTTATACTTTTGTTATCTAGTTTGTATCTTAGTTGACTAGGAATTCTAACATAGGCACTAGAACCCCAAATTTTAATATTATATAGGTATGGTTTTCTACCAGTCCAGATTTCATGAGGTGTCAATTTATTCACTTTAGTTGGTATTTTGTTTAGAATATAAATTGTTGTAGTTAATGCTTCACCCCAGAAATGTGTTCCTAGATAGGAGTGTGATAACATTGACCTTACCATGTCAAGTAGAGTTCTATTCCTACGTTTAGCAACTCCATTCTATTGTGGAGTATAACTCATGGTTAATTGATGTTTTATCCCATTTTGTATACAAAATTCATTAAATAGATTAGATATATACTCACCACCTCTATCACTTCTTAATATCTTTATTTTTCTTCCTAATTGGTTTTCTACCTCTAACTTGTATTCTTTAAATTTTTCTAATACCTCAAATTTTTCTTTTAATCAAATAAACATATCCATATCTAGAGCTATCATCAATAAAGGTCACAAAGTATTCAATTCCCTTGTGTGTCTTGACATTTAGTGGACCACAAACATCTGAGTGTACAATATCTAACAATTCTTTTGATTTTTTTCCTTTATTAAATGGTAATTTAGATAATTTTCCACTAAGACATGGTTCATAGTAATTAAAGTTAATTTCCATCTTAGGTATTAAGCCACTTGAAGACATCCTCATCATTTTGTCTTTATAGATATGGCAAAGTCTCATGTGCCATATATAGAAATTTTCATCCACATTATATACACAATCAAAATAAGCAGAAGAGATATTCACTTTATTAATAGATAAATGATGCAGACCATCAGACTTAGTTCCAAACAATAAGACTCTCCCATGTTTTTCAATTGACACTTTTCCTCCTCTAAAACGAACTTCAAAACCCTTTTCATCCAAAAGGGGTACAGACAAAAGATTCCACCTAACACTAGGCGTATACATTACATCAGTTAAGATCAGATTTGTATTTTCATTGATGACTATTTTCACTTTCCCAACACCTAGTACATCACAATAGGTATTGTTTCCCATGAAGATCCTGTGTTCGCCAGGCTTCATTTCCTTCATCTCCATAAATAGTTCCTTGGATTTGCATACATGGCGAGAAGAACCTGAATCAATGCACTAATCAACATAATCAATATCAGTAAGTAATGATTCAGAAACCACACAAATGATATCTTTCTTTGTTGATTTATTATGATTGTTATCTTTATTCTTCTTGTTTTGATAACAATTATATTTGGTATGGCCTAGTTTCCCACAAATAAAACATTTGGCTTTAGTTTTCTTGAACTTCTTTGAAAAAATAGGTTTATTATGATACTTCTTTCCTTTACTTTTTATAGTTCTCAGTTTTTTCAGTAGTTTTATTAGTTTCAATTGGACTAGTGGCAACTATCAATGATGATGATTGAGCCTTTTTGCTCTTTTGTTCAGCTTCCAGGCCTAGCAAGGTTGGTAGGTTTTTCATATTAATGTCTCTTCCATAAAGATTTAAGGCAACAACCACATTATCCCAAGAGTCTGGAATACTATGCAATATAGTAGACACCTGAATCTTTTCAGGGATGGGATTCTCAGCTGTTGCTAATTCTTCTGCAATAACATTCATCTTATTAATATGATCTATTACTGAATCTCCATCTTTCATCTTACAAGCATAATATTTTTCTATTAACATTTGAACATAAGATTCAGTTACCTTTCCATAAGCTTCCTTAACTGCATCAAATAATTGTTTAGAATTCCCATATTCTTCAAACAAGACTTCAATGGCTGGTTCCATCAAAGTTAACAAACAAGAGTGGGCTGTTTTATTATCTTTTAGGTATTTCTTATAGGCTTTTCTAACAGCCAACGATGCATCATCATCAGAAACAGAGGGAACATCTTATTCTAATATGTATTCAACATCTTCTTGATCTAGTATAAGTCTGATCCTACATTTCCAGAGAGGAAAATTACTACCGTTAAGTATTTCAGTTTTGGTTAATTCATTTGTTATTGTAGATCCAACCATTATGTCTATGAATAAACAAGGAAGGTGCAAGCAAAAATAAAATGAAATTTATAGTGTAATGGTAAGATAATATGAGCAAGCACCTATTTTCAGTCAAGAAAATTGGTGAGATCTAACTATGATTAACTATGATTAACAGTTAACTGAAAATCATAAAAAGAAATCAGCTTACTGACAATGGTCCACCCAAGAATGAGATTCATATTTTACCCAAGATAAAGCTAAGAAAATTTATAGAAGCACAAAATAAATGCTTAGCACACAATAGCGCAGAATAGACTTCGGTAGAGATATCAATCATACTAAGCAACAAGTATTCAGGAAGAAAAGAAAAAAAAAAAGTATTAAACACTACCTGAATGTTTTCTCAAAAAGGGTTGAAACCCTAAATGTAAAGAAAAAGTTTAGAAAATACCTGGATAGATCTCTGTAATAGAGATCTCAAACCTTTTATGCTTTCACCGAATCTTGATGCCGTTTCAGTAAACCGGATTTGGAATCATAAATCAAATAGGGTAAGCTTTACAAATATTTTCTTTTTGGGAAGACAAATGTGTAAGAGTAGTGAAGAAGAGAAGACTCCCTTTTTGGGGTTTAAAAAGGAAAGCTGCCGAACCTGACTTTTGCTCTTTCTTTTTACTTGCCCATAGTCCCTTTTACTTTAAAGGACTGATATGGTGTAGCACATGCACATGCACACCATAAATAATAAAGCTCTAATACCAATGTAAAACAATAACAAAATAGTGACAAAATAAAGTGCAAATAAAGAGTAACTCTACTTCTTCTTGATGGATCCAACAACACTTGAACACAACCTTAGACTTCACAAAGCTGATGATACAATCAGAATTGGGCAGAACCTTTTGGAGGTTTTGATAGCCTTCCAATAAAGTGAATAATTTTTGTTGGAGAGACCTTTCTGACTTAATAAAGTGCAAATAAAGAGTAACTCTACTTCTTCTTGATGGATCCAACAACACTTGAACACAACCTTAGACTTCACAAAGCTGATGATACAATCAGAATTGGGCAGAACCTTTTGGAGGTTTTGATAGCCTTCCAATAAAGTGAATAATTTTTGTTGGAGAGACCTTTGTGACTTCTGCACATTCCCTTTTATAGGCGATTGCCACAACATCTCTCCTATGAAAAAAGAGATAAGAGCCGTTGCAAAAGATTTAATCACCAACACTTATCTTGTTCTCCCCCTTCGGATTGAGACAAGTGTCTCAATGATCATGGTTTTAAACCACATGATCACTCAGCCCATTCTAAGCCAAACATCCTCTTGCTGACTTAGTCAAAAGCTGAAATGGATCCAACTTAGACCCAATAACCACCTTGTGAACAAGTCAAAAACAGTTTACAAAAAACAGATTTATTTATTTTTACTAGAAAATAAATAATAACATATAACAAAAATTATAATTGGTGTGTGTTGTAGTGTGTTCACAGAGATGATATCATTAAGCTACTTGGTGGGTGCCGAACCCAACCAAAGATAAATATTCTTGCTCTGGATTAATAATTTGCAGATAGTGATGAGCAAGGTCGTTCTCCACAGGGATTGGGTGGATTTATTTCCATGTAGATGGATTAAGGGGGGTTGTAAAGCTAAGGAAAATAAGAAAATAGCAAAGAATAACAGAAAACAAAGATTAAATCGATGGGAGATGGCTTCTGGTTGAAGGGACAAGTTCAGCTTTGATTCGTAGCAATGATCCTTGATGCAAAGATAGATTCATATGCTTATGAATAAATTGGTTATAACTATTAACAAGCTCTAACAGCCAGCCTCCACTCTTATTATTCGACAACCAAAACAAGCTCTTTGATTGCTTCCCTTATTAATAGGCAGTCCTAAACAAGCTCTTAGTATTTAACCTATTAATAGCATTAAGAGGGGAGAGACCCAATTCTGGTCAGCGATCTCACAAGCTCGGATCGTTTAAACCAGATCATATATTTTCCTAACATAGATCGAAAACTTTTTTGCAATCAATTTATGTTAGTTGCCACCATGATCGAACCTACCAATCATATACGAAACTGGAGGTTCAATCAGCCATGGATTATTTCCATTGAATAAGCAAGGGGCCCTTCTTGCTTTATCAAAGAAAATAATCCTCACAGTTAATTCACAGAAAACATGTGAATACCCATAAACAATAAACTGAAATAAAAATCAATTATATCTCACAATGTTACAGAATCAAGGCTTCCCTAACCCTTCAACCAGAAATAAAAACTTACAGACACCTCATGATGAAATCGCAGCTTCCAGATGAGAAAGGGGGGCGAACTCTTGCTTCTTCCTCCTTGGTTGCTGATTTCTCTCTCTGAAGACTGAAGCTCTCTTGGAGGAAATTGATGCCTTGGGTGCTGGTCCGTCCCCCTTTATATAGGTTCAGGGAGAGGGCTGCTCTCCAACTCCCTTAAGGAGATTATCCTCAAACTAGAAAGTCCTAGTCTAAATTGAACTTATCCTACCTAACTCTTATCTCTTATCTTTCTAGGATTACAATTTGAGAATTTAAATCTGATAAAACTCTTTTATTGAGATTACATTCAACTTCTATTCTAATGGGACTCTTGGATCTTGAATTCGAACTGGGATTCTTTAACAATTCGGGCTTGCTTCAAGACTCTTCTGTGAAATGGGCTTCAGCGTATGAAATAGGCCTTGCTGCGAAATTACTCTGACTTTGGGCCCGAATTCGTCTTTGATGCGGACCGATTCTGCCAAAACCCAAAACATAAAATTTGTGGGCCTTTTCCTTATCTTTCCAGTGCTTCTTAAATTGTCCAAATTGGAGTCTGGAATTGAGAGTTATGCCCAGATCACGGATCGGTGCCGAAACTGTGCAAAATCATCCGATTAGCCTTGTTTTCTTCCAATCGCCTTCTTGCTTGCCCTGAATCGAAATACAAGAGTAATGAGTCCAATTAGGTACCAATTAAGTTTAAAATACTGAATATTGAGTGATAAAGATATGATAAATTTTATTCTCATCATTACTCCATCAACGTGTGGCTTTTCACATGGCTAGTGGATTCTCCTACATGTTGAGGATTCCAAATCGAGGGCCTATGGCCACCCGTTCCAACAATTTTTAACACACTTCCACCCAATTGCGTAATATGAAAATTTTTTGTATAGCGGTTTGCATGGTTCTTTTCATTGGGTTGTTTGAAACTTTCTCTTCATTTCTTTTTCTTAGGCCCTATTTGTTTTTCACAAGGTTATTTATCTGGCAAATGCATTTAACCATAAAAACCCATTATTAAAAAAGGCATTTAATCTCATTTAAGTATTGGTAATTTTCTCTAATGTTGCGTTTGAAAACAATGTAAATAAGTGTGAATGCAAATATGTAGAGTATAAAATGGTTCATATAAATTGCAAAATTGGGTTTGTTTTGCACTAACAAATTTACCTTCTTACCAAATAGATTTTTAGCTGTAATGAATGTTGTTGGTGCTCGGGTTGGCCGAGGACAATGTAATTTCTTCCCTGGGCTCTGGAAGTGGGCCGAAGGCTTCGGGGATTCAGGACGTAGTTCTGAGGCCGAAGACTAGAGGCTGAGGCTATTCGTATGCCGAGCTCCGGGGAAGCTGAGGGCTAGTAGCTGAGGTGCCACAAGACAGAGGATGTCAGAGGCCTTGGGTGAGAACCCGAGGCGGAAACTCCAACAGTCAAGTCAGTACAAGGGTTCGAAGAGGGTAATTAAGTACAGACGAGGGCTCCGAGGAGGTTTCTCGTAGATACTAAATTCCCAAAGTGAGGACACTCAAATTCTGCGATAGGATCAGATATCAAGATCTGGATCCCTCACCTGGAGGGCGGGTACCCCCTATTTATACTTGAGGCACCTGGAGGTTGGTGGAGATGAACGCATGAGATGGGAGCCATACGAGGGCAGTCAGCGAGCTCTGCAGGGACGTGTGGGTGCTCTGCGATTGGCTCTGTACGAGGGGTGCAGGGTAGCCCATGTTGTGGCTAGTTTCATCCCTGGTTCTGGTATTCGTAGGCTGGCCTTCCAGCCTGGAATGGGCTGGGCTAGGCCACCCTACATCACTTGCCCCCTACTCCCAAGGCCGAGGTGAAGAATTCGGCTTTAGTTGATGGGAGTAGTAATGGTGAGCGTAGTGGGTCCGGCAGCCGAGGTGTACCCTACAGTGGTTGATGAGTGCACAAATTACACATATTTTATGAGGCTTTATGCATGGTTTTTATGCTAGTTTGTGTGAGTTTTACCCCAATTCAACTTAATTTCAGGAAATCTTCAAGGGAAACCAATTCAGGAGAAAGAAAGCATAAAACAAGGAAAAAGGAGCTAAATTGAAGGTAATTCAGCCTAGCTAGAACAAAAGCCCAGCTGAGAGGTCAAGAGATGGTCATTCGGCCCATGCAGCCCATGCTGCACTCTTTGGGAGATACCCAAAGAGAGATCCTAGCCGCAGCCTTCCAAGGGAGCCTATTCAGCCCAGCAAGGAGGAGGCCCATTTGCAGCTCAAGAGTAGCCCAAGAGCAACCCAAATTGTAGCCTAAGAGAAGCTAGGGGCGGGAACTTCTAGAAAGTTCAAGAGAAGCTAGGGGAAGCAAATTCTAGAAGGTTCAAGAGAGGAGAGGGGTGGCAACTTCTAAAAAGTTCAAGAGAAGCTAGGAGCGGCAACTTCTAGAAAGTTCAAGAGAAACTAGGGGCAGTAAATTCTAGAAGGTTCAAGAGAGGCTAGGGGCAGAAAATTCTAGAAGGTTTAAGAGAGGCTAAGGACGGCAGCTTCTAGAATTCTTGAAGAGCTGAAGGAAAAACTATTTAAGGAGGTTTCCTGTAGGAAAAAGGGGTTCAAACACTTTGAGACTTCAACCCTTTGGGGAGAAAAACCTTGAGTTTGAATTCTTGAAGGGAGAAGAGAGAGATAGGTGCAAGAGAGGAGAAGAAAGGAGATTCAAGCAACTTCAAGAGAAGAAGAAGCTGAATTCAAAAGGAGAAGAAGCCATTAGAGATCTAGGTTGTTCACTCCTTGATTTCTGCACATTTGGTAATTGAAATCAGCAAGGAATTATGTGTAATTCTCCATTAATTTCTTTCTTTCTGTAATTGAAGCATGAATTCTGTAATTTTAGATCTGTGATTAGTTTTTTATGTTCATTCGAATGGATTAGATGCAATCTTGATGTTTCTTGATTAGAAATTTGATTGCAAAGCTGCTAGCCGAACTGTTGTTTTGTAATTTCAGATCTGTAACTTTAGATCTTGATTTTATAATGTCTGAATTGCTTGAGAAAGAATTCAGGCAACATTAATTTTGTTTGGCTGAATTGTTCTTCATTCTTGAATGTTCTAGAGTGCTTGAGAAAGACTCTAGAATTTCGGATCTGCTAATCAAGAACCAAATTGAATGTGAGTTTAGAAACAAATTGCACAATTTGGTTGGTGTTCATTCAGCTGAAATGATGTTCATTCAGTTGGAATGATGCCCTAGAATTGCTAGATCTTAATGCATGCATGAGGATTAGATCCTTGATAAAGATATAAGGACCATTACTCATGCATAGATTGAACATGGGCTTAAGAGAGAACTAATTGCTGAATCAATTCTATGCATATTTAGCTTGTCCTCTCAACTTGCATGCAAGGTGTTTGATCCAATTCCTTAGAGATAGATTGTTAGATAGAATTTCAGTTTTGAAGTAGACATACAATTTGGTTAATCAGATAAGAGTAGGCCGATATACTACTAGTAGTAGCTACATAAGTCTTCGTGGGAAATGATACTCTATTCATCACTTTATTACTTGTGCGGCTAGTGCACTTTCTAGTGTAGCAAATACGCATCAAGTTTTTGGCGCCATTGTCTGGTACTTACTGCAGCAATATTAGGAACTATTAGCCACTGTTAATCCGATTTCTAACTCTGTGCATTGTAGTTCAGATTGGTATGCATTAACCTCTATTGTCTAGTTTAGTAGTGTAGTTGATCTTTAGTTCTATACATTACAATTCAGATCTGTACACACTAACCTACATTACTGATTTAGGTAATCTCTTTCTTCTTGCCGAATGCTTCTAATTTTGTACTAGGTAATCTGATTTTTTTTCTGTATAGTAGGTTTAGATCTGTAGATAGAGTAACTTCCCTTGCTGATAGAAGTAGTTTTCTTGCTTATTGTTAATTGCCTTTATCTTAGTTTGTTGCTCTAGTTTCAGTAGTTTCAGATTTCTTTCTCCTTGTCGAATGCATCTAGTTTAGGTTGTTGTTTTTGTTTCTATAGAATGTAGCTTCTTGATTCTATAGGTACTTTTCTGAATTGGTAGATTTCAGATCTGTGTTTTGTAGGAAGAATTCTATTGCTTGCTATTATAGATTTCATTTCTGATTTGATAGATTTCTGACTTAGTAGTTTTCTTCCCTATTGCTGATTTTCTTAGTTTTTGGTTGTTGTTCTAGTCTTGGTAGTGTAACTGAATTGTTGTTCTGTATACTCTATAAAAATAGTGTAGTTCAGATCTATACATATTAACCTTCATTGCTAAAATCAGAAATCAGATTTATGCACACACAAAAATAGTTGTTCTTGTTGTGGTAGAGTGTAGTTTCTTGATGCTATAGGCTACTTTTCTAATTTGATAGAACTGAGATCTGTGTTTTGTAGGTAGAAGTCTATAGGTTGCTGTTATAGATTTCATTTATGAGTTGATAGATTTCTGATTTGATATAATTTTGTAGGTTGCTTTTCTTTTTAGCTAGCATTAAGTTTCTGTGTTTTGTAGACTACTGATTGTTCTTCTTGCCGATTGGCTCTATCTTAGGTTGCTGTTATAGTTTCAGTAGTGTCAAGTTTTCTTGATTTGATAGACTACTTTTCTGATTTCAATCGTGTATATTAGATTTCAGATACGTCCACATTAGTTTTCAGCCAGCTGATTGTTCTTTTTCTTGAGGTTTTCTTTTTAGGTAGCATTCAGATTTCTTTGTTCTTAGGATTTAGATTTGTATAGAGTAACCTCCATTACTGATATCAATAGTTTCTTTCCTATTGCTGTTCTAGTCTTGGTTGTTGTTCTAGACTTGGTAGTGTAACTGATTTTTTGTTTTGTATAGTTGACAAAAATCTTATACCTTCATTGCTGATATTCAGATCTGTGTACAATGATCTTCTTTGCTGACATCAGAATTTTTCTTGCTTCTTGATGATTATCTCCATCTTAGGTTGTTGTTATAGTTTCAATAGTGTAGCTGATTTTTAGTTGTGTATGTTTTATAAAAATATTATAGTTTAGATCTGTGTGCATTGACCTTCATTGCTAAAATAAAAAATCATAAATCTTTAGGTTGTTGTTCTTGTTTCGGCAGTGTGCAGTCTTCTTGATTTGATAGGGTACTTCTCTGATTTCAATCTTGTATATCAGATTTCAGATCTATCTATATTAGCTTTCAGCTTGTTGATTGTTCTTTTTCTTGAGATTTTTCTTTTTAGGTAGATTGTTGTTCCTTTTGTTTTGTAGATTGCTACTATATTAGTGTTTAACAGTCTCTATTTCTTAGGATTACTAATTGTTTGTTGGATTGCTTTCTTTGATTAGTGTACTTTAGTTTCTTTAGTACTTTGACAGAGGAGATGGTAGCAATCAATTATCAAGGGCATTCCGAAAGAACACAAGTTAGAAGGCAGCAAGGTCTTCACAATGTGGACACATATACAACTATATCTGCGCAAATAGGTGCAATCAAGAAGAAAATAGATGAGATGCAGATGGCAGCCATGCATGTGCAGTCCATGACTTGTGATTGGTGTGGGGTAAGCCATATCAGCACTGCATGCCAAGTTGGCAATTCTTTGCTGACATCAGAATTTTTCTTGCTTCTTGATGATTATCTCCATCTTAGGTTGTTGTTCTAGTTTCAGTAGTGTAGCTGATTTTTAGTTGTGTATGTTTTATAAAAATATTATAGTTTAGATCTGTGTGCATTGGCCTTCATTGCTGAAATCAAAAATCATAAATCTTTAGGTTGTTGTTCTTGTTTCGGCAGTGTGTAG
Source organism: Nelumbo nucifera (assembly GCF_055504915.1). Taxonomy (NCBI): domain Eukaryota; kingdom Viridiplantae; phylum Streptophyta; class Magnoliopsida; order Proteales; family Nelumbonaceae; genus Nelumbo; species Nelumbo nucifera. The sequence goes on along the minus strand of NC_142649.1, from coordinate 138,232,097 downwards.
TCTTCTTGATTTGATAGGGTACTTCTCTGATTTCAATCTTGTATATCAAATTTCAGATCTATCTATATTAGCTTTCAGCTTGCTGATTGTTCTTTTTCTTGAGATTTTTCTTTTTAGGTAGATTGTTGTTCCTTTTGTTTTGTAGATTGCTACTATATTAGTGTTTAACAGTCTCTATTTCTTAGGATTACTAATTGTTTGTTGGATTGCTTTCTTTGATTAGTGTACTTTAGTTTCTTTAGTACTTTGACAGAGAAGATGGCAGCAACCAATTATCAAGGGCATTCCAAAAGAACACAAGTTAGAAGGCAGCAAGGTCTTCACAATGTGGACACATACACAACTATATCTGCGCAAATAGGTGCAATCAAGAAGAAAATAGATGAGATGCAGATGGCAGCCATGCATGTGCAGTCCATGACTTGTGATTGGTGTGGGGTAAGCCATATCAGCACTGCATGCCAAGATGGCAGCCATGCATGTGCAGTCCATGACTTGTGATTGGTGTGGGGTAAGCCATATCAGCACTGCATGCCAAGTTGGCAATCAGTTTATGTAGCCTCCAGAACAGGTAGACTTTGTTGGCCACTTTCCAAGGCAGCAATACAGTTAGTACCCTTGTGCCTTTAACCCCGGATGGGGAGGATACCCGAATCAGTCATGGCCAAATCAGCATGTGCCGAAGCCCTTCCCCCAAAACTTCTATCAACCGAAAAAAAAATCTAACCTAGATGAGATGATGACCAAGTTCATAGCTAGTGCTGAAACAAGATTTCAGATCCAAGAAGCAACAATAAAGAACTTGGAGAAGCAAGTCGAGCAGTTGGCACAAATGATTTCAGCAAGAATATCGGGCACTCTACCAGGTAATACTGAATTGAATCCAAGAGGTGGTGAGGAGCTGCCAGAGGTGGAGAAGAAGGCAAGGGCTGAAAACAAGGTTAGCATGTTGGCCGACACCCTTGACCTTGGCTTACAAGAGGGAGGAGCTACAAGGGAGGAGAATGAAGAGATGCAAGGCATGGCAGCATACCTGAATGCCAATCCACATTTTCAAGGGAAAGAGTGTCTCAAGTTGGATGGCTTGGATACCCCGCCAATACCAATAAGCAAGCCTTCAACCCAAGAGCCACCCTCCCTTGAGCTGAAGCAACCCCCTCCACATCTAGAGTATGCTTTCTTAGAGGCTCCATCAGCACTACCAGTAATCATATCAACAGATTTGAGCCCTTTGCAAAGAGAAAAACTGTTGAGGGTGTCTCGGGAACACATGACAGCTTTAGCTCAGAAGGTGTCATTGATGATGAGGTTGGTGGATGTTTTTAGGCCAGTGGTTAGCACCTCACTAGAAGGTCAAGCTTTAGACCAAAAACAAGTGCTTGTAGGGAGGCAACCCAATTCATATTTTTAGTCATAAACTCTCTTATTTTTGTTTTCTGCTTTTCTTATTCATATCAGTCGAGTTTAGTTAGTATTTATGTAGGATGTTAATTGAATAAGTTGTTGATCTCTCTTTCTAGTTTTATGTGATTCTTAGCAGCTAGAGGATTCCCATCACAAGAGCTATTGCAGGATTCAGAAGGAACTTCGGGGAAATCCTCCAACCCCTCTCATTGATTGATAATGCTCTTCATGCAATTACCTTCATTGCTGGATTTATTGTTGCTCCCTAATACTAGGAACATTGAGGACAATGTTCATCTTAAATGTGGGGGAGTTAGGCTGGGGCTATGCACCTCAATCAGCCTAACACTTATATACATGCATTGACAGGCCAAATAAACTGAAAATCCCCTTAAGATCATTGATGTTTATTAGGTGAATTCAAAGAGGGAATACAATGAGTTGAGGGAGACCACTATATGTATTTGCATTTATTTTTGTGAATGATCCAACTTAGCACAATGCATGAGGTTAAGGGAGTTGAATATAACTTTCCTCATGACCAGCCCTAACTACCTTCATGTGTATAAGGCACTTAATTGAATTATTAATGGTCACTCGAGCTAGTTCACATCTGAACTGTTAATGCATGAGGTTCAACAACTGCAAAAGAAAAAGGACAAAGTCCAATTGAGTAAGTTATTTCGAGCTGAATAGTAAAACTAGCAACTTGGGATATGAGTATTGTCATCTGCCTTAAGCTTGTGACTAGTGTGAGATGGAGCATAAAATGCACTCACACAAAAAAAAGTGTGAGAAAGAGCATAAAATGCACTCACACCAAAAGAAAAAAAAAAGAAAAAGAAGAAGGAAAAAAATACCCCGTGTGAGATGGAGCATAAAATGCACTCACACAAAAAAAAAATTGGGGAAAGAAAAGAAAAAAATTCGGTGACGGCTGAGGTTCAAAGGGACAAAATGCAATTGAACACTCAATGAGGTGCAATGCCAGATTTGAAACCTAGCTCAAAGTGATGGTTAATTTTGGCGGTCAAGGAGCAGATCTACATATTGAATGGGAGTGAAAGTTGAAACTTGAAGAATCTCATATTCACCCCTTCCTTGGCTCTTATGTATGTGATAAGAATGGTAGTTTAGAGGAATGGAGCAGAATACTTACACAAGTTTTCCGATCACTCAATGTATTCTCCTCCCAAAAAAAATATATCATCCATTAAATGGTGAGAGTAAGGGGGGATGATCAGTTTATGGCTGAGGTCTTTGCTTGAGGACAAGCAAAAGCTTAAGTGTGGGGGTATTTGATGAGTGCACAAATTAAACATATTTTATGAGGCTTTATGCATGGTTTTTACGCTAGTTTCTGTGAGTTTTACCCCAATTCAGCTTAATTTCAAGAAATCTTCAAGGGAAACCAATTCAGGAGAAAGAAATCATAAAACAAAGAAAAATGAGCTAAATTGAAGGTAATTCAGCCCAACTGTAACAAAAGCCCAGCTGAGAGGTCAAGAGAGGGTCATTCGGCCCATGCAGCCCATGCTGCACTCTTTGGGAGATACCCAAAGAGAGAGACTAGCTGCAGCCTTCTAAGGGAGCCTATTCGGCCCAACAAGGAGGAGGCCCATTTGCAGCTCAAGAGCAGCCCAAATTGTAGCCTAAGAGAAGCTAGGGGCGACAACTTCTAGAAAGTTCAAGAGAAGCTAGGGGCAGCAAATTCTAGAAGGTTCAAGAGAGGCTAGGGGCGGCAACTTCTAAAAAGTTCAAGAGAAGCTAGGGGCGACAAATTCTAGAAAGTTCAAGAGAAATTAGGGGCAGCAAATTCTAGAAGTTTCAAGAGAGGCTAGGGGCGGCAGCTTCTAGAAGGTTCAAGAGAGGCTATGGGCGGCAGCTTCTAGAATTCTTGGAGAGCTGAAGGGAAAACTATTTAAGGAGGTTTCTTGGAGGAAAAAGGGGTTCAAACACTTTGAGACTTCAGCCCTTTGGGGAGAAAAACCTTGAGTTCGAATTCTTGAAGGGAGAAGAGAGAGAGAGGTGCAAGAGAGAAGAAGAAAGGAGATTCAAGCAACTTCAAGAGAAGAATAAGCTGAATTCGAAAGGAGAAGCCATTGGAGATCTAGGTTGTTTCCTCCTTGATTTCTGCACATTTGGTAATTGAAATCAGCTAGGAATTATGTGTAATTCTCCATTAATTTTTCTTTCTTGCTGTAATTGAAGCATGAATTCTATAATTTCATATATGTGATTAGTTTTTGAGGTTCATTCGAATAGATTAGATGCAATCTTGATTAGAAATTTGATTGTAGAACTGCTATCTGAATTACTGTTTCGTAATTTCAGATCTTGATTTTATAATGTTTGAATTGCTTGAGAAAGAAATCAGGCAACATTAATTATGTTTGGCCGAACTGTTCTTCATTCTTGGAAGTTCTAGAGTGCTTGAGAAAGACTTTAGAATTTCGGATCTGCTAATCAAGAATTGAATTGAATGTGAGTTTAGAGACAACTTGCACAATTCGGTTGGTGTTCATTCAGCTAGAATGATGCCCTAGAATTGCTAGATCTTAATGCATGCATGAGGAATAGATCCTTGATAGAGATATAAGGACCATCACTCATACAGAGATTGAACATGCGCTTAAGAGAGGTTGTTCATTGCCTTGGGGTTTCACCAAACCAAGGCTGAATCCTAAGCTACTCAAGTGACCTAGAGAACTAATTATTGAATCAATTATTTGCATATTTAGCTTGTCCTCTCAACTTGCATGCAAGGTATTTGATCCAATTCCTTAGATATAAGTTGTTAGATAGAATTTCAGTTTTGAAGTAGACATACAATTCGGTTAATCAGATAAGAGTAGGCTGATATACTACTATTTGTTGCTACATAAGTCCTCATGGGAAACAATACTCTATTCATCACTTTATTACTTGTGCGGTTAGTGCACTTGTTAGTGTAGCAAATACGCATCAGTGGTGTTCTACTTCGTGTCTCCACCTATTTCGTCTTCATAAGTTGGGCCGAAGCTGTGAGCAATTTGTGGCACTGCTGCTTTGAATAGGCGACTGTGGGTCGTATTCTGCACAAGTCTATGCATTGGGAGAACACCCTGTGCGCGGAATGGCTTTTGGGTCAAACCGGTGTACGCGTTTGCGTGACTGGGTCACATAAACCGATGGGTCACAGTGGGTGAACACACTGGTCCACCCTGAGCGTCGTTTCGCCTTACGAGGATGAGCACTCACAGGTGCAGAGCGGCTGGATCGCAGGTGCAGAGGTGTTTTTGTCCATTAGATTTGAGATGATCCGAGCCATCGCTAGCGCGTCGTTTCGCCTTCCGAGGCTGAGCGTTATGTAGCGTGCTGCAGTTGGGTTGTGGAGGCGGTGGCTCCTCATCTATTGGACCTCAAGATATTTGGGCCATTCATTCTCCTTCAAATAGGGGCCTTGGCGGCAGCATTCTTGTCGTTTGCCTCTAAGTGTCTTTGCTTTTGAGTGAACTCAACTCCTAGACTCTCCAACCTTTAACACTTCATTTTCACTTCTTCTTCCTCCACATTCCTTTAGGTAATTTCAAATGATGTCTTTGATTTTGGACCCGAGTGCTATGACCTTCCGAATGAGTCGGAGGGGAGCCCCACCCGAACCCCTTCTCCCCTTTCTCTTTTGAGTCCTTCTGCCCTTGCTCCCCTTCGACAAGAGGTCGAGGTGCTTCGAGAGAGGGTAGCCTCCAAGGGTGTTGAAGGCAGCCACCGAGGTGATGACCCTCCCTGTGAGAGCACCGCATCCATGACGCCGAGGGAGGCCAATGACTCCTCTCAAGTCGAGGGTAAGGAAACCCTAGACCCTGTCTCCAGGACGAGGACTGCCCAGGTAGTAGCCAAGACTGATCTCCTGCACCTAGGATTTGAAAATTCTCTAGATGGGGATCAAGTCAAGGCTCTGGCGAGGCAGTACTTCATCCCCTCGTCCTATGGTATGAGGGTACCCGAGTTGGGCGACTGACCGTGGACTACTAAGGAGGGGGAGATCTGTGTTTACCAACACTTTCTTCAGTTCAGTCTTCGGTTCCCCCTTCATCCACTAATCTCTAAACTATTGAGAGCGTATGGGATCACCCTTAGCTAGCTGGTGACCAACGCCGTTAGGACCATAGTGGCAATGCTGGTGGTGGCTCGATTCCAGGGGGTGGAGTTGACACTGAAGCTCTTCCGAGCGCTGTTTGTGCTGAGGAAGCACTCTTCCAAAGTACTACCTTCAACCCAGTAGGACCAAGCAAGTAGACAACCCCTCTTCCATGCCTAACTGGAAGGGTAAATTTTTCTTTTTGTCCTGTCCCGAAGGCTGGCCCTTTAGGTCGGGGTGAGGAGAGGGTATCCAGGCTGCAGAGAAGAGTGTCCCCTGCTCACGAGTGAGGAGAACGATGATCTCGCGTGGTTGCTTGACCTGGGGAGAGTCTGAGCCCAGCCTTTGGTGGAGGAGGAGGTCCCACTAGTCTTTGCGGGCCTCAACCCTTCTCCCCTTGGTAGGAGAGGCCCTGTAGTCCCTTAATACATTCCCTCGTCCTCTTCTTCACATTGCATTATCAATGGCTTTGTTTTGTTTGCAGAGGTGCCGATGGACGCCCGGAAGGCTGTGCTAGAACGTGTTCGTGCAATGCAGAAGGAGCGGGCAAAAATGCCTTAGAGACCTTCCAATGGGGCGCCGACGCCGAAGGAGAAGATCCCTGCCCCTACGAAGGGGTGGTCCTCTCGCCAGGTCCCTGCTAAGGGGACAGTTCCACAGGTCCCTGCCAAAGGGACCACTCCAGCAACTCCCACGAAGGGAGCAACTTCACAGGTCCCTGCTAAGGGGAAAAGGCCCGTCGAGGAGGGCCAACCGAGGTGGGAGCAGTAGGTGTCGCCGAATCCAACCAACGGGACGAAGAAGCCCGCCCAAGAGACTAAGGTGAGGCAAAAGAGGCCGACCAAAGAGGCCGTGGGGGATCAACCATCGTAGAAGGTGGCCCCCAATGGGAACTCAATGGGGGATGCCCCGAGGGGGTCCCATAAAGGACGGATGGAGCCTTTTTCTGCCCCCACACCCTTGGAGGAGCTTGCCGAGCAGTCCAATCAAATCTTCCATCCCTAGTGGAATGTCTACGAAGGGGACTCCATCCGTGAGGAGGGGTTTGGTCAGGCCCTAGTGAGCGGGGCCCTTCTATCGAGGGATCGCTTTCAAATGCTGGGGAGCGCTCCTGAGAAGGTCTACACCTAGGGTTTGGGAAGCTTGGCCGAGGTAACATTTGTCCCTTTTCCTTCACGGTTACTTGCTTTTCTATGGAATACTGGCTGTTCCTTCGCTGCATGTCTGCCTCCACTTTGTTGGCCTTGAGGATCGACTAAAGCTGACCTTGGCCCAAATGGACAAGCTGGAGGAGGAGAAGGGGAATCTCCAACAAGTTACTGCCGCCGCCGAAGAGAAGTACCATGCATTCCGGTAGAGCCTCATCGACGAGTAGAAGTTCCGGATGGAGGCTCAAGCGCAGCTAAAGGAGGTGCAGGAGAGCGTCTCCAAGGAGCAGATGGAGAGGACCCACATCGGAATCCTTCTCTTCGAGGCTGGGGGCGCCTCAACCAGGCCGAGGGGGACACTACCGAGGCGAAGAAACGAGTTGCCAAAGCGGAGAGGAAGGTCGAGGAGGCAATGAAGTGGGTTGTGGAGGCCGAGCAGAAGGTTGTCGACGCCGAGAAGAGGGCCCAGGAGACCGAGAAGCAAGCTGAGGAGCTGGCCAATCTCGCCCTCTGGGGCTTACTTGGACAGTACTAAGGATACAAAGAAGGCGCTTGCGGTGGCTCTGCCTAGCTTTGACGCCGAATCTTTCAAGGTGATCCCCAACTTTCCTAAGGAGGTTGTGATAACTCTACATTTTGATGCCTTAAAGGGAATCAATTCAGGGGTATTTTCGGCCTTAGAGTAGTCAAAGTGCACCCTTTTTCCAGTTAAAATCAATTATGTGACCTCTAAGGGTCTCTGTGCAAATTATGTAGAAAACTGGGAAGTTTTCATGGCTAAAGTACAGTTTTGGGAAGCTGGAGTGAAGACCAGCTGAGAGATGGGGTATTTTTGTAAAGAACTAAGATCAGGAGGGCACCTCCTATCTGCTACACCTAGTTGGCGCCCATCCTACTGTATTACCATTCTCCCCTCTCCATAGAAAACCCTAGGGAGCCTTTTTAACCCATTCTTTTCCTCCTTAGCTAACCCTAACTGCCCCAGCTGTGTAATCTCCACCATCCATTTTAGGGCTCTCTTTTATAGCTTTTAAACCCTAGGGCACCACCTATTAAGCTAATCCTCACCATTCAACTCCCCCACCATTAAATCTCAGCCACTCCCTCCATCTTATATCCTAACCATTCAATCTAGGGCACCACCTACTCTTTTAATCTTAACCCTTCAACCCTACATGTTCTAATCTACACCCTCCATTTTTGGGCACCCAAATCGCAGCCCTATGTAATATTGGGCACTCTCTCCTTCCATTCTCAGCCATAGGATCACCCCAAAACCATCTTAGTCATCCATTAGAAACCCTAGGGCATCCCTTACTTTGCTAAATCCCACCTGTCGCCCCCATCTTTCTCCCTATTTCCAGTTGTGTCTACCATTCTCTATAAAAAGGGTACCAAGGGCCCTATAGAAGGGGTTGGTTAATTCACCCAAGTAAGAAGGAAGGCTGATCTTGAGAAGTTCAAGGGCAGAGGAAGAGGAGGACGCCCAGGCAAGAGGAGGGGTTCCTACTTGTAGTTCGCCAACACCACTACTACCACCTCTGTACTTGAATCCCAACCATTTTCTCTTCAATTTTAGAATTACTTTATGTTCTTTAATTTTCAGTTTATTTCTCCTTCCTGCAAATTTTACTTTTATTAGATTTAATTTATACTTTATTTCTTTTCTGCAGATCTGAAATTCGGCCAAGTAAGACGGAAGGCCTAGCTTGAGAAGTTCAAGGGTCAACGGCGAGATCCGGAGACTGCTACCTCTGATCGAATTGCAAATTTCATCTTTTTAATTTTTGTTGTTTATTTATTATTGTTATTTATTTTATATTTAGCATTGTTCGAACTCCATTTTTATTTAATTCCAATTTAATTAATGAGAGTTTTTTTATTATGCAATTTCCCTTTGCATTCTTTTACCAAGATTAAGGTTTGTAATAATCTTTCCCTCACTTCCCTGTGGATATGACCCGTTCTCACCATTTATTACGTTTATAGTTGCTATGAGAAATGGAAAAATTTATAAATGTTTAAACTGGTGTTCAAGAGTTTTTAACGACGCACTTCCGGACACACCAAGTTTTTGGTGCCATTGCTGGGGGAAGCACGGAGAAAATTTTTTATTTACTTTTTCAGGATCTGTTTCATTATTTTTTCTTTTTCATTTTATTACTTGATCAGTTATCTCAGTTTAGTTCTTGCTTCTCTTTGGTTCTACAGGACGGAACAACGAAAGGTGGGGTACCAGAGCGTTGCGGGACTACAGGATGGAAGAGAAGAGAAGATAAATTGGATTGCATTTCAGGTGTAGTTGTTCCATTTTATTTTTAATTTTCTTATATTTATTTTCAAACTCTTTTTTTATATAATAGTTATTTTTTAAATTTTTGATTAATTCTTTTTCTAGATCCGATTTATTTTTTTAGTATTATTTTGCTTCCATTTTGTTTCTAGATCTATTCTTCTATCTTTATTTTAACTTATTGTTCGATTTTTTTTGCATTATTAGGTTTATGTTTTTCTTTTATTTCAGATTAAAAAAAAAACAAAAAAAAATTTGTTTATATTATTTTATTTTATTTTCGATTTAAATTTTAGATTCATTTTTCTTTTATTTCAGATGAAAAAACAACAAAAAAAAGAAATAAAAAATTTTCGTTTATTTTATGTTATTTTATTTATTTTTGCATTGTATTTTTCTTTCGTTAACTTTATTTTCATATTAATTTTTAGATTGGTGTTTTTCTTTTATTAAAAAAAGCGAAAAAAATATAAATAAAAAAAGTTCAGCATTATTTTTTTCTTTTGTTTGTTTTATTTTTGGTTTAATTTTTTTTAGATTTGTATTTTTTTCTTTTATTTTATCTATTTCTTGCATAATTTTCTTTTTGATCATTTTATTTTCAGTTTAATTTTTAGATTAGCAATTAGTTTGTTAGAATTTATTTACGGTAGTTGTTAATTCTGTTTACCACAATTAATTGTTGTTTTATTTTCTATTTGCAATTATTATTTGTTGCTTTATTTAATTTCTTTTCTTTTAGTTGTTTAATTTAATAACTAATTGCTAAATAGGAAATTGTTGAAATTTTCGAATTTGAGTTTAAATTTCAAATCTGAATTTAAATTTAAATTTAAATTTTAATTTGATTCTGAATTTGAATTTAAATTTTCGAATTTAAAAAAAAATTTGAAAGGAAAAAAATAAAAAAGTTAAAAATTAAGAAACAAATATTCAAATTTAAATTTTTGGAATTTAAATTTCAAAATCCGAATTTGAATTTAAACTCCCAAAAATTTAAATTTTGAATTAAAAAAATATAAAAAAAAATTGGTTAATATTTTTCCTGCATTTTCATTCCAATATTTAGGGTATGATATTCTAGAGCATGCATCATATAGGTTTATTTATTTGCTGAAATTATTATTGTTAGTTGTGAAAGTGTTAGGTGCTCTTTTTATTATTTTAGTTGTTTATTTTGCTTAGTTGTTTGCCTTATTCTTTTAGGTTTAATTGCTGAATTGCATCTTTGAAATAATTGTTCATGCATTGTAGTTGCAGTTTGTTGTGTTTACTTTATTTTTCTGTTAATCCATTTAAGGACATCTAACCTAAATAAGATAAGGGGGGGATTTCACCACCCTTCCTTGACCTAAAAATCACCACCCTTTACGTGCGGTTCACCCTAACCCTAATTTAAATTTTGGATAGCAAGATCCTTTAGGGAAGCCGCACACTTGGTTCAAAGGTGTGCTGAATTTTAGGAAAGCTTGTAATTACTTTCCATAACCGGCGGTAGGTGTCTAAGGAAAGATGTTAAACGGTTACGCCTAAGCAGGTTTTGTGGTTACTTAATTAGGTCCTTGCGAGAGCAAGGGGAGCCTCCCACATCCCATCTCTTACCTGGCTAACCAAAGGAAGTGGTGTAATTCCAAGTGAACCTAAGAGGATTCACATTGGTTGAACCACTAATTTAGGAAACCCTAGACCGGCCCCTAGGTCACGTGGTTGATTTTCTTGCATTTTTTTTTAATTTAAAAATTCAAATTTGAATTTAAATTTAAAAATCTAAATTTGAATTTAAATTTCAAAAATTTAAATTTTAAACTTCAAATAAAAAAAATAAAAAAAAGAAGAAAAAATATAAAAAAAATTCAAATTCAAATTTGAGTTTAAATTGCAGAATTTAAATTTGAAATTAAAATTCAGAATTTAAATTTCAAATTTCAAAGAAAAAGAAGAAGAAAAAGGGGGTTAAAATAAGATAAAATGAATTCAATGGTTGGAGTTTGTGGAATGAGAAACTACTTCCAACCTAAGCCACAGATAGATTGGAACCATGTGTCTCGACAACTGGACAAGATTAATGCGATGGCCCATAGAATTGACCAAGTCCTTGCATATCGTCAACAAAGTGGCCCATACCCAACCTTATCATCCTATCCATCATGTTCCATCTGTGCAAGCCCGACCCATCATGTTAGCCAGTGCTATGGCGGGCCCATGTCAACTAGTCATTCCAAACCAAGTACATGCGGCCAATAGATCTTTCCAACCTAATGCTAACTTATTCTTTAGCCTATACAACCTTGGGTGGGAAAATCAACCAAACTTCACTTATAGGGCTCAAAACCAAGAAACCCCCCTGTTAGAGAGGCACTCCCAATGGTCTGAAGCCCAGACCCAATGGGAGTACAATGATTACCCTGGGACTCAACCGGCTCAACCATGTCAAACCTACACACAGTCCCAGCAATACCACCCATCTAACTCCATGGCCCAGCAATTTCAGAGGCCACAAGTACAGAGATCATTCCAGTAGGTGTAACCTAGGAACCAACCAGTCCAACTGTATCAGGTTTACCCCCAAATTCCTTAGACCCATACAGTAGATGATCAATTCATGCAACTTCAGCAGCTAATCCTAAATCAGCAGCAGTCCATCGATAGATTAGAGAGCTGAATAGGACAGCTAGCCGAAGCCAAGAAGAGGAGAGAAGTAGGGCAAATACCGAGTCAACCGGTTGCGAATCCTAGAAATCATCCACTAGGTTTTCCTCCACAACAAATTCAACCACCTCCTAAGAACTCTCAGCCTGAAAATACCAAGGCTATTACAACCTTAAGGAGTGGGAGGATTTTGCAAGACCCGTGTGAGAGAGTTAGTAAAAAGGAGCAAGAAGACCCTAAGTTGGGGGGAGAAGAAGAAGGAAAGGAAACTTTTGAAGAAGAACCTTTAGTGAACCAACCCATAGTTCCCTTTCCTACCGCACTCACATTTGGGCTGGTGCGAAAGAAGAAAGAGACTCACAGCGAGGAGAGTTGGGCAGTCCATATTAACTTCCCTCTCCTCAACGCGATCCAACATATCCCAGCCTATTCCAAGTTTTTAACAGAGATGTATGTGTACTCAAATGATGGAGCCACGATCGGCCCCACAAAGAATAATGCTTTCGGAAGATGTTAGTGCAGCTCCCCTAAACCACTTTCCTGGAAAGATAAAAGACCTTAGTGCTCCTCTCATAAGTTGTGTCATCTCTGGAATCACCTTCGATCGGGCCTTATTGGACCTAAGGGTTAGTATAAATATGTTTTCGTCCATTCATGATAGGTTCAGGATCGACGAGTTAGAACCTACCTCGATAATTCTACAACTCGTTGATTGGTCAGTCAAGACTCCTCGAAGTGTTATTGAGGACGTCATTGTCAGGGTAGAGGGTTGTCACTTCCCAGTGGATTTTATCGTTCCAAACATGACCCCAATTGAGGAACTGAACCACACCCAAATAATCTTAAGATGTTCGTTTCTAGCAATGGCCAATGCAAACACTAACTGTAAATTGGGAGAAATGGACACTTCATTAGGGGAGCAGAAAGTCCGGTTAGACGTTTTTAGTGCCTCTAAGTATCCAAACCAAGGGGAAGATAAGTGCAAGGTGGATATATTGGACGATCTTTTAGATGCCCTGCCTACCCCTTGGTTAGCCCAATCTGAACCTTGTCTGTCAGAAGATGAAGAAAGTGCGTGTATGTGTCTAATTGAAGACATTAAACTTAGCGCTGATTGGGAGGCAAACCAACGTAATTTTCAGTTACTTTTAGGATTAGAGTTTTTCTTTTCTTGATTCGAGACTAGGTGGAATACCTTGAACCCCTCGGGAAAACCCTACTCATTGTTCCCTTTGGCCCAAATCCTTTTTGCATCATAATAGTCATGCCATTAGGGACAATGGCATTTAAGTTGGGGTGAGGAAAGAGAGAAAAATTAAAAAAAAATGAGAAGCTAAGCCTTTAAATATGTAGAATTAAAATTTCACTAAAAATTTTAAATTTTTTTTCCATTAAAAGAGATTCCCAAACAATAAAAGTTGAGGAAACTAATAAAAGAATGTTGAATTTTGTAGAAACTGGTAGCAAGTGATAGGAGTCAAAATTAGTCTTATTTGAATATTGTCGAAACAGTTTAGAAATTGCAAAATATTCTCAAATTTGCCCTTGCCAAGATAAGAAGAGAAAGATAGAGAAATTAGACAAAAATTCTTCAAATTGTTAGAAACAGTGGACTACCCTGAACACAATATTGCAAAAAAAAAGAGAGAATAAAAGGTCATTGGACATCCTAGACTTAGTAACCGGGTCTCTTCACCTAGGTCAAGTGTCGAGATTCGCATCAAATGGGAAAGGGAATGACAAAGACAATCACCTAACACTTAGTAACCGGGTCCCTTCACCTAAGGCAAGTGTCGAGATTTGCGTCAAACGGTGGAAGGTAACAATAGAAATAAGTGTGCAAATCAAGTTCAAGGGTAGAAATCCATTGTCAAAAAATGATAAGAAGAATACATGTCTGATTTTAAAAATCAATCTCAGCTTATCAAGACAGTCTGCAAATGGAAGGGCAAATAAGATTTTTAAGCCAAGATTTTGCGATATTCAAAGTATGACAGTTTTACCCCTTAAGCCCAATACCAATCTATACAAAGTTTGAGAATGCTGGACTTGGCAAATTCTGTCAGGGATGACCTTGCAATGGGAAGAACCTATATTCTCAGTATAATTTTAAGGTTGTATTGCTAAGGGACTAGCAATGGTTAAGTTGGGGGGGTGTGATAACTCTGCATTTTGATGCCTTAAGGGCATCAATTCAGGGTATTTTCGGCCTTAGAGTAGTCAAAGTGCACCTATTTTCCAGTTAAAATCAAGTATGTGATCTCTGAGGGGCTCTGTGCAAATTATGTAGAAAACTGAGAAGTTTTCATGGCTGAAGTATAGTTTTGAGAAGCTAGTGTGAAGACCAGCTGAGAGAGGGGGTGTTTTTGTGACCTCTAAGGCGCCCGTCCTACTGTATTACCATTCTCCCCTCTCCATAGCAAACCCTAGGGTGCTTTTTTAACCCATTCTTTTCCTCCTTAGCTAACCCTAGCCGCCCCAGCTGTGTAATCTCCACCATCCATTTTAAGGCTCTCTTTTGTAGCTTTTAAGCCCTAGGGCGCTACCTATTATACTAATCCTCACCATTCAGCTCCCCCACCATTAAATCTTAGCCAGTCCCTCCATCTTATATCCCAACCATTCAATTTAGGGCACCACCTATTCTTTTAATCTTAACCCTTCAACCCTAGATGTTCTAATCTACACCCTCCATTTCTAGGCACCCAAATCTCAGCCCTACATAATACTGGGCGGCCTCTACTTCCATTCTCAGCCATAGGATCACCCCAAAACCATCTTATCCATCCATTAGAAACCCTAGGGCATCCCTAACTTTGCTAAATCCCAGCTGCCACCCCCATCTTTCTCCCTATTTTCAGTTGTGTCCACCCTTCTCTATAAAAAGGGTACCAGGGCCCCTGTAGAAGGGGTTGGTCAATTCACACAGGTAAGAAGGAAGGCTGATCTTGAGAAGTTCAAGGGTAGAGGAAGAGGAGGACGCCCAGGCAAGAGGAGGGGTTCCTACTTGTAGTTCGCCAACACCACTACTGCTACCTCTGGATTTGAATCCCAACCATTTTTTCTTCAGTTTTATAATTACTTTATGTTCTTTAATTTCCAGTTTATTTCTCCATCCTGCAAATTTTAATTTTATTAGATTTAATTTGTACTTTATTTCTTTTCTGCAGATTTGAAATTCGGCCAGATAAGATGGAAGGCCTAGCTCGAGAAAATGGAGGTTCAACGGCGAGATCCGGAGACTGCTATCTCTGATCGAATTGCATATTTCTTCTTTTTAATTTCTGTTATTTATTTTATTTTCAGCAGTGTTCGAACTCCATTTTTATTTAATTAATGAAAGTCTTGTGATTCTACAATTTCCCTTTGCATTCTTTTACCCCAATTAAGGTTTGTAATAATTTTTCCCTCGCTTCCCTATGGATACGACCCGTTCTCACCATTTACTATGTTTATAGTTGCTGTGAGAAATGGAAAAATTTATAAATGTTTAAACTAGTGCTATAGAGTGTTTAACCACGCACTTTCAGACACACCAGGCTACTAACTCTACTCTTCCCCCTCCGATAAGTGGCGAGGCCTAGGCTAGGTTTTTGTTTTCTTTTTTGATATTGTACATGTGTTCGGCCTTGAAGGCCGTGAATGAGTTTTGTAAAGCCCATTTTTTTTAATATAATGGAAATTGGTGGCATTTTTTGAATCTCTTCTCAAGTCCTTGATTTCTGCTTTCTGCTTTCTACTATTTTTTTTTCTTTTGTTTGCTTTGTTGTCTTATTTTTCGCCGAGTGGGCCCTTGCCCCCCCTAAGTAGAAAGATCGTTGTGTAAAATAGTTCACTTCAGCTTGTTACACGCGTACCCTGGGTGTGTGGTGGAGGGCAGCTAAGGCAGAGCCATATAGTCGAATTGTGGCTCGCTTGGCTTAACTTCCCTCTAAGTGTTCACTTAGGCGAGGCCGAGTTGGCCTGTGATGGGAGGAGGAGGCTAAGGCAAAGCAAGAGCTTGCTTGACTCTCTTCCTCCCATGGGTATTTAGGCAAAGGTAAGCTGACCTGTCGAGCTGTGGGTGGGGCCGAGGCAGAGCTGAGGCTCACTTGGTTCCCATTTCCCCAAGTGTTGGCTTCGGCAAGGCCGAGGTGGCCTACCACCCGGAGGAGTGGCCGAGGCAGAGCTGAGGCTCGCCTGGCTCCCGTCTCCTCATGTGTTTCTTTCGACGAGGTCTCATTTATCATTTGGAGGGCGTTGTCATCCTTTCCTAATAGTGCTAAGTGAAAAAGTCCAAGAGGCTAGCCGCCGTCGATGTGGGGTGCTGAGGGATGCAAGGCCTCGGCCGTCTTGGTATATTATGATGCGTTGCTCAGCTAGGGTATTCACTACTTAGTTGTTTAAGTCTTAGCATCACTCGGTGAGAGGGCACGGTCCTCTACGGAGGCCATGCGCCCCTACTGGTCGTGAAGCCAAAGAGTTGTAAGAACTTAGTAGGTATACGCACTGAGCATTGAGCCGAAGGGGAACTTTGCTCCATTCATTCAATCATTCCAAAAAGATATTACAACTACTTATAGTACATTCGAAGATTCTCTGAGTTCCATGTCCGAGGGACGGGTCTTCCATCTAGATGCTCCAAGTGAAAGGGGCCTTCCCAATTCGGACCCATCTTTCCAACTCCAGGTTCGGGGACCATAACCTTCTTGAGGACGAGGTCTCCTTTTTTATAGTGTCTTTCCTTTACCCTGGAGTTGTAGTAGCGGGCCACTCGCTGTTAGTAGGTGGCCACTCTTATTTGTGCTTGATTTCGGGCTTCTTCCAATAGATCCAAGTTTGCTATGAGGGCTTACTATTTTCGTCTTCTCAGTACGCCTCAACTCGGGGTGTCGGCTGCCCGATCTCTGTTGGGATCACTGCTTCTGTGCCATAAGTTAAGCCGAAGGGTGTTTCCCCAGTGGTTGTCTGAGGTGTAGTTCAGTAAGCCCAGAGTACACTATTTAGTTCATCAGTCCATAGGCTTTTTGCCCGGTCTAATTTGGTTTCCAATCCGTCTAGTATCGTCCTGTTGGTAACCTCGACTAGGCCGTTGGTTTGGGGGTATCCTATCGAGGTGTACTGTTGCCTGATGCCGAGGAGGCGCACTACTCCAGGAACTTGGTGTCATCAAACTGCTTCCTGTCGTTGGTGACCAGCATGTGGGGTAGGCCGAAGCGACAGATAATGTTTTTCCAAAAGAAGTTCTGGATTGCTCAGGCCATGATGGTAGCCAAGGGCTCGGCTTCTACCCACTTGTTGAAGTAGTTTACAGTGATGACAAGATATTTTCTGCCCCCCATGGCCTGCGGGAAAGGGCCAAGGAGGTCCATCCCCCACTTGGCGAAGGGCCAGGAGCTGCTGAGGGCCGAGAGAGTGGTGGTCGATTAGTGGCATAAGTTGGCGTGCCTCTGGCATGGATCACACTTTCGCACTAGCTCGGCGGCATCCTTGTGGAGGGTCGGCTAGAAGTACTTGTGCCTTAGAGTTTTCTGGTCTAGGGCCCTTCCGCCGAGGTGATTACCGTAGATGCCTTCGTGAATCTTCCGTAGTACATACTCACCTTCCTTTGGACAAAAACATCGGAGGTAGGGCAGGGTGAAGGATCTTCAGTACAGTGTTCCCTCTAACAAGGCATAGTGGGTTGCTTGACATCTGAGTTGCTTCGCCTCATTTCTATATTTGGGCAGTTGTTCTGTTGATAGGAAATTGGTGATGGGATCCATCCATGATGGCTCGGCCTCTGTTGGGAGCACTTGGACTTCTTCAATTGCGGGCCGAAGTAGCTTTTCTTCGCACACGGTCTGGCTGAGGACTCCGCTCGATGTGCTTGCTAGTTTGGAGAGGGTGTCGGCTCTTGCATTATCGGTTCGCAAAACCTGCTGCAAGGAAAAGCGCTAGAAGTGGCGGGCTAAATCTTAGAATTTGGTGAGATACTTGGACATGCTTTGTTCTCCGGCCTCGTACTCGTCGTTTACTTGATTCACCACCAATTGAGAGTCATTGAAGGCTTCAACGTGTGAAGAGCCGAGGTCCCTAGTATGCTGTAGGCCAGCGAGTAGGGCCTCGTACTCAGCTTCATTGTTTGATGCTGAGAAGTCAAATCTTAGTGCATACTCTATAGCAATGTCATCGGGGGTGAGAAGGATGAGGCCTGCACCACTTCCTTTAGCATTGGAGGAGTCGTCGACAAAGAGTTTCCATCAAGGGTGAGCCTCATCGTCCACATGATCCCTTTCGACATTTTCTAGGGTCTGGTGGAGGGCTCGACTGAAGGTGCCTTCCACTATGAAGTCTCCTAGGGCTTGTGCCTTGATTACAAGCCTTGGCTAGTAACGAACATCAAACTCAGAAAGCTCAATGGCCCACTCGTCAGGCATCCCGAGGTCTTGGGCTTGGCAAGGACAATTTTGAGGGGCTGGTTCGTCAGGACCACTATTGAGTGAGCTTGGAAGTATGGTTTGAGCTTTCTAGCTGAAACCACGAGGGCAAAATCCAATTTTTCTATCTCGGGATACCTGGTTTTAGCATCGTAGAGTACCTTGCTGGTATAATAAACTGGCTTTTGCACACCGTCTTCTTTAATTAGGACTGAACTGACTGCTTCGTCCCCGGTCGAGAGGTAGAGGTACAAGGTTTCTCCCTCGGTCGGCCAAGCGAGGAGGGGAGGTGAGGTAATGTACGCCTAGAGCTCGTCGAAGGCGTGCTGGCATTCCTCCATCCACTGGAAATCTTTCAGCTCCTTGTTGGCATGGAAGAAGGGTAGGCAGCGGTCGACTGACTTCGACATGAAGCGATTGAAGGCTGCTATTCGGTCGGTGAGTCTCTGGGTTTCCTTAACCGTCCGAGGAGGTGCCATATTCAGTATGGCATGTATCTTCTTAAGGTTAGCCCCAATGCCTCTCTGAGTGACAATGAAGCCTAGAAATTTGCCTGATGTGACGCCAAAGGCGCACTTGCTGGGGTTGAGCTTCATGTTGTACTTTCACAAAGTGTCAAAGGTCTCGGCTAAGTCCGAGATATGGGCCTCGGCTTTCAAGCTTTTTACTAACATGTGATCCACATAGGCTTCAACGTTCCTCCCCATATGCTCTTTGAACACCTTGTTAACAAGGCGTTGGTAGGTGGCCCCAACATTTTTGAGGTCAAAGGGCATTACTCGGTAGCAATATGTGCCATGCTCGGTGAAGAACAAAGTCTTCTCCTCATCACCCGGGTGCATCTTTATTTGGTTATATCCGGAGAAGGCATCCATGAAGCTGAGTAGTTTGTACCCTGTAGTGGCGTCAACGAGGTGGTCTATCATTGGAAGAGGAAAACTGTCCTTGGGGCATGCTCGGTTAAAGTCTGTGAAATCAATACAGATCCGCCATTTCCCGTTAGCTTTCTTTACCATAATCACATTTGACAACCAGTTAGGGTAGTGTACCTCTCGGATGAAGCCGGCGTTGAGTAGCTTCCCAACTTCCTCTTCTATGGCCTTCCACCATTTAGGTCCAAAGTTCCTCTTCTTCTGCCAGACTGTCCTAGAGCTCGGGCCCACGCTCAGCTTGTGAGTAATGATAGAAGGGTCAATTCCGGGCATGTCAGTGGCGGACCAAGCAAAGACGTTGGTTCCCCCCTGAGGTCGGATAGGCTCTCTGAGGGAAGGTTGGACCCAACGCAGACTACTTTCTTGGGCTCGTCCTCATCTAGGGGGACCGAGACGAGGTCCTCGGTCAGCTGGCCTCGGCTCGTTGGTTCCCTCCTGAGGTCGAAGCCCTCTAGTGGCAAGGTTTCTTTGTTCTTTCCCTTCAACGCTGCCACATAGCACTGGTGTGTGGCATGCTGGTCCCCCCGAACAATTCCGACGTCGTGCGCGGTGGGGAACTTGAGAGCAAGGTGATAGGAGGAGATGGCTGCCCAGAGTGTGTGAAAGATTGATCTTCCCATGATTGCATTGTAGGGTGAGCCGATCCTTACGGTCAGGAACTTTGTCATCCTCGTCACCTGTTGGGGCTCCGCCCCTACTATGACTGGTAGGGTGATCTTACCCTCTGGTTTGACAACATTGTCGGAGAAGCCAACTAGTGGGACATCTGCTGGCTGAAGGCGGCGTGCATAGAGACCATGGGGTCGAGGTCGCGGACCTCGAGCTCTTCCTTCTTGAAGCGGTCAATGTATGACCGTAAACTTTCTCCTCACTTCTGCTTAACCGTCATTAGCGAGACAACACTCTTTTGTGGTCATCGGCTGCTGATGAAGCGGGCGAGGAACAAGCTGGAGAACTGCTCCCACGAGTTAATGGACCGAGGAGGGAGGCTTGAGAACCAGTGTCGAGCGGCTCCCTTGAAGGTTGCCTGGAAAGTTTGGCATGTCAAGGTGTCGAAGTATCCATATAGGATCATGAGTGCCCTGAAGCTCTCTAGGTGATATCGTCTGGGTTTGTGTTCCCGTTGTACATCTCCAAGGTGCGAGCTTTGAAGTTTGGGGGTAGTGGCTCGACAATGATGTTGGGGAAGAAGGCATCCATTCTCCCCATAGAATTACTCTATCCGGCTAAGGTGTCAGTTTGGCCTTCCTTGACTTGTCGGAGCTCGGCTTTGACAGCACCGAGCTCCGCTCGTAGTTCGGCAAACTGAGGGTTGGGCATGGCCTACGTGCCATCCTAGTCTTTGCGGATGCGGTGGGGGTCAGCACGGACTCCAAAGTGTTTTGAGGCGAGATCACACGCCTCGCGCTTGGCGCAATGGTCATTCAGGACATCTCGGAGATTCGAGATGTGAGGGGAAGAGGCTCCTCATCGGCCCTCGATCCTAGAATGAGCACTAGGGTGACCGTGACATCTGCCTTCGTCCCTCGAGTTTGCCTTTTGGCACCAGTGATGTTGTTCAAAGGTTGGCAGCTATCCTCAAATTGTGTTGGTTCCTCCTCCCTTTGATTGGGAGGTCAGGAGTTCCTGGGCAGGCTGGTTGGGCGACTATTGCCGGACTCGAAGGGGTCGATCTGTGGCACGTGTCCGAGGCCGAGGGCTAGCTGGCTTGTAGACCCGTGCTGACCTGGTTGTGTTGACTCCCCGACAGGGCGGTCTCCCTAGGGAGGACCTCCTTCTTGGGGGTAGCTCTGCTCGACTCGTTGTGTTAAATACTCCAAGCGATCAAGCACGGCCTGGAATTGTATTCCTTCCAAATTGAGCTTAAGGCTGTGTTTGGTTGCAATGCAAATGCAAATATGTACACTACATATTTACCCATTTTTCGATTCATGAATGCAAACACGGTTCACATTTTAAACCGTTTTTGCATTCATCTTGTTTGTTTGAAATTGGTGCAAAAGTGTGGGCTCATCATTAAATGCTCCAACTATCTTATGCTCCAATGCAGTAACTTTGGTCAATAAGTTAATTATCAAAAGAACACAAAATTGTATCCAAAATATAGGTACAGTAATGCTCTCTTCTCACATTACAAAAGTATCAGAAAATACATTTTTGCTTTGATAATCATTACTTTTTTACGTTTCAAACAAATGCTCGCAAACGTGAACCGGAGTACATAAATACCCCGGTTCGACGTTTGTATTACAAACAAATGGAGCCTAAGGCTCAATTTGGAAAGAGTACAAATATAAATTTATACAATACACAAATACATGCAAAATAATATAAAATATAAGGTTTTGTACTCAACAAATTTATATTTGTACTCCTTCCAAACTAAGCTTAGGGTGAAAAAGTTATTTATCTATGTACGAAATGGGTATACTTAAGAAAATAAACTTTCCCTAATTCCCACATAAATATGAAAAATAAAAAAATAAAATATTACAGTTTTTTTTGTTAATAGAAACCAAAATCCCATTAACCAACTTTCCCCCTCTCAAAATCCAAAAACAAAAAAAAAATGCCACCTCAACTTTCCTTATATATATGGAGGAGCTCAACCATAATTGACTCCAAAGAGATGAATACACCGTTTTTTATTATTTGAATAGAAAAAAAAAATGAATTGATGTAATGTTTTGTTTTTTCTTTCAAACACCGGTGTGTTTTGTTTAATTGGAGGTTTCATGTAACGGCCAAAATACTTCCGCTGCTATTGTGAAAGAGGAAATGGTTTGATTCGTGGTGGTGAATGATAAGGCCACACCGCCTAATTGTGTTTTGAAAAGTTTAAGTACTTTCCATTTCCAATGAAGTGGCCTTAACATCTACAGTGAATCAAACTTGCTATTTCCTCGGTTATATATAATAGGAGAGGTCAGGTTGTGATGGTGGTCACAGCAGATTTTTTCTCCCTATCAAGTATCAAACATCCCCAATGAGAAGATGATAGGTGTCCATGGAGTGTACGAAGCAATGCAAATATGTACTGCTTCATTTATCTATCTTCTTCCTATCTAGCTTCTTCCTTTAGGCAAATTAAGGCATTAGAGACCCTCACAAATTTGTCTTCTTCTCCCTTCCCTCTCTTCTGGCAAGTGGTAATGGATAATCAGCATTTCTTATCAAGTGTGTCATACAATAAGAGATGCATCGTAACTCTGAATTAGAATATATTAATAATTATGGATTCATGAAAATGAAAATAATAGTAGCAACCACATACACTCAATAAGTGTGTCATTTATACTCTTCATATCTCAAAAAGAACTACATTTTAGATGCAAAATTTGCACCACCTACAGGCCTCTTTACCTCAATTCTCTCATAAAGGTAGCAACCACATCATTTTTGCTTCTCACAAACAAATAAGACTAAGGGGCTATTGGACAATATGGTTAGCTTTGTCTTTTGCTGTACGTGACAGTTGTTTCTGTTTTCAAAGATAAAATTAACCATGTTGTCCAACATCCCTAAAGCTAAATCTGAAGCAAAATAAGCCGGATTTTACCCTCAGCCTATAGCAATTATAAATACGATAAATTTTTTATATGGAGATGCATGACGATAGAACATATAATAGGAATAATTATTGCTTAAAGCTTTAAACATGTAGCCAAATAAGTTAGGCTTGTATCTCGCCTACACAGTCCATCAGTTCCTGTAGGCTGTAGCGGTTGCAATGGGCAAGATGACCTCAAAAGCCCAACATTAGAGTTGAGCGACAATGATCAGTGGGGCATAACTGAAGAATTTCAGTTATTTCATTTACTTGAACTGTTAAGAATGTACACAATGAGTTTAATGAGTTTGCATTTGTTAAAAAGTTTTCTCACCAATGATGTTTTTTTGTTAGTCCCGCATGTCTGTTGGGCGATTTTCGCATAATCTCGTTGTTTATATAGAAGTCCTCATAGGTTTGTATTAGGCTATATTTGGCATTCCTCATTTTAAGGATTTATCTCCTTCTTTATTAATAGGTGCATTTTAACTGCAAATATCTCGTTGGGCGATTTTCGCATAATCTCGTTGTTTATATAGGCTGCATTTTAACTCCAAATGCAGCCTTAATCTTATTAGCAAATATCTCACTTGCTTATTAAGATTTATTAAAGTGTTATTTGGCATCGATGCCGTTGCTTCAAAAAACAGCTCCAAGTCTGTGCCACATCAGAAAAAACGACGGTGTGCCAAGAAATACAGCCTTGTTTGGAACCGTTATTCTGAAAAACAGCCATGCATTGGAATTCAGGAAAGTGTGGCTCGAGAAAACATCAAATTTGGTGTTTCTCATTTTTGGAACTGTTGCCGCCAATTGTACCATAACATGGCATCATGTAAACCATTGGATCTGTGGACCAATGCTGAAAACAATTATAGAGCATTGATACCAAATAAAACCGATGACTTTCCCCCAGAAAATATCCTATGTGGCAGCATTGACGCCAAACAATAAAAAAAGCCATTTTCTCAGAAAATGGTGCAACAGATATAACACTGTTGTCTCAGATAACGGCTCTGAAGCAACGCATTGGTGCCAAACACCAGCTAAGATTAAGGATTAGTTGAAGGCAATAGCTAACTGTTCAAACGGGCTGTGGAACTAACTATAACTCTCTACTAAAAAAAAAAAAAAAAAACTCTTTACACCAGTAATAAAATACATTTAACCCACAATCATTTAATTTCTCACTGTGGGTCTAATGCATTTTATCACTAGCGTGGGGCACGACCATTGGTTCTATGGCCGTAGGGGGTGCAACTTGGTTATGCACAACCTAATCTGGATTTATCCCGTCAATAATTTTCATGGGTTTCAAAATCGGACCAGACTGGGCGGTCAGACTGGAAAAACCGGGAATCGGTCAGGTGATAGGTTCCATTTTACTCCAGAACTGTTATTTCGCCAAAAATCATTGATTTGGGCAGCAAACCGCAGACCCGGACAGTCGAAACATTCGAACTGTCCAACGGTTTGGCTGTTTCTTTTTATTTTTTATTTTTTGTCAAAATGATCGGACCATTTGACCCTGAAATCAGACCCCTGACCAGCTCATTGTCTGATTCGATTTTAAAAACCTTGATATTTTTATACAAGTTGAGCTTGGGTTTCTGGTGGTAGAATTTGGGTGCAAAATATTATGCTTATTCGAGCTGAGTCCTTAGTTAACTCGAGCTCCATCCAACTTCAGCCGAACCTGGGCCCTATCCAACTATAAATATGCATAAGTACATATATAAAAACGTATTTATATACATAACTGTATTAACACATATATGTATGTCAATTTTCAATGCAAGTCGATTGGCTAATTCAATTTTCAATGCAAGTCAATTCAAATATCTCAAATTTGAGTACAAACTATGCCTGATTTAGACAAATCAAACTTAACCTTGGGCTTGGGCCTTAAGCCCAATTCTTCGGTCCGGATGCTTATTCAACCTATTACACACAAGGTCTGGCCCATCAAAAGCTGTGTTTTAGAATGTCTTTACGTTGCCCTTCACCCGTGCTGCCCGCTCGAATTTCTTTATAAATCAATCTTGGGCCTCTTGCCAAGCATCAAATCTAAGTATAAAGCATTTAAACTCTATGTTTATTAATTGCTAGCTTATCAACACCCAAGCCACCAAATTGAGAGTACGATCTGTAAGTGTAAGTGATGCAACGAAAAGATAAATAAACGAGTTAGGCCAAATTGCTTATGCCACATGGCCTACAACCCAAGCACGAGCACAACCAAGACAAGCTGCCGAAGCCCAATCCGTGCTCCAATCCAACTTCTGATTAAACCCAACTAAAATATTATTTATATGTTTTTTAAAAGAAAATTTTCTTTACAAATTATCAAGCATACATATGACAGAACTATGTACAATCCAGAATTGGAAAGTAAAAGAAAACTATATACAACTCAATTATCTTGATCAACAAACAAAACGGCAGAAACAGTACTTACTGATATCTTGCCAGACGATAGTTATGATACATATAACAGCCTATACGGCTATACCCATATCATGTCTTTGAGAGCGACTGAGAAACCCGAATCTTCGTCTCTGTACTAGCTGGGTGCAACTCAACCCCAGTCGGGAGAACTGCAGCAGGGTAAGCCGGTATGGCACCCGGATTTCTAACCGCGTAGTATACATGCTGACCTACACCTACCCCGTCAGGAATCACTCCTGGCGGGTATTCATATGGATATGCTTCAACCGCTGAAACCGGTTTCATGCCCCCGCCGTATACCTGACCTACGCCGGCAACTGGTTGCCGGAACCCGACTGGAACTTGACCCGGAGGCATCGGGATTTGCTGCACGTAGTGACCCGGTATCTGGACGTGTTGCACCGGAACGTTCCCCGCGGGTACTGGACCCGGAACATAGTAAACCGGAACTGGTTTTACAGTGGGACCATGGAAGTGAGAGTCCGGTGGATACTGGCATGCAGGACTACCCTGGTATCCTCCGGCTTGTTGAGAAATTGATACATCTCTTGTCTCCTTCAAACCCTGTAGCGGATTTTCTCTTGAATCAGGGGCATGAATTGGATTCTCTGGCTTTGTTTTAACGGGTGGGAGATCCGGGATTGGAGGCAAGCAAGGCGCCGATGAGGTAGAGCAGAACGGGGATGAAGTAGCCGGAGCCGGTGAACCGGGGTCGAAAACCGAGATGTTTTCGGCCACAGAGGAGCGGGTTTTTGGTTTGGGCTCGCGAGTGTCATCCGAATTATCAAGGCCAAAGAGATAGTCAGGGACTTCAGAGAGGATAGAGGAGGCTTCGGACCGGCCACGCTCTAAAGAAGCCGACCCATCGCCACCATTGAGGGCGTCGAGGAACCAGTTTGCGCGCTTGGATGAACCGTCGAGGAGTGAGCCCAGGCTGCTAGCGTTGGAGCCGTTGATAGGGAAAAGGAAGAGTCGGAGCCGGGCCGTTTTGGAGTTGACACCATGTAATAAGCGGTCGTACTCCTCCATCATGTTCTCGACGTCTTCATCTGCGGTGACGGAGATCAAGGCATCGAGGTCTTCGTTGGGGAGTTGATACTTGACGGTGATGTCCGTGGCTCCAGAAAGCTTTGATAGTTTGGCGAGAAGGACTGCAAAGGTGGTGTTACGATTGATGGCGACGATACGCGTCTCTCCTCCTACGTACCGGAGCTGGTTATCGTGTGGCCTAGGGAGGATCCGGCCTCCAAAACTGCACATGAATCGGACACGGGGCAAGAGATCTTCATACAATCTGTGCGGCGGATGTGGTAAGTGGTCCGACCGCGGGGAAGACGTGACAGAGTCTGCCGTAACGGATTCAAGTTCGGATGGATGTTGGGACGCCATTAAACCGATCCACTGTCTGTTACAGACTCGATCAAAGAGAGTGAGAGAGATGTGGGTCAATCTCAATCGGACCTGGCATAAGAGAGACTATCTTAAAATCAAGATTATTAACTTGATCTTTGGATAATTAGATTTAATTCCCGTTTTGGGTTCCCAAATGTCCATTTCGGGCGGGCAGGGATCCTTTTGTTACCAGAGCTCATGTCTGCTGGTCCCATGCACCAAACACAATTACCCCTGGGTGACGCTAGAAACAGCTTTTCGATTTGATTGGTTTCAGCTTTCGGGCTTCAGCAGTTAATCTTTTTTTTTTTTTTTTTTTTCTTTTTGTTGGGTAAGAAAGAAGAGGAGGGCCCCAGCTGATGAGCTGAAACAATAGTAATGTAGTGTTTAGTGTTTGCTTCGATTATATTGGTGTTTCTAGGCTTTCCCTTTAAAGATCGTACGTTGCAGCTGTTGGTCTTTTTTATATCTATTCTGTTTCTGAAACCTTAGACAAGCTGATGAGATTCTGAAATCTAAGTAGATGCATTATTCACATTTGGCTTTCGTTTACCTTTGATTATTTTACCCTCATTTTCTTTTTAACTAGGAGTACCAGCTCAAAATTGTAAATCTGGTCCGAGGTGAGAAGTAATTTTCTGAGAATCTAAATTCTAATCTAGAATATCCAGGGTGTGCCAAGTAAGCATGAATACCTATTTTTATCTGAAAATGAAAGCTTGTACCGAATCCGAAATATTGGAACCTAAATAATTATTGTTTGTCCTCTTCATAGGATAAGAGCTCCAGAAACAGTGAAAGACTCGAGCTGTGAGGCTGTGGCTACCATCTCAGAAAATAAAACATTTCATTTTTTTTCAAAAGAAAAGGAAAAAACAGTCACTTATAAATTGCCTGCTGTCTGTGTTTTATTTGATCGTCTCAGAATAATGGAAGCTTTTTCTCCTTTTGGTGAACAATAGTTGGAGATGAAATGAGACAGTGCATTTACAGTTGTCTGTAGCCACTTATTTCGAAGATGTGTTTCTATCCATGTTCCGGGAAAATACAACTACATCGACAAGAATGCTACTCTTTGATTCATTAATCCAGCATTTCATTGAATATATCAACGAATTAAATAAACAAAAACCAGGAAAAATCATCAAGATTTTGATGAAAAAAATTCTACATGTATCCCAAGAAAGAAAGAAAGAAAGAAGAAACACTTACTTGATCGAAACAGGCTGTTGGCGATTGTTATGCTTTCCAATATTATACGAGTACGCGACTATACAAGCTTCCGCAAGTATCAACTCTTGGCTGGCCTCTGGTTGGAGAGAGAGAGAGAGAGAGAGAGAGAGAGAGAGAGAGAGGAGGGATAGATTGGCCGATTGGGTTTGGGGGGAACGATAAGAGGGGATGTTTACTTTTGTAAGAAAACGTGATACAAGCAAGACATACGATGGACGGCTGGGTGATGCGAGATGTGTGGGTCCTACACCTCATAGTCTATCCACGCCGCAACGTGGCTTGGTTAATTGGCTTTGTCAAATTTCAATTATTCTTCAGGCATGCGCCCTTACTAATACTGTGATACAAGCCACTCCCGCTGTCTGTAGAGTGTAGAGTGTAGACTCAACACAGTGACACACATAGATACAATTAAATTGGTACACAATAATTCCATAAACCACGTTGTAATGTGATAAATTTGGACCGTTTATTGTAGAGGCCTCAGAGATCTCAAAATCAGATGGCTGAGATTGAACTTTGACTTTTTTCACTGTCGACTCAAAGTTGGACTTCAAAATCGTGGGTTGATTTTTTTCTTCACTCTGAAAATATTTGAATTATACTTTGTTTCTTTTATTCCATGATTTTTTTTTCTTTTTTAGCATTTAAATAAAATAAATTGAAGGATGAAAAAAAAAAAAAAAAAAACTAGGACGATGTATTTACACCTGTAAACTGTAAAGTAGATACAAATAAACTCAGTGACAATATGAATACGATCATGGGTAATTTGAGTAAAATCCCAAGTTCTATGCATTTGCTACACCTGAAAGCTAGCGCTTGATGTGTTTACCACTCACCAATTGTTAGCCCACTCCCAACCAAATACACTTGCCACGTGGCAGAACCAAGTCCTTATATTGGGTATTTGGAGTTCAACTCCTGTATGAGGTCCAATTAATGCAAGCAAGGTTGCTAAAAAGTCTGAAACTGGAGATGTTGATAACTTGAAGATAATGCAGGCGTGAAGGAAAAAGAAATATGCTCCCCAAAAGAATTAACAACTGGAGGATTTGGTAAGCGGAACCCACATAACATAACCCACTGGTCACTGCTGTAGAGATTGATAAGAGAAGGAGAAAATATTTTGTGGTGAAGTGAGAGGGGTGGAGGCATCCTCGTGCGTCAGAATAACTCCAAAGAGCTTAAGGCCAAACTTTTGTGATGGGATGTAAGCGGTCCATGTTAATACTGCAACGCCGACCATTCACGGATTAGCTATCATATATAGTTTTTATTTTTTTTTAAATATCGAAAAATAAAATAGAAGAAAAGAATTTTTCTGTGGATGCGAATGCAATACATCATCACAGGTGTTTGTTTGTGATAATGAGGAAATTTTATTGCCGCCCAAAGCCCACTTGGGGACAAGTGACGTTTATTAGTGTTGCTTTCCAGGAAAGGGAGGCTCTTAATAAGGTCAAATAATTCTATAGGATAGAGATTTTTTATTATATTAGTTGAGTCAATTACTCTTCTTCTTCTCTTCTCTACCATGTAGAGTAGAAGAGTAGAACCATCAATGGGTTGAGTCCACCTGATAGATTCCTAAATCATTGTTTTAATATAAATATGCCCACTTAAAAAAGGGTTTATCTATATCTGAATGTTTGATTTAATTTTAGTGTAAATCATAAAAGTTAAATCTAATATCGTATATCATATATGGTTATACATATACTAGCGGAACCCGTGTGATATACGGAATTGAACTTAAAACTTATTGTTTTATAGAACTATACAACCCAAGGGTAGGTATGGCAATTTTCTCTATCCCCGCCAAGTACCCAACCTCCCCAATCAGGCAATGATGGGGTGGAGATTGCCTTAGTGGAGATAGGGTTGGGATGGAATTAATAGGAATACTTGATTGGAGACGAGGAGCAAAGTCTACACCCTACCCCAATCCTAATTATATATACTAAATATGTGTATATATATTATATTAAATATATAATATTATTTATAATATTTTATATTATATATATCTATATATCAAAATATATTAAAATATTATTCGCATTTTAATTTTCCTTTATTTTAAATAAATACCTTTCTAAAAATAAACTTTTAATTAAAAAAAATCTGATATTCAGGCCCCCGATGGGAAATCTTTTCTGTCAAGAATTGGGGATGCAAGCTAAAATTTTTTATAGGGATTAATTTAAAACTCGAGGTCGAGATGGGGAGTATGATCCCTGCCTCGAACTTGCCCATTACCATTCCTACCCTGGGGTCATCCCCTAAATCTATAACACCACCCCAAATCCATAAATATATTTCCACTAATTATGGTAATTATAAATGTAGTATCCAATACTTATGGAAATTGTTAAAATATTTCAACTATTTATTTGAAAAATTGGAAGTTATATAATTTAAGTTTCACTTAATTAACAAAATCACTAATTATTGCTAAAAAATTATAGTAAATATCAAAATTACTGAAAATATAAAAAATAAATTTATATTTATTGAAATTAATTTTCCACTAAAACATTACTGATAATTTTAATTACTAAATTTGTATTTATTAATATTTTAATTAATTACTAATTTTTGGTAATTATTGATTTCAATAATTAATTTTCAAAAAAACTGAAATTAAATTACCAAAATCAGTAATTTTCAGTAATCAATTCTTAGTAATTAAAATTTTCAATTTACCAAAATTACAAAAAATTATAGTTTAGGTGTTGATATTTACTAAATAATATTCAATAATATCAGTAATTATTGAAAATATTAAAAATACTTCACAAATTAATTTACCCGCATTTTTGGTTTTTAGATGATTTATAATATGATATAGATTAAAAGGTGTTTTAGCCTTTTACGAAAAATTTTAGATGGGAGAGATTGTTTAGGAGAAATTTTAGGAGGGGGTTGAGCCGATTGATAATATGAGAGAGAGAGAGAGAGTTGGAGTGGAACTCTAGTGAAGAAGAGAGAGTTACAAACAAGTGGCAATATAGATTAAAAAGTGTTTTAGGAAGAATTTTAGATGGGAAGAGATTTGAAGTGGTACTCTAGTATAAAAGAGAGGCCTGGGACTGGGTATGTTCATCTTTCTCCTCTTTAATGGGTTTCAGTTTTAGAAGCACTTTCTCTTTGTGGTCAAACCAAGTGTATTTGATGGTTTTACCGAGCAAAAGTGTTGGGCCTGGGCCTGGGCCTGGACATGTTTATCTCTCTCCTCTTTAATAAGTTTCAACTTTAGAAGCACTGAATCTTTGTGGACTTGTGGTCATTGGTCAAACCAAGTGTATTTGATGATTATACCGGGCAATCTGAAAACCTCTGCCAGTATTAAACATTGGCAACTTCTGCCATTATTGTTTTAAAAATGTTAAAAATGAAGGAATCTGACCCCGGACCAGCCAAGGTGAAGGTTCAATTTGCTACAAGCTGACAGAGTTCAAGAAGCTTGGTTAAATCAGCTCTAACTTGACTTAATGACCTTCCAGCACAAGTTTTTGACTTCCAAAACACTAATTTATATTAAAAATAAAAAGGAAGACCCAAAGCTTTTCTTCAAAAGGTAACATCACCTCAAAAAAAGTTCCAATAAAAGCCAAAAACAAGACCAAACCCAAAGGGTTAATTTGTAAGGTGATGGATGATCTTAGTTTTGGACCATCATCTCTGCATGTGGCAGAAACCATGCAGTGTATTTGAAAAAAAAAAAAAAAAAAAAACTATATGTCAAAAAAAGCAGGACAGGATTTTGCTTTTAGCACAAAGAAGGGGAGTGTCACACAATAACAGGGATAACATAGCCAAGAATTTAACTCTGATTGTGTAGGCCGGTCAAAGTTGACCAATTCAATCAAGCCCAACCCCATTGTCATAAATTGATAATTAATTAATTATTCCACTCCAGTACGAATGGGTTGAATCAGGTGTCGGCGGGTGGGCTGTTCAGTTGGGTTTGTCGAGGTTTGGTTTGAAATAAAAATTTTATGTATGAATATATATTAAAAGTTAGAAAAAATGTATGCTGCCCAAAATACATGATATTGGAAGTAAGGTTTAAGTACCGGAAACTTTAGGCGTATCAGAAAGGTAATTTTAAGAGATATATCGGGATATGTCTTAAATATGTATGTATATTGAAGAAAAATTAAGATGGACGTAAATATGTATGGTAATATTATAAATATTTTAATAAATCATAAAAATATATTAATAACACTAAATTCTATATGTATTAAATTAATATATTTTAATGTTTTATGAAGAAATGCATTGTAATTAATTCTAATTTCATTTAAAAACCTATGTTAAACTACAATTTATAAATTATAATTCTTAAGTTTTAAGGGATGGAAAAACCCAACTTTCCTATCCAACCATAAAACAATCATTGGCACAACTTTTTAAGTGTAAATATAATTAATAATTATTTCTTATTTAAATAATTACAATTTTATTTTATTTTCAAAAATTACAAAAAATAAATAAAAAACATTGTAGAATATAATGAAGAAAATTAATTATTTAAGAAGAAATTGCAATTGGCTCTATAGATATGATAGATCATCCATAGATCTATAATATATTCAATCATTGTGATTGGATCATAAAATAATAATTAATTATTCTTTATTTTTAATTCCAAAAATATTAAAGAAGATATTTCAATTGCTTTATGGATATGTTAGATAATCTATAAATCTAAAACATATTAAGTCTTTATAAGGTAGACAAAAAATACATTTTTAATTTTTTTGTTATTTTATATTTTTTCCAAATCTTTTCATAAAATTTCCATAAATCTACTCATAACACAAAAAAATGGATAAAAGACTTAAACATCCCTTTAATTTTCATATAAATACTGAAACCTCCCCTCCATTAGTAATCTGTTAAGATTTGGTTACATGTGATGTCAAAACTTTTCAAAAACCCAATTTTGCCATTTTCATGGTGTAGTAAGAAAAAATAATAACACAAATCTGAAGTTGTTATTTTCTAATATTTCTGATCAATGTTGAAACCGTTTAAAGATTTGATGATGCAAACAAGATTTAATCCATACAAAATTATAAAACTAGAATTTGGGTGTTTTACAAATGGACTTTAAACTCATCAATTTAGGATGACAACATCTCAGAACATAAGAAAACAAATATTAAATTATATTAATGTGAACCAATCATCCGTCAACAGATTGTGAAAATAAATTGAAAGAGCACATTTGACAATCTAAGCTCAACAACTTAAAGTCAAATTAAGCTATACCCAGCATAAAAACCGCAATTGAATTTACGTGAGCATTATCTTTTTCTTCTCAAGTAAGTGGTGCAGCCAAACTTTCCTTGCAACTTCGAGATCTAGAATGTGAAAAACAAATAAATGAACAAATAATCTAAAATGCTTTTATGATCAAAATTTTCAACAACCAAGATAAGCTTGTTCTGGTAGTGCTGAAAATGAATTGCAATAGAAATTTGAAGTAGAATGGGCACTTCCTATTTTCTGTTTTGAGACCACTCCACTGTTTTGAAAATTTAATGATTTAACAAGGACAAAAGAGACTTTTTAATGATTATGTTGGATATAACTAAGATAGGGGAGGTATTAGTCCATTTTAAAAAGTGAGGGGAGGTTTTTAAGTCTTTTACCCAAAAAAAATTGTGATATTGAACACAAGAAATATAGATCAACATAGATTTAAACATATTTAAGCATCAAGCAAAAAAAGAATCACAAGATATTATGAAAAATTGAGAAAAAAACTGGCCTATTTTTGCAATATTTTTCAAAACTTGAAAAATCTTCAAAAATATTGATGATTCATGCTTGTTTTTTGCATTTTTTTTGCATATGTAGCACTCTAGGATTGAGGTTTGGAAAATCGTTTGAGGGTTGAAAAAAGGCTTATTTCAAGCTTTCTTTTCCCCTTTCTTTTTTTCATTTTTTGTTTATATCTTTTTCATCAATACACTCTTGATACACCCCGATACAATCCGATATGGGTCTAATATGGTGGAAGAAAACAATACTACCGATTTTCTTCCATATCTAGTATCAGATTTTAAAAAATGAATCACATGAATTGGAATGAAAAATGGAATTAGAAGGAAGGGGATTTTATTCTAAGGGAGGGGGAGGGAATGACCATTCCCTTAAATGTGGGAATGTCATTCCACTAGGAATGGAAATGAGATTCCAATTCCGCCCAACAAGACAGTTGGAATCAGAATAGCCCATTCCGATTCCGATTCTTGACCCCTATCTCAACAAACTAAATGGGATCTTAGTTTTTTCAGTATCATAATCGAACCCCTAAAATTTATAACATAACTTGAACCACTGATACCCCAAAACAATGCTTTGCTCAGTAACAGAGCATTAATATATTATGCATTTTGTACTAAAATAAACTAAATCAGTCCAAACCTATATTAAAGGGGGTAAGGATCAGCTACCAACAAAACGCTCCGAATATCATTCCAACAGCCCATTTCAGCCGTATATATTAGGAACGTTTCCTTTGTCATTCATGGGCAAATGTTCTTGATGTATAACTGGAAGGGCTGGTTGGAACGTTGTTGGTAGTTGATCCAAACTCACATTAATTTTACTCACATAAAAATTGCATGTAAGAGCCTTATGAGCAAACATTAATTTTACTCAGTCCTTTGATCCGGATGTTGTTGGGTCTACCCTATTTATTGCTAAGCTTTAAAAAAAAAAAAGAAAAAGGTGGAACTGGGCTCATTTTGGCCCAACCCAAGTTTTATTACAATATGTATCTTTTATTCGCAAACGCATCTTATTTGATGGAATCTCGTAAGCTATTTTTAAAATAACCTGGTTAATGGACTTAAAAAAAGTTATTATTATTGGCACTGGTTTTTGTATTTTTAAATTTCAATTACATTTAAACATTCTTTGCTTAGCTTGGTCAAACCCGATTCATCTCAACTCAACCTCAAGACCTCAAGTCCTCAATTATTAGGGGTGTAAATGGCGGGTTGGGTTGGGTTTATGGTCAATTCAGGCCCAGCCTAAAATTTGGGCTTAAGGCCCAAACTCAGATAGAACCCAATGTTAAGCCCGATCTTTCCAACCTGAGCCTACCTTGCATTGTAATTTGATGAACTCGAATTGGTTTCGGGCCTGGGCCGGGCTCAAATTGGTTAATGAACCTACTCTAAATTTAAAATGGGATGAGATGTGTTTAAAATGGGATGGATTTGGAAAATTGAGAGTAAAAATAAATAGATTTGAGATGAGTTTAGAATCAAAGGTGATCAGGAAGGTTTGAAAATAAATAGGGCAAATTTGATGGGTACCTTACACGTTGTCATCCCTACCATTTTTTTTTTTTTGATAAATCTCTTCCATGCAGCAAGTGAGTTGTTGCCATCCCTACTATACTTCATTGCCTTACAAAACCCCTTTTACTGAGCATACATTCTACCGTCTTACAATTGAGTCTCACAATTTTCATGGAGGATTTTCTTTTCCAATGATGCTTTTGATAACCAGCTTGAGTCTCCTATCCATATGTTTCTAGTTCCACTCTGCTCTGCTACACTAACTGAAGTCTTACCTAGATAAATATGTTTTGTTGGTGCTCATGTTCTTGGGGTTATACAACGGGGTAGCTAACCCCCCAACTTTGGTGGTAAAGGGATTTGATTCAGAGTTGAGTCTCCCTATGAACATTATAATCCACCAACTAAGCCCCATGAGCACTGGAATCTTGCCTTGGTGATTTCTTGCAATATTGGTGGTGACTTGTGCGGTGCATAGGATGCTATTTAAAAATATGTTTTTAAGGGAGGAAAATGAAATAGTAGTTATCACCAAAGTTTTTTATATATCTCTACTTTTTCAAATGTAGAATAGTAGAAAAATAATTTTCTTTTTTCTTTTTTTGTTATTGAGCTTCAAACTTTCTTTTTTATATAGCTTATATATTATGAGAAGCACATAAACCAAAAGATGGTGACTCACTTGATACATTATCTAACTAGTTGTAGCACAAACATGGGTTGGGAGGATAGGCTACCTCCCATTTGTAGCCTTATAAAGCCAAAAAAATGTGCTTAGCATGAGATTAATAACCAAGTTTAAAAATAATTTTAAAATCGAATTGATGAATATAACCAAAGACTTATATTAAGTTCTTTCTTGTTACATTTTATAACTGATAACTATAATTATAATCTTAACAATTGCACTAGTTATCAAGTAGTATAAAAATATCATTCCCACGAGGATTTAACAAAATTAGTATTAGAACTACAGTCTTCCTTAATTATTTGGACAATCGAAATTCAGATCCAACAGTAAGAACTACTGGAAATAAAAAAAATAGAAAAAGAAAATAAAAACAAGGACAATCAATAACTGAATATGCAACGATTAAGTGAAATCGCTAGGACCATTGGTCCACCTAACCATTCCAATGAATATTAATGGATGCGATTAACCATGATAATTTGTTATTCTCATAAGTTGAAGTTTTCCCAATTTTATTTAATATTCATTTCCAAGATATATTAAACCTACTTCTATCAAGTAAACCCTCAATCCCTCGACTAGAATTCTCAAGATAGAAATGCATTAAGTGCAAAAAAAAACTCATACATTCAGATGAATCATGTGTATATATCCCTATATACCATTCAATTCACACGATAAATTATGTGGTCTAATATACGAATTCCTCTCCCGATACATTCATATAAACCTAATCAATTAAGAGATGGCCACTCCTAATTGCATTAAGCAAATAACTCATAGACTATATGGAAATCACAATCTTGGATGAATCATAATAATAAAAATATATTCATTATCATGGTTAGGCTTTCCACAGCCCTAGCTATAAATAAATCAGTTCATGATAAAGGAAATAAAGCAAACAAGAGAAAAGAAAGAACTCATGATTTCGCCCTTGGAGTTGAGATCTCCTCTTCTTCTTGCCGCCACCTCCTTCTTGAAGCTTTCTCCCTTTTGCTGATCTCCTTCTTGAAGTTTTTCTTAATGATCTTCTTGATTACTTCAGAGGAAACATCAGTAATTGAATCCTTCCTTGATTGAGTGATTGATGCCAGGAGTTGGTACGCCCAACCCTTGATATAGTTTAGGAGGGGGAGGGAGCTGTTACAACTACTTGAGTTATCTCTAGAATAGATAATCTAGGTTAGTTCTAAATTGATCTTATCCTATCTTATCTTATCTCTTATCTAATGATCTCAATCTTCTTTAACTTTCTAGAATTACATTTAAAATCCAAATTTAAGAAAACTCTGGACTCTTGAATTCGAGTGGGCTGCTTTAATAACTTGGGCTACTACAAGGCGTTTCTGCGAATTGGGCTTCAGCTATGAGCTGGGCTTTACTACGGATCCACTTCGACTTTGGGCCTGATTTTGACTTCGGTACAGGCTGAATCTGTCAAAACCCAAAACATGAAAGTTGTAGACCTCGCTCTTATCTTTGCAGTGCATCTTGAATCAGCCCAATCGGAGCTCGGATATGAGAGTTAGACCCAGATTATTGAACAGTTCCAAAACTATGAAAAACCATCCGATTAGCCATATTTTCCTTCTTGCGACTTCTTTCCTTGCCCTGAATCAAAATACCAGAGTAATGAGTTCAATTAAAATTAATTAAGTGTAGAAAGACTGAATATTCAAAGATAAGAATATGATAATTTTTATTCGCATCAAATCCCCCCACACTTATGAAGGGATGAGATATCCATCGTATGGACGCCCGAATCTTGTGGAATAGAATGGGTGAATTTCAAAAATTTCTCTCCATCCTACTGGGAATCGTATTCCCTATTTTAGAAAAATCATATTTTTCAATGATCAATCTTGAACCAAGAACCGAACCAGATCTGAACAAAAGCAGTAGGAGAGAGATATACCTGATACGGAGAAATAATATCTCTCAATGGAGGTATTCACGCCCAAGGAAGGAACCAAAAACTACTCCCACTGAAGATGGCGCAGTGCAGGATGGAGCAGAATCAACAGTGTTCTTCACAATAACCAGATCCTTTGCAAAATCAGCTGGACGTCACGTGAGCACTACTTCCAATCAGCCCTTTCACAAAGGACTGATATCAAGATTCAATCTTGATCACTCCTACTGGCAACAGGAGATCGAACTGGCAGATATTGCGTCAGTAGGAAGCAGGCGGCAAGAAGGAATTTGCGCAGAGGTGCTGAATTCTTTCTTCTATGATTTCAGCTCTGAAGATGATGTGAATAATGAATCTTCTAAAGTTTGTCGCCCCCTCCTCTTTTTATAAGCTTAAAGGGATTAGTTCCTAATCCCATTAGGAATTGTTGATCCAAATCATATTTGGATCAGAATTCCTTTTAAGTGATAAGGGTAAACCCTTATCTTATTTGCATATTAGATCAGCCCCCTCCTAATCCTATTAGGAGGTTTCCAGATCTAAACCACATTCAGATCTGAACTCTCTGAGTGGATAGGGTTAAGGCCCAATCCTATCTGCTAATCTAATCTCAGAATTCGCCCCTTATTTAACTGATCAAATCAACCCAGTTCGAAATGGGCTTTAGGCCCAATAAGTTATGTGATCACTTAGCCTTCCAAACTGCTGCCTAGTTGGGCTTCCTTAAATGGCGTGGGACCCAAACATTGATCTACACATTAGCCACATGGGTTCAGCCCAGCCTTTATTACAAGGCTTGGCCGAATACACTGTTATGGACAATGCACCCCCTGAAACCCATCACATGGGCTTTATGGGCCCAACACTTACCCTAAGTGGTCCCTGGGCCAAGCCACCTTGTAACACCCAGGGACTGTGGGCAGATGCAAGATTAGCCCATCAGGTATTACCCTCAATTGACTTACATTTAACCCTCTCAGCCCTAATGATCAAACACTGGCCGACAAGAGATGACCTCTCCCTCGGCTGCAAGGAACAATGTTGCACTCTCTACTCACATGGATCCCGGGAATTAAAATCTTTTGCAAACAATTAGAAACCGTAATATATATACTTTTATGTCTCATATAAAATATATTTTGCAAAACAAATCTCAGTGATTGAAGTCAGTTGCCGGTAGTCTTGGTTTCCATCAGAGAGAGTGCATCCCCAATCATTACCTTTGTCCGACAAAGGGGCTGATCATGTCATTATGATCACCCACTCAGATGAATTCTCAGACTCTCCCAACATACCCAGGTTTTGACCCCCGCTAAGGATCTCACTGATTAGCATATCAAAAACAGCCCAATCCGACACCTAGTGTAGTATCATAATCGAGTCTAGGGGTCTAATTTTGTCCATCAATCTCCAAGGTCCAGAGTAATACTGGAAATCTGGTCCGGTTCAAAGATTCAATTAATCCTACATTGCTTGTGCCTTGGGTCTCACCCAGGCGGCTGAGACAGGCCACCCCAACATTTGGCAGCACACCAGTGTCAGCCTTGGCAGGATAAATCTCCCCAGACTTATCCAATGGTTGTGAACATTCTAAACTAACACGAGTCTCGTAAGTGTCCAGTTTAAGGGTATTACATAGAAACATACCACAGGAACATGAATCAAATATGTACTTTATTCATTTACAATAAATTCATAACGTACATCACTCTGGTTGGAGCTAAGGGCATACAACTGTCTAACAGCTCCCACTTGCACTTAGGTCCAATCTGGTACAAGTCGGAGTCTCATACTTTCCACGTGTTTTTCAAACACTTTCTGTGTTAGTGGCTTAGTCAATGGGTCTGCTACATTCTCCGCTGATTCTACCTTCTGAATCAGGACGTCCCCTCTACCAACAATCTCTCGCAGTATGTGGTACTTCCTCTCGATGTGCTTCGACTTCGAGTGGGGTGATGGCTCCTTAGCCTGAGCAATCACTCCATTGTTGTCACACAACAACGGGATGGGTGATGTGCTGGATGGAACTACTCCCAATTCGTGAACGGACTTCTTCATCCACACGGCTTCCTTGGCAGCTTCACTTGCAGTAATGTATTTGGCTTCGGTTGTGGAGTCTGTCGTGGACCCTTGTTTACTGCTT
Source organism: Nelumbo nucifera (assembly GCF_055504915.1). Taxonomy (NCBI): domain Eukaryota; kingdom Viridiplantae; phylum Streptophyta; class Magnoliopsida; order Proteales; family Nelumbonaceae; genus Nelumbo; species Nelumbo nucifera. Next base: position 138,192,450 of record NC_142649.1, on the reverse strand, counting down.
TTCCAGCAAACAGCACACGATCCTATCGGGAAAACATACCCAAATGTAGACTTTCTATCATCTGGATCCGATTGGAAATCGACATCAGTATACCCCTAGATCTGTAGTGACCTACCATCGAATACCAGACAAAACTCTTTTGTCCTTCAAAAGTACTTAAGTATGTTTTTCACAGCAGTCAAGTGCTCCTGCCCTGGGTTGGCCTGAAATCTGTTTACCACACTCACTGCCTGAGCAATGTCTGGACGAGTGCACAGCATGGCATACATGATGCTCCCTACGGCTGAGGCATAGGGAACGTCATTCATGCCCTCAATCTCCTCAGAGGTCTTGGGAAACATCTTCTTGAAAAGAGTGACTCCATGTCTGAAAGGAACATTTCCCTTCTTGGAGTTCTCCATGCTGTATCTCTTGACAATTTTGTCAATGTAGATTAGGATAATCCTATTATCCGCTTCGATCTATCTCTATAGAGTCGAAGACCTAGTTTATAGGAGGCTTCTCCAAGATCTTTCATGGAGAATTGCTGTGAAAGCCATACTTTCACCATAGTCAACATTCCTACATCATTCCCAATGAGTAGAATGTCATCTACATACAGAACCAAGAACGTAACCTTATCCCCACTAGTCTTCTTGTAAACACAGGGCTCATCCGGATTCTGCTCAAAGTCAAACGTTTTGACAGTAGAGTCAAATCGGATGTTCCAACTCCTATAAGCTTGCTTAAGTCCATATATGGATCTATTTAGTTTACATCCATGTGTTCCTGACCCGCAGCTATGAAGCCTTGTGGCTGCTGCATATAGATATCTTCAGTAAGATCTCCATTCAGGAATGCAGTTCTGACATCCATTTGCCAAATCTCATAGTCATGGTATGCTGCTACAGCTAGCAGGATCCTAATGGATTTAAGCATGGCAATAGGCGAAAAGGTTTCCTCATAATCGATGCCCTCTTTCTGAGTGTACCCTTTCACCACCAGATGAGCTTTGTAGGTCTCAACCCTGCCATCGGGGCCCTTCTTCCTCTTGTAGATCCATTTGCAACCAATTGCTTTTACCCCGGGGGGCGGATCTACTAGAGTCCAGACTCCATTGGTCTCCATTGAGTCCATCTCAGCTCTCATGGCATCTACCCACTTAAGAGAGGCTATGTCCAACATAGCTTCTGCATAAGTCACGGGATCCTCCTCACTAGTTAAGGCTTCTACTAGGTAACTATCCTGTTTATAACCAAAACGGACTGGTGGCCTGGATACCCAGGTAGATCTTCTAGGTTGGTCACTACCTGGAACTTGTGGGACACCTCCCACTACATCCGAGCTCTCTTCATCAAGAACAATTTCCTGACGGTGATTGTTCAAGATGTAATCATTTTTCAAGAATTGTGCATTTCGACTGCAGAACACTTTTTCTCACTTGGGTCATAGAATAGGTAACCCACAGAGCCTTTTGGGTAGCCTACAAATAGGCAACGGCTGGTCTTGGATTCCAATTTTTCCGAACTCGTTCTTTTAATGTGTGCTGGACAACCCCAAATCTTCAAGTGTCATACACTTGGTTTCTTTCCTGTTCAAAGCTCATATGGAGTCTTCGGAACTAATTTGGTTGGAACCCGGTTCAGCACGTATATCGCAGTCTCCAATGCGTATCCCCAAAAGGATGTGGGTAACTCTAAATGGACGAGAAGTGACCGGATCATATCCAATAAGGTCATATTCCTCCTCTCTGAAACACCGTTAAGTTATGGTGTAGCAGGAGGAGCCAACTGTGATACTATCCCGTTGACCTTCAAGTAGTCCCTGAATTCGTTAGAGAGATACTCACCATCTCAATCTGATCAAAGGGACTTAATTTCTCTCCCTAACTGTTTCTCGACCTCTTGTCTAAACTCTTTGAACTTTTCAAAGGATTCAGACTTATGTCTTATTAGGTACACGTAACCATACCGAGAATAATTATCGGTATATGTAATGAAGTACACGTGTTGGTTACGGGTCCTAACACTCAAGGGACCACATACATCAGTATGTATAAGGTCAAGCATGCATGTATATCTTTCAGGCTTACCGTTAAATGGCCTCTTTGTCATTTTACCCTAAAGGCAAGGCTTACAAGTGGGAGGATCTTCTACAGTTAGAAAATTCAAAGAACCATCCTTTACCAGTGTTGTGATTCGGTCAATACCGATATGGCCAAGTCGGTAATGCCACAGGCCTGTATCATGTACTCTTTTCTTGGGGATGTCGGCCGATGTAGTTTTAGCTATGTTAGTTTCTAGAGAAGGATGCAGAACATAAAGACCGTTCTCCAGTTCCCCGTATGTGATGAATCTGTTGTTTCTTTTAATAGTAATCATATTACCGAAAAAGATAGAATATCCATCCGCACACAGTTTAGAGATAGAAATCAAATTTCTTCTTAAATTTTGCACAAAAAGACAATCTTTAAGTACAATGGATCCTTCTCTAAAAAATAACTCTACGGTTCCTATCGCCGTAGCAGCAACACTTGTAGAAGTAGAGCGTCACTTCACCTTCATTCAGCCTTCTACTTACCTTGAACCCCTGCAATGAGTTACACACATGAGTTGAAGCCCTAGAGTCAATACACCAGGACGCAGAAGCCACCAATAAATTGGTTTCTATGACACAAGATTCGAAATTACCTTTCTTGGATTCCAGGTATTGAGGACAGTTCCTCTTCCAGTGGCCAGTCTGTTTGCAGAAGTGACACACATCCGATGCTCTGTCTCTCTTCTACTTCTTGGGTTTGGCAGCTTTCTTCTGAGGCTTCTTTGCCTTCCTCTTTTTCTTGCCCGATTTTCTAGCTTCAGCAAGCATAGCCATAGGCTCATCCTTAATCAAATCCTCGGTCCTCTGCAACATGTTGCTGAGTTCCTGGACGCTGACATTCAGCTTGTTCATATTGTAATTCATTATGAACGGATTGAAGGAAGGAGGCAAAGAGTTAAGGATGGAATCCATTTGCGTGCCAAGATCTAGCCCGGATCCAAGGGCTTCAAGCTCGTTGATATAACCCATCATCCGAAGACAATGGTCGTGAACCTGTTGCCCCTTGTACATTTGAGCGGTCATGAACTGTTTCAAGACCTTCTGCCGAGTAGAACGATTCTGTTCTTCATACATTGTCTTTAAACTATCCAATATGTCATTGGCTAGTTCGATCTGATCGAACTACCTCTATATCGGATTGTCTAGGGAGGCAATGACATAACAGCAGGCTATAAGGAGTTTTTATCCTCCCAATCTTGGAATTCCCTCCTTCTAGCCTCAGAAGCCCTATCGCTCGGACGCTCCGGGGCAGAATTTTTGACTACCTTATCCAAATTTTCAGATGTTAGGACCAGCATGAGGTTACGGTACCAATCGGCATAGTTCGGGCCCTTAAGCTTGTTGTCGTCAAGAATTTTTGCAAATTGTCCATTTGCCATTTTCTGATAAAACAACAAACATTAGTCCACAACCTAATTTGATTCATGTTCATTACATAGATATGGCTTTTAATCTATGTTCCATTCCCACTTGTTCATCTCTAAGATTTCCCTCCCATCTCAGTGGCGGAGACAACGACTTGTTTCTGGAAATGTGGGAAACCACATAGGGTGCATGGAGCCAACTGTTTCAACTACAAAACCCCACCACCTTTCTGTGAAGGATCAGAGCCGTTTTTAGATAAACCTTTCTGTCTAGTGAGTGCTCACCCATCATATTCGTGAACGCCAAGGTACCGTGAGAGAGTTCCCATTTTCTGGTGAAGCCCTCCCACATCAGTCTATGACGCCCCTATCATCTTATGAAACATTCAGACAAGCCCAACAGTAAATGGATAGCCCATTTTCTGGTGCGTTTCCTCATTACTGAATGACCCATTCTCATGCTAATGATGGAAGGCCTTTAAAGAGTTCATCATATGAATCTCCCTATCACATGCACTCATATTTGCTGGAGGGAACGAAAAATTAGGCCCTAGTTTGATTTAGGTCAAACCAAAGTGGCTCCCACTGACTTTCATAAAGCCAGATTTCGGTGGGCCCAAATCGGCTAGGGTTCCGCACGTTTCCTCTCCAGGATGTATGGGGCCCACCACTGAGGGAGGTCATCCAATGACCAGTAGGGACACCATGGCAATGATGTGCATTCAGCCATGGTGTGCGCAAGAGCCACTATCGAATCAGCATGGGCCAAGCACTTATGGTCCATGACCGTAGCACATCACACATCCATACATCACATGCAGGGAAGAATTGATCCAATCAATTAATATTTGTAAAGACCATTTTAAAGCCCATAATATTAACCATTAATATCATCTAGGTATATGGGCCGAAATTAGGGTTGATCAATTTTGGTCCACATAGCTTTATCTGCGAAGTGGGCTTTTAGCAGTTTTAACAAATTAAAATTGGGCCTTTACAGGTTGGGCCGAATTAAACGTTCAATTAATTATCAATCCTTAGGCCCATTAGTGGGAGAATTAGGGCTGACATTCAGCCTTGATCGAACCCTAGATTCGGTCCAACCTGGTTCGAATGGGTCTACGGTTTGATCTTTAATTAAAGATTTAATTCAAGAAATTAATCTGAAATTAAATACTGATAAAAGAAAATCAAGAATCAGTCAGATAGGGTTGTTCGCACAATCCATCCTGCAAAACAGAGGTTAGATCACAATTTGCAGTTTCATAAACTACAAATCACAGATAGCGATTCTCCCATCTGCGAAATCTCCTTCCTTGTGCTGCTATCTTCGATCCAAAAAAATAGAAAACCTAATTTCTATTATAATTACATCAGATTGAATGCCTATACATTCAGTCTAAAAATAAAAAAAAAAATTATTTTACAGACCAAATGTAATAAAATAACCAAGAAACTGCAAAATCGCAGGTTCCCTGCGCCAATCAAGATTTCGATCTCCATGTGTATGAACAACCCATAAATCAAGAAAATTATAAAGAACAATTCTAAATAATAATCAGATTTATAAAATTTAATTTCAGATTAATCGCCCATTAACTGAAAACAAATTTTCCAGAAAAACCTTATAACTGTGCAAATCGGGTAGAACGCCTTCTGTCGATTTACGCAGGTTCAGATTTGATCCAATTTAGTTCAAGACTTGAACCTGGCTCTGATACCACTGAAGAGATGAGATATCCATCGTATGGACGCCCGAATCTTGCCGAATAGAATGGGCGAATTTCAAAAATTTCTCTCCATCCTACTGGGAATCGTATTCCCTATTTTAGAAAAATCATATTTTTGAAGGATCAATCTTAAACCAAGAACCGAACCAGATCTAAACAAAAGCAATAGGAGAGGGATATACCTGATACGGAGAAATAGTATCTCCCAATGGAGGTGTTCACACCCAAGGAAGGAACCAAAAACTGCTCCCACTGAAGATGGCACAATGTAGGATGGAGCAAAATCAACAACGTTCTTCACAAGAACTAGATCCTTCGCAAGAATCAGCTGGACGTCACATGAGTACTACTTCCAATCAGCCCTTTCACAAAGGACTAATATCAAGATCCAATCTTGATCACTCCTATTGGCAACAAGAGATCAAACTGGTAGATATGGCGGCGGCAGGAAGGAGGCGGCAAGAAAGAATTTGCGCAGAGGTACTGAATTCTTTCTTCTGTGATTTCAGCTCTGAAGAGGATGTGAATAATGAATCTTCTAAAGGTTGCCGCCCCCTCCTCCTTTTATAATTTAAAGGGATCAGCTCTTAATCCCATTAGGAGTTGCTTATCCAAATCATATTTGAATTAGAATTCCCTTTAAGTGATAAGGGTAAACCCTTATTTTATCTGCAGATTAGATCAACCCCCTCCTAATCCTATTAGGAGGTTTCCAGATCTGAATCACATTCAGATCGGAACTCTCTGAGTGGATAGGGTTAAAGCCCAATCCTATCTGCTAATCTAATCTCAGAATTCGCCCCTTATTTAACTGATTAAATCAACCCAGTTCGAAATGGGCTTTAGGCCCAATAAAGTTACGTGCTCTCTTAGCCCTCCAAACGGCTGCCCAGTTGGGCTTCCTTGTATGGTGTGGGACCCAAACATTAATCTACACATCAGCCACATGGGTTCAACCCAGCCTTTATTACAAGGCCTGGCCGAATACACTGTTATGGACAGTGCACCCCCTGAAACCCATCACATGGGCTCTATGGGCTCAACACTTACCTTTGTCCGACAAAGAGGCTAATCCTGTCATTATGATCACCCACTCAGATGAACTCTTAGACTGTCCCAACATACCCAGGTTTTGACCCTTGCTAAGGATCTCACTGATTGGCATATCAAAGACAACCCAATCCCACACCTAGTGTAGTATCATAATGGAGTCTAGGGGTCAGGTGTAACTTTCCAGTTTTGCCCATCAATCTCCATGGTCCAGGGCAATACTAGAAATCTGGTTCGGTTCAAAGATTCAATTAATCCTACATTGCTTGTGCCTTGGGTCTCACCCAGGCGGCTGAGACAGGCCACCCCAACATTTGGCAGCACACCAGTGTCAGCCTTGGCGGTATAAATCTCCCCAGACTTATCCAACGGCTGTGAACATTCTAAACTAACACGAGTCTCATAAGTGTCCAGCTTAAGGGTATTACACAGAAACATACCACAGGAACATGAATCAAATATGTACTTTATTCATTTACAATAAATTCATAGCGTACATCATTCTGATTGGAGCTAAGGGCATACAACTGCCTAACAACTTAAACTTTGCTCGTCCTTGGGCAAGACAAAACTCAAGCAAAAATAAAACGGGAACAAGGTGACTATCTACTGAAAATTTTGAGGTTTTTCTCAACAAGATGCTTGTCCTCTCGCATGCCTTATTCCAGATTTATAATCCCTCCATTGTCCACTTCTTCATCCTCTTTAACTCGTCAAAGAATAATCTCTAATCACCAATCCTCATGATCCGAAGTCGAATCAACAGTCAAGGGGAGCAAGCATTTCATCGCATGAACATTTTAGGACTAAAGTATGCACTCATTGCTTTAACAATCAAAACACAGCAAGATTCAAACTGCCCTTACATAATTTTTTTGGTCAAAACAAAGAATAAGCTTGCTTATGCATCACATCTCCACCACTTAGCATGAGTTCAATGCATCAAAAAGTGAAATGGGGCTTGTGGTTCTAGGGGTGAGTGCATTTTATGCTCCATCTCACTTTTTTCTTCCTTTTCTTTTTTTTTGGAAATGCCATCACCATTGTCAACCCAATCCATGAACTCATTATCGTGGTCTCAACATGTCTAGCAAAACAAGTTTTGGAATAATCAAGCCATGTCTGATAGTCATTTAGGCAAAAAATTAATCAAATAGGGGTTGCAACTGTATTGGATCTTACCTATTGATCAGTCAAAATAATGAGGTGTTTTCTATAGCCGAAAATTTCAGCTAGTCTTGTTTGCATCATTTCCTATCTATTCCACCTAAGCACATAATTCATGATAATTTGAAATTATTCAAAAACAAGTTTCTAGGGAGCAGAAGTTTCAAAAAGAAAGGTTAAAATAGTGATGATCGAAGCATGCTAGAGTAAATCCAAAAATTATCAATTTCCCTTAATCCCCCCACACTTAAGGTATATATTGTCCTCAATGTATATGACTTTTCATAAGATAGAAAGATTTAAGGGTACTTCCCTAAACACCTTGTTGAGGTCCGTCAGATGTGAAATCAGCTGCTATACACGATTAAGTTCCTAAGAGAAAAACACAATCTGAATAAAAAAACAGAAAATAATTGAAAAAAAACTGAACTCAATGGGTTGCCTCCCATAAGCGCTCCTTTTAAGTCATGAGCTTGACTTTCTCTTTTCTTTCATAGTTGTTTCAAGGAGAGAATGGACCCATGGTGGATGGGTTGCTCTCCTTTAATATAATGCTTTAAACACTGCCCATTTATCTTGAATGTGTTTCCCTTACCATTATGCAGTTCAATCGCTCCATGAGGGAATACCTTAGCCACTACAAAGGGTCCACTCCACCTGGTTTCAACTTCCCAGGGAATAGCTTGAGACGGGAATTAAAGAGCAAAACTTTGTCTCCTTCCTTAAATTCCTTCCTTACAATACGGGAGTCATGCCATGCTTTGGTTTTTTCTTTGTAAGTTCGAGCATTCTCATATGCTTGATTCCTCCATTCCTCTATTTCGTTGAGTTGAAGCTTCCTTTTATCACCTGCACTTCTTAAATCAAAATTCAGAAATTTGGTAGCCCAGTAATCTTTATGTTCCAGCTCAATGGGTAGATGGCACGCCTTGCCGAAGACTAATTGATAAGGGAACATGCCAATTGGGGTTTTGAATGTAGTACGGTAAGCCCAAAGTGCATCGTCTAGTTTCAAGGACCGATCTCTCCTAGATGTGGTAACCGTCTTTTCCAAAATCTGTTTTAGTTCTCTATTAGAGATTTCTACTTGGCCGCTAGTCTGGGGGTGGTAGGGGGTTGCAATTCTATGCATAACACCATACTTGTTTAACAATTGTTCGAATTGTTTGTTACAGAAATGCTTCCCCCATCACTTATGATAGCTCGAGGTGTTCCAAAATGAGTGAATATGATTTTTTTTATAAATTTAATGACAACTCGAGCATCATTAGTGGGATATGCACATGCTTCCACCCATTTGTTCACATAATCCACAACCACGAGTATGTATGAATTATTAACAGATTTTGGAAATGGTCCCATGAAATCGATGCCCCACACATCAAATATTTCGCAAACAAGAATATTGTTCAAGGGCATCTCGTTTCGTCGGGAGATGTTACCTGTCCTTTGACAATGATCGCAAGCACTTACGTATGTGTAGACATCCTTGAAGAGCGAAGGCCAATAAAAACCGCTTTGGAGAATTTTTGAAGCAGTTCTTGATGCTCCATGGTGACCTCCTGCTTCTTTGTCATGGCAAAAATTTATAACACTTCGCACTTCTTCCTCAGGAATACATCTCCTTATCATTCAATCCCCGCAGATTCTGTACAGATAAGGTTCATCCCATAAATAATGCTTCACATTAGAGAAAAATTTCTTTCTCTGCTGATATGTCAAGTGAAGTGGCACCACCTTTCCTGCCAAAAAATTAGTCAAATTAGCAAACCAAAGTTCATTGTTTCTGCTAATTGCATACAGTTGCTCATCTGGGAATTCATCATGCAATGTTGAATTATTAATATTTTCAACATAATTTTCATCTAGCCTTGATAAATGATCAGCTACTGTATTTTCACTACCCTTCTTGTCTTTAATTTCTAGATCAAATTCTTGCAACAGCAAGATCCATCGTAGTAGCCTAGGTTTTGCATATTTTTTAGCAAGTAGATATCTCAAGGCAGCATGGTCTGTGAATACGATGACTTTAGATAAGAGCAAATAAGATCTGAACTTTTCAATAGCAAAAACTACTGCAAGTAATTCCTTTTCGGTAGTGGAATAGTTTTTTTATGCTTCATTCATAGTCCTACTTGCATAGTAAATGGTATGAAATTTCTTATCTTTTCTTTGCCCTAAAACTGCGCCCAAGGTATCATTACTTGCATCACACATGATTTCGAAGGGTAGTTCCCATACAGGGGCTGATACAATAGGAGCTTGAATCAATTTCTCCTTAAGAGTGTTGAATGCATGCAAACAGTCATCATCAAATTCAAAAGGTACATCTTTAACTAGCAGATTTGTCAAGGGTCTGGCTATTTCAGAAAAATCTTTAATGAATCGCCTATAAAAACCTGCATGCCCAAGAAAACCCCTAACATCCTTTAATGATTGAGGTGGAGGGAGCTTTTCAATTAATTCTACCTTAGCTTTGTCCACTTCGATGCCCCTGGAGGACACTTTGTGTCCTAGAACTATTCCTTCCCTAAACATGAAATGACATTTTTCCCAGTTCAAAACAAGGTTAGACTCCTCACACCTTTGAAGTACCTTTTCTAAATTATGCAAGCATTCATCGAATGATGATCCATAAATGGAGAAGTCGTCCATAAAGACTTCCATGAAGTCATCGATGAAATCACCAAACATACAACGTTGGAAAGTGGCAGGTGCATTGCACAGTCCAAATGGCATTCTCCTAAAGGCAAAGGTTCCGTATGGGCAAGTAAAAGTGGTCTTCTCCTGATCTTCAAGTGCAATGGGTACTTGAAGATACCCGGAGTATCCATCTAGGAAGCAATAATATTCATGCCTTGCAAGTCTCTCTATCATTTGATCAATAAATGGCAAAGGGAAGTGATCTTTCCTAGTGGCCTCATTCAACTTTTGATAGTCTATGCACACCCTCCAGACAGTTATTGTTCTTGTGGGAGTCGATTCATTATTTTCATTTAGAATTACACTAATCCCCCCTTTCTTTGGTACGACTTGAACAGGACTTACCCATGATGAATCAGAAATCGGGTAGATAATACCTGCTTCGAGCCATTTCAGAATTTCTATCTTTACTACCTGTTGCATTTTAGGGTTCAGCCTCCTTTCTGGTTGTGTCTTGGGATTGCAGCCTTTTTCTATCAGAATTTTGTGCGTGCATACCAAAGGGTGAATCCCTTTTATGTCGGTGATGCTCCATCTTATGGCCGATATATGTTGCATGAGCACTCTCACAAGCTTTTCCTCTTGGAGACCTGTCAATTCAGAAGAGATAATTACAGGTAAGGTGGAACTTTCTCCCAAAAATATATATTTCAAATGAGAAGGTAAAGGTTTAAGCTCCAAAGTTGGAGGTGCTTTTATGGAGGGTAGCAATTGTTTGGTAGAGTTCGGCCCTTCTAGTGGCAGAAGCTTTCCTTGTCTTGGCTTACACCCTTCCGGGATGGCCTCCAAATAGTTCACTGCCTCCTTTGCTTCTTCCTCCATGACCTGCATAATTTTACATAAATTAGGACTGCAGCTTTCAAAGGATTCGTCTAAATTTGGTGAGTTAATCTCAGCCACCCAAACATCTATACAATCGAATGCATATATTTCATGTTCACTTGTGTTGGGACTTCATGGTTTGAAATACGTTAAACACCACTTCTTCACCATTGATTCTAAGAGTAAGTAGACCCTTTTGTACATCGATTAAGGCATTACCAGTAGCAAGAAAGGGTCTCCCTAGAATCAATGGCATTGTCCTATTTTCCTCCGTATCCAACACAATGAAATCAGCAGGAATGATGAAATTACCCACTTTTACTAAAAACATCTTCTACTATTCCCCTAGGGTATTTAATGCTTCGATCAGCTAATTGCAGGGTAATGGTTGTAGATGTTAATTCATGCAATCCGAGTTTTTCAAAAATAGAGTAAGGCATTAAATTTATACTAGCACCCAAATCACATAAAGCTTTTTCAAATTCAGTATTCCCTATAGTGCAAGGTATAGAAAAACTCCATGTATCCTTAAGCTTTGGGGGCAATTTATTTTGAAGAATGGCTGAGCACTCTTCATTTAACTTCACCATCTCACATTCCTCCCATTTCCTTTTGTTCGACATCACCTCCTTCAAGAATTTAGCATATTTTGGCATCTGTGACAATACATCAAGAAGAGGGATGTTAATATGTATCTTTTTAAACATTTCCAAAAATTTCTCAAATTGTTTATATAAATTGGCTTTCAAAACTCTTCTAGGGTAGGGGAGAGGAAGTTTAATAGCATCTAGATTCAATTTAGGTGTACTCCCTTCGGCCTCCTTTTGTGGATCGACCTCTTCAGCTATTTGGTCATCATTCTGGGTCTCGCCAATTGTTTTCCCACTTCTTAAAGCAATGGCATTTACTTGCTCCCTTGGATTTTTCTTTGTGTTGGTAGGCAATCGTCCCTCTTTTCTTTCTGATAACATATTCACAATCTGCTCCACATGGATTTCTAAGTTCTTAATTGATGCTTCTTGACTTTAGAATCTTTTTTCATGTTCTTGAAATTTTGTTTCAGTAATATTAATGAACTTAGAAATCAATTCTTCTAAATTACCCTTCTTCTCTTGTGGGGGCGGCTATTATTGGAATTCCATGGGTGCTTTTTGTTGGTTGTTCCATGAAAAATTTGGATGACTCCTCCACCCTGGGTTGTATGTGTTCGAATAGGGGTTGAAATTCGGCCTGCCACCATGAGAAATAAAATTAGCACTTTTAGGTGAAGCAAAAGGATTACCTAATGGACAGTCAGAATTAATATGTCCTAATTGGCCACATAAATCACATGGATTGCTAGATGATGTATTTATTGCTGCAATATTAAGAGTATCTAATTTTTTATTCAAACTAGCAAGTTGTGCAGATAAAGCAGCAAAAGAATCGATATGGTGTACTCCCCTTCGATCAATTTGGTCATTATTCCATTGGTAGCTGTTCAACACCATTTCTTCCACTAGATCATAAGCTTCCTCTGGCGTTTTCCTCATGATTGTGCCACCCGTAGCTGCATCAATAATAGAACGATTAAAGGGGGTAATACCATTATAAAAAGTTTGGATTTGACGCCAAGTTAGTATCCCATGGTGAGGACACTTCCTAAGCATCTCCTTGAATTGTTCCCATGCTTCATACAAAGATTCCCTCTCTAATTGAGCAAAAGTAGTGATATCATTAATTAATTTTGTTGTTTTAGAGGGTGGAAAATACTCGGCCAAGAATTTTTGGGTCAAGTCATTCCAAATGGTGATGCTTCCTATAGGGAGTGAGTTAAGCCAATCTTTAGTTCTATCACACAATGAAAATGGAAATAGTCTAAGCCTAATAGTATCATCGCTAACTCCATTATGTTTAAATGTATCACATATTTCTAGGAAGTTAACAATATGTGCATTAGGATCATCACTTGGTAACCCACTAAATTGAATACTCATCTGAATCATTTGGATAATTGCAGGCTTGATTTTGAAATTATTGGCCTGAATTGTGGGCTTGCAAATGCTGGAAGTAGCCCCATCAATTGTTGGACAAGCATAGTCCAAAAGGGTGCAATTTGCTTCTGCCATATCTTCCTCAATTTCTATTGCTGGTTTGCCAATTTCAACCTCCTCTCTCGCTTACCTTTGTTGGCTCTTTGCAATAAGCGAAGGGTTCTCTCAATTTCAGGATCGAATCTTGCTAATTCTTCTCTTCTAGTGCGTGTCATGCACTAGTAAATCTGAACACAACAAGAATTCGAACAAATAAAATAATAAAAAAATTAAAAACAGAAATAAAAATCCAAATTAACCAAGGTTAACAAGTTCTAATATTACTTTAGGATTAAATCCCCGATAGCGACGCCAAAAACTTGATAGCTATAATTATAACCCTAGCAAGTGCACTAGTTATTAAGTAGTATAAAAATATTGTTCCCACGAGGATTTAACAAAATAAGAATTAGAACTACAGCCTTCCTTAATTATTTGGACAATCGAAATTCAGATCCAACAGTAAGAACTACTGAAAATAAAAAAATAGAAAAAGAAAATAAAAACAAGGACAATCAATAACTTAATATGCAACGATTAAGTGAAATCGCTAGGACCATTGGTCCACCTAACCATTCCAATGCATATTAATGGATGCGATTAACCAAGATAATTTGTCATTCCCATAAGCTAAAATTTTCCCAATTTTATTTAATATTCTTTTCCAAGATATATTAAACCTACTTCTATCAAGTAACCCCTCGATCCCTCGACTAGAATTCTCAAGATAGAAATGCATTAAGTGCAAAAAAAACTCATACATTCAAATGAATCATGTGTATATATCCTTATATACCATTCAATTCACACGATGAATTATGTGGTCTAATATACGAATTCCTCTCCCGATTCATTCATATAAACCTAATCAATTAAGAGATGGCCACTCCTAATCGCATTAAGCAAATAACTCATAGACTATATGGAAATCACGATCTTGGATGAATCATAATAATAAAAATATATTAATTATCGTGGTTAAGCTTTCCACAGCCCTAGCTATAAATAAATTAGTTCATGATAAAGGAAATAAAGCAAACAAGTGAAAAGAAAGAACTCATGATTTCGCCTTTGGAGTTGAGATCTCCTCTTCTTCTTGTCGCCATCTCCTTCTTGAAGCTTTCTCCCTTTTGTTGATCTCCTTCTTGAAGTTTTCTTAATGATCTTCTTGATTACTTCAGAGGAAACTTCAGTAATTGAATCCTTCCTTGATTGAGTGATTGATGCCAGGAGCTGGTATGCCCAACACTTGATATAGTTTAGGGGGGGGGGGGGGAGGGGGGGCTGTTACAACTACTTGGAGTTATCTCTAGAATAGATAATCCAGGTTAGTTCTAAATTGATCCTATCCTATCTTATCTTATCTCTTCTCTAATGATCTCAATCTTCTTTAACTTTCTAGAATTACATTTAAAATCCAAATTTAAGAAAACTCTGGACTCTTGAATTCGAGTGGGCTGCTACAAGGCGTTTCTGCGTATTGGGCCTCAACTGTGAGCTGGGCTTTACTACAGATCCGCATCGACTTTGGGCCTGATTTTGACTTTGGTGCAGGCCGAATTTGTCAAAACCCAAAACATGAAAATGGTAGATTTTACTCTTATCTTTGCAGTGCTTCTTAAATCAGCCCAATCGGAGGTCGGATATGAGAGTTAGGTACAGATTACTGAATGATGCCGAAACTGTGAAAAACCATCCCATTAGCCTTGTTTTCCTTCTTGCGACTTCTTTCCTTGCCCTGAATCAAAATACCAGAGTAATGAGTCCAATTAAATGTAAATTAAGTGTAGAAAGACTGAATATTCATAGATAAGAATATGATAATTTTTATTCGCATCAATAACCAAAACAATCCATGAAACAAATCTACATTAAATTAAATTAATAAAAATGGAAGGAAAACCTGATAACCCAAGGAAAAGAGCAATGATTTCTTTAGATTGGTTCACTCCATGTACTATGGGTAAATTTGGGTTTTTTTTTTGACATTAATTTGGGTTCAAACTAAGGTTCATATTTAGGTTGACCCTTAACTTAACCCAACCCATTTAATTTACGACCCTACTTTATTAGAGAAAGTCAAAAGGGAATAAGAGATATTTAAGAGGAATAAAAGGATTTAATGGGGAAGGAAAGCGTTACAAACATTGATTATTAAGGTTGAAGAGAGAGAGATTTAATAATGGTCTTATTGGAGAGTAAGTATAGATTTTATGAGAGACAAGGAAGGCCCATGAGGTTTCAATTTTGACTTGTTATATTTTTAATAATTTAATTTAAAAACAAATATTCACATTTTGAGAAAGGAGAGGAGGAGGAGAAGGAGGTCCATGTGAGCTATGTGGTGAGAGGACCCTTCACCTCCCCTCTTTCCTCATTCTATAGATGGCACAATTTTCCATTTGTGAGCCTCCAGACATCAAAATTGGTGTTGGCCCAAATCTCTTAAAAGGGATTTTCATTTAACCTACTTCAAATAATCCATCTTATCACTTTCACAAAATCACAATTTTCTGAATTGTTTACTCCATAAACTCTTTCAAATGCCTAATAGCTCTTCCCAAAATGGCAAAGGGGTTGCCATTAATAAATTCAAGAGTAATTAAGATATTTTACTTGTTGTATTTGTGTGATTGAAATTGTCCAATATCAATCTAGTTTGCCCTCTATCAAATGGATGATTAGCATTAACAACAAGATCCCTCTATGTGGTAAAATTAGATATGCTGAAAGAGGGAAACTTTTTTCAGTATAAACCTTTTATCAAATGAAAAAAAAAGAATGAAAATTTGTACCTCCTCTTTTTGGGTAAATTCTAGATTATTATCCTGTACTTTAGGGTAGTGGCAATACCCCCTGAATTTTTATTTGGGACAAAGACCTCATAAACTTTCGGATTCCAAGAAAAAGCCTTTCTCCATTGGTATTCCATTAGTTAATTTTGAAAAGAATCTCATGTGATTGTTTAAACTTTTCTATTTGTTACTCACTCAGTTGATATTACTTGCATAGTAGTTTCTTGTTTTTTTTTTTTGTTACAATTTCCATTTTATAGCTTGAGTGGGTATTTTGATAAATTAACTTCTTTCATCACTAAACTTAACGGAGATGGAGGTCTTTGGCAGAATTTAATCTTACTGAACAAAAGTGGTAATAATCATGAGCATTGGAATAGAACAGCTCAAGAAACCTCTTCAAATGGCATAAATACACTGAAATCAACAAAAGTAACATAATTTATAAATATACCATAAGCCGGGAGAATCATATCCAATAATTGTAAAATACTATATATATGGTTTTACTTTTTTAAAAATTTTAAAATATTACTATAATTACAAGTCTATAAATACTACATGGAAATGATCATATGAAGGAGATTCATGAAAAAGTTCATATGGCAATTTTTCAGTAAGAACTAGAGTTAGCAAATGGTTAATGATATAAACTACTGCCAAAACACATCCTCCCCATCATTTTATTGGTAGATGAGCTTGAAATCATAATGTCATTTCTATCTCACGTAAGTGTCGGTGCTTGTACTCAACAACCCCATCTTGTTGAGGGGTACCAAAACAAGATTTTTTATGAAGAAACCCATGTGCCATCAAATAATTTTGAACAAGTCCAGAAAGAAATTCAGACCCATTGTCTTAATAGATATATTTAAGCATTAAACAGTATTTTGACCATTTCACAAAACATAGCAAAAAAAGAGCAAGCATCTGATTTATATCACAACAAATACATCCATGTAGCACATGTAGAATCATCTACAATTGTTAGTATGTAGTGAGTGCTAGAATGAGATGGGGTGCAATAACCCCCCAAATGTCATAATGCATGAGACCGAACTATGTATCAAATCTAGTATGACTAACAGGAAAAGAAAAAAAGAGTTTATTTTGATTACAAACAAGTGTCACAATAATCATTATTATTAAGTACATTAATCTATAATTCAAGAATCAAAGTGATTTCTCATAAGAAGCATGGCCCAATCTTGAATGCCACACATGTGAGTCATGAATACAAGTACCGTGCAAAGAAAAAAATTGATAACAAGAAACAAAGTGGTATAGTCCATCATGCACTAGGCCCAAACCAATTAGCTTCTTGGATGTAGGAAAGAACAATACAACACAATTTAGGTCTTTTGTGAGTTTACTAATAGAAATAAAATTGCACTGAAGGCCCAAAATGAATAAAACATCTTTTAAATACCAAATCCGAAGACAAAGTTATATCTCCTTGTGACTGAACTAACAATAGTGCTTCATTTGACAATTGAACTGGTTTTAGTGTTGAGGCCAGAATACTTGATGAGGTAACAAACTAAGAACTACCAACGACCATATGATTTGAGGGCTCACTGTATAAAAGCCAAGAGTGGTAGTGAGCTTACCTGCAAAGTTGGCTGAGAATTGGTACTGCTCTATTGGCAAACCGAAAATTGGAAAAGCCACTTGAAGTGAGCAAGTGTTACCAAAAGACTCTTTTCTTGATTATCAGTACCATTCTTGGATGGTGATATTGATCGAGCCTCCCAATTTGATGGGTATCCGATCAATTCAAAACAGTAGTCACAATGAACCTTGGATTTTTTTTTCCACCTTTCAAGTTGAATCTTGGACCCACTACATGGAAAGCAACAACTTCTACAATCAGACCATGCTGAGTAATCAAAGATTGACGTCTGGAAAGCAACAACTTCTACAATCAGACCATGCTGAGTAATCAAAGATTGATGTCTCTCCTCTAGTGAGACAAATGCATAAACTCTACTAATATTTGGAAAGGGGTCCATACTCAAGATGCTTGATTTGACATTATTAAATTTCACATTCAAACCAAGGAAGAATTGATACACTTTCTCTCTTTCTCATTTTGTAATAAAATTTTTCTGAACTCCATATACGATAGGTACACAATCCACTTGTACATAATGGTCCAACAATATAGGCCAACAATTTATCCCAGATCGCTTTAAGTTTTGAAATACAAATAGAAATAGGAAGGTTTTCTTGCTTGAGTAACACGAGCTCCCGCTTGAGATGGAAAACTCTTGATGCATTTCCTTGTAAAAACCTCTGCTCCAGATCTTTCAACATTTCTTGGGCATTTGCAACATAAGCCACACTTTCATGAAGATCTTTGGCTAATGCGTTGAAGATCCATGACACTTCTATGGAGTTACATTTCGACCAAGTGAGCATCTTTTCCTACTTCGTTGATTTTGGCTTCCAAATCCTTCCGTTTATGAAGCCAATCTTATTCTTAATGCTAAGAGCATTAGCCATGACTCTTCTTCAAGTTGTGTAGGTGTAGCTATTTCCATTCAACAAACACTAAACAAGCACTTATCAGGATTGTCTGACAAATGGAAATAGAATGGTGAACTCTGGTAAACGAAGAGATTGGATCAATGACGATAATGATAGTATTTCTGCTTCCATTCATGGCCATTCTTGTCGTCAGTGAAGAAAAACACTCAAATCAAGAATAGATGTTCAACAAAGCACTTGGTGCTCTGATACCATATAAACTAGGTGGGCCAAAACTTAAAGTGGAGAGGAGAGAATAAGCATAGATAAGACATTGGTGAGGGAGAGGGGGGCAAACCATTGTGGTGGGGAGTGGGGAAGGGAAAAAGTATACACGAAAGGGTAATATGTAAGTGGGGATTTCTGGGCCATAAGGGGGCCATGCCTCCCTTGGGTCCCCCCTGGCTCTGCCCTTGCTTGGTGCTCTGATACCATATAAACTAGGAATGGGGTGAAGAAGAAAAGGTACCAAGTAAAAGATTTCATTAATATTTCTAGATATAGAATCTGGCTATTAACAAAGTTTAACTATTGTAACTAACTTAACAAATGCAATTTACTGATACAACTTGTATGCCATGTGTACAAGTAGTTATTATCTATTAATCTCTAATAACTTCATCAAATGTTCTGCCAGTCATGAACTATTCAAAAATCATTATTCCTTGAGTGCAAAATGATGTTGAACATTCTTTTGAGCAACCTCTTCAAGCAAAGCCGCTTCTGTCGCCCTGCAATTTTCAAACTTTTGAAGTTGTACTAACATGACATCCTATCAATCAATTGCATTATAAATTTAGTTCTAGTTTATCCCTCTTTTATTCTATTTTTTACAACACACCCATCTTCCACTCGAGTAACAAGGGTACCCATTTTGGGTGATCCATGTGGACTAATAACAATAACAATAATAATAATATAAATTTATTTAATTTAGTTTAACAATGGATTAATAAATAAATTGCTTATTTTAATATGTAAAAACAATTTTATAATTTCAAATAATTATTTTTAATAATAACAATAACCATGCCAATCATTATTTAATATTTAACTAATTAAACAAATTAATAATTATTAAACTATATTAATATTTAATCACGAAAATAATAATTACATAATTATTTAAATAATATAATAAAAAAACTTTAATAATTATTTAAATAATATAATAAAAAACTTTTAATTATTGTAATAATTAAGATGATTATATTAATTATTAATTAATTAAACATTCACGTTTATATTAAAAATAAATAATTACTTATTGAAATAATTTATTTTTTATTTATTTAATAATTAACTATTAAAATAACTTATTTAGTAAATATTATAAATTTATACAAATACTTTAAATATTTTATTATATATGAATGATTATTTTATTATTTTCTCAATTATTGAATAATTATTATTTTCTTATTTAATTTTTATTAAATAACGAATAAAACATTATGTACTAAATATCTATTAATAATTAATTACTTATTTTAATTAATAAATAATTATTAATTGTTTTAATAATTTTTATCAATTCCACTTTATTAACTATTTTATATTTATTTAATTAATTTGTTAAATAGTTAAACAAACATTTCATATTCATGGTTAAAAATGGTCATTTGATACTTTTCAGAATTCAACATTCAGATTTCAAAATAGCATTCTTGCGTTTAGACTTCAACCAAGAAAAGTTCACCACCTCCAATACAACCCTTAAAATAATTTTTATAGTTTGAGTAGCATTAAGGCCCTATTTGGTAACGTTCAGTGAGAACGTTTTGCGCATTCCCGGTGTTTTGACAGAGCAGAAAAAACAAACCGATGATCAAACCAGTCAGGGGTCCGATTTCCGATTCGAATAGTCCGACCGTTCGACTTGAACGGCCAACCCGTTCTGACAAAAAAATAAAAAAATTGGAAAACGGTCAAAACCGTTCAAACAGTTCAAACGGTTAACTGGTCGGTTCAGCGGTTTGCTGACCAAAATCAACGATTTTGAAGGAAAACAGAACTGGTCAGGTGACCGGTTCCCGGTTTTTCTGGTCCAACCATCTGGTCCGGTCCAGTTTTGAAAATAGTGGCAGAAACACGTTTGGTAAAATAAAAACAAAAAAAACACCTCCAAAATCAACGGTTTTGGAGGAAAACAGAACCGGTCAGGTGACTGGTTCCCGGTTTTTTTGGTCCAATCATCTGGTCCGGTCCAGTTTTGAAAATAGTGGCAGAAACACGTTTGGTAAAATAAAAACAAAAAAAAACACCTCCAAAATCAACAGTTTTGGAGGAAAACAAAACCGGTTAGGTGACCGGTTCCTGGTTTTTCCGGTCCAACCATCTGGTCCGGTCCGGTTTTGAAAATAGTGGCAGAAACACGTTTGGTAAAATAAAAACAAAAAAAACACCTCCAAAATCAACGGTTTTGGAGGAAAACAGAACCGGTTAGGTGACCGGTTCCTGGTTTTTCCGGTCCAACCATCTGGTCCGGTCCGGTTTTGAAAATAGTGGCAGAAACACGTTTGGTAAAATAAAAACAAAAAAAAACACCTTGTTCCCGCATGAGAATAGCACCCAAATTCTATTGACGCTCCCAAAGAATGTATTCCCAGGGAATGCACGGTTCCCACTACGTTAACCCATATTTACAAACACGTGTGATGGACATCTACGTGAGAGAAGGGGTGTTTTTGGTTTTTTGCACTAAACAATAGAAAACCCTACTAACCTTTCGTTCGACAATGAACTCCTCCAAAACTTGCTGCTCCAAATCTCGGAGGAAGGTGGATCTCAGCTTTTCAATGAAGCATTGATACTCTGTTTCATTGATCAACATCTTTTACAATGAGCTGCCTTGGACTCCACATTTGATAGGATATAGTAGTAATTCCAGATGGATGTAAATGCTTGACCATAGGGGCATCGAATTCCATCTATGTTTGGAATTTTTCAATGAAACATTATAGGTAATTTGCCCTAAATGGATGTAAATGCTTGACCAAGTTTGGTGTAGTTTTGAATCTGTCAGGATGAAAATTCTAGGTTGTGAAGTAACATAAAAAAAATTATGAAATCAGGAGATGAGATTTGGTGGGATGAAAAAGTATCTATGGGGTTCACCCTACATCACTAGACTTGATATTGTTGGAGGAGACGAGAGTAAAAGATAGTGGTAGATTAGAGAGATAAATAGAAGAAAATCAGGATTTGCAAAGAGAACACCAAGACAAGCTCTTTGAAAAATTCTATTTTTCATTTTTTTTTTCCTTAGGGAGATCAGATGGTAAAAAATATGCCTAGCTTAACTAGGATGGTTTGGGTTCATACCCTACTAAGAGAAACCAAAACCACTGCGGCTTCTAATTTATTTATTTATTTATTTATTTTTGAAAAATTGCAGCTTCTAATTTATTGACCATTGACATTAAAATTTTGAATGAACTTTAACAATGACCAGACCCCACATCAAAGACGTAAAAATGACTCAGTTACTCCTATGAGCCAAAATTTATAAAAGCAAGAAACAGAAATTCTACTCTAATGTGGATGCAACCTTGTTATTGTATTTTAATGAAAATTTCTTCTTACGGTCAATTTGTGAAATGACTTTTTTTGGTTCAATGGATTAAGTTCCATATAAAAAATAAGTTTGATTTTTTTTATCGACTGAAAGTTTATTATAATTTCTGAAACAATATGATGCAAATCAGATGTAACAAGCTCCCACACCCATCATGACCAAAAGTTGATTTCAGCTGATGGGCATTTCAGATGTCTTTTTTTGTTTTTTGTTTTTTTTTTTTTTTATGATCAACTGAAAGTTGACTATAATGACCGAAACAAGCTGATGCAAATCAGCTGAAACAAGTTCATACACCCACCATGACCGAAAAAGTTGATTTCAGCTTATGGGGATTTCAATTCTCATTTTTTTTGTTGATTATAAGGACTAAAACAAGCTGATGCTATTATAATGTCTGAAACAAGCTGATGCCAAAGGTTAGAAGAATACCCAGTCTACTCCTTCTAAGTAAGCCAATAACTGGGACCAAATAATGGGTATTTCTTCTTTAGTTATGTAGAATATCTAGTGAGAAAATTAAGCTGGTATTGGTGGACAAAAGAGTCAAAACTTTATGTTATAAGTTAATTTATTGGAATTTTTGTAACATCTCTATGGTAGTTTTTGGCATGTCATGTTGTAACTTCTCTATTAGAATGTTTGTAGAACTGTGGAATGAAATGTGATGGGTTTACGAACAGATGGCGCGCATCAAGTCAAAAAGGGAAGGAGATTGCTACAAGTCAGAGTGATGATGAAAAGGACAAGCGTTATAATGTAGCAAGATGGAGTGGTGAGAGATGAGAGGGTAGGGTATTCATCACGTTGGTGCACGAAGAGTTCAAGAAGGGAAACCGATCAACCACAAGCTTCAACAAGGCTGGTTGGAATGTCATTAGGAAGCAATTTCGTGAGAAAAGTGGTAATGATTATTCAGGCATGCAGTTTAGAAACAAATTTAACAAACTGAGATGAGATTGGTGTATAGGAATTTGAAAAATTACTAAAGCACACTGGGTTTGGATATAACCCGATTACTCGCACCGTGACGGCTGATGATGAGGTTTGGGATGCATATATCAGGGTAGGGTAGGTGAATTTGTTTTGATTTTTCTTTTTCTTAATAATACAAGTCACTGATTGGGTTATAGATAGACAATATATGATGAAATGTTGTATGTTATCATGCATGGACTTGAGGACCATCCGAAGTCAAAGCCATTTTGGCACTGCCGGTTGTCCCATGTGGCCGGAGCTATGTGATATTTATGGTGATACAACTACTGTGGGGATGTAAAAAGTGATCGCTTCGTTGGTGGATGGATTAGAAAGCATTCTAATGACTCCACACAAGATCTACCTACAATGATGGGTGGATTAGATAGATGATCGCGATGTGCAACAAGATTCCAAACATAATGTCACACCCAAAGAAAGAAAGCGTAAGAAAGGCACCACAAATAAAGCCATAGTTGAAATATGTCAGGCTTTCACAACTTACATTAGACAGAAGACAACCAACACTATGGAGATAGTGACTCCAGATTTCTCTATAAGAAAGTGTCAAGAAATTGTTCAGAGTATGAAAGGTTTGAGCAAGCAATTATACATGAGGGCAATCAAGTAGAATTGGAGGGAAATATTTATTACTATAGAAGAAGACAAAAGAATCTGGTTATTGGAGGAGGAGGATTAGATGTGTGTTAAAACTTGGTTTTGTTATGTTTTGTTGAACTTTAAAACCAATGGTGTGAACTATTTCGAGCTATAGCATGTTTAAGTACTTGAATTTGATTACTTTGGATACTTTTAACTAATTGAACTTGTGGTTAATGGTTCTTATTTTGAAACAAATGTTGAATTTATCTTTATATCTGCCAGTGAAATGTTTTATGTGATATTTTATTCATAAACCAATAGGATGAACCACAATAATGTTTCTCTTGGTTGTAATGATGGCGATGATGAGGTGATTGAGTTATTTTACATGTTCCTGACAAATATCATTAAAAATTATATAAGGAGCCAAAAAGAATAGATTTGGATAGAGGTGCGAGGTATATCTTCGTAGTTCTTAATGGACACCATGAAAGGTGCCAAGATGTTTTTGTTTTCAGGATGGAGCCTCATGTGTTCATTCACTTGTGTAAAATTTTAATGGAGAATGGGATATCGAAAGATTCTAGGTTTGTATTAGTGGAGCAGATGGGAATTTTTTTGTCGATCATGTGCCATTGATTATCCAATAGGATGGCAGTTGATTTTTAGCAGCACTTTGGTGAGACAATTCACCGTCATTTCAAGGATGTGTTGAATGCAATTGTCAAACTGGCATTAAGTCTTATAACACCCCCTACTACATTTGACACTCCTCTACAGGTTGCTACCAATCCTAAGTTGTATCCATTCTTTAAAGTAAGCCAATATTCACATTTAATATCATGATTATTAGGGCTCATATCATATCATTGATATTTAAGTTAATTGTTCTCTCTCATTTTTTAGGATTGTATTGGTGCCATAGATGAGACACATACATATTTATGCAAGTGTACCAGCAAACCAACAAATCCCGTATCGTGGTAGGAAGCAAGTTACCACACAATGTATTATTTGTATGTAGTTTTGATATGTGCTTTACATTTGTGTATGCAGGATGGGAAGGCTCCACCAATGATTTACGTGCTTTTTTGGAAGCACTAACTAGACCCAGTGTCGGTTTTCCTCTCCTACCGCAAGGTAAAATTTTTTACCATTTTTTGGATTTCCATCAAATGTGATAAATATTTATAGGAAAATACTACCTTGGCGATTTGGTGTTCCCTAGCCAAACTGGTTTTCTTGTGCCATTTCAAGGAGAGAAATACCATTTGTCCGACTTTCGAAGACAAAGATGTCCAACGGTGTGAGAAAGGAGTTTAAATAGGCATTCAAGCTTACGTAACTATTTAGAGTGGTGCTTTGGTGTGCTAAAAGCAAGATTTCCAATCTTAAAACTCATGCCATCATTTTCTTTGAGAACACAGTGCAAGATAGTGGTGGTTGCATGTGTGGTTCACAAGATTGATGATGATCTTTTTAATGAATATGGGAACGGTAATCTTGAAGAGGAAGAAGATCCAGATGATGGACATCAATCGGTCAATAATGAAGTGAATGCAGATAATATGCCGGAAATGGCAATACTTCGACGAGAAATAATTGCAAATCAAATAGCTGATTCAATCAAATGGCCTAGGATATACTTTGATTTCCTTATTTTGCATGGTTTGTTATGAATAATGTAACAATGACTAGTAGAATGACACTTTGGTTATGAACGGGTTGTGTATATGATATTTTGCTACCAAACATTTGAAAATCTCTACATGTAATGTGCTTGTTTTTTTATGCAGTATGGAAATCAACAATCAATGTCCAATTTGTGCTTGTGGATGTGGCCGGATGCATGTGGTTCTATCGATGCCCTATCGGAGTGGTACATCTCTTATTGGTTATGTGTTTTTTGTTATGAAATATTTTGGATATTTAATAATAGAGTTTTTTATAAACAGACACACAAAAATGATTTCATTTGGGTAGACCAATTCATACCCCGTGATGGTGGCAGACATGTTGAAGTGTGAAAAGAACAAAATGCACGAAATAGGGATCGATTTATAGCCATTATTGCTTGCAGGTGTTGTTGCATCATGGCATGTTGGGCTTTTGTTTTATTGCTTGTATGTTTTGTTTTGATCCTCAAGTGATCAAGGATTAGGTAGTGACAACATGAAGACATCGCTATGACAATAACACATGTTTTTAATGGTTAATTTTAGGCTTAATGTGGGTGGATTTGCAAAACTGCTGTTAAGAAATAGTTTCATTATCCAAACGCTATTTCTGTTCTTGTAGAACAAAAAATCGTTCTCGAAGAACAATTTGCCAAACGTATCTGTTACTCCCGAAGAATTTCTAAAAGAATAGGAACAAGTGGGAACATTGTTTGGCCTAAGACTTCAGAGTTTAGTGCAAAAGGAAGAGGCCCTAAGATTTTGAAACCTTTGTGAGAAACCTTAACGATACTTTAAGTAATTAACTTTTTTAAATGATGATTCAATTTTTTTGCTTTTTTTTCACATTTTAGCTTGGGTAAAATACAAAAGCCTCCCTTAAAGTTTTTAACAATCATAAAAACCTCCCCTAAACTTTTAAATAATTCAATAAAATCCCCCTTCCGTTATTAAAGTAGATAGAAAATCTATAAAGTTACAAAGTTGTCCCCGATTAGACTTGTTCATGGGCCAGGTAGCTCGACGGGCTGGCTCGGCCCGACTCGTCTTAAATTGAGCTTAGACAAAATTTTAAGCCTGCAAGCTCAGGCCCAGGCTCTAAAAATTGGGCCCAACTATCTTTTAGGTCGGGCTCGGGGTTTCCCAAATAAGACTGGCCCGAGCCTAAACCTAGCCCGATCATATTAAATATATAACAGAAATAAAATATATATGCTAATAATACATAATATATATTATATAATAATAAAATCAATAGCAAAAAATTATTACATATATTAAATGTATAAAATATTATATAATATATAATATATAATTAATATGTTATAAAATACCTATCAAGATCTAGACCCGATGGTCGGATCAGGTTAGGCTTGAGCCTAGTAATTTTTTGTTTGTAAAGAGGCAAAACCCGGCCGAAATCCGGCCTAATGGTCGTTAGTACATTATTAAAAGTATCTTAAAATACTGGAATTGCCCACACTCGATAAACAACACTTCTTAGGCTTTGTTACAATCCATTTTTCACAGCAACGAATCATAATGTATCTACGCCTATATCATCTTGCCGCTTTTGAGATTAAGGTCTTTGTTGACATATTGATATAATAAGCGACGGTAATAGACACATTCGACTTCAAGTCATTGATGTTGATCCTGACATGATTGTCATTGATGTCAAACTCGAAGTCTTGAACTGTGTCAAATTCCACAATGAAAACATGGTTGGAGAAGTTCTTGGCATGGCTAGCATTGGGTTCATTCGTTGGATTTGGTTCCGAGATACTGGCTCAGAAGTTCTCCTTTGAGCTCTTTCGTTGGAGAGATTATGAAACCGAGGTCATGCCCAACAAGGTTCAGATACTCGGGGACAATGGCAAATGCGAAAGAAGTAGATAAAGAGAAAGCTATGTTATCGGTGGAGTTTTTGAATTGGAGAGGAGATGAGTAGAAGGCATGACCATAGAAGATCTCGTCAAACCAGGAAAAAACCATGTTCCACAAGAAAAAAAAAAATTAAAAAACTAGAGAAACCCAAGACGCTTGGCCATTAAAGGAAAAAAAAAAACAATAAACTTGAAAGTTGATATTTGAGATATTGGTGTTGCAGAGTGAAGATGATGTGCTATACACTTGGAAGTAGGAGTGAACATAATTCGGTTAAAATCGAAATTTTGGTTTCAATTTAATTGGTTCCTTTTAATTGGTGTTTCGGTCAGTTTCGGTTTTAGAATTCGGTTAATACATAATTCGGTTTTCGGTTTCGGTTCTCATGATTGATAGATCGGTTAACCGAAAAAACTGATTTAGTTTTGAAACTCTATATCATTGGGTCATTCGATGGGACACAATACAATTGTGGTCCTTGTTGCATATAATGTTTTCCAAAAGCCCAAATTTATTAAACAATTAAATAAATCCAATAAAAGAGGGAATACGAATAAGCAGCCGCCCAGTCCGCAGCCCTCCCTCCCTTTTCGTAGAAACCGATCAACAAAACAGTAGTTCTTCTTCTTCACTTTCTTTGTAAGGGACTTTTATTTGTGTTTAGAAATCAGAGGATAGAAGTGGTGGAGCTTTTGATAATGTAACAGTGACAATTTTGGTTTTAACTTTTAAGTGATTTTGAGTTTTCATAACTCTATCAGTTTCACATGGCACATGTGCTTCATGCTCATGTCCATTATTTCGGTTTTAACTGAAATATCCGAAATAACCGAAAAAGTTTCGGTTCGGTTTAATTGATTTTAGTACATTTCGATTTTGGTTTCGGTTTTTCATTTCACTAGATTGGTTTTTAAAATTGTGGTTTTTTCGGTTCGATTTTAAACCGAAAAAACCGAATGCTCACCCTACTTAGAAGAAATTTAGAAGAAGATGTTCTACTTTTGAGTGGTGCACCCATTAAGAACAGCAAAGTGGAGGAGAATTGAACCAGTTTGTTATTTGAAAATAAGGAAGAGCAATGTCAAGTTGGATTTTAGTTTACAATTAGACCGGCGACCCAAAAAACAGAGAACCGAGTGCCTTAGATTTTCCGTCTGTGTCAATAACGGAAGAGAGGATTTTGCCGAATTCTTAAAAGCTTAGGGGAGGATTTTGTTAAAATGAAACTAAAAGGGAGGTTCTTATGATTGCTATAAACTTCCGAGAAGGTTTTTGTATTTTACCCTTTTGCCAAATGATGTTCCGTCTTTCGGAAAGCGGAAATTGACCTAACTTCGGAGTTACATTGCCAAACGTCAGAGCTTAGTATCTCTCTCTGTATTTCTGTCTGGTAAGTGAATTGTTCTATAATGGATTCACATACTGTTATAACTTATAATATAGTTTGATCGGCTACAATTTGTTATACTCTGTATTTCCATTCTTGCTAGACCTTGACAGTGTTGGGATTGTTTTGATCGTCACGACAGCGTATGATATCCAAGTTTTCAACTTTCATCTATATATTTGGTGGTTTTATGACTTTTGACATGAAATTCTAAGTTGATATCTGTGTAACATTTCTTTTGTTGGGATGACTTACGTTGTTGAATGAGTTATTTAAGTTCTTAGTCTGGCTATATTGCAGCAAATATGAAGTGGGTTTGTGAAATAATAAATTTTATCACAACATATCTGTGCTTCAGGTTATCTTCTCATTTTCGTGAAATCTAAATTAGACTTCTATTTTAGATTGGTAGAGGAAAGCCTAAGGATATAACACTTCAAATTTAGTCCAGACTTCAGAAGCAATATTCTAATCTCTTTTCTAGACTGAGGTGATTTTCTTTTCTTTCTCTGAGGTTTTAAAGAATTCTAATATTAACTGGTCCAATGCCAATGCCTTATTTTTATGTTGATACTGCTTGCTAGTAAGCAAACATGCCTACAACTGGTGGAAGTAAAACTCCAATCAAGCATAAGGTTTGTGATTTAAAAACTTTAATTGCTTTACACAGGGGAAGAAGGAATTTTATCGCTGGAGATACAATTCTGGGTTTTTGAAAACAAAAAAATTCCTGATACAGTTCTTCTATGACCATCAGGGGGAGACTGCTGCAATCATAGTATGTTGGCTCCTTGGAAATGGGTGCCTCTTCTCGTGGAACAGTATGCTAACAATTGAAGATTACTTTGTTTACTTGTTTCCGGTAAATGGTGAACTTCCCTTCTCTTTATGTCTCATGCTTTTTGGTATTATATTATCTTATGCTTTGTAACTCTGCATATCGCTTGTCAATGTAAACAAACATTGCTTGTAGGTCTTACACTTTTTGGCATTTGACATATTAAGGAAATTGACCTAACTCTTCTCAAAGAAAGATACTATACAAAGTTCTGGATCTTGGTTGGCAATGGCTGGTCTGGAAGAAGATCTTACTTGGGGAATATGCGTAACTGGATTGTGTGTCTAGCCGGCCTGATGGAAAACTAGGTTGATTAGCTTTTCGTTTTCCTCTTTCCCTTTTGAAAATCCAGGTTGGACAGAGCAGGAACCCTTCAAACCCAAAACTGAACCAGATCTACCTGTTAGTTTTTAGGGGCTATTTGATAACAGCTGAAATGGCTGAACTGAATGACTTGTTGCTTTGTCTTTCGTGAATAAGTTCTTAAGGAGGTTGTTTGCTCCTTAACGACTGAAGATGAAGTTGAATTGTTTATTATATTCTTGAATATTTTACTATTTAAATATTTTATCCACTAATGGGTGTGGCACCGAACAGAATGGAATGGTGAAACAGGATTTATGTAGCGAACCTCATATAGTTGGGACAACGCTTAGATGATGATGATTGATGCTGAAATATTTTATCCACTAAAGACAAAGCTATGAGTCATTCAATTCATCCACTTCAACAGTTATCAAATGGCCCAATATTCTGAAAGAAAAGAAAAAAGAGAAAGAAATGATTTTTCCTGTTAGCAGACTTAAAAGAGGGCTAAAACCCAAAAATGAAGCAAATAACCTGTTGGATATTTGACAGGGGGGATCAAGAATTTCCATCTAGATCTAACCATGACTTATCCACTTTTGCACAGTTGTCTTCAAGATAGCTAATCTGCTCGTCTTCCATATGATAGGTCAAGATTTATTTCTTTTGGTAGAAGATAGGTCAAGATTTCAATCACCACAATTTTATTGCCAATGTTAATCTCCAATAGACAAAAGCATATTTTGTAGTCTTAGCTTGAAAATTTATTTCTTCCAAATAAATTTGGCCTGTCTGTGAACCGAGTAGATCAGAAACTGTTTAGGTGCCTCTGAATTGACTCAGTAGCCAAGACACCCTAAAATTTTATATTTCAAGTTCATTTATGGCAATATCTTTTGATCATGACCAGCTATGCTGTTAAATGGATCATTTCAATGTCCTCTGAATGCCTAGGTAAGCCTAGGCGATGGAGCCGCCTGAGTGAGGTGCCCAGGCAAGAGATTATGCAATTGCCAGTTTCCTAGGTTATGGTTCAATGAAATAGGTAGATATGAATAGAATATCTTATTTGCAGTGAAAATAAAAAGAATAGATTATCTTATATCCAACATAAATCAAAAGTAAATGAAATGTATTCAATGAAAAGCATCTGAAAGCTATTATAAATGCTTCTTGCTTAATTTATTAATGTTCCAATAAATTAAGACTATTATAAATTAAGTCTCCTAAGCAATATAAATTGCCTAGTCCTTGTGGATTTTGTAGACTTGGTGAACATATACATCAGCATCTCTAGACTTGGTGAGCATATAGAAAGAAGTCCATAAGATGTACTGTAGATTGATGATCCAGTTAATACTTTGTCATACAGATATGCAAGGAAAAAACTTGTGGATCATATGGTTTAGAAAACACCTTACCATATTTCTAAACACACTTTTCATTGTTATTTCATTTTGGCTCATATAATGAGGCTACAACATTTTGTTCATTCCTTTGCAGCGCTACCACCCTACTAAGGTTCTTACCCTCATTTATCAACCTTTCACACTTGGAAGTCTTGAAAGATCAGCATACAATGAGACAAAAGTTAATACAAGAGGCGAAACTTAACTTTATATATCCTTTTATTCATTAGTTCTTTGTTGGTATTAATTGTAAGTTCTATCAACATTCTCTTGTATTGCATTGTTCGAACAACTTTGTGAACTGAAACACCTGGACTTGATATTTCATACACTATCCATTTTACTATATTTCACCATTATTTCCTGCCAATCCAACTTATCCTATTCTGTCTATGTGATAGTTGGATTTGGCTAAATCTGGCAAAGGGGGAGTTGTGACTTATATTGGTATATGTGCTATCAGTGGTGTTTTTGGAGTTGCAGATGCTCATGTTCAGGGTGGAATGGTTGGAGTTGGAGACCTCTCCTTCATGTGCCGCGAATTCATTCAAATAGGTAATTGTGGTTAGTGTCTTGTATATCCTCTGATTTTTATATTTACTTCCAAATTGAATAAATCACATTTCAAGATTTACGAATTATCATGTTATTATGGATTTTGCAGTCTTTCTTAGCTGGAATGGCTGCATCACCTCAGGTTTTTAAGGCTAATTATGAAAGCAATCTTCGAGAACTCTAAGGATGGACTTCGCAAGGGCACTAGTATGTAATATATCAATTGCTGGACGTCCTTATCTCTATAGAATAAATTTACATTTGCTAATTTTTTAGAAATATTATTTTTTCTTCTCCTATTAATACTGTTGTAATGGACAATAAATATTAAACTAATAGCTTGGTGGAATTTGAGACAGATAACAATGTGCATATGACACTGACCTCACAAGATAAAAATAAATAAAGAAGAAACAAAGAAACAAAGAAAGAAAAGGGACAAAAATCTTTACGTTGCTTAACTTCTATTTCTCCAAAATTGGCTATAAAGTTTTATCTATGAGATACTCTTAACATTAAGCAGGTAAGTTCTAAAGATTGTATAAATTTTTTATCTATTTCTCCTTGGGATGTTTTCCAGGGACTGTTCCCGTAATGGTTATATTATTCCATACTTGCCTCCTAAATAATAGCATGAAGTTTCACAAAATCCTTCAAGGAGTCAGCAGATTTCATTATGGAAAAGGGAAAAGAAATGAATAGGATGCTGGATAGTGAAATTTTATCATTGACATTCAATAAGAAAAAATTTAGTTAGCACTAATAGATATCTTGTGAGGTTATAAGAAGCAATTTGTAACTAGATCATCTTAATGTTGGCATTAAGCATCACCTTTCTTTGCAGTCTTCAGATTTGAATTTCAGAAGTTCTTTGTCATGTCTCAGTTCTCTCTTTTTTACATCCATAATAAAAGATTAAAATATGAAAAAAAAACAGTTAAGCTGCATTTGATTTCTAGTAAAATTACTGAAAATGGTAAAGTTGACAAAGAATAACTTAAGGACTTTCCCACAACTTCCCTTTCTAGCTTATTTTTCGAAGAAAGCTGATCAATATCTATCTATCTATCTATCTACCTATATATATATATATATATATATATATATCTTTCAAAGAAACCAAACACAGCACTAAGTTAAACTCTAGTATCATGATATGGAAAAAAACACGACTATAAATGGCTGAAGTCCTGTTCAGTTTGTCAGTGAAAGAACCTCAACACTAAAATTATGATGCAACTTGAAGAGTTTCTCTTTTGCTTCTTAACTTGCACTAAAGTAATAGACACCAGGGGTCTGTTCAACTGACATTTTATTTGTTTTTGTTCAACTAAGAACTTAGTTTAATTCAGTCATATGTGATGACCATTATCAGGTTATTTTACGTCATAGTAAAAGGGCAGCCCAGTACATGAGTCTTCGGCCAATGTGGGGTCTGGGGAGGGATAGATATATGCAGCCTTACCCCTGCAGATACACAGAGAGGCTGTTTCCATGATTTGAACCCTGATCGCCCAGGTTGCAGTATAGCAACCCAACCATTGGGCCAATCCATGTTGTCACAACTAAGTAATAAAATTAATAAAATGCAACAAATATAGAAATTAAAAAAATTGGGAACATTTTTAACATCATATATTCAACATATTAAACAATAATAAGTATGATAAATAAGAAATGTTTTTATTAATGATGGAAATGGAATGTAAAATTTAAAAACAATTAGAAATAAAACTATTTTCCTGTTCTCTCTTATTAAATCTCATACTAAGGTATATTCTCTCATTAAATCCATAAAATTAATTTTAATATTATAAAAATAAATATTTTGAAAAAAAATTTGAAAACAAAACTATTTTCTTCCCTCCCAATGGTGGGTAAGAAATTCAACCATTTTGGGTCAAATGGGTTAATAAATAATGTCATATTTAATAATACAAAATTAAAATATATACAAAAAATAAAAAGAATTGGACATATCTCTATTATTGCATATTCATTATACTAAATGAAAATACATATGAAATGTATAGTAATTTTATTAATGATGAAAATGGAATGCCAAAGTTAAGACCAACCTATAAATAAAATGATATCATAGTCAAATAATAAAATTTTTAAAAATAGAAAATATAAATAATAACAAAAAAATAGAAAAAATTTGGGCCAAATTATTTTCCTTTTTGGGTTGTGGGCTAGTGGTTTGGGTCAAATGGATTAACCGATGATATGATATTTAAATAATAAATCTTTAAAAAATAAAAAAGTACAAGTAATCAAAATAATATATAAAGTTATATATTAATTATGTCAAACAAAAATTAAGTATAATAAGTAAAAATTATTTATATAATGTAGTTGATATATAATTTAAAACAAATAAAAAAGTAAAGCTATTTTCTTATCTAGATGGTGGGTCAATGGTCCAACTTTTCAAAGAAACCCATGATGTCATAATTGAATAATAAATATTTAAAAAAGATAAAACACAAAATTCTATTGCATTTGGGAACATTTATAATGTTATATATTCATCATAATAAATAAAAATCATTGTTAAAATAAAATTTATTTTTATTTATAGCAAAAATTAATGGAATACAAAATTTAATAATAATTATAATAATAATAATTGTTATTGTAATTTAAAATTTTCACATGCAATGCATGTGCACATTTATTACAAGCATTTGAGTTTATTTTTAATCATATTGTTACTTTTGTTAATTTTCAATTTTTATCTTAATTATGATATATCTAAAATTCAAATAATTAATGTTAAAAAAATTTCTCACGTGCAATGCACGTGCTTAATTTACTAGTACCTGAAAGTGTAAAAATTAACTCTTTTTTCATAAGGAAAATATCCTCCTCATTGTGTGTAATGGCTCTGTTTTCTTTTTCTGTGCAAATCATGTCTCATATTTGGTGATCTTTCAGGTACGCACTTGTTCTGATTGCGATGTATAATGTGTGGGATCTTATTGGAAGATGCATCCCTCATAAAAATCCTGACTCTTAAAGTCATAGAAGGGCCTAATGATTGCAATTCTTTCTCATTTTTTTCTCATCCCACCTTTCTACTTCACAACTAAATATGGAGAGCAAGGCCGGATGATCATGTTGATGTTATTCTTGGAATTGACTAATGGTTATCTAACTGTTTGTGTCCTCATTGCAGCACCAAAAGGTAGTCAAGTATACTATTAGCTAGGAAAAGTTTGGTTAACTTGTAAGCATAACAATTAAAGTTGTATTGAGGATGCTATTTCTTTTTCCTTGTTCTTGCTTTTATTTTTTCTAATCAAAGGTTATGGAGTTTTGTTTTTGTAGGCTGGGGTGACACTTGATTGGTTGTGGCTTATAGGCCAAGGCTGGTGAGCTTTGCCTAACCAACTTAGATTACTGCTTAAAGCCAGTCTTTCTTGCCTATGATTTTCAAGATAGTAGCTTTCATTTTATTTACTAAATTATTCATGATTGATGGTGATAAGTGAGAATGGTCCATTGTCAGTTAATGGGACTAATGGCCTGCTGCTGCTCCTACATTTTACCGTAAACTGGATTATCCAGTTATGTATAGTGCCTTACAGTAATTTTAAGAATTACAATCAGAAGAATGGTGTGTAATTTGCAACTTATGGGAAAAATTAACTTTATTTTTCTTCAGAATATCAACTAATTGGTTGATATGTTGTTTGTTAATTATTATTTTTCTTGAATGCACTTGAAAGGCTAATTTATGAAACAATAGGTCATTTATAATAAATTAATGTTATAGGTAAGTTACTTCCAAGTACATCTTATGCCCTGTTATGGGCCCGGGCGTAGGATCTCGTCACGGGTCGGTCCACGGGGAGAACCTCTTGCTTCCCCTTGCGCCTTCCCTTGCGTGCAGACCCTATTGTGGAAGACCGAATGGGTGATTTGTCCAAGAGACCACCCGAACTCTCCTTACACCTTTCTTGGTCGAAAAACTGAATGCCTTTACTTCAACTCGTAGCTCCTTAAATAGGAGATTACAGAAGGGAATTCCTTGTTGGATTCGGCTAGGCTAGGGTAATCCAACTCAAACTCAAACTCCTAATTACCTACTCCTAATGGTAATACAACTCTTACCTAAGAAGATAATTGTGGCAAGATAAGTGTGGACCCACCCTGCTAAGCTGTCGTGTGGGCCCCTCTCTAGTGCTGCTGCCGGATGGTGCGTGCGCGGCTCCTAAGTGCTGCTGTCGGGCGGCGCATGCTGCTGTGCGTGCTGCTGCCTATGTTTGCGTGCGTCCATAACATCACACCCCTCTTGGACTACGAGCTTGTCCTCAAGCTCGAATTCAGGATGGGTGTCGGGAAACACCGTCAAAGGAATCCCGGATAGGTGGAATGACTTTGCCCTCCTAGATCGGGTTCTAATGAAGGGGGTTCATCCTCATCTTCCTCTTGTTTCACCAGGAGGCAGAAAAGTCTCTTGCACTTGTGCCCTGCTGAGTAGAGTTCATCGCAATTAAAACATTGCCCCCTCGCCCTGGGATCTGCCATCTCAGCCCTGGACAAGTGCTTAATAGGGGGTGTACCGACGCTGCCCCCCACACTGGATGCTAATCTGGAATTGGTGCTCATCTGTGGCTTCCGTTCCTGGCTGGCTGCTGGATATGGAGCCATTCCGAGTGGTTCTGGGGATGCCCATGCTGATGGAGGCCGCCCCATACTGAAGGTTTCGTGGCTGAGTTGTAGTTTGCGTTCGAAGGCACGTGCTAGGTTCATGCCTGTGACCAGGTTGGGAGGGTGTTGCATCTCCACGTCCACTCTTAGGGATTCTGCTAGCCCCGCGGTGAACATGTCGACTTGCTGATCTGCGTGAACCGAGGTTGCTCTGGCGAGAAGGGTTTGGAACTAGCATTGGTATTCTGCCATAGTTCTAGTTTGCTTGAGGTTGATTAACTCGCCCAGCAGGTTGCTTGTCAACGGTGGTCCGAACCTGAGGAGACAATATGATTTAAACTACCCCCAGCTGAGACCCGGTTCTTCTTGCTCCAGTCTGTAGAACCAGAGTTGCGCCTCTTCTGATAGGTGGAAGGTGGCTAGACTAACTTTATCCTTGTCATCAGTACGCTGGTTACGGAAGAACTGTTCGCAGCGATACAGCCATCCTAACGGGTCTCCGGTGCCGCTGTAAGATGGAAATTCCAGCCGGCTATACTTGGGAATAACAGCGACTGTTGGGGCAGCGATCTGCTATTTGCTGGATTCTCTGCCCAGTCCGGACGGCGGCTGTTGGTGGTGGCGGTTCCCTCAGAGCTTCTTTCTTTGTTGGAGAGGAACGCTTCCAGCAGGCGTCGCAGCTCCCGGACATCATCCTTGACCTCACGAACCTCCAAGTTGGTTTCAGCGAGCCTATGCTCTAGCTCATGGACCCTGGAAGACAACGGCTCCTGTTCCCCCATGACAGTAGGCTCTGATACCAGAATGTTATGGGCCCAGGCGTAGGATCTCGCCATGGGTCGGTCCACGGGGAGAACCTCTTGCTTCCCCTTGCGCCTTCCCTTGCGTGCAGACCCTATTGTGGAAGACCGAATGGGTGATTTGTCCAAGAGACCACCCGAACTCTCCTTACACCTTTCTTGGTCGAAAAACTGAATGCCTTTACTTCAACTCGTAGCTCCTTAAATAGGAGATTACAGAGGGGAATTCCTTGTTGGATTCGGCTAGGCTAGGGTAATCCAACTCAAACTCAAACTCCTAATGGTAATACAACTCTTACTTAAGAAGATAAGATAAGATAAGGATAAGGGATGAGGAATGATGTAGCTGGCGGCGAGTTGGTGAGCAGAGCTGTTGTGGCAAGATAAGTGTGGACCCACCCTGCTGAGCTGTCGTGTGGGCCCCTCTCTAGTGCTGCTGCCGGATGGTGCGTGCGCGGCTCCTAAGTGCTGCTGTGCGTGGTGGCGCGCACTGCTGTGCGTGCTGCTGCCTATGTTCGCGTGCGTCCATAACATGCCCAACAAAATATTTTTGGACCATGTTGCCCAGTTGCGTGATTGATTGGAAATAGCAAGCTTTTGTGTAGGCAGTCTACAGTTAGAATGCTGTTTTACCCAGGTTTCCTTCTCAGACCAAAAATCGCAATACATAGGAAAAGCTTGAAGAGTTAGAAGCCCCTTGTCCTCTCTGTCCTGGCCAATCCATCCTGCAATTCTTTCTTTCCACCATGACTTGTGCTCAAAGTTGAGCTTGAAAGATGAAAGAGACAAACAGTAAAGAACTGTTGCAGTACATTTCATCCTGATCATGTGTGACACTTCTAAGCCTGATGACCTTCCTCACATTAGGGCTGCAAATGTTATCTGTTTGTCCAAATTCAACTTTGATCCCGTTAAGGGTAATCCAGATTCAATTCATTTATAATTGAACAGAATCTGGATCCACTACTATTCAA
Organism: Nelumbo nucifera; assembly: GCF_055504915.1. Classification (NCBI taxonomy): domain Eukaryota; kingdom Viridiplantae; phylum Streptophyta; class Magnoliopsida; order Proteales; family Nelumbonaceae; genus Nelumbo; species Nelumbo nucifera. The sequence continues at coordinate 138,154,493 of NC_142649.1, read as the reverse complement.
TCTAATTCAGTTTATATATATATATATATATAAGATTTACATTTTATTTATTAGTAAAACTGGTTTGGATGTTGTATTTTTACTAAAAAATCACAGATTTAAGTTTCATACAAGTTATTTTTCAATCATTTTGTTGATGATATACAATGAAAGTCATTTTTGTCTATTTTAATAACAATATATAATTATTAGTTTAATTCATTAATGTTATTTAATGTCCAATTCCAATCCAAATTCAATTCATTAATGTTATTTAATGGATAAGATTTGATCTATTAATGAGTCCAATTTGGATCTAGGTATATTGTATCTGATCCGATCTGTTTGCAACCCTACCTCACGCAAGACTAGGAAGAAAGGTATGGTGATTTTCTTTTTGGGTGAATTACTTATAACTTCAGTCAGATACTTATTCCTCATTTCCTCTTACCAGATACTACTTGGAGTTACAGTCAAAATTGAAGTAAGTTCTTATGATTGATGATTCAAACAGAGGGAATATAGTTTATAGACTTTGCAACAAAGATTTGAATGATTAGGTGGATTTTTCAACAATCCATTCATGGGGGTACAATTTGATATTCGAAATTTTAAAAGAGTTAATAGATTCAAAATTAAAGTAATTAATAACAAATATGAAAATAAGGGCCTTCATTTATTAAATTTGTGAAAATGCTGATTGATTCATAGGCGGGGCAAATTATAGTAATTTGTTTCAACCCAAGACATAAACAAAGAGTTATACCCCTTTTGACCACCAAACCACTGGAGTTGTCAATCAAATGGATAGAAAATAAGAGTTTTTTCACCAAAATGCCCTTAACAATAATAGAAGCTTTGCTTTTAAAATATATATTAATAAAAGCATCCTTATTTATAAACAATGAATACAGTTTTAAAATCTCAAATTTTTATTGTCATTTTTAGTTTTTCATGAACCTATTTTCAACCTTTCATACCCACCACAAAGTTAATGGTGAAATTTTTATCCATTTCATATCCGTGCCAAATGAAGGTAAAATGGATTTTTGAAAAGATTGAAATGGCACGTCAGCATGTTCCATCACTGGCTAAAACTAACAGGTAATAGTAGGGAGGGGTGGAATAACTTAATCCCAAACTATAAGGGGTAGGTTAAGTAAACCCGAGGGGAGATCTTAGCATTTGAACAAAACCCAGAAAACTATATCTGACATTCTGACGACCTTTTAAAAGAGAAAAGTATTTGAACAAAACCCCACTGCCTGTAATCTTTTTATTTTGGTATGGCTCAGTTTGTTTGTGGTGTGAATTTCATTTGTAATGGTGTAAATGCTGGGAGTGCAAATAAGTTGAGAGTATATTCTGATTTACTTTTTTTTCAGATTTGATTCTATGTTATTTGTTTGTGAGAAGTAAAATAGGAAGTAAACTAATGTGGTCTCCACCTTATATGAAAGAGAATGGAAGTAGGAGGGTTATTTGTTTGGGACTGGGAGTGAGATAAGAAGAAAGATGATATAGTCCCCACTCCCTACTTTATATGAGAGAGAAATTGAGGTAGGAATAAGGTGGCACAAAGTTTTTGAGATGCAAAATCTGCACTGACAATGAGTGAAAATGAGACAAAAAGTACAAATTTAGGTTTCAGATAGGAGTGTAAATCATAATTACAAAGGGATGCAAAACTGAAGTAGGAAAAAAATTGTTTGAGGCTCAGATTTGCACTGCAAACAAACAGAAAATTGATATGATGAAAGGGAAAATTTACCCGGATAGTCTTGTTAAAGACAGCAGTGGGATTATAAGCCTGAATTGCAACAACATCTATTAAAGTCTGATTAGAATAGCAAGTCATTTGCACCCTCACCTACTGATCCATTTTTTTAAGCATAACAAATAAGCTGGAAAGGAAGTGGGCCGCAGGTAATTTCAACACTAAATTTTGTACAGATGGTGTTGATAAAAGACCCAAAATACATCTCTGCTACCATGGTCTGTAGTTTACCCTGCGCTTGAATCCTTTTCTCATTTTTACTGCTCCAAAAAAAAGGAAAAATGAGATCATCCACATTTAGAATCAGGATTAAATAGTCATCAGATGGGCTCTCCTCTCCATGCCCTACAAACTGTTTTAGAATTTCTGGAAGGAAATATAAAAGATATAGATTAATGCATTGTTACATAGCACATGATCAATTAGGAGAAATAAGAGCCACGGAAAAGAAAGAAGTGTGAAATGGGAAAGGAAATAATGTCTAAAAGTTTTCTGCTGAATTTGATTATATTTCATCTCTGCAAGAAAATTTCCCAGCTGAGAGATTTTAGATTTCCCTTCTTAGCTATTTTGTTTAGCTTTTTATTTCCCATTAAAAACACTAAAGAAGGACATTAATCAATCACTTATCCCCAACATGGGAAAGAACACAAGATAAAATTCTAATCAGGGGTGGTTCTTTCGCTTCTCCCAATCTCCCTGAGCATTGCAGGGGAACCTCCTGAGCCGAGGGCAATTAACTACGTTAAGATATTCTAGGCATGGGAATGCTCTCCGCAACTTGGTCCACTCCATCTCCAAGCTGTCTAGGAACCTCAGACGCAAAACTCGGACTTTTTTCCAGGTGGGATCCTGTTGATCCCACAGTAATCGATTCAGTTTCCCTCCCCTGATGTATAGCTTTTCCAGATTCTCCAGTTTTCTGGGCTCGAGCCAGTTTGGTGCCTCTTCACGAGGGATGCATCGGAGGTCTAGTTTTTTGAGGCCTGTAGGAAATGAAATGGAGTCCAGGCTTTCTGCAACTGCGTCCGTCGATGACCGTATACCGTTATCGTCCTGCTTCTCTTCTTTTAGTGCCCATGTTATGGTTAGAGAACGAAGATCCTTCAACTGTTGCAATTTATCAAACTCACCTTCCGCAACAACTGCGTCGCTTGCTATATTGATACTTAGCTTCCTCAGTCTCTGCAATTCAACTAACTCGCTTAGCGTACATGAGTCATTGATCTTGGAATTACCGATAACAAATCCCTTCAGCACCTGTAACTCGGAGAAGGAGCCGATCCCCTTAGGAACGTACTCTATCAAGTAACAGTCGGACAGGTCCAAGTGAGTCAGGTTCTTCAGAGACGCCAACTCAGGAGGCAATTCCTCGAGGTTGTGACACGCTCGGAGGTCCAAGATGGTGAGGTGGGTGAGCTTGCTTATGGAAGCTGGAAGATTCGTTATTCTAGATATGCCTTGGAGACTCAGATACCTCAAGTGCTTCATACCCCTCAAGCCTTCAAGGAAACCGGTATCTTCCACTTCGATGTGATGCTTGGGCCATCTCTTCCACCTGCCTAGTTGCAGAACCACTAGCTTCGTCATCCTCGAGAATGTATCCGTTCTGAAATCAAGATAACAAGCATCAACATTGAATAGTGTCAGCAGCTCTTTGTGATACAGTCTTTCTAGATCTGGAGACCCTTGACGACTGGTTGTCGCTAAGCATGCCCGACGAGATCGTGAGGAAGTTTCGAGGCGACTCCCCGACCTTTCATTGTTCTCGGAGGTGGGATGTTCCATGGGATAAAAGTCGAAGAACTGAGCTTCCTTAGCGACAGAAATCACCATCTGTCGAACCCAAGGGTGCATTTTGCAGCACTTTGCTTCTTGAGATCCTATTTCCGGGAAGGGCTCGATCAAGTGGTTGTTCATTAACTCGCGGATGTATTCATGGCCGATTTCTTCGGCGGTCTTGTCTCCCGCGGTTGTTACGAAGCCCTCACCAATCCACCAGTAGATTAATTCCCTTTTTTTAATGACAGCATTCTCTGGGAAGACGGAGAAGCAAAGCAAGCAGAGCTTGAGTTCGGGTGTTGTGAGATAATCGAAACTCAGCCTAAGATCGGTGATGACTGAACTCTTCAACATCTTCTCTTCGATGCCAAGGTCACCCCATTCTCTCGACGCTTTCCGAACAAAGACATCATCAGGGTCCCCTTCCAGCTGAGATTGAGAAGAGGGCAAGCCGTAGGCAACATAAGAACTTGTGGATTTTATCTTCATGATGTCGTGGATGATACATGTAAGTTCGGCTATGGTATCCTGGATTTGAGTGGCATGTTGACCGAAGAGATCCGACAGATTATTGAAGCGGTTTATGAGCTGCTCCCACTCCGAATTTTCCACCCTTCCTAAGGCTGCATTAGATGCGTTATTCACGAATTGAAACTCTTCCTTCCCGCACAGTTGCTGTAATTCGTACAGCTTCTTCTTTAACTCAGGCAAATGTTCTTCCAAGATTCTGACGGCAGCCATGAGTATGGTGAACTGAAGAAGAAGAAGAAGAAGAAGCGGTAAATTAAAAGAGTAGCGTTGATTAAGGAGCGAGATAGTTAGACTGCTTAAATACCTTCTGGCATGGACGGATTATAAGGCCATGTTTTAATTCTTGTCCATTCTAGGCAAGAATGGGCAAAAATGAATAATAGAGTGTTTGGTTATAAAATTCTTGCCAACGGTCACATTCTTTTTAGAACAAAAAATCAGCCCCATGAGCTTGCAACATGAAAAATAATCATACTTCACCTTGTTTGTTTCATTTTTTGAGGAAATTCTACCTATAAAACTGTTGTCATAGATGTCTACTTTTGTAAAATCACTTTTACAAAAGTACTTTTACAAAAACACTTTTGTAAAACTACTTTTATATTAAAGCACTTTTACAAAAGCATTTTTATGAAAGTACTTTTACATGAAAGTACTTTTATGAAAGCACTTTTATGAAATCACTTTAATGAAAGTACTTTTATAAAAATACTTTTATGGAAGTACTTTTATGAAAGCACTTTTATAAAAGCACTTTTAGGAGGTAGTATTTGCCTACGTTCACAACGAATTAATCAAGAAAGATTATGCTTTATGGATATTTTCATGCAAAAGTTGTTATGTTGATGGTTTATCTGTTGCTGCAAACAAGAGGGTGCTTTATCAATTAAATGAATTCTAAACTAATCCCCATAGCCTAATTTGAAGGATTCAGGCAAGAAATAATTGAATTAGGATTTTAATGATTCTCAGTACGTAAATTGCCCACTTTTTATCAATCTTCAAATAACGACTGTGACAATCTTAGCTATATTGATTAAAGGATTTGTGACTTCCATTCAATAGCATTATTTCCCTGATATCAACATGAGCTAGCTCATTGGAAAGAATGACCCCCATGGTATTTTGTATACGACCATTCCATACTAACAAAAGTGAAAATTAAATCATTTCCCCTCAATATATACCTAAATAGAATCTAATTTGTTTTATATTTTGCAGTGAAACCTTTTAACTAGCTAAGCTGGAACCTAGTTCAGATGATCAAATTTGTATAAGAAAGGGTCTTACTTAAATCTGGAGGTGGTATACAATTCCGCTATAGTAGCAACTAGTGGCCATTTCTTCCACTGTAAAGAATCATTTGCATGATCATTCATAAAAAGAAAATCCTTTACATGATGTTTGGTGACCTCCACCGGGAATATGATTAGGGAAATTAAAAAGTTTATGGGGGAGATGAGGACAAGAATGGAATGGGTCCCTGGGGCTGCCATTGAGAATATACAACATACCTACACTAAACAAAACAGAAAACCTGTATCCCAAAGACCAAATGCCTCCTTCATACAAATGATATATTTTTATCAAAAAACCTGATGTAATCTGGGTTTCTGATCAGACACTCAATTTGGCAGTTTGATCCTATGCTGTATAGAAGTGAAAAAATTTAATCTATAGTGTATTTTTTTTTATATATTTCCTTTCTTGCTTGTGTGTTCTATTCCCTTTATCTATGTTTTCATGTTTTACCAATAAATCTTTTGTTACTACTGACAAAGAAAACCACCAAGTTGAAGTTAAAGGAGAAACACCAGTCCATGTCCCTGAAGTGCTACCAATTTCTATGATTCATGAGAATCTTCAAAACCTATGTTCTTGAATATACAGGAAACTTATTAGTCAGCTCTAGAAGCACCACGTTAGAAATTGGAGCACCTAGTATACGAATAGAACATCCATCTAAATTTGACTTGATTACATCTAGGGGAGGGGGACCCCACCTCGTTGATTGCTTCCAAGTACAGGAACTAATAGCTATTACTTTGCCAACTCCATTTATTGTAAGACCTTCTATGGACCCATTGGATTTAAGGATTCAACCATGACAAAGATCCCGTTAATACTTTAGACACTCAGGCCATGTTCTTTTTTCGGAAACACATTTACCTGGGTAAATGCACTTACGCAGGTAAGTGTTTTCTGGGTAAGTGCATTTACACGCATGTTCTTTTTTTTGTTTGATTTATCCAGGTAAATGAAGTTTCTTATTTTCCCATGTTCTTTTGCAACACCTACTTTCCTGGGTAAATTGTTATATTTTTCCTCTCTTTCCAATTTTACTCCTTGGACATAGATTGAAAACCATGTCACAAAGTCTTAAATGCCCCTAAAATTTTCGGAAATAAACCATGCTGCCTCTTCTTTTAAACCCAATTTGAGCCTAATTCAAGTTTTTCCTCTGGAACGATAGAAGAAAACACCATCTGCCATTATTTTGGGCTCAAATTTTGGGCATTTAAGACTGTTATAATTTCTGGTTTTCTTTGTGAAAATCAAACTAGTTCTGGTTATTTACTGAACCATTGAATTTTCACAAATAACAAATAGCAGAGGAGAGTTTAAAATGTCAATGCTTATAAGATCATGTCAATCCTTTGACCTTCAAAATCACAATTATGAAATTCACAAATGGGCATATACAACAAAAGAAGAAAATAATAACGTGAGGACCCAAAGCACTTGCAAAATAAGTTTCTCTGTTACTTCCTGTAATGAAAGCAGTGAAGTGTTATTAACAGAGATCCCCCACCTCATCCTACCAAAATAAAAAAAGATATACTAGCAAGCGAGAATCTGTTGGAAGCTCAAGAGTCCATTTCTTGTTCACTTTGTCATAAACCTCCCCACTCCCCAGATATTCATAATTCTTCAAGCAGATTCCTTTAGCAAGCTCTGTGAGATTCCACAAAACCCATGAGGCCATGATTATAGTGACTGCTATATGAGTTATCCCATCCAAATGGAAGCAACTGTAATAAAAGGTTCAACCTAGGCCTATAAGCAAGAGTAAAATATAAGAAAACTTGCCCCTGATCCTTTGCACTGTGTAATCAGCTCAGACACTGCTCTGTGGTAACAAACCTTTAACCCATTCTCCTTTCATTAGAGCATGAAGCCTTTGGTGTTCAGTTATAGCATCAATGCACTCCTGTATGGCAGGGACAAATGAAAGTTGATGAGGCTGTTGTTGCATATTGGGTAAAGGCAACTTTGCTGCAAACAGAAGATCCACATGAAAACATCTAAATATAGGCATGACAAACAATAACTAGTGATAGAAAAACAAAAGAGGATAATAACAGTGTATGAGCAACTGCCATGCAGCAGTATCAAGAGACTGCACAAGAGCAGCACGTAACTGATGAAGGAGCCCATCTTCGTCCAAAGTAAATGTTGGTTGCCATTCTTTAGACCCATCAATTGGAGAGACAGTGGTAGGAGCTCCAGTGTTTGGGGAATCACTTCCTACTTTATTGACAGTAATTGAGATACCAAGTTTGCTAGCTGCTTGCATTACCTGAAAAGTGGATGCTCCATTGATATTCCAAGGCCAAGTTAAATATCTGGATTTCAAATTTAAAACAAACTAATTAAAGGAGCTCTTGCTCTTCCTAATTAATACCAGCATACCCAATAAGCTACTAAAGGAGTAGAACTGCAACTTAAAACTGAGCAAAACCAGAACTTATTTTCAAGGTCAAAAGCCAGGAATTGAAACTCAAAAAAGAGGTCCAAGCAAAACTCGGGAAAAAAGGCAAATGCATAGCATAAACCTATTAAGCTCTAAGTGAATCCATTTAAAGAGACCAGTGCATCTGATTATTAGAAGAATCATATGCCCTTGAGCTCCGAAGTTCCATGTATTGCCTGCTTCCTTGCTGAGAAAATTCAAGCTCACCGGAGAACTGACCGTCGACAGACTGTGAGAATTGTCTAATGCCTAAATCATGAGGAATCTCGTGTGAGCTGCTACTACATTCATTTCCCTTGAAAGTCCATGAATTGCTTGTTAAGTTGTTTGGTATAGCACCATGAGGTGCTGATGATAATTATGGCCATTCTTGAGGATGATGATAATAAGCTAGAAACTTTTTTGGGGAAGTTAGACCTGCTAGTCTCTGTAAATGCATGTACAAAACTACAAATTTCTTCAGAATGTTGGATATATATATACATACATATATATATATATATATTGGGTTTTGCTTATGTATATATTTTGACAGAGTTATGTCAAGGGAGAATGGTGATTTTGTGCCAGGGAGGAGCATCACAGAGAATGATACCTTGGGGCATGAATGAATTTAAGTACATAATAAAAGAAAGAGAATGCTATATTTTTATATTGAACACTGTTAAATTTTATTGAGGTTGTTACATACTGGGCTCCTAAGGATACACTCAATTGTAAGTGTATCTTTTTTATTTGAAAGGCTAGAAATATAGAAAAGGAACCAATTCATAGAAGATAAACATATCACAATTCAAGTGAATGAATTTAAAAGAGATAGGGGAAGGCCAACAAGGAGAGTGATTGTAGTAGCAGAAACTGAACTGGGGACTTACAATCCATTAATTAAGAGGATAAGGCCCTAGAGTGGAATTGCAAAAAAAAAAAAAGTTTGCATTGAAAGCATATTTTGAATCCCATGCATGTTCTAACTATATAAATAGAAATAAAACTAATCAACTTCAACATGAATCTGATAAGGAATGGTCCCCTGTTTAACTTTTGATTGATAATGGAAACTTCTTTAGCTGAAAGAAAGAGATACAAGCAACAAGCCTTCCCAAAAACTACAAAGCAATGTTGCATAGACATAGTCACAAGAATCAAAATCCAACACATGTTCAGGAATCTGACTTGGCAAGATGAAAAACCAAAGATTCATGGACACATCTATGAAGTATTAAATACTAATTATTTTAATAATTCCGATTTCCGACTGCCAACCAAAATGAATCCTTACTAATAGTGAAAGATTTTGGTTCCTTAGGCTCCATTTGAAAAGAACGCACATACAAATATGTTTAGTGAACTGCATGTGCAATAAATGTTATTTATAAACCTTATTGTTGCACTGTACATATTGCAATTGTACACTCTTCCCAAACTAAACCTTATGGCATGTTTAATTGATGTGAAATGGAATCATTTCAATAATTTCCTGAAACCATGAAATGACCTCAACTTTGAGTCTACTCTTAGCAGTTGGAAATTAATTGCTCCAGTTCAGACTTGAGATGGTAATTTCTGCTATATATGAACCAGGTAAGAAGAAGGTAGCACCTAAAACGTATTGCTACTATCAACAAACATTGTCTTCATTCTCGACAGGCTTGCTGATGGATCAACTATCAAAATTTAACTTGACCACACCATGAGCATGAAGGATCCATTTTTGCATAGTGCTCTGCCTCTACTAGTCTGAATGCCATAGCAGATGGTCTCCCTACTTCAGAAATCAATAGTTTTTTTATTTTTTTAATGGAGCAATATCCCCATTCCCATGCATCGTTTGGTAGGAGAAACTGCTTCTCCATATTTTGTATATTTTTTTGCTTTCTGGATGTAATATAACTCTTACCTTTTCTTAGAAAAGGCAATCCCCAATGATGGAACATTGGAGATATGTCAACTCTTACCTTTTGTTATCTTTTAAGTTTTACCAGATATTTTTGGACCCCTAAGGCAGTAAGTCCCATGGTATTTTTTTAGCAAAACTTGGGACAACTGCATACCATGGGTGGCTATCATCATCATTGTCATCATCTAAGCTTTGTCCCAACTATATGAGGTTGGGCCAGTCAACTACATGAATCCTGTTCTGCCACACCATTCTATTCAGTGCCATATCCATTATAAAAATATGGGCTGTTAAATCATTTCTCACTACCTCAATCCATATATGTCCATTTTATCATATTCAGCAACAAATAAGCATCAACATGAAGTAAATAGTAACATCCAAACCTGATTTGAGTTAAAAATAAAATCACTCGTGCTTAAGCCAATAGAAACTACAAAGAAATTATTCATTTTATTCATCACAAGGAGTTATTTGAACATAAAATCTAACCACTAATGACCTGACCTTATGCATATGCAATTAAGCCATCACAAATTCAAAATCAGCAATGATGGAAAATCCTCATATTTACCCATTAATTAGAATCCAAACCGAGATGATTTAATCACAGAAATCAAGACAGCTATCCATCCTAGGAATTCAATCCAGGCCCATACTAATAAAACTAGGAATGCTTCAACTAAAAACAAGCTCAGAACAAGCTGCAAAAAAAGTGTAAACAAGAGGGATTTTAAATTTTACAGGAAACAAACTGTTGTCTGGGAACCGAAACCGATTGCCACAGCTGGAACCAGCAAGGAAAATGGCACACACTGTTCTCAGGGTCTCCCTAGTGGAGTCGCCCGTCTGTGGGCACCAGAAAGTGATAATGAATGTATATTTTATATTACATTTTATATTACAATAAATTTTATATCACATTATTCATCCATCCACAATAGAATCTCAACCAGATTTCATTCTTCCTTATTTGTAGTGTAATGTGATATAGTGTATCTTATCTCTTTACTACCTATAGGATGAGTTTGGATAGGTGCATCTGAGGTAATATTGTCAGACAGGCCCTTGATGCTTCTCTAGTTTTATAGCTTTCTTCATATTACAGTCTTACTGAGATTTCTTACATCCAAGAGGTTTTTCTCTGTAGGCAAATTACATATGCAATTTTATTTTTTTATTTTTCTGCTTTTTGTTGTACTGATTAGCATTTCTTTCCTCGAAAATCACATAATTTTGCTCTCTACTTTTATTACCACAGGACCAAAGTTTCTGGGCATCAGGGTCACACCATAGTTCTGACTCAGCCGATAGTTCTACAGACAAGATGGACATTTCCCCTGGAAACAACTTGAGTGGCGATGCATATGATCCAACTGAAATAAAAGACTCAACTAGTTCCCAAAGTAGTTTGCCTCGTGGTGTATCTCCTATTTCTGATAATTCTCAATATGATCTTTTATCATTTAATTCAAGGGCTTCAGATTCAGACACCAAAGGCTTGCTTGAAGCTTCCGAAGAAACAATTAATGAGCTCCGTGCAGATTTTCAATCCTGCATTGTTCTTCCTCTAGTGCCTAACAATATTCAGCCACCAAAGGTTCTCAATATGATCTTTTAACATGTTTTCAGTGCCTAACATCTTCCTCTAGTGCCTAACAAATTCATGAAATAGAAAACAAGACAATGTTAAAACTCTAGGTATCACATGCAAGAAATCTGGAAACAAAAAAATCAAAATAAAAAAAGGAAATCAATGAAATAATAATAAAAGAGAAACAATAAGATGAGAAACAACATTTTTTGAATAAGATGAAAAAAAATAAGATGCATTACAGAGGAATGGTGGATCAACGACAAGTGAAATAGTGATTCTTACTGTTTAAATGGAGGAAAAAATGAACAGAGACGGCAACTAGACGGAACGGCCACAACAACTGGGATGATCAATGGTGCCGGCAACAGAGGGAGGACGGCGACGACAACTCTTCAGCATTTGCGATGAGTTCATATAGCAGTAGCGAAGGCAGAGAAGCAGAACTCCGAGATACACAGAGGTGATTTTCAGAGGAGAAATGCAGAGAAGCAGAGCTCAGAGATACGCAGAGGTGATTTTCAGAGGAGAAACGCAGAGGTACACAGAGAAGCAGAACTCAAAGACACGCATCAGCGATGGAAGAACTCAGCATTTTCTGTCTGAAAGAATTAATGGCATAGAAGAAGAAAGGAGTGGAGGAGAAACGCAGAAGGTGATTTTCAGAGAAGTAGAACGAAGTGAAGGAGGGAAACACAGAGGTGATTTTTCGGAAAGGTAAGAGTCTCGAACTTTTATATCTTGTGGGGGCAATATTGAAATTTCATATTTTTATCTGCTTACCATCCACTTACCCGAGTCTCGCAAGGGTATCGTTTACCTGGGGAAGTGACATCCGGATAAATCAAACTTACCATGGGTCCCACAAAATTTTGAAATCCAAACACAATCCCATTGACCAAACTTTCTCCCCTTTCACGAAAAATGAACATGGCCTGAAGTTGATACACTTTGGGGACTTAACCAATTTAAGGTGAAGGAAGATTTGATAACAGCCACGATGGATGAATTGAATGATTATTTTTGTGTTTTAGTGGATAATTAGTCATGTAAGATATAGAAATCAACTCAACATGCTATCCGGCCCTTTTTTTTTATAAATGGTGATTTTATTAAAAGAGGGAATCAAAGGAGCCATTCATTTCAGCCATGTCAGCTGTTATCAAATGGACCTAGGTCTTTGACATCCAAATTGAAAATCACATTTAGATGGATCCCAAGATCATCTAGTTCATTGGGAGACAGCTCCCCATCAAATCGCAGATCTAACAACCTAATAAAAAAACAAGTTGCAGTTTTAAGAACTACAAACAAATCGCAAACCATAAAGATAAAAATAAATCGTAGATCTAAGAAAACCACAATGAGTTGACAACATTCCCTCAGATCTGAAGGCCAACGTCTAGATCTGGTACCTTCGGTTCGTTGCGAGATGGGGACTATGAAATTCTTGAGAGTGTCCTCTGTGTTTTGAGACGAGTGCGTTCGAACCTGTGACAAAAAGAGAATAGATAGTGAGAAAAAGAAAAGAAAGAGCAAGAGAGAATGAGAGAGGGAGGGAGTGGAAGAGAGAATGGGGTGACTAGCAGAATCTCGACGGTGGTGGAGGATGCTAGCGAAAGAATCTCGGAAGTGCTTGACAGTGAGAGAGAGAGAGAGGAGACGAAAGAGCCGTTGTTATGTTTTTACATCATGGTTACTTCGATCGAGTTTTACATCGAAAAATCATTGTATAAAATACATTGGTAATCGAAGTAGAAAAGTTTTGAAAATGGCTTTTACACTGATTTTCAATGTACTTTTACACCCCTATTAGAAGACTAAACTTGTAATTTACAATTTATCAGTTTTCCTTTTTGTTCATTTTTTATTTGTTTCTTCATTTGCTATATATATATATATTTACGAAATCAATGAAAGAGAATTATCTCTCCCTTCAAATTGCGATATGGTATCAGAGCTGATTGTATTGGTCTTGAGTAATTGGAGAGGTGGCCATATTATTGGCTGAAGTGAACTCATTATGACCTCTAGATGCAGAATTAGGAATTGAAGAATCCACAACATCTGTGCCTTCGTCTGCTAATTCATTGTTATAAGAAACTTGATTGGCATGTGCAGCTTTTGAACCAAATTTGCCTTTTCCTCCTCTGTAGCCAACTGGATATCCGTGCTTTTTATAGCAAGTTTCAACTGTATGTTCTGGAGTGTTACAATAACTACAAATTGGCTTGGATCCTGTATTAGCATAGGACCTTCTTGAATTAGTGGTTCCTGAACCAGAGTTAGAAAAGGAAAAAGATCTCTGAGATTGCTGTGAATTTTGTGGAACAAATGGTCTTCGATTGTAATTAGATCATTGTCCTTGGGTTAAGAATACAGAGGTTGGTTCCTCAAGCTTAATCACAGGATTATTGAATTGTCTTTCATGCTGAAGCACTAAAGAAAACAATTTGTTAATGTTGGGCAAAGGATCCATCAAGAAGATTTGTGACCTTACTGTTGCGAAATTATCATTGAGGCCTTTCAAGAATCTGATAGAATAATCATTCTGATAAGCTTTCTTAACATCTTTAAGTGCTTGACAAGAACATTGGGGCTCACAAGTGCAAACTAGAACAGGTCTAAGAGTAACATATTCATCCCATAGAATCTTCAATTGTGTGTGATAATCAGTGACAGAAAGTGAGTTTTGTCGAAAATTATAAATCTCTTCTTGCAGTTCTGAGATTCTTATAGCATCTCCTTGAGAAAATCTATCATGCAAGTCCTTCCAAATATCCACAGTATTGTCTAACCACAAAATACTTTTAGCAATTGAAGGTGATAAGGAACGAACTAACCATGAATATACCATCATGTTGCATCTTTGCTAGGCTGGATAAGTAGGATCATCCTTCGAAGGAATTAAGTATGCTCCCATCAACAAAACCAAGCTTATTCCTTGAGAGTAAAGCCATTCGCATGGGATCTGAACCATGAATGAAAGTTAGGCCCTGATAAAACTGGTGAAACTAACACCAGGGATGGATTCTCATTCGGATGAAGGTAGAACGGATTTGATGGTGTATCTTCAGGCCTTGCTGTAATTGCAACTTGTTGTTGCACAATAGGACGAATTTCATTGTTTGCCATGTTGATTACAGCAGAAAAGCGATGTATGCAAGCGGAAGACTGAAAGGACGCCTACAAACAGAACAAGCAACGATAATATTTCTAGTCGTTCAGTAGAGCTTCAGAAGCGAAAGACCGAAGGGACGCCAACAAACAGAACAAGCAACGATAATATTTCCAGTCGTTCAATAGAAATTCAGAAGCGGACAGTAATGGAGAGCCCTTCTCAGATGTTCAAACTATTCTTTAATCCAATCAGTATTGCAGAGTATGGAGGACGTTCTTGACGAATTCATGTTTCAGTTTGCTCAACAGCACCAGTAGCAGCAAGAGGAAGAAACCAGTAACAGATTTTTCGATCTGCAAAGCCCTACTGCTGCAAACCCCAATCGATGTCATCGAAAGCCGTTCGAATTCGGCGAGATTGTGAAACAGGACTCCCTTAAGAACTAGATCTGTCTGAACCTGCTGTTCAGTGCCGCAGAAAGACTGTGATGAAGAAACCAGATCTTGGAGAAGACCCAAAGAGAAAGAACTAATAACCTCATCCGACAATCATCAGTGAAGCAGAGATACGTCAAGAATGTCGTTCTATACCCTAGGATAATATTTCTGCCAGCGAATCCTTCTCAGTTCAGTGCCATTGGGAAAATAACAACGAGATACTCCTATTTCGTCGAACACCACAAAGAAGCAAGAAAGAGGAGCGAGCAACAATGTCTCTTCGACCTAGTTCCCGAACCGACGTTCGCAAGAAATCCTACAAGATTGGCGTTGATGCAGATGAGGCTTAGCGAGCAACAATCTTGTCGAGATCAGAAAGAACAAACGAGAGGACAATCTCCCAAAGAAACGCAAAAAGGAAAAAAAATTGGCCACAAAATTGGACCAGAATGTAAAATACACTAAACCAGGTTTTACACTGCATCCAAACGCTGCCTAAATCACTTAAAACAAATGCAAACTAAATCATGAGGAGCATGGTCCAGGGAAAAATCAACCCACCCATTAGCATATGAGAGCGCAGTGTTTGCTAACCAATCAGCAGCACAATTTGCCTCTCTATATATATGCTTGTATTGAATATCCTCATTTAACTGCTTCTTCAGTTATTGACAAAAGAGGAGACTATTCCTCAATAAATGATTAATAATAAGGATTTATTAATGAATGAGGTTATTGACAAAGAGAGGAATGTTTGGACAAATCAATTTTTATTCCCTCGGGCCCAAAGGAGACAATCTAATATGGAGATTTAATTTAGATGGTAAATTCTCTGTCAGCTAGGCCTATAGAATAAAATGTTCATCGATTAACAATGATGGTAGTAACCTGAAATGGAATTCAATGATTTGGAATCTAAGATGTCCCTCGAAATTGAAAACCTTCATATACCTTCCCCGCAAAGGGAAGCTCCCTTCAAAAATTTTCCTCTTGAATAAAGGAGTTAATGTAGATGCAGCATGCAACTTTGGTGAGATAAAGTGAGGGTTCATGATTTAAACGGGAATATAATGTGCAAAGAGAAGTGTGTTTTTATATTATGGAATATTTGAAAGAATCGAAATCAAAAAATTCTTGTGGCGATATTTAATAAGCATTAGGCATGCTTCCATTAATGACGGGTCTTTCCAAATTCTCTCCTTCTTTGGATGGTGGGTGTCCGGTATGTGGTATGGAGGACAAAACTCTAGGTATATGTTTGATATCAATGCTGCAGATACAGCACTATTTTCTTTGCCGGTGCGTGGGTCGTAAGCATGGTGTTTTTTTTTTTTTTTGTTTAGAAACGTTGCTACAAGGTAAGACGTTTCCTGGAACAATATCAATTTTTTCTATTTGGTACCAATGCTCTAGGAAATGTTTTCATCAATTGTACCTATTATCCAGTGCCACGCCATGTCCCTATCACTGCCACCTCATGTCCCTGTTAGTACTAATGAGCTGTAGTTCTAAGAAACACCAAATTCGGCATTGTTCCAAACCATGCCTTCTCGATTTTTAAGATGCGGCTTAGAGCACCGTTTTTTTATGAAAAACGGTTCCAAACAAACAGACATTTCTTGGAGTACTGTTTTTTCCAATGTGGCGCTGATGTGTCACCATTTTCTGGAACAACGACAACGATGCCAAACAGATGCTAGATCACTGCTTTCTGAAGTGCCCTATTATGAAACCAATGTGGTTCAGTGCTGCCACGTACATCACTAAATATGGAGTCACAACCCAATTGGTCCCTCAATACGTGGATGGTGAAATGGTTGGAAATAGATTCTGGGAACACCTACTTCTTTCTTAAGGTTATATTTGGTTTGAAAGAAAAAGTAAGAAAAGGTAGGGAAACCTTTACAAAACTTGTATAGGTTTCCCTTCCTTTCCCTACTTTTTCCCTCAAACCAAACATAGCCTAAGTGTGCTATTGTAACCTTAGCACTCATGGAAATGGCGGTGCAAAATGGTATTTGAGGGGAAATCTTTTAGACCTTTGGGATGTCATTGGATCTGCCAACGCACAAATTAATGAGCTAATAAGCCATCTTCCTTTTTTCCAGCTCAAGGCCAGGTGATTACTAGTACAAAGCCCAGAACGTTCTCGCTGGGAACCACCAGCACCGGAAGAAGGCGTTCTTCAAATTAACATTGATGGCTCCTCTAATGTTGGCAAGGCGGGCACTGGTATAGTCATCCGGAGCTCCTTGGCCATGGGTACATACCTTCATCTTCATGTATGGCAAAGTTGTTAAACTTCCTCTTGTTTCAGCTAAAGTAGTGGAATCCTGTGCTCTTCTTCATGCCCTCTGATTTTCCTTAGAGATTGGTTTAATGAAAATTGTCATTGAAAGTGATTGCCTCTCTAGTTCAACTTCTGTTGACAGGAAAAAATCCGCCATGGTGCATCTCTATTGTAGATGACTGCAGAAGTTTGATGATTGCCTATTCTTGTTCATCCGTAGGCTCAGTTTGGAAGGAATATAAATGTAAATTTGTAGAGTGTAAAACCTTATATTTTGTATTATTTTGTATGTAATTGCTCTGTACATATTTGCATTTATACTTCTTTCAAACTGAGCCATAGGGAAGCTAATAGGGTGGCGCATTGCATTGCGAAGTTTACTTTCTCTTTACAAACCATCTGTACCTGGTCTTCTGAGCATTTGTTCTTGCACGATATTATTGTAAACGATACTTCTTTTTGAATGGAATTAGATGATTTACTATTATAATAATAATAATAATAATAATAATAAGATTGACTAATTATTCAATGTCGCCTCTTTCGTCAGTGGCAAACATGGGTGGCTAGATCATTTTCCCTTCAAGTCGACAATTGCTTACCATCACCCGAGATCACATCTATACCGTACAAACGATCCATATGCACAGATGCACATCTCAAGCATTGGGAATATCTCTAAAAATTGTCAGTGGGAGATGTTCTCACTACACTGTTGGAATATGCTGTGATACATTTGTGGGGCATATATGTGAATTTCCATCATCCAAACTATTGAGCCTTAACCAATGGGTTCGATTTTTATTCATGGGTAAAACAGTAAAAAACTAAACCTCCCTTAAGATTGAGTTCAGCTTCGGTTAGGGCAAATCTGTACTTATACCTTTTCAATAACCTTTTGTAACATTAAAAATATCTACCCATAAAATAAAGCACATAAGTAAAGAAATATTTCTAATACAAAGCTGTAAAAGTTGTTTGAATGGGTTTTGCCCTAACTGAACTCTGACTCATTGATGTTTATGTTGCCATTCCGTGCAGATCTGTTTGGAGTGACATGAGGTGTAGTTTAATTTCTTTTAAAACCCAACCTTGCCCTCTATTTATTTCCTCCTAATTGCCTGTCATTAAACCAGCCTCCTACATAGGGCCAAGATAATAAAATCATTTTTTATGATAGGTTAACATTAGAGTGAATATAAAATCATTTTTTATGAATTAAAAAATACATAATCGATCTGTTTTTAGAATATAAAAGCAGTACTAACAAAATCTGTTCTATTGTTTCGAGAAATTATTCTGCTAGGCAAAATCAAACAATCAAATATATAATTCATTATTGCAATGTAGTTTGCAGGCTGTAGCATTAAATTTAAAGGTCTAGTTCGTTTGAAAACTTTGGTTATGGGACTCTTGTCATGTTTATCATCTTGTTGGAAGAAACAAGAAAGGAAAAAGCTTAAGCCATTGGAGTAGGGGTGAGCATTCAGTTTATTCGGTTAAAAACTGAATCAAATAAATCGAAATTTTAAAAATCGAACTGAAAAAATAAAAACCGAAACCGAATTTTAGAAAAACCAAAATAATCGAAACTGAAATTTTTGGTTCAGTTTTTTGTTATTTCATTTAAAACCGAACTTTAATAATATATTTTATATAACATATAGTATATATTATAAAATATATATTATGAAATCAAATTTCATTATATTAATGTATTATTATATAAATATATATAATATAATATATTACATGTTGCATATTATATATTATAGGGTAAATTATAGATAGGTACCCTGAACTTTTAAAAATAGGCACTTGGGTCCATCCATTAGTATCCTGTCAGTTAAACATTACATAATGCCAAAAATACCCTTCTCATATATTTTTAAGACCATTCTTAGGTACTCAAATTTCCCCACAATCACGTTCTCACATGGACAACAAATAACATATTCAAATTTTCTGACGATGGCATTCACCTGTGATGATTTTACATTGTAGAATGATCTCAAAAATACACAATTAGGGTATTTTTTACATTATGTAATGTTTAAATAACGGAATACTAACGTATGGACCCAATTGTCTATTTTTGAAAGTTCAGGGTACTCAAGTGTTACAATTGAAAGTTTATGGTACCTATTTGTCACCCCCCAAAGTATAGGGTACCTATTTGTAATTTACCCTATATTATATGTTACATATTATATATCAAAGTTTGATTTATTCGGTTAACCAAATTTATAATTCTAAAAACTGAAACCGAAATCAAATATTAAAACACTGAATTAACCAAACGAAAAAAAACCGAAACCGAAATTTTAAATTTGGTTTTTCAATTCTAACTGAATAATGCTCACCTACATTGGAGTTGAAGATGGAGCACCTTTGGAAAGAAAGCAAAAACTAAAAATCTAAAAAAAAAAACACTAGTTGCAACAAAAATCTAACCTTGCATGACCTACGCCCCCATGGGTCATGCAAAAAGCTTTCCACAGCACCGCAGATCCAAAACATTGCATTCTTCCCCTCTAAGAGACCAGTGAAAATATGATGCATGTAAGTGTTTTCACAATGTTTTAGCAAAATTAGGGGTAATCAAATCATGGGCTCTTTTTTTAAACTGAATCAGTACTATCTGTTTTTGAAAAACTAAAAATATAACTGAAACCAATCGGTTAATTTAATTTGATTGTTCGATTTAGTTTTCTTTGATTTATCGGTATCTCATGTTGACTATATATCATAAATGAAATATATATATATATATATTATATTATAAATAGATTGGATATACCAATCAGTTTTGTTAACCAGATTTTTTCGGTCCGGTTTTTCCAATTCAATTCAGTTTTTTTTTTTTTTTGGTTGAACACCCCTAAGCAAAATCAAGTCAAAGAGTTATATTAGCGTTTTCTTTTTTTTTTTTTTTTCTTAGAAGAAAACTAGTGAGAACAGCAGGTGATCTCTATCTTCAAGCCCTATATATATTCTCCTTGCATTTTATCTTTTGTTGTCCAATGAACCTTTTACAGTTCTTCAAGATGTTCTATTTTTCCTTTAATTCATATAAAAAACAAAGTTCTAAAGCTTGGATTTACTTCACTTGTTTAAACTTGACTTTGATAAAAATAAACAAGAAAAATCCTTTTTTAGGGAGAATGACCAATCAGCTCAGATCAGAATTTTATAGCTCCATAGTACAGGGAAAATGCATCCTAACCGTGAATTGATGTTAAATTCATGAGCATGATGTAATTTATAGGGAGAGAGGGCAAGTAAATAGTAATAGGAGGGGCTGGAATTCAGAATTTTGCATTGGATGTATCCACACTTTTCCCTTTTTTTTACAATTCTAATAATTAAATACCTCATTCACAGAGTCATCCCGTCTTTTTTCCTTGGATTACAATTTTGGGTGGTTTTCTTTAAAAATTAAAATAATAATGAAGGACAACAAGATAATCTCATCGATTGTTAGGTCAAACCCCGAAGAGGGGAGACAAGATTTATTGTTATCCCAATTTTGGGTTTTGTAGTCGTTGATTAAGGAGATAGATAACGTTGCTTGAGAGCCTCACTGTTTGATAAAAAAAACCCTAAAATTATAAAATCCCATCCAATGGTTTTGGCTTTTGGGAGACAAGATTTATTGTTATCTTAAGAGAAGACGCCAGTTTTCTCCTTTTCAATTCCTTAAGACATCTGCCATTCCGTCCCGGTTTTCTCAAATGGTTAAATTAGCAAACAAGATTTACTGGTACGACTTCCAATTTCCAATGCATGCTGATTCATTGTAGTTGTCCATTTGCACCCAACTTGCATTAAAACAACCATCACTCATTTATTAAGCCAGGAGTTTTACCAATAAAGAAAGACTCTCAGACAGACGATTCGACTCAAAGCTCATCGCTCAATCATGGACTCATGGTGTATCTCCTTCGTTATGAAATAAGAATCCTTTAAGCTTCTTGAATCACACCATCCAAGACGAGAGCACTGTCCTGTAATCTATATATTTCTCTATCAAGACAGTCAAAATGCAGAACCCTCATAAATTATTTCCTGAAATAAGGTCATCTGCTGCTCAAGACCCAGCCTTCTTCTCTCCAGAGCTCCTCTCCTCCCCCCTCCCTACCAACTCCTTTTTCCAAAACTTTGTTCTTAAGTCTGGGGACGGGATAAAAAAGGATGACCCAGACGAACAGAAGAGAAGCCATCCGGAATATATACACCCTTATCTTATCAAACCCTTTTCTTCATCCCTCGCTTTCTGTTATCCTTCCCTTCAATCAAGTCGTGAATTCGTCAAACAAGACTTCGCTCCTGATCTCATCATCTCTTCATCACCCTCCCTAAACCAGAACATTAAGAACAGTTACGAACCCAAGCACCATGTCATCTCGTCTTTCAACGACTTAAGCGTCACCTTAGACCTCCCACCTGACCTACGTTTCTTCCTTGTTCGTGGCAGCCCTTTTTTAACTTGCAAAACCACCAATCCAACTGGTCTTTCCATCCAAATCAACAACGGATTCGAGCCCCCGCAACCCAATTCATCGCGCACAAAGCATACAATTCGACTCCGAGGCAATAAGCAGACTTGGATTTGCTACTCCTCATCCCCAATTGAGCTGACCTACAACGATTCTTCTATCACCGTTGAAAGCTTCACGGGGATAATTCGTTTCGCAATTTTGCTGAATCCACATCATGAAAACATCCTTGATCGTTTTAGTGCTTGCTACCCAGTTTCTGGATGCGCATTGTTTTCCAAACCCTTTTGGTTGGAGTACGCATGGCAGAAGAAGGGACAAGGAGACTTGCTCATTCTTGCGCACCCTCTCCATCTCAAGCTCCTCGACGTGAATGACCCAAAGATCACCCTCTTGCGAGAATTCAAGTATGACAGCATCGACGGAGAGCTGATCGGGGTTGTGGGAGATTCGTGGATCATGAAAGCAGAGCCAATTTCTCCGACCTGGCACTCCATTAGAAGCACCAAAAAGAAATCCTGCCGGAGCTTCCCAGAAGAAATTAAATCAGCCCTCCACAAGGATATTGAACAGCTGAATACCAACAAACCTTCCTCCACTACTGTCGACTTTGGGAAGGTAATTGCGAGGGCAGCCAGATTGGCACTGATTGCCGAAGAGGTGATGCCCGACGATTCTTTGTGTGGGGAGATTATTGATGCGGTGAAGGATTACCTAGACCGGTGGATTGGCTTGTGGTTAAGTGGGGAACACGCTGAGAATGGGTTTGGATACGAGACCAAATGGAAGGGAATCACCAGTAAAAATGGGGCCATAGACGGTAGCAGAGAAAATGGGTTCGGTATATACAACGATCGTCATTTCCAGCTGGGTTACTTCATATATGCCATTGCAGTGCTTGCGAAATTAAAGCCAGAGTTGGGGAGACAGTACAGGATTCAGGCATATGGAATAATGGAGGATATCATGACTCTGGGTCGCCGTTCAAGCGCAGCATACCCACGTCTGAGGTGCTTCGATGCGTGGAAGTTGCACTCGTGGGCCGCGGGACTGTATGGATGGGAACATGGACGAAACCAGAAAAGCCCCAGTGAGGCGGTGAATGCTTATTACTCGGCCGCACTCATGGGAAAAAGCTATGGGGACACTAAACTCGAACACCTTGGAATGACTCTAGCGGCATTCGAGATCCAAGCAGCAAAGACATGGTGGCACGTAAGAGCGGAGGAGGGGATCTACAGTGAAGAATTCGCAGAGGAAAATAGGGTGTTGGGACGTGCTTGGTCTAGCAAACGGGACAACAAGATATGGAACTTTCCGTCGAAGAGGAGGGTGGTTAAGGTGGGAGTGCAAGTGATGCCGTTAACGCCTATAACTGAAGTTTTGTTTCCTGATGTGGGTTTTGTGGGAAAAATGGTGGAATGGGCTTTGACCGCCCTGGACAAGGAGGGTGACGATGACAAATGGAAGGGGTTTGTGTATGCTATGGAAGGGGTTTACGATAAGGAACGCGCTTTGGATAAGATTAGAAGATTGAAAGAGTTTGAGAAGGGGAGCTCCCTATCGAATTTGCTTTGGTGGATCCACACAAGACATGATTGATAGGAGTGACAATTGAGTATAATGTACCTAGCTGGTAGTTCCATTCCATATTACTTAATTTGTCAAAATGTTGAGGCACATCAAACTAAATTAAATTCTGGTGAAGGTTATTTTTTACTTGAGATTGAGAATTCTAAGGTGTGGAATAGGGTCATTCTCTTGCTGTCTACCGACTTGAACTTTGAACTTTCGAACATTTAGGGACACATACAATCTTCACCACAAAGAGGCGATAAAGGAAATGGTAATATTAAGAGGGTTATTCAGAATATAAATGACAATGCAAACAAATCAAGTTCAGTGGTTTTGTGCCACTGTAGCAAGCCCGGCTGATGCATGGGCCAGCACGATTATTCTTTTTTTTTTAATAAAAAATTAAATATCTATATATTTATACTATCGCAGCAGCGCCCCGTGTAATGCACTGGCTTTATTAAATAAAACGGGATCCTTGTGACATTTTCAATTGGGCAAAGCCAAATTGATTCTAACTCAAACATTATTGTTTGGTTATGTATTGTTAGATAATTTTGTATTAATTTTTTATTGATGTTTATTAATTTTTATTATGATTAGATAAATTTGACTCGACTTTTATTGATTTATATATATTTAGATTTCATTTATTTTAAATGGAATTTAAATATAGGTGTACAATACAAACAATAATTTCAAATTAAATGATTAATTCAAAACCAAGGTTTTCGAACGACTGTTGACCTAGACGGTTGGACCATTCGGCCCGGGAACCATCTAGGCAATTGGTTCCATTTTACTCCTAATATTTGGAAGTCCAAATATTTGGAGTAAGTGTAACTCTAGAATTAAGATTTGACAGAGTACAAATTAAATCTTGTTTATATAAATAAAAAAAAAATTAAAGCATCTACTCTTATAGTATTTCTAAAAACTTTTTCTAAATTGATGATTTACATATTGTTCTAAATATTTTTCAAGTATAGGATTTTCAACCAATAAAAATTTCCCTACCCCATAATTTAAAACACAATTTTACATTCTTAAATCAAAAATTTTATTCAAATGGACATAATCACATAACTAATTTTAAGTTTAATATTAGGTCGGGCCGGGCTATTTTGACAAAACCCGAGCCCGGCTCGAATTTATTGCGGGCCGGGCTTTTTGGCCCGAATTTAAGCCCGCGGGCCTATAAGCATGTTCAAGCCCGCGGGCCTATAAGCATTTTCCCTTGATTAAATGGTGAGCATCATTATTGGCCAATCTAGGAGCAAACTGTAGTGAACACATTAATTAGAAATCTTTTCAAGATATGCAATCAGCAAGCAGATAAGCACAACCATCATTGAGGAGACAAATTCGTCTCTAAGGAGCTTTTATGGTGGTGTTTGGCATCGATGTTGTTTTCTGAGAAAAACGGCACCACATAGGCGCCACATCAAAAAAGTGATACTTCAGAAAACAATCTCTTATTTGGTGTCGTTTTTCTAAAAAAACATTGCTCCAGAGCACGCCTTGGAAATTAGGAAAGTGTGATCTAAAGAAATCCTAAATTCAATGCTTTCTTAAAAAACAGCCTATTGTTGCCAATGGTACAATGATATAACATCATCTTGGGCGTTGGATAATATAGACCAATACTGAAAATGGTTCTATAATACTGGTATCAAACAAAACCAGCCTATGTGGCAACATTGATGTCAAACAAAAAAAGGAGTGTTTTCTAAATACAACACATTTTCACACCTTTGAAGCAACCGCATCGATGCCAAACACCTACTATAACATTCAACTAGCAGAGAACCATACGATGCACGGGAAAATCTGAAAGATTTAGTAATTTTATTTTTTATTTAATGTTGATTTATAAAAAATAATTATTGTTAATTGAACATGAACAAATATTTTTTAATAAATTTAGTTTTATTAATAATTTGTTATAATTTTAATATTTATTATTTTAAATGAAATTTTGATTAATTTTAAATAAATAAAAATAATTATAAAACTTAACATTTTTATTAATTCCACTAATAATTAACAATTATATAGGAATGACAATGGGGTGGGTTTAGGGCAGGGCACCGGGCACCCCATCCCTTTCCTTGCCCCATAGTTAAGACACTCTACCCCATCCCCACTATCATGCCACACGGGTTCAAGGCAAGGTAACCACTCCTCAATGTCAAGCAAGTTTAGGGGTAGCACCCTACTCCTCATCAAGGATGGAGAATCCTCAAATTTCCCTACCCCATCCCCAATATTGGGCAGGTTCAAGTAGAGGTATAAATTGGGTCATGCTGGGTCGACACGACACGACCCGCATGTGGCAGTGCAAGTCGTGTCGTGCTGGCCCACAAGGCGTCCTGGGCCGTGCCTCCCTCCGCTAGGATAATTTGGGGGGTCAATTCGGCACGACCCACATGGCTCGAGCCCGCACAGGCTCGTGCCATGCCGTGGGTCAGGCTGGTCCATGGGTTGGGCCTTGGGCCAGGCCATGCCGCATACCAAACCAAGCTCAAGGCAAGGCACCCACTCCCCGTCCAAGGTTTTTAAAATTGGACCGGATAGGGAACCGTTCTGGGATCAAATGGTCTGACTGTTCGGTCCGAATGGATGACCCGCTCTAACAAAAAAAGGCCAAAAACTATTGTCCGGGTTGACGATTTGACCGCCCAGGTTAGCGGTTCGCTAACCAAATAAACGGTTTTTTGACAAAAAGTGGTTTTGAGGTGAAACGGTGTCCAGTTCCCAATTTTTTCGGTCTAACCATCTAGTTTCATCCAATTTTGAAAACACTATCCCCGTCAACCCAAAATTCAATTTGATGATAGAAATGATCAAAATGATATATTAAGTATCAATCACATGGTAAATTTCTAAAAGTAGACTAAATTGTCTTTAATAATCAAAAATATAATTTTATGAAAATTTTGGAAAATTTATTGTACTTATATAATTTTGAAAATTTTTTCAAATTTATTTAAATTTTTATTAAATAATTTATTTTCTTTTTAAATGGTTTACTTATAAAATTATACTAATTTATCTTATAATTTCTAATATAAACTAACCAATAATTTTCTTTTTCCAATATTATACTGATTTATCTTAATAGTTTTTTTAATTATTTGTTCAAATTATAGTTTTCCATTTCCCACAGTCATTTATCTTTAATAATTTTCACTAATTTGCAATGAAAATTATATAATTTTTCAACGGTTTTCCAAAATCTTTAAAATGTAATAAATTTTCCTAAAATTTTCAAAATATTCTAATAATTTTAAATAATTATTTAATGCATTTTAAATAAACTTGCAAATACTTTATATCTTTTAATTTCAAAAATGTTATTTTACAAAAATGTAGTTTTATGAAAATTTTTGAAAAATTTATTACATTTGTGTAACTATGTGGATTTATTGAATTTTTTTTTAATTGTTATTAAATATATTTTTTTATTTGGTAGTTTACTAACAAAATTACACTAATTTATCTTTTATTTTTCAATTTAAATTAATTAATAATTTCATTTTCTAACATTATAGTATTTTGTTCCCACATATGTATTTGGTTATTAATTATAATAATAACAATAACTAAATTTTTATACTTTTTGATAATTGTTAAATATAATTCTCAATTTTATAGAAATTAGTTAAAGAGTTTTCAATTTCTATAAAATATTGTTAATGAGTTAATTAATAATAATATTTATTAATTTTTGGTAATTTACTAATCATACTAATAAGAATATTTAATTTTTGGTAATTTACTAACCGTATTTATTAACTTTTGGTAATAACACTATTTAATA
Source organism: Nelumbo nucifera (assembly GCF_055504915.1). Classification (NCBI taxonomy): domain Eukaryota; kingdom Viridiplantae; phylum Streptophyta; class Magnoliopsida; order Proteales; family Nelumbonaceae; genus Nelumbo; species Nelumbo nucifera. Next base: position 138,127,434 of record NC_142649.1, on the reverse strand, counting down.
CTCATTGAATATGAGTGAGATTAAATATTAATCGTATTTAACTATTTATTAATTAATATGAATATTTTAAATGATGGAGAGTAGATATAAATTGGGGGGATGAATTTTAGGAATTGATTAGGGAGTGGGGCGACATAATACTTTCCTATTGGTTTAAATGAGATGCCTTAGGAAAGAGATTATATGAATATTTTTAGGTAGTTGGGTGACATGGCTTAATGGGAGTGGTGGGGAGGAGAGAGGAGAGAAAGTCAAAGAGAATGCAGGGTGGGGATAATGGAGCAAGGAGAGGCATGGTGACGAGGACCCGTGCTTTGTTAAGCGAAAGTTAAACAATAACCCAAATTGATACAACTCGAGTTGGTGGCTTTTCGCTAATGGTCAATTGGTTTTGAGTGACAAATTATGAACTTGACCAGATCGATTTGGTTGTTTTGAACACTCTTAATTTCAACTAAATTTATAGGCTAATATCTAATAAATAACAATAGTTTAATCTCCAATAATTTTTAAAAAATTATAGCAAATGTACACAACCATTGAAAATAAGTTTATAATGAAAATATAATAGATATAATAAAAATACAATAATTACAAAAATATTATAAATACTAAAAATATACTAAATTAGTCAATAAATAGTTTAATCGCTAATAAATATACTAAAATATAATAGATATATAGCTATTTGTAATGTTTTTTTTAAGATTTTTAGTTATTGAAATATTTAAATAATATTTTATTTTTTAATATTTAATTTTTATTATTTGAATAACATTTAAATTGAATAATTCATAAAATTATAATTTATATTGTTACTACATAATTTCATGATGAATTTTGTAAAAATATTGATTTATTAATAATCTGAATATTATTAAATCTATTGATTTTTTGTGTTTTGAATAGATATTTTAAATATGTATAATTTCATTATAACATTTAAATAGTTCTGAATTTTTCTTTTTAATTCAAGCTTTCTTTAAATAGATATAGATAAAAAGTGGGGGAGTGGATAAATAGGAATTAGAGATAGTTTAGGAGATAATCTCTCTACTAAATTAGAGATAATTTAAGAGATAAATGAAAATTTGAAATAACTGAGGAGATAAATAGGAATTAGAAACAATTTAGAAAAAAATGGGGAAAAGTTGTCACTTGACTAAACATTAGAAAAACAAATCCGTATGACTGCTGATATGGAAGGACCAATTTTAATATATATATATATATATATATCTAGATATATAGATATATAGATGATGAGAATCCCAGGGTCGTTGATCTTTTTAAGTTAACTATACATCAACAGCTATATTATGTCATTTAAAGCATCACCTCCCACCACTAAACTTTGTAAAAAGATTGGTCCACTTGATATATAGTACACTGCATGTCTGCAGCCTTGTCGATTAAAAATTTATAATATAAAACCATCATTTTATTCAGAATCATTCTAATAAAAAAAATAGAAATAAATCTCTCCAGTTGCTTGTGTGACGAGATTTATTTCTCCAGTTTCAATGAATCTTTAACTGGAGAGATTTAATACAGAAAAATTGAAATAAATCTCTCCATGTTTGAAAGCATCTCTCAACCAAAAACAAAAATCCATATTTGAAAGCATCTTTAACTTGATAATATATGAACTAACGATTACAAAAATAAATTAATTAAAAGGAAAAAAAATGTAAATTTTCTTTGTTACCCACGCCATAGCAATCGGGGACTAAGCCCACGTGAATACCTTATAAAAAAAACCCACTTGAATATGAATAAATGCCAGTTTTTTTTTTTTTTTAAGCCATGAATAAATGCCAGTTGATTGGTTACCACTTACCACTTACCACTTACCAAATGTATGATACTGGCTGATCGGTTATCGGGTACGGGGTAACAAGTCGGGCTCCGATCTCTCCATCAGATCCGGTTAAATATGTTACCTTTTTATGTTTTAACCACGATATATGTCGGAGAAGAAAAAAAGATCGTTGCTCTTAATCTCTTATTCCTGTGTCTCATCTCTCAGTCTATTGTCATCTCGATTAGTCTCATAAGACCGCCGGTGACGCGAAAAGCAGCCTAGCAACCGTCGCGTTTTCATTCAAAGGAAAAGTAGAAGCTGCAATGGCTGATGTGATTGCCCAATTCCTCAGGGCCAAATTTCTTGAAAGCCTTGAAGAACATGGACAAACCAGATTTGCCCTCCACTCCCAACTTGAACAACTAAAGAGTTTACTTCCGAGTCGATCTTTGTCCGCGGACGAACAGGCTAACTTTATCAATATACTTTACGATCTCAATGAAGCATTGACTGAATGCCGTATGCTGTGGAACAATCACAGATATTATCATTCCCTCAAGGCAATCCTACTTGTTCACGAAACTAAAAGGAGATTGGCTGACATCAAGAAAAGGCTCAAGGGATTGAATGGGGGTGCCATCAGCAGCAGCAGATCAGACGATCAGAACCAAGCAAGAAGACTGTCCGATTGTTCGTGGTCTATCGATACATCTAAGGTTCATGGCTTTGATGAAAATTTTAGGCAATTGAAGAACTTACTTCTCCAAGAAGGGAGTGATGATGGTGGGTTCAAGGCGGTTGGCATTGTGGGGATGTGTGGCATTGGTAAAAGTACGCTTGCGCGATTGATCTTCAACAGTGAGGAAGTAAAAAAGAACTTCTGTCCCAGGCTCTGGATATGCGTATCAGGAAGATCTCCCAAAGAGATTGTGGAGAGGATGTTAGTGGATCTAGGAGTGGAAGATGAGATTATTAAGTCAATTATTAACAGTAATGACCTCCATGGCCTACTTTTCAGTCTTTACCTGCAGTTGGTTGGGAAGAAGTATCTGGTAGTGTTTGATGGCGTCTGGGGCATAGATGAGTGGTACGAACAGTTGCAACTGAATTCCGGGTTGCCTGATCAAGACGATAAATGGGGTGAACATCTCCGGAATGGATTGCCAAAGCAGAGCGGGGGTCGAGTTGTCGTCACAGGTAGACTTAAAGATGCAGTAAAGAGGATGGTTGGTGAGGAAAACTTGCTTTGCCTTTCCACTCTCGATAAGCAGTTTTGCAATTCGATATTCACAGACTCTGCTGAGGAATATGCCGATGATCTCATTTTGGTGAATATGAAGGCGGAAGTTGCAGAGAAGTCTGCAGGGCTTCCATTAGCTGCGAAGATGATGGGTCAGATTATGAAGAACATTAGAAAAAATGAGATGGGAATCCAGACTCAATAATGCAATCATCCCAGAAAGCGTTGTTTGGTATCTTTGATTTTGACGTGTAGTCATCTACTCGCTGTATTCGATTTAGGGCCTGCTTGTTTCCTCTTAACTCTTATTTCAAGAGGAATCTTTTAATTTTAAGAGAAAATTGGTTGTTCGTTTTCTCTTATCTCTTAAAGTGCAATCATACAATTTCTTGTTTTCCAATGAAACCCTAAAAAAAGACAAACAAAAACTCTCATAGGTCAAAATGGATATTTGATAATTTTTATAATTCAAAACAGCATTCTCTTCATTTAGAGTTCAGAGGAAAGAAAAGTTTACCAATATCAATATACCTCTTAATGTAATTAGTGCACTTTCATATCTTAGACTTAAGAGCAAACGAACATGCCCTTAGTCTTTTTCTCCACCTTCAATATTCGATCTTTTAGTTGATGAGTGATAAGATTTTCTTTTTTTTTTTGGGTAAAATATAAAAACCTCTCCTCGAGTTTCATTTTAAGAAAAACCTCCCCTGAACTTTTGTAAAATTCAACACAAACCTCCCTTCTATCACAGGTAGAGATCAGAAACATTCCATGATGCATTATTTTTTCAAAATATCCATTTTACCCTAATCTAAAATTTTACTAAAATAATTCTGAAACTCATTTACCCTCCTCTTCCTCCTCTCTTTCAATCTCCCACCCCTAAACTCAACTCCATTGAGTCAAAAAGAGAGAGGAAGCATTCAGCCACTGTAAACTCCATGCGTCAAGAAGAGAGGAAGTTTTTTTGCTTTAACTCCACCTAACATGAAAGTGTTCTCAGGCATGAGCATGGTGGTAACATGATAGGGCATTTGCAGTCAGTGATCCCTGCTGCTACGAAAACATAGATGCCATACAAATCACATGTGGCAAAGACATCACACTAATTATGGACAGCTTGCCATACCGACTGCCATACGGTTCAGTGGTTCTACATTGAAAAGAGATGTAAGAGAAGTTAAAACGTAGATTAGTGATAGCACACTATAGTCAGAGAAGGTTAAGGTCCTTTGAGAAAATCTGGGATTTTGTTTTCTTTGTTGTTCATGGTATTGGAAGGTTAGAATTGATAAACCATGCAAAGATCATCTCAATGCAAATGAAACCTGTGGTAGAGACAATCACCTCACATGACTGAGGACTTCTGCAGCAAATAAAAAGATAATGAGGAGAGCATTTTGGATTAAAAAAAGATATCCAACAGTGAAAATGAAGAATTAATGTAACTAAACAATGCAATAAAGATGGCACACCTGCATTTGGATTTAAGAAGGAACAAAGGCTCTTAGAGCAATAGCAGGCCTTATCTTCCGGGAGTGGGTTTCTTCAGCTTTGGACATCCTCTTACTTCAAGGATAAGTAGAGATGGCAAAACTCCATCACAGATGCTCTTCAATAGTGGTAGCTCCCAAAGACGCAGTTTACATAAACTTGGAAGTCCACGTTCACCAGAAACTGTTTCTCTGAATATATATTCCAATTTATCACAGAACTTAATTTGAAGCGATTCAAGATTCTGTAAATGCAATGCAGATGAGAAGAGAGTGACAAGACTTGGACAGCAGTCTACATGCAAATGTTTCAAACTTGGAAGTCCGTATTCATAAGAAACTGTTTCTCCAAATATATATTCCAATTTATCACAGAACTTAATTTGGAGCAATTCAAGATTCTGTAACTGCAACGCTGATGAGAAGAGAGTAACAAGACTTGGACAGCAGTCTACGTGCAAATGTTTCAAGCATTTGAACTTCCATGGCTGTACATTTCCTCTGCTTATGCTCCTTAAGTTAGCAACATTACAGACCCATAGTTTCTGCAAGCTTCCAAAACCAGCAGCATCATCTTCTCTACCAACAACACAATCCATTCTATGGCATCTCTCTATCCAACATTCCTTAATTGACTGGATGTTCTCAGAACCCAAATCTGATAAACGTGTGATGAAGGTACTGTTCTTTAGAGATAAATGTTCTGTGACATTAAGGATCTCCTGGATCTTCTCTAGGACACTGCAAAAACCATGAATTCCAATGAGTTCTAGTATTCGGTTTGGAGGACAATGAGAACCTCTGTTCTTGTAGTAGATGTTGCGAAAATTGCTTCTTCGGAAATCTTGATCTTTATATCCATTTTGTTCTTTGCTAGCACAAACAGATAAATCAAATTGTTGGAGGCCTTCTGCTCTTCTGTTTAAAAACTGCAAAGAGTAAACATTGTTTACAGATATGCAAGGAGTTCCAGTTGGTAAGATGCTTTCATCCCATTTTACCTCTTCAGGTAACCGTACACTACTCTCTCTCCAAGCATCATCTAGGTTCAAGTCTGATAGATTGAGTCTCTTTAGACAAGTTAATCCTGAGATTTGATAAGGGAATTTTGTAATCTTGGTGCCTGAAAGATCAAGCATCTCAAGGTTGGTAAGTTTGGAAATGTCTGGTATGCTTTGAACTGATGTGCCAGAAAGGTTGAGTATTTGAAGTTGTTGCAAATAATTGAAGAGTTCCTCTTCTATTTTCTCTATACCACTATTATTTGAAAGATCAAGGTGATCAAGTTTGGTAAATTCTTTTAGATTTGGAAAAGTTGCCAGTGAACAATTATGTAATAACAGCTTTCTGAGGATCCCAGGGTTGGAAAAAGATGGCAAAGTTGCAATTTGAAGGTGCCTCGCATGATTAAAAGTGGTGCCATCCCCAACTTCATTTAAATATCTAGCACCTGAAAGGTCAAGTACCTCTAATTTTGTAAGCGGTTCAAGATTTAAAAATGATCTGAGGTTTGAACATTTTCTTAGGATGAGCTGACGAAGGATGCTAGGAAGCAATGGTAGACATTCAACTAGGGTGCAAGAGAGGTCTAGTATCTCAAGGTTTTGCAAACAGTCAAGAGATTGGACACTTCTCAGAGTAGTAGCACCCGAAAGATTAAGTACCTTGATTGCTGTAAGATCCTGCATGTCGGGAAGTATTGACAAGCTTGAACAACCTGTCAAAATGAGTTTCTGAAGCCAACCAAGCTGGGAAAGAGATGGTAGCTGTTGAATTGCAGTTCCGGAAAGGTTGAGTATTTGAAGGTGACTCACATGCTTAAAAATGGTGTCATCCCCAACTTCATTTAAATTTCTAGCCCCCGAAAGGTCAAGCACCTCTAATTTTCCAAGTGATTCAAGATTTGGAAATAATCTGAGTTTTGAACAATCTCTTAGGATGAGCTGACGAAGCATGCTAGGAAGCAATGGTAGACATTCAACCAGGGTTTTAGAAAGGTCTAGTATCTCAAGGTTTTGCAAACAGTTGAGAGATTGGACACTGCTCAGAGTAGTAGCACCCGAAAGATTAAGTACCTTGAGCGCTGTAAGAACCTGCATATAGGGAAGTATTGACAAGTTTGAACAACCTGTCAAAATTAGTTGCTGAAGCTGACAAAGCTGGGAGAGAGATGGTAGCTGTTGAATTGCAGTTCCAGAGAGGTTGAGTATTTGAAGGTGCCTCACATGCTTAAAAGTGGTGTCATCCCCAACTTCATTTAAATTCCTAGCACCCGAAAGGTCAAGCACCTCTAATTTTCCAAGTGGTTCAAGATTTGGAAATGTTTCTAAGCATGAACACCCCCTTAGAAAAAGCCGACGGAGGTCAGTGAGATTGGAGAGGGATTGTGGTAACCGTTTAAGCTTGGTTTCAGAAAGATCAAGCACTTTGATGTAATTCATGTTGCCAAAGAAATCATCCTGGATTTCCATCAAGGCCTTCGCACCTGAAAGGTCAAGTACCACTAATGCTTGGAGCCCTTGGATATGATTCACATCCTGAAGAGAATCACATTCTCTCAATTTAAGCACACGAATTTGCTGCAAGCTGGAAAGGGAAGATGGAAGAGATTTAGTTTGCATGTGGAAGAGGGCTAGAAAACGAAGGCCTTGCTTTTCCTGGAAGAATACATCTGGGTTTCCCCTTACAAGATGATTACTGTATCCTTTCAGAAGCAAAGAGGAGATCTTGGGAAATTCTCGACCACTGTCCAGTAATACAAATTTCTCAAAATCTTTCCACGTGACATCTTGCAGTGGCTCAGTTAAATCCAGACCAATTCTACCCATGACTGCACCATGTTCTCTCTTGATGATACATAGAGCTACTTTTCTTGCAATGCGATGCATGCTGACATGATCATCATTATCATCCCTTCTTTGAACCATGCCAGAATCTACAAGCACCTTGAGTGCATTATGTCCTTCTTTGTAAGCTTCCTCCAACCGATCAAATCTATCAAGAAGACCTTCCATTATCCAGTATGTTACCAACACATCAGAACGTATAAAATAGCCCTCAGGAATGAGCATTGCATAATACAAGAAGCAGTCTTTTACAAAATCACTTGGCAGCATCTGGTAACCCAATTCAAATAATTGTGAGTAGGAAATGCTGCTTCCTGTAAGAAATGCATCATTCAATGTCAATGTGCCTTTTAGACCTCTCAGGATTCTTGATATAACGACAATTGCCAAAGGTACACACTTGCATAATTGCACATAATTCTCAGCTTTGTTGCTGTCAATGTTCTTTTCATGGAACAAGCACAATGTATCATTAAAGGACAGGGGCTGCAAATGGTGTGTCCAATTAACCACATTTCCATCATTTTTTGGGGTATGAACAGGTATGCCAATTCCATTGGAACCATTTTTTTGGTCAGCATATGTCAATCCATCAAAGAGAACTCCTGAATCATCATTAGAGCAAGTTGTAGTGACCAAAATCTTCGATCCATTTTGGTGATCTGGGTATGGGATTCCCAATTGATCAAAGAGATTATGAACAGGCCAGTCTATATCATCCAAAATCAGCAAATACCTCTTTCCCTCAAGTGATTTAGCGATCTTTTGTGCCAAATTTTCCACACTGTTGTCTTCATCTTCTCTGCTTATGGATGTTAATGACAAATTCTCTGCAATCTTCTCTATCAACCTTAATCCACCACAACTTCCACCCACGTTAATCCAAATAATGATGTCAAAAAGGTTCTCCTTCTCTGCATATCTCATTATACATTGTGCCATCCATGTTTTCCCTATTCCTTCCATCCCTTTAAGTGTAACTGTTTCAGTGGTCTCATCTGTTAATTGTTCCAGTACTAGATATATTTCTTCACCACGTAACATAGTCTACACCTTTTTGTTATTCCAAATTCAGATATTGGAAAACCTCCAAAACCTGACCTAATGAGAAAAACCAAAGCTCAATTTTAGCTATAAAATGTTGTTAAGACCATCTGGGCCCTTGTAGTTCAAAAGACCAAGGGAAGAAAATCGCTTTGTCATATTAAATGGTCCAAAGTTCAGGATTTAAGCTCCAGACCTAGATAGGTAGATACTAAATTTTATGCACATTATAAATAATTATACATTAAATATAACATAGTTAAAGCCAGCCTGGGCCCATGTGGGGCTAGACCTGGGCTGTGCCCCTTATTATAGGTGCTAAGCCTGTCCTAGCCCATAACCACAACCAATATACATGCAGAATTCTGAATGGAAACTAAAATAGAAATTTCAATGGAGTAACTATGGATGAGATACTGCAAGTTTGGCAGTTGTAGACTTTACTCTCAGAAGACAGTGGATAGCTGCTAATAGGGTAGTCCTGGAGAATTTAAATTCCAAGATTTAAAATCATACATATGACATAATGTACAGGCAGGAATTCTGAATGGAAACAGTTGTAAATCACACCAGCAATAGATCTGAAATTAAATCAAAAGAAAAGAAAGAAAAAGAAGAAATAAGGAGAAGTTCAGAAGAAGAAAGAAGAGAGTGGATGAAAGAGGAAGAAAGAAGAGAGCTGATCGTTCCTCTCTTCAGTCGCTTAATTGTATTTTATTAGAGCTAATTACAATTAGGGTACAATTACAAGGATGCCCTTAGTAGGGCATCTGACTCAGTAATGTAATGAAAAAGATAAATAACAGACCCATAACAAAGGCCCACTGGCTCAGAAATAAAGACTACTAACAGAATAAATAAAAGAAAAGAACTAAGGCCCATTTAGCCAGTATCTATATAGAAACTTAAATATGTAAAGGAACTGTTCAACCTAAAAGCATAAGTTGTTAGGTGAGGTTCTTGAATTGGTTTCTACTCTCTAACACACCCCCTCATGCAGAATCCCATTGGGCTTGAAGCATGGACAAACACAGACCACCCATACCTTGTGCTGAAATTTGATTAATTGTAATGGGGGTGACAAGGATCGAACACTAGACTACTTGGTCAAACAGGCTTTGATATCTAGTAAAGGAACTGTTCAGCCTAAAAGCTTAAAGCTTAAGCTGTTAGGTGAGGTACCTGAATAGGTTTTTAATCTCTAACAAAATAGAAAATTCAAAAGGGTGGCTATGGTGTGATATACTGTGAGGTTGGCAGATAGTTGCGGACTTTACTCTCAGAGAAGATAGCATCAATTGATTGGATAGTCCTAGATGAAGGAAGAATCAAGTTAAATTTTGATGGCTGCTGTTTAGGCAATCCTGGAGCATCAGGTATTGGAGATACTTTGTGATCATGACGGAAATATTCTACAAAGCTTCTGTGGTCCATCTAGTGATGGTAATCCCCTCAAAGCAGAGCTTCTTGCCCTCTTACAAGGGCTAAAATTTGCATTTTCATCTGGCTGGAATAACATATTAGCAGAAGGGGACCTTCAAGTAGTCATAAAGTGGAAATCATCAAGGGAAGAAGTTTCTTAAACCTTAAGATTCTTGGTGAGATAAGTAAGAGAACTGGAAATCAATCTGAACTGCTTGTTTAGGTGGACTCCCAGAGTAGCAAACAGTACGGAAAATTCTCTAGCCATAGGCCCATAGCATGGGTCACAAGGAAGAACTTATTGTGGGGTGTACCGGGGCCAGGAGGAAATTTGTGAGAATACAAAGTGGTGAGGATGCAAGATGCTGTAGTATCATTCTCCACCTAGTTTTATCTATGGAGCTTTCCTTATTAATATAAATAAAATTTACTGTTGCTTATCAAAAAATTCCTTTCGATCCCTTGGAAATTGGAATATAACAAAGATCTTCCAAAGGAAAAAAAAAGGTGTTGAAAAACTGCCTTGGGTTGGGAGGGAGAAGATCAACTCTCTTATCCTCCCTTACCAAAAAAAAAAGAAACTCTCTTATCCTCAAGATAGATACAGATTGGCCATAGACTTGTTCTATGTACATGCTCTCTAAGGTTCTACGATTTTATTGATGTCCCAATGTTCCAATTTTACACTTTTCACACAAAGGACTACATAGTCTACACTATACACTCCTTTGAATTTGCTTAGATGGATAGTTATTTATATGCAATGGAAGCCTGGGCAAATGGGCAAGCATGTTAGACAACATTTGTTGGGGTCTTTCTTTATACACCTTAGGCTGATTTAAAATGCCCCAAAACAATAGGGTTTTCAAGTTAAAGGACCCTAATCCTGTATGGATGTTGACCCAGTTTTTGGGGCATAACAGGGGAAGATGGATATTTTCTCTCAGAAAGTTTGCCTCCTATGTCTAATCCTTCGTAACTCTAGTTTGTGGTGTAGATTATATGTACGAGGGGTTTATTAAACTAAATTCTGATGCAGATTTTTTTTTTGGTGACATCAAAAGGGGTTGCCTGTTGTTTACTTGTATCTTTGTGGCTGATGGATGGTGGATCTTTCATTGCAGCTTAAAGGAAATTCTTTAATACAAGTGAACTGGTGAAATGGATAAGTTATGGAGCATTGTTTTGCCAAATTTTGAAGTAGTTTTTATTCAAAAAAATTCTCAGAAAAGGGCTTATGTTGGACATGTGACAAGAATTTTGTGTTGCAATTTAACCCATGAATAGAGGGTTAGTACCCTAGTTCATTCCTATAGGCTACCTTCTCTTATAGAGGACTACATATTTCTTTGGGTACAATGCCAATGAAGTAGTTAGTAGCCTAGTTCATTCCTTTAAGCTACCTTCTCTTATAGAGGACTGCGTATTTCTTTGGGTAAAATACCAATACAATGTGGTAATGTAAGGTTGAAGTGCGATTAAGGACTAAACAAACTATAGTGACCAACCTACAAGGTCCCCAACCCACTTATCCAGTCAACAGTTTGGATTGGCAATACCATTTCCCTACGTGTAACAAATAGGCAGGTCATGTAGAGAAGGGCTCTAATCAATGAAGTTAGGATAACTTTTCTCTATACATCATAATAAAGCAATCCCGTTCAATACACTTCAATCAGGTCGGCGCTGACCTGAACCCCGAGTACCCTCATCTGGCTGGGGGTGCAAGTCCCAGATATTCAGGCCATTGGAAGGTGGAAGATAAAATGACTCATTCTTTCCTCTTGGGACCATTGGAAGAGAAATGCTAGCCACATGAATTGGTAATTAGCACAAGGTTGCCTTAACTACATCTGTTTCTGATTATGCAAGTACTTTTTTTTACTAACTCGCAGGAAGACTACATAAACCAACCCGTATGGGTATGGCTGGAACCTCACAGTTGCAACTGTCGATTCGAGTTGATTTTGAAGACCCATATCTATGGAAATCAGCTGTCTAATCTAGGAGACTACAGTTTATGGGTGATGGTGAAACAGGAACGGTCTCGTTGAGTAAATAGTGAGAATCCTACCATGTCTATTATTAGTTTAATCATATATTCAGACAACCAAGAAACTGCAAATTGTTCATATTCTTTGAGCCAACGAAAGATAAATTTTGAAGGGTTGTAACATGAGAGAGTTCCCATCTGATGACCAACATGGTTTATGCATACATAATTAAGTCCCTCATCGATTATTAGACTTTTCAGTCCATTGACTCAATGTGCCTTTCTATGGCCATTCGTCAAACATGTTAAGATCACAAAATGACTGAAGATATTGGACGCAGGAACGATCATTAAATAAAATGTGTGAGCTCTCAGCTCTGATGCGTTTGATATTCATTGTCTCAAACTCAATTCCATCTTTTGTAAAACCAAGAAAAAATAAATAGAAAACATAGTAAGGATGAACCTGCAGAGTATTGTGCAACGATAGGTTGCACAGCGAAGTTCTCCAAGTCGCGACGACGAAGCTGGTTCGGGACCTTCGGATGCCTCAGCCTCACTTCGAACAGATAGCAAAGATGCCGATCAGTCAAAGTCAATGGCATCCTTTACTGAACAGTTTACCGGTCAACAACTTAACATTGTCATTTTATATTTGCAACTTGTCGGAATGACAACGGGCGGGCAAGGGCAAGGGCATACCTCCTACCGTCCTACGGTCCTCCCCGACCCCGAGCTCACGTACCATACCCCGTACCCGCCCCGTTACCGGCGGGACCGGGTATCTGAATTTGGCCCGCCCCATTCCGACGGATTCGAAAAACTATATAGAACTTTGCACGAGGACAGACACTCCGAAAATTTGAACATAACCCGTGATCCATGATCAAGTAGATCAACAGCTCAACCACTCAAATCAAATGGGTTTTGATCAAATCAACAATTTTTAATCAAATCCCATGTTTAGAAAAAGAATTGAAAAGAAAAGAAAAAACTAAACCCGAAAATAGAGAATTGGGTGACACTTCAAACAGTTCAGCCAAGCAGATCAACAACCGGTTGAAAACATTGCTATCAAGTGGATACGGATTTATTGGATAAGCCAAACTACATTGGGTTCTTCACTATGAAATCTTATGGTTCGTTCTGAGGCCGAATTTGATCTCACAAAAGTGTGTTTACACAGTCCCATTTACAACCGTGCATTGAGAATATCTATGAGGACAGTCTTTTGAGGATCAAATCCTAATTTTTTTTTGTGAAGGGATCACATCCTAATTCGTCTTACCCATATTCTGGCCGTTTCCATAATGTACCAAGTGTTTATTAATCGGGTTTTTTACAAAATAAATAAGGCATTATAGCAGATAAGGGCAACTTTTGGGCCCTAATATCAATAAAAGTATTATTTAAAAAGAAATTCAAAAATAGGTTAACTTTTTAAAAATAATATCAATTAAGGGCAAAAACATTATTCATCTTCTTCCTCTTGCAATCCATTCATCCACGCCGTTGTCCACTGTCGCCTCCGACAATGCTTCCGCCTACCTCCACCTTCGCCTCAAGCAAAGCTATCAGAGGCGGGCGGAGGCAGAGGTGGCGGTGGCGGCACTGGTGGTCATTCCTCAGCCCAACGCTGCCACCTCCGCCCACCTTTGCCTCCGCCTTTGACAACATTGCCGGAGGTGGGTGGAGGCAGAGGCAGCGGCAACGCTGGTGGGCGGAGGTGGCAGTATTGGATAGAGGAATGACCACTAGTGCCGTTGCCGGAGGCGGGCAACGATGGTGCTGATGAATGGATTGCAAGAGGAATAAGATGAACAACGTTTTTGCCCTTAATTGATATTATTTTTAAAAAGTTAACTTATTTTTGAATTTTTTATTGATATTAGGGCCCTAAAGTTGCCCTTATCTGTTATAAACTTAGTTTTAATAAATAACAGATTCAATGATGTTTTGAATTTGATCGATTTTCAAAAATAAAAAAAGGGTAAAATATAAAAACCTCCTTGAGGTTTTTGACAATCATAAATCTCTCCTCAATTTCACGTTAACACAAACTTCCCCTAAACTTTTGGAAAACTCGACACAAATCTCCCTTCCATCATTGACTTAGACAAAAAAGTTCCACCGATGCATTATTTTTTCATAATATCCATTTTACCCTTTTATTTTACATAAAATTTGATAAAAATAATTCTAAAAGAAACTTTACTTTCTCCTCTTTCAATCCCCCACCCCAAAAATCCATCAACTCAAGAACTGGAAGAAGCATTTAGCCATTGTAAACTTCATTGTAATAGAAAGTGGGCTAAGGATGAGAATGGCGGTATTTCGAGTCTAATCTGTCAAGCCAACTGTCCCATTCTGCCACATTGGAACATGGGTGACTTCGAGGAAGAAAACACTCTCGTCTTCCTTTCCTGCATCGACATCGTTTGTGTTAACAATCATGAGCAAATAAGGTTCGGATGAAAAAGTTAACTTAGGGCTTCTTTTAGAAGAGAAGACACGATATTGTTTAGGTCTATCAAATTGGTGATCTTCAAAAAGAGAGAAAACATTAAGTTTCTATTTATCTTGATTCCTGGATCCTATTCTTCTTCCATTACATTCACTTAAATTTGATGTTTACAAACAATATCAAACTCATATTTGAGGATCCAATGTATTCTATCGTCACAAGAATATTTTAAAGGATTATGGTAAGATAACCTTCCAGTCAGCAGTTTTATCTTGATTGTATATGGTTTTATCGAATTCATTGCCAATCATCTAACTAGCCACATATTTCCTATATGTGCAATTATCAAGTGGAAGGGTGTGGTTTGTTAGATAGATCAAAGGATTTAAATTGCCACCGCTAAAATTAGAGACATTGGTAGGTGACCCATGAGCGTAGCAACCATGATTCTGAAATTTGGAGAAGGTCTGAATATTGAAGCCAAAGGGTTTGTCATTGAGGAGACAAGGTTCAAAGGAACAAATATTTTAAGACCATAATTTATATGTTGGTCAAACACTCTGAGCTGCTAATTTAACAGAAACTGGTGTCAAGTTACTACAATTTCTCCATGGATGTCTCAGGTGAGTTGAAACTGAAATGGGAAAGCAATGTTCATTATTGGATAGGTGTGAGTCCTGTTTCAGCTATTTAAGCCACCCTCACCTCTAATATATATATATATATATATATATATATATATATATATATATTAGATTTGCGTTCTTACTTTCGTATTCTTCAAACTACTTATGGATAATTATTGCAAGCATAGTACATTTAACATCAATTATCAATGACCATCGTCCGGTTAATCTCCATCCTTTAGGGCTGCATTTGGTTGAGGTGTAAATCGTGATTGAGTGCAAAATTTAGTTTTAAATTACAATTTGTGTTCCTATTTGATATAAAATTTATATTCTTTTGTCTATTTTGCAAGGTTTAAAAATCCTGATATACATGGCATAAACTTGCATATTGGATGTTTCAAAGACAAACAACTCTTTTTTTTTTTTCTTTCAAAATTTATAAGGTTTTGGTCTTAGGCCTAGGCCTAGATGTGTAGCTACCCGCTTATCAAACCCCTAGCCCTAATAAGGACCTTTACTTGGCATATCTGTACCTCAAAGATTAAGACGGGAGCACATCCTATTAATACTTTGAACTTTGCATTTTTGCATTTACTTTATATCCCAAAACCACTTTCCACCTACCTCATTTATTTCTCATATAAAATGAGAACCACATCATCTTACTCCTAAATAGAACCTTCCTCCTACCTCCATCCTATTTTATTTAAAGTAGAGGCAACTTCATTACTTTCTATTTTTTCTCACAGAAATTAATGACAGTCAAATAGACAAGTCTGAAACAAAAGTAAATCAGAATTTACACTCAGCCTTTTATATGATATGTCTGATGAAGAGGAAAATGTCATTGATAGCATTCAACACAATAAGTATTTTACAAAAATTAGATATATAGCCTCTTTTAACAGTTTTGATGACATTTTAAAATATTTGAATTTTACTTTATAGGAAATATAAGAGAAATTTGGGATTTTGGACTTCCTACTGAAGTCCTAGAAAGTGGAGTACCCTTCTCTCTTACCTCCGGCATATCCAACCACTACTTGAATAAGGTTGGTGGCTCTTGGTAAACGAGGTGAGGCCTCAACAACATACCCAAGACTTGTCTTGAGGTATATGGGCAGCCCGACCCAACTGAGGTTCCCTTACACCCCTTAGGAGCCTATAGAAACAAACCCAAACCCTTGCATGTAGAGCCCTAGCAACTACCCTTAGGAGTCTCAACTAGGCATTTTAGCACATTGGTAGGTATCTGCATTTGCCTTTTACTTGCACTTAGTTTTTGTTGTCTAGCATCTTTCTTTTTGTTGCATTTGTATTCTTGTTTTTGTCATACTTAAGCAAGCAGGTAGGAGCAATTGCAGGCCCACTCAGGTACAATTCTTCTTTTTCTTTCAAATAAAATCCTACACAACCCAAAACCATGATTACAACCCAAGGTCAACCTAACCCAAGTATGGACTTCTCACAATACCTAAGGGTTATTGAATAGATGTACCAGAACCATATGGAAAAATTGCAAATTCAAATAGATCTGTTCAAGAGTAAAGTCAAATAGCTTCGACCCAATGATCAGGCCCAACCCAACCAAGGGAAATGCATTTAGACCCAACCATCGTGGGCCACATCTATGCTAGTCCAACCCAACCAAGGGCTATACAACCAAGCTCGCACTTCATGGTCCCCATGCTTCCCAATTCAGCTCAATCAAGGGCAAATCACTTAATCCCAACCATCATAGACCACATCTATGCCAATTCAACCAAACCAGGGTCAAATCACTCAAGCCCAACCATCATGGGCCACATCTATGCCAGTCCAGTTCAACCAAGTGTAGTACAATCAAAGCCAACCATTGTGGGCCACATCTATGCCAGTTCAGCCCAACCAGGGGCAAAATACACAAGCTCAACCATCATGGACCCCAGCTCAGCCCAATCAAGGGCAATACAGTCAAACTCAACTTTCTCAAACCCCATCAATGCTAATTCAGCCCATTTAAGGCCATCCAAGGCAAGCCCAGCCATCACAAGCCACAATTCCAATGCAACCCATCCAAGGGTATTCTTGTCCAACCCATCCCTCACCAATGCCAGTCCAGTCAAGCCAAACCCAGTTCAATAAAGCCCAAGTCCCAATACAAGGGGCAACAATAGCCCAACCAATCCAGACCCAAACACCCTGGTCCTTTACTCCAACACATCCACTAACCCAAAATTCCATGCAAGGGGCAACCTTCTTACTTGTGACCCCAATCGACACAGGGTTGGACCAACAATTACACTGCATAGAGCAAAGGCTAAGCAAGTTGCAAGGCAACAACCATGGCTTAGCAGACCTTGACTTGACTACTGGACATAGGCTACCTCCAGGATTTAAGTGGCCTGACATGGACAAATATTATGGGACAGGATGCCCAAGGGCCCACATCAGAATGTATCAACAAATACTAAGGCCCATGGGCTTAACTGATGAGATTCTAGTCCAATCATTCTTAAGGAGCCTAACTGGAGATGTTGCAACTTGGTTAATGAACACCAACCCTAACCTAGTGAAGACTTGGCCAAGTCTAGTTGATACATTTGTCAACCACTTCTTGTATAACACAAGCATCCTATTGTCAAGGCGTAAACTAGAATTGGTCAAGTAGGGGCCAGAAGAATCATTCACAAACTTCATAACTATGTGAAGGGCCCAAGCAACACAGGTCCTTAAGAGGCCTAGTGAGGAGGACCAAATTTTAATGGTCTTAAAGAGCTTGAATAAAGAATATGCTAGCAGGTTGATTCTGACTCATCATCCTACTTTTCAAGCTTTAGTTTGTGCAGGTTGCCAAGTGGAAGACTCTCTAATAACCGGTAATGCATCCACCATTGAGGTATCACCAACAATTGGCATCTCATCTAACAATGAGTAGATCATAGATGCCGAGTCATTAGAAATCGAGGTGGACCAACTAGGGAGTGAGCTTTGAACTCAAGCAACAATCTATAGTGCATCACCTCCTAATAATCAACATCAATAAGCAATCTATGAGAATAAGTCGATCCAAGCTCTAGAAGACCAACATCAAATTGATCCTCAAGGCCCAACAAAGCTGCAACAAGCCTTACCAATTCATCAAGTCAGTACCATGCAACAAAAAAGCCAACAATTTGATCCCACCAAGTACATCAAGCCCATCCAATCAGTGGAAGTTGTATCAAAGGCTAAAGAAGACAAGGCTTTTGATCCAACCAACTCATCAAGCCGATTCAAATCACAGATGTTGAGTCGTTAGAAATCGAGGTGGACCAACTAGAAAGTAAGCTTCAAATTCAAGCAGTGATGTATAGTGCACCATCTCCAAACAGAAAACCTCAACAAACAATCTATGAGGATAAGTCGACCCAAGCGTTAGAAGACGAGCATCAAGTCAATCTTCAAGGCCCAACAAAAGAGCAACAAGCCTTACCAAGTCATCAAGTCAGCATCATGCAGCAAAAGAGTCAACCATTTGATCCCACCAAGTACATTAGGCCTATCCAGTCTATGAAGGTGTTATCAATAACCAAGGAAGATGAGGCTTTTGATCCGACAAAAATCATCAAGCCGATTCAAAGTTCAAGAAAAGAACCACCCAAAATGGTAACGCACATTATCATTGTGATGTAGCAAAAAACTAAAGAAAATCAACCGTTTGATCCAACTCAATTCATCAAGCCCATACAGCAGACAGACATCAATGAACCAGTTCAAAAAGAACATAATGTGCAATCTGACCAACTAGACTTAGAACAAGGTTCTATTGCTTCAATTCAAGTGATTCCCATAAACTAGAGGCAAGAAAATCTCAGTATAGGTCTAGACCAAGGGTAAAGTTCTACCCTAAAATCTCAGCAGGCCACCTATAAATTTGGTATAGGAGATCAACATGGTATGAAGCAAGACATAGACATATGGCATGGTACACGAAAATTGGAGCAAGACTCAAATTGGGTCGATCAAGACCTTATCACTAAATCAGAAGGCCGTCATGATGCATGGAAAGAAAAGCTAGAATTGAAGCAAGCTGACCTAGAGCCCATCTCAAACACAGACGCAGAAGACTGGCATGACACAGGGTAGGTAAACCAAGAGCCTTAACAGAACAATCCAAAGCCTAGCCTCGTCATAAAAATAAAAGATTAGCAGAGCAAAAGACAAGGCAAGAGAAGTCAAAATTGGGTTAACCAAAACCCCACCATTGGCACATAATTAAAAGGCAGGAAATACCAAGAACAAGTTAACCATGGCCTTGATCAGCCTCACTTGGGGTTAACTGGCAACCTAAGTCCAGAGATGCAACATGGAACCCATCATGCAGAATGGGCTAGCCATGACCTGGATCAGTCTGATCTTGAGGCCATCTATGACTCAAATGGAGAAGAAATTACCCTAGATATCCTACAAGAAATTAAGCAAATCAAGATTCTCCTAGACTGGACTAATTCAGACCTTGTCATTAACCCAGACATCAGGGTATAACTCTTGGATCACCAACAAGGTATGCCTCTCAAACCTCCTGACCCACCATGAATGACACCCAAGTCCATCTTTGATCAAGGTCTGAGTCTTAGGCCTCAAGACTCCCTACAACTACCTGAGCAAGGGTGCCTGCTTCCTAACCCAACTACAAGCAATTTGAACATTGATGCACCATGGGCTAGTCTTAGCATCGTTTTTCAAAAAGAAAACAAAAAAATCAAATATTTTCTTAAAAACCAAAAAAAATAAAAAAGTTTCATAATACAAAAAAAAATAAAAAATTCCAAAATCCAAAAATAAAAAATAAAAAAAATCTCAAAAACCAAAAGAAATCAAAAACTTCAAAAATCCAAAAGAATTTTCATTCATCTATTTCCAAAAAAAAGAAGTTGGGATTTTATTGTCTCTAGAAGCAAGGTTTCAGCAAAGGAATTCATTAGCAATGAAGCACATTGACCTATTGACATGCAAAGCTAAACTGCATACTCGAGAAATGTTGAAGTCTATGGCCACCTACCAAAGAAAGTTGGCCAAGTGTTGGAATCATAGAAAGAACAAAAGCACAATATTATTGATCATCGTCAACACACTCATCATCAGCACTTGGCATATCATCAATCATTAGTCCAAGTCCACAAATGGCAAGTCACTAGCATGACAAGGCACCATGATCCGCATCATGCTAGGACATCTAATCAGAATGATAGATCAACATCGTGAGATCCTCAACATGACAAGTCAGCCTATCAACTCTTAGTGCAATTCCTCAACATGACATATCAAGATAGTAATATCCAGCAAGTGCCAAGCATGTCATCAATTCAGGTATAAATAGACTTCCAAAGCTCAAAGTGCCTAGAAAAAAAATGAAAAAAAAAAGAAAAAATAAGCAAAATAAGTAAAAAAAATGGAAGATGTCATTTCCATCTCTTCCCAACTCTTTCGAGTCTAGGGGCAAAGTAGCTGATTAAGGTTCACCAAAAGAAAGGCCACCTTTGGTCGATTGTCACTCCACTATGCCTCTTATGTTCAGACATTCACCACTTTGCGACCCATGAACGAACCTAAGCCCTTCCTTCTTGAACCATGAAATTTGACCCCTAAACCCTTTCCTAAAGTGGATAATTTACCTTCTCAATCTCTTTAAATAGCATGGAAAAAAAATCAAGTGAGACAAGGATTCTTTGAATTAACCCCCTATGTCTTAGGCAATGGGCAATGAAAGCCCTGTGGGATCCACAAAAGAGGAGGCCATCTTTGGCCCAACACTTACCCTGAGCCACCCATGATCACGTCATAATCCCTTGCAAGCCACTTTGGACCTAGCCTTTCCTTTCGAAAACCTCAACCTTTTTCAAAAAAAAAAGAAAAGAAAAACCCAAAAATATTCAAAAAAAATTTCCTTTTTACCTCCCCTAGGGTCCTTTTGAGGAATACCCACCCACCTCCAACCAAACTTGGGCAATATGGTCATGAGAACAAAAGTTTAGATTTGACAAAAATTACATGAAGAAAGCAAAAAAAAAAAGAAAAAAAAAAACAAAGAAAGAAAAGAGAAACCCCAGGACAAGTTAAGTCAAAGATGCAATATATCATGTATCCCAACTATCTTGTTACTTAAGTGAGGTGTTACAGTGCACTCATAACCCCTCAATAGCACCCTAGATGCCACTTTCAGTTTGAGCCTTTTATCCATTCCTTTCATCACCCAAGCCCTAAGCCACATTTTGTCCTAAGGAAAAGTCCTCCTCGGTCCCCTTGGCAATGAAAGCTTTAAGTCAAAGGAAATATGTGGTACAACTCTGAGACACTCCCTTGCTCAAAGAAAGAAAAATTGCTCTACACCCCACTATCCTTTTCACTAGCCTACTTACCATCAAAGCAACCTTATATCCTCCATCTATAAGCCTTTTTATCCCTCCCTTTTCTAACCTAACTACCAAACCATGTTTTGCCCCAAACAAAGTCCTCTCTAAATCTTAAGAGTCTTCTAAGCACCTATTGTCAAAATCAACTTCCCCCGGAACTACGCTAGCTTGATCCCACATTGGGTACGTAGGCATCCTAGACTCTTGTTCTAGATGAAGCTATTCCAAAGGAAGGAAATCTCCCTAGCCTACTGAGTTGAAAACCCAGAAGGGAAACTCAGGCAAAAGATAGGGCACAAAAAAAGGAGATATAAGCCTACTAGATGAAAACTTGAAAGGGCATGAGGCACAAAATAATAAACAGCATGAGCAATGAGGTCCATATCCCTCCAAGATGAGCTTACAAAGAATACGCTATCCAAAATCGAGGAAATCGTGAATGACTAATCTCGCGACAAGGCCTAGACCTAGGCAGATCTAGGTAATATGTATATCTTAAGGGAATGGTTAAGCTTCTAAGCCAGTGGTTCAAATTAAGTTCAAATTAATTCTTTATGTGCAACGTGCTAATAACAGTTCAATAACTCAAGCAATGTTTCTAAGGCAAAAAGGTCCCAACAACAAAAAAAGTGTTTCCACCAAGACATGCATTCACATTTATCAAAACAAAAAAAGAAGTGTTCTTAGCATCTCATATAGTTCATCACCACCATCTACTCCATCATACATCTCCAAGGCATATCAGCTACAACCATCAAGCATCAACACAAGTAAGCCAAACATCTTCTCACTTCTATTATCTCATCTTTATATTAGCATTAATAGCACCACAATCATTTCTTTGCATCCATTACGGGAGCCCTGAGTCCCATACGCCCCAAATCTTCATATTAGGTGGCTGACCCAACTCCCAACATCAAAGCACATGTTGGACTTTAAAGCCAAATGCCCAAAGAGCCATGTATATTGACTTGCCCATGTCAAACATGCTTGGCTCAGGTGTGAGAACTTGCTGGATGTCTTTCAGTTATGCTTAGCAAGGAAATACGATGGAATGACTTTCCCTCACTCAACATTTTTCTACAAAAAAGATTTTCTCAGTGACAAAGGTCTTCTTTCCTTTTTCATCATCTATTTATCAAATCATGTATCCCGAAAAATCTCAAGGAATTGGCCAACGAGAGATTTCGCAATTCCTCTGTTGCAGGGGCGACCGTAGTCCTAGACAGCCACACAAACGTTGTAGGTGAGAGATTTCATTTCAAAAACCCCTTCGGGAAGATCCGGGGATTGGCCTGTGTACGGCAATCCTTCTGTCAATAACCGAACGAGTGCTAGATAGCTATGGGAGCATACCATAGGAGGAGATCCTAGGGGCATCATTTTCAATAAAAAACAATCATCTTCTTTCAATCATCAACACTTTTGTCGTGAAAAAGTTTTTCAAGCATTACTCTTTTGAACAGGATAGTCATTCCATCACATTTCTACGCAAAAATGGTTTGTCTCCTCAAGTTTTGTTGTTTGGATTATCATCCTCCAACAAAGAGGGGCAATCTGTAGACACCCCATTTTTGCGTTCTTTAGTCTTTTTGCAACACTTTGAGCTTCAAGCATGCTTTAGCTAACCTTGCGGTCAACTTGGGGGTATTTTTGGAATTTTACAAAAGTTAGGGCCTCAAGGATCCAAAATGATAGGTACGTAGAGACCGAAAAACCAAACCCAATGACACCAATATCACCCAAATACGACATTTTTTACCCCTTTATCTTTAGACTCAAAGCCGGAACTGATTCCAATCGTCCGATCGGAGTCATTTTGATCCTAATATTCATTTCACACCAAATCCAAGACCATAGGTACGTAGAGCCCAAAAATCCAAATCCAACAACACTAAGATCACCTGAGTCCAACATCACTTACCCCATCATCCTAAGACCCAAAGCCGGAACTGATTTCGATCATCCGATCGAAGTCATTTTAATCCTAATCCTCATTCACATAAAATCCAAAATCCAAGACCATAGTTACGTAGAGCCCAAAAATCCAAATCCAACGACACCAAGATCACCCGAATCCGCCACTGCTTACCCTTCATCTTAAGACTCGAAACCGGAACCAATTCCTATCATCCGATCGGGATCATCTCTGATCCTAAATCCTAACCCCATAAAATCTGAAATCTAACCTTACAGATGGATAGAGCTCGAAATTCCGAGTCCAACAGTACCAAGACCGTCTATTCCGATGCCGTTAGCCCCTTCATCTTGAGACCCAAAGCTAGACTCGATCTGGGTCCTCCGTTTACAATCCTCTTCACAATAACTTCAAACCTAGGGCATTCCACGACCCAAACTTCCCCTCATCCTCTAGAAACATCTTGAAAATCTAAGATTTGACCAGTTATGGCTTCCAATCAATCAAGCTAATCACCTAAATTTGGAATGTCCAGTTTAGGTAAATTGGTGAAATCTTTCACTCTTTGTCTTGATTGATTGAGAGAATCCCTCACAAAGATGTCTTGACAACCCATTCTCTCAATCAATTTTCCTCCAAAAACCATTCAAACATTAGCCATTGATTTCATTTATCTTCCATCTCAGCCCTCCATTCTTCTCTCAAAAAATCTATAAATACCACCCCTTTCTCACATCCAAAACACACAAAAAAGCCTAGAGATCCTAAATTCACTAGTGTAGAGAATACCCCCTTCACGTCCCAAGCAAAGCCAAGCTCCCCTAACCCCTGTCCTACACACTTTCTCCACCATCTCTCATGTTCCTAGAGTCTCCCCATATCAGTGTTTCAGTCTAAGAGCTCCCCAAGTCGTGTATACATCGAAGAGACGAAGTTGAAAGCATTCTTGAAGCGACAACACTGCAACAGGAATTTCCAGACAAACAACAATGTTTTCTCCCACATTGGGCCACATTCCAATACTCCAAAAGCACTCCAGATCCTTTTCACAACAAGTCGGAAGTTGAGAATTGGCCGTGAGTTCATTCAAATAGGAGAAAAGCTTAGAATTTGCTTGAGGGGATGCTGAAAAACAGTTGACAAAAATTTTCTTAAGTCATTTGGAACATATACTCCTTATCTTTGTCCTTTTAAAATGTTTTCAAGTCAATATGTTTTTCATGGCACAAGAGGTGCTCAAGGGGGTGCATTCGAAGAGATTACCTTTGTTTAAATCTTTGGTTCCAAAGTTAAAAATTGTTGAACATATGGCTAAGGAATAATGTCTATCCTCGGTGGGAAAAGTTTTTGAGGTATGTTTGTTGTTGTTTTTTTTGTAACATCTTTATTTGGTTCATATTTTTAAAATCAGAAATGTTTTTTAGAATTAGCCTAGCAGCCATCCAATGATGAATATCATTTTTAGGTCTTAAGTGCTTACTTTTACCTTGCATGAGCATTCCTATGTTCTATTCATTTAATTTATCCAAAAACAATCATTCAGCACTTTATTTTAAAATTAACTTTTTTTTCATGCATTAAAGTCATTGAGAGAGTTACATGTTTAGGAAATGTTCAGCATTGTTTTAGAAAGTAAAATTAGAGCAAAAAAGTTGTCATCCATGTTTTTAACAAAAGGTAGTTTTTTTTCTGTTAGCTTTCCATGTCTTAATAGAGTGTCTCATTTTAATCATCATTTTTAGTTTATTGGTTGTTTAGTGGTCAATTAGATTCTTGACTCTTCTTACGTAGTTCAACTCATCTCTTGTTTACTAGTTTACACAATTATTGTTATTATTTTTCTTTTTTTTTTTGTGTTGCAATTCAGCTTATCCCTTAGCTAGTCTATTACTTCTCTAGCTTTCTTTTCATGTTGCTTTGTGTTAATGTTTCACTTAATTTTGTACTCCTTTTATTATGTCCAATGAATGTGTATTTATTAATTAAGGCCCAAAATTGTTAAATTTCCCTTGAAACTTTGGTGAAGTAGAGGCCGGTTTAACTGGGCGAGTGAGGGGTGCCTAATACCTTCTCGCACTGTACCTTGGTTCCCAGACCCAAAGAATCTCATCCCCATTGGGTAACGAGTCACCAAGAAAAGCAAAATGTTTTTTCTTGAAAAATCCCGGGTTTTCCTAAATTCCCAATTCAAAAAATTTAGGTGGCGACTCCAAACTCCATATCCATTTTATCTATTCCTCCCTCCGAGTCGGGTAGCCACACTTACATTTACATATAACCCAAAATGGAATAAAATAAAGAGATTTGTAGAGCTCATATCTGGGCAAAAAATATAAGAAAGACCAGATATTGTTGCTCATATCTTCAAGATAAAATTGGACCAAATGTTGAGAGATTTGAAGAAGAATTTAATACGTTTGGAAAGAGTCATTGCAGGTATTACAATTATTCAGTAATTCTATTCATATATATTTAAATTATATAATTTTAGTAAGTATAATATTTTGTTATTTCTTATTTTCGCAGCAATTTATACCATTGAATTTCAAAAACATGGGTTCCTGCATACACATATTCTGTTATTCTTACACCAAGATGACAAACTTTCAACACCAACAGAAGTTGGTAAAATTATTTCAATTGAGCTTCCAAATAAGGATAAAGATCACGAGGCACATGAAACAGTGGTCCTGCATATGGTTCATGGTCCATGTGGAGAATTAAACCCAAATGCTCATTGCATGATTAATGAAAAATGCTCTAAGCATTATCTTAAATAATTTTGTAATGAGACAACATTTGATGGAAATGATTATCCTATATATAGGGGAAGAAATAATGGATGTATTGCAATGAAGAATGGCCATATTTTGGATAACCGATAGATTATTCTATACAATATTAATTTACTTTATCAGTTTCGAACACATATCAATGTTGCATTATGCAATCATTAAGATCTATTAAGTACTTATCTAAGTACCTTAATAAGAGACAAGATGCAGAAGATAATCACTATGAAATTCGTGAGGTAAGAGAAGTTGATGAGATCAAAACTTATTTGGATTGTCACTATATTTTAGCGTCGAAAGATTGTTTGAGAATATTTATGTTTGATATTCAATTCTGATTCCCAAGTGTTGAAAGATTATTATTTCATCTCCCTAATGAGCAAACTATTACCTTTAAGGATAATGACAATTTAGTCAGGGTTTTGAAAATGTCCAATTTGTAGCACACTAAGTTTACTCAATGGATGTATGCAAATAGTATATATGATGATGCAAGGGAGTTGGCATACACTGATTTTCCTACAAAGTGGGTGTCGAATCAATAAAACAAATTTTGGACCAAAAGGAAGTCAGGTAAATCAACAAAACAAAATCTACTATGTACACCCAACTTCAAGTGACGATTTTATTTTAGAATGTTTTTAAATATTGTAAGATGTCCTAAGAGTTTTGAGGAAATTAGAACAGTGAATGGAATCGTCTACTCTACCTTTAAGTCAACATGATTAGCGCTTTAATTATTAGATGATGACTATGAGAGGCATGAAACTATTGAACAAGGAGTTGTGATCTACTAATCAACAATTACAAGAAATATTTGTTACAATTCTTTTATTTTGTGAGGTTTTAGACCCTAATGAGTTATGGAATAAGCATTAGGAATTGTTTTTAGACGATATATTACATTGTCAAAGAAGAATATTAGAAGACAACTCAATTAATCTGTCAGATGAGCAATTAAGGAACTATTCATTATATGAAATGGAAAAAAGTATTAAACAAGTGTAATAGTTTTCTTAGAGATTTTCCAATACTTCAATTTCCAAATTTGTCATTCCAAACTCAAGTTGAAAATAAACTAATTCGAGATGAAATGAGTTATGATGTAATTTATCAAGAATTACACACGTATCTATTGAATGTGGAACAAAAAATTGTATTTAAAGCAATCTTACAAACAATTCATACAAATTTTGGAGGATTATTTTTTGTGCATGGAAATAGAGGTGTGGGAAAAAATTATCCTTAGAAAGCAATAGTTGCACAATTAAGGTCTGAACAAAGGATTGTGTTAGTGTGTGTCTCATCGGGAATTGCAGCGCTTTTACTACTTGGAGGAAGAACTGTTCATTCAAGATTTAAGATTCCCCTTGAAAATGGGGACAACACATGTCCGATTACACGAAAATCACGTCTCACTGAATTGATCCAAGTTACTGATTTAATATTTGGGATGAAGCTCCAATGACTCACAGAAATGCATTTGAGGTTGTAAATAGAACTTTCAAAGATATTATGCGTTTAAAGGATCTGTGTTGTTTTGAAAAGGTTTTTGGAGGAAAAACCCATTCTTTTTAGATGAGATTTTAGACAAATTTTGTTGGTTGTTAATAAGAGAACACAGAAAGCAATTGTTTCATCAGCGATTAATAAATTATATCTTTGGTATCAATGTGTTGTTTTTCACTTAACTATAAATATGAGGCTTCAAATTAGACACTTAGAGGATTCGCCTACAAATTCTTTAAATGAATTTTGTAAGTGGATATTAGATCTTGGAGATAATAAATTGCCTGCATTATCTTTGGATGACCAACACGAACCAAATCGGATAAAAATACCAAAAGAATTTTTGATACCTTTAGGGAAAATCTTATTAAGGATATTGTGTCAGTAGTATATCCTGATTTGGATTGTAGATATATAAACCATAATTATTTAACTAAAAGAACAATTTTGGTACCTACAAATGACAAAGTGATATATCTACATATTTAAGTGCATATACAATAAGTCCTATCTTTGAATCAATTGAGAATCAAGATATTTTATTCCCCGCGGAGTTCTTAAATACATTGAAATTTTCTAGAATTCCAAATCATAAACTGAAATTAAAAGTTGGAATTCTAATCGTTCTTCTACGAAATCAGAACCAAAGTGATGGGTTATGCAATGGAATAAGGCCAATTGTTACTCAATTAGCAAGATGAGTAATTAAAGCTGAAATAATAACAGGAAATATTGTGGATAAAAAGGTTTTCACTCCAATGATAGTGATAACGCCAACTGAATTGAATTGGCAATTTCTTCTTAGACGAAAGCAATTTTCTATGAAGGTCTGTTTTACAATAACAATAAAAAAAAGTCAAGGGTAAACTTTGAATTATGTTGGAATTTACTTGTCGTGACCTGCATTTACTCATGGACAATTATATGTGGCAATCGCCCGTGTAACATCAAAAGATGATTTAAGAATTTTGATTGAAAATAAGGACAACGAATCAAAAAGACATACACAAAGCATTGCATATCATGAAGTTTTCATTAATTTGTATTCAGGTATATTGATTATTAATAGTTATTTCTTAATATTTTTTATATATTTTGTGCCTAATAAATTTATCAAATTAATGAATAGGTGAATGACAATATGTCTTCAAGAGATTATTAGTATCTTAATGAAATAAAATCAAAATCTGATTCTTTGAAGAATAATATACGATTGTCACCCTTATGGAAGGCATTGGATTTTAAAAATAATGATGAACTACGAAGTTTGAACATGTTATTAATTGATAAAAATGTAAGTATACATATTATACTATATTTTCATTAACTTTAAAATGATTAATATATTTTTATTTGTTTAGTTATTTTGTAGGGAGAACAAATACTTGTTGTTATATGGAACAATTTGTTTTATAAATTTAAGAAATTGTTGTGTAAGGGTTCTTTATATATTTTTAAAACTTTTAATATTGTTCAAAGTAAAAGGTCTTACAGAGCTGTGAAACGTACATTTGTCATATATTTTAAGTGGGATATTCTGGTTGAACCGGTTACTGAAAAATTGCAAAAATTCTAAAACATATATTTGATTTCATTGATTTTAATAACATCAACATAAATGAAGATAATAGATATCTTATTGGTTAGTAAATTTTTAACATTTTTTTTACTTATATATATGTACATATTTATTAATATATTAACTTTATATATGATAATGTTGTAGACGTAATTAGTAAATTACATGACATATCTGGTGAAGAATCTATTCATAAACAAAATGGATAAACAGTGAAACAGAAGAGTATTGCTTTGAAAAATAACAGATAATATTCAACTCCTTATCTATTGTTATTAAAATTACTAATATTGAATTAAATAATTACAGGGAAAAATGTATCAGGATCTCTTAATGTGGTAACACAGGGAGTTTAATTGGGAAAAATTTAATTAGAAATATATCAATTGCAAATATTCTAGTTGTCACTTCAATAATGGTAAAGAAATTTCAAGGTAAATTTATTCAGTCTCTTAAATTTTTTTCTTTATCATTATAATTTTTATTATAATATTGAATGTTAGATATTTTTATAGGTGTTACGTATCTTTCATCAACAAATGCAATAAAATTATATATAAATTTGGAAAATGAATGTGTCACTAATTTCTTAACATTGTATGATTTGTATATATTGTAAAATAAATTTATTATATTTGTTGTTCAAATTAGCTTATCATTTTGAAAATTTTTTGAACTATTTCATAGTATTGAACTAAGTTCATTGTCAACAATTGAAGAAATAAATACAGCTGAGAATTATTCTTTACCATTAAAGGAGATAATTTTAAAAAATAAGATGAACATTTTAATATTATTTGAATTAAAGATAAATAATACATTTAAGATTTGTACGAATGTTTAATAACATTAATTAATTAGAACTTATAATTATTTATTATGTTATTTATTAATATATGATATTTATTGTCATTGGGCATTATTTATACTTACAAAGTATCCATAAACAAAGTTTTATGCGAATGTGATTGATATTATGTTGCATGTACTAAATGTATAAATAAATTACAAGACTCTAAATCGCATTGTAGCAAGTGTAATATTGATGTTCCAGATCCTGAAGCAAGGTAAGTATTTAAATTTGTAAATATAATAATATATTTTTTAAATGTTATTTCTTTTAATTTATTAGATTGGGGATCGAGGTGGAGGCGAAATATGACACAGGTGTTGCTACATTTGTTCTATTTAATAAAGAAGCTGAATTTTTAATCAAATATCCAGTAGCAAATTTGATTGATGTTTCAATTAAGGTATTATTTTTTCATTTTTTTAGGTTCGATATTATCATATCACATAATATTTATTATAATTCCAATTTATTACAAGAAAATGGGAATGAATTATTATCTGCAATTTTTGATGGAGTGATTGAATCGACTGTTGTACTTCAAATCAAAATTTCCTCATTTGATTTGCAATATCAAAATGCAGACCTTACAATTTTCAAAGTTTTTGTATTTGACAGTAATGTTGAAATGAAACATAGTACAAGTAAATCTTCGATTACTGGATCAACTACTACAATTGAAAGTCCTCCGAGAAAAAAAAAATATGTGGGATTAAATTCTGAGATAAGATCTTATATGTTATTAATATTACATAAAAACACAACTTTTACATTTTAACGGAATATTAATATATTACTTACCTATTGTAACTAGGATATTGGAAACAATCAAAACTTTGAAAGTGCGGAGAATTGATCGTTATGTTAGATTGCGAATGAATTTGAAAATTATTTTTATTATATATATTGAACTTTCCCGTACTTAGTATGGGGTCATTCACTAGTTTAATTATTGTTTTAAATTATTAAAAAAAAATATTCGTTAGAATTTTTATCAATCACGATACTTGGAATATAACAATTACTTTAAAATATTTTTTATGTAAACTAATTAATACAAATAATAAACCCGACAAAAATTTAAAATCTAATTAAGTTTCATTTAAAAATAACATAATCTAATTAACTTAAATTAATAAATTATATTAATTAACTTAATCAATTGAAATCTGTAATCATACATTTCATATGTCCCATTTAAAAAATAATATATATTATTTAATTTTTATTTAAAAAATCGATTCTTTAAAAAATAAAATTTAATATAAATCTATCTATCTATACCTAGGCCTCTTATTCACTCTCTCTATATTTAACTATCTATCTATCTCATTCACTCTCTCTCTTTCCTCCCCTAGGTGTCATGGGAGCAAAGGAGTCCTCCATCATCCAAATACCAATCATCGAAATCACAGTGATTTAGATTTTTTATGAAGATTGTTATGTCTATCTTGAAAACTTTGCAAAACTTTCCCCTCTTCCTTCATTTTTTTCCTTACATGTTTCTTCCATACTCACGTTAATTGGAAAAGTTTTTCTTCCCTTCTTCTTTTTTCACTAGACCCATCCCTACTTTCACATTCGACACCTTTCTTGGATCGACTTTTGGTGGAGATACCGAAGTTTCGCTCCTTGAAAGTTCTACTGAAACCATCTTTCTCTATTTTGGAGAAAGATCCATGTTAAGGAAATTGCAATTGTGATTGCAACCCTTGTTTTGGAGAAACAACCATTTTTTATTGGTTGTTAGAGAGTTCTAACAACAAATTCTTCCCTTGTTTTGGACACAAATTGCAATTGGTATTGTGTAGTGAAAGAGGTTGAAAGATTAAACTTGGCAAGTTCTACTAAGACCTTATTTCACATTGTGATTGCTTAGCTCCTATTTAGAGGGTGCCATTTTGCTGGTTTTGGAGATTTGCACAACCTCTAATCACTATTGCAGGTATGTTGTTAGTTTTAATTCATTTTAATGTTTAATCATTCCTTGATAAATAAAAAGGAGTTTAATGGCTTTCAAAATAAAAAATGAGGTGATTAGATAAAAATCAAAGCCAAATCAACAAGCCCTTATGAGTTTTTGTCGTCACTCTGTGGAGTGAAGGACATTACAGCGGCTCGGGTCAAGAAGGTGACTAAATTTGGGTCATCGGGTCGGGGCAAGAGAGGTGGCTATTATAAATCAGTTTTGTTTAGTTTAAATTGATTCAGTTTTCCAAATACGGTCTGTCACATTATCATGTTTGAGATTGGAATTGAATTCAATGATAATTGGATTAGTTGCATACGTATCTGGATCAACTAATTACAGCCCCGCCAATTAGATATCATATCAATTTAATTATTGATTCTAATTAATTACCGATTATAATTATTAACCATTACTAATTATAATTAATAACTATTACTGATTATAAATAATGATGTAGGGATATTTGGCGGGTCTCAAATCACACCACATGACATCGGCTAGATCAAATCCTAGCCACACATCACTCTACTTTCAATTACTCCTAAGGCAAGGTCAGCTATAAAAGAGGATATTCATCTCAAGGTAAGCACATACATTTAGAACCCAAGAGAATCATTCTTGGCTATTAAGGAGTAAGCTCTAAGCTCTTGTCTCAATATATCATTTTGATCATTTTTGTCATCAAATTGAATATTGGATTGACTGAGAGTGGGTGCCTTGCATTGAACCTGCTCGATACTAGGGATGGGGCGAGGAAAATTCGAGGATTACCTATCCTTGATGAGGAGTGGGTGCCTTGCCCTTGCCCTGAACTTGCCCGACATTAAGGACGGGGTAGGGAAATTCGAGGATTCCCTATCCCTAATAGGGAGTAGGTGCTTTGCCCTAAACCCGCCTAACACTAGGGAGAAGGCGGGGATGGGGTAGAGTGTCTTGACTCTTAACTATGGGGTGGGGACAGGGATGGGTGCTCCGTCCCATTGTCATTCCTATATAATTGTTAATTATTAGTAAAATTAATAAAAATATTAGATTTTGTAATTATTTTTATTATTTAAAGGCAATCACAATTTCATTTAAAAATAA
The DNA here is from genome assembly GCF_055504915.1 of Nelumbo nucifera. Lineage (NCBI taxonomy): Eukaryota > Viridiplantae > Streptophyta > Magnoliopsida > Proteales > Nelumbonaceae > Nelumbo > Nelumbo nucifera. The sequence continues at coordinate 138,094,416 of NC_142649.1, read as the reverse complement.
TGAAAATAATAATAGTTATTAAAATTACTATGAATGATTAATAAAATTAAATTTATTAAAAATATTTATTCATATTAAATTAACAATAATTATTTTTTGTAAATCAACATAAAAAATAATTACAATTATTAAAATTTTAAATATTAACAATAACTTTGAATATTTTTAGTTAATTAACAGCAAATTTTGATTATTAATTTATAAATTAATTAATAGAAAATAAAATTATTCAATCTTTCATATTTTCCCATGCATCACACCGGTCCCCTTATAACAGTTCATGTCACCATGCCTCTCCTTGCTCCAAACCCCCATCCTAATTTCCTTTTTTTTGAATTTTTTAATTTCATATAATTACCCATTAAACCAATAAAGAAATAGCATAGGCTTAACTATTTCTAACAACCATAAAAGAAAGAGGGATATGCTTTTCTAATGTTTATACAAGTGACCACTTTCCCCCACTTTCTCCTAAATTCTCTTTAATTCCTATTTATCCCCTAAATTATCTCTAATTCTTATTTATCTCTTATATTATCTATAATTTAGTAGAGAGATTCCCTCCTAAACTATCTATAATTCCTATTTATCCTCTCCCCCACTTTTCATCTGCATCCATCTAAAGAAAGTTTCAATTAAAAAATTCCAAAATTATTTAAATATTATAACGAAATTATATACTAACTTTAAAATATTTATTCAAACACAAAAGTTAATTATAATAGATTTAATAATATTCATATTATTAATAATTCTATATTTTTACAAAATTCATCATGAAATTATGTAGTAACAATATAAATTATAATTCTATGAATTATTCAATTTAAATGTTATTCAAATCATAAAAATTTAACATTAAAAAAATAAAACATTATTTACATATTTCAATAACTAAATATCTTAAATAACAAAACATTAAAAATAACTAAATAATTATATAAGAAAATATTTAATATTACGAAATAACATTAAAATAAATAAAATTCAAATAATGAATATATATATATATAGATAGATAGATAGATAGATAGATAGATAGATAGATAGATAGATAGATACTAAAATTAACATTTATTTTATTTTCCGTAATTATTTACTGTATTTTAATAAATATGCTTTCAATAATTATTTATGATTCTATTTTTGTTTTTTATTTAAGAGTAAATTATCATTAATTGTTGGAGATTAAGCAACCATTATTTAACTTTTGAAATTTAGTTTTTCATATTTATTGTATTTTTGTTATAAATTTATTTTTGGTAATTATGTTTAGATAGATAGATAGATAGATAGATAGATACTAAAAGTAACATTTATTTTATTTTTAATAATTATTTACTGTATTTTTGATAAATATGTTTTCAATAATGATTTATGATTCTATTTTTGTTTTGTTATTTAAGAGTAAATTATCATTAATTATTGGAGATTAAACAACTATTATTTAACTTTTGAAATTTAATTTTTTGTATTTATTGTATTTTTGTTATAAATTTATTTTTGGTAATCATGTATTTTTTTATAATTTATTGATTAATATTATTATAGATTAAACTATCATTTGAGATTATACTATTTATTGACTAATTTAATATATTTTTAGTATTTTTTGTATATTTATTAGATATCTATTGTGTTTTCATTGTAAATTTATTTTTAATAATTGTGTATTTTTTCTATAATTTTTCAATAGTTATAGGAGATTAAACTATTATTATTTATTAGAGATTAGACTATTAATTTAGCTGAAATTAGGAGTGTTCAGGGATTGGTTCAATTCGGTAGTAAGCTATTTTGCCAACCAAAATGACCTGGTTAGGTCAGGAGTTTGTCACCCAAAATGATTGACCATTACTGAAAACCTGCCAACTCAGGTTGTATTAGTTTGGGTCCATTTTTGGTTTGGTTTATTTGTTCAAAAGATTTAAACTTAAAAATTTAATTTAGATTTAGTAAATTATAGTTGTATTATTAAAAAATTAAATTCATTGATAAAATATTTTAGACCAAGAAATATGGGAATTTCCCATTGTTTTATATTAAAAAATATTTAAAATATAAAATATTAATATATATTTGTGGTCGGGTCAGTTCAATTTTTGTCGGTTTACTAATGGCCAAATTGAAACTCACCCAACTTGGTCGAGTTGAAAAATTACTAAACCAAAGCTGACTGAGAATATTAGAAAACCAACAAATTCGGGTCGAGTTTGATCAGATAGATTATTAAAAAGTTAAAATATAAAACAATTATATACTCCTATGTATTTATATTGTTTAACTTTCACTTAACAAAACCCGTACATCGCCCAGGTCCCCGCTAATAGTGTATATATCCAATTGGATCCAATAATTAAGGTTAAATCTAAGCCAATCCAAATAATTTTAATGGACATCAAAATCCAACTTAATTGGATTGGATTGGATTCACATCCGATCCATTGAATATTGACCACATTGGTCAATTCCCCTCCGATAACAATATTTGAAGGCCCAAGTTCATCCCTTCTAGGAATGTCATGCAGGGATGATGTGGTAAATGTATGTATAATTGTGTGTAAATGTAATATATGTATTAAAAATATTATGCAAATTTATAAATTTGCCACATGGAGGGATGATGTGGTAAACACAAACTCTTCATCACAAAGGCCTTAGGATTGCTCGGGTGTTCAGTCCTCCCACCTACTAGGGGTGAGCAAAAAAAAACCGAAAAACTGAATCAACTAAAACCAAACCAAAAAATCGGTTAACCGAACCGATTTGCTTTGGTGTTTATAAAAAGACAAAGATACTAGTTCGATTTCGGTTAACCAATTTAAAAAACTGGCGGTTAACTGAACCGACCGGTATACATGTTTTTCTATATATTTTCTATATATTTATGTATATTATATATATATTGTAAATTAATATATACATATTACATATATAAATATATATATATATATTAATAATATATTATTTATTATTTATTATTTAAAATATAGTAGTATATATATTTATATATATTTTTATAATAAATATTATAAAGTCAAGAAAACAAAAAAAAACGACAAACCGAACCATCGGTTAACCAAACCAGTCAACCAGTTAACTGATTAGTTTCGGTTTGGTTCCAGTTAACAGTTTTCCAAAAACCGATACTACCGGTTCAGTTCACAGCACCCCTACCACCTACGTCTACCCTATACTCTACCTTTTAACGTAATTCCTTAACAAGGCATTAGTTATTCAAAGTTTCACTAGAAAAACTGCCCATAAAGAAGGGTTTATTATTCATTTGTTCAAACATGACAAATACTTTGGGATAGCATATATATATATATATATATATATATATATATATATATATATATATATACACTAGCAGGAACCCGTGCGATGCACGAGAAAATCTAAAAGATTTAATAATTTTATTTTTCTTTTAATGTTGATTTATAAAAAATAACTATTGTTAATTGAATATGAACAAATATTTTTTAATAAATTTAGTTTTATTAATAATTTATAGTTATTTTAATAATTTGTATTCTTTTTATTATTTTTAAATAAAATTTTGATTAACTTTAAATAAATAAAAATAATTATAAAAGCTAACATTTTTATTAATTCCACTAATAATTAACAATTGTATAGGAATGACAATGGGGTGGGTTCAAGGAAGGGCACCCCATCACTTTCCTTACCCCATAGTTAAGACACTCTACCCAATCCTTGCCCCGTCCCTAGTGTCACATGGGTTTAGAGCAGGGTAACTACTCCTCAATGTCGGGCGAGTTTAGGGGCAACACACCCCTGCTCCTCATCAAGGATGGAGAATCCTCGAACTTCCTTGCCCTGTCCCTAGTATTGGGCGGGTTCCAGTAGAGGTGTAAATTAGGTCGTGCTAGGTCAGTATGACACAACCCGTATGTGGCCCGCACAAAGTGTGAGTTGTTTCGTGATGGCCCACGAGGCATCTCAGGTCGTGCCTCCCTCCTGTAGGATAATTTGGGAGGTTGGTTCAGCACGACCTACGACCCGAGCCCGCACGTGCCCATGCTGTTCTATGGGTCGGGCTGGTCCATGGGCCGGGCCTTGGGCCAGGCCATGCCGCACACCAAGCCAAGCTCAAGGCAAGGCACCCACTCCCCCTCCAAGGTTTTTAAATATAGGATAGGATAGGGAATTTTTATGGGGTCAAACGATTCGACTGTTCGGTTCGAACAGATGACCTGCTCTAACAAAAAAAATAAAAAAAAATAGAAAAACAAGAAAGGCCAAAAACTGTTGTTTAGGTTGACGGTTCGACCGGCCAGGTTAGCAATTCGCTAACCAAATAAACGGTTTTTGGACAAAAAACTATTTTGAGGTGAAACAATGTCTAGTTCCCAATTTTTTCGATCTAACCATCTAGTTTGATCCAGTTTTGTAAACATTATCCCCGTTAACCCAATATTCAATTTGATGATAGAAATGATCAAAATGATATATTGAGTATCAACCACATGGTAAATTTCTAAAAGTACACTAAATTGCCTTTAATATTCAAAAATGTAATTTTATGAAAATTTTGGAAAATTTATTGTACTTGTGTAATTTGTTCAAATTTATTTAATTTTTATTAAATAATTTATTTTCTTTTTAAATGGTTTACTTACAGAGTTATACTAATTTATCTTATAAATTCTAATATAAACTTACCAATAATTTCCTTTTTCCAATATTATACTAATTTATCTTAATAATTTGTGTAATTATTTGTTCAAATTATAGTTTTCCATTTCCCATAGTCATTTATCTTTAATAATTTCAATAATTTGCAATGAAAATTACATAATTTTAATGGTTTTCCAAAATTTATCAAATGTAATAAATTTTCCTAAAATTTCCAAAATATTCTAATAATTTTCAATAATTATTTAATGTATTTTAAATAAACTTTCAAATAATTTATATCTTTTAATTTAAAAAATGTTATTTTACAAAAATGTAGTTTTATGAAAATATTTGAAAATATTATTACATTTGTGTAACTATGGGGATTTATTTAATTTTTTTAAAATTGTTATTAAATATATATATATATATATATATATATATATATATATATATATATATATATATATATATTTGGTAGTTTACTAACAAAGTTACACTAATTTATCTTTTATTTTTCAATATAAATTAATTAATAGTTTCATTTTCTAACATTATAATATTTTATTCCCCCATTTGTATTTGGTTATTATTTATAATAATGAGAATAACTAAAATTTTATACTTTCTGATAATTGTTAAATATAATTCTCGATTTTATAGAAATTAATTAAAGAGTTTTCAATTTCTATAAAATGTTGTTAATGAGTTAATTAATAACAATATTTATTATTTTTTTGTAATTTATTAACTGTATTTATTTAGTTTTGGTAATAACACTATTTAATACTCATTGAATCTGGGTGGGATTAAATATTAACTTTATTTAACTATTTATTAATTAATATGAATATTTTAAATGAGGGAGAGTGGATATAGATGCATTTTAGGAATTGATTTGGGAGTGGGGCAACATGATACTTTCCTATTGGTTTAAATGAGATGCCTTAGGAGAGAGATTATAGGAAAATTTTTAGGTAGTTGGGTGATATGGCTTAATGGGAGTGGTGTGAATGGGAGAGGAGAGAAAGTCAAAGAGAATGTAGGGTGGGGATAATGGAGCAAGGAGAGGCATGGTGACGGGGACCCGTGTGATGCATGGGTTTTGTTAAGCGAAAGTTAAACAATAAAAATACATAAGAGTATATAATTGTTTTATATTTTAACTTTTTAATAAAAAATCCGAACAAACTCAACCCGAGTTAATCAGTTTTCTAGTATTTCTGATCGACTTTGGTTTAATAAATATATATATTTTAAATTAAATTTAATTTTGAATTCCCATATTTCTTAGTCTGAAATATTTTATATCATAGATTTATTTTTTGTAATTTATTTTTTAATAATATCATTGTAATTTATGAAATTTAAAGTTAATTTTTAAGTTTAAATCTTTTGAGCAAACAAACTAAACCGAAAATATACCCAAATCGATACAACCCGAGTTGGTGGGTTTTCACTAATAGTCAATTGGTTTCGAGTGACAAACTGCGGACTTGACCAGATCAATTTGATTGGCAAAGCAGCTTGCAACTGAATTGAAGCAATCATTGAACATTCCTAATTTCTACTAAATTTATAGTCTAATCTCTAATAAATAACAAAAGTTTAATCTCCAACAATTAGTGAAAATTTATAGCAAACGTGTACAATCATTGAAAATAAGTTTATAATGAAAATATAATAGATATATAATAAAATGCAATAATTACAAAAATATAATAAATACTAAAAATATACCAAATTAGTCAATAAATAGTGTGATCCCAAATAATATCTTAATCTCTAATAAGTATTAATCTATAAATTATAAAAAAAAATATATAATTACTAAAAATAAATTTATAACAAAAATACAATAAATGCGATAAATTAAATTTCAAAAGTTAAATAATAGTTGTTTAATCTCCAATAATTATTGATAATTTTCTTTTAAATAACAAAATAAAAATAGATTTAAAAATAATTATTGAAAGTATATTTATAAAAAACAATAAATAATTACTAAAAAATATAATTTTGTTGATAGTTATTTTCTATAATTATTAATTGATATAAGTGAAATTAGTTATTTACAATATCATTTAGTTATTGAAATAATATTGTTATTTAAATTCTTAGAATATGAATTATTTATTGAATTTAATAATCCATAAAATTATACTTGTGCTATTATTACATAATTCGTTATTAATTTTGTAAAATATTTAATTATTATTAATATGAATATTATGAATTCTATTATAATTATTCTTCTACTTTTAAGATTTTTTTTAATTTATTACATAATTTCGTTATTTTAACTATTTAAAATTTCATCATGTTAAATATTTTGTGATTTACACATTTAAATATTTAAATAATATGTAAAATATTTAAAAATTTTATTTATTTGAATTTTATTTATTTTAATGTTATTACATAATATTAAATATCTTGTTATATTATTTAGCTATTTTTTATGTTTTTTATTTTTGATTTCTAGTTATTAAATATTTAAGTAATGTTTTATTTTTTCATGTTAAATTTTTATTATTTGAATAACATTTAAATTGTATAAATCGTAAAATTATAATTTATATTTTTACTACATAATTTCATGATGAATTTTGTAAAAAACATTTTATTATTAATAATATGAATATTATTAAATTTATTAATTTTTTTTTGTGTTTTGAATAAATATTTTATATTTAATATATAATTTCGTTATAACATTTAAGTAGTTCTTATTTTTTTTTAATTGAAACTTTCTTTAGACAGATGTAGATAAAAAGTGGAGTTGAGGATAAATAGGAATTAGAGATAGTTTAGGAGAGTCTCTCTACTAAATTAGAGATAATTTAATAGATAAATATGGGTTAGAGATAATTTAGGAGATAAATAAGAATTAGAGACAATTTAGGAGGAAGTAGGGGAAAGTGGTGCCACTTGCCTAAACATTAGAAAAGCAAATACTCTTTCTTTATGGTTGTTAGAAATAGTTAAGCATATCTGATTTCCCTATTGGCTTTAAGTGATATTAGGTGGATTAAAAAAAAAGAAAATTCAAAATTCTGAGAAATTAGGAAAGGGGTGGTGGAGAAAGGAGAGAGGTGCTGACATGGTAGGACCAATTTTAAGATATATTTATATATATAAGAAAGGGTAAGATAAACGGGTGAGGCCTTTTTTTTTGGAGAATGACGGTTCAGCCCAGGGTTAGAATTTCTAGGCCCAAAGTACGGTTGGGGTAGCTGCTGAAATTGATGCCAATTTACGGGTTGGTGTATAGAGTGGAGATTTTTGTCATTTTGAATGTTCATAGCTCTGCAGTGGAATTCAGAAATCAGCATTGGGCCTGTCTGTACTTTTCTGTCAAGGTTTGGGACTCCTAGCTACTAATCAAGTTAAGAATGCTACTACTTCAATTAACAAAAGGGAAAATTCCTGATCAGTACCTGTACTTTGGCTTGAGTGACAATTTGGTCCCCAAACATTAAAATGCAATAATCCAGTATCCGAATTTTCAAAATGTAACAATCCAATATCCGGACTTTCAAAATGTGACAATCCAGTTCATGCCATTAACCAGTTTGTTATTCAGCCATTAAGTGACATTTGAAAAGTCAAAAATGCCCTTCGAGTGCCATCTAATTCTCTTTATCAACCATCCAAACGTTGGCAAAAAACTGAACACTGCCAAATCCTAGCCTCTTCTATTCAAAAAGTTGATAACTGTTTAGAGGAATATAGAATTTGGGACTGCTCATTTTATTGTCAATATTTGGATGGTTGATAAAGAGAATTAATTAGATGGCATTCTTAGGGCATTTTTGACTTTTCAAATGTCATTTAATAGCTGATTAACAGACTGGTTAATAACAGATATTGGATTGTCACATTTTGAAAATTTAGATATTAGATTGTCACATTTTGAAAATTCGAATATTGAATTATTACATTTCAAAATTTGGGACCAAATTATCACTCGAAGCAAATTAGAGAATACTAATCAATCAGGAATTTTCCCTTAACAAAAGGTAGAATGATACTTGAAAGATTCTTCGTAATTTAGGGAAGTTGATTAAACAACCTGTGCAGATCTACGTCTCTACTATTGCTGGTATCTTTGTATGCGTATGTTTTTCCCCATTTGCCTGGAGATTGGCCCAGCCTAAGCGCTGGTGTTAATTTCTTTGGCCCATATGACAGGGCGAAGTTGGCCTTAGGCTTGCCTTATATCACGTGTGATGATGAGAAAAGACCAAGCAGTTGTCTTCTCATAAATGCCTCTATAATTATTGTGCCTTTTTCTCTTTGTGTTTGGGGGAAAAACCTGTTGACGACGTTCTTATATTGGGCATGAACAGGTTGACAGGTTGCCATCGATGTGGGGTAAAAGAATAATTTTCCTCGATAAAAAAGACAAAAGAATGTCAATTAATGGTGGACGAGTGTCATGTGTAAGAAGCTCAAGTTTTTCTTTTTTTCTTTAAAAAAAATTCAAAAAGCTCAAATTTACTTGTGTTTGGAAGGGCTCTAAATACTAAGTGCTAGTTTTGGTTGGGCTTTCGTGGCTTTTGACTTTGCAAGGTAACATCTACATGGAAAACCTAGAAGTCATGTTTGGTAAAAAACCTGGAAAATCAAAATATACTTTAATTGAGTTATGCCTTATTTGGGAGTACTTAAAAATAAGTGCTTATTTAAAATAAGCCTTTATTTGGGCCATTAAAAACTTATTGGTATTTGAGAAATAAGTCTAAAACAAGTATTTATTTTAAAAATAAAGTCTTATTTTTTAAGTCCAAATTTTCAGTTTTTTTTAAGTGCTTATACAATATGTACTTATTCAATTTTTTTCTTCCAAAATGATCTCTAGTTGAGCTTTAAAATACCACTTATAAAATTATCCCTAGAAGAATTTTATGAAAGTACTTTTATGAAAGCATTTTTATAAAAGACACTTTTAGAAAAGCACTTTATAAAAGTATTTTTACGAAAACACTTTAAAGAAAGTACTTTTTATGAAAGCATTTTTATAAAAGTACTTTTACAAAAGCACTTTTATGAAAGCACTTTCTTAAAAGTGCTTTCATAAAAGTATTTTCTTAAAAGTGCTTTTCTAAAAGTGGTCATAAAAGCATTTTTATAAAAGTGCTTTCGTAAAAGTATTTTCATAAAAGTACTTTCATAAAAGTGCTTTTATAAAAGTGATTTAATAAAAGTGCTTTTAAAGGGTATATTTTGAAAATTTGAAAGAAAATTAAGGACAAAATAGTCACAAATACTTATTAGAGAAAAAGAATATCAAACGTCCAATATAAAATAAATGCTTATTTTAAAAATAAGCACTTGAAAAAATTGGATGCCAAATGCAAATAAGTGTTTATCCCAATAAACACTTATTTTTAACTTAAGCACTCCCAAACATGGCCTTGTTACACTAACTATTTACTAACTTATTTAATGTGATTCAGTCAAAACAACTCAATCAAAGCTTCAGCCTTCCCAAAAAGGCTCTAAAGTGGCAGCTTTTGGCTTTGCGAGATGGGCCTCACTCAGGCAGCTTATAAACAATGTTTAGTGAAAAATCTATAAGGCCCAAACCCATTTGGGAGGGCTGAAGCTAATCAGCTTTTGGCTTTCTGAGGTGGGACTTGCATGGATAGCCTAAATATGGAGAGCCCAAATCTACTGTCAGTCAGTCATTTGAAAGGCTATCTGCCTCAGCCTCTTTGAATAATTAATCCTGAGAACTTCAAAGCAGCTGAACCTGCTCAATTGAATCTTCAGATCAGCCCTCCCAAAGGTGTCCCAAGTTTCACTTAGTTGCTTCTTCCAAGTGGTTCAGTTAAAGCAGTTCATTCAAAGTTTCAACTCTCCTACATGGCGCTAGCTCAAGAATTTGGGGAAGGTTTGAAATGAAATCATACCACTCATGTCAAGCTAGCTAAAGATAAGGCCTTTTGAAGAGGGGGGGGGGGGTGTTCCTGCGATGAGGAAAGTTTCAACTCTCCTACAGGCAGCATGCAAGAAGTGATGAGCATCTTCATATCAACCAGTTGTGGTTTCATTTCCTTCGATGAGCTTCCTCTTTAAAATTACTGTACAAGAACCACCATGAAGCCATCCATTTCATTTTACATATGACATCCAAACAGGCTCTTGGTTCATCATATGAAACATCATTAAACTCAACAACGTATATATAGGATTCCTGTGCATTCTTTGAGCTTCTCCTCGAGGAAACCATCCACTAGAGTCTCTTTTATGAAACTGATCTCCGCATCCTCAGAAAGAAAAATTTCTCTTCTTTTTCCTACCTTTTCTTTCAAATCAAACATGATACTTTGGCTGCATGTGAAATGAAGGAAATAATTGATTTTCATAAAGGTGTTTTTCCTATATTTGGTTGCATATAAAAGGGTCATGCATGGTTTCAAAAAGTGATCAGTGGTAGTTGCAAGAAAATGATACTTATTCTAATTATTTTTCATCGAGTCATTTTCTGAAAAGAGGGTTGATCCTCTTATATGGAGTCTATGACACCCATATATTTTTGAAGCATTAATTCAGATTTATTTCCAAGTAAAACCAAACAACAAAACAATTAAGTATCGAAACACAGCCTTAATAACTTCTTGTAAACTGGAAATATGTAAAAAATTGATTGCATAGGGCCATGTAATTAAGCAGTAATGTGGGTATAGGATATAATGTAAGCACTGATGCAAAGCTTATCTATTGCGAGCTATAGATAATTCTGGTTAGTTGAGACTAGAAGGATGGTGAGTACTGAGTACCGTAAGGCATATCAATTATATCAACATCTTCTTTAATGGTGAACTTCATCTATTTTGTCTGACAACCAAGGTGGGGATGAGGGCTTCCCTGCATGATATGTTAATAGCAACTTCTGGCTTTATGAGATGGGGCCCACTTGGACAGCTTATAAGCTATGATTGGTGAAAACCACAGACCCCCCCCCAGCAAAAAAAAAGCTATTTTCAGCCAGAAATAGGACATTCTACTCCAGCTTTTTTAGTGGCTTCTCCAAAGCAGCTCAATCAAAGTTTCAGCCCTCCCAATTGGGCTCTTAATTCACCCAGCTAGCCATGTATGCATCCGGTGCCTATGCTGTTACACCAGATCTATCATCTATGTGAACTGACGTGTCATATTGGGAGAGCCCTGTTGATTCATAGCCCAGGCTATCTGAACTTGGACAGCCAAAATTTTCACTGGTGGGGAGGGTATGGGATAGTTTTCATGGTCTTAGTATATATGAAATACAATAAAACACTGTTTTGAAGGATCTCCTAAACATTCTTCAATGGTTGATAGCTTATTTTGGAGTTGATATAAAGGACTCCTTATGTGGAGCAAGCAGAGTGTGGGGAGATGCCTCAAACTGCATTTTCTTGTGATTATCATAAACAGAATAAAGACACCATTCCCTTTAATTTGTTTTAAATTCATAAATACTTGTTAATTTGCTTTTTTTGACTTGATGGCTGGTCTGTTCATGTTTCATTTGGTGGTCACAATAAAGTGCTGTCATAATGGTGGCAATAGATGTCAATATTAATTTCTTTTATTTGCCTTTTATATTTAAGAAAATATTAATTATAATCACCAATGCCAAAATATCCTCTCCATAAAGAAAAAAGTCATTACCCAATGTTAGATCCTAACTATATGGGGTTTTTAGAGGGATTGGTTGGATACAGACCTAACTTTCCCTCTTTTTTTTTTTATTAATGGTCCCTAAAATATCAACTCAATATGTGATTTATTTTGCATAGGATATGTGTATTCTTTTATATATGAAACCTGCTTATTACCCATGCAAGCTTATCGCAAATGCAGTCAAGAGTAAAAGCTAGATATATAGACTGGACAACTCTTGACCTAATTGTTAAGTAGTACAAAACGCCTGCATATGATGTTCTTTAACATCTGCATTATACGTAGTTGTTTCAGAAGCGCTATGCTGGTTGAGCTAGACCAACGCAGTACTCCAACACATTCCTGAAATAAAAATGACTCAGAGTTCACGTTCTTGTATGTGCAAATTAAGGAGAGACAAAATATCAGATCAAAACCTGTTTGTCTTCTGGCCACTATGCGAGCTAGTTTGTACAGGGTCCATATCTGAGAAATTATTATATATATATATATATATATATGCAGTGCAGCAGTATGTGCAAAGCAGTGGGGCACACTCTTTAGTGAGAAAGTTCTGAGGTTTTTGGCTCGATCCCGGCCAATCCTTTATAGGCTTTCACATCCATAAATTGATTCAGTACTTCCTGATTAGCTATGAAACAAACATCGCTGGGAAGAAACAAAAAAAAGGGGGCCAAAATATTAATACTGGTTATGTAAAGAGTACTACTGGCTATGAAATCAGCTCCTCTATTTCTTAACCAATTTGAAATGATGGGATGGATCAAAATTCAAGTCGAAATAATGAGATCCTATCAAGCATGTATACTCTTCAGTTGGGATTCCTGGATGGGTGATTGGTCAACAAGCACATAGTGATATATATATATATATAGTAGAAATAACTTGAAATAGAAAGAGAAAGAAGGCAACTCAATTGATAAATTCATGTATAGAAATATGTTTAGTAGTAGACTTGCATAAAGCATATGCAAAGATCATCACCCTGTGGATCCAAAGAAATCTCACAGCAGGTCATGTAATTTGTACTGATAATGATCAAAGAAACACAAATTAAATATTATATATATATTACAGAATAGTTTAATAGAGAAGACTACTCCATTTGATCTATAGATGATCATAACAATCTCCTATACCATCTACACCATATCCATGTTTATATATTTGGTGGGCCTAATTTATGGAAAATTGGGTTTGGGCCTCATCAGTTTTTCCTCATCAATGCATGGCAAACAAGGGCTGAGGACTGCTCCTCTTCGTTTCGAAATTCATGTAGCATATTATATGTTGTGCCAATTGTACAATAAGAAGGCTTCACTTTAATATATATTGTAGAATCATCAAATGGTTCTGACAATCTGATAGAGTCCACAGTGTTGTACCAGAGATTCAGAATTGGCTTTGAGCTTCAAACCCTTTAGAGCTAGCTTTGACTCCAAACAATCTGATAGAGTCCACAGTATATGGTGTTTTTAACTGTTATTGTAAGAGCAGTCAGAAGGAGAAGAATTTTGCAGTTGAGAGAGAACATCAGAAAGCATACAAGATTAATGGACAGTTGTTGATGTGCAAAAATCTCAAGAAATTAAAGGAGCTTGCCTGCCTGCCCCCAGATTATTAATATTTGGAATCCCACTGTAAACAGTCCAATTCTTACATATAACACCATTAATTCTCTGTGAATCATAATCATCCTTGCCCATACTGTGTATGTTTGTAGCCAACACAATTAATCCTGCTACATGACTACCACTTCCAGCATGATTGCATGAAGAACATGAGACAGACTTCATGATCAGAAATGTTAATAAACCATGCAAAGAGAAAGGAGAAAGGAGAAAAGAAATCATAACTAAAGGAAGCTCTGAAATCATTACTGAAAAATTAAAGCTAGCTCTATAGAAGTGGAGGATAGAAGCAGAACCACTACTGATCAACATTACTCATATAAGTAATTAATCTACTTACTGCCATGCATGGCTTGTTAGCTCCTGTATTGTATGGAGTAGGGAGTATGAAGTATGAGTATGGACGTGTGCAGAGCAGAGAGTCAGAGACCAAGAGAGCTGTATGTAGAGGGGTATTTATGGAATAAAGGGTACATTAATAATTGCATGGGAGAAGGGAGAAACACTTGGGGTGTAATTACTGAAATGAAATCTGCGGGAGTTTGGGCCTTTGGGTTTGGGGTTGTAATCAAATCCAATAATCCATCCGAGCGAGCCTAGTGAGGAGAGGAGACACGGGAGCAAATCTTGGATAGAAGGAAACGGATTCGCTGTTTCTCTCTCGAAATGGACTCTCTCGCTCTCCTAGAAACGCTGAAAGCACCCTACTCTTTATATCTCTACAAGGTCTCTCTTTTTTCAATAAATAAGCCAATAACCCCTTCTTTCCTGTCCTTTCCGCCTGAAAAAGAGCAGTCTTGTATTCCAGTTTTGCCGTTTCCTTGACAAACTACGCGGTTTCCCGAGCGGTTTATTGGCCGCTTGAAGCGGTTTTCCGGCGATATTCCATGGAGGAAGGGGACGAAGCTTTGCCCGACTACCTCCGCTGTACCAGAAGCGATGGTCGGCAATGGAGGTGTGTTAGGCGAGTCATGGACAACAAGAAGCTGTGTGAACGCCACTATCTCCAAGCCCGTCGTCGGCAGTTCAAGCGGCATTCTGTAAAGAAGGGCAAGGAATTGCCAGATTATCTCAGTTGCACTAGGAGCGAAGGTAAGAAGGAATCGAGGTGTGCCAGACGAGTCTTTGAGGACAAGAAATTGTGCGAACTTAAATGCTTCCAAGCCCGTCGTCGGAAGTTCATTAGGAAACGATCGATGAAGGAAGGCGAACAATTGCCAGACTATCTCCGTTGTACCAGGAGCGATGGTAAGGACTGGAGGTGTTTCAGACGAGTCATGGAGAACAAGAAATTGTGCGAGTTTCACTATCTTCAAGCCCGTCGTCGGCAGTTCATCAGGCAACAGTCGATGAAGGAAGACGAGGAATTACCAGATTATCTACGTTGTACAAGGAGCGATGGTAAGGAATGGAGGTGTGAGAGGCGAGTTATGGAGAACAAGAAATTCTGTGAGCTTCACTATCTCCAAGCCCGTCGTCGGCAGTTCAAGCAGAAGGTTCCAGACTCCTTGAAGCTCAAGAGGAAACCCTGGCGCAAGAGAAAAGGTGCAGTTTTTGTAACCAGAAAGAAAGAGTTCGATTTTGGGAATATTGAGCTCCGAAAGAAAAGGGCAGAGAAATTGGCGAAGCTGTTGACGAAAAAGCGGGCAGGTGGAGTGTCAGAGGCATTGAATAAAGGTTTCAAGAAGATTAAGTTGCAAAACGGTGACTTGCAGTTGGAATTGATAAGAATTTTCTTGCAGAGGCAAATGGAGAGAAAGAAGCGTAGTTTGGAAAACAATGGCGAGTGGGAGTTAATGAGGGACTTGCCTAATGGTGTAATGGCAATTTCCCCTGCACCAGTCAGGGATTTTGGCAATGCAGTGTTATCGTTTGAAGGGAAATTGGGGGTTGATTCTAGTTCTTTTATGCAAAGGTGCTTCCGGTCAAAGAACATTGAGCCACTTCCAATTGGGGCTTTGCAGGTTTATTTGATTAACTATTGTGTCACTCTTTCTTTATTGCAAAAGGTTTCGTTATTTGATTTCTCTTCATTTGCATTGATTTTATGCTTTAGATTGTTCCCTATGGGCGAAATGTGGTGAATTTGAGGAAAGGTGGGAAGGATTGTCATCGGTGCGGAAGAAGTAATGCTGGCAGCTATATTCAGTGCTCGAATTGCCGTAAAGAATCTTTTTGCATGGAGTGCATTAGGGAGTGGTAAATCTTCTTACCAACTCATGATATGGCCTCGTTAAGCATGGCATGACCCTTCTTTCAATTTGGACATAATGATTTTTAACTCCAAAGCATGTTTGATGTCAAGCTCTGGGTGCTTTTGAACTCCATCTCTCTCTTATCCAAAAGTAATGCACTTCTTTTCCTAATAATTAGAGACTAAACAAGCAGAGTGGTGAAGCAAAGTCTCCCTGTATATAAGCTCAGGTTGATGAACTATGGGCAACATGTAAAAACCAAATTAACCTAAGGTAAAGAAAGAAAAAAATTTGTGGAGTTAAGGTGCCTAATCAATTGTTACTTTTTAGTAACTTCTAAGATTTTTAGATCAAGATAATTTGAGTTTAGGTTAATTGATAAAAAAATCTAAATTGGTTTTGGTTAATTTCTTAATTTTCTTATTTTAGTTGCAACTAGTGCCTTGGAGGATATTTATATTCTGTTCATATTATGAGTGTTAGATATTCTAGAATTATGTTTTAAGTTTGTAGACACTGAGTTATCCTGTTGTTCTAAGGGAGTTCTTTGATTGGTTAAGTTCTATTTGACTTTTCATTCTTTATGCTTCTTACTTAATGGGGAGGGAGAGAGGAAGAGAGGCAGGAATGATTCTTCACACCATTCTATCAACCATTGTGAAATAAACAAGCAGTTTTGTCACCGAGACACAATGCCCGGGTGGCTTTGGCTTTGATTCTCTTCTTCTTACTTTTTTTTTGATAGGAAACAGTAATTTTCATTAGATAAAACCAGAAGAACAACTGCCACTTTCTAAAGTGAAAGGTGACCCCTGAGCAAAAAAATAACTTACAACACTGCCCAAAACAAAACCTCTTGATTCACCCCTTGCTTTGTTAGGTTGTTAGCTAAAGCATTTGCTGACCTCCTAGACCAATAAACTTGTGCACCTATCTCCCTTGTGAGGCTCAATAATTCCCTTACAGGTTGTCTAAGGGACCATGTTCCCAAACTATTTGATTGCAGCCAACCTATTACTAATTTTGAATCTCCCTCCACTTCTAACTATTGAAAGCTCAATTGCTTGGCCAATCTTAGTCCCTAGAGGAGAGCCAACACTTCAGCTCTAAGCGAGTCCACCAAACCTATTGGACCAGAATATATAGCTAGGATTTTTCCTTTCGCATCTCTAAACACACCCCCTATACTAGAAGGTCTAGGGTTCCCAAGAGAGCTGCCATTAAAGGTTCAATTTGACATTACACTGCAAAGGAGGGGACCAAACTGCTTGTATGGTAGGTGATGAAGTAGAAGACCTTGCTAAAATAACTTTTCCTACTTTTGGTGATTGAAAATTCTTACTTGGTTTTGCTAGCAATTGTTGGAGATATAACACCTGCAGATGGTGTGCCAAAAGCAGAGAAGAGTAGGCACGAGCAAGAAGCATTAGATGAAATGTGTGAAGTACTCGTGTCCCTCTTGTCTTTGATTTTCAAAACATTGCTCAAAACATGCAAGCTGAAGGCCATTGTCTGAGCTGGTGAGAGGGTGAGAGGGTGAAGCAAAGAGAGGGTTGCTGAGAGGGTGAGAGGGTGAGGAACTGAGATGGGAGAATTTGTGGAGGTAGGCCGATGGAAAAAAGCTTTGAAGATTGAATCTAAGGAGCTCCTATTTGAGGAACTGAGATTAAATGGTCAGCTGAGCTTGAAAATCAGGGAAGCAAAGAGAGGGATGGTGCTGTTAGAAGGGGTGGGGGTAATTGAAGGGCTCAAGGAGTTTGTGGAAGGTGCAAGTAACAAAGGCAAGCAAAATAGTTGGAAAGAGCTTCTCTCAGAAACTGGAAGAAGGTTTGTTGTAGAGTGTAAGAGAAACCTTAAAGGTTATTTTATCTCCTTGACAGAATTTTTTGGCAAGGGTAGAAAGCAGATGATCTGCTTTCCAGAAGGAAGGAAGAGTCAGGGCTGGAAGGCAGTTCATGGCGCCTTATGTGAACTGCTGAAACGCCTGAGTGTTAAAAGAGAAGCAATAGTAAAAAGGAAGATAAGCAGTTCTAGTAGTATGGTGAACAATATTAAGCAAGAGACTCTTTTAGTGATAGCTGAGGCAGGTAAATACAGAATGGGAGTAAACATACAGAGAGGTGATTGGGAAAGTAAACTGATAGTTAAAGCTTCAGCTCCCATTCTTGACTGGAGGAAAGTTGCAGATCTGTTAACAGCAAGTTTAAAATTGAAGAGCACATTTATTTTAACACCTTTTGAGAAGGACAAGGCTTTGCTGGATCTGCTTGAGAACAGAGTAGAAGTTGAGGCTTTAAATATCCAAGCTAAACTTGGAAATTTCACAGTATCAAGATGGTGTCCGGGATCAAACTCCAAAGATTTCTTTGTTGAAGATGGAGTGTTGGTGTGTCTTTTAGGTCTTCCCTTTCACTTGTGGAAGCAAGAAACTGCTGAAGCCATTGCTTTGATGTGTGGAGGATCACTAGGAGGTGCCTTTTGGGGAGACCTTCGTTCAGCTTCCATTTTATTGAATGGAGTAAAACCTGAGGAGATTCCTCGGAAGATAGAGGTGCTAGTCGAAGGGCATTACTACTCAGTGTGGCTGGCTTCATCCACTGAATCGATGCTCTGGAAAGAGGCTCATAGGGAGGGAGATGAGAAGGTTGAAGAAGAAGAGCTGCGTGGCAAGAAAGGGTTGGAGGATTCAAACAAGAAAAGCACTTTCACTAAAATGGAAAAACATTTGCTGGAGAAACAAAAGGGTAGCAGGCAGGGGTGGGATTTTCGCGTGTGGAAGCAGTGAACAGTCTGGAGGGTGGCAGGTCCTTTGCACAGGTTGTAACCGGCGCCAAGACTTTTTTGAACAAGGAAAAGGGGTTGATCCAAGGAAGAACCGAACATAGACCTGTTAAAACCAAACCGGGGCCGGGGTTGGACGTGCGTGACCTTCTTAAAAGTCACGTGAGCTCGCGGGTGTTTAAGAATGGGCCAAAGCAAAAGCCCATGTGGGCTGCTAATGGTATTTTTAAAGGCCCAAACAGGTCAGCAGGCCCGACCCAGCTTGTTAAAAAGGCGCGTGAGCCTTTAATGAAACACGTGATTGGGGTTTCGACTATGATAGATATCGGTTATGGTCTATCATTGTCCCCAGCCGCGAGCCAAAAGGGGGAATGCGCGCAGCGCCAAAAACCAGAAAAGAAGAGGGTGTTACAGTGGGTCTCCCGACGAAGTTTGAAGGAGCTTAGCCCCGTGCGAGGCTTCTCAGAGAGGCCGAAGCCAAGTTTCACTAGGGGAAGAACTGAAGAGAAGAAAGAGAAGTTTGAAAGATGGGTGCAGTGCGGTGAAGGCGATGATGAATCGGAGGACCTTTCTGTTGATGGCTCTAGCGTGGGCAGTGTAAATGATGAAGGCAGTTGTGCTGGAGGTGATATGGAAGGGTGGAATATTGCAAGATTATTCCAGGGTGAAGACTGCAATCGGCTTATCTCACTCCCAAGACCACAGAGTGCGCAAGGTTTATCAGAAGGGGAAAACCGGGAGAACCGGAAGCAGAGCAGGAATACGCCATCTAGGGGTGACCCAGGGGTAGAGTGGAAAGATCATCAGGTTAACCAAAGGACAGAAGTACTTCCCAACCAACTCAGGAAGATAATTGTTTACCAACCTCTGGAACAAGAGAAGGAGGCCGAGAGCAGTCCTTTTCTAGCTTGTCCATTAGTCCCAAGTAACCATGTGATTTCGGTTTGTGCTACTAATGTGTCTCCTATGTCTTTGGTTCCAGATTCCGTTCCTGTACCATGTCTTGTAGCCCATGAATATGCAGCCGAGCTAGTAGGCAGGCTCTCTGAGGAGGGGGAGAGGGGAAGGAAGGATTGTGGGAAGGTGCGGGAAGAAAGGTATAGGAGTGGAAAAGTGTGGGAAATCATTGAAAGAGTGTTTAAGGATGTGGAAGGGAAGCTGATTTGGAGGAGGGAAGGGGAGGAAGGAAGAGAGGAGGGGTTAGTGGAGAGGAGGGAAAGGAATGAGGGTAGAGATGGAGAGGTTTACGGGGAGAAAGCAGGGAAGGAGGGAGGTAACATTAAGGGGAGGAAGGTTGGAGAGGGAAGAATTGAGGTGGGACTAGAGGAGAGGAAGGAAAGGCAGGTGGACATTGATGAAGGGGATTTGTAGGAAGGGTAGGGGTGGTGGAATTGGGGAGAGAAGATACGATAGCAGAATTTGTAGGGAAGTTGGGCTGTAGGCTGGAAGATTTGAACGAGTTGAAAGAAAGTTTACAGAAGAGAGCA
Organism: Nelumbo nucifera; assembly: GCF_055504915.1. Taxonomy (NCBI): domain Eukaryota; kingdom Viridiplantae; phylum Streptophyta; class Magnoliopsida; order Proteales; family Nelumbonaceae; genus Nelumbo; species Nelumbo nucifera. The sequence goes on along the minus strand of NC_142649.1, from coordinate 138,074,004 downwards.
AGGGGTTTGTAAAAAAGAAGCGGAATGAAGATTCTTAGTTGGAATGTGAGGGGAATTGGGAGTGCGAAGAAGAGAGCAACAATTAAAGAGGTAATAAGGCGGTATGACCCAGACATTGTGCTGATGCAAGAGTCTAAGAGAATGGAGTTTAATGATAAATGGGCAAGGAGTGTATGGAAAGCCAAGGGGATTAGCTGGGTGGCGGCTCCACCGTGGGGTGCTTCCGGGGGGATTGTAACAATGTGGAAGAGGGATGTGGTTGAAGGTTTGGAGGAGTTGATCGGAAAGTACTCGGTTTCCATGAAGTTTAAGCAGCAAGAGGATGATTATATGTGGGTGCTCACAAATGTTTACGGACCAAATGACTACAAAGAGAGAAAGGAGCTATGGGAGGAACTGGCTGATGTTAGAGGGTTGTGGGATGGACCTTGGTGCATGGGTGGGGATTTTAACGTGATTAGATTCTCGGAAGAGTCCAACAAGGTTAACCAGAGGGCGACAAAAAGCATGAGGAAGCTTAATAGTTTTGTGGATGCCTTTGAGCTTAAAGAGATTCCCCTAGCACATAAGGCATTTACATGGTCAAATCTCCAATCTGGACCCATTTGCTCTAAGTTTGATAGATTCTTGTTCTCTTTGGATTGGGAAAAACATTGGGGAACCTTGGATGCTAGAGCTCTCCCAAGGGTGACCTCGGATCACTGGCCCATAGTGTTATGTAAGGAGGAAAGAAGGTGTGGAGGTCCTACCCCCTTTAGATTTGAAAATATGTGGTTACTTCATCCAGGGTTTCCTAACAAAGTGAGGGAGTGGTGGCATGAGTGTATCCCGTTGGTGGAGTGGGAGGGGTTGAGATTCCATAAGAAACTACAATTCTTGAAAGCAAGAATCAAGGAGTGGAATTTGATGGAGTTCGGGAGGACAAAAGAAAGAAAGGGAGACTTGATGAAGAAGATTGAAAGACTTGACTTTAAAGAGGAAAGGGGAGAATTTGGAGAGGAAGACAATGACCTCAGGAGAGAATTGAGAAGACAGTTAGAGGACTGCCTGCACAAGGAGGAAATTAGCTGGAGGCAAAAACCTCGGTGTAAATGGGTGCAAGAGGGAGATAGAAACACTAGGTATTTCCACTCTCTAGCAGATGGCAGGAGAAGGAAGAACTTTATCTCCAAATTGGTAGTAGATGGAGTTGAGTTAGTACAACAAGAGGAGATTGCCAGGGCCTGTGTGGAGCACTTCAAATCTATTCTAAGAAGGCCTGTGAGTAGAAGGGTGTGGGTAGAAGGTTTGGATTGGCTAGATGTAGGGGTGGAGAACAGGAGAAGGATGGAAAGAAGCTTTAATATAGAAGAGATCAAGGAGGCTGTGTTTTCTATGGATAGAACAAAAGCTCCAGGGCCGGATGGGTTTACAATGGCTTTTTATCAGGATTGTTGGGATATCTTGAAAGATGATCTCTTGCGGGTGTTTGAGGAGTTTTTCAGGAGAGGAATTGTCAATCCGGGTGTGAACTCTACATTTATAGCCTTAATTCCAAAAAAGAAAGATGCATCCCACCCGAAGGATTTTAGGCCAATAAGCTTGGTTAATAGCTTGTATAAGATCATTGCAAAAGTGTTGTCTTTGAGGCTGAAGAAGGTACTGCCAGATACCATTGCACACTATCAAGGAGCTTTTGTGAGTGGAAGACAAATTACAGACCAGATTTTAATTGTTAATGAGAGTGTGGAGAACTTTAAGAGGGATAAGAAGAAGGGAGTGGTCTGTAAGCTGGACTTGGAAAAGGCTTATGACTTGGTGGACTAGGAGTTCTTGAGGAAAGTTTTAACTAATTTCGGTTTTGGGGCTAGATGGTGTAAGTGGATCATGGGCTGTGTTCGGAATTGTCATTATTCAGTGCTAGTGAATGGGACAGTGGTAGATTTCTTTCTAGCCAGTAGGGGTATAAGACAAGGAGACCCCCTTTCTCCTTTCTTGTTCATTTTAATTGCGGAGGTTTTGGGGAAACTGATTCACAGAGCTGATTCTAGGGGGCTCATTAGAGGCTGGAGGGTTGGGAGGGTGGAAACCCCCCTCACTCACTTACAGTTTGCTGATGATACGATTCTGTTTTGTGAAGGTGGTAATGTGAGGTTTATCAGGAACTTAAAGTCAGTGATACAACTATTTGAGCAAATGTCCAATTTGAAGGTTAACCTTAGGAAAAGCTGTGTAGTGGGGGTGAATTTGGAGGAGGGAGAGATCAGGGAGAGTGGTGAAGTGCTGGGGTATGAAGTTTTGGGGTGGCCTCTGAACTACTTAGGATTACCATTAGGTGATAATCCCAAGAGAGAGAGTTTCTGGAACCCGGTGATGGAAAGGTTTGAAAAAAGATTGGTATCCTGGAAAAAGAACTACCTCTCTCTTGGTGGGAGAATTACACTAATTAAGGCCACACTTGCTAACTTACCCATCTTTTTCATGTCGGTTTTTAAAATCCCAGTGAAGATTGCTAACAGATTAGAGAAGATAATGAGAGATTTCCTGTGGGAGCCGGGAGAAGAGAAGAGGGATCATAGAGTTAGCTGGGAGATAGTGTGTAGGAGTAAGTCGTGTGGTGGTTTGGGGCTTGGGAGTATTAGGAGAAGGAATATGACTCTGCTGGGGAAGTGGTTGTGGAGGTTTCCTATGGAGAAGGAGAAGCTATGGGCTAGAATAGTGGCAAGTATTCATGGGCTGGAGAACAATTGATGGGACGCTGGAATCAGAGCTAGGATCACAAGCAATTCTCCTTGGAAAGCCATTCATGACCTGCTACCAGTTTTCATTCCTAATATCAGGTATGACTTGAATTTCGGTAACTCCATAAAGATTTGGGAACAAACCTGGGTGGGGAGCGCCTCTTTAAAGGATCAGTTTCCGTCTTTGTATGCTCTTTCTGATTTGAAAAATGAGCCGATCTCGTCTTTCACCACCCCATCCTCTTCCACTTCTGGGATTGGGTTGAACTTGGGTCTAAGAAGGGATTTGAGGGACTCAGACTTCGACTGTATTTCGAGATTTCTTGCACTTCTTGATAACGTTGTCTTAGACCCCACTAGGGCGGATTCTAGAATTTGGACACCTACCCCCAATGGCATTTTCTCTTGTGCTTCGTTCTTCAAAGTCTTAAGTCAGTCCACCAGTCTTACCTTGTCCCCTTTCCCTATTGGTGAGGTTTGGTGCAGAGCTGTACCTCCTAGGGTTGGTAGTTTTTGTTGGGAAGCCTATCTGGAAAGAATCAACATTGGTGATCTACTCCAAAAGAAGAGACCCAATACTTGCTTGTCACCTTAGTTGTGTGTTCTGTGTAAAGCAGATGGGGAGACTGGTTTTCACCTAATGGTGTCTTGCCACTTCGCGAGATCATTGTGGGATTGGGCTTTCTCCTTATTTGGATGCAACTGGAATCCCCCATCAGACATGCAGGGCCTTTTCTCACCTTCCTTTTTCAGGTGGCGGTTAAAAAGGGGAAGGACAATGTGGAGAGGACTAAGGGCTGCAGTATGTTGGACACTGTGGGAAGAAAGAAATTCTAGGATATTCTTAGAAACTCAGAGAGGAACAGTAGATCTGAGGGCTATCATACATTTTAGGGCGGTATAGTGGCTGAAATCTTTGGAAATATTCACAGATTACACTATGGATGACATGTTGAGGAAGTGGGGTGAAATTGCAAATTGCACGCAAACCAAGTCAGTAATGAGTGTGGCTTGGACCCCCCCACCTAGTGGATTCTTGAAATTAAACTTTGATGGATGCAGTAGGGGAAACCCGGGACAATCGGGGATCGGGGGTGTTTTTAGAGATGAAAATGGGGTCATCTCTGCTATGTTCTCAGGCCCAATTGGAGTGGGCGACTCCCTTAGAGCTGAGATATGTGCAGTTATGGAAGGAGCCCGGAAAGCTAAGGAACTGAACATCAAGAAACTTATAATTGAAGGGGATTCAGAGGTGGTGATAGGGTGGCTGACTAAAGATCAAAATGATTTATGGAAGTATAATAATGAGAAGAGGAAATTCAAATGGCTGGTGTGGGAGATGGAAGTTAAGACATGTTGGATTAAAAGATCAGCTAATTCCCTAGCTGACGGTTTAGCAAAACAAGGGGCAGAAAGGGATTATTTGTTTTGGGCTAAGTTGTAACGTTAGTGTCTTTGTATCTTTGTATTTTCTTTTTTCATTTCTTGAAGTTCTTTGTGACTCTTGGAAGATAAGTGAGTTTGTCTTCCACTTGTAAATTTTCTACTGATGAATTAATGAAAAGTGTTATTGATCAAAAAAAAAAAAAGACCTTGCTAAAATACTTTAGCTGCTGTACAAGGGGTGCAATTTGCAAACCAGTTGGGGGTACAACACCTAACAATCGAGGGGGATTCCAAAGTGGTGGTGGGTTGGTTGAAAAATCCTAAAGAGGCTATGTGGCGTTACAAGAATGAAATGAAGAAATCTAGTTGGTTGACAAGGAATATGTTGGTCACTGTACAGTGGGTGGGGAGATCAGAAAATACTTTGTTAGATGTGTTATCCAAGCAAGGGGTAAATAGGGAAGATTTTTTTTGGGCTCAGTTGTGATTCTTGCTTTTCTTTCCTAGTTTACTTGTAAGATTCAAGGAGGGGCTGCAGCTCGCGCCTCTCCCTGGGGTGTTGTATGAACTCACTCTAAATCTGCTTCTGAATTAATAAATTTATTATCATTCATAAAAAAAAAGACCTTGCTAAAATACTCCAGCCTCTAGTCAAATCATCTACAGAGACATCCTTGAACAAGTCGAGAGTTTTCAGCCAATGTATTGCCTTGATGGTGATCCCTTCAATAATTTCAGGAGTTTTCAGCCAATGTATTGCCTTGATGGTGATCCCTTTAATAACTTCAGGAGCTGATTTTTCTTTCCCTTGGAAAAATCCTATTGTTTCTCTCTTCCCACATTGTCCACAAGATAGCTGCCCTCGTTGTTCTCCACATCACCCTTCCTCTCTCCTTTGGTTGTCGGAAAAAGCTAGGGTCAAATAATTCCGCTACACTTGTGAGGGGAGTCCACCTACAATCAAAGATAGGGGAGAACCAATCCCAAATTAGAGCAATAAAAGGACAAGAAATTAATAGGTGATTCACTATCTCACCATTCCTCAAGCAAAGGCTATACACATGAGGGGACAAGCACCAATTTGGCCTCTTTTTTTGAAGCACTTCCAAGGTATTGATTTTTTGGAGAACCACTTCCCAACAAAAATCCCTTACTTTTGGGGGTACGAGAGCGCTCCATACTTCTTTAACAGGAAAGGAGGTAACTGGGTTAAAAGGAAGGACCATAGCATTGAAAAATGAAGAACAAGAAAAACTACCGTAGAAGTTTTAGTCCAAATTCTACTGTCAGGAGAAGAGTGGTCTAGAAAAATTAAGCTTAGAAGAGAAAAAAGATCATCTGTCAAACCCACTTCTGAGTCCCTCAAACCTCTCATTAGTCCAAGATCCCAATCCCCAGAAACATGAAAAATGAGATAAATTGAAACTTTTCAAAGAAAGGGAATATAGGTTCGAGAATCTATCCTTAAGGGGAGATTCCCCAATCCATAAGTCCTCCCAAAAAAGAATCTTATTACCTATGCAAGCATCATACCTGATGAAAGGAGAGAAAAGACAGGCAAGATACGAACAATATCTTTTCACGGGGAAAAGCACGAAGCCCTTGGGTCGAGTCCAGCGTCCCATCCATTTGCTGCAATTCCATGAATACTTCTTATCACCTTATGCCATAAAAACTCTTGCTCCTTAGGAAACCTCCATAACCATTTGCCTAACAAAGTTGTGTTTCTTATTCTAATATTTCCAATCCCTAAGCCTCCTTTGCCTTTCTTTCTAGACACCACTTCCCATTTTACCCTATGATCCTTTATAGTATCTCCAGGTTCCCACAAAAAATCTCTCATTATTTTTTCAACTTGGTTTGCAATCTTAACAGGCAATTTGAAGGTAGACAAAAAATACACTGGCAAATTTGCTAGTGTTGACTTAATTAGAGTGATTCTACCCCCCTAAAGAGATGTAGTTCCTTTTCCAACTTGCTAGTCTCTTTGAGAATCTTTCCAAAACTGGGTACCAAAAGCTATTTGACCTCGGGTTTCCTCTCAAAGGTAAGCCTAAATACTTAAGAGGTCTATCACTTACCTCACAACCTAGAGATCTAGCCAAAGATGCCACCTCTGGTTCTTGCCTATTAATTCCAGCTACACAACTTTTATTCCAATTTACTCTCAAGTTGGAGACCTTTTCAAAATTCTCTACCAAGACCTTTAAATTTTCCAACTCCTCTAGATCTCTTTCACAAAAGAATCAAATCATTAGCAAATTGAAGGTGGGTTACAACTATTTCCTCCCTCCCTACTCTCCACCCTCTAAGCAAATTTCTAGCATCGGCTCTAGTAATCTGGACACTCAACACATCAACTATCGGGGTGAAAAGGAAAGGGGAAAGAGGGTCCCCTTGTCTTAAACCTCTCTTTGCCGAGAAGAAATCCTTGGCTGCCCCATTAACTAGAATGGAGTAGTGGCATGAAGAGATACAACCCTTAACCCACATGCACCACCTCTTTCCAAATCCTCTAATTCTTAATACTTCTAGTAAAAAACCCTAATCCACCAAATCATAGGCCTTCTCCAAGTCTAGTTTGCAAATGAGGCCATTTTCTCCTTGTTTTTTTCTGTAACCCACACATTCATTGGCAATAAGGATCTGATTAATAATTTGCCTTCTTGACACAAATGCCCCTTCGTTCGGAGAAATCAAGGATGGTAGTACCTTTTTTATTCTTTTTGCCACGACCTTTGAGATTACCTTATACATACTACCGATTAGGCTTATGGGCCTAAAATCCTTTGGGTGGTTTGCATTTACCTTTTAGGAATATGAGCTATGAAAGTAGCATTGGCACTTGAATTTATCTTACACCTCTCTCAAAGAATTCCAAGAAGACCTCCATTAAATCACCACCTATAATATCCCAACAATCTTGGTAAAAGGCCATCGTGAAACCATCTGGGCCTGGGGCTTTAGATGTTTCCATTAAAAAAATAGCATCTTTTAATTCATAAAAAAAGCATCTTTTACTTCTTGGACCTCAAAATTCTTTTCTAGCTGATCCATCAAAACTCTATTCCTTGGAAGCCAATCAAGGTCAGGAATTTCTTCTTCTTCTTCTTCTTCTTCTTCTCCTTCTCTCTCTCTCTCTCTCTCTCTCTCTCTCTCTCTTCTTGGGCTGTCATAAATGGATTTGAAATGATCCACAAAAGCTCTTGCTATGTCCTCTTCACTTGTAATCACTTCCCCATTCCATTCCAGCCTCCCCACAAAATTCTTCCCCTTCCTTCCATTTGCTAAGGTATGAAAAAATTTGGTATTCCCGTCTCCCTCCTTGAGCCACTTACACCTAGATTTTTGTCTCCAACTTATCTCCTCTTTCCTTATGTTTTCCTGCAACTCCTGTTTCAGCTTCCAACGCTCTTCCCTCTCTCCTACTGTCAATCTCCTCTCTGCCTCACCTCCATCAATTTCTTGAATCCTATTGGCAATCCACTCTTTTCTTTCTTCCACTCTTCCAAATTCCTCTCCTTATTCCAGGCTTTGATTCTAGCTTTTAGGGCCTTTTTTTATAAAATCAGGATGAAGCAACCACGTTCTCAAACCGGAAAGGACATGGCCCCCTCCTAAGTTTTCTTGGGATAACCTAACTAGACAATGATCTGAGGTAGGTCTAGGGAGAACCCTTACTGCCAGTCCCCTCCACACAAATTCGAAATCTGAAGAGAATAAGAATCTATCTAATTTACAACATAGGGGTTCTTCTTGGAAATTGGACCAAGTGAAGTTTGCTTGCAACATGGGTAGCTCTCTCAGTTCATATGAGTCCACAAATAGGTTGAACTTTCTCATGCTGTAGGTTACCCTATGGTTTGGATTGGTAGTCTCATTTAGGAATCTTATGACATTGAAATCACCCCCCAAATACGGTGCATTCCAAAGACCCTTAATGGCTGCAAGCTCCTCCCAAAAATCATCCCTCTCCCTATACGAGTTAAGTCCATAGACGTTGGTTAAGGCCCACTCAAAACCATCCTCTTTCCTTCTCAATTTGATTGTTACTGTAAAATTGCCAATTAGTTTCTTCAGTTCAGTCCATCTCTTCATTCTTCCATATTGTAATGATGCCTCCTGATGCTCCCCATGATTGTGTAAATGCCCAGCTTAACCCTCTAGCTGACCATACACTCCTCACCCATCTTCTATCCACCTCTGTCAGCTTTGACTCTTGAATTAAGACAATGGTCGGTTTCTCTTTCCTAAGTACTTCCCTAATTACACTTTTTTTTCTTGAACTCCTCAGTCCCTTCACATTCCAACTGATTATCTTCATTCAGCCCCCTCTTTTGATCCCAACTTGGAATGAATTTCCACCTCTACCAACTGCTCGGAAAAGGATCACTATTAATTTCCAAATTCGCTCCCCTTCCTCCTTAGACCCTTCTACAGCCTCACCATCCCCTATCTCTTCTGTTACTCCCACCGAGTCGCTAGGAATGACAGCTGTTGGGCAGGACCTGGAAACACCTGCAGGCTGGACAGACAAGACAACAGGAGAGAGAGGAGGGTTAGCCGAGTCGCAAGAAGGAACCAAAGAGGATTGGCACAATATACCAGGCTTCAAAGGGTCTGCACCAAGTTCCGTAGAAGTTTGGACTAAAGGGCTTTTAAATTGGGGGCTCTCTTCTTATTTCCTCAAGTACAATCTTTTATTTAAAGTATTTTTTCCTTTCTTTTTGCTGGTCAGACCTACCTTGCATCTGCTTAAAAAATAAAAAACAGGTAATCCAATTTCTGTAAGTCCTGTTTTCAATAGCCAAGTGCTACATATTTAATTTTATTATTTAAGCTTGAGGCAGTGTGGTTCTGCGATGATTAAAGAATTCCCTTTTCTTTTTTATTATGGTTGGATGGTCCAACATTACTAGAAGTTATAAATCAATGCGCTATATATGTTCATTTGATGTGCTTTCTTCATGATCCAATCACGTTTAAAGTTTAACGAAATTTAGGTACTCTGAGATGCCAGAGAAAGAAGTTAAGATGGCTTGCCCAGTTTGCCGCAGCACCTGCAACTGCAAGATATGCTTGGATAATAAATTAAAGGATGGTGGACCTGAGGTATTTGCTGCACCATTTTTTTTTTCTTTCTTTCTTTGTTTTCCTTTTTTCTTTTCTATATTTAATTTTTCTCTGCCAATTTAAGAATTTCATGCTGACTATAAATTCATATTTGACATCTTATCAGGATTTTGTGAAAGGTCAAAATAAAGTTGACAAAATCCTACATTTCCATTATTTAATCTGTCTACTTCTTCCAGTACTGAAACAAATCAATGTTGAACAGAGAATTGAACTGGAAATAGAGGCCAAGCTAAAAGGTTGTGGGTGATAATTCTATTTTGCACCTTGCACTATAAAATTTATTCTTTTTTTTTTTTGTATTGACATTTCTTTTTCTTTGCAGGAAAAATGGCTTCTGAAATCCAGATTCAGCAGGCAAAATGTGGCTATGATGAACAACTTTGCTGGTATGTTCAATACTACAGGGAGGTTTTACTTTCATTGACAAAGTTTCACCTTTTAGGCATTTCCCTGTCTGATGCATGTTGTTCTTTTGGACAGTGATAATTGCAGAACTTCCATTGTAGATTTTCATAGAAGTTGCTCGAATTGTTTATATGACCTTTGCCTAAGTTGTTGTCAAGAGATCCGCCAAGGCAACCTACCTGGAGGCACTGGAATGGTTATGCTTGCATGCTCTAGTAAAAAGAAAAATTATGCTTCTTCTGTCAAGCATCTCCCAGGAATGAGGCAGATAGGCTCTTCCCGAAAAAGTAAAGTTGGTGAACTGGCAGCTCCTTCTCTACTATTACCAGACTGGAAATGTAATGGTGATGGCAGTATTTCTTGCCCGCCTAAAGAGCTTGGTGGTTGTGGTGATGGACTCCTAGAGTTGAGAAGTGTTTTCCCACGAACCTGGACTGAAGAACTGGAATTAAGTGCTGAGGAAATAGCATGTAGTTATGATTTTCCAGATACTTTAGATATTTCTTCCCATTGTTCTTTATGTACTGGCACACATGATAAAGTTGAGGTAATTGGTGAGAAGTTGCAAAAAGCAGCTAGCAGGGAAGGTTCTTATGATAACTACTTGTACTGTCCAACTGTACAGGACATTCAACATGAAAACCTTGAACATTTTCAGAAGCATCTTGCTCAAGGCCAACCAGTAATAGTTCGTAACGTGCTTCAGAATACACCAAGTTTGAGCTGGGATCCAGCGGTGATGTTCCAGACTTTTCTTGAAAAGAGTGGTACCAAATCTGGGAATGATGTGAAGGCATTGAAGGCTACAGATTGCTTGGATTGGTGTGAGGTTAGTACTGTTATGTTGATCAATTTACTGTTTCAATTATTTTATCTTTTCAAAAAGAAAAAGAAAAAAGTGTTATTGTTGCTTTAGTACTTTTCATCTTCAAAGGCAGCCATCTATTTCAAATTATAGTTTTAACCTTTTTTTTGTTTATTGTAACTGTTTTTGATAAAATTTTGTTTATTGTAACTTTATTGATCATAATTTAATTTTTTTTTTTGTTTCTTTTGATTTTGTTTCTTCCAGTGTCTGACAGCTTGAGGATGACTATAATTTGTACTTTCTAGGTTTTACCAAATCTACTTAGTCTTTTCTTGGTGCATGATTGTGTGCCTGAAAAGCAGATGCTAAAAACCTAAAACCAACAAAAGGAATCAGTATTTACCACACCCTCTTATCCCAAAAACCACATTAGTAAATGACCTTGTTCTAAATAGCCTTTTTTTTATAGTAAAATAAATTTAATTAAAAATAAACAGAAAATACAGTAGGAAGGTGATAAGATATCACCCGAGAGAACTTCCACTTTGAACAAACAAAAACTCCCTCCCTCCCATCAACAACCTACTGCCAAGCTTAAAAGCTTACTCCTCAACATCCTCTAGCTTCAACATTGATGCTATCATTATTTTTTTGATTAGTAAAACATGTATTTTATTAAATTTCAGATTGTAAACAGTTTATACAACTTGGTGATGGGACTGTTGATCCCTTTAATCACTCTATTCTATCCCTCATTACAGTGCAGCCCAAAATAGTTGCTGTCTCAATGCTTCTTGTTTTGCTAAAGCATCAGCTAGCCCATTTTCACTTCTTCGGACCCATTTAAATTCAGCCTCAACCTCCTTTGCAATATTTTCCACTTCCCTAATAACTTGTTTAAATGTCCACGGGGTATGCCTACTGTTTGTTGCCCAGGAAATTACTGCTTTTGAGTCCCCTTCCACCTCAATATGTCTGTATCCTAACTGCTCGGCTAACTTTAACCCTTGTAGTAATGCCAAAAGTTGAGCCTTCAGTGAGTTTCCGGTGCCAATAGTCCTGAGAACAGACCCAATATCTTCCTTGCAGAATTTCTGAATACTCCTACTCCTGAAACGCCTGGATTTCCAAAGGAGCTCTCATCAAAATTTAGTTTCACTTTATTGCCTTCTAGTGGTTTCAACTCCAGCCTTACTTTATCTCTTACTCTCGATGACTATGCTATTTCAGGCCAGGTTCTTAGAATGTCTGTGATTGAGAAGACTTGAAAGCTATCCATGGGTTTTACCCAATGAGCTACTTTCACCTTGATGCTATCAATGACTTCCTCTATTGTTCTGCTTTTTTCTGAGAAAATCCTATTATTCCTTTCTTCCCATATTACCCAACAAATTGCTGCCTTTGTTTCTTTCCACATTACCTTCCCTCTTTTCTTTCGTTGTCTCAAGAAGTCACGATTGAAGAGTCCTGCCACATCTTCAGGGGGAACCCACCTACAACCAAAGAGAGTACAAAAGAATTCCCAAATTTGGAGCACAATGGAACAAGATATCATTAAATGGGATAGGGTCTCACCACTTTCCTTACACAAAGAGCACACATGAGGAGAAAGGCAAATGTATGGCCTTCTTCTCTGTAGGATATCACAAGCGTTTACCTTACCAAGGAATATTCCCAGCAGAAGGCTTGAATCTTTGGGGGAATTGGCTTGCACCAAATTTCTTTCACAGGGAAATCCCCACCTAGGGGGTTGGGGGAAGCAAGTACTTTGAAGAAGGAAGAACAGGAAAAGAGACTGTCTGGAGAGCCTACCCAGATTCTAGAATCTTCTAGCAAAGGGTCCAAGTGGATTTTCCCTAGAAGATCCAACAATAGGATTAAAGACTCACACTCGTTTTCCCTTAGTCCCCTTTTGAGGCCCAAGTTCCAGTTCACACCATTTGGACAATGTGCTCCTAACATGGATATAGTTTCCCCCTTGAGGTTAGATAGCGCAAAGAGACCAGGAAATTGATTTTTAAGTGGGGTTTCTCCTACCCAAAGATCTTCCCAAAATAGAATTTTATTACCATGTCCCACATCGAACCGGATGGAATTAAGGAAATTAGGGTAGATTTCATGTATTGCTTTCCAAGGAGAAGCCAAAGAATAGTGAGGGGAGATTTTTGCATCCCAGCCATTTCCGTTCACCTCATGGATGCTCTCAATCATTTTCTGCCATAGTCTGTCGCTCTCAAAGGGAAACCTCCAAAGCCATTTACCTAGTAGAGCTGTGTTCCTTAATAGGATGTTCCCAATTCCTAAACCCCCTTGTTCCTTAGGTTCGCTAACCTTCTCCCACTTGATCAAATGGTCCTTCCTTTCCTCTCCTGGATCCCAAAGGAAATCTCTCATATACTTCTCTAAGCACCTTGCTACCCTAGAAGGGATTCTAATGGTTGAAAGGAAATAGGTGGGGAGGTTTTCTATTGTGGCTCTAATCAAGGTTATTCTTCCACCTAAAGAAATGTAATTCCTTTTCCACAGGGCTAACTTCCTATCAAACCTTTCTAAAACTGGTTTCCAAAACCCAATTGACCTAGGGTTTCCTCCTAAAGGTAGACATAGGTAACTGATAGGCCAGCTTCTGGTCTCGCACCCCAAGATCTCAACAAATCTTATTAGATCTCCTTCTTCCAAGTTGACCCCTACAATTCCACTTTTGGTCCAATTTATCCTCAGCCTTGTCACTTCCACAAAATTATTCAGCAGCACCCTCAGATTTTCCACTGCTTCATTGTTACCTTCACAGAAAAAGATGGTATCGTCTACAAATTGGAGATGGGTAACAATCACCTGATTTCTACCTACCCTCCAACCTCTAAAAAAGCCATGATCATTAGCTTTTGCCACCATTCTGCTTAACACTTCTGCCACTAGTGTAAACAAGAAAGGGGATAGGGGGTCACCTTGCCTAATTCCTCTCCTAGCCGGGAAGAAGTCCTTTGCTGTATCATTGATTAGGATTGAGTAGTGAGTTGAACTTAAGCATCCTTTAATCCATGACCTCCATCTAACTCCAAATCCTAGTCTTTCTAGTATTTTTAGGAGGACTTCCCAATTAACCAGGTGATAGGCTTTTTCTAAATCCCATTAATGCTATCATTATCAATAAGTGTTCATTAGTTTTTTATTCTCCCAAGCCAGAAAGGCCTTCCTAGTGAACTCCTCCTCACCCAAGAAGAACAAACCCAACATCTTGCCACTGAACCTCCTTGTCAACCATTTTTTTCCAAATCAACCCTTTCCTCCACCATGTTAGCATTAACAGACATTGTCGAAGCATCTTCTCCTATCTTCATTGTTCATCCTTCAACTTCCTTGCCACCCCCATTGTCCTTGGCCGAACCTGAGTCCACTATTTCGTTCTCTTGAACATGTATAGCCGCTGACTTACTAGACAACTTGCAACTCAACAACTGCTAGTCCACCAAGCTCTGCCCCCCAGATCGCAACTAAAACTTATCCACTGCTTTTGAGAATTTTCTTTTGTAGATTCTTTTAAATCTATTAGTAGGACCCAACCCAACCAGACCTTTAAGGGGTGAGAACACCTTTGTCACATGAACCAGATGTGATCTGCTTGAATCCTCGAATCTCATAACTCCCTACTCTGTTCTGCTTCTTTAGCACAGATGTTCTCTTCAACCTCCGCCCTCCTCCTACCAATATTGACGCCAATCCTTCCCATAACCACTTTAGAAAACTGTACACCAAAAACTTCACCCCAAGCTCCCCCAGAGAAGAGTCCCCTATCCCATTCTGAAGATACTGAGCTAGACATACCTCAGGAATGGTCTCCACTCTGATACCAAGGCCAACACAATTGTTTTGATTCAAATCTTTAGCAACCATCATACCTAGGCATAGGCCTAAATCGCACCTGGCTTCCTCCCCATTTGTGCCATCAACAGTCTTCCCATTGGCTACACCACAACTGTATGAAGAGGACCGATTGTAAGGAACACCCAGATCAGGACTAAGAGAACTTGACTCTTGCCCCAGAACCACCTCATTGGACTTGCTACACCTTTCTCTTGCATGCATTTCATCTTCGACCTTAGGAACCAAGGAAATGGGAAAAATCTTTGCAACTATCACCATCGAAACTTTTCAACACCTTAGGCTTTGACTTCGTCTTCTCTTGCTCAACTCCTACATACCTCTTAACCACCTGAACCCAATCGACCTTCTCCTCTCCATTTCCTTTAAGAATTCCTCTCACACTCAATTGGAATATTTCCCTCTTAATCTAACAAATAAACATGAGATTCATAAATTACATAATAACAATAAAAATTTATATTAGACAAAAATATGTGTGAAAATTGAGATCTTTTGTTGTTAATGATGAAAATGGCTAAGAATACAAAGAAGGGAGTTAATGTCGTACCTATGTCCTGATCTGGTCAAATAGGTAAATAGTTCAACCAATAAGGTCATTTGGTTGTTAACCAAGTCAATGTTATTTTTTGCAATGATTAGATTGATAACATACTTTGATTAAATTTGTATGGGTGATAGGTCTATCAATTCGACTATTTGCTTCAACTACAAATTAGAAACATTGATGCAAAATACAAACAAGAAGATTTGAAGCTAATCTTTAAGTTGAAGGGCAATAAATGCACCAGTACACCATTCTTCAATTACTTGTCTTTGTTGCCACAAGATCTATTACAAACACAAGTGTGTAAATCTACTGTGTGACCAATCACGAGGGAACAAATCAGTGTTCCATACACATGGGGCCTACATCTCACATGGGTCCATGCACAAGGAACATCAATGTTATGATTTTTTGATCAATAACAACATTTCATTAATTAATCACAAAGGTATTACATGGAGGAAGATAAACTTTTTTATCTTCCAACTGGAGCTTGAACTCCCAAGAACAGAAAAAAGAAAAAAATACACTTGTGTCCAAAACATTGACTCCCTCTCGACTCCTTGCTTAGCTAACTCATCAGCAAAAGAGTTAGCTGATCTTTTCACCCAGCTGATCTAAACTTCCATCTCTTGAACCAGCCACCTAAATTTCCTTCTCTCATTACTGTACATCCATAACCTGCTATTTTCTTTATTCAGCCACCCTACCACCACCTTCGAGTTCCCTTCAATGATGAGTTTTCTTATATTCATCTCCTTAGCTCTTTGGACTCCTTCCAAAACTACAAAGATCTCAGCCTTGAGAGAGTCACCCACTCCAATTGGGCCTGAGAACATGGCTGAAACAAACCCATTCTCATCCCTAAACACACCTCCAGTCCCTGATTGTCCAGGATTCACCCAACTACTCCCATCAAAGTTTAGTTTTAAAAAAACCCGCCGGTGGGGGGTCCAAGACACACTCAACACTGTTTTGGTCTGGGTGCAGTTAGCAATCTCACCCCACTTCCTCAACAAGTAATCCACTGTGAAGTCTGTAAATAGCTTTGAAGATTTCAGCCACTGTACTACCCTTATATGGATCAGTTCTCTCAGTTCTTCATTGCCTCTCTCTACTTCAAAGAAGATCCTGGAATTTCTTTCCTCCCACAGAGCCCGGTATACTGCAGCCCTCTAACATCTCCACATGGTCCTTCCCCTTTTCATTCGGCACCTGAAGAAGGGGAAAAAAGGCTTTGCAATTTGGTGGAGGATTCCACCTACACCCAAAGAGGGATAATGCCCACACCCAAATGGACTTAGCAAACTGGCAAGTCACCAATAGGTGAAACCAGTCTCCCCATCCGCTTTATAGAGAACACACCTGTGAGGGGATAAACATGTCTTGGGTCTCTTCTTTTGGAGCATATCACCAGTATTGATTCTTTCCAGAAAAGCGTCCTAGCAAAAACTACCAACTCTAGGGGGAATTGGTCTGCACCAAACCTCATTAACTGGGAAGGGAGGGGCAACTAGAAAAAAGAGGCACAAGAAAATGAGCCAGTGGGAGTGGGGGCCCAGATTCTAGAATCCAACTTAATAGGTTCCAAGAAAACATTATCAAGGATACCAAGGAGGCTCGGGATACTATCCAAGTCTGTATCTCTCACAACCCTTCTCAAACCCAAATTCCACCCAAACCCAGAAGAGGAAGATGAGGGGGTAATGAAGGTAGAAACTGGCTCATTTTTTAATTCAGAAAGGGCATACAAAGAAGGAAACAAGTCCTTAAGAGGGGCATTCCCCACCCAAAATTTGTGTCACACAACCAGTTTTGCACACTTGCATTCGTACTAAATCCGGACATGTCTTAGTTACTAGATCTGTTCATCAGCTGTGCTTTGGATTAGCTTTTGCCAAAATTTGAATGGGCCCGGCCTAAAGCTCGAGCCCGAAATAGTGCAAGGTTGAGCCTGAAGCACGGCCTATGAAGGTCTATTTGTTGCATAGGTTTTGATAAAAACATTGAAACTATCATTGTCTTCATCAATTTTAATTCATCAAATCCACTGATTTTGTATAAATGTTTCACTAATTAAATCTACATGGCTATACCACATAATTTTAATAGTATAAAAACTATTAAATTCAACCAAATAATGAGGCCATTCTTCCATTTGGCTAGTAGGTCAGCAATTCAACCATCTTAGTCAAATCACAAATCAGCCAATCCATGATGTCATAATTAATAATAGATAGATACAAAAATTAAAAATATTAAAAATTTATAGAAAAAATTGGAACACTCTAATATTATCTATACATCTTATTAAACAAAAAATAAGCATGATGAATAAGAAGTATATTTATTAATGATAGAAATGGAAAATTTAACATTGACTAGCAAGCAAAACTGTTTTCTTGTTCAGGAGGTGGATCAATGGTTCGACCATCTAGGTCAAATGGGCAGACGATCCGTGTTGTTATAATGAAATAGTAATATTTTTAAAATAAATAGAAATACAAAAAAAATTATAAAATTTTAGGCATGTCACTAATATCATATATTCATTGTAATAAACAGAACTTATGCTTATTAATGATGAAAATGGAATACAAATTTTAAAATCGACTAGAAATGAAACTACTTTTTTCGTTGGGGTGGTGGGTAACAAGTTTAAACATGCAAGCCAAATGGGCCAACCCATGATGTTATAATTAGATAATAAAAAATTTTATTCAATATATATAATTATAAAATTTATAAAAATTGTCTGGAAAAAGTTTGGGCACATTTCTATTCTCTCATATTATATATTCAATATATCAAACAAAATGCATGACGAATAGTGATAATAATAAAAACATTTCTTGATTTGTTACTGATAAAAAATGGTTAATATAGGGGTATGTTGTTTTCTCTATCCTGTTTATGGTGTGCTTGACACTGCTTTTATCTGTTTGAAGTAAATTACATCCTGCTTTTGTTCTACTTGACAGGTAGAAATTGGGATCCAGCAGTTCTTTAAAGGATATTTGGAGGGACGTACACATGCTAATTTGTGGCCTGAGATGCTAAAATTGAAGGATTGGCCTTCTCCCAAGTTGTTTCAAGAACAGTTCCCTGCTCATAATGCTGAATTTATCCATGCTCTACCATTTCAGGAATATACAAATCCTGACACTGGTCTTCTGAACCTTGCTGTCAAGCTACCAAAGGAATTCTCAAAACCAGATGTAGGTCCACGTGTATATATTTCATATGGGATAGCTGAGGAGCTTGGTCGTGGTGATTCTGTAACTAAGCTATATTGTGATTCATCTGATGTGGTAGGTGTTATTTTCAAGGTTTTAGATATTTATTTTTCCACTGGTTTTGGTCATTTGAAAAAATAAGAGAATCTTAAAATTTAGAAAATTTCATTGAACTAAATGTGCAGATAACTGATGTAACCAAGAATATTTTTTCACAAACCCTGGCCACCTCAAGGATGTATTCCCACCTACTATCCTAAAAAGGGGACAGGCCCATAATCTAAAAATGATTCATGTTTAAAAAAGTGGTTCTTCATTGTAATCTTGAAATTTCCACCACTTTTATTTCTGAATAGAGCCATTTTAATGTTCCAAAACATCTTTAAACCTCATAGACTTTCAATTTGCATAGTTCTTGTTTTACTGATGGTAGTGGACTAAAAGATCTTAATTGGTCTAAATTGAAATTTAGCTTATAAGTTGTGTAGCAGGAGACTTCAATGTAATAAGATTCAGCGAAGAACATTCCAATGGTAGAGCTTCAACAAGAAGTATGAAAAATTTTTCTATCTTCATCTCCAGACACAATTTATGTGACATCCCTCTCAAGAATGGTCAATTTACTTGGTCAACTATGTAGGAAAACACAATTAGCTGCAGACTAGACAGGTTCCTTTTATCTCAAGATTGGGTGGAAAGATTTCCCAGTCTAACCCAAGACCTCTGTCATCATTGCATTTCAGACCACTAGCCCATTAAATTGAACACAGATCTAATTTCAAGAGGAAAGCCTCCTTTTAGACTAGAAAAATGGTGGACCCATTTTTAGACTAGGAGATGGTAGCTGGCTGGTGGGAGTGTGAAGTAGAGGGATGGGCTGGATTCAGACTGCCACAGAAATTAAAATTTCTGAAGAGGAAGTTGAAATCTTGGGGAAAAGAACAGTTTAAAGCTGGTGAAGAAGACAAAAGGAAGATGCTCACGGAATTGGATGAATTAGATGTAAAAGAGCAAAAAGGCACTTTAGACGATCCAGGCAGAAGAAGAAGAGTTGAGCTGAGGAAATCTTGGGAAAAGTTGGTCCGAAAGGAGGAAGTTTACTGGAGGCAGAGATCTAGAGTGAGGTGGCTGAAAGAAGGAGATAATAACTCCAGATTTTTCCATGTGTATGCCTCGGGGAGAAGAAGGAAAAGCTTCATTTCAAAAATAAGAGTGAACCAAAGAGAAGTGGAAAATTCTGAAAAAATAACTGAGGTCTTCCTCTCCTACTTTAAGAGCCTATACTCTAAGGATAGCATGCACAGTTTCAGATTGAATACTTGGGAAGGATCAACTTTGTCAGTAGATAAGAAAGTTTGGTTGGGAAGAAGCTTCGAAGAGGTGGAAATCAAAGAGGCAGTTTTTAGCATGGATGGAGACAGGGCACCTGGCCCAGATGGTTTCCCTTTATTTTTCTTCCAAAAGTGTTGGGATATTGTTAATGAAGATCTTCTAATGTTCTTTAGAGAGTTCCACTCCTCTGCCATAGTAAATAAAGGCATAAATTCAACCTTTCTGTGCTTATTCCCAAAGAAAGGGGGAATTTCGGAAGTGAAGGACTTTAGGCCAATAAGTTTGGTAGGGTGTGTTAATAAAATTTTGGCCAAAGTCCTAGCAAGAAGACTGAAAGAAGTGCTACAAGATCTGATCTCTCCAAATTAGTTTGCCTTTGTCAAAGGAAGACAAATTGTGGATAGTATTTTAATTGCAAATGAGTGTGTAGAAGACAGAAAGGCTCGTGGGAAACCAGGGGTTCTAGTCAAGCTAGACCGTGAAAAGGCCTACGATAAAGTTGATTGGGAGTGTATCTTGGACTGCTTGAGACTGAGAGGCTTTGGCAGGAGATGGATCAAAGGATGCATTGGCTCATCTTGGTTTTCAGTGCTCCTAAATGGAGAGTCTAAGGGCTATTTTAAGGCCAGTCAAGGGCTTAGACAAGGCTGTCCACTCTCTCCTCTCCTCTTTACCTTAGTGATGGACATCTTTAATTTTCTATTTGACAAAGCCAAATTACTAAGTTTGGTTAAGGGTTTTGAAGTGGGAAGAGATATGGTCCAGGTTTCTCACTTGCAATTTGCTGACGACGTCATCCTATTCTTGGATGCATCCTTGGAAAACATCTCTAATGTGAAGAGGGTGATCGAAACCTTTGAATCAGTTACCGGGCTGAGGGTCAATTTTAGCAAATCTAGTATTGTACCTGTTGAAGTTTGACCTGCCATAGAATTCTGTCTTGTTCGTTGACTGTAGAGTAAAGTAGACAGCAAGAAGTAGGAGAGGAAAGAAGAAAAGAGAGAAGAGAGAAAAGAGAGAAAGGCTGGTTCGAATTAGGGAAAAAAGTTAATCCCTTGATTCGGCCAGACCTATTATTATATTATTGACTTATTGAAAAAGACTTGAGTGCCCTTCTTTAAGTAAGAGGCACTCGAACTAACATAACAGTACACATCAGCATTCTCAACAAGTACAAAGACTGAAATACCCCTTCACTAACACCACTAACACTCCCCCTCAAGCTGGTGAGTATATATCATATAATCCCAGCTTGTTACATATGTAGTCCACTCTCCCCCGACTCAAGCCTTTTGTAAACAAGTCTGCCCACTGGTTTCCCGTACTAACATATGCAGTTTCTATCACCCCATTCAGCACCTTCTCTCTCACAAAATGACAGTCAACTTCGATGTGCTTGGTTCTTTCATGAAACACTGGATTGGAAGAGATATGAACCGCTGCCTGATTGTCACAGTAGAGCTTCATTGGAGTACTGATGTCATATCCTATCTCCTGTAGAAGGTTCCTCAGCCACACTAGTTCACAAGCAGTATGTGCCATGGCCCTATATTCCGCTTCTGCACTGCTTCTTGCCACAACTGTTTGCTTCTTACTTTTCCATGTTACCAGGTTACCCCCCAGAAAGGTGCAATAGTCTGTGGTAGATCGTCTATCAGACATAGAACCTGCCCAATCAGCATCGGTGTATCCTTCTACTACCAGTTTTCCACCACTTCTGTACAGCAAACCACGACCAGGAGCTCCTTTCAGATACCTCACAATCCTTAGCACTGCATTCCAATGTGGGACCAAAGGTTTCTGCATGAACTGACTCACCACACTAACCGCAAATGAAATATCTGGCCGAGTAATGGTTAGATAGTTTAGTTTGCCTACAAGTCGTCGGTATCTGCCAGGCTCTTCAAACACTTCACCTATATCACTGCTCAGCCTCGTATTTGTTTCCATAGGTGTCTCAGCCGGTTTAGTACCCAACAATCCTGTTTCTTCCAGTAAATCAAGCACATATTTCCTCTGGCACAAATTAATGCCATGCTTAGATCTTGCTACCTCTATGCCCAAAAAGTATTTCAACTTGCCAAGGTCCTTTGTCTGAAAGTGTTCCTGTAGGAATGCCTTCAATCTGTCAATGCCCATTTTATCATTCCCAGTCACAACGATATCATCCACATACACCACCAATATTATTTTACCTGCCGAAGAGTCAAGACTGAAGACAGAGTGATCAACTTGGCACTGTTTCAGACCAAACTTCTTGACCACCTCACTGAACCTACCAAACCATGCTCGAGGGGACTGTTTAAGTCCATAAATAGCCTTCTTAAGTCTACATACCTTACCATCCTCCCCCTGAGCAACAAACCCAGGTGGTTGCTCCATGTAGACCTCCTCGAGCAAATCCCCATGCAAAAAGGCATTTTTGATATCGAGCTGATGGAGAGGCCAACCAGACATAGCTGCAAGAGAGATGACGACACGAACTGACCCTATCTTAGCAACCGGGGAGAACGTCTCCGTGTAGTCAATGCCATAGGTTTGGGAGTACCCTTTGGCAACCAGCCGCGCCTTCAGGCGCTCAACACGACCATCTGGCAAGTACTTAACACTATACACCCACTTACAACCGACAGCCTTCTTCCCAGGAGGAAGAGCGGTGAGATCCCAAGTGTGATTATGATGCAAAGCAGAGAGCTCTTCTTCCATAGCACGGCACCACTCTGGAGAGGTAAGGGCTTCCTGGACATCCTTAGGAACAACCACGGAGGATAACAAAGATATGAACTGGCGATGGGAAGCGGAGAGGTGGGTAAGTGAAACAAAATTGGAAATAGGGTGAAGGGTGCAAGTACGCTTATCTTTCCGTAAGGCAATAGGAAGATCTAGGTCGGAGGCTGGTGTCGAAGCTGGAGCTGGATCTGTCGACGGTGATGAAGCTGGAGGAGCTGCAGCCGGTACACGTGGGCGATGTGTATACACGTGACGGATGGGTGGACGGTCAACCAATGGTGGCACCGGAGGCAAGGACGTAGGCATGACTGGAACCAAAGGAGGTGGATCAGCCACAGGAAGAGGAAGAGGAGGTGGTGATGTGGGGGAAGCAGCAGCACCGGACCCCACGAAGAACGGAGTAGACTCAAAGAATGTAACATCAACACATACCAAGGAACGACGAGAACTAGGATGATAACACTTGTACCCTTTCTGAGTTCGGGAATAACCAAGGAAGATACACTTCATGGAACGTGCATCTAACTTGTCAGTCCCGGGACTCAGATTATGAACGAAGCAGACACACCCAAATACCCGAGGAGAAAGCGGAAACGGAGACATGTTGGGGAATAAGACACTAAAAGGAGAACGACCATCAAGGATAGACGTGGGCATCCGATTAATTAAGAAACAAGAGGTGAGCATTGCATCGCTCCAAAAAGTTTTGGGAACATTCATGTGGTGCATGAGGGAGCGTGCCGTTTCTACAAGATGGCGGTTCTTTCTCTCAGCAACCCCATTTTGTTGCGGAGTATAGGTACATGAAGTTTGGTGTATAATGCCATGTTGGTCCAAGTATTCTCGAAAAGATGAAGACAAGTATTCACGACCATTATCAGAACGGAAAATTTTGATGTGAACACCAAATTGATTGCGGATCTCAGCATAAAATTTCTGGAAGATGGAAAATAATTCACTTCTTTCTTTCATTAAATAGAGCCACGTCATTCTTGAACAGTCATCAACAAAAATAACAAAATATCGGTATCCATTATATGACATCACTTTATAAGGACCCCAAACATCTGAATGAATTAAAGAAAAAAGACTCGACACACGGTTATCGACCCTAGAACGAAAGGGAACACGATGGTGTTTCCCAAATTGACAAGACTCACAATCTAAAACAGAAAGTTGACTCAATGAAGGGACTAAGGACTGCAACACTTTCAGCGAAGGATGACCAAATCTACAGTGCCACTGGAGAGGAGAAATGGATGACTGAAGAGCCGTTGACGTTTGTCCACCACCATCAAGATAATACAGTCCACCGGCTTCATGCCCTCCACCAATCTTCATCCCCGTCTTGAGATCCTGAAAAACACACATAGAAGGGTAAAAAGTGATGGAGCACTTAAGTGACTTGGTCAGCTTACTAACAGACATAAGATTAAATGGAAGCTTAGGTACATATAAAACAGAGGATAGGGATACAGGGTCTAGGTCAACATTACCAACACCACAGATAGATGACGTGGAGCCATTAGCAAGGGTAACAGATTGTGATGTTGAGCAATGAGTGAGAGATGAAAACACACCTGGAGTTCCCGTCATGTGATCGGAGGCTCCAGAGTCAATAATCCAGGGGTTGGGTGTGGATGCCAAACAAGCCATACCTGAGTGTGCAAAGGAAGCTGTGTTCTGCTGCGACTTGGATTGAACAAACCTCTCATACTCATCACGAGGAACACTCACCATCTCCTTGCCTGGACCATCTGAGGGAGTAGAAGGCATCGGGTCAGCTGACCGTTTCTCTTGTGTAGGGCTGAAACTGGTGTCACTAGTCATGGCATGGTTGGCCCACGTCGAGGGAGGACCATGTAAGTCATAGCAGTAGTTAATGGTATGTCCATCCAAACCACAGTGAGTACACTTCCGTGGACCCGAGCCACGTCCTCTACCACGAGCTCCCCCTGAATCTCTGCCTCCAGTACGACCACCACCACGGATATGTGTAGATCCACCACTACCACTCCTGCCAGGCTGGGTTCCTCGAGTCCCACTTCTGCCACCTCGGCCTCTTGACACTGCAAATGCTGATTTATCGGAGACATTAGAGTCCATAGATCCAATGGAAGCCCTCCGAAGACGAGCAAACACCTCCTCTAAAGATGGAAGAGCAGATCCCCCTAGTATCTGGGCTCGTACTGGTTCATACTCAGACTTCAGCCCCACCAGAAACCGTGTTACATCAAGCTGCTCTCGCTGTTGCTGTTGAACTTTGACATCTGAAGTGAGAGGATGATAGACATTTAACTCATTACGGATATTCCTCACATTGGCATAGTACTCCTCAAGGCTCTGATTTCCCTGTTGCAGATTGAAGTATTCCTGATACAGTTGATATACCCTAGTGGTATTATCCTGACCTGAATACAGTTTCTTGGCATGATCCCACACCTCTTTGGCTGTGTCAAGAAACATGAAGTTCACACTGATTTTGGGTTCCATACTGTTCCACAACCATGTAATGATCTGTGCATCTTCCTGTTCCCAGTCTTCATACTCCTGAGAATTAGCGGGGGGTTTCTCCTCTCTTATATGCTTCACTTTCTTCTTCGCCTTCAGAAAAACCTCTACAGACTTGGCCCAAGGGACATAATTCTCTCCATTCAGTTTAATGGAGGTCATTTGGACATTCAGGTAGTCAGTAGATATCATGACACTAGGTTTACTATCACTGTTATCTGCCATTGCCGAACTCCCTTAATTCTGAGCACTGAATTAGGAGCACTACACACTGCACACTACACACAGACACTTCATCGAAATCTGCACACTGATTTCAACAGCTGAGAACTGCAACACCACAAACCCTACTCACCGAAGTCTGTACACTGATTTCAGCAGTATTAAATGTTGAAAACTACAACACCACAACCCCTACTCACCGAGGTCTACACACTGATTTCAGCGATATCAAAAGCTGAAAACCACACTTGTAACACCACCAACATTAATCCACAACTATAGGAATTTTCACCATTAAGTAGACACTATTGCCATTCGAATCACACACAAACCAGAATAAACCCTAGCATAAACCCTAGCATACTGCAATCTGAGAACCCATCATGCGAACTGTACTACACCTCTCATGTATTCCATAACAAAAAAAAAATATATAAAAAAAAACTTTACCTCATCGCCTGAAGGCCAACCATACGAAGGGCTGAGACACCACTGCACCACACGTACCAGCCCTAACTAGGGCTTAGAAACCACAGCAACCAATCACCAACGACACAATCGGAGGCATAGAGACCTCCTAGGGAAGGGGGCGATCACTCCTTTTCAGCCCTTTTCCCAGTCTCCAACTCACAACTGAGAACCCCAAGTGAAACCCTAATTCGAATGCGCAGAAGGCAGAATTCTAGCAAGTCTGATTTGGTGAACCTAGCTCTGATACCATGTTGAAGTTTGACCTGCCATAGAATTCTGTCTTGTTCGTTGACTGTAGAGTAAAGTAGACAGCAAGAAGTAGGAGAGGAAAGAAGAAAAGAGAGAAGAGAGAAAAGAGAGAAAGGCTGGTTCGAATTAGGGAAAAAAGTTAATCCCTTGATTCGGCCAGACCTATTATTATATTATTGACTTATTGAAAAAGACTTGAGTGCCCTTCTTTAAGTAAGAGGCACTCGAACTAACATAACAGTACACATCAGCATTCTCAACAAGTACAAAGACTGAAATACCCCTTCACTAACACCACTAACAGTACCCATAAATTCAGTTGAAGAGAGCCTCCTAGAGAATTTCAAATTTGTTATGGACTGTAAAGTGGAAAACCTCCCCGTTTCCTATCTAGGAATGCCCCTTGGTGGCAACCCAAGAACACTAAACTTTTGGGGACCAGCGGTGGAGAAGTTTGAAAAGAAATTAGCTTCGTGGAAAAAATGCTACCTATCAAAAGGGGGTAGACTGATTCTCCTAAAGGCCTCTCTAGCCAACTTACCAATTTATTATCTTTCAGTCTTCAAAATTCCTCCTAAGTGAGAAACTATGAAGAGAAAATCCAAAGAAACTTTCTTTGGGATGGAGGAGGGGAGAATAGAAACCACTTGGTAAGTTGGGATCAAGTGTGTAAGTTGAAGGAGGAGGGAGGATTGGGAGTTGGGCATTTGAAAGAGAAGAACACCTCGCTCTTGAGCAAATGGCTATGGAGATTCCCTGTAGAACCCAATACACTTCGGCAACTGTCATCTCTAGTGTTGAAGATTAATTAGTTTTATGATGTTTTTCTGAGTAGATGTTTTATGTTAGTTGTTAGATAGGAGGTGGGGACCACAATAGTTATGTGAGTCCAAATTTTATTATGTTTTTTGAGTGTTATATATGCTGTTTTATGTTTTGCTGCCCTATAAGGGCATAGTTGTCTGTGTACTGTTCTATTATTTTAGTATAAATAATAAGTGAAGGGGGTGGCCAGATTATTGCTCTCTTTTCTTTCAGCTTCTCTTCTTCTCTTCTTCTCCTTCTCTCTTCAAGAAACTACTTTCTTTCATATTTTTTAATTCAGTAGATTTCTACTTGGTATCAGAGCATCAGCTAGGGTTTCTTGAAGCATTCTCATGCAGCCCTAGATTAGCGGACTGCATGAAGTAGTAAAGGGCTGATCGATCTGCTATAGATTGCCCAGTTCTTGGAGTTTTTGGTGGGATCTAGACATTAGGAAGGTGATCTACTGTTTGACATCAAAATCAGGAAGAACTGGAGTACGGGGAAGAGTCCTAGAAAAGTTGGACTCTTTGTTTTTGATCTGATCTTGGGCGCCCAGGTATTTTTAGTTTTCTTTTGATTTTCTAAAGAGGGCGATTTGGTTTTTGAAATTTTCTAGGCCTCCCGGAGTGATCGATTCACTTTTCTCTCTGTTGGGAGGCGTGGGGAGGAGAGAGATTTCCCTCTAGCTAGGGTTTTCTTCTTCCGGAAGGGTTGGTTTCTATGTGTGTGGTATTAAATTATTTTTTGAAGGTCTCCAATCTATTTTTTTCTTACTGTTGAATTGTTTGAAGTAAAATGGAGAGTTGGAATACCGAGATGAAATCTACCGGTACTGTGGGACTGGGTGTTGGAGGTAGTAGTGATATTTTTGGGTCTGGGATAATTACTACAGTAAACTTGATGGTACAAATTATTTGGAGTGGGCACAATCAGCTAAGATGGCTATTGGTGCCCGTGGAAAATTAGGGTATCTCACTGGGGAGGAGAAGAAACTTGATATAGACTCTTCTCGATGGGTGCAAGAGAATTACATGATAATGTCTTGGTTGTGTAATTCTATGTTACTTCATATTGCAAAAAATTTCCTATGGGCTAATACTACTAAGGAGATTTGGGATGGAGTGACTGAAACCTACTCTCAGAAGCAAAATGAAGCCAGAGCCTATCAGTTAAGAAATCAGGTGATAAGTATGAAACAGGGAGAAAAACCTCTTGCTGTGTATTTCTCCATGCTGAAAACCCTATGGCAGGAAATAGATCACTTAGAAACTGTGGTATGGGAAAGTGTAAATGATACAACAACTTATCACAAACTGGTAGAGAGGAATAGGGTTTTTGAGTTTTTGGTAGGGCTGAACCCTGAATTTGACATTGCTAGGCAGCATATTCTTTCTAGGGAGGGTGTGACACTCTCTCAGGCCTATGCTTTTGTCTCTGGAGAGGAGAGTAGGACGAATGTAATGCTGAGATAGCCTGGGATTGACCAGTCGGCTATGGTTGGTACAACAAAACCTAAGCCGAATGGAGACAAGGGGAGTAGTGAGACTAGAAGGGAAGATAAGAAAGACTTGGTGTGTGATTATTGCAAGAAGCCTAAGCATACCAGGGACACTTGTTGGAAGCTTCATCCAAATCTTATGCCTGCTCGGATAAGAAACAAGAAGGGAAATGTAAATGTAGCCACTATAGGAGACTCTTCAGCCCCTCTCTCCCAAACTGATTGGGAATCCATTGCAGTAGCAGCAGTGAGAACAAAATTGGAGAGGTTTGGACAGCTTATGAGTAAGAAAGATTCACCAAGCTCTAGCCTTCTAGATGGACAGCAGAATGCAGGAGCCAACTACACCACTTCCTTTGCACATACAGGTAGTTCATATGCAACTGCGAATCTTGCATCCACTTCAGGTAAGGAGGGATCCCCCTGGATTATAGACTCAAGAGCATCTGAGCATATGACTAATGCCCCTACCATTTTCAGTTTCTATCAGTTGTGCTCTGGTAGATACAGAGTTTCTACAGTAGATGGTTCACATATGCCCATTGCTGGGAAGGGGACATTTAGAGTGACCAATGATATAACTCTGTCCTCTGTTTTACATGTCCCTAGACTTCATACCAACCTACTGTCTGTTAGTTCTTTGACAAAAAATTTGAATTGTTCTGTGACCTTTCTTCCTGGTAATTATGTTTTGCAGGATCTAGAGTCAAAGAAGATGATTGGGAGTGGTCGTGAGGTGAATGGAGTCTACCTTTTGGAAGAGATTCCGAGACATCAGGGCCATCATGTTAGCAGCAACAGTAGTAATGGGTCAGAGTCAGTAAATCAGATTATGCTTTGGCACAATCGCTTGGGACATCTTTCTTTTAATTCTTTGAAATGCCTTTTCCCAAAGTTGTTTGAGTCTGTTCAATTATCTACTTTGGAGTGTGAGAGTTGTCAGTTAAGAAAGCATTGTAGACAGTCTTTTAAACCAAGTAATAAAAGAAGTACTTATGCTTTTAATATTGTTCACACTGATGTATGGGGGCCATATCAAATCCCTTCCATGGGAGGATTCTGTTACTTTCTCTTGTTTGTGGATGATTATACACGATATTCTTGGATATATTTGATGAGATCACGTGATGAGGTTCCTAACTTAGTACGACAATTTCACCAGATGGTTCTCACACAATTTGGAGTGAGAACTAAGGTTTTTAGATCAGATAATGCTAGAGAGTACTTTGAGAAGGACCTAACCACGTATCTCTTAGAACATGGTGTAGTTCATCAGAGCAGCTGTGCATATATACCGGAACAGAATAGAGTTGCTGAGAGGAAAAACAGACACATTGTGGAGGTGGCAAGGAGTCTTATGGTGTGTGCTTCAGATCCTGTGCAGTTCTGGGGAGATGCAGTTTTTACAACCGTACATGTGATTAACCATGTTCCTTCACGGACTTTGGGGTTTAAGGTTCCATTTAACCTCCTTTTTCCAGATGGAGAGATATTTCATATACCTCTGAGGGTTTTTGGCTGTGTTTCTTTTGTTCACATTCTTGGCCCTCATCGCAAGATATTGGGTCCTAAGGCCAAGAAATGTGTTTTTCTTGGGTATGCTCAGAACCAAAAGGGATATTGCTGTTATGACCCAGTGTCGAGGAGCAGATTTGTCACTATGGATGTTACCTTTTTTAAATCCACATTCTTCTTCTCGAGTGGTTCTTCTTAGGGGGAGAGTTTTGGGGAGGAGAACTCATAATCTGTTCCTCTTCCTGTTTCTGTGGTGCCTCCGTCAGTTCAGCCACCACCTACACCATCAGTTCAGCCAGCACCTGCACCTCCAGTTTCATTACCTGGGCCACTACGGGCAGCCACACAGCAATATCAGCGCCGACAAATGATGGTTGACTCCACACATCCTTGACCCACACCACTCTCTGTCAGTCCTTCTGAAACTTCAGATTTGGCAGATATAGTTCCAGGTATTCCTCTTGAGCTTGTTATGTTTTCTAATGATAATGTTTCTGTCCCTAACCCCATTGTTACAGCTGATCCCACTGACCTTGATCTTCCCATTGCACTTCGTAAGGGGAAGAGAAAGTGTACAACCCACTGCATTTCACACCATCTTTCCTACAATGCCTTATCACCCTCCTACTGTGCTTTTCTTTCTTCCCTGGATTCTGTGTCTATACCCAGGAATGTTATCGAGGCTCTCTCCAAACCTGAGTGGAAAACAGCCATGCAAGATGAGATGGATGCTTTGGTCAAAAACCAAACTTGGGAAATAGTTGATCTCCCCCCAGAGAGGTACAAGGCAAGGTTGATGTAAAAAATGCTTTCCTCAATGGTGACTTATAGGAGGAGGTATATATGGACATTCTAGCAGGCTTTTATGAAAATGTTGGTAAAGGAAAGGTGTGCAGACTCAGAAAATCTCTATATGGACTGAAACAGTCTCTTAGGGCTTGGTTTGACAGGTTCAGAGGGGCACTCATCTGTTTTGGATACACACAGACACGGTCTGATCACACCCTCTTTGTGAAGAGGAGAGATGCTTTGGTGTCAATTTTGATTGTGTATGTGGATGATATAGTGGTGAAAGGAAATGATCTGGAGGAGATTGATGATCTCAAAAAATCATTGCAGCAAGAATTTGAGATCAAAAATCTTGGGGAGGTCAAATACTTCTTAGGGATTGAAGTTGCAAGATCCAAGCATGGGATCTTCATTTCATAGAGAAAGTATGTACTTGACCTACTGCAAGTGACTGGGAAGCTGGGGACCAAATCAGCAGACACTTTTATTGATCCAAATCACAAAATTAATGGTGTGGATGGTGAATTGGTAAAGGATGTGGGGAGATATCAAAGAATGGTGGGCCGACTGTTGTATCTGTGTATGACATGACTAGATATTTCTTATGTTGTCAGTGTTGTGAGTCAGTACATGCATCACCTCGGGTTTAGCACTGGGAAGCTATTGAGAGAATATTTGCATATCTAAAAAAACACCCTGGCAGAGGCATTCTTTTCTCAAATCATGAGAATCTGAAGCTAGAATCCTATACAGATGCAGACTGGGCAGGATGCTTAGATGACAGGAGGTCTACATCGGGAGTGTGTACCTTTGTAGGTGGAAACTTGATCTCCTGGAAGAGTAAGAAGCAAGCGGTTGTGGCAAGGTCAAGTGCAGAGGCTGAGTATAGATCCATGGCTCATGGTGTCTCTGAACTTCTTTGGGTTAAGATCTCTTTTGAGTGAGATTGGGGTGAAAGCAGAAGAACCTATGATGTTATATTGTGACAATCAAGCTGCAATCAATATTGCCCACAATCCAATTCAGCATGATAGGACAAAACACATTCAAGTTGACAGACACTTTATAAGAGAAAGGGTAACAACCGGAGAAGTTTGTTTGCCTTATGTCTCTTCAGAGTTGCAGCTGGCTAATGTTCTCTCTAAAGGGGTGGCAAGGAACAAGCTTGAACATGATCTACGCAAGTTGGGAATGTGTGACATTTACTCCCAACTTGAGGGGGAGTGTTGAAGATTAATTAGTTTTATGATGTTTTTCTGAGTAGATGTTTTATGTTAGTTGTTAGATAGGAGGTGAGGACCACAGTAGTTATGTGAGTCCAAATTTTATTATGTTTTTTGAGTGTTATATATGTTGTTTTATGTTTTGCCGCCCTATAAGGGCATAGTTGTCTTTGTACTGTTCTATTATTTTAGTATAAATAATAAGTGAAGGGGGCGGCCAGATTATTGCTCTCTTTTCTTTCAACTTCTCTTCATCTCTTCTTCTCCTCTCTTCAAGAAACTACTTTCTTTCATTAATTCAACAGATTTCTACTTCTAGTAAATATGGAACAAATGCAAATAGGTGGGACAGTAATCTTCATTTGAACCAGGTAAAGAATTCAAATCCTTGGAAAGGTAATAGTCTCTTCACACTCTTCTTTCCTTCATTTCATTAGATTCAAAGTGGGAAATGGAAATAAAATAAAATTCTAGAAATATCTCTGGTGGAGGAATACCACTCTAGCAGAATCTTTCCTTAGAATCTTCAATCTCTCCATAGACCAAGATTCAACTGTTTCCTCTTGTATCCCAGTTTTACCTACCGATATTAACTTGACCCTGAACCTGAGAAGACCTCTAAGGGACACTGAGATCTCAGACCTCATAAACCTTTTCCTCACCTTAAAAGAAGTCTACACCTCCCCTCATTCCATTGACACCCGAGTTTGGACCCTCAACCAAAATGGTGTTTTCTCTTCCAAATCTATGTTTAAGGCTCTAATTGCAGGTGATCAGATTTCCTCTTTCCCTTTCAAGAAGGTTTGGAGCAGTCATATTCCTCTAAGAGTTTGCTTCTTTGTCTGGGAAGCGTGTCTATAGAGAATAAATACGTGTGATCTTCTTCAGAAAAAAAAGCCTGGGAAGGTCATATGTTTCTCCTCATGCATGTTTGCTTTTCCTAAGAGAAGGGGAATCTGCAGATCATCTACTCATTCATTGCAAATTTTCTCAAAAGAATTGGTGGCATTTCTTAAATCTGACTGGATATAGTTGGGTCTCTCAAAAGCATATTTGTGAGTTTCTCAACCAGTGGCATGGGTCAGGCTTGAGCAGAAGAGGTAAAGTGTATTGGCAAACTGTGGTACATGCAGTATTGTGGGGAATTTGGGAGGAAAGAAACAGGCGCATATTTGAGAAGAAAATAAGATCTCTGGAAGAATTAATTTCAGATATATTCTTTTGTTGTAATTTTTGGGCTGTTAATTCTGAGATGTTTCAGGGCCTCTCTCTCAATGATCTTAACAGAAATATCCAAACGATCTTGCTTCTCCCAACTTACCCTCAACCAACCCAAAGATTACAGATACCGCATATTGAAGAAGGGATGATTCTAAACTTCGATGGAAGTGCTGCAGGCAATCCGGGCAAAGCTGGGATAGGTGGTATTTTGAGGGATGAACAGGGGATTATCTGTTGGGCTTTCAGTGGCCCAATGGGTAACACGGACTCAACAAAGGCTGAAGTGATGGCAGCGCTCACTGGTATCAGAATAATAAAAAGTTTAGGCATTCAGAAATTATCCATTGTTGGAGATTCTGCTAATACTATCAAATGGCTAAAAGACAAGGAGGGGGGTCCTTGGAGGTTGAGTCATTATCTGACTGAGGCAAGAGACTCCTTGGAAAATTTAAATGTAAATTTGTTGTGGATACTGAGGGAGTTGAATCATATAGCAGATGGATTAGCTAAAATTGGAGCAAACTTAGAAAATTTATACAGCAACAGGCTTCTCCCCTTGTAATTTTGCGTTTCTGCCGTTTAAGTTCTCTTTCCTTTGTTCAGTACATCTGCTCATGTACTCCTTGTTTTATTTAATGAAATCTGGTTAACTTCTTCTCAAAAGAAAAAAAAAGGCAGGAGTGCAGGACTTAAATGCATTTAAAGATCAATTTAGAACAAGGAAAATAGATAAGACTGAGGATTAGTTGGTTGAGCTAGCCTCAGGTTATATGTGCAAACGAAGGACTCCCAAAGAGATAAAGGGGGAAAACATGTTATGAAAGGTAAGTTCAAGACTAAGTTCAGATTATTCTCTTGGGTTGGGGTTTCTAACAAGCACCACCATCAAACTGAAGTCTAATTTCACCTTCCATGGGCAGTTCTTGGGGGCTGCTGACAGGGTCAATTTGAGGATCTCCACCAAATTCCTTTTTAAGTCATTTAGAAATATGCCTTTATTTAATATGCCTTAAGTTTCGCCTTGAAGAAGTCTCAAGGAAAACAACCTAAGCCTTATATGGGTCCAACATGAGGTTTAGAGAACTTTACTGCATCTGATATAGAACAACCGGTGACAGTTAAAAATGAGTTCAAGGGTTCTATTAGAGTTTCCAAGGTTAAGAAAGTGGGAGATCTTTGGCAGTCTGTTAGATGTTTTAGAGAGATATTTAGTCAGCAGATTCTTTGGGGTTATGCCAGGTAAAGAGTTTGTGGCGTACTGGGTTTAGTGGGACCTTTTTTTGGTCTGCCTGCAATATAAGGTTGGATGTGCTGTCTGTTCTTAGATGGGGATGGTTTCAAAACCATCATTGGAACTTCCTGGAGGTTAAAATCAACCTTGGTTTCCACAACAGATTGTATTAGGAATTATAGGTTTTCAAGTCTGGTATGGATCAATGATGCAGGTATCCTTCATTATGCATGGTGTATCCAGACATGTAGAACAAGTGGGGATGCTTGTGGACATTTTCTTTTCAATGATAGGAATAACTCTGTTTCAACACACCTGGATCTTCTGTTCACTGGAAAGAAATATGAAGTAAGAATTTTGTTTGAAGAGGAGGAACTTATGGTGGAACAGGGTAACCGGGAAAGTGCCTTAGAAGCTGAAGAGTCAGAACTGGCTATTGGTGGGGTTATCTTGGAATTCATATAAGGAGAAGAGACATATGGAAAATGATAACAGCTTTAGGAAGATATGAGGTATATCTGGTGAGTGTTTTCTAGAAATAAGATTAAAATATTGGATGATAATATTTAAGAAGAGGGGGACAAGTCGGGTAAACAGTGGTCTCTTTGATTGGTGTCAAAGTGGGGAGTATTATTTCAGGTGGTACTAGCATGTTATTTCCATTTCTGGGTTATTGCCAGATATCCACAAGAACATGCCTCTTCTAGTCAATCATAAAGGATGGTAGTCAGACATCATCCTTCTAAAAAGGTCACTTCATCTTGACCAGACTACGGGAGTCTTGCCAATCGGAGATGTCTCAGAAGCAGTGGATATTTCAGCATGTACCTGTGGGGTAAGGTGGCCCTAAGGGAAAATTTCAATGTCAAAAGAAGCCGCAGATCTCGGTGGCGAATGAACAACCTGATATGTAACGGTGAAAATCAAGGAAAGCTTATTGTTGGAATAGTTTACTTTAGATTTATGTTTAGGCTATGCTTAGTTAGGGTCAGTTTGTTCTGTTTAAAATAGCTTTTTTATCAGTTTATTATCTTTAACTACAGTAGGGTCACAAGGGTCTTTTCCCTTTTAATTATGCTCACCCTATATATAATATTATAATCTGGTGCCTCCAGACTGAATTCTGTTCGCCAAACATCTCTCTTCTCTCTCTCTCTCTCTTTCCTTCTTGTTTCCTACTGTTCTTTCTCTGTTAAGATGGTATCAAAGCAGTTCTACTAGGTTTGAGAGAAGATCGAACAAGGTTTTTTCTCTTCATCTTGCTGTCTTCTCCAGACTGAGATCAGAAAAGCTGACCTACGACTGGTACAAGTTTTCTATTTTTTTTCTCTTATCTTGGTCGTGCACCAAGAGAAAACTCTATGAAGCAAGTCTGCTGACTGCTGTCAGAAAAATTGTGAGGTTCAGACCTCTTTTCTATGGATCATGTGATCCTGTACCTGAGAAGGGGATATCTGTAGGTCACGGATGACCTGCTATTTCCCAGTTTTGGTGTAATTATAATGTTCTGAGGATCTCTCCTGGTGGTTAATGTGCTTAGATAATCTGGAAGTGTTAATTCTGTACAGGTCTGAAATCAATCTAAACATACCTTTTTTTGGAGAATTGGTGCTGGTCTGTGTTCAGATTGTGTCGGTTTGGTGTGTGCAGTCAGGAGGGATCCTAAGTTGTGTGTTGAAAACTGAATAGTAATGTAACCATGTCCTCTGAGAATTCTGCAACTTCCGGGGTTTCAGGAGGTCAAAACAGAATGAGTGGGGGGATGGATATGAGTTTCCCCATGGCTGTAATTCCCTTTGATAGACTAAACTACCTTGAATGGTCTAGGGGAATTAAACTCTACATTACTGCCAGGGGAAAAATAGGGTATATAAATGATAAAGTGAAGGAGCCAAAGACTGGAACTTCTGGACATGACAGGTGGAACCAAGAAAATAGTATGGTGATGTTGTGGCTCTTGGTTTCCATTCTGCCACAAGTAAAAAGGACCTTTATGTGGGCTGAAACAACTTGTGAAATATGGGAACAAGCAAAATCTACCTATTCGGAGCAGAGGCACTATGCAAAGATATACTAATTGCAAGCTGAATCCTCCACTTGCAAGTAGGGGGAGAGAAGTCTCTCAATGTACTACTCAGATCTGACATCAATCTGGAAGGATTTGGATCATTATCAAAATGTGAATTGGAAGTGTAATGAAGATGCAAAGGCCTAAAAGTCACTTGTCTCCTAGCAACAAGTATTTGCTTTTCTTTTGGGACTGAATCCTACATATGAGTCTATTAGGGTACAAATCTTAGGAAGTAAGGACTTACCTTCAATTTAGGAAGTTTATCCCTTAGTTCAGTCTAAAGGGAGAATAAGAAGTGTGATGAATAGTGCAGAGGGGGAGCCGGTTGCACTATCAGTCCGAGGAGGTACAAATTCGAATGCCAGAGGCTCTTTTAAGAAGGGTGATTCACAGAAGAGAGTGGACGACAAAGACAAGCTTTGGTGCACTCATTGTTAGAAGTCCAAGTACACTAGAGACACATGTTGGACCTCCATGGGAAGCCTAAATGGGCTCAGGAATTGAGTAAGAAATCAACATCTGATCAGAGTAAGAAGCTAGCCCAGTACAATTAGGAGAAATATAACTTAGCAAATTTGGCATCTCAAGAGACTAGTCCCATGGTACTCAAGAGTGACACTCTGGTTCTGACCCCAAGGAATAGATTATCAACTCTTTTTGTGACCATTTGGAGTTACATGGTAGGACACTTTGCCAAATGGATTCTGGCCCTACTCCTACCTTCTTTGCATCTACATCAGGTAACACTGCCACTACTTTCCATGTGTCATCTCGTACATTTGATTCCCCTAAGATAATTGATTCTGGAGTCTCAAATCACATGATTGGTAAGTCAACTTTATTTTAGGCATATAACCTCCTCTCTGAGAGAGATAAGATGAGACCGGTTGATGGATCCTTCTCCACCATAGCTGGCCAAGGAACCATCTCCCTTACTTTTGGTCTTACCCTCTCTAATGTGTTGCATGTTCCTAAATTACCTATCAATTTACTTTCCATTAGTAGTATTGCTCCTTGAATTGTTCAGTTACCTTCTTTCCTTCATGTGTGTTTCAGGATTTGGCATCGAGGAAGACGATTGGTAGAGGAAGCATGGTGGATGGTCTCTACGTGTTGGAGAATAAATCCAATCTTGTGGATATAGAGTCCTTAAGTTCATCTAGAGAGAGTCACGCCTACTTATGGCATAGTTGTCTTGGTCATTTTTCTTTTGGGTCATTAAAACTTATGTTTCCAAAGTTATTTAAGTTTTTGTCAATTAGTGAGTTACAGTGTCAAACATGTCAATTGAGCAAACATTGTAGAAGTTCTTTTCCTTTAAGAAATAAAAGATCTGAATTTTCATTTCATATTGTTTATTCTAATGTTTGGGACCCTGTTACTCTACTTTCTAAGACTGAATATAAGCATTACTTTGATTGATGACTACTCTAGATATACTTGGGTTTATCCTATGCAATCTAGAGATGAAATGCCAAAGATTGTGAAAGATTTTCAATGCATGATTTTTACTCAATTCCAAACTAAGATTCATATTTTCCCGTCGGACAATGCAAAGGAGTACTTCCATAGTGATCTCACAGAGTTCTTTGCTTCGTGTGGATCTCTTCATCGGAGCTCTTGTGCTAGGACACCCCAGCAAAAAATGGTATTGCTAAAAGAAAAAATCATCATCTTCTCGAAGTAGCTCGTGGATTATTACTCCATATGCATGTTCCGAAACGCTTTTGGATGGATGTGTTATGTGTGTTGCATATATCATCAATTGTATACCATCTCGATTACTAGAGTATAAGGCCCTACATCAAATATTGTTTCCTACGGCTCCTCTGTCCGCTATTCCAATGCGTGTCTTTGGGTGTCATTGCTTTGTTCATGACTTGTCCCCTACTCGCAGTAAGCTCAATCCTTGTGCCATTCCTTGTGTTTTTCTTGGTTACCTTTTATCTCAAACGGGCTACCAGTGCTATGGTCATGCTCACAAGTACTATGTTTCCATAGATGTATTTTTCTTTGAGAGTCAACCTTTTTTCTTGATTTCTCCTCAGAGGAGTAGGGATGGGGAGAAACACACCTAGGCTCAATTACCTCCTCTTCCTAATTCTCCTCCATTTCGTGTCTTCCTTCGCCACCACAAGAGCTAGTAGAGTTCAAGAGCTGTGGAACTTGAAAATATGCAGTCAACATCATCAAACTCTCCAGAGGCAAATCCTCATCATCAACTAGGTACACTTGTTCCCATTGATATGCCTGATCTTCTTGATATTGATCTCCCTGTTGTTGATGATCTTGATGTTCCTATTTGCTAAGAGAAAGGGT
Organism: Nelumbo nucifera; assembly: GCF_055504915.1. Lineage (NCBI taxonomy): Eukaryota > Viridiplantae > Streptophyta > Magnoliopsida > Proteales > Nelumbonaceae > Nelumbo > Nelumbo nucifera. The sequence continues at coordinate 138,035,695 of NC_142649.1, read as the reverse complement.
GTTAGATCTTGTACCACTAGTCATCCTATCTCTCACTTTGTGTCATATGATCATATCGTGTGTTCTTGTCCTCCGTTGGTAGTGTTTTTGTTCCTAATAATGTGGCAAAAGCTTTATCCAAATCTGAACGGACAGATGTAATGAAGGAGGAAATTAATGTCTTGCACAAAAGTGGCACCTGGGAGTTGGTGGATCTTCCTAAAGGAAAAGGACCAGTGGAATGCAAGTGGGTGTTCATAGTGAAGCATAGGGCTGATGGTATGGTAGAAAGGTGCAAAGATAGATTGGTGGCAAAAGGGTTTACACAGGTATGTGGAGTAGACTATGACCTTTGCTCCAATAGCCAAGATGAATTCTATCAGAATCCTCCTTTCACTGGAAGTTACTCTTGATTGGGAACTTCACCAATTGGACATTAAAAATGCATTCTTGAATGGTGACCTAGAGGAGGTGTACATGATTCAGACTCCAAGTTTTTGTGCCAAAGGCAGTGAGCAGAAGGTGTGTAGGTTAAAAAAAATCATTATATGGGCTGAAACAATCACCTCGGGCCTGGTTTAGTAAGTTTCACTTAGCTGTACACTAGATGGGGTTCAGACAATGCCTGTCAAGTCATACTCTGTTTGTGAAGAAAAGTGAAGGAAAATTGCATTTTTAATTGTGTATATTGATGACATAGTGGTCACAAGAGACTAGAAGACTGAAATACAAAAGATGAAGAAATTCTTAGCCACTCAATTCGAGGTGAAAGATCTAGGCTCATTACATTAGATGATACATGCAAGTTAGGGGTGAAGCCAATTGATTCACCCATTGAACCTAGCCATTAGTTGGGAGATGGTCAGGGGGAGGTTATGAAAGATGTGAAAAAGTTCCAGAGACTTGTAGGGAGACTCTTGTATTTGTCTATGACTAGGCCTAATAGTGCCTATGCAGTGGGTGTCCTTAGTCGGTTCATGCATAATCCTAAGATAACTCACTTTGAAGCTATAGAAAGGTTCCTTAGATACCTCAAGAAGTTCCCAGGAGCTGGTTTGTTATTCCAAAGACATGGGCATTTGAAAGTTGAATTGTATATAGATGCTGATTGGGTAGAGGCAGTCGATGACATAAAGTCTACTAGTGGGTATTGTACCTTTGTGGGAGGAAACTTAGTCACCTGGAGAAGTAAGAACCAAAGTGTAGTGGCTAGGTCCAATGCTCAAGTGGAATTCGATGCTATGTCTCATGGAGTTACTGAAATCATGTGGATAAAAAACTTGTTAGGTGAACTAGGTTTTATAGTTAACAACCCCATGCCACTCTATTGTGACAATAAACTGCTATTAACATTGTTGCTAACCCAGTCCTCTATGATAGAACAAAACATATTGAAGTGGACAAGCGTTTTATTAGAGAAAAATTTTGAGTGGAGAAGTGTGCACTCCATATGTCAGCTCAAAAGAATAACTTGCAAACATCTTCACCAAGGGCCTTCATCACGTGCGGCATAATAATTTGTGTGACAAGTTGGGCATGATTGACATCTATGTCCCAACTTGAGGGGGAGTGTTTGGAATAGTTTACTTTACATTTATGTTTTTATTCTGCTTAGTTAGGGTCAATTTGTTCTTTTTAAAAATAGTTTTTTTATCACTGTTTATGCATTTTAACCACAGTAGGGGCACAAGGGTCTTTTCCCTTTTAATTATGATCGCCCTATATATGATATTATAATATAGCGCCACCAAACTAAGTTCCGTTTGCCAAAATCTCTCTCCTCTTCTCCCTTCTCTTCTCTCCCCCCCCCCCCCCCCCCCCCCTCTCTCTCTCCTTCTTGTTTCCTACTGTTCTCTCTGTTAAGATTTATTTGCTCATGACAGGGAGGGGGGGGGGACTATGTCTGAGGCTAGGGGTGCCATTTTTTATGGAGTTGGAGGGCTGGGAAATGAGATATTGGAAATGAAGTTGGAAAATTTTTGTTCAAATATTGAACAAGAGAAGTGGGATATGGTGTTGGGCTCTTGAAGTTCTAGAAGATGGTTTGAGTCCAGTTCATGTTGTTGACTCAGTTTCTCATGACATTTCTATTGAAGATTCTATGGGTTTGGAGACTAGGTCATTGAGCTTTGGATTAGGAATGGTGTTGACCTTTTAGATGAGGGCAGTGGGAAGTGTGCCAACAGTGGATTGAAGAAGGGCCATAGCAAGCTAAAGTCTATCTCATAATGTGTGTGGGAAGAGTAGAGGTGGATTTGGGGACAAGGAGATTATCAATCAAGGGTGTGATGACCTAAGATGAAGGAAAGGAATATCAGCTTGATGAAAGGATTTATGAGTTCTAAGTGTCACAATTTAGTCCATATTACCAAAGTTTTTTTCTCAGTTGGAAGGACTGTGGGGAGCAGGTCCTTGCAGAAAATGTAAGAGGATTTATGATAGGAAGGTTAGAAGAAAAAGACATGCTCTAGTTCAAGAATATGGGCACCTAAATGTTGATAATCCAAGAGCCTGAAGTGGTATTTGTTCAATTGAAATGGTTGATGAATCTAGTAGTGTGGCAAAAAACGAATACTGAGGTGAATTTTTCAAATATTGAATCTTCTGGTTCTTTCTTCCATTAGAGAATCTAAGTTTGTTCTAAGGAATAGTGTTCATATTTCTGCCAAGGTGTTTACATCTCAATCTGCAAGGTACAGAGACCAGATAAAGAGATTTGAGAAGAGATTGAAAGGGATGAAGTTAGAGACTCAGGAAGGATGGGGAGGATCTTGAGGATCAAGAGGATGATGAAAGTGACATCATAGTTGTCAAGGCGACACCTAGGCAACAAGGCACCCTTGGAGGCTGGCCTTGCCTAATCGCCAAGCAGTTTTGTATATTGTGTTATAAAATACTTTTATATTCTTAATTTTTTGAGATTATAATTATAAAATAGACATTAATAAACTAAAATATTCATTTTGTGTGTTTATATACTATTTTTTTTTTATTTGTTAGGGTTTAATCAACATAAACACTAAATGCTGTATTGAACCCTCAAAGACTTCAAAACCTGAACCAATAAGTAAGGAAGAACTTAAAATTTTCTTCCGCCACCTTTTCTTTTCTTCTTTTCCTATAACAAAAATAGGAGCCCCTATACTTTTTTAATTTTCTTTCCTTCCTTTTTCTTCTCATGAATATGTTGATTTTCTATACTTTAACATGAAGTTTATACTTTTTTATGAAAATTATGGATAATCATTAAGGAAATATGGTTATGGAACCTAGGGAACTACCCTAGGATATATGTTTTTACTTGAAAAGAAATCCATTGCCTAGGCGAGTGACTAGGAGACAAGGTACCTCCCTGTTGCCTAGCCTCGCCTTGGGGCCTTGAAAACTATGAATGGCATCTTAATAGATGAAGCTGTTCACAAGAAAAGAAAATTCAAATTGACAAGAGTCTGGGTGTGTTTTTTAGGGGGTGAGGAGAATTTAAGAAAAGTGTTCTTGGAGCTAGAAGAAAGAGAGAAAGAAATCCCTATAGGTTCTTCCTTAGAAGTTGGAAAACTATAGTGTTTTTTTTGTTTGTTTTCTTGGTGGAAGGGAAGATAGCTACCTGAGCAAAGACTTTATGTTGTGGTTCCAATATGCTGTTGATTATTGCTTTTTTGAGTAAAAGGTAAAGTAAATTTGTATTTCCAAAACTGGGAGGGAGAAACTCCCATATTGGCACCGGTTATTGTTGAGGCTTCTTTTTGTTTTAGACAGATCAATTGGGTGGGGTTCTTCCTATTATTAAGGATTTTTTTTTAGTCTGTTGGATTTGTTGAAAAAAAAATGATTTTCTCAACCACAAGACCAAATAAGAAAATACCTGCAATTAAACAAATCTTGCAAATGCTCTAGGAACTAATCTAAATTGAGGGTTTTGTAACTGTGACATTGGACGTGTTGGAATGGACCAAACTATCCACTTGGATACTTTTTGGCTTGGACTTGTGGGTGAGAATCTGGTCCATGTGTCCCATCCCATTACATCACTTTTGTCCCCTTTCTTTCTACCGCTAAATGATGACTTGATATTCATTGTTTCCTTGCCAAAAGAATCTCTGTGGATTATACTGAACTTATTCACTGCAGATTCTAGGATTTTTAAAATTACTATAAAGGGAGGTTTTCAAGATGGCACATGTGATGGTTCTCTCAATCGCATAAAATGAAGTTGGCTGAAATTTTGATATTTCTCCAAACTAAACATGTAATAGTTTTTTTTCATTATGGAGTTTACTAACATTTTTTTTTTGATAGATAAGTTTGCTAACATTTTTCCTATATTGCATTCTGTTAGAGTCGGCTATAGAAGGGTAGTCTAGTCATTTTACTTTATGTTATATGTTAGATGTAGTTACTATTATATTCTAAGTTAAGTGATGTGTCCCACACTTAAGTGGGGGCACAATAGTCACTGTGCTTCTGTTTAGAAAACTATAAATAAATCTGGCCGACACAATAGACATTGTGTTCTGTAGTTTGAACCAGTCTTTCCTTCTACCTCTTCTTCTCTTCTCCTCTTTCTCTCTTTCCTTCTGTTATTCTGAAACTGAAACATATACAGATCTGAAGTTGATCACATTCTATTGTTAAATTCTTATTTTCTTATGCTTCTTTAGAAGATTTACTTATTATAAATAAAGAATGGCCATTTGGGAAAATCTTTCCTTGGATAGATGGGGAACACCCCCTATTCAAAAGATAAAAGTTGCTCCTTTGGGTAGGCATCCATATGCATAATTTGTTTGGAATTGTTCTAATAGAAGCTCCTTGTATATTTTGGCAAGGGTGATACCTTTTTTTTCTTGTTTTTTTTTTCTCAACAAAAGCAGGATAGCAGGATGTGATCACGTGTGTGTGTGTGTGTGTGTGTGATCTTGGGGCAATGATAAAATCCCAAGCTGAAAAGTGTGACAATGCAGATTCAACTAAGTGTGGCCACTCTGTCCAAAAATGCCAAAGGTTATATTCATATCCAATCCACCCCTCTCAAGACTCCAAAGTTGTAGGACCAACATTGAGTAATGACCCTTGTACAAATTTCCTTCAAACATAGTCTGAATTACTAAGTGTCAGGTGAAACTTAGTAAGTGATTTGAAAGGTGTGCCTCAACTGCGCCTGGGTGCACAAGTGAGCTGCATTTCAAGGATTGTTACTTGGTGTACGGTGCACTTAGCTGTGCACCTGGAGTGCCTTGTGTGTCTTGTGCCTGAGCCCAGGCATGCACCTCTTCCCAATCTTGTGCCTCCAATAGAAACCCCCTTTTTGTTAGTGTTGTTCTCTCATCCCTAATAATAAAAAATTTTTCATCAAACCATTTGATTCCTAACCCTAAAATATAATGAAGTGCAACTAAAATCACAAAACTAATCTGTTTTTATATTTTAGGACTGTCACTTGAACTTGTCTGGGCTTGATCAGAGGGGCTTGGTATAGAGGTGAACAACGACCTTGTAGAAATAGGAATACAAGATGTATATAATCACATTAACTACCTGAATAATGCAATTGGGAGAGAAATAAACAGATCAAAGCTTCACATGCTTGAATTGTTGAGTGCTTGAACATTTTTATATGTTATGTTTGATTTGATTTCTACATTTTCACTTTTAATATGTTTAATATATTATGTTTATGTATTATAATTAAAGCCAATAGGTTTTTTAAAATACTTGGTTTCTTTTAAACTTTAAGTTTTCATTTTTTAATTAATATTATTTTGAATTTTCTAAACGTTTTGCATCTTGATTCAAAAAGGTGTGTGCATTGCATTACCTTGCACCTTATGCCTCAAACATGGAAAGTGCCTTGTGCTTTTAAAACATTGATGCATCATAAGTTCCTGAAATTTTGAATACTTTAAAGAAATTAAAAACCTTGATTGTACCACTATGAGAGGCATTACATTTTCCTGGCAGAACTTGACATTCTTGACATTTTCACTTCTTATACTGCTAGATGCCTTAAGTGTTGACCTTGTGGTTTAACGAGGTGAAAATGAGATTTCCAAAAAAAAAACAAAATTGCCAAACCTGTACTGTCCAATATTTCAATCACTAGGTTCCAATGTACTTTGATCTTAGTGAGGCTCACAAAGGTTAAGAAGAAAACAATAATAAAAGGACTAAACAGAAGAGCTTTCCAACTTAGCACCTGCTGCCAAAGGCATAGGGTGGTCTCGGTGATAATGTTTATTATTTGTTGGAATTTTAGAGCGGTTATTCTCCTTTTTAATGTGTCTTTTGCATCCTTGTTTCTATTCAGATATCTATTCTTGTTTTTTCAGGTGAATGTTCTTACACATACTTCAGAGGTGCCACTTTCCATAGACCAACTTGCTAAGATAAAGAAACTGAAGAACAAGCACAAAGCTCAAGACAGAAGGGAGTCTCTCAAGACTGCTATAGATAAAAAAATGGTAAATGAATTAAAGCAGAAGACATCTTTATCAAACAAGGAAAAACTAGGAACTAGTGAGTCAATGGATGCTACAAGAGGATGGAAAAAGTCATCCAAAGAAGCTGCTAGAGTCTCTACTTCCCCTCCTGACCTGAAAGTACCTGAAGAATGTTATACCAGTGTCAAAGATGAAAAGTTGCTAGATGCTGGGGAGTATGACTCTGATTCTAAAGCCACAAACGGTTATTGTTGTACAGCCCATTGCTCCAAAACATCTGAAGTTGGAGATACACTGTGTCAGAAGAAGAATGAGGAAGAACCCATAGTACCTAGTTCATGTGGTGCCCAATGGGATGTTTTTCGTAGAGAAGATGCTCCAAAGTTGCAAGAATACCTTAGAAGACACTTCGCTGAGTTCAGGCACACATATTGCTCTCCAGTTGAACATGTAAGAAAAGAAGTTTTAAATAAGCAGTTAACTTCTAAAATGAAGCAGCTTCAAGGCTGATGTATGGAATGTCTTTGCTACAGGTTGCTCATCCAATTCTTGATCAGATTTTCTTTCTTGATACAAAACACAAGCTAAGGCTTAAGGAGGAGTTTAGTGAGCACTAGTTTCTGCCTTGTTTTATTTTTTTCCTATTTATTCCATAATTGGAAATAGATTTTGCTAATCCTGACAAACATTCACTATTTCTAGAAATTGAACCGTGGACTTTCAATCAACACCTTGGAGAAGCTGTTATTGTTCCTGCTGGGTGTCCATATCAAATTAGAAATCTTAAGGTAACTTGGCAAGCCAATTTGCAACTCATTTTCCACATCACAAGTTTTGTTGGATTGAACTCACTACCATTGCTTTTGATCACATGATATATAAATTCTATATATTGCATCTCCACCATTCTTTTGGAGAGCATATCCTTTGCAAGTTCTTCTGTTGGAACCATTGAGTTATAACTATGCTTCCAAATATTAAATAAAATCACAAGTTGTTTGCTACCTGTATGCTTGTATGGTCTTGCATAGGCATGCATTTGCATTAACATGTAATCTGTGATCCTGTCAGCATCGTCTTATACGCATCTATGTACCACAGATGTTATAGGCAATACCTAATTGGTTGAGTTTAAATGATCTTGTATACATCCATGTATTAAATGAAAGCACAAGTCATTATTTCCTAAAATCTCATCAGGATGACTTTGAAGTTTCTTCAAAGTCCAATGCCTAGACTATTTCTTCACAATTGTAACTTCTTGAGATTAAATGGAGAATCTTAAACTTCTGGTGCCTTGTGGTATGCAGTCTTGTATAAATGTGGCATTGGACTTTGTGTCACCAGAAAACGTCCATGAGTGCATCCAAGTAATTGACGAACTTCGACTGCTTCCTAAAAACCATAAAGCTAAGGAAGACAAGCTAGAGGTATATCTCTTCTAACCATCAGTTTCTATATATTTTCCTCTTTTCCTGCTACTTATTACATTTTGTCAAAACAGGTGAAGAGAATGAGTCTTTATGGTATTAATGAAGCAATTAAGGAGATCCGTGAGCTGACATCAAGTGCAACGTAAGTGGTTTTCTTGAAATGAAAATAATGAATAAATAAATAAAGTTGAGTTATGTCTTTGTGGGTCTAAATTAAATGTCAAGGTAGTATCTATGGGAATGCTATCCTTGATTTCTGGAAAATTGGCTTGAATTTAGTCATAATTTGCCATATAATTGACAAAAGCATATATTTTAGAGCATATGATTCACATTGAACTCTGTGAAAGCCACATTGTGGTGGCCTGGTCTAGCCCAATGGTACAATATGCATTTATGTACTCTTAGACAAGTTTTATGGCATCAAATCCTTCTAGTCACGAAGATACTACTGGGTATCAAGAATCAAGAAAAGATGACTGTGGATATGCATTCATGCTAGATATTTTTGCAGCAATACTTTGAATTTTTCATGAAAAGCATTTTACAGAGGTTACAGTGGTACTTTGGAAGATGGAAATGTATACACTACAGATGCTAGTATTTTCAATAAATAATGTAGTCTCAAGATTAAAGTTGCCAGAAGTGCATCAGGTGGATCTATATGCCTGAAACCACAGCAAGTTGCCGTTAGTGGAGTTATTCCTTTCAGCACCCTGGCCAAAGGGCAAGCTGCAAGCAATTTACCTCTTCAATGGAGACATGTTTACTTATCTTTGACTTAAATTTTTTTCCCATATAGTTCCTAGTAAAACTTTATATGGCTATCATATCTTTTTTTTACCATAATATATGATGCACATCAACTTAGTATATCATTTTACATGTTTACAACCCCATATATATATCATCTCCTTTATGGAGCAACTTATAATAAGAAGAGATTTGGCCCACTGAGCATTAGACAAGAGAGCACCTTTCTTTATTGGTCCTTGTAATGATGATTTTCTTTCTTTTTTCTTATGTTCCTTTTTTGGGAAAATCAGAGCATACTGCCACCTACTTAGGACGAAAAATGTGCTGCTGAATTGCTCATAAGGATGGTTTTAGAGGCCATTATAACTGAAAAGGTGGTTTTAGAGCAAAATGCTGGAATAGGATTCATTTTTCTGACCTGAATTCTGTGAATAAATCATATAATAAGGATGATTTCACTTTTAACACCATTCTTTTGACATGTTTCCAGTTATGTAATTTGCATTAAAAGTTTCTGGTTAAGCTCTATAGATCATGAATTTATACCAGTTCATATTTTAGCACTAATTTACATTGAGGACGTGAAGGGAAAAAAGTACTAGAACATTTAATATAATTATTTACTAAGATATTGCTCATGTTCAACTTCCAGAAGACAGAAAATATAACATTAAAAGAATATTCTAATTTTCTTATCTTTCTTATGCAACATTTATTGGAAAACACTCCTAGTCATTTTTTGCTGCTCGGTTCTTAAAAATAGTACTTGACAGAAATCAATCTATCAACTATACGTATTATAATTTTTGTTCCATGGATTTTACCAATTCTGCAATTTATTCCAGGTGCAGTTCCAAGCTCGAAGAAGCATGAAGTATGAATCTTTGGATGTAAGTGTAACTCATTGGTATTTACTTCATTTCACTTGAAATATTCTTATGACTCGGAGTTTTCAGTTTTGCTCCTATTGCATGTTTCACATGCAAAAAATTTTGCTTCAGTTTGTGAATAATGTAGCTTCCACTTTTTCATCAACTCCTTTTCTTTATACTTGTTTTGCTTTCTTTTTTTTGGCATTGATAAAGACAATGAAAAGCCAATAACCCTGTGCAGCATAGGTAGGTTTAGGTCAGTATTACTTGTCATTTTCTGTATATATATCCGTTCTGTAATTATCAGCTTGTTGGCTGACATGGAATAACACAATCAAATATCTATAATTGAATCTTCTCATCTGTAAATCATTGGAATGCCATGGAAGTCCACTGCCAATGTTACAATTATTAAATCTTGTGAAATACTTGATTTTCTAGCATTCAATGGGCTTATGTGCCTCAGTTCAGTTTGTTTAAAGCATAATTCCTTTTTGTACAATAACTGTTTTGTCCAGCTTACAAGAATACAAGGTTTTTCTAGTGTTTTTGTAAGGTTCATGATGGTTTGCAAGAGTAATTAGGTGTGGACAAAGGATCAATGTTGTATCCATTGTTCAAACTTGATATTTGTTGTACTGCATTGTATGATACTATACTATCAGTTTTCAGGGTCACTTATAATGAGAATTAGGCAGATGTGTCATGTTTAAATAATCGTTGTGGTAAGTTGGGCATCGACTGAAACTTAAAGAAAAAAGAAAAATAAAATTTTGGATCAGTTCATCACAGAAAGAATGACAGAACAGGACTGGTTTTGCCCACCACATATATGGGACATGGCTTCACTAAGGGGGAATCTGATCAAAATGCATGCAACATACCGATAAAGACAAGTCGAGTGTTATTTGTATGTCAGGTAGAAGTGACTAGCGAAAAAATTGAGATAACATTTATAAAGGAATGCTTTGAATTATTCTCTCTAGAAAAAGAACTGGGCTATCATTGAGGTATATATGATGTTATATGCATCAAGGAATGGGCGCATGGCACACAGCATGGCTTTTATAGGGGAAATCATGCAAGAGATTTGGGGCCCGTTTGGTTTGCAGTTGGAATCGAAATCGGAATCAGAATCAAAGGGTCCGTTTGGTTTGTGGGAATAGGGGTCTGGAATCAGAATTGGAATGGGCTATTCCAATTCCAACTGTTTGGTTGGGTGGAATCGGAGTCCCATTTCCATTCCTTCTGGAATGGCCATTCCCTACCTTTCCCTTGGGAGTGAAATTCCATTCCTGCTTGTTACAATTCTCATTCCCATTCTTGTCTGAACCAAACAGACTATGGGAATAGACCATTCTGATTCCGATTCCGATTCTGATTCCGATTCCAACAATGAACTAAACAGACCCAAAATTCTCCTGAATTGGAATTGGAATTGGAATGGTCTATTCCCATAGTCTCTTTAGTTCAAACAGGAATGGGAATGGGAATTGGAATCAACAGGAATGAGATTTTATTCCCAAGGGAGGGACAGGGAATGACCATTCTCTCAAATGGGAGAATGTCATTCCAGCAAGAATGGGAATGGGATTCCGATTCTGTTCAATCAAACAGTTGGAAACTTGGAATTGGAATAGCCCATTTTGATTCCAATTCTAGACCCAATTCCTACAAATCAAACGGGGACTTATATTAGAAAAGTGGTAGGTATGTGTTCATAATCTAGGCAGTGGAATGGTATGTATTCTAGGCAATAGGCACATATTTCCACATCACTGGTCAGTCTTCAGCTCTAGGGTGGGTATTTGCTTGACATGGTAAGTTGTACCGGCCAGGCTGATCCGGTCATTGTGCCTGACATACAGGCCCACCCAACCCAAGTACTGAACTGGGGCGGACCATAGCGCCAGCAAGCCCGGTGACTGGTTGCCTAGACCACACAATCCACAAATATTAATTTTTTCTTTGATAATTTTTCATCAATCCCTGGTCTATATTAACAAAAGAAGGTAGATGCATGGATATGAATTCTCCCTATTGGAGTTATTTATTCCATTTGTAGCACTTAGATGGATAATGTGGCTGATCTAAACTATATATTGGATTTGTTATCCATCAAAAAAGAAAAAAAAAGGCTAATCTATATATTGGATTTGATCCTTCGAGATGGTGATACATTTAATTCTCCTGGCCAATCAGCCTGATACCCCGCCTTATATATTTCCTTTTGAATCGCAATCGTTTTGATATGCATGGACCACAAAACATCAGCCCAGCCATACTGCCTAGGTTGGGCGGACCCCCAACCTCCTGTTTAAACACACTATTTGTTAAAGAGTCTTTCTGCATTTCTATTGCAAGCCTTTATTTTATTATGTTTTACCTTTTTTTTTTTTTTGCTTTTATTTCTTCCTCCCTTCTATCACAGACCGGAATATAAGACTGACTATGGTATTAGGGGGTGGGAAAAGGCTGGGCTGGAAGCCTGGAAATTCGAATCAAGAATAGGAAACTGCTCAGCAAAACTAAATGGTTATGAATCAGGTTGCAAATGGTAAGACTTCATTGACTCAAGCCATTGCATGTTTTGGTAGGTTGGTGGGTCTCGCAAAAATTGCAATTCCAAGTGTGCAACTTGGAGCACTTGTTAAATAAGCTGAATGTAAGTTACGGATACATGTTTGTCCACAAGAGTAGACCTGGTTTAGCCATATACATTGTAAATACTCTGGAGTGTACCTAATGGCTAATAGTAGAAATATATAGAATATATACGTATGTACAATTTAGGGAGCCATTCCTTGATGGGCACAATGGTAAAACCTTAGGCTAACAAGAATGAGAATATGGGTTTGAGTCTGAGAGCAGCCACTTGGTGCTAAAATGCCAAAAGTTAGGTCTCTAACTCTATACAATCCACCCCTCATAATGGCTCTTTACATATAAAAAGGCCATTACCCAATATTGGTCTCAACTATGTGGGCTCTTGGGAGGGGAAGATTAAGTATGGCCCTAATTTGTGGGTTTTTTTTCACAAAGTGACTGCCCACAGACTCGGACTTGTGTTCTCATGCTTGCCAGCCCAAGATTTTACCATATTACACCAAGTAATGGTCCCTAATAGCTCTTTATACATATATATTACTTTAAATACACAATGTCCATACATAGATAACTATGTATGTATGGACAAAATATTGATATGAAATGTCCAATATCAACTTCAACGTTGAATGACACTTGACACATGACACAGGTGGAGTATGAATGTTTCCAGATCATTCCACCCATACCAAATTGTATTGCCCTTATCATGTTACATAACGTGTATTTCTTATCTACTGATGCATATAAATACAAAGCAATAGCAATTGCAGGATGGTACGATGGGTTTTCTTGTTTAATTTTTAAATCCATTTTTTTCACCATTAAACCTTGCATTTTCATCCTAGAAACTTGTCAGAGAGTTTCTACCTTAAAAAATTGAAATCATGCATCAAAAAGGAATAACACTCATTAAATCGAAAGAAAAAAGATCTCTTCTTTGCTTTTTTTTTATCATTCAATCCTTCACATTTTAGTAGACTGTGAAATGCAAGCTGTTAGATTTATGATGTTTTAGCTTGTGTTATAGATCCATGGATTTTCCCCAAAATTGGAGAAACAGAAATTATAAAAAATAGTTATTTTTTATATGGTATGAAATAAGTTTAAGGATGGAATTATGAATGGTCTATAAGATCCTTGGATCCATCTACAATTTATGTCAAAGGTATGCTTTTTTTCTTAATTTTTGATAATTTATAGAAATAAAAATAATAAAAAGAGAATAGTTACTTATTAAAATTTATGAATTGCATATGATTTGTGTCTTAGAATTATGCATTTTTACACACTCTCATGGACTTATATTTCTACATTCTCATGGATCTATTTATTTTTTAAATTAACTATATATTTCTCTAATTATTCATTTATAAGCATTGTTTAATACATATAGTATTTTGTAAAAAACTATATAGCCATTAACTTGCTTATAAAGATTAAGCGTATCTTGTACTTGGTGTTTTTTGTTTTGGTAAATTAGATTTTTTTTTTTTGGTAGAAGGTAAATTGGGATCTGAGACATTAGTTAACGCATATTAGTGATGTTATTATGTAATATCTACATGTTGTCAAATGACTTCAAAAAAATGTCCTCTAATGTTAATTGTGGTGTATCTTTTTTTATATAAACAAGTATGTGATTTTTATATGTTTATTCTTTTTGGAAAAGAAAGCTCTAAAGCATGGTTTTTAAAAAAAACCGGTGACTGAACCAGTCAGGGGTCCGGTTATCGGTTCGAACGGTCGGTCCGTTCTGATAAAAAAATTAAAAAAATTGGAAAATGGTCAAAATCGTTCAAACGGTTCGAACGATTCAAATGGTTAACTAGCTGATTCAGCGGTTTGCTGATCAAAATCAATGGTTTTGGGGGAAAACAAAACCGGTCAGGTGACCAGTTCCCGGTTTTTTCCGGTCCAGTTTAGTTTTGAAAACCATGCTCTAAAGCCAAAAGTCATTTATCAAATATTTCGGTGGTACAAATGATAAAAAAACAGTAAGGTTTTCAATACAACTAGGTGAAATACATTCCCAACGATGTTGCTGCCTCAGTTGCAAGGAGAGTCCAGCAAAATCTTGTTCATCAATATATAAGCTACCGAAGATTCTTGAAGAAAATGAAGAATCAACCAACCTTTAGTCATAATAAATTCACCCGGAGGTTTAACCGCTTTTGCCAATCGAAACTAGACCTTGGTCTTCTCAAGAAAGCCTGATGAGACTGCCCTCATCAAAATGTGTCTTCTTTTTTTTGATAATTAAGGATAAAATTCACCCAGATGATCCGCGGAGGGAGACCCACACCCCTGGGTCAGGGAAAATGCAAAATTGTGAGCTAGGAGATTCAGCCCACAGGGGACATGGGAGAAAACGACCTGAGAACAATTCACTAGGCAGAGGGGAGAAAAGTCAATTGAGCTTTCTTCTCCTCGTAAACGGTGTTTGGTTCCATTGATTTTTATATGAAAAATGACATCAGTTCAGCACCATATAGGCATTTTATCAAATGGAATTTGAAATATTGTTTAATTAAACTGTTTATCAAATAAATGTTTTTCTTGAATTGTGCGAAAAGTTATTGATGTCTTTTCAATGTTTTTCCTTTGGGCATTTTTTGACTATTCAGTTTATGTGGCGCCTAATAGCGCTTAACAGTGTCAAATGATGCTTAGCTATCAAAAAAAAAAAACGCTAAAAAATGTTTTTTCAACTATATTTTTTTCCTTTTACAAGGAAGATATTGTACAAAACATTCATTTAATAACAGCAGTGAGTGTCATTGAGGTTGAGTTTGGAAGGGTGCAAAACCTTATATTTTGTATGTATTTATGTTGTACATATTTACATTTATACACTTTCCAAACTGAGCCTGATATATTATATTTATGGGATTTGTACAAATTTATTTGATGCATATATTATTCCACCTTATCTTATATGTGTATACAAAGCATATGATAGCCATTACTGACATTTGGAATGTTATCCAAGGCCAACCAACGTTTAGGTCAAAGTTGAGTTTTCCATATAGTGACTGAAAATCTAAGCCCACCCAAATCGCAGCTCAAATACCAACAACCCAGCTGTGTCTTAAGACTACAAAACGAGAGAAGGATCTTTGACGACAAAGATGCATTTACAGCACCAACTTGCCACATCAGCATTTATGCAGAACTCTGAAATCACTAGGAATTAGTAATGTCAATTCATGCAGAAAAAGATGGCGCAACGTTTAACCTAAAAATTAATGCAAGGGAAAATGATTGCTGAATCACCATTTTTTACGTTTATTCATTTTGAGGGGCGTCAAACTGTCAATGCAATGCCCCTTATGAACACTATTACGGGGTATTGTGTTCCTGATTCATGGTGGAAATGATCGATTATGAAATGCATCCCTACCACACTTTTAAAGGTTGGTAATGGTTGCATCATAAAAGAACGGAAAACATCTACGGTCGACCCCTTACAACTTGTGTTCATATTTTTTTAGTGGCCAAACAAATGGGAGATAGAAATACACTTAGATATATAGGGCATTAGGAAAAAAAAAAAAAAATCAAAGGAACGGAGAAATATTATGCAAAAGCAAAGATTCATCACAAACATTCCAAAAAAGTAGTTCAATTAATGACTCATTTAGCTCCTCACTCCTGACTTTGGATTTTCACTTTCTCCTCGAAACGAATTAGCTAGAGAAGTTAACAACGAAAATAAGAGAATGAACGCGAGGAGGGATACTAGCTGACCTTCATCAATATAGCCTTTGTTTGATTAAAGCGGAATATATATTGATGGAAAGAAACAAAAGACAAATAGCAAAATAGAGAGTGATGGAGCTTCAGTGCCTTGATCCTCGCTGGAATCGCTGGATGGTTAGGCTTAAAGGTGCTATTTTCCATGCTATTCTCTCCAAATTAGCCATCCACAGTCCATCCAATGCCTTTCTCTTCATTGGATGGGTTAGGTTTAAAAGTAAGATGCTTTAGGATTGCTTGGATAGAGTTTATAGCTTGCTTTAATGGTTTTCTATTATTTTTGCTATTTTCACATGAATTTTGGAGGCTATGAAGTGGAAAAAAGATGAGAAAGACAGTTTTGGTAGTAGTTCAAAAATGGAGGATTGGCTTTAGTTTAGGGAAAAAATACGGATAAACCTAATGTAGATTTTTTATTCCCACTGCAAAATTTTAAATATTCAGGACGTCCAAAAACCACACTTTATACATACATACATACCCACCCATGAATTCGGATCAATTCCACTACGCCAAATGTACTTTTAAGCCTACAAAATTTAACCCTAGGGTTATCGGTAATTTGGGGAGATAAAAAAGTTAGTGGTTAGAATTTGAATAGATAAATATAACAAAGGTAATAATGTCAAGAAAAAATCATTATCATTAAACATTTAACAAAACTGGGAAATTACAGGAATGCATACATGGCTCTGTTCCAGTTGTGGTGCACGGCCACCCAAGCAGAAAGTAAAACATATCGATCGGCAAAACATTCAACCGGATTTCTCTCCCCAAACATGTTTATTTATTTATTTAATGGGTTAGTTTTAACTTTTTTTTTATTTTTTGTTCTTACGATGACCAACCAACATCCTTTTTGCTCTCGGGAGTTCCTCCACCTCGGCATTCTTCAACGTTCAAACGAAAAATTATGTTAATTAACACATCCCTCGAGCCCTAAGTGGTTGAACCCCTGACAACAGCACCATACTCGGGCAAGGCAAGCAGATTCCACCTCGTGTCTGGTGAATCAGGCAAGGCAAGCAGAGAGGCTGGAGTCTGGAGTCTGGAGTCTGGAGGAGGACACCTTTGTATTTCATTCGAACAACCTTTTACCACATTTTTTCTTATAAATAATTATCATCTACTGTAATCTCATTGACTTCAGAGTCGAAACAATCAAACCCAGAGAAACAAGAATTGAAGCACAGCAGCTGTGCAACTCTGTAAAAAGTTTCTGTTGGCCTAACATGAACGAAACCATATATATTACAGCAAACAATGCACGCACTGTGCAAAAGCCAAAAGGTAATGTAATTGTAGTTTGTAACGTAACCAGCAACCACTCTGTTTTCCTCATTTAGTGTCAACACGGTAAGAAAAGAAAAGCAAAAAGGAAGATAAAATATAGAAAAAAACTGACAACCCTGTAACAGAGGACAACTCCACACGGTCACACATGTACACAAACACCTAGATGTCAAAAATAAGTCTGAAAGTGAGCTGCGTGTATGTGATGTATATTGTACAGTGGGCTGAAAGAGACGAAAAGAAGGGGCCCCGTTGTCATATAGCATCACGTGACCGACAGAATATCCAGCGAAAAAAAAAAAGCAAAAGACGCTGATTCTTAGACTTTAGACGACGAAGACGAACACAGCGACTCCCAAGGCCAAGACAAGCAGAAGCAGCGACTGATCTACCGGAAGAACAACCGTTGCCTGAGACGAGTCCTGCCTCCCGAACTGGAGGGAATCAACAGCCAATGGCATATTCTCCTGATCGGGACTGCACTTCGACTGGTGCGGCGGGTGCGCACTGTACATCATCGCACGCAGAACCGCTGACACCGTCGGGATATACGCCTTTTTGTTCCTGGCCAGCAGCCACGTCAACCCCATTAGCTGGCAATCCCTACCGAACATCTTGCTCGCTCGTTCGTCGTTTTCTTCTCCAGTCCCGTTCTTCCAATCTCCCTTTAGCTGTAAGCACGTCACAAACACACAAAATAAACATGCAAGAGAATTATTATCGTTAGAACTTGATTTGCTTTAAACGGAAACTGCTTAATTGCACGGTTATTTTTGGTATGGCTCACGTTAGCAATAGGAAATATAAGGAAGAGATGACAGAGCAACACATTTTTGTTGACAATTCGGTTGCCGTTTAAGTAATGGCAGATGATTGGGAACTATGAAGAAAGAAAGCGCCAACGGGAAGAAATAAACGATAAGAAATAGTAAAAAAAAACTAACCTTTTCGAGGGCGCCGAGACACTTGGTGCAGCCGGAGTAGGACGAATTCCGGCAATTCCGTTCTAAATTCTTGACGGCAGCTGTCGGAGTTGCGTTCCGGTGGGAGGTAAGGTTGAATGCGGCGGGGCAACTCAGCGAGGTAATCTGATGGAGCCGAATGCCACAGAAACAGAGAATGGCATCGCATGTGGAGTTAGGCTGTGGAATGTTTATGTGGCGACTCTGCAGCGAGCTCTGAAGTGAGTTGACGCACTTCTGGGAGTCATCCGGTACCACCGGACCGTCTGACGATGTGGGCACAGCTGATGGTACCTGCAGTGCTGACTTAGCATGCGCAGCGAAGAGCCAGGCGGCGAGCACTGGACAGCAGCGGCTACGGTCGAGGTTGCGCCCGCATGCCTCACTGACGCCGCCGAAAAGTTCTTCGGAGAGGTCGAGATGGCATGTTTGTGCTTGCGTTTGGACGGGAAAGGCGGGAACGGTGTTTGTATCAGAGAAATCACCCGGTTTGATGGGCTGCTGGGGACCGCTTTGAGATTCCGACGGGATTGCAGAAAGGGATATAGAAAACAGAAAGGATAAAGCGATGAGATACGTGAATCCGAATAATAACGAGAAGTCCATTTTATTTGTATATAATGCCAGTGGGTGTCTAAAATGTGAAGACTTTCTCTTATCGTCGTCGGGAGAAAAGAATACAATAAATATATACGTCGAAACAGAGAGACGTACGTCAATGCCTTATGAACTTCTCCATTAGATCCTCGAACATCCAATAATCCAGACTTCTCCCCCTATTGCCCTGGGTATTGCAACCGAAGCCAGAGAAGAACGCGGACCACCTCAGCAGTTCATTTAATGTAGAAATTCAAAGAGAGGAAACAGTAAAGAAGAAAAATCATTCGGGTTTCGGAACTCGGAGGGAGATGCAATGCGCGCTGATGCTGTAGAATGTACTCTCCCAGAAATCCTTTTTCTTCCGAGATTCCACCATAAGAAGAAGGCGCTTTTCTCGGGAAGAAAAAAAAGAAAGAAAAAAGCTTTCCTTTTCCTTTTACTCCAGTAAGGATTATCGGTTTAGAGATAGGCAAGAAAGATTCAAGAGATATTCCAATAATAACCAGTCGTTACTCTGCAATCAAACTTTGCCTGCTTCAATAAAGATACAAGAGATATTCAAAGGACATTTCAACAAGCAATCCCAAACAGTAGAAGAAATCTCTCGTTACTCTCAGGAGAGAGAGAGAGAGAATCAGCACAGGAAGACGATGGTTGAGGGTCTGGATATATGCAAGGAAGCAGCAGTAAATAGAAATTGAAAGACGTTTATATTGTCATATTACGAGGGCTGCAGGCTGCAGCTAGAGAGAGAGAGAGGAAGGAAGAGAACAAAAGAAATAATATAGTTTGGTAGGAAGTTTTGTCCGCTTGTGGGGTCCTTTCTGTTCATCGTTTTCTCTTCTCTAGGGCCTAGGGGTAGGGGAGTGTCTCGTGTTGTCCTCTCTTGGTTTTGGAATTTCGAAGACTTTTATAAAAATGGGGCTTCAATTCAATTTTAAATTTTTAAGAGGGTACGATCGATGACAAACATTTTACATCGTAGAAAGAAACGACAACAAGATTCTAATTCAACCGTCTCTATTTATGGGGATTCTCTTTGGATCGGAATATCAAGCAAGAATTACTACTTACTAGCAGTAGCAGAGTGTGTGTGTGTGTGTTAGCATCTGACATCCTGACTGAGACGAGTGACGAGTGACGATCAATGAATTATGAAATGAGTCTCCATCTGGTCCAATCTAACTAAGATAGAGAGATATTCCCTGTTAATAGCGGATAACCATTCCTCCTCACTCCTCACCCTTCGCTTTCGTCCAAATATACTTTCAGATCACCAGATTCGCCTTCACCTTGCCTGCACTTTTCTTTTCCCCTCACATTCACCACCGTCACCATCAGACACAAAGAAAAAAAAAAAGGTTAATTTTAGTATTTTACTAACTCGTTACCAGTGAGGTGGATTGCAGTCCACTTATCCCTAAAAAAAATCTAGCTAGTGGTACATATATGCATGGGTGGTGTGCTGGATTTTGAATGAAAGAGTGAATGAATCATTTATTTCTTTTGGTTTTCGTCGATGGAGACTCTAATGGGGTTTCAGTGACAGTCGTCATAGAGCTCGAATCCAACCCGACATGCAGGGACAGGAAATTCCTGAATTTTTGCTTGGTATATTTTATGAAGGAGACGAACGATTAACTTTTTAATTTGTTTCCGGCAAAATGGTAATAAAGTGAGTGGAAGTGAACAACAATTAACCACTGAATCCTCATCTCTCTCCTCTATCTGCGCTTAGGGCAACCAAAGAAAGAATACAAGACAAGAGTTGTATATACAATCGTTGATGACGAGAATTCCTTCATCCTGTGATCATCCTTTTTGTACGACTGTTTTTAGAACCAATGTTTGGGTTCTACGCCGTATAAAGAAATTCAATTGGACAGCAGTTTGGAGGGTTATTGAGCACATAGACCTATTGGGCCTAAAACTCATTTCGAACTGGTCTAATATGATTAGTTAAATAAGAGCGGATCTAGGATTTGGATCAGTAGATAGGATAGGGAATTATCCCTATCCACTCAAAGAGTCTAGATCCAAATAGAGATTTGGATCTGGAAACCTCTTAATGAGATTAGGAGAGCTGATCTAACTGTAGATAAGATAATGATCTATCCTTATCACTTAAAGAGAGTCCAGATTCAAATAAGGATTTGAATAAGGAAACTCCTAAGGGGATTAAGAGCTGATCTCTTTAAGTCTATAAAAGGAGGAGGGGGTGAACCATTCAGTACATCTCACATCTCAAAAAGCCCCAGACATCAGATCTTAGATCACACAGAGAGAAAACAGCAATAGTGTGACTGCGCAATCTTCTCCCTGCGTTCTCCTCCAGTTGCCGCCAATTGCTAGTTCGATCTCCATTCTTGTAGGAGCGATCAAGAATAGTTCTTGATATCAATCTTTAGAGAAAGGCTGATATGAAGTCGTGCT
The DNA here is from genome assembly GCF_055504915.1 of Nelumbo nucifera. NCBI lineage: Eukaryota > Viridiplantae > Streptophyta > Magnoliopsida > Proteales > Nelumbonaceae > Nelumbo > Nelumbo nucifera. The sequence continues at coordinate 138,014,564 of NC_142649.1, read as the reverse complement.
CACAGCCTCCATCGAATTCTTGCTGAAAGGTTCGGTTCTTAGGAAGAACACTATTGATTCTACTCCACCCTACACTGTGTCATCTTCAGTGGGAGCAGTCTTTGGAGATTTCTTTGGGCGTGAACATCTTCATTGGGAGTTACTGCTACTCTGTATCAAGTATATCCCTCTCCTACATTTTGGTTTCAGATCTCGTTCGGTTTAGGTTCAAGATTGATCCTTGAAAATGCAAATTTTCTAAAACAGGGATTGTGATTCCTAGATGGGAGAGAGAAATTTTTGAAATTTCGTCCAACCTACCTGTAGGGTTCGGCCATCCATATGATGGATCTCTCATCCTTTCAGTGGTATCAGAGCCAGGTTCAAATCTTGAACCGAAGTAGACTAGATTTGAACCTGCGCAAATGGGCAGGAGGTGTTCTACCCGATTTGCACAGATTAGGGTTTTTCTGGGAAATCAGTTCCCAGTTACAGGGCGAATGATCTGAAATTAATTATTATAAATCTGGAATATATTTAGAATTGTTCTTTATGATTTTCTTGATTTATGGGTTGTTCGTACAAAGGAGATCGAAATCTTTATTGGCACAGGATATCTGCGATTTGCAGATTTTTACATTTTGGTTTGTAATTATATTATATTTTTAATTTTAGACTGAATGAATAGGTATTCGATCTGATGTAATATTAATAGAAAAAACTAGGTTTTATTTTCTATTTATTTTTTTCCAAGATCGAACTTGGATGCACTGGAGAAGGAGATTTCACAGATGGAGAAATCGCTATCTGTGATTTGTAGTTTATGAAACTGTAACCAGTGATCTAACGATTGTTTTGCAAGTTTGAGATGTGTGAACAATCCTATTACTGATTCTTGTTTATTCTTTAATCAGTAAATTTAATTTTAGATCATTTTCTTGAATTAATTCTTTAATTGAAAATCAAACCCTAGACCCATTCGAACTAGATTGGTCCAAACTAGTTGGACCGAATCTGTGGTTCGATGGAGGCTGATGTCAGCCCTAATTTCCCACTTTTGGGTCAAGGGATTGATGGTTAATTATGAGATTTAATTCGGCCCACACCTGTAAGGCCTAGTTTTAAGGAGTTAAAACTGCTAAAGCCCACAAATTGCAGAAAAACTATATGGGCTGAACTGCTTAAGCCTATTCAACCCATATACCTAGATAATATTAATCAGTAATATTATAGATTAAATTGGGCTTTAATAATGGGCTTTACAGATAATATCCTTGCATGTGATGTATGGATGTGTGATGTGCAACATTCATGGGCCATAAACACTTGGCTCATGCAGATACGATAGTGGCTCTTGCGCAAACCATGGTTGAATGCACATCATTGCCATGGTGTCCCTAAAGATCATTGGATGATCTCCCTTCGTGGTGGGCTCCACACCTCCCCTAAAAGGATTCGTACGGAACCCTAGCCGTTTAGGGCCCACCTAAATCTGGCTTTATGAAAGTCAGTGGGAGCCACTTTGGTTTGACCTAAATCAAACTATGACGTAACTTTTGTTCCCTCATGAAATATGAGTGCATGTGATAGGGAGATTCATATGATGAACTCTCTAAAGGCCTTCCATCATTAGCATGAAGATAGGTCCTTTAGTAATGAGGAAACACTAAAATTGGGTTATCCATTTGCTATTGGATTTGTCAGAATATTTCATAAGATGATAGGGGCGTCATAGACCGATGTGGGAGGGGCTTACCAGAAAATGGAAGACTCTCTCACGGTACCTTGGCGTTCACGAATATGATGGGTGAGCACTCACTGGACAGAAAGGTTTAACCTAAAATGGCAATGAACCTTGTCTGACAGAGGCCAAAGGGAAATCTCATATGATGAGTGGATATGATCCTTCACAGAAAGGTGGTGGGGTTATGTAGCTGAAACAGTTGGCTCCATGCACCCTATGTGATTTTCCATATTTCCAGAGACATATGTCGTTGTCTCCGTCACTAAGATAGGAGGGAAATCTTGGAGATGAACAAATGGAAATGGAATATAAATAAAAAGCCATATCTATGTAGATAACATGAATCAAATTAGGTTGTGGACTGATGCTTGCTTTTTATCAGAAATGGCAAACGAACAATTTGCAAAGCTATTGGATGACAACAAACTTAAGGGCCCAAACTATGCTGACTGGTACCGTAACCTTATGCTGGTCCTAACTTATGAGAAATTGGACAAGGTGGCTAAAAACCCTGCCCCGGAGCGTCCAGGTTATAGGGCTTCTGAGGCCCGTAGGAGGGACTATCAGGATTGGGAGGAGAAAAACTCCCTGGCCTGATGCTATATCATTGCCTCCCTGGACAATCCGATACAGAGGCAGTTTGATCAGATCGAACTTGCCAATGACATATTGGATAGTTTAAAGACAATGTACGAAGAGTACAATCGTCCTACTCAGCAAAAGGTCTTGAAATAGTTCATGACCGCACAAATATCCAAGGGCCAGCAAGTTCATGACCATTGTCTTCGGATGATGGGCTATATCAATGAGCTTGAGGCTCCTTGATCCGGACTGGATCATGCGACTCAGATAGATGTCATCCTGAATTCATTGCCTCCTTCCTTCAATCTGTTCATCATGAATTACAACATGAATAAGCTGAATGTCAGCGTTCAAGAACTCAACAATATGTTGCAGAGGGCCGAGGAACTGATTAAGAAGGATGAGCCTATTGCTATGCTTGTTGAAGCTAGCAAGTCGGGCAAGAAAAAGAAGAAGCCCCAGAAGAAAGCCACCAAGTCCAAGAAGCAGAAGAAGGACAGAGCATCAGATGCTTGTCACTTCTGCAAATAGATCGGCCATTGGAAGAGGAACTGTCCTCAGTACTTGGAATCCAAGAAAGGTAATTTCCAATCCTGTGTCATAGAAACCAATTTGTTGGTAACTTCTGCTTCCCGGTGTATTGACTCCGAGGCATCAACTCATGCGTGTAACTCACTGCAGGGGTTCAGGATAAGTAGAACTGAGTGACAGAGAAGTAACTCTTTACTTGGGGACTTCTGCAAGTATTGCAACTACGGCTATAGGAACCGTAGAGTTAATTTTCAGAGAATTAATAATTATACTGAAAGATTGTCTTTATGTACAAAATTTGAGAAGAAATTTTATTTCTGTTCCAAAATTGTGTGCGGATGGATATTCTATTCTTTTTGGTCAAATGATTACTATTAAAAGAAATAACAAATTCATCGCATATAGAGAACTTGAGAATGGTCTCTATGTTCTCCATCCTTCTCTGGAAACTAACGTAGCCGAAACTACGTCGATTGATATCCCCAAGAAAAGAATCTGTGATACAGTTAATCCCACGTGCATGTGGCATTACCGACTTGGCCATATCAGTATCTATCGTATCACAAGGTTGGTAAAGGAAGGTCATTTGGATTTTCTAACTGTAGAAGATCTTCCCACTTGTAAACCTTGCCTTCAGGGTAAGATAACAAAACGACCATTTAACGGTAAGCCTGAAAGATGTACAGGCACACTTGACCTTATACATGCTGATGTATGTGGCCCCGTGAGTGTTAGGACTCGTAACCAATACGTGTATTTCATTACATTCACCGAATTATTCTCGGTACGGTTACGTGTACCTAATGAGACACAAGTCTGAATCATTTGAAAAGTTCAAAGAGTTCAGACAAGAGGTCGAGAAACAGTTAGGGAGAGAAATTAAGACCCTTTGATCGGATCGAGGTGGCGAGTATCTCTTTGACGAATTCAGGGACTACTTGAAGTTCAACGGGGTAGTATCACAGTTGGCTCCTTCTGCTGCACCACAACTAAACTGTGTTTCAGATAGGAGGAATAGAACCTTATTGGATATGGTCCGGTCACTTCTCGTGCACTCAGAGTTACCCACATCCTTTTGGGGTTACGCATTAGAGACTGCGATATACGTGCTGAATCGGGTTCCAACCAAATCGGTTCTGAATACTCCATATGAACTTTGGACCGGAAAGAAACCAAGTGTCAGACACTTGAAGATTTAGGGTTGTCCAGCACACGTTAAAAGAACGAGTGCGAACAAATTGGAATCCAATACCAGTCGTTGCCTATTCGTAGGCTACCCCAAAGGCTCTGTGGGTTACCTATTCTATGATACAGCAGAACATAAGGTGTTCTGTAGTCGAAATGCCCATTTCTTGGAGGATGATTACATCATGAACAATCATCGTCAGGAAGTTGTTCTTGATGAGGAGAGCTCAGGGTCAGTGGGAGATGTCCCATAAGTTCCAGGTAATGGCCAACCTAGAAGATCTACCCGGGTATCCAGGCCTCCAGTCCGTTTTGGCTATAACCATGATAGTTACCTGGCGGAAGCTATGACTTGTGAGGAGGTTCACGTGACTTATACTGAAGCTATGTTAGACATGGATTCCTTGAAGTGGGTAGATGCCATAAGAGCTGAGATGGACTCAATGGAGACTAATGGAGTCTGGACTCTAGTAGATCCGCCCATTGGGGTAAAAGCAATTGGTTGCAAATGGATCTATAAGAGGAAGAAGGGTCCCGATGGTAAGGTTGAGACCTATAAGGCTTGTCTGGTGGTAAAAGGTATACTCAAAAAGAGGGCATTGATTATGAGGAAACATTTTTGCCGGTGGCAATGCTTAAATGCATTAAGATCTTGCTAGGTGTAACAGCATACCATGACTACGATAGTACAAATACCTTGGTTCTACGGTGACAAAGGAGACTTGGATGAAAGGAAAATGAAAAAGAATGTGAATGAATATTTTAGTGTTTTTAAAAATATATCAATCACATGATATCACATATAAATCGAATGAAAAATAAAAAACAAGAAAGGTTTTTGATAAAATTAATAATTTAAGAAATTTTCTATATATTTAATCGTTCGTGGGTGACAGTTTTTGAAAAACCAAAAGAAAGAGATCCGACAGGCAGCGAGCGAGCGACCGAGATGTGGCATATGATTTGACTTGATTTGAAGAAGAAAATAGCCAGCCAACAAGAGGAGGAGATTAGACAATAGACATCCAAAGCAAGTGTAAGTGGAATTACGGTTTTAACCCTATTCTCTGTATTATTATTGATCTTCTTTAAAGGAACGTTATGCTAATGGACGAAGAGGTAACATCCAAAAGAATTTAACGAAGCATAAAATAAAATAAACCACGACAGCAACATCGGTGCATGTCTCCGTACTCTTTTACAAATTTACAATTGTAATGCTTTATAAGCCTAATTGACTAATAAAAAAGAAAGAAAGAATGAGAGTAGTTCAGAGTTAAAACTTAAAAAGACGAACAAAACAAGCCAATCATGCAAAATTATTCCACCAAAAAGCTTCATCAATCTCAATGCTTTCTTTTTCAGTTTTCATTATAACAGCTCTTTTTTTGGTTCATTGATACAAGTGGGCCGAGTGTCGTCGTCCTTAGTCCTTACTTTCTAGGCCCACTCCACATTTAATATGAATATACATGATAGTAATAGGGCTACAGTATCAGTATAGATTAGAGACGAGGAGGTAGAGAGGGGAAAAAAACGACAAAGGTTGCTGCATCGGTAATTGAGTTGGGAAAAGTGCAATCATAATGTTACAAATCCACATGAACACATCTGAGTAATCGTACGGTTGCCGGTTTGAGCCCCAAGTAGGTTATAGGTAGACTGGAGACCGATTGCCGGATTGATTTTGGGTCTTCTGACTTTTGTAAGGGGAAAGCTGTGTGTTGTCTCCCTCTCCCACTTCGGAATCCGGATGTGCTCCTCACTCCTTACCCACACGACTCTACACCCGTGCATTGACATTTGGCATGAGAGATGTTCCCAATGCACGGCTCGGCTGTTAGTTTCGCGTGAGCAGCTGTTGGTACAGATCAGATTTCCCTTCCCTATTTTGGTTTACCATGTATCCAAACGTTTGGGAATTGGAAAAGTCCGGATCCAATCCCACAGCCATTGCAGCCGTATATCAGCATAAAAGACTTCTGCCTTTGTGAGATGAGGTGGGCTCTACGCTAGAGCCCATGGGTTGGCTATATATATTTGTTGGAAAGAAGAAAAAAAAAAATCCATAGAAACTAAATCGGCTGCCTGTCACAGCCTTAAATTATGTTTGGTGAAAAATACAGAAAACCAAATCAACTGTTAATCAGTTCTCTTTATTTATTTTTTTTTTAATTTTCTTGAGGTTATATTTTTAATCTTTTTTTTTTTACATAGTTTATATTATCAGAAATGCTTCAAAACAGCTGAACCAGCTTAAATAAATGTTTTAGGCTTTTAGCTCAACCCTCTCTCACGCTTCAAAGCAGAAGAACCATTAACAATTCCTCCCAAACGGGCAATATGATACTAGTGAGTGCTGCATGATAAGTGCAATTGAGGTTTATTAAGAGAGATATTCAAAGTTCAAATACATTAGTTCCTTGGTAGACCATCCCAAAAGACACACCGACAAACACAACCATTTATCAGGGGAAAGGGGAGAGAGACAGATTTGACTGCGCCAAACATAAAACGGCCCACAGTGTTTAAATGGGACCCTTGGAAGGGAAGGTCAGCCCCCGTTCAATCAGCACTAACATAGAATATGAGAATACCCATAACAGCCAGAACGCAAAACATGGTAGGTACTAGGGAGAGCGTGGGCCTTGGCTATTGGCCCATTGGGCTTTGTCCCCCCTTCCCCTTACCCTTCTTTCTGGACAAGTAGAAAGGTAGATCATCGATTCGTCATCTCATCTAAAGCATATATTATTTTGCTGTAAAGAGAGGGATACGGAATCCAATTTTTTTTAATTTGGTGATTACCTACAGAAAAGATTAGAAGCTAATAGCTCAAAAATCAAAATAGACTGATTTTCCTCAATCGAGCATCATAGGACCCGTCTAACATGTTGGAGGCTTCATGACTTGCCACCTGCCCCATTCCTTCAAGCATCAGGTCAAGAGACGGATAGCTACACACTCCACAACAGTCTCTCAAGGATAAAATGTTCTCCTAATAATGCTTAAATGAGATTATCAACAATCTTGCAATTATACTAATTTATTAGTTAGGACCCGTGTGGTGCACGGATTTTGTTTATTAGCAAATTTGAAGATGGAGCTTAAGTTGGTTTTAAATTAATAAAATGTAAATTGTTAATAAGTTTGTATTAGCTTTATATTAATTTTAAAATGATATTTGTTTTTAATTTATCTTATTCCTTTTGTTAATTAAATTATTTTTATTATGGATAATTAATTTTTATTATTTTCAAATGGAATATAAATGGATTATAATTTTAAATGAAGTAGATTATTTAGCACAATAATATATCCTTGAATATATCAATTTCAATATAATTAATATTTACTCATAATTAAAGTTTAATGCAAATATATTTATTATATATATAGTTAAATTGAACTGGATATATATAGGTAGGTAGGTAGATAGATAGATAGATAAAATTAACAAGTTTTATGCAATTTAATGGAGTAATGGAGATGAGAGAGAATTAGTGGCATGAGTTATTGAAGGAGAGAGTTAATGGCATAATTAATGAGGAGAGATTACTAAAAGAGTTAATGGGAAAGAGGAGAGGGAGGGAGAGAGAGAATGGTGTTTTAATGAGTATTAGAACTCGTAAAGGTGATTGGTCACTTGAGCTATTTTGTTCAATTTTAAAATTAGAAAATTCAAAAAACTAGAAAAAGATAGGTGCCTTTGAGAAGAAACCAAAGAAGAGATAGGTGGCTTTGAGAATAAACCATAGAGCAGGAAATTGCCAACTTGGCACGTTGCATTTTAATATATAGATATAGATAATGAATTTTATGCAATTTAATGGAGTAATGGAGATGAAAGAGAATTAGTGGTATGCGTTATTGAGGGAGAGAGTTAATGGCATAATTAATGAGGATAGATTATTAAAATAGTTCTTAAAGGTGATTGGTGACTTGAGTTATTTTGTTCAATTTTAAAATTCAAAAAATTCAAAAAAAAACCAGAAAAAAAAAAGATAAGTGACTTTTTAGAATAAACCACAAAGCAAAAAGTGCAAGCTTGGCACGTTGCATTTTAATATATAGATATAAATGATGGCTCAGTTGGTAGAATTGGGATTTGATCCTCACAGAGCACTCCTCACATTAACCTCACAGCCACATCCCACCATGTATTGGAAACATCTCCCCATGTATAATAACATACAAGTAGAGAAGATGTTCCCAATGTATTGTTGGGACATGTTGTAAGGTCGATGTGAGGAGTCGTCTATGAGGAGCAAATGCAAATTCTAGCTGGTAGGGTTTTTGGTTTGTTGTAGCCATGACATAGGATACTCCTACTAGGGTTGAGGGGATATGGGTATGGTCGATGGGGGATAGGGCACTCCTTGTTGTGTAGCCCCATTAACCCAAATAAAGGGTTAAAACAACAACTGCAATTATTTGAACTTGGTGAGTTCAGATCTACTACCAATAAACACTCACAACATCGTCCTAATTATCCATGGTGGTCGAACATTGGGAACATCTCCTTATGAGTGACAAGTGAGCTATTCCTAATGTGCGAGGGCTTGTTGAAACAATGTTGCAACTATTTTATTGGTAGTATATCCCTACCTAATCTTGGCATACCCAATGTTTTAGTAAGAACTAGGGGTGGCAATTTTTCACCCAACCCACCCACTATCTAACCCACCCAACCTGCCCATTTACTTGGTGGGTTGTGTGATCAACCCATCACCCAACCCGCCCATTTAAATGGGTTGGGTTGTGGATAACCATTGGGTTAACCATTACAGACATAAGTATTAATTTCTTAGCCTTTTTTTAACTTTCTTCATTTGAATTAAATAATTTATAATTAATGCATTAATTTTCTATTAATTATTAACTAAATTTAGTTTTGTCTTGAATCAACACACTTCACCCAACATAAATCCAAATCAAATTGACCCGAGTCCGGACTAGTTCAACGCGGTTTGACTCGAGCATATAACGATCCGGGTTGACCCAAATCTGAAATAAAACCCGGGTGGGGTGGTTCAATACCGCTTGCTCTACCTGGTTTGGGTCGTCCAATCCAACTGGTATTCACACAACCTGGGCCGACCTGGTACAAGTTGATATGGGTCGACCCAAATCCGAAACGGATTTGGGCGAGATGATTTGGTGTTCGTGTGCTTTGCCTGGTCTGGACTGTCCGTCTGACCAATATCCACACAAATCGACCTGAATCCGGACCGACCCGATTTACTTACATTGACCCGCTTCAGGTAAGTCGATTAGGTCCCAAACCTGTGTACAAACCTGATATGGTCCAGTCCAAGTCAATCCACCATTGACTGAACCAGTCTGGTCTGGTCCGACCAAACTGATCTAGATCTAAACGGTTCAACCACCCTTTATGTGATTAGCTCGAAGGTAATCCAATAAGATAGTTCAAATTGGTCTTACCAGTTTGAACTTAAGTGGTTTAGTCAAACCCGAAATCCGAACATAGTGAAATAGCTTTATTGCTTGTGTAAAAATAACATGCATGTAATGTGATTTGAACCTTCACCACTTATGTAAATAGTAACTACAATTACCACCAAGCTATGACCAACTTATTTGTTAAAAGAGAGTTAATCCATAAATATAAGATTAATGGGTTTGGGCGGATTGGATGGGTTAAAGCGGGTTTGGGTTGAACCCAACCCATTTAATTTTATATAACTGGGTCATTAATGAGTTCGCGGATTAGATGGATTGGGTTGAAGCTCAACCCAAACCAAACCCAACCCAACCCGCCCAATTGCCACCGCTAGTAAGAACCCATCAATAGCAAATCCTGATTCTTGGAAGTGGCACATGCGGCAAATTATCAGCATCGCACCAAAGCATGTGTTCACTCACCCCATACCAGAGAATATCTGTAACATATAAATTATGATGACTAAGCAAATCACTGCCTAATTGCACTCATCGGGAGAAAAGGATCAAAGGCAGCAAAAGACCACCCATCAATATTCCTAAACCTCAGCCTATGGGGATCTATATTAGCCCATGTCTAATAATAACGATCAACTTCAATAACAGATTAACTCTCACAATCAATAGTCAAGATATTGAAGCATACATGGAGATGTTTGGCTACCCATGCTAAATACTCTTAGAAGCTCGATGAGATGTGCCCAGTGTGTGGTGATGTATAGAAACTATGGAGCATCGCTTTTCCAGTGTCATGCAAAAGAGATGAAACCAGATAGGTTTGGAATTGGTATTGATTGTAGAATTGATGCCGATCCAAACTGGACATTATTGGATTAGCTAATCAAGCCAAGTGATATAAGATGAATAAACACAAAAATAACCCTAATCTATCCATTTTTTTCTTGATGCACATGGTTAAAAATATCAATACTCCAAGGTTTTCAATCATCCTAATTTTGTTTTTTAATTTGTTTATTTTTTTTAACTTTAATAATTCAAACATAGTCTATGAAAAGACCCAAATCTCAGTATTTGACATTTCAGCGACCATGAAAACTGATTTGGTACGATATGTATTGATACTTTGAACCTTGTTGGTACACTGTTGTTTATCACCACTTTTGATATTATTTTAAGTTCCATTGTTCAAATTCACAAATTAGAATCCTTCCTAAGTCATGAAGAGTTAGAAACTCATAGGGTGACATTTTATAGCCTATGTTGATATTCTTTGTGCAATTTTGTTTTCGTTCTCCACAACTTCAATAAAGTTGCTCATAGAATTTGAATCCTTCATGAGTTGTGTAGGAGGCCCCAACCCCCTCCCCCTAATACCTTTTCGATGCAACCCAATTTGGATTTTTGTGAAGGGGTCCTACTCTGCTTCAACAAGCTTGCTTAACTTTAACAAGACCACCCTCTTTCAACTAGCACCATGGTTCCTCACTTTGCTTCGGTGGCATAGTCTTCATTTTTCCATTATTTCTTTCTTTATGCACAAGGCATGAATGAGGTGAATTTGGATTTCATCCTCACAAAATTTGTCCTCACAGACATTGCAGCCATGCATTAGGAATATCTCCACATGAATAAAAAATATTGAGATATTCCCAATACATGATTGTTGATGCTATGAGGATAATGTGAAGATGGATTTGTGATGATAAAATCTGAACTTGCATGAGGTGTCCATGCACCGTAGGGTTTTTGGCGCCTTGCATGGATGTGTGCTTCCAGTTATACTCCTCCCACCCCTACACCTCTTAAAGCATTATTAATCACTATCACATCTATTTTTAGACAATGATCAATGTTGTAGAAGTCAAGAAAATTAACCACAATCAATTGATGCAAATGCACCACATGCTCCACCATATAGGCTTAGACAAAAATCTTCCGTAGAAATATTAGAAAAGCATAAACATTTTGAACACAAACATATATAATACTAATGAGGGGAAGGGATAGGAATTTCCCCTACTACTTTTCCCCAATAAAATATTAATATGAGATATAAAAAATTCATATCCATTATTTTTTAGGGTTCATGTGTACAAATCCTTTGTGCTGGTTTACAAAATCAAGAAAAATGGTTAGCAGCTAAAGAGAGAACCTGAGGAGAGAGGAAGATGCAAGGAGACAGTGCTAGACGATGAGGTATCAAACACCAGCGATGGGAGGTGGGTGGTTCCTCGGGATCAGGGGAGAAGGTGGTGGCAGGTTTCATAATGATGTGGATTAATCTCTAGGGTCTTAGAGATTGAGTAGTTTAGGACCTAGGGAAAGTCTAAAAGGAATCCCTCATAATGAAGATCTTCTAAGGCAGGCTAAAAGGATCCTTAGTCAATTTCGTCATACTGAGGGCCCACTTCACATGAGCCCTCCTTGATTGGGACTGTTGGGATCAAATCAAAATTTGGTTTAAGGAGAAGGGATAGGATTGAAGCTAGTGTGAGTTCGAATCATGATATCGATTTAGGTTCATGTCACCACTACGAGTTGGGTTATAACTTTGAATCAAATTCAAGTCTGTGCTCTTTGAGAGGAAGTGGGACTATGGGACCAAAGAGGCCTCATAGACTTTAAGAGAGTGAGGATTTGGAGAATGTAGGAGAGGTAAACTTGCAGTAGGATACTAGTCTAGATATCCCTATGGTGATCGGGGCTATTAGGATAATGAGCAAAAAGACAAGGAAACAAAAGAAAATGTGATAGTTCTTATGGTGGTAGCTAGTGGGGTTTCAGGGATTACAATGAAAAAACCTTACCATTCTAGTTGCTCCAATCAGACACCTACTTTTCCTCAACAAAGATCTGGAGGGTGTTTTACTTCCAGGACTTAACAAGTACCTTGAATCTTAAAGAATTAAATATAAAAGGCTTACAATTTTTTTCATAGAATGTTAGAGGTGTTTATAGGAAAATTTTTCTTCAAAACCTGCATTCCCTAGTTAAATTGAAACAAATGGACTTCCTTTTCCTAATAGAAACAAAAGCTCAAACTCCCCACATGGAGAAAATTAAATTAAAAATAACTTGCCCCAATGCTTGTTTCATTCCTTTCGAAGGCTTAGTGAGGAGTCTTACCCTTTTCTACAAAAAGGTAGTGGATTCTCAAGTGATAGCCACATCCAACTGGTACATTCTGCTTAACACCAACTATTTTCCTCCTAATGTCTCTTAGTATCTATGTTGCATTTATGGGGAACCAAATAAGAAACAAAGGATTATCTTTTGGAAGGACCACTTAGAATTCTTTCAAACCCATAATATCTAGGGCAACCTTACCTAACTGTAGGGATGGAAATGGGGCAGGTTCGGGGAGGGTTTTCTAAATTCTAAACCTACTTGCCTCCCTTAACCTCCCAACCCATAGCGTGTTGGATTTTGAGAATCCAAACCCTACCTATACATGAAAATAAACCTTCCCCAACCCTACCCTCCCCGCATTCAAGGGTAGGGGCGGGGATTTAGAACCCATATCTAATTTCCTATTATTTCTTGTCATATATAAGCAATAAATAAGTAAAATAACACAAATAAACAACAAAATTTCCAATTATTTGATTAAGACATGTAGAAAACACAAACTATCAATTATCTTTCACATAAAATTCAGAATATTATTAAATTCAACACTTGGTACATAAAGTTTATGTGCTTTCCAACAATATATGGGTTAGGGAGGACCGGTTTAGCTTACTACCATACACTACCTGTACCCATACAGGTTGTAGAATCCTAAAACCCGTCCCCACGCCAAAACCCGTCCTTTAAAAAAAAAAAATGCCCTGTCAGGGAGGGTTGGGGCAGGTACCCACCAGGTAGGGTAGAAATTGCCATCCTTACCTAATTGTGGGGGATTTAAACATAGATTGTAATCTTGTGAAAGAGGACCAAGAGGAGGAGAGTCAATCTTGTAGGAGAACTAGTTTATTCTCTATTTTCCAAACTTTTATAAACTAAATGCATCTCTAGAAAATAAATTTAGGGGAAGGAAGACATTGGACTTGGTCAAATGGCCAACAAGGCCTAAGTCATATTAAGGAAAAGCTTGATAGAGTGTTAGTTTCAATGGAGTTTCTACAAACTATGTCAAAATATAGGCTTAGATGGGCCCTAGATGGGGATCGGGTCATAAATCTCTTCATATACCTATGAACCTTAAAATCTAATTTAAAAGCAAACCATTTTGCCTTTTTTAAGTTGGCTTGTAGAGGAGGAATGCCATGAGATAATCAAAGCTACATGGAAACTTGTAGTTTAGAATTATGCTAGATCTAGAGTGGTTGCAAAATGGGTAAGGTGAAGAAGAATCTTAAAAAGTGGACTTGGGAGAAATTTAGAGATGCTAATAAAAAAAAGTGGAATGGATGAATAGCTATTTACCTGATCTTGAATCAAAGGAGGGGGTTAGGTTGGACGAAGACCAAATTCTAAAAATTAAAAATTTAAAGGAAAATCTTTTGCTTCAATTGGAACTTTCTTGGAGATAAAAATTTAGACAAACTTGATTATCTCAAGGTGATCAAAACACTTCATTTTTTCATAAGTATGTGAAATTTAGAAGATAGAGGAATAACATCTTCCGATTAAAATTGGATGATAGGGGTAATGAAAATTAGACCATGAGGATATTGCAAAAATTTTGGAGAAAGCCTTTAATGATCAATATACCTCAAATAGACTGAACTCTTTTGAACTTATTGATGGCCTCTTTACCCCTATGATGACGACTAAGGATAATGATATGCTTGTAGCTATTCCCACTCTAGAGGTGGGAAGTTGTTATGTCAATTAGCCTACTTAAAGCTCCAGGTTCGGATAGTATCCTAACTCTAGTGTATTAGAAATTTTGGAAAAAAATGTGGGAGATGATATTTTATGATTTTGTGGTGGATTTCTTCAAAATAAGCAATCTGTGAGAAGGATTAACTACACTTTCATAATGCCAATTCCCAAGATTGTTAATCCTAGAATTGTTAAGCACTTTAGGCCCATTAGTATCCATAATGTTTTATATAAGATCATCACATGATTGCTTGCAAATAAGCTAAAGGTGATTGTCCATAAATTATATATCCCTTCCGATCAACTTCTATCCCTGAAAAACAATTATAGGATAATGTGGTGGTGGCACAGGAGCTTATCCATTTAATGAAAACTAAGAAGGTTAGATGGGGTCTAATGGCAAAAAAATTAGATATTTCTAAGGCTTATGACTCTCTAGAATGGGATTACCTTTGGTAGTTTTGAAATCTCTAGGTTTTTCTAATGACTAATGTCAAATGATAAAGTTGTATTTTATTGCCATTAGACCCCATCTACCCTTCTTAGTTTTCATGAATGGATAAGTTCTATTTTCTAATGACTAATGTCAAATGATAAATCTCAAGTTTATTCAATGACGCCCTTGAGGGTCATCTTGAAGCCACCTCAGGTTTGGCCATTGTTGCCCTTCGAATGCCAAAAACATAAGGTTTGGCCATTCAACCCTTTCTTCTCCATCTTCTTCTCCAACCAGTGGAAAAACTTCACCTTCTCCATCGTCTTCTCCAACCAATGGCAGAACTTCACCCTCTTGTCCTGAATGGCATAGAGGTTGGTGTCTTCAAAGAAATCCACCAAGTAGGCCTCAACGACTTCTTGAAGAACAGTGATAGAATTTCTTTGAAAATGTAGATCTGTTTTGAAGTCCTAAGCAATCTCATGGACGAGATGCTGAAAGGGTAACTTTTGGATCAAGATCTCCTTGCTCTTCTGATACTTCCTGATCTCAAGAAGAGCAACGGTTCCAGGCCTGAACCTATGAGGCCTCTTCCCTCCTTCAATTGCTTGTGTCGATTTCTAAGCCACCTTAGTTGCTATTTTCTTTCAGGGAGTCTTCCCTCCTATTGATTTTCTTGCAGTTTACTTCATATGCACCATCTCTAAGCTCTCTGAGTCTCTATTCGACAAAACAAGATAGAAAGACACAAACGACTATTGAATTCTATCTAGACCTGTGCACTAGCCAAGCCGAGATGAGTTCAAGCAAGGCTTTTCCTTTACATTAACAAAATATGCTCAGGCCTAAGCCCGAGCCCGGCCTGACCATCGGGCCTAGGTCTTGAGCCCAAGTCCGAACCTGGCCAGAAATTTGGAAAATTTATTTTTTTCCTTTTTTATTCAATTAAAAACTATTTTATTTATATTAAAAGACATCAAAACCTAAAAAATAATGAAAGATCTCACTATTACTTGAAAAAAGAGAAGAATAATAAAGAAAAAATATTAACATATATAATATTTTTACTATATAATACATTATCAAGTTGGGCTCGGGCTCGGGCTCGGGCTGGGCTTTTTTGAGAAAGCCCAAGACCAACCCGAAAAAAGGTCGGGCCCGATGTTTTAGGCCCGATCCTAAGCCCACGGGCCTGAAATCCTGTCTAAGCCCGACTTAGATTAGGTCAGACCGGGCCAACCCGTCGGGCTACCTGGCCCATGAACAAGTCTACTTCTATCGCAGTTCTCAACACTCTTGAAATAAGGGTTAAAGTTGTCTTTTGAAATTACCAAATGGGCTTGGGTCTTCTTGAAATTACCGAATTCCATGAATACTATTACTTGTGCTTGATTTTAGGCTTGGCACTCTTGAAATGAGGGTTAAAGTTGTCTTTTGAAATAATAAGTGCTCATTGGAGAAAAATGCCGCCAAACACCCTATATGAAATAAGTGCTTATTGAAAAAGTTGGGTGCCAAATGCAAATAAGTGCTTATTTGACTAAGCACTTATTTTTAACATAAGAACTCCCAAACATACCCTATGTCATTGATTGAGAAAGCTAATGAGAATAGTAAATTGCAAGGAATTAAATTTGCCAGAAATGCGCCTATGGTTCCTCAATTACTCTTTGTTGATGATGGTTAACTCTTTTTGGAATGCCAATAGAGGAGGCTATTGTTTTTGCTGAGCTTATTCAGCCTTTCCAAAATCTATCGGATTTAATTGTAAATTTTCAAACATTTAGAATTTATTTCAACAAGAAAACCCCCCCTAGGGGAGCTAGAATGATAAGAAGACAGCTGAAAATGCCTCATTTAGCTCCTAACATCGTACCAAGGGATCCATCTTCTAGCGAGTAGAAACAAGTCTAAGTCTCTAAATTTTGGTGTCATTTGGCAAGTCTTTTTTGAAAGATCTTCAAGTAGACCTGACAACCAAAAGGTGATGTGAGCTTTTGCATTAAGATCTTAGCAACCTGAACAACGTTTGGTTAAGGTGCATCTTTTCACGCGAAGATATGATTATAAAAGTTGAAAAGCTCCATTTGGATCTTCTCAAAAATAGCCCAAAACGGGCTTTATGCGTCTTTTCGGGGTGGTATCTTTTGGTGGCTAGGTTTTTTTTCAACCAAATAGGAAAAGACCAAAATACGGACTGCTGGGCTTCTAAACAGCCAACAGCTCACACGGACATGCCAAACAAGGCCTTTATTTTGGATAGGCTTAGAACTAAACTAAGTAGCTAGAGGTCTAAGCCCCTGTCCTCTGCACGGAAACGGGTGGTAATGCAATCAATCAACCAAGTGGCTCATATGGGCCTAACCCAATTCCCAAAGAAAACAATTTCTAAGGTTAAAAGAATTTTCAAGATTTTTTGGTGGGGGATTCTAAAGACCATAGACGCATTAGATGGGCTAAATGGCATCACCTTTGTGCTCCAAAGTTTGTCGTGTGATTAGGGTTTAAACAAATGAAAATCATAAACAAAGCCCTTCTTTGCAAGCGAGCCTAAAGATTTCTATCAGAAAATAGTGCTGTGGGTGCAGATCCTTAAGGAAAATACCTGAAAGATAATCATTGTTTTCTGAGGAAAATTCTTGTAACTGCTTTTCCAATTCAGAAATCCATTGAGAAAGAACTGCAAAACCCTTTCTGTTATACAGGAGTTCTTTCATCCCAGATTAATACTATATTTGGGATGTCCAATGGATTCAAACTGGAACTGGATCAGAAGGCCATTGGGACCTGAGCCCAAAGCTTCGGCAAACACTCAAGTGAAAAAGCTCATTGATTCAACTTCCAAGTTCCAAGCACTCGCACTCGAAATTGGTATAGGGGGCTTTTAAACAACATTTTTGAGGAAAGGGATTTCCAGGATATTTATGAATACTCATATTTAACCGGAGTGAGAATTTTTTTTGGACCGAGAACACTAAAGGAGTAGTTCGGACAAACTCGCAAAAGTTTTGTATAAATTCTTTTGGGAACAAGAGGATGGAACTCCAAGCTTGCCTTCTCTGCCCATTCTTCAGAAAATTTGGCAACTTAAAAACCCACCTAGGTTTAAACTTTTTCTCTGAAGACTAACCAGGGGTTTTGTCTTTAGTCGTAACTAGAAGTAAACTTTGTGACTGGGGCCTCATTTCAGAATATTGTATTTTTTGTGGGACCAATCAAGAAACATTAAATCATTTTATTTGTGAATTGCCATTGGGTGCATGCTTTAACTTTTGCTAGTCCTTGGGGTCTGAATTTTCATTGAGTTGGGTTCCAAGATATTTTTCATTTCTTTGATTTTCTTGCAAGTTTAAATCTTAATCCTGATGTTTTTAAGGATTTAACGACTTGGTCGAGTCATGATTGTAAAATGCCAGTGAAAATCGTTCTTGATACCCCCACTGAGAACATGTTGCAGGTATAACTTGAATATACCAATTTCCTCTAGCACCAATTCCAGGTAATGGGCAAGTGGTAGTATCTGAATCAATTACTGTTCGACCACTAGTAAATTTCTGAGAAACCGGGAGATATTTCCATTGTTAAAGATATACGACGTACCAATCGAATTCAAAGATAGTATTCCTTTTGGACCATTTAACTTCAAGATTGTTTAAACTAGCAAGGAAACAAATTAAGATTGTTTAAACCATATGGTCATAATACATGGATATGCATTAATTTGATTTACAAATGTTCTAACTTCAAGAGTCAAGACCATTCAACTTGGTAAAACATAAACTGATGAAAAGATAGCATCAGTGGATAAAACTTAGAAATAGCATACATTTAACTGGAGAGCATTAAATTATTGAAGTACACAGCGATTACCAGGGTAAGAGGCATAATAATGGACAGAAAAATAAAAGATCGGATTAATATTCAGTAATAGTCATGCAACACGTGGTCATGATGCATCATTCCACATAATATAGTATCCTTGTGACATTACCCATCATCTTTTCAAACAAAGATGATAAGTAAAATTAATCTATGATACGGGAAAGATATGATATAGAAAGAGTTTTGATCAATCAAAACCCACCCATGAATTTTGATAAATAACACCTGACTTGCTATCACGTTTATGATTTCAGTTTATTAGTCAGCTGTTTTTCGGATATCATATCGTATAATACATAACTGAATAAATACCTACACCACAAGGCACAGGCAGAAATTCTTTGAGAACCCTTAGTTGTCTAACTCATTTGCAGATTCTCTTGCCCTTGAAGGAGCAGGTAGACAGCAATTGAGATAAGGTGAATATCCATGGGGCTAATAGAGATTTATGTATGGGAGGGGAGATCTCTTATTGGGAAAATGATCAGCATTCTGCTAGATGTATTCAACCTTTCTGTTTTGTATATAAGATTGTACACCTTATACACTAACTCTGTACGTTTCTTATAATTAATCAGTTACTAATAAAAAAAAAATGCAGAACTAAAGAAGTAAGATGCCATACAGAAGTCTCAGAGATTGGTGATGCAACTTGAAAGCTTATATCAGGTTGGGTGGTAACCCAAGCCAACTACAAAAACATAACACATAACATGTCCCAAACCAATCCAAAAACAGTCCACTTAACCCAACACAAACTACTTTTTGATCCTGGATGACATCCACTCTAGTAACAGCAAAAAACTTACCATCAAGTCAACTTAAGTTGCCTAAGGCATCAAATCAAACCCAACATTACCACTCACTTGTGGTTGCTCATCCCAAGCCACCACAGGTCTGAAAATGCAAGTTCAACTAGACATAAAGGTTGATAGGTTAGGCAGGTTGGACGAGTCTGCACCAAGCTGCTTCTGTGGATGATTTATACTCATTTCATTCTAAAAAACAATGAGCAGAAAAGCAACAATGCAATGCGAGGACATTGAACTGAAACTCCAGAAAAAGTTACATGCAAATAGAAACAATATGAATGGAAAAAGGAAAAGAAAGTCATCTTTATTTCTTTCCTGTGCAACTCCTTTAGTTTCTGTAACTTGTGAGGCTTAAGTAAATAGCACCGATGAAAAAATAACAGCAGTAATAAACAGCAATGACAGATAAAATAATACAAAAAGGCTTATAGCTTGCTCATAAAAAACCTTATCAGAAAGCAAACATGGAGCAGCCAAAAAATGTAGAAACAGGCCTAAAATGTGATTTTTTTATTGATAGAAAACCAAACATGATGTTACTCCTGTAGACCACCATGATACATGTATATTTTTCTCATTTTTGACTTTCACTCCGCAAAAATTGTTTGAGAGGAACAGCAATAAATGAGCACCTTTCATGGGGCCATGAGCCCTTCAATTGTGTAAAAGAGAGACTGCGCCCAATCAGCTTTAAACAGTAATGTCTGTAGTGTGTGCATCACATTGTAGTCTGGATCAAGCTTCCGCTGCCATCCCTATGAAAGTATCAACGGAAGGGAAGAAAAGAAGGAAAAAAGGCAAAGAAAATGTCAGAAAAGCATACACCATACTTTTACCTTCATTATGAAAACTAGAGAATGACCCTGTACTAAGTACAGGGTAACTAAATGTGTGTATAATTTAGTTTGAAGTTTACTATATAGTTATCAAAAATTAAATTAAAAAAAACTAATATGGGTCTTACATCTTTGTAATTGATAATCTATTCTGGCCTTTTTATTTGAAACCCACTATTAATTTATGTTTTTTTAATTTGATTTAAGATATTAAATGAGATCTTATTGGTAAACAATAATTCACTTTATTTGGTATTTACTATTTATCTAATAAATCTATTTTGAGTTATTTATTTTTAAAAGTTAAATTAGGTTGATTCCTAAAAGTTAAATCAAGTTTGTAATTAATAAAGTATTTTCTTTTTGAAAAAAAAAATCATTTGAAAACAAACGTGGGTTTATGGTAATCTTTTAATGGGTCCCACCATTTGAATTTAATAGACTATGGATAAACATGTGTTAAGCTAATAAATAATTGTCTATTGAGAATGTTTAGGAGTGAAACTACCCACATTTTGAATCCTATTTCTTGAATTAATAGGATGCCACGTGTCTGAATGGTGGTAGTGAGCTGTAGCAGCAACTTCTCAGAAAATGCCACGTGTCTAGCTTTCTAGAAAAATGAAAAGGCCACATGTCTGAATGGTGGGGGCTGTAGCCTGGTAGTGGGTTGTGGGCTTTAGCAAGAATTTCTCAGAAATTGCCACGTGTCTAGCTTTTCAGAAAATGAGAAGGCCACTTGTTTGAATGGTGGTAACAACTTCTCAGAAAATGATACGTCTAGATTTCCAGAAAAATGAGGAGGCCACGTGTTTGAATAGTGTGGGGCTGTAGCCTGAAGACCTTCCTTTAATATAGGTCTTTAATATATATATATATATATATATATATATATATTAGATTAGTGACAAGATGAGGGAAATTCAACTGAGATGGACTAGTCATGTGCATAGACAACCAATGATTGTACCAATGTAGTTTGAAGAGGTAAGAAACAAAATATGGGCATAGAAGTTGATAGAACACATGACTCTTGATAGAGTAGAATGGCAAAAAGGATTCACATAACCAACCTCATGTAGTTGGGACTAAGGCTGAGATAGGTTGGATATGAATTAATAAATTTGTTCTGATTGCATATCAGGAAAAGGGAAAAGTCAGGAAAGCCTTGAAACTTTAAAACACTAGAATCCTATCTCATCTAGCATCCTTAGATGTTTTAAATGAGATATAAATATACCATTCTAAGCAATGATTTAAAGGGCACACCTAGGCGCACGGGCAAGGCGCATTTCAAGGCATGTGCCTCGCCCAGGCCCAGCACAGCCCCTTTCAAAAGGCATGCTCCAGGTGCACCTAGGAATGCACCAAATGGCGTGTCTTACATGGCTACCATATTAAAGGTGGCATTCACCTTTTCAAAATTTTTGTGCCTTGCTTCAAAAAAGGTGTGTGCCTAATCCTGCACCTTGCACTTCGGGCACAAAAAGCCCCTTGTGCTTTTAAAAACTACTTCCAAGAGACATTAGTAGTTTCTCTTACACAATCAGGTAAACTTCACGCAAAAAAGCACCACCAAAATCTTACGTGTCAATTGGACTTTGTTAAGATGCAAATATCATCATGAACAAGGATATAGGTACAGGTACATGTACCCACTTAATAAGCTAATGCCATTCTTCTAATACTAGTATTTGAAGATTAGTGTCATTTCCTGATACTTGCATCTTGCAAAAGTTAAATTAAACTTATAGCATATAAGATTTTCATAGTACAATATGTTAAAAGCATAATATTTTACATATTTTAGAAGTGCTAATAATAAAGCATATTCTATAAGTGTCCATGCAGTATCTGGTGTCACATCAGGTACATATCGTGTCTGGCACCAGCAAGCTATACATGTACAGGCCATGTACATGATTCATCACCAACCCAAAAAAGATAGATTCTCAATTTAAGATACTGATATGATCTCATAAATAAGTTGAAATAGACTGCAAATATGCAATAAAAGAATGATAATAAAAATTTAGTTTACAGTTTTTGCTTGTGAACATTAAAAAAAAAAGTTCGACAGAATATGCCAGGATGGGGGGTTACAGCCTTTTTTTAAAAAGAAAGTTGAACCTTTAATTATTTGATGTTCCCCTTGTTTGTGGCAACTCCATACCAGAACACCATTGATTGAAAAATAGTTTAAAAGAACCTCCCCTCCACTCATCTTGTATTTCATACCTTATTTATGTTTTATATACCATCAGCTGACCATGCTCCATTACAAACAGTTAAAGCAACGGCATGCATTTAACAAAGCAAAGTATATATTATATAATTTTAAATAATTAGAGGCAAATACAAACAAATAGAGCTTTAAATTAATGTTGAGTTGGTCCGAGTTGTTTTAATTTAGTTAGGAAGTTGTTGGGCTTTAGGCCCCCATTAGTTTATGTTTTTTTTTAAGTTGTGACTGTTCAGCTATATTAGTAGCCGCCCTACTAAGGGCATCCTTGTAATATCTCATCCTATAAGTATAAATATAATGAGAGGTAGGCGGCTAGGGTTAATTTTACAATCCTGGTTGACTTCCTACTCTTTTCTTCTTCTCCTTTCTTCTCTACTGCTAAAATCTTCATCTTCCCCCTCTTTCCTTTCACAAGAAACTCGACTAAATCTGCAATTAGTGATTTCTACTTGGTATCAAAGCGAGCCGAAGGTTCCTTGAAGTTGTTCTCTCATGCAGCCTAGATCGGCCGACTGCATGGTGACTTAAGAGGCTGATCGAAGCTCTCAGGTAAGCCCAGTTTTTGGATTTTTTTGGTGGATCTGTGTGCCCTGTATCTGGTCTAGGGTTCTCATCAAAATCAAGAAAAACTGGAGAAAGGGAAAGAGTCTTGTTTCTGTTGGACTCTTCAATTTTGACCTAGGAAGTGGCGCCCTAATTTTTTAGGGTTCCTTGGAGTTTTTTGTAAGGGGCGATTCAAGTCCTGCTTGATTTGGAGGCTTCTAGAGAGAGCGGCTGCCTCTTCTCTCTCTTCTCCCGTCCCATAGAAAAGGAATCTTTTGTAGGAAGAAAGTCTAGGACACCAGAAAGGTGTTGTTGGTTCCAAAAAGTGTTTTGTTTGATCTTATTGCAAATTTCAGTTAGTTTCTTTATAGTTTTTGAGAAGCATGGAGGGCCACGGAGTTGAAAATAAGCCCGGGAGTGAAATGGGACCAGTGGGAAGAGGTGCTGGAGACCCTTTCGGGGCTGGGACCATTACTACAGTTAGGTTGGATGGTGCAAATTACTTAGAATGGTCACAATTTGCAAAGATGGCCATTGGTGCTCGTGGGAAATTAGGGTATATCACTGGTGAAGAGGTGAAACCCGAAACTAGCAACTCCCGGTGGGTATAGGAGAATTATATGGTGATGACTTGGTTGTGTAATTCCATGTTTCCCCATATAAGTAAAATTTTTTTATGGGCAAATATAACTAAGGAAATATGGGATGGGGTTGCAGAAACCTATTCACAGAGGGAGAATGTTGCTAGGGCTTATCAGTTGAGAAATCATATTATTTCTACAAGGCAGGAAGATAGACCTGTTGTAGCCTATTTTTCAGCCCTTAAAACCTTGTGGCAGGAGATTGACCGACCATTTAGAGACATTTGCTTGGGAAACCACTAAGGATGCAGCTACCTATCAAAAACATCTAGAGAAGTATAGGGTGTTTGAATTTCTTGTTGGCCTTAATCCTGAGTATGATATTGCACGACAGCACCTTCTTTCCAGGAACAGTGTTACTATCTCCCAGGCATATGCCTTTGTGTCAGGGGAGGAGTGCAGGAGAGATGTGATGATGAAAAACCTTATTCCTGATCAGTCTGCCATGGTAAGTGTTGTGAAACCTAAACAAAGTGGAGATCAGGGTGGCAGTGAAATCAAGAAGGAAGATAAAAGAGATTTGATCTGTGACTACTGTAAGAAGCCTAAACACACAAGAGATACTTGCTGGTAGCTTCACCAACATCTTGTGCCGACTAGATTGAAAAATAAGAAGGGAAATGCACACATGGCAGTTACTAGTGACATTCTGGCCCCTCCTACTACAGCTGTTCTGGAGTTTGTTGCAGCTGCTGTAGTAAGGGCCGAACTTGAGAGGTATGGGCTACTTCTGAACCAACGGGATACAGCCAGTTCCAATTCAGCCGCAAGCGGACAGCAAGGTATAGGTGGCACTGGTGGAGTCCACTCTACTTCCTCTGCTCACACAGGTAGTTCACACGTCACTGCAAATTATGTTTCTACTTCAGGTAAGGAGGAACCTCCTTGGATTATAGATTCTAGAGCCTCGGAGCACATGACCCAGAGCTCTACTATTTTTTCAACTTACCAGCTTTGTTCTGGTAGAGATGGTCAATACAGCTGATGGATCCCATGTTCCTATTGCTGGGAAGGGATCTGTCAAGATTAGTGATTCTATTTCTCTACCCTAAGATTAGTGATTTTATTTCTCTACCCTCTGTCCTTCATGTTTCCATATTGAGCACTATTTTGTTATCTGTTAGTAGTTTGACTAAGAACCTGAACTGCTCAGTAAATTTTTCTCTTGGTCATTGTATTTTGCAGGATCTGGATTCAAAGAGGACGATTGGGAGTGGTCGTGAAGTGAATGGAATCTACCTCTTGGATTTACCTAATGAGATCCCGCGATGAAGTACCATCCTTGGTGAGACAATTTCATCAGATGGTACTAACACAGTTTCGAACAAGAATAAAGGTGTTCTGATCCGACAATGCCAAGGAATATTTTGAAAGACACCTTGCCTCATATCTGTTAAAATACCGTGTTGTCCATTAGAGCAGTTGTCCCTACAGTCCACAGTAGAATGGTGTTGCAGAAAGGAAGAACAAACACACTGTTGAGATTGCAAGAAGCATGATGATCACATCTACAGTTCCAGTTCGGTTTTGGGGTGATACAGTTCTCACAGCAGTATATCTGATTAACAGGGTGCCCTCTCGTACTTGGATTCAGCACCCCATTCAGTCTCCTTTTTCCTCAGAGGGAGATGTTTTACATTCCTCTCAAGGTGTTTGGGTGTGTCTGCTTTGCACATATCCTTGGTCCTCACCGCTCGAAGCTTGATCCCAAGGCAAAGAAGTGTGTCTTCCTTGGATATGCAGAGAATCAAAAAGGGTACTGCTGCTATGATCCAGTCTCTGGGAGCTGGTATGTTACCATGGATGTCACCTTTTTTTGAATCCACGTACTTCTTCTCAAAGAATCCTTCTCAGGGGGAGTGTTTTGGGGAAGTGAGTCAGCAGTCTATTCCTCTCCCAGCTCCAGTCCTTGTGTCTACTCCTGTGCTGGACCACCACCCTGTGTCACCTACCTTGCCACCTCCTTTGCGTTCTGCTTCTCAACATTACTTACGATAGAGACTTCACAAGGAGGTTGATTCCACTAGCAGAACTCACATCACTTCCTGTCGATTCCTTGGAGACTCCAGATTCGGCTGACATGGATTCAGGTATTCCTCTTAGTCCCGCAACTATTTCAGTTCCCATTGATTCTATTAACACTGTTACAGATAACCTTGATCTCCCTATTGCTCTCAGAAAAGGGAAGAGAAAGTGTACTGCTCATTGTATTTCACAGTACTTGTCCTACAGTGGACTTTCTCCTTCCTACCGTGCTTTTCTTTCCTCTCTTGATTCAGTGTCTATACCCAAGGGTGTTAGTGAGGCTCCAAACCCGAGTGGAAAACAGCTATGCAGGGAGAGATGACAAATTTGATTAAGAATCAGACGTGGGACATTGTAGATCTATCAGAAGGCAAGGAGACAGTTGGATGCAGATGGGTTTGCACAGTAAAATATAAGGCAAATGGAAATAAAGAAAGGTACAAGACAAGACTTGTTGCAAAAGGGTACACATAGACCTATGGCATTGATTAATTAGAGACCTTTGCACCAGTTGCAAAGATGACCTCTGTTCGGATACTTCTTTCTCTTGCTGCCTCATACTCTTGGCCCTTGTTTCAACTTGATGTGAAGAATGCTTTCCTAAATGGGGATCTGCAAGAAGTGTATATGGATCT
Organism: Nelumbo nucifera; assembly: GCF_055504915.1. Taxonomy (NCBI): domain Eukaryota; kingdom Viridiplantae; phylum Streptophyta; class Magnoliopsida; order Proteales; family Nelumbonaceae; genus Nelumbo; species Nelumbo nucifera. The sequence continues at coordinate 137,988,234 of NC_142649.1, read as the reverse complement.
TCCTGCTGGCTTTTGCAATGATACTGAAAAGATAAAGGTATGCAGGCTTAAGAAGTCATACTCTTGGCCCTTGATTGCTTTTGGCTACACTCAGACTCAATCCGATCACACCTTGTTTGTGAAGCGAAGGGGATCTTTGGTGTCTGTCCTAATTGTTTATGTGGATGATATTGTTGTCACCGGGAATGATCTGAGTGAAATTGATAGTCTGAAAAGGAACCTACATAAAGAATTTGAAATTAAGGATCTTGGAGAACTAAGATACTTCTTGGGCATTGAAGTTGCAAGATCAAAACATGGAATTTTTATCTCTCAAAGGAGGTATGTCTTGGATCTTCTTCAAGAGACAGGGAAGCTTGGAACAAAGGCAATCAGCACCCCTATTGATCAGAACCATAAAATCAATGCATCAGAAGGTGAACCATTAAAGGACATTGGGAGATATCAGAGACTTGTGGGTCGGTTGCTATACTTGTGTATGACAAGACCAGACATTTCCTATGCAGTAAGTGTAGTAAGTCAATACATACATGCTCCACGAGTCCAGCATTGGGAGGCAGTTGACAGGATTCTTGCTTATCTGAAGGGACACCCGGGCAGAGGCATATTGTTTACTGATCATGGATAGTTGAAACTAGAGGCTTATACAGATGCAGATTGGGCAGGAAGCCTTGATGACAGGAGATCAACTTCAGGAGTGTGCACCCTTGTTGGGGGTAACCTTGTCTCATGGAAGAGTAAGAAACAAACAGTGGTGGCAAGATCAAGTGTTGAAGCTGAATATAGGACCACGGCACATGGAGTTTCAGAACTTCTCTGGATCCGTTCCCTGTTAAAAGAAATTAGTGTACAGGCAGAAGAACCTATGATGCTATACTGTGATAACCAGGCAGCAATTAACATTGCCCATAACCCAGTTCAGCATGACCAAACTAAGCATATTGAGGTGGATAGACATTTTATTAGAGAAAGGGTAACTTCTGGAGAAGTTTGTCTACCATACATTGCTTCTGATATGCAGCTCGCTGATGTTCTTACAAAAGGTGTTGCAAAGAACAAGCTGGAGCATGATCTACGCAAGTTGGGAATATGTGACATTTACTCCCAACTTGAGGGGGAGTGTTGAGTTGGTCCGAGTTGTTTTTATTTAGCTAGGAAGTTGTTGGGCTTTAGACCCATTAGTTTATGTTTTTTTTTTAAGTTGTGACTGTTCAGCCATATTAGTAGCCGCCCTACTAAGGGCATCCATGTAATATCTCATCCTTTAAGTTAAGTATAAATATAATGAGAGGTAGGCGGCTAGGGTTAGTTTTACAATCCTGGTTGACTTTCTACTCTTTTCTTCTCCTCCTTTCTTCTCTACTGCTGAAATCTTCATCTTCCCCCCTTTTCTTTCACAAGAAACTCGACTAAATCTGCAATTAGTGATTTCTACTATTAACATTATGGTCAACTAGTTGACCTAGTCAATGTATAGTTTCCCCAGTCAACTGCATCATGTGTATCAATAGACCAGTTAGTGATGCAATGAGTATGGCCCTCAACTAACTAGTTGATCAACTAGTCAAAATTTTGATAATACTAGTATAGGCATCCAGGTATCATTGGTTTTGGGGACAAAGAAATAAATAAATTCATAATTATATCTCTATGGTCTCCTTGAGTAAAATGACTGCATGTTACCCTTGTAATTTCATTGGAGAGTCATTGTTTGCAGCTGTACATGTCCTCATGTACCCTATGTTTTTATCTTTTGATGAAATTGTTACTTTCTTCAAAAAAATAAAAACATTTTCAAAAGGAATATCTTTTTCTGACATGCATGGTTAACATTCTAATAATGTGTTAATTTTGATTCATTCACAAGTCAAAGACATGCAGGTACACATAACGCTATTGCTAACACAAAAATATAAAATGAAAGACAAATGAATGAAAGGAAATTACCTCAAGAACCAATGTGGTCACCATCACTGTGCAAACATTGCCGTCAATATTGACTTTATGACGCCGGACTTTCTCAAGCAATTGTTGCATGCATTCAGCAGGATGGACAACATCACCTTCTGGGGTGCCCCAGAAATTGAATGACTTCTCTACTTCCTGGTAAAACATATATAGTAAAAACAAAGCCAAAAAGATATATGTCTGCATATATTAATTGCCAGAGGCAAAACAGTTGTTCTCTGTACAGCATTTCTGAACCAGAACACCAGAAAATAAACAAGTTCTGACTCCTGATGCACAAAATTCATTAATACAACACAAACACACACACACAATAAATTAAAAAAAAAAAAAAGAATTCATTAATATAATATGTAACTCAAGATGTTGTGCATTTTCAGGCCACTGTTGAAGCTTTGATTGAATGTGCCTTAAGAATGCTGCTCTAATTTCTAGATCTAGCACCTTCAATTAAATATCTCAAAACCCATTAGGCACATGCCTAGGTATAGGCAGGGACCTAGGCACTAAGGAAAGTTGGAAGGCACTTTAAAACAAGCTTAACATATTTTGATCGGTTGACTGGTTACCTATCAAAAAAAGCATATTTTGATTGCTTGATTCAGTTTATTAAAATAAACATCATCACCATCATCTAACCCTTGTCCTAATTATATGGGGTTGACTACATGAATCCTGTTTCACCATTCCGTTCTGTTCAGTGCTATTTTCATTGTTAAATTATGAATGCTTAAACCATTTCTTACTACTTCAACCCATTTTCTGCATCTATTTTTATTATACACGAATGCCTTTTTTCCTCTTTGGGAATTTTACACCCTAAAATCTAAATTAAGATCATGTAAGCAGATTATGTGAATGTTTTAATTGAAGAAAAATTATGTGAAAACTTATCTTTAGGGGCTGTTTAATAAAGGATGGTGAAATGGCTGAATAACACATGATTTATTGGCTTATGACTTTCCTTTGTCTTTTTGTGAATACTATGTGCTTGAGAATGTTTTAAGAAAAGTTATGTAAAAACTTAAGGGATGATTGGTAATAGAAGTACCATATTCACAGTTTACTTTATTATTCTATTGCAATATTATATTTGAAATATTGAAATTAATAAATTTAAATGTTTCCTCATGAATATGATTATTTTTATGTTTTGAATATTATTGCTCATTATCAGTTTAGATAATTGTTGATTACCATGCAAAATAAGAAATCGATGTAGGATTTAGAGGTTTTTACTTGCAAAACTCGTCACTGGGCGGGCACCTAGGCTTCTAGGCACTACTTGGTCACCTAGCTTCACCTTCGCAGCTTCAAAACTATGTTTTGTACATATAGAACACAAGTCTTAGACATCGTACAAGGGATAAACATACTTCCCCAAGACTAGTTCACTAACAAAAATCAAGTAAGACCTAGCTCATTATGAATCAGGACTTCCTGCATCATATGCTAGAGAAGATGGAACATAAGGAAAATCAAGATCATCAAGGTAGCAAGATTCTCCTACCAACATTTTGGGTACACAAGATCTTTCATATCCACGAATCAAGTAACACAAATTTCCCAATTAGGCATGGTAATTGTACAATCTATCCTAAGAAATAAAAAGCACAATATTGTAGGTTGAGTAAAAGAGATATGTTTGGCTTTTGGACAAGTGAAAAATTCCAGAAAGAAGTGTAAAATCAATATGTTTCCGTTTAAACTAGATATCTTTTATTACCTCAATGAAAGCTTTTGGATTCGGACAGTTTTGTTGTTTCGATAATCTCAGGGTGCACTCTGCTGCTGTGCGGCCATCTCTAAGGGCAACAGCCTTAAAGAACTCCAGTAAATTAATTCGATCACTCTTAGAAAGTTCAGCCGTCATGCCTACATCAAGGAAAACGACATGAGGTCTGGATTTAAAAAGCCTTTTCCGTGAAGATTTGCTCTGAGATACACGGACAAGGATATTTCCTGGATGCATGTCTGCATGGATAAAATTGTCCACCTGAAAAACAATAAATAGTTGTTTAAACTAAGGCTTCAAATTTCTGTTAGACAAGAAACTCTCTCTCTCTCTCTCTCTCTCTCTCTCAAATTTTCTTATTGATTCTTAAATTATACATCTCAACTCAAATTCGCTAAGTTTGTTACTAATTATAGAACCATTCTCATTGTATATTTTTACAGTAAAGAGGATTTTATAATAGAACAAAAAAAAAGATACAAATTGGAGACAAGGTATCACCAAAACCAGAACTTTTGGGCGACACTGGGCACCTAGGCAACGCCTAGGCGATAAGAATTTTACAATATAAAGAACTTTTAGCTAGTTCCCAAGTTTTATATACCATTTAGCATGTATATTAATTGAAAAAAATAGCAATTCTCTTTATTAAGAACATTAAATTTCCTCTAAAATGTGGCAAATCATCACATCTTAAAGATAAAAATCTTTCATTATTTTCAAAAATAATACGACTATAATTAGTATTTAATAGAGCAATTTCATATCAATTAGTAGTTAAAGAAAGTTATTAACTTCATATGATAAATATTAAAAATGGAAAGTAAAATAGGAAAAAAAACAAGGATGAAATTTCTGTTTTATTTAATTAGAGAGAGAGAATAGAAAAAAATAACCTCTTTATACTTACGTTCTTTCTTTCCTCTTTCATTTTTTTTTCTTTCTTTCTTTTTTTTTTCTAGATCTATAACAAACCTTCATTAAACTTTCAATAAAGAAAGAAGTACAAAGGACTAGGAAGGGATAAACTCTCTTAACCCTCCCCAAAGAAATATGATTCAATTACAGAATAGCCCAAAACAATTTTTCCCTTCCCACCCCTTGCTTAGCAAGGGTATCCGCAAAAGAGTTAGCACACCTTTTTACCCATTGAAACTGAATCTCCACACCTTGTGTTCGCTGGTTGAACATTCTTTTTTCATTAGCAAACTTCCAAAGACCACTTTTCTCCTCTTGCAGCCATCCTATAACCGATTTTGAATCAACTTCAATAATGAGCTTGTGGCAGCCCAGCTCTAGCGCTGCCTTCATTCCTTCCATCACAGCCAAAATCTCAGCTCAAAGAGAATCACCTACACCATTAGGGCTAGAGAATAGAGCAATGGCCTTCCCATCTTCATCCCTAAAGGTTCCTCCAATTCTAGAAGGCCCTGAATTACCTTCACTACTCCCATCAAAGTTCATCTCAGTAAAGCCAAAGGTCGAGGGAGACCAAATGGGACTTATCTTGGTTTTAGCAGGTGTTGAGTTGGCCACTTCCTTCCAATTTCTTTCTTATCATATCTGCGGAGATATTCTCAAACAAATCTAGAGATTTCACCCAATGCACCACTCTAATAGTAATTGTTTCAATAATGACCTCCTTATTCCTCTCCTTTTCATTAAAGATCCTTAAATTTCTTTCTTCCCACATTGTCCAGCATATGGCAGCTCTGACACATCTCCAAAGAATTCTGCCCCTCTTCTTTAGCCACCTGAAAAAAGGAAGAGGCGAACAAGCTTTGTACATCTGGCGGGGGCGTCCATCTGCAACCAAATAAAGAGAAAAACCATTCCCAAATATATGAAACAAGAGAGCAAGATATTAGTAACTGATAGCAACTCTCACCATTTGCCTTACAAAGGATGCACCAATTAGGTCTTTTTCTCTGGAGCAAGTCACAAGTGTTACATTTTCCCAAAAAGGCTTCCCAACAAAAAGCACCAATCCTTGGGGGGATCAGCTTGCCCCAAACTTCCAGAACTGGAAGGTCTATACCCGAGCTATCAGAGGGTTATGTTAAAATGTTCTTATATCTAAGACCTATTAAAGTTCACTGGCTTTAGCAATATAATATGTACAAGGACAAAGTCATGGTGCTTTAGGAGTACTATATTTATATAATACTAGAATATTTTTGCCTTCAAACTTAAATTCATTTATACATATACACAAGTACACATGCTCACGAATGCATGCATGCATAAAAACATACATACATACATATTTATGCAAGATTTATTATACATACAAATATAAAGACATGTCAGTTTTGGATTGGGTTAGGTTGGCCAAGGCCTCACCCCTAACCCAACCTGAAGTTAAATCGGCTCAAGAGGGATTGCTCCCTAATGGCATCTGACCCCTAAATCACCCCCTCCCCCCTCCAACCAAATCCACTAATTTATATTCTCATTCTAAATATCTTATCTTTACATATTAATAAAGTGAACGGTTACCAATCAAACGGAAAATGAAAAAGAAAAAAAAAAAAAAGGAGTCAAGAACTATTATGTATGCATGCATAAATACATACATACATACATACATATTTATGCAAGATTTATACATCCAAATATAAAGACATGTCAGGTTTGGATTGGGTTAGGTTGGCCAAGGCCTCACCCCTAACCCAACCTGAAGTTAAATCGGCTCAAGAGGGATTGCTCCCTAATGGCATCTGACCCCTAAATCACCCCCCACCCTCCAACCAAATCCACTAATTTATATTCTCATTCTAAATATGAGTACAGACAACAATTAAGTCATGTTACAGCCATAAACAATCACGAGAAAACAATGCATGTATGTCATTCATCTGCAAAACTACCTCTGGGACAAGATCATCAAAGATTCCAAATATGGATCATGGGTAGTGTTTTGCTTCACAGGTCAGATTGACTGGTTAAGATCAGACAATATATAAAACCTAACTTAACCTAGAAGGCACAGCAATACTAATTTTTAGCCATCATCAACAGAAAATAAGTAGACAAGAACCTCATAATTATCAGCACCATAGAGCAACAAAAAGAACTATTCCAGGTAAAACAAAAGAATAATTTATGGAAACTATACCAGAAGCATCTTCAGAAGTGCATGAGTCCCTATGTGAGCAAGAGCACTTTTAATTCTGTTGTTCCCTTCAAGTTCATCAACGTAGTGGGAAACGCTTTCCCCATGCTCATAGGTCTCCACCAAGACAGCAGGATGCACAAGTGGATATAGAGGTTTTGGGAATGATACATCCCTCCATCTGCGAAAATTATAAATAAATCGGCTTAAATGCGCAGCTTCCCTTGCAAGATCAACTTGAGACATCATAAAAACAGCAAACTGCTGTACACTTTCATCCAACCTCAGCCATTTCAAGGTAGGTATGAACTTTGAAATTTTGGCAACCAAGCTAATAATGGCAAAATCTCTCCTAATTGCTTCACCAACTCCAGGATGTCTAACTTTTACAGCAACTAAGATAGGCTTGACCTGCTGACCTGGGTATCGAAATCTCAAGGAAGCTCGATGTACTTGGGCAATACTTCCAGATGCTACAGGTGCCTCTTCAAATTCTTCAAAAATCTCAGTAAGCTTGCGACCAAATGCTTTTTCAATAGTTCTTTTTGTGTAGGCAAAGCTATGTGCAGGTGCCTTGGTTTGAAGCTTTGATAGCTCAGTGCATAGATCTCTAGGAAAGAGATCGGGTCGTGTAGCTGCCCATTGACCCCATTTAATGAAAGCAGGACCAGCTTTTTCTAGGGTAAGATGGACAAGATGAAGCCATGTTTTCCTAAACTGCACACCAAAACAATCTGCAAATGGTGCCATTGCCATGATGGGTGAGAACAAAACTGCCAAATAGATTGATCTAAGGAGCAAAATGAAACCCTCCAAGAGTGAGAAAATGAATGAGGTCAAGTAAACATGCCCATCTTGTGCATGCATGTATAGAGTCTTCCCTTTTGGAAAATACTCTGTATCGGCCCAAGCTTTCTGGGTCCATGCTACCTCTCCAATAAAAAAAGCAAAAATGCTAGGAGCAACTAGGTGCGACCTGTTTAATGCCAAACTCATAGCACAGGCAAACCTACTTATTGGTGGAAAAGCTGAGCCACTATAAGAACATATTTGTGAAAGCCTTTTCCAAGCAATTTGGGCATGGTTTGTCATAGTCTTACTTGCTGAGATGATAGGGAAGCTCTTATAATAACTACTCTTGTATAAATTTTCCTTTGCCTTGTGCAATGTAAGTTGAGAACATCCACTGCCAGAAAATTTATACTGTGAGTATAATCTGCATAGAGAGGAAGGTAGTCCAACTGTAACAAGTGTCCCATGCTTCTTTGCTTCTGAATAACTGGCCCTCTGGTTTGTGAGAATGAGGTGTGAAACTCTCCTAATGTTTCCAAATGCAAAAAACCTGCATTTTCAACAACAGCATCACATTTCCCATGCAGGTCTAAGCAAAACAGAACTAACCATGAACTAAAATTGAACCACATAAGCAAGACAGTGTAAAAGAATATGTCAATTCTTTGAAGCAATCAAATATGTCAGAAATAATGGGCATTTGGAAAACACATGGAAGTGAACCATTTGATTGTAGCTTCCTTGGGCATCCAGCATAAGGCTTTGCCAAGTTAGTAAGCCGTAGTTTGATTAAAATTTGAATATATAGGTGCACTATGCAACATGTGTTCATTTTTTTTGAAAAGTAAAAATGAAATTTTATTGATAAAATTTACAAAACTGATAACAACCCAAACAGGGGTATTAAGATAACACCCAATCCAACTACCACAACAGAAGGATTAGAAAGACACAAAACAAGCAAAAAGAAAAATAGAAACCCCCCCAGTCAAAAAGTAGCTAGTCATCAGCTTCAAACATCTCGTCATATCTGTCATCGCCCTCGTCCCAAACTTGTTCTTCTTTCCTTAACAAGTTCTACATTCTCTATTCCCTTTACTCTTTTCAAATACTTCAAGAACTCTTCTAGCGAACTCCTCACCTCCCCAAAAAAAAAGCCCTAAAATCTTGCCGATTCTAACCTCCCTGTCAACCAGGTTCTTAATCTCTACTTTATTCCCCTCCTTTTTCCAGCTTGTTGAGACAAAGTGAGACTACTCCCACCAGCTTGACCTCCCTCCTTATCCCCTGACCCTAGCCTAATCTCCAGACCTTCCTCTGTCGAGGTCGACGTTATCTCCCCTACTACAGCTTGAAGCGTCTGCCCCCCTCCTTTCAACACCCTTCTTCTTCGATTATATAACTTTTAATATCTTCCACCTGTAGAATTTCTTATGTTTATTGGAAGGACCTGCCCCAATCAATCCATCTTTTAGCCTTGAAAAACCTTTGGCACATGGACAAAATGAAACTTGCTTGTCTTTCTGGCTTTCTTCACCCCTTCTAGAGGCTCAACATCTCCCTCCTTGTTCACACTTCTTCTCCAACCTAGATGGACTCCAATCCCACCAACTGAAACTTCAAGCATTTGGAAATCCTCTCACTCTATTGGTGAGTCAGTTTTTCCGTCCTTGTCCAAAATAGAACATTATTTTGGACATTATTCATTATTCATTGTGTTCACCACCAGAGTCTTAATAAAATAGAACATTATTCATTATTGACAGTACTCTAAAAGGCATTCAGATCGCAAGAAGAGGTAATATGCCTTGGGTAAGAAAGTATAAGAATGCCTTAACATATATGCTTTGACACTAAGACATGAGGCTTATGCCTCACTTGGCCAAGGTGTATGCCTATTGCCTCAACATATCATGTGTAGCATAGTTGAAACTTATGCTTCATGGTCAAACAGTAATGTTTAACAAATTTATCTACATTTGGTCCTTTTTTAAATCTTCTGAAACTAAGAACATATGGGGCTTACTGTCATATGTTAGTTTACACACAGATGTGTGTATATATTTTATAAAAAAGCAACATCTTTTTCCCCTCATTTGTTTTTTGCTCCTCAAACCCAACTTATTAATTCCCCATCCTTGTTCTTCACAAAACTCCCTTGATTCCTCAAGCAACAAATATCTACCATTCGCCATAATCACATTTTAGCTTGAACTTTTTGCAATGTTTGTCTTGCTTCAAAACTAAGACATGCCCATTACTAATCCTAGTAAAACCAATTATACCAAAAACAATTCCAAGATAGACCCAAAAAATATAGGGAAAAACCTCAAATCCCAGCACAAAGTAATACCCTACCGTAAAATGGTCATAACTCTCTCAAAACACATTAAATTTATAGACAGCTGAACTTGTTGGATAGGTGACTGGTGACTGAAGGGGTGGACTCAATACAGACCTAATAATAATTTGTAATCAATTACGGTTGCCTGAAGGTGAATTGCCTAAAAACTTCTAATCTTCTACATTATCCCCGTTTGTGAAATAATGCTACATTCCATCTTGAATCCCTCGTATCCAATAGAAGTCAAGAAAGAAAAAAAAAAAAAAAAAAAAAGATACTAGCGCAATATGAAACTTCCATACCTAAAAGTATTCAACCCAATGCACGAACAAGTATTGTAAAACATGCATGCACGCTATCAGAAACAGAATAATGATTGGCGTACAAGCTTTTTTTTCCTATAAGTTCTTACAAATATATCAGAACAAGCTAAAAAGTTTGAACATTTTCACAAACTAAACGCGAGAAAAACGCTCTGGTTTTGTTAAAGCCCTAAGGTATACATGTCAAAGTGCTACACTGGAGACAGAATTGGAACCGAACACGTCTAAGAAGATTTTTTTTTTTTGATAAATAACACGTCTAAGAAGATTATGCCTCCAAATCTCATAACTTCACCCGGGGGAGGGGGCAGGCAGGAAAATTACAACCCCACTGGACAAACAAAAGAGAAACAAATAATACGAGCAAAGAGAAGCTCTTTTCAGCTGCAGCTACCAACCTTGACATGGTGATTGTTGTCGCAGCTAGGTGTTCCGACTAAAATACCTAGGCGAAGAGTTTTTCCCGCCGGCATTTTCTCCCGTTCGCGCAGAAGATCATCTTTATCTCCTCATCCCGTCCCACCGTCGTCTTTGTTCATCGTCATCATTCGATGTGACATGGCTTATATTGGGGTTTCAGAGGCAGCGAGCGTCGGAGACCTAAAGGTGACCCAGCAGGAGAGGGAGAATGAGGAAGAGAAAGGTATTTTGAATGCGATGAATTTATATAGGAACGGTCCACCGACCCCTTGGCGAGTTCTTGGCCTGTTGGCCCTCGTTGCCTCCTCGTCCTTGAAATTTACCTTGGCTTGGTGCCTTGGTCCGACTGTGACAGACTTGAGAGTTGAGGCTTCCCTCGTGTCTGATTGTGAGACACAGACATCCTGTCCTGTGCGGTTGGGTAATGGGTCTGGGTGAAGCCTGAAGGCTTCCAACGTCCGTCCCCAACCCCAACCCAACCTATTCAAAGGACGAGGTTGGTACGGGAGCATACTGGACCAATCATTGTACACCACGTCAGCTTAACGTGTGGGATCCATCATCCATGTATTTAGAACTGATGTGGCATGTCATGATTGGACAAATATAACCGTAGATGATTCAAATTCAAATTCATACCAACGTCTCAAGTCGGGTTCGCAACCATGTTGGGGTCCATTCAAAATTTAACAAATTCCCAACCGAAAGCTGCACGCCTGCACCCACTTTCATTTTGTAAAGAATTGAAAGCTTGCCCATTTTAAATTCCAAGCGATGATGGTACGTGAACATGGGTTGGCTTGGTTCCTTGGGTTGGGTCAATTAGGGCTTGGCAGCAGGCCACCAACCCTAAACTTTTAGGCTGTGTTTGGAAACTATGCAACAATGCAAATATGTAGAGTGTAAAATGGTTCGTATAAATTGTAAAATTGGATTAGTTTTGTACAATTGCACTAACAAATTTATCTTTTTACCAAACATACTTCTAGTTGTGTTTTCACCATAGACTCTTGGTAGTTGGTCAATTCTCCAAAGGTCCAGAGATGACAACGGGAAAGAGAGAGAGGATGTGGGGAAGAAGGAGGAAGAGAAGAGAGGAGAGAAATGAGTTGCTTCTCTCTCATAAACCCTAGGTCAGAGTTATATTGTGTTGTCTCCTAGAGAAGAATTGCTCTTCCCCTTTTATAGAGAGAGTTAAGGCTATCAACGAAAGAATTATTTCCTGTTAGGAAAGAGGGTCTCTCCTATTAGGAAAGGAGATTTTATTAAGGGATCAATATTAGAAAATCCTATTACTTCCAGATTCTCTCTGTATGTGACCCTATTATACTGACGTGGCGTGGGTGACGTCATCGTTTGGCGGGTATACCTTCATTAAACCTGCATGCGTAATTTAAAAACACACGTGTAACCGGCATTTATTCCCGACCTATTGTGATTCTACAGTTCTGTAATAGTGTCAGGTTCATCGCAACTCTGCACATGTTCGGGGTTCATCACAAATCCGTGCATGTCTGGGTTTCATCGCAACTTTACGCGTGTTCGAGGTTCATTGCAAATCCACACGTGTTCGGGGTTCATCGTAAACCCGCGTATGTTTTAGCTTTATTGCAGATTTGCACTAGTCAAAGTTTATTGCGACCTGTCCCAGGTATGAATTCATTGTAATCGCAAATCTACGATGAACTCATCACAAACGTGCAATGGATTATAGATTCATCGTAGGCATTCATGTAACGTTGGTTTGACACCCTCTGTGCTCTGATGGTCTTAACAACCACTATGTACCTATAAGTTGTAATGAATGCAAACATGAATTCCAATAAAGATTATGATTTTTTTTTATCAAAAACCCACTTGAATGCAAATTTACTTTTTTACTAATGTACTTTTATATCTTATTATCAATGTAAATATGTATTGATTTGTCATTTGTCAATGCATAAATGTAATGTTGTCAAACACAGGCAAAAGAGAACTTAACGCAAATTTACCTAGAACTGGGATTTACACTCCATTTGCATTGTTTCCAAACATAACCTTAGGTCACCTTTTTATGGCTACAATGGGCATGAGGTCACCTTTTTTATTTCTTGCCTTCAAATTTCCTATGTTTTCTAAGAAATGCTATAACCTTTCCTATAAATTTTGCAAATCTTTTTCTGACATTTTAAAAAATTAAACAAACAGACCCCTTCCTTTCGTATACTTAGTTTGATCTCTGCAAATTTTTTCTGATATTTAAAAAAAATTATACAAACAGACCCTTCCATTAGTTTGATGTCAACTCAATGACCTTAGAACCAAGCCAAAAATATTGGAGGCTGCACCCATTGATCAAAATAGCTCCTATAAAAGTCTATTTTGAGGTGATCATGCTTTTAAATACTTATAAATTTTTTATGGATGACATTATTGACCGGATACCCAAAAAGGTTCTTTTGAGGTGGATGGACATTTTTCGGGGCATTAATTTCAGTCAATAGAACACTCAAATATCACCATCCTTAGGCAAATTAGACATTTTGAAGTTTTCAAACCCATGACATCATTATATCGGGTTATGTCTTTAACTTCAAAGAAGGGGTAGAAAATGGATGAATTCGGTTGGGTGAGGGTTGAATAAATAAATAAAAAAAAATATATATATATATAATAGAAAAAAATCAAAAAATATTTTTCAAATTAAAATAGAAATGCTCAAAAACACTGAAAATGATAAATAGATTTTATGTAAAACATAAAAAATTGTAAGAAAAAATAATTATAATTAAATAAAAGTATCATTTCACATAAAACATGAAATTGTAAAAAAATACAAAATTGCAGAAAAAATGTAAAAAAATTTACAAAAATGAAGAATTTTAAAAATATAAAAGTTGAAAATAGAAATTGCATAAAAATAAAAAAAATTGTAAAAATTATAGAAAAAACACAAAAGTTGTAAATAAATAACAAGAAATACAAGAAATGTATAAATTGCAAAAAAAGACACTAAAATGCAAAGAAAATACAAAAAACTGAAAAAAAATAAAAATTGCAGGAAAACAACAAAAGTTAGTCAAGCGAAAAAATTGCAAATAAATAACAAAAGTACAAGAAAACCAAGCATAAAAAATATAGGAAATTACAGAAATTGATAGATTTTTTTTTTTATTTTTTAATATAAGAAAACAAAAGATAGAAATGTAGGAAAATTTTTTTGATAGAAATTTTTATCAATTTTTTGAAATTGATAGAATTTTAAAACAAATGAAGGAAAATGTAAGAAATTTAAAGAAAACCAGAAAGAAAACAAGACTTTGTTTGAACAAAGTATTAGAAAGAAACCGAACAAAGTTAATTTTACCTACAAACTCTACCCTCTCTCCCTTTTCGACTGATGGGGAAATTGATGACAGATCTGTCATTATCCTATCTTCAATAGAGAAAGACGACGAACATAGGTCTGGTTCAAAACCAAATCTATTGCGAATTTAATGTTGAACTTGTCGTTCATCACTCTAATAGGGGAAAACCTTCCACTTTTCTGCCATGGCGAAAAGAGCAAAGAGAGATCTACCTGAACACAACCTCTGGAAGAAGAAGAAGAAGAAGAAATCGACGGTGGTTCTGCTCATCGGGTACTGAGAACAGTGGAGGTGAATACCGAACTTCAAAGTGTGACGATGGAAGATCTCCCATCGAGATTGGTGGAACAGATTCAATCGAGAGTTCAAGAATCCTAACCCTTTTCTCTAAATTCTGATCCTTCACCTTTTTTTCTTGAGTTCTGGCCCTTCCTTTACCCAATTGACCCCAACCCATTAACCCATTTTGACTCTAGTGGGTACCTTCGACCCAACCCATTTCAAAGTGATTGAAGTTGTGCACTTCAATGGAATAGGTGGGTTACAAATGGGTTGGGGTTAAGATTGCCAGCCCTACTTCAAAGTGATTGAAGTTATATGCATAATTTATGTGGAATGCCAAAAGGAGAAATTTAGAGATACAAAAAATTACAATGAAGGTTAAAGCATTTATGGGGAGGGTAAGAAATTTATCTTTGTTTATATATTTTCCTTCTTTTCAGATGGATCTCCAGTTGTTGATGGGGTCCTTTAATGCTAATGGAAAAGTATAATCTTTACATGTACTTTTATGACCAGCTTGGGAGGGATTAACTTTAGAGCCTTTTTGGTACAACTTCTATGGTGACTTGTGATGCCAAGCCCTGTAGTGGTTGAATACTTGTGTTCTAGATAAGATATCTAGAGTAGCTTCATATTATAGTTGCATTCCTCGCGTCTGGAACACAGTGCATGCTTCTCGATTTTCATCAAATATAAATTCTGACATTCCCGTGTGGGACCCAGTTTAGAATACTAGAAGTCTTGCCCTCCTCATTGCCCTCCCAAATGGACACTTAGGTTGCATTTGGCATTCCTTATTTTAAGAACTTATCTCCTTTTTGTAGTTAAAATTCCCACGTGAACATTTATTTTTTAACTACAAAAAGGAGACAAGTCCTTAAAACAAGGAATGCCAAATGCAGCCTTAGTTGGACTCTTATTGAAGAAGCTAATGGAAGAGTTTTGTACAATAAACAAAATTTGGCTCTCCAAACTTTTTTCCAAAAAGCCACCTCATGAAAACCCTTCAAACAAGGACTTGATTACAAAGAAGTCTCTTGTTGAGCCAAACAAGCACTTAATAGCCAAAAAGTCTCTTGTTGGTCATAGAAGTGGTATAGGTGGGTAGGGATGAAAATTTTCCTCATCCCCGATGGGTACCCAACTTCCCCGACCTGATGGGGTTAGGGATGGAGATTGCTTTGGTGTGGCAGGGATGGGGATGGGGATTAATAGGGATCCCCACCCGGGATTGGGTTGAGAATGGGGAATGAGGTTCCCGCCCCAACCCCGATTATATATATTAAATATATATTATTATATATATATTATATTATTTATATTATATATATCAAAATATATTTAAAGTATTATTTATATTTTAAAATTTTTATTTATGTTCAAAAAATACTATTAACTAAAACATTGGGGATTTGGGTCCCCTTGGGGAACCCATCCCCGTTAGGGATTGGGGATGGAGGACAACTTTTATCCCCAATGAAGATCGAGGTTAGAGATGGAGATTTATTCCAAAATCATGGTTGGGGATGGGGAATATAATCCTTGCTCTGAACCCACCCCCGTTGCAATTCCTATAGGTGAGGGAAGAGAGTACAGGGCTTATGTTAAAAGATATTGACCCAATAAAAAGGTAAAGAAATTTTGTGAATAATATGCTTAGGGGAAAGGTTTGTTAATTAGGTCATTTGGGCTTAAACAACCCAAGAATATTCGATGTGGCAAAAATAGTTTTAAATTTATAATGAGTCCTCCATATTCCTCTCCTTGCTTTAAATCCATTTATTCTAAGAAATTGTCAATTGTCAAAATAAAACTTCTTTCATATGCATCTTCTTCTAAATACAAATTTAAACATCTATACAGCAATCAACTGGACAAAACTCTTATACGAATGGAAAGGTCACGGTGACTAGGAAAATAATTATGGGATACCAAGAGAGTCCTCTATTTGATTGTAGGGCTACAAAAAATATCGGTTGGTCCAAACTCAAACCAGTTAAGGGTGTGTTTATAATTGGATATGGATCCACCCCGATAAAATCCAATATATAATCCAATTTGACCATATTTAAATATATGTGCTCATATCTACGTAAAAATATGTATATTGTATTTATTACTAAAGTTGGTTTAAACTTTAAATGTTGTATGCTTACTAAAGAATCATAGACTTCACCTTCATAAAAGCTATTTCTAATTCATTTTGTTCATATAATACAAACATCGAAGAAAGGGCTGATCTTGGTTCAAAAAGGTCGAACCTTAGTGGGTGGAAAGGTAGGGTTTTAATTCTTGATTCAACTCAACCAATAGGAAATCGAATTTCCATGAGAGAATGGTTTTCTCTCCTAGGATCGGATTAGAGTAATCATCATATTTTGTTTTAGAGATTGGATAGAATATTACCTAATTTGGATGCCACAGATGCAACTCTCAAAGTAGTATAACACGCCCAAAGGTTCAGCCAAAATCTAACTCGATAGCACAACCTAAGTTGTTGGAATTTGATCCTAGTCAATTGGTGTGAATCAATGTTGATGTTGTGCACTTCAATGGACTGATCAAATCTCCAATTGATTTTTTTTTCTCTCAAAAAAATCTCCAATTGATTTCAGCAACTAATCTCTCAAAGGTCTATGCTTTTGCTGGAAAAACTCAGAGAGATAAAAAGAGAAGGTCTCTTTTCATCCTTGATCAAACTAAAGTTTTGGTAGATCAATTCTTGATGTGAATTACTTCCCTCAATTCTCTTACACTCTACCTTATATAGAACTGCATTTCTAAAGTCCTAAAAGGAGTTTACCAATCAACTTTCTAAGTGAAGTAGATGATTTCTAATTATGAAATAATCCTAACTTAAGAACATGAGAGAATAACAAGTTTCCCTAACTTGACTCATAATCTCCAACTACCTAACTTTTTCATCACACTAGGCAAGTGACTAGTCAAACTAGTCCTATTGAAAATAAATTGAACCTCTTAAGTAATCTTATATTTTCACATCTTTAACTAGTTAATTTGGCTTGAACCTTATATGGCATGGGATCCACTAAGTTCTCAAGTTAGGTCACATGAAATCACTAGTGTAACTTAGGTTGCGTTTGGAAAACGGTGCAAAGAGTGTAAATGCAAATATACATAGTGCATTTCAGTCCATGCAAATGCAAAGTTGGGTTAGTTCTGCAATGACAATTAATTTACACTTCTACCAAACAACTTTTATTTGGATAAAATAATATACCTTTTTTTAACAAAAGCCCACTTTAAATGTAAATTTACTTCATTTTTTTATGTAAAATTACATCTCATTTTCGATGTAAGCATGCCTTGGAAATTGTGTTTTTTATCATTGTCAATGACAATGCATAAATGCATTATTGTCAAACACAAGGTTCAAAGTATTGGAAACATAAGGTGTATCGGAAAGATAATTTTAAGAGACGTATCGGGATGCTTTGGATACGTATGGATACGGACGAAAAAATCAAGATAAGCATAAATATGCTAAAAAGATTAAATAAATCCTAAAAAATATATTAATAACAATAGTTACAAGTTTTAGATGATTGTAAATAAGTTATTTAAAAGTAAAAAATTGTAATTTAATGGTCTATATAAAATTTGAGATATCTGAAACAGTCTGATACAGGGCCCGAAATGGTCCAATACAGATCGATACATACGAAAAGGAACACTACAGATAATTTCTATGTGTTCCGTGTATCGGACTTGTAACGGAATGATACGTATCGGACGATACGGTTCGATACGTTGTGAAATTTTGAACCTTGGTTAAACACTAGCAAAACTGAATCAAAGTGCAAGTTTACACTGAACCGGCATTTACACTCTATTTGCACTAGTGTTTAGAAAACTGGACCGGACTGGCCAATTAGACCAATTGAACTAGGACCCGGGACCTTGGCCGGTTCGGTCATACCCAATAACTGCTTTCATTAAAAAACCGACTAAACAATTTCGATCCATGAACTTCTCCCCTCTCTGGTTCTATGCCCAGTCTGTTAATTTGAACACTGATTTGCACCGTTTCTAAACATAGCCTTAGTAAACCACCCCGAATCCTGTTGGCTAAAATTTGACTCAACACTTAAATATAAGTAGAGTTTGGGTTTCATACATCCTATGAACCCAAACCTATTGGTTTAACATAAAAAAAGTGTCCATCAGGATTCAATCCAAATAAAGACTTGTTCTTAACCTCTCAGCCAATAATATCAATATACTACCTACAAAGAAGGACCTCTTCCTTGATTGCAAGATACAATGTCACACCCTCTACTTAAATGGATCCTAAAATTAAAACCTTTTGCAAACCCTTTTATAAAATAAACAATTTATAGATATAAATACATTTTGCAAATTGATCTAAAAAATAAGTTGAAATCCACTACCAACAGTTTTAGGTTTCCATTAGAAAAGATGTAAATCAAGATATTTTCTTTGTTTGAAAAAATAGTTGATCCTATCATAATGATCACCTATTTTGGCATTGTCCCAAATTGCTCCAACATACCCAAGTGGATCTTACTAGTACATTAAAAGCAACTCAGTCCAACACTTAGTGAAGTTCTACTATTGAGTTAGGGGTTTAGTGCAACTTTTTCGTTTTGGCCATCTGTCTCTAAGGTCCGAGCATAATTAGATATGTTTTCTATTTAGTGTTTTACTAAATACTCACTTATTGTAACTTAGGTTTAACCCTAGTAGTTGAGATAGACTACTTCACCAATTTGGCAGTACAATAGTGTTAGCATTGGCATTATAATTTTTCCAATTTTTCAAATGGTTAAGAACATTCTAAGCTAACATGAGTCTCATAAATGTTCAGCTTAAGGGGTAATTCATTGAAACATTACCAAAACTCATATGAAATAACAATTCTTTATTTTATTCAACAATAAATATTAGAGTACAATAGTTTTATTAGAGTTGAGGGCATACACTATCTAACAAACATATTAAAGCGAAGCTCTAAGACAAGAGAGTTTCTCCTTTAAACACATGCTCAACCTCACCCAAAAACAAATGAATAAATTTTAACACAATAAAAAGTTATTTCATTATTTTTAATAACAAACAAAGTCCAATTTAGTTTCTTAAATCAAATAAAAAAATTGTTGAAAGGCTTTCAATACATTATTGTGGATTAAATTCTTTCAAAAGAAGTGGGTTGGCTAATAAACTAATCAAACCTAAGTCTTCTAAATCAAATAAAAAAGAAATTACCTAAATTTACTTGGTATATAAATGGGTCCCAAATAAAAGCATGTAGTTATAGTTCCCTTACACTCAGTATTAAGTGACCATCAACTATTATAAAGTTTAGGGAGTTGAAGACCTAATCTTTACGACCATTCTCTCTATAAAAGAATTGACACCACTTTCTCTCCTAACCATTGCATTGTTATTCATAAACTTCTTTGCACTCTCTCCTTGAACTACTTATCCACCCAGTTCTTATACATGAGGTTGGGAGCTTCTCCTTCAAACACATGGCTAGACATCCCTCTTGGAAAAGAGAGTAAATAATTTTGGTCCCATATAAAGTGACGTGGGTTCTATTTAAAAAAGGGATTATAGCAGTTAAGGGCAACTTTTGGGCCTTAATATCAATAAAAGTAATATTTTCTTTTAAAAAAGTCAAAAATAGGTTAACTTTTTTAAAATAATATCAAATAAGGGCATAAATATTGTTCATCATCTTCCTCTTATAGATCATTCATCAGCTTTGCCGCCCGCTGCCACCTCCAACAACCTCCGGCAACGCCTCTGCCCAACACTGCCTCCACCTCCGAAGGTGGGCAGAAGCAGAGGCAGTAGTGGTGGCGGTGGTCTACCATCCACCAATGCCGCCGCCACCACCTCTACCTCCACCCACCTCCGAAGGCAGAGGCGGAGGTGGTGGTGTTGGGCAGAGGAGGAGTTGGAGATGTGGGCAGAGGCAGAGGTGGCGGCGATGCTGGTGGATGGTAGACCAATGCCGTCTCTGCCTCTGCGAAGGTGGGCGGAGGTGTTGCCGGAGGCAGCAGTGCTAATGAATGATCTGTAAGAGGAAGAAGATGAATAGTATTTTTGCCCTTATTTGATATTATTTTTAAAAAGTTAACCTATTTTTGAATTTATTAAAAATATTACTTTTATTGATATTGGGGCCCAAAAGTTGCCTTTAACTGCTATAATCCCTTTAAAAAAAGCATGGTGTTTATTGGTTTAAATTTAATCATAAATTGGATTTAACTTAGCTTCCTATGTCAAATAAAAAGCCCAATTCAAAGACTTTTAAGGTTTATAGTGTGGATAGTAGAAAAGACAACCAAAACACTTGACCTAGCCTGATTTTAGGTTGTGTTTGGTATCATTGTTGTTTATACCAAAAGTCTTTTGGGTTGAAAAATCTAAATTGATGTACAATTGTAATCGAGGTTATCTATAAAACAAGCATACCTTAAAAATGTGTGGAATTGATCATTGAATTTATACTCATAATGTCAAATTGGTGTTTATTGCTCCAAGGGTGAAGTCTACTCATTCTAGCTAAAGTGACTCATATTGTTGAGATGCACATGTGAGTGTATGAAGAAAAATGACCTACATTGGAAAGGAATGGTAAGTGTAAGGAATTTATATATAAGGATTGACCCACAATCTAATGACTAAAGCTTTTTGGGTTAAAGGCCACTCCAAGTGTACAAGTTTTAGGCTTGTGTACAAGCTCCTTGCTGGTTTTAGCAACTCCCTTCATTGCATAATAGTGAAATCAAAGTTGAAGGTTCAATTGGGTGCGAGTTTTGATATAAGTATGCAGTGGCATAACTTTATTGGTTCCCCCATGCTCAAATAGTTAACAAGAGAAGTTGACCTGACTTGATGGATTCATCCATGGGAATGTGCTCCTATAATTGAATCCTCATATGGTTGTGAACAAAGGGCTCTTGGTTGGTGTGCATCAAGCTTGGTGGTATGATAACAACTTTTATTTGAGGAGTACAATATAACTAACATGGAAGGAGATTCACATGTGAGGGGAGGGAGATTGTTGGAATGCAAGTGTTAGTGTATGAAGAGAAGTATTCTACACTGGAAAGGAATATAAAGTGTAAAGGGCTTGTGCACAAGTATTAGCCCACAACCTAACAGCTTAAGCTTTTGGGTTAAAGATGGTATTCAACTCTTGCATGCAAGTCTAATGCATATGTACAAGCTCATTAGTTTTGGTCACCAATTTTCATTGTACTACACATATGTAATGTAAGAACACATATATTTGATTACCAATTTGTATTGATCAACCCAAAACATTTCAAGTAGAAATAACAATGGTACCAAACATATGTGCTTTGTGACTCCCTTCATTGCAAGATTCCCTACCTTTCCCAACATTTTCCTTCAAACCAACCACAACCTTAGTTTCTCAAGTCAATTAATTAGAAAAATCCAACCATAAGGCTTATTAGAATTGCTACCTAAATAATAGATCTAAAAAAAAACATGAACCGCTCTAACCTCAAGATGGATTCAAACCTAGTATGCTTGTTAATTGTTATAATTCAACTATATGTTATCCTTAGTCATGTGGAACTCCACTCATCCCATAGGGAAATTCTTAATCCACCAAATGAAGTTAAATACCAGAAGAGAACACAAAGAATACACAAGAGGAGATAGGATCTACTAAGCACATTCAATTTAGGCTTCTATATTGTGTTGTCTATCAAGCATGGTTTTCAAAACCGGACCGGAAAAACTGGTAATTGGTTAGGCCCCTGGGTCCGGTTATACTAAATACCGGAAATCTCTAAAAAAAACGTTGAAAAAGAGAAAATCGCTGATCGGGCGGTCAGATCGCTAAGCCGTTTGACCCGGGCAGTGATTTGCAGGTTCTCTTTTTTTATTTTCATTGTTTTAAATAAAATAAAAAAAACAAAAAATATCCCCATCCCAAATCGATTAATCGAATGTAGGGTTAGAACCCCATTTTCGTTCTAACCCTTCGTTCTTCCCTCCTTTCAACCCTCACATCCAATCGTCCATCTGTGGCGGCTAGCACCTCAGGCGTTCGACGGTGACACACCGACTGACGGCGATTAACTGCGAATTTGCAATGGTGGCCATCCCTCACCCAACCGACCACCTGCGGCGGCCAACACCTCTGGCATTCAACGATGATACATATCAACCGACGGCGATTAACGGCAACCGACGACGACGAGTTTACTGTGGTGGCCAACGTTTTTTTGCAATTTGCAACACTTCTAGGCTTTGTGGTAGGCGAGTTTGCAGCGGCAGCCAACTTGTGGTGGCGGGCGGTTCTAAAGATTTGAAGATTGATTGTGAGTGTTTTGACACCTAGGAGCAATTCTAAAGAAATTCTTTGAAATTGAAGAAAAAACAGAGTTTTAAAGTTTTTGCTTGTTGAAGCTTAGGGAGCAGCATTTGGCATGGTGTTAGGTACAAATTAATGTAATTTTTTTTTATCAATTAGGTAAAATTAATGTATATTGAAGTCTTTTAGAGATCAATCTCAGTTGCATAGCAATCTAACATTCTAGAGTGAATGCTCCTATTTCTCCCCTTTTATTTTGGTGCCAGGGGAATCTATCCCTATGAATCTTGATTTTAGGTCAAGGATTTTTGCATTTTAGGGTTTAACATTCTAGAGTTTTTTTTTCTGTATTTTTTTTTCAATTTTTTATTTTATTTTTATATTTTCTATGTGTTTTGTACTGTATTATTATTTATTTAAATAGTTTTATTTTTTCTGTTTTTATTTAATTTATGCTATTTTTTATTATTTATAAATATTTTTTTTATTTTTAATTTATTTATAACGTCACAGGTCGAACCGTTCAACCCGGATGGTTGAATCACTTAACCGGAAACCGGTCCCCTAACTGGTTCTGTTTCCGCTTCGTTTTTAAAAACCATGCTATCAAGCTTAGCTTCCAAGGTATCCTTTTCTATTCTATTCTTTTCTTTTTTTAGCTCTTAGTCATGTGCTAATTTTTTGGCACATACCAACCATGGCAAGCTCTACCTCATCCTCGAAGGTAGTAATGACATCCCTAGACTCTACTTCATTTTGAACTTGCCTTCACTATTCTTAATTTTTGTATGCATCTATCACGTCTAGCATAGTATCCTTACAAGCCTAATTACAGGCCTGAAGATAATTGTGTAACCCCTTGGTTACATGTGCAAAGTAATTCCTTAAATTCCATAGCTATGAGAACTCAAATGCCAAAAAAACACAAGAGCTAGGAAGGGACTTGTGCTATTTCCTGTATTGCTAGGGGTCATCTGGGCAATGTGCTTGATGCAAAAGCCTACTCTATTGGGAAAGACATCTATAAATGTTGCTGAAACTTGTACTGCTTTGGAAGTTCACAATATTGTTCTTAGCTTTAGAAATCATCATGTCTGTATTGAAGGTGTTCCTTCCTTGTTATCTCCTACCTAAAGAAGAAGTTGAGTGTTCCATGGAAGCTTAAGACCATCACCACCGATTGCTCGAAGCTGTCCAAGAGTCTTGAGTGTGGCATCTCTTACAACACTCTCACAGGGAAGAAAATTAACCAAGCTACGGATTGATGATGGAGAACAAAGCTCTCTCTTCCTCTTTTTGCCCTTCTTTGTTTTGTATTTCTGATCTTCTAGTGACTTAATGTACATTTGCTTTTGTGATGCTTGGGGCAGACCTCCAATTCTTACCAAAAAAAGGGAGCTCTGAAACAAAATTTCGTATTGATTACCAGAATTCTTCTTTGGTTACAAATGCATTGCTTGGTTACAACGGAGGATATTCATATATATGGGTTAGGCTTCCCACATCCACTTCGCTAATGAATATGAGTGGTTAATATTAACACTTGCCATCAACCCAATGGTTATGAATGTTCGAGAAATCTTCTAGATAATTCTACATCTATCCTAAACCCTATTAGTGGAACTTTATAGAGTGGCTCGAATATAATGGAAAAGACTCCAAACTACTCTAGAAATGTAAAGTTCAATTTCTAGGCGATAACTTGAGTAATGTATGATATAAAAGCTAATGTCGTCATCATCTAAGTTAAGCAGAAAGGATTGACTGAGGCTATGTTTGGGAGTGCTTATTTGAATAAGCACTTATTTGCATGTGCATTCAATTTTTTCAAGTGCTTATTTTAGAAAATAATAATTTATTTCATATTAGGTGTTTGGTAGTCCTTTTCTCCAATAAGCACTTAAATAAGCATATGTGACTATTTTATCATTCATTTTCATTCAAATTTTCAAAATATATCCCTATGAAAGTACTTATTAAATTACTTTTATAGAAAACTTTTTATGAAAGCAGTTTTATTAAATTACTTTTACAAAAACACTTTTTACGAAAACACTTTTGTAAATGTACTTTTATGAAAGCACTTTATAAAAACACTTTTATGAGAGCACTTTTATAAAAATATTTTTATAAAAGTAATTTTACGAAAAGTGCTTTTATGAAA
This sequence comes from Nelumbo nucifera, assembly GCF_055504915.1. Lineage (NCBI taxonomy): Eukaryota > Viridiplantae > Streptophyta > Magnoliopsida > Proteales > Nelumbonaceae > Nelumbo > Nelumbo nucifera. The sequence goes on along the minus strand of NC_142649.1, from coordinate 137,963,397 downwards.
GCACTTTTATAAACGTACTTTTATAAAATTCAACTAGGGATACTTTTATAAGTGGTATTTTAAAATTCAACTAGGGATAATTTTGGAAGAAAAAAATTGAATAAGTACTTAAAAAAGGGAAAATCTATGATGCAGGAAAGAGTTTTGACCAATCAAAAACCATCCATGAATTTGGGCTTAAAAAAGCCCTTATTTTAAAAATAAACACTTATTTCAGGCTTATTTCTCAAATGCCAATAAGTGTTTAATGGCCCAAATAAACACTTATTTTGAATATGCGCATATTTTTATGCACTCCCAAACATGACCTTTTGATAGCCATTTTGCGGGATATTGGACAGTTGGACCAATCATTACCTTCCACGCCAACCAGCCATAAAGTGCATATATATAGAAGAACTACTACTCAAACTATTTCCACCTATTTATTGGACATAAAAACTAATATATGAAGTAAAAATACCTTCGTCATCGATCAAAGCTCTACTTTTACTTATTGTTTTCAACTAGTGTTACTTATTTGTTATCAAAATATAACATAGGGTGTTTGATTTTTTTACTATTGTGGTAAATAATACAAAAATCCTTAAATCTCCCCCTTAATTTTCTTATAAATGCTAAAACATATCTTAAGGACATTGACAACAATAACGTAAGTAGGGGTGTTCACGGGTCGGGTTGGGTCGGTTTCATGGGATTTTCCCAACCAACCCAACCCAGTCGGGTTACCAGAGGTGGGAACTGAAATCGACCTATTGATAGGCCAAACCGACCTGGTCGGTTTGAGTCGGGTTGGGTCGGTTTTGGTCGGTTTCGGTTTTGCGCCTATACAAAGCCGAATAAACTCTGAATTAGTTGAGGACTTGAGTTGAGGGGGGCGGACCAACCAAGTTAAGTTAGAGAATAGAAGATTTTAAGAAAAGACAAAAGTGGAATTAGAAGACTAGTAGGAAACTAGAAATTCTAATTGTAATTGCCTAATGGGTCTTCTAGTTCTAGTAGGAATTCTAATTGTAATTGCCTAATCTAGGTAAAAAACTAAAAAAGGACACCTAATTAATTGAATTCTAATTGTAATTGCCTAATCTAGGTAAAAAACTAAAAAAAAACACCTAATTAATTGAATTCTAATTGTAATTGCCTAATGGGCCTTCTATTTCTAGTAGAAGTCTAGAAGACTAGTAGGAATTAGGAAACTACTCAAACTAGGAAGTAGGAACTACCAAATTAGTAGAAGAAAGACTAGTTCGGTTCGGGTTGGGTCGGTTTCGGTTTTCTTATGTGAAAACCGAAACCGACCCAAGATATCGGTTTTTGTATGTGCCCAACCCGAAACTGACCAGTACAAATGAAAACCCGACCAACTCGGGTTGGGTCGGTCTGGGTTGGTCGGTTTGGTCGGGTTGGGCATTCTTATGAACAGCCCTAAACGTAAGTGTGATATTTAATTATTATTATGGGAAAATTCTTGATTAGTACCATGTACTGTGGCCTACTGCCACTTTGGTCTCCAAATTTTAAAACGTGATAATTCAGTACCCAAAGTTTCAAAATGTGTCAATTTTGTACCTGTCATTAATCAACATGTTAATCAAACGTTAAGTGATATTTGAAAAGACAAATGCCCTTCGAGTATCATTTAACTTTCTTTATCAACTGTCCAAACATTGATAATAATGAACAGTCCCAAATCCTCTCAGTAGGCATTCTGGTGACCCCAACTTTCTTAAATAGAAGAGGCAAGGATTTGAGACTGTTCATTTTTTATCAACGTTTGAATGGTTGATAAAGAAAATTAGATGACACTCAAAGGGCATTTGTGTTTTTTTTTAAATGCCACTTAACGGCTGATTAACGACAGATGCTGGATTGACACATTTTGAAAGTTTGGATACTGAATATTGTATTTTAAAGTTCAGGAACCAAAGTGGCACTTGGCCCAAAGTACGGGGTACTAATCGTGAATTTTCCCTTTAATTGTAACATCAGTAATAATAAGAAAGCTCTAGCTAGGGATGGCAATTTCCCCCATAAAAGCAGGGCCCCACCCCGCCCCACCCCAAATAGGGTGGGTTTTCCCTGACCCTAAACAAGGATGGGTGGGGACGGGGAAAATAATTTTCCCCGAACCGGGTACAGGGCGGGAGTGGGTTTTATATATAATTCCCCAAACCTGCCCCGAACCCGAAGGCAAATTAGTAAAATATATCTAAGTTTAATATTGATATTTAAAATATTTCTAAGTTTTCCCTAAATTTTTAAAATCCTTAGATCCCATAATTTTATTTTTGAATTATTCCTAAAGTATTATAATTCAATTCTAAAATACTCCCAAATTCCTATATGCTATGTATAAATTGTCCATAAAATAGATATTTTTTAAATAATTGTCTTAAAGCGGGAAAAATTTGGGATTCCCCATTCTCGATAGGGAATAGATGTCCCGCTCTTGAACCTGCCCCGCCACTGGGGATGGGGCAAAGTATCGTGACTTCAGGGCGGAGACGGGGAGGGGGTGCCCCACCCCAAACCCGCGCCGTTGCCATTCCTAGCTCTAGCAGGCTTCACTTGTTAAATTTGTTATGCATGCTTCTTGGAAAACTTTTGAGTTCGAGAGGAGCTAATTAATATCAATGGATCGGAATCGAAAGGTCTAATCCTCGGCGTTTTTAGCTAGCACATTGTTGTCGACTCTCGGGCCTCGGCCCTTGACGTGCTCCTTAATGGATCTCAAATTTTGGCCCAACTGGGCCAACCCTGGACATTTTTTTTTTTTTGAAAAATCCCAAACGGTTCATCTACATTCTTCATGTGATTAGACCATGAATGTGTGTAAGACAGGGAAAGATGGAATTTCCATTTTTCCATGTAATTTCGGTGTGCTATCTTCCATTCCAGTGAGCTGACCCTTTCTGTCATGTCATCTCCTCATCTTTTGCAATTTCATTGCACAAGTGGAGCAGCCAGAGAACATAGAAGGAGAAAATGAAAAATGTACAACTGTATAGATCGTCTCGTTTTAATTGAAAACCAAACAGCGTCCTTATCAAACTACACACACAACATACAGGCAGACAAAACAAACACCCTAATGTCACCTTACGTGAAAAGGAATCTTTTTTTTTTTTCTCCCCGGTAGAAATTACGTGAAAGGAGTCTCTAATTCTCTATTCAGCGTTTTCTTGAAGCTGGTTCCTTCTGGGCATTAAAATAGACGGCTGCAACCGGAAGGCCCAATCCGATTTCTGCAGCGAAACTACGAGTACTGAAGTTGCTACGGGCAACCGGCAGTCGAATCCCTTCAGTCATGGGTCCTTTTTGCTGAAATAGTGCGAAGACGTATCGGTGAATGCCGGTCGGAGGGCTAGGTCCCATGTACACTACCATCTCTTTCCCTGCAATCCCATTTTTTTTTTTAATTCACCACAATAAATAGAAGAGATAACAGTTTATCTCTTTTCCCAGTATTCTGATACTAATTAAATCGAGAGATAAAACAAACCATTTGTGGCATCTGAACCTTCTGGAATATCTACGACGATCCTGCAAAGAACATAAAAAGCAGCTACAGTTCAAGACAACAACTTTATGTTTACAAACTGCGCCCTTGCCCTTCCAAGTTTGTCTGAGAGATAAGAGAGAGTTACCAATTGAGCCATTCCCTCAGATTGGGTTCACTGGGACTTGGAGCATCAGGATCGGTCATAACCTACCCAGGAATTATGGGAGGAAAAAACTATTAGAAACAGAAAAGAAGGATGATGTTCCGAGATGAGAGCTTGTATAGGACAGTATGAAGACAGAAGAATATACTTACAAGAGTGTAGAGGCTGTTAGAGAGACGAGAACCGGAGAGATGAACTCTAGGCTTATTGGCTACAACAGAAGGCTTGATCTCGCATCCGTTAGCGATCTGTTTGGAGCCGTAATGGACGGTGAATTCGATGGTCGGAGTAAACATATCGAGGACGTCTCCGATCACCTTCCCGACGACGAGTGGCTCTATGGACCGACCCATAGAGATCGGTGAGGTGAGAGACGATCGGTGATCAAGCGATGGAGACTTGAAGATAAGGTAAGAAATGGGTAGTTTCGCGTGAGCAGCTGATAGGTTTTCACTCCAGTCAACCCAACACGAAAGAGAAGGGAGAAAGGAGTTGGTTTAAAATATGTCCTTGCGAGAAGTGAGAGAGAACGTAAGGAAAGACATGTTGCAAAATTATGCGACGAGTGCCACGGATGTCAAACTGCGATGACACGTGTTGTTGCTTGGGAAATATATCCTTCGTTGTGGGGTCCACTGACCAGCAACTTCTCTACAAGTGGACGAATATTTCGCTTTATTTGGAATAGGATTCGAGAAAACTGATGAGACGAGCCATCCCTCCGCAACTGCAATAGGCCGCATTCTCCTTTTTAGAAACTGGTAGAGAGACTAGAGAGGTCTTCCACCGTCCATAGGCTACAACCCCAAAACCTACTGAATTGAGTTTCTGCTCCCTACCCTATTGATGATAAGCTCTAAACTTGTCCTAGATGATTATTTAGGACTTGACGCTGATTAGCCCATTACGGTTCCGGGGTCCAAAATCCAAATATAGTTTGAACTTGCAGGTCCATGGTTGTAAATTTGTAATAAGCCTTAAATGGGCATGCTAACTTAAAAACTGCTTTGCTAATGCTCAGTTTGGAAGGAATACAAATAGAAGCATGTAGTATGCAAAATCCTGTATGTGTTTGTATTGTATATATTTGTATTTGTATTTTTTTTAAACTGAGTTTAAACACCTTTATATGGATTGTATATTATTGAGCGCCCAGGGGTACAACAAAGTTGGAGCGGGTTATGTCAGCTGGTTGCGGTCAATCCTAACCCAACCCGAATTATGAAAGTCCTTAATTTCGGGTTGCTTTCGTGCTCGTGGTGCTTCTCAGTTAAGCAAGCAAAATGCTATATAATATATTCTCCATATTTCATCACTTCTAGTCTTGTAGACAATGACATCTCCCAGAATTAACCACTTTTTTGGGGGCGGCTAGTGGGAGGAAACGATCTATATAATGCCGCAAAACAAGATGATCTGCTGGGCCTAGAAACTACAAAGCAAAAGGACAAATTAGCTTAAAGATGAGCGAGTAAATTAAAGAAGGGTACAGATCTCAACAGTATTGAGAATCCTATCTCTTCATCTTTATGAATGACATTTTCTTTCATTTCGAAATCCAGTAGACATCAACGAAGTAGTAATCTGATTTCGGTCTTTTTATCGGTTGAGAGTGGGAATCTTGATAGGTCTATTGATTATGGCGAAATTAAAGATGAGTTCATTTTATTAAAGAAGGCCACTGAAGGCAAATTTTCTATTTTCGGAGTGGAGGAATCACAAGACCATGAATGCTCACAGTGAGTCTAGACCTGCTGTAGTGTATTTGTTTATTGTTGAGACTTCCGGAAAGTTCATGGTCGATTCAAAGAGATAGAGTTGCTACTCATTTTTTAGAGGAAATGTGTCATCATTTTTTAGATTCGAAAAACGATTTTTTTGCCTTGATAGTGACTCCATTCTTTGCCCAAGGAAAGGCATGAACCGAAAGGCTTTGGGTTCAAAGGATTGGGAGAAGGAAGGTGTTAGGCACCCCTCTCTCCAAGCTGCTATAGCAGCCCAATACGGGAGTAATTTAGGCTCAACTTCTGGCAGAAACACACACTAACAAGATTATTCAAAGCTCCTGAAATCTGGCAAAAATGTTCCCAATTTCACAAAGAATTGATTTGAGGTAATGTTATCGGGTCTTAGGTAGTACTTTCCCTAAGACCATCACCTCTCTACCTCTTTTTCTCAATCCAGAGGAAGCCGTGAATGCAAATTTCTCAAGATTTCAGAGCTTTAAGCAACTTGAAACTAAACTAAATGCAAAGAGATGGTGGAATGAGAGGCTTACCTCTCATGAACGATCTTGAAACAAGCTTTCCAGCAGCTGAAAGGACTTTAAATGAAACTTGAACAAGGCAGAAGCTAGGCTGGACGTTTCTGGTGTTGAGTCAGGAAGATTGAGATCTGTGGCTGACAAGTTCAGATCAATAAGATTTGCTAAAATATAATATTTGTTTGATGAAAGGTCAGACAGGGGAATTTTGGGATGAAATTTGGTGGGTGGGCATCTTTGAACATCTTAAATCTGATGGAAGTGATCAATCTTTGATCAAAGGTGTAGATTTACTAGTTCAGTTCAGATCACAGTCTTATGGTTTTTCAATCAATGAAAGGGTCCAAAATAGAATCTTACTTTTTCAACAGTCAAATGGAAGTGTTTGGTCATGAAATTTGATGTGATGGGGTTCTTTGGGTCTCTGAACATGGTGGTGGGGTTTGATTGGTCAAATAAGGTTTGGATGATGGAATTTGTGACATGTGAGCTTTTAATCAATAAGATTTCACAAAACAAAATCAAGGCTTGACGTTAGGTCAAATGAGGGAATTTTGGGATAAAATTTGGTGGGTAGGTATGGTCAAGATTATGAGGTTGTTGAAAGGGTTTGATCATGTTAGGCATGCACAGATCATGGGTTTTTGGTTCGAGGAGCGTCGTAGTGTTAAACACGTTGAAATGGAATCTCTTATAGGTGTTGGCTAAATCCTGGAATTTAGGGATGAAAACTTGTGTCATTGTTTGTTTGAGGGTTTTGTTTCACATGATGGATTTTGCTCGAGGATCAGGTGTGGTGAAATGGCATAATCAAGACCATAAAAAAGGAATCATGTAGATTTAACGGTGAATTTATGGGCATTTGGGTTTATTAGGGTTTTGGCATGTTTTAAAGTGATTGGTGTGGTCTAATTGGGCATCCGGAATGTAGGAGATGGGCCAAAGAAGGGGTCGAACAAAAATCGGGTGCTAATAACTGCCCCTCTTTGTTGAAGGTAGCGAGTTGTTGAACAACAAAGAAAAAAGAAGCACCTAGAGGTTTTTGTAAGGGGCAAGAGGTTATGGGAGGAAATTTTGTTGCTAGAATTTTGGTCAAGGTCGAAATTGATATAGTGCAATACCCTCGCCTGGAAAGCGTAATACCATCCCAAGCCTCAGTGGGTAAATGCAAGCATCATACAAACAACAAAGTGGCATCATCCCAAAAGAAGTCATAGATAATTTTTATCTTTGTTGATTGGATTTGTTAATTTTGAATTTGACGATTTGAACCCCTGTAACTTTAGGAAACCTGATTTTGAATTTTGTCATCTAATGAATTTTTGTATTAGATGAGTCTTATTCTTGATATTTGATGAATCTTACAAGTTTGATATTTGATCATTTGATGTTTGATATTTGATGACTTTATGAGTTTTACTTGATTTTGACTTTTGAATTTGGTATTTAATAAATTTAAGATTTGATATTTGATGATTTGATTAGATATTTGATGAATTTGGTAATTTGGTTTTGGTATTTAAATTTTTGATACTTGATGATTTGATTTTGGTTGGATGAATTTGATGTTTGATTATTTGATTTTGATATTTGATGAGTTTGTTGACTTTGATATGTGATGATTTGATTTTGATATTTAATGGTTTAATGATTTGATTTTTATATTTGATATTTGATGAATTTGATGATCTAATATTTGATATTTGATGATTTGATTTTGATTTTAATGAATTTGATGATTTGATTTTGATTTGCTATTTGATGACTTTGATATTTGATAAATTGATTTTGATATTTGATGAACTTGACGATTTGATTTTGATATTTGATATTTGACTATTTGAATTTAATTTGTTATTTGATGACTTTGATATTTGATGAACTTGATGATTTGATTTTGATTTGATATTTGATGATTGATTTCGATATTTGATGATTTGATATTTGATGGTTTGATTTTGATATTTGATGAATTTGGTATTTGATGAACTTGAATATTTGATTTTGATTTTCTTTTTTATGACTTTGATATTTGATGAACTTGATAATTTGATATTTGATGAGTTTGATGAGTTTGATATTTGAAATTTGATAAATTTGATATTTGATATTTGATTTTGATTTGCTATTTGATGAATTTGATGACTTTAATATTTGATATTTGATGAATTTGATGATTTGATATTTGATGAATTTGATGTTTGATTATTTGATGATTTGATAATTTGATAATTTTGATATTTGATAAATTTGAAGATTTGATTTTGATACTTGATGTTTGATATTTGAGGATTCGATTTTGATTTGATATTTGATGAATTTGATGACTTTGATATTTGATATTGGATAAATTTGATATTTGATGAATTTGATTATTTGATTTTGATGTTTGATATTTGATATTTGATATTTGGTGATTTGAATTTGATATTTGATAATTTTGATATTTGATATTTGATTATTTGATGATTTGATAATTTGATATTTGATGAATTTGATGATTTAATATTTTTTATCTTTGATGATGATATTTGATTTTTTTTCTTATTTTTGGATTTTATTTATTGTTATTATCACTCTTTTGTTTTTTTTTTGAAGAATGTTGTGTGTACATAACCTTATAGGAAGGGCGAGGTCAAGGTTAACTCCGTCCAGTCATGAGACCTTACATAGCCTTGATGTAACTTTAGTCTTGCTGTAATTCTTGGAATTAGGAGGTGTATCAAACACTAAGGTAAGGTCTTTTAAAGAACTAAGGAAGGAAAAGACTTTGCACTCATATGAATAGAGGAGAGAATCTACTAACGATAGGATTCCTCGATCTACTGACAAGTTGGACCCCTTTTTGTATTTTTTTCTTTTTTCTACCTTTTTTTCTTTTTACTCTTTTTTTCCCTTAGTACCCTAATCAAGGTTTTCACCGAGCCTGGGTGTCGCCTAATTGTTGCACACAGGAGCTATTATTGGTTTTCATCCGGGCCGACGAAATTTGGTTTTGCCATGGCTTGATGCTTTTACCTTGAGTGCCCTTTCAGGTATTCACCCTGCCCTTTCAAGCCACACAATTACTTTTTATTTCTCTCCACTCGCTCCTTCTCCCATCATTGCCACAAGGGGATTAGGGAGACGTTTTCTTTGTTTTCTGATTCCATGTTCTTATTTTTATCTCTGATTGGGGAGGTCTTAGTACTAGGACGAAATGTGGCTAAGGCTCAGGGGTATGTGGGATACTAGCACAACTTGTCTAATGGGTTATCAGGAAGCTGGAATTCTTAAAACCTTCTTAATTTTTCCCTTTTCTTCATTTTCTTTTTTTTTTTTGCTTCTTCCTTTACTTCCTCCTTCCCTTTGCATTATCTTCGAGGAGTGCTAGTATCGGCATATTGGGACATTTAAGGAAAAGGTCACAAAGCTCAAATGTCTAACTGGTGAATTATTACAATTGTGCTGGACAAAAGGAAAGGTAATAGAAAACGACCAAAGATGGCCTTCCTTCATTTGATTGATAAAAATTGATAGATGGAATGGATTACAATTTAAGCATAGTACTTTTTTCACTTGATCTAAGTTGACTGGCTCTGGGAGGTTTTCATCATCCATTCTGCTGAGCATTAGTTCTCCTCCATATAACCTCTTTTTAACAATGTAAGGGCTTTCATAAGTGGTAGTGAACTTGCCCCTTCTTTCCGGCTGATTCAGAATAGTTCTTTTGAGCACTAATTTGCTCAGGTGCACATCTCAGGGCCGTACCCTTTTGTTGAATGCACGTGTCGTTCACCTTTGATAGGCTTGAGTATGGGCCATAGCTCTTAGCCATGCTTCATCTAAGAACACCAATTGCTCATAACGTGCTTGGACCCAATATGTCTCTATGACCTCTAACTCTAATATCACACGCAAAGATGACACTTCAATCTCTACTGGTATGACTGCCTCCATGCCATACACCAAAGAATATGGTGTTGCCCCAGTTGATGTCCTGATTGATGTGCGGTAATCCAAAAGAGCATATGGTAACATGTCTTGCCAAGACTTGTAGGTAAGAGACATTTTCTTCAGAATTTTTTTGATGTTCATGTTTGTAGCCTTTACTGCTCCATTCATTTGAGGTCGATAAGGGGATGAATGCAACTTCTTAATCTTGACCTGATTGCATAGGGTTGTGACTTCCTTTCCAATGAAAAACTTTCCATTATTTGAGATGATCTCGCAAGGTGCTCCATATCTGGCAATGATGTTGCTCTTGATGAATTGAACTATCTTGGTCATTGTTGGGCGGGCTATGGACATTGCTTCTACCCACTTAGTGATATAATCAATGGAGACTAAAATGAACTTATGCCCATTCGTTGCAGGTTGCAGCGGATCAACCATGTCAATTCCCCATATTGAGAAAGGCCAAGGTGTAGTGAAATGATATAGCTCTAAGGGAGGTGCATTTATCTTTTGATCAAAGACTTCACAAGTATGACATCTCTACACATGTCAACAACAATCCTCATCCATTGTCATCCAATAAAATCCCATTCGGAGCAGCTTTTTGCCCAACATATGCCCATTCATGTGAGGGCCACATATACCACCATGTACCTTTTCCATCTTTCTTTGTGCTTCTTCTTCATCTAAACATCTAAACCGAGGTAATATTGGGGACTTTTGATATAGTACTCCTCCTGCTATGATGAAATGCCGTGCTAGCCTGGTTATAATTCTTCTCACCTTGGAATTTGCCCCTTCTAGAAAAGCTTGGTGCTCCAAGAAATTTTTGATGTCATAGAACCATGGTTTACCATCTGACTCATCATCTTCTATTGTGATTGCTAGTATGCTACTCATGTAGGCAGGCTCACTATCCTAACTTAAATCAATTGGTTCTACTGCCATGTTGGGAGGTAAGCGCATGGCTGATCCAAGAGAGGCTAAAGCATCTGCAAAGTGGTTGTCTTCTCTAGGCAGGTAATTGAAGAAAATGCACTTAAACTTTTTGATCAACTCCTTGAGACATTTATGATACAATGCTAATCGCTCATCTTGTACTTCCTAGTCACCATTGGCTTGTCTGATGACTAAGAAAGAGTCCCCATAAATTTCCAATTCATCGATGCCCCAGTCTAGTGCCATTCAGACTACTCTTAGGCATGCTTCCTGATAACTCTATATTTTGATCCCTTAAGGGCATCATTTTAGAGGTATTTTAGACTTTAGATTGACTAATCTGTACGTTTTTCTGGTTAAATTCAATGTTGTAACCTCTGAGGGTCCCTATGCAAATTCTAGGTAAAAACTGGGAAATTTACAGAGTTTTCTGCTGATTTTGGAAAACTTGTGAGAATTCCAGCAGAGAGAGGGGGTGTTTCTATGAAAAACTAAGCACAGGAGGGCCCCTCCTATCTGTTAAACCCAGAAATGTGCCCCTCCTACTGTATCCACATATTCCCCTTTCCTTAGCAAACCTTAGGACGCCTCCCCACTCATTATTTTCACCTCTAACAAACCCTAGCCTCCCCTAACAGCTAAATCTTCACCTTTCACTCCTCCTTAACATCTAATCTCAACCATCCAAGCCTTAGCAACCTTTTATACCCTTAGATCTTCACCTTGCAATCTCCACCCTCCATTCTAGGGTGCCATCTCTTTAGCAATCTAACCCTAGGGAGCCACCTAACTCCTAATCTCCACCATTCAATCCTAGGAGCTTAAATTCCATCCCTTCATACTTATAGGCGCCCTCTCTTTTTCACTCTAGCCATAGGATCACTCTAGTTTAATCCTAACCCTCCATTCCTAAACCCTAGGGGCGCCCATTTTCTGCATAAACCCACTAGCTGCCCCTCTCTTTCTCTCTAATCCCAGTTTTGTCCACCTTTCTCTATAAAAAGGACCCTAGGACCCTGGAGAAGGGGTTGGTCAATTCACCCAAATCACAAGGCTAAGGTTTCTTGAGGAGTTCAAGGGTTATAGAAAAGAAGGACACCTAGATCTTGTTAGAGGGGTTCTTGCAAGAAGTCCAACCAATCTGCAACTACCTGCACTGGATTTGATCAACCATCCCTTTCGTTTTCTTTATTTTGTTTTATGTTATTTTTATTCTACCAATATTTTATATTTAATTTTGGTTGGATTCTGCCCCCAGGTAAGACTGATGACTGTTCTTGAGAAGTTCAAGGGTAAAGGAAGAGGAGAACGCCTAGGCAAGAGGAGGGGTTCCTGCTTGCAATTCGCCTAGCCACTACTGCCACCTTTGGATCCGGATCCCAACCAGTTTCCCATAGCTTTAGACTTACTTTTTACACATGTTTTTATTTTTTGTTCTTTAATTTTCAGCTTTTATTTTATTTCTGCAATTTATTTTTATCAAATTTAATTTTTGTCTTCCTTTTTGCAGATCTAAAATTCGGCCAAGTAAGACGAAAGGCCCAGCTCGAGGAGTTCGAGGGTCAAAGGATAGATCTAGAGACTACTACCTCTGACCGAGTTGTAGATTTTTTATTTAGTTTTTTTATTTATGTTATTTATTTATTTTTCTGCAATTTTTACTTTCAACATTGTTAGAATTTTATTTCAATGGATTCCAGTTCAGTTAATTAAATTTTGTGTTTCTGCAATATCAAATCTTGTTGTTTTGTTCGGATTGAAGTACATAACAATTTCTCCCTTGCTTCCCAGTGGATACGACCCCTTTCTCACCATTAACTGCGTTTTGTAGTTATTTTGAGAATTGGAAAATTTATAAATATTGAAACTGGTGTTCCAAAGTGGTTAACGACATGCTTCCGGACACACCACTTCCCATTCACATGTATTATTGATGTTGGGAAAGTCCAGACAGATAGATAAAGGAAAGTGAGTGCCTTGGGGGTCCACAAGGACCATTCCTGCTCCCCATCCGCTTTGGTTTGATGCTCCATCAAAGTATGCCTTCCACCTTTTCCCCACTTGTATTTCCAAAATGGTTTCGTCGAGGAAATTGTTGGGATTGCCTCATACTCCGATGTGGGGTTATCAACTAAATGGTCTGCAATGGCTTGCCCTTTGATCGCCTTTTGTGTCACATACTTGATGTCATATTCAGAAATGAGCATGATCCAGCGGGAGACTCGACTAGTAACTGTAGGCCTCCCAAACAAGTACTTGATGGGGTCCATTCTAGAAATGAGCAACACCGAATGAGCTAAAAGGTAATGGCGTAGCTTTTGGCAAGCCCAAACAAGGGCTAGACATGTTTTTTTCTAGCAGGGTGTACCTTGTCACATAGTCATAGAATTTTTTACTTAGGTAGCAAATGACTCTTTCCTTTTTATCTGTTTCCTCATGTTGCCCCAGTATACATCCAAACAAATACATAAGCAAGGGTTCCCCAGGCCTAGGGGGAACTCATACTGGTGGATTGGTCAAGTACTCCTTAATTTTGTTGCTTCTTGACAGTCTTCATTCTATTTCACCGGGGTATTCTTCCTTAGCAACTTGAGAATTGGCTTGTATATTGGTGTAAGTTGCACTATGAATCTACGGATATTTTGCAATCTTCCCAAAAAATTTCTAACTTCCTTTTCTATTTGGGAAGGAGGCATATCGACAATGGCTTTGACCTTAGCAGGGTTAATTTCAATCCCTTTTTGACTAACGATAAAACCCAATAGCTTTCCTGATGATGCCCCAAATATGCATTTTTAGGGATTTATCCGAAAGCAACATTTCCTGAGTCTTTCAAGGAGCTTCCAGAGGTACTTTAAATGATTCTTTGCCATTTTGGACTTGGCAATCATGTCATCCATGTATACCTCCAATTCTCTATGTATCATGTCATGAATAAGCGTTGTGGTTGCTCTTTGATTAGTTGCCCTAGCATTCTTAAGCCCAAATGGCATGACCTTGTAGCAAAAGGTTCCCATGGTGTTATGAAAGCCATCTTTTCTTTGTCCTTTTCTGCCATTTTGATCTAGTTATACCCCGAAAATCCATCCATGAGAGAGAACATTTCAAGTCCTGCCATGTCATCAACAAGAATGTCAATGTTTGGTAAGGGAAAATCATCCTTGAGACTAGCCCTGCTTAAACCCCAGAAATCCTCACACATCCTAACCTTCCCATCCTTTTTAGGCACTGGTACAGTGCTGGCTAACTACTTAGGATAGGTTGCTACTTCTAGAAATGCTGCTTCGAACTGCTTCTTAACCTCTTCTTGAATCTTCAGAGACCACTTGGGATAGAGCTTCCTAAACTTTTGCTTTACTAGTTTGCATTGGGATATATGGGAATCTTATGTACCACCAAGTCGGTATCCAATCCTAGCATGTCTTTGTAAGAACATACAAACACATCCTTAAATTCTTTCAACAACTTTATTATGCCAAGCTTTTGCTTTGGGATTAAATGGCTCCCAATTTTTACCAACTTTGGGTCATCATCAGTTCTAAGATTAACTTCTTTTGAGTTAGCTTATGGTCTTCTTTCCTCTTGTTGTTCAATCTGATCAAGGAAACTTTTATGGATCTCCTCCTCAAGAGGTTCTTCCTCTATCCCCATGAGAGCAAAGTCTAACTCAAGGTCAAAGTCATAGGCTTGTGAAATGGGTTCGGGTTCTTGAAAGATCAAGAGGAGGAATAAACATGGAAACTAGAATTGGACAAAAAAGAGATTTTTCCAAAAAAGCGGCTGGGCCCAAGCTGTGAACCAAGGATACCTACGTACCCTTTTGAGGGGGATCAGGCCATTCGTAGTTCAACAAAAGGATTCTCATTTCATTTTGATCAATGGAGTACAAAAACTACTTTCAGGATTGAGACACAGGGTAAAAATCATTGACCCCCTGGTCCGAGAATTACAGCTTAACAAACCTCAAGAGAAGGGGCCTCTAGGCCCAAGGTAGTTGGAGAAGACATCCAGTTACGAATGAGCTCTTGCAAAGGGACAATTGACTGGGTAGGGTCTTCCATGAATTCACCTCCTATTGCACATACATCTCCATCATTGGATTCCCAAATGGCACTATCCTCGACTTCGTCAACTACCTCTGGTCTGATAGGGATTTCCACATTGCCTCAATCAATGGTACAACAGGGCATATAGATCATCTCAGTATCCTTTTCTTCCCGGGTCTTTGATAATAAGTCGATGTCCTTCCAATCTTTTGGGTCTTCAAGAAAAAGCAGTGAATTGTTTGGGATGTCAAGGGGGTTTCAGGATTGGCTTGAGAGGTTGGTGATGGTTCAAGCATGGCCGCTAGGTTACTGGGTTTGACAAACTGAAGTGGTGTTGAAAGAGATACACCTTTCTTCTTCCTGCCTCACGGGCTAAACAAGTCATGTTCATCAGGTTTATAGCCCACTCCAAATCGAGGGAGAGATCCCTTAGCCTTAATAGGGTTCAATCTCCCTTGTTGCTTGATACCTAACTCTTTGCT
This sequence comes from Nelumbo nucifera, assembly GCF_055504915.1. Classification (NCBI taxonomy): domain Eukaryota; kingdom Viridiplantae; phylum Streptophyta; class Magnoliopsida; order Proteales; family Nelumbonaceae; genus Nelumbo; species Nelumbo nucifera. The sequence goes on along the minus strand of NC_142649.1, from coordinate 137,948,066 downwards.
AGGGTCGAACTTCATATGAGCCATCATTTAGAGGGGTGGTGCTATCCTTCTTTGAACTTTCTTTGCCTCTTGAACCTTCTTAATGGAATTCACTTGGTAAGTAACCTTTCCAATAGTCACATTAAGTGTTACATCTCCCAAATTTGGCCTAACTGAATTGTCAAAGGCCCTTACCACAATTGGTCTCTTCTTCACATCATGTATACCCATTCCAAGTGCTTGTAGTGTTCCGAGAGTGCAAACATTTGACCCGGACCCATTATCCACCAAGATAGTAGGGAACCTCATTCCTCTGCAAGTCACTGTGATATATAATGGAAGATTGTGAATAACATCATCTATCGGGATCTCATCATCTAAAAAGGTTATGACGCGAGGAGCCAAATCATGCCGACCATCTGTGATAGCCTTTCTGGTTCTATACTTGGGAGGACAAGAGCCCTCTTGAAAACTTCCATAACTTGATTCCTATCTGAGGACAATAACAACCCAAGTATTGAAATTTTTGCTGGCATTTTTTCCAACTGATTCACTACGTTGTATTGAGACTTTTCAATGGCCTTTAGGAAATCATCCTTGTCCTTGTTCTTGCTCTCTTCATCTAACTCCTCCCCTATCTTAGCCTTCCCTTTATCCACTACCTCAATCACCTATTTTGGGGGCAAAAATCTTCCATATCTTAATAAGGCTCCATGTTCTGGGTCAGTTCGATCTACTTGTGCCACCACTGGCTCAGTGTAATAGTTCCATGGGACCTTGGATTTATTTTCTCCGTAGAGTTCTGAGTAGGGAATGACAAAGGGTTTATGAAGAAGGTCATTATTTGATATAGTGGAAGGGGTGAAAGGGGTATTGGCAGACTATGTAGAAGGGACTAGGATGAAGAAGGGAGGTCTAGTAGTGCAAATGGTGTCAAAAGGTGGGTGAATGCATGACACTGGTACTGTTGGTAGGGTCCCTATCGAAACAATCAACACAATGGGGTCCATGAACTGTCTCTCTTCTTCGATGCAATGAATGATTTTGCTTGGTCCTGCTACGTGTGTTGGCATGGGATTTCAATGATCCCCATTAGTTGCTACTTCGGTTGCTTTGCTTGAAAGGTGATGTGTCCATCGTCAATCAACCTCTGAACTGCATACTTAAGTTGCCAACATCTATTGGTCACGTGCCCTAGGCCTTGGTGGTAGGCGCAGTGGGGATTCTTGATAGCTATAATTACATAACCCTAGCAAGTGCACTAGTTATCAAGTAGTATAAATATATCATTCCCACGAGGATTTAACCAAATAAGTACTAAAACTATAGTTTCCCTTTGATTATTTGGACAACTGAATTTTGGATCTAACAAATTTAACTTCTGAAAATTAAAGAGAAAAAAAAGAAATAAAAACAAGGACAATTAGTGACTGATCTTGCAACAATCTAATTGAAAGCGCTAGGACTATTGGTCCACCTAACCATTCCAATGAACATCAATTTATTAAATTAACCAAGATAATTTGTTATTTTCATAAGCTGAAGTTTTCCCTAATTTATTTAATATTCCCTCCCAAGATATATCAAACCTACTTCTATCAAGTAACCCTTTCCTCGATTAGAATTCTCGAGATAGAAAGTGCATTAAGTTCTATGAAAAACCTGTATCATCAGATGAATCATGTATATATATTTTTATATAGCATTCAATTCACACTATGAGTTATTTAGTCTCTTATATGAATTCCTCTTCCGATTCATCCTCATAAACCAAATCAACTAAGAGGTGGCCAAACTCCTAATCGCATTATGCATAATAACTCATAGACAATATGAAAATAAAAACAACTTGATTGAATTAAATAAAAATCAATCCATGGTCGTGATTAGGCTTTCCATAGCCCTAGCTATAAATAAACTAATTTATGATAAAGAAATTTAAACAAACAAGGTTTAAGAAAGAACTCATGATGTCACCCTTGAGGTTGAGATCGATGAGCTTGTCTTCTCCCTGCCGCCGCCTTCCTCCTTTTCTCCTCCTACGTTGCTGACTGCCTTCTTGAAGGCTAAAGCTTTTTTGGAGGATTTCTCCTTGATTGCTCTAGAGATTGATTGATGCCCTGGTGCTCGTCCCCCCCCGCCCCCCCACCCCCTTTATCTAGCTTTAGGAGGAGGGGTTGTTTCCAACTCATTTTTGGAGTTATTTCTCAAAAATAGAAAGTCCTAATTCCTTTTAGATCTAATCCTATCCTATCTCTCGTCTGGTAATCTCAATCTCCTTTATCTTTCTAGAATTACATAAGAAAATTAAATCTGATAGGACTCTTTGCAGTTTCCTTATTCTTGTACTCGTATTGGGCTTCTTCAACGAATTGGTTTCTGCTGCGAACTAGGCTTCCCTACGAATTTTCTCAGACTTCGGGCCCGATTTTGACTTTGACGCAGTCTGAATATATCAAAACTCAAAACATGAAAGTTGTAGAGTTTTTCCTTGTCTTTCCAATTCATCTTGAATAATCTCAATAGGAGTCTGGATGGGGGAGTTATGCCCAGATTACTACGCGGCGCCAAAACAGTGCAAAATTACCCAATTAGCCTTGTTTTTCTCCTGACGTCTTCTTTCATGCACTGAATCGAAATACAAGAATAATGAGTCCAATTAAGTACTAATTAAGTGTACAAGACTGTATATTTAGGGATAAAAATATGATAATTTTTATTCTCATCAATTCTCATTGTACCCTCTTGGCTTAGGTTCCTGAGGCGGCTTCTATGTCAACAAACTTAAGTATCCTTATTTTACCAATGCAGGCAATAACTGAGAGTGAGGGTATGGAAGAGGGTAAAATCTATCATTTTCTCTTTCTGGATACGAGGGTTTTGGTCAACTACCATCGGTGGCTGCTTGGGAGTGGGTGGCTGGTATGGGTGGAACAGGCATTGGATGAAATGATTGGGGTGTGACAAGTGCTGGCGGTGATGGTGTAGGTAAGTAAAATGGTGGTCGAGGATTACTATAATAAGTGGTTGCAACAAAATTAGGCCGAACTTGTTGGTGAGGGGATGGAGAAATAGCATGCACTTCATTTTCTGACTTTTTCTTGATGGGGAGTTTTCTGACAAAGGTTTGGGACGGGCCAACTCCCCCAATTGAGGGATTAATTCTTCCTTGCCTTACGACTTCCTCGATCCTGGTAGCCCCTTGACAACCTCATTAAAATCCTTAAGAGGCTGGACAATCAACATTGAATAATATGATTTGCCTAATGTTTTTATGAACATCCTTACCATTTCCTCCTTATGCATTGGATACCTCAATTTTGATGCCATTTCCCTCCACCGATATGCATACTCAAGAAAATTTTCTCATTCCTTCTGTGACAAGGCTTCTAAGTTGGCTCGATTGGGAACTTGTTCCATGTTGAAGGAGTAATGATCCAAAAAGGCTTCAGAAACTTGCTAGTAGGACCTCTTCTTTGCAGGGTCCAACATGGCGAACTAGGTTCATGCATCTCCCGTCAGACTCTTCTGGAAAACCTGGATAAGGAGACTCTCATCTAATTCGTATTGGAACATATCTCCACAGAAGATCTTAAGGTGGGTTCGTGGGCATCCTTTTCCATCATACTTTTCTAGTTTAGACAATTTTAAATTTTCTAGGAGTACTGCATCAGGGTATAAGCACAATTCTTTAAAGTCCGTAGTTCCTAGGTTATGAGCCCCTTTCAATTTCTGGATTTCCTCATTCATTTTCTCCATTTCTTCCCTCATAGGATTGCTCGTAAGCGAGGATAGACTGGGAGACATGAGGGTCTTCTTCTTCAAAGTCATCAAGTTGGTTGACTATTGGAGTTGTGGGTTGGTTGGTGAAGATGGTAGGTTGTGGCCTTGGAGTTGGCGATGTGGTACTTGAGGTGAACATGAACAGGGTAGGAATCTCAATAGTGGTGGGGATGGTAAAGGTTTGAGCTTGGGCAGTGGTTTGGGGGTTGGTAGGATTTCTTTCAGAGAGTGAATCCACCTGAGTGGACATTTTTGAAAGCTTTTCTTGAAGATTGAGAAATTCGCTATGAAATAGTAGCGGGTGTAGCGGTCTCCACATTAGTCGTGTCTTGTTGCCCTGAGCCCTCCAAGGTCGTGCCTTCGGTTTCCATGGTGCGGGCGAAGGAATGGGCCACAATTCTATTGGTCCTCATGTTGGTTTGGAGTAGGCCGAAAGTTATTCACTGATTGCTAGAGAGAAGACAAAGGAATTGATTTTCAACATTTGATGAGATTGATTTTTTAAATTCATTATTTGTTTTATTTTCTTTATTTTTTGATTTTGATGATTTTTTTCTTAATTTTGATTTTGATTCTATTTGATGGGTTGATTTGATTGACTTTGTAAACTTAATTTTGATTTTTATTCTTTGAATTTGATTTTTGATATTCGACAAATTGTCTTAAAGAAACTTGATTTCGATTTTTGATGATTGGATGAGTTGATTTAACAACTTAGTTCGATGCTTTGATTTTAATTTTTGCTACTTGATGAGTTGATTTGATTCTTTGATTTTGATCATTGTTATTTGATGAGTTAATTTGCCAAATTTGATATTTAAGGAGTTGATTCGATGAATTTGACGGTTTTGTCAGCATTTGAGTGAGACAATAATGGCCCAAAACAAGAGATAGCTCCTTCATTATTGTTCATTACATCCACTTTTTTTCAAAAAGAAAAGGAAATACGCAAAGTGCCTTCGAGTATCACCATTCAATTTGCCACTTGCATGATGTATGCTTCCACGTGATTGACTAATTCTTCATACCTGATATTGGCACTAGTAGCCTCATTCCTAGCTTGATGGAGCTGGCGGCAAGTTTCATTGGTTTTGACTTTCAACCTTTGCCTCTCTTAAAGTGCCTTTGATAATTTTTCCATTGTTTCAAAATGACTTGCTTGGGCTTCACTCAACTTTTTCCTTTGACTTTCCAATCTCTCTTTTAATTCCATAATTTTTTTCCTTAAATCCGACTCTTCTATTTCCATTTTCTGCTTTTGCTTGATGTGCTCTCTTATTTGCTTCCTTATAGAATCATTGTGCCTCCCAATCCTTACTTCCTGCTCCTCATTTATCCTATTTTGCTTAGGAAATTGTAGTGCTGCTTTTAAGTATGGATCATCTAAAGGGCGCTTGAGAGATTCCTTTGACATGGTACCTTTGGATGGAGGCCTTACTGGGGTGGGGAGCTCGGGCAGTGGTGCTTGAGGTGACGGGAAACCTTGACTACCCACCCAATCCCTATATGTATGATCACACATCGATTTGGAGGTTGGCAACATAGTAGAGAATTCCCTTTTACTGGAGGCTTAGTGCTCTTGGAACCTTCTTTCCATGTTCCCACAATACTTGATAAAATCAACCATGCCCCCTTTGATGTCATCGACTGTTGGAATGAACTATAAGAAGCCTAGTTGCCATAGGACTCATATTGGGATGTATGGTGCTGATCCATATAATCCTGTTAAAACCATGCACTGTCTTACTTCTGTGGCTAAGCGAGGTTGATTGCACCCTTCTTGGATAGACAACTCCATGTTCCAATTAACTTTTCCTTCTGCGGCCCTTTGCAATAATGCTAAGTTTTGTTTCTTTGTCAAGGATGCTGCTTGTGGATTAGTGCTCAATATTTCTTTTACCTTGTATGTGGGTTGAGATAAAAACTTTTTGAGTGTGGATAACCAAATACAGCAAATGTTGTATCAACTACAGTTGCAAGATCTAGAGGGATCCACAGAGTGACCATGCTCTATGTGTCTGCAACATGGTTAGACCCCTTAGAATTTCTGCTAAGATAATGGGAAATAAGGTGACTGATGATGCTTCTTTGATTTGACACAACATTGTGACTAGTCCTGCATGAATCCTTTTGCGGTCAAGTGGAAAGAGGAGATGTCCTATGGTGGCCATGAATAAGGCATTTTTCTGTCCTTTTCTATTTTTCTTTAGCTTATCTGATTTGAAGACTTAGGTGCTATGATTTAGAAGAAACTGGACTGTAATGGATTCTTCATCTGCAATTTGTAGTTGGGGCTTTTTGCATGCTAAGAATTGGCACAGGTCCGCTTTGTACCCCTGCTTGGCAACTGGGAAGGCAATTTCATTTTCGATGTCATTCGCAGGAGATAAGCCACCTCTTCTAATGTTGGACACATCTCAATTTCCCCAAAAGAGAAGACCATTTTTTCTGGATCCCAACATTCAAAAGCCGCTTTAACCATTGGCCATTCCAACTGCACCAGTGATAAGTTCATAACATTTTCCCAATGGGGTGCCCCTCCAATGGCTCTAATGTCATCTTCTTTTGCGAAAATCTGATCTTTAAGGGGTGCACAACATCCTGGATATTTGAAAAAGGCTTGATCCATTTTCTATAAAAAACAAGATGGTTACTAGGCCATTATTGTAACACCCTTAGTTTTTAATTAAAAGAACATGGGCACTAATGAAGTATTGTTTAATACTGATTAAAGGATGATTAGTCCTTTAGTCATATTTGTACTTACTACATACCTCTAGACTAAGGTTATGCATAATATCTTTTGGTATTGATCAAAGGGATGTTAGGCCCTTTACCACACACATACCTACTAGACATTCTTGAATTCAAAAGACATAGGGAAAAGCCAAAGTACACCAACTGAGAGATGAAGTATTGTTTAATATTGGTCAAGAGAGGGTTAGACTCTTGCCATATGCATACCTACTAAATACTCCAGGAAATAAAGATGGTCGAAATGGTCTTTTGGTGCTATTTCTCAAGAGTTGAACTCTTAGAGTTATGCATTTACTTAGCCTTGAAATGGGCATAAGATGAACAATAGTAGAAGTTAAAAGGGCCTTTTGATGCTACTCCTCGAGAGTTGAGCTTATAGAGTCATGCATCTACTTAGCCTTGAAATGGGCATATGATGAAGCACATAAGAGGTCAAAATTGGCCTTTTGATGGTTCTTCCCAAGAGCTAATCTCATAAGGGCATGCATCTACTTAGCCTTGAGAACAACAACCTTGAGTGGTAAGATAAGCTTTTTTTTTTTTTTTCTTTTTAAGTATTTTAGATTTGGAGAACTTAATGGATTTTGATATGGATTTCAGATTTGATTGATTTTTTTTTTTTTTTAATTTTGAACTTGGATAACATTGATAGCTTAAAGGGTACTTTGATGTTTTTTAAAATTGGAATCCCATTTCACCTCTTAGTGTCCAAGTCCTAATTATGCTAAGGTCCTTCTATCCTACTTCCCTCTAAGGCTTGTATTTATGGGTACTCTAAGTGCAATGCATGAAGTTGTTGGGGGAGTTTTAGACTCTAAGGTTCCAACAAGGTTGCTAGCCTTCAAACCTATACCCTTGAACATATGGGCTTTTTTGGTTGGCGGCTAGTTTAAAGGTTCTGGTGAAGCCTTTAAGGATCAAAATCCAGGGGCACACACCTACTACCCTTCCTTTAATAGGTGAAATGGGGTCCTAATTTTAAGAGAGTGTGTGTGACTGTTCAAGCATGCAAGAGAATTGGATAGGAAAGTAGCAAAACAAGAAAAACAAGGGGAGAATGCAACCACATGTTTAAGTTTTCAAGCAATCCTACAAGTTTCCAGGTGGCCATATTTGGGGATCTAATAGAAGTTAAGTTCTCTTGATGCTTTAAAATAAAGAGAAGGAAAGAAATAAGGAACAAATGCAATTTATTGCTACCCAAAATTAAGCTAATCACATTTAGTTATAAAGAAAGAAAAAACTACAAATTTTGAGAGATTACCAAAGGAAAAGAAGAGAAAAAAACCAAAAAAACAAAAAAAAGGAAAATGGCTTGGCAAACAAGAATTGTACGATTTTTTTGCTTTTTCGAAGGCTAGTCACGGTAGACACTTAGTCGCTATGATAGGGGGGCGATGCAATAATAGGGTGCGGAAAGGGTAGATGGGTGCAATGTAGGTGCGATGAGCGGAAAGGAGGTGTGTCGAGTAGGTTATAGTCTGTGATGAGGTTAGATTGAGTTGCGATGAAGTTACAGGTTGCAATGAGGTTCTGGGTTGCGACGAGGTTACAGGTTGCAATGAAGTTACAGGTTGCGATGAGGTTCTAGGTTGTGACGATGTTACAAATTGCGATGAAGTTATGGGCTGCGATGAAGTTACGAGTTGCGATGAGGTTACGAGTTGCGATAAGGTTACGGGTTAAGATGAAGTCATGGGTTACGATGAAGTTATCGGTTGCGATGAAATTATAGGTTACGATGAGTTCCGGGTTGTGATGAGGTTACAGGTTGTGATGAAGTGATGGGTTGCGATGAGGTTATGGGTTGCGATGAAGTTACGAGTTGCGATGAAGTTATGGGTTGCGATGAAGTTACGGTTTGCAATTAAGTTATGGGTTGCGATGAAGTTACGGTTTGCAATTAAGTTATGGGTAGTGATGAAGTTACGGGTTGCAATGAGGTTACGGGTTACAATGAGGTTCTGGGTTGCGAAGAGGTTACAAGTTGCGATGAAGTTACGGGTTATGATGAGGTTCTGTGTTGCGATGAGGCTACGGGTTGCAATGAGGTTCTAGGTTTCAAGAAAGTTGAAAGGAAGGTGGGATTTGGATTTCTGGGCTGTGATGGGATTGAACCAGATTACGATAAAGGTATGGTTTTGGGAGAAGTTTCAGGCGCGATTTGGCCCAATGACAGTTTTGAAAGTACAAGAAGGAGATTACCCACACCAGAGAGTTCTAAAACATGGTTTTGAATTGCATTGGTTAGGTATATCACACCCAACCTTCTTGAGGTGCAACTTTCAATCGCCAACCAAAGAAAAAACAATCTAAACTTTAAAGCGCACAACAACTGAATGCGAATTTAAGCCCAAAAGTCTCCCCACAAAGGTCCTTAAAGTCCCCTGTAGAGTCGCCAACTGTGAACTCCATAAAGCTCATGGCTGGCTCAAAGAGATGGAGTCGCCACCCATTTTTTACAGGAAATGGGCCCTCATTTTTTGTTTCGAAAAACGGTTTACTTGCCTTGACAGTGACTTTGTTCTCCGCCCAAGGAAAGGCTCTAAATCGAAAGGCTTTAGGTTCAAAGGATTGGGAGAGGGAAGGTGTTAGGTACCCCTCTCTCCAAGCTACTATAGCAGCCCAATACGAGAGTACTTTAGGCTCAACTTCTAGTAGAAATACGCACTAACAAGATTGTTCAAATCTCCTAAAATCTGGCAAAAATTTTCCCAAATTTGCCCAGAAATGATTTAAGGTGATGTTATCGGGTCTTAGGTACTAGTTTCCCAAGACCCTCACCTCTATACCTCTTTTTCTCAATACGGAGGAAGTTGGGAATGCAAATTTCCCAAGATTTCAGAGCTTTAAGCAACCTGAATCTAAACTAAAAGTAAAGAGATGGTGGAATGAGATGTTTACCTCGAGTGGACGACCTTGAAACAAGATTTTCAGCAGCTGAAAGGACTTCAAATGAAACTTGAACAAGGCAGGATCTAGGTTGGACGCTTTTGGTGTTGAGTCTGGGTAACAAGGGATGAAACTTGAATTTGGATTCACGGATTCCAGGATTTCAAGCAAGCTGGGGTGTTACAGGAGTTAGAAAACCCTCCTTTCTCTTTCAAGTTCGAACTGGGCCTCTATTTGTAGATAAAATGGGGGGAGATAGGTCTAAAACTCGTCCAGCTACAATGTTTGTGGTTTAATAGAGTTTTTTCACTGAAATAGGTAAGGATTTTGAGAGAGAGGGGCTTGCAATTGACCCTTCCTCCTTTGTGCAACAATTCTTCTCGATTTTGGGTAGTTTCTTATGGGTTTTGTGCATCCAATGAGGGATTGGGGCGTGCTAGACATTGCAGCCCCGTATTTGGGGTTGACAGTGGCAAAAATATAAATTTGAAGAACTTTTAAATGTTATTTTGTCTTTTCTTGATTTTAAGTAGGGCTTGTTTGGCATTTTGAGCTTTTTAAGCATATTAGGCTCAAATTCATTAGTCCAAGTGTTTTAAGGGGGTTAAGTAAGGACCTAATGTTAGTCCCCTCCCACTTAAGACGCTAGGTTGGACAGCTGCTTTGGCGATTCAATCTAGTGCGTCAAAGTGGTACCTCTCTAGTTTAGCAGTCAAATGGATGAATCTGACTATGAAATTTGGTGTGGTGGGGTTTTTTGGGTCTTTGAACACAGTGATGAGTTCTAATTGGACAAATGGGGTCAGGAAGATTGAGATCTGTGACTGACAAGTTATTATCAACAAGATTTGTTGAAATAGAATCTTTGTTTGATGAAGGGTCAAACGGGGGAATTTTGGGATAAAATTTGGTGGGTGGGCATTTTTGAACATCCTGAATCTGGTGGAAGTGATGGATCTTTGATCAAAGGTATAGATTTATTCGTTCAGTTCAGATCACAGTCTTAGGGTTTTTCAATCAATGAGAGGGTCCAAAATGGAATCTTACTTTTTCAACGTCAAATGGAAGTGTTTGGTCGTGAAATTTGATGTGCTGGGGTTCTTTGGGTCTGTGAACATGGTGGTGGGGTTAGATTGATCAAATAAGGTTTGATGACGAAATTTGGGACATGTGAGCTTTTAATCAATAAGATTTGACAAAACAGAATCAAGGCTTGATGTTAGGTCAAATCAGGAAATTTTGGGATAAAATTTGGTGAGTAGGTAAGGATCGGGATTATGAGGCTGTTGAAAGGGTTTGATCAAGTTAGGCATGTACAGATCATGGGTTTTTGGTTTGAGGAGTGTCGTAGTGTTAAACACATCGAAATGGAATCACTTATGGGTGTTGGCTAGATCCTGGAATTTAGGGCTGAAAACTTGTGTAATTGTTTGTTTGAGGGTTTTGTTTCACGTGATGAATTTTGATCAAGGATCAAGTATGGTAACATGGCATAATCATGACCATCGAAATGAAGGGAATCATATAGATTTAACGATGGATTTATGGTTAGGGCTAAAATTTAGGTTTCTTAGGGTTTTAGCATATTTTAAAGTGATTGGTGTGGTTCGATCGAGCATCCAGAATGTAGGAGATGGGCCAAAGAAGGGACCAAGCAAAAATGGAATGCTAACAATTAATTATTTAGTTTTTTTATTAATTTCTTAAACTACTCTTATGGTTTAGCTAATTGACTGTATATACCCCTATTGTTTGACAATTGTCTAACACTATTCCTATTGTTTTTGACAATTAACTAACTCTACCCTTACCATTAGGATCCAGTAATATTTTGTCAAAATTTATGCACATGTGACAAGTAATTTTTTTTTAAAATCCAATTTTACCCTTAGTCCCTTTCCCTTTCCCTCTCCTTCTTCTTGTTCATGTTCTTCTTCACCTCACACGCCCAATCCCCTCCGGTTTGACTACTCTAGTCTGGCTTTATTATCTTCTGCTTGATGGCAATCGGTTAGACGATGCCATTCCTCTGCTCATCCAGTCCTCCCTCTGGCCTTCATTGTTTCCTGGAAAAACCTCATTGGCATCATTCCGGGTCCCCGCGTTGTCCCGCTTCTACACCTCCTCCTTTTATTGGAATCAACACCATCCTTGGGGGCCGTAGTAGCATTCGGACAGAAAACACCATCCCAAAAGCAGCCTGAGCGAACCAACGTGAATCCCAGAATGCAAGTGGAAAGTGGGTGCTATTCTATGCTGGGGAGCTATAGGTTTACACCCAAAAGCCCTCTCTCTCTCTCATGTTCTTTTTCTTCCATTCTCCATTATCTAACCCTCCTCTCGCTTCTACAATACCTATTGGACAACCAAACCTGTATCCTCTTTTTTCTGTCCCTGAAGCATTTAACGAAGGCTTCCGTAGATGCAACAGAAACAAAGCAACTATGGTAGTGCGACGGGACTCTCGACTGAGGCCGCTAAATAGGGCGGGTGGAGAGAGAACAAGTGATAGAGAGAGAAAGGGCTTATGCTTTTTGTTAGGATTTCTGGATTCCGTCTTGATCAAGAAGAAACGAGAGAGAGAGAGAGAGAGAGAGAGAGAGAGAGAGAGAGTGAAGAGAACTTACAAAACAGAGGAACCCAGAACTAAGAAGAGAGAAAGGGATAAGTTTCATAGGAAAGCTGCCTTTTAAGAGGAATCGACTTCAGCAATCCTGAATTCTTGATTCACATGATATTTCATATAATGATACAACTGTCTTGGGCTTCATAGAAAATTGAAGGGTCCAACAAATAGATCGAGCAACAGCTTCTCCACCAAGAAGCTACAATTTTCTTGCTGATTATTGCCGGTGAGAGTGAGCATATTTCAGCGTATAAACCTGGTGAATATGGTGAGAGCAAGGATCATCATAGGTCTTAAGGAAACCTAACGGGGAATGCATGCTGAGGGTCATCACAGGCAGGTTTTCCGGTCTTCATTCAAATCGTGAAGGCCCATGATAATCGTGAAGACTTAAAAGTTTAACTAGCCAAAATGATGTTGTCTATCTGCCGATGCAATAACTTATGGCAATATGAATGCCCTAAACAACTTCTTCTTCTTACCGTCATAGGATGGGTTATCAATCGTTCATGTGCTCTTTCTCTTGGATGTATGTGTTAGACAGTTATGCCCTTAGCTCCAATCAGATTGATGTACATTTTGACATTTATTGTAAATGAATAAAGTACATAATTGATTAATGTCATTGTGGTGGTTTCTTTGTAATATCCTTAAACTGGACACTTAATGGGACTTGTGTTAGTTTAGAATCTTCACCACCATTGGATAGATCTGGGGAGATTTATCCTGGCAAGGCTGACACTAATGTGTCACCAAGTTGGTTGGGGTGGCTTGTCTCAGCTGCCAGGGTGAGACCTGAGGTATATGCAGTGTGGGTTTTCTTAAAACCCTGAGCCGGACCAAAATTCCAGTATTGCCCTGGACCTTGGAGATAGATGGGCAAAATTGGAATAGTATACCCGACCCCTAGACTTGATTATGATACTGCACTAGGTGTCGGATTGGGCCATCTTTGATATGCCAATCAGTGAGATCCTTAGAGGGGGTCAAAACCTGGGTATGTTGGGACAGTCCAAGAATTCATCTGAGTGGGTGATCATAGTGACAGGATTAGCCCCTTTGTCGGACAAAGTGAATTAATTAAATAGGGGGCGGTTCTGGGATTTGGATCAACAAATAGGATAAGGCATTATCCCTATCCACTTAAAGAGTTCAGATCCAAATAAAGATTTGAATCAAAGAAACTCCTAATTTGATTAGGAAGGCTGATCTTTATCTATAGATAAGATAGGGGATTATCCTTATAACTTAAAGAGAGTCCCGATCCAAATAAAAGATTTGGATTAGGAAACTCCTAATAGGATTAGGATATCCTCTCTTTAAGGCTATAAATAGGAGAACAGGGCGGACCTCCAAACACACTCATAGTCTACTGAATTAAGAGAGAAGACAACTCACAGTTTGACTGCTTTTGTCTTCTGCTCTTTTCTCTCCTGCTCTTGCCGCTCCTACCTAGTTCAATATCCACCTGCGGGAGTGATCAAGAATCATTCTTGATATTGCTTCTTGACAGAAGAGGCAATCTAAAGTCGTGCTCACCAGCCCTCTACTACATTCTTGTTGAAGAATTTGGTTCTTGTTGAAGAGGCGTCCTACTGATTATGCTTCACCTTTTACTGTGTCATTTTCAATGGGAGCAGTTTTTGGTCTTCTCCTTGGGCGTGAACACCCTCATTGGGAGTTACTATTACTCTGTATCAGGTATATCCTTCTCCTTCCTTTTTGGTTTCAGATCTGGTCCGGTTTGGTTCAAGATTGATCTTTGAAAATGCAGTTTTCTAAAATAGGGAATGCGATTCCCAGATGGGAGAGAGAGAAATTTTTGTAATTTCGCCCAACCTTCCTGTAGGGTTCGGCCATCCATATGATGGATCTCTCATCCCATCAGTGGTATTAGAGTCAGGTTCAAATCTTGAACCGAATTAAACCAAACTTGGATATGCGCAAATGGGTAGAAGGCGTTCTACCCGATTTGCGCAGTTAACGATTTTCTAGGAAATCTGTTCCCAGTTTGGGGCAATTGATCTAAAATTAAATCTTTATTAATCTGATTAATATTTAGAACTGCTCTACATATTTTTCTTGGTTTTTGGGCTATTCGTATGGTGGAGATCAAATTCTTTAAGGGCGCAAGAAATCTGCGCACCTGCTGTTTCTATTCATTCTTGGTCTGTAATTAATTATTTTTAATTTTAGACAAAATGTATAGGAATTTAAATCTGATTTAATATTAATAGAAAATAGGTTTTCTATTTTATTTCATTCGAAGATGAAGAAGAAAGCGTAGATGAGTGATTTTTGCAGATTTGGGTTCTGCCTATTGCGATTTGTAGTTTTCGGAAACTACATACTGTAATCTAATCATTTTTGTAGGGTAGAAGTCTTACGAACAGCCCTCCTACTGATTCTTTATTGTCTTGTATCAGTTGTTTAATTTCATATCATCTTCTTGAGTAGAATCTTGAATTAAACATTAAACCCTAGGCCCATTGGAACCAGATTGGACCAAACTGGTTAGACCGAATCTGTGGTTTGATGGGGGCTGTTCTCAACCCAAAATTTCCTATATGGGTTGAGGAGTTGTTGATTAATTGCAAGATGCAATTCGGCCCACATCTGTAAAACCCAGTTTTAATCTATTAAAATTGCTTTAGCCCAATTCAACATAAATGCAATTTGGGCTGAACTGCTCTTTGCAGTTCAGCAGCCCATATACCTAGATAATATTATTTGATATTGTTATGGGCTTTAAATGGGCTTTATAGTTATTTAATTTATTAGATCAATTATGGATTTCATGCATGTGATGTATGGATGTGTAATGTGTCCTTAAGATAACTGGATGATCTCCCTTCATGGTGGGCCCCACACTAGCTTCCTCCCCAAGAGGAACCATGCGAAACCCTAGCCGTTTTGGGCCGTTCTAAATCTAGCTTTATGAAAGCCAATGGGAGCCACTTTGGTTTGACCTTAATTAAACTAAAGCGTAATTATTCGTTCCCTCCTGAAATATACAAGTGCATGAGATAGGGAGATTCATATGATGAATTATCTAAAGGCCTTCCATCATTAGTATGAAGGTTGACTGTACTGGTGGGTGGGGATGCACCGTAAAATTGGACTATCCATCTGCGAACGCAATTGGTTGGATTGCTTCATGAGATGATAGGGGCGCCATAGACCAATGTGGGAGGGGCCTATCCTTAAATGGAAGACTCTCTCGCAGTACCTTGGCGTTCACAAACATGATGGGTGAACACTTACTGGACAGAAATGTTTAACCTAAAATGACTATGAATCTTGTCTGACAGAGGCCAAAGGGAAAGCTCATAAGATGAGTGGATGAGATCTTTCAAAGAAGGTGGTGGAGTTATGCAGCTGAAACAGTTGGCTCCATGCACCCTATGTTATTTTGCACATTACCAGAGACACAACTGTCTCCATTACTAAGATTGGAGGGAATCTCAGAGATGTTCAAAATGGAAATGAAACATAGATTAAAAGCCATATCTATGTGATGACATGAATCAATTAGGTTGTGGACTTACAAATCTGCCTTGCCTTTACCAAAAATGGCAAACAAAAACTTCACACCAAATTATTGAATGACAACAAATTCAAGGTCCCTAATTATGCTGACTGGTTCCGAAACCTTATGCTGGTCTTAACGTCCAAGAAATTGGACAAAATTGCTAAGAACCCTGCTTCGGATCATCCAAGTGACAAGGCTTTTGAGGCCCGAGGAAGAAAGTATCAAGAATGGGAAGAGAAAAACTCTCTTGCCCGGTGTTATATTATAACCTCTTTAGATAATCCGATATAGAGGCAATTCGATAAAATCGAAGTGTCCAAGGACATATTGGATAGTTTAAAGACTATGTATGAAGAACATAACTGTTCTACTCGACAAAAGGTCTTAAAATTGTTTATGACCGCATAGATGACTGAGAACCGACAGGTTCATGACCATTGTATAAAGATGATGGGTTATATTAATGAACTGGAGGCTCTCGGGTCAGGGCTAGATCATGACACTAAAATTGATGTTGCCCTCAATTCCTTGCCTCTGTCCTTCAATTAGTTTTTCATGAATTATAACATGAATAAGCTAAACTTTAGCCTTCAGGAACTCTGCAATATGTTGTAGAGAGCTGAAGAACTGATTAAGAAGGATAAGCCAATAGCCATGCTTGTTGAATGTGACAAATCAAGCAAGAAAAAGCAAAAGGCTAAAAGGAAGGCTTAGAAGAAAAGTAGCAAAGTTAAAAAGTAGAAGAAGGATAAGGCATTGGATGCCTGTCACTTCTACTAGTAGACCAACCACTAGAAGAGGAACTGTCATCAATTTCTGGAGACTAAGAAAAAAGGTAATTTTGAATCTTTTATCATAGAGACCAATTTGTTGGTCACTTCTGCTTCTTGGTGTATTGACTCCGGGGCTTCAACTCATGCGTGTAACTCACTGTAGGGGTTCAAGATAAGCAGAAGACTGAGTGACAGAGAAGTGACGCTTTACTTGGGGACTTCTGCAATAGTTGTAGCTATAGCCATAGGAACTATAGAATTAGTTTTCAGAGAAGGAACTATTGTGCTTAAAGATTATCTTTTTGTACCCAATTTAAGAAGAAATTTGATTTTAGTCTCAAAATTGTGCGTGAATGGTTATTCTATCCTATTCAGTAATGTGATTATTATTAAATGGAACAACAAATTCCTCGCATAAGGAGAACTTGAGAACGATCTCTATGTTCTCCATCCTTCTTTGGAAACAAACCTTACCGAAACTACATCGAAATAATCCCCAAGAAGAGGACTCGTGATACAGTTGATCCCACGTGCCTGTGGCATTACCGACTTGGCCTCATTAATGTAGATCGTATTACAAGGTTGGTAAAGAATGGTCTTTTGGATTTTCTAACTGTAAAAGATCTTCTAACCTGTGAACCTTGCCTTTAGGGTAGAATGATGAAATGACCATTTACCGGTAAGCTTGAAAGATCTACAAATACACTTGACCTTATACATACTGATGTATATGGTCCCCCGAATGTTAGGAAACGTAACCAACATGTTTATTTCATAACCTTTACCAATGATTACTCACGGTATGGTTACGTGTACCTAATGAGACATAGGTCTGAATCTTTTGAAAAGTTAAAAGAATTCAGACAATAAGTCGAGAAATAGTTAGGGAGAGAAATTAAGACCCTTCGATCAGATCGAGGCGGCGAGTATCTCTTTGACGAATTTAAGGACTACTTAAAGGACAACGGGATAGTATCACAACTAGCTCCTCCTGCTACACCATAATTAAACGGTGTGTCAGAGAGGAGTAACCAGACTTTATTGGATATGGTCCAATCACTTCTCATACACTCAAAATTACTCACATCCTTTTAGGGTTACACATTAGAGACTGCGATATATGTGTTGAACCGGGTTCCAATCAAATTCGTTCCGAAGACTCTCTATGAACTTTGAACTGGTGAGAAACTAAGTGTAAGACACTTGAAGATTTGGAGTTGTCGGGCACATGTTAAAAGAATGAGTGTTGACAAATTGGAACCCAAGACCAGTCATTGCCTATTTATAGGCTACCCCAAAGGCTCTGTGGGTTTCTTATTTTATGATCCAAAAGAGCAAAAGGTGTTTTACTGTCGAAATACCCACTTCTTATAAGATTACATCCTGGATAATCATCATCAGGAAGTTGTTCTTGATGAGGAGAGCACAGGGGTAGTGGGAGATATCCCACCAGCTCCAGAAAATAACCAACCTAGGAGATCTACCCGGGTTTCCAGGCCTCCAGTTCGTTTTGGCTATGACCAAGAAAGTTACTTGGTGAAAGCCACGACCAGTGAAGAGGATCCCGTGACTTATACGGAAGCTATGTTGGACAGTTTCGTTGAAGTGGGTAGATGCCATGAGAGCTGAGATGGACTCAATAGAGATAAATGGAGTCTGGACTCTAGTAGATCCGCCCCCTGGGGTAAAGGCAATTGGTTGCAAATGGATCTATAAGAGGAAGAAGGGCCCCGATGGTAAATTTGAGACCTACAAGGCTCGTCTTGTGGCGAAAGAGTACACTCAGAAAGAGGGAATCGATTATGAGGAAACTATATCGCCATGGCAATGCTTAAATCCATTAGGATCCTGGTAGCTGTACCAGCATACCATGACTACGAGATTTGGCAAATGGATGTCAAAACTGCATTCCTGAATGGAGATCTTACTGAAGATATTTATATGCAGCAACCACAAGGTTTCATAGCTGTAGGTCAGGAACACATGGTATGTAAACTCAACTGATCCATATATGGACTTAAGCAAGCTTCTAGGAGTTAGAACATCCGGTTTGACTCTACCTTCAAACAGTTTGACTTTGAGCAAAATTCGAATGAACCCTGTATCTATAGGAAAACCATTGGTGATAAGGTTACGTTCTTGGTTTTGTCTATAGATGACATTCTACTCAGTGGGAATGATGTAGGAATGTTAATTATGATGAAAGTGTGGCTTTTACAACAATTCTCCATGAAAGATCTTGAGGAAGCCTCCTACATACTGGGTCTTTGACTCTATAGAGATAGATCGAAGAGGATAATAGGATTATCCCAATCTGCTTACATTAACAAAATAATCAAGAGATACAGTATGGAGAACTCCAAGAAAGAAAATGTTCCTTTCAGACATGGAGTCACTCTCTCCAAGGGTATGTCTCCCAAGACTCTCGAAGAGATTGAGGGCATGAAAGAGATTCCCTATGCCTCAGCCATAGGGAGCATCATGTATCTTATGTTGTGCACTCGTTCTGACATTTCTCAGGCAGTGAGTGTGGTAAGCAGATAGCCATCTAACCCAGGGCAGGAGCATTGGACTGCTGTAAAAAACATACTAAAATACCTTTGAAGGACAAAAGTGTTTTGTCTGGTATTTGATGGTAGTTTACTATAGATTCAGGGCTATACTGATGCTGGTTTCCAGTCATGTCCAAATGATAGAAAGTCTAAATCTGGTTATATGTTCACGAAAGGATTGTGTGTTGTTTGTTGGAAAAGCAGCAAACAGGGGTCCACAACAGATTTCACTGCCGAAGCCGAATACATTGGCGCAAGTGAAGCTTCCAAGGAAGTCGTTTGGATGAAGAAGTTCATTCAGGAATTAGGATTAGTTCCATCCAGTACCTTACCCATTCCATTATTGTGAGACAACACTAGAGCCATCACTCAGGCTAAGGAGCCATGAGCCCACTCAAATTCGAAGCACATCGAGAGGAAGTACCATGTATTGCGGAAGATAGTTGGAATAGGGGACGTCCTGATTCAGAAGGTAGCATCAGCGGAAAATGTAGCAGACCGATTGACTAAGTCACTGACACAGAAAGTGTTTGACAAACACGTGGATAGTATGGGACTCTGGCTTGTACCCGATTGGACCTAAGTGCAAGTGGGAGCTGTTAGACAGTTATGCCCTTAGCTCCAATCAGATTTATTGTAAATGAATAAAGTACATAATTGATTCATGTCATTGTGGTGTGTTTCTGTGTAATAACCTTAAACTGGACACTTAATGAGGCTCGTGTTAGTTTAGAATCTTCACAGCCGTTGGATAGATCTGGGGAGATTTATCCTGCCAAGGCTGACACTGATGTGTCGCCAAGTTGGTTGAAGAGTCGTCCTGTTGATTCTGCTTCACCTCACACCGTATCATCTTCAGTGGGAGCAATTTTTGGTCTTCTCCTTGGGCGTGAACACCTTCATTAGGAGTTACTGTTACTCCGTTTCAAGTATATCCCTCTCCTCCCTTTTTGGTTTAAGATCTGGTCCGATTTGGTTCAAGATTGATCTTTGAAAATGCAATTTTCTAAAATAGGGAATGTGATTCCCAAATGGGAGAGAGAATTTTTTGTAATTTCGCCCAACCTTCTTTCAGGGTTTCGCCATCCATATGATGAATCTCTCATCCCTTCAGTATGTACGATCCAAGAACATTACACGCTTTTTCTCTTGGATGTATGCACGATCCGAGAGGGGTGTTCTTTGGCTTTTAGATGATATTGGGGAAGTCTAGGGACGTTGGAGATGGTGGGGAGTGTGTCTAAGACATAAGTTAGGGAAGCTTGAGGCTACTTAGGACGTGAAGAGAGTATTCTCTATGCTAATGAGGGTAGAATTTTCTCCCTAAGCTGGATTGTGTCTAGAATGTGAGAAAGGTATGGTATTTATAAATTTTTGGAGAGGATTCTAGAAGGAAATGATAGGTTGAGATTGGAAGATAAGAAAAATCAAAGGCTGAGGTTTAAAAGGGTTATTGGAGGGAGATTGATTGAGAGAATGGGCTACTAAGACAACTTTGAGAGAGATTCTATCAATCAATCAAAACAATGAGTCGAAGATTCTACCAATTTACCTAAATCGAACATTCCAAATTTAGGCTTGATTGATTAGAAGCTCCTAGTTGGTTAAATCTTGGATTTTAAGATGGTTCTAGGCTGGGAGAATGGTTTGTTCGTGAGATGCCCTAGGCTCGAAGTTATAGTGAAGGGGATTCCAAACGGAATGCTCGGATTGAGTCTAACGTCAAATCTCAAGATGGAGGGGTTAACAGTGTCAGAAATGGACGATCTTGGTACCATTGGACTCAGAATTTCGAGTTCTATTCATATAAAAGGTTGGATTTCAGATTTCATGAGGCATATGGTTCAAGATAAAAAATGATCCTGATCGAATGAACGAAATCGGTTCCGGCTTCGGGTCTTGAGATGAAGGGATAAACGGTGTTAGATTTAGGTGATCTTGGTGTTGTCAGATTTGTACTTTTGGGCTATAACTACCTACGGTTCTGGATTTTTTATTTGATGTGAAATGAGAATCAAGATCAAAATGACTCCGATCGAACGATTGGAATTGGTTCCGGCTCTGGGTCTTAAGATGATGGGGTAAATGGTGTCAGACTCGGGTGATCTTGGTGTCATAGGATTTGGATTTTTGGGCTCTACATACCTATGACCTCAGATTTTGGATTTGATGTGAAATGAGGTTCATGATCAAAATGACTCTAATCGGACCATCGAAATCGATTTCGGCTTTGGGTCTTAAGATGAAGGGGTAAATGGTGTCGGATTCGGGTGATCTTGGTGCTGTTGGATTTGGATTTTTGGGATCTATATACTAATGATTTTGGATTTTTAATTTGATGTGAAATGAGGTTGAGGATCAAAATGACCCCAATTGGACAATCGGAATTGGTTTCAACTTCGGATCTTAAGATGAAGGGGTAACAATATCGGATTCAAGTGATCTTAGTGTCGTTAGATTTGGATTTTTGGGATATATGTACTTATTATTTTGGATTTGATTTGCTGTGAAATGAGGTTTAGGGTCAAAATGACTATGATCGGACAATCAAAATCGGTTTCGGCTTCGGGTCTAAAGATGAAGGGGTAATTGGTGTCAGATTTGGCTAATCTTGATGTCATCGAATTTAGATTTTTGGGCTCTACTTACCTATAGTCTTAAATCCTTAAGGCACTATTTTTATAAAATTACAAAAATACCCTAAAATTGAATGTGGGATTAATTGAAACATGATTAAAGCTCGAAACGATACAAAAGACTAAAAGGCGAAAAAATAAGATATATACCCAAATAGGACATGAATCTCATGAGAGCAAAATATTGATTACACATCCTGAAAACAGGACATATATCCACACATTGAAAATAACAAATATCTAGTTTACTTGTAAATTAAATTCAAAGGAAAATATTTCCTATGTACAGCTAGATGTGCTTTCTAGAGATCCGTCTATCTCCAAATTAATGTTAAGGGAGTTTGCAAGCGAAAGAACCCACCAGCCCATTCCATAAAAAAGAGATGTGATGAGGTAAATTGATTTGCCTAGTATTTTATCAGATGTGTCAATAATGTGGCATATCTTCTTCTTAGGTTTAGAAGTTTCCTAAGTTGCATATGACTTAATTTAAATTATTTTTATTTAATTTTCTTTGTGAGATTGGATTATAACTCAAATAATTAACAAGTTAATTTTAGACTGTGTTTGATTTGAAGGGAAAAAGTAGGGAAAGGTAAGAAAAACTTTACAGTCTTTGTATAGGGTCTCCTGCCTTTTCTTTCCTTTTCCTACCTTTTCCTTCAAATTAAACATAAATATTCGATCAAGAAAAATTTATATTTCTTTTTTCATGTTTTTTTTTGTGGGGAGGGATCGAGGATGTTAGTTAATTGTTGAGGGAGTTGGAGATGACTCGCATATTTTCATGTTTTAAATGCTTTCCTAGTCTGTAAGACCTCTTTCGTTCAATGGTTGGCAAAAACCTATATATAATTAATATACAAAATACAAATATAATCAAAAGGAAAGAAATGCAAAATACGGATTACCGGTTTCCAAGAAAAAAGCAAAGAAATGCAAAATACAAATATAATACCGGAATCATCTATCGTGGGTCCATGCTGGATGGTGTGGACGTGGCCAACGTTTCCAAGAAAAACTGAAAACCCCTTTATCGTGTCCATTGGTTGGTCCGCAGCTGATTACCGGTTACAGTCGGTAATGCTATGGTCTGCAAGTTCCACTTTAAATCAGACCTTCTGGGTCATCGACCAGTTTCTGAATTAGCTGATGCCTGAGATTGAACTAACCTACTACTGCTGTAGATGAGCGTAGTGCCACTGAATCAGCTATGGTCTGCCAGTTCTACTGCTGCTCGCATAGAACCCATCGTATTTCCGATTTCTCGAGCATGTGGCACACGTATCGGACCCGTTGACCCGTTGAAAAGATTGGTATGAATACAAAGGTAGAGGAAGACCATAAATAGTGGCACTGCCCTTTTTTGATATTTTTCTAAAAAAGTTATCTCATTTTAATTATTTTATAAAATATTATTTTTTATTGATATTCAAAACAAAAAATTGTCCTTATTTGTTAGAAACCCTAAAATATACAAAGACAGAGGAAGTTATGATGCACAACTATGGAGAATAATCCAAGGTCTCAAAACAGCACAAGAGTACTTGGGCTACACCACCAAGGTCACTACATTATCTTGATGCTCAAACTACAATTGATAAGTTAATTAGCAGGCAAAGACAATGAATTCAATTGATTGGCCCCGTCGGCACAGTCCGGTCGGACTATGGCATTGTCGTGATCCTGCTGATCACATCAGCTATGCCCCACGGATAAGCCTGCCTAATAGATAGGGATGGGAAGACAATTCCGTCGAGGAATAGGACTGTACGCCTTGTAACCTCGGCGGGGAACTCTACCCTGATTTCCCTAGAAACCAACTCTAGTTAGGATATAGACCCTCTGGCTATAAAAAAGTACTCCATGCTCGAGGTAAGGGACTCTTGACTTCGAACACCCACACTGCTAATTAGCCTGGACCAACATCTCTATAGCTCAGCCCGTCCATCCACCACCTCCTACTGACTTGAGCGTCGGATTACTTACCCGAGGGTAATTCCTCGGGCCTCTGACTTCTTCCTCGATCGCAAATCTTGAAGTGCGGCCTCGTCCTTGAAGCTCGGCATCGACTTGCCAACAAGGACTATCTGATTGCCCTCCTCGGTTCGTTCACTACCTCGGATTGAGCAGCATCAGATTGGCGTTGTCTGTGGGAACGACACAAAAAGCCTTTCCCGAAAATCTCATTCCTCGCTGCGGAATTAAGGAAGCGATTAAGATGCCTAAAACCAGTCTGAATGATTAGCTGGCCATTCCTCGTCTCGGGAGAACCAAGAAGTCCCGCAACCTTCGGCCGCAGTAGATCCAACACAATTCCAAGCCATGTAGGAAAAGGTTGATAAGATCTTTGAATTCATGCAAACACTAGGGTCTGCCACGCCACCCAACTGGGCTGTCCCCCCTCATGCCCCGACGCGCACGAAGGATGATCCTCGAACCGAGGACCCCAAAGCGCACCGGTCAAACGTAAGGGGAGAGCGGTCCGAGCATATGAGGCAAGACACGACCCGAAAGCCCGCCACCACTACTTGTTCCTGAGGACGGGACTACCATAGCCAGACATACCAATCAGCGTGCATCCCCGCCAAAGAAAGGCTCGGCAAAAGGACACCGCCCTTCGTAGTCTCAGTTACCGAGTCAAGCTCGGACAAGGATCACCCTACACGACCCAAAAGGGAGGCCATACACACTACAACCCCAAACAACAGAGCTGCCAAAATTAAAGAGCTCTGACAATGTCTGGAAGAGTTAGAGCGCACTTCCACCCATAAGAGTGCTATTCCCACCGTAGACCAACTTGTGCAGGCCACCACGCATATCACCAAGGAGCCACCCTTCATTCAAGACATAGTGGACGAGGTACCCCCTGTCGGATGGCGAGCCCCCCAATTCGACAAGTACGACGGGAACTTCGACCCTTTTGACCATGTCGCGGCGCTCAAAGCCCAGATGATGTTACATGGTGCAGCAGAGGGACTAACGTGCAAAACCCTTGTAACCACGTTGCAAGGCCTAGCCTTGGCATGGTACTCCTCCCTGCCGCCGAGGTCTATAGCGTCATGAGTCCAACTGGAGACCCAGTTCCTGGCACAGTTCACAGCTAGTCAGAAGCATTGGAAAACCTCGGCCAGCCTTATGCAGGTCCGATAGAGAAAGGCGGAGTCCCTTAGAGATTACTTGGTGAGGTTCAACAAAGAAGCACTTTAAGTCAGGGAATTAAATCAATCAGTCACGGTGACAGCCATACAACACGGACTCTGCCCTTCCCCATTCAACTTCTCCATCTCCAAGAATCCTCCTCAAACGTTGGTTGCGCTAATGAGCCACGTGTAGAAGTATATCAATGCTGAAGAGGCTCAGGTGTAGCTCAGAGACGAGGATGAGAAGTTCGATAGAAAAAGGAGAGAGAACGATGAGTGGAAGTCCGAGAGGTTGGACAAAGACCACAAGAGACAAGACTGTCGGACCGACCATAGACCTCGCACCCCTCCACCGACTTATCAGAATTTCACGCCACTTAATATTTCGCGGTCTGAAGTTCTAATGCGAATCTGCGACCGCAACTATGTTAGGTGGCCCGAGAAGATGAAGACACAAAGTAACAAGAAGAACCGAGACAAATATTGCGAGTTCCACAAGGACCACGACCATGATATGGAGAACTGTTTCGACTTGTGCAACCATATCGAAGATCTAATTAGGCGTGGTTATCTCAGCGGCTTCATAGATAGAAAGGAGAAAGTCAACCCATGAGGAACGAAGAGCGAACGGAGCTTGACAACCCCCGCCCAGAGGCCCCCCAGCTGGCGTCATCCACACGATATCAGGAGGAACCACCTCCAGAGGGGAAAACAACTCGGGATGGAAAAGATATGCTCGATTGTGCGAGATAGATGACTGAGCTCACGGGAGGAGGTGCAGCACATCTATCACCTTCATCGATGACGACCCCCGAGGGGTCCAGACGCCGCACGACGACGCATTGGTCAACACAGACAAAATGGCTAACTTTGAGTTGCAGCAGATCCTAATCGACACAGGTAGTCCTGACGACATATTGTTTGAAGATGCATTGGAAAAGTTCGGCATTGACAGAGAACAGATTACACCAGTTAGTACTCCCTTGATGGGACTTTTGGGAGAGACTCTCCAGCCCACTGGGATGATAACTCTTCCCCTCCAGATTGGAAACGGTGTTGTGATTGTGACAGCCATGGTAGACTTCTTCGTGGTGCATTGCCCCTCTTCTTACAACGTGATCCTTGACATGCCGACCCTCAACACCCTACAGGTCGTAGTCTCAACATAACACCTCGCCATGAAATTTCCAACCAAGTATGGCATAGGGGTGGCGTGCGGAGACCAGAAAACAATGCGACATTGCTATCAGTTATCCTATCGAGGGACCACATCTAGTGACCGAGACATTGATGGCGGAAGCATATGACCTGCATTACGAAGTAAAGGCACAGTGCAGCCGACTCATGGAAGACCTCGTCCAGGTCCCCCAATTTGAGGAAGATCTCGAAAGGATGGCTCAAGTTGGCTCCCTGCTAGTAGACCACCTCCGAGAGGAGCTTGTTCAACTACTGAGGAATAATGCTGATGTATTTGCTTGGTCGACAAAAGACATGCCTGGAATCGATCATAAGTTATCACACATCGGCTGGACATCGACCCCCATTACTGACCTGTGAAGCAGAAGAAGAGAAACTTCACCACTAAAAGGTGGCAAGTAATTGCTAATGAAGTACAAAAGTTGCTCGACGTCGGCTTCATTAGGGAAGTCAAATACCCCGATTGGTTGGCCAACGTAGTGATGGTGAAGAAGGCCAACAGAAAGTGGAGAATTTGCATTGACTTTTTCGACCTAAATAATGCTTGTCCTAAAGATAGCTTTCCCCTGCCAAGGATCGACCAGCTCATCGACACAACAACAGGACATGAGCTCCTAATGGAGCCTTCTCAGGCTACAACCAGATCCGGATGGACCCGGACGACCAAGAGTGAACGGCCTTTATCATGGACCGTGGCCTGTACTACTACAAGGTAATGCCCTTTGGCCTAAAAAATGTCAACGCCACTTATCAACAAAAAGACCGAAAACCACCTGGCCGACCTCCGCGAAGTCTTCGACACACTTAGAAAGTACAAGATGAGGTTAAACCCAATCAAGTGCACCTTCGGAGTTGGCTCCGGTAAGTTTCTAGGGTTTATGGTAACACAGAGAGGAATCGAAGAAAACTTGGAGAAGATAAAAGCCATTCTTGACATGCCATCCCCCCGGACCCACAAAGAATTGCAACGGCTCACCGGGAGAATAGCTGCCCTTGGCAGGTTTATGTCCAAGTCCGCGGACCGGTGCCTCCACTTTTTCAAAGCACTCAAATAGCCAAAGGACTTCCATTGAACAGAAAAGTGTGAGCAGTCTTTCTAGGAACTAAAGCAGTACCTAAGCTCGTCGCCCCTCCTGACTAAGCCGAGCCTAGGAGATAAGCAATTGCTCTACCTCTCGGCCAGGGATGAGGTTGTCAGCTCAGTATTGGTCAAAGAAGAGGAGTGGGTACAGAGGCCGATCTACTACATCAGCAAGGTCCTCAGCGTCATAGAGACCCGGTACTCTAATCTCAAAAAGTTGGATCTGGCTTTCGTCACCGCAGCTAGAAAACTCAGACCCCATTCCAGGCTCACCAGCCAACCCCTCAAGCAGGTGCTACATAGACCGGAAGTGTTGGGCCACCTAGTCAAGTGAAGTATGGAGCTGAATGAATTCGACATCGAATACGCACCCCGGCCGGCGATCAAAGCCTAGGCCTTGGCAGATTTCATCGCATAATGTGCATTTACCATGAAGGAACTGGCCCCATTGCCTCCAGCATGGACCCTCCATGTTTATGGCTCATCAAACTAGCAGGGCAGCGGTGCCGACCTTATTCTCTTTGGCCCGGACGATGAAGTGTTGGAACACGCCCTTAGGTTCGAGTTCAAAGCATCCAACAATGACGAAGTGCCGACCTTCCCTACTTGAAGTGCCTCCCCTCAGCCGAGGCAGACTACGTCCTTAGGGAAATACATGAGGGCATTTGTGGAGATCACCCTAGCATGCGCACACTAGCCCATAAGGCGCTCCGACATGAGTATTTCTGGCCGATAATGAAGCCGAATGCCACCCAGTTTTTCCGGAAGTGCAATAGTTGTCAACGTCACTCTAATCTACATCACCAGCCTGTGGCCCTTTGAGCCCGATCGTTAACCCATGGTTGTTTGCCCAATGGGGAATGGACATCCTCAGCCCCTCCCCACCGTGGTTGTGTAGAAGAAGTTTCTTCTTGTAGCAGTGGACTACTTTACGAAGTGGGTAGAAGCCGAAGCCCTGGAACGCATCACCACCCACAATGCCCTAAACTACCTTTGGAAGGGAATCATTTGCCGCTTCAGTATCTCGCACGTGCTCATCGCAGACAATGGGACACAGTTCACCGACAAGAAGTGAAGGGATGAGATATCCATCGTATGGACGCCCGAATCTTGCAGAATAGAATGGGCGAATTTCAAAAATTTCTCTCCATCCTACTAGGA
Organism: Nelumbo nucifera; assembly: GCF_055504915.1. Lineage (NCBI taxonomy): Eukaryota > Viridiplantae > Streptophyta > Magnoliopsida > Proteales > Nelumbonaceae > Nelumbo > Nelumbo nucifera. The sequence goes on along the minus strand of NC_142649.1, from coordinate 137,919,954 downwards.
ATCGTATTCCCTATTTTAGAAAAATCATATTTTTCAATGATCAATCTTGAACCAAGAACCAAACCAGATCTGAACAAAAGCAGTAGGAGAGGGATATACCTGATACGGAGAAATAGTATCTCCCAATGGAGGTGTTCACGCTCAAGGAAGGAACCAAAAACTGCTCCCACTGAAGATGGTGCAGTGCAGGATGGGGCAGAATCAGCAGCATTCTTCAAAAGAAATAGATCCTTCGCAGGAATCAGTTGGACGACACGTGAGCACTACTTCCAATCAGCCCTTTCACAAAGGACTGATATCAAGATCCAATCTTGATGACTCGCACTGAGAATAGGAGATCGAACTAGCAGATATGGCGGCGGCAGGAAGGAGGCGGCAAGAAAGAATTTAGCGCAGTGATGCTGAATTCTCTCTTTTGTGATTTCAGCTTTGAAGAGGATGTGAATATGAATGTCTTCTAAAGGCTGCCACCCCCTCCTCCTTTCAAAAGCTTAAAGGGATCAGCTCCTAATCCCATTAGGAGTTGCTGATCCAAATCATATTTGGATTAGAATTCCCTATAAGTGATAAGGGTAAACCCTTATCTTATCTGTAGATTAGATCAGATCCCACCTAATCCTATCTGAGAGGATAGGGTTAAGACCCAATTCTATCTGCTAATCTAATCTCAAAATTTGCCCCTCATTTAATTAATCAAATAAGCCCAGTTCAAAATGGGCTTTAGGCCCAATAAGGTTATGTGCTCACTTAGCCTTCAAACTGCTGCCCAGTTAGGCTTCCTTGTAAGGCGTGGGACCCAAACATTGATCTACACATCAGCCACATGGGTTCAACCCAGCCTTTGTTACAAGGCCTGGCCGAATACACTGTTATGGACAGCGTACCCCTTGAAACCCATCACATGGGCTCTATGGGCCCAACACTTACCCTAAGTGGTCCCTGGGCCAAGCCACCTTGTAACACCCAGGGACTGTGGGCAGATGCAAGATTAGCCCATCAGGTATTACCCTCAATGGCCTTACACTTAACCTCTCAGTTCATAATGATCAAACACTGTCCGACAAGAGAGGACCTCTCCCTCGGCTACAAGGAACAGTGTTGCACTCTCTACTCACATGGATCTCGGGAATTAAAACCTTTTGCAAACGTTTGGAAACCATAATATATATACTTTTATATCTCATATAAAATATATTTTGCAAAACAAATCTCAACAATTGAAATTGGTTGTCGGAAGTCTTGGTTTCCATCAGAGAGAGTGCATCCCCGATCATTACCTTTGTCTGACAAAGGGGCTGATCCTGTCACTATGATTACCCACTTAGATGAATTCTCAGATTGTCCCAACATACTCAGGTTTTGACCCCCGCTAAGGATCTCACTAATTGTCATATCAAAGATAGCCCAATCCGATACCTAGTGCAGTATCGTAATCGAGTCTAGGGGTCAGGTGTAAATTTCCAATTTTTCCTATCAATCTCCAAGGTCCAGGGAAATACTGGAAATCTGGTCCGGTTCAAAGATTCAATTAATCCTACACTGCATGTACCTCGGGTCTCACCCTGGTGGCAAATACAGGCCACCCCAACCGACTTGGCGGCACATCAGTGTCAGCCTTATCAGGATAGGTCTCCCCAGACCAACCCACTGGCTGTGAACGTTCTAAACTAACACGAGTCTCATAAGTGTCCAGTTTAAGGGTATCACATAGTAACACACCACAAGAACATGAATCAAATATGTACTTTATTCATTTACAATAAATGTCTTAAGTACATCAAACTGATTGAAGCTAAGGGCATACAAAACTGTCTAAATAGAAGTTCGAGGCCCTCTGTGCCGACTTAAGGATCGATCACCGGACTACCATAGTACACCGACCTCAGAGCAACGGGTAGACCGAGGTAACCAACCGCATCTTACTACACAGTTGGTTACCTCGGTTCGGGAACCAAAAGATCTCGGCCAACGGTAACCTCGGCCAACACAAGGCTGGGGACACCGAGGCATAGTCTGGCCAGCCAGACCTCGGCCAACGACACCTCGGTCAGTACAAGATTGGGGACGCCAAGGCATATCCCGGATGACTACACCTCGGCCAACGGTAACCTCAGTCAGCACAAGGTTGGGAACGCCGAGGCATAGCCCGGCCAGCTACACCCCGGCCAACGACACCTCAGTCAGCACAAGGTTGGGTATGCCGAGGCATAGCCCGATCAGCTACACCACGGCTAACGGTAACCTCGGTCAGCACAAGGCTGGGGACACCGAGGCATAGCCCGGCCAGCTACACCTCGACCAATGGTAACCTCGGTCAACGCAAGACAGGGGACGTCAAGGCTTAGACCGGTCGGCCATGCCTCAACCAACCATACCTTAGTCAGCACAAGACTGGGGATGCCGAGGCATAGCACGGCTGGCTATGCCTCAGCCAACCATACTTTGGTTGACTATACCTCGGCTATCGGACTAGAATCGCAAAGTGCAAAGAGGCCGCCCAAGGCACAACCGACCCCGGCCCATGCAATGGCACGGTCGACAACACTCCGACCAACAGAATCACACAAGAGGCATAGCCCAGCCCGGCACACACAACAGCCCGACCAGATGGGCCTCGGCTAGAAAATGAGGCACAAGTATAGCAACACGTGATCAAGTAAAGAAATATTAACATTTAACTAAATTGTATATTACACCATTTAAAAGCTCAGCATACCGAGCCAAAAAAAAACAAACACAGAAAATAATGAACATAGGAGGCTGTCGATCAGTCCTTGACGACAGAATCAGCAGCACCAACAACAGCTTCGGCCTCATCTTCGGCTCCCTCAGCGGACCCTTGTGGAGAATTTGGACCAAAGGCATCCCAGCCTTGTGACTAAACGGCCAACTCCGGGTGACGACAAAGTATCCTTCCTCGGAAAAGATTGGACCCAGTCGCAAAGGAAGCCTTGGCATACTCGTCCATATGCAGCTGCATCTCCTTCGATGACTTGTACTCATTGATGGCTTCCTCAATGGCCTCCTGCCTCAGCCTGTCCCACTCAGCCTTTAGTTTGGCGATCTCCTACTTCAGCTCCCGGACAAGACTAGCCTGCTCAACCAGCTGTGCCTTTAGCTCGGCCACCTCTCTCTCCAGCGCGGTCGACCACTCCCCAGCAGCCTGGAGCTCGCTCAACTGGGCCTTCTGCTGCAGATACTCGGAGTGTTCCCATTCATACGATGATCAAATATCTCAGAGAAGATCAACCTATGCGACTGCTACACAAGCATTCTGCAAATGAATATAATAAGTATACCGAAAAGAAGAGCAAAACACAAGGAATAAGAAGAAGAGGATTTACCTGGGCAGCAGATCGAAGCAACACACACTCCAAGGCTCCGTTGTCGACCTCGACTGATTCCCGAGCTATGGACATGGTCATGATTCCCCGCAATAACTACTTGAGAACCTCGAGCGTTTCTAGATTATCGTCGACGCGAACCGATCACCTCGGCACGTGTAGACTCGAGCTGCTTCCTGCCTTAGTTACTGACGCACCAGCGGGACGACGAACCCCTTCAGGGTGAACCACGACAATGTCATCCTCCTTGACCTCTCGTTGTCGAACTCTTCTTCGCCGATGAGCTGCCCTGTCTTCGGACCATGGCCGCTCTTCTACCTCGGGACAAGCCTCTGGTTGCACACTGTCTCGTTCTTGCCTTTGTCGGAGCGCCTTCATCCAACAAACAATTTCTTCCTTGCTTCCATGCTCACACCTACAACGTAGGATACCCAAGATAAGTACAAAGCAGGCAAGGTAAATTCAACTCGGTCAAACAAAAGTAAAAGGAAACAGACCGGCCACCCTTTCCATTAGCCCAGTGACCATCAGCATCTCTGAGCATGTCTAAATGATAACGTCGATTTTGTGGTTCATGCTCAGGGCCGACCTCTCATCCTAAGTAAGTGCCGACCATTGGGACTGCGGCAGAGATGTCCTAGGCTCCCGCAGCTTGGCAGGAAAAGGGAGACCCCCGGTGATTCACACAAAGAAGAATGACTCCTTCCAATGTTTCACAGAAGAAGGAGCCCCGACCAACGACCAAATGTTCTACTGGGTGGGGAGGTAATAGTACCTCTGCTGGTGGTGTTTCAGTTGAAGTATAAAGCTCACCATCCCCATGGTTAGTTCGATATCATAGACGACACAATAGAACATAAGGCCAAGCAAAAATCTAAAGGAGTTCAGCATCAGCTACACCGACAACACCCTGTACCAGTTTAGCACCTCGACGAACCCCTCACTCAATGAGAACCTCAGCCCAACCTCCAAGTTGTGCTCATAAACACACAGCTGACTGGGCTAAGCATCAGTGGCCATTTCTCCGGGCAGTAGACACCTCATTTGGTATTCCGCGGGAATGGCATATGTAGCTCAGATCTGAGCCATATCCCCGGGCGTCAAGGCATCGGGCGTGGTACCGAACCGATGACCTGTCCGAAGAGGAAGCTCTGTCTCCATCCCAGAGGGACCAGCCTCGACTTCCTCAATTTCAGCAGCCACGAAGTTTCTCAGCTCAGGCTCGTAGGTCAAGCCGCGAGAAGAGCTGGAACCAGAACTAGTAGAGGGCCTGGATGAGGAAGAGGACCGACAAGATGAAGAGGGCATACCGGGCAATTTGCGGAGCTGAAGAACGAAATCTATTGAGCTATCTGTCGAGCAATCCGTCGAGCTGTCTACCGAGCTATCTGCCGAACTGTGTGACCGACGAATCTGCCGAGCAGTGGATGCCAAACTCTCTTGCAAGCGATACTGAGGATAGGGAGGGGCACTCCCCCTCTTCCCTTTTATAACTATCAGGGGTACAAACCTAGGAGAGATCAACGGTGCAGGTGAAGCATCCATGACAATGCCTTGGAAGGCCAATTGACGCGACCAATAACGTATGACAGGAAGCCTCAGAAACCAAAGCGGCACCCTTGGCAGACAGTGGTTGCGCCCATTAATTGCGCTAGTTCAACTACTGTACCGGTCCAGCCTTCGACACAAATCCTTGAACTAGGCGGCTTACGGCCACAAGGCCGCGTAGTAGTCTGGCCGAGCACTCCCCCTCATCGACAGCAGAATTGGGGGAGTGGTTTGGGAACCGAAATTTTGGTTCTTATTTAAGTTCTATAGCCGACGATCGGAGGACTCTTTGGCAATGACCAACACGGCGTGGACGATACGCATGCTCAGAAGTTCCTCAGTTGGGCAACGAACCTAGGAAACCTCGTCCCTCGGCTTCGGAACTAGGGGAGTGGTGTTGGAGGCATGGCTGAGTTGACCATGAGGCCCCTGGCCATCTATCACAGCTCGGCCATGTCGGCACAATCCGGTCGGACTACGGCATTGACGTGATCCCGCCGACCACATTAGCTATGCCCCACAGATAGGGATGGGAAGACAACTCCGCCGAGGAGTAGGACTCTGCCCCCTGTAACCTCCGCCGAGGAGTAGGACTCAGGTCAGGATATGGACCCTCTGGCTATAAAAAGGTACTCCGTGCTCGTGGTAAGAGACTTTTGACTTCGAACACCCACACTACTAATTAGCCCGGACCAGCATCCCTATTGCTCGGCCCGGCCATCCACCACCTCCTACTAAATTGAGCATCAGAGTACTTACTCGGGGGTAATTCCTCTGGCCTCTGACTTCTTCCTTGATCGCAGATGTTGAAGTGCGGCATCGTCCTTGGAGCTCGGCCTCGGCCTACCAGCAAGGACTATCTGATTGCCCTCCTCGATTCGTGCACTACCTTGGATTGAACAACATCACTTACTAATTCAGTTATGAAGAATAACGTTTTTTTGTTTTCTCTATTTTCAATTTTTCATCTGGGTGGTGGAGGAAAATGGCAGAAGTTGGCGTTGGATTTTCAACCAATTTGAATAAGTGGGTTGTGAAAAATCAGAGACCAAACCAGCCCTCCACAAAATTGCCCCCCACAACATCTCACGACATATTCCCGTCATTTATTGGAAATATTTTCCGATGATGACATCATCATTTCTAAGATTATCATCGGAAGATGTTTGTAATACACGACAGGAATGTATTATGAGACGTTATTGGGGCTTATTTGAACTTGAATGATGAAGTTTTACGTTAATAATAAATTCATAGGTCTCACAACGGTGTGAGCCCTATATATTTTATTATTCACATAGAATTTCATAACTACTGAACAACAAAAGTGTTCAACTAAACTTACTCGTTTTCGACAGGGTCAGATTAGACTCAGGGCAGAAGAGTTTCCCACTACTACTATCAGCTTTGGTCGGCTGATGGCCAAAGACGCGCTACCACGAGTTTGCCAACCGATGCTCTCCAGACGACACGTTTGAATTGAAGCTTTTCCACGAAGTGTTAAACTTTCTGTCGCTCTGACGCATACGTAACGGATTACGGATAACGAGGAAGTTTTAACCTGCACAAGTTTAATATATGTTTGGGATTGATGCTTTAGATACATTATCGTTTTTTGAAAAAACAGTGCTAATGTCTGAATTGGAAATATCGTTTTCTGAAAAAATGATGTGTTTTTTGTTTGAAAATATTGATGTTAGGTAAGATGTTGCTTGAAACAATAACAATGTTTATCATTTGATATCAATGTTTCAAGAAACATTTTTAATACTGGTACCTATTATCTAATGCCACGTTATATCTCTGTTGACGGTATGTATCACCGTTTTCTGAAAACAGAGTTGAGATTTTTGCTGAATTTCAATTTAGTACAGATTCAGTGTGATGTGGTTATTTATACTCGTCAAAAACAAGTGCAGCAGATTCCACGAGCTGATATGTGATATTCATCCTATATCCAACAATTCTGATACGAAAACCAAAGCTTGTGACACGTTATTACAAATTTACGCCGATATAAGCAACATGAAATATTGTGGTCAACGAGGATAATTAACAAACCGGATTTTCTGCCCATTACTCTCTAATCACACCCTATCGGCCTTGAATTGCAATTGTGAGATGTGCGACTGTCAATATTTATTTAATTATCTGGATTCAATCTAATTAAGTGCATTGCTGATTTGATCAAATGACAGCTTCGTTGTAATCGGATTAAACCAAATTCACTTCAATTTAATCCAATTAAAACGTATTATACCAACTTGGATTTAGTATCATCATTGGTCTAATCTCAATTTGTAGGGTTAGCTAGTTAGGGTTTTAGACTCCGGATTGCTTCTAGAGTTGGATTTCAGTACAAATTTAGAATTCAAGATGGCTGGTTCAGATACGCCCGTTGGAGTAGCCATGGGCTCAAAGCCGTGAAGCATGTTTCCACCTTGAATTGGATGAAGCTAGGTCAGGTGGGATCACATTAATCCATCAAATACCTCTCCTCTCGTATGATTGTAATCTAGAGTCAATAATAACTAGGGTCCCGTTTGGTTCGCGGGAATATAGGGGTTTGGAATGAGAATATGGAATTGGAATCCCATTCTTATTCCTGATGGAATTCTATTTCAGTTGATTCCAATTTTTATTTTGATTCAAGTCTAAATCAAACAGATTATGAGAATAGACCATTCCAATTTCAATCCCGATTTTGATTCTAACTACAATCCAAACAAACCCTAGAATTTAGAGAATTCATATTTACTCCTCAAAAACTGCTTTTTACACCCATGACTCACCTCACATTAAGGCATTGCATCTGTGCATTAGATATATTTTCATTCATGGGAGATGTTCTCAATGCATGGCTGGAAGTGCTGTGAGGTGGGTACATGTGAAGAGCAAATCTAAATTCAAATTCATAATGAAATCCGATGGCATGATTTCATTAAATACGTATTTGTTAGAAATATTGTCCAAATTTGAGTAGTTACATCTTCACTATTGGATTTTTTTTATCTCAATTTATAGTACATAAATGAAAATATAATTAAAATTGAGGAGTTTATCTTATCATGGAAGTTTGTTTAGTTAAGAAACGATTTTAAATAACTAAAATTTCATCCATCTCCAGATCTAAGAACATTGTTGGAATTTCAAATTAATATTTATCTTTTCTCATTATACTTTTATTTTATTAATATTGACACTCCAGTATTACTTTCTAAAATCTCAAAACTTCAGATGAAATGAAGTTTAGCTTATCTCATTATTTTTGTTATTTTTTTAAAATGTCGGCTCGGCACTGCCCACAATACAACCTCTATCCAAGCCTAACGCTATGAACTTAGCCTAAGCTAAAGTCCAGACCCAACCGAAAGTAAAGCCTGATCTATTCAATTTAGGCCGAGTTCACACTGAATTTTTCTGCGTATATCAATATATGTATATAGTCAAGCATTCGTTGAATTAGGATTGGAATACGGTGAAGTTAGACTTGTGCTACGTAATGATAGGCCTAGGTCCAACCCAAAATATATTAAAAAAGAAAAAAGGAAAGCCCAAAGTTTTGAACTCAAGTATAGTTTGATAACTAAAAATATATTAAAAATCTAAGTGCAACCCATATAAAATTGCAGGTTGAGTACCCAAATTATACTCTTAGTTGAGCTTATTCCATGATTTCTTCTCTTTATATCTTTAACGAATGTCCAGATTTCTTAAATTTAAGAATTAGTATAAGTTTATTAAATTTAATTATATACGGGAATAAAGTTATGATGCTTTAAGAATACCATGTTTATGTTACATTAGGAAGTCTTGGCCTTTTGTTTGGTTGGCTTAAGTGTTAGACCACCCGACGCCTCAACCCAACCCAATTAAGGGTTCAGGTTAGGTTCGGAGTTTAACCCCACTCTAACTCCTTAAGTTGCACTTGGTTCCAACCTAGGTTTTTAAAATGAACTTACAAATAGAATTGCTTTGACCATTGGTTTCTAGGTTCAACTGTTTAGGTCAAATAATTCAAATAGTTGAATTGATTTTAGTCTTTTCATTTAGGGATGGTAATTTTGTGGGAATTTTCGGGTATTCGACCTGTTCCGACTCTAATAGGATCCGTTTATCAAAACCCTATAGGGTGTGGGACGAGTTTGGATTTTGACTTTAGAGGATCCAATACCTGATACCCGGGATGCATAAATATAAACATATTATATTATATATCATGCACAAATTTATAAATTTTAAGAACTAAGATAATTATTCTATTATTAATATTTTATTTGTATAAATTTCTTGGGATTAAAATCATCATTTGATGTAAATTTGGATTTGATAGATTCTTTATTTCATTTAATTATAAAATGCTAATTTTAAATATTATTTCTCTTAATTTTTAGTTGGAATTGTTAATCATATATATGTATTGATTGTTTTGGTGATTACAAAAGTTAATAAAATTTATTTTATTTCATTAAATAACATAAAAGACAAAATGGCTTAGTGGCTTAAAGTAATGCTAAGAGATTTTGTATTACCATTAATTGATTTGGGCTCAAGTCACACTATTAGCATTAAGAAACTTTTTTTAGTAGAAAACCTTTGTTCAAGGAGTTTAACGGGTTTTGAATCAGGGATACACAGGCAAGTTCGGGAATGGGTATGGCAATTTGCGCGGGTACTCTTGCCATGGCTAAGAAATAAAGGAGGTGATGATCACCTATGATGGCAAAATGATTTAAGATCTCTTTTCTCTCTCCCATCCCCATCATGGACAAGGTTTTCCCCATCTTCTCGGGTCCCCACTCCCCATCATTTTTATAATATTAAACTATTTTTTTTTATTTCCACTTTGTTTCATTTTTAAATAATATAGTTACAATTTACAATCTTATCAAAATAGATCTAAATCTAACGGCTTTCAAATATATTCAAATACATTCAAACATATGTATTTAACCATATTTCTTGCATCATCCCCACCAATGGAGACGAAAATTTCCCAATGCCTACAGAAAATCATCTCCATCCCCACCTCATTTGGGGTGAATCTCCATGAAAATAGGAAAATGGAAAAAATTGCCATTTATACATGAACCGGGTCGATACTAGGGGTGGATTACAAATTATACTACCCTGTACCTTAGGGGTAATGGCAATTTAGCAATTTCCCCGTGAACTTTTACATTTTGACAAAGACTCCCTTTTTCACTTGTTAAGTTGAGTAAGAAAAAGAAATTAATTTACCAAAATACCCACTCAAGAAATTTATATAAAACAAAATTTGCAACAAAAATCCAAAAGGTAATTTGTAACAAGTGGAAATTGAAAAAAGAAACTAAAAAATCAATAAAAAAAAGGTAATTTGAAGATTTAAAAATAATGAAAGTTTAAATAATCACGTAAGAATCTTTATAAAGTTAATTGACATAATTCGAATCAAATGGTTCGTTGTTAGAATATGAAAATTCAGGAGATCTTTGTGAAAAATGAAAGTTGAGGGTGTAATGCCATTTCCCGAATATTGTAATTTACCCTAAAACTATCATAATAAAGAAAAATTGATTATGATATGATTTCATAATCAGTAACCTAAATTGATAACAAGGAAAACAACCACACAGAAGTACCACCTCGCCCAACTTAACCAAAAAAAAAAAAACACCTTGCCTGAAGGGAAATTCCCCTCAGAAAATTTTATTAGATTTTTGAATGTTTTGTCCCAATTCCCAAACCCCATCTATGCTACATTAATCCGGTATCTTACTATTCACAAATTCATAAAAATTTATGCAATGGAGGAATCAATAAAACCCCTAAAATATTTCGTCCTTTCGTTGTCATCGTACAAGGATTCTGTGGACAATTGGATGACTGGTTACTTGTGCTATTTGTCTACCGGTTTCTCCCAACCTGCGATAAATCATGATTTATAAAGTACACGTGGCATATGTGAAGTTTGTCGTGCAAACATTTATGATAGTATTATCAAAAAAAGTAGACTAAAAGCAGCACAAGAAGCTTGCATGATCGTCAAAAAGTAAGGCCTTTGGTGTGGTCCCCACCATTGGCTACGGCTGTTTGGTTGACGCGTCAGTTCAATTTGTCAAGGACCAAAACTCAGAGATTATTATCAATTACCTTGTTAACATACGTGAAGCTTAATTTTACAGGTGGCGGGAAACATGTCAGCGACCTCATATCCGTGGATGGCTATCGAGGGATGGCCGGAATACATCTGTCGGGATCCCAGAAACCGTCGACTTTCAAACGCTGTCTTCCATACCTCGATTCAGAAAACAGTCAAACACCCTGATTCAGAACTCAGAAGATACAAAGTCACTTTCTTTTTAAATGGATCCTCCGATTAATCATGGACTATTAGTCTAGAAGAAAGGAAAATGCTAAAAGAAAAGGAGGAAAAATTGTAACAGGCTGAGCTCCATATTTTTTATATAAGTAGACTGCATTCAACCTTATAAAAAAGTTGCAGATATTTGTGAGCGTGACGATATTATATCTATTGGGTAAGTAGACTGCATTCAACCTTATAAAAAAGTTGCAGATATTTTTTGGCAATTTTTACGCCTTTGAATTTCTTATTGGATAAGTAACAGAGATCCGTGTTTATCCATTTGACGTTGATTGAATTTATTAATATTATTTTCTTGATAATTTGTTTGTTAGGATAAAAGAAAGCCAGATGTTCAATAATGCAGCTTCCCGCAAAAACAAGGGGAGGGGATCGTATTTCTTGATACAGTAAGCTTTATAAAAATGGCAGCGAATTCTTTTTATAAAAATATCAATACCAGAGACAAACCAACTGATTAAAAAAGCGAGGAAATAAAAGAGAGAGAGAGAGAGAGAACACTTTGATTATCAAATTATAATAATCAAGCTTCTCCTCATCCACAACACTTGTAAATTACATGAATTCGTTAACGTCCAGGATATCAGGGATCTCGAAGTTCAACATGTTGCTGCAGTAGCTATCCCTCTCATCTTCGGTGCTGCTGTTGATGTACGTTGAGGATGAATTCAAGGGCGTCGTGCTCGACGAAGGTGTCGATAGAACTGAAGCAAAGCCAAAGTTCTGGTTGTTTATGTTGCTGGGGTGGAAATTCGAGTTTTCCAACAGTGGGTCGACGAAGGGTTGGTTATTATCGGAGCCGAAATAGTCATAATTTGGCATAGGAACTAAATTTTCGGACAAAGCAGAAGGCATTACATTGTCTTGCCACGCATTACACTGGGATTCCTGGCAACCGAAACTGGTATAGTTTGATGGAAACTGCTCCGCATTGGTTTGCAATAGTTGGGTTTTATTTAGACATGGAACACTAGGAGCACTTGACGTGGTGCAAGACGGAATTTCTTGAACTGGATCAGTTTGGAGTTGGTTAGGAGGGAAAGAAGCGAACTGGTTTTGGACTTGGGGATTGCAGAGTTGATTCTCTTGAGGATTTTGTAGGAGAAACTCGGGATTTTCGCGTTGGGATGATAAGAGAGTGGTAGCTAGCCTCAGGAGCTCAGGATTATTAACGAGAGGCTTGATGCCTATCAGTTTTGAAACGTCCAGCTGAGCCTGAGATGAGTTGTAAATAGGTGAGTTGAGAATTGAGGATAGGTCGAGGAGATCAAGGCGGGGACTATGAGTTACAGGATCGATTCCCATTCGGAGGAGCCTCTTTCTAATGTGGGTGTTCCAGTAGTTCTTGATTTCATTATCAGTCCTCCCGGGCAAACGAGCAGCAATGGCAGACCACCTAGATTAATTAAGAAAATGAGAGGATGAATGTAAGAAAGATGGAATTTTAATTATAAGACGAAAATGGAAAGCTGTATTAAATTAAAGTAGTAGCTTTTGAATGCAAAGAAATTAAAGCAGTATAGAATAGTGAAGAGAAGTGTTGTGTTGCCTACTTGTTTCCCAAAATACTGTGAAGTTGGATTATAATCTCTTCCTCTTCGAATGAGAAGCGCCCTCTCTTGATATCGGGTCTCAAATAGTTGGTCCACCGAAGACGGCAGCTCTTTCCACACCTCTGAAGCCCTGTAAATCCAATCCAGAAAGAAATTAAAAGAGAAGACTCGTTTCTTTAAGTTCAATCTCACCAATGAAAATTAGACCACTAAGAGTTATGATTATTCATTCAAAAGGAAGCATTATATACTATACCAGCATTCTTCGGTAGGGTTCGCCAACTCCCATGTCCATGTTTCTGGATATAATCAATTAACTTTTGATCCTCCTCGGGCGTCCATGGCCCCTTTTTTAATCCATCTTTGTCACAGCAAGGAGCTCTTCCCATGGTGTCCAAAGCTTATCTTTAGCAGAAACCCTTTAAGGTCGATACTTTGTAGAGAGAGAGAGAGAGAAGCAGGTGGGATCAGAATTGGAAAGGAGAGACAAATGAGAGAGTAGATGGAGCTCTGTAGCACAAAGTAGTGCAGGTGGTGGTCGCATAGGACCTGTGTGTATAAATAGGTGGAATGGGTAAGAGAGAGGAGAAGTCAAAGGGATTCGGTGCCGGCCTTTGTAATCACACGACGCGACGTGTCTCTCGTTTGAAAAATAAATCTCTTATTTTTTGAATGTAAATATCGTGATTAACCCCCCCCCCCCCTCTTTCCCTTATCACACTTTCAAACCCATCTCTTTCTTTCCTCTTTCTGGATTCCTGTTTTGCTGTCACCAACAAGATTTTGCCACGTAGAGGTCCCCAGTGACGCTTACGATGACCACATCTTTCATTTACAGGGACTACGTCACGGTTTCTCCTGCATGCAATAAGCAATATCTAATATGCTGGGCCTCCAAGCAGCCGAATCCACCTGGGAACACTTCTGAATCGATTTCCTTGAACCCTTTCCTTTCTGGTGAGTGTTAAATTACGCTTATTTATTCATGACTTCACAGCATTAAATTCATTTTGATAATAATAGAGTTCGGTGTTTGCCGAAATATTTGAGCAATAAATGAGCCAAAAGAAGTCATACAATAAATAATAGTTGTTGAGATAGCGTAGATGAGAATTCTCCTTTTTTTTTTTACTTAGTGAACATGTTATTAATAATAAAAAACGGTAAAATACATAAATCTCCCCTCAAGTTTCTGACAATCATAAAATCTTCCATAGTTTCATTTTAGCAAAAATTTTCCTCTTTATTTTTTACAAAATTAACAAATACTTTCCTTCTGTCAATAACCAAGACTGAAAACGTTAAAGAGATGATCATTTTTTTCAAAATACCTATTTTATCCTTTTTCGAGCACTGTTCATCTTCTTCCCCGTTCGAACCTAGAAGCAGAGGCAACGGCGGCACCCCTCTAAATCCGATCTCTTCCTCCTCTCATCTTCTTCGACTTCTTGTTCTTCCCCTTTTTCCCTTTCTCTGTCCCATGGTTGTAGCGGCAGATTCAAACTCAGCATTGATCTGCCTTCTCCTACCATCTTTCTCCCCCATTTGCGCTCCCTCTCTTTCTTCTTCATCTCTTTTGTTCTTCTTGTTCCTCCTTTCCCTATCGGCGTCCATTTTCGGATCGCTTTCCACCACTATTCTCTGATCATCACCATAGCCGCATCCATGATAAACTAAACTTTAAATCTTGCATCTTCAACAACCTGAACTATAGAGCAAGCAAAGAAAAATAAAAAACAGAACTAAAACCAAATCGTTAATGGCATTTGACCAAGGAAACAAACTCTCAAAGATAAAACGAAAAGAGAGAAAATAAATAAATAAATTGATGTAATTGTTTCTGGTCACGTATCAATTTTTTCGTGATGTATCAAATTTTTTGGCTAAGTACCTTGTCAGTGACATATGCTCCCAAGTGGTCTGTGACTTAGAGGCTGAAGTGGAGCTCCCTAGTGGTGAGTTGTCTGGTGGCGAGCTACCTAGTGGCGAACTGCCTGGTGGTGAACTGCCTAGTGGCGAACTACCTTGATGAGCTGCTTGGTGGTGAGCTATCTGGTGGCGAACTGCCTGGTGGTGAGCTACCTTGATGAGTTGCTTGGTGGTGAGATGCCTAGGGGCGAGCTGCTCGGTGGCGAGCTACCTAGTGGCAAACTACCTTGATGAGCTGCTTGGTGGTGAGCTACCTTGATGAGCTGCTTGGTGTCGAGCTGCCTAGGGGCGAGCTGCCTAGTGGCGAGCTACCTAGTGGTGAACTGTCTGGTAGCGAACTACCTTGATG
The DNA here is from genome assembly GCF_055504915.1 of Nelumbo nucifera. Taxonomy (NCBI): domain Eukaryota; kingdom Viridiplantae; phylum Streptophyta; class Magnoliopsida; order Proteales; family Nelumbonaceae; genus Nelumbo; species Nelumbo nucifera. The sequence goes on along the minus strand of NC_142649.1, from coordinate 137,904,864 downwards.
AGCTGCTTGGTGGTGAGCTATCTAGTGGCGAACTGCCTGGTGGTGAGCTACTTTGATGAGTTGCTTGGTGTCGAGCTGCCTAGGGCGAGCTGCCTGGTGGCGAGCTGCCTGGTGGCGAGCTACCTAGTTGACTGTGAGCTAAAAATCACAAAGTATGAGAGCCAGAATTTGCTTAATTGCTTGCCCGCTTCTTGCCATTAGGGTTGGTGCCTTTATATAGGCATTGTTTGGCATGGGCTTCACGCACCACATCCGAGATTTCTACGAGGTCGTCTAAGTGGTTCGAGATTCTTGGAGGTAACTGCCATGCATGTTGACCACCCTCCAGATTGTTTGGCACGTGGGCCAACTTCCAAGGATTGTGGGAGTGTTAGGATATGCATGCCAAATTTGTCAGTGAGCACGTGTCGCAGATCGCTAGGTCGGCGCCTGTGCTAGGCTGTCAGCTCGTGCCAGGGCCAGGTCGCGCTTGTGTCAGGCTGCCAGCTCATGCATGTGCCAGGCTGCCAGCTCGTGCATGTGCTAGGCTACCAGCTCGTGCCTGTGCCAGGCTACCGGCTCGCGCTTGTGCCAGGCTGCCAGCTCGCGCCTGTGCCAGGCTGCCAGCTCGTTCTTGTGCCAAGTTGCCAGCTCGTGCCTGTGCTAGGCTACCAGCTCGTGCCTGTGCCAGGCTGCCAGCTCGTGCTAGGGCCAAGTCGCGCTTGTGCCAGGTTGCCAACTCGTGCTTGTGCCAGGCTGCTAGGTCGCGCCCAGGCCAGGCCGCCAGGTCGCGCCTGTGCCAGGCCGCCAAGTGGGACACCATCAACTTGGCTAAGGCAAGTTGTTGCCAAAGTGGTTCTGGGTGTCACCTAGTTGTTCTGAGGTGCCATGTGTCACAATATCATTGGAGGGCCAAATCCGCCCTCATCATAAATGATCTAGCACACAAGAACAGGCAAGAATGTTCAAATCGGACTGGGTTGAGAGTAAGATCTATGGGAGAGAATCTGATGGAACCTACTCCATAGATCTTCTCCCCAACCTCAAATCCTTCCTGTCAAAGAAAATATAGAGAAGATCCAGTTCAGTGTAAGTACCTTAGTAATGTCCTAGCCAATGGTTTGATGCTGCCAACGGGAATTCTAGTGAGTTTGATGTGTTCAATAATCGAGAAAGAGGGTACAGAAGGGTGGAACGATCGAATTTGCTCCCACCTACAAACTTGAACGAATGGACAACGACCTCCAGGTGCTTGACTCACGATAGTGTTCAATTGAAGGAATATCGTTCACGGAGCGGGGAAGTTGGATGGTTGCAAAACCGGATGACGATGGTGCGATTTCACCTCTGTTAGTTTTCCCCCATAACTGGTACAAGCTCAGAGATGCGAAGGAGATTTGAAAATACCGCCGCCTAAGGGAAAAAGACGCCAATGGTTCATAGGGATGAATTTAGATCTACCACTGCTCGAGAGGAAGAAAACGATCAATAGTTCCTTTAATTCTGCTACCGCTGTCACCGTTGCTCCGCTCGGTCTCAAATGGAAGGCGATGAACAAGGGGAATTTCCAACTGACTAGAAGAAGAAGAATAAAATGAGAGAAAGGGAGAGAGGGAGGAAGGGAGAGGCTGAGAGGGGGTGCCGCCGCTGCTGCTCTACTTCTGGGTTCGAATAGGGAGGGGGAGAAATAGTGCCTTTTCGATTGATTTACTTTGAGGGGGAGAGGGGCAATAGGAAAGAGAGATTGAGAGGGAGAGAATGGCAGAAAGGGAGAGGTTTCACATTAAACACCACCTCTGCAAAAAACAGGGGCGATGGAAGGGGACAATGCCAGAAGAAGAAGTAGAGGAAGAAGAAGAAAAGAAGGAGAAGAAGAAGATGAATGGAAAAAAAAAAAACAAGAAGCCGAAGAAGATGGGAGAAGAGGAAGTGATCGGATTTAGAGGGGTGCCATCGCTGCCTTTGCTTCTGGGTTCAAACGGGGAAGAAGATGAACAATGTTCGAGAAAGGGTAAAATAGATATTTTCTAAAAAATCATTTCTTTAACGTTTTCCATTTTGATCATTGACAAAAGGGATGTATTTGTTAATTCTGCCAAAAATAAAGGGGAGGTTTTTATTAAAATGAAATCATAGGGGAGGTTTTTGTATTTTACCCATAATAATGGTTTTTGATTAGTCCTAAGTTCTCTACGTAATAATTTTTAAATAATTTCTCCTTTTTCTGCACTTAAACTCTAATCTCTAGGTTAACCCAGAGAATTAATACAGGGATTAATTAATGAGAAGGTTGCTTCTACTGAGGTTAAAAAGTCAAAAGTCTATGACATAGGGTGGGTATTATCATACCAAATTCAGAAATTCAAAGCAGGGCTTGATTTAGCATGAACCCAATTTATGGTGTGATAGAACTTAGAAGTGGCCAGTGGGATGAATGAGGGAAAGGCAATGGCAGTCATGAATGAGGAGGTGGTGTAAGAAAAGAACAAGTGAATTATGAGGTGGTTAGGGTCCTAGAGTTGGTACCATTTCTCTGGCTATAGAGCTTCTTTCAGGGTAGTGGTCCCATAAGGTGGACGACGGTCCCAATTCATGATACCAAGGCCCAGAAAACGTATGCTATTGGGCATCTTGGGTGAGAGACCGTGAACAGTGATAATAACCCAAGAATATGTGGTCTGGGGGCAGCACCATAGATTTTCTTGTATCATATTAACTCATCTTTCTGGTGAAAGTGAAGACCTCGATCGTTCCTTTTCTTTCTATATCATGAGAAAGTCAACAGTGGCTAGATATTGGCAGCTGTAAAAAAGGTGGGGGGGTGGGGGGTGGGGAGGGGAGGGGGATTCATATGGGAATTGAAAACTGTGTAGTCCCTTGATGATTGATGGGTAGTCGTTTTGGGTTTTCTTTTGTTTCTCTTTAGAACTAAAATTACAGAAACCTATTGAATTGAAACAAACAAAATTCACACATACACAACTGGTAAAGCAACTTTAGCTTCATTCTGCTACCTAATTCCCCCAAGACTGGAGCTTTTAATTTCTCTCATATAAAACCATAATTCAACCCTCAATTAAGATTAATGCCCACGTCTCACAGCTTTTACCCTATTCAAGTGCTAATACATTCTATCTGCATCAATCAGGGCAGCGTCTTAATTAATACTATATACACAATCAATAATTGAAATCTGCTGTAGTTTCAATCTCATAATCCAGGGTGTCTTAGACCTCCAAAAACTCCAGCGCAGGAAGCCTTCTTTTTAATTAAAAGATTTCTCTGTCGAGACAGAGACCTTCATGAATCAACATTTCCAACCCAACGGCGAGAAGATAGGATCTCCTAGGCCCTAGCTTGTCCCCCCTAAGAGATGTTAGGTCGCACACTACAATTGGTCCCTCTAATAAAATTCTTTTAATATGCCCAAAGAAACACCTGATTGGACCACCATATCTATCCTACCTGATCATCAACTATGGTCCTAGCTACTAGCCTCCACTCCTACCCAGCCTTCAGTTCATTATATACAGTTATTCTTAAGGTCCACCAATTTTCCATCCCTTGAGTTTGGTGCCCAATCCAACATCAACATGGGGAGATATTAGAAGCATGACAACGAAAATAATTAAGGTGCTGTTTGGTTCGTAGAAATAGGGGTCTAGAGTCGGAATTGGAACGGGTTATTCCAATTCTAATTGTTAAATTGGGCAGAATCAGAATTTCATTTTCATTTCTGTTGGAATGACATTTGCTGCCCCTTCCTTGAAAATGGAATCTCATTCCTGCTGATTTTATTTTCTATTCTTATTCTTGTCTGAACCAAACAGATTATGGGAATAAGTCATTCCGATTTCGATTCTAATTCTGACTACGAACCAAACAGACTCTAAGTATATAATCCGCAATATACTGTTTAATTATTTATTTATTTATTGCTAATTAATCATCTCTGATAAAGAACCAGCCGATTAATTAATGCATGCAACTCTTGCAGTTCAGTCTCCAAGAGTTGCATGTAAAAACTCGTTATTTGCTAGTTGCTAATATTCCACCATTGTTATAAACAACAAAGCATTATATTGCATTCAAGGTCGATCTAGCTCCCCAGCCTCCCCTCCCTTTTTGAATCGGGTCGGCCAACTCTTACTCTTGGTCCCCACACCCCAATCCCCACCCCATGGAATTTGTGCTCCTATACGTCATTCATCGGACTCGATATCAAATATATATGTATTAATAAGAAACACGTGATATTAATAATGGGCAGAAAAAAAGATAAAGGAGATTAGTGGTCCACTTTATGTAGTTTTGTGTGTGTGCGTTGAAGCCTCTGCATGGCGCAGCAGCGCATGTTATTGCTCAAAAAGGAAATTTTGATGTTATAGAACAAACTGGGCTTTGTTCGTTTGTTTGTTTTTATCGTCAATATAATATAATATGTTGATTACCAGTTTATCACCCCCTCCCCCCAGTATTCTATACAGTATTAAATAGGCCATCTTCTTTCTCTCATAGTCATAGCCTCACTCACGTTTGTTTATTTATTTATTTAACTAATCTAATGAATAATGACTTGAAACATCAGCAAATAGAATACGTGTCCCTAGTTGAAGCGCTCATTCCTGGGCTGGGGCCCATCGCAGCTCGAATCCTTTCTCTCATTTCTTGTACTTCTTCTACTTTTTTGTTTTTTTTTTTTTTTACTTAAACAAAGAAAATCAAGATTATTGAATGACATTCAAAATCATGCCTTTGTCTCATCAACCTCTATCTAACAATAATGAACTGCTAAAATATTATTTTAATCATCTGCTGGGATTTGGCATACACACACTATATAAAACAATAAAAATAAGTAATTAAAAAAGGTTAAGTGTCAAATGCAAATAATTATTTATTTTTTACATAAACACTTTCAAACATGGCTTTAAAGAAGAAAGGCTTATTACCTGTCATGAGCTGCCTACGCATGCAGATTGAGTCACAAGTATGGCTGCAACTTTTACAATTGGAAGTTGGAAGTCTCAGGTTGCAAATTTGCCAAATTTTGAATGGGCACGGCCCACGAGCCCAAGCCCGACGTTGTGTAGATTAGCCATATTTTGTTTATGTTTACCGTAGCTAGTAGAGGTGTTCACGGTTCGGTTAATTGAATCATGATACTTTTTTGTAAATTGAATCGGTGGTACCGGTTTTTTTTAATTCTCCAAATCAAAACTGAACCGGTATCACCAGTTTATTGGTCTATCGGTTTTGATTTTTGACCAGTTCAATTCTTCGGTTTTTCAGTTTTTTATATTTATATATTATACAAATATATGTATAATATTATATAATAAATAATAAATGATATATAATATATTATAAATATTTGAAAAATATATAATATATTTATAAATAGATCATTATAAATATAATATAAGTATATATTTATATATAATACATAGAAAATATGTGACATATATTAAGAATATATATATAAATATATACCGGTCGGTTTGATTAACTGTCGGTTTTTTATAGGTTAACCGAAAACTGAACCGATCCTTTGGTTTTTCAAAAATCCCGAACCAAAATCGAATCGATCGATTCGGTTAATTGCATTTTGCGATTCAATTTTCTCAGTTCGGTTCAATTTTTCGGTTTTTTATGGACACCCATAATAGCTAGGGGTGTCTATTAAATATTTGAATCTTCAGCTGGTTATATTATAATTTGAATAGTTATTTTTTATGATGGGCGTATTTGTATGAAGAATTTACATAATAAATGATTTATTAATTATTGATACGAGATTATCCAAGAATATCAGTGGGTATAGATAATTGTTACTATTTCATGCCTATCAATGCACATTTATTTAAACTATGTAGTCATAAATACAAGGACTCCACCGCAAACAATTACTTATAATTTTGTCAAGGAAAAGATTGTTACTATAATTAGGTATAATCCGAGACGCTAATCAAGCAGTAGATTGGCTCATTCAGGAAGCTCTTGTAGATTCGTTTTCTTCTTTATGTTTGTTTCTTCAAAGTCTTCCTAGTTCCCTAGCTTAATTATATTTGTGCTAGTGACTTTAGGTATAAACCGACTTTTTAATGCAACCCACATCTTACGCGTGGCATGCGTGTTTCATTTCATATTCATTTAATAGCGCCAGTTATTATAATGTTAGGAACTAAGAAGGTGACTGATGAAGTGTTATAAGGCATCTCAGCTTTTCACTACCCACGGTGTGTATGTGCTGAATGGTCATCTGAAATAATAAGGTCAAGGTACCAAGAAGAAAACTCAGAAATGTCTGGTTCCTGTCAATGTCAAACCGAAATTCTATAATTAGTTGGCCAAAAAATATGAACTTTCAAGTTTCAAAAACACAAATAATTTGCTCAATCAATTCAGTCTGAGTTAAAAAATAACTCAAACACAAAATCAAAATGAGAGCTCTGATTTTGATTTTGATTTTGAGAGAGAGATGTAGGATTAAATTACCAAACTGGAAATGAAATCCAACACTCATGCCTTGATTTCTTTGCAATTTCCACTCCATTATCGACGCAGTCACATCTCCGCCTCACGCCCTACAGTACATCCCTGCTGTGTATTGAAAACATCTCCCCATGATATACCAGAATTGATGATATCATCATTGAGAGATATTCCCAATACACGGCAGGAACATGCTATGGGCCAGGCATTGTGGGGTGGAGATATGAACTTATTATCGACAGCCCTAACTATGTCTATGCCATATCCAGTCATCTCCGCATAAGCCAATTAGTAGCAAATTTCGGTGCTTTATGGGTAATTAATTAACCATTACTTACTTGCTCAGTGTTCAGCAATAAACACAAAAAGCAACCCTTTTATATGACCTAAATAACCATTATTTTCTTGTCTTCTGCCATAAACACAAGAAATTAATGCTTCTTTTCCTCCTCTTCTTGGTTCGCCCCATGACCTTACGATTTGTTTGGTTTGTGCGATTAGGATGGGAAAATAGGAATATTCTTCAAATATTTCTATTTTCTCATGTTTGTTTTGGGTGAAATGGTGAGATGTGATGAAAACTGTGTTATCAATTTTTGAGATGTGGGGTCTCACTAAATAGGTGCAACCCCACTGAGAAAGGAAACAATTGAGAAAGTTTTATCAAAGGATGCAAGTTGAGCGTCATCTTATTCTCAGCTGCTGTATACTCACCAGTGCCATCTTAGGCGACCTTTCTCAAAGGTAAGCTCATATTTGGGTTCCTCTCATGATTTCCATTCATTTCTGTACCATTTTACCCGTTTGCATTGAATGATCTTCCCACGAAAATTTCCCAACGCCTAGAGCCACCTGTGGTCGTCTAGATTCAAAAAAAAACATCTGATCTACTATTGAAGGCGTTTATTTTGACCCCGAAGCTCCAGATCTAGCTTATGGTATCTGCCTTTTTCTAGATCTGCTTTGTGTTATATATTTGTTTCAGACTTGTCGTTAGATCTGATGATGTTGGTCTCAAATACATTTGTCTATGTTAAATTTCTTGTGTTATAGATTTGTTTTAAGTTTGTTAAAGATTTGTTGTTTTTTTTTCTTCAGTTCTAGGATTTTATTATCTCAGTAATACTCGATCTCATATCTGTATTTTATTTTTGTTTTCATTTTTTGTTGTGTTTCAGGTCATCCCAAGCAACCCACACAAGGGATTTTCATTTTTTGTAATGGAATAGTATATGTTGATTTGGGTATTGAATACTCTGTTACAAATGTTGATGCATAACAGCAAAGATCTTTGTATTATGTTTTTTTTTTTTATAATTTCCTGTCAGTTATATTTTCTATTATATTTTCAGGTCATCTCATTCCACACCAGTGGATATGCTTAAGTTAAATAATATAGTAGCTTAATATTTAGGTGATTTAGCACTACTAGTTTTTTGAATCAAGCTTTACATAGTCTGTATGCAGGAGATTATCAATATATGTGGTGTTTCTTTTCCTCTTTACATAGTATGTTATTTTTTTTTCTAGTTGATTGCCCTGCATGTAAATTTTCCATTTGATGATGACCCTTTGAAATTCAAGGGGTCATCATCATTGTCGTTCTCATCTTCATATTTCTATAATCACCCTCCACTACTATGGATCTGACTGAGATAGACTTAGTAGCCCTCAAACCAACCAAGAGAGCTCTAACTTCTGTTTTAGAAGCATCTGAGATCCCCATTGGCCCATTGAAAGGCCATAACAGATCTGCAGTTACAAATAAATGTGAAATACATCCCCCATTGTGTTTCTATCTCCCTTGGAAAGTGATAACTCTGCATTTTGATGCCTTAAGGGCATCATTTCAGGGGCATTTTCAGCCTTAAAATAGTCAAGATGTGCCTTTTTCCCAATTAAATGCAATGTTGTGGCCTCTAAAGATCTTTGTGCAAATTCTAGGGAAAACTGAGAAATTTTCATGGCTGAAATGCAGATTTTGGAAAGTTGGTGTGAAGTCCAACTAAGAGAGGGGGTGTTTTTGTGAAAAACTAAAAGCAAGAGGGCACCTCCTAGCTGCTAAACCCAGTTTGGCGCTCCTCCTACTGTATTAGCATCCTCCCCACACCTTAGCAAACCCTATGGCACCTTTTAACCCATTCTTTTCACTCTTAACAAACCTTAGCTACCCCTAACTGCTAAATCCTCACCTTCCATCCCTTCTAATATCCACCATCCATTCTAGGGCACTCTCTTTTTAGCATTCTAACCCTAAGAGCCACCTAATTTCTAATTTTCACCATTCAGCCTTTAGCCATTAAATCTCAGCCTTATATAATATTGGGTGCCTTCTCCTTTTCTTCTTAGCCTTAAGATCACTCTAGAACTATCCAAACCTTTCATTCCAAACCCTAGGGCACCCATATTTTTGCTAAAACCTATTTGCCACCCCCTCTTTCTCTCTAATTCCAGTTATATCCACCATTCTCCATAAAAAGGACCCTAGGGGCCCTGGAGAAGGGGTTGGTCAATTCACCCAATTAACAAGGCTAAGGTTTCTTGAGGAGTTCAAGGGTTGTAGAAGGGGAAGACGCCCAAATCTTGTCAATAGGGGTTCCTACAAGCTATTCAACCATTCTGCAACTACCGCCACTATATCTGATCAACCATTCTTTTCTTTTCTTCATTTTCTTTTTTGTTATTTTTATTTTTGCAATATTTTAGATTTAATTCTTGTTTGTTTCTCTATTTTGCATATCTGAATTTGTTCTGTTCAAGGCTAAGGTGTCTCGAGGGGTTCGAGGGTTATAGAAATGAGGGACGCCCGGTTCTTGTCAAGAGGGGTCTCTGCAAGCTGTCTGGCTGATCTACAAATACCGCCACCGGATTCGGAATCTGGATCATTTTTTTTATTTATTTCTTTTACTTCCTTTGTTGATTCCCATACTTTATTAAATTCTTATTTTTATTTATTGTCTTATTTAAATTCGAAACATTTAATTTCAGCAATAATAGATTTTATTTTCGTATTTTCTGCCATTCCTGATTACATTCTCTTGTCCAGATCTAAGTATATATTAATTTTTCACTTGCTTCCCTGTGAATACGACCCGTTCTCACCCATTTACTACGTTAGTAGTTGTTTGAGAAACGGTAAAAATTATAAATGTTTAAACTGGTGTTCCGAAGTGTTTAACGACGCGCTTCCGCCAACACCAAGTATTTGGCACTGTTGCCGAGGAAGCACGGAGAAAAATTTTTATTTGCTTTGTCTGGATCTGTTTCATTATTTTTTTTGTTTTCATTTTATTACTTGATCTGTTATCTTAGTTTAATTCTTGTTTCTCTTTGATTCTATATGACGGAATAGTGAAAGGTGGGTTACTAGAGCATTGCAGGACTACGGGAAAGAAGAGAAGAGAAGATTAATTGGATTGCATTTCAGGTGTAGTCGTCCCATTTTTTTTATTTTTTTTATTTTTATTTTCAAACTCTTTTTTTTTGGTAAAATAGTGATTTTTGAATTTTTAATTAATTTTTTTAGATCTGATTTATTTATCTTTTTAGTATTATTTATCTTCCGTTTTGTTTCTAGATCTATTTTTCTTTCTTTAATTAATTTCTTGTTCGAATTTCTATCTTATTAGGTTTGTGTTTTTCTTTTATTTCAGATAAAAAAATTATTTTATTTTATTTTATTTTATTTATTGTCGCATAATTTTCTTTTGTTTATTTTATATTTGGTTTAATTTTTAGAATAGCATTTTTCTTGTTAGAATTTATTTTGGTAGTTGTTAATCTTTCTAGCATAATTAATTCTTTTATTTTTTGTTTGTTATAATTATTTGTTGCCTTATTTAATTCTTTCTTTTTAGTTATTTAATTGAACAATTAATCGTTAAATAGGAAATTGTTTAAATTTTTGAATTTGAGTTTAAATTTCAAATTTCAATTTCAATTTAAAATTTAATTTGAATCTGAATCTGAATTTGAATTTGAATTTGAATTTCAAATTTCAAATTTCAAATTTCAAAATTTAAATTTACAATTTTGAATTTCAAAAAAAAAAAAAAATGTTAATATTTTAAAAGCTTTGCATTTGTATTCCAACATCTAGGAATTGATATGTTTTAGAGCATGCATCATATAGGATTATTTAATCGTTGAAATTATTTTGTTAGTTGTGAATGTGCTAGGTTTTCTTTTTATTTTAATTGCTTCTTGTGCTAAGTTTTTTTTATTCTTTTATGTTATATTGTTGAATTGCATTTTAGAAATAATTGTTCATGCATTGTAATTAGTTGCATTCGTTTTGTTTGATTGTTTTTGTTTCGTTAATCCAATTAAGGGCTTCCAACTTAAATAAGATAAGGTGGGGATTTCATCACCCTTCCTTGGCCCAAAAATCACCACACTTCACATGCGGTTTACCCTAAACCCTAATTTAAAATTTGGATAGCGAGATCCTTTAGGGAAGCCTCACATTTGGTTCAAAGGTGTGTTGAATTTTAGGAAAACTTATAATTACTTTCCATAACAGGTGGTTGGTGTCTAAGGAAAGAGGTTAAACGGCTACGCCAAAGCAGGTTTTGTGGTTACTTAATTAGGTCCTTGCGAGAGCAAGGGGAGCCTCCCACATTCCCACCTCTTACCTGGCTAACCAAAGGAAGTGGTGTAATTCCAAGTGAACATAAGAGGATTCACATTGGTTGAACCACTAGTTTAGGAAACCCTAGGTTAGCCCCTAGGTTGTGTGGTTGATTTGCTTACATTCTTTTTTTTAAATTTAAAAATTCAAATTTGAATTTGAATTTCAAAATCTGAATTTGAATTTAAAGTTCAAAAATTTAAATTTCAAATTTCAAAAAAAAATAATAAAATTTTAAAAATTCAAATTTGAATTTATATTTCAAAATCTAAATATGAATTTAAATTTCAAAAATTTAAAATTCGAATTTAATAAAAAAAGCAAAAAACAAAAAATCAAAAATCAAAAATCAAATTTGAATTTAAATTTCAAAATCTAAATTTGAATTTAAATTTCAAACTTTAAATAAAAAATTAAAAAAATTAAAAATTCAAATTTGAGTTTAAATTGCAGAATTTAAATTTGAAAGTAAAATTCAAAATTTAAATTTCAAATTTCAAAAAAAAGGGGGGTTAAAACAAAATGAATTCAATGGTTGGAGTTTATGGAATGAGAAACTACTTCCAACTTGAGCCACAAATAGATTGGAACCATGTGTCTCGACATCTGGATAAGATTAATGGGATGGCCCACAAAATTGACCAAGTCCTTGCATATCGCCAACAAAGCGGCCCATACCCAACTTTGTCAACCTATCCATCATGTTCCATCTATGCAAGCCCAGTCCATCATGTTAGCCAGTGCCCTACAGTAGGCCCATGTCAACTAGTCAGTCCAAACCAAGCACATGCGGCCAACAGATTTTTCCAACCCAATGCTAACCCACTCTTTAGTCCATATAACCCTGGGTGGGAAAATCAGCCCAACTTCACTTATAGGGCCCAAGCCCAAGAAACCCCCTACCAAATGTGCACTCTCAAAGGTTTGAAGGCCAGACCCACTGGGAGTACAATGATTACCCTAGGATTCAACCAGCTCAACCATGTCAAACCTACACATAGTCCTACTAGTACCATTCATCTAACTCCGTGGCCCAACAGTTTCAAAGGCCACAAAGGTAGACCCAATTCCAATAGATGTATCCTAGGAACCAACCGAGCCAACTGTATCAGGCTTACCCTCAACCTCCTCAGACCCGTACAGTAGATGACCAATTCATGCAGCTTTAGCAATAGTCCATCGATAGATTAGAAAGCCAAATAGGACGGCTAACCGAAGCCAAGGCGAGGAGAGAAGTAGGGCAAATACTGAGTCAACCAATTGCGACTCCTAGAAATCATCCACCAGGTTTTCCTCCACAACAAATTCAACCACCTCCTAAGAACCCATAGCCTGAAAATGCCAAAGTTGTTACAACCTTAAGGAGTGGGAGGATGTTAAAGGACCCGTGTGAGAAAAAGAGAGTTAATAAAGAAGAAAATGAGCAGGAAGACCCTAAGTTGGGGGGAGAAGAAGAAGGAAAGGAAACTTCAGAAGAAGAACCTTTAGTGAACCAACTCGTAGTTCCCTTTCCAACTACACTCACAGTCGGGCCAATGTGAAAGAAGAAAGATACTCGCAACAAGGAGAGTAGGAAAGTCCATAATAACTTCCCTCTCCTCGACGTGATCCAACATATCCCGGCCTTTGCCAAGTTTTTAAAAGATCTGTGTACTCAAATTATGGAACCACGATCAGCCCCACAAAGAATAATGCTCTCGACAGATGTTAGTGCAACTCTCCTAAACCACTTTCCCTAGAAAATGAAAGACCTTAGTGCTCCTCTCATAAGTTGTGTCATCTTTGGAATCACCTTCGATTGGGCTTTATTGGATCTAGGGGTTAGTATAAATATGCTTTCATCCATTCATGACAAGTTCAAGATCGATGAGTTAGAACCTACCCTGGTAATTCTACAACTCGCTGATTGGTCAGTCAAGACTCCTCAAAGTGTTATTGAGAACATCATTGTCAAGGTAGAGAGTTGTCACTTCCCAATGGATTTTATCGTCCCAGACATGACCCCAACTGAGGAATTGAACCACAATCCGATAATCTTAAGATGTCTATTTCTAACAACGGCCAATGCAAACACTAGTTGTAAATCAGGAGAAATGGACATTTCATTTGGGGAGCAGAAAGTCTGGTTAAACATTTTTAGTGCCTCTAAATATCGAAACCTAGGGAAAGATGAGTGCAAGGTGGATATAGTGAATAATCTTTTAGATGCCCTGCCTACCCCTTGGTTAGCCCAATCGGAAGATGAAAGTGAGTCAGAGAGTTTAGATGAAGAAAGTGCGTGAATGTGTCTGGCTAAAGACGTTAAACTTAGCACTGTTTGGGAGGCAACCCAACGTAATTTTCAATTACTTTTAAGATTAGAGATTCTCTTTTCTTGATACGAGACCAGGTGGTAGACCTTGAACCCCTCAGGAAAACCCTATTCATTGTTCCCTTTGGCCCAAATCCTTTTTGCATCATTCTAGTCATGCCATTAGGGACAATGGCATTTAAATTGGGGGTGAGGAATGAGAGAAAAAGATTGAAAAAAAAATGAGAAGCTAAACATTTAAATATGTAGAATTAAAATTTCACTAAAAATTTTAAATTTTTTTTCCATTAAAAGAAATTTCCAAACAGAAAAAGTTGAGGAAACTGATAAAAGAATATTGAATTTTGTAGAAATTGGTAGCAACTGATAGGTGTCAAAATTGGTCTTATTTGAATATCGTCAAAACCATTTAGAAATTAAGAAATACTCCCAAGTTTGCCCTTGCCAAAATAGGAAGAGAAAGATAGAGAAATTAAACAAAAATTTTTCAAATTGTTAGAAACAATGGACTACCCTGAACACAGTATTGCAAAAAAATAAAATAAATAAAAGAGAATAAAAGAATGGACACCCTAGACTTAGTAACCGAGTCTCTTCACCTAAGTCAAGTGCCGAGATTCGCGTCAAACGGAAAAGGGAATGCCAAAGACAATCACCTAACACTTAGTAACCAGGTCTCTTCACCTAAGGAAAGTGTCGAGATTTGCATCAAATGGTGGAAGGTAACAATAAAAATATGTGTGCATATCAAGTTTAGGGGTAGAAATCCACTGTAAAAAATGATAAGAATAATACCTGTTTGATTTTAAAATCAATCTTAGATTATCAAGACAATCTGCAATTGGAAGGGTATATAAGATTTTTAAGCTAAGTTTCTGTAATATTCAAAACAAGACGGTTTACCCCTAAAGCCCAATACCGATCTATACAAAGTTTGAGAAATCTGGAATCAGGATACTTGACTAATTCTGTCAGGGATAATCTTAAGATGGGATGGATCCCTATGCTCAGTGTAATTTTAAGGCTACATTGCTAAGGGACTAGCAATGGTTAAGTTGGGGGTGTGATAACTCTGCATTTTGATGCCTTAAGGGCATCATTTCAGGGGTATTTTCGGCCTTAGAATAGTTAAGATGTGTCATTTTCCCAGTTAAATGCAATGTTGTGGCCTCTAAGGGTCTTTGTGAAAATTCTAGGGAAAATAGGGAAGTTTCCATGGCTGAAATGCAGATTTTGGGAAGCTGGTGTGAAGTCCAATTAATAGAGGGGGTGTTTTTGTGAAAAACTGAATTTGGCGCCCCTCCTACTGTATTTGCATGCTCCACACGCCTTAGCAAACCCTAGGGTGCCTTTTAACCCATTCTTTTCACTCTTAACAAACCCTCGCCGCCCTAATTGCTAAATCCTCACATTCCATCCCTTCTAATCTCCACCATCCATTCTAAGGCACTCTCTTTTTAGCATTCTAACCCTAAGAGCCACCTAACTTCTAATCTTCACCATTTAGCCTTTAGCCATTAAATCTCAGCCTTACATAATATTGGGTGCCTTCTCAATTTCTTCTCAACCTTAGGATCACCCTAGAACCATCCTAACCCTTCTTTCTAAACCCTAGGGCACCCATATTTTTGCTAAAACCCAACAGCCGCCCCCTCTTTCTCTCTAATTCCAATTATATCCACCCTTGTCTATAAAAATGACCACAGGGGACCTGGAGAAAGGGTTGGTCAATTCACCCAGTTAACAAGGCTAAGATTTCTTGAGGAGTTCAAGGGTTGTAGAAGGGGTGGACGCCCAGATCTTGTCAGGAGGAGTTCCTGCAAGCTATTCAACCATTCTGCAACTACCGCCACTGGATCTGATCAACCATTCTTTTATTTTATTTATTTTATTTTCTGTTATTTTTATTTCTGCAATCTTTTAGATTTAATTCTTGTTCATTTCTCTGTTTTGCATATCTGAATTCGTTCGGTTCAAGGCTAAGGTGTCTCAAGGGGTTCGAGGGTTGTAGAAAGGATGGACGCCCGGTTATTGTCAAGAGGGGTTTCTGCAAGTTGTCTGGCAGATCTTCAACTACCGCCACCGGATCCAGATTCTAGATCAATTTTTTTATTTATTTCTTTTACTTCATTTGTTGATTCCCATACTTTATTAAATTTTGATTTTTATTTATTGTCTTCTTTAAATTCGAAACATTTAATTTCAGCAATAATAGATTTTATTTTCGTATTTTCTACTATCCCCGATTGCATTCTCTTGTCCGGATCTAAGTATATGTTAATTTTTCACTTGCTTTCCTATGGATACGACCTGTTCTCACCCATTTACTACGTTAGTAGTTGTTTGAGAAATGGTAAAAACTATAAATATTTAAACTAGTGTTCCAGAGTGTTTAACGACGCACTTCTGCCAACACCAGAAAGCCAATCCACCATTAACTTTTGTCTCCATTAACCTTCCTCTCGTTTCAGTTCCAACTCCAATTGTTGTTTAAGGTTTGTTTCTTCTTTTGGATTGCTGGAAATGATACAATCCAACGGGTTTCTCTTTCCCGCTTCAACTCTATCTTGGATTAAACCACAACTGACTTTGTTCCATTTCTTTAAGGCCTCAGTACACTTCTTCAATGTTCTTATTGATTTGGTCCATTGGTGGCCTTCCCGTGATGCCATTAACTGTCCAGTTTTCATACACCACCCCTTTACATTGTATGTGAGAGACACATTGGCTGAAATCTGAATGGGTCATCCTTTCCAATGTTTGGGTTTACAATCAATCAAAAGGCAATGATCAGATCCCACAAATGACTCATGAGGAGAGGCCCCAATCTGAAATAGATCTGATGTAAAATAGGTTGTGTTTAAAGCTGTAGAGAGTAGACAAAAGGTATCCCTACTTTCTAAGGAGACAGAAATTGGATCGCTACTTGCTTATACTATGGAGAATTGGATATGTGACCTTCTCTGACTAACTTCCTTTCAGAAGTACACTATATATTTACTACGTAGGAATTTTTAATTGTGCTGATTGCATAGTAAAATATGTTGTGTTTAAAGTTGTAGAGAGTAGACAAAAGGTATCCCTACTTTCTAAGGAGACAAAAATTGGATCGTTGCTTGCTTATACTATGGAGAATTGGATATGTGACCTTCTCTGACTAACTTCCTTCCAGAAGTACACTATATATTTACTATGTAGGAATTTATAATTGTGCCATGTCAACATCACATGTTTCGTTGTTCAAATAATATTGTACCATGTTGTCCCCAAAACAAGTCTTGTGATGTGGAATTGAAGAATGCATGGATTTGTCAAATTGGGATGGATCAAACAATCCTGTAAAATTTTCTCAGCAATCAAACATTGGAAAACAGATTTGGTAAGATAACTGGTTTTAGCAACCAAACACAGGTGACAGGATTGTGAAAAAAAATTTCCCTTCTCATCACATCCTTTCTCATCCTAGCCCATCCCATCTCATCCTTTCTCGTTAACCAAACAAACCATTAGGGTGCCTAGCTAATTGTCATGTCTCCTACGTTGGACAAACTTGGAGTATCCTAATGAACTGAACATAGGTCGTTGATTATTTAGGTCATGCCAAATCAATGTTTTTAAAATTGGACTAGACCGGTCAGTCGGACTGGAAAAACCAGGAACCAGTCACCTAATTGGTTCCATTTCACCCCCAAAATTGTTTTTTGGCCTTGATTTGGTCAATGAATGTTGACTTGAGTGGTCGATCCATTGATCCAGACAATGGTTTTTGTCTGTTTTTTTTTTTATTATTTTTTGTTAGAACAAGCATCCATTCGGATCGGATGATCAGACTGTTCAACCCAGGAACCGGTCCTCAAAACAATTCCCTATGGCTATGTTTGGTTTGAAGGAAAAGGTAGGGAAAGGAAGGTTGTAAAGGTTTCCTTACCTTTCCCTTCCTTTCCCAAACCAAACATAGCTTATACGGTCCAATTTTAAAAACCTTATGCCAAATGTTATTTGTTTTCACTATTTATATAATATGAATGAATTAAATTTTCAAGGGCTAAATTTTCTCATCAACATATATACAGTACCAATAGGCAGAACGTTCGCAATATAGGACATGAATTAATTGAATTTTGATTGCTAAAATTGATTGATTTATAGGCTTCATTTGGGAAGTGAAAATACAAATATGCACGGTTTGTAATAAATGACAACATTTGTAATTTGCACTCTTCCCAGTAAAGCAAGTATTCCACTTTGAACATAGAACCCACACGAGGTTTATTCCCCAAATTCACTTATACTTGTTCACAAGGTTATATTATGATACTTATAATATATATTATAATAATAAATTTTAATGCATATGTTATAATGATAAATAATACATACTTAAATTTAATGCATAGAAGTTATAGGCTTGGTTTGGGGCAATAGCCCTTATCACGTGTTAGGCCCAATTCGGCCTGGCACATGATCACCACTATTATAAACAAAGGAAAAGACATTATTCTATCTATATCTATACTATTATAAAAAATACAAATGAGGGTGTGAAATTTTTTTTGACTAAAATGTACACGTTTTTTATTTTGTCCATCTCTAATTATAAAGGTTGAAAATGTAATTTCAACTAATGTTATTCACCTCATTTAACCCCTTCTCATTAATTCTTGTATTTAAGGTATTAACTCCCATTCTCTCTTATTAAATCATATATTTAAGTTAATTTTTCACTAATAAGTGCTACTAATTAGATCTATGTTCAATACTTTTAACAATATAAACCCATATATTTTAAAACTTACTCTAAAGAAATCATTCTTTATCCAAGTGATGGCTAAGCAATTCAACTATCCACATCAAATTGGCCAACCCATGAAGTCAAAATTAGATAATAAATTTTTTAAATATAAATAAATATAGAAAATTACAAAAATGTAGAAAAAATAGACATATTTATGATATTTTTTATTAATTAAATTAAAAAAACAAGTGTAATAAACAAGAATTATTTTTATTGATGACGAAAATGAAATAAATAATCTAAAACTAACTAAAAATGAAATTATTTTCCTATTTAGCAAAGACCAATAGTTCAACTTTTGGGTCAAATCTGTCAACCTTTAATGTCATAATTAAATATTAAAAATTTATAAATATAAGAAATACATAAATTTTATAAAAAAAAAATATTTAGACACATGTATAATATCATATATTTAACATATTAACCAAAAAAGTGAAAATAACAATATTATTTTTACACACATAGAAATAAAAAAAATTATAGAAAAATTGAACACATCTATAACTCCATATTTACACTACTATTAAAAATATGAATAAAATTGTAGAACTTTCTTTTGACTAAAATATCTATTTTTTTTAATTTAATACCTATTTAATTGAGAGGTTTAAAATGTAATTTGGACTACAATTTTCACCTCATTCAATTACCTCTCTTTAAATCTTACATTTTTTTGATAAATAAACAGAAAAGTATACACTAAGAAGATAAAACATTATAAAAAGAAAGAGTTCTGCCAAATAGGCAGGCCTATCAATGATACCCAAAACTTTGTAGCCAATATGTAATCAGATTCTAATTTTGAAATCTACATCCAATTAATAGTGAAAAACAAAAATATATAAAAAAATACATGAATTTTATAAAAAATTTTGGATACATCATTCCTATCATTATTATCATCTAGAATTTCCTCGTGCAAAACATGTGCACACTTATTAGTACTATATATACAAGTGTGAGTATATTGTGAAACTTTTTTGGACTAAAATCACCCTCTATTTTTGTTAGAGAAAGGGTATAAAAGTCATTTTATTATAGTTTTAATGTCTACTATAATGACCATATTTGTGTATTTAATCTATCTCTATTTGTACGGGTTGAAAATGTAACTCCAATTATTACTTTTCACCTTATTTAATACCCTCTCATTAAGTCTTATACTTAAAGGTATTAAATCTCATTTTCTCTTATTAAATCCTATATTTAAGTTATTTTTCACCAATAAATGGTAGTAATTGGATCTATTTGAATAATTTTAACAATACAAACTCATATATATTAAATTTGGCTAAAAAAACAAAAAACATTCTTTATCCAAGTGAAGGCTAAGCAATTCAACCATTCAAATCAAAATGATAAACCTATGAAGTCATAGTTAGGTAAGAAAATTTCTAAAATAGAAATAAATATAGAAAATTACAAAAATATAGAAAAAATTATACACATTTATGATACTTTTATTAATCAAATTAAAAAATAAGTGTAACAAATGAATTATTTTTATTGATAATGAAAATGAAATACGTACTTTAAAACTAACAAAAAATGAAATTATTTTACTATCTAAAAAAGATCAATAGTTCAACCTTTGGGTCAAATGTATTAACATTTAATGTTGCAAATAAATAATAAAAATACAAAAATGAAAAAAATACATAAATGTTGCAAAAAACATTCAAGCACATGTATAATATTAATTAATTATCATATTAAACAAAAAGCAAGTGTGATATATCAGAATTATTTTTACATTGAAATATAAAATAAATATAGGAAAAATTGAACACATCTATAATTTTATATTTACACTACTATTAAAAATATAAATAATATTGTGGAACTTTCTTTTGACTAAAATTAATGTTTTAAAAACTGACCTAGAAATGGAATCGCTTTGGCTTCCAATTTTTGAGTCAGTGATTCAACCATCGCTACAACATCGCTTGCCCTCTTCTTACATCTCTCTCATATCTCTAAATTTCTCTTGAATAACAAATCATTTGATTCATTGGTGTATCTCAGATTTTAATATAAGATCAATGTTTGATCTCTCATTTCTTGCATCAATTTTTCAATTTCTTCATTGGAGTTGCAATGTTTTTGTTACTACAACTTAAAAAGAATTACAGAAATGATAAAACTTAAAAATCAAAATAGAATAACTAAAAACCCTAACTAATTTTAGCCATTGTGAATAATCAAACAATATTTTGAGATACAGAAGTTTCTTTTATCATTTTTTTATTTTCTAATTTCTATTTTTAAAATAAATAAAAAATTTGGAATTAGTTTGAAAGCAACCTAAGAATCGTTAACCGAATCAAACATTTTAACGATTAAACTGTTCGGATCAACAATTCTCTAACCATTTCAATGTTTTTTTTCCTTTTTTTTTTGTAAAATAGCAGTTCAAAGCCAAAACAGAACTAGTGACTTGACCAGTTCCCGGGCCAAAACGATTTGGCTGCCTGGTTTGGTCTGATTTTTAAAACATTGACTAAAATATTTATTTTTTAATTTAGCCCCTATTTGATTGTAAGGTCTAATTGTAAATTGAACTAATACTTTTCACCCCATTCAATTCCCTCTATTTAAATCTTACATTTTTCTAATAAATGAACAAAAGAAAATCTATACTATATATAAAAGTGCGGATGTAGAGTGGAAGTTTCTTTTTGGACTAAAGTTACCCTCTATTTCTTTGTTTGGTTAAAGGGTATGAAAGTCATTTTATTACATCTTTAATGCCAACTTTTGATGGCTACTAAAATGCCCATATTTGTTTATTTATTACATTTCTAATGGTAAAAGTTGAAAATGTAACTTTAGTTATTACTTTCCACCTCATTTAATCCCCTTTCATTAAGCCTTATACTTAAAGGTATTAAGTATATTAATCCTATGGGCTGGGCTCAGGTTGGGCCCAAACCAACCTTATTTCTATCCGTTAAAATCTTGTAGAACTTCTTAATATAAGATCTTAACTCAACTTTCACTACATATATTAATCCTATGTTTTATTAGTATTTGTTTGTTGATAATTTTATTGGTTCTCTAAGTACAAAATTCAGGAAAAAAAAGTGTTTGAAATGACTATAGTTTATTATGAGTTATGGCTTATAATATATCTTTTAAAGTCTGCAAGCTATGGGTGGCAAGCAACTGAGAGGAAATAAAGAATAAAATATTCAAAAAACATAAAATATGTTATTAAGGCTTTAGTATTTCCAATTAGGATTAAGTGAAGTGATTTTCTTGAAAGAAATGAACGATAGTATGTGCTGGGGGCTATACAACTATCATGCATATAAACAAATAAATGTATGATATTATATATATATATATATGTACTATAGAGTCGAGTTCAGGTTGGGTCGGGTTGCTCGAGGGGTCAACCCTAACCCGAGCATCAACCCAACCCGACTTTTTCGGATTGGGTTCGGGCCAACCCGGCTCAAGTTACAACCTTAGGACAGAGTAATAAGACATATTGAATTGGATCAATATACTTAATGGTCCAAATTATTTATTGGATTGGATTAGACCTGATCCATCTGTAATGAATTTATATTGGATTAGATCAGATTGAACTAATATAGAAGTCAATTGATAGAAGATAAGAATACATGTGCCAAAGGACTAGGTTTAGGGTCAAACATTGAATTGGATTGGTCCAAAATGGTCCAAAATATTCATTGGATTGGATTGAACCTGGTCCATCTATAATGGACAATATTGGACTGGATCAGATTGGACCAAATCTGACCCAATTGACACCCCTATTTGGATCCAATCAACCTCCAACCCACTATACTACAAAAAAAAAAAAAAAAAAGAAAACATAAAACACAAAACACAAAACACAAAACAAAACAAAACTATTATTGGCCTAGACAATGACCATCAACCTAGATGAAAAAATGGTTCAACCTTTGGGCCATTTTTAAAACATTGATTTAAGGCTCGTGGGACTCATCTAGGGGTGTTTGCTATCATGGTGTTGTTGAGGTATGGCGTGCTTGAATCTTTAAGGCCCCATTAGGAATGGCAACGGGGAGTCTATTCCCCGTCCCTGACCCCGATCCCCATGCATCGGGCATAAAAGTTATCTTCCATCTCTGATTTGGGAGGCCAGGTATCTAATGAAGATGAGGAAAATTTCCATCCCTAAACCCACTGTGTTGTTTTATACTTTATAAGGTGTTTTGTAATGGTGTATGGTTGTGTTGTTGTTAAACTTTTAAAGAGCATACTTTAATTATTTATTATATGATAATAATCATTTAATTTATTGTAGCATAGGCAGAAAAATGACAGTGCTAAATTACAAGTCGTTGAAGATGTAAGAATTCAACCAATGTTGAAGAATAGACCCAATGGTAATTCTATCAAAAATAGTTAAGATGAGCAAACCCATGAGCCACAATACTCCCTGAATGAGTAAAAGACACCACGGGAGAGACATCCTTTGAGACGACCCTTGCAAGACACGAGAATATCTCATACTAGCCAAGGTGAATCAGCATCCAGCCGTCGACCAATAGGAAATGAGTAATAGTCTCAGAATTACTTTATACATGATGTGGGATAATTGGCCATGTCAGCATGTGAAGACATGTGGCACTACCCAAGGACAATCTCGTCACCTCGACCTCAGTTAGGGGCATTTGGATAACTTCCCTATGCCATTACTATGGGAGCATTTATTAAGTGTGTAACAATCTTGGCTGAGCTCTCACCCTGCATATTAATGAAGGGATAACGCTCGGTTGATGAGGTCCCGCCCTTGTAATGGCCACAATCATGACCTTAATCCTCGAGATTGTTACTCTTCACCCACTACTAGGCTCTTAGGCAACTCCAACTATAAAACGGCCCCAAAGCCTAAGGTATGAACTTAACACATATTTGAGTTTTCTCTTTGTTCTCTTGTTGTGACCTCAGCATTCCATTAGTCTTTGGCTAACTTCACTATCGGAGTAGGCCTCTAATGTCTTGTCTAGGTGGGACCTTCACATCTTGGAAAATAAACTTATTTGGGCAAGTGTTTCCTAGGAAATACTTGCCTGGATAAATATACTTATTAGTGTTCTTTTATTTCCAGGTAAAGTTTTGTAATGACCATTTTATCCATAAAACTGTCATTATTGAAGGGACAATGTATTGTCCCATCATGCATTAGCAGGTTTCCACACACAGGTTTCTTTCATTTCTGGGAACTCACCAACTTACCCACCCCATTTACCAGAAAATGAATGCCCCTAAAAAGGAACTATGGTGGTATTGGTGTGCCTTCACCAAGATGAAATGACCATCCTCATCTTTGATATCAATTCCTAAACCTGCCTTGGTAGAAGAAACTAATGCATCAACATTGATTTTTACACAACCCACAATAGGTTTAGACCATGTTGCTAGAGATAAATCCAATCTGTCCATGGCATCAATTGGATAACAGTAATAAATAGTTATCTATGGACTTATCAACCCCAGATAACCATTACCTTGTTATCAACCTCAGATAATCATTATCCTGTTGTACTTATCAAGTCATTTGTACATTTGATTTTTGAAATTTTAAATTTTGTATATCTGTCTATATAAACCTCTATAATCTCAAAAAATTATACAATGAGAATTTGCTTCTTCAATTGATTCTCACATGGTATCAGAGCCCTAGAAGACTAACGTCATGTCTACTCAAAGCTCTTCGATCAACTCTCAAGGTGAGTCCTCTTCCAGAGGTAATGGATTGGTTACTCTGTCCAATTTCATGAATGTTATCATAGTTCGCCTAGATAGATACAACTATCTCTTTTGGTCCATGCAAATTCTTCCTGCACTCAATGGGTATCGGACTCATTGGATATGTTGATGGATCATTGCCATGTCCATCAAAATTTCTTCCTGGCACTAATGATCAACAGGTCAATCCCGAATTCATCTCCTGGTATGAACAGGATCAGCTCATATTGAGCAGGCTTCTTTCTTCTCTCACAAATCATGTTCTTGCTCAAGTCGTAGGCTGCAAAACTTCTAAGGAAGTATGGGACTGGCTCAGCTGCTTATTTTCCTCCACTAACAAATCCAAAATCCATGATTTGAAGCTGGAGCTAGCACATACTAAAAAAGGTGACTTGTCAGTTGCAGACCACATTTAGAAAATTAAAGGAATTTCTTATGCACTTGCTGCTTCTAATTATTTTATATCAAATTCAGATCTTATTCAATATCTTCTCAGTGGTTTGCCACCAGAATATGATACTTTTGTTATCACAATTACTGCTTGTTTGGATGATTTGACCATGCTAGATGTGCAAAGTTTGCTTCTTACCTTTGAGAAGCGCTTAGCTTGACATGCTATTTCTATTGATTCTATCTCTACTAATGTTGCAAGAAAAAAATGGGGGAATACTACTAGACACTCACAGAAGTATTACTCAAATAAGCCCTGATAGTCTTCTTCTTCGGACAACAAGAAACATCCTAACACTGGTTCTAAATGACCCAATGGTAAGGATACTTCTGTTATTTGTCAAATTTGTGGATATGTTGGACACACTACTGCCACTTGTAGGAAATATCTAGAGATTCTAGGTGTCAAGTGTTAGGCAGCTTTGTATGCCCTTAGCTTCAATCCGATTTAATGTACTTTTGATATTTAGTGTAAATAAATAAAGTGCATGTTTGATTCAAATTGTTTGGTATAATTCTATGTAAGACCCTAAAACTGGACACTTATTGAGACTCGTGTTAGTTTTAAATGTTCACAGCCATTGGATAAGTCTGGGGAGATTTATCCTACCAAGACTGATACTGGTGTGCCACCAAGTGTTGGGATGGCCTGTCTCGGCCACCAAGGTAAGACCTAAGGCACATGTAGTATGGGATTACTCGAATCCTTGAACCAGACTAGATTTCTAGTATTGCCCTGGACCTTGGAGACAGATGGGCAAAACTGGAAAGTTACACCTGACCCCTAGACTCGATTACGATACTTCACTAGGTGTCGGATCAGACTGTCTTTGATATGCCAATCTGTGAAATCCTTAGCAGGGATCAAAACCTGGGTATGTTGGGACAGTCTGAGAATTCATCTGAGTGGGTGATCATAGTGATAGGATCAGCCCCATTGTCAAACAAAGGTAATGATCGGGAATGCACTCTCTCTGATGGAAACCAAACTGCCAGCAGTTGATTTCAATCGTTGGAATTCTGTTTTGCAAAATTAATATATATATATATATATATATGTACGGTTTCAAAATGTTTGCAAATGGTTTTAATTCCTGGGATCCATGTGAGTAGAGAGTGCGGCACTGTTCCTTGCAGTTGAGAGAGAGGTCCTCTCTTGTCGGGTAGTGCTTGATCATTAAGGGCTGAGTGGTTAAGTGTAATACCATTTAGGATAGTACTTGATGGGCTAATCTTGCACCTGCCCGCAGTCCCTGGGTTTTTATAAGATGGCTTGGCTCAGGGACCATTTAATGTAAGTGTTGGGCCCATAGGGTCCATGTGATGGGCTTAGGGGTTCACTAAGCTTTTCAGTGAATTCGGTTGGGCCTTGTAATAAAGGCTGAGCCGAACCCATGTGGCTGGTGTGTAGATCAATGCTTGGGTCCCACGCCATACAAAGAAGCCCGACTAGGCAGCAGATTGAAAACTACATAAGCACTGAACACTTAATGGGCCAAAAGCCCATTTCGAGCTGGGCTGATATGATCACCCATCTATGGGGCGGATCTGGGATTAAAGTTAGCAAAAGGATTGAGCCTTTAACCTTATCCACTATGGGAGACCAAATTCAAATCAGATTTGAATCTGGTAACCTTCTGATAAGATCAGGAGTAAGCTAGCTTAATCTGCAGATAGGATTAAGATCATCCCCTATCCAAATACTGATTTGGATTGGGATAACTCCTAATTAGGAGGTTTCTTAATCAAGAAGAAAAGAGGAGAAACTCTAATAGATGATAATCAGATTTCGAACCAAGGGTTTGTGCAAGAAAACATCATGCGAATTGAGATTGGATCTCATACTCACTCCAAAAGAAGATAAGCGATTTTAGCTATCTTCACTTCAGGAGTTCTCCTCCATCCGCCGCCATTCTTTCTTACAAGATTTGATCTTTGAAGAAGAAAGAAATCAAGAAACTGGTTCTTGACATAAGTTTTGCAGAAAAGACTGAAAAGATTTGGTGCTTAAAGTTTCTAGTGGATCCTTGCGAAGGATTCAGTGTGTAGATTGCACTCTGCTGGTTCCGTTCCACATACAGTTGTGTCATCTTCAACAGGAGCGGATCTTGGTGTTCTGTTTGGGCGTGAACACCAACTTTGGGAGATATTGCTTCTCTGGATCAGGTATAATTGCACCCTTCCCTTTTGGTTTAGATCTGGTTCGATTATGGTACAAGTAGGATCCTTGAATATTGTATTCTAAATTTAGGGAATACGATTCCCAGTTGGAAGAAGGTAGGAAAATTTTGAAATTCCCCCACCCATTCTGCAATCTTTATGGCGTCCATTAGATGGATCCTACCATTCTTTCATCAAGAAGTTCTCCAACGTAAATGCCAATGTAGCCTCTCACACTACATCATCTATAGGTTATTCTCGTGACTCAGTCTGGTATCCGGATTCTGACACCACAAATCATCTTACTACAGATCTCAATAACTTGTCCTTACATAATCCATACAATGGTTCTGAAGAAATCACTATTGGTAATGGTATGTGTTTACCTATCTCTTATATTGGTTCTTCCACTATTCACACCTCCTCTAGATCCTTTGATTTATATAACATCTTACATGTGCCTCGGATCACAAAAAATCTTTTGTCAATAAGCTAATTCTGCAAGGATAATAGATGCAGTGTTTATATTTGATGCCTCTGGTTTTCTTGTAAAGGATCGGATGACGGGGAAGACTCTCTTCAAAGGACCAATTAAAGATGACTTATACAAGGTGCAATCCATTTCTTCTAGTAGTCCTGCAGCTTTGATTGGAGAATGCACCTCCAAGGATGTTTGGCATTTGCGTTTGGGACATTCCAGTCATAGGATTATTTCTCATATTATTTCCAAATATGATTTACCTGTTTCCAATAAATCCTTTTCCTTCTGTACGGCCTGCCCTAGAGGGAAAGCTCATTCTCTTCCTTTTTCTTCTAGTAGTTCAGTTGTTACAAAGCCCACTAGAAATAATTTTTTCTGATGTTTGGGGTCCTGCACCCACCACTTCGGTTGAAGGATTTAAATATTATTTATCTTTTGTTGATGCTTTTAGTTAATTTATTTGGATATTTCCTATGACTGCTATATCTCAGGCGCCATCCTTATTTTTATCATTCAAAAATCATGTTGAAAATTTATTGGATTATAAAATCAAAGTTGTTCAGACCGATGAAGGAATAGAATATAAGCCTCTTACTGATGCTTTCTATTCTATGGGGATCTTCCATCAATGTTCTTGTCCTCATACGCACCAACAAAATGGTGTTGTGGAATGTCGACATCGCATCATTGTGGAGACAGGTTTAACTCTCATGACTATGACATCTACTCCTCAAAACAGGTGGTATGATGCATTTGAGGTTGTCGTTTTTCTCATAATCAGATTGCCTACTCCAACTTTTTCCATGGCTCCTCCAAGGTTAAAATTATTTGAAACTGCTCCTAATTACGCATTACTCAGTGTTTTTAGTTGTTCATGTTTATCAGCATTCTAAACTAGAATATCGTTTTGATGAATGTGTCTTTATGGGTTATAGTCTTCATCATAAAGGCTATAAGTGCCTTCACTTACTGACTGGCGTTTGTATATCTCTCATAATGTTATCTTCAATGAAGGGCACTTTCCGTTTGCCACTGCCCCTATAGACGGATCTGCATCTCCTCTCACTACGCCACCAATTCTTGGTCCTCCACCACTTCGGCAAGTTTCTCGCAACACTCCTTTAATGACGGGCACAGCTCCACCCTCCTCTAAAATTGCACATCTCACTGAACCGCCTGATCCTTCCACAACTTCTACTCCCTCTCTTGAGAATGCACTTCCTGCTATCTCCACTCATCCTATGGAGACTTGATCCAAGCGTGGATTTTTCAAGCCTAATCCTCGCTATGCATTACAGACTAGCACACTCTCTAAGATTGAGCCAAGCTACTATTCTCAGGCTCAAAAAGACCCTCAGTGGGTTCTAGCCATGGCATACGAGTATAAAGCCTTATTATCCAACAACACTTGGTCATTGGTTCCTCCTCCTCCCAACAAAAACAGCATTGGCAATCGTTGGGTATATAAAATCAAGCAACACTCAAATGGTACTATTGAGCGTTTCAAAGCTTGTCTCGTTGCTAAGGGATACACTCAAGAGGCTGGTATCGACTATGATGAAACTTTCAGTCCTGTTGTTAAGCCTATCACAATTCGCACTATGTTTTCTCTTGCTCTCTCCTACAACTGGGGTGTTCATCAACTGCATGTAAGTAATGCTTTTTTACATGGTATCTTGATTGATGAAGTGTATGTGAAGCAGCTTGTTGGGTTCTTTGATCCCTGGTATCCTTTCTTTGTTTGCTGGCTTAATCGCAGTTTGTATGGATTTAAACAAGCCCTGCGGGCTTGGTTCACTAAACTTCAAGATTACCTTCTCACCTTGGGATTCATTGAATCACGGGTTGATTCCTCTCTTTTTCTTCGACATACTAAAGGGGAAACCCTTATGCTTCTAGTTTATGTCAATGACATTCTAGTTATAGGCTCTAGTTCTACTTCTGTTTCCTCTCTCATCGCTAACTTAGCATCTCAATTCACCTTGAGGGATCTTGGGCCAGCACATTATTTCTTGGGAGTTGAATTTACTCACTCACTCTCTAGTCTTCATTTGTCACAACACAAGTATATATCAGATATGTTGATTCATGCTTAGATGCATGAAGACAAACCGGATCCTACCCTGATGTCCGCTAAAACTAGGCTTCACTTCTCACAGGGTGAACCTCTCTCTAATCCATCATTTTACAGGAGCATTGTTGGTGCGCTCCAATATGTGACATTAACTTGCCCAAACATTTGCTTTTCTGTAAACAAAGACTGCTAGTTCCTTAAAGCTCCCACCACTGTTCACTGGGCAACTGTCAAGCGAATCCTTCGCTAACTGAAAGGCACTATTACACATGGACTATCTCTTCATCCCTCCAAATCTCTCAATCTCACCGCCTTTGCTGATGCTGATTGGGTGAGCTGCCTCATTGATAGATGTTCTCAAAGTGGCTATTCCGTATTTCTGGGTCCCAACCTTGTGTGTTGGAGCTCGAAGAAGCAGTCTATTGTCTCTTGGTCCAGTATAGAAGTAGAGTATCGGTGCGTTTCCTCAACAGCTACCGAACTCTCCTGGCTAACCATGTTACTCTCTAAACTTGGAGTAAAGCTCTCTCCCACCATTGTTTGGTGCGATAACATGAGTGCCAAATACTTAGCCTACAATTCCATCCATCATGGTCTCACAAAACACATCGAACTTGATGTTCATTTTATCATAGATATGGTTGCAAAAAAACTACTCTCCATACACTATGTTCCCAGCAGTGATCATCTCGCTAGCTTGCTCACTAAACCGCTTCCCTCTACACGGTTTCTTCATCTCAAGGACAAGTTGACCATTGGTCCACCCTTGTCCAGCTTGAGGGGGGATGCTAGAGATAAATCCAATCTGTCCATGTCATCAGCTGGATAACAATAATAAATAGTTATCTGTGGACTTATCAACCCTAGATAACCATTATCTTGTTATCAACCTCAAATAACCATTATCCTGTTGTACTTATCAAGTCATCTGTACGTTTGATTTTTTGAATTTTTAAATTTTGTATCTCTGTCTATATAAACCTCTGTAATCTCAGAAAATTATACAATGAGAATTTGCCTCTTCAATGATTCTCACACATGCATCTGATTAAACTGATAACAAACCATTGCGTAAGAATATGCTTTCTAAGAAGTGTTGGTTTGATTCGAGAGAGGAAGCATGGGCTTGAGCAGATAAAATAACAGTTGAAAGAGGGAAAGACTAAACTTTCTGAGGGAAAGATTAAACTTTCTCAAAAAATAAAGGGAGAATGACAGTTCATCCCAGGTCAGAATTTTTAGGCCCAAGGTACAATTGGGATAAGTGGTAACTCGGAATTGATGCCAATTCATGGATAGACATTGGTATATAGAATATAATTTTTGACATTTTGAATATTTATAGATCTGCAGTGAAATTCAGAAATCTGCATTGGGCATATCTGTACTTTTCCGAAAAATAAATTTAATTATATGCTTCCAATTGTGCCAGAAGATAATGGTACATTTGTAAAAGATAAATTATTCATGCTCACTTTCCTCACCGTTAAACTGCCACCGCTCAGCCAATATTCAAAACTCCAAGAATCATTAGCACACCTAAAACCCAGGTCTACACTGGACCAGATAGACTTAATACTAAAGCACGAGAAAAAGACACCCTCTTAGCCTTTAATCTAGACTCCCTACATGTATGTCGTTGTTGGGTTATGTGCAAATGAACACTTTTCCCAACGTTCGCCTTTCTTTCATAACCTTTGATAATTATTAATAATACCTTTTAGTGAAGAGAAAAATATAAAAACCTCCCTTAAGGTTTTTGACAATCATCAAAACATCCCTAAAGTTTCGTCTTCACAAAAACCTCCCTTATAATATTTTAAGCTTTGGGGCTTATACTTTACATTTTTGAGTCATTACGCCTTTAAACTTTTAAAAACCTTGGATGTTTAGGTTAAGTCTTCTCACTCATGTTTCGTGCCTTTTTGTTTTTGTTTTGGTGTTTATATTAAAAATGGATACCACCTCAATTTTACACCTAAAATAAAACTAACTATAAAGAAGGATTTTTTTTTTGGATTTTGCTTATTTTAATATGAATATTAGTTATATTGTCATTTATTTCACTTCTCATTTTCTTAAAATTATTTAAATACTAAAACAACTATTAAATGGTATTTATATTTCCTAATTTTTTCTTAAATTTTTTCATAGTCTTTAAATACCTTTTTTATTAATTGGTATGCACATAATATCTTTTCCTAGAGTTTCTTACCAACTTTCTATTCAATCTCATTCATTGCATGAATTCACTAGTAGTGAAATATTTACCGAAGTAAAAAAAAAAAGGGAAACTTTAGCATCTGTAAGACAATACATATTTTCTTCCTTAAAAACAAATTTCATTGATGATATGGATTTTTTGGTAGTAGCATAGTTTTCCTCCAAGGAAAGGTTGGTGTAGGAAGAACCATGTGGGTCTTGTTTGTGCATTACATATTCTTGTGAGTTTGATTAGATGTGTACTTCGTTTATCAGTCTAATATGTTTGTTTGTTTGTTTTCATTTGCACAAGTGCACAAGTGCAAAAGGGCAAAGAGGTTAATTAATTATTTGTTTCAAGCCTTTCAGACTACTCTCCTTTGTTTATCGCCATTTGCATTTATCTCTAGCTAATGTGATAATATTGTTGTATCATTTGCTTCTATATGTTGTTGCCATTGCAAGAAAAAAGGGGAAGGGGAGGTTTACTTATTGCTGGTGGTTTTGTTATCACTTGTGTTATGTTTTAGAAACTGACTCAAAATCTAAATCGCTTTGACTACTGGTTTTTAGTCAGCAGTTCAATCGTCCAATTCAAATAGATTGTTTGTTGCAAATTAAAAAATAAAAAGGCAAAAAATTATTGTCTTGGCCAAATAGGTTGATGATTTTTCGCCTAGGTCAGTGGGTTATTGACCAAACCAACAGTTTTTGGCAAAAGAAAACAGTTCATGGGTGAAAAGGAATTAATTTCTTGAACAATTTACAGGTCAAACAGTCCGACCATCCAGGTTATAAAGAGAGGAAAGGCAGGGAGGCAGGGAAAAGAGGAATAGAGCTTGAGAGGGTTTGAGTGAGGGAGAAAAAAGGAGAAGTCTTTTTTTGGGGAAGAGTGCAAATACAAATATGTTTTCATTGCTTCCAAAATTTAAACCGCTGTTGATCCGGATGGTCGGACTGTTCGGCCTGGGAACCGTCCAAGCAATCGGTTTTGTTTTACACCAAACCCAGTCCCTTGGCAAAAACTGTTGAAAAAGTCAACGACCCATTGACTCAGGCGGTCGAACTGTTGACCCGTTGACTCGTTCAATGGTTTTTGGATGTTTTTTTATTTTTAAATTTTTCATCAAAACAGGTCGTCCATTCGAACCGGACGGTTGGACCATCGACTTGGAAACTAGTGGCTGTAATGGTTCCGTTTACGGGTTGTTTTTTAAAACCATGTCCAAAATAGAGCCTAGATGTGGGTTCGAGTCCCGATGGGTATGTGTCCTTTTTGCAAGGTGTCTACTAGCTGGTTGGTAAGGTCTCCAAGTCGTAGCGAAGACTTGAGATCAAATCCCGCCTACACCTGGGTTGGGGGATGGGCTACCCCCATTGTATAGCCCTTCAAGAGATATCAGAAAAAAGAAAAAGAAATAGAGCCTAAGGTGGTGTTTGGTTGCACTTCAGATGTTACTTTTCAAATGCTACCTTTGTTTGGTGTTGCATCTAAAATACGATTTGAAAAGTTTTTTCAGATCTAAAATTTAAGACTCAGACCTGTCACTCAACACGCTCAAACGTGTTTCAGACGTAGCCTAAAGTCAAAAAATACCCCTCCCCATTCTCTCTCTCTCTCGTCTTCATACAACTCTCTCTCCGCCCTGTCTTCCCGCCATCGCTACTGCAAGTTGCAATGGCGGTTCTCTCTCTCTTTCGGCTAATGGGTCAAGCGCCATTAGTGTTAATGAATTTTGAATGCACCGATGTGGGCATTTCTATTTGGCAGGTTCGCGCTTCCCATGAACCCAGAGGTTCATAGGATGTGAATTCCCAAGAGGGGGATGGGCTGTGGGGCACCTTTGGGGCGTGCTCCGTAGGGAGCCCATCTGATCTTGACTTGATAAATGTAGAATTATTATTAGTTAAAGGTCCCCAACATGGTCATCAAGTGCAGTTGTTTTATTTTTTATTTTTTGATAAAAAGAATAAAATATTCAAACAAAATAGAGGAAGATCACACAAGTGATTTGAGTCAACCACTTTGAGGTTTATGTGAGTCTTGATCCACAAGTGATTGGAGCCAGGGAGGACTCCTCTCCAAAAAACCAGACACTATTAGACCTCTTTTAGCTAGACTATGAACGGCTTGTGGAAATCCTCATCTTCTCCTTCCACATTTTGTTTAAAGAAATCAGAGTAGAGCTAGGATCAATATTAGAGTTCTCAAAAAACTTTTTGATTTTTAATTTTCAATATAATCCATAGAATATGGAGAGATAACACAATCATAAAATCTTTTTTGTCCTTCTCTATTACATCTATCCAGCCAAGCAGCTACCGTTCATCAAAAGAATTTGGATTAGCTGAGCGCTTTAGTTGTGTAGCAGGGTGTGAAACAAAATGATAATGCTCCATGCCAATGATAAAATACATGGGAGCCATAATGAGAGATTGAATGGTTTGCGGGGGTCTATATATTTTATGACTAGTGTAGAGTGTTATCATTGGTTCCATAGCCTGCTAATAGAACTGCTAAACCAAATTGCTTTAGCAAAGCCACAAAAAAGAAGGTGGTGCACGCAATGTTTTTAAAAACCAACCTAGAAGCTGAACCGTTTTTGCCTCCAGGTCGCGAGTCACTAATTCGACCAGTCGGGTTAAACAGTTCAGACTGTGCCACGTGTGTGTGTATGTACATATATATATATATTTATTGCTAAAATATATATTTATACATATATATATATATATATTTTAGCAATAAATAATGTATAAATATGTTATATGTATTATTTTATATTTAATTTATGTTTTTTAGTTCAGTTTTTAATTTTTGTATTTATAAAAAATATTAAAAATTGCAACTTGAGGCCAAAAACAGGGTTTTTTTTTCATAAAAATAGCAGGATGGCGCCTTGGGACGCATAGATCTCGAAAGGTTACAAAAAATAAAAAAAAATCACCCCAATTGGATACCGAATTGCAAAGTTATGGCCTCCCAAAATTTTGCATGCATTGAGTGTGCAACCCACGACCCGGTGACTAGGTCGAATAGGTCAATGGTCAAACCGGCCAAGTCAAACTATTCTTATTCAAGTCAACGGTTTTTGACCGTCTGATGGGCCTTGATTGAACTGGACTCAGAATCCTACCCGGGTGATGGTTCGAACTGTTCGTCTAACCGGGTCAACAGCGGGATTGAAAACATTGGGTGCATGGCTGATTCTAGATATCTGGCACAAATCATCATTAGCTATGTTCCTTTTAAATAGGTTTTCTTTACATCAACTACATTTCCAAACAAATGATTTTATTTTGGGATCAATTTTTGCTTTCCAAATATTGTTTAAATCGTTTTTAGGATTGACGTTTTCGAATTGATGCGAGTGTTCTATCTAAAGATTTTTTGCCACAAAATAAGCTGACCTGACCAAGAAACACCCATTAGCTGTTAGGGTCCATTTGATTTTTATCCTCCCGCAGGCCTTCAACCAAATTAATACTTAGGATGCTTTTTGTTGTACCTTCATCAAAGTTTTCTCTTATGAGCCTTTTATTCCATTTCCTTTCTCCCTGAATCAAGAGATCCTTAACCCAAGCCAAATTAGGAGTATTTGGTCTTGGCCCCATTATCTTGAAACCCAACAGCTTCTCGATCCATGGGTCCTTCCAAACTTTAACCTTTGTTCCAAAGTTTTTTGGGAAGGTTTGGACAGAAAACTTTTCCCTGCTAATAGCATTTGTGAGGGAGTCCATGTTCTGTGCACCCGTGGACCAATCACATTCGACCACATCAAATGAGCACGTTCTGTGTAACGGTAACGTTGTGCTTGGCCGTCAACCGACTCCATCCGGTTCAACCGGACACAAAAAGACAATTTTTCATTTTGCCTTTCACGCGAGTTCAAACTCCCCCTCCCTATACTCATTTCATTTTGAACCCTAGTGCCTCCAACCGTCGCAGGGTTGGGTTGAATTGAACCAATATCTGATGATTTTGATCCATTGATAGAAGATCAGAACACATGTGTCAATGGACTAGGGTTGGGTTGGAACCAATCTATATTAAAATACATAGCGAAGTAGCGAACAAAGTAAAAATGCCCTCTTCGGAAAAGTTACAAAAACACCTATTTTTGCATTGTTGATGAAACTCCAATTACACAGAAACAAGATACAACTATAAAAATTCAAGTTACATTTCATAAACAGATATCGATGCAAAATGAGTGCACTTGCCAGAATCTTAGTCTGAATCGGAGGATACTTCAGGAGGATCCAATGCCAAAACATCCTAGACAATTCCTCACCCATGTCCACCGAAAGATGAGAGAACATTGGCCTCATCAATGCATTTTCATAAGAAGCAAAAGACTGAATCCTGCAACATCAAAATGGAATGCATTGTCTCTTCTCATTTAGACAACATTATTTCCAATTGGAACGGGAAAAAGGATTAGGATTATCATTAGGATAGGTCTACTGTTAGCAGGATTTAACAGCGTTCACAATCAGACCAATGCCTAGATTCTATTAACCCATGTACCTGGTACATTAGGCCTGTACTGAATAGCAAACACAAGTCATATTGGACCGAACTCAAATCTGGTCCATGCTTGGTTTTAAACATTTACTGAGTTTAAGTGCTCAAAGATTTATCACCAAGGTTAATGTGAGCTTAAGCTAGCCTTAATTGACCAAGGCCCAGCCCTACCATAGCCCTTAGAGAGCCAAAAAGAAATCAATTCTATGCATAGCAAGAAGGAAATTAAATTTAGAAGGGCATGCACCACTACCAGATTAATTTCTGCCTTTAATTTACAAGGGCATGCAGCACTACCAAAACCCTTGACACAAAAAGCTCACATATCTTCTACTTACTGAGCTTTTTCTACGAATACTGATCTTGCCATTGTTCATATTTTCTAAGTTTGATCAAATTACAGGTAAAGCTTAATCTTAATCTAAACAGGATCCTGCCATTGTTCATATTTTCTCAAAATGTCCTTTTCCAGTTACATACATCCCAATTTAGTTATAGGAAGCAGTAACTAGGCTAAGATTCATCCAAGCGGCACAAAAACCAGTCATATAGAGACATAAGCAATATCCTGCTCATACACCATGTGAAGCAAAATAATTCCATTATAATTTCATATAGCATTTTTAACTAGCACTTCTCTTGTATGAAATGAGTTCACTATTACGATAAATGAAATGATTCACTTATGCTTACTGAAAAATGTAAGTGAGTTCGACCCATATATGGCATTTAACAGAATAGAATGGCAAAACAGATTCATGCAGCCAACCCATATACTTAGGTTAAGGCTTGGGTTAAACAATTTGTTTAAAAATCTACAAAAAAATGAATCAAGTAACAATTTGTTTAAAAAGTGCACTCACTAATATGGTCTTATTGCCTATCCTGAGATGATGGTTGGTATCCTCCATCCAAATTTGTGCCAAAACACCAGTTTTGTGAATCTATAACATTTCCCTACAACAAATAAGACAATGTTGAATAATTTAAAAAATAAAATTCCTTTTATTTTCACAACTTGGTATATTCAACTCCATACATACCTTGGCTTGTGTGCCTGAAACTATTGAAGCTTGTAGCAAGTCTATCATGCTGATGGGGTTTTGAGTTGCAAATTGAGTAAAACCTAGGGTATTTGCCAATTCAATGGTGTCCATATTCATTGCATATGGTTGACATGTGGTATCTAACTGATTAAGATCAAGAATATTTGTCATGCTTGGACCAACACCATATGATTCCTATCACACAAGAAATGACATAGACACAAACAAATGACTCTATAACTAAAAAATATATTAGTAAAAGTAGCTAGATAATGCATATTTGAGTTGAGATAATATTGTAACAAGATGTGCTGATGGTTGAGTTTCAACTATTAAAGTAGCTGGATTTTTTGGCTAGAGTTGGGGATTTTTGTTTTACTCTTTTTTTTTTCAAATGGTTGCTTTATTTTGCCACCACCACAATTAGTCTTGCCACTCTTGGGCTTCTTTACAAATCCCGGCACCTTGTATGTGAGGTCATGAGATGGTACTACATTATGGATTCCATCTGCATCCCCTTTCTTTTGTAAATTATTAGAATCACCTAGCTGACAAGATCCTAATTGACTTCCATAGTCCAAATCATCTTCGATATTAAGAGAATGAGTGGTTTGTGCATCAATTGAAACATCCCCTTTTATTATTTTCTCAACTCCAATACAAATCTTTTGGAACCCATTCAATGCAAATTAGTAAGCTTGTTCATTTTCTACAACCCGATTAGATATGTCTCATGAAACCCTCACCCGTTCAGTCACACTCATAGTATATCCATAGTTAGGATCAAGATTAATTGCACAACCATGATAGTCTATTGCAGTCCCATCTTTTGCATCTCTTGTTGGTCATTTTAAAATGTATCGGGATGGAAGATGCATTACCTTATTTTCATAAAGCACCTTCAATGCATGACCACAAAGCAGCTCCATGAACTCAAAATTTCTACAACTACATGAAACTGACGGATCTAATGGTGAAATAATACAACCTGCACCTTGTTTTTTTCATACATGCTTATAGTGGTCTTGACCCCTTCAACCTCAGTTTTGTTGTCTATGAAGCAAACCATAGAGTTGTGGTATTTCTTTTCAAATTCTCTAAAAATCGTTCAAGTATAAATCATTACAGTTTGTTCAAGAATTGGTAATTGTATGCTCAAATGGGGTTTGTTATGAATCATCTTGAAATTCATCTGTAATTCCTTTTGGCGTCTATCTCTCACAACCCTTTCAAAATGTTCCAAGAATCGAGATATACTTAGTGATGATTTCAAGTAACCCCTTAGCAAGCTTTTCATGCTTTCACTCTTCTGAGTGCTTTTCATGTTACTGGAAAAGTGGTTTCTCTCATAAACCAATGCCCACTTCTCTTACATTTTAAATAACCCTTTTAATCATGTATTTTCTTTTAAACAATACTGACAAAGCATTTCTTCTCACGCCTAGAGAAATTCATCCTCATCTTCATAGTCATATATCAATTTGTTGAAATCGTTCTAAAATGTCTTGGAAACACAAAATAGATGGGACAAGTGTTTAATCCCATTATAATAAATTTTCCAAATACAAAGGCTGAAAGGATAGTAGGATCCATCTAATGGACGCCAAAAGGATTGCAGAATGGGTGGGCGAATTTCAAAAATTTTTCTACTTTCTCTCAACTGGGAATCGTATTCCCTAAATTTAGAATACAATATTCAAGGATCCTACTTGAACCATATCTGAACCAAAAGGAAAAAGGGAGGATTATACCTGATTCGGAGAAACAATATCTCCCAAAGTTGGTGTTCACGCCCAAAGAGGACACCAAGATCCGCTCCTGCTGAAGATGACACAGCAGTAGGTGGAACGGAACCAGCAGAGTGCGTCCTACACACTAGATCCTTCTCAAGAACCCTCTGGAAACTCTGAGCACCAAATCTTTTATAGTCTTTTCTGCAAGACTGATGTCAAGAATTGATTTTGTTGATTTCTTTCTTCGGCAAAGATCAAATCTTGCAAGAAAGAATGGCGGCGGCTGGAGGAGAACTCCTGAAGTAAAGATGGCTGAAATTGCTTCTCTTCTTTCTAGAGTGAGTATGAGATCCAATCTCAATTCGCAGGATGTTTTCTTGCACAAACCCTAGGTTCGAAATCTGATTATCATCTATTAAAGCTTCTCCTTTTTCTTCTTGATTAAGAAACCTCCTAATTAGGAGTTATCCCAATCCAAATCAGTATTTGGATAGGGGATGATCTTAATCATATCTGCAGATTAAGTTAGCTTACTCTTAATCTTATAAGGAGTTTACCAGATTCAAATCTGATTTGAATTTGGTCTCCCGGAGTGGATAAGGTTAAAGGCCCAATCCTTTTGTTAACATTAATCTCAGATCCGCCCCATAGATGGGTGATCATATCAACCCAACTCAAAATGGGCTTTTGGCCCATTAAATATTCAGTGCTTAATTAGTTTCCAATCTGCTACCCAATTGGGCTTCTTTGTATGGCGTGGGACCCAAGCATTAATCTACACACTAGCCACATGGGTTCGGCCCAACCTTTATTACAAGGCCCAGCCGAATTCACTGAAAAAGCTCAATGAACCCCTAAGCCCATCACATGGACCCTATGGGGCCAACACTTACATTAAGTGATCCCTGGGCCAACCCATCTTATAAAAACCCAGGGACCGTGGGCAGGTGCAAGATTAGCCCATCGGGTACTATCCTAAATGGTCTTACACTTAACCTCTCAGCCCTTAATGATCAAGCACTGCCCGACAAGAGAGGATCTCTCCCTTGGCTACAAGGAATAGTGCCGCACTCTCTACTCACATGGATCCCGTGAATTAAAACAATTTGCAAACACTTTTGAAACCGCACAAATAAATATATGTATATATTAATTTTGCAAAACAAAATTCCAACGATTGAAATCAACTGCCGGCAGTTTGGTTTCCATCAGAGAGAGTGCATTCCCGATCATTACCTTTGTCCAACAAAGATGCTGATCCTGTCACTATGATCACCCACTCAGATGAATTCTCAGACTGCCCCAACATACCTAGGTTTGGACCCCCGCTAAGGATCTCACTGATTGGCATATCAAAGACAGCCTGATCCAACACGTAATGAAGTATCATAATCGAGTTTAGGGGTTAGGTGTAACTTTCCAGTTTTGCCCATCTGTCTCCAAGGTCTAGGGCAATACTGGAAATCTAGTTCGGTTCAAGGATTCGAGTAATCCCATACTGCATGTGCCTTGGGTCTTACCCTGGTGGCCGAGACATGCCATCCCAATACTTGGTGGCACACCAATATTAGCCTTAGTAGGATAAATCTCCCTAGACTTATCCAACGGCTGTGAACATTTAAAACTAACACGAGTCTCTATAAGTGTCCAGTTTTAGAGTCTTACATAGAATTATACCAAACAACATGAATCAAACATGCACTTTATTTATTTACACTAAATATCAAAGTACATCAAATCGGATTGAAGCTAAGGGCATACAAAACTGTCTAACAGGCGATGATTAACCTCTAGGAAAACATATTGAATGGCCTTTGCCATTGTTGCACATTGATTCATTAAAATTGTTATTGGTTTTTCCCATCCATTGCATTCAAAAATGCTTCAAAAACCAACTTAAATGATTCAATAGTCTCACCGTATATTAATGTATCTCCAAATATTATTGTTTGCCTATGGTTATTAATACCAACAAATGGTGCAATTGGACGACAATCCCGATTAATTTTGAAGGTGGTATCAAAGTAGATTATATCACCAAAAAATGATAATTAGATACTATTCTTACATCAGCCCAAAAGATATTTGTAATATGATTTTCAGAACCAAGTTGTATGGAGTGGAATGATGAGGAGTTTTCCATATGCAATTTTTCAAAAAATTTTAAAATGGCTCCTGCACCTCCCATTTCCATATATTTTTTGTCTTTTTGTCTGTAGATAATTGCAATAATCAAAATGAGTGAACCCCATATTCTCAACATCTCCAACTTGATTGGCCATACTCCATGGTGGCTTTTGGTGTTATCCCTGACTTGTCTGCAAGATCAATCTGAGAAGTTTGGGCTACCGTCATTCTCCTATGTGACCTTAACATGTATGACTTGCTTGGAATTACAACCTCATGGTTGTGTTGCTTTTCAAAACGAATAATGCTATATTGACCACTTTTTTTCAACCAACAAACATGTGTGCCTGGCATCCAATTATTGTATTGTCATGATAGTACCACTTTTTTACAACCTCATGGTTTAGGATTGCTAAAACCCTAGGCATAACAACAAAATGTCTTATCTTTTATTACCCCACTTTTTGTTTTATGTTCATTGCCCTTCCGAGTGCTAAACCCCCCTCTTCTAGCATATTCATTGTAAAAAAAAAAAATAGGGAGAATGACGGTTCATCCCAAGGTTAGAATTTTTAGGTCCAAAGTACAGTTGGGATAGGTGCCAGCTCGGAATTGATGCTAATTCATGGGTGGGCATTAGTGCATAGAATGAGGGTATTTGACATTTTAAATGTTTATAGGTATGCTATGGGATTCAGAAATCTGCAATGAACCTGTTCGTAATTCTCCGAAAAAATATGCATCATCCAAATTTTCAAACATCATTCCCAACCTTGGTTTTCCTATTTTATTCTCTGTCTCCTCATCA
The DNA here is from genome assembly GCF_055504915.1 of Nelumbo nucifera. Taxonomy (NCBI): domain Eukaryota; kingdom Viridiplantae; phylum Streptophyta; class Magnoliopsida; order Proteales; family Nelumbonaceae; genus Nelumbo; species Nelumbo nucifera. The sequence continues at coordinate 137,863,294 of NC_142649.1, read as the reverse complement.
TTCACATCATCAAACACCAACTTACGTGCAGCATGGCAATTGATATCTGCAAGAATTTCATCTTCATAAGATGACAGTAGTAATCAGGTATACCTCAACAATATTATTAAATAGTAGTGCAACTCATGAAAACTTTGCCGTACATACATGGTGGGACATACAAAAAAGCACACTTATTCTGAGAGGGTCAGATTCTCTACAAATCCCTAGATTTGAGAGGGTGCTTCTATAAACTCTTCATCAAACATGCTTGCGTTTTAGCATCCAGGTTAAACATTTTCAGTCCAATATATGCCAAACCAAATTGCTTTGCCAATTCTCTTTGAAATGTTCCATTATAAGAATACTTTTGGTAATAAACATAGCAGATCCTAATTTTGTTTTACTTCAGATTAGAGCTTAGACCATGATCCATTTTCCACAAAGATGTTCCCATACTCCTAGAATTCTAACACCTAACACATGTTGAAGCATGGGACTTTTTTTGTCAGAAACAATAATCAAAGAATTATTTTAAATGGATATTTATAAAACCTAAAGTTCTCAGGAAACAAGGGTAATATTAACAACTCCTTGTTCTTAGCTGGGATTAGTTTGGGGCCTTTACATTGTTCTTATTCAGATTATACAACAAACCAATTCAAAACATAAACGATTAAGAGAAAAGTTATCATAAACCATAAAATGAAATACAAATTCAAAACAAAACATCACACCATCTAGAGAAAAATTAAAATACAAATTCAAAACAAAACATCACATTCTTATTTCAAATTCAAAACACCATCTAGGTTTTGGTCCCCTTTATAAAAATTTCCTGGCTCCGCCCTTGACCTTAACATCATTTTCATTTTGCAATTGCCCCAAACCGCCAACCTAGAGAAAAGGGCAATATTAGAATGGCAGAAACTCCATTGAGGTTTCCGGGAGTTACCTTCGTTTAGGTGAATGTTGACTGCCATTGTGATCTGCTTCGACCTATTGAAAATGGAAAGGAAAAAAAAAAGACATAGAAGAAGAAGAAGTACGGACTGTTTAGCCGGACGATTTGTCTCTCGACACCGGTGGCTTTGTCATTCACGGGGGCGCTGATGTGGAGTGAAGGCGCCGGTGATCGAGCTACGATGGTTGGAGGCACTAGGGTTCGAAATGAAATGAGTATAAGGAGGGGGAGTTCGAACTCGTGTGAAAAATTTTGTCTTTCTGACTTTTTGTATCTGGTTGAATCGGATGGAGTCGATTGACGGTCAAACACTAGATTGGATTTGGTCCAATGTCTAGACCATCCAATCTGGATTTGGATGGCCAAACAATTCAATAAGTGTTTTGGATCAATTTGGACCGGTCCAATTCAATGTCTGGACCATCCAATCTGTTTAAATTCATTTTGATTTAGATTGGTTTCAACCCAAACCCGGTTCATTGATATATATATTCTTATCTTATATCAATGGACCAAATATTAGCTTAATCCAATCCAATCCAATTCAATATAAATTTGTTACGGGCGGACCAGGTCCAATTCAATCTAATAAATATTTTGAATCGGATTGGTCCAATCCAATATATCTTGTTTGTCCATTCAATCCGTCCAAATTCATTTTGGACTGAACGGGGTCCAATCCAAAACCGGTCCATTGACACCCTTCCAAACACAACGTTACCGTTACACAGAACGCGCTCGTTCGCACCCACGGGTGACGCGGACTCCTTGTGGGGATATCGGATTTGCTTCTGACCAAATTGGAGTGGGGCATTATTATTGGTTAAAGGTCCCCAACACAGTCATCAACTCTTGATCCAGATTCCGTCTTTTATGTTTATTCTCTTATAGTGTCTTTCATGTTTCGTATGGAATATTGGAAGCAGAAGGTTCTTCAACCTTTTGTTTATGTTCCCTGATAGAATCAGAATTGCTTCTAACTGAAAAAAACTATCAAAGTTCTCTTCAGATCTCTCAGTTGATTTCTTCTCCGGGTAAAGCATCTTTTCATTTCTCCTTTGCTCGAATACCTCCCACTAAATTGGAATTCCTCATAGTTTCTCGGTTTCCTTCTTCCTTTCTTGTCTGTGAATCGCCTTTCTGGAATTCATGTCGAGATTCCTGGTTATTCGACGTAATCTTAGAGTTGTTGTTGCTAATACGCTTCTAAACGGGTGGAGTTCTGCAAGCTATTATGCCCAGAAAGTGTATCTTTTCTCTTATTGTTCAGCACGCGTCAATATGTCTTTTTTACTTTATCGTTGAAAATTTTACATTATATTGCTCAAGAAGATTGTTCATTCTTATTGATAATGATTAAGGTCATTATTTTGTTTTTCTATTGTATCGCTTAATGGTTAGCTATCATCTGATTCTTAATTCTTGTTATGCTTTATTAAGCTCTTACAGACTTGATGAATCTAAGGTGCTGACTAAGGTTCTATTAGAACATGTATGTTGTTCTGGGGAACAGAAAACAACAGAAAAACATAATTTTTTGGTTCCCCTGAACAGTGGTAAATGCTACCTAAGTTACTGCTTTCAATTAATTTGTGTTCTATAAAGCGGGATTCTTTACATGTTTATTCAGGGACGCTCTGTCGTTTGATGTATGTTCTTTTAGAGTATTGTTTTTCACTCAAAATCAACCCCTAAAGGAAAAAATACCCGTTTAATTGGGAATCTGTTTGTCATAATTTTGCATTTTCTGTTGATCTCTCATGGAAATGTGGTGAATTTTAGTTTCTTTCTGAGTAGGTTTTCTGTTGCATCCATGGTTTGGGTTGTTCTAGAAAGAGAATTCTCTTTACATCTATAGCAAAGTGATTTTTGACACCAAAGATTTTAGTTCTGATTTAAATGAGAAATGACATGGGATGTTTTGAATTGGTTTACATGTTACTGGAGTGTTAGAATATCCTTTATATTTCTGCTCTAGTATTGTTATTTACTAAACCATATCATAGTTTATGATATGGTTTTCTTCTTTGTATATTGTATATACATGCATTGTCTAACATGCCACTTTTTTTTTTCTCCCTTTGTACAAATTGCAAAGTATAATGTCACTGGTGCCTATTGCATTCATAATTGTTTAACTTTGCTGGCAAAAAATTGTCTAAATATGTAAATTTTATATTAATCATTGATTAAGAACTTGAATAGATGGTCTTCTTTTGGTGGAACTTGCATAGATAACTTGTTGGAGATTTTTACAGATTGAAAATCATATTAGTGGGTTGGTAATTCATGTAGATTGACAACCTCAGGGGTTTTGAAGTCAGGAATGACAATATGGTTATACCACATTTACTGTTTTCTGATGATACAATCATCTTCTTCCAGCATCATGTAAATGGGTGGGGATGTCTGACCTGTCCTATACCTAAGCCTCCATTCTCTTTCCTGCATTTGGAATCTGTAATATCTGTCCTTTCTGCATTCTCTCTTTCCTTATGATTTGATGTGATTTCCAGGGGAGTAAGGTTGTGTGAAGACTTGTGGTGTACAGATTTCCATAGTGTGGCAAACTCTGTAAACTTTCCTCATCTCTCAATTTATTGATATCCCCATCTAAACCCTGTTGTTTCTTGAGCTTCTTCTGGCATTTGGCTTTCCATATTAGGCTTGAGGGACCATGGAAGTCATGATTCTACCACTCTCATTTAACTCCTTAAAACATGTATTTGTAATCCTGATGGTATTGATTCTTGGGTATGGGCACTCAATTTGAACAAACACTTCTTTTTCTTTTCTGTTTTTAAGGTTGTTAAAGCAGGTGCTTCTAATTTCACGGTGTTTTCTGCAAAAGGTTGTGGTTAGGCCTGGTCCCTTAAAACCTAAGAGCTTTTTTGTTGGGAAGTGGTGCATGTAATAGTCAGAAAATAGTGGAAGACTTGGTATTGTACTAACATGTGTATCATCTATTAATCTGCAAAATAAGTAAGTAGTTAATGATCTATTCGTTCATGAACATCCTAATGGCAACCTCTTAATGATATCCTAGAATTTGTTTGATACTAGTTGGTAATTTATAAATTAGAGGTGCAAAGAAAGTGCAAGGGCCTTCTACCACTTGAGATGCAAGGTGAGGCATGCATCTTGACAATACAAGGCACAAATTTTTGAAAAAGGTTAAAAAAATAAGTACATAAAAATATGGAAACCTGAATTTTAAAAGAAATTACATGTTTTAAAAAGCTTATTATCTCAAATCAAAACACATGTATAAAAATAAATTCAAAGTGGAAGTGAAAATAAACAGATATGAATTGTACCAAAGTGTTTTAAGCACTCGACAATTCAAGCATGTGAAACTCAACATGTATGTCTATGTCCTAGACTCCTAGTTGCATTACCTTAAGTAGCTAGATGTTAGACTTCTAGCATTTGTAATCCTAGGACATTGGGGTCTTTATGGAGGCAAAGGGCCAATAGAACTGTAGCTAGAGAAAAGGCTCATTGAGGGAAAGCCCAAATAAGCCCATATGAAGGCTGGATTTGGGGGCAGTTTCCCTGACCCAAAATTTTGGCCTGTATATAAGCGGGTTGGTTTTGTGCTTTTGGTGGTAGTTCATTTTGTTTTAGGATTAAGGGCCAAATATCTGTTGTATTCTTGTTGCTTCATTAGTAGAAATTTTTCTATCTAAGATCTTACTCCCAACAGCTAGGGCTTCAAGTATTCAAAAGTTTTTTTTTTTTTTTTTTTGATTTTGTTTTTGTTTCTTTTAAATGTAAATCACTCTGTTCTGCGATTTCAACAAGAGAAATCTTCTTAGAACTCTCTTGGAAGGCATCTGCTTGAAGTGAAACTTCATTGGCTATGTTGCCCATACCAGTTTCACCTACTCAGAAAATTTCTTTGAGATTGGACAAGTTTTGGAGGAGTGCTAATCTCCTCTCCAGTGCGGCAGCAGGTTTCTTCTTCCTTTCTTAAACTGGTTCATTCCCAAGTGTTCTTGCAAGCTTTGAACACTTCGGCCCCATTTGGCATCAATTCGAATATTTCTCATTCTCAAAACCCATCCAGAATTCTTGATTTTCTTGATACTAAGAATACATGTGTGAGTGTTTTGGAACACCTTTTTCTCTGAATCAAAAGTAAGTCTGGGAACACATAGTTGAGAAGGGAACTCTTGATTTGAAGAACTTCAGGAGAAGGGAATGAGCATAAGAATGTGATTGTATTCACCGTTGGATTCATCCAACGCCTGATCCTTGACCCAAAGAATTGCATCCATGATGTCTTCATAGGCTGTAGGGAGACGGTGTTTTGAAGCAAGACAATAGATGACTTAAATGATCACCGCCGGGAATTCACTCGCCATGTGAGCACATGACTTGTGGAATGGTTGAGTTGTAGAGGATGAAACCTCTGCCGTGGAAGAAAATTAGGAGAGGGAGCTTGGAATTGGGAGTGGCTTCACGAGGACAAAAGATGCGAACCCAGGTCTTGTTGGTGGGGTTGATAGTAACGTCTTTAGTGAGGATGGGTTGGAGTGAGTCAGGAACATCACCAAATGTTGGAACGTTGGAGCTCGGATGCTGTTGGGTGAGAGAGTCGTCTAGGTTAGGAATGATCTTGAGGTAGTTGTAGGAATTGATGGAGCTTGTAGTTGGGGAGGGATCTGTCGTGATATCTGGAACTTTTGACTGGAGTGTCGTGCCGATTGATCTTCTACGTCGGAACTCGAAACTCCGAATGACCAAGCCTCAACTACTAATAATCAAAGGAAGGGGAAGAAGAAATACAAGGAAGAAAATGAAAGAAAGAACCGAGATTTTACCTGAGATTTTGACCGGTGTCAGAAGACCGTTACAGAGCCGTTGAGGTTGGAATAATCGATGAAAGGGAAGAAGAAAGAAGGGAATGGGGTAGGGTTTCGAGTGAGTGTTTTAAGAATAATGGGAATTACTAAAGTGCCCTCAATTTCACGTGTGACATAGTCACGCGTGTTCGTTAATTTGAATTAACGTGATGAGAATTGGGTCAAGCAAGAATTGTGTTTTTGAGAAGTGAACTTTTTTCACTCCGCAGAATCTTGTTTTTGGAGGGATTTTTTCATCCCGTTTCTAATGGGAACCGCTCTCCTGGTTATACCAAACGTGATTCTCATTCTAAGAATCACCAGAATCGGTAGAATCACTCCCGGGGAGTGATGCCAAATGAGGCCTTCATTGCTAGATGCTATTGTTTCAAACCGAGGAGTTTCACTAGACATACAACACTCATCTTTAATTCCTTCATTTGAAATCACTGGAAGGCTGATTTGAACTGCATAGAATAGTTTCTTCTCTGTAAAACTTTGCACATCAGGTTGGTGAATCCCTTTTTTTTCTCAATCAGCTATTTTATTATCCTTGGGACCCTAGATTTGGTGCCGCCCTAGGATATTCTTACTTCTCAGTTGCTTGGTAGAAGTTCATAATCAGTTCTGGAGGGTACTTAATCTTCTCCTCAGTTCAACAGTCTTGGAACACTCTAGTTTGGGCTGTCAATACTGTGTACTACCTGGTTGGATTTATTTTGGGTAATTTCTTGGAGGATTTCGATTCCTTTATAGGGTGGCTCATTTTTGTTACTTGTCCAACTGAAGTTGTTTGATTATACATATCTTCTGGACTTGGTTTCTCTACTGTTTCTACATTGCTTACTTTGGCCTTGCTGTCAAGCGTTCTTCTTTTGAGAAAGTCCCTTGTTTGATTGCTGTGATATTAATTTCAGCCTTGAAAATTAAATACTAGTACCGCTATTTTACTCTCTGGACTGTTTTTTTTTTCTTATTTGATTGAAAAGATGGATATTGTTCCGGTAAAGTTTGATGGAACCAACTACAGAATGTGGAAGTTCCATTTTGATTTCTTTGTTGAAGGAAAGGGACTTGAAGGCTATTTAAATGGGACAGTTTGTAAACATGACAAAACAAACACTAAGGCTTTTACACAATAGAAGACTATTAACAATTTGTCACAACTTATGAGATGTATTCCTATTTGAAGAAGGTTTATCATCAGTCTAACTTGTCAAGACAATATCAGATTGAGTCTGAAATTTTTGCCTACTGCTAGGGGGATGAAAGATACAGGAATACCATGCAGGCTTTCTTGATTTATGGGTAGAGTATGAATTGGTTCATATTGATCCATCTGATTCCTTAGAGTGAACCAATTCCTTATGAGATTGAGACCTAAATATGAAATAATCAGGTCTAATGAGTAAAGGCACCCCCTTTCGGATTTAGACTTTGTGATGGGAGAGTTGCTGAGAAGCGACTAGGCTCATGACTGCTGCAAACATAGAGGGGAAGCAACTTGATTTAGGGGATGATATAGTTTTCATTGCACAAGGGAGTAAGAATTCTAGTGGAAAGGATCTTTCTAAAGTCCAATGTTATGAATGTAAAGGGTTTAGACATATAGCTTCACACTACAAAAAGAAGAATGCTTGCACTTATTGTAAACATGGTAATATCATTCCGGACTTCTTAGTTCATCCCTCCAAGGGTACTGTGAAGAAGAATCAACCATGAGCTTATCAGGTGTCTGAGGGATAGATGACTGATGCCCCTGTTGCCAAAGGTGAATCTTTTGCTCCCATGGATGTAGAAAAGATATGACAACTAGTATCCTTTGCTATCTCATTTGCCTTTTGTGCTATTACTTTATTTGGTGAGTTCTCTGGTTACTGCACTTCTTCCTCTCATGTTTGGATAATTGCTTCTGGGGCTACTACTCATAGGATTGGAGCCTACCTTGAACCTTCAAGTAAATTTTCCGAGACTCACCATAAACATATTGTTACTGCCAATGGTGAGAAACTAAATATCATTGGAAGTAATGATTTGTGTCTCAAATTCTCACCTTCAAATTCCTTTTCCCTTACCAAGACCTTCTTTGTTCCCAAACTTACTACTAACCTTGTTTCAGTTGGTCAACTAGTTAATGAAGGTCACATTCTAACTTTTTGCTTTGATGGTTGTGTGATTCAAGATTGATGCACCGGGAAGGTGAAAGGGAAGGGGCATAAGCAGGGCTGCTTGTTTGCATTGAGTTTGAGAAATCTCAATCAGAACCATCATCTACTTATTTTATCTCTTCTTTATTGAGTCTTGTTTTGGGTCAAAGAAATAACATTTAGGATTTATGGCATAAACGTTTGGGCCATCCAAACTCTGAAAAACTTAAACTTTTGTTTGAGTCTGGTTTCATTTGAACTAAAATTCCCTCTATGCAAAATTTTTATACATATTGTGTTACTTGTTGTTTGAGTAAGAGTCATACTTTGCCATTTACTCATCTGTTGTTTTACGATTGAGATATAAATATTTTGTATTGTTCATTGATGATTGTACTAGGTATACTTGGATATACTTTCTTAGTCACAAGTCAAAAGTCTTTCCAACCTTTTGGTCATTTTATGCTATTATCTAAGTTTGGTTTCAATCAAGTGTACATATCTTATGCTTAAACTCAGGAAGAGAATACAATGATGGAGAATTTTTGGCTTATTTGAAACATCATGGCATACAAGTTCAACGGAGCTGTCTAGACACTCCATAGAAAAATGGTGTGGCAGAATGGAAGAATGACCACATTCTCAATGTTGTGAGGACTCTTTTACAAGAGTCACATGTGCCTCCATTTTGGGAGGTAGTTAGTACGACTGTGCATCTAATTAATTATATTCCTTCATTAGTTCTTGATAAATGTCTCCTCATTAGAAATTGTTTGGTTGCCCTCCAAATCTTTCCCATCTTCGTGTTTTTGGATGTCTATGTTTTGTACATCTTCCCGCTCATGAACGTTCTAAACTTTTAGCTCAATCCGTTATGTGTGCCTTTGTGGGATACCGTCCTAACTACAAAGGATTTCTTTGTTATGATCCTTTTACGGTATTTGTATTTCTCGGAATGTGATTTTTCTTGAGCATACCTCTTTCTTATTGAGAGTAGCCAAGTCATCTGCATGTTCTATTTCTGTTTTGTATGACTTTGATTCATGTGATGCTCCATCAACAATTGCTGTGAAGGATCTTCTTGTCTTCTCTTGCAAGCGAGTTCATGGTGTCTGTGCCTACGACTCCCTTCCTCCCAGTCTCGATCCTTAGTACGTCTCAAATAACCCTGTAAGTGATACTCTTGTTTCAGATCCCCCTGTTGTTCCTTCTAATCCTTTGCGTCGTTCTACCCGTGTTTCTAGACCACCTAATCACTATGGTTTTCCTTTAGATCATAGGTCCTTTTTTGCCATTATGTCTTCCACAGATATTCCCTGCTCTTACCAGCAGGCCATTAGTAGTCCTTAGTGGGGAGACACCATGGATGCACAGGTTGAAGCTTTACACGAGGACACTTGGGACCTCAACCCAACTCCTTTAGATGGCTCTATTATTTGGAGCAAGTGGGTTTACTCCATCAAGTTGAAATCTAATGGCTCTCTAGATCAATACAAAGTTCAACTTGTGGCTCAGGGTTATACATAGGAGTATGGTATTGATTATGAGGAGACATCTGCTCTAGTGGCCAAGATCACTATAGTTCATGTTTTTTAGCCCTCTCTGTAGCATACTCTTGGACTATTTCTCAATTGGATGTGAAAAATGCCTTTCTACATGGACATTTAAAGGAGACAATATATATGAAACCCCTTTTAGGGTACTGTAGTGATCCTTGCCTTGTTTGCAGGTTGAAGAAATCTCTCTATGGGCTGAAGTAAGCTCTTCGGGCGTGGTTTGAAAAATTTTGAGATGTCGTGAATGCTGGGTATAGCCAAAGTGCTTCTGATCACTCCCTTTGTTCGGAAAAGGTCTTAGGGTATCACAGTTCTCCTCTTATATGTGGATTGACATGTTGACTGGAGATGATATAGAGGGAATTCAAGACCTTAAGTCTCTTCTTCATAGTTCCTTTCACATGAATTTGGGTTATCTTACCTATTTCTTAAGACTTGAAGTCCAAAGGTGTAATTGGGGATATTTCATTTGCCAAGACAAATTTACCTTTGATCTTGTCAATTTGGCTGACCCTACTAATGATAAGCAGGTTGATACTTCCTTGGGGCTGAATGTTAAATTGTCCAAGTCAGAAGGTTCTTTACTCATTGATGCCTCCCTTATTGACGACTTGTGGGGTCTCTTATCTTACTATGACTTGTCCTGACATCTCTCATGTGGTTTAGGTTGTAGGTCAGTTTCTCTGCTCCTTGTTAACCCCATTTGACTTTTGTACATCGGGTTATTCGTTATGTTCGTGGCACCTTATTACATGGACTATTCTTCTCTTGATCCTCTCCTATCCAATTGAGGGCCTATGCTGATGCAGATTGGGTAGGCTGTCCCAACACCCGTCATTCCACTACTGGGTGGTGTGTCTTAGTTGTCGAGTAGGACTGCAATCAGTCCTAGATATAATGCACAAAAACAAGAAAGAGATCTGAGAATTAGAGAGGAAGAAGGAGAGAAGAAGAGAAGGAGAAAATGAAGAGGAGAAGTCAGAATTGTGGGTCATTAGTTTGATTGTCGCCCCACAGATATTTATTTTAACAATTAAAAGATAGGGGAAAAACCAGAATTACCTCTACTATTTACATAAAAAAAGAAGAAATAGATATTTATCAATAGAAAATAATTGTTGGCTGAAACTAAACAAAACTAAACATAAATAAACAAATAGAAACAGGTGGGGACGACACTAATGATATCTACACTCCCCCTCAAGTTGGGAATAGATGTTTGTTATTCCCAACTTGCATAAGTCTGCCTTGAGCTTTGTCTTTGGAATTGCCTTAGTGAAGAGATCTGCAAGTTGCATGCCGGAAGCGATATATGGAAGGCACACTTCTTGTGAAGCAACTCTCTCTCTGATAAAGTGTCGGTCCACTTCAATGTGTTTAGTTCTGTCATGCTATACTGGATTATGGGCTATGTTAATAGCAGCCTGATTATCATAGTACAACATTAGGGACTTTTCATAAGTGATACCCAACTCCTCAAATAGGGATTTCAGCCATAATACTTCAGCCACACCATTTGCCATTGACCTATATTCAGCTTCAGCGCTGGAGCGAACAACAACATTTTGTTTCTTACTCCTCCAAGAAACAAGATTACTCGCTACAAAGGTACAATACCCAGAGGTAGACCTCCTATCATAAACACATCTAGCCCAATCAGCAACTGTGTAAACTTCTATTTTCATGTAACCATTATCTTTGAATAGTATACCTCTGCCTGGACATCTCTTCAAATATGCCAATATTCTCTCAACTGCAAGTAGGTGAGTAGTTCTAGGAGAATGCATATATTGGCTAACAACACTAACTGCATAACTGATGTTTGGTCGTGTGAGACAAAGATAGAGAAGTTTTCCAACTAACCGTTGGAACATAACTTTATCCTTAAGGGGCTCTCCACCTTCTGCACTGATCTTGGGATTTTGTTTAATAGGTGTTTCAGCAGGTTTAACACCTAATTTCCTTGTTTCTTCCAACAAATCAAGAACATACTTCATTTGGAAAACAAAAATCCCATGCTTAGACCATGCTACCTCAATACCCAAGAAATACCATATCTCTCCTAGGTCTTTAACCTCAAATTCTTGGTGAAGGAGTTGCTTAAGAAAGTCAATCTCATGGGTATCACTCATTGTCACCACAATATCATCCACATGTACAGCTAGCAGTGTTAAGGAGGTATCCACTTTCTTAATAAAGAGAGTACGATCTTGTACATAGCCAAAATTTTCAAGAGCTTGTTCGAATATATTAAACCAGGTTCTAGGAGACTGTTTCAGTCCATATAAAGCCTTATTTAGTCGACAAACCTTCTTTCCTGTGTCTGTATTATAAAATCCAGGAGGCAACTATATGTACACTTCCTCTTGTAAGTTACCATTAAGGAAGAAATTTTTAACATCCATCTGAAACAAGGGCCATGAGTAATTAGCTGTAAGAGATAATAAAACCCTGATAGTGTTCATCTTGGCTACTGGTGCAAAAGTCTCCAAGTAGTCTATGCCATATGTCTGAGTAAATCCCTTTGCAACCAATCTGGCTTTATACCTTTCAATGGAACAATCAGCATTATGCTTCACTATAAACACCCATTTGCACCCCACTAGTTTCTTCCCTTTGGATTGATCAACTAGCTTCCATGTCTTGTTCTTTAGAAGGGCATCCATTTCTACTTTCATTGCACCTTTCCACTCAAGAACTGACATGGCTTCCTGCACTGTTCTGGGAATGGGAATAGCAGCAATGGATGCCAAAAAGGACATGTAAGATGGAGACAAGTTATCATAAGACAAGAACTAGGAAATACAATGAGTTGTAGATGAAGTACAACGGTGTTTCACCTTATGGACTGCAATAGGAAGGTCAAGGTCATCCAATGGAGGTGAAGGCTCAACAATGGAAGGTATCTCATCTGTAATGGAAGATGAAGGAATTGTGGTACCTGGATTTGGATCCGTAGAAGGAACTAGGACTAGCCTAGACTGTTGATGACCGAAATCAACCTACTCCACCGTCTGTGGTAAACTCTCAAATCTCGACACCTCTAACAACCCTCCTCACTACACTCCCCTTCAGTGATAGGGACAGGCAATGGAATTTCTAGTAAATGAATTCCCACCTCACTACTCTCCCCCTGAAAAGAAACTTAGGATAATATGGTACATCCTCAAAGAAAGTGACATCTATAGAGACAAATCTCCTCGCAGAAGTAGGTTCATAGTAGCAATATCCCTTTTGAGTTTGTGCATAACCGAGGAAAATGCATTTTGAGGCTTTAGGATCAAATTTGGAACGATGAGGTCCAAGGGTCCGAACAAAGCAAGTACATCCAAAGGTCTTAAGAGGAATAGTGAACAACTCTTTATCAGGATATAAGAGGGTGAATGGAATTTTCATGTTGAGAACCCGTGAAGGAACTCGGTTGATGAGGTATTCAACTGTATGAATGGGATCTCCCCAGAATCGTATAGGCACATTGGAGCTGAACATAATGCTTTTAGCTACCTCTAGTATATGTTTGTTCTTCCTCTCAGCAACCCCATTTTGCTGAGGAGTATGAGGATAGGTACTCTGATGGATAATCCCATGGTCAAGGAAATATGAGGTTAAGGGTTTTGCAAAATACTCTTTTGCATTATCGGATTTGAAAATTTTGATTTTGACCCCAAACTGAGTTAAAATCATTTGATGAAAGGTCTAGGTTAAGGCAGAAACCTCATCTCGGGAACGCATAAGGTAAACCCATGAAAAACGAGTATAGTCATCAACAAAAAACAAATATCTGTACCCCCCATAGCAGTGATATGATAAGATCCCCAAACATCAGTATGTATAATTTCAAAAGGAATACTACTTCTTTTATTACTCAAGGAATAGGTTGTTCTATAATACTTTGCAAGCTCACAACTTTCACACTTCAAATTAAACATCTAGGCTGACTCAAACAAACTAAGAAACAAACTTTTCAAAGACCTAAAAGATAAATGACCTAACTAGTTATGCCAAAGCATAACCTGACCCATAGGTTGAGAAACAAATGATCTCCCAACTTCACTGTCTTCCTCATGTGAGTTCCCTCCAAGCAGGTAGATTCCATTCGTCTAATGGCCAATCCTAATCACCTTCTTTGTCTCCAATTTCTGTAAAACACATCGATCAGGAAAAAAAGTCACTAAACAAATTAGGGTTTTAGTAATGCTACTGATAGAAAGCAAGTTAGTACTAAGTTTAGGAACATGTAAAACTGAAGACAAAGAAATGGCATTAGACAATTTGGTGTCTCCCTTGCCAGAAATGGGAACAAGAGAGCCATAAGCAATAGTCACTTTGTCTCTGCCAGAGGTTAAGTGATAGGTAGTAAACAGTGAAGATAAGTCAGTCATGTGATCAGATGCACCTGAGTCTAATATCCAACAAGGTTCAGTGTTACCTGGGGCTGAGGCATGATAAGCTGAGGCCCGTGTACCTGAATGAGCAAATGCTGAAGTGGGAGTAGCAGATGTTGTAACTGATGGCTGAGATAATGATGCTGAATTGCCAACTTCACTCTCCAATTGAGTCAGAGTAGCCCGAACAACAGCTATGGTGTCTAGGATGTAGCTCTTGTGCTCGATGAGGGTGCTCCATTTGTAGTAACAACCACATTAGCATTTCCCCTTTTGTTTTTGAGCTTTGATGGAACTAGATGTGGATGTAACTTCCAACATGTGTCTTTAGTATTGGTTTCTTGCAATGTTCACATACTAGCTCCCTCTTATCTTCATTCTTTATATCCTCTTCTTATCACCCCCAAACTTTGGTTTGACTGTTGCCAAGGCTGATTCAAAAGGTTGATGCTGCAGCATAACTTTTCTCCTACTTTCTTCACTATGCACTAAGGAATAGGCTTGTGATAAGGTCACACTTTCTCTCATGAGAAGTTGTTGTCTCACAATATAATATTCAGAATTCAAACCAGCTAAGAATTCAAACACCCTATTAGTTTCAACCTGCTTCCTATAAGTTTGTGCATCATTTTGACTTTCCCATTTAATTGTCTCTAGGTGATCAATTTCATGCCATAGGGATTTCAAGGTTGAGAAGTAAACTAAGACTAGTTTCTCTCCTTGCTTAAAGTTGTTTACTTCACGTTTTATCTCATAGGCCCTAGCAACATTAAGAGGTTAGGAATAGGTTTCTTTCATGATGTCCCAAATTTCCTTAGCTGTTTTTGCCCACAAGTAATTTCGACTGATGTGGGGCTGTATGGAGTTGCACAGCCATGTCATAACCAAATAGTTCTCCTGAACCCATTTGGCATAGGTTGGGTCCTCCTTAGTTGGTTCCTTCACATCCCCCAACAAATAGTTCAGTTTTCCTCTACCCCCAATGGCCATCATGGCTGATTGAGCCCATTCCAAGTAATTTGATCTGTCAAACTTGACAGTTGTAACCTTAAATGTATTCTCAGACATGTTACCAGAACCACCAGTCCTCAAAGCACCTTCCCCTTGATTCTTAAACTCCATTCTTGTCGAGATATTGGTAAAAAAAATACTCCTTTTAGCACTGAGACAAGGTAATTACACCCAGAATTTGTTAACAGCCGACCTAAAAGGGTGAAATAGGTTCGGCACCTACCCAAAAATATTAGGACAGCTCTGCTGTTTTCCAAAAGACCAGCTCTGCTGGTCTGGAATGCTGTAACTGGTTCAACTGCTGCCCTAGAATTGGCGACAGTGAAAAACTTTAGGAGAAAAAGATCTTCTAGCTGCACCTCTCAGATTAACCAAAAAAGTTTATTTTTTTCTTTTTTTTTTTTAAATTGATCTCAAAAAAGAATCAACTTCAGAAAATTCTGGCCGCCACCTTCAAAACCAAGTCTGAACCCTAATCTTGAAGATTTTTCCCTTCTTCTGATTCTTCCTAATTGTTGGACACTCTCCAAGGCTCTATGGTCCCTTGAGTAGCAGCCGCACACTGCCAGAACCTCCAAGAATCAGCCGATGGTCTTGTTTTGCTGAAACTTCCAACCCTAGGAAAGTTCTTCTTTTCTTTCCAGAAGAGAGAGGAGAGAGAGGAGAGAAGAGAGAAGAGAGTTATGAAGAGAAGAGAAGAAAAAAGTGTTTGAGAGTCAAAAACTGAAGCTGGTGGCTCCCAGCTTCCTATTTGTATTAACATGATGTAAAATAAAAGAAACTGAAATTACAAGCATGCCCCTAGTGGCCCACCCTAATAATTAGAACTTAAACAAAGAAAAGAACATACCGACAGCATCCTAGATTGACAACACCCTAACAACAGAAATAAAAAAACTAATTCTAACAACACTCTCCCTCAAGTTGGGCTGAATATATGTATCATGCCCAACTTGTCACACAACTCATTATGCCGCAAGTATGGAAGCCCTTTTGTGAGAATATCAGCCAGTTGCTCCTTAGAGTTGACATAAGGAGTACAAATTTCTCCCTTCTCCAATTTTTCTCTTATGAAGTGCTTGTCCACTTCAATATGCTTGGTCCTATCGTGTAGGACAGGATTGCTAGCAATATTTATAGATGCCTTGTTGTCACAGTAAAGAGACATAGGATTGTGAATAGTTATCCCAAGTTCCCCTAGAAGATTCTTTAGCCAAAGTACTTCAACAACCCCATGTGCCATAGCCCTATACTCCGCTTCAGCACTTGACCTTGCAACAACACTTTGTTTTTTGCTTCTCCATGTCACTAGATTTCCTCCCACAAATGTGCAGTATCAACTTGTGGACTTTCTATCATCCACAACACCTGCCCAATTAGCATCTATATAGACTTCCACCTTCAGATGATTATGTTTACTGAATAGCAACCCTGTTCTTGGGTACTTCTTCAAATACCTAAGAATCCTCTCTGCTGCCTCCATGTGTGGTCTCTTAGGGGAATGCATGAACCATCTTAGGACCCCAATTAAATAAGCAATGTCTGGATGTGTCATGGACAAATAGAGCAACCTTCCCACTAACCTTTGAAACTATTTCACATATTTCAGAGGTTCACCATCACAATCACCTAGTTTATGATCTACATCCATAGGAGTATTTGCTAGCTTTGCTCCTAACTTGCCTATGTCTTGTAACAGATCAAGGACATACTTCCTTTGAGAAATAAAGATGCCCCTTTTTGAGCGGGCAACTTCAATTCCAAGAAAGTACTTTAGTGGACCCAGATCTTTCACTTCCAATTTGGAGGATAGGAATGTCTTCAGCCTTTGTATTTCTGAGCTCCAGTTTCCTATAATGATGATATCATCCACATACACTATTAGTACAACAACCTGTTCCTGACATCTCTTCATAAAGAGAGTGTGATTAGACTAACATTGTTTGAATCCTACTTGCTGGACCACCATATGAAATTTACTGAACCACGCCATGGGAGATTGTTTTAGACCATAGAGAGACTTTCTTAGCTTGCACACCTTATATTCACTCCCTTTGGCACAGAACCCTAGGGGTTGAACCATGTACACCTCCTCCTCCAGGTCACCATTTAAGAAGGCATTCTTTATATCCAACCAATGTAATTCCCAATCAAGGTTTGCAGCCAATGATAGAAGAACCCGAATTGAGTTCATCTTAGCTACTGGAGCAAATGTCTCATCATAGTCAACACCATAGACTTAATTGTACCCTTTTGCTACCAACCTTGCTTTGTACCTTTCAATTGTCCCGTCCGCCTTGTGTTTTACTATAAATACCCACTTGCACCCTACTAGGTCCTTCCCCCTTGGAAGATCCACCAACTCTCAAGTCTGATTCTTATGGAGCGCATTAATCTTCTCCTTCATAGCATCTGTCCATGTAGGGTATTTTAAAACCTCTGCAACATTTCTGGGTATAGGTATGTTATCAACTGCAGATAGGAAAACACGATAAGAGGGGGAAATGTGGTCATAGGAGACATACTGGGTAATGAGGTGTTTGGTAGTGCATGACCTGACTCCCTTTCTTTGAGCAATAGGAATGTCAAGGTCATCCACAACTGAAGAGGGAGCTGGGGTATCAACAGGTGGGATAGTACCTAGTTCATTTGGACTTTCCTCCTGGGAGTCTGAAGGTGTTGGTTGCTCAATGTTTGGTGGCTCCACATCTTTGTCACATTGCTGATCTCTACGGTGTGTACGTTGGAAGACACAAAAAGGAGTAGGATCCGGAATAGAAGGAAGAACCATTCAACCTAAAAGCTTAAGCTGTTAGGTGAGGTCCTTGAATTGGTTGATATTCTCTAACACGCCCCCTCACACGAAAGCCCATTGGGCTTGAAGCGTGAACAAGCACACCCATACCTTGTGCTGAAACTTATTTAATTATAATGGGGGTAACGAGGATTGAACACTAGACCACTTGGTAAAAGTGGCTCTGATACCATCTTTTCTTTCTAGAAGAGAGAGAGGAGAGAAGAGAGTTATGAAGAGAAAAGAAAAAAAAGTGTTTGAGAGTCAAAAACTGAAGCTGGCGGCTCCCAGCTTCCTTTTTGTATTAACATGATGTAAAATAAAAGAAACAGAAATATAAATATAAGTAGAGGGGCAGCAATTGCTAGCTTTCAAACTTTCTTTTTTGAACCCAATCTTCGAGTTCTTCTTCTCCTCTCCTTCTCTTCTCTTTTATCTTTGTTTGTCTTTTCTCATCAATATTTAAAACAGATTGTAGTCTTGTTCGACTACTTTCTTCAACTTGTAGACCCCCCCTTCTTCAGGATTCTGTCCGCTCAAATTTGATGGGTAGTTTATGGGTAAGTGTGGTCCTTTAGGTGTTGGAGGCCTGTCTATTTTGATTTGGTTGGAGTTTCTGTTGGAGCTATCCTGATGGCATATAGTGGTTTAAGTTAAAGGCCTTAGAGAAAGTTTTGATATGGCAAGATTGGTACTTAGAAATTTGGCTGAATTTGACACTATATTTATTTATTTTAAATTTTAAATCTTTCTATAGAGGTTGACCATAGGGTCTGATGACTCTAGTTATAGTTGGTTTATGTTTAAAATTTCAGTAATTGTGTGGTAGTTTAAGAGTTGCTGAATTTTATTTGAATTAGTGTTGGATGCAAAAACTTTATAATTTTCGGTTTCTTGCTTATCAAAAAGAAATCTGTTTCTTAAATTTATTAGGTTTTTCATTAGTCTACAATCTAAAAATACTACGGAGCTTTTTAGACAATATGAATTGAGTTTCTTTGAGTTCTTATGACTTACACTAAGGGTGATGAGTGATTAGCACACCCTAGAGTGATTTCAGGCCCACATTAAGTGATTCCTGCTTTTTCTCTCTTATTTCTCTATCTTTTCCCTAATTCTGCAAGAACCAATTACAATTACAATCATCAACAACTGAGAAATTCTTAATCAAAGAAATTCATTAACATCCTTAAAGGAATAAAACTAGTCTAGTTGTGTTTTTTAGTTTACATTAAAATTTGAAACCTACCCAGATTAGTTTCAAGCTATATTTTTTGATGATATATTTTTTATGTTATTTAAACAACGTGTAAATGTTGAAAAAATAATGTATCAATGCAAACAACCCAAACCAAACGTATCAAGTATTATAAATTTATCATTTATCCACATTTTCCCATAGGGATTGAGGTTCTTTAATCACATATTATATGTGACAGAGATGAGTCCTCTCAAGTGTGGTGTCAGTATCTATGTCCATACATGTCTCACATGCTTATGGGTCTGTTTTGAAGTGTCAATTTAACATAGATTGTGGTTAATTCACTGTATTCTCTTATGTCGTTGGATGTGAGTGCTTGTATTTTCCTTATCATTGTGTCAAATAAATTATTTGTTATTGATGGAAGAAGTTGTATTGATTTTCCACTTCTCCAAGTTTGATGGTCTTCTGTAATGTGACATTGCAGTTGGGAAATAGCTATGGGTGATTGCAAAACCAACCACTTCTTGAAGGACTTCTATATCCCCAATTACATTCTTGGACCCGATTTAGAGGTTGAGAATGTCTCATACACCCCTGCCTGTCCGGTCTTGGTATTCATAAACTCCAAAAGTGGTGGTCAGCTGGGTGGGGCTCTGCTTGAATCTTATCGTAGCCTTCTCAACAGAAATCAGGTATTGTTTGTCATTCTACTGTAGGTTTTTACCAACAAGGCAGCTAACTCTTTAGGCTGTAAGAAAAACTTAAGAACTAAGAGGTGGATAAAACTGTAAGAGTACTCCAGTGGAGCTTACTTTAGGGGTAATTCTAATGTTCAGGTTTTCGATTTGAGCGAAGAAGCTCCTGACAAGGTTCTGAACAAAATATATATCACATTAGAAAGACTAAAGCTCAGTGGATATGGTTTTGCTTCTGAAATTCAGAAAAGGTTGAGACTAATAGTAAGTTCGGTCTGAAGTGGTGTTGCCATGCTTTATGATGCTTGATATCTATTTTTTTCCCATTTTTCTTTTTCACTTTTCTGTAGCTGATTAGGTTGCAGGTGGAGATGGTACAGCTAGTTGGTTGCTTGGAGTAGTTTGCGATCTCAAACTATCTCAGCCACCTCCAATTGCTACTGTGCCACTGGGAACTGGAAACAACCTCCCATTTTCATTTGGCTGGGTAAGATTTTGTCTGCTACAATGTTAGCTTTAAGAATGGTCTTACAGAGAGTTTTCAAAGTACAAAGGACACTAATACAATGATGTGTTAATTCTATTGAGTTGCATTTTGATTCTTCAGTCTCAATATGCCAACCAGGAAGCTGGAAACTTAGGCTGCATTCCCTCTTAAAATGTTTTCTTTTTCCTTGTTCTGTTTTTACCTTTTGTAATTAGAAATATATAATCCATATGCTACCTTTCATTTGCAGTGATAGATAGATAGATAGATAGATAGATAGATAGATAGATAGCATATGGCTTACATGCTATCTATAACATAAGCATATTATTCTCAACTTTCATATTTATTATTTTTGTATACATACATTCCATATTTCATGAATTTAGGTTGATAAGGTTGAGACCAGTGCTTAGGTGAGATTTGTCCAAGGTAACCTCATTTTCTTCACCATTCATGTTGGTATGTTCATGCATTATTGCTAACCAACCATGGTGTTTCTCTCATCTTTATCATCAGATCCACAATATCCATTTGCACCCATAATATTTTGGAGTGTTCTGAACAACCATATTGTAATGTATTATTTGTTTTTCATAATTAATAAAATTGGAAGTTACCAGTTACAAGAAAAAAAAATCAATTTGTGGTCATACAATGATTTGCTAAATTGCAGGGAAAAAGGAACCCTGGCACAGATGAGGAGTCTGTGAAATTGTTTTTGAAACAAGTAATGGAAGCAAAAGAAATGAAAATAGATAGGTACCACATTCCAGTCTCCTTATTTGAGTTTCTAACATATATTCACGTGCTTAGTCAACTTCATTTACAATTTATTTTGTTCATCCCACTTTTGATATATGTTATTGTATTAAGCAAGTGCATCAAAGAATTTGAGTGGATTCTGAAATGAAAAAATTCTGGTTATTTGTTATAATGGCATGAATTTGTTAGATTGTGCATACTTTCAAATACCACAGAGGTTGGTTTGCATATTTCAGCAAGTTGATTTCATTAGCTTGGGATTAAATTCTTAGGATGATATATCCTGTGGGACTTTTGGCACAGAAGAGAGTGGAATGGTGGAGCTGGATTCATGTAGCTGACCACATATAATTTGAAAGCCTGTGGGACTTCTACATGGTGGTCAATTTGCCTGACTTGAAGGACAAAACTGCATAGTTGGATTACAACAATTTCTGAAACTTATATTAAATTACTTACAAGTTGGATTTCCATCCTAGCTGTGGTGATTTGGTGTTTTTGGAAACAGAAGAGTTCTTGAGAGAAAAAGTTATATGGAAGAGAAGATTATTATTTTTTTTTTGAAGAACAATAAGGAAATTTCATTAAACAATAAAAGCAAAGAGAAGCTCTAATCTAGAATACATTATCTGAACCAGAAACTGACAACTGATTACACTTGATGAATCTCCAATACACTCCAAAAGTTCTCCCCCAAATCTGATCTACTGACTTGATCAAAATCTGGGAGCACCCAGACCCAATCTACTACTAACTTTCCCACCATAGCTGCCAGAGTTTCAGGAATTTTAGCTTTTTCTTCGAAAATCCTTCTATTTCTTTCTTTTGATAGGAGCCAACAAACACCAAAAGTAATACCACTCCAAACAATCCTTGTTCTCCTGCTGCCTTCAAAACGTGGCCAGGAAGAAAATATTTCTGCTGTAGACTTTGGCTGAAACACTCTCTACCCAAAAAGAGAGGAATGGAAATTCCAGATGGTTTGTGCAATCTTACAAGAAAAGAAAAGATGAAAAACAGTCTCTTCATTCGAGTAGCACAAAACACAAACACTTGCTAAGGAGAAACCCCTACTTTTTAGGTGGTCAACTGTTAGACCACTGTCCAAGGTCACCAACCAAGCAAAAGCTTCCACTCTAGGTGGAACAGGGTTCCCCCAAACTCCTACTTGATCTGAAACCAGTTGATTCTCCACCATTGCCAAGTAGAATGATTTCACAGTGAAAACCCCATTCCTGCACTCTTTCCACCACATACCATCTCTCGAGGAGGGTGATACCTCAACCTCTTGTAGTTTTCCTAGTAGTTGAATGCATTCCTCCAATTCCTGATCCAGCAAAGGTCTTATGAATTTGGGGCACCAAACAATCTGATCTCCCTTCGTTTTGAAGCACCCATCAACTCTTATGTGATGCTCTGTCAACCTGTACAGCTTTGGGAAAACCTCACATTAGCTTACCCACATCACACCACTCATCCTCCCAAAATCTTACCCTTGACCCATCCCCCACTTTGAATCTGACTGCAGCTATGAATTCTTGATTGAAATGCATAATCTCTTTCCAAACACTCACCCTGTAAGTGCCGGAAACCTCCCTTGACTCTCACCCAAATCTCACCATCCCATATTTTCCAACTACAACCCTCCTCCATAAGGATTCCCTCTCCCTCAACCACTTATCCAATAGGGCCTTGTTGAATATTTTGACCTCCTAATACCCAAACCACCTCTTCTTTTTGGCCTAAACACCTTGTCCCACCTCACCAGATGAAACTTCTTCTCACCCCAGGCCCTTCCCACAAAATATCCCTCTGAAGTTTCTTGATTCTTTTCGCAATCTTTCCTGTAATCTCCAGAAAAGATAGATAATAAGTCAGTAAACTAGTTAGCACACTTCTAACTAGTGTAATTCTGCCACCCAGAGAGAGATATGTTGCTTTCCAACCCTCCAATCTCTTCTCCACCCTCAATTATTGATCTCCAGGCCTCTGTTGCGGAGACTTTTGGCCCTACTGGAAAACCCAAGTAAAGGAAAGGCAACTCCCCGACTTGGCATCCCTAGACTGTAGCAAACTGATCCATCTCCTCCCTCTTTATTTCCCCCACCCCAATCAGCAAACTCTTGGCCAGATTTACCTTCAAACCTGTGAGCATCTCAAAATTTGCCAAAATGACTCTAAGATTCAGCACCTGATCCACTGAAGCATCCAAGAAAAATAGTGTGTCATCCGCATACTGGAGGTGTGAAATGTTAGGACCCTCCACCCCCACTTTGAAACCTTCAATCTGGCCCTGCTGTGAGACCTTAACCATGAGCAAGTTTGGCACTTCCATTACTAGTACAAACAGAAATGGTGATATTGGGTCCCCTTGTCAGAGACCCCTAGGGGCATGGAAGAATTCAGAAGAAACTCGATTAATAAGTAAGGAGAAGGAGACATGAAACACATGCAAACATCCAACTTCTCCACTTCTCCCCAGACCCCATTAATCTTTACATTTCTTCCAAGAGAACCCCACTCCACATGATCGTACGCTTTCTCGATGTCAATTTTGCAAACCAGCCTCGGTCAATTGCTTCTTAACCTGGAATCAATACATTCACTAGCCACCAAGATCCCATCCAAAATTTGCCTGCCTTCCATGAAGGCCATTTGGGTTTCTCCTACTACCCCATGATTTATTCCCTTTAACCTCCTAGACAACACCTTGGACAACAGTTTGTAAGGAATGCTATTTATCAAGAACAGTTCGATAGGATTGTGTCTTTGGTCTCAGTGCAGAGAGCTTTCCAAGATATCCTGATAATTTCAATCCTTTCAGGACACAACTTGTTTGGAGTGCAAGATGATTGTTTTTCTGTTCTTTGTCTGTTTTTTGGATTTAGGGTTCTAGTTGTACAGTTTTTACTATATAGAGCTGGTTGTGCCCTTCTTGGAGGTTAATTTGTATACTATCTTCAGGGTTGCTATTAACATGGATTTGTGAAGATTAGAAAGGCTAGACTGCAATGTTTTGACTTTTAGGAAATGGTACCAAGTATTGTTATTCTGATAGGTGAGATCATGCCTTTGCAGTGTAGTGGATAAATATGCTGATTTTAGTTACAGTTTTGCTCGATTTCATTGTGAATTATTCTTTCGTGCTTGTGAGCACAATATATCTTTTAGTTTCTCTGGGAAATTCAATTATTTCCTACTTTCTTTCTGTTTATATGACTTTTTATTACATTAATGGATGTAAAAAATAATTTATCCAAACTGTTACAGCTTTATTTTATCTCTCAATACTGAAAGTTTTCCTATAGAATACATGTAATTGCATGGACTATGATTCTGTATACATGTTTCTTTCATTTCCAGATATTTCCCAGTACTATTGTTTCTCTTTTTTCTTCTTATTGGAGCTTCATATCCTGAATCTGATCCATTTAAAACTTTGTATCACATGAAAATATTCTTGAACCATTCTACGACTATACTCTTGTACCATTTTTCTATATTCTTAGTAATTCAATTTACTAACATTACTAAAGTATTCCAGCTGGCATATTATCATGAGGATGAGAGCCCCTAAAGAAGGTGCCTGTGATCCCATTCCACCTTTGGAATTACCACATTCATTGCATGCATTTCATCGTGTCTCTCAAACAGACTCGCTGAACATGGTAAGCAGCCCTCCATTGTATTATGTAACTTGCTAAAGAATATACCTTTTGCCACTAAATGAGGAGAGATATTCTATGACTGCAACACTTCTTAGAGCAATACTAATTCTTTATTCTTTTTATTTCTCAATGTTATTTGTTTCCAAATGCCTATTTAATTCTTTTCATCTGAGTTTTGATTTTGTACTATTGATTACACCAGTTCTGAGTTTTTCTATCTATTGGTACATATATTTGGTATTATGTTTGTGCAAAATGCATCTATCAAAAAAAAGTTTGTACAAAATGCCTTGTGCACTTTTAAGAACCATATAAAGTGCCTAAATCCATTATGTTTTCCTTTTCATTAAAAGTGACACCAACTGAGTCACCATTTCTATTATTTTTAACATAAAATAGACACTCAGCCGGGTTCTCCTAGAAAATGATACTTGGGACTTGGTTCTTGCTCCTCTTGATGCTTTTATCATTGGCAGTCGATGGCATAGTTGTCAAGGCACCCTTTGAGGCTCGCCTCACCTAATCGCCAAGCAGTTTCTTACTTCCTACTATAAAATACTTTTTTGTTCATTCTTTGTTTTGATATTATAATTATAAAATAGACATTATTAAACTAAAATAATCATTTTGTGTGTTTATATACTAATTTCTTTTTCTTATATTCTTATTTATTAGGGTTTAATCAACACAAACATTGCTACATCCTGTATTGAACCCTCAAAGACTTCGAAACCTGAACCAATAAGGAAGAACTTAAAATTTTATCTAATCAACACATTTTCTTCTTCCATATATTCTTCTTCTTATTCTCCTTCTACTACTACTACTACTACTACTAAGGGTTCATCCCCTATATTTTTTGAATTTTATTTTCCTTCTTTTTCTTCTCATAAATATGTTGATTTTCTATACAAAAATAAGGGTTCAGCCCCTATATGAACTTATACTTTTCTTATGAAAATTATGACTAATATTAAGGAAATATGGTTATGGTACCTAGGGAACTACCCTAGGATCTATGTTTTTAACATAAAAAATCCATTGCCTAGGTGATGCCTAGGTGACTAGGCGCCCCCTGTCACCTAGCCTCACCTTGGTGCCGTGGAAACTATGGTCAATGGGTCTACTCTATAAAAGTGAATTTTGAGGGCAGCTTTGATAGGTACAAGGCTTGTTTGGTGGTACAAGGTTATATTGCCAGCCTTGATAAGTACAAGACTTGTATGGCATTGATTTTGTGCTTTCCATCTCTGCTGTCAAACAATGGGTTATCCATCAGATAGATGTCAAGAATGCTTTTCTAAATGGACATTTGAAGGAGATAGTGTTTATAAAACACCCTCTAGGATATTGTGATGATCCTTCCATGGTTTGTCATCTGAATAGGTCTCTCTGTCGAATCAAACAAGCTCCTAGAGCTTGGTTTGAGAGATTTCGTTTTGTTATTATAGATGTCGGCTTTATTTGGAGTCCTTAAGATTATTTACTCTTTATCCTCACTTGGCCACAAGGTATTACTTTTTTACTTTTATATGTGGATGACATCCTTATTACTGGAGATGATCTTGAGGGTATTACACATGTGAAGGGTCTTCTTAGTAAGACCTTTAAGATGAAGGATCTTGGTCTTCTCAACTAGCAGAAGTATGCTATGGATTTGGTCACATTGGCTCATCTTACAGATGATAAGCAGGTTGACACATCTCTTGAGATCAATTTGAAGCTTTCTAAAGATGATGATGAACCTCTTACTAATGCTACATTATATCGACAACTTGTAGGTAGCCTCATCTATCTCACCATGACTCGTCTTGATATCTCCTATGCTGTCCAAGTGGTTAGCCATTTTGTCTCAATTCCTCAACAACCACATATGTCTTTTGTCATTTGGATTATTAGATACCTTCGTGGTACATTGTCTCATGGCTTGTTTTTCTCATCATCATCTTCTTTGGATTTGTTTGCTTATGCTAATGTTGATTGGGCAAGGTGCCCAAACACCTGAAGGTCTACAATAGGATGATGTGTTTTCTTGGGTGATTCTTTTATTTCCTGTAAGTGCAAGAAGCAACCAGCAGTATCTAAATCCTTCATTGAAGTTGAATATCGTGCTATGTCATCTGTTTGTAGTGAGATTGTATGGTTGAAAGCTCTTCTTCAGGACCTACATATTCCAGCCTCTCATCCAGTTCTATCCATGTTGGTAATGCCAGTGCAATCAAGGTTGCCTCAAACCTTGTGTTCCATGAATGTACAAAGCACATTGAGGTCGATTGCCATTTTATTCGAGATCAGTTTCTTGCTAGCCACATTTCCCTTCCTCATATCTCTTTTGGACTTCAACTTGCAGACTTCTTCACCAAAGCTATGACTTGTCCTCGACACAAATTTCTGGCTGACAAACTGATGCTTCTTTCTTGGCATCAGTTTGAAGGGGGTGTTGTGAGAAGGGCTGATCTCTTGATTCTCATGTTTGGGAGTATCTTTTTATTGTGTATCATATGTACCATATCACTTTATATTTCTTTATTCTTTCTTGAACTAGAGAAGGGCACGATGGTCCTTTCTCACCTATTGTATTTCATTAGTTTATAACATAACTTGTTTGGGTGTGTGGGACATTAGGCATACCCCACAAGCCGTTTCTCTTCACCTGTATGAACCCTAGTTGTCAGTCAAGATTATGTTATGCATGCATATGCATATATATGAAATATACATAACTGCACTATATAATGACATTAGATGAAGCCCACTTGGACACATTGTGTATGTTATATGTGTATCTGTATGCATAAGATGTCATTTTATAGTTTATTTTAGTTTTATTTCCTAAGTTGTATAATCTAAGCATAATATAATTAACAAAACATGGGAAGTAAATCCTCAAACTTGACCATTCCACACAGCCAACCCAATAGTGTCAAAAACAGGAATATTTCTTTTTCTTTTTCTTTTTTCTTTTTTCTTTTATTTTATTTATTTATTTTTTTTTTTGGGGGGGAGGGGGACGTCTGTAGATGTATTGAGCAAAAACGTTACAAAATGTAGGGAAGAAATCGATTGAATTTTTTGTGACATGTCTATGGGGCACTTTTGTCTTTTGATCTGTTATTATTGCCACAAATATGTCATCCTAATATAAATAAAGAGGTTGGTGCTTCCAGCCTCACAACTTTTTTTCTCCAAATTCTTCTTAAATCTGTACAGGATTATAGAATCTATGTTGGACATTCTTCTCAGTTGGGAAGAATGCCGGTGTTGCAATCTTGTTACTTTTTGTAAGGGTAAATGGTGCTGTGTTGTAATCATTCGTGAAGCTCATACTTTTCTTGCTATTATCTTTTTGGCATTTTCACCATTCTTTTGCTAGAATAGATACTTGATCATTTTAGTAGTGACATGAGAACATATTTGTACTATTAAGTGGTGTAGACAGCTAGCTTTGGCAAAAGCTTTCCCATCTTTATTCATGGCTGTTCATAACAGAGAGGCTCTGGTCAAGGACTTCTATTTCATATCAAATGGAATTGTTACTTGGAATTCTGTTCTGAGAAGAAATTTGAATGATTGGGAGGTGGACCTAATGGTGGAGCTGCTTCAGAGGATTCAGCAGCATAGTCCTTAGGTGGGACAGTCAGATTGTAGGAGATGGATGTGGGAGGAAAGTTTTTGTTCTCTGTAAGTCTTTTACAGAATTTTAAACCATAGTCCTCTGTATGATTTCCCTGCCAGCAGAATGTGGCATTCTTCTGCTTCATCAAAAATCGAGTTCTTTGTTTGGACTGCAGCTCTGGGAAAATGCTGACCTATGACAAGTTGCTAAGGGGAAGAATGGTGTGGGGGATGCTTCCCATGGCTGTCTTATGGTGTGTTGGGGGGAGACAAATGCTCAGATATTTGATAATATCTGCCGTAGTGATCAAGATATGATGGGTAAAATCAAAGGAAATTTCTGCTTTTGGTTATCAGTTCACAAGGAATTCAAGGGCATAGAGGTTTATACATATTTTGATGGGGGCATTGTATTTTCTTGTTAACTTCTGGCGAACAGAAATTCTGTATAGCACTATCAGGGATGGACTCTTAAGATAGTACACGACTTAGTTTTGTGATTCTGGTTGCAATTCATTACTTTTTAGCATTAGGGATTAGAGATCAATTATATTTCCTTGTTTCACTGGAGACTTTGCCGTCCAAAATCCTATTCACAATGACTAGGGCTTCAGGTATTCAAAAGGTCTTTGTTTTTAGTTAATAAACCATTACTAGTGCACACACACACACTCATCCCAATAAAAGGTAATTTAGAAATTAATAGACCATTAAAAGGTGTAAAGAAAAACACATAAGAATGTATAAAGAATTAACCAGAAAATTTAAGTCATAAGTGGTGTATGCTTGGGCCAAGATTCAAGGCACTCCAGGCATGTACCTTTTAAAAGGGGTATTGTTAGCATTCAAGTGAGGCACCCACCTTCAAATATGCCTTGTCTGTGAGCCTAGGTATGCCTCTTAAATGTTCATGCAAAATTTACAAAACTCTCAAAGTTTTATTGATTAATTCATTTTTTTTTTTTTATAATCAAGAGTGAATGTTCAAATCATGACTTATACGCTTTGCTGATGTGTTCTAATTCAACATGTAGTAGTCTTTTCTCCAAAAATGGCATAGAAAATAACCTGATGTTCTAATTAACCACTGGGTCTGGACTCTGGAGTCAAAAAGGTTGGGAAAAATTGATAAAAAAAAGTTGAGAAAAAACTTTCCTGAGCTCACTGACTACTTGTATCAATTTCTTTATCTTGCTTGACTTAGCTTCAGTAAAAATCCTGTCACAAGTGAACTGTGAACATTACTTGCTTACAAACAGTGTTTGTTGTTGACTGCTCCTCAGGAAGGCTACCACACATTTCGTGGAGGATTTTGGAACTACTTTAGCATGGGTATGATTTGCATAAAAATTCATGTTGAAGTTATACTGTTTTGATTAAGGAATGTTTCTTTTCTCTCGGGAAATAATTGGAAATTCACAATCAGCAAGTTCCATTTATTTTTCTATTGTTGTTAATTTGTGTTAAGAAAAATAAGAACTGGTGAGTAAACATGAAATCTATGTTTAACTTGTTAGAGTGCTCAAATCATAATAGAAACTAGGTATGAATCTCAACTTTTAACTAGGATATGATGAAATTAGGACTATTTGGTTGTTCAGAATTTGCGTATGGGATCATAGTAATGTAATATACAGGTCTTGCTAATAAAATATAATGTTTTATTAATGACTTGCTGCATGGAAGGAGGTCAGACAAGTTACAAACAGTTGGTTGAATGTAATCATTCACAGGAAGTTTGAGCTACATGTCTTGGTTGTCAATTTGTTATACTGTAGGTGGTGCGATAGACAGTAATTACAATGTCAGGGAAGCATTATGATGGCCTTGTGCTTTCCAATTGTTGATCCAACTTCACCGTTGCTAAGATCAATCAAAGTATATTGGATTAATTCATCTTCCAAGAAAATTAACTGGTGGAGAATATTTACTGAAAAGGATTGGCAAAATAGGATTCATGTAGCCGATCCTATATAGTGGTTGCAGAAAAAAAAATCAGGAAAAGTAATGTGGTGCTTAAGGTGCATTATAAATCAGAAGAGTTTTTGTCAAATCTAAGCATATATTTTGTAAATCAAATATGGTTTGGTCCTTCAAAGGGGTCTCAGAGGGGATAGTGTAAATGAGGTTTCATAGCATCTCTTGCAATGGTTTAAATCATCATTTATTTATAATGAAGGGTTTGCTTTTTGGGGTTGTCTGGTACTTTTCTTTTCTTTCACTTTGTGACAACTTCCTCTATTTCAGCATTTGGGGATCCAATGGCCATGCGATATTCATGGATTTTGGCTGATAGGTTGCATGCAAGATTTGGGCTGGGGTGTTATGTTTTATCCATCTATGATTTAAGTCCTCTGTGGTGCTTACTGCTGTGATGTTAGATCTGCTCCTATACATATTCGTGTATTTATAGATTACATATTACATGTATATTACTATATAAGTGTATTTCCTGATTGGGTTAATCCAGAAAGCTTAACAGACAATCCAACCTATTTCTGCATATTGGAGGATGATTTATCCAAATCATCCATTGGATAGGCCAATAGGAAGCTCCTTGGAGTCCTCATCAACACTATATGTCACCTTGTTTGGGGCTTCCTCATAGTTATATGTGCCATCCTAGGTTTCGATATTTTACTTTGAAAATGCTTCCCTAAGGGCTTATTTTAGTCATGTTGCAAGATGTTTTAAGCTGGAATGGCAGAGGAAAATGTGTTGCCCCAATCAAATTGCCACATTGCAAACTATTCCACCAAATGACCTGACTAGTAGTACCTATACATATACAATATGTTATGTATATGTATGGCATTACTATGCTGCCTATACCATATGGATCCTTTTGCAGCTTCTTGGAGTAGCATTTTTTTCCACCACAGAGACTTGCAACTTGCAAGACATGAGTTCATGGCAGGTTACACGTTACACCCTTTTGGTAGGAAGGGGAAGATGATGTGGAAATGCTTAGACAAACTCCACCTTATCCAATACACCTTTTGCCTAAAAAAATTTAGAGTAGCAGATTGGGTGTCTGTAACCTAACTCTTTGGGGGGATGTTTAGATTGACCCATGGTTCAAAGTACCAATACGATACGCCCCGTATTGGGCGTATCGTATCTTTGGAAAATGATATGGTCCGAAATGCCTGTTTCCAGGTGTTTCGGACCCCCAATTTTTTTAATAATAAAAAGCATGCTAAAAGCTTTCCAAGAAACCAAAATTTGAAAAAAAAACTAAAAAAAAATAGAGTTTCGGTCGTTTCTAAGTGCCGATATGATACGGCTGAAACTCGTATTGTATCGATACTTTGAACCTTGGATTGACCCATATTAAGGACTGATATGGTGGAAACCCCACAATTCATTTTGGAGGTGGCAAGCAATTGGAAATCATCACATGTGAACATTATTAAAGAAGGTTTTGGCAAATGCTCACTTGTAATCGATGCCATGGTTCAAAGTATCGATACGATACGCCTTGTATCGGGCGTATCGTATCGTATCTTTTGAAAACAATACGGTATGAAACACCTGTTTCCAGGTGTTTCAGACCCCCAATTTTTTTAATAATAAAAAGCATGCTAAAAGCTTTTCAAAAAACCAAAATTTGAAAAAAAAAACTAAAAAAAAATAGAGTTTCGGCCGTTTCTAAGTGCCGATATGATACGGTTGAAACTCGTATCGTATCGATACTTTGAACCTTGGATTGACCCATATTAAGGACTGATATGGTGGAAACCCCACAATTCATTTTGGAGGTGGCAAGCAATTGGAAATCATCGCATGTGAACATCATTAAAGAAGGTCTTGGCAAATGCTCACTTGTAATCCATGCCATGGTTCAAAGTATCGATACGATACACCCTGTATCGGGTGTATCGTATTGTATCTTTTGAAAACAATACGGTCTGAAACACCTGTTCCCCAATTTTTTTAATAATAAAAGCATGCTAAAAGCTTTTCAAAAAACCAAAATTTGAAAAAAAAAACTAAAAAAAAATAGAGTTTTGGCCGTTTCTAAGTGCCGATATGATACAGCCGAAACTTGTATCATATCGATACTTTGAACCTTGGATTGACCCATATTAAGGACTGATATGGTGGAAACCCCACAATTCATTTTGGAGGTGGCAAGCAATTGGAAATCATCACATGTGAACATTATTAAAGAAGGTTTTGGCAAGTGCTCACTTGTAATCCATGCCATGGTTCAAAGTATCGATACGATACACCCTGTATTGGGCGTATCGTATCGTATCTTTTGAAAACAATACGGTCTGAAACGCCTGTTTCCAGGGTTTCAGACCCCCAATTTTTTTAATAATAAAAAGCATGCTAAAAGCTTTCCAAAAAACCAAAATTTGAAAAAAAAAACTAAAAAGAAAATAGAGTTTCGGCCGTTTCTAAGTGCCGATACGATACGGCCGAAACTCGTATTGTATCAATACTTTGAACCTTGATCCATGGTTAATCCTGTATTGGGGTTGCTTTTGAGATAGTGAAGGAAATTCCTGAATTTTGGGTAAAGAGATCGATGGCAGGTCATGCCTCAACATTTGGGCTAAATATCTCCCCTTGTGGATCCAATATTGATTAACCGTCTAAATGTACTCATTGATTAGGAGAGGTGAATAGGATTCATAACTCCTCTTGTGGATCCAATATTGATTAACTGTGTTAAGTCACTCATTGGTTAGGAGGGGTGAATAGGATTCATAACTCAGTAAGGATTATGATATCTTGTGAAAAGGTGTTATGATGTTAGATAGGTCATACTCCAATACACCAACAATGAAAATCTCACATTTTCTAGAGAGAACATGAGATGAGAACAGGAAAAGGAATTATGTGATACACTTTTGGGGCTTTCTCCAAGAAATGGGGTATATCTTTAAGCACTATCTTTTCCTCTTGAAGTGTTCCACTTCTATGTGCTCATTCCTGCAGTAAAGGTTAGAGCTATTTTTGCAGATAAATTTGTCTAATATTTATCAATGGGAATCTGGTGGGTAAAAGAAGCAATACCCTGTTTGGGTGAGATCAGTCATTCTTTCAGATTCCTTGAGATACAGAGAAGCTGGTTCAAATTTTCTTTCTAATAAGTTTTCAAGTTTGTTTTTAGTGTCTATCCTCTGGTTGTCAGTTTGTACAGACTCTTTTCTTAGGAAACGATCAAGTTATGGGGTGATCTACTTGTTTCAAAATTGACATTGTGTTACTCTCCCCATTGCAAATTTATCCCAATCAATAAAAAAATGCATAATATCCAAATATGCTTACCTAAATTATAACAGGGGAATTCAGATATATAGATAAGATCTATGCTAATTATATAAAATGAATTTATGAATCTGGGATCATGTTTGCAGACATGGTTGTTCCTTAACTATAAAGTATCCAAACTATATGGGATCGGCTACATGAATCCTGTTCTGTCATTCCATTCTGTTTAATGCCTTTTCCATTCTTAAATTATGAGCTCATTTTGTATAGCATGAGAGGGTGGGGGAGGGGGGGGGGCAAATAGTCCCTCCCATTCGTTTAGCCTTCTGATTTTGCATGCTTGATTTTTATTTATCAAACAATCATGAGTATATGGTAGACTTCTGTTATGGAGTTGTAACTCAATTTGATTAGTAACTGTCTTAGGTAGCTTATGAGATAAGAAAGTTTCTGTTACTCTTTCACAGGAATGGATGCCCAAGTATCGTATGCATTTCATTCTGAGCGGAAGTTGCATCCAGAAAAATTTAAAAATCAGCTAGTTAATCAGGTAAAACTTAGTTTTATATTCAATTCAGAATGTTTGATCAACATTTACCATGATTTTAGTAATATTTCTACATAGTAAATAGGGCAATATGCTGTTTTATTTAGATTTGCAAGTCCAGAAATATTAGTGATTTAATTTATGCAAATGATTGTTGAACTATAGTCTGGAATTTTGTTTTAGGTTAGCATGAGCTGGCCTCATGTTTCATGGATTATGCTTCATGCATCTAAAAGTTCTTTGCACCTTGCTTCACTCCTACATGAGTGAAGAGTGTATGAGGAACATGTATAGGTGGTGATGAAAACTGGTGCAAAATGTTTAAAGTAGAGAACATTTTATGCTTTGTTGTGTTACAGTCCCCCTAGTGGGTCTCCTTCATTTCTTATCAGGAAGGAGCTTCTTATGCATCTGTCTTAAATTGTGGGTATTTGGTGCTTTTTGTTGCAATCATTGCTCTACCTTATTACATGTCCAAAATTCCAAATATGGTAATTCATTTTGCTGATCTGGGAAAAATTCTTCCTCTTTTCAACATTTATTACTTAAATTGTTTATGTCAAATTAAATAAAGGAATAGAAGGCTTGAAGTCTGCCCATCCTGGAACTAAGAAGAAAAACAATCCAAAAGAATGAGAGGACTGATTTAAAAAGTGTGAAAAAAGGTAGATATCAGAAGCAAAGAGAGAAGAAGAAGAAGAAGTCGGCTGTGATAGGGTTTTGGGAGATGAGTTGTTCAAACTTGTCTCCCTTCCCTAATATTTTCATTAAAAATTTACAAATTTTCTGTATTTACAAGGAGGCCCTTAATTAGGCGATTAACTTAATTAAACAAAAAACATAAAGAAACATAAAGGCCCATTAACAAAAAAAGGAATAGAAACATAAAGAAATAAGAGCATCCTAATGGGCATTCGGCCCATTCTCTCTACACTCCCCCTCAAGTTGAACATAGATGTCAATCATGCTCAGCTTGCCAGTGTCATGTTGTAGTTTGGCCTTGGAGATTCCCTTGGTAAGAATGTCAGCTAACTCTTCTTCAGATGTAATGAATGGTAGACAAACTTCTTCAAAAGTCACTCTTTCTCTGATAAAATGCTTGTCAACTTCAATATGTTTAGTCCTATCATGTTGCACCGGATTGTGGGCAATGTTGATGGCGGCCTGATTATCACAATATAGCATCAATGGCTTATCATACTCAACACCTAGTTCCTTCATCAGGGATCGAAGCCAAAGTAACTCAGAAACTTCATAAGCCATAGCCTTGTACTCGGCCTCAGTTGAAGATCTAGCAACAACAGATTGCTTCTTACTTCTCCAAGAAACAATATTACCTACCACCATGCTAAAGTATCACGAAATTGACCTCCTATCATCAATGTTTCCTGCCCAGTCAACATCTGTGTAAGCCTCCACTTTCATGTGACCATGCTTACCAAAAAGAATGCCCTTCCCAGGAGTACTCTTCAAATAACATAAAATTCGTTCTACTGCTACCATATGAGTGTCTCTGGGAGCATGCATGAACTGGCTAATGCACCTAACAACATATGCAATGTCAAGCCGAGTCATACAAAGATATAGCAGTTTCCCTAGTAACATTTGAAACACTCCCTTATCCTTCAACAATTCTCCATTAGAGGTAGAAAGTTTGTGACTCATATCAATAGGAGTAGTCACTGGTCTTGCACCCATTTTGTTTGTTTCAATGAACAAGTCTAGCACATACTTACGCTGAGAGATAAAGATTCCATACTTCGTCCGAACCACTTCAATTCCAAGGAAATACCTCAACTCCCCCAGATCTTTGATCTCAAACTCTGGATGAAGGAAAGATTTAAGATCATCAATTCCTATCACATTAGTGCTAGTCACTACAATATCATCAACATAGACTATGAGATATACCACCAATGAACCTCTCCTCTTCACAAAGAGAGTATGATTAGACTGAGTCTGTACGTAACCAAAGTTACCAAGTGCAGCCTTAAACCTTTCAAACCACGCCCAGTGCGACTGTTTGAGTCCATAGAGAGACTTCTTCAACTTGCACACTTTTCCCTCCATGTCTGTGCCATACATCCCTGGTGGGAGAGACATATAAACTTCCTCATGTAATTCTCCATTCAAGAATGCATTTTTCACATCTAGCTGATAAAGAGCCCAGTTTGAATGAGCTGCCAAAGATGGCAAAACCCACACAAATGTCATCTTTGCAACAGGAGCAAAAGTCTCCAGATAGTCAATCCCATAATTTTGTGTGTAGCCTTTTGCAACCAACCAAGCTTTGCACCTCTCAATAGAGCCATCAACATGATATTTAATGGTATACACCCACTTACAACCAACTGGCTCCTTCCCTTCAGGCAAATCAACCACTTCCCATGTGCCATTCTTGTGCGGAGCATCTATTTCAGTTCTCATAGCATCCCTCCATTCTGGAATAGTAAGAGCTTCTGATACAGACCTAGGTATAGGGTTAGAAGCAACAGAAGAAAGAAAGGCATAATATGAGGGAGAAAGAAGGCCATAGGAAAGATGTTTGGAAATGCAATCTGCAGTACACTTCCGTTTACCTTTCCTAATAGAAATAGGGACATCAAGATCTGGGAAAGGAGGCTGCAAAGGGACGGTATCAGTACCTATTGTCTCTTTAGTACCTGAAGTGCATGAGGCTCATGTTATGTAGAGGAAACAATCTGCTCACTCCTGGTACCACCTAGGATTAAAAAGAGGATGAGGAGGAAATGGAGCATGAGATGATTGTTCCCTAGGGGTGGCAATGAGCTGAGCTTTTCACGAGCTACTCGAGCTCGGCTCGTGAGGCTTGCAAGCCGGCTCGAATATATATATATATAATAAAAATATTATAATTATTAATTATTATAATTCTTAATTTTTTAAATATCAAATAAAAAATATTTTTATAAAATATTTTTTCTCAAAATTGAGCTCGAGCTTATGAATTTTTTACTCGAGCCAACCTTG
The DNA here is from genome assembly GCF_055504915.1 of Nelumbo nucifera. Taxonomy (NCBI): domain Eukaryota; kingdom Viridiplantae; phylum Streptophyta; class Magnoliopsida; order Proteales; family Nelumbonaceae; genus Nelumbo; species Nelumbo nucifera. Next base: position 137,826,413 of record NC_142649.1, on the reverse strand, counting down.
AGCTCAAGGTTTTGGCTCGAACCGAGCTCGAGCCTTATAGAATAGTCTCGAGCCGAGCTCGAGCCTCGTACTATTCGGCTCGGTTTGGCTCGAATCCACCCCTATTGTTCCCCCCTTGACTCATCAAAGAATAGAAGGAGACTCAACAGGGACAAGAAGGGGGAGTGCAAATAACTGTGACAAATGCTCCCCCTATGAACAATGCTCCCCCCAAGATGATTCATAGAAAGGAGTGGACTCATCAAAGGTAACATCCATTGAAACATAACGAATCCTAGTGCTAGGATCAATGCAGCAATAACCCTTCTGTTTGAAGGCATAGCATAACCCCTTTGGTTCAAATTTATCTCTGGGTACTAGAAATGTTTACATAACAAGTGCAGCCAAAGACACGAAGGGGAATAGAAAAAAGGTCCTTATCTGGATAAAGGAGGTTAAAAGGGGACTTAAAGCCCAACACTCTGGATGGTATTCAGTTGATTAGGTAGGTTGCAGTGAAAATAATATTCCTCCAAAACCTTGTAAGGACATGTGACGCAAACAAAATGCTTCTTGCAACTTCAACTATGTGGCGGTTCTTCCTCTCAGCTACTCCATTTTATTCCGGAGTACAAACACAAGAACTCGTGAATGACCCCAAAATCAATGAGATAAGAGGTTAGGTTTTTTTCAAAGTATTCTTTTGTATTATCGGATCTAAATATTTTGATTCTTGTATCAAACTGGGTAAGAACAAATTTGTGAAACTGCTTCACAAGTTTGGGAACTTCATCTCGAGATCTCATAAAAAATAACCAAGTATATCTAGAGAAATCGTCATTGAACAAGATAAAGTATCTATAACCTCCCATAGAGGGTAAGTGGTATGGCCCTCATACATCAGAGTGCACAATATGAAAAGGAAAGGAGGATCTTTTATTACTCAAAGGATAACTGTTTCTATAATGCTTTGATAACTCACAGGACTCACAGTGAAGGCTAGACAAGTTAATTCTCTTAATCAATTTTGGGAATAAATGACTCAAAGTAGGAAAAGATAAATGAGCCAAACGAAAATGACATAACATGACACGACTAAAAGACTCGGAAGGAATACATCCAAAAGCAGCTCTTCCAGGTTATCCTTGGCTTTGTCCAGGAGTATCCAACATATATATTCCATTCGCTTCATAGCCACTCCCAATCACTTTGAGACTTCAGATCTTGTAAAACACAATAAGAAGGGAAGAAGGTTACACTACAGTTTAAGGATTTAGTTAGGCTACTCACAGACAATAAATTAACATTCAGTCTAGGGACATGAAGGACAGAAGAAAGAGAAAGTGAGTCTGTAGCCTTGATGACTCCCTTGCCAAAGATAGGAGCAAGTTAGCCATCAGCTAGGGTAATGTTATCATAGCTAGAAAGCAAATCATAAGAGATAAACAAAGTGGAAAGGCTGGTCATATGATCAGAAGCACTAGAATCAATAATCCAAGGGATCCTACGATTACCTAAGATAGTTGCATAATTGGCGGTAGCACGTATACCTAAATGTGCAAATGCAGAAGTAGTTGGATTGCCCAGAGAATTGGAGGAGGCTACACTCTCAAGGTGACAAATCATCCTCCCAGACTTCTCTCATACTCTGCCTTCATAACTGCTAGCTGCTCACTAGCAGTCCTCTCATCTGTGAAACACCTGTCATTATCTAAGACTAGCTATGTTGGCACTTCTTGACTTTCCATTATCACCCTTCTTTTGAAAACAAGGTGGAAGGAGTTCTGGAAGCAGTTTCCAATATTTATCTTTTGTATGTTTGGGTTTCTTGCAGTACTCACATATAACCTCCTTCTTCCCTGAACCACCTGAACTACCTATAGTCACCTTAGGTTTTAGCCTCATATTAGCAAAATGGTCACTTGAGATAGTCCCTTGTGTAAACTAAGAAGCTGAACTCGTAGTAAAGAAGAGGATGAACTTCTTAGATGCGGAGAATGTCGAACTGTGTTAGTAGTCGACCAGGCCTTTATTTAAATATAAGTGAAGTACAAAGTACAATAAAATTACTGGTATACCCCTGATTAGTAATGGGACAACCAGAATACTTAAAACATAAACAGGATTAGGCCCATTAGCAAAGGCCCAGTTACAAGATAAAATTAACATAAGAATGGGCTAATAGGAGACCCTATAAGCCGAACACACTCTAGCATTCTAACACTCCCCCTCAAGCTAAACATGGATATCAATCATGTTCAGCTTGCCAAGTATGTCCTTGAACTTTGTAGTTGCCAGCCCTTTTGTTAATACATCTGCAATCTGCATTTCTGATGGAGTATAAGGCACACAGAGTTCCCCTGAAACAATTCTCTCTCTGACAAAGTGTCGATCAATTTCAATATGTTTTGTCCTGTCATGTTGCACGGGATTGTTGGCAATGTTGATAGCTGCTTTATTATCACAATACAACTTGAGAGGACCTTCAGTCTTGATACCAAGCTCATTAAGGAGAGTTCTGAGCCATAAGAGTTCAGCAACCCCATGTGCCATAGCTCGGTATTCTGCTTCTGCACTTGATCTAGCCACAACATTCTACTTCTTACTGCGCCATGTAACTAGGTTTCCTCCCAAGAATGTACAGTAACCTGAGGTTGATTTTCTATCTCCAACAGACCCAGCCCAATCAGCATCAGTGTAGGCTTCAATTTCAAGTCTACTGTTCTTCTTGAATAGAATTCCTTTCCTTGGGCATGTTTTCAAGTATCTGAGAATTCTTTCCACTGCTCTCATATGAGGAGTCTTTGGTGGTGAGTGCATGAATTGACTGACAACATGCACTGCATAGGCAATGTCTGGCCTAGTGAGGGATAAGTATATCAGTTTTCCTACCAATTTTTGGTACCTTTCCTTATCACAGTATTCCTCACCCATTAATTCCTGTAATCCATGGTTCGGTTCTATTGGTGTGTCTGCTGGCCTGCACCCCACCATGCATGTTTCTTCTAGGAGATCTAACACATATTTTCGTTGACATATGTAGATTCCTTCTCTTGATCTAGCAACTTCAATCCCGAGAAAATATCTCAGATTTCCCAGGTCCTTGATCTCAAATTCTGAAGCTAAGAACTCCTTCAGCCTCTTCATCTCTTTCACATCATTTCCAGTAATCACCATATCATCCACATAATGAGAGCTGTAAGTTTTCCATCCTGCCTCCTTGTAAACAATGTATGATCCGCACTGCTCTGAGTGTCCCCACTTTTTCCATGGCCGTACAGAGTCTCTCAAACCATGCCCGGGGAGATTGCTTCAAGCCATACAAAGCTTTCCTTAATTTACACACCTTCTTTCCAACATTATATCCAGGTGGGGGTTCCATGAATACCTCTTCATGTAGATCACCATTTAGGAAAGCATTCTTCACATCCAGCTGATGGAGTTCCCAAGAGAATTTTGCAGCTAATGACAGTAGAACCCTGATTGTGTTGAGTTTTGCTACCGGGGCAAAGGTTTCCTTGTAGTCAATTCCTTCCTTTTGTGTAAATCCCTTTGCCACAAGTCTGGCCTTGTATCTTTCAATTGACCCGTCTTCCCTGTGCTTTACTGTGAATACCCACTTGCACCCAACAGTGCCTTTCCCTTCTGGCAGGTCCACCAATTCCCACGTTCTTGCTTTCATTAGGGCTTTCATTTCTTCATTCATGGCTTCTTTCCATCTTGGATCAGATACCGCCTCTGAATATCTGGAAGGGACACATACAGAGGAAAGAGCAGACAAAAAGGAATGATAGGCAGGTGATAAATGTGAGTAAGAGACATAATCAGCTATGGAATGTCGAGTGGTACAAGAACGAACAGGCTTACGGAGAGCAATAGGGAGATCCAAATCTGAATTGAGAGAGTCAGAAATACCTTGGATTGCCGAGACAGATTGATCTGAGTTCAACTGGTTGCAATCATGAGGCTGAGGGCCCTTTTTCCTTCTACTGTATGTGAGTATCTCTTTCTCTTGTCTGCTGGAGTCATCAGAAGCATCAACTGAAGCTGGAGTCTCACTAGGTTGACCCGGAATGTTACAGCTAGGAGTAGTGGAAGGTGATGAAAGGGGAACAAAAAAGAAGGGAGACTGAGAATCCTCTTCCATTCAACTAGTCTCCCCCTGAAGAGGATTCTGGGAAGACTGGAAATAGGGTTGAAACTCAAAAAAGACTACATCTCTGGTGACATTTTTTCTTGGAGACAGGATCATAACACTTATACCCCTTTTGTGTAGGAGAGTACCCCAAAAATATTCCCTTTGTAGCCTTAGGATCCAGCTTGGTTTTCTTTGGATCCTTCACATGTATGAAGCATGTACATCCAAAAACCCGTGGGGGAAGAGGAAATTCTGGAAGAGTGGGACACAACACAGAGAAGGGGGTCTTCATACCCAGTACCTTAGATGGCATCCGATTTATCAGGTATGATGCAGTGAGGACAGCTTGAGACCAATATTGCTTGGGCACATTGTGCTGGAAAAGTAAAGCTCGAGCTGTCTCCATTAGGTGCCTGTTCTTGCGCTCAGCAACTCCATTTTGCTGAGGGGTGTAAGCACATGATGACTGATGTAACATGCCTTCGTCTTCCATGAATGAGTTCAGGGATCTTTCAAAGTATTCAACTGCATTGTCTGAACGGAATTGTTTAATCTTCTTCCCAAATTGTGTTTCAATCATCTTGTAAAACATCATAGTTATCCGTGGAACTTCTTCACGTCCTTTTAACAGATAAATCCAAGTGCACCGAGAATAATGGTCAATAAAACTGATAAAATAACGGAAGCCATCAATGGAAACAATGGGTGAAGGACCCCAAACATCAGAATGGACCAAATCAAAAGAGGCTTGTATTTCATTACTAGAAATTGGATACATTGATCTGCATTGTTTTGACATTTGACACACATCACAAACTAAACTTTGACTCGAAATTCCCTTACATAAATCGGGAAACAACATAGCTAAAGAAGAAAAGGACAAGTGACCTAGCCTAGCATGCCACAAGTGCAGCCTAGCTCTTGACTCCACACTTTCTGGACTAGTAGTAGTAGAAGCTTGCAGTGCTGAGCTGACATCCGCATCAAAATAGTAGAGGCCCTCATACTCACGACCACTCCCAATCGTTCTCCTCGTCAATCTGTCCTAGAAGACACAATGAGAGGGAAAAAAAGTTATACTGCAGTTCAAATTTCTTGTAAGCTTTGAAACAGACAATAGATTTGATGTAAGACTAGGAACATGTAAGACTGATTTAAGAGAGAGATCCTTGCTTAGGTCAACCACTCCCTTTCCCGAGATGGTGGAGAGTGACCCATCAGCTACTCTCATCTTATCCTGGCCCGACAACAAATGATACGAGGAGAATAATGAGGACATGTGTGTCATATGGTCAGTGGCCCCTGAGTCAATCACCCAAGAGCTAGAATTAATGGAACTAGTTGCACTAAATGCAGAGGCTATACCTGATTTGACAAGAGAGGTGGAAGCTAAAGGATTGTTCTTCAGACGGGCTAATGCCCGGCTGAGAACCTCTACCTCACTAGCTGTAAATCCCGAGGTACTTGGTCCAGTAGAATCAGCAACCTGCTTTGTGGTGGAGGAAGACACTGGCTGAGTACTTTGTGAGATGTCACTACTGCTGTTGGTGGCAAGATTCCCACTTGCCGTATGGCCCTTATGTTGCCTTTTGTCCTTTCTCAGAGCAGCTGGCTTTAGATGAGGGTACAATACCCAACATTTCTCCTTTGTGTGTTTTTCACCACTACAATGGGTACACTTGAGGGTCTTCTTGTCTGAAAATCTGTTTCCCTTAGTGGAGACTAAGGCTGAATGTTCACCAGATAGTTTTGTTGCTTGTGTCTGGGAATCAAGTTGCATCTCCTTTTCTCCTTACCTCTTCATTCCTCACCATGTAGTAAACATGATGAATTTCAGGTAATTCGTCTCTCCCTAGAATCTGTGACCTTACACCTTCATATATAGGGTCTAAGCCTGCCAGGAACTTGAAGGCTCTGCCCTCCTCAATCTGCTTGTCATGCCTCTCCTTATCCCTTGCATTTTCCCAATCCAAAATCAAGTGATGGTCAAGCTCTTCCCAGAGGCCTTCTAGTGTTGCAAAGTATGTTGCCACAAACATGTCTCCTTGCCTTAGGGCTGCAATGTCTTGGTTCAGCCTGTAGATTCTGGCATTGTTCTTCTTTTGGCCATATGTCTTAGATACTTTCTCCCAGATTTTTGCGGCTGTAGGGAAGCGATGAACAGTTTTGGCCACCCGAGGAGTCATGGAGGCCAGCAACCAAGACATGACTGTGGCATTTTCCTTGCGCCACACAGTGTATTCAGGGCTGCTGATTTCTGGTTCCTTTTTGTCTCCATCTAAATAGCCTGTGAGGTCACAAGAGGTAATGAACAGTCTTGCTGAGACTGACCACTCTCTAAAGTTATACTCATCCAATAGCACACTTGTAATCTGCAAGCTATGCAGATTAGGGTTCTCCAGGTTTGAGGACCTTGTAACAGATCTGTTATCTCTAGAAGAAACTTCACCAGATAGTGATGACATCCTAACTTCGGTCAAAGAGTTTGTTCACAGTGTGGTAGGTGGTTCTGGTTAGGGCTGGCCGAAGTGGTCACAGAGTTCACAGTGCTGGTAGCACACCGGATAGGTTTCACTTCAAAGTTCACAGTGCTAATGACACACTGGATAGGCTTCACTTAGACTAAACCAGTTCGGGTACAGTAGCAAATGAAGGTCTGTAACTGAACCAGTTCACAGAGCTGAAGTAGTGCTGATACCAGAAGAAGGGCTGATAACCGACCTGGAAATGATCTGTAACTGAAGTCGCCACAGTTCTGTAAAGGTCTTGCTGATGCACCAAAGCTGCAACTGTAGAGGAGGCTATGCCTTTACCACTGTTCTGCACAAATCTGGCTGGAGCACCAAAGCTGCAACTGTAGAGGAAGCCCTCCCCCTTTCGGCTAGTGCTACGACTGCTGGAATCAGTCCTCAACTAGGTCTGTCTTGTACAGACCTCTCTTAGTAGCCAAATAGCTACTACTTGCTAAAAAAACTAGTAGGACATCTACTTCTGGGTCTTACTTCCCTTGAGTCCTACAACCAAGAGAAACCCTAGGTTCGAACTTGCTGAGTTCCCTTACACTCCTAGGTCTTCACTGCAGCAACCCAGAAAGAAAGGAGAAGATAAAAGAAGGCAGCAAGAGAAGATAGTGCACCGGTTGAAACCAGGAAGGAGCTAATGCTCTGATACCATGTAAACTAAGAAGCTGAACTCGAAGTAGTAAAGAAGAGGATGAACTTCTTAGATGCGGAGAATGTCGAACTGTGTTAGCAGTCGACCAGGCCTTTATTTAAATATAAGTGAAGTACAAAGTACAATAAAATTACTGGTATACCCCTGATTAGTAATGGGACAACCAGAATACTTAAAACATAAACAGGATTAGGCCCATTAGCAAAGGCCCAGTTACAAGATAAAATTAACATAAGAATGAGCTAATAGGAGACCCTATAAGCCGAACACACTCTAGCATTCTAACACCTTGAACCTGGACCAGCCTCCTGCTCTCTTCACTACTTGCCATGGCATAGGCTTGAGACAAAGATACATTATCCTTAGCTAGGATATTCTGTCTGGTAATGTCAAACTCTGGATTCAGCCCTGTCAAGAGTTCAAAGACCCTATTCCTCTCAACTAATTTCCTGTATGTCTCAGTATCATTCGTGCTTTCCCAAACAATAGTTTCCATTAGATCTATCTCTTGCCACAAGGATTTCAGCATTGAGAAGTATACTGCTCTCTCTCCCTGCCTTAGATTATTCACATCACTCCTTAAATTATACGCCCTGGCCACATTTAGTTTTTTGAATAAGTTTCAGCAACGCTATCCCATATTTCCTTGGCTGAATTCATCCATAAATAATGTTGGCTAATCTGTAGTTGCATCGAATTTACTAACCACCCAATAACAGTATAATTCTCTTGCAACCATTTCTCATAAGATGGGTCATCTTCCAGTGGTGCTTTCTTTCTCCCAGAGATATACCCCCACTTGCCTCTACTACAAACATGTATATTTACTGATTGTGACCATGCTAGATAGTTAGTTCCATCGAGCTTGACTGTGGTCACAACCAATAAAGAGTCTATGGGTGCTCTTGGAACCTGTTTGGACTCAGCGGCAAACTTATTTTCAACTCCAGAGACATCCATCTTCCTCAAACAACTCCAAAAGAACTTCAAACAACTTCAAGTGATAAACAAGGAAGATAGGAAAAAGTAGACATCAAGTACCAACCTCTATGAAGTCTTATTTGACAGTTGCATTTCACCTGGAACCTGGGAGCAATAGGAAAACAGAAGCTGCTCCCTGTAGGCTTCACAGAACTGCACAAGACTTGGATCGGTCTTCAAGATAAAGAAAAAGAACCCCGTCAGTCACCGAGTGCCAAGGTGAAGCTCCCTGTAGGGTCCGCAATTAGAATTCTCCAGTTTATTAGGGTTTTGGGCAAAAAACTCCAAGGACTGTCAAAATAATGACCAAGACAGCATCCTTTTCTCCACAAAACCACTGACAACCGTGCTGAATACTTTCTTCAACCACTCATTCGATTCAGCTCTCCATACACATAGTGTATGGGAAAAAAGAAGAAAAAAGGAGCCCGCTCTGATACCAAGAAGAAAAACAGTCCAAAAGAATGGGAGGACTGATTTAAAAGGTGTGAAAATAGGTAGATATCAGCAGCAAAGAGAGAAGAAGAAGAAGAAGAAAAGTCAGCTGTAATAGGGTTTTGGGAGATGAGTTGTTCAAACTTCTCTCCCTTCCCTAATCTTTGCATTAAAAATTACAAATTTTCTATATTCACAAGGAGGCCCTTAATTGGGCAATTAACTTGATTAAACAAAAAGCATAAAGAAACATAAAGGCCCATTAACAAAAAAGGAATAGAAACATAAAGAAATAAGAGCATCCTATGGGCCATTCGGCCCATTCTCTCTACAAACTACATTTGAAGTCTGCCCGATCGTACTTGAGGTCAAAGCCTGAGTTTGGCAACCCAATCCTAACCTGAGATAAACCCATCACAACTCCGACTAGCCGACTAAGCTTGGGTGCGCTTGGTTGGGCTTGGCTGGGTTGGTCGGGTTCAGAAGTCTTTTTTCTCATGCTTTATGCTTCTAACTTTCAAAGGAGCCTTATAGTCCAATTTAGAAATGGTCAAACAAAATAAAAGAAAATTATATACAAATGTCATTATATAATACATAATTATATATGCGTAGTTGGTACATGTATATACATAGTATGCATAATATGTGTACTTCTACATGTTTGTGCATGATCATGGACTGTTAATAATGTACTTATTGTAAATATACTCTGGACGATACATGGTTTTCTATTGAAGTGCATCATAAGATTTTGGCAACATGTCTATTGAAGTGCATGATGCCATTTCTGTTATCAGCTGAGTATCTCTTGCTAGTATCCACCATCACTATCCTTACCAAAAAAGGTGCTACTTTTTATTCATAATTTGATCAGTATCTGAAGCATGGATCCATACAAAATTGTTTTCTTCTTCACTGTTTTTCATTGTTCTTCATGGAGATATGCATTATCTTTTCTTTTTGTGGTTCTTGCCAACAAAATTTTGGTCTATATGAATGGATTCATTTTATCATTTTGCATCAGTGTTACATTGAAATATTTATAGGAGAAAGATGTTATTTATGATTTTCATTTTGATCAGAGCACTTATGCAAAGCTTGGATGCACACAAGGATGGTTTTGTGCTTCCCTTTTTCATCCTTCTTCACGGTAGGTACTTTAGTTGTAGCTGACATAATTGTTGGTGTTTTAGGGACACATCATCACTCTTACTTTTTCTTGCCATTAATTTTCACACTTTATCTATTCACCTAAATGTAGATTTTATATTCTGAGGGGTTTTGGTAATTAGTTATAAAATTTTAGTTGCCTAGCTTGTTACTGGTTAACTTTGTTCAAAAGAATCGGTAAAAAGCATCAGATTTTTTAATGGGATAATCTTGCCTCACAAGAGGATCTTAGGAATCATTTTGGAGGGAAAAAGTATGGATCTTTTAAGGGGATGAGAAAATCCTTAGTCAAAGAAAACAATATATGGATATATACAAGTTAAGGGTTGCTTCATAAGGAAGAAACTCTTCTTTATTTAGCGAAAAAGAAAATCTTTTCTTTGTGAGGAAGTAACCTTGTCACCTACCAGTCACCTCCTTAGAAATGATTTCATGAACACTTTCTTGTCAGCTTGGTAACAAACAAATAAATGATGGTATAAATGACTAGGCTTAAACATGACTAGGACTGAGATATTCTTATACCCAAACTGGCTTTGACAAAAAAGCTATTTCTTAGTTCAGTATTCTTTCAACTGGAATCAAAGAATCAGTAAATCTGCTATCCCAAAGATTATAAACATGTAATCAGATAATCTAATTGATTTTTTTTGATAAATTGAAGTGTTAATATTATATTACTATAAGGGAGGAGAAGATCCTTTGCAAATTAGTGTAAAAGTAGTCGAGTGCTCCTAAAAGATCATATACAATATAGACAAAAAGCTCAATCCTGCCTAGTCATATTTAGTAATCATCAAAGATGGTGTTGGACCAATTGGCCCTAAGCCTATCAATCGGTATCTCAGTAAACACTTAGATATGCCTGCCACCTCACTAAAGTCCATTAAGCTCTCGTAACAATGTCATTAAGTTGTGAGGCCCCATTGTCAAACACCTGACTATTTCTTTCTCTCCATCAACACCCAATAGACCACACAAGGCACTGCTTCCCGAAAGATTTTCCCTTTCATGGAGAAACCCTCGGTTCTCCAAGACCACAAGATTACTTCTAGTATGAGAAAGTTTAATCTCTCTGTGGAAACCTTTGAGTTGCGGAACCTATCTCTTCTACAAGAAAATTTTACTTGGTCAAATTTTCAAGAGGTCCCCCATTTGCTGTATACTAGACAGATTCCTTTTTACTACTGGTTAGGAAATGGAATGGAGGGGTTAGCAGTCATAGCCTTATCGAGACTTGTTTCAGGCCACTACCCAATTAGCTTGTCCCAAGAAGGGGAAGGTGACTTTTGTAGATGCAGAGGCTATGCTGAAGGATAAGGTGGGGGAGGTGGTCCACAGGGAGGTCTGTGAATTACTTGAATGGAGAATGATGAGTCATGGTTTGGTAGTTTAGAGGTCAAAGGATGAACAAGAAAAATTCTTCAAGCAGCAGTAAGGTGGACTGGTGGAGGTAGAGGTAAAGGTGGTGGTAGGGGAAAAAATTGAGCTGAATTTTAGGGATTGAATAGGTCTCCAGCAGGATGAGTTTGAGGTTGGGTTAGGAATCATTTTTTCTATTGGTTCCTTTTGGGGATTTATGGTTTTGGTTGCTGTTCTCCTTGTTTTAGGGACTTTTTATCTCCCTGTTGGTGGGCTTTTGGTAAGGTGTTAAGTCTCTTGGGAGTTCTCTTCTTGTATAGCCAACTTTCGTAAAGGGAGTTAATATGCAGGTTAGTCCTTTTAGTTTGTCACTCCCTGCTTGGCTTCTCCTTTTTATCTTTCTTTTGCTTGGGCTCTTTGCTCGTATACTACTTATGTCTTTCTTCTTTTAATATGTTTTATTATCTACTATAAAAATGTTGTCATAAGCATTTCAAAATTATCTAGAAGTTTTGCTACAACAATTTTTAGATACTTCTCTGTATAATCCTGATATATTTTCTTCCCTATAGTGAAATATCCATCAAAATTGGAAAACAATGTTCATTACTCAAGTATTGTCTTCTTGTTGACCAAAGCAATCATCACCATCCTTCCACCACACTATAGCTTCACTGTTGAAACCAGTGTTATGCCCATGACTTCTTCCAATGCACTTTTATCACCTTTACCAAATGTATTCAATTTCCTTAGACATTCCAAACAAAACAGAAAATGGAGGGATGCAAAAAGTGATATAAAATTCTAGGAAAGAAAGTTTCTATATGTAAATAACAGTGCTGGCCAGAAGTTCAAAAGAATTTCCATCAGTTTTGTGTTTGAAATCTTTCACCAATATCATCATCCAAGCCTTATTACAACTATATGTTGGCTGCGTGAATCCTGTTTTGCCATTTCACTCTGTTTAATGCCATATCCACTTTTAAATTGTAAGCGTTTAAATCATTTCTCAAGTCATGGATACTGAATTGTCAGTTAGGAAATCTATCATTTGAATATTTAATTTTTTTCAAACTTTCACAACCTAATGTGCCTTTCATATGCAATAGACTATACTAGCACAAGGAGCATTTTCTTTACATAAGCTGAAATATTTACAGTTTACACAGTTATTAGTGCACAACAAATAATTATTAGACTATCACATGGTAACTAAATTTGTAATACTTAAATTTGTTTCCAATTTTTAACAGAATATATGACTTTATATCAGAATGGGAGAATAGGCATTATGCTGCTAAATGGAAAGACTTTGGCTGTTGGGAGCCAACAGTCTATGCTGTAGAGAACATTCTTGGGAATGCCACGTTACCATGAGAGCGGGGTATAATAGTAATTGCCCCCTATTTCTTTTGACCAAAACGATAGACATGGGCATGAATGGGTTAACGTGTCCAGCACAAAAACGCTCTCAACAGCATAGGCTGTTGGCCCCCAACAGCCAAAGTTATCCCCTGCTAAACTACGTAACTTGGAAAAGGCATGGTGGTGATAGTTAATCTATCACAAGTATTTACATTTATATTGATTATTGTAACTAATATATGCATGCAAGGAAAAATAGACCTTGAAAAATATTTAATTATTTATTGATTCAGGATAATATATCTGCAATGCAAACTACTTAATCTTCAGTCATGGGCAACCATTAAGAGACAGCAGCTTTTCTTTCTTTCTCTTTTTCTGTATAAAACTGAATAGAATTGGATCCAGTGCTCCTTTTTTCTTCAACTCTTCCCTTTTACCTTCAATTTGAAATTGTTAGTAATGAGAATAATTACTTGGATATGTCTGAAATGGGTTATTTTCCTTAAGCAATCTATGAAATTGTCATGAAATTTCTTTCTCTTTATCTTCAAAAAAAATCTATGAAATTGTGATGGAGTCATGAATTGGGAACTGTTGTGTCAACACAGGAACATAGCACAGCTTGCAAAGGTTAAGATCATGAAGAAACATGGTCACTGGCAAGATCTTAATATACCTCGCAGGTGAAATTAATAGATTTAATAACATTCTATTTGTTAAGCTTTTTAGAATTTCAGCTTCCATGCGGTCATTAGGCATAACTTATAGACTTGCCATTCTGGTTTGTGGAAAAAATTAAAATGCATTCTAGCTTTGGATTTGTCTACAAGTGGTTTTCATAAGGTTTAAAGCAATGTTACTTCTGAAATATGTATTGTTGTAATCTGTTTTATTATAAAAAATGTGATGGCATGCCTGTGGTTAATAGATCAAGAAAACACAAAGATATATTGAATGATTTTACAGTATCACTTCTGATTTCTGATTTCATCTCTTCTTAGACAATTTCTTTTTTTTCATGTATCTTCTCTATGAAATGAATTAGGAAACTTGGAAGGAGTTCTTACAGTCAATCTATCTGTCATTGTTGTGGCATGCTCTATTTATTTATTTATTTATGGCTAAGCCCCTGCTTGTGGTTAACTATAGGTCCAATCCAACCCACATAAGTTTCACCCTTAATCTAATATCTAGATGCCTCTACATGCCTGGCATACTTGTGTCGAAGACATACTGGATACTGTGTGGACACTTCTAGATGCACTCTAAAGCATTAACAATTTTAAAATATGTAAAGAGGAATGCTTTAACAAATTATACTATAAAAGATCTGTAATGTTTTAAAATTAACTAAGTTTCACCCTTAATCTAATATCTAGATGCCTCTGCATGCCTGGCATACTTGTGTCGAAGACATACTGGATACTGTGTGGACACTTCTAGATGCACTCTAAAGCATTAACAATTTTAAAATATGTAAAGAGGAATGCTTTAACAAATTATACTATAAAAGATCTGTAATGTTTTAAAATTAACTAAATTTGGCAATATGACATTTAGTTTCAAAAACTAGATATCGAAAAGAATGATATAAGCATATTACATGAGATACACATACCTGTATCCATGTCTTAAGATTTTAGGAAATTGAGAGTCATATCCCTGCTTCCCATATTCATGTCCATGCTTGTATTCATAATCTCAAATCATGATTTACATAGTTGTCAAGGTGTATTAATGAGGCTAGGCAACAAGGGAGAATCTAGTTGCCCAGGCACCTAGGAGATTGATTTTGACAGAAAAATCTGCAATATATTTGTTACTTATCTATTTTAGTAAGGCAACCGGCAGGCATCTCAACTGAAAAGTAGAAGTGCTTACAATGAATTTCAGATGAAAGACAAGTAAATTGTCATAATATATACAAAATTGCCAGTTATTCGGCAAGTACAAACAAGAAATATAGAAGAAATAATCAACAAATGGTGTTTGACTAAGCCTAAATATGCAACATGTAGCTAGTTTGAATCCTAGACGCTGACATTTTGTTGTGAAAGGAAATGTTCTAACACCTCAATGGGTAAAACCTTCTTCTGAGATGGTTGGTTACAGTCTAATAGCCCCTTCCTACATAGCAATAAGAAAAACAAGGAACTTATTACTTGTGCACAATTGCACGTAGAAGAAAATTATGGTGATAAAATTAGGAAAATTGAGTGAAAAGGGCAAAAGAATGAAAGGTATTACAAGAGTGAGAGCAATATAGAAGACAAAACACAGGACTTGAGCCCTTGTTGCTTTGTAGAGACACACATATGCATCATACACAGGGGCGGAGCTATGTTTATTTGAGTGGTTACCCCACTAATGTTAAAAAAAAATCATGGATTTCATGTATTATTTGAGGCTTTTCCCACCTTCCCATATTGACCCTGTCAAATTAAATGAAAATATTAGAGTGTGGGGTCAATTGAGGCATTTTATTTGGACTTTAAACTAATTGACCTTTAGATTACATATATAAAAACCCATTTGAGAGGATTTCTGCAGTGACTGAGCTGCGTTGATAGAGCCACTTCCGAGAAGCTACCTATGATAGGTCATAGGTTCAACAAAAAGTCGATTTTTAGGCCTGATTAGGGTTTCATGACTTTCTGGGTTTCTTGACTCATACAATGCTAGAAGTCGCCCCAAATGGGCACAAAGGCTTATGTGAGCTGCAACTTGGGTGGTTGAAAATGTAAAAAAAAATATTTTTTGACATTTATGAAGCTTTTAGTTATTGTTTGAATCCACTAGAAAAAATTCCTGGCTATGCTACTGATCATACATGCAGAGATGGATGGATGGGTAGATGGAATGAGAGGTCACAATAGGGCTGTCAATGGATTGGGTCTACCCAATGACCTGAACCGACTGATCCGATTATAACGGTTCCGGTTCAACTAATAATTGGGTCCGACCTGGAACTGATTATTTTATGAAATATATATAATATTTTCTTAATTTTCCTATAATTTTATCATATTTTATGTTTTAAATGGTAAATTTGATAGATAATAAATAAGACAATATTAGTTAAAAATTTTTAATTTATTAACATATAAATAATTTATTATTTTTCTATCATTTTTATTAGTGAAACTTATAGTCTACCCCACCTCACAATTATTTATTCATTTATTTTACAAAACCCCCCACTTATCACCCACCTACCCCCTTGAATTGTGTTTGGGAGGTGGGGGAATAAAAAATTTGCCCTTTTTATTAAGGTTATATTATCAAAATTTAAATTTTAAGAGAGTATTTAAATAAAGAAATATAGTTTTCATTATAATTGGGCTCGACTATTAACTGGGATGGTTCCGGGTCTGTGATTTTGTCCCAAGTAATAATCGGTTCAAGACTGGTTCTACCTAGACCCGACCCATTGACAGCCCTAGATCCCAAGAAGGATACCATTATATTATTTTAAGAAATACAAAAAACTATACCTGGATTGAACAAATGTATTTGACCAAGACTAGTTGCAACTTACACTGTATATGGTAATCTATTACTAAAGTCTCTCTTCTCGTGTGTCAAGACCCTCAGCTAAAACCTCTCTTTCTTCTCCTTGTATATGGTAATCTATTACTAAAGCATGCAGTTCTTTACTAGCTGAGCCAGCTGGAACCTTCTTTCCCACACCATCATCATCATCTAAGCCTTGTCCCAACTCCCAACTATATGGGGTTGGATTAAAGCAGGATCCATGACCATGAGAGTTTAGCAAAAGTTTTAGTGTCGGCTGACGCTACCCTCCTTCCAGGCTTGGCACTAGTAGAGTTAACCATTTCTCTTGTATGTGATTTTTTCTTTTTGTAGAGAAGATGGGCCGAATGGCCCATAGCCCACAGTTGTGCTTTTATTTTTTTGTTTGTGTTCTGTTTTGTTAATGGGCCTGTTAGCATTAGCATCTTATGTTTTAATTAGCTAGCTGCCCCACTAAGGGCTTACTTGTAATTTCTGATTATTAGTGATTAATCTTTTAATGAAAAAGATTAGGGAAAGGAAAGGAGAGAGAGTACGAACAACTCATCTCTTTCACCCCCTTCTCCTCAATCATTCTCTTCCTCTCCTCTTCTTGTTGTCTTCTTTTTGTTTCTTCACCTTTTTAATCAAACTTCTTATTACTTTATTGGGGACTGTTTTTCTTTTTGGTATTAGAGCAAGCCCCTTTTCCTTTTTTTTCTCTTTCTTTTAATCCCATAAACAATGCGAATGGAGAACTGAATCAATGATTGATTGAAGAAGATATTCAGTGGAGTTGGTAGTGGTTGCTTGGAGAAGCCCCTTCTCTCTTTCTCTGTTCACCTTTCAAACAGTTTTTTGGAATTTTGCCCCAAAACCCTAATCAACTGGAGATTTCTAATTGTGGGTCCTACAGAAGGCTTCACCTTGGCGCTCAGTGGTTGAAGGGGTCCTTTTTGGTTCTCTTGAAGATTGATCCAAGCAGAGTTCAATTATGTGAAGCCTACAAGGAGCAGCTGCTACTCTGTTTCTCCTAGGTACCAGGTAAGGCACAGCTGTACTATTGGGGATTTGTGAAGGTTGGTACTTGGTGTTTTTCCTTTTTGTCTTCTGATGGAGGATGATTTGACCCGACCTGCTGAGATGATGACACGTGGACTTGACTTAGCACGAGCAACAGCTCAGCAGCATGGCTTGATCGCGACCAAGTAATGAGTCTGTAGAACAGCTCGCGACGTCATAGTTCTCTATAGGGGGAGCTCGCTACAACGTGAGCTCCAGGTCCCCCGAGCTGCTGAGAAGGGAATACTCCAAGACTATTTCAGCTCGCGAGCTACGGAAACCAGCTCGTTCCAGCACCTGGGTAGAAGAACTGCCCCAAAGACCAACCTTGATAAGGGTCACCCCGAAGCACTT
Source organism: Nelumbo nucifera (assembly GCF_055504915.1). Classification (NCBI taxonomy): domain Eukaryota; kingdom Viridiplantae; phylum Streptophyta; class Magnoliopsida; order Proteales; family Nelumbonaceae; genus Nelumbo; species Nelumbo nucifera. The sequence continues at coordinate 137,808,874 of NC_142649.1, read as the reverse complement.
CTGAGAGCTTGCTACAAAGTAGCTCGCTGAGCAACAGGGTAGCTCGCTACAAAGTAGTTCGCGGCTAAGCAATGCTACGTCCTCAGGAAGCTTCTATCTGACAGGACTGTACTCGTCAGACTGCACCACATCTCTCGACTGATGGCACAGTCCCTGCCCGTTTCACAGTCTACCCCACGTTTCTCGATAGATGGTGGCATGCCTGTCCCTTCAAAGACGTGTCACTCAGCCAAGCGGGTAGTACATTGTGACGATCACCTGCGCAGACCTGGTATGTAACGGCTGCAACAAGAGCCCAGTGGCGGTTACGCCTGATTTGATAAGAACACCCCTATAAAAGCCTTTTAGGTGAAGGGGAGAGACACATTCACTCATTCTGAACTTGGATTATCTTACTTATGAGTTAACCTTACGAGCATAGTGATCTAGCGCGACCTACACTCTTAGCTTTTTATTCTCTTTCCTTCCTCCCCAGCGTTCTAACTTAAGCTTCGGAGTATTCCCGCCGGGCAAATCCCTGGGAATCCTTCATCTTCATCTTCTCAGGCGCCGTCTGTTGCCAACAAGGAGCCAGTCAGCAGTCAACTAGGAGTGCCCAGATCGTGCCGCATCATTTGGCGTTGTCTGTGGGAAGACGCTTCTAAAAGCCTTCCTCTAAGCTTTAACAGTTTCTCTTCCAAAGAACTCAGCATTCATGGCTTCTTCCAGCAATACCAGATGTGGCAACAGCCAGAATGCTTCTGGGCAGCAACCCCAGTTGCCTACTGTCTGCATTGGACAGTTTACCATCCCCCTCTCCGTGGATGGAGTCCCTAGTTTGAATGTGCCTCTTACAGTGGCACCCGCCGTTGTTTCGCTCCCTTCTACAGTAGTTGCAACCTTTGTTGAACCCTCGGTTGTGCCCCCAACGACAAACCCAAAACAACTGGAGGATTTGGTGCAATGCATGCGGGCCATGCAGGGTCAAATGCAACAGTTTCAACAATTCCAACTCTACCAATAAGTGTTGCACCAGGTTTCCCAGTACCAGTACCAGCAGCAGTTTCCCTCTCTACCTCAGGCCCAGCTGTCGCTTCCCCCTCGGCACCCGGCCACGAAGCTGACCAAGCCCTCCCATCGGAGTGAGCGGCCTCGTCGGGGAGAAGTCTCCCAGGTCCAAGATCCAGCCAAGAGACAAGCCTCTCCCCGTAGCAAGAAGGAGAGGCCGGCTACCCCCGCCTCGCAGCCTGTGGGCGGGTCAAGGGCCTCTCAGCCAACAAAGCCTGTGTCACCACAGCCTTCCCAGTTCGAGCTCCCGCTCGCGGACAATCCGTTCGAGGTCCTGGTAGCGGACTACAGACAGGGCCCTTCAGTCCAGAGTCGTCACCAGCGGTTCGAGCCTATCGAGCTCGACGACACCGAAGCGTCAAGCACCAATGCTGAGCCAGCAAAGCATCAGCGAAGACGTCGGCGAGCTCGCCAAACTACTTCCAGAGCCTCTCCCGAGCTCAAAGGAAAAGAGGAGGTATGCTCAGGTGAAGTGAAAACTACCCCCCTCCTCTCAGTTTCTTCCCCGCTATCTCCAGAACTCCTTGCTGTCCCCATGCCAAGGGATTTCAAGCTCCCTCCTCTGGACAAGTATGATGGGTCTTTTGATCCAAACGACCATGTAGACGCTTTCCAGTCCCAGATGCACTTAGCATGAGCCAACAAATCCTGCATGTGCGTGGCCTTCTCCACTACCTTCAAAGGAGTGGCCTGCACCTGGTACTGAAACCTCGCGCCCGGGTCGATAAGAAGTAGGGCATAGTTCATGCAGGTTTTCACCTCCCACTTCGTCACTAGCAAGAGGTGCCTGCGGACTCAGGAAAGCCTCCTCGGCATAGTGCAAAAGGGGAGTCCATCTGGAGCTACATCAAGCGGTTCAATGACGCTTGTTTGCAGATACCCGACCTGGATCCCGCAGTTCGCCTAACAGCAGCCAAGCGAGGTATCATCCATAAGGAGTTCAAGTGGCACATAGTTGTCAACCAACCCAAAACCGTAACCGAGTTCCTTAAGCTCGCGGGTCGGTTTATTGGGACTGAGGAGATCAACCAGAAGGGCGAGCAGGCCCTAGAAAAAAGAAAGAGGGAGCAAGAGTCCCTGTCTCAAGGCGACGACAGGAAGAAGAAGGACATAGCTCGGGGGGCGAGGCCAGTCCAGCCCTCCCGAGCTCCAGTAGCAAAAATGGACTACATGCCCCTCAACACAAAACGGGCTGAGATCCTCATGGCGATCAAGGATGCTCAATACGTGAAGTGGCCACCTCGGCTGAAGGCCGACCCTAGCACCCGAAATAAAAATTTGTATTGTAGTTTTCATATCACGGTCATAGTACCGAAAGATGTAAAAACCTCCGCGATGAGATAGAAGAACTCATCCGTCGCGGATATTTACGAAATTTTGTACAAAGTAATAGTAATAATAATAAAGCAGGTCGACAAGGGGAGCAAGGTAGAGACGCCCCCAAGTCCAGCAGGCAAGCAGAGCAACCGCAGAAGCACCCCCCCGAGGAGAGACCAGTTCAGGGGATCATCCATGTTATAGTCGGAGGCTCGATCATGGCGGGCTGCACCTCAGCAACAGCTCACGCGTCAGCTCGTGAGACCGGCAGGGAAGGGCAGAACCCTCCGAAACGGCCAAGGACAGAAGACCCCATCTTCTTCATAGAGGACGATGCACGCGGGGTCCACTACCCCCATGACGACGCGCTCGTCATAAAGGTGAACAATGACTTCGAAGTCAAGCGAGTCCTCGTCGATTCAGGCAGCTCGGCAGACATCCTCTTCAAAGCGGCCTTCGACAAACTCCTGCTTCGGGAGAGCGACCTAAAGCCTGCGAACACTCCCCTGGTGGGCTTCAGCGGAGAGGAAGTTCGTCCCCTAGGAAGGGTGATAGTACCTGTGAAAGTCGGCACCTGGCCTAGCATTGTGAGGCTCAACCACGACTTCTTGGTGGTCGCAACCCCTCCCCGTACAACGCCATAGTGGGTCGGCTGATCACCCATGCTTTACGGGCTGTGGTATCCATCTACTACTTGGCCATGAAGTTCCCCACGAACTTCGGCATCGGGGTAGCGCGAGGTGACCAGCTTGAGTCTCGCAAATGCTATGTTGTCGCCCATAAGGGAAAAGCCAAGGTGGCTGACGACCTCGAGCTGGAGCGACCTACGGAGCAGAGCGAGGAGCGAGCTGCGCCTACGGAGGAGATTGTCTCTATCCCAGCCACCTTGGCTTTTCCCTTAAGGGCGACAACATAGCACTATCCCAGCCTCGGCAGAGGACCCTGCCCGAATGCTTCAAATCGGTGCTTCCATCGAGGGCCCCCTGCAATCCGAACTGGTACGCTTTCTACTTAAGAATTTAGATGTTTTTGCTGGGTCCGCAGCAGAAATGCCCAGCATATACCCCAGCGTCATAACTCATAAGCTTAATACTGATTCTGTAGTTAGGCCCGCTAGATAGAAGAAACGCAACCTAGCCCCAGAGCGATGGAGGGCAGTCGACGAGGAGGTCGGGAAGCTCCTTACAGCCGATTTTATCAAGGAAGTCCATTACTCGAGCTGGGTGGCCAACCCCGTTCTGGTGAAAAAGGCTAACGGAAAATGGCACATGTGCGTTGACTACACCGACCTGAACCGAGCTTGCCCAAAGGACTGCTTCCCACTCCCTAGGATTAACCGCCTAGTGGACGCGACCTCGAGGCATGAGTTGCTGAGCTTTATAGACGCCTACTCGGGCTACAATCAGATTAGGATGGACCTAGCCGATGAAGAAAAAACTGCCTTCATAACCAAGCTCGGCCTGTACTGTTACAAGGTCATGCCCTTCGGATTAAAAAATGTCGGGGCAACCTTCCAAAGACTTGTAAATAAACTGTTTGAACTTAGTTTTTCAAATTCTGCGTAAATTCAATATGAAGTTGAACCCGAATAAGTGTGTCTTTTGGGGTCACCTCGGGTAAATTCCTGGGGTACATTGTGAACTAGCGTGGCATTGAGGCCAACCCGGACAAAGTAAAGGCCATCTTAGACATGCAACCACCCTGGAAAATGAAGGAGGTTCAGAGGCTGAATGGCCGAATAGCCGCCCTGAGCCGCTTCATGTCCAAGTTGGCAGATCGCTGCCTACCTTTCTTTAAAGCAATTAAAAGCAAAGGGTTCGATTGGACACAAGACTGTCAGCTCGCGTTTGATAATCTCAAAAAGTACCTCGCTAGTATACCGGTCTTAACCCGGCCCGAGGAGGGCGATGTTTTATAGCTGTACCTCTTGGCAAGTGACGAAGTGGTCAGCTCGGTACTAATAAAAGAAGTAGATTGGGTCCAGCGACCTATCTACTATATTAGTAAAGTGCTGCAGGGAGCAGAGACAAGATACCCGGAGATAGAAAAACTGGCCTATGCACTGGTTATCGCAGCCCGAAAGCTCTGCTCGTACTTCCAAGCTCACACTATTATCATCCTCACCAACAAACTTCTGAGGCAAGTCTTACTCAAGCCCGAAGTCTCCGGACGACTGACGAACTGGTCCGTTGAGCTCAGCGAGTACGATCTTCAATATAAGCCGCAGACTGCTATTAAAGCCCAAGCCTTAGCAGATTTCGTTGCAGAATGCACTTTTAGCTACGAAGTCCCCAGGCCGGTTGAGCACGAGGCCCCCAGTTCGAGCGAGCCCGGAGCTCCCAGGCCGGTTGAGTCCGAGCACCGTGAGGTTGCAACCAGTGCGACATCTCTCCTAGTTAGGCCAAGCGCGAACTGGGATGAGGAGCCCTGGATCCTTCACGTAGATGGCTCCTCGAACAAGTAGGGCAGCGGAGCTGGGATAGTCCTGCACGGCCCAAGTGGCACAAAGTTGGAGTACGCACTGCGCTTCGAGTTCGCGACATCTAACAATGAAGCAGAGTACGAAGCGTTGATAGCCGGGCTAGCTCTAACCAAAGAAATGAAGGCCAAGCACATTATCATCTGTAGTGATTCCCAGCTCGTAGTCAATCAGGTAACAGGAGAATACGAAGCTCACGAATCGACTATGATTGCCTACCTGGCCAAAGTGAGAGAGGCTCTACCCAACTTCTAGTCACATTTCATTAGGCAAGTCCTGAGGTCCGAGAACGCTGAGGCCGACGCCCTGTTCCGATAAGCCAGCACTAGTAATAACACCATGAGAACCATGTACATAGAGAACTTGCCTCGGCCTAGCATTCTCGGGGGGCAGAGGAGGTCGCTCTTGTCGTTCAAGCAGAGATGAGTTGGACTGACCCGCTCGCGAGTTTCCTGCTACATGGGGCCCTCCCTATAGACCGCAACGCTGCTAGAATGGTAGAGCGTCAGGCGGCCAAATATGTCATGATAGACAAACGGCTGTACCGAAGATCCTACACGCTCCCCTACCTGCGCTGCTTGCGACCCTCCGAAGCCGAGCTCGTACTCCACGACACTCATGAGGGCCTGTGCGGCGGACACTTGGGGGGCAGGGCCCTCGCCCAAAAAGTACTACGGCAAGGATACTACTAGCCAACAATGAAAGCAGACGCTATTGAGTTCGTCAGAAAGTGTGACAAGTGCCAGAGACATGCCAACATCCACCATCAGCCCGCTGCCGATCTAAAGTATCTCACTAGCCCGTTCCTTTCGCACAATGGGGCATCGATGTACTTGGACCGTTTCCACCAGCAACCGGCCAGAGGAAGTTTCTAGTAGTCGCAGTGGATTATTTCACCAAGTGAGTAGAAGTCGAACCTCTTGTAACGATCACAGCCCGTAACGTCCAGAACTTCTTTTGGAAGAACATAGTATGCCGCTTCGGGTTACCTTGGGTGTTAATTTCTGACAATGGTATGCAATTCGAGGACATCAAATTTCAGAACCGGTGCCAAGACATGGGGATCCGACAGAACTTCACTTCGGTCGCACATCCTCAAGCAAACGGTCAAGCAGAGGTTACGAATAGGGCTATTCTTCGCGAACTCAAAGCGCGCTTAGACCGAGCCAAAGGATTGTGGGCAAACGAGCTACCCAGCGTCTTATGGGCTTATCGAACCACAGAGAAGACCGCCATAGCAGAAACTCCCTTCAACCTCACCTACGGCACCGAAGCAGTCATTCCAGCTGAGATTGAGGTTCCCTCGCTACGACTGGAAGCATACGACGACAAGGCGAATGAAGACGAGCTACGTACCAACCTCGACCTACTCGACGAAGTAAGGGACCTTGCATATATCAGGACCGCAGCTTATCAACAAAGAGTAGCTCGGTACTATAACGCCAGGGTCAAGAAGCAGAATTGGGAAGGACCTTACCGAGTGAAACGAGTTCTCGGGGAAGGAACATACGAGCTCAAAACCCTTGAAGGGAAACAAGTACCTCGGGCATGGAATATTGTCAACTTAAGGCAATATTACCCGTAGCTACTGAGTAGACCACAAGTCACTCCTAGAGCCTAAGGGTCAGAATGCGGAGCTAACACCACCTCGGCGCAATAAGACCTAGTCGCCTCCATGGCACGGGCAAACTTCAAGGGCAGACTATAAGTCACTCCCTCAGCCTAAGGGCTAAAAAACTGAGCTAACTAAGGTCTCAGGATCAAGAAAGACTTAGCCAATTCAGTGGTGAAGGCCAAGTATGAAATATCAGAGGCGTAAGCAACTCGGGTTTAAACCCCACGAAGCATAGCTTGTCTTAGTACGTTGGTTAGATGAAGGAATCACCAACAAGCATAGCTTGTCACCCCACAAAGCATAGTTCGGGTTTACACGGTAATCGCTTCACAGTATACCATAGAGGTGCCTTAAATGGTAAGGGACAGCTCGGGATAACGACTACCGAAAAGTCCTACTTCGAGTAGGCAGTGCTAATAGCTTGTGTGATGAGGTCGCTTTGGCAAAAAATAAAGGGAGCACGCCATACTTTGAACAAAGAAGAAATTTCATTACCATTCCAAAAAAAAAAAAAAATACATGAACACCGATCTAAACTACTCGAGAAAGTTTGACAGAAGGGCACAACCGACCAACAAGATCTTTTCAAGACCGGGTTTATGGCACCCGGGAGCCACCAGAAATCAGAGCAGAAAACCAATGCCGCCAGCCTTAGGGGTCCACCTTGTCCTCGTCCTCCGGGGAGTCAGGCTCTTCCTCCTCCGCTTGGTTCATCGTCTCGGGAGATAGGCCCTTTATGGTGATGCCGTCAAGGTTGAGCCCGAAAAATTTCTTTCAGACCAACCAGCGGTAGAGCTTGAATCCGGAGCGGTACGAGTTCGAGCCATACTCCACCTGGAGGTCGTGATACTCCTGTGAGTCCTTGAAGTCCTAGACCGCTCTCTCCCGCTCAGCCTCCACCATGTTGTCGAAGTTCTGAGTTCGGTCCAGAAGAGTGGACTCCAAGTCCCGAACCTGTTGGCGAAGGAGCTCCCTCTCCACTGCCACCCTCGATTACTCCTCCCTGTAGCGCACGCTCTCTTCAGAAAGCCTAGCGATCTGTGCCTCCTAGTCTCGGACGAGCAGCTCCTGGGACTCGCTCCCCTTGCGAGTGTGAAGGAGCTCGCCCCGAGTCCGGTCGAGCTCGCCCTAGAGCTTCTGAATGATGACCTTCTGGTTGTGAGCATCGCCGGAGTGGATGGCGGTGTTCTCCTGCCAACAAGAGACTGGAGTCAGAAGATAGTAAAAGGAAGCGAAAGACGAGAAGAAGAGAATGACCACTTACCACCATACAGTGAGAGGCAGCAAGCGTGGCAAGATCCCCAGGCTCCATCTCCCCCCACTTAGGTTCGGTCAAGTAGTCCGAACAGAGGAAGCCTACCGATGCCCAGGACAGCATCGTTTTCCGAGTTTCGGGGTCCAGCTCGGCCCCGGGGTCCAGCTCGGCCCCGGGGTCCTGGATGGCACCCCTCCAAAAAGTTGGGAAGGGCCACCCCTTGGGGTTACGGACCACAAAATAATACCGCTTCCAGGCGGGAATCTTATTGGGTAGTTCGTACAAGAGCTTATAGTCGCAGCGGGGAAAGAGGTAGTAAAAATGCCTCTCCGTCGGAACCCCGGGAGTGGCATTTTTTATACAAAGAATAGAGGCAAAAATATCAAGGTTCAAGGGAAGACAATACTCATAACACAAAAATATAGTCCCAACCATGTTCTGAATAGCGTTGGGATGAAGTTGATCGATGGTGACATTAAAATGGTTTAGCACCTCCACTATTAATGGTTGCAGAGGGAGACACAGGCCAGCCTCGAGCTGTTCCTGGAAGATAACTATATCGTTGGGACCATGCTCCCAAGGGAAGTTGCCAGTGGGGAGGCTGTAGACAAGGTACCCAGGAAGGTGAAAATAGCGGATTAGAGACCTGAGTCTCTCCACCGTCATGGAGGAAGGGTCGAAAGTGTCGGGCTCCCTTCCCCGGGAAGTAGATGCCACATCACCGGAGGTCTCCCGAGCCTCCGGGACCTACTCCCAAGCTCCCCCTGAGCTCGAGGGAGAATCGTCATCTTGGTTACCGCCCTGGTAGTAGGTATGGTATGGGTACCCAGACATTATCGATAGTGATTCGGACTCACCGGAAAAGACAAAACAAAGTAAACTGAGGAACTCGGGTAAACTAGATGGATGCGCGACCTCAGAATCCGAAGGCAACTAGATGGCATGAAAGGAAATGAGGCCCAAGGGGTCCTCCTATTTATAGTCATTGTGCCCCTGAATCAACGGCCCAGATCGAGGCCGATCTGATGGTTCACACTCAAGCTAACCGCACACGCCTTCCGAAACCGAAATGTGACTGGTTGCATGTATCCCATGCACGCATTTAATATGAGCAGTCAATCAAGTTTGAATTTCAGTCAAATCAATCTGTCACACTTCATGAACTCCTCACGCTAAGGCAACACTCTTAGCTCGAGGGGTGGGGGGCAATTGATGGAGGATGATTTGACCCAACCTGTTGAGATGATGACATGTGGACCTGATTCAGCATGAGCAACTGCTCAGCAGCATGGCTTGACTGCGACCAAGTAATGAGTCTGTAGAACAGCTCGCTACGTCATAGTTCTCTATAGGGGGAGCTCGCTACAACGCGAGCTCCAGGTCCCCCGAGCTGCTGAGAAGGGAATACTCCAAGACTATTTCAGCTCGTGAGCTAAGGAAACCAGCTCGCTCCAGCACCTGGGCAGAAGAACTGCCCCAAAGACCAACCTTGATAAGGGTCACCCCGAAGTACTTCTGAGAGCTTGCTACAAAGTAGCTCGCTGAGCAATATGGTAGCTCGCGGCTAAGAAATGCTACGTCCTCAGGAAGCTTCTATCTGACAGGACCGTACTCGTCAAACTGCGCCACGTCTCTTGACTGACGGTGGCGTGATTGTTCCTTCGAAGACGTCACTCAGCCAAGTGGGTAGTACATTGTGACGATCACTTGCGCAGACCTGCAGGTAACGGTTGCGACAGGAGCCCAGTGGCAGTTACGCCTGATTTGACAAGAACGCCCCTATAAAAGCCTTTTAGGCGAAGGGGAGAGACACATTCACTCATTCTGAACTTGGATTATCTTACTTACTCACGAGTTAACCTCGCGAGCATAGTGATCTAGCATGACCTACACTCTTAGCTTTTTATTCTCTTTCCTTCCTCCCCAGCATTCTAACTTAAGCTTCGGAGTATTCCCGTCGGGCAAATCCTCGGGAATCCTTCATCTTCATCTTCTCAGGTGCCGTTTGTTGCCAACAAGGAGCCACTCAACAGCCAGGTAGTGTCCAAATCGTGCCGCATCATCTTCATTATTTGTCATTTGAAAATTGTTTTGGGATTTTTTGAGGAAGATGAATGGTTATGGAGTTGAAAATAAGTTGGGCTCAGAGTCCGAACAGGTTCCGGGAGCACTTGTAGACTCTTTATTGGTTGTGGCCATAGTCAAGCTTGATGGGACTAACTATCTAGCATGGTCACAATTAGTAAAGATACATGTTTATAGTAGAGTCAAGTGGGGATATATTTCTGGTAGCAAGAAAGCACCAAAGGAAGATGACCCGTCTCATGAAAAATGGTTGCAAGAGAATTCCACTATTATTGATGAAGGGATGAGAGATCCATCATATGGATGGCCGAACCTTGCAGAAAGGTTGGGCGAAATTTCAAAAATTTCTCTCCCATTTAAGAATCGCATTCCCTATTTTAGAAAACTGCATTTTCAATGATCAATCTTGAATCCAAAACCATACCAGATCTGAAACCAATAGGAAGTGAGGGATATACCTGATACGAAGTAGCAGTAATTCCCAATGAAGGTGTTCTCGCCCAAGGAGAAGACCAAAACCCGCTTTCACTGAAGATGACAGTGTGTGGTGAAGCAGAATCAACATGATGACTCTTCAGCAAGAATCGAACAAGGGCTGGTGAGCACGACTTTGAAGGGATGAGAGATCCATCCTATGGACGCCCAAAGATTGCGGAATAAGGGGCGAATTTCAAAAATTTTATCTCTCCCTTCAACTGGGAATCGTATTCCCTATTTAGAAAATCATATTTTCAAGGATCAATCTTGAACCATAAACTAAACCAGATCTGAACCAAAAGGAGTGGGAGAGGATTATACCTGATACGGAGAAATACTATCTCCCAATGGAGGTGTTCACGCCCAAGGAAGGATCCAAAATCTGCTCCCACTGAAGATGGCGCAGTGAAGGATGGAGCAGAATCAGCAATGTTCTTCAAAAGAATTTGACCCTTCGCAAGAATCAACTGGACGGCTTGTGAGTACAGCTCCAACCAATCTTTTCCCAAAAGATTGAGATCAAGATCAAATCTTGATTGCTCCCAAGAACTGGAGATCGAACTGAAGGAATGGCAATGGCAGGAAGGTGGCGGCAGGAGAGAATTCACAGTATGCAGGAAATCTCTCAATCTCTCTTTTTCAAAGAGAAGAATGCTATTGATGTTGTTGTTCTTCAAGGCTGCCGCCCCCTTCCCCTTTTATAATCTTAAAGGGTTCAGCTCCTAATCAGATTAGGAGTTGCTAATCCAAATCATATTTGGGTTAGAAGTCCCTTAGTGATAAGGGATAATCCTTATCTTATCTGCAGATCAGATCAGCTGTCTCCTAATCTAATTAGGAGGTTTCCAGATCTAAATCTTATTTAGATCTTGGACTCTCTGAGTGGATAGGGTCTAAGCCCAATCCTTTTAGCTGACCCACTTCAGAATTCGCCCCCTTTAAATGACTGATCAAATCAGCCCAGTTCGAAATGGGCTTAAGGCCCATTTAAGGTTATGTACTCAAAAAGCCTTCCAAACTACTGCCCAGTTGGGCTTCCTTGTATGGCGTGGGACCCAAGCATTGATCTACACATCAGCCACATGGGTTCAGCCCAGCCTTTGTTACAAGGCCTGGCCGAATGCACTGCTGAAGACAGTGTACCCCCTGAAACCCATCAAATGGGCTCTATGGGCCCAACACTTACACTAAGTGGTCCCTGGGCCAAGCCACCTTGTAACACCCAGGGACTGTGGGCAGATGCAAGATTAGCCCATCAGGTGTTATCCTCAATGGTCTTACACTTAACCTCTCAGCCCATAATGATCATACACTGCCCGACAAGAGAGGACTTCTCCCTCGGCTGCAAGGAACGGTGTTGCACTCTCCACTCATATGGATCCCGGGAATTAAAAACTTCTTGCAAACATTTTAGAAACCATATATACTTTTATATCTTATATAAAATATATTTTGCAAAACAAATCTCAACGGTTGAAATCGGCTGCCGGCAGTCTTGGTTTCCATCAGTGAGAGTGCATCCCCGATCATTACCTTTGTCCAACAAAGGGGCTGATCCTGTCACTATGATCACCCACTCAGATGAATTCTCGGACTGTCCCAACATACCCAGGTTTTGACCCCCGCTAAGGATCTCACTGATTGGTACATCAAAGATAGCCCAATCCAACACCTAGTGCAGTATCATAATCGAGTCTAGGGGTCGGGTGTAACTTTCCAGTTTTGCCCATCAATCTCCAAGGTCCAGGGCAATACTGGAAATCTGGTCCAGTTCAAAGATTCAATTAATCCTACACTGTATGTGTCTAGGGTCTCACCCTGGCAGCTGAGACAGGCCACCCCAACCGACTTGGTGGCACCACAGTGTCAGCCTTGTCAGGATAGGTCTCCCCAGACCGACCCACTGGCTGTGAACATTCTAAACTAACACGAGTCTCATTAAGTGTCCAGTTTAAGGGTATTACACAGAAACATACCAAGGGAACATGAATCAAATATGTATCTTTATTCATTTACAATAAACTCATAAAGTACATCATTCTGATTGAAGCTAAGGGCATACAAAACTGTCTAACAGAATTCAGATTGCTTCTTCTACCAAGGAGCAATATAAAGAATACTTCTTGATCAATTCCACAAGTGGAGATCGAACTAGGTAGGGGCGGCAAAACCAGGAGAGAACTTTGCAAATTGTTGCATATTAAAACTGAGGAATTCACCCCCTATTTATAGTCTTCTTTGGATCAGCCTCCTAATCTAATTAGGAGAGAGTTCCTTGATACAAATATGATATTTGGATCTGGACTCTTAAATGGATAAGACTTATCTTATACTTTCAGTTAATCCTAATCAGATTATAAATCAGATCTTGCCTCCTTTTAATTAACTAACTTAAGCTCAGTTTGAATTGGGCCTTAGGCCCATTAAGCTTATGTGCTCACTTACTCCTTGACCTGCTGCCCAGTTGGCTCTCTTTGTATGTCGTGGGACCCTAACATTGATCTATACATCAGTCACATGGGTTCAGCCCAACCTCTATTATAAGGCTTGGCCGAATTCAATGTAAGAGACAGTGAACCCTTGAGTCCATCACCATGGGCTCTTAATGGGCCCAACATTTACACTAAATGGTACTTGGATCCAACCACCTTATGAAAACCCAAGCACTCTCTACTCACTTGGATCCCAAGAAATTAAACATTTTGCAAACATTTTTGAAACCATAATATATATGTATATCTCTATATAAATATACTTTGCAAAAATAAATCCCAACGTTTGAAATCAACTACCAACAGTTTAGGTTTCCCTCAGAGAGAGTGCATTCCCCGATCATTCACTTTGTCCGACAAAGGAGATGATCTTGTTACTATGATCACCCACTCAGATGAATTCTGGGATTGTCCCAACATACCCAGGTTTTGACCCCCTCTAAGGATCTCACTGATTGGCATGTCAAAGACAGCCAATTTGACACCTAGTGCAGTACTATAATCGAGTCTAGGGGTCAGGTGTAACATTCCAATTTTGCCCATCTATCTCCAAGGTCCAAGGCAATACTAGAATTTGGTCTGGTTCATGGTTTCAAGAAAACCCACACTGCATGTACCTCAGGTCTCATCCTAATAGCTGAGACAAGCCACCCCAACCAACTTGGCGGCACATTATGTCAGCCTAGGCAGGATATATCTCTCCAGATCTATCCAACGACTGTGAAGATACTAAACTAACACGAGTCTCATAAGTGTCCAATTTAAGGGTATTGCATAGAAACACACCAAATCACATGAATCAATTATGTACTTTATTCATTTACAATAAATGACATAATGTACATCAATCTGATTGGAACTAAGGGCATACACTGTCCAACAGCTCCCACTTGCACTTAGGTCCAATTGGGTACAAGCCGAAGTCCCATACTTTCCACGTATTTCTCAAACACTTTATGTGTCAGTGGCTTAGTCAATGGGTTTTCTACATTTTCCGCTGTTGCTACCTTTTGAATCAGGACGTCCCCTCTTCCAATTATCTCCCGCAGTACATGGTACTTCCTCTCGATGTGGTTCGACTTCGAGTGTGCTCGTGGCTCCTTAGCCTGAGCAATGGCTCTAGTGTTGTCATACAACAGTGGAATGGGTGATGTGTTGGATGGAAATACTCCTAATTCCTGAATGAACATCTTCATCCAAATAGCTTCCTTGGCAGTTTCACTTACGGCAATGTATTCGGCCTCGGTTGTGGAATCTGCTGTGGACCCTTGTTTACTGCTTTTCTAGTTAACAGCACACGATCCTACCGTGAAGATATAACCAGATGTAGACTTTCTATCATCTGGGTCTAATTGGAAATCGGTATCAGCATACCCCTGGATCTATAGTGAATTACCATCGAATACCAGACAAAACTCTTTTGTCCTTCAAATGTATTTTAGTATGTTTTTCACAGTGGTCTAATGTTCCTGCCTTGGGTTAGATTGGTATCTGCTTACCGCACTCACTGCTTGAGCAATGTCAGGACGAGTGCACAACATTGCATACATGATGCTCCTTACGGCTGAGGCATAGGGAATCTCTTTCATGCCCTCAATCTCTTCGGGAGTCTTGGGAAACATACCCTTGGAGAGAGTGACTACGTGTCTGAAATGAACATTTCCTTTCTTGGAGTTCTCCATGTTGTATCTTTTGACAATTTTGTCAATGTAAGCAGATTGGGATAATTCTATTATCCTCTTCAATCTATTTCTATAGAGTTGAAGACCCAATATGTAGGAAGCTTCTCCAAGATCTTTCATGGAGAATTGTTGTGAAAGCCATACTTTCATCGTAGTTAACATTCCTACATCATTCCCAATGAGTAGAATGTCATTTACATATAGAACCAAGAATGTAACATTATCTCCCATTGTCTTTTTGTAAACACTGGGCTCATTTGGATTTTTCTTAAAGTCAAACCGGATGTTCCAACTCCTAGAAACTTGCTTAAGTTCATATATGGATCGGTTGAGTTTACATACCATGTGTTCCTGACTAATAGGTATGAAACCTTGCGATTGCTGCATATAGATATCTTTAGTAAGATTTTAATTCAAGAACGCGGTTTTGACATCCATTTGCCAAATTTCGTAGTCATGGTATGTTGCTACAGTTAGTAGGATCCTAATGAATTTAAGCATGGTCACGAACGAAAAGGTTTCTCATAATCGATTCCCTCTTTCTGAGTGTATCATTTCGCCACAAGACGAGCCTTGTAGGTCTTAACCTTACCATCAGAGCCCTTCTTCCTCTTATAGATCCATTTGCAACCAATTGCTTTTACCCCAGGGGGCGGATCTATTAGAGTTCAGACTCCATTGGTCTCCATTGAGTCCATCTCAACTCTCATTGCATTTACCCACTTCAAGGAATCTATGTCCAATATAGCTTCTGCATAAGTCACGGGATCCTCCTCACTAGTCGTGGCTTCCACCAAGTAACTTTATTGGTCATAGCCGTAACGAACTGGAGGTCTGGAAACTCAGATAGATCTTCTAGGTTGGTTATTTTCTGGAGCATGTGGGACATCTCCTACTACCCATGGGTTCTCCTCATCAAGAACAACTTCCTGATGAAGATTATCCAGGATGTAATCTTCCTCTAGGAAGTGGCATTTCAACTGCAAAACACTTTTTTCTCTTTTGGATCATAGAACAAGTAACCTACAGAGCCTTTGGGGTAACCTACAAATAGACAACGACTGGTCTTGGATTCCAATTTGTCTGCACTAGTTCTTTTAACATGTACTAGACAATCCCAAATCTTCAAGTGTCTTACACTTGGTTTCTACCGGTCCATAGCTCATATGGAGTCTTAGGAACGGATTTGGTTGGAACCCAGTTCAACACGTAAATCGCAGCCTCTAATGCGAAACCTTAAAAGGATGTGGGTAATTCTGAGTAGACGAGAAGTGAACGGACCATATCTAATAGAGTCCGATTTCTCCTCTCTGATACACCGTTTAATTGTAATGTAGCAGGAGGAGCCAGTTGTGATACAATCTCATTTTCCTTTAAGTAGTCCCTGAATTCGTTAAAGAGATACTCGCCGCCTCGATATGATCGAAGGATCTTAATTTATCTTCCTAACTGTTTCTCGTCTTCTTGTCTGAACTCTTTGAACTTTTCAAATGATTCAAACTTATGTCTCATTAGATACACGTAACCATACCGTGAAAAATCATCGGTAAATGTTATAAAATAAACGTGTTGGTTACGTGTCCTAATATTTATGGGACCACATACATCAGTATGTATAAGGTCAAGTGTGTCTGTAGATCTTTCAGACTTTCTTGTAAATGGCCACTTCGTCATCTTACCCTGAAGGCAAAGTTCACAAATGGAAAGATCTTCTATAGTTAGAAAATCCAAATAACCATCATTTACCAACCTTGTGATACAATCTATATTAATGTGGCCAAGTCGGTAATGCCATAGACACGTGGGATTAACTGTATCGCGAGTCCTCTTCTTGGGGATTATTTCTGATGTAGTTTCGGTAATGTTTGTTTTCAGAAATGGATGGAGAACATAGAGATCGTTCTCAAGTTCTTCATATGCGAGGAATTTGTTATTTCGTTTAATAGTAATTACATTACTAAATAAGATAGAATAACCATCCAAACACAATTTTGAGACAAAAATCAAATTTCTTCTTAAATTAGGTATAAAAAGGCAATCTTTAAGTATGGGCTCAAACAATCATGGTTTGAGAGGTTTAGGGCTACTCTTGTTACCTTCGGTTACACATAGACTCAATTTGATCATACCCTCTTTGTGAAAAAGAGATGTTCATTAGTGGTATATCTTATAGCCTATGTGGATGACTTTGTATTGATTGGCATTGATGTGATAGGGACTAATAATCTTAAAGCCTTCCTCAATGCAGAGTTTGAGTTGTATGGTATTCAAGGCTTATGGGATGGAAGGAAATGTGGGAGGATTGTATGGTATTCAAGGCTTATGGGATGGCCCATGGTGTTTGGGGGGGGGGGGGGGGGATTTCAATGTAATCATGTTTTATAATGAATCAAATAACCCCCAAAGATCGGTTACTACAAGTATGAGAAATTTCAATGAATTAATTAACACCTGTGGACTAAAGGAATTACCCTTTCTACAAGCTAACTTTACTTGGTCAAATTTCCAAGAAAACCTCCTTTGTTCCAAACTTGATAGATTCCTTCTTAATGTAGAGCGGGAGGATCATTGGAGGAATTTGGTGGCTAAAACCCTTCCTAGAGTTACATCTGATCATTGCCCTATACTATTAGGTCAAGATGTTCTAGGTTTTGGCCCTCGACCTTTTAGGTTTGAGAACATGTGGCTAGCCCATCTGGATTTTGAACGAAAGGTTGGGGAGTGGTGGAATGAAGATTTGAGAGGGGTTAAGTGGAAAGGTGTAAGGTTCCACAAAAAGTTAAAGAGACTAAGAGCAAGGATTAAAGAGTGGAATCGAGAGCATTTTGGAAGGGTAGAAGATCAAAAGAATTCTTTGATGTCTAGGATTGATGAACTAGACTCCAAAGAATCGCAGGGAGGTATAAATGAGCAAGAAAGGTTGTTGAGAAGCAGGTTAAAAAAGGAATTGGAAGATGTTCTCCTTAGAGAAGAGATCTCATGGAGGCAAAAGTCATGATACAAATGGATCAAAGAAGGGGACGGTAATACAAAATTTTTCCATGCGTTGGCTAATGGGAGGAGAAGAAGAAATTATGTGGCCAAATTAGAAGTGGATGGGGAAGAAGTCATAAATCAAGATGAGATAGCAAAAGTGCTGGTGGATCATTTTAAATCAATTGCAGGGAAGCCTCTGAATAATAGACTAAGGTTGGAAGGTCTAGATTGGCCCATGTTGTCTGAAGAGCAAGCAAGATGGTTAGAGAGGAGTTTTGAAGAAGAGGAAATTAGGCATGCAGTGTTTTCAATGGATAGATCCAAAGCCCCTGGACCAGATGGCTTCACCATGACTTTCTATCAAGATTGTTGGAATGTGGTAAGAGAAGACCTTTGTGCTGTGTTTAAGGAATTTGAAGTTAATAGCAAAGTACGCCCTGGAGTTAATGCCACTTTCACAGATCTAATCCCTAAGAAAAAAGAAGCAAAAAACCCTAAAGATTTTAGGCCGATTAGTTTGGCGACTAGCATTTACAAAATCCTGGCTAAAGTGTTATCCTTGAGGATTAAAGTAGTGCTACCCTCCATCACTAGTCAAGCATAGGGAGCTTTCGTGCAAGGGAGACAAATAACAAATTAGATTCTAATAGTGAATGGATGTGTGGAGGATATGAGAAAGTCCGGAAAGCAAGGGTTTGTTTGTAAGTTGGATTTAGAAAAGGCCTATGATCTGATGGATTGGAGCTTCTTACTAGAAATCCTAGGGTGTTGTGGGTTTGGAGTTAGATGGTGTAATTGGATAAAGGGTTGCATAAGTTCTTGCCATTTTTCGGTTTTGGTTAATGGGGTAGTCAAGGATTTTTTCCCAGCTCTTAGAGGTTTAAGGCAAGGTAACCCCCTTTCCCCTTTCCTTTTTACCCTAATTGCAAATGTTTTTAGTAGCTTGATCTCTAAGGCAGATAGGGAAGGTGTAGTGAGAGGATGGAGGATAGGAAGGAATGGTATTAGGATGACCCACTTACAGTTTTCCGATGACCTAATAATCTTTTGTGAAAGGGGTGATAGGAGAACAACAAGTAATCTCAAGTCTTTGATAGAGTGCTTTGAGAGAGTATTAAATCTGAAAATAAATTTTGAAAAGAGTTGTGTGGTGGGAGTGAATCTGGATGAGAGGACCCTTAAGTTGGTGGCTGAGTCTTTAGGTTGTCCTATTTCTTATTGGTCTTTACAGTACTTAGGTCTTCCTCTTGGAGCCAACTCTAAGGAGAGCACTTTTTGGGCCTCGGTTTTAGAGAAGTTTGAGAAAAGGTTGGCCTCATGGAAAAGGAACTATATTTCTTCTAGGGGTAGAGTTACCTTACTGAGAGTTTCCTTAGCAAATCTGTCGATCTATTATTTCTTTGTGTTTAAGATTCTGGTCAAGAAAGCCAAGAAACTAGAGAAATTAATGAGAAATTTTCTTTGGGAGCCAGGGGAGGAAAAAAAGGATCACTTAATAAATTGGGGATTAGTGTGTAGTGTAAAGAGATTGGGCTGAATGGGTCCTAGTATCATCTCTTGTAATATCTTTTCTTTTATTGTTGGCTAATGGGCCTCTCTTAATGGGCCTGTTATTTCTTTTTGTTTAATCTCTTTATGTTACTGTCTAGCTGGCCGCCCACTTAAGGGCATACTTGTCATTACTCTAACTTTAATTCTTAATAAAAAAATGATTAGAGGAGAAAGGGAAGATAATTAGATTCTTCTTCTTCTTCCTTCTCTTTTCGCCATCTTCTTCTCTTGTGTTGCTGCTCTTACTTCTCTTCTTCCTTTTTCTTCTAATCTTCAAATTTACACCTAAATATTTGAGGACTGATTTACATCTTGTAGGAGGAAAGAGGAAGGTGGATTGGGACTGGGGAATTTAGTTTTGAAGAATAAAGCACTCCTAGGAAAATGGTTGTGGAGATGGCCCCTAGAACAGGAGAGACTTTGGCATGAGGTGATAGCATACATGGCAGTTTGGGCAATGGATGGGATGCTGGTGTATCGCGTTGAGCCACTCTGGCAACTCCTTGGAAAGCAATTCAGAATATCCTTCCTCTTTTCCTCAACTGTATCAGGTATGATGTCAATTTTGGTACTTCTATTTTGTTCTGGGAAGACATTTGGGTGGGCAATTCTGCCCTTAAGGAAAGTTTCCCTTCTCTCTATTCCATTTCTTGATACAAGGGTAAAACAATTTCTCATTTTCTTCCAACATCTAATTCTCCATCTTCCTTGAGTTGGGACTTTGGATTTCATAGGGGTTTGAGGGATCATGAACTCTCTCATGTTTTAGACCTGTTGTCACTGCTTGAAAGTGTTTTTCTGGACCTTTCCGGTTCTGATGTGAGACTTTGGTCTCCAAACCCAAAAGGTTACTTCACATGTGCTTTCTTTTTTAAGTCCTTTTGCTCTCCCTTGAGACAAGTGGGCTTCCCAGTTAAGGAGATTTGGTCTAAACATGTACCTCCTAAAATTATTATTTTCTGCTGAGAGGTTTTCTATAGGAAAATCAACACTTCAGATTTACTGCAGAAGAGAAGGCCTTCTATGTTTTGTCTCCTAATTGGTGTGTATTTTGTAGGGCTAATGGTGAGGATTGCTCTCACTTACTTTTAACCTGTCCTTTTTATGCTGCTATTTGGGGTTGGATCTTTGCTTTGTTTGGTTGCAGATGGAATGACCACATCCATAGATCAGATCTTTGATTCTTCCTTCTTTGCGTGGCCCACAAAAACTGGTAGAACAATGTGGAGGAGCATTACAGGGTACCAGCTGTATGGGTACCCCTCAGAAGACTGGACAAAGCTGAATTTTGATGATAGCAGTCAAGGAAATTTGGGGCATTCAAGGATTGGTGGGGTGCTGAGAGACAAAGATAGTAATATATTAGCTTTGTTCTCAGACTCTGTGGGTATAGGAGACTCTATCATAGTTGAGCTCCTAGCGGCAGTACAAGGCATTCGGGTTGCAAATCAATTAGGAGTTCAAAATTTGATTATTGAAGGAGACTCCAAAGTTGTTGTGGGTTGGCTAAAAAATCTAGATTCAGTGATCTGGTGCTACAGGGGTATTATGAGGAAAGCTAAATGGTTCTTAAGGAACATGAATGTTATTTTTCAGTGGGTGGGTAGGACAGCTAACACCATAGCGAATGGGTTAGCTAAACAAGAGGTATCAAGGGAATAGTTTTTCTGGGCAGCTTTGTAAACTTTTTGTTACTAGTCTGAGGTAGTACATTGTTGCTATTGTGGAGAGGTACTAGCTCGTGCCCCTCCTTTGGGAAGGCTGTATTGTAATATCTTATTGATTTTATTGAATAAAATTCAATCATTTATCAAAAAAAAATGGGAGTAAGAGCGGTGGCTACCCCTATTGATACGAGTCACAAGCTTTCTGCTTCTAATGGAGAACTGTTGAAGGATAGGGGAGTGTTTCAAAGGTTGTTAAGGAAACTGCTATTATCTATGTACGACTCGCCCTGACATTGCATATGTTGTTAGTTGCATTATCCAATTCATACATGCACCCAGAGATATACATATGGTAGCAGCAAAGAGGATTTTATGTTACTTGAAGAGTACTCTGAGGAAAGGTATTATTTTTGCTAAGCATGGCCACATGAAACTAGAAACCTATATAGATGCTAATTGGGCAGGTAACATTGATGGTAGGAGGTCAACTTCGGGATAATATAGTATGGTTTCCGGTAATATTGTTTCTTGGAGGAGCAAGAAACAATCAATAGTTGTTAGATCTTCAGCTGAGGCAAAGTACAAAGCTATGGCTCATGGAGTTTCTGAGTTGCTTTGGCTTCGGTCCCTGGTGGAGGAATTGAGTGTTGAGTATGATAGACCACTAATGTTGTATTGTGACAATTAGGCCGCCATTAACATTGCCCACAATCCTATACAACATGATAGAACAAAGCACATTGAAGTTGACAGGCATTTCATCAGAAAAAGAGTGGCTTTTGGAGAAATTTGTCTACCTTTCATTGCATCTGAAGAACAGTTAATTGATATTCTTACCAAAGGAGTCTCCAAGGTGAAACTACAGCATGATACAAGCAAGGTGGGCATGATTGACATCTATGCTCAACATGAGGGGTAGTGTAGAGAAAATGGGCTGAATGGCCCATAGCCCATAGTTGTGTTTTTATTTTTTTATGTTCTGTTTTGTTAATAGGTCTTTTCTTATGGACCTGTTAGCATTAGCATCTTATGTTTTAATTAGCTAGCTGCCCCACTAAATGCTTACTTGTAATTTCTAATTATTAGTGATTAATCTTTTAATGAAAAGGATTAGGGAAAAGAGAGAGAGAGTACGAACAACTCATTTCTTTCACCCCTTTCTCCTCAATCGTTCTTTTCCTCTTCTTCTCTTCTGATTGTCTTCTTTTTGTTTCTTCACCTTTTTAATCAGACTTCTTATTCCTTTATTGGGGATTATTTTTCTTCTCTTTTCTTTTCTCTTTTTTTTTATTTTGAGAAAGGTAAAGTAATTTTATTCAAAGATCAAATAGAAAATAGAACAACAGACTTTTAGGGGGTAACCCCACAATCTGGACTTACACCCCTGAAGTACATATACAACCAAAGGTTCAACAAATCAACAGATCAAAGGAGCTGCACTGTGGACTCATGGGAAAACTCCTTTCCCCTATGTAATTTAGGAAGAGGTTCTTTTTTTTATGTAGAATGACAAAATGGGGCATTGGATTGAGCTGGGTACCTTCATTTGAGCATATTAATTTTATATCTTTTAGCACCATTTCTTGAGTCTTGACATAGTAGCTTTTACATACTGTTCAGTATTGTGCATTTCTGTCTAATAATAGTCCTGATCTTCTGTAAACGTGTAAACATGATTTTTTTTACTATTAACTTTTAAACCTATCTCTTTCTCCCTATATACATTATGTTCAAATGCTTAAAGAATGAATTTACAAATTTATGCATATTTATCTAGATTTGACTTTGGATTTAAATACAAAATTATGTACTTCCCTTTTTTGGCAATCTTACTTGTGTGGTGCCATTGTTGTCAGTGGAATCCCAAATGGTTGATTAAGGCTTAATCAGTTAGGTTGAGCTGAGTATTATGTCAGTGAAGAGAGAGGTTAAAGTGTTTCTTTAATCTTGGGAAACAAATTGTGTTCTTTGTGCACCCATTGTGAAGCATATTGTCCACAATCATTAAAACTGAAAAAGGAGATGGTGTCTATTTTTTCCATTCTACTAATGTACAACAGTGCTTTACTGGGTGTTCCTTGTGCACCTATTATTCACCACATTTTGCAGAATGGGGATGTTGAAAATTACTTCTCTTTTGCCATATAAACCTTTCTTTATGGTTAGCCTAATAATTTGCTTGTCTTTATGTACAGCATCAGGTCAATTGTTTGTCTAAACTTGCCTAGCTTTTCTGGTGGACTAAATCCATGGGGAACACCAAATATGAAGAAAGTGTGGGATGTGAGTTCTACTTTCCCTTTTAATATTTGTTTTGGGAGATAGATAATTTTTATTTTTTATTTTTGATGAATAATGAGTGAATTTATTTATAGATTAAAAGCATAAAAGATGCACAGAGAAAATTCCCAAGATGAGGCACAAGATGCAGCTTTAGATTAAAGCAAAAATTACAGTTTAGCCCAAAACATCTGATTCCTATGCACCCCTTGTTTCTCTAATGAATCTGCTAACCCATTTGCTGATCTTCTTTCCCATTGGAACTGGACTGACACATTTGTAGTTAGCCATTTGAATCTTTGTAAAGCTTCTTTATAGGACCATCTGGTTCTTTTAACCATTGGATCACCAGCTCGGAATCACCTTCAATTAACAACTGTTAACAGTTCAGTTCCTTGGCAAATTCAGCTCCTTGTAACACTACTTGAATTTCTTCATTGACTGAGTCCCCTACTCCTGCCCTTCGGTATTTCTAAACACTCCCCCAACACCCGAAGGACCCGGATTGCCTAAACTGCTGCCATCAAAGTTGAGCTTAATGATACCCTCTTAAGGAGGTTTCCATTCTGCTAATGGTTTAGGTCTTGTACTAGAGCTCTTGGCAACTGCTTCCCAGTTTCTCCATAAATCATCAAAGGAGAACGGGGAAAACAGTTCCAGGGTCTTTACCCAATTAATGGCTCTATTAATTAAGCAATCCTATACAATGATCTCGTTCCTCTCCTTCACATCAAAGATCCTGGCATTTCTTTCTTCCCAAACAGTCCAAACCAGTGCAGCCCTAGCACACCTCCACAAGACTTTACCTCTTTTCTTAGGCCACCTGAAGGTTGTAAGCTCGAATAGTTTGCTAATCTGCGTTGGCATTGTCCACCTGCATCCAAAGAGATTTAGAAGCTTTTCCAGAGACATACAACAAAGGGGCAAGGTATTAGTAAATGGTAACAACTTTCTCCACTTGCTTTGCAGAGGACACACCAGTTGGGGGAAATACTCAGACAAGTTCTTCTTCTTTGTAGGTTGTCCAATGTGTTTAGCTTTTCAAGATAGGCCTCCCAACAAAGGGCTCCCACTTTAAGGGGAATAGGTTTAGACCAGACCTATTTACAAGGGAAAGGCTAAGAGCTAGGGACAAAGCATAAGGAAGAGAAAAAGGAGACGTAAGAGAAAGAGCCCGAAGGGTTAGGGGAACAAATATGAGCATTGGGTTTAGAAGGATCTAGACAAATAGAATCAAGGAAGCAAAGTAACTATGTTGTCTGGTCAAGCTCAGAGTCTCTTAAATATCTCCTGAAACCCAAATCCCAACTAAAACCAAAAGAAGATGAAAATGAGACAAATCTTTGAATAGGTTCATTTTTAAAGCAAGAGAGGGAATACAAAGGCAAAAAAAGATCCTTGAGGGTTGAGTTTCCAATCCATAAGTCCTCCCAAAAAAGAACCCTATCCCCAGTACATACATCATACCTGAATAAGTTTAAGAATTGTGGAAGAACGCCATGGATTGCCTTCCAAGGAGAGTTCAACGTGGCCCTCTGAGAAATGCCAGCATCCCAAGCATTGCCTTCTGCTCCATGAATACTCTCTACAATTTTGTGCCAAAGTCTTTCCTCCTCCAAAGCCACTTACCCAAAAGGGCTGAGTTTTTCTTACCTAGGTTACCCAATCCCAGATCCCCCATCCTCCCTTTTCTTGCATATTAATTCCCATCTTACCATATGATCCTTCCTTTCCTCTCCTGGCTCCCACAAAAAGTTCCTCATCAATTTCTCTACTTTCATTACCTCCCTTTGCGGCATCCTAAATACTAAAAGAAAGTAAATTGGGAGATTTGCTAAGGTGGATTGAATTAAAGTAATTCAACCCCTAGGGTCACATAATTTCTTTTCCAAGCTGCCAGTTTCTTAGCACATCTTTCCACCACGGGATTCCATCCCTCCCTAGGATTGGCTCCTAATGGTAACGCCAAGTATCTCAAAGGTCAACTAGATGTCAGACAACCTAATTCCTCAGCTACCCCACCTAATT
Organism: Nelumbo nucifera; assembly: GCF_055504915.1. NCBI lineage: Eukaryota > Viridiplantae > Streptophyta > Magnoliopsida > Proteales > Nelumbonaceae > Nelumbo > Nelumbo nucifera. The sequence continues at coordinate 137,783,923 of NC_142649.1, read as the reverse complement.
CCTCCTCCTTTAAATTCATCCCCACTACACAACTCTTTTGGAAGTTGATCTTTTAGTTTTTGACACAACCTCAAACAACTTTATCACCCCTTTCAAGTTCCTTGCTATCTGAGGGTCCCCTGTCTTACATAAAAGGATAGTGTCGTCTGCAAACTCTAGGTGTGTAACAATAACACCTTCTCTTCCAACCCTCCATCCTCTAATCAGATTCAACCTGTCCGCTCTCAAAATAAGTCTACTAAAAACATCTGCTAACAAGGTATAGAGGAAGGGAGAGAGGGGAACCCCTTGTTTCAGCCCTTTAGTAGCTGGAAAGAAATCTCTAACCATTGCATTAACCAACAAAATAATAAGCAATAGTGAAACAACATTCAATCCAACCACACCACCTATCTCCAAACCCAAAATTCCTCAAAACTTCCATAAAAAATGACCAATCTACTAGATCGTACGCTTTCTCCAGATCCAATTTACAAACAAATCCCTTGTTCCCCCTTATCTTAAAGTCTTCCACACATTCATTATCTATCAGGACTTGACCAGTGATTTGTCTGCCTTGAATGAAAGCCCCTTGTAGTTGACTTATTAAGGAGGGCTAAACTATTTTTAACCTCAAGGAGATTACTTTAGCCACTATCTTGTAGATACTAATCACCAAACTGATGGGTCTGAAATATCTTGGCTGAATTGCATCTCCCTTTTTAGGTATCAAGGCTAAGGTGGAGTTGATCCCTGAGCTAATAGAATGCTCCTCAGCAAACTCCTCAAAGACTGCCCATAAATCTGACTTGATGATATCCCAACAGTCTTGATAAAAAGCCATAGTGAAACCGTCTAGCCCTAGAGCTTTAAATCGATTCATTGAGAACAGTGCTCCCCCTTATTTCTTTCAACTCAAACTCCCTTTCCAACCAATATGCCATTTCAAGGTTCAAGCTTGGCCAATCTAATCCTACCAGACTAAAACTAGTGCCCTCCTGTCTCTTATATACCTCTTAAAGTGATTTACGGAGCAAGTGGCAATCTCCTCCTGGTCAGACACCAGCACTCCACTGACTTCCAGTTTCTCCACAAAGTTCTTTTGCCTTCTACCATGTTTTTTTTTTGATGAGTAAAGAGATAAGATTCATTAATAGAGAATTAAAGCAATTACAAGCTTCCCATGGAGAGGCACGAGCTGCGTCCTCTCCAAATAGCAGGAAGAAAGACAAAGGGAGACAGATAACAGAAAACAAAAACAAAAAAACTGAAAACGGGAAACAGATTCAATCTACAATTGAGCCCAATATAAGCTTTCCTTGTTTACCCCTTGCTTTGCAAGGCCATCAGCCATAGAGTTAGCAGATCTCCCCATCAGCCATAGTTTACCCCTTGCTTTGCAAGGCCATCAGCCATACAGTATTCTCACTGTCAAACTTCTTGTCAGGCAGTTGAATTTTTTAATTTCATTCTTAAAGCACCACACTATAGAGTTCGGGTTTTGTAGCCATTCCACTACCACCTTGGAGTCCCCTTCTATTATCAGATGTTCCACACCTATCTGCACAGCTAGTTGTACTCCTTGGATAGCAGCTGCGAGTTCCGCCCTAACAGAGTTTCCAGCTCCTATGGGCCCCGAATAGATAAGAACCACATTCCCAGCCTCATTCCTCAATACCCCTCCCACCCTTGACGGACCTGGGTTACCAAGACTACTTCCATCGAAATTCAGCTTCAAAAAGTTCTCAGGAGGGGGTTCCCAAGTCAGACTCACTTTAGTCTTTCTAGATGAACAATTATCCACTGCTAACCAATTCCTCTAAATATCACTAAATGATAAATGATGAAATAAGTCCAGTAGTTTTAGCCATAAGATCACCCTATTTAGAATGCATTCCTTCATCTCTTCTAAGTTTCTCTTCTTCTCTTGGAAAGTTCTGGTATTCCTTTCTTCCCACACGGACCAGAGTAGCGCTGCTCTTGCACACCTCCACATAATTCTTCCTCTTCTGTGTTGCCAAGGAAGGAAAGCCGGATCAAAAATCAAGCTTGCATCCGCTGGCCTGACCAACCTGCTCTTCCGCCTTCTACCATTGGTTAGTGCATGAAAAAACTTAGTATTTCCATCCCCTTCTTTGATCCACTAATGTCTTGATTTTTACCTCCAGCAAGTTTCTTATCTAAATAGAATTTCTTCCAACTCCTTCAGTGACCATCTTAGACTCCTATCTTCCACTGATAATACACCCAAACTTTCCTTGTCATCAAAAATCTCAATTTGGGATATCACATTTAATTTCCTATCCTCTGTTCTCCCAAAATGCTCTCTATTCCACTCCTTGATTTTGATTTTTAAACTTTTTAATTTCCTGTTGAAAGTTGCTTTCTCCCTTGGACTCCTTCCATCTCTTCATTCCACCACTCTTTCACCTTAATAGCAAAGTCCAAGTGAATTAGCCACATTTTCAAATTTGAAAGGTCTAGGGCCACTTAGAAAGTCTTTAGTCCTAATGCTGATTGGCCAGTGATCCGAGGTGACTCTTGGTAAAGCTCTAGCTGGCAATCCTATCCAATGCACTTCCCATTCTGAGTTAAAAATAAATCTATCCAGTTTGGAACAACTTGGGGGGTTTTGTAGGTTAGACTAAGTGAAAATGGTATGTTGAAGAGGAAGTTCTATCAATTCACAAACATCAATAAAATCATTGAATTTCCTCATGCTTGTCGTGACCAATTGGTTGGGGTTATTTGTCTTGTTTGTGAATTGAACCACATTAAAGTCACCACCTAAACACCATGGTCCATTCCACAACCCTCTAATGTCATAAAACTCTTCCCACATTAAACCTCTATCTCTATCTGTAGGGACCATAGACATTCAATAGAACCCAAGTAAACCCATCTTCCACACCTTTGAACTTCAAAGAGACTGATAATCAACCTATTAACTCCTCCATCGGTTCCACCACCTCCTTCCTCCACATTATCACAATCCCCCCAGAGGCCCCCCACTAGGGCACAAATGACCAACCTATCCCTCTAGAGCTCCACACACTTCTCGCCCATCTTGTTTTCAGGGTTTTCAATTTTGTTTCTTGTAGCATTACTATATCTGGACATTCTTTTTCTAAGAAGATCCTTTATTACCCTTCTTTTCCTAGCACTGCCTAAGCCTCTGATATTCCAGCTCAATATCTTCATATCAAAATTCAACTTAATCCCCACTCAAATAATCCCTTACTTTGGACTCTTCCATCCCTGCCCCCTTGCACTAAATTCAAGTTCAGCCGCAACATCAGATTTTAGTTTCTCTACCTCTGTCATTTTCTCTTCCTTTGCTCAGTTGTCTCTTTTTTCCCTTTCTTTTTTGCATAGGTTTTAATGTTTTCTACCTCTCTCAACTCTAACCCCATCGCTTGTACAAGATCTGCCGCCGCTTCCTTTTCCTTTTTATTTGTCCCTTCATCTACCCTCCCTTCCTTCTATGAGACATCCTGTATACCCAACTCCCCTGCATTATCTTCAGTTACAACCTCCTTCCTTTGCAGATCCTCAAAATATTCACACACCGGCCCCCAGATTTTTTCACCAAGTTACTTCCACTCATTCTCCTCCCTCCTACCTCCTACTTCACCCCTCAAATCCTGCTCACCTTGCACGCTATCCTTTTTCGGCCTCATAGGCAATGGATGGGGCCGAACAAATTCTGTTACATAGTAGACTCGTTAGTGTTCTTAAACTTAAAATAGACGTACCTTCCGAGGGGAGCTCTGTAGGAGGATCACGATTTCTTGGATTAGAATTCAATCCACATAGGTCTGTTTCGACTCCTGTAACAAGAGGTCTGGTACTGATCTGGACAACGGAACTTGGTGGCTGAACTTGGTTTTCACTCAAAATCCCCGGCGATGTGCCTCCACTTTGCAGAGAAGGTAAGTTATTAGCCATTAACAAAACATCTTGCACCTGCACAGTCTCCAGGATCACTTCGAAGTCTGCTGGATGGTCTTCAATACCTTTTCCGATAGCGATTTCTTCTCCCCTACCTCCTTCTGTCGAAGCCTCATAAAAAATAGGTACCATCGAGCTCGTTAGGTTCTTTGAACAATCTTTCTTCTCCATTAGACTCCCGAAACAGTAGTTCTGTGTCAAAGCTTTAATCTTCGTGGAACCCACCATTTCTTACCAGGCAAACGCTTCCAATGCTTGAGGTCTCTGCATCTTCAGGGTCTGAATCTTCATCGCCTGATGAAAAAATGTCTTCTTGCTCAATAGATTTATCGGAAGAGCATTTTCTACTCCTTGGATTACGGCATTCTGGAGATTGTACCAAGTTCACTGTAACCGGTCTCCAGCTTAAGCTCGTTTGCCGCTGCAAGACATTCGGCTGTGCTCCATGTCGTGGGGAAGACGATAATGGACCATAGTTAGTGTCCATCGTCGGTCTTACTAAAGCCCCCACGTGAGTGACGTGACTACTTAAAAGGTCACCTGACACCTGACCCTGCTCCATTAAGTTTTGGTCCATTTGGCCCACAATGATCATTTACATTAAACCCCTGGCCCGGCCCCTTTTCTAGCCTCTGGGCTTCAACCTCTTCAATTCTTCTGGGCTCACTCGAGCTCCCTGACATTTGACAGTCATTGGCCCATGCGGTTTCTTTATAAGGCCCAACAATTCCCCTTCTTTACTCGTTCCCACATGGCCCTCTCCACTCGCACCCACCTGGTCAAATTGCTTCGGTTCTTTTTGCTAAGGTCTTGAGCCACGCCAGGCTCTTTCTTTTGGCAATTCAGGTTCTTTATTAGTGAAACCTGTAGCCAAATGGTCAAACTACTTGTCAGTCCTTAGCATAAGATTTAGACCCCATCTCCCCAATCTTCCCTCCTATTTGTTCCCCTGTTTTATCCTCTGACACCTTTCCAACTTCATTCCCTAAACTTTCCTTATTAGAGTAAGTTGCGGCCAAATTTGAATTCACCAATCCTGCTTGTCCGCGTAGCCAATCTTCTTCAACCTGTTCATCTGCCTCCCTTCTTCCTTCTCTCCACAGAGAAGCTTCAATGGCTGTTACTAGCCATACAGAATAAGAAACACCGTCAACCATCACCTTAATCATACGAGGAATATCTTCAGGGAAAACATTACTCAGAGAGACAGCTGCTGACTGGAGGTCTCTGCGGAATATACCATACAACCGAGCTTTGCACAGAGCAGCTATGGATTCAAACACCTCATTTGTCCAGAGATGAAACGGAAGTCCCACAATCCGAACTATTACCTTGTCTTGGACATTCAAGTCTTTGGAATTGGATAGAGGGGTCCACTTAGATATAGTCACAGTTCCTGCTTCCAGATGTAGCTCAGAGGATGTAGTTCCTCCCCTTCTAGCTCTAGCAGTGCTTTGCTTTCCTCAAAGGGAGTTACAATAATAGTGCACTTTAAGTTTAATTTCTTCAGTAACTCATAACCAACCTTCTTCCAATCAGTCAATGGAGCTGTAGAAGATACTTTGAATTTTTTCTCCCAATCTGACTTGGTAGTCCTGAGGATTAACCTACAATCCTTATTAGCTTGTCCCACAGCAATCAACCCTTCTGTCTCTTTGAAAGTCACCTTCTCCCTCCTTGCAGAGACTATGCTGGGATCATGTTTCTCCTTTGGTGTCTCTAATAGATTGCCGATTCTCTCCCCTGATAGAGAAAGTCTTCAAAACCTCTGAGACCTCTTTCCAACCAGTCGTTTGTTTTCCTTCTGGGAAGCATACCATTTGCCTGCCTGTGTTCCCAAAAAACTCCACTAGCACCACAAATCTTCCTTTAGCATTCTTCTTCCTTTCTGCTACATATCTCCTACCACGACCTTCTATTGATCCTTTACATTCCAGCTTCGAGCTTAGCTTAGTGGCTTCTTTCAAGAATGTCCTGAACCACACTATCACTTCCTCTCCTACCAGGAATACCATAGCCATTTTCATTTCTCTGATTTTAATGGCCACTTCCCCCCACTCTGAAACTTACCAAGAGGAATTGTTTTGCTTCAACCTTCAGAACCCTTCTCCATGGTTCTGCCTGTACGAACTTACCTTCAGAACCCTTCTCCATGCCACTATCTTCCTCTCTGGTCTTTCCTTCTCTAGATCACTCCTGTGGCAAGATGGTGCAATAACATCAACTAATTCATTTGCTGGTAGGCAAAAATAAGGGACCTCTTCAATATGGCAATCCAAATGCTTCAAATGAACCTAATTTGGATGAGATTCTTTTCCTTGATACTGAGTTGGACAATCATCAAACCTTCGAGCATCCCTCCTACTATTTTGACCCGGTTCTCTAATACTAATACCTTGACGGGTGGGGGTAAAGACTATGCTTTTATCAAACACCTCTACATTCTCCACAGGGGACTTCCCTCGGTTCTCAAAACAAGCACTCCCTGAGGACTGTTGTGTAAAGCCGCCACACACCTCTAATTTCATCCGTTAGCTCATCTCTAAAATCGAACAAATCTACTACTTGGTCATTGTTATCATTCAACATCATGCCATATTCATGCTCCAAGTCATCGACATCCATGCAATCCCCAGAACGAAGACTACCTAACTGGACAGAAACCACTACTAGCTGAAGAGGATAGCACACCAGATGGAACAGAACCAGGAAAGTTACAGAAGGGAGACTGACGAAGGAAACTTCCTAAAGAACCAGTAGATTTCTACTCTAAAATTTTCAGTTTACACATGCCACTGAGACCAAGATAGACAGTTTTAATGCCACTTCAGAAAACTGTACTTTTTTTGAGTCACTTCAGAGAAGTCTAATTAATTTTCCCTTTAGATGTTTCTGCTATAGATATTTGAAAAGAATTTCATGGATTATTCTACAGAGAGACCTGACACCACCATATGTAGATGATGGCCTTCTTGAGGTTGTTGGTTTTAGAGATGCTTGGCATGGGCTTGTTTTACTTCATCCAAAAGGACACGGCACTCGTCTTGCCCAGGTTAGAATAAAAGATGTTCATCATATGATAACTTCCACTTGGTTTTGTTGGTTAGGGAATCATTTTATAATAAGCATGTAAGGTATATCATGAATGAGAAGTGGCAAAGATTTTAAAGCTGAAATTCTAGTAACATGATTTTGCTGTTATATGATAGTATTTCCACATAATCATTAAGATTTAAGAGTTAGATGTTTCTCTGCATGAAGTCAGAATATTTGATTGATATGCTTTTTCCGTTAATCTCCATCCAGCAATTACCTTACCAATTTAATATCCAGATCAGTTCATATGTTAGTCCTATATTCTCTGCCATTACGAGATTTGTGTTCATGGGACACACAAAATACATTACTGGATAAAACCAAGGATTGAAGTATTGGTATTAGTATCGTATCAAATAACTTGGATACAGATATGGATACGGATAACGCTTTGAAAATGCATGGATACGGATGAAAAATATGGAAATACTTGGATACACTAGGGAAACACATACAAATTTCATGAATACATTACTAACACTAAATTTAAGGTCAAATAGCCATAAATAATGTATAAATATATAAGTATATATATTAATGGTATACAGGAAAAAATATATTACAATTAATATAGTGGGGTGCATAGATATCATACAATGCATTAAATGAGAGTCCAAGACACAAAACATATGGACCTATTATATTTACCTTAATTATTATATCAATTGTTTTCTATTTTATAATTTTTGCTTTTTAACATTGACAAAAAAAGTTAACCGAATATTAAATTCTCAAATATAAATTAAATTACAATTAATAATTTATAAAAATATATAATTTTAACTTAAAATATATCAAATCTGTTAAAATTTCTAAGACATATATCATATGCAAATTCATAATTTTTAATTACTAAAATAATTTTTTTATTATTAAAATTTTTATTTGTATAATATTTTTGAAATTAAAAATCATTTTTCATATAAATGTAAATTAGTGGATTTTATAGATTCAATTTAATATTATATTCTTGAATATTTTGTAAACAATTTTTTTGTAAATAATAAATATAATGTTATTTAATGTAAATTGAAATATTAATTAATAATTATAAAAATATATAAAATTGTAAGATATACATCATGTGAAAATTTATAAATTTTAAGTACTGAAATAATTATTCTATTATTAATATTTTATTTGTATAAATGTCTTGAGATTAAAATCATCTTTTCATGTAAATGTGGATTTGAGAGATTATTTATTCCATTTGTTTATAAAGTACTAATTTTGAATATTATATCTTTTAATTTTTAGTTGAAGTTGTTAAACATAAATATGTATTATTTGTTTGGATTTCATATGGACACAAAAGTTTATAAAAATTATTTTATTTCATTAAATGTCACAAGTCACAAGATGGCTTAGTGGTTTGAAGTTGTGTTGAGAGTTTTGGCCTTAGGTGCTAGGCAACCTAGGTTCAAATCATCCTATAAGCATCAATACCAAATTTTTAATAGAAAGGCATTGTGTATCAGTTGATACAATGCGATACAGGCTGATACACACGTATCGGTCAGATACGTGCGATTTATAGTATATGTTTCTATTCATAGCATATCTTGTATTGCCTTGTACCGATACTAATACGATATGCCCCATATTGGACGTATCTTGTCGATATTTAAAACCTTGAAGAAAACTCAACATAACTAAGCCTTGCCCAACTATATGGAGTTGGCTACATGAATATTCTTTTGCCATTCCACTCTCTTCTATGCCATGTCATAAGGGTGCAATTGAGCCGAGCTGAGCTGAAATTCTGTATGTCTTGGCTTGGTTTGACTAAAATATTGTTAAGCTCAAGTTTGAGTTCGAGTTCACGAATTCTATTTCCTAATTCAAGCTCGGTTCGATTAAAGATCAGATGAACTCGAGTTCAACTTGAAAGATCAAAAACGAATATATTTTTTATATTCTGTAAATATAATTATATATATATATGTATATATTATAATATACAGTATATTCTTATATTATATAGAGTATAAAAATATATTTTACGTAAAAATATTTTTTCATAATATATTATAAAATACATTTTTATATTCTATAATATGTATGTATGTAAGTATGTGTTAATTGAGCCATGCTCGCAAGTTTTCAAGCCGAACTTTTTATTAGTCTAGCTTCAGTTCAAATAACTAATCGAGCTTTCCTTGAGATTTGAACTCAATTAAAATCCAAATCGAACCAAGCCTAATCAAACTCAAGCCCGATTTATTCAATTAGAGCTCAATTCCATTGCAGCCCTAGCATGTTGGTTGTTAAATTATGAGCCCGTAAACATTTCTCACTACTTCAACTCTTGTCCTTTATGGTCTACCCTTAGCTCTTCTAGACTCTTCAACTTGTAACCAGTGTTGCATGGACAGACATGAGAATCGAAATATGATGCATGTCTAGGAGTCTGACTTGGCAAGACAAAAAAGAAACAAGGACTCGTAGGAGACATTTATAAACAAGTATAAACTATTAAAATACTCCATATTTTATTGAATTTTAACATTATAAACCTGTAGAGAAAGTTGTTAAAAGATTGTCTTGATTACATTTTGTAGGAAAAAATGGCATTTAATCTGTACATTAACTATTCATTTATGTCAAATAAGCAATAGGAGAAAAAAAATGTAACTTAGAACTGTCCCTCAAGAATCTATGTTTTGTAGGAGTCCAATGTGTGTCTGGCAGAAATATTTCCTTTATTTAAGATAGTACATGCAACACTACTGTAACAGATCACTTCTCATTGGAGTTGTAAGTGACAAATCCATTTCATCACCAATGTGTGTCTTTTCTTGTACATGAAAAAACCATCTTAGTCTACTTTCCTTCATTTCATCACCAATTGGTGCTACTCCTAGGTTGCTTGGAACAAGTACATATTTGATCCTATCCTTTCTAGTTTTCTCACTCATCCATCTCAGCATTTGCATTTCTACTATGCTCATTTTTTGGACATTTTGTTTCTTGGCTGCTCAATACTCGGGGATATTTTGCTGATTTTTTCTAAGATATTTGGAAAATCTAAAGAAGTTAAGGAAATTAATAGAACTTGGAATTTGTTAATGAAACTTCATTGATTCTTAGAAGTATAATTGCACATTTAGAACAAAAAAAACAACAATGAAAAATAATTATGTATATTAAATAAGAGAATATTGAGTGATTTTAATCTGTGTGTGTGTATGTGTGTGTGTGTCTTCCTTTTAGGTATGGTTGGTTCCATTGTTTTGGTTGGACTGAAAATCTTCTCTTCCAGTTGTGTGTGTCGTGCTCTTTTTCATATTATAGTGACTTAGAAAGTAAATCACATATTCACATTAACAATGGTATACCAGCTAGTGAATCACAGGATCCATATTTGTTCTTTTAGGAAAATATTTCAATTTTTTCAACAATTTTAATGAAATATCTATAAATAAAAACCACCTAAGAGAGTTTCCTAAAGTTGGATTTCGATAGATGTAGTTTGGGCAATCCTAGCCTTTCAGGCATTGGGGGTGTCTTTAGGGATTATAGAGGGTTAGTTATAGCCCTTTATTCAAGTCCTATTACCGCTGGGAACATCAGTGCAGAAAAGTTAATGACACTACTTCAAGGGATGAAACTAGCAAAGAATCTTGGATTCAACAATCTGATTGTGGAGGGAGATTCCAAAGTTGTTGTTAGGCTGGTTGAGAAATGACAGCTTGATTCCTTGGAAACTCCTAATCTATATGAGTGTGATCAATCAGCTGGGACTTGGCATGGATTTTCCCCATTCTTTAGGCAAAGAACACACACATTTGGAGAAATTGACCAGTTTCTCCACTTTCTTTGGAGTCTCTCACAAATGTTTGTGATTTACTCTGCCTCCCAACAAAAGATCTTCACTTTAGGGAGGATCGTGCTTGACCACAATTTCAAATGTTTATGATTTGCTTGGATGCCTCCTAACAAAAGATCTTCACTTTAGGGAGGATTGCGCTTGACCACAATTCTTTAGCTGGAAAGATTGGGTTATCAAATGAATGAGTTAGGCAGTTGAAGGAAGAGCAGGTAAATATGTCATTTGCATTTGGGATCCACACTTTCTCATCCAACCCAGGAGGAGCCAAGATCACATCTTGAAGAGAGTTGAGGGAATTAGCTCAGTAGTTTCATTACCTCTCAAAGGCCTCAAACGTAAATCCCAAACCAGCCCCGTCTCATCAAAGGAGATCAGATCAGCTATGGGTTTGTTTTTAGCCAAGGATAAATTGAAGATTCTTGGATAAGAGAGGCAAAGAGGAGGCCATCTCCACCAAGTATCCTCCCTTCCCCTCTTCCTTACTGAATACCTCATTCTCTTCCTAAGTTCCTAATGGATAAATGAAGGAAAAAAATCGAGAAAAAAGGGAAAGGGAGAAAAACAGAAAGAGAAAAAAAAAAAAAAGAACCCTGCTTTTCTCCCTTTCCCTTTTTTCTCGATTTTTTTCCTTCATTTATCCATTAGGAACTTAGGAAGAGAATGAGGTATTCAGTAAGGAAGAGGGGAAGGGAGGATACTTGGTGGAGATGGGAAAAAAAAAAAAAAGAACCCTGCTTTTCTCCCTTTGCCCAAGGAGAGGATTCCACTGCCAAAAGAGGCGGAATTTCTGCTTAACAGATCAACATACAAACTAGGCAATACTCACCTACCTCATTTTTTAGTTGCATGGTTTCTGTTTATTTCTTTTAATAGTTTAATCCTATTGCAGAAAGTTGTTATTTTTTCTGTTTAGTTTGTCATGTTATACTTTTGACCTGTGGAATAATTTTCTTTATGTTTCCTCTCATTAGAGTATTTCTTCTTTCTGCATTTAATGAATATTACTCTTTTCAAGGAGGTTATTATTGTTAGGGTGATCATAAACTCGTAATGAGAGAAAGGGTGAACCAGTCTGACTAGGTGGATAAGGTGCCTAACACCCTTGAATCCCTACAAAGCAATTCCCATTCGCTTTAAACATCTCCCGTTGTTTTTAAGTTCAATGTAGTCACTGTTTTGAAAAAGGAGTTATGACATCTTTATGCTTTTGGTTTTCCAAATTGCCGTTTTCAAGTTGGGTATCCATTTTATTCTAACTGAAATGGAAGTTGACTCCCAAAGCCCTGTAAAGGGGACAGTAACTTGCAGCGAAGTTGCTATACTGTAGCAGCTAGGAGTTGAGTATCAGGCTTGACTGTCTGAGAATGTTTTTTTTTTTTTTTAAGTTCTTTTCTTTATCATATAGGCACATCGAATCCGTTTCGAATTTCACAGGGGTGCTGCTGAGTGTACATATATGAGGATTGATGGGGAACCATGGAAACAACCCCTCCCTGTTGATGATGACACTGTTGTAGTTGAAATCTCCCACCTCGGTCAAGTAAACATGCTTGCCACTCTAGGCTGCAGATCCAAAAGTGTCCACGACCCACTGGTACCTAGCAGCCCTCATGGTGAAGAGGAGGATAGTGAAGAAGAGTCTGATGAAGACTGGGAAGAGCGTAGGAAGTTTGGAGCAGCAGATACATTCAAAATTCCTGATGGGATTGACATTACTCATCTCAGTTAAGCTTGACAAAATATTCATCATTCTCTCTCAAGTAACTGTCATTGTTTCCTAGCAATTGAGGTAAAGTGCCCTCTTCTATTTGTTAATGAATCTAATTTGCCAGTAATAAATTATCATCATCTTTAGGCAGTAAATTGTTCAAATTCTTTTTTTTTTTTTTGTCTAATTGGCATTTTACCTTGTGTCCATTACGACAGAGATCTACATTCTAACTGTTTTCTTAACTTAAAAAGTCCAGACTTAATATATTGTCCGTGTCTAACGTCTATATATATTCTGACAGAAAAAGGCATTAAAATAATCAACGAATCTCCCAACTTTAAGCCAACATGTTAACAACCATCATCTATATACTTGGTTTTGGTGCAGGTTAAATTTACAGTGGGTATATAACGTCAATTTATATTTTCACTCTTGCACATATGCATAACATATTGCCCGTGTTTAAAGTCTGAATGTATTACCATCATCTATAGTTAGATACTTGCCTTGATTTTGGTGCAGATTAAATTTAGATTGAGTATATAACATCTACTTATATTTTCACTCTTTATTTGCACATATTTATAACATATGCCCTTACACTAATAATTATTAAGCCATTATTGTGTTTCCAAACTCCAATTCCAGGTGGCTCTCCGTTTTTGAACATTTACTGCATTTTTGGATTTCATGGGTTGTTTTGATAGATCATAGGTGAGTGGCGTTTCTGATCGAATTCTATAAGGTAAAAGCCCACCCCCATATTAAATTTTGCCTCTGTCTAAGCAGATAAGCGGGCCCTGATTCAAACTTCAAAGTCAAACCCGCCGAGCACAGGCTCTCCCCACGTTGAGTGCAATTGGACGCTGCGTGCGTCCTTGATACTGGGAAAACTTTGGCTGTTTGGAAAAACAATCTGGGCTGTTTTGGAGCTTCTTTTCCATGGCAATACTATGGGTATGGGGCGCGAAAGAGTATTTGCAATCAGTGTTGTACTTGTCAAGAACTTGAATGAGGCAACGTGTCATATACAGCAAGCTCCCAAACAGCCCAAGCTGTTTTTCCCAGACAGCCAAATTTGTTCCCTTATCTGCACGGTGCATACCAGGGCTGTAATCGAGTTGAATTCGGTTCGATTTGGTTACATTCAAATCCAATCCGGTTATTTAATGTTATTCTAACCGGATTGGATTTGGATGTAACCAAATCGCTCCAAATTCAACTCAATATTGTGGCCCTGGTATGCATTATTGATAAGGAAAAATGTATTTATTAGGGATGGTAATTTTTCCTGTAAAATTGGGGCCCCGCCCTGCTCCGAATTGGGTGGGTTTTCCTTGAATTTAAACGAGGATGGGGACATTGTTTTGAATTGGGGACTAATTTTGTATATAAGTCCTCAAATCCGGTGATAAATTATTAAAATATATATAGATTTAATATTAATTTCTAAAATATTTTTAAATTTTCCCTAAATCCCTAAAACCCTTAGCATCCAATAATTTAATGTTTAAAATATTCCTAAATTCCTGTAATATAATTTCCAAAATGTCTGAAATATGATGTATTTTTTAGATGTTGGCTTGGGGCGGGGAAAATTCAGGAATTCCCCATCTCCTATAAGGAAGTGTCCCACTTCGCCACCAGGGATGGGACAAGGGATTTTGGCTTCGGGCAAGGACAGGGAAAGGGTGCTCTACCCCAAATCTGTTCAGTTGCCATTTTTACTATTTATGATAAAAAGACATGATATCAAAAGAGTTTTGACCAATCAACCCTTCCCTGTGAATTTTGATAAATACAACCTGATTATTTATCACTTACGGGTTGATTGGTTACAAATTTTTCTGGTATCATGTCTTCAGTATCTAAAACTTACCATAACTTTTCAAAACCTCTAGAGAGACCCCCAGTAAATTATCTACACTTGGAAGATAAACCGTGTTATTAGATAGAAGCTCTCCAGTAAATAAAAAATTGCAACCAGGTCAGCTAACCAATTTAAGAATAGAAGGAAGTTGAGGCAATTTTATGCATTGCTCTTGAGCCAATCCACTACGACAGTTAGGATGAATGATTTCAATCCTTAAATTCAAAATGAGACCTTTTGCTGGTTTCAAACAACATACTCCTGTCCGTTGCCACTGCTTTATTGATTACAAGGTCCTAGCCTCGATGTCCTTTGTGGCATACAGCCCATGGCCTATTCTCTCTTTATCTGGGTTGCACTTATGTATTCTATTCTATCATTCTATTAGGATTTCCTGGAAACCCAGTAAGGACCCTATCCGAGAGACTGAGTCCCTTTGCTTGACTTAAACTCAATCTTCTTTCACCTATTCTTGTATCCAGGAACTATTTTATAGTTCCCACCAATCTGTAGCTCGATAGAAGCCATTCACTTGAAGCAATCTGAAGCCACCACGTCGAGTGATACCTCAGGTCTGGGGATTGTCATTCGCAATTCTTCTGGAGCCTTTTGCTTTGGACGTGCTATTAGAAGAGTTATCTTCAATTGAGACGGAAGCATTTGCTTTACTTGAGGGATTGAAATTTGTGCAGTGTTTGGAAATCGTTGACCTGGAGGTTAAAGGGGATTCTTTAGTATTGATTAAAGCTTTACTGGAGGAAATCTTTGATCCTCTGTGGCACATCATTCAACTGGTTGCCGAGTGCAGGGCTTATATGAATTGGTTTCCCGGCTGCTCAATTAACTTAGGGCCCGTTTGGTTTGCAGGAATATAGGGGTTTGGAATTGAAATTGGAATGGGCTATTCTGATTTTAACTGTTTGGTTGAATGGAATCGGAATCTTATTATGAACCAAATACTATGCATATCGGAAAGACAAATTTAAGAGACATCGAAATATGTCTTGGATACGCATGAATATGGACAAAAAATTAAGATATGCATGGAAACACATGGAAATGCTATAAATACTCTAATAAATCATAAATAAACATCAATATCACTAAATATAAGACATAAATGAGCTATTTACGCATAAAAATAACACATTTACATATTATAATCAATAAACAAGAAGTTGGGAATAGAAACATACTATCTAATTATGGACATAATAGATCCAGTAATTATTTTGTATGCTTTATTCTAAAAATTAAATTTAAATTAAGAAAAGTAAATATGTAACAAAAAATTGAATGGATTTATGGACATAATAGATGAAATAATTATTTTGCATATTTTATTTTAAAAATTAAAAAAAATAAATATCAATATTTTAAAACACAAAGGCATTCCACTACTTAGAGGCATAAAGCATAGTTCAGAATACAATAGGCATGAGGAGGAAAGAGGAAGGGGGGATTTCATTTTTTTTCTTTATCTTTAATAAAAAACTTTTATATTAAGAAAAATAAAAATGCATAATAGTTGTTAAAAGAGGGTCTTGTCGAAGCGGAGGCGAGTGAGCGAAGCAAAGCAAGACCCCCCTAACTCAAAAAAATAAATTAGGGGGCAAATCACTTTCTTTCCCCATATCTTTTCTAACATTAACTGAAAATGTAAAAGAAATTTGAAAAAACGTATTTAGTTTCACTCATTTTTTCACTACCTTGAAAAACTTGTTGAATCTTGCAAATTTATAGATGTTTTGGCAAACTTTTACAATATTTGAGTCTTTAAAAAGGTTAAAAAGCTTTATGAAGGGTTTGGGAAAGAAAAAGGGCTTCTGAAATGGGTTTAGAAGCCTTCTTTCGAAGGGAGTTTTATTTGCATTTCCGCTACAGTAAAATCGTATTGTATCGGCCGATACGCTACCATATCGATATCGTATCGGCCAATACAGTGCCGAAACACACCGATACTCAACGATACATGTACTATACAACTTTAATACAATGAATAAATACGACACATTCAATTTAGTACCATGTAGCATGTCGAAAATTTGCTAGAATGATACGTGACAAAATTTTGAACCTTGAACAAACCTTAAGTGCCTAGGGAGGCGAATGGTACAGCACAAAGTTGCATGTCATGCATTATCTATCAATGTTGTATAAGTTTGGTCTAGGGTTCCTGATTTTTGCGAGATTGTATTTGTAACATCTCTCTAAGCAGTTAATAGGATTTGCTTCGTTAGGCTTCCAAAAAAAGTGACTGAATGCTTTTAAAATAATCTGTTTTGTACGATAAGTTAATAGAGAATATTTTTTGATGGAAAAACAAATTAAGCAATTAGGTGGGTTCTCTTTTCATACTTTGATTTTTTGTTTTTCTAAAGAACTTAGAGTTGATTAATAGGACATAATTTGGCCAAACCATGGGGCATGATTACAACTTTTGGTGATATATGTAATTAGAGGTGTAAATCGGGCTGTGCTGCCCGTGGCCCGGCATGATGGCATGCAGGCCATGTCAGGCTAGCATGATAGTCTGTGTCGTGTTGGGCCTAGGGTTTTAGGTCCACAGGGTGGGTCGGTACGGCACAACCAAGCGGACTGTGCCGTTTATAGCCCGCGTGCCGGCACAGCCTAGCATGACCCATATATACTATTTATGTATATTTAATATATATTTATATATAATATATTAATAAAATAAATAATTGTTTTCAATTTTATTATACTAATTTATTTAATTATTGTATATAAGCAATTTTATACATCAAAATTCATATAAAATTTAAATTTTAAGTTTTTTTTCAATTTTTTAAATAAATAAATAAAAATAACTTCGGCCTGGTCCATGGCCCGGCTTGGAGTAAGGCTTGGCCTATGGGCCAGCCCAGCCCGTGGCACCGCACGGGCCTACATGGGCTGTACCGGGCCGACCCCCAAACTATTCATTGGGGAGGGCGGCATGGCCCGCACTTTGCGTGGGCCGCCCACAGTTCGTGCCATGCTGGCCCAGCACGGCCCACTTTGTACCTATATCTAATGTGATTGTGGGATTTTTGTCATAAGCACCCATCCGTCATGAATTAGATTTTTGATAGACCAGGGGCCTCAAATGGTTGTCTTTTCATACAAATCACAACTTGGTGGTTACTTAAAATGGAGGCTTCAATTCAACCTTTGGCATAGATTAAGGGCTTCAAGTAGTCCATGCACCACCACAGACTCAGGATCCGAGGAAAGCACTTGTACATTGCAGAAATTGCCACTGCCATCCAATGTAATACACACCATTACAACTCCCGTGTATGATTGCCACAACTTAGGGAGTTGCAATCAGCAAAGAGACCATCTGTAGCCTGTAGGTCTGGATGTAGCGTGCCATTCACATAACTGAAAGATCATAGTGTTTGCATACTCAATACTTTCGAGGGCTTCGGTTACCATCCTTCACAGCTAACTCGGTTCCAAACCCTCCATACAATAATGGTTACTGCAATCTAAAAAAGTACTTGTGTCATTTGGCTTCGTTACCTCTACATGTCCTATTGATTTAACATCCATTGATCATGCATTGTCCGAAATCTATCCGCTAAGAGCCTCTCATCAGCCTACGATAATGGATTCAAACATTACAGTTACTGTAAACGAACATCGCCAAAACAGATGATCCTTTGTTTACAACCAAGGTTTTTAAAATCAAACTGGACAGGGAACCATTATGGGGACCGGTTCCCAGGTCGAATGGTCCAACTGTCCGATTCGAATAAATGATCAATTCTGACTTAAAAAATAAAAATAATAAAAAAATAAAATGGCCAAAAATCATTACTCAGGTTGACAGTTCGACCATCCAAATCAATGGATCAGTGACCAAATCAACAAATTTTGACTAAAATGCAGTTTTAGGGTGAAACGGAACAGTTACCTGACCAGGAACCCAGTCCAACCATCCAAATTACTCAGGTTTTGAAAACCATGGTTACAACTTACAACCAAAACAACAATGGTTTTTAAAAACGAACCGGTCAGGGGTCCCGTCACTGGTTCAAACGGTCCAACTGTTCGACCCGAACGGCCAGGCCGTTCTGACAAAAAAATAAAAAAATTTAAAAAATTAGAAAACAATCAAAACCATTCGAATGGTTCAAATGATTATCCAGCCGGTCAGATGACCCATTCCCAGTTTTTCCGATCCAACCGTCAGGTCTGGTCCGGTTATAAAAACAGTGAAAACAACAGAATTTATCTCCATCGGTGCTCCGTAATGCGGACTTCACTGGTAAGCCCTCCTACAACAGCCACCAAGTGATGAAAAGATAAATCCTAGGATATAAATTGCACTGCTACAACCTCTTCCAGTAGAGTTCTGGTTCATGCTTGCACCGACACATTGAGTTCTATAAACTGTCCCATTCACCTTCTTCTCCCTCTGTCATTTCATATGAAGTTCATGCCACGAACAAAACCGCCATAAATTCATTTACCATGCAAGAGTATTTCGGTCATATTAATTACTTAATTGCTTACGTGGACAATTTCTATCGATGATTATCAATGGCGATTTGATGGAAGGTGAGTTTTGAAAAATAAAAACTCTGATGAGGGGCTCCCAGGATGTTCTGAAAAGTTATGGTGAGTTTGAAAAAACACGCTAATAGTGAGTTTTAGATAAATTTGATAGACAAGATCTATATGCATGGAAGATGGTTGATCATCATAGAGATAAACATTAGAAGAATGCGTATTGATACAAAATTAGAAAGAAAAAAGGGGGATGAGCCGGTACAAAAGATGCATCTGGATCATTATACTCCAAATAATACAAGAATTACAAACTCGGATCTTGGTAGGTGGCGCCTGTAACTCAGATGCTATATGTCCTTGCCCAAAAGCCATAAAAGAAGCATGGTGTTGAAGTATCAGTGTGCTTGGCAGGAAAGGTTGAATTATTGACCTGCATATTGAAATTCTCCTATGCATTTTGTAATAGCCTCATTGGCCCTCTGGTCTGCCCTTTCTTCTCTTTTCTTCTTTTCTCTGCCATCCAAAAATATTGCAAAAAGAATAGCTGTTATCATCTGGAAACAACAGTCCTACAACATATGCACAGTAGCCAAGTATCTGGCAACTACTTTAACCTCCCCTGAACTTTAATCTCTTCAAAAACCCCCTCCATATTTTGTAATTTAGAGTATTAAATTACAAAATTACAAAGTTATTATAATAATTTAAAGTATTATAATAATAATAATAATAATAATAATAATGACAATAAAAGCACAAAAATATCAATAAAAAAACAAAAATAAGCAGAGATTTCGTGAGAGGGATGGTGAGGAGAGAAAAGGGTTTTGTTCAAAGAAATTTCCTCTAATTGTTTTCAATTTTTGTTTCATTGATATTTTTGTGCTTTTCCGGTCAAAGGATATTTCAATATTCTTATCCCTGGGCAATATAGGAATTTTATTTTGGGTAAAATTCAAAGCAACGGAAAGGGTCAGCTTGTATAAAGAAATGTGAAGGGAGGTTTTTGGAGAGGTCAAAATTCAGAGGAGATTAAAGCAGTTGTCAGAAATTATAGAGGAAGTCAAAGGCACCATTTTTTTTTCTTGAAGTGCAAAGGCAACATGTATTTCAAAAGCACAAGTCCTTACAGATATAGGACAACTAGAATACCTAAATTCTTGCCACAACACTAATGATGAATATCACAATGAAAGGGAAGTCCTTTTTTTCAGTATACAGACCATTACTCAATGTTGATCACAGTTATCCGGGATCTTGGGAAGGGTAGATTGGACGTGGACCTAACCTGTGGATTTTTTATTTTTTGCACAAAATAGCCACTCTCAGAAAATTCCCATGTATCCACATACCCGTTTAGACACGTCTACTTTTTTTTAAAAAATATCGGAACCATAACTTCAGCATTTTTAGGAGGTTAACATCAGAAGAGTTTTCCTATTTCGATTTTGTCAGTTTACATTCTACATGGTTTAGTACATCTCCCCCCCCCCCCCCCACAAGATACTCTTATCAGATTACATTTAATATGCATGAAAGGATTTGGAGCAGTAATAAGATATCATAGCAAAATAGTGTGGAAATAGTTTAGTGCTAATGTGCCCATACCTATCTACATACTCCTTTAAGAGCTCCTTAGCTTGAACCAATTTTGACAGCAGGTTGCGGTATACATCAAGGTCTCGATCTATACTTCTTTTGTTTATGTTTAAGGCTGCACAGAGCTGTTGAGCAACAACAAACATGGTGTCATTCCATATTCAGGAACCTACATACACATACATGCATGCAACATTTATGGTTCTTTCCTATACAACATATTTTATTTCTGCTGTTGGAGGGACAATATGGTAGATCCAAACCACCCACTGGATGGGGAACCCTCTATATTTGCCATGTGCCAAATCCTCCAATCTTATACCCATCTCCCATTGCTTTTTCCCTATGGATTTAAGCTCTTCAAAGTTTCACCTTTCGATTCAAAATTTACCCACAAAGGGCTTTTCTGTTAGACACCATACAAGAGTTTTAAGGATGAAGTCATGAACAGAGTGGCCACAGCAGGTATATAAAGACTCCAGATCTGCTACAAATAAAATTTGCACAACAGGCTATAAAACCCAATCAAGAGAAAAAATGTCAGTTTCTGGTACATCTGTTGACGGTATATGCATTGCTGACATATTTGCTTCTGTTCTTATTGAACTTCCTAGTCCATTGTGTAGTGTATACACCTTGTTTGTAGCACATCTAGAGTGGCATATGAGGCCCCCCTGAGCCCTCCAACTATCTTGCCATAAAAAATGCTCCTAGGCCATTTAGACTTATTCAATAAACCACATTACTATGAGGCCTGCTCCTCTTTATGTGCATGCACCCATCTGCTGTCTATGCACAAACAAGAGTCGATCAAATGCATGTTTGTTGCACCCCATGATGTGTGATACAAAGAACAAATGAAAGTCAGCAATATGACTAATACTGAAAATATTTAATATGCAGATCATGAAAGTTTAACAGTGGATATCACACTAAACAAAATGGAATTGCAAAACAGGATTCATGCAGTTGACCCCATATAGTTGGGAGTAAGGCTTAGATGATGATCATGATCATGAAACTTATATTTAGAAACATGCAGAAGAATAGATATAAATATAAAATTAAATGGGAGAAGTACTCAAGGGAGCTAATAGACTGCAGACTGTTATATGTAGGGAACTCATTCAAAGAGGATGCCCTACTATTTGATAGATATACCCAAGAGATTCTCTGGAATTAGACTTGACTGGGTGATCCTAACAATTTGACCTAATGCATTCACTAAACTAAACAAATATATGACATACAGTCAAAGAAAAAAAAATGTATCCAATAACTAGGATCATGGGCCAATTTCATTCACTGCAACAGTACAGTAGAGGCTAGGCCCTACATCCAACATGTTATTTTTAATAGAAAAGTGCTGACATTTTCCTTGTATGAGGCTAGGGTTTGTGACCACCTCCCCACCCCACCCCCCACACCCAAAAAGAAAAAGAAAAAAAAAAGCCAAAACCCTGGTTTTCCTTCATTTGCTAAAATTAGCGAAGAAAATTAGTGAAATCTGGAATAGAGTAATTCTAGTAATTTCTGACCTGGGAATTGGTGATGAAGGTTCTTGCAGAATCATCTGCATCATAACAAAAATCTGGGTCTCATACTCATCAACCAAAAAAAAGCAAGAAGAAATCTTGGTCTCAGTGGCTTCTTTTAACATCTCATTCTCATTGTAATTCTCGGAGGTATTTGTAGGGATTTCTTGTACCATAATTAAAGAAGGGGTACTAATTATACAGCATTCATTATTCTGCACATACATTTTGATATAAGCATTCTAAACAACAAAAACTTGTAAAACAAACATTGCCTAAATGCATATTTATGATTTTTTTTATAGGTGCATATTTACAATGATACTGGCAAAATTAACTCAAACATCACTGAGAATAGTTGTCTCAACCTTTTCTAAGACAGTTGGTTCTGTTGCATTAGCCAATTCCAGAAGACGAAATAGCCCTATGGCAAAGAAACGACTGTAGCTAAAACTCCCACTGTCTCCAGCTCGTTCTGAAACGTCTTTCAAAATCCCCTCAACTTCTCCTTCTCTAGATGCAAACTCAATTAGCAAACTGGCACTTTGAGTCCTGGCCCAATCTTCCAGCTTTTGTGCATCATTTCTGTATCATAAAATTAATTAATTAATTAATTAATTAAAGTTATGCAGGCTTCCCAAGGTCTCAAACAGATGCAATTTAACTTTCAAAGTATGGAGATGATCAAATCCATGATAATAATTGCAAGTGATTTAACTTTGGGTGATAATACAAGCAAGTAATTACAAGTCATTGCACCTTATTTTGAGAAAGCAAGTTTCAATTCAATACAGTATGTGCATATTTATGTGTTAATAAAGGAGAAACATGATACAAAAAGGAAGCCTTTGGAGTACCAGAATGATCAAACATCTAAGAGAATCATTATTACAAGGAAGAAACATGAAAGTGGAAGATATCCTCTAGTACAAAACAGACTAAATAACATAGGTGTTTGATTCCATTGTGTTTTTCCAAAAAACAGCATTGTGTTTTTTACAATTTTTGAGAAAGCATTTATGCATGGTGCTGTTAGGTTCTGTTACAAAACAGTGCCATGTAGGAGCCACATCAGCCACCATAACAGAAAATGCTTTGAGAAAAGAAAAAAACATCAAAAATGACATTTTCTGAGATGGGCCATTTTCTGCCATTTTTTGAGAAAACAGGTAACCAAACAGCACATACCAATGCATTTTGTTTTCATTTTCTCAAAATCTGAAGGGGCTCTGGTGCGGCACTGTTTTCTCAGAAAACAGCAATGGAACCAAATGCCACCCTAGATGTTTGGACTGTTTTTCTTTCATTTTTTTTCTATTTCCTAATTATTTTATGTTTTATGAGAAAAATTTTTATGTTACTTTTCTAGTTGCCAATTGACATAAATTAGAAAAAGAGAGCAAAGCCTATTCCATAAAGTAAGAAGCTGATCACTGTGTATGCCGATCATTCATCCTAGTGCCAAGGTCTGCGAATGAAATAGCATATCTTTCAAAAGAAATGAGTATCAAGAGTGAGCAAGTTTTGTGATATTACAGTCTTGCTATCATATTTCCATATTATTTAATTTTCAACTTTTTTCTTTTCTAGTGAATCCAGTTCACCCTTATAAAAAATATTTTCTGCAAATTATAAGAAATACATTTTTCAAACAATTTTTCCGGATGATATTATCTATTTTCTTTTAATTTTTCTTCTAACCATTCTACCTATAATGTACTTTACTCATAATTACATGTATTTTAGATTTTTATTTTCCTTCTTGTTCTTGGAAACCACATAATAGTCTAAACTTTCGAGCATTTGCAATTTATTTTCATTGTGTTGTTTCCTTTTCAATCACAATGGATTTGCAAATTTCGCAGTTTAAGACCCAAAAGATTAAACAAAACACAGATGAACGTTCATTTGTAGTTAACATAGCTGTCAAGGCGTACGCAACAAGGCGCCCTTGGAAGCTCACCTCACCTAATTGCCAAGCAGTTTTCTATAGCATGTTATAAAAAACTTTTATATTCTTAATTTTTTTCGCTTATAATTATAAAATAGATATTTTTAAACTAAAATATTCATTTTGTGTGTTTATATACTAATTTCTTTTTATTATTTTCTTATTTGTTAGGGTTGAATCAACACAAACATTGCTAAATGCTGTATTGAACCCTCAAAGACTTCAAAACCTGAACCAATAAGTAAGGAAGAACATAAAATGTTGTCCAATCAACACATTTTTTTCTTTTTCTTTACTAATTTTGTGTGTTCATATTCTAATTTCTTCTTTTTCTTCTTCCACCTTCTCTTTTCTTCTTTTCTTATAACAAAATTAGGGGTTGAGCCCCTATTTTTTTTAATTTTCTTTTCTTTCTTCTTTTTCTTCTCATGAATATGTTGGAATATGTTGATTTTCTATACTTTAACATGAAGTTTATACTTTTCTTATAAAAATTATGGATATTTATTAAGGAAATATGATTAAAAAAATCTATCGCCTAGGCGACTAGGCGACAAGGCGCCCCCCTATCACCTAACCTCGCCTTGGCGCCTTAAAAATTATGGTAGTTAAGTCACCCAGGTTTTTCTTCCAAGGTTCATGATTCACGTATTATATAATGAAGATTTACGCAAACTTTGGTGTCTAGAGGAGCTCTGTTTAATCTATTGCAGCACAAATTTTAATGATTGGTTGCACAGGATAGAAGTCATTAACAGAATCTTAAAATAGAAATTTTTCAAACCTCCATTTGCTGGAAAAATTTATATGTCGACTTTTCCCACTTAGTTTTTCTACAATGTCTTTATGCAACAGATAGGTCAAACTGTCCGCATATCCTGTAAAAGGATCTAGAAACAAAGCTATGAAGCCACCATTGTCCACACCCTAATAGCTTGGGATGGAGGTGATCAAACATGGATGTGGAATAACAAAATTCATACAATTTAAATACTCAATCCAATTGACTCACCAAAATGTTTCCTCCAAAGTTTGAGATAAAAATTCATATAATAATTATTGTTTTCCACTCCTAATAGTAACTACCTGAAGGAAGCACAGCTGCCAAAGCAATATTAGGTTTTAACAAAATCAATAAATAAACAAAAGATAAGGAAAAAATATCTGAAATACCTGTATTGTTCAGGATCCTCCTTCAATGCTTGGATATAAGCTCGGAAGATGGCTTCTCGATCTTCATCATTTGGATACCCTTCCATAAGCTTATCATACACAGTAACAAAACCAAGCGCAAAAACAGCATCATACTGGTATGTCCTCTTATATCTCATCAAATGTTGTTGGACAATCAGTTCCTGCAACACGGTGTTGTATATACTAGGGATAGGCCGCTTGTATGCCTTGAGGAAATTAGATTTTGTCTCACACACCGTGGGCACTTCTGCAACCACAGTAAGAAAATAAGTAGCTGGACACTTGAACCCCTTCCACGCACGCGCACACACACACACACAAAAGTTACAGAAGAAAGGACGTTTATCTCCATAAAGATTAATAGCATAGAGAAAAGAACAAAAAAAAATGAAATTTCAAATTCAATTATAAGTAACAGCTGTGATTCTGGTACCAGAAGCAAAATGGAATTAAAAATTGACTCCAGGAGAAATCAAACTTATAGATATCTTTCTTCCAGTACATTAATAATTACCATTCAGATGAATAAAGATAAAATCAAAGAGAAGTATAAAGATTTTTCAATATCTAATGCTCTTGCTAACTAGAAGAATTCTAAAAATCGCAATATCTAGAGGTACGAATCTTCTTGTATAGTTCTAGAAACAATTCTCCATATTTTTCCCTTTTTCTTACTATTCTTCCCTTTGAAATTTCAGAGGACTATTAGTTCTATGTTGAGCCTAGTTTCTCAAGCAAATAAATAAACGAACCGAAAAGAAAGCACTTTAGACAGGCAAAACCTGAAGAAATTCCACACCAATAAAGTCACTGTTTACATAGAAACCAAAATTCTTAATAGAGGGGGGGGAGAGAGAGAGAGAGAGAGAGAGAGCATATTCAAAAAGAAATGGAACATTAATTTACCTGTTACAGATGACATGCACTGAATAATTGCCATTCGAGAATTCAAATTCTGAGTTTTGGTACCAATTGAAACAGAAAAAATTTTCTTTCGAAAACGAAAGCCGTCAAAAGTGGAACTGAATGGTCGAGCCGAAGAAACCAAACGCTTCCTCCCTGACACTTGGCCTAATGCAGTAAATGACAAAGAAGAAATGGCCGCCATGAAACAAGATTTCTCAGCAAAGAATTTGGTAGGTAAAATTGAAACGAAGAAAATTTAGGGTTTTCAGAGGCGGGGATCCTCTGGCATCGTGAACGCTAAAATCCGCGAAAAAAATCGAATTTTGGCTTTCACTTTATTTTCGTCGTTTCTTTGTTTGAAAGTGGGACGGAGAGACTCTCTGCTCTCTAGTCTCTAACTCTCAACACAACAGTCAACACAGAGGAGGCCGGAGGCTTATCCCGTTTACGAGGTTTTGGTAATATTATCCAGAATCCAGTATAACACGTGTCACATCGTATGGAGATGACCTATCTCGTCATTTTTTTTCTTCCTCTTCCCTAATATTTGTGGTTGTTCCAACTTTTTTCTGTCTAAACTCTAAAATTTACGGGTAGTGTTGTTTGAGGATTTAAAATTTTCAAATGTACCATTTTACTACTTTAATTTAGGAAAAATTTCCGATTTTTGTCTCAAATTTTAAAATGTCGCAATTTAATGGCTAAACTTTTAAAACGTGATAATCCAATATCTACTTAGTTGTTAATCAGCCGTTGTGCCATTTAAAAAAAACACAAATGCCATTCAAGTGTTATTTAATTTTCTTTATCAATTATCTAAATGTTGACAAAAATTTAACCAGAAAAGTTGGGGTCATGTTTGAGTGGGCATTTCAGTGACTCCAATTTTCTTAAATAGAAGAGGCAAGGATCTAAAATTGTTAATTTTTTGTCAATGTTAAATGGTTGGTAAAGAAAATTAGATGACACTTGAAGGGCATTTGTGTCCTTTCAAATGCCACTTAACGGTTGGTTAATGGCTAATTAACAGTAGGTACTGGATTGTTATGTTTCGAAAGTTCGGGTACTAAATTGTCACATTTTAAAGTTTAGGGACCAAAGTAACACTAGGCCCAAAGTATAGGGTACTAATCGGGAATTTTCCCTTTAGGGGGGCGTTCTTTTTTTAGACTTTGAAAGGGGGAAAAGTTGGTCAATGGGATTTTGGTTCCCATTGACCAAGAATCCCATGTTCATTTTTCAAATTTATGTAGGTACCAAGGAATGTTTATTTTCCTGGATATCCATCTCCTAGGTGGGTAAATAACTTTTTCGCATAGGGGGATAGTTGCTAGCACTTGAATAATGCAAGAATGTCCCTTTTAATAATGAATTTTTATGGTTAAAATGGTCATTGCCTTATTTACTTGAAACAAAAGAACATGGGTAAATGCACTTACTCAAGTAAGTGTTTCCTAGGAAAAACTTACCCAGGTAAGTAACTTACCAAAAAGCGAACGAGGCCTTAAGTTAGAAGAAAGATAATAACATGGGTTTTATACATATTTTTGGAAATTAAATTAAGGCCCCTTTCACTTTTTGGTAAGTTATTTACTCCGTTACTTGGGTAAATGCAATTACCTAGGTAAGTCTTTCCTGGGAAACACTTACCCGGGTAAGTACATTTACCCATGTTCTTTTGTTTCCTAGGTAAGTAAGGCAATGACCATTTTAGCCATAAAAATCATCATTAAAATGAGCATTCTTGCCTCATTCAAGTGCTCACAACCTTCTCCCTATGTGAGGAAGTTATTTACCCACCTAGGAAATGAGTATATCACTTACTCCTAGGAAAATAAACTTTCCCTGACCCCCACATAAATCTAAAAAAAAAACATGAGATTCTTAGTCAATGGGAACTAAAATCTCATTGACCAACTTTTCCCTCTTTCAAAATCTAAAAAAAAAAGAACGCCCCCTAAGAGTTTTAGACACAAATGAGCAAGGCAAAATAAGCATCCAATAGTGAAACTATCCCCGATGAACAAATTGGGGTGAGCTTGCTTTACTGAGTTTTTGCCACCGGTTTGCACCCCAAACATAGTAGAAAATGAATACTAGAAAAAAAAATCAAAATATAGACATTTTATAATTTTATCCCTTACCATAACTTTAGTTTAAGTTGAACTTAAAGTCTAAACGTATTTTTTGAAAGTATAGGTACTAAAATGACACATTTGAAAGTTTAAACTCTAAAGTTACACCGTCGCTGAATTATAAGCTACTTATTTGAAATTTACCAAAATACAAATTCATTCAAAGGTGTTCATTGCTAATTCGGGAAGGAAAAGAAATTGTATATTTCTATTTCTTGGGAAGCATTTTATTTAGGAAAGGATTCATCTATGAACCAGAACGTGCTTGGAAATTCAAAATATACATGTCAAATGATTACACTTATACACGAAAGAAAAATGTCAAATTTGATTATTGATAAAATTGGTATTTGGAACCAATGCTCTTTCCTAAGAGGTTTTTTTTTTTTTTTCTCTTTGAGAAAACGGTATTGCATTGGCATTGTTTTCTCAAAAATATTTTTTTTTTCATTTTTTCTGTTTGGGACTGATGAGGGGTAATTTGGCACGACCTAATAAGTAAAGATCACGTGGACGCGATCTGCCCGTACAATAACAACTCAGCAAGGGGAGCCTAGTCAATAGTTTATGGAGTTTGGATCTTCTGCCTCCTTGGCATAAGGTCACCTCAGCGTTATGCCACTTCGGCGTAACACCACCTCGGCATAACGCCACTTCAACCTAAAGTCACCCCGATGCCTAATTATGTTCAGGGCCCAGGAACTGAAGTGACACGTAATCGATTCCAAAAGCTTCCTAGTAGACTCCGAACATCACGAGATCATCTCGCGTAACAGTAGGCCTTATCTTCTCCCCGCCCGGATCGGGCGGCGACGATAAACTTCATTGACTGGTACATTACTCCTCGACTAAAGCGGAAATAGATCTCATCCACTCAGGCCAAAACTCCTAGAACCGTTTCGGGAAATCCATGATAGCTCAACTATATAAAGGCATTGATCCCCCTAGGGTACAGGTATGCGCAATTATTTGCTCACTAGCACTCTAGCACTCAAGTATTCAACTCGCATCCACAATACAGTACTGACTTAGGCATCGGAGCGGCCTCGCCGGGTTAGCCACCCCGGGTTCTCTGATCCTTTATTTTGCAGCTTGGTCCCCCTTGCCACGTGACTAGGGTCCAGGTCATCTTCCAACTAGGAGTATCCAGATCACGCACGATCATTTGGCGCCGTCTGTGGGAATACGGTCGAAAAGTCATCCCAATCCTATTTACAGTACCTCAATGGCATCAAGCAACCACAACGGAAAGAATAACATGAACGTTACTAGGGGCAAGATAATCGCTCCCTAAGGATCCTCGGTGACTATCGACCAGTTCACCATTCCTCTGACCACCTCTGGGGTCCCATCATTATCTGTGCCGCACACTGCCCAACAAGTGAGTGCCCCGCTCCCCCAGGTGAACTCCATGTTCTCGAAGCCTACCGTGATTCCCCTTGGGATCAGGCACTCCTAGTTCAACGACCTCGTCCTGAGCGTTTGAACAATGTAGATCCAAATGGAGTAGATCCATCAGATCCAATAGTTTCAGCAGTATTATTTTTATCAACAATGCCAACAACAGTTCCCACCATTGCAATCAAGCCAGCCGGCAAACAATCAACACCAGGCTCACCAGAACGTTCACCAGTCTCCCCCCCACGGGGAAAAACTTCACAGGTACCGGTCCCTCCCTTGGGACGGACCCCACCGTGGGGTACAGTAGGTGACCGACATACTCCCCTAGCTTCTCGGAGAGAGAACTCAAGGGATGGGCCCGAACCTAGCTAGCCCGAGAGGCGTAGCCAGCAAATTTCTCATGAAGATTGTCAACTTGGGGCTTGAGGCACGGGCTCGAGAAGAGACCCCTTGGTTCCGTGCAGTAACTAACACCGAGCGCATGGCGAAAAGGAAGTGGTGAGGAGAATCTCTGAACCACCTCGCCCTACTATTCGGAGTAAGATCGAAGCACCTGACAACACAGAGGCCGGTAGTATAAATGTTGCTCCACCAAAGAAGCAGCAGCGATGACGTCGCAAGACTCACCGTTCATCAGCAAGGAACGATCCACTAGCGAAGCCTAGCCATCCAGCAGATCAAGGTCGAGAAAGAGAGGAGGTGAGCTTGGTGGCCACAAGAACAACACCTGCTCTTTTGAGCCGGCCTTACCCCTTATCACCCGAGCTCCTAGCAGTCCCGATGTTGAAATATTTCAAGGTGCCGCCTCTAGACAAGTACAATGGGTCCTTTGATCCCAATGATAACGTAGACACATTCCAGTCCTAGATGCATCTCACCGGGGCCGAGAAGGCTTGTATGTGCGTGGCTTTCTCCACCACATTCAGAGGAGTAGTTCGGACCTAGTACAGAAACATCGCACCGGGTTCTATCAAAAGCTGGGTGTAGTTCGCAGATATGTTTATGGCTCACTTCATCACTAGTAAGAAGTGTCCGAAGTCACAGGAGAGCCTTCTGAACGTGGTGCAGAGGGAAAGAGAGCCGATTTGGAGCTACATCAAGCATTTCAATGAGACATGCCTGTAGATACCGGACCTTGACCTAGCAGTACGTCTCACCGCATCATGCAAAGGAATCACCCACAAAGAGTTCAATTGGCACGTCGTTGCCAACAAGCCAAAGAACATCACCGAGTTCCTCAAGTTGGCTGATCAGTTTATCAGCACTGAATAAGATATAAACCAGAAAACAAACAACCAGCCAGGAGAAAAGAGGAAGAGAAAGGAAGAAGGAATGAGCAACAAGAAAAGGAAAAAAAGCAAGTCCCCGAAGCGAAGAAGTAAGTCCCCGAGCTCGAGGAGTAAGTCCCCCTCACGAAGTTATATGTCGGGTCAGCATTCCAAGACCCTGCTAGTGGAGAGAACGAACTATACTCCCTTGAACGCGAAGCGAGGAGAGATCCTAATGGCCATCAAAGACTCATCTATCGTCAAATGGCCACCCAGGCTTCATGGAGACTCGACGACCAGGAACTCGAATGTCTATTGTCACTTTAATCAGGACCATGACAGCACAAAAAATTGTAGAAACCTCCGCAATGAGATTGAAGAGCTAATCCGCCGTGGGTACTTGAAGAAGTACATTTTGCGTGAAGAAAAAGAACAGAAGAGCCAATAGGGAGATAAAAAAAAAGACGCCCCAGAGAGCAGTAAACAGAACGAGCAGCCACCTCGCCCGCTGCCGAAAAAAAGACCGATTCACTAGGTGATTAATATGATCACCGGAGGATCTATTGTAGCGGGGTGCACCCTAACAGCCAGGAAAACGTTAGTCCAAGAGCTGAAGCATGAAGTAGAGAACCCACCCAAGCGACCTCGGATCAAAGAACCAATCTACTTTACCGAGGACGATGCCTGTGGGATTCAGTATCCTCATGACAATGCCTTGGTCGTGAAGATGATCATCAATAACTTTGAAATAAAGCGGATCTTGGTGGACTCAGGCAATTCAGCCAATATCCTCTTCAAAGGAACCTTTGACAATTTGCAACTACAGCAAAGCGATCTAAAACCTGCAGATGCCCCACTAGTAGGGTTCAACGGAGAAGAAGTCAGGCCTATAGGTCGTGTTACAATACCAGTGGAGGCGGGCACGTGGCCAAATATTGTTCATTTCGAGCACACATTCTTGGTGGTCACGACTCACGCAATCATAGGACAGGCCATTACACACGTTCTATGCGTAATAGTGTCAACTTACTATCTTGCGATGAAGTTCCCAATGGATTACGGAGTGGGGGTAGTGTGAGGCGACCAGCTCATGTCTCGGAGGTGTTATGTGGCTTCCCTCAAAGGAAAGGCAAAATTGGCAGAAGATGTCGAACTGGAGAAACCAACGGACTATAGTGAGGAGCGAGCTTCCCCGATGGAACAGACGGTTCACGAACTAGTGTTTGAGACCGAATCGATCAGGACTCTCCAGATCGGTGCACTAGTAAGCGAACCTTTCTAAACACAGCTAGTAAGTTTTTTACTTAACAATTTAGATGTTTTCACCTGGTCTACGACAGAAATGCTCGGAATTGACCCTAGTGTCATAACTCACAAACTTAATGTGGAACCTCTAGTTAGGCCAGTCAAACAAAGAAAACACAACCTCGCCCCGGAGCGGTGGAGGGTAGTTGATGAGGAGGTCGGGAAGCTCCTCGCCACATACTTCATCAGGGAGGTCCACTACCCGAGCTGGGTCACAAACCCAGTGCTCGTGAAGAAAGCCAATGGCAAGTGGCGCATGTGCATCGATTACACCGACTTGAACAGAGCCTACCCAAAGGATTGCTTCCCCCTATCGAGAATTGACCGCCTAGTAGACGCGACCTCAGGGCATGAGTTGCTGAGTTTCATGGATACCTACTACGACTATAATCAAATTAGGATGGACATAGCTGACCAAGTCAAAACTGCTTTTGTAACCGAGCTTGGGCTATACTGTTATAAAGTTATGCCCTTTGGTTCGAAAAACGCTAGAGCAACTTTCTAGCAACTTGTAAACAAAATTTTTGAACCTTTGATTGGCAATAAAGTAGAGTGTTATGTTGACGACATGGTTGTGAAGACCCAGTTTTCTAGATCTTTAATTAACGATTTAGACGCTGTTTTTCAAATTTTAAGAAGATATAATATGAAGTTAAATCCGAATAAGTGTGTCTTCGGAGTCACTTCGGGTAAATTTTTAGGCTACATAGTCAACCGACGTGGTATCAAGGCCAACCCAAAAAAAATAAAAGAAATCATAGATATGAGACCACTCCAGAAAATAAAAGAAGTCTAGAGGCTGACTGGCCAGATAGCAACCCTAAGCTGTTTCATGTCTAAGTCGGCGGGTCGGTGCCTCCTTTTCTTTAAGGCAATCAAAATGAATGAGACTTTTGAATGGACCGAAGAGTGTCAGTTCTTATTTGACGAGCTGAAAAGGTATCTAAGTACAACCCCAGTTTTAACCCGACTTGAGGAAGGAGATGTATTGAAGTTGAAGTTATACCTCTCCGCGAGTGACGAATTAGTCAACTTGGTACTAATTAGAGAGGTAGACCGGGTCCAACGACTCGTCTACTATGTAAGTAAGGTGCTACAGAATGTAGAGACTAGATAGCCCGACATCGAACTACTAGCGTACGCGCTAGTAGTAGCAACTCAGAAATTACACCCATACTTCCAAGCCTATACCATCGTCGTCTTTACGGATAGACCTCTGAGGCACATCCCACATAAGCCCGAAGTGTTTGGGAGATTGACGAAGTGGTCCATCGAGCTTAGCAAGTACGACATCCGGTTCGAGCCACGACTGGCAATTAAAGCCCAAGTCTTGGTGGACTTCGTAGCAGAATGCATGTTCAACACACTGGCCCTTGAACTAATTGATCCCGCTCGCACGACGGAGGCATCAACCAGTGCAGCACCGGTCCTAGTCAAAGTAGTACTGACCTGGGACGAAGAGCCTGGATCCTCCATGTCGATGGCTCGTCCAACCAGGGAGGAAGCGATGTAGGACTAATACTGTACGGCCCAAGTGAGGTGAAGCTGGAGTATGCTCTCTGGTTTAGATTCGGGGCATCGAACAACGATGCGGAGTATAAGGCATTAATTGTCGGGCTCAACTTAGCAAAGGAAATGGGAATGAAGCACCTCATCATCTGCAGCGACTCTCAAGTGGTGGTTAACCAAGTCAATGGTGACTATGAAGCTCGTGACGCAACTATGGCATCCTACTTAACCAAAGTCAGAGAGATTCTACCCGGCTTCAGCTCTTGCTTCATCAGGCAAATTCTGAGGTCCGAAAACACTAAGGCCGATGCTTTATCACAACTAGCAAGCATGAGCGACAACACCATGCGGACTATATACATAGAGGACCTACCTCAGCCTAGCATTCTTAAGGGGGTAGAAGAGGTCGTTCCCATGTCGCAAGTGGAACCAAGCTAGATCGACCCGCTCGTTGATTATCTGCTCCACGGGACCCTACTTACAGAATGCAATGAATTTCGGAGGATAGAGCGTCAATCAGCCAAGTACATCCTCATAGACGGACGACTGTATAGGAGATCCTTCATGCTCCCCACCTACGTTGCATGCGATCCACAGAAGCTGAGCCCGTACTTTGTAATATCCATGAAGGTTTTTGCGAAGGACACTTGGGGGGTAGGGCCCTTGTCCAAAAGGCATTAAGGCAGGGCTACTACTGGCCCACAATGAAAGCGGACATACTTGAACTCGTCAAGAAATGCGATAAATATCAGAGGCATGCCAACATCCTCCATCAACCTGCTGTCAATTTGAAGTATCTCACTAGCTTGTGGCCCTTCGCGTAGTGGGGAATCGACATTCTCGGTCCTTTTCCATCGGCAACTGGGCAGAGAAAGTTTTTGGTCGTGGCAATACACTACTTTACGAAGTGGGTGGAAGTCGAACTGTTAGTAAGCATTACAGCCTAAAACGTGCAAAATTTCTTTTGGAAAAACATCGTGTGTCGTTTCAGACTGCCCAAAGTCTTGATTTCAGATAACGGGAAGCAATTTGAAGACATCAAATTCTAGAACTAGTGCGCTGAGATGGGGATTCAGTAGAACTTCACTTCGGTAGCACATCCGCAAGCAAACGGGCAGGCAGAAGTAACAAACAGGGCCATCCTCTGCGGACTGAAAGCTCACCTTGCGCGAGCTAAAGGTTGTGGGTGGATGATCTGTCTAGCGTTCTTTGGGCCTACCAGACTACCATCAAGATCACGACGGGTGAGACCCCCTTCAACCTCACATATAGTACAGAGGTAGTGATCTCGACAAAGATCGAAGTACCCACATTGCGACTAGGGGCTTACGACGAGGAAGCGAACAATGACGAGCTCCGTACCAACCTGGATCTGATTGAGGAGGTGCGAAACCTAGCCTAGATCTGGACTGCAACATACCGGTAGAGAGTAGCTCGGTACTATAATGCCCGAGTCAAGAAGCGACAGTTTCGTGTCGGTGATCTAGTCCTCCGGAAAGTTATGGTACCTGTGCCCGACGTGGGTAAGCTCGGACCGAACTGGGAAGGTTCATACCATATAAGATGGGTGTATGGGGAAGGCACACATGAGATCGAGACTTTGGAAGAGAAGCGGGTACCTTGACCCTGGAACATCGACAACCTAAGAAGGTACTACGTACGAGTCCACAGCTCCAAGTATAAATTACTTATGAGACCACCGAACCGGTCAAAAAGACGACGAGTTGGAGAGAGGATTGTGAGTCACTCCCAAAAGCCTAAGGGCTATGGTGTCAAGTTGACAAGAGACCTCGGCATGATAGAAGTCCTATTCGCCTCCTCGACATAGGTAGCTTAAGACTCAGTCGCTTCTTCGGTACAGGATCATTAAAACCTAATCGCTTTGGCATGGGCAAGGCAAAGTAACCCAGGCACAAACAGGTCAGGCGTGTACCCTACAGTGTATGTTCACCTTGGCGTACAATGGCGATCAGATTATTCCTATCTATATCGAGCTCGCCAGCTCAAGAGTAATCTACACTTAGAAAAATTTGCTCCTACTTGGTTTAGCTGGCTATCTCACCAACTTGGGAGTAATCTACACTTAGAAAAATTTTTTGCACGCAAAGAGTTTTGCAAAATACTTGTATTCCATTGATAAAGAACTTTGAGTACATAGTAAAAAAAATTAAAAAAAAAAATTACAACTGTCTAGCCGAGCTTGGTGGCTTGAAACATCAAATATTACAAAAGGGGGTCTAAGAAAAGAGGCATCAATCAGTTCGGGGCTCCTCATCCTTAATGGAGACTTCAACAGGAGGATCTGTCTCCATACGGTCCTCGGCGGCACCAACCTCCTCTCCCTCGTCATCAAGTAGGTCGTCGTCGCTCTCTGCCTGGAAGTCAGGATCCTTGGCGGCTTCAATGGCCATCTCTTTGGTGATCTTAGACGTGGTGATGGCACTGAGGTCGAGGTGGGGAAATTCACGCCGGGTCAACCACCTATTGAGCTTAAACTCCTTGCGGTAGTCCGCTGTCCCAGCCTCGACCAATCTTTCTCGAAGCTCCGCCGAAGACTTATACTCCTCGACTACCTTGACCTTGGCCTCCTCCATCGCCTGAAGCAAGATTTCAGTCTGTTCCTTCATGTGAGCCTCAAGGTTTTCGATCTCCCCCTTCAGTGCCACCTTGTGCTCCTCGAGCTCCCTCTTCTCCGACATCAATAGAATCAACACCTCCTTCTTAGCTCGCGCGTCATTTTTCAGCTGATTGATCTCGTTGCGAGTTAAGTTGAGTTCAGAGTGGGTACTCCGGGAAGACTCATTGGCTTCGAGAGATCGTTTTAAGTTCACCTCAGACTGATAGGCCAAGGCATGGATAGAGGAGTTCACCTGCCAAAAGAAGAAAACAAGCATCAGTATGCAGAAAAATCTAAGTATAAGGAAACTTGAAGGCTAAGTCTAAGTACATACCACCATACAATGCGTGGCCGCTCGGGTTCCGAGCTGAGCAATTGGCAAGTCAGCCCAATGAGCCACCTCGACGAACACTGTGTCCTTGCTCTTGAGAAGGCCGAACTTTGGAGTCAAAATGCTTCGGACTGAAGTGTCACTGCTAGAAGAGGTGGCGGTCATTGGAACGGG
Source organism: Nelumbo nucifera (assembly GCF_055504915.1). Lineage (NCBI taxonomy): Eukaryota > Viridiplantae > Streptophyta > Magnoliopsida > Proteales > Nelumbonaceae > Nelumbo > Nelumbo nucifera. The sequence continues at coordinate 137,747,038 of NC_142649.1, read as the reverse complement.
CTCTGAAGATGTGGTCTCCTCGGGAATGCGGGGTGGAGTGGCCTTGTCCAGATCCTCCTCTACCAAATCAATTATAGGAGGTTGTTCGGCGACTAGGGGGGGTGCTCAGGCGCAGAGGCAACAACCACAGTGGTGGTAGTCTCAGTATGGAGGTGAGCCTTTTTGGAGGCCCTCTTCTTCTTCTTCTTCCCCTTTTACATGCTCCCGAAGAGCTCATCGACAAGGATGTCATCCATGGCAACTGCGGCAAGTAGTGAACTAAGTCAGATACAACATCAAAGTAAAACAAACGGAAGAAAAGGTACAATAGGTAGCAACCTATCAGGAGGGCTTACGTCGGCTTGTACGAGTTTCTCCTCGGTCACGAAGTTTTCAAACTTCAGGTTGAGCTGCATCGAAGATCGGACCTCCTCCCCTGTCTTTGGGTCTAGTCTGACGTTGGGGTCCTGGATGGCTGCCCTCCAGTAAGTTGGGAAAGGCCACCCATCGGTGTTGCGGACGACAAAGTAGTGTCTCTTCCAGGCCGGGACCTTGTTAGGTACCTCGTGCAACAGCTTGTACCCGGGGCGAGGAGACAAGTAGTGACTTCGCCTGTGCTCGGGTAAAACACATGACGAGTTCTTCTTGATAGAAAGGATCAAAGAGAAGATGTCGAGGTCTAAGGGATGGTTGTAATCATGGAAAAGGGAGATGGTGCCTACGATGTTACAAATGGAGTTCGGGTGTAGTTGGTTTATGGCAATGTCAAAGAATTTAACTACTTCAACTATAAAAGGGTGGAGGAAGTCAAAGACCAGCTATGAGCTGCTCCTCGAAGACCACGATCTCGTTGTGACCATGATCCCAAGGAAAGTTGCCTAAGGGAATGCTATATATGAAGTCGTTGGGGAGTCTGTATCGAGCTACTAAGGATAGGAACCTATCCGCTGTCATTATTGACGGGCCGAAGCTGTCTGGCAGACGACCTCCGTGCGAAGTGGAGGATGATTTTCTAGAAGCTTCTTGCTCTTGTTGAGGTGAATCCGCCTCGGACAGATTAAGGTCCACATCCTATGCCAAGGTGCCCACCTCGAAAGGATAAGGCTCTGCGGTTTGTACCGAGGTGCCCACCTTGGCCCCTACGGACTCGCCGCTCCCATCTGGGAGACTATCTAAGCTAAGGCTAGACATGCTAACGGAAAGGACAATGGAACCAAAAAGCAAAGGGAGACGGACTCACCAAAAGAAGACCGAAAAGAGTGAGACGACCTCGGACCCAGAAATAGTTGACACCGAACTGGGATACTTGAATGCGACCTCAAGAATTTGGATTCGCAGATTTGTCAAGAAGACAATGGACCCTTTGGCCCCTATTTATAACCAGTATATCTGGGAATCAATGGTCAAGATCATTACGATCCAACGGCTCCTAAGAAAACCGGTTGCACACTTTCCAAGGTTCAAATCAGTTTAGCGCATGTTTTGACGTCCACGAAAACTATAATCAGCTTGACGTCCATGCATACCTGATACGTGATCTGGGTCACTTCCTGGTTGAGCCAAACGGTCGAACAGGTCTGACCAACGATTTGCCCTCCACATCACCTATACTTCATGCCAAATCCACCTAGGCTCGTCATGAACTCCCTGCGCCAGGTCAGGATCCCTGGCACGAGGAGTGGGGGGCAATTGATGAGGGGTAATTTGGCGTGACCTAGTAAGTAAAAGTCACGTGGACGCAATCTGCTCGTAGAATGACAACCCAACAAGGGGAGCCTAGTCAGCAGTGTATGGAGTTCGGATCTTTCGCCACCTTGGCATAAGGTCACCTTGGCATTATGCCACTTCGGTGTAACACCACCTCAGCATAAGGTTACCTCAGCATTATGCCACTTTGGCCTAAAGTCACCCCGGTGCTTAATCAGGTTCGGGGCCCAGGAACTAAAGTGACACGTAATTGATTCCAGAAGCTTCCGAGCAGACTTCGAACATCATGGGATCATCCCGCGTAACGACAGGCCTTATCCTCTCCCCACCCGGATCGGGCAACGACAATAAACTTCATTGATTGGTACATTACTCCCCGGCTAAAGTGGAAACGGATCTCATCCACTCGGGCCATAGATCCTGGAACCGTTTTGGGAAATCCATGATAACTTAGTTATATAAGGGTATCGATCCCCCCAGGGTAGAGGTACGTGCGATTATTTGCTTACTAGCACTCTAGCATTCAAGTATTCAACTTGCTTCCACAATACAGTACTAACTTAGGCATCGGAGCGGCCTTGCTAGGTTAGCCACCCTAGGTTCTCTGATCCTTTATTTTGCAGCTTGGTCCAGCTCGCCACATGACTAGGGTCCAGGTCTTCTTCTAGCTAGGAGTATCCAGATCATGCACAATCAGGGACCATTGTTGTTGCTGCCACATAAGCGTTTTTCAATCCCATATTAGTATATTGTTGCTAGAAGCATTAAAAAAAAAAGAAAAAAGAGAAAACACAACACCTAATTTCCTAGGCATAGTTTGAGAAGTTTTTTAGAAAAACACAAAACCAAACATCAGGTGTTTTTAGAAAAAAAAAAAAGATTGTAGACGTAGCATTTATGTGGTGCCACTTTTTGAAGAAATGGCATCGGTTCCAAACAATGGCAAAGATGATTCTCTAAGATGCTTGACTAATTCCAGATTGGGTAATCAGATTAGTTTTTCAGGATGCATCTTTGTTCTTGTTGCTTGATCAATTTTTACTGTTTGTTATTCAATTGAATCAATTAAGGAACTCTTCAAGTCACTTGGTTGGTTCACCATCAATTAATTCATTAATCATGAATTGCAAAAAACAAAACCAACCATGTTGGAGAATGCCCCCTAAAAAAATCCTCCAAGGAATGCAAATATTTCATTTATGTCTTTTCATGAGTCACATTATTAGACCTAGGTTCAGGTTTGGGCCAAACCTATTAGAATTTTGACAAAAGTCAAGCCTGAGCCCGGCCCATAAACAGGTCTAGTCATTATATTTTGACTGAGTTAAAAAAAGATTTAGCAAAACCAATTATAAAGGACAGGGGGGATGAAGAACAATGAAACGAAGGAGCAGCAAGAAAATAGTCTTCTTTGTAATTCAAACTTAGGAAGAGAAGTAGAGTAAAAGGGAGGTGCAAGGTCTTGTTTTCAGTTAAGAGAAGTGTTGGACTTAATGGCTTATATAGCTCTCTATGATTTAGCCTACGCGTGTAGGACAAACTATGGCCATTAGATATAGCTACACACCAATGGACTAATTGTTTATTTTGTGTACTATGTGACATACAATATCACTTTTAACTTATTATATTTGTATTTGTTTAGCAGACATACTCACTTCACATGTACATAATTGTGGGGTCAAGTCAATCCAATGGCTATGAAGATTAGGAGTAGATGACATGACAAAGAGTAGTTGAGAAAAAAAAGGCTTTGAGCCCCACTCTATAAGACACTAGCATCATCCTATTGGAGTCTAGTTGAAGTGAGCGGGAGAGTAGATCAATTCCTCACATACGGCGCCTCACATCGACTTCATAGGCATATCTCACCATGCATTGGGAACATCTCTCATACTTATGTGTGATTATTTACGAGATATGTTCCCAATGCATGGTGGGATGTTCCTGTAAGGTCATTGTGAGGCGCCCTATGTGAGGAGCAGATCCCAATTCAATGATAAGTGGTAGATGTTGAGACCCAAGATGGAAACACTGCTACTATCTTTCTTAGAAAAGTCCCAACTTACAGATTTTTTCATCAGTTATAAATAGAGGATATGTGAAATAATTATCAATTATAAAAGAAAGAAATCTATTGTAACCCACTCTTTTGGTGCTTTGCAGGCTGTTGAAAGATTTAGGGTCCAATATCCTAAACCAACACGTGCCTTGAACCTAGACATTCGTCTTGTATTAGTTTCTTTTTGTTGTTTTTCAAAGGGAATAGAGTTAGTACCTAGGGTAAATAGGTCGAAAGATTGAGCATTTTTCATCTCCCATCACTTCCTCTTTGCTTCATTTCCCAAACCCATTATTCAGCAAGAAGCCATCAACACATTGTTTTCTCTTGGCTTTACTTCCCAAACCCAACATTGAATTAGAATATATCAAACAATAAACAATATTTAGAAGATCCAAAGGAAATAAACTCATCCTTCTCATTATCTCTAATAGCTCTTATCCATGAATCCAAACAATGAAATTGAAGAAGCTGAAATGAAATCCAAAACTAGGAGGTAATTCAGTGATTCATCCAAGTGGGCCGAAAGAACAACCTTTCAAAGGAACTAATCCCCTATTCCTTGCAATCCCTTTGTTAGAGCTCGCATTGTCTGTCCATGGGGGACAGAAAATTTTCTATCCCCGCCAATATAATTTAAACACGCCATGCAATTAAAATTAATGGAGTGTAGATTGTTTAACTGCAGTTTAGACTCCAAACCCACTTCAATTTCCCTCTCCCTCTCTTTGTTCACCGCTCTTGTCACAAATGATGTAAGTTAGGTAAAGAATCAGGCTAAAGTCATTCGCTCTACTACCAAACCTTTCCACTCTACCCATCTCATGACCCCTAGTGCAGAATATCCTTCCAAAACCTCTCCAAACCATATGAGACCTCATCAGCTTACATCTAATTGCATCTTCTTGCATCATTTCATGATTTTCTTCTTCTCTTGTTTTAAGACCCATGATCTCATATTTTCTTTTCGCCCAAAATTTAGTATGGGTTAGTACAACAAACAGAATGGTTCTAATTCTTTCACTGCATCTTCAGCCACATTGGCAGTTTATGAAGAAGTTGAGAATGACAGAACCACTTGGAGACAGACAGCTAGCTCAATTTCTTACCCTGAAACAAGAGATCCAAGATTTCTTATGGAGACTTTCGGAGAGATCATGGCTGTACAGAAGCTTTCCAAAGGGACTCATGATAGAACACAGATATTGAACGAAAAGATAACTCCCTCGCTGTATGTTTATGAGCGAAATCTAGATGATATAAATAATGGAAGTAATTTGAGTTTAAGTACAATATGTAAGTGACTACACAGGTCAACCAAAATACAGAAAACAAGATAAGATGATAAGCTGATAACAATTAAAGTTGTTAGCACACACTATCACGAAGGTGACGTGGTTGCATCCTTAACATCCCCCGTTGGGGAGACCACGTTCAGCTTGCCACGAAGAAGGGTGGACCGTGCTGAGGATAGAGGCTTCATCATACCATCTATGAGTTGATCCTTGGAGGAGATGAAACGCACACTCAAAAGATGTTTAGAGATTAAGTCTCAAACAAAATGAATGTTTATTTCAATGTGCTTGCTGAAGGGATTAGAGATCCATCATATGGATGGCCGAACCTTGCAGGTAGGTTGGGAGAAATTTCAAAAATTTCCTCTCCCCTCATCTAGGAATCACATTCACTGTTTTAGAAAACCTGCATTTTCAATGATCAATCTTGAACCACAAACCAAACCAAATTTGAAACCAGAAACAGGAGAAGGATATACCTGATACGGAGAAGCAGTATCTCCCAATGGAGGTGTTCACTCCCAATGAAGGAACCAAAAACTGCTCCCACTGAAGATGGTGCAGTGTAGGATGGAGCAGAATCAACAATGATCGTCCAACGAATCGAATCCTTCACAAGAATTCGTTGGAGGCTGTGAGCACAACTTCAGATCAGCCTTTCTCCAAAGATTGATATCAAAATCCAATCTTGATCGTTCCTACTAGAAAGAGAGGAGATCGAACTAGCAGTAATGGCGGCGGTAGAAAGGAGGCAGCAAGGAGAAAACAGCTCAGCCTCACTGGGTGCTGTGATCTATCTCTGATTTGAATGCGATGATCTTCTAAAGCTGCCACCCCCTTGTCCTTTTATAACCTTAAAGGGATCAGCTCCTAATCCCATTAGGAGTTGTTGATCCAAATCATATTTGGATCTGAATTCCCTTTAAGAAATAAGGATAGACCCTTATCTTATCTACAGATTAGATCATCCATCTCCTAATCTTATCAAGAGGTTTCCAGATCTGAATCTGCATTCAGATTTGGACTCTCTGAGTGGATATGGTAAGACCCTATCCTATCTGCTAATTTAATCTCAGATTCGCCCCTTTCTTTAACTGATCAAATCAGCCCAGTTCGAAATGGGCTTTAGGCCCAATAAGAATATGTTCTCACTTAGCCTTCCAAATTGCTGCCCAATTGGGCTTCCTTGTATGACGTAGGACCTAAACATTGATCTACACATCAACCACAAGGGTTCGGCCCAGCCTTTGTTACAAGGCCTAGCCGAATTCACTGGAAAGCCCAGTGAACCCCTTGAGCCCATCACATGGACTCTATGGGCCCAACACTTACACTAAGTGGTCCCTGGGCCAAGCCACCTTGTAACACACAGGGACTGTGGGCAGATGCAAGATTAGCCCATCAGGTATTACCCTCAATGGTCTTACACTTAACCTCTCAACTCATAATGATCATACATTGCCCGACAAGAGAGGACCTCTCCCTCGACTGCAAAGAACATCGCTGCACTCTCTGCTCACATGGATCCCGGGAATTAAAACCTTTTTGCAAACAATTTGAAACCATAATATATATATATATATATATATATATATATATATATATATATATATATAAAATATATTTTGCAAAACAATTTTCAATGATTGAAATCGGTTGCCGACAGTCTTGGTTTTCAACAGAGAGAGTGCATCCTCGATCATTACCTTTGTCCGACAAATGGGCTGATCCTGTCACTATGATCACCCACTCAGATGAATTCTCAGACTGTCCCAACATACCCAGGTTTTGACCCCCTCTAAGGATCTCACTGATTGGCATATCAAAGACAACCCAATCCGATATCTAGTACAATATCATAATCGAGTTTAGGGGTCAGGTATAACTTTACAGTTTTGCCTACTAATCTCCAATGGTTCGTAGTGGGAGCAGCCCTGAACTGACAAACCTTGCTTAAAGAATAGGCAATGTTGGAGTATGTAAATAAGTGCACCCACAGTACTTCTATATTCTGTGGGGTCTGGGATCACCCAGGTGCTTGGATAAAGGTGAGGAGGTACAGATCGGGGTAGGGGCTGGTTTATATCCTGAAGATGCAATTTCTGAAGTAGGTCAACAATGTAACATTGTTGGGTGAGGAAGATTCCAGATGGAAGGCGGATTGCTTCAACCCCAAAAAAGAACAAGCGTGATGTTGTCCATGTAAATAAGTAGCTAATCATTGGACCCCGTAGGGATGATGTCGTCCATGTAAATAAGTAAAAACAAGCATGCAGCGCTAGTCTGAATAAGGAAGAATCACACTTGGAACAAGAGAAAACATCTTGAAGGAGGAATGGGCTCAGTTTATGATACCAGGCCCATGGGACATGCTTGAGTCCATATAAAAGACTTTCTTAACAAGCATATGTGATGTGCATATTTGGGATCAGAAAACCCTGGTGGCTGGCACATATAGATGGTCTCATGTAGGTCCCCATGGAGAAAGGTGTTTTGGATGTCCAATTGCCTAATAGACCAATGGTTGGAAACGATAAGGGATAAGATAATCCGAATAGTGATAGATTTGACCACTGGACTGAAAGTCTCAGTATAGTCTACCCCCTCTTGTTGAGTGAAGCCCTTGACAATAAGATGGGATTTGTAGCGATGTATGTTGCCATCAGGGTTTTGTTTAAGACGAAAAACCCATTTACAACCCATTAAGTTGCATGAGGGGGTGGGGGAACAAGAATCCAAGTTTTGTTGCAAAGGAGCGCTTGGAATTCGTCATTCATCGCAGCCATCCATTTGGGATATGATAGTGCTTTAGAGAGAGAGGTAGGCTCAGAGAGAAGATCAGGTAAAGGATGTTTAATAGTGTGATAGATCTGTTTGGGCTTGAAGATGCCTGCTTTAGACCGTGTAATCATAGGATGGGAGGGCCAAATGGTTGTTGGTTGTTCTAAATCCAAAGAGGTGAACTGCGATGTAGGTGTATGTAGTTGTTGGGTGGGCCTGGTTGATGGAGTGTTATGTGGTTCAACAACATGAGTGGACTCAAGAGGTGGGCCTGTAGTATTGCATGGTGGTGTTGAATCAATTGTGGGCTCCGGTGGTGCTGAAGTAGTATTGCATGGTGGCAACGAAGAGTTGGAAAGGAGATGTTGGGCCTGATGTCACAAGAAAAGGGAAAAATTGCCTCATTGAAAATCACATGATGGGATAAATATGTGCGGCCAGTGGGTACATGGTAACATTTGTAGCCGTTGTGAGAGGAGTTATATCCAAGGAAGACGCATGCCTTAGAACGATATGCAAATTTGTGATTGTTGTAATGCCGTAAGCACGTCACACCCGAATACTTTAAGAGAAGAAAGGTTGAGTCTTTTGTCGAAAGGTAAATTCCCACGAAGATTTATAGCCAAATACAGGTGAAGGAAACTGATTACGCAAATGAACTACTGTTTCAAAGGCATCACACCAGAATTGTTGAGGTACCGATGCATGAGCCAGTAAAGTGAGGTCCGTGTCAACAATAGTACGGTGTCGACGTTCCACTGTCCCATTCTATTCAGATAAAGAATACCATGGCACTCAACATAGGATTTGAGCATGAAAAATTCTCCTCCATTATCAGACTAAAAAGACTTTATTGGAAATCCTAGTAATTTTCCACCATACATTTGAAATTAATGAACTTGGAAAGAGCCTCAAATTTTGAATGTAAGGGATAAATCCAGATGAATTTGCTGTAATTATCAACGATCTTGAGTAGAAGCAATAGGGGTGGGGCCCATAAATCACCAAATACTAGTTCCACAGGGCATGTAGTAGTAGACGTTTTAGAAGAAAAAGCCAAAAAGATAACTTGTGGCTTTTGTCTAGTTGACAAGTAGAGCAAAAACTCGAGCATTTATTAGAAGACAAGGGTAAGTTATTGTGAGAGACCACGTGGCGCACAACACGAGGACAGGGGTGGCCAATGCAGTGATGCCACATGTTAATAGAGTAGCGTTCTTCTATGAGCGCAAAGCTGGACCTTAACTGGAGTAGCCCTTCTGGATCAAGTTGATAAATTCCTCTATTCAATCCTTGTAGGAGTTTCCTCTTGGACTGCTGGTCCTCCACCACAAAGTGATCAACATAAAATTCAAAGAATACATCATTATTGGAGCAAAAATGATCCACTGAAAGCAAATTCTTAGTAATTGATGTAATGCGATCTGACTACTCCCAGATGGAGGATGATCTGTTTTCCAATCGAGCAACGAACTAGATGAATCTGCAAGATAATGGATCAGAGAACTCGGGGTGGCTAACCCGGCAAGGTCGCTCCGATGCTTAAGTTAGTGTACTGTGATGCGAGCTGAATGCTTTGAGAGTTTGAGAGCTAGAGAGCTAGAGAGTAGAGAAATCACGCGTACTTGGGCCCTGGAGGGGTTGTTGCTCTTATATAGTTGAGCTCTCGCGGGTTTCGTGGATCGGTTCGGGGATCTTCGTCCTGAGGGGATTCGTTTCCACTTTAATTGGGGAGTAACGTATCAATTAATAAAGTTTATCAATTCTGCCTGATCCGGGCGGGGAGAAGATTAGGCCTGCAGTTACGTGGCATGATCCCGTGAGGTTCGGAGTCTACTGGAGAAACTTTCAGAGTCGTTACGTAGCGGTTCGGGTTGGTAGCCCCGAGCTGATACTTCGGTTCTTTAGTTCCGAATTGGATTGAATTCCGAGGTGCCCCAATGCCGAGGTGATTCTGTGCTGAGGTGACTCTGTGCCGAGGTGACCGAACACCCGAGCTCAAACGTTGCAAACTAGACTTGCTAGGTTGAGCTGTCATCCCTTAGTCAGGTCGTGTCCACGTGTCCCTTTCTCGCTAGGTCGCACCAAATCACCCTTCATCAATTGCTCCCCACTCCTCGTGCTAGGGGTCCCAACCTGGTGCGAGGAGTTCATAGACAATCTAAGTGGATTTGGCGCGGGTCTGGACAATCTGAAGGGCGAACCGCTGGTCGGGCCTGTTCAACTGTCTAGCTCAACCACGAAATGACCCAGATCGCGTCCCAGGTACGCGCGGATGTCACGATGTTTATATGAAAGAATGGTAGGATCCATCTAATGGACGCCAAGAAGGTTGCGGAATGGGTGGGCGAATTTCAAAAATTTTCCTACCTTCTTCCAACTGGGAATCATATTCCCTAAATTTAGAATTCAATATTCAAGGATCTTACTTGAACCATAATCAAACCAGATCTGAACCTAAAGCAAAAGGGAGGAATATACCTGATCCGGAGAAGCAGTATCTCCCAAAGTTGGTGTTCACGCCCAAAGAAGACACCAAGAACCGATCCTACTGAAGATGACACAGTTGTGGATGGAACGGAACCAGCAGGGTGCGTCCTACACATTGGATCTTTCGCAAGACCCCTCTGGAAACTCTGAACACCAAACCTTTTTCAGTCTTTTCTGCAAGACTAATGTCAAGAACTAGTTTCTTGACTTCTTTCCTCCACAAAGATCGAATCTTGTGAGAAGCAGTGGCAGCGGCGGCTAGAGGAGAACTCCAAGGATGAAAACAGAAGAATTGGTTCTCTTCTCTCTGGAGTATGAATGAGATCTTATCTCAATTCGCTGGGAGTTCTCTTGATTAAATCCTTGGTTCAAAATCTGATATATTTCTCTTGGGTTTCTCCTCCTTTCTTCTTGATTAAGAAACCTCCTTATTAGGAGTTATCCCAATCCAAATCAGTATTTGGATAGGGGATTATCTTAATCCTATCTGCAGATTGAGTTAGCTTACTCCTGATCTTATCAGGAGGTTACCAGATTCAAATCTGATTTGAATTTGGTCTCCCAGAGTGGATAAAGTTAAAGGCCCAATCCTTTTACTAACATTAATCTCAGATTCGTCCCATAGATGGGTGATCATATCAGCCTAGCTCGAAATGGGCTTTTGGCCCATTATATGTTCAGTGTTTAACTAGTTTCCAATCTGCTGCCCAGTTGGGCTTCTTTGTATGGCGTGGGATCCAAGCATTGATCTACACACCAGCCACATGGGTTCGGCCCAGCCTTTATTACAAGGCCCAGCCGAATTCACTGAAAAACTTAGTGAACCCCTGAGCCCATTACATGGACCCTATGGGCCCAACACTTACATTAAGTGGTCCTTGGGCCAAGCCATCTTATAAAAACCCAGGGACTGTGGGCAGGTGCAAGATTAGCCCATCAGGTATTATCCTAAATGGTCTTACACTTAACCTCTCAGCCCTTAATGATCAAGCACTGCCCGACAAGAGAGGACCTCTCCCTCGGCTGCAAGGAACAGTGCTGCACTCTCTACTCACATGGATCCCGGGAATTAAAACCATTTGCAAACATTTCGAAACCGTACATATATATAAATATATTAATTTTGTAAAACAAAATTCCAACGATTGAAATCAATTCCCGGTAGTTTGGTTTCCATCAGAGAGAGTGCATTCCCGATCATTACCTTTGTCCGACAAAGGGGCTGATCCTGTCACTATATCACCCACTCAGATGAATTCTCAGACTGTCCCAACATACCCAGGTTTTGATCCCCGCTAAGGATCTCACTGATTGGCATATCAAAGACAGCCTGATCTGATACCTAGTGAAGTATCATAATTGAGTCTAGGGGTCAGGTGTAACTTTCCAATTTTGCCCATCTATCTCCAAGGTCCAGGGCAATACTGGAAATCTGGTCCGGTTCAAGGATTCAAGTAATCCCATACTGCATGTGCCTTGGGTCTTACCCTGGTGGCCGAGACAGGCCATCCCAACACTTGGTGGCACACCAGTATTAGCCTTGGCAGGATAAATCTCCCCAGACTTATCCAATGGCTATGAACATTTAAAACTAACACGAGTCTCCATAAGTGTCCAGTTTTAGGGTCTTACACAGAATTAAACCAAACAATATGAATCAAACATGCACTTTATTTATTTACACTAAATGTCAAAAGTACATCAAATCGGATTGAAGCTAAGGGCATACAAGACAGTCTAACATTATAGACTCCGCGGACGTCAAAGAGTGCGCTCAACCGATTTCGTCCTCGGGTGTCATGCAACCGGTTTTCACGAGTCGTTGGATCGAGCAGGTCTCAACCATTGATCGCCATGCGGTGAGCTATAAATTGGGGGCCGAGGGGCCCCTCTTCTTCGCCAAAAATCTTGTGATTGAGCTCTCCCAAGGTCGCGTCGGAGTCTTTTAGCTCGCCATTTCTTCCCTTGTGTTCCGAGGTCGTTTTCATCTTTTTTGTGAATTCGTCTTTTCTTCGTTAGTTTGTTCTCCTTTCCTATAACAGTTTCAATATGTCTAGTGGTAGTATAGATAGGCTTCTTGGTGACTCTAGTGAGCTAAAGGGTGCTGAGGTGCACTCCTCGGCTTCCGCTGGCGAGGTCAGCTCCTCGCCAGGCAGTTCCCCCCCCCCTCACCCCGTAGGAGAAATTCCTTTACCTGAAGTTGGGCCATCTCGACCTAAGGACCCTGTAGCTCGGGAGGAGGGACCGACCTCCAGAGAGGGGGTCCCGTCTTCTTCTCGGGGTCGGGATCCAGATGACTTTGGTCCTTCCACTATGACCTCAGACAGGCTACTGTCCTTGGTAGCTCGTTATCGTCTTCCCGATAACCTTGTATTTAGTATTCCTTTGGGTCGGTACCCTTGGGTTCATGGTCACCATGAGCTTGCAGTTTTCGAAGAGCAGCTCGTAGTTGGGCTGCACTTCCCGCTCCACCCATTCATTGTAGAAATAATTAAGTTCTTTGATATCACCATTGACCAATTACACCTGAACTCCATCCGAACTATAGTAGGTACAATCTCCCTATTCCATGAGTATAACCGACCTCTGTCCTTAGACATCTTTAGCTCGATCTGTTCAATCAAAAAGAACTCCGCTTGCCTGCACGGGGACATCCGACAGAGTTACTACATCTCTTCTCGCCCTGGGTTCAAAATCCTGTTCGACAGCCTGAACAAAATACTGGCCTGGAAGAGGAGATACTTTTTTGTCCGAAACCTTGAGGGGTGGCCCTTCCTGACTAACTGGCGGGTGGCCATTAAAATCCCTTGGGTGAGGCTAGATACGGAGACTAGGGCGGACGTTAACTCCTGGAGAGACCTTAGCTTGGAGATGAGAAATTTCTTGGCCGAGGAGAAGCTTGTGCAAGCTGGGTTGAGCCCTCCTGGTTGGCCTCCACCTCAGTGCTCATATTCTTTTTTATTTTGAATTTTCTTTAGTTCATGACTAACCTTTTCTTTTTTCCTCTTGTAGTAGCCATGCCGGAGGTCGATGCAAAGAACCTTCTATGGAGCTTCCAGAGAGGGAAAAAGAGGAAGGCCTCAAAAAAGTCTCACCAGGAGGCCGGTCCTTCTACCTCCATCCTGCCCGAGGTCACTGCACCAGAGCCGATCTCAGCCAAGCTTCCGGAGGAGGAGGTCCGTCCCCAACCTCCTATCATGGACCTGGACAAAGACCAGGATGAAGGAGCTCTGCCTCGCGAGCTGGAGAGCGCTTTCGTGCCTGAGCCTCAGCTCTCGAAGGAGAGCATAATGACCCATCGGCTTGGGCTCCTCAAAAGTAAGGACGCTGTATTTCCCACCGAAGTCGCAGAGTGGGTTGACATGCCCACAAGCCAGCTCAGAGGTCGGGCTGCCAATTGCTGTATGGTGGTGAGTACTTTACCTTTATACTTCATTTCCTTCCTCGTTTTTTAAGGGTACTTACATATGCTTTCTTTTTGCCTGGTGAACTCTGCCATTCATTCGTTAGTTTACCAGTCTGAGATCCGCTTGGAGCGAGCTCGGGAAGCCAAAGAAAATGCTCGGAAACTTTACTGTGAGCTGAACTTAGCTCAGGGTGAGGTTCTTCGAGCTAAGAAAGGAGTTCGGAGCCAATAGGAGCTGATCATGGCGCTGACAGAGGAGAAGGAGAAGCTCTAGTGCGAGAACGAGAACCTTGATGCGATGATCAAAGAGCGCACCGAGATCTTCGAGACCACTATCCAAGAGGCGTGAGCTGAGGAGAGAGAGCACACCATCGAAGGCTTCAAAGAGTCTCCAGAGTTCCACAATCTCCAGGTCGAGTACGGATCAAGCTCTTATCAGTCTGGCTTCAAGCTTTGCAAATGGTTGATGTGGCAGAAGTTTCCCGAATTGGACCTCAGAGTTGTTTCCATGTTTGACCTCACTCCCGAGATGGAAAAGGCGGCCAACGAAGAACCCAGCTCCTCCAAAGAGGAAAGCGACGATGAAGTCCCCGAAGCGAACCCGTCAGGTCGAGAGGACACGGAGGAGGACCGCATGGAGACTAACCTGCCCAACAGTTCGGACGCATAATTCTTGCCTCTTTTGTTGGATCTCTTATGATGTACACCCCGAGCCTCCAGCTCGGTTCATAGTGAAAGTTTCTTCTTCTTTTTTTTTTGTACTCAAAACTTCACATTAATGAAATACAAGTATTTTGGCAATCTCTGTGTAGAAGTTTTCTAAGTGTAAATAACTCCAGAACCGGTGAACTAAACCAAATAGGAGTAAATTTTTTCTAAGTGTTGGTTACCCTGAACTGTTGAGCTAACGAGTTGGACTCCGAATAGGGATAACTTCGCATCGTTGTGCACCGACGCCAAATAGGAGTAGGTTTTTTTAAGTGTTGCTTACCCTGAACTATCGAGCTAACGAGCTGGACTACGAATAGGGATAACTTTGCATCGTTGTACACCGAGGTGGGCAGACACTGTAGGGTCTATACCCGACCTATCTGCACACGGGCTACTCGCTTAGGTGTCAGTTGTCCCTTAGTACCGAGCCATCGGGCCTGACTTCAAATGGGATCAACCTGTGCCTCAGGCGTGAAAACTGGTCTGCCTATGCCAAAGAGGCGACTAGAACTTGTTTGCCTATGCCGAAGAGGTGACTAGGACTTGTCCGCCCATGCCGAAGAAGCGATTGGAGCTTATTTGTCTATGCCAAAGAGGCGACTAGGACTTGTCCGGCCATGCTGAAGAGGTGACTGGGGCTTATCTGCCTATGTCGAGGAGGCGACTAGGACTTGTCCGCCCATGCCGCAGAGGCGACTGGGGCTTATCTACCTATGCCAAGGAGGCGACTAGGACTTATCGTAGTGCCGAGGTCTTATGCTAGCTTGGCATCATGGCCCTTGGGCTTCTAGGAGTGACTCGTAGTCCTCTCTCCAGTTCGGTGATCCTTCTTGACCAGTTCGGTGGTCATGAGTAGTACCTTCTTAGGTTATCGATGTTCCACGCTCGAGGTACTTGCCTCCCTTCCAAAGTCTCGAGCTCGTACGTACCATACCCAAACACCCGTCTTACTCGGTACGGACCTTCCCAATTCGGTCCAACTTTACCAACGCTAGGCTTAGGTACCATAACCTTCCGAAGAACTAGGTTGCCGATGTGGAATTGTCGCTTTCTAACTCGAGCGTTATAGTACCGAGCTACTCTCTGTTGGTAAGTTGCAGTCCAGATGTAAGCCAGGTCTCGTACCTCTTTTACCAAGTCTAGGTTGGTACGGAGCTCATCATCATTCATCTCCTCGTCATAAGCCTCTAAGCGTAGTGTAGGCACCTCGATTTTTGCTGGGATCACCACTTCTGTGCCGTAAGTGAGGTTGAAAGGAGTCTCACCTGTGGTGGTCATAATGGTAGTCCGGTAGGCCCGGAGGACACTAGACAGTTCGTCTACCCACAACCCCTTGGCTCGAGCTAAGCGAGCTTTCAGTCCGCGAAGTGTGGCTCTATTAGTAACTTCCGCTTGTTCGTTCGCCTGGGGGTGTGCCACTGAGGTGAAATTTTGTTGAATTCCCATTTTGGCACACCAATTTTGAAACATGATGTCCTCGAACTGCTTCCTGTTGTCAGAGATGAGTACTCGAGGTAGCCCGAAGCAATATACTATGTTCTTCCAAAAGAAATTTTGTATGTTGCGGGTTGTGATTGTTGCCAAAGGTTCAGCTTCCACCGACTTTGTAAAATAGTCTACTACTACGACCAGAAACTTCCACTGTCCTGTTGCTGACGGGAATGGGCCAAGGATGTCGATTCCCCACTACACGAAGGGCCATGGACTAGTGAGATATTTTAGATCGGCAGCAAGTCAGTGGTGGATGTTGGTGTGCCTCTAACACTTGTCACACTTCTTGACGAGCTCGAGTGCATCTGCCTTCATCGTGGGCCAGTAGTAGCCTTTCCGCAATGCCTTCTATGCGAGAGCCCTGCCCCCCAAGTGTCCGCCGCACAAGCCTTCATGGGTGTCGCGGAGTACATATTCGTCCTCTAAGGGTAGAGCGCCAATCAGCTAAGTACGTCCTTATAGACGAACAACCCGGGCACACTGGACCTGCTATACGTACTTGGTACTGTTGGAATTGCTGAACCTGCTGCATCTGGATTTGGATAGCCCAAACACACTGCACCAGGTCGTTGAACTAGGATGGCTCAGAAAAGGTTGCACCTACCACTAGGGGAAATGGGGCGTTCACCTGTGTGGTGTTCGGTGGCACGGTCAGTGTTGGAACCCCAGTCGCAGTAAGCGGGATGGTGAACTGGCCGATGCACACCGAAGGGAGTTGGGGTTGTCCCCCGGAGATGTTCATCTTGCTGCTTTGTCCGGCGTGACTAGAAGATGCCATTGACGTAGAAGTAAGGTTGATAGCTATAAGGAAGAGGGATGACTTTTCGGTCGTTTCCCACAGACGACGCCAGGTGATGTAGTGCGATCTAACTACTCCCACCTGGAGGATGATCTATCTTCCAATCGAGCAGTGAGCTAGATGAATCTATAAGATAATGGATTAAAGAACTCGGTGTGGCTAACCCAGCGAGGTCGCTCCGATGCTTAAGTTAGTGAACTATGATGCGAGCCGAATGCTTTGAGAGTTTGAGAGCTAGAGAGTAGAAAAATCACGCGTACCTAGGCCCTGGAGGGGTTGTTGCTCTTATATAGTTGAGCTCTCGCGGGTTTCACGGGTCGGTTTCGGGATCTTCGTCCTGAGGGGATCCATTTTCGCTTTAATTGGGGAGTAACGTATCAATTAATAAAGTTTATCAATTCTGCCCGACCCGGGCAGGGGGAAGATTAGGCCTACTATTACGCGACTTGATCCCGTGAGGTTCGGAGTCTACTGGAGAAAATTTCGGAGTCATTACGTGGCGGCTCGGGTTGGTAGCCCCAAGCTGTTACTTCGGTTCTTTAGTTCCGAACTAGATTGAATGCCGGGGTGCCCTGACGCCGAGGTGATTCTGTGTTGAGGTGACTCTGTGCCGAGGTGACTCTATGCCAAGGTGACTGAACACCCAAGCTCAAACGTTGTGAACTAGGCTTGCTAGGCTAAGCTGTCATCCCTTAGTCAGGTCGTGTCCACATGTCCCCTTCTCGCTAGGTCACGCCAAATCACCCTTCATCAGTAATAGAGGGGACATACAAGATATCATTCATAAAAAGAGGGCCAGTAGATGATTGTATGAGAGAAGAGCTAATGTGAAGTATAGGCAAACCTACCCTATTGCCAATATGAATTTGGTCAGTGCCGGAGTGTTCTAAGTGAAGCTTTAGGTTGTTAAGATCAACAACGATGTGGTTGGTGGCACTGGAGTCAGGGTACTAATAACCCTACATTTTGATGCCTTAAGGGCATTAATTCAAGGGTATTTTCGGCCTTAAAATAGTCAAAGTGTACCATTTTCCCATTTAAAATCAATTATGTGACCTATGAGGGTTTCTGTTCAAATTATGTAGAAAACTAGGAAGTTTTCTAGCTGAAGTGCAGTTTTTGGGAAGCTAGTGTGAAGACCAGTTGAGAGAGGGGGTGTTTTTGTGAAAAACTGAAAGCAGGAGGGCGCCTCCTAGCTGCTAAACCAAGTTTGACGCCCCTCCTACCGTATTAGCATGCTCCCCACGTCTTAGCAAACCCTAGGGCGCCTTTTAACCCATTCTTTTCACTATTAACAAACCCTAGCCACCCCTAACTGTTAAATCCTCACCTTCCATCCCTTCTAGTCTCCACCATCCAATTTAGGGCACTTTCTTTTAGCATTCTAACCCTAAGAACCACCTAACTTCTAATCTTCACCATTCAACCTTTAGCCATTAAATCTCAGCCTTACATAATATTGGGTACCTTCTCCTTTTCTTCTCAGTCTTAGGATCACCCTAGAACCATCCTAACCCTTCATTCTAAACCCTTGGACACCTATATTTTTGCTAAAACCCAACTGCCGCCCCCCTCTTTCTCTCTATTCCCAGTTGTGTCCACCCTTCTCTATAAAAAGGACCCCGGGGGCCCTGTAGAAGGGGTTGGTCAATTCACCCAGTTAACAAGGCTAAGGTTTCTTGAGGAGTTCAAGGATTGTAGAAGGGGATGACGCCCAATTCTTATTAGGAGGGGTTCCTGCAAGCTGTTCAACCAAACTGCAACTACCGCCCCTAGATCTGATCAACCATTATTTTCTTTTCTGTTATTTTTATTTTTGCAATCTTTTAGATTTAATTCTTGTTTGTTTCTCTATTTTGCATATTTGAATTCGTTCGGTTCAAGGCTAAGGTGTCTCGAGGGGTTCGAGGGTTGTAGAAAGGACAAACGCCCGGTTATTTGTTAGGAGGGGTTTCTACAAGCTGTCTGGCCGATCTGCAGCTATCGCCACCAGATCCAGATTCTAGATCATTTTTTTTTATTTATTTCTTTTATTTCCTTTGTTGATTCCCATACTTTATTAAATTCTAATTTTCATTTATTGTCTTGTTTAAATTCGAAACATTTAATTTCAGCAATAATATATTACTTGCTTCCCTGTGGATACAACCTGTTCTCACCCATTTACTACATCAGTAGTTGTTTGAGAAACGGTAAAAATTATAAATGTTTAAATTGGTGTTCCGGAGTGTTTAACGACGTGCTTCCGGACACACCAAGTTTTTAGCACCGTTGCCGGGGAAGCACGGAGAAAATTTTTTATTTACTTTTTCTAGATCTATTTCATTATTTTTTCTTTTTCGTTTTATTACTTGATCCGTTATCTCAGTTTAATTCTTGTTTCTCTTTGATTTTGTAGGACAAAATAACGAAAGGTGGGGTACCGAGGCATTGCGGGACTGTGAGACGGAACAGAAGATAAGAGAAATTGGATTGTGTTTCAGGTGTAGTCATTCCATTTTAATTTTATTTTTTTATTTTTATTTTCGAACTCTTTTTTAGTTGAATAGTGATTTTTTAATTTTTAATTATTTTTTTAGATCCAATTTATTTTTTTTCTAGTATTATTTTGCTTCCATTTTGTTTCTAGATCTATTATTATTTCTTTATTTTAATTTATTGTTCAATTTTTTTTGCTTTATTAGGTTTGTGTCTTCTTTTATTTCAGATTTAAAAAAAACAAAAAAATAATTCGTTTATTTCATTTTATTTTATTTCTTGCAGCATAATTTTTTTTTTGTTTTATCTTATTTTGGTTTAATTTTTTTAGATTCAGTTTTTCTCTTTTATTTCAGATAAAAAACAATAAAAAAAGAAAAAAGTTTATTTTATTTTTATTTATTTTTTTGCAGTGTACTTTTCTTTTCGTATTAATTTTTAGATTTGTGTTTTTATTTTATTAAAAGAACGAAAAAAATATAAATAAAAAAATTTCAGCATATTTTTTTCTTTTGTTTATTTTATTTTTGATTTAATTTTTTTTAGATTTGTATTTTTTCTTTTATTTTATCTATTTCTTACATAATTCTCTTTTTGATCATTTTATTTTCAGTTTAATTTTTAGATTAGCAATTAGTTTTGCTAGAATTTATTTTTGGTAGTTGTTAATTCTGTTTAGCACAATTAATTGTTGTTTTATTTTTTGTTTGCAATTATTATTTGTTGCTTTATTTAATTTCCTTTCTTTTAGTTGTTTAATTGAATAAGTAATTGCTAAATAGGAAATTGTTGAAATTTTGGAATTTGAGTTTAAATTTCAAATCTTAATTTAAATTTAAATTTTAATTTGAATCTGAATTTGAATTTCAAATTTCGAAATTTAAATTTAAAATTTTCAAATTTAAAAAAAATTGAGAAAAAATAAAAAATGAAAATTTATTAAAAAATCTAATTTAAATTTCAGGAATCTGAATTTAAATTTAAACTCCCAAAATTTTAAATTTTGAATTAAATATATATATATATATATATATATATATATAAATCGAAAAACAATTTTGGTTAATATTTTTCGTGTATTTTCATTCCATTATTTAGGGTTTGATATTCTAGAGCATGTATCATATAGGTTTATTTATTTGCTGAAATTATTATTGTTAGTTGTGAATGTGTTAGGTGTTCTCTTTATGATTTTAATTGTTCCTTTTGCTTAGTTGTTTTTTTTAATGTTTGGCATTACAAAATTGTCTCACGGCCCCTTGGCCGAACATATGTACAATGTCAAAAAAAAAAAGAAGAGAGAAAGAAAAAGAGAAAAAGCCTGGCCTAAGCCTTGCCACCAGCCGAAGGAGGAAGTGCAGAATTAGCAACCTCTTTGGGAGGGTCAGGGATCACCTTCAAAGATTCGACATCAAAATCTGGAAGCATCGCAGCAAGTGCCTTCTTTGTGTCCTCGATCCCGTCCAAATAAGCCCCAGAAGCAAGATCGGCCAACTCATCAGCCCGTTTCCCTGCCTCCTGGGTCCTCTTCTCAGCCTCGGCCGCCCGCTTAGCTGCCTCCTCAGCCCTCTTTTCTACCTCGGCCGCCCACTTGTTCGCCTCAGCAATGTCTACCTCGGCCTGCTAGAGACGTCGTTCGGCCTCAGAAATGAGGCTCTCTGCATGAGTCCTCTCCATCTGCTCTTGGGAGAGGAGATCCTGAGTCTTTTTCAGCTTTTTCTGGCCTCCATGCGAAGCTTTTGTTTGTCGCCGAAGTATTGCTAGAACTCGAGGCGCTTCTCCACGGCGGTGGTGGCGACTTGCTGAAGCTTGTCTTTCTCAGCCTCCAAAATGTCCATGTTGGCTAGGGTCAATTTCAACCGATCCCCTAGCCCAACAAAGTGAAGATAGACCTGCAACGAGAAAACAGTTAACACCCAAAGATAAACGAAGAAAAGAAGGAAAGGAAAAGAGAGCAAGTTGTTACCTCGGCCAGGCTCTGCAACCCCTGCTCGTACAACCTATTCGAGGCCATCCCCAGCATCAGGAAGCGGTCCCATGCCAGGAGAGCCCCACTCACCAACGCTGGTCCTACTCCTGCAATGCGAATGGAGTTCCCCTCGCGGATCTCCCACTCAGGGCGGAAGATTTGGTTAGACCACTGGGCGAGCTCCTCCAACAGCGTGGGAGCAGAAAATGGCCCCATTCGCTCCTTGTGGGGCCTCCTCGGGGTGTCACCGGCAGAACTCCCAATGGGCCACCTTTTGCTGTGGTTGGCCCCCTACGACCTCCTTAGCCGGCCTCTTCCTCCCTGCCTCGACCCCGTCAGTAGGTCATCTTGCCACCTCGGTTAGATGCTGTGGCGCTTGCTTCTAGCACCCCAGCTGGCCCTCCTCGATGGCTCCTTCCCCTTCATGGGGATTTGTGGAGTGGCTCCCTTTGGGGGAGGGAGCAGTTGAAGAAGTCCCTTTGGCAGGGACTTGGTGGAAGACCCCTCCTTCGCAGGGGCCGATGCCTTCTCCTTCTAGGCTGGTGTGGCCCCGGTGGGCCTCTGAGGCATTTGTCTGCCAACCTTCGTCCGCTCCTTCTGTATCACGCGGGCATAGTCCAATATGGCCTTCCGAGCAGCCATCGGCACTTCTGCAAGCAAAACAACAGTTAGTACCATTACACAAAGATGAAGGCGAGGAAAACGTGAAAAAGAGTTGTGTGGCCTATCCTACTGAAGGGGGCAGGACTAAGTCCCAGGAAAACCAATGGGATCTCCTCCTCCACCAAGGGTTGGGCTCGGACTTTCCCCAGGTTAAGCAATTGCGCGAGATCATCACTTTCCTCACTCGTAAGCAAGGGGACACTTTTCTCCATAAACAAGCTAGCCTCTCCCCACCCCGACTTGAGGGACCAACCCTCGGGACAAGACAAAAAGAAATATTTACTCATCCAGTTGTGCATGGAAAAGGGGTTATCTATGGGCTTGGACTTGTGGGGTTGGAAGTAGAGGACACCAGTTTCAGAAGAGTGCTTCCTCAGCATGAAGACCGCTTGGAAGAGCTTCGGCGTCAGCTCCACTCCCTGGAGCCGAGCCGCCACCAGCATCGCCACAATGGTTTCTATTGCATTGGATGCCAAGTGGCTAAGGGTAATCCCATACACCCTTAGCAGGTCAGAGATCAATGGATGAGGGGGGAACCAAAGACCTAATTGAAGGAAGTGCTGATAAACGCAGATCTCCCCCTCCTTGGGAGTCCACGACCGATAATCCACCTCAAGCGCCCTCACCCCATAGGACGAAGGGATGAAATATTTCCTCATCAGGGCCTTGACCTGATCCCACTCCAGAGAATCTTTGAACTTTGGGCAAGAAGAATCAGCCCTGGCTACTACCCCGACAACACTCTCAACCCTCATCCCGGGGATGAGGTCCAGGTCTTGCTCCCCCTTGGCTTGGGGGGACCCCTCGGCTTCCCTCGGTATCACAGGTGCGGCACTCTCACTAGGAGGGTCATTGCCTCGGCGGATGCCTTCGGCTCCCCAAGAGGTTACCCTCTCCCGGGGCACCTCCACCTAGCACCGAAGGGGAATGTAAACAGAAGGGTTTAAAGGAGAAAGGTGAGAAGGGGTTTGAATGCAGCTCCCCCCCGATACATTCGGAAGTTCATAGCACTCAGGTCCAAATTCTGAGAAAGACATCGTAGGAAATTACCTAAAAAGCGGAGTGGAAGGAAAAGAAGTGAAGGTAGAGTGTTGAAGACTGGAGAATCTGGGAGTTGAGTTCACTCGAAGGCGAAAGCACTTGGAGGCAAAATGACAAGAATTCTGCTGTCGAAGCCCCTATTTAAAGAAGAACGAATGGCCCTGATTTCTCGAGATCTAACGGCTGAGAAGCCACCACCTCCACAACCCAATCATGGCGCGCCGCGTGACACTCAACCTCGGAAGGTTAAGCGATGCGCTGATAACGGCTCAGATCATCTCGAATCTAACGGATGAGAAGCACCTTCGTACCTGTGATCCAGCCATTCCACATTCCTGAGGGCCCAACCTCGGAAGGCGAAACAACACACAAGATAGACCAGCACGTCTGCCCACAGCGACCCGCCGATCCAGGTGCCCATTCCCACAAGCACACATACTGGTTCAACCGAAAATCCATCCAGCGCACGAATCCTCGGGCCCCCAGGCCCCCGACCTAAAGAGCCTTCTGCTATACAAGCCCTCAACTTAAACAACCATCGGCTTCACAGGCCCCCGGCCTCAACAGCCTTCAGCTTTACAGGCCCCTGGCCTCAACAGCCTTCGGCCTCACAGGCCCTTGGCCTAAAAAGCCTTTGGCTTCATAGGCCCTCGACCTAAACAGCCTTCAGCTCCATAGGTCCTCAACCCAAATGACGGCACCAGAGCATCCGCAATAAGCGTGCCTCCTGGGTCACTCATCGGAAGTAGTAGTGTCATAGGCCATTCGTAGCCTCGACCCAACTTATAAAGATGAACCAGGCAGAGATGCGAAAGAGGATGCCACTGTAGGGTACACCTCATCTACTTGGCCCACTGGTGCTCACCATTACTGCTCCCATCAGCCAATACCGACTTTTTCTCTCGGCCTTGGGAGTGGGGGGCAAGTGATGTGGGGTGACCCAACTCAGCCCATTTGAGGTTGGGAGGCCCAGCCCACGAGCGCCAGATTCGGGAACGAGATCCGCTACAACAGAAGTTACCTTGCTCCCCATGTACAGAGTCAATCGCGGGGCACCCATGCGTCCCCGCAAAGCTCTCTAATTGCCCTCGTACGGCACCCATCTCAGGCGTTCATCTCCACCTACCTCCAGGCAGTTTAGTCTAAATTTGGAACTGGGCTCACAAACTATATCCTAATTCCCCTCTTTGTACCCCGTACGTTGACCGTCAGAGACTCTGCCTCGGGTTCTCACCCGGGGCCTCTGAGGTATTTTGCCTTGTAGCACCTCGGCCACCTACCTTTGGCTTCTACAGTATTCAGAGCCCTCTCTGCTTCGGCCTGCACACCTCGGCCTCAGTAGAAAGTTCTCCGAACCCTCGAAGCCTTCGGAGTCTAGGGGCAAAATTACTTTGTTGTCCTCGGCCAACCTGAGCACCAACAATTATATATATAAATATATACATATATTATATTTATAATAATCTATTTATAAATATATTATATATATCATATATTTTTAAAATATTTACAATGTATTATATATCATTTATTATTTATAATATAATATTATACATATATTTATGTAATATACATTATAAATATAAAAAATCAAAAAATTGAAGAACCGAACCAGTCAAAAACCGAAACTGTCAAACCGATTAACCGTTGGTATCGATTCGGTTTCGATTTAGAGAAATGGAAAAACCGATGGTACCGGTTCAATTTGCAAAAATTGCCCATGATTCGGTTAACCAAACTGCAGACACCCCTATTAATGAGGGCGGAGCTCACTGATTGTCTTTTGTCTCGTGTCTCTGGTGTCTCCATATATATACTTTGCCTCAACCCTGCTATATCCATTATCATTCATGGCAAAAACCTTTTCTCCACAATCATCAACTTGGAACACGTGATAATTTTCCTTCTCCAAAGTCCAAACTGCTCTGATTTCAAAGAACTACCTAAAATGAACGAACTCCCCGAAAAATAGCTCTCCTTTTCTGATTTCTTTCTAAATAAGAAAAATTAGACGTTAATTTGTCATTTCAAGATTTAACGGTCATTTTTTTATAAGCAATGTGGATTTGGGACTGTTCTCATTGCTTTGATTTTAGTATCAAGGAAGAAGACAATGAACAATATTTTTTTAAAAGGGTAATTTTAGAATTTTGAAGTGTTATAAATCGCATGTGACATCTTGTGCATCAGATAACTGACAGGCTACTAACAGCGGGTACTAAATTAATAGTTTTGAAAATTCAAATAGTACAGTGGCACATTTTAAAGTTTAGGTACTAACTTGCAACAACCCCTAAAATACATAGTACTAATCTGGAATTTACCCATAAAATTAAATTGATTTTTGAAGTCCAACTGTTAAGTCTGAACTCTCCCTTAAATTTAAGTTTCAAATATAAAAGATAGCATGAAGTTTTCTATTGGTGGGTCAAAAATTTTCTGTTCCCCGAGGACAGACGATGCGAGCTCCCTTTGTTATGACTCTTCTCATACTACCCATAATGCAAAAAGAGAACAATCTACCTTAGAGAAATAGCATCCACATCTTTTTCTTTATAATATTGATTTCAAATATTTCTTTATAATCTTCCACCCGGTTGAAGAGGTGTAAAGGTAGAAGTCAGAGGGGTGAGCATTCAATTTATTTATTTTCAAACTAAACCAAATACACTGAAATTTTAAAAAAAGTAAAAGACTTAAACATACCTTGAATTTTTATAAATTGACTTATATATACCTTAAGTTTTTCAAAAAGGACTTCAATGTTCCTTGTGGGCTGACCCACTAAACAACATACCATTCATCAATAAAAAGGCACATGTTAAGTCATTTAAAATTTTAAAATTCCAATTTGGCCCTTTATGGCAAGAAGAAGCAGAAGAAAAAACATGGGAGGAGGAAAGAAAAAAAAAAAGATGACCAATGGATTGGTTGTCTTAACAAAGAAAGAGAGAACATGAATGTGATTTTAACTTGGCTCGACAAGCTTGAACCCAACTGCCATCTTTGATAATGCAGAGATATTTATAGAGCAAAGAAGGGAATCTCAAGTCTAGTTTAGGCCACAACCAGTGAGTCCAAGACCCAGAATTTCTTCTTTAGATGCATATGGTGCTCAATAAGCAGTTGGGTTGATGACAATATGGCATCCTATTTAGACTTTCAAACATTGTTACTGCCTGGGATAGATTGATAGTGATGGAGTCCTGCTTTCACCTTCCCCACTACCATCTCCAAGTTAAAAATAACATGTCTTGTAATTCCTTTATCCCCTCTACAAACAAACATGTATTTATATTCATTAAGGTGAATATGCAATAAAAACTCACAAGATAAAAACCAGCCATTGTCTTAGGTATGTGTTTGAAATTTTGAAAAAAAAAATGAAGGATAAAAGAGTCACAATATATATTTGTCCTTTTTAAAAAACTCAGGGTATGTTTAAGTCTTTTACCCTTTTAAAACCAAATTTCATTATTATTATTCTTATTATTATTATTATTATTATTATTATTATTATTATTATTATTATTATTATTACATATAAACTATAGATTAATATTATATTAGATGTTTTATAATATATTATGTATAACAAAATTTGGTTAATTTGATTTTTCGGTTAATTGAATTTTCAAACATCAAAATCAAAATTTTTGTTTTGATTTATCAATTTTAAGCAAACAATACTCACCCCTATAAAAAGGGAAAAAACAAATAGAGTCACACTAAAGCCAATGACTAATTTCAATTTATCTCCTACCTTTGACATGGCATATGACACGAAAGGTGGAAAAACAACTAAAGTGTTTATTTCCATTTGTTTGGTCTTTCGTTGTTTCTTCACAATCACAATGCCGTTTGGTGGAAGGCAAGGTTCAAAATTTTGTTATGTATTGGCCCATATTGGCCGATATACGTATCGTCTTTGGGTTTTTGGCACGAGAAACGATACCAAATCAAGAATACCATTCCCTTTCGTCATATCAGAGGCATATCATAGCCATATTGTGGTCGTATTGATAAGTATCGGGCTATTTTAGTACTATATCAGCCGATACGCTACCGATACGGTAGTGTATCAACCAATACAGTACGATTTTACTATTGTGGAAATCCAAATAAAAGTTCTTTCGAAAGAGGGCTTCTAAGCCCATTTCAGAAGTCCTCTTTCTTCCTCAAACCCTCCAGAAACCTTCATACCATTCCTAGAGACTCTAATCTAGCGAAAATCCATCAAAACATCTACAAATTTGCATGATTCAACAAGTGTTTCAAGGTTGTTATAAAAAAGAGCAAAAATAGGTATGCTTTTTCATTTTTTTTTTATAGTTTCAACCAAAGTTTTTGTATTTTTTTAGTTTGGATGCTTGAAAACATCTTTATGTAACACTATGAATACGTCAAGGGGCCACCATATTTGCTACTTGATGAGGAAATTTACAAACGGTAGAGAACTAATATGTCCAGGGCCCACTATATTTGCTACTTATTACATTGCTCTACAAAGTCTTGTTTCTCAAAAAACAGCATTGATTCAGATGATTAAAAATCGTTGCAACAAAGTAAAACATCAATTGGGCAAGAAGCTGAAAAAATAATCAATAACACATCAATTTCTAGAGAGTAACTTCTCTATTTTGTAATATGATTGAGCTCATTGTTAAAGCCCTTTGGATAGTTGATGATGAAAAATATGTAACAATGAGAATTATATAATGCTAAGAGTTGTTTTAGCAATCAAAGAAGTTGGCCCAAATTCCCATAAGAAAATCATAAACATCATAGAGAAGAGATAGAATTCATAGCTCGTTCATAGTATTCACAAAGCAAGTATGTTCTTTCTTACATTTATATTATTTGCATTCAATCCTTTATGTTGACTAAATCTTTAAAACAATAATTAATGTTATTATAATTTTTTGAATTTCAAAATATTATTTAAATCCAGCATTTCAATATTCCATGGATCTCAATGTTAATGAAGATTTGCTAAATTCTTTAAAAAATGTGGTTGCAAAGTTGGAGCCTAATGAAGATAATGTTGTCATTGACTTACAAGATGTAAGTGTAAATTTTTATATAATTATTAGTTATTATTTTTTTATTCATTGTTCGTTAGTTTTATAAATTTATAAATTATATAATATGGTTTAATGATTTGATCATATAATATTAATAATTGTTATTTCAAATAACAATAATGTCAAATTATTCCGTGAGGCACTAGGAGGATTTGGAGATAGTTTAGCACAAAGAGCAAGAGATAAAATTGACCTAGGTATAATGGAATTATAAATTTCTAATATATTTTTGAAGTATTACTCTTTTAGTAAGTACATTTTTATTTTAATGATCTATGGTACTGAAAGATTTTTTTATATTTTTCAACTAAATAGTGGTTAATGTATGGTCAAGATACCCCACATTTTTGCAAGATTGCAATTAAAATATTATCACAAACTACTTCATCTAGTAGTTGTAAACGCAATTGAAATACCTTCGGCCTCATTGATATGAAATAAATGAATCGTCTATCTTATGAGATTTTAGAAAAGTTAGTATATGTGCATTACAATACGAGACTAAGGGTTAGACATCTTACTACAGATAGGAGGCATATAGAAGGTTACTTTGACTCAATTAATCTTGATAACATATATGATGAAGATGATCTAGTGTTATCATGGTTGGTAGAGAAAGAATATACATTAAGGGTATTAGATGAGTCAGGTGATCCATTAAGACCTGATGCCTTTATTGCTAGTCAAATGGGGGTAAATGTTGATTAGTAGGTCAAAGAACAAGAGAAACAGAGAAAAAAATACAACTATTGATAGTGATGATGATGATTATGGTGGTGGTGGTGGTGGTGATGGTAATGGTAGTGCTGGTGATGAAAATGATATTGATTCTAGAGGTGGCTAAAATCAAGGTGATCAAGGTGGTGAATTCTTAAATATATACCACCAATATATGATTCAATACCTTTTAGTGAAGATCAACACCGTCCTAAGCGTAGGGATTCACAGTTAATAGACAATTATGGTTATGGAAGACAAAATGAGTGTAGATAAGCCTATGATAACCCTGAGAATGAAATGATGCAAAGCACGGGTAGCATAAATTTGGAATCATCTCTAGATTATGGATATGGCATGGGTCACATGGCTATTGTTCAATCTACTCCTAGATCTAATTTATTTGCTATGAGTTCTTGGCTTTTTGGTGGTGGAGGATATGATAATAGGCAAGCTGATGATTCATCTTCATACAACACATAGAATACACAACAATATGATTTACATGATTATAAATCAAGTTATTAGCCTCAAACTCATTTTCAGTAATGCACTTGGGAGCAATATGAGTATTTTAGACAAACATATGTGAATTCTTATTCCATTAGGATGACTTGGAATGAATATTGTTGTTACATCAGAGATCAGTTTAATGTTGATATAAGTAACTTTCAACCTGCATGTAACTCCCTATGGTATTGATGGTCATCACTTCTGATTCTAGGTATGATTATAAATTGCCAAGTAATGGCAATTTTTATAATTTTTTTTTATGATTTTTGTCTATTTACTAATTATCTAATTCTAATAATTTTTTATTTAGGTTAAGAATAAACACCAACACTTTGTCACTATTCACTAATTTAATGAAGCTATGAAGATAATGATAGTAATCAATGTACATTCTAACTTTTAACTTATAATTTCATCATATTGGGATTCACATGTTGAACTTATAAATTATAATAGATTTAAAATTTGAAGTTGGAACTTGAAACATTGGAACTGAATTTAAGTACTTTATTAGATAGTATGTTTTTGTTCTCGTATGTTCATTATAATATGTTTTTTCATAAACCCACTAAAACATGTGATTTTTATGTATAAATAACTCATTTAAGTCTTATATTTAGTGATATTAATGTTTATTTATGATTTATTGGAGTATTTATAGCATTTTCATGTGTATTTTAATTTTTGATACTTTGAACCTTGGTGGAAGGATATACAAAATTAGGAATCGATAGAGTTCTTGTTGATGGAAGATCCGAGCTCGAAGGGAATCAGTAGATTGTAAACCAAGGTTTTAAAACCAACCCAGAAACATAACTGCTTTGATCACCAATTTTTGGATTAGTGGTTCGATTGTCCAAGAAGGAAGGAAGGAAGGAAGGAAGAAGAATAAGAAGAAGAAAAAGGAGGAGGAGGGGAGGAGGCAATGTTCACCGATGATGATGATGATGATAGCGATGGCAACAAACAACAACAATAATGTTTTGCCCCAACCTTTTCTAATCTCTCTTTGATCTGAGATCTCTCTCAATTAGGGGTGGATTCGAGCCGAGCCAAGCTGAATACTTGGCTATTTAAGCTTGTCTCACAGAAATTGTGTTAGGCTCGAGCTCGATTCAAGCTAGAGATTTGAGCATGAGCTCGGCTCAATTCAAAGCTCGCAAGTTCGAGCTCGATTGCATGCCAAGTTTTTTTTCTAAAAAATAAAAAGTATACATTTAAAAATATATTTTTTTATTTTACATACAAAAAATTAAGAATTATAAAAATCATTTATTATTATACATATAAAAAATAAAAAATATACATATAAATAATGTTTTTATTTTACATACAAAAAATAAGAATTATAAAAATTATTTACCATTATACATAAAAAATAAAAATATTATATATAAAATACTATTATATAATAAAAATGATTTATTATATATATTTATATATTTATATATGTATATGTATATATGTATATGTATGTATGTATATAATAAAAATTTATTTATTTATTATACTAGGCTCACGAGCCTCACAACCTGAGCTTCACTGGGCTCGAGCTCGGCTTGAAGCTCGGTTTAAACAAATAACTCGTGAGAAGGTTGGTTTGTGAGAAGCTTGGCTTTGTTAACTCCCATTTGGTGGACAAGAGCCAATTATTTAGAATCTGGTGAAATGAAGCTTCTCCATGGTGATCTGGATTGATGCCAAATTGAGCATGACACCATATAGGCTGTGAATAGGAACAATGAAAGAATATATGATTGAAGGTTTCTTGGGGTTGTTTACAAAAACAACAAAGTTTGTCATGCATGTGTGTGATGAAACCAAATTTGTCCAACATAGGAATTCCTTGCCATAAAGCCTTCCACATGAAAACTTGGACTTTAAATGGGACCTTGAGCTTCCAGATTAGGCTCCAATGGAAAAAATTAAAAGATGTTGATGGTTTGGCATTAATAAATACCTAATAAGCGGATTTAACAGTGAATACACCATTATTTGTGTGCTTCCAAAGTAAGCAATCAGATGATAAGTCCGACAGAGGTGTAATGGATGATATATGCTTGATGATTTCATTTGAAAAATGTCTTTGTAGCTCACTAACATTCCAAGTGCTATCATTATTCAGAAGATGAGACACAAGTATTGTATAATTACCAGTTATTTGGGGGATATGACCTAGCAAAGTAGGGACCCAAGGGTCATTTGCTGCATCTATCTTTGACCCATCATGGAATATCCAACAAACATGTGACTTGATCACTTGAACGATTTGGACCGCTTTCTTCCACCAAGTTGAACTGCTTTTTGCCACGTGGCTACAAAAGTGTTGTAGTTTGGATAATATCTCTCTTTAATATAACGAGCCCAAAGTGAATTTGCTCCATAGCATAATCTCCAAACTTGCTTTGAAAACATTGCCTTGTTCATCTCATCTGCTAAACGGAGGCCTAATCCAACTTTTTGCTTTGGCAAACATAACTTGAACCATGAGATAGTATGAGATGGGTGTTGCTGTCGAGATCCCTTCCACCAAAAATCCCTACAAAGCTCATCGTACTGCAATGTAAACCTCTTGGGAAATAACTTTGTGGCCATTGCGTAGATGGGAATGGATTGAGCCACTACCATAATTAATATAGTTCTTCCAGCTTGAGATAGAATCCTTGACTTCCATCCTTCCACTTGTGATTGTAACTTATGTAACAACTCCTGTTGTTGTGTGATTCTAGCTTTCTCACCCCCCATTCTTGCTCCCAAATATTTTAGAATATAACTATTTTGTCTGATACCCATGATGGAGGAGAAATTTTTTTGTGCCATCTATGTATTTTGGGACTGAAAAATATTTATGATTTTGTGTAATTTATTTTTTGTCCCGAAATACTTTCAAAAGAACTAATAATTTGTTTTAATTGTCTAAGTTCCTTTGGATCAGCCTTGCAAAAAAGGATGCAATCATCAGCAAAAAGTAAGTGACTTATGCTAGAACAAGATCTACGAGGTTTGAAACTTGTAATGAGTCCTTTGCTTTATGCTTCTTGCATTAATAGAGTTAGAACTTGCATACCTAAAATGAAGAGATATGGCAAAACAGGATCTCCTTTCTTGAGGCCTCGCTTCAGTTGAAAGTGTCCTGATAAGGTTCCTCGTAACTTGATAGCAAATGATGGAGTAGATATACATTCCTGTACTAGCTTGTGAAGGGATGAGAGATCCATCCCATGGACGCCCAAAAATTGCGGAATAAGGGAGCGAATTTCAAAAATTTTTCTCTCCCTTCAACTGGAAATCGCATTCCCTATTTAGAAAATCATATTTTCAAGGATCATTCTTGAACCATAAACTGAACCAGATCTGAACCAAAAGGAGTAGGAGAGGATTGTACATGATCCGAAAAAATAGTATCTCCCAACGAAGGTGTTCACGCCCAAGGAAGGATCCAAAGACTGCTCCCACTGAAGATGGCGCAGTGCAGGATGGAGCAGAATCATCATTGTTCTTCTCCAAGAACTCTGTCCTTTGCAAGAATCAGCAGGATGGTACGTGAGCACAGCTTCCTTTCAATCCTTTCTCAAAGAACTGATGTCAAAATCCAATCTTGACTTCTCCCACAACTGGAGATCGAACTGGCAAACAGGGCGGCAAGAGAGTATTCGCAGGGTGCAGAATTCTCTCTTCTTGATTTCAGCACTGAAGAAAATCTGATGTGTGTCTCCTAAAAGCTGCCGCCCCCTTGCTTTTTTTTGTTAACCTAAAAAGATCAACTTCTAATCTCATTAGGAGCTGCTTATCCAAATCATATTTGGATCAGCCTTCTCTTCGGGTGATAAGGATAAACCCTTATCTTATCTGGAGATTAGATTAGCTTTCTCCTAATCTCATTAGGAGGTTTCTAAATCTGAATCACATTCAGATCTGAACTCTCTGAGTGGATGGGGTCTATCTGCTAATCCATCTCAGAATTCGCCCCATTATTAACTAAATAAATAGCCCAGTTCGAAATGGGCTTTAGGCCCATTAAGCTTATGTGCTCACTTAACCTTCCTAACTGCTGCCCAGTTGGGCTTCCTTGTATGGCGTGGGACCCAAGCATTGATCTACACATCAGCCACATGGGCTCGGCCCAGCCTTTGTTACAAGGCCTGGCCGAATACACTGTTATGGCCAGTGCACCCCCTGAAACCCATCAAATGGGCTCTATGGGCCCAACACTTACCCTAAGTGGTCCCTGGGCCAAGCCACCTTGTAACACCTAGGGACTGTGGACAGATGCAAGATTAGCCCATCAGGTATTATCCTCAATGGTCTTACACTTAACCTCTCAGCCCATAATGATCATACACTGCCCGACAAGAGAGGACATCTCCCTCGGCTGCAAGGAACAATGTTGCACTCTCTACTTGTATGGATCCCGGGAATTAAAACCTTCTTGCAAACATTTTAGAAACCATAATATATATACTTTTATATCTCATATAAAATATACTTTGCAAAACAAATCTCAACGGTTGAAATCGGCTGCCGGTAGTCTTGGTTTCCATCAGTGAGAGTGCATCCCCAATCATTACCTTTGTCCGACAAAGGGGCTGATCCTGTCACTATGATCACCCACTCAGATGAATTCTCGGACTGTCCCAACATACCCAGGTTTTGACCCCCGCTAAGGATCTCATTGATTGGTACATCAAAGACAACCCAATCCGACACCTAGTGTAGTATCATAATTGAGTCTAGGGGTCGGGTGTAACTTTCCAGTTTTGCCCATCAATCTCCAAGGTCCAGAGCAATACTGGAAATCTGGTCCAATTCATAGATTCAATTAGTCCTACACTATATGTGCCTAGGGTCTCACCCTGGCAGTTGAGACATGCCACCCCAACCGACTTGGTGGCACCACAGTGTTAGCCTTGTCAGGATAGGTCTCCCCAGACCGACCCACTGGCTGTGAACATTCTAAACTAACACGAGTCTCATTAAGTGTCCAGTTTAAGGGTATTACACAGAAACATACCAAGGGAACATGAATCAAATATGCACTTTTATTCATTTACAATAAACTCATAAAATACTTCATTCTGATTAAACCTAAGGGCATACAAAACTGTCTAACAACTCCCACTTACACTTAGGTCCAATCAGGTACTATCCGGAGTCCCAGACTTTCCATGTGTTTCATAAACACTTTTTGTGTCAGTGGCTTAGTCAATGGGTCTACCACATTTTCCGCTGATGCTACCTCTTAACATCATCCTCCCGTAAGTCTAGTGTTGTCATACAACTGTGGTATGGGTGATGTGTTGAACTCCAAATTCAGGAATGAACACCTTCATTCATAAGGTAGCCTCACTCACGGTAATGCGCTCAGCTTGGGTTGTGGACTATTAATTTGCTACTCAGGACCCTTTTTTGCTGTCTTTCAGGAAACAGCACACGATCCTATCGTAAAAAGATATCCAGATGTAGACTTTCTATCATCTCGATCCGACTGAAAATCGGCATCTGTATACCCTTGGATCTGTAGTGAGCTACCGTCGAATACTAGACAAAACTCTTTTGTCCTTCGAAGGTACTTAAGTATGTTTTTCGCAACAGTCTAATGCTCCTGCCCGGGGTTGGCCTAAAATCTGCTTACTACACTCACTGCCTGAGCTATGTCAGGACGAGTGCACAACATGGCATACATGATGCTCCCTACGGCAGAGGCATAGGGAATGTCATTCATGCCTTCAATATCCTCAGATGTCTTGGGAGACATCTTCTTGGAGAGAGTGACTCCGTGCCTGAAAGGAATATTTCCTTTCTTGGAGTTTTTCATGCTGTATCTTTTGACTATTTTGTCAATGTAAGCAGATTGGGATAATCCTATTATCTGCTTCGATCTATCTCTATAGAGTCGAAGACCCAGTATATAGGAGGCTTCTCCAAGATCTTTCATGGAGAATTGCTGTGATAGCCATACTTTCACCGTAGTTAACATTCCTACACATTCCCAATTAGTAGAATGTCATCTACATACAGAACCAAGAAAGTAACCTTATCTCCACTGTACTTCCTATAGACACAGGGTTCATCCGTATTCTACTCGAAGTCAAACGATTTGACAGCAGAATTAAAACGGATGTTCCAACTTCTAGAAGCTTGCTTAAGTCCATAAATGGATCTGTTAAGTTTACATACCATGTTTTCCTGTCCTGCAGTAATGAAGCCTTGCGGCTGCTGCATATAGATATCTTCAATAAGATCTCCATTCAGGAATGCAGTTTTGACATCCATCTGCCAAATCTCATAATCATGGTATGCTGCTAAAGCTATTAGGATCCTAATGGATTTAAGCATGGCCACAGGTGAAATGGTTTCCTCATAATCGATGCCCTCTTTCTGAGTGTACCCTTTCACCACCAGACGAGCCTTGAAGGTCTCAACCTTACCATCAAGTTCCTTCTTCCTCTTGTAAATCCATTTGCAACCAATTGTCTTTACCCCGGAGGGCGGATCTACTAGAGTCCAGACTCCATTGGTCTCCATTAAGTCCATCTCTGCTTTCATGGCCTCCACCCACTTTTGGGCATCTATGTCCAACATAGCTTCCGCGTAAGTCACGGGATCCTCCTCACTAGTCAAGGTTTCCACCAGGTAACTATCCTGGTCATAACCATAACGGACTGATGGCCTGGATACTCGAGTGTATCTTCTAGGTGAAGAGATGAGAGATCCATCCCATGGACGCCCAAAGATTGCGGAATAAGGGGCGAATTTCAAAAAAAAAAAATTTCTCTCCCTTCAACTGGGAATCGCATTCCCTATTTAGAAAATCATATTTTTAAGGATCATTCTTGAACCTTAAATTGAATCAGATCTGAACCAAAAGGAGTAGGGGAGAAGTATACCTGATACGAAGAAATAGTATCTCCCAACGGAGGTGTTCACGCCCAAGGAAGGATCCAAAAACTGCTCCCACTGAAGATGGCGCAGTACAGGATGGAGCAGAATCAACAGTGTTCTTCTCCAAGAACTCTGTCCTTCGCAAGAATCAGCAGGATGGTACGTGAGCACAACTTCCTTTCAATCATTTCTCAAAGAACTAATGTCAAGATCCAATCTTGACTTCTCCCACAACTGGAGATCGAACTGGCAAACAGGGCGGCAAGAACCGGGAGGCGGCAAGAGAGTATTCGTAGGGTGCAGAATTCTCTCTTCTTGATTTCAGCACTAAAGAAAATCTGATGTTCTGTGTCTTCTAAAGGCTGTCGCCCCCTCCTTCTATTGTTAACCTAAAAGGATTAGCTCCTAATCCAATTAGGAGCAGCTTATCCAAATCATATTTGGATAAGACT
Organism: Nelumbo nucifera; assembly: GCF_055504915.1. Taxonomy (NCBI): domain Eukaryota; kingdom Viridiplantae; phylum Streptophyta; class Magnoliopsida; order Proteales; family Nelumbonaceae; genus Nelumbo; species Nelumbo nucifera. The sequence goes on along the minus strand of NC_142649.1, from coordinate 137,710,518 downwards.
TCTCTTCAGGTGATAGGGATAAACCCTTATCTTATCTGCAGATTAGATTAGCATTCTCCTAATCTCATTATGAGGTTTCTAGATCTGAATCATATTCAGATCTAAACTCTTTGAAGCTAAGGGCATACAAAACCATTTAACAGCTCCCATTTGCACTTAGGTCCAATCAGGTATTAGCCGGAGTCCCATGCTTTCCACGTTTTTCTCAAACACTTCCTGTGATAGTGGCTTTGTCAATGGGTCTGCTACATTTTTCGCTGAGGCTACCTTCTGAATCAGGACGTCCCCTCTACCAACAATCTCCCGCAGTACGTGGTACTTCCTCTCGATGTGCTTCGACTTCGAGTGGGCTCGTGGCTCCTTATCCTGAGCAATGGCTCCATTGTTGTCACACAACAATGGGATGGGTGATGTGCTGGACGGAACTACTCCCAACACATGAATGAACTTCTTCATCCACACGGCTTCTTTGGCAGCCTCACTTGCGGCAATGTACTCGGCCTCGGTCGTGGAGTCTGCAATGGACCCCTGTTTGCTGCTTTTCCAGCAAACAGCATACGATCCTATCGTGAAAACATATCCAGATGTAGACTTTCTATCATCTAGGTTTGACTGAAAATCGGCATCTGTATACCCTTGGATCTGTAGTGAGCTACCGTCGAATACTAGACAAAACTCTTTTGTCCTTCGAAAGTACTTAAGTATGTTTTTCACAGCAGTCCAATGCTCCTGCCCTGGGTTGGCCTGAAATCTGCTTACTACACTCACTGCCTGAGTTATGTCAGGACGAGTGCACAGCATGGCATACATGATGCTCCCTACGGCTGAGGCATAAGGAACGTCTTTCATGCCATCAATTTCCTCAGAAGTCTTGGGAGACATCTTCTTGGAGAGAGTGACTCCGTGCCTGAAAGGAACATTTCCTTTCTTGGAGTTTTCCATGCTGTATCTCTTGACTATTTTGTCAACGTAAGTAGATTGGGATAATCCTATTATCCGCTTCGATCTATCTCTATAGAGTCGAAGACCCAGTATATAGGAGGCTTCTCCAAGATCTTTCATGGAGAATTGCTGTGATAGCCATACTTTCACCGTAGTTAACATTCCTACATCATTCCCAATTAGTAGAATGTCATCTACATACAGAACCAAGAAAGTAACCTTATCTCCACTGTACTTCCTATAGACACAGGGTTCATCCGTATTCTACTCGAAGTCAAACGATTTGACAGCAGAATTAAAACGGATGTTCCAACTTCTAGAAGCTTGCTTAAGTCCATAAATGGATCTGTTAAGTTTACATACCATGTTTTCCTGTCCTGCAGTAATGAAGCCTTGCGGCTGCTGCATATAGATATCTTCAATAAGATCTCCATTCAGGAATGCAGTTTTGACATCCATCTGCCAAATCTCATAATCATGGTATGCTGCTAAAGCTATTAGGATCCTAATGGATTTAAGCATGGCCACAGGTGAAATGGTTTCCTCATAATCGATGCCCTCTTTCTGAGTGTACCCTTTCACCACCAGACGAGCCTTGAAGGTCTCAACCTTACCATCGGGGCCCTTCTTCCTCTTGTAAATCCATTTGCAACCAATTGCCTTTACCCCGAAGGGCGGATCTACTAGAGTCCAGACTCCATTGGTCTCCATTGAGTCCATCTCTGCTTTCATGGCCTCCACCCACTTCTGGGATTCTATGTCCAACATAGCTTCCGCATAAGTCATGGGATCCTCCTCACTAGTCAAGGTTTCCACCAGGAAACTATCTTGGTCATAACCATAACAGACTGGTGGCCTGGATACCCGAGTGAATCTTCTAGGTTGGTCACTACCTGGAACTTATGGGACATCTCCCACTGCTCCTGAGCTCACCTCATTAAGAACAATTTCCTGATGATGGGTGTCAAGGATATAATCGGTTTCCAAGAAATGCGCATTTTGACTGCAGAACACTTTCTGCTCACTTGGGTCATAGAATAGATAACCTATAGAGCCTTTTGGGTAGCCTACAAATAGGCAACGACTGGTTTTGGATTCCAACTTGTTTGCACTCGTTCTTTTAACGTGTGCTGCACAACCCCAAATCTTCAAGTGTCTAACACTTGGTTTCTTTCCGGTCCAAAGTTCATATGGAGTATTCAGAACCGATTTGGTTGGAACCCGATTCAGCACATAAATCGCAGTCTCTAATGCGTAACCCCAAAAGGATGTGGGTAACTCTGAGTGTATTAAAAGCGAACAGACCATATCCAATAAGGTTTATTCCTCCTCTCTGAAACACCGTTAAGTTGTGCTGTAGTAGGAGGAGCTAATTGTGATACTATCTCATTGTCCTTTAAGTAGTCCTTGAATTCGTCAGAGAGATACTCGCCACCAAGATCTGATCGAAGGGCTTTAATTTCTCTCCCAAACTGTTTCTCGACCTCTTGTCTAAACTCTTTGAACTTTTCAAAGGATTCAGACTTGTGTCTCATTAGGTACACGTAACCATATCATGAAAAATCATCTGTGAAGGTGATGAAATAAACGTGTTGGTTCCGTGCCCTAACACTCGAGGGACCACATACATCAGTATGTATTAGGTCAAGCGTGCCTGTACATCTTTCAGGTTTACCATCAAATGGTCGTTTCGTCATCTTACCATGTTGGCAAGGCTCACCGATGGGAAGATCTTTTACAATTAGAAAATCCAAATGACCATCCTTTACCAACCTCGTGATTCGGTCAACACCGATGTGGCCAAGTCGGTAATGCCATAGACACGTGGGATTGACTGTATCATGGGCTCTCTTCTTGGGGATTTCAGCCGACGTAGTTTCGGTTATGTTAGTTTCTAGAGAAGGATGTAGAACATAGAGACCATTCTCCAGTTCCCCGTATGCGATGAATCTGTTGTTTCTTTTAATAGTAATCGTATTACTAAAGAAGACAGAATAACCATCTGCACACAGTTTTGAGACAGAAATCAAATTTCTCCTTAAATTTTGTACATAAAGACAATCTTTCAGTACAATTATTCATTCTCTAAAAAGTAACTCCACGGTTCCTATGGCCGCGGCTACAACAGTTGCATTAGTTCCCAAGTAGAGTGTGACTTCTCCTTCACTTAGCCTTCTGCTTACCTTGAACCCCTGCAGTGAGTTACACACGCATGAGTTGAAGCCCCAGAGTCAATACACCAGGACGCAGAAGCTACCAATAAATTGGTTTCTATAACACAAGTTTCGAAATTACCTTTCTTGGATTCTAGGTAGGCAGGATAGTTCCTTTTCTAGTGGTCGGTCTTCTTGCTGAAGTGACAGGCATCCGATGCTTTGTCTTTCTTCTGCTTCTTGCCCTTAGTGGCTTTCTTCTGAGGCTTCTTTGCCTTCCTCTTTCTCTTGCCTGTCTTGCCAGTTTCAACAAGCATAGCTACAGGCTCATCCTTTCTAATCAGTTCTTCAGCTCTTTGCAACATATTGTTGAGCTCTTGCAAGTTGACATTCAGCTTGTTCATGTTATAGTTCATGATGAACGGATTAAAGGAAGTAGCAAAGAGTTAAGGATAGCATCTATTTGGGTTGCAAGGTCTAGCCCGGATCCAAGAGCCTCCAGTTCGTTGATGTATCCCATCATCCGAAGACAATGGCCATGAACTTGTTGACCCATAGACATTTGTGCGGTCATGAACTGTTTCAAGACCTTTTGTCGAGTAGAACGATTCTGCTCTTCATACATCGTCCTGAGACTGTCCAATATGTCCTTGGCAAGTTCGATCTAATCGAACTGCCTCTGTATTAGGTTGTCCAAGGAGGCAATGATGTAACACCGGGCAAGGGAGTTTTTCTCCTCCCATTCTAGATAGTCTCTCCTTCGGGCCTCAGAAGCCCTATCTCCTAGACGCTCTGGGGCAGGATTCTTTGCCACTTTGTCTAGCTTTTCAGAAGCTAGGACCAGCATCAGGTTCCTGTACCATCAGCATAGTTTGGGCCCTTCAGCTTGTTGTCATCAAGTAGTTTTGCAAATGATCCGTTTGCCATTTTCTGATAAAATAGCAAACATCAGTCCACTACCTAATTTGATTCATGTTCATTTCATAGATATGGATTTTAATCTACGATCCATTTCCATTTATTCGTCTTTGAGATTTCCTTCCTTTCTCAGTGACGGAGACTACGGGTTGTCTCTGGAAATGTGGGAAATCACATAGGGTGCATGGAGCCAACTGTTTCAGCTGCATAACCCCACCACCTTTCTGTGAAGGATCATATCCACTCATCATATGAGTTTTTCCTTTGGCCTCTGTCAGACAAGGTTCAGAGCTGTTTTTAGGTAAACCTTTCTGTCCAGTGAGTGCTTACCAATCATATTCGTGAACGCCAAGGTACCGTGAGAGAATTCCCATTTTCTGGTGAAGCCCCTCCCACATCGGTCTATGATGCCCCAATCATCTTATGAAACACTCAGATAAGCCAAACAGCAAATGGATAGCCCATTTTCTGGTGCGTTTCCTCATTACTGAAGGACCCATCCTCATGCTAATGAAGGAAGGCCTTTAGAGAGTTCATCATATGAATCTCCCTATCACATGCACTCGTATTAGCCGGAGGGAACAGTTAATTACGCCCTAGTTCTTATTTTAGGTCAAACCAAAGTGGCTCCCACTGACTTTCATAAAGCCAGATTTTGGTGGGCCTGAATCAGCTAAGGTTCCGCACGTAACCTCTTGATGTGGTGTGGGGCGCACAACTGAGGGAGGTCATCCAATGGCCAAAAGGGACACCATGGCAATGATGTGCATTCATCCATGGTTTGTGCAAGAGCCATTGTCAATTGAGCATTGGCCAAGTACTTATGGCCCATGTACGTAGCACATCACACATCCATACATCACATGCAGGGATAAATTGATCCAATCAATTAATCATCTGTAAGGCCCATTTGAAGCCCATTTTAAATCCATAATATTAACCATTATTATTATCTAGGTATGTGGGCCGAAAGGTTCAGCCCATATAGCTTTAAATGTCAAGTGGGCTTTTAGCAGTTTTATCATTTTAAAACTGGGCCTTTACAGGTTGGGCCGAATTAACCATTTAATTAAACTCCAATCCTTAGGCCCATTAGTGGGAAAATTAGGGCAGACTTTAAGCCTTGATTAAACCCTAGATTCGGTTGAAACTATTTGAACCAATCTTGGTTCGAATGGGTCTAGGGTTTGATCTTTAATCAAATCTTTAATTTAAGAAAATAATCTGAAATTAAATACTGATAAAAGAAAAACAAGAATCAGTCAATCAGGGCTGTTCGCACAATCCATCCTACAAAACAGAGGTTAGATCACAGAATGCAGTTTCACAAATTGCAAATCGCAGATAGCGATTCTCCCATCTGCAAAATCTCCTACTCTACGAAATCTCCTTTTCTGTGTCGCCATCTTCGATCCAAAAATAAATAAATAGAAATCTTATTTCTATTAATAATTACATCAGATCGAATACCTATACATTGAGTCTAGAAAATAAAAAAAAAATTATTTACAGACCAAAAATAATTCAAGAACTGCAAAATCGCAGGTTCCCAGCGCAAACCAAGAATTCGTTCTCCTCTTGTACGAACAGTCCATAAATCAAGAATATCATAAAGAACAATTCTAAATAATAATCAGATTCATGTAAAATTAATTTCAGATTATTCGCCCATTAAGTTTGGGAACAAATTTCCCAAAACCCATATCTGCGCAAATCGAGTAGAACACCTTTTGCCCATTTGCGCAGGTTCAGATCTGAAACAAACTGGTTCAAGATTTGAACCATGGCTCTGATACCAATGAAGGGATGAGAGATCCATCCCATGGACGCCCAAAGATTGCGGAATAAGGGGCGAATTTCAAAAAAAAAAAAATTTCTCCCTTCAACTGGGAATCGCATTCCCTATTTAGAAAATCATATTTTCAATGACCATTCTTGAACCTTAAACTGAATCAGATCTGAACCAAAAGGAGTAGGGGAGAAGTATACCTGATACGGAGAAATAATATCTCCCAACGGAGGTGTTCATGCCCAAGGAAGGATCCAAAAACTGTTCCCACTGAAGATGGCGCAGTGCAGGATGGAGCAGAATCAGCATTGTTCTTCTCCAAGAACTCTGTCCTTCGCAAGAATCAGCAGGATGGTACGTGAGCACAGCTTCCTTTCAATCCTTTCTCAAAGAACTGATGTCAAGATCCAATCTTGCATTCTCCCACAACTGGAGATCGAACTGGCAAACAGGGCGGCAAGAACAAGGAGGCGGCAAGAGAGTATTCACAGGGTGCAGAATTCTCTCTTCTTGATTTCAGCACTAAAGAAAATCTGATGTTCTGTGTCTTATAAAGGCTGCCGCCCCCTCCTTCTTTTGTTACCTAAAAGGATTAGCTCCTAATCCAATTAGGAGCAGCTTATCCAAATCATATTTGGATAAAACTTCTCTTCAGGTGATATGGATAAACCCTTATCTTATCTACAGATTAGATTAGCTTTCTCCTAATCTCATTAGGAGGTTTCTAGATCTGAATCATATTCAGATCTGAACTCTTTGAGTGGATAGGATTAAGACCCTATCTTATCTGCTAATCCATCTCACAATTCGCCCCTTTAATTAACTAAATGAATAGCCCAGTTCGAAATGGGCTTTAGGCCCATCAAGTTTATGTGCTCAGTTAATCTTCCTAACTGCTGCCTAGTTGGGCTTCCTTGTATGGCGTGGGACCCAAGCATTGATCTACAGATCAGCCACATGGGTTCGGCCCAGCCTTTGTTACTAGGCCTAGCCAAATACACTGTTAAAGACAGTGCACCCGTGAAACTCATCGAATGGGCTCTATGGGTCCAACACTTACCCTAAGTGGTACCTGGGCCAAGCCACCTTGAACACCCAGGGGCTATGGGCAGATGCAAAATTAGCCCATCAGGTATTATCCTCAATGGTCTTACACTTAACCTCTCAGCCCATAATGATCATACCCTGCCCGACAAGAGAGGACCTCTCCCTCGGCTGCAAGGAACAGTGTTGCACTCTCCACTTATATGGATCCCGGTAATTAAAGCCCTTTTGCAAACATTTGAGAAACCATAATATATATATACTTTTATATCTCATATAAAATATACTTTGCAAAACGAATCTCAACGGTTGAAATCGGCTGCCGGCAATCTTGGTTTCCATTAGTGAGAGTGCATCCCCGATCATTACCTTTGTTCGACAAAGGGGCTAATCTTGTCACTATGATCACCCACTCAGATGAATTCTCGGACTGTCCCAACATACCTAGGTTTTGACCCCCGCTAAGGATATCACTGATTGGTATATCAAAGATACCTCAATCTGACACCTAGTGCAGTATCATAATCGAGTCTAGGGGTCGGGTGTAATTTTCTAGTTTTGCTCATCAATCTCCAAGGTCCAGATTGCCCTGGAAATCTGGTCCAGTTCAAAGATTCAATTAATCCTACACTGTATGTGCCTAGGGTCTCACCCTGGTAACTGAGACAGGCCACCCCAACTGACTTGGTGGCACCATAGTGTCAGCCTTGTTAGGATAGGTCTCCCCAGACTGACCCATTGGCTGTGAACATTCTAAACTAACACGAGTCTCATTAAGTGTCCAGTTTAAGGGTATTACACAGAAACATACCAAGGGAACATGAATCAAATATGCACTTTTATTCATTTACAATAAACTCATAAAGTACATCATTCTGATTGAAGTTAAGGGCATAGAAAACTGTCTAACACTAGGTTGGTCACTACTTGGAACTTGTGGGACATCTCCCACTGCTCCTGAGCTCTCCTCATCAAGAACAACTTCTTGACGATGGGTGTCCAGGATGTAATCACTTTCCAAGAATTGTGCATTTCGACTGTAGAACACTTTCTGCTCACTTGGGTCATAGAATAGATAACCTACAGAGCCTTTTGGGTAGCCGACAAATACGCAACGGCTGGTCTTGGATTCTAACTTGTCTGCACTCGTTATTTTAACGTGTGTTGGACAACCCCAAATCTTCAAGTGTCTGACACTTGGTTTTTTTCCTGTCTAAAGTTCATATGGAGTATTTGGAACTGATTTGGTTGGAACTCGATTCAGCACGTAGATCACAGTCTCTAATGCGTAACCCCAAAAGGATGTGGGTAACTCTGATTGTATGGGAAGTGACCGGACCATATCCAATAAGGTCCTATTACTCCTCTCTGAAACACAGTTAAGTTGTGGGGTAGCTGGAGGAGCTAACTATGATACTATCCCATTGTCCTTTAAGTTGTCCCTAAATTCGTCAGAGAGATACTCGCCCCTTCAATCTGATCGAAAGGCTTTAATTTCTCCCCCTTACTGTTTCTCGACCTCTTGTCTAAACTCCTTGAACTTTTCAAAGGATTGAGACTTGTGTCTCATTAGGTACACGTAACCATATCGTGAAAAATCATCTGTGAAGGTGATGAAATAAACGTGTTGGTTCCGTGCCCTAACACTCGAGAGACCACATACATCAGTATGTATTAGGTCAAGCGTGCCTGTACATTTTTCAGGTTTACCATTAAATGGTCGTTTCGTCATCTTACCATGTTGGCAAGGCTCACCGGTGGGAAGATCTTTTACAATTAGAAAATCCAAATGACCATCCTTTACCAACCTCGTGATTCGGTCAACACCGATGTGGCCAAGTCGGTAATGCCATAGACACGTGGGATTGACTGTATCATGGGCTCTCTTCTTGGGGATTTCAACCGACGTAGTTTCGGTTATGTTAGTTTCTAGAGAAGGATGTAGAACATAGAGACCATTCTCCAGTTCCCCGTATGCGATGAATCTGTTGTTTCTTTTAATAGTAATCGTATTACTAAAGAAGACAGAATAACCATCTGCACACAGTTTTGAGACAGAAATCAAATTTCTCCTTAAATTTTGTACATAAAGACAATCTTTCAGTACAATTATTCCTTCTCTAAAAAGTAACTCTACGGTTCCTATGGCCGCGGCTACAACAGTTGCATTAGTTCCCAAGTAGAGTGTGACTTCTCCTTCACTCAGCCTTCTGCTTACCTTGAACCCCTGCAGTGAGTTACACACGCATGAGTTGAAGCCCCAGAGTCAATACACCAGGACGCAGAAGCTACCAATAAATTGGTTTCTATAACACAAGTTTCGAAATTACCTTTCTTGGATTCCAAGTAGGCAGGATAGTTCCTTTTCTAGTGGTCGGTCTTCTTGCTGAAGTGACAGGCATCCGATGCTTTGTCTTTCTTCTGCTTCTTGCCCTTAGTGGCTTTCTTCTGAGGCTTCTTTGCCTTCCTCTTTCTCTTGCCTGTCTTGCCAGTTTCAACAAGCATAGCTACAGGCTCATCCTTTCTAATCAGTTTTTCAGCTCTTTGCAAAATATTGTTGAGCTCTTGCAAGCTGACATTCAGCTTGTTCATGTTATAGTTCATGATGAACGGATTAAAGGAAGTAGCAAAGAGTTAAGGATAGCATCTATTTGGGTTGCAAGGTCTAGCCCGGATCCAAGAGCCTCCAGTTCGTTGATGTATCCCATCATCCGAAGACAATGGCCATGAACTTGTTGACCCATGGACATTTGTGCGGTCATGAACTGTTTCAAGACCTTTTGTCGACTAGAACGATTCTGCTCTTCATACATCGTCCTGAGACTGTCCAATATGTCCTTGGCAAGTTCGATCTGATCGAACTGCCTCTGTATTAGGTTGTCAAGGAGGCAATGATGTAACACCGGGCAAGGGAGTTTTTCTCCTCCCATTCCAGATAGTCTCTCCTTCGGGCCTCAGAAGCCCTATCTCCCAGACACTCTGGGGCAGGATTCTTTGCCACTTTGTCTAGCTTTTCAGAAGCTAGGACCAGCATCAGGTTCCAGTCGGCATAGTTTGGGCCCATCAACTTGTTGTCATCAAGCAATTTTGCAAATGATCCGTTTGCCATTTTCTGATAAAAGAGCAAACATCAGTCCACAACCTAATTTGATTCATGTTCATTTCATAGATATGGATTTTAATCTACATTCCATTTTCCTCTGAGATTTCCCTCCTTTCTCAGTGACGGAGACTACGGGTTGTCTCTGGAAATGTTTGAAATCACATAGGGCATGGAACCAACTGTTTCAGCTGCATAACCCCACCACCTTTTTGTGAAGGATCATATCCACTCATCATATGAGCTTTCCCTTTGGCCTTTGTCAGACAAGGTTTAGAGCCGTTTTCAGGTAAACCTTTCTGTTCAGTGAGTGCTTACCCATCATATTCGTGAACGCCAAGGTACCATGAGAGAGTTCCCATTTTCTGGTGAAGTCTCTCCCACATCGGTCTATGACGCCCCTATCATCTTATGAAACACTCAGACAAGCCCAACAGCAAATTGATAGCCCATTTTCTGGTGCGTTTCCTCATTAGTGAAGGACCCATCCTCATGCTAATGATGGAAGGCCTTTAGAGAGTTCATCATATGAATCTCCCTATCACATGCACTCATATTAGCTGGAGGGAACAGTTAATTACGCCCTAGTTCTTATTTTAGGTCAAACCAAAGTGGCTTCCACTGACTTTCATAAAGCCAGATTTCGGTGGGCCTAAAACGGCTAGGGTTCCGCACGTAACCTCTTGATGAGGTGTGGGGCCCACCACTGAGGGAGGTCATCTAATGACCAAAAGGGACACCATGGCAATAATGTGCTTCAGCCATGGTGTGCGCAAGAGCCACTGTCGATTGAGCATGGGCCAAGTACTTATGGCCCATGTACGTAGCACATCACACATCCATACATCACATGCAGGGATGAATTGATCCAATCAATTAACCATCTGTAAAGCCCTTTTGAAGCCCATTTTAAATCCATAATATTAACCATTAATATTATCTAGGTATATGGGCCGAATGGTTCAAGCCATATAGCTTTAAATGTTAAGTGAGCTTTTAGTAGTTTTAACCTTTTAAAACTGGGCCTTTACAGGTTGGGCTGAATTAACCATTTAATTAAACACCAATCCTTAGGCCCATTAGTAGGAAAATTAGGGCTGACTTTCAGCCTTGATTAAACCCTTGATTCGGTTCAAACTATTTGAACCAATCTTGGTTCGAATGGGTCTAGGGTTTGATCTTTAATTAAATCTTTAATTCAAGAAAATAATCTAAAATTAAATACTGATAAAAGAAAAACAAGAATCAGTCAATCAGGGTTGTTCGCACAATCCATCATGCAAAACAGAGGTTTGATCACAGAGCAGTTTCACAAACTGCAAATCTCAGATAGCGATTCTCCCATCTACGAAATCTCCTTCTCTGCGCCGCAATCTTCGATCCAAAATAAAATAAATAGAAATCCTATTTCTATTAATAATTACATCAGATCGAATACCTATACATTGAGTCTAGAAAATAAAAAAAATTATTTACAAACTAAAAATAATTCAAGAACTTCAAAATCGCAGGTTCCCAGCGCAAACCAAGAATTTGATCTCCTCTTGTACGAATAGCCCATAAATCAAGAAAATCATAAAGAACAATTCTAAATAATAATCAGATTTTTGTAAAATTAATTTCAGATTATTCGCCCATTAATTTTGGGAACAAATTTCCTAAAACCCATATATGCGCAAATCAGGTAGAACACCTTCTCCCCATTTGCGTAGGTTTAGATCTGAAGCAAACTGGTTGAAGATTTGAACCTGGCTCTGATGCTACTAAAGGGATGAGAGATCCATCCCATGGATGCCCAAAGATTGCGGAATAAGGGGGCGAATTTCAAAAATTTTTCTCTCCCTTCAACTGGGAATCACATTCCCTATTTACAAAATCATATTTTCAAGGATCATTCTTGAACCATAAACTGAACCAAATCTGAACCAAAAGGAGTAGGAGAGGATTGTACCTGATCCGGAGAAATAGTATCTCCCAACGAAGGTGTTCACACCCAAGGAAGGATCCAAAGACTGCTTCCACTGAAGATGGCGCAGTCCAGGATGGAGCAGAATCAACAGTGTTATTCTCCAAGAACTCTGTCCTTCGCAAGAATCGGCAGGATGGTACGTGAGCACAGCTTCCTTTCAATCCTTTCTCAAAGAACTGATGTCAAAATCCAATCTTGACTTCTCCCACAACTGGAGATCGAACTGGCAAACAGGGCGGCAAGCACAGGGAGGCGGCAAGAGAGTATTCGCAGGGTGCAGAATTCTCTCTTCTTGATTTCAGCACTGAAGAAAATTTGATGTGTGTCTCCTAAAGGCTGCCGCCCCCTTCCTTTTTTTTTGTTAACCTAAAAAGATCCGCTCCTAATCTCATAAGGAGCTGCTTATCCAAATCATATTTGGATCAGCCTTCTCTTCAGGTGATAAGGATAAACCCTTATCTTATCTGCAGATTAGATTAGCTTTCTCCTAATCTCATTAGGAGATTTCTAGATCTGAATCAATTTCAGATCTGGACTCTTTGAGTGGATAGGGTCAAGACCCTATCCTATCTGCTAATCCATCTCAGAATTCGCCCCATTATTAACTAAATAAATAGCCCAGTTCGAAATGGGCTTTAGGCCCATTAAACTTATGTGCTCACTTAACCTTCCTAACTGTTGCCCAGTTGGGCTTCCTTGTATGGCGTAGGACCCAAGCATTGATCTACACATCAACCACATGGGTTTAGCCCTGCCTTTGTTACAAGGCCTGGCCGAATACACTGTTATGGACAGTGCACCCCCTGAAACCCATCAAATGGGCTCTATGGGCCCAACACTTACCCTAAGTGGTCCCTCGGCCAAGCTACCTTTTAACACTCAGGGACTGTGGGCAGATGCAAGATTAGCCCATCAGGTATTATCCTCAATGGTCTTACACTTAACCTCTCAGCCCATAATGATCATACACTGCCCGACAAGAGAGGACCTCTCCCTCGGCTGCAAGGAACAGTGTTGCACTCTCTACTTGTATGGATCCTGGGAATTAAAACCTTCTTGCAAACATTTTAGAAACCATAATATATATACTTTTATATCTCATATAAAATATACTTTGCAAAACAAATCTCAACGGTTGAAATCGGCTGCCGATAGTCTTGGTTTCCATCAGTGAGAGTGCATCCCCGATCATTACCTTTGTCCGACAAAGGGGCTGATCCTATCACTATGATCACCCACTCAGATGAATTCTCGGACTGTCCCAACATACCCAGGTTTTGACCCCCGCTAAGGATCTCACTGATTGGTACATCAAAGACAGCCTAATCCGACACCTAGTGCAGTATCATAATCGAGTCTAGGGGTCAGGTGTAAGTTTCTAGTTTTGCCCATCAATCTCCAAGGTCCATGGCAATATTGGAAATCTGGTCCAGTTCATAGATTCAATTAGTCGTACACTATATGTGCCTAGGGTCACACCCTGGCGGCTGAGACAAGCCACCCCAACCGATTTGGTGGCACCACAGTGTCAGCTTTGTCAGGATAGGTCTCCCCAGACCGACCCACTGGCTGTGAACATTCTAAACTAACACGAGTCTCATTAAGTGTCCAGTTTAATGGTATTACACAGAAACATACCAAGGGAACATAAATCAAATATGCACTTTTATTCATTTACAATAAACTCATAAAATACATCATTTTGATTGAAGTTAAGGGCATACAAAACTGTCTAACAGCTTGCACCAATGAAGGGAGAAATTCATTTTCTTCATGACTTCAACAAAGAAATGTCGATCCATTCTGTCGAAGGCTTTGGACATGTCTAACTTAATTACATCCCACCCCTTCTTCATTTTTTGTTATTGGCATGGTGAAGAATTAATTGAGTGAGGAAGACATGATTTGATATTTATCTCTCTTAGGAACCTAGCTTGATTCAACGCAATTAATTTTTCAAGTAAAGTCTTCATTCGATTGGCCATCCATTTAATGATGATTTTATAGATAATATTGCAGAGACTTATTGGTCTATACTCAGACGGCCTTTCTAGAGTTCTGCACTTAGAAATAAAAGTGATGCAAGTGTTGTTAATTTCCTTAAGAAGTTGTCCTGACTAGAAGAAATCAGATATTAATTGAACAATGTTTGTTCCGAGAAAACTACAATAGTATTGGAAAAAGAAGGTTGTGTATCCATCAGGACCGACCAGGGGCCTTGTGTGGATGCATTTGAAATAGTGCTTCATTAACTTTTGACATTTGAGTGTGAATGAGTTTGGGAAACTCCAAAGCGTTAAGCTGGTGGATTTGACTTGATTCATCTATACTACCAACTTGCTTGATTGCTTCTTCAAAAACATATGCTATATAGTTGTAATTGGTTAGCCACTCACCATTCCTTCCTTGGATCCACTCAATGCCTTGTATTCTCCTTTTGTGCTTCACCATTTGATTTAGTATTGTCATCTCTTGCTTTTAATGCGTCATATGGTGAAGAAGGTCTGTTTTGAGATTTGCGCCGCGTACTCCTATCTAACATGATAACAGGTCCGCATCATCACGAAAGATCCATATTCTCGAAATTGGATTTGGATCGATCCGAATAAAGTTTTGGACCGTATCCGCATCCCATCATTGGGGACGTTTTCCTAGTCGGATGGGGCTCATCTATTTATGATATAGACCTGGATCTAGCTAGTCCGTTCAGTTCAATTCAGCACCAACTTCCGAAACAAAGGATTCATCCAGAAAAATCTCGATAACCAAAATGGTGCCTCGCCTGCCTTCCTATGGGCTGTGGGCTGTGGGCCTTCCCTTTTGGTCCGGTCCCCACACGATAACACGATCGCCGCCTGTTTTCTTCGTAAATTCACGCTTTCAGCCGGCCATTGGTTTTTCTTTACAGCTTTCCGTTTCTCTGTTTTTCTTCTCTCTTAGATTAAATTATTTATTATTATATATCTTGTTGATTAAAATAAACAAAACACGGTTTTGAGTAAACCAGGATCCTTTCTCCTCTCTTCCTATAAATATATACGTTGCGTAGTCGTCGTACACCCATATAAGTCAGAACTCAAAACAAAAAAACAGCCGAAACCAAACCTTTGAAGATCTCTCTCTCTCTCTCTCTCTCTCTCTCTCAAAACCTTCATCAACAAGCCCAATTCTCTCCATTTTGATAGCTTGAAGTAGAAGAATCTCGGAGATGAGCCTGAGGTGCATGAGCAGAGTTTTCTACCAGGCGGGATCTCGGGCGATGCAAGGGATCAAGGACCAAGCTACCAAGTACGATTCCACCTTCAAATCCCTCAAAGATTCGACGACCTCTTCTGCAAAGGTGAGGCGATTCTCCAGCGCCCTCGATTCCTCCGTGAAGACCCCCAACACCGAGAAGTTGAAGCAAGCCGAGGAGTCGCTTCGGACGGTCATGTACTTGAGCTGCTGGGGTCCCAATTGAAACAGAAGAGTTGGCCCTTCTTCCATATAACCAACTCTTCTTCCCTTCTTTCTCTGATTCTCTGTAAATAAATATGTTGAACGATGGCGCCTGTAAAATAATTTCATGTATAAACATGCTTTCGTTTTACAAGTTAATTTCGTTTTGGTTCCATTGCCGTTTTGGTCAGAGCTGCCACCATACCTGAAAATGTTTTAAAAAAGAAAAGTACAAGTTAAAATGATATTTTCTGAGCTCGGTGGGCTGATTTTTGAGAGAACGGTGAAGCATTATTTTTTTTCTTACTAATTAAACAGTATATATCAATACCTTTTTTGGAGTCTTGGAGATCACATCTGCGCCCCACATTCACATTTCAGCGTGCATTAAGAGCACAGTTGGGATATGCTGTGAATTTGACTTGTAGATGCCGCATCCGGATGGACCGGATTAGAACGACACGTCAGATACAGATTTGGATTCTCTTATACATATCGTTTCGTTGGAGTTTTCCGCGTAACTATGCCTGGTTGGACCGCGTAACTATGCCTAGTGGAAGCTTCTTCGTGCTTATGTGATTTCATTTCAAACAGTGTTTTCTTTTTTTATAATTACTTAATAAAAATGTTATAACAACATATTAAGGAAAAAATAAGCAATTATTAAAAAGCCATTTAAGAGTTGTTTTTCTTTAAGTACTTATTAATAAGTGAAACTGTGAAAATTTTAGGACTAAAAAGCCCCTGTTTATATTTTTAAATACTCAGAATGTCCCTGTTTTTCTTTGAAATATATATATATGAATGAAATGAGAGTTAAAGTTGTTATTTGTATTAATATAAGGAGAAAATAACTTATCAAATATCCCCACCCTAATAAATATTTTAAAATATAATAAATGATTTGATAAGTGGGTCATCAAATAATCTTAAGTGATTATTAAAATAAATATTTTTAAAAAATACTTCCTTTAACAATCACTTATCAAACAGGGCCTTCGTTCAAGAAAAGATTAGAACAAACATTTAAATCCACCCAAGAGAAGAAATTCCTTAGCAAAATAAATGAGAAGAAAGCAAATACTAAAAATTTTTTCTCTCTCATTTTACTCAGGTAATACTGTAATAGTCATTGTTATGAATTGAACGAAGGAAAAAAAACGAAATTAATTAATTACAGGGGAAAATATTAGGAAAAGAACTCACATCCTCGAAGAAAGAAGGTCAGAGAATATGAGATCAATAAGAGATATCATTCGATTGCAAAAACAATCTAACATAATTGTTGAAGATTCTACAAATGAATTAATTGGGTCCCCAGCAGATGAGATGCATGACCTTCTCGGCCTTCTCAGCTTTCCTGACAATGTGTTTCTTATCCATGTTGGATTTCTTCTCGCGATCTACGGCACTGGAAACCCATCTGACCTGAGAGGAAGCGCCGGATTCTACTCTGGGTGTTGGCCGGGAAAGCTTGAGCCCGGTCATCGTTCCTAGCCAGCTCTGATCCTTCTGGAGATGTCGCTTGGTACCTTGTTCTAGCTTGTTAACTGAAGTGGAACCGGTCTCTTATAAAATATAAAATATAAATAGACTGGTTCATAAAATTTAATAAATTAATCTACTCCTGAGCGTCACAAATGACCAAACAGTCTCCTTTGATTATTATTATTTTTGGGTTTGAGTCGTTTGACTATCATACCTGAAACACATGTTATTCAAAAATCACTCAATTGGTATCATAAATGTGTTAATCAATCAAGTATAATTCATATGTAGGTTTTGATTGGTCAAGATTCTTCAGGTATTATGTTCTTACTACATCATATATTTTCTTTCTTTTTTTTTTAATTAAAGAAACAGCAAAACAGGAGAAGTGATTTTATTTTTAATAAATAAAAAATAAAATTATCTAAAACTCACCAATCTTTTAGTATTTCACTTAAGCTCATCATAACTTTTTAAATTCTCTAAAGAACCCCGTATTGGTGATCTATAATTTTATCAAATTTTTCTAACTACCCCTCCAAATAGTAATTAAAATAAGCACTCTAAATATTACTGGGAGAAACTGTTTGTCGTCATCTACATTCTATAACAATGAACCAGCAGGGGTGAGCCCCCTTCACTCTCCCGCCAGCTAGGTGGAGTAGGTGTGTCTTGTCCATTATTTCTAGTGTTATGATCCAATGCTTCTCTCAACATATGAACCAATCAATGGAAAATTGAATATGTCAGACATAAATCCAAACAATAACCTTTTCGATAGATAAATTGGGTTTTAAACTTGTTACAGGTTAATTCTCTTTTGTTTTACCTCTTTTTTTTTATTTTCATCTAAATTAAGGTAATTTTTGTAGAATTAGTCTTATTTTATTGGAAAACAGTGTCACATTAGTGTAAATATGTTTTTTAAAGAAACACTCGTTGTTTGATTGAGTATTTTTTCGAAAAATATTATTCAGACCAAACCTTGAAAATCAGAAAAGACGTAGTATGAGAAAACGTCTATTTTAACAATAATCATTTTTATACTGTTACTAGTAACAGGCATTGAAAAAACAATTATGTTGCACAGTAGCAACAACCCTCTCAAATTAAAAAGCTGTTTTTTGGTAAACTGCATACTAATGCAGCACCGGGTTCTTACTAGAGAAATGAGACCGGTTCAGTGAAGGGGTCACAGACTACACGTCTGCATGAGCATGTATGTAAAGGAGAAGGGGAGTTTGGGACATCTCAGTAACGTTTTCAAACCGCAGTTGACCCGGGCGGTTGGACCGTTTGGCATGAGAACTATTCAGGCAATTGATTTCGTTTTATCCTAAATTCGGCATCTGGTCAAAAACCGTTAAAAAAATTAATAAACTATTGACTTGGGCAGTCGAACCGTTGACCCATGGACCCGTTTAATAATTTTTGACCATTTTTTTTTATTTTTTTAATTTTACTATCAGAATGGGCCATCCGTTCAAACTGGATGATTGGACTGTCGACCCAAAAACCGGTGGCCATAACGGTTTCATTTTCGGGTCATTTTTTAAAACGTTGCATCTCAGCCTGCTAATTGATTGCAGGTATGAAGCAAAAGGTACGCTATCATGATTTCGAGTGGGTTCTTCTGGTGGATCCTCTTGGTTGAATTAGCTAGTTTTCAACTAGGAGGTTGTTTGGTATCGATAGCGTTTTGTACGATTTGGTCTTGAAAAATGAGACAAAATCTATTTTAAACGTTTTGTACGGTTTTTTACACCTCAGCGACAATAGTCGCCGTATAAACCAAACAGTGAAAATCGGTCTTGAAAATGAAAAACATCGAAATTTGTGCTTTTTTAATAAACGGTTCACACAATTTTTGAGAAACGGCTCAACCAAATAACTTTTTAGCCGTTTTTCTGATAAACTCATCTCTAACCGACACCGTTTCTTCCAAAGCTACATCGATACCAAATATCATCTACGTCTTAGAAACTCATTTATGAAAATATTATATTGAAAATATGTTCAATGTTAACTTCAATCAAGCTTGAAACTGAACGAATCTGTTGCCTGTCATGGAAACACCATCTGATTCAGACCTAAATGCCCCCTCTCGATGGAGAGGTCACATCCGTCAACTTGTTTCTTCAACATTAAAAAGCTGGCATTGCAAGTCTAAGCTCAAACTGTTCAAAAGCCTCTTGCAACTTTGCATTGGAAATATCTCACATGAAATAAAGCACATAAGTACAAAGATATTCATAATGCAAGGCTGTAAAGGCTGTTCAAACAATAAGATGAATTCTAATTTGACAGTAAGGCTCAGTTTGGAAAAAGTACAAATATAAATACATAAAAAATAATATAAAATACAAAGATTTTTATTTTATAAACATGATAATAAGGCTCAATTTGAAAAAAGTATAAATACAAAAATGTAAAATATGAATACATAGAAAATAATACAAAATACAAGGTTTTTTACTTTACGAATATGATAGTAATGCTCAATTTAAAAGGAGTAGAAATACAAATATATAGAATGCAAAACCTTGTATTTTGCATTATCTTTTATGTATTTGTATTGTACATATTTGTATTTATACTCTTTCCAAATTGAGCCTAAGTTTGTATTTGTTTTTGGTGTAAATGCGAATCGATGTAAAACTTCAGCATTGGATTGTGTTTACACGTGTTTATTTTTAGTGTAAATATGGACCAGTGTAAAACTCCACACCTGATTTGTATTTTCATGTATTCGTTTCTAGTGTAAAGTTTACATGGCTTACTTTTCCATCAATAATTGATGTGAATGATACATCAATTTTATCGATGTACATTTACATCAGTTATCACATTAAAAAACCTCCAATGTCCATTAAATTTTAAACCCATCGATGATTTTTCCCTCAAAAACAAACTGAACCTAAGGGATTTTGAGGAAGAAGTAGAGAGACACCCTACCATAGTTGTTGATGACGCAATGACCCTTGCTGGATGCGTTGAAGTAACAATCCTGATGACCCCTCAAAACCCAAGAGGGAGTAGTAGATTGCCACAGTCGCCGATGGCACAACAGCCCTTGTTGGCTGCATTGAAGAGCAATCATGATGACCCCATATGCAACCAAACCAACCGGTAGGGATTTTGAGGGAGTAGGTTTGATTGGGGTTGAGTCTAAAGCCATTCTAAGGAGGACGAGGAGGACAAGAGAGAGCGAGAGTATTGCCGCTTGTTTTTTGTGGTTTGTGTTTGAAAATGGAGTAAGAATGAGAGAGGAGGTATGTTTTGAAAATTTAAATAATAGCTAAGGTTAAAATGGTCTTTTTATTTATTTAATGGCAAGACTTAGGGTTTGTTCGTTTCCTCTTAATTACTCTTATCTCTTAAGAGGAATCTTTTAATTTTAAGGAGAAAAATAATTGTTTATTTTTTCTTATCTCTTAAAGTGCAATCATACAACTTTTTTTTCCAATGATACCCCCAAAGTACAAACAAAAACTCTAACATATGAGGTCAAAATAGATATTTGATAATTTTCAGAATTCAGAATTCAGAGTTCAGAACAACATTCTTTGCATTCAGAGTTCAGAGGAAAGAAAAGTTCACCAATACCAATATACTTCTTAATGTAATTATTGCACTTTTAGATGTTAGACTTGAGAGCAAACGAATAGGCCCTTAATTAATGTAAATTGAATTTCTAAAATTTTAGAGTACTTTAAGCAAGGCGTCAAACCTTAGGAGTATTGACATTTTAGTACTTTGAACTTTTAGAAATATATACTTAAATCCAACTTTGTTAAGAATAACATTAGAGTGAAGGTAAAATTACAAACATGCCTATATCTAAATTTTTTATTATTTTCATTGCTTTTATTGTTCCATTGAAATGATTTTATTCTTTGTTAAAAAGAAGTATATATTATTAATAGAATAAAAGTTCATTAATGACCAAAAGAGAATCTAAACATAAGCATTTTGTAATTTTGTCCCTAGTCAATTTTAATAGAGTTGAATTTAAATGTGTATTAGATGGCTTGTCAATTTTGATACTAACAAGTCCCAATTGAAAGTTCCCTTTTAACTCAAAGTATTGATTATCTATTGGGCAAATTTTTTTAAACTACCCTGATGGCTTAGCTAATTGACTAAGGCCCCGTTTGATGTGTTTTTTCGTGCGGTCTTTCGGCTACCTACAAGTTAGGAAGATCGAAAATCGGTCTATTCCCGTTTAGCATGCGAAAGATCTCACTGCCAAAAGATGGGGTGTCGAAAAGACACAGGAAGCTCATTTTGGGAAGCTCCAAATGAAACTTCTTGAATCTTTCGGGTTTTAATCTCGTGCAGAAAGACCTGGAACGACGCACGAAAAGATGTGCATTTTCCAAACGGTCTTCGGCTGCCCAAATCTTATGTCAAAAGCTCAATGCGTCTATTGACTGTTAGAGCTACGAGAAGATATTCTCAAAAAAACTTGCCAAACGGGCACTAACTCTACTCTTACCCTTTATATATTGTCTTAAAGTATGTTTTTAGGTTTTTGACAATTAACATTATCATGAGAAATAAAATATCAGAATTTACCCTCCATTATTTCTCAAATTTTTAAAATAAAACCTAACAGTCTCAATCCTTTAAGTTCTTTGCCTGGGTACGTGAACTCTCTCTAGGTCGTTACCAAAGATGACTACACTGATCCTCTAGCCACAGCTAGGGGCACCGCGGACTGGAGGCTGGAATACAAGTAGCTGTCGAGAGCCAGCTAGTGAGCTAAATCCGTTGCCGAGGCTTAAGGTTTGGGTCTGTTGTCGAGGCTTCTAATGAAAATTTTCAAGCAAAAGCAGGGGGTAATGGCTTTATGTTCCGACTTCCGAGTAAGATATGGTAAAGGCATCGACCAACTACAAATGGGTCAAATCGGCGAGAGGACAACGTCTTGATCAATGCTCTCATCTTGGTGAGGATCCCTTACAGGAGACCTTGTTCAATTGTCTCTATGTGAAAATAGGATCTCGATATCATGTAAATGTCATCATTGAGCTTTCCGTGCAGGTCCTAAATCTTCTCGAGAACTTTTTGATTAAATAGCCTGTAACATGTAACATGGGATTTGATGGAGGGTGATTTGCCCCGACCTCGTAGCATGGGGACACATGGGTGTGACCTTGCTTAAATGATGACTCAGCGTGATAGCACAGCAAGAGTAGCCACAACTCGGTGGGAAGGGCTCACTGCGTTTAATCTGGCAACTCGACAGGTTAGGCTACTCGCCGAGAGTCGTCTGGCTTGCACCTTCTTCCCAAGGCTGAGGAGCTCCGAGCTACCTCCAAGCTTGGGGCCCCCTGACTTTTCCTAATGTCCGAGCTCCTCCCAGTGGGTTCTAAGCCATCCCCAAAGAGGAACACCCCGATCCGCCTCTAGACACCCCGAGGTAGAGACACCTCGGGTCAGCGTTGCTGGTGTAGCTTGCCATAGGCAGCTCGGCAGAACTTGCCACAGACAGCTCGCCGCTTGTAGGGTAGCTCGGAGAAGAGCAGTTCGGCCTATCATAGGAAGACCTCCTGCCTAACAACTGTATCTGGCAAACCTGGAGACTGCGACTACGTCTTTTGTCAGACGGTGTCGTGCCCGCCACCTCTGGAAGATATCCTACATCTGATAAGTACGTACCCTGCAGCGACAGCCCCGCACGTGCCACCTCAGCCCTGTCTGTAACGGCTACGGCAGGACGACAGTGGCGGTTATACCTGCCCTGACAGAGGCAGGTGAGCCTGATTTGGCAGAGCTCTGTTATAAGTAGTCCCAATCCCAAAGGGCAGGTATCTTTTTGGCACCCGTGCTATCTGCACTCTTAGCCCCCTTTACTCTTCTTGCATTTTTCACAGAGCTCTAACTTAAGCATCGGAGTATTCCCGCCGGGCAAGTCCCTCGGGAATTCCTCGTCTTCTCCATCTCAGGTACCACCTAGGAGCCACACAACCGCTAGTTAGGAGTGACCGGATCGCGCACCATCAGAATTCATTAACCTGTAATCAACCGGTAATCGGCCTGAATCGTGTCTACTCGGTTATTAATAACACACTACTTAAACGTAGGAAGAATGTGAATTTCAACAGGGACAAGAAACAAATTGACATTACAAAGAGATACAACACGATTATGGCATCTTCAGTTATTTTAATACAAATAGTTTATTTTTCCTTTTTCTATTTTTTCTTGTTTTTTCCTTCCTTTCCAGTCTCTTTCTCATGCCCTCCTTTATCCTAATTGCATTGCTTTACTTCAAATGAATTAAAAGAAGAAATTAAGTTGGAATGAGTTGGATGTTTCAAGGCGTAGAGACCTGCAGCACATTCTTGATGATAGTGGGCATGAAGTTTGAAACCCACAACATGGGTATCCATCCGTATTGCAGCCTCACTAGAACCATCGCTGCTTGCTAGACCGAGAGCTGAGCCCGGCATCAGGATCTTCATTTCTTTGTTCTCCTTAATCTCCCTTATATCTTGATCATTTACTCCTCCCTATCAACTCGTGGATCAAGTTCATATCTCTGTTCTGATCTCGTTGGGAATCCAAACCGCACAGTTCTGCAGTCCCAAAGTATTAGATAGCTCAACCAAACTGGTATATATAAAAGATGGTATGCCTATCCATTGACTTCCGAATCTCTTGCGTCAGCATTCGGACATGCCGGCCAGCTTCCTCCTGTCTGATCATCCTATATATCAACCTCTCTGTCAAGCTCCCAAACCTTCTTCTTCTTCTACAAGGGTGATTGCAGTTGCACAAGAGACTAGGGCAGTGAGAAAGCTGGAACGTGTGCAGGGCATAAGTCCAGCCATTGATCAAATGGGCTTCCTCCAAGAAAACCAAAACCCAGTGACGGAATACAACCTAGCTACAAAACTAGTGTCGTTAACACCATCCTCTACCAACCTGCTAAACCCAGCAGAGGTGGGGAAAAGTGGTTTTGGTACTGGGTGAGTGGGTTCTTTCTGTAGTTCTTAGCAGAGCAGATGAATTGAAAATATCAAATTCTCCTATGGGTGAAGGAAAAAGTAGCTTATCTGAAGGATAACATTGTGTTTTAAGAAAATTTTATACTTTACCTAGTGTCACATGTGAACAAATTGACGGACGTTAACAGCAGTAGGATTTAGATAATTGTCAAAAAAACTTAAAGGTATCTTAAAGATTATTTCAAAACAATAGGGATAAGTAAGTGAATTTCCTAAACTACGAGTAGTTTAAGAAATTTGTCTAATTTACCAAAAAAAAATAATAGAAAACAAGTGGCTGTAATTTTCGCAAGACTCAAATGTTCTACGTATGTGTTAACGTAACTATTACTCAACATGTGCGTCCAGGTGTGGTTTGAAATTTAAATGAAAGCTTCACTGCTGGCGTTTCTGCCATGGTTTCGAAGAAATCTGCATACTTACAGGGGAAGGGGGAAGCTGTTGGCAACTAGGACCCACCAGCTTTGTCTGTTTTTTTCTGAAACCGGTTGGCTCCACAGGTTTTGTAAATTTATTTCTACCGACTCCCACCTTCCACCACGACTCTTTGCTTTATATATACAGTTCTCGCCTTCCTAGACTAAAACTTTGTTTCCGTCATTGAAAATTGAAAGAGGACAAGGTTCGGTCAACAGTTGTACTGGGGATAGGGGAGAGCAAGGGATGAGTTCGTCGGGTTCGACGAAGAAAGCTTGGATCGTAGGGGCGAGCGTTGGAGCAGTTGAGGTCCTGAAGGATCAGGGGTTCTGTAGATGGAATTACACTATCCGGTCGCTGCACCAACATGCTAACAACAATCTGAGATCATATTCACAGGCGAAGAAGCTCTCTTCTTCCTCTTCTGCAATGAAGAAAACCACGAAGAGGATGAAGCAGACGGAGGAATCGCTGAGGAAAGTCATGTACTTGAGCTGCTGGGGTCTCAACTGAAGCGAAGCTGAGACTGAGAACGGGTTCAGTTGGAGTCTTTGGAGAGACAGAACACCAAAGAGAATATACATGAACAAGCGATATGTTGAGCGTCACTGTGATTTCTGTTCAGAGTTATAACTTGTAATTATTTAAAATACAAATATATCAATATACTGAACATTTTGATCAAAACAAAGTCTCTGGCTTGTCAAATTGGTTATCTTAGCCTGCGATCATGTAGGATATCCCATTCATTTTGGCGACATGATCGCCTTTCTTATGTAGCTATAAAAAGAAAGGATTTCTCTGTTTAATTCGTTATGTATATGGCGTGTATTGATGAATCAGTTTTAAGAATCTCTTTATTTTTTTTTTGGTAACGACGATTTTCATTAAACAAACACATGTACAACTGACGACAATTCCAACAACTTAAAAGCAAAACAACAATGGTAAACACAAAATACAGTTCGAAGTTCTCCTATTTCCTAGATATTAGAATTAACAAAAACATCTGAATAGAAGTTGTTGTTCAGGTGATGGTTGAACTTGGCCAAGGATGCCACATGGCAATCTACGTCGATATCACGGGGTGTCTTGCACAGACAAAGAAACGGATTCCGCCAAATAAGAGAGAACCTCCCAAAGACCACAACAGATGCCCTGGACAACCTCAAAAGCCTTATCCATATGGGACAGGGACACCCAATTATAAATAGGTATTCTCCACTGATGAGAGTATAATTTATTATATTATTATCTCTAATTATTCTGTCTTTTATACTAAATTAGCATCTAATTGGACTCATATCTCTTGTATTTTGGTCCAGGGTATGAAAGAAGGCATCAAGAGCAAAGAAAGACAAATCGGATGATTTTTTCACAGTTTCGACATCGTTCAGTGATCTGGGCCTAACTCACATCTCCGAACTCTAAATGGGCTGATTCAATATCCATTGGAAAGATAAGAGAAAAAATCACAACTTTCATGTTTTGGGCTTTCTCAGATTCGGCCTGCATCGAAGTCAAATCTGGGCCCGAAGTCGGGAAAATTTCGTAGAAAGGCCCAATCCGCAGCTGAAGCCCAACTCGCAGAAAAGCCTGGCTGAAACCCAATTCGCAAAGGAGGTCTATTACGAATCCAAGAACAAGAAACTAAGAAGAATCCTTCTAGATCTAAATTCTTGATGTAATCTTAGAGTAAAAAAGGGATTGAGTTCAAGAGATAAAGAGATAGGATTAGAATTATGATAGGACTTTCTATTTCTTGAAAAGATCAACTTCAAGAGAAAGTAGGAGACCACCCTCTCCCCTTTGATCTAAAAGAAGGAGGGGGCAGACTAGAAGGATTATCACTTGATCACTGAATCATTCAATCATTCAACTTCTGATCTGAATCAAGAAGCAAGGAGCAATCAGTCAAGAAGGGTTCAAGAATTCAAGAAACTTGAAGAAGAGGATATCTCAACACTATGGGCGAATTCAAGAGTTCTTTCTTCCCCTTTGTTTGTTTTAATTCTTCCATTACGAACTGATTTGTTTCTTGCTAGGGCTATGGAAAGCCTAACCATGTTAATGAATATATTTTTATCTTCTTGATTTATCCAAGATTGTGATTTCCATATAGTCTGTGAATTATTGTGCTTAATGCAATTAAGAGCTTGGCCACCTCTTAATTGATTTGGGTTATGTGAATGAATTGAGAGAGGAATTCACATAATTGACAGAATAATTCATAGTGTGAATTGAATGGTATATAGAGATATATATACATGATTCATCTAAATTTAATGGTTTTCTTGGACCTAATGCACTTCCATCTTGAGAGCTCTACTCGAGAGATCGAAGGGTTACCTGATGGGCGTAGGTTTAGTATATCTCGAGAGAGAATATTAAATAAATTTGTGAAAATCTCAGCTTATGGGAATAACATTTAGTCTTGGATAATTGGACCCATCAATATTCATTACATTGGTTAGGTGAACCAAAAGTCCTAGCGATTTCATCATTGCATATTCGGTTAGTGATCACCTTTGTTTCCATTTTCTCTTTGTTCCGGTTTTTATTTTCAGTAGTTATTGTTTCCTTAAATCTAAATTTCGACTATCCAAATAATTAGGGAAGAATGTGATTTTAATACTTATTTTGTTAAATCCCCGTGGAAACGATATTATTATACTAGTTGATAACTAGTGCACTTGCTAGAGTTATATATTTATAGCTATCAAGTTTTTGGCGCCATTGCCGGGGATTTAATCTTAAAATAATATTAGAATTTGTTAACTTTGATTAATTTGGACTTTTTATTTCTGTTATTATTTTTATTATTATTATTGTTTCCTATTTCTTTTTATTTCTGTTATTATTTTTATTTTTATTTGTTCGAATTCTTGTTAGTTCAGAATTACTAGTGCACGACACGCACTAGGCAGGAAGGATTAGCAGAATTCGATCCTGAGATTGAGAGGACCCTTCGTTTGTTGCAAAGGGCCAACAAAGGAAAAGCAAGAGAAGAGGTTGTTATTTGCGAACTAGCCATAGAGATAGAAGGAGAGATGGCAGAAGGAAATCGCACCCTCTTGGACTATACTTGTCCAAACATTGATGGGGTGACA
The DNA here is from genome assembly GCF_055504915.1 of Nelumbo nucifera. Taxonomy (NCBI): domain Eukaryota; kingdom Viridiplantae; phylum Streptophyta; class Magnoliopsida; order Proteales; family Nelumbonaceae; genus Nelumbo; species Nelumbo nucifera. The sequence goes on along the minus strand of NC_142649.1, from coordinate 137,683,134 downwards.
TCCAGCATTTGCAAGCCTACCATCCATGCCAATAATTTTGAAATAAAGCCTGCAATAATTCAAATGATCCAAACTAGTATTCAGTTTAGTGGGTTACCAAGTGATGACCCTAATGCACACATCGTTAACTTCCTTGAAATATGTGATACATTTAAACACAATGGAGTTAGTGATGATGCAATTAGGTTAAGATTATTTCCTTTTTCATTGTGTGATAGAGCTAAAGATTGGCTCAACTCACTCCCTGCAGGAAGCATCACCACTTGGAATGATTTAACCTAGAAATTTTTGGCTAAATATTTCCCACCCTCCAAACCAGCAAAGTTAATTAATGATATTACCACTTTTGCTCAATTTGAGAGGGAGTTCTTGTATGAAGCAGGGGAACGATTCAAGGAAATGCTTATGAAGTGTCCTCACCACGGGATACCAACTTGGCGATAGATTCAGACTTTTTACAATGGTATTAACCCCTCTAATCGATCTATTATTGATGCAGCCGCAGATGGTACGATCATGAGAAAAACACCGGAAGAAGCTTATGACCTAATAGAGGAGTTGGTGTCAAACAGCTACCAATGGAGCAATGATCGAACCAATCAGAGGGGAGTACACCATATCGATTCCCTTGCAGCCATATTTGTGCAACTTGCTAGTCTGAATAAGAAGTTTGATGCTTTTAATATTGCAGCCATTAATACACCATCTAGCATCTCATGTGATTTATGTGGACAAATAGGACATGCCAATTCTGATTGTCAATTAAATAGTCCTTTATTTCCCATGAGAATGCTAATTTTATCTCTCATGCTGGCAGGACAAATTATAACCCATATTCAAATACATACAACCCAGGGTGGAGGAGTCATCCCAACTTCTCTTGGAGCAACAATCATCAAAAGGCACCCATGGGATTCCAACCACAGCCGCCCCCACAAGAAAAAAAGAGTAATTTGGAAGAGATGATTTCTAAGTTCATCAATGCTACTGAAGCAAGATTCCAAAGCCATGAAGCATCGATTAAGAACTTAGAAGTTCAAATGGGGCAGGTTGTGAGCATGTTATCAGAGAAGAAAGAAGGAAGGCTGCCTAGCAACACAGAAAAGAATCCCAAAGAGCATGTGAACGCCATAGCCTTAAGAAGCGGGAAGACAATCGGCGAAGCCCCAGAAAATGACAAGAAAGCTGAAATGGCCGATTTACAAAAGAAGAATGAGGGAAGCACCCCTAAACTAAATTTACATGAAATTAAACTTCCTATCCCCTACCCTGGAAGAGTCTTGAAGGCTAAATTAGATAGACAATTTGAGAAATTTTTGGAAGTGTTTAAAAAGATCCATATTAACCTTCCTCTTCTTGATCTATTGTCACAGATGCCGAAGTATGCTAAATTCCTGAAAAAGGTAATGTCCAACAAAAGAAAGTGGGAGGATGGTGAGATGGTAAAACTAAACGAAGAATGTTCAGCAATTCTTCAAAAGAAATTGCCCCCAAAGCTTAAGGATCCAAGGAGTTTTTCTATACCTTGCACCATAGGGAATACTGAATTTGAAAAAGCTTTATGTGATTTAGGTGCTAGTATAAATTTAATGCCTTATTCTATTTTTGAAAAACTTGGACTGCATGAACTAACATCTACAACTATTATCCTGCAATTAGCTGATAGAAGCATTAAATATCCTAGGGGAATAGTAGAAGATGTTTTGGTCAAAGTGGGCAATTTTATTATTCCTGCTGATTTCGTTGTGTTGGATATGGAGGAAGATAGGACAATGCCGTTGATTCTAGGGAGACCTTTTCTTGCTACTGGTGATGCTTTAATTGATGTGCGAAAATGTCTACTCACCCTTAGAATCAATGGTGAAGAAGTGGTGTTCAATGTATTTAAAACCATGGAACATCCCAACACAATTGAACATGAAATTTATGCAATCGATAGCATTGATGTTGGTGCAGCCGAAGTAGACACATCTAAATCAGAAGATACGCTGAAAGTTGCACTTAACAATAGTCCTAACCAATTGCAACAAGCAGAGCAGAAGTTTGTACTGAAATCGGAATTGCGAAATTTGACTTCTGAGCCAGATTCTTTTACAATTCATAATGCATCTTTACCTCCATCTCACACAAAACCCCTCCCATCTATTGTGCAGGTCCCTATTCCAGGTTTAAACCCACCTATGAAGGATGAAAGAGGGAAACACCGGAAGTTAAAAACCAAGTGGGGTAGACCCTTTAAAGGGGCTAAAGTATTCCCTCATGGAGCGATTGAAATACATAATGATGATGGGAATACATTCAAGGTAAATGGACAGCGGTTGAAGCATTACATCGAAGGAGAACAACTCACCCACCATGGGTCCGTTCTCTCCTTGAAACCGCCATGAAGAAAAGGTGAAAGTCAAGCTCACGACTTAAAACGAGCGCTTGTGGGAGGCAACCCATAAAGTTTAGTTACTTGTTTGTTTAGTTTTTTTTTCTTCTTTCTTATGAGTGTGTTTTTCTCTTTTTCGTATCTCACATCTGCAAGATCTCAACGAGGCATTCAGAGAAGTCCTCTTAAATCTCTCTCCTTGTTCTTATCATGCATATTTCATACATTGAGGACAATGTATATCTTAAGTGTGGGGGAGGAGTAAGGGGTTGATAAATTTTTTTGAACTCTAGCATGCTTTGATCATCACTTTTTAACCTTTCCTTTTGAAATTTCTACTCCTTAGAAACTTGTTTTTGAATGATTGCAAACCACCTTGAATCATGTGCTTAGGTAGGATAGACAAGAAAGGATGCAGGCAAATCTAGCTGAAATTTTTGGCTATGGAAGGTATTTCAATAGTTTGAATGATCAACGGGCAAGATGCAATACAGAGTTGACCCATGTGAGCATTTGGTTTCTAACGGACAAACAGGGGTTGATTATTCTAGAACTTGTTTTGTTAGGCATGTTGAGACCACGATAATGAGTTCATGTATTGGAACGTGTTATCCAAAAAAAAAAAAAGAACTCATGTGAGATGGAGCATAAAATGCACTTACACCGAGAGAAAAAAGAGTTAGTGTGAGATGGAGCATAAAATGAACTCACACTAAAAGAATAAAAAAAGGGTGAGATGGAGCATAAAATGCACTCATCCTTAGATCCCAAACCCTAATTCACCTTTCGATGCAGTGGACTCATGATAAGTGGTGGAGATGTGACACACAAGCAAGCTTATGGTAGTAACATTCCTTGTTTTGTTCTGAAAAATCGTGAGAGGGTATTTTTGAATCTTGTTACATGTGATTATGAAAACAAAGAGGGCTTACTCTAGCCCTAAATTATTCATGCGAAGAGATGCATGCTCCCCTTGATTGTCGATCTCACTTGGGGACATGAGGATTGGCGATTTAAGACTATTCTTGGACAAGTTAAAAAGGAAAAGAAGTGGACGAAGGGAAGAAGCATGGATACTAATCAAGGCTTGCGGGAGAACCAATACCCTGTTGAGAAAAATCCAAGACCATCTTTTAGTTAGCTTGTTCTTGTTTTAATTTTGTTTTGAGTTTTGTCTTGCCCGAGGACGGGCAAGAGTTTAAGTGTGGGGGATTTGATGAGAGTAGAATTTACATATTTTTATCCCCAATTATTCTGTCTTTTATACTAAATTAGCATCTAATTGGACTCATATCTCTTGTATTTTGGTCCAGGGTGTGAAATAAGGCATCAAGAGCAAAGAAAGACAAATCGGATGATTTTTTCATAGTTTCGACATCGTCTAGTGATCTGGGCCTAACTCACGTCTCTGAACTCCGAATGGGCTGATTCAAGATCCACTAGAACGACAAGAGAAAAAGCCACAACTTTCATATTTTGGGCTTTCTCAGATTCGGCCTGGATCGAAGTCAAATCTGGGCCCGAAGTCGGGGAAATTTCGTAGGAAAACCCAATCCGCAGCTGAAGCCCAACTCGCAGAAAAGCCTGGCTGAAGCCCAATTCGCAAAGGAGGTCTATTACAAATCTAATAACAAGAAACTAAGAAGAATCCTTCTAGATCTAAATTCTTGATGTAATCTTAGAGTGAAAAAGGGATTGAGTTCAAGAGATAAAGAGATAGGATTAGAATTAGGATAGGACTTTCTATTTCTTGAAAAGATCAACTTCAAGAGAAAGTAGGAGACCACCCTCTCCCCTTTGATCTAAAAGGAGGGGGCAGATTAGGAGGATTATCACTTGATCACTGAATCATTCAATCATTCAACTTCTGATCTGAATCAAGAAGCAAGGAGCAATCAGTCAAGAAGGATTCAAGAAAGGTTCAAGAATTCAAGAAACTTGAAGAAGAGGAGATCTCAACACTATGGGCGAATTCAAGAGTTCTTTCTTCCCCTTTGTTTGTTTTAATTCTTCCATTATGAACTGATTTGTTTCTTGCTAGGGCTATGGAAAGCCTAACCATGTTAATGAATATATTTTTATCTTCTTGATTTATCTAAGATTGTGATTTCCATATAGTCTATGAATTATTGTGCTTAATGCAATTAAGAGCTTGGCCACCTCTTAATTGATTTGGGTTATGTGAATGAATTGAGAGAGGAATTCACATAATTGATAGAATAATTCATAGTGTGAATTGAATGGTATATAGAGATATATAATAATGATTCATCTGAATTTAATGGTTTTGTTGGACCTAATGCACTTCCATCTTGAGAGCTCTACTCAAGAGATCGAAGGGTTACCTGATGGGCGTAGGTTTAGTATATCTCGAGAGAGAATATTAAATAAATTTGTGAAAAATCTCAGCTTATGGGAATAACAATTAGTCTTGGATAATTGGACCCATCAATATTCATTACATTGGTTAGGTGAACCAAAAGTCCTAGCGATTTCATCATTGCATATTCGGTTAGTGATCACCTTTGTTTCCATTTTCTCTTTGTTCCAGTTTTTATTTTCAGTAGTTCTTGTTCCCTTAAATCTAAATTTTGATTGTCCAAATAATTAGGGAAGACTGTGATTCTAATACTTATTTTGTTAAATCCCCGTGGGAACGATATTATTATACTAGTTGATAACTAGTGCACTTGCTAGAGTTATATATTTATAGCTATCACCCACTTAAGGTAGGTAAGAGACTTTTGGAAGAACACTTTTTGAATGCCTCTCTACACTATCTCTTTTGCCCAGACTAGCATTATTTCAACTTGTTCGGCCCGGCCACGTCTTTCTCTACCCAACTGACTTGAGCGTTAGAGTATCTACCCGAAGAACAACTCCTCGTGCCTCTGACCTTTCCCTTGGTTGCAAATCTCAGTGCGTAGTTTCGTCCTTCCACCTCAGTCTTATCCAGTTGGCAGGACTATTTAATTGTGTCCTCGATTCGAAACGCCTCGAATCAAACATCAACTATTTGTGTAACTAGGACATCTCTACGACCTAGAAATTTTCCTTGTAACAAGGTATGGGTCCATTACCCAACCATAATTGGATAGTGGATACAATTAGGGTGGGTTGGGACACCTGGGTTTGGGGCTTATGGCTAGACCTTTTCATGGGCCAAGTAGCCCAATGGGCTAGGTAGGCCTGACCTGTTTTAAATCGGGCTTGGACAAAATTTTAAGCCCATGGGCTCGGGTTCGGATTTTCTGAAATAAGTCTGACCCGATAATATTAAATATATAACAAAAATATAATATATATGTTAATAATACATAATATATTATATAATAATAAAATTAATAGCAAAAAAAGTATTATGTATATTAATGTATAAAATATTATAGAGTATATAATATATTATTAATAATATATAATTAATATGTTATAAAATACCTATCAAAGTCAAGCTTCGGGCTTTATATAGAACCAAGCTCAGGCTCAAAATCTAGATCCAATGGTCAGGCCAGACTTAGGCTCAGGCCTAATAATTTTCTGTTTAGGCAAAATCTAGTCCAGCCCTTCAACAGGTCTAGTTGTGGCTTTATGGGTGAAAACAAATAAGGTCTAACTCCTAACCAGAAAAAAAAGTCCAGACTCAATGGGTTATTATTAATTAGGCCCCACTATTCTCGTTCCACACGAAAGAAATTCTCAATTTTCAAATGCTCGGTTTGAAACTTAGTACTAATTAATTGATGGATTGGGTGTGGGACCCTATAGGCCATATCATAAATAGACCAAGACAAATGAAGAGGGTGTTTGGTTCCGTGGGCAAGGAGTGTTCATGAGGGGATGAGAGATCCATCCCATGGACGTCCAAAGATTGCGGAATAAGGGGCGAATTTCAAAAAATTTTTCTCTTCCTTCAACTGGGAATCACATTCCCTATTTAGAAAATCATATTTTCAAGGATCATTCTTGAACTGTAAACTGAACCAGATCTGAACCAAAAGGAATAGGAGAGAATTATACCTGATACAGAAAAGTAGTATCTCCCAATGGAGGTGTTCACTCCCAAGGAAGGATCCAAAGACTGCTCCCACTAAAGATGGCGCAGTGCAGGATGGAGCAGAATCAGCAGTGTTCTTCTCCAAGAACTCTATTCTTCGCAAGAATCAACAGGATGGTACGTGAGCACAGCTTCCTATCAATCGTTTCTCAAAGAACTGATGCAAAAATCCAATCTTGACTTCTCCCACAACTGGAGATCGAACTAGCAAACAGGGCGGCAAGAACAGGAAGGCGGCAAGAGAGTATTCGCAGGGTGCAAAATTCTCTCTTCTTGTTTTCAGCACTAAAGGAAATCTGATGTGTGTCTCTTAGACTGCCACCCCCTTCTTTTGTTAACCTAAAGGATCTTCTCCTAATCCAATTAGGAGCAGCTTATCTAAATCATATTTGGATAAGACTTCTCTTTAGGTGATAGGGATAAACCCTTATCTTATCTGCAGATTAGATTAGTTTTCTCCTAATCTCATTAGGAGGTTTCTAAATCTGAATCACATTCAGATCTGGACTCTCTGAGTGGATAGGGTCAAGACCATATCCTATCTGCTAATCCATCTCAGAATTCGCCCCTTCAATTAACTAAATGAATAGCCCAGTTCGAAATGGGCTTTAGGCCCATTAAGCTTATGTGCTCATTTAACCTTCCAAACTGCTGCCCAGTTGGGCTTCCTTGTATGGCGTGGGACCCAAGCATTGATCTACACATCAGCCACATGGGTTCGGCCCAGCCTTTGTTTCAAGGCTTGGCCGAATACACTGTTAAAGGTAGTGCACCCCCTGAAACCCATCGAATGGGCTCTATGGGCCCAACACTTACCCTAAGTGGTCCCTGGGCCAAGCCACCTTTCAACACCTAGGGACTGTGGGCAGATGCAAGATTAGCCCATCAGGTATTATCCTCAATGGTCTTACACTTAACCTCTCAGCCCATAATGATCATACACTACCCGACAAGAGAGGACCTCTCCCTCAGCTGCAAGGAACAGTGTTGCACTCTCCACTTATATGGATCCCGGGAATTAAAGCCTTCTTGCAAACATTTTAGAAACCATAATATATATACTTTTATATCTCATATAAAATATACTTTGCAAAGCAAATCTCAACGGTTGAAATCGGCTGCCGGCAGTCTTGGTTTCCATCAGTGAGAGTGCATCCCCGATCATTACCTTTGTCTGACAAAGGGGTTGATCCTATCACTATGATCACCCACTCAGATGAATTCTCGGACAGTCCCAACATACCCAGGTTTTGACCCCCGCTAAGGATCTCACTGATTGGTACATCAAAGACCGCCCAATCCGACACCTAGTGTAGTATCATAATCGAGTCTAGGGGTCGGGTGTAACTTTCCAATTTTGCCCATCAATCTCCAAGGTCCAGGGCAATACTAGAAATCTGGTCCAGTTCATAGATTCAATTAATCCTACACATGTGCCTAGGGTCTCACCCTGGCAGTTGAGACAGGCCACCCAACCGACTTGGTGGCACCACAGTGTCAACCTTGTCAGAATAGGTCTCCCTAGACCAATCCACTAGCTATGAACATTCTAAACTAACACAAGTCTCATTAAGTGTCCAGTTTAAGGGTATTACACAGAAACATACCAAGGGAACATGAATCAAATATGCACTTTTATTCATTTACAATAAACTCATAAAATACATCATTCTGATTGAAGTTAAGGGCATACAAAACTGTCTAACAGTTCATGGTTCGGTTAAGTGAACCGTGGGGTATATTTTGTAACTGAATCGGTAGTATTGGTTTTGGAAAAATCAGTAATCAAAATTGAACCAAAACCTATTGGTTAACTGGTTGACCGGTTTGGTTAATCGTCGGTTCAGTTTGTCGGTTTTTTAATTTTTACAATATATATTATAAAATATATATAAATATATAATAAAAAACTATAAATATATATATAAACTATTATATTTTAAATAATAAATAATATATCATATATTATAAATATATATATATTTATATATAATGCATATTTATTAATTTGTAATATATATAAAATATATAAAAATATATGTATACTGGTCGGTTCGGTTAACTATCGGTTTTCTGTACTGGTTAATCAAAATCGAACAGACCGATTCAGTTAACGATTTTTCGGTTTGGTTTCAGTCGATTCAGTTTTTTGGTCTTTTTGTTCACCCCTAGTGGGCATCGGGCATTGGGGGAAACAAGTAGGGAAACATTAAATTCGTATTTCCCCTAATGCCCCAACTTATGTGGCATACTTTTATGGGGTGTTAAGTTGAGATGAAAAGTAAGAAAAGTTAAAGCAATGCCTAACCAAACAATAAAAGTAAAAAATGTTTAAAGTAAAGTTTTATAAAATTCTGTTTAGGATATGGTGTGGATGGAATTAGTTATCCTTAAGGCTATGTTTGGTTTGAAGGAAAAGGTAGGAAAAGGAAGAGAAAGACAGGAAAACTAATACAAGGGATGTAAACGTTTCATTACCTTTCTCTTCCTTTCCTTATATTTTCCTACAAACCAAACATAACCTAATAGGAACCGCAAGAACCATACTCTGTTCCTGACCCCGACTTTGGAAGAAATTCTTGTCACCCTCCATCCTTGATCTTGGATGGGACCGAATCTATGAAATCTTTAAATTAAAATTATTTTTAAAAAATAAATTTATTTAAAATAAATATTTTTTTAATATTTTAATATATGTAATCAGTATTAGGGTGGACGAGGAATTTCTCCCATCCCACCAATCCCAGTCCCTTCATGTTCCCTCTACTCCCACTAAGGCAATAAAACAAATACTCAACGGGGATAGAGAAAATTACCATCCTGATTAGTATTATATCGTTTGGACACAATCAATTACTGGACCCAGATCTTACTGATCAAGGCCCGGATATCCATTGACACAACGACAAGATACATTAGGAAAAACCAATCAAGCTACATTCTGTATCTTGGAACTTCATCCTAACTTCACAAGTCTAATCTTCTGAGTTCTTAACTATTAACTGAAACAGTGTTCGTAGACAGACTAGTATAAACAACATCTACTAAATCTTGGACGTAAACTTGGTGTATTGGGTTTCCCTCTTATGTGGAGGATGGCCCAAGAAGCCCATGTGGTATTTTTGAGTAGGGCTGTTCATAAGAATGTCCAACTCGACCAAACCGACCAACCTGGACCGACCCAACCCGAGTCGGCCGGGTTTTCATCCGTACTAGTCGCTTTCGAGTTGGGCACATACAAAAACCGATATATCGGGTCGGTTTCGATTTTCTTGCGTAAAAACCGAAACCAACCCGACCCGAACCAACCTAGAGATTTACTAGTTTGGTAGTTCCTACTTCCTAGTTTGAATAGTTTCCTAATTCCTACTAGTCTTCTACTTCTAGACTTCTACTAGAACTAGAACTCTAGAAACCCATTAGGCAATTACAATTAGAATTCAATTAGGTGTCATTTTTTAGTTTTTTACCTAGATTAGAATTTAGAAGGTTTCTAATTTTTTATTTTATTGACCACTTTTGTCTTCTCTTAAAATCTTCTATTCTCTAACTTGGTTGGTCTGCCCCCTCATTCCCTCAAGCTCAACTGCTCAAGTCTCATTCTCAAAGTCTCAACTTCAGTCATTCAAAGGTTAGTGTTTAAGTTTAAGCTTTGAAAAAAATCCAGTTAATGATGATATATTTGCACAAAAAACTTCAGTTTTGTATGAAAAACCTAATCTATTTAAAATTTTAAGTATATATTTCGGTTTTAATTTAAATATATTTTAAATTTAAAACTATTAAATAAAGATATTTCAGTTTTACATAAAAACCAAAATATCTGAAAAAAAATATATCTAAAAAAATATATATTCTGAAATATATGAGATATATATTTCCAGAAAATATATATTCCAAATTTCCAATATATTTTATTTGTATGTATATTTTTGTTTATATATATATATATATATATATATTTTAAAATACATATTTCAGTTTTAAATATATTTCCAGAAAATATCTTAAAAAATAAAAACTTCAGTTTTCAGTTTTTATGAAAAACCTAATTTATTTAAATATATATTTCAGTTTTAATTTAAATATATTTTATATTTAAAACTATTAAATAAAGATATTTCAGTTTTACATAAAAACCAAAATATCTGAAAAAAATTTATATCTAAAAAATATATATTCTGAAATATATGAGATATATATTTCCAGAAAATATATATTATAAATTTCCAATATATTTTATTTGTATGTATATTTTTGTTTATATTCATATATATATTTAAATACATATTTCAGTTTTATTTGGCTTTGTACAGGGGCAAAACTGAAACCGACCCAACCCGACTCAAACCGACCAAGTCGGTTTGGCCTATCAGTGGGTCGGTTTCGGTTCCCACCTTAGGTAACCCGACCAGGTCGGGTCAGTTATCCCACTAAACCGACCCAACCCGATCCATGAACACCCCTATTTTTTAGTCCATGGACGAGGGTATTTTTGTCCAAATGAAAATAGTCAAAGAAAATAACCTTCTAGTGGTGTTGGCTGCTGGAAGATTAGAGAGAAAGGAAGAGAATCCCGTGTAAAAACAGAGAGAAAAGGAGTAGACTTTTCAAATTCCAGGCTGCACAGTTTTCATCTTGTGCTTCGATCGAAGGTCATTTGTGGTTCGACTGAGCTGAAACTTTGCAGGCATGTTCGCGACTTAAGGTTCTTCAATCTGAACGGTGGAGATCTGGTTTGGCTCACTTATTTATGAGATCTGAGTCTGTGAAAAGTACCTATGTTTTGGGTAAGATTTCTCCATTATCTTGAGATATTTGTTAGTTTCCAATGAATGTATTTTCTTGATGATTTGCTGATTATATGCCTCTAGTTTTATCTAGAGAGAACACTTGTACAATCACTTTCTTGATAGTGGAATTTTTTTGTGATCGTGGATTTTTATCTTCCCACACCAGGAAGGTTTTTCCACGTAAATTTAGTTGTATTCTTGTATATTTGTTTTTTGTTTTAAGCTCTACTAAATTGTTTCCTAATAGATTCATACAAAGAGAGAAAAATATTATTTTCACTGTTTTTTGGAACTTGATTAGAGTTTGCTTGATTTTGTGATTCTCCCAACATGGTGCCTGGAATTGATGCATCCCCTTAATTATTTATCGATGGGGCCGGACTGGTATGTATAAGTAGTAGATTATTGGAGGCTCCAAAAAAAAATAGTAGTAGATTATTGGGGGCCGGACTGGTATGCATCACTTTAATTATTTGACACCACACATTTCATACATATATTCCAACACTTTAATGGTGGGTCCCATCTCATGGTAAGATATAGTGTCAGATAGGTTGTTGGGACATGTTTTATTGGTTGGAGATTCTTACTCCATTCGGGAGATGTTCCTAATGCTACGTAATGTATTTGTCGGATGCACTCTGTGGGGAGCCCATGTGTATTCATTGGTGTTTGAGTCATTGTTTTTCTTCACAATTACTAATTTAAATTTTACATGGTAATAGTTATTACTTATTTACTAAAAACTTATAAGTAAAGTATGTATACTACCTATAAAAGAGCGGATTTCGCTTTTTTTTTGAAAATTTTATTGGACGTTTTCTATTTTTCTTGTCCAAGCACATAGCGGGCATAAAAAGGGCATATATATCCTTTATTCTTACTTCAGAAACTGCCACCACTCAACTATTCAGAAACTATCCACTTATAAGTTATAACCGTTTAGAAATTGCCCATGAATTATAAATAGTTTTGTCTTAGAGGTACTGCCACGTCTAAATGCACGTACATGTTTACTAACTACTTTAAAAATTTGAAAAAAAAAAAATCAAGGATCCATTTGGTTTTCATGAATAGGTGCCTAGAATTAGAATCGGAATGATCCATTTTAATTCCTACTCTTTGTTTCCCATTCATGGGAGAATGAGATTATTGGGGAATGGGATTTTCATTCCAAAATCTGACAAGTAAAAAAGCTCATGACAAAAAGCCCCCCCCAAACCCTAATATTAATAAAATAATAAAATATCATAAAAATATAATTAAATTAATGATAATATCATGATATATTAATAAAATATTCATAAATTAATGATTTTTATTAAGCCATTAATTATGAAATAATAATAAAGTATTAATAAAATAATAATTATGTATTCATATTTCATAAAATATTAATAAAATAATAATAAAATAATAAATAGACTAATACAAAATTGAAAATTTTCAATTGTTTCCAATTCTGATTCCTAATTGAACCAAACAAATGTCAGGAATACGTGATTCTAATTCTGATTCCGATGAATTTTGATCCTGATTCTGTCCATAAACCAAACAGGCCCTAAGTTCTGTTTTTAGACAGATGGGGCTACCCATAATATTAGAACCAAATAAGTTAGATCCAGATTTGAACTAATAAACCCGCGTATGAAATGTGGGCCGATGTGCATGTAGGTATTGGTGTACAGAACCCATTTTTCATTTGCAATTTGAACTTGCAAGTTGCAAACAATAAGGCTGTGTTTGGTTTGAAAAAAAAGTAGGAAAAGGTAGAGAAACCTAAGGGTGCAAGTCAAGCGGAACAGGTCAGTTTTAAGCTCAACCCAGACCTTGGGCTTAAGGCCCAAGCTGGGACCAGGCCCAAGCTGGGACCAGGCCCAAGGCCAAGCCCGATCTGTCCAATTTGAGCCCAACTTGCATTGAAACTTAATGTATTCAGATTGGGCTCAGGCTTGAGTTAGTCAAATCAGTCCACACTAAAATTTAAATAAATGAATATGTTTATGTAAGCATATATGCATATATGTATATGTACAGGCAAATAATGTTTCTATATGTGTATGTATGTCTCAGAGAACCATTCAACCTAAAAGCTTAAGTTGTTAGGTGTGGTCCTTGAATAGGTTGATATTCTCTAACACGCTCCCCTCACATGAAAGCCCATTGGGCTTGAAGTGTGAACAAGCACAGGTCCACCCATACCTTATGCTGAAACTTGATTAATTATAATGGGGGTAATGAGGATCAAACACTAGACCACATGGTCAAAGTGGCTCTGATACCATTTCAGAGAACCATTCAACCTAAAATCTTAAGTTGTTAGGTGTGGTCCTTGAATAGGTTGATATTCTCTAACAGTATACATGTATATAGTGGGCTGGGATCGGGTTGGGATAAAGTTGAGGTGGGATTAGGTCCAGACCAGACTCAAATTAGTCAAATCATCTCACACTAAAATTCAACATAAACATATATGCTTATGTATATATGTATGTATTCACCCAAATAATGTGTCTATGTGTACATATATTTGTATATAGTGGGCCGGACTTAAGTTGGGATAAGGTTGGGAAGGGCATGGGTTGCCTAAGGTCTAGGCCAGACCCAACCCAAAAATTAAGAAAGCCTTTTGGGCTCAGGCCCAGCCCACGTAAAATTGTCCACTGGATTGATCAGGATTCGAGTTGGTCTGCTCAAATTGCACGCTTAGGCTCAGTTTGAAAGGAGTATGAATGCAAATATGTACAGTGCAAAACTTTGTATTTTGTATTATTTTTTTATGTATTTGCACTGTATATATTTGTATTTGTATTCTTTCCAAATTGAGCCATAGGCTAAATTTGGAAAAAGTACAAATACAAATACATACAAAATAATACACAATACAAGGTTTTACACTCTACATATTTGTATTTGTACTCCTTCCAAACTGAGCCTTAGCAAAAAAAAAATGAAGGCAAATAAAAAGTGAGTAATTGAATATTAACTGAAATGTTATTGTATTAAAATTTATTCAATTTAATTTAAATACATGATAGTGGTACATGTAATAATCCATCATGAGACAATACTACTAGTTCCACCTTAGGGGGTGTTTGTTTATTTGAGCAAATGTAAATAGTAGAAAGCAGAACATTTTTTTTATTTTTCTTCTGGCTGAACTATTTCTATTTTTACCTTTCTGGGCTCTACACATATACGGGTGATCAGTTAGTGTTCCATCAATTAACTTTGGAACCCCTTGAACATTTACATTGCAACAAAAACCTTTCAGTTAGTGTTCCATCAATTAACTTTGGAAAAGATTCTAATTTGGCTATTGAAAGCTTTTTAAATCATAAAATTGCCTTTTTATTATTTGTTCAAACAATTTTACCCTTTCACTTAAAACTTTGATAACCCAACAATTCTTGAAAATATTAGTTTGGCATATGTGTACATAGGTTTTTCTACGGTGACAGTTAAAAGATGTGAATGATTGTTTTGGTATTGCAAAAGATTCTTCTGTATTCGATGATGGCATACTGGACAACTCTTCACTAGTGAGATAGCGGCAACAACTTCTGGTGAAAAGTGATACAGGGTTTTTGTCAAATGGTTCTCCCAATGTTTATGTAGGTTGGGGTTTATGAGAAAATTAGAAAAATAGGCAAGGAATAAACAAAAGGAGAAATTGCTTTGCCCAGTTTTGTCATTTCGAAAATTTCATTTCATGTCCTTGAATTACGAAGAGGTAACGCTCAGGGGGTCTTTATTGCAACATAAAAGTTTAGGGGGGCTTTGTCACTAACCCTATAATATAGGGGTCTTTGTGGCCTTCAAAATTTTCTGAGAAAAAGTAGACACGTGTCAACAATTTGAATAGTGGCCGTTCAAGAGCATATCATTAATTCTAACTCTTTTGTACTAAATGTGAGAAGTGGGAAATTCCATTGTTTCCTACAAAAAAGGAGAATAGGCAACCATTTCAATTTTCATCTCTCAACAATATGCAACTTCATCCAACCAAACTATCTTTCTGCACATTCAAAGAGGTTTGCATGTTAGAAAAGTCTACAACTTAGAGAAATCTACAACATAGAGAGATCTAAACTTCAGGAAACCTTCATTTGGTTGTCTATTATCCCAACTATCAATGTTTCTTTCCATTTAAATCTCATTTAACCGAACTCTCAATGTTTCTTCACATTTAGAGCAGATTGCAAATTTAGAGAACTCTGCAACTCAGAGAAGTTTGAACTTCAACAATACTTCAATCGGCTAGTCTATTATATGCACTATTTTTTTTTTAGTTTTTTAGTAGTTATTTAATGTTAAATTGGTTAGCTCTGTTCACCCGTGGCTGTTATCACAACCGAATTGGATTTTCCATTTTTTATTTTTTTTCTTCTTCCGTTCTTATTTTGTTATCATTTTTCGAATATTTAATACATTTATATGTTGAAATGGGTGATAAATCACCCTTCTTTGGCCTCTTGAAGGTGTCTGTTCACCGGCGACTGTTATCACAACCTGATTGTGTTTTCAATTATTTTTTATTTTTTATTCAAATTCCATTGTTATTTTCTTCTGATTTTTGAATATTTAATGCATTTATATGTTCAAATGAGTGATAAATCACCCTTCTTTGGCCTCTCGAAGGCGTTTGTATGGTTAGTTTTGTCACTCTGTCGAGCAAATGAATCCTTGGAGTCGGGTTAAGAAAGATGATTTTATGTGGGTCGGGTCTAAGCCAAACTGTCAATTTAATTGTTCCTTACTGATGACCCGGTTCGTTTGAACCGGTTTAAGGTATTTAAACCGAGTCAATTCCCAACAATTGTTGCTTATTAATTAAGGTATTTAATTCATTCAATTGTTGCTTATTAATTAAGGTATTTATTTAATTACTACTACTTAGATACACATAATTAATTACTGATAATTAACAGCCATGAAAGTAATGATAATTATTAATTCGGATTGATAATTAATTACATCGGTCCATGATGAAAACAAACCCGGTTTAATTAATTACTGATAATTAATAATGATTGTAATAATGCTAATCATTAATTCGGATTTAACCATTTAATATTTATATTAATTTATAATAATTATTGATAATTATATAAGTAATGTTTATTACTAATATTATTATTATCAGCTATTAATTATTAATATATTTTAAAAATTACTGAATTCATTATGACTATCATTAATATTAAAATTACTGATGTCATTACTATTATTTGTTTATATCAGTAATTTTAATATTATGATTAAAGTAGTATAAAAATACTATAATTACTATAATTAATTATTATTATTACATTAATATTATTTCATTATAATTAATATAAGTAACTCTATCTAGAAAATGTAAATTCATTGAATGAATATTACTATAATTACTATAATTAATTATTATTATTATATTAATATTATTTCATTATAATTAATATAAGTAACTCTGTCTAGAAAATGTAAATTCATTGAATGAATATTACTATAATTACTATAATTAATTAATTAATTTTTAACAAATAATTAATATAATTAATCATTAATATTAATATTCCATTTTGATTAAAATATTATCAGTTAGTAATTATTAATATATTTTAAAATTTACTGAATTCAAAGGCTATCATTAATATTAAAATTACTGATGTCATAATTATTTATTATTTATATCAATAATTTTAAAATTATGATTAAAATATAAATATTATTATTACCATTACTGTCTAAGGGGTAGCTTCCATTTTTTTGGTATGAAGTAGGCTGTCAACTATAAATTAAACGTTAAATTTAGTTATTTTATAATCACTAATAGTAACATTAAAATTTCTGATATATGTCAGCAATATTAATTACTTACATTAGTAATTTTAATATTATAAATAACATATAAATATTATGAATATTATTGGCAATACTAATATTAAAATCAATAATATTAATATTAATATTATTAATTTATTACTGATTTTATAATCATTAGTATTAATATTACAAATTGTAAATAGGAAAATGTAATTACTAAAATGTACTTTCTGAAAATTTAATTATTATCAGTTAATGATTATTAATACATTATTAACATTATTGAATTTATAACCAGTAAGATTAATATTAAAATTTGTAAATATGAAAATTTATTTACTATAAATAACTTCGAGAAATTAATTATTATTAATAAATAGTAACAAAATAATTGTACTATAATAAAATTATCATACAATATTAAAGTAATAATAATAATTAAAAATAAATAAAATAATAACAAATTAACAAAATACAAGAAAAGTAAAATATAATAAAATAATAAATAACTAATAAAATATACAAAATTGAAAATTTTGTAGTTTATTTCGATTCCAACTCCAAATGAATTAAACAATAGCAATCGGAATCTGATTTCAATTCTCGACTGAACTAAATAGGGATTAGGAAGTGGTGATTTTGATTCTGGTTCCAATTTCAATTATGTCTATGAACCAAAAGGACCCTAAAATTAGTTTATGTTTTATTAATTTGGAACTTAATAAATAAAATTAATAAAAATTTACTAAAGTTAATAAAATATATTAAAATTTAGCAAGTTATTATCTAACATCTATTAACATTTAGAAATTAATAAAAATTAATATTAATAGATAGCTTAACCCGGCTATACCTATATATTTGTAGGCTCAAGCAACCATTTTCTTCTTAGCTAGGTCTAGCTTGAATCTACATCAACCTGGTAATCTGTACAAAATGATTGTATCAATAATTAAATTTTCATATTTATAGATTTTATTAATTATTTAAAAACTATTTTTTTAAAATAAATATTTCTTGATATTTTAATAATTATTTAAAATATTAATAAATATAAATTTAACATTACTGATTCCATAATGTAAATTTAACATTACTGATTAAAATATAAATTCCATATTATTGATTCCCCGTATTTAGTACGGGGTCATTCACTAATTATAATATTTAAAATAAATAAAATCAATCAACTAAATATATTTAGAATAAAAGTGTTTTGAAAACTGATGCATATCGTACGATATGCATTAATACATTTCAATATTTTGAACCTTCTCACCGTGGATCATATGCAATATGACCAACTTTTTATCTCTTGACAAGACAATAAGAGTAATTGAGGTTCCCTAAATAGCACTTAGGATCTGCTGCTTGCATAAATGGGTTAAGTAACCAATCATGAGTAAATACACTAGTGATCCGTATACGGTAAATGGATGGGATCGGATTTAGTAAAGGGTATATCTGATCAGAAATTTAATCCATCTGAATCTGATAAGAATCCATTGAATTTCCAAGAATATGATTCGAATTCAAATATTTTATCAAATATCTGGTTCGAATAGAATGTAATAGAAAAAGTATGATATAATATAAATAGTATATTATATTATTTATATAATATAATAATATATTATAATATATAATTATATAAATAATATATAGATTATACATATATAATATATAATATTTAATAACTAACGAATCACATCGGTGTTATCCAAATCCGTCTCTTATCGGATCGGATTCGAATCTGAATTGGATCTGATTTAATTTATTTACAGCCCTAATGACTCACACATGGAGTTTGGTGGGGCATAAAGACAATGACCCGTCACTAAGGCATTGGGTGATTGAGTGATCGTGGGGCATAAATACTTGATGGCTTCATTACTATTGCTGGCTACATGGCCAATTTGGCCATCAAATTAAGCCAAAACTAACTCCCCAATGAATTCTGATGGGCTCCGGACTCCCCACAGAACGTGCTTCACACATATGCTTTGGATGGGCTGTTCACATCTGTGCTTCACAAGGGGGCGCCCCACAACGTCTACACATCCCCGCCGTGTATAGGAGATATCTCTCAATAATATGACGGGATGTGCTGTGGGACATTGTGGGGCCTAGATCTGAACTCTATGGGAGAGCCCATCCGATTTCTTCATAACGAGTTGTGCACCCCCACGTGTGCCCATTAGCCACAGCACATCTCCCCTGTGTCATACATCTTCCCATGCATGAGAAGTATGGGAGATGTAACGTGCTGAGGGGATGAGTATTGTGGGGAGCCCGTCTGAACTCTTCGTTAGGGATGTTAATCAGAGCTGACCTATCACAATCCTTCTATTATCTTTGTTTGGAATCCACAGGCTTTTAGCTAGTACTAATTTCTTTGCCCTCCCTTCTCAAAATATCTCATCTTATATGAAATCATTATTACAATGATAGCGATAGGTATTTTTTGTCATCTTACATACATACTGGGTTTGGATCTTATTGGGTTGTCATCTTAGATACAAATGTACAACATTAATTATTTTTCCGGATTCAGTTGAGAATTAATAACGGCTCAAACTTCTGACCTTTTGATTCGAGCTAAGTTTGAGTTCGAGCTCAAGTCTTTAATTTGAATCGAATCCAAGTTAAATAGTTTATGAGCGAGCCCTTGCATCGTAAGGCCCTCTTCGCTAGTTTACTCTTAGAGAACAAATGTATAACATTAATTATTGTTCGGGATTCAGTTGGGAACCCAACAACTCAAATACATGACTTTTCTCAGGGATTCTTCAGATTCTTTCCCCTGCTGCTCAATTGCTCATCTCTCATCTTTGAGTTAGCAAGAGGTGGTTGAAGCTGGTGGTTGAAGTGAGCTTCTTAGCTTTGGAAAAGGATCCAAGGTTGTTCTTCACGTACGTGTTGGTGGAGCTGTTTTAGAGCGTTATTCCACCTACAGAAACCTTGATCTTTCAAAACCTCAAAAGCTCCAACGCTGCTGGCAGCCACAACCCACGCTCTGCTTTTGGTTTGGTTTGGTGGGTGGTGGTAGTCGATACTCGATACAAGAACTTGTGAATTATGATGCGTTTGGGTGGGAAGGGTTCAAATTAAGGTTGTAATATATATATATATATATATAGAGAGAGAACACTGATGTGGGCCCCACAACCCACATCAGTGGTCCCCACTGTGTTCGTAGGACAGTATGTGTAATTATTTGTTTCAGTCATGTTAGTGTTAGTTGGTGGTCAGTTTGTTATTTCAGTTGTTATTTATTTCAGTTTTTATTTGCTTTATTTGTCATGTAAGTACTAAGGGCAGATCTATCATTTTTCCCTATCCTTCTTTCAACCTTTGTTTCTCCAGTTCTTCTCCTCTCTTTTCTTCCTTTCTCTTTCTTTTCTTCTACTTTTCCTAATCTAAAATCTATTAGGGTTCAAGGCTGATTGTAGCCTTGATCGTCTACTTGGTATCAGAGCCTATCTATCTAGGGTTTCTCATGTGAGTCTAGTCCAGCCGACCACATGAGAACTTTCTAGGGCTGGAAGTTTATGAAGAAGTATACGTTGGCTGATTCTTAGAGGTTACCAGAAGAGGTTCACAGCTGTTGAAGACTTGCCACGACTTGTAGAGTGTTGGTAATCAGGAAGAATCAGAGAAGGCTAGGGTTCAGGCAACCTTGGAAGGTAGCGAACAACATTCTCTGGGTAAGTCTTATTTATTTTCTAGAGACTGCTACCAGCCAAGATAGGTTGGACCTATCTAGAAGGAGCGGTTGAACTGTTTTAGGGTTTTCTCTCTGTTCTAGGGTTTGACATTAACCTTGCGGCAAACCTTTCACATTGACCCTACGACAAAACCTAACTGTACGAACTTCTTGGAAAGTGTGGCTGAGCACTTATTTCAAACCTACGATTGAAACCCTAATTATGTTCTAGCATCTCAGATTGCTCTCTAAGCTGGTTTCAGACCTATTTTTAGTTTCGAGCTCTTTTAGGGGGTGAACTGCTTGGTATTGTGATTGCCGATTGGTTTCAGATCAGATTTATACTGGTTTCATGCATATACTATGGTTGCCGATTAGTTTCAGATCAGACCTGCACTAGTTTCATACATATACCGTGATTACAGATTGGTTTCAGATCAGACCTGCATTGATTCCATACTGATTTCTGATTGTGATCGACTGTCCAAGTGTTGTTTTCTGTTGTAGTGACCCTAACAGTTCGTACCTACTGATTCTTAACCAAAGATAGAATTTAAGAATCAGGGAGAAGGTAGTTTTGGGAACAACAGTTATGGTAGTATATCTGAAACTGGGTTTCAGATTACAACTGTGAGATTTGACGGGTCAAACTACTTGGAATGGCCTAATCAGCCATGATGGCTATTGGGGGAAGGGGAAAACTGGGCTACCTCTTGGGTGATGTGAAAGAACCTTTCAAGGAGGACCCAATGTATACCAAGTGGGTTCAAGAGAACTACTTGGTTATGGCATGGCTGTGTAATTCTATGCAGCCGCATATCAACCGAAATTACTTGTGGGCCAAGACAACCAAGGAGATATGGGATGTTATGAAAGAAACCTATTCACAACCCCTTAATATTGCCAAAACCTATGAACTGAAGTGTGAAGTGAATTTGTCTTAAACAATGAGAGAAACCAGTTTCTGTCTACTTCTCTACCTTGAAATCCCAATGGCATGAGATTGATCACCTAGAGACTCTTGAGTGGAAGAGTCCTAGAGATGCATAGACTCACAGAAAGCAAGTCGAGACAAATAGGGTGTTTGAATTTCTAGCTGGCCTGAATTCAGAATATGACATTGTGCGGCAACAGATACTGACCAGAGATAGTGTGACCCTCCTCAAGCATACTCCTTGGTACATAGTGAAGAGACCAGACAGAAAGTCATGATGCAACCTCAGCCTCTTTCCCCAGCCCTGACAGCTGTTAAACCTAAGTCAGGGGGTGATCCAGAAAGGGACAAGAAGAAGGAAGATAAACGAGACCTGGTATGTGAACATTGCAAGAAACTCAAGCACACAAAAGATACTTATTGGAAGCTGCATCCTCATTTGGTCCTAGAAAAACTGAGAAATAAGAAGGGTAGTGCTCATGTGGCTGTGAATACGGATTCAGCATCCTCATTAGGCACAAAAGGCACACCCCTAGAGACCTTAGCTGCAGTTCGGGCTGCCCTAATACTGTTGGAAATTGAAGTTGGGAGTTCAGCTCAGCCATCTCAGTCACCAATGGTCCCTACCACATCTACCTTTGCACATTCAGGTACTCAAGCCTCAGCTTACCATGCTTCAGCTCCAGGTAATATTGAACACTGTTGGGTAATAGATTCAGGTGCATCCGACCATATGACTAGCTTGCCATCATTGTTCACTACTTATCACTTGTCCTCTGGTAGAGATAGAGTATCCATTGCTAATGGCTCTCTTGTTCCCATTTCTGGCAAGGGTGACATCAAATTATCGGATACTATCTCTTTATCTTCGGTCTTGCATGTTCCTAAGCTTGATACTAACCTACTTTCAGCCAGTAGTATTACCAAACATATGAACTACTCTATCAATATTATTTCTCAGGATTTATGTTATCATTGACCAAATATTTTTATATTAAGGGAAAATTCTCGATTAGTACCATGTACTTTGGGTCTAGTGTCACTTTGGTTCCCAAACTTTAAAATGCGTTAATTTAGTACCTGAATTTTCAAAGTATGACCATCCAGTATCTGTTGTTAACTAGCTGTTAACCAGTCATTAAGTAGCATTTGAAAAAGACAAAAATACCCTTTGAGTGTAATCTAATTTTCTTTATCAACTATCCAAACATTGACAAAAAATTAACAGTTTCAAATCCTTGCCTCTTCTA
Source organism: Nelumbo nucifera (assembly GCF_055504915.1). Lineage (NCBI taxonomy): Eukaryota > Viridiplantae > Streptophyta > Magnoliopsida > Proteales > Nelumbonaceae > Nelumbo > Nelumbo nucifera. The sequence continues at coordinate 137,660,215 of NC_142649.1, read as the reverse complement.
TTCAAGAAAGTTGAGTCTGTTGAGTTGTCAAAGTTGAGATGTGAGAGTTGTGAGCTTGCCAAACATCTTATTCTTTGAGTAATGAAAGGAGTAATTATTCTTTTGATATTGTGCATACTGATGTTTGGGGGTCATATCACATCCTTCTATGGGTGGGTACAGATATTTTATGTTGTTTGTTGATAACCATACCCGATTTTCTTGGGTCTACCTTATGCGTTCTCGAGATGAGGTTCCTGATCTGACCCAAAACTTCCATCAGATGGTTATAACCCAGTTTGGGGCCAAGATCAAAGTTCTTAGATCTGATAATGCAAAGGAATAATTTGCTAAGCCATTGACCTCTTACCTCCTTCATGGAGTTGGAGTTATTCACTACAGCACTTGCCCTCATACACCACAGCAGAACGGAATTGCCGAAAGGAAGAATATGCACATCTTGGAGGTGTCTAGAAGCATTATGCTTACCTCCAATGTACCTATTCGCTTCTGAGGTGATGCCATCCTCACGATAGTATATCTCATTAATCGGGTTCCTTCCCGGGTTCTTGATATGAAAACCCCTTTTTCCCTTCTATACCCAGACGAGGAGTTGTTTATCGTTCCCCTTGAAACCTTTGGTTGTATCTGTTTCGTTCAGCTTCTCGGGCCCCATCATTCCAAGTTTGACCCTAAGGCCTCCAAATGCATTTTCCTCGGCTATGCACAAACTCAAAAGGGTTATTGCTGCTATGATCCTGTTTCAGGGAAGAAGTTTGTTTCCATGGATGTCACATTCTTTGAGGAGACACCCTTTTATCCTAGGGTTTCTCCTTAGGGGGAGAGCAGTGAGAGTGGGGATTTGGGTCTTTTTCCTCAGGGGAGCGCAGTGAGAGTGGGGCTGTTCCTTTACCTATTCCATTGGGTGATGAAGGCTATAATGGTGAGGGTGGTCAGAGGGATCAGGAGTTGAGAGTCTATCACAGGCGATGCTGGCAGGTTGATCCCAGTCATCAGCAATCCAGGCCAGCTCCAGTTCCTTCTGTGGCTCTAAATCCAGGTATTACAGTCCCAGAGCCAATTGAGACACCTTCCATTGTTCCTTTACCTCCTGTGGATGACCTTGACCTCCCTATTGCCGTCCGCAAAGGGAAATGGCATTGCACCACATCTATAGCTCACTGCATTTCCCAGTTTTTATCCTATGATCGCCTATCTCCCTCTTACCAGTCCTATCTCACTTCCGTTGCCAATGTCCCTATTCCAAGAACAGTGCAAGAAGTCTTATCAGTTCCAGAGTAGAAAGATGCAATGCAAGTTGAAATGCATGCCCTGTTGAAAAATAATACTTGGGCGCTAGTTGACCTACCCAAAGGAAAGAAACCGGTTGGATGTAGATGGGTATTTACTGTGAAGCATAATGCTGATGGCTCCATTGAAAGGTACAAAGCCCAGGTGGTTGCAAAGGGGTTCACCCATACTTATAGTATAGACTACTTGGAGACCTTTGCCCTAGTAGCCAAGATGACCACCATCCGAGTTCTGTTATCCCTTGCAACAAGTCATTCTTGGCCCCTGTTTCAGATGGATTTTAAAAATGCTTTTCTGAATGGAGACTTACAGGAAGATTCGGATAGGTAAGAAGGTTTGCCGACTGAACAAGGCATTGTATGGTTTAAAGCAGTCACCTAGAGCCTAGTTTGATAGATTCATACTAGCCCTTGGAAAATTCGGTTATGTACATGCCCAGTCAGATCATACACTATTCATTAAGAGGGTGGACTCCTCTCTGACCCTGCTTACTGTGTATGTGGATGATATTGTAGTGATAGGAAATAATAGTAGTGAATTGAGTCCCTCAAACAATTCCTTCATCAAGATTTTGAGGTGAAAGATCTTGGTACACTACGGTACTTTTTGGGTATTGAGGTTGCTAGATCTAAACAAGGGATCTTTATCTCTAAGAAAAAATATGTTCTAGATCTGTTGGCGGAAACTAGAAAGTTAGGTGTTAAGCCTGCTGATACACCCATTGAATAGAATCAAAAGATTAGTGCAGAGGGCGGGGAGCCTCTTGAAGATAAAGTTATGTTCCAACGGTTGGTTGGAAAGTTCCTATATCTCTGCCTCACTCGGCCAGATATCAGTTATGCAGTTAGTGTTGTTAGCCAGTAGTACATGCATTCCCCTAGAACTACCCATCTTCTTGCGACAGAGAGAATATTAGCATACTTGAAGAGATGCCCGGGTAGAGGTATACTGTTCAAGAACAATAATCACATGAAGGTGGAGGTCGCCGATTGGGCTGGGAGTGCTGATGACTGGAGGTCTACCTCTGGATATTGTGCCCTTGTGTGAAGTAACCTTGTCTCTTGGAGGAGTAAGAAGCAGAGTGTTGTTTCCTGCTCTAGTGTTGAAGCTGAGTACAGGTCAATGGCTAACGGAGTGGTTGAAATCCTATGGCTGAGATCACTACTTGAATAGTTGGGTATTGATTATGAGAAGCCCTTGATGCTGTATTGTGATAATCAAGCGGCTATTAATATAGCCCACAATCCGGTGCAGCATGATAGAACTAAACACATTGAAGTTGATCGACATTTTGTGCGAGAGAGGGTCTCATCACAAGAAGTGTGTCTCTCGTATATCACATCCAACATGCAACTCGCAGATATCTTCACCAAGACAGTACCAAGGAAGAAGTTAGAGGCAGACCTATCCAAGTTGAGAATGATAAATATCTATTCCCAACTTGAGGGGGAGTGTAGAGAACACTGATGTGGGCCCCACAGCTGTGGTCCCCACTGTGTTCGTAGGATAGTATGTGTAATTATTTGTTTCAGTCATGGTAGTGTCAGTTGGTGGTCAGTTTGTTATTTCAGTTGTTATTTATTTCAGTTTTTTATTTGCTTTATTTGTCATGTAAGTAGGGCAGATTTGTCATTTTTCCCTATGTACTAAACATAACCTATAAATACTAAGAGAGTGGCGACGGCAGATCATTCTGAATTTGTCCCTTCTTTCAACCTTTGTTTCTTTGGTTCTTCTCTTTTCTTTTCTTCCTTTTTCTTTTCTTCTACTTTTCCTAATCTGAAATCTATTAGGGTTCAAGACTGATTGTAGTTTTGATCGTCTACTATATTGATTGAGATCGGCGGTTGTTAACAATGAAGAGCGAAGGATATAGATGAGATTTTTGGAATTTTTGGAAAACTAAAGACGGTTTTAAAACTGGTCTCAGGAAACAGCGATGACATACAAATGGAATCCTATAGGAAACCCAGCTGTGTTGTGTGGCGTTTGAAGTTTGAATTGTTACACAAACGGAAAGGAGTCGCTGCGAGTCCGACCGTTCCCCGGCATGGGTTACAACAAACAAAAACACAACTCCAACGGACAAACAAAATTTTGCAAGTCTTCTTCCTCTTTCTACCTTGTTTTCTGTAATTGGAACTAGAAAATGGAGTAAAGAAATTTGATGAAATCATTTCAGTTACAAAATAGTTTTCAATTCCGTCGTTCAATATTGAAGTAATTCCAGTTCAGACCATGTTAATGAGTGGTTTTTGTATCACCAATGGATCCTTGCACCGAAGCCGATCTCAGAACGAAACCGGACTTCTGTGCTTTATTTCATAGGAGATATTTACAATGCAAGACTATAATAGGTGTTCGAACGGATTTTGCATTGACTGAATCCGGTTTCATTCTTCACCCGTTGTTGCACACGTACACTTCAGATTTCTTTTTCTTAACAAGGGAAACGGAAGAGAGAGGTTTGAAATTTTGAATACACTATTACATATACAGGGTTGAGGAATATTTAGCGGATTCCTTGCCTTATCCAGATGTGGTTTTATTGCCATATTCAAAGCTTTATGTTTTGTTGAGGAGCAAGCATATAGTGATACTGTTATTAAGTTGGAGTTAAGTTATTTCTTCTTCAAACGGTAATGGGGATTGTTCTCTTTCATTTTATTTATTCTTTTTTATTGTTTTGAAAAGCCCAAAGGAAAATTCATTGAGATAGATCCTCCAGCAGCAATACAGGAAATAAAATCTGGGAGGCTGCCGTGCGGGTTTGTTGGATGATATTTTATATAGGTCGTATGAACTCTGTCATTTTGTCATGTGAATGGGGTTAAAAATGTAGTTGCTCATAGGTTAGTTAGCTCAAGTTGCTAAATCTTTGGGGAGGATAGAATTTGGTTGAACTGTCCTGATTTTTTTGTTGGACACTTGTCATGATACTTTTAGGGTGTTAATCGACCGGTTTTGGTTTGGATCTAATCCAATCCAAACCTTATAAAATCAGATTTAGATTGTCCATTATAATTATTGGATTGGGCCAATCCAAAATAAATTGGTCTGTATTTTTATTGGTTTGAATTAGACTTAGGCCAAATTTTCAATAATCCGATCATGAGGCTAAACCCTTGTCCAATTTGAAATCAATTAAAACTGAAAACGGCATAACATCTCTTTTATGAAAGTATTTTTATGGAAATATTTTCATAAAAGCACTTTTATAAAAGTAATTTTATGAAAGCACTTTTAGAAAAGTACTTTTATGAAAGTACTTTTATGAAAGCACTTTTATAAAAACACTTATACGAAAGTACTTTTACAAAAGCACTTTTATAAAAACACATACGAAAGTACTTTTACACGTCTATGGAAGTACTTTTTGAAAAGTGCTTTTACCAAAATACTTTCAATAAAGTGCTTTTGTAAAAGAACTCTTATGAAAATATTTTTATCAAAGTACTTTTACAAAAGTGATTTTTCAATACTAAGTGTTTTTATATAATTTTTCATATTTCATTCAGTGGATTGGATCCAGTCCAGTCCATTTACATTTTAATGGATTGGATTGGATTTGGACTGGATTGGGTCCAATCCATTTATAAGTGGACTCACATTGGATTGGATCAGATTGGACCAAATCCGTCCAATTGACACCTCTAGATACTTCTATTGCTTAGTGCTATGTTTTTTTTTTTTTTCCTTTCTTTTTAATTTTTTTGGCTGAACATCTTTTTTGCCCCCTTATGAACTTACACAATAGAGGTGATCTTAGTCCACAAAAGCCCAGCTTGACCCGGCCTAGAAATTCCAGGCTTTAACCTAAGTTTTGCATTTAGGCCCAGGCGAGGCCTGAGCCTGCATTAAGCCCACAAATTTCAGGAACAGGCCTGGGCCCAACAATTTAGGCCCAGTCCAGCCTGTACATATCTATATTATATATCTCATTTTATGTTATTTTTATATTTTATATATAAATATTGTAAAATGATGCTAGTGATATATATATGATATTTTATATTATAAAATCATATATACATATTATATGGCATATAATATAAAACTAGCAAGGGGCGCCCATTCTCAGCACGGTCGAGTAATACTGGGCAATTGGCAGAGTAAAATGAAGAAAATTGATGTCTGTTACATCTTTAGGCAGTCCCATTTCTTGGTTTTCTATAGTGAAAACAGTACAGAATGAAGAGGAATTAGTTTATATATATAAAAGTGTCCCTTTAATAAAATCAATACAAATTTCTCAAGGATATAAAAGAGAATTGTTCGGTGGAGAAAGAAGAAAAGTTTCTACTTTCTAATTAGGAGATATGATGTCTAACCAAATAGTGAAGGACCGTGATGGTTTCAAAATTAAAGTTTGCCCATCTCGTTGACAATTTCTTACTTGGGTACTTGATATTTCACTTTCTCGTACCTTCACTTGACCTAGACTATTGGATGCCTTCTGCCATGGCTCCATTTGTTTCATTATAAAATAGATTAATTTTTTATTGTAAAGTATTTCAACTTTATTTCTACACCTTTTATGGTGCAAACAAAATTTTCATCCTTATGACAAGTCATAAGAAACAATTGCAACCTAATGTTTCTATAAAAGAAGATATTAACAATATATACAGAAATTCCAAGCTGGTTCGTAGAGGGGGAAAGAACACAACAATGAAGCATGGTTGCTTGTCATTTGAACCTTTCAATCACATATCCTTATGTTGCCATGATTCAAAAGAGAAGTGGATTTTTATATAATATCCGTAAGACAATGTTCATTTATTTAAGATATGGAATACCAACTATGGCTCCACCATGAGATTAGTAAATGCAAACTGAATGTAGGGAACTGATATTTACATAGACACACACAATATATGAATGTATTTAAATCACTTATTATTTCAATAAACAATTAGTTATATGGGTCTTGTGGTGTTTATCTAAAGATAGAGTTGATTCTAGGAGGTAGCTTATCCACTGTAGTTTTAAATATAAATAAAATACTTGGAGAGAGATTATACATCCAAGTGTATGGCCTATTACAAAGTTTCTTACTATTATTGGGATTTGTAACTTAAAAATATAGGTTACCTATGTTTGTTTTGTATTTGAGATTTTGAATATGCCCAAAAATCTTAAGGGCCTCTCTCTCTCTCTCTCTAATATGCGTATAAGTCATTCCCTATCTCTCTTCCTAAACCCTATTATAAGGATAAGTATAATTTCTATAATTTCCTAATGTGAGCTGTATCAAATAGTATATATTCAGAATTTCACCTATTTATTTGTATCCCATATGATGTAGGAATTATTAACAAGCCCGAAAATTAGGAATGCACCATGTAGAGACCACTACAGGTCCAAGAGATCCTTGCAGTGAAACCTAACCCAAAATTTCCAATAAAGCATAAAAACTAATTCATGATATAATTGGAGGCTTAATAGGAAATCCAGATGGAACTCTTAAGATAATGTTTTTCCATGTTTGACCATTTTCAATGGAGTAATTTGCATATTATCAACTACCCCTTGCCATTAGGGAAACCCATTACAATAGCTAAAATATATTAACAATAAATTCTTGTTCAATTCGTATATTTAATAATAAAGGCAACCATTTTAGAGGGAAAAGGCATAAATTTGGAAAAACTTATTAAAAAAGAATTGGTATTCTCTTGCATGAAGTAGAGGGAAGAGTCATACCATCAAATAAACAACCTAATCTTAAGCACATGATCCAATGTGCATTGCATATTAATTATCAAAAGCCGATTTCACTGTGATTCCTTCTCTAAACAAGGAACATCAAGGATCTAGAAACATCTGAGGTCTTTAGCCTATTAGTTCTCTAGAAGTGTTTTCACTAATAAACCTGACTTGATTGCAAAATTTGGCCCCAAGCTGCTAATGGTTCTTTTTTCTAATAGGCAGGTAGTTTTTTAGTACAATTCAATATGGGATTAAGGGTCAATTCCATGATTTGAGTGCTCAAAAGAATAATCTAAAATGAAAATCCAAAAACAAAGAAAATTCTAAAATTCTGCAGATAGGAAATGCAAGTCGATAGATGCTCAATCATCTCTAGGATGGATGAAATTCATCCAATTGGCATCAAATTTCACTAATATATATAGAAGGATCAAGAACATAGAACCAATGGCCTTGGCCTTATAGGTTCTTTTTGTTTTACCAAGAAAAATATATCAGAAAGTGAACAAAGGATAAAAGCAATGAAATGAAATGAAACCAAAATGAAAAAATATCTTATAAAAAAGCTCGGTTAATAAAAAATATAAAATATAAAAAATTCCTGTTAGTGTGCCTAATACAACCATTTTGCAACTCATACTTCTTTTATTTGTAGAGAGATTTTAAGGAAAAAGAATTAAGCATCATTTAAAAGAAGTTTGTGACCTGAAATAGAGAAGATAAAAAAAAAAAAGAACATTACGCTTTAGAGAAAAAAGAAAGTGGAGGAAAGGAAAATCACACTCTTACCTGAAAATGACTTTAAACAAGGGTCTACAGGGCCAACCCAACTGCAAAGGAAGAGGATGATGAGGATTCTTAAAAGACCTCTGAGACCAACGAAGAAACAAAGGTTCGGTGGAGAAGGAACATACATATTAAAATGAAGCTCAAATGAAAAAAAAAGAAAAGAAAATTTGTTGGACTTCTCTTGGGATGAAGAATTTGCCAACTGTGTTTTTCATGGTTTTTAAAAATGAATCGGTGACCGAATCGGTCAGGGGTCCGGTTATCGGTTTGAACGGTCCAACCGAATGGCCGGCCCATTCTGACAAAAAAAATTAAAAAATTTGAAAAATGGTCAAAACCGTTCGAACGATTAATCGGCCAGTTCAGCGGTTTACTGACCAAAATCAATGGTTTTGGAGGAAAAAGTGGTTTTGGAGGAAAACAGAACCGGTCGGTTCCTAGTTTTTTCGGTCTGACCATCTGATCCAGTCTGATTTTGAAAACTTTACTGTTTTCAAGAATTGGAGATAGAGCGGTAGAAAATCTCACGAGGTGGAAGTATCAACAAAGCCATGATTTAAGGTTAAGAATGTTAATAGAGAAGGGAGAGAGTTATTTCACACCTAAACCTTTTTATTCGACAGATCACACCGAACCATAACCGCTTGTGGTCATCCAAACCGAGATGGGAAACAATAAACATCACAAGCACAAGCTCTACATCAATGACTCGGGTGACTCACCAGGTTACTAATATTCAACTCAACTATGCTCAGCCTCAAATCCTATTTGGGGGTTGCATGAATCCTGCCCGTTTCAATATTATGCTCTATCAATATTATTTCTCACGATTCATGTTATCATTGACCAAATATTTTTATATTAAGGGAAAATTCCTGATTAGTATCCTGTACTTTGGGTTTAGTGTCATTTTGGTTCCCAAACTTTAAAATGCGATAATTCAGTACTTGAACTTTCAAAGTATGACAATCCAGTACCTACTGTTAACTAGCTGTTAACCAGTCGTTAAGTAGCATTTGAAAAAGACACAAATACCCTTCAAATGTAATCTAATTTTGTTTATCAACCATCCAAATATTGACAAAAAATTAATAATTTCAAATCCTTGCCTCTTCTATTCAAGAAAGTTGGGGTTACCAGAATGTCCACTCAAACGTGACTCTAACTTTCTTGAATGAGAAAGGCAAAGATTTGGGACCATTAATTTTTTGTCAACATTTAGATGATTAATAAAGAAAATTAAATAACACTTGAAGGGCATTTATATCTTTTTCAGATGCCACTTAACAGTTAGTTAACTGCTAATTAACGACAGATACTAGATTGTCACGTTTTAAAAGTTAAAAAATTGAATTGTTGTATTTTAAAGTTCGAGAACCAAAGTGGCACTAGACCCAAAGTACAGGGTACTAATCAGAAATTTTCCCTTATATCAATGGCTGCAAAAATTAATACCCTCCTCCCTTAGTTGGGCTTAAGAACAAGCAATGCAAGACAAACTACTATTGAAGGTAGTAACTAAACAAGTTGAGTCAAAAAATAAATAAATAATGTCAACATGATCAAAATTCATATTTAGAACCAAGATGGTAAAAAATTGAACATAAGACTCTGGAATTTATCACTGCATCAAGTCCATGTTAATGAAATAATTAACAAAAAATTCCTCTGAAAGACTAAAACTTTGAGAAGTTTGATCATGAGTCAGAATGGCTAAAATTTTCGAAATTTAAAACCTTACGTTCCACCAAGAAGATCAAAATACCTAAAAAGTTCAATCTGAATCTGATTGGTAAGTGCATGGTTGCAATTGATAAATTTATTATAATAATTTGAATGGTGAAAAAAGAAATCGTTTCAACTCTAGAAGTATATTTTATATCAGATGGTCAATAATAATATAATACTGATTTTGGGTTTATTCAATCTCCTATATGCGACCCCTTAAATGGTTGGTCCTAATTTCCTGATCTCTTCAGTATTTTACACACATGTATTCTTTGCAAAATTTAGGGGTGCAAGTTAGGCAAGCTGGCCCGAGTTTAAGGTCAATCCAGAATCCAGATCCAATTTTATGGTCCCCCAAATTGAGTCCCAAGTTAAGGCATGCTATGTCTAATTTGGGCCCAATCTTCATTAAGATTTGATAAGATTAGGCCAAGCTTAGGCCTCTTAGGCCTAGCCCCAACTCAAAAAGAGTCCAAGGTATAGGACCCAATCCCAGCCTAAAGACCAAAAATCCAAAACCAGTCGTGTAATTATGCATATTGTATTATAATATTTATACATAAAACATACAATATAACATATAATGTATATGAGGGCCCTAGCTGAAAATGATCATCCTTAACAAATGCCTCCAAAACCTGACACCTGCCCTAGTTGAAAAGAGAGGGTAGGTATCTCATTTAGTAGGTTTTCTAGAAGGCTACCAGAAACATGTAACATTAACAATTCTGAGTTCAAATTGGGGTAGGTATTGCATGTTGATTTCATTTACATGTCTAATATCGTTACTATTATGGATTTAGCTAAAAGAGTAATTACCATCAATATCTTCTAATTAAATATTCAAATAAAGAATTAAGTATAAGCTTTCAAACAGCCAAGGCTGTCAAGTTTTTACATATAGTGACTTCTTAGGCCATGGACCATGGCCCATGCATACTCTTTTTTTGGATTGGAAGAATTAGACCACCATCATTATTCATTATTAGCTTAATTAATTAACCTACTGAAACCTAAATTGGATGAGATCACCTACACCGAATGAACAGATTGTTTGGACGGCTAAGATCGTCCCTACCGGAGCAGTAATTGTTGGAATATGAAGTATTAACCATATGTGTGTGTGAGAGAGAGAAATGACTCGGCCTTTTGGTTGGGCAAGGGGATTATGTGAGGAAGTTTGTTGGAGGGACAAACATCTGACCATCTATTCGAATCAAATGGTTATCATTATTTTCCGTTATTTTATTTGGGTAGTGAATAAAAGAGGAGAAAAGTGGGCAAATTGAGAAATGAAGAACCCGCAAGGTGGATAGATAGAGAGAAATACAGAACACAGAAGTGGAGAGTGGCTATCAGCCACAAAGCGAAAGATTGGCTATCAGCCATGAAGGAGAGTGGAGAAAAAGGGAGAATATCAGAAAATTCATATCGATTTTTTCTGTTTTCTTGAAAGAATCTTCTCATTCTATGCAGGAATAACATCTTCTTTGTTGCTTAGGAAAGAAGTTATTTTCTTGTAATACATCTCTCTTCTTCCCGGTAGATAAACAGAATCAAATTTATCAAACCCCATTGTCAACACCCAATTTTTGCTCGGTCCCTTCACCCTACTTCTTTGTACCTTCCTCTTAGACCTCAAAAACTTAGAAACACAACCAAATCAACTTGAGACTTTCCAAAACCTGAAATACCCTCATTTAACACAATCCATAGGACAAATAAGAACCTTGATCAGATATCATTCCTAGACTTGGAAAACTACAACTTAATTATACATCACTTTTCATAACTATATTGGAAAAATCCACTTCCTTTCTAACGGCCCCGATCTATGCAATATTCAAATTCCTACTCCTACAAAATCAAATCCAATATATCCATCACCCCAAGATCACTAGGAAACAATCAACTAGAAAATCCCTACGTGAATCCATGATAACCAACCACAAAAACATCAAGATCTCATAATGATGACCCTAAATGATTATCAAGATCGACCATATCTTTCTCAGATCAAAACCATCAATTTGACTCCTCACCCTAATTCATGCCTACCTACCGAATTGTAGCTCAAAATTCCCCTATTTGATCCCCTGATAAGCCTAGATCCTATTTCAACAAATCTCATTAATTACAACTTACCATCCGCCATCCCAACATAATATGACCAATCAGACCTTACCATTGTATTCTGAGACCCAAAAAACCCTAGTATGTCAAATTTCATGACCAAACACCTCCATTTGACAGTTGAAAAAGTAAGGTTCCATTTTAGGTCCTCTCGTTGATTGGAAAATCATAAGTTAAAACCATGATCTGAACTAAAACAATCAATCTACAATTCTGATCAAAGATCCATCACTACCATTATATTCAAGACATTCAAAAGTGCCAATCCACCAAATTTCATCCCAAAATTCCCCCATTTGACCATTCATCAAACAAAGATTCTATTTCAACAAATATCGTTGATATGAACTTCTTAACCATAGATTTCAATCATCCTAACCCTATTTGTCTAATCAGATCTCACCACTAAGTTCATACCCCAAAACCCCCAACACGCCAAATTTCATGACCAGATTCATCTATTTGACCGTTAAATTAAAAAGATAGTATTTTGACGTACTAAATTAAATTGTCACATTCGCCCCAACTTGAAGCCTCAAAAGGGTGATGGCTGATATCAGACTCATTCTTGACTCATTAAAACACTTGGACCAATGAAAGCCTAATAGACCCAAAAATCCCCAAAACCCTAAGATATCCCTACTTAAAATTAAGAAAAGACGAAATAACATTTAAGAGTTCATCAAATTTACATTTGCTATCACTGATAGCTCCAAATACGAGACTGCCATGATAGTCATGCCCCAATCTCCCATTGGATGCATAAAACCCATGAAAACCACCCTCAAATCAAAGAAAATGTTTCACCAAATAGGAAAGTTTGACTGAACATCTATTTCTTTAAAGAATCTTTGCCCATTTATGTGAAAAACCATTGTTGAATCCTAGGGACTATAGCTAAACGAATGCAGATCTGACCCCCTCCCTTTCTCTATAAATGCTGATCTAATTCGAGCTCAAAAAGGGGAGAAGAGGAAGGAAACCTAAGGAAGGCCCCCAGAGAGAGAGAGAGAGAGAGAGAGAGAGAGAGGAAAAGAGAAATGAGGAGAAAACCAAAAAGAGAAAGATCTAAAGAGAAGAAGAGGAAAAAGAACATTTTTCCTAACCTTTATAATCCCAAAGTCCTTAGAGATCAAACTTCAAACCCGCCCATCTATTTTCAACTATGAGATTTGAAACCAAAAAGCGCACCATCCATCCTAGTATCTCATTCAAGCTTCTTTCAACTTGTTCCCACTACTAGAAAACTTCTGTCAAAGTACATATGAAAGCTTTTTTTTTTTTTAGTTTTTCTGGATTGCTTGAGGTTTTGAAATGTTGGAGAACCATCATTTACAATTTCTTCTTGACTAAGAACAAAGGCAGAGAGGCAAGAGTGTTAGGGAGATTAGTACCTAAGACCCGATAACATCACCTTAAAATTGATCTGAGGAGAGGTTGAAAGCATGCTCTTCTAGATTTAAGAAATTCCTACAACCATTTCTGTTTTTCTCCAAAAGAATTTGAGCCCGAATAACTCTCGTATTGGGCTGTTATAGCAACTTGGAGAGAGGGGTGCCTAATACCTTCCTTCTCCTAATCCTTGGGACCCAAAATCTCTCGGTTGTATGCCTTTTCCATGGAGAACGGAGTTACTATCAAAGACTTAAATCAATTTTTTTCAAATATGAAAATGAGGGCCCATTTCCTCTAAAAAATGGGTGGTGACTCCATCTTTTTGAGCTGGCCATGAGCTTCTCGGAGTTCACACCCATTGCACAAAAATAAATACTAATCAAAACCCAACCTAACAAACTGAGAAAAAATGGACCAAAACTTTAAGGCAGACCAAAGGTAGAGAAAGAGAAGGAAAGAGATGGAGAGATACTTGAGAAACAGAGAGAGAGAGAGAGAGAGGAAAACACTATTGTAGCACCACAACATAGCCAAACCAACAATCATACAACCCAATCCAGCTATCACTTGACCATGGCAAGAGGCCAAGATTGAAAACCCCCGCAATATGGCAAATGCACACCAGCCACAAAATCTTTTGAGAGCGTAACCTTCCAACAAAACCATGAACATAGATCAATGCAAATAGCCCCGGTAAAGAACATGGAGAAGCTTCAAGACAAGAGAGAAAATAATAAACATTAGGGTTAGGGTTAGGATTTCCTGAAACTTACCTCATTGAAACTTGAAGAAAGCTCTCGGCTATGCTATGTTGAGGGAGAGAGACAGAGGGAAATAGAGAGAAATCCAGACCCAAACAAGAAAATATTTTTTGGAAGTTCTCAGCGGTGTTGCACCTATAAATAGAAGAAGATGAGATTGGGGATGGAAGAGAGATGAGAGAGAAAGGCAAAACGTTAGCATTTAGGGTTAAGATTTACTGAAACTTTCCTCATTGAAGCATATAGAGAAATGTTGTCTTGACAGAGAGAGACAAAGGAAAACAAAGAGAAAGCCAAACAAGAAATTGTCTTGTTCACTTGCTACTAAATCGGGGAAAAGAGAGAAAGGGGGAGTGAGACAGAGATGTTCACTTGCTGTTGAATCAAGAGAGAGAGAGAGAGAGGGAAAGTGAGATGGAGAGAGTGGGAAGAAGGAAGAGAGGGGAAGCGTTTATAGAGGAGGGAGACAGATATGCATGGACAAGTGTCTAGCCATACAAGAAAAAAAGACAAAGAAATATGAGTATTGTCTTGCCATGCATTTGCAAATATGCGAATATACAGTAAGACCACTCTAATACTTGTCTATTATGCAATGAAAATATTTCATTGTTCATTGCATGTGCGAAGCAGAAACATCACTTGGACAGTTCATACGTGTAGCTACAATACTACTACAAGAATATTCCATTTTACGAAAGGGGAAAGCACCCGTTTTGCTTTAATATATATAAGTAAATTACAAATAGGTATACCATGAACTTTCTGGATAGTGACAATTAAGGGCTTGAACATTCAAGTGTGACACTTTAGTACCCTGAACTTTTAAAAATATATACTCAACTCTAACCATTAGCATTCTATCATTTATCTTTCATTAAACATTTTTTTTGGTAATAATTCACCAAACATTTTAAAAATCCCAAAGTTGCTATTCTTTTCCCTTTTGGTATCAAATTTGAAAAACTACACATTAAGGTGGTGTTCGGTATCGTGGAATGACCACAAGATATTACGTTTTGGAACACACAACGGTGGCTTAGGACGTCGGTCCACACCATGGGCCAATTTCTCATCCACGGGTTTTTCTTATGGACCAAAACATGCTACCCCATTGTATATGAAGACTGATCCCATACTTCACATCTAATGCTTACCTAACATAAATCCAGTTACTTTTACTGTTCCAACCTCTCTTATAGAGCACTGTTGCTGCCTCTTCTTCTTTGCTTGCCTTTGTAACTCCGAGCATTGCTGCTGTCCCTTCTTCTCCGCTTGCCTTTATAACTGCGACCACCATTGCTTGCTTCACCACTCACCGCCTGCAACTCCAACCACTTCTGCACTGAACCACTGACAATAAGTGCTCCATCTCCATCTACTCACCCTTGTTTCATATATATATTTTTTTTGCAGCTGATGAATACGTGCTTCTTCGATTCTTTTGCTTTGTGAATGATTGCATGTTTATGTATTGTGATAAACAAAATTTCTCTTCATCTATAGAATTATAAAAGCAATAAACATATATTCTATTCATCTATAGAAACAAAATTGGTCACTCACTTGCTTCTACAACTTCAACAATTGGTGCATCAAACCACCAGCAGTAAGTGCTCCTTCTCCGGCTTCTGCAACTTCAACCATTTCTTTCGTTAGTGTTCTTTTTCTATACTCTGTCTAACATATTCAAAGAAAATGTTAGATATTCAATGAAAGAAAATATTCAAGAAAATACTCAGAAACTAAAGCTTTTGTTTGTATAATAACTATATATAATTTTAAAACTAACCTGATTTAATGGAACTTGACTTTAGGAGGGGGATGGTAGCAACCTCCTTCAGAATGTAATGCCATACACGGGGTCTAGCATGAAAAGTTTGATTTCCCTGGCTGAGCAAGGGTGTACTAGAATCCTCCCTCAATATCTTTCTTGTTGATGTCAAGAAGACACGAGTTATTGTTTGATCATTTGTTGAAAACTACTTAACCTTCTTCATGTTAATCCTGAACATTTATCATCTTGAGGGCTGGAAATTGTGCCGGAAAAGAGAGACTTATGATGGAGTAAGAATGAAGATGAATCTAGAAACTCCCTTTTATTTGTTCAGGAAGAGATATGATATTCTAAGGGATGGACCTTTGAAGTGCTTAGCCTACAATCTCTCTAAAAGTACAAGAACATGGTGTATTGTTGTGCTAATGCATTCTATTATTGGGACAGGTGGATGAATCCATTGACCACCTATACATTCATTGTCTAGCTGCCTGGGCAATCTGGCCTCACTTTATTAAAGTTGTTGGGGCTAGTTGGGTGATGCCAGGCTCGGCAAAGGATGTGCTTTGCAGTTGGTGCTTCTCATGTGTGCTCTATAGTTGGTGCCTTCCAAATATTTCCAAGTTTGCCTTTTGAAGTCAATTTCTACTATGGTGATTGGGTCGATTTAGGGGGGAAGGAATAATACATTGTTCAATAACAAAAGGAAAAGCTCTGATGAGTTGATTAACCTTATTGTTGGTAGATTGGGTTCCTGGGTTTCAACTGTAAATTACTTCAGAAATCAGAATGTGTTCTTGATTCTCAATTCTTTAAGTTTATGGGAGTTATGATTTGCTTGTCCCAGATGGGATTGGCTTTTTCTTCCCCACCCGAGTGTATTATTTTATTAATAAAAATATTGTTTCAAATATTATTTTGTTTTATTAATTATTATAGTTACTATTTTATTAATTATTAAAATTTGAATATTATTTTTGTTAATATTAATTATTTTGTTATTAAAATATTATTTATTAATAAATATTATTAATTAATGTTAATATTATTTTATAATTATTAAGTTTTGAATATTACTTTTATTAATATTAATTTTTAATGATATTATTACTTATTATTAAATGTTATTAATATTGTTGTTAATATTATCAAATATCATTAGTGTTACTACTCATTTATTATTAATATTAATATTATTATGTGTTATTTAATATTATTAATTATTAAAATTCTTAGCAATTTATTATTATTATTATATTGTGTATATTACTAAAAAATTAAAATATTGATTTTAATGATTAATAGCATAGATTATCTTAAATGTTGTAGTTGAGATGCATAGAATCAAACACAAGGTGTGGACTGAAATGCACCACACCTTGTAGAACGCCTATAAAGGTGTGGTGTGGATTGGTCCACACATTTTGTCGAAAGTGTAGAACAACTATCTTGTTGGACTGTGGTGTGTTTTCATCCACTTGTGGTGTGGATGAAAAACACCACCCAATTCTCATCTGAATTACAAAACACTCCTTAAAGCAACACAACAGTTTGTACATCAAAATTCTTTTTCTTTTTCATTACTGAATGAATTGGGCATAATAGTTCTGCGGTTCCACCCCCTTTTTCTAATAACAAAAAATGAAGTTGATGTAGCATGATCCGGTCACTCCTAACTGGCACTCACGTGGCTCCTGGAAGGTACCTGGGATGAAGAAGAAGAAGAATCCCTAGGGAGTTTACCCGATGGGGATACTCCGATGCTTAAGTTAGTACTCTGTAGGAGAAGCAAAAAGGAGACGAAGGCTAAGAGTGCAGATAGCGCGTTCTCACTATACTCGAGAGATTAGAGGTTTCAAGAAGAAGTTTCTCTTCTGCCCTGAGAGCTTTTATAGGGGGCACTCACGTGAGGTCGGGCATAACCGCCACTGGGCTCCTGCCATAGCCGTTACCTGCCAGGGCTGCGCAGGTGGCCGTTGTGGCATACGTCTCGCCCGGGTAAGTAACACGTCTCCAAAGTGGCAGGCACGCCATTGCCTGCTGAGAGACGTGGACGCAGACCGCCAAAAGGACTGGGACTACGCCATCAATAAGGGATATGGAGCAGTCTGACAGGTATGGCCAGTCAGTCAGAAGCTTCCTGAGGAGCGCTCATGCGGCTCATTCGTGAACTATTTTGTAGCGAGCTTGGAACACTCCAGGATTATCCTTAGTAGAATTGGTCCTTGGGATGACTTGTCTGCTTGAGAGCTTGGATGAGCTAATAACTTTAGCTCGCGAGCTAAAGTTTCCTTGGAGTATCTCTTCAAAGGTAGCTCGGGGAATCCAGAGCTCGCGTTGTGGCGAGCTTCTCCTTTTGTGAGCTACAATGTAGCGAGCTGCTTTACGAGTCCGTCACTTGGTCGTACCAGGCTACAATGCTGAGCTGTCGCTCGTCCTGAGCCAGTGTCCATGTGTCACCGTTTCATAGGTTGGGTCAAATCGTCCTCCATCAATTGCCCCCCACTCCTCGGGCTGAGAGCACTGTCCTAGCGCGGGGAGTTCATGAAGCGTGATGGACCGATTTGACCGAAATTCAAACTTGATTGACTACTCACATTAAATGCATTCGCGGGAATCAAGAGATTTTCTTACTTTTCGGATTCCGAAAATGTGCTGAAGTGGCTCTTAACTCTGAACGTCGTGCGGCCGCGATTACCTTAATCATGGAAGACGTGCTGCCTTCTCTCAAGCAACCAGAGGCGCCAAGCGAAGAGGACGCGCCCCGACCGGACTCCCCCCTCAAGAGGTACTGAGTTCGGGTCTGCCGAGCCGGTTTTATCCTCCCCTCCGCCTGAGATTCTAGCACCCCCACCCAAGGGAACTAGTGGGGTTGGTTTCGGAGGGGACGAGCTCCCTCAGTAGGGGGTGGCTCCCTATAACCCCCTCCAGCCACGCCCTTACCCCTCGTTCCCAGTGAGGAACTGGGAAGGGGTGAACGACTACCTCGTGGCTCGCCGGAGGAGCCAGAAGGCGATTAGTAACGACGAGGTCGCTCATTGGGAGAATATGAAGCCCGGGGACCTCGCCGCGTTCGCCTCCGCCCACTTCATGGTGGTAAGTGATTCCTTTCCTTTTTCTTCTCTCATTTTGCTCCCTTTAGCTGTCCTCTAATCTTCTCTTCTATGGGTAGGTGAATTCCGCCATCCATGCCATGGCTCTCCAGACACGAGTCCACCGCGGCGACACCCATGCCATGGCTCTTCTATGGGCTACTAATAAGAAGCTCCAGGGCGAGCTCGACCGGATCCAGGGCGAGCTCCATCACACTCGCAAGGGGAGCGAGTCTCAAGAGCTGCTCGTCCACAACCAGGAGGCTCAAATTGCTCGGCTTTCTGAAGAGAGCGTGCGTTATAGGGAGGAGTCATCGAGGGTGGCGGTGGAGAGGGAGCTCCCTAGGCAGCAGGTGCGAGACTTGGAGTCCACTCTTCTAGATCGGACTCGAAACTTTGATTAGATGGTGGAGGCTGAACGAGAGAAAGCGGTTAGGAATTTTAGAGACTCCTAGGAATACCACGACCTCTAGGTGGAGTATGTTCGAGTTTGTACCGCTCTGGGTTTAAGCTCTGTCGGTGGCTGGTTCGGAAAAAGTTCTCCAGGCTCAACCTCGACGGCATCACTATGAAGGGTCTGTCTCCTGAGACGGAGGACCAAGCGGAGGAAGAGGAGCCCGACTCCCTAGAGGATGAGGATGAGGAGGCGGATCCCTGAGGCGGTGTTTCTCTAGACTTCCGGTGGCTTCCGGGTGCCATAAACTCGGCCTTTCAAAGGACTTTGGTTGGGCGGCTGTGCCCTGTTACTATCAGCTTTCTGAGCTGCTTAGCTCGGTTATCGCATTGTCTTTTCTTCCTCTTTCTGTTGTTTTTTTATTTTTTGAAATGGTAATGAAAGTTTTCCTTTTTTCCTCCAAGTATGATATGCTCTCTCTATCTTTTCTAAGGCAATCTCACCACCTAAGCTATTAGAGCTACATACCCGAAGTGGGACTCCTCGATAATCATTATTTCGAACTGTTCCTTGAATCGCTTGAGGCATCTCTACGGTGTATGGCAAAGTGATTACCACGCGTATCCGAACTATATGCTCACCAATCATTCTCTAGTTCGATCATCGTACTAGAACGAGCTATGCTTGGTGGGGTTTGAGCCCGAGCTGCTTAAACTCCTCACTTGAAGTTTGCCCATGTCATGGAGATGACTGGGTCTGATTGCGCCGAGATCATGTTAGCTCGGCATTTTGGCCCTTAGGCTCTGGGAGTGACTTATAGTCCACTTTTGAAGTTCGTTCGTGCCTCAAAGGCGACCGGGTCTTATTGCACCGAGATCGTGTTAGCTCGGCATTTTGGCCCTTAGGCTTTGGGAGTGGCTCGTAGCCTACTCAATTGTTACAGATAGTATTGTCTTAAGTTGACAATATTCCATGTCCAAGGTACTTGTTTCCTTTCGAGGGTCTCGAGCTCGTACGTTCCTTCCCCGAGTACTCGTTTCACTCGGTAAAGTCCTTCCCAATTAGACCCAAGCTTGCCAGCGCCGAGCTCAAGTACCATAACCTTACGAAGAACCAGGTCGCCAACGTGGAGGTTCCGCTTCTTGACCCTGGCGTTATAGTACCGCGCTACTCGCTATTGGTAGGCTGCAGTCCTGATGTACGCGAAGTCCCTTACTTCGTCGAGTAGATTGAGGTTGGTACGGAGTTCATCTTCATTCGTCTGATCACTGTATGCTTCTAGTCGCAGCGTTGGGACTTCAATCTCTGCGGGGATAACTGCTTCAGTGCTGTAGGTGAGGTTGAAGGGTGTTTCTCCTGTGGCAGTCTTCTCCGTGGTCCAGTAGGCCCATAAGACGCTAGGTAACTCTTCTGTCCACAACCCTTTAGCCCGGTCCAGTTGTGCCTTCAGTCCGCGGAGGATGGCTCTGTTCGTGACTTCTGCCTGACCGTTTGCTTGAGGGAGTGCGACTGAAGTAAAATTCTGTCAGATTCCCATGTCTTGGCACTAGTCTTGGAATTTGATGTCCTCGAACTGCTTGCCATTGTCAGAAATCAATACCCGAGGTAACCCGAAGTGGCACACGATGTTCTTCCAAAAGAAGTTTTGGACGTTCCGGGCTGTGATCGTTACAAGGGGTTCAACTTCTACCCACTTGGTGAAGTAGTCCATCGCTACTACTAAGAACTTCCTCCCACCTGTTGCTGGCGGGAATGGCCTGAGTAGAACGATGCCCCATTGTGCAAAGGGCCACGGGTTGGTGAGATACTTGAGATCGGCGGCAGGTTGGTGGTGAATATTGGCGTGCTTCTGGTATTTGTCGCATTTTTTAACGAGTTCAATGGCATCTACCTTCATTGTTGGCCAATAATACCCCTGTTGAAGTGTCTTCTAGGTGAGGGCCCTGCCCCCCAAGTGTCCTTCGCACAATCCCTCATGAGTGTCGCGGAGTACGAGCTCGGCTTCGGTAGGTCGCAAGCAACGTAGGTAGGGGAGTGTGTAAGATCTCCGGTATAGCCGTTCGTCCATCATGACAAATTTGGCTGCCTGGCGCTGCACCATTCTGGCTGCATTGCGATCTGTAGGGAGGGTCTCGTATAGCAAGAAGCTCGCGAGCGGGTCAATCCAGATCGGCTCTGCTTGAACGACGGGAGCGACCTCCTCTGTCCCCCTGAGAATGCTAGGCCGAGGCAAGTCTTCTATGTACACGGTTCTCATGGTGATGTCGCGGGCGCTAGCTAATCTGGACAGGGCGTCGGCCTCAACGTTCTCCGACCATGGGATTTGCTTGGTAAAGTGTGACTGGAAGTTGAGCAGGGCCTCTCTGACTTTGGCTAAGTAGGCGATCATGGTTGGCTCGTGATCTTCGTACTCGTCGGTGACCTGGTTGACCACAAGCTGGGAGTTGCTGTAGATAACAATGTGCTTGGCTTTTACTTCTCTGGCTAGGGCTAGTCCAGCTCTCAACGCCTCATACTCCGCTTCATTGTTAGATGCCACAAACTCGAAGCGTAGCGCGTACTCCAGTTTCGTGTCACTTGGGTCGTGCAGAACTATTTCAGCTCCGCTGCCAGGTTGGTTTGAGGAGCCATCTACGTGAAGGATCCAGGGCTCCTCATCCCAGCTCGCGCTTGGCCGAACTAGGAGAGATGCCACACTGGCTGCTACCTCATGGGGCTCGGACTCGACCGGCCTGGGAACTTTGGGCTCAGCCAAGTTGGGAGCCTCGTGCTCAACCGGCTTGGGGACTTTGAAGCTGAATGTGCACTCGGCGATGAAATCTGCTAAGGCTTGGGCCTTAATGGCAGTTCGCGGTTTATACTGGAGGTCGTATTGAGCTCAACGGCCCACTTTGTCAATCGACCAGAGACCTCGGGCTTAAGTAAGACTTGCCTCAGAGGCTTGTCGGTGAGAACGATAACAGTGTGAGCCTGGAAGTACGGGCAGAGCTTCCGAGCTGCAATTACCAGTGCGTATGCCAGCTTTTCTATCACTGGGTATCTCGTCTCTACTCTCTACAATACTTTACTAACATAATAGATGGGTCGTTGAACCCGACCTACTTCTTTTATTAGTACCGAATTGACCACTTCGTCGCTTGCCGAGAGGTACACTTCTAAAATATCACCCTCCTCGGGCCGGGTTAAGATCGACACACTAGCGAGGTATTTCTTGAGCTTGTCAAACGCGAGCTGTCAGTCTTGGGTCCATTCGAACCCTTTGCTTTTGATTGCCTTAAAGAATGGCAGACAGCAGTCCGCCGATTTGGACATGAAGCGGTTCAGGGCGGCTATGCGGCCATTCAACCTCTGAACCTCCTTCAACTTCCGGGGTGGTCTCATATCTAAGATGGCCTTAATTTTGTCCGGGTTGGCCTCAATGTCGCGCCGGTTAACGATGTATCCTAGGAACTTGCCTGAGGTCACACCGAATACACACCTGTTTGGGTTCAGTCTCATATTAAACTTACGCAAAATTTCAAAAACATAATGCAAGTCTTGTATTAATTCATGTGAAAATTGAGTTTTGATGACCCTGTCGTCTACATAGCATTCTACTTTTCTGCCAATTAGTGGCGCAAACAACTTATTTACAAGCCTTTGAAAGGTTGCCCCTGCGTTTTTCAACCCGAAGGGCATAACCTTGTAACAGTATAGACCGAACTCCGTGATGAAGGCGGTCTTTTCTTCGTCCGCCGAGTCCATCTTAATTTGGTTATAGCCCGAATAAGCGTCCAAGAAACTTAGCAACTCGTGCCCTGAGGTCGCGTCCACCAAGCGGTCAATTTTGGGGAGAGGGAAACAGTCTTTCGGGCAAGCCCGGTTTAGGTCGGTGTAGTCGACGCACATGCGCCACTTGCCGTTGGCCTTTTTTACCAGGACGGGGTTGGCTACCCAGCTAGGGTAGTGGACTTCTCTTATGAAGTCAGCTGCAAGGAGTTTCTCGACCTCCTCGTCGACCGCTTTCCACCACTCTGGGGCTAGGTTGCGTTTCTTCTGTCTAACGGGCCTAACTATAGGATCAATATTCAGCTTGTGAGTCATAAGGTCAGGGTCTATATACTAGGCATCTCTGTCGTGGACCATGCAAAAATATCTAAATTTTAAAGTAAGAAGCATACCAGTTCGGATCGTAGAGGTTCCTAGATGGAAGCACCGATCTGAAGCGTCTGAGCTAGGTCGGCTGCTGAGGTTGGGACTACGACTATTTCTTTCGTGGGTGTGGCTCGTTTTTCCCCTTGCTCCGTAGGCCGCTCCAGTTCGAGGTCGTCGGCCACCTTGGTCTTTCTCTTTAGGGCGGCGACATAGCACTTGCGGACTCGAGCTGGTCGCCCCGCACTACCCCCACACCGAAGTCTGTTGGGAACTTCATAGCTAAGTGATAGGTGGAAACCACCGCCCGCAGGACATGGGTGATCGGCCGGCCTATTATGGCATTGTATGGGGAGGGGGTTGTGACCACCAGGAAATCGTGTTTGAATCTAACTACGCAAGGCCATGTATCGACTTCCACAGGTACTGTTATTTTCCCAAGGGACCGGACTTCTTCTCCACTGAAGCCCACCAAAGGAGTGTCCGTAGAATTCAGGTCGCTTCTCTGCAACTGAAGCTGGTCAAACGCAGCTTTGAAGAGGATGTCGGCTGAGCTGCCCAAGTTAACGAGTACGTGCCTGACCTCGAAGTCGTTGATTCTTAGCTTTATTACGAGTGCGTCATCGTGGGGGTAGTGGACCACTCGCGCATCATCTTCTGTGAAGAAAATTGGCTCTTCTGTCCTCGGCCGCTTTGGAGGATTCTGTTCTTCCCGGGCAGCCTCACGAATTGACATCTGAGCTGCTGATGAAGTACAACCCGCGACAATCGAACCTCCCACTATCACGTGGATGGTCCCCCGGATTGGCCTCTCATCTGGAGGCTGCCTCTGTGGCTGTTCGGCCGGCCTACTGCTAGACTCGGGAGCATTCTTACCATGCTCCCCTTGCCGACTTGCTTTATTATTATCATTATTATTTTGTACAAAGTTCCTTAAATATCCGCAACGGATGAGCTCCTCAATCTCATCGTGGAGGTTTTTACAATTTTCGGTGTTGTGACCGTGATCTCTATGAAAACTACAGTACAGATTCTTATTTCTCTCATTGGGATTTCCCCTCAAACGGGGTGGCCAATTCACATACGGGGCGTCCTTGATCGCCATCAGGATTTCAGCCCGCTTCGCATTCAGTGGGGTGTAATCAGTTCGGTCTGCTACAGGAGCTTGGAACGACTGACCCAGCTTTGCCCCCCGAGCTGCAGCCTTTTTCTTTCGGTTGTCCCCTTGACTGGGAGGCTCTCCTTCCCTCTTCCTCTTTTCGGGCGCGCCCTCGCCCTTCTGGTTGATCTCCTCTTCGGTGGCTATGAACCTATCCGCGAGCTTAAGAAATTCGGTTATGGTCGCTAATTGGTTGACGACCATGTGCCATTTGAACTCTTTGTGCGTCACGCCTTTCTTGGCTCCTGCGAGGCGCACGGTGGGGTCCAGGCGCGGTATCTGCATGCACGCATCGTTGAACCGCTTGATATAACTTCGGATGGGTTCTCCCTCTCTCTACACTATGCTGAGGAGACTCTCTTCAGTTCGCGGACACCACTTGCTGGTGACGAAGTGGGATGTGAAGGCTTGCGCGAACTGCGCCCAACTTCTTATCGATCCTAGTGCCAGGTTCCGGTACCACGTATGGGCTGCTCCTCTAAAAGTGGTGGAGAAGGCCACGCACATGCACGACTCACTGGCTCTCGCCAGGTGCATTTGCGACTGAAAAGCGTCCACGTGATCATTTGGGTCGAACGACCCGTCGTACTTGTCAAGAGGGGGGAGCTTAAAGTCTCTAGGCATTGGGACTGCCAAGAGCTCGGGAGATAGGGGGGATTGAACTGAAAGGATGGGAGCCTTGACTTCACCCAAGCTTACTTCTTCTTTGCCTCCGAGCTCGGACAGGTCATGGGTAGCAGACCAACGAGTTCGGCGGCGACATCTCTGTTTCTTGGCGGGCTTGGCATTTGGACTGCTCACCTCTGTGCTGTCCGGGATGGTGTGTGCAGAAGTAGCTCGGGCCGCTGGAGATGACTGCGGACAGAGGGATCCTGCTTAGAGCCTACGGCCAGAATCTCGAACCGGTTCTCTAAGAACGGGGTATCGAGCTTGGAGGGCTGAGGCGACGTGGACTAGGCGAGTTGGGGTCCTTTCGACCTGACCGCTCGTGGCGAGGCCGGAGTGGCTGGTCTTTCCTATATGCCGCGGGAGGAGGCCTAGCTGTTAGACAGTTTTGTATGCCCTTAGCTTCAATCATTTTGATGTACTTTTGTTATTTAGTGGAAATAAATAAAGTGCATGTTTGATTCATGTTGTTTGGTTTAATTCTGTGTAAAACCCTAAAACTGGACATTTGTAGAGACTCATGTTAGTTTTAAATGTTCACAACCGTTGGATAAGTCTGGGGAGATTTATCCTGCCAAGGCTGATACTGGTGTGCCACCAAGTGTTGGGATGGCCTGTCTCAGCCATCAGGGTAAGACCCGAGGCACATACAGCATGGGATTACTTGAATCCTTGAACCGGACCAGATTTCCAGTCTTGCCCTGGACCTTGGAGATAGATGGGCAAAACTGGAAAGTTACACCTGACCCCTAGCCTCGATTATGACACTTCACTAGGTGCTGGATCAGGCTGCCTTTGATATGCCAATCAGTGAGATCCTTAGTGGGGATCAAAACCTGGGTATGTTGGGGCAGTTTGAGAATTCATCTGAGTGGGTGGTCATAGTGACAGAATCAGCCACTTTGTCGGACAAAGGGTAATGATCGGGAATGCACTCTCTCTGATGGAAACCAAACTGCCGGCAGTTGATTTCAATCGTTGGAATTTTGTTTTTGCAAAATTAATATATTTACATATATATGTACGGTTTCAAAATGTTTGCAAATGGTTTTAATTCCCGGGATCCATGTGAGAGGAGAGTGCGGCACTGTTCCTTGCAGCCGAGGGAGAGGTCCTCTCTTGTCGGGCAGTGCTTGATCATTAAGGGCTGAGAGGTTAAGTGTAAGACCATTTAGGATAATACCTGATGGGCTAATCTTGCACCTGCCCACAGTCCCTGGGTTTTTATAAGATGGCTTGGCCCAGGGACCACTTAATGTAAGTGTTGGGCCCATAGGGTTCATACGATGGACTCAAGGGGTTCATTGAGATTTTCAGTGAATTTGGCTGGGCCTTGTATTAAAGGCTGGGCCGAACCCATGTGGCTGGTGTGTAGATCAATGCTTGGGTCCCACGCCATACAAAGAAGCCCAACTGGGCAGCAGATTGGAAACTAATTAAACACTGAATACTTAATGGGCCAAAAGCCCATTTCGAAGTGGGCTGATATGATCACCCATCAATGGGGCGAATTTGAGATTGAAGTTAGCAAAAAGGATTGGGCTCTTAGCCTTATCCACTCTTAGAGACCAAATTCAAATCAGATTTGAATCTGGTAACCTCCTGATAAGATCAGGAGTAAGCTAACTCTATCTGGGAAAGGGATTAAGATTATCCCCTATCCAAATACTGATTTGGATTGGGATAACTCCTAATTAGGAGATTTCTTAATCAAGAAGAAAAGAGAGGAGATTTTCGAATGAACCAAGAGAGGGAAATCAGATTTCGATCCAAGAGGTTCTGGTAAGCAAGAAAGGTTCCTGCGAATTGAGATTAGATCTCATTCTCTCCAGAAAAGAAAACAGTTCAGCCTTTTCGTTTCTGGAAATCTCCTCCTGCCGCCGCCATCTGCATTGTTGCAAGATTTGATCTTTGCAGAAAAGAAAGTCAAGAAACCAGTTCTTGACATCAGTCTTGCAAGAAAGACTGAAAGAATTCAGTGTTTAGTACATCCAGGGGATTCTTGTGAAGGATCCAGTGTGTAGGACGCACCCTGCTGGTTCTGTTCCATCCACAGCTGTGTCATCTTCAGCAGGGACAGATCTTGGAGCATTCTTTGGGCGTGAACACCAACTTTGGGAGACACTGCTTCTCCGGATCAGGTATAATCCTCCCATTTATCTTTTGGTACAGATCTGGTTTGATTAGGGTTCAAGTAGATCCTTGAATATTGTATTCTAAATTCAGGGAATATGATTCCCAGTTGGGAGAAGGTAGGAAATTTTTGAAATTCGCCCCACCCATTCCGCAACCTTTATGGCATCCATTAGATGGATCCTACCATTCTTTCAGTGGTATCAGAGCCACAGGTTTGAATCTTGAACCAAAAGAAAATCAGATCTGACCCTGCGCAGATGGATAGAAGGTGTTCTTTCAAGATTTGCGCAGATTGTTTTCTTTTTTTTCAAGAAACTGTTTCTTGTTAAGGGCGATTGATCTGAAATTAATTTCTATTAAATCCAAAATTTATTTGGAATTGTTCTTTATTTATTTTGATTTAATGGACTGTTCAAACCTGGAGATCGCAGTGCAGTTTTAGCGCAGATGGTCTGCGCACCCTTTTTCTTTTCTATTTATTTATTTCATTCAATTCGGTCTGTAAATATTTTTTTTATTTTTAGACTGAATGTATAGGATTTGATCAAGAATGTAATTAATAGAAAGAGGATTTCTGTTATTTTTCTTGATTAAAGAAGATGGAAGAAGATGGCGGCGCTGGAGATTTGCAGATGGAGAAATCGTTTTCTGCGATTTGCAGTTTATGAAACTGCAACCCTTGTGATTAACCTCTGTTTTGCAGGTGGTGCGAACAGTCCATAATTGTTTTGTGTTTGCTAGAAATCAAAACTATTAATTTCAGATCATTCAATAATTAATTCTTGAATTGAAAATCAGTTTTGGACCATTTCGGACTAGATTGGACCAAAATTGTTTGGACCAAATCTGGGTTTCGAAAGGGGCTGTTCTCAGTCCAATTGTCTCACACTTTTGTTCCAAATCTGATGTTCAATTACAGGGATTAATTCGGTCCACCTGTAAAGCCCAGTTTTAAAGGGTTAAAACTGCAAAAGCCCATTATTGTGAGATAAGCTGTATGGGCCGAACTGCTATCTGCGATTCAGCCCATACACCTAGTGGACATTAATCGTTAATGACTTGGTTTTTAAATGGGCCGTTGAATGGGCTTTACAGCAATTAATTGATTGGATCAATTCCTCCTTTACATGTGATGTTTGGATGTTTGATGTGCTGCGACCATGGGCCATAAGTACTTGGCCCGTGATGACTCGTTAGTGGCTCTTGCGCACACCATGGCTGAATGCACATCATTGCCATGGTGTCCCTGAAGGTCATTGGATGACCCCCCATCTTTGCCTGGTGGGCCCCACAACCCTGAAAAGGGATGCGTACGGAACCCCTAGCCGATTAAGGCCCACCAGAAATCTGACTTTATGAAAGTCAGTGGGAGCCACTTTGGTTTGACCTAAATTAGAACTAGGCCGTAATTTTGTTCCCTCCAGCAAATATGAATGCAAGTGATAGGGAGATCAATATGATGGACTCTCTAAAGGCCTTCCGTCATTAGCACAATGATGGGTCCATCAGTAATGAGGAAACGCACCATAAAATTGGGCTATCCATTTGCTGTTGGATCTGTTAGAGTGTTTCATAAGATGATAGGGGCGTCATAGACCGATGTGGGAGGGGCTTCACCAGAAAATGGGAACTCTCTCACGGTACCTTGGCGTAACCTGAATATGATGGGTGTGCACTCACTGACAGAAGGGTTTACCTGAAAACGGCTCTGAACCTTGTCTGACAGAGGCCAAAGGGAAACTCATTTGATGAGTGGATATGATCCGTCACAGAAAGGTGGTGGGGTTATGCAGTTGAAACAGTTGGCTTCACGCACCCCATGTGATTTCCCACATTTCCAGAGACATTTCGTCGTCTCCGTCACTGAGATAGGAGGGAAATCTCAGAGATGAACAAATGGGAATGGAACATAGATTAAAAGCCATATCTATGTAGGTAAACATGAATCAAACTAAGGTTGTGGACTAATGATTTTGCTGTTTTATCAGAAAATGGCAAACGGTCAATTTGCAAAGCTTCTAGACGATAACAAGCTTAAGGGCCCAAACTATGCCGACTGGTACAGAAATCTTATGCTGGTCCTGACTTCTGAAAAGTTAGACAAGGTAGTGAAAAATCCTGCCCCGGAACGTCCGGGTGATAGGGCTTCTGAGGCCCGTAGGAGGGACTACCAAGATTGGGAGGATAAGAACTCCCTAGCCCGCTACTTTGTCATTGCCTCATTAGACAACTCAATACAGAGGCAGTTCGATCAGATCGAACTTGCCAAGGACATATTGGACAGTCTAAGTACAATGTATGAGGAGCAGAACCGTTCTACTCGACAGAAGGTCCTGAAATTGTTCATGACCGCGCAGATGACCAAAGGGCAGAAAGTTCATGACCATTGTCTTCGGATGATGGGATACATCAACGAACTTGAAGCTCTTGGATCCGGGCTAGATCTTGGCACGCAAGTGGATGCCATCCTAAATTCTTTGCCCTCTTCCTTCAATGCGTTCACTATGAACTACAATATGAATAAGCTGAATGTCAGCGTCCAGGAACTCAGCAATATGTTGCAGAGGGCCGAGGATTTACTCAAGAAGGATGAGCCTGTGGTTATGCTTGCTGAAGCTAACAAATCGGGCAAGAGAAAGAGAAAGGCAAAGAAGCCCCAGAAGAAGACTACCAAACCCAAGAAGCAGAAGAAGAACAAGGCATCTGATGTCTGTCACTTCTACAAGCAGACCGGCCACTGGAAGAGGAACTGTCCTACCTACCTGGAATCTAAGAAAGGTAATATCGAAACTTGTGTCATAGAAACTAATATGTTAGTTACTTCTGTGTCCTGGTGTGTTGACTCCGGGGCTTCAACTCATGCGTGTAACTCACTGCAGGGGTTCAAAGTTAGCAGAAGGCTGAGTGAAGGTGAAATGACACTGTTCTTGGGAACAACTGCAAGTGTTGCAGCTGCGGCAATAGGAACCATAGAATTAGTTTTTAAAGAAGGAGTCCTTGTACTTAAAGATTGTCTTTATGTACAGAACTTGAGAAGGAATTTAATTTCTGTTTCAAAATTGTGTGCTGATGGATATACTGTTTACTTTAGTAATATGATTACTGTTAAACGGAATAATAAATTCATCGCATGCGGGGAGCTAGAGAACGGTCTCTATGTTCTGCATCCTTCTTTGGAAACTAACTTAACCGAAACTACGTCGGTCGAAAATCCCAAGAAAAGGACTCGTGATACAGTAAATCTCACGTGCCTCTGGCATTACCGACTTGGCCACATCGGTGTCGACCGAATCACAAGACTGGTAAAGGATGGTCCTTTGGATTTTCTAACCGTAGAAAATCTTCCCACTTGTGAACCTTGCCTCCAAGGTAAGATGACTAAGCGGCCATTTGACGGTAAGCCTGAAAGATGTGCAGGCACACTTGACCTAATACATACTGATGTATGTGGTCCCCTGAGTGTTAGGACACGGAATCAACACGTGTACTTCATCACCTTTACAGATGATTTTTCACGATATGGTTACGTGTACCTAATGAGACATAAGTCTGAATCATTTGAAAAGTTCAAAGAGTTCAGACAGGAAGTCGAGAAACAGTTAGGGAGAGAAATTAAGGCCCTTCGATCAGATCGAGGTGGCGAGTATCTCTCTGACGAATTCAGGGACTACTTAAAGGCCAATGGGATAGTGTCACAACTAGCTCCTCCTGCTACACCTCAACTCAACGGTGTTTCAGAGAGGAGAAATAGGACCTTGTTGGACATGGTCCGGTCACTTCTCGTACGCTCAGAATTACCCACATCCTTTTGGGGATACGCATTAGAGACTGCTACCTACGTGCTGAATAGGGTTCCAACCAAATCAGTTCCGAAAACTCCATATGAGCTTTGGACCAGAAGGAAGCCAAGTGTGAGACACTTGAAGATTTGGGGTTGTCCTGCACACGTTAAAAGAACAAGTGCGGACAAGTTGGAATCTAAAACCAGTCGTTGCCTGTTTATAGGCTACCCAAAGGATTCGGTGGGTTATCTATTCTATGACCCAAGTGAGCAGAAAGTGTTCTGCAGTCGAAACGCCCGATTCTTAGAATCCGATTACATCCTGGACACCCATCGTCAGGAAATAGTTCTTGATGAGGAGAGCTCAGGAGCAGTGGGAGATGACCCACAAGTTCCAGGTAATGACCAACCTAGAAGGTCCACCCGGGTATCCAGACCACCAGTCCGATATGGTTATGACCAGGATAGTTACCTGGTGGAAGCCTTGACTAGTGAAGAGGATCCCGTGTCTTACGCGGAAGCTATGTTAGACATAGACTCCCAGAAGTGGGTGGAGGCCATGAGAGCCGAGATGGACTCAATGGAGACCAATGGAGTCTGGACTCTAGTGGATCCGCCCTCCGGGGTAAAAGCAATTGGTTGCAAATGGATCTACAAGAGGAAGAAGGGCCCCGATGGCAGGATTGAGACCTTTAAAGCTCGTTTGGTGGCGAAAGGGTATACTCAGAAAGAAGGCATCGACTATGAGGAAACCTTTTCACCGGTGGCCATGCTTAAATCCATTAGGATCCTGCTAGCTGTAGCAGCGTACCATGATTACGAGATTTGGCAAATGGATGTCAAAACAGCGTTCCTGAATTGAGATCTTAGTGAAGATATCTACATGCAGCAGCCGCAAGGCTTCATTGCTGCTGGTCAGGAACACATGGTATGTAAACTTAATAGATCCATATATGGACTTAAGCAGGCTTCTAGGAGTTGGAACATCCGTTTTGATTCTGCAGTCAAAACGTTTGACTTTGAGCAGAATCCGGATGAGCCCTGTGTTTACAGGAAATCCAGTGGGGATAAGATCACCTTTTTAGTCTTGTATGTGGACGATGTCCTACTCATTGGGAATGATGTAGGAATGTTGACTTCGGTCAAGGTATGGCTATCACAGCAGTTCTCCATGAAAGATCTTGGAGAAGCTTCATACATACTGGGTCTTCGACTCTATAGAGATAGATCGAAGCGGATAATTGCATTATCCCAGGCTGCTTACATTGACAAAATTGTCAAAAGATACAGCATGGAAAACTCCAAGAAAGGAAACGTTCCTTTCAGGCACGGAGTCACTCTCTCCAAGAAGATGTCTCCCAAGACTTCTGAGGAGATTGAGAGCATGAGAGACGTTCCCTATGCCTCAGCTGTGGGGAGCATCATGTATGCCATGTTGTGCACTCGCCCGGACATAGCTCAGGCGGTGAGTGTGGTAAGCAGATTCCAGGCAAACCCAGGACAGGAGCATTGGACTGCTATGAAGAACATACTCAAATACCTTCGAAGGACGAAAGAGTTTTGTCTGGTATTCGATGGTAGTTCACTGCAAGTTCTAGGGTATACCGATGCCGATTTCCAGTCGGATCCAGATGATAGAAAGTCTACATCTGGGTATGTTTTCACGATAGGATCGTGTGCTGTTTGCTGGAAAAGCAGCAAACAGGGGTCCACTGCAGACTCCACAACCGAGGCCGAGTACATTGCCGCAAGTGAAGCTGCCAAGGAAGCCGTGTGGATGAAGAAATTCATACACGAATTGGGAGCGATTCCATCCAGCACATCACCCATCCCGTTGTTGTGTGACAACAATGGAGCGATCGCCCAGGCTAAAGAGCCTCGGGCCCACTCGAAGTCAAAGCACATCGAGAGGAAGTACCATGTACTGCGGGAGATTGTTGGTAGAGGGGACGTCCTAATTCAAAAGGTAGCATCAGCGGATAATGTGGCAGACCCATTGACTAAGCCACTGACACAGAAGGTGTTTGAGAAACACGTGGAAAGTATGGGACTCCGGCTTGTACCAGATTGGACCTAAGTGCAAGTGGGAGCTGTTAGACAGTTTTGTATGCCCTTAGCTTTAATCATTTTGATGTACTTTTGTTATTTAGTGGAAATAAATAAAGTGCATGTTTGATTCATGTTGTTTGGTTTAATTCTGTGTAAAACCCTAAAACTGGACATTTGTAGAGACTCATGTTAGTTTTAAATGTTCACAGCCGTTGGATAAGTCTGGGGAGATTTATCCTGCCAAGGCTGATACTGGTGTGCCACCAAGTGTTGGGATGGCCTGTCTCAGCCATCAGGGTAAGACCCGAGGCACATACAGCATGGGATTACTTGAATCCTTGAACCGGACCAGATTTCCAGTCTTGCCCTGGACCTTGGAGATAGATGGGCAAAACTGGAAAGTTACACCTGACCCCTAGACTCGATTATGACACTTCACTAGGTGCTGGATCAGGCTGCCTTTGATATGCCAATCAGTGAGATCCTTAGTGGGGATCAAAACCTGGGTATGTTGGGGCAGTTTGAGAATTCATCTGAGTGGGTGGTCATAGTGACAGAATCAGCCACTTTGTCGGACAAAGGGTAATGATCGGGAATGCACTCTCTCTGATGGAAACCAAACTGCCGGCAGTTGATTTCAATCGTTGGAATTTTGTTTTTGCAAAATTAATATATTTACATATATATGTACGGTTTCAAAATGTTTGCAAATGGTTTTAATTCCCAGGATCCATGTGAGAGGAGAGTGCGGCACTGTTCCTTGCAGCCGAGGGAGAGGTCCTCTCTTGTCGGGCAGTGCTTGATCATTAAGGGCTGAGAGGTTAAGTGTAAGACCATTTAGGATAATACCTGATGGGCTAATCTTGCACCTGCCCACAGTCCCTGGGTTTTTATAAGATGGCTTGGCCCAGGGACCACTTAATGTAAGTGTTGGGCCCATAGGGTTCATACGATGGACTCAAGGGGTTCATTGAGATTTTCAGTGAATTTGGCTGGGCCTTGTATTAAAGGCTGGGCCGAACCCATGTGGCTGGTGTGTAGATCAATGCTTGGGTCCCACGCCATACAAAGAAGCCCAACTGGGCAGCAGATTGGAAACTAATTAAACACTGAATACTTAATGGGCCAAAAGCCCATTTCGAAGTGGGCTGATATGATCACCCATCAATGGGGCGAATTTGAGATTGAAGTTAGCAAAAAGGATTGGGCTCTTAGCCTTATCCACTCTTAGAGACCAAATTCAAATCAGATTTGAATCTGGTAACCTCCTGATAAGATCAGGAGTAAGCTAACTCTATCTGGGAAAGGGATTAAGATTATCCCCTATCCAAATACTGATTTGGATTGGGATAACTCCTAATTAGGAGATTTCTTAATCAAGAAGAAAAGAGAGGAGATTTTCGAATGAACCAAGAGAGGGAAATCAGATTTCGATCCAAGAGGTTCTGGTAAGCAAGAAAGGTTCCTGCGAATTGAGATTAGATCTCATTCTCTCCAGAAAAGAAAACAGTTCAGCCTTTTCGTTTCTGGAAATCTCCTCCTGCCGCCGCCATCTGCATTGTTGCAAGATTTGATCTTTGCAGAAAAGAAAGTCAAGAAACCAGTTCTTGACATCAGTCTTGCAAGAAAGACTGAAAGAATTCAGTGTTTAGTACATCCAGGGGATTCTTGTGAAGGATCCAGTGTGTAGGACGCACCCTGCTGGTTCTGTTCCATCCACAGCTGTGTCATCTTCAGCAGGGACAGATCTTGGAGCATTCTTTGGGCGTGAACACCAACTTTGGGAGACACTGCTTCTCCGGATCAGGTATAATCCTCCCATTTATCTTTTGGTACAGATCTGGTTTGATTAGGGTTCAAGTAGATCCTTGAATATTGTATTCTAAATTCAGGGAATATGATTCCCAGTTGGGAGAAGGTAGGAAATTTTTGAAATTCGCCCCACCCATTCCGCAACCTTTATGGCGTCCATTAGATGGATCCTACCATTCTTTCACTAGCTCCTAGGAGGATTCTAAGGGGCCTTTCCTTGGCGAGAAAGGTGCTCCTCTTGACGATGGGACCTAGCCCGCTATGAGGCTGGGTGCCGAGGAGGGAGCTGCAATTGCTGAAGCTGAGGTTGTGGCAGCTGGGAAAATTGCTGCTGATACTGGTACTGGGAGACCTGGTGTAGCACGTGCTGTTGATAGATCTGAAACTGTTGAAACTGTTGCATTTGAGCC